>NC_134259.1:5000-10005000 GCF_965152275.1 Natator depressus
GTTAAGTCGAAGACTGTCCGGGACAGTCCCAACCATGGTGCAGTGCAGCGAAACAGCCAAGAGGCTAATGAATTGGTAACAACATCAACCTTCTGGCTGCTTGACTGCACTGCACCATGGTTTCTACATCACTGCAGTGATTTAGCATGCTACCACATGGATGACTAGATGAGTCACCTGACCACAATCCAAGCTATACATTACAGCTCTACCAATACAGCATGCGCAACAATATGAAAACAATTGACAAACACTTCAGAATGCCCAAAACAATGATACAACCCCTTACAGTGTTCTCTTGCAACTTCAATGGCTAGAACGTTTCTAGTGGCTAACAAACTACTCCTTTCAAAAGAAAGTTACATTTTGTGCAAGTAACTACAGGAACCACTTCGCACAAGTACCAAACAAATGAACCCAGTCTCTCCAGTTGAGATTGCACAAATGACAATAATGCCATTTCATGATATTGGCAGTTCTGTTAGATAGCAGAACACAGTGACACCAGCCCCACTGCTCTACTACATTCTAGCCATCGAACAGAGAACACTTCACATCACAACCCAAAAAATATACATTCAAACCCCAATTCTTCCAAACAAGGGTCTTCTCCAGTAACACCAATACCTTCAGACCACACGGACGAAAAGCTTCCTATGAGGATCAAAAACAGATTCACACATTCAACAGCTGTAGAACAAATCCTAAACATCTCAGATTCTAAAACAAACAACAAAAGCACATGAAATTCCCATTGACATGCACCCAGTGAAACACATTTCCCATCTTCAACATAGAACAGACCAACAAAAATACCATGATCAATAACCATACTTAACTTGCAAACCTGACATTGACTCCACTTCCATTTTGGGAAACGAGTACTTCATGCCCCCCACAGTCCTACTTCAACTTCACTGGTTCTTTGCCAAATTGGACCCCATCTTTGCACAGAACCTACAATGACAAAAAACTTTACCGACACTTGCACTGCACACCAACCAACAGCCTAAAGAGTATCTCAAACCATCTTCAGAACACACCAATGGTGAGTAGAGGAAGAGAATACATTACCATCACCGGGACTTCACACCCCAATATTTACAACAAGCGTTGAGGACCGAGCACCTTGACTGATGGGAAACCTGCACACCAAAAATCAATCATATTTCACCAACGCTATTACACTCCCTACCCAAATCCCAACATCTCCTTCCAATATTAAACTCAAAACACAGCTTGACAATCTCTTCGCTCAGAACCCCACCGCATGCAAATATAGGAAATGGTTCTCCATATTCACAATTCAGTCAATACTTACCTCAACCAAACAACAATTTCCTCTACCTCCACACAGGACTGTCACATTTCCATGTCCCCGGATGCACCCACATTATCTACTCTTCATTTCATCACATGTTTTCATCATCAGCTCATTATCCTTAGACACTGAAAACACACCAATGCCTATAAAAGTATCCAGCACTAACATCTGTGATTCAGACACATGCACTGAGAAAACCTCACAGCAGCTTCCTGTGACCCTTCGTTCATCCCCACCCAATGTAACCATTGCTACAAGTTATGACCGATTGGGTGACGCTGTGCTCCCTCTCCTCCCACCAAACCACTGCCCAAACACCACCGAAATTAGCTACGTACATGACAAAAACCAGTGAGCACCAGTGATGTGACAAGAGACAGTTTGGAAGCACATGAGGTCAGCTCTCTATTTTCCCTCCACCACTGCCATCCCCACAAAGGACCATAAAAGTACTCACATGCACCTTGCACAACATTCTTTTCCAAACTGCACCTCCTGAAGCCTCTTAAGTATCTGTAAACACAAGATAAATGATCCAACAAGTACTGACCATCAAACCCATGGATGATGCAACACATTCCACCCTATCTCTGCAAGAAACCATCTACAGTAACAAACCTCAGAATCACAGGTCATGAGATCCCTCACCCCTCCCTGGTATTGCAACTCTCAGTCCCTCTACATATTTTCCATGCTCCCCTCCCCACTGCTAACCCTGCCCCAAAAGATATCTAACACATCTCCACACCTGTATCACACATCTACAATATGTTCAAGGAAAAACAATACTCAACATTTTAGGGCACACATGACAACACCCTCACTAACCACCCACCTAAATCCAACCTTCTGCTAGATAAGAAGCAACACCTTAACCCAAATGTTGTCTTCTCCATCTGTTGTCTCACACATACAAAACTGGTGGAGAACCCGTGCATAATAAGCCCACCTCACCTAACACAGCAAAGTCCACACTCCCATTGAGAGAAGTGCACTAAAAGCTCTAACTTAACACTTACCTCATGGATGCAACCAGCTCCTCTGCTCCCACTGGCACCATGTAGACCAAACAGGCTGCGCTTGCCCCAGCCTATTCCCTCGGTTCTGGACTCCAATCCCCCTGTGCCACACAAACAATAAATGCCACATTATTGCTAAATGCCACAACGGCACAATACCACATTCCCATTGCTAAACTGACCTATTAAATACCCCAAAAAAGCCCTGACACATTCATACCCACAATGAAGGAGCAACCAACTACTTCTATACAGTTAAAATGAAGAGGCAACATACTCAAAAATTACACAATACTCATGGCCTTTTCCCACCCTGACTGTGGCCCATCGCTAACTACAATGCTCACATCCTCCTGAGGAAACCAACACCAACACCCAGTAGAGGACAGACAAACAAGGTAGTGGTGACCAGTGATGCAAACCCAGTGCTGTGTAAGAGAGAAGAACAGAGAACGGAGCATCTCTAGTTACAGACAGGTCACTCTGCCAGCAATCGACCTTCCTCCACAGAGAACACACTCCCTCCGTACAATGAGCTCCCTCCCACACCAGTTAAGAACTAGCAGAGTTTGCAGGACTTCTGTCCCTAAACAAGAAGCCTCAACAGCACAAATAATTCTGACTATCGAACCCTTCAGCAGAGACTTAACTTTGACAGCTGCTGCTGCTCTCAAGATCTTCTTGTCCTTTGTACAGGGGCCTTTGCTCCCATACATTGACAGCCATACAGCGATGTTGTGACACAGTCAGAGAAGTAGTCACGACCCTCCACGGAACACAGTACCGATCTGGACACAACTGCAAAGACGAACAAAGCTGCACTGCAAACCGATTCACAAAGTGCCCAACTACACAATATGAAACATTACCTCACCTGCATACTGCTTCCTGAAGAGAAGGAACGCCTACTACACATTACACCCCCCTCAGAGAAGCACCCCCCAACCCTAAACACTCTCATCCACATACTGGTGGCCCTCCACATGTCCCACCACATTGGGACCCATCACTAACTAGAATGCTCACATCCTCCTCAGAAAACCACCACCACATAGAGGAGAACACAAGGTGGAAGCGGTGACCTGTGATGCAAACCCAGTGCTGCGTACAAGAGAAGAACTGAGAACGGAGCATCTCTAGTTATGGATAGGTCACTCTCCCAGCAATCGACCTTCCCTAGGGGGAAACACACACTTCCTCCATACAATGAGCTTCCTCCCATGCCAGTAAAGAACTAGCAGAGTTTACAGGACTTCTGTCCCTAAACAAGAAGCCTCAACGGCACAAATACTTCTGACTATCGAACCCTTCAGCAGAGACTTCACTTTGACAGCCACTCCCGCTCTCAAGATCTTCTGGCCCTTTGTACACAGGCCTTCGCTCCCATACACTGACGTGACAGTCACAGAGACGTAGTCATGACCCTCCACAGAACAACGTGACACGGTACCAATCTGGATGTGTCTGCAAATACAAACAAAGCATCACTGCAAACCTACTCACAAAGCACCCAACTACACAATCTGAAACATGACCTCACCTGCATACTGCTTCCTGAAGAGAAGGCACACCTACTAAACATTACACCCCCCCCCCCCGAGAGAAGCACCCACCCACCCCAAACACACTCATCCACATATTGGTGGCCCTCCCCATGTCCCACCACAACAGGGGCCCATCACTAACTAGGATGCTCCCATCCTCCTCAGAAAACCAACACCCAATAGAAAAGAAAAGGATGAAGCGGTGACCTGTGATGCAAACCCAGTGCTGTGTAAGAGAGGACATCTGAGAACGGAGCATCTCTAGTTACAGAGAGGATAATCTGCCAGCAATCAACCTTCCTCCAGCAGAAACACACGCTCCCTCCATACAACAATCTCCTGCCCACCCCTCACGCGCCCATTAAGAATGGGCAGAGTTTAGAGGACTCCTACCCCTAAATAAGAAGCTTCAACAGCACGAATACTTCTGACCATCAAACCCTTCGGCAGATTCTTATTTCACCAGGATGGGCTGCAATGGTGTCCCTAGCCTCTGCTTGCCGGAAGCTGCAATCGGGTGACGGGATGGATCACTTGATGATAACCTGTCCATTCATTCCCTTTGGAGCACCTGCCATTGGCCGCTGTCAGAGGATAGGATACTGGGCTTGATGGACCTTTGGTCTGACCCACTATGGCCATTCTTATGTACTCAACTTTGACAGCCACTCCCAAGATCTTCTTTTCCTTTGTACACGGACCTTTGCTCCCATACATCAGCATCCATCTGGCACCAATGCACAGCTATGCCATGACAGAACTAGTCACAACCCTCCACGGAACAAGGTGACACGGTACTGGATGTGGAAGCATCTGCAAATACAAACAAAGCTTGACCAAACACCTACTCGCAAAGCTCCCAGATACACGATACAAAAGATGACCCCACCTACATACTGCTTCCTGAAGAGAAGGAACACCTACTACATATTATACCCCTCAAGAGAAGCACCCACCCACCTCAAACACGCTCATCCACATATTGGTGGCCCTCCCCGTGTCCCACCACAACAGGGGCCCATCACTAACTAGGATGCTCACATCCTCCTCAGAAAACCACCACCACGTAGAGGAGAACACAAGGTGGAAGGGGTGACCTGTGATGCAAACCCAGTGCTGCGTACGAGAGAAGAACTGAGAACGGAGCATCTCTAGTTACAGACAGGTCACTCTGCCAGCAATCGACCTTCCCCCGGGGGAAACGCACGCTCCCTCCATACATCGAGCTCCCGCCCACCCCTCACGTGCCCATTCAGAATGGGGAGAGTTTAGAGGACTCCCGCCTCTAAACAATGAGCCTCAACGGCTCAAATACTTCTGGCTATCAAACCCTTCAGCAGAGACTCAACTTTGACAGCCACTCCCGCTCTCAAGATCTTCTTGTCCTTTGTACATGGGGCTTCACTCCCATACGTTGACAGCCGTACAGCGATGTCGTCACAACCCTCCACGGAACGACACGGTACCAGATCTGGATGCATCTGCAAAGATGAACAAAGCTGGACTGCGAACCAACTCACAAAGCACCCAACTACACAATATGAAACATGACCTCACCTGCATACTGCTTCCTGAAGAGAAGGAACGCCTACTACACATTACACCCCCCTCAGAGAAGCACCCCCCAACCCTAAACACTCTCATCCACATACTGGTGGCCCTCCCCATGTCCCACCACAACTGGGACCCATCGCTAACTAGGATGCTCTCATCCTCCTCAGAAAACCACCACCACGTAGAGGAGAACACAAAGTGGAAGCAGTGACCTGTGATGCAAACCCAGTGCTGCATACGAGAGAAAAACTGAGAACGGAGCATCTCTAGTTACAGACAGGTTACTCTGCCAGCAATCGACCTTCCCCAGGGGGAAACGCACACTCCCTCCATACATCGAGCTCCCGCCCACCCCTCACGTGCCCATTCAGAATGGGGAGAGTTTAGAGGACTCCCGCCTCTAAACAATGAGCCTCAACGGCTCAAATACTTCTGGCTATCAAACCCTTCAGCAGAGACTTCACTTTGATAGCCGCTGCCGCTCTCAAGATCTTCTTGTCCTTTGTACACAGGCCTTCGCTCCCATATGTTGACAGCCGTACAGCGATGTCGTGACAATCAAAGAGAAGTAATCACGACCCTCCACGGAATGAGACTACTCGGTACTGGATCTGGACACATTTGAAAATAAAAACAAAGCTTGATTGCAAACCTCAGTTATAAACTCTACTCACAAAGCTCCCAACACTACAATATGAAAGATGACCTCACCTACATACCGATTCCTTGAGAGGGAACAGCTACTACACATTACACCCCCCCACATGGAACACTCTCATCCACATGGAAAATGGCTACGCTTCTACATAGTGGTGGCTCTCCCCGTTTCCCATCGCTAACTAGGATGCTCACATCCTCCTCGGAAAACCACCACCGTGTAGAGGAAAACGCAAGGTGGAAGCAGTGACCTGTCATGCCAACCCAGTGCTGCGTAAGAGAGAAGAACTTAGAACGGAGCATCTCTAGTTACAGACAGGTCACTCTGCCAGCACGCTCAGGGGAAACGTACTGCTCCCTCCATACAATGAGCTCCCGCCCACCCCTCACAGGTCCAGTAAGAATGAGCAGAGTTTACAGGACTCCCATAAGTAAAGAAAGAGCCTCAACATCAGAAACGCTTCTGACCATCAAACACTTTGGAAACTGGACAGGTGCTCTCCCTCTTGAGATCTCCTTCGCCTCGGTAGACAGGCCTTAATTCCCATATGTTGAAATTGCTTACAAAATACAGCACTTGTGTGACAGACAAAGAGAAAAATATTCACAACCCTTCACGTCACAATGCGACTCAGTACCGGGTCTGGAAGCAGCTGCAAATACAAAGAAAGCTTGACTGCAAACATGGTTTATAAACTCTACCCACAGGATTCCAGACAACTGAGTAGGAGAAAATACAGGAGGAGAATGCAGTTGAGGTTAAGAGAAGAAACTCTTACTAAATACTACAGTCTCCTCAGACCAGTCCCCTCCTAACCCAGACAGGAAACTTCTATGCTTCTACAACAGTCCAACACAATGGACACACTACCAATACCAGATGTGTGTTTAACAGAATCTCTGTCAGAAACAACCTCCAATGTCTTCCCTCCTAATGAAAATACAAATGATAACACATGAATCAAACACACTATGAACAACCTGAAATGAAAGAAAACCACATTACACAAAAATAAGCACAGAAAAATAGTACACTAACACAAATACATGTCATCGTTACCTCATATTAACGCTCACCGTGGCCATAAACACCCCCTACAAGTGCCTATGCACATCTCTTTGAACCAACACAAAGTGGAATGACTTACTGTGACAAGACCCCAGCTTATATACTGCCTAAGCTCCACCCCTCCATTTCCCAGCATGCTTTAGAAGCCAAAGGCAGCTATAAATACAGACTCAGGCAACACAGAAACCCTTTCGTTCATGCCTAGCTTAGCAGTGGCAAGCACCGTTCATCTTGATGTATTAATCAGCCTTCCTTCTTACAATACAAATTTGCAGAAGACTTAAACTCTACCACCAGGTAACACTATAATTACCATGTTTCAGTTTCCTAAAAAGAAAATGCTACCAAGAGGGGACTCCACAGTAGGTCCAGTTGGGGGCTGCTGAAAGAGGTACCTCAACGGTGCTGGCGGGGTGCGTTTGTACTGTGAGAGGGTATTTAGGGGGTAATGGAAAGATTATTTAGCTGATGCTTGAGGGCATACCACGGCCTCAAGCTCAAAATGGAGGGCAGTGTCACTCCCTGACACTTTGCCCGGGCAGCTGCCACAAGCCAGAGAAACTGCACCATCCCCATGACCAACTTTAGGGAAAATGGCAACCTGTGCAAACTTGTACTTTGCCCTGAGCTACCTCCCCCCATCCCCTGCACACCCCACTGCCTCCTCCAAGTGCTTAATTTACCTAGACAAAGGTCACAGAGCTCAGGCCCGGCATAAATTAAGCACTGTATGGGCAGCTAGAGAGCACTGGCTGCCAGGTAGGCACCCGGCTCTTAAGGCAACACCACCACCCGCAGCAGAATCACAGACGTAAGGGTCGCGTAGTGTATTGCCACCCTGATGCCACCATTGCTGCTGCAGCTTGTGGTTCCTGGCACTCAGCATGCAGCTCAAGGTGGACTTTGTGCTGTCACACAGGGGGCTGCATCTTGCCAGAGTCCACAGCCCTCTGGCTGCTCCCAGCTCACTAGAGGCAACGTTTATATTTGGGGGGGTAAGGCAATTTTAATCATGATTCCAGGGGCTATTTGAGCACCTGAAAACTCCAGGTTTCTTCCACATGATAACTTAGATATAGTACTCCTGTCAGCTAAATCCTAATTCTTTTATATATATATATAGGAAAAAATATAAACTGAAAATGTGGCTTTAGTTGGAGTTTGTATATACGTATGTTTACAACAATCAGGAGACAATACAGCAAGACAGTCCCACTCCCAAGCCTGAAGGTGTCAGTTCTGGAGCTTTAACACAGATACCAGAAACACACATTTGCTATTTTGTACATTATCTTTAGTACAGATATATACAAAGTGAGCAAATAAGCACATTTTAAGCAGAGTTTATTTAACACACACTCTGTGTTACTACCATTATCTACTCAAAATTAAGTAAATGCTTTTTAGTAGAGTGAAAAACGATTCACTAAAATAAACATACATGATTGATGTGGTGTTTTCTCTTTTATTAAGAAAGGAAATTCATTTCTCTAAATATTTTTGCATTTATGTTTACCAATCGATCAAAATCATAAACATGACTCACTAAAGTTTGACAGGTTTCAGAGTAGCAGCTGTTAGTCTGTATCCGTAGAAAGAAAAGGGGTACTTGTGGCACCTTAGCAACTAACAAATTTATTTGAGCGTAAGCTTTCGTGAGCTACAGTTTATGCTCAAATAAATTCATTAGTCTCTAAGGTGCCACAAGTACTCCTTTTCTTTTTACTAACATTTGAGTCCATCATGATTATTAGTATCGTACATGTAACCACATTTATTTTCATACAAATGTTAAGTTATTTTACAGAGATCACTAAAAATACAATTTGAAAATAAGCGACCTTCAGCTGTAGTGGCTACAGTTGTGAGTAGATGCAGAATTTATGTTCTAGCAGGATACTATTATTTGATTGTCTGACTTTTATCATATTGTGCTTTATCATTGTTATTTTAAATAATTAATGAAAATTAAGCAATTACAATTACCAGCCAGGACAGGTTAGGCATTTTAGAACTCATTTCTACCTTAAATTTAATTATTTGAGTAGTAAAATTATGACATGCACAGACCACAGAAAAAATAAACAACCAGCACTGTAACCCTTATACTTTGAAATGCACCAAGCACATATAGTCTCTGCAATTTTATTCCTTCAAAGGAAGTAATAACAACAACAGTACAAGTGTGTATGTAAGAGAGAGGCTGTGTGTATTTGGAGAGTGAGAGACAGCACACTCTTACTTTAAGCGGAGACCTCACTAATCAGAAGGCTTGTTCAGTCCAGCAGCAGAACTCAGCATCTCCCACTCAGGACCCAGAGGCAACAGCACAAACTCCTCACTCCCCCTACCCAAGCTCAGCAGAGACCAGATACGAAGACGGGGCATTGTGACACCCCAGCATCAGCCTCTGCAGAGCGGACAAGAGGTTCCCAGGACCAGCTTGGCCAAGGGTTACTCCAAGTGTCGGTAGGGGGTAAGAGCAGGGGCACTGAAACAGAGGGCACCAGGGAGCCATGCCCCATTACTTTTAATATTACTTTCTACAAGCCATAAGGGGAAGAAACACCTGTGTTTCTCGACAGGACAGTATTCAGGGCACACCTCATGTTCCCATGAGGAGTACTATCGATGACACACCTCTTGTTTCCAGAGGGGACAGTATTCAGGATACACTCCTTGTTCCCAGGAGGAGTGCTATTGTTGACACACCTCTTGTTTCTGGCTCGGGGGAGGGGCAGTATTCATGTCACACCTCTTGTTTCCAGAGGGGACACTTTTCAGCACACACCCCTTGTTCCCAGGAGGAGTGCTATTGATGACACACCTCTTGTTTCGGGGGGGCAGTATTCAGTACACACCCTTGTTTCCAACAGGACTACAATTCATGACACACTCCTTGTTTCTGGATGGGGCAGTATTCAGGAGACACCTCTTACTTCCAGAGGACACAGTGTTCAAGACACACTCCTTGTTTCCAGAGAACATTGTACTCATAATATATCTCTTCTTCCCAAAAGGAACGGTGTTCAGGACACACCTCTTGTTCGCAGGGGGAGTACTATTGATGACAGAACTCTTGTTTCCGGAGGGGACAGTATTCAGGACACACCCCTTGTTTCCAAAGGGGGACACACCTCTTGTTCCCACTAGGAGTACTAATGATGACACACCCCTTATTTCCTGGAGTACACCAATGATGACACACCCCCCTTGTTCCCAGGAGGAGTACTATTGATGACACACATCTTGTTTCCAGAGGAGACAGTATTCATGGCACACTTCTTGTTTTTGGAGGACACTGTACTCATAACACATCTTTTGTTGCCAGAAAGGACAGTATGCTGGACATAGCTCTCGTTCTCAGGAGGACTATTAATGACTCACCCCTTCTTTTTACAGGGGACACTATTCGAGACTCACCCCTTCTTTCTGCAGGGGACACTATTCAGGATAAACCCCTTATTCCCAGAGGGGACTGTATTCAGAACACACCTCTCCTCTCTGGAGGGAACAGTCTTCGGAACATACTTCTTGGTCCCTGTGGGGACAGTATTCGTGACACACCACTTGTTTTTATGAGAAGTATTATTGATAAAACACCCCTTCTTTCTGTGGGGGGACAGTATTTGTAACACACCTCTCCTTTCCAGAGAGGACAGTATTCAGGACCCACCTCTTGTTCCCAGAGGGAGCACTATTGATGACACACTTCTTGTTTCTGGGGGCATAATATTCGGGACACACCCCTTGTTCCCAGAGGAGACAGTATTCAGAACACACTTCTCGGTCCCACTGGGGACAGTAATTGTGACACACCTCTTGTTCCCGGGAGTACTATTGATGAGACAGCTCTTGTTTCCGGGGGGACGTTATTCGGGACTCACTTCTCGTTCCCAGGAGGAGTACTATTGATGACACCCCTCTTGTTTCGGGGGGATAGTATTCAGGACACACCGTTTGTTTCTGGGGGGACTACAATTCACGACATGCCTTTGTTTCCAGGGGGACTACAATTCATGACACACCCCTTGTTTCGGTGGTCACCGGTCACACCTTGTTCCCAGAGCAGACGGTATTCATGACACACCCCTCGTGTCCAGAGGGCAGGGTACTCGTAGCACATTTCTTATTCCTCGAAAGGACAGTATTCAGGACACACCTCTTGTTCTCAAAAGGTGTACTATTAATGACACCTATAGTTTCCAGGAGCAATACTATTAATGATGAAAAGGAGTACTTGTGGCACCTTAGAGCCTAACAAATGTATTGGAGCGTAAGCTTTCGTGAGCTACAGCAGATGACGCTCACGAAAGCTTACGCTCCAATACATTTGTTAGGCTCTAAGGTGCCGCGAGTACTCCTTTTCTTTTTACAGATACAGGCTTACACGGCTGCTACTCTGAAACCTGTCATTATTAACGATACACCCTTTCTTTCAGGAGGGGACGCTATTCGACACACCTCTTGTTCCCAGAGGGGACTGTATTCAGAACACACCTCGGGGGGCCAGTATTTGTGTCACGCTTCTGGTTTCTGCAGGGTCAGTATACATGACACACCCCTTGTTTAATGGGAGAGGGGGACAGTATTCACGTCACACCTCTTGGTTCCAGAGAGGACAGTATGCGTATCACACCTCATTTCCAGGACTACT
The DNA here is from genome assembly GCF_965152275.1 of Natator depressus. Taxonomy (NCBI): domain Eukaryota; kingdom Metazoa; phylum Chordata; order Testudines; family Cheloniidae; genus Natator; species Natator depressus. The sequence continues at coordinate 16,825 of NC_134259.1, forward strand.
ATTGGTAACACACCCCTTCTTTCTGGAGGGCACAGTATTCGTGACACACCCCTTGTTCCCCGAGGTTGTGTCACACCTCTTCTTTCCTGGAGAAGTACTATTGATGACACACCCCTTCTTTTTGGAGGGGACAGTATTCCTGACTCACCCCCTTCTTTCCACGTGGAATGCTATTGATAACAGATACCTGGGCTTCCCGAGCACGGAGTCAACCCTGCACGGGACATGTTTTCGCTGAGGGAATGTGGCCGAGAAGACACTGAACGCATCTTGTCACAGGAATGATTATATTGGGGAAAATTAGAATCGCATCATCTGCAAAGTAGACTGCTACAGCAGGGAATTAAACTACTTCCTGTTTCTGAAGAAAACTAACAAAACACACCATATTTTTTATTATACATAAAATGTTACTGACTAACCGTAGATCATTATTGGTTTCCAAGAGGACAGCAGGCTACTATTTGAGTGTTGCTATTAATATTTACTTCAGAAACAAGATGGCTGGGACTGCACCCCAAAGCACAAAGTTTCTAACAGCTGCAGCCCTTGTGCACATTTGAATCCTGCATGGAGAAAAGTGCTCTCTGATTGCCTCCCATACATGCCCCTCCTGGACTACAGCAACCTCTCAGATCTACCGTAGCGCTAGCTCTCTCACTTTCCCTAACCCAAACTCATTCCAAAGGGGCAGGAGGGGGGCCAGCTGTGAGCACTCCTCTTTCCCCAACTCCCAAAGCCTTTGAACGAGCAGTTACAGGAAAAAAAACCCTCCTCCCCATCATGAGCTTCTGTGAAAAACTCATGTCCCCAGAAACTGTCTCCTTTGACTAGAAAATGTTCCTCATTCCATCGCTAGTGTTCCCTACCCACCCAATGAAAATGGTCTCTCTTCCATATAAACAGGAAGTAGCCCTCCTTCCATAACTACATTTATCCCCAGCCTGTAAGTGGCGTACATTCCATCAACAGTAACCTGTCTGAACATAAAATGCCCCAAGTCCCGTCAAGGGTGTGTTCCGTGAAAAACAAGCAACACCCCAAATCCACTGTATACCATCCCCCACAGAAACAAGAAATAGCCCACATACCAATCAAAGTGACCCCCGGTGACGTTCCCCAGGGTAGAACCTGAACTGCTCAACTCCTGTCTCCCTTGAACTGTGCTTGGCTAGTGAAAAGCAGCCGCTCCACACTCTGCTCAAACACATACGTGAACATGTAGTCGCTCCCAGCCGCTCACGAACGACGTACCGGGTGACATACACACATTTTCAGTCCTGGCCTTGGACCCCAGAAATGTGCATCTTTAACTGTCCAGCACACTACTACACAGAACAAGCTCATTATTAGTCCATCACGTTATCCAAGGAAACGATTATGCCCGAGCCTTTGTTAACCTAACTAGAGATTCCCCAAATACATCGACCGCAACACGCTGCTTCGACGCAACAAGTCGATTAACTAGGAAAATATCACTTACGAGGATAAAATCATAAACCAATTCTGAATTTTATGACCTTACACATTTTATTTCTTTTGTAACCAATTCCTAAACATCACCAAGCTAAATACCATTTCAAAGCCAAAAGTTTTCTCACCCAACATCTTACAGCAGTTCATACTAACTGGAAAGACTTCCAGCCACAACCGCCCTCCCCACAGTTTGGTGATGATCCAATTGTCCGTCAAGCGATCTTGTTGCCGTGAGTACAGACAGAGGAGGACAGCTAACGATGAGGTCGCTGTCTCTTATTCTTGGGTCCTCCTCCTCTCTTTCACAAATATCCCCGACTGGGGTGCAGACAATCCATCACGGGCATAACTGAAATGAGTACTAGTTAGTAAAACTAAGATTGCTTTAAATAGTACAAGGACCTGTGATCGTGAGCAAACTGCAATAAATCCTTGCTGATCTTAAATACAAAAAAGAAGCTTACAAGAAGTGGAAGATTGGACAAATGACCAGGGATGAGTATAAAAATATTGCTCGGGCATGCAGGAGTGAAACCAGGAAGGCCAAATCACACCTGGAGTTGCAGCTAGCAAGAGATGTTAAGAGTAACAAGAAGGGTTTCTTCAGGTATGTTAGCAACAAGAAGAAAGTCAAGGAAAGTGTGGGCCCCTTACTGAATGAGGGAGGCAACCTAGTGACAGAGGATGTGGAAAAACCTAATGTACTCAATGCTTTTTTTGCCTCTGTCTTCACGAACGAGGTCAGCTCCCAGACTGCTGCGCTGGGCAGCACAGCATGGGGAAGAGGTGACCAGCCCTCTGTGGAGAAAGAAGTGGTTTGGGACTATTTAGAGAAGCTGGACATGCACAAGTCCATGGGGCCAGATGCGTTGTATCCGAGAGTGCTAAAGGAGTTGGCAGATGTGATTGCGGAGCCACTGGCCGTTATCTTTGAAAACTCATGGCAATCGGGGGAAGTCCTGAACGACTGGAAAAAGGCTAATGTAGTGCCCATCTTTAAAAAAGGAAAGGAGGAGGATCCTGGGAACTACAGGCCAGTCAGCCTCACCTCAGTCCCTGGAAAAATCATGGAGCAGGTCCTCAAGGAATCAATTCTGAAGCGCTTAGAGGAGAGGAAAGCGATCAGGAACAGTCAGCACGGATTCACCAAGGGCAAGTCATGCCTGACTAATCTAATTGCCTTCTATGACAAGATAACTGGTTCTGCGGATGAAGGGAAAGCGGTGGACGTGTTGTTCCTTGACTTTAGCAAAGCTTTTGACACGGTCTCCCACAGTATCCTTGCCAGCAAGTTAAAGAAGTACGGGCTGGATGAATGGACGATAAGGCAGCTAGAAAGCTGGCTAGATTGTCGGGCTCAACGGGTAGTGATCAATGACTCCATGTCTAGTTGGCAGCCAGTATTGAGTGGAGTGCCCCAAGGGCCAGTCCTGGGGCCGGTTTTGTTCAATATCTTCATAAATGATCTGGAGGATGGTGTGGATTGCACCCTCAGCAAGTTTGCAGATGACACTAAACGGGGAGGAGAGGTAGATACGCTGGAGGGTAGGGATAGGATACAGAGGGACCTAGACAAATTGGAGGATTGGGCCAAAAGAAATCTGATGAGGTTCAACAAGGACAAGTGCAGAGTTGTGCACTTAGGACAGAAGAATCCAATGCACCGCTACAGACTAGGGACCGAATGGCTAGGCAGCAGTTCTGCGGAAAAGGACCTAGGGGTGACAGTGGACGAGAAGCTGGATATGAGTCAATGGTGTGCCCTTGTTGCCAAGAAGGCCAATGGCATTTGGGATGTATAAGTAGGGGCATTGCCAGCAGATCGAGGGACGTGATCGTTCCCCTCTATTCGACACTGGTGAGGCCTCATCTGGAGTACTGTGTCCAGTTTTGGGCCCCGCACTGCGAGAAGGATGTGGAAAAATTGGAAAGAGTCCAGCGGAGGGCAACAAAAATGATTCGGGAACTGGAACGCATGACTTATGAGGAGAGGCTGAGGGAACTGGGGATGTTTAGTCTACGGAAGAGAAGAATGAGGGGGGATTTGATAGCTGCTTTCAACTACCTGAAAGGGGGTTCCAAAGAGGATGGCTCTAGACTGTTCTCAGTGGTAGCGGATGACAGAACGAGGAGTAATAGTCTCAAGTTGCAGTGGGGGAGATTAAGTTGGATATTAGGAAAAACTTTTTCACTAGGAGGGTGGTGAAACACTGGAATGCGTTACCTAGGGAGGTGGTAGAATCTCCTTCCTTAGAAGTTTTTAAGGTCAGGCTTGACAAAGCCCTGGCTGGGATGATTTAATTGGGGATCGGTCCTGCTTTGAGCATGGGGTTGGACTAGATGACCTCCTGAGGTCCCCTTCTAACCCTGATATTCTATGATTCTAAATTATTAAAGCTTAGAACATAAACTGTCTAAAATAATAACTGCACCGTTGTTGCAGTCATTCCAGAACAACGGTTTTGGCCTGTAGCTAAATTACAGCAAATTAGTAAACAAATGGTTTTTAAAAAACTGACAATTGTAAAGGTTATTTACTTACTTTTTAAAAACATATTAAGCCGTTAGCCACGTAGTTAATAAATATGCAAAAAACATTTTACCCATGTGTGACATTCCACAGCGTACAATCTACACCAGCGAGTCCCAACTGCGGGTCTGTGAGCCCTGGTGCCCCATGGGGGAGAAGACCTGGCATTGCACAAGGCTAAAGCTGGGAGCCCCAAGCACCAGCCTCCCGTGGGACAGAAGCCCCCAGCCCTCCAATCTGGTGGCTGAAGCCTGGAGCCCCCCACAGCCCCCCCGCGCAGTGGGGCAGAAGCCCTGATGTAGACTGTTGAACAGATGTGTCCCCTTGGTTCTCCAACCTGGAGTGCTTTTTACACCACTTTGCTGTGAGAAGCGCCACTACCGGTCAGTTCGTACACAGCCTCCGGGTTGTGAATTACTCCCAGCTATACAGCGTGAATGCCAGCAACCGGCCACGTGCATGTTACGCCGCAGAAGAAGAGCAGCAAATTCCCAATCTCAGACTCCCCCCACCCCCAGCAATGTGCATCTTGTACTGCCCAGGACACGAGCGGACAGTGTGAGCTCATATAAAGGCTGTCGTTTCATTAATAGAAAATGATATGCACAAGCCATGTTATCTCAAGTGGAAGGTCCCAAATGCACTGCTTAGCAAATACAATTGTTTTATTGTTAATCTTTCTTTCTGTAGTTAAAAGTCAGCAGTTCTCCAACTGCGGGTCCTGATGAAAAGGGGGGTTGCGGCATTGCCAATCTACCTTGTGTGCTGCCTTTAGAGCTGGGGGGAGCTGGCAAGTGGGGGCTGCTAGCTGGGCGCCCAGCTGCGAAGGCAGCACCGCTGCCAGCAGCGGTGCAGAAGTACGGGTGGCAGTACCATACCATGCCAGGTCAGCAGCTGCTGCTCTCTGACTGCCCAGCTCTGAAGGCAGCGCGTAAGTAAGGGTGGCACGGTATGGGGAGGGAGGTTGTCGCAGCCTGCAATATTTTCAAAAGGGGTCCCAGCCAAAAAGTTTGAGATCCTATGTTTTAAATGATTGCAAGTACTGAGGCATGAAAGCAAGAATTGGTTAAAAAGAAAATAAGATAAAACGCATAGCAATACCTAACTTAGCAAGTTGAATGGATTCAAAGCTAAGCTTTTTCTTACCGTACGCTCTTCACAGTCTGTACTATCTAGAGGCCTCCAGGCTAGGACCCATCCACCAGTTCTGTTTCTTTAGGTGCTGTTGCTGCTATGAGTGGTGAAGAGTGGAGGAGAGAGGTGATTTTTCTTCTCTCCTTATACTTTTGACTCACTGTGATTTATGCAAGGGAAATTCATTTTTACTTTGCCCGCTTAACCTAGCTTTGATTTGTTTGGTTCCAAGCATGTGTGTTCCCTGCTCTCATTTCCACTGGCTGTATCTGTCTTATATCGGTTATATTGGAGGTATACATGACCATTACTAACAAATCTGTCCCACCTTCACCTTGTAAAATGCATGGTCTCTATAGATATCAAAGATGATACACAAATCAGATTCAACCTTTGAAGTTGTGCCAACCATATCTGGAGAGCCGTATGAGCAAGAACATAATATATGTAATAAAAATGTATTGAACAAATTTTGCTTTTTGTAGAAAAGAAAACATAATCTAATCATTATGGCTTTGAGTCACAATTTGTGATACAGTTCTCCAATCAGTGGGCTTCATTATAATTTAAGGTTTCAGAGTAACAGCCATGTTAGTTTGTATTCGCAAAAAGAAAAGGACTACTTGTGGCACCTTAGAGACTAACCAATTTATTTGAGCATAAGCTTTCGTGAGCTACAGCTCACTTCATCGGATGCAACCAGCTCTCCTGGACTCCTTTCCCCCTCATGTTATTCTCCCAGGGGATCCGGCCCATGAGTTCCCCGAAGTTGTCAAAGTCTGCTTTTCTGAAGTCTAGGGTCCGTATTCTGCTGCTCTCCTTTCTTCCTTGTGTCAGGATCCTGAACTCGATCATCTCATGGTCACTGCCTCCCAGGTTCCCATCCACTTTTGCTTCCCCTACTAATTCTTCCCGGTTTGTGAGCAGCAGGTCAAGAAGAGCTCTGCCCCTAGTTGGTTCTTCCAGCACTTGCATCCGGAAATTGTCCCCTACGCTTCCTGGATTGTCTGTGCACTGCCGTATTGCTCTCCCAGCAGACATCAGGGTGATTGAAGTCTCCCATGAGAACCAGGGCCTGCGATCTAGTAACTTCCGTCAGTTGCCGGAAGAAAGCCTCGTCCACCTCATCCCCCTGGTCCGGTGGTCTGTAGCAGACTCCCACCACGACATCACCCTCGTTGCTCGCGCTTCTAAACTTAATCCAGAGACTCTCACGTTTTTCTGCAGTTTCATACTGGAGCTCTGAGCAGTCATACTGCTCTCTTAGATACAATGCAACTCCCCCACCTTTTCTGCCCTGACTGTCCTTCCTGAACTCTTTATATCCATCCATGACAGTACTCCAGTCAGGTGAGTTATCCCACCAATGGGCGGCCTCTTGGGAGAATGCCCAAAGCATTTCCCTAATGGAGCAAAAGTGACACTGGGTGGCCACTTGGGGAATGCTCAAAGCATTTCCCACATTGAGCAAGACTGACACCGGGTGGTCACTCGGGGTAACGCACAGAGCATTTCCTTCATGGAGCAACTATACATTACTCCAACAAAAAAACTTCAGAAACAGACTTCAAAGAGAAACAGCAGAACTAAAATTCATTTGCAAATTTAACACCATTAATTTGGGCTACAGTAGGGACCGGCTGGCTCACGACAAAAGCAGCTTTGCCTCTCCTGGAATTGACACCTCCTAATCAATTATTGGGAGTGGACTACATCCACCCTGAGCGAATTGGCCCTGTCAACACTGGTTCTCCACTTGTGAGGTAACTCCCTTCTCTTCATGTGTCAGTATATAATGCCTGCATCTGTAATTTTCACTCCATGCATCTGAAGAAGTCGTTTTTTACCCACAAAAGCTTATGCCCAGATAAATCTGTTCGTCTTTAAGGTACCACTGGACTCCTTGTTGTTTTTGTGGATACAGACTAACACAGCTACCCCCTGATACTCGACACCCGATGTCACTGTTCCTCCACGAGGGAAATGCTGTATGTGTTACCCCGAGTGGCCATTTGGTAACACAAAGTATTTCCCTCATGGAGGAACAGTGACACGAGGTGGCCAGTTGGGGTAATGCACAAACCATTTTCCTTATGAAGGGACAGTGATAATGGGTGGCCACTCTGAGTCACGCACAAAGCATTTCCCTCAGAGCAACGGTGACCTGTCAGAGTAATTCACAAAGCCTTTTTCCCACAGCGTTACAATGACATCCGCTGCCCAGTTGGGGTAACTTACAGAGAGAGCCCTCGAGTAGCAGCAAGCGCAGGGGTTAGGACCCAGGAGCCTGAGCTGGAGCGAGTCAGTCCAGAGCGCTGTGCATAGCCCTGGACCCTCCACATGCCCTGGGTGGTGCAACCTGGTGAGTGGAGACACAGGCCGAGGGCTACTCTCAGACCCCTGCTCACATCCTCGACTGAAAGTGGCCTACTTCAGAGAGGAGGACTAGACTGGCATGACCAGGGAAGCTCACCCAGTGATATAGAAGGAAGACACCTGAGGACTAAGCATCTCTTGTTACAGTCAAGTTGCTCTCCACAAAGTTACCGGACTTCAGGAAGATTCCGTAGCACCTGACAACTCCTTGGAGGGCACAAAGGATTCCCCCAAACTTATCGTGCCCCAGTTAGAAGCAGAGGTCTTTTTTCAGGGGCCCACCCTGTGACAGGTTTGACCCCAGTTCTGGGATGCCACCTGATGTACTGGAATTTCTCTGAGCCTGCCTGCTGCACTAGCCTGGCCTCTCTCTCCCTGTTTTGCTGACTTAGGCTCTCCAGCCTCTGGCAGCACACACACACACACGTGGGGACGCACCAGCTGCAGAATCACACAGAGTCTGTCAACAGCTCTCTACAAGAAGACTCAGCTACGATATCACCCAGCACTCAAGTGCAGTTCCCCTCTGGAAAGCACGCCCAAAATAATATTGTCTTGGGCCGTAGAGAAATCTATACAACATAAGCTCATAAATTGACCCCCTCCCTCAATGTGGAGGAAGATATGCACAACTCCCCCCCCCCCCCCCGTTAGAAGTTGCACAAACTGGGTTTAATGAACTTGTTTTTGTTTATTATTAACTATAAGGGAAGAAGATTTTAAGTGATTGTAAGGGATAGCAAACAGAAGAAGGCAGATTACTAAGCAAATAAAACAAACATGCATACTAAGCCTGAGATCTTAAAGAGACTGGACTCAGGAAGTGATTTCTCACCCTAAAGGTTGTTTTTAGGCAAGTTGCAGGGTTTCTGTAGCTGAGATTTCCAGTTATTTCTCTTTACAGAGCAGACTGCTGTCTTAGTCCGGACTCAGCCCTGGACGTTCCCGCTGCTCAGTTCCTTTGTCCCTTCAGGTACTTTTAGCAGTCTTTCTGCTTCGACAGGAAGGCAAAGGAGAAGAGACCTGTTTGCGTTACTCCCCAGCCTTAAGTAAGATTTACATAAGGCGGGAATCTTTTGTTTCCCAGTCTTGACCACCCCCTCCTTTTAGTGGAAAATTACTAGAAGTCCAAGATAGCGTTTAGTACCAGGTGACAGGACCACCTGACCTAGTAGCGTCACAGCTACATCCCAGGACGCATCTCAGGAAGGAGAGAGATTAGTGTCTTCACAGTCTTATTGTTTCTTCCTAATGGCCCATCAAGGCTGATGGTGTGTTGTCTGGTGGGTGTTTCCCAAGTATATACCCGGTTGTAATTGTTACATAGTCAATATTTCCAACTTTAGATACAGACATGATACATGCATCCAAATTGGATAATCACATGCAGTAAATTATAACCTTTCCAATGATACCTTAAAAGACTATCTCACTGACAGTGGCGGCTGCTCCACTCCCAAATGTATGGCTCCTGCCTCATTTCAACAAGGCTCACAGTCTCCCTGCTCTCGCTCGCTTTCCATCGTACGAGTGGAGTAAACTCTGTCATTTGATTTCTTTCCCCTTGGTACCAAACCCAGCACAAGGGAGAAAAACAAAGAAGTTAGCATCTCAGTCGGCAATGTGGCATAAGCTCTTCTTCTTGCATCTAACACACGCCAGGGCTCTGCCCTCAACCCCCCTCCCATTACACCTTCAGGACTACAAGTAGAAGCACCCCGGCAATGACACCCGAAATAGTCACTCTGCACAGCAGACTCTGGTCAAACACACCAAACCTGTGGGGAAAATACAGAAATTGGGCTTGTTTTTTGCTTAATTGGCTTGAGAGTTGCTTCTTGGCAAGTTTTTGGCTGCTGGCTTGTTGCTTGTTTACCTTGCAGCTTGTTACTTCTTTTTTTTAAATCAGCTCCTGGCAAGCAAGGGCACAGGGCAAGGAGAGGCAAAGTGGGGGAGAGAGTCAGGGGTGCACAGTGGGCCCACCACATTCCCAGACTGCACACCGGGGGGATCTAGTCACAGAGTGTTCGGGTTCTTACAGATTCCTTGTTTTGAAATGGGATTAGCTTGATTTTTGATTTATTGTGAAAGTCGGGGTGCTTATTTACCCCGTGAAAGATGGCAACTGTGAGTGTCATACCTTCCCCAGCCTTAAATACCAAAGAGCCCCGTATCCAATAAGCAAGCACACTGCCTGTGACAAAAACTACAGAGGAGGAATTCCAATCGCTGACTGCTTACACACAGCCAGTTATGCGGGAGGCAGAAAGGAGAGGACTGTTCATGTCTCCTCAGAAGGATGCCCAAGCTGCTCAGCTACACCTCTGCCACTTTCTTCTCTGGCTGGGCTCCTGGACAATTCCTCTGCAAGAGCAGCTGCAAAAGCCAAGCATAAGCCATCAGTACACAAAGCTCTACCGGTGCTTGAAATCTTGCCCTCATTCCTGCCTCCCTCTCCAAACCCATCTACACTGGCCCCACTCGATGACCAAGTCAACACCGACTGCCACGCAGATTTTCATCTGCTCCTACTTCTCCAGGGCTCCCGAGACCTCACCTGTCGGGATGCAAACCTAGTACCCCTGCCTGCGTCCTAAGAAGGGAGACAGCACAAGGAGAGGAGAGAAGACAGAGAGTTGGCCAACACACTAGAGTAGAGAGAAAGAAAGAGAAAAACATGGGAGGAAGGCAAGCAACTCAACACACAAAGTCATCCTCCTAGATGCAACCTTCTGCTGCGGAGGACACACTGCTCCTGGCCAGAGAAATGAGCAGCCCCTGAAAATGGGGACCTTGTCTCCCGCATAACAACAGCTAGTCAGGAACCTTTCCTTACAAACCCAGCCTTAGCTAAAGGAGCGTCCATACCTGGAGCCAGGTGGGCCACGGGCAGAGCAATCACCAAAACAGACACTTATCTCAGAGTGGCAGCAGTTCTGCTCCCAGTTGGACAGCTTTTGCGTGGCATCAACAATACTCACGGTCTTGTCACTGTCGCTCGCTTTCCATCGCATGAGGGCAGTAGACTCTGGCACGCCACTTCTTTTCCCTTGGTACTAAACCCAGCACAAGGGAGAAAAACAAATCAATTACCATCTGTCAGCAACGTCTCGTTGACCCTTCTTTTCCTTCTCCTGCATGGCGGGGCTCTGCCCTCAACCCTCTTCCCGTTACACCTTTAGCATTACAACCAAAAAGCACCCCTTGCAATGGCACCCCACATAGTCACTCTGCACAGTAGACATGGCCCTCCTCAACCTTAATACCACAGAGCCCCATACCCAACAAGGAAGCACACGGCCTGTGAAGAATACTACAGCGAGTACAGATGAGGAATTGAAAGCACTGACCGCTTACTCACAGCCAGTTAAGCGGGAGGCAGAAAGCAGAGGACTGTTCACGTCTGCTGAGAACAATGTCCAAGCTGCTCAGGTCCATCTCTGCCACTTTCTCCTCCGGCTAGGGCTCCTCAGCAATTCCTCTGCAAGAGCAGCAGCAGAAGCCATCGCTACACAAAGCTCTATTGGTGCCTGAGATCTTCCCCTCATTCCTGCCTCCCCCTTCCATTCCATCTACATTGGCCCCACTTGATGAACAGAGATCAAGTTAATACCGACAGTCACCGCTCCACTTTCGCACGCACTGCCCTGCATGATTTTCATCCCCTCCTACTTCTTCATGGCTCCCGAGACACAGCCTGTGGGGATGCACACCTAACATGCCTCCCAGTATCATATGAAGGGAGAAGGCACAAGGAAAGGTAAGGACAGAAAGGTAAGGGGGTGGTGTGCGTTGGCCAACATACTAGAGAAGAGAGAGAGACAGAGAGAAAAAACATGGAAGGAAGGCAAGCGACTCACCCCTGGAGTCATCCTCCTGGATCGAACCTTCTGCTGCAGAGGACACACCGCTCCTGGTGTTAAGGAAAAGTTAGCATATGTGACTCCATTTTGGTTTGGGGCCCACCATTGTCTAAAAGCAAGCACATCATGCAACAGGAGGAGTGTTTCTTAGATACTGCATTCCTGTGAAAATCCTCCCCCCGTTGTCTCCAGCCTGTCTCGACTCCCGGTTTCTGTTCTTTGTCTGTTCCTAACTCCCTGCCTCCTGGACTTGATGCGAGCCTCCCATCCTGATAAGAAAAGTTACTGATGCATTGCTTTAGGACCATGTAATGTAGCTGAAGTAATGGTTTAGCACGGGGAATGTACCTAGCAGGGATAGGTGGTAGATAAGGGAAGGGTTTGTCTATCGGCTAAGGTTTCCAACGCACGAGGGCAACGTGCTTTGCTAAAAGGTATATAATCTCTGTATAACCTGCATGCGGGGTCCCCTCCTGATTAGCAGGGGGGCACCACGCTCGAGCGTAATAAACTTAGTATCTTTGGTAACTCTGCAGTTGTGAACTTTGTTCGTGTGCCTCAGCCTAGACTCGAACTGTGCATGACCTATCAGGTATAATTCGCAGCAGTTCGTGTGCATGACCTGTCAGGTATAATTCGTAACACTGGCCAGAGAAATGACCAGCCCCTGAAAATGGGGACCTTGTCTCCCTCGTAACCACAGCTAGTCAAGAACATTTTCTTACAAACCCAGCCCCAGCTAAAGGGGCGTCCCTACCAGGAGCAAGGTGGGCCATGACCAAAGCAATCACCAAAACAGACGCTTACCTCACCGAGGGTGGCGGCTCTTCCGCTCCCAGTTGGATGACTTTTCCGTGGCATCAACAACGCTCACGGTCTCATCGCTCTCTTTCCGTCGCATGAGGGCAGTAGACTCCAACACTTGACTTCTTTTCCCTTGGGACTAAACCCAGCAGAAGAGGGAACAAAAAAAAAAAATTAGCATCTCCATCCGCAATGTTGCGTTGTCTCTTAATTTCATATCTCCCGTATCCCAGGGCTCCGCCCTTAACTCATCTCCCGTTACTACTTTACAACTGCAACTGGAAGATACCCATTGTAACGGCACCCAAAATAGTCACTTTGCTCAGGAGACTCTTGTCCCTCCCCCAGCCTTAATCCCAGAGCCTCGTACCCAACGAGGAAGCACACGGCCTGTGAGGAAAACTACAGTGAGTACAGATGACGAATTCAAAACACTGACTTCTTACTCACAGGCAATTATGCAGAAGGCAGAAACATGAGGACTATTCACGTCTCCTTAGAAGGATGCTCAGGTCCACTTCTGCCAGCTTCTCCTCCGGCTAAGGCTTCTGGACGATTCCTCTGCAAACTAACAAAGCCAAGCAAGAACCATCACTACACAGAGCTCTCTCGGTGTGTTTAATCTTGCCCTCATCCCTACCTCCCCCTCCCATCTCTGCTTGGGACTGTGTTCCAGTCGTCCAATAAACCTTCTGTTTTACTGGCTGGCTGAGAGTCATGGTGAATCGCAGGAAGTGGGGGTGCAGGGCCCCGACTCCCCCACACTCCATGACACACTGCCACCAGGGCAAGAAGCTTACACAACTTTGATCTTCTTGGGTCTGACTTCGAAGCATTCAGCATCCCCTTCCACACCATGGGCTTCCCGCAGCAAGTCCACCCGGACGGGGCTCCTGGGGAAGCCAGAGGGCCCTGCCCCCCAGCTCCACAGTCAGCGTGACTCTCAGCCAACCAGTAAAACAGAATGTTTATTATTCGACAGGAACACGGTGTAGATCAGAATTTGTTTGCACAGAAATCAGTGACTTTCGGCCAAGTCCACCTTGGGGAGTCGTGGGCCAGATGCCCTGAACTCCCCCTCTTCCAGTCCCCCGAAGCAGACTGCCAGCTTCCAGCGACCCAAAGTCAGACACCCCCATTGCTCCTCCTCCTTGTCTTTGTCTCGTTTCCTGGGCAAAGAGTCACCTGGTCGCACCCCATTTTTTACGAATTATACCCGATTGGTCACGCACACTTCAAGTCTAGGCTGAGGCACACGAAGAAAGTCCACAACTGCAGAGTTCCCAAAGATACTAAGTTTATTATGCTCGAGCGTGGTGCCCCCCTGCTAGTCAGGAGGGGGCCCCGCATGCAGGTTATACAGAGATTATATACCTTTTAGCAAAGCACATTGCCTTCGTGCGTCGGAAACCTTAGCCGATAGACAAACCCTTCCCTTATCTACCACCTATCCCTACTAGGTACATTCCCCGTGCTAGACCGTTACTTCAACTACACAACATGGTCCTAAAGCAATGCACCAGTAGCCTTTCTTATTGGGATGGGAGGCTCGCATCAAGTCCAGGAGGCAGGGACAGACAAAGAACAGAAACCGGGAGTCGAGACGGGCTGGAGACAATGGGGGCAGGTTTCACAGGAATGCAGTATCTAAGGAACACTCCTCCTGGTGCATGATGTGTTTGCTTTTAGACAGTGGTGGGCCCCAAACCAAAACGGAGTCACATATGCAAACTTTTCCTTAACGCATTCCTGGGTCTCAGGTTACAAAGGGCACCATGTGACGGGTTCAGTCACAGAGACCCCCATGGGACTGTCACCCAATGTGCTGAAATTACCTCTGAGCCTGTTTTACCTGCCAACTGGGGACTTCCAGAACCCTGTCTTGTTGAGCCAGACACACTAACCTGCTGCAACACAGACCCAGGGTCTGAACCACGCCCCCAAAGCTGCAGACTTTAAGTGAAAACAGCTCAGCACCTTACTTGTCTCCAGCACCCAGATACCAAGTTCCCAATATGATCCAAAACCCAAATAAATCTGTTTTACTCTGTATAAAGCTTATATAGAGTAAATTCATAAATTGTCCACCCTCTATAACACTGATAAAGAGATATGCACCGCTGTTTGCTCCCTTTGGTATTAATCACTTATTCTTGATTTATTAATAAACAAAAGTGATTTTATTAAGTATAAAAAGTAGGATTTAAGTGGTTTCAAGTAATAACACACAGAACAAAGTAAGTCACCCAGCAACATAAAGCAAAAACACGCGAGTCTAAACCTAGTACATTAAAAAAAGGATTACAGGTAATATCTCACCCTCAGAGATGTTCCAATAAGCTTCTTTCACAGATTAGACTCCTTCCTAGTCTGGGCCCAATCCTTTCCCCAGGTAGTGTTAGTTCCAGCAGACATCTCAGGTGGTAAGCAGGGGATTTCTCATGACTGGCCCCCTTTCTCCTGCTCCACCCCCTTCTATAGCTTTGACACAAGGCAGGAATCTTTTGTCTCTGTGGGTCCCCCCCCCTCCTTCTAAATGGAAAAGTACCAGATTTAAGATGGATTTAATTATCAGGTGACATGGTCACATGTCACAGTAAGACCCCTAGTCTCCATTCCCCATGGGCTGGCCCACACATACACAAGAAGGCTTTCAAGAAACTAAGGCCATTTACAACTGATTGTTTCTGGAGCAACCTTAATGGCCTCTACTTCATATGTTTACATCAGTCAAACAATTTTATAGCTAATTCTCCTAACTCCAGATATAGAAATAATACATACAAACAAATAGGATCAACACAGTAGATTACAAGCTTTCTAATGACACGATACAAGGGGTATTTAGCATGAAGCATATTCCAGTTATGTCATAAGCATATTTCCATAAAGCATATGGAGTGCAACGTCACACACCGGTCATAGCGTACGTGCAGGCAGCCTCACCAGCCCCAGAGGTCTCGGCCAAAGTCACACACCTCTATTCCCACCACCGAGGTATTGGTGCAGCACACAGGGAAACTGAGGCACATGCCGTATTCATGCAAAAGAGTAAAACTCACATAGGCTTAACAGTAAGACTCACATAAAACATAACAAGGAAAAATCCCCACTTTGTCACACCCTCTATCCCTACTCCTTCTCTGTTATATTTACATGGAGAAAAATGGTACAAAGCCCAACTGCTATTCAGCAGAACCCAGTGCAACGTGGCAACAACTGGGAATGAGGCAATCTGTCCCTAGTGGGGGAACCTGGTGACTAACAATCACTTTGCAGTGGGAGAAAAAAGTATAAACGTGATGCTCCAAATTTGGTTAGACTAGAAAAAGTCACGGAGCTTGTGTCCAGAGGTGAGGAAATTTGCTACGTTACCCTGGACGCTGTATGGGCTATTTTCTTTCTTGAAAAAATAGCTGTGTTTTAATATCAGGATCGCAAACTCCATGGAAAACCCTAGTGGTGTCAAGGCCCAGATAGATTTAACCTCCATGTACCTAGTAGAGGTCACTCCTGGTTCCCCCACCTGGGACCGATGGGCATTCCTGTTGGAGGGACGCACACTTCCATGACAGAGGACGAAGGAGTTGATGAAAAACACTGTGGGCTTCACTCCAAGGAAAGGTGAGCAGCAAAAGGGAAAAGCAGAGAAC
Organism: Natator depressus; assembly: GCF_965152275.1. NCBI lineage: Eukaryota > Metazoa > Chordata > Testudines > Cheloniidae > Natator > Natator depressus. The sequence goes on from NC_134259.1 coordinate 32,661, forward strand.
TCACCTGAAGGAGCTGAGATGCCACAAATGCTGCCTTAAAGTGCACTACTTGGGAATTAGGAAAAAACAATCTTTTCTGAGCCCAAGAAAAGATTTTCATGGTGTTTATCTCCCTTGCAGCTTCTCTGGTGATAAATAAGAAAAGAGTTGTGATGGAAGAATTTCCCACACTCACAGCATTCATGGGGTTTCTCTCCTGTGTGGATCCTCTGAGGTATGATAAGGCTTGAGCGCTGAGTGAAGGTTTTCCCGCACTCACAGCATGTATAGGGTTTCTCTCCTGTGCGGCTCCTCTGATGTGTAATAAGGCCTGAGCTCCAAGCGAAGGTTTTCCCGCACTCACAGCATTCGTAGGGTTTCTCCCCTGTGTGACTCCTCTGATGTGCAATAAGATGCGAGTGCTGAGTGAAGGTTTTCCCGCACTCACAGCACTCATAGGGTTTCTCCCCTGTATGGATCCTCTCATGGCGAATAAGGTGTGAGCGCTCAGTGAACGTTTTCCCGCACTCACAGCATTCACAGGCTTTCACCCTTGTGTGGATCCTCTGATGTTTTGTAAGGGCTGAGTTCCAAAAGAAGGTTTTCCCACACTCACAGCATTCATGGGGTTTCTCCCCTGTGTGGATCCTCTGATGGCAAATAAGGTGTGAATGCTGAGTGAATGTTTTCCCGCACTTACAGCATCCATAGGGTCTCACTCTGGTGTGGATTCTCTGATGGGTAATAAGGTGTGAGCGCCTCCTGAACTTTTTCCCACACTCAAAGCCTGTGTTATTTCTCTCTCCCGTCAGGATTCTCTGCTGGGCTGTGGTTTCCTTCAGGCCTTTATGAGTTCCCCGATAATGAACAGATATTCCAACTTTCTGCGCTGGCTGGTTTCCCTGCCGCTTCTCTGGCCTGTGCTGCCCCTGAGAGACTTTTCCCTGCTCACAACTTCTGGACACGCTCTTTTTGCATCTTTGCAACAACGCCCCATGTGGTTCCACTTGCTCATCTTCCTGCTGACGATTCTGTTCCACGGTCTCTCTCACCATCCCATCACCTGCTGGGACAGAGAAAGAAAAACCTTAGAAACCGGAAGGGAAAAGGGGAGAAGAAACCAAGAGAACAGCTGAAGATGGAAAAAAATCAGGGACTGAATTTCCCGCAACTCTTCCCCAAAGGGGCGAGAGGAGGGGATCAATTCTGCATCCAGTTCCCATCCAAACACTCAGGGAGATGGGAGTTTGGGGAGGGAACTACTGCCAGGAGTTAGTCAGGATGGGTATCAGAGTAGCAGCCATGTTAGTCTCTAAGGTGCCACAAGTACTCCTTTTCTTTTTTCAGGATGGGTAGGAAGCCATAAACAGTATTTGCCCAGAGGATATGACACCTGCTGGGGACCATCCTGAACCCAGAGACCTCACAAGGTCTTTGCTGGGAATCCCAGCTGTTTCCTTCAATGATCCCTCACTCGTGCAGCTGCCTCTCAGGATCTCTGTTTCCTCTGAGCCCTGGAGATCTGGGGCCCACGGCTCTTCCCCTCGTTCCAGCTGGGATATGACATCGGGTTTGGAAACTGGAAACCCTGCTCAGGGGAAAGAAGACCAGTGAGATCAGGTAACAGCAAAAGAAGAAATTACACAACTTGTGTATTAATGATGGTTCTTGTTAGGATATAGATATTCAGGCCTGTCTGCAAAGGCCTGTACTTTAAGAATGTAGATTTATTCTTACCACTTGGCTAGTTGGAGGTATAAAAGACAGAATCACAATCACTGTCTGCCGGTGTAAGGTCCTTCTCTTACTGTGACAGTCTGAGGCCCTGTTCTTAGGCTAAGGCCTTTGACTGAGCAACAGAGGCAGCCGTAAGCTGGGAAGCAACCGGTCACATCCTCACATTCCAAACTAGTCACATTGAAATAAGGTGCTATTGGGCTGTTAGGAATACACTCCTGTCCTGATAGTGCCTATCATCTCCAGAGAAAGGGAAGTGCCTAGAAGATGTAAAAGGAAACTTAGTTTGATAGCATCCTGTCTGGCAAGAACTCACTTATCAATCGCAGGGATGTGAAATCCTGACTTCTGTAATGTTTTGTCATTATAGTTCCCACTTCGCTATTGTTTGTCTGTATAATCTCTGTCTGGTTCTGTGATTGTTTCTGTCTGCTGTATAATTAATTTTGCTGGGTGTAAACTAATTAAGGTGGTGGGATATAATTGGTTACATAACCATGTTACAATATGTTAAGATTGGTTAGTTAAATTTCAGTAAAATAATTGGTTAAGGTATAGCTAAGCAGAACTCAAGTTTTACTATATAGTCTGCAGTCAATCAGGAAGTGAGTGGGTGGGTGTAGGGAGGGGAAATGGGAACAAGGAATGGGGCTGGGGAAATTCTAATCGTGTTTGGCTAACGGCAGGAATGGAAACAAGGACACAGGTGTAAGGCTCTGTAGTGTCAGAGCTGGGAAGGGGGACACTAAGGAAGGAAACTGGAATCATGCTTGCTGGAACTTCACCCCAATAAACATCAAATTGTTTGCACCTTTGGACTTCGGGTATTGTTGCTCTCTGTTCATGTGAGAAGGACCAGGGAAGTAAGTGGGTGAAGGAATAAGCTCCCTAACAGTTCTTTGAGAGGTGTCTCCTTATGGGTGCTCCACTGTAGGTGCTAGCCCATTAAAAATAGCTGTGTAGACTGGCGGCTTTCCACCCTACTGTGCCCCTTTCAGGAGTCTGATTTGTCTTGCGTACCTCTGAGTTATGCCTCATTTAAAAAACTACTTGCTTATAAAATCAGACATAAAAATAACAAAGCGTCACCTATCAGGGGATAGCCGTCTTAGTCTGTATCCACAAAAACAACAAGGAGTCCGGTGGCACCTTAAAGACTAACAGATTTATTTGGGCATAGAATTCAAGGTAACATTTACAAATTGGAGAAGTGAGCTGAATGAATGAGATGAAATTCAATAAAGACGAGTGCAAAGTACTAGACTTAGGGAAGGAAAACCAAATGCACAACGACCAAGTGGGGAATAGCTGGTTACAAGGTAGTACTACTGAAAACGATCAGGAGTTATAGTGGATCACAAATTGAATCTGAGTCAACCACGTGACTCAATTGTGAAAAAAACGTAATTAAGCACTGGAATAGATTAGCGAGAGAGGTGGTGGAATCCCCATCATTAGAGGTTTTCAAGGACAGGTTGGACAAACACTTCAGTGCTGGGGGATGGACTAGATGCCCTCTCATGGTTCATTCCAGCCCTACCGTTCTTCTACGATTCTATGCTGGGGAAATGTTTGGTCACTTGATTACAGTATTGACCGACCCCTCCCACTAGCACTAAACCAGCGAGACATTTTAAAACCCTCCCAGTAACAAAGTCTGGGAACCGAATGGGAGAGAAGAGCAGAACAAAAGGAGTGACATTGGGGGATTCCCCCTGACATTGTCCCCAGGGCAGCACACTCCTACAGCAGGGGGTACAGGGAGAGTCAGGAGCTGGCTTTTCCTCCCCCTGCACCTCACCTTGTTCGTAGCAAAGTGAATCCACCCAGGGATGCGGCAATAAGCGTGCATGGGCCGGTCAGAAATCTGGGAATCTCTCCCCCCAATTATTTCTCCCACTGCCCTTTTCAGTCTCTCTCTCTCTCTCCTTGTGTCTCCCTTCCCCTGTCTCTTGCTGGCACCCAATCCTGGGGGTTCCCTCTCCTATGGCTGGATCAGCTCCTGCAATTGCTGAGGGGAGGAGAAGCTCTTGGTGCAGAGTCACTTTCATGCCCACTCCCTGCCCACTCCCTGCACGTTCCCTGAGGTCTCTATCCATCGCCTGGAGTCTCTGGCTCAGATGTTGGTGTGGGCAGAGCCTTGGGTTGCCCTATGGGGCTAATTACAGCTGGAGAAAATCCTCACCTTGACTGGGCACAGAGGAAGCTTTACTCACGGTCACTCCCCAGCCCCGATCCCGCTGGGGGAGCAGCAGCTGCTCAGCCTGGGCTCCCAGATCAGGAAGCTCAACCCCAATATCCTGAGGCAGAGAAAGAGAGTAACTTTCCCCCCTTTAGCAACAACTGAAACCCCCTACAGGGACACAGGGACACACCCTGATCTTATCTGCCCCCCCATGTTAATTTGAAGTCACTCCTTGTTCTGCCTTGCAGTGACTCCGGATTAACACGCCTCTCAGCGAGACCAGAAACGTGGCTCAGGCTGGAGGAGGCCAGACTCCTTTTAAATGGATCATTGCAGCGGGGGATCGAACCTGCTCCCGCCCCCCTCGTTCCCCACGTGCTGAGAGAGAATCACAGCAACAGTTTCCCATGTCCCCCCCGCCGCCTGAACCCCCCCTTCACACCATCTGCCCCTCCCCGGCTCCGGGAGTCTATGTTTTCGCGGCTCCCCCGGCGTCTCTCAGCCAATCAGCGAGCGGGGCGCCCGTAGGTTGGGGCAACGTTATTTCCGGCCCGAGGTGCGTCAGGAACTACATCTCCCAGCCTGCCCTGGGGCGCTGCCGAATTCTCGGGCCCAGCCCGTACATATCCCCCCGTTCATACAGACCAGACCGCCCCGCTCCGCCCCGCCCCGCCTGTGAAACGCGGTGACACCGGATCAGACCCGCGAGGCGGGTTCGGCGGCGATGGGCCCCCGCGCGCGCTACCTGAGCTGGGAGTGAGCGTGCGGATTGAACACGGATGGCGCATGCTCAGTAGTAGCTGCTGAAGCCGCTACGTCCTCATTCTGCCCTGACTTGGCCCTAAACTTCCCTACGCGGGAGGGGGGAGGGGCGGAGTGTGGGAAGGGGGCGGACGCTGACGGTGCGGGGTGTGCGGGGCTCAAACAGCTGGGAGCGGGGACAGGGAAGCGGCCAAATCCGGGGTCGGGGAGCGGGAGTTAAGCTTGGGGGGGGGGGCAGAACCCCGGCACGGGGAAGGGGAGGAGCTGGAGGGTATTTTTTTATCCCCCCGCACCGACAGCCCAGCCCCCGTGTTGAGTGTTGTGCTGTGTGTGATGTTTTGTGTGCCGTTGTCTGTGTGGTGTGTGACGTGTTGTGTGTCATTTTGTGTGTCATGTGACGTGTTGTGTGTCGTGTTGTGTGGGTGTGACGTGTTCTGTGTGTCGTGTTGTGTGTGTGTCGGTGTCGTCTGTTTTGTATGGGATGTTATTTGTGTCACGTTGTGTGTAGTGTTGTGTGTGTATGTGACGTGTTGTGTGTGTGTGTATCGGGGTTGTGTGTCGTCTTCTGTGTGTGTGTGCCGCTGTTGTGTCGTGTGTCGTGTTCTGTGTGTGTGTCAGAGTCGTCTGTTGTGTGTGTGATGTTTTGTGTGTCGTGGTGTGTGTGTGTGTTGTCTTGTCTGCCTTTTGTGTGTCCTGTTGTGTGTGCGTCTCATGTGTTGTGTGTATCTTTCTGAGACTGGTTGTGTGCAATGTTGTGTGTGTGGGACGTGTTCTGTGTCATCTCGAGTGTTGTGTGGAGTGTGTGTGTGTCATGTTGTCCGTGTGCTGTGTGTCATCTAGCGTGTGTGTGACATGTTGTGTGTGTGTCCGTGTGGTGTGTTGTGTGAGCGTGTTGTGTGTGTGTGTGACGTGTTGTGTCTCATGAGAATGTGTGTGTCGGTATTGTGCGTCGCGTGTCGGTGTCGTGTGTCGTACATCGGGTTCTGTGTGTGTGTCGGTGTCGTGTGTCGCGTTGTCTGTGTCTGACGGTGTCATGTGTTTTGTGTTTGATGTTATTTGGGCCGTGTGTGTGTATTGTTGTGTGCCATTTTGTGTGTCGTCTTCTGTGTGTGTGTCGGTGTTGTGTGTCATGTTCTGTATATGTGTCACGTGTTCTGGGTCGTGTTCTCTGTGGGTGTCGCTGTCGTGTGTTGTGTGTGTGTCACGTGTTCTGGATCGTGTTCTCTGTGGGTGTCGCTGTCGTGTGTTGTGTGTGTGTCACGTGTTGTGGGTCGTGTTCTGTGTGGGTGTCACGTGTTATGTGTGTGTCGTTCTCATGTGTTGTGTGTGTTGTCTTATATGTGTTGTCTTGTGTGCCTTTTTGTATGTCCTGTTGTGTGTGAATCTGACGTGTTGTGCGTTGTGTTATGTGTGTCTTTGAGAGACTGGTTATGTGTAGGGTTGTGCGTGTGTGACGTGTCTGTGACGTGTTGTGCGTGTATCATGTGTCGTCTCGGCTGTTGTGTGGAGTGTGTGTCGAGTGTTGTCTAGCGTGTGTCTGAGACATGTTGTGTGTTCTTGTGTATGTGTGTCTGTGTGGTATGGTGTGTGTGATCTTTTGTGTGTCGTGTGTCTGTGATGTGTTGTGTCTCGTCTTCTGTGTCTGTGTGTCGGTGTCATGTGCTATGTCGTGTGTGTGACGTTATGTGTTGAGTGTGATGTGTGTTGTGTGTCTGAGGTGGGTTGTGTGACGTGTTGCGTGTGTTTGTGTGTGGGTGATGTGTTGTGTGTGTCATATTGTTTGTGTCTGTGTGATGGGTTGTCTGTGTTCTGGTGTGCATGCGTGCAAAGTTTTGTGCGTGTGCGAAGTGTTGTGTGTGATGTGCAATGTGGTGTGTCTGTGCATGTGACATGCGACGTGCTGTGTACGTGTGACACGCAATGTGATGTGTGTGCGACGTGTTGGGTCTGCGCTTGTGACGTCCCACGTCTTGTGTGGGTGACGTGCGAGATGTTGTGGGTTACGTGCAACGTGCAACATGATGTGTGCAAAGTGGTGTGTGTGTGTGACATGCAACTTGCGACATGTGTGTGGCATGGGACATGCGACATGCTGTGTGTGCCACGTGCAATGAGTGGGGTCTCGTGTGTGTGTGACACGTGTTGTGTATGTGTCGGTGTCGTGTGTGATGTTTTGTGTTTCATGTGTGTGTTGTGTTTTGTGCCATTTTGTGTGTCATGTTGTGTGTGTGTGTCAGTGTCATCTGTTGTGTGTGATTTTTGTGTGTCGTGTGCCGTTGTATGTCATGTTGTGTGTGTGTGTCGGTGTTGTCTGTCTGTGAAGTTTTCTGTGTGATGTTTTGTGTGGTGTGCCATTCTCTGTGTCATGTTGTGTGTGTCGGTGTCGTATGTTGTGTGTGATTTTGTGTGTTGTGTTGTGTGCCATGTTGTGTGTCATGTCGTGTATCATTTTGTGTGTGTGAGACGTGTTTATGTACCTGGGACATCTGTTCTATGTGTGTGTAACAGGCTGTGTGTCGTGTCGAGTATTGTCTTGAGTGTGTGTGTAACGGGCTGTGTGTCGTCTTGTGTGTGTGTCCGTGTCGTGTGTTGTCTTGAGTGTGTGTGTAACAGGCTGTGTGTCGTGTTGTGTGTGTGTCCGTGTCGTGTGTTGTGTGTGTGTTGTGTTGTGTGCCGTTTCATGTTTCGTGTCGTGTGTTGTGTGTCATGTTGTGTGTGTTGGTGTCGTGTGTTGTGTGTCATTTTTGTGTGTCATGTTGTGTGACATACAACGTGTGATGTGTTGTGCATCACATGTGATGTGTGACATGCAACGGGTGATGTCTGCAATGTGGTGTGTGCGACGTGTTTTCTGTGTGACGCAACAGGCGACGTGCTGTGCAGGTGATGCAACATGTGACGTGCGACATCTGACATGCTGTGTATAATGTGTGACGTGCGACATGCTGTCTCTGCGACGTGCAGTGTGTGTGACATGTGTGATGTGCTGTGTGTGCCACATGCAACGTGTCGTGTGTCTTGTCATGTGCCGCCTTGGGTGTGTTTGTGTGCATGTGACGCGTTGTATGTGTGTGTGTCAGTGTCGTATGCCATCTTCTGTGTGTTTGTGTGTGTGAGACGTGGTGTGTGTGTGTGTGTGTTTCAGTGTCGTATGCCGTCTTGAGTGTGTTTGTGTGTGTGTGACATGGTGTGTCAGTGTCATGTGTTGTGTGTGATTTTTGTGTGTCATGTGTGCCATTTTGTTTGTCTTGTGACTTATTGTGTGTCGTGTGTGTGTGTGTGATGTGTTGTGGGCGTGCGCACACGTGCAACTTGTGCGTCTGTGAAGTGCAACATGTTGTGCGTGACGTGCGACGTGCGGTGTCTGCGACGTGTTGTGTGTGTGCGCGCGCGCGCGCGCATGCGACGTATTCTGCGTCACATGCGACGTGTGCGATGTGAGATATGTGACGTACTGTGTATGCGACGTGTGATCTGCTGTGTACAACGTGCCACGTGCGGTGTCACGTGCAATGTGCGACGTGTTGTGTGTCATGTGGTGTGAGTGTCGTGTTGCGTGTGTATCTGTCGGTGTCCTGTGTCATGTTGCGTGAGTCTGTCAGTGTCGTCTGTTGTGTGTCATGTGTGTGTGTCATTTGAGTGTCATGTTCAGTGAGAGTCGGTGTCATGTGTTGTGTCATGTTGTATGTGTGTGTGTCAGTGTCATGTGTTGTGTTGTGTGTATATTATGTTTTGTGTGTCATTTGTGTGTGTGTGTTGGGGTTGTGCGTCACATCATGTGTGTGTATCGCTGTTGTGCGTTGGGTTCTGTCTGTATGTAGGTTTCATATTGTGTGTGTGTTGGTGTTGTCTGTCGTGCTTCACGTTGTGTGTGTGTGACATGTGTAGTCTTGTGTGTCGGTGTCGTGTGTCATGCTGTGTGTCGGTGTCATTTGTGTGTGTCGGTTTCGTCTGTCGTTTAGTTTGTGTGTGTCAGTGTCATCTGTCGTGTGTCGTTTTGTGTGTGTGGGTCAGGGTCGTGAGTGTCGTCTGTGTGTCGTGTGGTTTGTGTGTGTCAGTGTCGTGTGTGTGTTGTGTGTTTCCTTGACTACAGTGTGTCGTGTTGTTTCAGTGTCTCTGTATCGTTTCTGTGTGTGAGACGTTTTCTGTCTGTGTATGTCGGGGTCATGTGTCGTCTTGTCTGTGTGTGATGTTTTGTGTATGATGTTTGTGTGATGTTCTGTGTGTGATGTGTGTGTCTGTTCTCTTGCGTGGCCACACAGCGTAAGTCACAAAGCATTTCTCTCATGGAGCAACAGTGTCACCGGGTGGCCACTCAGGGTAATGCACCAACGATTTCCCTCACGGAGCAACAGTGTCACCGGCTGGCCACTCAGGGTAATGCACCAACAGTTTCCCTCACGGAGCAACAGTGACACTGGCTGGCCACTCAGGGTAATGCACAAACAATTTCCCTCACGGAGCAGCAGTGACACTGGGTGGCCACTCAGGGTAATGCACAAACAATTTCCCTCACGGAGCAACAGTGACATTCCGTGGCCACTCTGGGTAATGCACCAACAGTTTCCCTCACGGAGCAACAGTGACACTGGGTGGCCAGTCAGGGTAATGCACAAACAGTTTCCCTCACGGAGCAACAGTGACACTGGGTGGCCACTCAGGGTAATGCACCAACAATTTCCCTCACGGAGCAACAGTGACATTCCGTGGCCACTCTGGGTAATGCACCAACAGTTTCCCTCACGGAGCAACAGTGACACTGGGTGGCCAGTCAGGGTAATGCACAAACAGTTTCCCTCACGGAGCAACAGTGACACTGGGTGGCCACTCAGGGTAATGCACCAACAGTTTCCCTCACGGAGCAACACTGACACTCGGTGGCCAGTCAGGGTAAGGCAGAAACCATTTCCCTCACGGAGCAACAGTGACACTGGCTGGCCAGTCAGGGGAATGCACAAACAATTTCCCTCACGGAGCAACAGTCACACTGGGTGGCCAGTCAGGGGAATGCACCAACAATTTCCCTCACGGAAAAACAGTGACACTGGCTGGCCACTCAGGGTAATGCACCAACAATTTCCCTCACGGAGCAACAGTGACACTGGGTGGCCACTCTGGGTAATGCACCAACAGTTTCCCTCAAGGAGCAACAGTGACACTGGGTGGCCAGTCAGGGTAATGCACCAATAGTTTCCCTCACGGAGCAACAGTGACACTGGGTGGCCAGTCAGGGTAATGCACCAACAATTTCCCTCACGGAGCAACAGTGACACTGGGTGGCCACTCAGGGAAATGCACCAACAGTTTCCCTCACGGAGCAACAGTGACACTGGGTGGCCACTCAGGGTAATGCACCAACAATTTCCCTCACGGAGCAACAGTGACACTGGGTGGCCACTCAGGGTAATGCACCAACAGTTTCCCTCACGGAGCAACAGTGACACTGGGTGGCCACACAGGGTAATGCACCAACAATTTCCTTCACGGAGCAACAGTGACACTGGGTGGCCACTCTGGGTAATGCACCAACAGTTTCCCTCAAGGAGCAACAGTGACGCTGGGTGGCCAGTCAGGGTAATGCACCAACAGTTTCCCTCACGGAGCAACAGTGACACTGGGTGGCCACTCAGGGTAATGCACGAACAATTTCCCTCACGGAGCAACAGTGACACTGGGTGGCCACTCTGGGTAATGCACCAACAGTTTCCCTCAAGGAGCAACAGTGACACTGGGTGGCCAGTCAGGCTAATGCACCAAGAATGACCCTCACGGAGCAACAGTGGCACGCGGTGGCCAACCATCGTTATCTACGAACAATTTCCCTCAGGGAGCAACAGTGACACTCGGTGGCCACTCTGAGTAATGCACCAACAGTTTCCCTCACGGAGCAACAGTGACACTGGGTGGCCAGTCAGGGTAATGCACAAACAATTTCCCTCACGGAGCAACAGTCACACTGGGTGGCCAGTCAGGGGAATGCACCAACAATTTCCCTCACGGAAAAACAGTGACACTGGCTGGCCACTCAGGGTAATGCACCAACAATTTCCCTCACGGAGCAACAGTGACACTGGGTGGCCACTCTGGGTAATGCACCAACAGTTTCCCTCAAGGAGCAACAGTGACACTGGGTGGCCAGTCAGGGTAATGCACCAACAATTTCCCTCACGGAGCAACAGTGACACTGGGTGGCCAGTCAGGGTAATGCACCAACAATTTCCCTCACGGAGCAACAGTGACACTGGGTGGCCAGTCAGGGTAATGCACCAACAGTTTCCCTCACGGAGCAACAGTGACACTGTGTGGACATTCAGGGTAATGCACCAACAGTTTCCCTCACGGAGCAACAGTGACACTGGGTGGCCACTCAGGGTAATGCACAAACAATTTTCCTGACGGAGCAACAGTGACACTCGGTGGCCAGTCAGGGTAATGCACCAAGAGTTTCCCTCAAGGAGCAACAGTGACACTCGGTGGCCAGTCAGGGTAATGCACAAACAATTTCCCTCACGGAACAACTGTGACACTGGCTGGCCACTCAGGGTAATGCACCAACAGTTTCCCTCACGGAGCAACAGTGACACTGGGTGGCCACTCAGGGTAAAGCACAAACAATTTTCCTGACGGAGCAACAGTGACACTCGGTGGCCAGTCAGGGTAATGCACCAAGAGTTTCCCTCAAGGAGCAACAGTGACACTCGGTGGCCAGTCAGGGTAAGGCAGAAACCATTTCCCTCACGGAGCAACAGTGACACTGGCTGGCCAGTCAGGGGAATGCACAAACAATTTCCCTCACGGAGGAACAGTGACACTCGGTGGCCAGTCAGGGGAATGCACAAACAATTTCCCTCACGGAGCAACAGTGACACTCGGTGGCCAGTCAGGGGAATGCACAAACAATTTCCCTCACGGAGCAACAGTGACACTGGCTGGACACTCAGGGTAATACACAAACAATTTCCCTCACGGAGCAACAGTGACACTGGGTGGCCACTCAGGGTAATGCACCAACAATTTCCCTCACGGAGCAACAGTGACACTGGGTGGCCACTCTGGGTAATGCACCAACAATTTCTCTCACGGAGCAACAGTGACACTGGGTGGCCACTCTGGGTAATGCACCAACAATTTCTCTCACGGAGCAACAGGAACACTGGGTGGCCAGTCAGGGGAATGCACAAACAATTTCTCTCACGGAGCAACAGTGACACTGGGTGGCCACTCTGGGTAATGCACCAACAATTTCTCTCACGGAGCAACAGTAACACTGGGTGGCCAGTCAGGGTAATGCACCAACAATTTCTCTCACGGAGCAACAGTGACACTGGGTGGCCAGTCAGGGGAATGCACAAACAATTTCCCTCACGGAGCAACAGTGACACTGGGTGGCCAGTCAGGGTAATGCACCAACAATTTCCCTCACGGAGCAACAGTGACACTGGGTGGACACTCAGGGTAATGCACCAACAATTTCCCTCACGGAGCAACAGTGACACTGGGTGGCCAGTCAGGGTAATGCACCAACAATTTCCCTCACGGAGCAACAGTGACACTGGGTGGCCACTCAGGGTAATGCACCAACAGTTTCCCTCACGGAGCAACAGTGACACTGGGTGGCCACTCAGGGTAATGCACCAACACTTTCCCTCACGGAGCAACAGTGACACTGGGTGGCCAGTCAGGGTAATGCACCAACAATTTCCCTCACGGAGCAACAGTGACACTGGGTGGCCAGTCAGGGTAATGCACCAACAATTTCCCTCACGGAGCAACAGTGACACTGGGTGGACACTCAGGGTAATGCACCAACAATGTCCCTCACGGAGCAACAGTGACACTGGGTGGCCACTCTGGGTAATGCACCAACAGTTTCCCTCAAGGAGCAACAGTGACACTGGGTGGCCAGTCAGGGTAATGCACCAACAATTTCCCTCACGGAGCAACAGTGACACTGGGTGGCCAGTCAGGGTAATGCACCAACAGTTTCCCTCACGGAGCAACAGTGACACTGGGTGGACACTCAGGGTAATGCACCAACAATTTCCCTCACGGAGCAACAGTGACAGTGGCTGGCCACTCAGGGTAATGCACCAACAATTTTCCTCAAGGAGCAACAGTGACACTGGGTGGCCAGTCAGGGTAATGCACCAACAGTTTCCCTCACGGAGCAACAGTGACACTGGGTGGCCAGTCAGGGTAATGCACCAACAGTTTCCCTCACGGAGCAACACTGACACTCGGTGGCCAGTCAGGGTAAGGCAGGAACCATTTCCCTCACGGAGCAACAGTGACACTGGCTGGCCAGTCAGGGGAATGCACAAACAATTTCCCTCACGGAGCAACAGTCACACTGGGTGGCCACTCAGGGTAATGCACCAACAGTTTCCCTCACGGAGCAACAGTGACACTGTGTGGCCACTCAGGGTAATGCACCAACAATTTCCTTCACGGAGCAACAGTGACACTGGGTGGCCACTCTGGGTAATGCACCAACAGTTTCCCTCAAGGAGCAACAGTGACGCTGGGTGGCCAGTCAGGGTAATGCACCAACAGTTTCCCTCACGGAGCAACAGTGACACTGGGTGGCCACTCAGGGTAATGCACCAACAATTTCCCTCACGGAGCAACAGTGACACTGGGTGGCCACTCTGGGTAATGCACCAAGAATGACCCTCACGGAGCAACAGTGGCACGCGGTGGCCAACCATCGTTATCTACGAACAATTTCCCTCAGGGAGCAACAGTGACACTCGGTGGCCACTCTGAGTAATGCACCAACAGTTTCCCTCACGGAGCAACAGTGACACTGGGTGGCCAGTCAGGGTAATGCACAAACAATTTTCCTGACGGAGCAACAGTGACACTCGGTGGCCAGTCAGGGTAATGCACCAAGAGTTTCCCTCAAGGAGCAACAGTGACACTCGGTGGCCAGTCAGGGTAATGCACCAACAATTTCCCTCACGGAGCAACAGTGACACTGGGTGGCCAGTCAGGGGAATGCACAAACAATTTCCCTCACGGAGGAACAGTCACACTCGGTGGCCAGTCAGGGGAATGCACAAACAATTTCCCTCACGGAGCAACAGTGACACTCGGTGGCCAGTCAGGGGAATGCACAAACAATTTCCCTCACGGAGCAACAGTGACACTGGCTGGACACTCAGGGTAATACACAAACAATTTCCCTCACGGAGCAACAGTGACACTGGGTGGACACTCAGGGTAATGCACCAACAATTTCCCTCACGGAGCAACAGTGACACTGGGTGGCCAGTCAGGGTAAGGCACCAACAATTTCCCTCACGGAGCAACAGTGACACTGGGTGGCCAGTCAGGGTAATGCACCAACAATTTCCCTCACGGAGCAACAGTGACACTGGGTGGCCAGTCAGGGTAATGCACAAACAATTTTCCTGACGGAGCAACAGTGGCACGCGGTGGCCAGTCAGGGTAATGCACCAAGAGTTTCCCTCAAGGAGCAACAGTGACACTCGGTGGCCAGTCAGGGTAATGCACAAACAATTTCCCTCACGGAACAACTGTGACACTGGCTGGCCACTCAGGGTAATGCACCAACAGTTTCCCTCACGGAGCAACAGTGACCCTGGGTGGCCACTCAGGGTAATGCACAAACAATTTTCCTGACGGAGCAACAGTGACACTCGGTGGCCAGTCAGGGTAATACACCAAGAGTTTCCCTCAAGGAGCAACAGTGACACTCGGTGGCCAGTCAGGGTAAGGCAGAAACCATTTCCCTCACGGAGCAACAGTGACACTGGCTGGCCAGTCAGGGGAATGCACAAACAATTTCCCTCACGGAGGAACAGTGACACTCGGTGGCCAGTCAGGGGAATGCACAAACAATTTCCCTCACGGAGCAACAGTGACACTCGGTGGCCAGTCAGGGGAATGCACAAACAATTTCCCTCACGGAGCAACAGTGACACTGGCTGGACACTCAGGGTAATACACAAACAATTTCCCTCACGGAGCAACAGTGACACTGGGTGGCCACTCAGGGTAATGCACCAACAATTTCCCTCACGGAGCAACAGTGACACTGGGTGGCCACTCTGGGTAATGCACCAACAATTTCTCTCACGGAGCAACAGGAACACTGGGTGGCCAGTCAGGGGAATGCACAAACAATTTCTCTCACGGAGCAACAGTGACACTGGGTGGCCAGTCAGGGGAATGCACAAACAATTTCTTTCACGGAGCAACAGTGACACTGGGTGGCCACTCTGGGTAATGCACCAACAATTTCTCTCACGGAGCAACAGTAACACTGGGTGGCCAGTCAGGGTAATGCACCAACAATTTCTCTCACGGAGCAACAGTGACACTGGGTGGCCAGTCAGGGGAATGCACAAACAATTTCCCTCACGGAGCAACAGTGACACTGGGTGGCCACTCAGGCTAATGCACCAACAATTTCCCTCACGGAGCAACAGTGACACTGGGTGGACACTCAGGGTAATGCACCAACAATTTCCCTCACGGAGCAACAGTGACACTGGGTGGCCAGTCAGGGTAATGCACCAACAATTTCCCTCACGGAGCAACAGTGACACTGGGTGGCCAGTCAGGGTAATGCACCAACAGTTTCCCTCACGGAGCAACAGTGACACTGGGTGGCCACTCAGGGTAATGCACCAACAGTTTCCCTCACGGAGCAACAGTGACACTGGGTGGCCAGTCAGGGTAATGCACCAACAATTTCCCTCACGGAGCAACAGTGACACTGGGTGGCCAGTCAGGGTAATGCACCAACAATTTCCCTCACGGAGCAACAGTGACACTGGGTGGACACTCAGGGTAATGCACCAACAATGTCCCTCACGGAGCAACAGTGACACTGGGTGGCCACTCTGGGTAATGCACCAACAGTTTCCCTCAAGGAGCAACAGTGACACTGGGTGGCCAGTCAGGGTAATGCACCAACAATTTCCCTCACGGAGCAACAGTGACACTGGGTGGCCAGTCAGGGTAATGCACCAACAGTTTCCCTCACGGAGCAACAGTGACACTGGGTGGACACTCAGGGTAATGCACCAACAATTTCCCTCACGGAGCAACAGTGACAGTGGCTGGCCACTCAGGGTAATGCACCAACAATTTTCCTCAAGGAGCAACAGTGACACTGGGTGGCCAGTCAGGGTAATGCACCAACAGTTTCCCTCACGGAGCAACAGTGACACTGGGTGGCCAGTCAGGGTAATGCACCAACAGTTTCCCTCACGGAGCAACACTGACAATCGGTGGCCAGTCAGGGTAAGGCAGAAACCATTTCCCTCACGGAGCAACAGTGACACTGGCTGGCCAGTCAGGGGAATGCACAAACAATTTCCCTCACGGAGCAACAGTCACACTGGGTGGCCAGTCAGGGGAATGCACCAACAATTTCCCTCACGGAAAAACAGTGACACTGGCTGGCCACTCAGGGTAATGCACCAACAATTTCCCTCACGGAGCAACAGTGACACTGGGTGGCCACTCTGGGTAATGCACCAACAGTTTCCCTCAAGGAGCAACAGTGACACTGGGTGGCCAGTCAGGGTAATGCATCAATAGTTTCCATCAAGGAGCAACAGTGACACTGGGTGGCCAGTCAGGGTAATGCACCAACAATTTCCCTCACGGAGGAACAGTGACACTGGGTGGCCACTCAGGGTAATGCACCAACAGTTTCCCTCAGGGAGCAACAGTGACACTGCGTGGCCACTCAGGGTAATGCACCAACAGTTTCCCTCACGGAGCAACAGTGACACTGTGTGGCCACTCAGGGTAATGCACCAACAATTTCCCTCACGGAGCAACAGTGACACTGGGTGGCCACTCTGGGTAATGCACCAACAGTTTCCCTCACGGAGCAACAGTGACACTGGGTGGCCACTCAGGGTAATGCACCAACAATTTCCCTCACGGAGCAACAGTGACACTGGGTGGACACTCAGGGTAATGCACCAACAATTTCCCTCACGGAGCAACAGTGACACTGGGTGGCCAGTCAGGGTAATGCACCAACAATTTCCCTCACGGAGCAACAGTGACACTGGGTGGCCAGTCAGGGTAATGCACCAACAGTTTCCCTCACGGAGCAACAGTGACACTGGGTGGCCACTCAGGGTAATGCACCAACAGTTTCCCTCACGGAGCAACAGTGACACTGGGTGGCCAGTCAGGGTAATGCACCAACAATTTCCCTCACGGAGCAACAGTGACACTGGGTGGCCAGTCAGGGTAATGCACCAACAATTTCCCTCACGGAGCAACAGTGACACTGGGTGGACACTCAGGGTAATGCACCAACAATGTCCCTCACGGAGCAACAGTGACACTGGGTGGCCACTCTGGGTAATGCACCAACAGTTTCCCTCAAGGAGCAACAGTGACACTGGGTGGCCAGTCAGGGTAATGCACCAACAATTTCCCTCACGGAGCAACAGTGACACTGGGTGGCCAGTCAGGGTAATGCACCAACAGTTTCCCTCACGGAGCAACAGTGACACTGGGTGGCCAGTCAGGGTAATGCACCAACAGTTTCCCTCACGGAGCAACACTGACAATCGGTGGCCAGTCAGGGTAAGGCAGAAACCATTTCCCTCACGGAGCAACAGTGACACTGGCTGGCCAGTCATGGGAATGCACAAACAATTTCCCTCACGGAGCAACAGTCACACTGGGTGGCCAGTCAGGGGAATGCACCAACAATTTCCCTCACGGAAAAACAGTGACACTGGCTGGCCACTCAGGGTAATGCACCAACAATTTCCCTCACGGAGCAACAGTGACACTGGGTGGCCACTCTGGGTAATGCACCAACAGTTTCCCTCAAGGAGCAACAGTGACACTGGGTGGCCAGTCAGGGTAATGCATCAATAGTTTCCATCAAGGAGCAACAGTGACACTGGGTGGCCAGTCAGGGTAATGCACCAACAATTTCCCTCACGGAGGAACAGTGACACTGGGTGGCCACTCAGGGTAATGCACCAACAGTTTCCCTCAGGGAGCAACAGTGACACTGCGTGGCCACTCAGGGTAATGCACCAACAGTTTCCCTCACGGAGCAACAGTGACACTGTGTGGCCACTCAGGGTAATGCACCAACAATTTCCTTCACGGAGCAACAGTGACACTGGGTGGCCACTCTGGGTAATGCACCAACAGTTTCCCTCAAGGAGCAACAGTGACGCTGGGTGGCCAGTCAGGGTAATGCACCAACAGTTTCCCTCACGGAGCAACAGTGACACTGGGTGGCCACTCAGGGTAATGCACCAACAATTTCCCTCACGGAGCAACAGTGACACTGGGTGGCCACTCTGGGTAATGCACCAACAGTTTCCCTCAAGGAGCAACAGTGACACTGGGTGGCCAGTCAGGCTAATGCACCAAGAATGACCCTCACGGAGCAACAGTGGCACGCGGTGGCCAACCATCGTTATCTACGAACAATTTCCCTCAGGGAGCAACATTGACACTCGGTGGCCACTCTGAGTAATGCACCAACAGTTTCCCTCACGGAGCAACAGTGACACTGGGTGGCCAGTCAGGGTAATGCACAAACAATTTTCCTGACGGAGCAACAGTGACACTCGGTGGCCAGTCAGGGTAATGCACCAAGAGTTTCCCTCAAGGAGCAACAGTGACACTCGGTGGCCAGTCAGGGTAATGCACCAACAATTTCCCTCACGGAGCAACAGTGACACTGTGTGGACATTCAGGGTAATGCACCAACAGTTTCCCTCACGGAGCAACAGTGACACTGGGTGGCCAGTCAGGGTAAAGCACAAACAATTTTCCTGACGGAGCAACAGTGACACTCGGTGGCCAGTCAGGGTAATGCACCAAGAGTTTCCCTCAAGGAGCAACAGTGACACTCGGTGGCCAGTCAGGGTAATGCACAAACAATTTCCCTCACGGAACAACTGTGACACTGGCTGGCCACTCAGGGTAATGCACCAACAGTTTCCCTCACGGAGCAACAGTGACACTGGGTGGCCACTCAGGGTAAAGCACAAACAATTTTCCTGACGGAGCAACAGTGACACTCGGTGGCCAGTCAGGGGAATGCACAAACAATTTCCCTCACGGAGCAACAGTGACACTCGGTGGCCAGTCAGGGGAATGCACAAACAATTTCCCTCACGGAGCAACAGTGAAACTGGCTGGACACTCAGGGTAATACACAAACAATTTCCCTCACGGAGCAACAGTGACACTGGGTGGCCACTCAGGGTAATGCACCAACAATTTCCCTCACGGAGCAACAGTGACACTGGGTGGCCACTCAGGGTAATGCACCAACAATTTCCCTCACGGAGCAACAGTGACACTGGGTGGACACTCAGGGTAATGCACCAACAATTTCCCTCACGGAGCAACAGTGACACTGGGTGGCCAGTCAGGGTAATGCACCAACAATTTCCCTCACGGAGCAACAGTGACACTGGGTGGCCAGTCAGGGTAATGCACCAACAGTTTCCCTCACGGAGCAACAGTGACACTGGGTGGCCACTCAGGGTAATGCACTAACAGTTTCCCTCACGGAGCAACAGTGACACTGGGTGGCCAGTCAGGGTAATGCACCAACAATTTCCCTCACGGAGCAACAGTGACACTGGGTGGCCAGTCAGGGTAATGCACCAACAATTTCCCTCACGGAGCAACAGTGACACTGGGTGGACACTCAGGGTAATGCACCAACAATGTCCCTCACGGAGCAACAGTGACACTGGGTGGCCACTCTGGGTAATGCACCAACAGTTTCCCTCACGGAGCAACAGTGACATTGGGTGGCCAGTCAGGGTAATGCACCAACAATTTCCCTCACGGAGCAACAGTGACACTGGGTGGCCAGTCAGGGTAATGCACCAACAGTTTCCCTCACGGAGCAACAGTGACACTGGGTGGACACTCAGGGTAATGCACCAACAATTTCCCTCACGGAGCAACAGTGACAGTGGCTGGCCACTCAGGGTAATGCACCAACAATTTTCCTCAAGGAGCAACAGTGACACTGGGTGGCCAGTCAGGGTAATGCACCAACAGTTTCCCTCACGGAGCAACAGTGACACTGGGTGGCCAGTCACGGTAATGCACCAACAGTTTCCCTCACGGAGCAACACTGACACTCGGTGGCCAGTCAGGGTAAGGCAGAAACCATGTCCCTCACGGAGCAACAGTGACACTGGCTGGCCAGTCAGGGGAATGCACAAACAATTTCCCTCACGGAGCAACAGTCACACTGGGTGGCCAGTCAGGGGAATGCACCAACAATTTCCCTCACGGAAAAACAGTGACACTGGCTGGCCACTCAGGGTAATGCACCAACAGTTTCCCTCACGGAGCAACAGTGACACTGGGTGGCCAGTCAGGGTAATGCACCAACAATTTCCCTCACGGAGCAACAGTGACACTGGGTGGCCACTCAGGGTAATGCACCAACAGTTTCCCTCACGGAGCAACAGTGACACTGTGTGGCCACTCAGGGTAATGCACCAACAATTTCCTTCACGGAGCAACAGTGACACTGGGTGGCCACTCTGGGTAATGCACCAACAGTTTCCCTCAAGGAGCAACAGTGACGCTGGGTGGCCAGTCAGGGTAATGCACCAACAGTTTCCCTCACGGAGCAACAGTGACACTGGGTGGCCACTCAGGGTAATGCACCAACAATTTCCCTCACGGAGCAACAGTGACACTGGGTGGCCACTCTGGGTAATGCACCAACAGTTTCCCTCAAGGAACAACAGTGACACTGGGTGGCCAGTCAGGCTAATGCACCAAGAATGACCCTCACGGAGCAACAGTGGCACGCGGTGGCCAACCATCGTTATCTACGAACAATTTCCCTCAGGGAGCAACAGTGACACTCGGTGGCCACTCTGAGTAATGCACCAACAGTTTCCCTCACGGAGCAACAGTGACACTGGGTGGCCAGTCAGGGTAATGCACCAACAGTTTCCCTCACGGAGCAACAGTGACACTGTGTGGACATTCAGGGTAATGCACCAACAGTTTCCCTCACGGAGCAACAGTGACACTGGGTGGCCAGTCAGGGTAATGCACAAACAATTTTCCTGACGGAGCAACAGTGACACTCGGTGGCCAGTCAGGGTAATGCACCAAGAGTTTCCCTCAAGGAGCAACAGTGACACTCGGTGGCCAGTCAGGGTAATGCACAAACAATTTCCCTCACGGAACAACTGTGACACTGGCTGGCCACTCAGGGTAATGCACCAACAGTTTCCCTCACGGAGCAACAGTGACACTGGGTGGCCACTCAGGGTAATGCACAAACAATTTTCCTGACGGAGCAACAGTGACACTCGGTGGCCAGTCAGGGTAATGCACCAAGAGTTTCCCTCAAGGAGCAACAGTGACACTCGGTGGCCAGTCAGGGTAACGCAGAAACCATTTCCCTCACGGAGCAACAGTGACACTGGCTGGCCAGTCAGGGGAATGCACAAACAATTTCCCTCACGGAGGAACAGTGACACTCGGTGGCCAGTCAGGGGAATGCACAAACAATTTCCCTCACGGAGCAACAGTGACACTCGGTGGCCAGTCAGGGGAATGCACAAACAATTTCCCTCACGGAGCAACAGTGAAACTGGCTGGACACTCAGGGTAATACACAAACAATTTCCCTCACGGAGCAACAGTGACACTGGGTGGCCACTCAGGGTAATGCACCAACAATTTCCCTCACGGAGCAACAGTGACACTGGGTGGCCACTCTGGGTAATGCACCAACAATTTCTCTCACGGAGCAACAGGAACACTGGGTGGCCAGTCAGGGGAATGCACAAACAATTTCTCTCACGGAGCAACAGTGACACTGGGTGGCCAGTCAGGGGAATGCACAAACAATTTCTCTCACGGAGCAACAGTGACACTGGGTGGCCACTCTGGGTAATGCACCAACAATTTCTCTCACGGAGCAACAGTAACACTGGGTGGCCAGTCAGGGTAATGCACCAACAATTTCTCTCACGGAGCAACAGTGACACTGGGTGGCCAGTCAGGGGAATGCACAAACAATTTCCCTCACGGAGCAACAGTGACACTGGGTGGACACTCAGGGTAATGCACCAACAATTTCCCTCACGGAGCAACAGTGACACTGGGTGGACACTCAGGGTAATGCACCAACAATTTCCCTCACGGAGCAACAGTGACACTGGGTGGCCAGTCAGGGTAATGCACCAACAATTTCCCTCACGGAGCAACAGTGACACTGGGTGGCCACTCAGGGTAATGCACCAACAGTTTCCCTCACGGAGCAACAGTGACACTGTGTGGCCACTCAGGGTAATGCACCAACAATTTCCTTCACGGAGCAACAGTGACACTGGGTGGCCACTCTGGGTAATGCACCAACAGTTTCCCTCAAGGAGCAACAGTGACGCTGGGTGGCCAGTCAGGGTAATGCACCAACAGTTTCCCTCACGGAGCAACAGTGACACTGGGTGGCCACTCAGGGTAATGCACCAACAATTTCCCTCACGGAGCAACAGTGACACTGGGTGGCCACTCTGGGTAATGCACCAACAGTTTCCCTCAAGGAACAACAGTGACACTGGGTGGCCAGTCAGGCTAATGCACCAAGAATGACCCTCACGGAGCAACAGTGGCACGCGGTGGCCAACCATCGTTATCTACGAACAATTTCCCTCAGAGAGCAACAGTGACACTCGGTGGCCACTCTGAGTAATGCACCAACAGTTTCCCTCACGGAGCAACAGTGACACTGGGTGGCCAGTCAGGGTAATGCACAAACAATTTTCCTGACGGAGCAACAGTGACACTCGGTGGCCAGTCAGGGTAATGCACCAAGAGTTTCCCTCAAGGAGCAACAGTGACACTCGGTGGCCAGTCAGGGTAATGCACCAACAATTTCCCTCACGGAGCAACAGTGACACTGGGTGGACACTCAGGGTAATACACAATTTCCCTCACGGAGCAACAGTGACACTGGGTGGCCAGTCAGGGTAATGCACCAACAATTTCCCTCACGGAGCAACAGTGACACTGGGTGGCCAGTCAGGGGAATGCACAAACAATTTCCCTCACGGAGCAACAGTCACACTGGGTGGCCAGTCAGGGGAATGCACCAACAATTTCCCTCACGGAGCAACAGTGACACTGGGTGGCCAGTCAGGGTAATGCACCAACAATTTCCCTCACGGAGCAACAGTGACACTGTGCGGACATTCATGGTAATGCACCAACAGTTTCCCTCACGGAGCAACAGTGACACTGGGTGGCCAGTCAGGGTAATGCACAAACAATTTTCCTGACGGAGCAACAGTGACACTCGGTGGCCAGTCAGGGTAATGCACCAAGAGTTTCCCTCAAGGAGCAACAGTGACACTCGGTGGCCAGTCAGGGTAATGCACAAACAATTTCCCTCACGGAACAACTGTGACACTGGCTGGCCACTCAGGGTAATGCACCAACAGTTTCCCTCACGGAGCAACAGTGACACTGGGTGGCCACTCAGGGTAATGCACAAACAATTTTCCTGACGGAGCAACAGTGACACTCGGTGGCCAGTCAGGGTAATGCACCAAGAGTTTCCCTCAAGGAGCAACAGTGACACTCGGTGGCCAGTCAGGGTAAGGCAGAAACCATTTCCCTCACGGAGCAACAGTGACACTGGCTGGCCAGTCAGGGTAATGCACAAACAATTTCCCTCACGGAGGAACAGTGACACTCGGTGGCCAGTCAGGGGAATGCACAAACAATTTCCCTCACGGAGCAACAGTGACACTCGGTGGCCAGTCAGGGGAATGCACAAACAATTTCCCTCACGGAGCAACAGTGACACTGGCTGGACACTCAGGGTAATACACAAACAATTTCCCTCACGGAGCAACAGTGACACTGGGTGGACACTCAGGGTAATGCACCAACAATTTCCCTCACGGAGCAACAGTGACACTGGGTGGCCAGTCAGGGTAATGCACCAACAATTTCCCTCACGGAGCAACAGTGACACTGGGTGGCCAGTCAGGGTAATGCACCAACAATTTCCCTCACGGAGCAACAGTGACACTGGGTGGCCAGTCAGGGTAATGCACCAACAGTTTCCCTCACGGAGCAACAGTGACACTGTGTGGACATTCAGGGTAATGCACCAACAGTTTCCCTCACGGAGCAACAGTGACACTGGGTGGCCAGTCAGGGTAAAGCACAAACAATTTTCCTGACGGAGCAACAGTGACACTCGGTGGCCAGTCAGGGTAATGCACCAAGAGTTTCCCTCAAGGAGCAACAGTGACACTCGGTGGCCAGTCAGGGTAATACACAAACAATTTCCCTCACGGAACAACTGTGACACTGGCTGGCCACTCAGGGTAATGCACCAACAGTTTCCCTCACGGAGCAACAGTGACACTGGGTGGCCACTCAGGGTAAAGCACAAACAATTTTCCTGACGGAGCAACAGTGACACTCGGTGGCCAGTCAGGGTAATGCACCAAGAGTTTCCCTCAAGGAGCAACAGTGACACTCGGTGGCCAGTCAGGGTAAGGCAGAAACCATTTCCCTCACGGAGCAACAGTGACACTGGCTGGCCAGTCAGGGGAATGCACAAACAATTTCTCTCACGGAGCAACAGTGACACTGGGTGGCCAGTCAGGGGAATGCACAAACAATTTCTCTCACGGAGCAACAGTGACACTGGGTGGCCACTCTGGGGAATGCACCAACAATTTCTCTCACGGAGCAACAGTAACACTGGGTGGCCAGTCAGGGTAATGCACCAACAATTTCTCTCACGGAGCAACAGTGACACTGGGTGGCCAGTCAGGGGAATGCACCAACAATTTCCCTCACGGAGCAACAGTGACACTGGGTGGCCACTCAGGGTAATGCACCAACAATTTCCCTCACGGAGCAACAGTGACACTGGGTGGACACTCAGGGTAATGCACCAACAATTTCCCTCACGGAGCAACAGTGACACTGGGTGGCCAGTCAGGGTAATGCACCAACAATTTCCCTCACGGAGCAACAGTGACACTGGGTGGCCACTCAGGGTAATGCACCAACAGTTTCCCTCACGGAGCAACAGTGACACTGGGTGGCCACTCAGGGTAATGCACCAACAGTTTCCCTCACGGAGCAACAGTGACACTGGGTGGCCAGTCAGGGTAATGCACCAACAATTTCCCTCACGGAGCAACAGTGACACTGGGTGGCCAGTCAGGGTAATGCACCAACAATTTCCCTCACGGAGCAACAGTGACACTGGGTGGACACTCAGGGTAATGCACCAACAATGTCCCTCACGGAGCAACAGTGACACTGGGTGGCCAGTCAGGGTAATGCACCAACAGTTTCCCTCACGGAGCAACAGTGACACTGGGTGGCCACTCAGGGTAATGCACCAACAATTTCCCCCACGGAGCAACAGTGACATTCCGTGGCCACTCAGGGTAATGCAGCAACAATTTCCCTCACGGAGCAACAGTGACACTGGCTGGCCAGTCAGGGGAATGCACAAAC
This sequence comes from Natator depressus, assembly GCF_965152275.1. Classification (NCBI taxonomy): domain Eukaryota; kingdom Metazoa; phylum Chordata; order Testudines; family Cheloniidae; genus Natator; species Natator depressus. The sequence goes on from NC_134259.1 coordinate 57,841, forward strand.
AATTTCCCTCACGGAGCAACAGTGACACTGGGTGGCCAGTCAGGGTAATGCACCCACAGTTTCCCTCACGGAGCGACAGTGAGACTCGGTGGCCAGTCCGGGTAATGCACCAACAATTTCTCTCACGGAGCAACAGTGACACCGGGTGGTCCGTCAGGGTAATGCACCAACAATTTCCCTCACGGAAAAACAGTGACACTGGATGTCCACACAGGGTAATGCAGCAACAATTTCCCTCACCGAACAACTGTGACACTGGCTGGCCACTCAGGGTAATGCACCAACAATTTCCCTCACGGAGCAACAGTGACACTGGGTGGCCACTCTGGGTAATGCACCAACAGTTTCCCTCAAGGAGCAACAGTGACACCGGGTGGCCAGTCAGGGTAATGCACCATTAGTTTCCCTCACGGAGCAACAGTGACACTGGGTGGCCAGTCAGGGTAATGCACCAACAGTTTCCCTCACGGAGCAACAGTGACACTGTGTGGACATTCAGGGTAATGCACCAACAGTTTCCCTCACGGAGCAACAGTGACACTCGGTGGCCAGTCAGGGTAATGCACAAACAATTTCCCTCACGGAACAACTGTGACACTGGCTGGCCACTCAGGGTAATGCACCAACAGTTTCCCTCACGGAGCAACAGTGACACTGGGTGGCCACTCAGGGTAATGCACAAACAATTTTCCTGACGGAGCAACAGTGACACTCGGTGGCCAGTCAGGGTAATGCACCAAGAGTTTCCCTCAAGGAGCAACAGTGACACTCGGTGGCCAGTCAGGGTAATGCACCAAGAGTTTCCCTCAAGGAGCAACAGTGACACTCGGTGGCCAGTCAGGGTAAGGCAGAAACCATTTCCCTCACGGAGCAACAGTGACACTCGGTGGCCAGTCAGGGGAATGCACAAACAAATTCCCTCACGGAGCAACAGTGACACTCGGTGGCCAGTCAGGGGAATGCACAAACAATTTCCCTCACGGAGCAACAGTGACACTGGGTGGACACTCAGGGTAATACACAAACAATTTCCCTCACGGAGCAACAGTGACACTGGGTGGCCACTCAGGGTAATGCACCAACAATTTCCCTCACGGAGCAACAGTGACACTGGGTGGCCACTCTGGGTAATGCACCAACAATTTCTCTCACGGAGCAACAGTAACACTGGGTGGCCAGTCAGGGTAATGCACAAACAATTTCACTCACGGAGCAACAGTGACACTGGGTGGCCAGTCAGGGGAATGCACCAACAGTTTCCCTCACGGAGCAACAGTGACACTGGGTGGCCACTCAGGGTAATGCACCAACAATTTCCCTCACGGAGCAACAGTGACACTGGGTGGCCAGTCAGGGTAATGCACCAACAGTTTCCCTCACGGAGCAACAGTGACACTGGGTGGCCACTCAGGGTAATGCACCAACAATTTCCTTCACGGAGCAACAGTGACACTGGGTGGCCACTCTGGGTAATGCACCAACAATTTCTCTCACGGAGCAACAGTAACACTGGGTGGCCAGTCAGGGTAATGCACAAACAATTTCACTCACGGAGCAACAGTGACACTGGGTGGCCAGTCAGGGGAATGCACCAACAGTTTCCCTCACGGAGCAACAGTGACACTGGGTGGCCAGTCAGGGTAATGCACCAACAATTTCCCTCACGGAGCAACAGTGACACTGGGTGGCCAGTCAGGGTAATGCACCAACAGTTTCCCTCACGGAGCAACAGTGACACTGGGTGGCCACTCAGGGTAATGCACCAACAATTTCCTTCACGGAGCAACAGTGACACTGGGTGGCCACTCTGGGTAATGCACCAACAGTTTCCCTCAAGGAGCAACAGTGACGCTGGGTGGCCAGTCAGGGTAATGCACAAACAGTTTCCCTCACGGAGCAACAGTGACACTGGGTGGCCACTCAGGGTAATGCACCAACAATTTCCCTCACGGAGCAACAGTGACACTGGGTGGCCACTCTGGGTAATGCACCAACAGTTTCCCTCAAGGAGCAACAGTGACACTGGGTGGCCAGTCAGGCTAATGCACCAAGAATGACCCTCACGGAGCAACAGTGGCACGCGGTGGCCAACCATCGTTATCTACGAACAATTTCCCTCAGGGAGCAACAGTGACACTCGGTGGCCACTCTGAGTAATGCACGAAGAGTTTCCCTCACGGAGCAACAGTGACACTGGGTGGCCAGTCAGGGTAATGCACAAACAATTTTCCTGACGGAGCAACAGTGACACTCGGTGGCCAGTCAGGGTAATGCACCAAGAGTTTCCCTCAAGGAGCAACAGTGACACTCGGTGGCCAGTCAGGGTAATGCACAAACAATTTCCCTCACGAAACAACTGTGACACTGGCTGGCCACTCAGGGTAATGCACCCACAGTTTCCCTCACGGAGCAACAGTGACACTGGGTGGCCACTCAGGGTAATGCACAAACAATTTTCCTGACGGAGCAACAGTGACACTCTGTGGCCAGTCAGGGTAATGCACCAAGAGTTTCCCTCAAGGAGCAACAGTGACACTCGGTGGCCAGTCAGGGTAATGCAGAAACAATTTCCCTCACGGAACAACTGTGACACTGGCTGGCCACTCAGGGTAATGCACCAACAGTTTCCCTCACGGAGCAACAGTGACACTGGGTGGCCACTCAGGGTAATGCACCAACAATTTCCCTCACGGAGCAACAGTGACACTGGGTGGCCTCTCTGGGTAATGCACCAACAGTTTCCCTCACGGAGCAACAGTGACACTGGGTGGCCTCTCTGGGTAATGCACCAACAATTTCCCTCACGGAGCAACAGTGACACTGGGTGGCCTCTCTGGGTATTGCACAAACAGTTTCCCTCACGGAGCAACAGTGGCACTGGGTGGCCACTCAGGGTAATGCACCAACAGTTTCCCTCACGGAGCAACACTGACACTCGGTGGCCAGTCAGGGTAAGGCAGAAACCATTTCCCTCACGGAGCAACAGTTACACTGGCTGGCCTCTCAGGGTAATGCACCAAGAATGACCCTCAGGGAGCAACAGTGGCACGCGGTGGCCAACCATCGTTATCTACGAACAATTTCCCTCAGGGAGCAACAGTGACACTCGGTGGCCACTCAGGGTAATGCACCAACAGTTTCCCTCACGGAGCAACAGTGACACTGGGTGGCCACTCAGGGTAATGCACCAACAATTTTCCTCAAGGAGCAACAGTGACACTCGGTGGCCACTCAGGGTAATGCACCAACAGTTTCCCTCACGGAGCAACAGTGACACTGGGTGGCCACTCAGGGTAATGCACCAACAATTTTCCTCAAGGAGCAACAGTGACACTGAGTGGCCAGTCAGGGTAATGCACCAACAGTTTCCCTCACGGAGCAACAGTGACACTCGGTGGCCAGTCAGGGTAATGCACAAACAGTTTCCCTCACGGAGGAACAGTGACACTGGGTGGCCACTCAGGGTAATGCACCAACAGTTTCCCTCAAGGAGCAACAGTGACACTGGGTGGCCACTGTGGGTAATGCACCAACAGTTTCCCTCAAGGAGCAACAGTGACACTGGGTGGCCAGTCAGGGTAATGCACCAACAGTTTCCCTCACGGAGCAACAGTGACACTCGGTGGCCACTCTGAGTAATGCACCAACAGTTTCCCTCACGGAGCAACAGTGACACTGGGTGGCTAGTCAGGGTAATGCACCAACAATTTCCCTCACGGAGCAACAGTGACATTCCGTGGCCACTCAGGGTAATGCACCAACAATGTCCCTCACGGAGCAACAGTTTCCCTCAAGGAGCAACAGTGACACTGGGTGGCCAGTCAGGGTAATGCACCAACAGTTTCCCTCACGGAGCAACAGTGACACTGGGTGGCCAGTCAGGGTAATGCACCAACAGTTTCCCTCAAGGAGCAACAGTGACACTGGGTGGCCAGTCAGGGTTATGCACCAACAGTTTCCCTCACGGAGCAACACTGACACTGGGTGGCCACTCAGGGTAATGCAGCAACAATTTCCCTCACGGAGCAACAGTGACACCGGCTGGCCACTCAGGGTAATGTGTTTGCGTGTGTTTGCTGGGAGGGCAGTGAGAGAGCCTGAGTGAGTGTCTGATTGGCTGCTAGCCTGCAGGGGGCGGGCATTAGGGTGTCTGTGTGTTTGTGTCAGGGAAGCCTGGCTGTTTAAAAATAGCCAGAGCCTCGCAAACCAGCTGAGCGGCGGCGAACCAGCAGAGGAGCGGGGGACAGCAGAGCAGCTCACAGCAGGAGTTTGCCTGGGAGTTCGCCTGGAGTGAGCCCAGTGAGGCTTACATCTTGCAAACGTCTCTGAGGAAGCTCATAGTAGGTAGGTGATACGGAAGGGGGGTTCAGCTGTTGTGACCTGCACTGGATGTGCCATGTTTGTCTTTCTTCCACAGGACAGACGCGGCTTTGTCTGTACAAAGTGCAAGCTGGTCTCCATATTGGAAGAGAAGATTGAAGGTCTGGAGCAACAGATAACGACCCTGCGTTGTATACGAGAAACTGAGGATTTTCTGGACAAAACTCAGGATAGGCTTCTAGGGGCACAAAGCTCTAAAGATATAGAGCAAGTTGCACAGAGGAGCCAAGAGGCCAGTGAAGAAGCTTGGCAACATGTGACCTCCAGAAGAGGTAAGCGGAATGTCCGGGTTCCAGTAACACAGACACAGGTAACTAACCGCTTTCATGTTCTCTCCACAGGTACCATTGCGGAGAGTGGACCAGATGATATGTCTGGGGGGAGAAAGCAGAAGGAGACTCCGCTGGTTGGAAGGCATGTGATGCGATGTCCTGAGGTTGGGGGTTCCACGACCACCACTCCCAAGAGGAGAAGGCGGGTGGTGGTGGTCGGGGACTCTCTCCTCCGGGGGACTGAGGCATCTATCTGCCGCCCTGACCGGGAAAACCGAGAAGTCTGCTGCTTGCCAGGGGCTAAGATTCGCGATGTGACAGAGAGACTGCCGAGACTCATCAAGCCCTCGGATCGTTACCCCTTCCTGCTTCTCCACGTGGGCACCAATGATACTGCCAAGAATGACCTTGAGCGGATCACTGCGGACTACGTGGCTCTGGGAAGAAGGATAAAGGAGTTGGAGGCGCAAGTGGTGTTCTCGTCCATCCTCCCCGTGGAAGGAAAAGGCCGGGGTAGGGACCGTCGAATCGTGGAAGTCAACGAATGGCTACGCAGGTGGTGTCGGAGAGAAGGCTTTGGATTCTTTGACCATGGGATGGTGTTCCATGAAGGAGGAGTGCTGGGCAGAGATGGGCTCCATCTTACGAAGAGAGGGAAGAGCATCTTTGCCAGCAGGCTGGCTAACCTAGTGAGGAGGGCTTTAAACTAGGTTCACCGGGGGAAGGAGACCAAAGCCCTGAGGTAAGTGGGAAAGCGGGGTACCAGGAGGAAGCACAGGCAGGAATGTCTGTGAGGGGAGGGCTCCTGCCTCATACTGGGAATGAGGGGCGATCAACAGGTTATCTCAAGTGCTTATATACAAATGCACAAAGCCTTGGAAACAAGCAGGGAGAACTGGAGGTCCTGGTGATGTCAAGGAACTATGACGTGATTGGAATAACAGAGACTTGGTGGGATAACTCACATGACTGGAGTACGGTCATGGATGGTTATAAACTGTTCAGGAAGGACAGGCAGGGCAGAAAAGGTGGGGGAGTAGCACTGTATGTAAGGGAGCAGTATGACTGCTCAGAGCTCCGGTACGAAACTGTGGAAAAACCTGAGTGTCTCTGGATTAAGTTTAGAAGTGTGTGCAACAAGAGTGATGTAGTGGTGGGAGTCTGCTATAGACCACCGGACCAGGGGGATGAGGCTTTCTTCCGGCAACTCACAGAAGCTACTAGATCGCATGCCCTGATTCTCATGGGTGACTTTAATTTTCCTGATTTCTGCTGGGAGAGCAATACAGCGGTGCATAGACAATCCAGGAAGTTTTTGGAAAGCGTAGGGGACAATTTCCTGGCGCAAGTGCTAGGGGAGCCAACTAGGGGGGGCGCTTTTCTTCACCTGCTGCTCACAAACCGGGTAGAATTAGTGGGGGAAGCAAAAGTGGATGGGAATCTGGGAGGCAGTGACCATGAGTTGGTTGAGTTCAGGATCCTGACGCAGGGAAGAAAGTTAAGCAGCAGGATACGGACCCTGGACTTCAGGAAAGCAGACTTCGACTCCCTCAGGGAACAGATGGCCAGGATCCCCTGGGGGACTAACATGAAGGGGAAGGGAGTCCAGGAGAGCTGGCTGTATTTCAAGGAATCCCTGTTGAGGTTACAGGGACAAACCATCCCGATGAGTCAAAAGAATAGTAAACATGGCAAGCGACCAGCTTGGCTTAATGGTGAAATCCTAGTGGATCTTAAACATAAAAAAGAAGCTTACAAGAAGTGGAAGGTTGGACATATGACCAGGGAAGAGTATAAAAATATTGCTCGGGCAAGTAGGAATGAAATCAGGAGGGCCAAATAGCACCTGGAGCTGCAGCTAGCAAGAGATGTCAAGAGTAACAAGAAGGGTTTCTTCAGGTATGTTGGCAACAAGAAGAAAGCCAAGGAAAGTGTGGGCCCCTTACTGAATGAGGGAGGCAACCTAGTGACAGAGGATGTGGAAAAAGCTAATGTACTCAATGCTTTTTTTGCCTCTGTTTTCACTAACAAGGTCAGCTCCCAGACTGCTGCGCTGGGCATCACAAAATGGGGAAGAGATGGCCAGCCCTCTGTGGAGATAGAGGTGGTTAGGGACTATTTAGAAAAGCTGGACGTGCACAAGTCCATGGGGCCGGACGAGTTGCATCCGAGAGTGCTGAAGGAATTGGCGGCTGTGATTGCAGAGCCCTTGGCCATTATCTTTGAAAACTCGTGGCGAACGGGGGAAGTCCTGGATGACTGGAAAAAGGCTAATGTAGTGCCAATCTTTAAAAAAGGGAAGAAGGAGGATCCTGGGAACTACAGGCCAGTCAGCCTCACCTCAGTCCCTGGAAAAATCATGGAGCAGGTCCTCAAAGAATCAATCCTGAAGCACTTGCATGAGAGGAAAGTGATCAGGAACAGTCAGCATGGATTCACCAAGGGAAGGTCGTGCCTGACTAATCTAATCGCCTTTTATGATGAGATTACTGGTTCTGTGGATGAAGGGAAAGCAGTGGATGTATTGTTTCTTGACTTTAGCAAAGCTTTTGACACGGTCTCCCACAGTATTCTTGTCAGCAAGTTAAGGAAGTATGGGCTGGATGAATGCACTATAAGGTGGGTAGAAAGCTGGCTAGATTGTCGGGCTCAACGGGTAGTGATCAATGGCTCCATGTCTAGTTGGCAGCCGGTGTCAAGTGGAGTGCCCCAGGGGTCAGTCCTGGGGCCGGTTTTGTTCAATATCTTCATAAATGATCTGGAGGATGGTGTGGATTGTACTCTCAGCAAATTTGCGGATGATACTAAACTGGGAGGAGTGGTAGATACGCTGGAGGGGAGGGATAGGATACAGAAGGACCTAGGCAAATTGGAGGATTGGGCCAAAAGAAATCTGATGAGGTTCAATAAAGATAAGTGCAGGGTCCTACACTTAGGATGGAAGAATCCAATGCACCGCTACAGACTAGGGACCGAATGGCTAGGCAGCAGTTCTGCGGAAAAGGACCTAGGGGTGACAGTGGACGAGAAGCTGGATATGAGTCCGCAGTGTGCCCTTGTTGCCAAGAAGGCCAATGGCATTTTGGGATGTATAAATAGGGGCATAGTGAGGAGATCGAGGGACGTGATCGTTCCCCTCTATTCGACACTGGTGAGGCCTCATCTGGAGTACTGTGTCCAGTTTTGGGCCCCACACTACAAGAAGGATGTGGATAAATTGGAGACAGTCCAGCGAAGGGCAAGAAAAATGAGTAGGGGTCTAGAGCACATGACTTATGAGGAGAGGCTGAGGGAGCTGGGATTGTTTAGTCTGCAGAAGAGAAGAATGAGGGGGGATTTGATAGCTGCTTTCAACTACCTGAAAGGGGGTTCCAAAGAGGATGGCTCTAGACTGTTCTCAATGGTAGCAGATGACAGAACGAGGAGTAATGGTCTCAAGTTGCAATGGGGGAGGTTTAGATTGGATATTAGGAAAAACTTTTTCACTAGGAGGGTGGTGAAACACTGGAATGCGTTACCTAGGGAGGTGGTAGAATCTCCTTCCTTAGAAGTTTTTAAGGTCAGGCTTGACAAAGCCGTGGCTGGGATGATTTAATTGGGGATTGGTCCTGCTTTGAGCAGGGGGTTGGACTAGATGACCTCCTGAGGTCCCTTCCAACCCTGATATTCTATGATTCTATGCAGCAACAATTTCCCTCCCAGAGCAACAGTGACACTGGGTGGCCACTCTAGGTAATGCACCAACAGTTTCCCTCAAGGAGCTACAGTGACACTGGGTGGTCAGTCAGGGTAATGCACAAACCATTTCCCTCACGGAGCAACAGTGACACTGGCTGGCCACTCAGGGTAATGCAGCAACAATTTCCCTTACGGAGCAACAGTGACACTCGGTGGCCAGTCAGGGTAATGCACAAACAATTTCCCTCACGGAGCAACAGTGACACTGGGTGGCCACTCTAGGTAATGCACCAACCATTTCCCTCACGGAGCGACAGTGACACTGGGTGGCCAGTCAGGGTAATGCACAAACAATTTCTCTCACGGAGCAACAGTGACACTGGGTGGCCACTCTGGGTAATGCACCAACAATTTCCCTCATGGAGCAACAGTGACACTGGGTGGCCACTCTGGGTAATGCACCAACCGTTTCCCTCAAGGAGCAACAGTGACACTCGGTGGCCAGTCAGGGTAATGCACAAACAGTTTCCCTCATGGAGCAACAGTGAAACTGGCTGGCCACTCAGGGTAATGCACACCAATGCTGCGAATTATACCTGATAGGTCACGCACAGTTCGAATCTAGGCTGAGGCACATAAACAAAGTCCACAACTGCAGAGTTCCCTAAAGACACCAAGTTTATTATGCTCGAGCGTGGTACTCCCCTGCTAGCCAGGAGGGGACCCTGAATACAGATTATACAAAGGTTATATACTTTTTAGCAAAGCATGTCGCCCTCGTGCATTGGAAACCTTAGCCAATAAACCAACCCTTGTCTTATCTACCACCTATCCCTGCTTGGTGCATTCCTCGTGCTATACCAGTATGTTAATTACACAGCATGGTCCTAAAGCCATGAATCAGTAACTTTTATTATCAGGATGGGAGGCCTCACATCAAGGCCAAGAGACAGGGAGTTAGAGACTGACAAAAACCAGATACTGGGAGTCAAGGCAGGCTGGAGACAAGGAGGAGGATTTTCACAGGGATTCAGTATTCAAGGATCACTCCTCTTGGTGTATGATGTGCTGGCATTTAAACAATGGTGGGCCCCAAACCAAAATGGAGTCACATGTGCTAACTTTTCCTTAACAGTCCTCCCTTTCTTTTTGTACATCAGTAAGCTATATTGGGACTGAGTAACCGCGCTGCAGGGTTAGCAACTGCCAACAGCACATACTGCAGCATTGTAGGCATACAAAAAGTAACGCAAAAACAATAACAGTCAAAAAAAGTAAATACAAAATACGCCATCCCCAAGTCCCCACATCCGGTAGCCATGAGGTGAGCCAGTCCCAGACCTCCTGGAATCCGGCGCTGGTAGTGTCGAGGCTGATGTGGTGGAATAGGGCTGCCTGTTGCTTGAGGATGTGGATGTCAGTTTCCACCCTATGGTGCTGATTTACAAATACACAACAGCTTGAGTTGACCAGAGCACAAAACCCACCCTGATTTGCAAGGAGATAATCCAGGGCTAGGAGGTTTTGCAATGTAGTTTGGGATAGCTGGGTGACTTCAATTTGAAGGGCAGATAGAGCATCTGCAGTAGCATTTGCCATTAGTTTCAAAGCAGCTGAAATGTTAACTATAGCTTTTTTCAGCTCACTTACTCCCAACCATGGCAGAAACCAATGCACAAAGGAGTGAAAGCCTTTGGGCCGTTGAGAAATGGGGTTTAAAGGAATACTTTGTCTGTCCCTCCATACTAGATTGCGGATCTCTCCCCGGGTCAGGTTCTGGTGTACTGTCACGGCGGGTACGATAGCCCCTAAGGTACATGTACGACACCATCCTGCTGGGAGAACCTTATAGGCTGTGTGATTGCATAACCAATACCAGCCAGACCCTTTGGGGACTGGCCACGGGGTCCTGGAGTAGGTAGAGGGGCCTTCTGCACCAGAGCTGATTTGGCTGGTGTGCTTGCACCCCACAAAATTCCCTACAAAAACTGTATTTTCTATGCCCTTACGTCGTGACACACATAAAGCATAATTACCCTGGGCCACCATATCAATAGACCATATTTGGATTGTAACATCCAGTTAAATGTAGTGTTTGCCCATAGCTTAGTTTGGAGTGTTCGATTAAGGGGGATAGGTACCCCTACCAACGGGACCCCCTGACCTAAATACGTGGGGGTATGAATACCAATCCAACACTGCGTTCGATTTACACCCTGTTTGACAGCGCGGGTTAAATTCAAGAAGCTATTGCCCTCCCATCCTTGTACTGGACTTGGGAATAGGGAGAGGAACCCCCCAGGCAAACCATACCAATGTTGGCATTCTCCTTTATACCATATAAAAAACACTACCCCCAATGTAAGTCCAATAAACAGGAACACAAAAAGTCCTGGTGGGCTGTGAAGGTCCCAGTAGCTGGAAAGCTTAGTCCATGGGTTGGTCGTGGTGTTCATTCGTGAAGTGGCTCGTCCAATGGCTTGGCAGGGTCAGGTGGGAGTCCCAGCGCCAACTTAACGTAGCTATGATGGATCCAGGAACCTTTACCTGCAAAGGAGTGGTGGCAGATGGTGGGAGTAATGTTCGTGGCTGTAAGGCGTTTTTGGTATTTATACTTGCCTACAAGCACAGGTTCCAGCCTCTGGAATAAACCCACCCCACCACTTTACTTCACATTCCCAAGAATACATCCCGCAACTTCCTCCCTGCCAATGTACAATGCTCCGTCTTTGCCATGAAGGCCAATTCTCAGTGACTTTTGCAGTCAGGAATCCTTGGATTTTGGTGGTTTTAGCAGAGCAGGCGTTTCTTCCCCCTTTTTTTTTTTTTTTTTTTTTTTTGGAACAGTCATGGTTTTGCATTATACAAGGGAGAGGTTACTAGCACATCACCCTGTAGTGCTTTGGTTTCTTTAGCAAATACTGAATGCAGGTTAGCTTTGTCAGTGGACAAGGAAGAGGTTACTAGCACTTTACCTTGTTTTTTTTCCTGCTGTCCAAAAGGAGGAAAGAAAAAAAACCCAGAAGGAGGGACAGGCTGATCAGTAGTCAAAGTGAAGTCATCTTGAGGTGGAGGGGTCTTTTGCAGTAAGAAGCATGGGTCCAGGCAGTCAGTCCTTGGCACTTCACAGCGGTGTTGGTAGTTAGCAGGACTTAATAAGGGTCTTTCCAGCATGGGGCCAGAGTAGTTTTTTGTTGATGGACCTTTATGTAGACCCAGTTACCTGGTTTTAACAAATGGCAGGTTTGCTCAGGATTTTTGAAGCAGGACTTCTTTTACCTGTAAATACAGAGACTTAACACATTTTATTAATGTTTGGCAGTGTGTTGCAGATCTTACAGCTGCTTGGGAACATTCAAGCCCCCCTCTTTCTTGGCTGTTAGCCAAATCCTAGCTGTGAGTAGTGTCCTTGGGCAGGCCAGTGTCTTATCTTTGGACCGAGCCTGCCAGCTACAGCGTTGAATTAGCTTGTCCTCTGTTTTATTTTTTTTTCCCTTCTTGCATTTTATTAACCTGCAAAGGAAACTTTTACTTTTTACTTATACACCTTTGTTTAAAAAGGAACACATGTACATTGCCCATTATACAGCACTTTAGTCTTATTGTTTAATGTATGCACATACACCCTTTTAGGAAAACGACTTTATTACAGAGCTTTGGAGCAACAAGCCAGGACAAGCACACCCACTTTTGAGAAGTCCACTTGGTACAACTTCTGGTGTCCAATAGTTTTCCTCCCTCCCCAGCCCTCTGACTAGAAATGTGAGGTAGCCAGAAGGATCTCATGTATAATATGGGGAGTGGGTTAACCTTTCATGTCCTTGCTTCCAAAGACTGTTGGAAATTTTAACAACAATTTTTTTTAATTAAAAGATCTGGCCAATGAAATTTTTTTTTTTTACTTAAGCAAATGTATTAAACTTTAGTATATATTTCAAGTTGAATAAAACGAGTATCTGCATTTTGATTTAACCCTTCTATTTAGTTTTAAACTAAACTGTCCTATGAAAAATTAAACACAGCAATTCTGACCACAAGACAAACACCACAAGAAAACATAGAACACAGAACAGAATTCTTATTGTGCCAGTACATTTATGAGATGTTGAATTGCTTTTTAGCTGGCATCAGTTTTTTCTGATTTTTTGAAAGACAAAAAAAACCACAGATCTACCCCCTTTTGGGCAGTCAGTCATTGCTTAAAATATTTCCTTTTTATACAAATACACTTGTTAATTGCAGGCAAAACAGAGGAATTACCCATATTTTTTTGTATATGTTTTATAGGCAGCCCAGGTTTCAGTGGCCTCTACTTTATCAGTTAGGTAATTTACATTAAAACAAATGCTTTCTGGCTTGCTTTTGGATCCACAGGTTAAAGATTCTTACTTTAAAAAGGGCACAATAAACTTTACTAGACTTTTGATTGCCTTTTACTTTTAACTCCTGCTGTCAAACACACAGCGACCTGAAAAGGAAGACACCACCTATTGTAGCCCCTTGGAGCCTAATAAGATATTAATTAAGTAGCACTGTATAATTGCATTTCTTTGGAAAAGGGCCCATTTTTTCCAAAATGGCTGCAAAGAAACCAAAAATTTTTTTTCTTTCCAGTATTTTACAAAGTTTAACTGCTTAATTCTCTCCAGCAACTACAGAGTTAACTTCTTACTATCCTTTTTAAAATCACTTGCTTATTTCCCAAAACGACACCCAATTAACTTAGATTTTACCATTTCAAGTATTATTCCGGGATTTACGTTCTCCATTCCTGTAATTATTTACTCCTCTTTTTTCACTATGACCTCCAAGTTTCCAACCTGTTTTCCAATTTCTCTATCTGTTGCCTGCCCGCTTGGGCCCGATCCTGTTTTTTTCTCTGAACCGTCCCTTCCATGAGCACCAGCTTTGTTTCATTACCAAATTAACAAGGAGGGTGGGCTTCTTAACTAGCCCCAGGCCTCCTGGTCTCTTTTTTTAAATATTTTCACTTACAAGGGCTACCCGAGTCCTCCCCCCATGAGGCTTGACACCTGGATAGAAAGCAAGGCTAATTGGCAAGCAAGGAGGTGACGGGCATAAGTCAGAAAGCCGAGGGTAAGCCGGAGGAGGGGCAGAAGCAGGCATAGCACAGGGTGGGGCTGGAGACCCCTGAGATGAATAAGAAAAGGAGGAGGAAAGAGGACGTCCTTTCGCATGCGCATAAGCCCAGTTGTCCCATACATACCAATAATCCATCTGGGCTGGAGCTTTGTTTTCCAGCCTTTTCCTAAGCGCTGTTAATTTTTCCCCAGCAAACGAACCACCCAGTGGCCAGTCAAAAGGTGTTTGAGTTGTTAGTGCTGGCCACTCAACCTTGCACAAGATTACAGGTTTTTTTTTTTTTTTACCTAACCCATGGGAACCAGAAATATTCCCCCAATTCTTGAGAATTTCAGCCAAAGGGGTCCCCTTACTGACACTCTGACCAGAACCCATAATGGGCTACCAAAAGGACACCAAATGTGCCACCTTATCGCCTAAGCAACAGCTCACACCTCCCCTCCTCTGAGTTCTCAAAGGTGAACTCACCCTGTGCCGGCTGGAGCTGTCCGAGAGGAGGAGTGTAGTCTCGCTTGTTGCGGCGAGCCTAGAGCCCCTTCGTCGTCGCCAAAACTGCTGCGAATTACACCTGGTAGGACACGCACACCAATGCTGCGAATTACACCTGGTAGGACACGCACAGTTCGAATCTAGGCTGAGGCACATAAACAAAGTCCACAACTGCAGAGTTCCCTAAAGACACCAAGTTTACTACGCTCGAGCGTGGTGCCCCCCTGCTAGCCAGGAGGGGACCCTGAATACAGATTATACAAAGGTTATATACTTTTTAGCAAAGCACGTCACCTTCGTGCATCGGAAACCTTAGCCAATAAACAAACCCTTGTCTTATCTACCACCTATCCCTGCTTGGTGCATTCCTCGTGCTATACCAGTATGTTAATCACACAGCGTGGTCCTAAAGCCATGCATCAGTAACTTTTATTATCAGGTTGGGAGGCCTCACATCAAAGGCCAAGAGACAGGGAGTTAGAGACTGACAAAAACCAGATACTGGGAGTCAAGGCAGGCTGGAGACAAGGAGGAGGATTTTCACAGGGATTCAGTATCTAAGAATCACTCCTCCTGGTGTATGATGTGCTTGCTTTTAGACAATGGTGAGCCCCAAACCAAAATGGAGTCACATGTGCTAACTTTTCCTTAACAGCACCAACAGTTTCCCTCATGGAGCAACAGTGACACTGGGTGGCCAGTCCACATAATGCACAAACCATTTCCCTCATGGACGAACATGACACTGGGTGGCCAGTCAGGGTAATGCACAAACAATTTCCCTCACGGAGCAACAGTGACACTGGGTGCTCAGTCAGGGTAATGCACAAACAATTTCCCTCACGGAGCAACAGTGACACTGAGTGGCCACTCTGGGTAATGCACGAACAATTTCCCTCACAGTGCAATAGTGACACTGGGTGGCCCGTCAGGGTAATGCACAAACCATTTCCCTCATGGAGCAACAGTGACACTCGGTGGCCAGTCAGGGTAATGCACCAACAGTTTCCCTCACGGAGCAACAGTGACACTGGGTGGCCAGTCAGGGTAAGGCACCAACAATTTCCCTCTCGGAGCAACAGTGACACTGGGTGGCCACTCAGGGTAATGCACACCCTCATGGAGCAACAGTGACACTTCGTGGCCACTCTGGGTAATGCACAAACAGTTTCCCTCACGGAGCAACAGTGACACTGGGTGGCCAGTCAGGGTAATGCACCAACAATTTCCCTCATGGAGCAACAGTGACACTGGGTGGCCACTCAGGGTAATGCAGAAAGTATTTCCCTCACGGAGCAATGGCCAATGCGTGGCCAATTCAGGTAGTGCACAAATCATTTCCGTTATGGACCAACAGTGACAGTTGGTGGCCAATTCAGGTCGTGCTCAAATCATTTCCCTCATGGACCAACAGTGACACCGGGAAGCCCTTTGGAGTAATACACAAAGCATTTCCTCACGGAGCACCAGTTGCACAACCTGGATTTAAGAATAATAATAATAAACAAAAAATAGTTTCACTATTAAAGTTAGATTTTCAATGACTGTAAGGGATAGCAAACAGAAGAAGGCAGATTACTAAGCAAATACAAATACACACACATACTAAGCCTAAGATCTTAAAGAGACTGGATTCAAGAAGTAATTTCTCATCCTAAATGTCTTTCGGCAACTTGAAGAGTTTCTGTAGCTTAGACTTCCCGTTGTTTCTCTTTACAGACTAGACTCCTGTCTTAGTCTGGACTTCCCCCTTCTCAGTTCCTTTGTCTCTTCAGGTACTTTCAGCAACCTTTCTACTGCCCTGCATGATTTTCGTCCGCTCCGACTTCTCCATGGCTCCCGAGACCTCACTTGGGGGAATGCACACCTACCCGTGTCCTACAAAGGGAAACGGCACCAGGAGAGTAGAGGAGAGAGAGACTGAGAAAGTTGGCCAACACACAAGAGAAGGGAGAAGAACATGGGAGGAAGGCAAGCAACTCACCAGCTGGAGTCATCCTCCTAGATGCAACCTTCTCCTGCGAAGGAGACACTGTTCCTGGCCAGAGAAATGAGCAGCCCCGAAAATGGGGACCTTGTCTCTCTCGTAACCACAGCTGGTCAGGAACCATTTCTTACAAACCCAGCCCCAGCTAATGGGGAGTCCCTACCTCGAGCCAGGCGGACCATGAGCAAAGCCTTAACCAAACCAAACACTTATCTCACTGACATTAGCGACTGCTCCACTGCCAACTGGACGACTCCTGGCTTACATCAACAGTGCTCGCGGGCTCACTGCTCTTGCTTGCTTTCCATCCGATGAGGGGAGTAAACTGTTTGTACTAAACCCAGACTGAGGAGGAAAAACAAATAAGTTACCATCTCAGTGGCCAACATGGCATAGGCTATTTTTTTTTCTTCTCCTGCACAGCAGCATTCCGCCCCAACCCTCCCCACCATGAGGCCTTTAGTACTACAACTAGAAAGCACCCCTTGCAACGGCACCTGAAATAATCACTCTGCACAGCAGACTCAGGCCCCTCATCAGCTGTAATTTCACAGAGCCCCGTACCCAAAGAGGAAGCACACGGCCTCTGAAGAATACTGCAGCCAGCACAGATGAGGAATTCAAAGCACTGACCGCTTACTCAGAGCCAGTTATGCGGGAGACAGAAAGCTGACGACTCTTCATGTCTGCTTAGAAGGATGTCCAAGCTGCTTAGGTACACCTCGGCCACTTCTCCTCTGGCTCAGGCTCCTGGACAATTCCTCTGCGAGAGTAGCTGCAAAAGCCAACCATGAGCTATCATTATACAAAGCTCCATTGGTGCTGGAAATTTTGCCCTCATCCATGCATTGGCCCCACTCGATGAAGAGAGATCGAGTTAACACTGACAGTCACTGCTCCACGCTCGCACGCACTGCCCTGCATGATTTTCGTCCTCTCCTACTTCTTCTTGGCTTCCAAGACATAGCCTGTGGGGATGCACACCTAGTGTGCCTGCCCGTGTCCTACGAAGGGAGACAGCACTGGGAAAGGCAAGGACGGAGAGAGAGAGACAGAGGCAAAGTGTGTGTGTTGGCTAACATACTAGAGGAGAGAGAAAGAGAAACATGGTAAGATAGCAAGCAATTCACCTCCTGGAGTCATCTGTGACAAAGAAGGACTGTTCTTCATGTTTCCTCTGAATAGTGTGGGAGTGCCTCAGTTTCCCCTATGCAGTTCTTAAGTATCTAGGTGGTGGGAGAAGGGTGTATGATCGTTGCAGAGCTCTAGAGGGTGGGTGTGTGCAGGGGTCTGGACACAGAGAATGGCCGACACCCTCTTTCCTGGCAACTGATGGTCTGGCCCTTGAGAGCTAAAGGGTTGGAGAACAAAGGAATCCGGTGACCTCCTGGCCCAGGATAGGGACAAAGCCTAGAGGAGGAGGGACTAGAGGGGGAGTCAGTTTGGGGCTGACTGTGTCATGTTGTCTGCCCTTTTGTGTGTCGTGTGTCAGTGTCGTGTGTCATGTTGTCTGCCCTTTTGTGTGTCGTGTGTCAGTGTCGTGTGTCGGTGTCGTGTGTCATGTTGTCTGCCGTTTTTTCTGTCGTGTGTCGGTGTCGTGTGTCATTTCTGTGTCATGTTGTCTGCCGTTTTTTCTGTCGTGTGAGGTGTATCATGTGTCGGTGTCGTGTGTGATTTCTGTGTCATGTTGTCTGCCGTTTTTTCTGTCGTGTGAGGTGTGTCATGTGTCGGTGTCGTCTGTGTGTGTATGGGTACGTGAGAGAGACATCGTGTGTTGCATGTGTGTGGGCACGTGAGAAAGACTCGCGTGTTGTGTGTGTCGGCATCTATCGGCGTTTGTGAGGCAACGTGTGTGAGATGGCGCGTGTCGGTGCGTGTGAGAGATGGCGCGTGAGAGACTTCATGTGTGTGAGACGTCAGTGAGCGTCATCGTGCGTGAGTGTCGGCGAGCGTGAGACGGTGTGCGTGAGTGTCGGCGAGCGTGAGACGGCGTGCGTCGCGCTTGCGTGAGTTGGCGGATGTGAGACGTCCCGTGTCATGCGTGTGTGAGTCGGCGAGCGTGAGAGACGGCGAGCGTGGGTGTCGGCGTCGTGTGTGAGAGACGTGTTTGTGTGTGAGAGACGGCGCGCGTGGGTGTCGGAGTCGTGCGTGAGACGTGTCGTGTGTTGGTGTCGTGTGTGTGTCATGTGTCGGTGTCCTCTGTGTGTCGGTGTCCTGTGTGTCGGTATCCTGTGTGTCCTGTGTGTGTCGTGTGTCGGTGTCGTGTGTGCGCAAGACACGTTTATGTGTGTGAGACGGCACGCGTGGGTGTCGGCATCATGCGTGAGACGTGTTGTGTGTCGGTGTCATGCGTCGGTGTCCTGTGTGTGTCGTGTATGTGTCGTGTGTCGGTGTCGTGTGTCATGTATCGGTGTCGTGTGGGTCGTGTGTGTGTGCCGGTGTCATGGGTGTGTCACGTGGGTCGTGTATGTGTTGGTGTTGTGTGCCGGTGTCATGTGGGTCGTCTGTCGTGTGTGTGTCGTGTGTGTGCCGTGTGTCGTCTGTCATGTGTGTGCCGTGTGTCGTGTGTCATCTGTCGGTGTCGTGTGTCGTGTATGTCCTGAGTCATCTGTCGGTGTGGTGTGGGTCGTGTGTCAGTGTCGTGTGGGTCGTGTCTCGGTGTCGTGTGGGTCGTGTATCGTGTATGTGTCGTGTGTCAGTGTGGTGTGGGTCGAGTCTCGGTGTCGTGTATCGTGTATGTGTCGTGTGTCGTGTGGGTCGTGTGTCGTGTCTCGGTGTCGTGTATGTGTCGTGTGTCGTGTCGGTGTCGTGTGGGTCGTGTGTCGTGTATGTGTAGTGTGGGTCGTGTGTCGTGTGGTGTGTTGGTGTCGTGTGGATTGTGTCTCTGTCGTTGTCGGGTGTCTGTGTGGTGTGTCATGTGACGTGTCGTGTGTCGTGTCTGTGTGTCGTGTGGGTGTCGTGTGTCAGTGTCGGTGTCGTGTGTCGTGTCTGTGTGTCGTGTGGGTGTCGTGTGTCACTGTCGGTGTCGTCTGTCGTGTGTCGTGTCTGTGTGTCGTGTGGGTGTCGTGTGTCAGTGTCGGTGTCGTCTGTCGTCTGTTGGGTGTCGGTGTCGTGTGTCATGCGTGTGTCGTGTGTCGTGCGTCATCTGTCGTTTGTCGTGCGTGTGTCGTGTGTCATTTGTCATGTGTGTGTCATGTGTCGTGTATGTCCTGAGTCATCTGTCGGTGTGGTATGGGTCATGTGTCGGTGTCGTGTGGGTCGTGTATGTGTCGGTGTCGTGTGTCAGTGTCGTGTGGGTCATGTATGTGTTGGTGTCGTGTGTCGTTTGGGTCATGTATGTGTTGGTGTCGTGTGTCGTTTATGTGTCGTGTGGGTCGTGTGTCATGTATGTGTCGTGTGTATTGTGTCTCTGTCGTGTGTGTCGTGTGGATTGTGTCTCTGTCGGTGTCGGGTGTCTGTGTGGTGTGTCATGTGACGTGTCCTGTGTCGTATGTGTGTCGTTTGGCGTGTGTCATGTGTCATGCGACATGTCTGTGTCGTGTGGGTGTCGTGTGTCAGTGTCGGTGTCGTATGTGTGTCGTTTGGCGTGTCATGTGTCGGTGTCGGTTGTGTGGCGTGTGTCGTGTGTTGTTTGGGTGTCGTGTGTCGGTGTCGTGTGTGTGTCGTGTGTGTCGGTGTCATGTGTGTCAGGAGTCATCTGTCGGTGTCGTGTGTGGGGTGTGTATCTGGTGTCGGGGTCGTCTGTCGGGGTCGTGTGTGTGTCGTGGCGTGTGGCGTGTATGCGGCGTGCGGGTGCGGCGTGCGGCGTGTCGTGTGTGTGCGGCATGTGTCGTGTGTGTGCGGCGTGTGTCGTGTATCGTGTGCCGTGCATCGTGTGCCGTGCGGCGTGTGTCCTGTGTGCCGTGTCATGTGTGCGGCGTGTGTTGTGTATGTCGTGTGTCGTGTATGTGGCGCGGCGTGTATGTGGCATGTGTGGCGTGTGTCATGCGGCGTGTGCGGCGTGTGTGTGGCGTTTGTCATGTGCGTGGCGTGTCTGTGTCGTGTGCGTGGCGTGTCAGTGTCGTGTGTGTGTCTCGTCACGTCTTGTGTGTGTCTCGTGTGTGTTGCGTGTGTGTCGGTGTCGTGCGTGTGGCGTGTCACGTGTCGTGCGTGTCTGTGTGGCGTGTCACGTGTCGTGCGTGTCGGTGTCGTCTGTGTGTCGGTGTCCTGTGTGTGTGTCGGTGTCACGTGTCCTGTGTGTGTCGGTGTCGGTGTCGTGTGTCGGTGTCACGTGTCCTGTGACACCTGTCACGTGTCCTGTGTGTGTCGGTGTCGGTGTCGTGTGTCGGTGTCACGTGTCCTGTGTGTGTCGGTGTCGGTGTCGTGTGTCGGTGTCACGTGTCCTGTGTGTGTCGGTGTCGGTGTCGTGTGTCGGTGTCACGTGTCCTGTGACACCTGTGACGTGTCCTGTGTGTGTCGGTGTCGTGTGTGTGTGTCAGTGTCACGTGTCCTGTGTGTGTCGGTGTCGGTGTCGTGTGTCGGTGTCACGTGTCCTGTGACACCTGTGTCGGTGTCCTGTGTGGGTGTGGGTGTCGTGTGTGTCGTGTGTCGGTGTCCTGTGTCGGTGTCCTGTGTGGGTGTGGGTGTCGTGTGTGTCGTGTGTCGGTGTCCTGTGTCGGTGTCCTGTGTGGGTGTGGGTGTCGTGTGTGTCGTGTGTCGGTGTCCTGTGTGGGTGTGGGTGTCGTGTGTGTCGTGTGTCGGTGTCCTGTGTCGGTGTCCTGTGTGGGTGTGGGTGTCATGTGTGTCCTGTGTCGGTGTCCTGTGTCGGTGTCCTGTGTGGGTGTGGGTGTCATGTGTGTCCTGTGTCGGTGTCCTGTGTGTCCTGTGTGGGTGTGGGTGTCGGTGTCCTGTGTGTGTGTCGGTGTCCTGTGTCGGTGTCGTGTGTGTCCTGTGTCGGTGTCGTGGGTGTCCTGTGTCGTGTGTGTCGGTGTCAGTGTCCTGTGTGTGTCGGTGTCGTGTGTGTGTCGTGTGTCGGTGTCACGTGTCCTGTGACACCTGTGACGTGTCCTGTGTGTGTCGGTGTCGTGTGTCGGTGTCACGTGTCCTGTGACACCTGTGACGTGTCCTGTGTGTGTCGGTGTCGTGTGGGTGTCGTGTGTGTCCTGTGGGTGTCCTGTGTGGGTGTGGGTGTCGTGTGTGTCGTGTGTGTCCTGTGGGTGTCCTGTGTGGGTGTGGGTGTCATGTGTGTCCTGTGTGGGTGTCGTGTGTGTCCTGTGTCGGTGTCCTGTGTGGGTGTGGGTGTCGTGTGTGTCCTGTGTCGGTGTCCTGTGTGGGTGTGGGTGTTGGTGTCCTGTGCCGGTGTCGTGTGTGTCCTGTGTCGGTGTCGTGTGTGTCGTGTGTGTCCTGTGTCGGTGTCGTGTGTCATGTGTCGTGTGTGTCGGTGTCAGTGTCGTGTCATGTGTCGTGTGGTGTGTGTGTCGGTGTCATGTGTCATGTGTGTGTCGCGTGTCATGTGTCGTGGGTGTCGCGTTTCATGTGTCGGTGTCGCATGTCATGTGTCAGTGTCGCATGTCATGTGTCATGTGTGTTGGTGTCGGTGTCGTGTGTGTCATGTGTCGTGTGTGTTGGTGTCGGTGTCGTGTGTGTCATGTGTCGTGTGTGTTGGTGTCGGTGTCGTGTGTGTCATGTGTCGTGTGTGTGTCGTGTATGTGTCAGGGTAATGCACAAAGCATTTCCCTCACAGAGCAACAGTGACACTGGGTGGCCACTCTGGGTAATGCACTAACCAGTTCCCTCATGGACGAACAGTGACTCTGGGTGGCCAGTCAGGGGAATGCACAAAACAGTCCCCTCATGGAGCAACAGTGACACTCCGTGGCCACTCAGGGTAATGCAAAACTATTTCCCTCACGGAGTAACAGTGACACTCGGTGGCCAGTCAGGGAAATGCACAAACAATTTCCGTCATGGAGCAACAGTGACACTGGGTGGCCAGTCAGGGTAATGCACACACTATTTCCCTCACGGAGCAACAGTGACACTCGGTGGCCAGTCAGGGTAATGCACACACTATTTCCCTCACGGAGCAACAGTGACACTGGGTGGCCAGTCAGGGTAATGCACAAAGCATTCCCTTCACGGAGCAACAGTGACACTGGGTGGCCACTCAGGGTAATGCACCAACAATTTCCCTCACGGAGCAACAGTGACACTGGGTGGCCAGTCAGGGTAATGCACCAACTATTTCCCTCATGGAGCAACAGTGACACTGGGTGCCCACTTGGATTAATGCAGAAAGCATTTCCCTCACGGAGCAATGGTGACACTTCGTGGCTAATTCAGGTAGTGCACAAATCATTTCCCTCATGGACCAACAGTGACAGTGGGTGGCCAATTCCGGTTGTGCTCAAATCATGTGTTGGTGTCGTGTGTCGGTATCGTGTGTGTCATGTGGGTCGTGTGGGTGATGTGTGGTGTGTGTGTCATGTGTCATGTGGGTGATGTGTGGTGTGTGTGTGGTGTGTCATGTGTGTCTCGGTGTCCTGTGTGTTGGTGTCAGGTGCGTCGTGTGTCGGTGTCGTGTGTCTCAGGTGTGTCGTGTGTGTCGTGTTTGTGTTGGTGTGAGATGTCTTAGTGTATGTGACGTATTGGTTTATGTGACATGTTGTGTGTTGTGTTGAGTGTGTGAATGGTGTGTCGGTGTCGTCTGTGATTTTTGTGTGTCGTGCTGGGTGCCACTTTGTGTGTCGTGTTGTGCGTGTGCGACGGGTCGTGTGTCATATTGTGTGCATGTTCGACGTGTTGTGCGTGTGCGACGGGTCGTGTGTCATATTGTGTGCATGTTCAACGTGTTGTGCGTGTGCGACGGGTCGTGTGTCATATTGTGTGCATGTTCGACGTGTTGTGCGTGTGTGATATGTGTGCCGTGCTGTTTACGTGCAACGCTCAACGTGCCTGCGACGCGCAACGTGTTGTGTGCACATGTGACGTGCTGTGTACGTGCGATAGGCTGTGTGCGACATGCAAAGTGTTGTGCGATATATGACGTGCAGTCTACAACCTGCGACGTGTGATGCGCGAGCAACGCTCGACGTGCTGTGTGCTACATGTTGTGCGTGTGACATGCAACGTGCGACGTGTTGTGCGACGTGCTGTGTGTGCGACGTACATGCGTGCCACGTGCGTGTCAGTGTCATGTGTGCCGTTTTGTGTCATGTTGTGCGCCGTTGTCATGTGTCGTGTTGTGCGCGTGTGCACGTGTTGTGCATGTGCATGTGTGTAGTGCGATGTGTTGTGCGTGAAGTGATACATGCGACAAACTGTGCAACATGCTGTGTGTGACATGCGACGTGCTGTGTGTCGTCTTGAGTGTGTGTGGGTCGTGTTGTGTGACAGGTTGTGGGTCGTGTTGTGTTGGTGTCGTGTGTGTGATGCTTTGTGTGATGCTTTCCGTGTCGTGGTGTGTGCCGTGTGAGGTGTGCCATTTTCTGTGTCGTTTTGTGTCATCGTGTGTGATGTGTGCGCGTCCACACGTGTGACGTATTGTGCATATCCATGTGGGAAGTGCAAAATGGGATGGGTCAACTTACCACCCCCTTCCCCCACAGTTTAGCCCCGTCATAAACATGACCCTACCCCCTCCCTAGGGTGCTACTGACACTAAAACGACCTAAAAGACCCCCGACTTATCACTATTGGCTGGCATCCTATTGCCACCCGCACTTCTATGCTGCTGCTGCTGCTGGCCAAACCCTCCCCGCAAAATCGAAACCCCACCCCCTACCCGGAACCCAACTGGAACCCTTACCCTATAACCTGCTCCCCAACTCTAAACTCCTGAACCAAAACTGTAACCCAACCCTCACCCCAACCCTAACCTCCAGCTCTGAACCCAGCCCCTCTATGCCTGACACCGCTTTAAGGCAGAGCCCAGTTCCCCATTCCCACCCTGTGCAACAACAGTGCAAACCACACCCTCCTGCCCCCCCCATCCCCGGCCCAGGAATCCTGCTTCTTATCACCACTTGTTTTGAAATTAACCTTTTCTTCATTTGCATTCCACAAACCTTCATTCTCATTTGATGGGTTATTTAGTTACAGGGCTCTACACAATGTAACTCTTTGCTATTACATTGTAACAGGATACAGATAAGTGAAAACAGTGCAAACAACATTCCACTAGTTTTCAGGAGGTTTAAACACCCAATACATTTGAACATTTAACAATTGCTTTGATCTATACTAATACACACATCAATTGGCCTGAATACACTCTGACATAAGCTGCTGTGCCAGCGTCACACCTTGTACAAACATTACTGCAACAGCGTGTAGGGCAGCGTGACCCCCAGAGGTCTATGAGCTGGTTTCAGGGCGTCTGCAGGACCCTGCAGCTGAAGCACAGAGCCCCCACGCCTCCTGCGGGGCAAAAGCCCGGAGCCCCACTGCTCCCCACTCCTCAGGGCAGAACCCCAGAGCTGCCCCCCTACCCCAGCTGCGCCCTGGAGTTTTTATAGCATGTTGAGTGGGTGGGGAGGAGCAAAGTGCTCTAGCGAGGTGGGTCACCTCTTTTATAGGGCACAAGTGCCGGAAATCCTTCCTCCTATGCCCAAATTTTATTCCTCACCCACAATTGGGCGTATTGATGACATGTATAGACGCACGTTAAGTTTCCTTGTGATGTTCCTGTTAAGTCTGTGGGTACCACATTAAAAAACCCTATGCCATTCTTCATTATCTGTTGGTCTAGATAGAAGGTTATAGACATGTGTGTGAATATTTATTTATTTAGGTAACAAGATATAGGTTAACTTTACTTTTCTGAGTAAACGGTCTTAAGATAGATGTGTTAACTTTCCTTAGCTTAACATACAGGATATGGCCTTTAGGTCTCTTGCATTACAGCCAAGCTTACTTTAATATTAAATCTCTACACCTATTACAATAAACCAAATATTTAAACGTATACGAAAAAAATACATCTATGCAAGCAAGCAGCTTAGTCTTATTGGTTGTACGACTCAATCAGGACAAGCGATTCTCCCATTGCATTCTCCTCTGAGCCATTCAAACCTCCTTCACTCATTAGTTTTGAGTCATATTATTTACAAAAGTTCTAGTATTGTCATAATGGAAAAAAAACAAAAAACAAACCAGCCAGCCAGCCTCCCCCTCTGCAAACAAACAATCTCATCTCAGTAGGAAAAGTCCTATAACAGGCTTTGCCAACAGGTGGAAACTGGGATTTAAACTCCAAATGATCTCACTGTATTTCAGATCCATTCAAATTCCCCATCCAGGTCTGTGATACTTTCATCTCAGGCCCTAATTTACTGTTTTAGGAGCAAAGAAAACAAATTGTGATCCACAAACAGAGGGCTGAGAACCTTGAATCATAGGACACATTGAGCGGTGGAACTGTAGAAAGTGGAGATCAATTCTACATGGCTCAAAAAGAGGAAACACTGCTGGGGTAATTCGGAAGGTGGGAATCCCTCCGACTCACCACTTCAGGTGTCACAGAGGTTGAAAACACACACTCTCTCCCCTCCCCCCAAGTCAGAGTCACCAGGCGATGCTCTGGAACTACTCCATATGAAGCCAGTCAGGACTCTGGGGGAGCATGTCTCCTCTCTCTCAGCCCATTGTCACCAGGGCAAGAAGCTGACACAACTTCGACCTTCCTGGCTCTGACCTCGAAGTATTCAGCATCCCCGTCCACACCGTGTGCTTCCCGCAACGAGTCCGCCCGGACGGGGCTCCTGGGGAAGCCAGAGGGCCTTGCACCCCAGCTCCGCAGTGACTCTCAGCCAGCGGGTAAAACAGAAGGTTTATTATTCAACAGGAAAACGGCGTAGAACAGAACTTGTTAACACAGAAATCAGTGACTTTCGGCCAAGTCCATCTTGCGGAGTCGTTCAGTCACAGATGCCCCCTTGGGACTGTCACCTGACGTGCTGAAATTACCTCAGAGCCTGTTTTCCCTGCTAGCTTGGGACTTCCAGAACCCTGTCTTGTTGAGCCAGACACGCTAGCCTGCTGCAACACAGACCCAGGGTCTGAACCACACCCCCAGAGCTGCAGGTTTTAAGTGAAAACAGGGGGGAGGGATAGCTCAGTGGTTTGAGCATTAGCCTACTAAACCCAGGGTTGGGAGTTCAATCCTTGAGGGGGCCAGTTAGGGATCTGGGGCAAAAAATCTGTCTGGGACAGTACCTGGTCCTGCTAGTGAAGGCAGGGGATGGGACTCGATGACCTTTCAAGGTCCCTTCCAGCTCTATGAGATAGGTACATCTCCATATAAAAAAAATAAAATAAAAAAAACAAAAACAAGTGATGTTATTAAGTATAAAAAGTAGGATTGAAATGGTTTCAAGTAATAACGGACACAACAAAGTAAGTCACCCAGCAAAATAAAGAAAAACACGCAAGTCTAAGCCTAATACATTAAGGGCGGGTAGCAATCCATCGATCGGGGGGGTCGATTTATCACGTCTAGTCTAGCCATGATAAATCGAACCCCAAGCGCTCTCCCGTCGACTCTGGTGCTTCAGCGCCGCAAGAGGCACAACCACAGTAGACAGGGGAGCGACAGCAGTCGACTCGCCACCGTGAAGACGCCGAGGTTAGTCAACCTAATTACGTCAACTTCAGCTACGCTATTCCCGTATTCTTAGGTCGATCCCCCCCTTAGTGTAGGCCTGGCCTAAGAAACTGATGACAGGTAATCTCCCCCCCTCAGAAATGTTCCAATAAGCTTCTTTCACAGATTAGACTCCTTCCTCATCTGGGCCCAATCCTTTCCCCATGTAAAAAGAAAAGGAGGACCTGTGGCACCTAAGAGACTAACCAATTTATTTGAGCATAAGCTTTCGTGAGCTACAGCTCACTTCATCGGATGCATACAGTGGAAAATATAGTGGGGAGATTCTCCCCCCGATGAAGTGAGCTGTAGCTCATGAAAGCTTATGCTCTAATAAATTTGTTCGTCTCTAAGGTGCCACAAGTCCTCCTCATTCTTTTTACGGATAAAGACTAACACGGCTGCTACTCTGAAACCTTTCCCCAGGTAGTGTTAGTTCCAGCAGACATCTCAGGTGGTAAGCAGGGGATTTCTCATGACTGGCCCCCTTTGTCCTGCTCCACCCCCTTTTATAGCTTTGGCACAAGGCGGGAATTTTTTGTCTCTCTGGGTCCCCACCCCTCCTTCTAAATGGAAAAGTACCAGATTTAAGATGGATTTCAGTACTAGGTGACATGGTCACATCACATGTCACTGTAGAACCCCTAGTTTCCATTCCCCATGGGCTAGCCCACATGTACACAGGAAGGCTTTCAAGTAACTAAGACCATTTACAACTGATTGTTTCTGGAACACCCTTAATGGCCTCTACTTAATATGTTTACATCAGTGATACAATTTTATAGCTTATTCTCCTAGCTCCAGATATAGAAATAATACATGCAAACAAATAGGATGAACACACTTTGTAGATTACAAGCTTTCTAATGACACCATACAAGGGGTCTTTAGCGTAAAGCGTATTAATAAGCATATTTCCATAAAGCCTACGGACTGCAACATCACACACTGGTCATAGCACAGGTGCAGGCAGCTGGAGCAGCCTCACCTGCGCCAGAGGTCTCAGCAAAGTCACACACCCCTATTCCCACCACCAAGGTATTGGTGCAGCACACAGGAAAACTGAGGCACACGCAGTATTCATGCAAAACAGGAAAACTCACATAGGCTCAACAGTAAAACTCACATACAACATAACAAGGGAAAATCCCCACTTCGTGACACCCTCTATCCCTGCACCTTCTCTGTTATATTTACATTGAGAATATAGCTAATATAATGCCAATATTTAAAAAGGGCCCTAGAGGTGATCCCGGCAATTACAGACCAGTAAGTCTAATGTCAGTACTGGGCAAATTAGTTGAAACAATAGTAAAGAATAAAACTGTAAGACACATAGAAGGACATAAATTGTTGGGCAAAAGTCAACACGGTTTCTGTAAAGGGAAATCACTAAAGCTTATGCTCAAATAAATTTGTTAGTCTCTAAGGTGCCACAAGTCCTCCTTTTCTTTTTGCAAATACCGACTAACACGGCCGCTACTCTGAAACTAATCTACTAGAGTTCTTTGAAGGGGTCAGCCTGAGCCTGAGGAGGAGACAGAATTTACTAATGTACATTGCCAAAGAGCCACAGTAATATGTCAGCAGCCCCCCCATCAGCTCTCGCCTGCTCCCAGTGCCTCCCGCCCAGCGGCTGCCCATCAGCGCCTCCCCATCCCTCCCGATCAGCTGTTTTGTGGCATGCAGGAGGTTTGGAGGGGGAGGGAGAGGAGCGAGGGCATAGCAGGCTCACGGGTAGGGGTGAAGTGGGGGGCACATTGGAAAGTTGGCACCTATAGCTCCAGCCCCAGAGTTGGTGCCTATACAAGGAGCCACATATTAACTTCTGAAGAGCTTCATGTGGAGCCACAGGTTGGCCACCCCTCTACTAATCTATTAGAGTTCTTTGAAGGCTCAACAAACATGTAGACAAGGGGGATCCAGTGGACATAGTGTACTTAGATTTCCAGAACGCCTTTGACAAGGTTTCTCACCAAAGGCTCTTATGTAAATTCAGTTGTCGGGGGATAAGAGGGAAGATCCTTTCACGGTTTGAGAACTGGTTAAAAGACAGGGAACAACGGATAGGAATAAATGGTAAATTTTCAGAATGGAGAGGGGTAACTAGCAGTATTCCCCAAGGGTCAGTCCAAGGACCAATCCTATTCAACTTATTCTTAAATGATCGGGAGCAAGGGGTAAACAGTGAGGTGGCAAAGTTTGCAGAGGATACTTGTCACCGAGTCCAGGGGCGATGCTCTGGAACTGCTCCCTACAAAGCCAGGCAGGACTCGGGTGAAGTCTCCTTTCTGTGAGCAGCCTGTCTGCAGGGCAAGAAGCTCACACGGCTTCCACCTTCCTGTGTCTGAACTCGGAGCATTCAGCATCCTCTGCCCCTCCGTGCGCTTCCCACAGCAAGTCCGCCCAGGCGGGGTCCTGGGGAAGCCAGAGGGTCCTGCACCCCAACTTCGCAGTCAGACGTGACTCTAGCCAGCCAGTAAAACAGAGGTTTATTAGATGACAGGAACATGGTCTAAAACAGAGCTTGTAGGTACAGAGAACAGGACCCCTCAGCCGGGTCCATTTTGGGGGGCATTGAGCCAGACAACCCCGTCTGCACTTCACTCCATGTCCCCAGCGTGCCCAAACTGAAACTCTCTCCAGCCCCTTCTCCTCTTTGTCCCTTTCCTGGGCCAGGTCACCTGATCTGTTTGTCTTCAACCCTTTAGCTCTCACCTTGCAGGGGGGAAGGGCCAGGCCATCAGTTGCCAGGAAACAGGGTGTTGGCCATTCTCTGTGTCCAGACCCCTGCACACATCTCTAGGGCTCTGCAATGATCTAACACCCTTATCCCCACCACCTAGATACTTAAGAACTGCATAGGGGAAACTGAGGCACCCCCACACTATTCAGGGGAAACATTAAGAACAGTCCCACTGCGTCACAATACTAAACCGCTCAAGATAGTAAAGACCAAAGCAGACTGTGAAGAACTTCAAAAAGATCTCACAAAACTAAGTGATTAGGCAGCAAAATGGCAAATGAAATTTAATGTGGATAAGCGTAAAGTAATGCACATCGGAAAAAATAACCCCAACGATACATTCGATATGATGGGGGCTAATTTAGCTGCAACTAATCTGGAAAGAGATCTTGGAATCATCGTGGATAGTTCTCCGAAGACGTCCATGCAATGTGCAGCGGCAGTCAAAAAAGCAAACGGGACATTAGGAATCATTTAAAAAGGGATAGAGAATAAGACAGAAAATATCTTATTGCTCCTATATACATCCATGGTACACCCACATCTTGAATACTGCATACAGATGTGGTCTCCTCATCTCAAAAAAGATACACTGGCATTAGAAAAGGTTCAGAGAAGGGCAACTCAAATGTTTGGAACAGGTCCCATATGAGGAGAGATTAAAGAGACCAGGACTTTTCAGCTTGGAAAAGAGGAGACTAAGGGGGATATGATAGAGGTATTTAAAATCATGAGTGGTGTGGAGAAAGTGAATAAGGAAAAATTATTTACCTGTTCCCATAATACAAGAACTCGGGGCCACCAAATGAAATTAGTGGGCAGCAGGTTTAAAACAAAAATAAAAGGTAGTTCTTCACACAGCGCACAGTCAACTTGTGGAACTCCTTGCCTGAGGAGGTTGTGCAGGCTAGGACTATAACAGGGTTTAGAAGAGAACTAGATAAATACATGGAGGTTAAGTCCATTAATGGCTATTACGTAAGAATGGTGTCCCTGGCCTCTGTTTGTCAAAGGGTGGAGATGGATGACAGGCAAGAAATCACTTGACCCTTACATGTTAGGATAACTCCCTTTGGGGCACCTGGCATTGGCCACTGTTGGCAGACAGGATACTGGGCTGGATGGACCTTTGGTCTGACCCAGTTTGGCCATTCTTATGTTCTTATGAGAAAAATGGTACAAAACCCAACTGCTATTCAGCAGAACCCAGTGCAACGTAGGAACAACTGGGAATGAGGCAATCGGTCCCTAATGGGGGAACCTGGTGATTAACAATCATAGAATATCAGGGTTGGAAGGGACCTCAGGAGGTCATCTAGGAGGTCACCAGCTTCTCTGGTGATAAATAAGAGAAGAGCTGTGATGGAAGAATTTCCCGCACTCACAGCATTCATTGGGTTTCTCTCCCGTGTGGATCCTCTGATGTACGATAAGGCCTGAGCTCTGAGAGAAGGTTTTCCCGCACTCACAGCATTCATAAGGTTTCTCCCGTGTGGATCCTCTGATGGCGAATAAGTTGTGAGCTCCGAGCAAAGGCTTTCCCGCACTCATAGCATTCATAGGGTTTCTCCACTGTGTGGATCCTCTGATGGCCAAGAAGGTGTGAGCTCCGAGCGAAGGTTTTCCCGCACTCACAGCATTCATAGGATTTATCCCGTGTGGATCTTCTGATGGTGAATAAGATGTGAGTGCTGAGTGAAGGTTTTCCCACACTCGCAGCATCCACAGGGGCTCACTCTGGTGTGAATTCTCTGATGGGTAATAAGGTGTGAGCGCCTCCTGAACTTTTCCCCACACTCATAGCCCGTGTTATTTCTCTCTCCCGTCAGGATTCTCTGCTGGGACATGGTTTCCTTGAGGCCTTTGTGAGTTCCCCGATAATTAACAGGTATTCCAACTTTCTACACCTGCTGGTTTCCCTGCCACTTCTCTGGCCTGTGCTGCCCCTGAGAGCCTTTTCCCTGCTCACAACTCCTGGACACACTCCCTTTGCATCTTTGCAATAACATCCCCTGCGGTTCCACTTGCTCATCTTCCTGCTGAGGATTCTGCTCCACGGTCTCTCTCACCATCCCATCACGTGCTGGGACAGAGAAAGAAAAACCTCAGAAACCAGAAGTGAAAAGGGGGGAACAAACCAAGAGAATACCTGAAGATGGAAAAAAACCAGGGACTGAATTTCCCCCAACTCTTCCCCAAAGGGGAGAAAGGAGGGGATCAATTCTGAATCCAGTTCCCATCCAAACACTCCCCAGGGAGAAGGGAGTTTCGGGAGGGAACTACTGCCAGGAGTTAGGATGGGTAGGGAGCCATGAACAGTATCTGCCCTGAGGATACGACACCTGCTGGGGACCATCCTGAACCCAGAGACCTCACAAGATCTTTGTTGGGAATCCCAGCTGTTTCCTTCAAGCACTGAGTGGGTTTAATCATCCCTCACCCACGCGGCTGCCTCTCAGGACCTCTCTTTCCTCTGCGCCCCAGAGATCTGGGGCCCACAGCTCTTCCCCTCATTTCAGCTGGGAGATGACATCGGGTTTGGAAACTGGGAACCCTGCTCATGGGAAAGACTACCAGTGAGATCAGGTAACAGCAAAAGAAGAAATTACTCAACCTGTGCATCAATGATGGTTCTCTGAGATGTGTCTCCCTGTGGGTGCTCCCCTGTAGGTGCTAGCCCATTAAAAACAGCTGTGTAGACCGGTGGCTTTCCAGACTACTGTGCCCCTTCCAGGAGTCCGATTTGTCTTGCGTACCTCCAAGTTACACCTCATTTAAAAACTACTTGATTATAAAATCAGACATAAAAATACAAAAAAGTGTCACCACACACCGTGAATTGCTGACTTGCTCACTTTTACCATCTAATTATAAAATAAATAATCAGAATATAAATATTGTACTTACATTTCAGTGCGTATGTCAAGGTTCCGTCCCCACTCTGAACTCTAGGGTACAGATGTGGGGACCTGCATGAAAGACCCCCTAAGCTTATTCTTACCAGCTTAGGTAAAAAAAACTTTCCCAAGGTACAAACTTAGCCTTGTCCTTGAATGCTATGCTGCCACCACCAAGCGTGTTAAACAAAGAACAGGGAAAGAGTACACTTGGAGACGTCTTCCCCCAAAATATCCCCCCAAGCCCTACACCCCCTATCCTGTGGAAGGCTTGATAAAAATCCTCACCAATTTGTATTGGGGAACACAGACCCAAACGCTTGGATCTTAAGAACAATGAAAAAGCAATCAGGTTCTTAAAAAGAAGAATTTTTATTAAAGAAAAGGTAAAAGAATCACCTCTGTAAAATCAGGATGGTAAATACCTTACAGGGTAATCAGATTCAAAACATTGAGAATCCCTCTAGGCAAAACCTTAAGTTACAAAAAGACACAAAACCAGGAACATGCATTCCATTCAGCACAGCTTATTTTACCAGCCATTAAACAAAAGGAAATCTAATGCATTTCTAGCCAGATTACTTACTAACTAACAGAAGTTCTGAGACTGCATTCCTGATCTGTTCCCGGCAAAAGCACATCACACAGACAGCGAGACCCTTTGTTTCCCCCCTCCAGCTTTGAAAGTATCTTGTCTCCTCATTGGTCATTTTGGTCAGGTGCCAGCGAGGTTATTTTAGCTTCTTAACCCTTTACAGGTGAAAGGGTTTTGCCTCTGGTCAGGAGGGATTTTATAGCACTGTATACAGAAAGGTGGTTATCCTTCCCTTTTTTCTTATGACAGCATAGTATATAGATCAGCATAAGCAAGTCATTGTATGAAATTTTACTTTGTACTGACTTAGCTAGTGATTTTTCCATAGGAACTCTGGAAGACCTCTGCGTACCCCAGGGGTACACATACCACTGGTGTAGACACTGCAGCTCAGGCTTAAGAGACTGAGCTCCAGACCAATCTGCAACCCCTCTCTCTCTCTCTCTCTCTCTCTGTGTTGCCTTGTTTTTTCGCCCTGGATAGCAGCAAACTTGAGCCCAGTCTGTTTGTACCGTAGTTCCTGTGTCCCAAAGTGCAGTGCAGTTGTGTTCCCGTGTTCTGCTTCCCTTGGACCCAGTCATTACACATTAACCTTCAGGAGACTTCCACTGTCCAGTGTACTTCATACATATGTGGATCGTCCTTGATAGTGTTTCCATGTAAATGGAGACAGGCCTATGCTACTTCAACAGGAATTACATCCCCAACCCAGAAGAGGAATTCATTCCTTCACACCCAGTGGCTAACAAAGCAAATTGAGAGGGAAGCTGACCCATGCATATTTTTCATAAAAAAAAAAACTACTAAATAAAGCCCCCATTCTCCAGAGGGAGACAAGGTCAAAGTGAAGGGCTAGGATAATGAACTATAAAATCACAGAAACACACAGGGTAAAAGGACCTCAAGATGTCAGCTAGTCCATCCTCCAGCCCTGAGACAGGACCAAGTATACACAGACCGTCGGTCTAACCTCTTCTTAAAAACCTCCAGTGACCAAGATTCCACAACCTCTCTTGGTAACGTATTCCTGTACTTATCTATATGCACAGTTGGAAAGTTTTTCCTAATATCTAACCTAAACATCCCATGCTGCAGAACAAGCCAGTTACTACTTCTCCCTACCCTAACCCTAAGCAGGAGAGAATAAGGGAAGATCAGATTTCAAGAAGACGACCCTAATCAGTAGTGTCAGACAGCTGACAGGTCGAGGAGGAGGAGGAGGATGGAGTGCTGGTTCTGAGCTTTGCCTAGGGACCGGTCATTAGAGACTTCAGCAAAAGCAGCCTCGGTGAAGTGCTACAATCCCTGAATCCTTCCCTTCCTACCCCTCACCAGACCCCCCTGTGATGGGTTGGGTCACAGAGACCCTCTTGTCACCTGAGGTGCTGGAACTACCTCTGAGCCCATTGCTCTGTCAGTTAGCGATGTCAAAAATTGCATCCCCACTGGACATAAATTGCAGCAAAAACGTAGTGCCAACATAGTTACAGTGGCAAAAAAAGTCCATGAAACAGAAAACCAAGGACATTAAAGGCCCACAAAGTACATTAAGCAGAGTTAAGGATGACTAGTGCTGCCTCATGCCCTTCCGGCATGTGGATGGTGGTGAAAAATAAAACCTCTGAAAACCAGGAAATGAAGAATTAAACTACACACCACCCCAGCAATGTAACCTTAACTTCGCCCCTACCCCCTAGCCCTGGAGCTGGCAAATATCACTGGGAATAGGTCAGGAAGGGTGGTGCCAAGGTTACCAAACTACCCAAGGAAGGGGCAAATTTTCCATCTCTTGAAGTCTTCAAGTCAGGACAAGATGCCTTTCTGGAAGATGTTTTCGTCAAACACAAGGAATTCAGCGCACTGCAATGGTAACTGGATGAAACTCCATGGCCTGTATTACACAGGAGGTCAAACTAGATGACCTAATAGTCTCCCCCAGCCTAAAAATGTATTGATCAACAGAAGGAAGGACTAAGAACATGCCGCTGTGTGTTTTACCTTCCTCAGATTTTAATACCAGCATTTCTCCACATTCACTCCAGCAGTGTGCCAGCTGCAGCTTTAAATGAATGCTGGAGGGACTAGTTGGAGCAGCTGGGCAGAGCTGTGCCACGAAAAGAGGTGCATGTGAAACTGTAAGGAACAGGTATTCCTCATTTCAGTGCTGAGCGGCGTAGGCAGCGTCAATAAAGGCGCACAAGGGCGTGTTCTTGCCACAAGGATCGTCAGCAGGCTGGTGCCGTACATGCTAGGGGTCTCCGGAGCTCAGTAAGGGGTAAGTGAAGGCACTGACTCGGAAGGAATCTTCATTGGAAGGGTAAAGGGTTGGTGACATTATGAAAGTCTGAGATGGATTGTGTGCAGTAGGCTCAGTGTCTGAGTGCTGGCCAGGGGTAGGCAGCTTCCATTCCCTACATCGGACCTAACCCCAAGTTTTGCCTTAGCAAAGAGACGGTGTTAGCATTTGTGCTGTCCTGCGCTTGTGCTCTGCTCCCAAAGTGTTCTGTAGCGGGGAGGGTCGAGTGCTAGTCTGTGTGTCATTGGCCTGTCAGTGGGTTGCTGAAACAGGGAAAAACTGAGGGTGCAATGTGAACCTTAACTCTTCATTTCTCCTTCTAAGAACCGAGGGGACAGGAATCCTTACCCAGCGAGGTCACGTTCTCATAATTCTCCCGCATGACGTCTCCGTAGAGGGCTCTCTGAGCGGGGTCCAGCAGAGCCCACTCTTCCTCAGTGAAATACACAGCCACCTCCTCGAAAGTCACCGGCCCCTGAAAGAGCAAGAGCCCCCCACTCTGCACCTGCTGCCCAGTGACAAGCCCACCGTTCACAGGGGAGGAGGGCCAATCACATGGAAGCTCTGGGAGGCAGGCAGGCAGGAAGGATCCGACCTCCTTCCCATCAGAGCAGCCAGGAGGCATCAGGGTGAGGGGAGAAAGAGAGAGAGCCCCAACCCCTTCTAGCAGACAGAGATGGCTGGGGTCTTCACAGTCAACATTCACCTACCAGCCAGAAGTGGATACAAGAGATAGAGCCCCCAGGAGGGTCCAGGGGCAGCCAGCCCCCTGGTAGGAATCCCAAGCCCACCCCGTGCCAGCAGTTGGATGGAAAGGGATGGGGTGTCTTCCCCGGGCCTCACTGGGGTTGCCCTCTGGCTATTAAGTTCAGACTCCAGTATTGGAGTCAGGTACATTTCCCCAGCCCAGTCAAGGGGGGAGTGTTTCCTGCTTGACAAATTAGGGAATTTCCACCCACAAACCCCATGGGTCTATTGCTAGAATCTAGGCCCCACCGTGAACAAATCCCGGCAGGTTTGTCACCCCCTGTCCCCCTCCCTTTCTCCAACCTGTGTATTTCCTGCCCCCTCCCACCTGCCGAAGCACCCACCTCCTATGTCTTTACTGCCCTTCTCCCGCCAACAGGAGCCCACCAGCAACTCCCCGATAATCCCTACCTGAACTGGCCCCACGGCAGCCATTTCCCTTCCCTGGTCCCTGGAAGGATGGGACGTAACGTTGCAGCCTGTCAGGGCAAGAAGGGGACGTGTCAGAACAGGACAGTAACGTCACATCACCATTCCCCCCGGCTCTTTCACTGCAGACTGATGTTCTCGACTCTGTCATGCAAATAAGAGAAATATTCAAAACTCAATTAGTAATGTGGGGGATGGGGGGACATGGGACTTTAACTACTGTTACGAATTACACCTGGTAGGACACGCACACATGTGCTACGAATTACACCTGGTAGGACACGCACACAAGTGCTACGAATTACACCTTGTTAGGACACGCACATAAGTGCTGCGAATTATACCTGATAGGACACGCACAGTTCGAATCTAGGCTGAGGCACAGAAATAAAGTCTACAACTGCAGAGTTCCCAAAAGGCACTAAGTTTATTACGCTCGAGCGTGGTGCCCCCCTGCTAGCCAGGAGGGGACCCTGAATACAGATTATACAAAGGTTATATACTTTTTAGCAAAGCATGTTGCCCTCGTGCATCGGAAACCTTAGCCAATAAACAAACCCTTGTCTTATCTACCACCTATCCCTGCTTGGTGCATTCCTCGTGCTATACCAGTAAGTTAATTACACAGCATGGTTCTAAAGCCATGCATCAGTAACTTTTATTATCAGGATGGGAGGCCTCACATCAAGGCCAAGAGACAGGGAGTTAGAGACTAACAAAAACCAGATACTGGGAGTCAAGGCAGGCTGGAGACAAGGAGGAGGATTTTCACAGGGATTCAGTATCTAAGGATCACTCCTCCTGGTGTATGCTGTGCTGGCATTTAAACAATGGTGGGCCCCAAACCAAAATGGAGTCACATGTGCTAACTTTTCCTTAACAGTCCTCCCTTTCTTTTTGTACGTCAGTAAGCTATATTGGGGCTGAGTAACCGCGCTGCAGGGTTAGCAACTGCCGACAGCACATACTGCAGCATTGTAGGCATACAAAAAATAACACAAAAACAGTAACAGTCAAAAAAAGTAAATACAAAGTACGCCATTCCCAAGTCCCCACATCCGGTAGCCATGAGGTGAGCTAGTCCCAGACCCCCTGGAATCCGGCGCTGGTAGTGTCGAGGCTGACGTGATGGAATAGGGCTGCCTGTTGCTTGAGGATGTGGATGTCAGTTTCCACCCTATGGTGCTGATTTACAAATACACAACAGCTTGAGTTGACCAGAGCACAAACCCCGCCCTGATTTGCAAGGAGATAATCCAGGGCTAGGCGGTTTTGCAATGTGGTTTGGGATAGTTGGGTGACTTCAATTTGAAGGGCAGATAGAGCATCTGCAGTAGCATTTGCCATTAGTTCCAAAGCAGCTGAAATATTAACTATAGCTTTTTTCAGCTCGCTTACTCCCAACCATGGCAGAAACCAACGCACAAAGGAGTGAAAGCCTTTGGGCCGTTGAGAAAGGGGGATTAAAAGAATACTTCGTCGGTCCCTCCATACTAGATTGCGGATCTCTCCCCGGGTCAGGTTCTGGTGTACTGTCACGGCGGGTACTATAGCCCCTAAGGTACATGTACCACGCCATCCTGCTGGGAGAACCTTATAGGCTGTGTGATTGCATAACCAATACCAGCCAGACCCCTCGGGGACTGGCCACGGGGCCCCGGAGTAGGTGGAGGGGCCTCCCGCACCAGAGCTGATTTGGGTGGTGTCCTTGCACCCCACAAAATTTCCTACAAAAACTGTATTTTCTATGCCCTTACATTGTGACACACATAAAGCATAATTACCCTGAGCCACCATATCAATAGACCATATTTGGATTGTAACATTCCAGTTAAATGTAGTGTATGCCCATAGCTTAGCTTGGAGTGTTTGATTAAGGGGGATAGGTACCCCTACCAATGGGACCCCCTGACCTAAATATGTGGGGGTATGAATACCAATTCAACACTGCGTTCGATTTACACCCTGTTTGATAGCACGGGTTAAATTCAAGAAGCTATTGCCCTCCCATCCTTGTACTGGACTTGGGAATAGGGAGAGGACCCCCCAGGCAAACCATACCAATGTTGACATCCTCCCCTGTACCATACAAAAAACACTACCCCCAATGTAAGTCCAATAAACAGGAACACAAAAAGTCTTGGTGGGCTGTGAAGGTCCCAGTAGCTGGAAAGCTCAGTCCATGGGTTGGTTGTAGTGTTCATTCGTGAAGTGGTTCGTCCAATGGCTTGTCAGGGTCAGGTGGGGGTCCCAGCGCCAACTTAACGTAGCTATGATGGATCCAGGAACCTTTACCTGCAAAGGAGTGGTGGCAGATGGTGGGAGTAATGTTTGTGGCTGTAAGGCGTTTTTGGTATTTATACTTGCCTACAAGCACAGGTTCCAGCCTCTGGAATAAACCCACCCCACCACTTCACTTCACATTCCCAAGAATACATCCCGCAACTTCCTCCCTGCCAATGTACAATGCTCCGTTTTTGCCATTAAGGCCAATTCTCAGTGTCTCTTGAAGTCAGGAATCCTTGGATTTTGGTGGTTTTAGCAGAGCAGGTGTTTTTTCTTGGAACAGTCATGGTTTTGCATTATACAGGGGAGAGGTTACTAGCACGTCACCCTGTAGTGCTTTGGTTTCTTTAGCAAATACTGAATGCAGGTTAGCTTTGTCAGTGGACAAGGGAGAGGTTACTAGCACTTTACCTTGTTTTTGTTTTGTTTTTTTTCTGCTGTTTAAAAGGAGGAAAGAAAAAAAAACCCAGAAGGAGGGACAGGCTGATCAGAAGTCGAAGTGAAGTCATCTCGAGGTGGAGGGGTCTTTTTGCAGTAAGAAGCATGGGTCCAGGAAGTCAGTCTTTGGCACTTCACAGCGGTATTGTTAGTTAGCAGGACTTAATAAGGGCCTTTCCAGCATGGGGCCAGAGTAGTCTTTTGTTGATGGACCTTTATTTAGACCCAGTCACCTGGTTTTAACAAATGGCAGGTTTGCTCAGGATTCTTGAAGCAGGACTTCTTTTACCTGTAAATACAGAGACCTAACACATTTTATTAATGTCTGGCAGTGTGTTGCAGATCTCACAGCTGCTTGGGCACATTCAAGCCCCCCTCTTTCTTGGCTGTTAGCCAAATCCTAGCTGTGAGTAGTGTCCTTGGGCAGGCCAGCGTCTTATCTTTGGACCGAGCCTGCCAGCTGCAGCGTTGAATTAGCTTGTCCTTCGTTTTATTTCTTTTCCCCTTCTTGGCTTTTATTAACCTGCAAAGGAAACTTTTACTTTCTACTTATACACCTTTGTTTAAAAAGGAACACATGTACATTGCCCATTATACAGCACTTTAGTTCTTATTGTTTAATGTATGCCACATACACCCTTTTAGGAAAATGACTTTTTTACAGAGCTTTGGAGCAACAAGCCAGGACAAGCACACCCACTTTTGAGGAGTCCACTTGGTACAACCTCTGGTGTCCAATAGCTTTTCTCCCTCCCCAGCCCTCTGGCTAGAAATGTGAGGTAGCCAGAAGGATCTCATGTATAATATGGGGAGTGGGTTAACCTTTCATGTCCTTGCTTCCAAAGACTGTTGGTGTGCAAATTTTAACAACAATTTTTTTTAATTAAAAGATTTGGCTAATGAAATTTTTTTTTTTTTTTTTTTTTTTAACTTAGGCAAATGTATTAAACTTTAGTATATTACATTTTTTGATATTATCCAAACACTTTGTATTCCAAGTTGAATAAAACAAGTATCTGCATTTTGATTTAACAGTTTTAAACTAAACTGTCCTATGAAAAATTAAACACAGCAATTTTGGCCACAAGACAAACACCACAAGACAGGACATAGAACACAGAACAGAATTCCTATTGTGCCAGTAAATTTATGAGATGTTGAATTGCTTTTCAGCTGGCATTAGTTTTTTCTGATTTTCTGAAAGACAAAAATAAAACACAGATCTACCCCTTTTGGGCAGTCAGTCATTGCTTAAAATATTTTCTTTTTATACAAATACCCTTGTTAATTGCAGGCAAAACAGAGGAATTACCCAGATTTTCTTGTATTTGTTTTATAGGCAGCCCAGGTTTCAGTGGCCTCTACTTTATCAGTTAGGTAATTTACATTAAAACAAATGCTTTCCGGCTTGCTTTTGGATTCACAGGTTAAAGATTTTTACTTTAAAAAGGGCACAATAAACTTTACCAGACTTTTGATTGCCTTTTACTTTTAACTCCTGCTGTCAAAGACACAGCGACCTGAAAAGGAAGACATTGCCTATTGTAGCCCCTTGGAGCCTAATAAGATATTAATTAAGTAGCACTGTATAATTGCATTTCTTTGGAAAAGGGCCCATTTTTTTTCCAAAATGGCTGCAAAGAAACCAAGAATTTTTTTTTTCTTTCCAGTATTTTACAAAGTTTAATTGCTTAA
Source organism: Natator depressus (assembly GCF_965152275.1). Lineage (NCBI taxonomy): Eukaryota > Metazoa > Chordata > Testudines > Cheloniidae > Natator > Natator depressus. The sequence continues at coordinate 98,500 of NC_134259.1, forward strand.
TTTTTTTCATCAACTAAAGAGTTAACTTCTTACTTTTCTTTCTTAAATTACTTGCTTATTTCCCAAAACGACACCCAATTAACTTAGATTTTACCATTTTAAGAATTATTCCGGGATTTACGTTTTTTATTCCTGTAATTCTTTACTTCTCTTTTTTCACTATGACCTTCAAGTTTTCAACCTGTTTTCCAATCTCTCTATCTGTTGCCTGCCCGCTTGGGCCCGATTCTGTTTTTTTTTTTTTCTCTGAACTGTTCCTTCCATGAGCACCAGCTTTGTTTTACTACCAAATTAACAAGGAGAGTGGGCTTCTTAACCAGCCCCCAGCCCTCCTGGTCTCTTTTTTTAAATATTTTTACTTACAAGGGCTACCCGAGTCCTCCCCCCATGAGGCTTGCTACCTGGACAGAAAGCACGGCTAGTTGGCAAGCAAGGAGGTGACGGGCATAAGTCAGAAAGTCGAGGGTAAGCCGGAGGAGGGGCAGAAGCAGGCACAGCACAGAGCGGGGCTGGAAACCCCTGAGATGAATAAGAAAAGGAGGAGGAAAGAGGACGTCCTTTCGCACGCGCATAAGCCCAGTTGTCCCATACATACCAATAATCCATCTGGGCTGGAGCTTTGTCCTCCAGCCTCCTTCTAAGCACCGTTAATGTATCCCCAGCAAAAGACCCATCCGGTGGCCATTCAACAGAGGTCTGAGTTGTTAGTGCTGGCCACTCAACCTTACACAAAATAACAGCTTTTTTCCTACCTAACCCATGGGTGCCAGAAATATTTCCCCAATTCTTGAGAATTTCAGCCAAAGGGCTCCCCTTACTTATACTCTGCCCAGAACCCATAGTGGGCTACGAAAAGAACACAAAATGTGCCACCTTATCGCCTAAGCGACGGCTCACACCCCCCCCTCCTCGGAGTACTCAAAGGTGAACTCACCCTGTGTCGGCTGGAGCTGTCCGAGAGGAGGAGTGTAGTCTCGCTTGTTGGGGCGAGCCTAGAGTCCCTTCGTGGTCGCCAAAACTGTTACGAATTACACCTGATAGGACACGCACACATGTGCTACGAATTACACCTGGTAGGACACGCACACATGTGCTACGAATTACACCTGGTAGGACACGCACACATGTGCTACGAATTACACCTTGTTAGGACACGCACACAAGTGCTGCGAATTATACCTGATAGGACACGCACAGTTCGAATCTAGGCTGAGGCACAGAAATAAAGTCTACAACTGCAGAGTTCCCAAAAGGCACTAAGTTTATTACGCTCGAGCGTGGTGCCCCCCTGCTAGCCAGGAGGGGACCCTGAATACAGATTATACAAAGGTTATATACTTTTTAGCAAAGCATGTTGCCCTCGTGCATCGGAAACCTTAGCCAATAAACAAACCCTTGTCTTATCTACCACCTATCCCTGCTTGGTGCACTCCTCGTGCTATACCAGTATGTTAATTACACAGCATGGTTCTAAAGCCATGCATCAGTAACTTTTATTATCAGGATGGGAGGCCTCACATCAAGGCCAAGAGACAGGGAGTTAGAGACTAACAAAAACCAGATACTGGGAGTCAAGGCAGGCTGGAGACAAGGAGGAGGATTTTCACAGGGATTCAGTATCTAAGGATCACTCCTCCTGGTGTATGCTGTGCTGGCATTTAAACAATGGTGGGCCCCAAACCAAAATGGAGTCACATGTGCTAACTTTTCCTTAACACTACCGAGACACCTGTTAGAAAAGGAATTCAAACAAACACAAAGCGTCCAATAAGTTCTCGGAATGCGTTAGGGACATCTGTTTGCTTCAGAAGATGGACGTAGTAACCAGGGGGATGGGCATTTTAGGGTTGATTCTGACTAACAGGTGGGAGTTAGTTAGGAAATGGAAGGTATCTGGCTGGTGAATCTTGCCCACATGCTCACGGTTCAACTGATCTCCATATTTGGGGTCGGGAAGGAATTTTCCTCCAGGGCAGATTGGAAGAGGCCCTGGCGGTTTTTCCACCTTCCTCTGTAGCAGGGGCACGGGTCACTTGCTGGAGGATTCTCTGCACTTTGAAGTCTTTAAACCACGATTTAAGGACTTCAATAGCTCAGACATAGGTGAGAGGTTTATTGCAGGAGTGGGTGGGTGAGATTCTGTGGCCTGCATTGTGCAGGAGGTCAGACTAGATGATCATAATGGTCCCTTCTGACCTTAATATATATGAATCTATATGGGCAAAAGTGTTCATGAAATGATGATTTCGACAACGGACTTCAAAAAAGCAGACTTCAACAAACTGTGAAAACTGGTATGTGAGTGTGACATTTCCCTCCATATTCTTTATGAAAATATGCTTATGAAATTAATAGGAGATAACCGAGATGTACTCTGTGCAAGATGGGTCTTGTAAGATATCATTGGAAAGGTTATAATTTATTGACTACGATTATCCAATTTGTGTGCATGTATCATTTCTATATCTGAAGTTGGGAATATTGACTATGTATCTGTATTTCAACTATGCTACTTTGGGTGACGCCCACTGCTAACACTTCAGGTACAACAATGGAAAAGCCAGACAGGACGGAAGGGCCATCAGCAAGAACAATGGACTGTGAAAAGGCTCCATACTGCCACTGACTCCTGGACGCTGTGACACTACAGAGTCAGGTGGTCTTGTCACCGGATACTCAATGTTACCTGGGACTTCTTGTAACTTTCCACTGGAAGGAAAAGGGGATCAAGTTTGGGAAACAAAGGATTCCCACCTTATGTAAATCCTATTTAAGGGTGGGGAGGTAGGCAAATAAAACGACTCCTCTCCGAGGCCTGTCTACCCAAGAAGAAAGACTGCTAAAGCCACCTGAAGAGAAGGCCGGGGGGGGGGGGGGGGGGGGGGAGGGGGAGTCCAGACTGAGACAGGTCCAGTCTGAAAAGAAATTTAACTGGAACTCTGAAACATTGCAACCTGCCTAAAATAACATTTAGGGTAAGAAATTACATTGTGTAACCTGTTTTTTTAAGTATATTGAGCTTAGCTTGCGTATTTTGCTTTATTTGGTCAGTAATCTGATTTGTTCTGTCTGTTAACTCTTATATTCACCTTTTGTAGTTAATAAACTTATTTCTTGTTTATAATTTAACCAAGTTTATGTAATTTCTATCTGCAGGGGGCAAGAAGTTGTGCATATATCCCTCCACATTGAGGGAGGGGGCAAATTTCATAAAACCTTTGAGTCTGTACCGCTTAAAGGGAGTGGGCACCAGAGTGCTGGGGCAAGCCCCTAAAGCTGACTATTTCCAGATCGGATCTCTCTCTTTCTGTGCAGCTGGGCACGGCCCTGCCCGTGTGCTTGGCTGGAAGAGGCTTGTGAGCCTAACCCAGCCAGGTAAAGGGCACCGAGGCTGGTAGAATAGGCTGCCTCAGTGGCACCCCAGCTCATCAAGTGACACCCTAAAGGACCCAAACCTGTCACAGTGAAGTCTTATGGGAATAAGATTCTAAGGAGACTAAAGCTCAGGAGAGCTGGCCGTTGCTCCGTTAATGCTGTCTCTGAGAAACAGCAAACTATCCCAATGGGAAGGAAAGACAGAAAGAATAGTAAGCTGCAAATATGGCTCCGTGAGGAGTTCTTTCATGACCAGACAATAAAAAGGAATCCTACAAAACTCTGAATCATGGACAAATTGCTGTGGAAGTTACACATGTTAGATACGTTAAAGTCAGCCATAAAATTCACCTTAGGGCACTCAAGGAATTAGCTGAAGCAATCTCGGAACCATTTGCAATTTTCTTTGAGAACGCCTGGAGAACAGTGAAGACTGGAGGAGGGCAAACAGAGTACGGATCTTTTAAAAGGGGAACAAAGAGGACTGGGGAATAAAGCCAAGTCTTACTTAGATACCTGGAATGAACAAATTATTAAACCATCAATTTGTAAGCACGTAGAGGACAGTAAGGCAATAAGTTATAGCCAGCATGGATTTGCAAAAACAAATAATGCCAAGTCAATCTAATGTTCTGCTTTCACAGGGGTACTGGACACTGTAGACACGACATATCTTGATTTTAGTCAGGCTTTTGACACAGGCCCCCTGTGACATTCTCATAGTGAACAAGGGAAATATGGTGAACATGAAAGTGCTATAAAATGGGTGAAAATGTTGTTGAAAGGCTGTACTCAGACAGGAATCATTAGCGGTTCACTGTCCAACTGAGAGGATGTATACAATGGAGTACCCAGGGGCCAGTCCTGGATCTGATATACTCAATATTTTCACTAATTACTTGGATCGCTGACTGGAGAGCATGCTGTCTAAATATGCAGATAATAGCAGTTGCAAGGGGTTGCAAGCACATTGGAGGACAGGATTAGAATTCAAGGTAACATTTACAAATTGGAGAACTGGGCTGAATGAATGAGATGAAATTCAATAAAGACGAGTGCAAAGTACCAGAGTCAGGGAAGGAAAACCAAATGCACAACCACCAAGTGGGGAATAGCTGTTTACGAGGTAGTACTACTGAAAACGATCAGGGATTATAGGGGATCACAAATTGAATCTGAGTCAACCATGTGACTCAATTGTGAAAAAACCTAATTAAGCATTGGAATAGATTAGCAAGAGAGGTGGTGGAGTCCCCATCATTTGAGGTTTTTAAGGACAGATTGGACAAACACCTCAGTGCTGGGGGCTGGTCTAGATGCCCTCTCATGGTTCATTCCAGCCCTACCATTCTACAATTCTATGCTGGGGAAATGTTTGGTCACTTGTATACAGCACTGACCGGCCCTTCCCACTAGCACTAAACCAGCGAGACATTTTGAAACCCTCCCAGTAACAAAGTCTGGGAACCAAATGGGAGAGAAGAGCAGAACAAAAGGAGTGACATTGGGGGATTCCCGCTGACATTGTCCCCAGGGCAGCACACTCCTACAGCAGGGGGTACAGGGAGAGTCAGGAGCTGGCTTTTCCTCCCCCTGCACCTCATCTTGTTCATAGCAAAGTGAATCCGCCCAGGGATGCGGCAATAAGCGTACGTGGGCCGGTCAGAAATCTGGGAATCTCTCTCCCCAATTATTTTTCCCACTGCCCTTTTCAGTCTCTCTCTCTCCTTTTTCTCCTTGTGTCTCCCTTCCCCTGTCTCTGGCCGGCAGCCAATCCTGGGGTTTCGCCCTCCTATGGCTGGATCGGCTCCTAAAATTGCTGAGGGGAGGAGACATGGGGTGAGGAGGGGCTGTTTGTGCAGAGCCACTTTCATGCCCATTCCCTGCAGGTTCCCTGAGGTCTCTATCAATCGCCTGGAGTCTCTGGCTCAGATGTTGGTGTGGGCAGAGCCTTGGGTTGACCTATGGGGCTAATTACAGCTGGAGAAAATCCTCACCTTGGCTGGGCACAGAGGAAGCTTTACTCACGGTCACTCCCCAGCCCCGATCCCGCTGGGGGAGCAGCAGCTGCTCAGCCTGGGCTCCCAGATCACAATCGAGGCAGCAGCGTCTGAACCAGGAAGCTCAACCCCAATATCCTGAGGCAGAGAAAGTAACTTTCCTCCCTTTAGCAACAACTGAAACCCCCTCCCCACAGGGACACACCCTGATCGTATCTGCCCCCCATGTTAGTTTGGAGTCACTCCCTGTTCTGCCTTGCAGTGACTCCGGATTAACACGCGTCTCAGCGAGACCAGAAACGTGGCTCAGGCTGGAGGAGGCCAGACTCCTTTTAAATGGATCATTGCAGCGGCGGATCGAACCTGCTCCCACCCCCCTCGCTCCCCATGTGCTGAGACGGATTCACAGCAACAGTTTCCCATGTCTCCCCACCGCCTGAACCCCCCCTTCACACCATCTGCCCCTCCCGCACCCCTGGCTCCGGGAGTCTCTGTCCGGACAGCTGCCCTCGGGGTCCTTTCGCCAATCAGAGAGCGGGACGCCCTCAGGCGCACCGTTAACGGCCTCCGCCCGTAAGTTGGAGCAACGTCATTTCCGGCCTGAGGTGCGTCAGGAACTACATCTCCCAGACTGCCCTGGGGCGCTGCCAAACTCTCGGGCCCAGCCCGTACAGACCCGTCCCCCCCTCTTCATACAGACCCCCCCCGCCCCGCCCCGCCCCGCCCCGCCCCGCCGTACCTGGCCTGTCAGACGCGGTGACACTGGGTCAGACCCGGGAAGCGGGTTCGGCGGCGATGGCCCCGCCCGCAGCGCGCTGGCTTTGCTGGGACTGAGCATGCGGATTGAGCACGGATGGCGCATGCTCAGTACTAGCTGCTGAAGCCGCTACGCCCTCACTCTGCCCTGACTTGGCCCAAAACTTCCCTACGCGGGAGGGGAAAGGGGCGGAGTGTGGGAAGGGGGTGGAGGCTAAGCGGGGCGGGGGGCAGAACTCCGGAACGGGGAGGGGGAGGGGAGGGGCGGGGGGGTCCTTTTTTATCCCCCGCACCGACAGCCCAGCCCCCGTGTTGTGTGTCGTGTTGTGTGTGTGTTGTGTGTCATCTCGAGTGTTGTGTGGAGTGTGTGTGTGACGTGTTGTGTGTCATCTAGCGTGTGTGTGATATGGTGTGTGTCGTGTTGTCTGTATGTGACGTGTTGTGTGTCGTGTGACGTGTTGTGTGTGATGTGGTGTGTGTTGTGTGTCATTGTGTGTGTGTCTGTGTGTTGTGTTGTGTGTGATGTGTTGTGTGCCATTTTGTGTGTCGTGTGACGTGTCGTGTGGGTGTGTGACGTGTGTCTGTGTGAGGCGGGTTGTGTGTTGTGTTGTGTGTGTGACATGTGTGTCGTGTTGTGTGTGTGTGTCAGTGTCATGTGTTTTGTGTGTGATGTTATTTGTGTCATGTTGTGTGTGTGTTGTGTTGTGTGCCATTTTGTGTGTCATGTGTGTTGTGTCATGTTGTGTGTGTGACGTGTTGTTTGTCATGTTGTGTATGTGTGAAGTGTGTCATGTTCTGTCTGTGTGTGTCGGTGTCGTGTGTTCTGTGTGTGTGATGTTTTGTGAATCGTGTTGTGTGTGTGTTGTCTTGTGTGCCCTTTTGTGTGTCCTGTTGCTTGTGTCTGACGTGTTGTATTGTGTGTGTCTTTGTGAGACTGGTCGTGTGTAGTGTTGTGTGTGTGAGATGTGTTGTGTGTGTGTGAGACGTGTTGTGTGTCGTGTGTTGTGTGTCATCTAGAGTGTTGTGTGGAGTGTGTGTGTCATGTTATCCATGTGTTGTGTGTCGTCTAGCATGTGTGTGGTGTTGTTGTTGTATGTGTGTCTGTGTGTTGTGTTGTGTGTGATGTTTTGTGTGTCATGTTGTGTGTGTGTTGTGTGCCATTTTGTGTATCGCATGACATGTTGTGTGTGACATGTGTTGTGGGTCTGTGACGTGTTGTGTGTGTGTGACGTGTTGTGAAATGTGTGTCATGTTGTGTAGGTTTGTGTGTGGGTGACGTGTTGTGTGTCGTATTGTTTGTGTCTGTATGAGATGGGTTGTGTGTTGTGTTCAGTATGTGTGAGACGGGTTGTGTGTGTGACATTCTGTCTGTGCGTGCACACGTGCGACTTTTGTGCGTGTGTGAAGTGTGACGCGTTGTGCATGACGTGTGACGCGCGAAGTGCATGCGACACGCGACGGCTCTGTGTGCCATGTCCGACGTGTGATGTGTGGTGTGTGTCTGTTGTGTGTGTTTCTCAGTGTCGTGTGTTGTGTGTGTGATGTTTTGTGTGTCGTCTTCTGTGCCATTTTGTTTGTTGTGAGGTGTTGTGTGCCATGTTGTGTGTGTGTGTGTCGGTGTCGTGTGTTTGTGTTTCTGTATGTGTGACGTGTTGTGTCTTGTTCTGTGTGTGTGTGAGACGTGTTGTCTGTCATGTTGTGTGTATTATGTTGTGTGCTGTTGTGTGTGTCATGTGAGGTGTTGTGTGTCATGTTGAATGTGTGTAGAGTCATGTATTGTGTGTAATGTTTTGTGTGTCGTGTTGTGTGTGTGCTGTGTTGTGTGTCATGTGAGGTGTTGTGTGTCATGCTCTGTGTTTCTGTCGGTGTCATGTGTTGTGTGTGATTTTGGTGTGTCGTGTTGTGTGCCGCTTTCTGTGTCTTGTGACATGTTGTGTGTGTTGTGTGTTTCCATGAGTGTTGTGTTCTGTGTGTGTCAGTGTCGTGTGTTGTGTGTGTGAGACATGTTTGTGTGTGTGAGATGTGTTGTGTGTCGTGTTGTGGGTTGTCATAAGTGTTGTGTTGAGTGTGTGTGACGTCTTGTGTGTCCTGTTGTGTGTGTGTGTCGGTGTCGTGTGTTTTGTGTGATGTTTTGTGCATGATATTTTGTGTGTCGTGTTGTGTATATGTTGTGTCGTGTGCCGTTTTAGGTGTCGTGTGTCGTGTTGTGTGTGTTGTGTTGTGTGCTGTTTTGTGTGTCGTGGTGTGTGTTTTGTGTGCATGTTGTGTGTGTGTTTTGAGTGTGTTGGCGTGTGTTGTGTGTGTGTGTTGGATTGTGTTGTGTGTGTGTTGTGTGTGTGTAGTGTGTGTGTTGGATTGCGTTGTGTGTGTTGTGTGTGTAGTGTGTGTGTTGGATTTCGTTTTGTGTGTGTGTTCTCTGTGTGTAGTGTGCATGTGTTGGATTGTGTTTTTTGTGTGTGTGTGTTGGCATGTGTTCTGTGTGTGTGTTGTGTGTGTCGCCGTGCGTTGTGTGTGTTGTGTGTGTCAGCATCTGTTGTGTGTGTGTGTTGTGTGTGTGTGTCGGCGTGTGGTGTGTGTGTAGCGTGTGTGTTGTGTGTGTGTCAGCGTGTGTTGTGTGTGTTGTGAGTGTGTTGTGTGTGTGTCGGTGTGTGTTGTGTGTGTATGTCGGAGTGTTTTTGTGTGTGTGTGGTTGGTGTGTGTGTCAGTGTTTTTGTGTGTGTGTGGTTGGTGTGTGTGTCGGCGTGTGTTGTGTGTGTGTGTGTCGGAGTGTGTTTTGTGTGTGTGCTGTCTGTGTGTGTTGGCGTGTGTTGTGTGTGTTGTGTGTTTGTCGGCGTGTGTTGTGTGTGTTTTGGAGTGTGTTTTGTGTGTTTGTTGTCTGTGTGTCGGCGTGTGTTGTGTGTGTCGTGTGTTTGTGTCGGCGTGTGTTGTGTGTGTTTTGGAGTGTGTTTTGTGTGTTATTTGTTTTGTGTGTGTGTTGTGTGTGTCGGCATGTTTTGTGTGTGTTGTGTGAGTGAGTCGGCGTGTGTTGTGTGTGTGTGTGTGTCGGAGTGCGTTTTGTGCGTGTGTTTGTGTGTGTGTCGGCATGTGTTGTGTGTGTTTGTTGTGTGTCGGCGTGTGTTGTGTGTGTGTTGTGTGTGTGTGTCGGCATGTGTTTTGTGTGTGTTTGTGTTTGTTTCTGCGTGTGTTGTGTGTGTGTGCCAGCGTGTGTTCTCTCTGTGTGTGTGTGTTTGTCGGCGTGTGTGTCGGCGTGTCTTGTGTGTGTGAGACGGCGTGTTGTGTGTGTGTTGTGCATGTGAGACGGCTTGTGTTGTGTGTGTGTGTTGCTTGTGTGTGTTGGCATGTGTTGTGTGTGTCGTTGTGTGTGTGTGTGTGTTGTGTGTGTGTCAGAGTGTGTTGTGTGTGTGTGTGTGTGTGTTGGCGTGTTGTGTGTGTGTTGTGTGTGTGTGTGAGAAAGAAGTCGGGGAAAACTACACCTCCTCTGATGCCATTGGCTTCACGGCTCCACACTGGCTGATGGGAGAGAGAGGCTGTGGAGAACTACATCTTCCATGGTGCCTTGGGCCTCCCAATGCTTGATGGGATACAGGACATGCCCCGCAATGGCTGATGGGAGATGAAGGCCGAGAGGAACACTACCACTCCCATCGGGCCCTGGACCCGCAATGGCTGATGGGAGATGAAGGCCGAGAGGAACACCACCATTCCCATCGGGCCCCGGGCCCCGCAATGGCTGATGGGAGATGAAGGCCGAGAGGAACACTACCACTCCCATCGGGCCCTGGACTCGCAATGGCTGATGGGAGATGAAGGCCGAGAGGAACACCACCATTCCCATCGGGCCCCGGGCCCCGCAATGGCTGATGGGAGATGAAGGCCGAGAGGAACACCACCATTCCCATCGGGCCCTGGACCCGCAATGGCTGATGGGAGATGAAGGCCGAGAGGAACACCACCATTCCCATCGGGCCCTGGACCCGCAATGGCTGATGGGAGATGAAGGCCGAGAGGAACACTACCACTCCCATGGTGCTGCAGGCCTCGCGATTGCTGATAAGACGTTGCTAAATTACCCACAATGCACTGCATCTCGTCTTTTCTGCCCCGCGTGTGGGGGCCGGGGCGGAGGAGTCTGCGGTTAATCCGCTCCTCGCTTCCCTCATCCTACCCGGCCTGGCAGCTGCCTGGGACCGAGGCCGCCATGAGCAAGCGGAAGGCGCCGCAGGAGAGCCCCAACGCGGGGATCACGGACTTCCTGAGCGGTGGGTCGGGCGAGCGAGTGGGGGCTGCGCCGGGCTCCGGGAAGCGGGGCGGGGGTTCGCTGTTGGCGCTCGGCGGGCGTGTGACGGGCTGGGCTGAGGCCGCTGGCCCCGAGCCGCGCTCGCCCGCCAAGGGGGTGCCCGGGGCCCGCCCGGGGTCGTTACCCCGCCCGCGCTTTCGTGAGAGCTGGTTCGGAGCGAGCGGTCAGCCCCGAGCGCGAGTAAGAAATGTCTCTGTGTCTCTTCTCATTGCCCCGGGCCGCAGAGCTGGCGAACTACGAGAGGAACGTGAACAGAGCCATCCACAAGTACAACGCGTACAGGTAGGGGCGCCAGCGAGCCGGCCGGGCATCGCCTTGCCCTCCGAGCCCTCCCGGGGTCCCTTCTCCTGGGTGCACGGGAACCTGCTGCGGGCCCAGTAGTTTTCAGTGCGGGTCGGTAGCTGGCTAAAAGACAGGAAACAAAAGATAGGAATAAATGGCCCGCTCTCTGAATGGAGGGGGGTAAATAATGGTGTCCCCCAGGGGTCTGGTCTGGGCCCAGTCCTGTTCAACACATCCATAAATGATCTGGAGAAAGGGGTGAACAGTGAAGTGGCAGCATTTTCAGATGATACAAAACTACTCAAGAGAGTTCAGCCCCAGGCAGACTGCGAAGAGCTACACAAGGATCTCGCAAAACCGGGTGACGGGGCTACAAAATGGCAGATGAAATTCAGTGTTGATAAATGCCAAGTAATGCACATTGGAAAACATCATCCCAACTATACATATAAAACGATGGGGTCTAAATTGCCTGTTACCACTTAAGAAAGAGATCTCGGTGTCACTGTGGATAGGTCTTTGAAAACATCTGCTCAATGTGCAGTGGCCATCAAAAAGGCAAATAGACTGTTGGGAATCATTAAGAAAGGGATAGGTAATAAGACAGAAAACATTATATTGCCTCTATATAAATCCATGGTACGCCCACATCTTGAATGCTGCGTGCAGATGTGGTTGCCCCATCTCAAAAATATATATATTGGACTTGGAAAAGGTTCAGAAAAGGGCAACAAAAATGATTAGGGGTATGAAATGGCTTCCCTATGAGGAGAGATTAATAAGACTGGGACTTTTCAGCTTGGAAAAGAGACGGCTAAGGGGAGATATGATTGAGGTCTATAAAATCATGACTGGTGTAAAGAAAGTAGATAAGGAAGTGTTGTTTATTACTTCTCATGACACAAGAACTAGGGGTCACCAAATGAAATTAATAGGCAGCAGGTTTAAAACAAATAAAAGCAAGTATTTCTTCACACAATGCACAGTCAACCTGTGGAACTCCTTGCCAGAGGATGTTGTGAAGATGAAGACTATAACAGGGTTCAAAAAAGAACTAGATACGTTCATGGAGGATAGGTCCATCAATGGCTATTAGCCAGGATGGGCAGGGATGGTGTCCCTAGCCTCTGTTTGCCAGAAGCTGGGAATGGGAAACAGGAGATGGATCAGTTGGTGATTTCTTGTTCTATTCATTCCCTCTGGGGCACCTGGCGTTGGCCACTGTCGGAGACAGGATACTGGGCTAGATGGACCTTTGGTCTGACCCGGTATGGCCGTTCTTATGTTCTTACATTTAAGCTAGGCTCAGGGTCTCAGCCAGACTCTGATTTGATTAACTGTATTCTGCAATCTTAAAATCCCAGTTCAGCCAGACATTTCATTGTGCACCTAACGAGATCTAAAATTTTTGGAAATTTAGATGGCATTTTAAAAAAAACCTGGGGGGGGTGGTTCTGCCTGTTCTCTCCCCCCACCCCCCCACCCCCAAATTTGAAATATCTATAGTAATTACTTGTTTGTTGAAACTAAAATCTCATTTTTGAAGACTGAGGAATGCGTTCTTTATAAATTAGTTAGCATATGAAGTGCTGTTTGGTATATTGATGACATAGGTATAAATTATTTAGTTTTGATTTGAATAATAATAAACAGGAAAAAAATATAAAACGTTTGAAAATAGAAAACATCAGTATTGTTGTAAGCCAAAAGGAAAGTTTATATCCTTTATGCTCAGAAATAGTATGTAAATAGACCTGACATTATCATGCAGATACAGGAGAAACTTTGTGTTTCCAGAGAAGAAGCTTGGAAAATGACTGTCCATATAATGTAGGTAACAGAGCACGATATTTAAGGATCAACAGTAAATTCAGGTAGATATCCAAACTTTATAGTAACACCACCACCAGATTCTTTAATAGTGTGTTATCATCACATATATGCTAAGTGTCAAAATAGTAGACAAACTAGCTGTTCTATGAACCTGTGTAATATGACTTAGTCTCATTCAAGGTTTTCCTTCTTTCCTTTCTTTTTCACTGTTCATTCTGAGAGAAACTATTTCACAAGTTTCTCTTCATATTTTTCTAAGCTGGGCCTTGGGGTTGGGGGAAATGGAAAAAATGTCCCCTTCTCTCCCCTGAAAATGTCTGAGGTGGCTAAGCAGATTCCTGTAAGTAGTTTTTGTAAAGTACTTCTAACAGGTTCTTTTGTAAATTTAAGTTAGCATTGCTGTTTACCTTATTTATAAAAGTCCATATGTGAGCCCCTTATGTTAAAGTACATAATTGTTACTGATTGGTTTGAGGAAAGTGGTATTCAGGTTGCTGTATGCTGAGCTTTTTCTTTTTTGTGAGGTCTCATATTCCTGGTGCATGAGTAATAGGGGGGTAGTTATACAAATGCCACTGCTCCAGGATGGAATCGCACAAACTGCATTGTATGGAGGGTGCGTACAAAACTTTTGTCTGGTCATTTGATACTGTTCACTGAAGGCTGGAAAGTGAATGGAACTGTCATTTTTTTATACAGAAAAGCAGCTTCTGTAATATCCAAGTATCCAAGCAAGATAAAAAGTGGAGCTGAAGCAAAGAAGCTGGTAAGCTGTAAAACAGATGATAATGTTTTATCAGAGTTCCTCTCATCCTCACAGTTGAATTCCATTTTTGTGTTAATATTTTAGTACATTACAATATATATTATCATAGTTCTAATTGAGGAGACCCAAAGATATGCTTTATTCCTGCATTTTCTCAGACTTCAGAGGTTGAAATTTAGTGCAGGAATTGTAAATTTTGCTAAAAGCCCATTTTGAAACTTCACTGTAAAACAGGGAAAATTAGAGTGTGCTTCTGTTGCTCATAAGGCTGCTGCTTACAATTATGAACATTAGCAAAATATTGTCTTGTAAGTTTGATTGTGTTTCTGTTTTGCAAGTTTCTGATTTTATTTTTTCCATAATGTCTGTGATGCTAGTTATCCTGAAGATAAAGTTTCATTGACTTTTTGGTTCTGTTTCCTTTTTTAGGAAGGAGTAGGGGCTAAAATAGCTGACAAGATTGATGAGTTTTTATCCACTGGAAAACTACGTAAGCTTGAAAAGGTGAACCGCTTTGACTTTCTTCTCTGTGGGCAATTTTTTTGTACCTTCCAAGGCTTCCTGCTAACTCCATGCAACTTCTTTACTGTTTTTGGAAAGGCTGAGGCGAAGCAGGAGGGAGATGCATGTAGATTACCAGGGGAGTAGAAATAAGGAAATAGGTATACAAAAACAAAAAATCCTGAAATAAAGTTGTGCCTCTCTGGAAATATTACAGGATATGATCAGTTTGCCTGCCTGTTCTGTCCAGCAAATTGATGAAGTGGGTTCTCATGGAAGTTTGATTTTAGCCAGGGCCACCTACCTTAGTCTGCACAGACACGTAGAAAGCTTCCTGCACGTGGCTTTTCCCAGTGTACATTAGTCCTGGCCTGTAACACCCCATCTTGTTCTGCCAGTGGATCTAAAACCTGACCAAGTCTCTCTTACGTACTTATTTCCAACTTATAGAGTTTACTTCAGTATATAGAAAGGTTCAGACAATGGCTTTAAAAATGTGTTTGTAAATTTGAATAGACATGTAAGCGAAAACTAAAAAGGACTCTTCTCCCTCCACTAAAAAAAGAACCAGCCTCACTTAAAACCTTAAACATCTCCCTGAGTATCAAACTCTCTTCTCTGAAACCAAAGAAGGAAGTGAATTCTAGAGCCAAGGGCCGCTGAAAACCACCTGTCCAGATTCTTTCAGAGTGGATATAGACAATCATGGCATGAGTCTGTGATGTATAGGTAATAGGTCAGATCTAAAAAGACTACAGCAACTTTCAAGTGCAATAACTCACTGAGTTACTTTATCTTCCTGTGACTTTTCAAGTGAGTTAGAGTACAGTCTCTTTTCTCCAGATTCGACAGGATGATACAAGCTCATCTATCAATTTCCTGACCCGAGTTAGTGGCATAGGGTAAGAATTTTTTTGTATGCTTCTATCTACTTGTAGAGTTACTAACAGCAGTGTAGAGATTGAGGGTTTGAATAAAGAATATGGAGATTGAGTTGGCACCAGGACATCCAAAGTGAGACATTGGAGATTCAAGATTTGAGCCCGGGGGAAATGTACATTTGGGAAATGACAATGAAGAGATGGTAGCAGTCACCTGCTTATAACATAGAGGGAGAAAAGAGGAGCAGAGCCCTGAGAGATACTGATGAGCAGGATTGGAGAGGGGGAGCAGCTTCCAAAAGGAATCTGAAGGAGCTACTGAAGAGTAGGAGGAAATCGAGTTGATGACAAACCACTTTAGCCTTTCCATAGCAAACTTTTTAAGGCGAGTAACATTGTTCTCTTGCATGTCGGGAAACCAAGGCACAAGAAAGTTAAGTGACTTGTCCAAAGTCACTGTTAAAGCTGGGAATAGAACCCAGGTCTTCTGACTCCCATCCTCTTCCTCCATTTTCCTGGTCTATGTAAGCAGTGTATGCCACGTTGAGGGAGAATGAATATAAGAAATGGCTTTGATACTGGAGAATTAGGTGCCTGATTATAAACTTTGGTGTAATCTGTTAGTAAATTCTGGTGTATTGTACTACTGTGTGATGTAACATTTTCTGCTGGAGCGGTTTCCCTGTGTTGATTTGGTTAAGAAGTGCTCTGTCTCTTTGCAGCCCTTCTGCAGCTAGGAAGCTTGTAGATGAAGGGATAAAGACATTGGAAGGTGAGTGTACCATAAACTGTACTGATTTCAGAGCCTTTGATTGGAAAAATGTGGAAAGGTTATGACTCAAGTTGTGCAAAACTGGTCGCTGCATAAATGACAGCAGTTATACAATTAAGGATAAGCATTCAGCATTCCAAAGCTTGAGTCAGTGCAGGGAAGAAAGGCATCAGATAAATTTTCAGATGGGGTTTCTCCCAAAATATGGGGAAAATGAAAATGATTTGGTTTGAAGAAACAGGCTTTTTCAATTATTTCTTCTAGTGCGGCAGTCTCTGAAGTACATGGCTTTGGTAGTACATGTGTGCTTACGTTGCATAAGCGTGATTCCACTGACACTGCATCCATCCCTTTCTTTTGGTTCAGCGCCTAAGAGCTGAAGATAGGATTGCTGCCTGTTGTGATAGCTCTGTGGACTTTTTTTCTTGAAAACTGCCATTTTCTTTTAAGGTCTTCTACTTTGCTGGATACTTTAATTGCAACTTAAATATTTTTGCCTGGGAACATAAAGAAGTTTTTTGGGACACAGGTCTCTAGGCTAGTAGATAAGACCCCTTTTCTCCCCAGGTTGCCCAGCCCTTCTCTCCCTCCTGCTCACCCTCATGTTAGGCCACTGCTGCCCCTCTTAATTTCTCCTTGGCAGTTTTTAAATCGGGATCAGATATTTCTTTAAAAGATGTGATTTGGTTCAAAAGGAATTATGTTGGGGAACTTCTATGGGCTGTTATACTGGAGGTCAGTCTAGATGATCATAATAGTCTCTTCTGGCCTTGGAATTTATGATGTCATAAACTATATATTGTGGCCCATCATGTATGCAGAAACTGATTTTGGTAACTAGCTCTGCCAACAAACTGCTCCAAAACCAGTTCAAGTTACCATTCTTGCCAACAGACTAAAACAAATGTGGGGTTTCTAGGCCAAGCCATTTTGGAGATATAGCTATCAAGCTGGGAAACAATCCTGGATTGGTGCTCCCCTCCTTTTTTGAACCTCATATTTTATCTTCACATAAGATCACACCTTGTCAGTCAGCACAGCCCTTGGACTGTGGTAACTTGCTCCAGAGGCCGCTTCAGTCTGGGATGGTCCAAACCAAAAGACCACCTTCTTCTGCTTCAGCTGTTCCCATACAGCTGAAGGTTTGGCCCTTTATAAATGTAGAAATCAAGTGTGCACTGAGCACGGTATTAAACATTACAATGACTAATTCTGACTTTTTTTTTTTCCCCAAGTTCACTATTTCCTAATAGTTTTGCTCAGTGACTAGAAGTGACTTCTTAGGTGCAACTAAGTGGGACTTTTCATCTGGGAGGAGTCAGGGTTTTATGTGGGTTTTGCAGGGGATGGGTTTTGTGGTGGAGTTTTTTTTTTTTTTTGAGGAATTAAAGAGCCCCAGTCAAGCCAGAGTAGAATTCTCCCCTGAGCAGGCTTTTTGCTAGCCATTTTACGCTGCCCTGCAATGCCCTTGCTGCAAACGGTGGCATAAGGGGTGTGTCCTGGCATAGGGGTGTGGTTTCGGTAGATGCTCCTGCATTCATTCTGTAAGCCATAGGGCAGCCTCCTCATAATTTGCAAGCACAACAAAAACTCTTTTTTGTGTGTGTTTCTCTTTAAAGTTGGTATTGTCTAAATGCTCTCGAGTTAAATCATCTTTACAATGCATGCAAATATCTACTTGCTAAAGTTATTTTCCTCCTCTTGAGTACTTTTTCTATCATTCTGCTTCTTCCAGATCTAAGGAAAAATGAACACAAGCTGAATCATCATCAGCGAATTGGGCTAAAGTAAGACAGTTTCATTTTCATGGACATAGTTGCTTGGCTTCTGTAAAAATTCCTTCAGAGGCCAGTACACTCTTTAAGTTTATAGCAACCATAAGTAGCATGCTTAATAGGTAAGATCCAGTTCCATCCCCTGTTCTACCCTTTTCTCAGTTGCTCATAACTTAACCAAACAAATTTGTTTAGGTATGAAATTAGCTGTGATTGGTCCCAGTCCAAAGATGCATTGTTTTAGAAAGGTTTAGTCAGCTCAGCCCATCCACTTTTGAGTCATTAAAGGAGGGGGAAAAAACAGGCTTTTCCTCTCCTGTTCTGATTTGAAATTTTGTGTCTGGATCACTGAGAGCCTAAATTCTAGAAAAATTGATGGCTTGGGTTGCTTCTGATCACTGCCTAAGGAAAGCTTTCTGTTTGCTGCTGATGAGTCAATTCTTAAAGCCATGTAGTTCTTGTCCCCTTTGGAAGGCTGCAGAAGAAACTCCTGATACAATATTCCTGTACGATAGAAGTACTTCCTCTCCCCTCTGAAATCAGTTTTAATGGTGGTGAAAGAGAGGACTTGCGGCGATGGGAATTTCTGAGGTGTCTGAGACTAGCAAAAGGAACCTATCATCACTGGCTTGCTATCACAGTCTAGGTTATTAGTTTCTAATCAATCAGTTTAATGTAAAGTGTATGGAATTTTATCTAATCTTTGCTTGGTTAAATTTTAAATGCACTGCCTTACCCATAGTCATTCAACTTCTTTTTTTTTTTTATCTGTACAGATATTTTGAAGACTTTGAGAAAAGAATCCCTAGAGAAGAGATGTTACAGATGCAGGTAAGATATAATCTTCCTCGACAAAGCAAGGCAATGAGAACAAATGAAGAGGGCAGCTCAGATTATTTGACGTGGCTTTTTTTTTTTCTCAATAGGAAATTGTATTGAAAGAGGTTAAGAAACTGGACCCCGAATATATTGCTACAGTCTGTGGCAGTTTCAGGCGAGGTTGGTACTCCACCATGCTGTCACATTTACATCGTGGTTCTAGAAGTCAAAACTTACTGACGAATGTCTGAATTGTGGACTTTAAGGTTTTTTTTTTAATTTATACTAATGTGCAGAGTTCTTAATGCGAAGTCTGTTACACTGACCAGATGGAATAAACTTATTTCTTGCTCTTTGCTTAGACTGACTAGTTCAGTTGATACATATAAGGCTATGGGTGCGATATAAAAAGAAGCAGAGTAGGATGCTGCGAATTGTAAAACCAAAGAATAGATCCCTTTAAATTTTCCTTCTCAGAACTCTCGCACCTGCTCCAGAATTACTTTCTCTGGAGTTTTTCTTATTACTGATGTGCAGACATAGCATAACAGAACCTTGCTAATTCACACAAATAATAAACACCCATTGAAAATTACTGAAATTTGCAAAATAGGAAGTCAACCAACTCAATTAAAAAATCAAAGCTAAAATATCATAAAATGTGACGAGTTTGTTTATTTTGGCATCTGTAGTTTAATCTTTTATGATTATTTCTACTAGTGTAGTATGAAGCATAAGAAACCTCACTACATTCGTCTGTTAATAATTTTGCTGAGCAGTGAGGGGTCAACTGTAATATTTTGTGTGAATTATGTATGAGGTCCTCGAGCTTAAAAAATGAAAACTTTATAAATGTCATTGTCCATAATCAGTCACTGTTCATGCCAATAGTAAAAAGTCTAGCATTCTAATGAAGAAAGACTGATGAAGACTTGCGTATATGTTCTGATCCACAATTTAAATTTTATTTTAAATATACCTGTGCCAGACGTAGATTTGGTACAAAATAGTTAAGCAGTTTAGAAGTTGTTCTTACTCAAAATTGCGTTTATTAAATAACAGTGATCTGTCTTTAAACACCATGAGACTATATAAACATTAAGAATAAGAGGCACACGCTTTGCTGTGTAATCAAGTAGTCAAAGTACGAACTTGGTTGGTTGGCCTCTGTGGAGTGAGTCGGTGATATCCGCTCAGTATCCAGTGAAAAGTATCCCCATCACACAGGCTGCCACCAAAATCGGTATTAATTGGAAATGCTTGACAGTTTCATCAGAGAGTCCCATGAAAGTTCATCCGCTTCTTAGCTCTGTTGGAGTCTCCTGTCATAGTCAATATGTGAGAGTCAGTTTGTTTCAGTACGTTGTCTTGCACAAATGTAAACTGATGAGGGATCTGCAGATGCATCCACATGTTAAGCCGATGTGGCTTCATGTGTGTTTTTTTTTTTTTTTTAACCAAAGCGTGCTTTCTTTGCTCATGTTTCTCTGACTTTTTTTTCTCCTCTGCTATTCTTGATGGCTTTAATTGCAGACCAACAGGTCTGCCGCCATCCTAATTTCTCAGCACCAGCAACTTCCCATGTGTTCGTGTTGACGTGGCCAGCTTTTAAGTGAGCTTTCAGAGTGTCATGTCATTTTCATTGGCCTCCCACTGTTTTCAATGGTCCTTACACAACTCCCCAAAGCCATATTTTGTCATCCGTATGTACAGGGTGACCAGCCCAGCAAAATTGCGCCTCTCTGATTAGGAATTCAGTGCTAGTTATGTAGCACTGGTCCAGGACTTCAGTTTTTGGTGTCCTGTCCAACCATTTGATTTTACAGATGAGATGCATACAGCACATGTGAAAACTCTAGTTGCTTCAAGTGCCTGCCATAGTGTCCGTGTTTCACTCCTTTGGAGAAGAGTGCTTAACATAACTGCATGGTAGACACTCATCTTGGTGTGAAGTCGAATGTCTATCTCATTCCACAGGCAGCAGCAAAGTCAAGCATAGGCAGAACTGGCTTTAGAAATGCACTGCGTGATTTTATCGTCAATCATGGATGGCATTATCGGATGATGAAGTGCTGCCAAGATAGCGCAATATTTGTACCGCATTAAGCACTCTGTCATCAATTGCTATTTCAACGGCAGAATACGTTTTTCTGGGAGCAGTCTGGTAAAGCCCTTTGGTTTTCTTGAGGCAGATAGAGTCCAAATAGTTTTGCCGATCTAGAAAAGCCATCTGTCGGATGCTGCATGTCTTGGACGGTATGTGCTGTGAGCGCACAATCATCAGTGAAGAGGAACTCCCTAATGAACAAGTTAGTTGCTTTAGTGTGAGCACGAAGACTCCGGAGATTGAAGATGCTGCCATCTGTGTGGAATTGCATTTAAATACTCCAGCTGTCGACTTTGGAAGAGTCTAGGACAATGGTAAATGGTCCCTGCTCTACACTGTTTGTGACACAGGCTCTGATGAAGCACCATTTTCCAGCTCTTTAGCCAGCATGAATGCATGTAGGATGGTTACAAATTTGTGTGGCCAGCTTAGGTCATGATCCATCAGAGACCCTCCTGACTAACCATGTCAAAGGCTTTGATCAGGTCTACAATCACCATATAGAAATCACAGTTTTGTTCCCAGCACTTTTCCTGTGTTTCGCAAGCAGCAAAAGTCATGTCCGCTGTTCTGTGTCCCAAGCGAAAGCCATGCTGATGCTCTGAAATGATGTTATTGGTGACGTGGAAGAGTCTGGCAAGCAAGACACAAGCCAAAATCTTCCCAGCAATGGAAAGAAGCAAGATACCACGATGGTTGTTGCAGAGTGCTTAATCATCTTTATCTGTATGTATGGACAACTGAAGCACCCTTGAAATCTTGAGGCGTGGTCTTCTGCTCCCAGATGTTGAAGAGCTGCATGAGCATTTCAGATGTTTGATAACCACTATGTTTATAGACTTCTGGCAGTATTCTATCTAAGCCAGGCACCTTTCCTTGTGACAGTTGTTGGTTGGCTGTTTCTGTCTCAATAACACTGGCAGTCTAGTGAGTCCTTCATGTATTGGGAACTGTGGTACACCATCGATAGCAGCTTTTGAAATTGCAGATGGACGATTAAGTAGACAAAGTGTTCAGCCCAGCGATGGATGATGTCTGTGTGTAGTATACTGCTGTTTTCGCTATGGATGGGAATGCTGCCCCAAGATAATGCATGTACAGTACTTGACTCATTGCGTGAGGCACATAAAGCATGGTTATCTGACAAGACTTTGATCGCTAAGAAAGCCACCTATCACGATTCTAAACAATCTGCTCTGTCTAAGATGTGTAAAATAAAAGATTGGTGGAAGCACACAGCAGAAAATATTCAACAGGCTGCAGAAAAGAAAGACCTTAAATGCTTTTACTATCAATTGAAAATGGTTTTTGGTCCCTTATGTCACTTCTTAGTGTTAGCACATTAGGGTTGAGATAGTTTAGAGGCTGTCCTATTAATCATAGACTCAGAAATGTAGGGTTGGAAGGGATCTCGAGAGGTCATCTAGTCAAGCTCCTTGTGCTGTGGCAAGACCAAGTATATACTTGCACCATTCCTGACAGGTGTTTGCTACCCTATTATTAAAAACCTTAACTATTGTGTGCTAGTTCTGCGGATAGAGGAGCTTCTCTTCTTTTCTTTAGCACTAAGATTCAAACGCAACCCTCTGTGATCTGTTCTTTACTGATATCAAGACTTACAGCTAGGTGTGTGTTTGTTTTTTTTTTTCCTTTCACTCTTTACTTTCTCAGGTGCGGAATCAAGTGGGGATATGGATATTCTCCTGACCCATCCAAGTTTTACTTCTGAATCGACCAAACAGGTGCCTGTCTTTATACAACTTATTACTATTTAAAAGCTGAGTTTATAAACTTTTATCAGGAGCTCATAGAATCATAAATTCCTTTGCATTTGGGTTCATATTGCAGCTTTTTGCATTTATTCATTGACACCATAACAACTTCATAGTTTATTAATAAAATCCTGAATATATGATCTAAGCATTATATTGGGGAATTTGCAAACTACCCTTCATGTGTTTGGATGTTACATGTTTTCATAATTTTGTAGAAGTTTTTTGCATAACTATTATATATGCTAAAGAAATTTCACATAATGAACACAATGTGTACAGGCCTGGCTCAATAGCTAGTGCTTTGCACTGCAGCGAGGAAGATAGTTTATTTCAGCCTCTTGCTCCTCAGGCCTCCAGGGAATTAGTACTTAGTCCCTGTGGGGAAAAGGGCATGATCCCTTTTGCCTAATACTACAGACATGCTCAAAAGTGCTTGCTGTTTGCACCTGGAAGGACAGTGGCCAGGACCGTGGAGGGCACAGGGTCATGACACAGCTGCTTGTTCAGTGTAATGTGCTTGGTATCTTCTTATTTATAAATTGAGTGTACTTTTCTGTAGCATTATAGTGATCCTGATTTATATCAAGACAAAAAAAAGGCCCTGCCTTCTTTAAGACCATATGCACTTTTGGCATAAAAACAGGATTTTGTTATCTTATAACCAAAAATAGCTACTTTCGGAACAGTCCCCCACCCCTCCCCAAAAAAGCATTTGTGTTTTAAAATGGAAAAACATTGTCTCACAAAATGTTTAATGCAGGCTTGACTATTGTATCTAAAGCTATGAGCCTCTTATGGGGCACACCAAAAATTTTGTTAATTTACTTACCAGTGTCATTACACTCTGTTCCAGAGTTCCTTTATTCTACTGGCAAGCTACACAATTAAAGTGGAAGTAATGGATTTAAAGTGTCCACCAGTAGCCAAGTTTTTATCAATTTTTTTATTTTTAAATCGGTGTGTCTCTCTTCCACTCAGTTTCACAGACACTGAGGGTGGAAGCTCAGCAGAGGACTAGGGCAAACTTAAAGTAGTTGAGTGACCCTGTAATTTTATACACCCAAATGTTTTGTTTAAGTGTAACCTCAACTTTTTAGAATTTCCAGGATGACATTTTCTGAGGTGTTTTGAAAGAATTGCATCGTTCTCTTAAGGAATTTTTCCTGTTAGGCAGTTGCATATATTTATATGTTTATCACTCTTTAATTACTATTTTTTTAAAATAGGTCTTAAAGAGGAACGAGGTACCTTTTTGTATGGAGGGAACCAACAGAATGGGAAACGAGTCTCCCACCAGATATGCCACAGAACTATCTTTAACTGTCACTGAAAGTTGGCAGTGCTATTCTTTTAGTTTTTACAAGAGAATATTTCTAGATTAAATCAAAGCAGATGCTAATGGACCTATGGAAACTACCAATCCACAGAAACACAGAAGGTCATTAATTTAGAAATGTAAGATTTAAAATTGTACAACAAGTTTTGTCAAGTCTAATGAAAATACTTTAGTGCTCTTCTTTGTCTGGCAATACAACATAAGTTTGAGAGAAGAATTTTCCTTAACCAGATTCTCAAGTATTGATTTATTTCTGGTATGTAGTTTCTGCCAAAGTCTCAGAATCTGGTCCTGAAAAAATATTTTCTGTCAATGAGATCTCCTTGGTTTTCACAAGGACGTATTGTACATCTGTGGGTCACGTTGTTGGTAAACAAACAGGTTCCTCTTTCTTAGTTAGGTAATGTTTCATTTCACTTTGTTTACATTTGACATTAATTATTGTTTCCAGCCAAAGCTTTTGCACCAAGTTGTAGAACAATTGAAAAAAATCCACTTTGTCACTGACACATTGTCAAAGGGTGATACGAAATTCATGGTGAGTCTTCTCTGAATATTTCATGTAAAAGGCAGTATTTCTGTGATTGATATACAAGAAATATGCTGCTTACTGTTTAAAAATGGAAAGTTTATGCAGTAACTCAGAGTAATAGTTGGCTTTTTGTTGTAGGATGTTAATATTATAACAATCTGTTTGCAATAACTAAAGGAAAGAATTTTTTTCCCAAGAAGCATTTTATCCCATTGTGTTTATATTTAAAAAAAAAAAAAATCTCTCAGCTACATGTGTGGAAATGTTGGTAGTGAACATTCTTTTTGTAGATTAATGTGTGGTTTTGCATTCTTTAAATTGTAAAAAACAAAACAAACAATACAAAAAACAAGTAGTATGTAAGGAGTGCAAACTCTAAATCCTGTCCCCACGTGACTTACTATCCAGTATGTCATAATGTTCACCACATCTCCATCCACCCTACTAACTACTGTACTCGCTTTCTAATTCTTTTAATGCTTCCCACCCACTGACCTACCTTTTCCTTTCTCATGCCCCATTACACACCTCTTTTACTACACCTACCACACATCTTAGGCCAGATTCGCAGACTCAAAGTACATTCCCACCTTGCTGTCACTGCTTGTAGCCCATAATGCACTTTCAGCTCCTTCAGCCTACGCCAGATGATGATCCTGAAATTTGTCTTGAATTCACAGTTTGGTCTAGATAACCATATATTCAATGTGAAACTCTCCAAGATTCAGAGGAACCATCTTCTGCTGTGATAATAGCATCTGTTACTTGAAGTTGTAGACTGCTCTGTATGAGTTTCTGTATCATCCTCTTTACTTCTGGATGCCAGTTTATGGCATATGAGACATTTGTGGCTAAGCTTGGACATCTTTCTGTGAATTTCACATAAAAATCAAAGTAAAGGAATCCCGGGCTTCTTCCAGGCTTGACATTCAGAAGTAGGGCATTCCTCTGAAAAATTCTTTCTGAAGTCAACCATGAAGTATTATAGAACAGAACAAGAAAGGAATCTTTGACCGCAGAATAGCCCTGAGGGTTTTATGACCAGTCTTACATTTATTGTAATGTACCTTATCAGGATACAGACCCTTAAGCTAGGCACTCCTTTTTGTCTGGAAGAACAAGCTGAGGTCTTGTTTTCCAAAAGAGAAGTTGGGTTTTTTTTAGGGGTTTTTTAAGTATTGAGTGCTATGATGTTTTACTTCCACATGGAGTTTTGTCTCTACAGGCTCCAAATACCTTGTTCTTAAAGACCAGTGAAAAGTTAATCCCAACAGATGAGTAAAACCATAAGCAACAGTTCCACTCAATCATTGATATTCGCTTAATGATGATCTTATGAAGCCAGAGATTTGTGGGACTGGTGTTGCTGGGCATGCTGTGGGAATCCACTTTTTGCTAAATGATCACCGTTAAGTCTATATGAAACCATTATATTTGGATAAATCATAGAAAAGAATGTAAAATATGAACCAGGATCCTACACAGAAACTCTTTCAAATGGGTATAAATATCTATTCTTGAAACTTATGCGGCTGTTACAGAGGGAAGGGTATTAACAGATGGTTCCGTATATTTTCACTTGAAGTAAAGGGGATGAGAATCAGAAATGGATTTCTGTGCTTACCTCAGTTGAACTCTGTATAGTTCCTTGTGAAATTAAACTTGTTGGTTTTCCTGGCGTTTCTTAGAAGGATAAAATCAGTGAAGTTGTTACCCTCCGTGCTCCTGGGACCAAAAAAAAAAAAAATATAGAGTAAAATTAAATTGAACTTCATCCCAATACTCTGGGCTATTTCCACTTGCTAATTTAATAGAATGGCTCTTATTGATGAAGAATACATGCAGGATAGCTGCTCGATTGCCCCAGACTAGGTAGTGTATATGTGTATGTACTTATGTGGGGCTTTCAAGTAGCAAGAAGAGAGGGAGGACTTTATCAGCCACAGCAGATCAGTGAAAGCCACAGTTAGAGAAGGGCCTTTATATTAGCAGAAGCTGCAGGGTCCCACCCAAAGTGGTGACCATTGATAATCCACCAGCTGGGTATTTTATCCACTGTTAGACTAATAGGTAAAACCACCTGGAACACCAGTTTGTGGGATAAGCTCTTTCAAATGGAACTAGATCTATGCCAGAAACTGGTCACGCTGGGATTTGTGTCTGGCCAAACTAAAAAGAATTCTGTAGAGTAGCAGTGAATTGTCTGGTGTCTCACTCTGATCTAGGATATTTCCATTTTCCGTTCTCTTAGCCCCAGAGCTCCTCTGATCAGAAATATTTATATTTTCTGCTAAGGACACTGTGTGATAGGAAACAAAGTGGTAACATTTTTGACTGTAATAACTTCATTTCTTCATGTCTCCACTACACGTTCTAGTCTTTATTGTTTTTAAAAGACGTACCAAAAATCAGTGAATTGTATCTCCCTTTCAAAGCTATTAAATAAGTGATGGTGGATTTGAGATGAAATTCAATTTCTGTAGGAATAACTGCTACTTCACCTTGGCCAGCCCTTCTGGTATTAGTACCAACTTGCTCTGAATTTAAATCTTGACCAATAGCATTTCCAATCTACAAGTCTATAAGAATGTGACATTTTACTGCATATGTTCTGTGTAAAACAGTCATTACTGGAGAGGACAGGGTAGAATAAGTAGAAATGGCAGGCAGTTGAAATCTTGGAAAAGTAAGTGGGATCAGGACTGCAGCTGAAGGTAGAAATGTCCCAGAGTGAAGACAGAGTGTATAAAAGAATCTATAACACATTCCAAAAGGATACAGAATTGCTGAGCTTTCAGAACAAACGTAACCAGGGGAGGAAGGGGAAACCTTACAGTGTAGCTGGAATACATTTCTACAAGGTTTTTCGGTTTTCCTGTGTAAACAGCTCTGATCATTCATTGCAACTCCTCTTCTCCCTCATCCCTCTGACAGTTATCCAACTGCACATAAAATAAAGATTGAAGGTGAATTAAATGGATTATACAATAATTCTTTCTGTAAGAGCCTTTCTGCTTTTTTTTTTTTTTTTTTTCATGTCAGAAAATGCCTTTCCATTCTGACTTGCTTTGGCTGTACTTTTTATCCATGCTTTCCCTCTGCTTTTCTGTTTAGCTATCATTTTCCATTCGTGACCATGCGTTCTCAGCATATTTGTAATTGCTAAAGTAGAGGCCTGGGAGTTGGGACTCTGGATTTCTATTTGTGCCTCAGCTCCCCAACCTCAAAACAGTTACTTACCTACTCTGTAGGGAGGTGTTGTATTTTGATTTTTTTTCTAAAACCTCATTGCATACAGGTACACATTATTCTGCTCCTCTGTTATAGCTTTTGTGTTAGGGGATTATGTCAGTTGCTACTCTGTTATGGAATTGATATGGTCTATGTCCCTGAAGGAGGGAGAGATAGTTGAGTTGGCCTTTTGAGTCCTTCACCTAACTGTCTTCTAGCTGATTGTGTGCCTTTAGGAAAGGAAGAGGGATTCCTCTGTTTAGTAACTCTCCAGTTTAGTATCAAGAGTACTATGTACATTTTCCCTATGTGGGGAAAGTGGCCTGGTTTGTGTTAAGTTTGACACACCAGGCTAGTTTCAGCCTTGAGTGTTGTGATACTTGCAGAGTTCAGATTTATTTATTTATTTATTTATTTATTTAGGTGGTTTTCCATAAGTTTACAAATCTTTGACAAATGAATATCAGAAACAAAACAATTATTACAACAGTTAGCTTTTGTTTAAAGAGACATTATACAGGAATATCGTCATCAGATCTTTAACATATTACGGAGTGATTATAATTAAAATCCCTATGTTTCTAGTGGTCTTGCTAAATTGAGTGAAATCTCAATATGCACACTTAACAGACATACCCTATCTGATGTATAATATTAAAAAAAAAAAAATTGGACAGGTATTTGGCTTTTTTTTGCAGGTGAATGTATTTTTTTCTGAGTATTAAAGATAACCAAATAGCTAGCTATCTATTTGTCCTCTGTCTATATTGCTGGGTACGTAGTTGATGTGTTAATTTTTCTATAACAGCCACCACCTATATATAAATATAATAATTTTAACTAATCCTCTATGGTTGGGCTATTTTTCTTTTTTCAGTGTGAGGCTGCAAGCAGCTACTAGCAGATGAGATTAATTCTTCGTTTCCATTTTTTGTGACCATTTCCATTCAAAAGCCTTCGGAGGATTAGCAAAGGATCACGTGGTAGTAATATCCAACAATTTGTGATACTTGGTTACTGATTGCATCCTAATACTCGCCGACTGGACACATCTGCCATATAGGCAAAAAATAATCCTCATTCACCACAATTTCTCCAACATTTATCCCCATTCAGTCTATATTTTTTAACCTGACCGGTGTGAGGTACCACTGAAACAGTATCTTAAAGAAGTTTTGTTTGTTTGTTGTGCTGCATACTGAAGTTGTTGGTACTCTTTTCCAGGTCAGACCCCATTCTTCTGGGGTAATTTGTCTACCCACATCCTTTTTCTCAGTGAGTCATATATATAGACACTATTTTGTTAGGGAAGCTGTCTGCGAAGATTAATATAAATTAGTTTATTTTATTTTGTTTTGTTTTCCAGGTTGCCATCACTTCTATTACAATTAGCTTTCTGTATAGAAAGGTTTCTGAGTGGTAGCCATGTTAGTCTGTATCAGCAGAAACAATGAGGAGTCCTTGTGGCACCTTGGAGACTAACAAATTTATTTGGGCATAAGCTTTCCTGGGCTAAAGTGGGTTTTAGCCCACAAAAGCTTATGCCCAAATAAATTTGTTAGTCTCTAAGGTGCCACAAGGACTCCTCGTTGTTTTTGTGTAGAAAGGGTTGTCTAGAAAGTTTAGAAACATTAATGCCTGAGTTGAGAGTACAGGTACCAGGAGAGAGTGGGTCAGTTAAATTTAGTTTTGATAGCTAAATAAGTTAGAAAAGTTTCTTGACTGAATAGCTGCCCAGCTGTGCATGTGTATTCTGTGGCTCTCCCAGTGTTTGAAGCTCTCTGGTTTGTGATTTGGATTAAAATCTGGATGATTTTCAGTGGGTGTCATTGGCAAGGGAGAAGAACTTATTTTCTATCTAGTTCTATCCAAAAGCCATTGTGTAGCCTTTGCTAAAGGATGTGTGTTAATTTCTGGAGGGTGTGA
Organism: Natator depressus; assembly: GCF_965152275.1. Taxonomy (NCBI): domain Eukaryota; kingdom Metazoa; phylum Chordata; order Testudines; family Cheloniidae; genus Natator; species Natator depressus. Next base: position 127,464 of record NC_134259.1, read on the forward strand.
TTTCTACTAATCATGGTATCCTAGCAGTATGTAAACTGCTGCAATATTCTTGTTTGTTAAAGACCTGGTGTTTCACTGGGTAAATGCACCCCCAGTCCACTCCTGTTTTGAGTTGGCTGGCTTGATAGTGCCATAGAATATTAGGAACGGCTAGCCCATTCTGTTTGTTGGGTCTGTACAAAGTTACTGGTCTCATTCTTGGTATTTTCGTATTCCGTATAAATTCTAACAACGTCCTCTGTATTCCTATACTCAGTCTTCTGAAGTTAAGTGATGGTAATGAGTCCTAAAATGAATGTTTTCCTGGAAACAAAAAAAGCTTCATTACAAATTAGCAATCATCCACAGCTTTGTTGCTCAAGTTTATGGTAAAGATGAGTATGAGGGTGGGCAAGTGTTTGCATTGGTTTGTGCAAGTGGCACATGATGTGTTTGCTGAGGTGAGGGGCTATGTGTGTTTGAGGTTGTAGTGCTGAGTTTGTCTGAGGGTATGGTGTTGGGAGATCATCCTGATGTGTGACAGTAACATTTGAGGGCAGTGCGTGTTTGGGCTATTTTGTATCTCACTGATATGGCAGGTAGTTGAGCCAAGTAATCCACTATCAGTGCAGTCTCCTTCATACAACCAATGAAATTGTTTCACCCAAATTAGCTGTAGAGTAAGGATGGTGATATCACAATGGTCTGGGACTCTTGGCATGTCATAGATACATGCCTTACTGTAGCTATACACCCACAGGTGTCATTCATAGGGTCACAATGGCTTAATATCAACATTTCTGTAATATTGCACAAATATTAGTTTATGTATATTTAACCCTGGTCTTCAGCATAGCGGATTATTGATCCTGATCTCTGGCATGCTTTAGTCTTAATACGTGCAGTGACTTCAGTAACTCCCGAAATGCAACCTTGTACTTGATAAGTCCAAGGGACAGGAGCAAGGTGCCAGCTATACAGTACTACAAAATGCTGGCATCTGATGCTTTATCTGTTGTCCTAATCTTTCTCTAATTCTTATGTTTCTTTAGAAATCCTCATGGTTATTAACAGGGGGAAATCAGAAGGCAAAACAAGCAAGTTTAATAAGCAAAACCTTTTATTTACCTCTCAGACTATATGCCTGTGCATGATGACATAACTAGACAGACTGCATGGTCTGCATTTTAAAACTATTTTAGTGGTTTTTTTTAAAAAGAAAAAAAAAAGCTCAAGACAATTTGAAAACTCTGATAACTTTATAATTTCTGCTTTCCTTGTGTCCTTTTAGGGTGTATGTCAGTTGACAGGCGAAGAAGATGGAACCAATTATCCATACAGGAGAATCGATATCAGGTAAAATTTTAAATGGAATAGGCCTGCACCCCTAGGGTAGAACAGGCATTTGTTAAAGCATCATCCAAAATGGGGGCATTAGTCATGATTGCACCACGTCATGTGTATCATACAGAACAGGTCTGCACAGCCCACTCAACTTCACGATGGGGCATTTATGGAAGTGCTATGTCCCAGTCCCTGACTGCAAAGCAAGCCCCCCCTTTTCCTGATTGCAGAACAAAGATCTCCATTTCTATCCTTCCCCTCCAGCAATTACTGAACAGGGAGGTTTGTCAGGGTACTGTGCCTTAACCGCTCAGTAATAGTTTAATGTCAAGAGTTGTTGCACCTCCCCTTCCTTTTGTGTGTGCCTGTAGGATGATGGATTTTCAGGAATATTGCAGTCCCTCAGACAGTGGTGATCTAGGAATAGTTATACAGAGTCCTGTGATATTGTGTCAGTAGAGCATTGGGTTTTGCTGTACATGGTAATAAGACTGGAGAAACTGTGCCTCAAATTGTACTGGTCTCAAGTTGCAGTGGGGGAGGTTTAGGTTGCATATTAGGACAAACTTTTTCACTGGGAGGGTGATGAAGCACTGGAATGGGTTACCTAGGGAGGTGGTGGAATCTCTTTCCTTATAGGTTTTTAAGGTCAGGCTTTACAAAGACCTGGCTGGGATGATTTAGTTGGGGATTGGCCCTGCTTTGAGCAGGGGGTTGGACTAGATCGTTAGGATTTAGATATTTAGGCCTGTCTGCAAAGGCCTATACTTTTAAACCAATTAAGGTGGTGGGATATAATTGAGGATTGGTTAGTCTATATAGTAAAACTTGAGTTCTGCTTAGCTATACCTTAACCAAGCAGAACTCAAGTTTTACTATATGAAATGAGGATTTCACATCCCAGCTATTGATAAGTGAGTTCTTGCCAGACAGTTTTTTCTTTAAATCTTCTAGGCTCTTCCCTTTCTCTGGAGGTGATAGATTCGATCACCTTTTTAACAGCCCAGAACTGCCTTATTTCAGTGTGACTGGTGAGGATGTGACCGTTCGCTTCCCAGCTTATGGCTGCCCCTGCTGTTTAGCCAGAGGCCTTAGCCTAAGAACAAGGTGTTAGACTATCATAGTGAGAGAAGGCCAATAAACAGGCAGGCTGATTTTTGATTCCTGTTTTGTACCTCTGTAATTAGCTAAGTGATAAGAATACACCTAAATTCTTAAATATACAGGCCTGAATATCTGTATCCTAACATAGATGACTTCCTGAGGTCCCTTCCAGCTCTGATATTCTGTGATTCTAAGTGAATTCCAACTGACTTGTAACTGAGGTTTTTTGTGTGTGTGGTTTTTTTTTTTTTACTCTAGGCTGATCCCCAAGGATCAGTATTATTGTGGAGTACTGTACTTCACAGGCAGTGACATATTCAATAAGAACATGAGAACTCATGCCCTAGAAATGGGCTTCACAATCAACGAGTACACAATCCGGCCCTTGGGAGTTACTGGTGAGTTTGAGCTTTACGCAGAGTGCTTTTTCCAGTCTCTCTTGTTGTGATGCACCTCAGGGGTACTCAGGGTTGTGAGGCACTTCACCACTTCCTGCCCTTCGTGAGGAGGGGTGTTGTCTGTCCCTGCTGTAGCTCAGCTCCCTGAAACCAAACCCCTCTGGCTACACACAGACTGCTTTTGAGCCCTCCACATACATCTCTTTTTGTGCAGTCTAATAATAAGGACACACCAACCCTCAGAGTCCTTGGCCCGCACCTTGCAGTGTCCCACTCCTGTCACTGGATGCTCACAGAAATTAGTAGATTCGCTCTCCCCCAGGGAACAGTATACACACATTTTGTTTGATTCAACTGAGAGTCAGCTCCTATATAACATTACAGCACTGAGATATATTTATGATGAAAACAATCATATGTTTATTATTAGAAGCTAAGATTTAAGAGCTAATAAGGATAACAATGGAAGCAGAAATAGTTATATATAAAAATGCTTTCTAGAGTTAGAAGTTTTAGTCTGTTAAAGTAGTTTCTCACCTAAAGCAGTCTCCCAGCATCTCCAACTAACATGGCTGAGATCCCCCTTTCATGAATGCAGAAAGCACTATCCTTTTTGGTTCCTTAGTGGAGGATAAAGAGGCATCCTTCTTGCCTTCTCCTTCTAGCCCCCCAAATTAATTGTTTTGTCCCCAGAGTCAGGATGACTCCCTGTGATTTAGTCTCTGGTGTCTTTCCATCCCCATTTACTCAATGTGCAGATTTGGCTTCCATTATATTGGTTTACAGTGATTGAGTTACATAGCCAACAATGTGACACATGAATAAGCTTCCTTTGTGTGACTCAAAACCGGTTTGTCAAATCCACCTTGGAAGACAGTCTTCTTAAAACATATATTTTCAGTACACATACACAACTCCTGAAATATCATCCATACATAGATTTTTGCAACATTTCTGAGGATCAGTATGATACGCTTTTATTAGATACCTCACTTGACTCTCTTTGGATATATGCTACAAAAGCCATGTGGTGGGTCTAGTGAGTTTGTCAGGACTGCCAGGTGTTACAGAAGAGTGAATCCTTTGCCCGTTGGCATTGAGGGGTTGTTAGGTTCACATTTGCCCTGAGAACCTTTCTTCTCCAAACAGACCTATACGCACATAATAGTATTTCAGGACGCTACTGCCAAATGCCGTAGTTAAATGTAGCACGCTATTCTCTCTGACTTCAGAGACCTACCTAGTATCAGGAGGCAGCTTTCTTCTCTCCAGCACCCAAGCGGCACTTTCACACAAGATATTCCCCGGGTCTGCCTGATCCAGCTCAATGGGATTATGCCATTGATTTCAATGAGAACAAGACCTGGTCTATTTCTGCCACACAAGGCGGGCGTCTGTTTTCCAGCACTATAGCTCTCTGTTGGCTTGGGATGGGCATACTGTCTAATTTTTAACTGATGGTGTATATTTATAAAGCTGTGTCAAGAGCTGGTGTTCTAGGATTGGCACTCTGAGGTTGGGATACAAAGTTGCTGCATTTACAGTGATACATTCAACACCTATTGATCAGGTGTGGGTTTGTTTGTTTGTTTGTTTGTTTTTTTTTTTTTTTTTGCTTAAGTTCTAGTTTTTAGACCTTATCTAACTATTAACCAGACTCCTATTTTCCCTTTCATTTTTTTATGCAGCTTCTTGGTTTTCAGACATCAGCCTCTTTTTTTTTTTTTCTAGATAAACCTGTCCTTTATAAAATGGTGTCTGCACAGCACTGCTAGTGATGCCTTGCAAAGTTGCTGTTTTTCACCCGTCTGTCATCTTTATTGTGTTTTCAGGAGTTGCTGGGGAGCCCCTCCCAGTAGAGAGTGAAAAGGATATCTTTGACTACATACAGTGGAAGTATCGAGAGCCAAAAGAACGGAGTGAATAACTTGCATTCATAGGTTTACTAGCTAGTGCTCACTTATTTTGTAGCTTTTATGAATAATCATCAGAGTCAAAGCTAGGTGCATATTTATTGCTTGAACATTACTTCAGAAGGTGTATATTACTGACACTGTTTTTAAACAATAGTTCCATGGCACTAGATTAAAATATGTTGTAAAATTAAATCACCTAGCATTGCAACTTGATTACTTTCCTTTTATTCAAAAATATCTTTAATACAGATGTGGTTTTTATCTGAATTTTAATTAGTCCCTTTGCTAAGGTGCTAAGATAAGTCTGCAGGGAAGATGAGGAACCAAGCAGCTCCCTCACGATAAAATTCCTCCTAGATTAAATTGGGAATTGGTCCAGATTTTTGTCTTCTAATAATAAATTATAGTCTGCCTTTGTCTCCCTGGGATACTGGATATCTGTGTTTAGAAAGCACAGCTTTTGTTTTATTACTTTCCCATACAATTTCCATGGAAAAATGTGGCTGCTCAGCAAGGACAATTACTATTAGTGTATTCAGTGGTGGCTTCTAAATGAAGATATTGTGTTTGTCTTTCATAAAAGTCAATGCACTTGTCATAAATTATATTTAAAATAGTCACCCTGTGAATAGATTTATGGGTGGCCAAGTTAGGTGCAAAATAATGAAGAAAAGTCACACTATCCCCTCTTGTCTCTGACAGTAACAGCATTAGTCCATGGGGTCGCGCTCTCTGCGTAAAGAAAACTGCATTTTAATCTTGATACATTTCCCTGAAGTGCTGCAAGTCAAAGGTCAAATCTGCAGACTTCACAACCATAATCAACTTTAAAAAGCTGAAAACCGTTATCAGATTTCTCTTAAAACATGTTGGAGATGAGCCGCACAAAACTTGGCTGTTTACTATTAGATATGACAGAAAAGCAATTGCATAAGGAAACAGTTTGGTTTAATAGCTATTTACTGTATGTTAGGATCATAGCATTTAGGGAAAGGAATTAGCAGATAATCAAGTCCATTCCTATAGGTCTTCACCTCCTGCCCTGAACTATAATTGTGCATTGTAAACTGGCTGCACGTTCCATCTCAGTGGTGACTGTTTAAGTGGCAGGTGAAATTTTATATTATACAGCCAGTAAATACGTTGGCAGACAGAGCACTTTGGAGTCTTCAGATGAGAGGTGGTGTTACAGGTTTTCCATTAGTAGCAGTTCAAAGGTGTCTGTCGCTGTGATATCTAAATAGCATAGAGAGAATGAAAAAAATATTCACTTAGTGCAGGCTAGGTGCGGTTTAAGTTGCAATATAACTTTCATTATAACCTCCAGTTTTTACTTATTCACCACTTTCACAAATTCCCATTGATGGTCTTAATGGTCTAACCAACCTTCTTTAGGCTTGAGTCCAGGCAGGGAGAGGTTTACTGACTGTTTATGGGGAGATGGAAAGATATCATTTGGATAAACCTTTAGAAATCCAGGTCCAGTCTGGTCTATGTTGACATTAAAGATCCCAGAGGATTTTTTTGTAAGAGTAGTTGTCTGAAAACACTAAGGACAAAACATTGTTTCCTTACATGCAGCTTGCAGTATCTTAGGTGTCTACTGCCTTTTGCCCTAGATAAAGCTTGCTCTCATCTCTGTGCTGCTCTAGGTAAATAGTTTATGAAGCACTTTTTGATGGTAACTGACATTTACATGTGATTCCGTCTTTGAGTCTGAGATGGAGACAGAAGTGGAAACAGCTTTCTTCTGTGGCTCTGAACATCCTTGAAACATTTGGGGAAAAAGTTTGACCCTATTGACAAGTAAATTGCAATTCCTGTGAAAGAATCTACTAGTTCCTTTAGTACACTTTTTTTTATTTTATTTTAGTAAATAACTAAATAGTTGGAAAGCAGCTGGAGAACCTCTGAATTTGAGTATGATAGCTATAAAAAAGGACCCTAAATAGTTTGTAAAAACAGACAAAAAATCAAGCCTTTTTGTACTTCATGCTATCTGAAAACAGAAGCGATTTTGTAAGCGTCTGATAGCTACTTAGTGCAGCCCACAAGGATACAACAGAGCCCATGTGACCTAAATGTACATCTAAGGTTGCCCAGTGCCCAGATCTTGCTTTGAGCTGCATGTTTCCTCCAGTGCAGGGCTCTGTTGGCCTGTGGAAGGTTAGGGAAAGTTTTATAGAATCTTGCATAAATTAACTCTGGAGTAGACAGCGAATCCCTTGCTCTCCCTCTGGAGCCAGTGTGTATTGGCGCTTTAGCTTCTCTGGCAGATGTTTAAGCGCGAGCGTTGTGGCAGCCCGGTGAGCGGTGGTCGGCAAGACAAACCAGGGCCACAATCACAGCGTTGGAAAATTTCTGGACCTTGAGCGACATCTTTGTGTCCCCGGCGGGAACAGACCAGTCCTTCACGGAGAACTGGCTTACAGATTTTGGTCCAGAAATGGCGAGCGCAGCAAAGCCCAAAGGCACAATCTGAAGTGCGAAGGCAGCTTTTTCCCTCTTGACCTGCAGTAAACAGAATAAAATGTGTAACATACCCCATGTCTTTGAGGTTCTTGGCTTGAGCAATGGGTCAGAGGAAAGTTGCTGAGCACAAAACTGAGGGTTGCTAGCAGAGAGGGGTGGGACTCGCTTCAGACCAGTCCTGATCTGCCCCATTGTGGAAAGCCCTCTGTCCTCCCCTATAAAGATCTCTAGCTCAGGGGTGGGCAAACTACGGCCCAGGGGCCGCATCCGGCCCTTGAGACATTTTAATCTGGCCCTTGAGCTCCCAGCAGGGTCGGGGCTTGCCCTGCTCTGCGTGGCACCTGGAAGCAGCGGCATGTCCCTCCTGCGGCTCCTATGTGTAGGGGCAGCCCTGGGGCTCCACATGCTGCCCCCACCCCAAGCGCTGCCCCCACAGCTCCCGTTGGCTGGGAACCGTGGCCAATGGGAGCTGCAGGGGCGGTGCCTGTGGATGAGGCAGCACGCAGAGCTGCCTGGTTGTGCCTCCATGTAGGAGCCAGAGTGGGGGACATTCTGCTGCTGGGAGCCGCTTGGGGTAAGCGCTGCCCAGAGTCTGCACAGCCGACCCCCTCCCACAGCCCAAACTCCTGCCCTCCGAACCCCTTTGTCACAGCCCGGAGCCCACACCCCCAGCCGGAGCCCTCACTCCCTCTGGCACCCCAACCCTCAATTTCATGAACATTCATGGCCCGCAATACAATTTCCATACCCAGATGTGGCCCTTGGGCCAAAACATTTGCCCAGCCCTGCTCTAGCTGATCTTCCAGCTTAAAAATCAGCAGGCATGCTAATGGGTTACATGTCAGTCATAACTGTGGACAAGGCTTGCAAGAATCTTCCTTCATATGGGGATTATTTTTCTAAATGAAAAAGATCTTTGGGCTCCTAATCCCTCCCAGTTTTACCATTTTGAAATCTCTCTGCTTTATTCACCAAAGAAATTAGCAGCTAGTGTGGTGCCTGTGGAACATTACCAGCTGATAATGGGAGCTACAACTACTACTGTGGCTCTGTTTTTGTCTCATTTTTTAAAAAGAAAAGCTGCACTGTCTACAGATAGCACACGTAACCTGTCTATGGAATCATAGGACTGGAAGGGACCTTGAGAGGTCATTTCGTCCAGTCCCCTGCCCTCATGGCACGACTCAGTATTATCTAGACGAGTGCTTCTCAAACTATCTGATGTGGGGGACCGGCAATTTTTTTTCCAATGTGCGTGCAGACCAGCAGCCGATGGCTCACGGACCAGCACCGGTCTGCGGACCACCACTTTGAGTAGCACTGATCTAGACCATCCCTGACAGGTGTTTGTTTAACCTGCTCTTAAAAATCTCTAATGTTGGAGATTCCACACGCTCCTTGGGCAATTTATTCCAGTGCTTAACCACACTGACAGGAAGTTTTTCCTGATGTCCAACCTAAACTTCCCTTGCTGCAATTTAAGCCCTTTGCTTCTTGTCCTATCCTCAGAGATTAAGGAGAGTAATTTTTCTCCATCTTCCTTGTAACAGCCTTTTTACATACTTGAAAACTGTTATCCTTTCCCCCTTCTGTCTTCTCTTCTCCAAACTAAGCAAACCCCATTTTTTCAGTCTTCCCTCATAGGTGATGTTTTCTAAACCTTTAACCATTTTTGCTGCTCTTCTCGGGAGTTTCTCCAGTTTGTCCACATCTTTCCTGAAATGTGGTGCCCAGAACTGGACACAATACTCCAGTTGATGCCTAATTAGCGTGGAATAGAGTGGAAGACAAGAATGTATTTGAGTAACCTAACTCTCCCTTTCCTAAGTTCTCTCTTTGCATATGCCTGTTTGTGATTTACTCTTAAATTGTAAGCTCCTTGAGAAAGAGATTGTTTCCTCTCTATGGCCCCATTCCTACAACCATTTAAGCACATGCATAAGTGTTTGCAATTTCAGACCTAGCGTATGCTAATGTAGTACAAATAATTAATAGTAGTAATAGTTCTTTTGAGCTTTATGAATAACTGAGCTCTTTGTGACCTTATTGCCCTCTGCTGCTTTGGTTCTGTTTGATCCTTTTTCTAATAATGTCAGTTTCCCTAGGTTAATGTTGTTATATCAATCTTAACTTTTGTATTCCCTGTCTTATTTGTTAATGTAATATTAAGGTTACATATTTAGTTTCTTGCATTTAGAGATATTCATATAACGTTACCTGTAAAATGGGGATACTGATACTGACCTTTATTAAGCGCTTTGAAATCTGATGAAAAGCACAACATAGCAGCTAGGTATTATCTATTATTAAATGCAAACAATGTGAAGACAGCCCCAAAGAGTGGTATCCTAAAATGAACTTACATCCTGGCAATAACCTATGTTAGAAAATTTACAAATAAGAAACTAATCTAACAATATTTACTCTGAGCAAGTACTAGCACTCGCAATTTAAATAAATGGAGAAGGGCACATTGCTGAATGTTCTTTTAACAAAGCCTGACCTCTTTCTCTCTTCCCCCCCCCCCCCCCCCGCACCCGTTTGCTATAACTAGCAGAGTTGGTTTCTGATTTATGACAGGTGATTAGTAATGCGCTCAGAGTAAATTGCTAAGTCGATCCAGATGCCATGCTGCACTTAGTGCAGCCGGGGATGGAGAGGGACACCAAGCTAGTTATACTTCAGGTTTGGCGCCTGGATTCTAGAACTGTCCAGGGGCCCAAAGGCTGCAATAATTTAAACTTGGCTGTCCCTAGCTCAAAAGGTGGTCGAAAACTGGGAATAGCCTTGGAATAAGGACATTCCAGCTGTGCCCCCTATGCCAACGGCACACCGGGGGTGGCAGAGAGCTGCTTTTCCTGATGAAAAGGGAATTTCCAGATAACAGCCAGAAGGCTTGCTTCATCAAGTTTTGCATCACCAGAGCAGGGTCCAGAATCTAGTTAAAATATTCCTAGTGAGTAAAGAGACAATGTGGGTGAGGTAATATGTTGTTGGACCAACCTCTGTTTGTGAGAGAGACGAGCTTACAAAGAGCTTGAATATAAAAGAAGTTACCTCACCCACCTTGTGTCTCTAATATCCTGGGACCGATGTGGCTGCAACACTGTATCCAAACCTAGTAAGTAACAGTTTATATTTTTACGGAAAAGATTTTATGGGGATTATTGTTTTTGTTTTAACAATTCCTGACGATTTAATATTCAAAACACCTAATTCTGTGATTGGCATTATTATAACTTCCATGTAGGAAGTAATGCGGTTATCCTCAGTGCATAATTTTAAAGCATGCTGGGACCCATCTGTTTGTTTGCTTTATGTAATAGAATGCTAGGGGTCTCCTCCTTTTCCTAATGAAAGATTACATACACATGCCTCCGTATAATTTTACTTTTCTAATCTGGAATATATTTCTCCTCCAAGATTGAATATAATTATTTCCCTGCTTTTAAGCCCATTTTACCTTTATGGCTTGGAGATTTGACAAGTCCTTTTTTAGAGTTTTCTTGGATCTGGTGTTGAGTTGTCCCTTTTGAATCAGAACCATTCTGTTCGTCAGTCCTTCTTCCTTCTGTTGGGGTAACCTCTTCAGTCTGGCTGCAAACATCTGGTGTAAAGGTAGAAGGTTGTAATTTTGGACAGAAACCGGGGGGGGGGGGCGGGGGGAGGAGGGAGGATGGCGACATTGCTGCTTTGAGACAACAAATGATCTTTTATTCCAGATGTGAAAATGGATCCAATTGCCTTCTGTCTCCCTCCCTCATACATCATGCTTTTATAGGTTCATACCTGCGTAGATTTTAAGGATAAAAGGGACCATTATGATCACCTTAGTTTGACATTTTACATAACAGACCATAAATTCTCACCCAGTAACTTCTGCATGAAACCTCTAAGCTCTGTTTGTGACATAGCAGTGGTTCTCAACCAGGGGTAGGCATACCCCTTGGGGTACACAGAGGTCTTCTAGGGGGTACATAAACTCATCTAGATATTTGCCTAGTGTTACAACAGGCTACGTAAAAAGCACTAGCAAAGTCAGTACGAACTAAAATTTCATACAAAAAATGACTGGATTATACTGCTCTATATAGTATACACTGAAATGTAAGTACAGTATTTATATTCCAGTTGATTTATTTTATAATTATATGGTATAAATGAGAAAGTAAGCCATTTTTCAGTAATAGCGTGGTGTGAGACTTTTGTATTTTTGTGTCTGATTTTGTAAGCAAGTCGTTTTTAAGTGTAACTTGAGGGTACGAAAGACAAATCAGACTCCTGAAAGGGGTACAGTTCTCTTGAAAGGTTGAGAGTCACTGAGCTATAGCATATCTTTTAGAAAGGCATCCAGTCTTGATTTAAAGATTTCAAATGATGGAGAATCCACCATGTCCCTAAGTCAGTTGTTCTAATGGTTAATGAGCCTAACTTAAAATGTGCACCTTATTTCTACTCCCAATTTATCTAGCTTCAGTTTCCAACCATTGAATTTTGTCATGCCTTTTCTGCTAGATTAAAGAGCCAGCTGTCCGCTATCAGAAGTCTCTTTCCTATATAGGAGTTGTAAACCATGATCAAGGCATCTTCCATTTCAGTATCACTGCCTTCCAGAATACTGTCTCCCATCTTATAGGTGTGACCCTACGTTCTTTGTTTCTACGTGTTTGTGACCTTGCATTTGACTATGTTAAAACACACATTGTTCAAGTGAGCCCACCCTACCAAGTGATTCATGTTGGTCTGTATAACTGACCTGTTCCCATCATTATTTATCACTCCATCAATTTTTGTGTCATCTGCAAACTTTACCAGCACTGATTTTACATTTCTTTCCAGATCATAGATACAGATATTGAATATCATTTGGCTGAGAACAGATCCCCGTGAGACCCCCACTAGAAACATCCCCCCTTTAGTTAGTGTCAGCTAATCCAGTTTCTAATCTATTTAATATGGCCCATATTGATTTTTGTACAGTGTTAAACTTTTAATCAGAATGTCATATGGGACTCAAACATATTACAGAAATTAAAGATAGTTGTGTTGACATAATATATTTTATTAACCCAACTTGTCATTTCAGACACACACTATTATTTTTAAGATCTATTTTCCATAAAACCATGTTGATCATGAACAATTATGCTACCATCCTTTAATTCTTTACTAACTGGATCCCATATAATCCTTTCCGTGACTTTGCCTGGGATTAATCCCAGGCAAACTTTCCTATAGTTATTCCTGATCATCACAGTTACCCTTTCTAAACAAGATTTGTTAAATCAATATTAATGATTCAGAGAACTCTGGCAATTCTCTAATCTTGGATGCAGGTTATCCAGTCCTGATGATTTTAAAAATATTTAATAGTTTCTTTTCCTACTTACTGGTGGAATAGTGAGGATGTTAACATGTCGTCTTATCACTGTAATATATTAAAACATCATTGTACTATAGTAGAACTTCAGAGTTACAAACCCCAGTGTTAGAAACTGACTGGTCAACCACACACCTATTTTGGAACCGGAATTACACAATCAGGCAGTAGCAGAGACCATAAAAAAACCCAAAACACACAGATACAGTACTGTGTTAAACATAAACTACTAGAAAAATAAAGGAAAAGTTTGAAACAAAAAGATTTGACAAGGTAAGGTAACTGTTTCTGTGCTTGTTTCATTTAAATTAAATGATTAAAAGACGCATTTTTCTTCTGCGTAGTAAAGTTTCCAAACTGTATGAAGTCAATGTTCAACTGTAAATTTTTGAAAGAACAACCATAACGTGTTGTTCAGAGTTACGAACAACCTGTCTATTCCTGCGGCGTTTGTAACTGAGGGTTCTACTGTACTTTCCCCAAACAGAATTATTATTGAATACTTTTGCCTTTTTCTATATAGCAATTGATATCTTTACAATCCTTATCTAATTTCAGACCGATGAAATTGTTCAGATTTATTTTGTTCCTGATATATTTAAAGAATTCCTCCTGATTGTATTTAACCCTACTGGCCATAGATCTCTTCTCTTCTCTCCCCCCCCCCCCCCCCCCGATACCTTTAGCTTTTATGAATTGTGTGCCGTTCCTAACTACTAATTTTAACTCATTACTATCAACTTCCCTGTTCGACGTGTTCAGATGCATGTATAGGACTTTTATTACTTTATTTTACAGATGCCTCATGGTAAAGATAGTTGCTTGTTTTAAAGAAATGCTGGAGAGTTCGATCATCTCAACATTAGCAGGAGGTAAGGGAAAACCAGGAAAATTTTTAAAACAGGCACCGACCACTTCTGTGTTTAGACCATATAGATTATAATCATGTAGTTCTAATCTCTACCAACCTTTAAATAACACAGACACCAGATGATTATTGCTTACCATTTAGACAAATAGTCCCTGGGCAGCACATAGCATTACGCTTGCATCTTCGTCGTAACCCACGACAGGTAACACAGAAGGACACATCATCTTCATGCTTGAGGCAGAATTTGCTAGCATTACAGTCCTGGTCTGTTATGCACTGTGAATTCTACAAATTAAAAATAACTTTCCTCAGAAGGGGAAAATGCTGTAAATCAGCAACATTTAGAGTAGAATATACATTGCACGCGCACGCACACACCACCTACTGCCCCCTTCATTGATCAGTCCAACATGTTATTTTTGGAATAATCTTTCTTGGGTCTGGTCTATGATCTCCCATTTGATTGGGAGCTCTCGAGGACAAAAGTCTACACCTCTCTATCCTGTATTGGGACCAGCACAGTTCTGATCTTCAGCAAGTAACAGAAACAGCATGTTAAAACTGACATGTTTTTTAAAGCAGCAGTTTGTGCACGTTTGTGTTTATTATACGTGTCAGTAGTGTAACTAGCCTAATGTTACACAGCAAATCACTTCCCAAATCAAGATTAGAACTCTAGCAGCCTTTGCTCACCCCATCTTGCACTCAGTGCATTTTAGAGCATAGTGCTCTGCTGAAGAGCTGATCAGTGCTGACAGGCCATCACTTACTCTGACTTCATTTATATTTTAAGAGGGTGAAATCTTGATGATATTCCCCTTCTCCCAAAGGGACACATTTTTCCATTTTTAAAATGTTTCCAATTTAGAAATACACAACAGCTATGACCGTATTAAAATTCTGTTTGCTAGGATGGTTGATTCACCTCCAGTTATCACATAGCTGGATCTGTTGGGGTCAGGAACATAAGTATTTTTTGTTTCCTCTAACAATTCTAATACTTTCTGGGCCAAGCACTATTCCAAGCAATTGTAACCCTTCTATTTAAAAACTGAAATTAATCATGCAATTTTTGCAGAATATTACTAATATTCTGAGATCATTTAACCCTTGAAAATTCAATTCAGGTCTCCAACTGACCCCCAGAGCTCTCACCTTTCTGGTGCCCTGCACTTCAGCTGAACTCTTGATGCTGTTGTAGTCTAGGACCAGGGCTACCAATGGGGAACAGATGCAGCTGAGCCCCAGCAGCAAGACTGCCACCATTCTTCAGGCAGGTTGATCTGTGTTTCCCCCGTGAGGTCTGGTGCGCTTACCACTGTTGTCTAAGATATGCTGAAACTTGAAAACAAGCAACACAGATTCAGCAAATATGGGATATTTGTGAATCTTTTTAAAGAAAAATTCTTGAATAAAAGTCCTTTTCTTACATTTTACATCTCTAGCCGAAGAGGAAAATCTGTGGAGAGGAGCTCTGTCCTTCCTGGGGTATTTATAGCCAAGTTTGCTGTCCTTTCCATCCCCTCCTCTCCTCATTTCCTTCCTCTTCAGCCCACACAGACTTCAACAAATCTCTTCAAATCTGTTTGATCAATAGTTCAAAACAAGGATTCAATAAAACGAGCAAGGAGGTAGGGCAGCAGCAGCAGCCACCTCTCCTCAGGGGCTGAGCCACTCCTAATTATTGCATATCAAAGTTAGTTCAAAGGGACAGTAGAGGAGCAGGATGTTTGTATCAAAGGCAGACACTGCAAATCACCTGCATTTCCTACCCTCCATACTCCCTTTGCAAAATTTTTTTCTAAGATCTGTTTTGACAGCTAATTGTGCTCTAAGAAAGAGTGATTCATGTTGGCCAGTCTGCCAATTACTAAACATTTATTTATCCCTGGTATGGTGGGAGTATAGAGGAAACTGTCTGGTTAGCTCTGGCATCCAGTCACAATTATCACTTGGTTCAAGGCGACTGCCAAAATAATCCCTGCTCGAGTCAAATATCTGTTTGGGAAAGCTTTCCTGCTTCCTGTAGTGGAACAAAGCTGTTTGAAGCTAGTGTTCATTCTGAAAACTAGGATATGTATCTGCTTTGATCCTGACTCCAAGTTGCGGGAGGTTTATACTAGTAGTAAAATCACAGAATATTTATCTTCACAAAATTTGATTGTCATCTGTATCACATTGCCTTAACTTGAAATAATTGGAACTGAATTACAGATCTATAGCTGATTACTTGCAGAATTTGACATGCCTTGAGTATCCCCAACCAGAACAGTCTTTTTCGCTCACTCAGAACTTTGCCATTCAATTGTCATGTTGAAACATCACCTAGGACAGATTGGAAGTGGGAAGCCTACATGTGTGCCTTAAGTTACTTTGTCGTAATGTTTTAAAGTTAGAAAGAATAAGCTACCTGCTGTTTTTATCATTGTACGTTTCCTGTCAACGCTCCAAGTTAATATGATCTGCTTATTATGCCATTAATGCAGTATGTAGGACATTTATGTAGGACATAAATAATTTCTCCTGAGTCCCATTGCAACTTGGCTATCAAAGGGAGGCATGAGCACAGGGCTGGGAGTCAAGAATTCCTGAGTTCAAACACTGGCTCTACCATTCACGTTCTCTGTGGCTTTTTGCCTCTGTTTCTCCATTATTAAAATGGACCTAACGCCCCTTCAGAATAATGTAATAAGGATATATTAAACAGTTAATGTTTGTACAGGGCTTTGCTCACACAGTTATATAAATGATGTTAAAGGCCTCCTTGCCTCTGCTTTATAGTCAAAATCAGCTTTTAAATTTTGTCTGCCTTAGATACTAGCCATGCTATTTACTATACTTGAATAAAATGATAGTTTTCCTAGGAAGTAGCCCCCCCAAATAATTTAGACCATCATCCTTTTTATATCACACACCTACATTTATCACAAAGAAATTAAATGATAGCTGGAATGGGTGCAGTTTTATTTTAGGGGAACTCTTCTTCCTGAGTGAGCTGTGTTTGTCCCTTCACGAGTGGCTTCCCCATGGTCAATTCTTGTTCCCTGTTAGAAACACATTAGTCCTCTGGAGCAGCACAGATCCCTTTTAAGAACATCAGTAGTGAGAACAGGGAAAGAAAAGGGGTCAAATCTTTTGCCTTTTTTAAGATGCTTTATTTTTATTTCCCCAGCTCCAACCCACAATTTAATTCTGCCCTACCTAGCTTCCCTCCTTTCACACACCACCAGCTCTTGAGCATTCCTGCCACTCTTCCATATAATCTTCCACTTTAGCAATAGCTTCCAGCCACTCGGGCAGGAAAGAGGCTCTTCTGCATTACTTCGCTCTTCCTGACCCACCCACTTAGAGCTGTCACAGTAATTGCAGCAGCACAAGGCAGTCTCCTTTCCCAGTGTACCCAAGTCTGGCTGGCAAGGACTGTGTAGCCTTATCTACACAGAATTTTTAGCAATTCTCATGCTACTGGTTTAGTCCTAGTGTAGCTGCATCAGTGCTAGATCAAAGGTGGGAGAATTTCTGAACGCCTTCCATCTCTGTGCTGTATTTCTGGAGGAATATTTCCCAAGTGATAGACTTCCTTCCATTAAATATCCCACATCCACATTCCACTACACCACCTATGTAACAATCTCTAGATTTATAACTGCTCTTGTTCAAGTAGATTAAAGCAAGTATAATTATGACTCCTGACTCAAACAGTTTAAGAGAAATATAAAACTGATTTGGAGGGGAAAAAAAACAAGTTTAAACAATCAAAGTTACTAGGGTAAGTAATTCCCTGGCAGTAATTTACAGGAAATCTTTATTGAGGTAACAGATGAAAGGGAGACATTGATGAGCAGACAAAATTACAGGAGATATTTATTGTAATTTTTCAAAAGCGTGTTAGTCATAAAAATCAAAGTCAGTACTTCAAATAGTTTACAATTTAAGCTTAGATGTGACATGAGTCTGAGTAACACACAATTTGGAGGGGTTGTAGAAGGGCCAGGGTAACAATATAATGTGGTTTATTACATTAGGCATGTGTATGCCTTTTTCATTCAGTTAAGATGGAGAGAGTCCAGAAGAGAGCAACAAAAATGATAAAAGGTTTAGAAATCCTGACCAATGAGGAAAGGTTTAAAAAAACTGGGCATGTTTAGTCTTGAGAAAAGAAGACTGTGGGGACGATCTGATGAGACTTCAAATATACTAAATACTGTTATAAAGAAGTGTCCCTTAAAGGTAGGACAAGAGTTACCGGGCTTAATGTCCAGCAAAGGGGATTTAGGTAAGGGATTAGGAAAAACTTTATAAGGGTTAAGTTTTGGCCATACTCTCTACACTGGCAGCTTGAAGGGAGACTGGTGTAAAAGTGCTACCATGGCTCTGACCCATCAAACAACCCTTCTACGTGTGCAGTAGTCTTCTTGTGTCACAAATCCTAGCCAAGCAGCCCCTTGTGTTTGCTCACTGTGGGTCCCCAGGTATAAGCTTTCTTGCGTCTCAGCAGGCTGCACTACTGTTTCCTCCCTTTGTCCCTCTCTGGCACATTTCCTGGGCACTGACTTTCACCCTGCTACTCTTTCATGGAAATGGAACCCCTTTGGCCTCAGTACCGGTGCTGAACCCCAAGATACCTCAGAAGCTTAAACATTCTCTCCCAGAACTCCACCCTAAGGTGTAAGCTTCTGTTTTACCATTTTAACTCTCTCATGGGGCTCGTAAATGTTAGCATGTAACACATCTGATTCTTTGCCGAGAGTCTCTCACAATTGTTCTTTTATTTAATCATATAAAGCACAAGAGAGTACAGATCAAACAAAATAGTAAACCCTGCACCTATTTCCCCTGCCTTTGTTTCCTCACCATTGCCGGTCATTCTTTGGCCTGGGGTCCAAATCCTGCTGCAGGGCATTGCTTGTCTGCTGAAATGTGAAAGCTTGTCCTCCAGCTCAACCTCTTGGCCCTAGGCCAGACCATTCCCTTCCCCTCTCCTGCTCCAAGTTCCCCCTGTGTGGTTCCTTATTTGACCCCCTGACTGGTCCCCCTGTACTGCTCCTGGTAAATTTCCACTGCTCCTACTTTCCTCCCTCTCCGAAAAAGGGTAGGGGAAAACTGTTTTTCCTAAGCTTTAGCTCACCTACTGTTCCAAGGGGTTTGCACCAGAATAGGATTGTTGAATTCTAACTATTCCCCATTGTATCTGTTCTAGGAGGATGTGACACCACCCATGGCAGCTAGGATGGGATTCATAGTCACACAGAGGCATTCAGAAATACTGCAATTTTATAGTACAACATCCCAGTGTCACCGTCTGGGCCGAGTCTTTGCAGAGCGGGGTCCTCCCTCTTTCGTGCAGGCGAGCCGTGCTTGCCTTATTGCCGAAGAAGGGGGACCTCCGCGATGTATGAAATTGGTGTCCCGTCTCGCTCCTCGGCACGGACTACAAGGTCGTAGCGAAAGCCATCTCACTGCGGCTAGGGTCTGTGCTGGCGGACGTGATCCACCCAGACCAGACCTACACCGTCCCGGGCTGCACCATCTTTGACAACCTGTATCTGGTCTGGGACCTCTTGGAACTCGGGTGTAGGGACGGTCTGTCGTTCGCCCTCCTGTCCCTGGATCAGGAGAAGGCGTTTGACAGGGTGGATCATGGGTATCTCCTGAGCACTCTGCGAGCGTTTGGCTTTGGACACCAGTTTGTGGGTTTTATCCAGGTGCTGTACGCCTCCGCAGAGTGTCTGGTCAGGCTCAACTGGACCCTGACTGAACCAGTCAGCTTCAGGCGAGGAGTATGGCAGGGGTGCCCCCTCTTGGGCCAGCTGTAGACTCTGGCGATCGAGCCCTTCCTC
Source organism: Natator depressus (assembly GCF_965152275.1). Classification (NCBI taxonomy): domain Eukaryota; kingdom Metazoa; phylum Chordata; order Testudines; family Cheloniidae; genus Natator; species Natator depressus. The sequence goes on from NC_134259.1 coordinate 146,768, forward strand.
TGTCTCCTCAGCAGCAGGTTGACGGGGTTGGCGCTGCAGGAGCCGGCGCTGCGGCTGGTCCTGTCGGTGTCCACCGATGATGTGCTCCTTGTGGTCCAGGACCCGGGCGACTTGGCGCGGGTGGAGGCTTGCCAGGCCGTTTACTCGGCAGCCTCCTCCGCCCGGGTCAACTGGGTCAAGAGCTCTGGCTTGGTGGCAGGCGAGCTCCCTCCCACCCACGCTTCAGGCCATCCGGTGGAGCATGGGTCCGCTGCTCTATCTCGGCGTTTATCTTTCTGCCACGCATCCATCTCCACCGGAGAACTGGCACGGTTTAGAGGGCAGCGTGGTAGAGTGGCTCCGGAGATGGACAGGACTACTCCAGTGTCTCTCCCTTCGAGGGAGGGCACTGGTGCTTAATCAACTAGTCCTGTCCATGCTCTGGCACCTGCTCAACACCCTGGTCCCGGTCCCGGCCCCGGATTTCCTGGCCAACCTCCGGACGTTGATTCTGGAGTTCTTCTGGTCAGGACTGCACTGGGTCTCTGCAGGGATTCTCCATCTACCCCTGGAGGAGGGAGGGCAGGGCCTGAAGTGTCTCCGCACTCAGGTCCATGTCTTACGCCTCCACGCCCTGTAGAGGCTCCTTTATGGTGCAGGTAGTCCGGCGTGGAGCGTACTGGCGCACGCCTTCCTGCGCCGCTTCCAAGGGCTCCGATATGACTGGCAGCTCCTTTACCTCCATCCGAGAGGTCTTCCGCGAGACCTCTCCAGGCTGCCGGTCTTCTACCACGACCTTCTGCGGACCTGGAAACTGTTCATAGCGACCAGGTCCTTGGTGGCCTTGGTGGGGGAAGATCTCCTCGCGGAGCCCCTGCTACACAACCCTCAGCTCCGTGTGCAGGTGGCGGAGTCCCCCTTGGTGCGCCAGAGGTTGGTCCTGCAGAGGTCACCAGTGTCGGAGACCTCCTGGACTACGACCGGGGAGACTGGCTGGATCCCCTAACGCTCGCTCAGCGCATGGGGCTCTCCAGACCTCGTACTCCCCTGCGTATACTTCAGGAGGTGAGGGCCGCTTTACCGCCCGCTGCTTGGGTTTACCTCGACCAGGTCCTAAGGGAGGGCGTGCCCCGTCCACCTTCCACGCCAGGCCCTCTGGACCTTTTCATCAGGCCCCTGCCCCGTGGACCCGACCGACCCGACCCCCCCGCCCCTTCACCGTGAGCCAGCTACACGAGCTGCAGCTAATCCGTTTCCAGACCGCGCTAAGGAAACATCTATACACGCTCGTGCTCCACTCCCTTCACGTCCTCACTCTCGCATCCCGCCCTGACACAAAGTGGCAGGACCTCCTGCCACCTCTAGAGGGTGAGGAACCCCGGTGGGCCGGCCTATATTCCACCTTGGTCCCAAGGCCTGCCGGGGATATTAGTTGGCGGCTCCTTCATGGGGCCCTGAGCCCGGGCGTGTACTTGGTGCGGTTCACCCCAATCCCGGACACCTGCCCCTTTTGCGGCATGAGGGAAACCCTGGCGCACGTCTACTTCGAGTGTGCCAGGCTGCAGCCCCTATTCCGGCTCCTCATGAATATTTTGTTAAGATCTTCGTTGCACTTTTCCCCTCCTCTCCTTATCTATGCATTCCCTGTCTGTGGCCCCACTGAGTCACGGGACCTCCTGGTCGACCTCCTCCTGGCCCTGGCTAAAGTGGCCATCTATAAAACCAGCGTGAGGAGGTTGGCTGATGGAGGCTCCTGTGACTGTGGGGTCTATTTCTGATCCTCCGTCCGTTCATGCCTCCGGGCAAAGTTCCTCTGGGCAGCATCCACTGACTCCCTTGACGCCTTTGAGGAGCAGTGCACGCTGTCCGGGGTTCTCTGCTCGGTGTTCCCATCCGGTTCCCTTCGTTTGACCCTTTGACCACACTCCTGTCCCTGTTGTTCATTAGTTGTCCCCCGTAATTATTTGGTTTTCCAGGTTCTGTGGACCCCCCCCTTAGGCTGGGGGGGATACTTTAGCAGTGGGTGGGCTTTGCCTGCCTACTTCCTGGATCCCAATATGATCAGCCATAATTTGTACAATGATTATGAGACAGGTGGGGTGTAGGAAAATGTGATGGGGATGAGTGTTGCCAACTCATAATTTTGAGTCTTGAGATAGTGGAGGATGGTTCTCTTCCCCCTACGGCTCTCTCCCCCCCCCCCCCCCCAATCTGCAGCTGTTGGAATAAAAAAAAGTCCACTTTTTTTAAAAAAATTGTCAAGTGTCCCATTCTAGCACCTGTGGGAAAAGGCTTGAAAATATGAAGCAAGTTCACTGTAAAGGTTTAGAACACAAAAGCCAAATTAAAACAAAGGCCAAAATTATAATTAAAAAACAAACCAACATGATTTTTAAGTTAATGCCATTATTGGGGGGAAACTGATTCATGATTTTTAAATGCTTGGGATTGACATTAGGGTCATAGTGTGAGAAGGGAGGAGCTGAGGGCTGTGTGTAACAGAAGGGAGATGACATTTTGGGGAGACATACTGTGTAGGTGGGAGAAATGGCTTTGAGCTGGGGGGCCTAGATGACCTCCTGAGGTCCTTTCCAACCCTGATATTCTAGGATTCTGTGTTGGAAGGGATGTGTTGGGGGAGCATTGTGGTGTGAACAAAGTGTATGGGGCAAGTACACTTGTGTCACGGTGGTGGGCGGCTCTGTGTGAGAGGCATTCATGCTACAGCTTGGGAGAAAAGGTTGCGGGGGGACGCCTCGGGGAGTTTGTACGTGGTGTGGGGGGTGGAATGAAATCACCTTTTCCAGGTGGAGGCTGGGCACATCTGCAGCCCGGACTGGGCCTGTAGCGTTCAGGGAGGTGTGCACCGCCGATGGTGGAAGCTAGCAGTTACTCCTACCCTTGGCGCAGGCCTATAAGTCTCACTGCTGGGCTGACGCAAGGATGGAGCGGAGCGGGGCTGGGCCGGGCCTGCCTGAGCGGCCTCGGGGACGGCGCCAGCGGAGAGGCCAGGTGGCGGCAGCGTGCTGCCGTGCTCCAGTTATCGCTGCGGAGCCGATCGGCCCAAGGGCAGCTGAGCGAGCCAGGGCCGGCTCCGCCAGCAACTGTGTTTGCAGCCTCCGGGTAGCCGGGCTCCCGCTCGCTGGGACCCCGCTGGGAAGGGCGACCCGCTGGGGGTTGCCATGGCAATAGGCCGGTCATGGCGGCGAGCTAGGCAAGGGGATTCGCCAGGGCCTGGGGCGATAGGGATTGTGTGAGCTGAGCGCATCACTACTGGGAGAACGACGGGCGGGCGGGACACCACCCTCCCCCCAGCTCAGGCAACAGAGCATGCGGAGACTTGAGCCCCTCCTCATCGCCCTGGTGCTCTGAATTTTAGATTGCTGTGTGTCCTCCGCGCTTTTTACTCGCGCATGCGCGGTTGTGGTCTCTAACCACCAGTACATGCGCAGTACTAGTCTGTGTGTGCCGTTCTGCGGTGCTGTGAGAAAGGATTCAACGGGAATTAGAATGGATGGTACTACGCACGCGCGGTGATGTAAGGGAGAGCGACGGGTGTGCGTCATTGGGTATTGGGAGCGTTGGGCATGCGCTGTAGGTAGGCGTGGCGAGAGCGAGACCTTCAGCTTGAGACTAGAGACAGAAGACAGCGGCCTTACGGTACGGGGGGGCGGGTGTCTGAAGCTGGGGCCTGGGGGAGCCGAGTAGAGCCGGGAGCGGTGCCCGTGCCCGTGCCCGTGCCCGGTCTGTTCGCTCCCACACCCCGTCGGGCTATCAGAGCGGGTAGGTCAGTGTCCGGCCTGGGCGGCGTGAGGGCCCGCGCGGGGTGCTTGGAATAGTGCTTGGCCCAGAAAGTATTAGAATTGTTAGAGGAAACAAAAAATACTTGTGTTCCTGACCCCAACAGACCCAGCTATGTGATAACTGGAGGTGAATCAACCATCCTAGCAAACAGACTTTTAATACGGTCATAGCGTGTGAGGGCTGCGGGGGGAGGGCCCGCGCGGGGTGCGTGTGAGGGCTGGGGTCGTATAGCACTCAGGGAGGGTGTGAGGTGAACGTCGCTGCTGAACGGCACATTACGTACTTTATGCCTCAGTGAGTTTCTGTCTCTGGTGTCTGTATAATGTATTTACAGTAACGAAAACCTTTTTGTCTTAGAGAAAATCAATTGCGACCTGACAATTTCCTGCCCTGGGTGTCTCCAGAGTCACCTTGTGGTGCTGTCATGGCAACTGATGGCTTTGGCTGTTACATTCAAAGCAATATGAGCTGTTTCCTTTTTTGCATTTCCATGTCTTGGGGGCAGAAGGTGCGCGCGCGTGTGTGTGTATGTATGTATGTATGTATACATGTACATACATATATCTCTTCACAGTGTTTCCATTGGTTTTGTTCACTGACAGTCTGAAATTGCTTGGGTATTTCTGGACTGTGACACCTGTGACTTTGACTCCTGCCCTTGATTACTGGTTAAAGGACAATATAAACTTAAATCTATCAACTTTTGTTTTAATTGTGTTAAAAGCAGTTTAGGATACTATGCTTGCCTGTGGTTTAGTTGATCTTTTAAGGGTGGCAGGGGATATGGATGGGCACATTGCAGTGTGGATTTGATTTAAATCAATAGTCAGGAAGACTTGATTTAATCATGGCTTTTTACATAGAAGTGCATTCTTGTTGGTTGTTATAACCTTAATGCAGACTCTTCACAACTCAGAGATAGATGTAGGTTTCATTTTTAGAAAGTACACACTATACATTTTTAAGTGATTTATTTTGAAAACTTTTTCAGATTAGTTTACAGCTATACCAGAAAATGAATGATCGTTCGGTTATTTCATTTATCAAAGGTAATTGAAGCAGATATTTATGAAGTCATTGGGAGGTGAACTATCTCCAATTCAACAGGTTAATCATTAATATTTGGAGGATTTTCTTGCCATACTGTATTAGGAGGAGAAGGTCATCAGACAGACATTTAAATTATTTTATTTAACTAAAACAACAACGTTATGTATTCTGGATTTTTTTCTTCAACAACAAACATAATATTTTAACACAACATGCACATGAATTTTTGAATTTAGTTAAACATTCAGGTTTTTTTAAAATCAGGTTTGTTTTTGTTAAAATTGTTTTAACTAAAATAGTTAAATGAAATATTTAAAGAAAACAAACAAATCGACTATGTCAGCCAGGGCAACATGAGAAACTGAAAATATTGGCTTCTGCAGCTAACTCAGTTGTCTTCATCTTCATTTTCCTGTTTGTTCATAATCTGCTTTTCAGGTCCCAAACGATTTCTCAATTTGGAGTTAATTAGTCCAAAGGAAGAAAATATTCTTTCTACACCAGCAGAAGAAGCTACTGCTGTTAAAAGTGAGATTATCATCACTTCAACAGTCTCTCTAAATCCAAGTGCTTAAGTGACTTCTACCAGTTCACTGCTGTGACTTTCTTTAAAACATCATCAGCAAACATATACTTCTTGAATGGCTCACCCTTAGCTCTGAAGTTTATTATAGTTGGCATTATGGAGGCACAATTGCTGGATGTCCATGTCATAGCCAACTGCTCTTCTTCAGCAGTTAAGGTTTGACCCTGGTACGAGTATTGAGAATATTTGCAAGAAAATGAGCTGGAGATAATGCTTGTCCCATTTGTTTTTTTTTAATGCTTGTAATTTAACTTATTTCTCTATTTAAGATCTCACTTAGTTCCTTCCAAATTTCAACAGTGTCGGCAATAAAACAGCTATTCCCCTGCATTTTGTTCAAGGCTTCAGAAATAGTCTTCAGGGTACTCCGCATGAGTTCAACATTTCTCTTAAGCCCAGTGTTGAGAACTTCGGCTGTGACTGTGTAATCTGTTTTTTCACAATTTTATTCACAAAGTGTCATCAGATTAGGCCAGTTCTTGATATAATGCTCAAAACAGTCCATTACTGAGTTCCATCGCTCGTCTTGTGGCAGAGTTAGCGTGGTTCCTCCCACTCTTTTCAGAGCAGCTGCTGCAAAGTGATTGTTACGGAAGTAGTTTGCAATTTCAACAACGTTAGCCTTTATTTCTGGAACACTGAAGTCTTTGGCTAGGAGGTGCATCAAATGAGCACTGCAACCATATTGCTAGCTTGGGACTCTCTTCACACTCTCCTAGATTTCTTCTCACCTTGGATACATTTGCAGCATTGTCTGTGACCAAGGTGCGTACTAGACGTTTTAATTTATTTTCACAGTTTGTTATAGCTTTTACTGCTGCTTCTTGTAAGTATTCTGCTGTGTGCGCATTTCCTGATGTATCAATTGTTTCTGTAAGGAAGACGTTCCCTTCGTCTGTTGTCAAACAAGCACAAAGAACAGGATCATTGTGGAGATTGTTAACAATTTTACCCTCTAGACATTTTGCACACTGTTCAATTTCTCTTTCATAGACTTTATCCAGCAATTTGCGTGCGACATCTGCGCTGTTGGGTGGACTGTATCCTGGTCTTAATGGCTGAACCATGTTAATGAAGTGTGGGTTCTCAATCATACGGAAAGGAGAGTTTGTTGCATAAACAAACCAGGCAATTTTTTCATCAATTACCTCTTTTTGTAATCTGCTGGTTCTTATCACAAACTTATCTATGGTTGCTTCTGGATGGTGGAGTGTTTTTTTTCTTTTTGCTACAGGTGGTGTACTGTGGCTATGTGACATACATGATGTGACTGAAACACTATCATTGGCAGTTAACTCTGAAACTATAGTTAATAGAAAATGATAGTTATCTTGAAGGTGGATAGTCTTCAGAATCCTGTATGTTGAGGATGGATTCTCCTAAACAAAATAAGTCAATGTAGTTATTTAATTATTATTACCATACTGCTCATTTAGTAGTACTCATTGCATTCGCTGACACTCAGTAGTACTTTAAAGGTGAAATTGTAAAAGGAAGATCTGCCTATTTCAGCTATTTTTTTATCACAGCTGCATCTAAAATGATAGTACCATAGAGTAACAACTATATGTTCTGCTCAAACATGAGAATTCAAAAATAGTCCAGAAGGAAGACAGGCAGTCCTTAAGAAAGAAGAATGAAATAAAAAAGTTTACCAACCTGAAGATCATGCATGTTCAGACACGTTCCTTTCATCATCTTCAACACAGCTTCGTTCTGAGAAGGAACACTTCTCATGATGTTGTTTCATTCGGGCAACAAGGCCTTGCATTTCTTTGTTGCACTGTTTGCATTTTGCACACATGCCTGTCTCACCCACTCATAGAGGAACTTCATTAAAATATTCCCAAACTGGGTTTCCTTTACGGCCTGCTGCCATTATAGGTTTTCCCTTCTAGTGAGAGAATGGTATGGTAGATCTCAAATCAGTGAAGACTACACTCAGGAAGACTTCTGGAATATGCTGCTCCAACAATTTCACTTTTGTTTCTACTGCCTGTCCCTCCCTTCTCACATTTATCTCCAGATGACTTCTCCTTGTCCAGATCTATTCCACCCCCAACAATCTTCTATTCATTGAACATTTTGAAACTTTGCCCTTTTAGAGAGAGGTAAGGGATTGACTCTGTGTACACAAATTTGCAGAGGGACAATAGGGTTGAGGTCTGTTGTTTCTCACCTCTATGTATGTATTTATTTATTTTTATTTACTTAACATGCTTGTTAACAGCAAAAATGTGTTTATCTCTGGAGACCCAAATGGACAGTTTGAGAACTGCAAAACTAAGCATCTCTGATGGTATCTTCTAGACTGAGCACTGAGTCCCATTGGGTGGGTGGGTAGATTAATCTATACAGAAGTCCCTAGAACCCCATAAAATGGGGTCCCTAATCCATGAACTATTGGAACTCATTTACAAAACTTTTTCTTGAACGTTACATGAATGTATCGTCTCATACTATAGAATTAGAATTTATAATCCATATTCGAGATATCATTGAGCTATAATGCATCTTAATTAAAACTATCTTTCTCCTCAAAAAGCATTTTATCAAAAAAATTGATTTTTAAAAAAAGTAAAAATAATTGATTTTTTATCTACCCTGGCACGTTGAGTGGCACAGTCTAGCATGTGATGCTACGATCACACACTCAATAGATATGCCTGGGTTGTAATGCAGGCAGATGACTTTTCTCCCTCTTCCTCCTCCCACTGGAAGAAGATCATCCCTGGATTCACGTTGCTGGGACTCCGAAAGAATTTTTAGTTCATTTTGATTGCTCATTCAAAACCAGTGTCTAGAAAACCTTATTCATTCTGAAAGTACTTCTGCTACTTTCCCAAAGGGTGTTTCTGCCCTTGCAAGATGCAGAATACTGATATCTTTAATTAATAAAGACAGTATGACTACTTTTTCAGTATTTTGGATGGATGTTATTAATTTGACACCCCCCCCCCCCCCAAAAAAGATATTTCTTCCTCTTTGAGCAAAGTCTGAGAGCTGTTTGAGTCCTAAGCTGCTGCAGATTGCACGCACAAAGCTGTTTTTTGTTTCCGAGCTGCTACAACTGTCTGATGAAGTTTAATGGAGAAAATGTTTGATTTAATTCCTAGAAGTCTAATAATTTCACTACAAAACTTTATCGGGTAAATGTAGGTACTCTTCAGTGTGGAAATAAGAATTTCTTATGTCTACAGCCACCAGGTATTCACATTGCCTTTTGGACTTTGCTGGGAGAGGGAATTGCAGTGGAAATATAAATATTGACTTTTTTAAAGTTTTTGGGAAGCTGAAATCCATATACATTTTACATTAAATTTGATAAGTGCTGAAAACATACAGGAATAAAGGAAATGTCAATCTAAAATGTGATCATTTTGATAACTCTTTTGCTTACCTCTCACCCTGAAAATGCTTAATTATAGTATGAATAGAAGCCTGTATTTTCATGATCAGAGATTAATCCTCCATACTGATTGAAATGCAGCATTACAATATTGCAGTTGATAGTAGCAGAGTTCTTATTGTGTGCCACAGTGTTTTCATTGACCACCTATCACTACAGTCTCTAAAAACAAGACCACGTTTCTTCTGTGGCTACTGTAGTGGTTAGCGATGTGGGAAAAAAGAATGTGAAAATAAACTTGTTTAATGTGACTGCAGCTTAGTTATGGCCTTCCATTTTGTGTCTCTGCTGCTTTATTTCCTCTCCCTTTGTGTAACCGTTTACATTTTATCAGCATCAATTCTTCCCATGTTGTCTGCAGCACATATTGCTCTAGCTTTTCGAAGGCCTGGTCTAAGCTAGAAAGTTTTACCAATATAGCTATTTCAGTTAAGTGAGGGGGGGAAGAGATCACATCCCTGATGAACATATAGCTATGGCAGCAAAATCCCTAGTGTAGATACAGTTATACCTGCAGAAAAGTCCGTTTGTCGGTATAGCTTATTCTGTTTGGGGAACTGGTTGAAACTATACACACCAAGGAACTATTGCCGGTATAAGCTGTCTCTCCATTAGGAGAATTTACCATTATGTCTCCGCCTGTATATCTCTAGTGGCAAACCCTTTTAAGTGTAATCGAGGCCTAAGTCACTTTGCAGCAAGGTGCATTAATTTAAATCAAAGTGATCATTGATTTTAATCATGATTTAAATTAGCAATCACAAAACTTTGATTTTTAAATAATTTTAAGTGTTTCGCATTTGTACTTAGTTATCTTTGTTTGATAACCTTTAGAACATTCATTCCCAGCTAAATATAGCCCTTTCACTTAGGGAACTTAGTCGATCACAGTCTTTGAAAGTGGAAACTCCCACCCGTGGCTAGCAGAAAATGCTTCTGCCAGAGGCCTGACAAATACGTCGCTCTTGTGAAAAAAGCAGTTTTTCAGACCACCATTTATGAATCACTGGTAACACTGATTCGTACTAGCTCTAATAGTTCCCTAGAGAACAGCTGCTAAAGTCCATTCAGAAGTTGAGTTGGGGAAGAGTAAAAGTGTAATCCAAATGTGACTTCCAAAATCTGATATCTTGTGACTCACAACTGAAATAAGTCACATGCTCAGATTTCCATTGGTCCCTAGAATTACCTCTCTCAAATGATATATGTAGTATCTTGCCTTGAAATGGTCATTATATCTCAGACCAAGCAAAAATTTAGGCCATTTACCCAGTAGAGTAGTTGGGATGCTGAAATCATCCTTTACTTACACCAATCTGCCTTTGCTGCTGAGGTGTTGGATCCATAACTGGTGGTGATAGTCAGCACCTCCTTCAGGGATGGCACGGTACAATTCTCCCTTAAGCAAGCATTTGTGAGTCCCGTGGATTTTGATATCCCCCAAAAAGTCAGTGGGTGGGAGGGGGGGAGAGTGAATTACCTAGTGTGGATAGTGGAAGAGGTAGCTGTTTAATTTACTAGGTTTCTCACCAGGATGCTGCTTGTGCATCTGATGGGGGCTTGTGCAGAGCGCCATCTTTGGTATTGGCTTTTGCTTGTATATGTGCCTAATACATTTTTTAAGCCTCAAAAACAGTTACTGCATAAGCACAATATCTGCTTTTACACTTTCCTGGTGTTGGCTGTGTTCTCTTTATTTTGTTTGCTTTAATTCTTAGTAATGATTTTAAGTTATTGAGCTGTTTTGAAAACAATGGAATGAAAAAATTCTGACAATAATAAACTTTAAAAGATAACAGCAACTTTTTAAAAAATTGTGGAATAATTTGTTCCTGGCTCACCTCAACAGTTCTTTGGTAAAAATCAGGTTTTATATCAGAAACGCAGCCTGCTCCACGACTAGGTTGCAGATGCTGCTGTAATAGTATAAGTAAAACTTGTCTTTCATCTTTAATGATGCATCAATTTTTTTCCATATTTGACAGGTATAAAGGCCTTTTATAAGTTCACATTTGAGACGTACATAATTTATGACCTAATCTTCGTATAAGGAATCTGCAGTCATGTCCAGCTGTTCTGTACCTTCTAGACCCACAGGTATATGTGTGTGTGTGTGTGTGTATATATATATATATATATATATATATATATATATATATATAGCAGAAGGCCAGCTATTAAAAATAAAGAGGTTCATTAGAGAGTGTAAATTATCTCAGCTCTGTGTAATCCATCCACAAGATTGAGTTGTGAATTAATTCAGATACTTTGTTGATATCCTTGCATAATAGCCAGGATATGTGACAGAAAGTGAACTTTGTGAAGCAGTTCTGCGTTTGATTAGTTTTGTCTTTTTGTGAGTGAAGTCAGAATCTGCTTGCTGCAAGAATAGATTTCTTGTCACACAAAGGTCAGAAGAACACAAGTTTGCTCTTCAGCAAGAGCGTGGGGGAAGAGAAACCCAACAATAATAAGAAAGAGACTAAACAGTAGCACTGCTGTGTAGTTCAAAGGAAAGGTAAGTGGTGTGAGTATTTGAAGGGAATTGATGATTTTAAGGATTTTTACCTCTTAGTTTGCATTATTATTGTTCTCTTGGATCAGCGGTGCTTTCGGTGTAATATAATTTATCAAGTGGAGGATTGGAGATATTTCTAGTGGCAGCTGTTCAAGAGAAGATCTGCAACAAATGAGCCATTCAGCTGTTGGTTAGTTAGTCCTTTCTGGAACAGAAGCTACCACAGTAACATGATGGATATTTAAGATTTGCCATTATAAATCCATATTTCTCAGGCACAAACTCTAGAATAGAAGCTACCTATGTTTCTTTAATGTGAAGCCACTAGCAGAATATATTTTAAAATGGTATTTAATAATATTTAGGTAGTGACACCGATCAAAAGGATTGAGACATCCAACGTTAAAACTAACACTCCACTCATAATTTTCAGTTTCTGGCTTTTTTCTGTTTAAAGTTGAGACACAAACAGTTATTTATGTTAGACCATAGTCTCATTTTTTCTTGTAAGTGCATTATCAGAGAGAGAGACTCAGCAAGATCCTGGAACGCCACCTGGAACTGGGGTACCGCTGAGCCCTCTGATCCACCAGCCTGGGCTCCCTGTCACATTGTGCTGCTGTGACAAGTTGCAAAGCCTGCCAAGCTTGCACTTTCACAAGCATTCACACAGATAGGGATGCACCCAGCCGCAGTCACATGCAGGCTTTCTAACCACCAGCCTAGGACCCCAGAGCAGTACTGTACTGCCCTGGTCAAATCTGGCCAGAATGTGGGTTTAACACCCAGTCCGCCTCTCCCTCAATGTAAAGAGGACCATACACACTTTCCTCGGATGCCTTAGTTCAACACACACTGGTTTGGATTAAAATACAAAATAAGTTTTTATTAACTACAAATGGATACATTTTAAGTGGTTATAAATGATTACCTAGTAAATAAAACTGCAAACTGAGTTTAACATACCAGATAGATAGGATATGAATTAACAAATTCTCACCCTGATTGATAAACAGGCTGTCAGATTCTTAAGGCACAAACTGCCTTGGCTTTGCAGCTTGGGTTTCCCAGGTTTTCATACACAGGCTAGAAATCCCTTTTAGCCTATGACCATCGCTCCCTCCTCCTCTTCCCCCTTCCCCCCCTTGTTCAGTCTTTATTCCTCAGGTGTTTCCAGGTATGTTGTTGTAGGGAGAATGAGGTCCCCTCATGATGTCATTTTCCCCCTTTTATATCTTCTCCCCACCTGCTGGAAAGCTCTTTTGCTGTGAGCTGGGTCAAACAGTTCCCATTGTGTAGTGCTATCTTTGAGAGGTTTCTATTGTACACAGTTTCTGGGGTAATCCTTGTGCTTGTGTGCATTTCCTCAACGAGCCATTAGCATTGTTTGGCCTTTTTACTGTTGTACCTGAAAGGCTGCTTGTGGGTGTTTTCAGCCTCACAACAAGTTTCAGTAACACATACATAGCCCAACTTCATAACTTCACATACGATGATAGCACATACAATCCAGCGAGATATTCATGTCTAGCATAAGAACGTAACATAACATAGCAGATCAAGACTTTTAGAATACCTCCTCACAAAGTATACTTTGTACAAAACATATCCTAATTACGTAACAGTGGTGAATATTGGGGTGCCCGGGTGTGTCAGTCACATCCACATACTGTAGACAGATGTCCTTTTTGTATTTTCCAAAGCTCTGGAAGACTACCTGAGGGGAAGAATCAAGAAAATAACGGGGCGGGGGGGAAGAATCTTATACAGTTCTAAATTGGCTTTTAGTTAATATTGGACTCCATGGGCTTTCATTTTGCTGATTCATCAACAATTTAGATAATGGCATAGAGAGTACACTTATAAAGTTTGCGCACAATACCAAGCTGCAAGTGTTTTGGAGAATAGGATTTAAACTCAAAATGATCTGGAGAAATGGTCTGAAATAAATAGCATGAAATTCAATAAGGACAAATGTGAAGTACTCTACTTAAGAAGGAACAATCAATTGCACACATACAAAATGGGAAATGACTGCCTAGGAGGGATTACTGCAGAAAGGGATCTGGGTTCATAGTGGATCACTAGCTAAATATGAGTCAGCGGTGTAACACTGTTTCAAAAAAAGCAAACATCAATCTGGGATATATTGTAAGCAAGACACGAGAAGTAATTCTTCCACTCTACTCTGCGCTGATTAGGCCTCAACTGGAGTATTGTGTGAAGTTCTGGGCGCCACATTTTAGGAAAGATGTGGACAAATTGGAGAAAGTCCAGAGGAGAGCAACAAAAATAATTAAAGGTTTAGAAAACGTGACCTAGGAGGGAAGATTAAAAAAATTGGGTTTGTTTAGTCTGGAGAAGACAAGACTGAAGGGGGACATAACAGTTTTCAAATACACAAAAGGTTGTTACAAGGAGGAGGGAGGAAAATTGTACTCTTTAACCTTGAGGAATCAATGAGCTTAAATTGCAACAAGGTGGGGTTAGATTGGATATTAGGAAAAACGTCCTAACTGTCCAGGATAGTTAAGCACTGGAATAAATTGCCTGGGGAGGTTGTGGAATCTCCATAATTGGAGATTTTTAAGAGCAGGTTAGACAAACACCTGTCAGGGGTGGTCTAGATAATACTTATTCCTTCCTTCAGTGCAGGGGACTGGACTAGAAGATCTCTTGAGATCCCTTCCAGTCCTGCGATTCTATGATTATTCACCACCATGGGCTATGTCACCTAGGGCCCGTGTCAGAACGGTTCCTATCATGAAAGCAGCATTCAATTATTGGAACAGAAATGGAGTCAATACGTTGTTGGGTTCTTTCTCTGATACAATATTAGCAAATTCTGGGACAAGTACATTGCTAGAGTTTAATTCCATTCCTGGGGTACAGTGTTTCTGAATTATAGATTGGCTTATGTTAAATTTCTGATATGATAAAATACCTTTTGTTCTTTCTGACAAAACAAGGTGGAAGTAAGGAAGGTCTCTCTCCGCTTAGTACGATTTTTCAGCTCTGTCTTGTAAAATCTGGGTTCTCTCCACTTCCAATCTTTTCAGACCCAATGGCTGTCCCACCATCCTACTGTGACCTGGGGAAATCTGCCAGGGATGTATTCAACAAAGGATATGGTAAGCAGCATGATCATATGTTGATGCTAATAAACTTACATTTCTTAGGTGTCTTAACAAAAGTAATAACATTATTTACATATGTATTTAGTGAAATAATATTTTGTGATAATAATGTGACCAAATAAGTACAAGTGAAGAAGGAGAAAAAAATATCTCGTGCTACTTACTCAACATATTAACACATCATAAATATGTATCAAACTAGAAAGGAAACTGTTTCGAGTCTTGCCCAGAGAGATGCCACAAAATGTAATTTGAATAGTGAGAAGTGTTCCGGTGTCTTCAGCCTTTTATAGAGTGCTTCTCACCTTCTTTACTTTATACAGGGATATGTATAATTAGGTCCACCCCCACCATGGAAGTTGCCGTAGCAGACCATTGGCAACAGACGATCCCCTCAGATAGAGTGCTCCTATGTTGTTTGAGACAAAATTATGTGTGATGTTGGACACAGTACAAATAGTTTAGAGCACTTTAAATGGGTAAATATTTTATTTTAAAAGAAAACCCAGAAAGTCTCTCGGGGAGGAACTCTCTGCTTGAACTGTTCTCCTGTTTGCAGTTCTTGGTAATTTACATAAACAATGGCTTAATGCAGCATTTACATTGTTTGTGGCATAAAACTGGCACTATACAGCTGATAAAGAAGTGGCTTTTTTTCTGTATATGTATATTTATGTATTTTCCTGGATCTTGAAACTGGATTTCTTCCTAATTGATGATCGTTTCTCCATCTGCTGTATATGTCATATTAATTCATTTGAATAACTGTCTGCTTTCAGAGATACAGCCCATCTCGTGGGGTAGCTCTCTGTATTTTCATTTTCTGTGACTGGTTTAAATTATGGTCAGTTATGGGAATCCTGAGATTGACAGTACAGTGACATGTCATGAATTCTGAAATCCTCTATCTTGTGAAATGTTATTAAACAATGTGTGAGTGGGTGCGTTTCCCAAACTGGTCTAAAACGAAGTTCACACACTGTAAAGTCAAAAACTCACCCTGTTTCTCAGACTTGTCTTTTGTTAACAAAGATCAAACTATATTTTGACAAATTTCAGCTCAAGCTTTCTTTCTAGTTTTAGCTGCTTCTAGATTTTTCAGCCTAAAGAGAGAGCAAATGTTGTTCTGGGATGTGTAAACAAAGGAATATCAAGCAGGAGTAAGGAAATGGTATTATCTGTGTATGTGGTATTGGTGAGACTATGACAAAAAGATGGTGACAGATGGGACAGCTTTCAGAAAAGAGCTATGCAGATTATTTGAGGGCTGGAAGACCTGCCTTGCAGTGAGAGACTTAAACATGTCTGTTTATTTAGCTTCTAAAAGAGAAGGGTAGAAGATGGTTTGATCCCAGTCTACAAGTATCTAAATGGAGAAAAGATATCTGATAATATCTTCAGTCTGGAAGACAAATGTCTAATGAGATCCATTGAAGCTAGACAAATTCAGATTAAAAATAAGGCACAAATATCTAGCAGTAAATATGATTAACCATTGGAATGATATATCAAGGGGTAATCACTTTAAGTCTCAAGTAAAGATTGGATGTTTTACTATCAATATGCCCTAGCTCAAGTAGATGAAATTATTTGGCCTGTGTTACGCAGCAGTTCAGACAGATGATCATAATGTTCCCTTCTGGTCTTAAAATGTATTAATCTAATTCAGGACTGCTCAGCCCACACCCTCGTTGTACTCTAAAATAGACGCTTCTGCCTCCCTTACATCCTGATGGGTAGTGAGCCACCTACCTTGGTGAGTCATCAGAAACCATTTAATACTTTCCCAGGAAGATCAGCACCTAGTAACAGGGTGGGCTGTTTCGAGCGAACACTCCCAACCTGTTTCATACTGGAGTAAGTGTCTATCCTATTCTTGTACATTGCAATGTAATAGAAACTTGTGAACTTCGCTGTTTCAGGATTTGGAATGATCAAGTTAGAGCTGAAGACCAAGTCTTCCAGTGGCGTGGTGAGTACTGAAGACTTTCAATGACACCAGTGTAGCAAAGATGAGAGTAAACCTCTTTAGTAACAAAAGTAATTCACTGGTATTTACTACTTTTCTGTTTCATCTCTCATTTTAATGTTTGGAGGTGAGTGGTGTGCTACTAGAATGATGTAAAGAATTGGTGTCCCAGTATTTTCTATGTGATCTAAACAAACTTTCACATAGCATACTGTCATTGTTAGGATTTGCATAGGTACATTTGTTCACTCTTCCATCTTCGCAGTGTCTTCACCCCAGTCTTCAAAATGGGTTTCCATTGTCATGCTTCCAGTCATGTGTGTTCTCTCTCACTACCTTTTTATAGCTAAATTTGTTTCTGGCTCACATCTCTGCTTATGGATGCAGGCCAGATCATCCACCACTGTTAGTCTGGATTCACAATCCTGCATTAACTATTTATCCAAAGGACTCGGGACACCAAAAACCTTTAGCAAAGTGAGGTTTTGGATGAAGTTGAGAGCCAGCTGGCTGGCTTTGCAAAAGCTATACTCCCAAGTTCCCACCATCAAAATATTGCCAGAGACCTTCGCTGGATTTAAAGGGAGAGTTTGACTCTTTTAAACCATTGGTGACCTGGGGGACATAATTTAGCTAGAGTTTTATTGTGCTTGGGCTTGCATTTCCAGCTCTGTTCAAAATGGATTGAACCTTGCCTCTTTATGCTTATGCTGCTAAGCTTAATAATAAAGCATAGCATTTCTATAGCATCTATTACATGAGGCATTGACAGCATTTTACATGAAGTAAATCTCACGGGATCTCTGAAAAGTACAAAATATCATAATCGCCATTTTACAGAAGGGGAAAATTATTAGTTCCCCATGATCTCACAGGAAGCCTTGACAGAGCGAGGAATAGAATCCATATTTTTTTACCTTTACCCTCGAGAATATCTCCCCACTAGGCACACTTATTCTTGCATGGTCTTTTGCACTCCTGTGCATGCATGTCTACAGTGCCATCTATGCTTGCTTCACTCATGTTACTTTTCAACCTCTACCGTGCCCCGTTTGCTTCAGCTCTCCCTTCTGGTTGTACGTTCACACCTCAAATATGCACAAACATCTTAATTCATTCTTATAGCAGAAGGTAGCTTGTTATTTTGTAGTTTGTCACAGTTAAGTGGAGTACCACAGTGAGATAGTAAGGATATGGGGAATACAAGTTTTTTATTGTGACTGAAATGGAATAGCTGCAAAGTACGAAATATCAGGTTTTTTTTAGACAGTTTGTTTAGCAATGCATTGTAATTTTCAAATGCTAAGAATATTATACTAAGGCTGTGGTGTTAAATAATGGCCAGAATGTATACAGAAAACATCCAGATCTGCCTAAGTTTGCTGATTGATCAAAATCCTTAATTTCTCAAATGTTTTCTCCCCTTTCCATGCAACTTTGGTTTTGGCTACTTATTCAGCTGGTAAGAATAGTGATTGTTCTTGTGTGTTTTTTCCTGTTGTCACTTTCTAATGGGGTTTCCTACTTTTACATACTTTGCTCTGGACTGTGACACACATTGACATTCCTAATCTCTTTAGGAGGTGAAGGAAAAATGGTAACTGACATGAAGCATTCCTGTGTGCATGGCTTGCACTCCACTATAACCCAATTGTATAACACAGGTATTTAAAGTCTGTGTCAAAGAACCATAGAAACACAACAAAAATAAGAGGAAAGGAATCTAGAAATTATGTGGTATAGATAACATTTTCTGTTATTTCAGAATCATGGTTTAGCATTTATAATATCAGTATTTGCATTAACAATGAAAGGACAACAGGCTTGTGTGGGATGGAAGTGAGTTGAGGTCCAGAATGAGGGATGTGCCACATAATTGGGTACAAATGGAAGCTAAACTCTGTCTTGATATAACGGCAAGTAGTTTTACTGTGTGCTGAGCTATCTTTAAGTTTGAGAGGTAGAACCTTCATATACAGCTTTCATTCCCTCGCAGACTTTTCTTTCAGATGTTGCTTCGTACAGCACAACTGGTTCAATGTCCTACTAAATGTCTCGTGTTTTTCTAAGATGTCTGCCACAGTGAGCTGAAAGGTCAAATATGAAGGTGAACTTGAGGACTGGTTCAGACTGGTATATGAAATTAAGGCAGTCTGGCATTCTGATGCAGAGGATTTCAGAAATGCTCCCATGAGACATGATCCAATCAGAGCTCTGCTTTTGACAGTCTGGAGATGAATGGTAACAAATGTTGACTCTGCGCTGTCCTCTCTCAGAAGGAGATCCAGTTCTAACTGCTAGGAAAATCCTTCTGCTTTTGATCATATGACAGCAGGATTCTTTCCCTTCACTGTGTTTAGTGAAAAGGGCAGACAAGATCTTTGTTTTCCTTGATCTGAGAAATCTGTTCAGCCGTTTAGATTGATGATCTGCATTAAGATCAAGCGAGAGATTTTTAAAAGTCAGTTATAGATTGGTCTCTTAAACATAATCTCACAGAAGTAACAAATCAGAGATTTGTGCACTTGTATTTGGAGCCTGAAAACCCTGTTTAAAGGCTAATCAACCACAGAAGTTAGCTTCCTATATTTTCCTTTGCTGTCTGGATGGATATATTTTAAGACAGTTGTGTGCTGTTGCAGCATGGCATAATCATACAGTAAATGCCATCTTGCATATTGTGACAGAAATGTGTTTTTGGTAGTACCTCTCTGGTACTTTAAAACTGTTCCAAGTATGAGTTTCCTGAAACTTATAGCTCATTGCATTGGCCTGGGAGTGTGGAAAATGGGTATGTGAGAATCGAAGAATACAAGTTTTCACAGACTTGGAACAAGTCTAATCTTTACAATTAGGGTTCCAAAGATGGGAACTGAAATTATGTCTTTTGTCAGACACTTCTCATAACTTGCCTGATGTGCATTATAACTGTAGTTAGAATGTACCATACAGTTAACATTTTTAATGTGTTGCTCATGTCTTCACACAGCATTTACTGATTTAGTTACAAGAGGGTTAGACAGTAGATGCGGACAGTTGACAAGGAGAGGCATAAAGAAACCCTAAGGTATGGGGAACTGACCAGCATCTGGCTGGCTTTAGGCAGCGTCGGAAGATGTGGGTTTTGAGCTGTTTTACAAAAGTATCTGTGAGGTAGAGAAAAGGGACAGATTGTTCAACAGCTGGTGAGGCAGCATCAAAGAATGAACCTCACAAAGGAGGGTAAAGAATGAAGAACGTACGAGGAGGTCAGAATTGGAAGAGCAGATGAAGCCAGTAGAGTATAAGGAGAAAAGATTGGAGAAATAGAAGGGAGAGTCTTGGCAGTGCAGTGCCTTGAGGGTGAGGAGTGCGATTTTGCTAGTAGATAGAGGACCTGTGAAGCTCTTTCAAAGTGGTGGCGATGTGATTATGTTCATGTGTAAAGGTTAGAAGGTGGATACAGGGTTCTGAATAGATGGGAGTCTAGGTGCAGGTTCTCTTGGGAAGCTATAGAGGGGGGAGGGCAGCAGTAATCCAGGTGTGAAAAGGCAAATGGATATGAGTTCCAGTAAGTGTGTGTTGAGGTAGTGACTTGTGTGGAATATGGAGGCCTAGCTAATGGAAAGACTTGTAAGAAGATCCTGAGAGATAAATGAGCTAAAGACTCAACTGAGCATACCTATCTTTCAGAGGAAGAAGTTTGCCTCTCTGAAGATAAGTTTAAAAAAAAAAAAAACCTAAGACTGAATCAAGGGTCAACTTGATATTTGAAAAGAAGTTATTGAATGATCTGAAAGAGATGGAGAAATGTCATTAGGATAAAAGGGATAGTCAATTACAAGGGAGGGACGACCCTGAGGCATCAACATAGTGTCTGAAGTGAAGTGTTCAGAGGGTGATATAGATGGTTAGTAGTGTAAAGTGCTATACAGAGGCCCAAGAGGGTAACTAATGGGGCCACAGTCTACAAGGTAGAGCAAATCACTGAAAATTCTGAGGTGGATCCTTTCAACGCTATGAAGCACAGAAAAGATGAAGGATGTTGCAGGCAGTGAGGTGGTTGGAAACATGGGTTGCTAAGAGTAAGTTGGATATGGGGTTATATTTGTTGCGGTGAAAGATGGATTTCTAGAAGAGTTATGACAGCTACCACTGGATTTAATTTTGTTTGCTTGGGCTAAATTTGCTTGTTGGGTTTAGCGTGCGGGTGCTGGGTGGTGATGGTTGCGGCCTCTGATATACAGGAGTTCAGACTAGATGATTTGGTGGTATCCTTTGTCCTTAAACTCTGACACTTTGTGTGTGGTCTGGATAGGGAGCTAGAGTAGAGACTGTTGGAAAGAGATCAGACACTAATGGGTTCAGGGAGTTTTCTGTCCGAAGTGTATGGTATCAGTTAGGTGAGGTGCAGATGGTTGTGGTATCAGATGTGAGAGGACTGAATCTATGTAAAGGGAAAAAGAGAAGGTGGAGCTGGTGGGTATCGCATACTATTGCAGTTTTAGAATGGAAGAATATGGCAGACTTTGTAGGTGAAAAAGAAGAGGGAGACAGGGTGGTGAAGAAGTAAGCTAATGTAGCTGAAGAGTGATCAAGGATTTTTTGATGTCTTTAAAGAATACAGAATAATAAAATGATGATTTTTCCAGACCGGAGGGTGGCTTGAGGGAAGTCTGGGATTTATCCAGACATTACAGTGGAGGAAGTGTCTTTTGCACTAGCATTTCTCCAGTTGATGGCCTTTTGTCTTAAGGATTTGGAGTTCAGTAGTGGACTGGGTCAGGAAGTAGGTAACTGAGATACAGAGAGAATTATATTCAATGGTAAGAAGTAGAATAAAGAGGTTTGGAAAAAAGGGTCATAAGAACAGCCGTAATGGATCAGACCAATGATCCATCTAGCCCAGTATTCTGTCTTCCGACAGCTGCTGCAGAGGAAAGGAACAGAACAGGGCGATTATCAAGTGGTCCACTTCTGTTATCCTGTCCCAGCATCAGGCAATCAGAGGCTTAAGGACACCCAGAGCATGTGGTTGCATTGCAGGCCATCTTAGCTAATAGCCATTGATGGACCTATCCCCCAGGAACTTACCTAATTCATTTTTGAACCTAGTTATACTTTTGGCCTTCACAGCATGACCCTGGCAATGAGTTCTAAAGGTTGACTGTGCGGTGTGTAGAGAAGTATTTCCTTTTGGTTGTTTTGTGACTCCTGGCTCTTACGTCATGTGAAGGGGTAAATAACACTTCCTTATTCACTTTCTCCATACCATTCATGATTTGATAGATCTCTATCACATCCCTTGTTAATTGTCTTTTTCCCAAGCTGAACAGTCCTGGTCGTCTTAACCTCTCCTGATACGGAAGCTGTTCCGTACCAATAATCACTTCTGTTGCCCTCCTCTATACTTTTTCCAGTTCTAATCTCTTTTTAGAGATGGAGTGACCAGCACTGCGTGCAGTATTCAAGGTGTTGGCATACCATGGCTTTATATAGTGGCATTATACTGTTTACTGTCTCGTTATCTATCTCTTTCCCTATGGTTCCTAACATTCTGTTAGCTTTTTTGACTGCCTCTGTACATTGAGCAGATGTTTTCAGAGGAATATCCACATTGACTCTAAGATCTTTTTTTTTTTTTTTGAGTGGTATTAGCTAATTTAGACACCATCATTTTGCATGGATAGTTGGGATTATGTTTTACATTGGGATTACATTGCATTTATCAACACTGAATTTCATCTGCATTTTGTTTGCCCGGTCACCCAGTTTTGTGAGATCCCTTTTGTAACTCTTTGCAGTCAGCTTTGGACTTAACTACCTTGAGTAATTTTGTACTGTCTGCAAAGTCTGCCACCTAATAGCTGACCCCTTTTTCCAGATCATTTATGCATGTGTTGAACAACACTGGTCCCAGTACAGATCCTTGGGGGACCCCGTTATTTACCTCTCTCCTTTTAAAAACTGACCATTTATTCCTGTCCTGTTCCTGTCTTCTAACCAGTTACTGAACCATGAGAGGACCTTCCCTCTTACCCCATGACTGCTTGCTTTCCTTAAGAGCCTTTGATGAAGGATCTTGTCAAAGGCTTCTTGAAAGTCCAAGTACACTGTATCCACTAAATCATTCTTGTTCACGTGTTCTGTTCTTTACTATAGTGTAAATCAATTTGTCTGGTACTAAAGTTAGGCTTACCTGCCTGAAATTGCCAGGATCACCTCTGGAGCCCTTTTTATCTATCATCCAATCATCTGGGTCCAGGTATTATGATGAAAAGTATGAGTGTGTAAAATGATTATACAAATGGTTTAAAGCAGTGGTTCTCAGCTAGCATCTTAATGCTACTATATAAATCTGATATACCCACACCTTGAATAGTGCATGAAGTTCTGGTTGCCCTATCTCAAAAAAAGATATATTAGAATTGGAAAATGTTCGGAGAACAACAAAAATGATTAGTGGTATGGAACAGCTTCCGTAGCAGAGATTAAAAAGATTGGGACTGTTCAGTTTAGAAAAGAGACAACTAAGGGGGGGAGGGGTTGATAGCGGTCCATAAAATCACAAATGGTGTGGAGAAAGTGAATTGGGACAAGAACCAGGGGTCATCAGATGGAATGATTAGGCAACAGGTTTAAAATAAACAAAAGGAAGTACTTCTTGACGCAATGCACGGTCAACCTGTGGAACTTGTTGCCAGGGCATGTTGTGAAGGTCAAAAGTATAACTGGCTTCAATAAAAAAAATTAGACTAGTTCATGGAGAATGGGACCATCAATGACTATTAAACAAGATGGTCAGGGACACAAGCCCACATTCTGAGTATCCCTAAATGTCTGACTGCCAAATGCTGGTACTGGACGATGGGATGGATCACTCGATAATTCTCCTGTTTGGTTCTTTCCCTCTGTAACATCTGGCAGTGGTCATTTTTGGAAGACACAATACTGGGCTGGATAGACATAGTATGCCCATTCTTATGGTCTTATCAAACTTTCTAGGGGGACTCAGCAAGCCTTCCCACTCAGTCATGGGATTGCAATACCATCTGCTCAAATTTGGCCCGGTCACCCTCTGTCATGACAGAGGGGTGGCTGGAGCAAATCTGAGTGAGTGGCATTGCGACATGGCACATGGGAGTTGAACTCGTTTCTGAAATTGAGAAATACTGCCTTGTAAAACTTTGTGGATATTAAGGTGTGTGCTTTTAAAAGGTTTCCTAGTCTAGGCAGAGTTAGACAACAGGGTCAATGGACTGATTTTAGTTAAAATAGAATCCTCTTTAGTGGAATCAGTGTATTAATGTCTCCAGTTCCATCATTAGAATGTAATATTTTGCAAGGGGTGTGCTCCAAATTTAACAAACAAACAAACAAACAAAAAAAGGGGGGGGGGGAACAAGTGGTTCAAAGGGATGGGACTCATCAAGTAGAAATTAAATTTAGTTAAGTAATAAGTGTGTTAATTTTAGTCTCGTATTTTTGCCAGGAATTTACCACCACTGGTTCCTCCAACACAGACACTGGGAAGGCCTCAGGCAACCTAGAGACCAAATATAAGATCAAGGACTATGGACTTACATTCACCCAGAAATGGAACACAGACAACACACTGGGGACAGAGGTGTCCATGGAGGATAAGGTAAGAGAAAGTGGAAATTATGAAAGCAATTCAGCAAGTCAAGTAAAAATACTGTGTTGAGAATAAACCAATAGAAGATATAAATGATAGGCGAGCTGTGGTAAATTAGGACTAACTAAAATATAGCATAGAAGGGAATACCTCAACTCATTCTTTTTGTACAGTGTGTGGGAGTTTTCATATAACTCTGTTTCTGAATTTGATGTTCTTAAAGGTGGAGTTGTAGTGCAGAAAGGCAGAGAGCATACAAATATCCTCTCCCAATACTATGCATCATAATTCAGATTTGCAGCAGGACTGCTATTGCAGATGGGCATTCTGAGTATTCATATTGTATTTTAATAAATTGTGAGGTTATTTTCTGATACGTAAATATATCCATTAAGGACTAGAGGAGTCCTTGATTTTCATTTATGACCTAAGCCAGGTTTTAAATCTAATCTTTCAAAAGTGAAGCAGTTGTCCCATTTGGTTTGTACTGTAACTTGCCCCTACATACTTACTAACTTACATTACAAAACAAATATAGCAGCAGGTAGAGGAGGCACTTTTATTCTAAAGTGTGCAAAGATGCATAGTTGAGTCTGTTCTCTGCCTCAAAATTGCCTCCAAGCTCTGCTAGTGGAGCCAGCTGCTCTTGTAAACAGTATGAGGTGGATAGCTGAAGACAAACATAGTTGTGAATTTTTAATGTGCACACAGACTAGACAAATCTGTGTATCTGGAAAACCCACCAAAGCCTGTAAATTGCAAACGCTGATTACCTCCGAATCTTAATTTTTTCTTAAACTGCTATGACGTGAAATGCAGTAAACTAGCTGTAATTCAATATTATGGTTACAAGAAGAACCATTCAGAAGCTAGGAAGAACTAAAAATTAAAGTTAACTTGGCCGTGATGCATTTATGAAGTATTTTCTATTCTTTCCCTTGTTAAAATAAGCAGAAGATTACTGTGTCATGGACATATGATGTTTGTTACTGGGTCCCCCGGGTGCAACCTGGACTGTGGGACTGCTGAGCCCTCTGTCCACCATCGTGGGTTTCCTCTTACACTGTGGTGCTGTGTCAAGCCACAAACCTCTGTCGGGTCCTGCACTTACGCAGACATCCACCCAACTGAGTTACGTGAATGCTCTCCCACCCACTCATGAATCATCAATAGGAAGGCTCCACCAATTCCCCTCAGCTCCCTAGCCTTGCGCCCCAGAACTATACCGTCTTGTACTGGTCCAAAGTTCATTACCCATTCCAATCCTCCGTCAATGTGGAGAGGACACACACTAGCCTTTGTAAACTGAGCTGAGATTTCCCAAGCACTTCAACCAAAACACATTGTTTTAAGTAAAATAGAAAACAGATTTATTAACTACAGAAACATAGATTTTAAGTGATTATAAGTAGCAAGCATAAAGGCCAAAGTTGGTTATCTAAGAAATAAAAATAAGTTAAGTTCTGCAAACTAAACAGGATTTGAATCAAGCAGCATAGATGGTACAAACAGGTTTCGGTTTCCCAATACATGGACTGGGACTCTTTCCTAGTCTGGGACCCCCTTCCCCCATTCAAAGTCTTTGTCTTCTAGATGTTTCTTCCAGGTGTTGAGTTGGGAGGAAAAGAGCCAAGTGATCATGTCACTTCCCCTCTTATGTTTTCTTCCAGCTTGCGAAAGATCTTTGCTTTGAGGTGGGTTAATCCGCCCCCCAAGGCGTACATGCTTCCTCTAGAATAGAGGATTCTATTTTCAATGGGTATCGGTGAACCATTAACACTGTCTGGCTACTTCATTGTTGTACCTGACAGGCTGGTTGTGGGTGTTCCCAACCTCACGGCATATTTCAGTGACATACCCATAGCAAAACTTCCTAACTTTACATACAATCCAACAGGATATTAATGTTAAACAGATCAATACTTTTAAAATGATACCTCGCAACTAGCATACTTTGTACAAAACATATCATAATTATGACAGTGGTGAATATGGGGGTTCTAGGGGGCTGCTTTGAGGTACAGGGTATCACAATGTTTAATATGCCAGATGTGCAGTATGGCCAAGTTAAGCAACCTTACTTTTGGAATTGCCTGGTTTTTAAGTATTTCATTTTGCAAACTGGTGATTTGCATTTAACATATAAGAAAGATTAACGACCTAAAAACTAATATATGTAGCAATACAATATTATATGTATATTCAGGGGGGTTATTTAGATGTTGTCCAACCAGCTATGCAAAATATTTAAATAGTTAGCGCTGTGAGTGCAATTAAAGTAAAGATTTACTAGTTGGCCAACCAAAGCAAGGTCCTACACTCAGCTCAGTATTGTTTCTCAGTGCTGTGCAATAACTTTTGACAACTGTATCCAGTTAATTCAAAAATTTCATGGAATGTTTTGATTTTTGGTGAAGATTAAAAAAAAAACAAACCTGTTTTCAGCTAAAATCAAGCCCACAGAGTGTCCATTTGGTGCAGCAGCAGCAGAAACTCTGGCACCCTCTCCTGCTGCCTACGCACACTAGAGGGTTGCATGCTTCATTGCTCATGTAGGCCTTGCTCCGTAAATTTGTCTAATTAATTTTTTTTAAGTGCAAATGGAGGCACTGTCTTTCCCCGCCATGCCCCTTGAAATATCTTCCTTCCCACAAGATTGAGAAGGAAGGAGTGGACAACTGGTGCTGTCTTTGAGGAGGCAGAACATTAGGGAGAAGGAATGAAATGTGTTCTCTCCTTTCCCTCTGGCTGTCCAGGAGTATTGTTATGCTGCAAACTGTTAATGGATGCCATCAACAGATGACAACAACTTTGTCCCCCATTTTCCTGCCATTCAGTGTTCAAATTATCCCCCAAAATAAAAAGTTTCTGGCCACTGATGTCTAGAACATTCTCTGAAATTTCGGAATTGATCAGATGGGGCATTCAGAAGTTATTGCATTACATACAGACATATATAGAAACGGAGAAATGCCATCAAGTTGAACGTAAGGCCTCACATGGGAAAGATTAGTAAGGCTGGGACTTTTCAGCTTGGAAAAGAGACAACTAAGGGGGGGAATCTTACAGAGGTCTATAAAATCATGACTGGTGTGGAGAAACTAAATAAGGAAGTGTAATGTACTCCTCATAACACAAGAACTAGGGGTCACCAAATGAAATTAATAGGCAGTAGGTTTAAAACAAACAAACACAGGAAGTATTTCTTCACACAACACACAGTGAACCTGTAGAACTGTTTGCCACAGGATGTTGTGTATAACAGGTTTTAAAAAGGAACTAGGTAAGTTCAGGTCCATCAATGGCTATTAGTCAGGATGGGCAGGGATGGTGTCCCTAGCCTCTGTTTGCCAGAAGCTGGGAATGGGCGACAGGGGATGGATCACTTGATGATTACCTGTTCTGTTCATTCCCTCTGGGGTACCTGGCATTGGCCACTGTCAGAAGACGGGATACTGGGCTGGATGGACCATTGGTCTGACCCAGTATGGCCATTCTTATGCTCTGAGTACATATTTATAAGGTGCCCACCACTTCTGGAATCTGGGAATGTGGAAAACTAGTGAAGTTACTTGCTTTATTCACTCAAACTAAATCTTCAGTGTGGAGTTCTCTGCAAATTACTTACTTTTTGTGCCAAAGATCATCTTCTATTCAGACAAGAAGAGGAGATGGGAATTATAGTAAGGTAAGAGAATATAATGCCAATCATCTTTTTCAATAGAAGGAGTCCAGATAATCTGACTTCTTCTTTTCCTTCTTTGCAGTTAGCTGAGGGATTGAAGCTGACTCTTGACACCATATTTGTACCAAACACAGGGTAAATATCCTCCTTCAATTTTGTGTTAAGAGATTCCTAGAATTGGATTAAACATATGAAAAGTTAATTGTCTGTCTTCAGTGGCAGTGATAAATGGGCATAGTCCTATTCCAGTATCCCAACAGGTAGGCGTTCTGGGTAAAAATAAAGAACTTTTTTGATTCTGAAGAGCTTGGTAGAATATTTGTAAGGGCGCAGCTAATATCAGGTTTATAATAACATATATTAGATGAAAGATTCCTCTCAAAAACATAATTTTCCCTCCATCTAAAAATGTGTAATAAATAAAAAATACTCAGAAATGGTACTTCTATACCTCTAACATTGGGGATTGTGTGAAAGTAGAAAAGTGTCACCAATTCAAAAGGGAGCTAGATAGATTCATGGAAAATAGTCCATCAATGGGCTATTAACCAGGATGGGCAAGAATGGTGTCCCTAGCCTCTGTTTGCCAGAAGCTGGGATTGGGTGACAGGGCATGGATCACTTGATGATCTGTTCTGTTCATTCCCTTTGGGGCACCTGCCATTGGCCACTGTCAGAGGACAGGATACTGGGCTTGATGGACCTTTGGTCTGACCCAGTATGGCCACTCTTATGTTTTTATTAGTATTATTTGTGTTACCGTAGTACGTAGGAGATCTAGTTGTGGACCATGACCCCACTGTGCTAGGTGCTGTGCAGACACGGAACAGTAAGGCAGTCTCTGCCTCAAAGAGCTTAGAATCTAAATATAAGGCAAGAGATGACAGATGGATACAGACAACAGAGTACAAAGAAACGGTGAGACAATATTAGTCAGCATGATCAGCAGTGGTATCAGTGCACCACAAGCTTAACCATTGTCAGGGTTTTTTGGCTTTTTGTAGGCATCACAGTAAAGGAGAGTTTGAAGGAGGATAATGAGTTAGCTTTGCTGGTGTTTATGGGGAGCTCCACTGAATCATGAGGGGCAGCATGGGAGAAAGCACAAAGGTGTTTGTTTGAAAGTTTAACAAGTGGGTGATAGAGGCTAGCATCATGGGCCATTTGGAGACACGAGTTGACTCTCCATAGGAAATAAGAGATGATAGGGATGGTGGGGGTAGGCTGCAAAAGGGCCTTGAAAGCAAAAGCAACTTATGTTTGATGTGACTAGATGAATTTAAAGAGAGAGGTGACGTGGTAAAAGTGATGGGCTAGGAGAATGATTCTTGCAATAGCATTCTAATTTGATATGGGTGGGGCAGAATTGTATTTGCAAGAGAGAAGGAGGTTGCAGTAATTGTGATATGAGACGGAGAGCTTGGAGGAGCTTTTTACTTAGTGGGTGGTTAGTGAAAGGCCATATCTTAGATTTTATGTGGCAAGAATCTCCCAAGATTTAGACATAGCCTGGATATAAGGACCTAGAGAGAGGTCTGAGTGAAAGATGATGCCCAGGTCACAGGCCTGAGTGACAAGCCAGGATGCTGCTGTTGTCCACAGTGATAGAGAAAAGAGGTTTCTTGTAGGAAAGGGCTTGCGGGGAGAGGGAAGATTAGGAGCTGCATTTTAGTCATGTTGAAGTTGAGCTGATGGCTAGATGTCCACAAGGAGATCTCAGAGAGACAGGCTGAGACTTTTGTTTGGAGAAAAGGAGTTAGGTCTGGAGGAAGATCTGTAAGTCTTCAGCATAGAGATAGAAGTTGAATTTGTGTTTGCGGATAAGATGACCCAGATACGAGGTGTAGAGAAAAAAGAGATGAGGACAGATGAACCCCCCACACAGTTGAAGGGGGATAAGGAAGATCCTCCTCAGGATACACTGAAGGAGCAATTAGAGAGGTAGGAAGAGACCTGTAAGAGGACAGTCATAGAAGCCAAGAGAGGACAAGATTCAGAGAAGAGGAGGATGGATCACTTTTTGCAGATGTTAAGGTGCTTGAGGTATTGTGAAGAGTAAGGGCAAGTCTACGTTACAAAATTAAGTCGACCTATAGCCACCACAGTAAGTAAGTGATTGTGCATCTCCATGCTACTCTCCTTGTGTCAGCGCATTCTCACTAGCAGTGCACCATGGGTAGCTATCCCACTGTGCAGGTTGCCACCATCTAGTGAAGGGTGTTAGGGAAAGGGTTTGCAATGTCTCATGGGGGCAAAACATTCTCATGAGGGTGACTGGGCACATGGCTCGAACATCCCATGATGTATTTTTCTCCTTCCCCTAATTTTATCCACATCCCATAATATTTCACGCCTGTTTTCAAAAGCCTAGCGTACCTGGGAGTACGCCATCTCTAGAGAAGCATGGGTCCCGCACAGCTCTGCACTATTGTGAACTCAATGTGCCTGATCCTGCAGTATTTCCAGAGGAGCCACCAGATGGAATATGACAATTCCTTTCTGGTGGCCCTGCTGGAAGCCCTGGAACGAAACAATTCCTGGTTGCTATTGGCAGTCACGGAGCAGCTGAACATGGTGGAGAGTTGGTTCTGGTCCTGAGAAACAAGTACTGATTGGTGGGATTGCATCGTTACGCAGGTATGGGATTATGAGCAGTGGCTGCAAGGCCACTTCCCTGGAAAGGGTGGCATGGTATGGTATTGCCACCCTTCTGTGGTGGTGCTGGCAGTGGCGCTGCCGTCACAGATGGGTGCCCGGCCATCTGCCGCTGCTCTCCGGCCACCCTGCTCCGAAGGCAGCGCCGCCGCCAGCAGCAGCGCAGAAGGGTGGCAATACCACACCGTGTCGTCCTTATTTCTGCGCTGCAGCTGCCGCTCTTCGGCTGCCCAGCTCTGAAGCAGTGCCACTGCCAGCAGCAGCAGAGCATTCGGAGCTGGGTGCCTGGCCAGCAGCTGTTGCTCGACAGCTGCCCAGCTCTGAAGGCAGCACCACTGCCAGCAATAGCACAGAAAGGTGGCAGTACTATGCCATGCCACCCTTATTTCTGTGCTGCTGCTGGCGGCAGTGCTGCCTTTAGAGCTGGGTGCCCAGCCAGCACCCACCACTCTGCGGCTGCCCAGTTCTGCAGGCAATGCGGAAGTTAGGGTGTGAATACTGTGACGATACTACCCCCCCCCCCCCCACACACACACACACAGTAGGTTTGCAACCCCCTTTTGAGTTGGGACCGCCAGTTTGAGAAATGTGTACTTTTGTATACTTTTAGTATAGGGTAAAAGTACAGAAGACCAGTTTTCATGATCCGTGGCATGTTTTTCATGGCTGAGAATTTGATAGGGCCCCACTAATAATCCTGAGTACTGGTAACCAGTAACAGTGCTGACAAATTGAGGAAAATGGCATTAGGACTAAAATGGATACATTCATGCTCTCTCTTTTTTTATATATATTTAAATCATTCAGATGTTTAAAATACACCTGTGGGTGCTTAGGTCTGCATCTGTCCTATAAATTAATAATTACAATATATACAGACAAAACTTCTTGTAAATATATCTCTCTCTCAATCCCCACCCTTCACAAATTTGAAGGCATATGGAGTATTGGAGTATATGGAGTATGTGCAGACATCAGAAATACTACGTAGCTGGCCCATGCTAGGATGCGTAAAACAAAACGTTTCTCTCCACAGAAAGAAGAGTGGGAAATTGAAGACGTCTTACAAACGGGAGTATGTAAACCTAGGCTGCAACATTGACGTTGACCTTTCTGGACCAACCATCCATGGCTGGGCTGTGTTGGGCTATGAAGGCTGGCTTGCTGGTTATCAGATGGCTTTTGATACTGCCAAGTCTAAACTATCACAGAATAACTTTGCATTAGGATACAAGGCAGGAGACTTCCAACTACACACTAATGTGTGAGTATATACCAGAGGAGCCAGGCTAGATTATGGCAGGCAAGCTGTGTGGCTAACTGCATCAGATGTATACTGGGTGGAGAAAGGGAGGACACTGATTTCAGACTGAATTTTGAAAGGCTTTACATACCTTATTTTCCTCCCCAAGAGACAGGTACAGGAGGGTCACTTCCCAATTTGCTATCTTTTGAGACTTTTCTTCAGGGTAATTCTGTCCCCCTAAATTTGGTAGTGGAAAAGGCATTTTGGAATTAGGGTAGTTTTTAATGAGGGTATGTTTAGGATAACTATGGGATTTAAGTTAGTAAACATAATTTTGACTGCTGGTTTGTGGCACTCTTACTGAAGGAATTTGAATCTCGGGTAAGTTGCCCACTTCCACATACTAACATGTACTAAAACGTCAACTGGGAGGATTGGGATTAATGCAACATTTCTACCTTTTTCTCTTAGATGGTCCTAGACCATGGCAGTTTCCTATGTGGAAGTAAACATTTAACATTACTGTCTGGGAGGAGACTCAGTACTCTCAGTGGTGTTGGGTGTCGTGATACTTGCCTTCCACATGTACTTAAGAGGCAGTGTTTTGGGGGGGAATTGTCTGCATTGCCCCATTTTCAGTCTCCTCACCAAAGCTGAGCTGTATTGAGACTTATTCTAGCCAATGAGGGTTGCATGTAGCTCCCTCTGAACCCACTGGTTTATGCTCTGCATGGAATGTGCTTCCCTCCCTACTTCTAGTCGGGGAAGGAAAAGCTGAACTCTTCTGTCAAAATTTCAAGCCTCTTAGTGCAATGTTTTAGCTCCTGGAAAGCTCCCTCATTCCCCAGGCTAAACCCAGCTCTTGGTGAAGAACCTACAGAGCCCAGGTGAGGTGTCTGGTCAGGGAGTGAATAGGCATGGATCCAGCTGAGAGAAGTGTGGGATTGAATATGCCCACAGGGTTAGGGTTATCCTCAGGTTTGTTTGGGAAGTGGTGTTAGGAATTTACTTTGTTTGAAAGACGGTGAGAGGGAAAGATGAGACTTTGTGGTGATCGGAGGGTTAAACACCAGCAAACTGGAGAGATCTTCACAGACTCTTTATCTGTTACAAACAGGAACGATGGCACTGAATTTGGTGGGTCAATCTATCAGAAGGTTAACGATAAAGTTGAGACATCAGTAAATCTTGCTTGGACTGCTGGCAGTAACAATACCCGTTTTGGCATTGCCACAAAGTACCAGCTGGATGAAAATACTTCCATTGCGGTAAGTATTTTACCAGATTAGCACTTACAGCACAACTGGAGTTTGCTTAAATGCTGTTAACTGGTGACACAGGGTGGTTATTGTTTAAACCTATGGCACCTTGTGTTGTTATGTTTCCCCTTTTTAAGTTATTGGTGTATGGAGAGCGTATGTTGTAGACAGCTGGTGAATTATGGAATATACTTTACTTAAGCCTCATTCTGTGACATGCATTCTCTCTCAGGCTTGTCTATACTGACCATTGGTGTATGACAATCTGGAGTGCAAATCTACAGCACTCTAGTGCAGTGACTCTCAACCTTTCCAGACTACTGTACCCCTTTCAGGAGTCTGATTTGTCTTGCGTACCCCCAAGTTTCACCTCACTTAACAACTACTTGCTTACAAAATCAGACATAAAAATACAACAGTGTCACAGCACACTATTACTGAAAAATTGCTTGCTTTCTAATTTTTACCATATAATTATAAAATAAATCAATTGGGATATAAATATTGTACTTACGTTTCAGTGTAAACTGGATGGAGCAGTATAAACAAGTCATTGTATGAAATTATAGTTTGTACTGACTCTGCTAGTGCTTTTTATGTAGCCTAATGTAAAACTAGGCAAATACCTAGATAAGTTGATAAGTACCCGCTGGAAGACCTGTGCGTAGCCCCGGAGATAACTCAGACCCCAGTTGAGGACCATGCACTAACTGGCTGTGTGGAAGTTCCATAGTGTGCTTTGACCAATTGCAGTAGGTTTAAGATAGCTTAACTGCAGTTGGTCAGAACTTTTTAGATTATGTCTACAGTGCAGTTAAATACCTGTGGCTGCATGTGTCGGCTGACGCACGTTTGGGCTACTGGGCTGTAAAACTGTGCTGTAGACGTTCAGGCTTGGGCTGGAGCCCAAGCTCTGGGACCCTGTGAGGGGGAAGGGTCCCAGAACCCAGGCTCTAGCCTTAGCCCAAATATCTAAACCACAATTTTACAGCACTGCAGCCTGAGCCCTGCAAGCCTGAGTCTGCGGACACAGGCCAGCCACAGGTGTTTAACTGCAGTGTAGACATACCCTACAGTATACCTGTAGTGTGCTTTGACCAACTGCCACTAAGCTGAGATATGTTGAGTCTCCTGCAGTTGGTCAGCGCATACTAGGGAACGTCTAGTGCATGTAGCAGAGTCCACACTGCTTGTTAGTGCACAGACTGCTACAATGCTGTAGACTTATACCCCAGCTTTCTCTGTGCTAATTCTCCATATAGAGAAGCCCTTAGCAACGAGTGATGCACAGTGTGGTTTCATACTGTGCCTTTACTTTAGCCGTATGTGAGGCACTATAATGGTGCAATATATCTAGATTTCAGGAAAGCATGTGAGAGGGTGACTTTTGGGGGGAGGAATAATTTAACTAGCTAATTTGAAACAGGTTGAAATTTGCTGAAAAACCCTATCCAAATAGAGGTAAAAATAAACTGTCGTGTATTGAGTTGATGGGAGGTGAACTACAAACTCTATAAAGGAGTATTACCTCTTCTCTCCAGAATGGGTTTATGCATGCAGTCAAAAATGTTACTTTAATAGAAATACTGCCATATTCACTTGCAAACATCTGGTTTCTGGTCGCTGAAGCTCCTAATAATTTCAAGGAATTACTGCTTCCTGGGTTTCTCCCTCTTTATGAGATTATCTGTTGCAGAAAGCAAAGTAACTGCATTAGTTACTGCCCGTATGTCTAATCTCCCTGGATTAGTTCATTATCATTACTGGTGTTTGTAACACCTTTATTTAACTCCTGGGTTGAACTTCAAGGGTCATGTAATTCACAGTGGAGGGCTCGCAGCTCTGAAAGTCATCCCCTTTGATGATTTTTAAGATTGCATATGCCCATCTTTTCATAAAGAGGGCCAGTAAATCAGGAAGTAATTATCCATTCAACAGGTGAGGTTAAAATCTTATCACTTTGTGCCCACTGTGAGCAACAAATCTTGTGTTTAATCTCTAATATGATGACAACATGGTACTGGGTAAATAATTCAATCCCTTGGGAATTTCATTAGCTTACTCTATGTACTCTTACCTCAAGATTACTAAATGGAGGTAAATAAAGCACGCATAACATCTCTATTCCCCTCATTCCTGTTTATACCCTTGAACTAGTCGTGGGCTGAGCACAGTCCCTTAAAAACTTTTAGATAAATGTTACTACGTCCTTCCACACACTTCAGTTGCTTCTGCCTACTTAAGTAGTAGTTGTTGTTACTCATGTTCAAGTCTCTTGAGTAACAAGAAGATGGTTGCAAATTGAAGTGCCTAGAACAATACAGTTGGCAAGACTGGAGGGGAACTGTGTGGGTGAGCTTGAGGGTTCATCGGTGGGAGCAATGGGCTAAAATTGAGGGAAAAAGAGGGTTTATTTTTTTGTTTTTGCTGCTATCCTATCAAACTCTCATGTCTATGAGACAGTAATCTCTCAAAGAAACTGGCATATTATTATTGTAATTTTAAACAGAACTCTTTATAGAACAAACTACTCTGCATTTGCAGGGACATATATTTTTGAGATCTTTTTTCCATTGCTGGTTAATATGTCCACTTTCTGATGCTTGTAGATTTCTCTGCAACTGCTGCTGATTCCAGTGGAAAAGTTATTGTGCCTGCATGCCTATAAAAGTAGGCGCGATGCTGCTGTTTTGATGTGTGCTTTTATTCTCTCTCTACCTCTAGGCTAAAGTGAATAATGCCAGCCTGATTGGAATCGGGTACACTCAGACCCTTCGACCTGGTATGTAAGCCATAACAAAATACTAAAGGGAATCGCTTCCTACTGGGCTTAATAGAAAATATTATTTTAATTTGAGCTATTCAACAGAATGGGTAGCTATGGAGGTGGCAGCCATTAAGCAATCAAGGATTAGCAGTTTTAATGGAATTATTCTTTCATGTTTGCAGACCTACATGAGTCACTTTGCTTTGTGGGTGTGTGAGATAGACTTATGTATACAGGTAGTGCCTGAAATGAGGCATCTCATTTTAGGCAAGTCCCTGCCCAAGTCAAACTGCAGATGAAGACTGAGGTACTTTAGCACAGCTGTGTCATTAGCTGTTACTATATACCAAATTCCTTATTTGTGCATGAGTGACTGACTGCATTTCTACTTGAGTATTAGTATCGATGTTTGTTTTGTTTTTGCAGGTGTGAAGCTGACTCTCTCAGGTTTGGTTGATGGCAAGAACTTCAGTGCTGGTGGTCACAAGGTTGGGCTGGGCTTTGAGCTGGAGGCTTAATGCAGTTTTAAGTGGAACAGCGGCTCTGTTCCTGGAGATGAAGGGGAAAAAAGTAACCCAACATGTTTTGGCCTTAAAATTCTTCTGTGAAATTTCAAGTGTGAACTTTTTATTCTTCCAAAGAATTGTAACCCCTCCCCCAAGCTATAGGGTGTAAACTCATCATAAAAGGAGATACTTGAAGGCATGCATGGAAGTTGTAAAGGTTGTGCCACATTTCAGTTCCTCAGTGTTATTTTAAATTTGTTCCTTAAAGACAGCATAGCATTTCCTTACAAGGGAAAAAATCCCAGCTAGCACATCACATCCTGCATGTCCTACACCTGATGACCACTTATGAAATTGGTCTCTGTGTGGTTAGTGAAAGCTTTGGTTTTGCATCAAAGTGAAATAAATCAATCACATTTGGAACATATCCCTTCTGTGTGTTCCAGTACCGTTTGTTCAAGGTGTCCTTAGATTTGGCAGGAACTACTCAAAAATGCAACTAAAATAGGTAACCTGTTTGGTGCTGGTTTTCAGGGACAAAACTAAATCCTTTGCAGCAGTAAAGATTCAGGCACAGTCAGTCAGTGATGTGTGGTTTTTTATTGTTCACTAGTTGAGGGACTTGGCCCAATTCTCAAACACTTGTATAGTATAGTGAAAAATATTTCTCCTTTTAAAATTTAACATTCAAATAGAGCAAACCAAAAGTTTACATATTTCAGGTAGTTCGTTCCCATACAGGAAACAAGTATTCGGTAAGTACAGACATTACACTTGAGAAAAAGTGCAACCCAGCATGGTTAGCCAAATCAGTAAATTCAGTGCTTTTTTTTCATAAATGTCAGGAAAGACTTTGATTTCCAGAAAGGGAAAGGTAGCACAGCAGGTGGATGGGAGTTGTGGAAGATGACGAAGTATCTTCAGCTGCTGTTTTATAGGGTGAGTAAGATTTCTCATGCCCCTGCTGTACATTTGTGGGAAAAACAGTGAGAGTGATCTAAATTTTGTTAAAATTAGGCTGTCAGCTTTCCTTAAAAATAGGAATACATGTCACCATGAAACCACTAGATGGCAGTATAAATAGAGTTCAGAGGGTTTCATGTGGAGTAATGTCTGTCATGCTTCATCTGTCCTGAGCTGTGACTGAAGTGATTTTTACATCTGGGTTTGTTCTGGCTTATTTCTGTTTTCCCCTTCAAGCTGCAACCAGCTCCAGTCTAGAGACTAAAAATGAAGCACAGATTAGAGTTTAGCTGCCATCTTTCTAACCCAAAGCAAATATACTGGCTTTTCTTATAGTATTTTCTTTTAAGTACATAAGTAGGGTGCTTTTTTTTTTTTGTCATACAGTTTAAATGCCCAAAATTAAGGGGAAGGGATGTAGGGCTTTACTTTTTTTCCTGGTTTACTTAAACAATAGAAGCTGCTTCATATAATGTATTACTGACAGTCTCTTGTAATATTTAACCCCCTTTTGTTTAGGGAATGAGATATGTAACACACTGCATATACTAATAATTAAAATGGCAGAGGAGAGAGATCTATTCTTACAGCCAGCACTCCTCCCAAAAGTATGCTTATGGTTTAAAGTGATAGAAGTTGTTACCATAAAGCTCTGGTCCTGATCCCTCATTGTGTCATGCATCACACTTTCTAACTGGCTGCAGAGATTTTGTGATTCCATCAATAGTTCCTCACTGAAAAAGAAAGTTGCAGAAATGATTACATCAATTGAAACTGGAAGTCTCTCAAGTGTTAGAGGTGCAGCTGCCTTTTCCAACCTTGCATAGTACCTGTACACCAGCTAGCAACAAAGACTAAACTGTAATCCTTTGTATGCTGCCACAGTCCCACTTACATCAACTAAAAGTGTTGTTACTGTAGTCCATAGCACCTTAAGATTTACTGGTAAAGTGACCTAGAAAATGCATTCAACATGGCATCAAGCTTATATCCCTGTGCACTAATGGAAAGAGTCCAGAAATCAAACACTAGAAGGCGACCTGATGCGCAAAATAAGCCTGGCTCTGAATTTCTGAAATCAAGGGACCAGACTATTACATTTTTAATTAACCAAGGAGGAATTGGTAAACCAGCCACAATTACAACTGTTTATCCCCTGATTTGTCAGTGAATGTGCAAATTCCCACTGCTGTTGTGCTTTACAGGGACACTGTTTAAAGTCCAGCCCTGCCGTGTGGTTTCACAGTGAAATTTTAATATCTAAGTCTCCCTGTTGTTGAGACAGAAACCACAGGGGAACTGATTAGACACAAAGTGCACATTTACACTGTAGATGAAAGGTGTAAAATTCCAGTTCAAGGAGATGTGTGTGTTCTCTCTAAAACAAGATAAGAGCATAGCTCAAGCAGCAGGAAGGTCTAGCCACAGCCTATGTACCTAGTGTTTCAGACAGGATCCTATTCTGGGAAGCTACTCCTGGGGGAATTCAGCACATAATTGAGCTGTGCAGATTTTTAACTTTGTGCCCACTGTGGTGACTGAACGCAGCAGGCCAGGTCGAGGGAGGGAGGTTCGTGCGCATACAAAAAATCCTGTTCCGTACTTTTCTCAGCAATTATTTCCCTCTCCCTCAGCTCCTCTATTACCTCTGACTTTTCCCCAGCCTTTGCACTATTTCTGGGGGTGGAGGAAATATTGTTTTGTATTAATATGCCTAATAAGGAATCTATTTGTCAAAAAACATTTCTGAATCTTTTGTCTGTATTGTTAGACATACTTGCGAACAGGTATTTTGAAATAAATTACCAAAAATAACTGAAACTGGTGAGATTACATTGTGTTATTTTGACAAATAAAATATGCAGAATTTTTAGTTTTTTGGCACAATTCCCCCAGGAGTAAATGTGTACATCTCCTTGAGCTGGAACTTATACACCTTTCAGCTCTACTAGACGTGCCCAAAGTAATCTTAAAAATCCCTGTCAGCTAACAGTAATCTTAGGTGTTAACTGTAACCATAGATAAACAATGTGTCCCTTTAACATATGCACAGATGTAACTCCATCATTCTTCACTTTACCTTTTATTGTAAGTTACAGCTGGGACTTGCAACAGCAGATGGCCTGGGTTACTAAGCCGGGATGCATTCATACTCTCTGGGCTGCCACTGACAGGACCACGCACCTTACTCTGAAGGGAGAAGGCAGATTCAGATTGCTGCATGCACTTTATTTCTACATAAACTTATTTCCAGGAGCAAGTTCTGCCATTTCTCTTAATGGCAAGTAAGGGTTTGAGGTTTTAATATTAAGATAGGCCCAGATTTTCAAACCAAATTCAACAGAGGGAGGTGGGATATCCTGTTTTTACCTCATGTTCTTCAATGTCTATGCAGCATTTTTCTGCATGCTGCCTTTAGCCCAAAACAGGTTTTCATATACCCCTCAGTACCTGGTCACCCCACTAAAGTTGCAGAATATTGAACTGCAGTTCTATTATCTTCCCTCAGAATTAAACAATTTTTAAAAAATCTTTTATCATATGTTCTTTAGAGCAATTAAAGAACCTCACCCCCTTAATCTATAAATGCCCTGGAAAAGAACAAAGAGCGTAATTGTGTTGGGGGGGGAGGGTTTCCCCTGTGAAATTCCCAACACCAGTGATGAAATACCTGCAGCCCACAGCATTTCAAAGAAGGGGTTCTAAAGCCAGTGCAGGCTCTTGAATATAGCTGCACTTGTTCATCCAAGCCTCTACCATCAAAAGGGAGGTGGGGGGGGGGGGGGGAAAGAGGTTCAATAGACCATTAACTTCTGTTTCACTCACACAAGCAATTTTCAGCAGGTTCCATAATTCTTTCTGTCGTTTTTCCTGAAGTCTGACAACTGTGTTCTCATCTTCATTCATCAGGTTCATCACTTCCTCCACTCTGGGGAACAATTCCAGTGCCTTCTGCTTGCAAATTACTGTCTTACTGTAAAGAATAATAATCAGGTCAGATGAGCAGCTGCACTGTGTCAGTTAGAAACTCCATCAGCTCCAACTGTTTAACTCCTAATAATTGGAGAAGAACGTGATTCTTAATTTGTGAAGTTGTCTTACTGAGACTAATACATCCATCCCCTCATTGTAGTAAGAGCAACAGAGAAGGTTGCCCAGCATTCCTTATCTATCTTCCATAAAATGGATGTTCTGGGACTCACCTGAGCTGAGCATAAATTAGACGGACTGTCTTTTCAAATGTCTGGATTGCCTGCAGGAGCAGTCGCACTATTTCCTGACTGTCACCACTGGTCCTCTGGTCTAGAGAGATGAAAAAGTGAGGGCAGAGAGTGAGTTCATTAGAGATTACAAGAATCAGTCATGGTTTCTGTAGCTCTTTGGAAAGAGGCCACTTGGCAGGGGGCTGTAGCCCAGAGATTATACTGGGGGATGGGTCTGTGGCCATAGGGAGGAAGGGCTGGGCAAGAGTCCTGCCTACAGCACAAGCAGGGGCACATGCCTTCAGCAGTGGTTTGGGGAGAAGGGCCCAAAATGGATTCATCCTGAAGAGGCAGCCAGCTGCTAGAACCAATTGGTCAAGTGAGCAAAGCTGACCTCCCCGCTTTGAAGTACCACCTCTTTCCCAGGCAGCCACAATTGGGGTAGGGGTAGCAGTGCTCTTTTGGAACTGGAAAAGAGGAGAGAGACCATATGTTGGCGTGTGGGCCACAGGCCTGGAATGGAGAATTCTCAATGCTGTTTATCGCTCGTTCCAATTAACTGTCACACACAGCAACAAGACAACAGCAGCTACAGGTTCTTTACCTCTTGGCTTCTCCCTCAGTCGCCGGTAAAGTTCTCTGGCTTGTTCTTCCCTACAAAATAAAAGGCACAAGTGTTTCTCTAGAATCCAAATTGTAATCGACTCCTTCAAGGACTCTCAAAAACACTTCACATACCTGACCATGCAGCTGCCAGACAGCTGAGTCATGTCAGCAGTCCATTGCAGGCTTTTTGTTAGGCCCTGCCAACCCAGTCTGTGGTTTGGGCATTTGAGCAGGTGCCTCTGACTGCCTGCATTCAGAAAAGAGCCACTGTGCTAGAAATGCTAGCACCACAGGCTAGAGAGGGTTCCAACTTACAGATCCTCCAGGGTGCCCCCTTGCTTCCGCCCTAGTGGGCTTCTCTGCAGGTCCACAATGTCTGCCTGCAGGGCCATCATCCTCTTCACCAGCTGATCCACATCCTCCTCCTGAAAGAAGGAGCTTCAGTTAACAACATTACCCCCAGACATAGGCCAGCCACAGGGTGAGGGACTCTCTTTCTAACGGGCCTTAAATGGAACAGAAGTTGCTTTCTCTCTTCATCCACAATCCTACAGCCCTAGACAGGGAAGAAGGGCTTGTGCAAAGATTTCCCTTTGATACAAATAGATTGATTTGGTCCTCTCAAACTGGCCCCTTCTAATGATCTTGCCGCTTTCGATACCATAGCTCAGCTTGTGGTGAAGAGACACTGTTTGTTCACATTCTAAGGTGAACCTGCAGCTAGTGACAAAAAGGGGAACAAAATTTCCTCTCAGCTGCTCCGAAGGGCTATTGTAATTCTCTCCTCACCCACCAATACCCTTAACCTTACCCCTCAGATATCAGCATCCCAGTCCTCATATCCAGTGTCTATCTCAACCTGTGATATACTAATGCCAGGAAACAGGATCACTGACTCCTTCTTAGGGAGAAACCTTCTGTCCCCCTGTATTCTGGGGAAAGATGATATGTATGTGGGCAGGTAGGAGGACAGTCACCAAAGAAATCACTTTTCAGTAGACTTATGTATTTTAGATGCCATCTCAAGTTACCCTGTCCCTCAGTCCCAGTATTTGGGACCGGTGAGTGCACAC
Source organism: Natator depressus (assembly GCF_965152275.1). NCBI lineage: Eukaryota > Metazoa > Chordata > Testudines > Cheloniidae > Natator > Natator depressus. The sequence goes on from NC_134259.1 coordinate 188,798, forward strand.
ACTGAGCAGATGGGAAAGAATCCCCACTTTTAGAATTTGGTATTAACACTTCCATTCCTAAAGTCTTTCTGAGCACTGCCAGCCAGCCACTTTCCTTTTCAGTTTTAACCTCCTGGTGAGTCTTCTCGTTACCCCAGTGACAGCCCCCTTGACAACAGTACAATTGCTTTTGTCTATAATTGGGCCTGTTACAAGTATCTCTCAGTTTAGACATTAGAAATCCTCTCCTTATCGCCTCCATATCTTTCTTCCCTGACCCTTCCCAATACAGAAAGGGCTACACTAGGCCAGGGGACAAGGAAAAACTGATGCAACCTACAACAAAGGAAGGCCAGTCCAGCCATGGAGTGGAGGATGAAAATGCAGGGTAGCAGCAGAAAGCTGCCTCTTTCAGGCAAGCAATTAAACCTAAATCTAGAAACCTACCCGCCCGCAAAGCTCCACAGCCAGCTCCATCTCCTTCCAGGCAAACAACAGCTTCTCAGAGGCTCAAAAAAGAAGGAAGAAACAAGTACATTACTCTGTGCTGCATGTGAGGAAAGGAAGCTACCATGTTGGGATTGGGGGAGCGGATGGAGGACTCCCCTGCATGTCACAGGGGCTGTACTCACTGATTCCAAACTCTATCTGCTCACTGTACTTCTCCAGGTCAATCTGGATGCTGGTTTTAAAGAAATCCAGCTTTGCCTTCAGCTGTTGGGACAGGGAGGCCATGGAATTCTTCATCTTGGAGAGATTGCTATTGTAACGCAGCAGATTCATCCTGTGGAGACAGTGAGAAGGGTCACATGGGTCCAGCGCCATAGGAGCTGCACACAGTGTCCCAACTGATCCCACATGCAGCTTTCAGAGCCACTCTCATTCAAGCTTACAGACCCCAGTATTCTCCAGCTGACCCATGATCAGCCCACATTTTCCTGTGTCACCAAGACAAATGAACAGGGCTGAGTGTAGCTGAGATGGCACAAAGACAACAGGGTTAGAGGCCACAGCTCTTAGCTCTCCATTAACTGCAAATAACTCCACCTTTACCAAGAACTTCCCCCACCCAGATAGTGCCTCACTCCTACATCACTGTAGGGCAGGTTTCTTTTCCTGTTATCTCCCTCTAGCCAGGAGGCCTAAGTGGAGCCAAGTATTCCCAAAGGGATCCCCACTGTACATGGCTGCTCGCTGCCCCTGCTGAAGCAGGTTACAATCCTCCTTCAGAGTCCGAATCGTGTGCCAGACCTGACCCCACACCTTCCGTAGCTGGAAGAAGGACAGATTCTTCTTTGGATCCTGAACTGGAAACACAGAGAGAGCATATTTTTTGTTTGTTTGTTTGTTTTAAAACAACAAAGAGAGAGAGAGAGAGAGACTTACCGGAGCAGTGCTACAGGCTAGGAGTTAGCACCACCCAGTCCAAGTCTGAGATAGGGTGCCACCTCCTCTTGAACGTGCACAGCCAAGTCTCTGTGCCCATCATATCCCATCTGGGGCACTAGAAAGGCTATTTCACTGCAACTGGCCACAGTTTGAGAGTCTAACTCAACGGGTCATGATTCTTCTCTACCCTCAATTAAATCCCACCCCTGAGATTGAATGCTATGACAATCTGCTTCGTTGCCCACTCCGCTCAAGAGCAAATGTCCTCCCCCTACAGCTCACATATACAGCAAGCTCTCTGCTGATTCCCCCTGGAAATAACCCATGCCCAGGGGAAGTCCTTACGGATGCAGTCAACACTTTCTGGATGAGGCCGCAGGAAGATCTGCCTCTCATAGGCAACTTTACGGTTGTCAAAGAGGAAGAGGAGGTCTGTGTCCGTGGCCGTGGCATCATTCACCTGCCAAGATGAGACCTATCTCAGTACTCTCCGATACAGTATTCCCAAGCAGCCTCCACTGAAATAACTCAGAGCCAGCCGTTCTTTCCAAGAGGACAGAGCCAGCTGGCTTGCCATGGCCCAGGACAGTGTGAGCAGCAGGAGGGAGGACTGCTTTGCTTCAGTGAAAACAGGTGGGAGTGTGAGGCTGGGGTAGGTGCTCAGAGTGCAAGTGCAGGCTTGGCTAGCAGGTGTTCAGGTTTCAGCCCCAGGCTCACCTTGCTGTCAGCCATGCACTGAATAGCCAATTTCTGAGGGTATAGTGCAAGCCCCGCCTCCTGCAAGAGCTCCTGCTCCTGTTCTGGAATACCAGTATCTGACTGAATCCTGGCCTTCACAGTCTGCAAGGTTTCCTCTTCTGTCACAGGGTACATGTGCAGAGTGCCAGTAACCATGTTTAGGATGCGAACCAGCTGCAAGAAAAGAAGTGGGACATGGGAAGAAGCTAGGTCATGGCTGAGCAGAGATGCCAGGACTCAGACCAGGTGATGGAGAAGTAAACTAGGAACACCAGGTTCATATGGCCACTTTAGGGGCTGCTTGGCAACATCATGCCAAGGTCTTTGACCTGCATCAGACAGAAGGGAGGCCACGCGACACAGAAAATGGGACCAACAACTCCCCTTCCCTCCGCCAGAGTGAGAGAGGCACAGACGCTCAGTGAAATAACAGACAGGAAAAGCCCTGGGTCAGTGAATATTTCTCCTCAGCTGACCAGGAAGAAGCCAATGTGTCTTGGACTTCGCCCTTCCACATGCCAAACACATCCCATTCCACATAAACCATTGCTAGTTTTCCCGAGTATTTTTCCTTGATTGTTACCAAGTGACTATCTTTCAGCCTCCAGAAAATCTAGGTCCCCTTGTGGCTTCAAAATAAGCACACTTTAACAAACTCAGAACTGGTAAGTAAGAAAATCTAAGGGTTAAACAAGTTCAGGAGAACCAGCAGTTTCTCAAGAAGACATTATTAAATGCATAACTTCAGACTATTCTGATCCGAAAGAAAGATAGGGCGAATATTAAGAGGCCACTATGGCTCATCAGGAGCTCTTTAAATGACCTGAAATAAAAAAGGATTATAATAAAAAAGTGGCAGCATGGACAAATGGCTAATGAGGAGTACAAAAGAGTAACAAGCATATAGGAACAAAATCAGAGCATTACACCTAGCTACATCAGAAGCAAAAAAGATGGACAGTGTAGGTTCTCTACCTAGTGGGGAAGGAGAGCTAGTAACGGATGACAAGAAGGCTGAGGTACTTAATGCTTGTTTTACTTCAGTCTTCACTAAACTGGTTAAACAGTGACCACATACTCAAACACATTTAACATTAACAACAAGGGAGCAGGAACAGACACCAAAATAGGGAAAGACCAGGTTAAAGAAAATTTAGATGTACTCAAGTGCGCGGGGCCTGATGAAATTCATCCTGGGGTACTTAAGCAATTAACTGAAGCAATCTTGGAGCCATCAGCATTATTTTTGAGGACTGGACAAGGGAAACATACCACTTGTCTTTAAAAAGGGGAACAAAGAGGACCTGGGGAATTACAGACCTGTCAGTCTAACTTTGATACTTGGAAAGATACTAGAACAAATTATTAAACAATCAATTTCTAAGCATGTAGAGGATAATAGGGTTATAAGGAATAACCATAATGGATTGTCAAGAATAAATCATGCAAAACCAATCTGATTTTCTTCTTTGACAGAATTACTATCTTAATTGGGGGGTGGAGGACAGCAGACATGATAGATCTTGATTTTAGTAACACTTTTGACACAGTGACGGTCTCATAAGCAAACTAGGGAAATGTAATATAGATTAAGTTCCTATAAGTTTGGTGCACAACTAGGTGAAAGACTGTATTCAAAAGTAGTTATCAATGGTTTGCTGTCAAACTGGGAGGTCATATCTAGTGGGTTCACACTGCAGGGGTCAATCCTGGGTCCAGTACTGTTCAATATTGTACTTGGATACTGGAGTGGAGAGTAGGCGTACAAAATTTATGGGAGGGGTTTCAAGGACAGGATTAGAATTCAAAATGACCTTGACAAATCAGAGAATTAGCCTGAAATCAATAAGATGAAATTCAATAGAGGTAAGTTCAAAAGTACTTCACTTAGTAAGAAAAAAAATCAAATGCATACCTACAGAATGGGGAATAACTGGTTAGGTAGTAATACTGCTGACAACAAGCTGGGCATTATAGTAGATCACAAATTACATATGAATCAACAATGTGATGCAGTTACAAAAAAGGCTAATGTCATTCTGGACTATATTAACAGGAGTGTCGAGGGAACTGTCCTGGTCTACTTGGCACTGATGAGGCCTCAACTGGAGTGCTGTGTCCAATTCTGGGTGCCACACTTTAGAAAAAAGAAAAGGAGTACTTGTGGCACCTTAGAGACTAACCAATTTATTTGAGCATAAGATGAAGTGAGCTGTAGCTCACGGAAGCTTATGCTCAAATAAATTGGTTAGTCTCTAAGGTGCCACAAGTACTCCTTTTCTTTTTGCAAATACAGACTAACACGGCTATTACTCTGAACACTTTAGAAAAAATGTGGACAAACTGGAGAAAATCCAGGAGAGCAACAAATGGTTTAGAAAACCTGATCTATGTGAAGAGGTTAAAAGCTGGGTACGTTTAATCATGAGAAAAGATGACTGTGGGGAAACTTGATAACAGTCTTCAAATACGTTCAGGGCTGTGCTAAAGGGGATGTCGATCAATTATTCTCCATGTCCACTGAAGGTAGGACAAGTAATAATCTTATAATCTGCAGCAAGTAGAGACTGAAGTTGGATATTAGGAAAATATGTTCTAACTCTCAAGAGTAGTTAAACTCTGGAACAGACTTCCAAGGGAGGCGGTGGAATCCCCATCATTGGAGGTTTTTAGGAACAGGTTGGACAAACACCTGTCTGGGATGGTCTAGGTTTACTTGGTCCTGCCTCAGCACCAAGGGATGGACTTGATGACTTCTTGAAGTCTCTTCCAGTCCTACATTTCTACAATTCTGAAGTCACCAGAAGGACCAAACTCTACAGTCATTCTGCAGCTCAGCAATCTGCAGCCCCAGAGAGCCTAAAATAAACCATCCACATTATCTCACCACAACATAGACCAATTCAGTACAGAAGGGGCTTCCCAGCTGTGGGGTCCATCCATTTTTGTGCCACAAATCTTTGCTCTACTGGACAGCTCTGCAGCTCCACTCCCTGCGGGTCAGCTCTGCATTTGGGGAGAACCATACTGACCTCCTCCTTTGAACGTGCTTTGAGATCTACTGATGTAAGAGTTCAGTATGTGTTTCTTGTTACAGCCTGGTACTAAACAACAGTACTCACTCTTGTGGATATACTTGCTCAGACCAGCCCTCAGCAGTGCTTTTCCTTTTTACAAACCAGCCTCTCCCATCTTAATGGGGTTTCCTCACATCCTTCCCTAGCCCCATGTCTAGCCTGCTTTTCTCTCATAGGCTAACATAAGCTGTACTCTCTGGACACTGGTCTGTCCATGAAAATCCAGTCCCAAGACTCACCTTTAGGTTCAGTATATCATCCAATGCCTTGAAACAGCCATTGAGGCCATAAACAGGGTCTGTCCCTCTCTGCCGCGGGTGCCACATTAACATGAGCTGCAGCCATTTCTCCAGCCGCCCAGCCAAAATGCTGTGGGGCAGAAACAAGAACCAGAGAAGAAAGATGTGTTTCAGTTGGCCATACCAGTTCACATCTACAAAAAGAGATGCGAAGCTCAGACTTCCCCCCTAATCTCTTAACTAGAGAACAGAGAAAGGAGCATGGAACCTTCTACAGCAAGCTAACAGGATCCTCCTGTTTTCATCTATGGAAACTTCAGCCAGATGGTACCATGTGCACTGGGTACTAAATTTTTCAAGGAGATCAGCAAGGTCATAGAAACAAAATAGACCCCTTCCTATTCTCAGGAGGAGATAGCCATCTTATCCCCATAGGATGCATTTGGGTCATACTCCTCACCTGTTTAGATTATTGGGATATGGTAAACTGCTAGAAAATTTCACTTCTCCAGCCAAGTCTTCATAGACAACAATATCCAACTCGCTCTTCTGTCGCACTTTTGTGTGCCTAAGGAGTTCAAGCAGGTACAGTGACAAAGTAAAGAAGGTTCTGTGATCCCTCTGCATGATCACAACTGCACCTCACCCTTCCCAGGACACACATTACCCTCTAGCCTATTTCACAACACAGAGATGCTGCTGAAAACACAGACACACAGCTAACAAAATCTGTCCCAGGTATCTTATTCAGACATTTGCAACTCCCCTGCAAAACATCCCAACTTGTATTTAAACCTGACAGCAGATACGCTGATGCTGCTCCAGCTCCAGGTTAATTGTTTGCCCAAAGAGTGTCAATCCCACTGGTCCCATAGATAACCTAGGTCTGTCCCAAAGAGATTTACCAGGGAAGACTGAACCTGGTAGCCAACTCAACACTCTCAAGTGAAGGGATCAACTCCCCCAACCTAATGGGAAGGGTGAGATACTAATTCCATCAGCCCCAGCAACCACTCAAGCTGCATGACAGTCAAGTGTTTGAAGCCAGGAAAGCTCTTACAATGCCTAAGTTCAAATCGCTAGTAGGCCATGAAACAATGATTAACCCTAAAATTGAGAACCCCTTCCCTCGCACAACATGAAAACAGGACGATGGTTTGGAAGCCACATTATAAGAACTTCCTCCTCCCTGTCTGGCCCCAGCTTACTCACCATTGCACAGGCTGCCAGTTGGGCAGAAATGGTCTGAAACCTGTTATGCATTCAAATGCCAGTGTGCCAAAGCTCCAGTAATCCACCGTCACCGTGTACTTCTGCTGTTCCAGCAGCTCTGGAGCCTGGGTCAGCCAACACAGGTTGAAGATTAAGCCATTTTCTCTCAGACCTCAACTGCACCTGCCTCCTAGGATGTTCATTAATGTTTGCGCATCACTGTGGAAAGCTCATGCTAAGTGTTTTATCACTCAGGAACCTTACTGGCCTCTTTGACCCAGTCCTAGGGGTTAATGAAACTCATACCCTCTATACAGGAGAAAGTTAGCAATGAAATGTGAAAACCCAAATGTTGGCAAAGAGCAACAATACAGCCTGTTCTTTTGCTTCAGCACGTGTATCCCAAACATCCATACCTGCGTGGTTGGGACTCCTCTCCCACCCCACAGCCAGATTACAGTGCCTGCTCCCTCCTCCTGCTCTGCCCCACAGACCTTGCTGGTCACAGCAACACTACAAGCTAAATCCACTCCTTACCAGGTACTGCAGTGTCCCAACGAAGGAAGTGCACAGACTGCCCTGATCCAGCTCCTTAGCATACCCCAGGTCAATGATCTTGTGTATTAACTGAGAGACAGACAGATGGCAGGGAGTAAGAGGACTGAAAACACATTCTGCAATGAGAGCATGCACTTCTCTAGAGAGAACAGATGATTTCAGTACTCAGAAGCACTGGGAGAAAGGGCAGGAAGCATCAAGGCAGTGTTGCACTCTTGCATGATCACAAGCACAAAGTTGCTGGTAAAGCAGCTCCTCAGGGTCATTATGAGCGTGAGATGCAAGGAACTGGAGATACTATTGCTGACTTACAATAGAGCCCAGTCTGAATGGGGGGACGTTCCTAAGAGAGCTGGATCACTCCGGCCTTTGAATAGGAGTTTATTTCTATTTCCTGAGGAGATGTTCATGCTCCCTTAAGGAGAAGTGAGAAAGATAGCCAGATCTGTGCCTCTGCTGGCACAATGCTACCATAGCCATCAAGTGGGGAGAATCCTCACATTATAAGAACTCCTATGCTGCACCCCTGCTATCCCTATGTAGGGGATGTGACCAGGGAAAAGTGGGCATGGCCATAACTTTCCCTAGTTACTCTGGTGTATGTTGCAGTCCAACCTGGCCCCAGGATCAGGGAAGCATAGAGATGGCTTAATGCTCCCTTGGAACCACCATGTGAGGTGTCATGTGCCACCCCGTGGTGCCCTGACTGGGAATGGGCAATCCAAATAGTCGTGCTTAGAGTGGCAGTCTGCAGCAGTGCAGCCACCATTTCATCACACAGCCAGGACTAGGCACAGAGTGTTTAAACTAAAGCCTCATGGGAATTGCTTCTGCATATCAAGGAAGCGTCAGAGAGGCAGAGATATCTGATGGTCTGAGCTCGGTCTGTAAGCCGGGAACCACACACACCCCCAGCCAATTTCCACACAATTCTGACACCTATTATCACTTTGGCTTTGGCAAAGTCACTTCCTCTCTGCCTCACTTCCCAGTCTGTAAAGGGTGGGGTGGGGGGAAGAGAAGGACACAATTCATAGTACTTGGATGTTCAGAGAAATCATTAGTTAGCAGTTTGTATAAATACCAAGAATTACAAGATGAACCCCACCACCACCTCTCAGATAGTGTCATGTTCAGACACCCTCATTGGGGCTAGTCGTTTTAGCTTGCGAGATCTCTGAGAGGGATCACGTTTTCAGCTTCAGCTCCTAGTCATTCTCTCTCTCTCTCACACCCCCGCGCCCCCTTTTGTGCTCCCACCCTTACACTCCACTCACTGTCTATATGGCCAAAGTCACCCAGCTCCTACTCACCCTTTGTTCTCCTTGCTGTAGGACAATGTTCTCAGGTTTCAGGTCTCTGTGGATGATCCTATTCTCATGAAGGTACCTGAGAGCAGAGGCTGAGACAGAGAGAGACAGCTGTTACTCAGCACAACTGACACCTTCCAGCATTACTCCAGAGGGTCTAAGCCTGCAGGCTCTAAAAGGCAAACATGGCTGAGAAGAGATTACAGTGAGGGAGAACAGGGATGGGGATGTAGTACAATGAGAAGGTTTGGCCTGGAAGCCACTTGCAATACGCTGTACCCTGAAGTAGCAAGGACAGGGGCTGGGTACAGCTCCTCCAGGATATGGAAGCAGAGCTTGTTCTGTTGGCAGCTGACCTCTTTGCATACATGAAAGTTCCATCACATCCATGGAAAATCCTCACTGACCCCTTCCCTATCCCAATCTAGTTCCTCCTGGCATTCCCCCAGGAGACAGGTACCTAGGGGATCTCCAGCTGCAGCAGGGAGGAAATGAGGCAGCCAGGTGGGAGACGGGCTCTAAGGGCCAAGCCCACTTTAGAGAGAGGAAGTGCTATGCTCAGCATTTTCACGCCTCATCTGTCCTAAAATCAGTGATGATCCAGTGGCCACTGTTCCGTGCCAGGCCAGGTCTGCATTGCCCTCAGTCCTTTGGCTGGCTGCAGTCTGCCCCACCAGGAAATACTTCTACCACATCCATCTGGCATAGCCATCTCTGCACCATCCTGGCTCACAACCACCAAAGGCAGACGGTATGCCTGGGGACAGAGTCATGGCTGGAGGGCCGATACACTCCAGCTATGCTGAGCCAACACGATCACCCCAGGGTATGGGCAGGCACAAAGAGGTAGATCAGAGCCACTTCCCCACTTTTCTGTGTCAAGAGAAACTCAGGCTGGATGGAGAATTGGGACCAAAGCCTGCATTTTTCCATGTTCAGCCAAGCCAATCCCTGAGCAAAACCCTGCAGCCATTAGGTGGGGACACAGCTCATTCCGGCTGTTTGTGAGGAAGAGGCTAGCAGCATTTCCATAGCCTGCAGCTGCACTTCCCAGCACTGACTCAAAGGGACTCACTTCCCGCTCCCTCCACATCGCTCATGAGGCGACACAGAGCGCAGAAGAGAATCCAGTGCCCCGAAACTCCCCTATGAGCGTCAGTCTGCCTAGCCTGACTTCAGGGAGACACCAACAATCATGCTACTCAAGGGGTGACTTTAACCCTTAGGATGCTGCCTAATCCCCAGCATGGCCCGATCCCAGGGTTTCAGCTGGGCCACTAGAGGTACTACTGAGAAGAAGGGAACACTTCTAGCTAACCAGGGTCAGGGCCTTGGATCATTAGACCCGGGGTTGCTCCCTCCACTACCTGTCCTCTCAGCATGACACCCCCCACCTCTGTTACCAGCCCTCAGCCTCTCCTTGGGCCAAGAATGAGAACCGGGGAGGCAAACAAAAGCTGTCACTGGGCCAGAGGTGCTCAGATTGAGGGGCAGGAGGAGGAGATTCTGTTCAGCTTTTGTGCCTCCAGGAAGAGTAGTTTGTTCCTCCTCTTGCTCATTCCCCAGGCCCACACCAGCCCAACAGGCACTTTTTAAATACCTTCCTCCGAAATACACTGTATTGGCCAAGACCTACATAAGAGTCACAACCAACCCACTTCATGCCAACCATCCCCTGAATCTAGCATCAGGAAGCCCCAAAGACAACAAAAGACACTCCCCCACATAGTTACAGATTAATGGTGCATTTGACTCAGGGCTGCCACTGGGGCTTTAGCTAGTGCAGGTCACGCTGCTTGAGCCATCCCAAGAGCAAGCTAGTGAGAGCAGGTTGCACCTGGGCACCAATACAGCACTGGCTTCCCATCTGCTGCTTCCAGGTGTGAACCAAGGTCTTGGTTCTAATCTAAAGAGTTCCACATGGATGGGGGCCTGCCTGCCCTGGAGATGGTTCCTTCTCATGCTTCACCACAACACCAGAGATCTTTGAGGTGCACCTGTCCCCAATCCCTAAATACTCATGCTTGGGGACTGGAGGCTGGCTGTGCTGGGGGCATCACCTCATTACCACAGGTCACTTAGGGTGATATATGTTTGAGGAAAGGGGGCCTGTTCAAAGCAAACAGTCCACAACAAGCACCATAATAGTGTCAGTCTGCGCTCCCATCAGTCTCAGATGCTATGGTGATGATGTAAGTCAATGCAGAGATGAGGGGCCCACCCTAGCCCCGAGGATGGGCTGCAGCTGGGAATCCCTATGAAGAACACAAGCTGGAACTCACTCATCCTGCCTAGCACCTCCCAGGAAATCCCTTGAGCTGGGAAAGGAAACACACTGCTTTCCACATCTCAATGTCAGAGACAAGTCAGAGGCCATTTCCCTTCTGGGGAGGCTTGCAGAGCAAGGCAGGAAGGAAAATACTATGAGATACCTATCTAAAGGGGAGGCATCCAGGATCACAGACCTACTTCCCCCAGATGGAAAAGACTCATGGAACTAAAATGGCTCCCTTCCCAGACTGGGACAGCGGCAGGCCCTGCTGCCATAAAGCCGCATTAGGCAGACCCAAAAAGAAAGAATCAGAAGAGCAACTAGCAAAAGACACTGACAGCAAATTCTTTTGCAAGTACATCAGAAGCAGGAAGCTTGCCAAACAGTGGGGCCACTAGATGATCAAGGTACTAAAGGAATACTAAAGGAAGACAAGGCCACTGCAGAGAAGCTAAATTAATTTTTTGCATCAGTCTTTGCTGCAGAGGACGTAATGGAGATTCCCACGAGGGAGATTTCCACACCTGAGCCATTCTCTTTAGGCAACGAATCTGAGGAACCGTCCCAGACTGAGGTGTCAATAGAGAAGGTTTTGGAACAAACTGATAAGTTAAACAGTAATAAATGACCAGGACCAGATGGCATTTACCCAACAGTTCTGAAGGAACTCAAATATGAAATTGCAGAACTACTAACCCTGGTACGTTTCAGAGCAACAGCCGTGTTAGTCTGTATTCGCAAAAAGAAAAGGAGTACTTGTGGCACCTTAGAGACTAACCAATTTATTTGAGCATAACCCTGGTATGTAACCTATTGCTTTAATCAGCCTCCATACCAAATGACTGGCATATAGTTAATGAAATGACTGCTTTTTAAAAAGGCTCCAGAGGTGATCCCAGCAATTACAGGCTGATATACCTAACTTCAGTACCACGCAAATTGGTTGAAACTAGTAAAGAACAGAATTATCAGACACATAAATGAACAAGATTTGTTGGGAAGAGTCAACATGGCTTTTGTAAAAGGAAATCATGCCTCACCAATCTATTACAATTCTTTGAGGGTGTCAAAAACATGTGGACATGGGTGATTCAATGAATATAGCGTACTTAGACTTTCAGAAAGCCTTTGACAAGGTCCTTCAGGCTCTAAGCAAAGTAAGCAGTCATGGGATAAGAGAGAAGATCCTCTCATGGATCAGGAACTGGTTATAAGACAGAAACCAAAGAGTAGGAATAAATGGTCAGTTTTCACAGTGGAGAGAGGTAAATAGTGCTGTCCCCCAAGGATCTGTACTGAGACCAGTGCTGTTCAGCGTACTCAAATGATCTGGAAAAAGGTGTAAACTGTGAGGTGGCAAAGTTTGCAGACAATATAAAATTACTCAAGATAGTTAAGTCCAAAGCTGACTGCGAAGAGTTACAAAGGAATCTCACAAAACTAGATGGCTCGACAACAAAATAGCAGATGAAATTCAGTGATCAATGCAAAGTAAAGTACAGTGGAAGACATAATCCCAGCTATACATAAAAAGTAATGGGGTCTAAATTAGCTGTTACCGCTCAAGAAAGAGACCTTGAAGTCATCATAGATAGTTCTCTGAAAACATCTGCTCAATGTGCAACAGCAATCAAAATAGCTAACAGAATTAGGAAAGGACTAGGTAATAAAACAGTAAATATAATACCACTACATAAAATTCCTCATATGCCCATACCTTGAAAACTTCACACAGTTCTGGTCGTCCCATTTCAAAAAAAGATATATTAGAATTGGAAAAAGTACACAGAATAGCAAGAAGATTGATAAGGGTATGGAACAGCTTTCATGTGAGGAGAGATTAAGACTGGGACTGTTCAGCTTGGCAAAAAAAAATGACTAATAGGGGATCTGATAGAGGTCTATAAAAATCACAAATGGTGTGGAGAAAGCAAAGAAGGAAGTGTTATTTACCCGTTCACATAACACATGAACCAGGGATCATCCAATGAAATTAATATGCAGCAGGTTTAAAACAAACATAGGGAAGTACTTCTTCACACAATGCAGTCAACCTGTAGAATTCATTGCTAGGGGATGTTGTGAAGGCCAAAACTATAGGTTCAAAAGAGAATTAAATACATTCATGGAGGATAGCTCCATCAATGGCTATTAACCAAGATGGTCAGGGATGCGACCTCCTGCGCTGGGTGTCCCTAAACCTCTGATTGCTAGCCGCCAGGTCTGGATGACAGTATGGATAACTGTCCTGTTCTGTTCACTCCCTCTGAAGCATCTGGCACCAGCCACTGTGGGAACAACAGAATACTAGGCTAGATGGACCCAGTGTGGCCATTGTTATGTTCACTTACCGATATCAGAGAGCAGGATGAGAATGGCTCCCTCCCGTAAGCCACAGCAGTTCTCAAACTGGTTCAAGTACTGCAGAGGATCAAAACAGAGTGTAAACTAATCTCCTCTGTGCCCCAGTCCTGGGTTTGGCCCCAATCCTGCAAATGCTTATGGATGTGAGTAGCTCTGCAGAACTCAATAGCATTACTCAGATGTGTAAATGTCTGCAGGATCAGGTCCTTAAATAGTAAAACTACAACTTCAAACAGTATTTCCCTCTCCACAGATAGGGAAATTGCCATCATCTTCTCCACCAGCTCCTCCAGGAGGAAGAAACCCCTTCACAGCTTCCTTCCCCGTGTCCCGCAGCAGTTGGCTCAGCCAGCCAAGCACCAGTCTCCCTAATTGCAGCCATGTGCTTTGGGCACTATCTGCATTTGGGCTTTTAGCAAAAGTTAGAAAAACAACAAGACGACCAAAAAAAACACAAGTTACTTTTCCTGCTGACAGAGGGGAGCTTATCACTTCTGGGCAGAGGTTCACCCACTGACCTGGTCTGGGCCATACTCACATCCTGTTCTCCATCTCTTACACATCCCTTGCTCTCTACGTTTGCATCCCACACACACACACACAATTTGCTCACTGCCCAACAGAAATGGAAAATTTCTAATAAAAATCCAGAAAAAGGATGAAAAATGCATCTGGGATCAACCCTGCCACTTGCTCAGAGGAGGCACAAGCAGGCACAGCCCCAGTTCAGGAGGATTAGGTGGCAACAGCATGTGGAAGCAGCTGGGGAAATCCCACTGAATCACAGTTGAGCCTCTGCAGAAGAAACCCTACACTTCCCCCAGTAGCTGTCCCTGCCCTCCCAGGATCATCAGCCTCACCTTGCGAAGGTCTCCACCCTGGCAGTATTCCATGGCCAGCAGAGGCAAGTCAGTGGGTGCGAGGTTCTGCATCCCTTCGGGGACATCGCGGGCAGCCACCACATTGGGATGATTCAGTCTGAGGAAAGGAAATGAGGGAAGCATGAGATCACTGGAACCAATTCATCTCAGCCTCCTCCCAAGCAATAACGGAAAGGGCCAGCATCCTGAAAAGTGATCATCCAAACAAGAGCTTTATAGTCTCACACACAGGTAGGTATTAGGAAAGGTCACAATGGGACTGTAACCCTTCGGACACAGAACTAGTGCACTTCAAAAGCTTCCTTCACCCTGCTCAATCCACTCTTTCCCCCCAGGGCACAGCTTTAGTCCTAACTTGTCTCCCAGCTGTCAGTTTCCTCATTCTCTCTATGAGCATCCAAACTTTGACATGCAGCCTGCTCCTAGCCCCATGAGAAGTCAGGGCTACATTCAGCCCATTGCAGCCTGCACAAAGTGGGTGCCACTTAGTGTCTTTGGGACTCATTCAGCAGGGATATAAATGGTGGGGTAAATTAGCCTGGAAACTGGGTACCTAGCAAAGTCATATAACTTGCACTGATGGGGCTTTCCGTGCATGTGCAAGACACTCACAGAAGACAGCACAGGAACAACAACAAATAGGAAGGTGCAAGGTGAAGCAGTTCCCTAACATGCACTGCCCCCAGGCTCCTGGGGCCAAACGCAGCCCCAACCTCCATGCACCTCAGCACCAGGGGCAGATCTAGATGCAAGTTACAGGACATAGCCTCAGAAAAGGGGTGTGAGTGACATTTTCCCCCCAGAAATGTGACCTGCATTCAGCACACCGCATTCCCATTATTGCTGAACTGGGCTCAGCTGGAAGCTGAAAAATGTTTTAGGCATCTCCCTGTGTGACAAACCCTTCTGCATGCACTTCACAAGCACTGTAGGCAGCACATGCTACATTACAGATGCTCAAACGGAGCATGAGTAAAGTCCCCTTTGAAAACATGGGTCTAGTTTTGTGGGCCCTATTGTATTTCGATGGAATATAAGAGCACAGAGATGTTAACAAGAGTGTCAGTCTTAAATAAGGTTTGTTGTACAGAGACCTCAGGCTGCTTAGTACCGTGGCAAACAATATTAAACACCACTTTAACCTTTTATTGAAGACACAGAAAAGGGAAAACAGCAAATACTTTACATTTCAAATGCTTTAAGTAAGGCTTTCATATTAACATCCCTTTCGCAGAGAAGACTTTCTAGAAGGAAAGACACCCTTGTTTAAGAGACTCTTCAGTGGTATTAACAATGAAAATAATTGTCCTTTTGGGGAAAGAGAAAGGAGGGGGATAGAAAAGGACACGTGGGGAGGAAGCAGGAGTAGAGAAAGGCTTACAGTGGTGACCCAGTGGTGTTTGGGTTTCAGCCAAAGCCAGTAGAGATGGTGATGTTCCCCTGGGTCCCTCTCTTTGCCCTAGTCTGGTGAGCACCTCTCTCAGAGTCAGGATAACAAAGGACAAGGATCCCAGGAGATGGAGGGGGTAGTAGCTGAGATGGTGCAATTCGCCCACTGATTTTTTCCCTGAAGTCTTTCTTTAAAGGACCCCAAAAGGAGTGATAGGTGGAATATCTTTACTTATCACTAATCTCATTACCTTGTCCACCAATTAGATCTAATTGCCAACACACCAACTTTTGTTCACTGATTTTTGGTGTCACACAGTCTTGTTTACCATGCATGCTCTTAACAAAGTTCTTCAATTATATTGGCAGGCCTTTTCGTGAGGACTAATTCAACCTGTCTCCCTTTCACACCTTTTTCCAATCGACATTATTATAAGTTATTGTGACCTTTTATAAGCTTTCATTCACTTTTTACAGTTGAGCTCACAATTACGGTAAATTTGTAGGTCCAATTATCACGACAGTGCTCCAAAACAAGAGCATGAGCACTTTTGTTTCCCCACTGTCTCTGCAGAAGCAGCAGCAAATTATTAAAGCTTATTTCACATCGCTGATGATGCTGATGCACAAACACAGAAGAAAGTAAATAAAAGGCAGCGGCACTGATTCCTACCAAAACAGATCCCCTCTGGGGAAACAGTCAATGGAGAAGACATGTCAAGAAACAGACTTCACCTTCGAAGTGCTTGACAGTGGCCATCACCATCCCTTCCCTTCCCTTCCCCTCCCCCCCCCCCCCCCCCATGGATTCAGACCTTTCTACACACAAATCTAAGCCCCTCAGCTGCTGAGCAAGAGATCAAGGAGTAAGGAATCACACAATGCTCACCTTTTCATTATCTGTATTTCCAGACACCATCTCTCCCGATTTCGGAGACTTAGCTCCTGACGACACTGTTTAATAGCAATCTGCTCCCCTGTTTCCTGCGCAGACACAGAGAGAGTTAGGACAAACACATATTTCCACGAGGGAAGTATTGTGAGGACCAACAGAAGATATAGCGGCCCAAAAAAATGTAAGGCTATTCTTGGGGATCCTCCCAGCTCTTCTTCAAGGCCCCTCCCAGGGAGACAGTCATTTAGGGCACCAAATATGCACCAGAACAGAAGACACTCGTTCTTGCCCCCCCCCCCCCCCATCCTCCTCAAAACCAGAATAGTACCCTGAATTTCAGGCTCATGCTTGCAGGTCTCCACAGTGAGGCTAATATCTGAACCATGGAAGTTCACCTCTCTTTTCATACAGAATGTGTCCGGAGGCCAGGTTAGCAGAGACAAGAGTCCAGCAGAGCTGTCATGCTCACAACTCAAGGAACTGGTTCTCAGATTAGTTGTTTTCCATAAGCCTTAGCTGGCTGCTGGGGTTCAACATCATAGGAAGCAGCCAGCAGTCATTTGCTTCCAAGACACAATGGAACAGTCTAGGCTGCAAGCAGAGCAAGAGATCTGAGAGAGCTGGAGGCTGACTTTATGGTGCCAAAGCTCTTACTCCCTAGGTAGGGCCGTCTTTAGGATTTATGGGACCCTATTCAGTATTATTAAACTGGTGCCCCTATGCCCAACTTGCTCTTAGTCACACAAACATAAGCTAACAGTATTGGAAAACTTGCCATATGCACTTTATTAAAAACAGTTTAAACCAATTAAGCACACTAAAATGCTGATGGACTATACTTGCACGAAAGAAGCAGAGCTATAGAAAAAATTCTGATTTATTGACAGAATGATGCAAATAATATTTTTTAAATTTGTCAACATTTTATTGGAAATTACTATGAAGAGGTATTGGAACAAGGATTTGTTTTTAATTAAAAGCAATCTTTCTGGCTTTTTTGGCTGCAAAATTAGAAATAATGTCATCGTATGACAAACACGAAGTGATATCTTGTTCGATTGCAAGAATAGCAAGACCAGTCAAGCATTCCTGACTCATTGTAGAGCAGAGATAGTTTTTAATGAGCTTTAGTTTTGAGAAACTCTGTTCTCCCGATGGTACTGTTACAGGAATTGTCAGCAGAATACGAGTGGCAATGTACACATTAGGATATATGTCAACAAGTTTGCTGGTGTAAATAAACTGTACAATGTCCATCACCAACTTCGCATGTGGCAACACTGATGACAGACAATGTACTCAAGTCTTCGTACAGTTCAAGTCCATTTAAATCAAAATTATCACCATGCTTCAGGAGGCTCTCTAGGTTCTTGCACTGTCATTAGCTGCTCTTGTTTTACTATTTCGCTGAATTTAGTTATGTGATACAAAAATCCAAACTGTTCATGGTGTGCTCATAAGGTATTAAACCGTTCATCAACGGCAGATATTGCTTTATCCATCACAACATTAAAAAATTCAACCTCAAATTTCTTTTCTGGATCTTCTACTGTACCCCTTTGAGGAGTCTGATTTGTCTTGTATACTCCCAAGTTACCTGAGGGGGGATATTGAGGGACGGGAGAGGGGCAGGCAGGGGCTCCACTGAAAGCGGTCCCAAGCCAGTGCCGCTGACCCCAGTGTGTCGAGGGGGCACAGCCACCCTCTCCACCCGCAGACCCCCAGAACCCCCCCCTTGCTGACACACACCGAGCTTTGTACGCAGCAGACACTGTGGCAGCCCGGGCTCCGCCTGGGGGTGGAGGGACGAAGGATGCCAAGCTGCCCGGCCCACGTCACGGCAGAGGAGAGTTACAGTTCCCTGCAGAGACCCCTGCGCCCTCTCTCACGCAGAATGCGCCGCATCAGCGCATTTGGCTGTGTGAATACGGCCCCGCCTAAGGAGACTGCAGCGCGCGCTGCGTGTGCGGGAGCCGACTCGCACTTACCTGCTGCCCCAACGGTGCCCCAAATTTTTGGGTGCCCTACGCAGCCGCATATGCTGCGTATGCCTAAGGACGGCCCCGTCCCTAGGTGTACGTGAGTGGATGCTGAATGCGACTGGCGCATAAGGGGCCAGTAGCCTCTCCCCCATCCCAGAGGAAAGGGACCCCCTACCTTGTTGTGCCATCTGAGGACATTTCCAAATCCCCCTGTCCCAAGCCTTTCCTTCATCTCCCAGGGACCGCATGTCTGGATTTGCAGGGGAGGCCGGCTCATGGCGCTGGGTGCCTGTGGCTAAAGAAGTACGAGAAAGGGAGGGACAGAGACCCTGGCGTTAACTCTCCTGTAAGGCAATGAATGACTCTGCCAGCAAACAAAGAGGGACGAAGACCCCCCGCCCCAGGGCCACCGCCCGCGGCCTCGGCTGCCGGGCTCACGGACCAGGCACGGGCAGCCCGTTGCTCGGCCTGGGCCCTCGGACGCCGAGAAGCCAGGGTGAGGGGGCGGCCGGGCGGACGCAGGGCTCCGGGCTCCCCGCTCAGGTGCGGACAGCGGCCCCCGCGCAGGCAGGGAGCGGCCGGGCCGGGCCGGGCCGGGCCGGGCCGCCAGCCCGAGGGTGGGGCGGGGCGAGAGCCGGGCCCGGCGCCGCCCCGCAAGCCCAGCCGGGCGGCCCCGCGGCGCCCCTCACCTGCCGGCGGGGCGAGCCAGGCGCGGCCGGGTCTCGAGCCCAGGCTCCGGCCCCCGCCCGCGGGACTCAGCAGCGGCCTGGCACCAGGGCCGCAGCAGCGCGCTTCCGCCAGCGCTTCCTGCGCCGACCTCACAGGACACGTGGTGCCGCCGCGCGCCCCCTGCCGGCCGCCGCCACCAGGCTCGCGCTGACTCCCGGCTCGGGCCCCCTGCTGGAGGGACGCCAGCCCTGGCCCAGGCTCCCCCATGGGGAACGGCGCCGGCTTCAGCTGCAGCTGTCACACAGCAGAGGCCGGACGTGCTTCGCGAAATGCAGGCTGTACGGTGCTTTTCCTGACGGTAAACGCGGGGGTGTCACACGCACAAAGCTGCAAATCCTGAGCGCTTTTGGCCTGAGGGGAAGAATGGAGAAAAAGCTTTCCAGCGACGGGCAGGCTAGCTGTCTAACTTGCAACAGAATTAAAAACCCAAGTCGATAGGGCTCCTAATAGGAGGAGGAGCCGTGTTAGTCTGTATCCGCAAAAGGAAGAGGAGTACTTGTGGCACCTTAGAGACTAACCAATTTATTTGAGCATGAGCTTTCGTGAGCTACAGCTCACTTCATCGGATGCATTCAGTGGAAAATACAGTGAGGAGATTTATAACACCCATTTTTTCATGTTCTGTGTGTATATAAATCTCCTCACTGTAATTTCCACTGAATGCATCCGATGAAGTGAGCTGTAGCTCACGAAAGCTCATGCTCAAATAAATTGGTTAGTCTCTAAGGTGCCACTAGTACTCCTGTTCCTTTTAGGACTACTAATAGATGTAAATGCTTGCCCAGTCGGGGCCTTCCTAGACAAAGTAGCTGGGTTTGCAGCCACCACTTCAGTGTCAAGAGTAATTTTTGGCTTTGCTTTATTTGGTAACATTTTCTGTTTATATTGTAATGGGAGCTGCTGAGTACAGGGATAAGTTTCAGGGGGGTATCCATGTTAGTCTGTCAGTAAACACAAGGAGTCCTCCTTGTGGCACCTTAGAGACTAACAAATCTAATTAGGATAACAAGGGGAGGGAGGCAGGAGGGAACCCCAAGTCAAGTGCAATGCACCACTCCTTGCACACTCTACCTTGTGCTTCATTCAAGCTCTCTTGGCGCTAGCAATTTTTTTGCAGGCATGAGTTCTCCCCTCCCCCAGGAAAGCTGGGACAAGCTATTTAAGTAAATAGAATCATTTTGGTACGACTGGTTTCTCTCAGTGTCTTACCCAATGCCCAACACTCCTTGTCACCACCTGCTCTCTCTCCCACACTCTCCCCCTTCCTTGGCTCTTTTCTCCCCACTTACCTTACCCATCTCCCTCCCACCTACCGTGCTCCACCTCCCAATGTTCTGAGCTAACGCACCCAGAGAGCGGCAGAGGTGCCTTTCAAAAGCCAGGTGAGCTCGGAGAACAGGAAAGACACCTGAGTCACAGTTTCTCCTTGTGACGATGTGACGCAGCAGGGAGGGGGGAGTGTTGACCTGGGAATGTGCCCTGGGGACGGGAGACCTGAGAGCCTGCCACCTGAGCCAGGAGGGGGAGGGGGAGGTAACACCTCTGCCCAGGAATGTGGACGGAGGCTGCAGCAGGGAACCTGCTGGGTGGGTTTAGTTTCAGTTCGGGGCTGGGTGGAGGAACACAGGGAACCCCAGGGCTGGGGTCTAAGCTCCCTGCTCCCCCAGAAGGACTTGACTGAGGGGTCCTGGGTGTCCCCACAAGCTCTGTTTTGGACTGTGTTCCTGTTGTCCAATAAACCTTCTGTTTTACTGGCTGGCTGAGAGTCTCAGTGAATCCCAGGAAGAGGGGTGCAGGGCCTGGACTCCCCCACACTCCGTGACACTCCTCCCTACAGATCCAGTCCTTTGTTTGTCTTGTTCACGCCCTGCAGCAAGGAGGAAGGAAGTTCAGCACTGAAACACCTATAGTTTTAAAAATTCTCTGAACTGAGAGCTTACAGCTGAACTCAGGGATCAAGGGTTTTGTTTTTCTCACTAGTATCCTCCTAGACAAATGCTGGTGCTGGAGGAGATGGTCAGAGTTGGGAGAGAAGATTTTATCAAGAACCCTACTGAGGCAGGTAGATTAGAGACGTTGCTGATGGTGGCAACATATAAATATTGCTTAAGTGCTCCAGAGACGGGGCTCCAGCGAGAAGGTGCTTTTGTTCAGAGGAGATGAGGTCAGTGACTTTGACAGAGAAGGGAAGGGAGATGTGGAGCAAATGGGCTTCCCAGAGAGAGTGTACTTCTCAGTCTGCAAGAGAAAGAAAGTCTCCAGGGTCCTTGAAGAAGACCAGGATGGAGGGAGACTCATTAAAGGAGTCTATAGTGAGATGTTGGAGCCTTTGCTGATGGTCAATGAAAGAAAAAATAATCTTTTCCTCCAGTGCAATCAATAAGGAGATCAGCTTCTGATGTCTGAGACCACCATGAATTCCAAATTGCACCATTGCCAGGCACCTGGTGAGCACCTAATATAGAAGTGTGAGTGCAAATGCCCAAGATATGGGTGGGAAAATTATTTCTATGGGGATGGAATTGGCACAGGGGATTTTCTCAGGAGGGATGGGTCCAATCTGTGGGTTCAAGTGAGCACATTACTGTACCATTACATTTCCTCTGACACCCAATGGGCTGGAAATTCCCCAAGGAGCGTAAGGTTTACTAATTATTTACAAGAAGTTTCAGCAATCTGGTATGACCCTTGTCCAAAGCTGCTTTTAATAGCAGCCTCATATATTGCTCCCTTCTGGACACACAGAGTCTTTATTGTGAATGGATACATTCCACAGATGCAAAATACTACGGCCTGGCCAGAGCAGGTTCTGAGTGATTCTCTTTACTGAATGCAGCGAGGGCCCAAAGTGCACAGCATGTCTCAGGATCAGACCTATGCAAATTTAAGATTCACATTTCACTTGCATAGAAGTCAGAAAATTCACACTTAAGGTTCCCATAGCAACAGGAACTTGGCCCCCTTGTGTGTATGTATTACAAAAGAGTCTTTTATAGGAGCACATAACACTAGGCTCTACCAGCTGACAAGAAACAGCATAACACAAAGGACATTTTATATAAAGGAAAATGTGCAAATATACAGACTCAGGCAAGGAGGGAGTTTAACCAGACCTGCCAGAGAAGGAACAAGTACAGAAGCAAAACAATGTTATAGTAGCAGGGAAAGGCTGTTGAGCACATCTCTCCCTGAGCAAAAGGACCAAGCTCTCAAGGGGGTATATGTTGTAAAACTGGTGTGGGCTATCTAGAAAGGTCTCCAGATCTGCACCTGGGGTTACACAGTCAACTCTCTATTCTCTGGGGTCACATAATTTTCCTACTGCACCTGGGATCCCACAGTCATTCCCCATGTTCTCTGCGGGTGCAGGGGTCAGTACAGTCATAGCTTTATCCCAAAAGCTATTTTTTGTACAGTAATAACTAACGCTGTCGCTTAATCACAGTTAACTCATGATTAGCTATAAAAAAAATCAATTGCTATTAAAAAAATTAATCATGATTAATTGCAGTTTTAATCGCACTGTTAAACAATAGAATACCAATTGAAATGTATTCAATATTTTGGATGTTTTTCTACATTTTCATATATATGGTATTCTGTGTAGTAATTGAAATCAAAGTATATATGATTTTTATTATAAATATTTTCACTGTAAAAATGAACAAAATAGTATTTTTCAATTCACCTCATACAAGTCCTGTCATGCAATCTCTTTGTTGCAAAAGTACAACTTACTAATGTAGATTTTGTTTTGTTACATAACTGAACTCAAAAAACAAAATGTCAGACTTCGGCGCCTACAAGTCCACTCAGTCCTACTTCTTGTTCAGCCAATCGCTAAGACTAACAAGTTTGTTTACATTTACAGGAGATAATGCTGCCCTCTTCTTATTTACAATGTCACTAGAAAGCGAGAACAGGCATTTGCATGACACTTTTGTGGCTGGCTTTGCAAGGTATTTACGTGCCAGATATGCTAAACATTCGTATGCCCCTTCATGCTCTGGCCACCATTCCAGAGGACATGCTTCCATGCTGATGACGCTTGTTAAAAAACTAATGCGTTAATTAAATTTGTGACTGAACTCCTTGGGGGCAAATTGTATGTCCCCTGCTCTGTTTTACCCACATTCTGCCATATATTCCATGTAATAGCAGTCTTGGATGATGACCCAGCACATGTTCATTTTAAGAACACTTTCACTGCTGGTTTGACAAAATGCAAAAGTGCGTACCAGTGTGATATTTCTAAAGATAGCTACAGCATTCCAACCAAGTTTTAAGAATTGGAAGTGCCTTCCAAAATCTGAGAGGGACAAGGTGTGGAGCATGCTTTCAGAAGCCTTAAAAGAACAACGCTCCAATGCGGGAACTACAGAACCCAAACCAAAAAAAGAACATCAACCTTCTGCTGATGGCATCCGACTCAGATGATGAAAATGAACATGTGTCCATCTGCACTGCTTTGGATTGTTATCGAGCAGAACCCATCATCAGCATGGACACGTGGCCCCTGGAATGGTGGTTGAAGCATGAAGTGGATCCAGACGGCTGGCACTTACATTAAAAAGGTTGCAGAGCAGTTTTTAAACTAAGACATGGGGGAAAGCTGGTTGCTGCAGAGGAGCACGTGGATCGGACAGAGACTTCTCTTAGAGGAGAGTCTATTGAAGTGAGCTGTAGCTCATGAAAGCTTATGCTCAAATATATTTGTTAGTCTCTAAGGTGCCACAAGTACTCCTTTTCTTTTTGCGGATACAGACTAACACGGCTGCTACTCTGAAACCTCTATTGATAGAGATTCTCTAGGTTTTAGTCAGGAGGAGAGGATGGAAGAGGATAAAGTATGGGCCAGATCAGATGAGAAACATTCACATAAAAAAGACTGACACATCAATAAAGGGCAGACAAATAAACAGTGACAAGTTTTTAAAATGTTTGTACACAAGTACTAGAAGTCTAAATAATAAGATGCGTGAACTAGAGTGCCTTGTGTTAAAGGAGGATATTGATATAATAGGCATCAGAGAAACCTGGTGGAGTGAGGACAATCAATGGGACAATCATTCCGGGGTACAAAATATATCGGAAGGACAGAACAGGTCGGGGGGGGTGGGGGGGTGGAAGAGTGGTACTATATGTGAAAGAAAAAGTGTAGAATCAAATGAAGTAAAAATCTTAAATGAATCCACATATTCCATAGAATCTCTATGGATAGTAATTCTATGCTCTAATAAGAATATAACAGTAGGGATCTATTATTGACCACCTGACCAGGACAGTGATAGTGACGATGAAATGTTAAGGGAAATTAGAGAGGCTATCAAAATAAAGAACTCAATAATAGTGGAGGGATTTCAATTATCCCCATATTGACTGGGTACAGGTCACCTCAGGACGAAATGCAGACACAATTTCTCAATACTTTAAATGACTGCTTCTTGGAGCAGCTGGTACAGGAACCCACAAGGGGAGAGGCAATTCTCGATTTAGTCCCGAGTGGTCCAAGGTCTGGTCCAAGAGGTAACTACATCAGGACCACCTGGAAATAGTGACCATAATATTTAACTTTTAACATTCCTGTGGTGGGAAGAACACCTCAACAGCCCAACTCTGTGGCATTTAATTTCAGAAAGGGGAACAATGCAAAAATGAGGTCAGTTAAACAGAAATTAAAAGGTACGAAAGCTTATGCTCAAATAAATTTGTTAGTCTCTAAGGTGCCACAAGTACTCCTTTTCTTTTTGCGAATACAGACTAACACGGCTGCTACTCTGAAACCAGTGACTAGAGCAAAATCCCTGCAAGCTACATGGACACTTTTCAAAGACACCATAATAGAGGCCCAACTTAAATGTATACCCCAAATTAAAAAAAAAAAAAAAACACAGGAAAAGAACTAAAAAGCCACCGTGGCTTAACAACCATGTAAAAGAAGCAGTGAGAGATAAAAAGGCATCTTTTAAAAAGTGGAAGTCAAATCCTAGTGAGGAAAATAGAAAGGAACATAAACACTGCCAAAGTAAGTGTAAAAATGTTATAAGAAAAGCCAAAAAGGAGTTTGAAGAACAGCTAGCCAAAACCTCAAAAGGTAATAACAAAATATTTTTTAAGTACATCAAAAGCAGGAAGCTTGCTAAACAACCAGTGAGGCCCCTGGACGATCAAGATACAAAAGGAGCACTTAAAGATGATAAAGTCATTGCAGAGAAACTAAATGAATTCTTAGCTTCAGTCTTCACGGCTGAGGATGTTAGGGAGATTCCCAAACCTGAGCCATCTTTTGTAGTTGACAAATCTGAGGAATTGTCACAAATTGAAGTGTCACTAGAGGAGGTTTTGGAATTAATTGATAAACTTAAAAGTAACAAGTCACTGGGACCAGATGGCATTCACCCAAGAGTTCTGAAAGAACTCAAATGTGAAATTGCGTAACTATTAACTATGGTTTGTAACCTGTCCTTTAAATCAGCTTCTGTACCCAGTGACTGGAAGACAGCTAATGTAACGCCAATATTTAAAAAGGGATCTAGAGGTCTAACATCAGTACCGGGCAAATTAGTTGAAACAATAGTAAAGAATAAAATTGTCAGACACATAGTAGAACATAAATTGTTGGGCAAAAGTCAACATGGTTTCTGTAAAGGGAAACCATGTCTTACTAATCTATTAGAGTTCTTTGAAGGCGTCAACAAACATGTGGACCAGGGGGATCCAGTGGACATAGTGTACTTAGATTTCCAGAAAGCCTTTGTCAAGGTCCCTCACCAAAGGCTCTTACGTAAATTAAGTTGCCCTGGGATAAGAGGGAAGATCCTTTCATGGATTGAGAACTGGTTAAAAGACATGGAACAAAGGGTAGGAATAAATGGTAAATTTTCAGAATGGAGAGGGGAACTAGTGGTGTTCCCCAAGGGTCAGTCCTAGGACCAGTCCTATTCAACTAATTCATAAATGATCTGGAGAAAGGGGTAAACAGTGAGGTGGCAAAGTTTGCAGATGATACTAAATTGCTCAAGATAGTTAAGACCAAAGCAGACTGTGAAGAACTTCAAAAAGATCATAGAATCATAGAATATCAGGGTTGGAAGGGACCTCAGGAGGTCATCTAGTCCAACCCCCTGCTCAAAGCAGGACCAATCCCCAATTAAATCATCCCAGCCAGGGCTTTGTCAAGCCTGACCTTAAAAACTTCTAAGGAAGGAGATTCTACCACCTCCCTAGGTAACGCATTCCAGTGTTTCACCACCCTCCTAGTGAAAAAGTTTTTCCTAATATCCAACCTAAACCTCCCCCACTGCAACTTGAGACCATTACTCCTTGTCCTGTCCTCTTCTACCACTGAGAATAGTCTAGAACCATCCTCTTTGGAACCACCTCTCAGGTAGTTGAAAGCAGCTATCAAATCCCCCCTCATTCTTCTCTTCTGCAGACTAAACAATCCCAGTTCCCTCAGCCTCTCCTCCTAAGTTATGTGTTCCAGACCCCTAATCATTTTTGTTGCCCTTCGCTGGACTCTCTCCAATTTATCCACATCCTTCTTGTAGTGCGGGGCCCAAAACTGGACACAGTACTCCAGATGAGGCCTCACCAATGTCGAATAGAGGGGAACGATCACGTCCCTCGATCTGCTCGCTATGCCCCTACTTATACATCCCAAAATGCCATTGGCCTTCTTGGCAACAAGGGCACACTGCTGACTCATATCCAGCTTCTCGTCCACTGTAACCCCTAGGTCCTTTTCTGCAGAACTGCTGCCTAGCCATTCGGTCCCTAGCTGTAGCTGTGCATTGGGTTCTTCCGTCCTAAGTGCAGGACCCTGCACTTATCCTTATTGAACCTCATCAGGTTTCTTTTGGCCCAATCCTCCAATTTGTCTAGGTCTGTATCCTATCTCTGCCCTCCAACGTATCTACCACTCCTCCCAGTTTAGTATCATCCGCAAATTTGCTAAGAGTGCAATCCACACCATCCTCCAGATCATTTATGAAGATATTGACCAAAACCGGCCCCAGGACCCCTGGGGCACTCCACTTGACACCGGCTGCCAACTAGACATGGAGCCATTGATCACTACCCGTTGAGCCCGACAATCTAGCCAACTTTCTACCCACCTTATAGTACATTCATCCAGCCCATACTTCTTTAACTTGCTGACAAGAATACTGTGGGAGACCATGTCAAAAGCTTTGCTAAAGTCAAGAAACAATACATCCACTGCTTTCCCTTCATCCACAGAATCAGTAATCTCATCATAGAAGGCGATTAGATTAGTCAGGCATGACCTTCCCTTGGTGAATCCATGCTGACTGTTCCTGATCACTTTACTCTCGTGTAAGTGCTTCAGGATTGATTCCTTGAGGACCTGCTCCATGATTTTTCCGGGGACTGAGGTAAGGCTGACTGGCCTGTAGTTCCCAGGATCCTCCTTCTTCCCTTTTTTAAAGATGGGCACTACATTAGCCTTTTTCCAGTCATCCGGGACTTCCCCCGTTCGCCACGAGTTTTCAAAGATAATGGCCAATGGCTCTGCAATCACATCCGCCAATTCCTTTAGCACTCTCGGGTGCAACTCGTCCGGCCCCATGGACTTGTGCACGTCCAGCTTTTCTAAATAGTCCCTAACCACCTCTTTCTCTACAGAGGGCTGGCCATCTACTCCCCATGTTGCGATGCCCAGCGCAGCAGTCTGGGAGCTGTCCTTGTTAGTGAAGACAGAGGCAAAAAAAGCATTGAGCACATTAGCTTTTTCCACATCCTCTGTCACTAGGTTGCCTCCCTCCTTCAGTAAGGGGCCCACACTTTCCTTGGCTTTCTTCTTGTTGCTAACATACCTGAAGAAACCCTTCTTGTTACTCTTGACATCTCTTGCTAGCTGCAGCTCCAGGTGCGATTTGGCCCTCCTGATTTCATTCCTACATGCCCGAGCAATGTTTTTATACTCTTCCCTGGTCATATGTCCAACCTTCCACTTCTTGTAAGCTTCTTTTTTATGTTTAAGACCCGCTAGGATTTCACCATTAAGCCAAGCTGGTTGCCTGCCATATTTACTATTCTTTCGACTCATCGGGATGGTTTGTCCCTGTAACCTCAACAGGGATTCCTTGAAATACAGCCAGCTCTCCTGGACTCCTTTCCCCTTCATGTTAGTCCCCCCGGGGATCCTACCCATCCCCTCCCTGAGGGAGGCGAAGTCTGCTTTCCTGAAGTCCAGGGTCCGTATCCTGCTGCTTACCTTTCTTCCCTGTGTCAGGATCCTGAACTCGACCATCTCATGGTCACTGCCTCCCAGATTCCCATCCACTTTTGCTTCCCCCACTAATTCTTCCCTGTTTGTGAGCAGCAGGTCAAGAAAAGCTCCCCCCCCTAGTTGGCTCATCTAGCACTTGCACCAGGAAATTGTCCCCTACGCTTTCCAAAAACTTCCTGGATTGTCTATGCACCGCTGTATTGCTCTCCCAGCAAATATCAGGAAAATTAAAGTCACCCATGAGAACCAGGGCGTGCGATCTAGTAGCTTCTCACAAAACTAACTGATTGGGCAACAAAATGGCAAATGAAATTGAATGTGGATGAATGTAAAGTAATGCACATTGGAAAAAATAACCCCAACTATACATACAATAAGATGGGGGCTAATTTAGCTACACCTAATCAGGAAAGAGATCTTGGGGTCATCGTGGATAGTTCTCTGAAGACGTCCACACAGTGTGCAGCGGCAGTCAAAAAAGCAAACAGGATGTTAGGAATCATTACAAAAGGGATAGAGAATAAGACAGAGAATCTCTTATTGCCCTTATAGAAATCCATGGTACACCCACATCTTGAATACTGCGTACAGATGTGGTCTCATCATCTCAAAAAAGATATACTGGCATTAGAAAAGGTTCAGAGAAGGGCAACTAAAATGATTAGGGGTTTGGAACGGGTCCCATATGAGGAGAGATTAAAGAGGCTAGGACTTTTCAGCTTGGAAAAGAGGAGACTAAGGGGGATATGATAGAGGTATTTAAAATCATGAGTGGTGTGGAGAAAGTGAATAAGGAAAAGTTATTTACTTGTTCCCATAAGAACTAGGGGCTACCAAATGAAATTAATGGGCAGCAGGTTTAAAACAAATAAAAGGAAGTTATTCTTCACACAGCGCACAGTCAGCCTGTAGAACTCCTTGCCTGAGGAGGCTGTGCAGGCGAGAACTATAACAGGGTTTAAAAGAGAACTAGATAAATTCATGGAGGTTAAGTCCATTAATGGCTATTAGCCAGGATAGGTAAGGAATGGTGTCCCTAGCCTCTGTTTGTCAAAGGGTGGAGATGGATGGCAGGAGAGAGAGAACACTTGATCATTACCCATTAGGTTCATTCCCTCTGGGGCACCTGGCACTGGCCACTGTCGGTAGACCTTTGGTCTGACCCAGTATAGTCATTCTTATGCTCTAAAACGGATTCCTTGAGGACCTGCTCCATGATTTTTCCAGGGACTGAGGTGAGGCTGACTGGCTCTGCAATCACATCCACCAACTCCTTTAGCACCCTCAGATGCAGCACATCCAGACCCATGAACTTGTGCTCATCCAGCTTTTCTAAATAGTCCTGAACCTCTTCTTTCTCCACAAAGGGCTGGTCACCTCCTCCCCAGACTGCTGCCCAGTGCAGTAGTCGGGGAGCTGACCTCGTTCGTGAAGACAGAGGCAAAAAAAGCATTGAGTACATTAGCTTTTTCCACATCCCCTCTCACTAGGTTGCCTCCCTCATTCAGTAAGGGGCCCACACTTTCCTTGACTTTCTTCTTGTTGCTAACATACCTGAAGAAACTCTTCTTGCTACTCTTAACATCTCTTGCTAGCTGCAACTCCAGGTGTGATTTGGCCTTCCTGCTTTCACTCCTGCATGCCTGAGCAATATTTTTATACTCCTCCCTGGTCATTTGTCCAATCTTCCTCTTCCTGTAAGCTTCTTTTTTGTGTTTAAGATCAGCAAGGATTTCACTGTTAAGCCAAGCTGGTTGCCTGCCATATTTACTATTCTTTCTGCACGTCGGGATGGTTTGTTCCTGCAACCTCAATAAGGATTCTTGAAAATGCAGCCAACTCTCCTGGACTCCTTTCCCCCTCATGTTATTCTCCCAGGGGATCCTGCCCATCAGTTCCCTGAGGGAGCCAAAGTCTGCTTTTCTGAAATCCAGGGTCCGTATTCTGCTGCTCTCCTTTCTTCCTTGTGTCAGGATCCTGAACTCGACGATCTCACGGTCACTGTCTCCCAGGTTCCCATCCACTTTTGCTTCCCCTACTAATTCTTCCCTGTTTGTGAGCAGCAGGTCAAGAAGAGCTCTTCCCCCAGTTGGTTCCTCCAGCACTGATGGGGAAGGAGAATTGCTGCCACCCCAGAGGAACAGGGAACAGCTGTGTAAAGTTCAGATTATAGTAGGTGAGGGTGGGGAGCAAGAGGAAGAGAAACAAAAACGGGAGAGAAAAACCAAGGAGACAGAAACATAGAGAAGGGACAAGCGGGACTGGATGGAGCATCATAGGAGTTCTGGGCTAAGACAGGGCAACACTGGCTGGAAACTGAAGAGAATCTGAGGGAAAGAGAAGGGATTAGTGATTTAACGCTTATTCTCAGTTACTGGAAGAAGCATTTACTCCTAAATGAGAATATTAATTCTGGTGAATACCCACTGGGAAGAGGGAGTTCTAACAAAAATGAAACAATGCTAGACTCTGGAGGTCAATATTTTCTGAGGCTAAACAGCTTACCTGGGTGCTTCCTGAGCCTCATGGTCACTTATCAGATGCTCCGTCACAACAATGACCACATTAGTACTCAAACCCAGTAATTTTACATCTGTTCTTCTTTTAGCTTGAGACATTGTTTTGCATTAAGAATTCTGAGGATGCCAACCCCAAAAATGCATATAACCGGCACCTTATTTTACGTAACTAGACATTTAAGGTTTGTCTATGCTATAAAAACTATCCATCACTGACAAACAGGTACAACTGAACCTGGAGCAAAGAAGGTTACCTCAATCAGCATATACTTGTTAAATATATATGGAGAAACAGTCCCTGCCCCAAAGAGCTTACAATCCTGGACAAGCAACATACAAAGGGGGGCAAGAGGCATAAAACATACAGTCAAAACATTCATCGTTTTCCTTTGAGTCTGCAGCCAAATGCCCAGTAACACAAGACTGCAATGCAGCTAGCCTGGTTCAGCTCCCATTTCCTCAGAGAATGGAAAGGACACACCCAAATAGTCAGAGATCACCTCTTAACTAGGTGTCTCACACAGTGACAATCACAACTGATCACTATAGGTGAGTGGTTCTCAACCTTTCCAGACTACTGTACCCCTTTCAGAAATCTGAAGCCCAAGCCCTGCCGCCCAGAGCTGAAGCATGTAACTTTGCTTTGTGGGACCCCACTGTGGTGTGGGGCTGCAGACAACTTCCCTGCTTGCCAGCCCTGCACTTGAGATCCCCCCGGGGATCACAATTCCCAGGTTAAGAAACACTGATCTAGATGAGTTGATGTACCCCTGGAAGACCTCTGCGTTCGCGTATCCCTGGCTGAGAACCAATGCTATAGGTCATGGCTGAGGTAACTAACTGGTCCCTATTTTTCATCTAGATGAGGTCAGTGACTGGTCCTTACCCATCATCATAGTTACTGATAAATGTAAAGCTGCCTCTGTAAACGAATGATGCTCTCTGTAACTCTCAATGGCCTGTTCCCAGCTTGCACTCCATGATGCAACTCTCAGATGCACAGAGATTCATTAGTCATTAAAACATTCAGCTTGGAAATCTGCATTAGTTTAATCACAAAACATCCTTTCCTGACTTGAACACGCACACAGTTTTGCCTCAGCCTGCCTCTTCGTCACTGTGGCAGACGTAGGAGTTACTGGATTGTGGGAGGGGATGTACACCAGTTATAGGGGGACGTGGATGAACAACAGTTACCATACAAAGATAGGGGAGAGTAGAAGTTGGGCAGTGAGCTGAAATGTTAGAACCTGTTTATTGTGTGCTTGGGAGACAGTTGCTCCATCCCTCATCTGTGCTCGTTCTGTCTCTAGCAGCAGTTGAGATAAGTGCCCCTGCTACACTCCCTAGGTTTGCAGACTTGCCATCCACTCAGCAACAAGTTACAGGCTGTGCTGAGCTGAAGGGATGAGGAAGAGAGAACTGCGTGATAAAAAACTAAGGAGCTGCATCACTGCAGGAAAAACATGTTAAAGTACACATGAAAAACCAAACACACAAACATGACGCACAAGGAGCGCAGAAAGAAGCCAGCTGAAGGGGCAGCCCCTAGAAATCTGCTCCAGCTCTGAAGAGAGAGAGTGAGACAGCCCCACGTGAGTCCTGCAGAGAACTTAGCTCTGCGTGACTGGGGATATCACCTGTTTACCTCCCACCACCTCTTGAAGTAACTGTTACAAATTAAACTTTGTTCTTGTTTCTGGGATTTGACAACAAAACAAGTCAGAACAAGTCTGTTTGGAAAGCAACTATTCACTGCAACAGTGTCCTGTAGACAGAATATATTAAATGCTCAACTTAGCTGGAGGGAACTAACTGCTCTATGAGTTCTGGAGGCAGAAAAAGGAGACCAGTAGCAGGAGTTGCCAATCTGATGGGGAAGGAGAACTGCTGCCACCCAAGAGGAACAGGGAACAGCTGTGTAAAATGCAGATTATAGTAGGTGAGGGTGGGGAGCAAGAGGAAGAGAAACAAAAACAGGAGAGAAAAACCAAGGAGACAGAAACATAGAGAAGGGACAAGCGGGACTGGATGGAGCATCATAGGAGTTCTGGGCTAAGACAGGGCAACACTGGCTGGAAACTGAAGAGAATCTGTGGGAAAGAGAAGGGATTAGTGATTTAACGCTTATTCTCAGTTACTGGAAGAAGCATTTACTCCTAAATGAGAATATTAATTCTGGTGAATACCCACTGGGAAGAGGGAGTTCTAACAAAAATGAAACAATGCTAGACTCTGGAGGTCAATATTTTCTGAGGTTAAACAGCTTACCTGGTTGCTTCCTGAGCCTCCTGAGTCTCATGGTCACTTATCAGATGCTCCGTCACAACAATGACCACATTAGTACTCAAACCCAGTAATTTTACATCTGTTCTTCTTTTAGCTTGAGACATTGTTTTGCATTAAGAATTCTGAGGGATGCCAACCCCAAAAATGCATATAACCTGCACCCTGTTTTACATAACTAGACATTTAAGGTTTGTCTATGCTATAAAAATTATCCGTCACTGACAAACAGGTACAACTGAACCTGGAACAAAGAGGGTTACCTCAATCAGCGTGGGACGGCAGGGCAAAGACACACCGCATCTAGTGTGGGAGGGGAGAGCAAGGACACACTGTGTCCTGCACTATTTTAGAAACTGTGATTAAATCCTACTCTTCCCCTTGATTTCTGAAGCAGAATTTTGTAGCATGGTCAGGATTGTTTGAAGTGTTAATATAGCCATGCTGGTCTAAAGATGTCAGTTCTAAGGCTAAAGTTGTCAGGACTCTGGAGGCCTGGTCCTAGCGCCTCCTGTGCACAGGAGGCCCGGGCTTTAAAGTCTCAATCCTGAGCCTGCTAGAGACTGATTTATATTTGACACATGCACAGCTTCCAGCTCTCTAAACTAAAGGATTGGCAGAAACACCATGAGGCTATGATAGGCTCAGTTACTATTTCTCTAGATATCTATACCAAGCTCATTATTGTGGTCCCTTGGAAAAGAGAGCCCTACAGAGGGCAATCAGTGGGAGTGGGGTAATGAGGAGAATTTGTGGCATGCTCCTGTTAATCATTCACAGAACAACTAGCTTCCTCTAGGGCAGCCTTATAAAAACCAAGACCCAGTAGCTAATCAAGGGAGTCAGGCACAGCCAGGAGAAGATGATGAGTACAGGGTGAATCCAACTCCAAGAATCCTAAGAATTTGTCTAATTAGCTGACCTCATGGCAGGTGTCAAGTGAAATGATGGCCTCTGATATGCTTGG
The DNA here is from genome assembly GCF_965152275.1 of Natator depressus. NCBI lineage: Eukaryota > Metazoa > Chordata > Testudines > Cheloniidae > Natator > Natator depressus. The sequence continues at coordinate 222,837 of NC_134259.1, forward strand.
CTCCAGCTGACATTGGGCAGGACTTATTGAAACAAGGTAGAAAAATGTCTCTGGCCAGAAGCCAATGGAGGTGAGGCGCTGACTGCACGGAAAGGAGACAGAGTCAGAGAAGCTGCCCTTTTCCCCAGTCCCTTTTGAAATACTCATTGCTAGATACCATCATGCAAGGGCCTAGACTCCACTGAGAGGATGCAGCCGAAACAGCTTGTCTGGAAATTCCCCAGGACTGCAGTTGAGGGTTGTTAGCTACTGTGTTCATAGACAAGAACCAGGAGAGTGAGGTGCTCACACTGGGAGGCATGACTAGCTGGGTAGTTAGACCAAACCTGTCTCTGTGGTATCTGAGCACCTTGTTACCTTCTGCTACTATCCTATCCCATTAACTCAGACTTGCTGGTGTCGGGCATCTGTTTAACTCTCCTTAACACTGAAGTAGCAGATTGCTGCTATGCAGCAAGAGCACTCAAACCCAGCCACCAGGACTGTAGCAGGTTAATCTCAGACTGAAGTTTTGGGCATCCCTGCAGGGGATACTCTGAGAATCATTCCCAAAGAAGTTTGACATGAGGAAGAGTTTCAGTGACCACAATCTTATCTCACCACACCACTTTTCCACTCTCAGTTAAGCAGAAAGGTCCCCTGCAGGGCAGCGACCTCTCTTCTAGCTGTGACATGAATATACTTTCACTATAGACCCAAGCTGGCAGAGAGATCAATCAAACCTTCAGGAGAGGGGACCCCAATTTGCAAGACACTCTTAGATCTGACAAGCAGCTGTGGGCTATGCTGCTCCCTGGCTTAAGTCTCTGCAGGCTCTGTTCACCGCTCATGTGCTGCACAGAAGCAGCTGTTGTGTTTCCAACAGGTCCTTTAAAAACATACTATTATTTCTTTAACATATTGAGCTAAAGTAGCTTTGTCCTGTTACGGAAATGTGCATTCACTGTGCCTTGGAGTAACTGAGTCAGTGCCACCTTCCCCCCTCCTTCTCCTTCCTGCTCCCACCAGGAAATACCTAGGCAAAAGAACCAGAAACTCAGTCCCAGCCATCACTACAACACCACACCAGATTCTTCAGGTTCATCCCAACAAAACCAGTTCCTCATATAATGGATCTAACAGTGACTCTGTCGGAAAATACTCCTGAAGCCAGCCCTGAGAAGTGTGTGGCAGTCAGGCCTGTTCTTTCCCATTAAGCACAATATGGGAAGGTGAACTAGTGGCTTTCTGGACTACTAAAGGTAGGAGCTCATAGCAGTCAGCTGATGCGTATAAAAAGGAAGCAAAACAAGTGTCTCTCCTGAGCCACAAGGAAAAGACACCTGGTGGAAACCCAGATCATTTGTAACAAGGTGAAAGCAGATGGTGACGGGACATATATAGTGGCTGTCACTTCACCTAGTCTTCTTTCATCAGCATGCACTGCTGCAGGATGGGGCGTCTTTATTTGAGAATGACATGCACGCTTGGGCAAGTCACTTCACCTCTCCATGACTCAGTTTCTACAGCTGTAAAATGGCTTTTGTACCCACTCACCAGCCTCTCAGCGGTTTGGGGTCAGTTAATGCCTGTCCAGTGTTCTGAACACATAAAATGCTAAGTACTGTTATTGTAACAGCCTATCACTGACCCCAGGACCATAGTGTGACACCCTCTCCATATCCCAACCCCTGCTACCCTCCATCATCCTCCTGCAGTATCTCACTTCCTTACAATCCTGCTGATATTTAGGCCACATAAAGATACCAGTAGGTAGAGGTGGGCCAGACATTCACCTAGCGTGCCACATTTTAAGGGGCACCTAGATAGTCCACTGAATAGCAGTGCTCAGATAGTGGGCCATTTTTCAGACTCTTTAAGAAGCTCTTGAGCCCTCCTCCACAGACTCTGGTGACTCTATCAGCTTTTCGAGACACCTGCCCAGTTCTAAATTCTCTTTTGAAATTGTTAGCGTTGGAGTACGTATGTTAAAGCATTGATCTGCTGAAAGGTGTTAATGACTACCACCAAGCAGGTCTTTGATCTACAGACAATCAGACTTGGTTTAAGTCAATGGGTGTTGTCATAAATATAAAGGGAAGGGTAAACACCTTTAAATCCCTCCTGGCCAGAGGAAAAACCCTTTCACCTGTAAAGGGTTAAGAAGCTAAAGATAACCTCGCTGGCACCTGACCACAATGACCAGTGAGGAGACAAGATACTTTCAAAGCGGGGGGGGGGGGGGACACAAAGGGTTCTCTCTGTCTGTGTGTCGCTTTTGCCGGGACCAGAGCAGGAATGCAGGTCAGAACTCCTGTAAAAAGGTCAGTAACCAATCTAGTTAGATATGCATTAGATTCTGTTTTGTTTAAATGGCTGGTAAAATAGCTGTGCTGAATGGAATGTATATTCCTGTTTTTGTGTCTTTTTGTAACTTAAAGTTTAGCCTAGAGGGATTCTCTATGTTTTGAATCTGGTTACCCTGTAAGGTATTTACCATCCTAATTTTACAGAGGTGATTCTTTTACTTTTTCTTTAATTAAAATTCTTCTAAGAACCTGACTGCTTTTTCCTTGTTCTTAAGATCCAAGGGTTTGGGTCTGTGCTCACTTATGCAAATTGGTGAGGATTTTTATCAAGCCTTCCCCAGAAAAGGGGATGTAGGGCTTGGGGGGGATTTTGAGGGGAAAGACGTTTCCAAGTGGGCTCTTTCCCTGTTATATTTGTTAGGTGCTTGGTGGTGGCAGCAATAAAATCCAGACACAAAAGGTAAAATAGTTTGTACCTTGGGGAAGTTTTAACCTAAGCTGGTAAAAATAAGCTTAGGGGGGGGTTTCATGCAGGTCTCCACATCTGTACCCTAGAGTTCAGAGTGGGGAAGGAACCTTGACAGGTGTGCTAAGCACCCTTCCTACAGGTGAAATGGAAGGAGCAATTAAATGCTCCTTTATACAGTGATAACTGGAAACAGGAAGAGGGTACTGCCCAAAGTCTCACTAGGAGGCCTATCAGGACTAAGATGTGTGGTGTGACTGATTTTCCTGGGACTGGGTGCAATCACAGGGGCTAAGGGAGTGTACGCAAGCTGAGTGTACTGGAGCAGAGAAAGACAGCAGAAAGCAAAAGAATCAGTGGTTGAGTGTGGCCCTGACATGGAGCAGAGAGACAGAGCTCCTTGGGCACAGAAATTACTAGATGAGCAGACTTGGAAACAACAAGAAAAGAAGATGCCTGCTGTTGTTTCTATTGTGTTCAAGGAAACAAGACTTTGGTGTAATCCTGTTTATAAACAAGAAATGCACACAAAGAATATACCTGATTCAGATCCTCAATTTCTTCTTCTAATGGAAAGAATTCTGCAAGGTCCCAAATATTGTCTAACCACTCAGGACAAAGGTGCAATAGTAAATTTACCTGTTGCAGATAGAGGTCTCACATGATCATGCCCTGCTTTCTTGGCTTCTCTTGCTCAGTCATCCCCTTACATATTCTGTTGGCCCAGATCTCTACCTGGGTGGCTTCGTAGGGCATTTAAAATGAAAAGCAGAAGTTGTGGCCCAGCAGAAGCCTCTGAACAGCTTCCCTCCCTCAGGAAGCCTCAGCTTATGACACACCCTTGCTGCAGTAATAAGTAGGTTCCTCCCTAGGCAGAGGAAGTCCAGCTGGAAACAGTCAGCCCCTGACCCACCAAGCGATGTCATGTTTAGTCCAACCGGGTGTGACACTCCCACAAAGCCACACACATATCTGGGATTGTTGAATTAAATTTGAGTATAATTAGATTTGCATCCAGTCTCCGAGGTTCCTGCTGCTTCACATAAAATATGTAGATGGATCAGTTCACGACCTCACCATTAGACACAAAACATGACATTTAAAGTGTGATTCAGTACAACAGCCTGCACCAGGACAACAATCTGATAGGAAATGGAGACTAGCAGATAAGGTGCTTCCCCAAAGAAGGCCCCTGAGAACTTCTTTCAGACTCTTGGGGTCTGGACTGTGGTCCAGAAAGAAATAATCAGGAAAATGTGCAATAAATGTTAGAAATTAAATTGGACTAGGAGTTTCCATATTTACCCACTGTGAAAAAAGGAGATCTCTGCAAAAAGCTAGGGACTTACCAACTGGAGGAGACACCCATGCACAGGGAGGTAGGAACAAGAGCTGGCTTTCTTTTATTGCTGGGGGAAGCTAGACTACCTGTGCAGTCTCTGAGAGTAATGCGGACAATCTGTGTGAAATAATCTTGGGCTGTGATAAGAGAAAATGTATTGATATTCCAATGCCCCTGGATCTCCCAATTCCAAAGCTCACTCAGAGCTATGGTCAGGGGTGAATGTAAGTCTAGGGACTTACTGGTTCGGGGCTGGGCTGGGGCTGGCTCTGGCCCCGGAAGGGGCGGGGCCTCGGGCAGAAGGGGTGGGGCTGGGGGAGGTCAGAGCCAGCCCCGGCCCACCCTGTACCAGCAAGTGCCTCCTTCCCCCTCCCCAGGGGGACAGCGGCAGCCGGGGCCTCTGGCCGTGATTTAAAGGGCGGTAGCGGCGGCTGAGCCCTGGGCCCTTTAAATCATCCCCAGAGCCCTGCCGCCACTTCCGGAGGGCTCCAGCCGCCACTACCGCCCCGGGCCCTTTAAATCACCGCCCCAGCCCCGCCACTGCTACCCCAGGGCTCTGGCAGCAGTTTAAAGGGCTGGGGGCTCCAGCCGCTGCTGGGAGCCGCAGGCCCTTTAAATTGCACCTAGGGAAGCCAATCCACCCCAGTACAGCGCACCAGCTCTTGCCCCACACAGCGCACACACCCCTCATCAAGAGCAAAGCCTGTTCTGCCAGCAGCATGCCAACCCTGCAGAAGTCCTCTCCGGACACAAGGCGAGTTCTGAGGTTGGCTGACAGAGGAAGGTGGTGTACTGAAGGAGGAGAAGGCATAGCCAGGGCAGACCTGTAACTTAGCAATTGCTTAGCTGCCACAGTGCACAAGGCAGCCCTAACCTGCCCCAGTAGATGAATTGTCTCCCAGCAGCCCCAGAATTGGGGAAGCACAGCTGCATGTGTTTGGTCCCTAATCCCTATGAGCACCCAGGCAGAACTAGATGGGTTAAAGAACACTATGAAGTCTGCAAGTGCAGCCTGGGAAACATCTTGTTGCAGTCTAGCAATCGGAAGTCCATAATATGCTAATTACACTAATATGGTCTAGAGTCAGTGTTATCTATTTTACACAGCTGTAAATACCTCCCTACAGCAGGGGACTTAAACACATAAGGAGGTTCTCAGTCAAAAACTTCAATCAAGTTGGAGTTAAGGTTAATTTGTATCAATAATTTAAAGGAAAAAGCATATGAACCCCCCCCCCCCCCAAAACACACACCCTGGAATGCCAGGAAGTTTAAAGTTAAGGTAGAACTACAACTTTTGAAATTATCCATCCCTAACACCCAGATTCGTCCCATCAATGTCCCATGAAGAGAACACTTTACTTCTTACAGCACCATAGTTGTCAAATCTCTGACTTATTGATGATCCCGTAGACAAACCACAGAAACAGACATACACACATTGCTAGTTCATGAACCAAAAAGAGCCTTCTCTATTTTTAAAGTGTGCATGTGCTACCAAATATAAAGGTGTCATGAGAACTGGCATATCTTTGTGTACAAACCTTTGAAGCCAAGATTGTAAAATTATGCCTTTATGGGCAAGATCATAGGACGCAGCAGCAACAAAGCATCACACAGAGATGTGAAACCAGTAATAAAGCCACATTCTTGATAGGCAGCTTGTAAGCTGTACAAAAGAGTGTCTCATCCATATTTCACCCACCAATACTGCAGCTTCATGAAGGTGAAGGTAACTACATAGGAAGAAAGCTGGAATGGGCCTATTTGCTTATTTTTATTTTGCTTCTTTCTAAAGAGAATTTTCTTTGTGCTTGTCTTTGCCATTAGAAATTCCAGCCCTGTACCCTGGTCTCTAAGTGCCCCTACCTGGGTATTTCCATACTTTCCAATATTTGTTCTTAAACTTTACATTAACTGATCATTCCTTGGCTTTCTGAGCTGTGTTTTTATTACACTGCAGAATACCTTGAATGCTTTTTCCATGTAGCGTGACAAAGCTCTGCCCTTGTCTCTGTGGGTCCCGTGTTTCCTGGAGAATTTCACTAGCCTCAGAGGCTCACTGTGACCCTCCACATAACCCTTCTCTCGCTAGAGACAAGGGTCAGTCTACTGAGCCATTTTCATCATAAGCCGGCAAGGGAAGTGAGGAGACGCTATCCTCCCTTGCACAGTCTCTGTTGTCTCCCAGTCTCAGTGATTAAGCCGGAGGGGGGGGGGGCGGTGGGAACAAAGGAGGAAACCCAGGCCCACCCTCTACTCCAGGCTCCAGCCCAGGGACCCTAATAGTATCAGCTATGGTAGCTGACCTTTTAGAAACATGACACATACAATTCCCTGGGGTACTTCCCCACAGCAGCCCCCACTTAGAATCATAGAACATCAGGGTTGGAAGGGACCTCAGGAGGTCATCTAGTCCAACCCCCTGCTCAAAGCAGGACCAATCCCCAACTAAATCATCCCAGCCAGGGCTTTGTCAAGCCTGACCTTAAAAATATCTAAGGAAGGAGATTCCACCACCTCCCTAGGTAACGCATTCCAGTGTTTCACCACCCTCCTAGTGAAAAAGTTTTTCCTAATATCCAACCTAAACCTCCCCAACTGCAACTTGAGACCATTACTTCTTGTTCTGTCATCAGCTACCACTGAGAACAGTCTAGATTCATCCTCTTTGGAACCCCCTTTCAGGTAGTTGAAAGCAGCTATCAAATCCCCCCTCATTCTTCTCTTCCGCAGACTAAACAATCCCAGTTCCCTCGGCCTGTCCTCATAAGTCATGTGTTCCAGTCCCCTAATCATTTTTTGTTGCCCTCCGCTGGACTCTTTCCAATTTTTCCACATCCTTTTTGTAGTGTGGGGCCCAAAACTGGACACCGTACTCCAGATGAGGCCTCACCAATGTCGAATAGAGGGGAACAATCACGTCCCTCGATCTGCTGGCAATGCCCCTATGTATACATCCCAAAATGCCATTGGCCTTCTTGGCAACAAGGGCACACTGTTGACTCATATCCAGCTTCTCGTCCACTGTAACCCCTAGGTCCTTTTCTGCAGAACTGCTGCCAAGCCATTCGGTCCCTAGTCTGTAGCGGTGCATTGGATTCTTCCATCTTAAGTGCAGGACTCTGCACTTGTCCTTGTTGAACCTCATCCGATTTCTTTTGGCCCAATCCTCCAATTTGTCTAGGTCCCTCTGTATCCTATCCCTACCCTCCAGCGTATCTACCTCTCCTCCCAGTTTAGTGTCATCTGCAAACTTGCTGAGGGTGCAATCCACACCATCCTCCAGATCATTTATGAAGATATTGAACAAAACCGGCCCCCGGAACCGACCCTTGGGGCACTCCACTTGATACCAGCTGCCAACTAGACATGGAGCCATTGATCACTACCCGTTGAGCCTGACAATCTAGCCAGCTTTCTATCCACCTTTTAGTCCATTCATCCAGCCCATACTTCTTTAACTTGCTGGCAAGAATACTGTGGGAGACCATGTCAAAAGCTTTGCTAAAGTCAAGGAACAACATGTCCACCGCTTTCCCCTCATCCACAGAGCCAGTTATCTCGTCATAGAAGGCAATTAGATTAGTCAGGCATGACTTGCCCTTGGTGAATCCATGCTGACTGTTCCTGATCACTTTCCTCTCCTCTAAGTGCTTCAGAATTGATTCCTTGAGGACCTGCTCCATGATTTTTCCGGGGACTGAGGTGAGGCTGACTGGCCTGTAGTTCCCAGGATCCTCCTCCTTCCCTTTTTTAAAGATGGGCACTACATTAGCCTTTTTCCAGTCATCCGGGACTTCCCCGGATCGCCATGAGTTTTCAAAGATAATGGCCAATGGCTCTGCAATCACATCCGCCAACTCCTTCGGCACTCTCGAATGCAGCGCATCCGGCCCCATGGACTTAAGCTCGTCCAGCTTTTCTAAATAGTCCCGAACCGCTTCTTTCTCCACAGAGGGCTGGTCACCTCCTCCCCATGCTGTGCTGCCCAGTGCAGTGGTCTGGGAGCTGACCTCATTCGTGAAGACAGAGGCAAAAAAAGCATTGAGTACATTAGCTTTTTCCACATCCCCTCTCACTAGGTTGCCACCCTCATTCAGTAAGGGGCCCACGCTTTCCTTGATTTTCTTCTTGTTGCTAACATACCTGAAGAAACCCTTCTTGTTACTCTTAACATCTCTTGCTAGCTGCAACTCCAGGTGTGATTTGGCCTTCCTGCTTTCACTCCTGCATGCCCGAGCAATATTTTTATACTCTTCCCTGGTCATTTGTCCAGTCTTCCACTTCTTGTAAGCTTCTTTTTTGTGTTTAAGATCAGCAAGGATTTCACTGTTAAGCCAAGCTGGTTGCCTGCCATATTTACTATTCTTTCTACACATCGGGATGGTTTGTCCCTGTAACCTCAATAAGGATTCTTGAAAATACAGCCAGCTCTCCTGGACTCCTTTCCCCCTCATGTTTATTCTCCCAGGGGATCCTGCCCATCAGTTCCCTGAGGGAGTCAAAGGCTGCTTTTCTTAAGTCCAGGGTCCATATTCTGCTGCTCTCCTTTCTTCCCTGTGTCAGGATCCTGAACTCGACCATCTCATGGTCACTGCCTCCCAGGTTCCCATCCACTTTAGCTTCCCCTGCTAATTCTTCCCGATTTGTGAGCAGCAGGTCAAGAAGAGCTCTGCCCCTAGTTGGTTCCTCCAGCACTTGCACCAGGAAACTGTCCCCTACCCTTTCCAAAAACTTCTTGGATTGTCTGTGCACTGCTGTATTACTCTCCCAGCAGATATCAGGGTGATTGAAGTCTCCCATGAGAACCAGGGCCTGCGATCTAGTAACTTCCGTGAGTTGCCGGAAGAAAGCCTCGTCCACCTCATCCCCCTGGTCCGGTGGTCTCCCACCACGATATCACCCTTGTTGCTCACACTTCTAAACTTAATCCAGAGACACTCAGGTTTTTCTGCAGTTTCATACTTGAGCTCTGAGCAGTCATACTGCTCCCTTACATATAGTGCAACTCCCCCACCTTTTCTGCCCTGCCTGTCCTTCCTGAACAGTTTATATCCATCCATGACAGTACTCCAGTCATGTGAGTTATCCCACCAAGTCTTTGTTATTCCAATCACATCATAATTCCTTGACTGTGCCAGGACTTCCAGTTCTCCCTGCTTGTTTCCCAGGCTTCCTGCATTTGTGTATAGGCACTTGAGATAACTCGCTGATCATCCCTCTTTCTCAGTATGAGGCAGGAGCCCTGCCCTCTCGCACACTCCTGCTCGTGCTTCCTCCCGGTATCCCACTTCCCCACTTACCTCAGGGCTTTGGTCTCCTTCCCTCGGTGAACCCATTTTAAAGCCCTCCTCACTAGGTTAGCCAGCCTGCTTGCGAAGATTCTCTTCCCTCTCTTCGTTAGGTGGAGCCCGTCTCTGCCTAGCACTCCTCCTCCTTCTTGGAACACCATCCCATGGTCAAAGAATCCAAAGCCTTCTCTCCGACACCACCTGCGTAGCCATTCGTTGACTTCCACAATTCGACAGTCTCTACCAAGGCCTTTTCCTTCCACGGGGAGGATGGACGAGAAGACCACTTGCGCCTCAAACTCCTTTATCCTTCTTTCCAGAGCCACGTAGTCTGCAGTGATCCATTCAAGGTCATTCTTGGCAGCATCATTGGTGCCCACGTGGAGAAGCAGGAAGGAGTAGTGATCACAGGGCTTGATGAGTCTCGGCAATCTCTCTGTCACATTGTGAATCCTAGTTCCTGGCAAGCAGCAGACTTCTCGGTTTTCCCGGTCGGGGCAGCAGATAGATCACTCAGTCCCCCTGAGGAGAGAGTCCCTGACCACCACTTCACCCTTACCTCAGGGCCTCCTTCCTTGTGCCTGATATGGTGTGTACTGCTCAGTCTCTCCAACAGTACAACTTCCTCTCACAGCTCCTGACATCCACACCCACCTGACCAACTGGGAGGCTTTTAACTAGTTTCAGCCAGTCCCTGATCAGCTTCCGGTGTCCCAATCAACTTAGCTGTTCTCCCTGCCTTCTGAAAAGTTCTCAGTTGGCCCCAGGTGTCTTAATTGACCTGGAGCACCTACCAGGGATTTGTTTAGCCTGGCGCTAATATATCTATCTCCCACTACTTTTCTATAGCCATCTGGCCTTGTCCCATCACAGTAGCTAGTGATTTGTATAACAATCAAAACTCCAGCTTCACTAAATTGTTTTGTTTTTAATCTGGAAGCAGAGAGATGCCAGCAGCAGACAGCCTATGTCTGTCTTTAATTTCCAATAAATGGTACCCTTTCCCTCTGTTAGCAGCCAACATGTTTTGTCACCTTTTTGTCAAACTGCTACAGAAACAGTTTCTCTCCCTGGCAGCAACACCTGATTGATGGTCCAGAGGCCTTTCAATCAGATGCTACATCACTGCACACAGATATGATAACCAAGTCCAAAAGCACCCTTGCTACTTGCTTTGTGAGTGACTCATGAAGAGAAGGATGTGATAAGGCCCCAGTCAAGGGAAGACAAGGCCTCAGAGGGAAGGTATCTCCTCACTGCATGGAAATCATGCCAAATTCAAAGGTTCACCAGCATAGTTGTAGTTTGACTTCTATATTTGGGGGGGAAGCTCCAATCAGGCCAATGAGGCTGGCGGGGGGCAAATTTTGCACCTGCCTTAGGCTTGCAGTTTGGGGGGGCAATGTCCCACTGTTCCCCCCAAACTATGCACAGGCCAGCCCTTCCTCTTGCTAAAGGTGCCGGGTAACCCTCATCACAGAGCCTGACAGGGGCTCTTTCCAGCTATTTCATGGGTTCTCAAACTGGAGGTAGTGACCCCTCAGGGGATCGTGAGGTTATTGTGTGTGTGTGGGGGGGGTCGCAGTAAGCCTCCACCCCCAAATCCCACTTCATCTCCAGCATTTATAATAGTGTTAAATACAAAAGTGTTTTTAATTTATAAGGGAGGTCGCACTCAGAGGTTTGCTGTGTGAAAGGGGTCACCAGTACACAAGTTTGAGAACCCCTGAGCTATTTCCTGAAAGTGAAAGCCTTTCACACACTGGTTTCTCTGGACATGCTACCAGACTGTACTTTCAGTGTGAAGTTGAGAGCAGGAATCTGATTCCTATTGAATCAGCTTCTTCATAATTCCTGCATATCTATTATTGCAGCAATTATCTCATCAGAGTAAACCTGCGTGCAATGATAATGCCATAGCGTCCAGCTCTAAGGCTGCCATCTTGTCCTTTGCCCTTCATGCTTACACACAGTAGTACCTATAGAGCTATATGTCAAATCGCTCTGAGACAAGCCCCTCTCCCTCAGCTTCTCTGGCTCCATAACCCCCCATATGTAGTACCCTTGTCTTATATACTCAAGTCATTAGTATTTACTGATGCAGGAGATGAGACTAGATGACCCAATTGTCCCTTCTGGCCTTAAATTGTATAAAATTCCTCATAAGAGAGCTAATTTCTCTGACTGCTTCTCTAGAACTGAACTCATCTGTGCCTTGGCAGGGCAACCATTCCTGCTCTAAAAAGTCCATGGGGTTTTCATAAAGCATTACAAACTCTCCAGTCTTTCCCCTCCACACCCATCACTGACAGCAAACCAACCAAGTGTTAATTCCTTCCTTTTTAGCAGCGTTGCCTATTGTGGCCTTTTCCTGGAAAGGAGCCTGTAGTTCATGCTGCTTCCAGATATTTCAGCCAAATGCTCCATCTTTATGATCTGAACCCAATCCGATCTGCCTCAGGGAATCAGAAGTTAGGGACAGAAAGGTTTGATGTCATGTTTGGTCCTTCCACCCAATCCCTCCTCCAATGGTATAAGACAGCTTTGTTCCTATGGGAATTTCTGAAGGGCTTTAATTGGTTATTACTGGTTTTAGGTTGTTGGCTCTAAGGATCAGTCATAGTCTTAGATGGACTCAAATAATGAAAAACAATTTAACTTGTTGGTCCTTAAATTGCTATTCCCAATTCCCCCCTAAACACTCTCTAGCCTTGAGCCTCCCACCCAATGTCTATTTTCCCAAGAGCCCTAATTTAATCTCTGAGTGTCAATGATTCCCCTAAGATTGCCTCCCACTTACCTGGTCACAGACAGTCATATGGGGCTACACTAAAAGGCTGAGAAATATCCAGGATCTCAGATGAGGCAGCAAGAATCTCCTGAGAGCGAAGAGAAAAGCTAAAGAATCTCTGTTAAAAGATACAGGGTGTATAAAGATCCTAGTAGTTAACCAGGGAACTGGGCAATAAAGAACTCAGACCTCTGCTGCTGTTGTTAAAATCAGGTAGCCTCTATTTAAAGAGCATCATCAATGTGCCACAAGTTCTCCTTTTCTTTTTTCATCAATGTTGGTGCCCCTGCATAAACATGTAAGACACAGTCCCTGCCCCAGAGAGGAAAGGCCTAACCTTTAGAGAAAAGTGGCCATTTGAGAGAGTGTAGCATCCACTAGTGGAGAGGTAGACTGGGTGCATGCAGGTTCTTATGTCAGGTGCTAGGAGAGCATTATCCCAGCACAGGGCCTCAGACTGCAAAATTCAAACCTAGATTCAACATGTCCAGTATCTGGCTGTGTTTGGACTCAAGGATTTTTTTGAGGCCCTCGTCTACTCTCCCGCTTCCTCCAGTTATCTCTCTCACACCCTTTCCTGCCATGTCCTCTCCCCCGTACATTGCTCTGTACTCTCTATGGCTGCGGGACAGGTTTGTTCCACTCACAGATTGGGGTCTCTTTTTCTAGTGATGTGAATAGGCACCATTCAGAGACAGACTCCTAGTGCATTATGTGCCTGAACTGCATCATCTGCCTGTTTAGCGTGGGAAGCTCCCTGGAGGAGGGACATGGTCTTTCTCTATAGTTTGCACAGCACCATTTAAGCTGATGGCCCAAGGAAATAATGAAGTTTTGTATCTCTTGGGGCATTGTGTGGGTGGTTCTCTGCCCCCCATTCCTGGAACCAGGATGAAGGTTCTCTTTGTAAGTAGCACTTATCTGATCTGTTCCTGGCTCTCAAAAGGAGTCAAAAGGCAATGATACCAAAAAGACGCTGTGGAGTCACTAACTGCTTTCTGATTAGGACCATGAATAATACTGATTGGATGAGAGCCAGGATGTGTTCTGCTGACTTCATCAGGCACTTCTCCTCCCCCTCATCTTTGCAAAAAACTAACCCAGCCCATCCTGACCTCATCACTGCAGCCTACCACTGTGTATCTTTTCCGCTGGGTGAAAAAGTCCCCCCCCCCCCCAAAGTCTCCACCCCCTTGACTGGCATTTTAAGGAGGACACTGGAGCTGTTTAGAGAGATCAGAGCTCAGACATATTCAAAGCACATCCAGGCTACACTGAAAGGAAACCATCAGCAGCATACAGAAGAGGAGAAGTGAAGGTATGTGTTATTCTGCACCTGTCTGTGCAGAGTCTTTCCCTTCCCCCTATGGCTTAGTGTTGCAATAAGAGTAGAGCAGGGGTAAATAAGGTCACACTTCTGATATTAATTATTACTACTTAATTAATTAGCATGATGTACGGCGCTTTAGAATGTGGAATTTAACTTAGCTGTTTCTTTTCAGCCTCTGGGGAGAACTATAAAGTTGGGGACAGATGGTGCTTTCCAGTTCTCTTAGGAAAGCCTTGCTACCCCAAGTCAGGGAAAAGTGGAGCAGCTAAAGGACTGACAGCCTCTGGCACTGAACTGCACTTGGGTAGGAGCCCCCTGCACAGCGAAAAAGAAAATAATAGTGTAAATAAAAAGAACAGATCTTCCAATAGCAACAAAAGACCCAGAGTGCCAGCTGTGAAATTATCATTTGTCCTGCTCATGAGATGGGCTAAAGTAGGGGTCAGACTGCACATTTCTCTTCAGGATTCCTGTCTAAGCAGGGATGACAGAGGGGCCTCCGTGGGCTCTCTAGGCTTCTTCCTCTTCCCAAACACAACCAGCGCTATAGCAAATCTTCAGAACAATTCCCAAAGGGGAAATCAGACTTCACAAATGTCAAGGGAATGGTGTATTTCAGAGACACTGAAGGGATATAATATAAATATAAATGCCCTGTCTATGGAGGTGGCAGCCAGGAAGAAATAGTAAGAAACTAGGCACCACAATGCTCAGTACAGGACTGGAATACTTGTGGCACCTTAGAGACTAACCAATTTATTTGAGCATAAGCTTTCGTGAGCTACAGCTCACTTCATCGGATGCATACTGTGGAAAGTGAAGATGATCTTTTTATATACACACACAGCATGAAAAAAATACCTCCTCCCACCCCACTCTCCTGCTGGTAATAGCTTATCTAAAGTGATCACTCTCCTTACAATGTGTATGATAATCAATCCTTTTCTTTTTGCAAATACAGACTAACACGGCTGTTACTCTGAAACCAGTACAGGACTGGGGCACTACAACTCCTCTCAGCAGGCAGTAAAGGGGAGAAAGGCACTAAGACTCTTTCTCCCTGCAGACAGGAGGGGCAGTAAGGCCCAGACTTTATGCCCCTCTGATCAGAGCTAAATCAGCTTAGAGAAGTATCAGCACAAATGGCAAACAGCTACTGATTCCAAATTCAGAGTCAAGGCAATGGGCTCTAAAGAGAAGAGCATGAAACTGGGAGTCAGGACGCCTGACTTTTAATCTCTATTCTGCCTCTGACTGTCAATGTGACCTTGGGTGAGTCTCTTCACTTCCATGGGTCTCACTTTCCCCACCTTTAAATTGGGAGTAACATTTATTTACCTATTACTGAGGAGAGTTGTGATGCTTAAATCATTAACGTGGAACATGTGAAGTTCAAAGTATTCTTGTTTATGAGACGTCTGCAGAGATGTAGCTGCGTCTGCAGAGTGCAGCATCCCTTTGCTGTGTTGATTCCAGACCGGTAATGAGTTACGTGCTAACAACACAACACGTGCATTAGGTGCACTAACTCCGTACTGCTCTCCAGCTGTGTTTAGCACAAGGTTATCGTGACATCATCAGGCAGGTGCACCAGGATCCAGATGTGCGGTTCTGGGGGTAGACTAGTTACATGCTACCCAGCTCACTTGGTGTTGTGCAGAGGTTTGCACTTGGGATGGCATTGCACTAAGGGCATGTCTACACTACACTGTATCTGGGAGGGAGTGAGCGACCCCGTCTGGATCCACAGTCTCATGCTAGCCCATTAAAAATAGCTATGTAGATACTACGGTTCAGGTTGGAGATTGGAATCGGAAGCCTGGCAGTGGGGAGAAGAGGGCAGCTTGAGAGCCTGAGCTGCCACATCAAAACACTGTTTACACAGCTATTTTTAGAATGCCAGCAGGAACCCGTTACCACAAGTCTGTGGACCAAGGCTGCGAGGCTTGCTCCCAGATTCTGTGTAGACATGCCCTAAAAGTGCAGCCATTAACCTCTGCACTGACTCCCAATCGATTTCTACACAAGACAGCCTGGGGGTGTTTTCTCTAGTCAGACCGTAAATGCTTTGGGAAAAGGTCTGTCTCCTTAGGTGTCTGTAGCACAGCAGATCCCTGATCCTGGACTGCACACACACTCTGGGCTTCACACCACTTAATATATTCCTTTAAAACCTCAATCCAAACATTGTAAAAACACCCTATCATAGCCAAATATCCTCTTTCATCTTCCCCCATCCTATTTCCCCCTCCCTCCTCTTTGTTTCTCTACTTAACTTCAGACAAGAAATGAGTTCATTCAAAACAGAACATTTGCCCATTTACATAAATGCCCCAGGTCTGCACAAATCAAGCAGATTCTAATCCATTTAGAATTCCATAAGAATCCAGCCAGAAAGTACTTTTAAAGTGACAGCATCAATTATAGTATGACCTGGATTACCTTTAATGTATCTTATACAGAACGAAAGTGTCAGCACAGTAAATCCAGCCCTTTCTATCTTATCGCTGGATTAATTTACCAACGGATATGGTGGATTCTCCATCACTGGCAATTTTTAAATCATAAGTGGATGATGTTCTAAAAGATTTGCTCTAGGAATTATTTTGGAGGAGTTCTATGGCCTGCTATATACAAGGAGGTGAGACTAGATGATCACAATGGTCCCTTCTGGCCTTGGAATCTATTTGCTGGTCACGGGGCAGAAGCGTTAAGGGTCAGAGCAACAGGAATAACTAGGCCAGAGGCAGCTGGGCAAAAAAGATTATTGCTAGAAGGTCTCTGCTTCTATCCATGTAAACATTCTCATATTTTCGGAAATCCATGTGCTTTCCTAGATAGGGCTTATCATTCAGAACACTCTGATTGGGTAAGGCACAACCGAGGCCAGGGATAAGACTGGGCAAACAACGGGCAAACATCAGTTACCAGCCTTCCAAGCACACTGGACATCAGAACTGCCCTACAGCTACAAATAAGGGACTATGCACTCATTTCTGTGCATTGGAGAGGCGCTGGCCTGGAAGGCATAGCAAGGGTTATTGGAACAAAGGAATCAGATGACATCCATGAGATACAGGAAGCACTATTTGGTACAAAGAAAATTAAAGGATATGGGCTGCAGGTCAGCACTGCTAGAGTGTACAGTAGACTAGAACACATTAAAAACTGACTAACAAGCTAAGTGTAATTGGGACAGAATTTGTTTTATATTTAATTCACACTTTAAGTAGCTCTGATGCTTTTTAAATGGAAGATTCTCCTCTCATACCAGTCTCCAAGATTTTAATATAAAATCTTTCAGGATATAAAAACATCTGATTCCTCCTTTTTCCTATCAGAACAAGCTCCGGTTCCACCTGATTCCACACAGCCCAACTCCTGCTAGGTGACTACCCAGGTTAGCTCCAATACTTTGTTCTACTGCAGGAAATTCGGACTTTGACACAACTGGCTTATTTCCAGGGAATCCTAAATTTCCTCAGAAGAAATGGCTCAGACACTCTCTCTTCCACAGACATACTTGCTGGAGTATTAGTTCAGAAATTCTTCCTCTCAGATGAGTAAAGTCTCACTTCCCTTAATGAGGTTTAAGAACCTCCATTCTCATGTGCAGCTTTAAGAAGAGGAATTGCAGCCTCCCTCTGGCTGGCAAGAGTGACATTGGTCCTATGGTGCTGATTACCATCCAGTTATGGTTATACGGCAGCATCTGTAAAAATTCAAAGAAGTCATAGCATAGCCCTGATTTCAGGCAATAGCCTGAGGGCTTCTGTGTAATAAATTGGCACTAGATTTGATCAACAGTCTTGTGACTTTAGGGTAACAAAGATTGAGATGCTACTTTGCTACAGCACTCCTGGGGACTTTAGAGGCTTATGTCAGATTAATGTCCATATTCCTGAGAATCATTGCCTGTTTGGAAAATGTTTCTGCACTTTTTTTTTTTTTTTTTTAAAGCCTGCTACATAGCAGGGACCCCCTTGTACAAGGAATTTGGTAAAGCCAGGGCCCTGAAAGTCTTTCCTGGGAGATTCTGTGAACATCCAGGACTTTACCACTGAAATGTGGAAATATCTGTGCATCCTCAAAACTCTTTCTCCAGGTCTGACATCTGGAGATTTTTTTAAAGTACCTGTAACACTCTCACATGCCCTCTTGAATCCCCCACTTTTTTCAGACCTATCATGAGACATGGTAGCCTACACTCTGCTGTTACCACTGCTCCCTCTGATTCAGGGCCTGGAATAGTTCACTTGGGTCTTTTGCTTTTCCATCAATCAAACCCCATTTCCTAAAACAAGACTTATTTTCATTTTCTCTCTCTCTGCTTTTGTTCCTGACCTGATGACTGACTAATCTGTCATCTTTGCATTCAGCCAGCCATTATCCAGCTGCCCTTACTGGCTTTATTTAAATAGCGGAGCCTGAACTCCAGATTTATGAAATATCAGTTCTTTCAAATACTTGAGCCAACTTTCTGCTCTCTCAAGGAAGCCTGATGTAGACAAGCAGAGGAGACAGAGAAATGAGAAAAGTTGAGAGCAGATGAATGATATGGCAGAAATACGTGTGACTGCAGAATAATCCTATAATTTAGAAACTGATAGAAGATATGGAAACAAAATCCTCTTGCTGCTCCTCCTATTTCCTGCTATCTAGAGCAGTCAGTACACCCTTGGAGGAAGACAGAAGCAAAATCCCTTACTTTTATGATGCTCTTGCCACAATGTAGTGAGTCTATTTACATGACAGTTGGACAAAAAAAAAAAATCACTAGTTTCTGACTGCAGCACCAGTAACACTGGGGGTTCTGAAATCTCTCATGTTGGGTACAGAGGGCAGTCACTAGCAATCTCATGAGAAGTCTCCCCACTCTGGCAGTGTATCCTACCTTGTTTAATTGGAAAAAAAATGTCCCTAGTATGATTATAGGTGAAAATGACTTACTTGAAGGGAGCTGTGCAAGTCTATGGCACTTTACTGAATGTCCCTGTACCTAGGAATTTACCATGTAACCCAGGCAAATATGATACATGGAACCAGATATCCGATACTTAATTATAGGCTTGATCCAGGAAACACTTGGTGAAATTCGTTGGCCTGTGTTATGCAGGATCAGAAGGACCTTAACATCTGTGGCTCATAAATGTGGAAACACAAAGTGCTGGAGTGCCCTTTAGTGCTATTTTGCTCCCAGAGTGGAGTCCCTATGAACTGTATACTACTAATTCTAATCTACCTTCCTCAGTAACCTAATCTCTGCTGTATCACATGCCTTTAACATTAGTATAGAGCCCCTTTATTAACCCAAAAAGAAAAGGAGTACTTGTGGCACCTTAGAGACTAACAAATTTATTTCAGTGTAAGCTTTTGTGAGCTACAATGAGCTGTAGCTCACGAAAGCTTAGAATCATAGAATATCAGGGTTGGAATGGACCTCAGGAGGTCATCTAGTCCAACTGCCTGCTCAAAGCAAGACCAATCCCCAACTAAATCATCCCAGCCAGGGCTTTGTCAAGCCCGACCTTAAAAATATCTAAGGAAGGAGATTCCACCACCTCCCTAGGTAACACATTCCAGTGTTTCACCACCCTCCTTGTGAAAAAGTTTTTCCTAATATCCAACCTAAACCTCCCCCACTGCAACTTGAGACCATTACTCCTTGTTCTGCCATCAGCTATCACTGAGAACAGTCTAGATCCATCCTCTTTGGAACCCCCTTTCAGGTAGTTGAAAGCAGCTATCAAATCCCCCCTCATTCTCCTCTTCCGCAGACTAAACAATCCCAGTTCCCTCGGCCTGTCCTCATAAATCATGTGTTCCAGTCCCCTAATCATTTTTTATTGCCCTCCACTGGATTCTTTCCAATTTTTCCACATCCTTCTTGTAGTGTGGGGCCCAAAACTGGACACCGTACTCCAGATGAGGCCTCATCAATGTCGAATAGAGGGAAACAATCACGTCCCTCGATCTGCTGGCAATGCCCCAATGTATACATCCCAAAATGCCATTGGCCTTCTTGGCAACAAGGGCACACTGTTGACTCATATCCAGCTTCTCATCCACTGTAACCCCTAGGTCCTTTTCTGCAGAACTGCGGCCGAGCCATTCGGTCCCTAGCCTGTAGCGGTGCATGGGATTCTTCCATCCTAAGTGCAGGACTCTGCACTTGTCCTTGTTGAACCTCATCCGATTTCTTTTGGCCCAATCCTCCAATTTGTCTAGGTCCCTCTGTATCCTATCCCTACCCTCCAGCGTATCTACCTCTCCTCCCAGTTTAGTGTCATCTGCAAACTTGCTGAGGGTGCAATCCACACCATCCTCCAGATCATTTATGAAGATATTGAACAAAACCGGCCCCAGGACCGACCCTTGGGGCACTCCACTTGATACCAGCTGCCAACTAGACATGGAGCCATTGATCACTACCCGTTGAGCCCGACAATCTAGCCAGCTTTCTATCCACCTTTTAGTCCATTCATCCAGCCCATACTTCTTTAACTTGCTGGCAAGAATACTGTGGGAGACCATGTCAAAAGCTTTGCTAAAGTCAAGGAACAACGTGTCCACCGCTTTCCCCTCATCCACAGAGCCAGTTATCTCGTCATAGAAGGCAATTAGATTAGTCAGGCATGACTTGCCCTTGGTGAATCCATGCTGACTGTTCCTGATCACTTTCCTCTTCTCTAAGTGCTTCAGAATTGATTCCTTGAGGACCTGCTCCATGATTTTTCCAAGGACTGAGGTGAGGCTGCCTGGCCTGTAGTTCCCAGGATCCTCCTCCTTCCCTTTTTTAAAGATGGGCACTACATTAGCCTTTTTCCAGTCATCCGGGACTTCCCCGGATCGCCATGAGTTTTCAAAGATAATGGCCAATGGCTCTGCAATCACATCCGCCAACTCCTTCGGCACTCTCGAATGCAGCGCATCCGGCCCCATGGACTTAAGCTCGTCCAGCTTTTCTAAATAGTCCCGAACCGCTTCTTTCTCCACAGAGGGCTGGTCACCTCCTCCCCATGCTGTGCTGCCCAGTGCAGTAGTCTGGGAGCTGACCTCGTTCGTGAAGACAGAGGCAAAAAAAGCATTGAGTACATTAGCTTTTTCCACATCCCCTCTCACTAGGTTGCCACCCTCATTCAGTAAGGGGCCCACGCTTTCCTTGACTTTCTTCTTGTTGCTAACATACCTGAAGAAACCCTTCTTGTTACTCTTAACATCTCTTGCTAGCTGCAACTCCAGGTGTGATTTGGCCTTCCTGCTTTCACTCCTGCATGCCCGAGCAATATTTTTATACTCTTCCCTGGTCATTTGTCCAGTCTTCCACTTCTTGTAAGCTTCTTTTTTGTGTTTAAGATCAGCAAGGATTTCACTGTTAAGCCAAGCTGGTCGCCTGCCATATTTACTATTCTTTCTACACATCGGGATGGTTTGTCCCTGTAACCTCAATAAGGATTCTTGAAAATACAGCCAGCTCTCCTGGACTCCTTTCCCCCTCATGTTATTCTCCCAGGGGATCCTGCCCATCAGTTCCCTGAGGGAGTCAAAGGCTGCTTTTCTGAAGTCCAGGGTCCGTATTCTGCTGCTCTCCTTTCTTCCCTGTGTCAGGATCCTGAACTCGACCATCTCATGGTCACTGCCTCCCAGGTTCCCATCCACTTTAGCTTCCCCTGCTAATTCTTCCCGATTTGTGAGCAGCAGGTCAAGAAGAGCTCTGCCCCTAGTTGGTTCCTCCAGCACTTGCAGCAGGAAATTGTCCCCTACCCTTTCCAAAAACTTCTTGGATTGTCTGTGCACTGCTGTATTACTCTCCCAGCAGATATCAGGGTGATTGAAGTCTCCCATGAGAACCAGGGCCTGCGATCTAGTAACTTCCGTGAGTTGCCGGAAGAAAGCCTCGTCCACCTTATCCCTTATGCTCAAATAATCTTGTTAGTCTCTAAGGTGCCACAAGTACTCCTTTTCTTTTTGCGGATACAGACTAACACGACTGCTACTCTGAAACCTGTCTTTATTATCCCAGTGTGACTCCTGGTTAGACAGTCAGGTTTATTACAAGTTCTTGAATTCAGTAACATTTCTCAAAAAGAAGATGAATTTCCCCTGTAGTTGTTAAACTCATGCTCTCAAGGTCAGGATTTGCAGGAGATCGCTTATATACCCTCGTCTCCCTAATCTTTTATTGTTGCTATGAGGTCTCTGAGATAACTGAAGAAAAAGGAAGCCCCTGAAGAAAAAGGAAGATGAAAGTAGTGCTATGAGACCAGAGCAAAGCTGCACTGCCCCTGTGGGGAACAGACCCTCTCAAAGAGCCCCTCACTGCCTACACCCCTTATTCCAGGGTGTTCTACTTGTGCGAGGATAAGAACAGTGCCTGGGTCCATACAGGAGCAGTAATGGATGTTATCAGTTTGGATTAGAGAATTTTACATATAAAAATGTTTTAATCTGCTCAGGACTGATGTTCCATGATAAAAGCTTTCTGCAAGGTGCTCAATGGGGCTCTCCCCTCCCTCCAGCAACTTCCCCAAACCATGAAGTACTTCTCTACTGCTATCGTGAAGAAAATTACCTGTCTCTTGCCTTTGTTTGTGAACAGACTGGGGGAGGGGATACTGGAGAGAATGAAATGGCAGAGACGCCACTGCAGAGTTGAGTTATAAAGATCAGAGCTCATGTTGCTGCCATTAAGTCTGTCACCGAAGGAGGCTGAAAATGCTGCTCAGTAAAGAGGCAGGGAACACACAAGACTACTGAACTCCTCAGAGCCTGAATTTTCCCACTGTAATCAGTAGTGATCAGGGCAGCTCCAAGGAAATTCACTACCAGAAAGGAATTCTGCCAGCCAGGTAAGAAAGAGGACAGGGGAAGGAGAGAAGGAAAGTAATATATTCATTGGAAGACATGGATGCAGGCAGAGGTCTAAGTCTATTCTTCCTCTCAATCACATCAGATGAGCTAATGAACTGTGCAGGAATAGATTGTTTCCCAAGGTTACTGTTGTGGGGACAGAAGATGTAAAGATTTCTCATAAGGGCTGGAATAGAGCTTTGTCTGAAGTGACAGCTGCTGAGGTAGATTAAAGGGAATGAGAGGCTGTTGTGACTACAGGGAAGTGAGTCAAGGAAAGAAATGCATGCTTGAACAAGTGAGATGGAGTGCCAGACCACAAGCTAGCATCCCAGCCAACTAACCTACTTTCAACTGCCTGCAAGAGGGGCAGGATGATAGTTGAAATAAAGTCCAGACCATACAGGGCGTGGAGGTTAAAATACTGAAAAACAGATCTATTGCTTTAAATTCATTCATGCTGTCCACACCCCTGTCTGACACCAAGTTGGCCCGTCAGCCTTTTTTGGGTCCTCTAGAGCTGACACCCCAACCCAAACACTCCTACTCTTTCAGACACCTCATTTTGGCTTCTCTTGAGACACTGTATTCTGTTTTATTAGACAAATCTGGGAGTCACAATTTCTTTTGTGAGAGTCTCGAGTTCTCTGCTGCCACTCAGCACCCTTGGATTCCCACAGCCTGTGGAGACGTGACCTGGACTTGTCTCTTGCCAACGTCAACCCCCCAAGTAGTGCCAGACAGGCACTGCTTAGTGCCAGAGCCTAGGAACATGGTTTCTGCCATTTACCCCTGGGAGGTGGCAGTGCTTAAAGTGGCCTGAAAAAAGTAGGGGTCTGTCGTACCCTGGGAGCAGCAACTTTGGTAACTCAGTAAAGTGCAGCCTTCCATGACACAGCTCAATTTTTTTTACTCTTTTCCCCCCTCCCAGGTCTGCAACCCCTGGCAACCCCTCCCCTCCTCCCCCTGCCACTTTAAACAGTGGGAGGTGGGTCTGGTTCCAGACTGTCAGGACCCTTCCAAGTTACACCAAGGCTCCTAGACTCTCAAATTGAGATTTGCAAATGCAAAGCCAACTCAGGGATTTAGCCACTCCCTGCAAGCCTCCTTCCCTCTGAAAAATCCGTGGGAGCTGTATGGATAAAAGCTCTTGTTTGCTTTGACAATATCAACCTCTGCTCAAACTGGAGGCTCACTGCTCACCGTTTTTGTTTGTTTTTTTTAGATTCTGAGATTTGAAGGAAACCCTGGAAAACACAGAGGATGGAAGGGAAACTCCTGTGTCTGTACCTGCTGATGGCAGCAATCACCACTCTGCAGTGCCAGGTAAGAGGTCAACATGCCAGTGCCACTCTGGGAGATCCCTGGAGGGTCCTAGCACCCCTTGGTGCCCTAACCCTGGTCTGGCAGCACTCATCTCTTCTTGCCGGAGCCTCCAGTGGTCTCTGCTGGTCAGGAGACGGGGCAGAGTTAAACAGTTATACAAGTCAGAGAGAGAAAAGCTGTAAGAGGGTACCAAAGTTCAGCTCTAGGCCCAGGCTGCAATTGTTCCCTGCAGTGAATTATTCAGGGCAGTTTTTAATTGTACCAAGCAATGCGCCTTCCGTCACTCTCTTTGGGTGACTGTCCACAGCCAGATACCCCTGACTGTTAGCAAAGGCTCCATCACAGGAGTGGCCATCCTAGCCTGAGAAGGAGCCAGAATTTACTGATGTACATTGCCAAAGAGCTACAGTAATACATCAGCAGCACCCCCCCCCCATCAGTTTCCCCCCAGCTCCCAGCGCTACCCACCCACCGGCAGCCCTGCCGATCAGCGCCTCCCTCTCCCACCTCCCGATCAGCTGTTTCGTGGTGTACAGGAGGCTCTGGGAGGGAGGGGGAGGAGAAAGAGCACGGCAGGCTCAGGGGAGGGGGCGGGAAGGGGTGGAGTGGGGGCAGGGCCTGTGGCAGAGCCAGGGGTTGAGCAGTGAGCGTCCTCTGGCACATTGGAAAGTTGGTGCCTGGAGTTCCAGCCCTGGAGTCGGTGCCTAGACAAGGAGCCACATATTAACTTCTAAAGAGCCGCATGTGGCTCCGGAGCCACAGGTTGGCCACCCTTGCTGATCATGTTCAACCTTTGCTTGATTTCCCCACATCAGTCTTACTTACACCATCCTATCATCCTCAATTACACTTGACCATTTGAATTTATGCAGAGGGTTACCACATCCCTTAGTCTCAGATATTGTGTGGCCTCAAAACCGCAGACCCAGAAGAATTCTAACTTTCTTAGTTCTTAATCTTTCCTCATTAGCAAGCCACTCCGCTCTTCAGTCATTTGTGCTGCTTTGTGTTACTTGGGACCAGATTAAATAGAATCTCTTTGTGGGAGTATTTCTATTCCCCATACCTTAATGGCAACACATGCTTTTCCCTCTACCTCTGGGCCTGGGGAAGGGCAGTTGCCTAAATTCTCATCTATGGCATTTGCACAGAAATAGTACATGGTGGTTAGCACATGTAAATTGTGTGCAACTGGAAGGATCCTTAATGCGCAACCCCAGGAACATGAGCCAATTTGTGCTTGGTCCCTGCTATCCTGGACTATTATACATGTGTCTAAGGCACTCCCCACAATACCAGAAATGCCACACTGAGGAGGGTGGGAGGAGTGTGTCTCAAAGCTCTCCAGATTTTGGGAGCACTTGGTAATTGAATCTCTAAGACAGCAGCCACTCAGGCTTCCTCTTTCTCTGCTTGCAGGAGCTCCTTGTGCGCCTCAAACGGGGAGCCAGATCTAAAGGTAAGGAGGGGAGAGGAAACTCATTCTAACTTGGGCTAAGCAGATGTGCAGGGCAAAGCAGGCTGGTGCTGAGGAAGTGAAAACAGGGCCAGGCTCATGCTCCAACTATGCCCATTCTCATAGGCTGTACTGACAAAGATTTGGCCACGGAAGATATGGAGAACATACCCAGCATGCTGTAATACACACACACACACTTCTACATCCAACAGCACAGCAGGGAGCACACACACTTCTACATCCAACAGCACAGCAGGGAGAGGGACACAGCAGCTCTGGCCTGGGAAGGGAAGAGAGCTCTGTTAACAGAGGGGAGCATTCTGCTGTCCGGGGAGGGGTGCGGAGCACAGCCTCTATGGTCAGACAACCCCATTTGCCTTTTCCTAAGGAGGGTTTCCTGTCTCCAATTGCAGCCACTTGCACTGACCGTTCATCCCGACAGATTTATCAGCAGAGGGAGACCTGGCTACGACTTGCAGGAGGCAGAGTAGAATATTGTGTGTGTGACAATGGTTGGAGTCGTTGCCACAGCGTGCCTGTCAGAAGTGAGTATGGAGCAGGAGCTGGGAAGGGAAAGGGGAGCATCTGCATTTCCAGCATTCAGCCCTGTTAGACAGAAAGGGGGACTCTGCTCTGGAGGGAATGATGATTGTGCACAGAGAATCTGGGGTTTACATGGATGCACTAGGATGTGCCTACTCATTGAGGCAGGAGTAAGAGTGCAGGCTGGGCCAGAGAGGTAAGCAGAGATCAGAGCCAAAGCATGTGCCAGGGTGAGTGGGGAAGATGGAGGAAAGGGGTGGAGGTGTGTACAAGCTGGACCAGAGACAGGAAACAAGGCGCATGTCTGGCAACTTGCCAGAGAGAAATGGGCAGTAAGGAGGCTGAGAGGAGAGGTCACAAATCATAGTTTATGGCCAAAAAGGATCAACAGATCATTTAGTCTGATCTCCTGTTTATCACAGACTAGCAACACCACCCAGCACCCACAGTTATAACAAAAATTATACAGCCCACATGAGAATACACTATTATGAGAGGATAGGAGGGATAAAGGTGCACCAATGTCGCAGGCCCCTGCAGTGGCAGAGAAATGATTAAGATAGATATACCCAAATAATCTGGGCAAGTGACCCGAGCCCACAGAAGAAAGTGATAAAACCCAAGCTTTCTGCCAAACTGACTTGGGGGAAAATTCCTTCCCAGCCTCACATATAGGGTCAGTGATGCCCTGGCAGGAACCAGCCAGTGAAGCACCAGATACAGAGATGCCACCTCAGAGCCCTAAATCACTCTGCCCAATGTCCCTTTTCTAGCTGGGGCTAGGCCTGATGCTTCAGAGGAAGGGGATTTTAAAAAGTGGGGGGGGGCAGGGGGAATCGCTTCCTGACCCCTGCCAGTTGCCAGCTGAAACCCAGAAGCATGAGCTTTTAGGAACATAAGACAATCTGGAAACGAGCCCTAGGACTGCTGTGCATTTCCCTTCCATCACAAGCAACCCCATCATACCATCACACTCATAAATTTATCCAACTCTCAGTTAAAACTAAGTTGTTTGCCCCGATAACTCCTATTGGGAACAGTCTAATTTCTAGCCCAGATTTGTTCATGGCCAGTTTATATCCATTTGTTTGTGTGCCCACATTGTCCTTTAGTTTAAATAGCTCTTCATCCTCCCTGGTAATTACCCCTTTTTGATGTTTTTACACAGAGTAATCAGAGCCCCTCTCAGCCTTCTTTTTGCTAGACTAAGCAAGCCAAGTCCTTCTAAGTCTCCTCTCATAAGACAGGCTCTCCGTTCCCCTGATCATCCTAGTAGCTCTTCTCTGCATTGGTTCCAGTTTGAATTCATATTTCTTGAACATGGGTGACCAGCACTGTACACAGTATTCCGAACGAGGTCTTACAAGGATACCTTGTACAATGGCATTAGTTCTTCTCTATCACTACTGGAAATGACTTGTCTGATACATCCTAGGATTGAATTTGCCTTTTTCACAGCTGCATCACACTGGTAGATCAGTCATCCTGTGCTGTGAGGGACCTCCACACCCAGGTCTCACTCCTCATCTGTCACCTCCAACTGATGAGCTCCCAACTTGTAGTAGAAATTCTTATTAGACCCTTATACTTTGTATGGTTGAATTTCATCCCATTTCTGTCACTCCAGTCTTCTAGATCATCCAGATCTTCCTATATAATAATCCGATCCTCCTCACGATGTCTCCCAACTCTGTATGATCAGCAAATTTCATTAGCACATGCCCAAGTTTGGTGCCAAGGTCATTAATAAAAATATTGAATAAGATTAGTCTCAAGAGCAATCCCTGAGGAACTCCACTGGCAACTCCCTCCAGTCTGATAATTCACCTTTCAGCACAACCCACTGCGTTCTCCCCTTTAGCCAGTTCCTTATCCATCTTAAAATGCTTGTACTGATCCCCATCTTCCCTGATTTAACTAATAGTTTCCCATGTGGTACCATGTCAAATGATTTACTGAAGTCCAAGTATATTAAATTTACTGCACTTCCCTTATTTTAAAAAATCAGTTATTTTCTCAAAGAAGGAAATCAGGTTAGTCTGGCACAACCTACCTTTGGTAAACCCATGTTGCATTACATCCCCTTTACCATTACATCCATGAATTTAATTATTCTTTCCTTCACAATTTGTTCTAAAGCCTTGCATACTACTGAAGTCAGACTAACAGGTCTGTAATTACCCAATCACTTCCCCCTCACCCCCTTTCTTAAACATAGATATGATGTTAAGTATTCTCCATCATATGGTATTAACCCCAAAGAGAAAGATTTATTCAAAATCCTTGCTACCTGACTATCAGTCTCATGTGCCAGTTCTTTCCATATTCTGGGTTGGAAGTTACCTGGTCTCCCCAATTTGAGCCCATTAAAATCTAAGTTTTCCTTCCACCTAAGATGTGGTAATTTCCATTTCTAGACCCTCATTTCCATCAGCTGTACTACACTTATTCACATGTTCCATATTATCATCCTTATTGAAAGCTAAAGCAAAGTATTCATTTACTTTTGGGGCCATACTAGTTTCTCAGATGGGGAGATATTCATGGCTGCCTGCGGATGTGAAATCTAATGAGGTTTCCTGGCTTGTTTGCTTGACAGGATGTGCTCACAAGAAATGTTACAATGGGGGTCAGTGCAAGCAGGCATTATACTCCCCTCTGCACTTCATCTGTCAGTGCAGTCAAGGCTTCTCTGGGAAGAACTGTGAGATAGGTGAGTGCATGTGCAGTGAGTACAGCTACATATGACTCGGGGAATGGGGAAGGGTTTGGCCACCCAGAGCTGTGGGAAGAGCTACCCAGAGGTTGCTGCAATGTAACAGGCCCTGAGCTATGCTGTCTCTATTTATTTCAGAGCTAATGCTACAGGGGATCTTATGCATCTGGGGGAAGGATACCTGTGCTGGTGGCCTGACCATAGATATATACTTTCTAGCCTCGGGGATGAAGACCCTCTGCTACACATGGGGTCTGGACTGGCCTGTTGAGGCATTTATGCTGGGCTACTGACTGTGGTAGCTAGGGTCCCTCCACAAGGGAACAGCTCTCAGAAGCTCAGGGGAGGGAAGCAGAGTCCATGTGGGACCAGTTTGAAGCTACCACTTTGCTTCCCTGTTGCTTAGATACCGAAGTCCCATGTTACACAGACCTGGGAGCAACATATAGGGGGACGTGGAGCGTGACTGAGAGTGGGAGTGAGTGCTTAAACTGGAATATCAGCATGTTGGCTCAGAAAAAGTACAATGGGCGGAGAGCAGATGCTGCTCAACTGGGACTTGGCAATCACAACTACTGCAGGTGAGAGGCACTGGTGATGAGGGAGTATAACACTGTGGGGAGGCCCTCTCAGGGGTGACCTGACATGGGGCTACTGGAGAACACTTATGGGAGAGAAGTGGGTCTTGGAACTCTCAGGGTGGTGGCCTGGAGAGTGGGGCCCTGAAGCAGGCTCAGAACGAACTGGGACAGAGTGGCTAATGGTTCTCAGATGGGTGACCTGGGAATAGTGACCTTGGCATGGGACTGAAGAGCTGCTGTAACCTTGTTTTGTTTTGGGAGGAACTGTTTAGCATAAGAGATCTGTGGCACCTCATGTGGATAAAAGGGTTTAAATTTGGTACTGAAAAAGACAGTCATTCTTTGCATGAGCAGATTAAGGGGAAACTAAGGAAGGTCACACCTGATCTGCTGAGGTTGCCCGTGACAGGGTTTCCCTGTAACAGTACCACAAAGAAGCGGGGATTGTATGTTGAAAGGGCCAGGAAGCTACTTTCTTCCTAGGCCCTACATTCTGGCTCTCCCACAGGGGATTTCACTCTGCTTCAAGCTGCATATCTAATCACCCCCTTTGTTCCTTTCTCCCACCCTTGCCTCTGTACCTGAAACCCCCTTCCTGAGCCAATCTACCTAGCCACCACCTGCCTCTCCAAACCTTCCTTAAATAACCCAATCCCTAGTGCTCTCTGCATCAGCATTGCATACGTGTAAGCTACAAACAACACTCCACTCCTCCTGCCTTCCATTTAACAATCAACATTCCTCAAGTTACTCAGCTAGACTGCCAGGGCTGGACTATGCATTGGTATGGAGTTATATACACGTTACCATCTCTCTCAGGAACCCAGATGAGGACTCCAAACCCTGGTGCCATGTCTACAAAGGGGGGCAGTATACCTGGGAATACTGCAGCACACCTGCTTGCTTAAAAGGTATGTGCAGGGCCAGAGGGGATACCTGCTGTGGAGACTAGATTTTTAAGGGGTCCCTAGGCCCACAGACATTTCCATAGGCTGCAGAATTGAGCACTTTAAACTACATTTAAGCTTCTAACTTTTCTGGCTGAAAAGAAAGCGTCTTACTGATGTAGTGGGGATTATTAGTGAGAGGAGATCTTTTTGGAAGAGGAGGCAACAGTTGATGCACTATATAAACAGCTGAGGAGGTGATGCTGGGAACAGTTAGCAGCTGGTACTAATCAGTTAATCTGCAGATTTCTTGTTGCAGGAGAGGAGGACTGCTTTTCTGGGAAGGGCATAGAGTACCGGGGCAGCCACAGCACTACCAGCTCTGGTGCCACCTGTCTGAGATGGGACTCCAAAACCATTGCCAACAAATTCTACACAGCTTGGAGGTTCAATGCCCACCAGCTGGGTCTTGGGAGCCACAATTTCTGCCGGTAGGTAGGGAGTTAATTCACAATTTTTACAAGGTACCTCCCTTGCCCCATTCTCCCTAAGGTGCAGCTCTGACCTGTCACATGAATTAGGACATAGGGGATACACAGTATTCCAGGGAACATGCCTGGCCACAGAGCGATTATCTTTGTGATGTCACTCCATGCATGCAGTTTTCTGCAGATACTACTAGGCACAGATCTGCTATCCTTCAGTGAAAGCTCACAAGGTGGCCTTGTCCCTAAGTTACACTCGAAGGATACAGACAGTTTTTGGAAAACAATGCTTTTCTCCATTGTCCCCTCCCCCACCAGGCTCTCTACAGGTCCAGTGGGAATGTGAGCAGCTGAAACAGCTTCCCCTTTTCTGTATTCCAGAAACCCTGACAATGACTCCAGGCCATGGTGCCACGTGCTGGAGGCAGGCCAGCCAAAGTGGGAATACTGCGACGTGCCTGTCTGCTGTAAGGGACATCCCCACACTCGCTCTCCCCTGACTTTTCTCTTCCTTTCAATCCCCACTGCTCTGCTTCTTGCCATTGTCACACTCAAGCCCCTTTCAGTAAGGTAAGAGCTGGATTGCCGCTGTGGCAGAGCAGCAGGGGAGTCTGTGGCTCCCACACAGGTGTCTCTTCCAGACTTGCAAGGAAGGCAGGAGAATGGGGGGCACGTGCAGGGCTTCCTTGCTGTCTTTCCTGCCCATGTGGCAGGTTTCCAAGGGGTAAGAGAAATCAGGTCATCAACAGCATTGTGTCCAGTGCTGCTTCAGCAGATGCTAAGCACATGGAGGCTTTTTACCCCATGAGAGAGGCTTTGTGCTGTGGCCCTTATTCTGATTTCTGTGTTTGTCATCCACAGCCACGTGTGGCCTACGGCAGCACAAAGTGGCCCAATTCCGAATTAAAGGCGGCCTCTATGCAGACATTACCTCCCACCCGTGGCAGGCTGCCATTTTTGCCAGGTATCGTCGAGTGACTGGGGAGCATTTCCTGTGTGGAGGAATCCTGATCAACTCCTGCTGGGTCCTGTCAGCTGCCCATTGTTTCCAGGAGAGGTGAGAGAAGAATCCAGTTAGCGCCTCTGGCATAGGGACTAGATACGGGGTCTCCCGATTGCAGCAGTGGGAGTACTGAGAGAAAAAGATCCCAGTGCCCTGACTACCCTTCCATGGTAGACACTGAGCCAGGGTGGGAGCTGCTGCAAGCAGAGGGAGTCCGAGTAACCGTGCCCTTCAGAACCTCTTGCTCCCTACGTTACTTTCCCAGCTATAGAATAAGATCCTCCCCACCACCACCACCCTTGGGGATGCAGGACAGCTTATAATAGATACAAAGGTCCCCTCATA
Source organism: Natator depressus (assembly GCF_965152275.1). Lineage (NCBI taxonomy): Eukaryota > Metazoa > Chordata > Testudines > Cheloniidae > Natator > Natator depressus. The sequence continues at coordinate 254,543 of NC_134259.1, forward strand.
TCACCTCCCTCACTGCTGCAGCTAGGAAGGCACTCTCCTGCAGCGGCAGCACAGTGAAGGAAGGCAAGGCTGTGGTCTTGGGCTAGGCCTACTGTACTTAAGAACTATAGTGTAGGAATAGTGGGGTTTAAACTCTGCAACTTCCTGTCAATCTCATTCTTTTTGAGTTAACCCTGCATCTGTTAAGCTAGGCTCAAATCTGGGGAATGGGAGCGATTGTTGCAGTGACTGCTTTATACAGAAAATTTACTACACAGTAATGGAGACCCCATCCCACTGTGCATGGCTCCATCGAGGCCCCATCTGGAACCCTGCATGCTACTCTAGTTACTGAGTTTAAGAAAGGATTATCTGATTGTTTTTTTTTTCTCTGAGCGAGAGAGAGAGAATACAAAGGAAGCATCTGGAGTTATCAAAAGTCCTACAGTAAAGAGATGGTCAAGATGAACATGGCCAGTATCAAGAAAGGAGCTTGGGAGGCAAACAAGCTGTGGGACACAAGATACCTCAAGGAGACTAAGAATTAATCTGTTATACAGGGCAATGAGAATAGAACTTGGGGCAGCCTGAGACATGGCGGGGTGGGGGGAGAGAAGGGGAAAGCAGATGAGATTTTCCACTGTATGCAATAGTCAGTACTATGAGGAAGATGAGGACACCCCTGAATATAAATCCAGACTGACTGGTTATGTAAGGATTATGTAACAATTCTACATGAGAAAAAGTTGAGCTCCTGCTGGGCAGCTGACACCTTCAAAGGATGGGTCTCGAGTTGAAGCTGGGAGACGCTCAAAGCTCTTTCGTTGTCCAGGTTTAGTGTCAACCAGCTAAAGATTGTACTGGGTAGGACCTATCGAATGATCCCTGAGGAGAATGAGCAGCAATTCCAAGTGGAGAAATACATCCTGCATAGCAAATTTGACCCAGAAACTTATGACAATGATATCGGTAAGAACTTCCCTAGCCACACATTCAGAAACTGCACCACCAGCCCAAGCCTGTTCTTATACATTTTCTTTTCAGTTCTGTTACAGCTGAAGTCTGGGTCAGAAGAGTGTGCTAATGAAATGGACACTGTCCGCACTGTCTGCCTCCCAGAGCCAGGACTTCGGCTGCCTGACTGGACGGAATGTGAGATCTCTGGCTACGGCAAGCATGAGGAATGTAAGGAGATGATGTACCCTATGTAAGGGATTCTTCCACAGGGCTCCTGTCCCTCACCTTCATATTTAAAAGAACCAAGTTGTCCCTGGAATCACTACTACTGTAGTTAGAATTACAGTGACTATACACCTCAGGCCAAATTCTGCCCTGAGTTATACCTGTAGCACCCTACTGAGCTCCATCCCTTGTATGAAACCTACAGACAGTGGGGAAGTATCTTGGGAGGTGCAAGACTCAAGCACAACAAATGAGCTAGGTGGAACACGGCAGCCTTAACGCCGTATTTCCTCCTCTTAATTTATATGTAGAAAGATTCTCTCTCACTCATTCTCCTGGAAATAATTCTCCTGTCAAGTGTTATTGCACAGTTGCAGATCATGCCACTATATTCTAGTAAAGCACAATATCTGTATGATGCTTAGAAACAAGAGAAACAGCAATAAGAACAGATGTTTAGAAGCCAACTAAACCACAGCTAGATTATTTCTAGTTGGCTTTTTTAAAAAAGTGTTTATCCATCTAGATATGCAAATAGCTGTCTGGTGGAAATAAGTCTTTTTGGCCATCTTCCCCTATCCCCTGGCTCCTTCCTACTGCCTGTTATCCCTAATCTTGCATCTTTTCTCTCAATAAATTGCATGTCCTTCAAAGTAAGGGCCGACTGTTTGTGCAGGATCCAGCATAGTAGAGCCCAGATTCTGACTGGGGCCTCTCCATGCTGCTGTAGTTATGCCTCCAAGCGTATATCAGTGTACTTTTAGGACAAACAGAGGGTTAAGTGACAAAGTGTTAAAGGAAGCTAATCCTTAAAAAGCATCCTTTGGTGAAACCTCATTTGAAATCAAGTTTTATGTTTCTGAAAAATCGTTTGACAGATAAAAACTATTCTGCCAAGTTTCAGGCCAATGCAGCTTGAAATGACCAAGATATTAACCTCTCAAAACACAAGTTTTGTCCCTTTTGAGTTCAGTAGAGCCATAATGCATTCCTATCTAGTTACATATGATCGAGTCTGCATGTATACAGATAGGACATCTGGTTCCCATTAGAGCAAGTCTAATCCCCTAAAGCCATAACCCCTTTCAGAGAGCTCACAATATTATCCCTCACCCTCACCCCTCCCTAACTTTACACAATTAACAAACCATTTTACCAAACAAAAGCTTTAGCTGAAATGGAAGGCTTTTAGTGGATGCAATTTAGGACACTACAATCAGCTGAGAGAAGCCATATCCTGTCCCAGCTAGGTCCGAAGCAGTTTCCCAGCGCCAAAACAAAACCGATGGATTTTAAGTGACTCAAGTAGATAAGAGTTTTTTCTGTACCTACTTTAGAAACTTTGCTCTCCCTGATGATAGTTCTGGAATGGGGAGCGGGAAGGAGACTTGCAAAACCCCAGAGGTATCTGGGGGCAGCAGAACTAGGGAGGGATGGGGTAGTGCTCCAGCAATGGAAACTGTGTGGGCTCTGCCCCTGCATAAACTAGTGTGTGTGGGGTGGTGACAGCAGGACCCACAGGGACTGGAGCAGCTGCCATTGAGTCAGGGAGTAGGATCTGGAGGGACTGGAATGGGACTGGGAGCAGATATGTGAACCCCCCAGAACTCTCCTTCCAGCCTGAAACCAGCTGCTGCCCTCTCCCCCATTTCACTGTCAGTACCTCCCAAGTCCCCTTTCTATCCCTTTTCCCTATCCGTTTACAAGGAACTTCTGCTTCCCCCCCCCCCCCCCAATCAAATACATCCATTTCTCTTGCAGTTTCTCCTTTCTACTCGGAGCGGTTGAAGGAAGGTCATGTCAGACTGTTTCCACCTAGTCGCTGCACATCACAGCACCTGAACAAGACAGTCACTGAGAACATGCTGTGTGCAGGGGACACCAGGCAACTGGATGATGCCTGCAAGGTAAACCTACCCCTGTCCCTACCTGTTCCCTCTGGTTTCCTCCAGAAAATAGTTGCTAACAAAGCACTATGCTCCAATAAAGCAGAGCAAATGCAGCCCTGCATCAGCATATGGTGGGCTCTGGAGCAAGACTGTCCCTTGGTGATCCTGTAAGCTTCACAGCAGCGAGGAAGAGAGGTCACATTTAACCAAAATAAACATAGGACAAAAGGTATTGAAAACCCAAACTGCAGGAAATGTTACCAATAGCTGAGCAGGAAACCCCACCTGGTGCAGGGTTTCCTGTAACTTTTCTTTACAGAAACAGAACATGAAGTGCTCATCAGGGGGGTCTGTGATAGGACAGGGCACTGCCCCACAGAAATGGGACTAACAGGCAAAGGGGAGAGCATGCTCCAGTAGCATCAGAACTGGGGGGCAGAAATAGTTAAAGTTCCTAAAACAAAGCCCCACATATCAGCATCCATAATTCCCTAATGAGCATGTTCTCTACATACCACAGCATTATACAGTCACCACTTTACACAGTTGGGGGGGTGGGGGGCGGGAACCTGATCAAGATTCTTCTAGGATTATTGTACTTTAAAGATTCCTCATGCGAGTTTCAGACTCTGATTTTTACAGGGATGATGCTGGGAAGTATTTTAGGATCTCACTTTTTCCTTAGTATAGCAGAAGGGGTGTAGGATGCTATCCTAGTAAACACGGATCCTAATTTTTCAGAGGGGCTCTCACCAACTCTACTTGAAGCACGGCACATAAGCCGGGCAGTGCAGAGGAAGTATCTACAGGGAATCTAATATCGGAAGGCTTAGCGTCCAGTCAGCAAGTAAAGAAAGTGAACGAACCTCTTACTAACCTGCTTTCTCCTTGTAGGGTGACTCTGGAGGGCCTCTGGTCTGTATGAAGGATAATCGTATGCATCTGATTGGGATCATCAGCTGGGGAATAGGCTGTGGACGGAAAGACACACCAGGCATCTATACAAATGTGACTCGTTACCTTGACTGGATTCGGGACAAAATGAAACCCTGAAGGAGGAAAATGAATCACTCAAGGCCTTGCAGTCATGCCCCCACCCCTCCCGTACAGGAGGTACTAAGGATGCTGACAGGCGCTGCTGTTTGCACAAATGCCCTATGATCACTCACCTGTAGGGTGCAGGTGCACAGCAGAGTGGAGGGAGGGGCATACACTTTTTAGGTACTTTCTCTCTCCTCTTTAGAGATTATTAGCAGTGGGGTTTTTTGTTTTAAATTTTGTACCAGGTCATATAGACACAATGAAAAGTAAGTTCTCCCCCCCCCCACCCAGAAAACCCCCAAGTACTAACAAAGGAGTCTCTGCAGCCCACAGCAGTAGTGGGAGTGCATAGAAGGCAAAAAGGCACAAGTCTAAACTCTGGAAGCCATCTTCTCTCTCTTTTAGAGGGTAAGGTTATGACACTTGCACTATACTCCGAAGTATGTACACAGAAACATGACTGTAAATGCACTGTAGAGCTTGGACCATGTCCCATTTCCACCCCCACCTCAGAGGGTATGGGCTGCTGCTCAAATCCACTTCCACCTCCATATTTTCGTAAAATAAAAATATAGACATTATTTGGCGCTAGCCCCACCTCTCCAAGGTGCCCTTCAAAATCTAGAGAGGGGTAGACCGAGTGAAAGGGGATCATAGCTTGCGATGCAAAGAGAGAATCCAAGTTTTGTGATCTCAGGTGAAACAGCTGAAGATGAGCACACACTGAAAAGCATGGGATTAGAGGATGTTCTACCACCACCCTAGTTCCATGCAGTGGGATTCCTAGAATAAGTGAGCACTTTGCCTGATGTCAGTTTCACTCATAGGCACAAACATGCTAGGAGTCCATCCACTTGCTCAGAACAATCTTCTAATGACACTTATCTCCTGCAGCACTTTGAAAGATTATTTTTATACTATGCAGATATTTAAACTTTCCTGTATTTGTCAGTTTTGTTTTTTTGTATGACAGTATAATTCCTACCACTATACTGACTTTCTGGCAAACCTAGGCTTATCCCTAGGAATATTAAACTATATTGGTCTTCTGAATTCAGCTTTATTACCTCCAAAGTCATTATTAATATAAAGTTTGTCAATGAAAACAGACTGATTTACATTGCAAAAAAAGGCAAATGTCATTCTGGGATGTATTAACAGGAGAGCAATATGTAAGGCACAGTAAGTAACTGTACCATTCTAATCAGCACTGAGGAGGCCACAGCTGGAGTACTGTGCATCACATGTTAAGAAAGATGTGAAATTAGAGTCCAGAGGAGAGCCAACAAAAATGCTAAGAGTTTTAATAAACATGACCTGTGAAGAAAGGTTGAAAGAACTGGGTTTATCAAATTTGTAAAAAAAAAAAATGCTGTAAAGATGACAATTGATTGTTCTCCCTGTCCACAAAGGGGTAGGACAAGTAGGAATTGGCTTGCTTGTAGCAAGGGAGATGTAGGTTAGATATTAGGAAAAAACTCATCCTATAAGGATAGTTAAGCATTAAAACAGGTTAGCAAAGAGGTTGTGGAATCCCCCTCCTTGGAGGTTTAAGAACAGGTTAGACCAACACCTGTCTGGGATGGTATAGGTTTACTTAATCCTGCCTCTGGGATTAAGTAAACCTATACCATGAGAGCCCTTCTAGACCTATTTGACTATGACTGTGATATGGCTGCCAGGCTGAGAGAAATTCCACATGAGATGAAGGGCTGATCTTCACTGCAGCACTTAGTTTGAGTTCGTAAACTCAGAGGGGTTTGATTAGCAAAACCGAGGAGGTGCTGCTGCATCTGTACTTCATTACTAGCTCCAGCAGCACTCAAGCTTCATCCTATCCCGCCAGATAGCTTGAGTTTAAAGTACCATTCAGTTTGAGCTAGACCTTGGGGCATTAGGGACAAAACTCAAGTTATACTATGAGCTAACAATGCAATGAAATAAACTCTATCTTGCCCCCGTTTACTTTGGTAACTTGAACTGTTTGAGATTGGCTCTGGTATGAGCAGCAAAGCAAAATACATGGGTGGCTCAGCTCAACTCTTCATAGCAGTGCTGAAGTCCAAAATGTATGAACACACACAGGACAAGGCATACACTAATGGGTTTAAGTTGCAGCAAGGGAGATTTAGGTTAGACTTTAGGAAAAACTTTCTGACTGCAGGATAATTAAGCACTGGAAGAAATTACCTAAGGAGGTTATATAATCTCCATCACAGGAGGTTTTTAAGAACAGGTTAGACAAACACCTGTCAGGGATGGCCTAGATAATACTTAACCCTGCCTCAGTGCATGGGACTGGACTAGATGACCTACCAAGATTCCTTCCACTCCTGCATTTTTATGATTCTATGCTTGTTTATATACCAGCTACTCTTCCATTTGCTTTCCTTCTGACAGACAGCTGAACACTTAGACAAGAAAAAGGTCAAATAGGTAATGATGGAGCTGTCAGCAGAAAAAAAAACTGTAAGCCTTTTGTACATCACCCTTGATGCCTGGAATAGCCTCCCTGCCCTATATACTCAGGAATGTCACTGAAGACCCTCCGAAAAATTCACACTCTTTTTACCCCTCCCCTTTCACTCCCAAATGTCACCCTGACAGTTAAGCCATTACACCAAAGAAACCTGTAATCTAAACCATCCACAATGCATTATGTCACACTTACCTCTTGCACATACATAATTTTTCTACAGCTTTTCTTATCATACCACTCAGTTCTGCCACGCTTACTCACACTGATTAAAGAAAAGGAGGACTTGTGGCACCTTAGAGACCAACACATTTATTTGAGCATAAGCTTTCGTGAGCTACAGCTCACTTCATCGGATGCAACTGTAGCTCATGAAAGCTTATGCTCAAATAAATGTGTTAGTCTCTAAGGTGCCACAAGTACTCCTTTTCTTTTTGAGGATACAGACCAACACGGCTGCTACTCTGAAACCTGTCACATTGATTAGTATCACACTCCTCAAGCAATCCCACAGAAATCAATGGGATTGCTCTCAGAGTAAAACAGTACTCAGCATGAGCAAGGCTGGCAGGGTCAAACTCTTGGCTCATAAGCCCTTTTCTTATCACTGTCAAGAGCTATATACACGTATGGCATTTACCACTCACTAGTATTGTGTCCTGCTACTCCGTACTCACTGGTGTGGCAAGCCCTCTACAGTAATGTCTGGGTGTTTCTAGTCATGTTTCACCAGGATGTGCTCTCAGTCCCACTGACTGCAGGATGCATAGGGAGGAGAGATAGGATGCAGCATACAGTGGCCTTTGTTGTACCTGTGCTTAATGCCAGAACTGTTAAGGGCAGCTCCTTTTCCAGAAACAGGGTTGTCTGACTTTTCCCTGGGTCAAGAAGTTCTCAATGAAATTTGCTGGAACAGTTTAGTCAGAGTTACTACTGAGAAGGTATAATAGCCCCCAACAGTCATTAAGCCTGTCCTGAACACATGTGCCTGAGTCAGAGATTTTGATTTTAGATCCTTATGCATCCAAATTCCTAAGATACACACAACTTTCCTCTCCTCACAGAGAGGCTTACTCTGGATAATCATGCAATATTACTATTTGAAAAATAATAGTTTCAGGGCAAACAAAGGGAGGAATTTGGCTGCATCCCACTGGGGCTGCCCGGGCATGTTCAAACAGGAATCATTTTAAATTTAATTAACCAGAGCAGTTTGGCCTCCTGGTTTGAAAATGCAAAGTTAAAAGACAGCAGCCTCTCTCAGACTGGGTTACGGAAACCACAGACTATAGAGACAATGCCTCAGTGCAGAGGTCACTGACTCAGCAGCAGAGCAGGCTTGAGCACCAGGGTTGTTTGCAAAGTCCTGGTCAGGTTCCAGTGCATTTTTAGCAAGGTTCACAGCCTACAGTGATGAGAATATGGAAGACTTTAGAGATTTAATCAAAACGAAACAGCAGAGTTCATCAAAGAGAGATACTTTAACAGACTTACTACAAAAAAAAAAAAAAAAAAAAAAAAAAAAAAGAGAAGCATCTTGTTCCCAAGAGGTTTAGCAGGGCTCTGGGGTGAAGTTTTCTTTCCTTGGATGCTGGGGTGCAAGTTTATAGATCTCTAACAAAATCTGCTAACAGTAAGGAAGACAAACATTCCTTCCCAGACACCAAACCTGAGTCTTGAAACACAGCAGAAGTAGCTTGTAAGAAGCCTGTTGTATTGGTCAGAAAGTATTTTTTAAACTAACATTTCCTTCAATTGTCATCTGATGTGATGGAGCACAGGCTGCCCCTGGACCGGATCTTTGGTTTATAGTACAGCCTACCATTTAAATGTTGAAGAGGTTGAGATAATTTCAAGGAACATCTCTTGACAGGAAACAACATAGGCTAAACCCTGATACCATATACCAAAACCACCGATAAGACTTACACGATTATTTATTTGCATTATAGCAATGCGTAGATGGCCCAAGATCAGGGTCTCATTGTGCTAAGCGCTGTACATTCACATGGAGACACTCCCTGCCAGAAGAGTTTATGACCCAAATAGATGAGAGACAAGGGTAGGAGAAAATATTATCCCTGTTTTACAGAAGTCTCAACTGAGACAGAGATATTAAGTGATTTGCTCAAGGCCACATAGGGAGTCTGTGACAGAGCTGGGGACTGATCTCAGCTCCCCCAGGACCCAATCCCCTGCCTTACCCACAAGGCCAGCTTTCCTGATTTAGTCAAGGTGAGTACATTAGAAAACATTTCTGTTGGTTAGTGATATATCACAGCTTTGAAAAAAAAAAAACTCTGGTGATCCACCACCATGCTCTTCCACCAAAGACAGAGGCCTAGAGAATGGATGGCATTCTGAGATTAGTGTGTTCAGACAGGCCCATCCCTTCCATTCTGGCCTTGGGTGAGGTGAATTCCCTGTAAAAAGCAACCCCCAACCTCCAAGCCTGCTGGGCCTCAGTTCTCTTAGCACGTGCAAGTCTATCAGCCTCCAGCAGATGTGAAAACATACTATACTATTCCAGTGCAAGACATGAGCAGTGTGTGTAGGACAGTAACTTTGGCCCCATGTTATATTCAGTAAAAAACAGTTCATTATTTGAGTTAGGACCCCTACTTGGCACAGGAAAGAAATACAACGGAACCCCAGAGATGCAAATCGCAGAAAGCAGGTGGAAGCCTCAGATAAAGGGTTTGGCATCATATGCATTTCCAACTCTATGTTTGACAAGTTACTCACTGGAGGATTATCCTGAGACAGCTCAGGGGCAGAGGCAATGATGCAAGTTTCACTAAGGATACTAATGAAGGACCTCAAGCCAGCTTTGGCAACCATCTCTATGCTGACAACGCACATTCATTCCTGGCCTGGAAAGATAATGGAGCGGCTGATATGAGACTCGATTAATACAGAATTAAAGGAGGGCAATATATAATTAATGCCAACCAACATGGGTTTATGGAAAATAGATCTTGTCAATCTAACTTGATATCTTTTTTGATAAGATTACAAATTTGGTTGATACAGGCAATACTGTTGATGTAATACATTTTTATTTCTGTAAGGTGTTGATTTGGTATTGCACGACATTTTATTAAAACTAGAATGATACAGAATTAACATGGCACACATTAAGTAGATTAAAAGCTTGTTGATAAGTCTCAAAATGTAATTGTAAAAAGGGAATCATCATCAAGCAGGTGTGGGATTCCACAGGGATTGACTCTTGGGCCTATGCTATTTAACATTTTTACCAATGACCTGGAAGAAAACATAAAATCATCACTGATAAAGTTTGCAAAGGAAACAGAAACTGGGGACATGGTAAATAACGAAGGGGAGAGGTCATTGTGACAGAGCGATCTGGATCATTTGGTAAGCTGGGAGCTTGCAAACAATGTGTGTTTTAATACAGCTAAATGTAAATGTATACATCTAGGAACAAAGAATGTAGGCCATACTTACAAGATGGCAGACTCTATCCTGGGAAATACTGACTTGAAAAGGATTTGCAGGTTGTGGTGGATAATCAGCTAAACAAAAGCTCCCAGGGCAACTGTGGTTAAAAGAGTTAGTATGATCCTTGATAAATACATAGGGGAATCTCCAGTAGGAGTAGAGAGGTTATTTTACTTCTGTGTTTGGTGTGACTACAGCTGTCAAATTCTTGTGTTCATAGTTGAAGGATGTTGATAAAATTGGAAAGGGTTCAGAGAAGACCCATGAAAATGATTAAATGATAAGAAAACATGCCTTATGTGATAGAATCAAGAAGCTCGAACTATTTAGTTCAACAAAGAGAAGATTAAGGGGCAACTTGATCACAGTTTATAAGTCCCTACATGAGGAACAAACATTTGATAATGGGCTCTTCAATCTAGCAGAAAAAGGTATAACACAATCCCATGGCTGGATTGTAGACAAATTCAGACTAGAAATAAGGCATACATTTTTAACAGTGATGGTAATTAACCCTTAGAACAATTCACCAAGGGTCATGGTGGATTCTTCATCACTGGCAACTTTTTTAACCAAAGATCTGCTCTAGGAATTATTTTTGGGAGGTTCTATCACTTATTACACAGGCAGTCAGACTAGATTATCACAGTGGTCCCTTCTGACTTTAACAAATCCTTCCATTCAATCCAGCATATCAGCCTGTTACATCTCTTGGATGGCTCGTGGTCAGTTTAATAAGGACAAGAGAGTGAACTCCTCATCTTTCTTCCAAAAATCCCTGCCTCCTCCACTATCTGTCACTCAGGCCTGTAGCCTGAGGAGAGAGGGGGAACCTTGACACCTTCCTTTCCCTCACTCGATTGTGTACAAATACTACCACTTATTCCTCCACAACAGCTCTAAGACTCAACTTCTAAATGTAGCACTCTCTTTCTGACCCTTCTCTTACCTTGCGTACCTCCTCTCCAGTCTCCTTGAAGCCCCTGGTGCCATCTTTAGTTGATTAAAAGACAACCTACCATTGGCAAGAGCATTTCCCTGACCAGTCACTGATCACATCGTATTCAACTTCATTTATCTCACCTTCAAGATCTTCCATTACTGTACCCTCTAGCACTTAACAGACCTTATTTCTCATTGCATCTCTCCCATGCCTCATTACTGATGCTAGCCTCAATGCCATTTGTTCTCCTTCTCCTTTCAGCTTTCTTACCGCTCTGCTATTGCCTCTGATGTATGGCTCACCCTTCACAAACAAGTCTACAAAGCCAAGACCCGTATCTCATTCAAACTCCTCAAGAACTTCCAGCCCCAATGCCTGCCAAAAGTTTGCCAGCTAGACATTTATTCTAATTAAAATACACCCCAAGTCCTTCTAAAGCCCCACCTTCCTTTCCTCCATCATGTCACTTCCTAGCCATCAGAGTAACCTCATTAATGTTTCCCACCCCTCTACTTGGTGCCTTGTTTGTCCCTACATTCTATATTAGCTTGTAAGCTCCTCATGCAGGTATTTATTTATTTAGATTAAGAACAACAAAAAAATGCCTATCCAAGGCTCTAGGCATCCTAAAAAATCATTTACCATACAATACAATGAAATCCCAACCGCATTAAAGTAATTATTTCAACGGGAACATAGCCAGACAAGAAACCTACAGAACTCCTTTCCATTCCTTCATCATTTTGGGAAGCACACTCAGCCCTCTCCAAAAAACATATTAAACATATATCTTTTGCAGCATACCTGGACAGTCCAGGCAGGCTGCAAAAGACCCATCTGATAGCGTTTTTGTAGCAAGGTCACCAAATTCAAGATATCTTAGACCAAGGAAGGTGAATAAGATCTGGAGCCGCCCAGAGAATAAGCTATCAGCCACATCCTGTCTTTTATAATGAGGTATCATGTCTTCTGTTTTGGGAGGTGCACAGCACATCTTTGGGTGACAATAAAAATAGTAATCCCAATAAATCAATTAATTTCAGCATGGTAACTAGCTGATTTGGGAATAATTCAGATTATTGATACAGTGATCATCTCACTGGGGTCCCCATCACCTAAGATCCAGTTAGCATGATCTAACTTCAACCATGCATACCTTCTGCATCCCTTTTGAACCCCAGACAGAACACTGAACACAGACAACAGGTAAAATTGACTTTTATTGATACCCTGGAAGAACTGTTACATTTGCACTGAGCATGCTCAGATCCTAGGCCACCCTGCAGTAGCATTCATATTAGCTGCACAGGAATCTAATTCCAAAATGAGGTAACAATCACCCATTACAAACATACATCACACACAGATCAGAGCAGAATGCATGTTATCCCACAGTGGGTGTCACTCCTCTTGGTCACATACACACAGGTTATGTGTGCTTGACTGCACAGCCAAGGAAGCTTTCCGGGTTATGTAGTCATATGCCCAGTAGACCACAGGTAAGTTCTGTTACCCCAGAAGAGCACATATGGCATTCAGTGGCCGAAGAGCACATCCTGGGCAACATGGAGCAATATGCACACTGTCCATGTATACATTACTCTGTGCAGTGAGATGCAGCACAGGCTGGAATGGGAACAAATGCGGCATAGTCTCTCGTAGGACAGATGACCCCAGAGGAATGACAAAAGAGTCTAAAGTCTACCGGCACAGTAGCAAAACAAGGCAGGGAGTGGAATCAAGTATTACAGCCAGGAACAGCATAAACATACTAGGACATGGGACCTTAAACAAACACGTCAGTGAGCAACAGAACCACCATAGCCATTGTTACAGATAAGGAGAGAGGCATCACTCTCCCCTACACTTTGCCAGGACAGAGCCTATCCTCTTCATTTAGCAGCCATTAGGGTTGCCATCAGACGTCACTTCACACAGATGCTTAAATAATTATATATACAACTGTCCCACTTCCCCCAACAAGGGAACCAAGAGAACACTCACCCGCCCCCCAAAATACTGAATAGAGAAGAGAAGCAGGGTCTCACGACAGTAAGCATGTTCAGATACCCCCATCCTTCAGACATCACAAGGTAATCCCTGCTCCAGTCAGCTCTTGGCAGGGCATAAGGCTAGGTTTAGTTGGGAATTTCCAGTCTCTCCTCAGAGGCTCAAGTTATGTAATAATCAAGAGAGCTCTGTGTAGCAAGAGATAACCAGATTCACTCTTCCAACTTCCTCCCTACTCCCCTTGTGAACCTTCTGAACAGGCTCCTGCTCCCTCCTTCCCACTTCTGGAAAGGAGATGCCTCCATCTCCCTTTGCCTCTCCAAAGAAATATTCCAACTGACCCCTTCTCACATGACTAATCCTATCTCTCCTTCCAGTTCTAACAAGAATCGCCAGTTAGGGAGAGGAGCAAATTCTAAACCATTAAACTTTGAGTCCAGCTTCTTTAACTGAACCTTGTTCGATCTGCATAGAAATGCTAGCCAACCTAGCAATGCATGGTACGGGGCTCACAAGGGGAGTAGGCCTCCAGAGTGTCCTTTGCCAAGCAGGTTAAAGGTAGAAAGAACTGAGTTGACATATCGGAACCCATATCCCCGAGGAACTGGAACATTTCTCACATTTTCCTTTGCCGCCACTTGAGAACTTAAGACTCAGCTAAAGTTGAGATGGTTTCAGGTCAGTCCTGTTCTTCCCTGTATATGCCATTCCCAATCCACCTGGGTACTGGCATCCCTGGAGGAACTAGAAAAAAACAAGGGGGCAGCCCCACGGGGGTTGATAGCGGGCAGAGGCTGGATCCAACAACTGGGTACATAGGAAATGAGAAAATGCTTGTGTTTCTTGCCTCACTCTTGGGCTCTCTAAGTTCGGACTTGGAACTTGCCAGCCTTGGTCATGTATTTTATGCCCTTGAACGGTTTGTACTTCTCCCCATACATGTCCAGGCGATTTACCTTCAGCCCTAAAACAAATGAAAAGACAGTGAAACTTTGGGGGTTGGAGGAGAGCTGCAATACTGCCACAGATGGAGGGGAGAGGCCTTGAGAGAGCACAAAAGCTAGAAACAATGTGCAGGCAATACTGGAAAGCAGAAGGAAGGCAAAGGGACATAGGCTGCTGGTCACCACCTGCCTCAACTTTGTTAACAGCATTGTTCATACACACTGTACATGTCCCTAAAATGCTTTACAGAACTCTAGAGGGGGAGAGTAATTAAGGGGGGCACAGATAAGGGAAACACAGATGGGCTGTTCCACACAGCAATCAGGAGAGACTGTATGAACAATCCCCTAAGCATACACCAGTGTGTAGTCCAACTACAGAGACTATTTTAGATGAAGAACCTAGTTATGCCACTCACATGGCCCCATATGCATCCAGAAGCACATTCTGCATGTCAGACATATGTTCACCCAGTGCATGAAGTAGAATAGGACTGTCCAGGCTGACAGCCACTTACCAGAGATAGCCAGCTGCTGAATTTTAAACTGAAGGTTGATGGTGGGATTCTCATCAGGTTTGGATGTGCCAGCTTGAAGGCTCATAGTTCCCTTCAGACTCGGCAGCTTCTGGGGGTTTATTTTCCCTACATCCCATGAGAGCAACTTCAAAGGACAGAAACAAGGTATTAAGATAGATGGATGAAATGATGATACCTTGTAAAGCAGTGGCTCAACCTTTCCAGACTATTGTACCCCTTTCGGGAGTCTGATTTGTCTTGCATACCCCCAAATTTCATCTCACTTAAAAACTACTTGCTTACAAAATCAGACATAAAAATACAAAAGTGTCACAGCACACTATTACTGAAAAATTGCTTTCTTTCTCATTTTTACCATATAATTATGAATCAATTGGAATATAAATATTGTACTTACATTTCAGTGTATGGTATATAGAGCAATACGAACAAGTCATTATCCCTATGAAATTCTAGTTTGTACTGACTTTGCTAGTGCTTTCTAATGTAGCCTGTAGATGAGCTGACGTACCCCCGAAGACCTCTGTGTACCCCCAGGGTACATGTACCACTGCTTGAGACCCACTCGTGTAAAGGACCATCCCATTGATGGTTTTAAGCAAAGATGCTTTCAGCCCATCCCAGTATTTGGTTCTTCGCATTCAAGCCATGAAGAGGATTTAATGCTGCATAGTGAAACTGTGGTCTGATTAAAGGAGCGTGCCCCCCAGTGGTCAGGATTGGCAGTGCCAGTGAGACTCCACCTCACTTTTACCCAGTTGGGGCATCAAATGTTCCCTGTAAAGGAATCTGGGCAAAGGGACCCAAAAAAACCCAAACTAATAAAAATAAGTATATCCCCTTTGATAAGACCTTATGGCAAGGAAATTTTGTAATCACAGTTCAAGAGGCACATTCCTTTACACAGACCCATAGTCTGACCATGTAGCAATAAATCCTTCTTGTGGAGCATTACAATCCTTGTGGCACCTTAGAGACTAACCAATTTATTTGAGCATAAGCTTTCGTGAGCTACAGCTCACTTCATCAGATGCATCTTATGCTCATATAAATTGGTTAGTCTCTAAGGTGCCACAAGTACTCCTTTTCTTTTTGCGAATACACACTAACACTGCTGTTACTTTGAAACCCGTCATTACAATCCTTGTAACTTCTGTTCCCATCACCATGCAGGAGTGAGTGACCAAAAATCAGGTGTTTTACTGCAGGAGATAATCCCCATCTCCACTTCCATGGTATTGCCCATCCCAATTCAGAGGGGGTTGGCTATTTGCTCAGGGCCCTGAGCTGATCAGTCTGCATCACAATGGGCAGAAGCGACTAGTTTTGGCACCCTAGATAAGGATTCCTCTCAGTACAGGGCAGGGGGCTCTCTCCAGGTAGGGAAGGCTCTGCTAGGAGTGATGCTCAGCGCCAAACAAGTGGAGACATTTCTTGAGACAAGGAGCTCCCCTCCAGATCTTAGGCCAAAACCCAGAGAAAGCAGTTTACGCAGTTTGGCCACTGTCGGAAGACAGGATACCGGGCTAGATGGACTTTTCGTCTTATGTTATGTTCTTACCAAGAGAGTGACCCTTGTACATCAGGCTATAAGAAAAGTCCCACTGCATCCTTTTTTCTCACCTTTGTAACTGGATCAAAGGTGTGCATTCCTTGTGAGGGGGTGAGGCTCATGTTCAAGACCCCTTTTGGCATCTGGCTGGTGACCATCACCCCCTCTACAGTCTTTCCCATAGTCTGCTTGGGTCCCACTGTGATCTCAAAGCGTCCCAATGAGCTGCTGTCACGGAAACTGATGTTGTGTTTAACATAGACAGGAATTGCCACCAAGCTGAAACAAAGGACAAGTTACTGCTATTGTAGCCTACCCCTCACCACGTTCTATTCCACCACCACCACCCAGGCCCTGCACAGCCCACACTACAAGACATTCCTTCTGCATAAGGAGGAAGAAAATGAGCGTGGTATGGTAGCTAAAGCCCAGACCAGGAAGTCAGGA
This sequence comes from Natator depressus, assembly GCF_965152275.1. Classification (NCBI taxonomy): domain Eukaryota; kingdom Metazoa; phylum Chordata; order Testudines; family Cheloniidae; genus Natator; species Natator depressus. The sequence goes on from NC_134259.1 coordinate 271,010, forward strand.
TACCATCTCAGCTCTGTTAACCATACCCTTTGGTAGGTCACAATCTTTCTGTACCTCAGTTTCCCACTTCCTCACATTGCAGGTGTGTCAAGCATTAATTATTGTTTGGAACATGCTTTGGGGGTTGAGTGAAGGATGCTGGATTTTCTTGCAAAATGGAACCATGTCGGCAAGTTGCTCTAAGCAAAGGCAGCAGCACTGCCTTGGACTGTGTAAGCGTGGGCACCAATGATACTGCCAAGAATGACCTTGAGCGGATCACTGCAGACTACGTGGCTCTGGGAAGAAGGATAAAGGAGTTTGAGGCGCAAGTGGTGTTCTCGTTCATCCTCCCCGTGGAAGGAAAAGGCCAGGGTAGAGACCGTCGAATCGTGGAAGTCAACGAATGGCTACGCAGGTGGTGTCGGAGAGAAGGCTTTGGATTCTTTGACCATGGGATGGTGTTCCAAGAAGGAGGAGGACTGCTAGGCAGAGACGGGCTCCACCTAACGAAGAGAGGGAAGAGCATCTTCACAAGCAGGCTGGCTAACCTAGTGAGGAGGGCTTTAAAATGGGTTCACCGGGGGAAGGAGACCAAAGCCCTGAGGTAAGTGGGATACCGGGAGGAAGCACGAGCAGGAGCGTGTGAGAGGGGAGGGCTCCTGCCTCATACTGAGAAAGAGGGGCGATCAGCGGGTTATCTCAAGTGCCTATACACAAATTCACAAAGCCTGGGAAACAAGCAGGGAGAACTGGAAGTCCTGGCAAAGTCAAGGAATTAGGATGTGATTGGAATAACAGAGACTTGGTGGGATAACTCACATGACCGGAGTACTGTCATGGATGGATATAAGCTGTTCAGGAAGGACAGGCAGGGCAGAAAAGGTGGGGGAGTTGCACTGTATGTAAGAGAGCAGTATGACTGCTCAGAGCTCCGGTATGAAACTGCAGAAAAACCTGAGTGTCTCTGGATTAAGTTTAGAAGGGTGAGCAACAAGGGTGATGTCGTGGTGGGAGTCTGCTATAGACCAGCGGACCAGGGGGATGAGGTGGATGAGGCTTTCTTCCAGCAACTCGCAGAAGCTACTAGATCACACGCCCTGGTTCTCAAGGGTGACTTCAATCACCCTGATATCTGTTGGGAGAGCAATACAGCGGTGCACAGACAATCCAAGAAGTTTTTGGAAAGGGTAGGGGACAATTTCCTGGTGCAAGTGCTGGAGGAACCAACTAGGGGCAGAGCTCTTCTTGACCTGCTGCTCACAAACGGGGAAGAATTAGTAGGGGAAGCAAAAGTGGATGGGAACTGGGAGGCAGTGACCATGAGATGGTCGAGTTCAGGATCCTGACACAAGGAGGAAAGGAAAGCAGCAGAATACGGACCCTGGACTTCAGAAAAGCAGCCTTTGACTCCCTCAGGGAACTGATGGGCAGGATCCCCTGGGAGAATAACATGAGGGGGAAAGGAGTCCAGGAGAGCTGGCTGTATTTTCAAGAATCCTTATTGAGGTTACAGGGACAAACCATCCCGATGTGTAGAAAGAATAGTAAATATGGCAGGCGACCAGCTTGGCTTAACAGTGAAATCCTTGCTGATCTTAAACACAAAAAAGAAGCTTACAAGAAGTGGAAGATTGGACAAATGACCAGGGAGGAGTATAAAAATATTGCTCGGGCATGCAGGAGTGAAATTAGGAAGGCCAAATCACATCTGGAGTTGCAGCTAACAAGAGATGTTAAGAGTAACAAGAAGGGTTTCTTCAGGTATGTTAGCAACAAGAAGAAAGTCAAGGAAAGTGTGGGCCCCTTACTGAATGAGGGTGGCAACCTAGTGAGAGGGGATGTGGAAAAAGCTAATGTACTCAATGCTTTTTTTGCCTCTGTCTTCACGAACGAGGTCAGCTCCCAGACTACTGCACTGGGCAGCACAGCATGGGGAGGAGGTGACCAGCCCTCTGTGGAGAAAGAAGCGGTTCGGGACTATTTAGAAAAGCTGGACGAGCTTAAGTCCATGGGGCCGGATGCGCTGCATTCGAGAGTGCCGAAGGAGTTGGCGGATGTGATTGCAGAGCCATTGGCCATTATCTTTGAAAACTCATGGCGATCCGGGGAAGTCCCGGATGACTGGAAAAAGGCTAATGTAGTGCCCATCTTTAAAAAAGGGAAGGAGGAGGATCCTGGGAACTACAGGCCAGGCAGCCTCACCTCAGTCCTTGGAAAAATCATGGAGCAGGTCCTCAAGGAATTAATTCTGAAGCACTTAGAGAAGAGGAAAGTGATCAGGAACAGTCAGCATGGATTCACCAAGGGCAAGTCATGCCTGACTAATCTAATTGCCTTCTATGACGAGATAACTGGCTCTGTGGATGAGGGGAAAGCGGTGGACATGTTGTTCCTTGACTAGCAAAGCTTTTGACGCTGTCTCCCACAGTATTCTTGTCAGCAAGTTAAAGAAGTATGGGCTGGATGAATGGACTATAAGGTGGGTAGAAAGTTGGCTAGATTGTCGGGCTCAACGGGTAGTGATCAATGGCTCCATATCTAGTTGGCAGCCAGTATCTAGCGGAGTGCCCCAAGGGTCGGTCCTGGGGCCGGTTTTGTTCAATATCTTCATAAATGATCTGGAGGATGGTGTGGATTGCACCCTCAGCAAGTTTGCAGATGACACTAAACTGGGAGGAGAGGTAGATACGCTGGAGGGTAGGGATAGGATACAGAGGGCCCTAGACAAATTGGAGGATTGGGCCAAAAGAAATCTGATGAAGTTCAACAAGGACAAGTGCAGAGTCCTGCACTTAGGACGGAAGAATCCAATGCACCGCTACAGACTAGGGACCGAATGGCTAGGCAGCAGTTCTGCAGAGAAGGACCTAGGGGTGACAGTGGACGAGAAGCTGGATATGAGTCAACAGTGTACTCTTGTTGCCAAGAAGGCCAATGGCATTTTGGGATGTATACATTGGGGCATTGCCAGCAGATCGAGGGACCTGATCGCTCCCCTCTATTCGACATTGGTGAGGCCTCATCTGGAGTACGGTGTCCAGTTTTGGACCCCACACTACAAGAAGGATGTGGAAAAATTGGAGAGAGTCCAGCGAAGGGCAACAAAAATGATTAGGGGTCTGGAACACATGACTTATGAGGAGAGGCTGAGGGAACTGGGATTGTTTAGTCTACGGAAGAGGAGAATGAGGGGGGATTTGATAGCTGCTTTTAACTACCTGAAAGGGGGTTCCAAAGAGGATGGATCTAGACTATTCTCAGTGATAGCAGATGACAGGACAAGGAGTAATGGTCTCAAGTTGCAGTGGGGGAGATTTAGGTTGGATATTAGGAAAAACTTTTTCACTAGGAGGGTGGTGAAACACTGGAATGCGTTACCTAGGGAGGTGGTGGAATCTCCTTCCTTAGACGTTTTTAAGGTCAGGCTTGACAAAGCCCTAGCTGGGATGATTTAATTGGGGATTGGTCCTGCTTTGAGCAGGGGGTTGGACTAGATGACCTCCTGAGGTCCCTTCCAACCCTGATATTCTATGATTCTATGTGTTTGCAGCCTGAAACCATCATTTCTGCTCTTTTTTATACTGTGCAGATTTCAAGGTGCACTTTGCTCAACCAAGTCTAATAAATGGCTTCAGTGTCTACAATATAAACTACTAATTCCATTAAAACAGACACCAACATCATTGCATTATGCAATTATTTTACTTTATTTTAAGGAGCCTTGTTAGTGTAATGAACTAAAATAGACAGCAGACACTACGGGCTACTTTGTCCCAACTGTAGATTACACACCCGCCACTGGGATGTGAACAGAGTTGGCTTGCAGAACTGAACTGAAATTGCAAGGTTATTGCCTCAAAGAGTACAGAGTTTAAATTTTAAAAATAGCACTAGTTTTCCCAGTTTCTCACTCAGCAAAGGAAGCAAGTGATCCTTTTCTAGAGCAATGAGCAGGAAGGGACAAAAGTCTAGATTTTGAAAACCCTCAGTTCTAAATTCCCTACTTACTTCTGAGCGCTGACATGATAGGAGAGCAATCGGAAATTTCCATCTGGTGGGATGAAAGAGAGGATCCGCTCTGATTCCCAGCGCTTGAAACGCACACATGGATGGAAGCTGACATCATCCAGTAACCGGGGATTCTGAAATAAGACTGAGTCAAGAAGTCCAAGAAACCAACAAAATTTGTGAAAGGGAATCTGTTCGTGCTCTTTCCTCTAGCTCCTTTCCAGTGTCCCACCTCAAGCACCTGCCATGTGGCACACAACACAGTCTCCCATCAGACATGCCAAACCCATGAAAAAAACACAGAAATTGGACGTGGTTTTGGCTTAATTGGCTTGTGAGTTGCTTGTTGGCTAGTTTTTGATGTGTTGTTTTTTTTTTTTTGATCGGCTCCCGGCAACCAGGGGCAAGACGGGGAGAGAGTCAGGGGTGCACAGCGGGCCCACCATAGTCAGAGACTGCATGCCGGGGGGGATCTAGTCACATAGAGTGTTGGGGTTCTTAGGGCTTGTTTTGGCCTTGTTTTGAAATGGGATTAGCTTGATTTTTGGCTTATTGTGAAAGTCGGGGTGCTTATTTACTGCATGAAAGTTGGCAACTGTGTCTCCCACTCTGTTCTGTAGCTGTGTTAAGCTGTTTAATATTTGTGTAATAGGCTTCTTATACACTAGGATAGAATTACCACGATAGGTACTCCTATCTACTTAGTGATGTCAAACAACTATCCTGATGTGAACTCATTACAGATGAGCCCTGGGAGAAAGCTGCCTTAGGCAGTGCTACATCTTGGAGGTTAGTGAGTCCACACACTGCTGTAGGCTACTTCTAACAACCACCACCCCCACACTCAAAACTGTAGATGTTTATAGAGATTTTTCATTATATGCATTCCTTCTTCCCTTCTCTACTTGGAATACCTGGAATCTGTCATAGCTACACCTGCACCCTAGCAGCTGGTGGCACCTAGGATCCCAGTGAAGGTTATTTGATTAAAGAATACTGCACTTCTTCTATACAGTATCAAGAGGACCTATCACCCCTTTTCTTGAACTTTACCATGAAAGAGAGGGTGAGGTCTGGCATCCCAGTCAATTTAACACAAGCATCAATCACGCCTTGGATTTCAGCTGTAATTGTGGAACCTATAACAGGAAGTAAAACAAAACAGGTTATGGAAGGCAACTGTGGACCTGATTGAAATTCATCCTGGACAAGTGGGGAAGACTGCAACACAGCCTATTCAAACCCTATTCAGGTCTTACAGCTTGAATCCACTGACACTTTACAGAAATGTAAGACTAAACAGCACATCTGAGCTGTCAAAAGGTCAGAATGAGAACAGTTTCCAAGAGCTTCCAACACTCCTCCCTCCTCTAAGAAAAATATACATCCTCTCCCTCTAGGCACTCCCAGAGAAGGATATCTCAGCCTTAACTGGAAGGAATGCTCATACCTGATTTGTCAATGATTGCATCTATCTCCTCAATCACATCAAAATATGCCTCATTATTGGTGTATTTCACACCGGTCCGTCGCCATGGCACCACTGATAGCTGTCCAGTAGGGAGCTGGTCACCTACATTGGTGCTTCCTGGAAGAGTTAAGGAGATCAGGATGAACACAAGCAGCTAGCAAAGCCCCAGAAAAAGCCCCTGACCTCACCCATATAGAACATTGATTTGTTCCTGAAATCCTCCCTCTCATTATAGAAGAGCACAGTCACTCCAGTAAAGTCACTCTTCAATGACTCATAGTATGAATTCACCAAGCATTACCTCTCCTGCCACCCCTCCCACTAACCCCTCATTTGAAAGGAGGAGGAACAGTCCACTTAGGAAACCAACCTTGGCCATAAAGTCATTTCATGGATCCAACTGGAGTGCTGGACAATCCATTGTGGGCAAATGACTTTTTAGGTAAAAGGAGATCCTATGTCTAATGTTAGAAACTGGACTGCCCCAATGCCAATATGGGCTCCCTTACAGCAACAGCTACGCTAGAGGTTAGGAGGATTTGGTCAGACTATCAACTCCTCCTCCTCCTTCAGTAGAAGGATCATCACAATGACTCAACCCCTTACCCACGCCTCACTCCCCTGTACCTGTAATGGTATTGACAACAGTTCGCAAAATGGTGGGGGGTTTTATCAGCTCCTTCAGGATATTGGACTCAGTAGCCAATGGGAATCCATTGTCCAGCATCTCCTCTAGCACCTCATAAACCACCACAACATTGTCCTTGATCACTACCTCCGAGCAGACACCAAAATAATCCTGTGTGAAACAGACACAATTACCCAGCTTCCCCACTAAGCATATTCACAAGAACAGCTGTGAATTTTAATGGTGCTAAAAGCGAGAGACCAATGGGTCTGATAATTAGAGCCAAGTATTAGAGCTTGTCGTCACTTGAAATGCTACAGCAGCACAGCTGCGCCACTGCAGTTGTGCCACTTTACTCTTCAGTATAGACACTACTTACACCAACAGGAGGGGTTCCCCCATCACTGTACGTAATCCACCTTCCCCAGAGGCAGCAGCTAGGTCGATGGAAGAATTATTTTGTTGACCCAGCACTGTCTACACCGGGAGTCAAGTCAGATTAACTACGGCACTCAGGAGTGTGGATTTTTCACACACTTAAGCGACATAGCTAGGTTGACCTAACTTTTTAGTGCAGACTAGGTCTTAGATATGCTGCTTTTCTCAAACATCCTAATCTTCACCTGCAGGACTCTGCAGTCCCACTGCTTGTGGGGAATAATCCCCTCTTGATGCACAGCTATTCCACTTGGTTTTGTTACTCACATTGCAAAACACATACAGTATTATTATACTGGTGTAAGTCACTTCAGTTTTTAAAGAAAGTTGTAAGTTATTTATACAACGTCTCTAGTATGGGGGAAGGCTAGGGGAGAGCTGGAAAACTACAGCAAGCTGATTTTGATGCTGTTTGTCTCTACCTGGTCATGTTTTACAGGGAAACGCATTCACCAACTGACATTTCTAAAGTGCCTCCCTCCCACATTGCTCTCAGTCTTTTCACCCCAATGCCCTTTCCGATTCTTATATACTGCCAACAAAGCCCAAGGTAACTTGAATGGTCTGCTAACATTAGGTCCCGAGAGCAGAAGTCTGGTATTCCACAATCTGTTGAAAAGCCTGAGAAGCAGTTCTCTCCTTTTGTAGGGCAGAAACTCAGCGCACAATCTTGAGAAGTGGGTAAAAGGAGAAACCTGTAGCATGAATAATAGAAGATCCCCAGCCCAGCATCTGCTTCAGTCTCTCGGACTCTCAGTGACAGTTGGTACAGCTTGGCTATGCTTCCTTCACTGTTTCTCACTTCCCACCCACACACGTATTTAACAGTATTACAATTTCTAGTCAGAGCATAACAAATCAGGCTGTAAGCCTATCAAACCTTACCAGTTTAGCAAGTGGGATGGGAGATCTCCAACAAGGAAGTAGTGTTGGTGATTTAGCAGTTCCCTTTGATTCAGCACTAAATCAATGCCACAGCTTGATGCTCGGGGCTGTGTGTGACTTAAGAAGTCATCTTTCAGTAGAACCAAGCTCCTGACCATGCATGCTTATTAGAAATCCAGTGCATTTTACATAAAAGCAAGAGTGTTACTAAGCTATTTTGCCCAAATTCTGATGTGTGTAACTGCATCCTGCCTACCTAATTCTACCCCACCCACAAATATCAACTGAAGAGATGATTCTTCTTTTCCTATCCTCAACTGTCGCATAGTACCTGTGTGGTGTTAAGCAGCTAACATGTGCCATCCAAGAGATGGTTGCATATCAGTAGGGGTTAAGCCATTATACATGCTCATGCATATTTATTTTATCTATACACTGGCAATACTTTAAACACAAAAGGATGATGCAAATGACAAGTATTATCATCTGTGAAGTTTGTGAAGCACTCTGGGATCCTTTGTAATGAAAGGTACTACAAAATGTGAAAATATTGTAACAATATATTTGCCCTGGTGGTGTGTGTGTCTATCCAGGGCTCTTATACAGATAATATGCAGTGAAGTGCATCTGCACCTCTTTCTTGTTCTTTTCTCATTCTCCAGATTCTAAGTTTTCACTTAAAAAAAAAAAAAAAAAAAAGTCAGTGTCCAGCTACTATGGTTGTTGAGACAGTCTTGAAAATGCAACCTGAGCAACTAGTGCAATAGCCCTGAACATGCTTACACAATCTGTGTCAGCCAGCCTCCCAGCCCAGGTTGTCAGACAGGGGCTTGCACTACTGTGCTAAAAACAGATGTTGTAGACATTGTAGCTCAGGCTGGAGCTTGGGCTCTGAAGCTTAGGGAGGGTAGTGGTCTTCACAGCCCAGCCTCAATGTGCTGTCAACACAGCTATTTTTAGTAGGTAGTACAAGTCCAGTGCAAGTCTCTCAACCTGGGCTGGACGGTGCTGCTGCAGGCTGCGTAGACTGAGGTACCCTTGAGATGTGTGAACTGCCTCATTCATCTGAATAGGCAATAGCTCAGACAGCCAATGAGAACTTTGATACTTGAAATATTAACTATTTCACTGCTCATCAAAGCCCGTAAGGAAGAAATGGGGGGGGGGGGGGAGAATCATAGCATGACCATCTGAATAATGTACTGAGAGTGACTGCTCATTTTGGCACTGCTGTGAGCAAGCTTGAACAATACTGCCACTTCTCTCCAGCCCCCACAACCAAGAAGGAGCCAAGTCCAAAGAAGAGAGCTCCCTAGCAGAGCCTCCAGAAGACAGCCAAGCCCAAGCAGCCTCCTGGGGCACATGAGCCTCATGAATGGGAAGCCAAACATGAAGAACCTAGCAGAACCCATGGGTGCATTCTCTGTCTGAGGGGGAGCCAAGCACAAGCCCAACAAGCATGAGCAATCATATTCTGAATAACCTGCACAATCTACTGTAAATAGCAACTCATAGACTCCAAGGTCAGAAGGGACGGCCATGATCAAGTAGTCTGACCTCCTGCACAACACAGGCCATAGAACTTCCCCAAAATAATTCCCATAGCAGATCTTTTAGATAAACATCTAATCTTGATTTAAAAATGGTCAGTGAGGGAGAATCCACCACTATCCTTGGTAAATTGTTCCAATGGTGAATTACGCTGTTAAAAATGTACACCTTATTTCCAGTCTGAATTTGTCTAGCTTCAATTTCCAGCCATTGGATTATATTGTACCTTTCTCCGATAGACTGAAGAGCCTATTATCTAATATTTGTTCCCCCGGAAAATACTTATAAACTGTAATCAAGTCATCCGTAATTTTTTCTTTGTTAACCTAAGTAGACTGAGCTCTCTGAGTCTATCATTATTATAAGTAGGGTGACCATATAACAACTGTGAAAAAACGGGATGGGGTGAGGGGTAATAGGCACCTATATAAGAAAAAGTCCCAAAAAATGGGACTGTCCCTATAAAAAAGGGACATCTGGTCACCCTAATTATAAGACATATTTTCTTATCTTTTAATCTTTCTCGTGGCTCTTCTCCAAGCCCTCTCCAATTTATCAACATCTCCTCTGGGAAAGGCTTGGAAGAGTACCATCAAGTTTCATGCTCCACCTACCAGTCTGATCCCTGAATCTACCTAATTTCTATTCCCATTCCTCACCCACACCTCCCAAGTCTGAATTCACGTGTCTGACTATAGTGCTCAGAAGCAAAACATACATGATAAAGAAGTCTGACTAAAGGCTCCTATTTTCTCTCTGCTGCTGTAACTCTGGTCATGGGACACCTCAAATCCTGACCACAGGATTCAGAGCTTTGCAGGCAGAACATGATGTCTGCCTTCCTTCCCCAGATTGCCTGAGGATCCCACTACTACTGTACTCTGAATATTAACAACTCTCTGGGGCAACTCTAACATGACTAATCTTTCTGTGAAACAAGATTTGTACTTTAAATTCAGTACAGGAAACTCAGAGAAACCAAATCCAAAGATAACACTCAATTATCTGAAAGAAATACAGTTAGTCATCCAAATTCCTTCTGAGGGAGAAAAGTCCAATTAGAACAAAATTAGATTCAAAAAAATCCCACAGGAAGCAGCTCCACTTTGGGATAAATGTATGGTACTGGTTACAGCCCATACAATGCCATAACCCTTGCAAATATAAGTTGATCCTGATGTCTTGTTTTTCTAGTTATGAGTGCAACTGCATCTTGACTGGGAATCACCTCGCTGCTGATCCAGTCCTGGTCTTCTCATGAGCAGAGTGACAATTATGGGACACAGACAAAAGAGGAAGCAAATTACTGGTAACTTAACAGAGTTCCTTTTTTTCTCCCTTTTGCTTTTTAAAAAAAAATTAAATATAACCATAATATCACAATCTTTCAGAACTTTTGTATGTTTCAGTCCTCCATACTCATTACTTCACTGCCACTATAATCGATAAAATAGAATGTCCTGGTGAAAAAGAAAAAATATTTAGTTACAAAGAAACTGACAAAGTCAGCTCCTTTAGGATCCAAGGAGGATTTAAGTCCTAGATCTGCAAAGGTGAAAGGCTACTGAGTTAACTCTCAGCACTATCTAATACCCTTTCCCACCCTGCAGAAGACCCTGCAAACCCCAGAGTTGTTAATTATCATGTTAGGGTTATTTTGGAAATTTGTTTTATATGATCTTAAATGTCTATTTGTTTGCAGGTACAATTCAAGTTGTTCACTTTGATTTACTGTATTAAGCAGGAAATGGCTGAGGACTGACTAAGTGAAGCATCATCCATGCTCTGCTGTGAATCTCCAAAGTTGATATCAGCTAGTGTGTTTGAGCTAACAGTCCCTAGTTCTACATGTCAGGTGACAGGATGTTCTCAGAGGCAGGCTTTGGACTTGAAAGAGATCAAGCTTGTTGATTTTTAGGCCATTGTGTGAAACCCATCTCTTCTTACAGACTTTTGACTTGGCAAGCGCATGAAGTGGGGTGCAACTGCACTGAAAGAGCTTTGCCTTTGTCTAAGTTCTTGCTGAAAAAAAAAGATCTGTTGTGTTAAATTGTGTACATGAATTCAAGGAATTGTAGTTGAGCACATTAAACAACTAAATGCTAGAGACCTAATTTATAAATCCACTTTTGTTGGTCTACACCAGCCAAGCACAGCATGCCATGCAGAGAAAGGGCACTGCTGCGAAAAAGCTCATTATGGCAGTTCCTGCTGAAAACCAGAGTATTGCTGTAGGACCATCTTTGCTATTATTATAAGAGGGTGTATGCACCAATGATAGATAAATACGAAACATAATGACAAAATATCCTGCTTTTCTCACCTGGAAAGTGTCCACAACCCGATGTAAGAATTCAATGACAAATAGGGGCGGCACTTCTGTCTGAATCACTGCCACGAAAAAAATCTTATGACGATAAACATTCAGGAGGTAGTGATGAGGTGTGGGGATCACAGGAGGTACATTTTCTGCCTCTGTAGCCCTCTCCTGTGCTTCAAAAAAGTAGTCACAAACAGAGCGGCTGACAACACTTTTCCAGTGCTTCTCCAGAAAAATATCCCCTGAGGAGTTAATCAGGAAGAGGCTGTGAATCATGGTTGAACCAAAGGAAGTCCAAGTGCTGGAAACACTTTGCCTACCCAATAGGACCCCGTTCTGCAGTAGTTTGATCCTAGAAAACAAAATGGCCCCTTCAAGAGTTGATCTTTGACGCTATTTAATTTTACAGAAAGTAACAACATGCACACACTTGAATTTTGTAATTAGACTGTGTGGAGGGAACATAGTCTTGTGTCTAAAGGAGTCAAGAGACCTCGATTCTGCTCCTGAGACCGTCTCTACACTGCAAACATTTTGCCAAGGTAACTATACCAGCAGACCCCCTAACGTAGATGCTACATATGCCACCAGGAATTTTTCTGTCAGCATAACCCAACACCTCTTTGAGTGATGACAGGCTTCAGAGTAGCAGCCGTGTTAGTCTGTATCCGCAAAAAGAAAAGGAGTACTTGTGGCACCTTAGAGACTAACCAATTTATTTGAGCATAAGCTTTCGTGACCTACAGCTCACTTCATCGGATGCATTCAGTGGAAAATACAGTGGGGAGTTTTATATACACAGAGAACATGAAACAATGGGTGTTACCATGCACACTGTAACGAGAGTGATCAAGTAAGGTGAGCTATTACCAGCAGGAGAGCGGCGGGGGGGGGGGGGGGGAAGAGAACCTTTTGTAGTGATAATCAAGGTAGGCCATTTCCAGCCGTTGACAAGAACATGTGGGGGGGGGGGGGAGGAATAAACATGGGGAAATAGTTTTACTTTGCATAATGACCCATCCACTCCCAGTCTCTATTCAAGCCTAAGTTAATTGTATGCAGTTTGCAAATTAATTCCAATTCAGCAGTCTCTCATTGGAGTCTGTTTTTGAAGTTTTTTTGTTGAAGACTTGCCACTTTTAGGTCTGTAATCGAGTGACCAAAGAGATTGAAGTGTTCTCCGACTGATTTTTGAATTTGTTAGTCTCTAAGGTGCCATAAGTACCCCTTTTCTTTGAGTGATGTTAACTATGCTGACAGGAGCACTCTTCTATTGGTATACACTGTATCTGCATAGATACTGGAGTTTTGCCAGCACAGCTAAGTGGGCTGTGTGCATTTTTTTTACATCCCTAACCAACAAAACTTCATACCAGAGAATTGGCTTAATTGTGCCACTGACTTGTTGGGTGATACTGTGAAAGCCACTTTCCCTCTATACCTCAGTTTCCCCCAGCTTTAGGACAGAGAGAATGACATCACCCCGACATTGTAAAACATGTTGTGGCCCTGGATGGAGAGATTCTGTACAAGCCTGTGCATTCCCCGTGTAGCCTCCTCCCGTTTGGTCAACGCCAAGTCACAGGGGGTGGCTGTCTGGGGCCATGTTTTTTTGTTTTTTTTTTTAAAAACCATAATTTCCTCCAGGAGCTCCCTCCCGCCCTGTGTGGTACCATCACTCACTGCAGCTAAGCTACAGGTAGACCTCAGTGGGGGCCACATGGCTAGGAGGGGCTGCAGGTCTGTGGCGTGACTGCTGTGATGGCTGTGCCCTCGGGGTGGGGCTGTGGCGTGGCCGCTGTGACAGCCGGGGGGGGGGCTGTGCCCTCGGGGGGGGGGAGCTGTGCTGTGGCCGCTGTGACAGCCGGGGGGGGGGCTGTGCCCTCGGGGGGGGGGGAGCTGTGCCGTGGCCACTCTGACAGCCGAGGGGGGGGCTGTGCCCTCGGGGGGGGGGGGGCTGTGGCGTGGCCGCTCTGACAGCCGGGGGGGGCTGTGCCCTCGGGGGGGGGGCTGTGGCGTGGCCGCTCTGACAGCCGGGGGGGGCTGTGCCCTCGGGGGGGGGGGGCTGTGGCGTGGCCGCTCTGACAGCCGGGGGGGGGCTGTGCCGTGGCCGCTCTGACAGCCGGGGGGGGGCTGTGCCCTCGGGGGGGGGGGCTGTGGCGTGGCCGCTGTGACAGCCGGGGGGGGGGGGGCTGTGCCCTGGGGGCGGGGCTGTGGCATGGCCGCTGTGACAGCCGGGGGGGGGGGCTGTGCCCTGGGGGCGGGGCTGTGGCATGGCCGCTGTGACAGCCGGGGGGGGGGGCTGTGCCCTCGGGGGGGGGCTGTGGCGTGGCCGCTCTGACAGCCGGGGGGGGGGCTGTGCCCTCGGGGGGGGGGGCTGTGGCGTGGCCGCTCTGACAGCCGGGGGGGGGGGCTGTGCCCTCGGGGGGGGGGCTGTGGCGTGGCCGCTGTGACAGCCGGGGGGGGGGCTGTGCCCTCGGGGGGGGGGCTGTGGCGTGGCCGCTCTGACAGCCGGGGGGGGGCTGTGCCCTCGGGGGGGGGGGGGCTGTGGCGTGGCCGCTCTGACAGCCGGGGGGGGCTGTGCCCTCGGGGGCGGGGCTGTGGCGTGGCCGCTCTGACAGCCGGGGGGGGGCTGTGCCCTCGGGGGCGGGGCTGTGGCGTGGCCGCTCTGACAGCCGGGGGGGGGCTGTGCCCTGGGGGCGGGGCTGTGGCATGGCCGCTGTGACAGCCGGGGGGGGGGGCTGTGCCCTCGGGGGGGGCTGTGGCGTGGCCGCTCTGACAGCCGGGGGGGGGGCTGTGCCCTCGGGGGGGGGGGGCTGTGGCGTGGCCGCTCTGACAGCCGGGGGGGGGGCTGTGCCCTCGGGGGGGGGGCTGTGGCGTGGCCGCTGTGACAGCCGGGGGGGGGGGCTGTGCCCTCGGGGGGGGGGCTGTGGCGTGGCCGCTCTGACAGCCGGGGGGGGGGCTGTGCCCTCGGGGGGGGGGCTGTGGCGTGGCCGCTCTGACAGCCGGGGGGGGGGGCTGTGCCCTCGGGGGGGGGGCTGTGGCGTGGCCGCTCTGACAGCCGGGGGGGGGCTGTGCCCTCGGGGGGGGGGGCTGTGGCGTGGCCGCTCTGACAGCCGGGGGGGGCTGTGCCCTCGGGGGCGGGGCTGTGGCGTGGCCGCTCTGACAGCCGGGGGGGGGCTGTGCCCTCGGGGGCGGGGCTGTGGCGTGGCCGCTCTGACAGCCGGGGGGGCTGTGCCCTCGGGGGGGGGCTGTGGCGTGGCCGCTGTGACAGTCGGGGGGGGGAACCCCCTGCAGCCTCCGGGACTCGGCGGGGGAGGGCGCTAGGGACCAGGAGGCCGCAGGGCGCCACTCACCTCCCAGGCCCGTCCGGCTCCCACCACGTCCGAACGCTCCCCTCGCCTTGGCGGCGACAGTCCCCTCGGCAGCCCAGCCAACCCCAGCCCCGGAGAATGGCCGCGGCAACCCTCGGCCACCCGCGACGCGCCCGGGTCGGTGACGCCCCGAGGACTCTGATTGGGTGACTTGTGCCCCAATTTACGACTGATAGGTTGCGAAAGGGCAAATTGCTTACGACAAGAACGACGTTAGTGCACTGGCCTCTGATTGGTGTATCCCCACGGCAGTGAGCTATGATTGGCGCACACTCTAGGACGGCCCCAGCAACGCCCCGCCCCCGGCTCAAAGTGGCGGGAGTCCGCCAGGCAGACAGAGGGCCCGCGCGAGAGTGAGCGCCCGCGTGCTCTGGGTCCTGCTGCACAAAGAGAGCGTTTCCCCCGGACCTCCGCTCTCCCAGTCCGCCCCCTCCCGGTCCTGGGCGTGATGCGGGAGCCAGCTGCGCTCACGCGGTCTTCCTTGCCGTTCTGCACCAGTGGTTTGGGCTGCGCCCTCCCTGCTCAGAGCGGAGCTCTGCCCCACTGCCAGCCAGCACCTGCCAACAGAGTGCCCCCTCCTGGCTGTCGGGGCGCAGGCCGGCTCTCCCCAGCGGAGCACAGAGCCAAGGGCAGGTACAGAACACTGCACTGCAGCCCAATCAGGCCTCTGGACAGGAGTGCCAACCAAGCAAGCACAGCTCACAGCCAGAGATGAACAGGCATTCCGCAAGGGTGACCAGATGTCCTGATTTTATAGGGACAATCACGATACTTGGGGCTTTGTTCTATTACCCCCTCATCCATGTCCTGATTCTTCACACTTGTTATCCGATCACCCTACATTCAGCATCACTCAGCGTGGCCAACTCCAAGTGCTCAACAGTCACAAGTCAACCCACACCCTCAAACCATTTTTTTAAAGTGGGTGCTTTTTCTTCACCTCATTTCTGAGCCTTCTGCAGGTGCTCAGCTCCTGGTTTCAGATTTCTCTCTGTAAGCAGGAGGTCTGGAAACTTCAATTTTTTTCTAGAGGTAAATGAAAACCAAGATTCTCATATAGTCATAGCCCTCCAGCAGTGGGGTTTTAAGAAAAAATATCACAAGCATCAGTAACAATGGATTCACTATAGTATCCAAAGGGCTGAGTCATGTATCCTAGTCCTATGGTGCTGGATGCTATAATCACCCAAAAAAGAGCACTGTGTAGTTCAAAAGCTTGTGTCTCTCATTAACAAGTAGGTCCAATAAAAGATATTACCTCACCCAACTTGTCTCTCTAATAATCACACGTAATAAGTGACAGCCTCAGCCCCAAAAAGCTTACAGTCTTGGTTAGTGAAAACATGCAACAGCTGGAGAGGTTGCATGGAAATAACCTCACCTTGTTCTGGTTATCAATCTATCTCTCCTGGTGGGCGTGGGCAGCTCAGACATAAGAGCAGCACAATGAGAAAGAAACCCAGTAACAAACTCATAGTGGAACACACAAACTAACTGACTCCCTTCCTCTCACCCCCATTTCTCTCTGTGGGTGTCTGGCTGGCCAGCTGGTTGTTCCCACCACTCCCATTCTATATCTCTTCTAGTTCCACATTGTCTAGGCCTTGTTTTCTCCTGTTATGCTTGGATCTGGAGAGCGCTCCCTAGAAGTGTTTCCTCCTGCTCATGGAATATGGCAGATGCTGTCCCATTAACACTGACAAGAACATCTGTTGCTCCACACTCAGATCTGGGAAGAGAAACATGCTGTTGCTTTCGGACAGGATGTCCTGTTGCTCCAATTTTAGCAGCACGTCTCTGTTCCTTCATCAAAAGCTAAAATAAAAGCACCTCCATTCTTTCCAGTGTCAGTGTTTCCTCCCATGCATATTCTGAAATATCTCACCACAAATATAGTTTTTTTCTCAGTATAAGTTTTCTGCAGTCATGATTAAGGCTAAGATTTTATCATGAATATTTTCGGTAAAAGTCAGGGACAGGTCACGGGCTCCCGTGAAATTTTCTTTATTGCCCATGGCCTGTCCCTGACTTTTACTAAAAATATCCATGATAAAATGGGAAGGGCTGGGCAGCTGTCGGGTGGCTGGGAGCTACAGGGGCCCCCACCACCCGGGTCCCCCTGCCACCGGTGGCAGTGGGGAGCTGCTGGGGTCCCCCTGCTGCCAGTGTGGTGAGGAGCTGCTGGGGTCCCCCTGCCCCTCCACAGCGGTGGGGAGCTGCGGGGATCAAAACAAAAAGAATCCTGAAGTGGTATTGGTCCATTAATGGATGGAAATAGTAGAAATTTAAATAATAATTAGAAAAGGCAAACATGTTCAATAAATATTTCTGTTCTGTATTTGGGGAAAAACAGATGATATAGTCTCATCCTATGATGATGATAACATTCTTTCCATTCCACTAATATCTCTGGAAAATATTAAAAAGAAACTACTCAAGTTAGACATTTTAAAATCAGCAGGTCTAAATAACTTGCATTCAAGAGTTTTAAAAGAGTTGGCATCGGAGTTCACTGATTTTCAATGAGTCTTGGAGCACTGGGGAACTTTCAGAAGGACGAGAAGGAAGCTAAAGTTGAGCCAGTTTTTAAAAAGAATAAATGGGATGACATGAATAATTAGGCCTGTCAGCCTGACATCATTTCTGGGCAAGATAATGGAGCAGCTGATACAAAACTCAATTAATACAGAATTAAAGGAGGGTTCTGTAATTAATGCAAATCAACATGGGTTTATGGAAAATGTAGCCTATCAAGCTAACTTGATTTTTTTTAATGAGATTACAAGTTTGGTTTATAAAACTAATAGTGTTGGTGTAATATAGTCAGACTTCTGTAAAGTGTTTGTCTTGGTACCACATGACATTTTGATTAAAAAACTTAGAATGATAAAAAATTAACATGGCACACATTAAATGGATCAAAAACTGGTCAACTGATAGGTCTCCAAATGTAATTGTAAATGGGGAGTCAAAATCAATGGGTGTTTTTCCACTGCGGTCCCACTGGGATCGGTTTTTGATCCTACTCCATTTAACGTTTTTATCATCACTGATAAAGCTTGCACATGACTCTAAAATGTTCGGAGCGGGCAGGCCTCTGATTCAGAGTGATCTGGATCGCTTGATAAACAGGGGGCAGACATGTAATGTGCATTTTAATATGGCAAAATGTGTGTGTCTATATCTAGAAACAAAGAAGATAGGCCATACTTACAGAATGGGAGATTATACCCTGGAAAGCAGTAACTCTGAAAAAGATTTGGGGGTCATGGTGGATAATCAGCTGAACATAAGCTCCCAGTGCGACACTATGGTTAAAAGGGTTAATGTGATCCTTGGATACATAACACAGGGAAATCTTGAGTAGGAGAAAAGAGATTATTTTAACCTCTGTATTTGGTAGTGATGTAACTGCTGCTGTAATACTGCATCCAGTTCTGGTGTCCACAATTCAAGGATGTTGATAGACAGGAGACGGTTCAGAGAAAGCCACAAGTATGATTAAGGTATTAGCAGAGGTGAAAGTAAGCCGGTACGCCCCGGTACGGCGTATCGGTAAGAGCCAGTGTGCCGTACCGGGACTGGCTTTCCCAGAGGGCAATTTAAAGCCCTGGGGTAGCGGCGGCGGGGCTGCGACGGGGATTTAAAGGGCCTCGGAGCTCCAGCCACTGCTACCGCCCCGGCCCTTTAAATTTCCACCTGAGCCCTGCTGCCCAAGCCCTTGTGTAGCAGCGGCAGGGCTCTGGCAGGGATTTAAAGGGCCCCGGAGCTCCAGCCCCCACTACCGTCCCTTTAAATCCCCACCACCGCTACCCCAGGGTTCGGGCAGCAGGGCTCAGGCGGGGATTTAAAGGGCCCCGGAGCTCCAGCCCCCACTACCCCTCCGGGCCTTTAAATCCCCGCCTGAGCCCTGCTGCCCAAGCCCTGGGGTCGGGGTGGGAGGGCTCTTGCGGGGATTTAAAGGGCCCCGGAGCTCCAGCCACTGCTACTGCCCCAGGCCTTTAAATCCCCGCCTGAGCCCTGCTGCCCAAGCCCTGGGGTAGCGGCAGCAGGGCTCTGGTGGGGATTTAAAGGGCCCCGGAGCTCCAGCCGCCACTACCCCTCCGGGGCCCTTTAAATCCCCGCCTGAGCCCTGCTGCCCGAGCCCTGGGGTTGGGGTGGGAGGGCTCTTGCGGGGATTTAAAGGGCCCCGGAGCTCCAGCCACCGCTACCACCCCAGGCCTCTAAATCCCCGCCGGAGCCCTGCTGCCGAAGCACTGGGGTAGTGGCGATGGGGCTCCAGAGTGGATTTAAAGGGCCGGGCCGGTAGCAGTGGCTGGAGCCCCAGGGCCCTTTAAATCCCCGAAGGAGCCTGGCCGCCGCTACCCCAGGGCTCAGGCAGCAGGGCTCAGGTGGAGATTTAAAGGGCTCAGGGCTCCGGCAGCCCCTACCACAGTGGAGCCCCAGGCCCTTTAAAGCTCTGCCACAGCCCAGAGCAGCTGTGGCAGCCAGGAGCCCCCAGGGCTCCTCAGTGATTTAAAGGGCCCGGGACTCCGCTGCGATAGCAGCTGGAGCCCTGGGCCCTTTAAATCGCCCCCGAGCCCCAGGGTTCCCAGACGCCTCTGCAGCTGGTAGCTCGGGGGTGATTTAAAAGGCCCCGGGCTCCCAGCCGCCACTACTGCAGCTGGAGCCCTGGCCCTTGAAATCAAGATTTAAAGGGCCTGGAGATTTAAGGCCCTGCCTCTTCCAGTTGAGGCCATGCCCCCTGGTCAGGACTCTGGCGTACCGGTAAGTCCTCTAACTTACTTTAACCCCTGAGTATTAGAAAACATGCTTTGTAGTGATAAACTAAATAGATTGAACTCTTTGAGTCTAACAAAGATAAGGTTAAGGGGTGACTTGATTACAATCTATAAGCATCTATATGGAATAATGGGCTCTTCAATCTAGCAGAGAAAGATATAACCCAATACAGTACTGGAAGTTGAAGCTAGACAAATATATGTGAGAAATTAGGTATAAATTTTTGACAATGAGGGTAATTAATCATTGGAACAATTTACCAAGGATTGTGGTGGATTCTCCGATCACTGACTGTTTTTAAATCAAGCTTGGATGTTTTTCTAAAAAATGTACTCTAATAATTGGGGGGGGCGGGGAGGGGAGTTCTATGGCCTGTGTTATACAGGAGATCAGATTTTATTATCACAGTGCTCTCTACTGGCCTTGGAGTCTATGATACACAATTCAGCAGAGATAGCACCCCATTTATAATCATGTGAAACATGGACAGTTTACTGCAAACACATTAAATATCTTGTAAAATTTCATATGTGCTATAGCTGCTCTATTCTAAAGCTCCATTGGTGAGACAAAGTCTCAAACATTAAAGTACTTGAAAAAGCAAAAACAACCAGCAACAAGGCAATGTAATCAAAGCTCTGCTTAGACCAGAGGTGGGCAAACTACGGCCTGCGGGCCACACCCGGCCTGCGGGACCGTCCTGCCCGGCCCCTGAGCTCCTGACCGGGGAGACTAGCCCCCAGCCTCTCCCCTGCTGTCCCCCCTCCCCTGTAGCTACGCCGCTGCACGGGCAGTGCAGCTTGAGCCCGCCCACCTACCAGGCTTTCCAATAAGCTTGTCCTGCCGCTCTGTGCGACATGGTAAGGGGGCGGGGGGAGGTTGGATAAGTCGCAGAAGGTCCAGGGGGGCAGTCAGGGGATGGGATGAGGTGGAGATTTGGGGAGGGGGGCGGTCAGGAGACAGAGAGCAGGGGGCCTTGGATCGGGGGTGAGGTCCTGGGGGGTTGGGGAGTCCCAGGTGGGGGGGGGCAGGGAGCAGTGGGGTTTGGATTGGGGGTGGGATCCTGGGGAGGCAGTTAGGGATGGAGGTCCCAGGAGGGGACGGTCAGAGGACAAGGAGTGGGGGGGCGTGGATGGGTCAGGGGTCCCCAGGGGCCTGTCAGGGGGGTGGGAGTGTGGATAGGGGTCGGGGCAGTCAGGAGACAGGGAGCATGGGGGGGGTTAGATAAGGGGTGGGGTCCTGGGGGGGCGGTTAGGGATGGGGGGTCCCGGGAGGGGGGTTGGATGGGTCAGGGGTTCTGAGGGGGGCAGTCAGGGAGCGGGAAGTGGGGGGGCGGATAGGGGGCGGGGCCAGGCTGTTTGCAGAGGCACAGCCTTCCCTACCCGGCCCTCCATACTGTTTTGCAACTCCGATGTGGCCCTCAGGCCAAAATGTTTGCCCACCCCTGGCTTAGACAGACATAGTGTAAGAATGGGCGATGATAGATTCCCAACAAAATTTTTCTATGGTGAGCTGAAACTCAGAAAATGCAAGAGGGGTAGTCAATGAAAGCCCTGCTAGGACAGACCTCAGCAGAATCTCACCTCATGCAGCATAACTACTGATAACTTTGAACACAGAGCCACAGACAGATCTGAATGGAAAGCAACTATCCATAAAGGTTGTAAACACTTAGAGGAAGACAGATGTGAAAAATCGATTGAAAAGACAGCCAAGTATCAAGTGGGAGCCTGCACATTCCTGTGTAGATATCTGTTTGTGATCTTGCTCTTCACGGATTGGACTATACAGCCACATAAGAACACACATGATACCATGACATCACTGTTAGATGCAACAGTTATCTGCCTATTATTTAGTTAGTTTTAATTATTAAGATACATTCTCACACTATTAATTTATTCTGAATTTAAAGCTTTTAGTAACATAGATCTATGGAAAGAAACTCAAACAGGTTTTAAACATAGGACCCATGAGCCAGATATGGTCTGTTTCAGTTATTTATTCAGCCTACATGACAGATTTTGCAGAATGCAAGTTTTCATGAAAAGAAGCATATCTCTAGCTCTTACTATTGTAAAGAAAATCTTAAAAATATGAAACACATGTAGCCTATACATAACTGAGGCAGAGCGGTTTTCCTGAATCTGTACACAGCCTGAAATAACAGCTCTAAGAGACGTGAACGAGTCATCTAATTGGATTGCAACTCTTGAATCACGTCATGAGCCATATTTTACAATAATAAAGGTACATGACTGATCATGTAACTTGCATGGTTATTACCACTTGGTCAACAAATCAGTTCTTTGCATGCACAAAATAAACCAAATAATTTTAAACAGCAATTTGTCTTCTCAACAGAATTAATTTGGTACCCTTACTGTAAATAACTGAATATGCTGTACACCACAACACAGAATATATGGCAAAGAAGGCGACAAGAGTGTGAGTCCTTGTAGTCTCCCCCGTTCTAATGCAGCACTGAAGGCATTAACAATCCTTGGTCTCTTGACAGCCATGCTGGGCAATCCACCTTCCTCCATCAGAGTGAAGTAGGATGACATTTTTTCAACAAATATGTTATGTGCCAAAAATGCACTTTTGATTGAGCTGAAACTATCATGAATTTGACCCAGTCAGTTTGGGCCAGCTTCAGAGAAGTGAGAGAGAGCATGTCCATTCATCTGTCAGCCTAGCAGTTAGAGCACTTACCTGAGATGTGGGAGATGTGAATTCAAATCACTCCTCTAAATCAGGCAGAGAGAACATTTGAATCCACAACTCCTACCTCCCAGTGAGTGGCTTAATCACCAGGGAACTGTCATTTTCACTAACTCTTTCTCTTTGGTCCAATGAATATTTAAGTATTTATACAAAGTAGAACACCTTTAACAGGAGAGACTGAGAGTGACCCATCTCAGAATTGTCTGTAGCCTGGTGGTTAGAATGCTCATCTAGGAGAGTACAGCTCTCAATTGAATCCCTGCTCCAGTGTGGGGATTCAAACCGTAGTTTTTTCCTTCCCAAGCAAGTGCCCTAACCACTAGGCCGGGCATGACCAGCCTGAGGAGCCAGAATTTACCAATGTATATTGCCAAAGAGCCATGTACATCAGCAGCCCCCCATCAGTTTCCCCCCCACCATTCCCAGCGCCTCCCACCCACCGGCAGCCCTGCAGATCAGCGCCACCCTCTCCCTCCTCCACCTCCCGATCAGCTGTTTCGTGGTGTGCAGGAGGCTGGGAGGAGCGAGGGCACAGCAAACTTAGGGGAGGGGATGGGAAGGGCTGGAGTGGGGACAGGGCCTGTGGCAGTGCCAGAGGTTGAGCAGTGAGCACCCCCTGGCACATTGGAAAGTTGGCATGTATAGCTCCAGCCCCGGAGTCAGTGCCTGTCTATACAAGGAGCCGCATATTAACTTCTGAAGAGCTGCATGTGGCTCAAGAGCCACAGGTTGGCCACCCCTGCACTCGTCTAAAGGTCACACACATATTTGCTGACAAATTCTGAACATTTTTGGAATCTATCTAACTATTGTTTCTGATTTTTCGGTTTGCAGGTTGAACCAAAAAATAAATTATTTACCCAGCTCTAGATGTAAGATGCCTTAAACAAAACCTTTTGAAACCAACCCAAACCAGCAGGGGGCACCATTGAGATTTGCATGCAGGACACTGAAAGTCTGCTATCTATACTTCTAATTCCCCTACCTCTCTAGGTGTCATGTAACAAAAATTAGATTCACACTGGTTCTCCCTATATTGGCCTAAACTCTCCTCTCCTCCCTTGATTTATCCAGAACCCTAAAAAGGCTAAATCCGCACCTGGAGAACATACAGATCATTGTAGACCTCTGTTTCTGTGAACAGATTTGCACAAAAAGAAGTCTTTCACTGTGTCCTAAAAATGGCAAGACTCCAATTCTTCTTGTGTCTCCCATGTGATGTTTACACAAATGTACCAATATATATTTCAAATTTAAGGTGATAACCCTGGTGAATGATGTCCTTTCTCTGACTTGGTTTGAAAAGTAATTGAAAAAACCAATACATACCTCAAAAATACATGGTAATGTTATCTCCACAGAACCTTCAGCTAGTGTATCACAGGTGGTCTACAATAACACAAGTACGAATTCAAGGACTAAAGACAAGATTAAAACATGGAGTGTAATAAACTTAATGAGAATCAAGATATCCACCTCCTTAAAGTCCTCTGCAGATTCTCCCTTGTTTCTGATCTAAAACTGCTGTGTACTGTTTCTGTGAACTATTAAACGTTTGCTGCATTTCATATTAGAAATAATTCAGAGGAATAATAATTATAACCATCAATTTAGGCCAGAAAACACAATTTTCAGATGAAAATTAAGTAATGTGAAATGAGACCCTGCCAAGCAGCTTCTGGGCAGCAAGCAGCAAAGAGCTGCTATTAGCATGTCTGAAACTCCATTGACATTGGAACTGTTCTTAAGTCCTCCATAGCCATAAATCAGTAACCACAGCATCTGTCCTTACTGGGATCATCCATGCACTTAGTACCAAGTAATCGGTTATTTATAAGTTTTCACTTTCCCTGTCAATGTTCAAGGGACTTCTTTCGGGGATTTTACTTCCCCTTTTCAAATGCAGTAAAGGCTTGAACTGAGAGGCTTAGGTTGGACTTCAGCTGTTAAAAACTCTAAATACAAATGATCTTCCAACTTGCTTCGCAACCAAAAGCTGAGAACCAGGACAGACAGAAAGCAATTTATGGTGAAGAGGGGTTAGAAGAAGAGTCCCAAAAGAGTGCTCTAATGGCTCAATGTGGAGAATGTGGAGTAAGTGCAGCTTTGGCTACCCTCCAGTTTAATTTATCTTAGGCCTTGTCTTCAGTAGGAAAAAAGGAGTATTTTGCCATATATTAGCTTTAGGCTTCCCCTAGTTAGCATTTACCTCAACCTGCTAACATGTGAAAACTAAGACTGCCCTGTCCACACTAGGATGTTACCATGCGTTAGCTAATATATGGTAAAACACCTTTTCTTCCTAGTGTGGATGCACACTTGGATTGGGAGATCTACCTTTCTATTTAGGTACTTTCTAAACCCCATTGCCTTAGCATCTGTTGCCTCCCAAACTAAAAGGATAATAAAAGTCTCTCTTCCTTTCCAGCCTGTAAGAGAAATAATTTGATTAGTTTATAGGCAGTTTGTGTGCATGAGTGGGTGTCCTGGGTATCCATTTGTGTGTGAAGAAATTATTGAAGGGAAACTAAATTGAAGAGATGAGATTTACATTTAGAAACCAACTTAATTACATTGGTACAACTTTCTTGTAGACAAGATCTTAGTTCTGAATAGGGTGAGGCTTGGTGTCACTCATCTCTTGCAGAAGTGAGTTTCATCGTGTAGGTCTGGCTGCTGTGAAAGTTCTGTCCCTCACGCTCATGAGCCTCCTACTATTGGTCAACAGTTTCATTGTTTTTGTGGAAAGCATCTGTTGTGGGAGGTCATCACTGTGGACACAGAGATGATTTCTTGGGTAGCCAGGGCCATTTGCATGGATGGTTTTGAATATCTGAACCGATACCTTGAAATAGACTCTATTCAGTGAGGGCCAAATACAGAGGAAGGAACACTGGGGTGATGTGTTCACTAAGAAGACAACTGCATTTTGTATTGGTTGATGATTTTCCAGGTGTGAAGCTTCATTCCTAGATATGAGTTGCAATAAAGGAGCCTGGAGGTACATTCATGGACACTACATATCTATTAGGCCAAATCTCATTTCTGCTTTTCCCTTCTAAGAACGGTTTTGTTTTTCCATTGCAGGTAAACTCAGCCAGGAAGAAATTTCTGTTAATCTACTCAGGAAGATAAAAACACAAACAAATACTAGAGTACATTTACTTTTTAGTTGTAAAAGTATATAGATGCAAATTACCTGTCTCTCTCATGCTCCTGGCAAATTGATAACGTGGCCTTTGATGGTGAAATCTGAATGACCCTAGATTAGCAATTGGGTTTCTAGCACGGGCAACAAAACAAAAATATAGAAAAAAGGGTATGGATGAAATGTAAATGATGACTCAAGTGTTTTCATCTATGATTTGATTATGTTATGTTTAAATATATGTTGAATTAATCCGTTCTCAATCAGAGACAAGTAGCAGAAAGGAACACATCATTTTACCGCTCATTAAACAGATTTTGGCAACAAGTACTCACACATTTCTTAGCTTCAGTTTATGCCCTTTTCTTTCTCAGCCTGTTACCCCGACAAATGCATTTCTGACACCCGCATTCCCTCCATCCTTCAAAAATGGCTATCCCTCAGTCATACCCTCTTCTCTTCCAGGGAATACAAACCCTTTCCTCTAACTTTGGCTTATGTATGTACCCTCTGAGAATTTTAGCACCCTCACTGCCCTCTTGGGGGTGTGCCTAGCATAGCGTGAGCACTACTGTAAACAAGAGTAATGTTCAGTATCCTCTTTGCTATATGGAACCCTGAACTGTGTCCAGCATTCCAGGTTTGGTCTCGCTGACCCTGTGACCCTTTCTCATTTCTGCTTTATCCCTCTATCACTCTCTCCTTTTTGTGCTTTGATTTCTTGTTGGCTGAGCTGCTAAGTTTAGTTTTCTGTTATCATTGTTCTCCAGACCCTTCTTCTAATCAGTGCTTTGCTGATAGGGATAATTTAGGGCAGAATCCACTTTGTCCTTTTCAGTCCTATCACTATTATATTATTATATTTTTCTACATTAAAACGCAAAAGTCCCTTGTCAGCTCCAGTCCCCATTTAGTGCCTTTCAATCCAATGCCCTGCTCTATGGTACCAGCTGGCCTTCCTAGTTATGTCTTCAGCAAATTTGCACTCCTTGCATATTCCCTTTTCTGTGTCATTGATATATTGTGAGCAAAACTGGGCCCAACAGCAATGCCTGCAACATGTTATTTGTCACTCCTCTGCTACCTGTTCTGTAACCATTTACTATAATTTTCTCATCTCTGTTACTAAGTCAATTGTTATGCAATTGAGTAATTCAGTTGCTAATATTAGATAGCCTTTTATTTTGCTGCTTCACTACTGTCTGTTCTCATTGTCACTTTCCAAAAGCAATTAATCAAGTGTGTTCAAGTAGCCTTTGCTTTTGGAAACCCCTGGGTACTGTCTTTCTCTTACAACATACTGGTTTAAGAAGGGCACCCTTTCTGGCCTTCTGAATGAGCTGCTTACATGCAATATATGCAGCAGAGAAACACCTACCTGCTTCACTGTGCAGGCCAGTTAATTATACATAAACTCACACAGCCCTTTGTTACCTGTCCGTCTGAAGATCATTTCTCCCTCCTTATGGTGATGTCAGCTGCTTTTTTCCCCATCTCGGCTCTAGAGTTGGAGATGCCAGGAATATTTCTTTCTTTTCCTTTGTAAATCCAGAATATAAGTCACCCTTTATCAATGAGGCTTCTAAATTAGTCCAATGACTGTTACCCTCTGCAATGCAACATGCACACCTGGTGAGCTGTTGGAGCACCATATCAATGAAAGGAGTTGTTACTGTATCACAACAACATTTAATTATACTTAATATAGCACCAAAGACGTACACGGAGCTGTTCAGTAGATAATATGTGCCTCTGCCCTGAGGAGCAGCTTCTCATCATTATACTGCTATTTTATCACAAGTATCCTAACTCTGCCTTAAATATATTCCAAATAACATGCAGAATAAATTTAAATGACATGCCAAATGGCTTCCTTAATGAGAGGTGTATTCCAGGTATACATGGCAGAAACATGGACCTCTGAGTCTGATAGCTAGGATATAGGAACTCTACACCCATTGGGAGGTATTTACAGTAGTTTTATGGTCACTTTCTGACAGCTCTCTGTGATACCACTGCAAATTGTGCCCACTGTGTCTCTCCTCTTTTTTGCCTTCTGCACTTCCTTCCCTGCAGTAACACCCAATTTCCACCCTCTTCCCCATTCCACCACTAAACTTATAAACAATTAAGTAGTTAATGCAGACACTTAAAATGTCATCATTGGCCTTTAAAGTTATCACCATATTGAGATTAAGGGAGCAAGGCAGTTTGCATTTCCCAGAGTAGTTGTTTCATGTTGTGTGAAGACCCACGAAGAAAATATTGAATCTAGTTACTTGTTTCACATTTGGAAGGTTCTCTTTGCAACCATAAGAGCTACATATTTTTTTAAATGAAAATTTAAATTCTGTAGAATTTGAATATACCACAAGGTGAGAAAAGTATCAAAATCATTTTAATCTTAATCTAGGACCACAAGAACTAAAATCCCTTAATTATAACCCTATGTTTTCCACATGACACCACTACAGGGCAGAGTTAAGAACATAAGAATATCAGAACGGCCATACTGGCTCAGACCAAAGGTCCATCTAGCACAGTATCCTGTCTTCTAACAGTGGCCAATGCCAGATGCCCCAGAGGGAATGAACAGAACAGGTAATCATCAAGTGATTCATCCCTTCGCTCATTCCCAGCTTCTGGCAAACAAGGATAGGGACACCATCCCTGCCCATCCTGGCTAAAAGCCTTTGATGGACCTATCCTCCATGAACATATCTATTTCTTTTTTGAAACCTGTTATAGTCTTCACCTTCACAACATCCTCTGGCAAGGAGTTCCACAGGTTGACGGCGCGTTGTATGAAAAAATACTTCCTTTTGTTTGTTTTAAACCTGCTGCCTATTATTTTATTTGGTGAACCCTAGCTCTCATGTTCTGAGGAGTAAATAACACTTATTTACTTTCTCCACACCAGTCATGATTTTATAGACCTCTATCATATCACCCCTTAGTCATCTCTTTTCCAAGATGAAAAGTCCCAGTTTTATTAATCTCTCCTCATACAGAAGTCACTCCATACCCCTAATAACTTTTGTTGCCCCTTTCTGAACCTTTTCCAATTCCAATATATCTTTTTTGAGATGTGGTGACCATATCTGCACTCAGTATTCAAGATGTGGGCACACCATGGATTTATCCAGAGGCATTATGATATTTTCTGTTTTATTATCTATCCCTTTCTTAATGATTCCCAACATTCTGTTCACTTTTTTGACTATCGCTGCACATTGAGTGGATGTCTTCAGAGAACTATTCACAATAATTCTGAGATCTCTTTCTTGAGTGGTAACAGCTAATTTAGACCTCATCGTTTTATACATATAGTTGGGATTATGTTTTCCAATGTGCATTAGTTTGCATTTATCAATATTAAATTTCATCTGCCATTTTGTTGCCCAGTCACCCAGTTTTGTGAGATCCTTTTGTAGCTCTTTGCAGTCTGATTGGGACCTAATTATCTTGAGTAGTTTTGTATCATCTGCAAGTTTTGCCACCTCACTGTTTACCCCTTTTTCCAGATCATTTATGAATATGTTGACTAGGACTGGTCCCAGTACAGACCCCTGGGGGACACCACTATTTACCTCTCTCCATTCTGAAAACTAACCATTTATTCCTACCCTTTGTTTCCTATCTTTTAACGAGTTACCAATCCATGGGAGCACCTTCCCTCTTATCCCATGACAGCTTAGTTTGTTTAAGAGCATTTGGTGATGGACCTTGTCAAAGGCTTTCTGAAAATCTAAGTACACTAAATCCACTGGATCCTCCTTGTTCATGCTTGTTGACCCTCCTCAAACAATTCTAGTAAATTGGTGAGTCATGATTTCCCTTTACAAAAACTATGTTGACGTTTCCCCAACAAATTATGTTCATCTATGTGTTTGACAATTAATGCTGTTTGAATTCATTAGGACTTGTCTACACTTAAAATGCTGCCGTGGCACTGCTGCAGCTGTAGCACTTCAGTGTAAATACCACCTGTGCTGATGGGAGAAGTCCTCCCATCATTGTAGGCCTCCCCAAGAGGCAGTAGCTAGGTCGATGAAAGAATTGTTCCGTTGACCTAGTGCTGGTCTACACCGGAGGTTAGGTCGGTATAGCGATGTCTCTCAGGGGTATGGATTTCCCTGAGAGACATAGCTATACCATTGTAAATTCCTAATGTAGACCAGGCCTTAATTGTGCATTTCTTACCCGAGAGAGACAAGGTAAGTGAGCTAATATATTTTATTGGACCAACTTCTGTTGGGGAGAGAATCTGGTCCAATAAAAGATATGACCTCACACACCTTGTCTCTCTAATATCCTGGGACTGACATGGCTACAACTACACTGCACATAACATTTCTTATCTTGACATCTTTGGATTTCTTTCAAGTGTAACCTTAACTAGGAATTTTGTGGATTTATTATGCTTCATTTGGGGATAATTATAATATCCCCATTAGTTATATTTTTACCCTTAATTTACTAGTATGTATTCTCAAACTCAGTTCCACCTTGATGTAGGGGTTTTTTTTGTCTGAGAATACATATGACTCCCTTTTAAGAACTATCCCTACTATCTCTGCAGGAAAGTCCTTTTCCCCTTCCCCAAGATCAGGGGTGAGGCATGCTGGATGGGTAGTGTTTGTGGAAATCCTGTCCTGCTGTTCCGCTTTAGCTGAATAGAAGACCAAGCCAACGCCTTTCATCAGCACTAAATCTGCACAATTTTTTAAAGCCAAAGATAATATACAATTTAGCTAATTAAATCATTTGCATAAAAAGTCTCACATGGAACTGCACAAAACTTGGCAGCTCTAACCATTCCCTATTTTCTGCACAAGTCAACAGCCGTGCTGGGCATTTGGGAACACCGAGGCATTGCTATGATAAAAGGCCAAAAGGTAAATGAACTCTAGAAAAAAAGCATGAAATGTCACAGACATGGCCACATAACCGCATTGTAACAAACTGTAAAAAGTTCATGATTTTTCCCAAACATAATTAAATCAGTGTGTCTAATTGGGATCATTAGGGCTTTTATCTTCTGCTCTCTATTGGATAAAATTGAGAGTCTCTGCAGTTTGAAAGGGTCTTATCTGTATTGATGAAGTCTGCCCCAAATATTATGAGTTGGTCTACAGACTTTGTGATTGTGAGCTGAATGCAGAAGGTCATCTTTTCCGCAGTGGTTTTTCATCTCTAGAATGGTCAGAAATTTCAGCCTTTCCTTCTAGACTTTGACATTTTCACAGTAACCTAACTAATCTTGACCAGGAAAACCAAAATGAACGGTTCTCCCTCATCCCTTTCCTAATACAAAGACCACACAGGCCTCCCCAACCCCTAAGGAACTGGCCAGTCCTGAAGCAGTGAAGATGAGCCAATGTCCTAAAGCTTATTAATTGCCCTTAGTTTATTCATTGTACAACATCCAGAATCCTTCAGCAAGGAGAGATTAAAAGTAAAGATGTATTATTTATTATAGTATATTTATATTTTCTATTATACATTAAAGTCCTGACCATTCGTGAACATTAAAGATCCTGTGATGCTTTTTATAACATTATGGATGTTAACCCAGATGGCCTGGCCAACTTCCAGCTTAGGAACTACATCCTGCCTTCCTAAATGCCCCCTCTGCAGTTGGATACAGGATTCCCCTTCACTTCCTCTCCAAAACGGGTATGCAGTGTTAGCGTGTACTGTCAGACAGCTGCTGCCTTTGACCCCAAAGCAGATGCATGTTAGTTTTGGGTGAAGTGATCCTTGATTAGAGCTTGTGTATCTGTTTAAGTCTGTAAACTATTTGGGATCCGTGGCTAAAAAGAGCTCTCTGGAGTAGGAAGAAGAAAGAGCCAATTTAAATGCCAGATCATCATTATGCCTCTAATATAGCACAGCTGTGGGTCAATGGGTTGAGAACTCTATGTCTGCACAGATCTCACCTTTACATGGATTTTGAGAGAGTTGGATGTTAATTGATCCTAATAGATAATATGTTTATACTAGTAGATTTTATTTGAGGGAGAAATCGTAAACATTTGATATTCAACATAAGGATCTATGTGAATAAAAGCAACATTATTACCAGGTGAAAATGGCTGAAAAACAACAAGGAATGGATAATAATGCATGTTATTTTTAATCACCATAATATTTGTGGCATTAATGATGCCATGCATATTATTATTATAAAAATTACTATTAAATAAATACCATTTGTTTGGTTTGGGTAAACCCCTAAACAAATGGGATATTTGTTATCACAATACTTTTCCCTTTTTAAAAGAAACAAGTTTTCCTGCATTGGCTAAGCCTGCTACAGAGCCGTGCCAAACAGAAAATACAGCAGGAAACTCTGTAAACAGCTCTGTACAGGTCTTTTCTTCTCTATAACTTTGTCATGAAAAATCATGGACTCTTCTTTCCCTAGATAACTTTTTTTTTTTTAAACAATAATTAAAGAGTCCTGCCCAGGCAAAGAAAAGCAATGTTAATATTACTATTTTCCATTCATCTATTTCCAAAATCTTGTTATTCTTTCTGCATTTAAAACAAAAAAAGAATTGTACATCTTTTATCTGCACAAGTTCTCATGCCAACTCATGAGCAACCCTACAGTAAACTAATGAGCACACAACAGAACAGTTTTTGTCAAGGAAATAGATTTCTGTTTCAAGCTTCCAAGGAGTTATGGAAAACTAATCATAAAATTATTATGTAAGATACCTTGAAAAGATCCTGTAAGCTCTTCTGGCCTTTGAGAGACACCTGGATCAGTTGGGACACTACTCTGAAATTCAAACTTTTCCAAGAATGTTCTGGTGTCCTGCTAGTACCTGTGAAGAGAAATTTGCAGTTACACAACTGTTTACTGCTGCAGAAACACAGCTTGACTGCTTCTGAGCTGTCAAAGTGGAGACCATATTTCATTCTAAACTAAATAAAAGCTCTTCCCAGGATTGCTGGGGATTTTACTATAAACCTAAAGGGGAAACTAAAAGGAGAAGAATCCAGTGAAAGATGCTTCCAGCGCTGAATTCAGAGTGTTGTTGGTTAGTATAGGAAGAGCCTGAGGAATCAAAAGTCAGCAAAAAGCCACAGCTGAGTTAAGAAGTGCATAGCCCAGTGAAAGATCGGTGCAGCCACAGCCAAAGGACTGGGCATTTGAGAAATGATGTTGCCAAAGTGTACATTATCTCAATGAGTAAAACAACTTTTTATTATCTGCAGCATGCCATATGCAATGATCTTGCTGGTGTAACTGTCAGCTTGTGCTGTGAAAACGGAAAGTGGGGCGAGGGGGAGAACAGGCAGTATTTGACTTCTGAAAAAATTCCTTATTTTAATTGTATCACTTTGAACATTTTCTAATTTGATACTAATAAGTCCAACCTAACGTAATCAGAGGAAGGCATCATTCAGTTTCACGTTTGTGTGTTCAATCCTTTCAGTTTCACTTTCCTTACCTTCAACTCCTGGAAATTATCCTCACCTCTTCATTATCTTTCTCGTATTCATCATCACAGCTCTGGGACCAGAGGACCTGTGCAGCACCCCCACACCTGAGCCATGTGGGTTTGGGGGAAAAGAAACTGCAGGAAGGAGCCAGCTTGGAGCAGGGAGGGGAGAGGAAAGGGAGGAGGCCGAGAAATTCTTAAGCCTGCAGGAGCAGATGCAGAAGTCGCTGGAACAGGGACTTGTGGACACGGATGTCAGACTCCTTTCTGCTTTCGGACTCTGCCCTTCAGCTGCTTACTCCAACAACCTCTGCCCCCTTCTGTCTCTTCTGCCTGCCCTGCATGCTCCCCTCCCTGCCTTCGCCTGTCCGCTGTGTTTCCATTTAGTTAATCCCATAACAATTCCCCCAAAGAATTAAACAACAACCCATCAGATCCCCACAAAACAATCTTGACACCAGCATGACATTTGCAAACCATCACTCTGCTTGTGTGTTTGGTCTTTTCCCCTAACCTTTGCCTGTGATGTCAATTTAGACTGAAAACCCTTCAGGGCAGGGACTGTCTAGTACTCTGTACAGTGCCTAGCACAATGAGAACTTGTTCTCGGTTGCTCCTGAGGCAGTACCATAATGCAAATAATAAATAGTAACTCACCCAAACAGTCCCTTTTAACTTGGATAAATTATTGTGGTTAATGTTAAACAACTTCCTCTTGCCCCAAAAGAGAAGTTTCTGAATTCAAGACATTAAACGGAAAGAAAATTAGAAAAAGCCACAAGTTTACTTTACTAATTCCCTGTCTCAAAACAGCTTACAATAATAGGACAAACCTATTCTTGCTTTTATTAAAATATACATTTAAATACAAGAAGGTCCACCCAAAACTACAGAAGACACCTGTCCTGCAAGTTATTGATCACAATCACAAAACTGCCTATAACACTGTATAGATAAAATTGTGTTTGCCTAAGGATACAAACCAAAAGTCAGATCTAAAGCAAACTAAACTTTCTAAGGAACTGTGAATAACACAGGGAATGAGAATATACAGTACATGCAATGCAAAACAAAAAAGCAGATCAAACTTGCAAAGGCAAACGACATTATCTAGAGTGAATGTCCTTAATCCTGGAAAATGAGATTTTCCTCAAATCTTACATGTGCTGGTTCAGCATCATAGAGGTGCAGCGCTGAGAAGAACCAAGCCCCAATCTTGCAATTAGAGCCATGAAGAAGAGCCCTTGTACTCACACAGAGCCCCACTAACTTTGAGACCTAAGTTTGTATACAGATCCTGAGTCTTTCCAGGACAGAAGGCTTGTCTTTCTGGTAACACACAAAAGCTTGTAATGTATTACCTTTTCGGGGGGGGGGGGGGGAGGATGATGAGATGTCAGAAACTCAACACAAATTAGAGTCCCAAAATATCTGAGCTAGAGAGCATCCCCAAAACATTCCCTATTGTGACTCTTAGGCCACATCTACACTATGGGCGCTACAGTGCTGCAGCTACACCACTGTAGTGCCATAGTGTAGATGCTTCCTACAGCAACGGAAAGGGTTTTTCCATCCATGTAGGTACTCCACTTCCCAGGGAAGTGGTAGCTAGATTGGCAGAGAAATTCCTCTGTCGATCTAGCTATGTCTAGATTGGTGGGTAGATCAGCTTAACTATGATGCTGAGGGTGTGAATTTTTCACACCTCTAAGTGCCCTACCTGTGTCGACTTAAAAGTTAACTGTAGAACAGGCCGTACTCTTTTACACCCACTGCAACAAAAAACCGAGGCCTAGACTGCACTTAAAACTTAGGCTGGCACAGCAAGGCTGCTGAGGGTCTGAAAAATCCACACTTCTGAGCACCATAGCTATGCCGAGCACACCCCTGGTGTAGATGCAGGTAGGGCAATGGAAGAATGCTTTCGTCGACCTAGTTACCCTTGCTCAGAGAGGTAAAAACAGTCTCCAGTTTATTCCATCTTCACCACTCCAGCACTACCCGAGAATTGAAAGTTTATCTGAATGGTCAGAAGGTGAAGCATGAAGTAGAACCAGTCTATCTAGGTGTGACCTTAGACCACTCACTGCGTTACCATACCCACCTGAAGAAAACAGTGCAACAATCGTCTTAGCAAACTGGCAGGTTCGTCATGGGGTACTCGTGCTCCAACTTTGCGGACGTCAGCTCTTTCCACCTCGTATTCGGTGGTGGAGTACTGTGCACCAGTTTGGAGTCGATCATCACACACCTAACTGGTGGATACGCAGTTACATGCTGCCATGCGTATCATCTCCGGCACCCTGCCTCCGACTCCACTCCACTTCCAGTTCTGAGCAATATTGCTCCTCCTCATATCAAACAAGAGGTTGCCACTGGCAAGTTAGTGGAGAAAGTATGTGCCAACTCAAGCCTGCTGCTGCACAATGATCTTTTTAAACCACTAGCTGCATGTTTGCTGTCATGTTGCCCATTATGGTCTCATCTGCCACGGCAGGATGTTAGGGCAGAAACACTCTGGCTAGAGGAATGGATATCTGTTATAATCCCCAACCAGTCCCTCGCTGCCAACCCCACAATGTTTCCACCTGGTTTTGACCTGCCCCATCGCCAATGGTCCCTGTTGAACAGGTTCCGGACCAGGCAAGGTCTCTTTGCAGCCAACCAGTATCGCTGGGGCCTTCATGACAGCCCTTTGTGCAGCTGTGGTACAACACAGACGATGACGCACATTGTCGATGAATGCCTGCTGACTAAGTTCAGCGATGGCCTAGAAGAACTGCATCATGCCATAGGCGCTGACTTCTTCTGGCACCGGTGGGTGCTCAACCCCCCTCTGCCCCCGGACGCACCCCAACTCCACCCCTGCCCACCCCCATTCCAACCCCTTCCCCAAAGTCCCCACCCTAACTCCGCCCCCTCCCTGCCCCTATTCGACTCCTTCCCCAAATCCCTGTCCTGGTCCCGCCTCTTCCCTGCCTCCTCCCCTGACCGTGCCCCGTTCCCGCTCCTATCCCCTCCCTCCCAGAGCTTGCTACAGCTGTTTGGCGGCAGCAAGCGCGGGGAGGGAGGGAAGGAGAAGCGGAGATGCGGCATGCTCAGGGGAGGAGGCGGAGGCAAGGTGAGGCAGGGGGAGTGGGGTGGAGAGCTTGGCTGCTGGTGGGTGCAGAGCACCCACTAATTTTTCCCCGTTGGTGCTCCAGCCCCGGAGTACCCACAGAGTCGGCGCCTATGCATCACGCCACTGAAGATGGCATCGCTTGGCTAGATGATTATGCACATGCTAAATTAAATAAGGGAGGTGAAGTTCCTACAGTGACGGAAAAAAACTTTCTGCTACTGTAGTCCACATCTACACTACGGGGTTACAGCAACATAGTGATGGCCCTGTAGCATTCGCAGCGTAGACAAGTCCTGACTTGCTGCACATTGATCTAAATTAAGAAGAGTGGAACTGCATTCATTTGAACTGCATATCTTCCGTCATGCAAGAAACTAAGAGATGTCAGTGTTCATCTTAGTGATCTCATGCATTCAGCTCCTCCTGCCAAAGAGATTCTAAGTAAATTAATTAAAGAGTCAAGAGAATAACTTTATAGCAATTTTAGGGGATATATTTTTGAAATTAGCTATAAACAATTCCATGGAAGAAACCCACTAAAAATAGAAGGGAACCCTCAATCAACAAAACTGGTATAGGCTAGACAGAGGTGCCGCCCAAGCTAAATTAGGCTTTACTATAGTTTAAAAATTCTATACCAGTTCAGCATTCAGAAGCCAGAAAATGCCAAATTAAAGTTGCAAGTGCAACTTTAACTGTGCCTCCTTGTGCATGTATGACATGCAGCCCTTTATTCATAGATTTTTAAGTCCTGAAGGAACCATTCTGACTTCCTGCATACCACAGAATTTCACCCACTAATTCCTGCATCAAGCCCATATCTTCCAGCTGAGCTACAGCATCTCTTTTAGAAAGACATTCAATCTTGATTTAAAAACTTCAAGTACTAGAGAATCCACCACATCACTAGGTAAGGGTTCTCTTAACGGCATAGGTAATTCACATCCCCAAGAAGTGGTAGCTAGGAAGAATTCTTCTGTCAACCTAGTACTGTCTACACTGGTGGTTAGATCCGCATAGCTATGTCTCTCAGGGATGTGGATTTTTCATACCCAGGAGAAACATAGCAATGCTGATGTAAATTCACAGTGGAGACCAGCCCGCAGAGTGCTCCTTGGCCAATACTTTTAAAACTCTTGGGTGCAAGTCATCCAATCCTGGTTTACACTACAAAATTAGGTCAACACACACTGCCTTGTGTTAATCTACCTGTGCATGTGTCTACACTTAAATTTGTTTCCCACTGATGTAAGTGCCCCGTTGTAGCAATGCAGTGACACCACTTCTCCAAATGACATGGAGCCACGGTTGACACACTGAGGTCAATGCAGCGTGCGTATAGCTGTTGCGTTACTTATGTTGACCCTAACAGTCCACCAGCAGCTGTTTCACAATGCCTGCCACTGACCGCTCTGGCCACAACTGTGAACTCCAATGTTCGGTGTGAGAGACCAGGAGGCCTCCCTCACTTTAAAGCCCTGCAAATTTTTGAAATGCCTTTTCACGATTGTCCAGCTTGGTGAGCACATCTAGCAGCTCTCCAGTGTTATGTGCAACTGCCAAGCTGACCAGGCCAGATACACACTCTAGAAATGATCTGGCTTGGAGTACACAGAAGATATTGGATCTCCTGGGCCTGAGGGGACAAGAGGCTGTGCAAGCACAGCTATGGACCAGCTATAGAAATGTGGACATCATACGAGCAGACTGCACAGAAGGGACAGAGGTTGCAGAAGAAAGGGTATAATAGGGACCAGCAGCAGTGCCACGTGAAAGTGAAGGAACTGTGGCAGGCAAAGCACAAGGGCCAAGGAGGCCAACAGTCAATCCGATACCAAGCCACAGACCTACCATTTTTACATGCCAAACTGGGTGGAGATCCCACCACTACGCTGCACACCACCATGGATACCTCCAAGAAGCCGAGTCACAGGCCATTGGTGTGAACAGCGAGGACAAGAAGGAGGTGGAGAAGAGGAGGAAGAGGAAAACATGTGACTGGAGAGGCCCAGTTATGTTGTGAGCCAGGACCTATCTGAGACTCCACCGCAGTCCAATCAGTCCCAGCAATAAAGCATGGGTGAGCCCAATGCAGCGTAAGAAATCTTAAGTAAATGTGTATTTGTATTTCCCATTACAGTGATGTATTGATGGCACCCCAAAACATGGGTGGTGGGTGAACCGTGGGCTTGGGAAAGCTAGCCCCCGGCAGCCCGCCTCCCTCTCCCCGGGGCCCTGCCCCCTCCCAAGCCCCTTCCCCCGCCAGAGCCCAGAGGGTCACCCCCAGCCCTGGAGCGGCAGGCAGCTGAGCGCAGGCCCCCAGCGTGGTGGGCAGGCAACGCGGCTCTCCCGCCCCAGAGTGCGAGGGGGCTGGACAGCACAGGGCAGGCAGCATGAGCAGCATTTCCAGCCGCCCACAGTACCTGGCTGCAGGCCGGCCCCCACTAGCCTCAGAGGTAGCAAGGGCACTGGAGCCCTCCCAAAATTGGGGGGAGCTGGGAGCCCCTACCCAAGGTGGAGGCGAAGGCAGCTCCCTGCCCATATCCCAGGCCCCCCGCCCAGGGCAGGTGGAAGGACCCAGGCTTCCCACCGCTGCCCACACAGCTCTCCCCAGAGCTCCAGCCGGAGCAGGGGGCCTCGGAGCCGCAGCCCGGCCATGATAAGAGCCGCGCTGCAAGGTGTGGGGAGCTGTGGCGGACTCTCTACCTGCCCGCAGCGTGAGGGGCCCAAGCAGCCCCTGGCCCGTGTCCCTGCCTCCCGGATTCTCTCAGCCCCCCACACCCTGAGCAGGTAGAGGGTCCACGGTGGCTCCCCACAGCTGCCGGGGCTCCCCGGCCAGGCTCCACACTGGCCTGGCCATGGGGTGGGGCCTCGAGAGGAAGAAGAGGAGAGAGGGGCGGGGTTGGGCCTGGCGAAAAGTTGGAGGGCCAGGCCCATCCATTTTCAAAAAGTAGGAGGGCTATGACCCCCTGGTTCTGGTGCCACTGGCCCAGGGCCCGAGCCACAGGGAAAGGAAGAGCCGCAGCACAGTGCAGTGGGAAGCTGGAGGAAGCCTGGGGGTGGGTGGGGCCACGCAGGCAGTTTGGGTAGGCTGAGCCTTCCCCTGACTTTGATGCCCGCCGCCCTGCCCAAAACAGGACACACCTATCAACTTTTCATTAATTTACTCGTGCTAGAAGAGGTAGTGGTACAACAAAGAGATGTAGCATTATCTGTACATTCTGCTACATACATATATCATTCATTCATTCATTCAAACAAACTGCTCTGCATGGCCCCCTCTCACCTGTGTACATGGGGGTGGTCCCTTGAATCCTCCTGAGAGATTTTCATGAAATGTTCATGGAGGTACTCTGCAATCCTCTCCTGAAGGTTTCTAGGGATGGCAGCATTACTTCTTCCTCAAGGGTAGGACACTTTCCCATGTTAAAAGAAAAAAGAAAAGGAGTACTTGTGGCACCTTAGAGACTAACCAGTTTATTTGAGCATGAGCTTTCGTGAGCTACAGCTCACTTCATCGGATGCATAGCATATTGTGGAAACTGCAGAAGACATTATATACACACAGAGACCATGAAACAAAACTTCCTCCCACCCCACTGTCCTGCTCGTAACAGCTTATCTAAAGTGATCATCAAGGAGGGCCATTTCCAGCACAAATCCAGGTTTTCTCACCCTTCCCCCCCCCCCCAGACACACATACAAACTCACTCTCCTGCTGGTAATAGCCCATCCCTCTTTGAAACCTCTCTTTATAATGCGCATGATAATCAAGGTGGGTCATTTCCAGCACTAATCCAGGTTTTCTCACCACCCACCACCCCCCCACACACACACCCCCCTCCAAAAACCACACACACAAACTCACTCTCCTGCTGGCAATAGCTCATCTTACAATGTGCACAGCAATAATCCAAGTTTAACCAGAACGTCTTGGGGGGGGGTTTGTAGGAAAAAAACAAGGGGAGATAGGCTACCTTGCATAATGACTTAGCCACTCCCAGTCTCTATTCAAGCCCAAATTAATAGTATCCAATTTGCAAATGAATTCCAATTCAGCAGTTTCTCGCTGGAGTCTGGATTTGAAGTTTTTTTGCTTTAAGATAGCGACCCTCATGTCTGTGATTGCGTGACCAGAGAGATTGAAGTGTTCTCCGACTGGTTTATGAATGTTATAATTCTTAACATCTGATTTGTGTCCATTTATTCTTTTACGTAGAGACTGTCCAGTTTGACCAATGTTAGTTAGCTGCAACTTCGGCAGGCACCATTGTAGTACACAGGCTAGCAGCATACAGGCCCAGGCAGCTTCGGGATGCCAGCAGCAGCTGTGTTCTCTATGCCTTTGTTACACTCAGGAGTGAATTATCAGCTAAAATTAACTCTGCCTGTGGAAAATGGTGCCAGTATTCAGTGCCACTGCTTAGTACTCATAGAAGCATGCAACTAAACAATTCCCTCCTCATTTCCCTTACTCCTGGTAAGCTATACTCACCACGACTGGTGCTGTGAGTGGGGACGTGCACAAGCATTCTGAAGCAGAAGTGTCAATAAGCATGTCTTGTTTAAATCTTTAGAGGAGCAAGGGAAGGGAGCTCTGAATCTTAACTTTTACTTTCTGTTGTGACTATATTGACAATGGTACCTCTATGTGTTTTATCTGTAGCTGCTGCTGTTGCGGCCTTAAGGGGTTCCCCTTCCACACCTGTGGGAAGGGGAGTCAGATAAAGAGAAAAAATAAGACGACTTGGAATGACATGTTCAGTGCAATCCTGCAAGCCCGTGCTGCATCAGACTGTGAGCACAGGGCCTGGAGAGTGAACACTGCAAACAACCTGGAGAAGGAAAGAGCAGACAAGAGAAAGGACCAGAAATTTCAGCAGTAAAAGGAGAGGGAGATGCACCAGGATGTAATGGAGCTTCTCCAGCAGCAAACACAGATGCTGCAGACTCTTGTGGACCTACAGGTTCAACAATCATAGGCTCACCTCCTATAGCAGTCCATGGAGAACTTTATTACAGCATCTCCCTAAAGCGCCCTCAACATTCCACCTGATATCAGGGGCCACATATCTACCCCTGCCATTCCACCCCATGGACATTAAGGACAATCACAGCTTCACAGGCATTGACCTGTGAAAGCCATGGTTGCTATATGTATAGGTAAAATGGCATGAATATTTTTTCCCTTTGTTAAGGTCTGTTCCATTAATGTATTAAGCTTTTAATGTATTTGTTTTTAAACTGCACAAACTTTTCTTTGCACTGGTTTTGTTACTGAATAAAATTCTATTATTTGGAAATTAATCTTTATTAGTTCACAGCATAAGCTGCGGAGTGCCTAGCAGTTCTGAAAGCACCCACTTGTTACTGTACAGGTATGACATAACTCATATGACCAGTAACAGTGTAAAAATCCTAAATGTACAGCAAGCATCAAAAAATTCATAGGTGAATTAACAGCATTATATTCATAAATGTACACTACATAATTCCTAACAGGCCCCAAAAGAGAAGGACCAGGTAGAGCACAGTACCACAAAATCCATTACTGTGGCTTACCATTAAAGAGCTCTTTCAAAGCCTCCCTGAACCATATAGATCTGCATTGAGCTTTTCTAATAGCCCTTGTGTCTGGCTGTTCAAACTCAGCAGACAGCCGGCCCACCTCAACCATCCATCCTGGTGGCAACTTTTCCCCCTTTGCTTCACAAATATGCAGGACACAGTAGGAAGCTAGAACCATTGGGATTTGTTTTTCATCGAGATCCATTTTTGTGAGTAAACAACGTCAGTATACCTTCAATTTACCAAAAGCACATTCAACTGTCATTCTGCACCCCCTGAGCTGGTGGTCGACTCTTTCCTTGGTGCTATCAAGTTGGTTGGTTTACAGCTTCATGAGTCGGGGGCAAGGGGTAGGCTGGGTCCTCCAGGATCACTATTGGCAATTCAACATCACCGTAGTTAATTTGCCAGTTGGGCAAGAAAGTCTCTGTTTGTAGCTTTCTGAACAGTCCTGTGTTCTTAAAGATATGAGCATCATGGACCTTCCCTGACCGGCTAAAATTGACGTCAGTGAAGCAACCCCAGCGATCCACCAATGCTTGCATAACCATAAAAAAGTAGCCCTTTCTGTTGATATACTCTGTGGCAAGGTGGTCTGGTACCAAAATAGGGATGTGTGTGCTGTCTATTGCTCCACTGCAGTTTGGGAACCTCACTGCTGAAAATCCATCCACTACGTCCTGCACATTGCCGAGAGTCACAGTCCTACATAGCAGGAGATGATTAATGGCCCTGCACACTTGCATGACAACAGACCCCACAGCGGATTTTCCAGCTCCAAAATGATTTCCCAATGACTGGTAGCAATCCAACTCTGCGAGTTTCCACAGTGCAATTGCCACTAGCTTCTCTACTGCCAGTGCAACTCTCATTTTAGTGTCCCGGCACTGGAGGCCTGGGGCGAGCTCGGCACTCACATCCAGAAATGGGAGCTTGTGCATTTGAAAGTTCTACAGCCAATGCTCCTCATCCCAAACCTGTATTACAATGCAATCCCATGCAGGTGCAGTGCTCCATCAGCAGCAGCTGCTCTGTGAATGCCATCAACAACCTTGAATTGTTTCTTTCTATGTCCCGCAGCAGTTTGTCCTCCAATAACTCACCATGTTACCTGCTCATTCAGTTCTTCTTGCAGCTCTGCAAATACTGGAGGAATGCGTGTCCTGTCCTTGTAATGCTTATGACAATAGTGGAGAGTCCGTCAGAGATGGCTGACAGCGAGGAAGGCTGTGTGGGTTTGTGGGATTTTTAAAAAAGGTCTGAAAAGTATGGGATATAAGTGACATTATGGGACGGAGACAGTTGCATGGCGGGAGGTTAACCCCTTGCTCCCAGTCACCCCTGAACAACTCCTTTCTGCCCCACAATGTATTGCCAAAACTTTCCAAAAGACAGTGTGCTGGATGGTGTCAGGTTGCGCACTGGGATACCGACCCATGGAGCACTGCACTGT
Source organism: Natator depressus (assembly GCF_965152275.1). Taxonomy (NCBI): domain Eukaryota; kingdom Metazoa; phylum Chordata; order Testudines; family Cheloniidae; genus Natator; species Natator depressus. Next base: position 313,923 of record NC_134259.1, read on the forward strand.
GCATTGACACAAGCACTCCTGGTGAATATGCACAGCGCTGACACAAGAAGCCAAGTATGCGTGAGTACAAGTGCCATACTAACTGTGACAGCTTTATGCCAACACCACTTGTGTAAGTTTGTAGTGTAAACATGGCCCCACTCCTACATATTTAAAAAGTTTAAGGTCAGGTCTATACAAAGTTAAGTCAACCCAGCTACGTCGCTCAGGGGTGTGAAAAATCCACACCCCTGAGTGACGTAGTTAAGCGGACCTAACCCCTGGAGTAGACCAGCACTAAATCAATTGAAAGATTCTTCTGTCGATCTGGCTACCATCTCCTGGGGGAAGTGGATTAACTATAGTGACAGGAGAACCTCTCCTGTTGCAGAAGTGAGTGTCTACACTGAAGCACTGCGGCTGTGCCGCTGTAGCATTTCAAGCGTAGATGAGCTCCAAGTTTAGCGGATGCTGTTTAGCATCCTCCACAGTTACTGTTGAAATAGAAAGTATTTCTTTAATATTGTAAGATATGGATATGCCATGCCACTTCTTTACAAATACAGGACAGAAATATTTATTGAACACTTGTCCATTTTACCATCCCTGCCTAGTACTGGGCCTAGATCACTGCGGGGTTCCTCCAGTCCCGCTAATTATCTGATCACACATGATTCCTTATCCCCTCTCCCTCTAACCCCCCATCCCTCCCTCCAATTATCCCCTGCCCCATTCCTGTCAACCCTTCCTCAAACCCCATCCACCCCTATCACTCCTCCTGCTTGTTCATCCTCTCCCCAAACTCTTCCACCCCCCCAACCACCACCCAAGCCTTTCCATCCCTCCCACAGCCCTCTCCCCAACCCCCTCCATTCCCCCATAAATAAACCTCTCCCCACCCCCCCGTCCCTCACAAACCCCCTCCTTCCCTCCAAACCCCCCGCCCCTCCCCATCCCCCTCTACCCTCCCCTAGACCCTTCTCCCCAAACCTCTCTTCCCCCCCAGACCACTCCCCAGCCCCTCACAACCCCTCCCCCAGCTCCTTCCCTCCTCCGGCTGGCCCGCTCGCTCCCCTCAGGCGCGCTGCTCTCGGCCCGGCACCCCGGCGGCTCCCCGACCCCGCGCAGCCAGGCTATTCTCTTGGCGAATCCCCCTCCCGCCGCAGGCGATTCCCCTCCATCGCCCCCTCCCCCCGCCGCAGCGCTCCGGACCCAAGATGGCCGCCGTGTCAGTTTGGGGCTTCGCCGCCGTCCGGCCTCCGGCTCGCGGTTTGCGTCTCTCGCAGGCCCCGGTAAGTGGCGTCGTCTCGGCCGCTCTTGGCTCGGGTGCCCGGCGCCGCGGGGGCCGGGGGCCGGCGGCTGGCCGGGCCCTGCCGCCCGAGGGAGCGGGAGGCCCGCTGGGTGCTCCAGGCCCCGCGGCCTGTTCCGGCCCCGCCGCCGCTCTGCGCCAAGCCCGGGCCCGGCCGCCGCGCTCCCCCGCAGCGCGCTCCAGCCCAGCAGCCGAGCAGGCGGCGCCCACGGGAGGCCGCGGATGAGGCCGGCGGCGCGGGCCGCGGCGCTTGGGCTGAGTCGGCCTCCGACTGCGGCTCCTGGTCGCGCGGCTCCGGCGGGCCCGGCGATGCGGGAACACTGGTCCGGGCTGGGCTGCCCATTACTAGGGGGAGGGCAGCGCCGTGCCCCCGGGGTGCCCTCTGCCGCTGGGGCCGGTGCCCTGATTCCCCGGGAACAGAGTCCGGGGTGTCCGGCCGGGGGCGCCATCCCGTGGGCACTTCTGTGCTGTGGGCTACCCCATAGCACGGGTGGGGAGCGGCTGTGACAGGTGCAGGGGTACTTGTGATGCAGCTGGAGAATGAGTGAGTGCCATCACCCCTGTGTGACACCAGCCTCAGCCTGGCCTCGCTATTAAGAGTGTTCAAGGACAGTGAAATGTCCTGATGGCAGATCGCAGGGTCCCTTCCCCGGGGTCCAGGTATGGGGTGGCTCGGGGCATCCCCTGCCAGGTACAGTTTAAATAGAAAAGTGCAGACAGGTGTATGTGTGGTCATATCTACCCTTATGTATGTTATAATGGTAATACAACCCTTATTTAAATACTATTTTCCTTCTGTGTAGATTTTGTTTTAGGCAGAGGTTCTCAACTTCTACCTAATTATTAAACTTAAACCTGTATGTGGGGGACAGTGTAGATGATCTAATTTTGGTGTTTTAAAATCCTTTGTTACTGACAGATTCTCTAACAGTTACTAGAAAGCAGGGTACGGGAAGGAAGAGCTAGGTAATATGTTGACTAACTTGGAACTTATAAAATCTCACCTATAAAAATGGTGATGTTTGCAATAAACTGTTCACAACTCCTTGAATGTCAATGCAAGAGGCAAAAAGTACCATCTGCCTGTGGCAGTCGGAATCCTTTAGTTACTTTGTATTGAAGTCTCAGGCTAAGGCTATGTCTTCACTGCAAAATTAGGTGTGTTTATTGCATCAGGATAGCTGTCATGATGTAAAATTGTAATGGAGGTAAGGCACCAGGTAGTTTTTACCTTGATGTAGCTAACTGAGGTCAACCGTATATCTCCCACCTGGGAGTTATGTTGACTAGCTACATCCAGGCAGAAACTACAGTGCTTTGTCTCCAGTAGGATTTTACATTGTTAGATGTCTCGATGTAAAATCCAAACTTTGTTTTTAAGTGAAGACATAGCCTAAATGTTACTTCAGTATTGTTATAAAATGTGCTTCAAAACTTCAGTGATAGATTAGAAGAACTTACAATATTCTTGTATATTTGTGAATATACAAACTGGAATGGGACACTTGTGACTTTCTTTGTGGGCGTGACTATTTTCTCATTTTCTTTCAGATTTAATGTTCCAGTTTTGCTGATGTGAGATTGGAAATCCAAAGCTGAGGTGAGAAGTGCTGAGTTCTTTACAACTTTGAGAAAACCTTGCTCTGGAGCTGTTGATGGATTTATTGAAAGCATGAAGAAATTCCTAACAGAATATATCATTTTTCTGCTTTCAGTTTAAAAATATTAATGTTTGAGAAACAGAGTAATTCAGTTCCAAAAACGTGTATGCTATGGTTAACTGGTTCCCATCCTCCAAAAATCTGTTTTCGCACGGTGTGAAACTTATTCAGCATCGGGATAAAGGATAACGACTCTATGGATATACAGAATTCTTCACCATGGTAAAACTCGCTAACCCGCTGTATACGGAGTGGATTTTGGAGGCGATCAAAAAGGTGAAGAAGCAAAAACAGCGCCCTTCAGAGGAGAGGATATGCAATGCAGTGTCTTCGTCCCATGGTTTGGACCGTAAAACTGTTCTGGAACAACTAGAATTGAGTGTTAAAGATGGAACTATATTAAAAGTCTCCAACAAAGGTCTCAATTCCTACAAGGATCCTGATAATCCTGGGAGAATAGCACTTCCTAAACCTCGAAACCATGGAAAGTTGGATGGTAAACCAAACGTGGACTGGAATAAACTGATCAAACGGGCAATTGAGGGCTTGGCAGAGTCCAGTGGTTCATCCTTGAAGAATATTGAACGCTTTTTGAAAGGTCAGAAGGATGTGTCTGCATTGTTTGGAGGTAGTGGCACTTCCATTTTTCACCAGCAATTGCGACTGGCTGTCAAGCGTGCTGTTGGCCACGGCAGACTCCTTAAAGATGGACCTTTGTACCAACTCAACACTAAAGCAGCCATCAATGCTGATGGGAAAGAGAGTTGTGAGTCTCTTTCCTGTCTGCCTCCAGTGTCGCTCCTTCCTCATGAAAAGGATAAGGTAAGAGCCAAGTATACACCAACATTTCCTTGGAGCTGATGAAACATGGTGATACAGGCTCAAAATTTGAGGTCACTCTCTTTAATATGTAACTGGTAAGTTGAAAATGGGCAGGAGGCTTTGAGAACTCTACAGCAAATGAATGGTTCTGTTTCCTCCCAGTTTCTGAGCAAGAGCAGAGAAAACCTCATGATTGGTAATTTGTGCCTGCCGCTTGGAAACTGCAAATGACAAATTTCCCTCCCCAATATTCATGGTGTTGAATCAAAGGGTTGGTTGGAGACTCTCCAGAATACAAGGTTGTGTATGTATGTATATGTTTAACTCCATTTATATCAATAGGAAAAGCAGAGAATTATCCTCACACACTTTCAAATTGGATGGATTTTCAAATTGGATTAAGTTTCATTTAGCTACCAGCCCAATTCACTATTTCGGACCCATTATTTTATTATTTATTTGTATTCTGATACCATCTAGAAGCCCTAATCATCTATCTGAACCCTATTGTGCTAAGTGTTTTTTTAGCGCACATAATGAATGGGGGTTCTTGCCTCAAAGAATTAAGTTTTAGCTTCTGAAAAGTCAACAGTTGGATAGAGCAAATGGGGGAAGGGATAGGGTACAGGGAAGGTAATAGTGGAATGAACACTTTTAATGTATCTTAATGAAACCAAGTTATTTTTACTGTGTCATACAGAAACTCAGGTATAGACTCATTGTAAAATGAAACATCTTCTGTATTTTAGTGTCTCCTTTTCTGTGCATATTTTTGGCCTGTTTCTTTCTATTCCTCTCTCTGTATAAGATTTTTGACCTCTCCAACTTCAATATCAAGTTGGCAGAGTGAAATTGACACCCAGTCAGTTTCTTTCTTGCCCCTGTTTTACCACTGGGGATGTTATGTCAATGAGTTTATTTTCAAGTAAAGACAAGAGTTGCCAACAAAGGATCTCTTTGCACTGCAAGTCTCTAATGCCTTCTGCAACAGTGCTGAAAGTGTCTTTGTCCCATCCACGCTACTGGCTAAATTATTTTCAACTCTGATGGAGGGGTCTTGTTGCTGATGTCCTTTTGTTACTGATGAGATCTCAATGCCTCTCTAATCGGCTTCATGCTCCAGGCAGGGTTCTTTCCTATGGTCTTAAAAAGCTTTGAGGCCTTGATGGCATTAGGAAGTTTCTTTTCTAAAATTTCCCACTACTGCTACCACTAGTGAAAATCCATCAATGACTGTACAGGTGAGAGCACTATTGTAAACCAGAGCACTGTTACTTTCAGCACTGTGGGACGTAGACCTGCACTGAGTAGGATTAGAGAACAGTATACTTAATCCCTGTGGCTTCCTGGAGCTCTGTCTACTCAAGTCTAAAATAATGTTCTTACTATTAGTAAAGTCTGGTCTACACAGTTTTTGTACTACTTTAACAATATTGGTTACTAAACCAAAATAGTTATAGCAGTATGGAAATGTGTGTACACAAGCAGTAAAACCAGTAGCAGCTGAACTGATGGTAGTAACAGTGGGAAACCGTAGCACATCTTAGTGTCAGCTGTCTGACAGAGAATGTCTAGGCTGTGGAGCGGGTTGTGTATTAATACTGTGGCACCAGTATGATCCTTCAGTGGGATTATTCCATGGCAGTGTCTTAAAATGAGGGTGTGTAAATCCAGTGAAGGAATATGGAATACCACAAATCCTGTGTCTTATTTTTGTTGTCCCCCAAGTATATCCCCCAGTAAAACATTAATGAAAATTTCAATAAAGATGATTAAAAATGCCCAACCCCCTCTGGAATAACGAACACATGCACTTCCTTGTAACTGCTCAGATCTGAGATTTCTCCTGTAACCTCTGCACTGGAGCTATGACAGAAAGTTCATCTGGCCATGTACTGAAGAAAACTATAATGACCAATCCTGCTGACTTTAACTATGCTCCTTCTTGAACTCCACAATGTTTCTCTTCAAATACTCTTGGCGTACACTGCATGACCCATGCTGAGTTTCTAACCTGCTTCACTAGGGTCATTACTGCCAGTTCTAATTGGTCTGCAGGTTATGACATAGTTAAAGCCATAGGCATTTGCGTGACGGGGAGGGATGTACTTGTGATGTGACAAAGGCAGGGCATCCAACTTTTTGTAATTTATTTGAATGTTAAAGGTTGAGAAAGATATTCTTTGTTTCTGTTTCCCTTTTGTTTTAATGAATCTGATGTTTATTGTCAGCCCTGGAGACTTTAGTTCCTTTATTCACAGAACAAATACAGTACGAGTAATGGTAGTACAGCGTTCCCCTCATAGCCTTTGACTGTGATATAGTGAGATGACTCAGGTTGAGAAGAGAGCTCAGTCTCTGTATCCAATTCAGGGCATGGATTTGCTGCTGAAACTATCAACAAGGTGGTTAATTACCCAAAGACCATAACTGAGACTATGTCAACACTGCAATTAAAAACCTAAGGCTGACCCCTGTCAGCTGACTTGGACTCCGGCTCTGGGGCCATTTAAATGTGTGTAGATTTTTGGGCTCAGGCTGGAGCCCTGGCTCTCTGGGAACCTGCAGGGGAGCAGGGTCTCAGGGCCCAGGTTCCAACCCGAGCCCGAACATCTACGCCACAATTAATGGCTCCATAGCCCGAGCCAGAGTTAAATGACATGGGCCAGCCGTGGATGTTTAATTGTAGTGTTATCATACCCTTTGAGTGCGAAGAACTGTCTAGTAGGAATTGACCTGAGACACAATTTATTTCCTTTGTAGACCATGTGTGGAATAGCCATTAGTTGGTGGTTACTTTCACTCACTGCTGTTCTGGGCTGGATTTGAACTAGCAATCCAGATGTGAAAGGCTCACTGTATTATAATCAATCCCCTGAGCTGTTCATCCTACCTTAACATTTATTTGCAACAGATGAACCTCAATCAGTCTAGAAAAACCATGAATAAAAGAGAGATCATTTGGGTTTCCCCACTGCCACTTTCTCTTAACCTTTCACTGTATTTAAATAACTGTTAAAGGGATGTTGCCAGTTTAAAGAATCATATGGTTCAAATTTAGGATCCTAAAGCAATGTTTAGTCATCTAAATAACGCTGGCCTGACTTTCAGAGATGCTGAGCAATAAGAGTTTCCTCTGAAGTCAGTAAACGCTGCAAGTACTCAGCATCTTTGATGAATGCGCCATACTTATTTAGGTGCTTAAATGTGGATTTAGGAGCCAAGTGTGGGCACTTGATGTAGAAAATTTTACCCAGGAATTTTTCAGTGAACTTTCTTTGCTATACTATTAATAATGCTTTAAGTTAGAAACAGGACGCTTGACAAATCTAATTTATGTCTTTTGCAATTTAGTATGTGCATTTCTCTTAGCTTGAACAATGAAACTGAAAACCAAGTATCAATTGTCTATAACTAGTTTCTAGTCAGTTTCACTTTCAGGTTCTCATGTTAAGTGCACAGTTATGTTTGGGTTGCAAACACTCCAGGGGAAGGTTTATTTAAAAATGTTTCTATTGACATGTAAAGAAAACCTCTTTTTGTAAAATATAACTTTTATGCCAAATTTTAGCTGAATGTCCTTTTAATACCGCATAAGCATTCAAGGCAAGGAAAAATCCAAAACATAAACTTTGGCTTCAGAGATTAATACAATAGAAACACCCTCCCAACTGCTAAGTCTGAAGTCTCCCAGAAACATTATCTAGATTTTGAAACGGATTTTCGATGCAGAATTCAGCACTGAGGTTTGGTTATCTGTTTATGATGATAGTTAATGATAGACACCTTAAAGTTCTAAAGTGCTGTGCTTGCCCTCATTTCTGTTCTCTAGTAGGTGGAAAGTGTTGTCTTTTTTGTTATTGTTGTACACTTCTCTATGCTTTATTCTGTAGCTTCTGTTGGCCCAATTTTCTGTTGGGGTAGGCTTGTACAGTAAATTGGAGAGCAACAGGCTGAAATGTTCTGGGATAACCGGGGTGTGGTTGACATGGCTGTTTTAAGATTGTTTTAGTTTTTACATGATAAGTTTCTGTCCTACCTGCTATTTCTTTACTTCATATATCTGTGCAGCAATACTTTTAGTTCTGTGCTTAACTTCAGGTACAAAAGTTTGCAAGTGTCTGGCAATAAATGTTAATTTCTCGTAAGATTACTTGTGTTTGAGCTCTGTGGTTAATTTGACTGAATTGTGAAACGTAAACAGTAATTCATACCTAAGTAAGTTTGCATATATGAAGTATTTGTTATGTACTGTGTTTAATGCTGGGAAATTTCCTAGAGGTTTTGGGAGATTCTGGATGTTTGTAGAGGGAATTGCAGTATTTCAAAAGAAAGTCTTCCCTGGGTATTGAAAATCTCAAAATAAGCAACTTTGCATCAAAAAGCAGGGATTTCTAATTTTTCTTGCCAAGGGACTGCATTGTATTCTAAGCACCTGTTAAATCTGCACATCTGACCACAGGTTTCTGGTTTAAAGGCTCTTCATCAACTGATAACATTTGTCACAGGAGAACTCATTATTAACTACTTCTAGTGTGGTAGCTCCTGCAGGCCCCAGACTCCCTGTGCTAGGCACTGTAAAAACACATAATAAATAAGGTAACTGCTCCAAAAAGCTTACAATTTAAGTATAGAACAGGTGGTTACAACAAACATGGGGGGAAGCACAAGATAACAGTAAGATTGTTCTAATCTGTATGATAAGCATCCTTCACAGCACGCTAGCTACCTAGTCGTAGCTAAAAGAAAAGGAGTACTTGTGGCACCTTAGAGACTAACCAATTTATTTGAGCATAAGCTTTCGTGAGCTACGACTCACTTCATCGGATGCATTCAGTGGAAAATACAGTGGGGAGATTTATATACACAGAGAACATGAAACAATGGGTGTTATCATACACACTGTAAGGAGAGTGATCACTTAAGATGAACTAATACCAGCAGGAGAGCGGGCTCATCTTAAGTGATCACTCTCCTTACAGTGTGTATGGTAACACCCATTGTTTCATGTTCTCTGTGTATATAAATCTCCCCACTGTATTTTCCACTGAATGCATCCGATGAGAGCTGTAGCTCACGGAAGCTTATGCTCAAATAAATTGGTTAGTCTCTAAGGTGCCACAAGTACTCCTTTTCTTTTTGCGAATACAGACTAACGCGGCTGCTACTCTGAAACGAGTCATAGCTGAGTCTTTGTTGCTAGGATAGAATAGAGTCAGTGGGAGCAAAACACTACATCCATAGTTCCAAGATCTCAAAACGTATAGCGGACACATTCTATCATGATTGAGCCTGACAGAAGGTGAAGCCTAGGCCGCTGTGAGGGCTGTTTGGCACGATCTGTAAGTTGCCTAGTGTGTGATTGAAGGATTTGGGAGCAAGGACGGAGGTTGAACTAGTGCAGTGGTTTTCTGCCTTTTTTCATTTGCAGACGCTTAAAACAACCTGTGAGAAGCTCAAGTATATTGCATTACTTTATTAATGCAGTGTTAAGGTTGCATAGTTTAAAAAAAGTCAAATGCAGAAGATAATCTTATTACAGCAACTATAAGTTGGCCACATAGCAGATGTTGCATATTTTATTGTATTTACTAAACATAACAGAAATGTTTAACAAGCAACAGGAATAAAATTTACTCATCTCATATGCAACATGTCAGTTATTTTTGCTGTACGACCTTGATTTTAATGTAACTTTAAGATTCCATTAATGTAGTTTTTTTTCATTAATAAGATACAATATTCTACCCTAATGGTGCTAAAGGTTGCAGTACAATTATATGTGGTGCTGTGGACTGTTACTTTAAGTCTTTTTATGATACAGTAGATGTTATCCCTGTTTTATAGACAGGTGAACTGATGCCCAGGGTTACACTGCACATTAGTGGCAAAGTTCTTATAGAACCCTGAAGTCCTGATTCCCAAAATTCAGGATTCTCCAAAAGTCATAAAGAAATTGCAGGGTGCCTTATTTTTAACCAGTATTACTATTTGACTTGACCGAATAATGTTTTCACAGTTAACTTTTATTTTGTCCTGAGGAATGATATTGCTTAGCGGAGAGACTGTCCCTGTCCTGATGGCCTGTTTTCAGGAATTAAACTGTACTATGGAATCATAGAAATGTAAGGGTGGAAGGGACCCTGAGAAGTCATCAAGCCTAGCCTCCTGTGCTATTGCAGGACCAAGTAAACCTGGACTATTCCTGACAGTATTGTCCAGTTGTCTTATACGGTAGTTAGAAAGTTTTGTCTTATAGTTAGAAAGGTCTGACCCAGTATGGCCGTTCTTATGTTCTTCTGAGTAGTTAGAATGTAAGAATGGCCATACTGGGTCAGACCAACAGTCCATCTAGCACAGTATCCTGTTTTCCAACAGTGGCCACTGCCAGATGCTTCAAAGGGAATGAACAGAATAGGACAATTATCAAGTGATTCATCCCGTCTTCCAGTCCCAGCATCTGGCAGTCATAGGCTTAGGGACACCCAGAGCATGCAGTTGCGTCCCTGACCATCTTGAGTAATAGCCATTGATGGACCTATCCTCCATGAACTTATCTAAATCTTTTTTGAGCCCAGTTATAGTTCTGGCCTTTCACAACATCTCCTGGCAACGTGTTCCACAGGTTGACTGTGCATTGTGTAAAGAGGTGCTTCCCTTTTTTGTCTTCAACCTGCTGCATGTTGTTTTCATTTGGCAACTTCTGGTTCTTGTGTTATGTGAAGGGGTGGATAGCACTTCCTTATTCGCTTTCTCCACACCATTCATGATTTTATAGACCTCTATCGTATCCCACCTTAGTCGTGTGTTTTCCAAGCTGAACAGTCCCAGTCTTTTTAATCTCTCCTCATACGGAAGCAGTTCCAAACCCTTAATAATTTTTGTTGCCCTTCGCTGTACCTTTTCCATTTCTAATGTATGTTTTTGAGATGGGACAACCAGAACTGCACACAGTATTCAAAGTGTGGGCATACCATGGATTAATATAGTGACATCATGATATTTAATGTCTTCTTATCTACCCCTTTCCTAATGGTTCCTAACATTGCGTTAGCCTTTTTGACTGCCACTGCACATTGAGCAGATGTTTGCAGAGACCTATCCACAATGACTCCAAGATCTTTCTTGAGTGGTAACAGCTAATTTAGACCCCATCATTTTGTATGTATAGTTGAGATTATGGTTTCCAGTATGTATTACTTTGCATTTATCAACATATTAGTGAGGAAGCTGGGCATTTCCAGCATGAATGAGAGTGGGACAGTCTTTTTAAAATCATCTGGAAGGACCTGTACCCCTTGTGATTCCCATTTCTACTTTCTGATTTGATTCCCATTTCTACTTTCCATGGAATTTTTATTATGTCAGTTAAAAGTAGAGAGGGTTGTGTTATTCTGAAAATATTTAAACTCTATCCTGCAGGAGATGTTCCTATAATCACAGAACTATGCACAAGCAATTCTGGTGCTGAACGGTAGGAGAGTTTCTATCATTGAATAGTGTCATGGGAGAAGTGTTTACTTTAGTGCAGTAATAATCTATTTGCCATAAGGAGCATATCTGATATGGCTGTGCAAAATTAGTAAGCAAACTAGCTGCTATTTGTATCCGTCTATATTTATTGCACTATAGGTTTGTCACTTGTATTGGAGAATATAATGGACACAACATCCTTAAGGTCTTGTTCTTGTGGGGCTCTCCTGCCCCGTCACAAAAAACTCAAAGGCAGCTCTAGGCCAGGATTGTCAAAGTTAAAGCTAAACTTCATTTATCCAAGAAGAAAACTCACTTGTCAAAGGCAGATATGCATTGTGGATGGTCTGGGGAGGAGGGGGCTTTATTCACATGCTGGAGACTGTGCACAAAGGATCTGCAGCAGCTACAGTGATGTAATTAGACTCAGAGTCTAGTTGTGCTGGCATTGGCTCCCAGCTGGAGCAGGATTAGGATTTGCTCTGTTCCAGCTTGTTCCTTGGAAAGGGGAGACTGTTCTCCTCTGACAGGAGAGTCATGGCTTCTAACAGATGGCCTCCATCTGCACTCTGTTTAACTCTGGAAACCCAAGTGTCATAAAATTACTGTAAGCTTGATTTGCTTGATTTAATGAACAGGTGAAGTAGTTTCTAATAACAAAGGTGTCAGAAATGGACTCCGTTTTTGAGTTTCCTTGATAGTAACAGGAGACAATGCACTATGAGGGCGGCACAGTCTGTGTGGGACTTTGTCAAAGGGCGTGGCTGACTCTGGAATATTGGTGCTAAAAAAAAATCCAAAAGTTGGTGAGCCTATGCAAAGACATTGGAGTGTTGTGGTGATAGAGTTGTCTCAGCTGTGCACGTTAGAAAAATTGGGTTCTAAACAGCATATTTGGACACAGTTTCAATAGGAGTTGAATACAGGATACCGACCTTTAATGAAATGAAATTGGCCCAGCATGTTGGCTGGAACCCTAGTGTTTGTACTTTCTATTCAGCAGACTGTTGGCGGATGTGGAATGGCACATCCCTGAAGTGCAGTTAATAAAGGAACCTTATTTATCACAGAGAGCTTTAAAATATGGACAGACTGGGAGGGTGGATGCTGGAGTACGTTGCTAAGTACACAAGAGCTTGATTCTGGTGTTAAAGCTGTTATGTAAGGAGAACAAACAGCACTGAGAATGACAGCAGGTCACCGACTCGCCTCCAGGTTCCTGGCTAAGTTGCTGCACTGCTTTCGTTTTTCCACTCCCTGAATGTCGCTGCTGTGGTTGAAATGAGCTAGTTAAGAATGGTTTAAACTTTGGATAAAATAATTGCCTATTAGCCAAAGGAAAATTCTGAATTCTTATTAAAAAAGAAATACTTGATATGCTAGCAATAGAAAATAGAGCAATACAAATCCTGTGTGTGACAGAATTCCTTTGACCTCTGCTCTCTCTGCAGAGAAGGTAGGTCGGTGTGTATTGCTGTTTGCATTTCCAAAGGATCATGAACTAAATTTGACCTAGAGAGCTGTTATAAGTAGTGTTAATCTCCACTCTGTTTTACTTAGCAGAGCGCTTTGTCCCTTTATTTTCCAAATCTGAGGACTACAGTGAGAATCCTTATCTCCTAAGGGATCTTGGAGGATACGTGAATACCTTTCTGTGGAGCAGATGCCAGTACTGCTGCCCACATCAGGTGGGATACTGTAGGAATGGTGTTAGTTTAAAGCCTGTTCATTATCCAGAGATCCAGCGGTATTTATCCATAATACACTAAAGCCTGTAGACTGCTTAAGAAGTTTCACTATAGGTAGTGTAGGCAGTGTTAGATGTGTACCACACATGCTAGAATTCTTCTGAATCACCTATGCTTTCTTAATTGTGCATACTCCCTTATCAGTTCAGCACATTTTTAAGAATTAATTGGGCAGAACAAATTCCATATCTCACTGTACTGCTATGTACACAGAGTATTGTTACTTAAATGTGGGACTGGGAGTTCGGATTCTCCTGGCTTGTTAGTTCCTTTACTGGGCCCTGGGCAATTTAATCCACCACTCTGTTTACTTACCTGTAAAATGGATATTGCTGAAATTACAGGGGTTCTGTGAATAGTAGAAAGGGTCACCCATTCTGACTCCTTGTCCTTGCTTTCTAGTGTTTGGTCCAGTCTGGTTTTAGAAGTCTCAACTCTTTTGCACAGCACCTCCTGTTGAGGGGTTGTGAACTTGTTTGTTGTGGGATTTTTTTCTTTTTTTAAGATTTTTTTAAAGAATGGATTCTCAGCCATGTGGATTCTTAAAATCTTCAAGGCTTCCTCCTAAGTGTTTAATGTTGGTGGGCTCTGAATGAAGCCTTGTGTCTGCCAATTTATATGATTGGAGTGAACTCCCTGGGAGAGTGTATGAAAGAAAAAGAGGGAATATTGCTCCTAAATGGTCTGTGTAAGCTTCAGGATGTGATGACCATTAATATACATACAAAAGAGAGATAGTGGTATCTGGGTTATCTTAGTCTACATAGAGAAAAATAGAAAGATATTTCTTGTATTGTATTTGGATGTGTTACAATATTGTATATTCTCTTAATTATCCATCAGTAAAACTGTGGTGACTAGCTTACTTCTCAGTCAGCAAGGACTTTTCATCTGCCTGTAAGGCAAACAGGATACCTGTGCATATCCAGTCTATCAGCAGCAAACATGTTTGCTGGTGGTGGAGGGGATCTTTTTGTATGTGTCGGGGCTTTTTCCAGTCGTGCTGTGGAGAACTGATCTATGCTTGTCCAGTCAGTACATGGGATAGGGGAAGGAGAGTGAGTCTGAAGGCTTTGTGCTGTGTTGAACATATTCATGAAGACTATGGCTCAAGGACATGAGACTTGGTTAAATCTTGCTGTGAAGGGAGGCCTGAGAAAGCTGTTTATAGTGGCTTTTGGTAGAGAAGGGGTATATGTAGAGTTAGTTCTTTGCATTGCATAATTAGGTAAACAGAGCTTAACTATAGTTGTGACGCTGGATCACATAGTTTCACGAAAGCTTATGCTCAGATAAATTTGTTAGTTTCTAAGGTGCCACAAGTACTGCTTTTCTTTTTGCGGGTACAGACTAACACGGCTGCTACTCTGAAACCCATAGTTTCACCTGTGTGGTAGGGCTGAGTAAATTGGAAATAGAATTCTTAAGTTCAAATTTTTCACCAGACAGTGAATTCTAATGTCTTTTTAATCCCTTTGTAACCACTCTGTCTTTGTCAGGCAGTGTTTTTGTGTAGGGCGCTGTATCATATTGGATGCTCCTGTGTTAATGGCAGTTCAGATTCAGACTCTGATCAAGGTGTTGTTTCTTACCTGTGACAGGAATGACTAATCATGGCCTGAAGCTGTAATAGTACCCAAAGCTAGAAAGAGTCACTTTGATTGTGGAAATTATTTGTGTAATGACCAGAAGAAACCTTGTTATTGTTAGAAACGATAAAAAGACATTTATTTACTGGTGTTCAGCAGGGGTTGGGATTTGGAACCAACATAATGCTGGTGGTTTGGTTGATGTATTTCTCTGCCATGGCTGTATAAAGCTATGGCCTCTTGGAGAAAAATCTCACTAGCTGAAAAGGAGTGTTATGACCAGCTACAATTTTCAGACTCCTCACGCGTAAAGATGACACCATAGCTTTCGTGAAAAATTGGGGAAGTACCTGCAACAAGAGCAAGGTAGGGGATATTTGCAGAATGCTGCTTTGGGTAGAGAAAACTTCATATTATTATCAGTAACTAGTATTAAGAGTCCTGAATCAAAGGGCCAGATATGATCTGCATGCAGATTGGGGAATTGGAACCCAACTCCATACTTCATTGGCTGATAACTTGGAGATGGAGACTTCTTCCAGGTGAATCTGACCTCTGCAAACAAAGTCCCCGACTCTCAGAATTGAATCAAGGACATGTTGGTCCTGGGAGAAGTTATACTTGCGTGAGCCTGGGATTTTCTCCTCTGTTAGGCATACTATCTACAAGATTGTCAGCATTTGAGCTGATCTTCTATTGGTTCTGGAATGGTTCAGGAGATGTATCCAGAGCTATATAGTGCTGATGGTAATTTGGGAGTCTCAGTCGTATGAGACAAAGGCCCATTATCAACAAGCACTCCAAGCACCTCTGCCACATGTCATGGGTTTAGAATTGGTGTGTTTCAAAGGTGAATTGCAAATGAAAAAACATTTTCTGTTTACTTAGATATCTATATTGTCCCCATCGTGCTATAAAGTTCCTTTGTGATGACTTACTAATAAATTTTTAATTGCAAAATAAAAATTTGTTTCTCTTTGTTATATGTTTGAAATTTCATCCCCTGACTCCATTTCTGCCGTTTTTTCAGTTGGCCTTTCACATGATGACGTAGCTGCCATGAGTTCAGCCTTGATGTGCCATGCTAAAATATGAGCAATTATCTTCCCTATCTCGCCTCAGCCCCACAAATATGGCACTCTTTCAGATGTCCCCTCCAGTGTGACATAAGCCCCCCTTCATAAAAACAAAAAGAGCAGGTATTTGTATTGTTTTTCCTTTTAGCTTCAGATGCCTCTTACATTTACATTATGAGAAGAGATAAATTAAAAGAGCTTGTGTGACTATTATTTTATATTTCTATTGCCATCTCTCCTTTTTCTTGTATGTAATCCCTGTCCTCACTTCCTGCCTCTAAATTATTTTTGTTGTCCTTCTTTGGACCCCTGCTTTTTCAGGTGTAGTTCTTGAGATGAGGTGACCAAACTTGACCAGTGTATTTAAGGTCAGGATGTGTTGTCTATTTGTATAATGCCATAAAGACAAATGTTGTATTTTCTTTTATCTTCTTAGTAGTGCAGTGTAATAATTCGGCCTCCATGAGAATGTCTGCACTTCAGCTGGGAGAGTGCTTCCTAGGCCAGATAGACATGCATGCGGTAACTCTGCTCACGTTAGTGTACGAAAAGTAGCAGCACAGACGTTGTGGCAGGGGCTAGCCACCTGAATACAAGCCTGCCCAACACCCTAGGACCCTAGATCTATGCTCAGGTGGCTAGGCTGTGTCATCGCTAGGGCTCTATCAAATTCCTGGCCATGAAAAACACGTCACGGACCATGAAATCTGGTCTCTTCCCATGAAATCTGGTCTTTTGTGTGCTTTTACCCTATACTATACAGACTTCATGGGGGAGACCAGCGTTTCTCAAATTGGGGGTCCTGATCCAAAAGGAAGCTGCAGCGGGGTAGCAGTATTGCCAGCCTTACGTCTCCGCTGCCTGCAGAGCTGAGTGTCCGGAGAGCAGCGGCTGTTGGCCGGGCACCCAGCTCTGAAGGTGGCACCCGCCAGCAGCAGCGCAGAACTAAGAGTGGCAATACCATACCGTGCCACCCTTACTTCTGCGCTGCTGCCTTCAGAGCTGGCCCGCCAGAGAGTGGTGGTTTCTGACTGAGGGCCAAGCTCTGGAGGCAGCAGTGCAGAAGGTAAGGGTGGCATGGTATGGTATTACCACCCTTACTTCTGCGCTGTTGCTGGCACTGGCTCTGCCACTACTCTCCAGGTGCCCAGCTCTGAAGGCAGAGCCACCGCCAACAGCAGCGCAGAAGTAAGGACAGCAGTACTGCAACCCGCCCCCCCCCCCCATAACCTTGTGGACCCCCCCCCAACTACTTTTTGGGTCAGGACCCCTACAATTACAACACCGTGAAATTTCAGATTTAAATAGCTAAAATCATGAATTGACGAATTAAAAAATCCTATGACCATGAAATTGACCCAAATGGACTGTGAATTTTGTAGGGCCATAGTCATTGCCCAAATATGGACCCACAGGGTTGGGCAGGCTTGTATCCGGGTGGCTAACCCATGGCTCTGCATCCATGCGGCTGTGTTTAATATGCTAGCTTGAGCAAAGCTGTATGTCTCTCTCATGAAGAGCCAAATCACTTTGCTTTTGGGCAGCAGTCTATCAAATGTGACTCACTTCAGTGAATCTCTTCTAATGAAAATGCCCACCAACATGCAGGTACACAGAGGAATAGATTATTGCAGTGGAGCTTTCCTTCAAATACTTTCTAAAAATAAACTGCTGAGGCTATTTCCTTGGGCACAAAAATGTCTTTTAAGTAGTTTCTGGTGTTTTCAATTCATGCTGCCTTATGATTGCCCCTTGATCACCTTGTTTGCAGAGAGCAGCAGGAATTGTGATTTGTTGGCACTCAGTGAGAGGAGGCGTGGTGGCTGATTCTGCAGTTCCTAAACCTGCACCCAACTGTGGTCCAAAGCAGTCTTATAAAATGACCTTTGCCTACTAGCCCTATAGGGCTTTTCAGCCACAGTTCTCAAAGCTGTTTACAAGGGAAGGTAAATATCATTAGTTTCATTTTACAGAGGAGGAAACTGGGGGCACAGAGGTGAAGTGACTTTGCCAAGATTGATAGGGCTGGGAATAGATTCCCAGGTCCCTTGGCTCCCTAATCCATTGTCCTGCCCACAGGACCATGGTTTCTTCCATTCCAAATAATTTTCTTCACAGGATACGGGTGTTACTTCTCTGGTTCCAGACTTTCCCCTCTTCTTGCAGTTGCTGTCACATGAAGCAGATACTGGGTCAGTTTGAGCAGCAAGTACCTTTTGAAATAGCATTGAGTATTTTGAACCAGAATAAATGGGTTGTGGCTTAGTCCTATCTGGTAAATGTAATATACTATAGCTGTTGCAGTTCTCTTAATAGTCACTGTGTGGTAGGTTATACATTCTCTTACAAGAGCAACATAAACACCTAAGTGTATGTTTGTACAATGTGATTTTAATTCTATGCCTGCAACGTTTCAGTACTTCTATTTCCCAGCTCCATGACTATGTAGGTCCTTCTTCCCCAAAGCAGGATTGTGTACTAAACCTTCTGGTGTATGTGGACATATATGCAGTAGAGGTGGTGCTGATATCTGATGAGCATCTGACAGCACTGAAATGTCTGTAGGAAGCGGAGCACATTCACGTTGTTGACCATGACTTGCACTGATTCTATGGGTCACTGGTGTAACCCAGGAGGTTTTTCTGTGGGGTTATAGGATAGATTTTTTTCCTCCATGAATTATGCGAGTTGCAAAATTGAGCAACATTAGCAGAATGCAATGTTTTTGTAGCCGTATTGGTCCCAGGATATTAGAGAAGCAAGGTTGGGAGGTAACACCTTTTACTGGAACAACTTCTGTTGGTGAGAGGGACAAGCTTTCAAGCTTACACGGAGCTCTTCTTCAGGTCTGGAGAAGAGCTCTCTGTGTAAGCTCGAAAGCTTGTCTCTCTCACCAACAGAAGTTGTTCCAATAAAAGATCTTACCTTGCCCACCTTGTCTCACTGGCTGAAAACAGTCTTTTTAATTAAAGGCTTTTTTCCTTTCCATAGGCAGTTCTCTTCCTGCAGATGTTTCAGAGACTGCACCCCCTCCTAGAATCTGTACAGCACATTGGTTTTCTAGACATCCTTTGTATAGTAACAGCATGTGCTGAGAGGTTGGCAGCCTATAAAACACTGTCACTCTCTCTCTCTCTGCCTCCCTCCCTCTCTGGATCTGATGACATTACACAGATAGATGTGCTTGCAAGAAAAACAGCAGAAGGAGTTTTGAATGTCTGCCAAAAATCTGCAGCATGAAGCTAAGCTGGCTGCTTCTCATCTTGTTTTCCCGGATCTCTTATTGTGTGCATGTATTCTTCACTTGCCAGGATTTTCTTTGCTGAGCAAACAGACCAGCAATGAGATCTCTCCCTCCTTACAATTATGTTTTCTCTGATACAGGGATACTCTCCCGAGGCTCCCATCTCCATTCAGCCTTATTATAATTATCTTAATAATATTAAAAATGTTTTATAGGGTGGGATATTAAATACAAAAATTGGAGCTGATTGGACATGTAAAAGTGTTTGCTTTTAGTGTCTTGTTTGTTGAGTCTCAGAATTGATGAAAACAGGAAGTCTTCTAGTTGTGAAGGAAAAAAATTTTCACCTTGTGCTGCTGGAGCAGGGTTAAATTCTTTCTGTTCTCTTTGAAAGAGTGCTACATTTACAAGATCCCTTACTGTAGAAGACTGTGGGCAAGAAGGTGAAAGAATCAGTGATAAGAACAGCACAGAAGATCAAGAAAGAGATAACTCAGGTTTTTAATTGTACTGAGACTTCTTAAAATTCTCTTAGGATAAGTGAGTTCTATGTGAACTCTCTGCAGGCATCAGCTGTGTGAAGTAGACCAATGCTTATTCCCAAAGGAAGTACCATAACGCTTTCCCCTGCTGTACTAGTGGGTTACTTTAATAAATGGCACGGCGTGGCTGCCAAATTGGATTATCCACAGAGGGCAGTGGCTGCTGGTTGAGCACAACTATCCTGAGTGAACTTGTTTTCAGTGGAGGGATATCCACTTAGTTCCTCCACTCCAGGCTGCAGAAAAAAATTGTATTTAAGGACAAAAAAACCCCAATTTGCAAGATAGTTAGTGCATCCAGCTCTTAAGCTTTGCCAGTTGTCCTCCTGCCCTGTCCCAAACATGCAGCCACATACATTTTCCCTCCTGGGGAGAGGAAGAGAGAGAAGGAAAGAGAAAAACACATGTGACAGAAGCTTCACATCACTTCATGCACCACTGGAAAGCATGCGGATACCCCTTTGATAGGCATGATATAAGAACTTGAATAGAATAGCTGGAAATCTGACATGCTTATTTTTATCTGAAACAGAAACTGTTAATGAGATTGTCTGAAACCATTCAAAAGTGAACTGCAAAACTAAATGAAGATTTAGTTAATATTTTAGGATAGTAGTTGTGGAATGCCCCTTAAAACATGGTTGGCTGTATTTAGTACACATCTGGGATTCAATTTTTATTTTAGTTTTGCAGTTCATCTTTAGTAACATGCTGGGTTGCTTCAGGCTGTCATCTTACTCTCACAAATCTTGGGAGAAAGGCCAGTCCTTGCCTACAGACAGCCCCCCAACCTGAAGCGAATACTCACCAACAACCACATACCACACAACAGAACCACTAACCCAGGAACCTATCCTTGCAACAAAGCCCGTTGCCAACTGTGCCCACATATCTATTCAGAGAACGCCATCACAGGGCCTAACAACATCAGCCACACTATCAGAGGCTCGTTCACCTGCACATCCACCAATGTGATATATGCCATCATGTGCCAGCAATGCCCCTCTGCCATGTACATTGGTCAAACTGGACAGTCTCTACGTAAAAGAATAAATGGACACAAATCAGATGTTAAGAATTATAACATTCATAAACCAGTCGGAGAACACTTCAATCTCTCTGGTCACGCAATCACAGACATGAGGGTCGCTATCTTACAGCAAAAAAACTTCAAATCCAGACTCCAGCGAGAAACTGCTGAATTGGAATTCATTTGCAAATTGGATACTATTAATTTGGGCTTGAATAGAGACTGGGAGTGGCTAAGTCATTATGCAAGGTAGCCTATCTCCCCTTGTTTTTTTCCTACAAAACCCCCCCCCCCCCAAGACGTTCTGGTTAAACTTGGATTATTGCTGTGCACATTGTAAGATGAGCTATTGCCAGCAGGAGAGTGAGTTTGTGTGTGTGGTTTTTGGAGGGGGGGTGTGTGTGTGGGGGGGGTGAGAAAACCTGGATTAGTGCTGGAAATGACCCACCTTGATTATCATGCGCATTATAAAGAGAGGTTTCAAAGAGGGATGGGCTATTACCAGCAGGAGAGTGAGTTTGTATGTGTGTCTGTGTGTGTGTGTGGGGGGGAAGAGTGAGAAAACCTTGATTTGTGCTGGAAATGGCCTTCCTTGATGATCACTTGATGATCACTTTAGATAAGCTGTTAGCAGCAGGACAGTGGGGTGGGAGGAAGTTTTGTTTCATGGTCTCTGTGTGTATATAATGTCTTCTGCAGTTTCCACGATATGCTATGCATCCGATGAAGTGAGCTGTAGCTCACGAAAGCTCATGCTCAAATAAACTGGTTAGTCTCTAAGGTGCCACAAGTACTCCTTTTCTTTTTTCATCTTACACTATGTTTCATCTGTCTGAGAATTCGTGTAGGAGATAAACAGAAGCATGATGCATATGCACATTTTAATGGTAATGAGTGGTTTTAGATTCAGTTGTAATATGGGGGATAGGAAGGTCCTGCAGCAGAAAAGTTTGTCCTTTACATGAGGTTTGGCCCTTTTCAGCTTCTCAGGAAACTCCCGTTGACATAGTGTATGGCTCTCTGACAGGAAGTTTCAACTATATTTCATTTATGGATGAAATCCCCATTGAGGTCAATGGCAAAACTCCCATTGACTGCAGTAGGGGCAGGATTTCACCCCAGATCTTTAGTATTCCTGAAATATTTTAAAACAAAGTTGCTTCCCTGGCAAAGATAAAGGCATGGTTACCAATCACTGAGAAGTGATCTCTGAGATGGGTAAAGTATGAGAAAAGCACATGTAAAAGTGGGAGTTCTCTTCTGTGGAGGTGATCTTGGAAGTTAGTTCCTTGGGAGGAGGATGCTGGGATAAACAATGTAATGAAGTACACTCACTGGAACATGCCTCTCACACCCACCTATTAGTTAATTGGACCCTTGCTCATTAGATTGTACCTCTCTTGTTTGCTCCTGCTTGCTTAGTGCCATAGTGTAGCCTGCTGGACCTAAATCCTGCAGTAACCACCCTCAATTTCTTACAGTCAACTGCACTAGATATTATGACATTTTGACAACTTCAAGTAAATTCAGAAACAGGTTTTTATTTAAAAATGAAAACAAATACTACAATCAATTTAGTATTCCATGTGTTTATTTTCATGTTAAATTAATTTCAGATCAGTTTTTATAACGTTTCCTCCGCTGCCCCCAATATTCACTTGATGATGTGACACTGGACTTGTATTGGCAACGTTCCTGGTAGGGAAAAGCAATCAGGAAACACAGGAATTTGTCAGAGGAAAGATGTAGCTTTTGGCTACTGGATAAAGGGCTAGTTGGGGACATGGGGAGAAGTGGCTTGGGATTTTAGCACTTAGAATATGCTTGAGCTGGAGAGGACATGCATATCCATCTTTCCTGGCCCTGGAGTAGGAGCATAGAGGACTAGAAACTTGAGTGGTGGCTTGAGCTATCTGCCCCTGAAACCCTTGGCATAAACCAACTATCCCCATGCCACTACTACATTCAGCAATGATGGATAAACATTAACTGCTTGTTTTTGCTAAAATGATTGAACAGTGAAATAGCAATGATGGCCTTTAAACTGTCAATAGGTTTCAGCATAAAAACTATACTGAAATGAATTGGCACATTTCACCTGTCAGTGATTGCTTTAGACAGACTGTTCACATGCTTAGACTATATCTACACTTCAGCTTTTGTCAGCAGAACTTATGTCGCTCAGGGGTGTGAATAAACCATGCCCCTGAGTGACGTAAGTTACACCAACATAAACGCCAGTGTGGACAGCACTATGTCCATGAGAAAGCTTCTCCCGCCGACATAGCTACTGCCTCTTATGGAGGTGGGTTTATTATGCCAACAGGAGAGCTCTCTCCTGTCAGGATAGAGTGTCTTCACCAGATGCACTGTATGGGTAGAGTCCTTAGAAAAGAAATTTTGCCTTAGGTCAGAGATTCAGATTTTAAAGTCTTTTCTCTCAATCATGATGACTACAAAAATTTAGATTCTAGACATGGGCGGTGAGTGAACCCTGGGCTCAGGGAGGCTAGCCCCCTGGCTCGCCTGCCCCTTCTGCCCGAGGCCCCTCCCCTTCCACTGAAGCCCAGGGGTCCCCCCTTCCCCACGCAGCCACCAGCCCCCCAGGCTCAGGCCGCCCGAGCACGTCCCACCCCCAGTGCACTGGCTGGGCAGCATAGCCCCCAGCCCCGGAGCGCCGGGCGGGCGGGCGGCGTGGCCCCCAGCCCCGGAGCGCCGGGCGGGCGGGCGGCGTGGCCCGGAGCGCCGGGTGGGCGGGCGGCACGGGCCTCCCCCTCCCCTGAGCCCCAGAGCGCAGGCCAGCTCCCATTAACCCTAGCCTCTGGCCCCGGCCACAGGGGGAAGAGCCCCCCGCAACACAGTGCCAGGAAGCAGAAAGGGGCTTTTGAGGGGGGAGCAATGGGCAGGGCCACATAAGGCTGTTTGGGGAGGCTCGGCCTTCCCCTGCCTTCAGTACCCGCGGCCCATGATTCTAGAGCACATTTCTTTGGCAAATAATTGATTCTAGCAAGGATCATGTCTATTTCACTGTGTTGCAGAGGAATGAGTATAGTTTTCTCCTATGTAGGATTTTAAAATTACAGAAAGGTAGGATTTCCACAGTCCCTTGCTGATTTTAAATATTACCTCCCCAGATGCCTTATGAAAAAAGCAATATGCGTAATGTGAAATTTTAAAGTAACATTTTTCATATGTATTTGTATAAAACAAGAGTTATGAGGTGGAAATGTAATTCTGTGAATGAAAATACTATTGGGCATAGGGCCCTTGACAAGGAAATATTTTCCGTGTTGTGGATATTAGTCATCCCACTGTGTAAGGAAGTATAAGGCACAGCATCTGAACAGCTGAATGGTGTTAATGTAATATACATCCCCGGAGTTTTGGAATACTGTATTATCATTAATACGTAAAAGTTGAATGGGGAGAGGCCACTTAGTTAGATATACTTATCCATGGAAACTTGCCCCCCCCCCAAAAAAAAAATTGTGGAAAAAGGAGAACTTTTCAGATGCTTCAAAGGGAATGAATAGAACATGGCAGTTTTCAAGTGATCCAGTCCCAACATCTGGCAGCCCTAGCTTTAGGGACACCCAGAGCATGCGATTGCATCCCTGACCACCTTGGCTAATAACCACAGATGGACCTATCCTCCATGAACTTATCTAAATCTTTTTTGAGCCCAGCTATAGTTTTGGCTTTCACAACATCCCCTGGCAACGTGTTCCACAGGTTGTGCGCTGTGTGACTAGTACTTCCTTTTGTTTGTCTTAAATCTGCTACATATTAATTTAATTGGGCGACCTCTGGTTCTTGTGCTATGTGAAGGAGTAAATAACACTTGCATATTCAGTTTCTCCACACCATTCATCATTTTATAGACCTCTACTGTATCTCACCTTAGTCATGTGTTTTCCAAACTGACCAGTCCCAGTCTTCTTAATCTCTCCTCAAACGGAAGCTGTTCCATACCCTTAATAATTTTCGTTGCCCTTCTCTGTACCTTTTCCATTTGTAATGTATGTTTTTTGAGATGGGGTGACCAGAACTGCATACAGTATTCAAGTGTGGGCGTACCATGGATTTATATAATGGTATTATTATATTTACTGTCTTATTATCTACCCCTTTCCTAATAGTTCCTAACATTGTATTAGCTTTTTTGACTGCCACTGCACATTGAGCAGATGTTTGCAGAGACCTATCCACAGTGACTCCAACATCTTTTTCTTGAGTGGTAACAGCTAATTTAGACCACATCATTTTGTATGTGTAATTGGGATTATGTTTCCCAATATGCATTACTTTGCATTTATCATCATTGAATTTCAGCTGTCATTCTGTTGCCTCGTCACCCAGTTTTGTGAATTACTCAGCACTGAATTACATGTATGTATGTATGAAGCATCCATCATCCTAGTAACTGTGGGCTTGATTTTCAGAGGTGTTGAGTTCCTGTAGCTCACGTTGCCTTTAGTTGGAGTATTGGGTGCTCAGCTTTTCTAAAAATCTGGACTTTGTGTTCTTTATATCATAAAAGTGTCATATTTAACAATCAAAAAGACAGAGACACAAGGTGGGTAAGGTAATATCTTTTATTGGATCAATTTCTGTTGGTGAGAGAGACAAGTTTTCAAGCTTACGCACTACTCTACGGTCTAAAATGTTGTCGTAACACTGTGAATCTGGATAACATGGTGAGTCTAGACCATTGCTGAAGAATTCTGCAAATTTTTATGAGGGCAGGTAAGTGTTATCCCCATTTTATGTATTAATAAACGGAACCAGAGACTAGTGAAATTACTTGTCATCTTTCCCATTAGTAAGTAGAAGGGAATTCACTTTCTGTTCCAGAAAAACAGTGCATGCCTTCTGGGAGTGTACTCTAGGGGAGTCGAGCACTTACCATTAAAGGGAATCACTCTTTATTCTGTTATTTTGGTTACCTGGTTTGGGTTTTGGCAGACCTCTTGCAGGCATGAGTTCTAGAATGCACTGCTGCTGACTTCTTGTTTTAAAATGTGTGAGTGATTTTTATTTAAAACAAGGCTTTAATTTCTACTTAAAAAAAAATACTGTATGCTTTTTGCATTTCTTTATGCTTTGGCTCCCTTCCTGGGTGTCAGCATGTTTTTGTGGGAGGTGAGGGGACAGAGAAATAAAGGAGCAGGAAATACACACATCCCTTTGGAATGAAGTGGTAAAGCTGCCAGCTAAAATAGCCAATCTCATTAAAATCAGCTACAATACTGAAGGATTGGAGAGTAGCAGCTGTTGTACCTATATTTAAAAAAGACAGTAGGGGTGACCCAGGGATTATACAAGTAAATCTTACTGCTGTTCCTGGTAAACCAGTTGAATTTACAATTAAAAATAGAACTATAAAGTACTTAAATCGTGGTATGATAGGGACTAACCAGCACAGATTCTGCAGTGGAAAATCATGCCTCACTAATCTACTCGAATTCTTTGAATGTGCCAGGATATTGGTGGATAGACGGGAACTAGCTGACATTTATTTAGATTTTCAAAAGACCTTGGAAAAAGTCTTTTACAAAGGATTCCTAAAGAAACTAAGCAGTCAGGTGAGAGGCAAAGTTCTGTATGGATCGGAAACTGACTGAGACAAAAACCAAAAAATAGGACTAAATGTTTAGTTTTCACCAGGGGAGAAAGTTAATAGTGGGGTGATGTTAAATATATTTATTAATTATATGTAAAGGGGGATGAGCTGTCAGGTGGCAAAATGTTCAGGTGACACAAATTATTGAGGTTAATTAAGACCACGGAAGACTGAAGAACTTCAAAAAAGATCTAACTAAGCTAAGTAAAATGGTTGCACAATGACATACGAAAGTCAGTATGGATAAATGCAAAGTAATACATATTGGAGGGAATTATTTGAACTTCTCATACACCTTACTGGGTTCTAAATTAACTGTTCAGTTCTGGTCTAGGGATGTAAAATGTTAGCCGATAAGCATTAGTCTTACCAGTTAACTTGCCTTACCTGTTAACCCCCAGGCCGGCCGGCTGACCCCAGTGGCTCTGCGCTGGCCGACCCCAGCCCCAGCCCAGGCGCCCCCCCTCCTTTTAATCAGTTAAGCATTTAAACTATATAATTTTAATTGTTTAAACGGTTAACTTTTTAAACAGTATTTATATCCCTATTCTGGTCATCACAGCTCAAAAAATAAGATAACAGAATTAGAGAGGGTTCAGAGTCTGACAACAAGAATGGTTAGGATCATGGGAATACTCATATATTAAGGGAGATTGAAAAGGTTGGAACTGTTTACTTTGGAGAGGAGACAATTAAGAGGGGACATGATAAAAATATACAAAATAATGAATGGTATAGAGATTGCCAGTTGGGATCTTCTCTTCACCAAATCCCATAATACAAAAAGAGACATTCAATGAAATTGTAAGGTTACAAATCCAAGACTGAGAAAGGGAAACTCTTCTTCACACAACACTCTATTAGCCTGTGGAATTCCTTGCCATAAAATATCACTGAGACCAAGATCTTAGCAGAATTAAAAAAGGATTTTGTGTGTGTGTGTCTGTACACACTCTCTCTCTCTCTCTCTCTCTCTCTCTCTCATGAATGTACACACACACACTCTAACGTGAATATCCAGAGTTGTTGGGGGAGCAGGGAACTGTTTAAAAGGGTTATAAACCCTGTTTCAGGGCAGGCACCAACTTCTAGCTGTTGGGGATTAGGAGGAAACTTTCCTGTTGTCAGATTGTCCCATAACTACCCCACTTCAGAGCTCTTGCACTTTCCTCTGTAATAACTGGTACTGGCTGCTGTCAGTGACAAGATTTTGGACTAACTGGGTTATGGGTCTGATTCACTATCTTAATTCCTTGTGTTCCTAATTGAACTCCTTTCCTTTTAGCTTTACTCTTGCAGACTAACTCATATTTTTAAGTCAGTTTCAAAACTTGTGTAGCTTGAGAAAATTGAGCAGCAGCGGAGACTGACCCTGGAGTGATTCACTGTGCAGAAGTATTGTAACAATGACATGTACACCAGATGTACACAGGCCTCCCACCAGGAGGCTCTAGAGTGGGGTGAAGTGAGAAAGTGGGGGACTGTTCTTCCTCTCATCTAGCTGTTATGTGCCACAGGCAGAAAATAGGAGGGACTACAGTGCAAAGTGCTTGAGGCCCTGCAATGGCAGGGAAATTATTAAGTGAGATATACCCACCCAGATAATTTTGGCAAGTGTCCCACATGCTGCAGAGGAAGATGACCCAACTCAAAATTTTTTGTTTCAATTTTGGGCAATTTGACAAAAACAAAGGAGAACTAGATTCATAAAACGGTAGGGGGAA
This sequence comes from Natator depressus, assembly GCF_965152275.1. Lineage (NCBI taxonomy): Eukaryota > Metazoa > Chordata > Testudines > Cheloniidae > Natator > Natator depressus. Next base: position 341,743 of record NC_134259.1, read on the forward strand.
GGAGAAAGCAGACTCCCTATAACCATTGGCAGATGTGCAGGTGAATGAGCCTCTGATAGTGTGGCTGATGTGATTAGGCCCTATGATGGTGTCCCCTGAATAGATATGTGGACACAGTTGGCAACGGGCTTTGTTGCAAAGATAGGTTCCTGGGTTAGTGTTTTTGTTGTGTGGTTGCTGGTGAGTATTTGCTTCAGGTTGGGGGGCTGTCTGTAAGCAAGGACTGGCCTGTCTCCCAAGATTTGTGAGAGTGATGGGTCATCCTTCAGGATAGGTTGTAGATCCTTGATGATGCATTGGAGAGGTTTTAGTTGGGGGCTGAAGGTGATGGCTAGTGGCGTTCTGTTATTTTCTTTGTTGGGCCTGTCCTGTAGTAGGTAACTTCTGGGTACTCTTCTGGCTCTGTCAATCTGTTTCTTCGTTCACCTGCACATCTGCCAATGTGATACATGCCATCATGTGCCAGCAGTGCCCCTCTGCCATGTACATTAGTCAAACTGGACAGTCTCTACATAAAAGAATAAGTGGACACAAATCAGACGTCAAGAATTATAACATTCAAAAACCAGTCGGAGAACACTTCAGTCTCTTTGGTCACTCGATTACAGACCTAAAAGTGGCAATTCTTCAACAAAAAAAACTTCAGAAACAGACTCCAACGAGAGACTGCTGAATTGGAATTAATTTGCAAACTGGACACCATTAACTTAGGCTTTGAATAAAGACTGGGAGTGGATGGATCATTACACAAAGTAAAACTATTTTCCCATGTTTATCTCCCCCCCCCCCCCCCCCCATTCCTCACATGTTCTTGTCAACTGCTGGGAATGGCCCACCTTGATTATCACTGCAGAAGGTTTTTTTTCTCTCCTGCTGGTAATAGCTCACCTTACCTGATCACTCTCGTTCCAGTGTGCATGGTAACACCCATTGTTTCATGTTCTCTGTGTATATAAAATCTCCCCACTGTATTTTCCACTGAATGCATCCGATGAAGTGAGCTGTAGCTCACGAAAGCTTATGCTCAGATAAATTTGTTAGTCTCTCAGTGCCACAAGTACTCCCTTTCTTTCTACTTTTTATAAATAGTCATTGGAGCAGGGTTTTCCCAGCTCTAATCACAGTCCTCAACCAGATTGCTCGCATATCCTTTACATATTTTCAAGCAATTTATGTTTGGAAGGAAAATAACCGTTAGCTGATATTTCAGCAAATATCTGCCTTCTTTAGGGCCATATCTGTTTTCATTTTAATACAGTGCCCCAAAATTTACTAGGCATTTTACAGATATGTAAGATGACATGTCCTTGTCCCAAAGAGATTCCTTAATAAAAAAACAAAACACATACAAAGGATGCACAAGAAGTAACATAAAAAGGTGATTGAACTGTTATGATTGGCTCATAAATTGTGCCATGATTTTTACGATATTTTTACATTTTAAGATTAGTGTTTGTAATAGACTGCAACCCTTATGTATCTTATAATTACTGTTAACCTAGTCATATCACCTCTATCTAGATTGTGTAGGTTTAATTAGGATACCTGCAATCTTCTAATTTATTATTAGTCAGTAAATCTTCTATCAAAGTGGGCAATAACTCACAGTACATATTCAGTCAGGTTCAGATTCTGCAGAGATTTATGTGCATGCTTAGTTTGAACTTGATCTCATTGGAACTACGTATGTGTTTAAAATTAAGCACGTGTTTGCAGAATCAGGGCATAAGGTATTACAAACAGGAGTTCACTATTTAATCATTCTCTATCTATTTCCTCTTAAGTCTTGTCACTTAGTAACTTCAATTAATTGTAGTTACATGAGCATGATGAAAGTATATATAACATCCAAATTAAATAAAAATCTTACCAGTTTCTGAAAAGGTTACATCATTAAAATAAATTATTTTCTAGTCTCAGTATTTAAGTCAAATATAGCCCTAAAATGTCAATGATTGTTATAATCATATCACCTAAGAGCTCTAGTCAGAGACCAGGACCTCAGTGTGCTAGGTACTGTACAAACACAGAATAAAAAGACAGTCCCTGCCCCATGGAGCTTGCAATCTAAGTATAGAACAAGAAACAACAAATGGATACAGATAGACTGATGGAGTAGAAGGGAACAATGACACCTAACACCCATATACCATGAACCTAATCTGGCCCTATTGATATATGTATGTGGTCCACATGATAGGCTCTTTGGAATAAACCAAAGGTCCCCGAACTATGGCATGTGTAAATACAAAACTAACACTAATGCAACATTAAGGTTTTGAGATCAAACACTCAAAAGTTAGAAAAGTCCAAAATTAAAGTTTCTCTGGCAACAATAACTTGACCATATTGCACATCTAGCACATTTCATGGTAATTCTGTAAGATGTTGCATTTAACAAGTGTGAGAGAGAGAGAAAATACTTCAGTGCCAATACTGCAGTGCATGCGTGCAAAATGGACAAACTAATGTCTTGGGGGAAGGAATTAAAATCTGTGGGTTACTGGTTTGTGTCACTTACATTCTCTTTGAGCTTCACCAGAGGGCTTGAAAATTCTTGAAACTAACGTGCACTTAACTAGTTGTGCATGTGCAGTTGATCTGTTTAAATGTGCACATGTAGGTTTAAGGTAGTTTTCTGTTGTATATACTGAGTTTGCAGTTTTCAAATAGCCATACCTTGATTAAAACAAAACCAGTCTAGATTGCTGGTTTTCATTCGAGGATTATCTCCTTTGTTTCATGTTTCAAATTTAGCTGTTTGGCCAAAGACCTATCTTAAGTGTGATGACAATTTTTTTTTCATGGTGAAAGTTTGAAAGGATATTGCTCAAACCTTCAGCAGCAGCAAAAACGTGCAGTTTTGGGCAGAGATCAAGTACAGAAAATTTGATTCAAGGTTACAGTGTTAAGAAGTTTTTTGTGTATGAAAGCAACCAAGGTCTTTATTTGAAACGGTTTTGCAACCAGTCATCAGTACAATGAATCAATAGCTGTAAATTTTTAGTCCACTTCTGTTTATAGTGTTATAATACATGGGAAAGAATGAACTAACATAGATCTCAGTTCTGCAATTAGATTTGTGTACCTGGACCTTTGTGCATGTGCTAACCCTGATTTGACATCGCACATATGCAGGGATTCATGCTGGTGTATCTGATAGCAGAGCTGTGGCATGATGTGTTGCTCCATCACCTGTGTTTGTTGCTTCTGTTCCCTTGTCTATGTTGTCTCTTCAGAGAGTAATTTCTTCAGGGTTAGAATTGTCTCTTGTCTGTAAATCACCTAGCACTCTCGGTGCTGTATTATTTGTAAAAATACATCTCTCTCAAACTATTGTATATACAAATGAATTCAAAACTAATATTCCAGTTGTATAATATAATTTATCTCTCTGATCAAAATGATTGAATCATTCCATTATAAATTTATGGAAATAGGACAAGTTAGAACTGAGGAGAAAATAAGATTATTATTACTAGTGAAACTTTTTGGATATTGCTTTAACAATATATTGTGAGTATAGTTCTTTAAATTCATAGATCTCAGAGTTCTTTCTAAAAGTGGGTGGTGGCATCCCAGTTTTACAGATGGGCTAACTAATATACCAACAGGTTAAATGACATGTTCGAAGCCATACTATGGGTCAGTAGCAAAGATGGGAATACAACACAGGTCTTCTGACTCTCAGCCAGGTGTTTAGTCCATTAGACCACAGCTTTGGACCCTGGGCCAAATACATCCCTGATGTAACTCCTGAATGTCAGGGGAAATACATGGATTTTTACTGTAATCACCAGAACCGTGCACAGTGTTCCAGTTGTGATTTCCTGTTTCTTTATCCTGTGTGATGTATGTACCTGCAGTCTCCTGGTGCCTCTGTGATGCACATATACATACAAGTGGGAGAGCAGGCTGCTAGTAGTTTAATTACAGCTTTGCATTCTTTTGACCTTGTATTCTCTTGCAGTGGTGACTTCTTTCTATGTGATTTGCATTCATTGCATTGCAATTCATATTTCCAGATGACATCTTAGTGTGAGACTTGAACACTCTTATGGCTTTGAAGAGTAGATCAGAAATCCTTCAGGCTTATTGGAATGTATGAAGTAATTTTATCATCCTACAGTCCTTTAAAAATGATGAGGCTTCACTACCAGTAGCCTGTAAAGTTTTCCTTGAGATATGTGAGTGACTGAGATTAGGATCTGACACAGAATTCAGTCCTAAAACGATGAAGTTTATTGTTTATATTGAGTATTTATCCCAGCTCTGTTATAACAGAACAGAACTTTTATGTTCAAAGCAAATCTGTAAGTACCCTTAATTGCTTAAATTTTGCTTTCTGCGTTGGTGGTGTTTTGCCACCTTTGAAACAAAGTAGCATAATATAAAATCACAACTTGGATGTAATTGTAGAGCTCTCTTCTAGTTACATTGCTTCTGTCAAATAGAATTTAACTAAAGGAACATTAGCATCATGATAGCCCTTAATTCTGACTGAACTGGAAATCTATACAGTTTCAGATGTTGGCATAGAGATATCATTATTTATTGTCTAATGGTCAGTTATGTAAAATAATTTTCTGTTAGCAACAGCATTTATGTTTCATATACTAACTTGTGTCAGAAAGATTATTCTGATGTAGTTCAGATTCATTATGCAAATGGACCATAGGACTTTAGTCTGAAACAAAATCTCCCTTTGGAGGGGAGATGAGAGGATGGGGCACAATGAAATCCAGGATGTGAAATGGTCTTATTTTTAGTGATCAGGTTGCTGGCAGAATTAGACAGGTAGAATTGAAAACAAATTAACATACTAGTTTTAAAAGAAGTTCATGAATGAGAAATATTTTCTGATTAAAAAATGTTAGATTGATCTAATCTATCACTGATTATAAATAATGAATTAAAAATGTCAGTAATGGTTGTTTTGATGAGTTTAAACCCTAAAAGGATTGTACTGCATGTACCATTGCTTTGAAAGAGAATAGCTATTCTTGTTGGGATTCTTATTGAGTAGGAGCTGCAGTGGCCCAGAGGACAGAGTACAAGACTAGGACTAGAGGGATGTGGGGTCTGTTTCCAGCTCTGCCACTGGCCTGCTAAGTGACCCTGGGCAAGTCACTTCACCTCTCTGTGCCTATGTATCCCCATTTGTAAAATGCAGATGATGATACTTTGCCTCCTTTGTAAAGTGCTGTGAGATCTTCTGATGAAAATAGCTGTGTAAGAGAGAGGTGGTAATGTTATGGCAGAGATCATGTTTGTTTAATAATAAGATAATTTGCACTTGGAGTAATAAATGCTGCATAGAAAGAGGACACTGCAGCTAAGGAGAGGCAGTGGGATAAAAACATCTGACAGGAGAATACAAAAGGAAGAGAGTAAAGGCAATTTACTAAAATGTCTCAATTCACATATTTCCCAGAACTAACCTTGAACAACTAACTGTCTGGTATCCTAAGCCTAACCAGGAATGAAAAGATAAGGTTTGTGGGTGCCTGGTATTATCCTCTCCTCTCGCAATTTTAAATGAAGACAAGGGATCCATGCACATCACCATCCTAACTGTGGATGGAGATATTTACACATGGCTCATTTTACCTGGTTTTCCTTTCCATCAAGAAACATGTCAAACCCTGCCTAGCTTCCTCCTTCAAACAAGAGAAGAAAGTGTCTGTGTGTTGAGTCCATCTGTCGTCGTGTTGTTTGGTCTCTTATCCAGAATTCTAACCAAGAATGGAGGAAATGGAAGGGAATTCCTTAGCTATCCCAGGGACATAATTAGATACAGAACCAGTGGGATAGCCACTTGGACATTTCTCAGTAGGTTACTCTTAAAATCTCCTTAATCTGAGGGTGAGGATTAAAACTTCTGATTTTATCCATACTTTTTTTGTTGTTTTTTTCCCCCAAGTAGTCATTCCTTTCCAGATCCTGCTATGCAGTTAGCATCTAGCCCCAAGATACACACTGTGGGAATTTTCTACAGCATTTGTCTTGAGTGCTTCCATCTGGTGGACACTGTGGAAAACACAACCCAGTCTCTGTCCGGTGTGTGGTGTGCACTGAAGTCTGACTGACAGAGAGAAGTGAGAATAGCATCCCCCAAGTTGTATTACTGCTACATAAAATCAGTCTTTTGCTTGCAAAAAGACCACTGTTGGATTGGTCCAGCCACATTGAAGCATCTTGTATATAAATGAGATCTGCACATTTCTTTCTGGCATAGAGTTGCATCCAGTAGTAGATGTGATGAACATCTAAGATTGTATAATATATTGGAGCACTTTAGTGTGTGATTGTGTAATTAAAAACTGTATCTTAATGCAGATGTACAAAGGGAGGCACACTGAAAGTACAGAATTAAAGTTGGGAAATGCCAGAATGAAGGTTGAATTAAGGCTGCAACCTTAGAGTTCTCTTGATATAGTTTTTTACTGGAATTTTATGTGTATGTTAATTTCCTCTTAAAGCTACAATTCCCAGCCACATCAATACAATATATGTTGTATCATGGGGTTAGCACTAACTTGTATATAATTCTATATAATTTTTCCTCTCCATGCTATGTAAGTTGTATAATTAGTTTGATAAATTATTGAGCACTTTGATCTCTGCTTTTCCCTCACAGCCGGTTGCTGAACCAATTCCCATCTGCAGTTTCTGCCTTGGTACAAAAGAACAGAATCGTGAGAAAAAACCTGAGGAGCTCATCTCGTGTGCTGATTGTGGCAACAGTGGTAGGTGACCACTTATAGTGCTCCTGGAAACAACTGTATCTCTCAAATGCGGCCACCATGGGCCTTCCTTGTGGCCACAGCCTCCTGAGCTGTGATGAGTGGGGTAGGAAGGGCAAAGTTCCACCCCCTTCCCCTCCCTGTTGCTCCTGGATGCACTGCCTTGGTGTTGATTGCTGGGGCTACCAGCAGGGATTGGGCACTGCCCCCTCTGGAGTCACCTGGGGCACAACGCTGTAGGAGCAGGCAGCCAACAAGTTCCCCGCCTTCCCAGGGGCGTTGGGCTTCAGCCCTGGGGTGGCGGGGTGGCAGACTCTGGACATGGGGCTTCAGGCTCCAGCCCCCCGCTACCTCCCTCAACCCCCATCTCCCCTGGTCCCACTGCCTCCCCTGACCCTCCATCCAGGGCTTAATTTGTCCCCAGGCTTGCCAGGGCTGAGTAAGTCTGCTGTGAAAAGTGATACTTGTATGTTTGTTAATATCACTTTTCACAACAGACTTACTAGCTATCAGTAAATATATACATATCCAGATCATTATAATTTATGCATATTTATTTGGTTTTCCTAAAGCTAATTAAGTATTTTAGGAAAAAGTGTGAGAGTGGCCACCAAAAATTTTGTCCTGAGAACCTCTGATCTAATATGATGTGCCCACATGACTGTCCTGGATGGGGAACAATAGGGTTTGGCTAGCTGATCTTTGTGCTCCTTCAGCTTGGGGGACAGTTGCATTTAAGTGCCACATAACTAGTTCAGTAAGCCCTTTGTAAACTTTTTAGAAAGCTGTCTTCTTTATGGCTAATTTTGTCATTTCTTTGACCCTAGTTCAGCAAAGCACTTAGGCATTTAAGTAGGTACTTAAGTGCTTTGCTAAATGAGGCATTTATACCACACTTATCCAAGACGGCCTGAAGATGTAAATTTTTAACAATGAGAGTAATTAACTATTGAAACAATTTACCAAGACTCATGGTGGATTCTCCATCACTGGCAATTTTTAAATGAAGCACTGGATATTTTTTTTAATGATCTGCTCTGGGAATTAGTTTGGGGAAGTTCTATGGCCAGTGTTACACAGGAAGTCTGCCTAGATGATCACAGTGATCTCTTCGTCAATTCCAGGGCCAGAAGGGACCATTGTGATCATCGGGTCCAACCTCCTGTATAACACAGGCTGTAGGACTTCTCCAAAATCTGTGGTTTCAGAGTAGCAGCCGTGTTAGTCTGTATCCAAAAAAGAACAGGAGTACTTGTGGCACCTTAGAGACTAACAAATTTATTTGAGCATGAGCTTTCGTGAGCTATAGCTCACTTCATCGGATGCATGTATCCAATGAAGTGAGCTGTAGCTCACGAAAGCTTATGCTCAAATAAATCTGTTAGTCTCTAAGGTGCCACAAGTACTCCTTTTCTTTTTCCAAAATCTGTCTCTCATCTTAGTTTCCCACAGTCATCCTCTGTGCCTTTGTTCCATGTTGATGACTCACTTGATCCTTTAGCTGCTCGACTCCTTGCCCTCACCTCATTTTACCTGCAGCACTGGATCAGCTCTCCCATTGACCATAATGGCCACTCTAAATCTTGCCACTTTTTCTTGCATAACTTCTCTAAGACCCAAACTTCCCTGTCTTGCCTCATTTATATCCAGTCAGAACGCTTGCTGGAAACATCAATTTTCAGACTCACTGCTATTTCTTCTCTACACCACATCAAATGCAAACTACTTATCTTCACTTCACCACCTATAATCTGTCTCCTCTACTACCAATGATGCCAGCATTCATGGTCCATTTGTTAGCCCAGATATGCTTATTTGAAAATTTTTCTCTCATGCTGCACCATATGCCTCAGAGAACTTCCCCTTAAACATCTACAAAGCCACCTCGTTGTCCCCTTGCCAATCCCTCCTTAAAACTCTGTTCTGCCATGATGCCTGCAAAAAACTTGACAGTGGTTAGGTAGCTGATGTACTGTGACCACTGCTTAACTTAGCAACCATTACTGTCTCATTGTTTCCTTGTGCTCCCTATTTGTATCCATCTGCTGTACCTTGTCCTGTACTTCGAGTGTAAACTGTTGGTGGCAGGGACAGCCTTTTTGTTATGTAGTTATAAAGTGCCTGCAGTGTGGCTCTGATCTAAAACGAGTTACCAATGACTACAAAAAATATCAAGTTAGAAGTTCACTTTAGTCATCTGCTCATGTGTTCAAAATGACAAAGGACAATTTAGCTATAAAAAAGATCTTTATTTGTCTCTATGAGAAAGAATAAATCAGTTCACAAAAATTTCTTCAGTTAAGTCCAAATGTATTCAGCTAGGAAAGGGGCTGCCAAACTTCATGCAATATATCTGATTTGAGCTGTAAGTTTATATGAGCTGGAGCACCAAGTCCTGGTGAGATCTGTGTTGAAATAGAAGGCGCTTCTGGGTATCTGAAACTGTATGTGAAAGATATGACTAATTAGGCCTCCTCTATGTCTGTCCCAGAGCAATGATAGCAGCAGAATTGCTTCCTTGGGGTTATCTGTCCTTTTTTCATAGGTCATCCGTCCTGTTTGAAGTTCTCTCCAGAGCTAACAGTTCGAGTGAAGGCCTTACGATGGCAGTGCATTGAGTGCAAAACTTGCAGCTCCTGTCGAGATCAGGGCAAAAATGCAGTGAGTACTTCTGGAACCATACATTTACAGCTTCTGCTTGGCTTATCTTTGGTTACCTAGTGAGACTCAGAACTAACTAGTACTCTATACATTTATGGTTGGGAACTTGACATAGCCTGTCTGGGGTCAGTGGCAACTGAGAGCTGGACCTGGTGCAGTCCTCTGGTGTGAAGCTAACCAGAGCTGTCTGTCTTTTTCACAGGATAATATGCTATTTTGTGACTCATGTGACCGAGGTTTTCACATGGAGTGCTGTGACCCACCTCTCACCAGGATGCCGAAAGGTGAGGACTCTGTGTAACAAATGGGGGAATTAAAAGAGATGTTGGGAGAGAGGCGAATTGAAAGTATCGGCATATCAGAAAATAAGAGAATTCCCGTCTCCTCCTTACCTATCTTTATCTCACTCATTGCACCACTTTTCCAGTATTAAAAGCCATAGAGTGAGGAGAGCATGTACTTTCCATGTAACCTTCAGATGAGAATCCTTTATTCTCTTCCTTTTCTGCTTTCAGTAGAAAGAATCAAAATGTTAAATTCCTGGTTTAAAAGTTTTCAGAGGTCTGAGGGGATGGAGGTTATGGTAGCAGATTATCATTATCAACTTCTTTGGGTGAATGAGTAGCTTTGTGTAGAAGAAAAAAACTGATATGCAGTCCTTAAAGTGGCAGCAGATATTTCTGTTTGTGCAGTGAGTAGCTCCTGGAGCATAAGCTCAATTTATTCTGTTCTTCTCATACCTCAAAGGCCATGTATAAGGGAAGTCTATGTCGAAGTCTTCCCACGTGGTGTGGTGATGTCTCCACCTAGTTTGGAGGCACTATCCTTAAGTAAAGTAGGAACTCATTCAATGGATTTCCTTCTGTACTATTCTTCTGATAATCTGATGTGTGGGCTCCTCTATGCTTGCAGGAAGCATGCTTAAAAACTTACCTATAGAGCCTTTCTGGAGTGAGTGCTTCCACCAAGGCAGGATTTGAGTTTAGGTTGCTAGGACAGAAAGTTTTCTTACAACCTTATAGTAATGGGGGTCTGTCAGACTGTTCTTCACTCCATCTGGAGGGGACCTGTACTCTTTCTTGCCTCTGTTTTTTTCATTCATCCTGTGATGAGGCTTTGTGTCTTACAGGTATGTGGATATGTCAGATATGCCGGCCACGGAAGAAAGGAAGAAAACTTTTACACAAGAAGGCAGCACAGATAAAACGACGCTATGCCAACCCAATAGGACGTCCCAAAAACAGGTTAAAGAACCAAAACACAACGTAAGTTGCTTTAAGGAGAAAAAGAAAGTAGGGGCAGGGGAGGGGGAATAAATGGGACTTCTGTGGAGGGCTTAGTGTCCTACTTAAGGTGAATATCTCTAGCCCTGGTCTACACTAGGAACTTACATTGGTATAGCTATGTCTCAGGGGTGTTAAAAAATCCATACCCCTGAGAGATGTAGCTATACCAACCTAACCCCTGCCCTAAATTGATGGAAGAATTCTTTTGTCAAACTAGTTACAACCTCTCAGGGAGGTGAATTACCTACATCGACAGGAGAATCCCTCCCATCTGTGTAGGTAGTGTCTACACTGAAGCACTACAGTGGCACAGCTGCAGTTGTGCCACAGTAACATTTTAAGTGTAGGCATACCCTTGGTACATAATTTTTTTCACAGTACTAATATTAACTGTTCTATACAGAATTTGATTTCTCAGACTACTGTGTACAGTCAAGGAGTGTTGGGGCATTTGTTCAGTTCTTCTTTCTCCCTTTGCTGTAACTAGAGGTTTAGATTTAAAGTATTTAGCCCTCGTTACTTCAGACTAGCTTTGCTGGTTTACAGCAAGACTCTATTGCAGCAAGGCACCGCTCCTGTCAATGTAGGCTAGTTGCACTCTAGTCCTGTGGAAATATTGCTAGGAGTTAGAAAAGTTGTAGATTACATACACTGCAACAATGAATGAGAAATCTGAAACAGAAGTTGCTGAATATGAGCAACCCATTAAAATGATATTTTGTGAGGGTCTTAAAGGGGCACTGATGTTTAGGTCAGTGGAGGGAGCATTCTCTTTTGTTCCTTCATTGTAGTGGGGAGTTCTACAACATAATGGGCTTAGATGAGACCACTCTTAAACCTAATAGAGTACAAGAAAGGCAGGTCATGTGTATTTCACAATTTCATGACTGCAGACTTAGTTGCAACATTCAGATACCAAGCTTGCATTTAAAAAAACATGTTTCTTGCCCCTATGGGTATGTCCACACAGCAAAATAAAACCTGCTGCTGACACATGCCAACCATCTCTGGCTTGGGCTGCGGGGATGTTTAACAGCTGTGTAGACTTCCAGGTTTGGGCTGGAGCCCAGGCTCTCGGACCTTGGAGGAGGGGACCAGACAGGGAGGAGGCAGGCAATGAAATAGCCCTGCAGCCAGAGCCCCGTGAGCCCGAGTTGGCTGGCACAGGCCAGCCACGAGTTTTTCTTTGCTGTGTAGACATACCATTAGGTTGCAAAGTAAACCTGTGAAGAAAATAGCAGTTGTTCCATTGATGTCTGCCTGAGTCAACAGATATTCTGAAACAACAGCTCTGAGAAGAATGAACTGTCTTATCCGTTTCAATGGGTTTTTAAGTCTAAAACCTAAAAGATGACAGTTTAAATCTCAACACTCTTAATTTTTTCACTGGTGATTGTTTTAGCAGAAACAGCCAGCTAATGTGCATATCCCACAGTCCTTAATTGTTCGCTCAGCTGTCAAAGCCTTCAGCTTCTTCCTGATGGTTTCTACAATGCAGGTGTGCTGGCAATATAAAATCTTTGGCATATCAGAAAATGAAGATGTGGGGACAGCATAAATAAACTGACTTTAACATGAACATTACTAATAATGTGGCTGCAGTACAGATTGTATAATTCAATTTCACTTTTCATTCAGTAAAAACCTACATTTTTATATTTAAATAATCTGCTAGAGAATTTCCAGTAAGCAGGAATAGTCTAGGAATTTTGCTGTGGAACTTAGGCCCAGACTGTCATGCAGTAAACAGGGCTTTGATTACCACTTACTGAATTGTGTAGTTGATGTCTAGATACCGTGGTGATTGGCGTGGTACATAGATGTTAAACCAGTTTATTACCTTACCTAAATCTCTCTCTCTCTCTCTCTCTCTGCCACATCTACTGTCTGGCCCTTTTTTCGCCTCCTGGTTCTTTAGATCGAAAGGCCCCTTCAGTAAAGTTCGAACTGGCCCTGGTCGGGGCCGGAAGCGCAAGATCACTCTATCCAGCCAGTCAGCGTCATCGGCAGAAGGAGGATACCTGGAACGGATAGATGCCCTGGACTTCTACAGAGACAGCAGCACCACCTTGAAATTTAACAAGAAAACCAAAGGGCTCATTGATGGCCTTACCAAATTCTTCACCCCCTCCCCTGATGGGCGGAAAGCCCGAGGGGAAATGGTGGACTATTCTCAGCAATATAGGATCAGGAAAAAGGGCACCAGAAGATCTAGCACTTCAGACTGGCCCACAGGTAAAGGATCTGTCCCCTTGTCAGTCAAGGCAGCCTCTTTTAAGCCAGGAAAGGGTTCACTGAGGTAGAAGATATTGAACAGAGCTGGTAGATGGTAGAAATTTCATCTAGAGAGTAACAGATTCAAGTGCAAAAATGAATTAGACATCATAATAGAGTGACAAAGTGGGTGAGGTAATATCTTTTATAGGACCAGTTTCTGTTGGTGAGAGAGACAAGCTTTTGAGCTTACACAGAGCTCTCCTTTAGGAAACGTACTCAGTGTCACAGCTAAATACAAGATGGAACAGATTGTTTAGCATAAGTAGTTAAGACATATTTCAAGGGACTGTTCAAGTTGAAGTGGCCAGTTAACACCTTTCCAGTCATAGGGGGGACAGGGGAGGAAGCGGGGAGGGAGGGGGTTAAGTGGGTTATAGATTGTTGTAATAAACCAACAAGGGGGAGGGATAGCTCAGTGGTTTGAGCATTGGCCTGCTAAACCCAGGGTTGTGAGTTCAATCCTTGAGGGGGCCATTTGGGGCAAAAATTGGGGATTGGTCCTGCTTTGAGCAGGGGGTTGGACTAGATGACCTCCTGAGGTCCCTTCCAACCCTGATATTCTATGATTCAGGGGGTAGCCGTGTTAGTCTGTATCCACAAAAACAATTATGCCCAAATATGCCCAATAGATTATGCCCAAATAAATCTGTTAGTCTTTAAGGTGCCACCGGACTCCTTATTATTTTCATAAATCCAGTGTCTCTATTCAGTCCATTGTTTTTAGCATCTAGCAATGTTATGAATTTAAGCTCCCAGGCTTGTCTTTTGAAGGTGTTATGCAGGTTCCCCCTGTTTTTTTGTTTGCTTTTTGTTTTTGTTTTCCTTTCCATCCTATGACTGGAGAGGTGTTAATGGGCCACTTCACCTTGAATGGTCCTTTGGCATGTGTGTTAACTGCTTATGCTAAACAATCTGTTCCACCTTGTATTTAGCTGTGATGCAGAGTACATTTCCCAAACCTGAAGAAGAGCTCTGTGTAAGCTTGAAAGCTTGCCTATCTCACCAACAGAGGTTGGTGCAATAAAATGTATTACCTCATCTTCCTTGTGTCTCTAATATCCTGGGGCCAGCACGGCTACAACACTGCAATGATGTCATGATAGAATAGCAACTTGGAGAATGGAAGATATGTATATATATGTGTATGTGTGTGTGTGTGTGTGTGTGTGTGTGTGTATATATATATATATATATATATATTAAAAAAAAGCATAGAAGGTCATAGATAGATACAGTTCCAGTCCAAAAGGAAGGGGCTAAGGGTGGCCTGAGAAATCTGTAAAGTCATGTCAAATATTGTTCGGGAAGAGTGAGTGACTCGGAGGCAGGGGCTAACTTAATAAAAGTTTTCTTATAAATAGGGAGGTGAAAGTATGAAACAGGGAACAACTAAAAACAAACTTGTATGATGGAAAGAACCCTTGTCAGTTTCTTTTGTGTGGCATAGGCCACATGTAGAAGGTATGTACCGTTCTGGAATGTGAGAGGTTCTGCTTTGAGTAGTCCTGGACACATTCTTACATGCCACTAGATGGCACTCTGGAGGGCATTAACTCTCCTCACCCTAAGAAAAGGAGGACTTGTGGCACCTTAGAGACTAACAAATTTATTTGAGCATAAGCTTTTGTGAGCTACAGCTCACTGAAACCTGTCATCTCCTCACTCCATCTCCAAGTTTCAAGCACTTTTTTCAGCTAAAGAATGCTGTCTGGGTTGCAAATCAAGTGACAGTGTTTATGCTCTTTTCAGTCTTGTGTAATTTCCTGTATTATATGTCAAGTAATATCCCCTTTTCCAAAGCACCAGAAACCAATAAGATGATTGATCACTTAGTCACTGATTACTTTAACTGGCCCTGTATAACCAGTGGATAATATTCAGCAATGCCATGCAGGAAATCTATCTTTAGAAATAATTATTAATATGGATACAGTTTTGTCACAGTAAAATTAAGCAAAATTCACAGAACAGTCATGGCGGGGAAAAAAAGGACAGAATCAGGATATGATCCCAGCAGGGCTGAAGACGAAGCCAGAGCCCCACCATGCACGGCGCTGACAGCCAGAGCTGAAGAAGTCATGGAGATCTGTTAAAGTCATGGAATCCGTGACCTCTGTGACCAAATTGTATCCTTAATTATGAACATCAGACTGGTTGACTTTGGAAGTGTAAAATGGGCACTTGATGTAATCTCCACCACTCTCAAATAATCCCCAGCAAGCAGGCTGTTAAATTGCTGATGTGGCTGCAGGGATGGTTACTTGAATATTGAACCAAGAATGTTGTAGCTCTGTGGAGTTCAAGTGCCTTCTCTGGTGCTGGTGAAAAGATGGGAAAAGGTGCTTCCTGCAAAATGCAAGCCTTACAATTTTCACTCAGATTTTTCATAAAGTGGAATATCTTTTCTGGTGGTTGAGGGGTGTATAGCCCAGTCTGTTTTGGGAGGGGCAGAGAAAGCCCATGTTTGTTTGACTGGATCCCTGCTTACCAGAAACAAAGCAGTAAGCCATATGTAATTTCCTTTGTTTCTAAATTCTCATTGTGTGCATGTCATTATAATAACATGAAAACTTAAGAGACCAGCTATTTAACCAGGTCCCGTATGTTTGCATTATCTCTTTCAGGGCCATTGATCCAAAACTATCTATTCCTGTATGGTCTCAAACATCAGAAACGTGGCAAAGTGACTAAGGCTATGTCTACACTAGAAACCTTACAGCAGCACAGCTGTATTGCTGCAGCTGCACCGCTGTAAGGTCTCCTGTGTAGCCGCACTATGCCAACTGTAGAGAGAGCTCTCTGGTCGGCATAATTAAACCACCCCAGCAAGCAGCGGTAGCTATATCAGCGGGAGAGTGTCTCCTGCCAATTTAGCACTTTCTACATCGCTGCTTCTGTCAGTGTAACTTATGTTGGTCAGGGGTGTCTTTTTTCAAACCCCTGAGCAACCTATGTTTTACTGACAAAAATGCTAGTGTAGACGTAGCCTAAATGCAGCTGAGCCTCTTCTTACTAGAATGCACTTATAGCTTTGCTAATGATCAGTGAGAAATTTCTCTCTCATTCACAGACAATCAGGATGGCTGGGATGGAAAACAGGAAAATGAGGAGCGGCTTCTTGGGAGCCAGGATATCATGACTGAAAAAGATATGGAGTTGTTCCGAGATATTCAGGAGCAAGCGCTGCAGGTAAAGTCAAACTGTTAGTGTCTGGGAAATCTTAAACCTGTGCTATAAATATAAACGGAGAGAAAAAGAACTCCTACTGCTGAATCAGTCTGTCAGAACAGCTAATTGCCCTATCCCCCTTTCTGAGAGAATGCATAGTAATGGGTAGTTGATTCAAGGAGGCTGAACGTTGTGACTGATTAGCTTCACAAATTGCAAAAAGTTCATGAGAAGAAGAGGTTAATGTTCTAAAATAATATATGTTAATCATGCACCTTTGACCATCTTACATGCCCTCTGTCCACTCAGTAGTGCACACCTCCTGAGACTTATTCTAACATTCTAAGATCCAGCAATCATTAAAAAACAACCACCACCTGCAAGGTAAATGTTCTCTTCCCCAAATAAGGAAATCCTCCCTTCCCCTCAAACACTCTGAAATATTTTGGCATCGAAAAGGAGAGATCATCATAGCTTCTATTTTTGGAAGATTTTGAGATATTGGACTTAAAAATCATTACATTTTTATTGACAGGTTTCAGAGTAGCAGCCATGTTAGTCTGTATCCACAAAAAGAAAAGGAGGACTTGTGGCACCTTAGAGACTAATGTTAGTCTCTAAGGTGCCACAAGTCCTCCTTTTCTTTTTACGTTTTTATTGTTGTATATAGTGTAGTTGTAGCCATATTGGTGTCAGGATATGAGAGAGACAAGGTGGGTGAGGTAATGTCTTTTATTGGACCGACTTCTGTTGGTGAGAGAGCCAAGCTTTCATGCTTACACAGAGCTTCTGAAGAAAAGTTGTGTGTAAGCTCAAAAGCTTGTTCCTCTCACCAACAGAAGTTGGTCCAATGAAAGATATTACCTTACTCACCTTGTCTCTCCAATGATATTTTTAGTCAAACTGAGAAAGATCCCATTCGGAGTGAGTGAGAGACTGATATAAAAAAATATAAGCAATGTCTGTTTTATACTGTAAAACAATCTTGTGTGGAATATCTTTGAACATTTTAGTAGTATTTTTCCTGCATGTCCCCATCTTCATTCTTTGCAGAGTTTGAGATCTGGGCCTAAGGAAATAGGAAATCTATACTAAGTGCTTTGGGGGTTTGTATCTGTCAGGCACTGCCCTGCCCTATCTGATTAGTTCAGGACCTCTGTCCATATATGCAGTTTGTAACTGAATGTAGTGCAGTTATTCCTATAGCATCATTCATAAAGCTATGTTTTAGTCACAGGCATTTTTAGTAAAAGTCATGGACAGGTCACAGGCAGTAAACAAAAATTCATAGCCCGTGACCTGCCCATGACTTGTACTATATACCCCTGACTAAATCTTGAGTGCTCTGGGGGTGGGAACCTGGGGGTACTGCTGCTGCATGGCGGAGGGGTTTGGGAAGGGTGGCAGGCTCCCTACCTGCCTCCACACGGCTCCCCGGAAGTAGCGACATGTCCCTTGGCTCCTAGGTGGAGGTGTGGCCAGGAGGGCTCAGTGCACTGCCCCCGCCCTGAGTACCGGCTCCGCAGCTTCCATTGGCCATGGTTCCCGGGGGTGCTGGGGCAGTGGTGCCTGTGAGCGGAGGCAGCACACGGAGCCGCCTGGCCGCCCCTTCGCCCCGGGATATGTTGCTGCTTCCAGGGAGCCCCCAAGGTAAGCGCTGCCCGGAGCCCTCATCCCCTCCCGTGCCCCAATCCACTGACCCAGCCTTGAGCCCCCTCCCACAGCCAAACTCCTGCTGCTGCTCGGGGAGCGGTGGCCCGAGACTGCCACAGCAGCAGCCGGTGTGGCTGGCCCAGGGGCTGCCCGAGCCTCACCAGCGGCTGCAGAAGTCCTGGAGGTACTAGAAAGTCACAGAATCTGTGACTTCCGTGACAGACTCACAGCCTTAATCATTAGGCATGCATAGCATTTTACAGGTAAACTGAAAGGACAGATTCTTGCCATGAGTAGCTTACAGTCTGTTAGACAAAGGTCAGATGGAGGCAGCAAACAAAATAGGGAAGGTGAGAGCTGCAGTAAAAGATTATAAAACACTTTTGATGCATACATCTCTTGTTGTTTATATTTTATGTTTCATCTTTGAGGGAGCTAAAAATGCACTGAATTGGCAGGTCATAGGACATGAACATAAGAATACTGGCGAACAAGATGAGCAGCAGGTAACAATAGAGCTGTGGATGGCCTTGAAGGGTGTTGCATTAGAAGAGTCAGAGTAGAGCAGGACTGGCTGATGAGAGCTGTTGTATATTTGGACTGCCTAAATAGTAGCAATTTGGAGCCTAAATATTAGGAAGTGTATTGCATGGAGCCTCTAGCTTCCTTAGAATGGTATTCTGTAAGTAATTGCTCTGTTTCTGGCCCAGGGTGATGATAGAATCATAGATCTGTAGGACTGAAAGGGACCTTGAGAAGTCATCAAATCCAGCCCCTTGCGCTGAGGCAGGACCCAGTACACCTACACCATCCCTGACAGGTGTTTGTCCAACCTGTTCTTAAAAACCCTCCAATGATGGGGATTCTAAAACCTTTTTTGGAAACCTGTTCCAGAGATTAACTACTCTTACAATTAGAAAGTTTTGCCTAATATCTAACCTAAATCACCCTCGCTGCAGATTCAACCCATTAGTTCTTGTCCTACTTCAGTAGACATGGAGAACAAGTTATCCCCAACCTCTTATAACAGCCCTTAACATACCCATAGACTGTTATCAGGTCCAGCTCAGTTGTCTTCTCTCAAGAATAAATATGTCTCATTTTTTTTAACCTTTCCTTATAGGTCAGGTTTTCTAAGCCTTTTATAGTTTTTGTTGTTCTCCTCTGGAGTCTCTCCAATTTGTCCATATCTTTCCTAAAGTGTGGTGCCTGGTATTGGACCCAGTACTCCAACTGATGCCTCACCAGTGCCAAGTAGAGCAGGACAATTACCTCCTGTGTCTTATGTTTACTCCTGTTAATGCTCCCCAAAATATTAGCCTTTTTCACAACTGCATCACATTGTTGACTCATATTCACTGTAACCCCCCCCCGATCCTTTTCAGAGGTAATGTCATGCCAGTTATTCCCCATTTTGTAGTTGTGCATGTGATTTTTCCTTCCTAAGAGAAGTACTTTGAACTTGTCTGTATTGAATTTCATCTTGTTGATTTCAGATCAATTCTCCAATTTGTCAAGGTTGTTTTGAATTCTAATCCTGTCTTTCAAATGTTATAAGCATACTCTCCATTCCATTATCCCAGTCATTAATTAATATATTGAATAATACTGGACCCAGGACTGACCCTTGTGATGGGACTCCACTAAATACGCCCTCCAGGTTTGACAATGAACAGTTGATAACTACTCTTTCAGTACAGTCTTTAAACCAGTTGTGTACCCACCTTATAATAATTTCATCTAGACTGCATTTCCCTAGTTTGCTTATGAGACTGTTTCGTGGGACTGTGTCAAAAACCTTACTAATATCAAGATGTAGTACATCTACTGCTTTCCCCTCATTCAGTGGGCCAGTAACCCTGTCAAAGAAGGAAATTAGGTTGATTTGGCATGATTTGCTCTAGCCAAGTCCATGCTGGCTATTCCTTATAACCCTGTTATCCTCCAGTTGCTTACAAATTGATTGTTTAATAATTTGTTCCAGTATCTTTCCAGTTATCAAAGTTATGCTGACTGTTATATAATTCCCTGGGTCCTCTTTGTTCCCCTTTTTAAAGATACGTACTATGTTTGCCCCTTCTCACGTCCTCTTAGCCTTCATCCATCCTCCATGGATTCTTGAACAGTTCTAAAATCGCTTCAGCTAGTTCCTTAAGTATCCTATGATGAATTTTATCAGGCCCTACCAACTTGAATACATCTATCTTCTCTAAATATTCTTTAACCTGTTTTTTTCCTACTTTGGCTTTTGTTCCTTCCCCTGTTAATATTGATTGTGTTAAGTATGTGGTCATCATTCACTCTTTTTAGTGAAAACTGAAGCAAAATAGACAGTAAACACCTCAGCCTTCCTAATGTCATAGGTTATTATCTCTCCTTCCCTGTTAAGCAGAGGATCTATACTTCCCTTTGTCTTTCCCCTGCTCTTAATATATTTAAAGAACCTCTTCATATTGCCTTTTATCTCTCTTGTTAGTAGGTATAACTCATTTTGTGCTTTAATCTTTCTGATTTTGTCCCTACATACTTTTGCTATTCTTTTGTGCTCCTCCTTAGCAGTTCATCCATGTTTCCACTTTTTGTAGGATTCCTTTTTGATTTTCAGGTCATTAAAGAGCTCCTAATGGAGCCATATTGGCTTCTTACTATTCTTTCTAGTTTTCCTTTGCATGGGGATAGTTTGTACTTGTGCTTTCAATATTGTCTCCTTGAGAAATTGCCAGCTCTCTGAACTCTGTTTTCCTATATAAAAATTGCATTAGCCTATATAAAATCACCATCTGCCTGTGGGCCTCTGTGTTGTTCAGTTTTATAGTTTTCACAGTCTTGAATGATCTATTCCTTCTAAAACTACAAGTTTTGCTCTTTCCTTAAGTATAACTATCCCTACACAGTTTGTTCCCCTTACTCCAGATATTTGGGCTTCTGTTTGTTTACCTTTTGTTGTTCCATAGTAATTGGAATGAACCCAACCTAAATATAGTCACTATATACAAAGAGCCTTAATGAATAATGAGTTGTGATAAGTCTGCACTAAACCACAGCAGTGAGATAAACCAAACTAATATGAGAGCCATTAACCCTTCAGATCCCAGCACAAATGCAGCAATGCTGTACATAATTGCTTATTTCTGATACTATTACATGGGTGATTTAAAAAACAAAAACCCCATAATAAAGTGCTGTAATGACTAGCTTTTTCAGTCAGAGAATTTTGGCTTAGAAAAGTAAATGAAAATCTGAATCTAATCTTCCAGTAGTTTGGACAGAAATTTAGTAAATAGATGCCCTTGTCAAACAGTTGCTGGCCAGAAAAGGAACAAGTTTTTGAAAAACAAACTTTAGATGTAATGTATTTGATATTGCAAATAATCTGGTGAAGGCAAATGTAATTTTAAAGTGAAGTAGCTGGTGGATTGGTTTTGGCAGGGATTGGGTTAAACAGTGGTTGAGATGCAGTTGATGCAAGTGCCTGTGTAGAGCTGAGCTAAATGCTGCACCTGAGCAAACGGAAATGCACAAGCCGAATGAAGTATCGCAGGGAAGAGACTGAATCTGTAAGTGTGTGAGACGGAAGTAGTGTAGGGGCAGACCACAGCAAGCCTGCGAGTTGTTCAGTACATCTCTTGGTGGGAGCTTTCTCCTGACCACTGCAATGTGCAAACAGCTGTACTGGAGCTGGGTCTCCACATTTACACTGGGCATTCATTTGGAGGAGAGGTTGATTGTTGATGCGAGGGCACAGACGCAGGAGACATTGCCACAGGTGCACATTACTCTTTGTTCTTCCTTGAAACATGCCTGGCGATGCCTGGGATGATTGTGTTGGTGACTGACTGGCAACTCTGCATTGTTGCTCTCAGGAACAGTGGAGGAAGAGTATGCAGTAGTGTTCGACTAGACAAGAATAGAGATTCCTATCAGAATACAGTGTAGGAGATTCTTCACTATGGATTTGCATAGATATAAAAAGATCCCTACTCCTTTCTTTCTAAATTGGCTTTTGTTAACAGGTGAAATTTTCATGTTGCATATATCCCATTCTGAAAAGTGTTGGGTGATTGCACTTTCATTTCACCATGGGATCCAAATACTAGCCTAACACTAGTGTTAGCTTTTAGCACCAAAGGTTGTTTTAATCCAGCTAGCACAGGATTTTTTGTCTTTCAGTAAAACCTTTTTACTGTTCAAAGGAAGGTAAACTCACTCCTTCATTTAGCTCCCTTCCTATTAGAGAACCTGAGACAACCCCCCAGGCCTTTTCCTAAAAGGGAAGGGCCTATGGAATCAACAAGCTGAGGGGGAAAGGCATTTTTTCAATTAGTGGAACTTTTGATCATACACAGATACCAAACTATAATTTTTGAGATTTTTTTTGATCAACCTCTGAAAAAACTTAGCCTTGATAAGAATGGAAGGAAATATGAACCGAGCACCTCCGTTGCTGATTAACGCATGTGGTGCTTTTGGATAAAACTCTAGGACAGGAGGCTTTTGTTCTTTTCTGTATCTTGAGGTATTTTGTTCAAACGTGTACGCCTAGGAGAGCTGAATGAATAATAATCTGAACTTTCCTCCTTCTTCATTAGTCTTACTTAACAGATAGAGTTATACTAAATGGAAAAATCTGGATTTGGGATGGTAGCATCTTATGCCGTAACCCAAATGCCAAGGATGTTTTTAGCTATTTCATTCTACTGGAATACATTTATTTATAGGCATTTCACTGACACTCTTCATATTAATATCTGACAGCCTACTGCTAAGTGGTCTCATTTATTAATAGCTATGCAGTCCATGCTGAGACATGTGACAATGCAAAGTCACTGAAAACCTTTGGATTTTAACCATGTGAGTGTTGGAGCCTTTTGAAGTAATGTGATCATGGACTGACAAGTTGAAAAAAATTGAGAGGGTGTGCAATTCCTGGATTCCAAAGCTTATATCCTGGAGAATGTTTGCCAGCGAACTCAGATAAGGAACTGTCAATAGGAGTTTGGGTAACATCTTAAACCAATGACCATACCCTGAATAGAGATTTGTTTGCCACTGTTGTAACTCACAGCAGTGCATGTGGTGTGTGTGGGTATACATTATCACTGGATATATGTATGTGTATGTCCAAACACCATCAGCAGTTATCTATTTCTCTGCTTAGATATTGCAGTGATGGGGACACAGAAGCACCTAGACTGAAAGAAGATTAGGTTGAGTGATTTATAAGAGTGTTTGTTGAGTGCTGGCTATATCTGGGGCTATGACCTGCAGCAAATGTGGGTAATATTAAATGCATCTGATTGTCATGAAGGTGTTTGCTAGCTCTCCCGTCTCTGGATTGGGTGCCATACATGAAGAGTAAGTGGTATTGCTGTTGGCTTTAAAAGCGGATGTCAGCATCTTCCTGTTTCTCTGTGGAGCCATGTAGAGGAAGACAGACTAGATGGATATAAACATATTTCTCCTCCCCTCCTCCCCCCCGTACTCCTGAAACTGATAAGTATTTGATTTGCTAATTTACAAAAATATTTTTTTCTTGAACAGAAAGTAGGGGTGACAGGGCCTCCTGATCCACAAGTCCGCTGCCCTTCGGTTATCGAGTTTGGGAAGTATGAAATCCACACCTGGTACTCCTCCCCATACCCACAGGAATACTCAAGGTACACTGTGCAAACTCTTCACCTTCATTGGTGTTTACAAATTGTGTGATAGTTACTCTGGCAGGTGCAGAAATCCCAGGCTGGTGAACTGGAATTTTAGCATATAAAGAGCATATATGTGATTTATGATAAATAATGAAATGAGTATCTTGGGGTCCATTTAGGCCTAATCAAAAAATTGATAAATTCTCTCATGTCCCTATATACTGCAAGTATTACAAATGCTTTTGAAAGGTATATAAGATGGATATGCAGAGAGTTGAGGTGCTGTGTTCCCAAGGGGGAGAGCACTCCCAGGCTAAGTGATCTGGCAATACATTGTTACTAAACATGTAGATGACTGGAGAAGTTGAGTTTGAGGTCTCATCAGTTCTTTAGTTTTAGCATACATTACAATATAAACAATATTCATTAGCATACATTACAATATAAACTGTTAAAGCTTGTGCTGAGGTGAACTTCGAAATAATCTGATTTAGAGCTGTGAAATGGCAGGATGCATTCTTGAAGGAAATGGAAAAAGAAATAGGCAGAAAAGTTGCTAAGAATAATTTGTTTAAAATTACACTATATGAACTGTTGCTAAATTATTTTTGGTTCCAGATATTTATTTACAGTTGTCATCAGCATAATGCCTCGCATTTACCAAACCCAAATATGGTAAATTTGTCTGTTTCCTGACCTAGGAGACTGCCATGTAGGAGAGAGTAAAATTTATTTGGTCGCTTTTATATTGTTTTCTATTCACTGAAAACCTTGCAAACTGTCTAAACCACAAGCTGTCCAACCTTCAGAAAAAAAGTCAGTTCAGAATGTGGACCAGCTTTAAATAAGACCATAGAGGGGAAAGAATGAAACCACAAAACACGCTCTCTCACCCAGTCATGCAGCACGGGGATCACTGTAAAAAATAATTCTTACTCTTCCAAATGCTGTGGGATTAGTTAAAATAACTGTAATTAACACTGTAGCTGGAGAGAGTAATTGGAGTCAAGTCAATAATAGCAGGCTCACCATCGACCCCATCACAGTGAATGACTTGAACAGAGAAAGGCTTCATAGAAATTAGAGATTGAATTTTAGAGATTGAAAATTACAAAGCCCTCCCCCCAATGCAGAACAGTTCCTTATAGTATTTCTCCAGAGTTTTAGCTGACACACACAATGGGACCTTCACCACTTCCATTGGATACTGTTTCACACTTTAGCAGAGCTCAGTACGTGGAACACTGTATATGTAAAATGTGTATTCATTATAGAATAAAGAAATGGGGTGGCTTGAGACTTATTTTATATTTTTGGCTGAAGTAGATATTTGGTTAAGTTGTTTGGTTAGTGAGACTGCTTTTATCATTTTCTTTTCCCTCAAGTTCTGTATTAGCAGGACTGAGGAATTTGGTACTTTTGTTATAGTTAATAAGCAAAAGCATACAATGTATTTATAGATTTTGATTTTCTTTACCTTTACTTACAGGCTACCTAAATTGTACCTTTGTGAATTCTGTCTAAAGTATATGAAAAGTAGAACTATCCTCCAGCAGCACATGAAGAAATGTGGCTGGTTTCATCCTCCAGCCAATGAAATTTACAGAAAGAACAATATTTCAGTCTTTGAGGTAAGTTAGGAAAATGATTGATAACTGCTGCTTTTCTGTGTCATTTAAAATGTGACACTGATGCCTTTACAACATTCATATAGATCATGTGGGATTCATATACCCTTAAAAATCTTGCCCTCTCTTTGTCCTTAAATCATTCAGCTCTGTAAAGAATGAGGAAGTGAATGATAGCCCTGCGTGTCATAGTGCTAAGTTCATGAGTAGATTAGTGACCTCAAAATATGTTAAAAGCCATAAATGGGATTAATTTCTCCTTCAGGCTGATATATTAATATAACAGAGTGATCAGTGCCCCCTCAGTGTACCCTACCACTTTGACAATCATCTGAGCCACTATGCATTATCTGGCAATCCTTTCTTTAATGTTTGAGGGTTAGAATGAATTGAGATATCCAACAGAATCAGATAATTGTATGGTGATAAGTGTAATGACTTCATTTGTTCTCTGTTTCTGTAAGGTTGATGGCAATGTCAGTACCATTTACTGCCAGAACCTGTGCTTGCTGGCAAAACTCTTCCTGGACCACAAGACACTCTATTATGATGTGGAGCCATTTCTTTTCTATGTGCTGACACAGAATGATGTCAAGGGCTGCCACCTTGTAGGCTATTTCTCGAAAGTAAGTATTTTAGCATGGAGTAATCTTGGATTCGGACTTGGAGCTGGACCTGTTCTGTGTCGGTTTGAAATATAGTGTTGCCAAAGGGTCTTTCGTTAGTTGTGGCAGTCCTGGTCTTAGACCGTGTATGAAGAATTCAGGGACGTGTAGCAACTAATAAAGCCGAGTTTCCTCTTCATATTGTTGAACAGAGCATATCCTCAAAGGAACTAGTACAGCACTTAGCAGCTCAAAGGGAAAAGTTTTTAAATGACTTCCTATTCCCTTGATGGTGATAGGTAGAACTGCTTGTGAAGTAAACATTGTTACCCACATAAAGCTATCTAAGCTCTTCCTCGGCAGAGAATGTCTTTTCTTGGTCTGCAATTTGAACCTCCTTTCAAACCTTTTATTTTGTATGCTAGGAATGCGGAGTCCACTGATGTTGAATATATCTTAGTGTTCCCCATATAGAAGCCAGGCATAGGAAGCCAAACATAAGATTTCAAATAGCTACATTTTCAAGTCTCTTTGTCACAGCAGTAGTTGTTTTGTTTGCAATCCTAGCCATCAGAGAAACAAGGCAAAAACCAAACAAAAAAACCCCAGTGGCAGTAATCAATGGTCATCTTTCAACTTCTAGACCAGCACACAATGGCTTGGATTTTGATTTCAGTTACAGTGGTGTGAATCTTGGTTCACTCTAGATTTACACCAGTGTTACTTGGATATGCGAATCTATCTCTATGTCTTTAGGACCTCCATTTTGGTGCTTTTGAGTGACTGGTGGGGACTTAAAAATGACCGTCAGTGTAGGAATTTATCTTTGTTTCTAAGTCAAAGAAGATAGCAGATGTCACTGTCTCATTCTTTCCCCCCTCCTGGGGTGGTTGTTTCAGTAGTAATGACAATGACTTGGTACTGTTCCATCTTAACTCACTGGGGACTGTGCTTCACTGCTGCGCGTTGCTGTCCCCAAGGAGCTGTGACTGGGGCTTTCATTCTTAGTCTTTAGTTCAGGATTAATTACTAGCTCACACACAGCAGCTTCTTTTCTATCTCACTAAACCATTGTTTTTCAAGTTTCTTTCTCTTTTCTCTATCAGGAGAAGCACTGCCAACAGAAGTACAACGTTTCCTGTATAATGATTCTTCCCCAGTACCAGCGTAAGGGCTATGGCAGGTTCCTCATTGACTTCAGTAAGGATCACTTTCACATTCATGTTTTTTTCACCTTTTCATATTTGTTTGGCCTTTCATATTTTTAGACGGGGAAGATGTACAGGTATCCAGGAACTTTCTTGGGTGAAATACCTTCTCCAGAATTAGCTGTATTCTGAGAGCACCAGAAAACATCCAGGCTTCTGGGCTCTGCTCTTTAAACTGGTGGAAAGCTAAATGCTGAAAACAAATACATGATTTTCCCTCTGATTCCCATGTTTACCACATAAGTGCCTCATGCCAAAAGCTGTAGAGATGCTCAGTGCAGAGTTTCTGGCAAAAGTTAACCCTACTTTAGTAGTTCTTTCTGAAATAAAGTAAACCCTAAAACTACATTGCTTGTTGAAACTGTCAGCAGCTGAACTAAGAGACTTATAGTTTCTCAAGCAGATGCTAATAATAGTTTGTTTATTTTATCTTTTGATTTAGAGTAATCAAAAACATCTATACACAGGCTCTGAGCACTCAGTAATTTGTATAAAATTACGAACTCAAATACAAATTTCAGTCAGCTCCTCTTACTGACCAGCAGCTCTAAATACAAACAATAACACCCCATTACATTGGCCAGTACCTCAGTCTCCACTGTCAGCTTGTCTGCACTTACCAGCACAACGATACTGGTATAATTAAACCACTTTACTTATACCGAGGTAACCCCTGTGTGGCCACTCTTATTCTGGAATTAGTGTCCATACAGGTTGGTATAATGGTACAACTATACTGGAATAGTTCTGCCAATAAATTTCCCTGGGTAGACCAGTCCTAACTCTCTTCAAGGACCAGGTAAAATACATGGGCCCTACAAAATGCCCTGAAAATCAACAAATCTAGGTTATTTCAGATCAGGAGTGGGAGCCCCCGGCTCTGATAGGGAATGACTTGTCTACCAACCACTGCCTCTTTGTTCTATCTAGCATCCTTGCCTCCTCTGATCACAGCTGTGGTAGTATATCACAGGAAAATAGGCAGTCTTAGGCCCATTAGGGCTCTATAGGTCAGTACCAGAATATGAGAAGCTCAGGGATCTAACTGAAGTTTCCCAACATCATAATTTTTTTAAAAAGTTTGGGTTTTTTTGGTTTAGCCACGTGCTGGAAATATGTGCTTCCCCTTGAAATCCTCAGTCATCATTTCAATCACGTTTTGTGCCTGAATATTCAATTTCACAAGCACAAAAATATCTGGGTGTGCTCTGAGGAGAAGGTTACTGCTGTTTTAGGCTGAAGTCGGTTATGAAATAGTTCTTTTCCCTCTTGTCTTTCATTAATGATTAAAGACAATAGAGTGACAGTACACTGTTTTGTAATTACTATATTAGTGTACTCTAAAATAAATTTGAAAAGGATATTTAGAAGGCTTTCTGCACTTTAACTGCATACTCAATATCCAGATAACAGTTCCAAGGCACTTTCTCATTATATTGTCCTTCTTGACCTGAAGAAGAGTTCAGTGTAAGCTAAAAAGCTTTTCTCTCTCACCAACAGTAGTCCAATAAAAGATAGCTCACCCATCTTGTCTCTCTAGGTTCAAAATAGGCAGATTATGCCATCTAGTGGTAATAGCTCATAATCTGTAATCAAAGCAGGATGCAGTTTATAAATCTCTGAATGTACTATAGAATAATGGAGGTTAGAGATGGAAAAGATCTGACCGATTATTCGGTGTCTCCTGTAGATGCAGGATATAGTCTTGGTTTTCAAACACTTTCCGTCCCTTTTTTGGAAGAATGCCACTGTACAAACTTCTCTATAATGTTGGCACTGGGATAGGATGTAACAGTTGGTATCTACATATGCCAGTCCTTGTGAGAAGTTGCTTTGTGTTTCCTTAGGCTATCTGCTATCAAAGCGTGAGGGCCAAGCAGGGTCCCCAGAGAAGCCATTGTCTGATCTGGGCCGTCTCTCATACATGGCTTATTGGAAAAGTGTAATATTGGAGTGCCTTTATCATCAAAATGACAAGCAAATCAGCATCAAAAAGTTAAGCAAACTCACTGGAATCTGCCCTCAAGACATCACTTCCACTCTGCATCACCTGCGAATGCTTGACTTCCGCAAGGACCAGTGAGTATAGCAATCGCACTGCTTCTCAGCTGGGATCCAGATACAACTGTACAGAGCAGGGGGAGAGGTCATATTCATACACTTGGGTGATGTAACATCTCCCCTGCTCCCCAGGGGCTGGCTCTGACTGCTCAGACAGCACTAGCAGGACAGATCACACAGTAATATGCCAGGGTGAATGTTGAGAAGGGCAAATATATAATCTGAGCATCAAAGCCAAGTAACATACCATCAGCTCTTACACAATAGTAGTGATGTGTCTTTTTACTTTTCCTATTTCTTTGTGGAGGTAGTATGGTATGGTGTCATTCAAAATCACATGAGTAAAGGTACTCTTTGTCCTGCAACAAAGGTCTTGTTTACATTATAAAAATGACCATGTCAGCGGCTCAAGTTATAACACTGATGTCCCCGAACACAGTTAAAGCACATTTTTGTAGTTGGGACTTAGCCTTTTGACTGTGTTCTTGAGTAGCATTAAGCCTTTGATATGTACCCTAAGTAATGAGTGTGTCTCTCTCACCCTTTCCTTCCCTTCATTTTAGGCTGCCTCTCCCCCAGTGTATATACACCCAATCTCACAGTCTTAATACCCTCATCTAAGAACATAAGAATGGCCATACTGGGTCAGACCAATGGTCAGTCTAGCCCAGTATCCTGTCTTCTGACAGTGGCCGGTGTCAGATGCTTTAGAGGTAATGAACAAAACAGGGCAGTTTATAAAGTGATCCATCTAGTCGTCCAGTTCCAACTTCTGGCAGTCAGAGGCTTCAGGACACCCAGAGCATGGAGTTGCATCCCTGACCATCTTGGCTAATAGCCATTGATGCACCTATCTTCCATAAACTTATCTAATTTTTTTTTTTGAACCCAGTTATATTTTTGGCCTTCACAACATCCCCTGGCAACAAGTTCCACAGGTTGACTGTGCGTTGTGTGATGTACATCCTTTCATTTGTTTTAAACCTGCTGACTATTAATTTCATTGGGTGACCCCTGGTTCTTGTGTTAAGTGAAGGGATAAATAGCGCTTCCTTATTCACTTTCTCCTCACCATTCATGATGTTATAGATCTCTGTCACATCTTACCTCAGTTGTCTCTTTTCTAAGATTAACAGTCTAAGTCGTTTTATTCTCTCCTCCTATGGATACTGTTCCATACTCCTAATCATTGTTGCCCTTCTCTTTACTTTTTCCAATTATAATGTATATATTTTTGAGATGGGGCAACCAGTACTGCAGGCAGTATTCAAGGTGTGGGCATACCATGGATTTATATAGTATCATTATGATATTTTGTGTCTTATTATCTATCCTGATACGAATGGTTCCTAATATTTTGTTAGCTTTTCTTTCTGCTACTGCACATTGAGCAGATGTTTTCAGAGGGCTATCCACGATGACTCCAAGATCTCGTTCCTGAGTGGAAACAGCTAACTTAGACCCCCATCATTTTGTGTGTATAGTTGGGATTATGTTTTCCAATGTGCATTCCTTTGTACTTATCACCATTGAATTTCACCTGCCATTTTGTTGTCTGGTCACGCAGTTTTGTGAGATTCCTTTGTAACTCTTTGCAGTCAGCTTTGGACTTGACTATTCTGAGTAATTTTGTATCACCTGCAAACTTTGCCACCTCACTATTACCCCTAAAATCAAATGAGGTTGTAACATTCAACTTGCAGTTTGCTCTGTAGCTAACAATATCACTGTTAGCAGTGGCAAGGAATGGAAAGACATTAGTGCTGTCTCTCTAAAGCAGCGGCTCTGAACATGCGGCCCAATTAGCGCACAGCTGCGGCCCAGCTCAGCTGTGTGCTAAAGGCTCTGAGCTGCTGGCTGCCCTGCCGTGTGGCGGGGTCCATGGTCCGGGTGGCCCTGCGTCGGGGCGGGCTCTGGGGTCCGGGCTGCCGGCTGGCCTCACGCGCTGGGTCCGGGCAGCCAAGCAGCAGGGTCTGGGGTCAGGTCCCTGCCACACGACCGGCTCTCCTCTCCTAGCCCCACTCTGTAGAGAGGTCTCTGGGCGGAGGGCTCTGAGCATAGGGGGTTAGGTGGGGGGCACTGTGGTTCTCAACCTGTGGCCCAGCTAATACAACGATAAATAAGTTGAGAACCGCTGCTCTAAAGACTGAAGGTGTCCTCCCTCTCAGTCTTAGGGTATCTAAGATGATAGAATATTGTCCCCTCAGACTGTCCTCTGCTACTTTTCCTTCCTGAAGCCTGACATGATGGGCATCGATTGAGGGTACAGAGTCCTTCTTTCATATCTTGCTTTGCATCAGTTTCTCTCTGTCTGTGTTCAAAGTGTGCACCACACATATGGCAGACTGAAGGATTTTTCTCTATTCACAGATTTGTTATTGTTCGTCGGGAGAAACTTATCCAGGATCATATGGCAAAGCTCCAGGTGAATCTCCGGCCTGTAGACGTAGATCCAGAATGTCTGCGTTGGACACCTGTTATAGTTTCCAACACTGTTGTCTCTGAGGATGAAGACGAAGAGACTGAGGAAGGAGAAAATGAAGAGCAGCAGCAGAAGGAGAGAGAGGTCAGTGTAAGAGTGAATCTGTTCTCTGTATATAGACCATAGTGTGCCATTTGAGTCCTACTTGGACAGCTCTTGTACCTCCCCAGACAATACGGTGTTTTGTTTCCAGTCTAGAAATTTAAGTAGGAAGCTATGGGGTTTTATTTAATGGTAGAAGACATCAGAATTTGGTTAGGTTGCTTGTCTATTTTCAGATCAGAAACCAGAAAAGTGAAATCCAAATGGGGCATAGTCTGGAGGGAAGTAGAGCCCATCCTGGTGCAGCGTGGTTAGAAATTCCACAGGGACTGCTGTCACTGAACAATTACTAATTTGTTTTAACCTACAGAAATGCTCAGGCCACACACTGTAAAAATGGAACCAAGGTTGTAATAATTTAGAAATTCTCCTATGGATTTTTTCCCTTAAATAATATTTGTTTTTTTCAAAAACATTAGACAACCTAGATATTCAAAGATAAGTTTACATTTAAAAACGCAGAAGACATTAGCCAGTATGGAAATACACACTGAAGAACACCAAAGCAGTGTGACTCTGCCCTTGTATCACTGCCCACAAAGCATGGGAAACCAGGAGGCCATCATATCCTCAAGCAATTCACTTTGTCACGTCAGTAACAGCATTGAGGAGTGACCTAAATAGATTACCTTACTCTTGTTGACAAGCTGATTGCACACTGCTATAGCATTTAAACTGTGAAATACACTTGACTCTACATTGCTACAGAAAATTACTTCTGTTGTCTTTGACCATATGCAATATATGAAAAAAGGGCTTTTACATCCCACTTCCTCCAAGGTTTAACAGATACTGGGCTTTGGTGTAAGATTATTATATTTTCATTCCAGCAGGTATCAGTAAACTAATATGGTCACTGGTAACAGAAATAAGCTGTCAGGCAGCTTGTGGGAGAACATTATCAAACTGGGATTTTGGAACCCCTTTGCAGCCCTTCGAGATCTATCTATTTGCCATTCTACAGTTCCCAGGAGTCATCCCTGATACCTTGTTCTGAGTCCTTCAGTTTCCAGTACTGTCCCTTGTCTTGGTCAAGAGCTTTTTTAGGGTGGGGTTCAGGATGGAAACATAATTTAAATAAAATATGTGAAATTTATTTGTTTTTATTTAATTCAGGTGGTAAAATCTGTATTGTGGGAGAAGAAGGAGCAAGAGCCTTATTCTCCTACAGAGAGAGAAAAAAAGCCAGACGTAATTCCAAACAATTCTATACGGCCAAATAAACAAGTTCTTCCCCTGGACAGTCTTCCTGCAAACAGCCAGACATCACGGAGAGGCCGATGGAGCCGAAAAGGAAAAAAGCTGCAGGAGCCCTTTAGTGAGAAGGAACAGAAACTTCTCATGGAGGAAAAGTCAGCAGTCCCCAGTGGGCGATGTAGTGAATGCGAGGAGAAGTCAGCAGCCTCGCGGGGGCGATGTGGAGAATGCGAGGAGAAGTCAGCAGCCTCCCAGGGGCGATGTGGAGAATGTGAGGAGAAATCTCCAGCTGCACGGGGGCGCTATGGTGAAGATGAGGAAAAGTCTGCAGTCCCTCAGGGACAGTATGGCAAAGCTGAAAAGTCATCAGCACCCCGGAGGCGATATAGTGAAGGCATGGAAATGTGGAGGGGGCAGCTAAAGAACAGCACCGAGCCCCTGAAATGCAGATTCACAGAGGAGTGTGACAGATTGCCCCGGCGCTATAGTGATGGGGATAGGACTCTCCTGAGGTGCTTTAGTGAGAGTAGCGAAGACGAGGAGGATGAGCCTGTGAGTCCTCGTTCAAACTCTCCACCGGTTCTCACCAAGCCAACATTAAAACGAAAGGTACGTGCTTCTTGTGCTCCTTCATCTCTGGCTGCGTGCTGCAGTACATGTTCTCCCTGGATTGGTACCATCTTGGGGTACATTGCTGAAGATACTTGGTTTAAAGCTACACAAGTTACAATATAGCATCTGATCTGCCTCTTTTCAAAGAATCTAAGAGACTGTCCTTGTTTCTCGAATGTGTGGAGAAGGCAATGTGTGGAGAACACTTTTGCTAACTCTTTTAGTAGAGGTTTCAGAGTAACAGCCGTGTTAGTCTGTATTCGCAAAAAGAAAAGGAGTACTTGTGGCACCTTAGAGACTAACCAATTTATTTGAGCATAAGCTTTCGTGAGCTATAGCTCACTTTTCCCCGTTCCCCTAGGCTTTTGATTTTCCAGTCCCTTCTGTTACAAAATACATCTATGTCATGTCATATACAACACAATAAACATGGAAATAGCATTCATTAGAAAAGGAGCTTCACAAAACAATGTTAACTAATCAGCAAGTTTAAAATAAATTGCAATGTGAGGACTTCACCATGCCTGACTTTGGAGATATGAATTCTATAAACATGACCAAGAAAGCCTTGTGTTTAGTGGCAGGATGCTGCAAACAAAAAGTAGAAGTCATCTTTTCGGCATGATCTGTGTAGATGGTTTTAATTCACATACATATGTGCTGAAATGATGTTAGTTAGCTGTGATCCTGTTGGACAGTAAACCTGCCGAACTGTTATATAGCAGGCCATGATGGATTGGTGATCCTCAGCTCTTACAAACAGATTCTGTTCTGTTACACTGGTGTAAATCCAGTTAACTTCATAGAAGTGTGGCCGAGTGAATAAAACACTGGACTGGAACTCAGAAGAGCTGGGTTCTAGCCCCATCTCTGCTACTAGCCTGTAGGGTAAGCTTAGGCAACTAATACCACTGCTCTGTGTCTCAGTTTCCCCATCTGTAAAATGGGGATAATGACTCTGATCTCCTTTACAAAGTGCTTTGAGATCTACTGACAAAATTGCTGTACAAGAGTGGGGCAGTAGTAGTAGCAGTATTCCTCTGTATTTTCACCTTCGTCACTGAGGGGAGAGTCTGGGCCGTGGTTTCAGGAGTGTCTAGATTTTGGAGGCTGAGCCAACGCAGACTGAGTTCAGACGTTTTTTTTTCCATTTTTTCAGTGGTTTATTTTTGCTGTATGTGATCAAATGCCTTTTCCCCCTCCTCCCAGAAACCAATTCTCCATCGGAAGAGGCGAGTCCGTAAGCGCAAGCACCACAACAGCAGTGTTGTCACTGAAACAATCTCTGAGACCACAGAGGTGCTAGATGAACCTTTTGAGGACTCTGACTCCGAGAGACCAATGCCCCGATTAGAGCCTACCTTTGAGATCGAGGAGGAAGAGGAAGAGGATGAGAGTGAACTGTTCACCCGGGGCTACTTTCGCCACTTACCCCCCCAGGATACCCTCAGGCGCAGACCCTCCTCTAAGAGGAAGTCCAAAGATGAAGAGGAGTCTGATGACACTAACGGTATGTTTCATGAGCAAGCTGTGAATTGGCACCTTGATATAGTTGAGGGTGTTGAGTGAGTTGATGAGCCTGAATCCCTCAGGAAGTGTATACACTGTCATGTAATTTCCAGATAAAATATCTAATTAGGCACAGATGACCAATCAAACCAACCTCTGATATTTATAACTCATGTGAAAAATGTATTTTTATATTTAAAGATCATCTCAGCATACGAAGAGATAACAGGTCATCTTCACATTTCACCTATTCAACTTCCTTAGTGAAGGAAATATATGTGGCTGTAGTAAAGGTTACGCAAATGTATCACTTAGAGAAATAAAAGCAAAGCAAATCGCAGCAACCTCTTACTCAGCCTCCCCTTACAGTGACTAAATAAAGTAGGAGGAATAGACAGTAAAGGGTCTATTTGGGATCTGTTCCTCATTTATATTGGGTATACTTGCCCTCAATTTCTCATCCTTCCCCAAAGTACTCTGGTACTAAACCTTTAATACAGACAAGAAAAATAAATTTGGACTGAACTGTGGCATTTAGTGTGCTGTAACACTATAGATGTAGCATCTCTCATTCAAGTATTTCACTAATAACCTAATTCACAGTTGTTATATGCTCCACTATTGCTTAATACATTGCATATACCCTGTGGGAGCTCTTTGATTGCCTACATTGTATGAGGGGAATCAGCCAAATAAAAATAAAGGACCATAAGGAGGAGATGTTTGGTGTTCTCATCCCACCTTCAGTGATTCTTACTGGAACTTCCTAAGTAATTCATAGCACTCAACTGGCCTCTCATTAGTAGAGGAGAATCAGCCCTAATTGTACTTACATGTTGAAGAGGTAATGATGTAATTCTGTCTATCTTTGCTATTTATATAGCACCAATCACCATTGTGTTCCTACAGTGCTAATCTCCATTTACATTAAAATTAAATGCAAAAAAAAGTGTGAATGCAACATGGATTGGGCAGAAAGAATAACAAAATGTCATAACATGCAATAGTTAAGATTAAAAAAAATAACTTGAGATGAGAAAAGATCTATCCGGTCCATTTTAAGCAATGAGACTTCCAGTACTTTCCCTGGGAAACTATTATATAAACTAATACATCACATTTCCAGGTTTCCCCTGATGTTTGACCTACATTTTTCTTCTCTTAATTTTATCTCATGTCTCCTAGTTATGGCTGTGTTTACCATACCAAATAATTCCTGTCCTTCCAGTTGTTGCTTAATCAAGCTACATATATTTAATTTTCTTTATCTTCCCATGTGACTTAATCCTGCTTGCCCCCAGTCAGTTCTGTTGCTTTTCTCCAAACTGCCTCAAATTTGTCAGTATCTTTCAAGTAATATGTTCCCAGAAATGAGCACACTATATCAGATATTGTTGCACTGGAATCATTTACTGTGTACTCCTGTGTCTTTTGATGCTGACGTCTTGCAGATCCTGCAGAAAATGGCATTGGGCTTTAAGAAAAATGTGAATTTCTCTCATTTAACAAGATAACAATTTAAAGGTCATTATAACTAGTTCAGTGCAGGCCATTTTTGGAGAAGAATTTATAGATTCATCAAAAACTTGCATCAGTTTTTAGTTTGCTGCAGTTTGAGAAAGCTCTGAGCAGGTGCACAGGAGGAGGTTTCAGGCTCAGAAAGACTACATTGGATTCATTTACAGTCAGTTCACATTGAGAAGGTTTTCTTCACAACCATAAAGGCTGGAAAGTTTTTTAACGACAGCTCAGATTCTGCAGAAACTTATGTCATTCACCAGAAACTGATGTCATACCAGGCAAGTGGATTTTTTAGGCCCTGTCTAGGAGGGATTTGGCTCAAATTTTCCAGAATAATTTATCTTTAGGCTAAGACAAACATTTAAAATGTTTTATTACTTCCCCAAAACATCACCTTACGGTCTGAAATTTGGTCTCAGGCCAGAGGGTGAGTTGTGTCTTGGACACATTGGGGCCACTAGATAGAATGGGGAAAGGGGTGGTACATTGTCCAAGGCCTGAATTTAAAAGGGATCTTGGGTTCAGAGATGCCTCTGTGAGCAAGTCTGAGCTCTAGAGAGACAAAATGTATCCTTTCAATGTACTCTGCTCTCTAAATTACTAGCATTTCTAAAACATCCAATACCATAGTGTCCAGTCGTTTACATGATGGAACAGAGTGATCTTTTTTCCATGTAGGACTAAAATTCTTAGAACTTACAGTTAGAACAAGGAAGGGCAATTTTCAGTATGATTGCTACCAGGCTCCTTCTGTTTAGATTTAAGTAGACACTGATTTCGATTAGTCACATATACTACACAGATGTGCATGCGTATATATCCTTATAACAGAAAACGTTACATCATCATAAGGGGACCAAGATATGATTGATTCACTATTGTTTTTACAGTGCCCAAAAATGTTCTGGATCCTTAACAGTACAAATAAAAATAAAAGGTCCATGCCCAGAAGAAATTAAAATTAAAATCTAATTATAGAGCTTACACAAGAAGAGGGTAACTAATAAGAAAGGTGAACAGAAGTGGAAGAAAAACACATTTACTCAATTTTGGCATTTGTGAATCTTGACGTTTTGGTTTTTAAAAAGAGGATGATATTAGTGAATTTAACTGGGTTATTGTATAGGTGATATGGCAGTACTGCGCTTCTAGAACGTTTCATTTCTGGCAATAACTTTGACTTTCCTGACATTTTGCATTTAATGGATTGTTCCATTCATTTGGTCAGCTTTTATGAAGGAAAAAAATTTCATAACCATGAAGGCTGTAATATATGGAATATTCAATTTATAATTAAAGAAACATTTTTATGGATTCAAACCCTACATCAATCTCTCAAAAAATGTAAGGGAAGTGGTGGGAGGCCCCTTAAAACCTGTAAATCTATATTGAACTTATTGATATGGAAAATTTAAGTTCTTCTTCAAGTGCTTGCTCATGTCCATTCCATGTTAGGGGGGTATGCTCACCACATGTACCGGTGCAGGAAGTTTTTCCCTCAGTGGTATCTGTAGGGGACCAGCTCTGGCGCTCTCTGGAGTGGTGCGCATATGCGCCAGTATAAGGGGTGCCGCCGGCTCCCCCCTCCCTCAGCTCCTTCTTACCGCCAGTGATGGTGCTAGAACATCTCCTTGCTTTGGGAAATGGTTTTTTTTTCCTATCACTCGTGTAAATAGTTCTTAGATAAGTAGTTTTCATTGTTCTCTTAATAGTTAGCGAAATAGTACTGTAGATAAGTTAGATAGCCCCCTAAGGGACTTAGCCCAGGGATGGGCACCAGGAGATTCCAGCCAGAGGCCTTCCAGGCTGCAAAAGACATCATGTCTTTGCTGGTGCCACCGATGCCCCGTCAAGATGTCGTCATCTCCAGAGGGAAGCCGGCACTGGGGCTTGTGCAACGGTCTCCATCGGTGCAGCATCATTCCACAGCGGTCGGCGTCGAAGCAGCGATTCCCAGGGATGCACTTCCGACCTGCCCACAACAACCAGAGCTCCTGGCACCATTTGCTGGACTCTTGGCATTGGTCCCCCGAGGCGTGGCATCACTCGCCGAACAGTCGATGCAGAGCCGAAGCATGCCACTAGTCTCCGGGATCATGGCAACGGTCACCAGAGCATGGGCATCACTCCTCGGGGCAACAGAGATCATCCGCACCACAACACTGATCCCCAGAACCATCTGACTGGTCCCCGGGGCCGAGACGCAGATTGCCAGACTTGCTGCACCAATCTCCAGAGTCGAGACTGCATTCTCTGTTGCCCTATTGTCGGTCGCCAGACTCCCAGCGTCGTTCCCAGAGCTCTAGGCGTCGATCACTGGTGTACCATCACCGATCCGCCGATCTCCGCCACCAGTCCCCAGACAGGCGGCACTGGGACCCTGAGCCCCAGCACTTCTTCCGCAGACGCCGGAATGGTAGACGCGGAGGGGACATGGACGTGGCGTCAGTGCCGCCGTGGTCCCCAAGGGAGAAACTTTCTTCCTCAGCCTCAAAGGCTGAGGAGATGGCGGGTTCCTCGAGCCAGGCACACCCAGCCAGATCTGTAGGGGTTCCACCAGGGCTACCCGCTGGTGAATGGCCCCGGGGTCAATGGCCTAACTCGTGGCACTTTTGGAACCCGTGGGGGTTCTCCGAGGAATCAGAAACCCAGATGCAGCGTTCAGTGTCGGGGGTGTCAGAGAGGAGGTCGGCGACAGTCCCCCACCCCCCTCCGGATTCAGAGGAAGGGTCCGAGCAAGGTCCCCAGGAGCACCCTCCGACCTTGGTGGAGGCCACCCATGCGGGGGACACTGACCTCCCGCCCTCACCCAACAAGGCAGTGGCGGGACCGTCCCAAACAGTGCCACAAGACGATGCCAAGGCATACCAGGAGCTGCTAAAGTGGCTGCAAACCAGGGATGGGAAGCAGAGGAACTGGCAGAAACCTCTGATACTTTGACATTTTGGCCATGGTGGACTTGTCTAGGGTTGCATTCCCGATCCACGAAGGAATAGTAAAGATGGTGAAAGCCTTATGCAGACGTATTATGTCCCTGTAAAGGGCTTTGAGTATTTATATTCCCACCCGGCTCCGAACTCTCTAGTGGTCTCTGCAGCCAACGAGAGAGACAGGCAGAGACAACCTGGCCCAACTCCCAAAAACAAAGACAGCAAGAGGTTAGACTTATTTGGCAGAAAAGTTTATTCGTCTGCCAGCCTCCAGTTACGAGTGGCAAACCATCAGGCCTTACTCGGGAGGTATGATTTTAATGTGTGGCAATCTGTGGCCAAGTTCGCAGACTCGCTGCCAGAGGACTCCAAGCAGGAGTTCCTCGTCATTTTAGATGAAGGGAGAAATGTGGCAAGGTCCTCCCTTCAGGCCACCTCTGACTTGGCAGACTCAGCTGCCAGGTCCATCGCTACGGCTGTCGACGGAGGCTCAACAATCAATTCAGAACACATCTTTTGATGCCTAGCCCTGTTTGCAGAACAAACAGAAACAGTTACATGGGCTTAAGGAGTCATGGGCTACTCTACGTTCCCTGGGTCTCTATACACCAGCCTCTTCTAGAAAGAGGTTTAAGCCGCAGCAACCTCAAAGACCAAGTGGTCAGGCCTGACGGGAGCTCTGCTGTAAGAAGGGCAAGGGCTACAGGCGCAGTCAAGGCCAACAACTAGCTCCTTCTTCCCACTTGGGCTCCTTCCACTACCCGCCTGGAAGCAAGTGGGTATTTTGAGGGTGTGCCTGAGGGCAACCTCATCCCTCTTCAGGGACCCTTCTCAGGAGCAACTTCTCACCCAAGAGGGGCAAGCCCTCCTGCAAGTAGGGGCCGCAGAGGAAGTCCCCATGCATCTAAGAGGGAAAGGTTTCTACTTTTGGTACTTTCTGATACCGAAGGCCAAAAGGGGCCTGTGTCCCATATTGGATCTGTGAGGCATCAACAAATATCTCAAAAAGTTGAAGTTCTGCATGGTCTCCTTGGCCTCCATTATCCCCTTCCTGGAGACTGGTACACCGCCCTCGACTTGAAGGATACGTATTTTCATATTTCAGTTTTCCTTGGACACAGAAGGTTTCTGTGGTTTGTAATGGGACGAGCTCACTAACCGTTCGTAGTGCTTCCATTTGGCCTGGCTACAGTGTCAATGGTGGTCACAAAATGCATGGGTGTTCACAGCTTATCTGAGGCGCCAGGGCATTCAAATCTACCTGTACTTCGTGGCTCATCACGGGTCGTTCGAGGGTACAAGTTCATCGCAGCGTCGATTTTGTCCAAGTCACTTGCTGAGCATTGGGTCTGTTGATAAACGAACAAAAATCCACATTGATCCCAGTACGGAGAATAGAGTTCATTGGGGGCAGTTCTGGACTCTATCCGAGCCAGGGCCTTTCTCCCAGAACCCGGATTCAAGGCCATGTCGGATCTCATCACCCAACTCACTGGTCACGCAATCACCATGGCCAGGGTATGCATCAGGTTGCTAGGGCACATGGCGGCATGCACATATGTAATTCAACGCACACGACTACGTCTCAGACCCCTCCAGATATGGCTGGCATTGGTCTACACCCCAGCCAGGCACCACCCGGACAGAGTCCTCACATTCCACCACGAGTAGTTACTGCTCTGGAATGGTGGTCCAACCCAGTAAATATGCCCGAAGAAGTACCCTTTGCGACCCCAAAACCCACAATGGAGCTAGTGTTGGATGCGTGGGAAGCCAATTTGGATCACTAAAGACCCAGCGGTTGTGATCCCAGGAAGACCTGGCATTGCACATCAGTGTCAGGGAGTTCAGGGCCATCCATTCAGCTTGCAAAGTGTTCCTTTTGCAACTATCCCATCAGGTGATACAGGTGTTGACGGACAATATGGCCTCCATGTTTTATGTCAGCAGGCAAGGAGGAGCACGGTCCTCTGTCAAGAAGCCCTCCGGCTGTGGGATTTCTTCTGTCTGGCACCCCATATAAATCGAGGCTCTACGTCTCCTGGCATCCGAAACATGCTGGCTGATCACCTTAGCAGGTCGTTCTTTTCTCACCACGAGTGGTCCCTCCACTCAGAGGTCATCAGAATGATCTTACAGAGCTGGGGAACTCCCCAAGTGGACCTGTTCGCCAACAGGCGGAACAGGAAGTACCACCAGTTCTGCTCCTTTCAAGGGCTTGACAGTGGATCGCGCTCAGATGCTTTTTTTCCTGTCTTGGACAGAAGACCTGATGTACACCTTCCCACCGATCCCACTTATCAGCAGGACCCTCCTGACAATTTAGAGGCACTGGGCCAAGTCGTCATGATCGCCCCAGCATTGGTTCAGCATGCTCGTGGATTTGGCAACAGCATCCCCATGGACACTTCCCAACCGCCCAGACCTGCTCTCAGGATCATGGGAGATTGCTGCATCATGAGATAATTGGCTCTGTGGATATGGGGAAAGCGGTGGATGTGATATATCTTGACTTCAGTAAAGCTTTTGACATGGTCTCCCACAGTATTCTTGCCAGCAAGTTAAAAAAGTATGGATTGGATGAATGGACTATAAGGTGGATAGAAAGCTGGCTAGATTGTCGGGCTCAATGGGTAGTGATCAATGGCTCCATGTCTAGTTGGCAGCCAGTATCAAGCGGAGTGCCCCAGGGGTCAGTCCTGGGGTTGGTTTTGTTCAACATCTTTGTCAATGATCTGGATGATGGGATTAATTGCATCCTCAGCAAGTTTGCAGATGATACTAAGATGAGAGGAGAGGTAGATACACTAGAGGGTAGGGATAGGGTCCAGAGTTACCTAGAGAAATTGGAGGACTGGCCAAAAGAAATCTGATGAGGTTCAACAAGGACAAGTGCAGAGGCCTGCACTTAGGAAGGAAGAATCCCATGCACTGCTACATGCTGTGGACCGACTGGCTAAACAGCAGTTCTGCAGAAAAGGACCTGGGATTACAGTGGATGAGAAGCTGGATATGAGTCAGCAGTGTGCCCTCGTTGCCAAGAAGGTTAACGGCATATTGGGCTGCATTAGTAGGAGCATTGCCAGCAGATCAAGGAAAGTGATTATTCCCTCTATTCGGCACTGGTCAGGCCACACCTGGAGTATTGCATCCAGTTTTGGTCCCCCCACTACAGAAGGGATGTGGACAAATTGGAGAGCAACAGAAATGTCCAGCGGAGAGCAACAAAAATGATAAAGGAGCTGGGGCACGTGACCTACAAGGAGAGGCTGAGGGCACTGGGGTTATTTAGTCTGCAGAAGAGAAGAGTGAAGGTGGATTTGATAGCAGCCTTCAACTACCTGAAGAGGGGTTCCAAAGAGGAGGGAGCTAGGCTGTTCTCAGTGGTGGCAGATGACAGAACAAGAAACAATGGTCTCAAATTGCAGTTGGGGAGGTTGGATATTTGGAAACACTGTTTCACTAGGAGGGTGGTGAAACACTGGAATGGGTTACCTAGGGAGGTGGTGGAATCTACATCCTTAGAGGTTTTTAAGGCCTGGCTTGACAAAGCCTTGGCTGCGATGATTTAGTTGGTGTTGGTCTTGCTTTGAGCAGGGGATTGGACTAGATGACCTCCTGAGGTCTCTTCCAACCCTGATATTCTAGGATTCTATGAACCTCGCCTCTCTCCACCTCACATCATGGATGCTGTGTGGCTGAACCCAAAGGAGCAGGCCTGCTCTAGTCAAGTCCAGCACATTCTGTTAGAGAGCAGAAAACCCTTCACTAGAATGACTTACCTGGCAAAGTGGAAGTGCTTCTCCTATTGGGCGTCAGAGCGGAGGACCCAGTCATCTCTGCAGTCCATTCTGAACTACCTGCTTCACCTAAAACATGAAGGCCTGGCCTTCTCCTCGATCAGGGTGCACCTGGCAGCCATTTTGGCCTTCCATCCTCACGTCCGGGGCAGATCGGTATTCTTGCATGAAATGACTATCAGATTTCTTAAGGGCCTTGAAAGGCTTTTCCCCCCTGTCCAGGACCTGGTGCCCCAATGGGACCTTAACCTAGTCCTTTCTAGGCTCACTGGCCCTCCCTTCGAGCCTCCTAGCCTCCTGTTCTCTTGCGCATCTGTCGTGGAAGGTTGTTTTCCTTTTGGCTATCACTTGAGCGAGGCGAGTCTCTGAGATTAAAGCCCTTTCCTCAGAGCCCCCTTACACGGTGTCCTTCAAGGACAAGGTTCAGTTGCCTCCCCATCCTGCTTTCCTTCCAAAGGTGGTGTTGCCTTTTCATGTTAACCAGGACATTTTCCTCCCGGTGTTCTGCCCAAAGCCTCACGTGTCCAACGAGGAGAGGCGTTTGCACACTCTAGATGTCAGGCGGGCTCAGGCTTTCTACTTAGAGCATTCCAAGCCCTTCCGTAGATTGACTCGATTCTGTCACAGTGGCTGATCGGATGAAAGGCCTCCCAGTGTCTTTTTAAAGACTTTCGTCTTGGATTACTTCCTGCATCTGTACTTGCTACGATTTGGCACAGGTTGTACCTGCACTGATAGTGACAGCTCATTCAAGGCTGGATGTGGCAGCCTTCCTAGCACAAGTCCCTATCAAGGATATCTGCAGAGCAGCAACGTGGTCGTCGGTGCACACCTTCACGACCCACTATGCCATCACCCAGCAGGCCAGAGATGACACTGGCTTTGGCAGAGCTGTGTTGCAATCAACACATCCATGAACTCCTACCCGCCTCCACAGATACTGCTTGGAAGTCACCTAACATGGAATGAACATGAGCAAGCACTCGAAGAAGAAGAAAAAACGGTCACTTACCACCGTGACTGTTGTTCTTCAAGATGTTGCTCATGTCCATTCCATGACCTGCCCTCCTTCCCCTCTGTCGGAGTTTTGGCAAGAAGGAACTGAGGAAGGGGGGACCTGGCAGCGTCCCTTATACCGACACACATGCACACCACTCCAGAGGGCACCAGAGCCAGTCCCCCCTATGGATACCACTACGGGAAAAACTTCTGGCACCAGTGCATGTGGCAAGCACACACACCTAACATGGAATGGACATGAACAACACATCTCGAAGAACAACAGTTATGGAAGGTTAGTAACCGTTTTTTTAAAGAACCAAATGGGACAGCATGACTAAATGTCAATTGAATGGGAAGTAGGACAACACCTTTCAAATACTTTTGAAGTATTTAACACTAAAGAGAGAGAGAAATTGTTTAGGGTGGCCCCATTGGTTTAAAGTCAAAGTATGAAAACATATAGCAACTAATAATTTTTCAATGATTTACTGCGGGTAGGATGGGTCCTACACAGTGCTGAGAGACTAATAGAAGTGTCAAAAACTTCCAGCTTCCCCTTGGCTTCACAAACTCGACTTGACAGCGCTCAGCACCTTGTAGGAACAGGCCCATAAAGAGCAAGGATGTCTGTGGTAAATGATGAAGACTACAGGCCACTGGTATAGAGCAATCTAGATCTCTGGGTTATCTGGGTTTAAGCAAACAATATGTGTGCTAATACAGCCAAATATAAAATTACACTGTAGGAACAAAGAATGTAGGCCATACTTGCAGCACGGGGAAGTCTGTCGTGGAAAGCTGTGACTCCGAAAAGTACTTCGGGCTCATGGTAGATAAT
Source organism: Natator depressus (assembly GCF_965152275.1). Classification (NCBI taxonomy): domain Eukaryota; kingdom Metazoa; phylum Chordata; order Testudines; family Cheloniidae; genus Natator; species Natator depressus. The sequence goes on from NC_134259.1 coordinate 386,671, forward strand.
CACCTGAACATGAGCTCCCAGTGTGATGCTGTGGCCAAAAGAGCTAATGTGATCCTGGTATGTATAGACAGGGGAGTCTTGAGTAGGAGCAGGCAGGTTACATTACCTCTGTATTTGGTACTGCGACCACGACTGGAATATTATGTCCAGGTCTGATGTCCACAAGATTTATAGACTTTAATGTCAGAAGGGAGCATTGTGATCATCTAGTCTGACCACCTGCACATTGCAGGCCACAGAACCTCACCCACCCACTCCTGTATTAGACCCCTAACCTCTGCCTGAGTTACCGAACATAAGAACGGCCATATCCAGTTCTCTTTTAAACCCTGTAATAGTCCTAGCCTTCACTGACATCCTTAAATCATGGTTTAAAGACTTCAAGTTACAGAGAATTCACGATTTACTCTATTAAAAACCTTCAAGTGACTCATGCCCATGCTGCAGAGGCAGGCAAAAAAAAACCCAGGGTCTCCGCCAACCTGACCCGGGGGAAAATTCCTTCCCAACCCCACATACAGTGATCAGTTAGACAACAATTATTAAAGGACTGGAAAACATGCCTTGTAGTGAGACTCAAGGAGCTTAATCTGTTTAAGTTAATAAAGAAAAGGTTAAGAGTGACTTGATCACAATTTATAAGTGCCAACTTGGGGAGCAGAAATAGAGGGCTCTTCCGTCTAGCAGAGAAAGGTGTAATGCAATCCAGTACCTGGAAGTTGAAGGTTGATACATTCAAACTAGAAATAAGGTGCAAATTTGTAACTATTGGAACAGTTTATCAAGGGCTGTGTTGGATTCTTCATCACTCAAAACTTTAAATCAGGATTGGATATTTTTGTAAGAGAAATGCTCTAGTTCAAACATGAATTAATTCAAGGAAGTCCTAGGGCCTGTGCTATACCAGTGGTCAGACTAGATGATCACAGTGCTCCTTTCTGGCCTTATATCTATGAATCTATAATAACATTTGGAAAGTAGCTTAAATATGAAAAATGATCCATCAAAAAATAGACAAAAGAGAGAAAATTTTGGCTTCCTTTTATTATTTATGCAGAAACAAAGTGTTCTTCAGCTGCCAAATAAAATTACAGTAGAATCTCACAGTTATGAACACCTTGGGAATGGAGGTTGTCTGTAACTCTGAAAAAATGTTATGGTTGTTCTTTCAAAAGTTTACAACTGAACATTGACTTAATACAGCTTTGAAACTTTATTTTGCAGAAGAAAAATGCTGCTTTTTAACCATCTTAATTTAAATGAAACAAGCACAGAAAGTTTCCTTACCTTGTCAAATCTTCTTTTTTTAAACTTTCCCTTTATTTTTTTAGTATTTTATGTTTAATACAGTACTGTACTGTATAGTATTTGCTGTTTTTGTCTCTGCTGCCTGATTGCTGACTTCCGGTTCCAAATGAGGTGTGTGGTTGACTGGTGAATTCGTAACTCTGGTGTTCTATTGGCTCTAAATAATTACTTTGATTTTTAATCAGTTTCAGCAATGACTGGTAAGAGAAATAGTTCTGGATCTTAGATCTCTTTTGAAGAGCAGAACTAAATGTAAACATGTGCAATGTACATTCATAGGTATGGGAAGTATCTTGCTCAAGTGGAATATTTTCCTATTAAAAACACATTACATTAATTGTACTTGCAAAGTTATGGTGGTCCTTTCTAGTTCTTCTAATCTAGCGTATAGTATGTCACTGAATTTGGATTACATATTGAAGGCTCAAAACTCTGAAAAGATGTTCTTTGCAAATGCAATTAATTTAATGTGTTATTAATGAGCAAATGTTTAAATGAGAGAAAGGGTTAAAAATTCTTTGTTCTCTTTTATTGTTCATGAACATTGAATTAATATATGGGGTGGAATGCTTGGGACTTTGAAATGGGGGGAGGATTCCTTTGAAGGCAGAAAAGAGGAAACGTTCAAGTAATTATGAAAAGTTTAAGCGGTATTTTTGTTTTGTGTTTCCAGGCACCCCTACCTTGAAGCCAGTATCTGTGCTCAGAAAATGTGAAGCAAAGATTTCTCCATTTGAGCCAGATACTTCCACACCCATGAAAAAGAAAAAGGGATGGCCAAAAGGCAAAAGTCGCAAACCAATCCACTGGAAGAAAAGACCTGGTAGAAAACCAGGGTTTAAACTGAACCGGGAAAAGGTGCCAGTATCTGCTCAGGATGAGGGAGTTGATGCTATGGTAACTAATTCAAAACCAGGGCGTAAACCCAAAATGCAGGAGAAAGAAGAGCCTCTTGAGAAGAAAGAAGAGCAACCCCTCGCTGAGGAAAAGAAGGAGGAAGATGTGCATATGGAAACAGAGGAGGTGGGAGAGGGAGAAGAGGAAGATACAACCAGCAGTGAAGTGAGAGCAGTTTCTCCTATGGACAGCAGCAGCAGTCCAGCAGCAGATGTTAAGGAGCCTGAGGTAGAGGAAGAAGTAGAGGAGAAGCCACGGGTATTAGAAGAGCAAAGGCAATCAGAAGAAGAACAGCAAGAATTAGAAGAACCTGAGCATGACCATGAGGAAGAGGAGGATGAGGTTGCAGTAGTTACAAACCAAAATGAAGACCATGATGCAGATGATGAAGATGATGGTCATCTGGAATCTGCAAAGAAGAAAGAATTGGAGGAACTGCCAATTAGAGAAGAAGTAAAGGAGGAGCCTGATGTCCAGGAGTCTTTTTTAGAAACAAGCATACAGAGCAGTAGAGAAGAGGTAAAAGGCAAAAATGAAGCGGAGGCAGATTCTGAGGAAGAGCAGGCTTCCCATGAGACGTCAGTGGGCTCAGAGCATGTCCCTGGCTCTGAAGACGATCATGAAGAAGAGCAAAATACTAAAGAAAGGTTAATTGAATTAAAAGAAGAGGAAGAGATTCCTCATAGTGAACTAGATCTAGAAACTGTCCAAGCAGTCCAGTCCTTGACGCAGGAGGAAAGTAATGAACATGATGTAGCGTACCAGGACTGTGAGGAAACTCTTGCAGCTTGTCAGACTCTGCAGAGTTACACTCAAGCTGATGAGGACCCTCAAATATCAATGGTTGAAGATTGCCATGCCTCAGAGCACAACAGTCCAATATCCTCTGTTCAGTCCCATCCTAGCCAATCTGTGCGTTCCGTCAGCAGTCCCAATGTGCCTGCTCTGGAGAGTGGTTACACCCAGATAAGCCCTGAACAAGGATCCCTGTCCGCACCTTCTATGCAGAACATGGAGACCAGCCCCATGATGGATGTGCCTTCTGTATCAGACCACTCTCAGCAGGTGGTGGATAGTGGCTTCAGTGACCTTGGCAGCATTGAGAGCACCACAGAGAACTATGAAAACCCCAGCAGTTATGACTCCACTATGGGAGGCAGCATTTGTGGAAATAACTCTTCGCAGAGCAGCTGCTCCTATGGAGGATTGTCCTCCTCTAGTAGCCTAACTCAGAACAGTTGTGTTGTCACTCAGCAAATGGCAAACATTGGCAACAGCTGCAGCATGATGCAACAGAGCACTGTCCAGCCTGCTGCAAACTGCAACATTAAGTCACCTCAGAGCTGTGTGGTAGAAAGGCCTCCAAGCAACCAGCAACCAGCAGCACAGCCACAGCCGCAGCAGCAGCAGCAGCCTCAGTCACAACAGCCTCAGCCCCCACCTCCACCCCAGCAGCAGCCTCCACTGTCTCAGTGTAGCATGAATAATAGTTTTACCCCAGCACCTATGATCATGGAAATACCTGAATCAGGAAGTACTGGCAACATAAGTATCTATGAGAGGATTCCAGGAGATTTTGGTGCTGGGAGCTACTCTCAGCCATCAGCCACATTCAGTTTAGCCAAGTTGCAGCAGCTGACAAACACCATTATGGACCCTCATGCCATGCCTTATAGCCATTCTCCTGCTGTGACTTCCTATGCAACCAGTGTTTCTCTGTCCAACACAGGATTGCCTCAGCTAGCTCCATCTCATCCATTAGCTGGGACACCGCAAGCACAAGCCACCATGACACCCCCACCAAACTTGGCATCCACCACCATGAACCTCACATCACCTCTGCTTCAGTGTAACATGTCTGCTACCAACATTGGTATCCCCCACACACAAAGGTTGCAGGGGCAAATGCCAGTTAAGGGGCATATTTCCATTCGTTCTAAATCAGCACCACTGCCCTCTGCAACTGCACACCAGCAGCAGCTCTATGGCCGCAGCCCACCGGCAGTTGCCATGCAGGCTGGCCCTCGTGCACTAGCTGTTCAGCGAGGTATGAACATGGGGGTTAACTTGATGCCAACTCCCCCCTACAATGTCAATTCCATGAATATGAACACCCTGAATGCCATGAACAGCTACAGAATGACACAGCCCATGATGAACAGCAGTTACCATAGTAACCCTGCATACATGAACCAGACAGCACAGTATCCTATGCAGATGCAGATGGGAATGATGGGGAGCCAGGCCTATACCCAGCAGCCTATGCAGCCAAACCCTCATGGAAACATGATGTATACTGGCCCCTCCCATCACAGCTACATGAATGCTGCTGGGGTGCCCAAGCAGTCGCTCAACGGACCGTACATGAGAAGATGAGCGAAATGAACTTGCAACCTAAAAACTTAAATATATATAAATAAAGGAACCTTTTATACTGACGAACCAGAGAAAATGGACCTTTTCCCAGTTAAAAATATTGCTGTAGATTTAGAGGGTTTTTCTTTGGTTTATTTTATTTTTTAGGAAGCCTGGTCTTTATTCTTTTTTTGTTCGTTCATTTTGGGTTTTTGTTTCCTTCAGAATCCTGAAACGTTTTAAAGCTGAAGTCATTTTCAAATGGTTTTAGGGGGAAAATGTGCACAAAAATCTTTTCATAATTTAAAGAGAGCCTTACTTTGCTGACCACACAGACAGAATATCTTTAACAGTGAATCATCTTTTTAAATTTTATTTTCAAGTGTATGTTCCCCACTCCTTCCTCTTCCTCCCGTATGTCCCTCTGTGTGCAGCTCCCAATGCTGCAGTCATTAAAATGTCAGACATCTCAAAGGGTAACAAAACCCATCCCTCTAGTCCCCACTTTGCATTTCCTACTTAAGTCCAGCAGGAGGCACTTATGGGAGACTCAGAAGGGGACATGGAGGACAAACTAACTCTTTATTCCAATGAGGCAGGAAAATTTCTCCTCTTAATCCTTTCTGACCCTCTCACCCCTTAGTACAATTTGGAATTATATATAAACATAAATTCTTCTCACAGCGATGTCTTCATAGATTAATTAATTGAAATACAGTCTGTATGTTTCATTCTGAAAGTATGTCATTTTAAAATGTTCCCATCCAGCACACAAACACATTGTCAGTCTGAACTAGCATTAGCATCTCAAAGGAGAACTTTATGGAATCCTAATGTAGCCACTAGAAGGATAAGAGATTGTTACTGTGCATCAGAAAGAGACGAAAATGGCTACAGGGTCTCGTTTTGACAACCTGCAAATCAGCCATAACTCTGAGATCCCAAACTCTTCTTTAATATCTGCTTTGAAATGCTAAAGATCTTGGTTCTGAGCCTTGGAGTCTGACTGAGCTCGAGCAGCCATTGCCAGTGGTCTGCCTCTAAGGTCCTTTACTCACATAATCTTGGAAGATGAAGCGTACGTTTAAGTGACTTGACAAGAAACCTACAGAGTCTGTGTCACTATTCCATTCCTGTGCGTGTGGGGAGAAACTGCTGAGTGTGTCCTTCTTCCAGAGGAGTTACGGTGTTAAAACAGGCACATTCCTGCTTTCCCAGTTTCTTTTGAGATCATCACCTTTGAGTCTCTGTGTGGGAAGTGAAGGGAGTTTCAGCTCCTCAAGGGAGGAAATGGGAGTGGGACAGTCAGCATACCGCAGTGGGACCTAGTCAGCAGGATTTTGTAGTGTGCTTGTGCACACCCCAGTTCCCATTTTCTTTATGCTACTCAACTGTGTATGATAAAAGAGAGTGACTGCACCTGTTGGCATGCCATCAAATACAAAAAGAAGGGACATTATTTACCCTTTAGTGTAAAGTTCTCTTTTATTGTATATTCTGTAGAGATACAGACAATAATAAAACCAATTAGTTGTAAACAAAATAAAAAAACATCCAAATGAAGGTTTGAGGTTTCTTCAGATGCACTAAAACGGACCTTTCTTCAATAACTGCCAAATATAAAAAGGCAGAATTCCAAGGACTTCCACTCCTTATTTCTTTGTTTTGAGCATGTGCGAGGCTGTGTAGGATCCCGTTTCTCTGTATATACTATTCCGGTTTTAACTCATCCATGTAGAAAGCGCACCGTGCTGCCCTCTCCTTCCTAGATCTTCAGCTGTTTCATTGCTTCGTGGTTGCGGGAGGGAGGGCGGGGGAGCAGGGAGAGAGAGGGTTAAAGACAGGAGGAGAAGCTGTTGAAATGAGGGCCGTGAATTTAGTTTGTTTGCTGTTTGGTTTGGGTTTTGTATGTTTTTTTTAATCAATTGGGCAGCTCCCTTTTCCACAAGCCTTTGTGACTGTAGAACTATTGTAGAAAAAAAGTTCTTTTCTATATTATAAAAGAAATTATCCAACACAAGTAATATTGGTACCTACCATTTTTTCACTTCTGTTTAAAAAAAATGTATTTTTAGCAAAATAACTTGGGTAATCTTCTAAAAGAAATTTAAAAAAATCACTGTTAGTGACTTTGATGCCTTTTAAAATAAGAGCTTTTTCATTTCATTCCATCTTTAAAATTTTTTATCTTTGTTGTAGAATATTAAAAACTATTTTAAGAAAGATAAAAATTCTCTTTAAAGAGATCTCTAGAGTGTGTGAATAGAGCTCCAGATGCCTCTAAAAGCCGCATGTACAAATGAAGCTAAGTCTATTCCTGTCTGTTTATATTTGCTTTTCCTGTTTTGTAACCTCTTTGTACTTTGTTCATGGTGACTTGTAAGCTAAGGGGAAGGGGGGCCTAGATGCCTTTGTAATTCTCCATGTCATGCGCTCCTGGCCGGCTGGCCTCCCTTCCTCTCCTTGTATGTAATATCACTTTTTTTCCCCTTTCTAGCAAGTACTTTCAAAAGAACTCTGTACATTTTAACATAAAAAAATAAATTATGTTGAGCCATTTTGGATGTCTGTTGTGCATGTGGAATTTTTCTTCCTCCAGAGCATTTTAGAATTTAATCCTGTAACTGTTGCCAGGGTCTGTAGATTTAATTCCTTCTTGTATGACTGTTGATCCAGAAGAGGTACAGTACCTTAGGGAGACTGTGCACCTAAATCCAAGAACAATCTCTGCCCATAATGTTACCTCCTCTGAGTAGAAGCTGCACATCAAAGAAAACTGAACCTTTCTCTCAAGAGTGTAAGGCCTGCTCTCGGAAATCAATTCCTTTAAACCCCCTCACTGCAAGCTTGCCAAAGCTTTGACTAAATTGTCAGCTTCTTTCTTCCTGCCCAAAGGGATGAGGCGGGTGGGGAGTAATAGGTGGTTTGGATGAGGGTGACCAGACAGGAGGCGGGTGGGGAGTAATAGGTGCCTATATAGGACAAAGCCCCGAATATCGGGACTGTCCCTATACAATCAGGATGTCTGGTCACCCTAGTTTGGGTGTATGAGGGGTTCACCCCAGCTGCCTATCTGCACAGGCATTTGCATCCCAAAAAAGCAAAAACCAGAATAGGCAACTTCATTTTATTTGGAGAAATATTTGTTGTCAGCCACAGTACAGGTGTGATAAAATTGAGATTAAAAACTGCCTGTTGGTTCCCTGGCATTGCATGCTGCCTGGTATTAATATGTCTCAGCTACAAAGTAACAATGATTACACAAAGTTTGAAAATATTGGTGTGGCCCCTCTGAGTTACAACATGTTTTCTGTTGCCTGTGGGAACAGAAAAACCGATGTTGGAAACCATGTTTTAACCCTATAAATTACTTAGGCTAATACCATAAAAACATGATGGTAATGTTTTTTTCTGTCCACATATATGAACTAATTATAAACCAGTCAGACCTATCTCTGCTTCCATAGCCCCCATCAGCAGAGTATCTGAGCACTTCTGCAAAATGGGGGATAACACTTCCCTGCTTTGCTTATCCCCCTTTTTGCAGACGTGGGAGTTGAAGCACAGAGATTATACACAGGGCATCTGTAACGGAGCCAAGAACTGAACCCAAATCAGCCGAGTCACAGCCCAGTGCCTTAGGGTGACCAGATGTCCTTATTTTACAGGGACAGTCCTGGTATATGGGGCTTTATCTTATATAGGCCGCTATCACCCTGTCACAATTTTTCACACTAGCTATCTGGTCATCCTACGGTGTCTTAGCCACAAGACTGTACCCTTCTGCCACTTGACCATGTTTTTACAAGTGTATTAAATGTGACCATTTCTTTTATGCAGACCGGGCCTAGTGCTCCCTCTTCAGGAAAGTTATCAGGAGAGAACAACCTCCTGACTGACACTTTGCCAGTTTTTGTACTTTGTAAAAAGAAAAGGAGTACTTGTGGCACCTTAGAGACTAACCAATTTATTTGAGCATAAGCTTTCGTGAGCTGTAGCTCACGAAAGCTTATGCTCAAATAAATTGGTTAGTCTCTAAGGTGCCACAAGTACTCCTTTTCTTTTTGCAAATACAGACTAACACGGCTGCTATTCTGAAACCTTTGTACTTTGTGACAGCTTGGGAAATGCTTTCTGTCTCTGGTCAGCAGTGAGACCTTGGCAAACTCTGGAAAGATGGGGAAGGGGCTTCCACTATAATGGTGGCCTCTGGGATTTTCAGACTATTACTAAAAGTTAAGTTAAAAATTAGTGTAGCAGTAGGAACCCAGTTTCTGGCCTGAGCTGGCTCGTAACTGCAACATTCAATTAACAGTCCCTGGTTCTTGACTGACTCTTCCCTTTCAGCTCCCTGGCTACTGTTGATTTTAAACTCAGAGCTTTGCTGGGGTTTTGTAAGAACAAGCAGATTTTGTTGAGGATGCAAACAAGCTTGCATATAATGAGTTTAAAAATGAGGTCAAGAATCAGTTTTCAGTGGTAAAATCATCTTGAGGTGTTTGATTTGTGCTTAAAGAAAAGAGCGGAAAAAAGAAAAATAGTCTCAGTACAGAGAGAAATAATTTAATACCTGTGATCCAAGCTTTTCATGAAGATCCAAGTTTCCTTTGGTGATTTACACTGAGAATAATTTGGATATGAAAACCAGAAATCCTGTCCAAGCAAATCACTGGCACTGTACATGTGCTGTACACAAAGACCCTAACACATTAAGACAGAATTAGATCAGTCCAAGAGTGCTGAGGCCTAAACAAGTGTCTGTCCCTGCTTGTCTATTACTAGATTTGGTGGCCATATAAGAAGAGCTCTGGTCATGAGCACCCTGCAGCCCTAAGGAGCTTTTAAAGCACTAGATGGAGGCAAAGTTTCAGGAACTGTCTTTGTGATTATAATGAAAATTTCACCTAGGTGCAAATTTTGTAGAAAATAATTTTATTAATTTAGGCCTCTTTTTCTGTTTAATTTTATCTTCAAACTTCTGTTCATTACTCCAAATTCTTGGAACATCCTATGTGAACCAATTTATGATGATGAGTTGTTCGCTAGTTACTGCAGTGCTCTGCTATTAATTACTTGTGTGATTAGTTGCGTATGGCATGATTTATGGATTCTGTGCCCTAATTGGATGCCAAGCTTTCATAAATAGGGTAGGGAAATCTGAAAGGTCAGATACTTCCACCCCAACATTTCCACAGACACATTTGCACAAGTATCTGAATGATTTTGCACAAACCAAAACCAAAAAACTCTCGTGAATATTTGTGGAAAATTAACAAAAAGGACTTGGAGGGTCAGTAAAGTGATTTTGGGAGTTTTATTCAAACTGTTCAAATAAAACTTTCCAGTATCTTCGAAGATCTGATAAGAACAAACGCTGAATTACATAGGATGAGGCATTGCTGCTAGTCCCTGAAGTCACAGATTATCTCCTTAAACTCGTTACAATGATTGTAAGATATAAATTAATAAAGATCTAGATTAAAAATTAATCTTACAGGACACAGATTTGTTCCATTTTTTCCAAATGTTTTTAGGTTAGTCAAACATGAAGTAGATTTGAGAGAAATAGGGTGATCTGAGCTGAAGTTTTTCACTGCAGCTTTCAGTAACTGCTTGTCTTTAGCAAGGTGCTCCAGTAATGTTACAGCTAACAGCTGTCAGGATTTCTGCTGATACTGTGTGTGCACGTATACAGCTATATATTTAGTGTCCCCGCATCAGTGCAAGCGTTCAGGTTGAAAGAGCCATTCTCTTACAAAGCAATCTTTTCGGTCTTCCTTCACTCTCTCAACAAATGTTCCTTATAGAAAACTTCTTGGCCTTTGTCTCAGCCCCATTTTTTAAACAAAACTGGTTCAGGACCTTTTGAGTGGCGCACGCAAGGCTGCTTTTAAAAATTTTCTTATTTTTCTATGTTTACTTGGTTGCATATTTTTGCACTATGTACGAAGCATCATGTGAATTCACAGGGTTTATAATTTGACCATTAAAATGTCCTTTGGGTTGAATGGTTGTTTGCAAAGAATTATCAATTTTCAAAGCCATCATTCATTTTAAAGGTACAATATAAAATCTAAAAATAAAATAATTATCAATTGAGGACACTTATCTGCCCTCCAGCGACTCTCAGTGGCTTTTTCTTCAATAATTAAATGTGATGAGCGATTAGGCCAAAACATGGTCCAATTGCTGTGGGTATTTTAAATTAAAATGGCCAAGATTAGCGTCTCCTTTGTAAAGTCATCCCTTTTTCCAAGTCCGATGTGTAGTTACTTTGAAGTAACACAAGTTTGTAACAAAAACGGATAAGCGTAAAGACATTCCAAGTCCTTAGCTACCTTCCTTGTGTCTGGGTGTATTATTACTACATGCACTGGTACATAACACCTCTTGCCTCATTTTATGAGACCCATTCAGTACTTAATCAGAAACAGGTCAGGAATGAGGAGGGTCAGTGCTAATGGTGAATTTAAATTCAGCTGTTTCTGTGTTCCCCAGTTCTCCAGGTGGTTCAATCAATTCTAGAAAGAAAAGCAAATCTCTGTATTTGACATAATAGTTTGTAACAACTTCCCCTCCAGCTTTGTGGCCCCCCAGGACAAAAATAAGTGTTTATGGACATCTTTGAAAGAGGATTACAGAAACGTGTATTTCCAGAGTTAATGAGCTGATAACAGTAACTCCTACTTCAAAATGGACTGCATTGGCTTCTTTCTATAAACAACCGTGCTGGTTCTTATAATGGACCCTCAGCTGAGGGGGTTGCTTCTTGTTAACTTGATGATTACTACATTCAGGGGCATGAGACTGGGTGATCCTGGGAGCAGGGACTGGAGGCTTCCCAAGGCTTTTGATATTGTCTTCATGGAATCCTATCATATCGTAGGATTGGAAGGGACCTTGAGAGATTATCTAGTCCAGTCTCCTGCACTCACAGCAGGCCTAAGTATTATCTAGTCTTGCAGGACTTCATAAGCAAACTAGGGAAATATACCCTAGATGAACCTACTATAAAGTACGTTGGAAAACCATATTCATAAAGTAGTTACCAACGGTTCACAGTCAAGCTAGAAGGGCATAGTGAATGGGTCCCATGAGGATCTGGCCTGGTTCCAATTTTATTCAATATCTTCATACATTATTTGCATAATGGCATAGAGTTTACACCTATAAAGTGTGTGGGCAATACCAAACTGGGAGAGGTTGCAAGCGTTTCAGAGGACAGGATTAGAATTCAAAATTATCTTAAAATGGAGAACTGGTCTGAAATAAACAAGAGGAAATTCAATAAGGACAAATGCAGAATACTACACTTGGGATGGAATAATCAGCTGCACAAATTCAAAATGACTGCCTAGGAAGGAGTACTGCATCAAAGGATGTGAGGGTATAGTGAATCACAAACTAAATATGATTCAACAATATAATCCTGCTGCAGAAAGAGTGAACATCATTCTGGGATGTACTAGCAGGAATGTTGTAAGCAAGACATAAGAAATAATTCTTCTACTCGACTCAGCACTGGGGAGGCCTCAGCTGGAGTATTGTGTCCAGTTCTGGGCACCATACTTCAGGAAAGATGTGGACAAATTGGAGAATGTCAACAGGAGAGCAACAAAAATTATTAAAGGGCTAGAAAAATTACCTATGTGGAAAGATTGAAAAAACTGGGTTTGTTTAGTTTGGAGGAGAGAAGACTAAGGGGAAGACATGATAACAGTCTTCACGTACATAAAAGGTTGTTACAGAGAGGAGAGTGATAAATTGTTCTCTTTAATTTCTGAGGACAGGACAAGAAGCAATAGGCTTAAGTTGCAGCTAGGGAGATTTAGGTGAGACGTTAGGAAAAACTTCCTAACTGTCAGGGTGGTTAAGGACTGGAACAAATTGCTGTGTTGTAGGAATCTCTGTCGTTGGTGGGTTTTAAGAACAGGTTAGACCAGTGGTTCGTGAACCCCTAGGGGTTCATCAGAAAAATGTCACTCATGGCAGCCAGAGGACCCCGGGCATTGGAGGCAGCAGGTGAGACCCGGTTGCAGGGCAGACAGCCCGAGCCCCAGGGAGAGCGGAGCAGGGCAGTTGGGGCTGGCAGCCCTAGCCCTGCCCCTGTCAGCATGGGAGCCACCTGCCCAAACCCCAGCTCTCCCTGCGGGGCTGGCAGCCCGAGCCCCAGGGAGAGCAGGGCCGGGCAGTTGGGGCTGGCAGCTTGAGCCCCAGCAGTCAGCAGGACCTGCAGCCCAAGCTCAGTGGAGCTCAGTTGACCGGGGCGGTCAACGGGGTCCAGCAGGAGGAGCCCCACGGAGTGCAGAGGAAATTTAAACTTAAATCCCTAGAAATATGCATTTTTAGGAGGGGGTTCATGAGATTTCACAATTTAGTGAAAGGGGTTTGCGGGCTGTTAAAGTTTGGGAACCACTGAGTTAGACAAACACCTGTCAGGGATGGTCTAGAAGATAACACTTAGTCCTGCCTCAGTGCAGGGGACAGGCCTAAATGTCCTGCTGAGGTACCTTCCAATCCCACATTTCTATGATTCTGTCAGGTGACCTTTTCTTTTAGAATCTTATTGTACAAACTATTATTAAACCCTTCAGTGAGAGGAAGATCAGGGAGGCTTTTCAGACCTGCACACAGGACCCAGAGCTGCACTGGAGCTGAAACTGGACAGCAACAAAGTAAAAGACTGTAAGTATCTTGCTGCATTGGCCTGATCAGCTGCCACTGCAGTCTGTAAAAAGAAAAGGAGTACTTGTGGCACCTTAGAGACTAACCAGTTTATTTGAGCATGAGCTTTCGTGAGCTACAGCTCAGCTGTAGCTCACGAAAGCTCATGCTCAAATAAACTGGTTAGTCTCTAAGGTGCCACAAGTACTCCTTTTCTTTTTGCGAATACAGACTAACACGGCTGTTACTCTGAAAACTGCAGTCTGTGTATTGCTGTGCATTTAAAACATGCACTCTGTGGATGGTCTTTGATGTCAGTAGGTTTTCTCTCAATCACTTTGATACCAAGTGGACCAAACCCATCACCACCCAACTCTTTCAATATGCAGGGAGGAGCTGCACTGCAACCCTGCAGCAAGGTATGAACTTCCACCCAGGATATCAATAGTGTGAAAGAGGCTAATAGAAAGGAAGAATGATCTGAAAGGGGGCTGACAGATCTCAAATCTCACCAGTGAGATAATTATGGAAAGGCTAAAAAGAACAGAACCATCTTAATTAGGTTCCCAACTCAGGGAGAGAGCTCCTCATCAAGGTCCTGCCACTGCAGTAATTGGGCAATGCTGACAGATGAAGGCCGGCTAAGCGTACAGCAGCTAAGGTTTGGCCTGCAGCATCTTTTATCTTTTATCTTCAGAACATGTCAGCCAGAATGATTTAGGCTAAAAATAACAGCTTGAAATTGAGCTCTAGAATGTAAAAGCCTCTTGCCCTGACACAGGGCACCCTAGGAATTTAATTGAAAGAGTTAGCTCCCTACCAGGCAGGGCAGTGCTAAGGCTACAGCTTCCCTCTCACAAGTTGCAAAATTAACTAAATATTTGCTCAGCAGCTTGAACACACACCGCACAATTTCTTCCTCCTCTTCCTCTTCCAGTAGAGGAGCTCTTGTCCACAGAGGAAATCAGTGTATGTGGCAGCACAAGTTGGGCTTTCTCATTTTTGTCTGTTTCTTTTTACTCCCTTGTCTGACTGTATCCATTCAAGACCATCCATCCCAGGCTGGCTGACTCTTTAAGGGGAGAGTAACAGCCGTGTTAGTCTGTATTCGCAAGAAGAAAAGGAGTACTTGTGGCACCTTAGAGACTAAGCAATTTATTGGAGCATGAGCTTTCGTGAGCTATGAAGTGAGCTGTAGCTCACGAAAGCTCATGCTCAAATAAATTGCTTAGTCTCTAAGGTGCCACAAGTACTCCTTTTCTTTTTAAGGGGAGATGTGCTCAGCCTTGCCTGTGACGCTGCAGTTAAACCCAGTTGATCCTGATCTGCACTCAGTTACAGATCCCAGCTGTGAAAGGGTCAGAAAGAACTACATAGAGAGGGATGAGAACTCTGTGAGGGGGAAACCCAGGAGATTGGGACAAGGTGAGTGCTCTCTGAGAAGGGCTGGTGTTGAGGCAGGCTGGAGAGAACCACAGGGAGTAGGTTAGGCTCCTGTGAGAGGGCCTGAGATAGAGGCTGTAAGAAGCAGAGAGGCAGTGCTGAGCAGAAAGAGCAAAGAAGAATGCTACAGTCCCTGGGAGTAGTGGTGAAGATCAGGGAATTTCCATGTAGCTCCCCAGGGGCAGAAGGATCTTCTGTTTGGATGTTGGTGTGGATTCTTTAGTTGGAATAGTTACTCCAGAAGGGGACTGAACAAAAAAGGAGACCTGGATGGAGGGCTGAGCCACAGAAGATGTAACTAGAGAGAGGTTTAGCACAGGGCACAGAAGTGCTACAGCAGTGATTGGAGCTGCTTACACCATTGTCTTGTCTTTGTCCCGGGCCTGGCACATTGAGATCCTGGTGACCTCTGATTAGGGTCCCTAGGTGCCACTGCAACATAAATCCCAAAACTTTGTATTTTGGGGGGAAACGGTAAAAGTTTTATTCTGAATTAGAGCCCAAAATGTTCCTGTAAAATAACAATTTCCTACTGCCATCCACAGGTTGCTATTTTTGCACATTGTGTGTTTGGGCCAGGGAGAGAAGCAAGTTTGCCTCATTTCTCCAAACTCCCCTCCCTCCCAGCCTGCACTTATGTTTGCTCATTAGGAAACCGGTGTGATGGGTCTCAGGGTACCCAGGACTGTGAGAACAGTTACCTCCTACCTCCAGCAAGAGGGATTCATTCTTGTAGTGGCTGGGTGTCAGCTCCCAAACATTGCCAGCCCTTTGGCCACTCAAGTAATCTCCTCTTATGCCTTGTAGGTTAACAACAGGTGCACCCTGATCCCTGAGCCCCCTTGCCTGTAGTATCCAGCCCCTGGCACTGCTTCTCACAAAATTTCCAGATCCTCTGCACCCAAAAGTGCAGTGTACCCCAACTTACCAGTTCTACCTTAAACTCCACAGCACTTTGTGAGCACTTATAATACAGCAAAAATAAGTTTATTTAAGAAAGAAAAATGACTAACTAGAAGAGCTAGAGTGGTGGAAGCAAGTGGTTACTATACAAAACAAAACCTAACACGCAAACCTGGGTGGACACTTATTGATGGTTACTTTTCTTGTCTAATGGAGTAGATCTTTTTCCCCAAAAGTTCAGTCTCTTGAAGAGCTGGTTGGGTACAGACTAACTAGGATCCAAGCATTCATGAATGCCCCCCTGCTCCTCCCAGGGTCTCCTCTGTGACTAGTTGCAGCGTCATTCCCCACACTGTTACACTGAAAATAGTCTTTGGTTTTGATTATAGATGTGGCAAACACCTGTCCTATTTGTACATTTTCTTTTTTACTTCACATGGTTTTGACTGTTTGTTGTTGCCTCTGTTGCTTTCCCATTCAAAGTTTTTGTAGTGTCCCAGACCAAACAGCTGTGCCCTGCTCTGCATCACAGGCCAGACAGGGCCAAGTGACAGCGCCCTTTGCCTGAATGTCCCATTACTGAAACCTCCAGGTGACTAATCTTTACTTTTTACTTTCAAATCCATGTACCATACTCTCAATGTAAATACATTATTCCTGAGATATTACCTGTACATACATCTCACAATTGTCAAGCTTGACAAGTGATTAGCTTTCTGTAGATATACTTACATGGTATTCTTTACGAGGTGAGAGTTGTTTGCAAAGAACAGGGGGTCCTTTGCCAAAGGGTCTCTGTGTCACAGCAAGCAGTAAAAAGCTATGAGCCATCCACTGCTTAAGTCCTTGCTCTACCCTGCCTTTCATCAGTCTAAATACCTTCTGAGCAGAGGAATCACTGGGGCAGAGCAGAGTGGAGGAGGGTGAGCTGACTGACAGACCTCCTAGGAAGCACACTTTGCAAGTCCAACCCCCTTTCACTCCTCAATCCTTGCCATGATGCTGTAGTAAGGATGCAGAGGTTCCTCTTCCCTCACATACAGTAGCCCCTGTGGCCCACTTCTCCCAGACCAGGAGGCTGGAGCACAAAAGAAACACAATTTTAGTTATCCACTACTTCGTGTCTGGGATGTTGCATTTCATAAACCCTCAGCATCAGAGACTCTGGAAATGCCCTGTCCAATGACATGGAGACATACACCAAACAACAGACACTTGAGGCTTGGTGTGAAAATGCAAACCTGATGTTCCAGAAATACACTTCAGTGTCAGTGACTCAAAAGAGCCATCTGCAAATGCACCACTGGCCTCCAAACTTTACAGCACCAGCCTGTTGGACCCAGAGCACTATGGGGGCACATGCTTGTCGAACCTGGAGCACTGTGGGACTGCGTGTGGACCCAGAGTGCTGTGGGGACATGCTTGCACAGGCCTGTTGGACCTCGAGTGCTGTGGGGGCACATGTGTGTGTGGGGCCATTGGACCTGGAGCACTGCAGGCACGTGCGTGCACAGGCCCATTGGACCCGGAGCACTGAGGTGGGGGCGCATGTGCAGGGCTCTTCTACCCGGAGCATTGTGGGGGGCGTGTGCGTAGGCCCAGTGGACTTGGAGCACTGTGGAGGCGGGTGGAGGTGCGTGCGTGGGCCTGTTGGACCCGAAGCCCTGGGGAGGAGGGGAGCGCATGCGTGGGCCCGTTGGACCGAAAGCACTGGGGTGGGGGGCGCGAAGTGCTGTGGGTGTGCATACTTGAAACCCCACCCAGCTCTACCTGAGAGGGGCTAAGCTGTGAACACTCGACCAATTTCCTCACCTGGGGCTCCAGCCCACTGTGCCCACGAGGGGCCCGTTCCCCAGCAGAATGGCTGTTCCAGGCCGCCGTGGCTTCGCTGGCAGCTACTGGCGTGGGCTGAGCCCGTGCGATGCGGTGGCTGTGGGAGCCTCGCTGTCCTTCTGGGGCTTGTGTGAGGGAACGTCTGATGGCCCATTTCCAGGCCCAGCAGCCCCCCATGGGACTGGGACTGTCTGGCCGCAGGAGAACAGGGCAGGAGGAACACAAAGCGTCGCCCATGGCCTGTTGCCTGCCACTTTGCAGCCTCTTAGCTTCACAGTTTGTTTTCTGACACTGAGCCCAGACCCCATTGACATCCGGGAGGGGGAGGGCACAAGCCTGCCCACATCTCAAGGGCCCTCCACCAGCTGAAGGGGAGGAGCTATTGAACCCAGTGCTCAAGCGAGTTCAAGGGACAACGGAGGAAAAAGAGGGACAGGCATGCAGTCCGCGGGCAAATCAGGAGCACCCACTGCTCCCACAAGGTGTCTAGGGAGCCAGCGGCCGCGGCCTAGAGGCGCTCGGCCCAGACGCATGAGTGAAGGGAGCAGCGAAGTCGGCCCCGCAGTCGCAGAGCACCTCCACGTCCAGCCTCTCCTCCTGTGCAATGGCTGGCCACCTTACCCAGCACCAGGAGGAGGTTGACAGGGAGGTCTCGCGGCTGCGTAGGGCCACGGATCCTGAGCCCCGAGGTGAGCAGGCGTTACCACAGCGAGTGTGCCCCAGGGGCTTGGGCTTGTGTCAGGGAACGCTTAGGGTCACGGAGAACGCGGCCTCCAGGAAGCGCCTGGAGAGAGAGGGCGGCACGGCACTGTCGGGACAGTGTCTCTGCTCTCGCATGCAAGGCCGGGCACATCGCACAAGGGAAGGATACGGTCCCTGTCCCCAGAGCAGGTGAGGCTCAGGGAGGGAGACAGGCTGCCTACATGGCCCCATAGTCCCTCTACCCACAGCTGTGATCCAGCAGGGGAATGAGGTTGATACTCTGTCCTCAGTGCTGACAAATCAGCCTGCAAGGGGGACACTGGGCCTTGAGATATTTCTCCTCTTCATTTCACAGCGAAGGGCCTGACTGGGTCTGTGCCCCCTGAGGGGAGTCTGGAGGGAAGGGCCACCTGGGTTTGAGTCTGGTCCTGGGCCCAGCTGCAGCATGGGCCTCTTTGGGGAGGAGCCTGACTGGGCCTGGGTGGGGTTGGGGGGAATCTTTTCGGGGAGGGGCCCAACTGGGCCAGGCCCCAGGGGCAGGAGGTCTTTGCGGGAGCACGAGGAGCCCCTCTCGCTCCCATTTTGCCACACAAGGACCAGGCACAACAGCTGAAGAGTGCCTGAAGAGTGAGGCCTCCTTGGGCTCATGAGGTGACAGTCCTGCCCCAGGTGCAGGTGGTATCGTGGCCCTGTAGAGCCAGACAGATCAGGGAGAGCATGCTCCACCTTCCCAGCATCTCCCAAAAGGGCAGGGCCAGTGCCAGAGTCTGTGCACTGCCATTAGCTGGTGCATTCTCTTTCTCTACCTGGGGCCTCACCAGATGCCAGCCTAGGCTTGGCTCCATGGGAGTCTTGACATCTGCTTTTGGGGCAGGCCAGGAGCACGGGTGGTTTGTCATTTTTATTCCAGCAGTGCCGTAGGCCCAACAAGGCACCATGTGGCACTAATGCACAGGGAAACATGGCTCCAGCCTGGAGGAACCTACAATTTAAATATGCTGGCCAGACAGACAGCACATCTGCAAAGTCAGATCTTTGTAACTGACCTCACATGCCCCCTTGTGCCCTGCCCCCACTCCCCCTTTCCATCAGCACGAGCGAGGGTGTTGATCCCTGTTGCCTCCCTCTTCCCCACCGCATGCACCCAAGCTGCTGCTCTCAATCCCCCAGCCCAGGTCACTAACGGGTGCAGTTAACTCTTCCACTGACATCATGGTTCTGAGAGTGTGGGCTCCTCCGGCTGCTGGTTCCACTGCTCTCTCTCTGGCTCCCCCAGGGGAGCAGGCATCTGAAGGAGAGCGCTGTGCAGTGCGAAAGCTCCTCTCCCCACCAGTAGAGGTGGGTGCAGTGACAGAAGTAGGTAGGGTTCTGATGACACTGCTGGTCAGGGGACAGCTCCTTAACCTGAGCCCCTTGCTCAGGTGGCAGTGTGTGGGGTGGTGCCCTGCGAGCTGTGGCTGTGTTCCTGGAACTTCTCAGTCAGGCTTCCAGCTGCTCCAGTGCTTCTTTCTCCTCTTTCCATGCCTGTTCTTCCCATTTATTTTTATTATCCTTTGCCTTTCAGTACATTAGCTCATATTGGCTTATAGGCCTCATCCCATGTGTACCTGCGTGTTAGCCCCTTACACACGCGTGTGTGTGAGGTTCCCCTTGTCTGGCTCTATTTTAACTCTCTTTTAATTTGTTTAATTCTTTCCTGTTTTCTATTTTGGTTAATGTTTTATTCTCCTTTGGACAGTGCGATGGAAGCTGAGCATCGAAGGAAGAGGTGGCCAGTGGCCTCTGCAGGTGAGACACTGGAGAGAGGGCAGAGGTGCACGCATATAGGAGCTGCTATCCCAGTCAGACCAGGGATGCATCCAGGCTGGTCTTGTTTCTAACTGTGGCCAGGAGCAGGTGCAAGATGCCCCATGCTCTGAATGCTGGTGGAACCTGCCCATACAGTCAGTAACCCATGTCACTTAGTGGTTTAATCCTGCCCTGAAACAAGAGGCGTTTTATCTGTTCTATAAAATATCCCGTTATGTCCCCCCAGGTGATCTCATTGTCCATGTGAACATCCAGTCTGCTCTTGAACCTACAGAGCTCTGGCCTCCATGGTATTTTCTGGCAATGAGTTCCACAGAGTAACTGCTGAGTTTAAAATGCTTCCTTTCATCTGTTTTAAATGTGCTGCCTTTGAAGTTCAGTGTTAAGTGCATTAGCTGTCCCTGTTATTCATCTATCATGAGAGGGTGAATAAGACCTTCCCTGTCCCAGTGCCTATTCTCTTTACCTCTGTCACATCGATGCACCAAACAGCCCCACTCTTCTCAGGCTGGGCTGAGAGGCAGGGTTTGATGTTAGCTATACAGAGCTGGTTGCTGGTGCCCGAGGCATGCATAAAGCTGCCAAGGCAGAGAGTGAAGAGGGAAGGGGCTCTGACCGAATGGAGAGGCCCTCAGGAAGAAGACAGCATGATGGGGGTGACAATCAGGAGCTCCTGGAGTCATGGGAATTGGGGAGGAGACCTGTCAGCACTGAATGCAGCAGGGGGAGTGGGAAGGACAGGGCTGGAGAAGAAGCTGTTGGGCTCTGCTGGGAGAAGGTGTCTGGCACCTTAGGTAGGCAGTAGGATGGCAAGAACAGGAAGAGAGGGAGGCTAAGTAGCTGTCTCTAACAGGCCAATGGGCAGAGAGGCAAGCGGGTGATGGGGAGGGGGCAGTATGAAGGGGCAGGGAGCCGAGAGCCAGAGGCTGGTGGGACACAGAAGAGATAGAGGCAGGTTTACCGGAGCTGAGCCCTGGGCAGAGGTGGGGGCTGGGAAGGTGTAAGGGAGCTCCAGGTTCTCAGCACCTCTCGGGTCATGCCGGGTTGCTATAGCACTAATTGCAATGCCAGGAGCATTCTGGATCCTGCAGCATGAGCATGGTGAGACTGCTGAGAGGGGAGCAGAGCAGCGGACTGGCTGAGGAGCAGGGTGGCTTTCCCATACAAACATCTCTTGTGACACAGACTGAGGAAGCAAGTTCTGGTGCCCCAGGGGCCAGGTGCAAGAGCCACCAGAGGCCAGCAGACTTACAAAACGCAAACATAAAAAGTGTTTAAGGACATTTCCAGTCTCAGTAAACAGCTTGTGACCAGGGTTGTTCTCAGCTCTCCTGCTGCAACTTTCTCTGAGACTCTGCCATCTCGCTGTGGCAGGAGCATCAAGCTGAGCCTGGCTTTGCTTTGATCCCATTCTCACGGTTGTACAGAGCCTGCAGCAGGTGTCTGGCGCTGCGGGCCTCCTTCCCGTTCTGTCCCAAGTTAAGGGGTGAGGATGCTCTTCTTCCCCCATGCCAGGAGAGAACATTGGGCTTTTCTTCTGGAGCAGCCCAAGGAGCATATCACAAGACAGGGGAGCCAGCTCTGCAGCTGTTGGGATGTGATGAGTGTGCATAATGAGCCAGCCCCAGGAGAGGCCGTGAGCGCGCACGGCCTGCCTGCTTCTGCCTCGTTCATCATTTGCTGGTTATTTGCCAGTTAAGGAAAAACCTAGTACAAGCGCTACAGAGAACAAATCTTGAGTTTCAGCCTTCTGACCTCAGCAGTTTGAGCCCTGACTCCTGCTGAGTCTCCAGAATTCTATTTCTGTCCTTGTCCAGTCACAACCCCCCACTGCCCCGATTCACCCGGCCACCTCTGAACGTGCAAGGAGCCCAGCGCCAATGCACTAGTGCCAGCATTCAGAGGTTTCCATCTGAACTGGCCTCAGGTGACTTTCTCTTTCTGTTATTGTGGAATGATGCATTGTGGGATTGTTCTGTAACCAATGCAACCCTCTGAATTGCTGCTTGCATTTGATGGGGAGAGGGACTGTGGAAGCCCAGGATGGGAACTGCAATTCAGCCTTGCAGGTGCCTCACTGGGGCCATTTGTCCTCTTTCAGCGACGCTGCTAACATCCGCCTGCTCAGGGAGTCCTGTCCTGGACTCTGTATAGGCTAACGGCAGCTGCAGCAGGAGATGGGAGCAAGTGAGAATGCAGCTAACTGGTGCAGCTGCTCCTCCAGCTTCATGCTGCAGGGCCTAGGGGATGGTGACTGTTGCAGAGACAATTTCACTCTTTCTCTCTCATTTAAACAGTTACCAGGAAGCAGCTGCTGCTAATGCAGGGACAGTGCCAGAGCCCATTTGCAGCACACACTTAGGCTCTGAATCAGTCTGGGGTTAATCAGCTCTGCTTTGCCTTCTTCAGAAGGCCCCTAAATCATCCTTTGCAGCATCCTGCTCCTGCAGCTGCTAGTAGCTACAGTCACATGCAGATGCTTCCCCTTTCTAAGCCTGAGCCCTGCATAGGTAATTTCACTGTGGGCTGGTGCTATGGAGGCTCCACTCTACCCACCCTGGTGAATTGGTTCCTGGCTTGCAGAGGCCAGGACTGCTCAAGGGGCAGTGGCTGTGAGGTTGAGGACACTGTGACCCGTGCCCTGATGGTAGGGAAAGGCGCCAGGCAGCACCCAGGTGTGGAGGGAGGGTTAGCCGGGGGGACAGTGGGCTCCAGGGATGAGGTTTCCTGGTTGGGCAGGGGCCTGTCATTTGTCTGTGAAGTGCCCAAGTGTAATGAGGAGACAGGTGCAAGGACTGCAGGTCTTGATCCCTCTTCTCTCAGTGCAGTACACGCAGACCCCATGGTTCGGAGCAGTCCACAGTGCCCCTCTGCACCACAGAGCATGGGAAGGGGACATGTGAATGGGCATAGACTACATGGGGAGCAGCCAGGAGGGGGAACTGCTTCTGAAGAGTGGAGCCCAGGCCTACTGGATAAAGGGGCTCGAATCTAGGAGTTGCAGCAAAGGATCTGTACCAGGAAGGGTTAATCTGTCACTTTTACCGTGGTTAGTGAGCAGGGTCCCTGAAAAGCCCCTGCTGGGGGGGCAAAGATGGAAGCTGGCCCCCCGGTTTAATCGCACATGCAGGGGCTGCCTGTTGGTGGTGTAGGACTGAGATCAGGTCTCGATTCCCCTGCTGGAGTCCTTCAGGGGCAGTTCATGCAGAGAGGAGATAGACAGAGGCTTCTCCCCTGTGTGTTGGGAATGCTGGGGCCTAGATTCCAGCCTCCAGAGGTGATGTAACATGCACTTCCAGCCCCTAGGGCACTGCCCAGCCAGCCAGTCTCATGAAAACACAAGAAATTAGCTTTGAGGCAGCAAAGAACAACATTTCTCCTGCTTGGAGCTCACCTTTTAACCTGCCTCTGTTTGGGGTTTGTGGGGCCCAGGGCTTCTGCTTTGGGGAGTGTCTCAGAACTACCCATAACTAGATTGGCCCGGCCCTTAGCACAAATAGCCATCTCCCTGCAGCCACTGTCTTTATTGTGGTTCTGTTTAATCTTTTAAGATACTGCGTTGGTTCTGTGGCAAGAAAAGCCTGAACAGAGATGTCCCAGGTGTCCGCTCCAGGACCTCAGACCCAGCATTGCTAACCCCCAGCATTCACAAATTGTAAGTCAGTCCCCAAAAGCACAAGATTGACTTAAAAATCACAAACTTTGTTTTTAATAGTAATAACTATTGGGTTCTTTTCCTTTGCCTTCCGGTTCCTGAGCCCTTTGGTTGTACTTGCTTCCTGCGTGTAAGCTTTCCTCTGCAACCATGAGATCTAGACTCCTACTCTGTTTGAAATGATAGCCAACCGTTTAGTACAAGCCCCTGATTCCAGGAACTTGGGCTTTAAGAAATACACCTGAAATCATGAGAAGTCTCAAGAGCTCCCACTAGCTCCTGCTGCCTTTTTGCCCCATCCATCATCTATGACATCAGGATGACATTGTCCTGTGACCATTGACATCACCAGAAGGTGTGAAATGTCACAACGTCCTTAGTGCCACAGAGCAGCGATAGCTCGGGGGACCCACAGCTGGGAAGGCAAAGGTCTGCAGGTGAACTGGCTTCGCTGCCAATCTGGCAGCAGAGACATAAGCAGAAGGGCACCGAGCCCATTCATTGTAGTTTGCTGCCATGCTGAGGGCCCCTGTGGCTGAGACCCCTCAGCTGGCCCTGCTGGTGCAACCTCGTCCCTTAGACAAAAGCGTGATTTCTTTGTGTCGCGGTGGGGTTCCTAGGTGGTCAGACAGCTCCATGGAGGGGCTTTCAGACCTCGGTCATTACAGCTGCTGAGGACTAGCTTTAGAAGTGTGTGCCAATGCTGTGTCTTATTTCTGCATGGCCCCTGGCCTAACTGACTGGGGTAGAATCCAAGAGTGCTGCCATGGAATGGAGAACACAGCTCTTGGGAAATCACAGCTCTCCTCTTTCCCGTATCTCTTTTCCCCAAGCCTGGCCCCTTGTGTCCTTCCTGGCCCCCTTCTCGCTCCATCCCAGCATTCTGGAAGGCACAGGGACTCCCTGTGATGGGCCTCAGACCTGCTCTGCGGGTGTGGAGGGGGGAATATTGCTTTGGAGAGCATCTCTAACTAGCCTAGCAATGGGGAGTGTGTCTGTGCAGCAGCATTAGCTGAGGACTGAAGGCTGATTCCAGCAGCTCCCTGTAGAGCACAGGCTGTGGTTTCACACCCGAGCTCTGTGGCTCATGTAGGAATAAGGGAAGATGCTGCCTGTTACCTAAGAGTGTGTGGAAGGAACAAATCTTCAGAAAAATTCTCTGAATGCTTCCTGGCCCATCATGGAGAAATCAATCCCTGCCTTTTAGTGTCATGGGGCAGGGCTTGTGAGGGTCTGTCTACACTGCAATTAAAAATCCATGACTGGCCTGTGCCAGCTGGCTCGGGCTACAGGGCTATTTTATTGTGGTGTAGACCTTCGGGCTTGGGCTGTAGCCCTGGCTCTGGGACCATCCCACCTCACAGGATCCTAGAAACCTGGGCTACAGCCTGAGCCCGAACATCTACACCACAATTAAACAGCCTCTTAGCCTGAGCCTGTTAGACCTAGTCAGCTGGCACAGGCCAGCCACGGGTATTAAACTGCAGTGTAGACATACCCTGAGTGCCATGGCCAGGGCCTGCATCTTGCTCTGGACACTGCAATAGGAATAACATCTCTCTCCCATCTGTTGATTTACACAGCTACAAAGGCTCACAATGCAAAATGCTCAGAGATTACCGAACAATATGGGATAGAGATGCTACAAGTGAGATCAATGCAGGCAGCCACTCACTAGCATTCCGTAATGTCTCAACATATTCTTATAACTCTAATCACTATTTTAACAATAGTAACACCCAGGTGAGCCAGACGGATTCCAGCCATGTATTTGTCAGTGTTCCATTGAGGCACAGGGACCTTGGCATAAACTGGCACCTGCTCTGCCAGCATCGCACATCGCATGGGGTAGGAGCCCCCCTATTTCTAGGAAGGAAGAGAGAACCAGGTTGGGGGCTGGGCACTGCCTTACAACTGGACACAGCATGTGTCACTGCTGGCCATTCCCACCTCTAGGATAACAGCCTTCTCCTGCTGCAGTGCTAATTAATTTAGTTGATCTTGTAGCTCAAGCAGTAGAAGTTTGTGCTGCAGTACTGAAAGTTTAGTATTCAAACCCTGCTGATGATGCGTGACTGGGCGTTGTTATGACTGTACATAATAGAATTTCATTTAAAAAACCTTGGAAATTACATACAAGACATATATTAAAAGAAAGTTGTTTCAGATTGCAAAATGAAGCATGCAAAAATTAGGAAATACCAGATACACAGTTATCCATGAAAACTTAATTCAACCTCCATGTGCATATGTATTATGATGCAGTCTTTAATTATGTGATCATATACTGTTTTTTCCCACAGGATCTCTGCCTCATTCAATGTATAGGATGAACGCACAAGGGGCAGAGTTAAGGTTGCCTGGACAACACTGCATCTGGAGTTTCCTAACTTTCAAGTGCTTGACTTTGCAGCCTTCATTAACTTTTATGTTGTATGCAATGTACATACTGCTTTGTGTTGCTATAGAAGGAGTCACAGCTTTATCTAGATTTAAGTGTATCTTTTATCCTTGTGAGCACTGCGCAAATGACACAAGCTGTTCTCCGGAAGCTCCATACACCGATAGCCACATTCCTGTTCTTCACAATCTAGAAGTGCCCCTAAAGGTTCCACTTAACTCATACTGTCACCCCCCCTGCATTCTGAGAACCCTTGAGGCAGGGTCCCTCTTTCTGCTTTTATCTCACCGCCATGTGTGGAGGGGAAGAATCAGCTGGACCTGAAAGTGAAGAGAAATTCACAGAAGGTGCAGCTCCATGCAGGAAAATCTATTCTGCCAAGGCATTAAGTTCCCCACAGAAGGCTGAGCCGATGCAGTTTGAATCTCAGCATCATTCTGCAGACTCCCAGATTCGCTTCCTGCCAGCATGAGCAAGCTGTGAGTAACTGACAGAAATAACCTCTGAGAAACAGCCAGTAACCCAAACTTACCAAGGGCCTTGGCAGGGAAAGGTACCTCTCCAAACACTTGAACTGTTTCCCTTCTTAGTGTTGTTTGTGACTAGGGTAGGGTGAGACTGTTCCTCTCAGAATGGGCAATGAGTGATGGGGAAGGTATGCGGGCAGTGTGATTGTGTATGACGGTAGCAGGTTTGTGCAGCGTTGGGGAGGGCTGTATGCACTGAGACCAGGGTATGCAGTGCTGGCGTGTCTGACTACCATTGAAGCGTGCATTGCTGTATGCAATGTCACCACCATGTTCCTAACCCAAGAGGCTGCCCCAAAAGGTCCATCCCAGGTTTTACACTGATCCTTGCGCAGGCTGGGGCAGGACTTTGGGAGGTCAGTCAGTGCGCTCTAGATACCCATGCAGTGCAGAGACCATCTGGAAAACTCCTAGCTATGCATCTTTCCATTCCATCAACTCTTCCATAACCATGTGATAGTGAACAGAGGCAGGCAGGCATGCAGACGAGAACAGGAGGGGAGGTGGTAGTGTTGGAGCAGCATGGGGTGCAGAGGCCAGGAGTGGGGTGGGTGGCACGCGATGGATGGGGAGATAGGGGGAGCGGGAGGCAATGGGGGAACCAGCAGAGAGGCAAGGGGGAGCTGATGGGGAAGCTTTGAGTAGGGGAGTGACAGGTGATTGGGAGCAGAGGTGTCCGCGAGACACTCTCTCTGTTAAGAAGTGAGTCCAGACTGTGGAAAAGTTTGCAAGGCCTTGAGTTAAGGGGCTCCCAGGTCCTGGGGCTGATTGGCTTGGTGACCCATCTCCCTACCTGGGGATGCTTGCAGCTGCGAGCTTTGGCAGGTGAGCAGAGGTGAAAACTGCACACGGAATATTTTCCCTAGAGTCGTGGTGGATTCTCTCTCACTGACCATTTTGAAGTCACAAGTGGATGTTTATCTCAAAGGTCTGCTGCAGGAATTATTATGGGGCAGTTCTCTGGCCTGCGTTGTGCGGGAGGTCCGACTAGCTGGTCACAGTGGTCCTTCTTGGCCTTGGAATCTATGAATGGTACGAATGGTGTGACCCATTTGGTGCTCACCCAGGGATCCCAGAAAGCTCCCAGCGGCACTCATTGCCAGGGCTCGTGCTTTGCTGGGTGGCAGCTGGCAGGGCAGGCGCCAGCAAGGGACTGCAGTTTACTTTTCTGAGGCTGTGTAGCCAAAGACAGATAGAAACCATGGTTTCTCTCTTCCATTCAAAAGTCAAGATCCCTCCCCTCCCCTTGCTGCTCAAGAAGGATGCTGCCGAGCCGCACTCTGCTCTGGTACTTGGCACATCCCTTGCAGTCTCTTCTGTTTTCCAGGCAGAGATGCTGTCTGTCTCCTGAGCGTGTGCAGTGATTTCCCCGTCGCTCTCCTTGAAAAGAGCTAGAATGTAACCTAGAGAGTGAGCAATGCTGCTGCTGCAGGCAGAGTGACTTAAAGGGAGAGAATGGGAGAGATGGGAGAATGTGCCTGCATCAGCAGCATTGCAGTGGTAAAGCCATTGACTGGCTATATGCATGTTAGTGCTTGCAATGCACTGCTCCAGGGAGCCGAGGAGTCAAGATGAAACGCACCAGCCTCCTCTTCTCACTGCCTTTTTATTCTCATCATGCATTAATTGCTGAGAGTTATTTTCCTTCCGGTAGCCAGCTGCCTGCATCTCCCCTTGTGCTGCAGGAGAGACAGTGAGCGGGAGAGAGCACACCACCGGCCAGGTTTCCTGTCCCACAAGAAGGACTCTGAATGATGTGCCAGTATAGTCAGGCTCTGCTGCAATGGTGCACAGAACCTCTGGAACAGCTGGATTTAGGATTATTAATGCTTCATAAAGGTGCCCTGGACTTCATCTAGTAACTAGCTGGAGGCATCAGCTGCCCTTTCGGGTTTGCAGTCTGCTCTTCATCGTCCCGTCATTACTGGTGTTTTCATCTGGGTCATCAGCATTCCAGCCAGGTGAAGGGACTTTCTCTGTCCGGGAGTGGAGGGTGTCTGGCAGGAAGGGCTGGTGTGAGCGCTGGGGAGGATTCCAGCTGTGACCCACCATGGCTCAGGCAGCCAAGCAGCTGAAGAAGATTAAAGATATCGAGGCTCAGGCTCTGCAGGAGCAAAAGGAGAAGGAAGAATCCAACCGCAAGCGCAGGAATCGCTCCCGGGACCGGAAGAAAAAGGTGAGTGGGGCTGGGGTAGGCAGCTCTCTGCACAGATCCCTGTGTTGTCAGCAGTGGGAGCCGTTTGCCAAGACACAGAGCAACTTTCAAGGGCAGGTATTTGGTGTTTGCCCTGAGAATTCAGGGGATTTACATTCGGTCTCATTCCAAGCCAAGGCTTTCATGATCTGCCAGTGACAGATTTGATCTCCAGGGCAGAAACTCTGGCTTGTAGCTTCATGCAGGCACCTGAAAACTGCCATCTGTTGGCAGAACAGAGAGGGCTGGAGACGCGCACCCCCTCCCAATGTAAGCACTATATGTATAACCTGCCAACCCCTACCTTCCCCCCGCTCTCCGGGTGCTGCCAGCACTCTGCAACCAGACAGAAACAAAAGGGGGCCCATGGCTAAAACCAGGAGAAAAGGATGGGGAGGGATGGTGACACATATGACTGGGTTCCTTCTCACATCACCCGAGGGGCGGGAGGGGGAATTCCACACCCAAGGGTCCATCATCCGCTGGCCTCAGGCACAATGGGGTGCATGGGGCCATAGATCAGTGCAGACTTCTAGCTTTGCCTCCACCAGGCATGCCCGGAAGCCCCGGAGATGTGCCTGGATGCAGCTTCTCTTTGAAAAGTTGCCTGCCTGAATCTGCTTGCTGCCTGCCTCCTGTGGGAGAGGGAATGTGGCCCGAGCACTATGCTGCCCCTTGGAAGTATATTTAAATGGGACACCTTGGGGGCTGCACAGAGCTTTTAAAGCAGGGCCCTGGGGTGTCCACCCTGCACAACCGCAGAGAGCAGCAGTGAGGAGAGAGGTAAACTGAGGCGGGAAATCCCAGGGAGAGTTCCTGTGCCATGAGGTTGGGGCTCAGAGACATCCCTGTGCCCCCCTTGTGAGGAGCCACAGCTAGCAGCTTGTCAATAATTGCTCCCAGAAAGGCAGCAGTTCCTGACAGTTTTCCTGCTGAGATGAAAGGAGCAGCCTGGGCTAGCCTGGGCTAACCGGCTCTCCCCTGCGCTGCTGCTTGACTTCAAAGGCCTTCCAGCTGGGCAGCCTCCATCCCACTCTGTATGAGCAGCATGTTGTTGCCTAGGGGCTAGCACAGGCTGCTGGGAATTGGGACTCCTGGGTTCTGCTTCTGCATCTGCCACTGACTCACTTGTGGCTTCCCCTGTGCGTTGCCCATTATAAGGGGCAGGTCGCTCGGCCCTGCCGGATGGATTCAGCAGGGGCTGCTCAGGTCGGTAAAATGCCTGGGGCTCCTCAGGTGCCAGCTGAGGGCAAAGCACCCTTCTTGTTGAGAGACACAAGCTGCCCCGGCTGCAGGGAGAGGTGGTGGGAGTGGGGTGAGAAGCTGGAGCAGGTCGCTAGATAAACACAAGCAAGGTGTAGGCAGAGAGCTCTGCTCCATGGGCAGGTCAGATCCTGTGGCTCCAAAAGAGCCTTGTAATGGGCTGCTTGAGACCTGCACAGCCTGGGAAGCAGCGAGCAGGGTCCCCTCGGAGAAAGCAGCAGAGCCCTGGTACTGGAGCATCATGTGAGAGGCTCCCTGCAGCAGCTGGCATTGCCCAGGCAGTTAAAGGGCTCTCCAGGCACCTCTCTGTAGGCAGTAGTTCTCGTGCATGCCTGTCGGGCGGGTGGGAACTGGTTGGCCTGCGGATCTGTGATTACAGTCCTGTGCTAGGCCTCTGAATGGCATCCCTGGTTACCTTCACTAGGTCCTCTTGGAGACCAGGCCAGGTGCAAGGATGTTCTCTGTGCAGGACTTAATGCAAGTCCATCTGCCAAGCAGTGAGTGGCAGCCCTGGGCAGCTGGGAGCACTTAGCTTTTAGGAGGTCAATGGAGGCTTTTATAGCAGACGTGATCTTTGCAGTCTGGAGACCCAAGGGCCCTGTGGTCGGTGGGGGGTGTCCCTCTGGTACTGTGCCTTCTTAAGTGGTAACTGCTTGGTGCATAGACAGGCGGCAGTGCAGTTTACGTTGCCAGAGGGCTGTGAGAGAGGCCGTGGTGCAAATGAGAATTGGAGTCAGGTGATTTTGATATAACAGATGTTACAACATCCATCAGCCCCATCACCAGGATTGTGCCTCTTGTAGCAGCAGCGTGAACAAAGACACAGGTCTGGGTGTCTGATTACAGCTCAGTGGAGCTGGGCTGGAGGCTCCTGGGGTCATTCTGGGTTTCTGGTTCATGCTTGGGGTTTTTGCAGTGTCTGTCTGGGTATCAGGTTCCTGCCTTTTGAGTCTGTGCTGGGCTTTCTGGGAGTCTTGGATTTCAGCCTATCTCTCTGCAAGGCCACACCGTTGCCCTCCTTCAAACTCACTTCTGCAGCCAGGCCTACAAAACGGTTGACAATTGGATGTGCTGTGACCAGTGCCAGTTATGCTGACCAGTATCGTCTCTTGATGTCCCTGTGCTCACCCGTCTGTGTATCCACTTGTCTTTGGGGTGGGGACTGTCTTGTTCTGTGTTTGCAGAGGGCCTAGCAGTGGTGCCTTAGTGTCTGGATACACACATGGTTATTAATGTTAGCATTAGTAATTGAGAGGCAAACTGGAAACACAGGAACTGACGAAGTAGGGGAGACCAATGGTTTGTCTATTTCAGTATCTTGTTCTGACAGTGGCCAGCATCTGATACTTCAGAGGAAGGTGCAGATGTCCCATGAAGAAGTTTCTTCCTAGCCCCTCTCAGAGGTTGCTTTAAGCTCTGGAGCCAGGAGGGTTTTAAATCCTTTAGAATTTCTTTACCTTCTCTGATGTATTGGTGAATATTTTCATTAGCCATATGAGTGTCTAATCCTGTTTGAATCCTGCTAAGTTCTTGGCCCCCCTGATATCCAGTGGCAATGAGTTCCACAAGTCAATCATGCATTGTCTGAAAAAAGCTTTTCCTTTTCTCAGTACATTTTTTTCTTCTCAGTTTCATTGTCTATCTCCTTGCTTTTTGTATTATGAGAGAGGGTGAATAGGCGTGCCCAACTGACCTGTTCTATCCCATTCATCATTTTGGGTACCTCTCTTGTGTCGCCCCCTTATTCATCTCCTCAAAAGTCCCACCAATTTTTTCAATTTCTTCTCATACCAAAGTCTCTCCAGAACTCTAAAAATGTTGTCACCCCGCCTGGATTCCCCCCCCCCCCCCCCCGCCCTTCTCTCCACATCCTTTTGGAGTTAGGGTGACCATTTCTGAGCACGTGATGCCTGCAGAGGGCGTACCAGGGATTTATACAATGGCATTCTAACATTCTCACTATTCTTCTCTGTCCCATTCTATATACACCCTGACCACAGCTGTGCACTGAGCAGAGGTATTAGCTGAGCTGTTTGCTAAACAGCTGGGCTGCTCTGAGAGGGTGATTCCAGAGCTGGTGACTTGGGATTTAGGCTGGTATCTTCCTGGGAGTCTGAGTATGGCCCTGGGAGCTGGATTTCCAAGCAGCGTGTTCCATTCACACATTTAGCTGACGTGTTGAACCACTAGGCATGTTGATGTCCAGCCAAAGTGCCAGTGGCTTTTCTGCCGGCTTTGCTGACAGACAGGTGTGACACAGAGAGACTGTGAGCAAGGGAAGGTACCAATTAAATAATAAAATCAATTAATCTCCATTGGAGAAGTCACCAAGCACGGATTAATCAGGCTGGCTGGGACAGCTTTCTACTGCTCCTGTCGTACCCCAGATCCAGATTTCCGACAATTCTGTATTTGTAAAACTCATTGGGAGGGCTGGAATATCGAGATAAATGTCTGTCAGATCCTGGTGGCTGGGTCCTGTGGGCGTTCTCTGTATTTGGGCGGCGATTGCCATGGGGCAAGGGGTTAACAGGCAGATTTGTGTTCCCAGCTACTCACTCGGTTCTACAGGTGTTTTCAAGGATTCTGCGTGGACCGTGATAGAGGTGAATGGAAAGACTCCTTCCCTTCATTGCATTTTTACTGTGCCCAGCGGGGAGAGATGCCGTGAGAGGTAAACAGCTCTAAATATGAAATCACCACGGCATTTAGGAAGTATGGGATAGCTCTTGTAGATCTCCTGCCTCTGCTAGTGACTCATGGGAGATGGCTCATGACCCAAATGCAGCCTGTTTTAAATCACCCATTTGTAAGAGTGGAATCAATGTAATGTTTTGGGATGGTTGGTGAATCAGAGTCTGGTATCTGTGGGTTCAGCCCATACCCGTAGTACCGACAGACTGTTATCAGGCAGGCTTGTTATTGTGGCTGTATGTCAAAAAGAGAATGAATGGAGCGGCCCCTCTTTTCAAGGGCACCCCAGAGGTGATGTGGTGCTCAGCAAACTAGGTGCGTAAAAAGGTACAAATGATGTAATATGACGCTGCACTAACTCTTCCAATCAGATTGGGACCCAGATGTGCGTGTCAGCCCTTTATCTAATGTGTGTCTCTGTGAATGGCTGTGATGCGATCAAACACACGACAGGGAGACAGAGGGCCAGCCGCGCCTGCACCTCATGCTGATGGATAAATGGTTCTGGGTTTCTTGAACTGAGACTCGTTTTTAAAATATTCCATTTATATTTTCAATAAATTTTTCTCCCCGTTAAAAGTTCCTGATGCTGCTGGCACCAGAGTCCCATATTGCTGTGGGGAGGGAGCCGAGGGCTCAATCCAAAGAGCAAAAAGAAACGGCTTTGTCTGAAGACGGAGAGTAATTGTGCTGCTGGGCCTGTAAGCTCCTTGGGGCAGGGCCTTTGATGCAGTTTCCGTGAAGCACCTGGTGCCCTTCTGAGTGATATAAAATAAATAATAATCATAGCACTTCAAAGTAAGGGCAGCAATGCCAATAACATGCAGAAAACCCCTGTACTAAGAGAAATCAGGAAAAACAGAATTTCCCAGAGAATCTTTATCAATATTTAAATGATCTCCATTATTAGCTGTTGGGAGGTGACCGTAAAAGACCTTCTTCATTCACCCAGTATGTTCAGAGTGAATTTTTGTTTGGTTGAAGTTAACATGTTATCATGTTATATTACATGATATTCATATTACATCATTCCCCTTACATTATTCCCCTTACTATGTTAAAATAAAGTCTACAGAGAATTTAGTGCTGCAAACATGTTTCAAAGATGACTTTCTGCTCAGTAACCACAGAAAATATAGCTAGAAAAAGAAATGACATCCTCAGAGACAAAAATTCTGTTCGAAGTGTCGACATAAAATGTACAAGATCAAAGAAAATATTATTGTTTTAATCACAGTATTTAAGAGCGATCCCCTTTGACTCCCAGGTCACCCACATGAGCCTTTCGTTACCAGTCAAGTAACAGTAAGTGTTCAACTAGGTTACTGAGGTCAAGCAGAGGGAGCCGATGGGATTCTGAAATCTCTCTGAACGTGGAACTGACTCAATTTTTTTTCTTAAAGTGGGAAACAAAGATTAGGTTAGCCATTACTGGCCAGTATCCTGCATACACTCTGGTACCAGGCAGTAAAATATTCTGAGCAAGGGCTCCAGAAAGGGATTTTGTAATTTCCTCCTTATACAAATCCTGATTTTATCACCTGTTTCTCTGTGAGGCTTTCTGCAACACAACCCACCTTCTTTTCCAACTAGAGAGAGGCTTAAAAATGTGGGTGCCTAAAACTAGGCCCCTAACTAAGTGGACTGCTTTTTAGAGGTGCTGAGCACTCACAGCTCTCTTGAAGTCCGTGGAACTTCAGTAACATCTGGTTGCATTTTGCCCCGCTTGGCCTAGTTTCTATTTAAGATCCTGTACCTGCAATTCCCTCAGCCCTGTCTCTCCCGTTTGCTTTCAAGTTTGCCCCCAGTTAGCAAGGAGTTGATAGTTAACACAAACAATTCCTCCTTGGTATCTGAGACTCTTCCGCCTGTTTTGAAATGGGCAATTCCCAGGAATCGCTGGCAAAGGGAGAGACATACACCACCCTTAGAACATAAAGGGAAGCAGTATGGGCCAGTGGATAGGACATTGCCCTGGGTTCTGTTCCTACATTGGCCACTAACCTGCTGTGTGACCTTGAGCCAGTCACTTCTCCTCTCTGCCTCTTTTTCTCCTCCCGCTCTTTGTCTTATCTACTTAGATGGTAAATTCTTCAGTGCCCATGGATTTGTACAGCCCCCAGCCCAATTGGGTCTCCGTGCGGCTCTCGATGCAAAGGTCAAGGTATTACTAATAAAGCCTCAAAAGAAGCTTACTGCACAAAAATCTACGGCACCCACGCTCCTACTTTTCTGCTTCCAGGATACAAGCAGTGCAGCTTGGGGGCCTGCGGCCACGTTCTAAGCACATGCTATGCTGGCCCCCATATTTTGTGTCGTGTCCTTCGTGCAGGCTGCAGCAATAAATGCTTTCAAGAGGTGGCTGATGCAGTTACAACCTGGAAGAAATCACAGCAGGAGAAACAAAGAGGGACGCAGCAGATAAGGGGGACCAGAGATTGTCAGCTGGGATCTGAAATCGGCAGAGATAGAGATAATCTGTTCCATGTGGCAGGAGAAGCCTCTTCCATGACCAAGGATGAGACTCTAGGAAGGAACAGAGCCCAGTCTTCGATAAATGAAGTGAAAGGGGCAGAGGGGAGAGAGACTGGGCTGATGGTTTTCCTCATGTGTAGTACCGCTGTTAAAGCCCCCTGAGGTCAAACGGTGAGTGAAGACCAGTCTGAGGTGTGAGAGGTAAGTTGAGGTGAGGCCAGGGGTGCAGGCAGTAGTTGAGAGCTGTGAGGCCAAGCAGGAGGCAGAGAGGTGCTCATTCTTTGCATATGTAAAAAGCTGCATAGGGGGGCGGGGTTGTCCTTTCTGGCCATCGTACAGCTGTAACAGGAGAAGCCAGACACCCCGACAGGATCACTTGGTGAGTGCACGAGTTGCTGGAGCGTGAAGCTGGTGGCTGGAGCTCTGCCAATAAAATGACATTGGACTGTTCCTGTGTGTGCCTGGATTGACATCTCCCAGGGCAGTCAGCGTGTGCTGGGGCAGAGAAGGCTGTGGAGGAAGCAGCTGCAGTGGCCAAAGCCAGAGGGAATGACTGAGTTGGGGCTGCACCCTGCTCAGAACACACCCTGCTGTCCCAGAGTGCGGCTGGGCCTTCGACAGTTTACGTGTCCCTTAGTGGATGTTGGGCCTAGTGAAGACGGCCCCTGGGCTGGGTTCTTGCGCCGAGTGGCAGCGGATCCTGCCATGGAGGACATCTTATTCGCAGGCACCTGGTGCTGATGCCATGTGTGGGGCTGTGATGGTTAGCAGGGCTGCATTCCCTGGTGTGTTTCAGAGAGTGCAGCTGCTTTGCTTCCTTCTCCTCTGCTCCTGCCATGGGGGCCATGGCTGAGATCTTCAGATTTCCCATCGGCTAAACTCCTTCCTGCACTCGCTCTGGCCTGGCACCAATGGGACACCATCAGATGCTGCAGATGGTGAGGCAGGTGAGGTCAGGAGAGGCCTCTCTGAGCTGATAATGTAGCAGTGCGGGTGCCAGGGCACTGGGGTTCCTGCCAGCAACCCCCACCGCCACCACACAACAAACGTACTATTCAGGAGCACTCCCCCCAGTGCAGAGCCTGGGTCCCAGCCCTGGAGTCCCTGTTCCTGGCTCAACAAAACCACAATGCTCCCTCCATGCACAAGGGCTCTTGTGAACTGCAGCTGGGTGGCGGCTGTGAGGACAGATGCCAACTCTGGCTTTTACCTCTGCTTGTGCACTGGAGAGGTAGGAGAGATTTTCCGTTCTCTGCGAAATGCGCCACCCGAAGCAGAAGGCACTCAGGAGGGCAGACTGGAGTGTAGTGGTATTGTTGTCATTCGTTGTATTGCAGGCCCCCATGCGCTAGGCGCTGTACCAGCACAGAGGACAGGATGTGCCCCGCCACTTGCGGGTAGACAAGACCGACACGCACAGCAAATAGTCCAAAGAACTGAACTTCTTACACTTTCTCCTGTTTCCTCCCTCCCTGCCCTTCCCCTCTGTCCAGCTGCCAGTCAAACTCCACCGTGCCTGGCCCCATAAGAGAACAATCAGCCTGACTCTGAGCGGGAAACCAGGAAGGACAACCTGCCCCAGGCTCTGCAGGCCTGAGTGGACTGAGCATCACCCGGGGCCAGTCTCCGGCTGCTGCTGGGGTTGGAGGTTTGACGAGGGCTGTGTGTTTCTGAGGTGAACAGGAGCTGCCAGGCTGGATCCAAACAGCAGCCCGTCTTCCCAGTCTCCTCGCTCTTGTCCGTAGTGGAGGCATTAAAGGACAGTGCAAGAAGCCCTGTGGCAGCCAGTGAATGAAGGAGCCATTGTTCCCTAAGCTGGCTTTGTGGATGGTGGAAGTAACCGACTGGCTGGATATTTACTTTTTGCTTCAGCCTTCCTTCTCTGACGGTTGCTGTGAAAAGGCTTTTCCCTGCCAAGACCTGTGCTCAGGGCTCTGTATTTCTCCGCCTGGGAGCAGCTGATGCCCAGGAGGCACTAGACTTTGCTCTTCCTGTGGCAGTGCCGTGGTGCGATGTGTCCCAAACAGGTCAAGGCGTCTTTGTGCTGCAGGTTCTGGTGAGGCCAGTCGCCTGCAGCAGGGTGAATGTTCCAGTCCTGGCAGGTAACTGCAAGAGTTGTGGGTTTGTTTTAAGTAGCATTTCCTTTTAAAGGGTTTAAACTACAGTGCTGGGGGGCAAAGCAGGGCACATGCCGTGATCCAAGCCTAGGCGAGCAGGAGCCAAGTGGGATAAGCAGCAGCGTGAGGAGGGAGCGGATGCGGCTTAGTATTCAGCCACTCTGGGGCACCGATGGCATTCACTCACTACTGTGTGGTTGCTCAGCTGCAGATGCTCCAGACAAAGACCCAGTGGAAGGGCTGCTCTTGGTTACCTGGTGAATTAAGCAGCTTCTGCCTCCATCGCTGGAGGAAAGTGAGTCCCACTTGGGGAGCAGCACAGCTCCCGTGATTGTTCTGCTGGCAGCACATACAAGAATAAGGGCTACGGTCCTTGTCTCCTTAGGAATTAGAAACTAGCAAGCACCCAGGAAGATAAGGTGCTGGAGAGGGTAGTGGGTCCAGGGCTGGAAAGAGACCCCTGCCTGCACCAAGGCCCAGCACTTCGCCTCCCATTTGCTGGTTCTCTCTACCTTGGCTGTTGCGTTTGGCTGCCTCCTTTGGCACAGGGAGCAGCATGTGCCTGCAGCTGAGGTTGAGGCCTTCCTGGCATGCACTTAAGAGCAGCCTGGCTGCTGAAAGCAAGCAGGAAGGGGAATGGGACCAGCGGGCTGCGCCAGGAAGGGCAGGGCTGGGGGCTGCTTCTTGAGACAGCCCCAGTGAGAGCACGGCGTGGGCCTGGGAGGTGCTGGGCGCAGGCCAGGCTCAGGGCATGGCTGTGAAAAAGGGATAGTTCTGTGATGGGCACCTGCTAGTTTGATGCGAGGAGGGGATTGAGCTGGGTGCTCTGGGCTCGGTGCATTCCCAGAAAGGCTCCCGGTTTGAGCTCTGTGTGAGTGCGACGTGATGAGTGTTGGGGATGTGGCAAGCTCTGTATCACAGAGGCGCCTGGTAACCTCTGAGGGCAGGATGAGGTGTCTGCCACGATCCTCCTGTGGAGAGGTGGGGTTGGGGGAGATGTGGCACTCGCTAGCACAGAGTCCAAAACCTGCCAGACCAGATCCTGCTCAGACCGTGTGCGGAATACGATCATGTGTAAGCTTGGATAGAGCCCAGGCATTAGCTGGATTCTCAAAAGGACTTTGCAAACTAAGGGGCTGTGTTAAGAAATCCTTAATCATTTCTGGCTAACCTAGGTGTGAGCACCAGCACCCAGCAGTGCAACTGCTGCTAGCACCACACAGTCCCTGGAAGAGTGAGCGCTTGGCTGTAGGTGACTGACTGTGGCTTCAGCCACAGAGTGTTGGTGAACAGGGGTGAGGGGATGTGAGCCTAGTGCGTGTGTATGTGTGTGCTGCAGCGGGATGAGCTTGCTGCTATGCAGAGGTGGAGGGGTTGCGGGGAGAAGCAAGCCCTTTTCTCAGATGGACAGGCATGCAAAGGAGTCATGCAAGGTGATGGTAACACTCCAGGCTCCTCTCTCAAACTTCTGGGTGAAGCGAGTCCCATCAGGATTCCTGAGGATGACGTAGGCTGGTGCACAGCAGGAAGGGTCAGCCCCTCTGACTGGGGAGGCTCAATAAATATGCAGGTTTCAGAATAACAGCCGTGTTAGTCTGTATTCACAAAAAGAAAGGAGTACTTGTGGCACCTTAGAGACTAACCAATTTATTTGAGCATAAGCTTTCGTGAGCTACAGCTCACTTCATCGGATGCATCTGCAAGCTTATGCTCAGATAAATTGGTTAGTCTCTAAGGTGCCACAAGTACTCCTTTTCTTTTTAATAAATATGCAGTCTGCGTTTCAGGCTGGGCTGGGGAGTGAAGGGGCTCTGTGTTCTGTGGGGAATGACGACTTGCTGTGATGCAGTTTATCTGCCGAGTCCTGTACAAATGAAGACGCTGTCAGGAGTAAAGCCAGCATCGGTGCTCAGTTTTATTACCTTCCACTGCAGGCTGGGGCCTATAAAGGGTTCCTGCCCCCCCAAGCCAGCTGGTCTCCAGCTCTGTCTCTGAGATGCAGGACTTGCAGGAGGAGACTCTTTCAAACTCACCCTCAACTAAACTGTTTTTCTGATTTCACACACTGCTGTTCACAGTCACCCTCTGGCCATTTCATTAGGCTGCAATGCTGGTTATAATGGAAGCATCTGGGCTCCCAAGGTCTGTATTATATCCAGTGACTGCATTAAGTACGGGGGGTGGGGGATGGATAGCCAAGAACGGGATGGCATCAGTGTGTGCAGGATGGGAGAGCAGTGTAGAAACTAGACCATGCTCGGTCCTCCTCGGCAGCCGTTTTGGTTAAGGAGGCTCGTAGGTATTCAGGACCCATGCTTGGTGCTGTGAGTATTGCGCTGTGCATGGGACACTGGCCTCTTTCAGAGACTCCATTTGTTCAGAAGATTAACACAGCTTCTGGACAATTATGTAGTAGCAAAACCTCACTGCTGTTTGCCTGCTTTCTCCTCCATCCTTGCCCTGCTCTTCACAGCGTGGGTGGTGCCTGGGAAGTGCCCGTTAGAGCCACCACCGCTCTCACAATGCAAACTACATGTGTAACGGCTGTGTTTTACTTAGGAGCGCAGTCTCTTTCCTTGTAACCAGTTGTCTGCAAATGCTGAGGTCTGTTCTAAGTGGAGAGCAGCTTGTCCCGTGCTTCACTCGCCAGGCATTTGAGAGCAGTAAAGGACTGCTTTGAGCAGGGGGTTGGACTAGATGACCTCCTGAGGTCCCTTCCAGCCCTGATATTCCATGATTCTATGATTCTATGAAAGGACTAGGAGCCTGCTCCGTTGTCCTTTCCTGACATTTCCAGTCAGAAGTGAGCCAGAGTGCACAGGATGGCATGGGGGGCTGGAGGGGAGAGAGGAACCAGCTAGTAGGTAAAACCTGAGCAGAAAATAGGTGTCTGACTGGGAGGGATGTTGGGACTTAGCCAGTGTTTGGGAGGAGGGGGCCCAAGGAGGGGTAGTGATGCCAATCTGCATTGCTGCTATGCAGGCTGTTAAATTATTCAGGTAATAATGGGCTCCAGTATGCTCCTGGTGAGCCTGCCAGAGATGAGGGGATTGGACAGCGAGGGGGAAAATGTCTAAAACCTTGCAGAGTTCAGGAATCTGAT
Source organism: Natator depressus (assembly GCF_965152275.1). NCBI lineage: Eukaryota > Metazoa > Chordata > Testudines > Cheloniidae > Natator > Natator depressus. Next base: position 427,014 of record NC_134259.1, read on the forward strand.
TGCGGAGTAATTCCTGGTCCATGGGCAGCACCCATCCCAGCCAGGTGCTTGCCCCTATCCTGCACTCCAGTCAGCAGGGCCAGGATACCAGCCCAGCCCTACCCGCAGACCCTGGTGTCTCGTGCTGCAAGGGGGACAAAGGGACATGCTGTGCTCTGAAGGACCCATGTGTGCATGTGCAGGACTCTGCGTTTGCTGTAGAAAGCTGCCTGCAGGTCACGGCTGCTGCTGCAGAGGCATGGCAGCCAGAGTACAGCTCAGAGGAAGCATTTACAGAATGCTAAAATTAGAAGTTTTGTTTGAATTTTGCTACTTTGGTTTAATTGCCTAAGTATGTCAAGGTTCTTCAGAAACCGACCCGCTCTGCCAGCCTGGAGCCCCACAGGGAGCTTGGTGCAGGAATGGGTCAGTTATTAGACAGGCGTCTGGGCTCGCTGCCCCACTTCCATCTAGGCAGCAGCACTTGCCTGCAGCTCTTGACAAGACCCTGATAATGTCCTGCCCTGGGTAAGATCATTGATGTGAGAAGCTCATGTGGGCACAGAGCTGCAGCGCTTCAATGCTCGCCATGGAGCTCACGGCATCCTGGGGGCTGACAAACACCTCAGTATAATGGGACTGCACAAAGCTCCAGAACATTGTGCAGATTCGCGCTCCCTTTCCGCCGCTAAGCCACATAACGTTTTCAGACATAATGCAGCTGGGAGCAGCAGAATTCTAAGTCCCTTTCCATTCAGGGGCCAGGATGCTGGTGGATTTTGCTGAGTGGCAGAAATAATCCCGCAAGACCCATAAATCTCATTGTCTGCTTGTGCAGAGACTGGGAGAATAGGGGAACTGCCTATTAAATCTGGGGTTTCCAAACAGTCCCGTTCCTGGGATTGTTAGTGAAACACAATCGACAGTAGAACCAAAACACCAGGTATTGAGCAAAGAGTCTGGGGAGGTGGAGGGAAAGAACATAGCAGCAGGGGAGCCTTTAGACAACAGCCAAGGTTTCTATATTTATACAGAGAGATGGGGGGGGAGAGAGAGTGAGCGTGTGTCCGGGTCATTGAAAAGGCTTCTGTTTCAGCAGAAAGGTACTGCAGCAAGGCAGTGAGTGGGCATGCAGGTTACTGTCCTTTGCTGCAGTGTGGTGACAGGCCTTGCACAGGGCCTGGGGGGAGGGGTTGCACGCGCATGCTAGCCAGGAAGTGCAGAGTGCAGAAGGCTGAAACCTCCTGTGCTTGCGTATTGCTGTATGGGCTGGGGTAGGTTGCCCACTGCTCTGTGGTTCCTACAGTGTTTCTTAGTACTATTATAATCTTGCATCTGTTCAGTGCCTCTCATCCAGAAGAATGGGACCCTGAGGTGTTTTTCAGATAATTTGTGTATCCAGGGATCATTTTATTTCTTCCATGCAGCCACGTCTGCGTAGGAGCACACTGCATCTTTCTCAGCACCTGCAGATTAGAACAAGCAATGAAGAATAGGATAAATCCCAGTGCAAATCTGTCGGCAGGCATGGTGGGGTGAGCTAAGGACATGGTGGAGATCTATAAAGAAAATATATCGTCCTTCCCTAAGAACTTTGTGTGACGTACATGCTGGGAGGCAGCACAGCTTCCCTCTGCCATGCACCTGTGTCACTAAAGGCTCTGGACGTCAGAGAGGTTTGTGATTAGTATCTCTAGGTTCTTATACCACATTTATCCCATAGTATCTGGGGGTTCCATGGTATTTGAGGGCTTCAGCCCAGCCGAACAGATGCCTGGATTCAGTGTGTTCTTCCATGGGATGTGGCCCCAGGCATGGCCAGCTATCTGGGTGATTCACTAGGGTGGGGTCCCCTCTACATTCTCATTTCAGGGAAGCTGTGTAGAAACGCAGGCCCTGTGGTTCTCCCTAGCTCCATGACTGGCTGACACCTCCTGTCACCACACAAGGTCTCCTGACATCTTGGCCTAGAAGAGGCAGACCTGGAGGGCTCTGCTGATAGCAGTGCGCTCTCCAGCAGTTGAGGATAACAGTCTGAGCCCACATGCATTGCCATTTAAAACAAACAGCCTGCAGCAAGCCGTCCTTCTTTGGAAGTGCTGCAGTCTGTCCAGTGATGGCCTCGAGCCAGGGTGCTGTGCTGGGAGGGGGAAGAAGGGGGAAGGAGGATTGGTGGTTCATGAGGCTTACTGGGTCCTTCCCTTGCTAGTGTGTGGCTCTGAGTCTTGTTATTTGCCTGGTAGGATGGAGCCCTTGGAGTCCATTGTGCTAACGCAGTGGGCGCTGGACAGTTTTTAAAGTGTGTTATTCACCTGCGAGATGATGCTGGCTCCTTCTGAACGGTCAGGTAAAGCTCTAGCAAGGCACTCTTGGAATGACTGTGTTATCACTTTCCGAGCTAACCCTTGGCCGTGCTACTGGAACAGACAGCCTATTGCCCTGCAGCATGGCCTGTTCTCGTGGCAATATTGGTGTTTGCATAGAAATACGTTATTGGGGGGCTTCTGTGGCCATATATAAAACTTGACTGACTCAGCTTGCCAGGCTGTCTGGAATGCTTCACGCACGTGGGTGCCAATCTCAGGGCAGACTGTTACAAACCAGGGCACAAACTCCTAACTGGCTGCTGTTCTTTAATTAGATTTCACCAGCCAAGTGTCAAGCATGAACTCCTCAAGCACTAGAAAACAGCCTTAACATGGCGTTATAGACAGGCCTCTTGGGCACGCCAGTCTGTCTTTCCACCAGGGTGACCTTGCCTTTGTGACAGATGGTCACTTACACCAAAAATCACAGTGCTGTTCGGGTAACTCCCAGTCCAAAGGACCAGTCACTTACCCCAGGTCAGTTACACATCAGATCACACACCAAAGACAGTGTTTGTAGCCAATCCTGTAATAAACTAACTAAAGATTCACTAACTAAGAAAAGGAAACAAGTTATTTTTAAGGTTAAAGCAGGTAAACATACACACACCAGTGAGTAACAGTCTAAGGTTCTAAATGACAACAGAAACTGCTGTAATGAGCAAGCTGTATATGTCCTTAGCTGTATATGTCCAAGCTATATATGTCCCTAAGCTAAGCAGCTGGGTATCCCTTGCTTATGCTTAGAAATATTTCCCTCTCCAAATTCCAAGCAGCATAGTGATGACAATTTCTTCTTTGCAGGAATTTTTATTCCCTTCCCCCAGAGTTCAAGCTATGAAGGAACGAGCATTTGTGCATATCCCCTCTTCAGGGGTGTGGGGAAAACAATCAACAAAGTCTTCTGTCCACTTATGTTCCACAATGGTTTGTCTGGAGTCTATAGGCCTTCTTTTGTTGGGCAGGAAATGGCACCTCTTGTGGTAAACTAGGATTCCACACTTGGCAATGCTTCTCTCCTGACTGTGGGGATTGCCAGTTTCATTGCAAACACTTAAACATTACCTTATCAGAGGGGCACAGAGATTATAAGTGTAATTGATGCCTGCAACGACTCACAAAGATTTCCTAAAGGCCAAACACTGAATACAGCTCTCTAACTCTGACTATTTTAACAATACTAACACACACGTGAGTCAGACTGGCTTCCAGCTATGCATGTGTCAGTGTTAAGTAAGGCCTAGGGACCTTGTCAGGAGCTGGCACCTGCTCTGCCAGCATCACACAGACATTTAAAATGCAGAGCCCTGAACATGCTCTAGTTCCCATTTGGTCCTGTTGTCCTTTACAACAGTGTGTAAAATGAAGCTGTTTCTGAATTACTCAAGTTCCAAAGTCTCGGAAATGACTAGCCTTTTGGACACCGGAGAAAGACTGAACTGGTTGGGGGAAATGATGTTTAGAAACACAATTTGCCACTAGACTAAGACGGTGAGAACAGGTTCCAACAAGAGGCAAATTCCTACAACTGAGATGCGCTTCCTCTTGCAGATCTGACATAGGGATCACAATGATGGGGCAGACTAATGGGCCAGCTTGGGCTATGTCATGCTTCTATCAGTAGTTTTTGTGAGGTGCTTCAGAAGAGAGCAGGGAAACCCTATAACCCATCTCTTTATCAGTGTATGGGGAGTGTCCTTTCTCAGCCTTGCTGGGGATCAGTGGTGCCTGCAGCCTGGTGACTGAGAGCTCTGGTTGTATTCAGGCTAAGGGCACTGCAGAGTCTTGTGCTTATACACATCTAAGCCCTTTCTAGGTTCATGCTGTACTATTTGCCTCAGTAATATCCTTCTGCAGTGAGTTCCATGGGTTTAGTTGGGGTGCAAAACTTGAACAGTATCCTTAGCTGAGCTTGCAGAACTCTGTCATTCAGTTTCTCCCATTCTGCTCATTCTTGTCTCTGCCTGATTAACCTATTGGTAAGGCAAAGTATTCCAGTTTAACTGGGTGGGGCCAATGGCAGGGTGCCACTCTAGAAAAAGCTCCCATGCTGTGACAGAGCTAGGCTTTCTGACCATCAGTCCCTTTTGCAAGGCTCATCTTCCGAGGCTTTCCCTCGCAGGGAAAGTGGGTTAGAGGAACGTTTTCTATAGTGGATAGGTAAGTTTGGGGCTGTATGGGTGGGCTGCAGAGTTTAGATGGCTATGAAGCCTGTCAAAATCATGGTGCAAGTTCTTACAGATGGGAATGTATTAAAGAGAAATAAGTCAGTGAACTGCAGCGTCACTGCCCAACCTGCCAGACCATAAGGGAGAGGGGCTCCATGTGGGCTGTAGCACAGACAAGAATCCCCTCTCCTGCCTCGTGCCAGTGACCACAGCACCAGCATACAAACAACTGGCACTAATTGCCACACGTAGGCCAGATGCTTCATTGGCCACAGAGACTGGGAACTCTCCTGGTTCCCTAGAGGGCATCCCCTGGCGGAACAGGAGCTGCAGCAAGCACTAGTCTGAGCTCCTGCCTTTCCATGCTGCTGATGCTGGAAGGGCATCCTGTGTAGCTGATGAGGGGTAGCACAAATACCCAATGGAAGCAGGCCTTTGCTTAGATCCAGTAGAGATATTGGCTAGGACTGTGCTCTGCTTCCCAGCCTTCTGTACTGAGTTGTCTCTGTGTTAGCTTCTTTGACGTGGGGCTTAATGCAGCTCTGGAGTAAGTGGCCCAAGAGAATAAGTAGGAGTTGTGCTGCCTGTATCAGGGCTGGATTTGGCCCATGGTCCATAATCCCCTAAGCAAGTCTTTCAGATTCTTCCTAATAGGCTCAGTCCTGCCAGCGGTGACACTGGCTTGCTGGTTCAAGCCATAACTTCTCACTGATGCCTGGCGTGGCTGCTTTCTCCACAAGCTGACTGGACTCCTCTCCAGGCTGGCACATAACACAGCATTCCCATAAAGCAACAACACAGTGGTCAACAGACTGAGCTGTTTTCTGTGTGTGCTGCTGAAACATACAGGTTGTTACCACCACTTTCAGACTTCTGCAGCACTGAGATTGCAGTAGGAGCAGCTGCAGTATCACAGGATGCGGGAAGGTGTAAAATGCCTGCCGGGCACTGGTACCCAGATTTACCTGGGACTCATCCCCATGAACAGCCAGAGTACGCTTCTCAAATATACCAACCCGTGCCTTCAAGACAGCAGTGATTTGATAGGGAAGGGCAGGTTCAAAGGCATGTAAGCAAGGGAGCAACCCTCCTTATTGCCAAGATGTTTGACTTTAATATGGTTACCTGCTTTTTTTTCATTGCTGGAACATGGAATGAACAAGGATTCCCCCCAGCCAGTGCTGTTAGCAAGGCAGCATGGTGGCAGGTGTTCTCACCATCTTTCGATCAGCGCCTGCCAAGGGATCTTATGTCAGCAGCACAGGGGGCAGAGTGAGGAACTCATTCTGCCACTCCCTGGGCTGCTACCTGCGGTGTGGGTAAGAGAGGACTTCAGGGAGGATCCTTGGTATCGTTTGCTAGCACGACACTCACCTTGAGATAGCATCCTGGAGAGAGAGGACTGGACAGGAGCTGAAGGGACAAGCTAGCCTGAGCAGCAGCCATGACAGCAAAATAACCTACCTCTAAAAGAGAACAGGGCAGGGAAGCTCAAGCAAGTGAACCAGAGAGATGGAATCTTGGTCAAAGCAGACTCCTGCTGTGGGCAGCCACAATCTAGCATTTCTCCAAGCACCGGAGTTCAGACCTGGGTGATTCCAGTCTGAGGGCAGGAAGCAGCTGGAGCTGTGGAGTGCTCAGAAGCTGCCAGTGTAATTGGCATGGAGGCACCAGACATGTGCAGTGCACGTTCCTTTGGAGCAGACTCGCTCTCCTCTTGCCACCTCGGGGTGGCAGCTGCCTGGTTCCACACGTGTCTCATGCTGCTCCCAGCAGTCTGTGCACTGTCGAGTGTGCAGAGAGAAGGGCGAGATCAATGGGAGTTTTGCAGCAGACCCTGGGCCAGGAGTTCCAGGCAGAGTAGGCTGCATGTGGTGCACTGCTCTCTGTACATGACACTGATGGGGTCAGCGCCTGAGCCTGAAAAGTGCCCAGTGCCTCATGGGAGGTACTGAGCGTTCTCATGGAAGTCAGCGAAGGAGCTCGTCATCTGGCAGGGCTGGGTCTCTAGCTCAGCAAGGAGCATCGTGTGCTGGGATGAAGCTATAATCTCCCTGAACCTCAGAGGTGTTTCCATGGTGGTTAGATGCAATCTGGAAATTCTGTGCAGGTTGTGGGCTGTCAACAAATGTATGATGTTGCCCTGGGTTGGGCAAAGTTTGGGTGCCCTGCACTAGGGCATAGGTCTATAGTTTGTTAAACTAGGCCACTCCTGATAGATCATACAGGGAAAAAGGGGGATAGCTGGTGGAGGAGAGAGCTTCGGGGCTCCTTCCTGAGTTTTCGATTTAATGCTCTTGTGCAGACATGAGAGAAGCCTGAAGTGGGTAATGTGCTTTTTGTCCTCTTGCTTATAGCTACAGCCACTGCCATTAACTCCCTGCCCCTTTCTAGCCAGCAGCTGCTTCCTGGGAGGCACCACTCCTAGCCAGCAGAGGGTTATTAGGATAGAATTCTGTTTGCTTAGTGATTACAAGGGAAACAAAAATTCCCAAAACATATCCATCTGGCATGTTTATGCTTAAATGAAAATATGGATACAGGAGATACAAAAACCACTGATGTCAATGGGAGCTGCTGGGTCAGTGCCAAGCTTTAGAGCAGTTCGGTTCGTGCCTAAGTATGGCTTTAGGAGCCTACTTCCGAAATGTGTATATATAAACGTGTGTGTTTGTGGAGGCTGTGGAAACTATACACTCGTGTATATGCATCTGATGTGTGTGTTTATAGAGGCTGTGTGTTGAACGGTGTAGAGAAGAGAGATAGGAATTATTTAGGTTTATCCTAAGGGCCATCACTAGGTAAGGGGAAGAAATTAAAGAAAGGGAAATCAACACTGAGCACATGCACATATTTTAACCGTGGAGCAGGTGCTGAATGGAAGGGCTCAGATCCTCATAACCGGTATCGTTTAGGAATGAGCAAAATGTAGAATATATTAAAATGTTTGAAGTGTCTGCAGGAGCCCCGGATGTGTAAAACTCTCCCTATAAGTGTGCTCAGATTATGGGTTACAGGATTGTCTGTCCAGCCATAACCTATGTATTCATTAAACCATGATGGCAAACCCGATCAAACAGTTGGGAAATTAATTCTGTGGTAACTGAAGAGCTGTGTCTGCAAACTGCAAGATGTTAGCTACTGTTCTGATTCTAAACCCTATGACAAAGCAGCAGGAGACCCAGGTTCGGTCTCCACTACCAACTTATGTAGGGATAGCAGCGTCGCTCAGCGACATAGTTCTACTGACCCAATCCCCGCTGCAGAGAGAGTTCTGTCAACAGAGGGCTGCTCCCATCAACATAGCTACTGCCTCTCGGGGAGGCGGCGTACCTACGAAGCGAGAAGCTCTCCCACCGGCGTTGGTGGCGTCTTCAGTAAGTGCTGCTGTTGCACCGGTGCAGCTGTGCCACTGCAGCGCTGTGGGCATCGACAAGCTCTCAGTCTCCTTTCCTTCACAGAAGCATTACCAAGAGTATCTTGTTCCAAAGCATGAAGCGCGGTCAGCAGAAGGCTCAGTAATGCCAGTAGTAACTAAACTTGTGTATTTCCCCCTCCGCTTCTCAGTGTGCGTGTCCTAGTGAGATGTGCGTCCCATCCCTGAGCTGCCAGGTTGCTGGGCTGAGCGATTGGCTTCCCCCTTTCCTTTAAAAGGAATTCAAAGGAACGCAAAGGTCGAGTGACTGGGTTCGATTGGTAAGTTAATTCTATTTGCAGGTATAAACATCCACAGCCTTTATTGCATAACAAGGATGCTCAGTCCCTTCCCTGTCCTCAGTTAAAGGGCAACGTTACCTTCCTATTCAGAAACATTAAAAGACACGGTCAAAGGGTTTGGCTTAAAATGTGATTTATGGCTGTGTGGATGAGCTTTGAAACCAAAGCCCTGCCCAGTGGGGTTATCAGAGCTCCTGTGGTGCTTTCCCCTTTTAACTCTGCTGCTTTGGTCAAACTCCACCCCAGGTAATTCTATTCTGCCTTCTTCATTCCCTCTGGAGTTTTCACTGGAGACTGGTTCATTGAATTGCTGTGTGGTGTTTCTGTGGGATGTTTGAAGGCTATTTCTTCTTAGTCCAGAGGTGGCTGCTTTAGTTCAAGCACGGGGTAAATGATCCTTAGCCTGTGCTTTGTAAGAGGGCTGAGTCTTTAGGCTGTGTGGATGAACGCGGCGATAGATATGGCAGAGGTTAGTATATGTGAGTTTTCTCTTGCTCCATTTCTGGTTTCCGTGGCTCATATTTTAAAGTTAATTTTGGCTGCATTTAGAATAAGGATCTTGCTTAGGAATATTTTTAAAATTGAAATAAATAAATGATTGCACCTCCTTGCCCCCCGACACAGGCTGTATGGATCGTCCCAGCCTAACCCAGCATGTTAGAGTGGGGAGGGGTGAGGGTGGTGCATGGATCAATGTCTGCTAATGTTTCTTGGGGCTGACAGCTTTGGTTTCACGCAGGGCCTTGGGGAATCCTGGAGTTAAATGCTACATGAGAATTTGGCTTTGAAGGCAAGCAGCTGTGCAGGCCTTTTAAGCTTGAAGGTGTTCGTGTAGCGCGGGGGCTCTCTGTAGAGCTGTATCTTGCTCTTTGGAGAGGAGATCAAACTGCCTGCTTTTCCTGGGGCTCTCAGAGCCTGTTTGTCACTTGGGATCCTTCCTCCTCCTCCCTGCTGCAATGGGAGACAGAGGCAGGTCCACACCACGTGCTGCCTGGCATCGCTGGCGCCCCCCTTGGCTTGCATTGACTCCTCTGGAGCAGGTGCCCTGGCAGAGCCCCACCCCCGGAGCGGCGCAGCCGTCGCAGTGTGAATTTGAAGTAACACAGTTTTGTCATTTCTGAATCACATAATGGTGGATTTTTTAGCAATAACCCAGGTTGGCCTGCAAGCCCAGCTTGTCGGGTGCTCCATACTAACCCGCCGAGGGGTGCGCTGGAGTGCAGGCCCCAGAGTGCTCCATGCAACGGGCCTGCTCGGGTAGGCAGGGAGGGGCTGCCTGTGGGTAGGTAGATGCTGCTCTGGGGGACCACCCCTGTCAGCAGGAAGGGCAGGTGCATCCTCATGGCTGCCAGCCTTCAGTGCCATTTGACACGCTTTAAACGGCTCATCACATCAAAGGCTGGCAAATCCCCGCTCTGGCGTTGCCATGACAGCGACAGCAGCTCACAGGACTTTCATGTTTCTCAAGCAGGATTCTGTAGGCCTGGCTCCTTGGGGCAGGGTGGCTGCCCTCCCCATGCAAGCCCTGTGCCAGCATCTCTGCTAAGCTGCGTTGCAATGGCGCCTCCAGCTGGTATGCACTGCACACTCGGCAGTGTCTGGTGCATGGAGAGCTCTGTCATCATGAGGTGTGCTCCAGGGCTCCCCCTCCTCCCATGTCTGCTCCCAGCTGGGGACAGGGCTCCGTGTGCGAGGACAGAGCCTTTAATTGCTTTCTGAGTGAGCCCCTTTGAGGTCCTGGGGCGACAGGTGCTGTGCACATGCCATACGTTAGCGTTACTACAGCAGAGATACTGATATGCCTGTTCCTGGCAATACGGATATTACTGTTACCTCCAGCTCGTTGAAACTCTGTGTTTGCTTGGACCAATTCCAGACCCTCACTCTCCTCTGTTGTAACTGCCACTGGGAATTCAATATGCCCTAGCAAAATCTCTTGTGGGTGCTTCTGGCACCCATAGCTAATCACCTCCAAGGGGATATGGGGATATGCACACCGACCTGACCTAATCAGAAACCCTGTACACCCGTCCCCTGGGATAGCCGTGGTGAGCTGCTTAGCAGGCCCTTTAGTCTGAGTGGGATGCACTCTTTGGGAGAGCAATGGTGTGCTCCATGTTCAGCTCCTGTTTCCCTGTGTTTCTTGTAATCAGCCGTCAGTTACATCTGCTGGCACATTGGTGTCAGAAATCATTTATGGCTGTCGGGAGATACAGCAGTATCACCAGGTACCATGTGTCTCACCATTGTTCACATGAGTTACAGGGTAGTTACCATGAAGTTTCTGTGAATAACTTGAATTAATTACAAACCTGTCTGCTCTGGCTCGTCACTGACACTGTGTGCACAAGATACTAACTTCCCATGCTTCTGTAGAGAAGTGTTTCTGGGTCCAAATTCATATAAAACTTTATTTTATAGAGACCAGGCTTTCAATTCAGACAAATAAAGACTTCTTGCCCGCCCCTGCTCCTGTACTGACCAGATCAATATTAAACAGGAGGCACAAATTCTTAGTTTACTCTAATATCCATTTAAAAATTATCAAAAATCAAATAACTTGATTCCTGGCTTCCTGTAGGCTGGAATTGCAAAGAATGAGGAGGCAGTTAGGTGCCTATTTGCAAAACTGACTTTGTGTGCCTTACTCTCTCAGCTCCTCTGAAACTCCCAGCCTTAGCAGATATAGACTGTTGCCTTTTTCCATTTCCCCAGAGGGGACTGGCTATGTCTGTCTTTTCCCTGGCACCCTTCTTCACTTCTCAGCTCCCCTCTTGTTTTTGCAGCGTTATTCTCCTCTCTGCCTTCCCTGCTTTATTCTACAGTCTCTTCCATGAGTCCTTTTTCTTTTTCTGGGTGTGTCTCCTGCAGCTGGAGGTGGGATTGCAGCATATCCGTGCTAGCTTTAATCTGGCTAGCAAGGCTAAAAATAGCAGTGAAGACGAGATGGCACAGGCCCCAGCACAGGCTAGCAATGCGGGTACGTGCTCAAGGTCCTGGGCAGGTGTGTAGAGCCCACTCTGAAGCCATGCCACTGAATGCCGCTGCCTCTCCACGTTCTCTTTGGAGCTAGATTAAAGCTAGCACAAGTGTCCCTACCCAAGCTGCAGTCACACCTTTGATCGCGGTGTAGACATACCATTCTTCAGGAGTTTCTTTTTGGTCTGGTTTACACTAGGGTTCATAATGGAGGAAGCGGTAGTAGAGAGAAGGTGTCAGCAGCTGCTGGAATATTAACCGCTGTGTTACGAAGACCTGGACAACACTGTGCGTAAAATCCCAGCGCCCCCTGGAGTCCTGTCTATACTAGGGCTCCTACTATTGCTGCCAGCGGTGGGTACCCAGAAATATTGTAGATTCTGATGCTGAATTACATGCCTAATCTGTGGTGCTGGCTGCATGGAACCTAGTGCCATGAGCCTGGTCTGGGGCTTCTCACGGGGATAGGATGGCATAAGCAGACACAGGCCAGGAGACCTACACAGGACACTTTGAGACCACCGGCTTGGGGAGGTGGACCACCGACATCAATGGAAAACCCCTCCCATCGCTGCAGGAAGCATTTACGCTCTGGTGCTACGGCAGCATAGCTGCATGGTGCTGCTGTGGTGCCTATAGTGTACATATGTCCCCGGGCTTTGCTTGTAGGCATGTCTCTTTCTGTGTTTTCTACATCGTAAATGCTTGAGCCTGGCTGCTGATTGCAGCTCTCCGGGCACAGGCCTTTCCGCGGACTGCTTCTCCTTGTCCACGTTTTCACACCTGCAGATCAGCTCTTTCCCCTCCTTCCTTCTGCCTTTCCCAGACTCTGGTAGGAGTTGCTCGAGTTGGGAAGCAGAGCTCTCTCCTCCACAGGTCCCTGCTGAGTCCACAGGACATCTCCCATGGAGACTGCCATCACTACCTCTGGACGCTGCTCCATACAAGCCCTCCTGGTCTGGAGCGATGGCCTCAGTGTGTCTCCTGCCTCCTCCCCAGTGCCGTGTAAGGGAACATCCTGGTGTTTCTGGCTCTCGCTGGCATGTCTCAATGCGACACCGAGCTGTTCAGAACGCCTCGCCAGCTGGTGTGTGGCCCAGCAAAAGCTTTCTGGAGGGGTGATGGGAATCATCCACCCCATTGCCTTAGCTGTGTGCCTCTGGTCCTTTACACACTCATGTTCACCTTCCTGGGGCTTCTATGTCTGTAAGTAATATTTCTGGTTCCCTGCTCCCATGAGGATTCCCCTCCCTTTCTGTTGCTCTGGGGTCTGGCCCCTGGTTGCAGCTGCTCTGCTTTTCACCTGCAGCCCAGTTTCCCTGCAGAGCCTCCGCTTAATGGAGTTGACATTTACGTTCTCTTCCTGCCCTGCCAGCCCTTTCTCAGCCCTAGCTGCTCAGTCTCTGCTCAGCCTGTTCTGGGGCTGCGAGGGAACAAACCTGCCCTCACTTCAGAGGAGTTTCACTTACCGGTTCTGCTTCTCTAGTTTCCCCTTGTGCTCTTCTCTCTCCAGGGTGCGGCTCAGCCAGGGGGCACGGGCAGGAGTGCTGTGCTGTGGGGTGCAGGGGAGTCCCGAAGGGCCCAGGTGGTTACAGCAGAGCTCTGTAATGACCCAGAGAGACACAGATTGCCCCTGGAAGCAGCAGTGCGGTGTTACCTACAGGAATGACTCAGGGTGCCTACAGCGCCTGCCTCTGGGAATGTGCCTGGCCTGGTACCTAACATCAAAAAGGTCTTGGAGTCCACAACAGCTGGAACAGTCCCCACAGCAACCTGGGCTGCAGACCTTTCTGTGCTATTGTTGAGGATGCTTTTCAACAACAAGGAAAGGAGTACTTGTGGCACCTTAGAGACTAACCAATTTATTTGAGAATAAGCTGTAGCTCACAAAAACTTATGCTCAAATAAATTGGTTAGTCTCTAAGGTGCCACAAGTACTCCTTTTCTTTTTGCGAATACAGACTAACACGGCTGTTACTCTGAAACTTTTCAACAACAGAGTCTCCTGTGAAAGGCCCAATCCTTCAGGTTCAATAACCTCCAGCTCCTGGGAAGGTCAAGTTCTCGGCAAATCCAGGCTGCAGCATATTGCAGCATTTGCTTGGAAAACAACATTTTTTACCTCGCAGACTTGGGCCAGATGGTGCAGGGCAGGAGGGCAGGAGACGCAGACACAGTGCATGTCAGGGACATAGCAAGCGAGGCAGTAGGCAGGGATGGAGCTGTGACCATGGGTTTTGGTTTGAAATCAGTGGGCCACATCTTGCTCCTCCTTTACCCCAATGGTGACAGTGCATGGACTGGTTTTAGTTGCAGTGGAATTGCTTGAGGCATAGGGGAGACCAGAACCCAGCCATGGGTATGCAATGTGACTTAATCAGAGCCCTGCTGGGTCCTTCATTGCTCTCTGCTGGAAGCCTCATTTGTTCCTGCTACACACCAACACTGCCCCTGCACTGAAGTGAGAATAGAAAGAGGGAGAGAGCTTCTATTCTAATCTTTATCAGCGTTCAGTTCAAGCCTTCTCTAGAGGTTAGAACAGGAGGCAGGGGGTCAGGACGCCTGGCCTCTAGTCCCAGTTCTGCCTCTGACTTTCTGCTGGGCAAGTCTCTTTTCCTTGGTGCCCTTCAGTTTTCCCATCTGTGAAATGCACAAACTAGTGAAAATTAAGTACAGTGCCTGGACTGTCCACTCCCCTAAACCAGTGGTTCTCAACCTTTCCAGATTAGTACCCCTTTCAGGAGTCTGGTTTGTTTTATGGCCTCCAAGTTTCACTTCACTTAAAAACTACTTGTTTAAAGAATCAGACATAAAAATACAGAAGTGTCAATGTACACTGTTACTGAGAAATAGCTTACTTTCTCCTTTTGTCTATAGGAAATTATAGTTTGTACTGAATGTTCTGTTTTCAACGGTCTGAGCAAGAGTTAACATGTGACTAGCTGGCAGTTGAGCTGCAAGAGTTGTGCAGGGAAGTGGCCCGGGTGCTGCCTGGCACAAGTTCATAACCGAGGTGCCAATTCACAGCACAGGATGGGGATGGCAGTGGGAGAGTGCCACTCCTTTTTAAAGCAGAAATGCTAAAATCTGGGAGCATAAGCAGCAGCTTCAAAGGAGAGATTTCAGTCTAGCCTCTGTCCATTTCATGCCAGTTCAGATAGTGCTTGCATGTGGCATGGGAACAGTTGTGGTGGCATTTTGCATTTGGCAGTGGAAGGTACTATTTCCTGCACTACATGGCCCCCTGCCCCCTTGCTCAGTAGCTGGTAGTGTGTTAAGGGGCAGGTTCCAGAAGAGGCTCTGGTTCCAAAGTGAATGCATTCTGGTCTTGTTCCTGAGGCCAGAGAAGAGCCCTGGTGCTGCATGTGCTCAGTGAAAAGTTGTCAACTGAGGGAAATAAAATAGTCGATCTCCTTCCATTTTAGAACAATAGCAAGGCTCCCATTAGCTCAGCTGGGTCAGCAGAGCTTTGTGCTCACTTTTATTCTTCACAATTGCTCCCTTCCCAAAGTAGAGTCTATGCGAGTATTTCTGGGATTCTGCTGCTCACATCCGGAGGCATCTTAAGTAACTGAATTAGATCTTAGGAAATGCTACCACAAGATGAAATCATCCTAAATGCTGCTCAGTGAGAGCAGGGCTGTGGGTATACAGCAGAAATGTGCACGTCTCTCTCAGATCATTCATTAATTACCCTGCCTTATAATGTGTAGGGTTTAATCAGATTTAAAGTAGATTTTCTCCATATCAGAGCCACTTTTTCCTCCAGAATGTTACAATAATGGGAGAAGGGCTCAGGTTAGTGTCTAATGAAGTGGAATTTGGTAACACAGGGCTGGGCTCTTGAGGTAATGTTTATACCATGTGATACACAGGCCGGGGGGTAGGGGAGCTGGCTAAAGGAAAATCAGCATTCAGTGGGAAAGTTAATTCAGCTTGGAAGCTGTGCACAACCATTAGTGCTTGGGGGGTGTGTGGGTCTGCTTCTAGGAGGAAGACATTCGTCTCCCTCTGTACACATGTGCACTCAGGATTTTGGACAGATTTCCCCACTCCTGGATCACTGGGAGTGGTGGCTGCTCTTTGCTAAGTCCTGTTGTGCAGCTACCGCAGGGCAGCAAGTGGGAATCTTCCTTCCTCAGTGCTTTGGATCAGGCCACACACTTATGGGAGTGAGGCCTGTGCAGAACGGAGAGGCCAGAGAATTAGCCCAAAGCTGCCATTTACTAACTGGGAGCAGCAGAGTTTCCTTTGGGTTTGTGTTACCAGAATAAGAAAGCAAAAGGCACCTGCTCTTGTGCACCTGTGTGTGCTGTGCTGTGCTGTGAGGGACAGCACAGCCACTGGCTACCCAGTCACAGGGCAGGCCTGCCTGGGAACCAGCATCTGTCAGGTCGGTTTCTTAGCATTGAGGTGCCTAGAGCCAGGTGCTCTGATCCTTCAGCAGCTTCACCCTTTGCAATACAGAACACTCCAGCACATGGAACACTCCTTCCAGAGAGGCTGTCTGCATTGCCTGTGAGGGTGCAGGGGAGACCTGCTCCTGCAGATTGCAAAGCGTCTTAATTCAACAGATAGATCCTAAAATCCCACCAGCTGTGACACCCTATGACATCCCAGAGAAGGCTCCCCCAGCAGGAGAAAACAGGATGGTTTTGTACCCTGCCCCCTCTGGTAGGTTTCTTCAGGTTATGCCTAAACTTCAATACACGTCAGAGTAAAAACAACCGTCCAGAGAGCAAATCTGGGGATGCTGCTCCCAATAACGCAGCCTCAGAATAGTCGGAGCCAGAATGGCAGCAAAAGGAAAGGTCAGAGCACGCTTTCGTCCATTGAAGTCCGGGGGCTGAGGCCCTGCTCAGGAGTCCTAGCCTGCCCCTTCTCTGCCCAGTGCTCCACAGACTGCCCCAGAAAATGCATGTGTTTGCCTGTCTCTTCTCCTTGATGCGGCTGGATAGAGCGGGGCTGTCAAACCATTGACACTAGGGTGCGAGGTCAGTGCTGCTTGGTTAATGAGGTTGGCTCTCTCCTTTGCTGAGGAGGAGTCCTCACAGGGGAAGTGAGTCTTTTGCTCTCCATGTACCTAAGCTGCCACACCCCCGCCCCCGCTGTGCCCTCCCCAATTGCCAGTCTTCCCAGGGACTCTTTAGGAGTCGTGTGTTCTGTTGCATGTTGTGACGAAGTGGGACTGTTCTTAATGTTTCCTCTGAATAGTGTGGAGGTGCCTCAGTTTCCCCTATACAGTTCTTGAGTGTCTGGGTGGTGGGGTAAGGGTGTGTGATCACTGCAGAGCCCTAGAGGGCAGGTGTGTGCAGGAGTCTGGACACAGAGGATGGCCGACACCCTGTTTCCTGGCAACTGATGGCCTGGGCCCTTCCCCCCTGCAAGGTGAGAGCTAAAGGGTTGGAGAACAAAGGAATCCGGTGCCCTCCTGGCCCGGGAAAGGGACAAAGCCCAGAGGAGGTGGGGCTGGAGGGAGTTTCAGTTTGGGGCTGGCTGGGACATGGAGTGAAGTGCAGATGTGGTTGTCTGGCTCACTGCCCCCCAAAATGGACCCAGCTGAGTGGTCCTGTTCTTTGCACCTGCAAGCTCTGTTTTAGACTATGTTCCTGTCGTCTAATAAACCTCTGTTTTACTGGCTGGCTGAGAGTCACGTCTGACTGCGAAGTTGGGGTGCAGGACCCTCTGGCTTCCCCAGGAGCCCCGCCTGAGCGGACTCGCTGTGGGAAGCGCATGGAGGGACAGAGGATGCTGAAGGCTCCGAGGTCAGACCCAGGAAGGTGGAAGCTGTGTGAGCTGTGTGTCCTGAAGACAGGCTGCTCACAGGAAGGCGACTGCCCCAGAGTCCTGACTGGCTTCATGGGGAGCAGTTCCAGAGCATCGCCCAGGGTCTCCGTGACACATGTACTTTGCCCAGTTCTAACGGTCTGGGCTGAAACCTCCCACTCTGCCTGGTCTGCCTCAGGCTGATTTTTATTTAATTATTTTAAAATTTCAACTAAAAGTTTGTCCATTTCCAAGAATGAGAATTGGGGAAAAGACATTGTTTTGCCCATGTTTAAAAAAAACTTCTTACAGCCATTTTGTTGAGGAGCTCTAGCATCTTCATGCTTTGGAGAAGGGACTCAACATTCGGCAGGTTTTGCCCTTGTGTCAGGAATTTGCCTTTTGCCACCCCCATCAAAATGTGTCCAATTACAAGCCTCTGCAAAACTGCAATTTGCGCAGGCTTTATAGAGGTTTGTGAGGCTGGCAGTATTATTCTGTAAAGCGTCTTTCTGCCTTGAGCATTCTCCATCCCCACCCAGCTCCTAGAAGCAGACAGAGCATATTCCATCCCCATAGAGGTGGTGAGCATGCACCATTACGAGGGTATAGGAGCGGATCAGGACTTTCTCTGCAATTGTTCCTCCTCCTGGCAGACAGGCACTGCTGGGGTGTTGGGCATTGAAATACCAGGAGTGTTCTCAATGCTTCCCCTGCTGTCTCTGGGTTGTGTGGTAAAGGAGGCTGTCGTCCCTAGAAGCCCTGTCTCAATTGTTTCAGAAGTGGGGAAGCATGTCGTGAATGAGGCAGGAGATTGCAGGAAGAGGGGTATCTGTCTACGGCAGCTGAAAGCTGTCCTGGGGACCTGGATTCCATCCCTGCCTCTGCCACAGAGTTAAATCCAAATGTTTGTAGCTGGCCACTAATTGCATAGGCCTTGTTTTCTGGTTATCTGCCTTGAAACACCTGGTGCCAGATTTGCAGAAGTGCGGTGCACTCACAACTACAATGGAGGGAAAGGGGAGCTGGGCTTTGAATATCGGTGCTGGAGCTGGGGGTGCTGTCACACCCCTGGCTTGAAGAGGTTTCCATCATAAACAGGGTTTACAGTTGGGATCAATGGCTCTCAGCACCCCCACTATGCAAATTGTTCCAGCGCCGCTGGCTTTGAAGACATAAAGTACTATAAAAGTGCTAAGTTCTCTAGGGCTTGATGTTCCAGGTGTTTCCCGTTGGATACCCAAAATTGTCTGACACTTCTAACAATTTAGGCCATAATCTCTCTGGGTCTCAGTTCCCTGCCTATAAAATGGTGATAATGCCCTCTAACCCCACAAAGGCGTTGTGAAGATACATTTGTTAATGTTTGTGAATACTCAGATATTCTGGTGAGAGCACCATGGAAAGCCCACAACAAAATTAATAAATTGGTAGTCGGTGCAGTGTTTGGATGGTGTATGGTAAATAAGGCCTAGGACTGCATGCCGAATGGGGAAGATAAAATGAAATACTGAATAGCGACCCATTCAGTGAGCACCAGGATCCTGTGTGGACTGCATGGGGGCTGGGGAGCAGTGTGTGATCATGTAATTAAAGACAGTATTATTTCATAATGCGCACACATAAGGTGGTTGCATGCACAACCTTAATTCTGGCAATTTGTTACTTTTCAGGGGTTGACTTCGTAATCGTAAAATTTTTCACATCCTCCTTTTGTATCTAATTACTAGAAACAGAGTCTTCCTCAGTACTGAAAGAATGGCAGTTCAGGTAGGAATTTCTCTCTAAAGACCACGGAATGACAGGGTCTGGCTTTTGTGCTCCCACAAGGACCCCACCGAGATGTAGGTTTCTACTCCAAGCTTCAGTCAACAGCAAGTCTTCAGTTTTCCATTCATAGTAATTACCTTGTTTTTCCTTTTTTTGTTTTTAATTTGTAAGTGAGGCTCTCCACTGCAGAGTGACCGTAACAATAACACCGCCCTACTCCAGGCTGCCCCGTGCAATGTCTGCAGTGTCCTGTCTGCTGAACAGCCCAGGTCTCCTGTTAGTATTGTCCACACCATACAACTGCCGAGGGGTTGCATCATTGGCCGAACTGCCGACTGAGTTCCAGTTGCAGAGTCTAATTCTGGGCTGAGCTACTTGTAGGTGAGGGGGAGACACAGGTGTAATGAAGAGCAGCATTTGAAGGCAATGGTGTTGCACAGGGGTGTGTAACACCATAATATGCAAGGCAGGGGAGAACCATAGCCTGCACATCTTGCTAAATCTGTGGCTAGAGGAGTTATTACCAACCAAGGCAGCAGATATGAGGCAGTTTGGATGTGCACCTGTAGGTTGGGGTGAAGCTTCAGAATGGACCCCTCGTATGTGTGAGATGAAAATGGCTCTTCAGTCATCCTGCCTAGATGATGCCATTTTATACATGGCACTTGGTCTTTTCCTTAAGAGGAGCAGACCATTCACCTCGATCACAAGCCTGAGCCCAGCCCAGACCCCTTCATTGCTCCACTGCTGCTGGTGTGACCCAGCACAAGAATCAGGTTGTTTGACTTGGAAACATCTTCTCAAGTGACTGCCCTTCTTTTTGGATGTAGCTGCCAAGGAAGGGATGAATAGACATAGATTATAAAGCCAAATGAGATCATTGTGATCATCTAGCCTGACTTCTTGTATAACATGGACCACAAGACTGCCCTGAATTCCTTCCTGTTTGGACTTGAGCAAAGCTTTTGAAAAAACATCCGATTTTGATTTTAAAACTGCAAGCGATGGAGAATCCACCATGACCCTTGGTGAATTGTTCCAGTGGTAAATTACCTTAATTGTTAAAAATTTGCACCTTCTTTCTAGTCTGAATTTGTCTAGCTTCAACTTTCAGGCATGGGATTTTGCTATAACTTTGTCTGCTAAATTGAAGCACTGGAAATGCTTTTCAAAGTTGTGCTCTCCGTGTAGGTATTTATAGACTATGATCAAGTCACCCCTTAACTTTCTCTTTGTAAACTAAACAGATTGAGCTTGAGCCTATCACTATAAGGCATATTTCCCAACCCTTTAATCATTCTCGTGGCTCTTCTTTGAACCCTCTCCTGTTTATCAACATCCTTCTTGAACTGAGGACACCAGAACTGGACACAGTATTCCAGTAGCAGTTGCACCGGTGCCAAATACCGACATAACAACTACAGACTGCTGCTCAATATTCCCCTGTTTATACATCAAGGATCACATTAGCCCTTTTTGGTTACAGTGTTGCCCTGGGAGCTCATGTTCAGCTGATTATCCACCACAATCCCCCAAATCTCTTTCAGAGTCCCTGCTTCCCAAGGTAGAGTCCCCCATCCTCTGAGCATGGCCTACAGTCTCTGTTCCTAGGGGTATGACTTTACATTTGGCCATATAGCAGCACAGCACTGGGCAGGAGATACTAGATTGCAATCTAGACAACAGAACCTATGGTTAGTTACAAAGCACCAAAGCTTGTGCCAGCGGCGTGGCATGTATGTGCCGGCTTGTTGGCATGCAGTCCCTCAAACATGCCCCTTTGGGTGTAAGAGATGAAGGGGTTTGGTCTTTAATGAGAGGAGGGAGACTGGTGTAAGAGAGGCAAGACTGGAAACTTTTGGGTGCAGGGGCTGTGTCTCTTTGCTTGTGTCTCACCGAGAACAAAAGGGCCCTGTCCTGCTCTATGAGCCACTGCAGTATAAATATGACATAATGACCTCCAGGAGTCTCCTTGAATAAAGCCTTAGGGAGCGTGTCTCAGTGAGAAATGGGTTTCCCTGGCACTTCATTGTTTTGGTGGCTATCCTGGGCAGTGTTTGTTGTGGAGTTCGTTCTCCTCTGATGTTGGTGGCATTCACCCAGTTTGTATTGCTGTGTGCGGCTGGCCTCAGGGGCTGCCTGAAGGGTGGGTCAATTACAGCTATCCAGAAAATGGAAATTCCTTATGACTGTTTTCCTCAAATTTTTATTAGGAAGGAAATTCTGTGGCCAGCTGCCCTCCAATGCCCAGCGCAGCACAGCGCTCTAGCCGCTTGACAGCACTGCCTCTGAAGGGCCAGGCGGCTCTTGCAATTCCAGAATGTTTCCTGCAGATCATCATTTTTTTACATCTGCCCAGCCACTTGTCACATCCGTTCAGAGAAGTGAAGAGCTGAATAAGCTGCAGCAGATGCCGTGGTTTGAATATAGATTAGAATTAATTGAATTTCTGGTGTGAACGTTCCTGCCCTGGTATTGCTATCTGAGCCCTTCCTCAGACATTAAACAATTCCTATAGCAGAGGGCAAGTGTGGCACCCATCTGTACTCCTGCAGGAAATGCGAACTCAGGTTTTCTTTGACTGCTGTTCTCTGTGGCTGCGAGCAGTGGAAAGGCAGAGCTATGGTCTCCAGAGGGACCGTGCCACAACGCACCTCCAGAGAGCAGCTTCACTCCACAGAGAAGGGTGCTAACCCCACTTCCCAGTGACAGAGCCTTGGCACTCACGGATGGTTAGAAGGAAGAGGACTGAGGAGCAGGCAGGATAGAAGGGTGGTAGCAAGAGGAAGGCGTACGGGTGGGTAGGGGGAGAGAGCGATTTTAGCCTGGGGTCACGACTGAGACCCTGGCTAGGCTTCTGCATCACTGCCATGGGAGACACTCAAGGGGCTGTGCACAGTGGAAAGGGTCTCCTCAGCGGCCCTGCATGGGCTGTCATGGAAGGACACGGTGGGGATGTGGCTGGCTTGGAGCAGCTGCAGCCCCTTTCTAGCTCCTAGCCTGGAGTAGCAGGGGAGGGGTCTGCACAGCAGCCCTGCTTACTGACTCCATGTTGAGCAATCCACACACCCAGTGCCCAACGCTGGGGCTTTTCAGGATGGGAGTGGAGTAGATTTCACCCACCGAACTCAATAGGAGCATAGAAGTTTCTGGACGGGATCAGACCAGGGCTCCGGTTAGCCTGTGTCTGGCAGTGACCAGCACTAGCTTCAGCGGGGGCAGTGATGGGCTAACCTGCCCCCAGTGGCCATTTCTTCCCTAATCTCCAGTGGGTAGAGGGGGTGCACGCCTTGCCATAGGAGAGTTTGTAGCCCTTTCTAAACACTTATTTATCCATTTAATATTTTCTGTCACGACTCCGGGTGTTTCTGTTATCCATGTGCATGTACAGGCTCAAGCCTGGTGAATCTTGCCCTGAGTTTCCTGTGGCAATTATTTCTGCTTGCTAAATTATATGCTGTGTGAGAAAGTATTTCCCTCCGTGTGTGGGGATTGCCCAGCCCAGGTGGCAAAGCCCTGTGGAGAGGCTGGGCTTCGACAGCCTGCTCTCCGATGCACGACCAGGTGGGAAAGGGTTTGACAAAATGCAAAGCAGCACCATATTTATAAAGATGGCTTCTTTCCAGCTGTTTGAGCCCATGTGACCCAATAAAGGGGCCCTGGTTTGCAGGACCCGACATCCTGGCATGTTGCAGGCCTAGAGAATCCAGGAGGCTGTGTGGAGAGTAAAGGAATATTAGGAAGGGCTTGAGCCCACCTATGGGACTAGTCCTGAACCCTGGTTCTCCATTGCTCCTGTGGAGAGTTCCCACTCCCCTTTCTGCAGGAGTGCGCGAGGAGCAGGTGCAGTGGCGTCTCATGTTCCTTCTGCACCCTCAGGATTCCCAGTCTGCCCTGCACGCTGGCGTACAGTATTCCCGGCCACCAAGAGCAAGGTGCTGGCCTTCCGTTCGTCTTGAGCTCCCCAGGCAGGCATGCTGTCTGAGCACCCAGGTGCAGCTGTAATCTCTCCAGTTACAACAGGACCAATGGATCCAACCAGGATCAATAGCTGGGATCAATTAACTGCAGGCTGATGAAGGGCTCAGCATGTCTCTCAGACTCATGGCTGCTCAAGCAAAAGCATAAACCTGCACTGTAAGCAGTAATTAAGAAGCAGTTTGCCCTTGGCCCATGCTGCTGGGCACAGTGCCAAGCTCTGCAAGTTCCCAGAGCTGGGATTTTTCAGAAGAGACTCAGACTGAGACAGGTGCCACTCGGCTCTCTGACTAGCCTGGCCTCTAGCTGGGAAACAACAGTGGGTGTTAAACCTGGGGGTGGGCTGCTCCCTGCCATGGGGGGATGGAGTGATCCAATGGGCACAGTTCTCTACAACTACAAAAATTGCCTTCTCCATTCAGGGCGACTCTAGAGCTGAGCTAGCGGCATAAATGCTTATCCGTGAATATTCATTTGACTCAGGCAGCAGCTGGGTTTGTGCCCCTTTTGTGTTTGCATTCTATGAACATGTGAGCGCTTGAGTTTTACTTGCACAAATTCCATGTTACCCAGATGGTATGTGCAGTAGTAAAATTGACAGTTTTCGTTAGCTAAGTCATCCAGTCAGGGAACGAAGAGAATAGCAATGTGAGTCATGTAACAAGCCAATGCTGTGCATATTCTCAATGTGCTGTGTACGTACAATTCCCAGACCAAGAACTATCCACTAGAGAAATTCACAGAGAACATAGAATATTTCATGTGTTTGAAAACTTCACCGTCTGCTTGTAGTTGGTTCATGAACAGGCACAAAAAGGAGCGATGTACCAGGAAGTGGGGTGTTGTGAATTATTTGCTCAGTTCTAGGAGAATTCCTTTGGCCCTGGAGATATCAGCCAACCCAATTGGTGTAATGTGCTATGATGTATTAGCAGCCAGGTGCTGGTGAGGAGCCCACTGTCCCCAAAAGAAGCCAAACACACTGGTCAAAAGATTTAAAAAATAATAATTAAAAAACAATTCAAACTTCAGACCTCCAATCCATGTGTATTTGGTATCAGTCAATTTCACACTGAGGTCTGTCCCTTTTCTATAGACTTTGTCAGCCAGACTGTAATGGGGACTGGCCTCACAACATTCCCTCTCCTAAAGCCCCAGCTGCTCCTGACTGGTTCTACAAGAATACCATCATATGTATTTCAGCTGGGATTATTTTTAACCATCCTAGACACTCTCTCTTCTGGGGTACACAAGTGGGGTGAGGTGATGGCCTCCCTCACTCCACTCAAGTTCTGGAGAAATCCTTGATATCACAGTAGCATTTAAAGCTATTTAAAAGGCATCACTCTCCTTTTTGCTTAGCCTGGCCAAGTGGTGTTTCATTATCATCATTCATGTATTGTGTGTATTACAGGAGTGCCTGGAGACCTAGCTAAGATCAGGAGCACATTGTGCTGGGCATGTTACCTCCTAGTAGCATGTTGTCCACAGACATGGAAATGCAGTTGTCTGTATGTCTGTCTGATTTATTGCAGTTCTTTTTATTATACATAATTTACTAATCTACTGAGATTTTAGAAGGGTTAAGGAGGTGAGATCTCTCCAGGCCAATGGAGGGAGAGAAAACAGCAGCAGCAGAGAATGGGAGACAGTTACATGTTAGCCTTTGTCTTGGAGAGATGTCACCTCCTTGCCCCTTCAAACCCTTACTCCTGAAAGTAAGGGCAGCTCTTACTCACTGCAGTCAGTGGGACTGTTTGTCTGAATCAGTGATGCTCGTGTGAACAGTGATTTGCAGGGTCAGACCCTAGATCTTGTGCTTGAGGGGACATTATTCTCTTGGTGCTTGCTGTAATGAAAGGTTTGTGAATGGCAAAGATTCGATTTACCACTGAAATTGCTCCACACTCAGCTCTGTCAAATGTCACTTAATTCCATCAGTTCATATTGCATTAGTGTTACGTGTGTTATGATAGTGCCTTGGGACCCCAACCCAGAACACAACCCCTTGAGCTAGGCCCTGCAGTTTTAAGTTTCTCAGTTGTTACTTTAATATCTTTTATCTTTAATATCTTTAAAGATATCTGTCTTTAATATCTATCTATCTGTCTTTAATATCTTTTATCTACTGTATAATTTTGTAATGTGTTTCTGGCTTTCAAATGTGATCTGGTGACTCAGTATATGTACAGTTGAAAAGTCTGGCTTTCATGTTCTAAGGCTGTGTTACTGCATACAGAGTTTGCTGTAAACCTCAGTGAAAGCTGATTGATTTCTCAAACTTTATTCAAATTTCTCTTGTCTCTTCATGGCTGTCCCTGCCACTGGCTCTTTATGTCTAGCTGCAGGACATCAGTCAGTGCAGGAACCTGTGAGTTCATGTCACAATCTACAGGTTTCAGAGTAACAGCCGTGTTAGTCTGTATTCGCAAAAAGAAAAGGAGTACTGGTGGCACCTTAGAGACTAACCAATTTATTTGAGCATAAGCTCCGGATGCATCCGATGAAGTGAGCTGTAGCTCACGAAAGCTTATGCTCAAATAAATTGGTTAGTCTCTAAGGTGCCACCAGTACTCCTTTTCTTGTCACAATCTAGTTATGCCTCCGTCTGTGCAGCATGTCTCGCACAGCTCCTCATGCATTGTCCCAGCTAATTGCTATCAGCTCCAAAGTCCCAAAGCACCTGGTTGGCCCATTTCTAGGAAGGGCTGTTCCCACCCTTTCGCCTGCCTTATTCTCACGGAGAGGCCTTCTCTACTCCCACAGCTGTAAAGAAAAACTATGCAGTTGGGGAACTCTTCACGGCACAGTCAGATCTGGTACTGCAAGAGCCATTAAGGCAGCTGTCAAGGTTCCTTCCCCACTCTGAACTCTAGGGTACAGATGTGGGGACCTGCATGAAAGACCCCCCTAAGCTTATTTTTACCAGCTTAGGTTAAAACTTCCCCAAGGTACAAACTATTTTACCTTTTGTGCCTGGATTTTATTGCTGCCACCACCAAGCGTCTAACAAATATAACAAGGAAAGAGCCCGCTTGGAAACATCTTTCCCCCCAAAATCTCCTCGAGCCCTACACCCCCTTTCCTGGGGAAGGCTTGATAAAAATCCTCACCAATTTGCACAGGTGAACACAGACCCAAACCCTTGGATCTTAAGAACAAGGAAAAAGCAATCAGGTTCTTAGAAGAATTTTAATTAAAGAAAAAGTAAAAGAATCACCTCTGTAAAATCAGGATGGTAAATACCTTACAGGGTAACCAGATTCAAAACATAGAGAATCCCTCTAGGCAAAACCTTAAGCTACAAAAAGACACAAAAACAGGAATAGCCATTCCATTCAGCACAACTTATTTTATCAGCCATTTAAACAAAACAGAATCTAATGCATATCTAACTAGATTGCTTATTAGCCCTTTACAGGAGTTCTGACCTGCATTCCTGCTCTGGTCCCGGCAAAAGACACACACAGACAGAGAGAACCCTTTGTTCCCCCCGCCTCCAGCTTTGAAAGTATCTTGTCTC
The DNA here is from genome assembly GCF_965152275.1 of Natator depressus. NCBI lineage: Eukaryota > Metazoa > Chordata > Testudines > Cheloniidae > Natator > Natator depressus. The sequence continues at coordinate 453,260 of NC_134259.1, forward strand.
CTCATTGGTCATTTGGGTCAGGTGCCAGCAAGTTTATCTTTAGCTTCTTAACCCTTTACAGGTGAAAGGGTTTTTTCCTCTGGCCAGGAGGGATTTGAAGGTGGTTAGCCTTCCCTTTATATTTATGACAGCAGCGTTTGCTGATAATGACTGTGCAGTTACCGTGGCTATCTGCTATTCTAAATAGAGCGGGAAACTGGTAACCCTGCGGTACCACTCTGAGCTAACTCCTGGTGAATAGTGAGCCCCAGATCTCGCTGTGCCCTGCTCCGTCTTTTACCCTCTGCTTTGCACTCCTGGGCTGGCTCTGCTGTAACCAGAGCATTCAGCATGAGGTGGGTAACGTCTGTCAGCCTGAGTCTTCCAAGCCAATGGTTCGCACCCAGGGGGATGTGTATTCCTGGGGGGACGCAGGGCTCTTCCAGGGGGTCCATCACCTCAGCTAGATATTTGTGTCATTTTACAACAGGCTACATAAAGAGTCCTAGAGAAGTCCGTACAAACAAAAATTCCACACAGACAGTGACTGGTTTATACTGCTCTATATACTATACACTGAAATGTAAGTACAATATTTATATTCCAATTGATTTATTTTATAATTATATGGCAAAAATGAGAAAGTAAGCCATTTTTCAGTAATAATGTGCTGTGGCACTTCTTGCTTACAAAATCAGACATAAAAATACAGTAGTTTTTAAGTGAGGTGCAACTGGGGGTGTGCAAGACAGATCAGACTCCTGAAAGGGGTACAGTTGTCTGGAAAGGTTGAGAGCCACTGCACCAAGCCACCTGCCCAGCTGACAAACACAGCAGTAACTTTGGTATCTGCCGGGTGTGCAGAACCCCCAGGAGAGCAGCTGGGCAGCATGTGTAGTTTCTGACATTGGGCGTTCACACTGGATGTTGCACTGTTCAGGGTGAGCTGCCAGCAAGAGGCTCCGAAAACCAGTCCAAATCACAGAGTGTCTTTCAGATTTTCCTTCTGGGTTATTTCTGGGGGATTCCTAGGGGGTTTATGGAGGTTGACTTGGAGGGGAGCCACACAAGCACCTCAAGGTGGATGTAAAGCAGCTTACTCCTGGGGGAATTCTGCGCCACTGCACGTGTGCAGCAGTCATGTCCCCCACAGACTTCTTTGCTTCCCCACAGAAAAATGACTTTCTGACAGGGAAGAAAGGGAAGCTGCAAGAGCAGTGATGCACCACTCCCTAGCAGTGCAGGTACATCGTTTCAGGAACCTGGAGCAGCCAGTAGAGAGGTAAATCAATGCAGGGCTGGGGACACCCCAGCCAGTGGCTCCTACCCTGAGCTGGGATCAGCTGCTGGGCTGGAGGCAGGAGAGGATGGGACTTCCTCTTCCCCTGCAAGGAGTGGCTGGGGCTGTGTCAGAAACCCACCCCCAGAAACCTCCCCCAGCTGCAGGAAGCTCAGCACCCTCCCCTGCTTCCTGCTCCCATCGCTCTTCAGCTGCACGCGAGGGGTCATTGTACAGGGAGCTGCTCCCACATCTGCCCAACCACCATGCATCTCCAATATCCAAACACCTCTGCCAAGCCTCACCCCATACACCGAGAACCCTTCTAGCCCCCCAATTCTCAAACCTCACCTCATTGAACCTCAACCCCTGCATCTGAAGCCTCTATCCCCTGACCTCCTGCCTCTGGACCCCCATCCCTGCACCCAGACCACTCCCCACTGAGCTCCCTGCACTCGAACCCCCACCCTGATGAGCCCCACCCCCTGCACCACCCTGAGCCCCCACATCCAGACCCCCATGCCACTGACCCCCAATTAGATACACCCAGACCCCCCACCCACCAAGCCCCACTCCCCCAGCACCCAGACCCCTCCGCTGAGCCCCAACCACTTTCACCTGGAAGCTCCTGCAGAGTCCAATTGCCCCTGTACTTGGAACACCCCCCCAACGAGCCTCTGTGCATCCAGAGCCCACCACACCTACACCCCCCACTGAGCTGCCTGCACCCAGATTGTCCCACACAGAATCCTCTCACCCCACACCTGGATCCCCCCACACTGAGCCCCTCCACACTTGGATCCTGCCTGGTTGAGCCTTCCTGCCCCACACCTGGTGCACCTGGCACAGAGGGGCAAGGCCCCAGGCTGTTTCTGGGGCAGGCCCAGGCCTTGTGCTGTGTCAGGGTTGGGTGCAGCCTCACCACTGAGTCCGTGTCCTCGGGGTAGGGGATGGGGACACTGGGGAGGCTGCAGGGTGATCTCCCACCTTCATGCAGCCAGTGGCCTGTGCTCCCCACTTCCATGCTGGAGCCTCTGCATTTATTTATTGACAAATAAAACTTTCAGGATTTTGTAGAATTTTAAAATATTGTGCACAGAATTTTTTTTTTTTGGCGCAGAATTTTTAATTTTTTGGTGCAGAATGCCCTCAGGAGTAAGCACAGTAAAAGGGTTTGTTAGGTAAAGGGAGAAGGGGAGAGGTTTCCAGGCCCTGGAGGAAAGTGCCCCTTACTTGCTGGGGTGAGTAAGATTGGCCCAGGCTTTTTCCAGGAAGGTGTGGCCTGCCCCACGTTTCTGGGAGCTGGAAATCGGCCTGGTTTGGCCGAGGCACTTGTTGCATGGTGCTTTCTCTCCATAAAGGAAAGAGACCAGAAGAAGGGGTAGTAAGAGCTATAGCCTCTCCTGTGTTTGGCAGGTGTGTGTGTGTGTTCATCAGACTACTGGCCTGCCTGCACTAATGCAGAGCTAACCGACAGACGTGGAACGGGCCAGGTGTCCCATACGCGTTGTCAGCAGTCTGCCTTGGGCGGCTCTTTGGAAGTGGAGGGGCTGGTTGTCAGAACGGCAGAGCTGCGGCCACACCCATTGTGGTCCCTTGGAGCTATGCGTTCTCAGCACCTCCCAAGACTAACTAATGTAGCAGCAAAGCAGGTGGCTAGACAAGGCTTGTGGGACCTTATTCCAAACTGCAGAGGACCTGCAGCCTGCAAAGAGCCTCCTGTTCTACATTAAGGGGCTGTATGCAGCACTGCAGGGCATTGCTGATCTGCTCATCCCTGCCTGCATGACTGCTGCACTGTTTTCCATCCCAGCTCCCTCTGCACTCCAAGCTGAGTACCTTTCTGTATCCAGGGCTAGGCAGCAGTAATGGAATTGCTAAGGATTTAAATTATTTAGCATCAGCTGCTGATTCAGCTTTAAAACAATATGCATGTCTCTTACAGTAACAGCCTGGTGGCCAAAACCTGAGGTGCCGGTTGCTCCCTGAAGCCAAAGGCGGGTGAGTGGAAAACAGGGATTATCACCAGACAGGATTGAAGAGGTAATACAGTGCAGGGACCAGGTAGCTGTTGATGCATGGTGCATGGTGAATACATGCACATTTTGCAGTCACCTGCCCCAAACTTACCCAACACCCAGGATCCATTGCAAATGCCTGATGGGAAAAGTGCAATCACCTTCCAAGTGATTCAGATCTGCACAGCTGTGGTTGCACCAAGACCATAATAGTTCAAAAAAGAACTAGATAAGTTCATGGAGGATAGGTTCATCAATGGCTATTAGCCAGGATGGGCAGGGATGGTGGCCCTAGCCTGTTTGCCAGAAGCTGGGAACAAGCGACAGGGGACGGATCACTTGATGATTACCTGTTCTGTTCATTCCCTCTGGGGCACCTGGCATTGGCCACTGTCGGAAGACAGGATACTGGGCTAGATGGACCTTTGGTCTGACCCAATAGGGCAATTCTTATGTAAATACAGAAAGCTGCTGCATACCAGTTCCCCTCAGTGCAGCAAAACACATGGCTTCCCCTAAATACCACAGCAAGCTGTTAAAGGAAGGCATTTACTCTTCCCCAAGGCAGTGTATTTAAGAGCTCTTTGCCGCATGGCCTCCCCATTCCCTTAAGTGAAAGAAAAAGAACAGCTGAGGAGGGTGTCTTGAACATTGGCACCAGGCAACAAACAGTAAAGTGAGTAAAGTGAGCCAGATTTCTCTGCTCTAGTTACAGTACGTGGACGATAACAGCACAGTCAGAGGAAGGGGCCTTGCATTCTTTTGGGACTATATCTGAGCACAGTTGAAGGTTTTCTTCAAAGTCTCTCAAGAGAAACTCAGGGACAGAACTTTGCAGCTTTAAAAAACTCTTTGTAGCTAAAGAAAAAGTTATCTTTGCAGGTCACCTTTTCCTTCTCACTCCTGTCACAAAAGCCAGGATCTGATTGTTGGAGTCCTGACCAAATCCTCATCTGGTAACTGCTTTCTGCTACCCTATATTCCCCCTGCAGTTGCAACTGGAATACTGTATTCTTCTCACTTCCTACCTAAAACTGTAGTGCAGCATAAAGGTGGCAGAACGGCTGCGGTGTTCAGCCCAGATGTGTCTGCATTTCAGTGGGGGAAGAAATGAATTTGGGTGAAGTTGTATGGCCTCTGTGTGTGTGTGTAATAAGAAAAGGAGTACTTGTGGCACCTTAGAGACTAACCAATTTATTTGAGCATAAGCTTTTGTGAGCTACAGCTCACTTCATCGGATGCAAGCTCACGAAAGCTTATGCTCAAATAAATTGGTTAGTCTCTAAGGTGCCACAAGTACTCCTTTTCTTTTTGCGAATACAGACTAACGTGGCTTCTACTCTGAAACCTGTGTGTGTAATATGGCTATATCCTAGCATCAGATGACCAAGGCTGAATTAAGGGAACTGCATGTTTTTCTAGCCCAGGTTTGTATCCTAGTTTGCGAAGTGTCTGGAGGCAGAGGGGACAGTGTAAACCGGAAATGATAGCTGGTACTAATTGTGAGTTTTCTTAAACTTCTGTTCCTGCCACGAGTTTGACCTTCCGTAAAGGGCATCTTGTTGTGCGCATTGTAAATGGCTTTCCTTTGCAAACACTCCTCGAGGGTCTCTGTAAAAAGAACTCCAGGTGCTCAGTCACTAGAGATAGAGGCATTGTATAGAAGCTTAGTGAAGGATTCACACACAGACCCATATGGGGCTTAGGGTCTGGAAATAGACAGATGAGGCCTCTTAGGGCATGTCTACACTGCAAGTAAAAACCTGCGGTTGGCTTGGGCCAGCTGACTCAGGCTAAGGGGCTGATTAATTGCTGTGTAGACGTTCAGGCTCAGGCTGGAGCCCGGGCTCTAGGGTCCTGTGGGGGGAGGGTCCCAGAGCTCAGGCTGCAGCGAGAGCCCAAACATCTACACTGCAATTAAACAGCTCCTTAGTACGAGTCAGCTGATAAGGGCCAGTTGCATGGGTCTCACTGCAGTGTAGACACGCCCTCAGTGTTAGTGAATCTTCTGAGGAGAAACACCCTGCCACCAGCACTGGCTTTGTTGGGTGGTTGAATGGGGGTGGAGATTGCTTCCAGGCTCAGACCCCCAGCTTTATTGGGACACTCATATTGTGAAAGGTTTAAACCCTTCTCAGCCCTGGCTGTCCCGATGGGATTGCTCTCCTGTGCGGACGGTAGCCTTCCCCAGAACCCGCAGCACTGGAGCTTTTAACTTTTCTGTATGGAGAGAGGGTGCTGATGGCAGGTTTCTAAGACTCATTGCCATTCACCCCCTGTGCTTACCCACAGAGCTAGCCACTTGCAGCCGTAGTCCATCTGCAGTGAGGGTAGGAAGGAGTTTAGAGATGGAGTTTGTTGCAGCTATCATGCTAGTGGGTGAGGTGAGGTGTAATACAGGGTTGAAGGATCAGTGGGAAGTGTTAGGAAGTGTGATTAAAATGGGAATGCAATTAATGTAGCAAGGAGAATGGCTCCACTGGGAGCGGAGCCTGCTTCATCTACAAATAGCAACAAAAACAATTAGGGATTAATTTATTAAATGCGCTGAACCACAGAGCTGACTCTGGTGAGAAGAGAGAGCCAGGAAGATACAAAATGACAGAGCCCATCACCCGTTACCACTAGATGCCTAGTGAATTTCATAGGATAGCAGGAGTACAGATAATGGCAGGATTTGGCCCTAAGAGTCTGCAAATGTCTCCTCCAATCACAGCACATAATAGAAGCGGCAGGGCTGGTTCCAAGCTGCCCGGGGTTGGTTCTGGGGCACACTCCCGGGAGGACAGGGTGCGATGCTGAACGGGGCTGGTTCTGGGGATGGCTGGGTGGCAGGTTACGTGGCACTGGCTCTGGGCAGAGGTTCAGTTTTTAATGGGGTGAATGAAAGATTCAAATGATGGAATTCGAGTTGCCTCCCGATCCTATGCCAGGCCCCAGTGAGCGCGGAGCCTGGGGGGTGAAACACTTGGCTTTCTCAGAGGAGTTTCAGCCTGCCAATGCCCCTGGGTGGGACCCAATTTCTGCTGCCTCCCCATTTTCGCAGCCCAAGGAAGGCTCTTGTGAGCTGGTGGTGCTAGCAGCAGTGACCCTCACTTTGCTCTTGGCCACAGCTTGCTCCAGAGACTTCTACAAATCCATCCGGTTGTCACCATTAAGATACCACACAGTCACCACAGTTATTTCCTGCTCTGGGCACTGTGGGCCTGGAGCGTCCCATTCACTGCTGTGCCCTAGCTGTGGGCCTTTAAGAGAATTCCGAGGGGATGAAGGGCTCTGAGAGGAGGCTGGGTGTTCCCTGCTTCCAGCTGCTCACTGGGCCTGAAGGAACTGCAGGGCGCAGTGACTCTGCTCAGTACAGCCACGGTGCTTCATCATGCAGGAAGTGACTTCCTGAGCGAGCAGGAAAACCCAGGCTCCCATTCTGGTGTCCCAGTCTCCAGCTGGTGCCCTGCTAAGGAATGAGTTGCCTCACCAAGGAAATCATACCCAAGAGATGGCCTGTCCTCTGTGGGCCTCTCTGCAGCAGCGGAAAAGTTGCTCTTCTGACTGTTAGTGGTTCTGGTGGCAGCCATAATGTGCCGGGTACTATACCAACCCCAGATAAAGGCCTGGCCCCAGCCCTGAGGAGCTCACATTCTCAAAGGACACAGCAAAGGAGAAGAGGAGAGGATCCAATGGAGTAGCGGCCAGGCAATGAGCAGGCTCAAAGGGATGGTGTGAGGTGATATGTTTGCATGGCTGGCGGTGTGTTCCTTAGAGGCAGGTGGGTTAGCCCCAGCCATGTGCACGTGCCTGTCTCTGGGGCCCTTTCAGCAGTGATTTTAAAGTGACTTGGTTTAAAAATGTTTTAAAAGTAAGCTTTAACTTGTCTGTGTGGAGAGAGGCTGCTGATGGCAGGTTTCTAAGGTCATTGCCATTCACCCCCTGTGCTTGCCTACAGAGCTAGCCACATGCAGTTGTAGCCCTGGCCTTGTAGAAGGGTGTTCTGCATGGGTCCATGTAGCCATGGCCTTGCAGAAGGGTGGTCTGCATGGGGCTACTCCTGGTGTTTTGGAGTGGCCCGTCCCAGATGCCACCAGCCTTCAGACTCTGATCTACATTCATGACATGCAATTATGCAGAAAAAAATGCAGCATTGAATAAACTTGTGATATTGCTTCCTAGGTTTGGGGCAGCAGCATCTACCGCCAGGCAGGAACCATGGACTTTCCGGGATACATTTAACTTCTCTAGCATTTTAAGGCAGGTGGCCAAGTGTGCTAGGGAACAAATTATCCCTATTGGCAGAGTGAGCACAGAGCCCAAACTGCCTCACCCCCCAGAGGTGGTTGGCTCAGACCCGGGGGGAGGCTGTTGGGGGAGGGGGTGATGCCCACGGTGTCGCTGCCTGCTCAGTATCTGTCCCGGGATAGGTAGTGGTCTTCAGCTCCTAGGCGTTCAAGCAAACATCTTTCAGCAGCCCGACATTAACTTACTAACCAATGCATCACCCTGGGCTGGGAGCGTGCTATGGCCGCAGCGCTCTTCCTGGCACTCTGCATCCCATCGTTTCCTCTGCTCTTCTAGCGCTCATTGCACACAACCGGTCAGCTTGGAAATTACACACTGTGCATCGTTAACGTGAGAACATGCTTCAGTCTCCATTGGGTGGACACTGTGGGGATGGTGTAGCATGGAGCAGCACCTAGTTATGTATTCGGAGGAGTCTGTACCTTACCAAGTTCTGTGTGTATACAGAAGAGCCAGTGGCCACTGGTAAAGCTGGACTTCCCCACAAGCCTGTCCCGAATGCTCAGTCCCCCTTTGCTCTTTATATTCTCTCTTGCTTTTCCTCCCACCAAACAACTCAGAAATGCAGGTGTAGGACCTTTGTGGGGAAATGGGCTGACCCTGAATCCTTGGACAGGACTCTGCGCAGATCCACAGTTCAGTAACAGCTGGATGGCTGGCTAGCTAGCTTCTTCTACAGCACCTGTCAGTGCAGGGATCAATGTACTCCAGTCATTCACAGAAGAAAAGGAATGTGAATGGAATACAGGGGAAGGCGTGGTTCTGAGGGACAGGCCCACTCACTGTTTTGTTTGTGCCCCACTCACACACAGTGGATATTCCTGCACTTGTATCACAGTGGGGGATTGTCACTGAACTGTGGGACTGTATTGATTGATGTGGGACGCAGGACGCTAGACACCATGGAAGGGATTGGGGTCACCAGCCTGCACTGGTGTCGGCAGCCTGTGTGGTGACAGTGACAGCGCTGTGCATCAGAAGGGACTCTGCAGGGCTGTGATTCAGAGCTGCACGTATGTTATGTTATGCAGCAGGCAAGTGGTTTAATTTCAGGTCCCTGGTTCTGGCCTCCCAGACCACAATGGGCTCCCTAGAACCACATTCCCTGAAGGTTTGCTCAATGGTTCTCATGCATTTCCCCTGTGTCTCCCTGAGCTATCAGGCCCGCATCTGGCAGAGCATCTTCCACCCAATAACCTCTCTTGGGCAGCAGAACTGGGCAGTGTCTTCTGCTCATTTGACCCTGGGAAGTTAATGAACACAAAGGGCTTTTGTAGCCCTTTCTTGCTCTCTCCTCTGTGTCTACATGAGAGTCTGCAAACTTCTGCAGACTGTGGCAGTGTCTGCAAAGGATTCCTGGCTAATCTCTGGAGAAATTGGAACTGGTCAGTGGAGCAGGATTAGCTGCCAATGAAGAGGGGAATAAAAATCTGAAAGGGGGCCCAAAAGGGGGAGACATTCGGCACCAGGGAAACCATGCAAACAGGTCCTGCCCTTGCTAGCAACTGTTCATCTCCACTGGTGTTACTGATGCAGGGCAGCTGGGGGAAGATGGTCCACGAGTGACAGCATTTCAAGCACTGTGGCATCTGTCTTGGCTAGACAGGAACACGGAATATGATGTGATGCTGGCAGGCCAGGTGCCAGCTCAAGCCAAGGTCCCCGTGTCTCAGGTGAACACTGACAAATCCATTGATGGAACAAGTCTGGCTCACTTGTGTGTTGGTATTGTTATGATAGATGTTAGGATTATAAGAATGTGTTTAGTGTTTAGACTTTATGGAATGCTGGTGAGTGGCTGCCTACACTGATCTCATAGCATCTGTATCCCATATTGTATGATAATATCTGAGCATTTGCATTGGGACCCTTGGTAGCTGTGTAAATCACTGGACAGGAGCGAGGGATTAAGGAGTGTGAAATGCTGGTCTCCAACAGAGGGTGTTCTATCCTGCCCCACAAGGAAGGCCCCTCAACGCCAGCCAGACTAGAGAGGGACATTAAAGAGGACAAAAGACCTTGTTGTTTACTCTCCCCCTCCAATGAAAATGGGTCTTGTTTACTCTCCCCCTCCCGTCAGCTGAGTTTGCAGCGCAAAGCAGAAGAGGGGAAGGGAATAAAACCCCCTACCATGGAGGAACTGGAGCTCCTGAGCTGACTGCATACCTGTGTCAGGGTGGCACGTACACAAGAATTGCATTCTGGTTCTAGGAACCTGCCTGCTGCATTGAGGCACCTACTGCTAGAGTGAAGGCTCTGCCAGTGATTCCATCAGAGCCGTGGGGGCGTGGCGTGTGCATGCACATGTCCAAAGGGGATTGTTTTTTAAAGGAAACCTTTTCTAATAAGGCCTGAGCTCTGCTGCCAGTGCTGTAACTTGGAGCACAGTCCCTGCTGGGGTTAACCCGCATCTCTCCATCATGCAAAGCATTTGGCAGGCTCCATTTTTCATGCCTGCATCTGAGCACATCCCAGAGCACTCGCTGCGATGAGCGCTTTCCCAGGGACGGGCTCAGCTGACTTGCAAGCATCCAGGTGGGTGCAGCTGGCTAACCAATGGTGTGAGGACCCCACAGTCATGTTTGTGCTCAATGGCCTGCCCACATGTAGTCACGTCAGGTTCTGAGGCATCTGTTGGCATGGCCCCAAGGCATCCAGATCACCACAGGTCTGCAGTCAGCACATGGGTTCCTGATGAATGGGAGCTAAAAACAGAAATGGAGCACTGTGCTGTCTTGTGTTCACCTAGCGCTTTGCAAACACCAGCTAATTAATCACCAGGCACCTGAGCAGGGTGAATAAAGCCACTGGCACCCTTTAATGGAGAGCAGAATCTGGTCTTCCAGCCTGGAGTGCCTAGTAAACGCTCCCCCGTCAGTGTTCATAGTGCACCCATTGTCATGGTATTGGAGCACAGACCGTCTGGAGGGGCTGTTTCCAAGGGGTCTGTTCTCATGAGCTGTGCCGTGACTTCCCGCTTCCTGCTCCAAGTAGCTTAGGGCTAACTTCCCTTCTCCCTGCATGCAGGAATCTCCAGGAGGGAAGGCTGGAGCTGGCATCTGCCCTGTGACTAGGAGAAGGAAGTTTCATTGTGTTGCAGGAACGTGTAGGGATCAGGTCCCCTTGTGATGGTGCTACACGCACAAGGTCAGAGGCAGTCCTGGCCCTGAGCAGCTTTCAGACGAGGAATTCTGTCCTCACTGTGTCTCATGTTTCCGAGACCTGCCCTGCACTTTTCCTGTTTGAAAGGCAGGGTTCAGGTGCCTGAGGTTGGAGCCCCATTCACCTGCCTGCAGACGTGTTTAGAAAGCATGTTCCAGACACCCTGCCCTCTCAAACGCTCGGAGAAGAGCCCAGCCGCTGTTTACCATGGGCCCTGGCATGGGGCAGCCCCCGTAATCTCCAGTCCCCAGGCAGGAGCCTCCCCTCGGCATCTGCACGTGTGAGGGGCGATAGGGCAGAGGTCTGCTGCTGCTGATAAAGCCCTGTGCCTGCTGGGATCTTGGGCACTTGTTTTGGAGGTAGAGCTCACTGTGCATCTGTGCAGACCCCAAGCACGGAGATGGGGGCTTCCCTTTCACCAATAGGGATGCCAGGCCTGCTGCACCTACGGAAAGTGAGTACTCGGGCAGCCTCTAAAGGCAGCGGGGGGCTTTTGCAACTCAATTCCTAGGGCAAGGATAGCTGGAAGGCTGTTTACCTATCTTGTCTGGCATGTGTGTCTGTCGGAACTGGTAGCATGGGATCAGGGCCCCGTGGTGCTGGGCACCTGTGTGTGCACATGGTGAGACAGCCCCTGCCCCAGAGAGCTTGCAGACCAAACAGACGAGAGACACAGGATGAATCATTGTACAGATGGGGGACTTGGCCAAGGTCACACAGGGAGTCAGTGGCAGAGCCAGGAACTGAGCTGAGCCCCTTGTTTCCAGGCTGGAGAGTTAGTAGCAAGACCATCCCTGCTCTCCACGCCAGCGTATTCTGAGCTGATATAGCTGAGGGGGGAGGGGGATTGGCTGCCAGTTTTCTTTTTTAACGGTAAACAGCAGCGGCCAAGTTGTCATCTTTCCTGCCCACCTAAAGCACTGGGTCAGGCGCACTGGGTGGGGTTTCCATGCAGGCTCCATCTGCCTTTGCTGATGAACTGGGAGCTGTGCTGCCTTTGGAGCCAGGCTAGCAGCAACTTCCCTTCACTAGGTGCAGGTGTTGCTCACAGGGTCCTAGCACAGCTCCCCTTGCCAGTGCAAGGGGGGATCTTTTCTAAGAGCTGTGCTGCAGGCAACCTCCCTTGGGGCCTTCTTCCCTTGATGGCTTAGAGCAGTGGTTCTCAACCAGGGGTCCGGGGCCCCCTGGGGCACTGCAAGCAGGTTACAGGGGGTCTGCCAAGCATGGCTGGCATTAGATTCGCTAGGGCCCAGGGCAGAAAGCCAAAGCCCTGCCATGCAGGACTGCAGTTTGGGGCTCGGAGCCCCCCACCTGGGGCTGAAGCCGAAGCCTGAGCAACTTAGCTTTGCGATGCCCCCTGTGGCATAGGGCCCTGGGCAACTGCCCAGTTTGCTACCCCTTAACGCCAGCCTTGGCTTTTATACGCAGAAAAACCCTTGTTGTGGCACAGCTGGGCGGTGGAGTTTTTACAGCATGTTGGGAGGAGGCTCAGAAAGGAAAAGGTTGAGAACCACTGGCTTAGAGAGCTCGTCACACGCACAGCAGCCGGGACAGCATGAAGCCCCTGCGTGTTTCAGCTACAGCGCAGCGCCTGCCTCTCCCGCAGTTTCAGCACAGTGATCAGCCACAGCTGTACAGATTCTAACAGACAGTTCTCTGCTCAGGCCTTTGCCCATTGCATCCAGGCAGAGCAGGTGCGAATTAGTCCTGCTGAAGCAGGGCTAGAAAAAATGAGGGGGAACAGATTGTAGAAATTAGAAGCTGCTCACAAGCAACATTTAAAAGCCTTCCCCTGGGCACAGAATGAATCTGTTCGGAAGGAACCGGATTTGGGTCTGGAGCACTGTCGGTGGGTGCTGGAATCCAGCCCCTCTCCTCAGTGCTGGGAGCCATGTGCAGTGTCTGGGATAGATGAGGCTGGGTGCACCATACGTGCCCTTTGCTGGAGAGGCTGCCCCCACTCTCTGAGCTGCACCAGGCAGGCCCAGAATTTGTCCCTGGTTTTTACCAGCAAGTGGAATCTGTCACATACCTTCTGTGCACTGGGTTTTCCTGGTGTGTTCTCTGCACATCCCCATCTGCGCAGACTCAGCTACATTTATTTGCTGTCATGGTTCAGGAAGAAAGTGCATTAGGAGAGTAAGAGGTAAAAAATCAAGTAGTCACGTTGCTGCTGTGTCTCTCTAACCAGCTGTAAGCCCTGGTAGGTTGTAATAAGAGGTGTAATGCATGAACAGCAAGCTCTAGAGGTTTGTCTTAAATCAGAACCTGGTGATATAAAAATAGCATTCCCCGCTCAGGAGCACAAAGAGCGGGGGCTTCTGCTAGCCTCAAGAGGGAGTGACAGGTTTCACTGGGGTGTGCATGGCCCATGCTGACAGGAGCTGCAGCCATGTTAACTCTTCCATAGCCTTGGCTCCCCAGTCTGCAGCTCCCTGGCCAAACACCATGGGATGCTGTTCCATTGACACCTCTGCTGGTGCTGGTTGCCCGGCTGTTGATCAAGGGCAATCGTGAATTTGTGAATAATAGGACAGACTCTTAATCCTGCTTCTCAGAAAACCCATTCGTGTCAAATGGGTGTAGTCTGGGAACAAATGTGCTCAGAGCAGCAGGATTTACGCCCTTATCAAAGGGATTTGATGCCTGCGGCGTGGGCTGTTCCCTGCTTGTGGCACCCTCCTGCTCTGTGTCCCCAAAGCTGCTCTGGCTGCAGCTGCCAGCCAAGTGGGACCCACCCACGGGGGAGCTGAGGATCATTTCTAATCCTCAGCCACAGCAGCTGTTTAAGATCCTAAATGGCTAACTAGAGCTCTAGCTAACCCGGGCTCTGAGTGCGCCGTACATTGGTGAATGGCAGGCTGGAAAGCAGTCGCCAAGAGCTGTCTGTGTCGTTATTTGTGGTCGCAAGTGACTACACATATACAACTGAGGTGACAAACTAGAGGTGGTTCCTGAGAATTTGGCCCCAAAATGAAATATTTGAAATATGGTTTCCTCTCTCACATCCCTGCCAGGGTCTGTGTTCCAAGAGAGAGGGAGCACGGTGGAGTGGGAGTCAGGGGTCCTGAGCTCTGTTCCTGGCTCTGTGACTGAGCCGCTGTGAGACCTGGAGCAAATCACTTCATGTCTCTATCTTTGATCTTCCCCCTGTAACCCGGGACAGTTGGGAAGGTTTATCCCTGATCCCTGTAGGACTTGTGGTCTGCCTTAATCCTTGACCTATGTGCTGGCTGTTAAATGGTTCCTGGAGCCCTAAGGATTAATGGAATCCCTTTGTAGTTGAGAACAATGTGGTCAATGGATGATCTGGGGCTCTGGGTCTTCTCTTGTGTTGGTGAGTACACAGAATCCTTGGGGCTAGCCTGGCTCATGCACTCCAGAGGGTCTCTAGTAGCTGGTTGGGTTTTATTTGGCACAGACCTCAGCAAGCTGGGTCAGCTAGCAGCCTCCCTCGGTCTCTGTGCCAGTCCCTCCCCCCGGCTTGCTGCCTCTGGTTCTGGAGCTGTGCGAGAGGAATTAAGCTGATGCCACATGTCTCTCTCTGATTGTGAAGGGGAGGGTGCTGGGGGCCAGAGAAGTGCTGCTGATGGCAGTGATCCTTTGCTTGCTGTGGAACATCAGACAGGCCACAGCGGTTATGCCCCAGTCCAGCCAGCCTCACTGCCTTACGCTAGTGTCTGGGCCAGTTCAAAATACCATTTCCCATTAAAATGGTTAAACTGGGAGCATTTAAGGGGAATGAAAAGGCATCCCAGCTGGCATAAACGCCCGGGCTGCAGATGTGGGGCTAGAAAGTTTCAGATACAGAAGCTGCCTATAACCTAACAAATGGCGGGAAAGGTAACGAAAGCAGCAAAATAAAATGTCTGGAGGTTGAGAAAAGCTTCAGCTCCCCTTTCACCCTAAATGATTTTCCATAGTTGGGGAAGTGCAATATGGATACATTGTACAGCAGTAAAAAAGGAGGACCTGTGGCACCTTAGAGACTAACCAATTTATTTGAGCATAAGCTTTCATGAGCTACAGCTCACTTCATCGGATGCATTCAGTGGAAAATACAGTGAGGAGATTTATAACACCCATTTTTTCATGTTCTGTGTGTATATAAATCTCCTCACTGTAATTTACACTGAATGCATCGGATGCAGTGAGCTGTAGCTCATGAAAGCTTATGCTCAAATAAATTGGTTAGTCTCTAAGGTGCCACAAGTCCTCCTTTTCTTTTTGCGAATACAGACTAACATGGCTGCTACTCTGAAACCTGTCATTGTACAGCAGTGTTAATGCCATTTCTTCCTGGGCCCGTTAGCACGGGTGCTGCGTGCCAGGTCAAGATCACAATGCTGGGTTTGGACCAAGGAGGTTGGTGTCAGGCCCCTGTACTAGGGAACCTGATGAGGGAGCGAAGCAGCCTCTCAGCGCTGTTTACAGGGGGAGGGAGTGGACACTCGGGAGGCCAAAGTAAAACAAAGGGACCCACTGCGGGCTTAGAAACATGGGAAGAAAATAGCATCCTGAGGGAGGTGCAGCTACAACATCTGGGAAGCTCTGTCCGGACGGCAGACATGCCACTCGGAAAGGCAGTGCACTGGACAGCAGTGGAGCGCCAGCGGGGGAGAAGCTTTTGGGGTGATATGGCAGCCACGTAAGACAATGCTCTTTGTTTGGCGCTGCCTGTGCGGAGGCACTGAGAGCCAGGAGGTGGCGGTGGGGGCTTGTCTGTGCTGGGAAGTTTCATTGCCTTAGAACAGGCCGTAAAAGCTGCCAAAGCGCATAGTGTAGACAAGGGCTGACCTGTTTCACACTCTGTCAGCTGGCTGTGTGTAGCCCTGGGGGATCATAGAGGGCAAGCCAGGACCTGACAGCCCATATCTCCCAGGAGTGCTAGACAGCATGTGTTCTAAGGTGATGCAGCTTCTCAGCATAAGCAGCCCGGTGGGAAAGGACTCTGTTGTTGATCTGGGCACCTTGGTATCAGCAAGGCAGGGAGGGGCCATGCAGAAGAGCGTGATGAGGTCAGAGAGCAGGTGGGATGGATTTATGGAGAAGATTAGAAATGCTACTTGTGTCTAACTTGGCTAAATGACCACAGGGACTATGGCTACATTAGCCTTCACCTCCCCCCAAAGCCAAGGAGGGAGCAATAGGCCAATGCTGCCAGCATGTTCACCACACTGTAGGTCTGCTTTGAGCAGAGTTACACAGCACAGCCCCCCACAAGCAGTGGAGCTGCACTGTGAGAGGCAGTGCTGGCGATCTGGAGGGCAGAGGCTGATAGACCCAGCCGAAGGGATCTGTGATAACTGGCCAGGTGGTGAAGGCGGTGAACACGGGGAGAGGATTTGTTTAGGAGGAAGCTAGGAGCACTGGATGGAAATGAAGAAAGGGCTGAACCTCAGAAACCATTTCCCTCTGGAGCCATCTATCTGATGGCAGAGTCATACCCCAGGGAAGCGGTGGAAGCCCCGGCTACTGGGACCACTTAACCCCAGTGTTAATTAGTATTCCAGTGAGTGGCAGGTGTCAGCTTCTTGGAGCAGGGGCCTTCTCTGTCTGTTTTCTGTACAACACAGCTGCATGCCAGTGATGAACCATACTGCAAGGGATGAAGCCCATGCTAATGTGCTGGAGGGAAGTGTCTTGCACGGGTCTCCAGGGAGTGGACAGGAGTCTTTCCTACCCCTGCTCCGTTTCTCACTCCGAGTCTGCAAACCTTTGACTTTGTTTCACGTCATTGACAGGCTTCTCCGGCCACTTTGTGTCCAAGGCCAGCGCTGTCCAGCAGCACACAGGGTTGGCTGTCCAGCACCTTGGCTGTGTGGCTGGCCATCGCTCACCCCTGGTGCTGTTGAGCAGTGGGGATACCCACGTGCAGGCAAAGGCAAAACTGCCTCTTCCCCTTAGCACTGCAGCTTGCCTCTGGGAGGGGGCTGCTGCCCTGCGATTGGCCACTCCGTTACATGCCCCGTCCTTCGCTGGTATGCACGGTCTGTCTGCCAAGCAGCTTACCTGGCAGGGACAAGGTGAGTTTGGGGCAGTGGACTGTCCTGACCTGGTTCCTCCAGGTTGACTCATGCCTGTGATGGAAGCAGCTTTACATCCTGTCTTGTGTCTGATTTAGCTGAGATAAAGCACGGCACATGCTGCTCCTGAGCCTCAGACATGTGGATTTGCAAGCAGATGTCAGCAGGACGCTGAGCAGGGGCCGCTAAGTACCTTGCTGATAGGAGCACATGGCTTTCCAAAGGAAGTGGAGGAGACAGGAGTTTGAAGCTGTAATGTTATCACAAGTGGTAAAACTCAAGAGACAGACGTGCATTAGTGGATTAACTGGGTTGAATTGCTTTCAAGTTCTCCGCCTGAGAGCAGCCCAGGGAAACTTCACTCAGCAAAGCCCTGTAATAGAGACGGCTCTGCTGCGTGTGCTTCCTTGCCAGCAAGGACTGCAAAGTCCTAGGATGTGTCTACACTGCTGCCTGGCCATGACTGCCCTGGCTTGCAGACCCCGCAAGGGGGGAGGGTCTCCGAGCCCAGGCCCAGCCCAAATGCCTACACTGCTATTTTTAGCCCTGCAGCCCCAGCCCGAGTCAGCTGAGCTGGGCTCTGAGACTTGGTGCCGCAGGGTTTTTATCGCAGTGTAGACATACCCCGAGAGTTCAAGGCCAGAAGGGACACCAGGTCATCTAGTCTGAGCTCCTGTATTTCACCAACACCCGCACACTAACCCAACAACTTGTGAGACCGAAGTGTCACCGCCCACAGGAGACTAGACTGCTGTGCACCACAGGCAGTGAACAGGGAGGACCAAGGTGCCCCAGTGCCTGAGCCTTCCCCCTAAGTGGCAGGGAAATGATTAAATGAGGTACATCTACTTGCACGGTAGAATCCTGGCAAGTGACCCACACCAACATGCTGCAGAGGAAAGGGAAACCCCCCCAAGGTCACTGCCAGTCTGGCCTGGGGGAAAATTCCTTTGCAGCCCTAAACATGGGGTCAGTGAGACCCTGAGAGTGTGAACTAGAACCAGCCAACCAAACACCAGATACAGAGAATACTGGGTGCCACGGTAGTCCACAGAGCCCTGGCCCACCCTGCCCAATGTCCCAGCTCTAGCTGTCACCATTGCTGATGCTCCAGTGGAAGGAGACCAGCCCCCTCTCAGGGGGAACCCTTTCCTGACCCAGGCTGAAGCCCTGATCCTTGAGCTGTTAGGAACATAAGACAAACTGGAAGTGAGCCCCAGGGCTGCTGAGCCCTGCCCCTTCCATCACACACAGACTTGTCAGACAATCGTACTCATATGTTCATCCAGCTGTCTCTTAAAACTAGTTGTTTGGCCCCACCACTCCTATTGGGAGGCTGTTCCAGAACCTCACCCTCTGATGGGGAGAAACCTCCTTCCAATTTCCAATCTGAATTTCTGCCTGGCCAGTTTTTACCCATTTGTTCTTGTGCCAACATTGTCCTTGAGGACTCCTGGGAGAGTGGAGCCCACTTCACGTCTGCAGCCACTGCCTCGCGGGGGATTGGGATTAGCACACAGGCACCTGCACAACTCACCCTTTCCTGAGCCCCCATGTGAGTGTGGAGGCATCTGCCCATTCTGCTAGGTTGCAGGGTAGTCTGGGGCTGTCACAGTGGGTTCCCGGATCCCAAGGCGGACAAGGCTGGGTGCAGTTTTGTGGGTCATTCGTCTGCTGGCATGGGGGTAGAGGCCGAGAAGTGGTGTCTGGGGAATATTTAGCATCAGAAGAGATGTTTAAGTTGCAGTGGGTCCATTGCCACTGTCACTGTGGCTGGCTGGGGTCTCTGAAGATGCATCACAGAGATGCCGGGGGAAGGAGGAGGGGCTTAGCTAGATGGGTGAAAACTGTTATAATAATTGTACTGATTGAGATGGAATAAATGTGTTTACAGGATTAGTATAATTTAGTCACCATTCAACATCAAACAGTATTAAACGGTATTAACACCTCTAGCCCATTTATTCCTTCTCAATTCCCAGAACAGAGCCCTTGGTGCTGCCGCTGCTGGACTTGCTGGCAGCTCTGTTTGTGTGGGGGGGATGCCAGCGGCAGGAGCTCTCTGCGCAGGCTCCAGCTGTGCTGCACGTCACTGGCCGTGAGGGGAAAAGCATAAAGGCCCTTTCAGAGTCGGAGCTCAAATCGACGGCAAATCACCTGGCTCTCAGCTCACCGTTGCCAACTCTGTCCACGTATCTATTCAGGGGACACCATCATAGGACCTAATCACATCAGCCGCACCATCAGGGGCTCGTTCACCTGCACATCTACCAATGTGATATATGCCCTCATGTGCCAGCAATGCCCCTCTGCCATGTACATTGGCCAAACTGGACAGTCTCTACACAAAAGAATAAATGGACACAAATAAGATGTCAAGAATGATAACATTCAAAAACCAGTCGGAGATCACTTCAACCTGCCTAGTCACTCGATTACAGACCTAAAAGTCGCAATATTACAATAAAAAAACTTCAAAACCAGACTCCAATGAGAGACTGCTGAATTGGAATTAATTTGCAAACTGGACACCATTAAATGAGGCTTGAATAAAGACTGGGAGTGGATGGGTCATTACACAAAGGAAAACTGTTTCCCCTTGCTTATTCCCCCCCCCCCCCACTGTTACTCTCACCTTCTTTCAGAGTAACAGCCGTGTTAGTCTGTATTCGCAAAAAGAAAAGGAGGACTTGTGGCACCTTAGAGACTAACCAATTTATTTGAGCATAAGCTTTCGTGAGCTACAGCTCACTTCATCGGATGCATTCAGTGGAAAATACAGTGGGGAGATTTATATACACAGAGAACATGAAACAATGGGTGTTATCATACACACTGTAAGGAGAGTGATCACTTAAGATGAGCCCGTTCTCCTGCTGGTATTAGCTCATCTTAAGTGATCACTCTCCTTACAGTGTATATGGTAACACCCATTGTTTCATGTTCTCTGTGTATATAAATCTCCCCACTGTATTTTCCACTGAATGCATCCGATGAAGTGAGCTGTAGCTCATGAAAGCTTAAGCTCAAATAAATTGGTTAGTCTCTAAGGTGCCACAAGTACTCCTTTTCTTCTCACCTTCTTGTCAACTGTTGGAAATGGGCCATCCTGATTATCACTACAAAAGGTTTTTTTCTCCTGATGATAATAGCTCACCTTAATTGATCACTCTCATTATAGTGTGTATGGCAACATCCATATTTTCATGTTCTCTGTGTGTATATATATATCTTCCTACTGTATTTTCCACTGCATGCATCTGATGAAGTGGGTTTTAGCCTATGAAGTGGGTTTTAGCCTACGAAAGCTTATGCTCAAATAAATTTGTTAGTGTCTAAAGGTGCCACAAGTACTCCTCGTTCTTTCTTCCCACAGAGCCGGGCTTGGCTAGCTGCTTGCTGTGCTCTGGCCATTCCACTGCAGGTGGTGGAGGGGCCTGGGGAGCTCTGCAGCATCAAAGCACTGGGGTCATAAAAGAAAACCCATGGGGATGCGCCAGAAAAACAGATCTGGGTGCAGAATTGCTTCCTAGAGAGTGGCCCTGGGAGCCATCTGGCAGGTGCCAGCGCTTTCCCCAGCACTGGGAAGCAGCACTGGGGTTTGCTTTTGGTGGATTCCTCAGGCACCTTTCTCTGGGGCTGCCAGCCTGGGAAGAGTGCAGTGCGTAGATGTGCTGGACGGCCGGGGGATCCCTGACCCGGTTCACAGGCCTTGGGATCTCTTCTCCGCCATGTCCCTAGCCAGGTCATCTCCCTGGATCCTCTATGTGCACATCTCCCCTCCCTCACAGGGAAGGTCCTCAGCAAACTGGAAGCTATAACAATTATTCCGCTGCTGCTGTCCACCGATAAATATGACAGATGTGCACCATGCCATTGTTATTCAGCATTTCCAGTGCAGTCCGGCAGACGGGGGGAGGAGGGGGCTTTGTGCTTGGTGCTGTACAAACATTCAGAAGTGACAGTCCCTGCCCCAAGTCGCGTACAGTCCAGCAGACAAGCAGGCAGGGAGAATGGGGTCACAAGTGTCGTACACATGCCTATCCTTTAGTGTGTCAGGAGCAGTGATCGCTACGCGCTACCTGCCTAGCTCAGTGGCTGAGGCAACATTGATAAAGCAGCCTTAGCCTCCAGTGTTCCTAGCAACTGGGGCTGAACTCACGTTGCTGGGTGTTTGCCTGGAAAACATTATCTGCTCAGAGCTCCAAAGGCAGCAGCGGGCTCCCTGGGCTGATATAAATGTGTCTGTGTTTCATGGAACAAGGTGGAGTTACTAATAACCTCCCTTCCTTTATCAGCCTTGTGCAGAGCTGCCTGGGCAGGACTGAAGGGGAGGAGATGAGAGCAGGACTCCGTCACTGTCCAGTGTCCTGAGCAGTGAGCTGGGACAGCCATCCTCTGATCACGGGCCTGGAAACCCAGCCTGAGCCCAGGCTTAGGGACTTGCACAGTCACTCACGTATGACTTGTTAACTACAGGAAGTTTCTAGCCTTTCTGTTTGCAGATAGCTTCAGCAGTGCCCAAGAGCAGCAGTTACTGCAGGGGACTAGGTGCCAGGGCTGAGGTTGCCCCACTGGCTCTTCCAGCTGCTCACTGCGGGCTTTGGGCAGATACTTGGGCCTGCGTTTCAAAAGTGGCTCCCAATTTGGGTGAATCCCACAGAGGCTGGTTCAGTGAGTGCAAAGTGAGTCTGAACCGAGAGCCTAATGTGTGTGTTGCATTGGGCTGGACTGCTTGGAAGAGCCCAGCACTCGGGACTGGACGGGAAAGCCAAGCGCAGGGGAGGGACAAGGGTGAGAGTAAATCGTCAGCAGAAAGCAGGTAGAATAAGAGTAGTGTCAAGTGCTCCTCTCTGGCCGTTCATCCTGGGCGTTGCAAAGCCCTTGGCAAAGTCTGGGTCTGATCCTTCTCCCATCAAGTCTCTCTTGTCGTTGCATTCAGTGGGCAATGCCGTGCCCAGCATTTCATGGGATCAGGGCCTCCATACGCATGATCCCCTGGAACACAGTGCGTCTGGGGAGGATTCTGTACCTGTTTCAGAGTGCAAGTGGTGCAGGACAGGGAGTCAGGAAGAATATCTCCTCCTATTGGACTACACTGTCCCGGAAAACTGCCCGGGGGACGGAAAGGGACAGAGACTCAGTCCAAACAGTTTGAAGACAGAAAAATACAAATGGCTTCTCTGTGTATGGAGACAGTGAGTGCGTGTGTGTGTGTGGGCGTGCAAGCACTTGTGTAAGTGGCAAGCAAACATACTAAGATGTGTGTGTGTGTGTGCAGGGCTGAGGGCAGAGACACCTTTCTGAGCTCCTCTCGACCTGCCTGCCCTTATTTTAAGAATTTTAAATTTCCTTTTGTTGGAAATTAGCCCTGTTGTGTCATCCCCTTGGTACTTTTTCAATGGCTTAGTTCATCTGCTCTGGCCTCTGACATGGTGACTCACTGACGTAGCAGAGAGTCGCCATGAAAAGACACCCAGAAGTGACAGACAGATGCGCTGTGGCACCAAGAAGACAGTAGAGTCACAGATCTGTTTCCTGTGCCACTCACATCCAAGCTGAGCTGTCCTCTCTTCTCAGGCTGTCCGCGTTGTCTGGCTGCTGCTGTCTGACATCCTAGGATGCGATATGCATCCCTGAGACATGCATGTGGGTTGTGGGGAGAAAAGCCACAGTTTGCCTGGCTCCCCCAGGCCTCAGCCTGGTCTGCAGGGCCCTGTCCTCCAGCAGTTGGGGGCCACAAGGACACCGTAGCCCCCCTCCCTGGTGGCATGTGTTGCCCATTGAACGCTAGGCTCCTTGGCATGTCTTCTGAGCTCATCCTCTCTGCTGTTCTCAGGAGGGCACCTGCAGCTCCGACCCACGCCCTGGCCTGGGCAGCAGTCAGCTGCTTTCTGGAGGAGGCTCAGTAGTAAATATCCCAACTGACAGAATAATGGAGAGAAAATGAACCAATTCCATTAGTGTCTGGCGAGCCCTGCAGGGCCCGTGCTGGAGCGAGGAGGGAGCCTGTATTTTTAGCCAGAATGCAGAGTAACTCACTGGCTTGCACAAAGCTGGGGAGTAGCTAGCAAAGGAGGGGGAGAGGGGAGACCAGGTTCGGGTTTCAGCTCAAGTGCTGGACTATGGCAGTTCGACAGGGCAGGTCCGGTCTAGATGCGGCTGTGAGTATTCAACATGCCTCTCCTTTGTGCACCAGGCAAGCTCTGCTTTGCTTTGCTTTTCTGTTTGCTTTCTAGCTGCATTCCTGGCCACCTCCCTGTTCTGCTCTGTGCTGGGGCTTTGGCAGCCATGGGCTGTTGGAGCCCGTGGAGTTATCTCATTTTAATCTTTGCAGCGCTATGTGTGAGTTATGGACAGGGAAGCTGTACTGTGCTCTGCTCTTCCAAGGGGATTTCTCTGCAAGGTCTCTGGGCAGTGGCTGAAATGCCCACACCAAGCTGCCCTTCCATGGCTCCTGACTGAGCAAAGGAGGCTTCTAGCAGGATTCAGAGCTGGAAAATCCCTCTGCATTGAGGCTGCAACATAAAATGCTCAGCTCTGCCCTGTTGTGAATCGTGGGCTCTCCAGCTCAGCACCCCGGGCTCAGCGTGCAAACTGTGCACTGCTGAGCATGGCACGGGGACATCTCTGGCTGCAGGTCCTGTCTATCACAGTAGATAAACCTGATTGAGCAGAAGGCATCTCTGTGCCACGTGATGCCTTCCTCGTTACTCTGCACCATAAACAACGGGTCGGTCCCTGGAGTTGGGTCTTCCTCGGAAGGCTGGAGGGAGCCAGCAAGCAGGGGGGTTCACACAGACTGTACACGCTCGCCTAGCATGAGGAGGCTGCTCTGCTGTGATCGGAAACCACAGCACTGCCTCCAGCACCTCTTCCCTGTAATGCCAAGTATGCTAACACCAGGAGCCTTGTTAGCCAGTGCTAGGTCCAGTGGCTCCCGCAAGAAATGTGGCTGAGGATCTTGCTGCACATCCTTTTGGGGCTGAATGGTGGCAAGGACTGGATGAGCCTGGTGGGCTGGATGCTACTGGGGGCAGCCAGTGCTGCTTTGACGGGACCTCCGCCCAAGTAGTAATCAGACTCTTGTTTCTCTGGTGCATGGGATTGGATCAATAGCCGGGGCTTGGCTGCATTTCCCTGGAGCGGGAGCAGAGAGGTCAGTCGGTACTGGGTTATCGGACCAGGAGGCTGCAGTTGGAGTGGAGAGAGAGCTGGGTGATGTCCTCACTCTACTGAGCGAACCCACAACTACTGCAGAGAGAGAAGAACAGAGCCCCAGGCCCAGACACTGCTTCAGCCTGCAGCCATGGTACCACTGGCTTGTGTAGCAGCACCCAACACTGTGCATTGTGCATTCCAGAAGGAACCGTCCCTGCCCTGAGGGCCTTGCAGTCTCAGGGTAGCACCCAACGGAGCTCATGGACCGGGCTGAGCTGGGCCAGGCCCCTGAAGGAAGCAGCACTGGTGATTATGTGCCACCTCTTGCTGGGTCAGAACAGAGCAGTGCCCCTGTCTGGCATGAGGGGTGCTATGCTGCAGAAGCAGCTGCCTTTCCACTGAGTGGGCCTGCCCACTTGCCAGACATATTCCAGGGCACCTTGTGAAAGATGACTCTAGGAGTCAGATTGCTAAGAGCTCAGACTCAGTGTGCCATGCTTACCTGAGTATCTGGCCCTAGGTGTGTTAACTCTGGTGTCCTGGGCAAATCCCAGCCTGGGTCATCACCTACTGCCACAGAGTGTTTGCCCCATAGTTTCAGCTGGATTCACTGTTCTTTACTTCCTATCCCAAGTTGTTGCATAGTGTTACTTAAACAGCTGCTGCATCACCCCAGAGGTGGCTGCATTTCAGTGGTGACTGGATTCCTAGTTCCTGTTTGTGAAGTGTTGTGTGATCCTTCGGGGTGCAAGGCGCCCAGTAAATGTGTGTTACTGTCATTACTTCCATTGCTTTAGTACAGGTTTCAGAGTAGCAGCCGTGTTAGTCCGTATCCGCAAAAAGAACAGGAGTTCTTGTGGCACCTTAGAGACTAACAAATGTATTAGAGCATAAGCTTTCATGGGCTACAGCTCACTTCATCGGATGCCTAGCACTGCGACACTGTGATCCCTTCTAGACCCATTTGAAGGGTTTTCTCCAGATAGCAGAGTTGGTTTTATTATAATTGTAGTTTAACCCACACCAGTTGTTGTAGTTTCTGAGCCAAGAGACCCGGCTCTTCCCAAGTCACTTCTCACATCCTTTGAGCATCTCCGCCCCAGTCTCGCTTTGCTCTGCTGCTAACAAGTCATGATTTGCTTTGAAAATGTTACCGAACCGTGGCTAGGGCCTGCCAGCTCTGGAAATAGGTGCTCGTCCGTAGAGAAAGGATGGCCGTGAGCCTACAGCTCTGGACTGGAACACTGGAGATCTGGGTTTCTGGCTCTGCCATAGATTGCCTGTGTGATTCTGGGCAAATCTCTCTAGGCCTGGTCCCCGTATGCGATGGAAGGGTGGTTATCTTTCCACCCGGCCAGTCTGGCCTGTCTACAGCATAAGCTCTTTAGGGCAGGGACTGTCTCACTGTGTATCTGTGCAGAGCTCAGACCCCTGGGTACTGCCATAATACGCACCCTAATGCGCATAGGCAGTTCTAGTATCAAGGGAAACCGCCACGTGTGGTCTGGGGATGGGATGAGCCAAGGGTTTGACCTGCTCACCAGCTCTCTTGTCTTTCCCTCATGTTAGCTAATACACCTCTCTTCCAAATGCCGACACGGCAGCAAGCCGCAGCACCATGTGTGCACTCCTAGGGGGTTCTGGTCAGAGGCTCGGGGTCTGCATCAGTGTGCGAAGCGCTTCTCCCTGCCCCCCTGCCCTGTGCTCTGTCGCCTCCTGCTTTATGACCTGTGACTATATTAGCATCACCCTGCACAGGAAGTGCAAGGTTAATAATAGCCCAAGTGTCTCAGTTAGCCATGTCTCACCGGGGGCTCTGCCTGCTTTGCTTCCTGAGGGGCACTACGTTGCTGCTCAGGCTGGGGGCCAAGGCCAGGGGCTGCATCCCAGACAAGCACACAGAGCTGGGAGAGGGCCCCGCAGAGCCAAGCAGGACCAATAGCGGCTGGAAATGGTTCTGGATAAACTGGTGAGATTTCTGGTGTGGAGAAGGAGGGCTCTGTAGCAAGCTTGGGTTCATTGTAGATTCGTGGCACTTTTATTTCAAGGGATTTTTCATTGATTTCCATGCCAAGGATGGAGAAATAGTCCATGTCCCGCCCACACTGACTTTTCCTGGCCAGGGGAACAGGACCCTGGGCCAGACAGATGTGCCCAGCTGTGGGCAGGGCTATGGCTGGGTTATAAACTCTGTAGCTGTGGAAAGCCTGGCTGTGTTACTAGCTTCTCCATCTCTCCCCAGCTGCTTTGTGTCAGGCCAGCCTTGGGAGCCTCACCCAGGAAGTGGCCAGGGACCATGTCCCTCATGGCGCCCCATCATCCGTTCCCTCCCCTCCTGGTCCCAGTGCAGCCGCCACTGCTGGGAGGTGCAGCCCCGAGCAGGCTGCTGGAGCTCCGCTATCTGGTGCTGGTTCTTTAACTCCCTCACACCAAGATTGTGATGATGGTGGATTGTTTTCACTGCAGTAGCACCCCAGGCCCTCTTTCTGCTACATGCACAAACACACTGGGCGTGACAGAGCTCTCCTCCCATCCCTTCCATTGACCTGATGCGATCCCCTCCCAGCACAGCAAGGGGGAGCCTGCCCTGCTGGCAGGGGCTGGGAGGGGAAGCTGGTGCTGGGACAGGCACAGTGGAGGGTTTGAATGGGGCATTGCATGCATGTTGTTGCAGCACTGAGAGCCCTTCTCCCTTTTCTTGCACATCCAGTGGCTGGCTCAGGGCTTTCAGCGCCGGTAAGAGCCAGGCGGGGTGAGAGCATTGGGGAAGGAAGCCGTTTCCCTTGTGTTCCTGAGCTGGGTCTGCATATAAAGGGGAGCTTTGCTGCGGGGCATTTCAGAGACAGCTCCTTCTGCTTCAGCACAGACCCCCAGCCAGGCTCCAGCACTGAAAAGGCCGCCTGCTAGCGACAGTTCCCTGTGCTGGTGTGGGACGGGGGCAGCAGGAATTGGGGGGATGGGGTGATTGAGCCCACTGTTGTTGCAAGGTCCCTGCTAGGTCTCCTGGAGCTGGCTGGTGCCACTTGTTCCCTACAGTGTGTGCCCAGTGCTAGGAATGACTCATGCCCCTAGCCCTGCAATGGGCACCCTGGGCTGGTCGGAGCCAGGGTATATGCTGACTCATGTGCTCTCTTTTCTCTCCCAGGCCGATGCTGCAACCAGCTTTCTGAGGGCTGCAAGATCCGGGAACCTGGACAAAGCCTTGGATCACCTGAGGAATGGGGTAGATATTAACACCTGCAATCAGGTAGGTTAAGGTCACTAGGATTCTGGTACCAGCCCCTGAGGTCCTATAATTATGTGCCCTCTTAGCCCATGTATGACCACCCCAGAGTGGGGGTGTTTGCTGGGTAACAAGGGGAGCGAACTGGTAGGCAGGGAGCGTGGCTGGCGGCTCCCCCGAAGGGTGTGAGGAACTGAGGCCGCTGGGTGGGGCGCAGAGTGCTTGTCACAGGATAGAGGGCAGATCAGCAGTGGCGGGTGCAGTATGTGGGCCGGGAGGCCCATCCTCAAGGCCTTTTATGGACCTCCCCCACCCCCAGCATTTGGTCCCCTGGCTCTCAGCAGCAGTAGATGAAGGTGGAGAGGGGTGTTACCAAAATGCCAGGCCCTTAGGGCTCCCTGGAGGTGCTGGACTGGCGGAGCCACTCACACTGCCAGGCCCGGCTCCTCTGTCCAGGCAGTGAGAGCTGCAGTCTCCAGAGGGATTGTCAACAACAGCTGGGCAGCTGCCAAAGAGCAGGGCCCGGGCTGAGCAGGGGGAGGCGCCTGCGGGGGGGTGGGTGGGGGGGAGGGGTCGGGATGGCTCAGACTGCAGTGGGTGCTCTCAGAGGAGGCTGGGCTAGAGGGGGGTGAGCTCTGACGCACAGACTCTGCAGACAGTGTCAGTGTACGTGTGCCTGCTTCGTGCTGAGCCCCAGAGCCGCCCCATTCATACTCACCACTCCCGTTGATCCAGCCACTGCAGCTACGGGAGCAGGGGCTACAGGCAGGTTGCACCTGACAATGCCTTTTCTACACCGCCGGGTGGAGGGGTACATGTACAGCACTGCTGTGCCCTGGCTCCAGCGAGCCCCTGGAAGCACATCAAAGGCCATGCTCTGCTCCCAGTGACACTGGGGGAACTCCATTGACTGCAGGGGGTAATTCTTGTCACTGAGAGCCCAGCCCAGCCTCAGCCCAGCCCCAGCTCTCTGTAACAGAGTTTGCTCCTAAGGGGGAGCAGGCGTCTGCTGTCTCTCCCGGCTTGGAGAGAACTCCTCTGCTCCCAGCATCCGGCTCTGGGCTGGGCCCCTGCAGCACCTTTGCTGACCGGCATCCAGCAAGTGCAGGGGCGGTATGTGGCCACTGGAAGGTTAGAGCAAGCGTCGCTGTGGGCAGAGGAAGGCGAAAGTTATAATGTCTCTGTCGCAGCTGGATGAGCCACTGTTCTCTTCGGTCTGTCAGACACATACATGGCTCATGCAAATGTACACGCTCCCCGCAGTTGTGTGTTTGTGTGTGGTGCTAGGGAGGTGTGTGTGCGCTGTGTGCATGGTGCTCTGTGTGTGTGTGTGCGTGTGGGGCTGTGTGTGTGTGCGTGGCGCTGCGTGTGTGTATGGCGCTGCGTGTGTGTGGCGGTGGGTGTGTATGTGTGTGCGCTGTGTGCATGGTGCTCTGTGTGTGTGTGTATGGTGCTCTGTGTGTGTGGGTGTGGCGGTGGGTGTGTATGTGTGTGCGCTGTGTGCACGGTGCTGTGTGGGTGTGCGTGTGGCGCTGTGGGTGTGTGCGCGTCGCTGTGTGTATGTATGGCACTGTGTGTCTGTGTGTGTGTAGCGCTGGGTGTGCGGTGCTGTGTGTGTTTGCGTGGGGGGTTGGGCTGTCTGGGTTCAGCAGTCCACGGTGCCTTCACATGGGGCTTCGTGATCCTGCCATGCAGTGGCCTGGTTGCAGCTTCTTCAGCTGGGCCGAGGTCTGGGGCTCTGGCTGCTCCCATGTGCCTGTGCACCCTGCCACTGGCCCCAGCTGTGCCTGAGACCTGTCCCTGTGGCTGCTGTTTGAAGGCAGCTGCCAGGCGGTCCTGCTCAGCGCTTGTCTGATCCAGTGCCCTGCACAGGAGGCTGCTGCAGTGTGTCTGGTAGCCAGAGTCCAGGGCGGTGCTGTCTTGACAGCAGCCAATGATCACAGGAGCCCAAACCAATTCAGGGAATATAAGGAACCGGGGGGGGGGAGAGATTCTCACTGGGAAAGTGCTAAAAGGCTGGGGGCAGGGGCAGAAGGAGGTGAGAGCAACGTGCTCTCAAGCCAACAGTATCTGGAGGGAGCCCCACTCGTGTCCCAGTCCCAGGGGAGTTTCCTAAGCCAGCAAAGAGAAGGCCAGAAATCAGGCTCCTTGGTGGTAATGGCTGTATCCTGGCTGTTGAAGGGGCCAGGCTGGAACTGTGATCTCTGCATGCTCAGGGGGCACCCCGGGGGCTGTTGCTCTGACACGTTGGAGCTTAGGACTGGTGGCATGTTGTTAGCCGGGGAGGGTTTCCCCAGTTGCGGTGGCTGTAGGAGGGTGAGTGTGGAGGGCTGGGGTCTGTGCCGTCACTGCTCCAGACCCTGCAGCGGGGAGTTCATCGAAGGCACCTGTCTCACAGCAGCAAGGGAGTATCAAATTAGCAGCCCCCAGCTCGACACTTGGACCCATCTCCAGGAAGCATTGTCACTGCAATTTATGCTGTGTGAGCCAGTCACATCGGGGCCCATCATCACACACACAGGCTTCTAGAGCCCATGCTCTGGTCTGCTCAGATTCTCATGCCCATCACCATGATATCTGAGAGGCTCTAGCCATCCGGCTCATGTTCACATGCTGCCTGTGACTGCGCTGGGCTTGCAGGGGTGTAAGTCAGAAGTGAATTGGCCCAGAGTTGACCTGTAGAAAGTCTCTACCTTTGCTGATCCTTTAAACTCTTTGAATGAGAGCTGTTCCCTTGGGCTCTCCCCTTTCCTGGGCTCCTTCCTCTGGGACAGAGACTCGGACCCCTGCCCAGGTCCTGGCAGGTACGCAAAGCAGGAACTGATTGTGTATTTTGCTACCGTGTAAGTCTCCATGGGGATGCTGCTATTGAGTCTCTGGCATGTGAAGGATTTGTAGATCTGAACAGTTCACCCTCACCTTAGTGCCAGGCCCCTGGGCTTTGTGCCAGGCTCCATGCTAAGTAGATCAGAGACTTACACCGAATCCAGGCAGGATCTTCCGAGCGGCTGTGCTTTCGTTTCCGAATCCAGCACGCTCATTAAACCCAACTGCTGCTCTCTTCTGTGGGCTCCCTGGTGGAGCGGAGCCCCTGATATTGAGCTGCGGCATGAGGCTGGTTACTTGGCACGCTCGCCCTGCTCCTGGGTACATTCACTCACTCCTCAGTGAGGGTATTTAACAGGCCCGCTGCTCTCTCAGATCACTGGGAATGTGTGTGGGGGGCTTTTTAAAGGGGGCGAGAGACATTTAATTCTGAGTCACGTTCTTTTCCTATGCGTTCTGGAGCTCCCCCCCAGTGCAGCACGGTGTCGCTGGATGCAAAGGGAAGCTGGGATCTGTTAGTTCTGCCTGCTCTGTGCTCAGCTTTGGGCATCCCCAAGGCTGGGGGGTAGCAGGCGAGAGTGAGCTGAGGGGGCTGTGGCTACTTCCAAGGTGTGAGAAGTCATGAATAGAGGGCCTTGAACCATGCTGATACTTCACCTTTGAGAATAACTGAAAGCTCCTGAGGAGACCTGAGAATGTGTCCAGCCCCATCGCTTTATTCCCAGAGAGAAGGAATGCTGGGGTCTGGAGGAGGCTGTGCGGGCAGAGAGCAGAGCTCGCGCGGCTGGTTCTGGACGTCCCTTTCCTAGCACGGTGGGGGATGCAGGTTCCCATCAGCCAGAGTCTCCATTCAGCAATGTGCAGGGAGCCCTGCCAAGCCTGCTGCTGGTGAGATGCTGTAGTGCCTGGACTGGGAGGACCTGGGAGCGTGTGACTGCGGCAGTCAGGAGCCTCCATCAGTGATGTCTTCAAACTGGTTCCCGTTTGCTTTGTGCCATCTTGCTGTGGTTAGATGGCACCTTTGGGTTTCCCTCCTGGGGAATATCAGACCTGTGGGAAAGGTCCAACCTCACATGTCCTGTATATAATAAAGGGGATATATGTGGTCAGACCTATCCCACAGGCCCTGTATTCTTACACAAATGCAGAGACCTTAACATGCCATCTGATCTTCATCCCCATCCTTCTGATTCCATCATCATCGTCGGCACCAGTACCAGCATCTTCACTGTGCATCTCCTTCCTCCACGTGTCTGTCCGATTCCTGGGCACTTCACTGCCCTCGCTTTCAGTTCAAGATCTGAGAACAGGCAAAGCCCGTTGCTGCCAGCTTCCTGGTCAATAGGAGCTAGCATTACCTGCTGCCCTCCTGCCATCTGGGCTGTCCAGGTGTGCAGCCAGGTCAATCTCCTAATCTGTAACCTCGCCCAGGCCCTGTACCTCGCTCCCTGCGGAGATCAAAGCCCCGTCTCTCGTGTTTTCAGAATGGTTGAGTGTATTGTGCATGCAGCCACTGGCCAGAGTATTTCTGGGCAGCGTTCTCAGCAGTTAGGTGTGGGAACAGGATGCCTTTCCGTTTAGGTCACTGCACAGGCTCCGGTCCTCCAGATTGGTTTGGGTCAAATGCTCGAACAGACTGCGTTGTTCTCGAGGCTTGAATACAGCCTCATCACTCTGGGGCCGGAGAATAATGATTTTTCACAGGTTTCCCAGCATCTGAGAGGATATAAACTGGCCATCGGGAAGTTTAGACAAAGGTTTCTAACCATCAGAGGAGTGAAGTTCTGGAATAGCCTTCCAAGGGAAGCAGTGGGGGCAAAAGACCTGTCTGGCTTCAAGATTAAGCTCGATAAGTTTATGGAGGAGCTGGTATGATGGGATAACATGATTTTGGCAATTAATTGATCTTTAAATATTCATGGTAAATAGGCCCAATGGCCTGTGATGGGATGTTAGATGGGGTGGGATCTGAGTTACTACAGAGAATTCTTTCCTGGATATCTGGCTGGTGAATCTTGCCCACATGCTCAGGGTTCAGCTGATCACCATATTTGGGGTCGGGAAGGAATTTTCCTCCAGGGCAGATTGGAAGAGGCCCTGGGGGTTTTTCGCCTTCCTCTGTAGCATGGGGCACGGGTCACTTGCTGGAGGATTCTCTGCACCTTGAAGTCTTAAAACCATGATTTGAGGACTTCAGTAGCTCAGACATAGGTGAGAGGATTATCGCAGGAGTGGGTGGGTGAGATTCTGTGGCCTACGTTGTGCAGGAGGTCAGACTAGATGATCATAATGGTCCCTTCTGACCTTGATATCTATGACTCTATGAATCTATATTTACTGACCCTGAACGTGACAGGATGTGTGTGTTACAGAGAGAGAATCTGAGTGTGTTTATTGCCATGTGTGTGTGTCACAGACAGAGTGCCTATGTGTCTATGTTCATGTGTCTGGTATGCAATCGTTCAGAATGTGTGTCTATAGCCATGTGCTGTGTGTGTGTGTTAGTTACAGAATGAGTGTGTCTATGGCTGTGTGTGTGTTACAGAACCTGCTTTCACTGCACAATATCCGTCTCTCCATTTCAGCTTGTTTTTTAGGAGCTTTGCGTCCTCCCAGGCTAGGTGCATTTCCACTTGGCATGATGCCTCTCCCCTCATGGGATCTGAAAGTCTTTTGAGTCAATTTTCAGCAGATGTGTGTGGATTTGTAGGTTTTACTCTGGTACGATTGGGGCTGTCTCCAGAGATCAACAGAAGAATATTTTACAAGGAATAAATTCATCTCTTGGCTCTGGTACTTTGCAAGGGGCTTTTCTAGCAGGAGATAGAAGGAAAGACTCTGTAGTAAAATTACTCAACCATGAGGGGTTTTTTAAGTTGAATGTTAATGTTGAGTGTTTCCCGGAAGCTGGATGGAGCTGGAACCCCAGGGATGCTGCTGGGAGCCCTTCCTTGTGTTTCCCGCGCAAGCCGGATTTCAGTGGAGACAAATCAATGCCCTAAAGTGACCTTTTACTGCTTTAGAGAAGCACCAGCAGACAGCCAGCACGTGTGATGCACCAGGCAGGAGTGTGTCCCCACAGGGGATGCTCACAGCTCAGATGGGCTCCACACACCCCGCTGCAGGAACAAGGAAGCACCCACGTGCGGGAGGCATTCTCTGGGGGCAGAAGTCCCAGTTGAAACGGCCTATGAGGGTTTAAGCCCCTCCCCACCTGCCGCCTCAGCCCTGTTGGTCACCCCTGGGATACTGAACTGGGCACCAGAAATAAGAGCAGAAGCTGCCTCAGTGGCCTCTTGGGTGCTGACTGTGCTGACAGCTGGATGTGGTGAAATGCTAGCTGCATACCGAGGCTGTGTGTAGGAGAAATGCCAAACCGAGCACTAATAGAAATGTCCATGGGGGTTTTGTTTTATTGATGACACAGTTTCCTGGAGTGTGTGCAGCTTAACAGCCGCACAGTCTCCTCCTGACCCTGCACTCCTCACTACCAGTGAAGACAATGGAAGCTGTAACTGAGTGAGAGCAGCATGCCTGGGCCCTCCCTGTGCAGCTTGCAAAGCAAGGAAGAAACCAGCAGCTTGTTTGGGTTTTGGCCTCCCCTTGCAGAGTTTGCAGCCCCAGTAGTGCAGCGCTGTGGGGGTGTGTGGGGGTGTGGGGGTGTGGGAGGGTGCATGGGAACCACAAGGCAAGGTTGGCTCGGAATGGGCTCAGCTGAGTGAAGGGCAGAACAAACAGTATCAAAGGGGAAGGTGAATGAGCTGCACATCGTGTCGGGCACTGCAGGGTAACAGAGACGTGTAAAAGTCATTTGCCATTGGACATAGGCCTCTGCAACTGGTTCTTCTGCTGATGAAAAAAATGACCTAATATTTGCACCTAATGTTTTATACAGTAACTTCAGTGAAAAATGTTCCCCTGGGGCATTTTCTCTAATACCTGGTGGGTTTTGTGTGCCTGTGTCTGGAGCCAAGGTTAAAGGCAGCTGCTGTTTCTGATACGATCGGTGGCCCAGACAGAGTGCCAAGCTACATTTTAAGTTTTTATTTAAATGTTGATGAATGTTAGGGCTTCTGCAGTCTTGTCCTATCCGGCTGGTCTGATGCAGCTCAGTCCTGATCTGCAGCCCCCGGCTAGCCGAGCTGTGGGCGCGTGCCACCCACCTTCGCTCTGCCAATGCACTGTAAAGCTGACCTGCAGCACCTAATGCTGGGTCCTCTTCAGCAGGGGCAGGAAGTCATTCCCCATTGTGTGCTGTGGGGACTGAGCTGAGCCCATTGTATTAATGTCATTGTGCCAGAGTGGGAATTTGCCAGGACCGCCGAAGTGAGCAGATAAGCCCTGGGCAGGGAGAGCTGCATTGTGGCAGAGTCGTTCTCTTTCTCACAGGGCTGCTGATGGCTCCCGGCGTTCGTTGAGCCCCCTCATGGTGCTCTGGAACTGCTCCCTACGGAGCCAGGCAGGACTCTGGGGAAGTCTCCTTTCTGGGAGCAGACTGACTGCAGGACACACAGCTCACACAGCTTCCACCTTCCTGGGTCTGACCTCGGAGCCTTCAGCCTCCTCTGCCCCTCCGTGCCCTTCCCCCAGCGAGTCCGCCCAGGCGGGCTCCTGGGGCAGCCAGAGGGTCCTGCCCCACAACTCTGCAGTCAGACGTGACTCTTAGCCAGCCAGGAAAACAGAAGGTTTATTAGATGACAGGAACATGGTCTAACACAGAGCTTGTAGGTACAGAGAACAGGATCCCTCAGCCGGGTCCATTTTGGGGGTCAGTGAGCCAGACAACCACGTCTGCACTTCACTCCTCGTCCCCAGCCAGCCCCCAACTGACTCACTCTCCGCCCCCTCCTCCTCTGGGCTTTGTCCCTTTCCCCGGGCCAGGAGGTCACCGGATTCCTTTGTTCTCCAACCCTTTAGCTCTCACCTTGCAGGGGGGAAGGGCCCAGGCCATCAGTTGCCAGGAGACAGAGTGTCGGCCATTTATGTACACTGGCCCTTTGCTCTGCAACAATTACACGCCCTTATTCCACCACCTAGAGACTTAAGAAATGCATAGGGGAAACTGAGGCACCCCTACGGTGTTCAGAGGAAACATTAAGAACAGTCCCACTTCGTCACAGCCTTCATCCTCCAGTGCAAGGTGCAGGGAGAAGACTGCATCAGGAGCTGCTGTGTGGTGCCTCGGCATCGGGCTCTGATAGCAGGGCAAACACTCCCGTTGCTTCCCCAGCAGGAGCCTGCTGCGGCACCAGCCCTTGGCCTGCCTTGTAAAGACACCCTCTGGGAAGGGGCTCTCGGCAGGGCTCCCCAGGATAGGGAGGGCTGCTCCCAGCTGAGGCTTTGGAGCCCACAGCTCTGGGTCCAGAGTACTGGGAGTGGGTTGGGGTTTGTACTGTGCCTAGCCCGAGGGTTCCTGGTCTCTGAGCGTGGCCTCTGGGTGCTGCTGCTGCGCTGATACTAAGAGCGAATGCCTGGAGGAGGGGAGCATTGTGCTGGCAATGGGAAAACAGTCGGGGCGCTTGTGTTCACCCTGCAGCAGCCAGTGGCATCCCAGACGCCAGGGGCCGGGGGAACCTGACGGGCAGCAGGGTGTGTGTGAGCAGAACAGGCAGCCGTGTGCTGTGCTACTCAGAGCAGCACCACAAGGTGTTCGTCCCAACTGGGGTGGCGGGTGTCGCTGGGAGTCCCGGTGTTGGCTTGGCTGGTGGGGTTTTGTGCTAAACCTAGCAGCCTGCTGTGCAGAGCGTTGGCACTGGGGCATTGCTGGAAGAACGATGCTGGGGGTGGTGATGCTGCTGCCAGATGCTGGTGGGTTTGTCTGGCACAGGAGCTCTGTGGGTGGGCAGATGGCGGGCACCAAAACACCAGCAGCCAGCGGATTCTCCCTGCCAGCGGATTCTCCCTGCTCCATCTGGATGCTGATGTGAGCTGATCTCCTGAGGCAGCAGCTCCTCACAGGGGTTTATCACTCTGGGATTCTGATGTCCCTGCTTAGAGAGGAGCATTTCACAGGGAGAGTGAACTGGCTGGACACCAGCAACTGCTGAATCATAGTCCCAGCTCTGAGGCCTCGAGCAAGTTACACCTGCCTCTCTTTCCCCATCTGTATCATAGGGCAGCGAGATTGATCTGCATTGGGTTTGGGGTAGCTGATCTAAAGGCTCAATGCTGTTAGCAGCTGGTGGCCCAGGGCTTCGCTCTGCTCTGTGCAGCCTCGTGGGCTTTGTGTTTGCAGCCCTGGCTCCATGGCAGTGGGGTTCCCCTCTGCTGCTCACAGCTTCCACAAGTGTGTTCCCCAACCTGGCTAACCAGCCCGCCACTCTGCTCTTTCCAGAACGGGCTGAACGCCCTGCATCTGGCCTCCAAGGAAGGCCACGTGAAGATGGTGGCTGAGCTGCTGCACAAGGAAATCGTTTTAGAAACAACAACCAAGGTAAGGGCTGGCCCTGGCAGGAAATGGGGGCTCAGCACATCCTTTGCCCACATTGTACTCGGGAGAGGCTCGGCTTGTAGCAATGGCACTGGGCTGACGCGCAGGAGATTTGGGTTCTGTTTCTGTCTCTGCCACAGCCTCTCTCTGCAGCCTTGGGCAGGTTCCTTCCCCTCTCTGCTCTATAAACCGGGGTGAGTGATACTGACCTGCCTCCCGGAGCGCAGGGGCCTTCTCCATGTCGTGTGTAAAGCAAAATGGGACTCCCAGTTGGATGACAGGGCTAGAGGAATCATAGAATCATAGAAGATTAGGGTTGGAAGAGACCTCAGGAGGTCATCTAGTCCAATCCCCTGCTCAAAGCACGACCATGGAGACATCCCTGGGTGAGTAGGTGTGTGACGATGTGACGCAGCAGGGAGGGGGGAGTGTTGACCTGGGAATGTGCCCTGGGGACGGGAGACCTGAGAGCCTGTCACCTGAGCCAGGAGGGGGAGGGGGAGGTAACACCTCTGCCCAGGAATGTGGAGGGAGGCTGCAGCAGGGAACCTGCTCGGTGGGTTTAGTTTCAGTTTGGGGCTGGGTGGAGGAACACAGGGAACCCCAGGGCTGGGGTCTAAGCTCCCTGCTCCCCCAGAAGGACTTCACTGAGGGGTCCTGGGTGTACCCACAAGCTCTGTTTTGGACTGTGTTCCTGTTGTCCAATAAACCTTCTGTTTTACTGGCTGGCTGAGAGTCTCAGTGAATCCCAGGAAGAGGGGTGCAGGGCCTGGACTCCCCCACACTCCGTGACAACTCTCTCTCCCCCCCTTCGAGACTGAACTGAGCGGGGTCACTGTGACCAGTGACCTGGGGAAGTTCGGGGCCCCCTCTCCGGGACAGCGCATCCGCTATCAGGTTGGCACTTCCCTTCACATGGACCACGTCCATGTCGTAATCCTGCAGGAGCAGGCTCCACCTCAGGAGCTTGGCGTTGGCTCCTTTCATCTGGTGCAGCCAGGTCAGGGGAGAGTGGTCGGTGTAGACGGTGAAGTGTCGCCCGAAGAGATAGGGCTCTAGTTTCTTGAGGGCCCACACCATGGCCAGGCACTCCTTCTCGATGGCCGCGTAGTGTTGCTCCCGGGGTAGCAACTTCTTGCTCAGGTACACGATGGGGTGTCTCTCCCCCTTTTCATCCTCCTGCATTAACACCGCCCCCAGTCCCGTGTCGGAGGCGTCGGTGAACACCACAAAGGGCTTGTCAAAGTCTGGGTTTGCTAGAACTGGGCCACTGACCAGAGCCTCCTTCAGCGCCCGGAAAGCCTCCTGGCACTGCTCGGTCCAGACCACCTTGTCTGGCTTCCCCTTCTTGCATAGCTCCGTGATGGGGGTGGCTATGGCGCTAAAGTGGGGCACAAATCTTCGGTAGTATCCTGCCATCCCAATAAAGGCTTGGACCTGCTTTTTGGTGTGGGGAGCGGGCCAGTCTCTGATCACCTCCACCTTGGCCGGTTCCGGCTTTAGGCGGCCGCTCCCCACCCGATGGCCCAGGTAAGATACTTCAGCCATCCCCACCTTGCACTTCTCCGCTTTGACAGTCAGCCCAGCCCCCTGGAGTCGGTCCAGCACTTGTCTAACCTGGGACACGTGGTCCTCCCAGGTCTGGCTAAAGACACAGATGTCGTCAATATACGCCACGGCAAAACTCTCCATCCCCCTCAGGAGCTGGTCCACCAGGCGCTGGAAGGTGGCCGGCGCTCCCTTGAGGCCGAAAGGCAGGGTCAGAAACTCATAGAGCCCCAGAGGGGTGATAAAGGCCGATTTCAGCCGGGCATCTGCATCCAGCGGCACTTGCCAGTAGCCCTTTGTAAGGTCCATGGTGGTAAGGTACCGAGCTCCTCCCAGCTTGTCTAGGAGCTCGTCCGGCCTGGGCATGGGGTAGGCATCCGATACAGTGATGGCATTGAGCTTCCGATAGTCCACACAGAACCGGACTGACCCATCCTTTTTGGGGACCAGCACCACCGGCGAGGCCCAAGGGCTGGCCGATGGCTGGATCACCCCCAAAGCCAGCATGTCCCGGACCTCTCTTTCCAGGTCCTGAGCAGTTTTCCCTGTGACTCGGAAGGCGGAGCATCTTATCGGCGGGTGCGACCCTGTCTGCACCCGGTGGACAGTCAGATTAGTGCGTCCAGGCTGGTTGGAAAACAGCTGTCGGTACGGATGCAGCACCCCCCTGACCTCAGCTTGCTGGGCAGGGGTGAGCTGATCCGAGAGGGGGATTGTTTCCAGGGGGGAACCAGCTCTGGTCCCAGGGAATAGATCTACTAAAGGGTCATCTCCCTGCTCCTCCCACTGACCACACACAGCTAACACCACATTCCCCCTGGCATAATATGGCTTCATCATATTCACATGGTACACCCGGCGGTGGTGGGCCCGGTTCGACAGCTCCACCACATAGTTTACCTCATTGAGCTGCTTGACGACCTTGAACGGGCCCTCCCAGGCGGCCTGTAATTTGTTCTTTCTCACGGGGATGAGAACCATCACCTGATCCCCGGTGGCGTAGGCACGGGCCCGCGCCGTGCGGTCATACCAGACCTTCTGCTTCCTCTGGGCTCTGGCCAGATTCTCCCTGGCCAGGCCCATGAGTTCAGCCAGTCTCTCTCGGAAGGTCAGGACATACTCCACCACTGACTCTCCATCGGGAGTGGCCTTCCCCTCCCACTCGTCTCTCATCAGGTCCAGGGGGCCCCTCACCCTCCTTCCATATAACAGTTCGAAAGGCGAAAATCCGGTAGACTCCTGGGGCACCTCCCTGTACGCGAACAGCAGGTGAGGTAAGTACTTGTCCCAATCCTGCGGGTGCTGGTTCATAAAGGTTTTCAGCATCATCTTTAGCGTCCCGTTAAACCTCTCCACCAGCCCATTGGACTGGGGGTGATACGCTGAGGCCCAGTCATGCCGGACCCCACATTTCTCCCACAAGCACCGGAGCAGGGCCGACATGAAGTTGGAGCCTTGGTCTGTCAAGACTTCCCTGGGGAACCCCACTCGGCTGAAAATGGTCAGGAGCGCATCTGCCACGGTGTCTGCTTCAATGGAAGCTAAGGGCACTGCCTCGGGGTAGCGGGTGGCGAAATCTACCACCACCAGAATGTATTTCTTCCCCGACCGGGTCGTCTTGCTGAGAGGCCCCACGATGTCCATGGCCACCTTCTGGAAAGTCTCCTCTATGATGGGCAAAGGTCTCAACGCCGCTTTCCCCTTGTCCCGGGCCTTCCCCACCCTCTGACAGGGGTCACAGGATCGGCAATACTGCCGGACGGTGGTAAAGACCCCGGGCCAGTAAAAGTTCTGTAGCAACCTCTGCCGGGTGCGCCGGATTCCCTGGTGCCCTGCGAGGGGGATGTCATGGGCCAGGGACAGGAGCTTGCGGCGGTACTTCTGGGGGACCACCAGCTGCCTCCTGATCCCACAGGACTCCCCTTCCCCTGGGGGAGCCCATTCTCGGTACAGGAACCCCTTCTCCCACAGGAACCTCTCCTGGCAGCCTCTCCTCATGGTCCGTCCCTCACTGAGGTCGGCCAGGTCCCTGAGCTTCTGCAAGGAGGGATCTTTCCTCAACTCGGCCTGGAACTCAGCGGCTGGGGAAGGGATGGGGCCCGGTTCCCCCTCCGTGGCCAGGTCTGAGGCCGCAGCCTCTCTGAGCCGTGCCCCTCGGCGCTCCCTCCCCACCCGAGTAGGGTCTCGCGCCTCCAGTGTGGTACCCTCCCCAGGGTCAGGTCGCAGTGCCCCTCGCCGGCTCTGGCTACGGGTCACAACCAGGGCGGTCTGGGGGTCGCTTGGCCAGTCCTCTAGGTCTCCCCCCATCAAAACTTCAGTGGGCAAATGGTGGTGTACCCCCACATCCTTGGGGCCCTCCTTGGTCCCCCATTTCAGGTGTACCCTTGCCACGGGCACCTTAAATGGGGTCCCGCCCACCCCCGTCAGGGTCAGGTAGGTGTTGGGCACCACCCGATCTGGGGCCACCACCTCGGGCCGGGCCAGCGTCACCTCCGCGCCCGTATCCCAGTATCCATTGACCTTCCCCCCATCCACCTCCAGGGGAACAAGGCACTCTCTCCGGAGGGACAGCCCCGCACCCACCCTGTAAACCGAGCACCCTGAGTCCAGAGCCTCCAGCCCTCTGGCGGGGCTGGCTGGGGGTACTCTTCCCTCCTGAGCAGGTGGCAAACTGGTAGCCCCCCTTTCCTGGGTCGCCTGCCCCTCGTCCAGCTGAGTCCCTACCCAGTTAACCCTGGGTAGGTTGGGTCTGCTCAGTTTGTCCCTGAGCCCGGGGCACTGGGCCTGTACGTGGCCTCTCTGGCCACAGTGATAGCAGCCCAGGTCACGTTGGTCCCCTCGAACGGGTCGGAGGGGCCCGACACCAGGCGTTCCCCTTTGGAGGGGGTTCTCCCTATTTCCCCACTGGGAGGCCCCATGGTGACTCTCTCTCTGCATCGGGGGGGGCCTGTTCTTTTGGGACTCCTCCCGGCTACCCCCTGACCGACTGTTCACAAACTCGTCGGCCAGCTGCCCTGCATGCTGGGGGTTCGCGAGCTTTTTGTCCACCAGCCACAGCCTCAGGTCGGAAGGGCACTGTTCATACAGGTGCTCCAGTACAAACAGGTCAAGCAGGTCCTCTTTAGCTTGGGCCCCCGCTGTCCACTTGCGGGCACATCCCTGCATCCTGTTGACCAGTTGTAGGTAGGTGACCTCAGGCGTTTTACGCTGACTCCGGAACCTTCTCCGGTACATCTCGGGGGTCAGCCCAAACTCACGGAGCAGGGCCTGTTTGAACAGTTCATAGTCCCCTGCCTCTGCCCCTGTCATCCGGCTGTAGACCTCCACGGCTTTGGGGTCCAGTAAGGGGGTGAGGAACTGGAGCCTGTCTGCAGGGTCAACCCTGTGCAGCTCGCAGGCATTCTCAAAGGCCGTCAGGAAGCTATCTATGTCCTCCCCCTCCTTCCGCTGGGCCAGGAAGCACTTATCAAAGCTCCTTGCAGTCTTGGGTCCCCCCTCACTCACCGCAGCCGGGGCCCCACTGCTCCTCAGCCTGGCCAGCTCCAGTTCATGCTGTCTTTGTTTCTCCTTCTCCTGCTGCTCATGTTGACGTTCCCTCTCCTTCTCCTGACACTCCCTCTCCTTCTCCTGACGCTCCCTCTCCTTCTCCTCCTGCTCATGTTGACGTTGTTTCTCCTTCTCCTCCTGCTCATGTTGACGTTGTTTCTCCTCATGTTGACGTTGTTTTTCATGATCCTCCAGCTCCCTCATTTTCCTCTCCCTCTCCCATTCCAGCCGCATCCGCTCCAGGGATGGGGAGCTCCGCTGGGAGGATCCCCTGCTGGCTGCTGGGGTCAGGGGGCCCTCGGTATTCGCTGGGCTTCCCACAACCCCTCCCCCAGGCATAGGTAGGAAGGGTCTCGGGGTGTCCTGGGCAGCAGTCTGACCCCTCCCAGCCTGGTCAGGCCCCAGGGCCCACGCTGCGTCCGCCGGGCGGCTTCCCTCAGGGACAGGGATCGGGTCATCCAAGCGATCCCTCTCCTCCAGCTGGGCAATCAGCTGTTCCTTGGTGGACCTCCCGACGCGCAGCCCCCTCTGCCTGCACAGCTCC
This sequence comes from Natator depressus, assembly GCF_965152275.1. Taxonomy (NCBI): domain Eukaryota; kingdom Metazoa; phylum Chordata; order Testudines; family Cheloniidae; genus Natator; species Natator depressus. Next base: position 495,295 of record NC_134259.1, read on the forward strand.
ACCAGGTCGCTCTTGAGGCGTTTAGCGTACATCTCCCGGCTGGCCACTCGCAGGCCGGGCAGCTGTCCACGGTTTCCAGGAAAAGCCCCTAGTGTGCCAGTCCTTCTTGAGGTCACCACCTCTTTGCCAGGGTCGAGCTGCAGACTCCTCTGCCCCTGGGACCGCTCGCTGCAATCCCCCGGGGGACCCTGTTACTGCAAAAGTCCTTCTCTCTGGTCACACACTCCCAGGGGTTAACCGCCCCCTGAAACCGTCTCTCTCTGAATCTTCAGCACGCCTGGTCCCCGTCAATCCCCCTTCGTTTTACTGTTCCCCAGTCACTTACTGCAGGAAGCGCCGTTCACGGGGTGCAGTAGATCCCACCGCTGCCACCAGTTGTCACGGAGTGTGGGGGAGTCCAGGCCCTGCACCCCTCTTCCTGGGATTCACTGAGACTCTCAGCCAGCCAGTAAAACAGAAGGTTTATTGGACAACAGGAACACAGTCCAAAACAGAGCTTGTGGGTACACCCAGGACCCCTCAGTGAAGTCCTTCTGGGGGAGCAGGGAGCTTAGACCCCAGCCCTGGGGTTCCCTGTGTTCCTCCACCCAGCCCCAAACTGAAACTAAACCCACCGAGCAGGTTCCCTGCTGCAGCCTCCCTCCACATTCCTGGGCAGAGGTGTCACCTCCCCCTCCCCCTCCTGGCTCAGGTGACAGGCTCTCAGGTCTCCCGTCCCCAGGGCACATTCCCAGGTCAACACTCCCCCCTCCCTGCTGCGTCACATCCTCACAAGGTGAAAAGAAATCCAGGCCTGGGTTCAGAGCCTGCAGGGGAGCACAGGGGGAGAACCCACTCCAGGAGCAGCGAGGGGCTTTCTGACGCTGGGAAAGAGGAGACCACGTCACTACGCATCCAGGAGAAGGGCAGCAGCAGGTACCTAACCTGTGAGAGCTTCCTCCTGTCCATATCTCCTATCCCAGGTCCAGCAGAACCCCACAGTCCCTTCCTCCCAGCCCTGGGCTGAGCTGCTCAGGCCCAGCCTGGTCCCTGCTGCCCCGAGGCAGCTCCCTGCAGTTGTAGTTCAATAATGTGTCATTGTCACCTTGCCTCACCCGAAAGTCACCGCGGAGGAGAGCAGTGCTCACTCGTGACAGGCGGGACAAAGGCTTTAGCGAACAGGCTGATGAATGAGCAACCTCCAGCACAGTCTGTGTCTGCATCTCCCTGCCGGCGCGTTCCCAGCCCTTCGGGGTTAGGAGGGCGCTGACATCCGTGGCGTGAGACCCGCAAAGGGGATGCAGCAGAGCCTGGAGATGGATCCGCTAAGCTCCTGCTCCCCCCTGCTAGGGCTCTGGCTGTTGAGGCCCGTTGAGCCTGACTCAGGGTTTTCTGGCTGCGCAGCCATTGATTTAATGGGGAATACAAAATCCTCCTCCTCCTTGTGCTGAAAAAAAGGGTGAGGGCCAAGCATCCTGTGCATGCTGCATGGAGCTGCAGGGCGATCCACGGGGCACAGCAGGTTCAGGAGAATCCGCTCCCAAGGGGGCCAGGCCCTGCTCTCCCCTCCCCACCCCAGCGCTGCAGGGCTGGGCCCTGCCTGCTCCAGTACTCGCTCCTAGCCACGGCGGCTGGCTCTGTCCGCTGACTTGGGGCCCTCTTGCCTTTCCTCTGTCACTAGTGGCCAGCTGGTGGGCTGGCTCCAGTCACTTGTTCTCTCGTTTATTGTCTCCCTTTCTCTGCTCCTTGCCCTCCCTGCACTGCCTTCATCCCTCCCTGCGCTGTCTGACCCCCGTCACACCTTTGCCTCTTGGCTCTTGTGTCCCACTCCCCTGCTGCAGCCTTGCTCCCACACGAGCCCTGTTTCCCCTGGCTGCAAGGTGCCAGCCGGCCTGGTCCAGCGGGGCCCTTCTCGCTGGCCCAGGGACTCAGGCAGCCTGTGGCTCTGCAGAGCTGCTCACAGAGCAGATGCAGTCAGGGCAGCAGGAGCAGCTGGGGGCATAGGGAGAGCAGCCTGCCGGGTGAGTTAGCAGGGACAGCCCTGGTCTCAGGTAAACCCAGCTCAGCAAGGGGCACCTGAGATGGGCGTTCAGCAGCCCCCTGTCCCACACTGATCTTCCCCAGGAAGCAGGGTCTCCACAGCCGCCTGCACACAGTGAATCCCTCCCAGTCACCCCCTACGCACCTCTCCAGCATGGAAACAACCACCAGCCCACGTGGCCCCAGCATGGCCTCCCGGCTCCCAGGACCAGGGACACAGAGACATACACACTTCGTCCCCCTCCCTGGTACAGAGTCCATGCCCATGGCTAGTGCACACAGCCTTCCTGTGTGCACGCTGGGTTTGCCTACCCTGGAGTGCTTGTTTGCTAACTAAGTCTATGTGCCCTCCCTTGGGACATGTGTGGAAATGCCATGGCTTGTCTGCACATGGGGTCTGCACGTGTTGGTTAGGTGTCAGCTAAGGCTTGTTGAATTACATGTTTCCATGAGCGCAGACTTGGCCTGCGCGGACAGGGTGCATGCTCCCCAATAGCTTGCAACCTCTAACACCAGCTCCAAGCACACCTGCCTGGCTTCCCCATGCACAGCCGCCCTCCGACCCTGACCCGTATGCTGCAGGCTGCTCTGTGGCGTGCCCTGACTCACCCTCTCCTGCTGTGTTTCAGAAGGGAAACACGGCTCTGCACATCGCGGCCCTGGCAGGACAGGAGGACGTGGTCCGGGAGCTGGTGAACTATGGGGCAAATGTCAACGCACAGTCACAGGTAAAACATGCTGTCTGGAACCGGGTCTGGGTGTTAAACAGCCCCCAGGCAGGTGCGCGGGCTCCTAGCTGGGGTGTTCTGACAGTGCTGAGCAGCCATACCCCAGAGCCCGCCCGCTTCCCAGCCCCACAGTGCTGACGGCCACTCCTTGGCTGGCTTTTCTCTTCCCATTTTCCTATGAGCCATTGGCAAGCCTTGTGCCTGAGCAGACACGGCGCCTCTGTCCGGCTGGGGAGGGTTAGAAATGTCATGGCAGGGGGACACAACCATGCTACCAGTGGTGGACTGCAGCTGCTGCTCTCCTGGAGGGTCAGTAAGAGCTGGAGAGAGAGAGAGAGAGAGAGAGAGGGTAGAAAGGAGGAAAGTGAAACATCCAGGGCCAGGTTTCCGAGGGCTCAGCACCCAACTCTGTGGCCACAGGTACTCAGCCTCCAGCGTACACCCAGCATGCTGAGCGCAGCTTGAACTCGGCCCCTAATGACTAGGGGCGGGGATGGGGAAAGCATGTTACCACACTTCATGCACAGAACCACCCAGGAACTGGGTATGTGACAGGGAGATGGTATCCATTTGATCGCCTCCCTGTCACTGGTCACCTGTCTGGCGAGGCACTGAGCCCTGCCGGGCAATAGCATAACTTGGCTGTGTCTGCGCAGTGCCCAGCACAACAGGGCCCTGTCTGGAGCTGCTGGGTGCTACTGGGGTGTGGATATTTACTAGCACTAGCGAATAGAGACGCTTTCCCATCTTGTACAGACCAAGCTCTTGACCCTTTGTTCTCCTCAGAGATCCTATGGCACTTTCTGAAGAGCAGGGGTGTTACCCCTGCCAGGTTTCCTGGGACAGTCCCAGCATCCATTCTGCTCCCCAAATGCCACTGGAGTTTCACTCCTCCTCCCACCCCTGCTGTGTTTCACCATGTGGGGTGGGGGTCGCTGCAGGCTTGCAGGGAGCTCTGGGTCCTACAGGGTGAGGAGCAGTCCGTGATGATGTCATGGAGTCCCTGGGCGATGCTCTGGAACTGCTCCCTACGCAGCTAGGCAGGACTCTGGGGAAGTCTCCTCTCTGGGAGCAGCCTGTCTGCAGGACACACAGCTCACACAGCTTCCACCTTCCTGGGTCTGACCTTGGAGCATTCAGCATCCTCTGCCCCTCCCTTCGCGTCCCGCAGCGAGTCCACCCAGGCTTTGTCTCCTCTCTGGGAGCAGCCTGTCTGCAGGACACACAGCTCACACAGCTTCCACCTTCCTGGGTCTGACCTTGGAGCATTCAGCATCCTCTGCCCCTCCCTTCGCGTCCCGCAGCGAGTCCACCCAGGCTTTGTCCCTTTCCCCGGGCCAGGAGGTCGCCAGATTCCTTTGTTCTCCAACCCTTTAGCTCTCACCTTGCGGGGGGGAAAGGGCCAGGCCATCAGTTGCCAGGAAACAGGGTGTTGGCCATTCTCTGTGTCCAGACCCCTGCACACACCTGCCCTCTAGGGCTCTGCAACTATCATACACCCTTACCCCACCACCTAGATACTTAAGAACTGCCTAGGGGAAACTGAGGCACCCCCACAATATTCAGAGGAAACATTAAGAACAGTCCTGCTTCATCACAGACGGTCATGCATGGCTCTGTGTTTGCAGAAAGGCTTCACGCCCCTCTACATGGCAGCGCAGGAAAATCACCTGGAAGTCGTCAAATTCCTGCTGGAGAGCGGCGCCAACCAAAATGTAGCCACAGAGGTGAGACCCTGCAGGGGGTGGTGCCCAGAGCCCGTGGCCAGTGCTGCTGTCGGGCTATCATGTTGTACACAGGCTTCCGCTTGCTCTGCATCTTACCTCCCCCTCTGTCTCTGGCAGGACGGCTTCACGCCACTGGCTGTTGCTCTGCAGCAGGGGCATGAGAATGTGGTCGCCCACCTCATCAACTATGGGACAAAGGGGAAGGTCCGTCTGCCCGCCCTGCACATCGCTGCCCGCAATGATGACACCAGGACGGCTGCGGTGCTCCTGCAGAATGACCCCAACGCTGACGTCCTCTCCAAGGTACCATGGGCTCCCCTGCAAGGGCTGGTGTCAGCTGGCGCTCCCATTGGAAGCCATGCTGCAGAGGCTGCCCAGAGCTCAGCACTTTCGCCTTGCTCCCCTCTCTGTGCCAAAGGGTTTGAAAGTCCCATTTCCTTCCAGGCCCTCCAGACCTGGGCTGGCTCAGACTGCACCGTAGAGCATGCTGGGGCAGGGGATCGGCAGCTGGCCCAGGTCCCTGGGACAGTGGGGCTGCAGTCAGGGTCAGAGCCTGTCTGCAGTCGGTTGGTCTGTCTGGGGGGCTGCATTGACCCGCCCTTTCTCCCCAGACTGGATTTACCCCCCTGCACATCGCGGCTCACTATGAGAACCTCAACGTGGCCCAGCTCCTCCTGAACCGCGGTGCTAGTGTCAACTTCACCCCACAGGTAGGTCAGAGGCAGCCCAGCGCCACACACGCTCGGCAGCAAGGGGCAGGGGCTCGGGGATGTCTCACTGTGCTGCCGGGATGGCATGATCCGCCTGGAGTCTGCCCGGCTGCTCTGGGGTGTGCGGACTGGAGGGCAGAGATCCCATGGGCTGGGCAGATGGCCGCCTTGCCAGGGGCTCCAAATTGCAGTCAGCAATTACTACCCCAACCCCTCCCACCTCTCCCAGCCGCCTTCACCCCACTGGGAACCTCCAGCCTCTCTCGGCTCTGCTGGGAACTGACCCCTCATAGCCCCGTCTTCATGCAGCGCACGAATGACCCGTCTCCTCACGACAAGCGCTGGCCTGGGGTCTCCCAGCTCTGACTGCTCCGTGGGGCAGTGGGTGCCGACCTGTCTCCCCCAGCTCTGTGGGGCAGTGGGCGCTGACTGTCCTCCCTCCAGCTCCGTGGGGCAGTGGGCTCTGACAGCCCATGGGGTTCCCAGCTCGACGCTCTCTGATGCTATTTCTCTGCCCCTAGAACGGGATTACTCCACTGCATGTGGCTTCTCGCCGGGGCAATATCATCATGGTGCGGCTGCTGCTGGACCGAGGGGCCCAGATAGAGACAAGGACCAAGGTGAGACTCACCATGTCCCCAGCTTGTGTCCCCCCACCTTGCGTGCATGGGCCAGAGACCCCCCCCGGGGGCAGAGCTGTGCAGAGCCCCCGCAGACCAGAGCCCTTGTGCAGTGGGAGCCACTGGCCATGTGCGTGCACTGTGCAGACGGTCTGGTGAGCGGGTGTGTTGCCGGGCCCTGGGAAGGGGGCAGCGTGATGGAGAGGTGTGGCTGGCTCCTGGAGCGTGCAGGGAGTGTGAGGCTGGGACAAGCCTCCTGTACCCTGTGTGCTTGATTTCACATCCCTGAGGTCCCCAGAGTCTCTAGCCACACCCGCCCGCCCCGAGACCCTGACTTTCCTCTCTGTTCTCTAGGACGAGCTGACTCCCCTGCACTGTGCAGCCAGGAATGGACACATGCGAATCATGGAGATCCTGCTGGACCACGGGGCTCCCATCCAAGCAAAAACCAAGGTGCCTGGCCCTGGCCTGTGGGGCTCTGAGTGTTGCCTTGCCGGTTGGCTCTGCCTTGGAGGCTGGGCCTGCTCCCTGGGTGCTGGGGAAGCTAGGGCTCTGAGTGGCCTATGCTAGCTGGGCATTGCCAGTGGGCAGAGACCTGGGAATGCCCCACACTACAGAGGCTCCCTGAGCTGTAGTGCATGCTTGGGCCTGCCCCAGCAGCCTGGAGTGGGCTCCTGGCGCTCTGCGGGTGGGGAAGAGGAGCTCTGATTTGACGCACAAGGCAGTGTGGGCTTCCCCAGCCCACACCGAGCAGTGCCCCTCACTCACACCCGCCTGCTGCCTCCTGGGGCCAGGCCACGAACATCCCCTGCAGTGGGAACAAGGCTTCTGAGAAAGGTGCAGTCCCCATACCGCAGCCAGCCAGGCAGCAGTGCTGCAGCTTGTCCCCCGGCCTCAGCCCAGCACCATGCATCCTCTGCCCCTTTGCAGGGATCTCAACGCCTGTGCAGGGCCCCCAGTCCCTCTCCCTGCCCTGGGTCTCCGGCAGGGGCCAGATTTGTGCCCCATTGGCCCAGGGGAAACCCCTGTGTCCTGCCTGGCTCTGCCCTCATGCCCAGGCTGTTCCCTGCCCTCAGAACGGCCTGTCGCCCATTCACATGGCGGCTCAGGGAGACCACCTGGACTGCGTGCGGCTGCTGCTGCAATACAATGCTGAGATCGACGACATCACGCTGGACCACCTCACGCCGCTGCATGTGGCCGCGCACTGCGGGCACCACCGCGTGGCCAAGATACTGCTGGACAAGGGGGCCAAGCCCAATGCCCGAGCACTGGTGAGTAGCGTGGGCTGGGCAGGGGGCCTGGTGGGAGGGCTGTGCGCCGAGGGTCTGACCGGACGCCTCCCTGTCTGTTCACAGAATGGCTTTACGCCACTGCACATCGCCTGCAAGAAGAACCACATCCGGGTGATGGAGCTGCTGCTGAAGACTGGCGCCTCCATCGATGCTGTCACGGAGGTGCGGCTCTGCCCCAGCTGCGGAGACGCACTTGCCTTGGCTGCCCTTCCTGTGTTCAGGGTGTTGCTGCCGGCATGCGGCAGGATGGGCCAGCCCGGGGGAGGCTGCGGTCCATGGGGTGGTGGCCCCGGCCCTGCCAGGTGCCTTGCTCTGGTGGCGCTGCCATCTCTGATGCGGTGAGCAGAAAGGCCATGGCCTAGCAGCACCTTGGAGCAGTGCCACAGGTTCACTGCCCATGGTGGGAGGGAGCAGGGAGCTCTTCTCTGCCAGCCTGGCCAGGGGCCCCGGGTAGCCGGGCTGGGTGTGCTGGGCTGCGGCACCTCCCGGACCTGGGAACTGGGACACCGTTCTCCCTCACCCGTGGCCTGTGAGTTTGGGCACCAGCATGAGACACCCCAGGGCTTCTGGGCCTGATCTTGGGGTATGTGGGAAACTCCCCGTCACTGAGCCAAGGTGACAACCCTGGAACGGCCAAGGCCATCGTTGCTGATTGTGTCAGCGGGGGGCTTCCCCATGCTCCCTGCAGAGCTGGGAAGGGCCCCCCCATGCCACAGCAGGGGCTGCTGGTGGCCTGGAGCAGAGCTGCTTGCAGGAGCTCAGACACTCTGCCCAGGCTCTTCCCAGCCCCCTGATCCCCTCCCAGGGCCATCAGATACACACGGGGGATAAGTCCACCGGGGGGAGCGGAGGGGGGCAGGGACTCCTCCCCCCAGCCCTTCCCTGGGGCTAGCCTGTCTCAGCTGGCAGCAGGAGCCTGGTCTGTCGGTGATGGTGTCAGCTCCTGGAAATGCGGGGTGGAGGTGGACTCTCGTCCCCCATACGCGGGCACCGCGCCAGCTGTGCTGACTTCCTGCCTGTCTCTCTTATCCCCCATGTGCGGGAACCGCGCCGGCTGTACTGACTCTGCCTGTCTCTCTTATCCCCCGTGTGCGGGCACCGCACCAGCTGTGCTGACTCAGCCTGTCTCTCTTGTCCCCCGTGTGCGGGCACCGCTCCAGCTGTACTGACTCACTGCCTGTCTCTCTTGTCCCCCGTGTGTAGGCACCGCTCCAGCTGTACTGACTCTCTGCCTCTCTCTCTCGTCCCCCATACGCGGGCACCGCGCCGGCTATACTGACTCCCTGCCTGTCTTTCTTGCAGTCTGGCCTGACCCCTCTGCACGTGGCCGCCTTCATGGGGCACCTGTCCATCGTCAAGATCTTGCTCCAGCGCGGCGCGTCCCCCAACGTCTCTAATGTGGTGAGTCCCATCAGGGCAAGAGGGCTTGTCGTGTGGGGTCCTGCCATCCCCATTTGGGCTTCCAAGCTGCAGAGGCTCCCGAGGTGTCTCCCTGGACCCTCCCTCGCATGTGTCCGGCCTGAGGCTGCTCTCCGCGGGGTGAAGCCTGCGTGCAGTGACTGACAGGCTGCACTGGGGCAGCTCCCCGGGGAGCACGGAACCCCTGATTCACTCTCCTCTCCCTTGTCCCTGGATGCAGAAGGTGGAGACACCCCTGCACATGGCGGCCAGAGCTGGGCACACAGAAGTGGCCAAGTACCTGCTGCAGAACAAAGCCAAAGTAAATGCAAAAGCCAAGGTATGTCTGGCAGGGAGGGGGCTCCGGCCAGCTGGGTACCCTCTCTCCTTCCACCTGCCTGGGGCTGAGCTGGGCCACAGGGCTGTGCAATGGCAGGAAACAGTCTGTGGGTTCCCCTTGTGGTTGGAGCTGCCACTTGCCATGGGGAGCTGCAAACATAGTAGGTGCCTGTGGGGCAGGGCGCACTGAGGCCAACCTCCCTGGGCAGGTTGGTGTCCCCAGCTCTATGGGTCTCCCCTTTTCCCTGAGGCCAGGCTGGGAGCTGGGGGCAATGGGTGCTGGTCTCTCTCCAGAGTGCCATGCAATGCCCCAGTGGCAGGTCTGAGCCCTGAGGGCTGTCACTCAGTGGAAGGGCTCCGGACTCTGACAGGGCACATCTGTCCCCGAGGCAGCTGTTCCTGGCCTGATGGAGACGCCTGCCGGGTGAGCGAGAGCTGCCCCGAGGACCACCCTGCCTGCTGCCGAGGCACAGAGCTCAGTTGGGAAGGAGATCAGACCTGTGGCCTGTCCGGTCTGACTTGGGTCAGCTCCTGCCGGGCCGGGGAGGGTGGGCTCCCCTCCATGCCCCTGGCTGGGCTGGGAGAGAGCAGTGGGTCCCTCCCTAACCTCTCTCTGCTCCTCTCCCAGGATGACCAGACCCCGTTGCACTGTGCTGCACGTATTGGCCACACAAGCATGGTGGAGCTTTTGCTGGAGAACAATGCCAACCCCAACTTGGCCACCACAGCTGGGCACACACCCCTGCACATCACTGCCCGGGAGGGGCATGTGGACACCGCCCTAGTGCTGCTGGACAAGGAGGCCTCGCAGGCCTGTATGACCAAGGTAGGCTGGTGCGGCCTGTGCCCACAGTCCAGGCAGGGGTCCCTGGGTGGGGCTGAGGCGGGGCTGGGTCAGGCCGCTGCTGGGGAAGCCTGGGCCATGTATCTCCTCAGTGCCTTCCTGAGAGGGGAGAGAGGAGGGTTCCCTAGTACCCCAGCTAGTCTCCACGCTGCGTCTCGGGTCCCTCCCCAGCTGTGCATGGCCCTGACGCTCTGTGTTTCTCCTCAGAAAGGATTTACCCCTCTCCACGTTGCAGCCAAATACGGGAAGGTGGATGTGGCCAGGGTGCTGCTGGAGCATGATGCCCACCCCAATGCAGCAGGGAAGGTGAGTGCCGCCTGGCCATGGGAGCCAGGGAGCCGGGGGGCTGGGCTGCGACTGACCTGTCCGTGCTTCCCCCCAGAGCGGCCTGACACCGCTGCATGTGGCTGTCCACCACAATAACCTGGAGATCGTGAGACTGCTGCTGCCCAAGGGGAGCTCCCCGCACAGCTCAGCCTGGGTAAGGCACCGGCGGGGCTGGGGCTGGCGGCCTTGGGGCCTTGGGCTGTATGTGGTTGGGAGAACCCACATGGTCCAGCCCTGTTGTGTGCAGGACCGGCCTCCTCCGGCTGCCCACGGCCCTTCCACTGTGACTGGGCACGGAGCCACAGCAGGGACCAGCAGGCCCACTTGGGAGCAAAGGGTGCTGAGCCAATTAACCCTGAACATGCCCTGTCCCTCTGCCAGCCCCGTGGCACCCTCCCCCTTCCCCTTTCATCCACAGCCTGCCCAGCTCTCTGCCCCTCCTTCCCCTGCAGCCTGCCGGGCTCCCTGCTTTGCCACTCCCCCCAGTGGCCAGAGCCCTTCACTGGCTCTGGGCTCCCGGGCTGGGAGGTGAGAGCTGGCTGCATAGAAGGATCACCCACAGACGAGAGCCCCATGCAGGCCGTCAGTGAGGGATGTGGTCTCCATGGCGACCACTGTTAGACATGCTGCTGTCTGGCAGTTTGGGAATCGCACGTGGCCTGTGCGTTGGGGAACCACCAATGTTAGAAACCTCCATGCTGGCAGCCACTGGGCCAGGCTCGCCCTTGCTCTGAGCCACTAGCCAGACCTGGAAGGGGCCCCATACACCAGTCCAGCCACTTCAGAGACAGGGTCATTTCAGAAGCAGTATTCTCTGAGTGTGCACGCGGCCTCCTATGCCTGACTCTCCCACCGCCTAGCCTGCACGCCAGTACCCTCCTGGCCTGACAGCCCAGCTGACACCCCGGCGAGAGGGGTGCTGCACTGGACGGGCTCCCGCTCCACGCTCACACATGGCAGAGCACAGGACAGCGAGCGGGGAGGCCCGGTCTGCACCCCATCCCTGGGACACTGGCCAAAGGCTGAGCCAGAAGCAAGCAGGAGCAATAACTGCCAGGTCCTGGGGAGCCCCTGGCTGGCCCCAGTCAGTGTAGAAACAGGTGGTCTCTCAGATCCCTGCCCTGCTTTGAACTTCGGCTGCCCGGCAGGGAGACGTTGGCTCTGGCAGAGAGAGAGAAGCCTCGGAGCTCTGGATATGTGCTGGGGGGAGCAGTCCTGCCTGGAGCCTGGCCCGTGGGTGGACTGGTTGGGACCTAGCAGGGCTGCCCAGCGTCTGCCAGGTGAGTGACTCCTCTTTCCCTGCAGAACGGTTACACCCCCCTGCACATTGCGGCCAAGCAGAACCAGCTGGAGGTGGCCAGCAGCCTGCTGCAGTACGGGGCCTCTGCTAACGCTGAGTCCATGCAGGGTGTGATGCCTCTGCACCTTGCTGCCCAGGAGGGGCACGCGGACATGGCGGCACTGCTCATCTCCAAACAGGCCAATGGGAACCTGGGCAACAAGGTGAGCAGAGCGGAGCCAGGGACATGGGCTCTTGCCTGGAAGGCTGGGAACAACCCACTTCGCCAGGCTTTCCTGGCACATGGGGAGCCCTCCAGGGTGGGAAGGAGCCAAGGAGGCAGCAAGGGCCAGTGGCTGGAGGGCAGGGCCCCCAAGTCCTGACCCCTGCACTGCCCTGCTGGCTCTGGGCAAGTCCTGGCACCTGGCTACGTTGGGGAGCCCACTTCCCCCGTCGCCCTCCCATGGGGCAGGGGCAGTGGTTGTGTCCAGGGGGACCTGTCTTGCTCCTGCCCCAGGGGAGCTTTAAAGGTGTCGCCGGGTGAGCTGTGTTTGAACCATATATTTGGATGCCAAATTCAAACTGACGTTCCCCAGAGCCGCTGCGCCAGCTTCTCTGGGTTACGCTGGGGCTGGACTCGCCTGCCGCCTGCCTCCAGTGTTGTGCTGCGCTGGACGGCAGTGCCCACGGTCGTGTATGTCTGACATGTTAATAACCGACTCTGCGTCGCGTCACCCTGACCCCCATGGAGGTGGGAGGGGTGGCGCAGCCCTGACCCCAATGGAGACAGGGGGGCGTCACAGCCCTGCCCTCCACAGAGGCAGGGTGCCACGGCCCTGACCCCCATGGAGGTGGGTGGCCCGACCATAGTATGTGACCTGGCTTTCTTTTCAGAGTGGCCTGACTCCTCTGCACCTGGTAGCCCAAGAGGGGCACGTGCCAGTCGCTGATGTTCTGATCAGACATGGCGTCACAATGGATGCAGTGACCCGGGTAAAGAGGGAGGCACAGGCTCTCACTGCAGACGTGCAGGGGCTTAGCCCCCCCGCCCGCCCGCCCAGCCCTGCTCTCTAGCTCCCAGTTCCTGAAAGCCAACAGCAGAAGGCATTTCTCCTTCTGACAGTCTCCTCGGCTTACCTCTCAGGGCTCCTGCCCCACTGTTCCCCTCCTGCCCCAAAGGATGCTGATAGGAGGGGGCTCCTGGCACAGCCAGGGGGCGGGGTGCTTGGGGTACTCTGCAATGGCTCTGAGCTCTTGGCATGGCACTGCCAGGGCACAAGGTTGGTGCCAGGAGTGGCTCCAATCTGATGTGCCTGCTGCACTGTGGGCCCCCCAGCCCCATGTGGATGGTGCACCCTGAGTCAGGGCGAGGGAGCGGGTTGGCGTGCGATGGCTGTATGAGCCCGGGTCCCTGGTCTGCTTTTCAGATGGGCTACACACCGCTGCACGTGGCCAGCCATTATGGGAACATCAAGCTGGTGAAATTTTTGTTGCAGCACCAGGCAGACGTCAATGCAAAGACGAAGGTACAGAGAGCCCTCTAACCTTCTCTGCGCCCATATGCCACGCCTGCCTGCAGTGGGCAGCCATGTCCGCCACCTCTCTGCTCTGTGGAGTGCCTCCCCAGGCTGCGGGAGGGGGCTGAGCACCTGGGTTTGGCTCCATCTCATGCCGTGGCCGGGTGGCTGCTGCTTGCAGGGGTCAGGTGGTGGCCGGGCCCAGCACAGACTATGGCTGACTGAGCCTTCCTGGGAGCCCAGAGCCAGCAGCCGGCTCTGCTGGGCACCTCCCCACAGCCCAGCTGCTTTGAGCAGCCCATGTGTTTCTGACTGGGAGGGGCAGCGTGGGAGAAGGCAGAGCAGCCTGGGGACCATCCAGCATGTCCAGAGAATGGGCCCAGCCCCCTATGCCTCTCTGACCCCGGGCACCCGGAGAGGTGGACAAATCCCTTTCCCTCTGGGTCACTGGCTGCTGGGTGTCAGTGTCCTGGGGGTTGCATTTGTCATTGTCTTCTCAGATAGATGCTCCATTGACCTGGGGTTAGCCTCAGCCAGTCCTTTCGAATGACCCATTCAGGCTTCAGGCCAGGAGGTGACATTCCTGCCTGTGTCTCTTGTCCTGTCTTGAGAGCACAGTCCCCCACTGCCCCATCCCATCGCCCGCCAGGTAACAGTGCAGCTTATAAGGGAATCTGAGGCACACTCAGGGATCATAAAAACATTGCAACCCGTCGCTTTGTCACAGCCCTCTGCCTCCCTTTGCAGCTAGGGTACACCCCTCTGCACCAGGCTGCTCAGCAGGGTCACACGGATATCGTCACACTGCTGCTGAAGCACGGCGCCTCCCCCAATGAGGTCAGCACGGTGAGTACCGCGGGTGATGCCAGCCCCGAGGCTGCTCTCTGAGATGTGCCACTCACACTCGCCCTGCACACTTGCCCTGCCCTGCAGCTCATGCCCTGCCGCCCCTCGCTCACACGCGCTCTCTCTTACAAGCGTCCTCTCGCTTGGGGGATCCTGCCATGCACACCAGTGCAGTCCCGCCCCACATGGCTAACCCTGCCCCCTCTCTCCCTGTGCAGAATGGCACCACGCCCCTGGCCATCGCTAAGCGCCTCGGCTACATCTCTGTCACGGACGTGCTAAAATTAGTTACAGAAGAAACCAGCACCCCGGTGAGTCCCTGCCCCTCCCTCGCAGCGCGGGGCACTCCCTGCATACGCTCTGGGATGATCCCTGGGGCCTGGCCTTGGGGAGAGGATCCCATGGGGGGTTGGCTCAGCCACGGGGAGCTCTGGTGCCACCTGGTGCTGCCCACAGCGGCCCGGGCTGGCGAGGCTCCTGCTGCCCAGCTGTGGTGTCAGCTTACGCCCTGGGTGGGTCGTTGGTGGAGAGGTTTGAACCCAGGCTTCTGGGTCTGAGTCCCTGGGGTGAGCTGAAGGCCCAGCTCCATTAGCTCCAGGCTGGCCCAGCAAGCCGCACTGGGTGGGCTGGGTGTGCCCGGCTGAGGCTCTGGGGCCTGCCCAGCTCTGACTCTCTCTCCCTCTCACAGTTGGTCAGTGACAAGCACCGCATGAGCTTCCCTGAGACGGTGGATGAGATCCTGGATGTGTCCGAGGATGAAGGTGAGGGCAGGACAGCAGAGCTCCTGCAGGCCAGGGACCCCCCCGGGCTGGGGGCTCTGCCAGGCACAGTGTCTCTGGAGGGCAGAGAGGAGATGTGCCAGTGGAAATAGGGGGAGCTCTGACAGGAGGGATCTCCCTGGAGGTGAAGGGGGGAGCTCTGCCAGGCGGGGTCTCCCTGGGATCAAGGGGGGAGCTGTGCCAGGCAGGATCTCCCTGGAGGTGAAGGGGGGAACTCTGCTGGGCAGGATCTACCTGGGGTGGTGAAGGGGGGAGCTCTGATGGGCAGGGTTTCCCTGGGGGTGAAGCGGGGAGCTCTGTCAGGCGGGGTCTCGCTCGGGTGTGAGGGGGGAGCTCTGCCGGGCGGCGTCTCCTTGAGGGTGAAGGGGGGAGCTCTGCCAGGCGGGGTCTCCCTGGGATCAAGGGGGGAGCTGTGCCGGGCCAGCTCTTGGGGGTCTGTGACATCAGAGATATGCACACTTCCCCAAGGCCACCAAGGAGAGACACCCCAGACCCCTGTAGCCCCTGCCCAGGCCCAGGGGCTCTCACCATGGGTGCAGAGCTACCCATGGCTGAGGCTGCCCAAGGAGGGTGGGCTCTGGCAGCACACACCGCTGCCCCCGTCAGGCCACACCGTCGGGGTCCCAGCTGTAGCAGTTCCCAGTTCCCCGCTGCGGCGAGCCCTGGTGAGCTGCCCCCACGAGCGTGGCAGGGGCCGTGCCTGGTATCCACAGGGCAGTGAGCGTCACATGTGGCTCACGTGCCTCTCCCGCCCGCTCCTCAACTCTGACTCTTCTTGCTTTGCAGGCTCCACTCAGGTCACTGTCATGGGTATGGACTGTGTGTGTCACTGTGGCCCCGCTTCACCACCCCATTTCACCCACACGCGCTCACTGACCCATCCCACTCCGCGGGCCTTCCCATCGGCCCTGGTTGCTGCTGGGCTGGAGCCAGCCGGGGCCCTAACGCCATTGCGCCCTGCCCATCTGTCTGTGCCCATGCTGCCGTCCTTGTGCTGATTGCATGAATGGGCATTGTCTCCTACTAACCACCCCCTCACTCCCAGGGGCTCCCAGGCCAGCCAGGGGCAGGCAAAGCGCCCGGGCAAGGGGTGCTCGCTGGAGGAAGGGAGCCTGAGCCTGTGTTTTGTGGGAGATGGGCGCCCAGGTTTGCCCAGCAGGGACTGCCCACTGCAGCGCTCCTGATTTCATCTGGGTGCCTGGATGCCGAGATGTTCCTGGCCTGCTGTGTCCGGGCCCCTCCTGCCCCAGGGGTTCTGGCCTCTCCGACACCAGAACGCTGGGTTTTGTTCCCGGGGGAATCCTGTCAGAGTGGGCTGAGCCCCCTGCCCCAAGTGTAAATTGGACTGGTAATCGGGGAGCACGGGTCTCTCCCGTCCCATGCACCAACCTTCATCCCGCTGCACCATGCCCTCGGCAGGGCGCTCAGGGAGCAGGCCGGGCAGGAGAGCACCCGTCAGCAGGAAGGGTAAGGATCTTCTGGGAGAGGGGCCAGCATGCTGCCTGGGCAGCTGTAACATCAACCACAGCTCATGTCATGCTAACCCGCGGCATGGGCCTCGCACCCAGAGACAAGGCAGCCCAGCTGGCAGACAGCATCCCCTGGAGACAGGCTGGCCAAAAGTGGGGCAGTGTTGCTGGCTGACACCAGGAGCCAAGAAACAAGCCCTGGCTTGGGGGTGGAGATGCCAGCCCATGGGGAGCTGGGCACAACCAGCTTAGCTCTGTGCTAGCCCAGGCCGGGGCAGGGAGAGGACCTGACGTCTGGCCCTCTGCCATTCTGCCCCGGTGGGCTGAGCCATGTCTTGGTTCCAGGGGAGGAGCTGGCTGACACCAGGCCTGAGAAGCAGGATTCCAGGGAGCAGGATGAGGAGAAGGAGATGGAGTTTGTCCCCAAGCTGGATCAAGTGTAAGAAGCACTGCACGGTGGTGTAGTGGCAGTCATGGCATAGTGGGGCAGATGCTGTGAGGCAGAGGTGTCGTGTTGCTGCGGGGGTGCTCTAGGGCAGAGCTGGCATGGCAGGGCAGGTGGGTGCTGTGGGGTGGCCATGACATGGTGGGGCAGGTGTGGTGCTGTGGGGCAGAGGTGGCATGGTGGGGCAGGCATGGGGCTGTGGGGCAGAGGTGGCATGGTGGGGCTGTGGGGCAGACATGGCGTGGGGGGGCTGGTGAGGGGGTTCAGCCTAGCTCAGTCTACAAGGCCCTTTCCAGCCTGAGCTTTACCTCCCTGCTGCTGTCCCCAGGGTAATGCTGTCCCCCTTCTCCCCAAGCCAGTGGCTCACACCAGGGGTGCTGGGAGCATGGAGCCCACTCCCCAGAGAGCGGTGGGGTCAGGCCAGCGCCGGGGAGTGCAGGTCACTCGTGGCGTGGTCCTTTGCGAGAGTCGGTGCTCGTGGGCCTGGGGTCTGTGCAGAGCCCTCTCTCAGGGACACCTCACACTCGGCGGGTGCTCCAGGGCCTGGGGCCCACAGGGGAATCGTAGCACACAAGCGTTGCTGTCACAGGCTGCTTGTGACCGTATCCCTTGTCACCTGCCCAGGGTGGAGTCTCCAGCCATCCTGCGGATCCCCTGCGTCACACCTGAGACTGTGGTGATCAAACCAGAGGAGCCTGAGCAGGTGGGTTCTGCCCCACCCAGGGCCAGGGAGTCCTGGCTGGCTGCACTGCAGGGTAATGCCTGGCACAACCGAGGTCTGGCCCGGTCCATTCCAAACGCCTTGTCTAGTGAGAGAACGGCTGGGGAGGGCAATCAGAAGCCAGCTGGAGACATGAGGAGCAGGAGCTGCAGAGGAGCCGCCTCCTTCACCTGCCCTGGGGAAAGGGGGCTTGCAGCCACTGCACCTCCGCCCTCATGCTGTGCTGGCCATCCAGCTCTTGTGGGGTCTGGCTCAGAGCTGTCCTCTGGGCAGGGGCTTTCCCCAGCCAGCTTGGGCTTGGCAGACCCCCTCTCTCTTGTGTCCCTATTCCCACCCATGCAGAGTGGGTGCCATCCTGAGCTGCACCCCTGGCAATGCCTGTGGGCAGGGCTGGCCCGGGCTGGGAGGTCAGCTGGGGCAGCTTTGAGGGGCCTCTGGCAGACAGGGGTGCTGCAGCTGTATCTCTGGGTGCATGCTGGGTTCCAGGGGCCTCAGAGGAGGCTGGAGCTGAGGCCGGGCCCTCTCTGGCTGGTGGCGAGAGGCAGAGCTGCTGGCAGAGGCGATAAAGGTGCTGAGGTTCCAGGCCACAGGGCCTGCAGGAGTCCAAGGCCACTGCCTCTTGGTTCCTCAGGTTTCCAATATTCGGGACCTTCCCAAGCTGGCTCTGAGCCTCACCAGGTCCCAGTACCAGCCCCTGGCTGAGGTTTTGTAATGGGCTGTAATGAGAAGGGACATTTTCTCCCCTTGGACTTCAGTGGGCCTGGCCCTATCGCCAGCAAGGTCTCAACTGGCATGGGAGTGGTGATAGCCCACCGTACGGGAGCCAGGATTTTGCCAGGAGCCCCAGCATAGCAAGATGGGAAGGGCAAGCAAGCTGTGTCTAACGAGCTGTTTCCTATTCGCTCAGCCGTCCAAGGAGTTCGACGAAGACTCCTTAATCCCCAGCAGCCCCGCGACAGAGACCTCGGACAACATCAGCCCTGTGGCCAGCCCCGTGCACACAGGGTGAGTGCCCAGCTCCTATGCACACCCTCATGCCAGGCAGTTGGTGAGTCTCGGTGGGACACCCGGGTTTGTCTGTCCTTGCAGGTTCCTGGTGAGCTTCATGGTGGACGCCCGCGGCGGCTCCATGAGGGGCAGCCGTCACAACGGGCTGCGAGTGATCATTCCCCCCCGGACCTGCGCTGCGCCCACCCGCATCACCTGCCGCCTGGTAAAGCCGCAGAAACTGACAACACCACCGCCCCTGGCTGAGGAGGAGGGTCTGGCCAGTAGGATCATTGCACTGGGACCCGCTGGGGCACAGTTCCTGAGGTGAGCGGTGGGGAGGTGTCAGTTCCCAGTCAGAGCCCCGATCTCTACCCTCCTGGAGGGAGCAGGGGAGGTGACAGCCAGGCCTCTGCTTCCCTTTGCTGCTAGCACTGGCAGAGAGAGGGGCCTGGCCCTCCGTTGGGGTCGACTGGCACAGCCCCCTGCAGCCACAGGCGCTGCCCAGACCAATGGTGCCATACCACCCTGTGGCCAGTGGCACTGTGGCAGTTTACACCAGCTGACGGTCAGGCCCAGGAATTTTACACCTTCTGGTCTGTACCCCGTGTCGAGCTGCCCTTCAGTGACATGGGAGCGTGAGTTCTGACCTCAGAGCACCTGGGTGCAAGCCCCCATTGGTGCTGAGTTCTGCCCTTAGAATCAGTCAGTTATCAAGGTTAACTCCTCAGGCACTGTAACAGCCTTACCATGAGTCACAGACTGGTCTCTTGTCATCCAAGGGGGCCTGCCTCTGTGGCTGATGGTCCCTTACAGCACCAATCACAGCAATGCAGGTCACTCCCAGTCCCAAAGGCCAGTCTCTTACCCCAGATCAGTTGCACCTGGAGCTCTCACCAAAGCCAGTGCTTGTAGCCAGTCCTGTAATAAATGATATATAGATTTGTTACCAGGGAAAGGAAACGAGAGTTATTTACAAAGTTAAAGCAGATACACATAGATATACACATACAGAGTTCCAGTCTGAAGTTTCAAAAAGTATTAGAAGCTTCTATAATAAGCAAGCTCGGTACGTCCTTTAGGGCTAACCCAGGCTGAGCAGCTGGGGAGCCCTAGAAACCTTGCCTCCAGAGTTCAAGCAGCATAGAGATCCAGTTCCTTCTTGTCAGAGGTTTTTATTCCCTTCCCCCCAGTGCTCTGAGCTGAGAACTCAGCTGCTGGGAGAAATCCACTTGTGTGACTCATCTTCATGGGGGGAAGAACAGAGCTACAAACACTTCTGTCCTCTTTAATGTCCCTCTTTAGTCCGTCTGGTGTCGATGAGTCTTCCTTGTTGGCCAGGTCATAACAGCTCTTGTTGGAGAGCAGCACTTTACACTAGTTAATGTCTCTCTCCTGTCTGGTGCTTTGCAGTGGCAGAGACACTTACAAAACAAATGCTCAAATATTACCGTACAATATGGGATCCAGATGCTATGAGACCTATGCAGGCAGCCGCTTACCAGCGTTCTTAAAGTCTAAACACATGCTAAGAATCCTAATGCCCATTTTAACAATACTAACACCCAGGTGAGTCGGACGGGTTCCAGCCATGTATTTGTCAGTGTGCAGCGGAGACATGGGCCTTTGGCACGAGCTGGCACCTGGCCTGCCAGCGTCACACCCCGTAGGCAGGGGCTTGGCCCTTGGAGCCCAGCACACTGATACCAAGTGCCGCAAGCAAGCAGGCCCCATTATAATGGGCCAGTGGGACCTGTGGAGTCCTTTGCAAGCGGCCAGTCCCATGACCCCTAGGGAGGATTGGCACCTTTGGGGCGGGGGGAGGCCGAGGATCAGTGCAAAGAGACTAGCCCAAGGCCACAGGGTGAGTCCCAGACCACAGATGTCCTGGTTCCCTCTCCTGGGCTTTACCCACTAGGCTCCCCTGCCCTCCCCCGTCTGGGCGGCTTGATTCCCTCCTGGTGAGGCCCTGCTGAGTGGTGCTCCCTGCTGTGTCAGCGGCACAGCTCAGCCCCAGGCCCCTCTCAGCGCCGTGCTCTCTCCTGCAGCCCTGTGATTGTGGAGATCCCACACTTTGGGTCCTACGGGCGGCGGGATCGGGAGCTGGTGGTGCTGTGCAGTGAGAACGGCTCCATCTGGAAGGAACACCACAACCGCTACAGCGAGAGCTACCTGGACCAGGTGCTCAACGGCATGGACGAAGGTGAGTGCGCTAGGCCAGGGGCAGGCTGGAGGGGCTCTGCCGCGGCAGAGCAGCTCCCTGTGGGGCAGGGCGGCCGTGCCTGGCTGCAGGTGACAGCCAAGGCGGTAGGCAGAGTGTGCCTGGGCAGGGCTGGCACATGCAGGCAGGGCTGAGGCTTGGTCGGGCAGAGTGGGGGCAGGGATGGGGCATGGCCAGGCAGGGTGGGTAGGGGTGGGGCTGGTAGCCAAATGGGGTGGGTTAGTGGTGGGGCTGGTGCAGAGTGTTGGCAAGGCTGGCATGGGGCTGGGTGACATGGGGATGGGTGAAGTGGAGGCAGGGCCAGTGCATGGCTGGGCCCTGCTTTCTCAAAGTGGGGCTGCTGTTACAGAGCTGGAGAGCCTGGAGGAGCTGGAGAAGAAGAGGATTTGCCGCATCATCAGCACCAATTTCCCCCTCTACTTCGTGGTGATGTCCCGTGTCTGCCAGGACTGTGACCTGATTGGCCCCGAAGGGGGGTGTCTGAAGAGTACGCTGGTTCCCACGGTGCAGGCCACCTTCCCAGAGACAGCCGTGACCAAGAGAGTCAAACTGGCTCTGCAGGTAGCAGTCTCCATGGTCCTGGGGACGGACAGAGGGACGGGGCCTGGGCCAGCAGTGCAGGTACCGGGTGTCCCTGCCCCTGGGGACAGACAGACGGACAGAGGGACGGGGCCTGGGCAGGCTGTGCAGGTACCAGGTGTCCCTGCCCCTAGGGACGGACAGACAGAAAGAGGGACGGGGCCTGGGCCAGCAGTGCAGGTACTGGGTGTCCCTGCCCCTGGGGACAGACAGACGGACAGAGGGACAGGGTCTATGCCAGCAGTGCAGGTACCGGGTGTCCCTGCCCCTGGGGACCGACAGACGGACAGAGGGATGGGGCCTGGGCCAGCAGTGCAGGTACCGGGTGTCCCTGCCCCTGGGGACAGACAGACGGACAGAGGGACAGGGTCTATGCCAGCAGTGCAGGTACCGGGTGTCCCTGCCCCTGGGGACGGACAGAGGGACGGGGCCTGGGCAGGCTGTGCAGGTACCGGGTGTTCCTGCCCCTGGGGACAGACAGACGGACAGAGGGACGGGGCCTGGGCAGGCTGTGCAGGTACCGGGTGTCCCTGCCCCTGGGGACAGACAGACGGACAGAGGGACGGGGCCTGGGCCAGCAGTGCAGGTACCGGGTGTCCCTGCCCCTGGGGACAGACAGACGGACAGAGGGACAGGGTCTATGCCAGCAGTGCAGGTACCGGGTGTCCCTGCCCCTGGGGACCGACAGACGGACAGAGGGATGGGGCCTGGGCCAGCAGTGCAGGTACCGGGTGTCCCTGCCCCTGGGGACAGACAGACGGACAGAGGGACAGGGTCTATGCCAGCAGTGCAGGTACCGGGTGTCCCTGCCCCTGGGGACGGACAGACGGACAGAGGGACGGGGCCTGGGCAGGCTGTGCAGGTACCGGGTGTCCCTGCCCCTGGGGACAGACAGACGGACAGAGGGATGGGGTCTATGCCAGCAGTGCCGGTACCGGGTATCCCTGCCTCCGGAGTGGATGGGCAGACGAAGATGAGGCGGGCTCTTCCCAGGCAGCGTGCTGGTTCCAGGCCAGCCGTGCTGGGCAGCAGTACTCCATCATCTCCCAGGGCAAGGGGTGCCAGCCGGTGACTGCTCCCGACCTGGGGGTGGTGGGGGGCTGGCCCTCATGGCCCTGCCTGTTCTGTCCCGCAGGCGCAGCCCGTGCCGGATGAGCTGGTGACAAAGCTGCTGGGGAACCAGGCGACCTTCAGTCCCATCGTCACTGTGGAGCCGCGCCGCAGGAAGTTCCACCGGCCCATAGGGCTCCGCATCCCGCTCCCGCCCTCCTGGAAGGACAATCCCCGGGACAGCGGGGAGGGCGACACCACCAGCCTGCGCCTGCTCTGCAGCGTTGTCGGTGAGAGCACCTGCCCCACCCTGCTGCAACTGCCTTAGGGCAGTGCAGGGTGGCCATGCTGGGGCTCTTTCCCCTGGCACTGCTCCCCCACCTGCCCCAGGGCTCCTTCTCCTCCCCTTCCCCTCTGCATTGCTCCCTGGGGCCCTTCTCCCTTCCACCCTGCGCTGCTCCCTGCTCCCTGGGGTCCTTCCCCTCTGCGCTGCTCCCTGGGGTCCTTCCCCCTTCCATCCTGCACTGCTCCCTGCTCCCTGGGGTCCTTCCCCCTTCCACCCTGCGCTGCTCCCTGCTCCCTGGGGTCCTTCCCCCTTCCCCTCTGCGCTGCTCCCTGCTCCCTGGGGTCCTTCCCCCTTCCCCTCTGCGCTGCTCCCTGGGGTCCTTCCCCCTTCCATCCTGCACTGCTCCCTGCTCCGCAGGGTCCTTCCCTCTCCCTGTGCGCTCCCCTGCTTTGCTGCAAATGAGGTTCACTCTTCCGCAGCTAGGTGGGGGCTGGGGGATGGAAGCCGGTGTCTCCAGGGCAGTGGGGTCTCTGTGCAGACAGGTGGCTCTGGGAGTGGCTTGGTGGGGGTGGTGAGGGGAAGGTGCTGAGGGGCTGGGATGGAGCTAAAGAAGCTGGGGGCAGGCAAACAGGGTGCATCCTGGGCAGTAAGGGTGCTGAGGGGTAGATCACAGTAGAGTAGGGGGCAGATCACGGGGCACTGGGAGGTCATATTCCAGTTGATGAGGGAGCCAGGGGGCAGAGCCTAGGGGACGGAAGGGGCCAGGGTAGATCACAGGCAGCAAAGGGGCCTGGGGAGGATCCTGGGGGACAAGGGGGTGAATCCTGGGTGGTGATGGAGCGCGGGACAGATCCCAGGGGATGAAGCAGCCAGGGGCAGATCCCAAGCTGCAGAGGGGCCAGGGGCAGATTCTGCGGGCTGGGGCGGTGCGTCAGGTCCTGTTGTGTCCTTATAGGAGGCACAGCCCAAGCACAGTGGGAGGATATCACAGGAACCACGAAGCTGGTCTATGCCAACGAGTGTGCCAACTTCACCACTAATGTATCCGCCAGGTGAGCGACAGGTGCACGGCGCCTTGTCTGGTCTGGGGGCTGATGACCCGGCTGGGGCTGTGGGGCATATGGAGCTTGGCCAGAGCCCATCTAGGTGCCAGGTCACAGAGCAGGGCTGAGGCGCAGGTGATTCAGTGACTCAGCTGCAGTCCCAGAGGAAGCTGTGGCAGGGCTGGGACCTGAACCCAGCACCCCTGAGTCCCAGCCCAGAGCCTGGATCACAAGGCCAGCTCTTGCTGCCTGAAGGGAAACGTGCCAGTATTCCCCAGGGTTCTCCTCTGGCACCTCAAGCCCCTGGGCCACCAAGCCCCGGTGGCGTCTGAACAAAGATTCCCATGTGCCTAGGCCACTGCAAGCCTCGCACGCTTGTACTATCACATACGTGCAAACGCAAGCCTGCCCTGTCTTCTGTGAACACAGCAATGTCCAGCAGGGGGTGCCCTGGGCAAAAGCAGGGGCCAAGCAGTCCCCCAGCGCGAGTCTGCTCTGGGCTGCTCGCGAGCGGAGAGCCTGCAGTCATGCTGGAGGGTTGTGTTGGAGTTCATTTTATTTTATGGGGTTTCCCCCATTTTTCTGTTCTCTTCCTTTGTCGCTCTCTCGTGACTGACCAGTGCCCGGTGTGCCATGCACTGCAATGCCGGCCTGGTGCCCCAGAACGGCCCGAAATAGCTGAAATCTTTGTTCTTTGGATGTGGTTTATGGGAAGCCAGCAAGCGCCGCTGGTGCTCAGTGCTGGGGGAGGCCTGGCGTGGGTGCGTCAGGCTCAAGGGGCCCCCGGCTGTGCCGTAATGACCAGCTTGCGGCTCATGCCCTGCAGGTTCTGGCTGGCGGATTGCCCGCGCACAGCCGAGGCCGTCCATTTTGCCACCATGCTGTACAAGGAGCTGACGGCCGTGCCCTACATGGCCAAGTTTGTGGTGTTTGCCAAGATGAACAATGCACGGGAGGGGCGACTGCGCTGCTACTGCATGACCGACGACAAGGTGGACAAGACGCTGGAGCAGCACGAGAACTTCCGCGAAGTGGCCCGCAGCAGGGACATCGAGGTAGCGCCCCTCCCTCCGCCTGGTGCGTGGACGGCCCTTGGGGTGTCCCAGCCCTCCCCTGCTCACTGCACAATAAGGCCTGGTTTGTGCAGCCCCCGCCCACTTACCCAGCTTCAGTGCTGGGGGTTTGGGGGGGCCGGGTCCTGCCTGCTCCCTGGCTAAGGGATGTCAGGGAGGAGTCATAGAATCACAGCGAGTCCGCCCAGGCGGGGTCCTGGGGCAGCCAGAGGGTCCTGCCCCCCAACTCCGCAGTCAGACGTGACTCTTAGCCAGCCAGTAAAATAGGTTTATTAGATGACAGGAACACAGTCTCAAACAGAGCTTGTAGGTACAGAGAACAGGACCCCTCAGCCGGGTCCATTTTGGGGGGCAGTGAGCCAGACAACCACATCACTCCTCATCCCTATAATATCAGAATATCATAGAATATCAGGGTTGGAAGGGACCTCAGGAGGTCATCTAGTCCAACCCCCTGCTCAAAGCAGGACCAATCCCCAATTTTTGCCCCAGATCCCTAAACGGCCCCCTCAAGGACTGAACTCACAACCCTGGGTTTAGCAGGCCAATGCTCAAACGACTGAGCTATCCCCCCCGCAAAATGCCTGAAGTTTCTGCACCCAGTTTTGCCTGAGCCCCCGCCCCTCACCGCGCTGGGGCCCTGTGGGGCAGGGGAAAAGGGAGCTCTGAGCCTGACCCCTCCCCGCTCTGCCAGGTGCTGGAGGGGATGCCCCTGCATGTCGAGCTCTCAGGGAACCTGGTGCCTGTCAAGAAGGCCACGCAGCAGCGCAGCTTCCACTTCCAGTCCTTCCAGGAGAACCGGCTGGCCATCCCCGTCAAGGTAACAGCCGCCTGAGGGTTTGAGCGGCTGGGCCGGGCTGGGCCGCGGGCCCGTCTCTGCTCCATGCTGCCCACCTGTGTTGTGGTGTCTAGGTGAGGGACAGCAGCCGGGAGGCAGGTGGCTCGCTCTCCTTCCTGCGCAAGGCCATGAAGTACGAGGACTTGCAGCATGTCCTGTGCCACTTGAACATCACCATGCCGCCATGCACCAAGGTCAGTGAGCGCTGGGCCAGGGGCCCGGGCAGCTGGGGCGTTACTGGGGGATCCAACCCAAACCCCTGGGGTGGGCTGGGCTCCCTGGGTCTTGCCAGTTCCCGCCAGGGAGCTCCCAGACTGAGGGGCTGGATGGCTCCATTCCCTGTGGGGCTGGTGACCCATGGTGGCTTCTCCTCCAGGGGACTGGCAGCGAGGAGCGAAGGAGGACTCTGACACCGCTGGCTCTGCGAGAGAGATACAGCATCCTCAGTGAGAACACTCTGGGTATGCAGCCCACCCTGGCTATCCACTCCCGGCCAGGCACCCGGCCCGCCCTGCCTATCCAACCCCCGAGTCTGCCCTGCCTATCCACCCCTGAGCCTGCCCTGCCTATCCACCCTGCCGCGCAGCTCCCCCACCCACCCTGCCTATCCACATCCGTCCTGGCTTCCCGGCCCGCCCTGCCTATCCACGCCTGGCCCTCCACAGCCCACTGGTGCTTGGGAAGAGCCACAAGAGGGAGGGGCTGGGCCCAGTGGCTAGGTTGCCCTGCCCTACCCCACACTGAGGGGAGGGCAGTGCTTGCAGCTCACCTTTTCCCTGGGTTCTGGCTGGGTTCCCTGCCTGCGACCACACCCGGGCTGCGAGTAGGAGCAGGGCCTGAGCAGACGCTGCTGTGACGTGCTCATGTCCCCTAGGGCCTCTGAGCGGCACGGAGAAGGCTGACGTGAAGATGGCTGTTATCTCGGAGCAACTGGGCCTCAGCTGGGCTGGTGAGTCTGTGCCTGGCGCTCTCTGCACCGAGGGGGTGCGGACCCCTGCTCTCTGCAGTTCAGTGCACCAGGGCAGGCTTTGCTTGCGTTGCTTCCAGCTCCCGGTGGGGCACTGCCCGGCCCAGCTCACTCTGACATCGAATCAGGTAGCTGGGCTGACAGCAGGCACGAGTTTACGCTGCCTGTCCGGCGGTGGGACTGCTCTGGGGGCTGTGGAGCAGTTGGGGGCTGAGCTTGGGCAGCCTCCTACATCTGTGTGCACCCCAACAGCAGCTCACTGGCTAGGCTGCTGCAGCAGGTGGTGGGTGTGTTCACTGGGAGCACCGGGTCCACATCCTGCTCTGTCTCCCTGACAGCGGGGCTAGGAAAGAGAGTACAGTCCCAGCCAGTGTGCATGCATGCCGGTGCACCGTCCCCTCACATGACCCCGCACACCAGTACACCTTCCCCTTGCACATTCCCATGCCCACATGCCTGTGCACTACCTTTTGGTATGCATGCACACCATTGCACCACCACCTTGTGTACCCATGCACACTGGTGCACTGCCCCCTTGCGGGGATGTGCACACACACCTTCGCATGCACACACTGCTGTGCACCGCCCTGTGGCATGGATGTACACTGTTGTGCACTGCCCTCTTCCACACACACAGGCATGCACTGGTGCACCTTGCACATCGCTAGCATGCACACACACCCCATCTCTGTGCCAGCCAGGACAGGATTTTGCTCTGCATTTGTAAGTTTTCCTGCTTCCTGAAGCAGGGCAGCAAGGTCTTTGGCACTGGGGCCCAACCCAGCAGGGGCAGTGCTGATATCGCTTGTTATATTACAGCCACGGCTACCAGGAGGCTCCGGAACCATCCTTCCCGGTCAGAGCAGTTGTGACCCAGCTGCAGGCAGCCAGGCTGAGCCCAGCGGGCCCTGTTTCACATCCAGTGACACTAAACTGGGACCTTCTGCCCTTTTACACCCCCCCATTATTCTGTTGCATGGGTGGGATGTACAAGCTCTGGGTGGACATGGGTGGAGACACGTGGGTGACAGCTGGACCTGGGTGGCATCCCCAGGGCTACTTGCCTAGAGGTGTCTCGAGCAGAGGTGGCTGCTCCCGTGATGCTGGGGAGCGGGTACTGTCCCCTGCTCTCTTTGCTGCACGGGAGCCTGGGACTATGCCTAACGCATGCGCTGTGTTTCCTACAGAGCTGGCCCGGGAGCTGCAGTTTGGGGTGGACGATATCAACAGGATCCGGGTGGAGAACCCCAACTCCCTGCTGGAGCAGAGCGTGGCCCTGCTCAACCTGTGGGTCAGCCGTGAGGGCAAGAATGCCAAGAGTGGGTATTTGCCACCTTCTGCAGGGGCGAGGGCACAGGTAGCACCCCAGGGGTTCCACAGGTGGTCTGTGCCGCCAGCCTGGGGCTCTAGCAGGCATGCCAGGCGGGGGGTGGATAGGCAAGGTGGGCCGGGGAGCTGAGCCGGGGGTGGGTAGGCAGGGCAGGCCGGGGAGCCGGGCCAGGCATGGGTAGGCAAGGTGGGTTGGGGAGCTGAGCTGGGCGTGGGTAGGCAGGGCAGGCCGGGGAGGAGGGACGGGGTGGATACACACATGAGGCCGCAGAGCCAGGCCGGGCGTGAGTAGGAAGGGCAGGCCGGGGATCCGGGACAGGCATGGATACACATGGTTGGTTGGGGAAGAGGGGACCACTATATCCTATCCAGGCTTTCCCCCCAGAAGAGGCTGGGCCATCCACAGACATGCAGTGCTTCCTTGCACACACCATGCTACGCTGGCTCATACGTGTGCAGATGGGCGCTGTTGGCTCCCATGCACAGCTGGCCTGCGCTGGGTCACAGGTCTGCATGCATGTCTGTTCCCAGGGGGATTTGCAGCGCAGTTTGAGGGTGGCTGAGTCCATTGGGCTGGGCCCTCTTTCCAGAGGGTGGGTGAGGCTGGCGTGTTGTGGGTGGGGGCAGCAGGGATAGATCTGCCTGGCAGGGGTGGGCCTGTGCTGCCTTTTGATGACACCAGCTGCTCCCCCTGACAGTGGAGAATCTGTACGCGGCCCTGAGGAGCATCGACCGCTGTGAGATTGTCAACATGCTGGAGGGCTCGGGTCGGCAGAGCCACAGCCTGAAAGGCGACCGGCATTATGCTGACAAGGACTATTCCCTCTCGCCCTCCCAGATGAATGGTGAGTCCCTGGCACTCGGCTGTGAACCCACTGGGGACCCCATGCTCCCGCGGGTGAGCCTGAGCCGTGAGTCCCTCGGCAGGGCGGGCGTGACATTGCCCTGGGGAGGGACGCCAGCCAAGCAGAGACAAGACACATCAATGAGACCAACGGCCCTGCCAGGCTGCTCTGCTCCAGCCGTGCAGAGAAAATCCGAGTTCCCACTGACGTAAAGGCTGGGGGGCCTGGGGCAGGACGTTGAGCCTGTCTGGGCTGCCCACAGACTGGCTGACTGTGGGCAGAGAAAGCAGTCTCAGACCAAGGGCCCGGCCTGCATGGCTCTATGCTGTGGCCAGGTGTGAGTGCGACACAGGTAGACATACCTGCCCCAGCACAGCTAAGAAAGCGGTGTCAATGCGACAGCGCGAGCTGTCCAAACCGGGCACCCTAGGTCCATAGCCGGGTTGCTAGCCCATACCGAAGTCTGCACCACTGCGTCTGCACGGTCTGTAGCCTCCCATGCTGCAGGCACGCCTTGGCGAGCAGTGCGGCTGCAGGGGACATCTGCAGTGGGGGGTGGGTGTGCCCATGCCAGCGCTCTGGGGAAAGTGCAACTGCAAGGAGCTAAACGCCCCAAGGCCAGCCCCAACCAGGCTCTCAGAATAGCCGCTCCCGCCGCCCAGGCTGCAGCCGCCACATGGCTCCTTTTAATGTGCCCATACGTCTGCCCGTGCTGGAAACGACCCCTCCAGCTCCAGTGTAGACATGCTGTACCCTGCAAGGCCTGACCCCAGCTCTCTAGCCTTCATGCCCAATCTCCCTGGCCCCTCAGCCGCGAGGTTGCACGGCTCTTCAGGCTCAGCCCGGGTTGCAGCATGTTACTAGTGAGCAGACGTGCCCTGCCGGCCCCACCCCTCCCACCCAGCTGACAGGTCTCTGCCCTCTGCCTGCCTTCTGCTGCAAGCCGGGCTCATGCAACTTCCCTTGTAGCCTGTGACAACCCTGGGCGGGGCAGCAGCATGTATAAAGACAGCCTGGGGTGTCCAGGCGCGGAGGGCTGGGTGCCGGGGGCATGGTCAGGTGCCTGCAGTAAGCGTAGTGGTCCCGTGTCCCTTTGGGCCCAGGCAGGGGTGTGTGGTCGGGTGCCAGCCTTGGCAGCAGGAGTCCCTTTGGGCCCTTGTGCCTTGCCCGGGGGCGTGGCCGTGAGCTCTGCATGCTGAATGCTCTCTCCTTTGTTCTGTTCTCTCACACATGCCATTCAAGGCTGCCGGGTGCAGGCCGCTCCTGTTGATCACATCCTGTCACCTTTCTCCTCTGACCTCCTCCTGACCTCTTGTTCTCGCCTCCTCCTCCACGGCCTGTCTCCACTGTCTCCACCTCAGCTGAGCCCTGGGAGAGCGGCCGTCCTGCTCGGGCGCGTGCATGCACTGCCAACACCTCATGGCTGTGTGCGTCCGCTTGGCCCTCTGTGGGCTTCCCCCAGCAATGCCCAGGGCCGGCTCCGCACGGCACCCCAGCACAGGGAACAGTGTCTCTGAGTGGGAGCCGGGCGAGCAAAGCCACCTGGCCGGCGAAGAACCCCGGGTGCTGCTGTGCTGTGCCAGGCCTGGCCCTAACTCACTCTGTGCCCAGCCCAGAGGGAGATGGCCTGTGCCCAGCACTGAGCCCATGGCACAGAAGGGTTAATAACCGAACGCCCCTCATAGGGAGTCGTGCCCCCTACAAGGAAGTGTTGCTGGACACCCTGGAACCACTGTGTCTCAGTTAGCAGTGAGCTGCCAGCGCAGCAGAGCCCTCAGAGGGGAGTTTACCTGCAGAGACCTGGGCAGCACCGGCTCTGGGCCCAGCCAGCAGACGCCCGAGGGTTTGTGTGGGCAGCAGAATCGCAGGGGCTGTGCAGGCTGAGGAGGCAGGTGACACGTTCTCCAGGTGCTGACGTTGGGGGAGAGGAGGTTGGCGTGGCTCAGGGGAGCTGTGAGATGGGAATGGAGCAGCCCCAAGGCTGGAGCCATTGCAGACTGGCCAGTCTGTAGGGAGCGACCCTGGGTTGGGCGAGAGGTGACCAGTGGGGATTCTGTGGCTCTGGAGGTCTGGTCAGCGTGTGCCCAGCATTGGGCAAGTCTTGGCTAGTGCTGGTGAGTGCCCTGCTGCAGGGTAAAGACGTCTCTGTGCTGCAGACACGTGTTCAGATCAGAGCCAGGGTCCCTGGCACCTGGGGAGAGCAGGGCATGAACAGGCTGAGGTGGCATGATGTGCAGGGCCGTGGTGGCTGGCACTCCTGCCTCTGCCTCTTCAGCTGCCCTGGGCAGTCAGCCACAAGGTGCAAGGACCTGGCAGCACTCGCAGCCACAGAGCGACCAGGACAGGGCCCTTCGGGCCAGAGCCCCAGGGCTGTGTGTGCAAACAGCACGGATGTGAGCCGGTTTGGTTACAGGGCAAAGTGCCGGTGCAGCCACAGCGCCAGGGCACAGGTCCCTGTGGAAATGCCCGCGACATGCTCTCCATGGGTGTGCAAATGGCAGCAGGGGTGCCACCAGGATGCCCCACTCCCTGCCCACCACAGGTGCTACTGGGATGCCCCTACCCTGCCCCCAAGTGTCCCCAGGACATGCAGCACCCCATGCCCATCACTGGCCGTCAGGGCTGTTGGATAGGAGAGATATCCAGAGCCCTCCAATGCCTGTAGGGTCTCTGGGCATGGCCCGTGCGTGCTCCACCGCTGCCCAGCTGCATCTCCATTTTAATGCCCACCTGGGCCTCAGCAGGTGGCTCGGGAAATGAGCAGCTGCTGCCGGGGTGCTGGGTCCCTGTGCACCCAGCCTCCTCCATGCCTCCACCCCTTAGCACTGCGCTGCGCCTATAGGGCAGGAGGGGCCTGGCTGGCTAGCTCTGCCCGCAGCCCACAAACCAGCCAGCCCTGATCTGAGGGGCTCCTGAAGCCCCCACCCTCCTGTCTCTGCCCCAATCTGCTTGGGAGCTGCAGTCCAAGGGAATCCTGTACCGTCTCTCCCAGAGCCAGACCGGAGTTGAGCCCGGAGGCTTAGCTATGTGGAGGCACAAGACTGGCAAGGGGGCTGTCTTAAATATAAAGGGAAGGGTAAACACCTTTAAAATCCCTCCTGGCCAGAGGAAAAACCCTTTCACCTGTCAAGGTTCCTTCCCCACTCTGATGTGGGGACCTGCATGAAAACCTCCTAAGCTTACTTTTACCAGCTTAGGTTAAAACTTCCCTAAGGTACAAACTATTTTACCCTTTGCCCTTGGACTTTCGCTGCCACCACCAAATGTCTAACACCGGTATTATTATTATTAGGAAAGAGTTCGTTTGGAAACGTCTTTCCCCCCAAAATCCTCCCAAATCTTACCCCCTTTTTTCTGGGGAAGGTTTGATAAAAATCCTCACCAATTTGCATAGGTGACCACAGACCCAAACCCTTGGATCTTAAGAACAATGAAAAGAAGGAATCAGTTTCTTAAAAGGAGAATTTTAATAGAAGAAAAAGTAAAAAAGAATCACCTCTGTAAACAGGATGGTAAATCCCTTACAGGGTAATCAGATTCAAAACATAGAGAATCCCTCTAGGCAAAACCTTAAGTTACAAAAAGACACAAAAACAGGAATATCCATTCCATTCAGCACAGCTTATTTTACCAGCCATTTAAAGAAATCAGAATCTAAGGCATATCTAGCTAGATTACTTACTAAGTTCTAAGACTCCATTCCTGTTCTGTCCCCGGCAAAAGCATCACACAGACAGACCCAGACCCTTTGTCCCTCCCCTCCAGCTTTGAAAGTATCTTGTCTCCTCATTGGTCATTTTGGTCAGGTGCCAGCGAGGTTATCCTAGCTTCTTAACCCTTTACAGGTGAAAGGGTTTTTCCTCTGGCCAGGAGGGATTTTAAAGGTTCCCTTTATATTTATGATAGGGGCACTGTGGGTTAGAATTGAGAGATCTCAGCAAAGGCAGGGAGGGAGCCCAGGCAGGGCTAGCAGGGAGCTGGGGGGCACAGGCAGAGCTGTGGGCGGGGAGCCCAGGGCAGGGCTAACAGGGGGCTGAGGGGCACTGGCAGAGCTGTGGGGCAGGGGAGCCTGGGGTGGGGATAGCAGGGGGCTGGGGTCCGCTGGCAGAGCTGTGGGACGGGGGAGTCCAGGCGGGCTAGCAGGGGGTTGGGGGGCACCGGCAGAGCTGTGGAGGGGAGGGGAGGCCAGGCAGGCTAGCAGGGGGCTGAGGGGCACCGGCAGAGCTGTGGGGCAGGGGAGCCCAGGGCAAGGCTAGCAGGGGACTGGGAGGCACTGGCACAGCACCACGCCGTGCACTCAGGCTCCAGAGAAGTAAAACATGAGCAGCTGTCTCCACCCCTCCCGGGAACCCGGCTGGAGGCAGCTCACCCTGCCAAGGGGGTCCTGTTGTCTAACTCACTGGGACCAGCCCAGCGCCAGGTGCTGCCTGAGGCCTGTGCTCCTGTCTCAGACCCTTCCACTGGGGCACGGGCTCTGCTGGCACCCAGTGCCGCCAGGGGAGCAGTGCAGGGCGCTGGTGTGGTGGCTGCTCTGGGGCGCTCCTCTGCCCTGGAAAGGACTCCCTTGAGCCGCTCCACCCTGGGCAGGGTTGCAGGGAACGCAGCGCTGCCCAGGGGCTGGAGACAGTGTGGGCCTGTCCCATCCTCTCCGTGTCTGCACAGAAAGGCTGCTGGAGCTGTTGCCTCTGTCTGCCCCTGTAGGTTACACTTCGCTGCAGGATGAGCTCCTCTCCCCTGCCTCCCTGCAGTACACGCTGCCGTCCCCGCTGCGTGCAGACCAGTACTGGAACGAGGTGGCCATCCTGGATGCCATCCCCATGGCCCCCACCGAGCAGGACGCCCTGCTGGAGCTGTCCGACATGCAGGTGTGGTCCTCAGGGCTCACCCCCTCGCTTGTGACTGCTGAAGACTCCTCTCTGGAGTGCAGCAAGGCTGAGGACTCGGACGCCATGAGTGAAGGCCGCTTCCCGGGGCAGCTGCTGGATGATGTGCACGGCCTGGACCACCTGGGCTCGCTGGATCTGGCTGAGGACGACACAGTGGATTCAGATGCCATGAATGGCCTTATCGACCTGCTGGAGCAGGAGGAAGGTCAGAGGTCCGAGGTGAAGCTGCCAGCGTGTGAGCGCCAGGCCGGGCTGGCGGGGGAGCAGGGCTCGGAGGATGAAGTCTCTTTTGTTTCAGGCCAGCAGAGGGTGCAGGCCAGGATCCTGGAGTCGCCAACTGTGAGCCGGGTCATGGAGAGGAGCAAGGGCAGGTAATGCTTCCTGGCCAGGCTGCTTGGAGCTGGACAGGGCAGCCCGAGGGACCCCTGGGGTGTCCACGCCACAGGGCAGGGTGGGGAGGGATGAGCGGCAGTGCAGCTGCTGCTCCGTAGGCCACCATTTGAGCATGATGCCCCAGAGAGCTGGGGGCACGCTTGGCCAGGGGAAGGATTGGATCGGCCAAGGAGCTTCCCACGGCTTTGGGGAATCCCTCAGCAACCACCTGGGGTGCCAGCCCAGCTCCAGGCTCGGGGATGGCTGTGGTGCTCTCGTTGGCAGGGAGCTGAGCTCCCGATGAAGGTACTCTGCCGGGGCTGAGGGCTGCCTGGCAGTCCCTGCCGCTCCTTGCCATAGTGCCTGGGGCAGGCAGGGGCAGGGCGAGCATGAAGGGCCTGGCTGGCCTCTAGGCCAGCTCCCTCCCCTTCCTCACCCGCTCCTTGTGCCATCAGCCTGCTGCTGTGCCCAGACAGGGCCGGGCCGCCCGTGGGTGTCTCCGGAGGGCGTTCTGTTGCTCCGTGGGTGGGGTGGGATGTAGGGCTAGTTCGGGATCCACGTTACAAAGGGGGGCTCCGAGTGCAAAGGCCGGTCAGTGGGGCCGGCAGCCTGTGTGTGGGCAGGAGAGCGAGGCTGGGCCCACACAGGGGGCAGCATGCCAGAGGGTAGAAACTGACCGTGTCTCTCTCTGTCCTTGTTCCTCTCTCTGCTGCCCAGGCTGAGGGACTGGAATGCAGAAGGCTCCTTTGTCTCCTGCCTGCAGGACCTGCCTGAGGGCTCCTGGCAGGAGGGGGTTCCCAGAAGCCCACGTCTGCTGCCCAGAGCAGCCCCTGGGGGAGCCCCCCTGGGGAGGGGCCAGGAGCAGGTTCTGGGGCCCCCGCCCGAGCATCTGCGAATCGACCCCCCTGAGGAGAGCGGCTGGCAGCCCCAGCACACGAGGAGCCAGGACTACAGCCAACGGCTGGAGGAGGCGGATAGCAGCTTCTTCAGGCAAACGAGGGTACGAGGGTAACAGCGAGAGCCGGCCCCCGGGGGCTGTGCATTGCAATGGAGCCACTGGTTGGAGCCCCCTCGCTGTGTGTGAGGACAATGGCACCCTTGCCGGGGGCCAGAGCGCACACAGGAGTGAATGCCGGGCTGCCCTGTCTGAAGAGCCTGGCCTGGGAGCCTCCGCTTCTTGAGCAGAGGCACCAGAGCCTGGTGACCTGCCCACCACTGCCCCCCCCTCCAGCAGCTGGGGTCCCTCAGCAGAATAACCCATGCTTTGGCACAGAGTGCTGGGCAAGTGCCTTCTGCTGCCCTGCCCCCAGCTCCGGGCACTGCCCCATGCCAGCCTCCCTGCCCGGGCTCCTGCGGGGGAAGGGGCCCAGAATAGCCTGGCTTGCACTAGGCCCAGGGTTTGATTTCACATATCAGCCTCTGCCTCTGTTCTTCATTTATAACCCAGACAGCCACCCTGCATGCTTCCTAATTGGGTAGCTCCCAGGGTGCCTGCCCTCTTCGGGTCGCCAGCACCAGGCATGGAGAGTCCAGAAATAGAGCTGGCCCGGATGGCCAGGGGCAGGGCTGGGGTTTTGGGAATCCTGCCATGGCCAGGCAGAGCTGGGCAGGGCCAGGGAAGGGCTAGTGCAGGATGGCATGTGGAGCAGGGTGGGCATGGCGTAGCAGGCCCTGGGGTGCTGCGGGGCGCACTGGACCAATCCTCCCAGAGCACTTCCCAGGAGCCCCAGGGTGGAGGACGGGGAGGAAGAGCCCTGCCGTGAATGCAGCGATGCTGGGGGCTGGCCGGCTTGCGGCCCCTTGGCTGGAGTCACTGAGGGGCTGCGTGACTTCTCCACACTCCTCACAAGTCTGCTGTGGGTGAGATGTCCTGGCTCATATTGCCCACGCTGCCCTCCTGCCCCGTCCGCAGCCCGCCACAGAGACACTGCGGGGGGGCAGCTCCCCTCTGCCTGGGGGGAGGGGCTGCGGCTGTCAGTCTGAGGCCAGATGACGTTGACAGAGCTCCGAGTGCAGAGGACAAACCCACCTGCCTGCCCGGCAAGTGGTGCAGCCGGCTGGTATGCAGCGGCTACAATTACAGCAGCCTGCCCAGGCTGCGCACAGAGCAGGGGGCAGCCGAGCCAGAGGCAGGGTGCACGCCCCACTGCAGAGCGACGCCATGGCCAGGATCTAGGCGCTGGGCTCGGCAAGTGGCCATGTGCTTGTGGCCCTAGCAGACGCACCATGTTGGCCTTCCTGACCCAGCTGCTGATCACCCTGGTGCTGCTGGGCTTCTTCCTGGTCAGCTGCCAGAATGTCCTGCACATTGTCAAGGGCTCCGTACGCTTCCTGCTCAAGCACGTCCACCAGGAACTGGACAAGGAGCTGGGTGAGAGCGAGGGGCTGACAGACGATGAGGAGTCCATCTCCACCAGGGTGGTCCGTCGGCGCGTCATTGTGAAGGTAACGCAGGCGGGGAGTGGGAGCCCTGAGGCATCAGGCACTGCCTTGCCTGTGGGGCTGTCGCTGGCCCCAGGGGAGCCATGCAGAGCTCTGAGCCTGGCTCGTTCCTGCATGCCCGGAGTGTAGCACTCGTGTGCCCTGGTGCTGGCCCTGCCCCTGCGCTTCCAGCAATGGCTGCTTCCCAGTGAGGGGTCTGGCAGGGCTAGGAGCTGGCGTGGTGTGGTGCAGGGGTGTTGTGCAGGGGGTTGGCGCATGGGGTTGGCAGTCAGCGGGGAAGTCGGATTTGGTGTCACTTATGCAGGGGCTGGGGCTTTTGCCCCACTTGGTGCCCTGCAGTGACCACAAGGGGCTGCCTGTGGGGCTTTGGCTCCCTGCCCTCCCCCTCACTGCCTCGCTCTGTTCTCTCCCTGGTGCTGCAGGGCAATCAGGTTCAGGATATTCCGGGGGAGCAGGTGACCGAGGAGCAATTCACTGACGAGCAAGGCAACATCGTCACCAAGAAGGTAAGTACAGGCCAGACATAGAGCCCCCCAGTCTCCCTGCTCTCCTTGCCCCCAGGGCTGGATATTCTGGGGCCTTCCCTGGAAACACCCCTCACCCAGTTCTGTCTCGGGGGAGCAGCATGCCCCAGCTTGGGGTGCCGAGGGCAGGGCAGGGCAGGGCCGAGCGGGAGTAGGACTGGAGGGGTGGTGTGGCTGAGTCCCTGGGGGTGTGTGGGGCCTAGCCTGGCTGGTGGCAGGCAGCTCTAATGCCCACTCTCTGCAGATCATCCGGAAGGTGGTGCGGCGGATCAGCGTGGGCGATGAGGAGAAGGAGGTGATTCTTGAGGGCTCTCTGCAGGAGCCCCAGGAGCTGGAAGCTGAGGCAGATCACTTTATGAAATATGCCATCCTGCATCAGGACAGTCTGGGCAGCAAGGTACAGTGTCTGCTCCTCTCCTGGCCCTTCGCCAGCTCTGGGCAGCACAGCCATGCGCCCGGCCAGGCAGGGCTCCTAGAGGGCTCTGGCTGGATCCTCCCTGGCCTCCTCTCCTTCCCTGTGCTCTTCTTCTGCTGTACCTCTGGGGCTGTGAGGGGCCATGCTTCCCCCCCCTCGCTGCAGCCTTCTTCTTGCCAGCCGGCTCTCCCGTCCTCCTCCTTGTCCTCTCTGTGTCTGTCTGTCTGTGTGACGCCTCCTGCTTCCTCTCTCTGCTGCTCTCCCCAGGAGGAGGCGCAAGGGCACATCCCAGAATCGGAGCTGATCGGGGGCAGGATGGGGGCTTACATAGTGAAACGAGCCAGCCTGAAAAGGGGAAAGCAGTGACCCCTCCCAGGGCCTCTTCCGAGGTAATGCCACCTTTGTTCTGACTACAGATCCAGCTCTCTGTGCTGTGTGCCCTGTGTGGAGCCCACCCAGCAACTGTGCGCTCCCCCTGCCCAGAGGGGAGACTCGGTTGCTCCATTAGGGCATGCTGGAGAACAAGCCCAGCGCTGGCTGCCTCTTCCCCGCTGCTGCCAAGCCTGCGAGCCCCATGCTGCTCCTGGGGAAGGGGGCTGGCTTCTCTGCACACTGCATGCCGGGGAGTCTGCCATTGTAGCACCTGTCTGTCTGGCTCACATGGCATTCTAGGGGAGGAGGGTGTCAGGCTGTCACCACGGTTACGACAGCCAGGAGGATTGTTACTGTGGGTTACAGTGTACTGTGGGGACTGTGATGGTGTCACTGCAGTTACAACAGCTAGGGGGCTTGTTACCCCGAGTTACAGTGCACCGTGGGGACCACAGTGGTGTCACCATGGTTATGACAGCCAAGGACATTGTTACCCTGGGTTACAGCGTACCATGGGGGCTGCGACGGTGTCACCGCGGCTACGACAGCCAGGGGGATTGTTAGCCTGGGTTACAGCGTACTGTGGGGGCTGCGATGGTGTCACCACAATTACGACAGCCAAGGGCACTGTTACTCCAGGTTACAGTGTACCGTGGTGGCCACGATGATGTTACCACAGTGACAGCATTCCAGGGGATTGTAACCAGTAGCTACAGCATGCAGTGCTGTGGAGATTGCCCTTGGCACAGTCCTTCCCTGCCAGCTCTTGGGCTGAGCTTTGCCCTGGACCCCATTCCCTAGTGCAGCTGCCCCATTCCCCATTTCTCTGCGTGCGCACCTTGCCCCTTGCAGAGGCCCCAGTGCCGCAGCTATAAATAGCCCCTGAATGCTGCCCCAGTGACAAGCTGCTGACATTCCAGCCTGTCAGGCAGTCCCTGCGCTGTCAGCTGTGCCCCAGAGCTTGTCCTGGAGCCTGGGTCTGGGGTCGGGTTTCCTGGAATGAGGTGCCAAGTGTCCTGGAGCATGGGGCTGACCCACGGCGGCGCCGCCTCACGTCAAACGCCCTCTCAGCGACTGGGTGCTGCAAGGAGCTGCACATTGCACCCGCGGGAGGCCAGCCCCTGCTCATGGCACCCATAACTCACAGCCGCCTCCACCTGCCACATAAGCCGCTTTCACCCGCAGCACCCCTTGGGCATTGCTGCCTGGCAGTGCTGCTAACATGCCATGCAGGGCCTTCTTGGTGGGGTCATGAGGGGCTCTGGGCACCAGAGGGCAGCAGAGAACCTACAGCTTGCAGGCGGCTGCAGGTTGGGATGGGGGAGCCGTGGTGGGAGGAGGGCGCAGGCAGTGTGCCCGTGGCCTGGGGGGGCCGTGTGCCCAGGGTGGAGTGTAGGGAGCGGGCAGCAGTGAGTGAATAGGAAGGTCAGTGTGCCCATGGCAGGTATGTGTGCAATAGCAATGGGGTGGGGGGGGCTGCATGCCCATGGCAGGGTGTCCAGGGCATTGTGCCCGGGGGGTGAAGGGGCAGATGGGGCAGCGGGCAGTGCGTGCCTATGACAGAGATGGTTGTTTTTGCTGGTGGGGTGGAAGTACCAGGCTCCAGTCCCACCAGGATCTCCTGGCTGCTCAGGGCCTGTCTGCAGTGATGTCTGCGCGGGTCTCAGAGCGCTGAGCCAGATTGGCAGCTGGATGCCAGGGCCATGGGGCGACCACAGGACGGGTGCCTCCTACATTGCCCTCGATGCAGCTTGTGCGCTGGACACTGTGACACTGGGTGTTGGGTCGTTTCCTGGCCCTCGGACAGCGCTGGATGCATGCTTGGACACGGCGTGCCTTGCTGTCCCTCACGCGCTTGCACCCAGGAGCCCTGCAGTGCTGCGGTTCCTGCTGA
This sequence comes from Natator depressus, assembly GCF_965152275.1. NCBI lineage: Eukaryota > Metazoa > Chordata > Testudines > Cheloniidae > Natator > Natator depressus. Next base: position 534,481 of record NC_134259.1, read on the forward strand.
GAGGCCAGGGGGCTGATCTGCAGCAGGAACCCTTTCCTGGCTGCCTCTATCCTGCTAGAGCGCAGCCAGGGGGATAGGTGTCTGCCCCATAAGGACAGGCGCTCCCTCGGGTCTCTGTCGTTTGTGCATACGTGTGCATGAGACGCATGGCATGGCCCGTACTGCAGGAACACAGGTATCCAGCCTAGCTCATTTCTCTGCAGTGCTCTGGGGAGGGGGTCCTGGGGCTGGCAGTCCCCAGGGGTGGGGCCTCCCTGCTCCCTCACCCGTGCTCTGCGAGCTGCAAGTCTGGCCCAGCCACCTGGGTTCTTTCCCTGGAACAGCACAGGCTGAGAGGCAAAGGCTGGTGGCTGCAGTGATGGCTTTGAGGTGGGGTGTATGTTCCTGCACAGAGCGCTCGTGGGCGGGTGTGGCAGGGAAATAACCTGAGAGAGCCCATCTGGCCCCTGCACAAGGCTGCAAGTAACAGTTAAACCTCTGGTGATGGGGTGGGGGACACTCACCCCCCTGTGCATTCGTCATCACACCCTGCCCAGGGACCACCTCCGCTCCCAGACCACCACAGGGCAGTAACCCCCAGTCCATGCATTCTGCCTCATGCCTCTGCATCCCCCAGACGGCCGCCCCGGCTGAGCACATCTCCAATGCAGACAGCCATTGCCGGGGCCTGTTCCCTCTGAGCAGGCAGCTGACTCCCGCTGTTCACAGCTGCGGCTCCAGCACCCTCCTCACTCCAGACCCTTGGAAATGAACAGATGGGGGCTGGTTTCAGCCAGCATCTCGCCCTTTGCTGGGTGCTGCAGCGTTGGGTGCCAGAGGGTCTTACATCCAGCACCAGGGCTTCTGCTTTCCCAGCTGCCTCCTACCTTTGTTCCTGCCCCCAGCATCAGCCAGTGCCTCGGAGCTGCTGTCCTCTGGTCCAGTAGCCATGCCTGTAAGTGGAGCGTTGGGTCATGCCGCCAGCTCTGGCCTGCTGCCCTGCGGGGGAGCCAGCAGGGCGCTGTTTGTAACCCAAGCTCCGTCTTCTCTGTCCTTCAGGATCTCACCTCCACCCCGAACCACTGACTGCAGCCACGTGCGGCCAGCCCCGCAAGGAGAGGCGAAAGCGGACAGGCGACGGGAGCAGGGCTGGCTGTACATGTTGCTCTAGGCTAATGGCATGATTTCTGTAAGAGACTTACTTCCTGTCCTATTCGCATGATTGACCGACTGCCAACGCATGACTACGGACGGGGACCCCAGGAGCCAGCAGCACCCGGGGCAGCGTTTCTCTGGCAGGGACGTGACTCTGCTGCGCACACCCTGACTCCGGACAGGAGGCTGCGGCTATGAAGGGCTGCCCAGGGTGGGGGCGTTGGCTCCCACCTATCCCTCATGTTGTCTCCTGGCTGGATTTTGCTGCTTCATCCCCTTCCAAGGAGTGTGTCGGGAGGGGGGATGTCAGAGCCTAAGGGGGCGGTGGGGGGAGGGCAGAACTGCAGCTCTCGAGGGAGCAGCCCCAGCAAGGGCAGGGGGAGGGGACTGGATTGTGGCTGCCTTGCCCCTGTTTCTCCAGGAGCTTCCCCCAGTGTGAGCGTGTGGCTCCCAGCAGCACTGAGCTCCTCGCTTGTGTTGAAAGTGTAAACTGTACAGTACTCAGCCTTGTGTATATGAACAAATAAATACTATGCAACGCCCAAGGGCACTCAGCGGTGTGCAGAGCACTGCCCGCTCCGTGCCCGCATACCTCGCCGGCTGTAGGACAGGGATGGCTCATCAGCCCCCACCAGGGAGGAGCTCCGCCCAGTGCAGCTGGGAAGCTGGTGGTGTCAGAGGGCGACAGAGCCAAACCTCCCAGTGTCAGGCTGGCACTTTTACTCCCCTTGGCCTTGTTCATTTCCTGACACCCACCCGGGGCCAGGCAGGGGGCTGGGACACCTGTGCCAGCCCCTGCCCACTTTGGTTACAGATAGGGCAGAGCTGAGAGCCTCCCACCAGGCCCTACTGCCCTGGCACGGGATGGGCAGATGGTGAGCACTGGTACAGCCCAGCACCTGCCTCAGCCCATGCTTGGCTCTACCCAGCACAATGGCTGCTCAGGAGAGATGCAAGGAAACAGCAGTGGGGTTTGCACCCCTGTCCTCTGCACCATTTGTGAGGCCCTCCAGGGTCCCTCGGCCTCTCTGAAAGGCCAAAATCAGCACAGCTCCAGTGTCCCCGACCCTTCCAGGACCAACCCCCAGCGCCCAGGGCAAAGGAGGCGCGTCAGAGCAGCTCTCCCAGGCTCTTGCACTGCGTCAGCACCACAAACCCTACTGCTGCAGTCTGGCCGGAACAGAGAGGGTCACGCTGCGACCTGGAGTCCCAGTCCCGGGAGCTTTAACTGGGGACAGCAGAGCTCTGCCCCAGGCTGGCCCCTTGGCTCAGCTGTTCCTGCCAACAGCTCTGTCCTGGCAGGAGGCGGGGGGGTGGGAGCTACCTGGGCTATGTGACATGTGACCCCAGGCGGGCTGGTTGCAGGAAGGGGGTGCTGGCTGCCACGTCCCTCACCTCCCTTAAGGGTGCAGGAAGGAGCCAGGCAGAAACAATTGGACTTGCGCTTTCCCCAGGACGTCGCCATGGCCCCGTCTCAAAGGGGCTGACGTGTTTCCCGGTGGCAACGCCCAGGCCAAGCCCGCCACTGGAGCCAGGCTGCAGCCGCCATGCCCAGCAGGCCTTGGCAGGTGGGCATGTCTCGTTGAAAAGCCCTCTGCTCCCCGGCAGGCTGAGGAGGTGGAGTAGATGCAGAGACGCGACTAGGCCAGCCTTCTCCTCGGAGAGCAAAGCGACACCACTGCAAACCACGTAGGGTACAGACCGTCCATCCACAACCCTCCGCTCTGTAACATAATGTCCCTAGAATGGCTGACTTCGATAGCATCTCCGCAGAGTCTAGTGCAGGCCCCCTGCTTTGGCCTCTATACTCCGTAGGGAATGCTCCACTGCACTGTACCGGCCCCGCGGGAGCCGTTGCTTCGCGCTCTGATTGCTAGTAGGAGCTGGTAGGGGCAGGGGCGCGCTCGACATGACGCCTAGAGAATGCTGCAGGCTGCGCACTAGACGCTTTTTAGAAGTTTTAAAATAATTTTATTTCCTTTTTTTACTGTTATGACGACGAGCCTTTTGGCTCTCCCTGCCCCCATCTTAGCCGCTGATGTATAGACCATTCTCCCTGTACACCAGCTACCAGACTACAACTTAATAAAGAAACCAACAAGAGCTGGGCCTTGTCTCTGCTTTTCTGCGGGGGGCCGGGATGTCCTGGCCAGACAGCAGCTCCCTCCCTGGGGTCCCCATTGCCCAGGCTAATGGAGGGAGGGGTAACAAGGCTGCAGATCTGGTGGTCAAGTCCATGTCCTGCCATGAACGCACACCACTGCCTTCCCTGCTCACCAGGGTGGGTGGGAGGGAGAGCTGCAAACAGAAAGGTGCCCAGGGCAGCAAAAGATTCAGGTCTGCTGCCCCAGCACAGGGCTGTCCCCTTGAAGGTGGGACCCAGCAGTGGCATCCTCTGGGGATGTGCCGAGGCCTGGAGGCTTGATATCCTGGTGGAACACAGGGTAGAAATACCCAGCCGGACAGCACCAGCCCTGTGCAGGGAATGACATCACCGCCCCTGCTTCTCCCGTGTCACTTGCTGCCTTGCCACAGCTGAGCGCTGCCCCTTGTGGGAGGGCCACCCGGAGGCACACCCAGGTGCACTGGCTGCTTTCACTGTGGCTGCTTGTGACCTTTGCCTCCCAGCCCCCAGACCCGTCACAGAACAGTGGGGAAAGGCCCATGGCTTTGGCCATGTGGGCACCGAGCCCCGTTTGCACACACAGCAGGTGTCTGGCTGGATTGAACAGCACCGACTCAAGGGAGGGAGATGGGAACCAGCTTCCCAGTTGGTGCTGTTTGTTAATCGTTTTCCTGCCTCCTGCCTGGGCAGGGGAAGGGCATATTTGCATGTGTGCACGCATGATTGTGCATGCAGGGACAGATGTATGGGGCGGGGGGGGGGGGGGGAATGCAGGGACAGGTGTGGTGGGGCATGCATGCAGGGGGGGCATGTGTGGCTGGGGGGGCACATGCAGGGACAGGTGTGTGGCTGGGGGGGGCACGTGCAGGGACAAGTGTGTGGCGGGGTGTCACAGAGTCCCTGGGCGATGCTCTGGAACTGCTCCCCATGAAGCCAGTCAGGACTCTGGGGCAGTCGCCTTCCTGTGAGCAGCCTGTCTTCAGGACACACAGCTCACCCGGCTTCCACCTTCCTGGGTCTGATCTCGGAGCATTCAGCATCCTCTGCCCCTCCGTGTGCTTCCCACAGCGAGTCCGCTCAGGTGGGGTCTTGGGGAAGCCAGAAGGTCCTGCCCCCCAACTTCGCAGTCAGACGTGACTCTCAGCCAGCCAGTAAAACAGAGGGTTATTAGACGACACAAACATGGTCTAAAACAGAGCTTGTAGGTGCAGAGAACCAGACCCCTCAGCTGGGTCCATTTTGGGGGGCAGTGAGCCAGACAACCACGTCTGCCCTTCACTCCATGTCCCCAGCATGCCCAAACTGAAACTCTCTCCCACCCCTCCTCCTCTGGGCTTTGTCCCTTTCCCCGGGCCAGGAGGTCACCTGATTCCTTTGTTCTCCAACCCTTTAGCTCTCACCTTGCAGGGGGGAAGGGCCCAGGCCATCAAGTGCTAGGAAACAGGGTGTTGGCCATCCTCTGTGTCCAGACCCCTGCACACACCTGCCCTCTAGGGCTCTGCAATGATCATACACCCTTACCCCACCACCTAGATACTTAAGAACTGCATAGGGGAAACTGAGGCACCCCCACACTATTCAGATGAAACATTAAGAACAGTCCTGCTTCGTCACATCTCTCCCCCCTTCAAGATCGAACTGAGCGGGGTCACTTTAGCCAGTGACCTGGGGACGTTGGAAGCCACCAACGTTCCCACTGATGCCCCAGTATCTCTCCCATTCCTTGGTAGGAGTTACACCAAGCCCTTCCAGTTTCACGCCCTCCCTTAGGTCGGGGGTGGTCAATAGCACTCGCAGGCTGCATGTGGGAAGGTTTATGCGGCCCGTGCCCTTTGGCCACCCCAGAACCCCAGGGGGGTCAAATTGGGATTGGGTCTTCTCCCCAACAAGCTGGCCAAACACAGCCACTTGGTTATAGGACTGTTTAACTTTCTTAACAGCTTTCACTTCATCCGAGACCTTCTCAAAGTTATCCACACTGGGTCTTTCAACAGGAAAGTCAGTGGATCCAGTCACAACAGAAAATTTCTGGCTGTTAGGAACTGAAACTTTCTTGATTAAATCACTTTCACACCCTTCAGTTGCAGTAAACTGCTTGCAAAGACTCCATGAGGATTCTTTTCCCTAGGGCTTTTCTATGCAACAATTCACCCCTCACAGAAATTCTGCTCTTACCCTCTTTACCTAAGGCTTGCTCTAGAGGAACACTTTCCTGAGCAACAACAGACTCTTTCTGGGTCTCCCTTACATCCAGAATCACCTCTGGCCCATCCGGTGGATTCCTACACAATCCCCTTTCAGACAAACTGACCTGACCTAGATAAAACTGACCTAGATAAAAGGTCAGAAGCATTCTCCTTCCCTTTGCCACACACAAGTTCAGGAATCTTTTCCTTCTTGCTACAGGTTTCCACACCCTCAGTACGTAACAGAATCACATCATCTTCATGCTCTCCTTGTGCCCTGGCTAGGATCTCACCCTGATCAGAGTTGCGACACCCTTTCCCAACAATACACTAGCAACAGGCAAAATACAAGCACCCGAATTGTCTGGGCTCTGGGATTTTACATAGACACTAACTGGATGCGACCTAGTTACAGGGCCATTCTCCCGAGCAGACACAAACTTAGGGCCATTCCCTTCCTGGGCTTTAGCTGAATCCAGAACAAACTCTGAGACAACTGCACGACCCTCAACCGTCACAGGCTGAAAGGCCCCTTCTGTCTGCTCCACAGACAAAGAAGAGCCGGACACACTTTCTCCTTGACCAGACACACAGCTTGGGATCTCTTTCCCCTTGTCCCAGCACACAAGGCTGGTCACAGACAACTGCTTGGAGATCAGGGTAGCTCCCTCCATAGGCAAGTCAATACCCCTGACAGACACAGGCACGTTTCCTTCACTGTCCCAGTTCTCCACCCAGCTAACAGGTAAAGTCCAGGGACACTCATCTTCCACTCTCCTCGCCTTCCCACCCTGCTGACTAGACACAGCCATCAGCTCACAAGGCTGCCTAGGCTCATCCAGACTTTCCTTACCAAGCACCTTGCCACTCCCCACAGATCCCCTGCCCTGCCTGTGTCTCCCCCCACTCAGCTGGGGTCTCAGCTCCCGCTGTGCTCAGCGCTGCCCTTGCTGTCCCAGTGGGGGTAGGCAGCGAGCTCGCTTCTTTCCTCACTGCATCAGAGCCAGCGTGAGCCCCTTCTCCACCGATTGGTTCCCTGGATTCAAATTCAAACCCTTGGCAGTTACAGGAGCAAGGCCTGGATCCTGTCCCAAAGAGACAGAGTCACCCCACAACAGGGTCTCGCAGCTGGTATCCTGGAGCACCCCAACAGCCAGCCAGCCCGACCCCTCCTGGGTCTGCACAGGGATCTGGGCCATAGGCAGGGCGGGGGGCTTCGTCCCTGGAACCCTCACCCAGCTCACACAGCCCCTCAGCATCTGAGGCTGCACCACCCAGGTCCTAACAACAGTTCTCTCTGTTCCAGGATCTCGCCACCCCAGGAATGTCTCCTCATTGACCATCACCTTCCACACCCACTGGAGGTCCAAGGGGCCTGGCCCCAGGAAACTCCACACAGACATATAGGTCGGGGTCAGGAGTGGGAGCCTGTCCACCTCCCCACCCATCTGGCTGACGGAGTCTGTGGCCTTGGGATCCAGCAAGGGAGCTAGACACCGGGGCTTTTTCACAGGGTCCCCCTGGTTCAAATCTCCAGCCTGCTCAAAGGCAGTGAGGTTGCATCCACATCCCCCCCCCACTTACCTAGGGGCAGCAATTTAGTCTCGAGGTTCCCTGTGGAACTGGCACCCCCGGGGTCTATCCCCACTCACCCCTGGGAGGTCCCCTAGGCCTCTCCGCTCCACCATCGCCAGTTCATGCTGCTGCTGCTTCCGCAGCTCTTTCTCGGGCTCTCGCTGTCTCTCACAGTCCTCTTGCTCTCTCGGACTCAGCTCCAATCCCATCCGTCTCCAATCCCCCGATGGGGAACCTGATCGTGAAGACCCTCGTCTGGTCGGGGACTGGAGTCTTGGGGATGCCTGGCTACCACTCCAGCTGCTCCCAGATCCTGCTATAGCCCCATTTGGGGTCAGGAATCTGCTCCTTAGAGCGGTCATCCTCCTCCAGCTGCACGATTAACTGTGCTTTGGTGAACTTTGCAACGCTCAACGCTTTCTTTCTGCACAGGGTTACAATGTTCTTCTTCTCCTTCTTCTCCTGTGATGGTGACAGGCCATCACTCCGCTCTTCCCAAGTTGTTGTGGACTCACAGGCCTGTGTGCTGTCAGCTCTCCACGGTTTCCAGGGAGAACCCCTAATGTGCCAGCCCTTCTCGAGGTCACCACCTCTTTGCCAGGGTCGAGCGGCAGACTCCTCTGCCCCTTGGACTGCTCGCTGCAATCCCCCGGGGAACTCTGTTACTGCAAAAGTCCTTCTCTCTCCCATGGCCAAGCCGCAGGCTCCTCCGTCCCTGAGACTGCTCACCGCAGTCCCCAGGGGGACCCCATTACTGCACAGTCCTTCTTGCTGGTCACACACTCCCAGGGGTTAACCGCCCCCTGAAACCACTCCTCTCTGAGCCTTCAGCATTCCTGGTCCTCGTCAATCCCCCTTTGTTTTACTGCTCCCCCGTCACTTACTGCAGGACGTGCCGTCCACGGGGTGCAGTACATCCCACCTCTGCCACCAGTTGTCACGGAATCCCTGGGCGATGCTCTGGAACTGCTCCCCATGAAGCCAGTCAGGACTCTGGGGCAGTCGCCTTCCTGTGAGCAGCCTGTCTGCAGGACACACAGCTCACACAGCTTCCATCTTCCTGGGTCTGACCTCGGAGCATTCAGCATCCTCTGCCCCTCCATGCGCTTCCCACAGCAAGTCCGCCCAGGCGGGGCTCCTGGAGAAGCCAGAGGGTCCTGCCCCCCAACTTCGCAGTCAGACGTGACTCTCAGACAGCCAGTAAAACAGAAGGTTTATTAGACGACACGAATATGGTCCAAAACAGAGCTTGTAGGTGCAGAGAACCAGACCCCTCAGCTGGGTCCATTTTGGGGGGCAGTGAGCCAGACAACCACGTCTGCCCTTCACTCCATGTCTCCAGCCAGCCCCAAACTGAAACTCCCTCCAGCCCCTCCTCCTCTGGGCTTTGTCCCTTTCCCGGGCCAGGAGGTCACTGGATTCCTTTGTTCTCTAACCCTTTAGCTCTCACCTTGCAGGGGGGAAGGGCCCAGGCCATCAGGTGCCAGGAAACAGGGTGTCGGCCATCCTCTGTGTCCAGACCCCTGCACACACCTGCCCTCTAGGGCTCTGCAATGATCATACACCCTTACCCCACCACCTAGATACTTAAGAACTGCATAGGGGAAACTGAGGCACCCCCACACTATTCAGAGGAAACATTAAGAACAGTCCCACTTCATCACACGGGGGCTGGCAGGCTGGAGCAGGAGGACACTGCTTGTACAAGTAGGGACGATTAATACTACAAAATGGAGCCCGCCAGGCTGGGGCAATCACACCTGCCCCGCCCCATTCATTGAGCTGACACATCACACGAACCAGGAGCCCTGCGCTGCAGCCCAAGGGATCAGGCCTGTTGGCTGCTTGCACCTCCCCACAGCTGCTGTCCATCAGTGTGGGCGGCTGCATGGGCCCTGGGGTCAGAGGGAGCGGTGCGGCCTCTGCCCTGGAACCCCTGCAGGGCCCGGGTGCCACATGGGCTAAGGCCAGGCAAGCCCACCAACCACAAGCCAGCAGCCACGGGGCACTGCACCGCAGACATGAGCGCTCCTGCCCCATACACACAATACCCCCCATACGCATCTGCACAACACACAATAGCCCCCCCCGCACACACGCTCTATCACATGCATCCCCACCACCGTCTCCATGCCAGCCATGGCCAAATAGTGGCACGCACAGGTATGGACCCCCACGGCTGGGACTGGGGCGCTCCATACACAGGCAGCCCGCGCTCTCGGGCATGTACATACGTGCACATAGCCAGACCTGCACGCTCACCCAGGCCCCGCCGCGCACACGTGGCCTCGCACCCTCTGGCCCAGGCAGTCCCCAACCCCGTGGCCCCTGCACACACCTGCACGGCCCTGCCCCGCCCAGCCCAGCCCAGCCTAGCCTGGGCTCCTGGCGCAGCGTCCCTGGCTGGGGCGTGGGGCAGCCCCAGGCCTGGGCTCTGAGCCCCGCAGCAAGCAGCTGATTATTTTTTACAGCTAATCTTTCAAATTGCAATTTGTCTGGGCTGAGCCAATCCAGGGCCTGCCCTGTCACCCAGCCAATGGGAGCTTAGCCCCAGCAGCTCAGCCAATCGGGGTCCAGTATTCTAATGGCCCACATCTTTATCAGAGAAATGTTGCTTCTCTTGAAGTTAAACTTCTGTGGCAGGGGCCTGGGCGCAGCGTCTCTGGGGGCACCTGGGGTCAGCCAGGTCAGCCGGCCCCGGCATTGCATGGGCTGGGCCTGAGCCCTGGCCAGCACCTGGCAAGGTGCTCCTGGACCAGTCTGCCCCCTGGGAGCCCGCCGGGGCACGCGGCTGCCGTGGTGCCCGCTGCCCGGGCGGTGCCAGCAGCTGACGCCCAGGCAGGGCTGTCGGGAAGCGGCAGGACTGTGGCCAGCGGGCACGGCCCCGCACCGAGGCCAGGCTGCCTGGGATGGCTTTGCTAGCAGGCGGCATGCAGCCGGGGCGCTAGGGGCTGGTTTGGTGCATTCGCCGGCCTCTGCCGGGGCGAAGCGGCGCCATGGACACCAACCTGCAGGGGACATTCCTGCTCAACAGCCCCTCGCTGGCCCCCTTCCCGGAGGCGAAGGCCCCCATGTGCCAGTACTCGGTGCAGAACTCCTTCTACAAACTCAGCCCGCCAGGACTCAGCGCCCAGCTGGCAGCCGGCACGCCGCACGGCATCACCGACATCCTGAGCCGCCCAAACAGCAGCCTGCTCTCAGCCTACCCCCACACGGGCGGCTTTAACAGCCTGGGCTCCCAGCCCGTCTACTACGGACCCCAGGTGGGGCCCTTCTCCAAGGCAGGGAGCGACTATCCATCCCGTGGCAGGGACTGCTGGGCAGACACCAGCCAGGACTGGCGAGGAGGCCGACCATGCGGCAGCAGTAAGTACCTGGCTTGGCACCGCAGCTGGGGGGGTGGGGGGGGGCAGGGGGCTCAGCAGCACGAGGCCAGACACAGAGGTTTGGCTCAGCAGGCCCCACTAGCCCATGCTCCCCATGCCCCTACCAACTGCCCCAGCCCGCCTGCGCCCCATAGCCCGTGCTCTAACCGAGAGGTTAGAACCGTTCTAGGGCAGGGCAGAAATCAGCGTCCTTACCCCCGCAGGGACAGAGCTGAGCCCCCTGCAGGGAGAGGGGCTGAGCCCCAGAATCCCGAGCTGGGGGCAGAATCCCCCTGCCCCAGCTGGGCGCCTTGCTCTGGCACCCACCTGCATGAGTGGGAACTCTGCTCTCTTTGCCAGCAGCGCGAGCTCCAGGACGCGCTACATTCAGCCCACGGGGCAGGGAGAGGTGCCGGCTCAGGGATCACCTGGCTCAAGGGAGAGGGTGGGACAGCAGGACTGGGGCAGAGCCTGCAGGGACCTGTCAGCCTGCCCTGCCCACCCCTCCAAGGGATGTGTTGGATGAGTGCTGGGAGGAGTGAGTTGATTGATCCCCAACCCTGTGGGGGTCCTTAGGGGCTCAGCACCCAAAACACACCTGACATGTGGGTGCCCTGGAAAGCCTGGCCCTGTAGCCACAAGCCCCTGTTCCAGAACCCCATGGTGGCCAACATGGGGGGAGCCCAGGCCCTGAGGGACAGGCTGCCCTGGGGCACTTCCCCACTGCTCATGCTAGCACAAGCCCTTGGGCCACGAGTGGCTGCTTTAAGCCGGCCATAGCAGCTGGCCTTGACTTGGGAGCAGCCGGGATGGGCACCATGCCCCTGGCTGGCTGGGCAAGGCAGCGTGCGTGCCCCACTTGCTGCCGGGCACCAGGGTGCCATGTGGCACAAGGGCCACTGGGCCTCTCAAGGGCATTTGATGTCACTCGTGAGGGTGGGGCTGGGCCTCCATTTCCCTGATGGAGGCATGGGGGACCCATCCCTTGTGGCTGTGATGACAGCATCCGAAACAAGCCCAGCAGGTGCCAGACCCCACTCAGGGGACAGAACAGCGTGCCCAATACAGGGCGTTACTGTGACCCTGGGGGCTGGGGGGGCACAGGGAGCAGCCCACTGGGAGGGGGGAGTTACTGTCACCTGTGGGGCGGGGGGGCACAGGGAGCAGCCCACTGTGGGGGGAGAGTTACTGTCACCCGGGGAGGCTGTGGGGAATGTCCAGCTTTGTGGGTGGGGAGTTATTGCTCTGGTCAGGGCGTGGGGAGCATCCCACTCAAAAGCAGTGTTACCATCACCCTTGGGGAGGCACGTCTTGCTCTGGGGGGGTGTCCTGCTCTGGGGGAGGGAGGTGTTACTGTCACTCCGGGGAGGTTACTGTCACTCTGCAGGAGAGGGCCTGCTCTGGGGGGGGGGTGTTACTGTCACCCTGTGGGGGGTGTTACTGTTGCTCTGGGGGGGTTACCAGCTCCCTGGGGAAGGCTGCAGGGCACATTCCCCTCTGGGGGTTACTTTTACCCAGGGGGGGGCATGAGGCATGTCCTGCTCATGGGGTGGGGGGAACTGTCACCCCAGGGAAAGGGGGGACCGTGGGGCACAACCCACTCGGCGGGTTGGGGGGTGGGGCTGCAGGCACAGCTCCCACTGGGCTCCACTAGGGCTCTGCGCGTCCTGCCCAGCTGCGCCCTCTGGGGCAGTAGGTGCCTGGCTGGTCAGCTCAAGCTGCGCCAGACCCCCTGCACTGACCGGTCCCCTCCCTCCGCCAGCCCCAGCTCACCTGGCCGACAGCATCCACAAGAAGAAGCACACGCGCCCCACCTTCACTGGCCACCAGATCTTTGCGCTGGAGAAAACCTTTGAGCAGACCAAGTACCTGGCAGGGCCCGAGCGGGCACGTCTGGCCTATTCCCTCGGCATGACCGAGTCGCAGGTGAAGGTGAGTGAGGGGCCAGGGCCAGCGCTGGGACTCAGGGGCCGGGCCACTCAGGGCCGTTTTATTAAAGGGGCCAGTGGAGACTGACCCGAGCTCCTCAGGGCTGGGCTGGATCCTTTGGCAAACTGGCCTGTTGGGGGTGCCGGTTCACTGGGCACTGAGGGGCTTGGCCAGGGCAGTGGGGGCTGGTCACCCCTCAGCAGCAGTGGGGATGAACAGGGAGCTGGGAGGGGGGCGCATCAGCTCAGTGCAGCCCTAACACACTCCCCATCCCCGGCCAGGTGTGGTTCCAGAACCGACGGACCAAATGGCGGAAGAAGAGCGCGCTGGAGCCCTCGTCCTCCTCGCAGCGGGTGGCGGGCGAGCGGGCCGCCTCTGAGACCGAGGACGACGAGTACAACAAGCCCCTGGACCCTGACTCAGACGACGAGAAGATCCGCCTGCTGCTGAGGAAGCACCGGGCTGCGTTCTCAGTGCTCAGCCTGGGCACCCACAGTGGCTGAGCCCCCGGCCCCCTGCAGTGCCTGGCACTGGCCCCGTGCCCGAGATGCCTTTGCACCAGCCTGCTCGGAGCCAGAGACACGCAGAGCAGTGCCCGAGCTGGCAGGGGCTGCTCTGAGCGGGAGGGGTCGAGCCGTGAGGTACAGGGTCCTGGAGCAGGGATGCTGGAGCCTGCCTCCTCCCCGGCTGAGTCGTGAGGGGACAGGAGCAGCCCTGACCCAACAGGAGCTGCTGGTGCAGCCTTGGGCCATAGAGCCAGGCTGCAAATGGGAAAGGGGGGCTCTGCCTCTGTTCCTGCCCCATGCTGGGAGGGGGCTGCCCCCACCCTGGGCAGGAGGAAGCCGGGCTCCAGTATGTCCCGGGCTGTTGGTGTTACAGACCCTGCCGTGCCATGAGCAGTGATGAAATAAAGGTCCCAGCCCCCTCTGCATTTGGGCAGTTATTTGACTGCGGCGTGTCCGTGGGTGCAGCTGGCTGGGGCGGTAGCAGAGTGTCGATGGCTGAGCTGCCTGGTGGGGGGTGAGGGGGTTAAGCTATAACCCATTGAACCCCACACTGAACAAAGGGTCCCTGCGGGACCTGCACTGAGTGTTGGCTGGCCTGGGCCTCGGCTCAGCACGCAACCAGGGGGAGGCGCTGGGGACACTCACTGGGGCTGAAAGACAGTAGCTGAGCTGGGCAGCAGCTGAAAGGACGCTGGCACTGCCATGGTGATGCTGGCACACAGTCTTGACAGCGCTGCTGTGGAAAAGGTCACAGTCCTGGAGCCACCAGCACTAGATTCCTGCGGGTACATTATTTATTAATTAATTTGAAGTTTGACCTGGGGCGTTGCCCCATCTTTCCTCATTAGCCCAGCCCTGCTCTCTGCCCCATGGACTCAGCAGGGCCTGCGTGCTGTCACCCTGCTCCTGCCTGAGTCTGTGCTGGTCACTTGCCCGGGCGAACCTGATCCGTGCAGCTCCCTGGGCCAGGCGAAGCCGACCTGCGCGGCTCCATGCAGGGCGGGTACCCCAGCAGGCGGCATTTGGAGCCCTCTGTCCAAGCATTAGTGTTCGAGGCCGAGCCAGCAGCTGTTGCTGGCCGTTCACGCACAGGCAGTAACGCTGTGAGGGCTGCTGCCCTGACCCATGGAGAACCAGCCCAGCTGTAAGGGGCGATGGCCATGGGGTGCTGGGGGAGGGGTCCAGACAGGCCAGGAGCAGCGTGACCAGTCCCAGGTGGGAGGTTAGCCCAACAGCCGCAGAGACCCGGTTGTAGACCCGCCTCATACAGCAGAGTGCTGAATGCAGCAGGAGCACCAAGCTACCCCAGTGCCAGCCTCTCCTAGCCGGGGTGCTGTGGGGAGCAGGGTCAGCGCCCTGGAGGGGGAGGGGAGCTCTGGGTTTCTTTGCAACTTGTAGCTCTCAGGTACTCAGCGTACCCTGAGCTACTGCATGAGGCACCAGTTCAAAAGTCGCTCGTTAGGCCTCTTGTTGGAACTTATTAGCAGCAAATAAATACCATTTATCTTGGGGCGGTGAGTGAAAGCCCATTCACCTGTCGCAGCCACACGATTGATGCTGTGTCAATAGCAAAGGAGTGTTTACTGCCACTCCAACCTGCGCACGCCCTCCGCCCACCCTATGCGTGGGTCACAAGCGAGAGTGCCCAGAGCAGCCTGTGTGTGCCCTCGCCAATGCTAGGCCCCCAGGCTGGCTTGCCCAGCCCCTCCTGGGCACAGCACTGCCTGTAGGGCGCATATGGGCTGCCCCCAAGGGGCTGGGCTGGGCTGGCCTGCGCTCAGAGCCGGAGCCAGGCTTGCTCTGAGACGCGCCCGGGTGGGGGGACTACATAACATGTGTTCAGTTGAAGTACGGGCACAGCCCCTGCACTAGGGGATGAGTGTGCACTTGTGCACGCATGCCATGTTCCCATGTAAACATGGTTCTCCTGCTCCTACTGCACCAACCACGGGCTGGCCAGACTCTGACCCTGCCTGGGTGTGGTAGCCCTGGGGGAGCGGGTATTTTGGGGTGGGGAGGGAGGGAGAGGGAGGCAGTTGTAGTGCAAGCCAGTCCCCCTGTAGCTCTTTTCCCGTGGGTCTGGGCTTTCCCCTCAGTGCCAGGCATCACAAACTGGTGCAAAGCTACTCAGATTTGGCCTCCGTCATTCACAATAGCATCGCTGGCGGGCTGGCCACAGCCCCACAGGACAGGAGCTGCTGCTGCAGGCTGAGGTGGGACAGGCTCCTGTTCCACCGCCCGGGAGGGATTAAGGTGGCCGTGCCAGGGCAGAAGGTGCTGCAGCCGGTGGCCACTGCCCCCTCCCAGGAGGGCGAGGCAATGGTGGAGAAGGACGCTGGCCTGATTTTAGGTGCCACCCTGCAAAAAATTTGTCCCGCGGTTGGATTGCAAAAAAGACAAACTGCAGTTGGTGGGTCACCTTGGTACGAGGTTTGGGCCTCACTGTATTGGCCATGCCAAGGCACGGGGACAGGGTGCCCTAGCCAGGCCACATGTGATGGGCCTGGGCACCCCAATTGTGAGCCATGTGTGCGAACTCACGCATGTGCACGTCACTGTGTGCTAGCAAATAACCCAGCCCCTGATAAGCTCTCCTACTTACCAAAGGTGAGAGCCAATTACATGGTGGCCAGCTGTGAGCAAACAAGCTGCAGCATCCTGGGGAGGAAATCAATAGGAGATAAGGTGGTGTGGGCCTATCATAGAGTGATTAGTGTGGCGGGGCACCTTTAACCAGATAGCCCAGCCCAGCTGCCATGACCCATTGGGGTCTGGACCCCCAACAGACCTCCAGCAGCCCCTGCCTGGCATCAAAGCCCAGCGCTGCACCGTCCGCCAGTCCCCACTGTCATGAAACCATCACCAATGCAATGCAGCCCCGGGGTCACAGCACGGCCTGTCTGCTGACACCACGGTACGGCCCCCCCAGTCCAGCCCCTCCCAATGCCACAGCATGGCCCCCCAGCCCCTCCCAACGCCACGGCATGCCTCCCCCATGCATACAGCCCGCCCACCCCCAGTGCCACAGCATAGCCCCCGCCAGCCCCTCCTAATGCCATGGCATGCTTCCCCCAGCGTAATTGCCCCGCCCCCTCCCACCCCCAATGCCACGGCATGGCCTCCAGCACCACTGCCCAGTCCCCACCCCAACACCACGGCATGGCTGCCCCCCACCCAACCGCACAGCCCGTCCATTGGTGCCACGGCACAGCCCCCAGTGCCACTGCCCATCCCCCATCCCCAATGCCACAGCCTGGCCCCCAGCTCCGCCATGCAATCCAGCCCCTGACCACTCAACCTGACTCTACAGTAACCCCCAATACAGCCCCAGGCCCTACAGTGAGGCCCCCCCCCCCCCCCCCAGCACAGCCTGGCTCCTGGCAGCACAAGAGCCCTTCCAGCTGAATGATGACCTATAGCAAAATCTCTGCCCTGATGCTATGGGGGAGCAGGGCGGGATCCCGTGGGGCGGCCCCAGAGTACGCCATTGCGGGAGGGGGCTCCTTCGGTGACAGGCTGAGGCCTGCAGCGTGGAGACTAGCAGGGCCCCATGAGCCTGGAGCCTGGCCACACGCGGGCCAAGCCCCGGGCCCCAGGGCGCTGCCGCTGGCTGCCCAGCCCTGGTGCCAGGGAGGACTCCGGCCCCGCCAGGCTCCGGGCACACGGGCGCGCGCTGGCTAGCCCAGTGCGGAGCCTAACAGGCCGCACGGCCCCATCTGGAGCCTGCAGGTGCCTGGCCGGCTGAGTCGTGACCCTCCGCTGGGCCACAGCAACGTAATCTCCTGAGCCGCAGGCCGCCTGCCCCCTCCCCGGAGCCAGTGCCCCCTGCCCGCAGTGCCTGGCTGCCCGCTGGCCCCGGCAGCCCTCCCGCTCGCCCTCGGGCCCTGTCACCTGCATTCACCTCGCTCCCCTGCTGCCAGCCTCTCCCCGGCTCCCTCAGCCTCTCAAGGGAGGGCTGAGCTCAAAGCCAGGCGCCTGGCAGCGTGGGACCCTCCCTGTCCTGCAGGCCTCTTGGCAGCCCTGCCATTGCAAAGCGCAGGCCCCTCGGCTGGCCCCACTCTGAGCACAGTCCCCACCCCCTCAGTGGGGTCCCCTGGGTGTCTGGGCCCAGCCGCCCCTGCCCTCTCCCACAGAGCGAAGAGGTGCCAGGGGCGGCAACACTGCCCAGGTTGTGCCACCCCCCGACTCCTCCTGGGGGGCAGGTGGGGATGAAGGAATGCCAGCAAAAGAAGCAGCCCTGAAGAGAGCCAGGGGCCAGGCTGGAGGCCTCACACCAGGGTGCCAAGAGCATCAAGGCCTGGTCCTGTCCAGCGACTCAGGTAAGCTGGTGGTGGGAGAAGCCAGGCCCCAGGAATATGCAAACTCCTCTGGTCAGTGGGTTCTTGGGGGTCTCAGCAGCCCTGAGCCCCAGAGGTAGCCGCTTGGCTGGGAGCCTGGGCTCTGCTCTGCGAGGAAGCTGGCGGGATATTTTTTTGACATTTTCTAAGCTGCCCGGTGTGGCTGACAATTTTTAATGTACTAACTGCCTGGTCCAGTGAGCTGATTAATTGGTGCTGGGGAGATCAATAAAAAACAGAAAATTAAAACAATTTTAAAGTGATTAAGTAGTTTAACACCTGTCTGCTGCCACGTCAGCACCGGGAGACAAATAAAGCAGGTGGCAAAGGGCCTCCTGCAGCCAGGGAGAGTGACAAATAGCAGCTGTAACCAGCCTGCCCCAACTCGGCTCCTCTGCAGCAGCCCTTCCAGAGGGGGCCAGCTCTGCCCCACAGATCCCTGTGCTGCCAGGGAGGGCTAGCTCACTCCCTTCACCCCCCCCCATCTAGGCTCCCCCATCACACTCCGGCCTAGCCATGCTCATGTCTCCAAGCCAGGCGACACAATGGGGCCAGAAGCCTCTCCACACACACACACTCAGATCTAGAAGCGCAGCCATCGAATGGGTGCTGCTCTACCTGCTCTGGGTTACACCTGGCCAACAGGGTGCCAGCCTCTCCCCCAGCTATGGGGCTCAGACAGTATCCATAGCCAGGCAGGCCTCCCCAATGGGGGACACACCACTACCCTGAAAAAACTAGTCACCCCTTTGGTTCCCTCGGCCCCCAGCTCCTGCACCATCCACTGGTTACCCACAGGGAGCTCAGATTGCTGGGGTAGGCGAGGGGGGTGTACCCTATCCCAGATTGGCATGGACAGCCTATTGCCGTTCTCAACACTGGGGCCTGGCTGGGCACAGACAGGGCACTGCTATGCAGAAGCTCACAGCACAGGAGGCCCAGTGAGGCAGTGCAGGGCACTGCTGCAGAGAAGCTCACAGCACTAGCATCTGAGCTGGGCACTGTGCTGGGGGAGCTCACAGCAGGCTGTCAGTCCTTTCTCTCCCTGAGTTTGCCAGTTCCTCCGTTACCTCCCGATCCAATGCTGCAGCAGTTGTCTGTGCTTGGGCCTGCAGCCCTCAGAGCAGGACAGTGGGACGCGGACGCTGCCCAAGTTAAGCGTTCACAGAAACTCAGGCTGGCAGCTGCTCCGAGCAAAGAACCCTGACGTAGACAAAGTTTCCCTGGCCCCCAGCTCCCTGGCCGGCTGGACTGTTTGTGTTAAAAGGCGATTGTTTGCGGGTGGTGAGTGTGGGCAGGCAGGCCGGTCTGGCAGGCAGATGGATGGCGTCTCCACTTCAATTCCACATCCCTTTTCTCCCAGACAAACCCCGTCGGATTTTCATAAATCAAAGCGCCAAACTGTTTAATAAAAATTTATTGACTTACAAGTGATTATTTATCAAAAGGCCATTAATAGCAGCTCCTGGAATGATGTGCTACAGGGTGGTTCAGGGAGACTAATAGGAAATCAATGCCGGCAGCAGGGCAGAATGTAGATGAGGGGCCAAGCGCCCCCCGTCCCCATCTCCCCACTGCTGCACCAGCCAGAGCCAGCAGCAGCTGCCTTGTGGGCTGCCCAGAGCGCCCCCTGTTTATTTATCGTTTACAAATGAAATGATCGATACTTTTAATCTAGAGCTAAATTTATTAACTTTCCCATCGGAGAGAGACGTATTGACTGGGGCCACGGGAAGGGGGAGCGCGGCAAGATGGATGTTAACCTGGCCGGCACACACCTTGCCTGCTGGAGCCTGCCCAGGCAGCAGGAGGGAGCAGCCAGCCTGGCCGCCTGGGGAAGACATGGTGTGTGGCTCTGCAGCATGGGCACTCACAGAGACACTTGCAGCACCTCAGAGCTGAGGGCAGGAGCGGGGACACCCAGACATCACCAGCGCGTCCTGTCTCCCCTCCTTACCCTAGGAGGAGCAGGACCAGGGCCCTGTAACAGTGAGGAGAATGATTAGGCACTCCCGGGGACAAGGCCATTGTCTGTAAAGAGCCCCCTACCACCCCTGAGAGCAAGCACTTCTAAGCCCCAGCTGGGGCCTGGCACCAGAGCCCTGGTGCCCACGTAACTGCGCTGGTTTAGGTGGCACTGGAAGGCTTTGGCTGTCCACGTGTTCAGAGCCCAGCCCCACTGCGTGGAGGGAAGGATCCAGCCACTGTGCTCCCCAGCCCCAGGCCCACACATGAGCAATGCCTGAGAGCTGCAGGAGGCCTGGAGCAGGCCTGGGGATCTGCTGTGGAGAGACCTGGGAGAGGCCCAGCAGGGGGGTGGGCACCAGGGCTGGAGCTGCAGGGGACTGGGCCAGGATGCGGGGTGCTGCCGTAGGCAGGGCAGGCTCTGTGCCTGCTCCCCCAGAGGATGCTCCTCTCCCTGCATCAGCTAGTCCCCTCTCCTCCCCAACCACCCCAGGGCAGGGGCTCTGGCGTGTGGGGAAAGGGCGCCCCCTGTGGGGCCCGGACAGCGTGACATGACCAGGTGTGCACATGGAGGGCCCGATCCCTGCAGCAGTTCACAGCTCAGGCAGGGGAGCCTGGTAGACAGTGAGAGGCCAAGGGAGGGTGCCTCAAGCAAGAGCCAGCAGCATGGCCAGCGAGAGCTGAGCGTTTGTAAGGAAGCCTCTGTGGGACAAAGGCCTCGCTCACACCTGTTAGCAAAGGGGTCCCAAGCAGCCCCCGCTGCTCAGCAAGGGCCCTGCCCCTTGCACCTGGGTGATCTGCACTAACCCCTTTAAGTACTTGGGCCCCAGGCTTACGCCAACCGCCTACTACACAGGAGTCTGGATGGGGGGCCTGGCACTCATGGTGAGGTGGCCAGACAGCCCGATATTAGGGGCTTTGTCTTATATAGGCAGTTCCCTCCCCCCACCCCCCAAAAACAAAAAGTGCCCCAATTGTTCACACTTGCTGTCCAGTCACCCTGGCTGCTGGTGGCCCCTCTGAGTACATAAGTGCCCTGGCTAGGGGTGCCTGGTGCTCATGGTGACCCCCTGCATACATGGTGGGGGAGCCTGGTGCTCATCCCAACCCCCCAGGGTACCCAGATCCTGGGATGGGGTGGGCCTGACGCTCACACCAACCCCTGTGCATACATGGGCCCTGAAGTGCTTCAAAACACCGTGCAATGCAGCTGGAACTAGGCTGCGGCTGGGGCTAGAGCCTCTGCCTTGAGGCGGGGGCCACGCAACATGAGGAGAGTAGAGAGATCCCCCAGAGAGAGCCCAGAACCTGGCATGGGGGGCAAAGACTCCCCTTGGAGTGACTTCCAGTGGCTGTTCCTTCCTCCAGGTTAGAGGGGCCCAGTGGAGCAGCGCTGGAGCCCCTTGCCTGGGTTAAGCAGGCATGTTGGTGTGTGCAGTGCCCACGCCAGGGTGCTGGAGCAGAGCCCACTCCCAGCTCCAGGAGAAAGGCCAGGGTACGGAGGGGCTGGGCCATAGACCCTATGTGGGAGGCTGGCTGAAGCAGAGCCTGAGGGAGGCACCCAGCACAGCAAGGACTCACGGTGGGGCTCTAGGCCTCAGCATTTGGTGGTATCGCTGCAGGGGACTGGCCAGTGGCCCAGCACTGGGGCAGAGGGAAACAGAAGCCAGGCCCTCCAGGCCCCATGTGGGAGGAGCAATAAACCAGCCCAAGCCCCAGAGGGAGGAGAATGGGGCTGTGGGCAACCTCCAGTCAGGACCCACTGCAGCTGGCCCAGGGAGATCTGGGGGCTTGAGCATAGCACCCAGAAACAGCAGTGACTTTAGGATTAACGTGGGCCTGAGCCCAGGCTCACAGCACAAAGGGAGAACAGCCCCTGCGAAGCAGAGGCCTGGGGCGTGCTCAGAGCCAGAGACCACACCAAGCTCTCCTGGTGGGCAGATGGCTCACCCAGGTGGGAATGGCTCTAAGGCTCCCATGGGACTAAGCCCATGGCTCTGGGGATGCACAAGCCTGCCAGGCCCACTCCTAGGCTGCACTGCCAGCATTCCCCATGCCACCCATGTGCTGATC
The DNA here is from genome assembly GCF_965152275.1 of Natator depressus. Lineage (NCBI taxonomy): Eukaryota > Metazoa > Chordata > Testudines > Cheloniidae > Natator > Natator depressus. The sequence continues at coordinate 555,676 of NC_134259.1, forward strand.
CTGTGAGCACCCACTGGCCCATTGCAGCTGAATCAGCACTTCTGGAACTTCTGGACACCTAACTTCCAATTCATAATCGCCAGCAGCCTCATCCCATCATGGAACATATTCAGAGCACATGGCCGAGGAATTAGCCACAGAAATCCAGCCAGCCAATCCCCGCTTAGGCAGCAGAGCCAGGGCAGTAGGGGGCTGGCTGGCTGGCTGCTCAATGGCCAGGGAGAGTAGCCCAGCACTTTTCACTCTCCCGTTCCCTGGCTGCTGCTCTCCAACCCATGGCTGGCCCAGCCTTCCCTGACTCTCTCCCCCTTAAGTCAGGCGATAGGCCCCTGCAGTTAGGAAAGCAGGAGACAGTGCTAGACTGTAGCTTGGAGGATGCATGTCCCAGAGCAGAGCAGAAAGGGCTGCAGCTGAGCGAGGCTGATGGCTCCATGCCCTGGCAGCCGTGGTCACAGCACTCTGCTCAGACAGCGATTTGCGGGGCTGGTGGTTCCAGGGAAGGCCAGAGGCAAGTGCACAAGGAGCACTCAGCCCCTGGCAGGCTCCACCGGGGGCCCTGGAGACTGAACTCTCCTCTCACCCTAGAGGTGGTTATGCCATCTGACTCACCGACCAGAGGTGAGGAGAGGCGGTGCTGCCATGCACAGGCTCTCCTTGTGGTGCTGTGGGCTGTGAAATGGCTGATGCCCTCTACCCCAGAGCTGGTTGCATGTGTGGGGCTAAAAGAAGGGAGTGCAGGGTGCAACCCTGGGGCTGGAAGTCACTAGGGATACAGGAGACTGGCAGCAATTCGACATTACACTCATGAGCTCACAGCTGCATGTGTCTGCACAGAACTCCCCTCCCCGCAAGGCCTGATGCTGACACAGGGCCCAAGCGTCACCAGCAGGGCCCGCTTGCCTCCCTGCACCACACGGTCCCCACCCCACTGTCCAGGGAAGAAGCTGGGGTGGGGTGGCGCACGTATCTGTATAGCAGCTCTGAGTGCAGGTGGGTCCCTCTATCCCCTGGCTTCCCCAAGAGGGGTTAGAGCTTGGGGGGCTGACACATCCAGCCATAGGGGATTCCTGCACCGGGGGAGGGAACCCCGACGCTGCAGCCATCGGGGCACAGGGCAATGCAACGCGCCCAAGCTGTGCACCTCTGAGGTGCTATTCAGAAGAGTCACAGAGGGGTGGGCCTACAAGGTCCCTTCCTGCTATTGAGGTATCTGTGGCAGCAGGGACCCCTCTCCTGGCTGCTGGCAGTAGCCTGGCACTGACCAACTCGCCCCCCCAGCCCCTCCCACTAGGCCCCACAGACCACGGCACAGCTGTCAGTGTTCCATTTAATGCTGGCCCTGCAACGGGCTGAGCTGTAACAGTAACGAGAAGGCATCTTTGCCAGCAGCCACTCGGGGCCCGCAGGCTCCAGGCAGCACAGTGTCTCTGGGGCAGAGCCAGAGGATGGAGGAGTGGGCTGAGCAGCTCTGGAGCAGCCTGAGTCCCAGGATACAACGTGGCTCCAAAGGGGCCCGGGGACAGCGTGCAGGCAGAGAGCTCAGGAGCGGCTCCGGTCCTCATGGTTGCCAACAATCGTCTTGCTGTAGAGTTTCTGCTGCTCCTCCTTGAACGTGTCCTTCACTTTCTCCCTCTTCAGGCCCCCGTCCCTGGGGAGAGTCGAGTGATCAGACAGGCTGTGGGGGAGGGCTGCCCTGGACTCACAGTACCTTTCCCCAAGCCCTGTTATGCTCGGGCTGCCCTGACCAGCTCTCACACACCTGGGATGGGAGCACTGTCCTCATTTTCCCGTGACTTGGTGAGCCAGGGCCAGAACTCAGAAGTCCCGGGCTCCTGGCCGTGCTCAGCCACCCGACCCCCCGGCAGCAGAGGGACCAACCTGCTCAGCCATTGGCTGTGATACAGGAGCCTGGCTGATGAACTTTCATTCTCAGCCTCTGAAGCCCCAGTGATCGGGAAAGGACACCTGCCTGGCTTGCTATTCCAGGACAGCACCCAGGGGAGAATTTGTTTAGAAGCAGGGTGTCCCACCACAAGCTGGCATTCGAGAGTAAGGCCCACACAGCATGAGCAAGAGGCAGCTGGTCTAGGCTGCACATGCAGCTGCAGGCTCCAGAGGGCACTGCTGGGGCATGCTCAGCACATGCTTCTCTACAGCATGGATCTGAGGCCTACACACCTCCAGGCAGGGCTCTGTGCACTGCTCCAAGCACCCGACAGCCCTGCCCTTTCCAGGATCCCCTAGAAAACTCCACCGTGCCCCTGCACGGTTCAATGGGGTTTTGTGTGCCCTCAGCCCCCACACTCTGCCTATGGACATGTACCTAGGAGTTGCTGCCTGCCTCACAACCACAGCCCTCCTGAACCAGGCAGCCAGAAGGCTGGCTCTGGCAGCTGGCCCTCCCTCCTGTGGGCTGGAGCCTGGGAGCAGGGTAAGCCAGGTACCTCTGAGGCCTTGGACCCAGCACTGGGAGGGGAAGTTCTGGTTCTGACTCACCACAGCAGATCCACAAGGCCTCCCTGCCTGGCAATTGCTGACTTCACCCGGTTGGCAAACTGGACAGCATCCTCTTCAGGCTGTGGGAGAGCAGAGCTGTTTAGTACGAGCAAGGGACCCAGCCCTCGGCAGCTCCTCCACAGGCCTGGCACAGCCCCCTCACTCACCTCCCTGGTCATGGGGGGCAGGTACCAGACGCTGCAGACGATGGCCCAGCTGGTCATCATCCTCAGCAGGTAGGTCACCATTCCGTACTTGCTGCTGTTCCAAAAGGCATCTCCAAACTGCGGGTCATACTGCAGAGGGCGAGAGAGCCCATGAGATTGAGACCCACAGCAGGGCTGGCCGGGGCATCACCACGGGCAAGGCCTCAGTCAGGCTCCCCAGCCTACAAGCATGGCCAGATCTCGGCTTCCCCACACCCACAGCACAGGTTCATGAGATGAGCTCCAGAGATTCAGGACCATCTCCCTACTGCCCACTACTCAAAGCGGAGAACAGCCCCTCACGCCAACCGGGGCTTCACAGCTTTGGGGCCCTGCTGCAGGGAAGCTGGGTCTATGCCCCTCCAGTTCCCCGCACGGCCACTGGGAAGGGCCTTGTTCTATAGCACCCCTGTTCCCACCTTCCATAAGCAGCCCTAGCGGGATGGGCTCAACGCAGCCAACCTCCCAGAGGGGCAATGCTGTCTGCCCCAGGCTGGGAGCTGCTCGCACCTTGATGGCTACCGGGTAGACTGTAGCTCCAATTTCAAAGCTTCCCTTCTTGAACATCATCACAGACGTGTTGTTGATGCAGGTGCCTGTGAAGAGATGAGTGCAGCTGCCTCAGCCTCCCCCTGTGAGCATATGCCAGAGTCCTGGCTGGGAATGCGAGGAAGGTGCCCTGGGGTCCCCCCACCACGGCAGTCAGTGCTCAGCACTGTTGCGGGCTCACTTGGCTCAGCCCTGACCTGAGGAACAGCCTCAGAGCTCTGGCAACATTGAGGATGCAGGCCCCCCTTGCCTTGCCCAAGAGGAGAGGGGATGACACACATGCTGGCATCAGCCATACGGCATACTTCACAACCCGCCATGGGTCAGTGTGGCCTGGCCTGCAGCTCACCTTCTGGGAAGATGAGGATGGGCAGTTTGCTCTTGTCCTGGACATGCTCTGTCAGCCTGCAGGGAAGAGAGAGTCACTGACTGGCACAGCTCCCTGGGGCGCCCTGCTGGTTCTGCACCCAGCAGCCCTGAACATACAGTGCGCACCCATTAACCTTCAGTCAGGGTGCACTCGCTGGGTGCATGTAATGCCCCTGGGACGGGACAGCTCCCAGGCTCCCAAGAGCCACCTGGGACAACCAGAACCCTGACAGGAAGCAGGTTCCTCCTCCACTGGAGCCAGACAGCCCTGGCTCCCCCTCCCCAGCCATGCCTGTATGGAGTTCAGGAGAACCCACTGTCTCCAGCAGGCCCTCCCTTCCCCTGCCTGAGAGAAAGCTATTGACTGCTGTCCTACCTTTTGGCCACAAGATGGCGATCCTTGACCTCAGAGCGTTCGAACCAGACATGGGGACACGCCTTCACCACGGCCCTCTGGATCACGCCCATGAGCCCGCCATGGATCTGACCCACCTGAGCCAGAGGAAGATGCAGGTTAAAGTCTTTGCCTTGGCCTGCAGGAGTCGCCAGGCAGCTCCTAGCCTCATAACTAGACAGATTTCCCCCTCTGCCCCCTTCCCAGCAGAGGGCTGGAGAGACAGCCCTGCCCCTCCCAGGTGGCTGTTAGGGGAAGGTCACACCTGAGGGGTGATGTGCCAAAGTTGCCAGAGGGGACAGTCTGGGAGGAGCCCAGATCCTCATCATACACTTTGTGCTCAGGGTGGCCAGGCTGAGACTGCGACCTGCCCTTTCCACAGCCAGCAAAGCCCACAGCACTAATGGCTAATGTCCTGGGGCCTCTGGAAGTCCTGCGTCCCCACACCAAAGGAGCACTGGCCTCTGCAACTGGGGTGCCCAGAGGCTGCTGAACCACTGCGGGGAATCAACCAGATGTGAGAGGGGCTGTGTACACAAGCAGTGCTGGGTATCCAGGCTCGGGGCCCCAGACAAGCCCATTCAGGTCCACACACTTTGCAGACTCCCTAAGCCTCAGAACACCTTCCTCCCCCCAGGCAGAAGAGCATCAGCTCCATCGTACAGCAGCACAGCGACCTGCCCAGGGCAAAGGCCTCCCTGGGGATGGAGGGAGTGGCCCTTACCATAGCGTAGTAGCCATCGCTGGCCAGGATGATCACGTCAATGGGGGAGGTGTGATTAGCCACGCAGATGCCTCCATTTCGGGGTCTGTTTTCCCTAAATATAACACAAAACCAAAATGGGGTGACAAGGGACGCGGGAGCCCAGCCTGAGCTAGGGAAGAGCACGGCAAGGCAGGCCGGGAGACGGTGCTGCCCCTTACTGGTCATGGTAGGTGATGATGGCAGTGAGGGCACGCACACAGATCCGGTAACACATCAGGTGAACGTGCTTGCTCAGGAACTCCTTCCACCTGCAGAGGCAGAGCAGAGATTGTTACCACAGACAGCCCCACAAGCCACCCATGCTGGAGCGCCCTACCCTGAGCCAGGAGCTGCTGCAAGGGCCACGTGGTGAGCTGGCACGTATACTGGGCTGGGGGAGTGACAAGGCTGACCTGACTGTGTACCCTACAAAAGAGTGTACAACAACTTCCCCTCCCCTCATGGAGCACGTGAAGGGCAGAGGTGTTTGTAACTGTACTAACCCAGCCCAAATGGGACACCATGCAGGCTGGCTGCCATCCCATCCATCAGTCCAGCCCGACCCCTTTCCAAGCTAGTCACAAGCCGAGAGAGAAACCCATGAACTGAGAGTGACACTTTGCTCATCTGAGCTGGGCTTTGTGTTTTGCTCCTTTGTAGAGTTCAGGGCTGTGAGGTTTGCCACAGGGGTTTAGTTGTGGCATAGATCCTGCTGTGTCCGTCCCCCCAGGGAGGCAGGTGCCAGTCACCTTGGCCCCTCACCCACAGACATACATCTCGACAGTGGCTGGAATGTAGAGGGGGAGACTCCCCTTCCTGCCCCTCCATCCATACTCCTCCATGGTCAGTGAAGGGCCAACTCACCTTCCACTGGGCAAATATCCCACCACTGTGGTGCCAACCACCAACAAGCTGATGCCTGTGAAGGCCAGGGCAATCCTGCAGGAGGGAGAGGGATGTTACAGGCCAGTGAACAAATTCCATGCAGCCCCGTGGGTGTGAAGCCCTGCTCCTGCCTGCCAGGCAGCAGTCTCTCAATGGACCCTGCTGCAGGGTGGGTGTCTCTCTGTGTCCTTGTGCTGCCAGGAGGACCCAGCACCTCTGGCTCCCCTGAGCCAGCTGGGACTGCTGCAGAGAGGATGGGCCCATGGGAATGTACGTGGCCATCTTGGGATCCCCCACCCCAGCTCACACTACCCTGGCTCCCCGCCATTGATCTAACCACCAGACCACACTCTTCTCCCAGGGCCGAAGACAGAGGCAGGAGCCTCAAGTCCCAGCCCCTGGCTCTAACCATCAGCCCTTGGCCCCTCTCTTGTTGTAGGCAAGACGACTGGAAGCAGCCAACGCGCCAGCCAGTTCAGTGCCAGGGGGGCCCGGCAGGGAGGCCGTTGCTAGGAGCAGCTCCTCACCTGAGTGGCAGCAGGAAGCAGTACCGGATGAGCACACCCAGCCCCCACAGCACAGTGAGGCGCAGGCTGATGTACTGGAAGTTGTAATTGGTCCGGCTGAGCAGGTTCCAAGACTCCAGCTCCTCAGCTGAGAACCGCTTGGTCACCTCGTCGTCCATGATGGTCTCAATGCCCTTGCGGCAGAAGTAGAAGATGTCAGAGAGCTCAAACTCAGGTGTGTCCAGGGCTTTGCTGCTGCCACTCCGACGGATCTCTTTAATCTCCTCCTCCAGGGATGTGGGCTCCTTTGCAATGATACCTGCAACAAGGCCACGTGTTCCAGCGATGGCAGCCTGACAGGCCCGCCCCCTGCCAGCAGGTGGGGCCAGCCCTGGTCCCTCCCTCCCTCCTCCTGCCTGCAGGTGGGGCCAGCCCTGGGCCCTGTCCTAGACATGGGACACCCATAAACCAGGTGTGCCCCACATATCTCCCTTGCCCAGAGATGAGGCATTCCCACCCACCCATGACAGGGACCTCCCACATGCACACACAGACATGGAGCTGCTGATGGGAGGGGACGGCAGGCTCTCACCATTTACATAGGGCTTGTACAGTGGGTGGTTCTTCTCCTTGGCACCTCGCTCTATCCTCAGCGTCGCCCACTGAAAGAGACACTAGATAAGCAGGACTTCCAACCCCCTAGGCACCCTCATCTTCCGGGGCTTCTTCCCCGCCAAGTCCCTGGCTGTGGGGACAGAGGTAGGGCTCATTCCAGCAGCTCGAAGAGGGGTTCTCAGCACAGCACTGACGGGAGGTCAGAGCCTACAGAGATCAGTTTTCAGAGTAACAGACGTGTTAGTCTGTATTCACAAAAAGAAAAGGAGTACTTGTGGCACCTTAGAGACTAACCAATTTATTTGAGCATAAGCTTTCGTGAGCTACAGCTCACTTCATCGGATGCATACTGTGGAAAGGAGAGAATGGGGATTGGGCTGGGAAAGTCCACTAGCCTACACAGGCAACCAGCCAGGACAGCTGTCTGCTGCGGGACCTGGCTACTAATGAGGATGGTGCATGGGCTGGAGCTGGGGGGAGAGCCCCACTGGGAGAGACTGTTGTGCAGGCATCTGCATTCCATTCTGGGCACCGTGTCACCTGAGAGATACAGACAGAGCAGAGGAACTTCAGAGAAGAGCAACAACTACCCCAGGGCTGGGGGAGGGCGTTATGGAACACCTCTCCCCAGCCCCAGAGCACGCTCTGCGGCTTTCAGGCAGTCCCATGGCACTTTGCTGCTCCCTCACATGGGTGCCATTGGCTGGACTCCATATGGACCCTGATCACTTGTTCTTACCCCTTGGCAGGGGGCTCCAGCACAGGGTGATCAGGTGACTAACCCAGCACTATTTTCCGATTCTCTTTTCCTCCCTCATGGAATCAGAGGCTGCATTTCAAGGTTGCTGATGGAACCAGCAGGCCAATAGTGTGAAGGGCTGGGACCCCTCCCTTCTCCCACTTGGCTAACAGCTGCTGCTACTTCTCTGTGCACTATTGCTCACAAACAGCAGCCCTGAGCAGACTCCAGGCAGCTATCTGGCAGCAACAGCCAGAATCAATGCCCAGATCACCCTTATTCACAGAAATCTCCCCCCTCAGCTGCTCCCCAAGGGCACCAGATAAACAAACACACAGGTTGGATTTCCAGCCAGTCAGCCTGCCCTCCACGGAACCTTCTCGATGGCTAGGCTGGGAAGGGTTAGATTTTTCTCTAAATGTCTATTTCACCATACACATGCAAACCACAGAAAAAAATAATTCCATCGATAACGATCAAAATGTACAGCTAAGCAAAGGGAAAAAGGCTGCTTGAGAACCTATCAGAGTTTAACTTACAGAGATTTACTTTGTAAATTCTGACTTGTGATATTGACAAGTTTGTGTTTTAACCATTATAAAGCTTGAACTTTATGAATCTCAATGTCTACTGTCATTATATAACTGTCTGCCCACCCCCCCCAATTTCCCACAACAGTGAAAAATTAAATGGATAAAAATAAAAAATGCTTAAAAACAAACATTGTTATCATTTGCCAAAATTAGAGAAATTAAAACCAGAATTCTATCAAACTTGCCTGCCTTTTTAATTTGGGCCTTGAAAACAAACTCTTAAGGAGAGCAAAATGTGCACACCTACTCCAGCCCCAGTGTCTCCCAGCAGGGGAGCGAGGCCGGAATTGGTGTCCTGGCAGCCTTTGGAGAGGTTCCGGTCTGAGGTCAGTCCCTGTTACCAAGGTTTTGGGGGAAAGGGCCCTTGCAGAGTTCTGATGACACCTGCTTTGCTGGCAGCACTGAGCCAGTCCTGTGCCCTGAAAGGCTGATGAGAGCTCCTTCACAGCCAGGCAGACATGTCCCAGGGTAGTCTCCAATCTCCAAGAGCTAAATCCTGGCCATGCCCCATGCTTTGCCAGAGGTCAGAGGAAACACTGCCTCTTGGGCTAGGAGTCTCCCCTGAAACCTCCCACACAACTGGCTAGGTACATCATGGAGCACCGCTGCTGCCAGAGGCGAGTACAGAAGTGGCTGGACCTGGACAGACCGACAGTCTGACTTGGGAGAATGACCTAGCTGTCCCCAGAGCTTGCAGAGCTAAGCATGCTGGCCAGACCTGAGACCCATCACCCCAGGCAGCACCCTCCTTCCTATTATAGACACCAATGGCTGGGCATGAGCATTGTCACACTGCACTTCAGTTCCCTGCATGGAACTTCACTACTGATTGTAGAGGACACAGCATCACTCTCCTGCGGCCTTGGCCTCCTCCAGCCCCACCTCCTGGGAACTCAGCAGAGTCCTGGGCCTGCATGGACCCTGTCCCGGGGGAGGCCCAGCTTTAAGGCAGCCCAGGAGATCAGACTGTCAAGGGCCGGCAGGAAGAGACTGGAAAATTCCACTTGGCTTTTCTGAGCCAAGAAGCGCCGTGAGGGCTCCTGGCTGCCCGTCAGAGGTCCAGAGAGGGCTTCTGGAAACAGCCCCAGCCTGCCAGCTCCACACTGGCTCTACAGCTGGCAACAGGCCCCAGTGCCAGGCATGTTTCCTTGGGTCAATGGGCAGATGGCAGCACAGAACACTCTGACCACAAGGGGCAGAGCATGTGGCCAGGGACCCTGTAGGGCAGAGAGCCCAGCTGACACCCAGCTTCCTTCACCCAAACTTGTGTTAAAGAAGAGATGCTGTTTCTGCTGCCCCAGATGAACAGCCCTCCCCAACCCCAGGAACGAGGTGCCTGCTCCTCACCCCGCCCGCAGGTCCTGTTCGCCTTGGTCTCCTCCCACCACGGGGCTGTTCTTGAGAGGTGCTGAAATCTGCCCTTGCTTGGGTCTGCCATGTGTGAGACTCAGGCCTTCTCTCTCCAGAGGTTTCAGAGTAGCAGCCATGTTAGTCTGTATCCGCAAAAAGGAAAGGAGGACTTGTGGCAGCTTAGAGACTAACCAATTTATTTGAGCATAAGCTTTCGTGAGCTACAGCTCCGATGAAGCATCCGATGAAGTGAGCTGTAGCTCACGAGAGCTTATGCTCACATACATTGGTTAGTCTCTAAGGTGCCACAAGTCCTCCTGTTCTTTTTTCTCTCCACAGGGGCTCTGCTGCTGTCAGCCAGTGACAATACAGTCTCTGGAGCACTTGTTTACAAGGCCTTTGTCCTCAGCATGGGGGCACTTTGGAATGACCTACAAGCACAGCTCTATGGAGCTGGAGCTGGCTCAATAACAGAGTGTGGCTAAGATGCCTGAGCCACTCCAAGGATCCCCCGGAGGTTTCTAGCACCAACACTTGCATCACCAACAGCCCAACTCTCATTCAGCAACCCACACCACCACCATCCAGGGACACCCTCTATTCGAAGGCACATGCCCCTGGCAGGGATCTCCCCCAGGCACATGGACAGTGGTCAGGGCACCCGAGCTCCTGCACAGTACATCCTGGAAGCATGACTCACCCGGAAAATCTTTAAGAGTGTTTTCATATAAATCCTGCGGATGCCAAAGGAAACCCCAAAAATGGCTGGCACAATGATGAAAACCAGAAGCAGTGTGAAGAGGACGGTCAGGGAGATCCCCAGCAGGTTAACAACCAGGCTGTCAAAGGGGAGCAGGAGGAACATGATGGAGGGTCCAGGCAAGGCCAACGCCCTGCGACCCTGGGGCCAGGAGAGAAGGGCTGTCCACAGCGATCAGCCAGTCCTCCTGCTAAACAGCAACAGTCCCATGCATGCTCCGAGTCCCCAGCAGGTCACAGACTCCATTCCAAAGTTCACATCCTTTCCTAGCAGCCTGCGGGAGGAGGAATGCGAGGGAACCAGACAAGAGAACGGTCAGGCGAGACTGAGCAGCTTGGTCTCCGGGGCTCAGCGCGGCTGGAACATGGAGCGTGGGTTCTTAGAGGGTTTGCGAGTGGCACTATAACAAGGCAGCTGTGTGAACGGGGATTCCCCCTGTGGCCCACCAAACAAGTCTTGTTGCAGGGTGACTCCTGCGCGGCCAGACAGTGGAATTCCCTTTGGCTTGTTGAGGAAGGAATAAGGAGGTCTTTTCACAGGGGTGAGGTGGGGTCCATTCCTGATCCCGCATTGGAGGACCTCTGGAAAAATTGGTATTTCTAGGAGCCTGCCACGTGCGGAGCTACTGTCTTTGCCACCACTAGTTCGGGGCCTCTCCTGCCGCCTGTAATAAGTGTCATTCCAGAGACCTCTGGCATCCACCCATGCTGGAGTCCTTGCGGAAAGGGACAGTGCCTCTGCCCCTGTGAGGGCCCCTGAGTTGTGAGCTGCCTTCTTGGCAAGAGAGCCCCTCACATGCCACCAGTGCTAGGGGAGGAAAGAAAAAACAGAGTCAGGCAAATCAGGTAGCGAGACGTCAACGCACAGAGGGTCTCCTGAGGCCCAGGAGCAGTGAGGCGCTGGATCTGAGAGGGCAGAGTTCAAGCTGAGGACACACTGCTCACAGTGCAGGGTTTGGGAATCAGCAGATCTGAATCCTCAGCTCCTGCCTCACACTGGTACAGCGCAAAGAGCTGGGAAGTGGGCTCGCTACCCTCCTGGTCCCTGCATTTTCAGCCTAGGTCTGCAATTCAGATCAGTGCAGGAGCCTTCTGTACCTTGCCCTGGCTCACAGAGGTACTGCATAAGGCCGGTGAGTCTCCAGAGCAGGAGAGCAGCAAATGGAATGAGGGACCCCCTCCCAACTGATATGGACATCACCACTCAGCACCTCTATCCTGAGGGATCCCTGAGCACTTTACTAGCTACACCCAGAAACATTTCTTCCACCACTGAACACAGCCTCTCTGGGGTGGGGCTTGGCAGCTGTTTGACACATGGCAGCACTACAAGGGACTTTAGGACAGGAAGTGAAGTAATCCTGCAGTGAGAATGAAAGGAGGCTAAATATGATTATCCAAATTGGAACTTGCCAGGTGACTGTGACTAAAACCAAGGTCAGCGTCTCAGTGTTACATCTCATCTGAGAGATGGCACCTCCAGGTGCACAGCATCCTTTGCATCATGCTGGGACACGGCTCAATTCCCACTCCATAGAGAGCTTCTCCTGCTGAATCACTGGGGTGGGGGGAGAGGGCAATTCCCATCCGCCTACCGCCCTAGCCTGACCCTCTGATACACAGTGACAGGCAATAGGTGGGGGCACCAAGCCCAGCTCTGCAGGAGGAGTCATTCCCAACCACAGGACAGCTGGGGAAGCAGGAGAGCCTTCCCTTCCCCTTTCAGACAACCCTCCAGCCCCGCTTGGCTTCCCGCTTCTTCCCACAGCACACTGGAGGCTCTGGCTGCTGGCTCAGCACCACTAAGAGCATCTTCCGTGCTGCATGGAATGCCGCACCAGTAAACCCTGCTCCCCAAAGAAGACACTCTCTGCCTATCCCTGCTGCTGCCTTCCTCTCCTATGGGCCAAGCCTTGCTGATCAGTCGCCTAACTCCCCAGAATGTCAGCCCCCTCATGCACCAAACCCAGGAATCCCATGTGGCAAACTAACCAGTCAGCCCAGCCAGCCTACCCACCACCGTCCTGACTCACCAGAAGGTGCCTGGGTGGAGAAGAGAAAGAATTATAGGACTTAATTAGCACATTCCTTCCATGTAACACCCTGTTCTGGCCTAATGGCCCAGTTCAGATCATGCCCTGGCAATGACCAACAGCACCAGGCATAATTTGAGGCAACCCTGTTCAGCTTTGCTCACAAGCTTCAGCCACAGAAGTTTCTAGACAGGGTGGTGACACTGTCACTGGGATCTCTAGCTGGTGTCACCCTCGCACACTCCCTGTGGAACCCAACTGCTGGAATGATTGTCTCAGAGGCCCTCCAGGAACAGCCCAGATCAGGCTGCACAGCTGGCTGCTTTCCCAAGATAGCTCCAGGGGTCCACACCCTGCAGGGATCTCATGCTGATACCCACAGAGCACAGGCTCCTGTCCTCCACCACCAGCAGGGTTGGATGAGGAAAACTTTTACCTCAACAACCAGATTTTCATAGTACAATGTTGTACAAACTACAGTTACTCCTCACAAGCCCCTGGGAACCAGTCAGGGAAGCACATTCTGCCCATTTTACTCATGGGCAATAGCAGCACGAGGCAAAGAGACCAGCCCAAGGTCATGCTGCAAGTCAGTGAAAAGCTGGGGTTCTACCCCGGAGTCCCCGGCCTCAGAGCTCTGCTCTAAGCACTAAACAAGGGAAACATATTGTTGTGAACACAGGGACTCTGCCAGAAGCCCTAGGAGAGATCAGCAATCCCTTTCCCCTCAGCAATGGCTCCTAGAACAGTGCCATGCTATCAGGGGAAACCACTCTACGGCCCAGAGTGGACTCAGGTGCTAGCAAGCCATTCCCTGCAGCGTGTGTAATCACTGAGGCATCCCAGAGACAGGACAGGTAACAGCATCCTCTGCACCACACACAACAGAACAGCCAAAGGCAGGAGGGGCCCTGCCCCAGGGCATCAGCCTGGTTTCAAGGACTTGGCAGCAGTGCCAGTGCAGGTGTCCGTTCCCCGAAATGGGACGCGGGGCTGTATCTGGCGGCGCGGAGCTGGTGCCGCCTGGTAACACCGAGCTGGACGCCCGCATGGGGGCGGGAGGGGGAGCCGTGACCCTGCTGGTCTGATCCATGCAGCGCCGGCTGGGCGAGCCGACTGGGCCCGCACAGCGCAGCAGAAGAGGGGGAACCAGGCTGAATGGGCCCAGACCGGGACCCCCCAGTATCTCCCACGCAGAGCCCGGGGCTGCGCAGAGCACTGGGAGCCGGCGGCGCCGTAGGGAAGGAGTGTTGCGGGGTGTTGGGATGGGGGTGGGGTGGCCCAGAATGGCCCAGCGCCGGGCACTGCACAGGCCAGAGAGCGCGGGCACCCACCGCGACACGGGAACCCCTCAGCGGGGCCGCGGTGCAGGGCCCACGTGGGGAGCAGCGAGGACGGAGCACGGGGAGGGAGTCTCCAATCGGGGGGGGGGGAGGGAGCGCTGCGCGGCCGGCCCCATCTCGCAGGACGGCCGGGGGGGGGGGGGCGGGCGCTCCGCGGCCGGCCCCATCTCGCAGGACGGCCGGGGGGGGGGGGGAGGGGCGCTGCGCGGCCGGCCCCATCTCGCAGGACGGCCGGGGGGGGGGGGGAGGGCGCTGCGCGGCCGGCCCCATCTCGCAGGACGGCCGGGGGGGGCGCGCACTCACTGTAGGCCAGGGGGTGGGGGATAACGGTTTTCCATCGCCGCCCGGGCGGGACTGGCGGTTCCCGGCCGCGCGGGGCTCTCCCCGGGGCTCGGCGGCAGGGAGCTCGCAGGGATCGGGGAGGGTATGTAAAGCCAGGCCGAACCGGGCCAGTGTCACTCACCTGCCGCCGCTACCGCCGGGCTCGGGCCCGGGCTCCGCCTCCACCACGTACCGTACCGTGCGCGTGCGCGTGCCCGCCCTTCGCCCTGTGTTACGTAAAACGTCATCGCGCGGCCCGCAGGGTGACGAGTCAGCACTCTGCATGCCGCCTTGGCGTCAGGGACTGCGCGGGGCGGGCCGCGCAACTCGGGGGCGTGTCCTGCGGGCGCCCCGCCCTCTGGGTGCCGCTGTGAGGGAGCGGGGCGGGGCCGCCACAGCCTCGTCACGGCAGTCACATGGCCGCGACGTGGTGACGTAGTCAGAGAAGCAGGGCGAACCGCAACCCGCGGCACGAGGGCCCCGGCCCCGCCCACCGCGGGTGCCGGCCTGTCCGGCAGGAGCTGTCCGCTGTAGCGACGCTTCCGGCCCAGCAGAGGGCGGCCGCGCCACGGCCTCCCGGCAAAGGGACACGCCGGGGGCGTGCTAGGGGCGGGGCCAGGACGCCTGGGTTCCGCCCCGGGCAACGCGCCGCTGTAGCCGAGGCTCTCCGGGGGGCGCGCGCGCGGCAGCATTGCCCTGGCCCGTGGCGCTGCGCGCGGCCGGGGCCCTGGCCTGGGCGGGTCAGCGCACAGAATGGGGGGGTCCCCTGGAGAGCGGGCCGGCCGGGCAGCGCAGCACCCGGGCGGGGAGCCAAGGCTCGGGCAGGGGCAGGTGCTGAGCGCTCCCAGGAGCCTTGGCCGCCGCGAGGCCTTCGCCCCGCCCGGCGCTGGCCCAGTGCCAAGGTGGGGGGTTTCCGCGCTCCCCCCTGCCCGCCCGGGGACGGCGCCCGCGGGCTGTTTCCGGCCCGAGCACGGTCCTTTCCTGTGGTCACTACAACCCTGGGCAACCCCGTCCCGCCCCCCACCCAGCCAGGCAAACGCCCTTCAGCGGGAAGACGCCGTGATGAACTACGTCTGGCCCTGTAGCGGGTGCAGGGTGCAGGACAAAGCCCCACTTCCGTTACTGAGCGGGGTGCCAGACCTGCTGCCAGCCATCTCCCTTCCTCCTGCCTCCCTTCCTTCCTCGGGCCTGTAACAGCGCTGATGGGGGGGCGAGGGAAGAGGTTTAATGACAACGCAGCGAGACTAAGGGGGCAATTGTTAGCTATATAACATGGCCTAGGACACATTCAAAAACCCTTTAACCCTGAGCCCCAGTCCGGGACCCACCCCTGGCAGGGGAGAAGCTGTTTATGATGAGAGGAGAACATTACTGCTCTTTGCATCTCCCAGCTAGGGGTTAAGGTTGGGGGCTTTTAAGGGTTTTAGGCCTAACTCGATAGCCACACACCATCTGAACACTTTGCCTTTGCTAACCTGCAGATTGCAAGTCACACAGCCAAGCCTGGCTTGTTGATTTGTGATAATGGTCAAGGCCATTACAGGCAGAGGTGCTTTAATTTACTTACCAAGCTGCCAGTAAAGTCTGGCTTCCCACCTGAGCAGGGGACACAGGAGTAACATGGTAGGGGGGTGCTAGTTAGGCTGCAGTCATGGCAGATCTGAGGCTCTTCCTAGGGCTTGTCTACACTACCAAGTTTTGTTGACAAAACTTACGTCAACACCCAAAAGTCAACAAAACAAAAATCGCCACAGGGTGTTCACACTTGCTCCCTCTGTCCACAGATCGTGTCCACACTGGGGACACCGTCATCGACAGGGTGAGCAATGCACGGTGGGTATGTATCCCACAGTGCAGCATTGTGAGAAGGAAGAGCCGATCGCGGTGCATCTTGGGATTCTCTCCAAGTTCTCCCACAGCCCCCTCAGCTGCCCAGAGCAGCATCACGAGTAGCTCTGTGAAAGCAGCACAGCAGTCTGTGTTCCTAGTGCAGGGCAGAACAGGAGCATTCCCACAATTTGCTCTTTCTTTGTTCCCCAAAGGGAGTAGCACACAGATACTTCCCGGAGCTTTGAAAGGGGAGGGGCGCATGCCTGCAGGGCAGCAGAGATCAAACCACTGAGCAGAGCAATCAGGGCAGGCATTGTGGGATACTGGCGGAAACCAGTTCTGTGGACAAAACAATCAGCAGCGTGTACACACTCTTTGTCGACAATAAAGGGAAGGGAAAAGATAAGTCTCTCATAGGGGTGGAAGTTTTTTTTTTTTTTTTTTTTTTTATGGCCAACGCTCTTGCTGTTTTGTCACCAAAAGGCAGTTTTTGGCAACAAAACTTGTCAGTGCAGACAAGCCCTGGTAGCCCCACTGACCACCCCTCCCAAGGGGAAGGGCCTGAATCAACCTAAACTTGCTCAGCTCCTCCCAACGGCACAGGGAGCTCTGGCAGTTGTTGAGAAGAATGGGGGCTACCTGCCCAAGGGGAAATCAGGGCCAGGGCTCCTTGTTCTGTAACAGGCACAGCATGATGGGTTGCTTTCGGTGGTGCTCTGCGTTCCACCAGCCACACACCAAACACTGCACTCAGCAGCATATGCTGCAGGCAGCCAGACCTGGGGGGACTCCTACCTGGGGGGCACTGTGCTGTAGGAGCCGGCATGCACCTGTCACTGACTGCACCACAGCTGCTGGCCTCTTTGAAGACTGCAAGCTGCAAAGGGGCATGCAAGGAGCTGAAAGGGACAGTATTTGGTGGTAGGAGCTGGGTCCATGCAAGGTGAGTCACCTAGGACCCAGGTACCTGCCTGGAGCTGTAACTTACCGAGGCCCAGGGTGAGTTATGTGCTGGTGCTGCAGAGTGCTCACTGGGCCACAGTCCAACCAAAGAGGCTTTTGCTGTAATGGACTCAGGAATTAGGAGCTATAGATATCACTGCTATGTCACCTTCCAATCCCAGCTGCCTGCTAATCACTGGCAAAGGATGCAGGAGCTAACGGGCTTTCAGTTCCATGACGCAAGCCCCTGAAATCCTGGCTCCTTGGGGCAGCTTACTACCTAAAGGTGAGGAGCAGAGAAGGGCATAAGAAAAAGGGACCCTGAACAGACACACATCCCACAAGAGGGGCAAGAGACCCTGGGGCTGCACCGGCAGCCAGGCAACACAGGAAAGCCAGGGAGAAGAGGCTTCTGGGACAGCCCTAGACTCTGTCACACCATTGAAGTTACTGGCACGTGGCAATGGGGGGAAACTCCAGGAGGCAGTGTGGGTTTGGCATTTCTTCCCACAGCCCTAGGGCAAGGGAGAGAGAGATTTTGGTCACAGTTCCTCGTGCCTCAAAGCACCCAGCCCTGAGCACAGTGGTGGAGGCAGGGCAGGGAAAGATTCAAAGCTCTTGCTGAGCTTCCCTCGGAGGTTCCTGCTGGACTACAGCCAGTGCAGTGACCAGAGGCTCCCAGCAGGAGGTGCACTTGGAGGGATGAGGAGGAAGGTGTTGCCATGTCTCTGGCTTGCAAAATTGCTCCTTCCCTTGGTGAAATGGGATGAGCTCTGTTCAGGGGCGGGATAGGAAACCTAAGACAGGCTTGTGCCTATCATCCACCTACACTGGCAAGGCAACTCTCCCCAGCAGTAACCCAGCTGGGGGACAACACAATCCATGCAGCCAGGGGGTCTGTAACTCTACTTCCATGTGATTCATTGAGGGGGATGGGCTACCTTAGCAATACCAGGGAGATCACATCTCCCCATCCTGTGTTTGATGGGGGCGGGGGGGGGGGGGAGGTTTTCAGCCCATTATTGGGGCAGTGGGTGCTAGACCTATTCTTTGTGCAGGAAATCATCAGCATTTGGCTGTTTAGGCTGCAGTCACAAGAAGACAGGCCTGTCTGGTTACCGGTTTGCAGCTCCATGCACAGCAATGGGGCTGTATAGAAACGGAATGAAACTAAATTTTCTGAAAAACTTCAGCTAGTCCAAGCTTTGCAGCTTTGCCAGGGGGTGGGGGAGAAGGCAGTCTGCAGGGCAACTTTCATGCCCTTGTGCCTGTCAGCGAAGCGACAGCCAGGCACTGCTCCCACCTCTCACCAAAAAGCAGTGCAATACGTGGAGGATGGACCTGAGGCGGAGACTGTTTAGTGCACTGCCTGGCATGTACTACAGGGGTGGGAGGCGCTGTCCGTCAGCTGGAGAGACAGAGGAGCAGGGTTCTCAGTATACAGAGACTTTATTAAGGTTCTGAATCTATTCACAACAGCTAAAACCGGAAGGTTTCCCAGTGGCCCAGGCCCAAGATCGCAGTAGCAGCCAGCCCAGATAAGCACCGACAGCCAGTCCAGCTCAGCTTGTGCCCTGCACGGACTGCAGAGACACAGTGTCACTCAGAGTGAGCCAGGCTACACTGGGCACCTGCACTTTGCACACTGCACTGACTTACCGCCCTCCTGGAGGGCGGCCAGTGACACCAGACGCAGGTGAGCATGGTCCCCTACGGAGGCGTGATACGAACTGATGGAGCGACCAACGTGCTGTGTCACTAGCGACCTCAGCAAAAGCCAGACGAGCCCAGGCCAGCCTTCCTCCCACAGCAGCAGGTCCTGAAGGAGCACATCCCAATGAGCCACTCACCACCGTGCCAGGCCACCCGCAATCTGTTATCTTCAATGTGAAGAACCTGCCAGCCACCCCCACTGGGGTAAATGAGACAGAAGCCCTAACAGCCAGGCCAGTGCCTTGTCCCGCAGCCCCTTGCCATTGAGAGGATTTAAAGCGACAGCCACTGGTTCCCTTCAGGGGGGATGTAGGCATAGCTCACGGTACGCATGCTGGCCATTGGGTGCCACAGACATTCATACCATTATCTGCAGCACGGGCCTGGATGCCTATTTGTCCCAAATGCCTGGCAACTACAAGGCACTTAGGCAGCCTCTCCCATTCCTGTTTCTATGCCCACTGGGTCTGCCGTTCTGACCTGCACCCCCACCGAGTCCAAAGACCCTTGGTTGCTAGGCTGGCTGGGCAGTTTTTATTGCGGCTTGGTAACTCAGTCCTTTGACCCGCCAGCAGCTTTGCTGGCCTCTGCAAACAAGCCAAGGTCTGGCCTAGCCCTTCCCCAGCTACTTTCGCAAATGATGAGACAGCAGCACAATCCCTGCCCAGCCTCCCTGGCACAGTCTCCGCTAGTGATGTGTTCTGCGCTAAGAACCCAGACCCACGATTCAAGCTGAGCTACGGCCTCCAGCTTCTATGACAGGTCCTGGTGCTGAAGCAGCGTCCACGAAGACCAGAGGGGACACAGACAAGCTAGTGACGTAGCGAGCAGTGTCTTCCGCAGCGGGACCCCCGCAAGGCATTGCCTCTGCTGGAGCGGAGCATTTGTACCCACACTTAGAACTCTCGTTCCTACCAGTATGGACCATGGCTCTCCAAACGCCTCCAGGTCTGCCAGTGAGAGAGGACCAGTGCCGCTGCCTTGGAGGGGCCCAGGTGCTCCCCAGCCACGCTGGAGCCCCTGGCCAGCTGGGAGAAGGTGCTGGGAGGGGACGAGGAACTCATGTGGCGCACCTTGTAGTTGCTCCCATTGTTGTTGTCCCAGTAGGTTTTCTGCCCACACTGAAAGGAAACGCAGAACTCGATGGCTCCGTGGAGGCTGGATGCTTTGGGCAGGGTGATGCTGAAGGAGAACGTGTCTGCATCAGTGGGGCCGTATGTGCTGTGCATATATTGGCAGCAGACATCCCGGAAACTCCTCCAGGAGTCAAAGGTGATGCGGATATGCACCTTCTTCTCATACCCGATGTTCCTGACCTTGATGGTCCCCGACAGGGACCGCTCCTGGATCAGACAGTTCTCCAGGCAGATCAGGTTGGTGTGCAGGCGGCTGCGGAAAGCCATGTAGTCGGCAGAGGGCTGTGGGAAGTCCAGTGTGTACTTCTTTGTCTCTAGGTGGGGGTCTCGCAGCTTGGGCCTGAGGCAGGTCAGGTCGGACAGGGCTTGCTGCAGGTCGCACAGGTCCTCCTCGATCTTGGAGAAGAAGCGGACCGCTGTCAAGGAAAGCCCCTTCATGTCAGCAAACACCACCCTCTTCTTCTTGCTCCGGCTGCCCTTGGCGCTGTCCTGCTGCTCCAGCTCTGCACTGGGCTTCTGGTTCAGGCAGGAGCGGAGGGGTTTGCGTCCCCGGCCACCCCGCAGCTCCTCATAGGAGTTCAGCAGCTTGCGGATGGGAGGAGAGTGGGTCAGGCAGAGCCGCATGGCAAAATCCACAGGCATGGCTGGGGGTGTGCTGAACACCTGGAACAGTCTGGAAAGAAGCACAGACATGGGGCTAGGGGTGTAGCCTGGGGGCAGGAGAGCCGAGAACAGCAGGAGATATCTAGCAGGGCCAGGGGACATTGCGATCAGAGCGAGAAGAGCTCAATTAATGCCTAGCAACAACCCCGCCAGAACCTCCCAGACCCACTCACCACAGATCACCAGCAACCCCACTGCCAGAGACCTGCAACCAATGAACTTAGGGCTGCTTCCTTCCACCCTGCTGGTCAACCCCCAAACTCCTGCACACTAACCACCCACCAGCCCCACATGCCCCACCAGAGACCAGAAGCCACTTTGCCCGAGAAACCAACCAACATCCACCCTCAAATCCACCACCAGCACCCCCCAGCCCACCTTCTCCCCTCTGCCCCCCCTTCACCCCACCGACCAGCCCCCCCGCCAGCCCCGCCCCGCTCTCCTTCGCCCCCAGACCAGCCCCCGCGTTCCCCTTCGCCCCCCCCAACACTTGACCAGACACCAAATGTGAACAATCGGGACGGGGTGGGGGGTAATAGGAGCCGATACAAGGAGAAGACCCGAAAATGGGGACACCTGGTCACCCCAGCCCCAAAGCAGCCCCCGCGCACCCTCCAGCCCCCCCGCTCTCACTCACTCGCTGCAGCTCATGGCTCCGCTCCGCGCCTCACTGCCACACCTGGGAGCCACGGGCGGCCGCTACACCCCCGCGCCGGCCAATCAGCGTGCGGGACGCGCCCCCTCGGGACAGAGCGACCAATGGGAGCCGAGACTGCCGCTGCAGCCCCGCCCTGGGAGCCCGGCCCCCGCGGGGCGCTGCGGGGGGCGGGCGCGGACCGTGCGGGGCGCTGCGCTGCGGGGCCCGGAGCCGGCGCGGGCTGTGCGGGGCCCGGGGCGCTGCGGGCTCAGGGGCCGGGCTCCCGAGGTGCCAGCGCGGCGGCTCCCGCTCCAAACCCCGCAGCCCGGGACACGTGCGGGGCGCTGCGGAGCCCGGAGCAGCTGGGATGGGGCAAGGGGCCGCGCGCCACTTCCCTTCGGGGAACGGGCTGTTGCTCAACCCCTTTCCGGGAGCAGACCTGCTGCTGCGGGGCACTCACCCCGCCCTCGGCCCGGCCCGGCCCAGGGCTCAGGAGCAGATCACTGCCCGATTAGCATCAGCTCTGGCCGGGGGCTAATGGCTAATCCTCCCCTGCTGAACCAGCCGCCAACACCAGCCCTGAGACACCGCTTCTAAATCCACCCGCCGGGCTTAAAACCAGCCCCGTAATGCGCTCTGTGGCCAGCCAGACCTAGCCGCCGCGCCCTGGGGTGCCAGGGATTGCTAGGAAGTCCCGGGGAAGGCGGAAATCTGTGCTGAGCGCGGACATCTGGGTCTGGCGCAAGGGTACCGCACCTCAGTGCAGGGGCTAGTCCAGTGGTTCTCAAACTTATGTACTGGTGACCCCTTTCGCACTCAGAGGCTTGCTACGTGACCCCCCCCAAATTAAAAACACGTTTTTATATACTTAACACCATTATAAATGCTGGAGGCAAAGCGGGGCTTGGGGTGGAGGCTGACATCTCGCAACCCCCCATGTAATAACCTTGCCACCCCCGAGGGGTCCCAACCCCCAGTTTGAGAACCCCGGTCTAGTCTCTCTGCTAGTGAAGTTCATGATTATTGCAGTGTATCACCACAGGCCACAGAGGGCCCCATGAAGATCAGGACTCGTGTACTATCCAGGTGGATGCTAACATGACCCTCAGCATTGTAATAGCAGAGCACCCTGCAATCAGGACTGGCTTTATCCACACAATGCCTAGGTGAGATAGGAAAGTGTCCTCATGTCACAGAGGGGGAACCCAGATACAGAGAGATGAAAGGAGTTGTCCAAGGTCACAGTGTCAGAGCCAGGCACTGACCCAAGATCTCCCTTTTGCTTGACAAACTTCCCAAAGTTGCTGCTTTCCAGTCTCCAGCTGTGGATGTGTGTTTGTGAACAAGGACAGGCTAGCAGATGGACAGAACTCCCAGTCTGTTCCTAGTTGAGATGCCATGTGGGGAAAGCAGAGGGAGAGAGGCCAGACCAGGGTTTGGTATTTGGATAGCCCACGTGCACAGGGCAGTTCTCACCTCATTGACCGGGGGAAGGAGAGAAAAGTTCACAGCTTTGCAGGGCTGAGTTAACAGGACACCGGCCCATGGGTGGCTCTGAAAAAGCTAAAAAATGAGTTTCACATCATCACAGTTTTCTTTTTAAACTACAACCCTCAGTAATGGCCATGGAAAGACCTAACTCAGAATCCAAAGGCAAGGTAGGGGCCATGGTTTCTCAAGGTCTCTCTGGCTAGTAGAGATGGATAAAAATGGCTCACTCTGACCTCCCCCCTCTAGTTCTCCAGTGGCTAAACACAGAGGTTTAATCCCAGTCTATGGCCTGCCTACCGGCTGCAACTGGAACGGTTTGTCCCGGGTTTCCTGCAGTTGCAGAGAAACACACCCTATCCTGAGCAGATGAAGAGTCCTGGAATGGGAGAGCCCGTATTAGACTGTCCAGTAAAAATGATCAATATAGCATGTCTGGAAATAACACTCAGGTTCACCTTTCCTGGTCAGCCCTCACAAGGCTTGCTGGTAGAAAATGCCAGCACTTGAATCAGTTCACCCGTTCCCTGCTCCCCTGCTAATCTCTCTCAAGCTGCCTAGCCACTTCCGTTAAGCATGACTGATTCCACCTGCTGACAGCACAGATCTTCATCAGCCACTGACACAACTCATCCACTGCATGCATCCGATGACGTGAGCTGTAGCTCATGAAAGCTTGTGCTCAAATAAATTGGTTAGTCTCTAAGGTGCCACAAGTACTCCTTTTCTTTTTGCAGATACAGACTAACATGGCTGCTGTTCTGAAACTCATCTATTGTGTTTTTTACGTGGCTGCCCATCACCATGGTATCTGAGAGCCTTCCAGTAAATGTAAACAGAAATCCCGCTCTCTGCCTGGCAGCAGAAGCAAACTTAGAGCTAGCTAGGGGTGGGGCGGGGATTTTATTATGTAAAGTGCTACAATGCTGTGGGATTTGAGAGGGACCTTTGAACTAGAGGCCAGAAACCAGAGGATCATGCAACCATCCTGCCTGATGTAGACAGATAGCAGATGCTGCAGACATCTCCTTCCTGAGGCTTCCTACCCCCGGCCCGGGGGGATGCACACAGTCTGGAGGAACAGTAAGAGCAGGTGACATTTGCCTTTGGCTAGCATTTTACTGCAGGTCGAAGGGAGGAGCTGTCATTTCAGGGACATTATCACCAGTGGACTGCATCTTCCCAGAAGTTACTCACTTGTGTGGCCTCTGGAGAGGCACCACAGATGACAAGTTCTGATTTGGGTCAAGGAGTCGGTAAATCTTCCGAACCGGGACTAGCCTGAGATCCCAGGCAGCTAGAGAGCTCTGTCTCTTTCTGAACTGCAGTGGCAGCAGGGGTAGACCAGTCTCAGGAGAGGGGAAGAAAAACCTTTCTGGTTGTCATTGCGTCCCCAGGACAACACGGGGCTGAAAAGCCCCTTGTTGCCCCCCTTCAATCTCTCCTTTGCAGGGATGCCTACCAAAAAAACCTGACAACGGGTACGCAGCTGGTGTGCTGGACTGTTGCTCTTCATGCTGACACACAAGGTGGGGAGGTAATATTTTTTATTGGCCCAACCTCTGTTGGTGAGAAAGAGAAGCTTACACAGAGCTATTCTTCAGCTCCATGCAGCTCAAAGTCTTCTCTCTCTTACTAACAGAGGTTGGTCCAATAAAAGATATTACCTCCCCCACCTTGTCTCTCTAATGTCCTGGGACCAAGATGGCTACAATTGCACTGCTCTTCATGCTGAAGTTTTATCTCACCTTGTGCTCCTCTTTTTTGTTGGATCCCCTTGTTTTTTTATTTATACAACAGATGCAGGCTCTTTGGGATTGTTACGGGTCTGTACAGCACCTAGGACTGTGGGGCCCTGGTCCATGACTAAGGCTCCCTAGGTGCTAAAATACAAATAATTAATAACCTGGCAGCCACTTCTCTGCACTAGCACACCGCTCCAGGTGCTTCTCTACACCAGCACACTGCTGCCAACTCAGGAGTTTAATCACTAGTCTCACAGTACTTGGTGTTTCTTTAAAGTCCCAGCTGCTGGAGTCACGGGAGAATCTCAGTGGTGGTGGGGTGGCCGTGATGGTGGAGAAATTTTCCTTGAAGCCTGAGTCTCCAGTGCCAGCACCTAGGGCCATCATTTACGCCTGTGCAACATTTCACACCCATCTCACTCAGGTGAGAATGACAATGCAATGGGGCCAGAGCTGGAGCATCAGGCTGTAAGTTAGGGGCTTTGGCAGGATCTAGCAAGAAGGCGCCAACCTTCCTGCCTCTGTAGCGGCATGCAGTCAGGGAAGAAAGTAGGGCTCCTTGGTGTAGAGTACAGAGCCTCAAAATGCTCATACTCCTGGGGCCAGCAGGCAAGACTCAGGCCAGGTGAACACTAGTGGCTTTTGCCAGCACAGTGATGTCAGGTACAAACTGCACCTCATCACACCCGATTAACAGCTATGCCAGCCATAGGTGCTGATTTCCCCTCTTTCCCCTGGGTGCTTGACCCCCCTCACCTCTGCCCCCAGCTCCACCCCTTCCATGAAGCCCCTGCGCCCATTCCTACCCCTTCCCCCAAAGTCTCCGCTCCCTCCCTGCCCCAGCTCTGCGCCCCCGAGCGTGCCATGTTCCCGCTCCTCCCACCCCTTCCCAGAGCATGCTAACACTGCCAAACAGCTGTTTGGCAGCGACCGGCCAGGAAGCGCTGGGAAGTAGGTGGAGGAGCAGGGATGTGGCACGCTCGGGGGGGGGGAAGGAGGAGGTCAGGCATGGGAGGAGGGGAGCTTGGCTGCCAGTGGATGCACAGCACCCACTAATTTTTCCCCATGGGTGCTCCAGCCCCAGAGCGCCCACGGAGTCGGTGCCTATGATGACAGCAACAGGTTACAGCACAGACCTGGCCTCTCAGTCTGCTGCTCTGAGAAAGAAGCAATATGGACACAGCTGTGTGCACCTAGACCCTTTTATACATGGCTAAAAACCACCAACAGTCAGCCAAGGGCGCAGGAGCTGAGATGGGCAGCACTGCCCTCTGTGCACCCAGCCCACATTACACTCCGCAAGGCCTCAGGGTGTGGGGAGCGCAAGGCCCTGCAGTGAGGGTGGGGAGGGTCTATGGGCAGGCGCTAGTCACGCTGCCCTCCACTGCCGGCTGCAGAGGAAGAGAGTCATTGGGACATCGCAGCTGCAGAGAACGGGGCAGCAGCCAGGGAACAGTTGCTCCGCTGAGTACCTGGAGCTCTGAGCCCTGCCAGCCGCAGCCTCTGCGAACACCTGGGGTTTACTCATTACTCTGAAACCTGTCATTAGACATTGCCTCCCAGGGTCTTGCAGAGTTCAGGGCTTTCCTGCAGCTGTAGGTAAACAAAGGAAAAGAGAATGATAATGGTGGGTCAGGACCAGTGGGCTAGGAAAGGAGCACACATGATGTGCTCCCCAGTAATCATGCAGACCCCCCCAGGGAGAAAGAGCTCCACAGCGTCCTTGACTGATAACAGGGATCCAGTTACACCTCTCCATGTACTAGCAGCATGCCCAAGGCTTCTGGTACAGGGTAGTGCCTGGCCTTTCCAAGCGCCGTGCCCTGGCACTGCCCAAACACTTGGGCTGTTCCTTGCAGAGACTTGTTCTCCCTAATAGGCCTGTCCTCCGTCAGCCCGAGCAGGCTGCTGGCAGAGCAGGATCAGGGTGCCCAGCTAGCTGTGGAGGACGTGGGTCCCAAAGCCCAAGAACTCCGGCCCAGTTTGGCAGTTGTGCTGAGGGACTCTAACATTTGCAGCAGAGACAGCTTTCAGAGTAGCAGCCATGTTAGTCCGTATCCACAAAAAGAACAGGAGTATTTGTGGTGCCACAGGTACTTCTGTTCTATTAGCAGCAATGCTCGCTCCTCCCGCGATCTTCTGATGCCAGCTCCCACAAGGCCTCAGCAGCTGTTGGACGTGGCTGTGCTGCTTCCTGCAGCTAAGGTTGGCCTATGGGTGAGGAGCCAGACACCCCCAGGAGAAAGAGCTGCAGCCCAAAGCCCCAGACATGCAGCCCTGAGTCACAGCTCCCGGGAGCAGGACAGGAGGCTCCTTCTCAGACGCCCAGAGGAACCTCTCTCAGACATTTCCCCCACACATCTCAGAGCACAAGGAAAGAATTCAGGGCCCACCTCTGAGCAAAAAGGACATGCCCAGGATACCCAGAGGACGATATGGAACGCAGCACCACGCACATAGGTATAATGTGTAATGTGCCGCGGGGGCTAGGGTGATGGGGAAGGAGCAGCACTGGCCTCCAGCACACCCTGCCCTGCCCACAGGAGCTTACACACTAGTCAGAACACCACCACTCGGGACATCTGGTCTGACTCGAGTGCAGAGCCCGTCCCAGCCAAGAAGCCCAAGTTCACACCCTACCCAGAACTGCAGCGGTATGCAGCAGGGGTTGTGGCTGTCAGCAGCTGGGCTTCGGCAAAGGCGCTAGTGCAAGGTGAGACTCAAATGGCAGGTTTCTCAAGCCATGCCTGTCATTCTGCTCCTGGGACTGGGAAGGGGCTCATGGGAGTAACATCCTGGAGGTATGTGGCCTGTCTAAAGGCTGTGGTGTGTTCGTGCGCTGGATGGAGTTCAGTGCTTGCACGTCTGCACACGTAGCTCCCACTCCACCACACGTCTGTCTGTTACTTTTTGGCAGTGACTAAGCCAATAGTTTAGGTCAGCAGATTGCTTTCTCCAAATCACCCTTTCATCACATCCCCTGTGGCTGTCACTTCCTTCCCCTTGATTTAGTGACAAGCAGCTCACCATCATTGGGCATTTCTCCAGCAATGAAAGTACTACCCCCCACCCTCCGCTGCCCACTTCCTGCGGGGAAGGGATCTGACTCAAACTGGAGGCTGCGGAAATCAACGCCCTACTGGTGCTCTCTCTCACCCTCCTCCTGCTCTGGGCTATGAACTCATCACACAGACAAACCAGAGAGCTTGAGCCACCTTGAGCGGCAGGAGTAAGGTTTGAGAGCCCTAGTCCCTGCAGCAGTGCTCACCGTACCTGGGATGCTTATTTCCAGGCCCTGCTTTCTCCTCCAGCGCTCAGATTAACATAAAAACGGCCATACTGACTCAGACTAAAGGACATCTAGCCAGTAGCTGGTCTTCCAACAGTGGCCAATGCCAGGTGCTTCAGAGGGAATGAACAGAACAGGGAATCATCAAGTGATCCATCCCCTGTCACCCATTCCCAGCTTCTGGCAAACAGAGGCTAGGGACACCATCCCTGCCCATCCTGGCTAATAGCCATTGATGGACTTATCCTCCATGAACTTATCTAGTTCTTTTTTGAACCCTGGTATAGTCTTGGCCTTCACAACATCCTCTGGCAAAGAGTTCCACAGACTGACAGTGCATTGTGTGATGAAATATTTTCTTTTGTTTTAAACCTGCTGCCTATTAATTGGGTGACCCCGAGTTCTTGTGTTATGAGGAGTAAAAAGAAAAGGAGTAGTTGTGGCACCTTAGAGACTAACCAATTTATTTGAGCATAAGCTTTCGTGAGCTACAGCCGGGCATGTGCCTAGGTCAGGGGTGGGCAAACGTTTTGGCCCGAGGGCCACATCTGGGAAAAGAAATTGTATGGCAGGCCATGAAAGCTCACAAAATTGGGGTTGGGGTGCGGGCTCTGGGGTGGGGCCAGAAAGGAGGACTTCAGGTGTGGGAGGGGGCTCCGGGTTGGTGTGGGTGCAGGGAGGGGTTAGGTCTCCGGCTGGGAGTGCGGGCTCTAGAATGGGGCTAGGAATGAGGAGTTTGGGGTGCAGGAGAGGGCTCTGGGCTGGGACCGAGAGGTTCAGAGGGAGGGAGGGGACTCAGGGCGGCGGGTTTGGGTGCGGGAGGAGGCTCGGGGTACAGGCTCCAGCTGGTGCTTACCTCAAGCAGCTCCAGGAAGCAGTGGCATGTCCCTCCTCCAGCTCCTTTGCAGAGGCATGGCCAGGCGCTCTGCTTTGCATAGAAGCTGGAGGGGGGCCATGCCACTGCTTCTGGGAGCCGCGTGGAGCGGCCCCCGACCCTGCTCCCCGGCTGGAGTGCCGGAGCAGGGCAAGCCCCGGAGGGAGCTTAAGGGCAGGATCCAGCCCACAGGCTGTAGTTTGCCCACCCCTGGCCTAGGTTCTTTTGAAAAATCCCAGTAGGTGCCTCTCTCCATCTTCAAATCTGGCCCCAGGTGCTGGCTCTCAGCACCCTACTCCGACCACTCAGTCACAGAATCATAGAATACCAGGGTTGGAAGGGACCTCAGGAGGTCATCTAGTCCAAGCCCCTGCTCAAAGCAGGACCAATCCCCAATTTCTGCCCCAGATCCCTAAATGGGCCCCTCAAGGATTGAACTCACAATCCTGGGTTTGGCAGGCCAATGCTCAAACCACTGAGCTATCCCTCCCACCATCCTCTGCCTGTAGCCTGGGGCAGCGCTGTCCTGTGGTGATCATGGAGCATTCATGCATGAAGGAGGGTGTTTTTGTGACACAAAGATGGTGCCACAGGTGCAGCATTTCCAAAGGCAGAAAGGGCTGAGGGCAGCAAGCTCCAGAAGTGCCCCGATGGAAAGATCCAGCTTCTCTCTCCTGCGTGGGACAGCAGGGGTGACTTCCCTCTGCTCTCCCCTCCCAGCTCAGACTTTGCAACTCTAAAGCAGCTGCCCAGACAACTACTGTACTTAATTAAACCCAATAGGGTGAAGGAGAAAGGGGTCCAGTGAACACGTGCTACAGAGAGAAACTCGAGCAAGTCTCTCCCACAGTATCTGTTTCTCCAGTGGAAACTCAACAGCGATTTGTCTGGGAGCTGCAGAGCCCACGAGAGGATTTTCATAAGGGCTGTCTGTGGGGGCAGGGCATAGACCAGATCCCTGCGTGGGAACTGTAACCATCAGCCTTTGGTGTCACTTCTTTAGGATTAAACCCAGCTTCCTCTTCATGTTTGTGCCTAATGAATCTTCTTTACATAAATGGATTCATTAGGGATGTTCTAAACCACAGCACACGCCAAGCTGCTCACCCCATGCTGTACTGCACACATGCCATCCCCATGCCTCCTGCTGCCCAGGGGAGCTGGGCTGCTCCCTCACATCCCAAGAGCACATGCAGGGGAGGCCAGGCCCTTTGAGGACTGCAGGCCTGTGCCCTTGGATACACCCAACAGACCCATGCCACGGCAGGGGGCACAGAGCCCTGGAAGTTACTGAGGTGGCTCCCGCTTACACAGAAGAGGCATGTGGGAACCAGCAAGGAAGGAGGAGCTTTTCTTCTCTATCCAACAAGGACAAAGGAATGAAGTGCCTGACCCAACGGTCCCTCCAGCCCCGTACCCCAACTCCAGCAATGGTCAGACCAGCTATTCCAGAGGAAGACACAAAAATCCTGCCATGGGCTGGGGTGGCATAACATCTTCCTAGGAGAATTTCTTCCTAGCCCCGGCAGGTAGCTTACGTGTACTGAAGTATGTGGCTTTAGATTCCTTCCACATCATGTTAGCTGTCGCTATTCTTATTTTTCACCTTATTTGAATCCTACTAAGCTCTTTGCTTCAGCAACACCTTGTGGCAGGGAGTCTCACAGGTCACACAGCAGGTAAAGCAATATTTCCTTTTACTGGCTTTAAATTAGTTGCCTTTTAATTTCATTGGGTGATCCTTTGCTTTGATTTAGATCTCCAGATAGCATGAGAAAGGGCATATACAGTAGGAAAACTTCCCTAGCCTTCACTATATGGTTCATCATTTCATACACATCCATCATGCCATCCCCTATTATCTCCTCGCTGACCTAAGCAGTCGCAGGCCTTGTCTGAAGTGTTCCGAGGTTGCTACGTGTTTTCATTGCCCTTCTCTCAACTCTTCCCATTTCTGCTGTACCCTTTTTCCTGAGATGCGGAGAGAAGACCTGAAGCAACGTTCAGTGCATTTCTGAAAGGCACGCTCTTGTTTAAGTCCTCAGGTTGGGGACTGGGATATGGATGCTGTTATGGCTGTAATCTACGCTAAGTTGGAAGGAGCTAGTGGCATTAACCGTGAACAGCTGTTTGGTACCTGAAGGAAGCAGGGGCTCTTGATCTAGATCCCTGGAGCAGATAGTCACAGCCCAGACGGTACTGTTGGCTTGTCTCAGCGGAGAGGCCAGGGACTGCAGGGGCCTTGCAGACGGAGCTCTTCTCTCATGTCTAGGGTATGTCTATGCTAGAAGAGTTAATACCTGTAGTTAGGTAGCACCAGCTCAGCCGCATTGGTGTTAAGCTCCTGGTGCAGACAGGGCTCGGGCATTTCCCCACCATGGCAAGAAAATCTGCTCAGAGCAGGGCTAGACACAGTGGTAGAGATCCTTGTGTCCCATCCACACTAGTATTTACATGGTAACTAGCACTGGGGGTGCTGAACCAATGCTAGCAAAAGCAGCAGCCTCAGTGCAGAGACCCTCGGTGCTAGCTGACAAGGTGCCTGCAGTCACTGCCCTGTCTACAATGCTGCTAGCAACAGAGAAGCTGAACTTAACAAGGCCTGTGGGGTACGGAATCTTAAATTACCTCGCGTAGATCTGACCACTGTGTCTAACCTCACACAGCACATTCCTGCAACCTTTGTGCACTGGAGTGAGGGATCAGTATGGATCATCTGCTCCCGCTGGATACCATGAACAGGTTCCCTCCAGGGCCATCTCCCACTTGGGAAACGATACAATCATCAAAACATTGGGCGAGAAGTGCTCTGGAGAGGTCATCAAGTTCAGTCCCCTGCACTGAGGCAAGACCGAGTAAACCTGGATCCCAAGAGGGGTTTGTCCAACCTGTTCCTAAAATCCTCCAATCACGGGGATTCCGCCACCTCCCTTGGGAGCCCGGTCCACAGCTTAACTACCCTGAGCGTTAGAAAGTTTTTCCTGCTACCTAACCACAGTCTCCTTTGCCACAGATCAAGCCCATCACTTCTTGTCCGACCTTCAGTGGCCGTGGAGAACAATCGATCCCCGTCCTCTTTCCAACAGCCCGGAACAGGTCTGAAGCCTCAGGGCCTTGCTCGGTGGTCTTTTCTCACAACTACACGTGCCCAGGTTTTAATCTTTCCTCATAGGTCGGATTTTTTGATGAGCCTTTTATGATTTTTGTTGCTCTTCCAATTTATTCACATCTTTTTTACTGTGGTACCCAGAATTGGGCACAGAACTCCAGCTGAGGCCTCTCCCATGTCTTACCTATGACAGTCCTGTTAATACAGCCTGGAATGAGATTCGCTGTTTTTGCAACTGCATCACATCATTAACTCCTATTCAATTTGTGATCCCCCAAAACCCTGAGATCCTTTTCAGCAGAACGAACACCTAGCAAGTTAGTCCCCATTTTGTAGTTGTGCATTTGATTTTTTCTTCCTAAGTGTGGTACTTTGCACTTGTCTTTTTGAATTTCATCTTGTTGAAATGTCAAGGTTGTTCTGAATTTGAACCCTGTCCTCTGAAGTGCCTGTAAGCCCTTCCAGATTGGGGTCATCTGCAGATTTTATAAGCATGCTCTCCACTCCATTATCCAAGTCATGAATGAAAATACTGAGTAGTACTCGACCAGGACTGACTCCTGCAGGACCCCACTAGATACCCCTCCCAGTTTGACAGCCAATCATTGATAACTACTCTTTGAGCATGATCTTTCAATCAGTTGTGCATCCGCCTTACAGTAATTTCATCTAGACTGTATTTCCCTAGTTTGCTTATGAGAATGCCATGTGGAACTGTGTCAAAAATCAAGATATATCACATCTGCTGCCCCCCACCATCCACTAGATCAGTAACCCCAACGAAGAAGGGAATGAGGTTGGTTTGACATGATTTGTTCTTGACAAATCCATGCTGGCTATTCCTTATAAGGCTATTATCCTCCAGGTGCTGTGTTAAGTCCTGTTAGAGACAGGAAGGAGTGGGGAAAGGGAAGGGCTGGAGAAAGGAGAACCAGAAAAGGGGATTTGGTCTCATTCCCTGGCAGGACTCTATTGCAGAATTGCTCTGGGAAAGCCACTCCCTGCAGACAGGTGCTGTCCAGAGCACCAGTCACTGCAGGCAGAAATTCCAGTTAACAGGAAGGCCACAGGGACTCCCTCGAGCCACTTAGAAATTCCTCCCAAAGCCCTCCTGACCTTCCCTCACCAGCTGATTAGACAAGGCCCTCTCTGTGCACATACAAGGGTTGGCAGGGAGTGGGGAGATAATGTATTTGCATTAGAGTTCATTGGCTGAACCCACTGGAGTGGCCTTGGGTTTGGGGATTAGCTGTGCACCTCCCTCTCCTCTACCTGAAGCCAATCAGTACAGACAGAAGCTAAGAGAAGGTCCCTGACCCCCATGCTGGGCACTTCTAGAAGCAATGGCTCCAAAGCAAAGTCATACAGGATTTCAAGAGGTAAAAGGCCAGCCACCAAATTCTCTGCGCAACTGTATTTGCTCTGGCAGCGGCACAGCACATGGTCTCTGCATGCAGGGAGACAAAGCCTTGTCCCAGAGACCCAGACAGAGCCAGTCTCAGAACCGGAAACGGCGGAACAACCAGCACCAGAACCATTGCCAGCACTGAATCCAGTACTTGCAACCCCAACACCAGAGGGCCCCACCGAACCTGCACCAGCAGCAGCCAATAACCCTACACAAGAGGCTTAGATGGAGCCTGAACCCCAACATAGTGTACCAGCGGAGAGCGGTTCACAGTCAACGGAAACAGCCCCACCCCTACATCGCTTCCAGAGGGACCAAGCCCAGGTCCACAATCCAATGAGGAACTGATGTCTCCAGCATCAAGGGAACAGTTCCAGACCGAACAGGAAGCAGATGAAAACCTCCAGAGAGCTTGGACGGTGGCACGGAGCAACCCACCGCCTCTCAGCTCTTCTCATCGATCCAGGTTTGTTGTAGAAAGAGGACTTTTATACAAGGAAACTTTCTGGTGGACACCAGGAAGACTGGCATCCTCAGAGACAGTTGGTAGTTCCAACTAAAGGGTAAAGCTATCAAGCTTAGCCCAAAGTAAAACTATTTCCCCATGTTTATTTCCACCCCCTACTGTTCCTCACATGTTCTTGTCAACTGCTGGAAATGGCCCACCTTGATTATCACTACAAAAGGTCTCCCCCGCCCCACCTCTCCTGCTGGTAATAGCTCACCTTACCTGATCACTCTTTTTATAGTGTGCATGGTAACACCCACTGTTTCATGTTCTCTGTGTATATAAAATCTCCCCACTGTATTTTCCACTGCATGCATCCAATGAAGTGAGTTGTAGCTCACAAAAGTTTATGCTCAAATAAATTTGTTAGTCTCTAAGGTGCCACAAGTCCTCCTTTTCTTTTTACAGCTTGTACAGATACCCTGCCTGTCCCCATGGGAGGAGCCTTCCCAGGGTGCTGGGAGCAATCTCCAGTCCAACACCCAGGCCATTCAGCACCCCATTCACCTAATGAGGTACTAATGGCAAAACTTCCTTTCCTCATTAATACCATCAAGCTGGCAATCAAGGAAACAAACGAGCAGCCCTTTCACACTGTGCTGAGGTAACCTGGTATTTAGCACATTCTGAACATTAAGCTATTGTTCCTCCCCGCTCCTCCCCCACACAGAAGGGTCTGCCCAGCACTCTCTCCACTTCTAGCTCCTGGTCACTCCCACCTCTACTATTTGCAATGGAGAATCTGTGCACTGTGCTTTTTGGCTGAATGGATCACCTGGCAAAGGGCAGTGCTTAAAGTGGAGGTGGGCAGGTCACAAGACGGTCACAGACCTGGCAACCAACATCCCATCAAGCCAGGATGCCAGTCTTTCTAAAGCTGTGGCTCCCAGAGTTTGACACCGACCACCCGCTTTTGTTGGACCACGGTAAGCACTGGTGCCCCTGTGCTTTACACCCAAGAGGAGGCACAGACCTGAAAACTGGAATGCTCATTGGGGGAAGGCTGGGCGGCCCATGCCCAGGCCATGCTGGATGCAGTCTGGAACACAGGCTGCCGGCTTTCAGGAAGAGCCACAGATTGTTTAATGGGTGCCACGAATACAACAAAGTGAATCAGAATTGCTGTCAGGGATGCAGACGCCACCTCCTCCTCATTGATAGCTAGAGCCAGAGATACCCCACTGGTTTATTTGTGCTCTCTCAGGCCGATCATTGTACTCGCCATCCCCAGGCCTGTAAGAGCTCCACAGCGCCTGCAGGTTCCACACATGACCAGCCCCACCCCAGGCCATTCAGGGCTGATACCTGCTGCAAACCCACACAAGCACTCATCCATTGCCTAATCCCCTCCCCACACTACATTTAAGCATCTCTCCTAATTTAGCTGCACAGGAGGCTTGGAAAGGATCTTGGGCAGTGGTGCCCTTTTAGGCACACATGGAGATTTTGCTGTTGTCTTTATAACGTACCTCGCTCACACTGGCACATCCTCCTCCAACAGTCACTAACTCATTCCAGGGGGTTCTTGCCAGCCAGCTGAAATATCCGGAGTATAAGCAGGGCAATGGTGCCACCTGCTGGCTCCACAACAGAGCAGTAGCTTTGCAGAGGCTGCAGCTGGATAGAAGACCGGGCTCAGCTTTCTTTCAGCGGCAGTGTCCTCATTCCCCACACAGGGGCACTTGCTGATGGCACCTTTACCTGGCTGTTTGTCTTCCTGTCCTCAGGCTACAGCAAAACTGAGCTGCTGGGCCCCCAGGCTGGGCCGGGGGAAGGATGGGTATTTGCAACTGTCCACAACTGCTGTGTCCCCATGTGCTGACTGGCACAACGATGCTCTCAGGTGGTCTTGTGCATGGCACTTGCCCTTCCAGACTGCAGGGCCTCCTGCCTGGCCCCTTTAAGTCTTGTGATGTTTCAAATTAGCTGAACTGCTCCTGAGGCCACCAGGGGGGCAATGGTTTTGTATCTGATCAGGTGCTGTGAGCCCTCCTCCAGGTCAATCACATATTCTCTGAAGGGGAAAGAGAGACAGGTTCAGATGGAAGGGTGGCAGCAAGCTCAGACCGAGAGGAGAGGTGCTGCATTCTCCTGAGGCTCCTGCTTGCTTTTCAGGTTTGCAGTGTTGGATCATATAAAAGAAGTTCTGTATTAAAATCACAAATGAGTTTGATTCCCCATAGTTTAAATTCCAGGGTATTACTAATTAAGAGGTCTCTTGGTTTTTGGTACTGTTTCTCTCCCTCTCTGTGTGAAACTTGCAAGCTGCTAATTCTAAGACAGAGTCTGTTCTCAAAGCAATTCTTTGTAACAACAACTACTCACACAGAGAGAGACTCAAAGCAATACTCTGTAACAACAGCACCCAGAGGCTCCCCGCCCTTTTGTTGTATTCATCTTGTTCTGTTAACAATTGTGATTAAAATAGAGATAGAGGATGTATGTGGATGGATTCTTGGTGTGGATAATAACTGAATGATCAGGGAGGTGCCAGCCTCAGAATCCAGTGTCCATCGGCTGAAGAAGGCGTCAAGTGGAAATAACCAGAGGACCCCCGGAGGGCAGACTGGGATCCACCTAACAGCCTCAAGAATGGGAGAACCAAAGAACAAGATAACATCTGGCAGCACGGAGCCGTCAGGAATGTGCCATCTGCTGATTGATTCAGCAACAGCATGATGAAGCAATTCCCATAGACTGGCATACGAAGAAATTCCTATAAAAATGGACTCTAGAAAGTGAGAACTTTGGGGTCTGATTCTACAAACCAACTTCCAGGAGCATCAGATGAGCATCTGACAAGGCCCTGCTCCCTCCTCATGTCCAGGCCACCTGGCCAGTGGCTTGGCATGAGCAACTCTAAGGCTGGTAACTATGATAACAACCTTGCAGAACCTCTGTGTGTGTGTGTGTATGAATGAATGTGTGAATAAATATGAAACTTAATGGAAAGTTATAGCTATAACTAACTGCTTACTATGATTCTTTCTGTATTCACAATAAATGTGGCACTTTGCCTTTTTCCCTTTAATAAGCTCCTGCTGGTTTTTATTTTATTGGTATAACAGCCGCGGCAACGTGACCGGATTAGGCAAGGAGGAGGGGTGCTGCTCCATCCAGCCCACCCACCCACAGCTACACAGGCAACTCGCAGAGACGCCCCCTGCACTCTCCGCTGTGGGAAGCTGAGCAGAATACAGTCGGGATGGCATTTCTAAGGCATGTGCGTATCAGTGCACAGCAAAGCAATAGGCCACCTACCTCTGCTCATCAGTCTCTGGCTCCACCAATATGTTTTCCTGCCTCTCCTGCACCCTCAGGAATACAAAGGAGTCCAGGTTGGGTTTGGGAACTGCAAGGAAAGTGACACACTCAGCCCTGACCCTGGGCTCACGTGACTGAGACCAGGGCACTTTGTGCTGCACGAGCCACTCCTGGGAACAGTCTCTGCTCCTCTGCAGGACCTTCACGCGGAGCTGGGATGCTCATGAGGACACAGTGCAATGCTGGTCACTAGCACCACAGGTGACTGGCCAGCCCCATATGCACCAGCCAACACATACTTGAGACAGCAGGAGAGTCAGAACACAGAGACCAGTGTGAATAGCCTGGTGACCCCCTTGTCTCTCCCAAGAGGGCGATTCTAGGAGAGGGCGGTGCAAACATATCCAGACCAGCTTCTAAAGGGCCAGCAGTGTGGAGAGGGCCATGCTCAGACACCTGCCTCTTCCAAGCACTCACCGCTCTAGCGCTTACACTGCTTGCTCTCTAGGACTTCAGGTTACTCCAGGGCTCGTCCCCAGAGAGCCACTGCTAGAATCTTGTTGCCTGTACTGCAGCTGGGCTTCTCTTACCCAGTCTCAGGAGATCCACTTTCTGCAGGTTGGGAGGCATGTGTTTCAGGGCCACATTTTTCAGGTAGGTTTCTGTGTTCGCCATGTACCTGAAACAAACAGCCCTTATTGTCAGTCAGATCACGGCAAAAGCTGGTGGGCCAGAATGGACTCCAGGTACCAGCGAGACATGCTGAACCCGCAAGCACGGTGGGAAGACAGCAGCAAGCGGCTGGGTCTGGAGGGACAGAAGCTGAAATGAAGACTTCTCTGCTCCAGCAAAACAGCGCACACAAATCCTTCAGTGCCCAAGGGCACAGCCTATCTCCAAGGGAAGGTGACACAAAAGGCAGTGAGGGCTCTTCCCACTGGCAGGACTTGGGCAGCAGAGGGAACTTTTCTGGCATAGTTTAGTGGGTGGCTGAAGTGAGACTGCCCCTAGATACCTCCTTGGCCAATGGCCTGCCACAATCTGCCAGCGGAAGGCTGCCTGGAGACAGGAGAGGAAGCTGTGCAGCAGGACGAGGCTCCTGTCATGAATCTGGCATGCACACGGAAGGAGGCAAGTGGGCAGACACCAAGACTGATGAAGGCTGAGCGGGGATCTTTTTTCAATGCCTTCCCAGACAGACAGTCAGGAGCGCTCAGGGCCAAGCCTCTAGCTTCACTGCAGGCCCAACAGAGAGCGAGGGACTCGTTAGCTGGTCACTAGGGGACAAGGTTTTTCCAACCAAGCTGCCACAGCCAAGTTTGCCAAGGGAGGATCTACAGCATGTGAAGCGGAGGCACAAAGGGAGAGCCAGAGTGCATACAACCCCAGTTCTGGCCTGGACCTAGTTCTACTGCGCAGTAGAACAAGACCTGGCTCACCCCTTTGCCCAGCCCTCCTTCCATACCTACTCACTCTTTAGCAAAGGCAAACTCCTCTGGAGAGAGGATGGAAGGCTCTCCTTCCGCTCGGGACTTCTCCTTCTCCAGGATATGGGGGAAAAACTTCTCGATCTGCAGGGGAAGAAAAACCCCAAAGAAGAGTCAGCTGTGATCGAAACAGAGAGCTCCATCATAGGCAGCTCCCAGCATTCTCCCTTCTATAGCCAGAGGGAATCTGTCACTGCAGATTGGTGAGGTGCAGAGGTGGCACATCTGCCCTGGGATTAGTTCCGGACCCACGCAGGGATGTCTGCGCCTGAGAGGCGGGATGGCAATGGAGTTTCCAGGAGGAAGATTGCACTGTGCTGACCCTCCATAGGGTAATAAACATGCTCACCACAGCACTGTGACCCCCCCACCCCCACCAAGTCACTGTGATACCCAGAACAAGGTGCTGCGCTTGACAGCAATGAGGAATGGATTCCGCAGGTGAACCTTATGGTCACTCTAACCAAACATGTCAAGGGCCCATGACTCAGAGCCCCAGACCAAAGCAATATGCTTTTGGTGTGGCCAGAACGCCATGCCTCCAGCCACTCTCTTAAGAGTCACCTTGCCATGGCACAGAATAGCAGGGTGTTACCTTCACAAGCCTGCAGCGCAAGTAGCTGCTGAGGACATAGCGGATCCTCTCAATCTCCATGCGGTGGATGCTGACCTTCAGGTCTCCGTGCTTGGCTCGTTTCAGATTTGACTCCTGCAAAGGGGCACATGGGGGGAATATCAGACTGTTCAAACACTCAATAGCTAAAGACACAGAGAGGCCAATGTCCGCAGACTGAGCCCCGGGAAAAAGCTAGATTGCAGCTGCCTCTTGCAGACAGAGCACCTGCACCACGAATGCAGGTTACCACCCCTCACTGCCACATGGGAACCAACACACAGGACAGCTCCTTGGAAAAGGGAATCCAAGAACCACATGCCAGATTTTGCAGTATATAGGATTTGGGCAGGTAATGGCCATTGCCAAGACTGCAGATGGTTGATTCTGTCATCCAGGCAACTGTGAGTCTGCCTGGAGCAGGAGATTTACACCACCTCTGTAGCAAACAACTGCACAAAGAACCAGGAACTGGCTAGCAGCACTGCCTCCACGACCAGCCCACTTTGGCGAACAACAAGCTGCAGGCCAGGATGAACAGCAACCATGCTGAAGGCCCTATAGAATAGCAGACAAGGGCAACAACAACAGCTGATGCCAATTTTAACCTCTATGACTAACAGCAACATGCCAGGAGCCTGGGGGCTCTTGCTGCTCTCAGCACATAGCATGAACTATCACTGCTTGGGCAGAGCATGCAGGTTAACCACAAGATGCTCAGAACTACATCCACCCTCTGTGGGGGACACTGGAGAGGGGGACGGATAGAAGCACTGGCCGGAGCTTAAGCAGGGGACCCCAGGGCACGGAGTTTAGCAATAACAGTATGAACCTGCCCAGCCATTCCCAACCCCTGCCCCCACCTGTGCCCCCAGACACGCACCATGTGGTCCAGCTGCTCCATGACACACTCCACGATTTCAGACTTGCTCTCCAGCAGCTCTGGGGCAAACTTCTCATTCAGCCAGGCCTGCCAGCACAGCAGGACAGTGAGCCACAAACCGGCCTAACACTGGGCCCCCGTGATCTGACCCACCAGCCCTCACTCCCCTCCCGGAACCGGGATAGAACCCAGGAGTCCGGGCTCCGAGCCCCTCCCCTCCCGGAACCGGGATAGAACCCAGGAGTCCGGGCTCCCAGCCCTAAGCCGGGATAGAACCCAGGAGTCCGGGCTCCGAGCCCCTCCCCTCCCGGAGCCGGGATAGAACCCAGGAGTCCGGGCTCCCAGCCCCTCCCCTCCCGGAACCGGGATAGAACCCAGGAGTCCGGGCTCCCAGCCCGGAACCGGGATAGAACCCAGGAGTCCGGGCTCCCAGCCCCTCCCCTCCCGGAACCGGGATAGAACCCAGGAGTCCGGGCTCCCAGCCCCAAGCCGGGATAGAACCCAGGAGTCCGGGCTCCCAGCCCCTCCGACCACTCCCCTCCCGGAGCCGGGACTGAACCCAGGAGTCCGGGCGCCTAGCCCCTCCGGAGATAGAACCCAGGCGTCCGGGGCCCCGGGCTTCCGGCCCCACCCACCTGCTCCAGGCTGCGGATGAGCTGGGCGGGGGTCAGCACCAGCTCCTCGCTGCTCCCGTCCGAGTCCCGCTCGCGCAGCTCCGGGCCCTCCGCCATCCCGGCTCGAGGCTCCCGCCAACCGCGGGCGCGCGGTGACGTCAGCGCGCTCCGCACGGCGGCCGGGCGTCTCCTGGCTCGCGAGGCCGCTCCCCGCGCGCCCGCGGCGGCTTAAAGGGGCCGCGACGCCCGGCCGAAGCCCCGGTCCCCCGGGGCCCCTCCGCCAGCGCGGCCCTCATGGCTCTCAGCCGGCGTCCGGGGACACCGCTCCCTGGGCCCCGCGCCTCTGCCCCCGCGGGTGCACGGGCAGGACAGGACACGGGCGGACGGACAGACGGGTCTGTGGACAGACGGACAGAGGGATGGACGGAGAGACGGGGGATCCTCGGACGGACAGACGGACACAGGGATGGACGGAGAGACAGGGGATCCGCGGACGGACAGAAAGGTCAGTGGACAGACGGACAGAGGGATGGACGGACAGACGGGGGATCCGCGGACGGACTGACGGACAGAGGGATGGACGGAGAGACGGGGGATCCTCGGACGGACAGACGGACACAGGGATGGACAGACAGACGGACACAGGGATGGACAGACAGACAGGTCTGTGGACAGACGGACAGAGGGATGAACGGACAGACGGGGGATCCACGGACGGACAGTCGGACACAGGGATGGACAGACAGGGGATCCGTGGACAGACAGACGGGATCCGTGGACAGACGGACACAGGGATGGACGGAGAGACGGGGGATCCGCGTACAGACAGACGGGTCTGTGGACAGATGGACACAGGGATGGACAGACATAGGGGGGATCCGTGGACAGACAGATGGGTCTGTGGACAGACAGAGAGAGGGATGGACGGACAGATGGGGGATCCGCGGACGGACAGACGGACACAGGGATGGACAGACAGACGGGGGATCCGTGGACAGACGGACACAGGGATGGACGGAGAGACGGGGGGATCCACGGACGGACAGAGGGACACAGGGATGGATAGACAGACGGGTCTCTGTACAGACGGACAGAGGGATGGACAGAGAGACAGGGGATCCATGGACAGACAGACACAGGGATGGACGGAGAGATGGGGGATCTGTGGACAGACAGACGGGTCTGTGGACAGATGGACACAGGGATGGACGGATTCACAGACCAATGGACAGACTGATGGATCCATGGACAGACCTAGGGATGGTCAGATTCTTGACACTTTGCTGGACAGACAGACAGAGGAATGGGTCCATGGAAGGATCGATAGCAGAATGGAGGAATACATAGATGGATGGACAGACCTTGGTCGTGAGTGGGTTGTGCAGGCCCCTGCCAGAGCCACCCCCCTGATTTCCCCACACCACAGCCCCCATGAGCATCCGCACCCCCTCCTGGTGTGCAGCCCAGGCCAGCACTAGCCGCATCCTCACCCCAGTGTGAACATAATGGCACTGTGTCCTGGCGACCTCTTAGCATTCAGCGGCTTCAGTTGGGAAACTGGACCCCATCATGCCAGGCACTGCACCCACACACAGGGTCACTAGTATTGTGGGAAGGTGTGGGGCCCAGCCCCGTTGTGCAGGGTGCTGCACACGTACACACTGAAAAGTCAGTCCCTGCCCCAAGAGCCTGCATTCCTGTAACTCTCTACTAACTTGGATGTGTTTAGTTGTGTGCCACACAAACAGCTGTCATTCCATCCCAGTGGTGGCTAGGGATTGGGGATGATTCCTCCATATCTGCAAAGTGCTGCAGGATCGATCAAGGCAAGATGATGACGACGATTATTCCTTCTCACAGCAATTGTGCTGTTGCAGCATCCAGTAATGCAGCTCTCTGCTGGCTTCTCTGAGAAGCTCTTCCAGTGAGTGGCTGTTCTGCTCTTGACTTTAAGGCTGCATGCTCATCTCAGATGTGGGAGAGTACAGTAAGTAATTTTACTTTTCATGCTGGTGTGTCATCTCTTTTTCTCAGTTTTTGCCTATTGTTAGGATATAGATATTCAGGCCTGTCTGTAAAGGCCTGTACTTTAAGAATTTAGGGGTATTCTTATCACTTCGCTAGTTCTAGAAGTATAAAAGAAAGAATCAAAATCACTGTCTGCTGGTGTAAGGGCCCTCTCTTACTGTGACAGTCTGAGGCCCTGTGCTTAGGCTAAGGCCTTTGGCTAAGCAGCAGAGGCAGCCATAAGCTAGGAAGCGACAGGTCACATCCTCACATTCCAAACTAGTCACATTGAAAGAAGGTGCTATTGGGCTGTTAGGAATACAATCCTGTCCTGATAATGCCTATCACCTCCAGAGAAAGGGAAGTGCCTAGAAAATGTAAAAAGGAAACAGCATCCTGTCTGGCAAGAACTCACTTATCAATACTGGGATGTGAAATCCTCGCTTCTGTATTGTTTTGTCTGTATAGTTCCTACTTTGCTATTGTTTGTCTGTATAATCTCTGTCTGGTTCTGTGATTGTTCCTGTCTGCTGTATAATTAATTTTGCTGGGTGTAAACTAATTAAGGTGGTGGGATATAATTGGTTACATAATCATGTTACAATATGTTAGGATTGGTTAGTTAAATTTCAGGAAAATGATTGGTTAAGGTATAGCTAAGCAGAACTGAAGTTTTACTATATAATCTGTAGTCAATGAGGAAGTGAGGGGGCCTTGGTGGGAGGGGGTGGGTGTGTGTAAAGGGGGAAATGGGAACAGGGGTAAGGAAATTGGAATCATGTTTTGCTAAAGGGGGAGATGGGAACAGGGAATGGGAGTGGGGAAACTGGAATCCTGTTTGGCTAAAGGGGGAGATGGGAACAGGGACACAGGTGTAAGGCTCTGTGGTGTCAGAGCTGGGAAGGAGGATACTAAGGAAGGAAACTGGAATCATGCTTGCTGGAAGTTCACCCCAATAAACATCGAATTGTTTGCACCTTTGGACTTCGGGTATTGTTGCTCTCTGTTCATGCGAGAAGAACCAGGGAAGTGAGTGGGTGAAGGAATAAGCCCCCTAACATCTATTACACACCTTGACTTTCTAAATATA
Organism: Natator depressus; assembly: GCF_965152275.1. Taxonomy (NCBI): domain Eukaryota; kingdom Metazoa; phylum Chordata; order Testudines; family Cheloniidae; genus Natator; species Natator depressus. The sequence continues at coordinate 598,879 of NC_134259.1, forward strand.
AAAATTAGGATCCTTTTTGGTAGTCTCAGTTGTTACCTGATTTGTCTGTGCTCTAGAGCAGGGGTTCTCAACCATTTTTACTCTCTTAGGTCCCCCCCAACATGGCATAAAAACTCTGAGGCCCACTTGTGCCATAATAACTGGTTTTCGGCATAGGAAAGCCAGGGCCAGCATTAGAGGTAGCATGCAGGGCAATTGCCTGGGGCCCCATGCCACAGGACCTCCCACAAAGCTACTTTGTTCAAGCTTCGGCTTCAGCCCCAGCCCCGGATGGTGGGGCTTAGGGCCCCGGCTTCAGTCCCATGTCGTGGGGCTTTGGTTTTCTGCCCTGGACCCTAGCGAGTCTAACACTGGCCCTGCTTGGTGGACCCCCTGAAACTCAGGGGGCCCCAGATCCCTGGTTGAGAACCACTGCTCTGGAGAATAGCACTAAATCTTCTCTCCTACACTCTCCCACGGTAATATGCATTTTAAAAACTGAACTCCTGTACATATTTTGAGAGCATGAACTTAATACCAAATAAAATGGCTGTACATCATAGGATACATACATCCAAATACATGCTGCATATACACGATTCCTTTAGCTGAAAAGAAACATAAGGGTACATTTATGTATCCAAACCCACCATGTTTCCCAGGAATTCAAGATACTAGGGATATATTACTCAGTGGTTGGTTCTTGGTTGCTCCCAGAAGGGTAATTGTAAAAACATTTCCAGTACAAATTATTACTTTAATTTCATGATAATGAGCTGCTCTGTGAAACTATGAGGTAAGAGAACAAAAAGATCAAGGAAAGCAGATTTGGAGGAGGGCGCCTTTGGGCTTTTATTTTTTTTAGAAGCACTTTGTGCTTTTACAAAAAGTTCTTGTAACAGAAATGATAAGAAATCACCCAAAGCCATGGTGCTTTATAGTCCTGTCTGTTACAGACCCCACCTCCAGGTTAACTGGAATATTACCTATTTTGACAATCAACCAGTAAATACAACATCTAGATGTAAAGACATGGCAAAGGCAAAGTCACATGTTATATTAATTTCATGTTTGCTTTAATATCTGTCTTACAAATTCCTTTTCTGTCTGTTTGGAAAAAACACTTTACCATCAGATGTAAGCTCAGGCCTTTGCATCACTGAGCAATTCTGAAAACTCCTTCATGCTGCCCTAGAACAAGGCACAGATTTTGTTCTGCAAAGCATTTGTCTTATGCTAGCATTTACAGGCCCCAACCAAGACTGGGGCCTCATTGCGCTATTTGCTGTACATACATGTAGTAAGAGACAGTTTGCCTTGACGAGCCCCATTTCAACCCCTTCCTGGAAGTCCCCACCCCAGCTTCACCCCCTCCCTGCCCCCAGGGGGTGCAGGAGGGGTGCCGGGTGTGGCGGGGGCTCAGGGTGCAGGGAGGTGGGGTGTGGGGTGCAGTGCAGGAGAGGCGAGGGGTGTGACAGGGTTGGGGTGCAGCGGGGGCTCAGGGCAGGGAGTGCAGGAGGTGTGCAGGGTGCGGCAGAGGGCTCAGGGCGGGGAGTTGAGGTATGGGGTGCAGGGTGCAGCGGGGGCTCAGGGCAGGGTGTTGGGGCGCAGGAGTTCGGGGTGTGGGCTCCGGCGCCACTTACCTAGAGTGGCTCCAGGGTGGCAGCAAAGGAAGCAGCTGGAACCATGTCCCTGCGGGACGGGGGTGGGGAACAGGGCTCTGCCTGCTGCTCTTGCCACTCCTCCAGGTACCTCCCCTGAAACTCCCATTGACCGCGGTTCCCCGTTCCCGGCCAATGGGAGCTGCGGGGAGCGGTGCCTAGAAGCAAGAGCAACGCACGGAGCCCTCTGCCCTCTCCCCTCCAGGGGCTGCAGGGACGCGGTTCTGGCTGCTTCAGGGAGTAGCGCGGGGCTTGCGGGCTGTAGTTTGCCCACCCCAGGCCTGGAGGTAGGCAGAGGGTGCGGGGAGTGTGGCGGGCCGCACGAAAGAACCCCGCGGGCCACGCGTTTGAGACCCCTGTTCTAAACCATCCTTGTTCTCAGAGAACCTGGGCTGTGTGCACAAGCCCCACTTCCCACAAGACAATGAAATGGCGCATGAGAGAGACATTTTTCCCTAGAGGTATTTTTTAGTTCTAAATATCCCATGCAGGTCACCACTTCTGCCTACACAGTCACTGCCTAATGAGCCACTCTACAGAGTCAGTCAGAGGCAGGTTTCTCAATCTCATTGGAGGTGACTAACTCTCAGAACTTCTCACCTCCAAGTCACTTTTCCAAACTGGACCAAATCAGCAATGGCTGGATGTGACCTACCATCTGGTGGCTCTTTGGTACTCTCTCAGCTTCAAGAATTTAGATGATTTCATTTTTAGTGGCCGTGTCTAGATCACAAAAAGCCACCGCTAACTGACATCACTATTGCGCTCTCAAAGCCATCTACAGCCCTAATGCAAGAGAAGAGACAAGTGCCTGCAGGGAGAGTTCTCGTTTCAATTCAGGTAGGTTTATGGAGTAGACTCTTTATAGGGTAATTATGTGACCTTAGTTCTAAACCTTCTTCTGAAACCTCTGATCACTTTCTGACTGAACTATGGGCCTAGTACAGACCTCAGTTCATACTAACTTCCACATTTTTCCTTCAGTTATATACAGCTTTGTAGAGTAATGTGACCCACTAGTGTAAGCCTCAACTCAGCACAAAGCATCAGTCCCAGTTTTATTAGGCCCCAGAAAACTGCAACAAGGGAAAACATTTTTTTAAAGCAGTTATATGAAAAGGTTAAACACAACAAGGTAATTTAAAAGAGTGAAAGGAGATATAAGCACGTACTGAAAAATATTTTAATTTGTGATCAAAGGGGGAGGATTTTTGTTGCAGTCAATGAGAAATAGGGGTAGATACATGGTGCAATAAAAGTGCAGAGTGTTGTTCATTACTTTAAATTACAGCCTTAGCAGAGGGCTGAAAGGGCTAGCCTCGCTGGAACACCACTCTGTCTGCAGAAGTCCCAGCTCCAGGGGTGCCCAGGCACAGACTGCAGAACTCAACACCCATGAATCCACTCATGGATCATTCCAAATGGAGCTGGACAGTCAGTACAGAGGCTGAGACTCCTCTGGCTGGGATACAACATCCACAGTCACACCCCTCAGATCATCAGTCAATAAGGAGGGCCTCACAGACCATCAAGCCTTTGGCTATGTTTTCCTTCACATTAATTAGCATGGAGAAGCGTCTTGTAAATCAGGAAGAGAAAGATAAAGGAAAAAAAGATACTGAACTGGGGTGGTTTAGTACTGCATGACATTTTGATTAAACTAGAATAGTATCAAATTAACACTGCACACATTAAATGGATTAAAAGATGGCTAACTGATAGGTCTCGAAATGTTATTGCAAATGGGGAATAGTCATTGAGGGAGTATGTTTCCAGTACAGTCCTGCAGTTTTTGGGCCTACATTATTTAACGTTTTTATGAATGGCCTGGAAGAAAACATAAAATCATCACTGATAAAATTTACAGATTGACACAAATTGGGGGAGTGGTAAATAATCAGGAGGACAGGACACTGATTCAGAGCAAGTTTGATTGGTTGGGCAAATAATATTCATTTTAATATGGCTAAATGTAAACATAATCAAGATGGCCAACTAGATCTGGGGAAGCAGGGACTCTGAAAAAGATTTGGGAGTCATGGTGGATAATCAGCTGAACATGAGCTGCCAGCGTGATGCTGTGAGCAAAAGAGCTAATGCTAGTCTGGGACGCATAAATAGGGGAATCTCAAGGAAGAATAAAGAGGCTATTTTACCTCTTTGTTTGGCACTGGTGCAACCACTGCTGGAATACTGTGTCCAGAGCTGGAGTCCACACTTCAAGAAGGGTGTTGATAAACTGGAGACAGTTCAGAAAAGAGCCACAAGACTGACTAAAGATTAGAAAACATGCCTTGTAGTGATAGATTGAGCTCTTTGAGTCTATTGAACTTTACAAAGATAAGATTAGAGGGTGACTTGTTTACAATTTAAGTATCTACATGGAGAACAATTATTTAATAAGGGGCTCTTCAATCTAGCAGGATAAAGTATAACACAATCCAATGACTAGAAGTTGAAGACAAATTCAGACTGGAAATCAGGTGTAAATTTCAACAGTGAGAATAAATAACCATTGGAACAATTGACCAAGGAATTCTCCATCACTGACAATTTTTAGATCATAATTGAGAATAATATCCACAGTTCTTCTCTAGGAATTATGATGGGGAAGTTTTCTGACCTGTTATACAGGAGGTCAGACTAGATGACCACAGCGGTCCACTTTGGTCTTGCAATCTATGAATTTGTTGATAGCCTGACCTACAAACTCATGATTCTCCGAAGGGGAGCCAGGACACCCCAGAACCAGTTAGAGGATACACAAGTTGAGCGCCCTAGAAACTGCTGCATCCAGGATCAAAAAGAAAAGGAGTACTAGTGGCACCTTAGAGACTAACCAATTTATTTTGAGCATCAGCTTTCATGAGCTACAGCTCACTTCATCTGTAGCTCACGAAAGCTGATGCTCAAAATAAATTGGTTAGTCTCTAAGGTGCCACTAGTACTCCTTTTCTTTTTGAGAATACAGACTAACACGGCTGCTACTCTGAATCCAGGATCAAGTCTCTCCAGGTTGGTCATGGGCAGGAGGTCACATCCTTGATCTTTACTGTATACCTTACAGGGAGGGACTCAGCTATCTTCTATAAAGCTTAACTTTTACTTAACCAAACCAAAAACTAGAAACTATTCAGAGAGAAGCCTATTAATGTCCTCGACTGTTAAAAAACCAACTTATTAATTCAGACAATTTTATAATACACATCCATTGTTCCATTTGCTGAGCCCCCTTTTGGGGAACGAACTTCACAGACTCTTGGCTGCTTATATAAAAGCCTGGAGTTGCATCCCACATTTGTAAATACCCAAACACTGTGTATATAACGTATCGAGGTGCCCAGCCTGAGCTACCGTGCCTCAGACATCGAAACCTCTAGACTGAAACCTATATGGGCTCAATATTAGGTCTGTCGCTGCTAACATTTTGTTTGTACACAAGCAAAAATCTGAGTAACAGAAAGTAGAACGCCCACCCTCTTAATGTCTAACATTCATTAGATTTGTAAGATAGCTGTGTAAGTGTATACATATTTTAGAATCTTGGTGAGCAGCCATCAGTTTTACTTAGGGAGTTGTTATTTGATTCATGTCAGTATCAAAGTATGACAGACAGTTTATTTAAGAAAAATTTATTGATCCGTTAATAGGTCTTCAAAATTATTGCAACAGGTCTGAAAAGGCAAACACACAGTTACAGCTTAGAAAAACAAGTATTTTGTACAGTTAAAATATTACACAAGCCTCCAGGAAAAAGATCAGTGTATGAGAAATTAGATCTGGAAGCTTAGATCCAGTATTAGCACCTACAGTATCACAAAGCAGAATGCTCTCTGTTCTGAACAGTTGTCTTCTTTTGTAAATCCCTTAATTCCTTCCACGGGAAAGGATGATAGCTCTCAAAACAGAGGGACTCTGCTAACTTAAGCCAAGGCCAGATAGAGAGCTCATTTTAATAAAGGAGAAGGAGACAACAGAAAATATTACACCAACTTGATTTGTAGGAAGTTTTACTCAGAAGATGTCCAAGGTATTTTAACAGACGTTGAGGAATGTTTATGCACGGGAAATACGACATACTGCACAGCTCTACCCTTCAGCAGTTTGCCAGTGACTAGAGTTAAGAAACTCTTACACACTATCTAGTACTTTGTCAAATCAAATTTTCCTATAAATTATATTTATAATAAAACCATAAAGGAAGTTTATTACACTTCACATATTAAACATTAAGGGATAGAGTAGGGATGGTTACATTAATTGGTTCAGCATTCATTTTATTGTGCTTACATAGCTTAATGACACAAGCAGTACACTATCTCCTCCTATGAATTTAGAACAACGCAGTAACAGTAGATTCTCACAGCAGCAGCAAAGCACCCAACAATAATGTTAGCTAATGGTTCTTAGGAAGAACTAGAACATGAAAACAAAAGCATTTGCATTATAATTCCCAGAGAGCATCAGCTCTGGAAACTTAAAATGCTCTATGCCTTGAGTCACTTGCTGCCAGGCAGAGGCACTCTGTGCAATGGACATATCTACCTGCTTCCTGCCCCTCTCGGTCCCCTGAGGACTTATTCTGGAGTGAAGATTTTGTTTTTGAAACACACAGATACACACACACACACTCCCAAAGTCAGACTTGTTGCTTTCTGAAGTCTGTCTGATGTGTAGGAAAGCCTGAGTGGCTGTGGAGGAACAGTACTGCTCTCAGGTGGCTGATCCACCAGTTAAATTTCAAGTGCAAACAGCTCAACTGTCTTTCCCTTAGAAATTAAGATGATCCCATCACTTAAAGCTTGCCATAAGGACACAAAATGGATGCTGACCAGGCAGAGGGTCACCCCATGTGGGGCAGAGGTCTAGGAAGTTAGTCCTTTAGTGGATGGCACCATGGATCTGGCAACAGAGAGGAATGATGCTCTAGACAGGAGGTAGGTGGACCTTTTGGTACAGCAAGTCCACCACCTAGCTGGGAGCTAGAAAGCAAGACAGAACAAGTTTAACAACATTAGGGACACTACAACAAACCATGCATGGCACCATTACATAACAGTCTCTGTTCTCCCAGAAGTACTGCAGCACAGAGGAGGTAGCATGTGTAATGGTTCACAGTAAGAGCCTGGGAGCCAGCACTCAGAGTGCTATTCCCAGCTGTGCCACTAACTTGGCAAGTGCCTTCACCTGTAGGTCCCCTTCTGCAAGACAGGGAGCAATACTTCTTGGTGTCGCCCCTGCATCCTCTGCCAACGAGGCCAGCATGCCCACTTCACTGCTTCTTCTACAGTAAGTCTTATGCATGGAACATCCTCCTCATCTTAATCCATAAAGCCATTATCCCCTCAGGACCCACTTCTGCTGTGGCATCTACAATCAGTCAACCAGTGATGACTGGGCAGCCAGGAGAGTTTAATTTGTTTAAGGAAAAGATTAAAGTGATTTGGAACCATCACATGGTGAAACAGCTACCTCTGTGGCCACAAGACCTCACTACCATTACCATGTCATTTGTCCTATAAGCAGCTGGCTTCCTCAGGAGCCTTGAGAATTATCAGCCACACCAAGTGAGGCTTTACCCCTTGGTTCTGAGCTGCGTTTATCGTCCAAATGACCACAAATGATAGCGCTTCCAGGTAGGGCTTCCTATCCTGCCAAGTTTACCACCAGGAGTCTTCCTTCTTCAGGGACTACTGCAGGCCACCATCCCTTCCTGAAGCTTCCCCAGCCATCCACACTCAACAGAGCCACTTGCCAGTTTTTACAGTTACCTACTCCCTTCCCAGGTCAGTCTGATAATTGGCCAGGGCTGGCTGGCCCCAAGCCTCTGGCCCTTAAAGGGGCAGGCCACTAGTACACCTCCCCCTTTCACTGTAACAAGTGAGACTGTAACCCCCTTTGGAGCAGGGGACTAGGTCTGTATGCGTTTGTATGGCACCTAGCACAAGGGGTTCAATTTCATCTGGAGACTTTGGCTGCCACTCAATACAAATGCGTGTGTCCAGGTTTAAGGAGTGGATGTAAAATACTTTGGAAGCCAATAAGGATACTAATTATGTAGTACTAAAATTAATGCAAATTAATCCAATTTTCATAATTGAACACTGAATATTTTCAGCAGTCTTGGTGAGGGACACTCAGCTATTTTGGTTGTGCAGAGTGGGATGACCACGCTCTGCTGGGGAAGATTACTGAGGCACAAAGAGCAGGTAGGCACTCAACTCCACTTCCCCTTTCTACCTCTGAAAATCTCCCACAGGGACCTGCAAGAAGATTCAGACAAACCAGTCAGAAGTCTCTCAGATCATGGTCTTTTCAGTCAAAGCAATCAAAGTTAGAGTTTACTTACAGCTAAAGTATCCAGAGTTGGAATATTTAGCGTATACTGGTAAGAGCAACTGGCAATTTGCATCTCTGCTCCTAGCATGGGCACGTAAGATGCAAGTTGGTGGCAGTGACTGGCTGGAGGGACTGCATGAATGCAATTTCTCGACATTGTTGAGTAAGCTCAGAGCCTGACTCCCCGCCAAACGAATCTTCAATGGATCACTGAATCAGCAGGTCAGATTCTGATATTAGCAATACCAGTGAGAGTTACTCTGAATTTACACTGATGTTGCTGAAATCAGAATCTTACCTAGAAAGTGCATCCTTTTTCAGCTGGAGGCATATTCCCTGCTGTTCCAGATTCTCTCACTAAACTGTGTATGTAGCCCACATGTGCTATTCAGCAGTCAAACAGATGGTCTAGGACACTTTGCAGGCTGGGGGTGCTGGTGGGTTAAGTTTGGGAAGACAGATGCCCAATATGGAGCAAGGGTCTCATTAGGTATGCTCCTGATACATATGCAGCTTCAAAAACAAAGTTGTGCTGAACAAAAATATTTGCAATTCATGAAACTATCCAGAAGTTTCTAATGTAAATCTTTCCCCATTTTACAAATTTCACAGTTGTTTGAACTTTGATAGAGTAGGGTCTTGCGTGTAATTGCTCAAAATCTACACCACCTAGGAAAAACATCATTTAGCAATAATAGCTGTGAAATGAGTCATGACAAATGGATTGTGCCAAGTAGATGCAGCTGCAATTGATAAAACAAACTTACTCCCAATGGCAGAAAACAAAAATCACACAGCGTATCACGCTCCAGAGTGCTAATAACTAGAGCAATCAGTTTGGACATTCTAAATCAGAAGAGTCATCTCTAAGTAACACATTGTTACAAACTACTCTGATATCCCGCAGCTTATTGTGAAGCTAAAAGAGTATTCAGACTTCTGGTCTAGGAAAGTCTCCCATCATGGCTTGGTGAGCCTCTCAGGGCTTGTCTACACTTACAGCGCTGCAGCAGCACAAGTGCACTCATGCAGTTGTGCCGCTGTAATGCTTAGTGAAGACGCTATCCACGCTGATGGGAGAGCGTCTCCTGTCCGTGTAGATATTCCACCTCCCTGAGAGGCAGTAGCTGTGTCGACAGGAGAAGCCCTCCCATCAACAGAGTGCTGTCTTCACCAAGAGTTTGGGCCGTATAACTGCATCACTCAGGGGAGCAGATTTTCTATATACACTGACATAAATCTGTAGCATAGACCACGCCCCAGGGCTTGTCTCCATGGTGCTGGCAAAGCACATTAGAAGGGTGTGATTTGTAGAGTGCTCTAACATGCTATGCTCTAACTGCCCCATGTAGACCCTGATGGGGGGAAACTAAAAAATACCCAATCTTTTAGTTCACACCAGCAAGGTCTCCATGGGCAACTAGACACAGCATGTTACTTGCGTGTGATTTGTAAAGCTCTCTAATATGCTTTATGCACAGTGCAGACAAGCCTCAGTGAAAATAATCCCATTTAGAAGAATTGTAGGTACAGGTTAATCAAGAGGCACCCAGCAAAGCAAAGGAGGGAAGCGTGTTGGGAGGAATTCAACTTTACATGTTCAGTAGAATTTGGCTTCTGCTGTGAGATATTCCTACTCAGGCCAGCAGATAAAATACTTTGTACTGAGATTGAGATCTTTGGGTGGGAGGCACTAAGTGCTTTACAAACATGAAGTGTCACAAAGAGAAATGGGGGATCACTTCAACCAGCATTGAAATGCAGTGACTTAGCAGTGCACAGGAAGTGAATACTCCATCCAGTTGAACCAAAAAGGTAACCCTGATGGAGGTAAGATGTAACTACTCCAATTGGAATTTGAGTCAGGATACAGGGGTTAATATCTTGACTCCGATGAAAAGTGCCAGAGGAAGCTTTAAGCAGAAGATGGCAGCTCCAGCAACAGAGTCCCTAACCTCAGGGGTGGCAATTGATTCAGTACTGACTATGGGGAGCAACCAGCACCTACTAAATTGCCAACACTACATCTTGCAGCTCCTGGATTTTTCTTAGATGTCTCCCACCCTAGTACTGACAAGGGTTGACTCTACTACTTAGCTTGAAAGAGCTGATGGCATTCGCACAAGTAGTGTGACTGCAATGTTAGCATGTAAGACTGAATGGGAGTCCCATATCACCTCATGCCATAAGTAAGAGTCACTCTGAAATCCAGAAGAGCCATTTAAACAGTGATTAAATTCAATCATTACATTTTAAACATGATTTTTAAAGTTCTGCACTGTTCAGCGAATCGGGATCTACTGATCTACCAAACCTGTGAGGTAATGATTTTTGATGCAGTACGGCATAAATTAGATTTAAGTTTATGCATGTTTAAGTAATTAAAATCTTGGATTTCATCAAGGTTAAATTTGGTGTCATCTGAAGTACATCATCATTCAGCACCATGCTGCCAAGTATTGATGTTTTTACAACTTCCGCTGGGATTTAAAAATCTAATCCACACATAAGATTTATTTAAAAAGCCTCATGATTACATGCAGTGGTTGGAAAAACATTCAGTCTCCGCAGGGGAGAGGACCTGCATCTTCTGAATTTACAGAAGCAGGTTATTGACCTGACATCTAATGCAAAGTTAATATTTACCTTAGACTCCTTAGTTTTATCTTCCACTGCTCAGTCCTCTGTCTTCGTAAATGGTAATTTCAATCTGCATAGCATGGCTGTTAAGAAAACATGCTATATAGAAATATCATGGAGATAAAACAGGCAAGTGAAACAAAGCAACGCAGTGGAGCACTTGATCTTTCAGCCTTGCATCTGCCATTACAGAGGGAATTTTGCTAAATTTCTGAAGTATAGTAAGCAAAACATTCTTCGTGGCTTTTGGCTTTGCATTCTGGCCTGTGCTACAACTTGCCTTTAAAAACGTCTGTTCAGAGGCATAAAGACTTCGTAATATTGCAGTGAAACTGTTAACATTCTTATGAACAAAGATTGGTCATTAGGCAAGTTTTTGCTTTGCACTCTTCCACTGTTCAATTATTAATCAAATTACCAAATTAAAATCACTATTTACATGTCTGTTTACCAAATGCAAGTCATTTTTCTGTACTTACAGTTCCCAAAAACACGCACAGCACATCAAGGGTAATGAAATTACACAACTGACAGCTGTAAGCTATTTGGGCCACTACTCAGATAAACTCAAGGAACTGCAATTAATTAGGATGACAGCTCACCACACACTATGAGCCTATGCATTTCAAAGGGGCTTTGAGTTTAGAATTCTTGACAGATGAAATGCATTACTCATACTTCCTCTTTTATTGCTACAAGATGCCCCCACAACCACCAAGAAAAATGGTAACTAGAATGAATGCTAAGCCATTTACAGTGAGGTCCAAAGCCTAGAAGAAAAATTGTAGGGAGAACAGCTGTAGCCAAGAGCAAAATCCAGGGAGACAGACCTCATCACTCAGGCAAGTTGTGGTGGAGATTTTACCATAGGCACCAGGTGGGAGCAACAATGCATTGTTTCTAAGCCAAGACCAACATTTAAAATAATTCTACAGAGCATTTACATTCCATGTTTTACTTCTATTAGGAAGTCAGCTAGCCTTTCAAAATGGCTAAGTTGCATCTTCCAGAGGTAGCAGAGGTTGAAGGAAGATACTCTGCTTCTGAATAGCACCCTTCTAAGAGAGCTCCAAGGAACAGATTTATCAAATTCATATTTTATTAAAAAGACTTTCTAAACAGATAGTAATTTTATCCAAATAAAGTCTGAGAGGAACAGCTGAGTACGTTACACATGAGACGTTATAAACACTAAGGAGTATGTGTTTTATAAGATCACAGAATCATGGGTGCCTGCAGCGTGCAATGCAGTCTCTGAGAGGTAAGATGCACTATTACTGTTCTGAAGACAGAATTCAGAAGAGGATTAAGAAGCCATAAAAAGATACAACTCTTAGTCCTCTCTCGATGGGGTCCGTCAGGAGGAGGCCTTGGGGTGCGTAGATCTTCTCATTCTGTTCCTGAATGAATTTGGCAATTTTCTTAAGAACCTGGTGACAGAACACAGAGACTTTACAGTTTTTCTGTTTGAGTTTTCACATCAGCCTTCCTTTAAAAGCCCCATCTACACTACAAATACAACCAGGTCAGGGGAGACCTAATAACACAGCTTCACTCTAACACAGCTGGGACTGTAGCCCTGTTGCATAGCTAGGCTATTATTTTTTCTTTTTTGGCGGGGAGTAGGTGGGAAGGATACATGGATAATGTCTTGTCTATACCAGCACTGAAACTATATTGCAGGGAGGTCAGGAGACAGCTGTATTGTAACAAGATTCTCCGACAGGTACGTTTGTATAATACTGTGTCTGTGCTACAAGAGGTTAATATAGGGTATAGCCTGGAAAAAAGAGACCTGTATAGTGCTATGAAAATATGCAGTTTAAATTACTCACAAAGCAATTTGCTTACTATATGTCATGGTGTGACTCTAAAAGAGAGGAGAGGCCCCTTTCCTTCCATGTCAATTTCCCATTAATAACAGACTGCCAAATACAAAGTGCTGATCTTAGCTACTCCAAAAATAACTGTTTTCCCCCTACATGCTTCTTCCACAGATTCAGAGAGTTCAAGGCCAGAAGGGACAATTAAATCATCTAGGCAGACCTTCCGTATATCACAGGCCATTAAATTTCACCCAGTTACCCTTATATTAAGCCAACAACTTGTGTCTGGCTAAAGTATAACTTCCTGAAAGGCATCTCGATTTGAAGACATCAAGAGATGGAGACTCCACCACCTCCCATGGTAGTTTGTTCCAGTAGTTAATCATCCTCACTGCTAAGCCTTATTTCTAAATTGAATTTGTCTGGCTTCAGCTTCCAGTTGGTGGTTCTTGTTTTGCCTTTTCTTCACTAGATGAAAGCACCCTTTAGTACTTAGTATTTTCTCCCCAGGAAGATACTAATACACTAATCAAGTCACCTCTCAATCTTCTTTTTGACAAGAGATTAAACTCTTTAGTTTCTTACCATACGGAGTTTTCTCCAGCCCTCACATCATTTTTGCGGCTCTTCTCTGTATCTGCTCTGATTTTTCAACATCCCTTTTAAAATGTTGAGACTAGAACTGTACGTGGCATTCTAGTATCAGTCTCACCAGCACCACACACAGAGGTAAAGAGAAACCACCTCTGCGTTCCTATTCACTACACCCCTCTTCATACATCCACAGATCACATTCGCCCTTTTTGTTAGAGCACTGTGCTGGCAGCTCATGTTCGGTTGCCTGTCCATTATGATCCCTAAATACTTTTTCAAGTCACTTCTTTCCAGAATACAGTCCCCACTGTGTGTGGGTATGGCCTGCATTCCTTATTTCTGGATGATTTTTTACAACAGTTTAAATGCAAAATTATGCATTTTGTCTGAATGGGCCCAGGTTATCAGATCATTGTGTTAGACTGCCCTGTACTCATTATTTACCACTCCATCAATTTTTGTGTCCTCCACAAGTAGTGTTTTTGTATTTACTGCTAGATCACTGATGAAAATATTGAAAAGCATCAGGCCTTCTTTGTGCCATTTGTTCTACTGCTTCTACTCCTCCAATCCAACAGTCTATTTACTGGTTAGCACTCTTCTCCCCCACCCTTCAAACATTTAGAGGTGCCACTGCCATCTCCTAATCCAACAAGTCCTGCTGCATTAAATGGGGGGTGACACTTGGATGAGGGAGGGCAGTTTTGAAGGGGTTGAATTCTGCTGGTTGTTGGGTGGGGTGTAAAACTGCTATTTTATATTTTGTTCAAATAACTGATGGCAGGAGTACCCAGTGCCTTGGGTAGCTGCTTATTTCTGTATAAGTCCAAATAAAACAAACATGTCTGCTGATCAACAATGTAGCTACCGCTTTTCCCTGCATGTCACCTTTGTGATGTACCAGTTGTCACCTGTCTGAACAGGAGTCGTTCCAGGCCAGCATTCCTTTAAATGAATCCTTCTGCATGTTAGCACAGAGCATTGCTCTTATCGAAATAGTGCCCGAGGCGAGTGCTAATTTGCGGTTTTGGCCTGTGTGTAAGCCAAGGCAAACAGACTGCACTAGTTTTATATAGTAACATTTCCAAACGCTTTGATCCAAATAGTTCACACACTGATTGTTAAAGTCAAAACAGAAGAGCCATACACTTCTTGCTTCATACAGGTTCAATCTACTTTGCCCCAGATAGGACACTGATAAGTTAGTAGACTGAATGCAAACACAGGACAGGCTTTCAGACAGATGGTGTTGCTTTTGTCACTTCATTACAGAAATGTTTGGGAAACTGATAGCTTTCAATGAATTATGTACTTGAAGTTATTTGATAAAAAAAGAACAGAATCCTAAAACGAGATCAAACCCAGCTTTCGCAGTTGGCTAAGCTCCAACATTACTAGTCCTACCAGTTTTATGGTATTTCCACAACCACTGAGTCATGCATCTATTTAAATATTTCAGAGACATTAGAAAGAAAGGTGGGGAAATAAACTGAAAAGGGTTCTAGAACATAAAAATACCAGAGTGGGAATGTCCAGTCTGCATATATACTGGGTCAAGAAAAGTTAAAATACTTGCAGAGATATGAGATCTAATAGTCACCAGCAGGGACCATTAGATAATCTAGTCTGACTTCCTGTCTAATATAGGCCATAGAATTTCACCCAGTTGCCCATGAACGGAGCCCAGTAACTTGTGTTTGACTAAAGCAAATCTTCCAGAAAGGCATCCAGATTAGGACCAAACCAAGGAAGTAATTTCACCAAGGACACCTTAAACATAAAGCTCTGCATAATGCAACTGACTTCTGGAAATTCAGATTATACATATATATAAAGTAAAGAGCATCTTGTTTTAAGAGAACAGACTACACATAGTAACAGCAGAAAACCAATACAATCTCTGAAACAGTCTTAGTTGAATGACTTTTGTATTTTATTAGCAGTGTGAAGTTTCACTTTGGTCTCTCACACACACTGCTCCTTCAGATTTACGGAAACCTCCCAACGTTTCAGTTCAGGAAGCTTTTACTAGTCAGAGTTTTGTTTCTTCTCTCTCAATGGATGTGTGTCAGCCTTCTTCAAACACATAATGGAAGCAAGCATGCCATAAAGATATCCAGCTCAGATCTCTCCAACTCTCCCATTTCCTGCTCAGTCAAGCCGCAAGAAGTGGAAACTAGAGATGGCATATCCATCTCCACAATCCATTACTACTTAAGTCTCTTACAAAATGACTGCATGACTGATTTCAAATAAAGAATTCCTGAAATGCATCCATCCATACTCTGCTAAGGGTTACTACTTAGAGACACACTCCAGTTCAGTTTAATCAAATGTAAGTTTTGATGGAGGAGCTTTCTGGTGAGGTTTTAGCTACAATATTGCGTATTTAGAAATCTATACTGATTAAAGAAAATGGCAAGATGATCACATTATGGAAATCAATCTTTTATTTTGAGAGGGTCAAAAAAATTGTTTGTAAAACCAACTAGATATTCAAACAAATTACACAGTATAGTAGTAAGTGCAACAAACACAAAAGTTAGAGAGAGCTAGTCACAAGAATTAACCATCTCTTTGCTCTGTTCTCATTAGCATGCCCAGGAATGCTGTTTTCTCCAATGAGATTTGAAAAGAAAAATTATCTGCCTTGCCATCTCTGTCCCAGTCTAGTTCTCAGTTGTAAAAAGACATCTCAGCTGGTGCAGCCTAAGGTCTAAAAAGTCACTCTTCTTACATCAGATAAGCCAAAGAGATCTAGATAAATAAAATATATCGGAAACAAGCACAATTTATCACCCAGCTCAGAAGGGATGGCAAAAGGCTTCTGTTCATATATAATATACAGCAGTAATCATGAATAGAATGATTTGGAACATGTTTTTCTTTCAAGTCAGCAATATTAAATTATCAGGCTTCTTTAAACTCTCCTTTCATTTATAGAAGGGATGCTGAATGTATTCAGATACTGACTTGGCCATTTACTCATTGGCTTTGTGAACTCAGACTGCATAAAAATAAAATAAAGAGGAACTGCCAATACTAAATTCAGACCACATATGTAAGCATGGATGCATGCAGGTGTGAAAGTATGAATGGCTTCTAGTTCCTCAAGCCAGTGTGTCAGGGTGTTTAAACAAGAAAGAAAATCTGCATTTTTAAAGAGAAGGTATCAGACCACAACATTTTTATAATTTAGAATGATCTAGTTGTTCACCAAAGGACTGGAAGCCAGCAGTTCTGAACAGCACTAAGCAGGTCACTTAAAATCTTTCCTCATCAGTAATTTAATCCCGTAAGAAATTAATAAACATTCAGTGTTAAAACTCTCCAGTTTAGTGTTTGTCTAATGGATTTTAAAGTTAAACATGATTGGGTTAGGAATGGTTCAACCAGCTGGGCACACTGAGTGACTGATAGGTTGAAAATGTATCTTTGACTTTTCTCCTAAAACTGCACATTATCTTTGTATGGTTATAGTTTATCCTAGCAGCAGGATGATCTCTTCACACATCTGGAACATGACATTTTATTTCTTTGCTACTCTCCAACCAGTGACTCAAGTTGGCATTTATTCCCTGCATATACACTTGCAACTCTCAGATATAAGTGAGAGGAGAACAGACCAGGATTTTTCAGGAAGCTAGGCTAGCAGGTGAAAGCTTATTCCGTATCTGTACTACAGTGATGAACTACGCTGTTATAACAGAAAACTTTATAAACGAAGTAAAAAAGCAAAACACTTCTCCTGTTGACAGACCATAACTTTCACATACAACATTGTGAGTTTCATTTGCTTTAAGTTTATTGCATGAAATGTAACAGGCTCACCTTTTCATAATGTGTCTCCATACACAAAAAGATAGTGTAGGCAGTCAGACAGGCCAGACATCCTTCAAGATAAGATTGGCCCCCAAGCTTCTCAGCTTCTGCATAAAGGTTATTTAGAGTTTGAACCGTCTCTTCAAACTGCTGCCTATCGATCTGCAAAAGAGATAGAGTTTAACAAGACTAACCCAGCAAATTTCTCATTCAAGACTCACTGATCCCCAATACAGAGATCTAGCTTTTGTGCTAGAACAGTCCGTTAATCAGCAATGTCACCTACAGACAGTTTCAAACAACATGGAGAGCTAAGGTTTGGTTTAGGTACCGAATTACTTCCATAAATTGTAGCATTTGGTTAAATAGCAGCTAAGTGATCTAAAGTCATTAGATCAAATGTGTATTCCCACATTACTCATTTATTGTGTGCATAGTCATCTAGCCAAGAGATGGCATCTTAAGTGGTGTGATGGAGTTCTTCTAGGCCACCGTTGAACCTATCAGCAGGCATTCATTGACAATGTGCTTCATCCTCTGTGTCTCATTTGCAGCCCTTATTTAAACTGCATTATGTGTAACTTGTTAGGTTCAAAGTACAACCTAGTTGAAAACTGCTGATCTGGAGGGGAAGGTCCTCTAGATTTCAAAAATACATTTTTCACTTAAGGCCTTGACTGTTTTGCATTATTATGGCAGAGTTGATCAAACAAGTTATAAATAAAATTAACAAGGAAAAACTAAGCTGATTAGTGTACCCTACAGGGCAGGAGAGAAGGAAACAGGACCCAAAGTGACATTTACCCGCTATAGAAGAAAGAGCAATTGGCAAGGAGGGGTTATTTTGTAGCTTAATAAAACATTACAGTTGACAGTAACAAAATGAAAGAAAGTACTTGAGAGGGTACTTGTGAAGCCACTGAAGTGCAGGCTCAGCAGAACAGCCTTCTCACCATGAGAGAGGACTGTGGTAGACATAACTGCACAACAATAAATGCTTTCTTTTTCACTGGCATAACAGATGCCGTTTGTGTTACTGTTACAAGGGACACCTTTTCTCAGGATACAGAAAGCATAAATATCAATGTTTCATAAATGATGTGAATGAGCATTTTAAGCATATTGTTATGTCTAGATTTTCACATCAAAAATAAAATGTCTTCTAATCATGATCAATGAACAACAACAAAAAAGAGCAACTGACAAGAAGTCAGAATGTATACAAATTAACAGAATTTCTACTTCTTTATTTTTGATAAAGATTATGGTCCACAGGAGAGCTGGATGCATAAAGGATGTGGGATCTAGCCCTTAGCTCGCATTAAGATAAATGTGCGAGCTTTAATACGCTGCTTCTTATTCAGTGTTTCAGCCATTCCTGATATGCACAAAGTCAATATTCATAATAAAGACTTTACAGCATCTACAGTAAGAGATTAGAGTTAGGTAGGTAGGTTTAGTTGCTTTAATCAGACTTTATAATGAAAGGACTCCTCCCACACCGAGCTAACACCAAGAACACTCACCTCTGATTCTAATTATGCACATTTAAGAATGTTGGTATAAACTATAGGGTTATTGAACATTCTGTATTTTAAAGACTGAACAGGAAATGATACGCAACAAGGTGGCAGAGTGATATTTAGATAACGTCTCCATCCCTTTCATAGTATGCTATTCTGAGTTGAAAGCAGACAAATGCAGACACAAACCACTTCTATATAAAGCAACTTACGAAAGCTGGAAGTATCTGTTTACTAATATTTAAAACATATTAGATTTTATACTAGAACTTCATGTATAAATATCATCTTCCCCCTAGTCAGAGCTCCTACATTCACAACCTCTCTTTAACAACTGTATCGATTTACCTCCTAAAGGCTGTCAGTCTGGACAGGACTGTAGAGTTTTCACCTATTTTATCCAGCTTGTGAGGTGCCATTCTCACCCTTGCTACTATTCAGTTTCTTCTGTTAGTGACCAGCTACATTACCAACACAAATCATGATACTGGAAGGCCTTCCTGAAAGGCACTGCTATGGATTGCTCCTATACATTCCTGTCCACACCCTTTTACTCAGTGACAAAATATCACCTCACCTCTGCAATTACCCCATCAGCCAAGCCACTAGGCTGGCAAGAAAACACTCATTACTATATCTACATCTTTCTGACAATTTTCTAATAATTAAACACTGAATGCACTCAAGATGACATTGTGCGCTCCCATACTTTGTGCATGAGAAACACGCTGTTGTACAGTGCAGAGACTATCTAAGCACTCCCGCTACAAATTTGTTTGTATCTGAGCAAAACCCTCCCCCCTAAAATCAAAGACAGAAATTATAGAAAGTAACTGCTATAAACTAATTGTAGCAAACAGAAAACGAGGGATTCATTTCAGTTTATACTAAGAGCAAGAATAACTGGGCTGTGCATTAAAGCCGAATACCTGTACCATGTAATGTAAAAGTCAAATCACAAACAAACAAACAACTGGCTCTTACCTAGAGCTTTGCGTTCACAGATCTCAAAGCACCTCACTGAGGTGATAAGTATCATTAGCCCCATTTTGCATACAGGGAAGTGGAAGAGGAACCCATCACTATTTTTGTTCAAACATGTTAAAAAAATACTAACCAGAAAAATGCCGCTGTGACAGCCTGACTACATAGATTAGACCATAGCAAATGCAGCTCCCCAACCGTAAATTTAAGGAGTCAGATTATTAATGTGGGTTGGAAGGCAGGCTCTATTTTTATCTGTGGTTAGTTTGGTACTATTTAAATCATAGTCCTATTAACTGAAAATAAAAGACAGAATGCAGTTTACAACTACTTTGATAATCTCATTTCCCATGGTGTCAAATTTCTTCTAAGCAGAGGCCTTGGCTGAGGAAGTATTGGCAAAATGTCATCTCCCAGACAAAGAAAGCAGCGCCATCCACTGAACAAAGGCAGTTTAAGATTAACTATTAAAATTAATTTTTAATATGATTTCTAATTTAATACTCCATTACTCTTCTAGAGTGCCTCATTTAAGAAGCCTAAAATCTTTAGCAAAACAATTATAGGGAGAGTCAATTTAAACCCATTTTGCCTGGATTTAAAAAAAAAAAATCTATTCTGATTACTTGTATCAAGTAAGGTCACCGTAACTGAAAGAAAGCAGAGCAAAAGATGTTTCCTTCTATTTTACCAGTTAGTTCACTTTAGAAAATGTTATAAACCCACCAAAACTGATAGTAGATCTCAGGTATGGTGTTATACTAGAAACTACTTTTAACTCTCTTAAAATTGGCTAGATTTCAAGTTGGTAGTGTCCTTTTAAGCCTTAACCACTCCGAGTTAGGTAGGTACAGCTTTTACAGATTTAGGAACTGAGGCACAGAGAGTAAAGTCACTTGTCAAAGATTACACAGTAAACCAGTCACTGAAGTAGGAAAAATAATAATAAAAAATAATCAGTCTTGACTCCCTATCATCTACTCTAACTACCACCCCACAGCGAACAACTCAAACGGATTTAAAAAAAAAAACGTATGCAGGGTAGTTTGTATAAGTATGTAGGAAGCGGTCACCTTAGTTGTCGGGAAAACACCACATACATTGTTGGCTGTAAACAATACAGGACTCATTCTGGGCACATCCTATCACATCCCCTTCTTCAGGCACAGGCCGCAGGGAGGAGTGCACAGCAGGTACGCGCTCCCATCACCCCTGGCAGCTAGCTCCGGCCTTTTTTGATCCTGTCCGTAACCCAAACCAAGTTAAGTTAAAACAAAACTTTTACCCTGTTTTCCAGCTCCAGGGGGAACTTGGTCTGGAACTGGCACCTGGTGCCGCTACCGTAGTCTCGCTGGACAAAGACTTTACCGGAAACAGGTGCCTGCTGCGGCCGCATCGCACAGCTGGAACTGGCTGTTCTGTGAGAGGAAACAAGGGGTCCAACACATGACATGACCACCAGAGCCACCCGGACGCCGAAGAGTACAGCAGGCTTGCCCCACCCTACAGCCCCTCCACTGGGGGGGTTCCAGGCGGAGTTTGCCCTACCCCCCCGCAGAGCCGCCGTCTTGCCAGTTTCAATGAGCCTGTTGAAGTCTCCCTCAGTCAAACTGTCCGCCTGAAACTGACCGGAAACTCATCCCCGGCCCGCCCAGGTTACCCCCTCCCCGCGGCCCCCCTCAGACACCTACCTGCCGCCCACTCCGGAGCCAGAGCCCCCACAACCCGTGACCTCCGCAGCCCCCCCCAACCGCCAACCCCCCCACCGTCCCCACGCCCCCTCCCCGCAGCTCCACCAGACACCTACCTGCCGCCCACTCCGGAGCCAGAGCCCCCGCAACCCGTGCCCTCCGCAGCCCCCCCCAAACTCCCCCCCCACCCCAACCACCAACCCCCCCACCATCCCCACGCCCCCTCCCCGCAGCCCCCCCAGACACCTACCTGCCGCCCACTCCGGAGCCAGAGCCCCCAGAACCCGTGCCCTCCGCAGCCCCCCCCAACTCCCCCCCACCCCAACCGCCAACCCCCCACCATCCCCATGCCCCCTCCCCGCAACCCCCTCAGACACCTACCTGCCGCCCACTCCGGAGCCAGAGCCCCCAGAACCCGTGCCCTCCGCAGCCCCCCCCCCAACTCCCCCCCCCCAACCGCCAACCCCCCCACCATCCCCGCGCCCCCTCCCCGCAACCCCCTCAGACACCTACCTGCCGCCCACTCCGGAGCCAGAGCCCCCGCAACCCGTGTTCTCCGCAGCCCCCCCCCCAACTCCCCCCCCCCCCAACCGCCAACCCCCCCACCGTCCCCGCGCCCCCTCCCCGCAGCCCCCTCAGACACCTACCTGCCGCCCACTCCGGAGCCAGAGCCCCCGCAACCCGTGCCCTCCGCAGCCCCCCCCCAAACTCTCCCCCCACCGCAACCGCCAACCCCCCCTCCCCGCAGCCCCCCACCAGGACACCAGCCCCCGAACTCCGACCCACGTCGCCCCAAAAAACACCCGGGGCCCCCGCCCTTACAGACAAAGCCAGGCCCCCCTGCTTCCTCCACTCCGACCCCGGCGGCTGTCGTGTGCACTTCACTTACGACTGCCGTAAAAGCACCACCCCAGCTCCGCAGAAAGCCGAAAGTGAGCAGCGGTCCCACGTTAGAGGAGCCCTGCGCGTGCGCCGCTCCCACGGGGCGTAGAGCGCGTGAGAAGTTGGGCTGTTGTACGCATGTGCCAGGGAATGAGATTCTGCGCATGCGTCACGCTGCCGCTCAAGGGGCGTGTTCGTGCTGCTGTAACCTGTCAGGGGCCCGTGGGCTCCCTGTGGTGTCGGGCCCCGCCCGGCGGCTCAGCGCCCCCCGCCTGGCGCAGCCCACGTGCACGGCCCCCCCATGGCACAGCCTAAGGTACGGTCGTCCCCCGCCATGGCAGGGTCCCTGGCACGGCCCCGCCTCCCCCCCCCCCGTGGCACGGTCTATGGCACGGCCCCGCCTCCCCCCCATGGCTCGGTCTATGGCACGGCCCCGCCTCCCCCCCATGGCTCGGTCTATGGCACGGTCTATGGCACGGCCCCGCGTCCCCCCCCCCCCCCCCGTGGCACGGTCTATGGCACGGCCCCGCCTCCCCCCCATGGCTCGGTCTATGGCACGGCCCCGCTTCCCCCCCCCCATGGCACGGTCTATGGCACGGCCCCGCGTCCCCCCCCCCCCCGTGGCACGGTCTATGGCACGGCCCCGCCTCCCCCCCATGGCTCGGTCTATGGCACGGCCCCGCTTCCCCCCCCCCCCCATGGCACGGTCTATGGCACGGCCCCGCGTCCCCCCCCCCCCCCCGTGGCACGGTCTATGGCACGGCCCCGCCTCACCCCCATGGCTCGGTCTATGGCACGGCCCCGCGTCCCCCCCCCCCCCGTGGCACGGTCTATGGCACGGCCCCGCGTCCCCCCCCCCCCCCGTGGCACGGTCTATGGCACGGCCCCGCCTCACCCCCATGGCTCGGTCTATGGCACGGCCCCGCGTCCCCCCCCCCCCCGTGGCACGGTCTATGGCACGGCCCCGCGTCCCCCCCCCCCCCGTGGCACGGTCTATGGCACGGCCCCGCCTCCCCCCCATGGCTCGGTCTATGGCACGGCCCCGCTTCCCCCCCCCCCCCATGGCTCGGTCTATGGCACAGCCCCGCTTCCCCCCCCCCCATGGCACGGTCTATGGCACGGCCCCGCCTCCCCCCCCGTGGCATGGTCTGTGGCACGGCCCCGCCTCCCCCCGTGGCACGGTCCCTCCACCCCCCGAGGGGTCACCTGATGAAATTAATAGGCAGCAGGTTTAAAACAAACAAAAGGAAGTCCGTCTGTGCACGATGCACAGCCAGCCTGTGGAACTCGTTGCCAGGGGATGTGAAGGCCAAAAGTATAACTGGGTTCAAAAAGAATTTGCAAAGTTCCTGGAGGATAGGTCCATCAATGGATATTAGCCAAGATGGTCAGGAATGCAATTCCGTGCTCTGGGTATTCCTAAGTCTCTGACTGCCAGAAGCTGGGACTGGATGATAAGGAATTGATCCCTCGATAATTGCCCTGTTGTGTTCATTCCTTCTGATGTATCTGGTACTGACCTCTGTCAGAAGACAGGAGGCTGGGCTAGATGGACTATTGGCCTGGCCCAGTGTGGCCATTCTTATGTTCTTATCAAGCATGCTATGATACTGACTATTTTTCTGGAGCCATAGGGAGCACTCACAGACACAGGGACGCCATACCATGCATTATGGGCCATGTGGAAGAAGGCATGGAAGCAGTTACTTAAAAAGCTGACAAACAGAAAGTTGAGGCAAAGCAGTGTGGATGGGGTGGAAATGGTGTGAAGCTGAACAAGGGAAGATAAGTAGGGAGAGGGCAAAGTTATATAGGGCAGTGTTTCTCAATGGCTGGTCTGTGGACTGGCACCAGTCCACAAGATCTCCCTGACACAGTTAAGGAAGGCAGCAAGCCAGTCCCTGATATCAGAAGGGTTGAGAAATGCTGATACAGAGTATGGAAGGTGGTCACAAGCAGTTTGAATCTGAAGCAATCGTAGATGAGCAGCCAATGGAGGGATTTGAGTAGGGGAGTGATATGATCAAAATGGCAATCAGGGAAGGTGACATTAATGACTACATTCAGTCTTGCCAACCCCAACCATTCAAAATTCATGAGTCAGGCCCCATAAATCATGAGCTCTTCAAATTTTATTGAATAATTATTTTGGGTTTTTTTAATTTGTCTTTCGCTTTTTGAGTCTTTAGGGTCATGTTTTTCCGCTTTTCTCTGCAACCACAAGATCTGGAAATGTTTTTTTAAATGAAAGTGGAGACTCTCCCATAATTACATAACTGTAGGAGCCGGGGCTTTAAACCACCAAATGTTGTGAGACTTGTAATAAAATCACGAGAGCTTTGAACGCTGTGTTTTTGATATGGACTAAAGGGACTGGGAGCCAATGACTGTATGGAGGAAACCAGAGAGGAGGTTGTTGCAGTGGCTGAGGTAGGATACAACGATTTGGCTTTGGGAATAAAAGGATGGATCTCAGAGAGATTGAGCAGGAAGGAGTGGCAGGATTTGAACACGGCCTGGATCCAGACTCATTCTCTCTTTCTCAATAGGACTCAGGACATACTTGAATTTTTTAAAGACATTTTCCCTATCTGTAAAATCAGATTATTGACTACTACTGATATTTTCATCTATTAAAACTGATAGCTTCAAGTCCGTCATACATGGGCACCTTTGCTTGTTTGGTTTCTTCATTTCCAGTTTGTAGCAACGTACTGAGCTGCACTGTAAATATCATCATCTCTTGTGGCGGTTCAATGATGAGACAGAACACAGGTTTATCCAAGCAAGCAAGCTGGTTAGCTGAAAAGGGCTGCTGCCTGTCAGCTTTCCACCTTCCCTTTTATTATATTTCTCCCCCTTGCGCATTACCTACTTCCACCGCAAAAAGACACAACAAAGAAATACATGACTTTGATTAATATTCTTATTTTCCAGCCTCTATCTACTACAATCCTAATTCTCAGGCCTTGAGGCCAGGCCAAGGAAGCTTCCCACGATTACTGTCCTTTAATTAACTTCCCAGGGTTCATATCTGGTCCTCGTCCTTGGATGGAGCAATGTGTTGCTCCTACACAACGGTCAGGGTGTGCCCTGACTGTTTCCAGGTGGATGGACTAAACATGAACCCTTCATTCCCCCGATTTTTGTTTAATTATACTCGGCCATCTCATGGTAGCCGTCAATTTGCTTTTGCAAGCAATTTAACTCCCAGACTGACAAGGACATAACTCGGGGAGCTTGCCAGGGCGAATCTCTACAAAGCCTTAGCAAAGAGGGAATACATTGTACGCAGCAGCAACAAAAAATAAGCCCAGTGATCACAAACACAGCATAACCGAAAAGTTGTCGCAGCCATCCTAGAGATGGCAGCCAACCTGTAAGCCAATTCCAAAAGCCCTCAAACCCCACATCTTGACGTATGTGTGCCGTAAGATTGGCCAACTCGGCCAGTCTAGATTCTATGGAACGACTATTATCAGTTAAATTAAAACAACACATATGCCGAAACGTGGAACAGCCTAGGTGATGTTTTAAGAGCAGAAAATCAATGGCTGCTCTGTTATCCAAGATTGCATCCCTTAATTCGTGTTGCTCTGTGTTAAGTAGGGCAATTGCCTTGGATGTTGTATTAATTGCCTTCGCTGCAAAGCACGCCAGGGCATTTAAGGTTCTGGCTGTATAAGTGGCAAGTCCGGGGACCCCAACAATGGAGGCCGCTAAAGCAGTATACTCAGCGCGACTAAAAAGCTCAACATCTGCAACACAATTATCTGAAAGGGGTACACTTCTTTTACTGTGCCTTTGGCTGGCAAAAGGCAATATAAGCGTCATTCTACTAAGACAGCAAAGGGTGCCATCACTTAAATTTGCAGGAATATAACTAAAGGTGCGTGAGCCACAGGTAAAAAACCACCCTGATGGTAGGATGATATGGCCATAATTGTATGAAACATTCACAGCGCGGGAACAATTTAAGAGGGGTTGAGGAGTTTGCCGACAGCCCAAGGGCACCTTTGTACTAGTGCAGTTAACCACACGCGCACAGGTGACATTGTTGGCCCCGGCCGGGTACGGTGTGTGGAGGGATATAGCCGTGTGAGGCAAGGTATAGTTGGCCGGGCCCCAATTAGCCATGCCAGAGTACTGGGAAGAGAGATTCGCGTAAGCAGCGAGCATTGTCTCATTCCCTATTTCCTCAGGGTGATGACATACTGGTATAAGGCATGTACCTAACAATTCTCCGGCTGCTACAGAATCAGACAAACAAAAGTGGGTAACATTTGCTATTGAAGCCAATGTATCCCATATGTTATATGTCATTCGGGCCCGTAACGGGGGAAGCGCTCCCGAGCCAACCCCTACAGGAAATAGCAGGCACAAAAGGCATACAATCAGCACAGAATTAGCAGTGATTTGGGCGAGAATCGCCACAAACAAAGTCTCAGGAGTCTCTGGCTGTTGATTTGCTGCCAGTCTTCGTTGAGCCGCCGCGACCAATGCTTTTACTGCTCCCCATGTCACGGGCTGGCTTGGGACGCTACGCCTCTTCCGTTTCCGTCCCGCCGTTGTCGACCCGGGAGGCACCACGTTCTCCTCCAAGGTCAGCTGAAACTCCGGTATGGGGTTCGACAGCCCCTGGCGCCATGCCATGCTGTTTCAGTGCCGGTCGCACACACCGGGCTGGAACCCACAACGGTCCTGCAGGGAGAGACACAGCAGCATATCCCCGACCCCAAGTGATTAGAGGTACTGGGCCCAGCCACTGCGGATCGGGCAGCTGACGGTAAAAGACACGCGGTCTTTCCAGTACCTCAGATTTGTGAAAATGGCGATCCGCGGGGGTCTGCTGATCTGCGTTCAGCGTTAAATTATTTAAAGTAAACAAAAGGATATGCATTTGTTGTTGAATGTCTCCTAAGGTTCGGAGACGCAGCTCCCCTTGTTTTAATTGTTTATCAAGCAAGGTTTTGAGCGTGCGATTGGCACGTTCAACAATGGCTTGGCCCGTGGAATTATAAGGGATCCCGTGTTTAAGACGGACGTTCCATTCGGCGCAAAAAGTGGAGAGGGCTGTGGAGCAGTAAGCTGGGGCATTATCCGTTTTAATTTGGCTTGGGCGACCCATAACAGAAAAACAGGCTAGCAAATGGTGAATAACTTTGGGAGTGGCTTCCCCACGCTGTGGGGTCGCCCAAAGGAACCCCGAATAGGTATCAATGAAAACATGTAAAAATGAATAGGGGCAGAATTGTGGCACGTGAGTGACATCCATTTGCCACAGCTGATTCGCTGCGGTACCTCTGGGGTTAATGGCATAAAAAACGGTAGGGGCAGCAGCGGCACAGTGGGGGCAGGAACGAACAATAGAATGTGCATGATCAGCAGGAATAGAAAACTGTCGGGCCAAGACAGAGGCAGACTGATGAAAAAAGGAATGGCTTTCAATGGGGTCAAAAAAAAGAGAATTTACCTGACCACGTAACGCGCGATCGGCGCGCGCATTGCCTTCAATGAGTAGCCCAGGCAGAGGGGTATGACTGCAAATATGAGCAACAAAATAAGGGAAATTACGAGTGGTGATGAGATACTGTAAGGACAGAAACAGGCTAAGGAGGTCCGCATCGACCTGAGGGGTAATGAGGGCAAGGGGTAAATGATCGATTACCTGATAAACATAATGCGTGTCCACGATCAAATTAAACAATCAGCAAAAAGTTGAAAGGCCAAAATAACAGCAGCTAATTCCAAGGACTAGTAAAGCTCTCCAAGCGCTATGCCAGCAAATGCTGCTGCACAAGCGATTGAAGCGCTTTTAGCTTTTCTAGAGGGAGGGGCCACTGGTCAATCCAGACGGGCTCTAAGGATTGCCATACCAAGGGCAATGCGGAGGGCAATGTGGGTGAGGGAGGATTTTGGGCCATTATATATTAATATCAAGGGTGGTGTCCAGCTTTGTAAGTAAATCACGGCCCCAAATATTGAGGTGGACAGGGAGTACAAAAGGGCGGATTGTAGCAAGGGCACGGCCTCCTGGTTTAGAGACCGTGACCCAAGACAAACTTTGGCGCCCGGGTTTGCTACCCCCGATCCCCCACAACTCTTTAGAAGGAACTGTTGGCCAACCGACCGGCCACTCCGGATCACGAATCACCGTAACGTCAGCTCCAGTGTCCACCAGCCCTGTAAAAGGAACGTTATTTAAGAGAAGTGTTAACTGAGGTTTCGAGGGGCGGACCGACATTGTTAGAGCAACAAGTGGAGAGGACGTATTGTGAGACGGTGACTGAGACAGCGTCGATCCAAAGCCGCCTCCGCCCCCGGCTCGATCCTCTGCGGCTGGCACCTGATAGGGGACTAAAATCAATTGTGCAATTGACCGTCCACGTGGGAGCGACTGCGGAAGATGGGTCCATACCTGAACCTTAATAACGCCGGTGTAATCAGCGTCAATGACTCCTGGGATGACAAAAAAACCCTGTTTCCCAGCGTGTGAGCGAGGGAGAACCAGACCCACAAATCCGGCAGGGAGAGGTCCCGTCACCGGCGTAGGTATGGCGCAGACCTCCCCCGGCAACTGAAAATCAGCGTCCTCCTGCATAATCAAATCAAGCCCTGCACTTCCGGCAGTCGCCGCCCTCATGGAATCTATGGATTGTAAGGCAGAGGAACAGTTGTCTGAGTGGGAAACACCCCCGTTTGGCCCTGGGTTCGGGGGGGACCCGTCGTGCGGTTTCCCGACCTGCTACGACACTGATTAGCCCAGTGATAGCCCTTCCAACACTTGGGGCACTTCTTTGAGGGGCGGGCAGGCGCCGTCGATGAGCGGCACTCCTGCTGAAAGTGACCCTCCTTACCACAGCGGTAACAACGCTTCCCCTCTTTCCCGGTTCTTTTTAGGGCGGCAGCCAGAACTCCAGCTTTATGTGCTTGGGTTCCGATGTTTTGGCACGCCCGTAGCATGTCTGAGAGCTCTAAAATGCCAGAGGCTTGCGCCGTCTGGAGAGCGCGGCGGCAATCCTCATTTGCATTTTCAACTGCCATTTTTAACAGGATCTCCTGAGCTGCCGCAGCGTTATCCACCTGTCGGAGGATAGCCTCCTGCAATCTGTTGGTAAAATCCAGAAAGGACTCTGATGCACCCTGACGGATACTAACAAAGCTTTTAGTAGGCTTGCCTGAATCTGGGACCTTCCGGAAAGCATGCTGGGCGCAGGTGGAAATAAGGGGGAAGAGGGCCTGAGGGAGTTGAGTTTGCATCTCAACGGTAGCAAACGGTCCCTCCCCTGCCAAGTGCTCAAAAATAATACCTTCCGCTCTATGAATCTGGGCCTGGCGTTCCGCCTCCTGCCGATACTCACTAATCCAAATAACATATTGACTGGGTGACAGCATCATGCGCAACAGCGCCTTCCAATCTTCAGGGATCAGGGAGTATCCACTACCTAGCCCTTCAATGAGACCACGCACAAACGTGCTAGTCAGACCGAACTCGCGAATTGCTTTCTTTACCTCTCTAATCACCGAGTAAGGCAAACTGACCCAGGTTCCAACCGGGTTGCCCTGGCCATCATTCTGCCAGGTCACCGGACAAACCGAGACCAGCTCAGCCAGCTCCTCTGCTGTAAGATCTGAGCGAGCCTTCGCTGCGTGCACCATTTGTTGCACCAGCGAAAGCCTCTGAGCAGATGCAGACGACCCCCTGGGGGGCCCCGAAGCATGGGGTTTCAGGGGGGGATGGTAATCACAGACCGGCTCTGGCGGGGAAGGTAAGGGAGGCGGTGGTAATAAAGGCACTGGGGGCGAAGCAGGGAGAGGGATGGCTGCAGGAGCCGACGGCGGTGGCGAAATCGGCAGCCCCTCTGTTGGTGCGGGAGAGGGTTCTTCCGAAGCGACACACTGTGTTGCATCGGTAGGAGGGGGGGTGGCTGCAGGAGCCGACGGGCATGGCGAGATCACCAGCCTCGTGAGGGAGGGCCTGTCCGAGGCAACACGCTGTATCGCATCGCGGCAGAGGTGCCAGGCATGTAAAGCCTGCACGGGCGCCCGAGGCTCTTCATGCAGTGTCTGGCCCAACCGCTCCCAGTCCGCTAGCTTAAGGGTTCCGGCTTCAGGGTACCACGGGCACTGGGCACTCACCTCCTGTAGCAGGAGAGTGAGTTCTCGAGCGGGGCAGTCATGCTGAGCCTTACGCAGCAGATACTGTAGCTCATTGCGGTGTTGCACTTGCAAAGCAGAGAGGGAGCTTCCCATACTTACCACAATGAAAAATACTCACCGGGATCCACGAAGCGGATGAGTGACGCGTCTGAAACCCTTGCCGGGCGAGGTGAGTGCTGAGGGCCCCACGTTTGGGCGCCAGTTGTGGCGGTTCAATGATGAGACAGAACACAGGTTTATCCAAGCAAGCAAGCTGGTTAGCTGAAAAGGGCTGCTGCCTGTCAGCTTTCCACCTTCCCTTTTATTATATTTCTCCCCCCTGCGCATTACCTACTTCCACCGCAAAAAGACACAACAAAGAAATACATGGCTTTGATTAATATTCTTATTTTCCAGCCTCTATCTACTACAATCCTAATTCTCAGGCCTTGAGGCCAGGCCAAGGAAGCTTCCCACGATTACTGTCCTTTAATTAACTTCCCAGGGTTCATATCTGGTCCTCGTCCTTGGATGGAGCAATGTGTTGCTCCTACACAACGGTCAGGGTGTGCCCTGACTGTTTCCAGGTGGATGGACTAAACATGAACCCTTCAATCTCTATTGATTATGATATTCATATCTTGCTCTAAATCAACCCCGAGCTTCAGACACTCTTGAAGTGTCCTCCTTGCACTGAAAACATCATTAGCATGCCTGATATGACAACATCTGTTCTCTCCCATTAAAACGCTCTGTTCATAACACTACACATTTCCATTACAGCATAAAGATGGAATAGATGCCGTGGCAGAACAGAGCTTGACTCTTGACCTACTTTCCTGATACTTAACTGCTTTCTTGTGCCTTTTAAATTCTGAATTATGACCTTTTGGTTATGGCACAGACAAATTGGCCAACTGCAACAAAATCCTGTTTTGTGAAAGAAAGTGCTTTGGTTGCATAGACTCATGCTTCATTTAACCAGATGTTTGCAAAGAATACTCTTCGTACTAAATGTTATTAGAAATACCCCCAGGAACATGGATATCTGGATTTTTATAGCCCCTCCTCTGCTTGTTTTTGATACACATTCAGTTGTTTGGTGCTCTACTCAACAGCTTCTACTAAAACACATTTCTTTACTTATTCTATGCACAATGTGTTGTGTGCCTGGATGCCATGGTGGCACATGTAATAAATAATAAATATACTTCCTCTGGATTGTGGGCTGAAATGATTTCTGAGGATGAAAGATACGAGAAATTCACATCCTTTAATAATTAGCACAGTGTGAAGAGTGTACATTTAGCTGCGGTAGCGGTGGAGGACAGGAATGGATGGTGAGCAAAAAAAATTGTCTAAGTTCCCAATTCTTTTTAAAAAACTATTCTGTTTGGCCATAGGCCAAGAAACACTGTTTTCCAACAGAAATACACATCCTGCATTCCCTTAAACCTTCTCACGTTGCTTCTAAAGCAAGACGCAAACACAGGAAATCTCAATGTTTGAAATGTCAGTGGAATTCAGATGAAAGTGAACCATAAATGCCCTCTGGACGGTCTTTATGTTTGATATATTGAACTCCATCCAGCTTTCTGTGGACACTTTTTCTAGGAAAGTTGATAGAGATTGGCCGTGGTGTCTGTGGCCATAAAGTCCCGTCTCCACGTTGCTGTACAATATCTTGTGTGCCATTTGCACCCTGGCTGTCACCTTTTTTACCCAGAGGAGGCTGCATTTATGGGGTGATATAATGTAGATATCAGTAGAGAGAGAATTGCGGAAGTGCTTGGGGCTCCGTAGATGGAACGTGATGTATAAATGTAAAATATTACTGTATTAGATGTTACAACAAAGGGTCAGATCTCAGAGAGAGGTTCACTTAATTACTGGCTCATTGACTCATACTGATCTGTCTGTATAAGTGTGATCAGTGTTTAGGCAACAGGAGTAAGAACTGATTTAAATTTCATGTCGGTAATTGTACAAGTTTTGCTGCATATATGTACTACAATGTCACCATATTCATCACCTGCAAAAGGAATGCTCAAGAAAGAGCAGTCTTTTATGAGGGATGTTGCGGCCCCAATCAACCTTTGCCAAGGGCTGCCAATGAGTTTTCTTCAAACTTCTCATATGAGTGGAGCTCTCACACTAGCTGACTGATGTACCATACTAGTTGCCACTCAGCATGCAGTCCCACACAGGAGGTTTCTTAACTCAACCTGGATCTTCATAAGGAACATTATGGGATGTACATATGTTCTGAATAGGAAAACGGGCACACTGCCCCTGTCGAACGAGCTAAATCCTGCCCTAGATGTGTGAGCAGATTTGGGCTCTTAATTTTGCAGGGGGGATGATAGTGGAAAACGAGCATATTGCTGAGCTGTGGCCCCAGGCAGCCATGAAGTCCTCTTGGAGTCCAAGCAGTATAAAGGTTCTGGCCCCTCTGCTCCCTAACTCACCAACCAGTTCCCTGTTACCACCAGGGAAACTATCACTGTCCTCTTTTTTTTTTTTTTTTTTAATTTACATTTTCAAGGGACATTTCATCAGTATCCCTTTCTCTCAACCTTGTTTTTCTGCTTTTCCCTTGAAACTGCAGGACCCTTTACTGGCACTGCTTTGTTCTTCTCTGCATAGTTGGTTTGTATAGATGCACCCCTCCCCAAAGATGCTTCTTTGCAGGCGTTGTGTGTATTCCTGAATTGTTTTACTGGTGTTTTTAGACATATATTTAGCATGGGGCTCTTTATACCTAATACCCCCATCCTGCCCCAGGAGACTGGTTTAGAGGTGCACACAGATTCCACAGGCTCTAGCAAGTCAGGAAGAAAACATTTTGTTTTGCAGAAACAATCCCTCCAACTTTAGCATGTGAGTTCAAGAAACTCACCATATGACCAGAGAGCCCAGATCTGTCACAGTGATGACTGAAACCCAGAGACAAATCGTGTCTCAGCTATATTTTGTATTTGTTTTACAAGACCTCCTGTGTCAGATGCCTTCTAATGCCAAAGATTGTCTTCCTGGGCTCAGAGGAGCTGCTGTATTTGGAGAGTAAAGAGAGGCCAAGACCTCTGAAAGCTTCAAGCAGGGATTGGACATTTCTATCGAGAACACTCATATCCAGCGTTATAATAGTTAATGCTAAAAAGACTTTTTAAGGAGTTAAAAACCTCGCACTTCAGGGCCAAAGCCAACCTCTAACTACTAGGCCTTAGGAGGAGATCTGCCCATGGCTGCCCTAGATGGATCTGTTAGTTCTGATCCAGTCTGGCAATTCCTAGCTTCTGAGGTAAGGAGTTTTCCTCTTTCATTATCCCATCCCAAGAGCACTCTACCCAGCTCGCTCTTCCCACACTCCTCCAATAAAAAAGAGAACTCACTTCCCCTTTTGCTGAGTTAATAGTTTCTGTACAGGGAGTGAATAAGGCACTGCTGATGTAATGCTGGGTTCTGAGCCTCTTCTTTAAAACTCCCAAAGTCCTTTTCAAGATAGATCTTTGCTTCCCCCCCCCCCCCCCAGCACTTCATCCTATTTAATTGGCTGCAGATAGCCATGGGACTGGCCATATGGATTTAATAAGAATGTTTTCAGTATCTCCTATGTTGTCTCCTACATCATATAGAAAGATGTGTCAAACACATTTAATTAGAAACAGATGGAAATGAATCCTTATCTTGGAAATGAATCCTTATCAATTAATTGCCCAGAGCTGTCTGGGCAACTTTTCATCATGTAGGTAATTATTAAAATCCCAAAGCTGTTTGGTCTCCGGTTCAGACTCACATTAGTCTGTTGGTGTCCCAGTGACTTGGTGTCCCAGTGTGACGCCAAGTGTTGCCTGCTCAGTTTCTAGTGTCTGATCCTCTGCCATTGCCATTGAGCAGGGGTTGGACTAGATGGCTTCCTGAGGTCCCTTCCAGCCCTCATCTTCTAGGATTCTATGGTGTTAAAGGGAGTTTTGCCATTAACTTAGTGGGAGCAGGATTGGGACCTAAGTTAGAAAGCAGCAAATAAACAGCTCCCATTGTCTCCCTGTGCTGCTGAGAATGTCAGCAACTGACATGCAAATAGTCTACATGAAACTCCACCACAGAGCCTCACAGGCTTGTGAAAATATTCACTCTCCAGGCTGTTACTGCCCAGAGTGTTAATTTCATTGTGTTTTCTTAGGAAGCTGAGCTGGTGGGAACAGATTGGCATTTGCTCCAAAATTATTCCAAGTTTATTTTGCTGATAAACATATGATAATTTCCAGGCCCATTAACCTTTGACCTTCAGACTCCTGCTTTTGCTAGATGCAAGCAGGGTCAAAGGTTATTTAGTATAAGGAGACCTTGAAAACTAGTTATGAGAGCTGGGCAATCAGCAAGAAAAATCATCTCTGTGAGTTTTAGACTAGAATTTTGCATCCGCTGTATTCACATCCATTTTTATTCACTTTATACTAAAATTAATCGGAACAAATAATTGTGCAAAGTGCATTTCAGGCTAGTAGCTGAAATCACAAATTTGTGGTGAAGCAAAATTTGTTTGGGGCAGAAATAGTTTATGAAGGTTAGATTACACACTCATGAAACATATTGCCACATGACTTAGTGTGACACAACTCAAATAGTGAACACTCGATGGAATACTTGTGGTGACCAGTTCCTCAGCTCATGGTCTGGTGTTGTTTGCACCAACAACTGATGATTGTAAACAGCAAGGAAATTTATAAAAGCTACAGTCTGTTCACAGACAAACCATACATAAGAAAAGGGACAAAAAGTCACAGAATTACTTGTTTCTTGTGAATTGTGTGCTGAGCTCCACATAAACCTGGTTGCACCAAAACTTCCCCTCCTACCACTTCCTCTGGTTCTGCCACAATAACCCACTCGGTCTTTAGAAAGCTTATTATGTTGTGGGAATGTTTCTATTCATTAAGGGCCTGATCCAAAACCCACTGAAAGACTGCCATGGACTCAGTGACAGCTGGATCATACTGCTCTTTTCGAACACTCTTGTCTTAACAATAACACAGTATTCTCAAGAAGCTCTGTACATCTAAACCCTGGAACAAGGCTTTAGCCATTTTAGCTAGTTTTAGTTGGTGTTCGCCGGAACATTTGCAGCTCTCTGTCACCTTGATTTGCAGCACTTTTAAAAGCACTTTTTACACGCAAAATATAATAAAAATGATAACGTGAAGCAGTTGGGAAAGCTCAAGTTCTCACAGGGGAAAGATACTGCACTTCCTACATAGCTGTTGCATATCCCTTCCAGAGGCAAGGTAATTATTGAAAGAGCTTTCTCTGATATTCCATACACTCTGCCATGTGCCCATAGGACTATCCACCACTGTTCATACCCTAACGCTTATCTGCATGCATAGTAAATACATACATAAATAATAACTCATCTTATGCAGTGCCACTGGCATGTATGGAGCTTTGCAGGCAATTAAAAAACAAGTCCTTGCCCCAGGGAGGCTATAGTCTAAATTAGCCTAAACACAGTGAGCAATGAGAGTAAACAAAAGGCAGAGCATAAGAAGATGAAGGATACAGCAGTGACTGACCCTGAGATGTGCTTACTGTTACATACAAGTCTCATTAGTTCACCTTTTTAATGTATTAAAATTAGGCTTCCCTGGATAGTCAGTAGGTGGCACTCTTCCCCTCTAAGTGAGTAATGATCTGATGCCCCACATGAAATTAGGGGTCACATTGCTACTGGATGGGCAGTCTTTGAGAGGGGATGCAAAACTGGACTGCAGACCCTTGGGACTTTTGCAAGAGCAGGCATGTTAACCCTGATGTCCAGGCCAAATTCCACTTTGGGTAATTACATTCTGCCTTTGTAAATTCTCCCTGGAGTTTCATACGATACAATATTCTTCTTCACTCCCTCTTGGAATTGCTTTTCTGAAGCAGTCGCTATTAAATACCTTTGCTGTTCTGCCCTAGAAGTAGCTGCACATTGCTGCTGGGAGTAGTGGTTGTGATCCCTGTATAGTGTACCTACTATGTAAAAACTTTGGGTTCCTTTGAGTTGGAAGGTATTATTAATTATCATTATTATACAGTATCAGATATTGGTGGTTTTCTTCTGACACATACAATTACTGCAGTTAAAATTAAATGCAAGATTCTTTGAAGCTAGCTAGGAGACCCTAGAAGTGTCAATCAGAGGAGAATGAAGATGTTCCCCATCCATATGGAACTTCTGAGGGTCCTACAGGGTATTTTCTCTTTGCGTGTACAGGTGTCACGTTACCATGCTGATTCAGAGCTGAAGAGACAGGGTTGAAAGAGCAAGAATACATTTTCCAGAACCCCTGGGAGCCCAGCATGGATATGTTCTGGGTAACAGGAAATTACATTTGCCCAGAGATAGTTTAGTTTGAAAGCTGTTTATATAGTGGGAAAATCCATATGCTACAGCTAAATGGGATCTGGATTTAATGACATTATTTAGAAACATTTTAACTAAACAAAAATGTAAGACAAGAGTGAGTGAGTCTTCCCGGGAGATGGAATGCTTCTGTTTAGTATAACAAGTGTAAATGTGGCCTCCACAAAACCTCGGAGAGAGGGCAGTGCCCTCTCAGCAAATTAAAAGACCAGGAAAACAGGAAAATGAGGGAAAGAGTTGAAAATTTTAGAGCTTTCTATATTAAGTGGTGGATGTGGGGTTAAAACAAAGCAGCCTCAGAATACTGCATGCCTGAAGCCCCACTCATCAACAAACAGTGTTTAAGTCACACAGGAGAGATAATGGGACTGAACATTTTTGCAAGACCTGTTGGCTACTTATTTAATGCATGTTCATGTTAATTAACAAAGTATTTACAAAGAACTCCTGTAGAACCTTTTGCTAATAGAGACACACAGCACCCCATCCCTTCCTCCCCCAACCTCCACAGCAGGGAGTAGTTCTGTAATTTGCCTACCAAGAAAAATCATCTAGAATCTTTTCTTTTCATTTCATGTATTGAATGCTTGAAGTATGAGGTGGTGACACATTTGGCTGCCTCTTCAAATGTGCACTCAGAAATAGCTGTGATAGGACTTGACCTTTCTGGCTCCCAGTCTGATTCAGGCGGAGTATGTCACAGATGGAATGCACTGTGCCCCAGAGGAAGAAAGCTGACCACCCTATGCACTAAGACTGGTTACCATCCAGACAAAGGGCCACAGGACTCACAGTGTTAATGAATCCTGGCACCTGCTTTATGAAATTGAGGAAAGCTGATCAGATAGTGACAATTAGTGGAAATCTGGAAAGAAAAAAATAAGGCGAAAGATATGGCAGGTGCACATGGGCCAAGTAGTTTAGGTTGTTAATTATTCAGTATTATTCCTAAACACTAATCCAGAGCTAATAGGGGTTTTTACCCTGAAACTGTGGGTAATTTTGATTCTTCTGGAAGTAAGACACCGATTGCATAGATTGCATAAGCATCTAAAGAGATTTAACCCCCATGCCCAGCCTCCCTGAGCTGTGACTGCCAAGAGTGGGTGTTTGTCTGATGATAGAGAAAGAAGCCTTCTATGGATTAAGTAGAGATCATTAAATGCATGTCACTGGTGACCTAATGTGTACATGACCTTCCTGTCTCCGTGTCAGACTAACTCACTGTGTCCCCTAGGCATCTATCTGCACTAATATTGGCCAGAAATCACTAGGTCTGTTCTACTCATGCTCATACTGACACAACAGCTCAAAACCAGTGATGGTTACCACTTTGTTCTAACATGGAGCTTTATCATCGCCATCTATAAATCATTTTCCATGGTATTGCTCACATAAGAGCTGGGCTCTCTAGTCCACTTCTCATTGGAGCTGGGTTTCTTTGCTCATCTAACTTCCTCCATCACATAAGGGGAATTCAGCTCTCTTGTAAAGTTTTCCTCCATTAAGAAGTATTACTGAAGCATCATAGAAATTAGAGATGGCAAATCAAAAGCTACTGGGAAACCACAAGATGGGTTACTAGAGGCCACCAGACAATGGCCAGGCTCTTGGACTGATATCCTCTTCCTCTTGGAAGGAGGGGGAGGTCTAGTTTGAGCCATAATTGAGCATTTTTGGCTAAGCCATGCCTGTATAATCTGCAGTCTTAGTTCCATGGTTCATTAGTCAGACCCCAGATGGCCTTTTGTCTTTGCTTTTTCTGGGATTCTTTTTCTCCCTTGGAAGTTGTGAAATCACAAGGCATCTGAAGATATTATTCTAAGGTTAGGAAATTAGCTAATCAGTGAAATGCTTATTAAGATAATTATTGGAAACCATTATTTGGTGCAAAAATCATGGGTGGTTACGTTTTATTACTATTGTTTCCTCTCCTCCCACAATGGCAGTTACACCTCCCTGTTTGTCATCCCTGCATAATTGCTGCAGTGCGTTTGTCCAGTTGCTGGCAACGCTCAGATCAAAATGGCTGCTCAGCGGGATGTGTTGGCAGGCTGTTCAAACTTCCGGTAATGTGCATGGTGGACGGTCGAGTTTTCTCACGCTGCACCACGGGCAAAGAGCTAGAGCAGCCACATTTCAGGAGGGCATTAGGGAGTCCGGGCTCAGGTCTGTGTGCTGTAGTGGAGATGCCAGAGCCCCAAGTTTGAGACCCAGGTAAAACAGCCTTAACCTAGGGTCAACAATCAGCATAGAGGCTAAATCCCTGGTTTCTCTAACCCAGCATCTGCTGACTCAAGTACCACTCACCCTCAGCTTACACTGTAGTGTAGACATTCATTTATAGTCTATCAGAGGGGCTGGTTGGGCTCTTGGAAAGTTTGAAGTCCCTATACATTTTGTATCTGTTACCACTGTATCTCTTTACTAACTAACTTTTATCCCTCTTCTTGCTGCTTTGTGTAGGAGAGTGTATTGTTATTAAAAATAATAGGAATAAAGTTAGAAAAAGCAGGGAATTTATCATAGGGAATCATTATACTTTTCTTCTTGCTTTAATAAATCTTGACACCCCCTTGCTCCAGCTCTGAGGCTTTAATAAAAGAACAATTTATTACAACCCATTATAAACAGCAAGTCATGTTGGGACTTAGAGACATTCCTTCCAGATTCATGTTTCAGTGCCTTTGTTTGGAGCTCTACAGAACAATTGATAACCTAGAAGCCTCTGCTTAATTACAGGTGTCCATTCCCATGCCCACTGCCTCTTTCCTTCTCAGCATCAGAAGGCTCAGTGCAGAACCAGGTACAGTATCAATTACATGATGCTTTCTCATGCAGCTTTTGTATTAAATACATGCAAATGAAGAAAGCTAGCTGTCTGGCTGGCTACACAGCCACTAATAGGGCTGGTCCGGGATTACTCTGGACTTCTAGGCCAGTAGAAGCAAAATATTTTGGGCTGGTCAACTGCATTATTTGTGTAACTCTGACACTGATGCACAATGCTGTTCAAGACATGAATTGAAGAGACTCCTTGAGCCAAAGAGCTTACAATCTAAAAGATGATGTATAGCAAACAGGTCACAGGCTTAACTCAAACCCAAACTTCTCCATCATGCAAAGTCTTTGGATCTGGTGTTGAGGTTCAAGTGCCATCTCTGATTTATTTTTAGGAGCACCACCTGGTGGGATGATGGCAGCATAATGCTTTGTGCAGCTTGGACAGTCCTGTATCTATGCCCAAACCCACGGAACTGAACAGAACACCAGCCCAGCTGGTCTCAAAGAGAAACAGATTGGATGTCTGTCTAAAAGATTTGCTCTAGGTCACCAGAAGTCACTCAATAGTGCTTGATAATGTTCACCTATATTACAGGTAAGAATAACTCCCTGCTTTGCTGGAATCACTGGAGGACATTTTATTGGCTGTGTTATGCAGGAGGTTGGAAGAAAACTCATCCTAAGTCACTTCACTGGCCAGGAATTCACCCAGGATTCTAGACTGAAATTTGCTGGTGGAAACACTTTTGTTTCATATTTTGTTGAAGTTGAATGTTGCACAGTTCAGAGAACGTGTTTTTTCTCCCAAAACTTTGTTCTGTTGCAAGCAGATGGATGAATGAAATGATTAACCCTGTGTGGGTACAGATAGCCTGCAAACCTTGTAGGGCAGCTCTAGCCTGCTGGCTGACTCACTCCTGCTCATGTGTGGCTTGGGCCTACTGGTCTGAGTGGCTAGCTGGGATGCATCCTGCAAAGAAGAAGTGGAGTACAGAGATCCAGTTAGTGTTCACACTTTTCATGAACCAGCAAGCACATCATCATCATCATCATTCCTGTAGTGCCTAGAGACCCCATCTGAGATTGGGGCCCCATTGTGCTGTGTGCTTTACATGGTATGAGATGGCCTCGTCTCCAAAGATCTTAAAATCCGAATAGACACTGTAGACAAAACATGGGAGAAAGGAATTATTCTTCTAATGGTTAATACGATGTAAGTATTGCCTTCAACATTGTTACTGTCCAAATTAATTTGGAACTGTTTGGCAAATCTCTAGTTACCATGGCAACAAAACTACACATTTGAATATATTAAAAATCACACAGTAAATAAAATCACATAAAATTTCAGAAGTTGCATGTCAAGAACTTTGGGTGCACGTGTGTGTCAGAGAGCGCAATGGCCACAGACAGCTCAGCCTGTGTAGCTCCCATATCTGAACAGGCCTAGATTAAAGAAGTGTGGAGTCCTTTGTGCCGTTCTGAGTGAATTTAAGACGAGGTTTCTTAACAAATTGTTGGTGCACTTGTTTGGCACATCTGCAAATGTAAATGACCAAGCCTAAGTGCCATAAAATGCAAAAGTGACTCAGCCCATCTTTTCATTAAGGAAATTCTCTTTTTCTGTTAGTTCTTGGCATCATTTTGTTAAAACACTTCATTTTTCCCCCAACATCTTTTTCATTCTTGCTGAGAAAAGGATTATGAAATTTTACAGTGCAGTAATAAACCATTATTATTTATTAAATAAGAAGGCCCTGTAAAAATAGAAGGGAAATTCAATCCAGATGCTATCTATTTCAAGGGCATTTGAATTCCAGATGTTGGTAGTAAAATGTGGTGTCTAATTCATGTTGTTGGACAGAAAATGCTCCTGGCTGGGTAACCTGCCCTTACTTATTGAGATTGTGTATTGTTTCCTGGGCCCGCCCACCTCAGGCATGTTAGAAAAAGCGACAGCATCTAACTGTGGGATTAGACTTTATTCCTCTGCTGAACATACTTTTCTGCATTTTTATGGCTCAGGGTGAGATTGTAAGCACATCCAATTGACTTAGTACTTGCTTTATGAAGGTAATAAACCAACAGCTCATAGAACCCCACAGCCATGTTCGTACAAATGATCTGAGAGGATCAGAGCCATGTTGGACACAGACAGTTATTCACAAATCACTATCAAGTGTTAGGATAAAAAAAAGATCAGAGTGTGATACCTCATTGGCCTGCACTACTCATTATTCGTGTCCCTTAGGAGGCTGCCGACGCACCGTCTTCACACTGAGGCAGTGGGTTCCACTTCACGTTTCACAGTATCTGAAGGGATCTTGGGCTAAAGAGAGGTGCTGGATTGGTAGCCCTGGAGAGCAGTGTATTCTGCTTAGCCCTAGCCAGGTACAGCATCAGCCGTGGTAGTGCAGCATTGCCCCCCCCGAGCCCCAGGCCTCCCATCAATATGCAGCATCACTGCTGTGAAGGCACAATAATTTGACCTGCATGCTCCCTTAATATGTATATGCTGTCTGCTCTGAGAATGTCTGTAGGGCACTATCCAGCCCGAATGTTTGCTCTGTGCCATAACCACAGTCTGTTCTGAGGGGGAATTTCCCTAGGGAGCCATTTCTGCCTTTCATGGCTGCCCAGGACTGCTTGGGCAGGAGTCTCAAACTCTGCCCAGCCTGTTACGGAGATTGAACCCTTGGGAAATATGTGGCTGTGCCCAGCCAACTACGACCCCTGGCTGTGTGGCCCAAAGGCCTCTGCCTGCTGGGCTCTGTTACGGGCTGAGCAGATAAAAGAGTGATTGTGGTGAGTAGAGTGGCCTAGCTTGGTGCCCTCGCTGGTCAGCTACGACAGGAGATGCACACTGGTTTCTCGGTAGAGAGTGCACCATTTTCGTATGTTGTGGACAGAGAATATCGCTGAATGTGGGACATCACATTCTGTCAAACCAAAGTGAGGCTTTACTGTCTCTCGGAATGTCTCTATGCAGGCCGTACTGGGGGAAGCATGTAGGAAATGACATACAGCATAATAGGTAAACAGCTCAAACACCACGTCATCTGCTAAGGATGCTGAAAGCAGATAGTGCTGCACGGTTTGGATGCAATAAATGGGTACTGTAGGTAGCCATGCGGTGAGAATGGGTACTTAGTTACCACCAATGTGGGGGCATTAGAAATACCTGGATAGATAGATCCAGAGTCATTTTAGTAACAAGGGGAAGTTGAATTGGTACCTGAAGGTACTGTAAGGCATCAAATGGCCAGTATAGTGGTTTGCTGGGGGAGCCCTTAAGAACACACCAGATCCATAGAGCTTTTGCTTCCATGAGGTCTTTTCCAGAGGAAAAGCCTTGGCCTTGAACCCTCCAATCATTGAAGAATGTACCCTGGATGTTGCAGGGTAAAGAGTCAGCAAGTCTGTCCAATTGATCAGTCACTCTCTGTTTTTAGTGCTTCCCTCCCAGGACACAGTACCCAACTGGGCACTGATGCGCAGGCATCCGTCTCACCACTGGAGACCCTGGTGATACAGAAGGCCTGGAAACTCCACCTAAGCCTTCCTCCACTTGGTTCCATTCTATCTTCTAGATGATGCTTGCATATAACTGTCCCACTGTTCCCACACTGGGCAAAGTCTATGGCGCTCCATTGGTAATGATGGTAGGAGAATCTTTCTCCACTGCTCTCTGCCTCTTGTGATGCTCCATCAAGAGGAGGAGAAGGTAAAGAAACAGATGCAGGGAAACAGCTGTTTATGCCTCTGAAGTGCCTGATATGTAACAACTGAGGCTAATGGGTCTGCTCCCATTAACATAAATGTTTTCCCAGGGACTGCAAAGGGAGCAGCACTGGACTGTCAAAGAGAAACCACACAAAGGTCACAAAACAAGGTTTATAAAAAAATAGAAAATTTGAGCAAGTTCCCACTGAGAGATTGCCCTGAGAAGTGGAGCTTCCTTTTGTTGCTTTCATCCGCTGTTTCTGTCAATATCTGCTCAACATTGAGGAGCTATTTTAATGAGGACAGGGTTGGCAAGGCTCCTGTTTATTTTCATTGTAACTGTAAAGTAGATAGATCGATAGCTGCACCCCTCCATCGATTTCAGTGGCACTCCACGCATCTTCACCAGCAAAGGGTTTGTTCCTATATGTCTGAGAACTTCCACTATTAAATGTGTTCTGTGAAAACTTTCTAGTTCCCCTTTGCCTCCTCCTGCCTCGGAGACCTTGTTCTAAGGCATTGTCCCTAGTCTGTTTGTCACATTTACAGTTTGGTGAAGATATTGCTCTTGTGTGGATAGTTTCTGGTCAGTTCACTCCAGCTGTGGGGCATTGCCAGGACCCTGAGAGGGAGAT
Organism: Natator depressus; assembly: GCF_965152275.1. Lineage (NCBI taxonomy): Eukaryota > Metazoa > Chordata > Testudines > Cheloniidae > Natator > Natator depressus. The sequence continues at coordinate 642,510 of NC_134259.1, forward strand.
GGCAGATTCTGACAGGGTCACTAAACACTCTGACTTTGAAGAACTTCTCCTTTTTGATGGCACCTTAGAGACTAACCAATTTATTTGAGCATAAGCTTTCGTGAGCTACAGCTCACTTCATCTGATGCAGTGAGCTGTAGCTCACGAAAGCTTATGCTCAAATAAATTGGTTAGTCTCTAAGGTGCCACTAGTACTCCTTTTCTTTTTGCGAATACAGACTAACACGGCTGCTACTCTGAAACCTGTCCTTTTTGATGGTGGATTGAGCAGTAACACAGGAAGTATGCCCAGGAGCTGGTAAATAGAATAAAATAAAAATCAGAAGTTTGTGCTGGGATATCAGGGGATCTTGGCACCTACGTGCTCGGGTGTTGGGTGCTTTAGAGCTGCACAGTTAGAAAGGCGTGGCTTAGCTTGCTACAGGGAATTTTCCTGGGAGGTCCCAGGAGACCCCCCCCCCAAGTCTCTCAAAGCAGAGGAAGATTGAGCACAGACCCATTGATTTGTGGATCCAAGTTCTGGCTGGCTGCAACATAGGCCAAGATAAAGTCATTCCCTTCCTGTTAGCTAGCCAGTCCTCTGAGGCACATGGGGTATCACACAAAGGAGGCAGTGGAAGTGGGATTTTAGGGCAAAGTTCTAACTGCAACAGACCTTTCTGTACAGTAATTATAAAATGCTAATGTACAATGACCAGGTCTCCAGGGAGTCCTTCTTCAAAGCCCTCATGTGGCTGTGGCAGGGGACTCCTGGAGAAGTTACAACTTCAGATCAGAATCACTAGCCTAAAGATCACACAGAGTGACTTTTAAGTGGAAATCACTGTTTTTTTTCACAATTAGATGGAGCAGGAATAATCAAGTGGGGCCAGAGGAATCATCATTGTTTATCTAATTGCCAAACAGAGTTTGGTATGACAGCTAGTTTTTCCATTGTTCCACTAATTTTCCACCTCTCTTCGTTATAAAGCTGGTTATGTCTGCACACCACATCACAATGAAAAACAAAACAAACATTTTTCAATGAGAGCTTTGAGAGCACCCAAAAGTGAGCTAAGTATTTTGCAGGCAAATCAATCAACTGACCTGTTTATAATCTAGCCAATTTACAGTTATCAGACATGGCATGCATGCATGTGTGTGCGTGCATGAGTATGTGTCATGCATGCGTGTGTGTGCATACACATGTGTGTGGAAAGGAAGAAGCAGGAGACCATTTTTAAAAGGCCCTTTCCTCTTCATGTTTAACCCTGGCTTATTAGTCTGTTGTGTTCTTGGAGCTGAGACGGCTCTTATTTACTTGGGGGACTAGGCAGCCCTGCAACACAGTGAGGAGTGAAGTCACTTTCTCCCATCCCTGTACTGAATGGTGCTTGAGTGGGATGGAGAACCAGCCTCTGGGTTTCTCATGCCGTCACGAATCATAGGTCCTGCAGTAGCAACATTTCTTTTGCATGTTGCGCATGCATTACTGCTGGGCTGGCTATTCCTAGCAAGCTGTGTCCTGCTGCATCACCTAATTCATGGGGTTATTTGGTGCCCAGTCCCAAGGACAGCAAGCTTGGAGCGATAGAAGTAGAGCGTTAGGGTCCCAAGGCTTCAAAAGGCACATGATTTATTAAAACAAAACCACACAGAAAAGAGAGTTCCTGCCTGAGAGAGAGACTGTGTTATTGTTATTGCAATACAGATTTATCAGGGGCTCGTTGCTGTGGTATCTGGGTGGGAGCGGATGAGGACAGCATGGCAACACTGTACTGCAGGGGTAGCTAACTGGGATATGCTAGTCAGCAGTTGGCATTCCCATTAGACACTCAAGGATTTCTAGCAGGGCTGTTATATTCACATCACATTGAAACTCGATGCAGAATTTTCCTTCAGCCACAAGGGGACCTTTTGTGGCTGAGAAGAATTTAGTGTTCATGAAAAAGCTGGAGACCAAATTGCTGTGCTCAGCCAGATCAGGTACAGCATGGGCTGCAGCAGGGCAAGCTTCCCACGGGTCCTGCCCCACCATAATGTCTCAATACTGACTCAGAGGGACCAGGGGCAGGGGGGAAGTTTAGTCTCCACAGCCTGGTAAGTCCTGGGTCACTCTGCTGCCCTGGGTAACAGAGAAAGTTCTCTGGGTTCTAAATAACCCCTCCATGTCCATGCGCAGTGGGACCACCGTATGCCACATTGCCGCAGACCCTGCAGAAGGAGCACGAGTCACCTAGCAAACGCCATCCCCTGAGTGGACCCGCCGCTGCTGACATCATCAAACACAGCAATAAGAAAGAGCGAGGGACCACATCAGCCTGTTGGTTTCAGCACCACTGAAAGCAGTAGAATAGCAGGGCTTCCCACAGGTAAACAGTGCCAACTGGCAGGGGGAGCCTGCTCCTTCCCAGCTCCTGCATGGGCACTGCAAAGAGTGGTGACTAGCAAGAAGATGCTAAATACCAGTCTTTGTAAAAGGAGACAGAGAAGTCCCTGTGGTGCTGCCTCTCCTGCCATCTCATGCTAGGCCCTTCACTTTGGGTTTCGTGTTTGTGAGTCTGAGAATAACCATTCCAGAGATTCTGCTGGGCCCCGGGAATTGCCATTCCCGCTCACACCCATGGCACCCACAGCCCAGGCTCCTGTCTCCAGCAGTGGCCAGCATCAGCTCATTCAGAGCATGGTGCAGAACCCCCTGAGGGGGACAATTATGGATTCTAGTCTCTTTAAATGAAAGAAAAATACAGATATATTGCCCTGGTAAATCAGTGTTGAGGTATTTTATTTCCTTTGACTAGTGTCACAGGCTCATCTTTTAACTTTTTAACTGGTGACTGGGAAAAGCCCGAGTGCTGTTGTACCTAGTTAAAAATACATGGCGGGGCAGCCTGCGGTATCAGTGTATTATTTATTTATTTGGCATTGATGAGGCCACAGGAGACCCTTTCCCATGATGTCTAAGTGTCTACAAGGGGAGAAGATTTTGGATAATAGAGGACTCTTTAATGTAGCAGAAAATGGCAGAATAAGATCCAGTGGCTGGAAGCTGAAGCTAGACAAATTCTGAATAGAAATAATCTGCAATTTTTGTACCGTGAGGGTTATTATTTATTTGTATGACTGTAGTGCCTAAGAGCTGTAGTGATGGACCAGGATCCGAGGGTGCTAGGTACTGTACAGACATAGAACAAAAGGACGGCCCCTGCCCCAGACAACTTACACTTGAGGTATGAGACAGGAGACAATAGATGACTACAGGCTGCCCAGTGGAAGTACAAGGAGACAATATTGGTCAGCATGACTGGCAGCGGCAATACTGGAGCAGCTTGCCTGGGGATATGGTGAGTCTCCATCACTGGAAGCCCTTACATCAGGACTGGATGTCTGGCTGAAAGCCCTGCCAGACGTTGTGAGCTTGATGCAGGCATCCTGGTGGAGTTCTGTGGTCTGTGTTGTGCAGGAGCTCAGACTAGATCATAATGGTCTCTTCCGGCCTTAAATCTGTGGATCAGCCACTGCCACCCACAAACTGAAGCACAATGCAGCAGTGAAGGGGTTAATATAAGACCTATTGATTTACTTAGCTATATACAGAATATAGCAAAAGATCTTCCACCCAATGCCCTAGGCACTGCAGACAACGTTTGAAACAATATACTAAAATACACAGACCTGTCACTTCCCTTGGATCAGTGTTGACACACAGCAACAACAGCTATATAACCGGAATTCATTGGCCTCCTATCCCACACAACCCCCCTGGCATCCCACCTCTAGCCCCATTTCCTTGTGATGAGCCTTGGAGAGAAGATGGACCTTGCAGCATGTCAGCATGGCTGCCAAAGCTGGTCTGTTGCAGACCTGGGGAGAGAGAGTTCCAAAGGCCCGAGACCATGATAGAGAAAACCCTGCCAGCTGCCCCTGTCCTTTATATCCACTGGGCTACAGCTCAGAGGGAGATGCTTCTCTTCCATAGACAGGTCCCAGACCATTTAGGTCTTTGCAGGTCAAAACCAGCATCTGACTGTTAGCAAATGTTCATCTTCCAAGGCCGCCAGATGACCCCTGGTTGGCTGCCTGTTCATCGATTCGTTCTGGTGGGAGGTGGGGGCACATGGGAGAGCTGCTGGCGTGTTTGTCCTTTCAGTGCACTAGCACTGTGGTGTGGAAGCTGTTTCCCAATGCAGCCCTGTTCAGAACCTGTGCGCACCCTCCGGCCCCTCTCCCACGTACCCTCTCTTTGGGCTAAGCAGTTGGTAAATGTGATAATGACAGTTCTAATTTGCTGAGCTAAAGCTAAAACAAAAAGGCCGGCTAAGCAGTGGGGTTGCCCTGGGAACCTGAATATCAGCTGTGCCTACTATTGCTTCCTCCTTCAGCCCCCTGCAGGAACAGCCTGAACTAATTAGCCCTCTAGCACTCCATAATGAAGGCTAATAAACACCTAATGGGTTTGCTTGAACAAACAAGCCCCTTACAGACCATAGGAAACCTAGAGTCACATGGAGAGGCTCGGGGGAAGACTGAGGTTGAGGGCTTGTGTTACCATTGCCTCTTACCAGCTATTGCATATTGTGCCCCTGAGGCCGAGGGACTGCCTTGCCCTGCTGTCCACAATTAACGCCATTGCCAGAGCAAATGACTGTGGATCCTGCCTGGGATGAAATATCACAGTGAGAAAAGAAAAGAATTCTCGCTGTGCAGGTGACAAGCCTCAGTGGCTACTTGGTCTGCAAAACACTGGCTCATTTTATTGTTAGCTTGTCTTCCCGATTCTAACCTCTGTCACTAGCCTATATTGTCAGCTGTCTGGGGGCAGGGACTGCTTGTTTGTTCCTCAGTTGTGAAGAGTGCCGTCCAGTAGGGCTCTGGTCCTCGGAAGGGTCCCCAGGGCGCTAGAGTAATACAATAATAAATTCTAATAATAATTGCTGTTAGTAATGACATTAATGTCTCGGCCTGTGTTACCCAAGAGATCCATCTTAGCCTGGCACATACATACCGGACTATCCAGATCCCGGAGGAAATGTGCTCAGAAAATAATCTGTTCAAAATACTGTACCAGATGGACTGCATTTTCCTAACCTTTAACTGGTTTCAATGTGCAAACAGTTAAGATCATAATGTTAACATTTTCTCAGATGTTTTATGTGCATATAAAATATTCTCAAAGAATGTGCTTTTGAATGCAAAGTTTAATCCAATTACAATTTTACTAGAGTTTATAAAAACATAAAAAGTATGTTTTCAGGGTGTCTAAGATCCTGTTGGCTTTTGTAGTAAACTCTGAGGCTCTCGCAGTGGAGTATAATTGCCACTACATAGGAGATGACTCTGTCGAGTTATAATTATGTAAATATGCCCGCATTTCAGTCCCATATCCTGTCAGTTCTCAGGATGAATGAGATAATGAACAGAATTCAAAACAAATATGTTCCTTCTTTTTACCAAACTGGAAGCATTTTCTTTTTTTGTTTCGTTTTCTGTTAGAGGCTAATGGCAAGACTTCTATTGACTTCCATGGGCTTTGGATAGGACACTAAAAGCACAAGTTAAAAAATAAAACACCAGCCCTAACTTGACCAGTAGAAGTTAATCATGCTGCCTAGTTTATCCCCAGGCTGATCCAAGCCTAGAACTCCCCGTCAGAGGTGGAGAGAGCAGCATTTTGAAACGTAGACCTCACAGAGATAATATGTGAGAATATGTTTTTCCATGGCTCAGTCCAAACCCAGAATAAGTCAGAAAAGGAGGCAAGTGGCCCTTCGTGGATGTTCATTTTGATACACTTGCTATTACATTGTTGGACTATAAAAGACAACAAGCATGTTAACTGCTGGGAATCCTTCTGGTTTGCTGTGTTCTTTTACATGGAGGCTTTGTTTCACTGCATGGAAATGTAAACCCTATAATAGGTCTCTTTCTGAAGACCTACTTATTGCATTATAGCATTTTATGATTCGATGCATAAATAATTTTAACAGGCTTATTCCTATTCAGAGATGGTGAATAGGAATAACCATGTTAAAATTATATAGCATGTGAGCATGGAATCGTAAGGAAGGGCAATAAATTACTCTGTTAAAGATACTGCGCTGTAATTCCATTCCATGCATCCCTCTAGGATGCAGCCCACTGCTCGGTAACAGACACAACCTCAGAGGAGCCTGACAGTCCTGCATGGTTGTTCAATGTTCTGAGCAAAAAACACTGCATTTCCTTACGGCTGTAATTTTAAAAAGACAGAAGGAGAGCCAGAGAGAGAGAGAGTCCCTGCTGCAGATTCCACGTGTTAGCAGAAAGGAACGAGCATTCCTGTCTAGTGCGGGGAAACTCACATACAACAGAGAGATTTTTTTTAACCTGGTAAATATTTTGTTAAATTACACACTGCTGTATTGAGGGGAATAATTTATATAAAGACCCATTAGTTTGTTGCAATGATTTTTTTATGGCTGCTCATGTACGTCTAAGGAAATACACAATGAACTAATACAAATGCTTGTTTCAATATTAGGAATGAATGAAGAGGGAACAGACTCTGCTTTAATGTCTGTCATGCAAATAGTGCAGCATCCTTATCGATTCCACCGTGCTGCTTGCTCATTATACTGGCATAGACAGGCACAGCAATTTTCCATGTGCCAGGTACAACTCCACCAGGCAGGGCCCTGAAGCCAAAGGAAGAACCAGGATAATAAGTTGTTTTGAATAATTTTTTCAAAGCTGTGTGAGTGCCAGGTGGGGTTCAGAGTATGGCTGGGAAGGGTTAGCCCACACGTGGCCATTTAGCCGAACTGCTCTCCCTGCAGGGATATGAGAGCAAGGAGAGATCTTCTCCTCTCTCTGGTGAGCTCCTCCATCCCCTCCCCCTTTCTTGTAGTGAATTTCTGCTGGACTCTGCCTCCCCAGCCCTCTGTAACTGCCCCCTGGACCTGGACTGAGAAGGTAATTTGAACCTGCCCCAGTGGGTATCCCGCTCAGTGTTTACAGAAAAAAGACAAGCGCAAGGAACAGGATTGTGTTTGTTATTTGTAAGTCAAACCAGCTGGGATCTAAAGGCTGCAGATCCTGTCTTTGAGAAATACCAAATGTCACTGCAGCTTGCAGCCACTTCGTTTTTTCCACAGAGGGTTGTTTTTTCTTTGCTTTAACCCCCGGTGTCAATTTCCTGGGCAAAGCCTAATCGGCTTCAGAGGAACTCCAAAGAGAGCATTGTCTGGGGAAACACTAGATGGGGCCTACCTGTCAATGGAGAGACACCGGTATCCGCAGGGGAAAGAGAGGCTTGGGGGAACATGACAACAAGGGCAAACTTTCCAAAGACGGTTTGAAATCAAGCTGTGAAGCTTAAAACTGCCCCAAAAGCACCTTGCTGGAGCTTCAGAGCCAGCTCAGCTGCCTTTATTACTGAACCTGCCCCCAAAGGCGAAGATCCTTTGGCAGGGCATTGTTCAGCCAGTGGCATGAGCCAGCCTCTCCCAGAGCTGCCATGGCGAATGGTGGTGGGTTTGCATCACAGGGGTTTGTGGGGCTGTTTTAATGGACTTTGATCCTTGCAGCAATTTGGGTTTCAGCCTGGCTTTACTCATAACTGGGTCCTTGGTCACCTGAGATGGGAGGGGCCCTCGCGGTAAATCAGGTCTGAGTTTGAATGTGTAACAAACTTGGCACCAGGAAGGTTTCCCCCTGAATCTGGGTTGTGTTGTGAGCATTTCATGAAGCTCTGCTCTCACCACTTTATTCTGTGTGTCTTGCACTTGAATCCTAACCCAGGAACTACAAGAGGCCTCACAGAGCCCAAGACTGACCCTACTCCTACTTTCAAATTTAATGTCTTCTGAATTCTACCCCAGGGTTGGCTTGGCATCGTTTATATGAACAGACAGAAGCATAGGTGTCTAATTTATTCCTTTCTCTGGGCAAAGTTCTCCAAGGCTTTTTGAAGTGCCTTGAGGGAGCTTAAGGAAATTGGCCAGTTTCCCTCAATATCCTCAGGCAATGGCGTAACCCACTGTTCAGAGGTATTCTGTGTCCCACACAGTGTCTGAGCCATAGAGGATAAGGTTCCCTTACAGTTGTTAGCTCAGGGACCTGCTTCTTTAGCTCAAGCTGCACAGCCTTTGCTCTTAGCCCCAGAGGCACTGGGGTTCAGTCCTTGGTAATGATCAAGTTTGGTCATTTTGCTCTTTCCCAGGAGCTGCTGATCTGCACAGATTCAAGGTCCCTGGGTGTAGTGTTTCAGGACAGTGAGGAGCCGGGGTGGGCAGCCAGCATTGTATCTTCCTTGTCTGTTTGGAAATATCTAAGTATTCCCAAATGCTCCTACAGTGTCTCGTATCCAAGCTGTATTTACACCCAACGGCTGTTCCTCTAAGTTGCTGGAGAAGGGTGGTCCCACGGGATGGGAGTTCCACACATTTTCGCTTTGGGTCCTGCTGAGACCTGCAGCCATAAGCCAAGATGCTGGAGCTCCACCAAGCTCTGGATGTCAGCATAGCCGAGAGTTTCCTAGTTCAACATAACTGCAGATATACTGGTTTAATGGAGGAGATGGAGGAACTTTAGAACAAAGACACATTCAAGTCACCTAACACAGCACAGATCCAAGAGGACAAATCGACTTTACAGGCATAGCTTAGATTGTGAGATATGCTTGCAAAGCCAATTTGTTTCATTTTATAAGCTTGAAAGAGTCAAGTCAGGGTTCCCTGTATGGTTTGAATTACGTTTGGATAGTGGTGCTCAGGAAAGCTAGATATGGAGACATTGTCGCTCAGTCAATGTTAGCGGAGCAGGGGCCATCTAGTACTTCTTCAGTGGTTTAAAACCAAATAATCAATTTCTAGCCAAAAAAAAGAACTTGAGGTTTCTAAAGAGTTCGGAAAATGGTGAACACCTGAAAATGGAGGTATCCATCAGGCCTCAATTTTTCTGGAATCTGCTTCCATATAGACACCAGCAGAGAAAGTAGGGATCTCAGCTTGTTACGTTTACTGAGAGGAAGCTCTAAATAGCACCAAAAAAGAAACGTTTTAAAGTCAGTTTGTATTAGTCTATTTTATCAGAACTAGTAACGCTAATACTTGTGTTTTGTTTGTCCAGTGATGTGCAAAATGTCGTTAATATCACCGGTCGCATACATATGAGTGCAAGAGAGCCAACCCTTCACTGTCAGTGTCTCGGCTGGTGTGCATTCAGCGACGTTCACCAGCTGAAGATCTGGCCCCAAGTCACGGTGGAAAGAACAGTTACTTTATTAGCTTCCAAGGAGCAATGTTTTGGCTGCTTCTGTCTGTCAGGTGCAGTTCGTCCTCTGAGAATGAGGCTTTGTAGGCTGGCTCAGCTCTAAAATAGGAAGCGACAGCACCACCCACGCAAGCTTGCCCCTTACGCTGCTCTAGTATACGGGGAAACTCTTCCTCACGGGATCCCATGCATTGATTCAATAGCTGCTTATGATTTTGATCTGCTGCTGCTCGTATGGAACAGACACAGTTGCTCATTAGACAGCTGCCCCCTGCCATTGGTTTGCCTATGCCATGTTTTGGTCTTTAGAGAGCGTATTCCTTTTGTTCCTGTGCACTGTAATATCTATTACATTGGTCATGTCAGTCACACCTGCCTCCAGCAGATACACTGCAGCCATGTGGAAAATGAACGAGTATTACATAACACCACCAATAATGGTAATCATAATAATACCACTCAGCACTTACAGAGGGTTTCCCATCATCAGAGCTCTTCTCAACCATCAGCTAACCCTCCCCACGCCCCTGGGAGGTAGGGTGAGAAGTGTAATTTGCAGTTCACACTGCAGCCTGAAAGACAGCTGACAGAGTTTAACAGCCCTCTCAAGAAGGACACTCTCCTTGGGACCTGGAGCCTTGTTTGCACTGGGGATTTGCTGGGATTCCAGCAAGCAGCAGCTAGCCACTGATGTACCTGCACTCATTCAACGCCCGCAGGCTAGATAAGACAAGCTGCAATTTACACCAGCTTCAAGCAAGACTAAGGTGCACTGGTGCAAATAGCAGCTTCCCTAGCTAGCCTAGGGAGTTGCACGGCTGCAGATACGTCAGTGGCTGGCTGCTCTTGGAGTGCACTGTAGCGAAATGACATTGGTGGCTGGAAATGACATTGGTACATAGACAAGGCCTGAGGTTTAGAGTACTGTGTATGGCAGAGATTCTTCCAGGTGGTGAGTCTCTTGTCAGTTACGTGGCCCTGTTTGCCAGAAGCTGGGATTGGGTGATGGGGGATGGATCATTTGATGATTCCCTGTTCTGATCATACCCTCTGAGGCACCTGGCATTGGCCACTGTCAGAAGCCCGGATACTGGGCTGGATGGACCTTTGGCCTGACCCAGTTTGGCCGTTCTTATGTTCTTATCAGTACAAGCCTTCCAGCTCACAATAAAGCACCGGTCTAAGTTTCTATGGTCTAGGTAGGTGTCTCTGCTCCCCCTCCGCAGGGCAACCCAGCCAGGTAGGCTGTGAAGAGATACACAGACGGGAGACATAACAGAGAGAGAAATTTCAGGGAGTTGGTCCCTTGTTCAGTGCAGCAGCAACTGATGCCAGGTGCACCCTGGACGCAGGGAAGGAGGAAACTGTGTGTCATTCCTGCTGTGACATGAATATTGTCTGGACTGTGGGAGCCAAGCCATGGACTTGGCTGTGCTGGTGATGCTGGTGAGGCAGCAATCTGTATTTGTCTCTAATAGACAAAGAACGTCTTCTCTGTCTAGCTCGTGCCTGGGAAGCTGTTTAGAGATGAAGGGCTAGGTGCTATTACTGTCACCTGTGAGCTCTTGGCTTGCTAGCTGCTGACCACAGTGAACCTTCCTGAAGCCACCACGGCATTACAGCGCACTGAGATCAGTGGGAGAGTCAGTGACGTTCTGTGGGAGAGCGAAGCAGGTCTTCAAGGACTGCCAGGACATGTCAATATCTGCATCCTCAGCCCCATCAGAGCAGAGTCCATTAACAGCCTGTGCCTCATCTATCATTCCACAATAGCATTTTCCTTCGGCACTGATAAATTAGGGAGACCTACCATGTACCAGCTGAGTCAGCAACGCCTGTCTCTCACCCCGCCTGCCCAGGAGCACACAAGCATGGAGGAGGCTATTCTACCAGTGGGGCGTGACCATCGTTGCCTGGAAGCCAGCCATCTCCTTCAACAGGCGTGGGAGCTTTCCTCCCCTTTGTTCTCTTGAAGGAACCACCTTGCAGGGCTGGATCTCTGTCACCAGCCAGCCAGTCCCCCCACACTTTACATCTCGCTGTCTCGGTCACTGGATTGGCCGCACGGTGGGGTTCAGGAGCGAAGCTCTCGTGCGCTCACTCGCTCCCCAGCTGCACTGTTTTGTAATGATCACTGATGGTGAAGGGCGGTGCACGCTGCCTCCTGTGAAGGGCACCAGGGTGGAAGAGCAGATTGTATGTAATAGGGCCAGCTCCCAGCTATGCCCTGGGAAGCATTCCCTGCAGTAATCCTGCCTTCTGGCACCTCCTGTGAACGCGGCGGGTCAGCAGGGCAAGCTGATTTCTGCTCCTGGAGCTGAAACAGAAGCTGGGTTTTATTTTCCTCGCCTGTTGATTCTCTCCAGAGGGGATGTCAGGGCCTTGGTGGAGTGTTATTTTTCTAACCTCCTGTCCCCCCAGAAGGATGAGTCTGAGGGTTTGATGTCATGGTTTGAATCAAGCTGCCAGATCCCCCCTCGTGAAGCCATTTCCCCGAGCCTTGAGTAACCTGCTTACACCAAAGCAGTGACATCTTCCTTACATTTAGGCTTTCCCAGGGAGGCTTAGCTGGTAACGGACCCTGGTCTCCAACCCTGGGGTGTGAACTGCAGAAAGGGCCCACAGAGTGGCTTTGCCAGCCAGACACCCCAGAAACCCTTCTGGTGGGAATCGCTGCTGCACCAATAAACCAGTCTGGGGTAGCCAAGGGAGTGAGCTTGTTTGGGTCTTTAAAGGTGCACGTCTTGCCCTCGCGTCCTCCAGACTTTCTCCCTGAAATGAAGCAGCAGGAACAACTCAGGCTCCTGATCAAGTTTTTTCAACATTGTATTTTAATTTCAGTGGCCTCCCTGTTTGCCTGCAAACATGGGAATGTGATTATTGCGCTAGACCGTGCACTGCCCCCCCATGCACTACCCGGGCCACACTGGCTATATGTAGTTTGAAAGCCCAGGGAAGCTGACGTCTCTCCGGAATTCCACAGTGCAGGCACTGAACCCTCTTTGGTCTCCTATTCCCTCTTCTGGCAGAAGGAAAGCTGATCCTGGAGCAATTCATGCACACTGCCTGGCCAATACCCCCTAAGCCTCACTGCCCAGGCCCCTTGGCTTTCTGTGTCAGGAGATTCGGAAGCCACAAACACAGCCCCTTCCAATCAGCTGAAGAAGAGGGGCCCCCTGAAAAGGGCAGACTTGTCTTCGCAGCCCAAAAACGTGCAGTAGCTGGCTGGTTTCTTCCTCTAATCGTGCACTAACTGGAGTGTTGGAAAAAGGAAAGTGGCTGCCTGGTCTCGGCCTCGCCCCCTCGCTGTGTGAAATGTTTTAGACATGCTGCACACAAACATCCACTCAGCACAAGTCCTTCTGGCCGGCCAGACTAGCCTGGACCCATTCAGCAGTGTTTCACCCAGTCTCTTCACTGGTACAGAGGCCAGCAGGGTCACCATTTTCCCCAGGAGGTAACAGTGGAGGTTATATCAGCAAGAAGCAGGCAGTTCTGGGGACTGGTTTCTGGCCTGGGGCTGGGGATTTGGCTGCTTGCTCTGCTCAGCATGACTGATTTTACACAGCACTCTCTAGTCTCTTCACCATCAACTTTGAGGCCTTCTGGCCTTAGGAAGTAACATAGGTTTTGCCATCTCTCTTGCCCCTTGCTAAGGTAGCCTGATTCCTGAGGTGACTCTCTATGGGAGGCCATTAATACCCCCTTGCCCGTCTGGTGGGTGTGTTGAGTTAACAGGTGCTTGCATTAACAAGGAGATTGCCCCTTGAAGTGGGCTGTGTTTAGGGCCAGATCTTCAATTCCCAGCAGCTCCCTGTGTTCTCAGTTCGGGAGGGGAAGGGCATGAGTGAGATATTCTTCATGTGGGAGTGGAAAGGGGCTTCTCAAAGGGAGCTGTTGGGTGCTGGGTACTTTTGAAAACCTGGGGTACAGACCAAGCAGTTGCTGGTGGCTGTGCATGCAGGGAGAAGACATTCTATGATCTGTGACGTCCCTGCAAACCCACGCTCGGACTGCAAGCTCCAGCCAAGGGAAAGCATCAGGGAAGAGTTTCAGAACCATAGCTCAGCAGACCAGAATCCAAAGCAAATGTCATTGGAGGTTAGTGGACTTCAACCAAATAGCAGAGAGCTAGAAACTCTGGGGCTCTGCAGAGAGGAACTCCACTGCTTCTCTGGGATTTTCAGAGGGACTCAGAAGGGCCAGTTCTCCATCCAGTTTGTCAATAAAAGACACGATGGATTGTGTATGTTAGACCCTCGATGGGAGTGGGGTATAATGTGGATGTGCCATGGCGGGGTGGTGAACACATACAAGGAGGGCATGCAGTGCAGTGTGTGGAGCAGAGCTCTGACGGTCGGGATTCCTGGTGTCTCTTGCTCGCTCTGTGTAAATCACTTCACCTCTCTCTTGGGGCCTCCATTTACTGATTCCTAGAGTTTAAGGCCACAAGGGACGATTGTGATCAACTAGTCTGGCCGGCATAGCACAGGCCACAGAATTCAGCACGTGGCGCCTGCATCCAGCCCAGAGCCAGAGCCTGTATTTCAGCCAGAGAACCAGTCCTGATTCAAAGGCGTCAGGTGAATTGTCCCCATGGTCAGTTACTCTCTCTGTTAAAAACCTGCAGTTTAGTTCTAGGGTGACCGTCTGGCTTCAGCTTCCAGCCCCTGGATCTTGCTGCTAGATGAAAAAGCCTCTACTATCAGAAAGCTTCTCTCCATGTGGATACTTGTAGACTGAGATCCAGTCGCCCCTTCACCTGGATACACGAGACAGATCGAGCTCCTTTAGGCTCTCACTATAAGGGAGACTTCTTCTGACAGACGGTGGATCAGTCTTGTCAACCTTTTCTGAACCGTTGCCAGATTATCCACATCCCTTTTGAAATGGGAACACCAGAACTACACAGTGTTCTAGTAACACTCTCACCAGTGCTACACACAGTGATAATGCTGCCTCTACCCCGATACCCCCCTGCTTAGAGAGCCCAGAATCACATCAGGTCTCTTAACCACTGCACTGCACTGGGAGCTCATGTTCAGCTGATTATCCACCATGACCCCTAAGTCCCTATGGCGTCACTGCTTTCCAGGCTACAGCACCTCCCGCCCCCTGTAAGCGTGGGCCTGAAAGCTGCTCTTCATGCACATTCGTACAAACTGAACCCGGCTTGTATGGCTGCACAAAGGGAGACAGCGTTGGATCCCTGTGCTGTTCTGAACTGGCAGAAATACTTGCTACTTCCCCAGCTCTGCTTATGTGTATAATTTCCTCAGCTGAGCCTGCCAAAGGCTCACACAGTGTCTGTACTGTGTAGTTTAGATTTCAACCAGCTCTCTGAGACCTTGCCTTCCTGTGTGTCTGTAGAGCACCATGTACACCCAGCTAGGAATGACGCTAAAGTGAGATTTCTCATCTATGGTGCATGGCCATATGGAAAACTCAGACCCCACTTCTTCCCAAGGTGGCAAAGATTGGGAGAGATTCAAAAGACTGGGACTGTTCACCTTAGAAAAGAGACGACTGAGAGGGGATATGATAGAGGGCTATAAAATCATGACTCATGAGGAGAAAGTGAATAGGGAAGTGTTATTTACTCCTTCACTTAACACAAGAAACTGGGATCACCCAATGAAATTAATAGACAGCAGGTTTAATACTAACATAAGGAAGCACTTCTTGACCCAACACACAGTCAGCCAGAGGAACACATTGCCAGGAGATGTTGTGAACGTGAAAACTATAACTAGGGTAAAAAAAGAATTTGATAAATTCCTGGAGGATAAGTCCATTGATGGCTATTGGCCAAGATGATCAGGGATGGAACCCCATGCTGTGCGTGTCTCTTAACCTCTGACTGCCATAAGCTGGGACTGGACATCAGGGGATGGATCACTCGATAATTGCCCGATTCTGTTCACTCCCTCTGAAGGATCTGGCATGGGCCACTGTCAGAAGACAGGATACTGGGCTAGATGGACCATTGGTCTGACTCAATATTGCCAGTCTTATGTTCTTAATGGTATACCACAAGGCAGGACCCCACTCCCATGCACTCTATGGCACCATTCACTGCAGTCCTTGTATCTGGCTGGAGGCAGCATTTGCTATAAAAGAGACATGGCTCTGGGTGCAGACAGCTAGCCCTGAAATAAAGAGGTGGGTAGGTGAGAATCTGTGTTTTGCTGTCTTGGAGTTGGAGTGGAGAGCATCTTCCTTCCCTTTAACCTACTGCAACCAGCATGCCCCACCCTGGCCAAGCGCTGCAACCTGCAGCAGCTGTGACTGGCTCCCAAGCCTATTAGCGTTGTGACCCATTTTATAGCTAGGATTGCACAGACCTTCCTTGCCCTGATGCTGCCAGCCTAGAGGAGCAAAAAGAACATTTCACAAGAGGGATAAAACCTCTGCCTCCCTCTGTCCTGCTCAGCTGCCAGGAAAGTTCCTCAGGAAGCAGCACAATCTTTGTTTAGCCATTAAAGCCGAAAAACGGGGAGAGAATCTTAGGAAATGCTTGAAATGATTAGCTGATCTTAACTCTAAGGAGCTAAATAAATGCAAAGCAATTCCCCCTCCCCTAGTCCCTCGTGCTGCTGTAGAATGTAATCTCATTTCTAAACACACAATTACAGAAAATAAAAAGAAAAGAAAAGAATAATTAATTTCTGCTTCCTCATGCAAATCCTCGGACCAATCATTTAGGGATCAGGAGCAATTCAGCTTCTTGTGCAAATTCCAAACTGAAGGCCTGAAAAAAGAAAGTGAATGGATTTACTTTTCTAAGAACCAGCATTAACAAAGGTTCCATTTTCCATGGTTATGTGTCTGGCTAGACAGCCCTTGCTGACAAGCTCTCAAAAAACATGTGTTGGCCTGTTGAAAAGGCCTCAGTGTTGACTGACAGACAATTGAAGTGACAAATTGTTTCATTGTACTTGGCAGGGAGAGCGCTGTATTAGATAATTATGGTGAGGAGGGAAACGATAGGTCAGAGGTCAGAAGACATGTCTGACCCTATTTTCTGAACACTCTGAATGGAGCCCGGTCCCTGGGGACCAGTGTGTGACACTGTCTCATTTTTTTAAAACTTTCCGTTCAAATGATTAAGAGCTAAAGAATATAGAGAAGGGAAGAACTCTGCTTGCTCCTCCCTCTGTCCCTGGCCTTTTAGAAAGCAGCTGCAGAGTTTAGCTATGACAACAAGTTTGCAAACTCCCTTTCTGTTAGTTGCATGTTGTAACCTAAGATGAGGGCAAGATTTCTGCCCAATACCTCTGTTACATCACACAGAGACGGGTGGAAAGGCGACAGGGTGTTTCTGAAGCAAGCCCGGACAGCAGTGTTCATGACAGAGATGCTAGAAAAGCACCTTTGGTAGATGTTTACATGCTTTCCTGGGAGCTGGCCTGGTGTGGATTTAAGGGTACTCGTTACACAGACATGACTCAAAAAATAAAAGCCAGACTGTGCCCACACTGCAGGCAAAGCTGGATAGGGCTGAGTCAGCCTGGGCAAAGCCTAGATAGTAGCAGACCACAGGTCACCTCTACCTGGACCCTCTGCCCAAAGGATAAATGGCAGGCCCAGGAGTACCGTTAAGCAATGGTAGAGTAAAGGCCTGTTCATCGATTCATAGGGGCCGGAGTCAGAAGAGCCCATTGTGAGCGTCTAGTCTGACCTCCTGCATAACACAGGCCAGAGAATTCCCCCAAATAACTCCTAGAACAGATCCATCCTCGTACGGTCTGCAGCTTCCCCTTGGGCCCCCCTCCCCACTCTCCTCCCGCCTCTCTCTGTCCATTTGCTAGTGAGAACAAGAGATCATCAAAACCAGGCCTAGATTATCTGGGCCTCCATGACAACAGTGACAGCAGCAGCAGCGCCTCCCAGCGCAAGGAGCGGAGGAGACCCTGAGCACCTACCCCGCTCACGTGCCAGAGCAGGAGTTGAAATCCACACACAGGCTGCTGGTAGAGTACATAAGCTGCAGGTTCATGACAGGGACAGTCCCAGGTCACTGTGTGCCATCCCAGCGAGGCAGGGTTGCTGCAGGTGTGGATGGTGCATGAGTCTGACAGCAAAGCAGCGTCCCACAGGACGCAGGCAGGAAGCACCTGGAACCTTGGCATGGACACAGAGCCCACCTGCCAGCCAGGATGGGCCAGGGAAACCAACCCTGGAGCAATCCCTGATGCCCAGGGTATCTGGGCACCCCGACTCCTGCTTTGGCCTGGCTGTCAGGCTGTGTTGTCTTAGCTGGGGCTGCTGCACACTCTGGCCCTGAACAGGCACCACCCAACATGTGTAAAGCCATTTTGCACAGAGTGTGGCTAGCACCCTTTTACTTTGCACCCCCACCCTGCACATTTTCACCACCTCTCTGAACATCCATCGCTGCAGAGTCAGCACAAGGCAGGTGGAATGGGACCACTGGCCCTGACACCAACTTTGCAGCCTCTGCAGAAGCCCCTGGGATGTAACGGAAGTTCAGCCTCAGTTGGAAATGCCTCTAGCGCCCTGTGTGAACTGGCTGAGTCCAGCAGGCTGAGTCCAGTCTCTCACTTTAAAATACAGAGCATTCTGGGAAACCATCTCCCACGGCAAACCTCTCTTCTCCCTTGTAACGTCTAAAATCACCTGTGGTCACAGGAAATCCCCAGAATGAAATTCTGGGCCTGCGCTAGGGCACAGTTGGTGTGGTACATTTTGGGGACTGGCGAGGGAAAGAGAAACTAGCAAAATAAGGTAACAATGAAGCTCTTGTCCTTCAGCCACCATCATGGGAAGCAAGTCAGGAGAGGAAAATACCCAAGAAGGGGGCGGAAATACAATCAAGTGTCAGTAGAAAAGGTGATGACCTGGGGGAGATATGAAAGAGGCAGACAGACTGACTGACTGACTTTGGACCACAAGGAAAACTGGGACAGCTGTCGGCAATGGAGGCTGAGACGTGCCGCTGGAACAGAAACAAAGATTTTCGGGTGTGTATTTGGGGGGAAATCTGGACGTCAGGAGAGCTGTGCAAAGCTGCAGTGACTTTGGGATAAAATATTTGTGCAGCGTTGGTGAGGAGCACTGACCCTGAGGGGATGCTATTCCACAAACATGCATCAACGGCTGTATAGGCCACAAGTAACTTACAACATTGTAACAAAGGTTTTGGAACAAATTGATAAAACTAAACAGTAATAAGTCACCAGGACCAGATGGTATTCACTCAAGAGTTCTGAAGGAACTCAAATGTGAAATTGCAGGACTACAACTGTCGTCTGTAACCTATCATTTAAATCAGCTTCGGTACCAAATGAGTGGAGGATAGCTAATGTGATGCCAATTTTTAAAAAGGGCTCCAGAGATGATCCCAGCAATTACAGGCTGGTAAACCTGACTTCAGTACCAGGTGAACTGGTTGAAAATATAGTAAAGAACAAAATTGTCAGATACAGAGATAAACATAATTTGTTGGGGAAAAGTCAACATGGTTTTTGTAAAGGGAAATGATGTCTCACCAATCTACTGGAATTCTTTGAGGGGGTCAACAAGCATGTGGACAAGGGGATCCAGTGGATATAGTGTATTTAGATTTTCAGAAAGCCTTTGACAAGGTCCCTTACCAAAGGCACTTAAGCAAAGTAAGCAGCCATGGGATAAGAGGGAAGGTTCTCTCATGGATTGGTAGCCGGCTAAAAGATAGGAAACAAAGGGTAGGAATAAATGCTCAGTTTTCAGAATGGAGAGAGGTAAATAGTGGTGTCCCCCAGGGGTCTGTACTGGGACCAGTCCTTTTCAACATATCCATATATGATCTGGAAAAGGGGGTAAACAGTGAGGTGGCAAAATTTGCAGATGATACAAAACTACTTAAGACAGTTAAGTCCAAAGCAGACTGCAAAGTGCTACAAAAGGATCTCACAAAACTGGGTGGCTGGGCAACAAACTGGCAGATGAAATTCAATGTTGATAAATGCAAAGTAATGCACATTGGAAAACATAATCCCAACTATACGTATAAAATGATGGGGTCTAAATTAGCTGTTACCACTCAAGAAAGATCTTGGAGTCATTGTGGATAGCTCTCTGAAACCATCCATTTAATGTCTAGCAGCAGTCAAAAAAACAAAACGAATGCTGAGAATCATTAAGAAAGGGATAGATAAGACAGAAAATATCATATTTCCTCTATATAAATCCATGGTATGCCCACATTTTGAATCCTGCGTGCAGATGTGGTCGCCCCATCTCAAAAAAGATATATTGGGATTGGAAAAGGTTCAGAAAAGGGCAACAAAAATGATTAGGAGTATGGAATGACTGCCGTATGAGGAGAGATTAATAAGACTGGGACTTTTCATCTTGGAAAAGAGACGACTAAGGGGGGGTCAGGATAGAGGTCTATAAAATCACGACTGGTGTGGAGAAAGTAGATAAGGAAGTGTTATTTACTCCTCATAACACACGAACTAGGGGTCACTAAATTAAATTAATAGGCAATAGGTTTAAAACAAAGAAAAGGAAGTATTTTTTCACACACTGCACAGTCAACCTGTGGAACTCCTTGCCAGAAGATGTTATGAAGGCCAAAACTATAACAGGATTCCAAAAAGAACTACATACATTCATGAAGGATAGGTCCATCAATGGCTGTTAGCCAGGATGGGCAGGGATGGTGTCCCTAGCCTCTGTTTGCCAGAAGCTGGGAGTGAGCGACAGGGGATGGATCAGTTGATGATGACCTGTTCTGTTCACTCCCTCTGGGGCACCTGGCATTGGCCACTGTCAGAAGACAGGATACTGGGCTAGATGGACTTTTGTGGGCTGTTCTTATGTTCTTAAGACATTTTTAAAAGGTTGGGATGTGAACTGGGGGCCAGGAGATGGGTGGGAGATGAAATGTTGCTGCACTCGGAACGGGGCAGGGCATTATTGTGTAATATTTATACTGTGGTAGGGCCAAGAGGCCTCTACCAGGTCTGGGCCCATTGTGCTCGGTGCTGTACAGTCATATAGAAAATGACAGGCCCCCGCCCAGAGTGCTCACAGGCATAACCATGGATGAGACAAAGAAGCCAGTTGGGATAACTGGGGTTACAAAATGAGGGATGTGAGTGTATGTCAGAGAAGCACAGTGCCATGTAGGCTGCAATCTCCTTGGGGCCGGGGCTGTTCTGTTTAGCACGGTCGGTGCACAGCAGTAAATACCAGGAGAGCTGCCCGGAAGTCAGACATTGCTGTAAGTCCATCACCTTCTCTCTGTCTAGCCAGGTCCTTCTGCCGTGCAGCCTCCTCTCCAAAGTATCTCAGCAGCAGTGCGGTAACTCCAGGGCTGAACGCTCTTTGTTTCATGGAGCCTGTCCCGACAGTTGTACCCATTTTGTTTTCAGGGCTCTCAGACTCCGCACAATGTACTTTGTGTAGCTACAGTACTTTTCGGCCTTGGAAGCACAAATTGTTGCCTGTTTTTGTTGCCGAAGCCATGTGTGTTTGGGAACGGGCTCGCATGTACTAGAAAAAATGTATGCATCTTAGTGAGCCCATCTGTGAATTCATGGACCACCCCCAGCCCAGAATTCCAGGGAGTCTGGACACTTGGCCCAGAGACCATTAGCCAAGGCTGAATGGTGCGTCAGGCGCAGAGCTGTGTGGCGACTTCACCCGATGAACGTGGTGTGTGTGTATCTCTGGGAGTGCTGCGGCAAAGAGAACTTGAGGAACTAGAGCCTCAGCAGCCTGCCGAGGATTTAGGAGGGTCAGCACTCATGTCTGGCCAGAGATGGAGGTGAGGGGAGGCCAGAGCTGACCGCTGTGTAACGTGATTGGTTAATTTCTGAATATTTTCAAGGTGTCTCTGTAGTGGCAGTGGATTGTGGATGCAAACTGCCTGTCACACGGCACCAGTGCTCCCGCTGAAGCCCGGCCTGCTCAAAGCCAGCACCAGCAGTTTATGAAGCTAACCCTGCCTGACCGAATCAGAACTTGAACCAGTCGTCCCACCTCCCAGGCTCAGACCTGGGTGCTCCATAACTCAACACTTGTCTGGACAGTACTGTAACTCCCTCCTTGCTCAAGATGGATGGCTTCTGTGCGACTACAAACAGACCTGCACCCACACTTACTGAGGCTGGTTTTTTTCACTGGCTGCAACAGAGTACAAATAATAATTATTGAAGCCTCTCTCCCACCATAGACATAAAATATGGCCATGGAAAGCCAGCACAGCTAGTCCATTGAGAACACTGTTAAACTGAGTAATACCAATAATTCAAAACAGATGAGTGGAGGGCTCAAATACTATAGCCTTAGTATCCCAATCTGACCTGACCTTTGGAACTTGCTGAAAGTTACCTTGAAACTCACCAGAACTCTTTGTAACTTCTGTAAAGGGTTATTTATTGCAAAGTCATAAATATTTGTTATGGATTTTATCCATCAATCTTGAAAATGAATTAGGTTAGAAAAAATTTATGTACATGGATCTTGGGCATGTGTTTCGGGGGAAGGGGAGGGAAAGTAGAATCTCCGTTGTTCACGGGAATGAGCCGCTGCAGAGCTGTAAGCTGTGCTAGCTGCATTAACCAGTTCCCTTCTGCAAATGGTTTAAATGCACCATGCTATTGTGGGGCAAAAGGGGAAGAGGAGGGGAGCTTTCTAAAAACCCTCTTACAATCTTTCTATAAAGCTGTCTGTGTAGAAAGGGAAAGTTCCCCCTCCTGGCCCTCAACCCACGCAAGAGCTCAGTTAGCAGCTCGGGGCCCTTTGTGCCACAGGAAATCAGACTCAAGGCAGCATCTGCCAAGTCTCCATCAAGCTGGCTTGGGCAGTGGCTGTGGGGAATGGGAAGCTATCTGCAGACTAACATGATTGTCTTTCCAGTCAGGGCCGGCTCCAGGCACCAGCTTTCCAAGCAGGTGCTTGGGGCGGCATTCAGAATGGGGCAGCAGTCCGTGTCCCGCGGTGGCAATTCGGCGGCAGCTCTGCTGCTCTTCCCGCCACAGCGGCAATTCGGCAGCAACTGCTTGGGGTGGCAAAATTGGTAGAGCCGCCCCTGTTTCCAGCCAAAGAGGCCTGTATCCCTGATCTACACAGGGCGCTGCCCTGTGGCACGACATGGTGGTATGTGACACATCCCCCCTGGGATGCAGCCAGAGCAGCCTCGCCATTCCTTGCCCTGCAGCCAGCACCCCAGTGAATTAATAAGCCCTGATTCAGGGAAGCATGTAAGCATGTGCTTAGCATTAAGCACATTGAGCTCAGTGGGATTTAAGCATGTTAAAGTTACATGAATAGGGCTGCTTCTCTGAATTGGCAACATATGGCTCTGTGATGGGATGTTCACCCCACACCATTCCTGAAGGGGTTCAGGTAGTTAGAGGGGGCAATTAACCACATAGGCTGCACCTGGAGGGGAGCCAGGGCTCAAGAATGTTGAATTAAGGACAAAGATCACCTGGGCAGGAGCAGGCTTCTCTAGCACTAAGAAGTTGAGCCCAGAAGGGGGCTGTCACAGAGCCTCACAAGAAGCCAAAGTGGAAGGAGCCCCAGAGCGTGGAGGAAGCTTGGATGGGTGATAACCCAGAGGATGGAAGGAGGAAGTGGGGCAGAGCGCAGGGAAGTAGCAAGCAGGTCAGGGAGTACAGCAGACCCAAGCTGTGGAGTACAGGGTCCCTGGGCTGGAACCCAGAGTAGTGGGCAGGCCTGGGTTCCTCTCCCAGCCACTGGGGAAGTGGTACAGCCTTGGATGCAGAGTAGAGGACTGCCTGGAATGGTGGAGGGACAGCTTGTCCAGAGAGACTTTGCCAGACCCTGGAAGGGGAGGATTAGAGTGAGCTGGCCAGAGGGCCAAGCCATGGAGAAGACTCCCATGAGTCCTGGAGGGTGAGCTTGAGACGATGGGCTGAGCGACTGCAGGGAGGGGCGTGCAACCGGTGGCGAGCTAGTTCCCAGCTGAGCCTGAGGAGGCGCACCAGCGGTGAGTAGTGATCCCCATTACAGGTGCTCTTTGAAAGCAATGAAAAGGTTCCCACTGGTGTTCTCCTGGGGGGCCCCAGAGCCTGGGTTACAGCCTAAGCTGGAATGGCTACACGGCAATTTTATAGCCTGTGAGCCCAAGTCAGCTGACCTGGGCCACAGCTGCGGGTGTTTTATGGCAGTGGAGACATACCCTGAAAGTCTGATTTTCGTGTGTTAATGTGAAGTGAAATGCATTCTTCTCTTCAATACTCAGGGGCTGTGTATCTTTTCTGCATTAGTTTTATAGGCACCCCAGAAAATCCCTCAAGACCCCACAGGATCCCACAAATCATACCAACACTCGTAAGCTGTTGGCACTGTAGCTAATGAGATGCTATTTTAAGAGGTTATTGCCAACAATTAAATCTGGCTGCATTTTTTGGTTTTAAAATTGTTTGTAGCAGCTGTGCTCGCCCTGTATATAATTTCAACAAGTGCACAGGAGAATCTGCCACAGTTCAGAATAGTTGCCTGATAACTTTTCCTGGCCCTTGCATAAAGCTGTTATTGCTGAACAAAAGAACCCAATGCAAACATATTTTTTTATTCATGCTTTCCTGGAAGAGAGGCAGCGACTCACTGGGTTGTAGGTTTCCTTCTTTCCTCAGAAACTCTGACTAAGGAAGGATCAGAGAAGATGGTTCTAACCAAGCCAGTGCTGAAACTTTTAAATTCATATGCCTGGTGCCTAGATGCCATGGTTACTGGTGCTCTACACCATACATCCGTAGGTATCTAGAAAGAACAAAGGCCCCAGGCCCAAGCCGTGTGGAAGTCGCTGCAGGGCCAGGTGTTCAGATTTCTGGATGGGATGCAATGTACTCTTCATGGAAAGGGATTTAGCCTTGCGTGGCTAAATGGGGCCAGGATTTGAGGGGAGGGAATACTCTTTGTAAAAATATTAACCAACTGTTACAGATTTTAAAACTCCTGTGACTGAATCATAGCAAACATGTAGCAGTTGTACATTTGTCTTTATAGCTCCTTGTGGAAATACATTTCTGCTTGAGAATATGATGAGGTACATGGAGAGATGCTGTCTGTATGTAGAAGCTCATATGGGTGCCCCCCACGGCTGATACACTTGCTGAATATCTCCTTCTTTGTCATACACTGCGGAGGATGGCAGTTCTAAGGTCATAATCTGGGTGCTCATGTGTCATCAGGAGAGAGAACGTTGGTGTTTGGCCACATGTCAGGGAAATAGAATGGGAGATTTAAAGTTGGTATGATACGAATTTATCAGAGGGAGTTTTGGCAAGACACCTGGGCTAACGTACCCCCTTTGGGTACTTTCTGCACATTTTTTTACTCTTACTCTGAACTTGCACAGGATTTATTCTGTGAATTATTCCCTGTTTTTTAATTGTATTCTATAGAGGCT
Source organism: Natator depressus (assembly GCF_965152275.1). Taxonomy (NCBI): domain Eukaryota; kingdom Metazoa; phylum Chordata; order Testudines; family Cheloniidae; genus Natator; species Natator depressus. The sequence goes on from NC_134259.1 coordinate 667,135, forward strand.
AATTTTGTATCCTAAAGGCAGAGATCAGGCAGGCCCTGCAGCGTCTCCTAATGGTGAAGGATAGCACAAAACCAGAGCACAACAAGCACTGCTACTTGAAGTCTCCTTTCTCCTGGGGAAGTCAGGGCAGTTAAGTTAAATGTTATCACAGAAACACAAAGGAAGGAAAATTATTTCCATCTTAAACTGAGCCTGTTAGCCTATCTCCTCTCGCTTTGGCAGTGTCTCTGACTCACGTGCCTGAACAAATTGCTGCTGCTGATCCACACTGAGTGACTCTTGCACCTTGACATGGTTAGGATCAAATTCTGCTCTTCTGAGGCCTCAGGACTGGACGTTCCTCCTCCCTCCAGCCGTGAGCATCTTCCCAGCTGACTCTGTGACCTGTCCCCGGGATGCACAGGGATCTCCTGTGGGTAGCAAAGCTCAGTGAGTCGCTGGTAGTTGTTTCAGTTTAGTTTTCTCCATCACTCCCCGGAGCAATAAGGCTCAAAGTGTGAAACTCAGTACTGAAAACCAGAAGCCAAATGCTGACGATATCACCAGGGCTTGGGCTGGATCCAAATGAGCTGACTGTTACATCCAGGAAGAAATCAGCTCACAGAGGCCCTACCACAATATAATTATTACACAATAATAGCCTGCCCCATTCCGAGTGCAGCAACATTTCATCTCCCACCCACCTCCTGGCCCCCAGTTCACATCCCAACCTTTTAAAAATGTATTAAGAATGGCCCACAAAGGTCCATCTAGCCCAGTATCCTGTCTTCTGACAGTGGCCAATGCCAGGTGCCCCAGAGGGAGTGAACAGAACAGGTCGTCATCAACTGATCCATCCCCTGTCGCTCATTCCCAGCTTCTGGCAAACAGAGGCTAGGGACACCATCCCTGCCCATCCTGGCTAATAGCCATTGATGGACTGATCCTCCATGAACTTATCTAGTTCTTTTTTTAATCCTGTTATAGTTTTGGCCTTCATAACATCTTCTGGCAAGGAGTTCCACAGGTTGACTGTGCAGTGTGTGGAAAAAATACTTCCTTTTCTTTGTTTTAAACCTACTGCCTATTAATTTCATTTGGTGACCCCTGGTTCGTGTGTTATGAGAAGGCGTAAATAACACTTCCTTATCTACTTTTTCCACACCAGTTGTGATTTTATAGACCTCTGTCATGACTCCCCTTGAGTCGTCTCTTTTCCAAGCTGTAAAGTCCCAGTCTTATTAATCTCTCCTCATACGGCAGCCTTTCTATATCCCTAATCATTTTTGTTGCCTTTTTCTGAACCTTTTCCAAGTCCAGTGTGTCTTTTTTGAGATGGGGTGATCACATCTGCAAGCAGGATTCAAAATGTGGGCGTACCATTGATTTATACAGAGGCAATATGATATTTTCTGTCTTATTCTCTATCCCTTTCTTAATGATTCCCAACATTCGGTTTGCTTTTTTGACTGCTGTTGGACGTTAAGTGGATGGTTTCAGAGAACTATCCACAATGACTCCAAGATCTCTTTCTTGAGTGGTAATAGCTAATTTAGACCCCATCATTTTATTTGTATAGTTGGGATTTTGTTTTCCAATGTGCATTACTTTGCATTTATTAACATTAAATTCCATCTGCCATTTCAGTTTTGAGAGATCCTTTTGTAGCTCTTCACAGTCTGCCTGGGACTTAACTGTCTTGAGTAATTTTGTATCATCTGCAAATTTTGCTACCTCACTGTTTACCCCTTTTTCCAAATCATTTATGAATATGTTGACTAGGACTGGTCCCAGTACAGACCCCTGGGGGACACCACTATTTACCCCTCTCCATTCTGAAAACTGAGCATTTATTCCTACCCTTTGTTTCCTATCTTTTAGCCAGCTACCAATCCATGAGAGGACCTTCCCTCTTATCCCATGACTGCTTACTTTGCTTAAGAGCCTTTGGTGAGGGACCTTGTCAAAGGCCTTTGAAAATCTAAATACACTATGAGCATGAGCTTTCGTGAGCTACAGCTCACTTCATCGGATGCATAGCATATTGTGGAAACTGCAGTTTCCACAATATGCTATGCATCCGATGAAGTGAGCTGTAGCTCACGAAAGCTCATGCTCAAATAAACTGGTTAGTCTCTAAGGTGCCACAAGTCCTCCTTTTCTTTTTTCTTTTTACGAATACAGACTAACACGGCTGTTACTCTGAAACCTAAATACACTATATCCACTGGATCCCCTTGTCCACATACTTATTGACGCCCTCAAAGAATTCCAGTAGACTGGTGAGGCATGATTTCCTTTTACAAAAACCATGTTGACTGTTCCCCAACAAATTCTGTTAATCTATGTGTCTGACAGTTTTGTTCTTTACTATAGTTTCAACCAGTTTGCTTGGTACTGAAGTCAGGCTTATTGACCTGTAATTGCCAGGGTCATCTCTGGAGCCCTTTTTAAAAATTGGCATCACATTAGCTATCCTGCAGTCTTTTGGTACAGAAGCTGATTTAAATGGTAGGTTACAGATGACAGTTAGTAGTCCTGCAATTTCACATTTGAGTTCCTTCAGAACTCTTGAGTGAATACCATCTGGTCCTTGTGACTTATTACTATTTAATTTATCAATTGGTTCTAAAACCTCTTCTATTGACACTTCAGCCTGGGACAGTTCCTCAGATTTGTCACCTAAAAAGAATGGCTCAGGTTTGGGAATCTCCCTCACAGCCTCAACCGTGAAGGCGGATTCAATGAATTAATTTAGTTTCTCCGCAATGGCCCTATCATCCTTGAGTGCTCCTTTAGCATCTCTATCGCCCAGGGGCCCCACTGGTTGTTTAACAGGCTTTCTGCTTCTGATGTACTTAAAAAAAAATTTGCTATTACTTTTTGAGTCTTTGGCTAGCTTTTTTTTCAAAATCTTTTTTGGCCTTCCTAATTATATTTTTACACTTTATTTGCCAGAGTTTATGCTCCTTTCTATTTTCCTCATTAGGATTTAACTTCCACTTTTTATAGGATGCCTTTTTGCCTCTCACTGCTTCTTTTATTTTGTTGTTTAGCCACGGTAGCTCTTTTTTGGTTCTCTTACTATGTTTTTTAATTTGGGGTATAGATTTAAGTTGAGCCTCTATTATGATGTCTTTAAAAAGTTTCCACACAGCTTCCAAAGATTTCACTTTTTGCGCTGTACCTTTAAATTTCTGTTTAACTAACCACCTCACTTTTGTGTAGTTCCCCTTTCTGAAATTAAATGCTACAGTGTTGGGCCGCTGTGGAGGTTCAGTTTAAAGGTAACTGTTTTCAGCTCCTCCTGACTTTGCAAGCTCAGGGATATTTCTTTCTGTGGTGGCTAGCATCCCCTTTCTCCTTAAACTTGGAATGAAAGTGAGGCAGGAGTGCTGAAGCCTGCATGTCTCTCTCAGCTGCTGTTAAAGAACCTCGGGGTATGTCTGCACTGCAATTAAAAACTTGGGGCTGGCCTGTGCCAGCTGATTCAGGCTCCCAGGGCTTGGGCTAAGGGGCTATTTAATTGCAGTGTGGACGTTCCGACTCAGGCTGGAGCTCAGGTTCTGGACTCTGTGTGGAGGGAGGGTCCCAGAGCTTGGGCTGCAGCCCGAGCCTAAACCTCTGTGCCACAATTAAACAGCCTCTTAGCCCGAGTCAGCTGACATGAGCCAGCCACAGATGTCTAATTGCAGTGCAGACATTCTCTAAAAGCCTTAATGAATACTGGAGGTTTGACAGCATCCAATTGTAAAGCAGTCTGGCAGTTTGTGAATTCCAGTGTGTGTGTGTGTGTGTGTGTGTGTGTGTGTGTGTGTGTGTGTGTGTGTGTGTGTGTGAGACACAGACACAGACACACACACACACACACACACACTCACAACTGATGGCTCCTGCTCTCCCATATCTCTCTGTCCAGCCATCCAAGAGCTCCTGAAAAGGTTTGACATGAATGGGCTGATCTGGCTTCCTTTTTGTTTCCGTGCCTTGCCCTTTCCCCTTTGGCCTTTGCCCAGTCCCATGGGCAGCAGAGCTGGGGTTTGGCTACAGATCACTTCACAGCTGGCCAGATACTGTCATGGGAGTACAATGAGCCTTAGCTGATCTGCCCACAGCAGGGATTCAGAGACCCTCTTGGTTCACTATTGTCCCAGTGTGGCTGCGGGGAGAAGTTTGGTGTGAGCCAATACCAGAGACTGCATCTTATGCGGGTGCTTATCTCTGTTAAATGACCGGGCCTCCCTGTTTAGAAGAATGATCCGGTGCTACCCGACCTTAAACCCAGGCCCGGGTTAACCCCCTCCAAGTGCTGGATCTGAAGGAGTGGTGTTGCGACCTGCTGGGCCTGGGGAAGCATGGCAGACGGGGAAGCACTGCTGTCACGGGATGGTTCTGACAGGTTCCATTCTTGCTTGTCGCTGCCTGGGGTCAGTTCTGTGGCAACACCAGGAGAGGCATTTCTCCTCCCATTTGGGGACCCCGGGGCTGGCTGTTTTTACAACTCCTGCGGCTCTCAGCTTGTGTGTGTGCTCCAGGTGTGGGATTTCTACACCTATCCCTCACCCTTGGTAACGCCACATCTGAGGGCAGGGCTTTGTCCAGAGCGATTCTCAAGGGATAATGCAATGTCCAGATGTGTCTTGAAACATTTGTGTGTGATGCCAGCTGGGGAGTCAGCCCATGAAATGGAAACTAAGCACAGCACACTTGTGGTCACTGTGGGTCCAGGTTAATCACTAGTGGCTGGGCCCCTCCTCCTCACCTGTCGTTATAAGGGCGTCTCTGAAGTTTTCTCGGAATGGCCATTTACTGGATTGTTTTGGAGTCTCCAGGAATGAAAGATTAATCTTTAATTAAAGATTATGTCATGTAATGAGACCTCCAGGAATATGTCCAACCAAAATTGGCAACCCTAGCTGGCAGAGTCTATGTAGAGCAAACCCCTCTGTCACCCATTGCCCTCTTTGAAGCCAGGCAGGGTTCGCAGTTCCCAGTGCTCTCCCTCTATTAGCAGAGGTCTCCCAGATTTGGTAATGATCTGCATAAGTTATTGTGTATATATCCAGATCTCTACATCCCATGACATCCTAGTTGAGTGTGTATGCACCTCTCTGTGTGCATGCATATGTACATGTGGGTGGGTTGGGTTGGCAGGCTCAGAAGCAATGGGATTCTTGTGAGGATGAGTCTATGCTGGGTAACCTAGTAGTGGGAAAAGCTGACAGAGGGAGCATGACACCAGGAGCTATTTGTTCAATCAATGATTTACCAGATGTGTACACTGCACTAAAGGCTTGTAAACATACTTTAATGGCCAGCTGTAAATCCAGCCAGTAGCAATGCCATCTCCATCAGACACATTTTAGCAACAGCAGTGTGAAGACTTTGAATCCCTTTGCTTTAGGCTCTGTCAGTTTTGCAATTTTGCGTGTAAATCAAAGAACAAATGTCCTTAGGTCAAAATTATTTGAATGCCAGAAAAGGTTTTAGGATCAGCAGCTTCTCCTTCTCTGGATTCCCTGTAGTTTCTTGTCTTCCCCAAATGGCATCTCCAGAACACTGGGTTTCCATTCGAGTGCCCTGAAGTGGATGGCTGTGTTTTCACTGACTGTGTTGGAAGTCTTTTTTGTTAATCACTGAAGCAAAGCATCATTAGTGAGAAGTGCAGAGTATATACAAAGAGGAACTTGCCAAATTACTAATAAGCAGAAACTCCATCCATCTTAATGAGACAGGGTTAAGAAAATAGCAACCTAGAATATACACAATGGAGCGTTTCCACGCTGTTTGTTTGTTCATGTTAGAAAGTAGTTCAGAACTCCATCTCTGATGCGCCTTGGAGATTGTGACACAAGCTCCAACCACAAACTGTTTATACTTTTGCAAATCATTAAATAAATAACAATAAATAGATGGATTCTTCAGAAAAGCTTTAAAGAGGAGACGCAAACATCTGGCACCCAAACAATCAATCAGCCCCTCTCTAAGCAGCTGGAAGACCTTCTCAATGCTGAATGAGTCAAGTTTGCATGAGGAAACTAATGGAAATGAACATGTTGCTCACATCATGGCTGAGGTCTTCATTCTTGCAAGTGGGAACAATTTCACACTGGACCGAGCATGCAGTGACCTGGCACAGGGCAACGGGGTGTCTAGAGGGGCCTATAGCATGGCTGGTCTCCCATCTTCCATTCTGGACAATTGTGCCAAGTTAGTTCCGTTACTCAGCATAGATGGAGGGTCGGTGTGTGGGGAAAGCTAAGAGGGGCCGAGTGAAGGGGAAGGCAGGAAACAAAATCAGACCCTTTTATGTTTGGATTTTGTTCTGGAGGGTCCAGAGGAAAGAGCTCCAGAAGTCCAGAAAACCACAGTGGGGAACCCAATATCTTTTTATGAGGCAGAGAAATCTGGCACTTTCTGCAACAGCTCACGCTGTTTCTGTGCGCAATGCAGCCGTCGGAGAGAATCTGTGGCTCATTTTGTTGTTCAGTTCATCAAGTCCACGTGACCCTGGGTAGCAGCTGTCCCACCAGGGTTCCTTCTGGCATTTCTTACTCTTGATTTTGCAAATTTCCAACACGAGTGAGAAAAGCCCAGAGCATGAAATAAGGTGCATCGCCGTACTAAGGAGCAGATCCAGCCAGCCTGGCTTGTGTTGAACAGCGCCTGGGGGCTTGGGGTTCTGGTGAGCTACCCAGGCAGTGCAGGCAGGCCCAGGTTAACCAGTGTGCATTAGGTGCACTTGCACAGGGCCCCCATCTCTGGGGGCCCCCTACCCATCAACCCCCTCAAAACACGCCAGTATCTCTCCAAAACAACCCAACCCGGGGCCAGGAGAGGGGGCGGGGTGGGATCTGGCCAGGGAGGGGCATTGCCTGCCCACTGAGGTGAGAGCCAACGGGCTGGAGCAGGAAGCTGGGCCAGCCCCACAGGACAGGAGGTGCTATGGGGTGAGTGCAGGGAGAGCTCGTGCTCCAGTGCCTCCCCCAAGGGCAGGGAAGGTGGGGGGTCCCAAGAGCCCCAAGGGCCCCAAAGTTCTTTAGCCCCGCCCTGACTGCAGGTGAGAAGCATGAGGAAGGACCGTTCCTCTTGGAAGTGCAGAGCCCAAGGCCCTTTCTCACACTGTGGGGCTGGAATGCTCGGTGCTTCAGGTTCTCCAGCCACGCCAGCCGAGGGCCCGTGTGGGTGACCTTACGGTGGCGGCCGTTACTGTTAAATGTCATGAGTGAGGGTGGGGCCTGCGTCCTGTTAGGCCTGGCTGTGGTTTATGGCTCTGAGGTGGCTCACAGCCTGCCCCTTGGTTACTGTGGCAACAGAGCAGGAGTTTGCCCCTGCACCGAAGTCCCTGCACACCTGTGCAGCTGAGCCACTTTCCCCTTTTGTTGGGTAAGAACTGACGAGTGGTGCGTTTCCCGTCGCTATTTCATCGAACTCCAGGGCTTGCTGCATGCTCTTCGTGCAGACTTTAGATAGCCGACAGCCCAGCTCAGCAGCCCCCCGCCCCCCCCCCCTGGGCCTGGGTACAGCGTGGGATCCTGGAGAAGAATGTGTGGCAATACAGAGCTATTACAGGATAAATGTTTATAAGCCCCTGTAAATATTTGCCATCAATTCCCTTCTGGGATTAGGGGCAGATAGAGTTTTCAGCAAGGTGCAGCCATGAGCTGTCTTTTTTTGTGTACAATACTGTTGCAGCTAGTAAACGCTGTGTTGATGGTGGATAGCTCTATAATGGAATGGTGGTAGATTCACATTAACAGGAGACATTGATGGGGTATAGCGTCATAGAATAACTCTATGCCTTGATGCCCAGCCCAGCCATAGGTATAATTGTCCTACCCTGCAGTAGGCACTGACTGGTCCCTATGGCTGCAAAGCCTCTGCCAGCAGGTTTCCAGGTAGTGCAGGCTCAGGGAACATTCCTGATTGTATCTACCTGATTTAAACCTTTGAGCTATCTGCTGAGTAAAAACAAACAAGGCAGAACTAACATCCTGCCCAGCAAGCCAGCCCAGATACAGGGACTATCAGTTTAGGGATGGGGTATCTAATCTAAAGCAAATATTCCCTCTGGTATTTCAGATGGCCTGGCCCAGTGCACGGCTGTGTTGTGGGAGTTGTGCATCTTCAGGAAGAGTGGCATGGTCTAATTCATATAATGCATGGGGGGAAGGGTTGGGATTTGGGCCTTGTCCACTCGAGCATTTTACTTCAAACTCCTGGTGGGAAGCGGGGAGAAATGACTGTGCAGGCAGAGCCGTGACTCCTCCACGCCAGCAGACCAGGAAATGCAGTAACGGGCCCTGGGTGACTTGGGGAAGCAGCAGTGCTCATTAGATGGCCATAGCTGCAGCCCAGGGTGGAATCCATCTGGGGGCTCCTCCATTTTGCTGCTCATGTGCTATAGACAGTCATTTGGCAAAACCCAGCTCAGTCAGCAGCTATTGTTCTGAAAGAGCCTGGGGCTGCCGGGTGTGGTGGCTCCTCTGTTCTATCAGACCACTCAAGCTGGGCTTCCGTTGGGGCATCTGGGGAAAGGTACATTCCACAAACCAGGGCTGCCCTGGACAGCACGTCCTCTGCAATCCCGTGGGCAGAAAATGCGACCGTCGCCTGCAATGCATGAGAAAGGTCAGCTCAGCAAGGACGGGGAGGAAGGCTCCAATTCCAGAACCAGAATTCCCTGGATGCAGGGCAGTCCCAGATGCTCAGGATGGAGATGGACTTTGTGCTTGGGGACCTGCCAAGGCAGGCCTCATGCCTGAGGGGTGGTACATGGGCTTGGGGGACCAGAGATGCAGGGCTCACAGCTGAGTACAGTGATATGGCCCTTGAGCCTGGGACCATGGGAGAGAACCCATGTCTGGGGAGTGTGGCAGGAAAACAGGCCATGAGGGCCCATGCTATAGAAAATGTCAGAGGTAAGAGCTCAAGATTTCATGGGTGTTTCAGGGACCCCTCATTTCTCCAGGCCCATTTGCATTCCAGATTTGCCTTATTAATTAACAACAGATTTCACAAATTCCAGCAGTCTGTGCAGCAAATGTCCAGGTTTTTAACATGTGTCCATGGAAGCCTGTTCTGAGAGCTAGCCAGCTAGGCTTCATATTTGCACTCTGGACAGTGGCAAGAGACTCTTCCCCCTTTCTCTGGGCCTCAGGTCTCCTCAGGGGGAACAATATGGCCTGCCGTGCTGGAGAGAATTCCCAGTGGGGCTTGCACATCACATGCTACTCACTTCCCAGTTGGTTCACTTGACTAGTTTGCCACTGATTCATCCCAGCAGTAGGCCAGAAGCTGCAGTGGTAGGCACAGGATGGGACATAGGTCTACAGATAGTTTCTGGGGATGGCAGGACAGACAAAGGTTTCTCCAAAGCTGCAGTGGTGAGGACAGACCCAGGTGGATGTTATTTACTGCCCCTCTCACATTGTTTCCTGATTTATGTGGGTTTTCAGGTTGAGCTGTAGTTCGAATGTAGATGGGGCCCCTATTGACTCCCTCGATGGGCTGTTGTGCTGATTTGACAGCAGCTTTGGCCATGATTCTCCTGAAAGGCCAGCCCCCTTCCCTGGAGCAGGTGTGACAGGCTTTGAGCTACGGGTGCCTGTGATCATTTAGCAAGAACTCGGGTTCAGCTGCACAAGGTAACAGATGAACCGCAGACCAGCAGAAATAAACATGCTAAATTGGACAAAGCTTTCCAAGGAACAAACAAGCTGAGGACTGCAAATTGTTGAAATTATGGATGTTGCAAAACATTTCATTATGCAGTGAGGATACATCATGCTCCTGTCGGCAAGCCAGCAATAAATGGCAGTAAAACAAAGTTACATGATGATATTAGAGATGATGCGGTAATTTAAGAAACAGCTGGTTACATATTTATGAACTGCAATGGCTGGGTAGGCTTCATGCAGGAGAAACTAATGCCTAACTTGGAAGGAGTTCCTAGGGAAAGCAGTTCTTCTTGGGCAGAACTGTTACTTATGGGGCCTCATACTGTGTATTAAGCAATTTAGCGGTCTAGACCAGAGTTGGGGGGAAAAGAACGAAAAAACGGTTTGATGGACAAACACAACATGTTTGGTTTCTGATTTACTCCAGCATGCTGATGAGGGGTATCATCTGCCTGTAAATGCAGATATTAAACATGGTGGAGTGCAAAGATTGTACAGATTTTGCATTAAATCTCAAGAGAAAGTGGCATTCATGCTGCTGAGTATAGATCTATTTAATTTAAATAAAATCTGTCTGAGCTAGTGACAGCTTCAGTCAGAGAGGCTATAAAAGCTGAGTTCTGGCAGGCAGCACTGGGAAAGAATTGGGATTTGTTTTTTGACATTGTTTAATTTGTTTTGATAATGTTGAAATATTAATCTATCAAAATGAAACAATTTCAATGTTTCTGAACTTCAGGATTTTGACTTTGTCTGCATTTGAGATGAAAACAAAATTTCAAAATGTTGGGATTTCCTGCTGGACAGAAATTCCATTTTGCAACCAGTGTTCGTTGCTTCACTGCCATTTCCTGAGCCCCGAGCAGCAGGAAAGGTCTCACTCCATCCAACTGCTTCACTTTATGCCTCTTTCCTGCAGCCAATGGCACGCTGTGGGGAGGATTTCTCTTGTTTACTGCTGAATTCTCCACTTCATTAGTGGTGCTAACTGGCTCCTCTCTTCTCTTAGGCCTCCGGTGAAAGTGGCTCTTTCACGCTTCCAGGCTGCAAGAACTTCTTGCATTTACTTCTCAATGAGGTGTAGTTCCTGTATTAAATGGCACAAGCTGTTTAAGCAAAAGGCAGCGGCAGTAACAGGAGCTTTGTATGATTGTAGAGGAAAGTCCTTCAGAAACTCCAGCACAGATGTCTGGGTACCCAGGCAGTGCAGAGCGAAGGTGCCTAACATTACAATATACCATGTCCTGGGGCAGCCGGTCTGTGCTTCCTGGGTGCTGGGATGTATGGACAGTGCCCAGCTGGCTTTCAACTTCAGCACCATGCTCCCAGCATGACACACAGTGGAGTCTCATTGCCACCTGATTGAAAATAACCATTTGAATTCATAGCCTCTTTTCTCTGAGGAGCTCTGAGTGCTTTGCTGACACTCAGAGACGAGCAGACACACACAAAGTGGGGGAGGATGTTTACTGATTCTCTGGCTGTTTCTCTTTTAAAGGAGTCTTTCTCCTTAGACCCAGACGTGAGCATAGCAGCAAGTCCTGGACACCTTACCTGTAGTGTTTACACAATACATTGGCTTCACCTTTCTCCTGCCAACTGTTGCTGGTGCTCTGATGGTGCAATAGGGGATGCATGCAAGGAATAACCTGCCCCTTGGAAACAGAAGGACCACTTGCCTCCTTCCTACGGTGCAAGCACAGATGGCTTAGGATGCTACCTAGCACATGCTCACTATCTGGGCTATATTCAATGCAGAGGCAAATCTGCACACATTCCATCCTGTGCCACAATGGGTCTGAGTGATGAGTGACCCTCGGGGACTCTTGCAACCTGACAGAGCCAAGCTCTTCTGCACCCTCATACCCCAGGTGACTAGTGCCCCTGCCACTCCTCCTGTCCACTGCCTTGAGTTCCTTTGGGAACCCGAAGGTTATTTTAGAGAAGGACAAAAGTCAGGCTGAAGGGAAGCAGAGGAAGCCAGGTTATTCCGTGCCAGTAGAAAGCCTGGTATACATATTGACATGGCTGTGCCTGCCATTTTCTTGTCATACGTCATCCCAAAGCCCTGTAGGAGGGATCGTTCATTCTGAAGATCAGTCTGTCCCTGATGCTGAATTCCCTCCTCGCTCAGATCATCTGTGTTATAATCAGGGGTTGTGGCTCCTGGTCTGCCCCTTTGTTAGCAGTGATAGGACAAGAAGAGGGGCTTCCGGCTGCCGGTCTCCTCTCATGCGGTATACCATGGCCATACGCTGCAAGCTCTAGGTCTGCAGCGCTAAGAGGCATCATTGCTACCGTTCAAATATGCATTGAGCCCTGTGGTGCCAATGCACCCTTTCCATACAGTAAATGGGACAACTGCAGGGTCAGACGGCTGTCCGTGGTGCACCCTCTTTCCATGGCAAATGCATGGCTGTACTTGCCTTCTTGGTGTGGGGTGCCTTGCGTTCCAGTGTCCATACTGCACGCCAATCACCTGTCACTCGGTATTATTTTTCATATGCAAAGCCTCTTTGAAACAGAGAGGCCAATATCCCACTGGCTTCTTTGGGGCTCCGGCTGTAAAAAAATAATACATAATAAAAATAGCATGTAGTAAAGATAATTAAATCCAGCTCCCCGGGGCGAGTGGGGCACAAAAGCAACGTGCTGGGGGATGAGGGCAGGCATGGGATGAGGCACGGCAGGAGCAATGGAGATCGGGCTCCGGTGCCTGCCCACTGCTGCTCACGATCAAATGGTCTGTGTGCAGGGCAGGATTCTCCCTCCCTCCTGGCCCTGATGGAGCTGGCAGCCAGAATTCAGGACCCTGAACCGAAGGGAAGGGAGGATTCAGGACTGAGTTTAGCTGTACAGCCCAAACTCCTGGCTTGGTCATCAGGTGCTTTTGCAGGACTATCCACACCTGCTGCGCCTCTCATGCTGCAGCGAAGGGGCTAGGGGAATGTGTCGCTGTAGATCCATGGGCCTTGGCCCCAGCCTGGGCAAGGAGCTTCATGTGGGCATGAAAGAGCTGGACCCCTCTTTGCCTCTCCCCTGTGGCCAGGGCCCTAGGGCAGGAGGCGTTTACTCCCAGTGCCATGGGATGGCTGGGCACTGCTGGAGGAGTTCAGAAACGTTTTCAGCTCAGTTTTTGCGGGCTGAGGTGTTTCCCCGAAGCCCCGTGAGTCACTGTGAGCATGGCAGGGAGGGGGTGCTGCTGGAGCACCCGGTGTGAGCACTCATACTGCAGTCAGCAAATGCCTACCCAGAGCTGAGGGTTACTGCTGGCGCCAGCTCACCTAGAAGCCGGGCCAGGCCTGAGGTGGTGCAGGAGACAGGAAGGAATAAATCACAGGCAGACGGCGCTCGGAGTCGGGTCCACCCCCAGCGACAGGAGCTGGGGCAGTGATTTCCGAACGCAGGCCGGCAATGTCAGTCCATGTGCCATTATTGTACCCACCTCACCACAGCAGGTCCCAGGGGTCTCGTCACTGCTGGGGGAGACATAGAGACACCCGGCTAGTTCCCACTTGGAAAAATAGCTTTCTGGGGCTGGAGGAGGGTGAAGACAGGAATGCTGGGCTGCCTGCACCCAGGATACACATGCTTCCCCCTTTGTCCCTTAAACAATACAGCCTCTCTCTTAGTCCTAACGATTATCACAAAACCAACAAGACCTTGGAAAACAAAAAGAGCTGCCAGCCCCACAGAATAGTCCAAGAAAGTGTAATTCCCACAGAGATGTGTTTAACCCCTGTTATCACCGGCTGGCCTGGGGACAGGACCAGCCGGATACAGGAGAGATGATTCCTGGGGACACATGCCTGTTCTTACATCCAGCTCCACTTACTGAAGTGATCTGAAAAACGGCCCCACTTTCCAGGCTCCCTGCTTTAAATGAGAGATACCAGGGGTTTCTCTTTGTCCTCTGACTGACGTTTGTAAGTTTAAAGCTGAATGAAGGGCCTGCAGTGAATTGTGTGACTGAGACGTAAAAAATTGCGTACGTAAAACACTCGGTATGTGCCTTCCCTTCCCTACCCAGGCTGCTCCATGCGCACGGCAGCTTCCCACACCCCATACCAAGTGTCTCCATCTCTCTGTCTCCCTTTCCAACCAGGGATCAGCCATGGCACTCTGCTCCCATCTCGGCACCTTGCCCTTTGTTTATACCACAGCCATCCCAGATCAACAGACAGGGCCCTGCCCAAGGAGCTTTCGTAAAGGGCCACAGCCCTGCACAAATAATAATTCTGTCCCCTCACAGACCCTGTCTCCCTGCACTCCCACACTGCTGGCCTCTGACAGAGGCAAGGTTCAAGGTCATCTTGATTCCTTGTGGCAGTGAGTTCCATAGGCATGGAGCAGTAGCCAGTCAGACTCTCTCTGCCTCTCTAAAATGTCACCCTGAGGGCTAATGGGTCCGTGTCTCCTGATTAATGTAACCGTGGTGGGAAGATACAGTCACAGGGGGACAGAAAGAGATGGTCTCCAGAAGAGACCTTTCAAGGCTAGGAATGAAGCCTTGGGTCTGGCCCTGGGAGCAGCATACCAGGGTGCTGTGCTCTCAGCAGCCTGTGCTGCCCCATTCTGGGCGAACGGAAGCTTTGGTTGTCACTGTTTCTGTTGCTAGGTCCGATGAGGTCATGGAAGCGTGGATCCCTGTGCCTTGTATTGTGTCGGAACAGCTCTGGGGGCTGGAGGAAGCTGGTTGCAGCCATAGCTACGTGGGTATCCAGGAAGGATCCTGTGGGCACTGGTGCCTTGGACCAAGGGTGCTGTTGGGGTGGCAGCTAGTTCTTAAAACTTCTTTCCTCTCCCTCCTCAACACCACCATCTTACACAGCTGCAGGAGCTGCATTTCCTGTCGATGTCCCCACAGTGGGGATAGGAATCCAGACAGTACAAGGACAATGCTCCCTCTAATTTTTGAGAGGCTGTGTGCGCAAAAAATTTCTTCTGTGCAAATTTTTGTGCGCGTGGTGTTTTGCCGTGTATGCGGGGTTTAGGATCTGTGTGCGCGCGCACATGCGCACAGCTTAGAGGGAACAGTGTACAGGGGCTTTCCAAGGCTTTTCCATTTCACTTCGGGGTAACTCCTCTCAGACATCTGACTTTTAAACAACAGTCACAGCTGGATTTGGAGTGGAAGGCTTGGCCAACTCCAGAAAAAGAAACACAACGGGAGCAAACTGAGCTGAGCTGCCTTTTCATGTGACCTGGGGCCTCCAGACTGCCCCAGTGCCCCAGCCCAGGGATCTGTCCAGCTTACTCTCCAGGAATGGCCAGTACCAGGTACTGGTAGGGAAGGTGCAAGAAACTCTGAACGGGGCAGGTATTCTGACAGTCCTAAGGGTATGTCTACATTATGAAATTAGGTCGATATTATAGAAGTCGATTTTTAGAAATCGATTTTATACAGTCAATTGCGTCTGTCCACACTAAGTGCATTAAGTCGGCGGAGTGCGTCCTCACTACCGTGGCTAGCATCGACTTACGGAGCAGTGCACTGTGGGTAGCTATCCCACAGTTCCCGCAGTCTCTGCTGCCCGTTGGAATTCTGGGTTAAGCTCCCAATTCCTGATGGGGCAAAAACATTGTCATGGGTGGTTTTGGGTACATGTCTTCAGTCGCCCCCCCTCCATGAAAGCAATGGCAGACAATCGTTTCGCGCCTTTTTTCCACGCCGACACCATACCACAGCGAGTGTGCAGCCCGCTCAGCTCAGCTCACCGACACGGCCGCTGTTGTGTCCTGGATGCTGCTGGCAGCAGACGGTGCAGTAGAACTGATAACCATCGTCATACACTGCTTCTGCTGCAACTCTGCTCTGCCGCTATTGTCTCAATAGTGAATTTCCCCATGTTGTCTGTCATGGGCTCCCGGGTACGTGTGTTCTTCCTCGGGAAATGTGCGTGGTGCTAACCGTCGTCCTCCACCGCTTCCGCTGCAACTCTGCTCTCCTCCTCTCATGAATCCACCTCGCAGGTCCTCTCGTCGTTCTCTATAAATATCTATTCTTGTGGCATCCGTCATCAGCTACCACTTCTGCTGCAACTCTGCTCTCCTGCAGACACCATGCCACGGCAAGCATGGAGCCCGCTCAGATCACCACGGCAGTTGTGACCGTTCTAAACACCATGCACATTATCCTGCACTATGTGCAGAACCAGAACCTGCAAAAGCAGGCGGGGAGGCAACGGCAGCGCGGTGACGAGAGTGATGAGGACATGGACACAGACTTCTCTCAAAGCATGGGCCCCGGCAATTTGGACATCTTGATAGCAATGGGGCAGGCTCATGCTGTGGAACACTGATTCTGGGCCCGGGAAACAAGCACAGACTGGTGGGACCGCATAGTGTTGCAGGTCTGGGATGATTCCCAGTGGTTGTGAAACTTTCGCATGCGTAAGGGCACTTTCATGGAACTTTGTGACTTGCTTTCCTCTGCCCTGAAGTGCAAGAATACCAAGATGAGAGCAGCCCTCACAGTTCAGAAGTGAGTGGCAATAGCCCTCTGGAAGCTTGCAACGCCAGACAGCTACCGGTCAGTCGGGAATCAATTTGGAATGGGCAAATCTACTGTGGGGGCTGCTGTGATCCAAGTAGCCAATGCAATCACTGAGCTGCTGCTATCAAGGGTAGTGACTCTGGGAAATATGCAGGTCATAGTGGATGGTTTTGCTGCAATGGGATTCCCTAACTGTGGTGCGGCAATAGACGATATCCCTATCTTGGGGCTGGACCACCTTGGCAGCTAGTACATAAACCTCAAGGGGTACTTTTCAGTGGTGCTGCAAGCACTGGTGGATCACAAGGGACGTTTCCCCGACATCAACGTGGGATGGCTGGGAAAGGTACATGACACTTGCATCTTCAGGAACTCTGGTCTGTTTGAACAGCTGCAGGAAGGGACTTACTTCCCGGACCAGAAAATAACTGATGGGGATGTTGAAATGCCTATAGTTATCCTTGGGGACCCAGCCTACCCCTTAATGCCATGGCTTATGAAACCATACACAGGCACCCTGGACAGTGGTAAGGAGCTGTTCAACTATTGGCTGAGCAAGTGCAGAATGGTGGTAGAATGTGCATTTGGATGATTAAAAGTGCGCTGGCGCAGTTTACTGACTCAGTTAGACCTCAGCGAAACCAATATTCCTATTGTTATTGCTGCTTGCTGTGTGCTCCACAATATCTGTGAGAGTAAGGGGCAGACGTTTATGGCGGGGTGGGAGGTTGATGCAAATCACCTGGCCACTGATTACGCGCAGCCAGACACCAGGGGGATTAGAAGAGCATAACAGGGCACGCTGCGCATCAGAGAAGCTTTGAAAACCAGTTTCATGACTGGCCAGGCTACGGTATGACAGTTCTGTTTATTTCTCCTTGATGAAAATCCGCCCCCTTGGTTCACTCTACTTCCCTGTAAGTCAAGCGCCCTCCTGCCTTCGATCACCACTTGCAGAGGCAATAAAGTCATTGTTGTTTCAAAATCATGCATTTTTTATTAATTCATCACACAAATAGGGGGATAACTGCCAAGGTGGTCTGGGAGGGGTCGGGGAGGAGGGAAGGACTGGGTCGTGTGGTGGATGAGGGGAGGAGGGAAGGACAAGGCCACACTGCACTTCAAAACTTATTGAATGCCAGCCTTCTGTTGCTTGGGCAGTCCTCTGGGGTGGAGTGATTGGGTGTCCGGAGCACCCCCCCCGCCCACGTTCTTGGGCGTCCGGGCGAGGAGGCTATGGAACTTGGGGAGGAGGGCGGGCGGTTATACAGGGGCTGCAGTCTGTGCTCCTGCTGCCTTTTCTGCAGCTCCACCAGACGCCGGAGCATATCAGTTTGATCCCTCAGTAGCCTCAGCATTGCATCCTGCCTCCTCTCATCTTGCTCCTGCCTCCTCTCATCTCGCTTATCCCTCCTGTCCTTGCATTCATTTTCTGCTTTCCTGGACTCTGACATTGTTGGCCTCCACACATTCTGCTGAGCTCTTTCAGTGCGGGAGGACTGCATGAGCTCAGAGAAAATTTCATCGTGAGTGCGTTTTTTTCACCTTTTTATCTGCGCTAGCCTCTGGGACAGAGATGATAGGGGGAGCGTTGAAACATTTGCAGCTGCGGGAGGAAAAAAAGGGAGAGTAGTATTTAAAGAGACACATTTTAGAGAACAAGGAGTAGACTCTTTCACAGTGAACTGAGCTGTTAGCATTACATAGCACATATGCTTTCAGAACAAGGTCACATTTTGCCTCTTATATTGAGGGCCTGCTGGTTTGGTGTGAGAGATCACACACGCAGGGCCAGGAACAGAATTCGACTTGCAGGCAGCCATGGTAAGCCACAGCCTTTCAGCTTCTTCAACCTTCATAACATACGGGAATGGTTTCAAACAGCAGCGCCCTCCTTTCCCATACCAAGCACCCGTTGGGTTGGTCATTTATAAGGAGGGGCTGCGGTTTTCGGGTTAACGTGCAGCACAAACCCAACTAACCCCCCCGGCCCAATTCTCTGGGATGATCACTCTCCTGAGTATAACACAGAGAGCTAAAGAATGGATGTTGCTTGAATGCCAGCAAACACCGGAACCATACGCTGCCATGCTTTGTTATGTGATGATTCCAGACTACGTGCTACTGGCCTGGCATGGTAAAGTGTCCTACCATGGAGGACAGAATAAGGCCGCCCTCCCCAGAAACCTTTTGCAAAGGCTTTGGGAGTACCTCCAGGAGAGCTTCATGGAGATGTCCCTGGAGGATTTTCGCTCCATCCCCAGACACATTAACAGACTTTTCCAGTAGCTGTACTGGCCGCAAATGCATTCCAAGTCTTCAGGGCAAATTAATCATTAAACACGCTTGCTTTTCAACCATGTATTATATTTACAAAGGTACACTCACCAGAGGTGCCTTCCCTGGCTTCATGGTCCGGGAGCCCACCTTGGGAGTGTTGGGAGGGTATTGGCTCCAGGGTGATAAACAGTTCCTGGCTGTCGGGGAGAGCAGTTTCTCCTCTTGCCTGCTGTGCGCTATCCTCCTCCTCCTCCTCCTCCTCATCTTCCTCGTCCGCAAAATCCTCATCCCTATTGCATGAGACTCCCCCCTTGCAGGTGTCCACGGACAGGGGTGGGGTAGTGGTAGGGCCCCCCTCCCTCCCAGAATTGCATGCAGCTCATCATAGAAGCAGCATGTTTGGGGCTCTGACCTGGAGTGGCTGTTTGCCTCTTTGGTTTTTTGGTAGGCTTGCCTGAGCGCCTTAATTTTCAAGCGGCACTGCTGTGGGTCCCTGTTGTAGCCTCTGTCCATCATGCTCTTGGAGATTTTTGCAAATATTTTGGCATTTCATCTTTTGGAACAGAGTTCTGATAGCACAGATTCATTTCCCCATCCAGCGATCAGAGCCAGTACCTCCCGTTCGGTCCATGCTCGAGCTCTTGCGATTCTGGGACTGCATGGTCACCTGTGCTGATGAGCTCGCCATGCTGGCCAAACAGGAAATGAAATTCAAAAGTTCCCGGGGCTTTTCCTGTGTACCTGGCTAGTGCATTTGAGTTGAAAATGCTGTCCAGAGGGTCACAATGGAGCACTCTGGGATAGCTCCTGGACGCCAATACCATCAAATTGCGTCCACACTACCCCAAATTCAACCCAGCGATGTCGATTTCAGTGCTAATCCCCTCGTCGGGAGGAGTACAGAAATCTATTTTAAGAGCCCTTTAAATCGACAAAAATGGCTTCGTCGTGTGGACGGGTGCAGGATTAAATGGATCTAACGCTGCTAAATTTGACCTAAACTCGTAGTGTAGACCGGGGCTAAGAATGAACACTCCAAAGGACAGCCCCTGAGGCTGCTGGGACGGGACCATTTGTGACAGCAGAAGAGTTAAGCTGCTGGCTACCAACATTACTTTTCCCCACTGTGTCCCTTTTTGTGAGGAAAGGGGAAAGAGTGCTGCTGAGGTTCAGAGAAGCCGCAAAGTCACTGCTGTCACATAGTTGCCCACACGAAGCCCCAGCTGAATTTCATTATGGGTAATACCTCTTTAAGAAACAACCTGGCTTTTTCTGCCAATACCATAGTTTTCCTTGGACTCCATCCATCGGGAAGTAAGGTTTGCAGAGTCCAGACCAGGTTCCCAGAAACATTTTGCAGCTTTGGAAATGCTGTTTGCAGAAAAGCTGAGAGTTTCAAATAGACCCTAGATTCCCTGATGGCATAGGGCACATGGCCTTGTACAGTCAGGGCCAGATTTTTAAAGGTATCTAGGTGCCTCAAGATGCAGACTAGATGCCTCATGTGCATAGATGCCTAACTCTCATTGATTTTAAAAAACCTGCCCCCCAGTGATTCTGTCTCACTGCAGCACAGCTTGGCAGAGTAATAGAAAGAGTCACACAAATTAACACATCTGACTGGCTGTGATGAATGTTCTTAATGTTTTCTCTGACTACTGTGTGGGTGCCTCAGTTTCCCCTAGGCATTTCTTAAGTATCTAGGTGGTGGGATAAGGGTGTGTGATTGTTGTAGAGCCCTAGAGGGCCAGTGTGATGGTGTCTGCACAGAGAATGGCCGACACCCTGTCTCCTGGCAACTGATAGCCTGGAGAGGTGCCAACTGAAGGTGTTGGAGAACAAAGAGATCAGGTGGCCTCCTGGCCCAGGAAAGAGACAAAGGCCAGAGGAGGGGCGGGAGAGTTTCAGTTTGGAGCTGGCTGGGGAAATGGAGGGAGGCCCAGAGGGGGCTCTGGCCTCCCTGCCCCCCAAGATGGATCTGACTGAGGGGTCCGGTTCTCTGTACCTACAAGCTCTGTTCTAGACCATGTTCCTGTTGTCTAATAAACCTTCTGTGTTACTAGCTGGCTGAGAGTCACGTCTGACTGTGGAATTGGGGTGCAGGGCCCTCTGGCTTCCCCAGGAGCCCGGCCTGTGCGGACGCGCTGCGGGAAGCGCACGGAGGGGCAGGGGAGGCTGAATGCTCCGAGGTCAGATCCAGGAAGGTCGACGCTGTGTGAGCTTCTTGCCCTTCTTGCTCTGGAGACAGTCTGCTCCCAGAGAGGAGGCTCCCCGAGAGTCCTGCCTGGCTTCGAAGGGAGCAGCTCCAGAGCATCGCCCGGTGACCCCGTGACACTGGCCTTTCCGATTCTGACCCCGTATTTCTCTGGAGGTGGCTGGCAAATATAAAACTACTTCTGAATTAACCCCTCCTGCACAAAACCAAGGAAACAGCGCGTGCAGCCATTGTCGGGGGACAAAGGGAATTGCTGCAAAACAGAAAACTGCTTGGAATTGTTTATTCCACAAAGCCCAAGCCCAGGGGCTTGTGAACCCAGCTGGACCAGGTGTAGAGCCTCTCATGGAGCCACCTCTCCTTTCCCCTCCATGACTGAAGCCTTTTGGAACCTTCTAGCAATCAGCTTCCTCCGAATGATTTCTCTCCTGAGGGGAGACTTATCAGCCCTCAGGAACGGGGGAATAAAGCTGCCCTGCGCTGCAAGGTGTGGGACCATTTACTGATCCTGGCTAGGTGCTCTGAAGCTGAACAGCCCCAAAGAATTGCTGACTTAGGTAACAAATTGGACTCAAATGTATGTTTGAGCGACGGGCTTGTCAGATTTGCAGATACAAGCAGCTCCGATGAGCTAATGTGTGTTTTTAATGTTTGCCTCTCTAACACCCTGCGTCCCATCCAGCAGTAATTATTTGGGGGAGGACAGCAGGGAAGCCAGTGCTGGTTTCAAACTGCAAGAACAAGTGGACTGTTCTCTGGGCTGCTGGACAATGCTAACTGCAGAACTGCCATATCTTCACCCTTTCAGGAAGCTCTGACAAGAGAACTCCTCCACTGGGCAGCACAGCAGACTCTGTAAGGAGCAAAAAGTTCCTGGGCTTGTGCTCTGCAGGTTTCACGGCACTCAGAAAACCTCCCAGACATGTCGCTCGCTTGCCTGGAGCTGTAGGGAACTAAGACTTGGTTGATTTGTGAGTCAGCGTGCGTGACTCTGAAGGTAAAACATGAGCTCTCTCCATTAGCTGGCATCCGAGAAGTTTGCTGCTTCCTGCAGGGAAGATGCAGTTCACTCTGTTGTGCAGCTTTGGGTTTTGTTTTAAGGGGAGTTGACCTGTATCTAGCTTATACCCAAATGAGCCTGTGCTAGGGAGGTGATTGGCTAATTGAGTCTGTGACTGACACTTGTAAATGAGTGCACTAGGAGCAGCTCAGTGCTGATTGGCTGGTGTGTGAGGCTCAGAAACTCTCTCCAACAAGAGCTCTGGCCATTCTCAGTCTGGCTGCCTCCAGAGTAGGTGCTCCAGGCACAGCCACCAGGCGAGGGAGGCTGCTTCCTTTGCTCAGGCACTCAGAGGCAAGGGAAGGAGGGCAGACCTCTGCCTTGCACCGGGCGGGAGGATTTCTCTGCAGACCTCCAACCCAGGAGGGGAAAGGAAGCAGAAAGCTCCTGGAACTTGATTTCATTCAGCTTAAAGAATGGGCAGAGTCCACAGTTCAGGAGGCCCCAGCTGGAGCGGAGCCGGGGCTCTGCTGGCCTTGGCGGCCGGACTCTTTGCTTGCAGTGATGCAAATGAATATGACTATGTGAGTTTCCAGTCCGACATAGGCTCTTACCAAAGTGGGCGATTTTACACCAAACCCCCGCAGTGCGTGGCCATCCCAGCGGACCTGCGCCTCTGTCACAGCGTGGGCTATGACAAAATGGTCCTGCCCAACCTGCTGGACCACGAGACCATGGCCGAGGTGAAGCAGCAGGCCAGCAGCTGGGTGCCCTTGCTCAACAAGAACTGCCACATTGGCACCCAGGTCTTCCTCTGCTCCCTGTTTGCCCCCGTGTGCCTGGACCGGCCCATCTACCCCTGCCGCTGGCTCTGCGAGGCCGTGCGTGACTCCTGCGAGCCCGTCATGCAGTTCTTTGGCTTCTACTGGCCAGAAATGCTCAAGTGCGACCAGTTCCCCCAGGACGACGTCTGCATTGCGATGACCACTCCCAACGCCACAGAGGCTTCCAAGCCCCAAGGTAAGACTCACTGGTGCTGGCCCTGTCCCTACTAACCCCTGGGTTCCCCCCTTTCCTAGCAGAGCAGAGGCTGGCCTGAGGGAGATGCAGCTCCAGTACAAAGAAGAACTCCCTCCAGAAGTGGTAGCACGAATCACCTGAACTCTGCTCCAGGGTAGCCGCCCCTCCTCCAGCCACAGAGGGGGGAAGAGAAGGGAAGCAAGTTCTCCCTTTAGAACTTGTCCCAGCTACCACTTTGCGAGCAACTCTTCTCTCTGAGTGTCCCCTCTCTGCAGCAAGCGTTCTGCCAAAGTTCAGTGTCTTAGACACTAGCAGGATCAGCCTCTAAGCATGTAAATGTTCTCCTCCGGGCTGGGCTCCTTCCTGGTGGTTCTGATTCTCTTAGACCGGAGCCTAGTATTGATATCTGGGACTCGTCTACCACTATTGACAGTGACGTGAAAGGGACGGCTGCTGCCTCTGTTCTAATGGACCTTTCTTCGCATTCCTAAGTCTCGTGGAACCATTTTAGAGTAATAGCCCAGGCCACACATCTAAACCTGGGGAAGCAGTGAAAATAAACCTGTCAGGAACACCCTGTTTTCCTAGCAGCGCTGAAGTTTGAGGCTGGATGGGCTTGCTTCAGTCATGCCACAAAGCAGCCTCAGTGCAGCAGGTTACACGTATTTAGAAAAACAAATCCTGTTCATTTCAGGTAAGGGCTGTAAACCTGGACCTGGGGCTGGAGTTTTGTACGGGGTAACATTTCTGATCAAGAATTTTATTGTAAGTTAAACAGACTTCCAGGTTGTTTGGACAAAGCAGAGGCAAACTGCTTGTTTGATTCTATTGGACAGCAAGTCTATTTGATATTCCATGGACTTGCGTGGATTGAGTTACACTAATCTTTGCAGTACTTGTGGCACCTTAGAGACTAACTAATTTATTTGAGCATAAGCTTTCGTGAGCTACAGCTCACTTCATTTGAGCTTATGCTCAAATAAATTGGTTAGTCTCTAAGGTGCCACAAGTACTCCTTTTCTTTTTGCTAATACAGACTAACACGGCTGTTACTCTGAAACTAATCTTTGGTTTGTTGCTTAAAACTTTTAAAACAAATAGAGGACCAGGTGTTTAGCTCTCCAGTTCTGGATCCTAAAAGTATTTCAAAGGTCAGTTGGAAAGAAAATATTAAAAAATGAAGACAATGTATTTAAAAAATGGGTTGCAGCTCTCTTCTTCTGGTGCCTCTAGCTTCACTTGGAAGGGACAGGATCACTTGGTTTTCCTGAGCTGCTTTTGGAGGGAGTTCGTGGCAGCCAGGGGAATAATTCCAGTGATTTATTCCCTGTGTGTCCAGGGTTCATCTGAAGATAAATTTGCCATTCGCTATAGCTGCTCAAGTGCAGTTACCTTTGGCAAACAAAGCACTTTATGTTCTGCTCAGTGCTGAGGGAGAGCCCTTGCCCAGCCAGCCTGGGTTTCTCCTCTCACTGCGGGTTATATAATATTATGCTACTTTCCACACCAGAAACTGTACTGCCCAGAATCCTCCAATTATCATTTAATTTCCACTCTCTAGGGCAGGAAATGAACGCAGTCTGGAATCAAGGAGTAACATCCTCAGAGTGTCTGTAAAAATGAGAGCACGGAGCACTTGCAGAGAGAGAGGCACAGCTCCGTTAACTCTTAGTGCTGAAAAGAGTGGGGAGCAGGGGGGTGCTTTCTCCCTGTCCATTCACAGCTAGGATCCCAGCCCCTGCCAACACGGGGGCTGCTCGGCTAGGGAAAAGAGTAAGAGTTCTGGTGCTTTCGTTCAGCAGGGATGGGACTGACCTGTTTCGCCATCCCTGTCCCAATGCAGCAGGGGCTTCCACAGAGTTTCCGATCTCCTGAGCCTTCCTTGGCAGGAGGGAGGGTGGCTCCTTGGAGAACAGGGAGCTGGATCGTCCCTGCTGCTGTGAATTAGAGCATCTTAGCCCTCAGTTTAACACTAGGTGGAAAAGGGCAGAGTGACGCCATGTTTGGGTTACAAACCTGACCCGGTGACAATGTGTGACAAGGAGTGTGGGGGGGAGACACCATCTCTCAGGGGGGCCCTGGTGCAGCTGCACCAGCGCAATCTGTCTGGACATCAGCATGTGGGGGGCATGACATGCACTGCAAGGTCCAGCCATGGCCAGTAAATGGTTGGGGGGAGGGGGGGAAGAGGCTCTTAGTCTGCTATCACGTCCCCATAGGGAACCCACCACTCCACCCATAGTCGAGGCAAGCTGGGCAGCCGAAGTGAGTTCCCAGGTACACTGAGAGTCCCACCTGACGGGTGAGTGCAAGGGGCAGGACATGGGGGAACAGCAGGGATTTGTGGAGCACAGTCTGCAATTTTCTGGCTTTTGCGGGGTTTTGTCCCAACTTTATCTCTTGGAAAAGTCCTTTACTTTGAAGGAAGGCTGTGAAATCACTGTCTTGAAAGGCTACGGCAACTCAGCAGAGCTGTGCTCTCGTCTTCTGAGAACGTAGGAGGACTTGTTCTGTGCCTCTTGGAATTCCCAGTGTAGTGCTGTCCCCATATGCTTTCCGCGGTAACCCCCATCATTACAGATTGCCACTGCTTTGGGTCAGCCCAGACTCAGCACTTCCCAACTTCTTCTTTTAAAATCAGTGCTGTTTTCAAGGGCTAGGAAAGAAGTTCTTTCCAAACAAACCGATTCTGCTCAGCTTTTCCATATAGGTTAGGCCATGTCTACACGGGAGACCTTACAGCCTCTCAGCTGTACCGCTGCAGCTGCGCCATTCTAAGGTCTCCCGTGTACCTGCTCTGTGCTGGCAGGAGAGAGCTCTCCGGTAGGCATAATTAAACCATCCCCAATGAGCGGCGGTAGCTACATTGGCAGGAGAGCTTCTCTGTGCTGCTGCTTCTGTCGGTGTAACTTATGTCGGTCAGAGGGGTGTGCTTTTTTTCACCGACAAATGCTTTTCCGACAAAAGTGCTAGGTGTAGACATAGCTTTAGAAATGTCCAAAAATAGTTTCGGATAAACACAGGATTTAAAACTCAGCGCCCTCCCCTGGGCAGTGCTGATGAGAACTGTCCCTCTCTAACCATTTCTAACATGCTCGCCGACACAATATAAATATCATTATGCTAATCACTGTAATCAGTAAAGTGACTTCGTTACAATAAATGATGTCAACTCTGGTTCCAAGCATTTGTGAATCCTCTTCTGTGGGTTGCAGAAAGGACCGAGGCTTGGCCCGCACTTAAAAGTTACCTCAACATAGCTACAGTGCTCAGGGGAGTGAAAAACATTCACACCCCTGAGTGCTCTGGTTAGGTCGACCTAGAAGTGGGTAGGTTGATGGAAGAATTCTTCTGTTGACCTAGCTACTGCTTCTTGAAGAGGTGGATTACCTACAGCGATGGAAAGACCCCTCCATCAGCATAGGAACCCGTAGCACCGTAGCAGTGTCTCTGTAGTGCCCGTAGTGTAGACGTGGCCCTGTCCTATCAGCACTTGAGAAACATGCCCATCACAAAAGCTTCTGGATCCATTGGCTGTTCACTTAAAAGCACAAATTAGTAACTAGGGTTGGGCAAGTTGTGGAAAGAAAGTACCGAAGTCCTCAGCTACACCCACACCTCTGTTAAATGGCATTCACACTCTTGTTTGCCATGAATGATCATACAATTGCTTTTGTTTGTTTGCAAAAACATTCCCAGAAAGCAGGAGTCTTTGAACGCTCATGTAAAAGTGTGTTCACATGAAGGCATGTGCTGGGAAAGTTCCTGCAGCCATCTTGAAATCCCTTTCACTTTCCTGGCTCCTGCTGGTAAGGTTTTAGTTGTGTCCATTTGGAGAAAAAACTACGATGTGACGTAGCTGACCAGTCATCCACCCGGTATAACAAATAGTGACTGCTTTGTGCCTATTCCATCGGCAGGGTATTTCTGCATCAGGCACATAGTTTCAAATAGAGAACATTTTGCAACAATCAGAGGGCTTGATCCTCAGCTGGTATCACTTAATATAGCTGCACTGATGTTAGTGGAGTGATTTTACAGTAGTGGGGGCTGGCCCACAGTCTCTTTGTGGGTAACTGACAAACAGAGAAGTGGGATCAGTTTCCCAGATGCATTATTTACTAAGAATTGTTTGCCCCCTTCTGTTAGAAACAAACAGCTAACAGGCAGAGTGAACTTGCAGGTTAATCCCAACCTACAGCAACTCTGGGACCCCTCCCCAGCCAATGTCTCGTACCCAACCTCCTAGCAAAGAGTTGGACCTTGGCCTGAAATCAATAAATGCAGGGGCCTGATCCTGCAGGGTGCTGAGCCTCTGCAAGTTCCCAGCACCTCACACTCCTGCAAAGAACCACTGCAGAGCGAGTTGCAGAGCACACTCTGAAAGCCCCCAGCCTCCCAGCTGTGGGCTGATAATGGACCGCTGGGGGGTGAGTCTGTTGCAGTATAGCAGCTCAGCCTGGGCTTTTCTGCTGCTGAACCGCTGGGGCTGTTGGGCTCCTCTGCTCCTGGGGGTAGATTTTTTTTTTTTTTTTTTTTAATAAAAAGAAAAATCCAAACTAAACTGGAGCCCCCCTTAGATTTCAGGTGCTGGGACTTGTTTCCTGTTGACTTAAATAAGGTCAGAGCCCAGCACTGCTCCCCCCTCCCATATTAATAAAAACGAACGAACCCTTTCAGTATTTTTCCCCATTAACACCTTAGCACTGGAATTTGGTTCTGCCTCTCAAAGAGCTGACCTGCTGAATTCCTTTCTCCTTAAGTAGGAGGCGGTAAAGCCTGCAGGCCTACAGGATGCATCAGGGGAGTCACAGATTAATATAGCATTACACATTCCTCTTCCTGCCCCTGGAGTAAGGCTGCTTGAAAGCTGAGCGGTAGGAAACGGGCAGCAGGGGAAAACCAGGCTGGGAACAGACTGAGGTTGTGTTCAGAAATGCTGTCAAATGCAGAAAACAGCGTGTTGGCCCAGTCACAACTCATACCAGCTAGGAGATGCCCAAGCCAGGCTTTGTCCAGGCCTCCGGTGATCTGAGCTCACTGTGTAGCCCGGGACCCCAGGCCAGCATCAATTTCCTTGCAGCCCCAGAGTGTTATTTTAGGCCAGGTCTGCACTACAGGGTTAGGTTGACGTAAGCTGCCTTGCATCAACCTAGCTGTGGAAGTGTCTTCACTTAAAGTTGGCTCCAGATGACGTAAGTGCCTCTCTAGCAAATTTGGTAACTCCACCTCCCCAAGCGGCGGAGAGTCACGGTCGATGCAGTTAGGTCGACGCAGTGTCAGTGTAGACACCGCGTTGCATCCGGCGACTGTTACTGACTGTCAGGGGCAATCCCACAATGCCCCACGCTGACAGTACCATCGCTACATGGTGAGTACCCGCACTGCCGACACCAGGAGCAAGTGTGCACACACGAGATTTAATAACTGCGGGGGCCGTATGCCGATGTAAGTTAGGTCGACGTAACTTCGGAGTGCAGACAGGGCCTTGGTGCTGCTGGATGTTGGTCCACGCCAGAGCCCGGTGTTGCCTTGCTCCCCAGTTTGTTCTGGGTTCCTCCTGGGCTCTGTGCAGGGGCAGTGAAGCTGGGCTATGGGCTGCAGGGAAAGACTCGGTCCTGTTACTGAATACATTCTGAGCAGCCTGGGGGCGAGTGACTGTTCAAAGTCAGACAGCTCTCACAAGTGCCCAGCGAGGAGTCTCGGAGTCTGAAGAGTCCCCTTTGTCCTTGAAGGGCATGCTCCCTCCCCCATGGCATCATGGGGTTAAGAGACACAACGCCTGGGAATCCTGCTTGGCCCAGATAACAAGTCACTTGTTTCACCCGAGTCCCTCAGGCATTTTGGGGTTGCCCTGCCCCACAGTGTCCACGCAACCCATTCCTGGGAGCCAGCCAAGTGCCAGCTTCTGAATATGTACTGCCAGTACACAGTGCTTAATTTGTAATGAAAGAGGGGCTGGGTCTCAAGCAATTTTTTTACATTCATAACTGATGTGGCAAGCCCAGATGTGCCAGGCTCTGAACTGCCAAGCTGAGAGGTGCTGGGCTGTGAACCTCCAGGCCCAGAGGTGCCAGGGCTCCGCCCTGCCAAGCCCTGGCACCAATTAATCACTGCCAGTACAGGAATATCCATCACCTTTCTCTCCCCCTTCCAGCTGGAGATCTCCAAGTGCTGTTCAAACAGTCGCATTAAATCCTCACGCCATCCCTTCAGGCAGGTAAATGTTACTAACCCCGGGGCAAGTTGGTGGCACAGGGCGGGGTGGTGACCTATCCAGGCGCATGCCCGGGGGCCAGTGGGACTAGGACCTCTGGTCTCTGCTCTTGTATCTGTGATGAGGCGATGAGTACATAGCTGGCTCCCATGTGCATTTCTCTGTGGGTTGCAATATCATTTGATAACCATAGGACAGCACATCCCGTACCTTAGCCTGCACCTCTCGGGCCACTGTCTCTGCCCTCATCAGGGGCCTGACAAGCAAGCAGGGTGAACTCCAGCAGGGTCCTGGGTACGGGATGTGATGGCCTTCTCCCCTCAATTGGAGCTGTCTGTGCACAGGACGGGGGGACGTGGCCGTTCAGGGTGGGCGAGAGAGAGAGGAGAAAACGGAGCTATCATTAGGAAACACCACGGAGGCGCTTGGTCTTAGTGCTGGTGGAGGTGGGGCTAAGCATGTGGCAGCCAAAGCCATGCAGAAAGAGAGAGAGAGTGTGTGTGTGCGTGTGTGTGTGCGTGTGTGTAAGCAAGCTTGGTTTGGCTGCTCTCTGCCACACCTTCCAGCATGGGGATTGCACAGTCCCTGTTCTGCGTCCTGCCATGCGGGGAAGCTTATGCAGAGCTGGTAATTGCTTTTCATGTTGAAAGGGATGTGGCCGAAAGACTTTAACTTCCATGAGGCACGCTGGGCGCTGCTCTGCCTTTAGATGGCAGCCTTTTCCCAGGAAGAACCAAAACATGGCTTGTGTGAAACTATGTGACAACCCCCGGGGGCAGATATTATCAGCAATTAGCTCACAGATAGGCTTGGCAGAATTCACTGCTTTTTATACAGTATTGATGGATAACGTCAATGTTTATTTTTAAGGATTTGTTTTTTCAATTTTTATCATTTAAATTTTCACAGTTGTGGGAAATTATGGGGGGTCAGACAATTATTTAATGACAGTAGATGTTGAGACTCAAAAAGTTAACTCTTTATAACTATTAAAACACAAAAAGAAAAACACAAAAATAAAAGACTTGTGGCACCTTAGAGACTAACCAATTTATTTGAGCATAAGCTTTCGTGAGCTACAGCTCACTTCATCAGATGCTGTAGCTCACGAAAGCTTATGCTCAAATAAATTGGTTAGTCTCTAAAGTGCCACAAGTACTCCTTTTCTTTTTGCGAATACAGACTAACACGGCTGCTACTCTGAAACCTATTAAAACACAAATTGTCAACATCATGTGTAAATAGACCATGTAAACAGCCTTAAATCAAACGCTAACAAGTTCTCGTGCAGCATTTTCTTCACTTTGCCTAGCTGTGAATTTCGATTATTATTGATGGAAATGTTTGTGGTCAGTTTGTTTGTGTACGGTGAAATCAGTGTTTATTGACACTTACTGATAAAAATCTAATCCTTCTGAGCCTGATGGCTCCCCACAGCACCGGCCCTTCAAGCCACAGAGAGCAGCAGCTGCTCTTTGGGCTTTCCTATGTTCAGCTTTGGTGTCATGTTCCTCAACAGTTCCCCTCTTTTGTGGGCACGCTGTAGAAGTAACTCCTGGAGCTCCTGACCAAGTGGAAAGCACCCTGCATTCGCTCTCGAACCAGCAGGAAGTTTAGTAATGGTCTGAGGACACTGATGCTATTGTCTATGCCTCACGGTTATCATCAGTAGGCTTCAAAGCACTTTACAAAGGAAGTCAGTATCATTAACCCCCTTTTACAGATGGGGAAACTGAGGCACGTAGATTGGAAATTACTTGCCCAGGTCACTGGCAGAGGTAGGACTAGAACCCAGGTCTCCTAAGGCCTAGGCTAGTGTTCAAGCCACTGCTGCTTTCTTTGGGTAAAGTCAGACTAGAAGCTATTCTGCAGGTGCTGGAAGTGAGAGGGGGCCTGTACGTTCCACCCCACAGATTGCACCTCCCACAAGATACAAAGCAGAGTGCCCCTGCCGGTGTGAGGCTGGTTCTGAGCTCACCCTGCACCTCAAACACCTACCTGCATGCATGTCCCAGGGATGTGGGGGCTGGCCCGACAATGGATTAAAGTGCAGTGGGACCAGACCCAGGAAAGCCAGTGGACAGCACAGGAGAGTAGAAGGTCCACTGGCAGCCCCAGTGTAGGTGAAACCTCTGTTCACAGGTCAGTTATTCTGTGGGAACCGGGAAGGACTCTGGCACCAGATTCCCTCTCAGCTAGCGCTTTGCTGGCTGCAGCCTGTGTCCGGGTCTGATGCTGGCTGGGACTTTCCGTGAAGCCAGCTGGAGATGTTTTCTTATCTACCAAGCTCATTCTCGATTGAAACAGAAATTGGCTTGATTCACCCCCACCCAACAACAGGTGTTGGCACCCTCCGGCTTCCAGGTGGGCTCCAGCAAGGGAGGGCAGCTTTAAAGTACAGTGAGCTGTCTTGGGAGAGGCTGCACAGGGGACGTGCTGAGTCAGCAGATTGACCAAAGGGTCAGTTACTTTCAGGACTTTTCTGCTGGCTCTGGGCCTTTGGTGTAGGGGGCACCTTGCACAATTGCTATGCACTTGGCCCCTGGGGTAATTCGTGCCACCAGGTAATTCTGCTGCCATAAACCCTGCAGCAAGTCTAGCCCTGCTGCAAACATCTTTTACAACTAGCCTTTTGGTGGTGAGTCTGCTAACAGGAGGAACGCAGTGAAAAGTCACACAGAATGATTGATTGACAGACACTGAGCGAGGGGATCGGGGAGTCTAGGGCGCAGGGCACTGGGCTGAGATTCAGGAGCTCTGGGCTCTGCTCTCATCTCTACCCTGCCCTGCTCTGTGACCGTGGTCGAGTCACTTCCCTGCTCTGCCTCCCTCCCTCCCCACTCTTCCTGTGGGTCTGTGCAGCACCCAGCACAACGGGGAGTCTCCGGGGCTCCAGTGACACGGACGCCTGCCCTCACTAGGGAAAAGCTGGGTTAACACATGGGAAAATCCTCGCGTGGACAAGGCAATTGTGGTTTTCATATGGGCTAACTGGCTTAACTCTTCAGCTCCCCCCAATGTTTGCCTCAGCCCATTAACAGGTGTGCAAATGACACACTGCCCTCGCCACACAGCTGTTTCCAGGTGTGAGCTAATACGTGGGTGGTGCGTGTGAATAGGGGTAATTCAGCTGTGCGACTAACCTCCCAGCTCTGAGCTGTTCTCGGAACATGTGGCTGAAGGCCTCCTGGCTCTCAGTCCAAGCACTTGGAGGAGAATGCCCTGGCGAGGCCCTGTGGCTTCCTCTGTCCATTTCATACAGTTCATTAAGGTTTGGAGGCTGGATGGAAATCTTTCTTGACTGCTTATTGAAAAATAACTTCCTGGGGAGTTAACAGGCCCTGGCTAAAGCTGCGAGGGCTGGATCCTGCTCCTATCAAAGTCACTTGTAAATTGAAAAGATAGAAGTGGTGATTGCATGGTATTGTTTCACAAGGGGCCTGCGCCATACATCCTGCCCACTCCTCCTCCCACCCGTGGTGGAGAAAGAGAGACAGAATCCATGGACACATGGATCATGAGATGAGCTAAATTCTAGATGTTATATGAACACTGTGGTTAATTATTTGTTCCCCAGTAGCATCAACAAACTTGACTGAGATCAGGGCCCCATTGGGCAGGGACCTGCACATGCAAATAGTAACAGACAGTCCTTGACTTAAAGCATTTAGAACCTACATAGAAAAGGGAAGGTTTATCATCCCCATTTAACAGAAGGAGACAGAAGTACTATGTGACTTGGACAAGGCTGTCCAGGGAGCCAGTGGCAGAGAACTGACCCTCTGCGTTCCTGAGTGGCAGGACAGTGCCTTAAGCACAAGACCATCCTTCTCCTCTGAGTTTACACCTCACTTCATTTGGGATCTGTCTGTTTCTTTGTCCAATAATCCTGAAGGCCGTCAAGGAGGGATGCCCATCCTTCTGCCCTCAAGAGCCCGGGGGAAAGCCATCCCCTCACAGAGTAACAGATTCCAGATCCAGAAGGGACCACTGTGATCATCTAGTCTGACCTCCTGGGTAGCACAGGCCAGAGACCTGCTGCAAAATAACTCCCGTAGCAGATCTTTTAGAGCAACAGCCAGTCTTCATTTAAAAATGGTCAGTGAGGGAGAATCCACCCTGACCCTCAGTGACTTGTTCTACTGGTGAATTATTCTCGCTGTACGTTGTACCAGGCAGAGGTGTGTTCTTATATTCCCTGGGAATCGCTCTCCCGTGGAAAAGGGCCCTTGAGTTTGCTGGACCAAGAGCAGAAGTAGCGTCTCCCTTTTCGATAAATGTACCCGTCAGCGGCATACACCTGTGGTCTGGGTGACCACAGCCCGTCTGCCGAGAGCTGGCTGCAGGACCTGGAAACAGGGCTGTAGGTCAGGGCACAGTGTCACCGCGTCACAGGGCAGACCTCAGGAAATGACCCGGGATGGCATGTCCCACCCTCCCCTAAGAGCCCCGCTGCAGTCCAGGACGAAGCCAGGGCTCAGAGTGAGACATGGGTGGGAGGAGCGTAGCTGCCTTGCTGCCACCCAGGGTGGGCTTGTTCTGGGGATAAACTCCAGCCATTAGGGCTGTCAGACCTGCAGGCCCCCGCTGCGGCTGCAGGAGTCCAGCCTCACCCCTCCTCTGCATTGTTAGTTCCGGATCTTACCCGGCGGAGCCGTGCTGCCCGTCTGGGGCTCCGGTGAGCTCCAGGATGTCACTTATGGGGATGCCCTTTCCCCCCATTCATTGGAAGCGTTGGAGGCAATATGGAGTGACGCTGCTTAGGGTCTGGCCCAGAACAGCTTCTCCCTGCCAGTTTGGCAGCAGCCTTCCCCGGCCGGCTCCTCACCTGGCCCAGCAGCTCAAAGCCAGGCCACTGTTCTGTGCGTGTCTTGGCTGGGTGCACCGTATCGCTCTTAGGCCACCCCGGGGAGGGCCTTGTGCCCCTGCTGCAGCAGAGAACCCCAAGTGCAGTCAGACCTTTAGGAGCAGGAGCAGAGACTAGTTTCTCAAGAGCACAGCCGTGGGGCTTGGGAGTGGGGAGGGGCAGAGAAGCACCAGTGCAGCCCAGAGCGTGGCTCATAACAAGGAGGGACGGTGTGAGTGCGGTGCAAAAGGAGAAACAATGGGTCCCGTGCTTCCCTCCACTTCTCAAATAAACAAGCTCGCCTGTACTTGGTGGGAATTCCTGACACATGCTCAGAGGGGACATGCTCAGCAGGTGACACGGTGCTAAAACCTTCCTGACTCACAGAGATATTGTGTGACACACAGACCCCCAGCACACACTCACGCTAGCGGTGAAAGGGTTTTGTTTGCTCAGGGAGGGAGGGGAGTGAGCTGAGTCACCCTGAGGAATTTCTCCTCAAAGCGTGTGGAAAGTAGCACCACTGCAATAGGACCAGTAACAGGTAAAAGCCACATCTCAGTCGAATAATTTCCTCCCCTCCATCCTTTAAATCTAAAACCAAACCTCTGACTGGGTAACAAGCTTTCTACAAGTTTGGGTAACCCTTTACGTCCCAAGTTGGGCCACCAAAAAGGTGGTATTAATGTAGATGGAATAACTCCATACATTTCCGGTTCCATAGCTTCTGTTCTTACCAGGCAGGATTTCACCAGTCAGCCACAAGAGTGGCAGGTCTGGCCCATTCGCTGAGCAGTGACTTGTGGCACTCAATCCCAGCCGGCAGCCTTTAGCTTTCAGCTCCATTGTACAGGGAGGTGGGAACTGCAGAAGGAAGTTGGTGCAGAGAACTCCTGTCTGTAGGAGGCTGTAGCTGTAAGCCCCACTTCACCACAGAAAGTTCCCGGCCAGGGCTCTGGGAACCTGTTTCAGCAGAGTTCCTTAGGTCTGGTCTAGACTAGAAAATTAGCTACGTTGTTCAGGAGCGTGAAAAATCCACACCCTGGAACAATGTAGGTAAGCCAACCTAAGTCCCTGTGTAGCACTTGGGAGGAGCCAGAAGAATTCTTCCGGGGTGGGAGAACCCCTCCTGTCGGCATACATAGTGTCTGCGCTGTGGTGTTTTAAATGTAGACCAGCCCTTTACCTGCACACCAAGCCAGGCTCCTCATCCATCTGAAAGCGGCTCCTTTAGGCCTTCCCATGGGCTTCAGGTGGCAAAATGTTTCCCAGGCCTCAGATCCTCCCCAAGGCTGGGCCATTGGTCCAGCACGTCATGGGATGCATAGAGAATGCCTTGTGGGAGGGTAGCCCTGGTGGGAACTGGTCTAAGAACGTAACCAGTTTGGCACCAAATCTCTCCAGTTTGAGTGTGCTCTGTACTGATCCCATCTCTCCTCCCTGGCTAGGAACGGCTGTGTGTCCCCCCTGTGACAACGAGATGAAGTCGGACGCCATCATTGAACACCTGTGTGCCAGTGAATTCGGTAAGGAAACATTCCGGCCTCCTCTTCTCCCTTTTCAGAGTTTCATTTACACGAGGGAGGAGAAACTCGATATCATGCCGAGCCCCCTCTCCTTGGGCTGCTCAGCTAATTACTGACAGTTTCCTGTCTTGGTTAGGAATTGCCATGGTGCAGTAAATTCGATGAAGGAGGAGCAGCTCCCTCCTAGCATGCTGGGAGCACTGCATGGCTGCTGCAGGGCCATCATGCTTTGCCTTTTCTTTCTGGTGCTTGCATCAAAAACTAATGCGGATCCACCCTGCTGAGCCAGCAGGAGCCCGGCTGGAAGTTCCCCTGGGGCGGCCATGGCTGTTCCGCTGAGTCTCGTTATCAGACTGGAAGTGCACTGCCCACAAAGTGTCTTTGGTGCTGGAGCTGCATGGAGCCGAGTCTGGGACTGCTCCCTCTGAGCTGTGCAGAAGAGAGCTAATCGCACCCAGGAGCAGGGCCTGACCCTGTACGTGTCCTTTGCCCATGTCATCGTCTACCCCAGTGCCCAGGGCTACTGGCCTGGAGCAGCGGAATGGCACCCCAAGTTGGCAGTGGGGAGCATGGCCACTCAAGTAGCAGGGCAGTGGGGGATTGGCCCCCTGGGGTGCCTCCCCGCGAGGCCCAGGAAGCTGCAATGTCACCCCAGCCGGGCCTCCCTGAGGCACTTGGGTGGCAGGTTTCTCTCTAGGAAATGGACGTGCCCCTAGATGTCACTGTTGTGCTGTGGGAGGCCGGGAGAGGGGAGCGGAGAGATCAGGAGGCTAACGGGAGGGCAGGCAGTGAGGGATAAAAAGCTCGGGTGCTTACAGCCGGGACACAGCTGGGCCCTGGAGTTTGAGTGACTCAGACTTAGCCACACAGGGAAGCTGGGGAGGTGGCGGCAGTGGGAAGTGGAAGGGGCGCATTCCCAGATCGTGGATCCTGCCTGGCTTTGCTAACCTGGGCCCACGTGCAGCTGAGTTTTGGGGCTGGGATTGTGGAGGGGGAAACTCTCCCACTCCTGTTCGGGGGGGAGAGAACTCGGTTTCCCCTGTGGTGCTTTGCCCTTCTCCGCCTTACACAGCGGGCCCTGTGGTTATTCATCCAAAACCAAGACTTTTTTTCTGCAGAGTCCTCCACTCCGCACAATTACATGCAGTCCCGGGGCCTGCCCGCCTGGAGCGGAGGCAAGGACAGCAGGGGGTCTCGCAATCTCTCTGACCTGGCTATTGTGATTTCACAGGACTTGATAAGGTCTCTGACAGCCAGAAGTCACTTATTGTTCCCTGTCCCACTCTGCAAACCCCAGCCATCACCCACCTCACCCAGATTACTTCTTCCCTTGTCTCTCCAGAGCTGCAATGGCCTGGCTCCAGTTCTACTCCTTCACCCAACAGCCTCCCCACCGCCCGTGCCTGAAGGCCCTACTCTTCGCCTATCTCTTTCTCTGGGGGCTCTCCTTGGGAGGCCGTGCATCCCTGCTAGACCCTGCTTGGGGCATTTCATGGCCTTGCCTCTAGCGCAGGCGGGTCCCCTGTGCAGAAATGGGGCAGCCCCTCCTGAATAACGCCTCCTCACCCTGTTAACTCAGCACTGTAGGAGACATCGCCTAGTGTCTGTGTCGGTCACAGGGCGCGGAGGGGGCTCGGTGGTTGCTGTAAAGATTGTTCGGCGCTCCAGGGTTAACGTGTCTTCCCCGGAGCCTTAGCACATTTGTGTTTTGACAGTGTCTCTGGCTCTAAAGCCATCCGTGTGGGGAATTTGTGTCCTGGCCAGTCAGCCTGTGGTCTGCCTTGGGGAAGGCTGCAGCCGAGCTGAGCTGGCTCTCTGCCTAGAGCGTAAGTAAGATTAGTAACTGTGAGTGACATCCCAGGAGTCTTGCACCTGCAGCCTCGGCTGGAGGAGAAGGGAAGAGTGTATTCCCCACGCAGAGAGATGCAGCCTCCCAGCTGGGCTGAGCTGCTCTGCAAAGAAGGGGCCCAGCGCCCACTCTCTGCTGGAGCTCTGGCACTGCTCACTGTTCAAGCAGGAGCATTTTTGACCCACGTGGGAAGGAAACTCCCTCCAGATGCCTCCCAGTCACCAGTGATTCTTACAGAGTAAACTTCTAGCAGGTTTCCCTGGCCATGTGTGAGACGGGGAGGAGTCTGCAGGATTTCTAGCAGGATTCCCTGGCCATTGCAGAGAGGAGGCCAGCTTGGTCCGGCTGAAGTGGAGGGGACAGAGCCAGGCTGTCAGCAAAGTGGTTGGTTCGGGGACATCGTCTGTGCTGGGCTGCACCCCTGCTGGCCAGTCTAGAGCTTCAGGGGCTCAGGTGTGCCCGTCAGGTGGCCGATGAGTCCAGGACTGGTTGAAGTGAATGCTCTGAGCTCCCTGGCTGATGTGGGACAGGCTGGTGCTGCTGACACATCGTAGAGCCAGCCAGTGTCC
Organism: Natator depressus; assembly: GCF_965152275.1. NCBI lineage: Eukaryota > Metazoa > Chordata > Testudines > Cheloniidae > Natator > Natator depressus. The sequence continues at coordinate 704,812 of NC_134259.1, forward strand.
TCAGTTACTCCATTTTCATGTAAAATGCAGCATTTCCCCTCCAAACTGCCCTGGCCACCGTCCTCTGCCAATTGCGGGAGCCATCCAGACTTCAGCCCCCTCGCCCCCTCCTCCTGCAGCCCCATGGGGCAGCCTGTGTGTTTACAATAGCTACTCTATTGCTCACAGAGCCCCCGTCTCTGCTTGGAGCCAGAGGTCAGGAAGGTTCAGCCAGTCAGTTATCCTGATTGGCCGGCCATTCACCAGCGCCGGGGAGCAGGGGTGTCCAGGCACAATCCCGGTCAGCGCTGAGATGGACAGTTCTATGGAGCCAGCGCAGAGCAGAGGAACCACAGCCTTTCCAAAGATCCTCCCAGGCCACTGTCTTTGTGATAATTCCTCCTCATTCGGTAAAAAGAGGAAGCTGTCAATCAGCATTGCCCCTGCCTGAGAGAGAGAGAGAGATCTCCCTATGGCTCCACTCAGTGGGTCACTCTGCCTTTCTCCTCTGGTCCTCAAATGAATAACACCCCAGGAGACACCCTGCCCCACCCTGGCACCTGGTAAGCCAGAATGCTGGGTACTTTAAACTATTGCTTTAAGACATCGTCCAAAAGTCCTAGGGCAGGTGTCCCCATTGTTGAATGGGGGTGTGTGTGTGAAGGTTTGGACTCAAATGGGGGTTTCTTGAATGTGGCTGTAACTCCAACTGGCTGAGCTGTGATGTTGATAGGGCTTCAGCTTTCCTGGGTGAGTCTGTGTGCTGCAAGAGGTCAAACTAGATGATCATATTGGTCCTTTCTCACCTTAGAGTCTGTGAAGAGTCTAGAGTCTGTTGCTAGCTGGTCCCACAATATGCAGCCTAAAGCCCACAAGGCAAGTGTGTGCCACATGGCTAGTGCAGTGCAGGAAAGTGTGAGCAGGGTCAGGGGAACTACGTTGCCTTGTCCCATGACTCCTTGCATTGCCTAGCACATCTGCCCGGGGGCTCCCATGGGGCGTGGGGCTGCAGGGTGACAGCCTGGCTTAGAACTTCAGAGTCATCCAGATGCACCCAAAAGTTTGGATGCTTCTCTGAGCTCCTTTTGGCCTGCCAGACTGCTCTTCAGGACTTGCAAGGCCTCCTCGTGCTCGGATATCTAGGCAGAGGACACTAGCTGAGAAGGCTGTGCTGTGCTGCTCCCCCCTGCCCCTTTTGGAGCAGGAAGGAGGAATACCACACCAGACTTTCTGAGCCTCCTGAAGGCTTGTGGTAGGCTTGGGGTGGGAGATGAAGAGGGAGGCCTGTCCTGAGTGGCTGTTCAGGCGTGGCTGTGCAATGAATTTGGTTCACTCCATTATCTACTTCAAAGTGTCACATTCCAGCTTTGATTCTTGCTTTTGTGGACAAGACACAAACTTGCAGCAATGAGCGAGTGAAAATCCCCAATGGTGGCCTGTTCTGCTGGCTTCCTTTTATCAACTCTGCGTTCGTCTGCCAAACCCATGTGCCACTTTTGCAGCTATGGAAAGCAAAAATAAGCCCTTATGTTGCTAGTGTTGAGCAATGAGGAAAAGAATGCAGAGCTGGTGGCTTAGGATGTGAGGCAGACAATCATAGCTAAACAGAACTTAATGAAAAATAGTGTAGGGAAAAATATTAGTTTTCTCAGATCAAACCAGCATTAACTGTTTTTGACATCCTTGCTGGTAAACGTAACTTTCCTGGAAGGTTCTTAAAGGCCTTATGAACAAGGTGTGCATTCCTCAGGGATTAGCATTTGTGCCAAAGGGTGCTATGCAATCCCAAACCTGCTCAGCATGCAGGCCTCATTATCCTTTCTGCTGGCAATGAATGCGTGACTCTCCGCAGGTTTGATTGGCCAAATGTCCCAAGTTCAAGGCAGATTTTTTCCAACAGGGAAAAACAGACAGGAAAACCTATGTAATTGTTTCCCAGGAATGCATATGCTTCAGACCAGATCAAGTAACAGATGGGGAAGCCAAAGTGGAGTTTGAATTCAATATGGCAGCCAGCCTGCTGTCTTTAGAAATGTTCAGGGGAGAGAAGGCAGTTTGAGTTCTGCCCCGTTGCACGGGTCTCCTCTCAGTCTCCTGAATCATAGAATATCAGGGTTGGAAGGGACCTCAGGAGGTCATCTAGTCCAATCCCCTGCTCAAAGCAGGACCAATCCCCAACTAAATCATCCCAGCCAGGGCTTTGTCTGACTTTCATGTTGAGACTATTGATTACTGTAGAGAGAGATGAATAAGGGGGGACATGGTTAAAGTATTCAAAATAAATAATGGGACAGAGAAGGCTGCTGGGGATTGTCTCTTGTCCCTGTCTCAAAGCACTGGAACCAGGAAATGGAAAGGAGGCTAATTCCAAACTGATCAGAGGAAATATTTTTTCACACTCGCAGTTATCTGGTGGAACTCACTGCCACAAGATATTATTGAGGCCAAGAGTTTAACAGCATTCAAAAAGGGATTTACATTCATACAGGTGAAACTAATATCTAGAGCTGTTGCAGTAAATATTGAACAAATTTTGGGAAGGGATACAAACTCTCCTGCTGTAGGGCAGGCACCATTCTCTAGCTATTGGGGGTAGGGAGGAAACTTCCTGGGGGCAGGTTAGCCCATCACTCCCACACTGCAGGGTTCTTGCACCTTGCTTTGGAGCAGCTGGTACCAGCTACTGCCAGGGACAGGATACCAGGCTAGATGGGGCCCTGGTCTGATCTGGTCTGGAGATTTCTGTGTTCCTAGAAATCAGGCTACATGATCATTAGCAGCTGAACACCGACGTCTATAATTTTGCTTATTCCAGGAGAGGAATGGAAAATGTCATTCCTGTTTTCCATAAGATCATGTCTCTGCACTGGACTGTCGACTCCGTCTATCTTCTCCCACTGTTCAGCAATTCCCTTTTGGCCTCTCTAGCATTACATGGTGATAGAGCTTTCCCAGAGGTGTGTCACATCCTTCTCCCATCGAGTCTCAGATGCAGCTTCTCCTCATTGCTGGGCTTGATCTCAGACAGCAGCACTTGCTGCCTGCTGTCTGGTTTGCTCTGTCTATAAACAGAGGCTTTTCTTTGCTGTTAGACGTCTCCCTTGTCTTTTAGCAATCCTATTTCCTACACTGATCATGCCCGCTCTTTATATTGCGGCTCAGGTGCACTTCTGGACTTTGCAACTCAGCCGCTGAGTTGACTGCAGCAATTGGAGCCAGCACTACATTGCACACCCAGTCTTTGCTCTTGCTTAGTCTGTGTTTGGAAAGGGGCAGACTGCACTTGGGACCAAAGCAAATGCCATGGTATTTTGTTAGACCTAGCTATGGCTTTGCCAGAAGAGAGGAGGGGTCCATGCCTGCTGAGCCCCATGGGTAGTGAGTCAGCAAAGAAACTTCCAAGCAATTGCTAGTAAACCCAGAACGCCAATCTGTACTTCATGTTTGAGTGCAGGGAACAGCTACAAGCAATGCCTTGGCACCAGAGTAGGTGCACTTAAAGGGGAAGTGTAGCATCTAGAAACCCACTTCGCTCAGAGCAAAAATAAATAAACCTGGGAGGAAGAGCTGTTCCCCTGAAGTCGGGCTGGCAGGCTCAGAACAACTGTTTCTCATTTTTCCTGGAAGTCCCTGCAATGCACCTTACATCCACAGAGACTGGAATGTGAGGAATGAGCCATTATGGCATCTCCATAGCGGGCAAACAGTGGGAAGGGAAATAAACATTTAACCACACGCTTGTCATCAGTGTCTTGTTCTGAATATTCTTCCCAAATGCTGGGACGGTTACACAACACACCAGGGTGGCCAAACCAGAAGTATTCAGGCCCTTAGTGGAGCAGCCCAGGACATTAACTAACCCATATGGCAGTCTGATTATTGAGAAACTCTGTTGCAACAGAGTCCATGGGGCGGAAATACTCCTTTGGAGACAATTTCCTGGGCCAGGCTGCCCATGTAGCTGCCTCCCCTCAGGTCTCGTAGTGTTTGTGGGGAGATGAAGCAGTTGGGTTAAACTTAGAACAGGCTCTAGGACCCTGCGAGGTGGGAGGGTCCAAAAGTTCAGACTGCAACCAGAGCCCAGTCGTCTACACTGCAGTTAAACAGTCCTTTGGCCAGAGCCCCATGAGCCTGCCATGAGCTGCGGGGGTCTAACTGCAGTGTAGGCAGACTCTTAGATGCTGCCAGAGGGCTCGTGCCCCAACCAGCAGCTCTCAGGAATATTCCTATTGGCTCTACTCAGATATTATTCTGGGGTATAAAATATATAAATCACTTGGGAGTGGAAGGTGGGGGGAGTCCCCCTCAAACAATGTAGATCTAGAACCCTGGGGTTAGTGGTATGTGCCAGCACTGCTAAAATCTACCTAGAGTCCATTGCCCATTGGCAATGCCTGCATATGCATATCAATTGAAATATAATTATAAAAATTCATATGCTCAGAACCAGAGTTACGGCATCTTCAGATCACTGTAAGATCCTGAAGTTTTACTGTGATTTGACAGATCTTGAATTCCTGGTGTCCTCAGGGTCCCAGACCATTTGGAGTTCAATAACCAGATCTGAAAACCCACCGCAGTGTGTGTGGCTGCAGGATAATGTAGTCTCTGGGACTCATTTTATTTGGCCTGAACTTTTCATAGACTGGACTATTATGGAAATACATGTGCCATGTCTGGCCATTTTTAAAAAATAATGTTTTTTATTAATTTTTCAAGAAAAATGCAAAATCAAACCAATGCAATGAGCGAGATATTTAAATGAATAAAACAAACATCATGACAACACCAAACTACTGCAGCATACTTTCAACTTCTTTGTTAGTCCCAGATACAGGAAAGAGGCATAGGGTTAGTGTGTACTGGTCGCAAATGTAATCTGAAAGAAAGTTGTTTTAGCAATGACATCACACAGGAGCTCTGTTACATCATAACGGCGTGAATGCATCCATCTGGCACCAGATACTAGTGTATTTCCCCATGTTGTCATTGGTAGATTTTTCTCTCCCAAGCCTGGGTTGGACAATTCTTTCAGCCATTCCAAGTCACCTAGAAGTCAGTCTTTGTTTCCCAAACCAGCATGACTCTGAGGTGTATCTGTATTTTTTAAACAAGCGCTGAAACTGTTGCAGGTCTGAAGTGCAACCCACTCCTCTCTTTTCCCAAAGCCTCTTTCCCCTGGCTGTCCCAGAAACTGTTTCTATTTGAAAACAAAATGCTCTCCCAAGTCTAGGAAAGGTTCCAATAAGCTGATCAGCACATGACTGGTGTCTGTTGTGGATGAGTTTCCTGGTCCTGCCCGGCAGCTGGTGAATCTCAGTGACAATGGGAAGGTGGCCGGGTTTTTTATATCCTTTCGTGACCATGTCCGTTTTCACTGCTGTTCTTCTGGGGACAGATTCACGGTTCATGCAGCTGTAGTTCATGTTCCAGCTCCTGCTGCTGTGTTTTCTTCTCTCCGTTAGGTGGAAGTCCTGAGGAGGGTTAATAATGCTGCTTCCAAATCTGCCCAGTCAGGAGGGTGGGAATAAGAGACACTTAACGACTTAGTTAATTCAAGGTAGCTGCAAATGTGCTGGTGGGCAGCGTGTTCCATTCATACTGGGGAGTGGGAAGTGGGGCAGGATGGAATTCTGTGAACACCTGCCAAGACTTCATGCCATAGCTGGAGGGGGCGTGAACCTTTCGTGTCTTGCTCCCTTGTTCATGTGGCAGGGAGATCTGGGCATCGGACCTCTGGCTCAACTCTGGCCACTCTTGCATGAAAGAGGGTCAGCAGCAGGTGAAGCTAATTCACCAGTCGTCTTTATCCATCCTGCCATTCACTTCATGGCTTGTCCTTGTTTTGACCAACGAATGTCTTTTGTCTATGTCATTTACTTGTAATGACGAGGGAGCTTGCAGTGGTTGGTCATGGGATAGCAGACTACCCAGCCAGGCTTTGTGCAAGGACCTGGGTTACCGTGTTATACTTTTATAAAAATCTTTTTGGTGTGTGACAGGGTCGGGCCAGATGGCTACAGGAGAGTAATAGAAGGCAGATATATTAGCCCCAGGTTAAGTAGGTCCCTTTTCCCTGGGTAAGGTAACAGGGAAGGTTCCAGAACAACCAGGAACCTTTTGGAGACAATTAAGACAGACAGGCTGATTAGAACACCTGCAGCCAATTGAGAAGCTGCTAGAATCAATTAAGGCAGGCTAATCATGGCACCTGGGTTTCAAAAAGGAGCTCATTTCAGTTTGTGGTGTACGTGTGAGGAGCTGGGAGCAAGAGGCACTAGGAGCTGAGAGTGAGAACGTGGACTGTTGGAGGACTGAGGAGTACAAGCATTATCAGACACCAGGAAGAAGGTCCTATGGTGAGGATAAAGAAGGTGTTGGGAGGAGGCCATGGGGAAGTAGCCCAGGGAGTTGTAGCTGTCGCACAGCTGTGCCAGGAGGCACTCTAGACAGCTGCATTCCACAGGGCCCTGGGCTGGAACCCGGAGTAGAGGGCAGGCCCCGGTTCCCCCCAAATCCTCCCAACTCCTGGTCAGACACAGGAGGAGTCGACCTGGACTGTGGGTTCAGAAAAACGGCCAAGCTGAGGGCTGCCGTGAAGCTCCAAGGCGAGCAAATCCGCTGATAAGTCCAAGACCCAGCAAGGTAGAGGAGGAACTTTGTCACAGGTGTCACTAAAGACTTGCCAGGCAAGTGAAGGTGACACAGAGGCAGGATTCTGATTTGCACGGAGACAATTGGCTTCAATACTTCCCATGGCACCAGGAGGAGATGTCCTAGCATCTTGCTGCTCCTGCTTTAGCTGCACAGTTTCAAACAGCGCATGAGCCTGTTACCAATTTCCTCTCCAGAGGAAAAGCTGGGAACTTTCAGAAGTGCCTAGAGCCCCAATCGCACCATCACATCTGTCTGCAGTGTCTTTCTTCATCTATCCAGCCCTTTCTTTTTAGCCCAACCATAGGTAAGGCATCTGCTTAGCTGTTCAGAGAGGTCTCTCCCGTTCACCTACAAGAAAGACTTTGGAGGACAAGTCATTTTTTCAGTGAATGGCTCTAATGTTCTTGATTCTCGTCCTCTCCATCCCTGGAACTGTGTAAGTTCATTTCCTCTCTCCCCACAGATGTTCCTGGTATTTAGCTAACACCTTTAGCACCCTTGGCAAGCAGCACCATTTAGAAACAGTAAATCTTACCTGTGGCCTTAACAGAGAGGAAAGTGACAGGAGGAGTGTCAGCACATTTCAGATCCTGCCCTGGGCATCTGCTCCAACCTGTTAAGAGCAACCAATTAAGGATGCATTAGCTTTTGGAAAGTTCCTCAAAGAGCTCTGGATTGTGCTTGAGATCTTTGTTTAGTCTTTGAGGGGTACTGTCACATGGGTGATTTATCAAGCAGAACTGTTTATCTGGCACTAAAATAAACTCTAAGCTGTTCAGATTGAGATTTCTCGTGAATTTCCACCAAGGTAAACACTGGTAACTGGCAGGTTACAGATTCTCTGTCAAAGCCAGACACATACAATAAATGTTTAAACTAAAACTTGCTATAAAGGGCAGCTGTCACTGGGTCCACCACACCTCTCTGCTCTCTGCAGCCTTTTCCCATTCATTCCTGTAATTCTAGTTTACACTTCTAAAGCTTTGCCTGCATCCCCATGGCATTTACAGACTAGGCTTAAGAATTGTCTCACCCCCTGCTGAAATGCAGTCATGTCTGGGGTGGGAGGCAGCAGCAGTTTAACAGCACACAGCAACACTATGCAGCTAATTAGGACATGGAGTGAAGAACGCTGTATCCATTTGAAACCACAGGAGGAATGTTGGGGAGTCAGGACATTGGGGTTCACACGCTGAGGCCTGGAAAAAGTGCTAGGGGGATCTTTTATGAGCACAAGTGGTGAGGAGCCCAGTGTTGCATTTCATGTGGAAGACGGCACCTCCAGCAGCCCCCTAACACCAGCACTGACTCACTGGGAAGCGCCACTTCCTGGAGAGCCGATGGTTCCCTGGAGGCTTCTCCTCTGAGTTCTGGTGCAGCCAGACCTTGCTACACTTCTGATGTCTGATGGGGTCACAGCCCCCTGTACTTTCCCAGGGGCTGCCCAGAGAGCTTTCTGTTGGCACTTTGGGGTCTATTTTCACACAGCCTTGAGCGATGAACCCCTGATGAACCCAATGAACTGAATAGCTTCACTGCAAAATGTGATTTTTTTCCCTTGTTATGAATAGGAAGCATTTCCCTATGTAACCAGAAGGCTGATGGCGGGTGAGGTTTCCACAGCAGCTGGGTGGTGTGAAAGTGGTGCTCACACATTTCCAGCTATGATGGCAAACGCTCTGCCAGAACAGCTCTCCCCTCCTCACCTTCTTATAATGGTGAAATAACCGGCAAAATACTTCACAACTCTCCGAAGAGGAGAGTCGTTGGGTCTAGGAGTCGAGCCTGGAAGGAGTTCTGAAAGGTAGGGCCTGGCATGGTTCATAGGAGTGGGAAGATAAAGGAGAACATTCGCAACTCAGCCTGTCTGTGACACCTGGCTGCAAAGCCCGGCACCTGTTGGGAATCCCAAGGTCAAAGGCAGGGCCATGCACAGCTAAGTTGAGGCTAGAGGAGCTGCTTTTCCTAATGCCCTTTCTCGTAACATCAGTGCTGCTGGGAAGAAATGGGGCTTTGAATGGTTCTTCCAGCCCTTGTAATGCACGTGGGACTTTGTTTCCTTAACACCTGTGATGATTATTGTTGTTATTACGGTAGCATCGAAAGACCCATCTCAGGGGTCAAGGCCCCATTGTGACAAACCCTGAACTACGGAATACCTGGCCCTGCCCCAGGCAGCTCGCAGTTTCTCTGTGCAAGGGTAACATCTCAGTTATGCAGCTGCACCCAGCTTTAACAACCACCTTCAAGGTTGAGATTGTTGAAAGTGGCCCATGGGATCAGCCTTGCCTCAGCAGCAGGCACTGCACCTCGTCAGGTGCTTTCCCCCGACCACCTGCTAAGGGCATGTGGTCCTAACCGCAGCAATCGTGTGAAGGACAAAGGGACGGTTGTAACTCCTCAAGGTGGCAGTTTAGTGGGATCATGGCATGGGACTGGGGTGTTCTGTGTGTGGGAACGGCGGCTAATGTTACAGTCTGTGCCTGCAAAGGAAGGCCAGCTCTGCAAACAGGTGTCACGTGAACACTGATGTGTTAACAGATGCTTGTGGTTGGGATTGTGCTGTCCTCACTCTTCCATTGCGGGAAGGGGAGCGGGACCCTGTCATGGAGTGACACTTCTCCCCCATATCCAAGGGGAGAAGCACAACCCGCCAAGGAGCAGAGCCAGAGAGCCATGCCCTGGCTAGCCACTTCTCAGGGACCAAGCTGATGTTCACTCCAGAGCTGTCTGAGGGGAGTGAGGTTGGAAGAGGGGGAATAGTTCACTCCTGGCAGGGGTGAATCTCTGATCCAGGCTTATCTTCCCTGACTCCCAGTCGCTTCTGACAAGCTCCTGGGTCCCGGGCTGCAATAGACGCTTCTTTGTGATTCATTCCCCTCTCCCTGAGCAGTGCGGGGAGCAAGCCAGGCAGCCCCAGTGTAACTGGGGTGTGTTGGGATGATACGCCCCAGGTCCAGCAGGCTCCTGCCCTGTGCGCTTCCACACACAGGCCTCGTGTGGGTGCAGCTGCAGTTAGATGTTCATGGCTCGAGCGCTGTGCTTGGTCCAAGGCCTGTGTTTTTGGAAGGCAGTTGGCAGAACTGGGGCTGGCACTGCTGTATCTGCCGTGGGGTGAACCCTCTGTGTGGGATCTCTGAGATCCCTGTGTAATATGAGCACAGGTTCACTAGCTCACGCGGGGGTGACGTTTGGAGGATTGCTTACTGGCTGGTAACAAGGCTGGAGAATGCACTTGCCAGTGTTAAAGACGTTTCTTTGTGCTTTAGAGAGAGCCTCAGTCTGATGTGGGATAACTCACATGACTGGAGTACTGTCATGGATGGATATAAACTGTTCAGGAAGGACAGGCGGGGCAGAAAAGGTGAGGGAGTTGCACTGTATGTAAGGGAGCAGTATGACTGCTCAGAGCTCCGGTATGAAACTGCAGAAAAACCTGAGTGTCTCTGGATTAAGTTTAGAAGGGTGAGCAACAAGGGTGATGTCATGGTGGGAGTCTGCTATAGACCACCGGACCAGGGGGATGAAGTGGACGAGGCTTTCTTCCAGCAACTAATGGAAGTTACTAGATCGCAGGCCCTGGTTCTCATGGGAGACTTCAGTCACCCTGATATCTGCTGGGAGAGCAATACAGCGGTGCACAGACAATACAGGAAGTTTTTGGAAAGTGTAGGGGACAATTTCCTGGTGCAAGTGCTGGAGGAACCAACTAGGGGCAGAGCTCTTCTTGACCTGCTGCTCACAAACCGGGAAGAATTAGTAGGGGAAGGAAAAGGCGATGGGAACCTGGGAGGCAGTGACCATGAGATGGTCGAGTTCAGGATCCTGACACAGGGAAGAAAGGAGAGCAGCAGAATACGGACCCTGGACTTCAGAAAAGCAGACTTTGACTCCCTCCGGGAACTGATGGGCAGGATCCCCTGGGAGAATAACATGAGGGGGAAAGGAGTCCAGGAGAGCTGGCTGTGTTTTCAAGAATCCTTATTGAGGTTATAGGGACAAACCATCCCGATGTGTAGAAAGAATAGTAAATATGGCAGGCGACCAGCTTGGCTTAACAGTGAAATCCCTGCTGATCTTAAACACGAAAAGGAAGCTTACAAGAAGTGGAAGATTGGACAAATGACCAGGGAAGAGTATAAAAATATTGCTCGGGCATGCAGGAGTGAAATCAGGAAGGCCAAATCACACCTGGAGTTGCAGCTAGCAAGAGATGTTAAGAGTAACAAGAAGGGTTTCTTCAGGTATGTTAGCAACAAGAAGAAAGTCAAGGAAAGTGTGGGCCCCTTACTGAATGACGGAGGCAACCTAGTGACAGAGGATGTGGAAAAAGCTTATGTATTCAATGCTTTTTTTGCCTCTGTCTTCACGAACAAGGTCAACTCCCAGACTGCTGCACTGGGCAGCACAGCATGGGGAGGAGGTAACCAACCCTCTGTGGAGAAAGAAGTGGTTCGGGATTTAGAAAAGCTGGATGAACACAAGTCCATGGGGCTGGATGCACTGCATCCGAGAGTGCCAAAGGAGTTGGCGGATGTGATTGCAGAGCCATTGGCCATTATCTTTGAAAACTCATGGCAATCGGGGGAGGTCCCGGACGACTGGAAAAAGGCTTATGTAGTGCCCATCTTTAAAAAAGGGAAGAAGGAGGATCCTGGGAACTATAGGCCAGTCAGCCTCACCTCAGTCCCTGGAAAAATCATGGAGCATGTCCTCAAGGAATCAGTTCTGAAGCACTTAGAGGAGAGGAAAGTGATCAGGAACAGTCAGCATGGATTCACCAAGGGCAAGTCATGCCTGACTAATCTAATTGCCTTCTATGACGAGATAACTGGCTCTGTGGATGAGGGGAAAGCAGTGGACATGTTGTTCCTTGACTTTAGCAAAGCTTTTGACACGGTCTCCCACAGTATTCTTGCCAGCAAGTTAAAGAAGTGTGGGCTGGATGAATGGACTATAAGGTGGATAGAAAGCTGGCTAGATTGTCGGGCTCAACGGGTAGTGATCAATGGCTCCATGTCTAGTTGGCAGCCGGTATCGAGCGGAGTGCCCCAAGGGTCGGTCCTGGGGCCGGTTTTGTTCAGTATCTTCCTTAATGATCTGGAGGATGGTGTGGATTGCACCCTCAGCAAGTTTGCAGATGACACTAAATTGGGAGGAGAGGTAGATACGCTGGAGGGTAGGGATAGGATACAGAGGGCCCTAGACAAATTAGAGGATTGGGCCAAAAGAAATCTGATGAGGTTCAACAAAGACAAGTGCAGAGTCCTGCACTTAGGACGGAAGAATCCAATGCACCGCTACAGACTAGGGACTGAATGGCTAGGCAGCAGTTCTGCAGAGAAGGACCTGGGGTGACAGTGGACGAGAAGCTGGATATGAGTCAACAGTGTGCTCTTGTTGCCAAGAAGGCCAATGGCATTCTGGGATGTATAAGTAGGGGCATTGCCAGCAGATCGAGGGATGTGATCGTTCCCCTCTACTGGACATTGGTGAGGCCTCATCTGGAGTACTGTGTCCAGTTTTGGGCCCTACACTACAAGAAGGACGTGGAAAAATTGGAAAACTTCCAGCAGAGGGCAACAAAAATGATTAGGGGACTGGAACACATGACTTATGAGGAGAGGCTGAGGGAACTGGGATTGTTTAGTCTGCAGAAGAGAAGAATGAGGGGGGATTTGATAGCTGCTTTCAACTACCTGAAAGGGGGTTCCAAAGAGGATGGATCTAGACTGTTCTCAGTGGTAGCAGATGACAGAACGAGGAGTAATGGTCTCAAGTTGCAGTGGGGGACGTTTAGGTTGGATATTAGGAAACACTATTTCACTGGGAGAGTGGTGAAGCACTGGAATGGGTTACCTAGGGAGGTGGCGGAATCTCCTTCCTTAGAGGTTTTTAAGGTCAGGCTTGACAAAGCCCTGGCTGGGATGATTTAGTTGGGAATTGGTCCTGCTTTGAGCAAGGGGTTGGACTAGATGACCTCCTGAGGTCCCATCCAACCCTGATATTCTAGGATTCTATGATTCTGTGATATGGGCCTCTCAGACCCGCTGCTTTGGCTTTCACTGTGTGCCAGTAGCAAGGGGCATTTTGGCTCTGTGTTTTTAAATCAGGTCTCAGAGATCTGCAGGGAGCAGAGGGGTGTGCAGAGGGGCCTGGAGGGGCTGGGGCAGTGAGCAGAGACCTTCCGAGAAAGGGAGGTGGGACTTTTAAAGTCAGAGCAGTAGTTTTGCCCCAGACTGTCAATTGGCAAAGCCAGGCAAGGCGCAGTTCCCATCAAAGCAGAGGCTTTCTGAGTCCCAAGGCCACATGGTGCCTTCAGGTTGCCCCTGTGCCAACCCCACTGACTTCCATGCAGCAGAGCAGCATTTGTCTCAATCTCCATTATGAATCAATGGTGACCGCTTTGTGTGAGATGGTGACATGAAGCGTTTCCACGCCTTCAGTGCTCTTTGCAATCATCCTCACAGCTCCATTCTGCAGGGGGGAAACTGAGTCAGAGCAGGTCACCAGCAGAGCATCTGTGCCACAGCTGGGACTAGGACCCACCAGGAACTCTTGGGTCCTGTCCTGAGCAAGCAGCCGTCTCTGAAGCAGAGGAAATGCTGTAGTGCACGCGGACGTTCTCCCTGGAGGAGACACAGCTCTGCAGGAGGGGGCAGAGCGTGTGTTGCAGTACCTGAACTCCCAAGTACTTGGCACGGCATGGCTCAAGCCCTGATACTCTGCGAGCGCCTGGAAAATTCACTATGGGGCGGTTCAGACTGTCGGAGGATCAGTGGGGAAATGTCCCCTGCCACGAGCCCAGGAGAACAGCAGTCCTGGTGTGTGGCTCCAGAGCACCAGCGGTTCTTGAGGTACCCATGTGGCCTTGGCCAGCGGATGGGTTGTGCAGACCTGTCCTCGCTGGGACCAGGACTGCGGCTCTCTGCCGCCATGGTTGGCGTCCCCCTCATCCACGGAAGGAGCGGGGCTCTGACCCTTGGTAATGGAGGCCTCGATTCATTGGAGCGAATTAATGAGACTTTGAGGTTTGCATTGCCACAGGAGCCACGAGGGATCATCCCTTCAAGGCAGCTGGATGCCTGGAGATTAGCACTGGTTTTTATTTGTGTTATATTAGCAACGTCCAGAAACTGCCTTTCGTCTCCTTCACAAGGCCCTTCCTGGAGAGGGAATCTGCGGAGAACCCCGAAATGCGCTTTCAGGGTGATCCTTCAGGGTTTTTGGAAGGAGACAAGATGGGAGCATTGGGAAGCTTCTTCAACCAGACTTGGTAATCGAAGGGTCTCCCTTAAAATCCATTCTCCCTCCCCTGTTGCAACTGTCATTTCTCAGCTCCTGCCAACAGCTGGGACTTCTTTCCTGGAGCTCTAGGCTCTGATAGTTCTGAGCTCTGCTTTTATTAGGCTGTCAGCTCTCCAGGAGAGGGACTGTGTTTGCAGCGTGCTCAGCACAAGGTCAGCAGAGTGGGGCCATTCCTGGACGGGGTGGGCAGGCAGCAGTGGGTTCTGAGGAGGGGGACGTTGCGTGGTAGGCAGGATCTGAGAGCACTATGGGTACAGGCGGCAGCAGAAGGGGAGTCAGAGACAGAGCAGCGATTTGCACTGCATTGGGAGCTGAGTGGCTGTCCCAGCAGAATGGGTCCCAGGTTCAAAGTGGGGGAAAAGGACGACTCAAAAAATGAGATGTGCGTCTCCTGTCAACACCATTGACCAAACAGTGCACTCTGGTGTTGAAGGCACAAACCGAGAGCATCTCAGCCCTTATTGCCACCGCTTGGCCAGGGTCTTGGCACCGTTACTCCTGCCCATGCACCCAGCCATCCCTGCTCTTCCTACCCCACCAGGACCCTGCATCTCTCCTCATTCCAGGGGATGGCGAGACCAGCCGGGAGCTCAATCATTTTATACACTGGGAATGTCACAAACTCCTGAGAGCTACCAGTTGACGGGATGTCAACCTGAAGAGGTGCCTGGTTAACGGGGCTGGTCCCAGCCTGAAAGGGCTCGGCACTGCAGGTCATTGCCCCAGCTGGGAGATAAAATCTAACAATAAAGTCATCTTCCCCGTTCAGTGCTTCTCACCCCCAGTGGGTAAAATGCTGAGCTTTGGGTGCGAGAGCCCATCCAGGGCCCTTCACAGGAGCAGGTGTGTTAGCCTCTGGAGTCATGGCTACAGATCCAGCCGTGCCAGCAGCCTCCCTTCAGCTCCTGCTGTGGGTCTGGGAGAGAGGGCTCTTTCACTTCCCTTGCTAACCTCATGGGTTGTGTTAGCCTGCTGCCATGTCCCACCCTGGGCTTGGCTGCCTGTCAGTGGTGGGCCAAACGACTGCTGTGGGTTGGACCTGGTCAGCGCAGGGTTATTGTGCCTGTAAAGGGCTTGGGGATGCCGTGAGCTGGAAGGCAGCAGAGACTCGCATGAGATTATTTAATGTTTGCTGGTGCTACAGACCAGCTCCAGGACTGGTCGTGTCAGAGACTTTCGGGGGAAGTGCTGCTTAGGTTTCAGTGTGCCTCCATCATGCGGAGGGCACTGACAAATGAAGGCTGGAATGCAGGGATGCCCTCCTGGGCCTCCCACAACTCCTCCCAGGAATCTCGCTCCCCGACATGTGACCAGACTTCGCTTCTCACTCCTCACTCGGGCCGGGCCAATCCTGGAGCCTCCTGGGATTCATTCCTGGGTCTGTTTCTCTGGGTGATTTTATTTATTGTTCTTGCCCTTTCTCTGGGGTGGGAGGGGATCCTGCTGAACCCGTGGCTCTGATTGCAGTGGCAACTGGAGTAAAATCAATACACTCTATTTATTTTCCTCCTTGACTGACAGCTCCTTGCCTGCAGCCTTCTTCTCTTACAGTCCTAATGTGTCTCCTGGCAGGTTTCCTTGCTTTGAGTGGTTTTTAAAGGAAGGAGCAGTTAGGCTGAAGGAAAAGCCGAGTTTTTCCGTTCTCTCTTTCCCCCACCCCCCAGTGGTGCTGGAGTGGGGCCCTGCCAGCACGCGTTGGGAAACTGCAGCAGATGGAGGAGGATTTTCCCTAGTGCCTGACTCCACATTCTGGACAACGGCAGGGACTGCAGATGCATGTAATGCCACAGGGCTAATAGTTTAGCTGCAGGGTCACAGTAAGCCATGGTACACTTGACTCTTCTGTAGATTGGTGGCTTGTGGCTGGGAGCTGACACTAAGTCTTTTAGTGTAGGCTAGTGTAGGCTTGGCTTTAGCAGAACGTACTGGTGGTTAGCAAATCTCTCTTTTCACCTGGGCACTTGCCATGCTGTCAGCATTAGACCTAGGGTAGTTACCTGCCTTCCCCAGCTGCTAAGCCCCGTGTTTTCTAGTACCCAGAGCTTGCCAGGAATACAGGTCCCTTATACCCCAGTTGCTTGTTATTACAGCGACCCAATGGCTTTCAGTGCAGTACAAGTATGGAGGTGCACCGGGGAAAATTACTTTGTCTTTGAGTTTCCTTTCAGCCTTCTCTGTGTTATATTCAGAGGCGTGTGTTGGGGAGGGATGGCAAGGTCACTCGCCTGTGCCCACCCTGCTGGTTTTGTCACAGGTCACATGAGTTAGCCTTGCTGGAGCTGACAGAGTTTGAATGTTCGTGACCAGTGGAGCCAGCCCTGGGATGGTAAGGGCCCTCTGTCACATTGCATCATCAGCAGGCTCAGCCAGAGCATCCAGAGAATTAAAGCTGGGATCAAAAATAAAAAAGGAAAACGTGATTCTCCTGGTTTGGTTTTGTACTTGGAATTTTCATCAGCTCTAGAAGGGTGGAAAAACTGGGAAAATGTCATCAATGATTTTCCAGTTTTTGTTTTAAAATTTTTAAATTTTAATTGAAAAATTTTGACCAGCTCCACCAAGAATTATTTGTGGAACCCAAGTGTCAGGGCCAGGACAGGTTCTGGAGCGTAAGAACCGTATAGGAGAGCCTGGGAACTACAAGGACGTGGGGCTATTTTGCCAGACTTCAGTGAATCAGCAGGAGCAGCATAGCTAGACACAGCAGCCTGGGCTTTCTGTGCTGGAGGTTACTTTACACAGCCATCATGTTCACCTTGACTCCTACTTCTTGGCCCACCAGGAGTTCAACTGGCTGCAGCCTCTCTGAGGTGAGTAAATAGAGAATCTGATTCTAACTAGAGATGGAAGAGCCAGTCACAGCTGAGCTCCCCGTATGGCACAACACCTACCTCAGAGGGACCTGACTGAGATTTTTAGGGATGGAGTGTTTCTTGTGCTAATCCTTACAAAGAAATCTGGCATGCATCCCGCAAAGGGGGGGAGGGGATCTCTCCCTGTATTGGGGTGGGGTGGGGTGATTCCCAGCATGTGTAGACTTACCCATGGTAGCTCTGTGCAGGCTAGTGCAGGAGCAAAAGCAGTGTCGCTGGGCAGCACTGGCAGCAGCTGGGGCTGTGGACCCAGGGGTCCCCGTGGGGCTGTCCTGAGGCCTTGAGCCCAGCGCCCCGGGTACTCCAGCCACAATGCTGTTTCCTAGCACTAGCCCCAGCGGAGCTAGCACGAGGACATCGACGTGAGCTGGGACTCACCCCTCCTAGCTTGCAGGTAGGTGTCGCTGCCTCCCCTGATCCTGCCGTCGGAGCTGAGCCGGCCCAGGCCCCTCGCTCCTGCTCCTGGCATAGAGATTCTCTGTCAGAGGGGCGTCCCATTTAGGAGGCAACACTAGGTTACAGGTGAGCTCTACTGACCCCGGCAGACCAGGGTTAGCTTCCTCTGCAGGCAGGGGGTGGGGATTGGGCAGGGCAGGCGGCCAGCGCAGGTGTTCAGCGTTAAGCCAGGAGCGCTATAAAACCTGCTCCCCGCCAGTGGGATGGAGGGTTGTGGTTCCAAAGGTGCCTGGGTCTTGCACCAGACCTGGCTCCTCGCAGCTAGAGCCTTGGAGGTTGGGGGACTCTTGTTTCAGTGCTGTCTCCTGCGCTCTTGGAACAGGCTGCCCATTCTGTCAGTTCACCCTCACTGTGGTGAGTGTCTGATGGAGGCATCTGGTTTGTGGCCTTCCCTACCATGCCCAGTGTGGGGCGTTTGCCTGGCCACTCACCAGCCCACCTCCTGACTCGAGAGAGGAGCGCAGTTTAGCCTGTAACCTGTCATGGCTATTGTAGTGGATTGGCTTAGGGAGATGAATAAATAGACTCCAGTGCTCTGACACCCCACCCTCCTCCCGAGGTAGAAGGAGCATGAGATCCATAGTGTCAGCGTTGGGGTGCAGCCTGGGTAGCCAGGTGGAGGAAGAGCTTTGAAAGGTGTCCCTTGGTAAGAGACAAGGCAGCTGGATCCCACCGAAGCTTCTGGTGCTGCACAGAACTGCAAACAGGGTAAGGTCACCAGACTATCAGGGGTTGCTAGTGGGGCTTGGCCAGACCAGTTCCTTTGGCAAGAGGTAAAGAACTGGGGACAAAGCAGAAGACAAAGTGTAGCTCGGGGAGGAGAAAAATGTTCCTTAAATCCTGCCCATCCCAGTCGACCTCCCCTCCCCTCTGCCGTTAGCGCTCATCCGGAGAAGGGAATGGAGCAGCAGCAGAGCCCGGTTCACCTAGGAACCTTTTCCTCACAAATCACAGGCCTCTCTACCAAGGACTGGCAGCTCCTCTGAGCAGGAACGGTGCCTTCTGGGTGTGTCCTGTGGCGCACTGAGGGCACTGTTGAGTGCTGTGAAACAAAGAGCAAACTAGACAATCCCAGCTCAAGGGGCGTTGTGGGACAGCACGGCCTTCCCTGCTCACAGGGGTGTGATGAGGTGCTCTGGCAGTCACACGGCCATGGGGGCCACGTAAGTGCCACCGACAGATAGCCGGAGGGGTGTGCCTGGGGAGGGGTCGCCAACCCGCCCGCCAGCACTGGCTGAGTCTGATATAAGCAGACCAGACATCCCACCACACAGAGGGCATCTGGGCACAGCCACGCTTCTTACAACATGGTGCTTGCAAGTGCTGAAGATGTCACTACAGCTTTCCAGAGAATTTCCTGGGGAAGGGAATTTGGCAGGTCTGGGGCTGTGGGAATGTGAGGCCAGGTTTATCTCAGCTCTCAGGAAGCACCAAGGCAAAGCATCTCGTTTGCTGGAGAGACTGAGTTTCCTCCTTCCCCATTTGGGAGATGGGGTTTGACAGCCTGAGCCTTGAAGACTATTGATAAAGAATTGCAGGAGCGATGAAAAATGTCTTGCACTCTCCCAGACTGGAGCCCTACCAACTTCTGGGGGCCTTTGCTCTTTCTGGAGCTGTTGCTGCCAAGACTAATTTCATTCTGAGTGAACAAACATTTTCATAGATCCTGTTTCATGTGAGCGGAAATCAGAAGGGACACTTTTATATCTTCAGTGCTTACTGCTCTATCTGCATTAGTGATAGCAGAACTATGCTACAATCTGATACAGGCCCTTTGTAGTCAAGGCCAAATTCCTGGCTTCAGTCTAACCGGGCTGCATGTTGTCTTAGCAGAGGAATACTGCTCCGGGAGACCCAGATTCATGGTGGTGTCAGGGCTGAGCTCCTAGAGCCACTGGCTTGTCCCTCTCAAACGTGCTCTTTGTGCTCCAGGAAGTGAGACAAAAAACAAAAGGACAAAGTAGAAAGCAAAGCTGGATGCACAGCAGGGCGAGGGGCCCAGATGGGGATGCCAGGGCACGGCAAGGGGCCCATGGGGGATGCTGGGGCAGGACAAAGGGCCTGCCTGGCTGGGAAATGTGACCCAGTGCAAACCACTAATGTGGACATGCTACACTGGGAAAAGCAGGGTCTGCCTGGAGGCAGCTCAGTCCCCTAACAGTCTGGCGCTGGCCTGCTGCAGCCCGTCTGCACTGGGGCTGTGCCAGTCTAACCAAGTGGAGGTCATTGCTGGTGTGAAGATCCTTATTCAGGCAGAAAATTGGACTGAACTTTGGTTTCACCCACCCATAGGGTGCTGGGGGGCTCCCGATTGCCAGCTGCCCTCTGGAAGGGGGGCTCTGAACATCGTGACTGGAGCCATCTCAGACAGCAGCCCCCCAGGAGGGGTCTGTGGGAGTCTGCTCTCCTGCCCTGGTGCAGTGTCTTGAGGTAGGGATGCTGGGGGAGAATCAGCTCCATGCACACACTCGGGCTGTGAACCCACCCCACTCCCTCGGCGTCAGAGTCCGAGCTCCCGCCTGAGCCCTAACTTCAAAGTGCTGTCTCGGCAGCTATTTTTAGAGCACTAGTGTGAGTCCTGCTAGCCTGAGTCTGTCAGCTGGGGCAGCGGCTTGCTCCCAGTCACTCCAAAATGCAGGGTAGACGTACCCTGTGTGGGCCTGGATGTCACACTGCCACCCCTTCTGGTTATGCTGTTGTGGCTTGGGTCCTTTTAGTAGCTGCTGTCCAGACCCTAGGTCTGGGGAAGTGCAGGTGAGTCTCTCAGCTGTTCAGGATTGTATCGGGGTGAGCCCTGGTGCAGCCTGTGAGTTGATACCCTGGGTTAGAATTTGTTGTTGTAAAAACAATATGGTTGAAATATGTTGAGGTCTGAGATTAAAAATATTTCCTATAATCTGGCCTCGTTCCCCCCCAGATGATTCTCAGCCTGAATAAAGCTTGAACTTTCGGGCATTCTGGGAAGAGGCTTTGAAGTGGGTGGTTGGAAACTTGTGCTCACAGTAGTAAACTTTCGTAACTCACCAGTAAGTGTCCTCAACCGCAGTACTCACAGGGACGGCGTGTTTCATAACGGCATCTGGTATGAAATGAAATCCTAACCCAAACAGGAACACCACCACTCCTTGTGCCCAGTACTCCACTTCAGCACGGGACTGGGCAACAGGGCATGGATCACTCGATGATTGTCTGTCCTGTTCATTCCCTCTGGCGCACCTGGTGTGGGCCACTGTCAACAGGCAGGATACTGGGCTAGAGGGACCATTGGTCCGGCCATGTATGGCCATTCTGATAGCCCCAGTTTTGCTGTGGGAGGAGTTCCAGGGCCTTCAGTGGCACTACTCAGATGCTTAAAGTTAAGCACGTGCGTAATTATCTTGCTGTGTTGTGGCCAAAGCACGGAGTAGGTTTTATAGCTGGAATGCCGCACGGAACAGGTGGCTTGTAGGAAATTACCCAGCAAACTAGAGAGGACGACTGGTCTTGGGGTCGGGGCTCTGGATTGGGCCTCCAGTGACCTGGCTTCAATTCTGGGCCTGTCACTGAGTTCCTGTGGGACGTCTCAGTCCTGGGAGAATGCTTACTAGCTGCTGCCTTGTTCACGTAGTCTGTCAACTCTTTGGGGCAGTGACTGCTTCTTGCCTAGCACCATGGGGTGCCAGCCTGGGTTGCGGGGCCACTTTTAATATGACCAATGAATAATAATAATGACATCCAGCTGGGTCCCTGTGTGACTCTCACTGGCCCCATCAGGTCTTGCGTTACTATTCTGGGAAAGTGATCATGGCTCTGGCATTCCAAACAGGAAATGCTACAGGGGAGATTCCATTCTGGGACTGCATCGCCTCATCAAGCCCGATGCGCCTCTCCCTGGGGCAGTCGCACATTGATTGACAAGTCCTCTCAGCAGACACTACTTTTAAAAATTGTATTTGGATTTTCAGATCCACATAAGTAACATCTGGAAACAATGACGCACAGGGTGTGTGCGTTCTGGGAGAGAGGCTCAGGTGAGGAGCCATGTGCTCGCTAATGCTGGTGCAGGGGGACACTTTGATCTCGGCAGGATTGGTCATGGAGACCTAGAGCAGGCCTGGACCAGTTCTGTCGTGAGAAAGCGTCCTATGCAGCGTCCTTGCTTGGGAACGATTGTGGTCAGGTTGAGGTTGAGTTTCTAGTGTCGACAAGCCTGGAGAGAAAGGAACACACTAAATTCGACTCAGTTCTGTACAGGTTCTTATGTCGGACTCATCACCATAGTATCTGAGTGCCTTCCAGGTGTTCATTAAGCGATGTGACTAACATCTGTCACGTGTTTGTGTGCAGGGGAGTGTCTTGCGTTGGAATTTATTTTAGAGAGATGATAGATACACTCTCTGTCTCTCACTCACACACACACACACACACATTTGTGTTGCTCTGTGTTTCTGTTGGAGAAGACAGGTCAGAGAAATGCACCTTGCACTGGGATTGGAAGCTGGTGAGGTTTGGGATGGCCCTTAGTTACGGGGGCGTTCATTCCACAGTCTTGGGCCAGCCCCCAAGAAAGCTCCGTCTGTGTCTCCTAAACAGGACTGGGGATGCTGCACACACAGCAGTGACCCCCATGTCATATCTCTGAGTTGTCTGTCTATGTGAGACAAGGTGGGTGAGGTAATGTCTTTTATTGGACCGGCTTCTGTTGGTGGCAGAGACAAGCTTTTGAGCTTACACAGAGCTCTTCTTCAGGTCAGTGTAGGTGTGTGTGAGCTCGAAAGCTTGTCTCTCGCCAATAGAGGTTGGTCCAGTAAAAGATATTGGCTCCCACACCTTGTGTCTCTAACATCCTGGGACCAACATGGCTACAACAACACTGCACGGATCTGTATATACGTATCCTTGTTGGCGGACCGGGTACCAGACTAGATGGATCATTGCTCTGACCCAGTGTGGCTGGTCTTATGTTCTCATATTGCAGCTCACGCAGCGTCTCAGCAGCGGTGTGATGTTGCGTACAAGAGCTGGTGTAATGGCCTGATCTTAAGTAGATCACAAGCGAAGGGCCTTTTCTTGTAACCGTCTCTCCTGGGGTGGGGCAGAAGCTTTGCTGTGTGCTGGGCACTAATCCCAACGACTCCCCGTAGCTCTGAGTTTGTTGCTGGGGATGGTGGCGGATGTCGTTTGCTCAGCTGTCAGACAGTGCTGAAGGATGGCTCAGTTCGGGGCAGCCAGTGGGGAGGGAGCAGTAATTACTGCACGTTCTGTCACTCCTGGAAGTTAACAGCTCCTCATTGACTAAATCTCAACTGATGTGAGAGTTCGTGTGTGTGTGTGTGTGTGTGTGTGTGTGTGTGTGTGTGTGTGCGCGTGCGCGCTGCTTATCTGGTTTAAAAACTGGTTTCATGCTCAGCTGAAAAGGAAATGAAACATTAAACCAGAATCCCATTTGCTAACATCCTTTTCGCCTTTCTCGGCGAGAAGGGTTAATGGCCAGCCTCGCAGGCTCATTCACGCGTGTCTGGGGGCAAGTGAAGTGAGTGCGGCTGGCTGCATGGAGCAGTGCTTGGAAGATGGTGGGGAGAGTCTGTAAAACCCCCCTTTATGGTGACTTACATTAATAATACTGGTGTGACCACACCTACCCATACCCCTCTTAATCTCGCTTACCCAGCAGATCGAGGGACGTGATCGTTCCCCTCTATTCGGCATTGGTGAGGCCTCATCTGGAGTACTGTGTCCAGTTTTGGGCCCCCCGCTACAAGAAGGATGTGGAAAAATTGGAAACAGTCCAGCGGAGGGCAACAAAAATGATTAGGGGGCTGGGGCACATGATTTATGAGGAGAGTCTGAGGGAACTGGGATTATTTAGTCTGCAGAAGAGAAGAATGAGGGGGGATTTGATAGCAGCCTTCAACTACCTGAAAGGGGGTTCCAAAGAGGATGGATCTAGATTGTTCTCAGTGGTACCAGATGATAGAACAAGGAGTAATGGTCTCAAGTTGCAGTGGGGGAGGTTTAGGTTGGATATTAGGGGAAAAAAATTTCACTAGGAGGGTGTTGAAGCACTGGAATGGGTTACGTAAGGAGGTGGTGGAATCTCCTTCCTTAGAAGTTTTTAAGGTCAGGCTTGACAAAGCCCTGGCTGGGATGATTTAGTTGGGGTTGGTCCTGCTTTGAGCAGGGGGTTGGACTAGATGACCTCCTGAGGTCCCTTCCAACCCTGATATTCCATGATTCTATGATTCTATACCCAATGGCACTATGGCTATCTGAACTGTACCAGATCTGCTGGTGTGCTATCATGTTGGTTTGGTCAGCTCTGGTGTGTCCCACTTCAAAGAGCCCCCATGAAGGAAGGGACTGCGAAATACAATCCTCCACCTCTTCCACTACAGGCACTGTAGAAATACCTTAGATAGGGGAGCTGGAAAACAGCCGGTTCAGGTCCCAGCTCTGCTATTGATCTGGGCATGTCACTTGGCCTCTCTGTGCCTCAGTTCCCCATCTGTAAAATGGGGATACTCCCTTTGTCTGGCTTGTCTAGTGAGACGGCAGGGACAGTCTCTTAGCAAGGCCATGTCCACATTGCCCCACAGGTCAGACTACAGAGACATGAATAGCAGAGAGCACCAAAGTGCTGCTCTGTAACTGCCTCATGGGGATGCTACGGGCCTGAACTAACAGGTTCCTAGTTCGCACTCGTGCAGACTACACTAGGAGCCTTTTGGTCAGGCCCACAGTGTCCACACGGGGGACCTTCCAGTGCAGCACTTTGGTGCGCATTGCTGTTCAGGCCTCCACAGTCCGAGCTGTGGGGCAGAGTAGACAAGCCCTGCATGTCGATGCATCACCCAGCACCGCAGAGCCTGGATCTTAGCTGGGGCTATCGGCACTGCTGCAATGCAAATAACACATGAGAACAGAAACAATAAGGTGTCCGTTCTGTAGAGCCATGCCACTGTTAAAGTGCTGAGTGCTCCCATGAGTCAGCTGGATGTGGGGGTGCTCTGTGCACCTCTGGAAACCAGGCCCATCATGACTGGCAAAGGGGGGTTCAGAAATGTAGCTGTTAATGGATCAGCGCTGGCCTGAACATGATTGGGGTTCTGCTGCAGCAACTGGGGGGTTGTAACGTGCAGCTAGCCCTGCAGGGCCCGCTATACAGAGAGGGGCTTGTGCGCATTTCCATGTGAATTCAAGCCGCTTCACTGCATGGCACTGCCTGCCCATTTTGGGTTTGATTCCTAAATGAGAGCTGGCACCAGGCTGCCCTGGAAATCCTTGGTGGGCAACTCGCCCCCTTCTCCCGAAGAAATGCTGGGCAGGACCATTGTCCCTCACTGGAGAAAGCTGCCTCCATTTGGCTTGCTGTGATGTTACAGGGAGATGGGAGCATTTCTCACTGGGTCCTGAGCCTTCTGCTGGTCTCTGCTCTCTTCCTGCCAAGTGACCTGCCATGACCCCGCCATGGAAGTTTTCTGTCCCACTGCACTAATTAATACAGGGGCACAGCCCTTCCCAGACTTGACTGGTAAAACTCAAGTACTTGTGCTGAGTCACTGGTGGAAGGGGAGGGGAGCAGGAGCTCTCCCCAGACACTTTGCAAGTGTAGATCGTGCTTGGTCAGTGGTGGGGCAGTACTGCCAACCACAAGTGTTCAAAAATCGTGAATCGGGCTCACCAAAAATAATGAGGTTATGTAAAAATAATAGATTTGGAGTTCTGTGTCATTGCCTTCTGCTCTTAGAGCCTTTAGGGTGCACTGGGGACACATTCTGAAGCTTTCTCCACAGCCACGAGGGCTCAAAACTAAGTTTTTCTTTAAGAATGAAGGCTGAAATCATCACAGATCCACTTGACTCCAGGAGCTGGGGCTTTAAGGAAAACAATAATTGTCATGAGACTCGTGACAAAATCATGCGAGTTGGCAGCAGTTTGCCCAGATGCAGGGCTCGGGCTGGAGCAGCCCCCTCCAGCCAGTCCCCATTCGTGCTCTCTTTGCAGGCGAGAGGCAGGCAGCCCAGCTCCTGGGTTGGGAACGGCTGCAGATGCTATAGTGCTATAAATAGCTCTTTGTGCTGAGCTCTCTCCGGGGTCGGTACCTGCCTGCATGAGATGGCTGAAAACCGAGGCAGTGTGAGCAAGAGCTTCCTGGGGACTGGAGTCAATTTCAGTTCCTCCAGCCCCAATCTCCCTGACTCCCATCTGGCATTAGGTTGTCAAGACCATCTCAAGCTGAGTTTGGTTTAATGCTGGGGGAGCTGGAGGGCTGGGGCTCCGAGGGAAGGAAGCTGTTTGTGTTGGCAGCGCAGTTAGACCCTGGAGCCAAGATTCAATCCGTCCTGATGACTGACTTTATTTAAACCCGTCTCCTCCTCTTCTTGCCTGTTGCTGGGAGTGAAGGTGTTTATTGGGATGGGATCAGTGTGTGCCAGGACAGGGCTCCCCAATGACGATTCGCACAATGGTCTCCACTGCCACAGCATTTCTTCTTAATAAAACCACAATACAAGGGGCCCTGCCTTAAATAGCCAGTGTTAACCCTGCAGCATCAGTCAGCAGCATCAGACAGCTTGGGATGAATCAAGCCATTAGGCTAAGGATCCCTAATTGCCTTCACAATGCTCATGCAAAAAGCAGTGGAGTTGGCCAGGCCCTGCTGTTTGCAGAAAGTGTCCTTAGTGCCCAGGTGGCTGACAACCAGCAAATACATCCGACATTAAATAATCTACCTTGAGACGTCCCAGGGAATTGCGAGAATACAGGTCACCAGCAGAGGGGAGAGAGGGAATGGTGCTTTTACGCCATTTTTTTCACATATATCCATTGAGTCTATAACCTAGGAGCATCTGATTTGTTAGACTGGATGGTGTTTTAACGTGACATAACTGCAAGTTCTGTGTGTTGCTATCAGAATGAATGACCAGAATGTCTTTGCCGTGAACAGCAGAGTCTGCTAAACTGAAATTTTTGTCCCTGGTCAGCCACCTTTTTTTCCTCTCATCTCCCTGTTCTCTGATCCCAGTTCTGTACATTGGAGACACCGCTGTACACGGGTGAGGGATTTTACAGTGACTTAGCCGAGTCCTGGATTTATGGTTTGTCTGAGCAGGTTACATGTCACCGCCTAGCATGGATCATTGTCCCATAAACACTGGTTAAATTGAACAAGGAAGAGGTCAGAGCTGTTGGGAACAGGACGGTTCCCAGGCATGGGGGTTCCATTACATGTGATGCCTGGAGCAGAACAAACCCCCACTAACTGTGGGGCAGCGTTCTTTCCGAGGGCTTTAGTAACAAGGATGTAAACCAGCAATGATATAACTAAGTCAGTTTGCAAACAGGACATTTCCAAAGAGTCCCTGCATATTCATTATCTCTAGGATTATACAGGTTTCCTGGACCCTTCATCCTGCATAGACCTCTGCAGTGCTTAGTATGGAGTTAAAATTCTGAACCGCTAAAGAAACTGGGATTCATAATGAAGGAGATCGCAGCCCAATTCGTGTCTTAGAGCATAGAGTGTACGAAAAACGGTTCCTGTATTTTCCAGACCCGTTGAAAATTGATCTGGGTCAATTTCTTTAGCTCCTTAAACATCCTGAATCCAGAAAACAAATGGAATGAAAATGTAACTGAGGTTTCCAGCTCCATTACACTCTTGTATGGTAATAGTATCACACAGCAGGGCTCTTGGCAAGTGGGCTGGATATTTCTGGCACACAAGTGGATAAATACCATTATTCCCGCTGCCAATGCAGTGGCTAGGAGCATGGGGGTAATAGACAGATTCCGCTGCCTTTTCAGTATTGTCATCACCATCTCCTTCCTCCCTTTGTGTCTGGAATGGCCCACAGAGCTGCTTTCCAGAACTCAGCATGTACCCGTGCAGTGCCCTGCTAGAGCCAAAGGCTGCCACCATGTCTGCTTCTGCAGATACATTTAAGATGCAAAAGGAAAGGGGCACAAGACAATTGATCAACTATTCAAGCCCTGCCTCTCTGCAGCCCTAAAGTAAACCCCAAACGATGGAAGCATGTTAGCAATTTTTGGCCATATGTGCTTTTCCCCCAAAAACAGAAGAGGTAGAGCCAAATGGCACTGAAGGGATACTTTAATGTACAACACATTTTCATCATTTTCTCCCATGTAAACTAAATTCCTCTGCATGGTCGCGGAGAAGGAACATTAATTTTTTATTCAGGTTGCCATTAGCTCAGGAAAGCACGGAGCCCAGTGAGAGAAATCTTTTCCATTGAAGTCATATTGGATTAGCTCGCCTTCTCTTACAGGAAGGTGTCAGCACCTTTGTTAGAGCAATGTGGTTCGCCCTCTGACACCGCAGGTCCCCATTAGACATACCTATTTCCAAGGAGGCTTCATTGCTCAACTTCACTGCAGAAATTCACTGTGTTTGGAAACTTGTTTCACAGACACCCCAGGGCCAGGAGCAACTAAAAAAATGTATTTGAAAAGCTGAGTCGACCTTTTAATTGGCCCTTTCAGGAATCTCTCTTTGTGCTTGTAAAGTAAGGAAATAGCTTTGTTTATTCAACTAACATTTTGCCAGCAAATTGTGCACAGTGCCAGCTAAACACATCTGTCTTTCAAATAAAAAGCATGCAGCATGGTTTTAAGAAATAGCCTGCCTTGCTCTCTGGCTTGAAACAAGGACATGAAAATCCCAACTTCACCCAGACCTTCCCCCCTTGGTGGTTGGGTAGGATGCAAGGATAGCAGTGGCAACTGATGGAACAGACATAGGGTCTAAAGGAGCAGAATGGATATCTGCAGTGCTGGTTCATTTGGCTTTCTGTTGTCTGTACATAGCTATTGACACAGCAGGGAGGTAACTGCTGCTGTGCCTCTATGGGTACAGGTTAAGCAAGGGGCTAGTTGTTCTTTCTTATTTGTATTGCATGGCACTGAGGAGCTGCAATTATGGACCAGGACCTCCGTTCCTGCCCCGGAGAGCTTACAGTCTAAGGAGAAGACAGGAGACAATAGGCAGATATGGACAGTTAGGTGGGGGAGCACAAGGAAACAATGAGACGTTATTGCTCAGCCGTGCACTCAGCACACCTGGCCCAGATGTGCAGTGTGCTGGCACTGTCTCGGTTCACTTTGGAAGGCCCAGGAGCATTGCAGTGCTTCTGTTTCATGTACGCAAATGGTGCTCAGGAGTTGTTTTCTCTCTCTTGTTTTTCAGCTTTCAAGATGAAAATAAAGGAAGTGAAAAAGGAGAACGGGGACAAAAAAATTGTTCCAAAGAAGAAGAAGCCCCTGAAATTGGGCACAATCAAGAGAAAAGACCTCAAGAAGCTAGTACTGTATCTAAAGAACGGAGCAGACTGCCCTTGCCACCAGCTGGACAACCTCAGCAACCACTTCCTGATCATGGGCCGCAAAGTGAAGACCCAGTACCTGCTGATGGCCATTCACAAGTGGGATAAGAAAAACAAAGAGTTCAAAAAGTTCATGAAGAAAATGAAAACTCTGGAGTGTCCAACGTTTCAGTCTCTCTTCAAATGATCAGGTGGCTAGAGGGACTCCTGCTGGCCCAGAACTTGCACAGCCCTAGGACTCGGGGGTTCAAATATTGCTCCTTCTGTAGTAGTGGATGTTGTACCTGAGTCAGTTTTGTTTCTTTGTAATTTTTTTGGCTTCCTTTAAAGCTCCACCCCCAGTCTCAGTATTTCCCTGTAAGTGAATGTTTGAAAACGCAGCACATTCATACAGAACAGTCACTGAGGTCACAAACTATTTACACCTGCAATGTCTGAAGTAACCTGTTGCTATAATGATATGCAAATCTATTTAAATAAGGAACTTGTCAGATAAAGAGAGCAAAGGGGGGGGTGATACTAGATAATCCTATTAAATTGGTCTAAAGTGAAATAATTCTGGGTAAATTGATTTTTCTTTAGCTCAGGGGTGTTTATTCCCTATATGGGATGTTTTCTGCAATTCTCACTGAAGGCCAATTCCACAAAGTGTGGGGATAGGCCTTTTAAAGCTAATGGGGTGGTGGAATTAGGACATGAATGCTGCAGAAAATCCCACTTTGTAATCTTAGACCAGTATTTGCAGTGTCGTCTTTGATGCAAAACTAATTCTAGATAAAGAACTTTATCATTAGTTGCTTTTTAAATTCTGCAGACTTGAATGCCATAGATTGGTTAGGACATGGGGGAAGCGACAAACCTGGAGCCATTAGGAGGTGGAACAGTAAGGAAAACACAGGCTCAGTCGGGACTATAAGCCATAAAGCAGGTGATGAGGTTATTTTAAAACAACATACACTTAAGATGTCTGCAAAGCACTATGGGACATGGGGGAAAGCCTGCCAAGTCCACACAAGGATTGTTTCCATTGGCAGAGCAACAGGGACAGAAAAGAGATTAGTTTTGCATCAGAGAAGGGAGATGCTAAAGGGTTTTAATGATATGGGAATTTTCATGCTGGTCCCTCTGGTTTTATTGGCCTTCTCTCATCACTGCCTCAGCCATAGGAATGTACCTTATGCCTCTTGATGGGCAAAAGCTGATTGTTTTAAACAAAATTCAGATATTTCAGCAGGAACCATCAGCTCAAATAGAAACTCAATTCATGTAGATTTAAACTCACACTCACCCCCCGGCACTTCTCAGAATTCGGCTGATTTCTATAAAGTGGACATTGAGCTAAAAAGTCCAAGTTCAGAGACAATTGGGGCCACAGAACTGAGCAGTACGTCGCTTTTTTCAGTGTTCTAGTGTATTGCATGAAACAAAATATCTGATCCTTTTACATTTTAAGCAGTGTCAATTAGTTTCCTACACAAATCCTGTAAGGAAGCAAGTTTAGAAGGATAATGTGTTCTTTGCATTTCTTTCTCCCTCTGTAACTATTCTGTACAGGATGTTAATTACCTGGTAAAAGTCAGGTCGGTTACAGTAAGGACCAGCTCTAGCAGACATTTGTGTCATTTTGCAGGACCAGGGCCTAAAGAAGTATCTGATTCCAGAACATAGTTGGTTGGTTGGCACGAGGTAGGGGTTCTGCAGTCAGTCAGACTGTGTGCCTTGGTTACTGGGACGGTATTGCTCTGCTTGGGACAGGAGGACCGAGAAAAGCTATCACCTATCAAAGTTACATTGTGGAAAAGCAATTTGTTACTGTAGTTACCTATTTAAAGCATAGCATAATTGTATGCCTCTAGGTACTGTATCAGTTAGTTTACCAGCTCTCTGATCTTGTATTCTAGTCCTTTGAAAAGAGGATAAGCTAGATCCTTTTATCAGATTTGTGTGTGATATTTCAGTCAAGGTGTTTTGGACATTTTTATGGAGCTGAATAGTAATTTTACTTTCCCTTTTGCCAGATTGCTTGGTGAACTGTCAGCGATTCTGAGACTGCATGGATCTAGCTTTTAGGTTTGATTGGTCATCAGTCGGACTTTTTAGTTCTGTTTTATGCATGTGCAGTTTTTCATAAAATTAACAGCGCCCAAAAAAATGAGTCCGATGTAACATCACGTTATTTGTGGGCAGTGAAAGTATCTTTACATTTTGTCTTAATGTAATTGTTTAGAGCGTTAATTTAGGGAAGTGTGGCAGATTGGGAGGGGGGGGAACTTGTTTTTTGTTTGTAAATAGAGATTTTGAGAGAGGAAGTGAAATGTAAAAGGTTAGAAAGAATTGGAACTGAAAAGAGCTCCCTTCTAAGGGCTGTGAAAATGAACACAAGGCTTTCGTGTTGTTCCTGAAAGTGGCCTGATTTTTCTACTTTTACGAGCATTATTACACCTTTCAAAAAACAAAAAGGATACTGCAGCCACTCATGTGCAGGCTAACGCAGCCCCACATTCTGGAAATAGGACCTGAAAAAGCACATCCAAACCATTTCAGTAGTGTTGGAACAATAACAGGCTTTTACCTAGTCCTGTCAGACTAAGCCACAGATGGTGAGAGAGTTTTTGTGTTATAGGAATTTAGCTGCAATCGTTGCTATAACGCCAGTTTGCTAGATAACATTATGGTGTTTCCATGTAATCATAAAAATAAACCTGCCAGGGAAATGAAGGGTTCACTGAGAGACATGATCTGAAAATGTTAGAATTGGCACCAAAGGAAAATCCTCAGTAATGCATTGATGATTTCATGAGAAAATAGTGTCTGGTTTTTGTAATGTACTTCATTGCATAGTTCTAATAGGTAGTTCTTGAATTCCTTCTCAGAGCAGCAGACATATGGTATGTCCTTGATTTTTAAATGATTCCTACACTGACAGGGCAAATGCATTTGAATTTTCGGATGAAGATGCCTTCCTAGAAAAGGTCCAGTAAGTTTCATGCTCTCGAAAGTCAGAACCCAGTTCTTGTCTCTTTTTCAGGAATCACCATCTAATAGCTGTTGATATATTTAGTTCCACATGCATTTTCGCTATATACATTAAGCAATTGATGTATCCTAATGGACTGGCAGTACCTATCTTTCATGCAGTAAGGGTGAAACAGCCCAGTGCAGGGAATATGCACAAGGCGGTATGCACCACTTAAACATCATGTTAGCCCATGTCACAGATGCTCCAGGCCTGACTCAAAGTCCATTGAAGTCTCCCAGCGTCTCCTCCGATGTCACTGGGTTTTGGCTCAGGCCCTCTCTGAGGAGCTTGACTCTTCCCTAGAACTAGTATCGGCTTCTACTTTCTCCTAAGATGTGTATAAAAGCTTAGGATACTGTGAAAATGTTTGACATTCCTCTTTTTTTTTTTTACTTCAGCGTTTTATTCATGTTACATTATTTTACCAGCTGTTTTGATGTTATGACTTATGTTTAATAGCAAGTCCAGTATCTGTTCCTTATTCTTGCATATGCTTTCCCTGTTTTTCCATCCATGTATCAATATTCACTTAACTAAAATTGCTGAATTAATCAATTACAATGTGATTTCCCCTCCCCCCCCATTTTTTATAAAGAGATGTTGTTTTCTAACCCTGGTCTGGTGCCTTTCAAATGGTCTCTGTAGAAGGATGGATTAAATCAGGCACTTGGGAATAATCTGCAGCAGAACCCATTGTGTATTTACACAAACTGCAAAACTTCCAGAAATGCTTAGAATGTTCTTGTGGGGAGTGTGTGTGTGTGTGTGTGTGTGTGTGTGTGTGTGTGTGTGACACATAAGTCCTGATGCTGCATTCCTCACACACCCAAAACACCCACTGAAACTGGTATTTGGAAGTCTTATGGTGAAAAAGTAATGTACAGTCAAGCTGAGGGGAAGATCCTTGTTAATTCCTGATGATGCCCTGATGATGCTCACTCCCTCTGAAGCACCTGGCATTGGCCACTGTTCGAAGACAGGATCCTGGGCGAGACGGACCGTTGGTCTGACCCAGTTTGGACGTTCTAACATTCTTAAAGGAAACCGTCACAAAGGCTTCTCCCATGTGCACACTCCTGGATGAGCTCCTTTCACGTTCACTCCCCAGTTGGCGCCGCAGCTGGCTGGGCAGCTCTATAAGCTTCCCCCCCGTGCTGCCCAGCCTCTGGCTTCCTTCTCCTTTCAGGTGCGTTTTCTCACCACAGTGTGTGAGTTTAAACCCAACCGCCATCGCATGGCCAAGTGTGCCCTGGGCACTCCCTGCTGAAAGATGAAAGAGCCAGAGTGCCGTGGGGACAAGGGATGGGGAGAAATCAGGCTTGTCAAGGGAGTCCTGCTGGGTCCCTGATTGCTTAGCGGGTGAATCCAGCCCCAGCTGGTTAATAGGGCGGCCTCTGAGGAGCGTTCCAACTAATTGAATGGAATAACTGAGCCTGGGGTTTCACATGGGAAACACCTCATGAAGCTCTGTCCAGAATGGAGCCGGCCCAAACTTTGTGGATGAAAAGATATTTCACTGGAAAAATGGCCTTTCCGAAAATGTGTGTTTGAGAGGCAGAGAGAGAAATTATTGACATTGGCAACATTTTTTTTTTTTGCCAAAAATTTCATGGCTTTTAAAAATAAAATCCCCTAATCATGCAATTGATACAATTATGTTTTTGTGAAAGTTTTGAAAAAGAAAATGGAAAAAACCTCACAACAAACATAGCAGCACTGAAAATGGGTATGTTTGAACCTTTCAACATGAAAACAACTTTGCAATTTTGAAATTTTTTGCAAACATAGATTCTCTTTTTCCAACCATCTCTAGTTCAGACCGATACCACCCCCTCTCTAAGCACCTGTGGATAAAGCACTGGACTGGGATTCCGGAGACCTGGGCTCTAGTTTCAGATTGGCCACTGGCCTGCGGGGTAACCTTGGGAACATCACTTCCCTTCTCTGTGCCTCAGTTTCTCCATATGTGACCTGGGGATAATGATACTGTCCTCCTTTGGAAGCACTTTGAGATCTGCTGATGAAACGCGAAACGTAAGAGCTGGGTATTATTGCCATTAAAGCTCTGGCACATCAGACACATCACATAGAATCACAGAATCATAGAATATCAGAGTTGGAAGGGACCTCTGGAGGTCATCTAGTCCAACCCCCTGCCCAGAGCAGGACCAATCCTAACTAAATCATCCCAGCCAGGGCTTTGTCAAGCCTGACCTTAAAAACTTCTAAGGAAGGGTATTCCACCACCTCCCTAGGTAACGCATTCCAGTGTTCCATCATCCTCCTAGTGAAAAAGTTTTTCCTAATATCCAACCTAAATCTCCCCCACTGCAACTTGAGACCATTACTCCATGTCCTGTCATCTGCTATCACTGAGAATAGTCTAGATCCATCCTCTTTGGATCCACCTTTCAAGTAGTTAAAAGCAGCTATCAAATCCCCCCGTCATTCTTCTCTTCTGCAGACTAAACAATCCCAGTTCCCTCGGCCTCTCCTCATAAGTCATGTGTTCCAGACCCCTAATCATTTTTGTTGCCCTTCTCTGGACTCTCTCCAATTTCTCCACATCCTTCTTGTAGTGTGGAGCCCAAAACTGGACACAGTACTCCAGATGAGGCCTCACCAATGTCGAATAGAGGGGAACGATTACGTCCTTCGATCTGCTGGCAATGCCCCTACTTATACACCCCAAAATGCCATTGGACTTCTTGGCAACAAGGGCACACTGTTGACTCATATCCAGCTTCTCGTCCACTGTCACCCCAGGTCCTTCTCTGCAGAACTGCTGCCTAGCCATTCAGTCCCTAGTCTGTAGCGGTGCATTGGATTCTTCTGTCCTAAGTGCAGAACTCTGTACTTGTCCTTGTTGAACCTCATCAGATTTCTTTTGGCCCAATCCTCCAATTTTTCTAGGTCCCTCTGTATCCTATCCCTACCCTCCAGCGTATCTACCACTCCTCCCAGTTTAGTGTCATCCGCAAACTTGCTGAGGGTGCAATCCACACCATCCTCCAGATCATTAATGAAGATATTGAACAAAACCAGCCCCAGGACTGACCGTTGGGGCACTCCGCTCGATACCGGCTGCCAGCTAGACGTGGAGCCATTGATCACTACCTGTTGAGCCCGACAATCTAGCCAACTTTCCACCCACCTTATAGTTCATTCATCCAGCCCATACTTCTTTAACTTGCTGACAAGTATACTGTGGGAGACCGTGTCAAAAACTTTGCTAAAGTCGAGGAACAACACGTCCACTGCTTTCCCTTCATCCACAGAACCAGTTATCTCATCATAGAAGGCGATTAGGTTAGTCAGGCATGCTGACTGTTCCTGATCACTTTCCTCTCCTCTAAGTGCTTCAGAATTGATTCCTTGAGGACCTGCTCCATGATTTTTCCAGGGACTGAGGTGAGGCTGACTGGCCTGTGTGATGATGTGACGCAGCAGGGAGGGGGGAGTGTTGACCTGGGAATGTGCCCTGGGGACGGGAGACCTGAGAGCCTGTTACCTGAGCCAGGAGGGGGAGGGGGAGGTAACACCTCTGCCCAGGAATGTGGACGGAGGCTGCAGCAGGGAACCTGCTGGGTGGGTTTAGTTTCAGTTTGGGGCTGGGTGGAGGAACACAGGGAACCCCAGGGCTGGGGTCTAAGCTCCCTGCTCCCCCAGAAGGACTTGACTGAGGGGTCCTGGGTGTACCCACAAGCTCTGTTTTGGACTGTGTTCCTGTTGTCCAATAAACCTTCTGTTTTACTGGCTGGCTGAGAGTCTCAGTGAATCCCAGGAAGAGCGGTGCAGGGCCTGGACTCCCCCACACTCCGTGACAGCCTGTAGTTCCCAGGATGCTCCTCCTTCCCTTTTTTAAAGATGGGCACTACATTAGCCTTTTTCCAGTCGTCCGGGATCTCCCCCGATCGCCATGAGTTTTCAAAGATAATGGCCAATGGCTCTGCAATTACATCCGCCAACTCCTTTAGCACTCTCGGATGCAGCGCATTCGGCCCCATGGACTTGTGCTCGTCCAGCTTTTCTAAATAGTCCCGAACCACTTCTTTCTCCACAGAGGGCTGGTCACCTCCTCCCCATGCTGTGCTGCCCAGTGCAGCAGTCTGGGAGCTGACCTTGTTCGTGAAGACAGAGGCAAAAAAAGTATTGAGTACATTAGCTTTTTCCACATCCTCTGTCACTAGGTTGCCTCCCTCCTTCAGTAAGAGGCCCACACTTTCCTTGGCTTTCTTCTTGTTGCCAACATACCTGAAGAAACCCTTCTTGTTACTCTTAACATCCCTCGCTAGCTGCAACTCCAGGTGTGATTTAGCCTTCCTGATTTCATTCCTACATGCCCGAGCAATATTTATATACTCATCCCTGGTCATTTGTCCAATCTTCCACTTCTTGTAAGCCTCTTTTTTGTGTTTAAGATCAGCAAGGATTTCACTGTTAAGCCAAGCTGGTCGCCTGCCATATTTACTATTCTTTCTACACATCGGGATGGTTTGTCCCTGTAACCACAATAAGGATTCTTGAAAATACAGCCAGCTCTCCTGGACTCCTTTCCCCCTCATAATGACAGGTTTCAGAGTAACAGCCGTGTTAGTCTGTATTCGCAAAAAGAAAAGGAGTACTTGGGGCACCTTAGAGACTAACCAATTTATTTGAGCATGAGCTTTCGTGAGCTACAGCTCACTTCATCGGATGCATACTGTGGCTCACGAAAGCTCATGCTCAAATAAATTGGTTAGTCTCTAAGGTGCCACAAGTACTCCTTTTCTTTTTCCCCCGCATGTTATTCTCCCAGGGGATCCTGCCCATCAATTCCCGGAGGGAGTCAAAGTCTGCTTTTCTGAAGTCCAGGGTCCGTATTCTGCTGCTCTCCTTTCTTCCCTGTGTCAGGATCCTGAACTCAACCATCTCATGGTCACTGCCCCCCAGGTTCCCATCCACTTTTGCTTCCCCTACTAATTCTTCCTGGTTTGTGAACAGCAGGTCAAGAAGAGCTCTGCTCCTAGTTGGTTCCTCCAGCACTTGCACCAGGAAATTGTCCCCTACACTTTCCAAAAACTTCCTGGATTGTCTGTGCACCGCTGTATTGCTCTCCCACATATTGCACATATTTCCACTTGCGTGGCAGGGCGTCTCAGAGGTGCCCCAATAAAGCAGATTTTAAAGCCTATTAAATGAATGCCAGGAAGCAGATGTCCAAGCATGCAGCCCAGCAAGCAGAGTTCTTCTTCCCCCTGCTTTGCTGCGAGAGCCGGGGTCCCTGTTCCCTGGGAACCTGCAAAGTCAGAGGTAGCACTGACAGCAACGCAGCTCTGCAGCTATTCCCATGCTCGCTCTGCCAGTGCTCCCGGCTGCCCTAGCCAGGTGTGTAGACTGCTCAGTGGAATACATCTAGATGTATTGTCCCAGGCAATGAGCTGGACTGGAGCACCATGGAGTAAAATACCCGTTCCTCGGAGCTGCAGCGTGGTGCCTGGGAGCCATGCAGGGTTATTCCTCACCAGGGTTGCATGGCACTCAGGTTTTCCTAGTTGTATCCTGTTTTTCAGTTGAAATCCCGTTTCTGGCTGCGCTGTCTCCTTTATGTTTAACAAGCTCTCGGTGAATATTCGGGAGGCATAGAGCCTGCTGGTTTGCAGGAACGATGTGCTCTGGCTCAGCCCCACAACGTGGCATCAGGCCTGAAAAGAACAGAGTGGAAGGAGTGTAGAGTGCACATCCCTCACTGCTGCGCCATTTGGCTGCCTTCACTGAGTCCTGCTGGACCATTTCTCCCTGTAGGCTCAGCGCTGTCCTTGCACTCACTTCACTTGTGTGCTCAGTGCGATGGAATTGTTGCCAAGAAGGCCAATGGCATTTTGGGATGTATAAGTAGGGGCATTGCCAGCAGATCGAGGGACGTGATCGTTCCCCTCTATTCGACTCTGGTGAAGCCTCATCTGGAGGAGTGTGTCCAGTTTTGGGCCCCACACTACAAGAAGGATGTGGAAAAATTGGAAAACGTCCAGCGGAGGGCAACAAAAATGATTAGGGGACTGGAACACATGAGTTATGAGGAGAGGCTGAGAGAACTGGGGATGTTCAGTCTGTGGAAGAGAAGAATGAGGGGGGATTTGATAGCTGCTTTCAACTACCTGAAAGGGGGTTCCAAAGAGGATGGCTCTAGACTGTTCTCAGTGGTAGAAGATGACAGAACACGGAGTAATGGTCTCAAGTTGCAGTGGGGGAGATTTAGGTTGGATATTAGGAAAAACTTTTTCACTAGGAGGGTGGTGAAACACTGGAATGCGTTACCTAGGGAGGTGGTGGAATCTCCTTCCTTAGAGGTTTTTAAGGCCAGGCTTGACAAAGCCCTGGCTGGGATGATTTAATTGGGGATTGGTCCTGCTTTGAGCAGGGGGTTGGACTAGATGACCTCCTGAGGTCCCTTCCAACCCTGATATTCTATGATTCTATGAATTTACTCCTGTTGTGTGGTAGCCTCTCTCTGGGGCACCTCGCAGGGTGGGGACATCACTGACTCTTGATGCTAAAATTATGGGTTGTGAGGGGGAAATTGTCAAAACTTTTCAGCCACCAACCTGCTGAGGACAGAGTCCAGCGGCCCCCAACTAATGGGACAGGTTCCATCGGCACTGGTTTTACAGGGCCTACAAAAATGCATTATGCTCCCTCAGCTAGTTCTACAGAAGCAGTTAAGTGAAACAAAAAAGCCAAACGAGCAAACATTGCAGCCCAAACTGGGCCAGCATAGGAGGTGACGTGGTTTAAAACAAAACAGCAAAGCATCCCTCCGCTTGAATGTCACCTCTGCATTCCACCCCCCAGAGATGCAATCAAAACAGAGTTTATCCACACAGGAAAATGACAGAGCAGAAAGGGGGTTTATGGGAAATTTCTGGCTTGCATTCTGTACCAAGGTAAGTTCCATGCTGACTGGCAGGCTGGCTGCACCAATTCTACAACGAATATTCACACCCAGCTTGCCCAGTGGCACGGCTCAGCTTGTGTGGCTGCTGAGGGCATGGAACCTGGGCTGAACTGGGAAAGCTTGAGGTGGTTTTCTTCAGAGTTTCACCTGGAGCAGGAATGTGGACTAGGAAGCCTGGTGACAGGACTGTGCTTCCATGGTTCCTTTGCTAGCAACTGGTTTGGTTCCCTGCAGAAGGAAAAGAATTAAGACAGAAAAATACTTTGATCCACTGGCAGGAGAACAACTGGGGCAGGTGGCTGCTGGCCCTCTAGAGGAGTCTGTAATGATTAATTATGCCCAGTACGGACAGGCATGGGCTGCAGCGTGAAGGCCAAGGGGAGATGGGTGCCAGCTCCAGGATAAGTCCAAACCCCACTCAGTCATCAGAGAGTGGGGGCCCTTCTGAGCAGTGGCTGTTAACTCCTTTCCAAATCAGATAACTACCTCCAGCATCACACCCTAAAGCCCTGGACAGTCGCAGCTGGCTCTGGGGTTCTGTTGAGCCCTTTGCTCTCAAGTGGTGGAGTGCTCTGTGAAACACTGCTGTCTTCCCTCTCAGAGTCAGTTGTGCTTTAGCGGTGGGTACAGAGTTGCTGCCTTTGTAAAATGCTTTGCGGTTCTTCACTCTATCCTTGTAAGGTTATTTAGGCCTTGATTTTTGAAGGGATTTAGGCATTGCTGCAGTTAGCATTGCAATGCCTAACTGAGTTAGAAGCTGATTTAGGACAGTCAATGAGATTTTAGCTCCTAAGTGCCTAATTCACTTTTGAAATTAAACCAGGTGTTGCAAAGTGGCCTGCAGCAGCACCTAAATACCTTTACAAATCTGGGCCTCCTGGAAGATAAACAGAGTTGTTGACAGGACAAATTATTTTCTCATCTACATGTTAAAAGAGAGGGCAACAAGCACGAGTGGGGAGGGAACACAGTCAGTACGGCACTGTGCAAACGGCCACGTTTGCAAGCTTCTGTGAATCCTCTTTGCTTTAGCAACGAGAACAGCTCAGCGTGTCTAGTGTATAACGTTGGTTTGGAGGAAAAATAATGGACGCCAGCTCACAATCTCTGCTCCTTGCAAATGCACAGACGAAACTGAGGCAAAGCCAGGGAGACCAGACCCAGCACTCCCCCAGCCTGAGTGACGAGTTACCACCTCACCCTGCTGCACCGGGGGTGATCCCCGGAGAAATGTAATTTTCTGACTCTGTAAGCTGACCCATTCTCACTTTCATCTGCATGAAGAATACAGTATAATAAGCCAAGTATATTTGGAGTCTTTTCACTGGGACAGGGCAGGCACAGCAAGGTGGCACTGGGTGTTGATCTGTGAGGAATAAAGGAAAGAATATTGACTGAAGTCCTTTATAATTCCCCCCCTCCCCTCCCCCAGCTAGCTATACTGCAAACCTCTCCCAAAAGCAGAATGGAGCAAAGTATGTCTGGAGAGGCAGCTTTTCCCAGGAACTGAGAGGGGGCCATTCTTCTCCCATCACCTGAATAAACTACCGCCTTTGTTATCTTCTGTGTGCTCCTGCCTGGGGGAGTGAAGAATGGCATGTGCTGCCTTGAACCTAAACTTGTCTGGATACCACAGAGCAGAAGAATTTGTGGCCAGTTGTAAACTTGGGCTAGGAGAGAATCGCCCAGGGTTAGAATGTCCAGAAGGATCTCAGGCTTTATGCAATTATTCTATGCCATGGGCCCGGGCAATTCTGTACTGACACTGAGCTTAAAACAGGTCCTAGAGGAGAGAGATGCTCTTGTCAGCTTGGTACCTGGCAGAGATTTCCTTTGGTTAAGGGCTGCCTGTCCCTCCATTGATCTCTGAGTTTTAAGATGAGTAAATCTTAGATTAGCCCAAACTACATGGAGTCCATTGTCTGAGCAATGCACCCCAAAGACATACTTCATGGGAAAGAGACACAAAAACATATAGACCCTCGTTCTCCTTAGCACTACGGCTCTGTTCTGCCTGGCTGTGTAAAGAGCCCTTATGTGGAAGTAAACCTCCAGACCAATGTCAAGGGCCTGGGGTATAAATAAGATACATAGTGTGACAAAGCTCTATCCTTGCCTCCGTGGGTCCTGCGTTTCCTGGTGGATTTCGCTAGCCTCAGAGGCTCATTGTGACCCTCCACGTAACCCTTCTTTCTCTAGGGACAAGGGTCACAGTCTAGTGAGCCATTTTCATCATAAGCCAGCAAGGGAGGTGAGGAGAAGTTATCCTTCCTTGCACAGTCTCTGTTGTCTCCCAGTCTCCATGATTAATCAGGGGGCAAAGGTGGGGGGGGGAGCCCGGGCCCACCCTCTACTCCGGGCTCCAGCCCAGGGACTCTAATAGTATCAGCTATGGTAACTGACCTTTTAGAAACATGATGTACAATTTCCTGGCCTACTTCCCCAACAGCAGACCTCATTTCCTCAAGCTCCACTTCACCCTTACCTCAGGGCCTCCTTCCTTGTGCCTGATATGGTGTGTACTACTCAGCCTCTCCAACAGCACAACTTCCTCCCACAGCTCCTGACATGCCCACCCACCTGACTGACTGGGAGGCTTTTAACTAGTTTCAGCCAGCCCCTGATTGGCGTCAGGTGTCCCAATCAACCTAGCATTCTCCCTGCCTTCTGGAAAGTTCTTAATTGGCCCCAGGTGTCTTAATTGACATGGAGCAGCTGCCATTTCACTTATCCTGGTACCAGGGATTTGTTTAGTCTAGAGCTAATATATCTATCTCTCACTACTTTTCTATAGCCATCTGGCCTTGCCCTGTCACAATAGATACAATGCCTGTGGCAGAGTACTGCTCAGTTCTCTAATGGTACATTTTGATGAGACAATCTGGACCTCTTTGTCTTTTGTTGTTGTTATTTTTAGCCAGTATATAGACTTCTGAGCTTTGCTTTTCTCTCTTCTGCAATGGTACAAAACACCCTCCATAAAACAAATGTAAAAGAAACCAAATCAATCTTTATTATAACTTTTTCCACATAGACGGTATTTCCCATGCCTTCAGATGTTAGCTTCATGTGGAATAATCATATTGTCCGTTTTCTTTTGAGATGTAGCATG
The DNA here is from genome assembly GCF_965152275.1 of Natator depressus. Lineage (NCBI taxonomy): Eukaryota > Metazoa > Chordata > Testudines > Cheloniidae > Natator > Natator depressus. Next base: position 746,474 of record NC_134259.1, read on the forward strand.
TCTACCCTGCTGTCCAGTGATGGATGAAATGAAAGTTCAGAATGTAGTTCAGATAAACGTTTAGATCATAAAATCACAGACATTGGGGATGGAAAAGACTATTGAGAGGATTGATATTAAATAATTATTTATTCTCAGTGTCCGAGGCAGGCAAGCTGCCTTTAGATGATCCATTTGTGTGGATGCTCATTTGAAACGTAGCTCACCTATCCAAATCTCAGTCTGCAAACTTAGTTGGGAGACTAGAGAACGTGCTTCCATGGGACATTGCTGCTGCTTGTGCATGGGAACCCCTTTCCGAGGGGAAGGATTTCAGAGTTTCTGGTTCTACCCTCCATCCAGAAAATAAATAAATATGGAGAAAAAATCCCCAAACAGAACAAACTGTCCAATCAATTCGGCGCCTCAGGCATAGGCAGGGCTTTGGGCATTGCGTGTATACCAGGGGATGGACGACTGCGCTTGTTTTTTCCACGGTGTTTCACCCATTTGTGAATGGAGCGAGAAAGCTAAAGCCAATTAGCTGCCAGCTGGCAGAGGCGTCTCCTGGTGAGCTGTTAATTGCAAACAGTGCCTGCTTAACCTCACCAAACTCCCAAGTGTTACCCCTGAGAAGCTGATAGATTTGGTGCTCGGGGTGTTTGTAATGTACACGCAGCGTGGATAACATGGGAGGAATCAGACTCGTCAGAGAGCAAAGCCCCACACATCCTGCTGCTGAGGCCAGAACCTATTATCCCTGAGCTCTGGTGGGGCAGATAAAACAGGGCCCCCCACGGGAATCAAATCTTCCCCAGGTTTGGGTTTGCAAAGCCCAAGCCTGTTGGACTAGCTCCAGTTCTGCACTCCCCATTCATCTCATTCCCTGGCAGCCTGGGGCTGCCCCAATCCTTTCTATAGTGTCGTTGGCCAAGGGCAGGCCAGAGATCATGTTCTCAGGCACAGCCTGCCAGAGGGAGGGCATCAGGACAGGGGACTCGCACGGTTTGTGCAGCCCCTAGTAAGGCGCCTGGTCCTATGAGAGAATGAGTCACCTCGGGAGCTGAGGGTGTTCAGCATCGTACAGGACCGCATTGCTTTCATGTGTGGGGACTGCAGTAATACCAGAGCACCCACAACCGGGTGCGGCACCATGACCCAGTGGAGAGGGCACTAGCTGGAAGTCAGGAGATGTGGGTTCTCTTCCCAGTCCTGCTATTGGCCTCTCTGTGCATTACCCACTCTGACAGTATACTCCACCCCTAAGCTTCAGCCCGGTATTTTGTCCCTCGGAACCGGTCTTCTCCACCAGTCGGAAATGTGGCTGCCGTTAAGAAAAGGAGCCAGCCTGCATTTGAATTTTGTGATTTGCTTCATGCAGAGAAACATTAGAATATGAATTTACACAAATTAAATCAACATGTTTAACGGCCCCCAGGCACAGTCGCTCGGTTGATCCAGATAAGGCCCAAGCCGCGTCAGTAGACTGCACATTCTTTACAAGAGGTAAAATGATCAATGTCTTAATTTGCTGCTATTGCTTCCTAATCACTGATGTGTTCATATAATTATGACTCACTAGTGGCACATTTGTCTCGGTGCAATTGCTTACACACTTTTCCATATCGGTGTCTCTTACTGTGCTGGTTCTTGTGCAATCCTTTCTGTTACCTGGAGATTCCTGCACTTCCATCAGGAGACAGTATTAGAAGATTATCTTCGGTGATATTTATGTGGTTAGTATTTGTTTTTCCATAGGAATTCAGCATTCAGTTTAGGAAATGTTATCTAGTAAGTATAAGTATTAGAGAATCAGAAGCATCATCTGGGCTTGGCCAACAGCCACTAGCTAAACAAGAAGGCATTACACAACTAGAGACAAGGTTGTGTGGGGATAAGAGCACAGAACAGAACAATGAAGTGACGGTCTGCAGTAGCCTGCAATAAAGAAACTCTACTTAATGCTACTGGATATCTTGTACCCTCTCACGTTCTGGGGAGAGGTGCCCCCAAAATAGCAGCGGGTCATTGCTTCCAGAGCATGTTTAGTGCACAGGTGCTTGGCACACTTGGACAAGGTGGGTTAAACACATAATTTTATGCGTACTGCAAACACAAAAGGTGCCTTTTATAGCTTTACTTTTTAAACATGGACAATGAAGAAAAAAAGGCATGTTCAGAGCATTTGAATATGAATGTTTTTGTTTATACCATTAAACAGCTTGTATTTCTTGCTTTAAGAAGTTAAAACTTCTTTAATTTTTTTTTTTTGACTGAGAAGTACTGTATGTGAGCATTGGGAGGGGATGTACAAACCCTGCAGTGGGTGAGCTGCGGGGGGCTCAGGAAGCTCTGCCCTGCCACACCTGCAAGGCATGACTATCTTGGAGGAGGAGCCTTGAAAGGGAGAAGCCCAGTTCCAAAGGGCCCAGCCCTGGGAGGTGGACAGACCTCTTCCCACTAACTGATAGGCAGGAGACACCAGTAAGAAGAGATGGGCTTGCTGACCCCTCTCAACCTGGGACGCTCTGCCTGGTGAGTTACTTTGCCACAACTATGTTAAATCTCATTTGTGTTGTGGGTGCCAGGGGATTAACACACGGCAGAGGTGGATATTGGAGCTGTTAACACGAGCCACAAGCTTCCTATAAAAATTTCTTCAGTTTTTTTTGCAGAGAGGACCCCTCTGTGGTTTTATTTAGAGTACCTTGAAATACATCCTCATTTCAGCATTGGTCACTCATGCCATCACAGTCTTCCTAGTCTCACTGAATTCTCTGGGTTTTTGAATATTCTGATGTGAAGGGCAGAAAGCAACTAACCCTTTTGGTAGCAAACAGTGTCATTTGGAAAACTTCTTCTATGCCAGTGAATTTCCTAGAGACAGTGAGTGTCCTTGTTTTGTTAGCAGTAATGAAAGCAGGCAACTTTCAAAAAAAAAATGCCCCCATATCCTCCCCCCAACTCAATCTAGGCTTCTACTCTCAGGCCATTTTGATTAAACTAATTATGTCCCCATCACTAAAGAGAAACGGTCAATTGATCTGAACGTGCTGCAGATGGTGATGGTTCACAGGTGGTGCGCATCAGATGTACAATCCTTTTGATATCCCAGTGAAATCAGAGAGAGCTGCTTATAGAGTATTTCTGGCAAGAAAGACTGGAACTGACACTATATCAAAATTATGGCAAGTTAAAGCTAAGGGTCAGAATTCCTGGCCTATTGCTTTGAAGGGCTTTGAAGTTTTATCTTATCTCTGCTCATAGGACAATTAAGAGTTGGCATCTGGGATTGCTTAAATTTGGGGATTTTAATAGTTTATCACATGCTCTGCAACTAAGTTTTTCAGGGTTAGATTTTCCTAAGCTGCTACTTAAAGAGAGAATTACCAAATCGGGGTGGCATGTCAGTGAACGTCACAGGTATGTTTGCAGAGCTGTTTAAGACAAGGGAACGTTTTCTCAGATAATGTGCCCCTTTTTCACTGAAAGTTCTGAAACTCAAAATGTGTTGACCAGCTCTTTTCATCTGAGGGCTTTGGTGGCATCTGGTCAGAAGTGTGGGGTACCAAATTAGAGTGCGCTTCTGGGTTATTGGATTAAAATAGCCAAACAGAGAGCCCATGCTGTGCTATATTGGTAGAGATGGGAGATATTTCTCTTAGATTCTCTTGAAAGAAAAAGTTACTGAAACGTGAAACCCCCAATGAATGTAAACGATGGGGAAATATGCTGTGAGAAAAAGTTACATGGAGATATCAGGTCATGTAGGGATCAAACAAATAGACATGCTGACATTTGAAAGCATGAGAAACTGTTAAATCAGAAAATCTGTAGGGCTCTGCTAAACTGGAACAGGCTGGGGGCTGAAATGCCAGATCATATGCAACTGTCTTGCATATTTTTACATTTTAATTGTAATCTCAGGTTTAAATCCTAAATTGAAATAAAATAGATTTAAAAGGCTGTGTCTGCACATATGCTCAGTTTAAACTAATGCCTTATTGTGCTGGGAGACAGCTTCCCTCTTATTGTTCACATGTGGACAATGGAGTAATTTGAGGGACAGGAATATACTGTTTTTGTGATGTAGTCTCCTTGTTCTTTCATCATTTATATACTCCGATGAGTCTTGAGAGATCTGGTGTGAAATCATCATGGAAAGTTTTTTGACCTTCTCTCAATTCAATCACATAGTGCAAGTGAAAAGTGACCATGCCCATTGCATTGGTGCAATTTGCTTAGTCTGGGCAATCTCTGCCCATGTCCACGTTTCCAGGGAGTTCCGCCAGTTGTCTTTGAAGTTCTGGTTCTCTGCAAAGCACTTAAGCACATGCTTGCATCCCACTGAGATTAATGAGACTCAAATACAGGCTTAAAGTTAAGCATGCGCTTAAGTTCTTTGCTAAACGGGAGGCTAAATTAGTCCCTCCCCTGCTTAGCCGGCTACATGCACAGCAGGAGCCCAAAACACTCCATGTTTAGAAAGAAATTATATTAACTGGAAATTGATTGATCTTCCCGAAGGACTTTGTCTAGAAAACATTAACTGTGTGAAGGCTGAAAATAAGCCTCCAGTGGGACTTGTGCCGGCCCCTCTGCGCTGGGGTGGATTGCACCCACTGGGAGCACAAACACATCTGCATCGGGAGCCGCTTGATACACTGCAGGTGATTTGGGTTCAAAACAAGTCATTTCTCTGGGCTGCAAATCCCACTGTACTGGACTCCCTCTCTCTGGATGCAGCTTCTTGGCTGGCCATGTGGGTATGGCAGGATCTTCTAGCCGCAAAGGTTTCAACACAGACTAGTACAGAGAGAGGGAAACTGGATGACTTTCAGATGCTGCAGCAAGTTGGGAGCTGGTTTCTGGAGATCAGCTTGCATGGTGGTGGTGAGAGTGTATCACTTATGTGCAAAGCCTTGCTGTGGGATGACTGACTGGCTAGCTGTAACCCAGAGGAGTCGAGACTGGGCATTTTAAAGAGAAACGCCATCAAGTACTTAATTTCTATTGAGCATGAAGCAATCAAGAGACTTGGTGGCGTATAGCCAGGCAGGGCAAGCCAGGTCCTGTATGCCTTCTGACAGTGCAATCTCAGGCGTTGGGCAAGTCCCTGGGGGGAACTGTGAAAACGACTTTATTTTGTCTTTCAGCCCTTGGCAAACCGAGTCCCAGCAGAATGCTGCAAGTGAGACCTGAAGGGAGAAGGACTGGTGGAGCAATAGATCCTGTGCCACACAGCACTCATCACCACAGGCCAGAGCTGGTTCCCATTTTAAAGGTCAAGACCACCACATTTTTAATGGGAAACTCCACTTCAGGCTTTCTATCCCCCTTACATTCCTCAGCAGCTGTACGGAGCTGGAGCAGAGACATTGCACTGTCCTGACTGGGAAGCCAGTGCTGATTTATGTGTGGGTTGCAGCAGCTAAACGATGGGAAGAGAGGCCTTTCAAGCTTGGGAGCTGCCCGCCATGTGGATCTTCTAGGTATGAATTATTGCACATAATAAAGAGCCATCACTTTGTGACTCAGTTGATCCTCCCCAATAATGTTTAATTTTTTGTTTCCTCCAGCATTCCTTCTGCTGCGTCTCATCTCTTAATTGAGTTTCTGGCCTTCAGTCTGTAGCAGAGTTATAAACAAACAACATTTCCTTTCACGCTAGACAAAAGTCCTCTTCCAGCCCCCAGTTAATTTTCCACATCGCTGGCAATTTGCATTCTGCCTTGACCCTTGCTGGGAAAAGTGGGGACTGGGAAGAGCGGACGAATCAAGGGGAAGGTTTCTCCTCCTGGGGAGTGCAGAACACCAGTCTGCCAGCCAGCCACTGGGTCTTTTTGGGACCCTGCCAGGACAGACAGCTGCTGAGGAAGTCAGCAAATAGTTTGCAGGACAAGGAGCTGTAGCAGAGCTGTCGTCCTTGCTCCTACTCTCAGGGGTCCTGTAACCAGTGGAACTCACAGCATGGCCAGAAAGAGAAAGTCAGGCCTGCAGAGGGGTGTGGGAGAGTGCAGGGGGCACAGAGGCTCTGCCTTGGGCGGGATGGGAAGGAGGGGGCAGGGACCTGCCTCTTTCTTTTCTAGATATCACCAGCCTAAGATCTGAGTACTGGGAACATGAACATTGTTCCTTAGCATCCAGAGAAACCTTAGCCCTTGCCTGCTCTGGAATGATGTGTCTGAGCCCTGCCCCAGAACTGGTGCCCCAGAACTGGTGCTCCAGTCCCAGCTCCCCCTGAGCAGCGTTATTACAGGGGGTGGAAGGATAGATTACTCAGTCTTCAGACCTGCCCTGGATGGGGGGGGGCTGTGAGCAGAAGGACCCTTGCCCTGGGGGATGACTGAGTTGGCTTCTCTGCAGTGGTTCATATTATTTCACACTGAAACCATTTGCCATTTTGTAGCACCTGGCACATCCCTGGGAATCCACAGTGCAGGCTGCGATGCCTTTACGCCGCTAGCCTGGTGCTGTAAAATGCTTTAATTGCATGTCCTATCTGCAACTGCTCAAGGGGCAGCAGAGCTGCTGGCCCTTCTCCTGAGCCCCAAAAGCCCAGCTTGCTTCACCTCATCCCTCTGGGATTAAACATGAGGGCTCACCCGCACTGACAGCTTCCACCCTGGCCTCTAAGGCTCTGTCCAAGTGCTGAGATAAGGGCTGAGAAGTGCCCATCTGCACCTGGTTAGAGAAGTGGCATCTACATTAGAGTCCTCATCACTCATGGGCTCAGTGATTCAAACGCTACCCCTGTGATCGCTCATGAATCTTCCTGCGCTCTGTCAGGTGTGAACAGCAGGGGCCCTCATCATTCTCAGCAGGGGAATGGAGAGTGTTTGATTCAAATGCCGAGGGAGCAGGGCAGAGAGAGTGTCTCAAATCATCAGGCATGATAAAAGACTGTCTAGTTAAAAAACAGTGAAGAAAAACTGTCCATGTAACCCTGGAGGGAAGGAAAGAGCCAGCGGAGACAGAATCACACCAGTCAGGAGATTCTGAATAACACATAAGCACATGCGGGTCTGGTACCCCAGACATCTGAATTGAGCACTGCAGTCAGATGGTGAATTTCCACAGGGCAGCACTGCACAACGTCCATGGATTCTGATGCATTTAGTGCCATTGGAAGTCTGTAGATGTGCAGCGATTACATTCACTGGTGATTTGATGACCTTGGAAAAACTGCCATAATGCAGCTGACCTAGGGACCTGAAAGAGAAGTCACGGTGCTTGGAGCACTGTTCAGAGTGTTCTAAACTCACTCCATTGCTTAATCCTTTGTGTAGCAGCAAATCAGTAACTTCACTTTGCTGTCATTTTCTGAATGACTGAAATTCGTCCTTTGCATTGTGCTGATGCCAAGGGAAGTGATAATGGTGCAGTATTAAGTCACCCAAGCGGCTAGGGGCAGCCCGCTAGCAATGATCAGTGGCTTCTTCTCCAGTGCAAGTGCACCGCATGCCCCAGTGGAAAGGGACGCACTCACTGTTGGGGTACATTACAAGGGGAGCTGGCAAGGGAAGGAGATGCCAAGGTATTTATGAGTTGATCTCCCCAAAGCAGGAGCATTGTTGTTCTCTGGAATTCCTTGTGATTTCACCCACTTATCAATGCTGCAGTCATTTTGTGAACATTTTGCCAAATGTTTCTATTCCCTTTTCAACGCTCCCAAAATGACAACGTAGTGCAGCACTTTGGCCTGGCTGAGAAACCTGCAGCCTCTTCATAAACCTCCTTACAGAAAAGGTGACCCCCAACCTACCAAAAGGAGGAAACAGCTCTCCGTGGGATTTCACGCCACTCTGCATATCCAGCTTCCACCCCTCCCTCGATAAGGAAAAAGAACAAAGCAGCAAGAGCGTATTTGGTTAGCTCCTCTTCGGAGTTCCTTTCCTAAAATGGGGGGTACTCTGAGCCCTGGGGTGACTCAGCAAGCAACCATGGTCTGCCCCTGATCTCCTGGTGCTTGCACTAGCGATGCAGACAGCAGAGTTCAGTGACAACCTGCGTAAATGCTACAGCTTGCCACGTTCCCTCCCACACACACGTGTGCACCAGCAGCAGAGGAAGCATGCACAGAAAGTCAGCCAAACCTCAGCTACTCAGAAACACACGGAGCTGCAGGGACAAAAGTCATTTGGCTGCTTGTACAATCAAAGGCTTCGTGTCAAGGCTCGAGGTCCCAGACCACTGAGCAGTGCTGAACAAGGTACCCAGGAAGTGCTGAAAAGAGGAGTCTCTATCCTAGTGAGTAACAGAGAAATGGTACCCAGGAAGACAGCTTTCTGATCTGGGCTACTGTAGTTTGCTGATCGAGCAGTGGCCCTATTAGGAAATGTTAATGGAGTTTTAAACTATGAAAACCAAATGAACACTTTTTTCCCGAAACAAAGATCTGGTGCTGTATAGGTATTGGGATGCAGTGCTTGTGTCATGCGATGCTTTGCTTTGGAAGTCAACCGTTTGCTAATCTATTTAGCATCATAATAAGGAGCACCTAGATAGCACTTCTCATGTTTCAATTGCTTTGGAGACATGATCTCGTCTCACCACACACCCAGGAGGACAGGATTATTACCTTCGTTTTTCAGATGGGGGTGGGTGGGTGGGGAACTGAGGTTCTAATTCAAGAAAGTGCTTTAACTTTAAGCATGTGACTTCAAAGGCCCCTAAGCATGGGCTCGAAGAATCAGCAGGTATTTAAGTGCTACAATCTCCCTTTCCATGGACAGATCCTCCACAGGGTCAGGTTTTGGGGGGGGAGGTCATTGGAGGCTGAAATACGTGGGGGCAAGTTTCTTCTCTTTTTTTAAATGTGAGCTTTCCAAAGCAGCCCATCCCACTTGTCTGTGTCATGTGACAGCAGACAGGCAAGAGACACGCCTGGTGCACGTCCCAGCAGGCAGAGCAGCTGCGAGGGCGAGGCAGCGGGTGCCCTGAAGAAATAACGTTTTATAAATGCTGCTGATCAGGGTCCGTTTTGTGCGTTTGTTTTAGTGCTGGTGGAAGGGCTGTCTGTGCGTGAGGGAGGGGAGACAATCCTGCAAAGAGGCAGCGTGCACCCCCCCACCCCCCCGCATGCTCACACACAGTTTGAACGGTGGGACACTTGCCCTGGGGAATAGGAAGAGAGAGCCCCCCAGGGCACTGAGGCGATGGAGAACAGTAAGCAGGGGAGACCTGGCTCCTTCGGGTTAGCAAGAGTTTTAGCCCTTTATAACAGCTAAGCAGCAATACACTGTGTGAGGGCTTGTGGGCACAGATGGAACGGGCACGTGGAGCCAGTAGCCATGTAACAACGAAGTGGCTCTTTTAGTGATGAAGGATTTGCGGGATGAGTGAATTTCAGAGTTCGGCATCAGCAAGAACAATGGCTGCAAACCCTCTGACCTGGAGGGAAGGTGGAAAATTAAAGGGGAAAGCCAGCTCTGCGAATGAACAGAAATGCTTGTTGTGAGAAGCCCCCATGATGTCTGTTAGTCCTATGCACAGTGTGCTCGGGTTTTGGCCCTTGGCATGGATTTTTGATCAGTTTGCAAGTAGCTTGGCCTTGAGTCGTCATTTTGGTGTCAGGCATTATGCGCAGTGTTCTCATTAGTCAGCTTTTCTCTTTCCACAAACAGGCATCCTAGCTCCTGGGGCAATAAAAATGCCCCAATAAACCCAACAATTGGAATACTACATCCACAGCAGGGAGCAAATAATGAGCATTAACGAGGCTCCTTCCTGTTGCCTACAGACAGAAATGCAGGTCAGGTGCTTGTTACTCTGTCAGTGTGGGAAGTGGACAGTGCTGTCTGAGAGAGTAAGAGAGGAATCCCATTGCTGCATCACGAAGGAGACCGTCTATGTTGGAGATGAGCTTGGAAGGAAGAGAGGCGACCTTTCCTTAAGGGAGTGCTGGATCTCTTCTCTGCTCCAAAGGACCACCACTCCTTGTCTTGTATTGGCTGCTTCTAACCCACTTGCTGTGCCGCGTCGAATCCTCCCAAGAAGGATGCACAAGCTAAAGCCAAACTCCAGTCCCAGCCGGTGGTGGAGTTTAGAAACCATTGCCACTTGAGTTAGGGTTTCTGGTACTTCAGCTATATTTGGGAACTGGGAAGCCAAGTCTCTCATAGGCAGCTGCACTGGGTATGTACCCTCTAGGGCCAGCTGTATGGAGAGACATTCATTAGATCAAGTGAAAAAAAATATCCTTGTATCACCAGCAAGTGGATTTAATCTCTCTCTCTCTCTCTCTCTCTCTCTCTCTGTTTTGTAAGGCGCCAGTCACCATAGATTGTGACCCCGTAATATTTCCTCGTTATTTTTTTCACTGAGCTCCATTTGAGAAAGCAAGAGGCTTGCTAACCTGTTCCTTCTTGATTAGCCCTGGATGTCCAACTCAGGCTGGAATGTACATCTTGAACAGGGCAGGGGTAAGTCTGCTGTCTCTGTGGCTGGGTAACCATTGCTGTCAGAGCTCTCGCATGTGTTACAAAGCAGACGCACATGTCGGTTTCAGAGAATCCGCAGCAAAGGGATTCCAGAGGCAAAGCCGCAACCCATAGATTCGTGAGCCGTGCCATGTAAATCAACCTGCCAGGGGAGCTTGCTTCACAACAAGACCCACCCAATGCTTGGAAAATAAGAGTCTTGTTCCAAGACCCTTCTCAAGGGAAAGTGGAATCTCTTCTGGACGAGCCTAGTGCCACAAGAATGTTGTCTTCATTAGGAAAGCACAGTCTGTTACATCCCTGCAGTTTATGTGCAGGACGTGCCAGAGACCACGGGCACCATTAGGAGGCTTGGGCTGTCTCCTAACCATGCATTCCGAGCGATGAATCTGGCTTCTCCAAGCAGCACAGTGCTGCACTGAGGGGCCTGCTCAGAGCTTGCCAGGTCCTGAGGGCCACGTGCAATCTGCAGATAGCGGCACTTCTTGGCATGAATGTGCACAGCCCGGGTAGCCCCTCGTGTCTGTAACAAGGCGAAGATACTTGTCACATCATTTCATTAGCATGGAGGTTAGGGAAAGCCATGCCACAGATGGGAAGGGCCATTTGCAGGAGCAGCCAGTGTGTGCATGGTGTTAGTCATTGGGGCCATAGGTTGCTCCTTCATAGTGGAGATGCAGAAAGCTGCTGCACTTTAGACCCTTTGGGGCCCGCTTTGTACACCTCCATGCTGGTCCTTTGCCCAACCCTAACAATGCCCTGGCGCCTCGCCACATGCTGTGGGAGCCTGCCTGGCATAATAGGCTGGGTTCGCCCCTGGGGGCGTGGGGGTGAGTACAAACGGTACATTTACGGGGGTTCTCCACGTGTCCTGCTGCAGTCCTTTGTGTTGTGGAAGAAGGAGGTAACTTGAAAAGATATCTCGGGTGCCCGCAGCCGCCTATTCCAATTGCCTACTGAGAGAGCCCGTAGCGTGGTCCGGAAAGATGATCTCCGGCAATGAATGTGTGCAAGAAAGGCACTAAATGTGGACATGCACCATCAAGTGCCTATTTCCTAAGTGATAACCAGGAAGCTGAAAATGTCTGCTGCTCAGTGCAGGAAATACCTCTCCCAATGCAGATCGGTCACTGGAAAAATGTTATCCTCAGGATAGAGAACAGTAATGAATGTTGAAACAGCAATAATCCTACCATAACCCTATTCCTACCCACCCCTGCTCCATGCCAGACCCACGTTATGCTTTGCAGAGTTGATCTTCTAACTCACAGCTTTGGGGGCCTATCCATACAAATCTAGATTACTTGACTTTTTTGTAATGCCAGAGTGGACAAGGAAGGCCAGAATTAAGATGATTTATTTTGACCTTCTGCATACTGCACAGGCCAGAGAAATTCAGAACATAGGCCATAGACTAGATACTGCAGTATCATCTTTATCCATCTCATTATAACACTCTCTTTTTCCTGGAATAGTCTGGATTCTTGCCGCTAGGAACTATTTGGGGGACGTTCCAAGGCCTGTGTTATACAGGTCTGGCTAGATGATCACAATGGTGCCTTCTTGCCTTGGAATCTATGAATCTATATTTAGATCTGGGCTCATCTGGGCTTGTTTGCAAACTTTCCTGTCTCCTGTTCTCTTTCCTGTTCCTACTTCCCCTTCAGGAATCTGGAGTTTGAATGGTACTCTTTGACAGTTACTAAGATTAAAGCCTTTTCCTCTTCCATCTTCTTAATTCAACTAGGGTGTCATGATGTTGTGATCAAGCCATTGCTTTCACAGTTCATTATCTCAGCCTGACTCTCCCCAAGCTCTTGGGTTATTAATGTGGCAGTGAGGTTAATTTACTAGGAGTTCCAGTGTTGGTTATCAATAAGTAATTGCCCCAGAAGGATAAAGGGAAGTGAATATCTCATCTGACTGCCACTTTGCTGCTATCTAGGAAGTGATGACAACTCTGGGCAAATCTTTCTTCTAAAATCCTTTGGAAAGCATACCACAGCATCTTGTGTCTGATATTCATAATTGCACGAAACCAAAACAAGTTATGAACTATAGTGTTATAACCAAACACATATGTGATGCCTTCACACAGCCATCTTCAAGGGTGGGTAAACATAAAAAGACCAAATGTTCTCTTTAGTCATTGTCATTTAACAAGTATGAAAATAGCTTTGATTTGGAGAGGATTGAATCTTGTTTTTTGGAAGCTGCTAACTATTTCAACGTGTAATGAGGTATGGGTTTAAATGGGAGTTTAGCTCAGCCAGAACAGACATTAGACAAAGGCTTAGTCAGGGCAGAAGTCATTGTGAAACTGGGATGAATTCTAGGGCCATTGGGAGGCATGGGGGTCATCCGAAATTATTCTCCTTGGTTTAGACAGGGCGTCTGATGTGATGCACATTGCACCTGTAGGAACAGGTTTACAGCCCAGGGCTGGACTTGTTTTATAAGTAAAAAGTTGTTGTATATTAGATTTCTGGGCAATTAATTCTGCATCAAAGGGAACTCTGGGCAAGCATGTAGAGTCAATGATGGTACTGGATGATTCCATGAACTGCTGAATTCAAGCTCTGTCATGAGAACACTGAAGGCCTCTCCTGGAGTGGCAGCAGAAGGATCTCAGGATAAACCCAAAGCTGCTTCGGAACAGGGTACTCCGAAGCTCCTCTGCCTGGTGATTGAGTGGGGGTTAATGAATCAGATCAATCCACAATGGACTGGCTGTAACATTTTTTTCAATCTGCAAATAGTGGAGGAAAGATGCTCTAGACAGGTGCTGATGAGGGGGATGAGCTGGGATCAGCTGTGAGCTTTCTATGTGTTCTTGGTATATGGGTGACTGGAAGGGAGATAATGGAAGCCCCTGAAGACCTCTTAGAAGAGGCTAAAGATCTAATCATTGGGCAGCATAATGTGACAGCCTGTCCAGGGTGGCAAGCAGCCTCAGGGGCCCAGATTTTCCCTTTGAAGCTCTAGATATGCTAGACTTTTCTCAAGTATTCAGCATTCAGTAAAAAGAACGAGGAGTACTTGTGGCACCTTAAAGACTAACAAATTTATTAGGGCATAAGCCTTTGTGGGCTAAAACCCACTTCATTGGTTGCATGCAGTGAAAAATACAGTAGAAAGATATATATATATACATATATATATATATATACACACACAGAGAACATGAAACAATGGGTGTTGCCGTACCAACTCTAACGAGACTCATCAATTAAGGTGAGCTATTATCAGCAGGAGAGAAAAATCTTTTGTAGTGATAATCAGGTTGGCCCATTTCAAACAGTTGACAAGAAGGTGTGAGTAACAGTAGGGGAAAAATTTGCATGGGGAAATAGTTTTTAGTTTGTGTAATGACTCATCCACTCCCAGTCTTAATTCAAGCCTAATTTAATGGTGTCCAGTTTGTCAATTAATTCCAGTTCTGCAGTTTCTTGTTGGAGTCTGTTTTGGAAGTTTTTTTGTTGAAGGATTGCGACTTTTAGGTCTGTAATTGAGTATCCAGGGAGGTTGAAGTGTTCTCTGACTGGTTTTTGAATGTTATAATTCTTGATGTCTTATTTGTGTCCATTTATTCTTTTGTGTAGAGACTGTCCAGTTTGGCCAATGTACATGGCAGAGGGGCATTGCTGGCATGTGATGGCACATATCACATTGGTAGATGTGCACGTGAACGAGCCCCTGATGATGTGGCTGATGTGATGAGGTCCTATGATGGTGTCCCTTGAATAGATATGTGGACAGAGTTGGCAACAGGCTTTGTTGCAAGGATAGGTTCCTGGATTAGTGTTTTTGTTGTGTGGTTGCTGGTGAGTATTTGCTTCAGGTTGGAGGGCTGTCTGTAAGTGAGGACTGGCCTGTCTCCCAAGATCTGTGAGAGTGAGGGATCGTCCTTCAGGATAGGTTGTAGATCCTTGATGTTGCACTGGAGAGGTTTTAGTTGAGGGCTGAAGGTGATGGTTAGGGGCGTTCTGTTACTTTCTTTGTTGGGCCTGTCCGGTAGTAGGTGACTTCTGGGTACTCTTCTGGCTCTGTCAATCTGTTTCTTCACTTCAATAGGTGGGTATTGTAATTTTTAAGAATGCTTGATAGAGATCCTGTTGGTGTTTGTCTCTGTCTGAGGGACCGGAGCAAATGCGGTTGTATCTTAGAGCTTGGCTGTAGACAATGAATCATAGAATATCAGGGTTGGAAGGGACCTCAGGAGGTCATCTAGTCCAACCCCCTGCTGAAAGCAGGGCCCATCCCCAATATTTGCCCCAGATCCCTAAATGGCCCCCTCAAGGATTGAACTCACAAACCTGGGTTTAGCAGGCTCATGCTCAAACCACTGAGCTATCCCTCCCCCCCATCATGTGATGTGGTTTGGATGAAAGCTGGAAGCATTTAGGTAAATCTAGCAGTCAGTAGGTTTCTGGTATAGGGTGGTGTTTATGTGACCATCACTTATTAGCACCGTAGTGTCCAGGAAGTGGATCTCTTGTGTGGACTGGTCCAGGCTGAGGTTGATGGTGGGATGGAAATTGTTGAAATCATGGCGGAATTCCTCAAGGGCTTCTTTTCCATGGGGCCAGATGATGAAGATGTCATCAATGTAGCGCAAGTAGAGTACGGGCCTTAGGGGACGAGAGCTGAGGAAGCGTTGTTCTAAGTCAGCCATAAAAATGTTGGTATTCTGTGGGGCCATGCGGGTACCCGTAGCAGTGCCGCTGACTTGAAGGTATACGTTGTCCCCAAATGTGAAACAGTTGTGGGTGAGGACAAAATCACAAAGTTCAGCCACCAGGTTTGCCGTGACATTATCGGGGATACTGTTCCTGACGGCTTGTAGTCCATCTTTGTGTGGAATGTTGGTGTCGAGGGCTTCTACATCCATAGTGGCTAGGATGGGGTTTTCAGGAAGATCACCGATGGAAGTTTCCTCAGGAAGTCAGTGGTGTCTCGAAGATAGCTGGGAGTGCTGGGCCTGAGGAGGGAGTCCACGTAGCCAGACAATCCTGCTGTCAGGGTGCCGATGCCTGAGATGATGGGGCGTCCAGGATTTCCAGGTTTATGGATCTTGGGTTGCAGACAGAATACCCCAGCTCGGGGTTCCAGGGGTGTGTCTGTGTGGATTTGTTCTTGTGCTTTTTCAGGGAGTTTCTTGAGCAGATGGTGTAGTTTCTTTTGGTAACCCTCAGTGGGATCAGAGGGTAATGGCTTGTAGAAAGTGGTGTTGGAGAGCTGCCGAGCAGCCTCGTTCATATTCCGACCTATTCATGATGACGACAGCACCTCCTTTGTCAGCCTTTTTGATTCTGATGTCAGAGTTGTTCCTGTGGCATTGTGTTCTGCACGGCTGAGGTTATGGGGGAAGTGATGCTGCTTTTCCACAATTTCAGCCCATGCATTCAGTGTGCACCCACTCGGCCATGCTCCTTGAAAGTTTCCCTGCCCCATGTTGTGATGCTTGTGACAGCAGCGTTAGCGCTGCCAGCACTGAATGAATCAGCCAGTGGGTGATCCCCTCCCAATATCTGTAGCAAATAATTCAGACTCATCCCCAGCCACCCAGAAAGCGTGGCCTTCCATCAGCTTCTCCAGCACTGCAGTGTGCAGCTCTCATGCTGATCTGGCTTATTTTGCTCACGTGGTCTTTGAACAAACTGCAGCTGAGAGAATTCTGTGGGCCTGATCCCTCCTTTCAAAGACAACATGCTTCCTGGTGCAGCTGAAATGGGCTCCTACCCTTCCAAGCACCACTGTGCTTCTAGCTTTGATGTGAATCCTGCATCCTGCCAGGGGGTTAGAAATCCTGCATCTTGGCAGGGGGTTAGACTAGATGATTCTTGTGGTCCCTTCTCTTATGGTGCTAACTGCATAACTGTTAGATCCAACTGCAGGTTTAACAGCTGTGCTCCCTGCTTCAGAGGTCTGGAGGAGACAGGCCCCGCTGAGGCCTCCCCATGATTCTTAGTTTAAAAAGCCAGCATGCTGCAGTTCCAGCGAGGCTGAGATGACATGTTTAAAGTTTCTTGTTAAATGAACTTAATAAAATGTTAATATCAAGCTAAATGTTTATAAGAGTCTTTCCCCCTCTATTAATACTTGCCAGAGATTGCAGATGTAATTACTGATGATCCTTATTTAATTATTAAATGCCCTGCTGCCCCTTTGCATTAGTACAACCCCTAACCACCCGGCCCAGAGTGTTTACAAGTTCTTTGCTATTTCATATCTTTTCCTCTCACTCATCCTAAATGTTTATTTAATAATCCTGAAAGACCTTTTAAGCTTCCTAGGTTTAATGTTTGCTAAACACCCTGTCACTTCCACTTCTAGTGATAATTCCCGGGCTGCTGCAGAATAGCCGCGGCTTTATGTTCTGTCTGAAAGCCCTTGAGAGAGAGATGGGAACATTGCCTGCTGCAGAGCAGTTAGCTCCATCCACCCGGCCTCGGGAGCCCCCAGGTCAGTCATGAGGGACAAAATTAATGGGGAGGCTTCAAGATGCCAAATCAGCCCTGGATTAACAGCTGCAAGACGCTTGGTTTAAACTCTGCATGCCAGTTTTAGCTGGGAGCTTGTGTGTGTGTGTGTGTGATTGGCTGATCCCGTGACCCTAGTGCATGATGCTACAGGGTCCTTGTTCTGGCCGTGGGGCCGGGCCCCATGCTTAGGCATGGCATTCAGAAAGGAGTGTGCTGGTCCTGGTGTACAGATGTCCTTCACGGCCTGGCATTTGGCTCCCACTCCCTATCTGACTGCCTCCCCTTACCCCCCCACCCCCAGCCCGCCTGCCCCACGATTTCACCCTCATTTCTGCCCTGGGCACAGTCAGTCCCCAGACAGCTGAGAGGCCCCTCTGAGGTGGCTACAGCAGTAGCACTGGGCAGCTGTCACTAAGGATTCAGAGGTAAGTGTGGGAGCAAAGGGTCCTTGCTGCTTGTGGCTGGTCTGTGATCGTCACTCCCTTCGGAGGGGTGAGCTGGCCAGCAGGGTGGCATGGAGCGGCTGGGGGCTGGCCTGGGGGCGAGCCGCAATGCTGTTCCACCGTCTGGCTGCAAAGAGCCCACTGCCCATCAGTACAGCTGATGGGGCGCTTCGGGCCAGGCCTAAAAAGCTTGCAGTGGTGCAGCCGGGAGCCCTGACTCAGGATGAGGAGTCAGTTTAGTGCTCAGTGTGCGGTCGTCTAATGCCCCTAGGGCCGATGGCTAGAGCCCGCACCACGCTTCCTATCAGCTGGGCCACTGCCCCAGCTGAGCGCAGGGCTGGCTATGGAGGGGCGGCAGCTCGGCAGGAGTGAGAGGCATTGGCCAGACTCTGTGGAGGCCCCAGAACCGTGGCAGCCCAGACCTGCATGAGCAGAGCTGTGCATAAGGCACTTGCATTGCACTGCACTGCCTAGCTCCAGCCTGCGCTCTCAGACCTTCTATGAAGGGCTGTCTACTCCACACAGGTGAATAAAGGGTTAACAAGAGTCTGAGTTCTTAATTAGCCCACCTAGCTGCACCTGGAGGGTGACTCAGGCTTGATTTGTGATTAGACCCTGCTGAGGAGGGAGGGAAAGCTGCAGGGGGGTAGCCAGGAGAGAGGAGGAAGGGGCTCTCTGGGAAGGCAGTTGGAAGAAGGCCTCAGGGATGGAATTAACCCCCTGTGGGGGGCCCTGGAGGGGAGGCCAGGTACAAAAAGGCAGCCCTGAGGGGTTGGCATTCAGCAAAGAAAAGGGGAGCCGGGCGGGCCTAGGGAGAAGCTGGGCCAGGGCACCAGAGGAGAGGTTGTGTTAAGCACAGTCCACAGGGAAGCAGCACAAGGGGCTTGGAGGTCAGAACTGGCCCAAGCAAACTGCAGCGTGTCTACAGGAGCAAACCTAGCTGGTTAATATGGGGGCCAGACCCCAGAGAACAGATCAGGCCTGGGTTCCCCATAGACCCTGCATAAGGACTGTTAAGGCCTGGGTGGGGCTGAAAGATGGGCTGAGGAACAGCCGAAGGGCAACAGAAGAATCTTTTATTGTGCTGGGCTCTGTTACCTTGGAAAGGTACCTGGGCCTAAAACAGGACCTGGCTGGAAGACTTGGCCAGAAGAGGCAGGCCCACCATGGGACCAGAGCGACTCTCTGCAGGGGATGCTAGAGCGGAGACAGCTGCCATGCCCAGCCACATGTGGATGCTCCAGTGGTGAGTCACTCTTTGGCACTGTCACTGTCATGAACAATAAAGTACAGTTAATCATGGGGGGGGAAGCAGTACTCAGCTTGCACTGTCTCAAAAACCGAAGCAAAGTTCATACGAACGGCCATACATGGTCGGGCCAATGGTCCATCTAGCCCAGTGTCCTGTCTTCTGACAGTGGCCAATGCCAGGTGCCCCAGAGGGAAGGAACAGAACAGGGAATCATCAAGTGATCCATCCCCTGTTGCCCATTCCCAGCTTCTGGCAAACAGAGGTGTATGGACACCCAGAGCATGGAGTTGTAGCTCTGACCATCTTAACTAATAATCATTGATGGACTTATCCCCCACGCACTTATCTATACTTTTTGCCTTCACAACATCCTCTAGCAATGAGTGCCACAGGTTGACTCTGTGTTGTGTGAAGAAGTACTCCCTTATGTTCGTTTTAAACCGGCTGCATATTAATTTCATTGGGTGACCCCTGGTCCTTGTGTTATATGAAGGGGTAAATAACACTTCCTTCTTCTTTCTCCACACCAGTCATGATTTCGTAGACCTTTATCATATCCCCCCTGAGTCGTCTTTTCTAAATTCACCAGTGCCAGTCTTTTTAATTTATCCTCATATGAAAACTGTTCCACGCCCCTCATCATTTTTGTTGCGCTTCTCTATAATTTTTTTCCTTTTCTAATGTATCTTTTTAAACCAGACTTCATGCCACATTCAAGGTACGGGTGCACTTTGGGTTTATATAGTGGCATTATGATATTTTCTCTGTTTCTTAGCGGTTCCTAACATTGTTAGCTTTTTTTGATTACTGCTGCATATTGAGCAGATGTTTTCAGAGAACTCTCTGCAATGATTCAAAGATCTTTCTTGAGAGTGGTAACAGCTAATTTAGACCCCATCTTTTTGCATGTATAGCTGGGATTATGTTTGCCAATGTGCATTACTTTGCATTTATCAACCTTGAATTTCATCTGCCATTTTATTGCCCAGTCACTCAGTTTTGCGAGATCCATTTGTAACTCTTCACAGTCTGCTTTGGACTTAACTATCTTGTGTAATTTTGTATCATCTGCAAACTTTGCCACCTCACTGTTTACCCCTTTTCCCAGGTAATTTATGAGTATGTTGAACAGCACTGGTACAGATTCTTCAGGGTCCCCACTATTTACCTCTCTCCACCGTGAAAACTGACCATTTATTCCTACACTTTTCCCATTTTTAACCAGTTACTGATCCAATAGAGGATCTTTCCTCTTAGCCCATGACAGCTTACTTTGCTTTAGAGCCTTTGGTGAGGGATCTTGTCAAAGGCCTTCTGAAAGTCCAAATACACTATATCGACTGGATCTCCCTTGTCCATACGTTTGTTGACCCCCTCAAAGAATTCTAATAGATTTGTAAAGGGAAATCATGCCTCAACAAAGTCGTATTAACTCGTCCCCAACATATCATATTCATCTACGTGTCTGATAATTCTATTGTTCTTTACTATAGTTTCAACCAATTTGCCTGATACTGAAGTTGGGCTCACCGGCCTGTAATTTCCAGGATCGTCTATGGAGCCTTTTTAAAAAAAAAAAATAAAATAAAAAAAAATAAAATTGGCGTTACATAAGCTATCCACCAGTCATTTTCTACAGAAGCTGACTTAACTGATAGGTTACAGACCAGGGGGGCTGGAACAATGTGTACCATGGGGGGGCTGAGAGCCATTGAACCAAACTGTGAACCCTGTGTGTGATGGGAACCACTTCAAGCCAGGGGGTGCAGGAGCACACTGAGTTCCAGCACCTGTGCTACATACCACGCTTAATAGCTGCAACTTCCTAACTAAGTCCCTTCAGAACTCTTGGGTGAATACCGTCGGCCCTGGTGACTTATTACTGTTTAATTTATCACTTAGTTCTAAAACCTCCTCTATTGACACTTCAGCCTGGGACAGTTCCTCAGATCTGTCACCTACAAGGAATGGCTCAGGTTTGGGAATCTCCCTCCACATCCTCTGCAGTGAAGATCGATGCAAAGAATTCTGCACAACAGCTATGGTGGATAAAAATCAATGATTTAAAAAAAAATTGGATTTTTTTAAATTTAAATTTGATTTTTGAGGAAAAAACCTATCTAAAGATAGGCAAAGAGTTCTTTGCTGCTTTTACAGATCCAGACTAACATGGCTACCCCTCTGATACTATCTAAAGATAGTTTTAATTAAGATATATTATAGTTCAAAGATATCTCATCATGGAATAAGGATTACATATTCTAGTTCTATAGTATGAGACAATATACTCATGTAATGTTTAAGAAAAGTTTTGTAAATGAGTTCCAAAAGTTCATGGATTAGGGATTCAATCTTATGGGATTCCAGGGTTGTCTGTATAGATTATTTAGGTTAATCTTTCTATTTACCCAATGGGACTCAATGCTCAGTCTAGAAGATACCGTCAGAGATGCTTAGTTTTGCAGTTCTCAAACTGTGGATTTGTGTCTCCAGAGATAACAACATGCTTGTTAACAGCAAAAATTTTTTTAAATGAATAATATATAGAGGTGAGAAATAACAGACCTCAACCCTATTGTCCCTCTGCAAATTTGTGTACACAGAGTCAATCCCTTACCTCTCTCTAAAAGTGCAAAGTTTCAAAAAGTTCAATGAATAGAAAATTGTTGGGGATGGAATAGATCTGGACAAGGAGAAGTCATCTGGAGATAAATGTGAGAAGGGAGGGACAAGCAGTAGAAACAAAAGTGAAACTTTGAGCAGCATATTCCAGAAGTCTTGAAGTTTTTCTGAGTGTAGCCTTTATTATTTGAGATCTACCATACCATTCTCTCACTAGAAGGGAAAACCTATAATGGCAGCAGGCTGCAAAAGAGTTAAATTACAAGCATTTTAAAAAAAACAACAAATGGGACAAGCACTATCTCCGGCTCATTTTCTTGCAAATATTCTCAATACTTGGTACCAGGGTCAAACCTTAACTGCTGAAGAAGAGGAGTTGGCTATGACATGGACATCCAGCAATCATCCCTCCATAATGCCACTATAATAAACTTCAGAGCTAAGGGTGAACCATTCAAGAAATATATGTTTGCTGATTGATGTTTTTAAAGAAAGTCACAGCAGTGAACTGGTAGAAGTCACTTAAGCACTTGGATTTAGAGACTGTTGAAGTGATGATAATCTCACTTTTAACAGCAGTAGCTTCTTCTGCTGGTGTAGAAAGAATATTTTCTTCCTTTGGACTAATTCATTCCAAATTGAGAAATCGTTTGGGACCTGAAAAAGCAGGAAAGCTTGTTTTTTCTTTTCCAGATTATGAACAAACAGGAAAATGAAGGTGAAGACGACTGAGTTACCTGCAGAAACCAATATTTTAAATTTCTCATGTTGACCTGGCTGACAAGAGTCAATTTAACTTTTGTTTTTGTTTTTAAAAAAATATTTCATTGAACTATTTTAGTTAACAATTTTAAGAAAAACAAACCTGATTTTGAAAAACTTGAATGTTTAACTAAATTCAAAAATTCACATGCTTGTTTTGTTAAAATATTATGTGTTTGCTGTTGAAGAAAAAAATCCAGAATACATGACGTTGTTGTTTTAGTTAAATAAAACAACTTAAATGTCTGTCTGGTGACATTCTCCTCCTAATACAGCATGGCAAGAAAATCCCCCAAATGTTAATGATTAACCTGTTGAACTGGAGATAGTTCACCTCCCAGTGACTTCATAAATATCTGCTTCAGTTATCTTTGGTAACTGAAATAACCAATCATTAGTTTTACAGCCATATCAGAAAATGAATCTGAAAAGTTTTCAAAATAAATCACTTTAAAACTGTATAGTGTGTACCTTCTAAAAATGGAACCTACATCTATCTCCGAGTTGTGAAGAATATGTATTAAGGTTAAAACAACCAACAAGTATGTACTTTTATGTAGAAATCCATGGTTAAATTGAGTCTTCGTGACTAGTGATTTAAATCACTTAAATCAAATCCACCCTGACAACAGCCCTGTCTTCTATGAGTGCTCCCTTAGCATCTTTGTTGCCTAGTGGCCTCGCTGATTGATTGCTGAGCAGGTTTCTTGCTTCCGATGTACTTTAAAAAACTGTTCGTTTGTGTGTCTTTTGCTAGTTGCTCTTCAGATTCTTTGTTGGCCTGCCTAATTATTCTTTTACAATTGACTTGCCAGAGTTTATGCTCCTTTTTTCTATTTTCTTCAATAGGATTTGGCCTCCAATTTTTAAAAGATGCCTTTTTATCTCTAACCACCTCTTTTACTCTGTTTAGCCATGGTGGCATTTGTTTGGTCCTCTTACTGTTTGCTTATTTGGGGTGCATGTATAGTTTGATCCTCTATTACGGTGTCTTTAAGATGTTTCCATACAGCTTGCAGGCATTTCATTCTTGTGACTGTTCATTTTAATTTCCATTTAACTAGCCTCCTCACTTTTGTGTAGTTCCCCTTTCAGAAGATAAACGCTACTGTGTTTTGGTTTCTGTGGTATGTCCCCTCGTACAAGGATGTTAAATTCAATTACATTATTGTTGCTATTACTGAATGGTTCAGCTCTGTTCACCTCCTGGACCAGATCCTATGCATCACTTAGGACTAAATCAGGACTTGCTTCTCCCTTTGTGGGTTCCAGGACTAGCTGCTCCAAGAAGCAATCATTAATGGTGTCTAGAAATGTTATCTCTGCATCCTGTCCTGAGGTGACGTGTACCTCGTCAATATAAGGACAGCTGAAATCTGCCATTATTATTGGGTTTTCTGCTTTTGGAACCTCTCATCTCCCTGAACATTTCACAGTCACCGTCAAGTGGGGTAATATATTCCCACTGCTAGATTTTTTTATTCGAGCATGCGCTGCAGAATTCCTCCGGGCTCAGCTCGGAGCCTCAGGGGCACTCCATTGTTGCAGCAGTCTCTACTGCTGTCACACTGGATGGTTCTCCCTGCTGCCCAGTTGATCTCTCGTGAACTGTGCCAGGCAGCAGTTGGCTGGATCACCCAGGGCAGTGAGGAGACAAGGGTGGGATGTAGAGCTGTTATCACAGCACATTCGTTTCTTCCTGCTGTTTCTCTTGTATGCAGGGGAGAGATTCCATTTATTTATCGACCCCGAAGGCACCCAGCCAGCTTTCTGAGCACCCTAGCACTGATTTAAAGCTACCGAGCAGGGGCGTTACAAATCAGCCAAAGCAGCCACCTATCTCTGTTCTTTCCCATATCGCCCACCAATCAGCAGCTAGCAAAGCCAGCTGGCCCTCTAAACGGTCACAGCCCCCTGCAATGCTGCTCAGGTGGGTGGGCTCTGCACTGTGCCCAGAAGGTCAACAGGTCTGGGCCATTTTGCACCCGAAGGGGGACAGCCTGCCATGGGAACGGGGCCATGGCTCTGCCAGCATCAGGGGGCTGGGACACTGCTCGGAGCTTCAGTGCACACAAAAATGAGCTAGAATGAACCTGAGGTCAGACTTTGTTATAATCGAAACTAGCAACTAAGGGCTGTGGTCAGATACCTGCTGCGCTACTGTTGGTTAGAAGTGCTTGGGCATGGACGAAACTGTGATCCCAGCTCATGCTCTAGCCATCCCCAGAGACCATGAGGGAGAAGACTGCTGACTTGTAAAGAAGGTTAGCTGGTTCTTTCCATCCCTCCCTCTTTGGAGTTTCTGCTTTGTGTTTAATATAAGCTAAGTATTCTGCTGGTGCCAAGAGGGTGGTTATACAACGTCAGGGAGATGTGTCCTAAACTTGCTGAGCTTTCATGAGAGACTTAGTCTGTTAATTCAGGGCTAGGTTTTTTTCCTATGGTTTTTAATGTTCTGTTAAAAGAAAATTACTCCCCTCCCCGCATCTCTGTTGCTTGTGGAACACCCGAGAATGCCACTGGAGCAAGAGGACCTGGTGGGAACTGACCTGACACTCCAAGCGAACGTGCTGCAGTGTAGAACTGGCATCTCCTGGGGGCCTGGCGATGCACTAGCTTCTGAAGGAGCCACTTCTCCAGGGCAGGCAGGCTCGAGGTCCAGGAGGGGTCCCGAGTCTGAAGCTAGTTTGAATGGCAGTAGAATGTGGATCACCTACCTCCCAAACGGCGGGGGGGGGGGGGGGGGGGCAGCAGAAGCCCAGATATCTTTCTCTGGGGAGCTGGTAAATGCAGTTGAGATTCTAGCTACAAAGGAGTCACCAGGACAATTCACCATGTCTGTTACATGGACAAGTTCTGTCACAATAAACGGTTCACAATGACTAATCCTGGGGGAGCTGGGGGGAGAATGGGTTCTGCTGCTCATTTTTGCTGGCTGGCTGACTCTGAATGGCCTGGCTGCTCTGCATTTCCTGCTAGCTGCAAGGCTCTTTAGCAGCCTTTGTTAGAGTGGGACCCAGGGGCTTTTGACAATCCCTCAGTTACACAGGATGAGAGGCCACTGCTGGGCATGGCAGGCTCCCTGGGGCTCGGGGCTGATCCACCTCCTGCACATCTCTTGTTCATGTGCAGGGAGACTTGTCCTGCTTTTACACATGCTAATATAGACATCTGAAAGCCAATAGTGCTTATACAATATATACACAGAGAGAGAGTTAATGCTAAAAAGATGTCAGCCAGATAACCTAACCTTCCCAGTGCATTACCTCAGTTCCAAAGTTTTCCACAGGCCCCGGCCGTATTAATTTCAGCAAATTAATTTTACTTCACAAAAGCTTTTGGTTAGTTTGGGATTAAGGCCTTTTGCAGAGTTCATTATTTTCCTAAGATGCCTTGTTTTGCCATAATGTTTAGATGCCCGGTTCTATAGGAATTTAATCTCCCTGCTCCTCCAGCAGTTCTGTTCTCTGCTTTAGTGCAAATTGATGATGGAAGATAGCAGTGGGCCTTTCTGCTTCTATTTAACATGTCAGCAGGAAAAGCCATCTGTTTGCAATTATGGGTACGGCTGAGTTGAAGGATCAGCATGGCAGATTTTATAAAATGATAGGAAACCTTTATCAATTCATAACTCCTCGTGTCATACAGAGGAATATATTTCATTTGAAATAATTCATCTTTTTTACAAAATTAAGGAATGCGCCATGAGATTAATATCCAGAGAGAATGCCCTGTGCTCTCAGAGTAGGAGTCATGCTGTCTCTGTCGAAGGGCTGCAGCAGTGGCTTGGGAAATGTTTTCTGATAGTTTTTGGTTTCGTACAGCACCCTTTAAAGCCCTGCTCCCTGGCAGAGGGTCAATGCCAAATGCATCAGGAACCTTCAAGATGCAAAGCAGAGATGCGGGCCTGAGAACTGCTCCAACCTGCCGACACCTCATCCTGGTGCACATGGGAGTGAACCAAAGGGCAGAGTGGTGCCTGGCAGATTGGGGCAGTGGCCAGAACCAGGCTGGCCTTCAGGAAACAAGTGTGTTTTTAAAAGCAGGATGCGCCTTGGGTTTTGAGAGACGGAGTTTTTGTCTTTCTTTCCCCCCAGTGATTAAAAATGGGTGTTGGAGAAAGGTGCCAGATGGACAGCTCACCCCGCCCCCAGGGAACAGGCAATAGCAGTGCGAGATTCCCATCCCCTTCCTCCTGCTTCTCAGGGATCCATCTCTCTTGGTGAGAGGAGAGCTCAGTCTCCATGGTGCTTTCAGAGCATGGCTAGCCTGCGCCAGTTGCAATGGGTGGGTTGTGTGGTGCGGGCGCCAGTCCGCGGGGTCTGAGACCCACCACACAGTTACTGAGCCATTGGGAAGCAGTGGAGGGCACAGCTGTCTGTCTGCTGAGTGGGCAGGTCCGGGATCTGGGTCCTCCGGTCCAGAGGAGTGCCCTCGCTGCCAGGCTAGAGAGTCATTCTCTCTCTGGCCCCTGGCTCTTGTCTGTTCTACAAAGTGGAATAGCTTCAACAGGAGAGATTGAGAGAGATCCCCTGGGTTAGCCAATAGCCCGGTGGTTAGGGCATTCACCTGCAAGTGGGAGAGCTGGGTTCAAGCTCCTGCTCCAACATGCGGATCAAACCCAGGACTCCTCCATCCCAGCTGAGTGCCCTAACCACGGGGCTATTGGGTAGAAGGGATCACCACCACCACCTCCTCCTGAGCTCTGTGAATCTCAACCTCTGGTTCCCAATTTAATTTCCTTTTTACTAAAACTCAGAAGGGTTAAAATGCCTGAAATCAAACAGAATGTTATGTTTGGAAAAAACTCGTTTTGGATCAGACTTCTCAAGTCGCCAGAATTCTGGCAGAGGTTGGGTTTCAGGCTCTCCCAAAGTGATTTTCAGAACGGTTGGCTCGCTCAAAACAGAGTGATGCGCCCAGCTGTATTCCTCCCCTCTGCAGGTCATGCAAAGGGGGGACTCACCCACTGGGCCAAGGTGGAGCTCACTCTCCTGGTTAGTCTCCTTCACCCCCACCCCATTTCTAGGAGGTGTGGGGAGCTCTTGAGACAGGCTGAGTAAAAGACTGCATACGCTCCCTCCCTATTCCGCCAGCTCTCCTCCGGCTCTTTGAAGGCCATTCGTGGCTGGCTGCAGGCTGCCTTGCAAGTTTGTTCTATAGTATCTGACTGCTTCCCACAAGTCAGTTAGAACAAAGAGAATTAACTTGAGGGATATGGGGCCACAGGGGCCGTGGTGGCTCAGATGTGTTCAGCAGGGACTTTCTGTCTAATGCTGCTGTAGGCCAGAAATACTATCCTGGCCTTTTTCCTAGACAATTCTCTGCATTGCTGCTTTCATTCCTTAGTCAAAAGAAGGAATTTCTGTTGCCTGCCAGGGTCTTGCTCTTAGTGGTTCTTGAGGGTACTTTTGAGGGTACTCTCCAGATTCCTACATCATGGCAAAGCTCAACATTTGACTCAACGTTTTGGAACCTCCTTCTCCAAAGTGGTTAGTTGGACCAGTCCTTCTACGTTATGCGTGGTGGTCTGCTGGGGGGCCTCCTCAGTTCTAGCTAGAAGGGAAAGTCAAGGTGTGTCGGATTGGGCCATGTGTATGTGATTGCTCTGCTGTTGCTGAGTGACTGCGTCTCCCTGGGGAGCTGACTCAGGTTGCCTGTGAGAGCTAGAGACCAAGCTTGCCGTGCTTACAAACAGAGGCAAAGGAATGCAGCATTTGGCTGTTAAAAATAATGTTTCCCCTGTTTCATGTCTGCAGGAGACAGGTATGCTAAGGAAGCCACATGAAAGGCTAAAGTCAGACACTTGGGACCACGTGCATAAACAGATAAAGTTGCATTCTAAATCTGTGAGCACCGATACTGCAGCCGTGCTGTAAAGCAAGTCTTTGCCCAGTTTGGGCACACAGCCCTGGGTTTCTGACTGTTATGGGTTATAAGCCCCTCCTCCCAGGCGTCTGGAGATGGATTCCCTATGTGAAAGGCGCGTGTAGCATGCAGAGGTCACCAGCCCAGGATAATACAAACTGCATCTTAGCTAAAAGCAGGGGCATTTGGTAGCGCACTGTCTGGTCATATTTTTCCATAGCTCAAACAAAAGGTCACAGGGGGAATGGGCTATGCAGACCCTTCTTATAGGATTGGTTATAAAAACCTTTTAGCTTCCTGTGCTGCAATCTACAGCACTGCAGAGAATTCACCTTGTTTTCAAACCTCTGAAATGCTGGGCACGCTGTGGGCTGCTGCAGCTACCTGACTACAGAGCTCATCTGTGCGGCTGTCACCAGCAGAGCTAGCTCCGCTCTGCTCTGCTCTGCGCTCAGTAAGCACTGCTCATCTCAATGCATTCCCCTTTTCAGTGGGCTGCTTGGATCTGCTCCCAGCGGGTTACCATCCAGGGGAAGGGGAACAAGAATCCTGCTTCTCAAAGAGAAGAGGAAACTCTCTGCAGCGGGGGCTGGGGGAGAAGCAGCTTCTCTTCCTGGCAGAGAGAGAAAGGGGAAGAGATCTTACAGAAGCCTCTCTGCTGGTGCAAAGGCTGCAAAGCTGGAGGGAGTTTGGTCAGAGAACAATGTGTCAGGCTTAGAAATCCGCTCTGGGATTCAGTAAGGAAGTTCTAGAAAATAGGGGCCACTCTCTCCTGGAAAATGTGGGATTTTTAGGATGCACATGCCAGCATCTGGTTGAGTGAGTGGATATCATTGCTTTGCCAAAGCACCAGTCCACTCTCAGGTTGTAAACCTGCTCTGGACCCCTCAGCTAATGCCAGCACCACCTAGGGTGATCAGATAGCAAGTGTGAAAAATCGGGATGGGGGTGGGGGGTAATAGGCCTCTATAGGAACAGTCCCAATATTTGGGGCTTTTTCTTATCTAAAGTCGGGACATCGGGTCACTCTAGCACATCCACAAATGCTGTAACAAACTCCAGACAATCACCTTCTACCCTGGAGAAGCCACATACCCAAACATACTGGAGAGCGGGACAGAGACATTAAAGGGGCAAAAGTCCTGGACTAATTGTCAAGCTCCAGGCCGCTCTGAGTGCTGCTGAAACAGATACATTGCAAGGGAGCTGAGCAGCAGAATTCCAGAGCCCCATAGATCGGTCTCCAGAGCATCCAACCCTTCCCCACTTCTCCATCACAGAGAGGAATCCAGAGGAAAGTAACCACACTTCCCCTGGAGCCTGGGATCACGAACAGAGCGATCCTAGCACCCATCCAGCATCTGGGCCTCCCCACAGATCCTCAGCTCCTGCTGAGACAGGCTAGGAATCTCTTAGCACCTGCTCTGTTATACTCTGAGAGGCACCTGTCCCTGCAAACCCTGCTCACAATGAAGAGTGATATTGTTCATCATACTAGCTGCAAGGACTGCATTCGCGTATCATTCATCCTGCAAGATAACCCTGTCTCTAAATTGTTCCGACTTTCCAAGTCGTAGTGGCACATGCAAACCTTACATCATCTGCTTCTGTACCACCCAGGAGCTAACAATGCTACCACGAAGACCTGTATAGATGTTCCACCAGAAACCTGCTTGCATGCACATGAATGTTGTACTAATTACCTTCACAGCAAACGGTACGTGATGAAGGTGTAGCAAAACACACCGTGCATCGCTTACCCCATATACCTACCTGTAGAGGTGTGCATGGGCCTGGGTAATTAATCAACATTGAACGCTGGACTGAGCTGGCCTGCTCCCAGTGCAGGTGCGGGGCTCTGGGGAGGAGTGTAAAGGACCTGAAGTCAGTGGGAAGGAGAACCAGGCACAGGGAAAAGTGACCATGTGCTTTCTGTGACCAAATCTACCATCATCACTGTTCTGCAAGATGGAGAAATGGTGGAAATTCCTGCTCCAGGGATAATTTTCATGCCCCCATGTGCTGTGGTGGGCAGTTCACATATGTAATATGAAAGGGACCGTGGCTTTCTTTGGCCCAGGTAATGTGTGACTCACTCCAGCTGTGAGGTAGGTGGCTGACAGGCCGCTTGCTGCTCAGCCCTGTTGGTTTGTTGGGGTGGGTGCGTGGGATGGGACCGCTGGGCTCCCCACGCTGAAGATGTTTTTCCTAAAGGAGAAGGAATGTTCTGGCTTCATTTAAAACACCACAGCTGTTGGTCACGTTGAAAACATTTATTGTTACCAAAGCAAATTCAAAACATAAAAGAATTTTTTTAAAAAAAGTCTCAGACTTGAGCCCCATAGAGAAGTTCACATCCGCCTGTCTTCCAACTCCCGTGCAGTACTGTGAAGCAAGGGCTGGGGCTATAGAATAAGGGTGCCGGAGATTCACCTGGCATAGCCCATCTCTCTGGAAAACTGGCCATTCCCATGTATGCCTGGGCAGCTCCGGGCTGTGTATCTAGGTCTAGAGCAAGCGGTGCGTTCAGTTCACGTACACGACAGCCTTGTGTAAAAGGGGGGTGGTAGCACTGCCTCTCACCAGTCATTTCTGGGGCCTGTAAGCTCCTTGAGCTGGAGCCAGCATCTTATCTTTGGACCGAGCTAGATGAAGTGTTGAGTTAACTCGTTCTCTGCTCTCTCTCTCCTTCTTTGGCCTCTCCCAGCCTGCAAAGAAATCTTTCACTCCACACTCACACCTTTGACCCTCCCCAAAATGCATTGCGATGCTTGCAACAGCGTTCGCAACATGCAGGGCTGATCTGCCTTCCCAGGAGACCCCCAGAGGGGGGCTGTGACACCTTGGGCAGGGAATGCGCATGTCAGTGCAGTGCCTGGTGCAAGGGGGCCCAGCACACAGACTGCTGGGTGCCACCGAAGTACAATGATAAATACTGTTGAGCAGAGGAAGATGTGGCTCCTGCCCCCAGGAGCATGAAGCCTGACCAACCAGCCCCGATGATTCAGACACGCTGTGCCTGGGGTGAATGGCAGGAGAGGGTCTGTCTGGCACCATGATGCATTTGTGAGAGTGACTCCTGCATAGCAGCGTTAGCTCTGGTGGGCTGGCTGGAAGAGGTGAGATGTGAATGAAATGAGGGTGGGTGGGAGGGAGCTGAATGGGGGGCGGGGGAAAGGCAGAAAAGAGACTAGGATATGGTACAAAGGGAGCAGGCAGTTAGAGGAGCAGCAGGAGGGAATGGGAGCAGAGTTGGGTGGCAGCATGTGCTTGGCACTCACTGGTGACCCCAGTCCGATGCCACAATGTTCTTTCTGCTGCGCATCACTGGAGAAATGATATATTTCTCCCCTGTGATTCTGGCACCCTGAATCCCAGGGAGAGAGAGAACCCCAATGGTGCAAGAGGACAGGAAGCACTAAGCCAAGCCTGGGATCTGGGGTCAGATGAAGGGCCAGAGCCACTGTGAAATAATTTGATTCACCAGAACATGATGCAGCCTGAGGATGCCCAGCCCCAGACCAGGCTGCAGTGGGTTCCTGACATTGGTGGTCACATGAGACTTTTATAAGAAACCTATTTCCAGGGCGATTTAGAATCTTTGTTCCCCATTATCTTTGATCATGACAAAGGAGAGATGAAGCTCATAATGTTCTCCTGTCTGAATGGGATTAATGGGAACAGCCTTTCCATGCTTTTCTGAGGGTTCCCAACAGGCACCCCCAGCCGTTTGGCCAGTCCCTGCTTGGCCTGATGCAGCTCTGTGGAGTGATGGGGAAAATAACTTCTCACACCACTTAGAGACAAAACCGAGATTTAATTTTAGTCTGAGCAGAGACTCGGCTCGGGCAGGCTTTGCAAAGAAACTCAAACTGCTTTTGTCTGTGTACAGGGATGTGGCATTTTCAGGTAGCAAGGCTGGAGCCAGGAAGTCCCCCTGGATGCTGCACCGAGAGGTTCATGCAAACCCAGGCCAAAACTAGTTCATTAGATTTCACACACATGAATGTGCTGATAAACTGCCAGCCCAGCTGTGTGGAGTGATGGAAATTCAGAGTTGTTTTCCTGGGCTTGTCTGCTGATTATTAATGAGCAATTAGTTTCCATAAGTATTTGACCGCAGGTTTCCTTTGTGGGTTATATCGTTTCATGATGTATGACCGTAGAATCTAGTGACCTCAGCTGAGGTCAGGCCCTCACTGCGGCAGGCCCTGCCCTAGAAAGTTTAGTCTGTGCACAGTGTTACAGGAATGCTCCCTGTCTGTGGATAGGTAAATAGCTCATGGGTAAGATGCCAGTAGGTGGTGCTCAGGAATATGCGCCCTAGTTGCTGGATGTTGTAGGACTGATAAAACTTGTAGCCATGCACTGGCTCCCTATGGCAAGGCTCAACACCCAGGCGGTGCAAGGCACTGCCATCTAGAGCTGGTCTCATTTGACTCCCACTTTGCACAGGTGTAAATGACGAGACAAGGCAGGGGTGAATCAAGCTCTCTGAGCCTGATTCTCGGGTGCTGCTGTTCTGAGCTCTGCCACTGATCCACTGAGCAGCCTTGGGCACCTAGGGGAAGGGTGCTGCGTGAGTGAATTAAAAGACTAAATACACCCTGACAGCTGAGGCTGCTGCTCTGGCCTGCTCATGTGTATAAAGGAAATGCACCCTCTTTTCAAGGAGCTGCCGTGACATTTCCATGTGTGTTTGTAGCCTGAGCTGCTCCCCCTCCCTTCGCTAACAAACCTCACCTGAGCTCAGGTTGTGCATCCAAATTGTTCCCACTTGCCAAGCCTAGTCGCAGAGCTCACCTTCCCCAGCTGCTGCTGCTAGCATCTGTCTACTGAGGGACTTGGACAAGAGCAGTGAGTCAGAATAACCGTGAGTGTTGGTTGGGCTCATCTACATATGGATACATCCGGAGCATGGGACAGCCATCTGGGAGAGCAGCTCCCTATGAGAGTGAGTGGCAGTTTGATTTCAGGGTAAGGCTGTATCCATGACAGGCTCTGGTTCACACACGCAGCGGGTAAGCTCTCTAGGGCAGGGATAGTCTCTCTTGTTGCTGGCAGTCCTGTAATAACCGAGTAATGATGGGGGGGGGGGAGGGGTGAGATGAGAGAAAGGAAACAAAAGTACAGCGCTGGCTGGAGGGTTTTCCTTGTTTCTTGTCCAAGAGGCTCGTCAGAACCTAAAGCTGACCCATCAGGAGAGGGGTTGGCGTGAGCGGGTCCTGTGGCTGCATTTCACAGGGCTGTGGTCGGAATCGATCTCCTGTCTAAGTGCGATCACTGGATGTTCCTGATGAGAAATGGTCGGGGGCTGAGCCATAGGCTCAGAGCTTGGGGGATGAGGGTGGGATGCAGTTGCAGAGGGGCTGCATCTTGGAACTGAGGTGCACTGGCAGAACTGGGGCAGCGGTGAGGTTGCGACTAAGGCTGCAAGAGCAGGAAATGCTGCAGGCGAGGAGGGAGAAGAGCTGTTCTCTTCGTACCTGCCCAGGCAGTGCTTTCTAATGCCTTCCTTCGGCATCACTCGCCTCACTCCTGGTTCGGTTGGCTGACATAAGTCACTCTTCGGGCCGGCTCCCAGAGCCGAGAGCCGTTCCTAACCCTTATCGGTTCAGAGCTTCTGGGCACAACCAGCAGCTGAAAGGAGCTCAGAGCTGGCAGGTTTAGATGTCAAATTCTGTTCCACTGAGGCTTAGTGGGTTCTTTGATCTTGATACCACCAACGCAGCTGCGAATCATTCCCCTGTTCTCACGGCAAAGCTGTGAAGTCCCCAAGAGACAGAGCGCGGTGCTGTGGTGTTCAGAGGGTCAGAGGCACTTTACCACATCCTCTGGGCCTTTGTGTGCAGCTGGAAGGACTTATCCCGGGGCACCAAGCGAGTCACGTTAGGGCAGATTTTCATTTTTTACTATCACATAAAGACGTGAAAATAGTCGAAAGAGAAAGTGCAAATTCCCTGAAAACTCCAGCCCCATATGGCCGAACAACCCCTAACCTGCTGCTATGGGCTGTGGCTCCCAGAGACCTGTTCTCCCCACCCCCCATGCAGGTGACGCCCATTGACTCGTCTTCGGCAGGATGCAGCGCTAGAATGAGGTCATATGCCCTTTTATTAAACACACTAGGAGACCTGCCAGGCCTCTGCTTCTGTGCCAGTGTGTCCTGCCAGCATCACTCTGCTTCTCACAGCCTGCCAGCATTCACGAGGCTTTAGGGTCATGTGGAGGAGCGTATGACCTAAGAGCTGCTTCCAGTATCCCCTTCAGAATTCAACAGCATGACCTACTAAGAGGGCATGGTAGTGACTCCATAGCGAAGTCCAGACCTTCCACTGTTTTCTGCCTACTTTGGCTTTTGACTGAAGGAAGAAATTAGTTGGCTAATTCGTGGCATTAAAGCAGGAGAAGAATCTTTAGTGGGAATTTGGAAACTAGAAGATCGACTCATTCATTTGGTGCTTAGCCTCCAGCTAGCCAGGTTTAATTGTCAACATGCCACCTCTTGATCTTGTGCTCCCCTTTTTCTCAACACAGAAAATATTTGAGAGTTTCAAATCTCTTACATCCACCCACTTGGAGAACAGGGTGTTTTACACAGAAAGCTCATTCTGAAAAAGATAATAATAAATCTCCATTTGCACTTTGCAACTGTCAAGTGGTTTGTAACAGGGGCAGAGTTAAGGCTGCTTGGGTGCGAGTTAGTGATAACCTTGAATGGTCTCTGTGTGTGTGTGTGCGTGTGAGGGTGGAGGGTGTCAAGACAGCTTGCGTCCCTGTGGCTTGTGACTTCCTATAGTGTTTTACGATGTATTTAATGTAACAGTGTCTTGCACTTGTCAGCCCAGCCAGTAACCTGGGAAAGGTTTCATTTTGGAATAAGCATTAGAACTGCACACATTGGCTTGTAAAAAGAAAAGGAGGACTTGTGGCATCTTAGAGAGTAACAAATTTATTTGCTCAAATAAATTGGTTAGTCTCTAAGGTGCCACAAGTCCTCCTTTTCTTTTTGCGAATACAGACTAACACGGCTGCTACTCTGAAAACTGGCTTGTAGGCTCTTGCTGATGTTCCTTAAGCAAACCTGCTTTCCAGAAGAAGCCTGAAATCACCTGTTCAGATAAGAGCAAACAAGACGGTGAGAATAAAGTGCAAGAGAAGAATGGGAGGCTGTGTAGGATAGTTAAGGCAATGAACCGGGACTTTGACCTGAATTCAATGCCTACCTCTGCTGTGTCACCTTGGCTTTTCCTTTTGTCTCCCATCTTTTTCTGTTTAGACTCAGCTCCTCAGTGCATGGACTGTCTCTCACCTTCTCTGAGTACATAGTGGAGCACTGAGCTGGGTTGGGACCTTTGGGCTCTACCATACCAATGCTAATAGAAGAATGCACTTGAGGTAGTAGGGCCTCTTCGGGGGGTGATGATATTCCCCAGGAGGTCTCCATGCCCGGGGTGGGGGCAGATCCTCCTTTGATGCTGTTCCTATGCTGGTGCAATTCTGCTGACTTCCGTGGAGTCACCCCGACTTACTGTCTGTCCAAGGTACTTCTATGGCCTCCATTGTAGCAGTGTCTGAACAAAGAATTGAGTTCACATCTCCTGCACCCTAGGGGAGCACCCTAACCACTAGATCTTCCTTCCCTCAGACCCTTATCTAAGTAAGAGAAGAGCGGGCACCGAACTACACAGAGGCTGAAGGGGAGAGTCCGTTCACACATATGTGTGCAGCTCCCTGCACAATGAAAGGGGGTCAAGGGAAAGGGCCAGTGGTCGGGGGAGGTGGGGCAGGGAGAGCGGCATAGGGCTTCAGATAGAACCGGGTGGTTGGGGCCAGCTGGCCCCAATGTGGGTGAAAAGCTCTGCATGCTCGGAACCATTTTACAGCAGCTGGTGAAGGTTGTACCAATCCCCGGCAGTACTGGGAGCCCCCTGCCACTCCTGGGCAGCCTGTGTGGAGTGAAGGAGAGCGCAAGTGTCTGTTGTAGGTGGTCACTGACCCAACTGGGTTCCTCTCCCTGTGTCAGGACTGGGACGATCACTGCAAATATCTGGCTGTGGCAGAGCTAGATCCACCCCTGCTGGGCCAAATGTAGCCTGCTCGATCGAGGTCCCCTGTGGATAATGCCCTCCGCCCCCCAGCCATAGCCTTACTCTGTGTGGACTGTGGAAGGGGGTCTCTTGGCAACTGTGAGCACTGAGGCCAGGGGGTGGGGGGCTTTCTCATGTCATTCACGCACCTCAGCCCTCCCACCTCGGTCTCTCCCTGCCCAGCTGACCGATTTGTTTACTCGCTCCGATTTTCAGTCCCTGACGGTGAGTGCCTCACGCTGGTAACAACTTTTATTTTGAATGTATGAGTTCATGCTCGTTAATCACTTCCAAATGCCCTTGTCTAAGGGCTATATTGTTTCAGCATTCAGCCACTAATTTCTGAAATCTCTGAAATAAGACTCTGTTTTCAAACATGTGCCGAAGAGTTGTTTCTTTCTGCTATATTTTTAACATATACATGTGGTTTAATTCCACAAGAGAACTGAAGGGGACATTTTTCCATCAGGTTGTGTGGGGTCCCCCCCCCGCTTTTTCTTTAGTGTTGTCTCTGCCAAACTACCTGGCTGGATGCCCCCAGCAGCCCAGTGGCTGGTACCAAATGTGACTGGAGGTTAGAGTATGTTTTCAGTATAGTCCAGGATTGCTGCCTTGCAATATACTGATAAAAGCCCCAGATGGCCCATTCATCTGCTCACCTGTTGGCTAAGGATAAATGTGTCTCCTGGATACAGATAATCAAAGAGAAACTAGACAAGGGATTTGAAACTGGGGCCAGAAGTCTCAGCAGCTACGGAGCTCCAGGATGCACCCCACCCTCTGAGCTACCTGGCTAATACACAGTAAACTGCCAAACAGACGCTTACAAACACCTCCACAGCCAGATGTTGTGGATGGGTTTCAGTGACTTTTGAGCAGCATTAGTCAGGGACTCGCTATGAACAACGACCTCTAACAGCACTGGGCAGCTGCCTGTCCTATGAGGGGCCGATTAATTCTTATCCTCTTCGTTTTCTGCACACAGAACGAAGCCATGTTTTAGTGCTAAGTGCCTCCAGGTTAAAAGTGTGAGCCATTTTTGCTTTCCCATAAGGAAAGCATTGTGCAGGGGTTTGGGTCTGTGGGGTTGTCAGGTTTTTTGCAAGGTGGTTACCAAGTCACCATTTGACTTATTCAAGCCTCCAAAGACTCAATGCTTCTCTCTGTTGCTCCAGTGCCTGCTGAAGTCAATGGAGTGGCATGCATGTAAAACCAGTGGAAGTGACAGAGAATCTGGCTCCAGGATTTTGACACAGCTAGAGACTGATGCGTTTGAAATGGTACCTCCAGACCAAAACCAGCAGAGAAATAGCAGAGCCCTTCTGTGGAAGTTCCACCTTTAATGCATTCAGGCAGATGTGGGAAATCACTGTACAGATTATCCATTGATATTGATAATTCAGAACAATGAATAATTACAACTCAGAGATATGCAGTACAGAAAGGTTACCTGCTAGCTACCACACCTCAAAGCCCTTGATTGGGTCTGCGCTCAGGATTCCCAACGAAACGTTTTTCTGTGATTAAAGTTGCTTTTATGTTGTTTAGCTTTGGTAAAACTCTTTAAAACCACCGAATGCTCTTTACTGTCTAGCAGATAAAATAATTATTCCAAACTCACAAGATTTCAGTCCGAAAGGGTTCTGTGCTCGAAGCACAAAGGGCCAGTTTCAAAAATAAATAAGTAAATAAAACAGATTAAAAAAGAAAAGAGAAAGCCGTCAGTGGAGCATGTGGTAAAATAGGTTTTGGGAAGGAGTTGTGCACAAATTCAACACTCAACTAGCTGGAACAGCTGCTCTTCTGACCTGACTTTGAGATCAGATGAGAATTCGTCTTCTTATCATGGCAGCTCCTGGTGACCTCAACCCAGAACGGGGCTCCGTGATGCTAGGTGTGGCACACGCGTGTAGCAAGAGACTGTCCCTCCCCCAAACAGTTAACAATCTAACAGGGAAGACGGACAAATGGGGGGAGAAGGGAAACTTTATTAGCCTCATTTACAGGTGGGGAAAGTGAAGCGTAAGGGGATTAAGAGCCAGATTATCAGCAGAGTTTGGCCTGCTGAGTGCTGAGCTGGCTGTAAGGAGCCCAATGGAAGTTGCTGGGAGCTGAGCACTTTGGAAAATCTGGACCCAATTGTGGGTGGGAAGCCCTGGGAAATCTGGCCCCCTGTGACTTGCCTACAGAGGCTGTAGCTGAGCTAGGAATTCAGCCCAGAGCTTCTGATTCCCAGTCCAGCACCCTCACCACAAAAACTACCCTTCCTCCCTTGCTATGGAAAGCGTCTCTCTGTCCCATGCATGTGGAAGCGCTTGGATGTGTCTGAGGCTCTTCTCTCCTGCACTAGGTGAGCGTGAAATGGATTTGCATTGGCCAAGAGCTATTGTTTCTATTAGGGATGGTGAACGTGGGGTGGTTAATTCCCATCAGGCTGTGGCCTGACTGTCCCCGGAGCGATCGACCTCTCTAGAGCTCTTTGGATTACCGCACTCTACCATAGCCAGTCATGCCACTCTTTATAGTGGAAGCTTTGGAGTTACCGGCCCCTGGGACTGCTCCATTCTGTGGATGGGACCCACGCTAACGGGTATTCATATGCTGCCATATTTGTGTCTCTTTCGGTGCTTCTCTATTTCAGAGAGCTTTAAAGGGGGGCCTCACATGGCACTGCCCGTGTGATTAAAGGCTGTCCCCCTTCCCCTCGAGTAGCACAGAGTCAGAAAAGAAAAGCCCATTATGTCATCTCTAGTCCATCCCCTGGGCAAAGAGTAGAATCAAAGGACTGGAAGGGACCTTGAGAGATGGTCTAGTCCAATCCCTGCACTGAGGCAGGACTAAGTGTTATCTAGACCTTCCCAGACAGGTGTTTGTCCAACCTGCTCTTAAAAATCTCCAATGATGGAGATTCCACCACCTCCCTAGGCAATTTATTCCAATGCTTAACCACCCTGACAGGAAGTTTTTCCTGAGGTCCAATCTAGGATTCGTTTTTCAGTGATATTTACCTCCTCATTGCTGTGGTGCTGATAACCTCCAACCTGAGAGCTCTTCCCTCAGGACACCATTGACAATACATCCAATCACCCACTCTGGACCTGGGGCTTTCGTTGATTCTGCTGTGTGGTAATTAACACTTTCAGAAATGTCGTTGTTTTTGTGTCAGCTTGGTGCTTTGCCCTGGCCAGAGGACTTGCATCTGAGTGCCTGAAGTCAGCACCTAGATCCAGACCTGGGCGTCTTCGTGCATGCCTGGTTTTCTGGGGGGCTGGGCAGCTGTGGTGGGTGCTCAGTGCCTCTGGAATGCAGAGCACATTTAGGTGCAGAGCTTTTACACGTCCAAGTCTGAAATTTTTGTCCATAGCACATTCCACAGAAGTAAAATCAGTGAAGCTCAGCCCCTTCCTTCGGTGTTATTCCAGGGAGCCAGATTACACTCGGCAGCGATGCTATTCTCCAGGGCACTGGCTGTGGAGAGTGCGGGCAGGAGACATTAGCTGGTTCTGGTGGAAGGACTGTAGATTCTGTGGGAAAAGACACATGCAGCCAGAACACCTAGAGTGGGTGAAGCTCTTCTCAGCTTTAATTTAGCTTTCCTTGTCTGGAGGAGAAGGGGAGCTAGCTCAGCAAGATAAATCACTCTGCCAGAGCCTCAAGGGACCTGCATGGTGTGGGAAAGATTCCCACCAGCACAGCTCAGGACAGCAGACCGAGGGCTCAGGGCAGGCTAAGTACCAGGATGCCCAGTGCCATGAACGTAGTCATTATACACTTCTTTTGTGAAGCGGATGCTGTGTGGGAGCATATAGGCCTGGGCCCAGCTGTCAATGCTCATCACAGACCACATAAGCCCAGAGAAAAATCAAGTCGCTGTGTGGAGTTTCTGGGGAGATGTTTTGGTATAGGGATCCCAGTGCTGTGCCTTCTGCATTGTTGGGGATGAGGGAGTCCTAGCACAGAGCTACTCCTCATCCTGGGGAAAATCCTTAACACACGCCAGCTCAGGGGGCAGGAAAGCACTGTCACGCAAGGTGTCTTAAGGGGCAGCTCAGAGCTGTGTGTGCTAAGCCACATCATGCACATTACATCCCCCTTCCTCACTGGACAGCAGCATGGCCAGGCGAAGAGAAGGCCACAAGCTGCAGAAGTCAGATGTAATGAGGGCAGAGAGACACCAAAGGGCTCGGTGGCTGGAAATCTGACATGGAGACCCAGACTCTGACTAGGAGCTGACCACTGTTGAAAACCAAGTGGTCAGCCCAAGGGGAACCCTGAAGTTCCCAAGCTAGGTAGAGAAAGCAGTGGAGGGTATTCAGTGAGGCGACAGTGGGCACAAGCAGTTGGACCTGACCCCTAAGGAGTCACTCACTCCAAGACAGAAGGGGCAGTGGGGGAAATCGCGCACGCGCGCTCTCTCTCTCTGTTCTCCTGCAAAGCCAACATGTGGTGTGAATGGAGAAAGCAGATGCCACTTTCCAGGGTCTGGCTCATTTGTTGATTCCCCAATGTCTCCTCCTTCCTGGCTGGTGTCATACAGGTTCGCTTCTCTGACCAGAGCCTAAGGACACTTCTGAGCTTTTCCCAGCTGTTTGATTATTTTACCAACACCTCCTAGCTGCCTCCACCTGGGATGTATTAGCCAGGAACATTAATAGAATCTGTCACTGAAAAGTGTTTACACTAAAACACAGTGGAATCTCCTGGCAGGAATCTCTGCTCTTGAAGCCAAACATACAGCTATGGCTTATATCATCCAACTGGTATTGAAATGAAAGCAGAACCTGGGTCTCCTGATGAATCTAACAGGGCCATGTGCCCTTTGAGGCTCCCCAGGTTTCCCCAGGAAATGGCAACAGAGCTTGCAAAAGAGTGCTACTCGTACTGTGAACTCCTGGGCTGGGTAGTCTCTGCTCCATCCGCACAACAGACACGCTTCCTGTGTGTTCATGTGGCTGTAGAATGGGCCTGGGTTGTGAGGGAGCTGCACCCATAGGAATCCTCTCAACCCAGCAGGGAACTGGAGGATCTTCCATCTCCTCTGAACAGAAATGGGTCACAGCCTGAGCTGCTTGTGGAGATGGATGGGGCTGTCTCAGGGAAGCTGGTGTCAAATTTGTGTATAAGACAGGGGTGAATAGGGCCAGTTTACACCAGGACAGGGGTAAAGATCCATGCTGAAAACAGGTGCAGTTTGGAGCACAAATGGAAGAGCAGAGGGTAGGGTGCTCGTTACTGAGGTTGTGGGATGGAGGAGCAGATCGGAAGTTCGCGCACGGACTCCCAAGAGGCTGCCTGTGCCTGTCTGCACAAAGCAGGGGGCATTTTTAGAGTCTTGGTTGTTCTCGCCTTTGATGGGTATGAAACTGTAACTGGAGCAAACAATCTGAAATGAGTTGACCACCATGACAGGCCTGTCAAGTGCATTCCCCTGTCCACCTGCTTCCAGAGCATCACCAAAATATTACCCACAGTGCCTGAGCAATCAGCGCAGGCGCAAAGGGTCAGAACACCCTCTCAGGATCCAAAGTAATTAAATCCACTGGCTCAGCCCTGGGTGACTCCTGCCACTTTTAGCTAAGCAGGCGGCAGCTCCGTAGCTTTTCAGACTTTCTCAGCTCAGTCCCGGGCACCTGACTGATGCTGCAGCTCCTACATCTGAGGAGACCTTTGGAAGCAGCACCTTTATTTGCCAAGGACTTAACCCTTTGGGAGACTGCATCAGTGTTTCAATGGCACACTGAATGACTCTGCCAGTTCGGTCTCGCTCACCCCAGGAGCTGGGCACCAAGTGGCCGTGAATGGTGAGCGAACAGGCAGAGCCGGCATCCTGGGTCCACGCTCCAGCTTTCCGGCTCTGGCCTAGCTTCACCTCCTGCTTGAGGTCAGGAGCGATAACGAGTTTGGCATTTCCCAGCTTGTCACTCCCTGGCCTCGCGCCTTCATCCCCCTCACACGCCGGCTGGGTGGGCTCAGGCGAACTCCAGCATGGGAATGGCTGGCGGTTCTCTGGGTGGAGATCCAGGCATGGAAAAGCAGGTGATGATTCAGGCTAGGGACAAGGGGGTCTAGGCAGGACCGGATGGGGGCTTTGGTCTGCATGATAAGGGCCGGTGCGGGAGAGAACTGAGGTGTCGTGGCACAGATTTCTCCTTATTGTGGGCCTGATCCTGAAGTCAGTGGGGTTTAATGGTGCTGCGAGCTCTGAGCTCTGCTAATCCTGATGCTACTGAGGTCATTAGTAAAAATCCTATTGACTTTAATGGGAGCACGGCTCAGCCCTGTGCCTGGGGCCTCAGGAGAGCACCTGCTTGCTGCATGCCTCGTAAGTGTTAGCAGTA
Organism: Natator depressus; assembly: GCF_965152275.1. NCBI lineage: Eukaryota > Metazoa > Chordata > Testudines > Cheloniidae > Natator > Natator depressus. The sequence goes on from NC_134259.1 coordinate 788,755, forward strand.
CTAACTGGCCAGGTGCACAATACATTCCCACACTCCCATTATTGATCAGATGAGAAAGGAAAACAAAGGGTGGAGGAAGGGGTGGCTGCTGCCCTCCTGGGAAGGAGATTTACAACCTGCGTGTGGGGAAGTCTACACCACGCAGAGGAAAGGAAAATTCAGCGGCCCTTAAGTGGCATTTATTTATTAAGATGAGGGTGGTTTTTGAGGGAGAGATTTATGGTGGAATCTGCCTGTAAAAGTGCTAGGAGTGAAATGTTGGTCAGAGCATGTGTGGTCTTCATATCCTTTCCCCCTCTCTGCTGAAACGAAGTCTGTGGCCATAAAACTGCCTTCCCTCCAGCTGGTCTTCATGAAGCCACTACTTGCGGTATTAACGTGCATGAGAAAGGCAGCTCCAGCCCGGAGCTGGCAGTGTGTCCCAGCCTCTGATCTGGCCATGCCTGTGACCCGCTCTCAGACAACATACCCTTCCACAGGGCAACAGGAATCATGGGGAAAACTGAGAGCCTTCACACATTGCTTTTTACCAAGGGTGCCAGGATGGGCATTCTCCAGCTGTGCTCTGGGGCTCTTAAGGGCCTGTCTACACACAGCCAGGAGTGTGTCTCCAAGCGTGGGCTGACCTACATCCACTAGCTCCGCTCAAGCTAGAGTGCTAAAAATAGCAGTGTGGCCACAGGAGCAGAGTTGGAGTCTCAGGCTAGCCAGCTGAGACCGTAGCCGGGGGGGTGGGAAGGACTGGACTGGGGTGGTGGCTAGCCTCAGCCTGGGTCATCACGGCTACACTGTTATTTTTATCATGCTGGCCAGCGTCGGTCTACCTGCACTGGGAAGCACCCTCCCATCTGCTGGGTAGCTTTTCCTTAGCCCGTTTGTGTAATTGCTTTGTGATGGGAGCAGGGAGTGGCCCCACAATGGACAACACAGACTGACTCGATCAGTCCACACTGTGACAAGTCTTCTGTGCACTGCAGAAAGCCCCTGGGGTTGGAGCCCATTGGCAAAGTATGACAGCCTGGTGTGAGAAAACTGATAACAATCCTGCTCTCCATTATGCCCCTTTCACCTTCTTAAATTGCAGCTTATCATGCATAATATGGCAATGAGCTAGTGGAGGTTCTTTCTAGCAGCAACCCTGACAACCCTCTTCATTACCCACTTCCAAAGGAATATATTTTTTGTGATGTAAAAAGAGTTAGAGCCATAAATCCTCATGGACCAAGATGACAGCATGCGCTTCTGAAATCACTAGTACCTTGTATATAATACGTCCAGCTTCTATATAACATTGATTTGCGATTTGCTGGGCATAATTGCTTCTGTTCAACATCACTGAGCTGTTTTCAATACACACCGTAATGCCATCCCTTACAAGAAATACGGAGAGAAGTCTCCGAGTGCGCATGACTCTCAGTCAGCCAGCCAGCTTCCTATAACGGAGTCAAGTAGCAGAAAGTAGAAAAGAAAAGGGGTACTTATTGATCTTTTTCTTTGGTAATTTCAGTTGGGACTTCATTGGAATCGTTAGACAGTGACTGGTCGTTCTGTTCCCTTATGCAGGGCTCAGGCTCTGAGCAATGTGTGTTCTACCTTTTCTTTTTCTGTGGCTTGACTTTGGTCTGCTGCTTTAGGGACTAAAGCCCAAGGCCATTGGAATAGGGCTAGCAGTATTTAATCATGGGTCTGCAAGAAAAGGCAGGAGGCAGTTTCTGGAACAAATGTATTTCCGTCTCCACCAGGAGCAAACATGACTTTCTACAATCTGTTTAGTCATTTCTGAACACAATAACCCTGACAAATATAAGGAAATGTCTCCATTTGTCACCCACCAATTTAACTGTGCCTCTCTCCTTTTGTTTGCCCATTGTCTTCTTACAGGGCAATCTCTTTGGGACTGGGACTGTCTCCCTAGGTGTTCGCGCAGCTCCCAGCACAGCAGGGCCATGACCCTGATTACCCCCCATGTACTAGCGTATAAATGTTGTTCAAGGGAACTGGGGAGCTGCAGGGGGATAGACTCATAGATTCCAAGGCTAGAAGGGACCACTGTGATCATCTAGCCTGACCTCCTGTAGAACACAGGCCAGAGAACTTCCCTGAAATAATTCCGAGGGCAGATAGTTTAGAAAAACTTCCAATCTTGATTTTAAAAATTGCCAGCAATGGAGAATCCACACAAACCTTAACAAACTGTGCCAATGGTTAATTACTCTCACTGTTTAAAAATGTACACCTTGCGTCCAGTCTGAATTTGCCTAGTTTCAGCTTCCAGCCATTGGTTGGGTTACACCTTTCGCTGCTAGAGTGAAGAGCCCATTATCAAATCTTCGTTTCCCATATAGATGCTTGTAAACAGTGATCATCACCCCTTAACATGTTATGCTACATAGATTGAGCTCCATGGCTTTATCACTAGAAGGCAGGTTTTCTAATCTTTTAGTAATTATCGTGGCTCTTCGCTAAACCCTCTCCAGTTTATTGACATTCTTCTTGAATTGTGGGCACCAGAACCGGACACAGGATTCCAGCAGCAGTCACACCAGGGTGGAAATACAGAGGTAAAATCACCTCTCTGCTCCTATGCGAGATTCCCCAGTTCATGCATCCCAAGCTCGCATTAGCTCTGTGGGCCACTGTGTTGCACAGGGAGCTCATGGTCAGCTGATTGTCCACCACAATGCCGCCACATCTGTTTCAAAGTCCCTGCTTCCCAGGACAGCGTCTCCCCTCCTGTAAGGGTGGCCTGCATTCTTTGTTCCTTGATGGATACACTTACTTTTAGCCATATTAAAATGCATACTGTTGCATCCAGCTTGTGCCCAGCTTACCAAGCGATTCAGATCACTCTGAATCAGTGACCATTATTTACCACTTCTGCCATTTTTGTGTTATCTGCAAACTTTATTGGGGATGATTTTATGTTTTCTTTCAGGTCATTGATAAAAATGTTAAATAGCGTAGGGCCAAGCACCGATCTCTGCGGGATCCGGTTAGAAACACACGCACTCAGTGATGATTCTCCATTCACAGTTACATTTTGAGGCCTATCAGTGAGCCAGCTTTTAATCCATTTAATGTGTGCCACATTAATGTTAGGTTCTCGTTTTTACACCAAAATATCACGCGCAAGTCAAAAAGGAGCCCCGGAGGTGTCAAGATGCAGCAAGGCTCTTGAGAGGACTGGCTGGGAGGTGCATGGAAGAGCTGGAGGAGGCACTGCCAGTGGCTGGAGGAGCTGGAGAAGAAGGCATGATGGTCCCTTGGTCCTCGCAGGAGGATCTGGAATAGAAATGATAGAAGACCAGGGAAGCAGGAAACATGACTCGATGGCCAGCAAAGCATTATAGAGCCCTGGGATGTGCAGAATTAGACCAAGGAGCACCAGGGAGCAGTTAGACACAAAGAAAGGGCTGAGAGAACTGACAAGTGCTATTTATAGGGCAAAATGGGGGAGTTGAAAAGAGCAATGGACATGTTAGCCAGAGCCTGAGGCAGCATGTGCATTTCTCCTTTCTGAGAAGACTAGGCATAGAAGTGTATTCCCACGGATCTCGAGTTCTCACAGATGGTGCTTTGCTCCGGGAATGTCACTGCCCTAGGTATGCAGTGGTGTTGTAGCTGTGTTGGTCCCAGGATATGAGAGAGACAAGGTAGGGGAGGTCATCTCTTTTATCGGACCAACTTCTGTTGGTGAGAGACAGACAAGTTTTCGCCTTTCTGTGAATGGCAGCTGCCCCCAGGAAAATCTCTGGCAAACGCCAGACCTGTGTTAAAGAAGATCTACAGGTCTGAGCTAGAGGTTGAGTTGCGGCCATGCATGCTCCTTGGGAGCTGTACCCAGTACGGGACACGGCAGGCTGCGTGCCCAGAGAGAACATATTATGCTCTCAAATGCTGCTCTGCCACCAGGGAGAGCCTCAGAAATGTTCTCTGCGACCATGCAGAACGCAGGCTCCAGCTCGGTAACAGTGTTCCCCAAACCATAGAGCAGGGCCCCCCTAGCCATGTTGCAGGCTCCTACCCCAGAGTTTTCAAAGCTCAGACATACAAAAGTCCCTTCCTTTCATGAGTGGTTTGTTACATTAGGGCTGTGTTATAGGGAGAGGTCTATAATAATAACAAATGCACAAAACATATAGGTCAGCTTAAAGCACCAAGGCTGGGAATTTCAAGGACGCACAAAATTTAGCTGGGCTCCTAATCCCCTTAGGCTCCTGTGAGACCACAGCCTAAGGAATAAAGGCACCATATATAAGTTCCAGTTAGTTTGTGTGGACCAAGGGTTAAGAATGTCACCCCAGGCACACAGTGCCTCTCAACAGTCTGCCCCCCATTTGTTATGGGCAAGTGAAGAACCACAAAACAAGGACATCCCATTGACCTTTTTCTCTTCTCCGTGCACGTCAGGGCAAACCCGCCAGGGCTGCTGCTCTTGGGTTAGGAATAAAATCTCAGCCTCCTGCTGCCTCCTGTGAGCGCAGTGCGGCTCCCCAGGACCCAGAGGAAGTCCCTGAGCAGTCCCCACAGCTACAGAACTAGAGGCGAAAGCATCCCGCAGACCAACCGGAGCAAGTGGTGGAGTTGCAAGTCTGTTTGCTGGCCCTCTCTGGGATGCTCGCCAGAGCCTGTTTTGTGTCTCAGACTTGTACCCATCCCTGCTGTCTCTGGGCAGGCCTGCCCCAGGCTAGACTGGAGAGCCCTGCTTTGTGACACTTGTAAAGCATGAAGGAGAAAGGCTCCTCCTGGAACCAGAGCTCTGCCTCAGGAAGGATGCAGGTGACTTGCTGGGGGGCCACATTCTGTGCCCTTGAATGATCATCTTTAGCTGGCTGACCCCAGCCCTGCAGTGCCATTGGCACATACAGCTTGCCAAGGCAGAGAAGGCCTATGTTCAAACCTGGGCACCTCTTTAGGGTGATGGTGAAATCAATCCTTACTGCCCTGACCTTTTAAAATCTCTCCTCTCCCACAGGTCGTTTCCAGCCTGCAGGGCAAAATCCATTGAGTGACACTGAGCTCCTTTAAAAAAAGACAGCCCGCTCCCTGTAGAACCTGGGGAAGATTAAAGGGGAGGGGCTCTGGGGATAGAAAATGGGCCAGTGGGAAGCCTGGAAACACACCGAGGTGCTCAGCTTTGGGGGAGCTAAGGGGCTTGCCATTCGGCAGTCTGTGTCCGTTCCATGCGGGTACCAGAGCTGCAGGAGTCTGACTAGCTGCTCGCACAGATCATTACATTACATGGGTCTGGGACAACTCTGCAAACTGTCCCGTTGGTGTCCCTGCAAATTGCCTACCTGGCTTGAACATCCCAGGCCCAGACCGAACACCCTCTTTGAGAGCAGCTTTTCTGCAGCTTCCTGAAATCGCTGTGCTATAAACTTGGCAGGAAAAGCTCCCTCCAGGTGTTGTGCATAGAGTCAGCTTCGGGTGAGCATGGCCTGCGCACAGACCCCTCGCTGCTCACCAGAGTTGGGTAGATTTTTGCCATTTCTAACATGCCATCCAGGAGCTCTCAGGCCCAACGTCAGCGTGTGGCTTGGCCAGGGCAGTTCTTTCCCCCTTCCCGATGGATTTTTCTGGCTTTACTGAGTCTTGTGGTGGATGCAAATGTAGCTGTCTGATTCGTTCATGCTGAACCTCCCATTGAGGTAATTTTAATACATTTCTGCCTGGTGCTATTTGGCAGTGGCCCCTGCACTGGCATAGTGCTCTAGACAGCACAGCATTCAGAGGTCAGCATCTCAACCTGCAGGCAGCTCACCTGCCTTTCTGCCCCTCGCTCTGGCATTTTAGCTTTGGGAGTCACTGTCCTGGGATTCTTATGGCTTGGGATAAAGACCTCCAGCCCCCAGGGTTTGCTTATACACGCTCTTAAAGCACATGCCACCTAGAGTTGATGTTTGTTACCTGTGCCAACCGGGTTACCGACAGTGATGCTGGCACATTGTGTCTGGAAACACCCCCTTCCGAAGGCAGTGCTTGTGGAAGCAAGTGCCGGCATTAGCCAGCTGCTGTTCTGAGTGCCACATGGGAGGAGGGTGTCAGCATCAGCACACAGCTATGGCAGTGCCCAGTCTGCAAATAGGCGGTAATGGAATGTCCACCCTTCCCGCAGGGCACTGAATCTGCGTTTTAGAGGCAGGTCATGCTGCTTAATGCATTTTAAAACTGGCCCATTCTGCCAGTGAGTCCCTACACATTTCTGCATATTTTCCAGGCTATCTCTACCCCAGGGATACCCCACAGAAGGGGTAGTAACAGCTACAGGATTCTGTGTGTGAGTGACAGTAGCAGTGTTGCCAGCCTCTCACCATTTCATTATGAGCGTGTCATGTTTCTTAAAGTCCCAGCTGCTGGAGTCATGTGATTGTATCAGGCTCTCATTTAAAACCAAAAGTAAGTCTCTCGCCCACGTGGCTGTGGAGAGAAGTTGGAAAACTTGATCCTGAAAGGCTCAGAAACTAGTAGATGAATGAAAAGATCAATTTATTTTCTTTTTAAAAGTGTTGTGAGTTTTATAACAGGGTGTGATTTCGGGGGACCTGACTCATAATTTTTGAGTGGCTGGGACTGTAGTGTGTGCTGGTCCGTGCACCAAACACAGCACGTGAGCAGCGGTAGCAGCTGGGGGGGATACGAGCTGTCTATAGAACATGCTGCAGGTAGCAACAGGCCGTTAGGGAACACTGGGCGCCAACCCCCCTTCCCAGCTCCCCTCCCGCCATGCCGGGCCTATTGCAAAGGCGTTGTCTTGGAGCTGGACACCAGAGATCACTCTTCATAAAAGCCCAGGGTACCTGCTGGGGAAAGGCTGGAGGTGCCTGGCCTGTGTGAGGTAACCATGAGTAACAGGGCTCTGGCAGCTCTCAGCGGGGATGGCTAGTGTAAGCCTGGAGTTAGTGGGACTGGAGCCAGCTGGCCTGCATTAGGGAACCCTGGGCTTGAGTGTCTACATTGTATTTTAACCCCACGTTAAGACATTTCTAACCCATGCTTGGACCTAGGCCTCTGGTGTCCACACTGAAGTGCTCAGACCTGAGTCAAAGTAACCATGTCTCGAGTCCCAAGTGCTCCCCAGCCCTGGAATGTGGCCGCTGTAGCCACAGGACCTGGTGCACTGCGGGAAAAGTTTACTGCCCGCCCTGCACGGTACCAGGAAGCAGCTCGCTTGCAAAAAGCTTGATGGGTTCACTCTCCGTTGCGAACCCTGGAGGCTCTCGGACAGTGACCCTGCAGAGTCCTGGGACCCTGGGTCCGAGCCCTGGGTTAGTGCAATTACAGTGTAAACGCAAGCGTGGGCTCACATTGCAGTGTAGACATACCCAGCATCTCTCTCCCAAAGGAGGGGCGTGGCCCTGGACTACCCAGTGTGTGACAGCGAGTGAGGAGGTAAGAGCAATTGTTACAGAGAAGCGGGCCCAGCAGAGGCAGATCAGGGGTAATGGAGCAGACCCCCCAGCCAGACCTGCTCTGCAGGAGGACCACTGATCCTGTTCAGGTGATGTGTGACAGCAGCTGCCACTAACAGGGAAACTGGCTCTGTTTGAGTGAAAATGCCTATTGACTCACTCCAGCTTCCAGCAGAGGAGCCTCTTACCTCCATGTGTCACACCCCCACTATCCTGTCACATCCCCCACTATCCTCAGCCAGCAGCTGGGACAGAAAAGCAGCCCCTGCCTGTCTTGTGCAGGTCTCTCCTTTCTCCTCTGAGCTACTGGAAGGCCTCTGTCATATCCGTCAGATGTTAACTAATGATTTCCCCAAATGCAGGGCAAGCTGGTGCAACCATTGTAATCAGAATCAGAAGCCAGAATAAGCAAATTACCATTAGCCTCTGCTGGAGAAACAATAAACAAGGGGATTAAGTGGTCCTGTGTGGGGACAGCGTGTCAGGCTCCAGGATTCCTTTGGGACACCTTGTAATGTGCGGCAGCTGGAACGGTTTAAGCTCTAGTGGCCATGTGAGACATTCAGAGGCTTGACTGCTGTTGACAGTTGCAGGGGCTGGGGTTCTGCTGTCTGCGTCCTTGCTCAGGGCACGAAGGGCCCGTCGACTGCATGGCTGGCGTGGGCGTGAAAAGACACGCATTGCAACGGGTGCTGTAAGAAGTCCAGGGTGTGCAGAGGAGCCAGCGTGGCGACACTGGCCTGGTGCAGAGAGCTTTGTGGGCAGCGCAGCCAGGGGGACGGGGATCCCCTGCATTTAGGGCTCGAAGTGCCTGGCAAAGGGGCTGGGAGTGGTGTCGTCGTCTCTGATGCCACAGCGGGGGAAGCTGAGCACAGCGAGTCAGGGGTTCACTCAAGAATGAGACAGTGCTACACGTGTAAGTGCTGGGCGCCAGCCACCAGACTGCAGATGCCTGGAGGTCGGGTGCGGAGAACCAGAAGGTGGGGGATGCCAGTGGCCATGGGAAGGACCAGTGGCATAGTGTGGGAATAGTGTGAGGTGTCGTGGAAAGTGCTTCCAGCAGCTCCATGGTGACAGCACATCAGGAGCAGGCAGAGTGTCTCCTGCTGGTCGGGCGTACAAACCCAGCCACCTGCCCGCAGTGCGTTACGGAAATCTCTGGGCTGAGCGCTCTCAGTTCCAGTTATTGGTCTTGGCTCCTATGTGGCGCTTGTTCTCTCTGCATGGGGAAATGTGTGTTTGCTGCCCAAGCTTTGCATTATCTTGCAGTGAGGGGTTTGCTGGTGTTTCCAGCCTAAAACTATATTGCATTAGAGTTATATTAACTCATCTGGCACTTGGCAGTTATTCCAGTGCAGCAGTGTCCTTCCAAGCAATTCAAATCTTTAATCGGTCACTCCAGCTGCCCAGCGTGGCTGGTAGAAATGTGTTATTTTAGGCACAAAGAAAGGGTGTGCTGCTTTCTCATCAGTGTGCTCTCATCTTGCACCCCTGCAAATTCCCCTGCTGGCCCTGTGTGCAGGTCCTGATCCCTGGACACTTCAGCAGGGAAGGCACAACGGGCTGGCTTGTTATGTGAGTGCTATGCTGTAGGAAGCGCCTACCTGGAGAGCTCTCACCAATGGGCCACGGTGGTTGTGCTAACATAGACGGAGTGCTGTTTCCTTGCACACGTGAACACGGCAGCTCTGCCACAATGGTTGATGTTCCCCAGAAGATGCTTCAGCTGCTGTGTCTGTTGCTGCCAGCTATGCTCAAGGCCCGTATCCTCTGCTCTCACTATGGCATTTATCAGCATGGTATGCTGTGGCTGCACATTCACCTCCTGGACCAGGAACATTTGGCATGAGCTGTGAAGGCACAGCTGGTGGGTCCCGTGCATGCTTCGGAGCATCTCATCTCAACAGGGCAACAGGGGCCAAAGAAACTGACCCTGAGAGTGGCTGAAACCGAGATCTGCGACTGTTGCTCCTCGCTGTGTGTAGGAGGGATGCTCATTTCGAGGCTCCAGGCATTTCAGCAACAGCGTGTACACTAAAGCACTCCGGGTAAAGAGCTGGACTGTGCTTTCCACTTCAGACTTTCTCTGCCACCATCTCCACGTCCCCATCAGTAGCGGTGGGATACTGGTGCCATCTCATGGTGAAGGAAGGGAATGGGCCATGGAGCAAGTACGGAGAGGAGCCAGGAATGCCCTGCTGAGAACCTCGCTGAGAAAACAGCTCTCCAGGAGCAGAGGCAGCGATTATCCTCTTGATAAGCTCTTGACAGTGGTTAGCCCACTCCTCTTAAACACCCGCTTTCCCGAGTGCTCTGGGGATCTGCTGCCCCTGTGGCCTCCTTTTCTCTGCCACCCTTACAGCAGAGCATTGAGCTGAAAGGGCAAAGTTCTCTACATAATGGAGCCGGTGCCACGTGCTCACTCACTGAATCGCCCTCCCCACATACGTGCAAGCCCAAAAGAAGCTGAGGCTAGCCCCACAGCTCTGAATCCAGCCCTTCCTCTTTCTGCAGTCACAATACAGTACAATACAGGAGAGATGTGGACAAACTGGAGAAAGTCCAGAGAAGAGCAACAAAAATGATTCAAGGTCTAGAAAACATGACCTAGGAGAGAAGATTGAAAAAACTGGGTTTGTTTAATCTGGAGAAGAGAAGACTGAGAGGGAACATGATAACAGTTTTCAAGTACATAAAAGGTTGTTACAAGGAGGAGAGAGGAAAAATTGTTCTCGTTAACCTCTGAGGACAGGACAAGAAGCAATGGGCTTAAATTGCCAAAATTTCAATATATTTTCAGCACCTTTGCTGTCATCCCTCTCTGGTAACTCAACTCCCACTACTGATTGGTCCTTGGCCAGTTCTTCCTTCCTGGAGAAGAGCTGAATCTGACAAATCTACTGAGTTATGGGAACCAGTTGATGACCTCCTGAGTCCTGAGGTCTCTTCCAACCCTCATCTTCTACGATTCACGGCTGTGTTCCCAATGAGCACTGCATGTGCTCTCCAGAGATCTGATCCTGGGTGTATATGAGACTCCCTCACTAAGATGGTTCCAGGTTTGCATAGCAGCATGTGGTCAAGGGAAATGTGCAGGCATGTCAGTGATCATGGCTGGGTCTGGGGTGGGTCTCTCCTTAATACCCCTTTGAGCTCTTTGACATGAAGCTCTCACATTGAATATTTCCTAAAATCTTGAATATTAGGAAAAACTTTTTCACTAGGAGGGTGGTGAAACACTGGAATGCATTACCTAGGGAGGTGGTGGAATCTCCTTCCTTAGATATTTTTAAGGTCAGGCTTGACAAAGCCCTGGCTGGAATGATTTAGTTGAGGATTGGTCCTGCTTTGAGCAGGGGGTTGGACTAGATGACCTCCTGAGGTCCCTTCCAACCCTGATATTCTATGATTCTATGACAGGTTTCAGAGTAACAGCCGTGTTAGTCTGTATTCGCAAAAAGAAAAGGAGTACTTGTGGCACCTTAGAGACTAACCAATTTATTTAAGCATAAGCTTGATTCTATGAAGGCTCCATATCTCCAGCCCCCTTAGCTCTCTGGTGTAAAACACCAGTGGAATGGGTCCAGTTCTCACCTGGGGCCAGTATGTGTAACTCCACTAATGTCCACTGCATTGCACCTGCTCACACAAGGTCTGCATTTGGTCCAGGGAATGGAAACCTCTCCATTCAGAAAGATTTCTTCTGTCCCTACTGAAGTGCTTTTAATGCTGCAGAAGCTCAAACTCTGTGTTACTCAGTTGATTTCCATAGGTTTCAGAGGGGGCATCTGCACTTTATTAGACCAGACCTGGAGAAGAGCTCGGTGTAAGCTCGAAAGCTTGTCTCTCACCAACAGAAGTTGGTCCAGTAAAAGGTGTTACCTCACCCACAGTGTCTGTCTAACCCCCAGTACTGACATTTCTACCCTATGGGATTTGGCTGGGTGATGTTAACGGGCTCCTTGCACGTTGGTGCAAAGCTTCTTCCTTGTGCTCCGTGTTCTTACACCCTCCATTTGTGACCAGGCCTCACTCCACTTCAGTGTTAAGTGATGACTTGGGGGCCCCCAGAGGGGGCTATTTCTGAAGGCTGGGACGTTGCCAGCCTGTGGGTTTGGTACTGGTGCCACTGGCTTCTCATGGGCAATACTAGGGATCTGTCGTTTGTATCGAGGGGGAACTGGACCCTTGATTTACCAGGTGGAAACTTTACTGTGACTTTGACTGAAAAACACACAGCTTGCCATGACTCTTAGTCCCACGCTGCCCACTGGCGCTGCACTGCCAGGCTCCTGCGTGCTGAGTGCACAGCGTAGAAGGGCTGCGTGTGGTGCTCGCTCCTTCTGTGGTGTGTGTTTACACTAACATGCCAGCTGATAACATGTCTGACATGAAACAAAACCACCGGAAGGAGACTAAATGGGGGAACCAGCCGACCAATTCGGTGAAGCTGTTTCCATTCCCTGAAAAAAACCTCAAACCAAATATACTCCGTGTGCTGTGGTGATTGAATCCAGACCCCGTTGATTTGGGAAGGAGAAAACACACTGACAGGTTAAAACAAATATCACAAGAAGGGAACTGTGGTCTGAAGGCCCTGATGGCTTGGGCTGACCGGGGCTTCTTCCCGGAGCCCTGGTTAGAAGCGGTTTCTTCCCCAGCCTCTACCGCACACAGGCTTGGAGCTGTAACACAGCAGCACTGCCATCTTTGGGGCTCCACAGCAAATATCCTAAAGACCAACTGTCCTTCTGAGTGATATCTAATTGGAGAGTTTGTTCCACTTTAGTGCAATCCCCCCAGGGTAGCAGGTACATATCTAACTATTGAGTCCTTCCAGAGTACATGGAGCCAGGTCTTGCTCTAGGAATCCGGCCTATGTAATCCCAGCACCATCTCCTTCATTGATTTTATGCTACTCCTCATTCCGGGCTAACTTCATTAGCTTCCTATCCATCCCCTCCATCTTAAGCCACCTACTGGGCTCCCTTTCCTCTGCCTCTTTTGCTAAAGATTTTCCCCGCTGGGCTTCCAATCTGCCTTCAAAGACGGGCACCACCCGATATTGTTGTGTCCAGACTTGGGGTTTATTTTGCAGGGGGTTCCATGGAGCAGTGAGTGAAGCAGCTGCCCAAACCCGGGCCCAGGGGCCATGGCTGAAAAGGCCTCTGCTCTCCAAGTGAAAGCTGGATCCAAGCTGAGGGAAAACAGATGGTTTCCAGTTCAAGCCGATAATGTGGATGGAAAGTCAAACAACTGAGCGATGGGCTTGTTCAGCTCAGGCAGGGAGCCAAATTCAATGGTGTCCTTCCCAAATTTCAGCTTCACTGACAACTGGCAGCCAGAGCTCTTGTCTGGCCCCATTCAGAACTGGCTGGAGACATGGAATATGATCTGGCAGCAGGGATGGCTGTGGTGTCTTTGCCCTTCAGCTCAATCTACTGCATCATCAGCTGTTCCTGTACAGCAAACCTGTTCCATGTATTTCTGTAGCAAGGAGCCTCTGTCATGACTCTGTGGTTAAGTTTGACAGAACTTCTTCCTTCTAATTCTAAATCTGTTTAATTCTTTTTGTCTCCCTCTGCAGCTCCAGCCCAGGACAAAACCACGCTCTTGCTGGGGAGGATGGAGTGCCAGCACAGTGCAATATACGTGCAAGACTCACACCATGCACAAGAGGTTAGTTTTGAATAATTTTGGCCTCTGTTCAAACAGTTTTAGTTAGAATTAGAAGATGCATGCGAGAGTGTGGGACGGCTTATGCCAAGAAGTTCTCTTTAGAAAGAGGATTGAAGCAATGGGCCCATTTCAGGACTGAGCGTCAGTCGAGCTGAGACGCTGTCTAGGAAGATCAGATTCTGAGAAGAAATGACTGGCTGTGTCTGTGGCTCTGTGCACTGTGTCCTGTGACCTCCTGCCAGGGGATGTGCTTCTGCTTTTCATTGTCTGATTGCACCAGAGCATTTTGCATTCATGTCTGAAAAATCAAAGTAATACCAACTGGGGAGAAGACAAAGAAGGTGTTGCTTCAGTTAGGAGGGAAAGAGCCTGTTTAGGGCCATGGATGAGTGCTTCCGTCAGCAGCCAGTGCAGGATTGTTCCTTAGAGTGTATTTCCTCGGACACTGAGAGGCCTGCGGTAAGGTTTGAGTGTGGGATGCTTGAAAGTGTTTTGCTCAGTCTGGCTCCATATGTAACTGGGGAATGGAACTTCGAGCATGTCCTTCTGGAGACTCATCCCCAGTCTCATCGTCAAGTAGCTTTGCCTTATATTTACGGCTCCATCTAAATTCCCCTTGTCTCAGTTTCATCCCATTATTTGTAGGACTATAAAGCCCCCTGAGCTAAGCTGAATAGACAGAGAATTTGACTTCAAACCCTCTTGGGTAGAAGGCAGATGTTGGGAAGGTTTTGCTGGAACCACTGATGTTTTTAGAGTTCTTCTGGGTCGTGTGCGCGCAGACCCTCACACCCCCTCTAACTAACTGGGTACAGTCTGTAGATTAATATGTTTGGCATTTGTGCTTTATAGAACAGAATGTATTTCCTGAAGAATTCATCTGGAGGGATGATTCCAGCTGAAATATTTCTCATTCAGCAGCAATTCTCTCTCTAAAGGGCTTCCTCTTCCCCTTCCCTGCAGCAAATCCCTGAGCGTATCTGCAGCCACTCCAACATGCTAGACAATCGGTGCCCACATTGTAAAACCGACACTATCTGTGCTAAATAGGGTGGCTGCCCCGAATGATCTATGAGTTCTGGGCTGATCTTAGAAGAAGATGTAAGTGCCCTGATGCTTTACCTCCATGGCACATTACAAGGTAGTTCAGAGAGCCATGGAGTGTAAGACCAGAAGGGACCATACTGATCATCTAGTCCAGTGGTTCCCAAACTTTAACAACCTGTGAATCCCTTTCACTAAAATGTCAAGTCTTGTGAACTCCCTCCTCAAAATGAATATTTCCAGGGATTTTCTCCTTTATCTGAGTATAAATTATAAAAGCAGTGATCTTGGAAATATAAAACTTGTTTTTATGACATGCTTATTACACACTATTATTATTAGTTATTATTTATCATTACAGTATTTTTATTACATCATGAAAATGGCAACACTCTTCCAAGATCTCACTTTCGTAGCTTGTATCACTTTGAATAATCCTGTTATAAGACAAGGCTCCTAGGTTTCGTCAAGGAGTGTCAGATGTGAAACAGCATCTAGGTATTTCAGAAGCCAGCTCAAGGAGTTCCTCCAACACAAGCAGTCAGGTCTTGAGCAGTCCAGGCAAACGACGCACGTTACAACAAAGCTTAAACTTGCTCTTCATAATAATTTTAAAAACAATACTAGCTGCCTATTTAATTTTAAAAACAGCAAAAAATAGCCACCTCCCTTTCCATTTCTTATAAGGAGTCTTGAAGTTTAAATCTCCTCACTGTGATAGATATGCTTGCTCTGATCTGCTTAGCTCTTGGAAGTCCAGGGGCTCTGGGCTGCTGGCCCCGTGCTGCCTGGGGTCCCTAGGGACAGCTCTGTCCGCCTTTAGGGAACTTTTTCCTGAGAACCCCCTGTAACATTTCGCGAACCCCCAGGGGTTCATGAACCCCAGTTTGGGAACCACTGATCTAGTGTGAGCTCCTGCACAACACAGACCCTAGAATTTCACCCAGTGATTTCTGCACCACACCCAAGAGTCCCGGCTGAGCGACTGCATCTATTGTAGAGACACAGCCAGTTGTGATGTAAACGTTTCAAGTGATGGAGAGTCCAGCACATCCCTAAGGAAGTCGTTTCAATGGCTCATTACCCTCACTTAAAAATCTGTGCCTTATGTCAGCCATTGGATCTCCTTCTCGCATTGTCAGCTAACCTACAGGGCTCCCTGCTCTCAGAAATCTTCTCCTCATGTAGGTATGTATGGACTGTGATCAAGTCACCTCTGAACTGTCTCTTCAATAAGCCACATGTGACAACCATGTGATGAAAGGGAAATATCTGCCCCCCTCCCTCCCCATGTTCTGACTCAGAGCTACTCCCTTCACTTTGCAACACTGGGCTGGACATGCTCAGCAGGCCCTGCAGCCTCGGCAGCTTCCCTGTTAGCCAAAGTGACTGGTGAGTCCTCGGGAACCCTCAGGAAAGCTGCCTTGGGGCCTGTGCTTGGACATGCTCAGAGTGAAGGTGCATTGGGACCGCAGTGTAGGAGAGCCATTAGCCTGTTCCAAAATGGTTGTGGGAAGGGGCTCTAATAGGTCAAATTCTCCCTGGGGTAAGTTGGCACACACTGGCTCTGATGCATCCCCTAAAGCCCAGTGTCTTACAGTACAATATACTTGATGCAGTGCCATTTGTAACAACGATTATTTAAACCCTCCAAATCCAGCAGATCACAGCTATAATCCATTGTACGTGTCCTGTGATCTCACTACCAGGAGAGTTCATAAAACCTAACACCATGATTTTACGTTAATTACACAATTCTGACCTGCAGGGAGACTTCGACCAAGCAGAGTTTCACCATTTGATGCCTCCTGCCACGCTGCACAAATGGGCAGATTCAGCCTTGTCCTCAGCTTGTAGCTTCAGGAAAAGGGGTTAGATGGCTAGTGTACCCCACTGGCTACTTCGCAGGTCTCCTGGGCAGAGGCTTTGGATGGCACCGGTTGAATTGTCAGCATTAATAGGACAGGCAAAGGATGGAGTGATTTCAACATGCAAAGAGGGGAGTGTGATGCACCAGGCTCCATCTGTATCCCAAATTGTACGGTAATCTCTGAGCATTTGTATTGGGAGCCTTGGTAGCCCACTTGCACCTTGTAAATAACTCGTTTCCTTTTCTTGTGCAATAAATCTTTATATCGTTTATTACAGGACTGGCTATAAGCATTGGCTTTGGTGTGAGCTCTGCGGTGCAACTGACCGGGGTGACTAGCCCTTTGGGACTGGGTGTGACCTGCATTGCTGTGATCCTGGGTGCAAGGGACCATCTATCACAAAGGCAGGCTCCCCTGGGTAGCAAGACAGATCGGAGTACCCAAGGGGACTGTCTGTGAGACGAGGTTTAGGCTGTTACAGTGCTGGGGAGTTTACACTTGATAACTGGTTGGTGAAATCTAAGTATAGGACTCATAGCCAATTTGTGTTTTGTGCCTTGGGTCTTAATTCTGCCCTGAGGTTGGCACTCATGCTCCTGAGTCTCTGCAGGACAGCTGACAACATGCAGCCCAGGCTTCCTTGCACATCCCTGCAGAAAGGATTAGGCTATTGTGAAGGTGCTCAGGCTGGAGAGAGGTTCTAAGAAGAGTAAAATAATTGTTTAATTCAATGCAGAGCCTGGCTGTTTTTCTGCTTCCCACATGCCAAAGCACTTAGTGTGCACTGGGCTGCTCTCCACAGATCCCCGATGGTGCGGGAGACACATGACAACTCAGGAGGAAGGCACATGAAATGCTGTGTTTTAGGGCAAGGTTATTTCATCTACAAGGAGCAAAGCGACTTACAGCAAATTCCAATGAATGCAAACTCCTTAATGGAAGCTGTGGTGTGAAATGCAGCAAATGGTCGCAGGGCTTGACTGACCCCAGACATATGGGGACCGATGACATCCTACCTTCTCCAGACCATGGGTGCAGCATGGCCCTGCACCTCTCTGATCTCCCTATCCTGGGCAGGGGAACATCACATGAGCACAGGTGACTCCCTGTCACAGGGGGCATGGTCCCTATAGGAGGGGTGCAGTGACCAGCTCGTCAGGGCTGCCATCTTAGCCTGAAAGGGGATGCACCTGTGGCTGATGAGTGAGCCAGCACTCGCAGCTGGGGGAAGCAGCTGAGAGGGTAATATAGAGCAAGCAGGACCCCAGCTGGGGGAGCCTGGCCAGCTCTCTTTGGGTTGGAGTGATAACGCTGAGTGTAGGGACAGCCAGAGAAGACTGCCAGAAGGAAGCTGCCTAGGGCAAGGGGCTGGGGCACAGTTGGGCTTTTGGTGCTAAGCCTCAGCTGGCAAGGACTGTTGAAAAGTCTAACTAGCTAAGCAGACACCAGGGAGGGAAGGACCTGGGAGTCTCCCTCTCCTCAGGGTCAGATGAGCACAAGTCTGTGGCAAGACCAGGACAAACCAGGGTGGAAAAGACTCAGGTGAGGCTGTTTCATGTTATTCCTTGTGTCGGTTAGATTGGGGGGCTGAGGAGAGAGCCCTGTGAGCTGGTACAGGTGCCGTCAGTGGGGTGGTATCTGAGCTACAAGGACAGCGGATGAGGTGGCTGGTGGGACCTGCAGACTGTGCACCTGGCTGTAGGTGGTGTGCTGATAGGAGTGTGTGTCCCCCCCCGTTGTCTATTGGCTGTTTGCTCTGCTCTAGAGAGAGTGGAGTGGCTAGCGAATGTGTGAGCCCCTAGCGGCTACAGACCAACAAGTGGGAGGTTCTCTAACAGGGAAGGCTGCCCCTTGTCCCACACCTGTCTGCAGAGCATGTGATCCTTGCCTCCTTTCCCTGGTGCTACAGGGGGTTCCCCTTTGCTAATCAGGTTACCACTGTAAAAGGTTCCCTCTGTGCCCTGGTGTTTCTGGAGAGGGTCGCCTTTCTCATGGGCCTCCTCCCTACAAGCTGCTTATGGCAGAGCATGTGGGCTTGGTGCCGGGGGCAGAGGGTAGCAGAGTCAGTACGCACATTGTCTGTGGCTGTAGTGGGCATTAAATGCCCTGCTTGTATTAGATACTAGGGCTCAGGGTGTGGTGCCCTGAGCACCCCACTCTGTCTGGAGAGGCACTCTTCTCCTCAGTGTAGGAAATGTTTAGACAACGCTAATTAACTGTTCTGCCTGGCTAGAGGATAAAGGGTTTGTTTTCTCGGAGGAGATGATTAAAAGCAACGAGTTAGTGGGGATGCCAGCTCATTAACTGACCATAGAAACCAGGAAGCCCAGGGCTGGCTGAGCTCAGAGATCCCAGCAAGAGGGCATCTTTGCAAATCTATCTACACAGTCATGACTTTCCAAGTAAGTTGTCACACTCTGTGGAACTGAGTACACGTCCATACTGTTACATTTTGGTTATCATTACCAAGGCTTTACAAATTAGCCATGTTTCTGTGTCCTGTGGATCCAAATCTGGGGTGGTGTTATCTCTGAGAACAACAAAGCTCTGGTTATGTAAAGTCTCCTTAGTCAGGTTGTATTTTATTCACCTTCGTATGTAACTCCGAACTTGAGTCATACAGCAAATGAGCTGTGGGCATCAGAGTGTCCTCTAGTGGCCCTCAGGAAAGAATATTCCTTCCCAGCCATGTCATGGACTTGCCACTCATGCCACCCCAGCTCGATTGTGAGGAGTTGAGCTGGAAGGATAAAGTCAGTACAGAAACTGAACTGCTCTAATTGCTTAACGCACTTCACGTTGTTGTGTGCAGTGTCACTGTAGGCGTGTCAGTCCCAAGATGTTAGAGGGACAAGGTGGGTGAGGCAATATCTCTTATTGGACCAATTCTCACTGACGGACGTTCTTCCAGTAGAAGGCATTACCTCACCCGCCTTGTCTCTCTACCACTTCACATCAAAGGGTCAGTCTGAGTTGTCAGAGCACCAGCCCTGGCTGACCCAAACCTTGCTGCCACCTACACTGGGGGAACTCTGCAGCAGTCGGACGGGGTTTATACTGGTGTAATGAAGAGCAGAGCACAGGTCAGAGTGACTCCACGGTATAGTATTGCGATTTATATTACAGTAGCAGCTTGCAGGCCCGCTTTGTGCTGGGTGCTGCACAGACCAAGCAAAAGACAGTACCTGCCCCACAGAGCTCGGTCTAAGCATGGAGCAGCCAGGCACGGAGGCGATTACATTGCCCACAATGCAGTAACTAGGGATTCACAGTGGGTGGAACTCACCTCTGCAGAGGAGCCAGTATGACCTGGCTGAGGCACTGCTGAATTCCCACTGAAGGCCGCAGGCCCATCCCATCAGCCTTGTGCTGTCGGGGTGAATCTCGTTCAGTATCACAAGGCCTATTTTCAGTTATAAGCCCTCCACTCTCTTCTTATGGCAAGGGCTTCTTGTTTAGAAAATGGAACTGTGAGTTAGACATTTGTATAGATCCGAGGCTTCTCTATGCTGCCTGCGATTTGCACATCAATGCAGTCTCCCTGGCAGGGTGAATTCAGAAAAGCCCCATTTGCACTTGAATATCCAGTTAACCTATGGGTGGGCAGTTGATGTCTCAATCAATTTCCAAGGCTCACCACTGCAAGTACTGAAGTGTGTGTGTGTGTGTGTGAGAGAGAGAGAGAGGTGCTGTGCATAAAAGAAGAAATTGCACAGGGTGGAATGTGTTGGAATTAGCACATTGGAAAAAGCACACTCTTCTGGAATGTGCAAACATCCCACTCGCATATAAGGTAATTAACTCTATTTATGTTCCTGAGATTGAGTCTAAACCCAGCCTCGGAAAGCAGCTCACTCACGTTTAAGACTTTATAATCATTATGCTAACATTTCTTTTGAAAACATTTTCAGTTTTTTAAACAGTTCAAATATTTATAAAATATGGCATCAGTTACTACATATTTCTTTATTCTTTCTGATTATACAGCCTCTAATTACACTTAATGCTGCCATGATATACAAATAAGAGGCTTAAGAAAAGCTCTGTGATTTGTCTGTGTGTTGTTCTTTTCAAGTAGTAGATTGCTGCAGTCTCTCTCCTGGAAGAGAATTAGTTTAGTTAGGCTGCCTAAATGACAGAACTCCATGTGCTCTCCTCAGTCCAGCCAGCACCTCACCAACCATGTTGGACAAGGCTAACAATTTATGACAGGTAACATTCAGCTTCATGTTGTTTGGACTTCAAATGGTGTGTTTTCAGCCAGCTTTATGCAATCATTTAAAGACAGAGAAACGTTTTCTTGGATCCTTCTTACCGGCTGTAAAACAGCGATTGTTGGAATAATTGAACTCCTGTGGTTGATCACTAATAAAAGTAACACAGGCTTACACTATAAATGGCAATACTGTTGTAGTCTAAGCCCTGTGACATTCATTTGCACTCGGTTAGCATCTCATAATGATGATGATCGGCTCCATTAGGGAGTCCAGATTGGGGCCCACAAATATCTAGAATTTGATAAATGAAAATCAGAGAGGGGAGTGGTGTAGGGAAATTTTCTGTTGTCTTAAGTCAAAACGATGAAATCCCAGCCCTCCCAAGCCATCTATCATAAGTGATAAGAGTCCTGTTCGAATTAGACAGGATATTAAAAGTTGGCTGATGCGGACTGTGCCCTTAGGAAAACAAAAATTACTTGGCTTGGAATGTCTTGGCTCTTCTGTTACAATTTCCCTGACTATTTAAGTCTTATTGTTTGTATAGAATTCCCTGTTTGCCAATCTGCTTACTACAGACTAGACAGCCCCCCCTGGCTCCTCTGAGTTACAGCAGCCTGTTGAGCAAACTCATCTCTGGTACCGCAGAGACTCGTGGGGGGCCTGGGGAGATGGAGGGTAAAGTATAAGCCAAACCTGCTGCTAGCAAGAGCTGAGCTGAAAGGATTCTCGCCAGTGGGGGAAACCATGCAAAATCCACTCTCCTCTGATCTGCTAGAGCAAATGGCAGCTGCCCTTTCCCAATAGGTTGAAAGAGTTTTTTCAGGTAGCCTTGGCAGTGCTGGGAATCCCTTCCTACAGGGCTCCCTCACACAGCTCCCCAGGGAGCAGCTTATTTCAGAAAGGTTGCCAGAGGTTTCAAAGTGAGGGCCCAATCCTGCTGAAGCTGTGTGTAGCACTCCAGGCTGACTCCAGCGAGAGCAGGCACAGGCTGTAGGACGAAGAGCATGGTGCCGATGGATCCCTGCATCCTGGAATTCAGTGGGACTTTGTATGGATGCAGGGGCCTGTCTACACAGCTCTCCTTGTACGACTGAGTGCTTAGTTTACAGCTGAGACTTTTGGCCCCAGATCCCAGGGAGCAGCATGAAAAGGAAGCTCCAAAAGGAGCCAGAGGCCCCTAACCTGCAGAGGGAAGAGAAGTTAACAGAAACAGGTTAACAGCCCCCAGCTCCTCCACCCTAAAGTTAATTTCCCTTTCTTTCTGCCAAGGGAATGGGAGGAGAGTGGGAGAGGCAGTGGGTTGGGCACCTCATTCACTGTACGTTACCTGCTGAGTGCTCTGGACAAATTTCAAATGGTTCTTTGCAAACCTGGGAAATGAATTCCGCTCTGATTAGCGGCCACCTGCCCTGTGCCAAAGTCAGCAGGGAGCTTACAGCAGGGCCGTGTTGCTGCAGGAGGAAGGAGCTGCAAGAGCTTTATTTTCTCTAGTCTCTCCAGAAAACCTGGACATATATTTGCAGCTTGGGTGACAGCAATGTTTTTCTTTCTCTCCTGCCGCCAAAGAACACTTTGGACTCAGCCCAAGGCCAATGTTGTTGCTCCAGCCAAATCCCCTCATCCTTCATGGGGTGGGACCCTGGCAGTGACAGCGGGGCCTGACAGGAGTTTCGCCTGTCTGCCATTAGCTGGGGCTGGCAAGCTAATCTGCTCAATGGCTCAGCGTTTGAGAGGAAGCGACTCTCGCTTCTCGCGACCTGAGGGGGGGAAAGCTGACAGCGCTAAGGTTATAGACGACCTCCAAGCCCTGCCAAAAAGGCACGGTTCCTGCGTGCGGTTCTGCTGCAGAGTCCTTGGGGAAAGGCAGCATTTGCCAGCTATTAACTCACCTTTCCTGAAGGTAAAGCACTGTTCCTCCCTAGGGAGGCAGGACAATCTGGAGGAAGGTGCTGGCCAGTGACTCAGAAGCTGTGGGTTAACTCCTGGCATGGCTGGGCCAGACCTTTCAAAAGAAACCCACGTTGGTGCCGAGCTCTCATGAAACCCTGGCCCCTGCTATTTCCTCACTGCAGCTCCCTGTGTATCAAACCATCCTGTGTCCAGTTAGACTGAGCTCTCTGGGGTAGGGACTGTCTCTCTCTGCAGGTGGGATCGGTGCCCAGCACACCAGGGCCCTGAGCTGAGCTGAGGGGTCTGTTTTGACTAATAGTGATCCATGTCGCGCCATTATGGTGAGGGACTTGGAGGAACAGCTCAAGGGGAACAGAAACCTCTTCCCCAAACAAACCCAGGGATGCACTGTCCCCATGGGGGCTGTGCCAGGGCCCAATCCTGCTCCCATTGAAACCATTCTGTGAAACCTCCCTCAGGCCAGTCCCTGTTGAGGTCCAAGGAGGTGGGAGGGTGCTCTGCAGCTCCTAGGATCAGCCCAACTGTGTGACCCAGGGGAAGTGGCAGCACAGAGGGGACAAGAAACTTGCACAGATCAGGAAAACAAACCTTTACCGCTTACAAACATCTCTATTGGAGTCCGCCCTTCACCACCAGTGACGAACTCCTTCTGAGACCGCCCAAGGGGAGACAGTGTGCAAGGAAAGTCTGCTGTAATAATTCTGCTAACTATGCCCATAAATTATACTAAACAATTCCCCTGTGGCTTGTTTCTCAAACTGGGGGAGCAAGTCATTCTTTAATCAAATATTGAACACAAGTCTGGCCAGGTCCCCAGCAGGCATGGCTGGAGCATAGAGGATATTGCTGGCACCAGGAGAGCTCACACTGGGTCACATTTGCAGTGGGTACATATGACAGGATCTCCTTTGACAATGGAGTTACGCCAATTTATACCAGTGGTGAATGTGGCCCCGTGGCTCTGTGCTCCTGGACCCTCGTTGCTTGTTAGAGGATTACCATGGTGCTGTCTTGCAGTGTGACTCAAAAGCACTTTGGATTTTAAAGAAATCAAACACTAGAGCTGGGCAAAAATTTTCACAAAGACAGAAATTTGAAAATTTTTGAAGAAACCCTTTTGTTTTGCAACCCACTTGTAGAATAGGTCAAACTTTTCAAAGTTTGGAGGAAACATTTGTTCTAAATCTCTTTTCTGCCCTTTTTGACCTAAAGTTGGGTACAGCACAGCAACCAGCGGCTGAGCGAATAGCTTTCATTAGCTGGTTCTTCTGTCCCCTGGGGCCTGTCTACACTGGCTATGTTCAATGGCTGCCACAGCAGCGCTTTCACGCGGCTTGTGTCGTGGCTGGAGAGCACTGGGAGAGCGCTCTCCCAGGGCTCTAAAAAACCCCACCTCCACGAGGGGCATAGCTCCCAGCACTGGGGCACGGTCTACACTGGTGCTTTACAGCGCTGAAACTTGCTGCGCTCAAGGGGGTGTTTTTTTCACACTCCTGAGTGAGACCGCTGCAGCGCTGTAAAGTGCCAGTGTAGACAAGCCCTTAGTAAGACAGCTGGGGCAGTCAGTGAACAGGCACTTCCAGATGTGTCCTTGCTACGGGAACTCTGTTAGCTCTCAATCCATGGCTGAGAGGGCAGAGCGGGGCAGTTGATGCAATGAGGTTATGATGATCCAGTGCCCAGTAAAAGCCAAAACACAGGAACTGTCATCTTATGAGTTTTGAAAGTGCTAAACGCATCATGCCCGTGTGGTAATGATGACAAATGTTCAACAATGGTGAGGGCTGCCTTTGTCCCGGCATAGCGGGACCTCGATCCCCAGACTGCGGCCCCTGGGTGCTACCACAATCCCAGTAATTACACTGATAGTCACAGCTGGGCATGCGGTCAGAATGTTTCTCAAACAAAGAGCAGCTTGTCCACCCAAACAAACATTGCATGGAGAGCTGCTTAATTCGATTGAGACCTTCCATTTTTTCCAATGGAAAAAAGAGAACCAAAACATTTTTGGCTCTGTTTTTATCCCCTCCCTGCTCCTTTTCCCCCCTTTCCCAGTGAACAGAATGGGGTGGTGGAGGAGAGGGGGACAGAAAAGGGAAAAAACAAAAGCAAAAAAAGAAAACTGGAAACAAAGATTCTATTTTTGTTTTTTGAAAAAAATTCAGTTGCTCAATGCAATTGAAGTGAGAATACGTGGCATTTCTTAGTAATAAACAGGCCTCATTCAGGAAAGGTGCCTGATACCTGAACGGAGCGTGGCAGCTTTGTGTGGGTTTGTGCTTGAGGCATCCGCTGGTGAGGGGCAGTAGTGACTGAATTTATTGGCCAGGGCTCTTTTAGAAAAGCTTTCCCTCTAGCCTGAGTAGGTGGGGCCTGATCCTGGGAGGATGCTGAGCACCTTGCAGCTCTGGCCCACGGTCTGTGTCAGCGCTGCCCTCTCTGGTGCATTTGTTGCTTTCCCAGAGAAGAGGCCAGGCTTTAGACAAGGAGCGTGTGTCAGCTGAGCGTTTACAGTAATTTCAGCCTGACTACACAGGTTGGATTAGGTGCACTGGCGATGGCATGGGGAGTTGGAATGATTGGGCGAGACGGGGCATCTGGCCGAGGACTCTGCCATTGCAGCTCCATGAATGAACTAGATTTTTCTGCATGTTTCACCCACGAAGCTTTCAGGTGTGAACCTGGTGGCTGTATGACACCCACCTTTCTGCTGAGGCAGCCTCTAAAGTGAGATCCAGCGTCTCCTTCCTCTTCTCTTGCCCCTGCTCACATCGTGAGTGCCTTGTGCACGTGAACAGCAGTGCGAGGGTTAAGAGACAAAGCCTGAGTGAAGCAGGGAAATTTCCCTGCATAATGGAACTCCCTTGCACTGGGTAAGCAGCGACCCAGCTCCCCTTGTTACGCTTGACAGCTGTGCAACAATAGACAATGAGTCAAAGTTGGGAGCCAGAAAATAGCTAAGAAAGATGTGGCTGAGAATTAGCTGCCTTGGCCGGGAGAGTGGCGCTCTCCTATAACCGCGCATTGTTCTCCGGGATATAAATCTCAATTGAAATATGAACACCAAGACATCTAAAACTTTTCTAACTAGAATGTGCACCAATAAAAACAGCCTCCTATTTATCAGCTTCACACTGAGGCACCAAGCTGAAATCCTATGCTCCGAGCCCAGGATAAGAGGCTCACTGACAAATGGACCCTGCAATCTGGGCCAAGTAGAGCTAGGAAAAGCAGCTGATGCAGCCCGCTCAGCAGAGAGCATGCGGGGCACTGGCTGCGTCAGCCAGCATGTGTTTGTCCCAAAGTGGGCCTGGTGAGTGGGAGACCGAGGCTTCGACGTGGGTGTCTGGAAGAACAGGGCCTTACGGACAGTGTCCTTGATTGCGAGGTTCTGAATCCATGTCATCACTGACCTGTTGTGTGGGCCGGAAACCAAACTTCGGAGATAAAAATGGTCTCGTCACTGAAGTAGTAGACTGGGGAGAGGCAGGCTGGATTCCCCTGCGGCCTGAGTGACCTGGGGCAAGTCACTAGATAGCTGTGCCTCAGTTCTGTCTCTGCAACTGGGAAAGTCGCAGGAGCGCTTCCTTTCTCTCGCCCCTCTGCCTGGTCAGTCTACTCGGATTCAGGGCCAGCTCCAGTGGTTTTCCTGCCCCAAGTGGCAAACAAAACCAAACCAAAAACCTTGCCGCCGAACACAGAGGCCGAGTGATGGCGCGGCCACCGAATTGCCGCCGGTGACTGAAGAAGAGTCGCGTCCCCACCGCCAAGTGTGAAACGCGCTGTGACAGAGCGGCCGACAAATTCCCGCCGCCAAGGGCGGATTGCCGCCCCAGAGCCCAATGTCCTGCCGCCCCTTTACATTTGCTGGCCCAGGCACCTGCTTGGTTTGCTGGTGCCTGGAGCTGGCCCTGCTCAGATTGTCACTCTTTGGGGCAGAGACTGTGTGTGTGTGTGTGTGTGTGTGTTGGCTGGGAGAGGGAAGCCCTCCTGTAGTAGCTTTGTTCTCTTGGTCTGTGAAATATAAGCCCCAACAACTAAATAAATGTTTTATAAATATCCCTCTGAAAAGCTTTTCTTCCTCCGTTTGGCTGGGAGAAGAGACCCCTAATTTTGTCCCAAGAGGAGCAGAGGGAGTTTCCTGTAACTTGGGTCTCTCACCCAGAGCTGCGTGAATAATCCAGAACAAACTGTCTGAGTGAATTTCACCTCTTGTTTTGTTCCTGGGCAGAAAGTGAAATTCCAAAACACATCTGTCCTCCAAAATGATTTGTGAATATTTTCAGGGAACAATTCTTGGTC
The DNA here is from genome assembly GCF_965152275.1 of Natator depressus. Taxonomy (NCBI): domain Eukaryota; kingdom Metazoa; phylum Chordata; order Testudines; family Cheloniidae; genus Natator; species Natator depressus. Next base: position 815,194 of record NC_134259.1, read on the forward strand.
TGTAGATCATTTGCACGTGGCTCATTGTGGATGTTCCCAGTTGACAATTGGGAATTCACTAGGTGCTATTGTTTGTTCCTGATTGGATTGCTGACATCACTCGCCAGCACACCTGGTCATGTGGATTTGCCTGTGGAATATTTGCTTGTAAAATTTTGCGTTCACTTTCTGCAGTTATTCCCATGTTTGAGTTTGAACTGTGCTTTCGCTCTAATCAGACTCAAGCTTGCGAATGTTCAGTGGAGGCAAATGCGAGAGGGTCGCTGTGGGGGAACTGGCTTTTTTATGTGAATAAATATTCACAAACAGCTTTTCCCTCGGCTCCACTCTCAATGGTGACAATATGCAGGTTGGTAATTGATTTAATAGTGGCATCTAAACGAGTACAACTGGCATGATTTTCACAGGCTCTGGAGTCTGAGAGCCTTGCTTGGCTGCTCGAAAGCTGCTGGCTATTTCCAGAGCCCTCTCCCCTCTTTAAGATGAGGCAGTAGGTGGGTTTTCTTTGTCTATAATCAACCTCTCCCACTTTGGGCTTCTCCTGAGCAACTTCCTAATGTACATTCAGCTCCTGCTGTGCATGTTTAATGGCCATCGAGATACTTCTGGAAAGGCTATGGGCAACTCCTGCTCATAAAGCCAGTTAAAGAAATGACTTTCACCAGCTAACTGAGATTTCTGCTTCTCCAGACAGAACGGTTTCCCTTTGAACACAGGTCATTTGTAGACCTGATGGTCCCTCTCTCTCATGGATTAGCATCTAATAATACATGGACTGTTTTCTCAAAGTAAAACTGACTTAATGGCAGGGTACTTGGGTCTAGAAGCCAAATCCTCTGCTATTACAAAACAGAATTAAGAGCAGGACAAACAGCGGCAGGTAAACTACAATCAAGAACGATTGTTTGCCTGCAGATATTAGTTTCTTAAGCTCAGTCCTAGAAAAGCACTGCTGTGCCTTCCAGAGCTGTATACAAATTTAATCGGCTCCTGGTTTTAGCTTTAGGACGGGACCCAAGACCGACTCTGTGCAGATCATCTTACTTTGCTCATGAATAGGAATAGCTACTCCAGCAGTGCACCTGTCCTTGGAAAAAGGTATTGGAAGAAGCCAGTGGAGCTACCTAAAACCAACCCCAATGCAGTTGCTGAGCTAGACAACTGGGCCTTTCTTCCTAGCTTACAGCGATCTCTCCACTCTCCTTTCTCTGCTTCATCCACCCGCACAGAAGAGATGCACCTGATGTGCACTATTGTCAGAGTTGAGGAAGGAACCGACAGGATGCCATGTGTTAATGGATTGTGCATCCTAGGGAGACTCCTGTGCTCTTTGCACTCCGAGCTCCTCGCTGAGTGTCCTGGTCCCACATTCGACTCTGCAGGAATCATCTTGCCAAGAATGCAGAGAGGAGCAAGGTGGGTTGGGAGCCAGTGTGGAGTCACAGATTTTCTGGTTTCCCCCAAGATCTCAAGGGAGTCTCTGGTTTTGAGGGCTCAGCCACATCCATGGGCAGCCCCACCCATCCCAGAAACTTTCTGAGTTTCTAATGCAAGTGAAAATGTGCAAATGTCGGTGGGAATTTCCCACATGGGAATAACATGGTCCGTAATATGCAAGATCTTTGGAGTAGGGACCTTGTCTTCCTACCTGTTTGCAAAGTCCCCTGCCCACCTGTGGTGCTGTGTGAATGACAGTGAGCAGTGGAGGGGTCTACTGAGACAAATGAAGTTGTGATTGCTGGCAGCTCTGCATGGGCTGGATCAGTGCACTGGGAGAGGGGATAATTGATCTTCAGATATCTATAAATTATCAAGTTGGGTGCTGTGCCCTTTGGTAACCTGGCCCTAAGTGTCCCAATGGGCACTGAGCGCTTTTGAAAACGTTCCTGTGTTACCAATGTATACCACTGGGTGGCACATTTTGCACAAAAACAGTCTTTAATTGAGGACCTGTGCAGTCAGTGTGCAAGGAAATGGTTCTCCAGAATAATGTTCCTTGACAAATGTACCGTAATTTATATGGATTGTTTTGTTAATGTTTCAGTAATGATGTTTGTGTTGCATCAACTTCAAGGGTGGTCTTGTGCTTTTTATTTTAAGGATGTTATTAATATTGTAACCGTGGCCTTGTTGATCCTGGTCCATCCAAACTCATGGGGTTAAAACTTCCCAAGCTAAGCCAAAGGAGAGGCCCTGATTATCACGGAGGAGAATGTTGGAGTGGATACCTGCGGTCTTGATGCTTCTAAAATTGCTCTTTCCTCAACTCCGGGCCCTTTTTACAATCATCTCTCTCTTGACTGACTTTGTAGGATTGAATTGCTTTAAACATTGGATTGTTTTAAATAAGTCAGAAGGCTGGAAGCAGCTTTTGTATTCCTAGCTGGTACAGGCTGAGAATACGCATTGCTTTGGTGAGAATATGCCATCTGATTTGCTCATGTTTCCCATTGAGTGGTGGTAGGCGAAGCACTCAAAAGCTTCCATTTCAGTCCAATTACAGGGGAATCTCTTCATTGTGTAGCCAATCTGGAGTATGCAAGCTGGTTCATTATTTGTTTCTCTAATTGTTTGCTGCTTTTAGAGTTCTCTTTTTAAAGATGAAAAGGTAAAAGCTGGTCCCCAGAAAAGTCAGAAATTGACGAGTCTCTGGGCTGTGAGACATGGAGATGAGATGACTCTTTCTGATTCATAATTTGCAGACTAATGAACTAATTAAGAAGGAGCAAAAAATAAAAGCTTTGCTTTTTTGTTTAGCATCTTAAAATCTAAGTCAGTTAATTTTTGCTTTGTGGCTGTGAACGCTAATTGCATTGTAAATGGAGACCTCCCTGTCAGCCAGTTAGAACCTTCAGTGAAGTAAACAAGGATTGGTTGCATATAAAGTGCCTTCCTCAGGAAGCATCTGAAACTTGGAGACACCAGGAGATGCCTTTAAGGCACAAGTACCCCCAGGGAATGTACATTCAACAGATGGTAGGAAAAGAAGAGATTTCTGTTGTCTTGCCTGGAAGTTTGATCAAGATGACTCATGGCGGCAGCAGCAGCAGGATAAGCAGAGGGACACAAGAGAGCAAGGTCAAACCACCTCGACTCACCTTGATCAGCATCCTTTTCAGGGGCCGTAGGAATGAGGTTGTAGATGCATCTGTTCCGTGCTGGTTCTGCCATCCAGGGCAAGAGGCAGCCCCCTGTGGCACCAGCAACAGGTAACAAGCCATTCAGTCACTACATGTGGCCATAGGCAGGCCCCTGTAGGGCAGTCAAGCCCACAGAGCTGGCCCCACACCAGCTGTAGCCAAACTTCCCCAGATGTAAACTGAACAGAGAGAGGAGCTGAGGGGAAAGCCTGAAGCTGGAATTTTAGGGCAAGTTTTAATTAGATAATTGGATAAAATGGTAAACCCCAGGGAAAGTTCAGCTTTTTTTACTATAATCTCTGTACGAGGGTCTGCTCTGCAGTCGGTACTTCGCTACCCCTTATGCAGTGGAGGGACGCCTCATGCCATCCCTTCTCCTAGGGCCTCGTGGTTATTTGCTTAGCAGAGAGAAGGGCCTTGCTCACGTACATGGGCACACCAAGGTTATTGTCGTTTATCGTTTTATGGCTCTTGAGTGCTTGAGGTACCTCCTGTCACGCAGTCCCCGGGCGATGCTCTGGAACTGCTCCCTACGAAGCCAGGCAGGACTCTGGTGAAGTCTCCTCTTTGTGAGCAGCCTGTCTGCAGGACACACAGCTCACTCAGCTTCCACCTTCCTGGGTCTGACGTCGGAGCATTCAGCATCCTCTGCCCCTCCATGCGCTTTCCACAGCGAGTCCGCCCAGGCGGGGTCCTGGGGAAGCCAGAGGGTCCTGCACCCCAACTCCGCAGTCAGACATGACTCTCAGCCAGCCAGTAAAACAGAGGTTTATTAGATGACAGGAACATGGCCGAAAACAGAGCTTGTAGGTGCAGAGAATAGGACCCCTCAGCCGGGTCCATTTTGGGGGGCAGTGAGCTAGACAACCACATCTGCACTTCACTCCTTGTCCCCAGCCAGCCCCAAACTGAAACTCCCCCCAGCCCCTCCTCCTCTGGGCTCTGTCCGTTTCCCCGGGCCAGGAGGTCACCAGATTCCTTTGTTCTCCAACCCTTTAGCTCTCACCTTGCAGGGGGGAAGGGCCCAGGCCATCAGTTGCCAGGAAACAGGGTGTCGGCCATTCTCTGTGTCCAGACCGCTGCACACACCTGCCCTCTAGAGCTCTGCAATGATCACACACCCTTACCCCACCACCTAGATATTTAAGAACTGCATAGGGAAACTGAGGCACCCCCCAATATTCAGAGAAAACATTAAGAACAGTCCCGCTTCATCACACCTCCACACACACACAGTCCCTGCCCTGGAGACCTTGTGCTCTACAGGCCTAGCCGCCAGGGCAGTACTACCCCAGCTGTGATAGGCACTACAGATACCTGACTGGCCTGTCCAGTCGAGGGCTAAGTGAGGTGCTATTTTACACAAGGCAAGTGAGAGCTCCAACAACTCTCCAGGAAAGTTCCTGGCCTGATTCTGCTTACACCAATGTTAGTGCTGCAGTTCACTGTTGATGGTGGGTCACTCCTGCTGTACACTGGTCTCACTGAGGAGAGAATCAGGCCCTTTCTCTTAATTCTGACCTAGTCACAGCACCCGCTTTGGGGCCGTGTACGCTTTGTCTAAAGTTTTACATTGCTGTAGCTTTAAGCTGACGTTCTTTGCTAACTACTTCCCCATAGACTGGTTCCCAGCATCTGAGTACTTCCCTTCTGATTTCAAGGTGATTTGAAATTGTGTCCAAGGGCTTGCCTTGGTTGGGCGCATGGCTTGCTGGAGGCTTCAAGGACTTTAATCTTGCAGATGGGCAGGCTGGCCGAAGGCGCTTTGCGTATTGGCGCTTAACTGACAGTGCAGCTAAAATGCCCTGCCCCGTGCTCTAGGAGACTTTGCATGGCTGGGAGGCTTCTAGGAACAGGGACCTGCCTTTGTGTCTAACTGCCTAGCTGAGCTGGGTGTGCTGTAGATAAACGATGCCAAGAGGCTTCTGTAATGTTGAGGTGGCATGGCAGGGCAGCATGCCTGAGAAGGGTTGGCATGCTGTTGAGAAGGTGACATTCAGCACCTCTTGGGCGGATAGCCTGATGCTGTTCTATTTGTAACTTGCCTGGACTAACGTATACAGTCATTAAAGAATACCCTGATCATTGGCTGTAAATGAATTCCCAGGTCAGTGTTACCCTGGGATACCCCATCTGTCTCCTTGCAGAGAGTGCCTTGAGCCACCTCCTTGTGTTTCTATCCTGCAGCCATGCCAACTCGAGGATTGGTTTGCTTAATGATTTAGAAGTTCCCAGGGAGGCTTCCAAGGGAACGGTGTGTAGCAGCTGCAATTATCCAGCAAGCAACATTCCATTTTATGGTTTCAATTCTACTTAGAAGTGTAAGGAGGAAACTGGTACCATCTGTTTGAGTCTACAGGTTTCTCCTTAATAAAGTTACTGTGACACTGGCAAAGCAGGTGCCAGCTCATGCCAAGGTCCCTATGGCTCAGTGGAACACTGACAAATACATGGCTGGAATCCGTCTGGCTCACCTGGGTGTTACTATTGTTAAAATAGGGATTAGAGTTATAAGAATGTGCTTAGTGTTTATTGAATGCTTGTGAGTTGCTGCTGGCATTGATCTCACTTATAACATCTCTATCGCCATTATAAGGGAATACTTGAGCGTCTGTGTTGTGAGCCTCTAAGTAAATCCCCGGACAGGAGAGATACGTTAACCAGCAGGAAATGCTGCTCTCCAACAGAGCATACATCCTGCCCCACAAGGAAGGCCCATCAACACCAGACAGAGTAGAAGGTTAAAGAGGACAAAAGATTTTGCTTACTGCCCCCCTCCCCCACCCACCTTTCCTGATGCATTCCTCTTGTCAGCTGCGTTAGCAGCTCAGAGCACGGGGGGAAAGGGAATAAAACCCCTAACAAGAAGAAACTGGATCTTTATGCTGCTTGGGCACTGGGGAGCAAGGATTACCAGGCATAAGCAAAAGATCCCCAGTGTATACCCTGGGTTTGCCCTAAAGGATGTATGTTATAGAAGCATCTGTTACTTTTTGAAATTGGAATGTGTGTGTGCGCGCGCGTGCATATATTCTATATAAAACTGCGTTTACCTGCTTTAACTTTTTAAAATAACTCTCTGGTTGTATTCAGTGTGAGCTCTAAAGGGTAAGTGACTGACCCTTTGGGACTGGGAGTGACCTGAATATTGCTGTGATCCATGCTGCCTGGGAACATCTGTCACAGAGGCAGGCTCCCTGTGTGGAATACCCCATGTCTGACTCCATGTTAAGGCTGTTACGGTCGATAACTGGCTGGTGAAATCTAAGTACAGAATCCACAGCCAGTGTGGGGTTTGTGCCCGGGTTCCCTGCAGTCTGCCCTGCGGTTGGTCCTTGTGCTCTTGAGCCGCTGCAGGACAGCTCAGTTCTGACCACTAGTTGTGACAGGCGTTCTAGATTGGAATGGGGTTTTGATGCCTAACTAGGCTATTTCCTCAAATATCCTCAGTGGTTATTGCTGAATGTGCTGATCTCCAAGGGCCCTTCAGTGCCCACGAGGGAGTTGGGAGTGGGCTCCTACCAGACCCAGGTATTTCCCTGTGTCCTGAGAGGGACTGGCAGGATAATTAGGGTGTGATTCAGGCAAGGGGCTGTTTTGTGTTGCTTCATTTTCTGATGATGGTGCTCTGATCTGCATAGCTAAAAGCCACCTAACTGAGTGAAAGCAGCAGCTGGAATTGAAGCCTGCTCATTCTCTCTCCACCCGAGATGCTGACATGACCCTGCTGGTGAAGACCTGCAACGGGCAGCGCACGAAGCAAGGAGCTGGTCACAAATTACTTCTGTGTAATTCCTGGGCCCCTTCTGATGCTCCGTGTTCTCTCAGCTGCTCTCATTGTCCAGCCTGTAAGGATAAAGTTGACTCAGTGCATTTGTGCCCAAAGCTCTGTGTCTGACCATGGGGGAGGGCCCCTGTCAGTTCAGACTCCTGTGCATTACAGAGAATTGTGCAGACACATAACTGGGGCCAGCTGCAGGGCCCTTTGCATCATAATTCAAAGCCAGCTTGCCTGAGGTTCTTCCCAGAGCAGCAATGCCCTTTCTCAGGCCCAGGGGGCAGCCTGAGCGACAGCTAGTTGGAGAAAAAGCAAGACTCTAATGAAATATAGGAAGATCTAATTACCCGTGAGGAAGGCTGGCTCCTGAGGTGGGCTGTGATCTTGATTATCAGTTGGCTCCAATGCACTGTTTCCATTTATCCTGTCTCTGATATAAATGAGTTCTTAACCTGCTTTCTGCAAAAGAAGAAATTATCCTACCCACATTCATTTAAGTATTGCTTAATGACAGTCTAAATTAGCAACCTGATCCATGGCATCCTAATGCTGAAGTTACGAGTCTAATTCGGAAGGGAGTACATTCCCTGTGACCCATCCTGGTTTTGGGTATTTTAATGGCAAGCGTCGTTCCCAAAACACCATCCTTTCAAAGTTCCCTTCTCATCTGGGTCATGTTGCCCTACTTTGCAGGTGGCTCAGTACAGAACCTGCATTTTTTTTGTCACAGCTGAAGTGTCTTTGAAATCTGACTTTGCATCGAACATGGAAGGTAATGAGGAGACTTTAAAGAGCTGCTGACGCCTCATGGAAAACAGAAAAACATTCTGTTCAGGAACACTTCTGCCTGGCTGTCTTACCTGCTCATGTTCAGTTGCAAGGGGCACTATAAATATACAGAGTTAAACATCAAAATGAGAAACCTTGGAAACCAAATAGGAGGAGTAGTTTATTCACCGTGGAGCAGCTGGGGAACAGTAGTTTGTCTGCTGGTATCTCCGTTCTATGGCTACTGTGATTTGCACTAGTACCTGAGTCAGTAGCTGTGTACTGCTGGGCAGTGCTACTGAAGGGGGATCATGCTGCATTTAATTACCTTTCCTGGGGCCACTTGTTAGCTCTTAAAAATAGTTATGGCAGCTTACGAGGCACTGGGAAAAGTCAAGGGTTCAATGGAATGGAAATGTAAGCTAAACTTTACAAAGGGAACATAGGCTAGGCTAGGCTAGGCTAGGCTAGGCAGTACACTATACTCGTACTTAGGAGGCCTGGGTTCTACATGAAGGAGCTCCTTCCCTCCCTTGTGCCTCAATTTTCCTATCTGTAAAGTGGGGCTAAGGATGCAGACCTCCTTTGGGAAGCACTTTGAGATTTACTTATGATGTGCTATATATGGGTGTGGTGGTGGGAACTGCTATATGGGATCAGACTGGGGTCATCTAGGCCAGGAACCTGGCTCATGACCATGGCTAGTACTAGGTGCTTCAATGGAAGGTTCAAGACACCCTGAAGTGGGCAATTAGGGAAGACCCTGCCCCTAAGGAATTTCTTTCTAAAGATCATATCCTCTGAAGCACAAGGCATTCCTTCCCAACTGTATACAGCCTGTCTAATGTAACTGGCTGTTCTTCTTATCCATAGATAGGTCTATGCTAGCTTGGACATAACGTCCTTGGAGGACACAGGAACAGAAAGAGGCCCAGGACCCATAAGGTCTCTGCTAAAATAAGCAGACTTATTTGCCAGTAGCTACTGTCTCCAAGCATCTGAGGCAAAAGGTCCTATTCTGTTCAGCTGTAAATCCTGAATTGGCCTGAGGACTCTTAATCTCATCTCTTTACACATCTTAAATTGTGCAACTTGTTCCAAGATCTGTCATCAAACAATGTATTTATCATGGTGTAAGTAAAACTTTTTAAAAGCAAACATTTGAAAAGTGGAAATGTGGGGATGAAGAGAATTTATTTAGGGAGGTACATGGAGCTGTCAGATGGAATTAAGAAAGGGAACATTTTAGGCAGAATACAAAGAAAACCACAAGAGAATCCAACCACTAATTGCCTGGGGTTAGGAAGAGACTTTCCTCTTAGCCTTGTCATTGTATAACTGTCAATTTTGATCATTTTACCTCATACTAGCCATAGCTGGAGACAGGATACTGAACTGGATTGACTGTTCTGATCCTGATCCACAGCAATTCCTATGTCCCCGACAGAGCTAAAACCTTGCTTAGCAATCTTCTACAGAGGTGGTGGAGTCTTTTATCACTTGAGACCTATAGTTAAACCAGACAAAGCACTAGATGTGCTGTAGGGAGCAATCCTATACTGCCCTCCCTGGGGTGGACAAAACGTGATCTATATAAAGGGATGATCTCCAATGTCTATTGTTCTGTTTGCTTTTGCAATAAAACCAGAAAAAGAAAAGGTTTTTGCCTGAGACAAATTATTCTGCAACTCCAGGAAAGTCTAATGGGTACTGCTTAGTGCAATAGACAGAGATTCATTCTTGGAAATCAAGATTGGAAAGGCACCAGGGCAGTATAAGGCAGTTACATTGTCTGTCTCAGCAGCATAACTGGATAACCTGCAGACTCAGGTTTGCTGTACAGCCAGTCACTGAACCAAACATTCCTTCACCACTGTTTTAAGCTTTGCAGTAAGTTCCCAGGCGAATGACACAGCTGCCGTCTTCTCAGTACAAAACATTTGTTGTCATAGCCATAGGCCATTCATTAGATGGAGGATTATTTTGGCACCAAAATACAATCCTTGACTTTCCTCTGAAACTGCATCTTATCTGTGCTTGTCATAAATAGCAAAACTGAAAAAATGCAAAAGGCAGTTGGGATATTGTTACCAGCTGAGTGTTTCCAGTGCTACATCCCTGCTAATAGCATTTTAAAATTAGTCTCTGCTACAGAAATTCTTTAGTGCGCTATTAGCGAGGCATACGGAAAAGAAATGCAGACATTTGACAAAGGACAATTAGGTTTTACAGCTCTTGTGTGTAAGAAGCTGGCGGGAGGCAGGTGGGTGAGTGAAGAAGATGTGAGGCTCAATCTCACTGCAGATCAATCAGTGCAAAAATGTGAAAAATGCTTCCTCTATTTACTCAGGCAAATTGAAACAGATGACTTGTAGGTCAAAGCAAACACATACCTACCAAACAAGGCAAGCCAACTGAGCAGAGAGGACTAAATGGGAGGCTGATCTGAAACTGGGCTTTCATGAGCTCAGGAGGAGAAATCAATTGAGCCCGAGTTAATGCAAATCATAGCTGGTATTTATCTGGAAATGCTGTTCCAGGAGATGCCCCCTGGAATTGATAGGATTTGTTTCTGGCATTCTTGGAAGAAAGAGGCATTCCAGGCTTTACTCATTTGATGTTAATAAGCACATTTTTTTTTTCTTACTACACTTGCAGGCTTGAAGTTCCTTGAAGCTGTAAAATGAGGCACATCTAATATACTGCACATGGTAATTCAGTAGCATACCAGGTGAATGGGCTTAGATATAGCTGAGCAATAACCAGTCCTCTTGGTAGCCAGCTGATAGTGATATAATTAGCAAAGCCATTAATCCTTGCTCAGTGTTACTGTAAACATCATGTGATTTATATCAAAGCAGACAAATAGCATGTTGCATTCTGGGAGGCAGTTAGTTTGGAAGATGCTAAATAAAAATCTTTCTGCTACTGATTTGTACCCACAAAAAAGTCACTTGTTGCCTTGGACAGAGAAACTGCAGTTGTACCATAGACAGAAACACACGGACTGCTCTGACTGCTCATTCATGCAAACATCTTAATTGTCACCTTGTCTTGCCACTTCTTGTTTGTCTTTGGATGTATCCGTTGCACCCTGTCATAACCGGACTGAGAGCTCTTTTGGGTCCGAGTGTCTCTGCTTTACTCGGAGTCTGTGCAGTGCCCAGCACATTGGGCCCTGCTCCCCGAATGGAGCTTTTTGGCACTACTGCAACATGAATAAATGACTGCTACAATGATGTTGCTAATATAACCGTGCAGATAACTAGAGTGAGGCAAATAATGGATTTTCTTGCTTCAATGTCAATTTGGAAAAATAAACTGTTTTGGGACAAACTGAAAACAAATTTTTAATAAACTTTTATGAATTGAAAAGTTGATTTTTGTGCCTCTGTTTAGACCATCCAAAACACTTTTTTGATTGCTTTTTAAGATGGAAGGAAATTTTGAAACAGGTGTTTAGAGTGTAAAAAGTCAATATTTTTTTGTTTTTCCCAAAACGTTGGGTTTTTTCCAACCAAAACAATTTGGCACAACAGACACATCTGCAAAATATTTAGGCTTCATTTTTTTTCCCTGAAAAAAAAAATCCAGCCAACTGCGTGGGTAACAGCCATAAAACCAGAATGCTTTACTCACAATCCTGAAGACTGACACAGCACCATAGTTTACCAGGTTTTGGTTGTGTAGTAATTAAATGACCCAGCTCTCACCTCTCCCTTTCTCTGATGTCACTTGATAAGGGTACTCAGGCCAATGAGAGGGGCCTCTTGGTCAGCCCCTGCTGCTGTTCGGATTCTGGGACAAGGCTGGTTATAAGAGACACAAGGTGGGGGCAGGAATATCTTTTGTTGGACCAACTTCTGTTGGTGAGAGTCAAATTTTTGAGCTACATGGAGCTCTTCTTCAGGTCTGAGACATATACTCAGTGTGACAGCTAAATACAAGGTGGAACAGATTGTTTAGCATAAGTAGTTAACACATGTCAAGGGACTTTTCAAGATGAAGTGGCTCCCAGCACCCCCTCAGTCGTAGGGGGGAAAGGTGGGATGGGAAGGATGGTTATTGGCTATTGCATGTTAATCTCTTCTCCACGGATCTAGGAAGCCTTGATCCACTGGATTAAACAGTCAGATAGCCATCCAGCATGTGCCACAAGTTATTGAAGACACCAGCTGGGTGTTGCAGGCTGAGGCTGGTTATGGTGGGGCTGTACTCTCTCCCTTGTTCCAAGAGACTTCCCTGAGTCAGTCAAGTAAAAACAGTACTTCCACTGAGCCCCCCAGCATGCAAAGGGCTACACTTCTCCTTCCCATGCAGGAGAGGGGCTTGGAATTAGGGCCTTTGTCCTGAAAAGCAGCCTGCATGTGCTGGTCCCATTGCAGTCCCTGTGGCTGGCCCCTTTAGCAGGACTGGTGCTATTCTCACTAGTTCTATAGCCTAGCAGAGCCCCACTTGAATAATTCACATCTGAGCTTAGGCTGGAGCTGGGCCCACCCTTCTTTTATGCCTCAAACACCCAGGGCAGGTCAGCAGTGCAGTCCATGCATCTGCTCTCTTCGGTGTGTGACTTACCCTGCTGGGCTTATTCCTCATGTTTCTGGAGTTGTGCCAGCAGCAATGTTTCCCTGCACAGTGAGCCGGCAGCGATGGGCTCGTGACCTGTAGGGCTATTACTGGTCCACAGACACCGGGCCAGGCAGTGCAGCTGTTTGTGCATGTGCGGCTTGCGCTGCCAGCAGGTTTGTGGCCATCTTTGCTGAGGTCAAGGAGCTGTGTTGGTGGTGACTGGCTGGCCCCAGCAGGCCATGTTCAGGAGGAGAAAGCAGAGCTTCTGTGCCAGCTCCCTTCGGCTCCTGGGACAATCCCAGACTGAATGGTGGCTGTGGAGTGACTGCAAGTAGCTACTGAGTTGTATGGCAGCCCGTCTGCTGCAGGGGCATGAGCCTTCACGTACCTAGGTGTGGCCTTTCAGGGGCTAATGAGGGCACCGCTGCATCATGCTGTCCCCCTTCAGGCTGCACAGTGGAGGCACTGGGGGCCCTTTCAGGAGCTGTGGTACAAAAGCGAAGTGTGAGCTGCCAGCCGGGCTGCACGGAAAGCCATGCACTCACCTGGCTCTGTAGTGCTTCTTTCCTGCTGGAGGTGCATAGGCACCACCCCTTCACGCCCAGCTGTCACATCATGATTGTCACCCCAATGTAATGACAAACCTGCCCTCTCTCTGTGGCTGTGCCCCAGCCAGCAGGCCTGTTCTCCTGCTTCTCAGCTGCTTCTTACGCAACAGGAAGCCCTTGGGTCAAAGGCAGAGGATCTCCCCTTGGGTTAGCCAGAGGCTTCCCCTCTCTTCCCTGACACATCCTGCTCCGCATCAGAGCAGTGCCTTATTCACGCAGCTGTAACTGCAAGTCATGCTGAAGCTCCCTGTCCCCTTTGGGGATAGTCACTTGAAATTGGAAGTGACTTCACTTCACTTTGGGTGAGCTCAGTTGCTCCCCTTAGTGTTCATAGTCCCCATGAAGATTCAAGAGGCTGAGTTTTGGTGGTGCTGATTCATAGATTTTTTTTTTTTTTTAACCTTGGGAATCATCCTCTGAGCTGCATCACACAGGATTTCACTCATTGACTGCTGCCTCAAGTCCAGCAACTTGTGGTTGCTAGTGCATGCCAGTGTCCCCAGAAAGCACAAGCCACATGTACCTGGAACCCAGCTTTTGAGCGTGTGGGCACTTGCTCATTCAATCAATAACACAACTCCTATGGAGCTTTTCATCTCTAGATCCCAAAGTGCCTGACGCAGGTCGGTAAGCAGCACTACCTCCATCTTACAGACGGGGAGACGGGCCCATAAAGTCTTGTCACTGATCTCGCCACTCACAACTAACAAACCCAGGGTGGAGAGTGACTGCTCAGCCAGCAATAGTCACATAGGACACCTTGCACTCGGTGCACAGAGACTAATGCACTGCAGAAGACTTAATGCACCATATAATTATGAATGCATCTGAGAAATTCACAGCCTGGTCACGGACACCCAGTCAGCAGAGTGAGTGACTCTATTCTATTTTACTCTCACTGTCTAGGCACTTCCCAGAGGAGACAACACAGTCCCTGCCCTACAGAGCTCCTTGTCTAAAGACAGATACATGAACAAATAGAGAGCAGGCAGGGGAAAACTGCAACAGCTACCCAGGGGAGGTGGTAGGATATGTACATTGTAGAATCACAATGAACAAGCTTCTTGCAGGTACCACAACAGAGGCAAGTGTTCAGGAAGGACCAGAATGCATTGCATAAATTACTCATTTGTCCAGGTCTATTTAAAAGGTAGATAATAATTTGTTTGTTTTTGCATCTGTCCTATTTCCCCAGTGCTGATACAGGATTTATATCACTCTGATATTAGTTTAGATTTATACCACTGTGAAAAATTATCTCCCCTAGGCAGTAGACTCTCTCCTGATCCTATTGCAGGCAGATCAGGGTCTGGTATCCCCACAGCTGCAGCTATTCCTGACTGATGTCATGACTCCCTTTGCTCCATTGCTGAATTCTTCCTGGACTTACAAAATTGTCCCTACTAGTTACTTTGGATTCTTCCTGCTGCAGCCTGAGCCCCTTTCTTCTCAAACTGTGCTCTGTGAATAGCTCATCTTTGTCGTCTAGCCACACAGCTTCCCATTTCTCTAAGTGAGGTAGAGGAAAGCAGGACCTTAGTCTTGGAGGCAATTTAATTAAATAAGCATGTGCTGTGTGGAGGACACTGTTAAAGCAAAGCAAGGAGAGATGCTTTCAGGAGTGGGTTAAAGCTCACACGATCCAGCAGGCTTTCTGAATCGCTTGTTAGTGCAGGTATGGGATGTATCTCCTTAATGTTTGGGTTTCCCCGCTCTGGGCCAGACTTGGGCTGGCTCTGGCCACCTAACTGCTTCCCTCACAATAGTTCTTTTTACAGTAGAAATGAGAGTGCTTTTTTTGGGGTGGGTGAGGATTGAATTTTCCAAAGCTGCACAATGATGAGGTGAGGAGAAATAGCTGCGGGTGATAAATATTGCAAGAGGAACCTATACAGCACAGTCATGGAGAAAATTCCCAGTGAAATGTATTGATGCAAAGGTAGAGTTGTTGAGGCCGGTTCAGAAAAAAGCAGTTTTCTGGTGCTTTATAGAAGGCTGCTCCCTGGGCGATCTGGGGGCTCTGTGCCATGGCTCTGAGGCCCAATTGCGCTGGTGTTGCTTAACAAAACTGCTAATGTAATAAGATGCTGAATTGTTTTCAGGTTCTTGTCTGGTGATGCACAAACTGGGTTTTTAGGCTGCCAGGCAGACTCCTTTTCAGCCCCACAGGAAATGTGTATCCATCTAACTGCATTTTCCTGGCTTCATTGTAATGACTTCCTAAATGAAAATGTAACATGTTGCCATGCATGAGATCAGCTGCTCCCCTCCCCGGCATCCTGGGAATTTCGTCAACCTCATGGGCGATAGCTGAGTCTCCCCCAGAGCTTGGCAGCATGGGGTCCACCCTGACCCCATCTATGCACAACCTCTAGGGTCCATCATGCTGTGGCAGAAAGTGTGATGCACCGACCACACCCCTCCAACAGACTCCCAGCTCTCTCTCTGCCCAGCTATGGCTGAATCCAGGAAGGGATGCAATGATGTAAGCTAGGGAAAGGCACCACCCAGATCCAAGCGTATGCCCTTGAGGAAGGGACTGTCCTGTTCTAGGGGTGTAGAGTGCCCTGCATGCTGGGGCCCTGAGACTGACTGGGGTCTCCAGACTCTACTGTCATATAAGTAACAATCACTGAGCACGCTTGCCCCTCCAGTCATTCAGACAGTGCCTGGCCTTGGGGTGATGCTGGACTTATCACTGGCCACTCAAGCACCAAAAGAGCCTTCTGACATCTGCATTGCACTCACTCCTCTCCATGGGCTGGCTGCAGTCTTTGTCCTCCATTATTGTAACTTACACTGCCTGGGCCAAGATAAGACATTCCAGAAGAAGCTTCAGCTGCTCCCCCAGGTGCTGGCACGTCTCCTAAGCAGGTTGTCCCAACAATCATGCCATAGCATGCTGGTGCGCTGCAACCTGCATCGACGTCTTCCTCGTGACTGGATTTGCTTCAAGCAGGGGTCCTGGAACTGTGGGTGCAGGGGGTGCAGCAGCAGCAGCCCCTGGCTCAAAGCGTTCGCAGTTTGGTTCAGGGGCTCTCGGCACCCCCACGACACACATTGCTCCAGTGCCCCTCACTTTGAGGTTCTGGTGCCAATCTACGAAGCTTTAATGGGGCAGGCTCAGAAACCTCCTGCCCTTTGGGGGCCCACCATGGCAGCCGTGATCATCCAGGGGCCAGATGCAAAGTCCCACCGCTTGGGCGTTTTGGCACAGATACAAGCAGGTGTTCGTTCTCCAATGAAACCGTGGGGTGGGAGAGGACACCCTTATGGGGCGTGAGCTGGGGCTGACCCCTTTGGGCAGCGCTTTAGCAATGGCACCAGGGGTGTTGGCATGGAGTTTACAGGCGGTGTGACTCCTGGGCAGCTCCTAGAATGCTCCGAACATCTGACGGCGGCGGGAGCCTCTGACAGATTTGGCCAGTGCCCTGCGGGGTCTGATTGAATGGCTTTGGCAGTGCACATGAGCCCCATGGGGTGAACAAACCAATCAGCACGTTGCTTCTAGTTTTGCTTTCCCCTCTCTGCTCATGTGCCTGGGGCTTGCTGGCCCTGCACCTGACTGAAGAGGCACCTTGTCATGTGTTGGGAAGCTCTGACAGCTGTGAGGGGCATTTTATAAAACGTAGCCATTCCCTCCTCTTAAATGGCCCCCTTTCCCCCAGTTCCTGATGAACCAAATGGACATTTCTCTGCTACTTCCTTTGTGCTCGGAGTTACGCATATCGGAGCTTTAAAGGGGGAGTTCGAGGCCGGGGGGTGGGTGGGTGTGTGTGTGTGTGCGTGCACCTGTGTACGTGCGCGCTCAGACACTGGCCGCCTCCTCTCAGAGAGAGTCCCAATCTCCGTGGAGCAGAGGGCTCCGCCACACAGGTGCAGGGGTCTGTCCCAGGAGTTGTGAGCTCCACTCCTGGGCAAAGTCACATGAAACGCCCTTTCCGCTTCACTTGCTGTGACAAGCTAAGGCAGGCGAGTGCCCTCTGCCTCTTTGGGGGAAGCCCCTCTGGGAGGACAAACCGAATCCTCAGCACTTTCCAAATGTTACTAAATACCAAAAGCACTACACAGTGTCAAATAACTATGCTGACATTTCCAGTGTGCCAGCGTAGCCTGGCTGCTGGCGTTCCCTGATTACAATGCCACGACTGTTTTTTGCGAGAACAAAGCATGCCGACTATTTAAATGCTAATTGAGCTGAAGAACTTTATGAAAACGTTCTGAGAATTCGCGCTCCTGACTTGTGAGTTAGCGGAGATTCCCTGCCAGTGCCAGCTCCTCCTGCAGCCCCCTGCTCTGTGGCTTCCCTTTGGAACAGGGAGCTCTGTTTTGCTCTGTGTGTGTGTGTCTGTCTGTCTGCTGCTACTGGTGAATTAATGTTTTTAAAAGCAAACCCTAGTGCAATATAAAAGCCAATTACAGGGAAGATAAATCATTTAAAAGGAAAAATTTAAAGTCTTAGCTGTAATAAGAAATCAGGATTAACAATTAATCCGGGAGCTGCCATTTGAACCGCCTGGAGCTAGAGATGGCTGGAACCAAATCCCCTGCTCCACAATCAGGAACTCTGGGGAGGCTTCACATCTTTCTCCAGCTCTGCGGAAGGCTGAGCCAAACCCCTGGATCAAAGCTCTACCATTTGTGGAGGGGACTTTGAAATCCAGAACGGAGGTATTTTAGCTTGGCTCCTCCTCTCTGCTGGGGCAGGTTTTGGCTACCCTGAAGTCCTGAAATCAGAGTTCAGATTGCTGGAAGACGAAGTTAAGTTAAAAACCATGACAGTTAAACACCCAGGTAAACCCATTGCTCCATGAACTGATCAAGGCTGGCTTACAAGTCAGAGCGGCTCCTACAGCCACTGGAGAACTCTTGGGATTCTGATGCTTTCACATGGGACCCGACTTCTCTCCATCCCATGTCTGGGCAGCACACTGAGGTCAAACACATGCACCAGGAACTCCACCAGCTCCCTACCTGCTTCCCTTCTGAATTCAGAGTCCTCGTACTTCTCCATCCATGCCCCATCTGTGCCATATTGCACAGGGCTGCAGCAGCTAGGCAGGTGCAGGGGAATGCTCTCATGGGAAAAAGAGGTAGAGATTTCCCAGTGGCAGAAATGTTTAGAGGTCAGACTAAGCCCCAAACCCAGCCACATATAGACATGTCTTCACCAGGGGGATTACTGCCATCTCTCCTTGCCATGGGATCCAGGGCAGAAGAGACAAAGAGACCATGGAGATATGGGCAGTGCAGTGCTGCTCTGCGATCTCCAGCTGCCATTTGCTTCTTAGAACCCCAGGCGATAGATGGCTTAGAAAGGCCTCTGCCAGTCACAGACCTGCAGCCATGTCAGTGCGCCAAACCGCACTGGCCTCTTGGCAGGTCCATCGTTCATTGCTACCAAAGGAACATCCCCTCTCCATCTTTTGCCTGTGATGTTTACGGGCACCGTTCCAGATTTCTGTGGCAGGCAGGGAAGGGAGGAAGCTGCCTGTGGAAAGTCTGCTGTGCTGCAATTTGGAGACCAAACCAGACCTTCCATCCATCCTCTTGTTTGGCTTTTGACTTGCAGTGAAACTAATGTTCAGGGAGACTATAAATAACTCTTAGGAAAGAGCAAATAAAACACCTTGAAAGAGTTTTAAAGATTTGTTATTTGTAAAATGTTTTGCTTAGATGCTCCCATTGCAGGAGTAAATCTGAGAGCTGAAGACATCTATCGTTGCTGTGAGTTATGTAACCCTAGAAATAGTTAAACATTGGGTAGAGCTTTAACATCTCCCCTGCTGCCACCCCCTCTTGGATGGTAGCTGCATCATTACAAATATTTTGTCTGATGTGCCTGTCTAAGGCCTCAGCACTTAAGTATCTGAGGCCGTAGGAGGCAGTTCTAAAGAGCTTGTGTCAATTTCAAAGGCTTAAGTGCATGGCTTAAATACTCTTTAATGGTTTACAGCCAAAGAGCCAAGCTGGATCATGAAGTAGAACAGCTCAAATAGTTTTGTAAAACTGCTGTCAAGCAGCCTGCCACCAGTCTTTCCATTTCAGACAGTCTTTCTTTTCCCAGTGTTTGGGGGGAGGGCTGTGCTTTTAAAGAGATTTCCGCACCTTTCTTTCCCTACCTTCCCCCCCCAGCCCCGCCCAAAAAAGTGTCTCAGGATAGCAGTGTGAACATAGTTAACAAGCAGGTGCAGGAGACAGGAGGTCTCGGCCAAGGTCTCTGAATGGTCAGTGAGGCATATTTAATAGAAACCAATTACACTAAATAAACTTGAAGTTCCTAGATTCACTTTTTGTTAGGAAACCTAAGTGCTCCCACGTTGTCATAACTGTCAGTCACAGCTCAGCCGTGAATCCCTGGAAAGCTTCAAACCCAGCTTCCCAGTCAGTAATTTGCTATTACTCACTTATTTATGTTTGTAAGAGGAGAGATTGCTGATAGACAACATTTCTCTCCTACTCCATGACCGATGAGCCTGTTCGCCAGAATACAGGTGGGGGCTGTAGGTTAACCTTGATTATTCAAGTGCTTTAGGGGGGGCAGGGAATGAAGCAGCTACAGATTTACTTGGCAGTGAGAGGGCAGGAGTAAAGGCTTATTTGTGCATTCCAGTATGAAAACTGAAAATGCTGCTAAATATCCTCCAGCTTCCCTAGGGTCACTTTATTGGCTTTAGTAGCAACGAGCTCCTTTAAAAAGAGCTGTCCTAGACCAGTGGTTCTCAACCAGGGGTCTGGGTCCCCTTAGGGGGCTGCAAGCAGGTTTCAGGGGGTCTGTCAAGCATGGCTGGCATTAGAATCGCTAGGGCCCAGGGCAGAAAGCCAAAGCCTCGCCACACAGGACCACAGCCCAGGGCCCCGAGCCCCACCACTCAGGGCTGACGCCGAAGCCTGAACAACTTAGCTTTGTGGTGCCCGCTGTGGCATAGGGCCCCCGGGCAACTGCCCAGTTTGCTACCCCTTAACGCCGGCCCTGGCTTTTATACGCAGAAAAACGCTTGTTGTGGCACAGCTGGGCGGTGGAGGTTTTTATGGCGGGGGGGCTCAGAAAGGAAAAGGTTGAGGACTCCTGTCCAAGACCACCCCCCGGCCCCTCTTTAAAGGAAGGGAAGCAAGAGATGCCCTCAGCAGGTCTGATGGAGAAGAGAACGACCCAGATGAACTGACTTTCTCCTGGCAGTTTCGATCAAATCTATTGCAGGCAGTAAATGTCACCTAGGAACACCCTGCCCCCTCTCACCTACTCAAGCTACCCACTTAATTAACTCCCCCCAAAGGGATAACGGGCACAGCAGCAACACCCTGGTGCATTGGCCCCTGAGCTATTGTGCTGTTATCCATTATCTCTTCCTTCACCTCTGACATTTCTAACCTTCCCCCTATGGTCAAAGGGGTTGCACCTAACTCATGTGTCAGTCCTTTCTTGAGATACAATACAACTTCAGTAGTTTTTCAGCCCTATGTTAATGGGACTCTTCCACGTCACTGCCCTGCCGAGGCAACATGGCTGAGTGAGGGCTTCTGAAAAGATCTGTCAGCCACCAAGTGGTGGCTCCAGTGAATGCTGCTAACAAAGGCTTTTTGCCACACTGGTACTGACATCCTGTCTTCCTCAGAGATGCCCCAGACACTCCTTTCATTATTTCTTATTTTTAATCAATGCCTTGTTCCTTGTCACATCCCATGTCTCTTGCTCCCTGGACAGGACACCAGTTGGGGTTTAATAAAGACTCATCAAAGCGTAGTGGAAAGAGATGCATAAACAGTAAAATAAACCAAAACACCAATTTATTAAGTTATGTAGTAACCGTGGTTAGCAGGGATCCCAAGAAGGTGATATCTCATGTTACTGACAACAATATTGTATTCCAGGGATCTCAAACGCCAATCACCACGAGGGCCACATGAGGACTAGTACATTGGCCCGAGGGCTGTATCACTGACCACTTTTCATACGATGATACAAAAGTATAGTCAAAAATGAAACAAGTGAAGAGTAATATAGTAAGCTATTAAAAGTCAATGTATTAACTTTTTAAAAACTGTAATGTGAAAAGTCAGTGCTAATTTTGACAGTCGTTTCATTTTTGGCCACGTAGCACACACAACTATTTCTCTGCCCCTTTGAGACTGTTATTGTGTAATCTTTTAATGACAAGGTCATGTACTGTTTCTCATATAATATATACTTTTTTTTCTACACCCTTAAATTGTATAGCATCTCAGTGATTTTTTTTCTACTGACTTTTATTGGGTTGTCACTATAGCCCAACATATGCTTACCATAAACTTGAGTGGCTAAGTGGCAAGTCCTTTGCTAGTAAGTATGAGTGAGGGTGGGCAAATGTGTGTTGTGATGGGAAGCTGTGTTGATTTGTGCCTGGGTTGTGTTGTGCTGTGCTGGGAGATTTTGGTTGATTTGTGTTGGTGGCAAATAAGGGGGGTGTGCTGGGGTGAGGGGCTCTCTGAATTTGGACTTGTGGGCTGTGTTGTTGTGTAGGTGGTTGTGCTGATATGTGAGGTGGCAGCTAGGCACAAGGGTGTGGCAGTCAGGCCAACTAATCCACCATCTGTGAAGTCTCCCTCATACAACCAATGACACCGTAGCATGCAAATTCCCTATTGAGTAAGGGTGGTGATTGGTTGAGTTATCTCTGATATCACAATGTTCTAGTACTCTTGGCACAGCATAGATGTACTCAAAATGTCAAGTCAAAATAGCTGAGAACTTCAAAATTGGTTGGTAATAGACTGCAAAACCCTCACTTCACCCCTTCCATGAGGCCCTGCCCCTGTCCAACCCCTTCCCCAAATCTCTGTCCCTGACCCCGCCTCTTCTCCGCCTCCTCCCCTGAGCGTGCCGCGTTCCCCACTCCTCCCCCCCTCCCTCCTGGAAAGTCCTAAGCGCCACCAAACAGCTGTTTGGCAGCAGGAAGCGCTGGGAGGTAGGCGGAGCAGCGGGGACGCAGTGCGCTGGGGCGGGGAGGGGGGGAGAGTTTGGCTGCCGGTGGCCACTGATTTTTCCCCATGGGTGCTCCAGCCCCAGAGCACCCATGGAGTTGCCACCTATGGCAGGCCGCAGGAAATAACTCTGTAGGTTGCGTGTTTGAGACCCCTGTTGTATACGATTCAGAAATAGCACTTTTAAACCGAGTGCATGAATTCATCCAAACAGCGTAGAACTCCTCCAGTCCCTAAATCCTCTAAAATAGGCGAGCTAACAAGCCTCTGTTCAGCCGTAATGGATTACTTTGTCTAGCCCTGCTAGCAGAAGTGGTATTTTACAAAGCACAGTTTGTACAGAAATGAATGATGATGCTCTCCAAGTAAATAATCTTATTAATAGTGACTATCTGGAGAGCTCTCATTTAACATACAAATCAAAACAGTAGTGGAATTTCAATACTTCAAAAAATGTATTTTTGAACTCACCAAAGTAATGTGTCTATGGAACACAAGGAATTATTATGCCATCAAAGAGAATATTTATGAGCATCTGAGAAGGTGCTAGAATAAACAGTTTAGGGGACCCATCCTCACCTCCGTAATCCTCATCACAAAACCAAACACATGCAGTGTCTGATTAAAGCAGATGAGGCTGCAGCAGGGGAAGGAGTTTGAAATGCTCCCCTATTTGGTCACCTGTTTGGGGAACCATCTGCTGTCCCAGGAATGGTGGATGTTGCTGTTCCTAAAACCTTCCAATTTCAAGGAGCTACAGCTCTGTGTCTTCAGCTCTGAAGTGCAGGGAGACCAAGGATTTTGTATCCACTCTCCTAACTGCATTTCTGGGCTGTGTGATTCGGCGTGACCTCAGTTTATCTTGAAGGCAAAGCACATTCTCTCTTCTGGTGCCAGGTAGGCATGAAAAGCAAACTGGCTGCGACTCAGCCCAGAGAAGATGGGAATGATACTCGCTGAAAGAGGTACAAGCACTGCCTTCTTTGCACCCTCAGATGAGGGTGTCTGTGGGACCTGGATCCTACTGGACTCATTGCTGGTCGTGGGCTCTCAGATGAGAGCCAACCAGGGCTGCAGCCATTCCTCTCTTATGGGGATTTGGCAGAACAAGAAGCAACGGTCTCAAGTTGCAGTGGGGAGGTCTAGGTTGGATATTAGGAAATGCTATTTCACTAGGAGGGTGGTGAAGCACTGGAATGGGTTACCTAGGGAGGTGGTGGAATCTCCATCCTTAGAGGTTTTTAAGGTCAGGCTTGACAAAGCTCTGGCTGGGATGATTTAGTTGGGGTTGGTCCTGCTCTGAGCAGGGGGTTGGACTAGATGACCTCCTGAGGTCCCTTCCAACCCTGGTATTCTATGATTGCCGGCCAGGGCTGTTTCTGCTTCAGACTAGTCTATAGCAATGCACAGTACTTCAGGGCAGGCTGGAAGCTTCAGCATCTGCCCATCTCCTGAGTGAGGAAAGCTGCCTTAAGCATGACACTTGTGCTCCAGTCCGTGCCCTGGCTTCCTGTGTGCTCCCAAGTGCAGCTGGCGGCAAGTGCTGAGTGCTCTGGGACCCGCCCTGCGCCACTCCCTGAGCTCCATCATGGCAGCTAAGATCCGTGTAGAGGCTCTTGCTGTCGGTCCGTGCTGTATGTCTGACAGCAGAGCTTCTGGGGCGGGGAGTGCTGCTACCCAAGGCAATCCATAATAGCCAGAACGCAGTGAGCTGCAAAACGGCACGAGAGGCTTTCTGGCTTTTGGCTAGTGCTTTAGTTTTGTTTCTGTTTGGTTAATTTGTCAATATATTACAGCACCCCCCTGAATGGGCACTCTAAAGCCACTGCCCTTGTGTGAGGATAAATAGAGACAAACACCAGCTGCCTCACAGCTACAGCAGCAAGGGAATCACAGAGAATAAAAACTTTCTGTTCCCTACATGTTAGCATGTAACGGGACTGAGGTAAGTGTTTGCATCCTGTCAGCCTCGTCAATGAATAATATAGCCCCTGAGATGAGCCCCTTTCTGGTGCTTCTGGGAAAGCTACTGCTCTGCAAGCCAGAAGGACAGAGGTTGGAAAGGGCTTCCTAGCCTGGACTCCCTGAGCCACCATGTCCCTGAGATTCTGGAGCAAGGAATAGCTGGGCTTATGGGGCAGGGTGAACCAGTCCAGGTAAACAAAGACCTGGCCCAAACTGTGACTGTAAATGCAGAATGATTCTAAAGCTGTTGCTAGGGTCTGTAAAGTTCCTGTCACCTTTTGTTGCTTTCCGGTTTTATAGCTCTCTGCCTGCCCTCAATTCACATGGCAGAGGAAATGCCACATTCTCCCCGGGGAAGCTTTGGTCAGAGTATGCCAGCGTGGCTAGAGCTAGGAAATCCTGAGTGGAGAGATACCGATCCCCGTTTCCAAACCAGTTGGTCCAGCAAAGCATCATGCGAACACCTGAAGTTTTGGAGGCATTCCCGAAGTGAATCTCTCTCCTCAGCTTCTCCTGGGGCGGGGTAGGGGGAGACCATTAGGGCAGAGAAATGACAAATGGGAGTTCTCTTTTCTTACTGTGTTGTAAGCACTTGGGTTCAGGAATTTTTGTAAAATCACTGGATCATTCCACAGAGTCGTGCTGCCCTCACTTCTGGACGTAGATGACAAAAATATTTTTCGTTTAACAAATTGTTAATTGCTCTCAGAGGCTCTTTTTTTTTTTTTTTTTGGTTTAACATGTTCTGGGTTGTTTGCCCAGTGGTGCACACATGTGCAATGGCATATTGATAACCTCACCCTGAGCAAGTTCTGCAGAGCTCTGCACCACCCTACCTATCCATCCTCCGTCAACCTTCAAATGTCCATTGTCCTGCCAGTGCTCCCAGCCTGATGTGCCTGTTTGTCACAATCATTCTTGCACAATCGTCTGTCTTCTTCCACATGCCCCTCTAGGCATGGTACGAGCTCCCTAACCGTGTCCTGGCAGCCCCAACACTGCCCATAGTGACCCACTTCTGCCGTGCTGCCTACAGTGAGACATTGTCTTGTATTTAAATTGCCTGCTGTTATCCCCCAGCCTCTGTCTGTTTGGCTGTCTCTCCTTGGGGCGTGAGCTCCTTGAGTGGCAACTCTCCTCACAGAATTGAGAAGTGTGGGACCCGTGGGTGCTACGGCAGACTCCTCCCATTCCCAATAGTGTCCTTCGCACGCTATGGTAGGGTTATTTTCGGTGTACTAGTATCTTTTCTTTCTCTGTTTATATGCACAGTGTGGGTGTATAATGCAGATATACACCATATGTGAACAGCTTTCAGACAACCTTATACACTGGAGTGGAGGTCAAGGATAATGTAGGCATGGCCCAATATCTAAACAAATACTTTGCCTCAGTCTTTAATAAGGCTCATGAGGATCTTAGGGATAATGGTAGCATGACAAATGGGAAGGAGGAGATGGAGGTAGATATTACCATATCTGAGGTAGAAGCGAAACTCGAACACCTTAATGGGACTCAATCGGGGGGCCCAGATAATCTTCATCCAAGAATATTAAAGGAATTGGCACATGAAATTGCAAGCCCATTAGCAAGAATTTGTAATGAATCTGTAAACTCAGGGGTTGTACCGTATGATTGGAGAATTGCTAACATAGTTCCTATTTTTAAGAAAGGAAAAACAAGTGATCCGGGTAACTACAGGCCTGTTAGTTTGACATCTGTAGTATGCAAGTCTTGGAAAACATTTTGAAGGAGAAAGTAGTTAAGGACATTGAAGTCAATGGTAAATGGGACAAAATACAACATGGTTTTACAAAAGGTAGACCGTGTCAAACCAACCTGTTCTCCTTCTTTGAGAAAGTAACAGATTTTTTTAGACAAAGGAAACGCAGTGGAACTAATTTACCTAGATTTCAGGAAGGCATTTGGTACGGTGCCACATGGGGAATTATTAGTTAAATTGGAAAAGGTGGGGATCAATATGAAAACTGAAAGGTGGATAAGGAATTGATTAACAGGGAGACTACAGCGGGTCCTACTGAAAGGTGAGCTGTCAGGCTGGAGGGAGGTTACCAGTGGAGTTCCTCAGGGATCAGTTTTGGGACCAATCTTATTTAATCTTTTTATTACTGACCTCGGCACAAAAAGTGGGAGTGTGCTAATAAAGTTTGTGGATGATGCAAAGCTGGGAGGTATTACCAATTTAGAGAAGGACAGGGATATCATACAGGAAGATTTGGATGACCTTGTAAACTGGAGTAATAGTAATAGGATGAAATTTAATAGTGAGAAGTGTAAGGTTATGCATTTAGACAGGTTTTAGAGTAACAGCCGTGTTAGTCTGTATTCGTAAAAAGAAAAAAGAAAAGGAGTACTTGTGGCACCTTAGAGACTAACCAGTTTATTTGAGCATGAGCTTTCGTGAGCTACAGCTCACTTCATCGGATGCATAGCATATTGTGGAAACTGCAGAAGACATTATATACACACAGAGACCATGAAACAAAACTTCCTCCCACCCCACTGTCCTGCTCGTAACAGCTTATCTAAAGTGATCATCAAGGAGGGCCATTTCCAGCACAAATCCAGGTTTTCTCACCCTTCCCCCCCCCCCCCCCACAGACACACATACAAACTCACTCTCCTGCTGGTAATAGCCCATCCCTCTTTGAAACCTCTCTTTATAATGCGCATGATAATCAAGGTGGGTCATTTCCAGCACTAATCCAGGTTTTCTCACCCCCCCCCCCCAACACACACACACCCCCCTCCAAAAACCACACACACAAACTCACTCTCCTGCTGGCAATAGCTCATCTTACAATGTGCACAGCAATAATCCAAGTTTAACCAGAACGTCTTGGGGGCGGGTTTGTAGGAAAAAAACAAGGGGAGATAGGCTACCTTGCATAATGACTTAGCCACTCCCAGTCTCTATTCAAGCCCAAATTAATAGTATCCAATTTGCAAATGAATTCCAATTCAGCAGTTTCTCGCTGGAGTCTGGATTTGAAGTTTTTTTGCTTTAAGATAGCGACCCTCATGTCTGTGATTGCGTGACCAGAGAGATTGAAGTGTTCTCCGACTGGTTTATGAATGTTATAATTCTTAACATCTGATTTGTGTCCATTTATTCTTTTACGTAGAGACTGTCCAGTTTGACCAATGTACATGGCAGAGGGGCATTGCTGGCACATGATGGCATATATCACATTGGTGGATGTGCAGGTGAACGAGCCTCTGATAGTGTGGCTGATGTTGTTAGGCCCTGTGATGGTGTTCCCTGAATAGATATGTGGGCACAGTTGGCAACGGGCTTTGTTGCAAGGATGGGTTCCTGGGTTAGTGGTTCTGTTGTGTGGTATGTGGCTGTTGGTGAGTATTCACTTCAGGTTGGGGGGCTGTCTGTAGGCAAGGACTGGCCTTTCTCCCAAGATTTGTGAGAGTGTTGGGTCATCCTTCAGGATAGGTTGTAGATCCTTAATAATGCGTTGGAGGGGTTTTAGTTGGGGGCTGAAGGTGACGGCTAGTGGCGTTCTGTTATTTTCTTTGTTAGGCCTGTCCTGTAGTAGGTGACTTCTGGGAACTCTTCTGGCTCTGTCAATCTGTTTCTTCACTTCCGCAGGTGGGTATTGTAGTTGTAAGAATGCTTGATAGAGATCTTGTAGGTGTTTGTCTCTGTCTGAGGGGTTGGAGCAAATGCGGTTGTATCGCAGAGCTTGGCTGTAGACGATGGATCGTGTGGTGTGGTCCGGGTGAAAGCTGGAGGCATGTAGGGAGGAATAGCGGTCAGTAGGTTTCCGGTATAGGGTGGTGTTGATGTGACCATCGTTTATTAGCACTGTAGTGTCCAGGAAGTGGATTAGTGCTGGAAATGACCCACCTTGATTATCATGCGCATTATAAAGAGAGGTTTCAAAGAGGGATGGGCTATTACCAGCAGGAGAGTGAGTTTGTATGTGTGTCTGTGGGGGGGGGGGGGAAGGGTGAGAGAACCTGGATTTGTGCTGGAAATGGCCCTCCTTGATGATCACTTTAGATAAGCTGTTACGAGCAGGACAGTGGGGTGGGAGGAAGTTTTGTTTCATGGTCTCTGTGTGTATATAATGTCTTCTGCAGTTTCCACAATATGCTATGCATCCGATGAAGTGAGCTGTAGCTCACGAAAGCTCATGCTCAAATAAACTGGTTAGTCTCTAAGGTGCCACAAGTACTCCTTTTCTTTTTTCTTGTTATGCATTTAGGGATTAATAACAAGAATTTTAGTTATAAGCTGGGGACGCATCAATTAGAAGTAACGGAGGAGGAGAAGGACCTTGGAGTATTGGTTGATCATAGGATGACTATGAGCTGCCAATGTGATATGGCCATGAAAAAAGCTAATGCGGTCTTGGGATGCGTCAGGCGAGGTTTTAGTACCGTTATACAAGGCACTGGTGAGACCTCAGCGGGAATACTGTGTGCAGTTCTGGTCTCCCATGTGTAAGAAGGATGAATTCAAACTGGAACAGGTACAGAGAAGGGCTACTAGGATGATCCGAGGAATGGAAAACCTGTCTTATGAAAGGAGACTCAAGGAACTTGGCTTGTTTAGCCTAACTAAAAGAAGGTTGAGGGGAGATATGATTGCTCTCTATAAATATATCAGAAGGATAAATACCGGAGAGGGAGAGGAATTATTTAAGCTCAGTACCAATGTGGACACAAGAACAAATGGATATAAACTGGTCATTGGGAAGTTTAGACTTGAAATTAGATGAAGGTTTCTAACCATCAGAGGAGTGAAGTTCTGGAATAGCCTTCAAGGGAAGCAGTGGGAGCAAAAGACCTATCTGGCTTTAAGATTAAACTCGATAAGTTTATGGAGGAGATGGTATGATGGGATAACATGATTTTGGTAATTAATTGATCTTTAAATATTCATGGTAAATAGGCCCAATGGCCTGTGATGGGATGTTAGATGGGGTGGGATCTGAGTTACCCAGGAAAGAATTTTCTGTAGTATCTGGCTGGTGAATCTTGCCCATATGCTCAGGGTTTAGCTGATCGCCATATTTGGGGTCAGGAAGGAATTTTCCTCCAGGGCAGATTGGAAGAGGCCCTGGAGGTTTTTTGCCTTCCTCTGTAGCATGGGGCACGGGTCACTTGCTGGAGGATTCTCTGCTCCTTGAAGTCTTTAAACCACGATTTGAGGACTTCAATAGCTCAGACATAGGTGAGAGGTTTTTCGCAGGGGTGGGTGGGTGAGATTCTGTGGACTGCATTGTGCAGGAGGTTGGACTAGATGATCATAATGGTCCCTTCTGACCTTAGTATCTATGAATCTATTATAATAACACAGCCTGTGACTAATTTTCTGTGTGTATAATCCATAAAGGCACCACCCTATTTTCCACGCAACCCCTCAAACCTTACTGCAACCATGATGCATATGGTAAGCAGCCAGCTGATGATGGTTAGCCATGTAATGAATTGTGATTGTTGCTCCCACCTGGCAAAGCACGGTGCACGTCCTATTACTTTTGTTATCCCATCTCTCCCCACTGCCAGTCCGGCCAAATGGTTTGTGTCTGTTAGACTGGAGGCTCTCTGGGGTGGGGATTGTCACTTACTGTATGTGCTTAGCACAACAGGGCCTTGACCTTGCTGGCAGCTGGGCGCTGCTGGGATATAAGACATGCTTTTTTACAGTAAACTCCATCTATCAGAATAAGTGCGTCCTCTGTAATGTCTGCAGCTGAAGGTAACTCTGCTCTTCCTTTCCGAGCCTTTGATAACTACCCTAAACTGTCAGGGTGGTTAAGAGCAGGTTAGGGATGGTCTAGATAATACTTAGTCCTGCTATGAGTGCAGGGGATGGAACTAGATGACTTCTCCAGGTCCCTTCCAGTCCTACACTTCTATGATTCTGTGATACCCATCCCAGTCTGTACCCTTTAAATCAGACTCATACATCCTTTTACTAACACTATAAGAAATATAATTTCAAGGTGTTTTTGACTTAGTCTGTTCACCCCAATACCCCTTATCCATGGGACACAGAATTCAGTTGTTTTGAGGCTCTGGAAAATAGTAGATTGACTGACTGAAACCAATGCAGACCTGCACAGGGCCAGAGGACCAATCAGAGCTGTTGGGGGCGGAGCCTGGTCTCTTGCAGATAATTACTAAGTGCATTTCCAGCACAGTGGGTCTGGGCTGCTGAGAGATCTGGTCGCGGAGCGGGGAAAGCTGTAATCGTAACTCCAGAGTGCTTCTGTCTCAGCAGCATCACTGGAACTGCTCTGTTATCCTCTAGCGCCAGCCCAGCCAGCAATAGAAAGGTACTGCCCGCATCCCTCCTTGTTTTGCTGCTTGTTTGAATCTGTCTAGCTTGTCATTAGAAAAGTTTATGGGGAAATCAGAGCTATTAAATAGCAGAATGTTTGTTTGTGTGAAGGGAGGAAGATGGTTTCATAAACTTCTCAGCTCAGGAATCAGGTTTGTTTATGTTGCTGTTATTTCAGGGACCTTGTGTGTACCAGTGCCACAGTATCCATTGCATGGAGAGCTGCAGGGTGTGTGTGTGTGTGTAAATGGGGCAAGGATTCTTGAACCAGCCATTGGACTGCTGAGGATTCTGTGCCAGGTGTGTGTAGGTAGTACATACGCCATCACACCTGCAGGAGGGGATGCAGGGGACCAGAATACATTATCAGTATTACCCACCTCACTTCTCCATGTCAGCCTTTAAAATACTTCCCCCGGTATTGTTGTTAAGCATCTCATTTTGTTGGTTAATCGGGGGCCAAAGTCTTCAAAGGCCTCAGAGTCAGAGCAGCGTACCGGCTGCAGAGGCTTTCACCAGACTGACGCCTCTAGGTTGACCCAAACACCACGGGAAGTTACATTCGGAGGGCCGTGAGTCTTGAGAGCCAATGCTGGTACCTGTAGAAAAATAACTTAGTTCTCCCCACCGCAGGCAAGTCTGGAAAACTTTCCAACCTGGAGCTGGTGCATAAAGTGAAGGCAGATTTCTGGAAATCCTGTTGTTCCTGTAAAGATTGGAGCCGCCTTTCCATGAGGCAGCTCTCACCAAACTCATCACAGCAGCTCCGGTTGCAAAGACCAGTGTTGTGAAAGCAACTCCAGGTCTTGACAGGTTGTCATGCTAGTGGAAGTGAGCTGAATTAATGGCTCATTGGGGCTGACCACACGCGTTTCACTGTATTAATCTGTGTGTGAGAGTATGAAACAAAAGCCAGATCCTTGGGTAGTACAAGCTGGGGTATCATTGGTTCAGGCTGAGCAAAATAATTGATTCCGATGAGACATTGGAATTGTTGATCTGTCTCCACGGAATGAAAATACCCGGCCTGACCCATGGCCAGTCAGCCCCTGCGTGTAAATGTGTTCGCACCCTTACCCACAGGCCGGTGCCCCCTTCTCCGATGCTGGAGTGACCGTGCGCGTGGTGACCAGTAGGAGAGTGTTTCGTAAAGCTGTGCTGTGGCAGATAAAAATCTGCCGTTTGCCCTTTCCATGTGTGACTGTGCAGCTGACTCTCCCATGAACACGTGTTATCTGTCCGCAAAACAAAACAGCCAGCCCTGAAACACAATTCCAGACACAGACAGGGCTTCAAAGCACACAATGAGCTCACAGGCCCCCTGTGTCCCCACCTGATGGGCACTAAATGAGTTGCTAGACAAGGTACAGTGGGGCAAAAGATTTGTGCCAAGCAGAAGGATTCCTGCTTTACGGCTCTTTGTTTTCATGCAGCAGATCAACAGCATCCGAGGGCTTCTGCTCCCTGTGCTGGCTCGTGGACTAGAGATGCTTGTGATTTGATACAGAATTTTAGAAGAGCTGTTTTGAAAAAGGTTCGCAGACAATGACTCATTCTCTAGAGCAAGGGGATGGGGGAGGGGGAAGTGAGGAGCCTCTGAAAGTGAAAAATGGATCTCTCCCTCATTTTATTGGAAATAGTAAAAACAATAAATCATTGTTAAAAATAGTAAATAGGAGGGCAGGGTCATAGAAAGCCGAGCTGGAAAGCTATCCCCTGCAGCAGTCCCTGTAGTGCGTGTTCTAGGGCTCTCTCCAGGTCTGTGTTCGGTGTCCTGGGCAGCTGGGCTTCCACCACTTCCCTTGGGAGACATCCCTGCGGTCTGAGCTCTTTCGCCATCAGGGAGCTGGTCCTGGTAATCAGACTTGTATTTCCCTCCTCTTAGTCTCATGTGATCAGTCCTAGTCGCCTTTCAATCCCTCCTGCTCAGATATTTGCACCGCACCTCTGCACACACCTTCCTCCAACTCAGCGGTCACTTGGCTTAGCTATAGACATATTATGTCTAATATTTCCTCAGCTCAAACCGTCCCACCCCTTGGTCATTTCTGGCCTTCCCTGGACTCCGGAATAACACAGTGGCCGGATACGACACTGTATTGCGGGTACAGTCTCATGAGTGTACTGAACGCAGCGTGCTCCCCCCCTAGCACTTGTCTGCCCCATGGGAGAAGAGAACTAGTCCTGATAACTTCTCCTGATCCTGTTTATTTGTAGCTGATTGTGCTCTGTTGATTAGCCCACCTGAAAAGGGAGCTGAGTTGTCTACAAACAGGAGTGTTGTTAATACTTACTGGGATCAGGTGTAATTTGCTGCTTCCAGCTAGTAACGGAATTGGCCCAGCCAGATGGACCCTGCTGATTTAGCATCCTACCTCCACCACCAGTGTTCTCTCAGGATGGTTTTACAGCACTGTGTTATGCTAAACGCCTTCCATCCTGCCTGCTGTCCCCAGAGATTCACCTGGAAAGATTAATGGCCCCTCATTCCTCTGTACCTGCTACCAATCTCTCTGTGAACCCGCTGTGAACTTGTCATCCCTTCCTGCAGGACTCTGGTTGATTTAAATTTACCCCCCCCAACCAAAGTACAATGGTCAAATGTAGATAATAAACATTATTTTTTTAAAGGTTTGTCCGAGTGTAACAAGCAAACTGGAGCCTTTTATAGTCTGTTAATTTCTAGTTGGGTTTTGTTTCCATTATGAAATACTTTCAGGGTCAGGAGGACTCCAGGAAGGCAGGGTATTTAATTTAAACTGTCCAGGAGTTCTTCTGAGGGTTATAGAGGACAGTGTGTATGGTCCAGGGGTTAGGGTATTGGGACTCCTGGGTTCTATTTTTGCCTGTGGCCACCATGTCCCAGACTGTCACACTTAGGTGTCCAACATTTGGTACCAAAACTCTGATAGTTAAACTCTGTGATGGGGTGTGCACCCCACAGAGCCCTGACAGGATTAACGAGGCCAAGTGGGCACCTTGAGTCACCTGAGAGGAAGGCCAGGGTTAACTGAGAGTGAAGCCCAGTTGGGGAGGGGCTGGGCCAGCACTATAAAGCCAAGTTTCCAGAAGAGAGATGGTCACAGAGGGAGCAGACAGCAGAAGGGGGCACCTGGTGTCGTGAGAGCTACTTTCCCAAACCTAGACCCAAGGAGGTGCCCTGGTGGTGAGTGGAAACCCCATTGCAGGCTCGTCTAAATAAAAGTGAGGCCTGAGATCCAGCCGTGTCATGAGTGCTCAGCACCTGTGAAAATCAGCCCACTTACTGTGTGCCTAATTAAGGATTTAAAGGCCTGACTAGAAGTAGCCAAGTTTGAAGACTTTTTGGTCCTAACCTTGCAGTGTCTCAATTTCCCCTTCTGTGTAATGGGTTGAGTTCTACACATGGTGCTACCTAACTGGGGGGGGGGGAAGGGGTAGGGGATGGAGGCTTAATTAATATTTGCAAAGTGTGAAGACCCCCTTTGCTGACAGGTGCAATGGCTGTGCACATTGATTAACAGGCATGCAGATTGCTGAAAGGTAGGGCCGCAGCCTAACAAACAGAAGGCTGACGTTTTCTCACCCGGGGTAGAGAATCTTTTTCTCCCACCTGAGTATTTATTTTATTCCTTTTTATCCTTCGGCTAAGGGAAGTTGAAGAGGACCCAGCCTCATGCCAGGACTTTTGGGCAGAGCGTGGTTGCAGCTCAGGAGATGCTTTGGCTCCATGTAACTTAGTATCTTTGTCCCCTTCACTTAAGTTTTCTTGAGGGCTTTTCAGGGCATCTCCTTGGTTTCCCAGGGAGCTCAGTAGGATTCAGATGGCTTTTGGAGGCTCTAAACCAGATTCTCCCTATTCAAAGGGCTTCATGCTGCTGTAATGGAGGGATGCGGCTAGTTTGTGGAGAGAGAGGACTTTAGGAGGCCTTGATCCAGGGATTTCCAGGCATCGTGCAGTAACAAAATGCACTGGCCACGCAAGTCACATGTCAGAGAAACGACCCTGAGATCAGGAGAGGACTCGTTCTCACCATCGATCTCACAAAGTGATTTTTGTCTGCAGTTATTCTCAACATGGAGACAGCTCCAGTGACCAAGGGCAGCTGTGCCAGGCAGCGCTCCTAAAATGTACCTCTGGGAGCTGAACACACCTGGAAACATCCTGCACCAGTCTAGCACTGGTTGAGTACTAGGGATTCTGGTACAAAATGGGAGCAAGCACTTGTTCCCAAAGACCTACTGGACCTGCCAACCCTCTCCCTGCTTAGATGTCTTTCTGTAATGGGTTTTCTGCATTATGGTCACAAACCAGGAGAGCAGTTCAGCAGTGCTTAACTTTAAGCATATGTATGGAAGCAAACTGAAGTCAAGGGGAATTAAAGTGAAGCACATGCTCAAGTGCTTTTCTGAATCAAGGCCTAACACTGGGATTTCAAATAAGAGGGAAGTGAGTTTCCTGAGGTTACGACGTGTGATTGTACCAAAGCATTGAGCATTGCCTGGCTGTCACAAGCGGTGGTGAAGGGACATCTTCAGAGCACACAGCTGGGTACCACACTGTCGTTACTTTCCTGAGCTGTAACATGAGTTCAGACTGCATCCGCCTGGAAGGGGACTTGTAGCTTCTAGTCTGTGCCACTTGGTAGGAGCAAGTTTGTTTCAGCATCTTTAAGACCGGAGTAGAGCTGGTTTTCCAAGGGTAATGTTGAACCCAGGACTCTGCCTCCCTAATCAATGTGTGTCTTGCATGTGGTCACTCAGGAGTGGAGGCCAGGCAGCCTCAGGCCCAGCTGGTGATGTCAGCACTCTGCCTTCCGG
This sequence comes from Natator depressus, assembly GCF_965152275.1. NCBI lineage: Eukaryota > Metazoa > Chordata > Testudines > Cheloniidae > Natator > Natator depressus. The sequence continues at coordinate 850,111 of NC_134259.1, forward strand.
GTAGTGCTGGTGAACACGAATACTGCAAGGGCCCTGAGAGGGGAGGTGAGCAGAAACAGCATCATGCTATGTGGGAACCTGCTTCTGGATGCACAATGGTCAGTAATGACAAACGGCCACAGGGGTCACTCCTCCAGCTCAGGGTGAGTCCCCACTGTCGGGGCAGCTCTGACCCACCGACAGGCTCTGCCTTTTTGGCAACACTTGTCTAGCTTGTCAGGCCAGTCAAGCCTCACTGAATTCAGGGTCTCCTGCTCCCTCTTCTCCCAGGTAGAGCTTCCCTGGGTGGATTGTCAAGCCCTGGCCAGTGGGGTTAGCCCCAAATGAGCCTTGCTTAATTAACTTGGCCACTGAAGCCGCTGTCTCCTCACTTGTATGTAGCTGCTGGTCCGGGACAGCCAGTCTCTGATCAAAGTATTTCACCTGCTCAAGGAAAGGCAGGTTAGAAAGAGCAGACATTGGACCCGGTCTGTCCGCATGGGCCATTGAGCTTCCCCACAACAATTCCTAGAGCAGATCGGTCAGAAAAACAGCCAGTCTTGAGTTAAAAATGTCCAGTGATGAAGAATCCACCACTGCCCTTGGTAAATTGTTCCCACGGTTAATTACTCTCCCTGTTAAAAATTTACGCTGAACTTGTCTAGCTTCAGCTTCCAGCCCTTGGATCGTGTCACACCGGTCTCTGAAGAGCCCGTTGTTGAATATTTGTTCCCCACGTAGGGACTTAGACTGTGATCACATCACCCCTTGACCTTCTCTTTGTTAGGCTCTTGCATGTTAGCACGAGACGCCTTCCTCCTTCAGTCACCTTGTAACAGACGCTCATACAGGAACTTCTGTTTTCGCAGCCTTTGCCGTTCATTCTGCTGACAGTGGGATTTCTCTCTGAGCTGAAGGTGAGCGCTTCTACCTGCCACCAGCTCTGCCCTTCTGTGTTATTGAACACAGATGGAAAGCTCTTGTTCAGAGAGGACCGGGGGAGCCATCTCCCTTCTAGGAACCACGCCGTTTACTTACCATTTATTAATTAGAAGGAAATAAAGTTGCTGGGAATGATCAAATTTTGAGAAAGACCTTGGGCTCTGAAATGCTCCCAGAGGAGCGATGCCTAATCTCTCCCTAATTGTATTGGTGTTTAATTTGTTGTTGTTACTGTAATGTTCTCATTTTTCCAGATAGTTTGTTTTGTTTCATTAACTAGAGATGGTTGGAGATGAATATTCTTGATATTAACACTTTCCTGTTGTGTAATATTAACATCTTGAAGATGCTTAATGTGCTGGCAGGAGAAGAAGCAGGCTCAGCCTGGTCTGGCTCTTGTGCTCTCCATGTAGAGTGCCTGCGAATTCGTGTGTATGGTGCAGCGCTCCCCCTACGCGATAGCCAGTGCCAGCATTTCGCTCTGATCTTTGCAGGGGCACAGGGGCTGCTCACACAGTGCGCTGCAGGATCAGTGCCATAGAAAGTCTGTATTTCCAGGGGTGGCTGCTTGACACAGAGGGCCCAGGGAGCTAAGTACAGAACTGACAGCGTGGTATAAAGACCTAGGGACTGAGTGGCACAGAGAGCTCGGTAATAGCAGCCACGAGAGACAAAAGGTGCTGATTGCTGTCTTAGTACAGCCACATTTACCTTAAGCCACATCATATGACTGGAGCCAGGAAACACAAAGTGTCAAAGCCAGATCCTTTCCTGGTGTAAATCGGCCTAGCTCCATTGAAATGCAGTTGGTTTCCTACCAGCTCAGGATCCAGCCATCGACTCCTGGCCAGCACTCCTGTATGTCAGACCTTAATGAGGGGTGTGTCACAGGACCCCTGGGTGCAACCTGGGACTGTGGGACCACTGTGCCCTCTTTACTCCCTATTCTGGGTTTTCTCTCACCCTGTCTGGGTTTTCTTACTAGTGGCAATCAGCAAAACCCCAGGTGCTGTTACCACTCAATACAACCTCATGTGGCGCTCCCAGAGCTACTCATGAATCTCAGAGAAAGGCACCAGCCAAATCCCCCCAGCTCCCAGCTTTGTACATATATACTGTCTTGCACTGCTCAAGACCCTTTCTTGAGCAATGCAAGTTTATTAATTGGTTTACCACTGCATCAATGGAAAGTGGATCTACACTGACCTTTGTAAACCTCAGCAGATTTACCAGACACTTCAGGCAAACTCACTGGTAAAGATACTTGTTTTACTGTTTAAGTGATTATAAGTGACAGGCAAAGTCAGAGTGGTTACCAAAATAAAATAAAATATAAGTTTGCAGTCTAAACTGTAACCCTTATCACACTAGACAGTATTTAGATCAAGCAATGTTCTCACCCCATTGGATCTTACAGTCCTTAAGATACAGGGTTCTCCCTTAAACCTGGGCCACTCTCCTCTGTTGAAATCACCAGTCTTCTTAGCACCCTTATTGCTTGCTGCACAGGTGGAGGGAAGAGAAAAGGCCAAGCATGGGGCCCCTGTGTTCTGTTTTATACCCTTAGTACCCTGTGCTTGGAGAACACAATCCAGACATGTCTGGTGGGCATTGCTGAGTCCCCAGGCAAGGATGAGCAATTCCCTGGGGAATTGTGACCTTGTGCAAGTGAGTCCTTGCATCCTAGCTCCCTGGCTGGACAACGGCTGTTGATGGTGGTTTGACACCTGCCTGGGGCTGGTTACCTCCCTTGTCCTTGTCTCTGGGGATCTAATATCTGGGCGATTCCCCAACTCACAGCATATTTTAGTGACCATCATACAACACAATTCTCATAACTTCCTGTGCACTAATGATACACCCATTCATATGGAACAGAGGCATAACCTCTCCCCTGGTACCTCACATGGCATGCTTTAGATGCAGTATCACAATTATATATAGATGAGGAATATTGGGTTTACAGGATGCTCCCTCGAGGTATAGAGTGTCACAGGGGGTTTCAGAACTGTCCAAACTGTTTGCGAGACCTGGGTGCAAATCCCACAATTTACCTTCCGTGTCTGTTGCTCGAAGGCTGGTTCCTAGTGGTTACATATCACTAAGCCTGCCACGCAGCTAAACATTGGGGAACATTTTCAAAAGCACTGAAGTCATTTAGGAGCCTGGCACCTTTAAAAATGTTGCACATGTTATGATTTTATTGTAGCAGCCCCATTGTGTCAGGCACTGTCTAAGCGCACAACGTAAAGATAATCCCTGCACTCAAAGGAGCTGACTGTCCTGCTCAAGAGATCCAGAAATGCTGCACGTCCAGACTCAAGTGAGCGGGCAGAACTGAGTGTGGGAAGCCTATTGTCATTCTGTGCTTGGTCCTATTCAATGTCATTGGTCCTTCATTTTCATGATTAAGTGACACCATCTTTTAACCAATTCCTGATCCATGAGAGGACCTTCCTTCTTATCCTATGATGGCTTGCTTTGCTTAAGAGCCTTTGGTGAGGGACCCTGTCAAAGGCTTTCCCAAAGTCCAAGTACACTGTATCTGCTGGATCACTCTTTTCCATATGCTTGTTAGCTCCCTCAAAAAGATGAGACATCACTGGTACTCCATGTGGGCTGAGGATATGCCTTGTATTATGAGGATGCTGCCTGATAACCTTGAGCTTTGAGGCATAAGCAAAGGCACATGATCCAATCCAGGAGCCCCAGCTCTTCTGTTAGTGCATCCTTTGCCCAGCATAGCCCTTGTGCTAATTTTAAAGGAGCTGGCAAGCCAGGCCTTTCTACTAAAGTGATAAAATGGTGCAGGATCCATGTACAGGATATGATGGCTGCAGGGTATGTATACATCTACAGGATACATGGAAGCCCTGAGGCAGCCCTCCCAGCAAAGATATAAGGCAGTCATGTCATGTGGAAGTTGAGAGAGGCCTGTATTTCAAACAATGGGATGTACTGTATGACTCCAGCTTTTATTATGGCTTTTACGTCTGCAGGGAGAAGAATAGATGACAGGGAAATCAAGAGGGAAATGGCATTTATCCTCCCTCCAGTACTTGACAAAGTGCAGAGCTGAGCCAGTCTCCAAACAGTTCGCAAATGCTGACACTTCAAAGGACTTGTTTTAATCCATTTCACCAGTAAACTGATGGAGAGCAGGTCTGGAAATTCACACAAGAGGCTTCAAAAAGGATTTTAAAGAACCTTAAAGTGCAGAGAGAGAAATATTAGGTTGTTTTTTAAAAAAAAAATTTTTTTTCCAAAGCAAAGAGAGATTAGTCTGACTTCTTAATAGGGAAATGGGGCATTAAATATGGTTAAGCCAGGCCCTGCTCTTTGCCAATAAGCATTTATTGGTGGAATGATTCCTGGATGCAGGGGAGAGTGAATGAGCCATTCTGGTTTATATCAGCAGCTTCACTTGAAGCTGTGGAGGTGTCATCCCCCCTCTCTCTGATGTTTGCTTTTACAAGCATTTCTATTATTGAGGGGCAGCTATAGGTTCAGGGCTGCAAATCCCTAGTGAATTGGGAGCTCTGCTGGCAGCAACTGGCAGAAGCTGCTGCTCCCAGGTATTACAAAAGTCTGATTTGGCCCCAAAGAACACTGGACGCTTTGGAGTTGATGGGAAAGGCCAACACAGGGATGTTTAAAAACACCCTGAAAAATGCAACAGATCCAAAAACCAGCAATTGTCTCCTGGCTCCCAGCTCTGCAATGTTAAAATGAAAGGAAACGGAAAAGCTCTGAATAGTGCATATTCTACACCCAGAGCAGCTTGTCAGAAACCCCAGAAATAGAACGGAAACTAACACCCACTGCTTTTAAAGCAGTAAATTAATCAACCAATTAAAATCCTGCTGTATAGGCTGCTTCAAACCCTCCATCATTTGAAATATACCAAGCACATGTGAACAGACTGCGCACTAGTAAACAAAACACCAACTGACAGGATTTTTGGAAGGAGCTTGGTATGATGAGCAGTATGTTCAGCCTGGCACAGCCCGACCAGCCAGCCTGGGCTGTGTGACGCTGTGAAGGAGAACTGAGGGGAGGGAGATCATAGCGGGCACAGGCAGCGTCGGGTTTAATGTTACCTTGCAATCTTTTCTGAGGACCGGCTGCTTTAAGGGGTTCTGCGTATCTCTGAGCTGTGTGAAAACAAAAGGGAGACAGAATGTCAGAGGATCCTCTAAAATAGGAGAAACTCTCTGGGGGTGTGTGTGTGTGTGTGTACTGTGAAATATTTTATGGTGGAGAGAGCTCCATTGTCGAGTTGTGGACTATGGGAATTGCCATATAGTGTCAAAACCCAGATCCATCCATCTATTCCAGTGTCCTCTCTGGCCAGCCCCAGCAATGTCAGAGGAAGATGGCAGTGCGCAGACGTGCATTAACCGGCTCTGCATCAAAGTCTTATCCCCAATGGTTAGTCTAGCTTGAGTCTGAAATACCTGGTTTTATCTCCTTTGTAAATTTTATGTTAGCATTAGCTCTTCTAACTCTGCATATTTGTGTTTCCCATATAAATATCCAGTCCCTCTTTAAATCTGGCTCGCTCTTGGCCTCAACAAACATCATGTGGCAGCGAGTTCCAACATTTAATTACACTTTGGGTAAAAAAGAATTTTCTTTTAAGAGGCGACAAACTCAAAACTGATTTCACTGAATTGCCCCTTCTTCTTGTGTTATGAGACAGGGAGAAAAGAAGGCCCCAATCTCCCTTTTCTATCCCATTCATTCTTTTATCATTCATGTCTCCACTTATTTCTGAGGTAAACAATCCCAGTCTTTTCAATCTCTCCATGTGAGTTTGTCCATGTCCTAATAATTCTTGCTGCCTTCCACTGGGCCCCCCCGCTCCCCATTCCTGCAATATATTTTCTGAGGCAGGGTGAACAATACAGCACACAGTATTTCCAAAAGGCCGCCCAGTTGACTTTATATAATGGCATTATAAGATTCTCTCTTATCCTCCATCTTATTCCTTACGCATCCGAACATCTTGTTTGCTTTTTTTAAATATAACCTCACTGCACATTGAGCAGAGGCCTTCAATAAGGTGTCCAGTTTTACTTAATTTTCTATCAAAAACCATTGTCATGGGCAATGTTCAGCCAGTCCAAGTCCGTGGCGTCTGTAAGCCTCCTCTTGTAACTTCTCCCGTTTTTTCTCAGGCTTGCATTTAGTTTACACCTTAGGAGAAGATTCTGATCCAGTTGTGGATGCTGAAAAGCATTTCCCACTGGCTCAGGGATTTTCTGAGGAAGTAACACAGCTGGGAACTTAAGTGTCCTGGATAACAAACTTCACTTAACCCAAACAATCCCCTGGTCTAAAACTGACATATGGTTGTGAACTCTCCTAACCCTTCACCTGCTCACAATGGAGAATGAAGAAATGGCAGCTGTTTCAAAAATAGGCCTACAAAGGCATAAAGTTAGTTATTGTAGATCTGACTATTGGAAAATATCAAGCAATTAAGACAATTTTATGACATTATTTCCGGCCACTAGAGATACTGCTAATTATAAAAACAGTTAATCATTCTAATTCTCAAATGTGCCGGCAGCTGTAGCTCAAATCTGAAGAGCTTTAAGTTGTGTTGACGATGGAACTGTTGTTTCTCTTGGCTGTTTGTTTTGTTTTTGTTTTTTTTTCTTTTTAATTTTTGGGTATCTTGGTTGCATTCTAACCACTTCGCTGACATTTTAAAGCCTTTAACAGTCTAGGAAACTGCTCTCTGAAGGCCCCACTTGTGGCTGATTTACTCGCCTCACTGGACCTCCCACTCAGTCTCAAACCCCTGTTGCATGGTACCATTGGCTGCCTTACATGGCCAGCAGAGCATGCACTTGCAGTCGGGCTCCAGAATATGGATAAGGCTGTTGGGAGCTCTGTGACTAGAGCGGCATGCAAACAGTGCACAATGCTGACAAATTTTATTGGTCTTACAACGCAAAACCTGGGCAGTAACTATGCTATGTATTCTCGAGCAGCATCTGCTGGCAACTTAACTATTTTCCTATATACGAGACACCTCAGGTGCTCTTGTAACAGCTCTCTTCCTGTAATGGAAACCAAGTAATGTCAATTAAGGATATAGCCTTTGAAATTACAAGGCTGCTATACTAGTCTTCCGTTTGGTGTGGCTTTAAATTGAGCCCCTTCTTTCTCTGGCTGTTGGCCCAATGGCTGCCAACTCAAGAGCGTCACCATCCGCTACTCCTTGCCGCTTGTCCTTGTCATTCCATTTTGGTCTTAAAACATTAAAGGCGCCTTTGTTCTGCAGATGCGATGGTGCTTGAGAAATTCCTTAGTTTGGGGTTTTATTAGAACTTTGCGGGGGGGGGCGTATTCTAGATCTCGGGGCTTCTCGGCCTTTTTTTCGACCACAGCACCAAGATCCCCTGCTCTCATCTGCGTGAGTACAACCCTCTGTGACCTGTTGAAAACAGATGTTGTATCTTGCTGTAGCTTTAGTTTTTAATTCCCTTCCCACCATCCTTAAGCACTTGGGCAGGGATGTCTCAAACAGTGTAATGGCAATAAACCGAATCAGGCTGTGTAAAGAAATTCTAGTGTCACAGAGGTGACCTCTCAGGGGCATGCTTGGCACTCAGCATGGTGTGGGCATGGTGCTGGGCATTTTACGACTTATCGAGGGAAGTCTAATACTTTGCACCTTGGTAGCACCTTTCACCCGAGGAACTCAAATAACATCATAAGAATTAATGAACAAGACTCCTGACCCATCCACTGGTAGTGGGACAGGATGGTGGTGTTATCCTAGGGAAACAAGCATGGAAAGGCCATGTGCAACCATCAATCATGGCAGGGGTGGAATAGAACCCAGGAGCCTCGGCTCTAAGCACATAAGACAGCTGCTGCCTCTCTGACCCACCGACGCAGGAAATAAAAATGAGTGATTTTTAAAAAGAGCAATAATCAAGGGACAATGTTTGGAAAGAAGGGGCTGCTGGGATGTAAGTGCCTTATGCTTTGTTTCTGGGAAAGCATCTTATTGCCTGCTGTTGCTGATGAGACGAATATACAGATTACATGATAACATAGAGAGGTTTAATGAAATCTGCTGACCCCTTTTAGACCACGTGGAGTCAGCACATGGAATTATATTAAAAGAACAAAGACTGAGATGCTCAAAGCTGACTAAGAGATTTAGGCACACAGCAGTAGTGGTAATGGGGGTTCTTTCTCTAAATCCTTTAGCCAGCTCTGAAAATCTCTGCTATAACCTCTAAGGTTCTGCTGTGTAGTGAAGGCTGGGAAAGTTACCTGTCCTATACTGCTCTATGGGGCCAGAGCACCCCCCCACACACACACACTCTGTCAGCATCTCAAACTGCCTCCCAATAGAGAAGTGGGAGCTGAATTGTTCTGATCCTCGTGAAAAGGGACAAGAGGGGATCACGATGTACTGAGAAGGGTGACTGTGATCTGCTCTGCAGGGTGGGAAGAGAGAAAATTCCCAGCGGGCTCTCACTGACATGGTTCACACTGTGGGCCAGATCCTCCTTCCTAATGTACCCCACCTGATTCCAGTACCGTTGATTGCCTGAACAGAGCAAGCAGGATTTGACCTTTTCTCTCTATTTGAGGATGAAAGAATTTGATTACTGTACAATTCTACAGCAAGGCCTTGCTATCCCTGTTGGTATTACAATTGCACGAGGGACCCCCTCTCCCCACGGAGATCAGGGCCCCGTTGTGTTGGGCGCTGCACAAACGTGGCACTTCCAGTCTAAACAGGCAAGACAAAGGAGGGGAGAAAAGGAGAATGATACTCCCTAGCTTACAAAGAGGAACTGGGGCCCTGAAAGGTTAAGTGATTCACCAAGGTCACAGAAGACATATGAAGGAGCCAGCAACCAATCCCAGGTCTGTCCAGTGCCTCAGCCACAAAGACCATCCCCATCGCTCTTCTGGAGCAGGGACCAAGGGTAACTTGGAACTATACAGGAGAGAGAGCAGCCCCTTCGCCTTCCCGAGCAGCCCCATGCTTCTGGTGCCATCTGTGAGTGGAATTTGCCCGGGCAGAGTGACCGCACAAGGCCTCTGCAACACTCCTAGGCTATTTGGCACTCACCTGACAGCCTAGCAGGGCCGTGCACGTCATGGCTAATGCATTCATATTTAAGGAATAAAGGCTCGAGGGAGCTTTTCATTCTGAGCGTTTCCTGGTCATGCTCCTTCATAATCCGAGATGGACTGGGGTTAAATCTCTCTTCTCATGTATAAATGTGTTTTTGGTGAGTCATAAAGTGCAGAGATTAACTTGTCCCATTCTCATAACGTATGGGGGGGTCATGATGTGACTCTGTATTTTGGATCCCCCTGGCCGACACTGCTCTGTAGCCAGCACAGTCCATCAGAGAGGGCTGTGATGTGCGACTCCATCCAGCCTTTTGTGAGGAGGAGATAAAACTCGACACCCTCCACGAAACGCTTTGGGGGGCGGGGGTGCAGATCTTCAGGTGGCATAAATAATCCTGGCGCCATTGACTGGAATGGAGTGGGGCCAGTTTATGGTAGCGGCTGAGCTAGCCCTCCATGTATGGAATGATGAAAGAAACTTCACTGTATTTCTGTATGGGGTGGCCAGGGTATCTAGGGATTTTTTTTTAAATATTACTGTAAATCAGGTGTTCACCCTTTTAATTTTGTGTGGTACAAAATTGGATTGGTCTGTTACAAGGGGTCACTGGATGATGGCCAATGCAGGCTTTACTCGTAGCACTGGTGTCCGTGTACTGATGCATGCTATGTGCTCTGATGCCATTTATGGTTATGGGGTGGTCGACCAAAGCATAGCTGCTGGAACTAGGGGTGCTGGGGGTATGGCAGCAGAAGCGGCTTCCATCATATGCAGGATTTGCAGTTGGGTTCAATGGCTCTCAGGTCTGGGGCGCTGGAATAATGGGGTGCTAACTGTCCCCCATGTCTGGCTGTTGGCCAGTTGGTGGCTAGAGTGCCTCAGCTGTGCAGGGTAGCGTGTTTGGGGGAAGAAGATCACTGTGATTGTTGCTGCTGACAGGCTCTGAATTACACATGCAGCTAGTCTATGCAGAAGCAGCCTGCTGTCTTTGTTACACTGTTCTCCCTCCTCCCAGCACCCCCTAGCCTGCTGGTGTCTCATCCTGCTTGGTCTTGTCTTTTAGAATGTAAGGTCTTTGGGACAGGGATTTCCATTTACTGTAAGTTTGTACAGCACCTACCACAGGGGCCCCCAACCTAGTTGAGGCCTCTGGGTTTGACGGGAATACAAATGTTAAATAAGGAAGGGGGACTAGCTATGTGCATGTGGAGAACTCAGCTGTCTGTGGGTTGGGGTGGCATACAGCTCTTCTCCGCACAAGGACTGAGCTGGCCCTTACCTGCAGGGTTTGTAATAGACTGTGACTCATTACAGGCAAAGAAAAAAGAAGCCGACATAAACTGAGCTTTCTCTTTGATCTGTATCGCTAACTAAGCAGCTGACTCCTCGGGATTTACTGTAATAGGAATGAAGTAAAATAGATCATGGCAGAGGAGATATAATAATGGAAATAACCCTTAAGCAAATCCAGTTTTCATTACCAAACACAGAATAGAATGGAATTCTCTCTGCAATTTGCTTAAAGCAGGAAGAGAAGGAAATTAGACACAAGACCCCTTCTAGAATAAAACATCATGGATACAGGCTCTCTCTTCCCTGGATGGCATCTAAACAATGGGCAAATCCAAAGTTTTGGTCGTAACCCTTCTGGTTGCAGCAGGCGAACAGTATAATGTAAAATGGACTATCAGTTTGGTGTCTGTGGATCCACAGATAATTTCTGAGTGTGTTGTGTACTTGTACCTACCATCCATGCATCTGTGAGCCCTCATCTCTCCTACCAGCTGCCAGCAGCAGGACATGGAGAGCATCTTCTAAATGAATGATCAGCAGAAGTCTCACTGAAATAAGCAGGGCCATTCGCTCCAGTGAGGGGAGGGAAAAGTCGGCCACTCTTTGAGCACCGTTCAATTCTTGCTGTAGCTAGAGCCCTTAACAGTCCCTGTTACATTCAAGTCCCTTTGCTGGTCTTGTGAACTCCCCTGGCGATGGAGTTTTTGCTGATACAATAAACCAGCTAAAATATTTAAATAAACAGGGCTCATCTCTCAATTGTACATCTGCCCAAGTGACCAGGTGCTGAGGGTGTTTCCCTAAAGAAATGCTTTTGGTTTATCCAGCTAGGCCTACATGGGAGGTTTTTATCCAGGAATCCAGTATTAAAATAATCTCCCAAACATTGATAGTCACGTTCGTTCTCCAGAGGATTCTTCATCTGAGCTCATTGCCAGCTAACATGGCTTTGCCTCTTGGGTTTCTGAACTGATGCTGATCGGGGATGACAAGCTCTGATTATGCAAACTACCAGAGGCTGAGTTGTGTTTTAATGGTAGGCACAGAATTCAGCTTGAGTCACTTCCTACTGTTTTATACATTATTAGGGATCCACAGGAAAAAGTAGGTCCTGTTTCTCCAGAAATAAACCTTGCATCCTGAGCGTAATGGCACTGAAATTGACACACATGAAATATTTACAGACATTTCCTTTTAACATATGTTCTTTGCAGCAGGGAGAACCTGTCCTGTATGCCCTACCTGGGACAGGTGAGATTCCAGGGCGTGGGGCAGCCACAAAGGGCGAGGGCCAGACAGCATGAAGAGGAAGGTGTTCTGGTTACTGCAGCCTGGCAGCAAGGATCTCAAATTCCAGGGAGGCTTTCACAAGACTATTTATGCCTCTATTCATGAGAAACCACTGTTACCATAGCAACTGATATGTCACATGACAAGCGTAGTTTGGCTGTAGCTAAACCACAAAGCCCCTTCACGCTGTAAGAGCACGTTCCCCGCAAGCGGAGAACTTTGGTTCGGTTCCTTCAGAACCGTGGTGTCCCTTTCCCAGTGGATGCCAGGGCTTCACGCTGGCCTCCACGGTGTCACTGGGGAGAGACTGGCAGCAGAGAAAGGTGGAGGCACGTGGCCGGATTTTCAGTAGAGCTCAGCACATTGGTGCATGGTGGGTGCTGAGCTGTCTTGAAAAATCTGTCCACAAGGGTCACAGTGGGAACTGCTGGGAAATCTGGCCTTTGGGACAGAGGCAGCGGGAGGCTGCCCTTAATGAAGAGGGTGGTATAAAAGAGGATGCAAGTGAAAAGGCGAGAAAGGGAGGAGTGGGGGGAAATAAAGGGCAAGGACTTTCTATCATGGTTTCATTACTAGGGTGTCAGATCAGCTTGTCTTCCCAAGGGGTGGGTGACTTGCCAGGTTTCAGTACAAGCAGAATGCATTACTGCAGGGACAGAGCCATGAGCTGCTCTGGAATTCACGAACCACAATATCCTTTCCTTCTACTAATCAGTCCTCCTCTCCCAGCACTTTAAATGAACCTGTGTGTCTGTGTTCCTTTCCTCTGCCATTTAACTACATCAAGCCAAATCCTAAGCAGAGCGCGTCGCCTCTCTCAGCCTTGGGCCGTTTGATGTTTGCTCCTCTTGGTCAAAAGCATCTCCATTCTTTCCTGCTTGGACAATACATGCATGAGGCATCAGTGGGGATTTCAGCATGAGTCTGGGAGTGTGTTTTATGCACTGACGTTGCTCCCAGTGAGCTTGTAAATCTCTCTTAGCCAAGGACTGCTTTATTATTATATCATGTCTGGTTAGCTGCATGTGCAGATTGGACTCTATTAGTTAGGTTCATATATCACAAAACACCCGCCTTGGAGTGCAGAGGGGCTCTTGTATTGCAAATACACCCTAGTAAATGGGGGGGGGGGCGCGGGGGAGATCAGCGATCATTTTCCTGGGGATTTAACATGGGTGGCAACAGATTTTTAATTCACATGTTTGATGAACCTGCTGGGAAAATCCATTCCTGTGCAGACAGCCAACATGAGGCTGAGGCATCAGCCCTAGTTTGAGGGCTCAAGTGTGACTTTTAAGTAGTGCACAGAACTTGTACTTTCTCTCTGCATGGAGGTGCAATTGACCATCCCTCTTTTTTTCTTTTACTCTTAATACTGGCATTTCCATGGTGGGGTTTCTTCTAGATCCAGGTAATTGTTGGTTGCCTCCCAACATCCATCCTTGTTTACAACAAAACCAACAATAATATTAGCCACAGTGGTGAGAAGCAAAGTAAAATACATGCCTCGGTCACATGTTTTTGCCAGTGTTACAGCTGCATTCTTTTGGAGTTTGTGTTCCAGCGCCCTGGTGGCCGAGAGTCCTCTGAGACAAGCTCCTCCCGCTGACTGACGAGATGCATTTAGAGTCCGGAAGAGGGGTAGGCAGCTGTAGTGCATGGGCCCCATCCCTCCTGGTACCGCTGACACAAGTAAAACAAACATCCAGTAAGAGAGCTGAGCTGCAAATGGGCAGTGGTCAGAAATCGCTTGGAATGGGCCAGTTCGTAGTCACCGGTACCCCAGTGGCAGAGGCTGGGTGTTGCTGAACATGCTGTTAGTGGCCGTGCTATGAGCTATGCGTGTTTGCTGACCCACCACTGCTGTACCAGTGGCAATGGCTGCGATTCGGTTAGCTGCAGCGCTGACAGATGTTTGGCGCACTTCAGAGCGTTATGGTTGTGGGAAGCTCGATCCTTTTGAGTGCAATAGAACCATGCATGATATGCCACAGGGAGCCAAATGTTTGCCTTCCTAGTGGAAATCCTGAATAGTCACATTGAGAGGGAAAGAACTGTAGTAACTTTAGGTTAACCTCCGACTGTGGAGCAACAATATGCTATTAAATTCAGTGGAGTGATTTGCCAAACCCAAACAGACCATTGGTTCATCAAATCTGGTATCTTGCTTTTGGCTCTGGGCAATATCCACTGCTTGCAAGGAAGACAGATCTTCCCACTTGGCCAGGTGCACAATTCTGCTCTGGGGTAGGTGCCTGGGATTCCTTCCTGTCCCCTGCAGGGATTAGTTTATTTCCTGAGACATGGAGTCTGATTATCCTTCATTCCATAACCCAGACTTCAGTACAATAGCCATAAAATTATTAGGCCACTATTCAAAATATATTTTTATTCAAGATAGCAAAAGTTTGCAATTAAGATTTGACATACGCTGTATAGATTATTTAAACGTCCATTAATTGGACACACTTTGGTGCTATCTTGTGTACGTGCACACACACACACACGTATTTATAAATAAAATGAGATTGTGCCACTTTAAAAGGAACTGGATTCCCTGGAAGTTTAAGTGAGCTATAGTATTTGACCTCTATGACCTTGCATGGAAATGAATGTCACAGCCTGGCAATCTGCTCTGTGTGAACAGTTCTTTCCTTTATCCAGTGTGTTCTAAATTTACCTGCCTCTAATTTTATCAATTGACCCTTTGTTCCTGTATTCTATGGGGCAGTGAGTAAAGGAGGCACTGCTCAGTTTTTACTACCATTCGTAACCGTATGTGTCTCAGTCATGCACTCACTATGTCAACCTTTGGCCATGCTGCATCACACATTGCTATTTAGGGGACACTCTCTCTCTCTCTCTCAGCTCTTGGTTTCAATCCTATTCTGCCTGGAAGGCATAATCTACAGAGAGCGACTCCTGCTCCTTTTTGGCTCAGGCACTGTGCATCTTTTTTTACATACACAAATTGTTGCTTCCTTGGTTCTTGCTCTTTGTAGAAGCAGGTGAAAGGTAGGAAGGCGCATTTGGCCATTATCCTAAATCCTCATTTATTAGCATCACTGGAATTCAGTGGGAGGCTGACAAATCACTTGCTTGGCCAACCCCCACTGTCAGTACAGTAGCATGTTAAACTAGTTACTTTCTCTGGGGATCTTGCAGAATAATTGTGCCCCCTCACTATCTGACATGGCATTCCTCATCCTGCACTCAGTGAGATGTTCTCCTAGCAACTCTTCATGCACAATGAGCCAGACCCATCCCATATGTGACTCCATCAAAGGTGGAGAAGTTACAAGAGGGGGACACTTGGTCTCTGCTCCCCCCCCAAAGAAGAGGAACACAGGAATTGCCAGATTGGATCAGATCTGTGGCCCATGTTGCCGGGTATCCTGTCTGTGACAGTGACCCATGACAGATGCTTCAGAGGAAGGGTGTGAGAACCCGACAGTCACAGCTATGGGATAATTCTTCTTTCCTTCCCACACGCCGGTCCTTGTCTCTAATATTTATAGATTGGTTTAAACCCCAAAGCAGGAAGTTTAATATTCCTTGAAATTTTTTGTCATTGTTAATTATGACTGGATATCTATGTAACTATCCAGTCCCTTGCTGAATGTTGATAAGCATGCAGCAGTGACTTAGTGCAAAGGAGTAGTTTGGTGGCTTGTGTTAGACAGTTTGTCCAGGATTCAATATTTTTGGAAGTTCAGTACAAGCCCATTGTAAATATTGAACTTCATCCGCTTCCACTCTGCTGCATTCCCGTCTCAGCCTTTGAGATGTTTTGACACATGCAGCTCAGCTGTGCGGGAGCCGCATGCAGAATCCCTCCTGCTCCCTGGCTTGTGCCACACACTCGGCTCAGAAGTCTGTGAATATTTGTCAAAAAGCTGAAAACAGGAGTGAAGCCAATTGAGTCTGAAGAGACTGTGATGGTTCATGGAGAGGGGGACAAACCCCAGTCTGGATGGCAGAGCAACCAAGGAAATGAGAGGCACAGGCTGGCAGAGGGAGACCACCCAGCCCTGGAGTGGAGGAGGGGGCCAGCTTCGGAGAGTGAGGAAGTCCTCCCTGCTCCCAGCAGCATTTACTGGCTCTGAGAGAGAGTCTGACTAGGAGCTCCTCTTCTAGGAGGGGGCGTCTGCAATGCAGCACTTCAGGAATG
The DNA here is from genome assembly GCF_965152275.1 of Natator depressus. Taxonomy (NCBI): domain Eukaryota; kingdom Metazoa; phylum Chordata; order Testudines; family Cheloniidae; genus Natator; species Natator depressus. The sequence continues at coordinate 865,905 of NC_134259.1, forward strand.
AGCAAGGAGGTGTGGGATTAGCCATAGTGAATCACATCGCTGGTCCAGAGGGGCCAGGGTCCTGGCTGCGGCTGGTGCTTCAGAGGAATTTCACCTGGCTGGCTGTGCACTGCTGAGATGTACTGAGGCGAGTCCTGCCTGGCCTGAGACTGGCTGAGCCTTTACTTGCCTGCAAAGGGAAGGGTTTTCAGGAATGCCTTCTCCACCAGATTTGCGGGTGCCTCCTCTCCTCGAGGCCGGCTTCTCCTTGAGGGCTACGAGCAGCCCAGACCTGTCTATTTGCGGAAGACTTTTTAAAGATTTCATTTAAATGCTTTTATCAAAACTGATGCAAAGAGTCACTCAACCATGTAGCACCCTAGATAGCAAGTGACTGATCTGTTACTGCAAATCCACCACGTCGCTCCTGACCCCTCTGCCCAGCTGCTTTGCTGTGCTGCTAGGCTGAAAGCTCCAAGGCAGGGACTGGGCCACCTTCTTGGCGCTGTCAGGTGCCTAGCACGCTTTTGGGCACTGTACGTGCAAAAAGAGCCATTACTTCCGTCACAGCTCAGCAGCAGCAAAGAGATTCTGCAGGGTGGCCAGCTGGCGTGATTGCCTCAAATCCTCTGGCTTACAGCATGTAGATCCTCAAACAGCAGGAAGCTCTCTACCCATCAAGCTGTGTCTGCCCCAGCCACAAGGGCTCCCCTAGCAGCCTTAACTGATGTCTTGACCCAGGGTGGGCTGCGTTGTGTGACAGCTGATTCTGAACGATAAAAAATAAAATACTGCAATTATGACTCTTGGCCGGTTTCCTTTGTGCAGTAGTGACAGTTGCAGGCCCTGCCCTGTCAGTGTGCCAGGGGGTACTGCTGTTGTAGGAATATACGATTTCCAACGCTGGCCATAAGAATGGTTTTACCACTCTCCTTACCATGGCCAGCATTCACTGGAAGCATTAGCCTTCCAGACAATGGCTAGGTGGCACTCTAGGCAGTGCAGTTCTAGGCAGCTCTGACCCCGGACTCCTCTGCTCAGAGTCCCTTCGGAAAAGGGAACAAGTGAACATATTCCTGATTTAGTTTCTGGAAAGTCAACACCCTATGATCAGGGGGTTTCTGTAACGGCAAAGCCCTGCAGGTTTGGAACCACTGCCATCCAATTCTCCATAGATAGGGGTCAAACCAGCCCCTCTTGGAGATGGTGACCCTGAGCTGGACTCACACCAGCACTGGCCATCTTGGGGGTCAGGCCATGCAGTTCATAGGAGAAATTCTTGAGTCCCAGCTGCAGTCTTGCTCTCTGTGTCAGGCAAGAAGGCCTCACTTCAGCAACCACCCCTCTGCTTTTTGCACCCTTTCCCCTAAGCTCCTCTTATCAGTAGGATCCTAGTTTTGCTTTATTCCTTGTAATTGTGTAAATGTAATTCCTACATTTTTGTTGGGGGGTGGCAATCCACTGCCCAGGGCTCCACCCAACAAACCCCTTCTCCTCTGCAGCATTCATCAGCCTGGAGTTCTGAGAGCCTGCTGCAGTCTGTACTGCAAGCCTGCTAACTCTATTAGTATTGCCCTACTGCCAGCAGGAGGTGCTAGCGCTCTCATTAGCAACGTAAGGTCGGATGTTTCTCTGCTCTCCGTTTCCTTCTGCTTATTTCGTCCTTCCCCCCCTTTGTTATGCTAGTGACCTCTCTGCTCCATGTGATCTCCACACGCACAAACCCCGTTGTTCCCCGTGCACGGCTGAAGCACCACCTACCCCATGGCAGTAAAAACATACAAAAAACGTTAACTCATGAAATGGGCCCAGCCATCCATCACGCTGACTAGTCTGCGAAAGGAGCCACTTCAAAAGGCAATTGTTTGCATTTCTTCAAATGCCTTGTTATAACTGTAGCATATGCAGACAATTGCTGAAAGCACATTAATTATTAATAAAGGAATTTTTTACTCTTGATTGCAAAATGAATTAAACAACTTGAGAAAGCTGGCAGTGTTGTTCACGATCCCGAGTCACAAAAGAACACAAATAATTCTTAACACTGATCAGAATCCTGGACCTTAATTTCTGGATTGTTGCTCCCATTTGGCATTCACCCCAATGCTCACTTGTCACCTGTCCTTTGAATTTAACCATTGAATATCTCGGGCCTTTAATTCTGGAAAAGGTGGGCAAGGTGTCTGAGAATAAATTGGATCAGGGACTGAAAAGTGAGGATTCCTCCTTCCCCCCCGTCCCCCAACTGGAGCAAACACAAGAAGGTACAACTTTGTGCTTTATCTTGTTAATACTCTTTGTCATTGATCAGATGAGATGGAAAAAATCCGTCAGTGCAGCAGTTCTAATTACATGGCCTCGAGCAGGCGATCAAGCAGGTGACTCTAATTATGAGGCCTGGAAATGTGCTAGCAATATATGGCTTTCTGAATTCCAGCTGAATGCAGCCGTGGCCAGTGCCACCTGTAAGTAACTATGAGCAGCATGATGTGTGCTGGTTTTGAGAGAAAACATGTCCCAAAGTGTGTGCCAAGTCTGAACTGCTGCCCGTCCTTCCAGGCTTAGACAATTGCGATTAGAAAAGCATTGTTCACTTTGAGTGGAGAGAATAAACATGTAGCTCAGAACTACTTAGCCTTCCAGAGCTGATGTCCACAGGCATGAGGTCTGGGGCTGGAGCTAGCCAATCAAACTGATCCCTGCTGTCCCACTGGTCTGTGATTTTTCATCTCTTTATCTAGATGATGAAACAGTTTTGCATGTACAGTTAGCTGGTCTGCAGTCACACATCACATCTGTATTCTCTCTCTCGTGGCGTTCGCTGTAGCCTTTGTACTGGTACCTGTGCAGTGTGTTCTAGGATTTGGATGACAGTTGCTAAGGGACTCAGCTTTGATCTCAAAAATGTATATCTTTCATTTTCAGTTTCCACCTAGTACTCTCCTCCCTCCTCTCCCCCCCCGCTCGCACCCTCGGGCATTGTTCTAAGTGCATTTGGATGTACATTTTGTGGGCATTATCAGACTGAGTGTAAAAGTAGCTTTCTGAAATAGCAAGGCCACAAACTGTCTCTAAAAGCAGGCAGATCTTTGTACTAAAGTTTGTAAGTATTTTTAAAATTCCTATCACGTTAGTTGTTTTCTGCTGATTGTCTGCCAAAACGTAGAAATAACAAATTGTGAAACCCAAAATGTGAACTGTGAAATAAAAGAGAGAATGTGTATGAAAACCGTTTCTGGAGGTGTATACTTGCCGAAGCTGGTGGGAAGAATGGTCGCCATATGGCACAAGATATTTAAAATAGTCTCTCATGACACAATTTACTATTGCTGAGGATGCTGAACTGACATGCAGAGAGGATACTGATCCGGAAAGGGGAGGTTTAGCACTGAAAAAAGGAAATCTTCAATAAATAATAAACTTCTGTGAAACAGCAGCAGACAATGACCATTGTTTGCAGTGGAGACGGGGAAAGAGAACCAAGAGTTTGAAATATTTAGAACTTGCAGCGCACTCTAAGTGCTTGCGCTCAGCTGAATGGTTTGAGTCCAGCTGGCAGAGACCGTGGGTATGCATTAATTCTTCAGCTCCCTAGAAGAAAGCCCTGTAAGTAGGTGCAGAAATTGAATCCCTTTGTGTCTCCGCTTCTGCATTTCTTATCAACCACCTAAAGTACAAATGTTGTTTTGCAACAATATTATCGAGGAGGCTGACTGTTTGCTGGCAGTGGTGGAAGAGGGAATGTCCAGGTTACTTTTTGCATGGTTCTTGACAGTAGGTTTTGAGATACATGGCTGCAGAATTGCTTTAGGAAGGTATTTTTTGAAAAAATTCAGGTTAGCTACTGAAGATGAGCCAAGGACTAACCAATTGTAGGCTCAATAATTGCTAGGGTACATCTACACAAGGATAGCAGACCTGTGGCATGGCAGTGGCTGGCTTGGGTCAGCTGACCTTGGGTTGCGGGGCTAAAAATCCCGGTGTAGACATTTCGACTTGGACTGAAGCCTGAGTTCTGGGACCCTCCACCCACCCAGTGCTCGGATTGATGCCTGAGCCCAAATGTCTACACAGTGATTTTTTTTCAGCCCCTGAACCCAAGCCCAAGTCAGCTGACCTAGGCCAGCCATGAATTTGTTTTTTTTCCTGGTGCAGGCATATCTGTAGATTTTTCCAGACAGAGAGAGTTAAAGTGGAATTCAGAAAAGGAGTTTGGATTAGGGTTGAATAGAATCATAGAACTCTAGGGCTGAAAGGGACATTGAGAAGTGATCAAGTCCAGCCCCTGGCGCTGAGCCAGGACCATAGGCGCTGACTTCCCCTCTGCCTAGTGGGTGACCGACCCCACGGCCCTGTCTTGCCTCAGCCCCACCCCTGCCCTGCCTCTTCTCACCCCTGCACTGTCCTTGCCCCACCCCGATTCCACCCCTTCCCCAAAGTCCCCGCCCCCTTCCCACCCGCATTCCACTCCCTTCCTCCAAGTCCCCATCCCTGCCCTACCTCTTCTCCACCTCCTCCCCAGCACGCGCCGCATTCCTGCTCCTCTCCCTCCCTCCCCTCCCGGAAAGTCCTAAGCGCTGCCAAACAGCTGTTGGGAGGCGGAAAGGGCTGTTATCAAGACCCCCCACAGCCACCTTTTCTCAAAACACCTAGACTGCATTACCCTAGTTTGCTTATGAGATGGTCATGTGGGACTATGTTGAAAACCTTACTAAAATCAAGATATATCACATCTACAGCTTCCCCCCAGCCACTAGGCCAGTGACCCTGTCAGAGAAGGAAATGAGGTTGGTTTGACATGATTTGTTCTTGACAAATCCCTGCTGGCTATTCCTTATAACGCTATTATCCTCCAGGTGCTTACAAATTAATTGTTTAATAATTTGTTCTAGTATCTTTCCAGGTATTGAAGTTAGGCTGACTGGTCTATAATTCCTCAGGTCCTCTTTGTTCCCCTTCTCCAGTCTTCTGGAACCTCACCAGTCCTCCAGGAGTTCTCTAAGATAATTGCTAATGGTTCTGAGATTTCCTCATCTAGTTCCTTAAGCACTCTAGGATGAATTTCGTTAGGCCGTGCTGAATGGAATATATATAACTTATCTAAATATCCTTTAACCTCTTCTTTCCCTATTTTGGCTTGCATTCCTTCCCCCTTGTTAATCTTATATGTCTTGAGTATCTGGTCACCTTCACGTTTTTAGTGAAGACTGAAGCAAAATAGGCAATGAACACCTCGCCTTTTTGTTGTCATCAGTTATTAGCTCTCCTTCCCTGCTAAGAAGAGAACCTATACTGTCCCTCGCCTTTCTCTTGCTCCTATTGTATTTAAAGAACCTCTTCTTATTGCTTACACAATGAAGTTACTTGCTCTGTTCTTGGGATTTGTACCTAGAATATCCCCTTTGTTAAAGATTAAAGACCTTGTACATTATCTACTGATGCTGTGATGGGGATATCTGCAGTGATACAGCTGCTTAGTGATCCTCCCTTCTAGAAGGCTGCAGGAAGCTTCCCCTCTTGGTTCTATGCATCATGGCAGAGCCTAAAAGCTTTCCAAATACCTGAGGGTGATAGACTGACTGCCCTATAGTGTGTGTCTAGGACCCAGCCCAGCTGGGGCCTGTGGTCACGACACGAGCACAAAAATAATCATTGCTGGGTTTAGGGAGCCGCACTGGGAACTTCAGGGTGCAAAATTTGGAGGCAGATTCATTTTAGCAGCATGGAGACTTCTCAAAAGTCAGTGCTCATTTAAAAAACAAACAAAACCCCACGTCCCTGCCCCTACCCTGCTCCCTGGGAGTCACGGTGCATAACTGCAGCCAAGGAGAGTCTCTGCCTTCATTGCCTAGGGAAACACAGGGTCAAATGATAGATCTAAAGGGTATATTATACCCCCGTGAGGCAGCTGAGCCCGGCAGTAAGCAGGAGGGAACCGGTCCAGAGCACACGCAGTGCTTTGAAACTCAGCAGGAGTTCTGCCAGCAGAAGCACCTGAGAGGGAGGCTCTGAATTGTTGCCTTGTCTAGATATCCCCTCGGCCCCACCCCATGTATTCCCTGGGACCCGTCCCCTCCAGATAGGGTTGTCAGGTACCCGGTCAAAAAGGGACCCTTTTAAAAGTCTGGTCGGCGGCGCCGTGGGGATCCAGGGCTAAGGCAGGCTCCATACGGGTCCTGGAAGCAGCTGCCAGGTCCCTGCGGTGCATGGGCAGCCAGAGAGGTTCCCAGTAAACAATTCATAGCCCATCAAACCTTGTGATCATCCTATTATCTTACGTTGTGTTAAGGAGTGGTCAGTGCTGTCTGTCTGTATTATTACTTCCAGGATGCATTAGGTGGAAGGCAAGAACTTTTAAATGTTACTGTTTATGCTGACTCTTACATCTCCATGATCTGGGGTCCTATTACCATAGGACCCAATGCTCTCATATAGGAGTTGAAAACACAGTAACCTGGAATGACTGGATCAGCGTCCCCAGCTCTTTGCAATTGTTACCTCCAGTTCCCATCACCAGTCTGGCTTTAGCTTTAATCCAACAGGAAAGAAAAATTTTTTTTTTCATTGTACATATAGCCAGTCAGGAAAAGGAGAACTTGAATCTAGTTTTCCTTGAACATCAAAGTTCTGTTTAGTAGCAAAGCTTCAGTATTCCTCTGTTTAGCTTTTGCACCCAGACCAATGATTCAGAATGAGAAGTTGTCAGATGGCAGAAGTGTTTTGGGAGTCATGGGTGGCCCTCCACAGGGAGCACCCAGCGCTGGCTGGTGTGTCATTCATTCTATTACTTTTCTTATCACCCTGTGAAATACTAAATCCTGATTGATTTGAGCTGAAATAAATGCCCTGAGTGTGATTATGGTCTCACACCTGTTTTATATCAATCTATTGACTTAAGTGAAGTTACTCCTGATTTACGTAGGTGTAAGTGAAAGGAGAATCAGGCCTTTTATGTAATTTGTGTGTGTGTGTTTAGGAGGTGATGCGAAAGTGAATCCAGCTTGGAGTAGGAATGATGGCAGATCTTACTGAGTACACATCCATCTATCATCTAATCCTATGATCTTATATGCATGCCCAGCACAGCACTTGCCAATAGGACCATTCTGGACCCGAGTCCAGTCCCTTATACTCCAAAATGCAGCATGCACTGGCTGTAGGATCTTGCCTGTCTGCTTGGGAAGCACAGGGACCGGTCTGTTATGGGTTTGTAAAGGGAAATCTCTAGGACAGGTAGAATGACGCTTTGATGCTGGACAGGAGCCACATTCTTGCTTGGGGATGGGTGTGCGGACTGGTTCGGGTGGAAATAGAAGCCACCGTCACACTAGTCTCTCAAGTTAGACGCACCCCAGATGTTTGTTGCGGTTCCCTAAAAAGTGTGTTTTAATTCTTTGGCTACTGAGTTACCTCTGCCACCCTTGTGTCAGCCAGAAACCGAAATATCTGACCTGCTGCTGGGGAGACAGCTTGGGAGGTGTTCTCAGCCCATTCAGAGCAAGGATGTGGCCCTGTGAAGGAGTTTCTCTTGCATGATTCAGAGCCCAGAAAGGGAGAGCATTCACCCAGGCTTGGGGAAATACTTACCGACCTTTCAGGAGCAATAGAGTCTCTTGTCGAGGAGAGAGACATCCTGGACAATCTCATTGTCTTCCCTCTCCCCTTCCTTGTATTCTCCCTTCCCTATTCTAACAACCTGTATTTCTAGTACTCTCTGCTTGGGTCTGTATGCTGTTGCTGAACAGGTGAGTGGTGGGTGTCTTGTGTATTGTAATATACAAAAGAAAGCTCAATCAAAATACTGCCTTAGCACCAAGTGAAATTTGCATTTATGCTGTAGTTTGTTGCTGAGGAGAAATCCCGTTGAAAATGAATGTTTATTTCGGCTGTCATTCGGCAAAGTACAACAGAAATAAAGTGATACTTTGTCTGCAGCTGTTGCTCTAGGTACCTTTTAGCTATTGACCATTTTTTGCAAGAACTATGTGGGATTGGTAAAGAACTCTGTTTTCTCCTTGTCAGTGCTTGATACTTGAATTTAAATCTGTCCTCAATCTGTCTGGCTTCATGGTGGTATTGTTGTGAGGATGATTTATATAAACGGGTACAGGTTTTATATGGAAATCTTCCTTTAATGGAGGTAGCTCACATTCTAATACAGAACACCCCTTTGCTGAGATGACTGTTTGTTTTTTTTTCTCAGACACTTGGTAATAAATTGTACACTAAACAGTTATTGTTCCCAAAAGCTTCTGAATTTTTTTTAACTGCACAGGCTTTATGTCTGACTGAGACCTCTGCATGCTTTAGTCTAATACAAAGACTTCAAGAGATGGCATAAAGGAGGCTTTGGTTCCATTTATTCTCCTCTACCCTCTAATCTCTCTGTCCCTCACTCTTCTTCCTCTTTGTCACTGTGTCTCTATTAAAAAGCAATAAAACCCTTTAAAATGCAAAGGCAGTCAGCGAGCCCTCGGGGCAGCATTCTTCCTGTGATTAGGGCACTGGGTTCTCTCTGCTCCTGTCATTGTGTAAACTCAGCAACCAGCCTTGGGAGCCTGCACCGGCTTTCATAGAATCATAGAATCATAGAATATCAGGGTTGGAAGGGACCCCAGAAGGTCATCTAGACCAACCCCCTGCTCGAAGCAGGACCAATTCCCAGTTAAATCATCCCAGTCAGGGCTTTGTCAAGCCTGACCTTAAAAACCTCTAAGGAAGGAGATTCTACCACCTCCCTAGGTAACGCATTCCAGTGTTTCACCACCCTCTTAGTGAAAAAGTTTTTCCTAATATCCAATCTAAACCTCCCCCATTGCAACTTGAGACCATTACTCCTCGTTCTGTCATCTGCTACCATTGAGAACAGTCTAGAGCCATCCTCTTTGGAACCCCCTTTCAGGTAGTTGAAAGCAGCTATCAAATCCCCCCTCATTCTTTTCTTCTGCAGACTAAACAATCCCAGCTCCCTCAGCCTCTCTTCATAAGTCATGTGCTCTAGACCCCTAATCATTTTTGTTGCCCTTCGCTGGACTCTCTCCAATTTATCCACATCCTTCTTGTAGTGTGGGGCCCAAAACTGGACACAGTACTCCAGATGAGGCCTCACCAGTGTCGAATAGAGGGGAACGATCACATCCCTCGATCTGCTCGCTATGCCCCTACTTATACATCCCAAAATGCCATTGGCCTTCTTGGCAACAAGAGCACACTGTTGACTCATATCCAGCTTCTCGTCCACTGTCACCCCTAGGTCCTTTTCCGCAGAACTGCTGCCTAGCCATTCGGTCCCTAGTCTGTAGCGGTGCATTGGATTCTTCCATCCTAAGTGCAGGACCCTGCACTTATCCTTATTGAACCTCATCAGATTTCTTTTGGCCCAATCCTCCAATTTGTCTAGGTCCTTCTGTATCCTATCCCTCCCCTCCAGCGTATCTACCACTCCTCCCAGTTTAGTATCATCTGCAAATTTGCTGAGAGTGCAATCCACACCATCCTCCAGATCATTTATGAAGATATTGAACAAAACCGGCCCCAGGACCGACCCCTGGGGCACTCCACTTGACACCGGCTGCCAACTAGACATGGAGCCATTTATCACTACCCGTTGAGCCCGACAATCCAGCCAGCTTTCTACCCACCTTATAGTGCATTCATCTAGCCCATACTTCCTTAACTTGCTGACAAGAATACTGTGGGAGACCGTGTCAAAAGCTTTGCTAAAGTCAAGAAACAATACATCCACTGCTTTCCCTTCATCCACAGAACCAGTAATCTCATCATAAAAGGCGATTAGATTAGTCAGGCATGACCTTCCCTTGGTGAATCCATGCTGACTGTTCCTGATCACTTTCCTCTCATGTAAGTGCTTCAGGATTGATTCTTTGAGGACCTGCTCCATGATTTTTCCAGGGACTGAGGTGAGGCTGACTGGCCTGTAGTTCCCAGGATCCTCCTTCTTCCCTTTTTTAAAGATTGGCACTACATTAGCCTTTTTCCAGTCATCCGGGACTTCCCCCGTTCGCCACGAGTTTTCAAAGATAATGGCCAAGGGCTCTGCAATCACAGCCGCCAATTCCTTCAGCACTCTCGGATGTAACTCGTCCGGCCCCATGGACTTGTGCACGTCCAGCTTTTCTAAATAGTCCCTAACCACCTCTATCTCCACAGAGGGCTGGCCATCTCTTCCCCATTCTGTGATGCCCAGCACAGCAGTCTGGGAGCTGACCTTGTTAGTGAAAACAGAGGCAAAAAAAGCATTGAGTACATTAGCTTTTTCCACATCCTCTGTCACTAGGTTGCCTCCCTCATTCAGTAAGGGGCCCACACTTTCCTTGGCTTTCTTCTTGTTGCCAACATACCTGAAGAAACCCTTCTTGTTACTCTTGACATCTCTTGCTAGCTGCAGCTCCAGGTGCGATTTGGCCCTCCTGATATCTTTCCTACATGCCCGAGCAATATTTTTATACTCTTCCCTGGTCATATGTCCAACCTTCCACTTCTTGTAAGCTTCTTTTTTGTGTTTAAGATCCGCTAGGATTTCACCATTAAGCCAAGCTGGTCGCTTGCCATGTTTACTATTCTTTCGACTCATCGGGATGGTTTGTCCCTGTAACCTCAACAGGGATTCCTTGAAATACAGCCAGCTCTCCTGGACTCCCTTCCCCTTCATGATAGTCCCCCAGGGGATCCTACCCATCCGCTCCCTGAGGGAGTCGAAGTCTGCTTTCCTGAAGTCCAGGGTCCGTATCCTGCTGCTTACCTTTCTTCCCTGCGTCAGGATCCTGAACTCAACCAACTCATGGTCACTGCCTCCCAGATTCCCATCCACTTTTGCTTCCCCCACTAATTCTACCCGGTTTGTGAGCAGCAGGTCAAGAAAAGCGCCCCCCCTAGTTGGCTCCCCTAGCACTTGCGCCAGGAAATTGTCCCCTACGCTTTCCAAAAACTTCCTGGATTGTCTATGCACCGCTGTATTGCTCTCCCAGCAGATATCAGGAAAATTAAAGTCACCCATGAGAATCAGGGCATGCGATCTAGTAGCTTCTGTGAGTTGCCGGAAGAAAGCCTCATCCACCTCATCCCCCTGGTCCGGTGGTCTATAGCAGACTCCCACCACTACATCACTCTTGTTGCACACACTTCTAAACTTAATCCAGAGACACTCAGGTTTTTCCACAGTTTCGTACCGGAGCTCTGAGCAGTCATACTGCTCCCTTACATACAGTGCTACTCCCCCACCTTTTCTGCCTTGCCTGTCCTTCCTGAACAGTTTATAACCATCCATGACTATACTCCAGTCATGTGAGTTATTCCACCAAGTCTCTGTTATTCCAATCACGTCATAGTTCCTTGACATCACCAGGACCTCCAGTTCTCCCTGCTTGTTTCCAAGGCTTTGTGCATTTGTATATAAGCACTTGAGATAACCTGTTGATCGCCCCTCATTCCCAGTATGAGGCAGGAGCCCTCCCCTCACAGACATTCCTGCCTGTGCTTCCTCCCGGTATCCCGCTTTCCCACTTACCTCAGGGCTTTGGTCTCCTTCCCCCGGTGAACCTAGTTTAAAGCCCTCCTCACTAGGTTAGCCAGCCTGCTGGCAAAGATGCTCTTCCCTCTCTTCGTAAGATGGAGCCCGTCTCTGCCCAGCACTCCTCCTTCATGGAACACCATCCCATGGTCAAAGAATCCAAAGCTTTCTCTCCGACACCACCTGCGTAGCCATTCGTTGACTTCCACGATTCCATTCTCTGCATTCGAATGCAACTGTGCCTCCAAGGGGCTTGCTCTGCAAGTGTGACCAAATGTCCTGCTTTTATTGGGACAGGCTTTGCCTGTCAGCACACAGAATAGCTGTGGACTCCCCTCCCAGGTAGGAGCCATCGCTGTGGATAGTGTTTTCATGTGACCGCATCTACAGCCACCCGCTTCCCACCGTTAGAGAGACGCAACTGCACATCCAGGACTGAACCAGGGTAGAGCCCTGAATTGCACCTGGGGAGAGGCGAATAGCCTCACACCTCTAATGAAAAAAGAAAAGGAGTACTTGTGGCACCTTAGAGACTAACCAATTTATTTGAGCATAAGATTTCGTGAGCTACAGCTCACTTCATCAGATGCATATGCATCCAGTGAAGTGAGCTGTAGCTCACGAAAGCTTATGCTCAAATAAATTGGTTAGTCTCTAAGGTGCCACAAGTACTCCTTTTCTTTTTGCGAATACAGACTAACACGGCTGTTTCTCTGACACCTCTAATGGTAACGTAGGGAGAACAATGCTAATTAGAGGGACAATGGCAGGCCCCATCCATGCTACTGAAAGAGGTCAGAGCAATTTGGTGTCCCTCTGCTCCGCTGTTGGAAGCGGAGAGTGGGCAAGTCCTTAGAAGCCACGGGCTGGGAGGCTGGAAGTGTGCAGGCTTGGGCAGAGTGCATTGTGATTCCTGCAGGAGGGGAAGCCAGGACAAGAATTATTTGGATTAAATGTTCTCCAGGAGTGTGTGGGGAGGCTGGTCCTGTGAGCAATTGGAGCGGGAAAATGTACCGAATGCAACTGTGCCTCCAAGGGGCTTGCTCTGCAAGTGTGACCAAATGTCCTGCTTTTATTGGGACAGTCCCAATATTCAGGGCTTCATCTTGTATAGGTGCCCATCAGCCCCCACCCCACCCTCCTTTTCACAGTGGCTGTCTGGTCACCCTCCATGAGAGAAGTGGTATCAGTAAGCAACAGGTGTTCAGTTTTTCATTAATGAATTGGGGCTAATCAGTAAAAGAGATATATATGAAGCCTCTTCTAATACTCCCCACAGATTTAATGTCTTCAGCTCAGCCGCATCCAGCTGGCAGTGAGGAGCTCTCCCACGCTGAGTGAGGCTGGGCTGAGTCAGTGTGCGGAGGGGAGTTCTCTCGGGGAAATCCAGGGTCTTGCAGGTGTGCTGCGTGCCGCAGTGGGTGGCACTCGTGCCCCTGAGTCAGCGCCCAGGCGGGAGTGCTCCGCAATGCAGCGTTGCTCAAGGTCCTGGCCTTTGTACACCCAAGGTCGATAAGGATCCCATGGCACAGCTGACCAGAGCAGGGGTGTTAACTAGTATGGCCTGATGTAGGGAGGCAAAATATGATGACTGAAATCCCTGTGGCATTTCAATGGGAGAAGTTGTTTGTTTTGGGACCAGTGGTCCTTGGGGTGTCACAGGACTGGGCCTTTCCTGTGCTAACCTGTTAACATAGCATTCCTGTGTGATGTTTAAACAATTGCGTATTTCACTCCAGGAGCGGCTGCACATTCATGGCTGGTGAAGTGGTCCCTGTCTAGAAAATGCACATTTTCAGTTAGTTTGCATGCGCACTTCGGGATCCGCTGGCACCAATGGGGTTACAAAGGCTCACAACACGATGGAAATGCTTTGGTTGTGCATGGTCTGTAGCTATGTCCCACGTGATGAGAAGTGGCCCTATTAGTTAATTTGAACAGGACCACACATGAATCTTTCCATAATACTCGTAATATGTAACATTCTGCTTAGGAATTGACAGCATAAGAACTGGATCCACCCGCTGAGATGTATTCCATCAATGTGTGGTAACCGTAGCACGTGAAATGTAGCTAGCGGATGATATTGACCTGTAACAATCTTACTCCCACCTCTTCGGCTCTCAGGCCTGCGGAGTCAATACACAGAGAGCCACTGCATATACGGAAAACATCAGGTTCTCTTCCTTTAATGGGAATCCTACAGGTTTATCCATAAAGGACTGAGGTGGTGCACATACAACAGAGGGAGACTAGGCTTAGGATCTGTTTTTCATAATGTAAAGGGATGAGCTAATGCTGCGGCTCCACCTCGTGCCCTACACTGGTTAGCTGTTGCAGGGTTCCTATGATGTTAGAGTACGTACCATTGGCAAGCAAAGTAGAATTAACACCCTTAGCTACTTGATTTCTGGCTTGAGATCCTTAAATTTGATGCAAAGCTAATCTGTTAGATTTAAGTGAGACTATTTTCCTGCATTTTCAGTCTGTGCTTGACAGGATTTCACAATGAAATTTCTGGGTGCCTGAAATACCCGCTGGAATATTGGGGAATAGTTTCCTCATATATCATTTTCCAGAGAATACAAATGGAGGCTAAACCTAGAGCAGGTAGCAAAAGTGAGTGAGCATACCTTCAAACCCAGTAATTAGCTATCAGAAACATGCTTTCTGCACATGGTAATTTTTCTGCCTACACTGTTCTGTAGCCTTTTATTTTCCACATTATTTTCCATCACAATCAGTTGACTCAGATCAGTGCTAAAGAAGCTGTATTTGTTTACCAGCTTAGACTGCACATGGGGTTGTTGTGACTGATGTACAAATAGAAAATGGATCTTGATCAGGACACAGATTTTTATATGCCGCTTCTAAAGCGATTTCTGCTGCTCAGTTGCTTTGCTAGGGTTCGTGTTCCTACCAGCTTTGCTCTTCCTGACTTGTACCTTGGAAATCTTTTCATAACGTTTGATTTCTGAAGTCACTTGCATAATGAGGAAGGAGTGTGCAGTGGATTTAGAGATTCCTATTAGCCAGGTCACTCATTTAATGTATTTTTGTGAATTTCCTTACAGGAAATTGCAGGGAAAACAAAAATATTTAAATAGTTCTCTGAGAACAGCAAAACCTAGTAAATCTCCAGGGCTGTTTCCCTTGGGGTCTGGAATACAGTTGCAAAACGCTGTCATGCAGTTTGACGTGTCCATCGCATTTTATAATAAAGTTACATGTTTAGATAATCCTTTATTAACTCTTTAAAAACTAGCAGGTGTTACAAGCATGTTTCAGGTCGGAGTAATACATGTTATAAATGGTTATGCACATCAGTATTTATATATTTGGAGGATAATTAAGATGGAAAGCAGTTTGCAATCTTAATTCATACACTTAAAATAGTAAAACAGTGCTGTGAGGAGGTAGTCTGCCACTGAGGGCAGCGGTGCCTAATGGTCAGCCCGCCCTGGTGCCTGGCTTCGACTTTTAAGGGTTTGGAAGGTCCCATAAGTACATCTGGAGACCGAATGGTGATTGGGGAAGGAATCTGAGACTGGAACTTTAAGGGCATAAAACCTTGCAGAGAAGGCAGGGCCGGGCTGCTCCGTCTCCCAACCCACTGGAAAAATGTTAGGAGAAGAGGAGCAGCATAAAAACGGGTGCTGTCTCCTCCCACCAGCAGACAGAGTGAGAGGAGAAGGCTGGGCTGCTGACCCCTTCAGATTGGAAGGCTAACTGGGGAGGGTGCTCAGCTGAAGAGAGCTGGCTAAAGCCTTGCAACTGATTAAGCCAAGGCAAAGTAACGGGATACAAACCCAGTCCCAGAGAGAGGGCTGAGGGGGAACACCTGTTTAAAGGAGAGAGCTACTGACTTGCAGTACAATCCAGCTGCCACAGGGAAGAGCTGAGACTGGTTTTTAGGAAACACTTCTGTAGTTGGTCCTAGGAGAAGCTGAGGAACCACCAGTTCAAGGTAGGGGCTGCAGAATCTGCAGATCTTGTGAAGATGCTGGTGACTGAGGTACAGGTAGGAGCAGCCCAGAGAAAACTGGGAAGGATGGAAGGAATGTCCTTAGCTGCCTAAACAGGGTCCCTGGGCTGGAACCCAGGGGACAGAATGCTGGGCGTGGGCCCCTCTACCCCCCTTCCCCAGGCAGAGCTGTGCCAGGCATAAGCAGACTTAGGGCTTGTCTATATGGGCACGTTACAGCGCTGCAACTTTCTCACGCGGGTGTAAAAAACCACCCCCTGGGCGCTGCACGCTTCAGCACTGTAACGTGCCCGTGTAGACCGTGCCCCAGCGCTGGGAGCCACACCCCTCCTGGAGAGCTCTCCCCCAGAGCTGCGCCGTGACCACACATGCCACGGTAAAGGGCTGCCACAGCAGCGCTTTAGCATTGCTAGTGAAGACGGGCCCTAAGCGTTTGCTTAGGGCCCCAAGCAGTTCAAGGAGGTCCCCCATTAATTATTAGTATGTGTTTGTCAGGGGGTGACGAGTTCCCCCGGGGTGCCACCTGGAACTGGGGTACCACTGAGCCCTCTCACCCACCAGCCTGGGCTCCCTCTCACAGTGCTGCTGTGACAAGCTGCACTTCCGCTCCCAGTCCTACGCTTCCTCCAGCACTCTCGCAGGTAGGGACACACCCAGCTGCAGTAACATGTAGGCTCTCTGACCAGCCACTGCATGAACCAACAGTAGAAAGGCTGCAGCCGAGTAACTCTGCTCCCCAGGTTGCATTCCCTCTGGATCATAAACCCAAAATTATACTGTCTTGCACTGCACAGGGATTTGTACAGTGTAAACTCACAGAGTTGCCCCCCCCCCCAATGTAGAGAGGAATATGCAACAGCCTTTTCCCCTTAAGCTACGATTTCCCAGGCATTTCACTCAAATCCACTGGTTTAGATAAAGCAAAAACAAGTTTATTAACTACAAAAGAGAGATTTTAAGGGGTAGCAAACAGATCAAAGCAGATTACCTAGCAAATAAACAAAAATGCAAACTAGGCTTAACACACTAGTTTGCCTATGAATTAGCAGTTCAAGTGCTTGCTCATGTCCATTCCATATTGGGGGGGGGGGTGGTGGTGTGTGTGTGTGTGTGTGTGTGTGTGTGTGTGCACGCGCTCACCACATGTGCCGGTGCTGGAAGTTTTCCCCCTCAGTGGTATCTGTAGGGGCCCGGCTCTGGTGCCCTTTGGAGTGGTGTGCACATGCCGCAGTATATGGGGCACTGCCAGCTCCCTGCACCCTCAGTTCCTTCTTGCCGCCGGTGCTGGAACGTTTGCTGCTTTGGCTAACATTGGTTTTGTTCTCCATTCTTGTGAACATTATAAAACCTGTAATGCAGTTGTATATAGTTAGTAGTTGAATTAGTTCTTAAAGTCTTCATTAGTCCTGAATGGGACTCCGCCAGGCATGGCCCGGTCCCCAGGATTTAAGCCCTATGATCCTTGCAAATGGCCTATGCCCATCAGCGATCCACGTAGTAGCTGCCTGATGCACTTGGGCGAAGGGCACATAAGTGACAAGTGTCGTATTTTATAAGTGCTTCAAACCCAGGATGGAAGAGGAGCGTGACAACCGCCTGAAAGCACTCCTGATGGAGTCAGCGCTCGCTCCAGCACTGGAGCAAGGGTCCAGCTCCGCACGGAGCCCTGCGGCATCGGCGTGCAGTGCTCCGCCAGCGCTGTCCCCCAGTCAGCACCGATCCCCCTCCACGGCTCCAGCCAAGAAGCCAAAGAAGACAGTGAGGGGAAGGTTTCAGAGTAGCAGCCATGTTAGTCTGTATTCGCAAAAAGAAAAGGAGTACTTGTGGCACCTTAGAGACTAACCAATTTAGTCCCCGAGATAGGACAGCTGCTTCTGCTGGGCTGAGAGTATAGTTGGATAGGTTAACAATATTGCTGGGTGGGTTGAGGGAACCATTGCTGTGGCCCCTTGTGGCATGTAGTAGTTTAGAAAGTTTAGTGTCCTTTTTCTTTTGTAGAGAAGCAAAGTGTGTGTTGTAAATGGCTTGTCTAGTTTTAGTAAAGTCCAGCCACGAGGAAGTTTGTGTGGAAGGTTGGTTTTTTATGAGAGTATCCAGTTTTGAGAGCTCATTCTTTATCTTTCCCTGTTTGCTGTAGAGGATGTTGATCAGGTGATTCCGCAGTTTCTTTGAGAGCGTGTGGCACAAGCTGTCAGCATAGCCTGTGTGGTATGTAGATTGTAATGGATTTTTTACCTTCAGTCCTTTTGGTATGATGTCCATCTGTTTGCATTTGGAAAGGAAGATGATGTCTGTCTGTATCTGTACAAGTTTTTTCATGCAGTTGATAGATTTCCACTCCATACGGCTAAATGCAGTGCCTTGCATAATGACCCAACTTGATTATCATACACATTGTAAGGAGAGTGATCACTTTAGATAAGCTATTGCCAGCAGGAGAGTGGGGTGGGGGGAGGTATTTTTTCATGCTTTGTGTGTATAAAAGATCTTCTACACTTTCCACAGTATGCATCCGATGAAGTGAGCTGTAGCTCACGAAAGCTTATGCTCAAATAAATTGGTTAGTCTCTAAGGTGCCACAAGTACTCCTTTTCTTCTTAGTGAGGGGCAGATCCTCCTACCTCCTGCAAGGGAAAGGAGAGGGCTTGGGCTGAGCCAAGACCCACACCGGGCAGCTCAACGCCCCCTTTGGGAAGTCAGGTCCCAGCTCAAGTTGAGCGGTGCGAAGCAGCCCATCCCAGACCTTGCCTGTGACTCTGGATAGCGGTGCAGGCCTCTGTCAGCTTCAGGTGCCGTTGATGCCCCAAGCCCTACAGGTGGCTCAGGCGGTCCTGACCCTTTGTCTCAAACCCTCGGTTTGTGGAAAAACGCTGACGTCCCAAGATGGAGTCCAGAGTCTGATGATCTGGTCACCGGCCCTTGCACGCCTTGCTGAGTCAAAGCAGCCATTACTTACGAGCTGTCTGGAGCGTTCGCAGGATGGCTCACCAGGTGGGGGATAAACTTCTCCTAAGGCCTGTTGTTCCCCCTGAGGGCCTCATTACCTCAAATAGGCCCTTCCCCACTCACAATCTAGACTGGAAGCATCTTGCCTAGTAAGCAGCACCCAGGTGTAACTACATGTGAAATACAGAATCAATAGTCATAACTTCAGACACAAAAATGATCCGTGCACACAAATAGGATAATCGTATTCAGCAAATCAAAGCTTTTCCAATGACATCTTACATGACCCATCTTGCATAAAATGCATCATAATTATGCCATTATCATATAATAATATCGCTATGGAGAATATGGGGTGCAGTGTCATGGGGGGGGAATATTCTTGCATAGGGCTCCCAATGGGGTAACAGCAGCCTTGCCCCAGGCCAAGAGGAGAGAGACCGTGAAGAACAGAAAGGGCCAGACAGAGGCTGGGAGATGGGCTTGAAATAAACTAGATTGAGTTAACCCCAGAAGGGGAATGGGCGGAGTGGTGAGCTGGCTGAAGGGAGAGGCCACGCCTCTCAGTGGACTTTTGTGGCACTAGGATAATTGGAGGCGGTGCTGTGCTGTGCTGAGAAAATCCCTGTAATGTTGTACCTGGCCACTAGGAGGCAGTCTGGAGGTGAGGCATGATGACACATGGTAAAAATCCATATATGTAAAATGGGAGGTGCAGTGGGTCAATACCCTGTCTTATCGTGACTTTGGAGACAAATGTTCAAGTCCTGCTCATGCCCCAAGTCAAAGGGACTTTGCATCACTTAAATGATCCATCAGTCCTGAGTAGTGATCCATAGGTCTTGAACACACACCTCCTGTGTTGTTGTGTCTCTAGGTGTTTCTTAGAAATGTTTTCACAGCACTTCTGGTCCTCAGACTGAGACATGTCGCCATACACTGCAGCGAACAGTGTCATGGCAGAGCAAGGGGTGTGTGTTTGGGGGGTGGGTGTTCCGTAACTAATTCTGTGTCTGGCTTTTCATTGTGGAAATCTGGAAATCATACCAGCACTAATGACTTATGTTTATTAAAAAGGTAAATGTTTTTAGGTCTGGATTTTCTTTTGCAGGCTGAGAACATTTCATTTGCTCTCTTCTGTTTCCTTTGAGTCCCTTATTATTTTATTTAGTATATTTTAATGGAAACCAGAAGGCCAAGCCCATATTGGGACCCCATTGTATTACAGGGTATCCTGGTTCTTGTCCTAAAGTTTATTTATGATCCAATTTAAGAAAGACACAGCAAGTAAATGTAACAGACAGTAAGAAGGCGGAGAAGGGAGGGTATCAGCAATAAGAAAGCACATTTACATAGGCTAGTTGTGTGCATAACTTGATGGTTCCAAATCATTTAAGAATAGAAACCAATAGATCATCAGCTGTCCCTACTGGATGCAGAACTCACCATTTATGTGAGAATTGCATACAACGATATCTAGCTGGGGTTGCCGATATTCTCCACGCTTACCTGTGCGCTTACAGAATTTAAGATGCTACAGCTTCGTTCACTTGTAATGAAATTTTGGAGAGCATCCAACTTCTTCAGAACGTTGGTTTGCTCCGCTCTTCATGGATCATTGTGAAATGTAACTATTCTCTATTGTCCGTGGTATGTGCTAGCACTGAAAATAATCATTCCTTCTGTTCTGTTGTCTGTTTGTATCACTGTACGCAGATGAAGTCGTCTGATATTGACCAGGAATTATTCACGGAAAGCTATTGCAAAGTGTGCAGTGCTCAGCTAATATCAGAATCTCAGCGGGTGGCACATTATGAGGTAAGATCTTCTTTGTTACTCAGAGCCTAAATTTGTTAGAATGACGTTTTGCAATGGCTATAATCTATTGCTGGCAACTGCAGAGTTCTTCTGCTATGGTGGAACCACTTTTTGGGCTAGCATTGAATCTTGATACAGAAATGTAGAGACTATTCTTTAAAATTCCCATGCTTCGAGAACAGTAAAACAAGTCCCCGAGCTACATCCACTCAATATATGGCCTGGACTTGATTTTCTAAGTTTTTCTTTGGCACTTAGGAATGTCTGGCAATGCTACCCCAACGTATGGAATACTTGTTGTTCTGCTTGGTCTTGTTGCCGGCACCCAGTGCCGAGAGGCTGAACAACAGCTTGAGTTGGTTCGTTACCCGGTGTGCTACACCCAATAATCACAACGGGGTGGAGAAGCAGAAAAGTTTATTTGAAGCTTCAAATAGGTACAGGGAGATTTGAATCTCAAATCCTGTACCCAGAGCAGGAAGTTACACAGGCTTTTATACATCCTTTTTCCCAGCATACTTACCCAATAGCAAGCTGCCCCAAGTATCCATATAGCCAGCCAATCCAGTTCCCAGCTAGTTCCTTGGTTCTCTGTATCATTTGTTAAACTATACATAAAGCTGCTTTATTCAGCATTGTTCTTCCATATCTGCCCTGTTTGGCCTTGTTTAGTTTCAGGCAGTCTGACTCTGCAGCATATTGTTGCAGATTCTCAGCATAACTGCTGTGTGTGCCTCCAGGCGGGGGGGCCAAGGACACTTGGGCCTAGAACGCAGAGCTGCTGCGAGTGCCTCCAGGCGGGGGGGGGGGGGGTGGCCAAGGACACCTGGGCCTAGTGCGAGGGGGCTTCATCGACACTCGTGGTCTTCCATCCCCTCGAGTTACCTAGTGGCCATGCCCCAGTGTCCCCAACAGTCTCATTATGTTAATACCTTGTGGATAAAACTTCTCCTTTATAAGATCATTGAACCTATCCATTATAGAAAGGAAATGCATGAAAAGAAGAAATCTTTGCAGCTGATTTTGTAACTGGCCAAGTAGTATTTTAAATGGGACAATGCAATCAAAAACGTAAATGCAGAATGACGCTGTTTAAATTAAAAGCAATTTTATTGCTGGTTATATTGTTCTCTAACTGTTTAAATAATGCCATTGTAACATTCCCTGCTGCATCTCTTCTTGCTGCTGTCTAAACTTGCAAAGTCAGTTCTGCAATTTGAAGACTATATTGAAAAACTAGGTTTCAAAAAGCAAGTAGTTAGTGAGATCAGGTAAGAGTTCAGCAATTTGAACTCAAGTTTTCATATTAAATGTGCTGTGCTATCCATTGCTGAGAAGAAATTTCTAATTTTGCAGAGAATAGATTAGTATTTGAATGTATTTAAGCACTTAAGAGGTAGGCAAGCTATAAACAATTAGAAAGGATATATCATTAGAGACGTGTTAGAACAGCAATTAACAGCACTGCACATCATCAAAACAAAATTAAATAAATTCCCATTAAACAGGGAGGCAATCGCAGAAGGATATCCCATTGTATAATGCTAGTAAGAGGAAAATAATACAGTACATACCCCGCCTTGACATGGGATACCAGAGCGTACACTCTTTGAGCTGTAGGGAACACGCTGCATGGAGTTCGGGAGGAAAGGTGTAAATGGTTGTAAATGTGAGGCTGGCTTTGTGTCAGTCAGAAATGAATACTGCACTCAGATTGCGGATTTGGCCACTGTGTGGGGCTGTGTTGGGATAAATGGAAGGTGAACGCATTAGCACTAGCGGACAGGCTGTGGAATATTAATCACAATGGGACTTCAGTCACTCTCATATCCACCCTGGCTGTGCTTTTAGTAATCAGTGACGGGGCGAGTCTGAAATGGGACCTGTCTTTCCCAACCTAGAACACTGGCAAGCTCTAGGCGAAGGGAATTTTTACAGGCAGCTTGAGGGTGGGGGCTCTTTGTGCATGGGTTTTAATGACTTGGTGAACATGAAACTCAATGCAAAACTCTGCTGATGCCACCAAGGTTTGCATTGTTGTCAACAAAATGACAATTCTGTTCTTAGGGTTCCTCGGCACAGATTGGTTTGCTCAAAGCTCAGCTCCGGTTTACGTGAATGTTTTGCCATGGCTGTACCTTTGAGGGAGAATTTGTGCCACTGTTGGCAGTGGAAACTGACAAGAGCCTTGATTGGTGCATGGTAGAGGAGGACATGTTGTTAATAAATAAGGAACTTGTCAAAACAGCCTTGCCCAGTATATACTGCCCTGGCTTCCCTAGAGACTGAAACGGACATCCCCAGCAGCTACTGCCAACTCTAAGGCAGCAACCTTCCAGCTCTTGATAATGCTGCAAGAGGAAGCCAAAATTCAGCGCACAGGAGACGGAGACACGAGTGCAGAAAATAGGAACTGCTACCTGTGAGCAATGGGGTACGCTAGCAGCCTGGTTTTGTCTGCCCGTGTAATTGCTGGTGCAAGCTGAGTTGTTAATGTTTTGGAAATGGGGAAACCAACCTGGTTTTGTGTTGTGTTTATCTGGAGCGATGTGTCAGGCTAGTTTGTCATACCTGTGCAATCCCAGCAGACACTGCTGACATCAGGCGCAGCAGCTCCATTATGTAACCCGGCCTACCAGGCTCTGCGATGCAGTGAGTGCAGGGAGCTGGAAATCTGAAGGGACAAGCCAAACATGCCCACCCACCTCAAGGAATTGGAGTGGCAAAGACCCAACCCGGAACTTTCCTTCCGATACAGCGAAGATGTTGAGCTGCTTGCGAGAAGCAGGTGCTGCACTGATGGTGCCAGCAGGAGCGTATCGGAGCCGGCACGTTCCCCTCCATCCATCTCGGTCTTTGTTCCTCTTCAGCTGGCTCTGAGCGGCTCTTCCAGCAGCTGCAGCAGTGTTTGTTCTCCTGGCAGGCCAGGCCAGGCCTCTACTGTCTTGGTTTCTTTGTGCTCCAGAGTAGAATGTTACCTTCTGACAAAGCCCCTATAAAACACAATGCCTCCCAGGTATTTGGGTGCTTTTGAATATGGGAGCAACCATGACTGGTCCCCAGACTGTTCTATTCCCTGGATTAAGCTACTGCTGAATGCAGAGGGGAGGACGTAAGCCCTGTAGTGTAGTTCTTGGTGATACCTCCAGTCTTGAGACACAATATTTTAGAAGAAGCAATGCTGGCACAGATGGCTCTTCCAGGAATGTTGCTACAGGGAACGGAAGCAGCAGGGGGAAGGGGCATAGCTGTGCAATTGATTCATTTTATTTGACTTTTACCTTCTGTTTGTATCTTGCATTTGTCTTTTGTTTAAAAACAAAAAAAAACCCAACCCACTTACAAATCAATCTCCAGTTCTTGGATTCTGTACGCTGTGAAGTGCGGTGCATGTACCCTTTGGCCACGTTGTACCTTCTGTGGTCTCTGCTGCCGTTACAGGAGATTGATTCTTTGATGCAAAATTTTGGAAAGAATTTTCTGGGACAGATTTTAGTTTTTCTCCTACATTTGTAGCTGTTGAACAAACACCATTTATGTCCCAATTGAGAAGAAACTCCAAAAACAGCCTTTGCTCCACGAGCATACTCCCTGCAGAGCTGGTATTTTTAAAGAAAACCCCTCTTTTCCTGTGGAAATAGCCGGCCGTTTGTCACTAAAGTCTCATTTCAGCCCCATAAGAAAAGATTAATTGTGCAAAAACGGGTTATGAGCTTTCCAGGGCTCATCCCTGTCCCCTTTAAGGTACCATATGTGGCACTAGTGAGCCAGATTTTTGTAAGTGCTCAACACCCAGCAGCTCCAATAATGGGAGCTGAGCCCATTTGTAAATCAAGCCCCAATTATGGAGGCTGAGCACTTCTGAAAATCTGGCTGTCTTGTACTGCAGAGAGTTCAGGGTAGAATTTGCACGTGTTCTTGGGCTTTGGAGATTGGATAGTTTGCTCTCGCTCTAGCTGAATATTTTTCTCTCTGTATTGTAGACTTTTTTTGCAACTCTTGAACTTGCCTATGTGTCAGTGTAGCACTGATCTTTGCAGAGTTAACTTGCTTTCTGTGGCGTTCGATTCTTTGGAAAACAGATGCAACTGAGAACTGCCTCTATCCCAGACATCAATAGGACACCTTCATACATCTCTTTCCCAATATACAATGGATGTGGTTGAATGAAACCTGAGCAAATAATTTGTAGTGAATAATTTATTGGATGAATTTAGCTTCTTTTTTCTGTTCTGAGATGGAGTGAGCTGTGTGTGACTTACCCAGATAGATTAGTAATTCAGAATGATTGAACACATCATTTCTGTGAATAATTCTGAGTTTCTGATAGTTGAGCTGGGATGGTTAGTTTTAATTGGACACTGGAGTCACAAGGTGTTTGTTCTCTGGCTAGATGAACAAATCCGGTTTCCAGTGAGAATCTTTGCCCTTTACAAGTTCAAAGTTTGCTTTCCATGAATATTCTCTAATATGTTTTTGTTCAGCAGCTAACACAATGGAGCCCTATCCTGGCTGAACCCTCTAGATGCTGCTGCAAAATAAATGATAATTACATGTAAAGTTCACGGTCTCCTACAACCAATAAATAAAGCTGGTCAAATATTGTTTGGTCAAAACTGAAACTTTTCACAGAAAAATGTCAATTCAGACCAAAAAAAATTCCTACAGAAAACGTTGAAACTAAAATTTGTTTCATTTCAACTTCAAATGATGCTTTGTTTTTTATTTTTAAAAAGCTGAAATAAAATGACATTTTGATATGATGTCTTTCTAAAGTATTATTCAAAATGAAATGGAAATGATAGTTTCATTTTGAATTGTCCATTTGAAACAAATGTTCATTTCAAATTTGGTCTGAAACTTCCTGCAGAAAAAATTAGGTTTTTTTTTTTTTTTTTTTTTAGCTGATTTCAATTTCTATGATGATCTCCCTTCCATCCCCCCAAAAAACTTCTCCCAGGGGGGGAAAAAAACCTATTTTTCTAACCAGTTCTAGAAATAAATTTGTTCACTAAAATGTTCAGAGAAAACACACACGGTGGTTTCTTAGATTTATAATCAATTTGGGTAGGGGATCAAATCTTCCCCTAGCCCTGATTCTCATTGGGCTCTTTTGGGTCTGACTGCAGCAGAAATGAACAGAAACAGCAGGGGTCTGAACGTCGCCATTGCGCACTCGAATGGTCAACGGAGGGAATATTTGCAGAGTTTTCCGAGGCGTGCACCAAGCTCAGTTTCTCAGTGGAAATACCAAGGAAGGGCCTTAAATGGACACAGCACTGAATTTTCTGTGCCCAAACTAAATTTCATTTGTCTGTCTTTGTGTCAGGACTTATAGGAACAGGGTCCCTGCACAATCATAAGACAAGGTTGTTTATAACCATATGCACTTCTCTGCATGGGATGATAATGTCTAGGCCTGGATGCCAACATGCAGAAAAGAGATTTGGACCAAAGCTACATCTGGCTCCTTGGAGAGCTATGCAGGGCTATGTTCGCAAAAAGAAAAGGAGGACTTGTGGCACCTTAGAGACTAACCAGTTTATTTGAGCATAAGCTTTCGTGAGCTGTAGCTCACGAAAGCTTATGCTCAAATAAATTGGTTAGTCTCTAAGGTGCCACAAGTCCTCCTTTTCTTTATGCAGGGCTAGTGGCATCCTGCAGTCTCCTCTAGCTCTGTAATAGGATTAGGGACCCTGAAGGGCCTTGGGCTGTCCTGAAGCACTGGCACATAGAGTGGTCTTGTGCTGCTCTGTCCTTTTTTTTTGAGGCTGTGTGGATCAGCTGCCGTTGCAATGCAGTGTGGGTGTGGCTGCAGCGGCCAAAGGTGGTGGTTTGTTTTGGAAGACAGGGTGATTGCCGGGGAAGGTAGAACAGACTGGGGCAGGCTGCATTTTACAGCTGGCTTCCATTGCTGTTATGTAATGTTCAAATAAAAATAATCCAATTGTTCATTTCACAAGCTGTCTGTGCCTTAATAATCGCAACCACACACCCACCACTTGGAAGCATGGCAGGATGACTTCACAGCTCCTGATATTTGGGGGCTTGATCCTTCTCCAATTGAAATCAATGGGATGACAGCCATTGTCTTCAATAGTGCAAGATCAGGTTCTGGGCATGTAATTCTGCATATATCACACCCCAAAGATATATCCACGCATCTGATGGTTTGGCTTATAGCCACAAACGCATTACAATTTATTCTGAGTGGCCTCTTCCATGCAAAGATATAGATTATATGTGGGGAGAGAGAGAGAGAAACCTTGAAACTACCACCGTATGGTCTCTCCTTGAGCACTGATTTTAGTGCAGTGGGAATAGTCTGCACCTCTAGGCCATGGAGTGAAATCTCAGCTCCACTCTGCATATAAAATTAGACATTTCTGTGTGAGAAAGTGGGGGAGAGAGGGAAGGCATATGAAATGAGGAGGTTTTAATCTTGCCAAACAGGAATAGTCAGTTTCACTTAGTTTCTCTTCTCCATCTCTGAGCCATCAGTAATAACCCCTTTATTTCTTGCCTTCCTTCGCACTATTTTGCCAGGGAATAAAAAAACAAAAACAAAACAATTCGTTGATGGTTCTGCAGATACTAAGCAATCTTATTCCCAAGGGCAAGAGTAGCAGGAAAAATGACAAAAGAATCTGAATGTTTGCAGCGTATCTTCACTTGCAACTAGACATGCAGCGAAACACTGAGCTCATTTTGTCTTTGTAACAACTCTCTCCCCTCCCCTCCTTGCTCTGTCTCTCCCATGTACAGTAGCTGTACCTCAGCTCTCATCTGCATTAAAATCCACAAATACTTCCCCCTGTACTGTGCCTTTTCTCTAACACTGCTTTTAGTCCAGGATGCAGCTCATGAGCGCACTGATGTGTGTAGCTGGAGTTGGGGTATTTGCTTGCAATGAAGCTGCATCTATCCAAATGCAAAAAATACGCTAGCAAGGTCCATTCACATTGTGGCATTGAGCTGCACAGGATGTTGCTTTAGAGATGTCGGTTAGTGGAAACAGGTTTCAGAGGAGCAGCCGTGTTAGTCTGTATCCGCAAAAAGAACAGGAGGACTTGTGGCACCTTAGAGACTAACCAGTTTATTTGAGCATAAGCTTTCATGAAGTGCAGCTCGCTTCTTGAATGCATCCGATGAAGTGAGCTGTAGCTCACGAAAGCTTATGCTCAAATAAATTGGTTAGTCTCGAAGGTGCCACTAGTACTCCTTTTCTTGAAGTGGAGCACTTACACGAGAGTAAAGTGATCAGGAACAGTCAGCATGGATTCACCAAGGGAAGGTCATGCCTGACTAATCTAATCGCCTTCTATGATGAGATTACTGGTTCTGTGGATGAAGGGAAAGCAGTGGATGTATTGTTTCTTGACTTTAGCAAAGCTTTTGACACGGTCTCCCACAGTATTCTTGTCAGCAAGTTAAAGAAGTATGGGCTGGATGAATGCACTATAAGGTGGGTAGAAAGTTGGCTAGATTGTCGGGCCCAACGGGTAGTGATCAATGGCTCCATGTCTAGATGGCAGCCGGTATCAAGTGGAGTGCCCCAAGGGTCGGTCCTGGGGCCGGTTTTGTTCAATATCTTCATAAATGATCTGGAGGATGGTGTGGATTGCGCACTCCGCAAATTTGCGGATGATACTAAACTGGGAGGAGTGGTAGATACGCTGGAGGGTAGGGATAGGATACAGAGGGACCTAGACAAATTGGAGGATTGGGCCAAAAGAAATCTGATGAGGTTCAACAAGGATAAGTGCAGAGTCCTGCACTTAGGACGGAAGAATCCAATGCACCGCTACAGACTAGGGACCGAATGGCTCGGCAGCAGTTCTGCGGAAAAGGACCTAGGCGTGACAGTGGACGAGAAGCTGGATATGAGTCAACATGTGCCCTTGTTGCCAAGAAGGCCAATGGCATTTTGGGATGTATAAGTGGGGGCATAGCCAGCAGATCGAGGGACGTGATCGTTCCCCTCTATTCGACATTGGTGAGGCCTCATCTGGAGTACTGTGTCCAGTTTTGGGCCCCACGCTACAAGAAGGATGTAGAAAAATTGGACAGAGTCCAGCGAAGGGCAACAAAAATGATTAGGGGTCTGGAACACATGACTTATGAGGAGAGGCTGAGGGAACTGGGATTGTTTAGTCTGCAGAAGAGAAGAATGAGGGGGGATTTGATAGCTGCTTTCAGCTACCTGAGAGGTGGTTCCAAAGAGGATGGTTCTAGACTATTCTCAGTGGTAGAAGATGACAGGACAAGGAGTAATGGTCTCAAGTTGCAGTGGGGGAGGTTTAGGTTGGATATTAGGAAAAACTTTTTCACAAGGAGGGTGGTGAAACACTGGAATGGGTTACCTAGGGAGGTGGTGGAATCTCCTTCCTTAGAAGTTTTTAAGGTCAGGCTTGACAAAGCCCTGGCTGGGATGATTTGATTGGGGATTGGTCCTGCTTTGAGCAGGGGGTTGGACTAGATGACCTCCTGAGGTCCCTTCCAACCCTGATATTCTATGATTCTGTGATTGATAAGTAGGTGATATGTGATTTGAATACCACTTACCAAAACTTAGGAAGACCAAGCATTTGAATTACAACTAGAATTGTAACCCCAAGATGAGAGTTTTAGGGGCACTTGTATGAACTCTTTCCATTACAATACTTTATCAGAGAAATCTGTTCTCTATTTTCTGTGATTGTTACCGTTTATGCCACTGCAATGAAGTATCCAAATCTGGATGCCTGATAAATTCACTGCTAGGTAACAACATGTTGCACTACTTTGATTTGACATTCTGCGTTGTGGCTGGCTCACCTGTTTTTTCTCCCTGTGGGAGAATCACGGAAGAAACTGGATGAGCAGATGAAGAAACACTAAATAGGACAAAGTAGTACAGTGCACGTCAGATGTTTCAGGCTGTCTGCAGCATGTGGTGACAAAGGAGCCCATGCACACGGGGAAAATAGAAAGCAAAATTCCTGGAGAAAGGGGGTGCGAGTAAAAAGGATACAAACCTCATGTTCACTAAAATCATTATGCACATGGGGTGTAATCTGGGTTGATTTTGGATAAAACCAGTCCGGCTCACAGACATGCCTGGGGTTCAGCCCCTCCTCCTCCTAAAACAATGAGGAATCCTTGTGGCACCTTAGAGACTAACAAATTTATTTGGGCATAAGCTTTTGTGGGCTAAAACCCACTTCATCAGACGCATGGAGTGGAAAATACAGTAGACAGGTAGGGGTGTGTGTGTGTGTGTGTGTATACACAGAGAGAGAGAGAGAGAGAGAGAGAGAGAGAGTACATGAAAAGATGGGAGTTGCCTTACCAAGTGGGGGGTCGGTGCTAATGAGACAATTCAGTTAAAGTGGAAGCGGGCTGTTCTCAACAGTAGAATACCAAGGGAGGAAAAATCACTTTTGTAGTGGTAATGAGGCCAATGTCATCAGGGTGGCCCATTTCAAACAATTGACAAGAAGGTGTGAATATCAGTAGGGGGAAATTAGTTTTTGTAGTGACCCGTCCACTCCCAGTCTTTATTCAGGCCTAATTTGAGGGTGTCCAGTTTGCAAATTAATTCCAGTTCTGCAGTTTCTCGCTGGAGTCTGTTTTTGAAGTTTTTTGTTGTTGTTGAATTGCCACTTTTAAGTCTGTTATTGAAGTGTTCTCTGACTGGTTTTTGAATGTTATGATTCTTGATGTCTGATTTGTGTCCATTTATTCTTTTGCGTAGAGACTGTCTGGTTTGGCCAATGTACATGGCAGAGAGGCATTGCTGGCACATGATGGCATATATCACGTTGGATATATATTGAATATATCCGTCAGGAACAGTATTCCCGATTAATGTCACGGCAAACCTGGTGGCTGAACTTTGTTACTTTGTCCTCACTCACAACTATTTCAGATTTGGGGACAATTTATGTCTTCAAGTCAGCGGCACTGCTATGGGTACCCACATGGCCCCACAGTATGCCAACATTTTTATGTCCGACTTAGAACAACACTTCCTCAGCTCTCTTCCCCTAACGCCCCTACTCTACTTGTGCTACATTGATGACTCTTCTTCATCTGGACCCAGGGAAGGAGGCCCTAGAGGAATTCCACCAGGATTTCAACAAGTTCCACCGCACCATCAACCTCAGCCTGGACCAGTCCACACAAGAGGTCCACTTCCTAGACACTACACTGCAAATAAGCGATGGTCACATAAACACCACCCTATGCTGGAAACCTACTGACCGCTATACTTACCTACATGCCTCCAGCTTTCATCCAGAATCCATCACATGAGCCATTGTCTACAGCCAAGCTCTATGATATAACCACATTTGCTCCAATCCCTCAGACAGAGACAAACACCTACAGGATGCCGCTCTGCCATGTACATTGGCTAAACTGGACAGTCTCTATGCAAAAGAATAAATGGACACAAATCAGACATCAAGAATTATAACTTTCGAAAACCAGTCGGAGAACACCTCAATCTCCCTGGACACTCAGTAACAGACTTAAAAGTGGCAATTCTTCAACAAAAAAACTACAAAAACAGACTCAAAGGAAAACTGCAGAACTGGAATTAATTTGCAAACTGGACACCCTCAAATTAGGCCTGAACAAAGACTGGGAGTGGATGGGTCACTACAAAAACTAATTTCCTCCTGCTGATATTCACACCTTCTTGTTAATTGTTTGAAATGGGCCACCCTGATGACATTGGCCTCATTACCACTACAGAAGTGATTTTTCCTCCCTTGGTATTCTACTGTTGAGAATAGCCCGCTTCCACTTTAACTGAATTGCACTTTAACTCATTAGCACTGACCCCCCCACTTGGTAAGGCAACTCCCATCTTTTCATGTACTGTGTGTGTGTATTT
This sequence comes from Natator depressus, assembly GCF_965152275.1. Classification (NCBI taxonomy): domain Eukaryota; kingdom Metazoa; phylum Chordata; order Testudines; family Cheloniidae; genus Natator; species Natator depressus. The sequence continues at coordinate 897,045 of NC_134259.1, forward strand.
TATAGTTTTTTTTTTTATATATAAAACACACACACACACACACACCCCCGCCTACTGTATTTTCCACTCCATGCATCTGATGAAGTGGGTTTTAGCCCATGAAAGCTTATGCCCAAATAAATTTTGTTTGTTAGTCTCTAAGGTGCCACAAGGACTCCTCGATGTTTTTGCTGATACAGACTAACACGGCTACCACTCTGAAACCTGTCATCCTCCTAGCTAATTCTAGGGATTAGGATTTTCTTGCACCTTCCTCTGAAGCATTGGGTGCTGGACAATATTGGAGACAGGACACTGGGCTACAGGGGCCATGGATCTGCTCCTGTGTTCCTAACTCTGATGTGTAGTGCAAGTGCTGAGCACCCACCCAGTGCAGAGCTCCTACTCTGTATGGCATTTAGGTAATGGAATGTCAGAGATTTGGAAAGTCTTTTAAGACGCAGTGGGTTTTCAATGGCATGTTCTAAGGGCACCTTTTTTCACTGGGCATGTTTCTCGGCTGGACGTAAAGCCAAGTGACTTCTAAAGGCAAGTGACCTTTTCAATGCAGTGAGAGCTGGATGAATGCTCAGTGTCCTTCAAATACAATTTGAAATGGTGGGATTGATTTATTTTTATATAAATATAAATTCTGTGGGTGGGGGGGAAATGCATAAGTCGGTGGCCTGAGTAGGTAACCCTGAGCACAGTGCCCTTTGCAAGGCCTGGCTCTGCCCCGCGGGGAGCCTGGGGATTCAGATTAGAAGAACTGTGCTACGTGAACAATGTGCTAAATTGTATTCCCTAGGCTTTTGTCAACAAAGCTTCGCTATTAAAATGCCTTTCTCCCTTCAAAGGTGCAATTGCTTTTTCGTCTGTGCCAGAAACCGCTTTGCAGGGAAATCCTTGTGAAACTCGCCTGTAAATGAAGCCCATTGCAGTTATGGGGTCACTTGATTCTCTGGTTAATGTACACAGAGGTCACTGCAATGTATCTAGTGAGGAGTGAATACAAAACATACACCACCCTGGAAGGGAGGCCGAGGGGAGGGGAGGGGTTTTTACCGTGAGCCTGGCGAATGATGCTGGAAGGATGTGGGGATAGCAGTTGGAGATGGGTGTTTTGTAGCTGAGCTCCCTGAACAAATGTGGCACCGGGGTCCAGGTGAAACCTCTGCATGCAGAGTAGTCATGGCCCACCCATGGAAAGATACTGTGGGGATGAGGGGCATGTAAGTACCTAGATTTAGGCATTGTTCAGCTGAACATGGCTACCAGGGCTTGGAGGAAGCAAGAAGTGACTCAAAGCTGATGCAAGGGTCAGAAAAGCTGTTTTTTTTGTTTGTGTCCCCCCCCCCCCCCGGCCGCCTTTGTGTGCTTCTGCTGCTCAGCTGTGCTACTTACATGACAAACTTGACAAGCAGCATCCCTGTTGTATGTTTGTAGAGGACATGACATCACAGGGCCCTGGCCTCTAGGTGCTACAGCAAGACAAACAGTAGTAATAATCCTGGATGAAGTCTCCTTGTGCGCTCCTGAGTCAGACCCATCTCAAAGCTAGAGGAACTGGAAATCTCAGAGAAACTCTTCTCATGTGATTTCCAGACCAAAGAGTTTGGGATAAATGCAGATGAACACTGGCTTACCTGAATGAATCTCTTGGAGTCTTCTCCTCCAATGTCATTTAAATCCGTATTTAGAGCAGGTGCTCTCTCTCTGGTTCTATGTCTCACCTTCCCTCTGAGTAATGAGCCCATTTGCTCTTCGATAGCTGCTAGCTCTCACAGCTCCCATCTGTAATGCAGCTCTTCCTTACAGCTGTCTCCATGCAGAGAGCTGCAGCAGTTCCTTTGGGGGATTTACACTGTAAATTAAATATCGGCTTTCTCAGGAAGTCCTGGTGAGTTTTCAGCTCCATACAGAAGCACTTGCAGCCGTTGAAAATAAATGCGAATGTCTTTCTAAGTTTCTCCTTGAAAATCCCGCAGTAAAATTACTGAATATGCAGTCGCCTCCAGGTTTCGCCTTGAGCTGCATATTCATTACCGCATGTGCTTTGGAAGCGGCTAGAACGCTTTCCTTCAGTGTAGACTTCAGGTGCTTGAAGAATAGTTTATTTTTTTGATCTAGAATAAAGAGAGATGTTGGGTTTTTAAGAGAAGCTCAGGAAGGTGCAGTTGGAATGTGGTGGTGTTGGCTCCCCTCATAAACAAGGCAATGAATAACTGAAATGTGGGGAATAGCAGAGACAAGTGGATTAAAATTCTGATGTTGAGAAAACTAAGGGAAAGAAAGGAAGTACCATGTCCTTTGGCTTGGTCTCTAGGAACGGAGGGCTCTTTGGAATCTCTTGCCATGTCAGAGACAAGTGATTCTCGTGAACAGTATTGACGGCCTCATCCATATTCTTTTTCTGTGGATAGATTGGATGCTTCTGATGTTATCTGCTGTCACTCAGACTGTCCAGGTATAGGGAATTTTGTGCCAAATGTCGCCTGTCTGAAGGAATAGTAGGCATTGTTTACTGTCAGTACAGTAAAAGATCACAATGTGTTTGCCCAGAAAAGCAATCCTGTATCTGAAATATTAATGTGGAGGAAGGAAGAGCACAGATGCCATTCAGTAAATGCTGGAGCCAAAGGTGCTAGGATAGTCTTCGAGCATCAGAAGAGAGCTCCTATATGTGTTGCTACAGGCTAGAATGTATACCTGCAAAATCTTTTTTCTCCCTCCTGCCGCCTGTTCCTTGACTTCCAATCCATAGCAGGGAAGTCATCCATGAAATGCCCTGTGCTTCTGATTTTCTCCATGGGTTAATTTTCCTTTGACATATCATCGAGCGTCTGTCCCCAAAGGTTTCAGAGTAGCAGCCGTGTTAGTCTGTATCCGGAAAAAGAAAAGGGGGACTTGTGGCACCTTAGAGACTAACCAATTTATTTGAGCATAAGCTTTCGTGAGCTTCAGCTCACTTCATTCAGCTGTAGCTCACGAAAGCTTATGCTCAAATAAATTGGTTAGTCTCTCAGGTGCCACAAGTCCTCCTTTCCTTTTTGTCCCCAAAGCAGTCTTTAACGGGCGGATGAAGTTTTTGCTACGCTAGGCATGCTTCTTGCTAAAGGCTCCAAGTGGGTCTTTAGCTTCCATTCCTAGGGAGCGAATATGTGGCAACACAGCAGAGATTTGGAAAATTTTATGGCAATAAAAGAGTCATCTTGAAAGAGTATACAATATGAGGGACAAATTACTGATCAAACTGTGGGGTAGAGTGGGCACAATTGAGCAGGAAATATTGACTGCAGAATAATCTGAAATGACTGTGTCATACAGACCCAGAGACTGTATAGTCCCAAACCACCTCCTCATCTCAACAGACTGAAGGCCCCTGAGCAGTTGTGCTGTACTAACTACAAGTCATTTTCAGCGGCAGAGCCATACCTAATGCATTGACCTTACTACTGCTATATCCCACGGGTGCAGATCCCTGAGGACTGAGCGTGGGAGGGAAAATTCAACACTTTTGAATATTTTTTGTGTTAATGTTACAAGGAGCAGTAAAGAAAAATAAACTGATGTGCATGAGAATGCGTGTGTGGTCCTGCATCAGCCTTTTGTACGTGTCTGTGTGTATTGTGCTCAGATACCACAACAAAACAGCCACTTCCTAAAGTACAATTTAACAGCAGGAGATAAAATTGGTCTAGGTAAATATGGCCTTGTATGTTGTACTAAAGAAACACACTGACAGATATTTTATGATGAGATGGTTACTACCTACCTTTTCCCCATTTTCTGCATACAGTAAGCGGAGTCCCCAGGATAGCATTAACCACTAGATCACGTTGCTCTTTATAAAAACCAATTTAGATTAAACTGGTTCTTTATGAGGCTACTTATTAGCACATTGTTGTCAACATTAATGGCCAAACATCATTTCTAATGCACTCCCAGTGCTAAAATCTATTGTTGAGGAGAAGTAGCAGCAACAGCAGACTAGATAGAGCCTGATCTAATTTGACTTCATGCCAAAGCTCCCTTCAAACAACATCACATTTCTGGACGAAAATAGTTTAAACTATAGAGGCTTCTTTCAGAAAACCAGAGAAATACACCAAGGGTGAGACCCTGAAGTTCATGGTCCGCTGACATTAACAGTGATTGAAAGTCCGTGGGGACGCTGGCATTGTTAACAGCAATATGTGTATCTTGCTCTTGAAATAAGTGAGCATAATTAAGATAATAAATCAGTTAGTCCGGACAGATCCAGTGAGGCATGAGGGGACATTCGTTTCTTTCAAAGTCTTCATTGTTGCTTTTCACGAAGGTTTTTTTTTTAAGCTTGCAACTTTCACTTTTGATTTAGATTTCAGGTATTCGTGAGATGAAGGATTAACTGTCTCCATGCGTTCTGACAAAATCCACCCACACTTTGTACACTGGGGCTCTACTGAAATTGTCACACTGACATACTTCTATAGCAATTTGCTTCAAATACATGATACTAAAATAAAACCAACACAGCAAAATTATTTTATATATGCGAGAGCGAACGAACAAACCAACACAATACACTGGAGTAGCGTTAGCTCTTCTGATTCTGGTCTCCAATTTGATATTGCAATTCCAGTATCAGTAGTTAAGTGAATACACCTCTTGAAAGTCTACAGTCATCCTGTTAACTGACTCTGGGCTCAAAATATTTGTTTGATCTCTGTGGGCTTTGCTTTTAAAAGGAACATGTAGGAAGATATGTAGGGTTACACAAATCCAAAGTTGAAGCAAAACTTCCATCAAAGTGGCAATTAGCAATATGAAGTGTACGCAGATGCGGATTTGCCTGCACTATATCTTCATGCTCCCTGGGTTGGCCTGCCATTGCACACAGGGCTAGTGGGTAGGGCTAGTGATGAAGCATTAAGAAAAGGAGTACTTGTGGCACCATCTAGACTAACAAATTTATGTGAGCATAAGCTTTCGTGAGATACATGCATGCATCCGATGAAGTGAGCTGTAGCTCATGAAAGCTTATGCTCAAATAAATTTGTTCGTCTCTAAGGTGCTACAAGTCCTCCTTTTCTTTTTGTGGATACAGACTAACACGGCTGCTACTCTGAAACCTGATGTAGCATTGTGTCTGACAAGGAACAAATAGTATGTTTGTTAATGCACTTTCCCTCTGGCACACCTTGCTGAAATTTGCAGGCAACGTAGAATGGCCCACAGGGAGGAGCTCTCCTTTCCCTCCTAGGAGCACTCCCTGCATGCTCTAATGAGGTATGTTGCTAGCAGGTGGCATAGGGAAGCTTGTGCAATGCCGACCTGTTGTGGCTAGACAGAAGCCTTCAGTATGTAGGGTGGGGCTGTCAAAGTGGCACCTTTGATGAGCACTACAGAGCGGAGAGATCAAATGAGTAGAATGGTTAAAGAAAGCTACATTGGCTTTTTAAGGGAAGAAATATTTAAAAGGGCATGGTACACAGAATGTGATAGGCACAGAAGCAGTGCAGGATAGCTCCTCTCTTGAGTGATGATAGCAGCAGCTGCCGTGAGGCTAAAACTTCTAATTCGAAAAATAATAAATAGCAGAACTGTAGGTCTGCAGGCTTAAAGAATTTAATATGCCACTGCAACGTTGATAAAGTGTTTGGGTGCAATCAAAAAGTTTGTGGCTGACAACAACTATAAAAGTTGCTGTGAGAAGCAGATATTCCACAGAGACTCTTCCCCTGCTCTAAGTGATTTTCTCCCTGTGCTTGGAACTGCACAGCAAATCATCCTGAAATACAGATTGAAGAGCAAACTTCCCATTTTTAATATCAACCCATGTGCAAGATTTGCCTGGAGCAAGAGAACAAAGAAGGTCTGAAGGAGAAAGAGGTCTTTAAATGTGCTCAGTCTTATAGCCAAAAAATCCTCTGGTCTGAACGTAGACTCCCATCAATAAATGTAGCTGGGAACAGAGTCTGAAATATCTATTTTCTCATTTTCCTCTGTGAGAACTAGCATTTAGAACCAGTCACAGTGCTTGGTCTCTCTGGTAATATAACCGTGTTCAAGCATCATGGAGTGTAGAGTAAAACATTTCCCTCCTTGCAGGATGTGTTCAGTTTGTGGTGTTAGATAGGAGATACTTGGACTGCAGGTAACGCTAAGGTTACAGATTTCATCTTAGAATGTAAAAAGAAAAGGAGTACTTGTGGCACCTTAGAGACTACCAATAAGCTTTCGTGAGCTTATGCTCAAATAAATTGGTTAGTCTCTAAGGTGCCACAAGTCCTCCTTTTTCTTTTTGCGATTACAGACTAACACAGCTGCTACTCTGAAACTGATCTTAGAATGTGTGACTCCGAAGACAGAAAGTTCATACCTTGGGGTTCAAATTTTCCAACCTGTAATCAATACACAGAGCACGTTGGGCCAAAGCTGCTGCCTTTCAACTCCAGTGGGTGTTTTGCTTTTGGCTTCACTGGGACCAGGATTTGGACCATAGTGTAGATATTCTAAATATGGAAGAAATCCTGTAGAGAAACAAAAACAGCATGGATTCCTGAGAGCCTCATTCCCCTCTCCCACCACTGGACACGCTGGTGTAATTTCGTTGCCTTCTTTACCCCTAATCCTGATTTACACTAGTGAAGTGAAAGCAGAATTAAGCTCAGAATTTGGAAACTTTAAGGAGAAAAGAAGGAAAAAGGAGACACAGAATCCAAACACCCCCCTACTGCCCCCCACACAGCTCCAGAAGAATTTAAAAATAGGCATCGTTGTTGCACAGATAACCCAGAGACAGCCCGGCCGATCATTGCCACATATATAAGGAGTGAAACCCCTTTTGTTTATACTCTAACTTTAAACTATTTCCTAATTAATAATTTACCCAATTTCAAACTCTGTTAGTTTCTGAGAGGTCTCCAGTTTGCCCCTTGGTTGGAAAAGCATAGCCCATCGTAGCACCCAGGGCTCTATTCCCCGTTACAACACTGTGCTGTCTGTGTAGCTACGTAAATAGTTGAGTTCACAGAGCAGGTGCCAGGGGATAGTGCTCAAGAATACGTAGCATAGTTCCTAGGTGCTGTCAAGCCAAGGGAACTTGTGCCCTGCAAATAGCTTCTGCAGTGCAGCTCTCTGTACCCGTTCTTAATCCTCCCCACTGATGGGGATGTCATGTTTCTCACTGGCGATGGGGAGCTGTGCTCCTGCACGAAGGGGAGAGCCAGCACCCTGAAGTGGCATTTTTCCTGTCATGGCAGAAGCACAATTTGAACACTTTTCCTGTGATGAGACTGTACCTGCCTCAGGTCAGTTTTGAGAGTTTATTCTGCATTGGCTTCGCTTCCGTTATCTTGAAGGTTTAATTTTCCAGAGCGCAGCAGAAGGAGATCTAGGGAGTGAAGTTTCTATTCTTTCTAGTGAATGAGGTGTTTGGAGGGAATGGGATCCTGGCATTTAAAACTCATTCCCCTGCTCCAGGAATTCCTTGGTGTCCAGAACTGGAGAGTTGGTTCCAGTGTTTTATATTTCTCTTATGAAGGTGACTCGAAGAACAGCAGTGTTGTTTTTAATTAAAGTTGTCAGGCTTTGGCTGCGCTGACCTCAGGTGATTCCTGGGCTGAGAAGGAGACCTAGATGAAACAGCTCCTTTCATTACTCACAAGCCAGCAGCTCTGCGTGCAGCAGGTCATGGCTTTTCCTCAGCCATTTGTTTTACTTAGATATGTTTCTCAAGGTTAGTTTTCTCCTTTCCTTTTTTAAATTGCAGCATTCAAGAAAGAGGAAAAGCTGCTAGGGTTTGCAAAATGTTCCCAGCCAGAACCACGTAACCAGACCGCTCCTGCAAAGATTAGGAGATCCGGTCTTGCCTGAACTTGTGCATAACTCTCATTGGCATGAGGAGAAGGGTGTGTGTGTGTGTGTGTGTGTGTCTGTCTTCTTGCATACATAGCTACTATCCAGGCAGAGGGATGTCAAAAGGGCATAGTGGGGACTGACCACAAGAATGCTGATACTAGAATTGATGGACAGTAGTCAAAATACTATAAAGACGATGAATCCTCACACACTGGTACAAATGAGTATCACTTTGTACCGACAGGGAAACAGAAGCACAAAGTGGTTAGGTGACTGGCCCAAGTTGACACAGTTAGGAGCAGAACTCCGTTACTCCTGGGTTGCACGTGGGGTCCACCAGATGCCGTTTCTTAGCTGGAGGCACAGAATGAACTCTGCCAGGGTAGGAAGTGCCTCAGTCTCTGTGCAGTGTCATCCTTATATATTGTGTGTAGGGGGAAAAGCCACTGTGTCCTGGGGGACTTCGTTCTGAGCAACATGCTGAAGGTCTCATGCTGCCAGAATTAAAACATCCTTGAAATTTCTAAAAACTATAGAGGATCATTTCCTAACTCCAGAAGTGTTGCATCCACCACAGGGAACCCTGTATTGGACCCTGTCGTGACAGATAAGGAGGGATTGGTCGTAGAACTAAAAATTAGTGATTGTGTACGTGCAAGTGTTCATGACTGAACTATTCTGTTTGCACATTACTGGTTTGGACTTTACATTTGTTAAAATACATTTGGTGCTTTGAAAGAACCAATTTCACCACGCTGAAAACCATTACAAGCAAAATGAGCTGGGAGAAGGAATTGAAAATGAAAGAAAATTGGGAATTGTTTAAGAATATTTCCCTACCTGCTCAAAAAGCCACAATTGAGAAAAGGCTATGGTGGTTAAAATAGCAACCTGGCTTAGCGAGGAAATGAAAGCAGCTATAAAATGTATAGATATACAAGTAAAATATGGGGAAAAAAGTTGATAGCAGTGAATATAAACTAGAATCTAGGAACTGATGCCAAAAGGATACCAGGAGAAATCTATAGCTCGTATTGTTAAGGACAATAAGAAACAATTTCCATTTACCAAGGATCATGGTGGATTCTCCATCACTGATAAATTTGAAATTAAAATTGAATGTTTTTCTAAAAGATATATGCTCTAGGAATTATTTTGGGGAAGTTCTGTGTCCTGTTTTGTATATACTAGATAGTCACAGTGGTCCCTTCTGTCTTTGGAATCCATGAATGTATAAATCTATTAATTCTTTAAGTGTAGTAGGAACAAAAGGAACCCTAATAATGGTATGAGTCTGTTCCTAGATGGGAATGGTAGAATTGTCAATAACAATGCTGAAAAGGCAGGACTGTTCAATACATATTTCTGTTCTGCATTTGGGAAAAAGCCAGATGATATATTCGTCATATGATGCTGATGAAATACTTTCCATTCCAACAGTAACTCAGTATGATGTTACACAGCATCTACTCAAGTTAGGCTTTTTTAAATAATCAGGTCTGGATAACTTGCATCCAAGAATTTTAAAGGAGCTGACTGACTCAGGTGCCTTGTGGATTATTAATGTTGACGTTCAATAAAAGTCTTGAGACACTGGGGAAGGTCCAGAGGTCTTGGAGAAACTAATGTTGTGCCAGTATTTAATATGGCTAAACTGGACACCCCAGGTAATTATACGGATACTAGGCGGACACAGATCCCAGATAACTTAATGGAATGGCTGATATGGGACTCGATTTAGTAAAGAATTGAAGGAGGGTAATATAATTTATGCCAGTCAACATGGGTTTATGGAAAATAGATCTTTGATGCTGTTGCCAAAAGGGGTGATGTGATCCTTGGATGTATTTACAGGGGAGTCTCGAGTAGGAGTAAGGACATCATTTTACCTCTGTATTTGGCACTTGATGTGGCCACTTCTGGAACCCTGTGCCCCATTCAGGTGTTCAAGAAATCCCTTGCAGGATTGGGAAATATTTCATATTGCCAGGTCATCTTAAATTAGTGGAATAAAGTAGCAATGGACACGTTCCTGTTCCTGGCTTGTGGCATGCCGATTGGCTGGAAGAAAGCTGCTTGTGTGCTGCAGCCAATTAGACTAGAGAAATGAGGGGATTTTTTTCAATGTACAAGAACATCGCTCCCATCAGTCCCCGCTCCCCACATATAAACCAAACAAACCAGTATCCTAAACAGAGGTCTGACATGCGAGAGGCTCAATGAAATCCAGTAGGGGCATGGCTGTTGCTACTGATTTTGCACAGAAAGTGCCCAGATACTATGATGAAGGGCGGCAGGATAAAACTCTAAGATAGATCAATCGATGGAGTTTTTGTTAATAAAAAGCAAAATAGCTCCTGTCCCAGGTCCCTCCCAGTGCCAGAGACCAAATGTTTCCTATCTGAATAAGCAGAGCTACTCTGCCTGAAACTACCATTGTCTTTAATTTCCTGGGACCTGCTTGCTGCTATTATCCAGCAGAGAATGTAATTGTATAATCTCACCTATGGTGCTGCATTCTCTCTAAATAAAAGCCTGTTGCAGAACTGTGATTTATAACACCAGCCTCAAGAGGATGAATCTGGCTTTATGCTGCAAGTTTGACTCCTGTTTGTCCTACATCAAATCACTGCTGTTTTGCTTCTATATCACCTTTGCTGTATTAAAGAAATTCAAAGTAGGTAAGTAGATAGATTATCTATCTATCTGGACAGGTAATTATTTTATCTTACCTATTTGGTTCTTTGGCTCTTATTGCCATAGTACCTGAACTCTGACATCGCAGATCTCTGCAGTTGCAGAAGGAAAACAGCCCCTTTCCTTGCTCTTTTCATTGGAGAAAGTTGTCTTTAATCTGCATTGCATTAAGCGGAATTTTTTCCCATTTGAAGATAGTTCCTTTAGTACAGAGACTAGAAATAAAAATGTTGAGTGCATAGCACTTGATTCAGCCACTAAAGAAGTACTCAGACACAGAGAAACACAGCGCACTCTGAGGACAACTTTTGGGGCTACAGCAGATTTCTTCTGGACGAGGATTCTTGTTCCAGAGCTGGCAGTCTTATAGATGTGCCTGTTTTTGTCTTTAAACTGTAAATCAGGTCTTTTTATTTTTCAGGAACTATTACAGATAAAGAGATGGGGAAAATCAGGGGTCCAGGCCTAGGTCCCATTTTATCCAAATACCTCCGAATTCAGGTAAATGGTTCTGGTGTAGGCTCTTTTCCCCTGACATCTACAAGAATATGGTTGCAAACTGTCAGTAGATGGAGAGTTATACCAACCTACCATGGCTCTCGTTTAGTTTGGAGGATCTCCTATGGCATCTTTGTACACAGAACTGACTCAAAGCATGTAACGAGGAGGAAATGGGGCACTTTGTAAGTATGTATGTATGTATTAGCATCAACAATACTCACTGCTGTAGTATCTAAATGTCTTCATGCCCCTCTGTTCTCTGAAACGTGGTGAAGGGATAGAAACTGTTCAACTGGGCCCCCAAGTTCGATTCAAAACACTTTTTTCTCTCCTGAAGAAATTTGTTCTGCTCAGTGGCATTTTAAGTTCTTTGCAGAGCACAGTGCAGCAGAGAAGCTGTCAGCCCGTGTCATATCACTACCTCTCAACACTTACCCTTTCCAACACCTCCAAACTGCAGATTTCAAGTCTGCAGCTTGGAGGGACCAGCAGGACTGTTTGCAAGCAGGATGTTGTAAATAATCACTTTGCTCTTGACAGGTTATTAAGGTGATAAATACACATGTAAATGCAGGAAGTACCACTGATAAAGTGGGTTGACAAATCTGCCCCACTATCTCCTACCCCTTACAGTAAATGAGAGGCTTACTAAATACCTGCAAAGAGTTGGGATAGGTCCTGAGCTCTAGTCTAGCAGCAAATCTCTGCTGGATAATATGAGCCGCAGTTCATTTATGTGGGGGATCTTTATTGATCTCGATTTTGAAGTTATGCCTAGAACATATAATCTCCCATTTTCAGCACATGTAAATCTAAACATCTAATAAAGGCGAGAGCTGTTTTACATAGAGATGGCACTTTGGTTGCCTTTTAATGATGGTGTTTTGAGATCACTTATTGTACAGCACTTTGTCTCATCCAGAAAAGAACACTTAAAATGATTTACTAAAATCTTGTCTTTTAATCTTTAAAAATAATCTTTCTGAACTGCATATAAACTCAGCTAGATAACAGAGTATAGCTACATACTGCCAGACTGCACGAAGCATAGAACTAAACAGACCAAAAAAGAAAAGCAGCGTTGTCCTAGTAATAATGCTTTGCACTCTCAGCTTTCCATTACTCAATATCTTCAGAGCATCATAACAACACTGGGCCTGATTCTCTTTTGTTCGTACCATTCTACCAGTGCAAAGGGGTCTGACAGTGGCTGTGCTCACTGGCAGCCCCCTTTTACACAACCGGTGCAGTACAAAGCACCCGTGCCCCACAGTGCAGCTGTGAACAAGGCCCATTCAGTGCTATGTACTGCGTCCAAATGCGCAGTATCAATGTCACTGTCAATACTTCCTGCCCAGTTCGGGCCCAATCCAAAGCCCACTGAAATCAATGAGAGCCTTTGCACTGACTTTACTGGGCGCTGGATCAGGCCCCAGGTTTCCAGTCGTGCAAATCTCTAGTGAGTGACACACAAAGAAAAGTTCATATGCTATTGCGACAAGTTCGAGGAAGAAACTCGGTGGGACCAGTGACATATGGGACTTACTTGCACAGCTCAATCCTTTAAAATTCAAGTGGATTTACTCTGTCATTTTTAAATTACTTAATCACTTGTCTTGACTTTTAATCTTTGATAATACAGGCATTTGAATTTTCCTCTATTTAGCTCTGCCCACAGACAGATTTGAGGTCTGTCGGGGAAAATCTATGTTCTCAAACCTTATAAGAAGAAAAGGTGGGGAAAGATACGTTCCACTATTTATCTTCACAGATTTGTTCCATCTTCTTTTTATTTGTTTTAATTTATTGCATGATCCTGCTTAAAATGCAGAGTCACATTTACGCATACAAATTTAGCTCCACGTTCGCACGATGGAAAAACTCTTCCGCCACTCATTAATGGTAATTTAATTTTTTAAAATTGCAAATCTGTGATCTGAAATTATAATATAGTGGTGCAGTTGTTCTGCAGGGCACTCAAAAATGGAGACTCAGAGCAAACTTGTTTGCATAATAGCAGCTGCTGTGCATGTCTGGATTTTGTATGCGTATCTGTTAGCTGCAGACTTCTTCCCTTAGATCTACAGGAAGACAAGGATTCTGATTAAGTGAGGCCCTGAAAACTTGTCTGCAGCAACTTAGGGCTGTTGCTATGGAAGCTTTAATCCCTCTTTGATATATTAAAAATCACAGGATTTTTACTAATGTGAGGAGCACATTTCATTTTCCCTTTTCAGCTGTCCAGAACACAGTGTGGAACTAGCACTTACGAGCTCCCTCCTATGAGCTTGGAAAAAGAATGATCCCACCTAGGCCCCTCCAAACGTTTTCTGTCCCTTCTGCACAGAAACAAGCCCTTTGGAAACTTTCCTGCAGTATGAATAATTTGGGAATGCTTAGGTGTCTGTTCAGCAGATCCTGCTGGGGTGGACCTATGTTCCTTGCTCTGGGTTAACACATGATTTCAAGGAGACACATATTTGATGGATGTATGACTTTGCCAGAAGAACTTGATAATGTAAGAGATTTATTAAAGCATTAGACACAGTGTGCTCTCTGTCACAAATTAGACGACTCTTCTGCATCCCTGCTGTAGAGTATTTCTCTTTGAAGGCCTTGGGGTTCTGTCAGACATAAAAATAGATGTGGGAAGGAGTCTTGTCTCTAGCAGAATTGGGAGCACTAAGGGGCAAGGGGTTTAATTAACCAGGAGGGAGGTTGGTACTGGCCACTCCTAGAAGCATGAAACAAATGCGGTTTGAATCAAAGTAATGACTTTGCATAAAATGGAAAATTATTAATGCAAGAAATAGCATGAAACTGACTCTCGATGCAATCTAAAGTAATTGTTGTTTCCAGGTTTCTTTTTGCCTCAATGGCACTTTTCTTGTAACTGAAACTGAAATAACCAGGTCTGGAGTTTAACTGCTCTCAGCCTATTTCTAAGTGTTGTTTGTTTTCGGCCATTAAAAACTGGAATATTTATACTGCTAAATTCTTGCCATCAGAGGATGTTGTTTGTTTATTTTGTATATATTACAGAATGTCGATGCTCTGTTCCTAAGCTATCCTAAGACAGTTGGCAGAGATGCTGTCACAGTGACTAATCGTTATTCTCTCTCTCTCTCTCTAACCATCTCACCTTTGTCATGTGCCCATTATCAGAGTATTTAGGCACCATGTCACTGCCGGTCTGTGTCATAGCTGGTCAGCATGCTGGTTTCCTGGTGCCATCGGCACGTGTACTGTATTGTTCACTTGCGTTTGACTGACCTGAGGACCTAGCAGGTCCTTCACCCTTCAACACTCTGTCCTAAATATTCTTGGGGGAGGGGAAACAGCCCTTAAGTTGCTAACCTGGGAAGAGTTCATACCTGGGAAGCATATTGTATTGTGGAGCAGTTAGTGCCTCACATGGAACTTGGGCCTGTGGGTGACTGGGGTCTCTCTTCTTTCACTCCACAAATCTTTTATTTCCACTTCCTGAGAGGTTGAGGGCTGTTATCAAACAAAACAGAGCGTTCGCACTTGGAAGCAGTATGTTTGGATTGGTTGGGGGGGGGGGGGGGTGGGTATTGGGTTTTTGTTTTTTTAACACCTATGGAACTAATTTGGGCCTTTTCCCTGCCAGTGGAGCTTAGTTCCAGGAACAGTCAACCTCCCAGATTTTCCGAGTATTGGGCAAGGTTTATCTGAGACTCCCACTAAAAAAAGGAGAGAAGGAGAATCAGGATTCCTACGCTAGCTCAGACCAAGGTCCATCTAGTCCAGTATGCTGTTTCTGGCAGTGGACAGCACCAGATGCTTCAGAGGAAGGCATAAAAGCTCTATAATGCACAATTATCTGCTAATTTGCCCATCGGTTTCAGAGTAGCAGCCGTGTTAGTCTGTATTCGCAAAAAGAAAAGGAAGACTTGTGGCACCTTAGAGACTAATAAATTGGTTAGTCTCTAAGGTGCCACAAGTACTCCTTTTCTTTTTGCCCATAGGGGAAGTTTTGCCCTAACCCTATGCAGTTATTGGTTTACTTATTTCCTGGAGCATTAGGTTTTATATCCCTTATACATTTTTATCCTATCTTAAGTACAGCAATTATGGATGTTCCAGTTGTTCGTATAAATGTCTAATCCTTTGTTATTAAATCTCCCCTGGGATGGAAATCTTTCTTCCCCTTTAATAATTTGTGTTGCCATTCTCTGAACCTTTTCCGTTTCTGCTCTATCTTCATGGAGCTGGGCAACCAGGACTGAATGCAGCATTCAAGATGAAGTTGTACCACTTATCTCTATATCTGATGGCTTTACAATATTTCCAGGATTAAACTCTGTTCCTCAGCCTTGGTGAAAGCCCTGTGAAATGTTCTCTGAATGAGTTATTCACTAAGGGTTTCCTCCTCTCGCATCCCATGATTCATATTTATCAAGGGGACTGATAAATCTCATTCAAGTTTTGGTTCTCTCTGCTGTCCAGTAAGAATGTTTTGATTGTTGCCTCACCAGGTTTTGCTCTTCCTTCACAGAGTCGGAAACACGCGAGCAAAGTCAGACTTTACTACATGCTACATCCCATAGACGGAGGCTGCCCGGCCAAGAAGCTCCGATCAGAAAACGTGAGTATGTTTCAGAGCCTTATTCTGCGCTGCTTTGTGAATTGGTGCCCCGGTGCAAAGGCATGTACTCTGTAACAGCTTCAGAGGTAAGAGTTGGGGTAGCTGAAATGCTGAGTTACTTGAAACAGTTTTCCATAAATGATACAGAAAATATGACCTGCCAGTAATTGAATTTTTAGTTTTTACTTGGTCCTTTCTAAAACAGAGACACCCTCACAACACACCTCTAGTGGGCATTCAGAGCCAGATCACGCTGCCTGAAACACCTTTAGCTTGTTGGCTGGTGAACTGCAGTGGAAACGACTGAAAGGATAATGACTACGTGGATGATGGTACTTTCAGTCTAGTTCCCTTTGAATTTGGGGTAGTAAAACCTGCTCTTTAATTGTGATGGTTAAAGTTCTGTAACTGTTTCACCATCAGTCTGAATTGAAGTCCTTGCGGGTTCCATACATTCAGATGATATTTGTGCACAACTGTCTCACGCCAGGGGAAAAAACATCAGGGAGAGAACAAGTGACAGCAGAGGGAAGCACTGTGTGAGAGAGGCAGCTAGAGAGATTCATGGGGGAGAGTAACTAGTCAAATGAAAACGAGGAAGGAAGAAATACACGTCAGTGAGCAATTTCCATTCTAGTGTGTCCTGTAACCCTTATTCCACTCTCCCTTATGGCCTTTGGATGAACTTCAGTTTCTTGGCAATTCTCTCCGTACTTGGCTGTGACAGCTTCTCTCTTTGCCCATCTCAAGATCCTTTCACTTAGGTCCATTTTGATTTGCCCTCATTGCTATCTCTCTCTTTCTAGTTTAGATCACTGGGCACAAACAGTTCGGCGTGGGAGATTTAATATTCATGGGAGCTGGGCAGCAAAAGCCATGGACATCACACTAAAAATATTTCTTCCTGTGAAACAATCCGTTCTTCAGATCTGGGTCTTGTTGAAAGCGCCTTCCTGGGGTCTCTCACGTCATCCCTTGGTGCCTCCATCCTAACCCTTCCCTGCACATTGCTCAGCATCCAGGTGCTCACCCTTTTTGATTCTGAAGCCCATTTGACTTCCTGTTTTCTCCTGCTAATAAGAAACCAGCCTGACTTTGCTCTGACAGCTCTGTGCCTGCCCTTGTCCTACACACCCTGTGAGTCTATATGCTCTGTGGCTATGTAATACATCATATCCCCCAACTGTCCATTAGGTGATCGCCATGTGACAATTTTGCTTCCCTTATGTATCCTTTGGCTCTTCTAAGCTCAGAGTGTTGTTCCCGCACGACAGAACTTGTTTCAGTCTGTTAAGATTGTCCTCTCCCAGGCCTTCCAAGGAGGAATATGCTTGTCCCTGCTCAGATATTATCCAGTCCTTTGTATCCATGTGTAACCACAGAGTTGAGATATTTAGACCGTCTCTTGAAGGCAGCTTGATAACATCATTACCATGTCCAGGACACAGCTGTATCCCGCTCATTTCAGCTTGATGGTAGTGTTACTGATGTCACGGCATAGTGACTTTAATGAATATTAAAAATGCAGTTATTTGAATGATATTTCTGGAGCCCAGTTATGTTTCTCTGTAAAAACATATGTTACCAAAAAGGGTACCTTGGCCTCCTTGTAGAGAAAATGGTCTATTTGTGTGACTCTAGAGAATCATAGAATATCAGGGTTGGAAGGGACCTCAGGAGGTCATCTAGTCCAACCCCCTGCTCAAAGCAGGACCGATCCCCAATTAAATCATCCCAGCCAGGGCTTTGTCAAGCCTGACCTTAAAAACTTCTAAGGAAGGAGATTCCACCACCTCCCTAGGTAACCCATTCCAGTGTTTCACCACCCTCCTAGTGAAAAAGTTTTTCCTAATATCCAACCTAAACCTCCCCCACTGCAACTTGAGACCATTACTCCTCGTTCTGTCATCTGCTACCACTGAGAACAGTCTAGATCCATCCTCTTTGGAACCCCCTTTCAGGTAGTTGAAAGCAGCTATCAAATCCCCCCTCATTCTTCTCTTCTGCAGACTAAACAATCCCAGTTCTCTCAGCCTCTCCTCATAAGTCATGTGTTCCAAACCCCTAATCATTTTTGTTGCCCTTCGCTGGACTCTCTCCAATTTTTCCACATCCTTCTTGTAGTGTGGGGCCCAAAACTGGACACAGTACTCCAGATGAGGCCTCACCAATGTCGAATAGAGGGGAACGATCACGTCCCTCGATCTGCTCGCTATGCCCCTACTTATACATCCCAAAATGCCATTGGCCTTCTTGGCAACAAGGGCACACTGCTGACTCATATCCAGCTTCTCGTCCACTGTCACCCCTAGGTCCTTTTCTGCAGAACTGCTGCCGAGCCATTCGGTCCCTAGTCTGTAGCGGTGCATTGGATTCTTCTGTCCTAAGTGCAGGACTCTGCACTTGTCCTTGTTGAACCTCATCAGATTTCTTTTGGCCCAATCCTCCAATTTGTCTAGGTCCCTCTGTATCCTATCCCTGCCCTCCAGCATATCTACCACTCCTCCCAGTTTAGTGTCATCTGCAAACTTGCTGAGGGTGCAATCCACACCATCCTCCAGATCATTTATGAAGATATTGAACAAAACCGGCCCCAGGACCGACCTTTGGGGCACTCCACTTGATACCAGCTGCCAACTAGACATGGAGCCATTGATCACTACCTGTTGAGCCCGACAATCTAGCCAGCTTTCTATCCACCTTATAGTCCATTCATTCAGCCCATACGTCTTTAACTTGCTGGCAAGAATACTGTGGGAGACAGTGTCAAAAGCTTTGCTAAAGTCAAGGAACAACACGTCCACCGCTTTCCCCTTATCCACAGAGCCAGTTATCTCGTCATAGAAGGCAATTAGATTAGTCAGGCATGACTTGCCCTTGGTGAATCCATGCTGACTGTTCCTGATCACTTTCCTCTCCTCTAAGTGCTTCAGAATTGATTCCTTGAGGACCTGCTCCATGATTTTTCCAGGGCCTGAGGTGAGGCTGACTGGCCTGTAGTTCCCAGGATCCTCCTCCTTCCCTTTTTTTAAAGATTGGCACTACATTAGCCTTTCTCCAGTTGTCCGGGACTTCCCCCGACCACCATGAGTTTTCAAAGATAATGGCCAATGGCTCTGCAATCACATCACCAGCTCCTTTGGCACTCTCGGATGCAGCGCATCCGGCCCCATGGACTTGTGCACGTCCAGCTTTTCTAAATAGTCCCAAACCGCTTCTTTCTCCAAAGAGGGCTGGTCACCTCCTCCCCATGCTGTGCTGCCCAGTGCAGTAGTCGGGGAGTTGACCTTGTTCGTGAAGATAGAGGCAAAAAAAGCATTGAATACATAAGCTTTTTCAACATCCTCTGTCACTAGGTTGCCTCCCTCATTCAGTAAGGGGCCCACACTTTCCTTGACTTTCTTCTTGTTGCTAACATACCTGAAGAAACCCTTCTTGTTACTCTTGACATCTCTTGCTAGCTGCAACTCCAGGTGTGATTTGGCCTTCCTGATTTCACTCCTGCATGCCCGAGCAATATTTTTATACTCTTCCCTGGTCATTTGTCCAGTCTTCCACTTCTTGTAAGCTTCCTTTTTGTGTTTAAGATCAGCAAGGATTTCACTGTTAAGCCAAGCTGGTCGCCTGCCATATGTACTATTCTTTCTACACATCGGGATGGTTTGTCCCTGTAACCTCAATAAGGATTCTTTAAAATGCAGCCAGCTCTCCTGGACTCCTTTCCCCCTCATGTTATTCTCCCAGGGGACCCTGCCCATCAGTTCCCTGAGGGAGTCAAAGTCTGCTTTTCTGAAGTCCTGGGTCCGTATTGTGCTGCTCTCCTTTCTTCCCTGTGTCAGGATCCTGAACTCGACCATCTCATGGTCACTGCCTCCCAGGTTCCCACCAATTTGGCTTCCCCTACTAATTCTTCCCGGTTTGTGAGCAGCAGGTCAAGAGCTCTGCCCCTAGTTGGTTCCTCCAGCACTTGCACCAGGAAATTGTCCCCTACATTTTCCAAAAACTTCCTGGAGTGTATCCTACCTCTTGTAATTATGAAAGTAAATGCTTGGTCTTCCAGATGATATGAAGGGAAAAGGTTTCAAGGAAGCAACGCCTGTTTCAGCTTTACATCTCTGATGACACAGGCCTTTCCAACTGTACATGATCAACATCATTTTCTAGCTGACCTTTAAATAATGTGGAGGATAATATTTGCCATTATCTGATGCTTATGAAAATATGCTCCATTCCTTAAGCAGCCATTAAACCTTCATCTGAAAAAGCATTGAATGTACACAGCCCAATTATTAGGCAGCCTTTTGTTGTTTTAATTTTTTTTGTAAAACAAACCCGGTGTCTTTGGCATACTGAGTGGTCATTGACCTTTTCTTTTAAATGTGCGCTTCACATTTCAGCTGAAAGTAATTCGAGAAGGTCGCAGGCTGGGACTAGGTCACAATTTGAGAAGGTCACAGGCTCTGAAATTTAAAGTCAATCATGACTTGACTTGACAAATTTAGTTTTCATCCGGATTTCCCCGTCACCTGTAAATAGGGAATGGGCCCCGTTTAAGACTGACAGAGACTATGGAATCTTTTTGTATGCTTTGGGGCAGAGGTTGGGATGGGGAGAAATCCATTCGTACTTTCTTCCTGGTCCCGTTTGTACTATTAGGTACAGTTAAGAAGTATGGCAGGCAGCCCTAGTCGGCGACTACGCTTATTGAAGGGGAGGAGAGATGCTATTAAGACATGAATTGCCTGAGGAAGCATAAGAAATGAGATGAAAACATATTGCAAAGAACACCATATGCCTTGTAAGGAATGGTACAGACAGTGAAACAAGGGAGCTGAAATGGTTGGTGTCTATGAAAGAAGCATAAAGGATAGAGGCTGCTTTTTTTTTTTTTTTTTTTTTTTTGAAGCTCAGATTGTGAACTAGCAGATAACTTATCAGTACATCACTTTTTTGTACTCTACATATTTTTTATAGTTCCTGGTGAAAGCTTTAATATATGCTTTAACTCATGTGGAATAATTACACAGAAATTAAAGAAAAATGCTCCGTTTGAAAGCCTAAATACTTCTAATAATGTGCATATCTTGTGCAGCGCTTTTAACTGAAATTTCCATCTAGCTATAAACTGCTTGGCGTAAAGGAATTAGTGTTGGGTGACTACAATTTCTTCTTTAGCAGCAATAGAGACAGGAAGAGCAGAGATGTTGCCATCCTGAGTTACCACACTCTACAGGGTTTCTAAAGCAAGGTCCCTGTGTGTATCCCCCTCCATTCCTGTCTGAGCGGAATCCTCTTGTTAGTTCATCACATGGCACAAAGTCGTCATGCATGATGCATCCCTCATAGGGGTTGTCATTTCTGAGGTTAGTCTACTGCAGTTGTGAGCTGTCGGGCTGCTACCTCCATAACTGGAGGCAAGAAAGTCCCTGAAACCTAAGTCAGACTACTGCAAAGTCTGCATGTCTGCAGCCTGCAATTGTGCCTGGACATGGCTAAGGGCATGATCCCATCATACTCTTGTATACACACCCCTGTGTCGTTAAATGATAAAATGCCCAAATGAACTGGTGCCTGGTTGGTGTCCTGGCTGTGGTGATTAGATGCATCTCATGGATATTGCTAAGAGGTCCAGGGTTCTTTCTTGTGGTTGGACTCCTTAATAATCACACACGTGATATAAACTTTCTGGATGGGGTTTTCAAAAGTACTTAAGCGACATATTAGCATGAAGCTTATACTTAAGCACTGCCTTTTTGTTCTGTCTTTGAACAGTGCCTAGCACTGTGGGGTCTTGGGCCATGACTGGGGCTCTTATACTACAATAATATAAATAATAATAATAATAAGTTGTATTGACTTTCAGTTGTGTCCCTACATTACTTAGGCATTTTTGGGGGGGACGGACAAAAAGTCTCTCTCTCTCTCTCCTTACACATGAGGGGGAATGGGGTGGGATTGCATGTTACAAAACCAGCTTTTCTTCTAGAATTCTTTTCTTAAATGATGATGAAAATATTATTTGGGTGGCAACCAACCATACTCAGCTGACTTACAAAACTGCTGGTTTGTCTGTGGGAAAATGACTTAAAAAACATAAAGGGGAAAATAAACTTTTATTTTAACAGTGGGTAGGTGCTGGTAGTTGTCAGCTTCAGGCTCAAGCTGTGGATCCATCCTCTCACAGGAAGAGTTCAGGGTCAGGGTGGAAGGCTGGGCTGGAACCCGGATCCAGTTGTCAGAGGAAGTTTCTGTCTCTCTCCTGGTGGTGGGAGCCAGCGTGGATGGCATCAGATGAGCAGACAAAGACTAACCCAGGACTGGGAACATTATTAAATCCAAGAAGTGTTGACCTGAGAGTCAATAGGCTTTACACCCAGGGGACCCACAACTTGCGGGGCGGGGGGTGTGTGGAGAAGAGAAGCCAATTAAAGGCAGTGACCAATGCCCCCTTCCTCATCACTCTCTGGGTTTTATACTCTCAGTCCATGGAAAACTACCCAGACTGTCTGTAGCAGCCCTTTCTATTTTAGCCTGAACAATATCAGCTTGTAAATAAAGCAGCTATGGACACAGCCTCAGAACATGCTCAAGTGTCCTGTTCTGATAATGGACACTGCAGTTGACACCACGTTCCTCCATGATGCTGCTTTGGGAAAGGGAGACCGGCACACTCAGAATTCTAGGTCCCAGTTCATTAGTCCATAAGGTAGGACAGGTCTGTTGGTTCCTGGCATAGGGTGATTTACCCATTTAACAGGGAGCAGGGTCCGGTGTACGTGAGATTCATCAGCTGCCTCCCAGTCCCAACTGGGTTTAAGAGGAGGCACCTGGGCTGTAAGAAAAGGAGACAGATAATGTCAGGGGAGAGCTGCCTAAGGAGGAGAGGAGAGACTCGGAGACAGGAAAGCAGCAGGGGAGAGCTGCTGGAGACAGAGAAGGGTGGGGGGCTGCCGGATGAGGAGAGGAGAGAGGCAGGAGCCACACAGAAGAGCTGGATCAGAGAGCTGCTGGGGAGAACAAAAGGTGAAGAATGTTATTGGTGAGGACTGGCCCCGGCTGGGGAAACCCACTGAGTCCTAGGAGAGCTCATGCAGAGGCTCCTGGGGACATGAAGAGCCAGCCTAGTTAAGGAAAGCTGAGCCCAAAACAAGAGGGTTGATGCTGGAGGGTGGCTCCCAGCAGCAGGGGTTGGATTCACAGCCAGCGATGCCCGGGTACGTAGAGTGCTGTGGGAAGCCCCCTTGCAGCAGGCCTGAGTGGAGGGCTGTGGGAAATGGAGCCTAAGGAGAAGGTGTTTGTCCTGGAGGGAGGTTTCCCTGAGCAGGAGTAGGACTCTCAGGTGAGGAGGCCTGTGGGGTGGATCAGTGCAGGGAGCCCTTGTTCAGGGGACCTGACCTGGGGCCATGGGAGAAGAGGAGCTATGGGAAAGAAGTGGATCTGGGAACTCTCACGTGGATGGCCGAGAGAGCGAGGCCCTGGAACAGGGTCCAAGAGTGGCACCAGGCTGGAGACAGATTCTTGGGAGGCTGAGCTGGAAATGATGTCCCCGCCAGGGGTAGGGATAACTGTTGCGAGTCTGTTGTCCTTTAGTGTTTGGGGAAGACTGGTTTTATCCTGAGGGTTCTGCAGATTATTTCCTGTGTACCTGAATAAATTATGTCCAAGAGTGGGGTTTCAAATGGACACAGACTGTGAAGGGGAAACTGAGGCAGGCATACGGGTGGTGCCATGGCCTGTCACAGGGATCCACTCAAGGTGAGGCTGCCCTGCTACAGTTCCAGTGCTACAATAGTGCTAACTAGATCTGAGTTTACTCTCATTTGGTAACTGACCCTTTTGCACCAGGGGCGTGGTCTCTGTGTGAGATTCTTGCCGCTGTGCATTCCCTTGCTCCTAGAGAATACGGTGACCTGACCTGTGGCTTGGAAGTTGGACATAGAGGTTCAGCCCTAGCAAAGTCATGGGTCCAATGCTCTCACACACCGATGTTCTAGGATCGGCAAGTGCAGAGTTCGGTCTCCCTGCATGGCGTGTTGGCCCTTCTAGCAGGTGGTACGATAAACTTGGATAAGGTTCTGAGCTGTTTCAGTTGTGAGACTTTGATCCTGGAGGCAAGGGAGGGGACTGAAAGTGGAAAAAACTGGCCGTCTGGAATGAAGAGCGAGAAGCCTATGAGTGAGCCAAAAGCTGGCTACCAATTTGAAAGCTGATTTCCCGGCTGCACCTTTCCTAGCTGGGGGAATCAAGGAATAATTCCCACAAGCTCCATCATCTCTGTTCCCCTTTCAAGCCATGAAACAAAGAAACAGAGACATTGAAAAGACTCATTCCTTTCAGTATATTCTCCAGTACTTTGTGGGAAGCCTGGAAGCTACGTCTTTGACTGAAGCCAAAAGCAGGGCTCCAAGCTCTGAGCCTAAGGGCAAATCCGTTATTTCCCTCCTGAATTAGGAGTGAGCTGTGCCACTGTCAGAGCTGTGAAACTTGGATTATTTTATTTTGTGGACTGTGGCCCTTAGTTTAAGATTGTTTGTTCAAAGTAACGTGCTGGCTGTAAGAGATTCTGAGGTGCAACACATCTTTCAGCACCAGATACAAATCACCATAAATCAGCACTTGCATTTTGCTTAAATGACGATCGAAGCACAGGCTGAAACGAAGGCGATCCAACCCTTACACTTAGCGTTATGGAAAATAGCTTTTCAACAGCAGCGCTTTCCTGATGCACAGAAATGAACTCCTATTTAAGACACTTCTCGTTGCTTTTGGTGCTATGTTTTGTATTGTTATATTTCATGGGGTCATATTATCTTTTATTCTTAGTGAAACCCAGAAATGAAGACAGGAGGTTCACATTGATTGAATAAACTTCTTTGTTTTTTCCCTAACATTGCTTAAGGGACGTCCAGCAAAGGCCTGCAGCTGCATAGTCTCTTGTAAGGATTGTACCATTTAGCAACTTGTTAACAGGCATCTGAATAACTAAAGTTAATTCTGTTGGATGTACAAGATTCATTTTGCAGTTTATAATGTTATTAAAAGAAGGCCTATGAATTAGCAGTGTGGCTAGGCATGAATACAAAATCACAGGAAGATGAATGGTCTTGTCATTGGGGAAAGTGTAACAGAATGAAATCTCAAATAATCTTTCCGGGGTTAGAAATAAAATACATTCTGCTCTCAATTTATGCAAGGGTGACAGGGCTCACGCATGGAGACAAAGCGCTTTGTGATGAGTTCCTTTCTGGTGGGATTATTTAATCTTTGGGCTGGCAAAACCAATTTGGATTTCGTGAAACAGCAAAGTATGGCTCCCTCTGGAAAGGGGGATATTTTCAGGGTCAGTAGCTGAAGGTCACATGTTAAACTCTGGTCATCATGTCAGAGCTTTGCAGATCTTACCCATCAGGACTCGGGCAGAGCCATACATAGGGGGAATGTACACTCTGAAACCTGTCACTTAGGGGGAGTGTACACCTTGAAATTTTTTTCAAATTAAAGGGTGAAAATATTCCTTTTAAGATGGCTCAGATCTGTGTTGCAATATGTATGTAATAATTAGGCTCCTATTCTGGGTACTTGCTCAGTCCCATTTTGCATTGCTGGCTTTTTGCTTTGCATTTTTATTTCAGTGGGGATCCAGAAGACAGCCGTGAGCACTGATGGTGTTTCAGGCAGGGCCAGTGGAAATACAAGTAAAGGCACTCACTGGTGGGTTGATGCCAGGGCTGGAGGCTTGAACTCTCAGCTTCGAGTGAGAAGCTACAGAATCCACCTCCATTGGGCCCCACCCAGAGCTGCAAACTCTCATGATTTTGTCACCAATCTTACAATGTATAAGGTTTTTTTCTTGAAGCCCCAGCTCCTGGAAATGTTGTGACATGAAAATCTCAGATTCAGGTAAACTAAGCTTCTAGTCTTCATGGTTGTAGAGAAAAGCTGGAAAATGTGACCCTGAGTACCCCAAAGGTTTAAAACCCAGAAAGCAAGGACAAATGAACCACAAGTTTCTAAATCTCACAATCTTTAAGCCAATTTCAAGATTTTGGGGCCTCACTTGATATTTTTTAACAGTACGGGCTGGCTATAGTACAACACAACGTCTTCCAGAGAGGGTCCAATGACTGGACCCTCACAGGAATCCCTGTTTTTAAAACCACTTTACAAAGAAGTATGGCAGCCTAGAAACTCAAGAGGTTGTCAAGGAGACAAGATAGCTGCCTAGCGGGAAGACCCTTCTTGCTACCAAGGCTGGCATGACAGCTTCCAACAGAGCCCAGCGCCTTTCAGAACTGGTATTGGCTCTAAGCTGCTGCGCATAATGGGAGATGTCGTTGACTTTGAGGAAAGGGCTAAGCAGCAGAAACTGGAGTAGAGAGCATGCTGATGTAGTGTTGAATTTGCAGGCCAGAGTCAGGCAGCTGGAGTGATGGGATTTCTAAAACCAGTGATGTGGAGAATGGTGAAATAAAAAGGAACAAGGGGAGAATTAAATGGAGTCCTTGAGAACCTGGAGGAAGGAAGTAGTCTCTGTTAGCACAGAGTATCACTAAGGAGACTCATCTGAGAGCAGCAGATGAAGGGGTAAATGGCAGGGCCCCCAAAGAGCTTTCTTTCTCCACTCCCACTCTTGCAGCATGTGGAATTGCCGCAGGGACAAAATTCTAAAATTACAAAATCCAGCAACCTCCTGTTAGGAAAAGCTAGGAAGCCAATAGGTATCTCCTCCCAAGGCTGTGAAATCCACCTATTCCAGGATTTATCAACTGAGGCTGTGAAAAGAAATGGGAGGAGTAAAGGAAGAAGTGAGGAAAAATAATACAAGGCCTTATTTGCACAAAACATGTACCAGTTAAATAAACTGATTTTAGTTAAGCTAGTTCCACCCCTTGTGTAGACGACATTTGGGTTTGAGTAGTTTACTGCAGTTCAGCTTAACTTTGTCCCAAATCGACTTATGCTAAACTGCAATAAGCCACATAAAGTGAAATCAGTGTGTCCACACAAAGGTTTGTTCCTGTTTAGCAGAATTGGTTTAAATTCACACCTTAGTTTAAAGCACTGCAACTCTCTGTGTAGACAAGACACTAGATGGGTGTTTCAATAGGACTTACCCAAACTGTGGTGCTGGTCTATGCTCTGCCTTCATTCTCAGAAGATGGTCTCCTGAACAGTGGCAGTGCCTTACCGTGAGCAGACCAGCAGGTGTGGGGGGTGCACGTGTCTGTGTGGATGTGGGTGCGTTTCACCCTTGCTGATGTGAGTTGTACATCCTCGAAGGGGCAGACTGCCTTTCCCGAAGCAGGATGTCGCCTCTGCAGAGCACCTAAACTCCCCTGGCCTGCATTCCTTCCTAAACCCAGCCTCTGGCAAGGCAGTCCATTGGAACGTTGCCAAAATCCCAGACTGGCTTATTAATAGCATTTGTCCAGGTCGTCTTGATATACAAGGAATGTAATTTTACCAGTTGGATACACAATCCTATCATAGGTTTCAGAGTAGCAGTCATGTTAGTCTGTATCCGCAAAAAGAAAAGGAGGACTTGTGGCACCTTAGAGACTAACCAATTTATTTGAGCATGAGCTTTCGTGAGCTACAGCTCACTTTGTCGGATGCATTCAGTGGAAAATACAGTGAGGAGATTTATATACACAGAGAACATGAAAAAATGGGTGTTATCATACACGCTGTAAGGAGAGTGATCACTTAAGATGAGCTATTACCAGCAGGAGAGCGGAGTGGGGGGGCGGGGGGAAGAAACCTTTTGTAGTGATAATCAAGGTGGGCAATTTCCAGCAGTTAACAGGAATGTCCGAGGAGCAGTGGGGGGTGGGGGAATAAACATAATCCTATCATAGAATCCTAGAATATCAGGGTTGGAAGGGACTTCAGGAGGTCATCTAGTCCAACCCCCTGCTCAAAGCAGGACCAATCCCCAACTAAATCACCCCAGCCAGGGCTTTGTCAAGCCTGACCTTAAAAACCTCTAAGGAAGGAGATTCCACCACATCCCTAGGTAACGCATTCCAGTGCGTCACCACCCTCCTAGTGAAAAAGTTTTTCCTAATATCCAACCTAAACCTCCCCCACTGCAACTTGAGACCATTACTCCTCGTTCTGTTATCTGCTACCACAGAGAACAGTCTAGATCCATCCTCTTTGGAACCCCCTTTCAGGTAGTTGAAAACAGCTATCAAATCCCCCCTCATTCTTCTCTTCCGCAGACTAAACAATCCCAGTTTCCTCAGCCTCTCCTCATAAGTCATGTGTTCCAGTCCCCTAATCATTTTTGTAGCCCTCCGCTGGACTCTTTCCAATTTTTTCACATCCTTCTTATAGTGTGGGGCCCAAAACTGGACACAGTACTCCAGATGAGGCCTCACCAATGTCTAATGGGGGGGAACGATCACATCCCTTGATCTGCTGGCAATGCCCCTACGTATACATCCCAAAATGCCATTGGACTTCTTGGCAACAAGGGCACACTGTTGACTCATATCCAGCTTCTCGTCCACTGTAACCCCTAGGTCCTTTTCTGCAGAACTGCTGCCGAGCCATTCGGTCCCTAGTCTGTAGCGGTGCATTGGATTCTTCCGTCCTAAGTGCAGGACTCTGCACTTGTCCTTGTTGAACCTCATCAGATTTCTTTTGGCCCAGTCCTCTAATTTGTCTAGGTCCCTCTGTATCCTATCCCTACCCTCCAGCATATCATCTTCATGTCACTGAACCAATGGTGAAAGGAACCTGGATCAGGTCTGTCTAGCCCATCTGTTTACACACACAACCATCTCCTGACAAAGTGACAAAAGGAATAATTATCCCTCAGGGTTAGAGCAAGGCTCTGAGCATCTGGACGCTTTTTTTGTGCAGGGAATTTACCCTTATGGAGGAAATAAAGAAGGCAATGCTACTGACAAAATGCTGCAAACTTGTATATTTAATTAATAATGCTTTAGCCAAAACATTTCCCCTACTGCTGGTGCTTATTAGCATTATAAACATAAGAAAAATGGATAGGGGGAATTAACAGGGAAGGTGTGTTTGCATTATGCATGGATGTTGAGACTTTCAAAGCCAACTAGGGATTTAGCTATACAACTCCCATTTGAAATTAATGGGAGCTGTGTAACTGACTGAATTCCCCAGTAGGCTTTGAAACTCTTAACCAAAAACTTTAGTGGCCAGTTTAAAAAAAAAAAAAAAAAGTTTGTGATCTGAGAATCCGTGAAAAAGAAAGCGCTGACGTTGTGAATACAGTGTAAGTTAGATGCCTACAGTTTGAGGTGGTTTTTTAAACTCCATGCCATTCATGAAAGCGGGTTGAAATGAAACAATGTCACTGAAGCACAGAGGCAAGCTGGGCCAGGTACTATCTTTTATTGGACACCATATCACCCCTGGGCAAACACTTTTCACAGAACGTTTACTCCATATCTTATCTCTCAGTCCTCATCCTCAAAGGAAAATGGCACAACGCCATGAAAAGACGAGCCTGGAAACTTAAATTCATAACTTTGCTAGAAGCTAAAAATTGTGGTCTTAATAAAGATACTGGATTTATGGTTTATTACAACAATCTGCAACACACGAAGCCCCCTTTTTTGGTCCTGTGACTGCAGAGGTGTTAATGGACCACTTTTGGTCCTTTAGAATGTGTTAACTACTTGTGCTAAACTATCTTTTCCACCTCATATTTAGCTGTGACACTTTGAGTACCTTCTCCAGACCTGAAGCTCTGTGTGGCTCAAAAGCTTCTCTTTCGCCAACAGAAGTTGGTCCAATAAAAGATATTCCCTCCCCAACCTTGTCTCTAATATGCTGGGACCAACACGCCTACAACAACACTGCAAACAACTTAAAGCCTAGGGCAGACACACATGCACACAGACCCAAGTTCATAAACACCTCAGTGTATAAGGTTGTCAGACAAGAGCTCAGGTGGTGGTTCTTTATCTATTGCAGCCACTGATGATCAATGAATTCTGAGCATTTTTCACTGTGCACTTGACTTTCAAGTAATTCCTCTTCAAAGGCATGTAAAATATCTTGAATCCCACTTAACAGAAGTGTGAATTGCACTCAGAGTAGAAAATATACTTCTGTGGGATTTCCCCTAGGGGCTACAACTGATTTAGATTAATTAAAGTGAAGTGATGAAGTGAGCTGGAGCTCACGAAAGTTTATGCTCAAATAAATTGGTTAGTCTCTACGGTGCCACAAGTCCTCCTGTTCTTTTTGCAGATACAGACTAACGGCTGCTCCTCTGAAACCTGCTGGAGGGAGATGCTCGCCCGCTGATATAGCTACCGCCCCCGGAGGGGGTGGTTTAATTATGCCGACAGGAGAGCGCACTCTTGTCGGCACAGAGCGGCCGCACAGGAGACCTTCCAGCCGCGGAGCTGCAGCGGTACAGCTGTGCCCCAGTAAGGGCTGTAGTGTGGACACAGTCCCTTTCCCAATGGCTCTTTGTGATGAACAGGAAGCTGATAGATGGACTAGGTGTGAGCTGCACAAAGACATTGCTGTTCCCTGCTGCTGTCGTTCCTCTTACCTGATCCACAAGTGTCTGGATGGACAGTGAACGTTTCTAGTGTTGAAAATGGACCTGCTTTTTTGCTGTTGTAGCTGGTTGTGACAAAATGCACATGCTGCTGGCTTACTGGCTGTAGATGGAAATGTAGTCATTTACAGTAGGTTTCCAACATCCCAAGTTTCCCCCCAACACAAACTTAAATATTCTAGCAAAACCACCAGCACTGCATGGCAAAGATATTGCAAGGAAGAATTAATCATCTGAATTTAATCAGTGCATAATGCCAGTAGGTCTGGATAGAACAGAACTGCATGGCCCTTGAAAATGACTGATTTATATTTTGGTCACGCTTTGCTTGACAAGAAGTGAGCTAGAAGCTAGTCTAGCAAGATGTGTTGTGTGGCGGGGCATGCTGGCTGGGACAGAAATGGAGAGGTCTCCCATTAAACCCTTTCGAAAAGCACTGGGATCCCTATTTAGGTTAATTAATAAACTCTGCACATTCTCATGCCTTTAACAATACTATTAATGGGTCATTGTGGTGTACTGGCAGCAGTAAATATTTCTGTCAGGCAAGAGAACTACACCCAGTGGGAACATCACAACTTAAAAATAACTCTCTTATTGAATGCTGCAGTCAGACTCTTTCTTCTGTTAATGCTGTTCCGGTCTGTGCCCCTTGGAGCAGCACAAGATCATCTAGATTGGAGATGGAAAAATGTTATTTGGCTGCAGTTGCTGTAATGTATCCTCCTGCAGGGCTGTCCCCGATAGTATTAAATATCAAAAACAATTGGACTTCCGCCACTTTCCGTGGAAGACTAATCTGCAGCCCCCAATATTTCCAGATATTCAGCCTGCATTTTTCTTTTCCTTAATTTCACCCTCCATTAAAATTATTTAATGCAGTGGCTTGATGCAGTTAACAAATGTGGGCTTTGTATTCCTTAGACAGTATATAAGGAGGAGATTTTCAAAGTCACAAAGGCGAATTAGGAACGCAACTCCCACTGATTTTCAGTTGGCTTCTAACTGCCCCTTAAGCCTTTGAAAACCTCTCCTCTCTCCCCGCTTCCCACCCTCCCAAGAGTAGTCAACACTTGCAGCCACAAATGGCTTTTTCTGCGTATAAAGGAGCAATTTCGGTAAAAATCACCCCTATGCAGATGATCAGCACAAGGCTAATACACCAGTTAAATCTCATTCAACCCACAGATTGAACTGGAAATAGAAGGGTGTATGGGTCTTGCTCTGGCCCTCTGCACCGGTGTGAATATCATACTGTAAGTTTAAAATCTGGGGATAATAAACACTTCCATGTAGTTCTATAATGATTACACTCCACAGCATAAAGGAAGCCAAGAGTTTAGTTGTGGGGACTGGCTGTCCCTTGTTTTTGCATACAAGAAGAGTGATGGTGCATCCAAATTAAATGCTATTGTTGGGCTTTTCTTTAGCAATGTTGGAGTGGGTTTGAAAGTAGGGCAGGCAGCGGGACCTTGGTCACCACCTTGACTGTGCTGCTATATTAGGAGTTCTCTAATAAAAGAAGATAAGGACAGCGGCTGAAACCTTCCTCCTTTTTAATGAACCCATCCAACACACTCCCCAGGACAGCAATTGCTAAAATCCAGACTGTTTCACTGCAGCTCATAAGTGAAACTCTTGTCAAGGGTGAGTATGTACCATCCGCTGTAGGAACAGTAGGGTAAAGAAGTGCACAATGCTGTCTCCAGATGGCTCACTGCTAGAGGGATTTTTACTGTGGGTTGGGGGCCAAACTGGACCAGCTTGCAGAGTGAATGAGCCTAGACAATAAATGCACATACACACATTTGGAAAACTGCATATTCTAGGGGGCAATCGGTCAAGTTGCCTCCAGGAGCAGGCGAAAGCTGTAAGTCTTCCAAGTTCTAATCAGACAGTCTTCATTTTAAATAAATGAAAAGATTACATTATAGTCAATGCAGATCACAGTCAAGCAACGTTGTTTTCTTTAGGAATACTAATAAGTGGCTTTAGTATATTTCATGCCTCGTTCAGATCTTTTATTGTCAAGCAGCCTTATTTATCTGTCTCTGTCCCACTTCGTGTGTTTGAACTGCTCGTGTCTTGGCGCCCACCATTTCAGTGATCCAGATAGCAACCATTAGTTTTTGTCAAAGTATCTGTTCATGCTCAGTTTCTGTATAATCACAGGGAATAAAAATGCCACTTAGTGCAAGAGAGACCTACGCTCATGAGGTGTCTGGAGAGCTTGGCACACGTCTCCTAACATATTACTGCACTGGCAGCATTGCCTAATGATTCATGGGGTGGAAGAATACAGGTTTGTATATGGCTTGATTCTGGGCACCCTGTTTTGTTATGACTTCACTGTGAACAGCTGTGCATGCATACTCGCAGGAACACAGGGTAGCTGGAAGAGAAGTGCAGTTTAAACAATGGCTTTCCACTGATTTCAGGTGGGATAAACAAAAGGAAGAGGCAGATTCCCTGGCTGTTGGAAAGTTCTTGCTCCAAATAGGGCCAGATTTTCAAAAGAGTTCTGATCCTATTTAGGCACTGAAATAAGCAGCCAACCCACCATGCTGAGCTTTTCTGAAAATCTGGCCAACTGTGTATAGCTCTAAATGCACTCCTCACGTTTCCTTATGGTGCTGACTCAAATATTCGTTATGACGAATACGACAAATGCAGCCCTGTTCGTAAATTGTTGACAACGAACCCAATAGCTATGAAAGTGTGTGTTTGTTCTTAAGTATCTGCCAAATTGGTTGTGTGAGCGAAGTTTAGCTTTTGGGTTGTTTGGGAACTTTTTTCTCCACCCATTCACCAGTAGTGATGGACAATTATTCCCTACCCTCAACTCACATGGTATTGGCTCTGCTCCCTGCTGTTAAACCTACTGTCTCCTTTAAATACACCGAAGACAAATTGTGTGTGTGTGTGTGTGTGTGTGTGTGTGTGTGTGTGTGTGTGTGTGTGAGAAAGTGTGAAATATCAATTGAGAGACCGAAAAATGAGAGTAGGTGGGTACTGCACCTGAAAAGTGATGCAGCCATAATACAAGTCAGGACACGCTCTCTGTGGAGGCTTCAGGTGCAGCCTGCTCAGAACCGTAGGACGAAAAAATAAAAATAGGTGTTGAGAGAGATCCTGGTGGTCCGTGCCTGAATAAGAAACCATATGGATAGAGATGGATGTTTGGGAACTGTTAAATGCTTAATTCTCACTGTATATAAGCAAAAGATTCTTGGCACAGGTGATTATGTAATTGTTTTATAATGGTAAACATTCACAGCGCCCTAAAGTCTATATGGCATTGAGGAATGCGAGTATTCCTCAATTGCCATGCAATCTGACTGGCCCTCAGCACCAGCTGGTGCCCCGCATGGCCAGATGTGTGAAATTTGGTGACTGCAGGGGTCGCCAGGTGGAAAGCGAAGGGATTGGCTTAACCTGGGAAGCTAGCCAATATATGTAAAGAAATGCAAAGGCTAGACATCAGAATAATGGGACTAAGTGAGTGAGATGTTCCGGAGAGGTCAAGATGACTTTGTCATAAGCATTATGAGTGGCAAAGAATACAGAGTTATTAGTGCAGGTGGATGGCAAAGTAGGAAAGGAATGGTAATTATAGTAAGTAGGGCTGTAGCTGGAAGGATCGAATAAGTGAGTCTATCTGAACAATAATGATGATTATGATAAAAGCACATCCAAAAGATGATATTGAAGTGTATGCCGCAAGAACTGCAGATTCTGATGATGATGGCCAACAATTCTGTGAAAACACAGAAAAAGCAATGGAAATGAGTGACAGGGGGAAAAAAAGACAGAGTGGTAATTCTTATGGGAGACTGGAACACAAAAGTAGGAAGGGGTAGGATATCTGTGACAGTTGGCACATTTGGTCTTAGTGGAACAAATGACAGAGGAGAAAGATTAATGGAATTTTGTGAGAAAGATGACCTCATTATTTGCAATACTCATCTTGAAGAGAATCTATCACAATCAACCATAGTTATAGAAATGGGGTTAGGAAGGTTAAGGTTATGCCAAGCGCAAATTGTGGATCAGATTATAGATTGGTATTGATGAGACTGAATATCAACCTGAAAAAATGTACGGAAAGCTAAACATTATCTAGGTTGGAACCTTGAAGCTCTGAGGAATCAGGAGATACAAAGTCATTACCAAGAAGAAGTGTTGCATATCATTCATGAAAACAAAGACCAGTGACTTGAGTACATCTGAAAGATGCTATCAGAGAAGCTGCAGATAAATGTGTGGGAAGAAGTTACTAGCTAAGAGAACCCCCTTGGATACCAGATGAAATTATTGTTCTGATGGACAAAAGAAGGAAAGTAAAAGCACAAAGATCAATAATGGAAAGAGAGGAATATTGAAGACTAAATAGAATGATAAAGAAAAAATGCAGATTAGCAAAGTTCGAATGGTTGAATGAGAAATGTAAAGACATTGAACAATTGGCTAAAGAGAAGGAACAAGTGAGGTAAGAAACTTTTAATTACAGAAAAAAGGTGATCGATACAACACTTAAGGACAAAAATTGGCAATGTTTGATGGATCCTAAAGACAAGAATGAACAATAGGGAGAATATATCAAGGAATTATATGGTGGTAGGCCTGAAAAATCTCAATTTAGAGATCAGTCAAGTAAACCTGCCAATAATGGATAAAGAAATCAAGGCAGCAGTGACTTCTGAATAGAAAAGTGCTAGATTGTATTTGAATACTGGCTGAATTGTTAAAAAGCATAGAGGATGAAGGCTTGAAAGCCCTGTCAGAGGTAATGAAGAATATGTTTGAGACAGGAGAATTGCCAAAGATTTTACAACCCCACTCTATCCAAATCCCCCAAAAAAGAACACTTCTGCAGTCTTTACAATTCATAATCAGCCTGGTATCGCATGACTCTCTGATATTTTTGCAAGTTGTTCAAGACTGACTACCCGGAAAGACAGATAAGAAAATAAGCGAAAAACAATATAGCTTCAAACATAGAAAGGGCAAGATAAATACCATTATGAACTTGAAGCTCATATTAGAAAGATCAATTGGAATGAGGAAAACAATATATTTCTGTTCATTGACTTCAAAAAGCATTTGCCAGAATCCACAATTACAAATTGCTTAATATATTAAGATCTGTAGAGACTGGTGGATACAAACTCCAAGTGAAAAAACAATTATTCTGGAATCAGAAGGTGATTATAATGTGAGATGAAAATGAAAATCTAATAGAGATCAAGAGAGAAGTGAGATAAGGTTGTATAATGTCACTTTATTCAACATTTATAGTGAGTGATTAATCGAAGAAACAGAAGACTATATTCAGATGAATGGAAAATAGGGGAATAACATTCACTATGCAGATGACATTGTTGTCGGCTGATTCAGAAGAAGGCCCGATGAAGTTAGTGGAGATTATATATCCTCTCATGTTGAATGTGGACAAGACAAAACTATGGTGGTATGCAAGATTCCAGTGAACCACATAGCTGTACAGCAAGTGAGAAATTATTGCTACTTAAGAAGCATTATGATGGAAGATTGGGTGCTGAAATCAGAACCAGAACAGAGAGCGTGAAAGAGACATTTTGGAAGTATACATTTTTGATTAGAAGGGACACAAAACTGAAGACTAAATTCTGACTCTTAAATTTACATTTGAGCTATGTTAAATTATGGCGGTGAAACATGGACATTGAAGCAAAGAAAGTACAATCCTTCAAAGTACAGTGTTACAGAAGAATTCTGAAAGTATAATGGAGACACTGTGTAATCAGCACAAAAGTGTTGGCAATAACTGGAACTCAGCAAACACTAATCAGCCCTCGAAGAGCAAGCCTCCCTGTTACACTCCTCTCACCAAAAAAAGGCTTGGTCGCTCCAGGGCAAGTTCAAGCTGAGGGAGTACTATTTTTTTCTCTCCCCCTCCCCAGGGCTGGCCATCTTCCATGCACCTTGAGAAGGAGATGAAGCTACCCACCACGCTGTCCTTGTTTGCCCAGTGCTCATCGTCTGGGTGCCCACCTCCCGGCAGGCATCATCTGGGTTCCCACTTCATGCCCCTTCAGAACCTTTATTTCTTCCATCACCCCTTGCCAGTCTGCTTTTCTGACTGCCTCTCTGGCTCTCCATTCCTCAGGCTGCTGTCCAAGAAAAACTGCTTGCTCGCGCTCTCTCTCCCCCGAGCTCCCTTCCTCTCCGTCACCCGGAACTGAAGCCTGTCCCTCTCATCCTCCAGCATATCAGTTTGCCACTCCACACCCCGCGTACCCAAGGCCGGCTCATCCCTCTCTTGTAGGGCCTGCTGCTTGCTGTCCTTCAGAGCAGCCGTTTGCCTCTGGTACCTTTCCTCTCCAATCAGAGTGTTCTGCTCCCCGCTAAGTGGTCTGCTCCCAGCACTAAGAGCTGCTGTGTGCATCACCACACTGCTTATTCCTCTCACCTCAGGCACAGTGGGATGAGACACCTCGGGGAGCGTAAAAGGAGCAACGCCCCCGCAACAGAAACTAAAGCAGTTTTTTTCAGTGTTTGCTTCGGACCTGGCGTTGTCCCCCATTAGGCTATTCTGTTGTAGGGACGCTTCCATAATCAAGGCCAGGGGCACTGGCTGCAGCTGTAAGGGGCACATGGCTGGGGCAGGGGGAAATTCTTGGGGGACGAGGAATATAAGGAAAGAGGAGTGCTGAATGCAGCGAATGGACGGGGATCTCCAGCAAGGTTAGATTGTCTCTCTGTCCTGCAGGAATTTCAGCAGTTTGTATTTACAATGCGTGTTTATAATCTCTCAAATCCTCTTGATGTGGCTTCCTAATTATTCATGAAATACAAATTAGGCCTTCTGGATGCACTTGTCCTACAGACCTTTACCGGCTCAGAGCAGTAGGGGCCCAGCACATGTGTGCATTTCACTGTGATGTGTGTGTGTGTGGGGGGGGGGGGGGGGGAATGTATTTATTTATTTTTTTTTTTAAAGAGCACACTGAAAAAAAATCACATTACTGGGAGAAATTATCACTTACATTCTAAAAGGTGGCCAGAAGCACATTTCTGTTTTAAAGGGCTCAATTTAGCAAAAATGTTATTTGCATGGCTGCTGGCCATGGAAACACAGCTTGCATCTGTAGGTTGAGAGGGACAGAGTGAGCTGAATCAGAAGTGATTATAGATCATTAGCAGTAACTTATGGAGCATTCACCTTGTGGAGCAGTATTGGTGCTCATATTGTTTGTATCAGAGTAACAGCCGTGTTAGTCTGTATTCGCAAAAAGAAAAGGAGTACTTGTGGCACCTTAGAGACTAACCAATTTATTTGAGCATGGGCTTTCGTGAGCTACAGCTCACTTCATCGGATGCATACTGTGGAAATTGCAGAAGACATTATTATATACACAGACACCATGAAACAATACCTCCTCCCACCCCACTCTCCTGCTGGTAATAGCTTATCTAAAGTGATCATCAAGATGGGCCATTTCCAGCACAAATCCGGGTTTTCTCACCCTCCGCCCCCCCACAGACAAACTCACTCTCTTGCTGGTAATAGCCCATCCAAAGTGACCACTCTCTTCACAATGTGTATGATAATCAAGGTGGGCCATTTCCTGCAGAAATCCAGGTTCTCTCACCCCCTCACCCCCCCTCCAAAAGCCACACACACAAACTCACTCTCCTGCTGCATAAATCCAAGTTTAACCAGAAGGCCGGGGGGGGGGGACGACCTTGATTTTCATGCACGTTGTAAGGAGAGAGTGGTCACTTTGGATAGGCTATTACCAGCAGGAGAGTGAGTTTGTGTGTGTATGGGGGTGGGGGGGGTGAGAAAACCTGTATTTGTGCGGGAAATGGCCCATCTTGATTTTCATGCACGTTGTAAGGAGAGTGGTCACTTTGGATAGGCTATTACCAGCAGGAGAGTGAGTTTGTGTGTGTGGCTTTTGGAGGGGGGTGAGGGGGTGAGAGAACCTGGATTTCTGCAGGAAATGGCCCACCTTGATTATCATACACATTGTGAAGAGAGTGGTCACTTTGGATGGGCTATTACCAGCAAGAGAGTGAGTTTGTCTGTGGGGGGGCGGAGGGTGAGAAAACCTGGATTTGTGCTGGAAATGGCCCATCTTGATGATCACTTTAGATAAGCTATTACCAGCAGGAGAGTGGGGTGGGAGGAGGTATTGTTTCATGGTCTCTGTGTATATAATAATGTCTTCTGCAATTTCCACAGTATGCATCCGATGGAGTGAGCTGTAGCTCACGAAAGCTCATGCTCAAATAAATTGGTTAGTCTCTAAGGTGCCACAAGTACTCCTTTTCTTATTGTTTGTAGGTGAGCCCATTGCGGGGAGCTGCAGTTATACACATTTTTCAGCTCTGGTGTTCCATCCAAGAGGCAGCATGGCTTCTGTACGTTGAGTGACACTGGCCAGTTACACCAGTATAGAGCATTACTTCAGAGATGATCTCTACACCAGATAATCGGCAGCCAGGATCCACCGCACTTCCAACGTGCTCTTATTTCATACAGCCCAGGGTCCTGTGCAGCTCTTAGGACCTGAAGGCTGCAGTAGTCCTCTGGATGCGTAGCAGAATAACTCTCCATCCGTTAGAAAATGTATCCCCCAACCTGATGGAGTCTTCTGTTTGTCTGAAACACTCATTTACCTGAATCTGTTGTTCCCCAATTTCATGAAAATACAGAGATTACCAACTCTGGAAAAAATAATGGAAATGCTATGCACGCACGGGGACCCCCTCTGCAAGAGCAAGTGACTTTTAGTCTGGGTGTCAGACTCACGTGGTTGTTGCCACAGCACTCACAAGGCATCACTCTTGCACAAATATGTTTCGTTCCATAGACACCACCACCCCGGCCCCTCCAGGCAGAGCAGCCGATCACGGTTTGAGAACCCACTGTATTAGAAGAAGAGTCTCTGGCAGCATCAGTTTACTAGGCATGTTTTTCATACCACATGCAAAAAGCCTATCTCTTTGTGGTTATCCTTTTTCATATCCGAGTAGTCACCAGGCAGAGTTCAAAAGTTCGCCTTCCACAAGGGAAGAAGCAGAAAGTAGCAGATTTTTCCTGGCTGGTAGTTGGCCTGCTGGGCAAGCTTTGTTGCAGTTATTCCAGTCTTTAGTAGGTGCCATTAGGCTGGTCTTGCCGTCAGGTTTATCTTGTTAGCAGCTGGTAGTAGGTAATTGCTGGAAGATACGAGTCTGGTTCTACAGTATGTGTCAACAGATGAAATGCTGGGGATGGTCCAACGCTCTTTGCAGGAATTCTCTCTGCAAATGCCAACCAGAATGGGAGCTCAAAATTCCCAGACACAATTAATAGTGGACTATAAATGTTTCTTCATCATGCCACATTATTATTTAATATTTTTCAAGCACACCACAAGCCAGGAGAACCATTGTCCCTCATAATATGATCCTTCCTCTTCAATCTTAGACTTTTGAGCAGTGAAATAGTTATCAATGTTGGCATTTAAAGTATCATTATTGAGCATCTGAGTTAGCCCCCATTGAAATGAATGGGGCAGTGTGTGACTCAGAGCTGTTTTTTCTGGCTCTCTGTGAACTTGAGCAGGCGTCACTGCATTGGTCCCACTCTGATCACATTAGTGTGGGTTTCTTTGCAGCCACAAGATGAGAGATTTCTTTAAAAAAGCTGAGATGCTGGAGGACAAATGAGGCCAGTCTGTGAACCCCTGACTAGGCCCTGGCACCTCCCCAAAGCACCTTTTAGAATATAAGTGCTGTATGGGCCTGATGGGCTTGTAGCCCATGGCTCATGTACTGAACAGAGCTCTCCAGGAAGAGTCAGGGGAG
The DNA here is from genome assembly GCF_965152275.1 of Natator depressus. Taxonomy (NCBI): domain Eukaryota; kingdom Metazoa; phylum Chordata; order Testudines; family Cheloniidae; genus Natator; species Natator depressus. Next base: position 937,073 of record NC_134259.1, read on the forward strand.
CTAGTGCTGTGTCGTGCGATGCTGGCCAATGGTGCAGTCAGTTAGATTCAGCAAGGATCTGAAGAAGGTGCAAATGATTCTTTGCACTAAGGCGCACTGGGTTTTTGGAAGGGAAATGGCCAAGGAGGTGTGTGTGTGTTGTTGTTTTTGAGTGACCAATAAGCCAAACCCCAGGAACGGAATGTGTTTGGCCACTAACTCAGGCTCTACATGGTCTATTGAGAATGGGGGGTGGAGGGACTCACATAGCTAGATCCTAGTTCCTGAATTTCCCCATCTGTTGATAACTAAGAGTTTGCCTTTGTGCACCTGGAAAGAGCAGAGAAATTGTTCTGGAGCATCTCCGATATTATTCCCAGCATTGGGGTAGTTAAGGAAACTGTCCTAGCTCTAGCCTGTCCAGTAGGGGCCCTACAGAAGGCTTCACTTTTAGTCCAGCCTGAATTATCAATTTACTAATCTCTGATTAATAATTGAAGGCCCTGTCTGATCTCTGGTACGTACAGAATGTAATGAGAGTTACCAGGTGTTGCTTTGCCTGGCAGTGCCAGACCCACTGCTGCAGATGTGGCCGGCCATCCATCTGATTGTTCAGTAGTCATTTTATTTATAAAAAGAAAAGGTGGACTTGTGGCACCTTAGAGACTAACCAATTTATTTGAGCATAAGCTTTCGAGAGCTACAGCAAAGCTTATGCTCAAATAAATTGGTTAGTCTCTAAGGTGCCACAAGTCCACCTTTTCTTTTTGCGAATACAGACTAACACGGCTGCTACTCTGAAACCTTTATTTATAAAGCCGTCTTTTCCCCATCCCCTCTCTGGCCTGTGCCTGAAATGCTTGGCATGGTATGCCACAGCATTAAAACAGAGGAGATTTAAAATTACAATGAACCTTCTAGTGATTTTCCAGCAGATGATCCGAGGCGCTCTGTGCATTGCTGGGGAGGCTGGGCAGAAACCAAGCCAAGCCACTGGCAGGAGAGAGTCCTCATAAACACAGGCTAAAGAAGGAGCCATCAGCAAAAGGAACCTGGGGAGAGAGCACTCAGCCTTCCTGCAGGCATTCTTCTCCTGTCTGCAGCAGCTTTCCCCCTGCAAGGAGAAAGGCAAGGGGTGCTAAATGGAACCCCTTTAGTGCCCCTACACCCAGCCCCAGGCTCTAGCACACCAAAGAAAGGGGGGCAATAATCTAAACATTTAGGCTGTGATTTCCAGAGGTGCCTGCAGGAGCGAAGTGCCCGAATCCCATTGGAATGTGGTGGCTTGGCTCTGGTGAAACCCCTAGCCTGGTTGGTTTTTGTGCCCCCATCCTCTAAAGAGGGGCCTGTCCCATTCTAGCTGCTCCTTGGCACATTTTAAAAATCATTATAAAAGAGACTGCCCCTTTGACCAATAAGCAACATTTGTTGTAACAACCCATCTGTCTTATTTCCCAGCCCCCCATAGCCAGTGAAAGCAAATACGGGGCCAGCAACAAAGGGAACCTCTTGAGAGGTCATTTGAAAGTATGCGGGGGAAGGAGCCCTGATAACTGGCAGGGAGCGAGTTACACCCCGTGAGGCTTACCACAGCAAAGGAGCAACGGGGAGAGCCCCAAAGCAACTGGCATCGGAGCATGTACTTAATCGTCAGCGTCGCCTTTCTTTGAGGCCACGGTTGGAGAGGGCTGAGGTGATGAACAGATTCTATCCATGTCCTTTTTGAGCCACCATTTGAGCCTGCTAAGCGGTTGCCTGAATGGTTTTATATACCATGTAATACCACGGTCTCCTTGGGCATCCAAGGCCTCATGCCTACTGGGACTCGTATTAAAGCAGGCGATGTGCTGTCATCCATTCCAGGAACACTCGGGGGTAGGGAGCATCAGAAGTGGGGAGTAATTCATTAAGCAGAATTAATGCTTGGGCCGCAAACGGGGGTGCGTTTCAGATAACGAAGGAAGGGAAAAGTCCCTCTGGATTTCTGGGGTGGTTGTGGCTTTGCAGTGACATCACAGAACTGGATTTCACTCTTCCCTTTCTCTGCAAAGGTCTGTCCAGTTTTACTTGACATCTCTGTTTCTTTTGTCTCCATCCAGGGCAGTGACGCTGACTCAGTGGACAAGAACAAATGCTGCACACTCTGCAACATGTCCTTCACCTCGGCAGTGGTGGCCGAATCACATTACCAAGGCAAAATCCACGCCAAAAGGTTAAAACTGTTGCTAGGTGAACAGCCAGCACTAAAGGCCACAGGTAGGTCCAGAGACCATGAATACGAGGAGACATTAGAAAGCAGAACCTGCTGTCCATTCAGCTTTATGACTATTCACTGCACCAAAGCAGGATTGGGGTGCACTGCAGCTCAAATGACTCTGCCGATTGAGAACGTAAAGGGATAGCTAACGAATAAAGATCAGCAGAAGCAGCTATTCATTTTTCTTGCTGTCATAATAACCTTTTAAAAAAACCTGCTGATGCCATTATTGCCTGTCTGGTTCACGTAGATTAGTAGTTTATCAGACACCGTTGGCCCTTATATTAGAGTGTTATCTCTGCTTCCATGTTTCTGCAAATCGTCTGCACATTGGAAGACAATGTCTCCTCCAGGCATGCATAACCAATGACAAGATTCACTTTCATTATCAGAAATTATTTGTCAACTCAGCTAATATGTTTAACCCCTTATAGTTACTGCACACGGCAGAATATAATCGGCTCTCACTGTAGAGGAAAATCTAGACTTTAAAACATTTTGGATCACTGGCCTCTTGATTTTTGCCTACATGGCATTCATGCCATTCTCTGCAGCGATTCCAATAATGCAGGCTCATTCACTTTTACGTCAGAAAAGACAAATGTTGGAATCAGATAATTTAGCCATCTTGTTGTTTTCCTATCCATAAAATCCTTTCAACTTCTAACAATCTTTGAACCTGAACTTCCACTGCTATTCAATCCGGACAGAGGATACTGGATACTAAACAGGCATTAACATTGGGCTGTAATCTTAGAGATAGGTGCAATGTATTTCACTAAAAGAAAAGGAGTACTTGTGGCACCTTAGAGACTAACCAATTTATTTGAGCATGAGCTTTCGTGAGCTACAGCTCACTTCATCGGATGCATTCAGTGAAGTGAGCTGTAGCTCACGAAAGCTTATGCTCAAATAAATTGGTTAGTCTCTAAGGTGCCACAAGTACTCCTTTTCTTTTTGCGAATACAGACTAACACGGCTGTTACTCTGAAACCTGTCATGTATTTCACTGTTACTACCAGCAGCAGTTCCTTTAGAAAGGAATTTAAATTTAGCTGTGCATTTTATATCCCTATCTAATGGGTCGGATGTAAATCCTAGGTATAATTAAATAAGGTTTTTCTTGCTTTACAGACTGTAGATGGTGAAGTATAAAATAGCACTTGTCTTTTATCCTCTTCCTTGTTGTGCTTAAGAATGGTCACTCCCTTTACCTGGGGGAATAGCAGGGAATCACTTTTAAACCATGGCTTACTCATTGTTTTAACTAAAGAATATCTTCCTGAAGGGAGTCATTACAGGTCATCATCAATTAAATTACAGAAATATAATAGATATAGTGGGCATTTGGTGACCAACTGGTGCAGCTTTCTGTCAGAAGACACTATGGGTAAAAATTTCAAAAGCACCTAAGTGGCTCCAGAGACTAAGTCCTCTTAAGACAACTTAAGTGCTTTTGAAAATTTTGCCCTGAGTAGTTTGGGACCCGAATATGGGAACTCAGACTGGGCATGGAAGTTACCTGCAACCTTGTTATGTTTCTGCCCAAGCTTTGGGTGCCACAACTTCTAACCCCTTACCAATGCTAAGAGAACTGATATGAGATGGCATAATGACTCGATTTAAAGTTGCTTTCTTGCTTGGAAGGCCAGTATCAGGCTTTTGTCCTCAGGACATGCATCGCAGTTTGACTCAAATTATGGGTAACGCTAAGAAAGGCACCAGTGGAAAGAATACATTTGTTTATATTTTAGACTGTGAGAATTTCTTTTTAAAGACCAGACTCCTTCGTAGGGAAAATATTTGAACTTTCCAAGCTTCCACAGGTTTGTTCTCCAGGATGTAAGCCTGAAGGGCTGGATACAAAGCCCACTGAGCTCAATGAGCTTTGGATCAAGCCTCAAATAAATGAGTGAATATCTGTTCTCTGAGCCATGTGAGTGCTTCACATGTAGGTCAACTGTTCAAATCCATAAGCTGTTTTCTGGCCAATGTGAAATTAGTTGTTTGTATTACAGTAGCACCTAGGAGTCCTTGTCATGGACCAGGTCCCCGTTGCGCTAGGCGCTGTACAAACACAGAACAAAAAGATGGCCCTTGCCCCAAAGAACTTCAACTGATGCATAAGACAAGAAACAACAGCTGGAGACCGATGAGGAGAAGGAAACAACGTGACAATATTGGTCAGCATGATAGACTATGGTCTCAGCTCACCAACTGCCTAATCATGATGTCTTTTCAGTTCCTAATGAACGATATGTTCGTATTTAAAAACCTGAAACCCCCACACCATAAATTAACTAGTCAAGGACTGAATGGACATGGAGACTGATGTTACTTCTCCAGACTGACATTACCTTACCAGAATGGGGTCAGAGGTTGTGTAGTGGAAACTTGCAGTGGTATTGTCCATGCTGCACCTCTCCTATGTAAAGAGAAAACATTACCCACAACATTGTCTCAAGCAGCACTGTAAAGAGCCCTGATTTCACTTTGTGTTTTCATTTAATTTTGTTAATCTGAATCAAGTGAGCTGAGTCTGTACTATACCCGCACCCCTTGCTGCATATCTCTCTGTGTAACGAGCTCTTCAGTTGTAGTAATCACTAGGAAAGAATAACTCAAGTATTCATTAAGTCTTCTTGATACTTGATCTGATGAATCTAAGCAATAGGAATATATTAATCAGCAGTGGCCATCCTTCTCCAGGAGTTCTCAAGCACTCCCCTTTAAATACAGCTTTTATGTGGGCTCCCTACAGAACCAGTTTCTTTTGAGATTTCTCTGCTGGAATGGAGACCAGCTCCTTTGTGCTCCACGTAACAGAGGCTCTCTCTCGTACTCCAGACTGCTGCTTCAAAGATTCTGCTTTCAAGAGTCCTAGGAGTCACGTATAGACAGCTGTGAGTGTGGCAGTTGCTGTGTGTGAAGTAGCATCTCAAGGCCTATTTGCCAAGCATTACTCACATTGCATTAACAAATGTGATTTCAGTGCAGGCTTACAGAAAAATCTGCTGGTAACTGTGTGTTCTGTGGGGTGGGTGGCCCCAAGTTCTAGGGCACAAATACATAACTGAGATTTGGCCTTGGAGTTTTACTATAACAGCTCCAGGAAGAGCCCCCCAGAGACTTTTCTCTATTTTTATGGAAGATTTAGGTGGTTGCAGGAAGACTTAACCTACGCGCATCTCAACCTTCCTATTGAAACTGCTACCTCTGACTCTGATGGTGGAATTACTGGCTCCAGACACCTGTTTTCTGCTCCTTTCTCTAGACAGTAGGTCCCTTTTATTCAGTGATACTTAGGAGTGTCTCTCAGCCTTGGAGGATGCTCCGGGATCCGGTGGCTTTTTCCATATATTCTATCTTGGGATGAATCTTAGTTGAAGTGTTTTGTGAGAGAAAGAAAATAGAAAGCAAAAGAGCATTTAATATTAGGATTATTTTAATCCACTCAGAAGTAAATCATTGGCTTGTAACAATTCAAGCAGTGATCATTCTTTAAACAAAAAGCTCAGGTTGCAGATTGAATCAGAGCATATGTCCATTAGACCAGTGGTTTTCAGCCAGGGGTCTACGCAGGGGGCATGCAGAGGTCTTCTGGGGGTACTCAACTCATCTAGATGAGTGTTTCTCAGCCTGGGGGTTGCAGCCCCAAGGTGGGTCACGAGCCAGGTTTAGGGGGAATTGCAAGTGCAGGGCTGTCATTGGGGGTGGCAAGCAGGGCAATTGCCCGGGGCCCCATGCCACAGGAGGCCCCACAAAGTTACATGGGGCTTGGGCTTCAGAAAAGGCTCACAAGTGAAAAACAGGCTGAAGTATCACACTGAAATGTAAGTACGATATTTATATTCGAATCGATGTATTTTATAATTATATGGTAAAAATGAGAAAGAAAGAAAGTTTTCAGTAATAGCGAGCTCTGACGCTTTTGTATTTTTGTGTCTGATTTGTATTTTAAGTGAGATGGAACTTGAAATCAGACTCCTGAAAGGGGTACAGTAGCCTGGAAGGGTTGAGAGCCACTGCACTAGACTCTCCACCAAAGAGGGAAGATGAGAATGATTGAATGAAACCCAAGTCCCCCACACCCACAACTGCACATATCTGCACAGCCCAGTCACTGATTCCTGGGGGGAAACATCAAATAGAAACCCTTTCAAAGTATAATGTTATTAAGAAGAGATATAATAGGTACAATTTTAGAGGTGTTGAGCACCTGCAGGCCCCATTGACTTCAGCTGGCGTTGTAGGGACTCAGCCACCCTGACCCCAGATTGGTGAGCACAGCCATTGCTCTTGCAAGTCTAAAACACCAAGTATTCTCCTTTGGGCACCCGTCTAACTATTAACCAGGCCCAAAACTGCTTAGCCTTAAAAATTCATCAACATTAGCACTCTTCAGACCAGTAAGCGTACTTGTTTATATGCATCAGTTGCTTCTCCTTTGCTTTCATCCCACTGTGACTAGACTTTTCGTCCTGGGATGAATATAAACATGGAAAATCAAAGTGTGCTGAACAGAACTCTCTCAAGTTTAAAAATTGCAAGTTCTTTACAGGGCATATAAATGGAGGGGTTAAAAGAGACTGTCTCGTTAAACTTCTCCCCTCCAGCCATGAGATTGATGAAATCTTTTGGTCTGCAAAGTTAGGAACTACAGGGATGGCAATGCACAGTGCAGCATGTACACATGAAAACATTTGCAGTCACCTGGAGCACACCATAATAATATCTGCTGCTATATGGGCCATCTCTACTAAAAGCAGTATGTTCAAATGTACTATAGGAACAAAATACCAAGGGAGGTGGTGGATTCTCCAACCCTTGGTGTCTTCAAATCACGACTGGATGCCTGCCTGGTAGATATGCTGTACTCAAACAAAGGTTAATGGGTTCGGTACTGGAGTACCTGTATATAATTCTTTGGTCTGTGTTATACAGGAGGTCAGATTAGATGATCACAATGCCTTAAAATCTATGAATCTATTCATAATGTTCTAATTCTTTGTTTTAACATGCAGATGTATTGTGTGCACTTGTCCATGCTGGAGTCTGGTGTACTGCAAGACTGAACTTTTAGCATGAAAGTCTTTTTTTAATTTATAGGACCCCCCCCCCAAAAAAAGAATACAAAATCTCCACAAACAGGTAAACTGTTCATAGTCCCCTCATTAAGAAATGCTCCAAAAATTATGAAACTTCCCCAAAATTTTTCATTTGGGCTAAGATTAAGCAATCTTACTTTTTGTCCTACTGATAGGACCATTGTATGTAAATATCTATAATGAGAATTTAATTAGCATTGTTGATATGCTTGAGAGATGAAAGAATTTATAACTACATCTGGCTATACATAAGTCACTTCAGATGTGGAGCCACCTCTGGACTGAAGGTAGCAGCTGTTTAAATCATTCAGTAACAACAACAAAGTTTAGAGGCAAAAATGAACACTAATGTGTGCAGCTGAAACTTCGGGGAAATTTACAGAGAGATGATTTGAGAGCTGGTTGAAAAACAGCGGAAATTTATAAAAAAAAAAATAGAACTGAAAGTGTGTACCATTTCACCAAAATCTGAATTTTTTTCTACCAGCTCTGCTACCAAAGTTCTGTTCCTCATCACCCGTTGTGAACATTGGCTGGAACACCAAAGGTAATACCCCTGCTCTTTCAAAAATTATCTTGGGAGCTTTAATGATCAGAAGCTCTGTTTGACTACTTTTCTGAAAGAGAGCTCCTCCAGACCTGGCCTTTTGGGTCTGCACTGACTCCGAGGGCAAAGTGCACCTACTGTATTCTAACACCCACTTCTGGTCTTTGTTTTTGCCCTCCCTCCCCTCCCCTCCTGGACTCCTCCCATCCAAGTACTTGCCCGTCTTGACCCTATGAATCTGACTTACGTATGAGTGTGAGTACTTTTCCCTGTGAACGAGGTAGTGTTAGTGCCCAGCTTGTTTTCTTCGCTGCTGTTTAATACAGCTGAGAGAGGTTTAGTCCTTTTGCATGGATTTTCATGCTAGATCCAGACTTGTTTGAGCTCTCTATTGAATTAGTAAGGATCTTCTGAATCAGTGTGAAGTTACATAAATTCTCAATTTTGACTAATGTACGCCCTATATAGTTCAAGCAGTGAGCACACTTGCATGTATAATAATCTCTGCCATAGCAGCTTTATCAGCAAAGAAGGATTATCCTGGTACTCCTATCTGGTAATCTAGATGCTTTTCTTGATAGTTTTAAATAACAATTACTCATCACACAGCAGTCTTCCTCTCTGACCATGGGAATAATGCAGATACATTTCAATGTATTCTGCGTCTCTGCACAAACTCATATTGTATCCTGGATTTGAGAGCTAACTGCTACTTGATATTCTGGTTTTCCTACATACTCAGTATCACAGAAAATTTGGGTCAGTTTTCAATGTATTTCAGAAATATTCTATTTCTGAATTTTATCATCTCAGAGTTAACAAAATGCTGATCTTATATCATTTCCCAGTTGGAGCAGTTAGAAGATTGAGGAGTGATTTGACAATAAGCTTTTTTATTACTGGAAAAAGTGATGTCTTATCACTGTGGTGAAATATTTCTGATCCTTTCCCATTCCTGATCCTTTCCCATTTTTGCTGTGTTATGCTGGCGCCCTCAGAGGCTTCATGTCACCAACACTACTGATTAATTTCTCTAGTCATTTCTAGCATCTTCTGTCAACTTGCATTCAGTCATCAGTGCAAATTATAAAACAGAGAATTGTGGGTAAAATAATAGCTGCTACCCTCATTTATTCCAGTGCTGGGACCTGCCATTTCAGGAAGGTGGAAAATGGCACACCAGCACCAGCAGAGTAGGATAGTTGATGATGAATCATCGTTTGAGGAAGTGCCATGTCTCCGGAGCAGTGGTTCCGCAGCTGATGGTTGGTGTGCAGTAGAAGACCTAGCATTGCCATTCTGGGTAAGAAATGATACTATGCAGCAAAACGTCAAAGGCACCCATATTTTTAGAGATGCAGTAATCTGCACTCCGCTCCCATCAGGAACCACCGTGAACAGAATTTCCTTGGCATTTCACTCCATTGGTGCCTGATTCAGGTTTTCAGTCTCAGATCTGTTAAAAGTGATGGAATAAAATAACTCTCAGAATTTGGTTGTGACTATAAATCCATGGTACAGTCAGGCCAAGCCTACACTACAGACCTATTGCAGTATAACTACGTTGGTCAGGGATGTGAAAAATCCACACCCCTGGGCAACGCAGTTATAACTGACCTAACCCCCCCGCTCAGGTAGCACCATGTTGATGGGAGAGCTTCTCCCGTTGACATAGCTACTGCCTCTCCGGGAGGTGGATTGACTACGCTAATGGGAGAAGCTCTTCCGTCGGCATGGTACGGCAGCACTGGAGCGATCAGTGAAGACAGGCTCTCAGTGTCAACCTTATCTGTGGAATTTCTTCTTTTCTGAGGGAAACTATATTTCCATAATTCCCTTTTGTAATGGGGCAGCTGAGTGGTTAATTTCTTAGTATTGTTATCCTGAGTTCCTCTTGGATAGGGTGCGGAGTTCAGTGCCTTTGTAAGTAGTCCTATGATTAGAAAGTGTTGTACACAAGAAATAAGTGAAACAGTTGTCCATCACCAGTGTGCTGAAGTGTTTAACTGTAAATGTTGCCTCACGCCCCTCCAATACCAAAAAACAATGCAAGACAGACTGTTATAAGCTACATAACACGTTGCACCAGTAGAACCAGAGTCAAAGGAAGGAAGTTTTTGCTAGGGTTAATTATTTTCATGTTGCTACTGAGGGAATGACATTTTGTCCTGTTTCTGGCTAGAAGGTACTGTACGTTAAAAAGATAAATTCCCATTTGGAGTGAAGTCAGCTGTCATTTATTTCTGTTCAGGAAGATCCTGAGTTCCAGTAGATAGGGGATGTGTTTCATTAATTAGTGGTTAAATATGGCAATAGTTCAGGCCTAGCTGTAGTTGTTAACTAGGTCTAAGTGACGCAACAATACAAAAATAGATTTTGCATTACAAATGCATCACTAAGAGGAGGACTAATGCTTCACCACTATGTACCTGGTGAAATCATGAACACCTATGCAAAGTGAGCACAGACTAGGGTAAAACACTACCACTAGTGAGCGAGAGGAGTTCTGGTTTTGTAGCTCAGTACACTCCCTTCACACAGAAACAAAGCGCTATTAAAAATGCAGCACAGAGGGAAATCCCTTGGGCTTCACAACTTTTCCTTCCACATCTGATGCAGCCAACGGCTCTTGGAATGAGTAGAACTTTCCACACTAAACTCTTAATACCATGGAGATTATGGGCTTTGGTATCACAGAATACCTGGTGGCTTGAGGGAGCATGATTGCTGCTTTATCCCTAACTACTAAGATCACTTCATGGAAAAGACAAAGGCCTAAATTCGAGTCCCACTAATGCCCACTCCCCATTAATTATGTTTTGACTGGCATGCGCTGCGAATCAGTGAAGGAAGAGTTTGTGAGACAGGCTCTGACATGCAATCTGGAGTTCACTCTCCCATTTAGCTAACACAGCAGCAAAGGGAATAGTATGCTCCAGTCATAATTCTTTAGTGTGGAGCAGACATAAATCCTGAGGACACCACCAGCTATGTGAACTTATGCCACCCCAGTCCCCTCAAGGCAGCAGCTAACATATAAACAAGGACAAACCTGGCCAAAGGAGCCGACATATTTAACTTTATAGCTGGGGCCTAGGCAAGGAGCATGTCCAATATACCTCATAACTCTAACTCCTGGATCTCGACATGTAATAACTATTTATTATAAAGTGCCAGATGCCCAAATGCTTCTACAGTTATTGCGGATAATCCCAGCGGTCAAAAATAAAGATAAGAATAGAAAGATTTCATCTTATAAGTCTATAGAGGATAATTTTATGGGTGAAGGTTTTAGACTTGCACTCCCCTTTAAAAAAAAAAAAAAAATCAATCACTAACATCTCTCCCGATACAGTGTGTGTATGGGGCTAGAGTGGGGAAAGCATGAAACACCTCTCCAAGATTTGGCCGAATTGGAATAATCACCCAGACACCGCAATTTACAGCCACACAGCTTGGAATCTTTGAGACGTGCACACACCACCTTCTGCACTGGAGAGCATCGAACATCAAAATGGTGTAAAACTAAATGGGCTTCTGCTTTTGGGTTAGCCTTGTGTGTCATTTAGTCCATTCTCCTTGATTGGGACATACTACGAATAATCAGGGTTTTAGTGGAATATATAGTGTGTGAGTACAGTAAGTAGACAGAGCAATTTGTACAGGGAGTACTTTTTACCTGAACTTTGCACAATGCAGTAAGGAGGAGTTCCAGTGAATGGGGAGCAGCAGGTTTTCCAAACTGCACCTGCTTCCCTGCAGGCAGGGCCAGCGTGCACTTAGCACTTAATTAAGGCTATACATGGAAGCAATTCTTCTGCTGTACTCCGTGCTGATAAGGCCTCAGTTGGAGTATTGTGTCCAGCTCTGGGTGCCACATTTCAGGAAAGATGTGGACAAATTGCAAAAAGTCCAGAGAAGAGCAACAAAAATGATTAAGGGCCTAGAAAACATGACCTATGAGGGAAGATTGAAAAAATTGGGTTTCTTTAGTTTGGAGAAGAGAAGACTGAGAGGGGACCATTTTCAAGTACATAAAAAGTTGTTACAAGGAGGAGAGAGAAGAATTGTTCTTAATCTCTGAGGACAGGACAAGAAGCAATGGGCTTAAATTGCAGCAAGGGCAGTTTAGGTTGGACATGAGGAAAAACTTCCTAACTGTCAGAGTGGTTAAGCACTGGAATAAATTGCTCAGGGAGGTGGTGGAATCTCCATCATTGGGGATTTTTAAGAGCACGTTGGACAAACACCTGTCAGGGATGTTCTATATAATACTTAGTCCTGCCTTGAGTGCGGGGGACTGGACTAGATGATCTCTAGAGGTCCCTTCCAGTTCTATGATTCTATGTTCAAGGCATTGGACAGTAGTTGACACTGATTATTAAGAGTAGGGGAGGATTGTGAGCTGGTAAACTATTAGAATTGGCAATAATACACAAGGAAAGCTACACTTCATTTAATTAAAATTCCACACAAAAATACTGCATTAAAAGAATCTTAAGCATATTAGGCAACCCATTTCCTGATTTTTGATTGCTTCACTTTGCGGCCTTAACTCTGCCCTCTTGTGTGTGTGCATTACAATGCAGTCTTGAATTACATGATCACATACTGTTTTCCTGCCATTTATCTGGATTGTGTTCAGTGCCTATACAGGTTTATTTGTCCTTTTGGAATGCAAGGCACTGAATTTTTAGACAGATTGCTTTTATTTGTTGAGAAACAAGTGATTTTATGAGGAAAATGCCATCTGGCCTCTCCTGAGCACTGCCTGCTGCATTTGAGTTCTTTTGGAGAAGTAATTTTGTCCTTTACTTGCATAATAAAAACTGTGTGAGGCTCAAAAGAGAGAGCAGAGCTCGATACTCTATTTCTGTGGGAGAAAGCACCAAAGTGTCTGGGACCTGAGCTGGAAACATCTCAGCACTGTATATACGGAGTTAGCAAGAAATGTACGGAACAGTACAGTGTGTATAGTATGGCATGCCTCCAGCAAGGCTTAGGGGGGCATATTGTGCCCAGTCCATGCAAAGCATATGAGGGTGGGTGGGTTGGGAAAGGTCATATACCCTCAGCTAATTTAGATGCAAATGAAGGTGGGCATAAATATTGGATATTAAACAACTAACTACATGACTGTGTTTACAAAGCTGGGAATTATTAGCTTTTGCACAGAGAATTCTGCACCCTCTGAATTGGAGACCAAGACGAGGCTCCTGGTGACATGCAGAAAGCTCTCGCCTAGGAAGAGCTGCCAGAAGCAACTAAAATGTCACCTCTGAATGACAGGTTTCAGAGTAGCAGCTGTGTTAGTCTGTATTTGCAAAAAGAAAAGGAGGACTTGTGGCACCTTAGAGACTAACCAATTTATTTGAGCATAAGCTTTCGTGAGCTACAGCTCACTGCATCAGATGCATTCCATGTGCTTCAGAGAAGGCAGCTGGGCCACATAAAGGAATGCATCCGATGAAGTGAGCTGTAAATTGGTTAGTCTCTAAGGTGCCACGAGTACTCCTTTTCTTTTTACCTCTGAGTGAGAGTCATAAAGTTCAGTTACACTTGTGTATGTGACCCCCTCTGTTTGCTGATGGACAGGACACTAACAGTAGTTACTGGAGTCAGTGGCCGCTGCCCTGACCCCTGTTGTGAGACGGAGGCTGTGTGATCTTAGTAACCCATATGACAGGGACCAGGAAATGGAGATCAGTCTCGGACAGCTTTCCTGTTTCTAACACCATTATTAGAGACGCAAATAAAAGAGCAGCATGTGATGGGATGTGGTCGGAGGGGGACACTCGGGCTGTCGTATCCAAAGGCTTTGCTCCATGACTGACACGAAGCCATGTATGAAGCTCTCTGTGTATGCCAAGCTCTGTGATTGTAACCCAGTGGTGGGCGGGTGGGTGGGTGAGTAGGTGTGGGTGTGACACTCTTTCCTTATGTGGTCTTAGCCAAGCCACTCGAAAGTGAAGGACTTTGAAGGGTGAGACATGGATACGGATACTGAGGGTCTCTCTGCATGGTCCCTCTCTGCTGGCTCCCATCCAAACCAGATGTCTGGGCAGCACAGGAATAGGGAGGGAATCTTTGTCTGCTCAGGGGCGTAGTTGAGACAGGAGCTGGCAGACTGGCCCATCAGCTCCCTGCGTGGGCTGTGGAGAGGATGTGTCCCTGTCACAGGGTGACTGGCCCCTTTAAGTGGGAGCAGGGTCTGGTGCATCTGTGGCTGATTAGCTGCCTCCCAAATGTGCTTCAGAGAAGGCAGCTGGGCCATATAAAGGAGAGACCGAGCGCTGCAGGAAGGGGTGGGTGAGAGTTGTCTGAGAACAGGGTGAGAGAGAGAGGTGCTGGAGGGACAAAAGCTGAAGGTGCCCAGTAACCGAACTGCTCGTGATGTCTTCTGTGGAAAGGTGTTGGGAGGGCTGGCTGGAGCTGGGGAATCCTGCCAAGTTGTGGGGAGTGAGGAAGGCTTGTGCAGAGGCTCCCAGGAAACTGGGAAAGGACCAGCCTGGTCAGCGTAAGCTGGGCCCGGAAGCAAGGGGAGTTGAGGAGGCAGGAGGATCCTAGGAGCAGAGCTAGGACTCTCAGGCAGGGTGGCCAGGGTGCCCCCTTTCAGCAATGGAGGGTTGTGGTCCTGAATAGACAGTGCGACAGGTAGGAGGACTCCTAGGTGAGGAGACCTGACTGGGGCTACTGGAGAACGCTTGTGGGAGAGAAGTGGGTCTTGGCACGATCAGGGTGGGGGCCTGGAGAGGGGCCCTGGACCTGGCTCAGAAAGAGCTGGCTAATGGCTCTCGGGTGGGTGACCCGGGAATGGTGACCTTGGCATGGGAGTGAGGAGCTGCTGTAACCTTGTTTGGCTTTGGGAGGACGTGCGTTTACCAGGAGGCATCCGCAGACTGTGGCGTATCATGTGAATAAAAGGCTTTGCGTGCGCTACAGCGAGACCATGCTCCTTTTCGTGGGTGAGTGAAGGGGGCAGTGAGGCAGGAGCCCTCTTGTGGCACAGCCTGTTCCAGGATGGTGCCTTGCCCCAGGATTTTACCTCAGGATTTCTCCCTAGAGCGCCCAGAGCTCTCCCCAGTGACGTGGGCTCCCGTCCCAGCAGAGAATTGGGGAATTTGCTTGGGGCTGTTGTGCCAAACAAGTGGCCCTGCCGGCAGCTCCCCATCAGGAGACTGCTCTGGGCTGCAGACTCCTTCACAGCCCACCCGGAGTGGGGTTGGGGTGGATTTACCCCAGCCAGTCCCAAGTCCCTCTCTGAGCCCCCAGCACACAGTCCCTCGCGCAGTGGCAATGTGAATGGATAAAATGTGGGGAAGGAACAATAACAACACAGAGTAAAATCAGTGAGCTGCATTAGCTTGAGAGTAAGGGTAGCTAGGGTTCCTACTTATTATTTTGTACTGGAGAAGCACCTAAAAGCCGCAGTCAGGATTAGGGCTCCATTGTGCTAGGCAGTCTTCAAGCACACGGGCTTTGCCCCAAAGGGCGTACAGTCTAAGGCAAGCAGTGGATGTGGGAACGGGAGACAGTCTTATTTAGCAGAACTACCCTTCTTTTTGTTTCTAACTATACCATGAAACAACAGCTATACAAAAAGAAAAGGAGGACTTGTGGCACCTTAGAGACTAACAAATTTATTTGAGCATAAGCTTTTGTGAGCTACAGCTCTGATGAAGCATCTGATGAAGTGAGCTGTAGCTCACGAAAGCTTATGCTCAAATAAATTTTAGTCTCTGAGCTGCCACAAGTTCTCCTTTTCTTTTTGCGGATACAGACTAACATGGCTGCTATTCTAAAACCAATAGCTATACAGTGAATAGACAACACTGTCACTTTGTGGAATGAAATAAATTCAACAAGGGTAAGTGGAAAGTCCATTAGCCAATACAAAGAGGAGAATAAATGTCTCCACAGAAGAGTCAATTATATAATAATTTTGTTAACTAATACCCAAAGGAGCCCATTTTGTTAATACTCTGTAGTGTATCAATCTTGCCAGCACATATGAGGTATCAGTCTAGGATATTTTTCTCTTCCTAAATGGTTCCCCGATCAGGGCTTAGGAAGTAGGAGAACTATGTTTCAGAACCAACTGTAATTCAGGCAATGAAAATCCAATAGCTTTGCCATTGCCAATAAAAAACAATAGACACTCTCTTACAAAAACCCTGAAAATTGATAAGGTCGTAAGTAACATTAGAGGCAAGATATCATTTCCTTAATGAAAGCTAATAGAGATCCTTTCATATACCGATCAGCTGAAGATTTGTAACTTGTATTAACACTCTTGAACCATGGGGGAGATCACAGAGGGTTCAGGTCATAATTATGTGCCTAAATCTATCGTTATTTTGCTCACTGAGGAACTTTGCAGAATCAAATAATGAAGTTCTTTCATCACTTTGTCAGTCCCTCCAGCTGCAATTTCATTAGAGCTGAGCTACAATAACGGTGAAACCTTTGGATCAGAAGAGCTCTCAAACTGATTTTTAGAGTGCAAATTTTCCTACTCTTATCCCAAGAAGCATATTTCCTGAAAGCATAGTTTTAAGTAATTATTTTGATATTAAACATTTTATTTAAAATCTAAAAATGGAAAACCACATGAGCTAGGTGTGCCAATTAAGTACTAATAAGTGTGTATTCTGGTATTCCAATAGCATCACAATTTTTACCTTTTTATTATAAATTAATTTTTCTTTTATCAGCTGTACTATATTCAGCAGAGAGATCACAGCAAACACATGCAGCTCTTGTTTTGCATTATGACTAATGATCCATTTTTCTTTTGAAACCTTTTGAATCAGGATCACTTTTTAAAAAGTAGACTGCTAGAGCCTTCTGGCGACTTTGAAGAGGACTGAGGGGCTAAACCAGAAGGTTTAGATGTTGGTGGCACCTATTAATAGTGTATTAAGATATTTGAGCGAGGGGATTGACTACTGAATATGGTCTTTATCTGTGGCATTTTAAAATTCTTCTGTTTTTTTTTCCTATTCTTTTCTAAAAACAAACTGAAAACGAGAATGTTCAGATGATTATAAATCTAACAGTTTTCCTACCCTGAGAAATGTTTGGTTTTATACATGTAATGTCCATACATAAGGTTATGCTCTTTGATTACTATTTTTGATTATTTTTCACCAGTATGTTTATATTATAAGTAGCAGTTTTAACAAGAAAATGTTAACAGGTAAAGTTTAATAATAAAGCATGTAACTATAACTAAAAGAAGCTTTACTTCCTGAGCTGGTGTAAATGCAAATAATTGAGGAATAGTTTCATGCTACCTAAGCACACTAACATTTCTGTTTTAAGGGAGATGGTAGATTTCTAAGCCATACTGTTCAAAATATGTAGAGCAGCAGTCTTTGCAATGGAAGGTGCTAACCGCTGCTAATTCTTCTTTGTGTCAAACGTGGGGCCTGTCTATTCAAGGTTCTGGTGTGGTATGAATAGTGGTTGGGCTGGGAAGACTCCATGTCTGATTGTTTTCTTTTACAGAAACCACTCTGAGTTCACTAAAGCAACCGCATGTGGATAGTTCTCCTGTGGTGTCTTCACCTCACCAAAGAAGAGACTCAGACAGGTACTGCCAGCTCTGTGCAGCCTGGTTCAATAACCCCATGATGGCACAACAACATTATGATGGCAAAAAGCACAAAAAGAACGCAGCCAGGGTCGACTTATTAGAACAACTAGGGAAGACCTTGGATCTAGGAGAGTTGAAAGGTAAGAGCCTGTCTTGAACATAAAGAATCTGTGCTTTGAGAAGGAAGATTCATCCTCTGCAAGTTGTAATGTGTTTGCAGCCTAGTGTCTCTCTGTTCACCTTAGTCATTTCTCTTAGCAGTTAGCAGATTCCAGTCTTGTCTGGTTATAGAACAAAAGGATGCAGTGTTCGGCTCATGCTGCTCATATGCAGCTCTTCATGACTTTCCTTTTTCTAGGATAGTTTATTAATGTAAAAAGAACAAGGAGTACTTGTGGCACCTTAGAGACTAACCAATTTATTTGAGCATAAGCTTTCGTGAGATACATGCATGCATCCGATGAAGTGGGCTGTAGCTCATGAAAGCTTATGCTCAAATAAATTGGTTAGTCTCTAAGGTGCCACAAGTACTCCTTTTCTTTTTGCGGATACAGACTAACACGGCTGCTACTCTGAAACCATTTATTAATGTAGTGTCTGAGCCTTAAGGCATAGCACACAACACAGTAAATACGTGTTTTAAAATCAGCACAGCTCAGTAAGATGAATACTAATTTTTAAAAATTGTAAAACATTAACTCAGGCCTTCCACCAGGCTCAGTTACACCTTTAAAACCACAACCCCTGAGACAATATTCAAAAACAGGGTAATATGTATATACATTATTTCATTCAGGTTATAAGGAGCCTTCCTTTTTCTTGTTTTTGTGGTCGATAAGGCAAATAGGGTGACAACCTGCATACCTTTCTGTGGGATAACACTCTGCAGTCATAGCAGCATCATTCAGAAGTTGGTCCTTTAGCATATCTTGTTCCTCTTTCAAGGAAGGAGGATCTTAGAGGTTAGTGCATGTCGCGATTCCCTGGCAAACACAGGATCGCTCTTCTAGGAGCCACATTACAGAGAGAACGATAGTCTAGTACTTGGTGCAGTGTGACTGGGAGTTGGACTCCAGGGGTCTATTCCCATTTCTGCCACTGACTTGCTGTGTAGCCTTGGGCAAAGGACGTCCTGTGCCTCCATTGAGGCATTTGTAAAATGAGCATAACACGTATCACATTCGATGTGTTGTGACTGTTTTGTGGAGGTTTCTTGCCTTCTCTCAGAAGGTATGCTAGGCAACTCTCTGTGATCAGCTAATGGACCTTCCTTGACCCTGCTCCACTTGCTTAAACAGCATGCACAGCATCAGACCATGTCAGGGCACCAAAGGAGACAAGTCACAACCTGTCTCTTTTATGTCTGATGTTTGCTTAGAGAGCAAATGTTCTTTGCTGCCTCAGCCTGAGTTATCAGCACTTCAGCTCTTACAGAAATACACATCTTAATGACTTGATCTGTAAATTCTTTAGTGTTTGAATGGCCTGTCTTTTAAATAAAAGACAAAAGGGCTGTCCCCATTTGGTAACTGAAAGCGACTTGCTCAGCAGCCCATGTAAGGCTATTAGCTCTCAACATTGACCTTGAGTCTTACCTTTGCATCAGTCAAAGGTGTGAGCCTCACCTGGAAATTCTTGCTTAGTAGCGACATGCTCAGGGCTTAACTATAATTGGTTATGAAAGACAACAAGTGTCTCTGATCCTCCTTTCACTGTCCTGTGCTTGATAAATACTCTGCATAAATATGTATGAGAGCTTGACTCAGATTCTCTGTTGGTGTAAATCAGTGTAGCTTCATTTACTAGAGCTGTGCCAATTTACCCCAATGGAGGATGTGGCCCAAATGCTGAGAAGACTATATCATTATAGTGTGAAAATGCCTCAAAAGGGAAAACTATGGAGCTCCTTTTAAGGCACAAGTTTCATTTTGATGTAATATGGCCCAATATGTGTCTACAGGAATAATAAATTGAAATAGACATAGGAAGAGGTACTAGTTGAGATTTTCAAACCAGCGCAGGGATTTGGTTTCGCAGCAGGACATTCCATATCATTTTCAGTTTTGTTCCTTTGAAGGAAATTACTATCTCCCTTCAGGTTTCAGAGTAGCAGCTGTGTTAGTCTGTATTCGCAAAAAGAAAAGGAGTACTTGTGGCACCTGAGAGACTAACAAATTTAAAAATCTCCCTTCAATAACTAATAGACATACTGTGGATTATGAATTTCTAAGCTTCAAATAAAACCTCTGCTTTCTCAGATTCTTTGTGTGCTACACAGGGAGAGCCAGTGTGGCTCACAATACCATAAATATGATTCATAGGCTGACTCACTGCCCCCTGCTGAACATATGCAGTGAAGAATAAACTGGGACAGTAATATGGAAGTGCTTACTACCTTGAACTGTGCTGAACTCATGTGTGGATGGGAACATTAGTAGCAGTAAATAAATCAATTGTGGAATGTTTTATTCATGTAGTTATTGTCTAGGGGAGTTAGAAATGAAGGCGTTTAAGGTACCTACTGGTCCATACTGTGTTTCTGAAAATGTTCTGCTGTTCTGAACTCCATGACATATTTTGGATTTGCAGATAATCTAGTATCAGTAAATCATGCATTAATGGACAGAGCAATTTATAGGAGAGAAGGAAACATAAACGTGTGTACACAGATGCACGCAGACTTCTGTGAGAGAGGAAGAGAGGGCACCTTGCTGCTAGTATTGGACATTTTGAGGGGTACTTTTTCCTATTTTCAGTGATCAGACTTTTCATTTTGGAGGAGAAAATGCCATGCCTCTCCTGAATGTACAGCTAATGGACCCAGTTCTGCAGCTTCAGTGGCCCCAGAAGGATTCCCCTGCCTCAGAGAAGGCTCCAGAAGTACAGGGCCATTGTGGTAGCTCCTCCACCAGGCCTTTGCTGGCTCCTGGTGCAGGAGAAAAGGGGATATTATTGGCCCATTCTTCAATCCAGGTGACTCCTCCCACTTTTACCAGGTGTATGTTAGAGTGGGCTAAAGGCTGCTCCACCTGGATTTTGGGATTGGGCTGGTGTCCGTTCTCTCCGAGAGTGGGGAGCAGTGCTTTGCTCATTTCTCTGGACTTGCACTGAGCATAGAATAGTGGGCCAGGAGAATCTGGTCCAATATTGACGTAAACTTCCATATACCATCAAAGTCAATCTGCCCAGTTCATTTAAAAGCTCACTTCTGGCCATCTTCTAGCAATCTGCTAACAGAAATGTTATCAGAGATTTCATCTAAAAAATGTGTGCAGTCAGGACCATGCTGTTAAGCAAAGCCTATGCACTCTTAGGATAAGACCCTGCTCCAAGCCTCCTCCAGTAACATGATCATTTTACTGTTTAATTCCCTTATTTTGGTTGGGTAAAATTGCACTGTTATTGCTATTAAACATAGTTTTTGTTGCAATTCTTTCTCTTGTGAAATTAGTATTTCACAATCTTCTGAACGGAAAAGAGATGACATTTGTTTAACATTAGTGGCTGCTCACACACGAGGCATGTTATTCACTATTCATTATTCTCTCAGGCATTCAGCAATCATGTAATTTCAAGTGATTTCACATCATTTTCTACATGTCAGAGGCTTGACATACTATTTGATAAAAGTGACATATGATCATAACACCCAAAGGGTCTAACCACAAACAGAAATTCCTCATTTGCTAATCATAACTTTCAGTTCCTGTCTGTGATTTCCATTTATAGACTCAATCCAGTGGGGAACAGATCTGTTTAGCTGGTATAATAATTGCAGAACATCATTTGAATCCACATCACAATCAGAACAGATTGGTTGATTTTAGGAGTTATTGGAAAAGGATACAGGGCTTGGTTCTGATCTTAAAACCGTATTAATGCCAGTGTAATTTAGCTTCCGTGGAATTATTCCTGATTTACGCTCATTCAGAGAAATTGAGACTCAAGCCCATTCCAGTAAGTCTGCGTTCTGTTTTGGTTAGAGTTGCTCTTGAATCAAAACCTCAGATCTCCTTGAGCTTTGGGGAGATTGGGTGTGAATCCAGATTCTAACTTTGTATCATCCACAGTTAATTTTTGTATAACAAACAAAATTAATATTATTAATACATCAGAATTACCATTATTAATACAATGAATCAGTTTTTCAAAAGCACCTAAGTTATTTAATCACCTAAATCCCCAATTTCAAAAGTGACTTAGCGCCTTAGGATCCCTAGTCCTAGTAACTTTCAGTGAGTCTTGGCCTCCGAAATCATTTAGGGGCTTTTGAAAATTGTACCTATTCTGTATTTAGACACCTGAGTTATTGCATTTGTCCTCCCACCTTCACCTACTTGTTGGGTAGTGTGACAAAGTTCCTGCTCTGCCTTGGTGGGTCTCGCGCTTATCGGCAGATTTGCTCGCCTTGGAGCTTCACAGCAGCCCTCAGCTTGGCCGTTTTTCTGAACCCACAGTCCAGGTCGACGACTCCTGTGTCTGACCAGGAGTTGGGAGGATTTGGGGGGAACCCGGGCCCGCCCTCTACTCCGGGTTCCAGCCCAGGGCCCTGTAGAATGCAGCTGTCTAGAGTGCCTCCTGGAACAGCTGTGCGACAGCTACAACTCCCTGGGCTACTTCCCCATGGCCTCCTCCCCACACCTTCTTTATCCTCACCATAGGACCTTCCTCCTGGTGTCTGATAATGCTTGTACACCTCAGTCCTCCAACAGTCCGCGTTCTCACCCTCAGCTCCTAGTGCCTCTTGCTCCCAGCTCCTCACACGCACAGCACAAACTGAAGTGAGCTCGTTTTTAAAACCCAGGTGCCGTGATTAGCCTGCCTTAATTGATACTAGCAGCTTCTTGATTGGCTGCAGGTGTTCTAATCAGCCTGTCTTAATTGTCTCCAGAAGGTTCCTGATTGTTCTGGAACCTTCCCTGTTACCTTACCCAGGGAAAAGGGACCTACTTAGCCTGGGGCTAATATATCTGCCTTCTATTACTCTCCTATAGCCATCTGGCCCGACCCTGTCACAGTAGTTACATGGCTAGGTGCAGTTAGTTTTGTGGTCACATGTCTCTCCTGCAGGAGGAAATGGTGCCCATAATAAATTAGAATTTGGCAATTGTTTGTATGTTGCTTGATGTTTGCCAGGGGCAGGTGTTTTGTCCCAATTTGTCAGTCCCTGTCCAGAAAAAGCACAGAGTTTAATTCCTGCATAACTCGCAGGGTGGACTTCAGCAAGAGCTCTCGGCCCTGTTTACATTTGCAGCTTCTTGTGCTGCGTTCAGTGAAGTGGAATAGCTGCGAAGAGTCCAAGGATTTCACAGCCACTTTTTGGAAATGCCCATAGCTCACACACGAGCTTGAAATAAAAATGAGGCAGAAAGTTTTTCTCTTCCGAAGTGCAGGACAGAAATTTAGAGAATTAAAATTTGCTCCCTTCTAGTATCCCCATTGGGCCTTGCTATCCCCAATATCCACATAGTACTGCAGAGATTTGTTTGTTTTCTCATACTACAAGAATTTTCAAAATTTTAAATGTTTCCTGTCCCAATTTGGGACAAAAGGTCAATCTCAAAATTTTCACAAACTGAAAATCCAGAAAAACTTTAGATTGGATCAATCCAAACAGTAATTTTAAAACATTTTGTTTTAGATTTTGACATTTTTAAATTTAAGTATAAATTAAATTTAACTTAATTTCTAAACAGTCATTTTCACCTGAAAAAAATATTTTTCCTTTTTGAAAATGTTGAAATGGGATGTTTCAACAATTTCAAATGTTTCATTTCAAAAATGTTTCAAAACAGAAAATTCATCAAAACCAACACTTTCTTGCAAGGGAATCAGCATTTTTGATGAAAAAATATTTTGATAAAAAATTCCCAACCAGGTGTACCAGATACTGCTAGCAATTAAGCCAACAACAGCCATCCTAGTAAACTAGATTAATCTTTTGTTGCTGAAAATGTCAGAATCCACTTATAACATGTTTTCTCCACTGGTGTTGTATTAACAAAGTCCTCTTTCAAAAGAGGAGAATTGTTTATAAATTCCCTTCTCAGACCTCACGCTCTAGAACATGAAAAGAAGGGCTGCAGGCATGCATGTATATATGTATGCATGGATAGAAAAAAGGCCCATTCTTGATTATTACCCCACTCTTTCTACGGACATCCCCAGCTCTGTAAAATCGCTGGAATGTAGGACTTTCCATAGTGGATCAGATCACTGACCTGCCTGCTAAGTTTCATATTTTGCCTGTGGAAGTGGCAAACACTTCATGCTTCAGAGGGAGATGGCCTCCGAAGTCATTTAGGGGCTTTTGAAAATTGTACCTATTCTGTATTTAGACACCTGAGTTATCTGTCACTCTCCATAATTCCCTGGACCAGCTGAGTGTTGCTATACTTGGGGAAAAAGGACTCCTTCCTGACCCCTGCAGTGATCAGTTTATGCCCTGAAACATGAGATTTTACAGCTGAGCTCCTACTATGCATAAGTAATAAGTGTTGAGCTACTGGGCATAAAATCACCCAGTCTTTGCAGAAATTACACCGAATGCATAACAGTCCAGTGAGTACAAAGCAGCACTGCAGGGACTGCAATGTCCTTCCTAGGAATAACACGTCAGAGCTGCTACAGATAGTGGCAAAGGCAGCAAAACACCTGTGTTTGGATCAGTGACTCAGCAAATACTGCACTGTGCTGCGGTGCGGGCTAGTTCTGCCCTCAGATTGTGAAGTTGGCAAAAGAATGCTGGTGAGGGCCTGAGCCCTTTGGAGACAAATCCACCCTGCTGTTGTGGCACTCTCAGCGGTCTTGTCTGCCAGGACTCTAGCCTTTGTCCCAGGATGAAGTCCCTGTTTGAGAAGTTCAAAGAAACTTTTGGAGGCAGAAGGATAGCTCTGAATCTAGGTTGCAGGTACGTAACCAGCCCTGACTCTTCAACCCCGCCGGTAGGAAGTGAGAGCCTCATGGACTCACAGTTTCCCCTCGGCAAGGAGAAGTGAAGCCAAGTGATTTATTCTATTTAGATACTTGAGGCTGTCAGCCTAGTACTGTGTCTGTGGCTAAAAGCCATCAGACAAATCCTCTGAAGAGTGCTGGCAGCGCAGAGAGGGAAAAGCACTATCCTGTGTCTGCACTTCTGCATCTCATATGGAAAAGCTGCGTCAGGTTAGACTTATGCAGCTCTCCAAGGCTCTTTGTGTGGCTTGATTGAAAACGCCTATTGTTCTGTGTAAACTAAAGAGCTCATGTCCTACTTCCTAAAAGGAAAGTGCAGAATCTTTCACTGGGTTTTAGGGATATATACATCATTTACTTCGACTTCTAAATAGTTACGTGTCTGGCTGATGGGCCACATGCACTTTATCTGGCTCCTTCTTCAGAGATGCAAATTCGGCATCAGCGTTAATGCCCTGTCCTGATGCAGATGGAAGGGATTTAAGACTGTTTGTTCTACAAAATGTGCCCCGACGCTCAGAATAACGGTGTAGCCAGAAAATGGTCTTTTTCACATTTTTTTTTTTTTTTTATTAAAGGCTGACTGCAGGACCTTTTCCTCCATGTTGTTAGCTGGGAAGCTAATGGTGTCTTCTGTTAGACAGGAAAAGAGATGAAGGCAGACCTCTGGATTGTAACTTGCTTTAATCAGTGCGAAATTGCCCAGTTTACTCTCTCTCATATTTTTGTATTTGTCAATAAGCTTGCAGACTGTACTCTCCCATGCTCTCCATTCCCTATAGGTTCTATTTTCTCAGTATTCACTGGATGGTAAACTCATTTCCATTTCAAGTGATCCCAGGTGGCTTGCAACATCATGTTTTAAATATTAATTCTGTTTTGACTACACTGGGAACCTAATGTTTGATGCATTTTATAGTATTGGTGAGCAGTGTAGCTTGAAGTACAAAATTCCAGCAATCTTGATTTTCTGATAATGGTTATAATAAAATGTATATTGCTAAATATGAACCTGTATTTGGAAAAATAAATGTGGAGCTGTAGCTCTGGACAAATGAGATTTATAGAAAGCTAAAGCTTCAACTTTTCTTTTTTTTTTGTTGGCCAAGTGTTTGTTTGTTCTGAAACTTTGAAGTCTTATTTTCTTTTCCAAAGTAATAAATAAACAAACACATAAAAAAGCCTCCTAAATGGCACTATTTCTCTACTCTCTGTGCTCAGCTCTAATCTGAGGTATGTGGGATCATGACTGCATAGCCCTGGAAATCCGATGCTTTGCCTGAGCAGAGAAAGCTTTTCATGTTGTTCAGGAATGGATGTTCACATGTCTCAGATTAGAATCCAGCCCAGTGTCTGCCTAAAGTGTCCCACACCGGTGTCAGACGTGCCAACTTGATCTCTTCATAAGCGCCAGCTCTGATAGTCAGCAGGTCCAAAAAAGCTAATGCTGTCATCTGACTGCCTTTTCTACCTTGTGACAAGCTTCAAACCTTTGTAATGTTCTTTCCATGAGCACTACAAGAACATGGATTTTTGTTTCAGAGTAGCAGCCGTGTTAGTCTGTATCCGCAAAAAGGAAAGGAGGACTTGTGGCACCTTAGAGACTAACCGATTTATTTGAGCATAAGCTTTCGTGAGCTACAGCTCCAATGAAGCATCTGATGAAGTGAGCTGTATCTCACGAAAGCTCATGCTCAAATAAATTGGTTAGTCTCTAAGGTGCCACTAATACTCCTTTTCTTCTTATGGATTTTTGTTTTTCCCCTAATGATTTGCTGCATTTGAGTGATGTTTGCAGCCCTGGTTATGTTTAGCCATATGTGAAGTAGCATACCAGTTTTTCTGCGTGTATGAGGACTTTATCTGTCTGAGCTGGTTATCTTCCTGCAAACTTGAGAGAAGATTTCGGTCACTCGAATTACCTATACGTTGCAGCGGGTGCTTCCAGAGGTTGGTGCACGGTCTTAGCACAGCTAGTGGTTTATCCTGTCTTCCAGTTATGACCCAGAAAAACTAAGGAAAAGAAGTGAGAGGAGATCGGGGGAGAGTGAGGCAGGTCCCATTCCATGCATTGAATCGGAAAACATACCATGGAAGAGAGAAATTAAAAGCACTTTCCTCCCCCTTAATGAGGTGTGTGTTCGGCATGTTGGCATCCTTCCACCTTGCTCGCTATTGAGTTTTGAGTTCTTTGCTGCAAGCAAATAAAGGTTTTTCTGGATTTGAGTCAGTATGTTATTTAGGTCTTCATGTGGGGAAAAAGGCCTTCCAGGACAAATACGATGGAAAATCTGAAAAAGTCTTGTGTCATGATGCATGTGAGATGGGTGGATATGCGCCAGTATGGGAAGCTATGGTTGTGGCCCTGGTTTTACTGCATCAATAAGAATCCACATGACTATGTTAAGTTGAGATTGACAAGTGATGTGTGGGAGCTATGTGCTTAAACAGGTTAGCAGTATTCTGTAACAGAGTGCACAAAAGCCAGTGAAGAGGTCCATAGAGTTTTGCATCAGCTCCCCATGTCAGGATAGGGAGCGGGGATTGGTGCTAGGACTTCACTTCGTGGTTGGTAACAACAACCTTCTTGTAGTCTTTCCTGTTATGTGCTAAGGCACAATCAATGTTGACATTGCTGAGCACAATTTGCATGCCAGTCTGACCCTGATTGAAGTGCAATGGAGACAGCTAACACTTTTTTGTATCCTTTTATGGTTCCACTGTTTACAAATATAATAACAAGAGTGTAAAGTTTGGAATCTTCCTGTCCAACATATGAGACTATTCAACAATAGTGAATGTAAGCTGCTGCATTAGGTATATTGCGTTCCAGTTTGGCCGTTTTAAACTTTCCCCAAACTGCACCAAGCATAAAACAAATAGCTTTCTGCTCCATCAGGTCACCTTTCACCAGTTTTGCTTCTCATTTGGCATTTTTTCTCACTGATCTCTCTTGTTCCTCTTATAAAGTAGGTGGCCACTGCATGGGCAAAGGCCATGCAGAGAAATTGACAGGTCTTTGAAAGGGTTTTTATGGGCAATTTAATTATGGGTTCTGCTTATTGCTAGCCATGAGCTGAAAGTATATGTCAAAATCCTTTCACTTTGAAGGCTGGTCCAGTTTGTGAAAGGTCTGTGTTTCACTGTGTGAGTTGTGCGTCTTTTCCTTTGCTATGTCCTGTGTATACTTTGAATGGAGAGAGTGAGCTAATAATTTAATATAAAGACTTTATCTTTTCGGTATTTATAACCTTAACTTCTATATACTTCTGTACAATGACAAATTAGCTGCCTATATATCTCACTTGGTATGATACCAGACCTAGATACTAAAAAAGAAAACGAGATTTCTATAAAGCATGAAATCAGGCAGAATTGTCTCGCTAGCCCACTGTTGCCAATTCCTTATTTATTTTACCTTTGAGGGAATAGGTTGTTTCCCAATGAGAATGCTTAGCACAGTTCTGGGAAATTATTTAACCCTGCCCATAAGGTCTGCAAGAAGAGCCTCAGCTGAGGTCTTGCGAAAGGTACACACAAGTCTCAAACACAATTTAGGAAACTGCTCAGTAGGGCCAGCATCCCAGAAGAACAGCCAAACAGCTCTGGATGGGACTGCTGTGCCAATGTGCTCTAATACCAGTGTACCAAGAGGTCTAGGCTGCTGGGAGTGAGAACTTCCCAATTCAAGTATTTTAAAAGTTCAGGCAGACTAACAACTAACACCACCAGACGCCATAGTGCTCCAGAACCAGTACAGTTCTCCATGTGCTCCCTAGACACCCGTCTGTTCTGGTCTTCCCTTTGGATTTCTCTGACTGGCAAGCAGTAAAAACCCTGATTTTATTAATTTTTTTTAAATAGAAAAAATGGGGACGTAAATTCAGAGATGGTCTTGAATTTCTTGTGCTGGGAAAATGGAATTCTATAGCTAGCACCTTGGAACAGGAGCTTTCTGCCAGAGACCGTTCAGCTTCCTCATGGAGGAGGAATGCAAAGGCGCAAGGAGAGGTGATGGGATACTGCCTCAAAAAGGCAATTACAACAGTGGTTCTTTAGAATAAAATATGGTGCTATTTGGTGTGTCTGGTCTCTAGACTTCAGAATGGAGATGGCTATGCAGGAATGTCATCACTGGAAAACTCGCCTATATTCCCATAGCAACAAAAACCAATAGTGATTAGATGCAGATATATCTTGAAAAATTATGGCAGAGTTGGATTTATTGTGTGTCCTCAGCCCATAATTTCGCTATATGCAGTATAAGTACTTTTGGTTCTATGCTGTCACTTTCATTGAGTGAAAAAGAATTTAACAAGTGTTCCTGTGGAATGTGTTTTAATGCACTTTATGCAGAATGATATTAATAAATAAAGTCATTAATATTTTATTTGCAGGATATAGGCGTGTATTCAATTTTATATGAATACATGTCAGGTTTCATGGAGGGGAACTCTGATGTGTTATGATAGTGCAAAGGTAAACACAAGTGCAGAAAGAACACTAATCTTTAAGTTCTTCCTAATTCTAACTCATTACTTCTCACCTGTATAACTGAAACAAAAACCACTATCAAGCTGGGCTCGCTTCCCTTTAGAAACCATTTTGCCTTTTCCAAATCCCATCTATTCCAATTGTCTTCACCAATCCTGTGAAGCTCTATGCCGATGCTCCGACACCTGTGCTCTCTGGCAAAGAGTTAGGGCAGGAAAAGCCAACAGGTTTGAAAACAGGTGGCATGTCTTTTGGCATTTGAGGTTTGCACATCTTGGTAGATAAGAGTCCTCCTTTGTCACATGTCAGCATTAGCAGTGCACTTGTACTTGGTGGGGATATTGGTGCATTAGAGTTTTGGTTTTTATTAGGATGTCTTGTGCAAAAATGCTCAGATACCCAGGTCAGATAGATAGTCATACTGCCAATTATGCAATGCCATGGCCTTAGCAGCTGGCAGCTCATGGCAGATTTAAAGCAAGAGTTTCAAAAGATTCCAGCTTCCATTTAGGCACCAAAATGAGAGCCAGATCTTCAGAAAAGCTCAGTATCCATCATGCACCTGATAAGTGCTGAGCTCTTTTGAAATCTAGCCATGAACATTCTGCATGAGCCTAAGCATAAAAGTCAGCTGGTGTCTGAAGGCACCTAACGCTGAATTTGTGACACAGTTAATGACACCTTCTCTCTTTAAGCAGATATATGTCTGTAAATAATTTAAACCAAATGTGACCCCTGTGTAGAGCTAGCTGAAAAATGCAACTTTTCTTCCATAAAAAAAAAACAAAAAACTTTGAACAAAACAATTTCGTTACCATTTTTTTTGTGGAAAACTGATTTTTCAACGAAAAAATTGGATGTGAAATGAAAAATTTTGTTTAGCCTTGGTGTTCGAGCCGCACTTCTTAGATCCAGCTCAGTGCATAGAGTAAAAATCAAAGGATCAGGATCAGCCTTGACTGGGATTTCCTCGCCACTGTCAGTTTGGGTCACAGTCTTAGTATTATTTAAACCGAGCTTTTGGGGACTAGCACAAAAACTCCCAACTTGTGCTGCTCTTACTGATGTGAGCACGTCTCTGTTTGAGCAGCAAAAAGGCCTTCCTTGCTAATACTGGATTCTACGTCACTTTGTCCAGACCTCAGTTGATTAGAAGACCTGTATTTTACAACGTCACCCTTTTAGGCTGGCAGTGTTTATAAGCATAAGTCAGCCAGAATATCATTAATTTTGATCTTGTGTCCTGCAGTTCTGTTAACTGTTGTCCTTTATTCTCTGTTTTAAGATGTTCCATTTTGTAGATTATCCAGAGCTAATTTTATTTCTTTGCCATATTCCTTTAATTTCACACTTTTTAATATTTTAAATGTGAAAGTCGGTCTGAATACATATTTTAGTTCAGAGATTTTGCAGCCTCTCTCCCCGCTGCAGGAGTTGTATCGTTCTCACTTAGCTTTGTGGATGCTGTCACGAAAAGGGCTGCTGATGCTGTATGCCATGAGTGATGCTTTTTTGCACTGTTATATTCTAGTCAAGCAAAGAAGGGGTTAATTATCTCTGTGTGTATGCAACCACACTTTGGTTCCTTATGAAATATAGTAAAAAGAGACCAAATAATCAGCATCTGTCAGGTTTATTGCTTTAAGTCAATAACAATGTAGTACAGGAAAAAGGTTCTCACTGGTACCAGTCTCTGGGAGCCTGTCTCATGCAGCATTGTTACATTCACCTCACACAGAAGGTGTGCTCCAACCGTTACAACCCTAAAGCCATCTTTTTATACCCTACCTGTTTACCCGTAAAAGGTACATGCTGTCATCCGAAACTAGAGTTTAACCAATCAGCTTTCTGCTTTGTTTTGCTGATACCGTGGTGTACCCCTTATCTCTTTATTCTGAATGTCTGCTGCACTCCAGATACCAAGTGTGAAGGCACCTTGTAGGCCTGTACTAGGGTAGAACAATCCTATGTCTTGTCCTCTTCCTTTGGGACATTCCCGTACTGGCCTGTGAGAATAATTCCCTGCCTGTTGTTATGATAAAACCTGACAACTTTCCTATCTATTTAAGCCAAAGCTTACTTCATTTAATGCAAGGTGTTATGGGATATTTAGCATAAGAGAATGGGATAAGTAAAGATACAGGCCAGCTTTTCTGCTTCATGCATACTAATGTATATATGCTGCAGAGAATACATTTTATTGATATGATACATTGATATATAGACTATAATGTACTAGCCAGCATATATTGGTGAAGAGGCTAAAATGGAATCCCTGTAAATTGCTGTGTTCCTGCTGGCTAGAGGTGCCTTGGTAACAGACAAAAGATGCAACAGTGCAACTAATATGCTACCACTGAGCCAGATCCTCAGCTGATGGAAAGTGAGGTGCCTCCGTGAATTGGTCTGTACCAATGTAATTATTGGTACACTATTTCAGTTGAACTAATTTATTCCAGCTAGGGATTTGGCCCACTGTGCTTAGCTGATTGGGGAAGTGTGTTGTTTCTGAGCTGGTTACATTGATCTTTTTGATCCTTATCATTCCTTGTAAGCCTTTCCCTTGCTTAACAATAGTTTAGCATTTTGTTGAAATCCAGCACGGTGCCTCATGATAGTTTCAGTACATGACTCCTGATTTTAATCTCAAATGCCAGCTAGCAAAGAATCCTTTATAGTGCATACAGATGCTGATCTAATATCCATTTTTTGAGCTACACAGCCAGTGCACCTCACCTGGAAGCTCACTCAACATTGATGAGTCTGCTAAAGACCAACAAAGTCTCTAAGGTGCCACAAGTCCTCCTTTTCTTTTTGCGGATACAGACTAACACGGCTGCTACTCTGAAACCTGTCATTGATGAATCTGTTGATAAACTACTTTTGCTAATCAAAGGTCGTCGTACAAATTTGGCTACAAGCTTTTTATGGCATGAAATTAAAATTGATGAAAATGAACAAAATCCTCAGCCCGTGTTAAAATCAGGTTCAAGTTTACTGCTTTGGAGAGAGAAAAGTAGAAGTTTCTCCAAGCAATATATGACTCACAACTTTATCCACAAGGGCTTTATCATTGGATTCCTTAGTTGCTGGCAAAAAAACAGAGTAAAATTTTAATTTGTGCCTATTAAGGTATGTGCAAATAACTGATATGAAACACATTTTCAGTATTTGGGTCCGTGCTGTGTGTGTAAACAGTTTCCACTGGATTTTATATGCCATGTTCTTGCAGTATTATTATTAATGAAGGTAATCTAAGTGAAGAGACTCAGGAATGGCCACGGTGGAATCTGGAACAAGTTATGGATGTACAATTGAATTTACCAGGGCATTAAGGCAACTTAAATGGTGCATAGGTTCTGTGCTGACCCTCTACAGAGGGGTGAATTTCACCTTTGGGTTCCACCTACTGGTTTAGGAAGTTTTACTTTTGACTTTACATCAAAACATCTGATCGGTCGTATGCTTGACGTTCGTGAGCACTCGTCCTCCTGCTGTGCAACAGCATCTGTTTTCAGTGACAATCAGTAAGCTGATTGCGACCCTTCCTTCCAAAGAGACAGTATTTCTCCCCAGCTTTACATAAACAGCACTCTCCTGGCATTATTGCTCAGATCTTAAAAGTAGCAGAAAACTGTTCAGGAGCACCTGCTAATCACAGGGAATAGCTAGATTTATGTGCACAAACAGCTTGAATATATAATTCATCAGGTTCACAGGAAGACTTACTCATTACTTCAAGAACAGAGAAGTAACCTATTATAGTCCAGGAGGACCTTCCAAAACACTTCAAAGTGTAGCACTTAGACTCAGCATGAGGGTTGGCAGGTGGAGGAACAAATTTTGAAAACATAAGTGAGATTCATCTTTACGGAACTAGACTGCAGAATAAATCAAGCAGTATCCTTTCCAGCATGACTGCCCGTATCATCGACAAGTACTTGGGAAGCTTTTACAGGAGGATGAGTTATGTGACATGACCGACACTGAATTTTTATGTGTAAAAATGGTGGTTGTCTTGCGCTGCAATTACCTTTGTGTAATGCAACCATGCTAAATGAATGTCTTAAATTATATGGTTACATGCATACAAGTGAACACACTAAATAACGAGGAGTAATGGATCTTGGAATCATTTGGTGCATACACAGTAGCAGCTAAATGTACAATATTGCTGCAGACTGCGTGTGGCAAAATTCTTGGCTGGATTAAATTTGAAATTAAGGGTTTTTTAAAAAAATTGTTATATAGTGAATATTTCTGCACAATAAACTTATCATTATGAGAGATTAGCAAATGGGGGATTACACACTGCTAGGAATGTAAGCATCTCAAGCCTAAAGCATAGGTAGAGAAGTAGAGTTTGCATTCCAGTCCACTGTCTGCTTCCTCAAGAGGAGAAGCAGAATGGAGTAATAGAGGACACACAAGTATTTGTCCAGGACACTATGTCCACTAGCAATGACTCTTAAAGTATCTGGTGAAAATCAAGGCAGGATGAGGCCTCTAAATGATATTTAAGAAGAAGGGAGAATCTTTACATCACTCTTCCTTTGTATTAGACCTTGCCATTTCTAGTAAATACATTGGCTTGATTTAAAAATTCCAGCATTGTGGAAAACAAATCTGTTTGTTAGCATTTTAGCTAACATGCTAGGCATTGTTATCTGATCAGCATCTTCAGCATGATGCTGCCCATGAGATGAAGAATTACACTAAAAAGCTGTGCATTTAACACGTCTCACTGTGTCTGTAACATCCTAGCAGGATCCCAATAATGGTGCAATCTTGCTCTCCCTGTCCAATGTCATTGTTTTCTTGGCCAGAATAACCACTTAGGCAATATTTCCAGTTTTAGGAAAGGACCTCAGTGTGTTATGTCTATTTGTTGGGCTCTTATTATTGTCAGAGACTATCTGGTGCTATAATAAAATCCTATGTGGTTCCAATATTTGCCTAATCCACAGCTGTAAATCATGTGCTAGAGAAGATATGATCCCCTTTGAACCCATATTATCAGGGATACGTTTAAAAAGAATAAGCAGCAGGGTGTGTATAATCACATATGTCCCTACAGAGAAATAAATGTACAACAGACTAGAAGGGAGCTTGAGCCACAATGAGGTGTATTTGAGAATATCTGTGACAAATACAGTGTCTCTGACTTGTGCTAATGTAGACTGCAGAATAGTAAAGTTACAAATTGTATTGAAAATTAGGTGCCACAAGATGGCTGAAGACTGTGTAGTAAGAGAAGATAGGGGATATGATTGGTCCAAGTAAATAGTCAGCTAGAGCAGAAAACTTAGAAACCTATCATTCATTAATCTTTGGTGATGTACGGAGCAGGAAATATTAATAAGAAATTTGAATGGTTCTCTAGTAATATATGCACCATATTGGGGGACTTAAAGTTGCAAACATCAGAAAGTCCTTATTCACCTGAGTACAGTAGCCTCGTTGATTTTTAAGTTGGCTGCTCACTCACAGGAGAGAGGTCTACTCCTGTGTGTAATGCACAAGTTTAAAAAAACCAGGCCCTAACTTAATATAGGAGGTGCATTTCCCTCCCAAATGGTTTTAAACATGTTTTACAGTGAATAAGTTATTGGTAAGGGCAGCTTCCAGGCAGAATTTTATAGGAGTAGAAGTATAGTCATTCCGTCACTATGATTATGCAAGCTCCTGAAGAATCTCTCGAGGTCTGAAGATGCTTCTTAGCAACACAGGAATTGCCATAGTGGATCAGTCCGTCCATCCATTACTAGTCCCTGTAACCGGTCAACATCTGAGAAAGGGAGGGTCTTGGGCTGGTCCAATAAGCAGCGTCTCATTGCTTCTCTTGTTCACTTTTACTTGAGGGTCAGTACTACTCTATTCATTTGCCACACAGTACATACAAGCAATTATCCCACGTTTAAAGATTGGAGCATTTCTCTCTTCCCATTTTTGCTTGCTTTAGGAGTTGGATTTCTGAAAAGATTTTTGCGGAGAAATCTGATTTGACATCTGTTGGATCTTACCAATTACCTTCAGCACTTAAACTACAGTCTGTCTCAAAGGAGATAATCCTAAAATGAGGCACAGGACAAGACTGAATGGCTTAGATGGCACAATGAGTGTGTTGTGCTCTTTTGAGTTGTCTGCTGCAGTCACATTACCTCAAATGCTGATTGACTCAGCGTTCTTTACAGCAACTTTTACTAAATGTTCTGACATAGCTGGAGTCACTGGGAAATAAATCTGGACCTTTGGATTCACCTGTTTGCTTTTATGTCCTTGAAACTGTCATTTCATCCAGTGTTGAGGACAAAGATACACACACTTGCTGAACTTGCCCCAGACTAATGCAGTTATGTAGGCTGGGAAAGCTCTGATTTGTTAACTCTACAAAAGTTATCAAGTTCCTCTTGTCATTTAAATTACCAATGACCAAGGGGCTTCCAATTAAATGAACAGGCTAAGGGTTCCTTTTTTTGTGCATTTCCATTTTTGAATCAGACTGCAATAAAAGGAAAGCTTGACTCTCCTGCCTCTTAGCATCCACATAATTTCTTATTTCCATCTATAGAAGAAGCAATTTAAATAGTCAGATGGAATTCCTTATTATTTTAACCCCTTTAAATATTCTAGAAGGGTCTTCTTGCCTTTGAGAAAGGTTGCTTGTTTCAGCTGCCATTCTCTCTCTGTTTCACCAGTTTTCACACTTAGATGGTTCTGGGTGATATCGTGAAACGGTGGCATGCTGCCTTTTTAATAAATGGTCATTGAGTTGTAGCAATAAGGAAAGAGGTGAATCGAGTTATATTTGGCCAAAAAGTGTTAACGTTGTTACGTTGACAGCAAATTTATAATCTCAGAACTGCCTAAGACTCTGCAGTGATCTTGCTCCCAGTGAAGACAACCACTCGGAGGGTGGTGAAGCACTGGAATGGGTTACCTAGGGAGGTGGTGAAATCTCCTTCCTTAGAGGTTTTTAAGGTCAGGCTTGACAAAGCCCTGGCTGGGATGATTTAATTGGGGATTAGGCCCTGCTTTGAGGGTTGGACTAGTCGATTCTATGATGTACTTCAGTGGGAGACAACAGCAGGCCTGTGGTTTGTATTTTGCACACATGCACTACCCGGACTCTGACTCATGGTATGAGTGAGCTGCTTCATGAGTGATAGAGGAGAGAAATTTGTAAACTGAAAGTGAAAGGCTCTGACACTCACAGCATGATCAAAAGGAGCACGCTTAGTATGGAATTTGCCCAATGACATAATGTCATTCCAATTATTTGTTTTCCACCAAGCAAATTTTGTTTTTTATAGCAGTATATCTAAAAGAGGTGTGTGTGGGTGTGTGTGCATATATATAATGCTGAAATGAATATGTATATTAATATAAACCAATATACTCTTTCTACAATCAAACATTCTAGCAGGAGGAAAACATGACACCCCAGCTGTAAATCTCAGCATAGGATGAGATGAACTAGGTAAATTAAGAATACCTTAGAACTTTGGAAACTTCTGCATGTTGGTTGACTGATGTGTAGGACAGGATTCTGCTATTAATCATACTCTATAACTTTGACACAGGACTTTTCCTTCTGGGGGAAAAAAGCTTTCAGTGTCCCCAGTTAAGAGCTGTAATTGCTGGCAATGCTTTCACCTACACAAGTAATTACAATTCAGTAAGACTGTTAGTATATGCTAAAAGAACAGGAGGACTTGTGGCACCTTAGAGGCTAACCAATTTATTTGAGCATAAGCTTTCGTGAGCTACAGCTCACTTCTTCGGATGCATTGCTGTAGCTCACAAAAGCTTATGCTCAAATAAATTGGTTAGTCTCTAAGGTGCCACAAGTACTCCTGTTCTTTTTGTGGATACAGACTAACAAAGAGCATTTGGTGTCAGCAGGGACTATTCAATCTTGTTGTTCCCCCGTCACTGACACAAGACTATGTTGCTCTCTTTGCTTCCATTGGCAGTGATGTGGAGAAATAGATCCTAATAGCTCTGGAGGGAGTGTTGCGCTATAAATGCAGAACATTGCTTGGTTTTGCTATTGTGCTGGGAGCAAACTTCTGCCACAACTGTTTTTCCGCATATAAAAACAAGGGCTGGCATTAAGGGGCAGCAAGCAGGGCAATTGCTCAGGGCCCCACGCCACAGTGGGCCCCATGTAGCTAAGCTCAGACCCCTGGTTGAGAACTGCAGTGATCATTTGGCACTGTCAGTGTCGTCTGAGTGTTTTTAAAAATACCATGAATTTCTAATTAAATACCCTTTAAATATTTGTAAAGAAGATCTTAACGTGTTATTAATTTTATATAGACAGAAATAAGAGGAGAAAAGCTACTTGAGAAAAATGGCAAAACATTAAGTCTAAATTATCACACATGGCAGAAATTTTTAACTTTTGAAGTTCAGGATAGAAAGTTGAATCAGTAAAATCTTCTACCTT
The DNA here is from genome assembly GCF_965152275.1 of Natator depressus. Classification (NCBI taxonomy): domain Eukaryota; kingdom Metazoa; phylum Chordata; order Testudines; family Cheloniidae; genus Natator; species Natator depressus. The sequence continues at coordinate 974,462 of NC_134259.1, forward strand.
GATGTGTTGTCCACTTGGGAGCAAAAATAGCCTTATTTCTCAGCATTCATTCAATCTGATTCTGTGGGGGACTTTTCATTTCCACTCTGTTTTTCATATCCTGAGTAAAACCCAAAGCCAACCCTGCCAAATTCATACTCTCATATTATTCCAGTGTTGAAATTAGAGATGATTCAAGTACTTGACATTTGAGTTTGCATTTTATTCCAAATTCAAAAATGGGCCTGTTTTGCCAGATAGCCATATTTTGAGACTATTTTTGCACAAAAATTGACCCATTTCCAAGTGAAATCATGACCAATTTAAAATCCCATAAGAAATAGCCATGTGTTCAGTAAATTCTATTAATGTTTGGAATATTCCGATTCTCATCCCTACTACTACTTGTTTTCTAATCTGAAATAATACTCTCAGTTGTATGTCTACCAACATCATCCCTAGATACCACAGTGACTAGAAGCCATATCAATAAAATAATAAATACTAGAGAAAATCAGAACATTGTTATGAACATGTAATAGACAAAAATGAATTTTTTTGTTAGAACTGGTGATTTTATAGGGCTCACTGCGGGGGGGGGGAAGCCCTATATAATTATATATTAGTCATAAATAGATCAAATTTAAGGGTGCCATATATTACATATTCTGACTGAATTACTGCAAATTTTTAAAATTACTTTGTATAGTTTTAAATATTTGAAGTGCATACTTGTATACCTGTGTCTTTGGGGAAAAAATTGTGTGGAAATTCCAGAGAGACTATTACAGGGTTTACAAAGTTCAGCAGTCCATAGCTAAAAATTCCACAACTCTGGCATTTCTAAACAGAGCTCTTCAATTAAGCTTAAAATGTTCTATTCAGACCTTCACACAAGTGAATCGCTGCAAAAGAGAAATCCAACCACAGAGCCTTTCCGAACTCTGCAATTTCATTGTCTTGTCGAGGAATATAAGTGACATTACTGTACCATTAGCAGTTTGCTATAAGACAATTGTATAATATCAATGATAATACAGTCTGAGATACCAGGGAAATTTATTAGATGGTTAAAATATACAAGTCCTCCTTTTCTTTTTGCGGATACAGACTAACACGGCTGCTACTCTGAAACCTTAAAATATACAGTATTTTTAAAGGGAGGGGAGAGATTAATCCTAGAAAAAGCCCCTCTTACACACAGAATACTAAAGGAGGCCACAAAATAGGGAAATTGTAAGCATGAGGATCTGTAGTTAAGTATTTCATTTACGTAGAATTTTTCTTATAGGAAAAAGAGCTTTAGGATTACCATCTCCTTTTCAAGGATGTCCACAAGGGATACAAGCATTTAATATAATAATCAGTTCCTCCCTGCCTTTTCAATGAAAACATGTTAAATGACTCACATAAGTGACTTTCTGTAATGCCTTTTTGAAACCTGCCTGCTGTTTTTCCAAAGAGAAGAATAATGGAGTCGAGTTGTGTGTACTTTTTAAAGAGAAAGGAACCTTCCTTCTGGGACACAGGCATGCTAAGAATTATATTGTGTCTCATCGTCTCCATGCCTAATTTGCTCCTTTTGTACAAACTGAAAGTTTTTTTTCTTTTTTTCTTTTTTCTTTTCAGCCCTGTGTAGGAGCTGAAAGCAAGTTGAGTCTTTTCCTTCTCATAAATCAGTAATAAGGGCTCTGTTAGCCAAATTATGATCTCAGTGACTGTAAGAGTAGCCACTAAGAGTCTGGGGACACTGACCCTTGCCATGTAAAAGGGCTGTAAACTTGACCAATGCCAACTGACTGGTACCATGAAGTAAAGAGCACTTTCTTGCCAGTACTCCTGTGTGTGATTCCTTTACAGCAACACCTGAGTGGCCCAGTTTCCTTCAGAAGCTTTGCACAGGTTGAAACTGCTTATACCATAGGAAACAATATTTTTGACATCGATGCACAAGAGGGAGCAGGATCCAGCTCAGTCTCCTACCTATGCTGACTGAGCACCTGAGTCAGACTGGACTCTCTGCACAGGGAGCAGATCTGTTGAGTAAGAAGGTGCCATTATTACCCAGTAACTATTCAGAGCAGTCCCAGGCTTTAAGGGAAAAGCACCTCAGCACTGCAGGCCAAAGAGGAGTGAGAAATTCCTTCTTGCCGCTGGGCAGTGGTCAGCATTACTATAGGAGCATGAATCTCTCCTTACTGGGCTCCTGTCTCCAGTCTTCCTTCTGGCTGCAAGGGTGGACAGTAGCCAGACCCCAGAGATAGTGAAGGAATCTGGCTGCTTCTTTGTCTCTTTATATTGAGGCTGGGCGGAGAGGGCCAGGCCGTAGCCAATTAGGCTGATGTAAAAGGGCTGCTGCCAATCATCCTGCCCTTTTCCTCACCTGAGCTTCTCCTGCCTGTCCTGAGCAGTGTGCTCACAGTCCTACTCTGACTTCCATGGGAACAGGATCCAGCCCGTGGTTGGCAGCATTCTGTGGCCCTGCAGCAAGGGATCCAGTCTTCTCCCCACACCCTTGTCTCTAGACCTGGGGCTGTGCCGCGCTCTTTTACTAGCTCTGCCCACCGCTGTACCTAAACCATTCCAGCAAGGACTGCTGTGAAACACTGCACCTCGACGGATGGGGCAGAACAGCGGCGCTCTCAGCTTGTAGTTAAGCTTTCTTATGGATGGGCCCAGGATGCTTTAATTATTATTCAGACACGTAAATGTCTGTGTTTGTGCGGTTTCACTCGTTACTGTAGCAACTTGAAGCTTCATGTGATATCTCCCTTGTATCCTAAATGGCCTGTCCTCGGTGGTGGCATATTCAGTAAGCCTTTAAACAAAACCTGGATTGCAATTTATCCAAGTCTTTTTGTCCACATCAACTTGAATAGTTGCAACTGAATTGTCACTGTCACAGGCGACTGCCTATTCATGTGCATTAGCACTTTCCAAGGATAACGTTGCCTACAAGGGATATTCATAGAGAGAATGAAAGGTAGCCCAGTTTCATCCTTGGGGATGTGCCCACAATGATGATCAGCTGCAAGAGCTTCCTCATTCTGCTACAAGGAGACATTGTTGAATAGTAGAGCACAGAACTGGGAGTTCGGACTTCTGGGTTCTCGTCCTGGTTTTACCAGTGATGTGTTCTGTGACAAGCCATGTAACCGCTCTGTGTCTCAGCTTATCCAGGTGTAAAACAGGTGTACTAAGGGGTGTTGTGAGGCATAGATAATGTTTGTTGAAGTGCTTTGAAATCCTCCAGTGAAAGGTATTCTGTAGGTGCAAAGAGTTATTGTCATGGTTATGCTTATTCCATAACATAACCTTTTGGTTTCTGCCATGAAAAAAAATTATGAGCCAAGCTAACCCCCCATTTCCTGACCCAGATCACTCATTTATGAAAACAGAAAAAGACCAAAAATTAATTGAGCTCTACATGGTCAGTAACCTTCTGCAGATCTAAGGAAACTTCTCCAAGTAGAAAAGGAGGACTTGTGGCACCTTAGAGACTAACACATTTATTTGAGCACAAGCTTTGTTAGTCTCTAAGGTGCCACAAGTCCTCCTTTTCTTTTGCGAATACAGATTAACACGGCTGCTGCTCTGAAACTTCTCCAACAATATCGTTTTATTCCATGGTTGTAGAAAATCATTAAAGAATGTTTGGGATGAAAACCTGTCCAATCAGACGAAATGAGAACATTAGTATGTAAATAACTACTTGATCTGCCATGCACTAAGCAGCCTAACATTTTCTCCAGGCAAGGGAGGAGCACTTCAAGACACTAAGTCTGAATACATGGGGTTTGGAATACAAAGCACAGGTTTTCCATTCTGTTGCAAATAAAAAATTTAATGTAGGGCACTCTGGAAAGACCATAGACAGCATGATGCTATTCTAGGAAAGTGTATTTTATCACCACCTCTCAGCTTACCAGTGCAATTTGTCTTCTAGGGGCCTATTTGAAGATTTTCAGCTTTTCAGGGCAGGGACAGTCCTTATTTCTGTGTATTGCACAGCAGTGAGCACCCTCTCCAAATTAAATAATTAAATAATAATTTTTGGCAACAGAGATTTTTACCAGGCCAAAAAAATAAAATAAATTCACTTTCAGAGCAAAGCTTTGGGTACAGGTTACTCTGGGATCTCCAAGAAGATACAGGATGGCTCTCGTTTTCAAGCTTTGTTCCTACTCATTATCTGTTTTCCTTAAACAGCTCTGGAAGCTTACATGTTACTCATGAACCATTTGAGCCCATTAACTTTAGAAGACAACTTGGAACAATATTGACTGGAAAGGACAGTATTGGAAGGGAATCCGCAGTAGCCCTGCCACTCAAAATATCAAGATGCTGTTGCAGGATTAAATTTCTATATTAACCTTACAGCTATTTCAGTTTTTCACAGTGAAGTAACCTTTTATGGGGTGCATAGATGAGCCTCCACCTTTTGAACCTGCCTGTTTGTGTTTGTATTGTACATTAGTTGACAAGTTATTTACTATCAGACATGTCTTCAGAAATAAATTGCAGTAAGATGTAACTGTAGAGCACATCCCTTATTACCTTTCTCCTCTTTGCATTGCACTTTGCATCATAACGTTTATGAAATTGTGCATACTCACAGCAGTGTGTGCATGTACTCTTTGAATAAATAAATTCATCTTCTCTATGGTGAGCATCTGAGACCTCATTCAGAGGAATTTTATATGCCCAAATTGCAATTTAGCCCACTTTGAACAGCCAGGCCAGGCCACATGTTGACTTCCTGGATTTTAGTTAGTTCTTTAGCTCGGAGACTTTCACATGAAGATGCAGAGAAATTCTCTCTGCAATTTTGCTCATAAATCTTTGTGCATTTCCTATTTTTGAAAATGTGTATCTGTCTGCTTAATTGCCTATTCCCTGCCCTGCAGTCTAAACCTGGAAGCAGAAATGTGAATTAGGTAAACAGTGCAGTTTAAGCTAAGCACGTGCCCTGAAGAGGAACAACTTTGTTACAGCAGGAAATACAGACCATAATGAGTGCTGTATTTTAAAAGATGAGCAGTTAGTTCAGTGAAGTGGCAGTGTGTATACAGTGGCACATACCTATGCATTATCTCCTCTTGCCTTTACTTGCTCGTTTAACTGATCTGCTGCACTTGCGGAGTTTACATCATGAGAAAATGCTAAACGTTTACTTAAGAAACCCCATTTAACTGTAACAATTGAATAAACAATACAATGGAAAGCAAAAGGCATCAGTTAGTGTTGTTTTTTTTAAAAAACACATGCTACATGAAAACATTTACCCTGGTGAGCCCACTGAGATGTTGTTTCTTGTTCAGGGGTATTCAGTTGACCGGCAGCCAGGTAGCACCTGTATAAATAGCAATTACTGTTTGTTATTGCAACAGTGAACAGGAAAGCTAAAATTAGCATGTCAGGAACTGCTTTATGTGGAAGAGTAGAACACCATCATCAAGAGCCCTAGACAGATATTTCAACCAACTATAAATGTATCCGGCATCTTAGCGCATAGCTCTGGTTTTGACAGGCCACCCTGCAACATGGATCCAATATTCAAGCGATCAGCTCACCCAATGTGGGGCAGATTTTCAAAGGGGCTCAGCAGTCAACCTGCACCCCACGAATCTGGTCGGTTATGGGATAGCTGGTCCCTTTGGAAGATCTGTCCCTGATTGTGTGTGTTGAGCTCTTCTGAACATTCTGTCTGTCGCTATAATAATAATAATGAGTCACGCTGAACTGTGCCAACTACCAAACAAAATGAGAGAGAGAGAGGCAGAACTTCTCATACCCACCAGTTAACGTACAGTCACTTTTGTGGCATAATCATGGGGGAGGGAGATGGCTAGTCTAATAATAGTAATAGACAGGAGACTGGTATTTACTCTACTTCATGGGCTGCAGTGATGATCTCCCTTATTGCTCAGACTCCACTGATGTTTACAGTCCAGAATGCTGGACATTATATAAGAACATAAGCTGGCAGGGAGGGAATTGTTTTGTTGAGAAGAAATTGGAAATGGTAAGAGACATGTATGGGTTGAGTGTATTCTAATTAATGAGAATTATGCTGGATTTTTTAAAACCATCCTTCTTATTTTCAACCTTATTCTCTTTGGGGTGAATTTCATACTTGCTTATATTATCCAGCTGCCATTTTGATTCAAAACATGGTAGGCCGTAGAGCCAGCAGGAGTTAATCTCACAGTCTGAAAGGAAAAGGATTCTTTTCTCCCTCTGTTCCATGTTCTCTCTGGCTTCATCTGCATTAGGAAGCATTTAGCAATTAAAAGATCAGGCCATTTATATAAAGATGATGATCAAGCCATGTATAGAATGGTGATGGCTGTCTAAGACACTGCACAGAGTACAGACAGGCAGAGTGAAAGAAGAATAGCAAATTGCAACTGAAAAAACTGGGCCATAAATCCTTAGTTCCGTTGAGCATATATGCATTATTTCTTGGGTATTGTTGTTGTGTTTTCCCACCCAAGTGGTTAGTTGTTGGCAGGACAAGAGAGAGCTCTTCCTGTATTAGAACTTACAAAAGAGATTATTCTTAAATGAGCCAGGCCTCTTCTACAACAGATTTCTCTTCTCGGTCAGCCTTGTTTGCTGTATCTCCCACTTTAGGACACAAAAATGCACAGCTTGTTCCTAATAACTGTTGGTTTCTGTTGTTGTTAACATAGTGCAACTAACCATGTTGGGTTTTGTTCACAGGTCTGAAGCGTAGTTACACTTGTAACATCTGTAATGTCACTCTAAACTCAATAGAACAGTATCACGCTCATCTGAAGGGCTCCAAACATCAGACCAAGTGAGTACTTTTCCTATTAGTACTTGTCTGTCTGTCTGGTGTGGGTGATAGTGTTTTTCTTATATTTACATCTATGCACTCCCATAATGCCTTTCATCCAAGGATCCCAAAGTGATTTACAAACATAGACACAAAAATATTGGTAGGTACCTGGAGAGAGAGGCAGAGCTGAATATAGATCAGTTTGACTGCATTCTTTGAACCTGAAATGCAATGTTTGTTCTTTGTTTACCTGTTCCTCTAGAGCTTTGTTGTGACAAAGCATTCTGGATATCACTCTTTGGCATGGAAGTCTGATGAGAACAGGCTTTCTCACAAGTTTTGAGCATGTCCTGTTTTCAGATAGGTCACAAATACTTTGGCAAGAGGTGGTATATTTGGCACTTATGCTTCTCTGCTCAGCCAAAACCAGTGTGCAGAGCTGTGAGAAAATTCAAACAAAGAATGAAATTAGCTGAAAATACAGACAATGAATCTTGTGCTAAGTATCAGGAGGTAGCCATGGTAAGTTGTATCCACAGACAGCAAGGAGTCCGGGGGCACCTTAAAGACTAACCGATTTTTTGGGGCATAAGCTTTTGTGGGTAAAAAACCACTTCTTCAGCTGCATGGAGAATCTTGTGCTGTGTTTTCTACTTCAATCTCTGCTTTCACTGAGATTTTATTAGTGGTGGTTGGCTTTGGTCTGGCTCACCAGACGCATGGTAACCTGATGCATGCTCATGGCTCCACCCAGGTGTAAATCTGCTTTCAGACCATCATGGTTTCTAGGAAACCAGCTATGCTTTGATGCCGGACACTTGAGCTGATTTTGTGCATTTCAGTTCTGGCTCTGAGGAGTGTGACAATCCTGCCAGGTAAACTGGGTTTGAGGAATTTGTGTAACGATGGTTGTTTGGAGGTTAGCATATTACAACAATTAAAAGGAATGGAATACTCCCATTGACCTCATCTACTAAACAACTTCCACTTCTCCAGTCAGTACTCACTTGAAGTCACACCTCTGTAGAAAATCCCTCCTTCCTTCATTTGTATCCATCACACCATCCCTCTCCTGAGCTGTTAGCCTATGACTTGCTTTATATTTACCTCATCTTTAGATTGTAAGCTCCTTGGGCAGGGAATGTTTCTTATCTCTGTTCTCTAAAGTGCTGTGTAAATTTACAGCACAGCTTGAGTGTTTTATACGCATAACTTTCACTTCTCATAATTTACTCTGGTCAGCATTTTGCCCTGTGCAGTTTGTGCTTTAATTTATAAAGAATATTCGACACAGATTAGTCCACTTTAAGTGACTTTGATGGTCTGCAGTATCCTTCTAAATAAATATATCATCCCTCCTTAATAAAACAGTATCTGTGTCTTCAGCTGGGCAGGGGGAAAAGGCCAAAAAATAAAAACAATAGATAATGCAAAGAAAAGTTCCTAATCCCAGGCAGGTTCCTTAATATTCATAGGACACAGAGTACAGATGTGATGCACAGGGGATGGCAGGCTGCAGGACAAAATTATGGAACCTGACCAACAGAGTAGCATCGTTTTGCCAGAAAGCAAAAGCAGCTATTGAGTAGATTTTATGACTTTCTTTAAAAGAAGAAAGGAAATAACCAGTGTGAGAACTGTGAGCCTTGTGTGGATTCAGGAAGAAGTTTTTCAAAACTAAAACAAAAGCCATTGCATGAGATTAGGGCTGAAGTGGGGGTCTGGACTCGGTCACATAACCCTGTTGAAACGTTCTCTCTCCTTAAACACTGAAATATTCTGCATTTGAGACAAGCCAGGGAACAGCTGTGAAGCCACTTTGCCTGTCCATCCGCTCCTTCAGCCTGAAAGATTCATCCTTTCATGTGAAAAGCAAATGGACAGCAGTAACCCACCGCGCTGACATGCCAACAACTTCCAGTCCTTGTACAGATGCCACCACCAGTCAAGCTTAAAGGCATTGAGTTTGGAGCTTCTCTTGTGCACTCACTACAGGAAGGACATTGAGTCTGTCATGGGATTAGATGTTTCCAAGTGAATATGTTTGTTCTGTGGTGTAAAGCAATTACCTATTAGCCAACTTTCCAAGACTTGAAGGGGATCTGCTCTGCCAATTTGTATAAATTATTAAAATAAAATTATAAAGGTACAGAGTTCCAAAGAGTAGAGTAATGAACTAATCTCTCTTAATATACTTTGAGCTTCGGGAACTGTTCCAAGCACAAGTATTCAATATTACTCCACCATGCAGGATATAAAAGGTATCCTTAGTTTGAGACATTTCAGGTGGCTTAAGGGGACTCAGAAGTTTTCAGGAGGATAAATCAGGGCCAGGCCAAACCAGCAGTGAGAGGTAATTTCTGAGCTTTGTTTTTTTTTCCCCTCAAAGAGCAAGCCCAGCCTTTCCCCCCTAAAATGCCCACAGCTGATGTGAGCCCTTCCAAGGTGCCTAGTGTGAATCATGTTTCCTGTGATCTTATTTATTCATTATGTGTTTGAATGGCCCCCAAATTAGGGTAATTTTTTTATATTCCATAAATTTAGGCTAAATCCACTGGCCGAGCCTAATATCCATTTGTTGCACGTTCTCATTCTCCAGTCACTACTTTAGACTTGCTTAGCTTAGCATAGTCACTGCATTGCTGTAGGATTTTCCGCCTGAAGAACCTGACACACCCAAGGTTGACCTGGTTTGCATGAAGTCCATTACATTAGGGGCACGTCTTCACTAGCCGTGTTTAAAGTGCTTCCGCAGCAGCACTTTAACGTGGCTAGTGTAGTGAGAGGCCTCCCAGCACTATAAAAAAAACCCCACCTCCACGAGGAGAACAGCGCCCAGTGCTGGGGCATGGTCTACCCTGGCACTTTACAGCGCTGAAACTTGCAGCACTCGGGGGTGTTTTTTCACACCCCTGGGCAAGAAAGTTGCAGCACTGTAAAGTGCCAGTGTAGACAAGCCCTATATTAGCATGAGCCCTGGCCTATATCGCCAGTCGCTGATAATCCACTGGGAAGGGGAGGTGTAGGAGCACAAAAGAGTTGTGACATCTGTGATGCCAAAGGGTAGCTGTAAGAACGTAAACACAGCAATACTGGGTTAGACCAGTGGTACACCTTCCGACAGTGGCCAGTGCCAGACGCTTCAAAGGGAATGAATAGAACAGGGCAGTCATCACGTGATCCATCCCCTGTTGTCCAATCCCAGCATCTGACAGTCAGAGGCTTAGGGATACCCAGAGCATGAGGTTGCATCCCTGACCATTTTGGCTGATAGTCATTAATAGATCTATGCTTCAGGAACTTATCTGATTCTCTTTTGAACCCAGTTATACTTTTGGCCTTCATAAAGGCAAAGAGTTCCGAGCTGTAGGTCACGAAAGCTTATGCTCAAATAAATTGGTTAGTCTCTAAGGTGCCACAAGTACTCCTTTTCTTTTTGCGAATACAGACTAACACGGCTGTTACTCTGAAACAGGTTGGCTGTGCATTGTGTTAAGAAGTACTTCCTTTTGTTTGTTTTAAACCTGGTGTCTATTAATTTCATTGGGTGATCCCTAGCTCTTATATTATGTGACGGGTAAATAACACTTCCTTATTTACTTTCTCCACAACATCCATAAGTTTATAGACCTCTATCATATCCCCCTTCAGTTGTCTCTCTTCCAAACTGGAGAGTCCTGGTCATCTTAATCTCTCCTCATACAGAAGCTGTTCCATACCCTTAATCATTTTTGTTGCCCTTCTCTGTACCTTTTTCATTTCTAATAAATCTTTTTTGAGATGGAGCAACCAGAACTGCATGCAATATTCAAGGTGTTGGCATACCAGAGATTTTATAGAGTGGCATGATGATATTTAGGGTCTTATTAACAATCCCTTTCCTAACGGTTCCTAACATTCTGTTCACTTTTTTGTGCACATCAAGCAGATGTTTTCAGAGAACTATCCACAGTGACTCCAAGATCTTTCTTGACTGGTAACAGCTAATTTAGACCCCGTCATTTTTTGTATGTATAATTGGGATTATGATTTCCAATGTGCATTACTTTGCATTTATCATCATTGTATTTCATCTGTCCTATTGTTGTCCAGTCGCCTAGCTTAGTGAGATCCCTTTGTAACTCTTCACAGTCTGCTTTGGACTTAACTATCTTAAGTAGTTTTGTATCATCTGCAAACTTAGCCACCTCCCTGTTTACCCCTTTTCCAGATCATTTATTAATATGTTGAATAGCTCTGGTCCCAGCACAGATCCTTGGAGGACCCCGTTACTTACCTCTCTCCATTCTGAAAACTGAGCATTTATTCCTGCCCTTTGTTTCCTGTAGTGACCAATGCTCAGCTCAGAAAACTGAGCGGTGTGGCACAGAGGTCACTGCAAGGCAGTTGGTTGCTTTAGCAGTGACTTCCCCATAGGACCTCCTAGTGAGCGAGGATGGGTGATCTCATGGTTAAAGTGACTGGGATTGAGGAGATCTCTGTTCAGTTCCAGCCTCTGCCGCAGAGCCCTTGTGTCACTGTGGGGGAGTCGCATTATGTCTTGTGCCTCAGCTCTCCATCTGTAAAGCTGGATGATATGTCCTGGACCCACAGTGGCATTGTGAGGCTTAGGGTTTGTGTGGCACTCAGCTATTATGCAGACAGGAGCTGTATAAGCAGAGCACTATCTGCCAGAAAACAGAGCTGCCTGTCTTTACCAGCAGAATCCCAGAGGAACAACAGCTGTAGTCTTGTGCTGGGATTAGCCCCTGCTCTCTGACGCAGAGAGCTGTCATTTACCCTCTCCCTGCCGGTGCCAGCCTTCCTGAGTCTGGTCCTACATGGGGAAAATCTAGAACAGCTTTACCACCCCTCCCACCCAGAGGCTACCACCCAGCACTGCTTTCAGAGGCAAGGGTTATTTTCAATAGACTTTTTTTTTCATTGTTCAGACAGCAAAGGCTAAAGCAAATCATTTGCATACCAGAATAGCCTCATGGATGTAATTTGAAATAAATTGGATGGTAAACTGAGATCTGCCAAAGAAGCTGTCTCTCATTCTGGCAACATCAGCAAGGTTGCCTTCTGCACAATTACCTATGTAACCTCACATTTTTGATTTTGTATCCACTTCTCATACTTTATTCAGCTCTTCAATCACCAGTTGCATATTTTTAGTCCTCTGCAATTAGCAAGGTGTCCTCTTCAAATCTTAGAGGATTGGTCCTTGTAGAAGGATGATTTCCTCTGTATCCCAGTGTTGTTTTTCTGAATTCTTCCTCCCAACCTGCTCTGATGAAAATTTGAGAGAGAGAGTGGGGGAGAGAGAGAATCTGTCGCCTAGCCTCTTGGACTGTACAAGAAACCTAATGCAGAATGTTTCCACTGCAGAGCTTTGGAATTTCCTCAGCTAGTGCTTAAGATTTGGGTAAAGAATTTGTAACATTCAGCTGCAAACTCACTAGCTGGTAACTCTTCCCGATCCTTTTATGTCTTCCACTAGCAAGAACAAAACCAAGCAAAGAGATGGAAGGGTTTGAATGGAGCTCAGATTAAAGTTTGGAGAAGTTGGAAAAATCCTACTTTGTGCCAAGATTGTGTATGACAAAAGTACTTCTCAGAGTTATTGAAACTCAAGGGCTTCATTTGTTCACAAGAGCAGCTCTGACATACTGGCAGAACAGGGAACTGGGCCAAAGGACATCAGGATGGAGGAAAATATTGTACAGAACATCAAAGGGACGTAAGGTGTGAGAGAAAATGGCTGCTACCTGCAATTCCTTCCACATCCCCCAGAGAGGAGGGAGACTTGGGACCTTTAAATCCTCCTATTATTTTGGCTGAAGTAACCCTGTCGGAAGTTTATTAGGGTATGTCTACACTACGGAATAAGGTCGAATTTATAGAAGTCGGTTTTTTAGAAATCGGTTTTATATATTCGAGTGTGTGTGTCCCCACAGAAGTGCATTAAGTGCATTAACTCGGTGGAGTGCTTCCACAGTACCGAGGCTAGAGTCGACTTCCAGAGTGTTGCACTGTGGGTAGCTATCCCACAGTTCCCGCAGTCTCCGCTGCCCATTGGAATTCTGGGTTGAGATCCCAATGCCTGATGGGGCTGAAACATTGTCGCGGGTGGTTCTGGGTACATATCGTCAGTCCCCCCTTCCCTCCCTCCCTCCCTCCCTCCGTGAAGGCAAGGGCAGACAATCGTTTCGCGCCTTTTTTCCTGAGTCACCTGTGCGGACGCCATACCACCACAAGCATGGAGCCCGCTCAGGTAACCGTCACCGTATGTCTCCTGGGTGCTGGCAGACGCGGTACGGCATTGCTACACAGTAGCAGCAACCCATTGCCTTCTGGCAGCAGACGGTACAGTACGACTGGTAGCCGTCCTCGTCATGTCCGAGGTGTTCCTGGTCGCCTGTGTGAGGTCGATCAGGAGCGCCTGGGCAGACATGGGCGCAGGGGCTAAATTTTTAGTGACTTGACCAGGTCATTCTCTTTAGTCCTGCAGTCAGTCGTATTGAACCGTCTAATGGTGAGCAGGCAGGCAATACGGATTGCTAGCAGTCGTATTGTACCATCTTCTGCCGGGCAGGCAAGAGATGACGATGGCTAGCAATCGTATTGTACCATCTTCTGCCGGGCAGGCAAGAGATGAGGATGGCTAGCAATCGTACTGTGCCATCTTCTGCCAGGCAGGCAAGAGATGAGGATGGCTAGCAGTCGTACTGTACCATCTTCTGCCGAGCAGCCATGAGATGTGGATGGCTTGCAGTCCTTCTGCACCATCTGCTGCCAGCCAAAGATGTAAAAGATAGATGGAGTGGATCAAAACAAGAAATAGACCAGATTTGTTTTGTACTCATTTGCCTTCTCCCCTGTCTAGGGGACTCATTCCTCTAGGTCACACTGCAGTCACTCACACAGAAGGTGCAGCGAGGTAGATCTAGCCATGTATCAATCAGAGGCCAGGCTAACCTCCTTGTTCCAATAAGAACAATAACTTAGGTGCACCATTTCTTATTGGAACCCTCCGTGAAGTCCTGCCTGAACTACTCCTTGATGTAAAGCCACCCCCTTTGTGGATTTTAGCCCCCTGAAGCCAACCCTGTAAGCCGTGTCGTCAGTCGCCCCTCCCTCCGTCAGAGCAACGGCAGACAATCATTCCGCGCCTTTTTTCTGTGCGGACGCCATACCAAGGCAAGCATGGAGTCCGCTCAGCTCACTTCGGCAATTAGGAGCACATTAAACACCACACGCATTATCCAGCAGTATATGCAGCACCAGAACCTGGCAAAGCGCTACCGGGCGAGGAGGCGACGTCAGCGCGGTCACGTGAGCGATCAGGACATGGACACAGATTTCTCTGAAAGCATGGGCCCTACCAATGCATGCATCATGGTGCTAATGGGGCAGGTTCATGCTGTGGAACGCCGATTCTGGGCTCGGGAAACAAGCACAGACTGGTGGGACCGCATAGTGTTGCAGGTCTGGGACGATTCCCAGTGGCTGCGAAACTTTCGCATGCGTAAGGGCACTTTCATGGAACTTTGTGACTTGCTTTCCCCTGCCCTGAAGCGCATGAATACCAAGATGAGAGCAGCCCTCACAGTTGAGAAGCGAGTGGCGATAGCCCTGTGGAAGCTTGCAACGCCAGACAGCTACCGGTCAGTTGGGAATCAATTTGGAGTGGGCAAATCTACTGTGGGGGCTGCTGTGATGCAAGTAGCCCACGCAATCAAAGATCTGCTGATATCAAGGGTAGTGACCCTGGGAAATGTGCAGGTCATAGTGGATGGCTTTGCTGCAATGGGATTCCCTAACTGTGGTGGGGCCATAGACGGAACCCATATCCCTATCTTGGCACCGGAGCACCAAGCCGGCGAGTACATAAACCGCAAGGGGTACTTTTCAATAGTGCTGCAAGCTCTGGTGGATCACAAGGGATGTTTCACCAACATCAACGTGGGATGGCCGGGAAAGGTACATGACGCTCGCATCTTCAGGAACTCTGGTCTGTTTCAAAAGCTTCAAGAAGGGACTTTATTCCCAGACCAGAAAATAACTGTTGGGGATGTTGAAATGCCTATATGTATCCTTGGGGACCCAGCCTACCCCTTACTGCCATGGCTCATGAAGCCGTACACAGGCAGCCTGGACAGTAGTCAGGAGCTGTTCAACTACAGGCTGAGCAAGTGCAGAATGGTGGTAGAATGTGCATTTGGACGTTTAAAGGCGCGCTGGCGCAGTTTACTGACTCGCTTAGACCTCAGCGAAACCAATATTCCCACTGTTATTACTGCTTGCTGTGTGCTCCACAATATCTGTGAGAGTAAGGGGGAGACGTTTATGGCGGGGTGGGAGGTTGAGGCAAATCGCCTGGCTGCTGGTTACGCGCAGCCAGACACCAGGGCGGTTAGAAGAGCACAGGAGGGTGCGGTACGCATCAGAGAGGCTTTGAAAACCAGTTTCATGACTGGCCAGGCTACGGTGTGAAAGTTCTGTTTGTTTCTCCTTGATGAAACCCCCCGCCCCTTGGTTCACTCTACTTCCCTGTAAGCTAACCACCCTCCCCTCCTCCCTTTGATCACCGCTTGCAGAGGCAATAAAGTCATTGTTGCTTCACATTCATGCATTCTTTATTCATTCATCACACAAATAGGGGGATGACTACCAAGGTAGCCCAGGAGGGGTGGTGGAGGAGGGAAGGAAAATGCCACACAGCACTTTAAAAGTTTACAGCTTTAAAATTTATTGAATGACAGCCTTCTTTTTTTTGGGCAATCCTCTGTGGTGGAGTGGCTGGTTGGCCGGAGGCCCTCCCACCGCGTTCTTGGGCGTCTGGGTGTGGAGGCTATGGAACTTGGGGAGGAGGGCGGTTGGTTACACAGGGGCTGTAGTGGCAGTCTGTGCTCCAGCTGCCTTTGCTGCAGCTCAACCATACACTGGAGCATACTGGTTTGGTCCTCCAGCAGCCTCAGCATTGAATCCTGCCTCCTCTCATCACGCTGCCGCCACATTCGAGCTTCAGCCCTCTCTTCAGCCCGCCACTTACTCTCTTCAGCCCGCCACCTCTCCTCCTGGTCATTTTGTGCTTTCCTGCAGTCTGACATTATTTGCCTCCACGCATTCGTCTGTGCTCTGTCAGTGTGGGAGGACAGCATGAGCTCGGAGAACATTTCATCTCGAGTGCGTTTTTTTTTTCTTTCTAATCTTCGCTAGCCTCTGGGAAGGAGAAGATCCTGTGATCATTGAAACACATGCAGCTGGTGGAGAAAAGAAAAGGAACAGCGGTATTTAAAAAGACACATTTTATAAAACACTGGCTACACTCTTTCAGGGTAAACCTTGCTGTTAACATTACATACATAGCACATGTGCTTTCGTTACAAGGTCGCATTTTGCCTCCCCCCACCGCGTGGCTACCCCCTCAACCCTCCCCCCTCCCTGTGGCTAACAGCAGGGAACATTTCTGTTCAGCCGCAGGCAAACAGCCCAGCAGGAATGGGCTCCTCTGAGTGTCCCCTGAAGAAAAGCACCCTATTTCAACCAGGTGACCATGGATTATATCTCACTCTCCTGACGATAACACACGAACGGATGTTGCTTGAACACCAGCAAACATACACTGCAATGCTTTGTTGTACAATGATTCCCGAGTACGTGTTACTGGCCTGGAGTGGTAAAGTGTCCTACCATGAAGGACGCAATAAGTCTGCCCTCCCCAGAAACCTTTTGCAAAGGCTTTGGGAGTATATCCAGGAGAGCCGCGAATGCCAGGGCAAAGTAATCCTTTCACATGCTTGCTTTTAAACCATGTATAGTATTTTAAAAGGTACACTCACCGGAGGTCCCTTCTCCGCCTGCTGGGTCCAGGAGGCAGCCTTGGGTGGGTTCAGGGGGTACTGGCTCCAGGTCCAGGGTGTGAAACAGTTCCTGGCTGTCGGGAAAACCGGTTTCTCCGCTTGCTTGCTGTGAGCTATCTACAACCTCGTCGTCATCATCATCTTCTTCGTCCCCAAAACCTGCTTCCGTATTGCCTCCATCTCCATTGAAGGAGTCAAACAACATGGCTGGGGTAGTGGTGGCTGAACCCCCTAAAATGGCATGCAGCTCATCATAGAAGCGGCATGTTTGGGGCTCTGACCCGGAGCGGCCGTTCGCCTCTCTGGTTTTCTGGTAGGCTTGCCTCAGCTCCTTCAGTTTCACGCGGCACTGCTTCGGGTCCCTGTTATGGCCTCTGTCCTTCATGCCCTGGGAGATTTTGACAAAGGTTTTGGCATTTCGAAAACTGGAACGGAGTTCTGATAGCACGGATTCCTCTCCCCATACAGCGATCAGATCCCGTACCTCCCGTTCGGTCCATGCTGGAGCTCTTTTGCGATTCTGAGACTCCATCATGGTCACCTCTGCTGATGAGCTCTGCATGGTCACCTGCAGCTTGCCATGCTGGCCAAACAGGAAATGAGATTCAAAAGTTCGCGGTTCTTTTCCTGTCTACCTGGCCAGTGCATCTGAGTTGAGAGTGCTGTCCGGAGCGGTCAAAATGGAGCACTCTGGGATAGCTCCCGGAGGCCAATACCGTCGAATTGTGTCCACAGTACCCCAAATTTGACCCGGCAAGGCCGATTTAAGCGCTAATCCACTTGTCAGGGGTGGAGTAAGGAAATCGATTTTAAGAGCCCTTTAAGTCGAAATAAAGGGCTTCATCGTGTGGATGGGTGCAGGTTTACATCGATTTAATGCTGCTAAATTCGACCTAAAGTCCTAGTGTAGACCAGGGCTTACAGTTAGTAGTTTGGGCCTAGAAGGCTCCTAATGGTTCATTACCACATCTGGGCACCAAAGGGGCAAGTAGTATTATACCCTTTTAGTGTCAAGACCCAATGGAATTTTCAAATACTCCCAAAGCTTTCTAGAGCTTTGAAAAAAGCATGAATTATTGAGCAGGAGGTCCCTGTCACTTTCATTTTGGCAAAAAGTGAGGATGCCTGCATGAAGATCACAGTATCACTCACACGCCTTGCAGGACTTGGACAGTTTTTTTCTTTTTTTAAAAGGGACCTTCTGCTGTTTCACAAATTAATATTCCTATTGCTTCTTCTAAATATAGTGTCTTATCACTTACTCATAATTATTTAAATCTGGTAACATCTCACAGTTCTTCATGGGCATTTAATAAGAGAGGAAACCTACTATTAAATTCATAGGAAAGTATGTTACAAATGTAATAATAGAATGCCAATTAGAGATGTTCATCTGACCAATTTCTATGGGAAATTGCTTTGATTATTCTATTTCCTCTGTTCATTCTTATACCATTTTCTTTGAGGCTAAGTGACTCAGCAGATGAATATAGAATTCTTCATCTCCTATAGTGAAGTGCAGATGTGTAAGACAGAATAGGGTTGGCAGTTTGGATTTGCCCAAAATAAAAACTTCATTTTTATAATTGGTCTGGAACAGATTTTACTCGCTCATTTGAAGAAATTCTTGGGGCTGTGTCCTCTTTTAGATGGGATTGATGGGGGATGGTGCTCTAGAAGGGTCTGTTCTAAGATAAACTACCAAGCCAGCACAGAATTAGTGATAAGATAAGGGGTTCTCAACAATTACCTTTTCCCCCCAATTCCTCCAGTCCAGCACCAAGCTCATCTGGACCAAATCTGTCCCCAGAATAAATCTGGCACATTGCTTCATGTAGGAGTCCCTTCTATTTATGGCAAGCAGGCAACTAAACTGAAGCAAGTGCTTATCTGGGGCTTGGATCAGTGTGCAGTATGGGTATTACAGCAGAAGGGGTAAAAGATTTTAGAAAGTTCAAGCATTATGCAGGTCTGCCCTAATACAGATGATGCAGGGGGTTGGGCTAGATGACCTCCTGAGGTCTCTTCCAACCCTAATCTTCTATGATTCTCTGTGCATGGCTATGAAATCAGTGCAGATGAAGACGGTTTTATTTAAAAGATCTTTGTCATAAGTTAATAGCACTGGCAAATGTTGTTCTAAACCATTTCTCAGCCAGTCAACTACAGTGATTCAAGACACATCCATTCTTTCAGCAGTAAACACACCTGTCTATTACAGCATTCTATTCTTGTGAT
Source organism: Natator depressus (assembly GCF_965152275.1). Taxonomy (NCBI): domain Eukaryota; kingdom Metazoa; phylum Chordata; order Testudines; family Cheloniidae; genus Natator; species Natator depressus. Next base: position 993,332 of record NC_134259.1, read on the forward strand.
ATTTTATAATCTAGGGTTTACTCCTGATTAGCTACTTATGCTAAGGCTTTTGGGGCCTTAGGCCTTGATTAGTTTAACTAAGCTGTTGTCTTACAGGCCTTGACGCTTGTAGATTCTTTGCATTATTGCCTTAACTTATACCTATGTTTTACCTAGCCAACACCTATTCCTGTATGCTGTACCCCTTTTAACATTCCTGTTATCTTTGGTTAGTGATGATACTTTCCCCTTATCCTTTCAACACAAAGGGTTTGCTAGTGAACTGCTGTATCCAAGGCAACAAAAAAACACTTCATGAACCTGGCACACTTTCAAAAATGTTTTATAAAGGAAAGACATGCCCTCTTGGGACAGATTGGTTATGGAAAGATGATCGCACCCCAAAATTACCCAGCATATTAGGCTTCTGGAGAGCAGCTGTAAGACAAGAGTCATATAAAACAAGAGTGAACCAAACAATAAATTTATATTACAGCTACTGAAAGCATTCCAGAGGGTAACACACAGCCAATCCATCCCCAAATTATGCTTTAAATAACTCACTGAATAGCAGCCCTTGAGCTGCGGCTTAGCGGGCCATGTTATTCTGACCTTCCTTCATTTCTGAGCATCAAAGCTGATCGTATTGGAACTCAGTCAGCAAAGCTGGGACTCAAAGTCTATCTAACTGACTGTTCACATTACCTGCCCCTCCCCTCCCCTCCCCCCCCACCTTTCTTTACAGGAGTTTCAAAGTCAGATCTGAATCCTGGGTGCCTGTCTGCTGAACTTAGTTGATCAAAGATGGGAAGAAGTGGCAGAGGAAAGGAATTGCTGAAATTGACTAGGCTGATATTTCAGTGTTTAATAAGAGATGTAGAGGGATGCAGCTAGCATTGTCAGCTCTGATTTTCCATTGGCCAGTGAATATGCGAAGCTACATCTAAGAGCCTTTTTCTTTTCTTTCAAAAACATAAATATTTTAAGTTTCATATATTAAAAAAAGAAGAAAATACAGATCCACTTGAGATCTTGTAATGAACCTTGGGATTTAAGGGGTTAGAACCAGACACAGAAGAGGGTTTCTTATATAAGCAGAAAAAAGGTACGACGCTGCAGAATATGCTCACCCAGGAGGTTGTGTAGCCTTCCTTGCAGGTTTGGTGAGAGTTACACATTCATGGGCAGGGCTGGTGAGTGAGAGCTACTTTTTAAAAATTTGCCATGTGAATCTACAGCTCAGATTCATAGTTCTTGTGTGTGTGCGTGCGCACAAACACACCTGCAAATACACAAACATTCTGAAATGAGGCTGGACTCTGGAACATCTGCAGGGGGGGAGGAGAACGAACCCTTTAATCAGGGATTTGTAAACAGTGCCAAGGTAATTGAGTCATTGTCTGACTTGCTTTCCAAAAATAAACGTGTTCTTTTTACACCCCCACCCCTGCAAAATAAACAAGCGAACAGAATGGTTCATGAAGCAGGAGGCATGGCATGGTGTGTGATTGTGAGTGTCCTCTTGCACTGGATCACGCTCACTGTAAGCAGCCTAGTTTCCATGGGGACTGATGGCAAATGGAAGGCAGGATTTGTGCAGGGAGGCAGTAACGGGGGGAGGGGTCACATTAACTGGGAAACATTTGAAGACGGTCACATATTGATCTCGCTCTTCATTGTTGGTGACAAACAGTAAGTGACAAAACTCTTGGCTCTTTTCTGGTTTATTTCATATAGTCTGGAAAGATCCAATAAAAATGTTTCTAAAAATAACCCCTAGTTAGGTGAGTAAGAACATTCGGTACCTACAGATTCTGGATGTGAAGAAATCTTAGCATTGCATATTAATTTGTAAAAAATATTCCTTATTTATTAGCATGCACATACAGTAAAGAAGGTAAAATACACTGCATTCATCACCATGTTCAACTGAAAATAGCTCTCGATAAATGAACTCATGGGCCCTGTTGCAGCTCCAGAGCAATTCTCAGGGGTTTTGCAGATAGAAATAAGGTTGCAGGGTGGGAGTGTAAAAAATGCCAGTGGACCAGAACTTTAAAGGTATTTAGATGCGTAAAGATGCAGGCAGGCTCCTGGTATGATTCTCAAAAGCACCTAGGTGCCTAACTCCCATTGGCTAAGTGACTTACAAGCACAATCCCATTGACTTTCATGCCAAGCGGAAGAATTTTTTTGGTGAAGGCACTGTGCTGGGATTCAGTCTGTGTCCCTGTGTGACCTGGGATGAGTTACTCAGGCTGCAGCTCCCTTTGGCTTCAGCTGAAGTTATGGGTGCAAAGTACTTATGAAAAATCTGCCCTTCAAGCTCCCTGTGCCCCAGTCCCCCAATCTGAGGATAGGGGAGTGGATTGGGGGTCAGGGCCCTGGGTTCTGGTCCTGGCTTGGTTACCGACCAGCCGGGTGACCGCGAGCAAGCTACTGCCCCTTTCTGTGCCTCAGTTTCTCCTCCACACTTTGTCCGTTTAGATTACGAGCACTTTGGGGCAGGGACTGTCTCTAGCTATGTGTAAGTACAGTGCCTAGCCCAGGGGAGCCCTGATCTCAGTGCAGGCCTCTCAGTGTAACTGTAATACTGCTAACAATGATAAGAAGAGACTGAGATAGAGAAACGGTCCCCTTGTGTGGCTCTAGTTCCATCATTGCAATGCTGTGTGTCTCATTGGTCTCTGCAGCATTTCCCATCTCACTTTCACTGCCAGACAGACCACAACACACACCCATTTTGTGGTAAAACTTTCAAAATCTGTCCTCTGTATTTGTTGCATTCAGATTTCATCCGCTCCCTTGGGCCTCACGTCAGTCTGTAGCTAATAGACCATTGGGGGCCAAATCCTCAGCTGTTGTAATTTGGTGTAGCTGCATTGTCTGCTGTGGAGCTGTGCTGATTTACACCAGCTGAGGATCTGGCCCTGTATCAAATGTCACAGTGATATAACCAACATTGCATGCAGCATTGAGAGCTTGAGATGTATTTGCTATCCTCCTGGCTGTGGGTGATGAGGGGCAGTGACATCAGATTCCCCTCAGCCCCTAGTAGTTAGTGTCTTATGATGTAGCTGATCATGACATCAACTTCCATGAAAAGGAACTTCATCTTCCCTCTTTTCAGTTTATTTTCTTTTACCAGCAAAACTTCCCTCTTATCTGTTGGAGCTCTCACATGCTCTCTGTATTTTTATAAGCAGTCATTTATCCATTCCTAGGTGCCATTCATGCACACCACATAATTAAAATTCCTTTCTCAAAGGGTTCCGTTGTGTTGCAGCCAGGGGTAAGACTGGCAGTTCGTGTAGACACACCTGCACTAGCTACTCCTGGGGGAATTCTGTACCACTGTGCGTGCGCACAATTCATGTCCCCTGCAGATTTCTTTGCTTCCCTGCAGAAAAATAACTTTCTGAAGGGGAAGCAAAGGGAGGCCTCAAGAGCGGTCACGTGCCCCTCCCCAGCGATGTGGGCCCATTGTTCTGGGTACCTGGAGCAGCTGGCAGGGAGGTAAATCACTGCAGGGAGTGGGAGGAATGTGGGGCTGGGGATGCCTCAGCTGGTGGCTCCTATCCTGCTCAGCTACTAGTCCCGGTTGAGCTAGGAAGGATGGGACTTGCTCTTCCCCTGAAAGGAGCAGCCTGGGCCAGGTCAGACCCACCCCCAGAGGCCCCCCCCCCCCACCGGCTGCAGAAAGCTCCGCCCTCCCTATCCCCATTGCTCTTCAACCATGTGGGGAGGGATCATTGTATGGGGAGCTGTTCCACCGTTCATCCAATCCCTGAACCCCCAACCCCCCATCAAGCCCCCCACACCCCAACCCTCACCCCATTGAGCCTCACCTCCTACAGTCGGACCCCCCACTGAATCTCACCCCCCTTCACCCAGATCACCCCCCTGGTGAGCCCCCTACCCTGATGAGTCCCCTGCACCCAGACCCCCAACCAGCTGCACCCAGATTCCCACCCCACCAGCACTCAGACCCCCCTGCTGAGCCCCAACAACCTTCACCTGGAACCTCGCAACGAGCCCCTGTGCATCCAGATCCCCCACACACACACCCAGACCCCTCACTGAGCCACCCATACCCAGATTGCCCCACACAGAACTCTCCCCCCACACCAGGATCCTGCTTGCCTGCCCACACTTGGTGCGGCTGGCATGGAGGGGCAGGGCCCTGGGGCATTTCTGGGGCAGGCCCAGCCCTTCTGCTGTATTGGGGTTGGGTGCAGCCTCACCACCAACTCCATGTCCCACGCAGCCAGTGACCTCTGCTCCCCACTGCCATGCTGGAGCCTCCACATTTATTTATTAACAAATAAAATTTATAGAATTTTGCAGAATTGCTAAATATTGTGCATAGAATTTTTAATTTTTTGCTGCAGAATTCCCTCAGGAGTAATTAGCTGTGCTCCAGCCAGCTTGCTAAAAATAGCAATGAGGATGCTTTGGTGCAGGCTTCAGTGCTGGCGGCATAAGTGAGTACGTGCCATGGGGAGTCTGGGGGGCTTGCACTGCTAGCACTGAAGGCCAAGCCATGACGTCCTCATTTCTACTGTTAGCAAGCTAGATTACAGCTAGCGCAGGTTGGTCTACATGAACTGCCATTCACACCCCCGGCTGCAGCATAGACATACCCAAACCAGGGTTTCAGGGGAGGAAATCAAATGAGAGAAGATGGGCCCAATCCTGTAGTTGTTACTAAAGTAAAGTTCCCAATGAGTCAACGGGAGATTGTTCCTGAATGAGGAGCGCAGGATGGTGCTCAAATGAATTAACTGGAGATTGGCAGTTGCCATGTCATCTTGGAAAAGAGTGTTCTGAAGATCATGAACACATGACAGATCTTTACCCATGGCTGTTCACCTAATCATTGTGCATCTTCTTGTGAAAGCCCAGGGGATTTATAGCCCACTGGGAAGCAAATGACATGCTTGGTGGCTATTGGCTTTATTTAGACTGTGAATGCAGATGTCTAATTGGAGTTGGGTATTTATTAACATAAGCTGCTTTGCCATTCAGAAATCTGAGCTAATCAAAATATTGTAAATACCGTGCCTGGAGAAATGTCACTCTTCACCATGATTGCATTTCCATATCTGTCTGCACTTATGTTCTTCTAATCACAGTCGTATTTGAACACCACAGAATTATCTTCTCAGTCTAGTGTTCACGCCCCATCTTGTTGCTTCCCTCCTTAGCTGGACGTAGAAGGAGGATTCCCCCACCACCCCCTCCATCTTCTATCCCTTGTGCAGGGGATGTGTTGCGAGACAGGTTCTTGGCATGACTCTACACCATGCTATTATTATTGTTATTATTATTATTACATGCCATTTGTATTATGAAGGCATCTAGAGGCACTGATTAGGGTCCCATTGTGCTAGATTCTGTACAGACAAGGGTTGCAAAGACAGCTCCTGCCCCCAAAGAATCTCGTTGTAGTCCAGGATGCAAGAGATGGGGAAAAGCAGTAAATGGATGAGGGGCATTCCAATCCGAGTTCACATATGTTGGCTGCCATGCAAAAGTGTATTTTTTACTCCGTCTGCAATTGTGCAGTTTGTACTGGCTGTACCTTTATCTCATGGTGACTTCCCACCAGCAATGCACATGCCCTTGCAACCACGAGGTATGATAATTTCCTGTACAGGGCACTTGGGGAGGTTGCTCCGTTGCCTAGAGCTTATTTAGAATGCAGTGGCAGAATTGCTTACTACTCTGAATGCTTGTGATCACATTAGGCCTGTCTTGCATCCATTACACTGGCTGCCTAGAAAGTGGCAGTAAGTAAATTAGGTCAAATCTATTTATTCTTGTCTTAATATTGGTGATGTAGTAGCAGAATATTTGGAAGCCTTCTCAATCCATTAATAGCTTCAAGTCGTCAGCAGCTAACCTTCCAGTGACCTGCCACACATCATCTCTCCATCTCCTCACTGGTTGTCCCCTACTAGAGCGCCCCACTACCATTCCTTCCATGGTAACTTTCTTGAGGTTATTTCCATCTCTATTCCTGATGTGACCAAAATATATAAGCTTGCACGTAATATTTTCTTATTGCAGGGTCTGCTTCTCTCCAATATTTCAAGTATTTTTTTTCTTTCCTGGATATATGCAAAAGTCTTTACCAACAGCACATCTCAAAAGCTTCAGTTTTCTTCTTGTCAGCAGCATTATTTCCCCACAATTCACATCTGTAAGTTGCTGTAGGGGGAAAAAAAGCTTGTCACCAATTGAGCCTTTGCACATTTTGAGATGTGATTGTTTTTCCAGTCTTTCCTGAGGGAGGCCACTGCTGAGCAAGACATTCTTCCCATCCTATTAATCGTGTCAATGTGCATGCATTTCATTTCATTTCATACCTCATTCAGGTGTAGTCCATATTCCTCACTACATGTTTTTACAAACTCCAACATTTGTTGCTTTGTATCAGTGGTTATAGCAAAGAGCATCATGTCATCGGAGTATGTGAGGTCCGTTAAGACATGTTCACCAATGGAAATCCCAGCTCTTCCCACTCTGTCATATAATAAATTCTGAGTACATGCTGACAAGGCTTGGAGACAGAATACACCCTTGTTTCACGTCCTGCCCACTGAAAACCACTTGCTGTCGTCTGCACTGTGGTGGTTGTTGATGGTAGAGTCTTGCGATGAGGTCAATAATGTGTTTTGGAATCCCCACGTCTGCCAGTATCCTCCAAAAATGATCATAATCTGATAGTATTGAATGCTTTTGAATAGTCAACGAAATACATGATCAATGGGTGATTGTACTCCCTGCATTTTTCAACGATGTGATAGATATTTGCAATTTGATCACATGTGCCTCATCCCTCTCTGAAACTAGCTGTACTTCTATCATTCACTTCATGTGATCATGGATTATGTAGAGCAGAACTTTGCTCATGTGCGATAAAAGGGAGATAATACACATGTTACTACACTCTGTTATGTCTCCTTTTGTTGGTAAGAACAGAAAGATTCCCTTCACCAGTCAATTTCTAGACATCCGTACGTCGCTGCAAATATTCCTTGAGATCAGTACCGAGGTCACTAATTTCTTTTAACAATTCTACTGGTATGTTATCTACCACTGGTGCTTTCCCAGGCTTCGTTTTCAAAATAGTATGCACCAGTTCCACTCACCGGATTCATGAATCTGGCTCTAGGGCTCCTTTGTGTCGTCCTGTATTGTAAGGTTTCAGAGGAGCAGCCGTGTTAGTCTGTATTCGCAAAAAGAAAAGGAGGACTTGTGGCACCTTAGAGACTAACCAATTTATTTGAGCATAAGCTTTCGTGACCTACAGTTCACTTCATCGGAATGCATCCATCAGTGGATGCATTCAGTGGATGCATTCCGATGAAGTGAGCTGTAGCTCACGAAAGCTTATGCTCAAATAAATTGGTTAGTCTCTAAGGTGCCACAAGTACTCTTGTTCTTTTTGCGAACACAGACTACACGGCTGCTACTCTGAAACCTGTCATATGCTTTTTGTGACTCAAGTTCCTCACACTTTGCCCTGATGTATTCACTCTTGTCTGGTCTAGTCTGCCTTCACATCTGCCTGCTCAGTTCTTTGTACTCTCTCCTAGGTGCTTCAGTCTTCAAGCCATTCTGTGTCATTCTGCATCATTTTTTGCCAGTCCAAACACCTTTTCCGTTAACCATAGTGTGGTCCAGTGCTGACATTTCGGAACATGTGCTTTGGCAGATTTGAGCATGACGGTTTTCATTTTATTCCAAAGTTCATCAGATTGTTCTCTTCTTTCACCTGTGATGCCTCAAACCCATCCTGTGTTAGCCTCAAACATAAAATTTAAACATAAAAAGATAAGATGTTTGGCAGGTCCATTGCACATGGACTTGTCCAGAATCAGCAAAGTAAAAGTGGCAGATTACTTTAAATTGGCACTGCTGGTTTTCCAAGTCCTACAAGCTCCTGGCACTGGCTTCATTTGAATCCTGCTCCTTGAACCTCACATTGACTGCTCATACAAATTACCACCATCTTGGGATCCCACCATTGTCTTTCAAGTTGGCAGGCAATAGTATATTCACTTTGTTGAGGTGTGGAACTCCATCCCAATCACAGAAACCTTCTCATATCATCCCTCAGCACTTTCAAAAAGCACCATAAACCTTTAGGGTTTTTTTCCGCCCTATAAATACATTTTTGCAAACAACTTCTAAATTCGACCCCGTCATTTTGGTTTTATGTGGTTGCATTTTAGAGGGGTGATATTTTATTACGCTGTATTTGTTTTTATTCTGTTCTACAAGTAGCTTCCATCCTAAGAAAGCTATAGACTAAATTAAATTTATCCTTCAGGAATGATCTCTCTCTCTCTCTCTCTCTCTCTCTCAGGCTAGATTTCCATTACATTTCAGGAAATATTTTTAAATACCTGAGCTACACAGCTCATCTGTCTCAAATTTAAAATGTTTTTTTATCTTGATGGCTGCAACATTTATTAATAGCGATTGAAATTTTCCATGTGCTTTTGGTATTGTGCAGGATGCTGACTAAAATACAGAGAAGTTTAGAGCAATAACAACTCTAGCAGATGAACAATTATAAAGGTAGATGGGATTCAAAGGCATTTTAATTTGTCATTATTTTGCTTCTTCCAGAGATAATCTGAATAATTACACTGCCTATAAAAAGCAAATGTGTAATATTTTCCCTCAATATTAAATTCTCTCCATTCCCTTTTAATATAAGTGAAAATAAAGATGTCTCTGATATCCTCTGATGCTTTGATCATAATTTGAAAGCCACTGAATGGCTTGTGCATTTTGTGTTGTTTGTTTGTTTGTTTTCTTGGTGTTTGGTGTATGGAGAAATTACTTTGATTTTAAAAAGTAAACAGCCCATCTCTCAAATTATCAATATTAGATCATGTTATTTTACTGCCTGGAAATGTTCTCAGTTGTCAAAAATGCATTGCCTTGTGTGCAAAAACTCTAGGTTTATACTGAGGACTTAAAGGAAGGTGACTGTGTTTAACCCTCTGGTATAGTGAAATAAGTATGTAAAAAGAAGGGTGGTGCTGCTGTGAAGACACTGGTCTAGGATGTGGGTTCAACTCCAGACTCTGAAACAGACGTTCTCCATGACTATGAGCAAAGATCCTAATTGCTCTATGCCTCAATTCCCCATCTGTAATATGAGGATGCTAATATTTCTTTACTTCCTGGAAGTGTTTGTGAGGATAAAGCTGCTTGTGAGGTGCTCAGATACTACAGTGGTGTTTTGATTGATAGGTTCAGAGATATTAAGGCCAAAAGAAACCATTGTGATCATCTACTCTGACTCGCTGCATAGCACAGGTCATAGGACTTCTCTGAATTAATTTCTGCTACAAGTCAATAGCTGTGGATGAATTAGAGCATCTCTCTTAGAAAAACATCCAATCTTGATGTAAAAGCTTCCTGTGATGGAGAATCCACCACAAACCTTGCTAAGTTCTGATGGTTAATCACCCTCACTGTTAAAAATTTGTGCCTTATTTCTACTCCTAATTTATCTAGCTTCAACTTCTAGCAGCTGTATCTCGTTACACCTTTGTCTCCTAGGAACAATTACAAGATGGTATATAATTGAATAAGCAGTCAGGTACATAGGATGTATTCAGGGTTACATGGGTAAATGATGGAAACAGGTGGACAGAGAGAATCTTATACAGCAGCAGCAAACAAGCAAAAACTAGGAAAAACAAGAAAGAAACTTATCTCTGCTTCCTTTTTGTATTACAGCCTGAAGAATCAATAGTGATTCATCAGTCCAAAGAAGGAAAAAACATCAAGATTTTTTCTGCAGAGAAGAGTCTATTAACCAATAGAAAGGATGCTTTCTTGGACAATGAGCATTTCCTATGTGGATTCATTAATTAACGTATAACTAAATCTTTACTTTGGACAAATACATGGATTTTCTTTTTTAATTTTGTGGTGAGTTAAAATATTTGGATGGATTTTTTTTTTTTTTACCCTTTCAAGATAATATATTCAGCACACAGTCTAAAGTATGATAAATATCCTTTAAGAAACAGCATCTAAACATCACTCATCCTCAAAGACAGTGGAAATAAAATATTTTATTTTTTTCATATTTATTCTTAGATTTCTTCTGAGAATATAAAATTGCTCTATTAAATTATCCATGATTGTGATGTAATCAGTCTTCAACCAGAAATAAACATGATTTCTTCACCTTCTTCGGCATGATTTGTGTCAACATATAAAGAAAAAAAATGAATCACGGGGTATGTATAATGGATGAATCTTTTCCTTTCCTCTTTGTCTTCAGAAAAAATACATTATGGGTCACAGAACAATGAAAGCTAAAATTAAAGAATAAAATCCTTTTCCTGCCATTCAAGTTTGATTCCTACAGGCTAGATGGACGCTACCCCCACTATCGACTTTGCTGAATGCTAACTTAAAAAAGACATTAGTCTGTCCTCATGATGTTCCTAGGAAGCAAATTGCCTATTTGGAATGTTTCAAGGCAGTGGAAGGAACAACACCACCGATGCCATGCTAGTGGCACAATGTGATTAGGTGAATTGATGTTTCCTCTATAAAACAGATATTTTACCCAGTGCACCAGGTGCTTCTATAGAAAGTAAATGAAGACAGAGGGAAAATTGTGAAAATAAAGGAAAAGGAGCTCAACTCAAGGTGAGGTTCACGATGTGAAAGCTGGATTCCCTTATGCTCCCCTTACACCTACTTAATCCCACCTACTGAAGTAGAAAGGACTCTATTAATGTGGCACACGTACTGAGGAGTGGGAAGCGGGTGCAAGAAGGCGAGGGGTGGGACGGACAGGTGGGTGTAAATTAGGCCAACTAAGACTCCCTCCGGACTCCGTTAGACTTGCTGAATTTGACCCCAGTGCCTGACTTGTCTTTGAGACGGTTACGTATTAACATTACACTGGGAAACTTGACACCAAGGCACAAGTCCCGGCCCCTTCTCCATGCATGTAGAGGCCTAGTGCCAAATGGGAGTGAGGGCAGGGGCATCGGGATCACTCCTATGCAGCTCATCCAGCGCTTGTCTGTGCAACCCACTGCTGCGGGAGGGGTGCACGCTGCTATTCAGGCCCTGATTCAGCAGGCCATCGCTGGTCAGGAAAGCGCTGAGCGTGTGCTTGTACACGCTTGCAGTTAAGCACACGCTGGGCCGAGCGGAGATCGACTTAAGCACAGACTTGAATGCTTTGCTGAACTGGGGCCTAAGCTCTTGGGACACAATAGATTCCGTGGAGGGTCTCCACTGCTGCTTATTAAGATCAGGCAGGAAGAGCACCTCACCTAATCCTCATTTCTCCCATGTTTCTGCTCAGCACCCAACCCAGATACTAGCAATGGCTCTTAGGCAAAGGATTTGGGCCTAAGTAGTTATCCTGTATCACATAATCCACTGTTCATAGCAATGATATTTATGCTTTGAAAGTGAATGAGTTCAATGGGATAATACCTGTCCAGGAGTACTGGAGCATCGATTTTTAAACCCTTCAAGGCTGGTCCTTTGGTGTTCTGGGGTGGTATCCCGTCAAACTCTGTGCAATATTCATTCACTAATTGCTACCTACAACCTGCCACTGTCATAGGTCCCAGTGGTAGAGTGTGCGTGCTGAACTGGTGTCACTCACCAGGAGCAAACACAACAGGGTTTAGAGGGAGGGAGGGTTCAGCTCAAGAAAAGATCTGAATTCCGAAGATAAAAGCCATTTATCCAGAGTTCCTGACAGGTACCCCTTTGTAGACTTTGGCGGTTCATCCACAGGGAAAGCGTTTATTTTTCACTGACTTGGTGGTAGATTGGTAACATAAATAACTGGAGCCACTGGCAAGCCATATCCTGCAGTATTTTAATTTTTCTGCTGCAAAGTCATGCAGCCAGCAGAGGGAGCCCAAGTTAATTATAGGTTTCAGAGTAGCAGCCGTGTTAGTCTGTATCCGCAAAAAGAAAAGGAGGACTTGTGGCACCTTAGAGACTAACACATTTATTTGAGCATAAGCTTTCGTGAGCTACACGATGAAGTGAGCTGTAGCTCACGAAAGCTTATGCTCAAATAAATGTGTTAGTCTCTAAGGTGCCACAAGTACTCCTTTTCTTTTTTCAAGTTAATTACCTAACCCATTTTTTTGTTTGTTTGTTTGTTTGTAGTATAGGTCTGCTTGTTAGGAACGGAACTAAATGTTATCAAGTTCCAAGAGGGTGCTAGAGACCATGCGGAACAAATGTGGATTGTATGAGCTATAAAACACATCTGCATTTAAAAGGTTCTGAGGACTTTGAGATCCTATGAATTCCAACGTAAATATAAACCTTCTCTGTAGAGGAATGTTCCTGGTTGTTTTATGCATGTGCAAGAGTGTGATTCTCCCTGGGCTGCTTCTGTCCTTGCTTTCTGCCACCTCTGGAAATAATAGGCTTTGACATTTCCTTTCTGTGCACACTCAACTAGAGGCTGCTTCACACCTTTGAAGTGAACAATGATTCATCAGTTCCTTTACCAGGAGAAGTTGCAGCAAGGTGCAAATGGACACTGCAAGGACACTGGCCTGCAGCTACTGGAAATTAGCCTGACACAGGATCAGGGATACTTCTATTTGAATCCACAGGCCACCACAATGCCCTGCAGATTTGTGTGTATGATAGAGAGGCGAACAAATTATGTACAGGTCATTAATCTTTGTCCACCTGGCTGCAACTTAATAAAACAAACAAACTAAGGTATTTCTTCTGGCACTTAAGTGCTAGGCAGCACTGTGTTCCTTTCAAGCATTTTATATCTAAATGTGGGTAATTATCTGGAAAACTGTAGTCCAGACGCTAACTTAATTTATTTTTTTATTAATAGCACTGAAATGCTAGTGTTAAATTCACCATCACATTACAAATAAATAAAATTATCAGCAAAAAACCCAGCAATGGATGCATTAAGTGCTGCTTGTTACCTTTGATTTATACCTCTCTCAAAGGGAAGGTATCAGAGTAGCAGCCATGTTAGTCTGTATCCTTAAAAAGAAAAGGAGGACTTGTGGCATCTTAGAGACTAACAAATTTATTTGAGCATAAGCTTTTTTGAGTACACAATGGTTTTTACAGTGGCCGAGGCTTTGGATAATGGATAAGTGAGTTTGAGTCAGTTTCATTGTAAACCATGTACTAAACCTTATTCTTGACAAATGTAAGACTCAGGCTCAACAATTGGTCATTATTAAGTCATGAGGAGATAGTAAGTAGTAAATCTACTAGATGCTACTGGCCGGCTTTGCTGAAATGAATGCCTTCTTGTCTTACAAGGTCAAGCAGGTGCTTATACCTCCAGAATTCCATCACTAGAGGCAATCCTATTCCCAAATCTAGATCACAATGGTCCCTTCTGGCCTTGGAATCGATTAATCTAGTTCGTGGGCTGAAGCAAGGCATGGATTTCAGGAGCATGGATCCTATGGCTCCAGCTGAGCTACAAAGGGAAAGAAATAGGCCTTAATCTACTGCTAACATAGGCGTTTTGTGATTAGGATGGTGGTTTCGCTCCTTTTTTCTCTTTAGAGTCTTAGATCTAACCACAGCCAAGCAGAGGGCACGTAGTGACTTCTGTTGCAGCTTCTCCTTCATGCCCTTCAAAAAAAATGATTATACAGGGAAGGAGCTCTTTAGCTTTATCTCTTGCCAGTAATATTTTATTGTCCCTCTGGCTTTTGGATTCTCTCACGGAGAATTGCAAATGCTCTACCATATTACCACCTGCTTTGCCCTTATGATGAAAACAAGCAAATGTGTACCAGTGGAAATTTTTTTCTTTCTCTTGCAAAAAAAACATTAAAAGTCAAAACTCACCAGTTTCATTTTTACATGAGCATTTTTTTCAGTACTGTGGGAGAGAAGTGAGGTGATTATCTCCTAAATTAGGATTAAGATCAATAATGGATGCTGTTCTGTGGAATCCTGCAGAGTTTCTCCTGCCAGCAATGAAGACTAACTAGACCCCTTCCAGGCTAAGAAGTCAGGCTATTTAAATTATACAATTCTTTGGCATAACTCAAATGAAATCCGATGGCAAAATGCTCTACTTAATGGAAAAGCTCCAATATTTTTTTTGGGGAGGGGGGGATATACCCCTATTTTTACTTAGCATTTAAACAGATTTATTAAGGTTCCTTCAATTAATAGTTGGAGTAACTGGCTTGACAAATACTAAGAAAGGAGTCCTTGTGGCACCTTAGAGACTAACCAGTTTATTTGAGCATAAGCTTTCGTGAGCTACAGCTCACTTCATCGGATGCATACTGTGGAAAAAGCATTTTCCACAGTATGCATCCGATGAAGTGAGCTGTAGCTCACGAAAGCTTATGCTCAAATAAATGGGTTAGTCTCTAAGGTGCCACAAGTACTCCTTTTCTTTTTGAGAATACAGACTAACACGGCTGTTACTCTGAAACCTACTAAGAAAGAGTCACTATTGGCTACATTCATGTCTCAGTAAATAAAAATAGAAATCCAAACGTCAGGGGGACCGTCCCCTTCAAATGACAGTTGAGATATTCAAAATTGACTAGGGCATTTAGACACAATTCACTTTAAAATTTAGTGAGTTGTGTCTCTAAATGCCTTTGTCCACTTTGAAAATCTCACCCTTTACATTTGGCCTGTATTTAGGTTTGTTGAAAGGCTTAATGAAGCAAAGAAGGAGATCGAGAGAAATACATGATCTTGCTTGTTTATAATTAGCACACATGTTTTTAAAAAGTCCTCTCTGCTCCTGGAGTGAGGTGAGTAAAAGCAAAGACTGGCTGAGAGAGAGCACAATAGCTTTGTTCAAATAATTCTTGATTGAAGCTGGGCACAAAATATTTCCATCATCCTACAGCTGTCGCTACCTATGGAGAGGGGATATTAAGTTCTTTGCCTGAAACGCATGCGCTGTTCGATAGCTGCAGAACGTATACTGCCTATGAAATGGAGAGATGCAATAAGTTACAAGTACTTCTTAATTACAGTCTTTCTGGAACTGATTTTTCTTTCATCACTTTGTTTATATTAGATGGGGAAATGTCTGGTGGAGGAAAATACGATTTAACAGCAAGTAGATCTTAGATGAATCTCTCTTCTGGGTGTTCAGGTAGGAGTAATAATTGGGAAAGTCTCTGTACTAACACAGTGCTCCACCTTGTGTGAAAATCTCAACATCAAAGTCACAAATGAGCCTCATTTCCTCATATCATAAAAGGAAGGAGGTGCCAGCATACTGTGTTGTCATGAAGAAATCAATTTCTTCAGTGCTTTGACCTCTTTACTAACTGATGTCGCTTTCGCTTTACATGTTTTAAATAGTAGTTCCTAGGCAACTATAGTAATGGGCTAGGTATAGACATGTAGGTGAAATGGTATGTGATGCACAGGTTACTAGTTCAGTAGCACTGAGTCGCAGAAGTACTTGGACTCCAATGGAAGTTGGGACTGCCTTGTGCTAGGCACTGTGGGTATACCCACTGTACACCCACAGAGACAGGCCTTGCCCCACAGAGTTTATCCTCACGACAGACAAAGGAAGTTGCAGCCTTTCCCACGTACGCATGCCTGGATTGCACATGTGGATGCAAATTTACACATGCCTCTCAACATGGGCCAAAAAGCATCACTTGCCGCAGCCAGTGCCTCCAACCGGTGTCTAATTCCCTCTTCCTGAGCAAGGTAATCTGAAAACGAGCAGAGAACCACCCTCACCTTTGCTGTTATGAAAGGCCCTTCCTGTTGTTTTGAACCCTGGCTAGGGCACAGAGATGTTATTGTCTGTGCTAGGGGCAGACTCCTCCCCGTCCCTCAGAGATGCCCCACAGACCCACCAGGGCCCAGAGAATGGCTCTGAACTAGCCCAGACCAGTTTCTGGGTGCTGCGGCACTCCACGGGCCAGATCGCTGCGTGTGGCCGTGCAGGTGCCCATTGTCAGTCTCTATCTCAGGCGCTGAAGAACGGGGAGGAGGGGAGGCTTAGGCACTGGTGGCAGTTGCTGTCTAAAATCTAAGTAAAACCACTGAGAGAGACCCTGAAACAACAGGTGCCAGAAGCTCTGCGTCTCCTTCATATCTGATGGAGGCAGAGCCATCTCATGCTGCCCCAGGGCAGGGATGAGCAGCAGGAGCCCGACGGATGCGTCTGTGAGATGAGGGAAATTATTACTGGGCTGCATCATTCTCTCCTCTGAGGGGCATCTGACCCCTCATTGTCAAGCTAGACTGCAACCTTAGACTCCTTATTGCCCCTGTATACCTGGATAGTCCTAGGTACTGCTCTGCAGCTGGCCAGGAGGGTTTGGCCACAGTGATAAGCACATTCATCACTCCAGGCTTGGCTAGGCTAGGCTACTGCAATTCACTGTGTCACTGAAAAGCAGTAGCTGGCTTGAATGGAGCAGAACGCTTGCTTAGCAACACAAACGGCCATAAACAGATTGTTTTGGGAGTGCTGGGACAGCAGGAGATGAGCTTCAAAGTCATGGGCCTAATCCCTTATAGACTCATAGACTTTAAGGCCAGGAGGGACCATCATGATCATCTAATCTGACCTCCTACACATTGCTGGCCACAGAACATCACCCACCCCGTCCCTAACCTCTGGCTGAGTTACTGAAGTCCTCAAATCACGGTTTAAAGATTCAAGTTACAGAGAATCCACCATTTATTTTAGTTTAAACCTGCAAGTGACATGCTCCACACTGAAAAGGAAGGTGAGAAACCTTCAGGGTCTCTGCCAATCTGCCCTGGGGGAAAATTCCTTCCCAAAAACAACTATGGCAATCAGCTGGACCCTGAGCATGTGGGCAAGACCCATCAGCCAGATATTTGCTGCTAGCAGTCGCAAATCACCTACATGCCATTGTAGGCAGTCCCACCACACCATCCCCTCCACAAATTTACCAAGCTCAGTCTTGAAGCCAGTTAGGTTTTTTTCCCCCACAGCTCCCTTGGAATGTTGTTCCTGAACTTCACTCCTGTGGTGGTTAGAAACCTTCACCTAATTTCAAGCCTATGGGCTTTTAAGCCTCCTTAAAGAACACATCTCACTCTAAGAGCAAGGCTTCCTGCAACAAGTGTGCTCACTGGGGCAGTGGAGTTGGGGGAAGCTGGTGAGAACAGGAGACCGAGTTTTCTCAGCATTAGATGGTTCTTCTAGCCAAACTGTCCTGTTTCTTTAGCTAACCTGTAGCTCATACCTAGGAAGGGCTACATTGAAGAACTGCTTTCAGATCTGTTCATTTTAAGATTTATCTAAACTAATTCCTCCTGTTGTACAGAAATGGCATAAAACATATATTTCCTAAGGGTCTTACCTGCTTCTAATCAGAAAGATTTCAGAGCACAGCTGAGGATGTGGCTGCATCTGGTCACACTGCCCAATGCAAGACGAAAGTTGGCAGGAGCCCTTTCCCAGTGGGACATAGGCCACTGAGGGTTCAGTGTACTGCAGATGTGAAACCGTCCTGCAGAGGGAAAGGGCTGGGTGCATTGCAGAAGCAAATTATTCTCTGAGGATAGTAAACATATAGAGCAACCCCTACATAATTAATTCATGCTCCAGCATTAAAGCGTTCATATGGTTGAGGGAGGAGTGTTCAAAGATGAGTGGGCTGCTCATTGTGTGGTTTCATGTACTGTTTTCTGGGTAATAACATTGGAGGACTTCATGTTTCTAAAGCTAAATTGGCTCTTTATTAAAGAACTATCTGCAGAGGTGCTACAACTGAAGCTAGCATTCCAGCCATGTGCACACAGATGGACTTCCTGATGCCTCCTCCAAACTCTTCCGTAGGGTGACCAGACAGCAAGTGTGAAAAATTGGGATGGGGGTGGGGGGTAATAGGAGTCTATATAAGAAAAAGACCCAAAAATCGGGACTGTCCCTATAAAATCGGGACATCTGGTCACCCTACTCTTCTGTGATGCTTCCCAGGGTCAGCCAGGCTGTGAAGCACCTCACTGCCACCTGCCCTTAGCATGAGGAACCTTTGTCTGTGCCTGCCAGGAGTCAGGTCCCTGGCTCTCCCAGCCACAGGCAACACAAGGTCTTGTCTCAGCCCACATGGGCTTTACTATCCCTCGTGCAGGCTAGTGATAGACACACTCCAACCCCTGAGTCCTCTGAGAATCCCCCAGCGCTGTCCAGCCTCTTATCCACTGGACACTCACAGAAATACCAGTCCTGCTGTTCCCAAAGGAACAGTACCCCACAGCTTAGTAATTATGCCTTAGAACACAGCTCTGCTGAACTCACAGCACTTATACTTGTTTTCTCTAATAAAAAATATAAGTGTATTTAACAAAGGACAGAGAGTCATGTGATTGCAAACAGAAGTACTGGAACCAAAGGGTTACATATACAATAAAATCATAACTTGCTTTCTAGAGCCTAAACTCAACTAACAAGACGCCGTCTTGTCTGATAAGGTACTGCTTATCCCAAAGTCTTTCCCACAGTGTTTTTCAACCAGGATGGCAGAGACCCTTCTTTCATGAGCCCAGGCTTGCTGGCAACTTGTCTCCCCTTGAGGATGGATAAGTGAAGGTTCATCTGCATCCTAGATATAGTTCCAAAAGTTCACTGTCTTTTTTCTAAACAGGATAACTCCTGTTGTGTTTGTTTTTTTCCTGCAGTCTCTGCAATCCTTGGATTGGCATTTTGCTCAGACTGTAAATGGACATCCATTGTGAACCATACAATACTCAATTTCTACACAACCAGCCAGAGAGAGAGATGCATCTCTTCTCCCTGCCTTATATGTGGATCAACTCTTGGTGACCTGCCTTAACTCACAAACCTAGAGAACAGAATTTTTGGGATATATGCATAATTCCTCACATATTTTCCATACATACATCTTGCAATGATTACGATGACCAGTGTGACACAGGCTTTCATTAGAGACCTTACATGACATTCCTTGGCAAACTAGTATGTAGATCCCAGACCCAGGTGATCCCTATAACTCTCATGCACCCCGTGCCCTCTGCCAGTTGGCACAAAGAGATCCTGTGCACCCATGTGCACACAGACTGATTTCCTGATGCCTCCTTCAAACTCTTTCGACCTCCAACCGGACATGCCAAACCTGCGAAAAAAAATGCAGAAATTGGGCTTGTTTTTGGCTTAATTGGCTTGTGAGTTGCTTGTTGGCTAGTTTTTGGCCTGTAGCGTGTTGCTTTTTTGGCTTGTAGCTTGTTGCTTCTTTTTTTTTTGAACGGCTCCCGGCAAGCAGGGGCAAGGGGGAAGAGAGTCAGGGTGCACAGCGGGCTCACCATAGTCCCAGACTGCACGCTGCAGGGATCTAGTCACATAGAGTGTTGGGCTTCTTAGGGATTGGCTTATTTTGGCCCTGTTTTGAAATGGGATTAGCTTGATTTTTGGCTTATTGTGAAAGTCAGAGTGCTTATTTACTGTGTGAAAGTTAGCAACGGTGGCTCCAACCTATGCTTCTCCCTCCAAGTTCCATGCAGCTTGTTACACAGGTGATTTGCCATGGAGAAAAATTCATCCCCAATAACTTCGGGGCCTGTATGCTGGTGATCTCTGACAGCTAATCACAATAAATTAATTATAACACAAACCGTTTTTTTCCCAAAAGAACCACATTACAAGCCATTGTAGTTTCTGTATTTGGTGTTTTCAGAGAGAGAGACTCACAATCCAGACAGCTCATTCTGCTGCAATGAGATTAGCTGCTTATTGCTACGGCCCTGCCAAATTCATGGCTATGAAAAACACGTCACGGGCCATGAAATCTGATCTTTTATGTGCTTTTACCCTATACTATACCGATTTCACAGGGGAGACCAGCATTTCTCAAATTGGGGGTCCTGACCCAAAAGGGAGTTGCAGGGGGGGTCTCACTATTGCCAGTCTTATTTCTCCGCTGCCTGCAGAGCTGGGTGTCCGGAGAGCGGGGCTGTTGGCCGGGTGCCCAGCTCTGAAGGCAGCGCCCCGCCAGCACCAGCACAGAAGTAAGGGTGGTGATACCATACCATGCCACCCTTACTTCTGCGCTGCTGCTGACGGGGCGCTGCCTTCAGAGCTGGGCTCCCGGACAGCAGCCCCGCTCTCCAGCTCTGAAGGCCCCGCCGCCACCAGCAACGGTGAAGAAGCAAGGGTAGCAGTACCGCAACCCCCCCACAATAACCTTGCGACCCCCCACCCACCCACACACACACAACTCCTTTTTGGGTCAGGACCCTGACAATTACAGCACCCTGAAATTTCAGATTTAAATATTTGAAATCATGAAATTTACAATTTTTTAAATCCTGTGACCATGAAATTGACCAAAATGGGCCATGAATTTGGTAAGGCCCTAGTTATAGCCATTCCCAGAGGCATCTGTTCACC
Organism: Natator depressus; assembly: GCF_965152275.1. Classification (NCBI taxonomy): domain Eukaryota; kingdom Metazoa; phylum Chordata; order Testudines; family Cheloniidae; genus Natator; species Natator depressus. Next base: position 1,013,724 of record NC_134259.1, read on the forward strand.
CTTCTCCCCAGGAGCTGTAATGTGCATGGAGTGGACCATTAACTTGGCTCAAACGGCCTGGCCAAAAGCCAGAAGGCCTGATTCTCATTTACGCCACTCTGGCAGCCTTCCAGTGGGCGTAAGTCACCCCTTTACACTGCCAGGGTGCTGTGAAGTGGTCTTTGTGTAAAGGACAATCAGGCTCAGAGCCTGTCTGCACTGGCGAGTTTTGTTGCTAAAAACTGCCTTTTGGCAACAAAACAGCAAGAGCGTACACACTACAGTGGGTACACACTACAATGGGACCTTTGTTGCAAAAAACGCCCAGTTTTGGGTACAAAAAACTTCCACCCCTACAAGAGACTTTTGTCTTTTCCCCTCCCTTTATTGTCGACAAACAGCCAATGTAGACCCTGCTGATTGTTTTGTCCACAGAACTGGTTTCTGCCAGTATCCCACAATGCCTGCCCTGATTGCTCTGCTCAGTGGTTTGATCTCTGCTGCCCTGCAGGCATGCGCCCCTCCCCTTTCAAAGCTCCGGGAAGTATTTGTGTGCTGCTCCCTTTGGGGAACAAAGAAAGAGCAAATCTTGGGAATGCTCCTGTTCTGCCCTGCACTAGGAACACAGACTGCTGTGCTGCTTTCACAGAGCTACTCGTGATGCTGCTCTGGGCAGCTGAGGGGGCTGTGGGAGAACTCGGAGAGAATCCCAAGATGCACCGCGATCGGCTCTTCCTTCCCACAACGCGGCACTGTGGGATACATACCCACCATGCATTGCTCACCCTGTCGATGACGGTGTCCCCAGTGTGGACACAATCTGTCGACAGAGGGAGCAAGTGTGAACACCCTTTGGTGATTTTTGTTGTGTCGACTTTTGGGTGGCGACATAAATTTTGTCAACAAAATTTGGTAGTGCAGGCAAGCTCTCAGAGATTAGTGGGAAGATTGTATAGTGACTGGTGCATCAGGCCATGCTGCTGTGCTCCAGAAAGCAGGAGGTTTGTGATGAGATCGAGATACCCTGGCACGTTCCCCAGCTTTATCGCCTGTTGCACAAAATTTGCCTTTTAGTTGTCTGTATTGTCCTGGGCCAGTCAGTCAGGCTTTTGTCTCCAAATCCTTCTAATCTCTTGCTTTTGCTGAGTTTATTAGGCCTTCAAAGAGAGGCATAAAAAGACAAATCTCCTAGTGGGAACTCACGGATCCCTACAGAACTTCCTTCCAGGCTCTGCACTTTCTGATGTGTTTGTGTTTTCTGAATCAAGTAGATCACTGCCCTATACTAGGCTTAAACGCTGTGTATAGATACATTAGTGCCCTTTTGAAATGGAACGCAATAAAACAATAAAAAGAGAAGGAGTACTTGTGGCACCTTAGAGACTAACACATTTATTAGAGCATAAGCTTTCATGAGCTACAGCTCACAACAATTGCATCCCCTATGGTTACATTAGACTGAAGGGTGAAGACATTTACATTTATTTTCCTCATTAAAAAAATATACTCTGCATTTTTCATGTGGAACTTCCATAGATTATGTCAGTAAATTTCATCTCTTTTAAGGTCAAGCATTTTTCCAACTTAAAGTTCTATGTGACATGCTGTAAAGATAATAGAGTTCAATAATTCAGTGTCATTTTGTTCATTTATCTCTTGCCATGTATGCAGTTACTGAAGATCTGAATCTAAATTGGAACATAGTTGGCACCAGTAGCTACCTAGAAGTTTAATAATAAAAGATGAAACCTTAATCCTTTAGAGAAGCACTCTAAGAGAACTTTGTGGCATGTACTAGCACACCTGTTTAGACAATGGGACGGCTACTGGAGGGAAAGCTCTAGCAAAGCAAAACACTGCTGTTGTTTTGTGGTGTTTTTAAGCTAAGGTATTATATGGCAGATCTAATACATGTTCTAATCAACTGGCTTCATAGATAAAACTCTATGACAACAATGTATGAAGCACTTCTGCTCCTAGGTACATTATGATGGCATTCTTTTCTTATGATTAATTTCTCTTTTACAACTATTTCAGGCACTGCTTTCTTTGTTATTTTCCCATTGCATCAACTTAATTAGCAACTCCTGACCTTTAAAAACCCCATTCTATAATCTCCAAATTATGTATGCAAAAATCTATTTTTGTCTCCCCTTCGGGCTATAACTAGCTGTCTTCTGCCATTCTCTGGGTTCATTCTGAATCAGCTGATGACAGCTCATAAAATGTGACTGTACTGCTAAGTCCAGCTGAAAGTCCACTCACCCCCCCATAAAATGTCACTAGGAAGATCCAGGGCCATTCTGTTGTAAGATAAGGACAATATACAGGTTGGCTGGTAAATGTTTCTCTCTCTAGTGCAGTGGCCCCCAAACTTTTAATGTCACACCCCCCCTTGCCCCATCTGTGCTCCCCAGCCGCAGTTGGAAGCTGGGCCAGAAGTGGGGCCATGGTAGGGACTGGGGCTGCTGCAGCTGGGAGTGGGACTGGGACTGGGGCCGGAGCCGTGGACAGGCCAGGAGCCAAGGCCGTGGCTGGGGCTGGGAGCAGGGCCGGGGCCGAGGCCGGGAACCAAGGCTGAAGGCTGGGGCTGAGAGTGGAGCCGCAGCCAGGCCGTGGTTGGGGCCACCAGCCAGGGCCATGGGTGGGTGCAGAGCTGTGGCCGGGCTGGGAGCCAGGGGACCCCCACTGTTCGTCCATGCTCCTATAGGGGGACCACTGCTCTAGTGTGTCCTCCATTTGCATAACTGCCATAAGCTCAATTTCTAGGCTGCAGGGTAAATATTCTGCTCTAATTTCCTTCTTCAGAGGACAGAATGTCAGGACAGAAATGATGGTGGAACCATTTACACTGACAAGTGAGGTTTGTGTTGATCTAGCCTTCAAGAGCTAGCCCTGGAGGCGCCGCAGCGCTGTTAAGAATGCAGAACGCACTGCTTTTCTCAGCTCATTCTCCTGTGTTACTGTATCTTGGTTCAGAAGTTCTATAAAATGCCTCCACTATAGCAGTTCCCAGGCCATTTCCCTGACACTTTCATGCAAACCACGATCCTGTTAGCGCTCCACAAAAGCAGCACTTGATACAACCGACCTCTTTGACTAACCAGGATCCAGCCTTACATTGCTTAGCATGCTAACAGAGAAGCTTGCCAAGGGGCCACTCCACTTAGGACATGGAACAGAGAGTATGGAGCAGGTAGCACTGACAGGATAGCTTGGCCATGCTGTTTATATACCTCACCCTGGCAGAGAAAGGGTTAACAGGAGCTTGAGCGCTCAGTTAGCCCACCTGGCTGCACCTAGTGGCATTAGGCACAATTAGTTACCAGATGCACCTGGAGCTCAGAGCAGTGGAAGGAGCGTGTCAGCAGGGAGGTGAGCTAGGGGAGAAGGGGTATAGGATTTCCTCTCTCAGGGAGAAGACCCTGCGGGGAGCTAGTCCTGTGGTGGGACTGATACAGGGGCTAAGCTCCAGTGAGGCAGACCTGTGGGTTGGTGTTCTAGAAGAGGAACAGACAGCTGAGAAGAGATCAGAGGGACTAAAATGTCAAGCCCAGGGCAGGCAGGAGCAGCAGAAGTTGTTTGGTTTCATTTGGGGGGTTGATTTCTGCTGGGGTGAAGCAGCCAGTTCTCTGAAAGAAAAGTGGGGTTTAAGAGCAGCTCAGGAGGGTTGGATGGTGTTATTTGGTGACCAGTATTATGTGGGAGTGTGATAACCCCAAAGGGGGGACTTTAGTGGGATCTGGCCTGAGGCCCCATTCACCAGACTGCAGCAGCCCGAGGATGAGAGGAGGCAGAAGTGTCCCAGTGCTGAGTCTTGCTACGAGGAGTTGCTCCAGGATGGTGAGTCGGTCACAACATCCATATATGCTCCTATTGCTAGGCTTCTGCACAGCTCTTGATATGGTTGAGTATGGAATCCTGTTGTCCTTCCTCAGAGGTGTTTCTTTTTCTGATTGATGAGATGCATTGTGTCTGGCTGCTGGCATGTGTTGCGTGGTACATTATCCCCTTGGCAAATGGGTGCTATCACCAGAGCCAGTGCCACAATATTTCCTTTGCATTGTCCCTACTGCATCTATAAGCTGGTGCTACATCCCATCTATAAGCTCAGGCTCCTCTGAAGGCTGATGTGCAACAGAACTATCTTCTCTCAGACACCCCTGCCTTTATAAGAACGACTGTTTCACTTGTCTTGTAATTGTTCTCATTCAAAGCCATGCATTTCCCTGCTCCCCTGGTAGTGCTGGGGAATACAGAGCTTTTTTCTTTTTTTTTTTTAATGGACTAAAGATAGAAAGCATTTCATTTGGAATTAAGTACCTACTGGCTTTGCTTATGTTAGTTTAGTATATGTGGTAGCAGGAGCTCATTTCTCTGAATAGCAGAGATGGGTTTGTCATACCAATCAGTGCAGGTGCTTGAAGGGAAGCAGTTTAAACATAGTCTTTCTACACAGTCCGCTGCTCGCTAATCAAACTTTGTAACAAGCTCATAGATCTTGCCAATAGCCTTTGTCTAATATGTTTTTAATCAATGTGTGGGCTTCTAATTTGCATATTAATGGCAGTGAGGCACTGTCAGAAGGTGATGCTGAGGAGCTGGTTATCATGTTTATGTAGCTAGTTCAGACAGAAAAAGAAAAGAGAGCTGCTAGAAGTAAGAAATAGCAGGAGTTGCATCTCTTCTACAAGGCCTGATGGTGTCTATCACCATCATTTTAGTCCCCTCTTGATAACACATAAAATAATACAGCCATTAGTCTTTTGTTTTTGTTCCTTTTTGAAACAGGGACAATTTACGTGCAGAATGAGACATGACTTATGACTGTTGGGATATGTCTAAGCAGCTATTGTCACGTTTTCAGTGGGCAGTTGTGAGTCATAAAATACCAAAGACCTAGTCTGACCTGATGGAAGTAACAACTTACTGCACCTGGCCCCACCAAAATAATTGAAAGTGACCGCAGTAAATAGAAAAATAGAATGGTGCAGTTCACTCCCCTGGTTGCTGGTATTTTAAAGTTTCCCCTCAGTGTAGTTAAGATCTAATCAGCCTGACTTCTGTAATTTCTCATGAGGATAAAATACTTGTGGGGTTTCTCATAAAGCATGTTTTATAAAAACTGAACACTGGCATCTGGTGTATAACTCAGAACCTGACATGCTTGCGGAGAGCTGTGCATGTGTGTGCTGCATACTAGTGTTTCCATATCAAAGGGTACATGGCCAGGAGTTTGACAAGTGAGGGCTCAGGAAAGGTACAGAGATAGGCCCTGTTTAAAAATACTTAGCACTGATTGTCTGTCCCAAACATTCACTTCATAAACACCCTGTGACATAATCCAATATTATCCCTGCTTTTCTGATGAGGGGAATGGAGGAATTGAGGCAAATGATCTCATTTTAATGAGACTTAGGCTTAGGCATTCTTGCAAATTCTATACAAAGTTAATATCTTAGCTCTCTCTGCCTTTGTAGCTTGAGGTAAGGGATTAGCTCTTGTGAAGGATGGTCTTGGTGTTAAGGCACTGGACCCTGGGACACAAGAAAGCTGGGTTCAATTCTCGTCTCTGTCATAGACTGACTCCATTTCCTCTTCTGTAAAATGGGAATAGTTGTGCTTTCCTACCTTGATTGGAAAGAATTGAAAGAATACATTCATTAATGTTAGTAAGCCACCCCCATATTACAGTGAAGGAGGCTGTGTAAGTATTTCTCTACAGGTTTCAGAGTAACAGCCGTGTTAGTCTGTATTCGTAAAAAGAAATAAGAAAAGGAGTACTTGTGGCACCTTAGAGACTAACCAGTCCATTTGAGCATGAGCTTTCGTGAGCTACAGCTCACTTCATCGGATGCATCCTGCATCCGATGAAGTGAGCTGTAGCTCACGAAAGCTCATGCTCAAATGGACTGGTTAGTCTCTAAGGTGCCACAAGTACTCCTTTTCTTATTTCTCTACAGAGATCCTGGCTCCCAGTCCTGTGCATAGACCATAACTTTTCTCACTAAAGGATATTGTGCTTTGTTGGTGTATGAGTGGGTGACCCTCTCTCTTTGGCCTGTTCTAATGTCCGGACTAGTAGTTTTAGAGCCATTAGGTCTGAAATGTGATTAGTGGTTTAAGAAGGTTGGTTTTATTATTTTTTTTCTCTTCTGTGAGAACTTTCTACCCTGAGAGATTTAGTGTATTGCCAGCAAGGCTGCTTACACAAGAAGCTAATTGAGAATGGCTTTATGTACTTTGCCATGGATACTGTTTATTACCATAACCTCTGAAATCATTAATGAAGTGTTAGCCAAAGCTACAGACAGAATCAGAGCTGGGATTAGGGCTGTGGAGCTCCCAGTCCTGTAATCAGACCCTGAGGCCTGGAGCGTGAGCTGATATACACCGGCTGGCCTTCTCTCCTCCTATATAAACTTCCGTGCTACACTGCTCAGCAGAAAAATTATAGGAAGCCAAAAGAAGAGATGAAAGGAGAGAATACAGAAGTGGGGGTGGGGGGAGAGCGTGTTCATGCCAGCACCATTGTGATTCTTCTGAGTGCTATTGTATTTCTCTGGTAGAAAAGGAGTGACAGGAAAAGCAGAGTCTCTGGGCTAGCAGGGGCTTGGAGGAGGTGGAGCAAATTAGCACTTCCAGTGTTTGTCTTAGCGCTAAACCTACTCCACTCTTTAGACAAGTGTAAGTAAATTTGAAATGTGCTCTCCTACCATGAGACCAAAGAACATAGTTAATAATGCACATATGGAGATGGAACAAAGGTGTTTCTCTTTTCTTAATTCCACGCTGTGAACAAAGCAGGTAGTGCTGTTCCCCTTAGGGAGTGATCAGCCCAGGCGAAGGTAGAATTAGTGAAGGGGCAGCCAATCTTTCCAACAGGATCCCAGTTACTGTACTGGAAAGAAGTAACCATTGGTCAGCATTACCCCACATTCCACTCAGAAAGAGCACACTGGATAAGAATGTAAAGGAAGTCACTGTTAACCGTCTACCCCAAAACCTCATTTGCTGTGTAAGTTGCTTGCAGCAGGGGGGTGAGCTGAAAGCCAGGGTAAGGCATTGTTCATGTATCTAATTCATAAATATTAAAAGTGACAAGACTTAAAAAACCGAACTGCTCACAACTCCATGAGCAGAGACACCCAGTGTGGTGAATTATGGGCTTTCAATCACATCAGCTCCATAAGAATAGACTCACTGTAGCTAACTTAAATCATAGTCTGCAGCTCCTGAAACTGCCTTCTATGTACTGTTTATGGGAGAAAGAGGAATATAAGATTAAATTTAAAAAAAAATAAACCCATGAACGTTCATTATAAAGAAAGTGTCTGGAGTAATAGCACAAAGCAAAGATGTAGGATGTATGTTTTGCTCCAGAATTAAAATGCATTTATATAATCATAGCTGGTAGCATAGGAAATGTAAGTAACTGGGTGAGTTTAAATATTTTACAACAGTGAGGTTTTGTGAATACATACTGGATTCTTGCAAAAAGCCCTTATTTCATCAGGAGATATAACAATATTCCAAATAACTCTTTCAGTCTTTTAGTTGGGACAATATTTTATCTGTTCCTCGCTGCTGGAGGTGGAGACTACATCCATCTAAGCAAAAACCCCTTACAAGTTGGTTATGGGTGATTACTTGAGCCAATTTTTTACAAAATTGAGAAGTTTGGCAACCTGCCCATTATCACATTGGCATATTCAGCAGTAACGTTGAAGAGACAATATTATGAAGTTGTATCCCACCCCTTTGATACAAGATGACACAATTATCATGTATGGCGTTTAATGCCAACCCCCGAATGGGATCAGAGCCTAGTACCTTAAATGCAGTCCTTTACTACTTGAGCTAACAGCAGCCTTAGCTGGTTGGCTGTAATCCTGGAATAGGAGCAGTCTCTACAGTAAGATGACAGGTTTCAGACTAACAGCCGTGTTAGTCTGTATTCACAAAAAGGAAAGGAGGACTGGTGGCACCTTAGAGACTAACCAATTTAATTTGAGCATAAGCTTTCGTGAGCTACAGCTCACTTCATCGGATGCATACTGTGGAAAGTGTAGAAGATCTTTTTATATACACAGAGACCATGAAACAATACCTCCTCCCACCCCACTCTCCTGCTGGCAATAGCTTATCTAAAGTGACCACTCTCCTTACAATGTGTATGATAATCAAGGTGGGCCATTTCCAGCACAAATCCAGGGTTTAACAAGAACGTCTGGGGGGGGGGGGGTTTTAGGAAAAAACAAGGGGAAATAGGTTACCTTGCATAATGACAAGCCACTCCCAGTCTCTATTCAAGCCTAAGTTAATTGTATCAAATTTGCAAATGAATTCCAATTCAACAGTTTCTCGCTGGAGTCTGGATTTGAAGTTTTTTTTTGTTGTAATATCACAACTTTCATGTCTGTAATCGCGTGACCAGAGAGATTGAAGTGTTCTCCGACTGGTTTATGAATGTTATAATTCTTGACATCTGATTTGTGTCCATTTATTCTTTTACATAGAGACTGTCCAGTTTGACCAGTGTACATGGCAGAGGGGCATTGCTGGCACATGATGGCATATATCACATTGGTGGATGTGCAGGTGAACGAGCCTCTGATAGTGTGGCTGATGTTATTAGGCCCTGTGATGGTGTCCCCTGAATAGATATGTGGGCACAGTTGGCAACGGGCTTTGTTGCAAGGATAGGTTCCTGAGTTAGTGGTTCTGTTGTGTGGTATGTGGTTGCTGGTGAGTATTTGCTTCAGGTTGGGGGGCTGTCTGTAGGCAAGGACTGGCCTGTCTCCCAAGATTTGTGAGAGTGTTGGGTCATCCTTCAGGATAGATTGTAGATCCTTAATAATGCGTTGGAGGGGTTTTAGTTGGGGGCTGAAGGTGATGGCTAGTGGCGTTCTGTTATTTTCTTTGTTAGGCCTGTCCTGTAGTAGGAGACTTCTGGGAACTCTTCTGGCTCTGTCAATCTGTTTCTTCACTTCCGCAGGTGGGTATTGTAGTTGTAAGAATGCTTGATAGAGATCTTGTAGGTGTTTGTCTCTGTCTGAGGGGTTGGAGCAAATGCGGTTGTATCGCAGAGCTTGGCTGTAGACGATGGATCGTGTGGTGTGGTCAGGGTGAAAGCTGGAGGCATGTAGGTAGGAATAGCGGTCAGTAGGTTTCCGGTATAGGGTGGTGTTTATGTGACCATCATTTATTAGCACTGTAGTGTCCAGGAAGTGGATCTCTTGTGTGGACTGGACCAGGCTGAGGTTGATGGTGGGATGGAAATTGTTGAAATCATGGTGGAATTCCTCAAGGGCTTCTTTTCCATGGGTCCAGATGATGATGATGTCATCAATATAGCGCAAGTAGAGTAGGGGCGTTAGGGGACGAGAGCTGAGGAAGCGTTGTTCTAAGTCAGCCATAAAAATGTTGGCATACTGTGGGGCCATGCAAGTACCCATAGCAGTGCCGAGGATTTGAAGGTATACATTGTCCCCAAATGTGAAATAGTTATGGGTAAGGACAAAGTCACAAAGTTCAGATGCAGCACACTGAGTGAGGGGAAGCTTATCCTGAGTTATACAGGTGTTCAAACTCCCCATATGAGCCTCTTCTGTGCTATGTACAACTATCACACAGCATGGGAAGAATTCAGAGTAGCAGCCGTGTTAGTCTGTATCTGCAAAAAGAACAGGAGTACTTGTGGCACCTTGGAGACTAACCAATTTATTAGAGCATAAGCTTTCGTGAGCTACAGCTCACTTCATCGGATGCGTAGAATGGAACATGTAATAAGATACACACACACACACACACACAAAAGTTGAAAGTTACCATACATACTGCGAGGCTAACTAGTTAAGATGAGCTATTATCAGCAGGAGGAAAAAAAAACTTTTGTAGTGATAATCAGGATGGCCCATTTAGACCGTTGACAAGAAGGTGTGAGGATACTTAACTTAAGGAAATAGATGCAATATGTGTAATGACCCAGCCACTCCCAGTCTCTATTCAAACCCAAGTTAATGGTATCTAGTTTGCATATTAATTCAAGCTCAGCAATTTCTCATTGGAGTCTGTTTTTGAAGCTTTTCTGTTGCAAAATTGCCACCCTTAAATCTTTTACTGGGTGGCCACAGAGGTTGCAGTGTTTTCCTACCGGTTGAATGTTATCTTTGCAATCCTTTGATCCATGGTAGGCTGTGTGAGGCTGACCCCTCTGCATTAATCAGAGCCTGCCAACAGCCTCAAGAGGCCAATTTGACAACCAGGGATCACCTAAGCATAAGGCCCCCTGTGTTCTGATCATGCCCTTGTGCTAGGAGAGGGAGCTGGTGGAGGAGCCATTATGATGGACAGTCAAGCCCCTCATACCTTTGAAAATCCCTGTTCATGTGTTTCTTTAGCTGGCATTAAAATGATTTTAGGGCTTCTTTTCAAGCATTTCCATCCTGAAGAACAGAAAAGGTGAAAATCTAGTTCAGAAAGACATCCTCCTCCATCTTTCTCTCACTCTTAAGTGAGGGCAGCGCTGGGGTCACAGTTCAGGTGCTGCCAGCCAAATAGCCTTAATCCTCTTTTCTGTTTATGTAGTGACATGCACTTATGCCAATCAAGTAAGCTAGTATTTGTACTGGTGGATGCAGAAAGTATATGTTTACAGCACTTGTGTAACTTTCCTCTTCCTTTATTTCACATTCCTAAGGCATACAAGATGAGCAGCTTCTGTACACAGAGGCACACCTGTGCAGAACAAATGGCAGGACTGGGCCCTAGTGTGGGATCTGTAGAGATATATTGCCTCCTCTGTGTGGTCATGCAAAATGTGCAGCCAACAATGTGTGTTGGGCTCTTGGTTTTGCCATGCATTTTGGAGTAAGCAGTCACCAGGGTGTGTGTCTCACCAGTGGCATTTGCATCCTGATCTTTGGGTCTCTAGTTGAAGGTAATTAGAGGCCCAGACTGCTCTGATCTGTGCTTGAAGCTCATTCCATAAGTGTAAACTGCACCTGCAATCGGAGAGGCCTGGCCTGTGCTAGCTGAGATGATACCTCTAAATCACCACAATTGTCATACATGCCTTCCCCACCCCCACCTCCGCCCCCATATTAGTCACTTCTCGATAGAGATTTGTAATTGTTCGTGGCTTAGTGTGTTAAAGGGAACTCTCAGCTCATAGGTGATGTTGATAAAACAGCCCCAAACTGAAACCTTAGAAACTTTCATTGCCAGGCATTGACTCGCATAGCTACCAGTATTCTTCTCCCAGATGCTGAACTGAAAAGACCTGCACAAAAGCCTGGCCCAGATCCTGCAGTGAGTTCTGTATGGCTGGATTTGTGTGTCATTACACCAGTGCAGCTCCTTCTTGGCGTAGCGGCACATCTGTGGCGAACGAGGGGTAGGATTGGGGCCCTCATGTGGAATGTGTAGAGGAGTGTTGCATGAGGTTCCTGTGGCTTATCCCATAAACATCCAATTGAAGTTAACCACCCAGTCCTTTTGTATAAAGTACTGGCAGGAAGGGTGGTTAGAAGTATAGCAGAGGGCAGCTCCCACGAGAGAGGCCATCTATATTTACTCAGTCAGGACAGGGCTAAAGGATGGCTTTTCAGCTGATTGTGCCCATTGGACAGTGAAGCACAGTTGATGAGCAGGGCAGTATTAATCAGCAAGTCTGTGAAGTATTCCAGCATGTGCTGATGTAACCTTTAGTTCCCTAAACCAAACTATTAAATAATCCCAACTATACATACAACATGATGGGGGCTAATTTAGCTACAACTAATCAGTAGAAAGATCTTGGAGTCGTTGTGGATAGTTCTCTGAAGACGTCCATGCAGTGTGCAGCGGCAGTCAAAAAAGCAAACGGGATGTTAGGAATCATTAAAGGGATAGAGAATAAGATGGAGAATATCTTATTGCCCTTATATAAATCCATGGTACACCCACATCTTGAATACTGCGTACAGATGTGGTCCCCTCATCTCAAAAAAGATACACTGGCATTAGAAAAGGTTCAGAAAAAAGCAACTAAAATGATTAGGGGTTTGGAAGGGGTCCCATATGAGGAGAGATTAAAGAAGCTAGGACTTTTCAGCTTGGAAAAGAGGAGACTAAGGGGGGATATGATAGAGGTCTATAAAATCATGAGTGGTGTGGAGAAAGTAAATAAGGAAGTTATTTACTTGTTCCCATAATATAAGAACTAGGGGCCACCAAATGAAATCAATGGGCAGCAGGTTTAAAACAAATAAAAGGAAGTTCTTCTTCACTCAGCGCACAGTCAGCCTGTACAACTCCTTGCCTGAGGAGGCTGTGAAGGTGAGGACTATAACAGGGTTTAAAAGAGAACTAGATAAATTCATGGAGGTTAAGTCCATTAATGGCTATTAGCCAGGATAGATAAGGAATGATGTCCCTAGCCTCTGTTTGTCAGAGGGTGGAGATGAATGGCAGGAGAGAGATCACTAGATCATTACCTGTTACGTTCACTCCCTCTGGGGCACAGGGCATTGGCCGCTGTTGGTAGACAGGATACTGGGCTGGATGGACCTTTGGTCTGACCCCGTACGGCCGTTCTTATGCTCTTATGTTTGCACAGAAAACAAATCAATCTCCTAGAAATCACAAATCTGCTCTTCCTTAAAACTAGTCTCCTGTAGATGTTGCCATATGGTGGCCTAATAATAAGTGCTTGCGAGCTCTGAAAACAGCAAAGGAGGCAAAGTCACACAGTTGTCATGCTGTCCTTACTAAAGACTTGCTGATTTCATACGTCAAATAACCTAGGTTTGGCTTTTCCCCTCCACTTCTTGCTTAGGACTCGGCAGCTGTACTTCAAACCATGAACTCTAGAGCTCAAAGGATATGATGGGCAGTCAGTGCAGATCTACAGAAGCCTGTTATCGGCAGAGAGGCTCGCCCGTTATCACACCCCAGCTGACAGTCAATTAATTGCTCACAACATTTAAAATGAGGTAACGCTGGAGAATTGACCCTGTAGGGCAGGAGTGGCCAACCTGTGGCTCCGGAGCCATATGCGGCTCTTCAGAAGTCAATATGCAGCTCCTTGTATATGCGACTCCAGGGCTGGAGCTACAGGCGCCAACTTTCCAATGTGCCGGGGGATGCTCACGGCTCAACCCCCGGCTCTGCCCCAGGCCCTGCCCCCACTCCACCCCTCCCCCCCTTCCCCATAGCCTGTCGTGCCCTTGCTCCTCCCCCTTCCCCCCCAGAGCCTCCTGCATGCCACGAAACAGCTGATTGGGAGGTGTGGGGAGGGAGGGGGAGGCGCTGATTGGCGGGGCTGCCGGTGGGTGGGAGGCACTGGGAGTGATGTGGCGGGGGGGGTAGGAGGCTGCTGATGTATTACTGTGGCTCTTTGACAATGTACCTTGGTAAATTCTGGCTCCTTCTCAAGCTGGCCACCCCTGCTGTAGGGCATTCCTAGCCTCAAACGGCTGTAGAAGTACACCTGCAATATGAACCCTAGGATGATGACAATAAAGAGATGACTTGGCAATTTTGTAGCACTTTCCATTTGAAGGTGTCAGTGTTTTACAAATATGAATAATTCAAGGCCTCCCAACATACAAGTGAAGGAGTGCCGTATCCTATCCTATTCTACAGCTGGGGAAATTGAGGCACAGAGCAGTGAATTGACCTGATGCAGATCAGACCATGGCAGAGCTGGAATTAGAACCAAGAGGTTCCTCATGACTGCCATTTCCTTGATGTATCTACTAGGCCAATGAACTAACAAGCCAGGTGGGTCAGAAGCCATCTCCCCCAGGATTTGTCGTCTTTGTTCACTTCACTTGGGATTGATAGACTTGCCCCAACCGCTCTGGGCTCCACTCCTCATAAATCCCAGTTTTATAATTTAATATGGTGCCCTTGCTCTTGTGCCAAGACAGACAGCACGTTCCAGAATGCCTGGAAGTCTCTACTCTGAAACAAAAGAGGCATGTCAGGGAGTGAGCGTTTCTTTTCAGGGTGGGCTAAAGCTTCTAAACCTGGGAGAGCCCTTGGGATCAGCATGGTTCAGCTGCATAGGGCTGAGTCTTTCTGCTCATGACAACTGGAAGTTTGGTGGGTGACTTCTCCCACCAGAAGCTAGGCACAGTCAGATTCTTCATGAGACAGGCACTGAGTAATGCTACCTACTTCTAGATCCCTGGAGTGACTCAACCCACCATGTTTCTATGAATCAAACAGCCTAGCCCTTGGGTGCCCGTGGCTAGACACACACTGTCTGGGGATTACTCATCTCTATGGCATGATGTTTTCCCAAATTGGATGCGATGTGAAGAGAGCCGCCTCCTCTCCTATTAAAAGGCCAAGCATGGATTGGTATTGGGGAAGCTTGCAAAGGCCCAGCTGCTTATTAATAGCTGTAGATCAAATCTGCCCTCTTTTGTACTAGACCAAGTGTTAGCAGACTAAAAATCCCTCTGAGGAATTCAAACAAACTGTCAGAAAGCTGCATCCTCAGCAAAGGACAGATCCAAACCCACAGTAAACCTTCCTCTGGTCCAAAACTAGCATAGAGAAAGATGTCGCCAGTGTCCCCCATTCTAGCAACATGTTTCTGGAATAAGTTAGCTCTACTTGGGGATCAGCATGAATGCCACCCTGGCAAATGGTGGTTTTTCCCTTCTACTTATAAATAATGTGTTTGTGACTTTGTTTTTTTCAATAGCCGAACCAGTGTTCTATATTTGAAATCGGAGAGCTTTTAAAAGTTACTAAAACCAATCTATCTTTACGGTATTTGAAATATCTAAATATATTGCTTTGCATTAAACAAAAACAACCCCACTGTGTATGCTGGGCATGTTGGTGCTGCATTATATAGATATGTATTATCCACCTTGCAATCACTGTTCCGATTTTTCATGAAAGCCGCAGTGGTTGCATTCTGTATGTGAAAATGCCCAGCCCAGTAACCTCTCTTTTAAGCACAGCTCGCTTGTGTATGTGCCATTTGTAATGTGAGTATATTTAAAAGCGTTAGCAGTGCTAGAAATAAACCATCTTGAAACCTGACTTCTTTGGGGTTTGTGTTGTCAGTTACAGTAGGCCACACAATGCATGTGAAGGATCTGTTTGGGAGATGGGAGGACTAGTCTGTTTGTTTAGGCAAATAACGCCCCTTTCCTCCATACAAATCTAATGTCCTTTGCAATGTACATGCCCCTATCCCCTGTAAAGGTGACCTACAAATCACAGCATTGTACCCGGCTACCAGGACAAAAATCTAAATCTTTTATCCTTACAATGGAAGCTGAGTGTTGCATTTAATCACAGACAAAGTGTGTAAGGAATAAGAAACGATAGAATCAATGCCAGGAATGCCTCTGTGGTCTACAACCAGCATAAGAATTATAGGTATTGACAGGTTTCAGAGTAGCAGCCGTGTGAGTCTGTATTCGCAAAAAGAAAAGGAGTACTTGTGGCACCTTAGAGACTAACCAATTTATTTGAGCATAAGCTTTCGTGAGCTACAGCTCACTTCATGGTATTGAGTAACCACGCCTGCCAAGTCCCAGCCCAGGGAGAGCGTTCAAGCTCTACTCTCAACAATCCTTTCTGTAATGAATTCATTATGATGACAAAAAGGATGTCTTCACTCATGGGGAAGGAGCGGGGATGCAAGGCTAAGCTTTCCCCACCCAGGGGCCAACAGGCTCCTAAGTCTCTGAAACTGACACATGCTTGGAATTTCCAGCCTCAGACAGAGACTCACTCTTTGCTCAGATCAGTGTGAAGAAAGAAGGGATTGGTGAATCCCCAGCATCGGAATCCAAATTCTAGTCGTCTTCAGGAGCCTCTTATGTGGCTGATGCAAAATACTCAGGATCCAGTATAGAAATGGAGCGGCACAAAAGGGGACCTGAGTCTGGGGGGGAGAGCAGCATAGTCACAGGAATATGCAGAGGGACACTTGGATGCTGTGGTGATCAGTATGTTGTGGCAGCCTGGATGGATGAGAACGGAGACTGCTTTGATTATCAGGGTATATTTTATATAGGGAATGAGTAAGGAGTAACAAAAATGGCTGCCATGTAGTCATATGACTCATACGCTATACTGACTGGCTAGAATGCTCTTATGAGACTTGTAAAGCTCCCTGCCAGGTCAGTCTGGGCACAGGCAAATATTTTCTGACTCCTGTTTGGAAGCATTGGGCTTGCACAATAGTGCCAATATTCAAGCTGCTTGGGAAAGGAGATAATTGGTTCACCAAACCATGGAAGAAAAGCACCTAAGGCCAGTATTGCAGCCTTAAAAGGCATTTCCTGGATTCACTGGTGGTGATCTGGTGTTGGATGCTATGCTAATGGAGCCATAGAAGTATCTAGGTAGGAAGACCCTGTACTTAGTTATTATGGGTGTTTTCATAGACATGTAGGCCTGGAAGGGGCCTCAAGAAATCCTCCAGTCCATGCTCCTGTGCTGAGCCAGGACTAAGTAAACCTGGACCATCCCTGACAGGGGTTTGTCCAGCCTGTTCTTTTAAAAACCCCCAATGATGGGGATTCCACCACCTCCCTTGGAAGCTTATTCCACATCTTAACTACCTTTATAGGTAGAAAGTTTTTCCTAATATCTAACCTCAGTCTCCCTTGCTGCAGATTCAGCCCATCACTTCTTGTCCTACCTTCAGTGAACATGGAGAACAATTGATCCCCAACCTCTTTATAACAGTCCTTAACATATTGAAGACTGTTATGAGGTGCCAGCCCCCCCCCCACCCCCAGGGGTGCCAAGTCTCCAGGAATTAAAGATTAATCTTTAATTAAAGATTGGCATGATGAAATCTCCAGGAATACATCCAACCAAAACTGGCAACTGTAGTCCTCTCCCGCCCCCTGGACATCTTTTCTCAAGACTAAACAGGCCCGTTTTTTAACCTTTCCGCACAGGTGAGGTTTTCTAAACATTTTTATCATTTTTTATTGCTCTCCTTTAGACTCTCCAATGTATCCAAATCTCTCCTAAAGTGGAGCATCCAGAATTAGATATAGTAATCCAGCTGCGGCCTCACCATTGCTGAGCAGACCTGGACAATTATCTCCCATATCTTACATATGATATTCCTGTTAATACATCTCAGAATATATCGCAGGTTTTTTTAGCAACTGCATCAGATTGACTCTGATTCAATTTATGATCCATGATAACCCCTAGATCTTTCACCACTACTACCAGCCAACCAGTTTCTCATTGTGCATTTGATTTTTTTTCCCCCTTCCCAAGTGTAGTACTTTGCACTTGTCCTTACTGAATTTCACCTTGTTCATTTCAGACCAATTATCTAATTGGTCACTTTGTGACCTAATTATCTAATTGGTCACTTTGAATTCTAATCCTGTCCTCTAAAGCACTTGCAAGCCCTCCCAGCTTGGTATCATCTGCAAGTTTTATAAGCATAGTCTCCATTCCATTATCAAGTCATGAATAAAAATATTGCATAGCACCACAGCCCCTGCAAAACCCTACTACATTTGATTTCCTTGTCTTCAAGCTTTCTCAGAAGGTTCTCCTTAGAAGCGCACAGGTTACCTGGGGTCCTGGAAGTGCTTCCATTGTAGGGGTCACAAATATGGATTTGAGCATAACAGCTAAAAGAAATTGACCCAGAAAGATCCATAACTGCGGGCTCCCTGGCCAGTAAAGAAATGAACTTCTATTTGATTTGTCCCCGTGAAGGAAATGAATTCCATGTCCCAGCTCCCATGTATTACTGAGGTCTGTCATTTCCAAGGTGGCACAGCCTTAAATTTCCAGTGACTCACCCAAATAGAGCCTTTGCATTCACCTCGACATACCAGCCCTCTGTCCGGTACAGTGTTTTCTTCCGGCTGTGCTGGCATGGGCAGTGGCACCTACACAATTTATGGGTAATTGGTGTGTATTGCTGTAAGCAGAGTTTGTGGTTCAGTATCACTTTGGCTCAGTTACACTAGCCCAGGGCGGATTTCAATCAATTACAGAGGAGTAATTGCCTCCCTCTTGTTTTCTTCTGTGGGGTTCCTGTATAATTCTGCTGTGTTGGAGTGCACACATGCACTTTCTACTGAAGAACCCAAGGTTTAGCATGGGATGCTTGTGAAGCAGAAAGAAACACAAAAGAAAATCTGCAGCCCATCATTTACCTACCAACAAAGTGTTGATTTGTGTGACGAATGTGAGGAAACTTCTGCACTATAATTATGAAAATTGAGTGTGACTCAGTTTACCTGCTTACTTTGTACATTGCCACCTACTGGATCTAGAGACACTCACTGGGAATCCTAGAATATCAGGGTTGCAAGGGACCTCAAGAGATCTAGTCCAACCCCCTGCTCAAAGCAGGACCAATCCTCCACTAATGTCAAGATTGGTATGAATGAGCTATCAAGGACTGTCCTGGAGCCTCTTTGGACTGAAGTGTGTTCTGTCTCGGCCATGATCTGTACAGCATCAAGTGCAGAGACTGACCAGAAGAGCTGTGACCAGGGAGAAGGAGGGAAGGGAAGTTTATGGGGGGAGGGATAGCTCAGTGGTTTGAGCATTGGCCTGCTAAACCCAGGGTTGTGAGTTCAATCCTTGAAGGGGCCATTTAGGGATCTGGGGCAAAAATTGGGGATTGGTCCTGCTTTGAGCAGGGGGTTGGACTAGATGATCTCCTGAGGTCCCTTCCAACCCTAATATTCTATGAACATGTATCTCCAAGGTAACTATTGACCATGGAGACCAATGATCAGACCATTAACTTGGAATGACTGCTGGCCAAGAGGACTTTTTGGAATATGGATGGGTGATTACCCATCAGATTCCCCTACCGCACCCTCTATCTGAGCTGAGGTGGGGGGCAGTACAGTGGAAGGGGGCACAGTGTGACTGGGAATTGAAACAATGAACCCAAGTGTTATGGAGCTTGTATTAAAAAAAAAAAAAAAAAAAAAAAAATTGCTCTCTCAGTGGGAAACGATATTCCAATCCAGGACTATTGGCCAGGGCCAGGAAGGCTGGCTGCAGACTTCCAGTCTGTCTTCCATGCCAGGAGTAAGATGGACTCTCCTAACCAAGCAAGGGGAAGCTGACTGGATAGGTGACAGTTGTGTCTCGGCTTTTCTTTACCATTATAACTACATATCCCTGTACGCTCTATTCCTGCTGTCTAATAGATACTATCTTGTTTAGAAAAGGCTGTTCTGTGTGTCTGCTGATTGCATAGTTCCCAGGAAGGGAAGTCTCCTACGGAGTTCAAGCTCCTTCGGACCTCTTGCAGGAGTCACAGCGAGAAACAGGTGCTGACCCCATGGGCCCAGTCACAGAGTAGCAGAGCAACAGACCCCCCCCCCCCCACTTTGAGCAAAGTGGAGGCCCAGGAGCTGTTACCGAGAAGATGCTCCCAAAGGATAGCTGAAGGGTCTGAGGCAAAGCACACCCTGTAATATCATGAGAGTGTCTTACAAGATGAAGAAAGTAAAACCGAGTGGAGAATTCAGTTCCCAGAGTTCTTCTCCTTGAGCCCTATCCAGCTGGCAGGGCTCCCAGTCTGCTTAACAAGGCTCCCAGCTCTTTGGGTGCCATTCACGCCATGGGTTTGGCCTTCACTCACTCATTCTCAATGTCCAGCTATGTGCACGGAAGTCACGTGACCAATTCTCAAGTGTGACACCACCACCACTCCTCTTCCTTCTGCCCCCCTCTCCCCTGGCCGAATCAGTGATCTGATTTCTCTGCTCTCCTTGTGGTTGTGCCTAGGAACCCACCAGCTCCTGGTATGGATAACATGGCAGTGCGTTTGTGGTCCCTGACTATTCCCAGCCCCCACACGTGCTCGCTGTCTCCGGCAATAGCTCAGTGCAGAGGGCAATGACCCCTACGATTAAATATCTCTGTCATAATTACAGCCATTCTGAGGACGTTGGCTTCTTTCCCACCAAATAAATAAATATACAGCTTTAAAAAAAAAAAAGCGCAAAAAAGTAACATTTTTATAAAAAATTTGAGGCTAATGCAGAATAGGAAGCAAACAACGTTCATTGATTCTTTGCCAACAAACACCACTGTTTACCACCTATTAATAATGGGAAACCCCAGCACACAGACTTCAGAACAACCTGTTCTTGGCAACAGCATTTACATTTGGATCTTTTCACCTTGCTGAGGATTTAGTATTCTGGCTTTGTCACTGGGTCCCTCTTGCTATTATTAATGAACTAGCCTTTATTTAGGTGGATAGAGGGTGCATACTACTTGTCTTGTGTTCTTTCCTGGTTCAAGTTAACATACCCCTCCTGCTTTTACATGAGACAGCTTCAGTGGCTGAGGTGCTAGTAACTGTGACAGAAGCTGTGCTATGATCTCTTATGGAATGTAATTATCTTTGCAATTTAACTGTTACAACCTCAGCATGAATTCCAGCTGGAGTATGGAAAGGACACACTGTCCCCAATATCTGTCATTTCACAAGACTCTTAATGCCCAAGGAGAAATGCCTGCCACTCAACTTCCATTACTGTCCTCTGTTTTCACTCACTCATAACTCCACAGCTTCCTCAAAACACTCCCTTTTGGACTAAAACTTTCTATGTCTGGTCTCAGCAGAAGGGTGATTTCTTTTTGGACAGTACAAGAAAACGTCACTCAGATACTTTCCTTCTAACTCAGAAATGTCTTAAGCTTTTTGCACTATGTTCTCATGCACTTTAAAAAGGCTGCACTTTGACAATTCAGGAGGTCAGACTAGACTATCGTAATGGTCCCTTCTGACCTTGAAGTCTACGATTCTATACGACATCAATGAGGGTTAGATACTGGTAAATCTGGGATAAAATTATAAGCAATTTAAAAATTGCTTTAGCAAACACATATGTAGCATAAAAACTTTATGCAACTTTTAGAGTTATTAACACAACTGCTTAGCACAGGCGGGATTAAACACACTCAGGCTGATCTTCCCTGTTTGTGTACACGTACTTGTACTAACTTGATGAGAGCTAGTGCAAGAATAAATAACGGTGTGGCCACAGTAGCACAGACAGCAGCAGTGGAGGCCCCGCTGAGCCATGCAGGCTACAAATCTGCCTGAAACCAATGGGTATGTTCTCAGCCTGGCTCAGCCATGACTCCACTCCATGCATACAAACACTGTCTGTCTCTCTCTCTCTCTCTCTCACTCTCACACACTGAAGAGGTAAATGCAACCTTCTCCCGTGATGGAGCAAACTTGGACTCTCACCCATTCTTGACATACTGTCACACAGTCTTGTACATATTCAGCACGTAGTTTTTACAGGCACCATTCAGCCTTCGTGGTAGCAGGTGCAGCTTGCATTGTGCTTCTCCCGGTTATGAGAGAAGTTAAGTTTTCAGTTCACTGAGCCTGAAGATGTATTGCTATTCAATTTCAGATCAGCAATGTACATGCTGTAACCCTCAATGAGCCAGAACCGTAGGTAATCATGGAGAAAAACAGATGGTTTGCTATTGGGCACCATGAAGGGGTTTCTTCTCTTAAATGCTAATCAAATATTTTCTTTGCAGAAGCAGCACAAAGAATGGGGGAATATATCCAGTTAAAACTAGTTACTTTTTTTTTTGTGGACAAAAAACACCCCAAGCGTGGAAAACTGAAAAGTTTGAGGTTCTGTCTTTTGATGAAAACACCCAAATTTGTGAAAACGTGGCCTTTTTTGATTGCATTGTTGGAAAAATGCAAATATTCTATCAAAAATCATTATAATGGAAAAATGTTGACCTGCACTAGTTAGAGCACAGTTTGGGGGTGAGGCCTTGTGTTTTATTCCCAGTTCTGCCTGCAACGTACTAGATGAAGCTTGCCAAATCCTATAACTTCGGTCTGTTTTCCTGTCTGTACAATGGGGATGAAATTACTCCTCTAAAACTCCCAGGAGGAGGGTTGTGAGATACTATTTATTATAATGCTAAGGAACTCCGGTCAAAGATCAAGATGCCATTTTCCTTGGCACAGTTCAGAAAAGTAACACAGCAGACTGTCCCTGCTCTGGAGAGCTCAGTCTAAGGAGTGTTTGTTTGTAAAGCTCTCTGAGATTCTCAGATGAAAAGTGCCAGGGAAGTGGAAAAGAAAAAGGAGTGAAGGTAGTAAGTGGCCTTCAGAGACCAATGTCATCCTACCCGTGGGGATGGGCATTAGGCCCTGGGACAATGACACAATAATACCAGTCTTTCATGTCTGCCTGTCTCTGCCTTTTTAGCCAGTGGCTTCAGTACATTCTAGGTGGAAAATGAAGTCTTAATTTTTATGTTTTAAAAAAAAAAAAGTGGGGAAGGCAAGGGGAATCTTGATATGCAAAGTGAAACTGGATATCCAGATCAGTACACCTGTCTCAGGAGGTTCATCTGGAAAGGCCTCAAAGCACTCCAGACAGAGCTTGCCATGGAAAGTTTAGCTACATAAAGGCCTGGAGCCATTCCGCAGCTGGCAGACCCCAATATATGTTTTTAATAATCAGTTGATGTGGTTTTAATATAAAGAACAAATATCCTATTTAATAAGACGTAGTGTTAAGAAATATTTACAACGCTAAGAGTGATACTCAGTGGCTTTCCTCCTCGCTACTAGAATACCAGGGTATTGTTCTCTGTTGCGTGTTAAGCAACTAACATTGGGAAGCAACCTCAGTAACTTCGATGCTAAATATTCCGTATAAACTTTCATACAGGGAATATATTAGAAAGGTGCCTGCTGGACAGGATTTATAAGCAGTTCAGCTGTGTTCCCCTTTAGTATCAGATCCGGTGTACCACTTAGGACTGAATCAAGACTTGCCTTTCCTCTTGTGCTTTCCAGGGCTAGTTGCTCCAAGAAGCAGTCACTAATGGTGTCTAGAAAATTTATTTCTCCATCCTGTCCTGCGGTGACGTGTTCCCAGTCAACATAGGGATAGCTGAAATCCTCCATTATTGGGTTTTCTTGTGTGTTTGTGGGGGGGGGATGTTTTTTATTTTTAAAGCCTCTCTAATCTCCTTGAGCATTTCACAATCATCACTATCCTGGTCAGGTGGCTTATAGTATATTCTTGCTGCTATACTCTTATTCAAGCGTGGAATCTCTATCTATAATGATTCTGCGGTATATTTGGTTCGCTTAAAATTTTTACTATATTTGACTCCATATTTGGTGCTCTCAATTGTATAAGAAGGGTGACTGCATTCTGCTCTATTCTACTAAGGTTTTTATACCATGTCTATTTGTGACATACTGTGGTATAATCCAGACTAGTGCGCTGCTGTGTCACCCCTGCCCTGAAACCAGGGGTGCCTTACCATGACCTGCTGAAGTAACCAGGCATGTCAGAAATGGTTACAAGGAAAATCTTAGCTTGACATGCAGTGTTGCTACATATTTTATCAAGACAATATTGACCAGCAAACTGAGTTCTCAAGTGGTCTCTTACAAGGCATACTTTTGTACAAAGATCATTACAGTAGGGTGTGAATACAGGGTGTACTTGGTCACACCATTATCGTATCTTGTTTATTTTATTCCATTAATTTTACACTTTTTAAAAATTTTTCCAACACCCAGTCCCAGGCTCAGCCCACTTTATGGGGATTGCAACTAGGCATTGCTAAAGCACGACTGGAGACCCAGGGTAAACAGATCTGTACCGCTCCTTCCCTAATGCACCCCATTGTGAGGAAGGGACCCAATACCAACACCAAACGTCCTCTTCTCTTAGCCCAGGTCCTAACGACCTCCTGATCAATGATCTTCCTGGCCACATTCGCATGCACAGGACTCTCGGTGCCTTCACAGGACTGCGGGGGCAGAAGATTGGAGCGTATCCTCCTGGCCCTTAGGAGCAAGTCTCCGAGTCAACCAACACTAGTTCCAACCACTGAATCCTTCTCCCGGAGATGCACAGAGGTCACTCTGGGAAGCCACAATGCAAGTGCTGGGTGATGTCTAACAAAAGCCCAGTGCTGTGGGCTGCAGCTCAGCACCAAACACACAGGTCACTGCCACATGTGCTAAAGGATTCACTCCATTAGCTGGCAACAGTTCCAGGCTCTTATCCCCCCTGGGGTTCAGCCACTAAAGGGGGAAGCAATACACTTATTCAGTGTGTAATGTGTCCCTAGCACCAGCTTTTCCTAGTGCATAATTCTGATACCTTCCCAGATGATGCTGCAGAGGGGCAAGTCCGTGCCCTGCTGCTGTGCCCAGAAAGCGATACCTTCACACCATATTCTAATTGGGGAAGTGTTTCCTGGGATGATGCTTCTGTTGGGCTGCACTGAGGCAGAAGATGGCCACGCCACCCTGTGTCCTAGCATTGGTAAGTTGGCTCTTTGTTTCTTCCCGGACAGTTCTATTTGACCCTCCCATGTGTGCCTTACTGTGCATAATAAACTTATCTAGCTAACTTTGCCACTTCAGCATTCTGTCTGGGGTGGTAACCACCACTCCTTCCTCATCACCTTCATCAGAAACAGGAAGATTTTTTGCTCAGTGGTTTAAGACAAGGGCAGATTGAGGAGCCATCAACCTAGCAGCAATCAAACTGTGACCCATTGTGTCTTTAATGCTATCTACAAACAGAGCAACTGTGGAGAAGGATGAGGGGCTGTACTTGCTTGGAGGGATAGAGAGTGTTCTCTGTGCTTCCTATCTATCCATGAGACACAGGTGTGAAGAGGGGGTGCTTCTTGTTCATACTACCCAAATGATAGGATGGTGTCTTAGTCTCCAATTCCCCCAATGGAGCAGTCATGGAGAGGGTGCTTGATGATGATTCTACATGGAACCTGCCTTTCGCTCTTAGCCTTATGGTACTTGAGGAAAAAATACATTAATTTATAATTGATGCAGTAACTGACTATTTTAATGACCCAATCAATATCCCTGTTCCCATTATTATTGATGTAAATATTAATGATCTACAATCAAAAATGAATGTCAAGGGCATTTCAGGAGACAACCAGAATCTCCGACTACTGAGAATGTTAACGGCTTTTTCTTTCCTTTCCAGCGTGCCTAGCCCCAGAGTTGCATGTGCAAGGGGACTAGTGAGGGTAGAGAAGAGTTGGATTCAATGAGGTACGCTGGAGCAAATCATGGAGGGTTTTAGGAACAGGGCAGTTTGAATAGGACCCTGGAGTGAAGGTCCACTGCACTCGTACAGGGACAGGAGTGATGGGGTTGCACTTGCACGTGTGAGAAAATGGGCACGAGCACCATAGGTGCAGGACTCCACACAGGGAAGCTGTAGAAAGTCCCCACTGAGATGAGAGCTGGTGGTGGTGGAGGCTGTAGGGAAGGTGTACGTGAAGGGATCAGTGAGTCTAAAGGGGGCATTCGGAAAAGGGCAAATGGAGCATGTGGGGCTGAGAGGTTCCTTTCCCACCCCACCCGCGGCTCTGGGGTAGTACTAAGGCAGAGGGGCCTGGGCTGTGGAACCTGCATTTTGTCAAGAGTTCCGGGCGGGCCTGTGGCTTAGAAACAGCTGAGTTGGCATTTTCATTTTGAAAACTTGTGTGTTAAAAAATCATGCATGGTTGGGGACGTGTGAGCACGGAGCCGGTTATTATGGCTGTTCTAGATTGTGCCCTCAGGGTTGTAATGGAAATCCTCAGAGGCCCTTACCCCTTCTAGCACTTGTGCAGCTGCTGCAACATTTAAGGATTCCCCCATTCCTGCAAGTCCCATTCCCCCATTTGTGCATAAGTGGCCTTTCAGATAGGGAGCTCTGGGGTTTGTCACAGCAGCAAAGCGCCAGGCTCTGTGTTGGCTGGATATCTAGGCTTCAAGTGCAAGACCAGACCCAGACTTCTGGTTTTGTAGTTAGACCATTTAAATGATTAAGGCCCATCTCATCCCCGCTGAGAGAATAGCCAGGAGGGTCTGCAGGGGAGAAGAACTCTGTGAGGATCCCTGCATGTAGGACCCCTGGCATGGCCCAACAAGGGGGTGGAGTTGCATACACACATGTGTGAACATCCCGCTCCCCCAGGGTAAAGGCTCTGAAGCCTGTCCCCTAGTCATGCAGATACAACTGGCTATGGTTCCTAGAACTTCCCACCCCCGACAGCCGGGTCCCTACTCCCTGTGGCCCCCACCACGCTGGGGTAGGGGGAGAAGGAGGCTATGCTGAAAGGCTAGAACAGGCTGAGACTGCAGTCTCTTTGACTAATTTCTGCAGAGCTGGAGGGGGCGGGGGAATGTGCATCTCTAGCTCCCCTGTACCCCATCAGGGATCCTGAACATCACATAGGCAGGGGGTGGTGGTGCTGCAGTGAGGGCTGAACCTAGGCAAGCCACTCGTCTGGGGTTAAACCTGACAGCCCTGCTTTTCCAGGGTTCGTCCCGTGTCCGGTGACCGGGACTCAGACAGAGCTGGGCGAGGTTCTCTCTGGTATTGGACAGGGAGCTCCATTTTGAAGAACGTGCTGCTCCACCCCTGCTGGTGGGAGCTCACCCACCAGGCCACACTGGTCGGGGCAGAGCATCTCTGGTTTTCTGGGAATGTGTGAGTGACCACCTTAGCTCAGTCCCACCTTGCAGAGAAGGCCTTGTCTGCGTGGATCTGCAGGGGCCACATGATGTGGCCCTCAGTTCTGTGCTAACAAGGACTGTTAGGATCCTGTTATCCAATGGCTGAAAAGTCTGTCCTCGCTATGGGGCAGTGCAGTGTGTATTCAGTATCTGAAGTGGCTCTGACCGCTGTGTCGCCTCTACCACAATCATCTTGCAGAACTGAGAGCCCTGCCAACAAGAAACACCTGTCCCCACGCCCGTTGTGTGGCCAGGCAGGGGCTCCTCCGTATGCAGCACATCTGAGAGCAGTGCGGCTCACCCCTCCTCTTGAATATCGAGGTTCAGTCCAAGGGACCAGCAGCAAGAGCCTTCTAACCAGCTGCAATTGCACGGGCACCATGGTGATCGTTAATGGTGATAGTTTGCAAGTCAAGGAACAACACGTCCACTGCTTTCCCTTCATCCACAGAGCCAGTTATTTCATCATAGAAGGCAATTAGTTTAGTCAGGCATGATTTGCCCTTGGTGAATCCATGCTGACTGTTCCTGATCACTTTCCTCTAAGTGCTTCAGAATGGATTCCCTGAGGACCTGCTCCATGATGCTCCTCTGCCCTAATGCTCACATCACTCCTTGAGCTGTTGATTACAGGGTTTGCTGACCTCCTGGTTTCCCAGACCAGCAGACTCCTGCCTACCAGTGATAAGCAAAAGCAGTGGTGCTCTTGTCACGCAGTGAGGTCACATCCAGTACCCCGGAGTTATAAAACCCTGCCAGTCTAAACCTTGCCAATATCATCACTCATCAAAATTACTTAGCAAGGTAGACAGAGCAGTGGAAGAAATCACCGGGTTGTGTGGGGCTATGAATGGGAAAGACGCTGCAGGGAATGCAGCACTGTGAAACCCCAGTGATTAAATACTACTGTTAAGTGCTGCTTTTAACCATCTTAATTTAAATGAAACAAGCACAGAAACAGTTTCCTTTCCTTGTCAAATCTTTTTTTAAACTTTATTTTTTTTTAGTAGTTTACATTGAACATTGTACTGTATTTGTCTTTTTTGGTCTCTGCTGCTGCCTGACTGGTCAACCACACACTTCATTTGGAACTGGAAGTAAGCAATCAGTTTGTAACTCTGAGGTTCTACTGTAACTTTCAGATACCTTCACATGCAGTGGAGTGGTGTATCCATTTATGAAGTGAGCTGTAGCTCACGAAAGCTTATGCTCAAATAAATTGGTTAGTCTCTAAGGTGCCACAAGTACTCCTTTTCTTTTTGTCAAGAGACTGGGAGTCTTTGCAATGACAGTGCAGAAGTTCAAGGTGGTGTTGTCACCTTTGCATATGAGACCGAAGTCTCAAAGGACCAGGTCCTTGGAGCTTATATATGGTGTAGCATTACCTAGGGTGACTCTTAAGCCCACAGTTAGGACAATAACATGCAAGAAAATATTTTTTTCTTAAGTGCAGTTGCAGCATCTAGCCCAGCTTAAAGTGAAGGCTTTGGGCTGCCCAGCCTCTAGCTGAGGTTTGGTGCCACATACGGGCACTCTGATCTGAAAGTTGGCAAAATCAGTGGGAGTCTTTTGGGCTCACACCTGCGCTCTGAACAACGTCCTCTGAGGGGGAGCATTAACATCTGTGGCCCCTGCCAAAGGCTGACGTTGCCTAATAGACCGTCAGGATTTATGCCTAGGTTGTGATAATGAGTATAAGATGTGTTTTTAATCCTGCTGGGGCAATCACGTGACTCCGATAAGGACTCTTTCCCATCTGATTCGCCTACTTCTTGATTAAAAGCATTTTTGTAATTTTCACCGGGAGCTCAGCTTAGACCAGTGGGCCGCTTGCAGCCCAATCAGTGCACAGGTTTGGCCCATGTGACATCCTCTGGGCCATACAGGTAGTGTGGACGCAGCCCACATAATACGCACAGAGCTGCATCTGCGGTCCACAGTGGTAAATAGACTGAGAATCACTGGCTTAGACTGTTTTGGAGGAACACCCCTCCCCCCCATAGTGCAGTGTCACCAGGGCCCCAATAACTATTGCTAGGCCTTCTGGAAGGGAGGCATAATTTCCATCAAAACCAATAGTTTTTATGCCAGTAAAACTGTCCTGGATGAATGAGCTGGAATCGTGGTTCCAAGGGCTCATTCATGAGCCAGCAGTATGCAGCTTCCTTCTGAGACCAGCAGTCGTACTGTCCTTGATGGGATACGTGCTGCAAACAATTCTTTAAGTGGTGACTCCCAGGTTAATGTAACAAAATTCTAGGTGATGCAGCCAAATGCTTTAAGGCTGGAAGCAATGAGTGACCCACATGTAAATGACTTCAACCAAATGGTGCTGGGGTTCAGCACAGACTCTGACCTGCATGTGCTGACAGGACTGGGGATGGCTTCTTGTGCCCTGGGGATCTTCAAAGTAGAGGGGGATACAGAGAGGGAGCCAGAAGCTTCCTGGAGATTTGGAGAGTGGAGGGATGAGGGGATGTGGACCGATAACACATGTAATGGCCATGACTAGAGCTGAGTGAATGATGCATAACAGGTAGCTTGGCATTCCCACTTGCTGTTTGTGGAATGTCTCCATGCAGCCTGTAATCCTTCACTGATTATTCAGAATACTTGGCACCATTTTTTTTGCACACTTGGTTTATTCTGTGGCTTGCTACACACAATCTGAAATCCAGGCTGTAGTGCATAGTCATGATTCTTCACAGAAGGCACAATGGTATTTTTTTCTGCTCCCTTACAGCTGTGTTCATGAGGGGTTGATTTGAGGAAAACCCAAATTAAAAATTCACTATTGAGGCACGTAAGCAAATATATGCAAATGTGCACTCCCGCAATGTGAAACACTGCTTTAGTGTTCACAAATCAAACAGTTCTCACTAAAGGATCCTTCTCATGCAAATATACAAAACTACACTGGCAAAAAGTGATCTCCCCCACCCCCTTCTCCTCTGCAGAAAGAAAAAAATCTCACTAGGTAGTTTCTCTCTGTCTGCAAATATTGTGTGTACAGCTCTACTCTGCAGCAGCAGAGATGGGCTGCAGCTTGTAAATGATCGTTGTTGAGCAGGATGTACTGAGCTCTAATGCAGCAAATAGAAAAACAGCCCTGACAATCTAAGTCAGATGTTTTTGGAGCAGGGGAGAGGGGGTTGGTAATGTCATGCAGCATTTATTATAAGTTGATGGAAATGCTAAGGAGCAAGCAATCTCCCTTGTTCTGTGATGAAGATGCAATGCAAAGAACCTACAGGAAATCAAACGGGATGAATAAGCACTGGGGAAACAATCTTGGATGGATGAAAACAAAAGGAAGCAGCTTGTATTGATATGTGTATGTAAAATCATTACTTACACTAGCCATGTTTGCAGTGGGAAAGGGCAGACAGAACACTGTGATGGAAAGGGATTGGATCTGACAGGAACACAGTTATTTGATGCTATAGAATAGCTAAACACTATGTCGCAGGCATGTGAGCTGCTCTTGCAGAACTATCAGGTGAGATCAACAGTAAATAACACTGTCAGGACTTCAATGAAATTTAACGATCTTCTAAACTAACCATTTTTGGTTTTCCATGTACTGTTTTTGTGGCTTTTTGAAACCATCTTGGATCTAAAGCCAGTGAAGCTATGAAAGCACAGATCCCAGTGCTGGCTAGCAACAGGAGCATGTACCTGGGGTTCCAGGAAGGCTAGCACACTCTCTGCCACCACATCTTCACTGCTATTCTTAGCCATGCTAGCTATACTAAAGCGAGCACAGGTATGCCTACGTGAGCTGCCACCACACCTCTGACTGCAGTGTAGACATGCACTGAGAGACTGAGGGTCTTAATTTCCCATCTGTAAAACGGGCTTAATGGAACTTCCCTGTTGCATGAGGGTACTGAGAGGACAAACTCCGTTAATGACTGTGAGGGGTCAGATACTACAGTGATGAGGGCCACATAATTTTTGTATTGTGTCAGCACCTAGGAACCCCCTGGTCCTGGACCAGGACCCCTTTGTGCCAGGCCCTCTATAAAGAGGAACTGTCTTTCTGTTCCATCTCCCAAGGAGATTGCAAGTACCTAAATGGTGCCAGCACTCCCTTATTTCCAGAATTATTCCTTTGTTTCTGCATAACATATCATCACGCTAGCCACTTCCCCTCCAAACGTTCAGACCTCAGGATAGGCACTGCCTGTGGGACTTGGGGTCCGTGGCCAGTGCATGAGATGAGACCGTAAGGAAGATCCTTTTCACTTTTCCAAAGATGCTTATGTTGACTTGATATAATTTTTGAAGTGGTGGGTACATTCTGCTGTGACTTCGTCTTTATAGTGCCCTACATCCTGCCAATTTCATTGCAAGGAATAAACCAAGCACAAACATAACATTTTCCAAACTGCAGAGGCTCTTGTTTTATGACAGCACAAATTATTTTGAATATTCAGTGGTGATATAACAGCCCCAACAGTGTCTGCAATCCCAATCAGCTGGAATCTCTGCAAGAAACCATGGAAATGGCAGTGTTTAAAAACAGAAACTGACCTTTTATTACCGGGGGGGAGAGACACAGTTTATCAGGGATTCCTACAGCCAGTTGTATCTGCAAAGAGAAATGTTCATTAACTTGCTGACCATCTCAACTGAGAGCTCCAAACAGATTGTTTTCTAGCTCACTCTTAGATTGGCACAGGTGATTCTGCCAGGTGTGCTGCTGTGGGAAGCATCAGTGTTTCCAGAGACACACCAAGACTAAGCACTTTTGGAAACTCTGTGTAATCTAAGGATGTTTATTTGGGGTTTGTTTTTGTTTTTTTTTTCCCCCTCTTCACCCTCTCAGATTCACTGCAGAATCTCAGACGAGTTTCCTGGTGTAGTCAGGAGTGATGCCCCAATGACACCAAAAGCAAATGGGGCAGTTAGTTAAGGCTGAATCATGGCTAGGGAAATCCTATTAAAAAGCAGAATACCAACTTATTGCTCCTCCTCCTGCTCCTTCTGTTTAGTCTGTTCCTCAGCAAGCTGGCTCCTGGTTTAAGAGGTAGTGAGCCAGCAATGTTTGCTGGACTCTTCCTTTGGTATCCCAAACTGAGTTGTTACTACCCAGCAATAAGGCTTTACCAATGCCTTGGAACCAAGCTAGACAGGTAACAAAGTCCGGGTACAGGCCTGGGAGTCTGCAGACCTGGGTTCTGTTCTTGGCTTTACTACTCATGTGCTGTGAGCCTGGGTGGCATGTGAAGCACCAGTGCAAAAGATTGCAGGGTGCATTTGAGGGACTAAAGATGCCCAGTGCAGCCAATTGAACAGAGAACCAGTGATGCTGTTTCAGAGGAGAAACTGACACGCACAAGGGGACTGAGCTGGTGAGAGGCAGGGAGCATTGCGTGACCGTGTAGCTGTCAATCCCATCTCTGCTCAGCAAGCAAAGTGGGAGACCAGGAGCCAGTTGCAGTGACTGTGGCAGGCTAGTAAGGCCATCCTGATGGTTCTACTTACATGATCTGTGAGTCTGCCTCATTGCTGACTTGCGTGGGCTCAGACAATGCACCCTGTGTCTTCAGTTTCTGGATTGCATCCAAATATGCAATTGAATTGGGGCCAGACTGTGCTCTGATCAGGTCTGCAGCACACCTGTACCTCTTACTGGCATCAATGGGAATTATGGGGGCCCAGCACTTCTGAATAGCCGACCACCAGCTTCCAGAGGCTGGAGCCTTTCAACCTAGTACATTGACATTCATTCTGCTGCATGCTGCCAGAGCACTCTGCAGGGATAACTGGAGTCCCTGGGAAATAAGGTCAATACCCTATCTACTGCAGTTCTGGCTGGGGCTCATCACCAGCTTCTCCTTCAGCTTAGCAGGAGCTCTCCATCTGCCATTTCCTCTAGTTCTGTGAACAAGACCTATGTCCCCCTACATCCCACCCCTTGGGACCTGCCCCTCTGGTGGACAGGACAGAGGGGTTAGGAGAATGTGGGGGAAGAAGGTGTATTTCTGCATCTTAGCACTTCCAAGAGGAGGCCCATAGCAGGACTCTGAAGTGTGTGTGGAGGTCTATTTCCTTGGGCCTGATCTTAACTCAAACATTCTTGTGGGGTTTTTCGTTTAGTTGTTTTGTTAAATATGAGTTTTGCAGCAGACTGAGGTACCGGGGTTGAGAACAGCTTTTGCGGAGGTGTTAAATAACGTGTATGTTAAACATTACAGTTTTTGTACATTAAAGGTCTGTTTACAGGCAGCAGTGTGTCCTAGTGGATGAGAACTCGGGACTGGAACTCAGACAACCTGGGTTCTATTCCTGGCTCTGGTTAGAGGTCACCCAGCAGGCCAGTGACCTCTAACCAATCACTGCCCCTCTATGCCTCAGTTTCCCCAGTGTCAGTGGGGATGATACCGATTGCCTTGTAAAGTGCTATGAGATATAGGTGTTTTTATCGTTTTTGTTTTTCATTGCTGTATGCCATGAAGAGCCTGCCTGCCCCTTTCATGACTCTACTTGTATAAATGCTCCTGAAAAGCAAACACATGATCTGAGCCACTTTAGGCCCTGAGTCCCACCCCAAATACATTACAGGAAAAGACCTATTTTAAATGGGAAATCTGCACAAGGTTTAAAATTTCCTATTTGCAACAAGCTCCTCCATGCCTGTTTCTCCTTCTGGCCTCTCATTTGCCATTAGAAGCGCTGTGTTGCGATCTCTTTAATGTTTGCTAAATTATCTCATTTGTTTTCCTTTTGAAATGGATCTAGTTTGCTAACACTTGCTGCTCTGCTCTACGGGATCAGGGCTTTTGCTTCAGGCAGGTTGTTTTTAGCATGTATGTGGAGGCTTTTTATTTTTTCCCTTCGTTTTTTGTTTCTAGCAGTATCTCTGATATTTAAACAGTGCCTCCAATGCTATATGAAACTAGAATATGGAAAATATATATAAATTGTGTGTGTCTGATTATCTTCATGAAGTGAATGTTACTGGTTATTTTATTTCATTTAAACTGAACCAGGAGCTTCAGGAAAGCTAAATTACTGCTTATTGATTATTGAGCATCAAAGTTTGAAAACCTGCTGTGGCTAAAATCTTGTCCCCACAGCAAAATCAGGTTTTGCAGCATGGTTTGGGCTGTGCCCCATTAAAACTAATGCTTCCCATCCCCCTTTATGCTTCCAAATTGGTTTATCCCGCTGTGCAGAAAGCTGCTGCCGTCTGTAGTTCTCTTATCAGGTCTGGTACATCCTTTACAGATAAGTGGTCTGAAACTAATGCCATATGGCTGCTAATGCTACAGCTGCCCCCACTGGGTGGGAAGTCAGGGGTAAAGGAAATGTGTGTGTTTAACAAATGTTCCATGTCACAACCAGAAACTGAGTTAGTTTGTCTTAAGAAGCTTCCTGTGGTTTAAGCACATATTAATGGAAGCTCCCCCCCACACACCTCCCACCATGTCTAAAATCTGAGTTACTGGAGTGCAAATCCTGATTATGCTAACCAGAGGAAAAAATGCAAATCTTCTCATGATAATCAACATTTACAGTATTTTCCACTGAATGCATCCGATGAAGTGAGCTGTAGCTCCCGAAAGCTCATGCTCAAATAAATTGGTTAGTCTCTAAGGTGCCACAAGTCCTCCTTTTCTATTTACAGTATCATTGCAATCCACCATTCTCTCGGGAGAAGAGGCTGGTGTTCCACTCTGTGAAGCATCCTATGCTGACTCAGTGAGCAATCTAATCAAAAAGTTTAGCTTTAACACTCTCAAAACCTGTAGAAATATCCTGTTATCTAAGAATTAGGGAGAAAATTATCAGTTTGATTTCAGCTGAGATAAAGAGCTGTATTGTCCATTGTTGGTTGAAAATGCATAATTTGCAATTTTGTAGTGCAGTTGAAGTAGGATATTAGAGACACCAGATGGATGAGGTAATAGGTAGGATGTCAGTTTAATCACAGATAACTCACACGATTAACTCAAAAAAAAAATCACGATTAATTTTTTTATCAGTTTTAATCACACTGTTAAATAGAATACCAATTGAAATTTATTAAATATTTTTGGATGTTTTTCTACATTTTCAAATGTATGATTTCAATTACAACACAGTATACAAAGTAGACAGAGCTCACTTTATATTGTTTTTATTACAAATATTTGCATTGTAAAAATGACAGACAAAAGAAATAGTATTTTTCAATTTACCTTAGACAAGTATTGTTGTGCAATCTCTCTTTCTGGTAACAGTGCAACTTACAAATCTAGATTTGTTTGTTTTGTTACGTAACTGCACTCAAAAACAAAACAATATAAAACTTTAGACCCTACAAGTCCACTCAGTCCTCCTACTTGTTCAGCCAATCGCTAAGCCAAACAAGTTTGCTTACGTTTACGGGAGATAATGCTGCTGGCTTCTTATTTACAATGTCACCTGAAAGTGAGAACAGGCTTTTGCATGGCACTACCAATTTTTGTCAACAAAAATGATGTTGACACCCAAAAGTCAACATCATAAAAATCGGAATATCATGTTCACACTTGCTCCCTCTGTTGGCAGATTGTGTCTACAGTGGGGCCACCATCATCGATAGTGTGAACAATGTACTTTGGGTACCCATCCTACAGTCCAGCTCAACACCTTGTGTTGCTCGGTGCTAAGGGAAGGCAGAGCAGATCGTGGCGCATCTTGGGACCAGCCTCCATGTCCTGTGATGCATGCTTTCTGTCCCAGCACTCCATCGGCTTGTGGCTTGCTTTTGTGGCATTTTTGCAATGGCCCTTCTTTGCTGTGCACCCTGCCATCTTTGTGAGAAGGGATGGATCCCACACTGCTCTCCTATACTCTGTTAACTGTCATGACATCGCGCATGGCAGTGCAGTTAATCATGAAGTTCTTAACTGAAGAAGACTCACAGGCGCCCGACATTGTGTGACATAAATAGGAGCAACTTTACTTTGCTTTTGGCATTCACAGAACAGCTGCATAGGGTAGACCATCGCTTTTGGGCTCCAGGAAACAAGCACTGAATGGTGGGACTGTATTGTCATGCAGGTGTGGGATGAAGAGCCATGGCTACAGAACTTTTGGATGTGGAAAGAAAGTGTCCGGGTTTCTGAGATCCATGCCCCTGTGAGCCAGAGCTTTCATTTCTCTCTCCCTGGTGATCAGCTGATAATTGTAGCAGCAGGAGGTCGGGATGAGGGAGGCAATGTAGAGAGTTAATTGCAATAAACTCTTTCTTTTGAAATAGAATAGCACATTGCACTTTCATCTCTCGCTCTTGAAGCTTCTTACAAACATTAACTAATTCAGCCTCTTGTGTTAATTAATCGCACTTCAGTAGATCAGGCAGCAGCTTTTCAAGTGCTCTGAACACGGCCTATTTTCTCACCTCCGCACTGGGATCTTTAAACCGGAGTATGTGACCCTTTCTTGCTTGCTGAGCACAGTCCGAGACTGGACTCGGTATTTTAAATCTCTAGCTACAAATATCCAATATGGTATTGAGGGAGAAAAAAGCATGAATTGAAACTAGCGTAGATCCCTGAAGGCTGAGAAACATCTAATAATGTCAGACCGAGGGCCATGTCCATAAACGACAGAGAGGAGTTGAACAGCGATTGTGCGGGAGTCAAATCAAGGACAAGAAAAACAGCTTGGTGAAAGAGGCTGACTCTCTGCCTCTGAAAGGCCAGCTACCGACACTGCCCATTGTCCTTCCTGTGAGAGAGCATCATTCTAAGGAACAGCTCCTTGGCCAGGGATACGGTGGATGAGGGAATCTTTTTCGGGGTGCGGGGGGACAGGGAGTTTGGGTGGTGGGAAAAACACAATCTTGTGAGCTCCACAGAGTAATTCTTCAGGTCCGGGAAAGGTGATAAAGTGTTACAGCTACATGCAAGGTGGAACAGATTGTTAAGCGTAAGTAGAGCCCTGCACAGATACAAAATTTGTATCCACATCCAATCTGCAAACATGGTCCATGGATATAAAGCTGGTATCTGCAGATTTGCAGGGCTCTAAGCATAAGGATTTGACATGTTGCAAGAAACCCTTCAAAATGAAGTGAGCAATTTAACACCTCTGCAGTCATAGGACAAAGGCGAATTAGTGGGTTACAGACTGTCGTAATGAGACATAAAACCAGTGTCTCTAATTGAGTCCCTGATTTTTGGTGTCTAGCAAAGCTATGAATTCAAGCTCACAGGCTCCTCTTTTGAAGGTGTTGTGCAGGTGTTATACCAATAAAATAAAAACCAGCAGGATCTTATGAAAGGGGAAAAGGCAAAATGCCACATTTATTGTGAATACAGAAAGAATCATAGTAAGCAGTTAGTTATAGCTATAACATTCCATTCAATCTCTTATTTATATACATATACATACACACACACACTCACACACACACACACACACACACACACACACACACACACAGAGGTTCTGCAAGGTTGTTATCATAGTTACCAGCCTTAGAGTTGCTCATGCCAAGCCACTGGCCAGGTGGCCTGGACATGAGGAGGGAGCAGGGCCTCGTCAAATGCACATCTGATGCTCCTGGAAGTTGGTTTGTAGAATCAGACCCCAAAGTTCTCACTTTCTAGAGTCCATTTTTATAGGAATTTCTTCCTATGCCAGTCTGTGGGAATTGCTTCATCATGCTGTTGCCGAATCAATCGGCAGATGGCACATTCCTGACGGCTCCGTGCTGCCAGATGTTATCTTGTTCTTTGGTTCTCCCATTCTTGAGGCTGTTGGGTGGATTCCAGTCTGCCCTCCGGGGGTCCTGGGGTTATTTCCACTTGACGCCTTCTTCAGTCGATGGACACCGGATTCTTAGGCTGGCACTTCCCTGATCATTTAGTTATTATCCACACCAAGCATCCATCTGCATACATCCTCTATCTCTATTTTAATCACAATTGTTAATACAACAAAAGGGCGGGGAGTCTCTGGGTGCTGTTTCTGTTGTTACAGAGTATTGCTTTGAGTCTCTCTCTGTGTGAATTGCTTTGAGAACAGACTCTCTTAGAATGTACTAACGCAGTTAGCAGCTTGCAAGTTTCACACAGAGAGGGAGAGAAACAGTACCAAAAACCAAGAGACCTCTTAATTAGTAATACCCTGGAATTTAAACTATGGGGAATCAAACTCATTTGTGATTTTAATACAGAACTTCTTTAATAGGATCCAACACAGGTTTCCTTTTGAGGATGGGGACTGCGGGATCAGGGCCGTCCTTAGGCATATGCAGCATACGCAGCTGCATAGGATACCCGAAAATTTGGAGCACCATCAGAACCATAGGTGCTAACTTCTCATCTTGCCAGGGGGTGCTCGACATCCACCCCGCCCAGGGCCTACCCACAACATTTTGGCACCTGAGGCAGGAAGCTCAAATGATACCCCTATGCCCCCTTGCTTGTGCCAAAACTTTGAAAGGTCTCAATTCTGCCTTCTTCCTGCTCTACTCCTCTCATGGTACTGCTCTGCTGCCTACCCCAATAAAGGAGAACTAACAACTTAAAACGTCTTGTTCAAAAATTTGATCCAACATGCTGTAGCTTGTCTGCCTGGGGCAGAGGGATGAAAGCTTAGAACGCAAGTGTTCTGCATTCTACGTTGGCGCTTTGTTCAATTCTGGATTCACTTCAAGGTCCTGGCCTCAGGAGTGCCCCTCTCACTCTACAAATGCTATGGTCCTACAGGGACATCACAAATAATAGGGTCCAGGGCAGGATCCTTTGGAGATAGGGACAGAGCATTTGCAATGAAGGGTCCTTAGATGCTGGCGCTCCCTACTGGTGTAGATTGGAATGAGCTCCTCTACAGTATGATGTTAAACACACTACTTTCTAGGGGATTCACCCAACAAAGGAGACTGCAAGGTGGTCCCTTTCCCCTTAGGTATCTTTTGCCATAATTATCTTAGAAATACAAGGAGGTGCAGAGGAAATTGTTCCCAGACAAAAAGTTACTCCTGTAATAATTGTATTTTGGTATGGTGACAGTTGAGTTGGAAATGCAGACAGGTAAATAGACAGGTGGACATAGGAGATATGGATAGGTAGGTGGGCAAGATAGATACAAACACACACATTTGATAGATAAGATAGATACAGGCAAGTAGGTAATTCTGTTGATCTATCTCAGGATGGTTTGTCTTGCTGAATATTCCCCTTGAATATTCACAGGTGTTTACCTAGTAGCACAAATGCATTATTCACCCCTTTCCTTTCTGTGTCCTAAAGCAAAAAGTTAGTAAAGAATACCTCATAAAATCAGAGCTTGCATTCTCTGTGTCTGTCCAGGGTGTTTGGTGGGCTGGGCAGCCTGATACTGTGGAAGTTCTTTGTGCATCAGCTGAAGAGTAGTCATCAACATGAGATCTGCATTGAAAATGATAGAGAATGGGAGTCACGGGAAAGGCAATTAGCAGATGGAGTGAGACATCCCTCTGAATGTTTCGTTTAATATTAAAATGATAGAGTACAGCAAAATTCCTGAAAAATTGCATTTTTTTTTAAATATTCCTGCTGGCTAAATATTTCCAGTTGTTCTGTTCGGAGCCACAGGTAAAACGCTGCTAGTCACCCGACTCTCCAACAGTTTACAGGCATTTTTTTCTTTCCCTGGATATGAATTGACCTTATTTTGCAAGGTTCAGATGACTCATTTTCTGCCCCTGAATACAATGGTGAACAATGCTCCTTTCCTCCTCATTATTGCTTTGGCAATAATTATTCTTGCTCTCCAAACACGCTATTTTCCCTTTTATGTGAATTTGCTCTCTCTCATTTCCACCCTGAAAGTGCCGCTTTCTGCATTATTTTTAATTGGAAG
The DNA here is from genome assembly GCF_965152275.1 of Natator depressus. NCBI lineage: Eukaryota > Metazoa > Chordata > Testudines > Cheloniidae > Natator > Natator depressus. The sequence goes on from NC_134259.1 coordinate 1,053,070, forward strand.
GCTGGAGAGCAAATGCAATTAAATTGTGGTGCACGAACTGTAACTCATAATATTAAAAAACAAAAATTCACCTCACAGTTCACAAATTGCCTGTTTTCTAATCTGGAGTCCATTATAATTCCAGCTTTCCATTTTCATGCTCTGAACAAATGAAAAGAGCAAATCTTGGAGGGCTGGGGGGGGGGGAATGGAATGAATGTAATAAATGTGTTTCTTATCTAAGGGAAACAATGCTCTCCACGTATCTTTATGCAGAGAGATATTACATACACGCTGGTGCAGATTGTATATATAGTGCTCTCAGTTGTGCAGAGGTGTGCACTGTATCTGCAGGACCGTGAAAACTTGGCCTTGTTGAAGTTAGTCAAAAAAATCCCATTGACGTCAATGGAGCTAGGACTTCACCTTGTGGGTGAAGTATATGGAGATTTATAGGGCAGGTCTACACTAGAAGTGCTACATGAGGGGTTCTCAAACTGGGGGTTGGGACCCCACAGGGGGCACGATGTTATTACATGGGGGTCACGAGCTGTCAGCCTCTACCCCAAATCCTGCTTTGCCTCCAGTGTTTATAATGGTGTTAAATATATTAAATAAGTAGTTTTAGTTTATAAGGGGGGTCGCACTCAGAGGCTTGCTAAGTGAAAGGTACAAAAGTTTGAGAAACACTGTGCACCTGGCACTATGGCTGAAGTCACTCTGAGCACCATGCCTAGAAGGTTTGTAGGATCACTTCTACTCGTGAGAGGCAGCCTTTCCTCTCCAGAATACATCCAGCTGTTTCACAGCGCTCAGCACTGCGACCAAGCAGTTTAGAAGAGAGAGCGAAGAATGCTGCATCCCAGTTTAAACCAATGGGGCGATATCACATAAGTACACCATGACAATGCACACTAAGCGTGAGCAAGGTTATCCAGGGTAACACTCCTTCCCAGGAGAGCTGTAATGACCACACAGGACCTCCAGCAGCAACAGCACTGCTGGGGCATGAGTTGCATGAAATCTCAAAGGGAAGAGCCCACTAAGAGGTGTGATCTCTGCACTAAACACAATACAAACTAGTTTGTCCAACATCGTCACTTCCCCTATCGACAGATACAATCTATATTTATTTGAATGAGGGAGTAAGGCTTTGGATGTTTCATTGTATTCATATTACAAGTAGGATAACAGCCAACAGAATTGTTCTATCAATATCTGAAATCACTTAGAGGCTGGATACTCAACCTGGCATGTTTTGTCACTTTTTCTGCCCAATAAACGTTTCCTTTGTTCGCTTCGTCTCCTCCAGTACAGTAGGCAGGCCGGCTGTATCCATTGTGTCTCACCTTTTAAAAACAGAGTTTCTAATTTCATTTTACTGGGCGCTCAAATTAATAAAGGCTTTTAGCAGTATTAATCTGCACTGTTTGCATACTAATAAGTTATGAGAACAATGGAGCCTAGACGTTCTAGACCATGGAGTTGCTTCCTCTCTTGTATCTAGCATGGAGGTTTATAAAGATAAATGCATTATAGCCACTTATGCTAAGGACTCCTTCTCTGTGCCAATGTCTAAAGGTATTGGAAAAGAAGTGGCTTTTAGGACCTATTCTTTAAATAGGTTGATGCATTATTTTGAAAACAATGCAAAGAATTTCAATTAGAGCTGAGACACCTTGGAAATTACCTTCCCCTGAGCCAGCTTTCTGGCTCACTCATTAATTGTAGATTCATTATAATTAATTAAATTTAGGGAGTACTTGAGTACTAGGCTCCTTGATATTACTGGTAACATCGCATTCCAAGACCACTGGGCTCCCTCCACCAGTAACCATTTGTACTCCCAACACAATTAGACCTCATGTAGTACACATAAAGAAAAGGAGGACTTGTGGCACCTTAGAGACTAACCAATTTATTTGAGCATGAGCTTTCGTGAGCTACAGCTCACTTCATCGGAGCTACAGCTCACTTCATCGGATGCATCCGATGAAGTGAGCTGTAGCTCACGAAAGCTCATGCTCAAATAAATTGGTTAGTCTCTAAGGTGCCACAAGTCCTCCTTTTCTTTTTGCGGATACAGACTGACACGGCTGTTACTCTGAAACCTGTAGTACACATAAACGCCAAGTGCAGTATGTGAAGAATGAACAGGGCAGGCTACTGTGAGGGGTGATACAAGGAGACTCTTGTTTGAAATGATTTAGTTAATGCCAAACCCACTGGTTATGTCACTGCACCTCAGTGAGACGGGTTATTAGTAAAAGGAATGTCCCCATGGCCTACTGTCCCCGGATAGGCTCTCTGAAAGCAAAGCCATTGCTGAAAGAAGAGACACGTTAGTGGTTTCATTAAAGCCAGTCTTTTTACTCACCCTGTTTTTGTTTCATTGTGATGAGTTTTACTGAGACGGGCTGGTTTCTGGTGTTTCCCCCCAGGCCTCTCTAAATGCTTTCAGGGTAGTTACAGGAGACTTTTAATGGGGGGAAAAAAGCATTCTGGGTTCAATTTTTGAAGAGTTGTTTTTGCAACATGCGCCGGCACAGCACAACTTAAGGGGTTTTAGAGAAAAATATGGGCCCACAAGAAGTGCCAGGGCTCCAGAGGTAGCGAAGGCCTTGCAGCGGCAGCGCAGGACAATGCCTGGGCAGTCCTCGATGCACTTGGGTCCGACGCTGATTCAGAGACAGGGCTAAATTTGAAAAAGAGCCCGTACTTGCAAACATTATAATGCACTAAGAAATTCTGGCTGCACCCACAGCTGTAGAAATGACAGGAAGCAAGAGGCTCTTTATCAACTCTTTGGAAATCTAGCTTTTGGTGTTCTCAGGTTTATCCAAACCCATAAGAGATCACCATTCATAAGGGTGAAGTGTTCAGATCAGAAACTCAGCTGCAAACCAGACTTCGGAGTGAGTGATGTTTTTCTATAAAACATTACTCCGCTTCCTAGAAAAACCTCATAATGCTATACAAATACATGGTTATAGCAAAGACAGATATAAAATCATTCAGAGAAGCTAAGTAGATATTATCCCTGGCACATCCATGGTTATTTCTGACCCTACCAGAAAGCAGATTTGTGTTCATAAAGTGGCTGCCTCTCCCTCTCTCTGTTATCCATTTGTTCTTAAGTCTTGTCTCAGGTATGTACCAATGTATGACCAGACTTTCTGAAAAGTTGGACACCTCACCTCGATATACATAGCATACAACTTTTAGCCAAGAATGAAATTTTAAAAAAAATTTAAAAAATTCACTCCAGTTGGTGCTGCCCAGAAGGAGACTCTGCCAGCTATGGCTGGAAAAGTAGCCTTGGCCTCTTGTTTTTGGTGCATACGTTCATACGTTATAACTTGGCATGGCCCTTTATCACCTGCTGTTTGGCAACATTTGGCCCCGTCCATGAGACCAAGTGGTGTCCCCACGCCAGGGGAGATAAAGTGTTTAATCCTAAAATATGCTAAACTGGGAAAGGTACTCCAGCTTCCTTTTCAAATGAAGTGCATGAAAATTACTCATAATTGGCTGGATAATTACAGGAATTTGAAGCTGGAAGCTTCAGCACTTACTTTTATTAGTGACACAACTTTTTTACTGCTCTAATTGATATTCAGACACGATCATTTTCATAGGACCACGTTCCTCCTCTGCTGCCTCCTCCCTTGTCTTCGTTCTCATGCCTGTTTGCAAAGGAGTGCAGCCCAGGAGAGATGTCGCAGAATTACGGATGTGGCACAGACTAGATTCAGCACAGGGGTGTTGGGTAGAGACTTCCATTTGTCACAGATTGTCCTTGCTGCCCCTTGTCAGATCTTGCAGGATGAGTCAGGCCATAGCATCGTAAGCCATCATTTCCAACCCTGATAAAATGTTTCCCAGGAAGCTGTCCTGTAATTGCCTGGCTGCCAGTTAAGGGACTGATGGAGATGCTTGTTCCTTACCAGTGGAAGTCAGAAATATGGACAGAAGCTTCCTGAGCAACTCTAGAACTGCCTGCAGTACAGTAACGTGAATGATTCTTGCCCACTTGAATAGCAAAGGCTGCCATGCAGATGAGCAAAATAAAGTTTGTCTTTATTTCCAGTTACCGAGCTCAACGTTCACCTTGTTCCCTCTCCCATTGCCCCCTACTTACCACATTGGGGCTCCCTCTTCGCATTCTGCTGCTGCCACCCAGGTGACACCCAACTGCACGGCAGTGTATGATCTGCATTTTCAGAACCTGGCCAGCTGAGTGAGGAGCCACCTAGACTAGCAAGGAGTGGAATGTCTAAATGAAACCATGTTACGTGTTTTGGAAACGTATTTTCTCTCTTTTTGCCAGAACTATTCACCAGATTTGATCTGAATTGGAGAACAGTTTGTTGACCCATTTTCAGCAAATAAACTATTCACCAAAAAACGCTCTTATTACAGTGGGACTAGGAAGAGGAAAACGGCACTGAGAGGTTAAATCCGCTCTCTGATCTGTATCTGGCAGACAGAGTCCAGAACCTGGCTGAGCATCTTCCTATGACATTATAAAGATAGGTAGAACTGTGACCCCCACGTTGGAATGTTGTTCCCTCCGTATCCTTAGTGGAGTCAGTTCAGTGCAAAGTTCCATTTTAGCTTGAAGCTAAATGTCAGTCCCTCACATGAGCACAGCCTCTCTCTCATTCCACAGAGTTATAAAAAGGTTTAGAAAGTGCAATTTGCAAGGGCTTTTACAGCCATGAGATCTTGAGACCTTTAAAAACATACATATACTATAACTGCTTCCAGGAAGGATCTCGCACCTTTCGGCTGAGGCTAGCGCTCCAAGAGATACTCTAGTGGGAACGCTGATTTCATGCGACCTGCAGTGTGATGATGCAGAAGAAAGATGAAGTTGCACCAAGCTAATAAAGTTTCCTTTTTTTATAAGCCTATTAAACATATCCACAAGGCATTATTTGGCAACTCAACTACCAGAAAGAAAAGGAGTACTTGTGGCACCTTAGAGACTAACCAATTTATTTGAGCATAAGCTTTAGTGAGCTACAGCTCACTTCATCGGATGCATACTGTGGAAAGTACAGAAGATGTTTTTATACACACAAACCATGAAAAAAATGGGTGATTATCACTACAAAAGGTTTTCTCTCCCCCCACCCCCCTCTCCTGCTGTTAATAGCTTATGTAAAGTGATCACTCTCCTTACAATGTGTATGATAATCAAGGTGGGCCATTTCCAGCACAAATCCAGGTTATCTCCCCCCCGCCCCCAACAAACACTCTCCTGTTGGTAATAGCTTATCTAAAGTGATCACTCTTCTTACAATAATCACCCATTTTTTTCATGGTTTGTGTGTATAAAAACATCTTCTGTACTTTCCACAGTATGCATCCGATGAAGTGAGCTGTAGCTCACTAAAGCTTATGCGCAAATAAATTGGTTAGTCTCTAAGGTGCCACAAGTACTCCTTTTCTTTTTGCAAATACAGACTAACACGGCTGTTACTCTGAAACCTGTCAACTACCAAAAAAGAACAAGGAAAGCACAACCTGAAACAATTGCCGTCCTACTAAAGTAGAAGAATGCATTGGAATAATAAAGCAGTATTTCCTAGGTATAATTTTTATCTTTCCAGAACTCAGTATTTTCTTTTATTAGTAGAAAATTTATCATTTAACAAGTTCATAGTATTTAAACAAACTGTGTACAGTTTTTAAAATCATAGACAAGCTGTTTCTGTTCTGAAGTGCTACTGCCCTCTGGGTTATGAAGAGCATGTAAAAGTTAATAGGAAACTTTGCCTGTCCACCTAGCTGATATCAGAATCATGTTCCCATTGCTAAAACTATAGGCATTTCATCATTTTAACTAATATTTTATTGAAATTCAAATATTGTATTGACACACATTTGCCACTGCCAGCTCAGGGCATCACCTTTAGTAACCAGTTTCTACTCCTTCAAGGGCCAGAAATCAGCTCGGAACAACATTACCCAGAGTACAAAGAGAATACAGACAGCAACCAGAGGATGTTGTGAAGGCCAAGACCATAACTGGGTTCAAAAAAAGAACTAGATAAGTTCATGGAGGATAAGTCCATCAATGGCTATTAGCCAGGATAGGCAGGAATGGTGTCCCTAGCCTCTGTTTGCCAGAAGCTGGGAATGGGCGACAGGGGATGGATCAGTTGGTGATTCCCTGTTCTGTTCATTCCCTCGGGGGCACCTGCCATTGACCACTGTCGGAAGACAGGATACTGGGCTAGATGGAGCTTTGGTCTGACCCAGTAGGGCCATTCTTATGTTCTTAACTGTACAAAGAAAATAGCGTGAAATAAAAAATGGGAAAATTGATTAATGCTTTTCCAGAGCATCTAACGTTTTAATGCATTAAACAAACAGAAAAGTTGATATCAAAAGGGCGAGAAATTGTTCAATTTTTTGCTGTAACTTTCCTTTTTCTTCTCCAAGGAGCAAGGAGAAAAACACAAAAGCTCCAATAGTGACCCAGAACCCATTCTGTGAAATGGTAATGGAAAAGGTACAGATTCATCCATCATCTTGGATAGTTCCCCTTGTCATTCCCCATAACAAATAGTTTCTTATTGTGGGCTCCTGGTCTTTTATGTTCCTGTTCAGGAAAATGTATGTAGTCATAGCATCTCATTGTATTTTCTTCTTCTAAACAGGCAAAAAAGGAGTAGTTAAAAATAAGTGGTTCCAGCATTATTGTCCTCCACAGCATCATTACGTTCCCCACAGAAGCATGACATACTGCCACTGGGGCTTTTATCGGTATTTTAATTAGGAAAGAATCACAAAAAACTTAAAGTGCCAGACTAGAGTAAAAAAAAAATTCTTTTCAGTGTTCTCCTATTATATCTAATCCCAGAAAGATCAACATTTCATAGCTAAAGGGAATAAAATGGTCTGTTGTAACTGGTGTTTGCTCTTGAGTGAAGTTCTCAGTTCTTGTGTGACAGCAAAAGAAAAAAGCTAATGGCTGCCAGCAAGTATTAATTCACTTTTTACTAGTTCATATTTTCTAACACATAAAAGAGAACAGGGAGATGAATGCCCAGAGTTGCAGTTAGCTATTTGCAGTGATTAGGTATTCAGAAACCCCTGTGAACAATGGGCCAATACTACAAAAATGAACATATGGTATTACTGTTTGTTGTGGGTATTATGGTAATGCGTAGGAACCCTGGCAAGAATCAGGGCATGATTGTGCTAGGCACTGTTCAGACATAACAAAAAGGACAGATCTTTTGTACTGCTACATACAAATACAGTTACACTTAGAAAATTAAATATATATACATATAACTTTACTCGTGAGTAATCCATTGTTTTAAAAGATTGCCTTTACTCATGTTTGCAAGATTAGAACCTAACATTTTAAAGAAGATTCCTATGCCAAACCACATCCATGCGCAGATACTGAGAACCCTGGTCCGGTACCACCGCTTGCCTCCTTGAAACCCTGCTGGAAGGAGCTGCTCAATAGAAACCTGGAAGAAGCAAAACTTTCATGCTATGAAATATTGTAGGTTTTGTATCTGGAGAGAAGCTGGAATGGGCCCCTGCTGTGGTGGGGAGACAAACCAAGGGAGGACAGTGAAATGATTACTATACCTCCATCCACTTTAAGGCTCTGTTGAACTGTAGGTGGGTGTAACTGTTCCTCCTTCATCAGCTTCTGACTGCGTGAGGATGCTCTCTGTAGGCCCCCATTAGTTTCAGGATCTGGGCTTTAGGTGGTGCGTGGACCGCGTCCTTGCCAACAACGCAGGTGAATTTCACTCTAAAATGAATGTCAGGTTGCTCAGCATGATCTGTCTGGGGCAGGCATTCCCACAGCACAGGAACCTAGAAGTCATTCATTTTTAATTTGTGTATCTGCAGCCTCACTAATTTCAATATTTGTGTGGAACTGATTGTTTTTAATACACCAAAATTACACGGATACCAGCACCTGTGCTTTGTTTGCTCTACCCCCATTTTAAATTCCTGGATGGAACCTATTTAGTCAGGTTTATACACAATAAATGCCCTAAGCATATGTGAGGGGAGAAAAAGTATTAATAATACACTCTGTGTTTTGTTCTTACACAAATGAATTATGCGAAAGCTTCTTGTTAAGAGACAAGAGGAAAACATGGTAGTTATGTTAGCCACACTGAAACAGATTATACAGTAGAGATGCATTCACATGCATTCATTAAACGTTCTCAGGATTATTGTTGCAGTACTTGACCAGAATATAAACGTGATAAATGAGCCATTGCTCTAAATTAATTCTTATATTGTATAACACATCATACTTTCCTAATTTTTCAACAAAAGCACATTGGTGCTTGTTCTGGTTTGGGCTTGAGCTTTACACTTTGCAATGAATATTGTGCATTATACTGCCTGTGACATTTCCACATAATTACTCAGCTTATGCTCTCCCACGTTTATAATTTTGCTGAATTATTCATAGTATAATTGTCCCAGTAAATATCAGACCATTGGCCAAATAGGTTAAGAAATGTCTGGGCTTCTTGCACTGCACTGAACACCCTCCCTCCCCTGCCTTTTGGTTATGGTTATTGCTGTTTATACTCTGGTAGCACCTAGGAATGTCAGTGAAGGATCAGAATCCCACTGTGCTACATGCTAAACAGACAAATATCCAAGCCGACAGTCCCTGCCCCAGAGAGCTCGCAGTCTAGGAGTCAGGCAGGATGAGACATGTAGATGAAATGTGCCGGGGGGAGGTCAGGGGATGAGATAACAAGAACATGCACCGAGTCTAGCAGAACAGCAGAGATACCTCAGATCTCTGCTTGCCTAGCTGTTTCTTTAGTTAGCCAAGAGTAATTGTCCCTTTCATCAAGATGACTTTAGCATGTTAATCTGGACCTGAGCCTTTTAACCTCAGCTAAGCAGGATCCAAGGACAGAGATGTGTAGCTCATGTTGGTGACAGGAACTGGCTGCGGGGAGCAGGGGAGAGAACCGCGCCGACTGGCTGGTGATCAGCAGAGGGGGTTCAGGCTGGGTAACCAGTTTTGGGGGAGGCCAGTGGAGCTCTCTGTCACCCATTCTGCTTTGTGGAGTCCAGTGCTGGAACTTCCTTTGTGCACAATCCCTCCTCTCGTCTGGAAACAGCATTTCAAGCCTATGTTATTCCATAGGGCGCACTCTGACCAGGTAACCTGAGCCCTTGCATAGCTTAGCCCAGAGATTCCACCCAGGTATTCCTTCCCTGCAGGATGACCTTCTCTAAGGTTTCCAGAGTTCCCCTTAAAGCTCAAAGTTTCCCACCTGAGCCACTGTCCACATACCGCATAGTGCAGGCTGCCTGGCCAGGCATGTCCAGAGAGAGGTTATACCTGGCCAGCAACTGTTCGACTTGCTTTTATTATCTAAGTATTAGGTACCATACATAGATAGTCTGTCTGCACTGCCTTTGTATTTCTCTCCCATTTCGCTGTAGCAGTGGTTTTCAAGCTCTAGTCTGTGGACCTCTTGGGGTCCGCAGACTATGGCTAAGATTTCCAAAAGGGTCCACGCCTCCATTTGAAAATTTTAGGGGTCTGCAAAGGAAAAAAGGTTGAAAACGACTGCCTTGTGGAGTCACCCAGTACAATGTCCACAGTCTCATATACTCTGAACACAAATGAAGGAGTGACCAAAAGAAAGTGTTTTTGTGCCTGTTGGATATGTCTAGTACAGGCTTCTTCCACTGGGCAAGCTGGAAACGGAGCAAATGAGAGGAAAGGATTGTTTTACACACTTGCGTATGTGCAAACATTTGTGTGTGCTGACCACACAGCAGAAACAACAGCAGGCCCAGTGGTAGCCTAGCTCCTTGATGCTTAAACGCAAGATCCCTGGCCCCTGAAGAGATGCTCAAAGGGTGCCACTTTGTAATTGTGCATATTCACTGGCACCTTTTAACAGAGATGCCCTCTCAGCATGATTCCTGTTACTAAGGTAGAAAATCAAGTTCCTTAGAAGATGCAAGACAAATGATTGGTTCAGGAGCTGCACTGAGCTGCATCTCAAGAGAATTGCTGTAATAAATTCAGGTTTATGTCCTTCCCAGATTAAAACAAATAACTATCCTTATGAGGCTACACATTTTGCTTGTGACTTTCTCTTGCAGTTGCCTTTTGGCTGTACTAATCTCCTTTACGGGGCCAGAACCCTGAATTTATGATTTGTTTTTGCTGAGGCCAATGCTGAGGGATTTACATAAGAGATATCGGCCTTAAAGAGCTTAACAATGATTGCCAAAAGTGACAAATGTTGATGATTGCTGCTACCAAAAATTTAAACAGCCCAAGCTCATCGCATGTGCTGTTATATAAGTAAAGGAGGATTCGCCTGCAAACGCTCTCTCCTGAGAACCAGGTGATTTTAAAAAACACTAATTGGCAAATCCCCCTTTGCATCAGATTGGACATCGCAATCATACCGTGGAAGTGAAATGCTAAATGACAGTGGGCAAGTGTTAGGTCACTAGAGTTCCAGATGAGAGTGTATCTCGCTTTCATTCACACGTGTGTGCAAGCACACGCAGAGTCCCAGAAGCGGCACACTTTCTCTCTCTCTGCGTGTCTCTCTCTCTCACACGTGCACGCTGTTGGAGAACCCTGCCATCAGTCTGTCTAGCACAGGATAAGGAACAGAATAGAACAGAACATCCCTCTAGGCTTGATCCGTCTGGTGGGTGGTGTTGGACAAGACCAATTTAGTTCCCTGCCTCTGGGACAGACCATTAAACTCGTCCTTTCCTGGCCCTGGGTGGATTTGAAACAGCCAGTGGGTTTATACTTTGCATTTGTCAGAGCACTATGTGTTACACATTAACAATCCAGTATTGGAATGGGCTGGTGCAGGAATAAGGTACCTGGCCTCTAGGAATTTCAGTGGCGTAGCCACAGGCTCTGCTCGTGCTTTTGCCAGGCAGACCCGGAACACACCCTTCAGAATGTGACTCTGTCCATTTGAATCCATTTGCATCAGGCTCCCCAGTTTTCAGCCCTGAGGACCAGACAAGTTTGGAATTTGAAAGCAGCTATCTCAGAGACTTCAGCTTCCTTTTCTTGTTGACAAATGAGCTCGGCACTGAAGTGTCTGAATGGAGGCGTTTCCCTAGGTCCTTTAATGTGTCTGGCCACAGAATCAGCTACCTCCTGTTCTAAGGCAGCTGTGCTACAAATGGGTTTTGTTAGAGAAGAAGGAGCTGAGCTCACTAGGGCCTCAAACGCTTTCCGCTGTGTGTATCTATCAGGATAGCGGGACCCGCAGGACTCCTCTAGTCATCCACCTGTTGGCAGGAGTTTGGACCCTGTATAAATTACTGGCTCACTGGGGCAGGTGCAGCTTCTGAATTCCAGAGCTACAAGAGACGTGGATGCAGGAAAGCGTAGGAACAGCCAGACATGGGGACAAAGACCAGGCTGCGGTTTTTGTTGTCGTCTGTATGACAGGAGTGGCCAAAGATTAGAGCCTCATTGCGCTGGGCACTGCACAGACACATAGTGAGAGACAGTCCCAGCCCCAAGTTGCTTACTCTCTAAATAGACAGAGAGGGGACAGAGGCTTGGCAGGGAAGTGATGGGCCTTAGGTCGGGAGTAGCAGAGCTGGGACTAGACTCCAAGTCTCCAGAGGTTTCAGCCCAATTTCTTATCCATGGGATCTTGCTGTCTCTGGTATTGAGACTATTATGATGTTACTGTTAACAGAGTTAGTAATAAAGGTCAAATCACAAGAATGCGGGCCTTTTGACCTTATCCAGCATATAATTGGATTAGCATGGGAAGGCTCCATTATACCTACATGTTGTCGGTAGCTACCGGTGTGGCGCTCTGCTCTGGTTCGATGATGATAACAGTCAGCTGCGTGCGTGTTCCCACTGTGTGCTGCCCCGGCTCTGCGCAAATCGCTGACACAGCAGACCCCGAGAGAGCCCCCAAAGACCACAGACTCTAGTAAGGTACGAAGGCACCCGAGCCAGGTTTATTGTCAAACGAAGCACAGTAATAGTTCCCTATAGACTCTACAGGGCAAACTATGAATTTGTGCCCTCCCGGGCAATGGACACAGCTCAGTCAATGGTGGGACACTCCACTGCCACCTAGGGGCAAAGATGTGCGCTCCTGGACCTGCTTTTATACCGTTGCAGGACAGATTACTCATCATACTTCAAACGAATCTATCCATCATGTTGTCCTTTTGATCCTGTCTTTATATGCACCTGCCTCTGTGGAGTGTTCGGATGCCATCGTGGCGCAAGTTCCTCTCATTAGCACTTATGTGTGTGCGCACGTGCTTCTAACAACCTTTTCTTGCCAACTTCTGTGAGTGGGACCTGCCTCTGGCTCGCAGCCCAGCTTTGCTTAACAGTGCCTGGAAGTACTTTGGTTCAGGCTTCAGGCCTCAGACTGGGTCTCTGATACAAGAGTTTATGTTTCAGGGCATCCTCTTACTACACTGCATATCAAAGAAAGGTGTGAATTGTAACTAACTTCCCGCAGAGTTATGAACAGATAAGCTGCAGGGAAAGTGTCCGAAGGGGGTCAGCCACAACAAGGATGAGACAACCTTCCTCTCTGGTGTGTCAAGTGGACATACAGTGAAATGGACTCAGAGCTGCTTGGCTTCCCCAGATCATGTGGAGTAAGAGGTGCCTCTGATACAGAACACTGATCGTCAATCTCATTTTTCATTTTCAAACATTTATACTGGCCTTCCCCTCTCCTGACATCCTCTTTGGTAACTGTTTATTGATCACAATAGCAAGGAGACACTAGAAAGCTCCGTGACATGGGTTGTCCCACTCCAGTTTCTTAACGAAGACTGATTAGATGGTAATGCAGCCTTTTAATCTACCCCGTCATCGGGGTTTTGTGCCCAGTGACGGTATAGAGTGTCCTTCTGCTCACTGAAGTAAATCACTTAACTGACAAACACTATCAAATGCAAAAGCAAAGAAACAAAAATCTGCTGATTGAAAAGCCTGGCAATAACACCCACAAGGGGTGAAGCAGGGAGAAAGGGGGGGGTGAAGCAAAATGGGTTTATTTCAGGGAGGTTTTATCGCGACGTAGCAGTCATAGGTGAGAGATGGCCAAAAGCAATAGAGTGAAACCAGAAGAATCACCAAACCAAAGGAAGAATGAGGGGGAAGTTGTGTATAGATGGGTTTGGCTGGGCTGTTAAGCCCTGCCAAGCCCCCAGAAACACACATGGGCGGATTTCCAAGTGCTCAGACCAACAGAAGGAGCCAGGCTTTTGAAAGAGCTGAATATCCCACAAGCTCTTTTGAGAATCTGCCCATTTTCCTCCAGAGAGCAGTGCTCACTTGTGCGGGAGTTATCTGCATCTTGTGTGCAGTGTACTTTGTCCTTATGCCCTGGTCTGGGGGGACTGAGTGTCCATCCTGTTCAAATGTTCATTGCAATGTCTATCAGATATTTATCCCCTTTGTACTGGACTCTCCTGACCACTTTTGCATCTTATGGATCATTCCTGGAGCGCTTCTCTGAACCCTCTCTAATTTTTCAACATAGCACTAACTTTGAAACTAACGCACTCTCTCTTACTGAGGCAGGACGTATTCTCTGCCTCCTTCCCATCATTATTAAACCCGCTTACCAAGGCTTGTGCTTATCATGGCATATACATTATCAGCAAATAACAGGTCCTCTGTCGCAGCCTCTTTAGACTGAACTCAGCTCCCAGTGCGTCCCAACTGTAGACACAGCTTTGCGAGGTTTGTTTTGTAATGGGATTTCCCTGAGAACCAAGAACAGTTTGAGGAGGCAAAGGACAACCAGCCAGAGCAGCAGCCAAAACCCCCAGGGACGGATGGATTGAAGGACAGAGGATCTGTAGGAATGAAACTCAGTGAGACACGGTCAGATTTAGAGTCAAACTTGAACAAAACTGATAGACTTTAATAAAAAATGGTGAACGTGTTAATGCACTCAGTCAAGTGTAATTGCATTTGGAGCAACGACAGTTCCATATAAATGCTTTATAAGAGCCTGACACTTTCCTAGGGAGGAAGAAAAGTTTAAAATCCCCAGTCATGACTTCAACAGCTCTGTGAGAGACTTATCTGCCCCATGGAGCTTTGACTTATTTACAACGATGCCGCAAGCCTCACTTAGATTTAGAAATGTTACAGTGGAGGGAGGAAATGTGTGTGCCTGTTCTTGTAATAGTTTCGGGGGAAAAGAGTTAAATTGTTTCCAGAAAGAACTTGTATTATCTAGCCAGCTACTCATTGCCACATGCTATCCCACCAGCTTCCGAGGCTCACAGCGCCGCCTTTCTGCTCCGAATGGGAGTTGCAAATTACTTTAGCTCTGTCCACTAGGAAACATCTTCAGCCTTGACTGGTCACTTTGTTGTCCTCTCAGCCTGTTCACTATGTTTCTATCCAGGCCTTTGTTCCTTACTCTCTGCAACTGAGCCCCAGGGGCTGGCTGGCAATAGAAGTGAGCGACTGCCTCTTCCCACTCCTCTCTTTCCCACACGTCCCAGGCTCTTCCCAGGCTTCATAGAACCTCTTTTCAGACGAGCGAAGGAGTAGCTGCCTCTGAGTGCACTACGTGCCAGCTGGAAGCTATTCTGCAGCTGGCAAAACTGGCTGTTCTGTTTCATGCCGGGTTGCTGGCCAGCAATCTCCTCCTCTGGTGGTCAAGGACAACTTGCTCTGGACCAACAACTCTCATTTGTTAAGTTCTGTAAAAGACAGCATATCTTATAAGAAATTCGATGTCTCACTGGCTTCCTTGGGAAATCATCTCTTTCTTCCTAGTCATGTGTTGTAGGTGTCTGTGGAGTTAGCTGTCCTGTATCACAGAAATCTGGGCAGAGGATTAATTATGAGCGTGTACGAATGGGTGGGAGACAGAGTTTAAATTCCAGTTTCTGTGCAGTGAATGCTACGGATCTTAGAGCTCCTGAATCATGACTAGAATGTAGAGCAGAGCTGGGCAAACTATGGCCCGTGGGCAACATCCGGCCCGTGGGACTGTCGTGCCTGGCCCCTGAGCTCCCTGCCGGGGAAGCCAGCCCCCGGCCCCGCTGTTGCTGTCCCCTCCCCCCCGCAGCCTCAGTTTGCCGTGCTGGTGCTCTGGCCTGCTGCTCCTGCCGTGCGTGGCTGGCTCCGGCCGGGCGACGGGGCTGCGAGCTCCTGCTGCTCTGAGCAGCCTGGTGAGGGGGCAGGGAGTGAGGGGGTGGGGTTGGATAAAGGGTGTGGATAGGGGTCGGGGCAGTCAGGAGACAGGGAGCAGGGGGTTTGGATGTGGGGGGTCCTGGGGGGCGGTTAGGGGCGGGGGTGTGGATGGGGTTGGGGCAGTGAGAGGACAGGGAGAGAGGGGGTCGGTTAGGGGCTGGGGGTCCTGGGAGGGGGCAGTCAGGGGACAAGGAGCAGGGGGAGTTGGATGGGTCGGGAGTTCTGAGGGGGGCAATCGGGGGCGGGAAGTGGGAGGGGGTGGGGGCCAGGCTGTTTGGGGAGGCACAACCTTCCCTACCTGGCCCTCCATACAGTTTCGCAACCCCGATGTGGCCCTCGGGCCAAAAAGCTTGCCTACCCATGATGTAGAGTTAATGAGTTGTGGCAGGACCATGACCACAGCCCATGACCAACAAGCCAGGGAGTTGGAATGTGAAATAGATGGGTGACAAAACATCCGGTGCACCAGTAAGAGTCTCATATTTTCACTGGAAGGCCCATATTAATAACATCCCTTGAAAAATTCCTTCCCCCATCAGAAATTTCATGCTGCTAAACTCCTTACATTGAACTCTGCAAACTTCATTGCCTGTACACTTTGGTGCTCTGAAATTGAAAAATGCCAGCTACAGCTGACAGGTTAGTTATTCCACCAGGATTAAAGGAGATTATAAGGACCCTGTGAAATCTCTGGCTGAGATGAGGCTCTGCTACAAAGAACTAATAAAATCTGAATATTTTATTTCCATATCACAAACCACATTCAAGTGAAGGATCATTTCCCAGTTTGGCAAAAGCGTTTTTCCAAATGAGCTGAACTAACCCTTGTTTTCTTGTTTCTAATTTTCTGTCTTGCGTACTTTAGTGGAATGTCACAGACAGGGAAATGACAGGGCAGTAAAAGGTAGGATTAGTGATTAATGAGTGTCCCGAGCTTTAAATACCAGCCAGTGGCAGATGCCGCTGCCCGGCTTCTCACTGCCTGGCATTTAGCTCGGCCCACTGAGGCTTTTCTCAGGAATCTTTTTTTGTGCTTTAAAAGTTGCTATCAATAATGGGCCAAAAGTGTAATCTGCAGGACCTAATCCAGTCAAGTGTCCTTCAGTGAAACCTTCCCACTGAAACTTCCTTCCTCCTGAAACCCCAAATGGGGACGGAGTAATCAAATCAACCTGGAGTCCCAAAAATATTGGGATACCATCAGTTACAGTACAATGCATTTGCAATTAGTGTGGGAGTGAGAAACATTCTAACTAGAGCTGGTCACAGTTTTCCAACGACTTTCCTCTATCAGAAAATGGGTTTTGCCAAAAATGACATTTTTAACTTTTAACATTTTTTTGTTTTTCCAAATTTTTTTCGAAATGAAAAATGTTTTTTGGGGTGGGGGTGGGGGAGGGGAACTTTTTTTTTTAAATTTGTTGAACACTTAAGAGGGAGCGTGTTACTTTTAAATGTGAAAAGTGATTCTTTTCCCCAGACTTTCGTACTGTTTTGTGGGAAAAGATGGGAAACAGTAAGGAAGCTTGGGAAATAAATATTGTCCAATATATTTTAAGTTTCCTACAAGAAAATCAGAATTTCTGGACAGGAAAACTTCAAAAGGGAATTTTCTACCAGGTTTTTTGGTGAGAAATAGATGGTTTTCCGGCCAACTGTAATACCAACTCCTGGAATGTCTGTTGGGAGGCAGTGGGCAGAGCTGTACACTGGCAGATGTTGGTTCTCTTTCTGGTATGGCCATTGTGTGGAGATATGTCTTGGGTAGGCCATGCCGCCACTCTGTGCCTCAGTTTCCCCATCTGTAAAATGAGGATGCTATTGCTGTCCATCTATTTTGAGATCTGTTGCTGAAAGACACTAAACAGAGCTCTGCCAGTCTTCAGGGGGCACCATAAATCCTCTTTTCCTTGGCGGAATTGTGGGCTGAGCTGTGTGTACCTGTGAGCCGGGATCAGGAAACTGTTTTGGTTTTGTTTGGTCCTCTCTCTGCTTTGGGGAAGCTGCTGTCCTTATTGCTGTTGTCTAAGGTGGTTTGTGTTTTTAATACCTGTCAAGAATACCCACAGTTTTAGGACAGGAGCATTTTATGTTCTATAGAAATCCAAATAACTAAGTGGGCAGTGTTGTTAATTATTATGAATCAATGTACAGACTCCCATAACAGTCAGTGCTGTGTGTATAACAGAGGAGCAGGCTGGCTCCCCGATCCCCATCCATCCCCTTGAAGCTTTGGCATTTCCCCCCATCCTAAAGCCTTCAAAAGATGTTCTAGCCGCTTAGAAAAATTAGCAGAAAAACTCCTGGCTACATGGAATCCCCTTGGGAGAATGGAGAAGAACTTTCTTCACACCCCTTCAGCAGCACAGATCTCTGTAGCCTGGTGCTGGAGCAGCGGTTTGGTGCTGAGTGAGAGGGAAATGTGCCACCCCCTGAACTGCTGTCTTTGCTCCTTCCTGCACATCTGCTTGCCAGGCTGCGATTCACTGTCTAATTCATTAAGAACTCTTGTATAATGTTTTCCCCTGCATCCCACCTCCAAGTGGCACCTAGTTCTGTTTTAATTCTCAATGTATGTTTCTTTGTTCTGCGTAAGGACTTACCACATTTAAAGGGCAGGGATTAAAAAAGAAGAAGTAAAAACTCTAGGAACTCTCTCTCAAAAAAAAAAATCATGATGGAATAAAAATGCCAGACTGTCTTTGAACTTGCCATCTACGTGAAGAGAACATCTGCTTGTGAAGGGTGTGAGGCTGGCTGTGTGTCCATAATGCACTGCTCCCCAGAGCAATTGTGCATCTGTTGCATATTTAGGTAGTGGTGGTTTTTGTTTTTAACCAGTTCAGAAGCTACAGAGATGCTAGTGAAGGTGAACATCTACCCCTATATGTTCCGCAGCACCCAGCCCTGTTTGATTCATCACTCGGCCTTTGCCAGGTTTTCATTGCCTATCAGAACAGGGGTTGCCTAATTGCAAGTAGCTGACTGCCAGGTTTTAATCTTGAGAAAACAAAAACCAAGGAAAAAATAACTGACTTCTAAGCAACCAACTCAAAGGCAGAATAGCTATGAGATGTGACATCCATTCCCATTAAAACAAGCACCTTGTCAAATAAATTAACCTGCCTGGATGAGCAGAAAAATCAACAGCAGAAGACTGAATCTTATGGCCCTTTCACCATCTTGGAGACTGGAGCTCAGACTTAAGTTTCAAAGAAACAACACAGATCAAACGCAGTATAATTCTTTCGAGGCAAGTGTTGATGTTTTTGTTAATTGAATTGGGGAGCTGGTTGACATGTGTAAGACAGACTGCCAGCCCCTACACTTCCTTTGGACGGACATGTCTCCTAGCTGCCAGTTGCTGTCTAGACCTGAAGAAGAGCTCTGTGTAAGCTCGAAAACTTGTCTCTCTCACCAACAGAATTTGGTCCAATAAAAGATTTTACCCCACCTTGTCTCTCTAATGTCTCAATACCCAACTACATTGAGTATCCAAGTGTTCCCTGCTGAAGCTCAGTCTCTCCCTCTCTAGGTTTTCCTAGATTCCATGGTCTGGTTCAGCAAATAACTTTTGCATAAGGCAGACTTTGAGCATGTGTATAAGTCCCACTGGTGTGTATAAGGCCCATTTTAGAGTTTCTTTACTAAGGTGGAAACATTAATTTGAGGCTGAAATCAAACAAACAATCAAATAAATCTAATAAATAATATGCTGCATTTGCATATGTCATCTCTAGCCTGTTGAGAATCTGTGTGTGCAGTAAATGAGACCAGGGAAGATTCTTAATTCCTCGTGGATGAATTGGTCTTTGATGTTAAAGAAAACAGAGACATACATATAGTAAAAAGGGATATCTGAGATTTAGAAGGTTTGGGAGCCTAAAAGTCTAAATTTTAATATGTTGAGTTATTTTATTGTATTGTAACACTCAGAATCAGAGAAATGTAGGAGTGGAAGGAACCTTGAGAGGTCATCTAGTCCAGCCTCCTGTGCTGAGGCAGGACCAAGTAAAACTAGACCATCCCTGACAGGGATTTTTTTTTGTGATAACTTGTTCTTAAAGACTTTCATTAATGGGGTTTCCACAACTTCCCTTCAAAGCCTATTCCAGTGCTTAACTATCTTTATAGTTAGTTAGAGCCTTTGTTTACCAGAATCTGGGAATGGGTGACAGGGGATGGATCACTTGATGATTACCTGTTCTGTGCATTCTCTCTGGGGGCACCTGGCATTGGCCACTGACAGAAGACAAGCTACTGGGCTAGAGGGACCATTGTTCTGATCCAGTATGGCCAATCTTATGTTCTTGTAACGTTTTAAACTAAATCGCCAAAACTGCAGATTCAGCCCATTACTTCTTGTCCTACCTTCAGTGGACATGGAGAACAATTGATCCCCATCATCTTTATAAAGGCCCTTAACATATTTGAGGCAATATCAGGTTCCCTCTGTCTTCTTTTCTCAAGACTAAGCAGGCCTAGGTTTTTTTTTAACCTTTTCTCATGTCAGGTTTTCTAAACCCTTTTCCCATTTTTGTTGCTCTCCTCTGGACTCGTAGCAATTTGTCCACATCTTTCCTGAAGTGGGGCTCCCAGAATTGGGCACAGTACTCCAGCTGAGGCCCACACTAATACCCAGTAGAGCAGGACAGTTATCTCCCATGTCTTACATATGACACTCCTGTTAATACTCCCAAGAACAATATTTAGCCTTTTTAGCAGCTGCATCACATTGTTGACTCATATAGTGAGTAACAAATTGAATAACCCCCGGGATCCTTCCAGCAGTACTACCACCTACCCAGGTAGTCCCCATTTGGGAGTTGCACATTTGATTTTTCTTTATATGTGTAGTACTTTGCACTTATCTTCATTGAATTTCATCTTGCATTGCATACGTTATGTACACCTCATGGACTGTATGTGTTGAATCCTTAAGCAATGGAGAAAACACACGTGCTTCATAGAGATGGTTTGCTAATAAGGGTGGCACAGACTGTGCTCAGAGTGGATGGAATCCAACCCTGTCCCTAGGCCTGTACCCCACCTACATTCCATTTAGCGCAATAGTGCGCCTAGCTCTGGTGCTGGCCCCTCTCAGCACAGGGATGAATTTTACCTGGGATTTGCAGGTGCTTTGTGGCATTCTGTTGAGGCAGGAGGTTGTCTGACAAGTGTAGCCTCTTGCATTGATTCCCCTGCACATTCATTATAGTCCTTATTGTGGCTGTATGTCATGGGCTAAAATGTATGTCGTCTTGTTTTGGTTTTGCTATCTCACTCCGTTGTTTTAAAGCAGATGCTCAGCAAATATTCTGCTGTGGGAAATTAATGCCAGGGATAGTAGGATAACTGCTTCAAATATACATCACACAGTCCCCCTCCCAGTCAGTGAAGAGACAGGTTTTTAAGATGCCTCTATAGAACTCCGGCTCTGCCTGCAGCAGAACTGACAGTCCGTTAATGCAGAGTCAGGAAGGGAGGCCCCGGCAGTACTGATATACTACAGAGGGCATTTTTTCCCATTTACAGTCTTCCCTACCCCTTTTTTTCCTGCTTAATTTAATTTTAATTCTGCTTGTGACACTTGTTGAATATCATTGTAAATGTAATTTATGTTGCAGTGAAGTTATTTAATATAAAATAACAAGAATGACAATGTATAGCAGCAGGGCATTGTAGTTAGATTCCCATAAGGTACCAACAGATACCCCTTGGCCCTCTACTTGATGACCCACTTATCTCGGAACAGGGATTACTGGCATTTCAAAAACAAAAAATGCAATTCCACTGCTTCCATCAAACAGGTGGTGTCCTCTACGCAGACTTGACCACAATCTATCTGAGCTGCAATCTGAAAAACCCCGTGACACAAATAAAGGAAAGGGAGGCAGCAGAACAGAATGCTGAGCCTGGCAGGCAGAAAAGTTACAAAGAGGCAGGCAGGGAAAAGCTCTTGGCTTCTCCGTGGTGTGCAGTTGGAAAAATCAAATGTTTATGTCTGACCTTGAGAGAAAGTTGTTGCAGTGGTGGAATTTTTTGGTAATAAAATGGGGAAAGGTGTCAGGCCTAATAAAAGTAAAATAATAATTAGAGACAATAATCACCTGCTCCAATAACTGGCATAAGAGACTCACTGGGTTAAGGCGGGGAAGAGCATGACAGATTTTTCTTTTCTGGATCCACTGGGGGCTCAGGGGCTTGATAAAACTGGAAAGAAGTTTCTTGACCTTAATACCAGCAGACAGGGCTGTAACTACTAAGTCCAGAGTCCTGTTTAGTTGATGCATCATGGTGGCTGATATTAAGAAGTCGCCAACAGCATCTCTCTTATAACGCATTCCCAAAAGGAGGCCAAAAGCTTGGTTCTTTCCACAGCTGCCTTCAGCATCCACTGCTCCAGGCCTAAGATGTTTTCTAGACCCTTACGATGAGGAAGTTGTGGGCAACGAGTAGGGGAAGCATAGAGATAAAGCAGAGAGGGATAGACAGGGAGATGCCTTTGGAGCTCAGCAAATCAAACCTGGAAAAAGAGAAGGAGGACTTGTGGCACCTTAGAGACTAACCAATTTATTTGAGCATAAGCTTTCGTGAGCTACAGCTCACTTCATCGGATGCTCATGAAAGCTTATGCTCAAATAAATTGGTTAGTCTCTAAAGTGCCACAAGTCCTCCTTTTCTTTTTGCGGATACAGACTAACACGGCTGCTACTCTCAAACCTGGAAAGAAATTCCTCTCCCCACTTCACAGGCCGGGGGGTCCCATCTGGTCTCAAACCTGCAGCACTGGTGTCTCTTGAAGTCCAATGAGTGAGCAAACCATTCTGCAGGGTGCTCACTCCACATGCTTTAAAGCCCTTTTGTTACAATGTAATTGTGAAGTTGGGCTGGACATTGATGCTCAGAAGGGAAGGGATGTTTCTTAAATGCAAAACTTCATTAAATAGCACAGCAGCTACTGCTGTGCTCAGCTGTGCTATTCTTTTCTCTTGCGATGCTTGCCCTGCCTTCAGCAGCATGGTGTCTATGTGCTGGGTTCCACCTAGGTGCCACAAATTGATTTACAAGCCAGTTTGCTCTTCAAAACAAATCTGTCATAAAAATGACAAATTCCACATTGGCTGTCACTCTGTGGCAGGTAGGTAGCTGAGAATGAACATGCTGTGTGCATTAAAGCCTAGCATGCGCCGGAGGGAGGACAACGGGAATGCTGGCAATTCGTGGCCTGGTGGGCATGTGCTCTCTGAGTGCAAGGGGCTTAGTTCATACCTGCGCCCTTTGGTTACACTGGTCACGCAGCACAAATTAAAAGGCTTACGTTATTTCAATAGAGATTAATTGCATTAGTCACTACAGGAAATTTCCAGTTCATACTATGCTTTCTATTTCATTTAATTCATTATCCCATATGAAATTTAGCAGGCTGCTAAATATAAACAGCTCATTTAGATCCCATATGCCCCTCTCACCACTAGCCCCCCTCTCCTTTTTTATCTTTTTTTGGTTTCTCAGAAGATCTGTAGTTAATAATGACAAAGCAGTTTGATTAGGGCAGTTGGAGCCCAGCTGAATAAGGCTAGAGGAGGGGCTTGTAAAGTTTTATGCTCTGAATCGAAAGACCAATCAGAATATTGTCAAGTCCAGCTTTCTGGCAAGCTCCCTAGGTGGGCAGCTCTCATCCTGAGGGCTCTGTTTATTACATTCTTCTTCCATTGCTCTTGCTACAACTGAGGAGAACAGTGCCTATGCAGCACACAGGGCACCAATTACTTCTACAGTAGTTATATACCCTTGGACCACACTAAACAATTCCTTTTCTTCCTTACTGCTTCCATGCTTCAAATACTGTATTTTGTAAGACCTCTGCCATCTCCTAGTCTTAGCTGTCAGCTAGCCAGGCTGTGTATGTCTAATTTTCATGGCCTACCTCTCTTCTTTGACTTGTTTCTTGAATTTATAGACAAACACTTCATCGTATGTTAAAATGGCCAACTGCACACTTCGTGCAATGGTTCTTAAAGAACAGTTATTCACAGGTTAACATATTTCTCTAATAGTAAGTAATAAATGGGAGCTCTAAGACCTCTGGATGTAGCTTAATTGGTTTTCTTGTGGCTTCTGCACTCAGCAGAGATATATCTCAACAGCAGAAGGATTATTACAAAAGAATCCATTAAAAAGAAATATAAACTAACAAATAAAGAAGAAAACACATCAGAAAATGAATACAACTTGAAAAATTGCAGGGATAATGCCACAGTGCAATGGACACACAATGCTCCAATTGAAAAGGAACATTAACGTTATGCTCACCCAACAAGTCGTAACTCAGATTCCGCTAATGCTGGATTGCAGATGTAATCCTCCAGAGGGAGAATAAAGACTCATTGAGTGACATTGGGAAGGGCATTTAAGAAGTGCAAAGCTGCCCCAGAAAGGAGAAAGATTGGTTAGGAAATGCTTATTGTGACATCAAGGCGCACAACTGTTAGGACTATTATTATTTATTATTTCTTCAAGCTTTAACAGTATGCTCAGCGCTGCACTAAAGGCCGAGGAAGACAGGGTCCCTGCTGCAAGGAGTTTACACTCTACCCAGCACATGGAACCTTGTAAAGGAAAAGGAATTCCTTACTGGATTGTTCAGATGCAATGCATATCTGGTGTACAGATCCTGAAAACTGAACAGAGAGATTACATGTTTGTCCAAGCTCTTTGTAAAGAGGGCTAAGGCAAAATGAACACAGCCAGCTTGTCTTTTATTCCAGCTCCTGCTTTAGGAGAACTTTTCATTCTCTTCATTCTTCCCGGTTTGTCTGTCCTGAGTATTTCAACCAGTCAGCACTGTATGTGCCTATAGCATGTATTCCTATAGATGGGGGTTCCACCCCAAAGTACCAGTCGTTGCACTGCTTGTGAATCACATCCCAAGGGGCTCTGATCTCTTGGCTGCACTGCCCTTTAAAACCTACACAACAAAATCCAAAAGGGAAGAGAGGGGAACATTTGAAAGACAATCAAATAATTGTTCAAACCCTGACACAATAGGCATTAGCTGTAGCCCAGTGAAACACAACAGTTCACAGATGTTTTCACAATAATGGGTACTCTGTATTAGCCACTCCTCCTTGTGCTTTAAGCAGTGCATATGAATACTGGCAAATTAAACCTGAAAATACAGATGCAGAGGCCAAGGCAGGTTCCACATCTTGCATAGGGTGTCAAAAAGGAGCTCAGAACAAGACTCATTCCAAGGGGCTGGTTGGGATCAAGCATTCTCCCTTTCCACTGGGCCAGCTGCCAATGCCGCATGCAGTTAACGCTCCAGGAGAATGTGAAAGAATTCATTAGTAAGTAACCTCTGTGGGTCAGATGTTCTCCTTTTTGTACAGGAAATGGTGGGTGGCAGGGGGTGGCTGGGAGGAATAGAAATTGACACCAGCTAGATGTCTTCTTAAACCATAGAAAGTGGGTATTACAGATTCTTCCTAAGTGCATGTAAGTTCCGGAGCCAGCAAAGCTGAACTCCCTGCTCCTCAAGAACATGTATCTCAGAGGAAGAACAACGTCCCCTGTAAATCACATTATGGGACATTTTCTATCCATTGTTAAATGTTGCTGGTAACACTGTATTAAATCTAAACCCAGACTCATTCATTAACACCGCATTCTAGCCTTTAGCGTTGTTCTAACAGATTTGCCTGTCTCTGGAGTTGTCAGCAGGGAAGATTGTTTGCCTAATTATCAAACAAATCTCTCTTCTTCAAAGAAGCAATAAGAGTAAATATATTTGCCCCTACTGCTGCCGTCACCAGACGTCATTTAATCAAAGGATTTCTATTCTTTTGTTTCCAGAGAAGATACTCATCTTAGAACACTTGCACCCAGGAATAGCCCACCTGCAGGATTCACATGGGATACTAATTTTAAAAGGCCACAGTTGAACTGAAGAAACCTGCTAATCATTCTTTGTGGTGCAAAAGAAGGCCCCAGTCCAAAAAAATACTTAAGCACCCACTTAAGTTCCACCGATTTCCAGCATACACTTAAGTGCTTTCTTGAACAGGAACCCGCAAGCTGAGTGGCTATAAAATCCTGCCACTGGTGTGAGGGGAGCATTCAGGGTTGTTGGTGTTTTTACGCTCACTGTTCTCAGAGGGTTAATGTCTGCACTAGGAGAACCAGGCCTGAGTCATTGCTTTCGTTATGGGGCATGTACAGCAGCCCGATCGTCACACTGGTTATGATCAGCTGCAAGCATGAAATGTCAGGTTGGTTGAGGAGATTTTGAAAACAGTAATTATCCTCTTGCCGAGCCTTAGTGGCCTTTTCGTACGTCAGTCTGAGGCTACTAAATGGAAGAAAATGCTTGTAAATTAATTCCTTCGTTGTTAACCTGTAGACGGGGGATTTTCCTACCTGCTGAATGGAGTGACTGAAACAAATGAAAAGGGAGATCAGAGGAACATGTTCCACTTGTTCAGCTACTTGCACCTGTTCTGATCTCTACCTGGGGAGCTTTCTCCTCTGCAGCCCACAGGACTCCTGAAATCTGCAGCCTCTGACACAGGCTGTGTCCTGTTGTGGGAGTGATGTGCCAGCTCCTCTCTAGCATTCAACAGCGTCCCTCTTTCTTTTATGAACCAAACCCTGTTCCTATAGACCAATTACAGTAAGGCATAAGCAGGATAAGATGGTGACTCTGTGGATTTTAAGGTGGAGCGGGGAATCTTCCTTTGTGTAGTTGGTCCTGGCTGTCATGCACTAAAAGCACATTGCCTATGGATTCTGCAGTTTTGAACAGAATGGCCCTGGTTTCCATTTATACTAAGGCTCCTTTATACGACTTCAGTGGTGTAAAAGGACCTTTAAGTAGGTGCATTTGTCCTTGTTGAACCTCATCAGATTTCTTTTGGTTTCAATCAGATTTCAATCTTCCAATTTGTCTAGGTCCCTCTGTATCCTATCCCTACCCTCCAGCATATCTACCTCTCCCCCCAGCTTCATGTCATCTGTGAACTTGCTGAGGGTGCAATCCACACCATCCTCCAGATCATTAATAAAGATGTTGAACAAAACCGGCCCCAGGACTGACCCCTGGGGCACTCTGCTTGATACTGTCTGCCAACTAGACATCAAGCCGTTGATCATTACCCATTGAGCCCGACAATCTAGCCAGCTTTCTATCCACCTTATAGTCCATTCATCCAATCCATACTTTTTTAACTTGCTGGCAAGAATACTGTGGGAGACCGTGTCAAAAGCTTTGCTAAAGTCAAGATATGTCACATCCACTGCTTTCCCCATATCCACAGATCCAGTTATTTCATCATAGAAGGCAATCAGGTTGGTCAGGCATGACTTGCCCTTGGTGAATCCATGGTGACTGTTCCTGATCACCTTCTTCTCCTCCAAGTGCTTCAAAATGGTTTCCTTGAGGACCTGCTCCATGATTTTTCCAGGGACTGAGGTGAGGCTGACTGGTCTGTAGTTCCCCAGGTTCTCCTTCTTCCCTTTTTTAAAGATAGGCACTATATTTTTCCAGTAGCCTGGGACCTCCCCCAATCGCCATGAGTTTTCAAAGATAATGGCCAACAGCTCTACAATCACATCAGCCAATTCCCTCAGCACCCTCGGATGCATTAGATCTGGACCCATGGACTTGTGCATGTCCAGCTTTTCTAAATAGTCCTTAACCTGTTCTTTCACCACTGAGGGCTGCTCACCTCCTCCCCATGCTGTGTTGCCCAGTGCAGCAGTCTGGGAGCTGAACTTGTCTGTTAAAACCGAGGCGCAAAAAAAGCATTGAGTGCTTTGGCTTTTTCCACATCACCTGTCACTAGGTTGCCTCCCCCATTCATTAAGGGTCCCACACTTTCCCTGAGCTTTTTCTTGTTGCTAACATGCCTCAGAAGATGCCTTTTGTTTTAAAGCACTGCAATAAATATATTGCAATTGGAACTCATTGAAAAGATTTCTACAAAATGCTTTTGAAGAAAAATATCAGTTTTGATTTAACTTCCATTGAGAATGTTTCTCACATTCAGGAGGGAATCTCTGGGGAGAGAGGTAGATAGATGAAGTGCAATAATGGATATGTATATATATATGCACAGACTTAAACCTGGGTTTCCATACATGAGGTGAGTGCTTTAACCACTGGGCTACTGACTATTCTGGGAGATTTTCTGTGTAGATATATATATATATTCTGGGAAATTATATATATATATTATACACATATATATATAATCTCCCAGAGTTGCCAGTAGCTCAATGGGTAAAGCACTCACCTGAGATATGGAAACCCAGGGAGGGCGTTGAAATTTGTTTGAGAGACACCCCCCCCTACACCCCAGAATAGCCAATAGCCCAGAGATGAGGACAATCATCTGGGGTGTGGGGGGGTGTCTCTCAAACAAATTTCAACACCCTCCCTGGGTTTTAACGATATGGAATTCTTGTTTTCTGTCCAGCCTTAGTTGCGTTTCATCTTCCTGGATAGTAACAGCTTTTTTTCCATGAGTTGAAAGCTTCATTTGCTTTAGCTTTAAGGTCTCATCTTTCCCCAGGGATTTCTATCGTACTTGGCAATAGTTACTTGCCAGGCTAAAAGAGTTAAAGTATTTCAATGATTTGTGAACTCCCAAGTCAACCATAAGGCAACTACCAGAAGGAAAGTGTTTTGGGGATGCAAATCTCCCTGACTTTGATGTAGCACGTGGTGCAGATTTCATTTAACATAACGATACTTCCTAGGGAGTGTGTCTGAAAAGTGCAATAATGGATGGGTGCTGCTCTGTTATTATTCTGATCATTAGCATTTTGCTGTTGTTAACCTACGTCGGACAAATTGCCTACTCGTAAAAGAGATATTTCAGTGTGAGCTGTCAGCTGGTTTTGCTCTGTGTGGGGATGTGGCAGTCCGTGCAATCAGAATAGAACTGTTGGAGGTGGCCCAATTGTTTTCCAAATGTGAACATTCGGCGTCAAATTCTGCTCTCACTTATATTGTTGTAAATCCAGTAAAATCAATGGAGTTATTCCAGGTTTGTATCAGAGTAACTGTGAGCAGGTTTTGGTCCTAGAGTTTTAAAAATGTTGGCCAATATCCCTTGGCTAGGAAACTGATAATGGTGTGCATGGGTTACAAGGTCTGGTTTGCTTAGACTTTCTACAGCTACCATGTGCGCTGGAGGAAGAGCCCAGAATTGCCTTATCTGATGCTGTCCATGCACTGAATAATCTGACAGGATTATACTTTCACACCAAACAGGCCTAGGCCCAGTGCATCTGCAAGACAAAGCATGTTCTGCATTGAAATGGCTTTAGCTCCTTTCCTGTGGTTATCCAGCAAGCCCTCTGCTCTCACACGCTGTCCATGCCTCATGATCATGTAGTCTAGCATTGCTACCATGGACCTAGTTAGATGCCTGCTCTGTGCTGATGAATTCTCCACTTACTGGGGAAGAGGAGGCATGTGGAAGAGCTGCGATATGTTGGGAGCCTGATCCAAAGCTCACTGAACTAAATAGAAAGATTTCTGATGACTTCAGTGGGCTTTGGATGAGGCCTGTTATTCCTTGCAGTGTCCCACTCTTCATTGCATTTTAGCACTTTTCAGGTGGCCAAACTTTTGTTGAGGCTGCTTGTGTATTTTCCCCCTTACCTGCTTCTTCCACAATCATTGGTATTCTTCATGCCTCACAAATATGAACGGTGCCGGTGTGTGTTTGTCACAGATGCCATCCTCTGTAGAGAGCACTGAAGGAGCATATGAAACACTTTGGCGACCAGAGAATGATACATGTTTATTCAGTATTCTGTAACACACAAGGCACTTTAATAACTCTATTAATTTAAAAGCTCCATCAATAAAACTACTAGTGCATATTCCTCACTCAATGCCAGTTAGCAGGGAACGCTGTTAACATTTAGCAGGAGCTCAGGTCACCTTCATATAATAGAGCTAACAGGCACTTTAATGGCTCTTTAATTAGATTTACCACAGGGAAGATGCCAGGTAAGAAAGCTGCATTCCTAATTTTAGAGCTCAAGATGACAGGAATAAATGAAAATGCAACACAAATAATATATTGAAAAGAACAGACGAAAGCTAAATCGCTCTGTGTTCTCAACCCCACTTTTCATTGCACTTTAAATGAATGGCTCCGTTGTTATCCCTTTGCAAATATGTAACTGCTCTTAATAAGGGAAGCAGAGTGAGGGAATAGGATGAAATTCAACCCTTTGCCACCAGTACAAGGCCTATATACTAAGGGTTTCAGCACAGGGACCACTTTCGCCATGAATATCATGTTATAGGCAGATCACATGTCTTGTATAGAATTTCATAGATCTCATAGAGTTTAAGGACAGAAGGGACTGTTATGATCATCTAGACCTTTGTTTCTCAACGGGTGGATCGTGGCCTCCAAGGGGGTTATGAAAGGCAATCAGGGGAGTTGTGAATTGCTGAAAAGTCTAAAGCAAAGAAAATCTTGCTCCCCCACTCCCCACATGCCTTTACTCTTCACAGTCAAGTATTCTCTGTTAACACCTTGAAACAGACATGGAAATAAATTATACAAGCTTATTGTTGTTATCATCAATATATTTTTACTCTGACTTTTATAGTAAAAGTAGGGGGGGGGGGATTTTTTGACTTCAAATGCATCGTCACCAATCTGAAAAGATTGAGAAATACCAAGCGAGTCTGACCTGCACAATGCAGGCCATAGAATTTTACGCAGTGATTCCAGTATCAAACCCAAACACTTATGGGCCTGACCTATTGCTGTCTTCAGGCACCCTTTCACAGAAATAAGGCAGCTCTCAGCAAACAAAGAAGGTTGTATCCAAACTCAAGCTGAGCTAAAGCATTATAGGAAATGAAGGAACAGCATATTTAAGCATCTTCCAGTTCACTGGTAGTGTATCATCAAGGAGGATTCTGTGAAAGCTGGCTTATTTGCAGAAGTCTAACACCCAGATCACTCTGAAACTAGAAAAGGAGAGGGGTAATTTCACGCCACCATGAGGTCACCAGTCTTGTAGCTGCTTCCAAGGTACAGCCAAGTACAGGCTGTGTGCTAGTTGGCTGAGCTGGTCCTCTCTGACTTCTGGCTAATGTATCCTGTCGGAGGTGGCTGTTGTTCCCAGTGGGCTTTTATGAAGATTGAGGATTCCTTAGAAGAGCTCTTGTGCACGGGAAGGTGTCATCTTGACAATGCAAAAAACAAAAAAACAGCAAAAGCTAAGTGCTGATGAATTGGCTGGGTTGCCCAAACTTGTCTGGTCTTGTATCTCCCTACGACGGAGCTCTTGCTACATCACTCATGGCAAGTTTATTCCCTAAACTCATAAACAGGATTGAAATGGAGTGAAAGGAATAACTCTGGTTTTCAGTAGCAAGTACCTCCCATTGTGGGCAGTGATCCCTCCATTAGAGAACAAATAACTCATGTCCGTCTCCCATCACTTCTGAATTCTTCAGGAGTCTCTGGCAGACTAAGCAGCGCTGTGTGTAACTGCCACTTGTTTCTTCATAGAAAATAAAGCAGTGGAACATATTCCCATAAAAGGCATGACACTTCTCTCAGTGGGTTTATTAACCAGACCCCTAAAGAGTTATAAAATCTGATCAAGTCAGCAGTTCCAGCAGTGTAATTGATATCCATTATTTTCTATTGACTGCTGTGCAGGACTTCATTTTCTGTAGCATCAACAGAATTCCTGTTTGCTCTGGTAGGAAACTGCCAGGGGTTTCAGCAGAAAATAAAGTGGATCGCAAATGCAGGAGACTCTGAACGCATTTCCCCCCCGAATTGCTTCTCATAAATATACGCCCTCACCCTAATCTGTTCTAGTTCTCAAATTACTGCATTTGCCTAGATTGATTTTAAATATTTGCCATGGCTAGAACTGGAGAACGGAGGCTGACTGCATGGCCATCGCCTTTCACAGGGAATACAATTTCTCTTCTTATTCTGCTTCTTCTAGTGACAGTTTTCCATATTTCACAGAAGTGGGAATATCATTGTTTCTAGTAGTTGACAGGCAGGCAGGCTGTGACCATCAAACCTGGAATAACATTTTGGTTTAATGTGAGTCAATTCACTGGTGTGTAATCAGCAGGAACGTTAGCAACCCAACTGTCACTTTCCAGTACAGTAGGAAGGGTGCTTTTAGTTTTACACAATTTACATTTGATTCAGTTTCAAAGCACTCTCAATGCCTCAGAGGATAATCTTGTGGCTCACTAGAGACGTGAAAGCCCAAGTATTTGTCTGTCATTTAGCAGGACAGGCCTCTGTATTTTCCTTGTGTTTGTGCAAGACAAGTGTTCCCAGGTTTTCCCTCTCTTTGACCATTGAAAAGGGTGTTAGTTTGCACCATTAGAACACAGCCACTCTGTAACAGGTACCAAGATTCACCACACTGGGTCCTTTTGTCCAAGACTGTCAGTGATGCAGTACCATACGAAGGCAGTTACCCAGGAGGAACAGTTTTATGTACAACGGTTTTCCATTCATTTCCAGCAACTGTCCCAACATTGCCAAAGACTCTTTAACAAAAGCTGGAGACATTTTCCTAATTGTCCCATATGCAAAGGTATATTACCTTCCCTTCCACTCCTTACAAGGATTTGTTGGTGGTGGTCATTCATTGAACGAAGGAGAGTGAGATAAGAAAACAGTGTTAGAGAGAATGGAACAAGGTTGCCTGTGTGATCTGGAGTCATTTAGAAAGACAGACACTAGTGCACTATGCATCCGATGAAGTGAGCTGTAGCTCACGAAAGCTCATGCTCAAATAAATTGGTTAGTCTCTAAGGTGCCACAAGTCCTCCTTTTCTTTTTGCTTTCAGTGCGTAGTTGGAAAATAAAATTTGCTAGCGGGTTGAATCTCAACCAGGGATACTGGAGAGTTCCCAAGGTTCTATTCACCCTGCTGGAAATGTCATTCATCCCCATCTGAGACAAACAGCAGCATTCAGAAGTTGAAACTCTTTCAAGGTTTATTGTTTTTCTCCCAGGAAACAACTCTTGCTTCATGGGTAGCAGTTGTGGTGAAATGAATTAAGGTTTCAAATTTAACAGCGGTAGTTAATGCAGTGTTTAAAGTTCTTTTCAATTACTGTGCCCATGGAGCTTAGGTTTCCAGAGTATTTTTAAACAGGGGTCCTCCATGGGAAGGCAATTCGTGGAATCTTATAGAACTGCAGAAACTTTAAGATTGAGAGGATTGTGTGGGGTCAGATGATCCATGCCCCTGCATCCTGGCAGGATTATAGCTTGAGCAGCCCAATCCTTTACAGCCTGAACAGGTACGAAGGGCTGCACAAGGCGGTGAAGAATCAGGCCCATTTGTCTCTTTCTAGTGAGCGAACACAGCTGTGTCCCTGGGGAACTAGGGAAATGACAGCACCTCCACAGGGGTTTCTATTCTAAACAGCAACCTGTGGAAGGTAGCCTTTCCTTGGGTTATGGCAGCATCCCCAGGGGGTAGGAATGCTGCTCCATGAGGAGTGTTGGCAGCAGATAAATTAGCCTGCCCCACATAAAGGCAGCACTTAATGTGTGTGTGAGGTTCGCCCTCCATAATGGTAATCCCTCCTGTGGCATTCAGCATTTCTGACACTCTGTTTCCTCTGTGCAGGGCTGGCAGCAGGACAAGGTGCTATGCTCTCTCCCGCTCACACAGTGACACAAGGGGCGGGGAGGGGGGAGTAATTATGCAAATTAGGCAGCCGGCAATCTCCAGTATGATTCTGTCATAAAACGCAATGCCCATGTTCAACCCCATCCCTTAGATCAGGGGTCACCTCCATTATTTAATGCTCTCATCTGCCTCTGAGCTCCCACCCTCTGCAACAGTCATTCAGGTTTCCACATTTTTCAGCATTAACCAATTGCATTTTATTTCATGTTTTGCTCATCATGCTTCTATGAGCCTCATCCTGAGCAATTTGGGGCATCAAGTAAATCCCGATCATGGATTTGTACTTGGGAAAAGAACTGATTTTCACTCACAGCCACTTCCAAACAGTCATTGCAGGTAATTGTTCAATCCTTTAGCATTCTGCTTGTTTCAGATAACCACATGAAGTGCTTTTATTAGCTATCCTTTTGAGACTGGGTCTTTTTAGGAGAAGTTTTATGGGAAAGACATTACAAAGAACCAGAACATCCATTACATTTATGTGTTTATTTCAAGGTGGAGCAAAGGTGAATTTCCTTACATCTATTAAATGTTCCTCTGCTTATACCAAACTAATCTCCACTCCAGGCCCGGAGCGAAACAGGCAGAAGAGTACTGTACGTCTTCAGATTGATCTGACTTTTTTTTATTGTGAAAGTTCTTTCTTCATATTGCTCACTTTCAGGGCCATTCTTCTGCCCTTGACCTGGGGCTTTCAGTCATTAACAGTGGAATTATGGTGATTCTCTATGCTTCTGGGATAGAACCCAATCTTCGGGGCGGGGGTAACAATACAGGTCACAGAGTAACAGCCGTGTTAGTCTGTATTCGTAAAAAGAAAAAAGAAAAGGAGTACTTGTGGCACCTTAGAGACTAACCAGTTTATTTGAGCATGAGCTTTCGTGAGCTACAGCTCACTTCATCGGATGCATAGCATATCGTGGAAACTGCAGAAGACATTATATACACACAGAGACCATGAAACAAAACTTCCTCCCACCCCACTCTCCTGCTGGTAACAGCTTATCTAAAGTGATCATCAAGGAGGGCCATTTCCAGCACAAATCCAGGTTTTCTCACCCTCCCCCCCCCCCCCCCAGACACACATACAAACTCACTCTCCTGCTGGTAATAGCCCATCCCTCTTTGAAACCTCTCTTTATAATGCGCATGATAATCAAGGTGGGTCATTTCCAGCACTAATCCAGGTTTTCTCACCCCCCCCCTTCCCCACACACCCCCCCCTCCAAAAACCACACACACAAACTCACTCTCCTGCTGGCAATAGCTCATCTTACAATGTGCACAGCAATAATCCAAGTTTAACCAGAACGTCTTGGGGGGGGTTTTGTAGGAAAAAAACAAGGGGAGATAGGCTACCTTGCATAATGACTTAGCCACTCCCAGTCTCTATTCAAGCCCAAATTAATAGTATCCGGGGGGGGTGTGTGGGGAAGGGGGGGGTGAGAAAACCTGGATTAGTGCTGGAAATGACCCACCTTGATTATCATGCGCATTATAAAGAGAGGTTTCAAAGAGGGATGGGCTATTACCAGCAGGAGAGTGAGTTTGTATGTGTGTCTGGGGGGGGGAAGGGTGAGAAAACCTGGATTTGTGCTGGAAATGGCCCTCCTTGATGATCACTTTAGATAAGCTGTTACCAGCAGGACAGTGGGGTGGGAGGAAGTTTTGTTTCATGGTCTCTGTGTGTATATAATGTCTTCTGCAGTTTCCACGATATGCTATGCATCCGATGAAGTGAGCTGTAGCTCACGAAAGCTCATGCTCAAATAAACTGGTTAGTCTCTAAGGTGCCACAAGTCCTCCTTTTCTTTTTTCTTTTTACGAATACAGGTCAGTGATCAATCACGCATTGTCATGGAGAATCTGGTATACTATAACAATAAAGCGTCTTATTATTTAAGTACATGCTTAAGTCCAATTGACTTAAATCCAATTAACGTACACCCTTCAGGTGAAGCTCATGCTTGAGGGGTTTGCTGAACTAAGGCGATAGACCTTAGTGGTGACTGGCTCCATTATGATGAATGCTGTATAGACAGTCCCTGCCCCGAAAGCAATGAGATCAAATAGGAATTCCCCAGGACTGAATGAACATAGGGGTATTTTCCTTGGGGTAACTCCCCCTGTCAAACCTCCAGCTCATAGGAGGTACGCAGCCAAACACACAGAAGATTCATTACGATCGCTAATCTTACTTTTAAACACATAACAATCAGTGACTGTCGATCCGTGCTGCTATTACTTATTGCTTATTTAGAGTAGCACCCACTGTGTGCTCAACACTTTCCAAACAGCCCCAGTTCAAGTGGCTCACATTCTAAAGGGAGAGAGCCAGGCGGACAGAGAAAAGGGGACAATAGTAGGCAATTGATTTACAAATCACCTTGATTCACGGTGAGCAGTGTGGCAGAAGGGAGCTTTTTAGAGGGATTTAAACACAGAGAAGCCAGACGCAGCATGGAGATAACTGTCAGAAGCTGCCTGGCAGACAAATGGATATGGTTGGGTACGTTGGTGGAGCAAAGGGGACAGGCCCCAGTGCAAAGGCACCACACTGTGCTAACTGCATGACAAATGATGTGGTCAGTGCTCTGCAGGTCTCCACCGTTGCTATTACACTTCGTATTCTGTTTGTAAACCCTTGTTCTCAGCCAGCTGTTTGCAAAGTGGGGTTACCCCACACCACATCTGGGGTATGATGTGGCAGCCCAGAATTCGAGAGCCCTGCATCACGAGGGTCACAGAAGGCATTCTCTATTCCCATGAGCTTTGCCTTCTGCTGGGCATCAAAGGGTTTATTTTCTTGTTATGAGAAACAATGGAATTGGACCGGGGGTGGGGGTGGAGGGGCTTCTTACATCAGTGTAATTAGAAACATGTTAACTGAGGGAGAGAGGGAGGCAGAAGCTTCCAGGTGTCTGTCACGTACATCTTGGAAGATGCAATTATTCTGAAAAGGCGGCAAAAGCAATCATTTGGTCTGTAATGCACTTAATATAAAACAGTTCCATCAGGCCATTAGGTGTCACATCAGTGTGAACTTTCATACAGAAACCTTTGTGTCTTCATAATAATGGCCATACTGTGACAGACCAAAGGTCCATCTAGCCCAGTGTCCTGTCTTCCCACAGTGGCCAGTGACAGGTACCCCAGAGGAAGTGAACAGAGCAGGGAATCAACAAGTGATCCATCCCATCGCCCATTCCCAGCTTCTGGCAAACAAAGGCTAGGGACACCATCCCTGCCCATCCTGGCAAACAGCCATTGATGGACTGATCCTCCTAGTTACCTAGTTCTTTTTTGAACCCTGTTATAGTCTTGCCCTTCACAACATCCGTTGGCAAGGAGTTCCACAGGTTGACTGGGCGTTGTGTGAAGAAATACTTCCTTTTATTTGTTTTAAACCTGCTGCCTATTAATTTCCTTTTGTGACCTCTAGTTCTTATGTTATGAGAAGGAGTAAATAATACTTCCTTATTTACTTTCTCCACACCAGTCATGATTTTATAGACCTCTATCATATTCCCATCTTAGTCGTCTCTTTTCCAGTCTGAAAAGTCCCAGTCTTATTAATCTCTCCTCATACGGAAGCTGTTTCATACCCCATATCATTTTTGATGCCCTTTTCTGAACCTTTTCCAAGTCCAATATATCTTTTTTGAGATGGGATGACTACATCTGCACGCAGTATTCAAGGTGTGGGCATACCATGGATTTATACAGAGGCGATAAGATATTTTCTGTCTTATTCTCTATCCCTTTCTTAATGATTCCCAACATTCCGGTTGCTTTTTTGACGGCCGCTGCACATTGAGTGGATGTTTTCACAGACCTATCCACAGTGACTCCAAGTTCTCTTTCTTGAGTGGCAACAGCTAATTTAGACCCCATCATTTTATATGTATAGTTGGGATGATGTTTTCCAATGTGCATTACTTTGCATTTATCAACATTAAATTTCATCTGCCATTTTGTTGCCCAGGCACGCAGTTTTGTGAGATCCTTTTGTAGCTCTTTGCAGTCTGCTTTGGACTTAACTATCTTGAGTAGTTTTGTATCATCTGCAAATTTTGCCACCTCACAGTTTACCCCTTTTCCCAGATCATTTATGAATATGTTGAATAGGACTGGGCCCAGTACAGACCCCTGGAGGACACCACTATTTACACACAAAACAGGGCTGCCTCACATTTGACAAATGTCTTATTCACAGTTGGGTAGAACTCAGCAGGAATGAATAGCAGAAGCTTCATACAATAGTGATGACATCTCCAATTTGTGCTGGGTTATTATAATTAGTATTTTTATTTAGTATCTATAAGGCACTATAAGGTGCCTCTTGCAGTGTTCTTCAATTCTATTTTCCTGAGCGTAATACAATCTAACACTGAGACTAGGATAGGACAGGCTCTTTTCTCTCAACTAACTGCAGTGTAGTCAGATACTGGGGCCAGAATACTTACCTGCTAAATTGCTCTCATTCTTGAATGGCCAGATTGTTTACTGTAATGGACTATACAATGATTGGTCGTCAGAGACTTGCTGTACTCTAATACTGGTGAAAATCAACTAGTAACTCCTTACTGGGAATTTTTATACATCTTGTTCAAAGCATCTCTCCAATAGTCAGTAATGACTGGCTGTGGAAATTGTGTCATGTTGGTCCCAGGATATTAGAGAGACAAGGTGGGTGAGGTCATGTCCTTTATTGGACCGACAGAGCTCTCTGATTGTCTGTCTCACCAACAGGAGTTGTTCCAATAAAATATATTACCTCACCCACCTTGTGAGTGAGAAATTAAATTAGGTTGAGAACTACTCAGTTGCTCCTGTTCATTCCAGAACGAGGAATTCTTCGGATCACATTCTACCCTCAAGGCCAGTGGCTTCCGCATCTGCTGAGACCAGGGTAGGATGTTTAACGGAAAGGTTATAACAAATAACAAGGGCTTCACACACTCTGTGTTTGGACTCATGATCCAGTGCCGTGTATTTATTTTGTGCTTGTGCCATTTACTCTGCTGCTGCTAGCCTTGCAAATAGCCAGGAACCTTCATTCATCCTTTCAGTATCCAGGTGTTTGTAAATATTTTATGAGCTCCTTAATTATGTATGATGAACGGCAGATCAGTTATACAGTTTATCTCCTGGGTGAAGTACAATAATATAATACTAGTTGCTTTGAGTATGATCGTTTCTTTTCACACTGTAAGCCTTTTAGTGGCATATCCAATTTTTTCAGCCTTTGAACTCATGTGTGGAAGGTGGATGGAGTGGTATAATTCACCATGGGTAGATTTCTGCAGTTTATTATTTCAATCTGGTGGGAGAAAACAGTTATAGGATTCCAAAGTTTCAAAAATAGATGCCTAAAATTAGGTTCCTAAGTCCATATATAAACACCTAAATAAGTAATCTAATTTTCAGAAGTGCTGAGCACTTGGGCATCCCCCTTTGACTTCATTCGGAATCTAATAGAAATGGGCAAATAGCATTTTTGAAAATCAGGCCACAAAGGACCTGTTTACACTAGGAAGAAGGTATGTTTTTACCCTGAGCAAGCTAACACATAGTAGAAACTTAGTGTGGACAGGGCAAATTGTAGTCTCTCCTCGAGACTTGACTGTCTTGTCAAAATGCACCTTTGTTCCCAGTGTAGAAGGCCCTATTTAGGAACCTAACTAAGAATTGGGCCCTGTCTCTAGGCAGTAATCTTTAAAAATCTTGGCCGGCATTTTATTTTTTAGGTGAAAATATTTCACGCCATTTGCATTACAGGAAAATATCCAAGTCTGAGTGAAACTGGGGAAATGTAAATCAGGGATAAGCACCTAGAGGGAGGCACGGGGGAGTTCTCTCTTACCAAGTAATTAGCATTTGTGTGTAAGGCTTCTCTTTACCTTATTTTTAGTTTTATTTTACTAAGGATCTGGTGGTAGAGGACAATTAGAGATTAACCCAACCCAAATCTTAGGTCCATGCATAATTTGGATACCGATGGTATTACATTCCTGGAAGAACCCTATTCCATGGAGACAGCTCTGGGGATTCACACAGCTGGTTCCTCCTGTTTGACGTGTGTCTTCTCATTTCTCCCAGGAGCGCTTTCAGATGTGCCAAGCTGGTTTGTAAAGCCTGCTGCAGACTATCAAACCAACATATCCCCGAACAGTCTAAAAATTCTTTCTGTGTCTGTAATCACAGGGGATTTGGGAATTTAGATTGAAAAGTGTACAGTGTACTTGTACAGTAATTAACTGCTTTGTCTCACACAGATTGGTTTAAGAAGCTCACATCTTACACAGGTTTCAGAGGGGTAGCCGTGTTAGTCTGTATCAGCAAAAACAACGAGGAGTCCTTGTGGCACCTGAGAGACTAACAAATTTATTTGAGCATAAGCTTTCATGGGCTAAAACCTACTTCATCAGATGCATGGAGTGAAAAATACAGTAGGCAGGTATAAATATAGAGCACATGAAAAGATGGGAGTTACCTTACCAAGTGGGGGGGTCAGTGCTAACAAGGCCAATTCAATCAGGGTGGATGTGGCCCATTCCCAACAGTTGACAAGTGAGTATCAACTACTCACATGTTCTTGTCAACTGTTGGGAAAGGAAAGGTTCAACTTAAGGTTAGATTTCAAGAGCGTGCTCCGTTCCGAGACTACATCCAATGTCCAACTGCCCTTTCTACTCCTGCAAGGATATCCTGGCATCCATCACTGCTCAGTCCCCAGTCATCCCCTGTCTGGAAGCTGAGTCTACGAGTGTGCCAGATATTATTCAATGTGGTTGACCTGGTTGTGGCACTTCCTAGGTGATTTTTCTGAGGTGTTGAAGTCTCTCTCTCTTTTCCATTGGCTTTCCTGGTCATCTGCTCTGAGGAGTATTTTCATAGACCTGGGTTCTTTGGATTCCTGTTGCTGATACTGTCTTTGTGGGGCTTCTGTGGGAGATATGAGAATTCTAATGTATTGAGGCATGATTTCCCTTTACAAAAGCTGCCTTGACTCTTCCCCCAATATATTGTGTTCATCTGCGTGTTCAACATATTGTGTTCATCTGAAAATTCTGGTCTCTACTATAGTTTCAACCAATTTGCCTTGTAGTTACGCTCACCAGCCGGTACCTGCCAGGATTGCCTGTGGGGTCTTTTGAAAAGTCGGTGTTACATTAGCTATCCTCCAGTCATTTGGTACAGAGTCTGATTAAAGTGATCGGTTACATACCACACTTATCAGAGTAGCAGCCGTGTTAGTCTGTATTCGCAAAAAGAACAGGAGGACTTGTGGCACCTTAGAGACTAACAAATTTATTTGAGCATAAGCTTTCGTGAGCTACAGCTTTTCAAAAGACCCAGGTATATGAAAATACTCCTCAGAGCAGATGACCAGGAAAGCCAATGGAAAAGAGAGAGAGACTTCAACACCTCAGAAAAATCACCTAGGAAGTGCCACAACCAGGTCAACCACATTGAATAATATCTGGCACACTCGTAGACTCTGATGAAGTGAGCTGTAGCTCATGAAAGCTTATGCTCAAATAAATTTGTTAGTCTCTAAGGTGCCACAAGTCCTCCTTTTCTTTATACCATACTTAGTAGTTCTGCAATTTCAGTGTTTCTTGCGTGAATAGCGTCTGGCCCTGGTGACTTATTATCAGTTTGTTCCAAATCCTCCTGTTTTGACACCCCAACCTGGGACAGTCCTTCAGGTTTGTCACTTAAAAAGAACAGCTCAGGTGTGGGATTCTCCCTCACATCCTCTGCAGTGAAGACTGATGCAAAGAATCCATTTAGCTTCTCTGCAACGGCCTGATCTTCTGTGAGTGATTCTTCAGCACCTCCATCATCCAGTGACCCCACGGATTGTTTGGCTGACTTCCTGCGTCTGATGTACTTTAAAAAATTGTGCTGTTAGGTTCTGGGTCTTTTGCTGGGTCTGTGAGACCTTGGCCAAGTCACTTCCCCTTTCTGTGCCTCAATTTCCCTTTACACCCTTTGTCTTGTCTATTTAGATTGGGAGCTCTTCAGGGCAGGGACTATCTCCTGCTATGTGTTTGGACAACATCTAGCGCAATGGAGCCTCCATCGCAAGGCGTAATGGTCTGAGTCCTAGGACTATGCTGCAGTGTGGAGGGAAATGTCTTCTAGCCCTTGAATTGCTGTTAAAAAATCAGAGAGTCTTTTGTACATCATAACGCATACATAATAAGGTAAGGCTGACTTGTGTACCCCAGCAGTAGAGCGGGGAAACAGCCGTGAGTGTGCAGAGAGCCACACCGGCAGGGTACTTACGCTGAAAGGTACCAATTCATAACAGTTCTCGCAATGGGTGGGGTATATAAATGGACCCACTGCAACATCTATTTATCCAGTTTTCAGAGTAACAGCCGTGTTAGCCTGTATCCACAAAAAGAAAAGGAGGACTTGTGGCACCTTAGAGACTAACCAATTTATTTGAGCATAAGCTTTCGTGAGCTACAGCTCACTTCATCGGATGCATATGAAGTGAGCTGTAGCTCACGAAAGCTTACGCTCAAATAAATTGGTTAGTCTCTAAGGTGCCACAAGTACTCCTTTTCTATTTATCCAGTGTTTCCAATCACTGAAATCCACTGCACTGCACTGTTCCCTGATGGCATTAAGACATCAGAGGGATGAGCCTGGTGTAAGTGTCTAGGTCGGGGTAATCAGTTATTTTTCGTCAAGGTCCAAATTTCTGAGTCACGGTATAGTCAGGATCCAGACTCCAGAGAAAATAGGAAAATCATAACAATGATAAATAAATAAATAAATAAATAAAAAGATTTTGGGTCCATTCAAAAGTGTCTGGCTGTCTGGATTTGGCCCGCGGCCCACCTATTGACTACCCCGGTCTAGATAGATGGAATAGCAGTCCAACAAATCAGTCTGCAGTTCATCAAGAGAAAAGGGGGATTCTGCTCTGCTTCACTATATTCTATCTGCATAATCAGTAAGTTAACGATGTAAAGAATCTGGCATGGATCATTCTGAGCTAGTGGATCACAGCCATCACTCTGAGAGTAGGACTCCTAGCACTCTGTGCTATTGCACCTTGGCCTGAGTTGTGATGGCTACCAGATTTGTCTGAAATCTAGCTTATTCTGCAATTCTTCAGCATACTGCATATAGGACAACCACACTCTAGAAAGCTCTAGATGGTTCCCTGGCATTTTCAGGCTGTAAAGCCAAATCCAAAGCCTGCTTTCCTTTCCATGAAACAATTTCAGCATAAGGATTAAACCTGTGTTTGACTGACAGGTTTAAATTGAGACTCCTTTCACCAGACTGCACACCCAAGCTTTTAACAGGAGTC
Source organism: Natator depressus (assembly GCF_965152275.1). Lineage (NCBI taxonomy): Eukaryota > Metazoa > Chordata > Testudines > Cheloniidae > Natator > Natator depressus. The sequence continues at coordinate 1,095,345 of NC_134259.1, forward strand.
TTGGGATTAGGGTAATAGAACTGACAGGGGTTTGGAAAAGTTCCCTAGTTTCAGTGTAAGTACATGACAGGGACCCCTGGGGGCATGGCTATTTATGCCTCATCCATGCCCTAACAGAGCAGACGCTGTGCTGTTCACTCTGCAGCGTTCTCTGCAAGTTGCGACTCTCCTAAGGCTCCCGCTTCACATTCTTCCACAGCACTACTCAGTGAATCATAACACAGTCCCTGCTTTCTGCACGAGCAATTTAGTGAGGCTATTCCACTTCCTCCAGAAGTGGAAGGAAACTCTCCCTCAGGGAACTAGACTCTTCTGTGCTGATAGCAAGAGATCTTTTACTTAGCATTCAGGGATTCAAGCAGGAAAGGACAGTCTTTTGGCTAAGGCACTGGGCCAGGACCCCGGAAATTTGGGTTCAGTCCACAACTCTGTCACACCCCTCTTTGACCTTAGCCAACTCCCTTAAGTCCAGATCCTCAAAGGTATTTAGGTGCCTTTCTCCCATTGACATTAAGGGGCATTAGATGCCTTAATACGATTGCCAGTCTGGGCGTCAGTCTGTCTGTGCCTTAATTCTCCATCTGTAGAATAAAGGCAATGATCCTTCCTTTCTCTCCCTCTTTGTCTTGTCTATCAGCATCTCAGAACTACCAACACTTATGCACATGTTTAACTTCACTGAGATCTCTCATGCTTATAAATGTTAATCACACGCTTCAGTGTTTTCAGGGCTGTGGCCTTAGAGATGAAGGAAGCTCTGTGGGGCAGGGACTGTCTGCTACTATGCATGTGCAGCACCACAGGGCCCTCATCTCAGAGGAGGCCTCTAGGTGCTACTGTGATGCCAATAATACCATCAGTGCTCATCACCAACGAGGGACATTCTTGGTACCTCAGAGTCCCCAGGGTAAATTCAGTTGTGGGGAATGTATTGCGTGCACTGATTGCAGGTCCCATCTCTAAATGTTTAGAATGATGTCATTTGTTTAGGACAGATCCTGCATGGCCCCGGGCAACCTTTCCTGAGACACAGAACTTTCAGAATTAGCAGCAGAGCTGTGACTATCGTTTGTCCAGATTTTCGAAGAGCTTGTAAAACTGCATCACACAAAAGCAGCCTGACCTTCCCCATCTGAAGGAAAAGCTGCTGGGATGAATTAAAACAGATTTGGAGAAAGAAAAGAGCAGTTCTTAGAGTGGGGGTCAAGTGAAGCTACAGGAGAAGTGGGGCCTCAAAGAGTTAATAACACACTGATTTGGGCCATTTCATGTAGAGAAAAGCTGAAGAAACGGGGGATGTAAAAGAATGAACAGTACAGAGAAGGTGACTAGGGTACTCCTATTTTGATTATTAAATCATCACTTAGGTTTTAAGCCCTTTAGGGGCAGGGATCATTTTTTGTCCTGTGTTTGTACAGCACCAGGCCCAGCTTGGGTCCTTGTCATGAGTGGGGCTCCTAGGTGATGCCTCAATTCACATGATTAATAATAATAATAAGAAGAATTAATAAATATTTAATCTCGCTCATATTACAAGGGGACACACAATGAAATTGAAAGGTAACAAGTTTAAAGCTAATGAGATTCAACACCTTTATAGATGAATCATAATCAGCATGCAGCAGTCACTTCCAGAAGACCTATAGGATTCAAAACTGGATTAGACATTTATATGGACAGTGAGAAGAGCCACAATCACATAAGGAAGGAAGAAAAATGTACCAGGGCTGTAAACCTTCCTGCTTCAGCATAGATTCAATCACTAGCTGATGGGGGACAGGAAGGAAATTCCCCTCGTGGGCAGGTTATTTCATAACCTTCCATTATGGGACTCCTAGCACCTTCCTCTGATACATCGGGGGCTGTCTGAGAGAGGACGGGTTAGGTTGGCCCTTGGCCTAGACTCTGTGTGCTTGCATGCGTACGCACCCCTCCTCCCCTGTGGGGCTGGCCCAAGTCATTCGATGGAGCCCTGGCCCCCCACTCCCTGTGCTGGGCTGGCATCGCTGCTTACCTGAGCCCTGCCTGCCCCCCACTCAAGTCCTGCCTCCCCCCATGTGTGGGGCTGGCATCGCCACTCACCCATGCCCCATGTTCCTCTGCACACCACTTTTTTGAAAAAAGTGGGCATTTGTCCCATTTGCTTTTCCCAACTGATCAAGTTGGTGAGAGCAAACAGGACAAATGCCCAGTTTTGCCAAAAAAGTTGGGACAGCTGGAACTGGGCTTAAAAAAGGGACTGTCCCAGCCAAAATGGGACGTTTGGTCACCCTACACCTAACCCAAGATATGGGGACTTAAATGGAATTTAAAATACACAGTCCTTGAAAACTGAAAATAACAATCCCAGCTTCCCCAGGGCCTCACAAACCAAGATGCTGGGCCGTGAGAGAATGCCAGCTTGCTGCTGCTGACACAAGAGTGAGGGGAAAGGGGAAACAATGAAAGTGGCTCACAGGGTTTGCAAGTGGCTGGTGCATACTATGAGCTAGACTGTGCCTTTGGGGTCATGCGGAGCCCCAGGCTTAAGAGAGGGCAGCGTTTTCCTGCAGCAGTGACCCCCCCCCCCCCGAAGTATGCCCCAGGGATGATTTATGGAGGCAGGTCTGGGCACAGGAACTGCAGTTTGCTTGACTATTATTCTCCCTCCCCATCACTGGACACATGCAGAAGGGTTCTGTACCTACATGTGCCCCTCTGAAGAATCTAGTCCCAAAGTAGCTATTGAGATAAGGAGCCCTGCATCCAGAATGCCAAGTGACACCTGCCCCCTGCCCAAGTCAAGCCCCCAGATGTCAGCAAAGGTGCCTATCAGGCCTCTGGTTTTGAATAATGTCTTGTTTCCATATTATTTTGACAGGTTTCAGAGTAACAGCCGTGTTAGTCTGTATTCGCAAAAAGAAAAGGAGTACTTGTGGCACCTTAGAGACTAACCAATTTATTTGAGCATAAGCTTTCGTGAGCTACAGCTCACTTCATCGGATGCATACTGTGGAAACTGCCATACAGTTGCCATACAATTTCCACAGTATGTATCCGATGAAGTGAGCTGTAGCTCACGAAAGCTCATGCTCAAATAAATTGGTTAGTCTCTAAGGTGCCACAAGTACTCCTTTTCTTTTTGCATATTATTTTGAGTCTCTCTGCATCCTTGTCTGTCAGTCCTGCTTCCCCTTTCCTAGCCAGTGATTACACACAGGGCCATGCAAGGAGATCAAACTCTACAGTCTCCTTTGAATCCCTGACAATTGCCTTTTATGATTCTCCTGAGTCTCCTTAGGGGAAGCCAATTAAAACTTTGCCGCCCAGACACTTACAGGTAAAGCAGCTACCAACAGAGGACCTTGTGAAGTCCAAAGAGCCGTAAATATGATCAATTAAACATTTCTGAGAGTAAAGGAGTACTTGTGGCACCTTAGAGACTAACAAAGAGAGTGATTTTATATGGGGCCTTGGAAAATTCCACAGCTCCTCAGATAATCTGTCACCAGCTGCCCGGAGAAGAAGGATAAATTCTTCCCCTTGTTTCAAACGTCTATTGTAATTATAAAAGGAATGGCAGTGCCAACAGCTTCTGCATTTCGAACAGAGCTAAGCTCAGGTTGAACGAGCAAGTGCCTTTCAGATTTTCCTTCCCAGTCTGTCACGATTAATCTGAATCATGGCTCCTCTCCCACTGACTGTTTCCCTTCATGGTGTTAATTTATGCCAAACATCACAGCTGTATCTCCTGCTTTCTCTCCATCCTTTGCTTTAGATTAGTTTATCTTAATGAGTCATTAATTCGGTGGAACTGCACCATATGTCCATTGAAATGGTATTTATATGTCCTCATTGACACATGCAGTGTGATGTGACATATTCCATTAGCAGAAATGAATCCTGCCTTAGTAGGCAGAATTCCTTCAGCTAATCAGAAAGATGTGGCACACAGAGGGTTAATATTTCAATGTAGCATCACAGACCCTTTGAATCTGCAGTGGTTCAGGTTAGCAGCCAAGAGGTTGGGTTTTTGCTGGATAAAGAGTCTATTCAGTATGTTTCATGCTGTAGTATATAAGCACTTTGGGGCTGATACTTCCAAGAAGAAAAATTCTCTCTTTCCCTCTCCCTCCCTTTTAGCTTGAAAAGCAGTTAATCTTCCAATTCAAAGTGAGAAGCCCCTTTAAATGGGAGAAAATTCCTGGCAAATGTCATGAGACATTTATAGGAAAAATGCCACCGGCCACTAGATGACAGCATTAGTCCACACATGCACATCTAAAAGACAATTCCTCTGCCATTGAATAAACTCATCTAAGAAGGTCTGCGATTCAGAGGGGGATGGGACTTTGAACTTGGTTTTAGCATGTTCTTTATTATACAAGAAACTCAAAATCTGCAAAGAGCGTGAACAAAAGTTGCAAGAAAACATTTTCGCTGGTCGGAAATCACAATCTCTGGCCTTGCTGCCATTTGCAGTCTGATGGATAAAAATACTGTAACCTAGCAAATGAAAATAAAAATCCAAACCATAAAGGCTATGTTGTCATAAGGACGTCTTCTCTTGTGACTAGGAAAGCGCCTCAGAATCAACTACTTCTTTAATATTTATCCTTTCATTTCCCTCCAACGCGAGCAATTCATTTCTATCCCAGTAGTGACTTTTATTGATGATATCACTTTGTCTGTGTGAGGTTGCAATTCCCTCCTTAAATGTAGACCTATAGCTATACTGTACAACTGCTACCTAAAGATGCTTGTGAAGGAGGGAATGGACCCAGCAATGGAACATCCAGCAGGATGGGGTAAAAATTCTGCCCCAAGGAGCCAGATGCCCTTAACAGCTAGTAGGCAACCATCTGCTGACTCAACTACAGGATCTGCAGGATCAAGCTGGAGGAATGTGAGCCACACCTTGGTTCATGCAGGAATAGGGAGGGTCTCCCAGAGAGCCCTGAGCCTCATAACTCCTCTCTATCTGGGGGGCCAACAGATGAAGAAAGCTATTTTCCTTATACTTTGGATTCAGACCCTGGGTTTGTGCTTTGGACTAAAGGAATCAGATAGCTTTGGTCTCCTCACATATGGGCCTGAATTTTCTAAAGGGTGCTAGCTTGAAAGGGTCTAATTGTCAGAGCTGAGCACCCTCCCTCTGCAATAAGGCCCCTTTGAGGTATCTCATGGTGAGCATCCAACGACTGAGGCACCCAAAATCATCAGTCACTTTTGAAAACACAGGCCATGGTGTAAATAAACTGCACCTCCCCAGTGCTGAGATGTCACTACAGATGTGCGGTTTTGTTTATCTGTCAGCCCTCTAACCATCTCGGGGGTGGGGGGGGGGAGGATATATTCAGGATCTGGGTCCATAATCCTCGCTCCTCATATAGATACTGTCTCCAGATGCAGCAATTCTAGCTGCAAAGCTCATCTTCTATCATGTTTTCTTGCATCCCTTTTTTCTGTGACTCCAGTGAGCTATTAGAATTCTGCCAGTGCACCTGTGCAGTAACTATTGTGATGTGTTAAACATCACTGCCAAAATGAGTAGGAAAGAAACAAGCGGATCTTGCAGGTAGCATAAAACAGCCCAGCACTGAGCAATCATTGGAGCACCCCACAGAGAAGGGCTGATAAATTTTGAGGGTTTTTGAACCCTATGCAGATTTTCACAGTAGTTTATCACAATCTCATTTAGTGCAGGTGTTTCTGTAATTGCGACATATTGGAAAATACCCAGTGTTTCATGACCCTTAAACTTGTTAAGTTTGGGACTTAAATAGATTCTCAAGTAAATCAGAGAAACCCCAGCTAAAGCTCTTCAGCAAACTTCAGTATTTTTCTACAGAGAATACAGGCTTAAAGATGGAGACTTCCATTTCATAATTATTAAGGTAAATTTGGGAGGTCAACCAAGAAGCTGGATAGGACATCAATTGTCATGCTGACTGGAGTGGCACACGACCATGAGTGCCTACTTCAGGGCAGACTGTCAAAAGCTGGGCTGACACCCCAAACGGGTGCTGTGTTCTATAATTATATTTCACCAACCCAGGATCAAATGTGAATTCCCAAAATACTACAATAGTCTTATAATGGAGTCACCGACAGTCCCCTTAGACACTCTGGTCTATCTTGCCACCTAGGCAAGGTGGACTATGTGATAGATGGTCACTTACAGAAAATATTGCAACAAATTCACATTATGAACAGCCCCTCACCCAGGTCAATTTGAATCCTAGATCTCACACAAAGACAATGCTAGTTGCCAATGCTATAGTAAACTAACTAAAGGTTTATTAGGTAAGAGAAGGGAATGAGAGTTATTGAGTGGTTAAAGCAGGTAAAAATATGAGTACAGGTGAGTCAATCTATTCTTTCAAAAGGTAGCATGAGAGATACAGTAATCTGCCAGTTTCCCAAAAGTCTTTTAGGACTACACAGAATAACTTTGGGGAGTTCCATCTTCTCGTTCGGTTAGTATGCCCTGTTAGAATCCAAACAGTCCAGAGATGAAGAATTTTAACTTGTGTCCATACTTATAGCTTCTTCTCACAGAAAAGAAGCTGACAGGGTCACTACCCACGTGGGCTCTTTTTTTGGTTGATGGAGAGAGGAGTTCATTTAGAGCAGTGATGGGCAACCTGCGGCCCATGGGATGCACGTGGCCCTTCACGGTAATTTGATTGCAGGCCATGAGACATTTTACTGACGTTGACTGTCCGCGGGCATGCCCCCCCCCCCCCCCCCCGCAGCTTCCAGTAGCCACAGTTTGCCGTTCCCGGCCAAAGGGAGCTTCAGGAAGCAGCAGCCAGCATGTCCCTGCGGCCCGCAGCTCCCATTGGCCGGGAACAGCGAATCGCGGCCACTGGAAGCTGCGGGGGACTGTGCCTGCAGATGATCAACATCACCAAAATGTCTCCCAGCCCGCAATCAGATTACCCTGATGGGCTGCATTGCACCACTGATTTAGAGTCTTTGATCTCTGATTCTCACACACAGTGACCACTTGCCTTCAAATGTGCAAAAATTAGCACTTTCCTGCTAATGTTCTTCATTTGCATTACACAGGGCTTCTTTCTGGTTTGATAGGTTACTTAGTTACAGGGGTATATACAATGTAAATGTTTGCTAACACATTATAACAGGTTTCAGCGTAACAGCCGTGTTAGTCTGTATTCGCAAAAAGAAAAGGAGGACTTGTGGCACCTTAGAGACTAACCAATTTATTTGAGCATAAGCTTTCGTGAGCGACAGCTCAATCCCCCAACTAACTAAACTTTGCATCCGATGAAGTGAGCTGTAGCTCACGAAAGCTCATGCTCAAATAAATTGGTTAGTCTCTAAGGTGCCACAAGTCCTCCTGTTCTTTTTACATTATAACAGGGTACAGATAAATGAAAACAATGCATGCAGCAACCCGTTAGTTTTCATGAAGTTTAAGCACCAAATACATTCTTATACACTTAACAATCCCTTTGAGCTATACTAATACACAAGTGAATTGGCCTGGCTTCCAGCTGTGAGTTTGTCAGTTCTCAGCTGACACGTGGGCTTTGGCCAGAGCTGGCACTTGGCTTACCAGTGTCACAACATCCTCATTCACATATTTAACTAGGTAATTATGGCACCATCAGTACCTGTCTGTGTGTAGTATAAAAGTGACTTGCAAAGTTTACAAAAAGAAAAGGAGTGCTTGTGGCACCTTAGAGACTAACTAATTTATTTGAGCATAAGCTTTCGTGAGCTACAGCTCACTTCATCGGATGCAAAGTTTAGTTAGTTGGGGGATTGAATCATAGAATCATAGAATATCAGGGTTCGAAGGGACCTCAGGAGGTCATCTAGTCCAACCCCCTGCTCAAAGCAGGACCGATCCCCAACTAAATCATCCCAGCCAGGGCTTTGTCAAGCCTGACCTTGAAAACCTCAAAGGAAGGAGATTCCCCCACCTCCCTAGGTAACGCATTCCAGTGTTTCACCACCCTCCTAGTGAAAAAGTTTTTCCTAATATCCAACCTAAACCTCCCCCACTGCAATTTGAGACCAGTACTCCTCATTCTGTCATCTGCTACCACTGGGAACAGTCTAGAGCCATCCTCTTTGGAACCCCCTTTCAGGTAGTTGAAAGCAGCTATCAAATCCCCCCTCATTCTTCTCTTCCATAGACTAAACAATCCCAGTTCCCTCAGCCTCTCCTCATAAGTCATGTGTTCCAGTCCCCGAATCATTTTTGTTGCCCTCCGCTGGACTCTTTCCAATTTTTCCACATCCTTCTTGTAGTGTGGGGCCCAAAACTGGACACAGTACTCCAGACGAGGCCTCACCAATGTCGAATAGAGGGGAACGATCACGTCCCTCGATCTGCTGGCAATGCCCCTACATATACATCCCAAAATGCCATTGGCCTTCTTGGCAACAAGGGCACACTGTTGACTCATATCCAGCTTCTCATCCACTGTAACCCCTTGGTCCTTTTCTGCAGAACTGCTGCCGAGCCATTCGGTCCCTAGTCTGTCGCGGTGCATGGGATTCTTCCATCCTAAGTGCAGGACTCTGCACTTGTCCTTGTTGAACCTCATGAGATTTCTTTTGGCCCAATCCTCTAATTTGTCTAGGGCCCTCTGTATCCTATCCCTACCCTCCAGCGTATCTACCTCTCCTCCCAGTTTCATGTCATCTGCAAACTTGCTGAGGGTGCAATCCACACCATCCTCCAGATCATTCATGAAGATATTGAACAAAACTGGCCCCAGGACCGACCCTTGGGGCACTCCACTTGATACCAGCTGCCAACTAGACATGGAGCCATTGATCACTACCCGTTGAGCCCAACAATCTAGCCAGCTTTCTATCCACATTATAGTCCATTCATCCAGCCCATACTTCTTTAACTTGCTGGCAAGAATACTGTGGGAGACCGTGTCAAAAGCTTTGCTAAAGTCAAGGAACAACACATCCACTGCTTTCCCTTCATCCACAGAGCCAGTTATCTCATCATAGAAGGCAATTAGATTAGTCAGGCATGACTTGCGCTTGGTGAATCCGTGCTGACTGTTCCTGATCACTTTCCTCTTGTCTAAGTGCTTCAGAATTGATTCCCTGAGGACCTGCTCCATGATTTTTCCAGGGACTGAGGTGAGGCTGACAGGCCTGTAGTTCCCAGGATCCTCCTTCTTCCCTTTTTTAAAGATGGGCACTAATTAGCCTTTTTCCAGTCGTCCGGGACTTCCCCCGATTGCCATAAGTTTTCAGAGATAATGGCCAATGGCTCTGCAATCACATCTGCCAATTCCTTCAGCACTCTCGGATGCAACTCGTCCGGCCCCATGGACTTGTGCACATCCAGCTTTTCTAAATAGTCCCTAACCACCTCTATCTCCACAGAGGGCTGGCCACCCCTCCCCCATTTTGTGATGCCCAGCGCAGCAGTCTGGGAGCTGACCTTGTTAGTGAAAACAGAGGCAAAAAAAGCATTGAGTACATTAGCTTTTTCCACATCCTCTGTCACTAGGTTGCCTCCCTCATTCAGTAAGGGGCCCACACTTTCCTTGACTAACATACCTGAAGAAACCCTTCTTGTTACTCTTAACATCCCTCGCTAGCTGCAACTCCAGGTGTGATTTGGCCTTCCTGATTTCACTCCTGCATGCCCGAGCAATATTTTTATACTCTTCCCTGGTCATTTGTCCAATCTTCCACTTCTTGTAAGCTTCTTTTTTGTGTTTAAGATCAGCAAGGATTTCACTGTTAAGCCAAGCTGGTCGCCTGCCATATTTACTATTCTTTCTACACATCAGGATAGTTTGTCCCTGTAACCTCAATAAGGATTCTTGAAAATACAGCCAGCTCTCCTGGACTCCTTTCCCCCTCATGTTATTCTCCCAGGGGATCCTGCCCATCAGTTCCCTGAGGGAGTCAAAGTCTGCTTTTCTGAAGTCCAGGGTCCGTATTGTGCTGCTCTCCTTTCTTCCCTGTGTCAGGATCCTGAACTCGACCATCTCATGGTTACTGCCTCCCAGGTTCCCATCCACTTTTGCTTCCCCTACTAATTCTTCCCAGTTTGTGAACAGCAGGTCAAGAAGAGCTCTGCCCCTAGTTGGTTCCTTCAGCACTTGCACCAGGAAATTGTCCCCTACACTTTCCAAAAACTTCCTGGATTGTCTGTGCACCGCTGTATTGCCCTCCCAGCAGATATCAGGGTGATTGAAGTCTCCCATGAGAACCAGGGCCTGCGATCTAGTAACTTCCATGAGTTGCTGGAAGAAAGCTTCGTCCACCTCATCCCCCTGGTCCGGTGGTCTACAGCAGTCTCCCTGCTCGCGCTTCTAAACTTAATCCAGAGACTCTCAGGTTTTTCTGCAGTTTCATATGGGAGCTCTGAGCAGTCATACTGCTCCCTTACATACAGTACAGTACAGCTCCCCCACCTTTTCTGCCCCACCTGTCCTTCCTGAACAGTTTATACCCATCCATGACAGTACTCCAGTCATGTGAGTTATCCCACCAAGTCTCTGTTATTCCAGTCACATCATAATTCCTTGACTGTGCCAGGACTTCCAGTTCTCCCTGCTTGTTTCCCAGGCTTCTTGCATTTGTGTATAGGCACTTGAGATAACTCGCTGATCGTCCCTCTTTCTCAGTATGAGGCAGGAGCCCTGCCCTCTCGCGCGCTCCTGCTCCTGCTTCCTCCCGGTATCCCACTTCCCCACTTACCTCAGGGCTTTGGTCTCCTTTCCCCGGTGAACCTAGTTTAAAGCCCTGCTCACTAGGTTAGCCAGCCTGCTTGCGAAGATGCTCTTCCCTCTCTTCGTTAGGTGGAGCCCGTCTCTGCCTAGCACTCCTCCTTCTTGGAACACCATCCCATGGTCAAAGAATCCAAAGCCTTCTCTCCGACACTACCTGCTATGATTGGTCCTGCTTTGAACAGGGGGTTGGACTAGATGACCTCCTGAGTTCTATGCTTCTCTGAAAGGGGAAAGTTGTGGGCTTTTGCTCTTTTTTGCTTCTTTATGATGTACAAAGAAGGTCTGAAAAGAATATATTGCTAGTGGCGTGCAGATCCCAGCTAGTCTAGCTTTATAGAAAGCACAAACCTAAATTCTTTCACCAGTCCCGCTCCACTCGCACCCAGATTTTCAAAAGAGCTCAGCACCAAGCAGTTTCCATATGGCCAATTTTTCAAAGATGCACATAGCATGCTGAGCTCTTCTGAAAATCTTGTGTTAAGTGTGGGAGATGGGTAAGTGAGGCAGTGAGAGAGACACCAGCCATTTGCATCAAGTAAGAAACTGTAAAGGTATGGCCCAATACTCTAATCTAGACCAGAGTCCATATTGACCTTGCTCCATGTTTGTAATCAGATAAGGGCAAAGGATTTTTTAAAAATTGGGTTTCTGCCCTTTACCACCTCTTCATAATATAGTTAAAGGGCCTGGAAGAATTTTAATTGCCCCCCTCACCCTGCTTATTTTTAACCTTAGAAATGTCAGGTCTGGTCTCCCCGGATTTTACTGGGGGATCTCTCAGGCTGTGTTTGTGGTGAGCGCTAATATTTATATTGAAGGGACTGAGGTGTTGAACAAACCCATCCTTTCCAGGTCATCTTTAGGTAAAACTGCATTTTTTGAATGCACTGAGGGCCAGATCTCTGCTGGTGCAGCAGAGAAAGAGAGCTGTCGGGAAGTTGGTTACAGCTCCCTGAATCTCTGCCCCAGCTCTGGTCCCTGGCTCTGGCTAGAGCAACTTTGGGGCTGCTCAATCTTGATTCCAGCTGGCAATAGTACCTGCCTGCTATTCTCACCCTTCTCTTCCCCCATGATATGCTCCCATTCTGGCAGGAGGGAGGTGTGGGAACTAGTGAATCTGAACCAGAATCACTGCAGCTTCACTGGGTGTTAAGAAGTACTGCTAGGCCACGATTCTGCAATCGGATCCATGCAGACTGATCCCTGCACCTGCGCAGAGCCCCTCCGATGTCAGCTGGATGCCACATGGGGACAGAAACCCACCCACATGGATCCCATTGCAGAGCCAGGCTCTAAACTTCAAACTCAGCACGCTGCTGTGAAAATGAGATTGAAACTCAAGTTAAAATGCCCACAAATGGAGGCGCACATGCTTGCTCGATTGCCACAATCCTTCTTGTGTGAACTACAGGTTCCCCAATTAAAGACCAGTTCCTGCTGATGGCTTCTTAATGGGTAACTGTTGAGGCAAAGTGTAAAATTAGCAGAAATCACTACAGAATACAATTAAAAGCAGCATCTCTGTGTGCTGGAACTGCTTTGCCCTGAATCAAACCCATTCAAGCAGAGTCATGGTTGAGTGAAAATATTCCGTTCAGTATTGGATTAACTCATCAGCAGAGAGTACAGAATCTGATTTAATTTGAAAGACTATAAAATTATATTTCTCCGCTGATTTTCCAGGTGGCAGGATTAGCTGTGGCGCTTTTAGTTTTCCACTACTTCCTTCTAACTTAATTTGACAGAAATGGCTTTGAGTACAAGATAATATTCAATGGGTCCTGTGTCAGGGATAATGAAAATGTCAGACAAATGGCAAAGCATAATTGGAACAGCTTGTTTTCTTCTATCTGGAAATGTACGTTGGCAAAGAAGATCGTATTTTCTGTAAGGGCATAAACTGGGGTAACTCTCAGACCTCCCCAGATCGGTGATCCTAAAGAAAGCGGGCATTTGTTTTTAAACAAAAGTTTGTAGTAGTTTTGGGAGAGGAAAGCTCACTTCAGAGTTAGTGCCTTTATTATTATTTATTTGTATTATTTATTGTGCTTATTATGGTAATGCCTAGGGCCAACCGAAAACAGGGCCCCATTGTGCTAGGCACTGTAGCAACATAGACTAGTGCCCAGTCCCTGCCACAAAAAGCTTGTCTCGTCTGTTTGTGGCCATATTGAGAATACAGGCCTGAGCTGCTCATGTTACCCCTTCTGGGTATTAACGAAATGAGCTTGGAGTTCTGCTGTTGTAGACACCCCAGAATAAATGGGGATAACATCAGCCCTAGTGCAACCAGGCAGTGCTCTGCTGAAGCCCCAAGAATTTGTGCACCAACATGCCAGGGCTGCCGGTGTCCCATGGGGCTTTTCACTCACCCTTCTCTTCAGGAGCCAGGGTTCGAAAGGTTCACGTGCCCAATGCATTTCAGTTCTTTTAAGAGATAACCTCTGGGGAGCGCCAGGATGGGGCGAAGGGAGTCGCTTATATACTTGTATCAATGGCGGGAGTGGCAGTTTGACCATCACCCTGAAATTCGCACACACTCTTTGCTAGGAGCTGCAGGAGACAGGAAGGAAGGGTGGAAGGACATTTGTAAAGTGACTTCAGCAACAGAGGCAGGAGCAAGGACACTCCGCTTTAATCTCCATGTCAGAAGCAGGAGTTGCCCTTCCTCCCAAACTCTGCTATTTAAGAAGCTCATTATTTGTCAGTTTTAACTGGAATTAAAATATTTCTGGAAGGGAGACCTGAGAGGAGGAGAATGTCTCGTCCCCAGCTGGCTCCACACTTTCCTGTTTATGATTCCATCCAGCAGGGGTGTATGGAAATTTCATAAGACAGGAAGCTGCAAAGCAAGCTCAGAAAAAAGTTCCCCAGAATTTCCCTGTAACCAAAATCCCACAGACCTCCCTTCCCACAGCCCGGAGCCAGCCCTTCCTAAAGGAAAGCATCATGAGATGTGTGCTAGACCAGTCTGAGTTAGGGGAGGGTGATGGGCACGGTGGGTTCCTCCATCTAGCTCAGCGGAGAATTGGAGTGAGGTCCCAGCCTCTGGTGGACTCTGCTTCATCTCTGGAGCAGGTTGAATTACACCCAGAACTGGGAAACTATTGCACACGAGAAAAATTGTTGTGAAGTTTTGTTTGAATTTTTAAGCAAATTCCTTTTGGCTGTGAATTGTTGTGCTTGCTTTTCTCTGATATTTCAACAACACACATTTACCGAGAGAGTCCATGAAATGACATGTTCTGCATGACTGTTAGCACTGAAACTGCTGATGGCACTTCCACACTTCCTAGAACCCTCCAACACCCCAGGCCTTCTCATTTATTTTTTTCCAGGCATTATTAATGACGTATGGCGATGTGGGGAAGGTAACTTTTTGCCAAGCAGATTCTGGGAATGATTCAGACTTCAAAATTAAGAGGCAGTAATTGTGGGCAGGGAGCCCCCTGAGTTTCCAACACCCACGGTTGGCACTCACTGATGGAGCTTTCTTCAACTGCTCCCCTTTTAGGGCCTGGTCCAAAGTCCATTGGAATCAGTGGGAGTCTTTTCACTGACTTCATTGAGCTTTCAATCAGGCCTTTACACTCTAACTGGCATTTGAGGCTGAATGCAGCAGCAGCAAACAAGGCAACTCCTTGAAACACTTTAATAAAAGACTTCGTATGTGGGGGAGAGACAAGCATAGTTCCTGCTCACTTCTGTGCACCTTCCTAGGCCATGTTCCCAGCCTCTGGGCTTCCACTGAGCATCTGCCTGCTCAGACTTGGCTGGATGGGTTTGTGATGCGGCTCATGGTTCACTGAGAACCCAGAGAAATCCAGGTGCTAATCTATTCAAGAGCTCAAACCAAATCTTGCAAAAGACTCTCAGCTATTCAGTTTATACTTGGAGGAGGCACTAGGAACTCTGTTTCTTTACAACATCCAGTGCACGAGAGGCAGGAAAACAGCTATGTAAAGGGACAGAAAAGGGGCATGGTGGGGGGAGTCTGACATGTACCAGGATGCCCCCCTCCCCACCTTTCAGCCTTTTACACAGCGAAGGCATGTGCAAGGGTCCTTGGATGTATTAGATGGGGAGCTATCACTGTTGGCCCTGCTCCCACACAGATAGAAAGGGTTGAGTAAGGAGGCTGACTTGGAGGAGCTGCTAAGCCAAAGGGGAAGAACTGAGGTTAGCAGGAAGGAGGTTAGTCCATGAGTCTAGGAGGTGGTGGCAGGACTGGGGGCCTGGGTTCTGTTATACTCAAGCAGGGTCTTGAAGTTTCTTTTAAAATATCTGTTGTTTTCCTTCTTTTTTTATTAAAGCCTGTTTAAAGTGAATTTCTGCTCAGACACTTGAGGGGGTGGGGGGTGGCAGGGCTCTGAAACACGTTTCCTGCTGGAGCAGTTTGGCTGATTCTGTGAGCTGTACATGGAGTCCCTGAAGGCTACATGGGCCTAGTCAAGTTTCCCCTTTGGGGGGGAGGGGAATTATCGCATCCAACCCCAAACAAAACACTAGAGAGGGCTTGCTGGCTTCACAGCATTCAGAAGTGCAGATGGAGCACCCATCAATAAAAATATTATTGGTCAAAACACTCATGCTCCATTTTGAAGCCCTTGAGCTTTCTTGACTGCCAGAAAGTCAAAACTGCCTTTGACTTCACTGGTACAAGGAACAAACCCTAAGAAAGCCACACGCAAACACACACAGGAGCCCTATGAACATCTCATTCTATTGGCTTTAGCAAAGTCGTTTGGATGTGGAATGGTCTTGAAAGTACAGAGCAATAGTTTTTGAGAAGCAAGTGCTCTATTAGCCTCATATATTTATATCCTCTCCCTGTGACATTCAATGGGTCTCAGGAACCCTGGTTAGCTTCTTGCACTGAATTCCACCAGCTTGATTTAGATTAACAAAGTCCTTTAAACGATGCACCAGACATGCAGCCTACCACTTTCATGCTGTGTTTTGTTCATTAGGAAACCACTTACAAAACTGGAAATTCTTCCTTGTTCCAGTTGATTTCTTGGGCTTATTTGCCATGAAATGTCACCTTCTCAGATGAGGGAGTAGAGTTTATTGCAATTAAGGGAAGCTTTGACACACTGCTTTCAGTGAACACATTGTACTTTTAACTTGGGATCTATGCAGGGTTTTGTTGATGTGATGCAATTCACAGCTAATTTATTATGCTCATAAAAGATACACGTTCTTGAACAGTGGTTGCATAATTTTTATTGCTTCTAGCAGCACTCACTGCAGAGGGAACTTGCTAATCTTTAGTCTTTGGGAAACTAATGAAGCATGTTTATGATGAATAAATGTATACACAAGGACAAAGCAGTGAGCACTATCTATCAGGCTACTGGGGAATTGGATACCCATGTTGTATTGTTGACTGGAATGCAAAAAAGAAACAAGGACCATCACTTAATAATCAGAACTCTGTGACATATTTTAAAGTAGTGTTATTGGCCAGTGACAGAACAGGTACTGAAAGAGTTAATCTATGCTATAGAGAAAAGAGATGTGCTGTAAAGTTGGTAACAGCCACCTGCCTCCTCTGGCATTCATCACCTTCCCCTCCCAACCTGTCGGTTGCCTTGGAAGTAACTTAGCAGTCGGTATTCTTATTCTCAGCAGTCATTGGCAGTAGGTTAGTCTGCTGCTTTCTGCAGTCACACTTCATCCATCTCTCCTAAGACTCTTGCAGAAAGGGAAACTTTGAAAAAAGAATGAGGAAAATACTTTCCCGGTTGTGAGATGTGTGAGGCTGTGGCACAATGTCTCCACAGGAGTGGAAGGTCTCTACCGTTTCAGATATTTAAAAGAATGACTAGGCAGTGCAGGAGAGTATGTACTGTGGGGATCAAACCTATACTGGCAGGCATATTACCTAGATAGCACATTGGTCTTTACCGTCTCTGGTTTTTATTCCTGAGGATAGCTTTGGCACACCCTCATGAGAACACTAGAGGGGTGGTGTAAGTCATTGAAAACCAGGCTAAAGTGAGAGCCAAAGAAAGTAGAGATGTCACTTTCCATTCCTCTTCCGAAGAACAATCAGGTAAACTAAGACCTGCTCTAGAAATACAAGTCATGGTTTTGGATACAGGCTGTTGGAGACCCAGTGTCAGAATCACCTAGCGAGCAGCAGGGAGATTTTTCATTTCCAAAATTTGATTGAAACCTTTTAGCTTTAAATATTTTGGCATTGCCATTTACTAAGAAGTTCTTTGCTCCTCATTTTTTGTAGGATGACAAGCTCATCAGTTTAGCTATTTACTTTAGGCTTAGCAGTCTTTATACTGATTACATTTATAGATATTCCTTTTCAAAGAGCAAAACAAAACCAGAACAATTTGTTTTACAAACGCAGTGTTAAGTGTTCCCTGCTGCAGATTATGAACTCCCCATAAAATTAATGATAGTACTGTACCCACATTGCTAATATGTCTATGGAGCTCCAAAAAAGACCCCACACTGATCTTGTCCCCTTCTGCCCAAAATTCTGTCCATTCCCAAGGACAGCTCAGATTATATCACAACCAAGATACAGGGCTTGCTCCCCTCTCCCACTGTCACTGGGTAAGTGAGTATCTCCACTTAAAGCAATGGAATTACACTGGTGTAAATCTGGAGTGAGAGAGAAGGTCAGGCCCAGGGAATCCTAAAGGATTTTTTGTTCCTTATTAAACAAAAGGATCCATTTGCTTAAACCTTCCCACGACCAAAAGGAAATTTGTAATCCAGATGCATTTTTGCGGGAGGGACATGCTGCGCAACTTTCTTTTCTTTGTTGAATAGCATTCTTTGCCTGAAAACAAATCCACTGGCAGCATTAAATTTCCCTTCCCGTTTGACAGTAGGTATATCAGGAACCAGGATGACAGCAAATTCTGTTATCCAGCCAGTTATACCCTCCCCCCATTTCCAGTTTCCTTCGAAGCGAAAAGGTTTGTTCAGGTTTCACCCAAAGCTGCATAGCAGCTGCACATTCATCCACTAGGCAGGAAACTAGAGCTAGCTGAAACATTTCTGTCAAAACTTTTTTTCCACAAAGTTTTAATGAAAAGTTTCCATTTTGCTTGAAATTTGTTGATTTTGATGAAGAATTTCCCATTGAAAACTTTCTATGGAAAAACAAAAGAATTCACAGAACTTTTTGATCCAAACAGTAAATGTTCTTTTGTTTTGAAGATTTTTAGGAAATATAGTTTTTAAAAAATCTCTAGTGGAAACAAATCGGACTGCAGGCTACCACACAGTATCCCTGTCCCTGAAGATGCCTATTCTTGACTGCTGCCACTTCCCATCCCACAGTAGATAAAGTGAATCCAGAGATGGGGAAGTTTATGCATCTTGCTGACCATCTCTGTAGGCTAACTCCTGAGCTCCTGTTTCCATGTCAGTGTTTCCTGCCCATGTTTGGCCTCCATTGTTTTTAAGTTCTCTCAAGTTCATCCAAAACAACCCATGAGCCCAGAGAGTGCGGTTAGTCTGGGTCCACACCCAGTGCCTAGGCATCAGGAATTCAGCAGATTTCTGGAAGACTCTCAGGTGTGAAGTACCGTAAGTCTCTGATAACACCATCAAAGAGAGGTAATAAAATGGGTTTCCCCGTGTCCTTGTCACACTTAGTTCATTTGGCCTCCCAAACTCTGCCCTGGCTCTAAGGATAATTTTTCTTTTACAATCAAGAATCGCTTTGCCAATGTGAGAGGCCTCAGATCAACACACACTGCCCGGGGAAGGTGCTGCACCCAAATCTCAGCAGTCCTGCCAACTGCTTTACAAAATATATTTGATTTTAAAGCATGTAATTCCAAGACAGATGTTAGTCTGCAGAACCCTACAGGTATTAGCAGCCAGGTGCAGCTGCTGGTTGTATAACCCTGCTGTACAATCCATAAAACACTCTTGTTTTATACATCTTGCATTTACAGTTTCCTTCTCAAATTACAGCATGCTCTAGTTACAGCAGTGATGGCCACTGTGTGAAACACCATCCAAAAATGGCTGTTATTCCTCTCTGTTGCCATAGCACACATCTGGAAACAAGAAGCATGTTGTGCAAGCCATTGAGTCACTGAGGTGAAGCAACGATCATTGTAATGAAGATAACTGCTCTGATCCTGCAACACTTAAGCATGTGCATAGCTTTACTCACAGAAGCAGCCCCATTGATTCATAGATAGAAGCAAACAGAAGTGCAATAGGACTGCGCGGGTGAATAAAGCTGTGCACATCTTTCAGCGTTTGCAGAACTGGGGCAAAAGTCATTGGGAAGCCTGCAATAGATCAGGCTTTGTTTATTTTCACGGTCAAATCTGATGGAGTTAGGACAGTAGGTGCAACCTGCGCTAACACTCACATGTGCTCAGCAAGGGATCTGTAAATATCTTGGCTTATAGTTGTTAATGTTGCAGACGTTACTTGGTGTCTGTTTCCTATGTTTCCAGCTGTTTCCTCACAATACAGTCGAATGGGTGTCTTTCTGTGTCTATATGCCTCGCATTCTTCCAGCCCTTCTTCCTGGTTTTATCGACTTATATGCCACTCCATCCCTTGTAGTATGAATGCCTAGTCAACAACAGGGTGAAATGGTGGTTGGGAGCTCAGTGGGAAAAACTTCTCAGCCATCATCCCCTGTCCCGGGCTGGTCCCTGGGAGGAAACCCAGCTCTGCATGCCTCTACTACAGTGGTATAGCCAGCACCAGCAAGGGTTGAGCAGGTGGGTTTGACTGGCAGGTAACAAAGCCCACCTGCACAGAATCACTGTCCCACTGCACACTCAAGGGTGTGAGTGAGACAGGAGCTGGCAGACTGGCCCTTGAGCTCCGTGTGCAGGAAGGGTGAGGGAATATCCCCCTCAACATTTTACCTCAGGATTTCTCCCTAGAGCGCCCAGAGCTCTCCCCAGTGACGTGGGCTCCCGTCCCAGCAGGGAATTGGGGAATTTGCCTGAGGCTGTTGTGCCAAACAAGCGGCCCTGGGCAGCAGAGGGGAGAATGGCCCTGCCAGCAGCTCCCGCTCAGGAGACTGCTCTGGGCTGCCCAGAGCAGGGCTGGGGTGGATTTACCCCAGCCAGTCCCAAATCCCTCTCTGAGCCCCCAGCACACAGTCCCTCGCGCAGTGACCATGTGAATGGATAAAACGTGGGGAAAGGCCTGGGAGATTCATAGCTGAAAAGAGGGTCAAACCCCATTGTCTCCCTGAACCCTCAGTGCTTTCCCTGGCCCAACAGGAAACCGGGTGCCCAGTGCATCGACTGCCTCACAGCTTCAGGGCGCCCGCCTGCCCTACTTCCCCTCCAGCCGGACTCGCTCTGCAGTGACTTCCCGGTGGGTGCACAAGCCGCTCTAGTCTCCCTGTTGTTGGTAGGAGTGGATCTGCCGCAGCCTCCAGTCCGTGCCCGCTGTCCAGCTGAAGAGGAGTAAGTGGCTGTGGACTTACAGCATGTGATAGCAACAAGGGTGCGAAGACAGACTGTACACGAGGCACTCCCCACAAAGGGTCATTGCTCTGAGATGTCTCCTAGACCGCCCCAGCCCTTCACATCCTGGGGCTTGCTTTAGCAGACTCAGCAATGACATGGCCCAAAAGGGCTCAGAGTCAGAGATGAGGCTCCCAGAGGCTTGAAGTGAAGCACACATTTGATGCAAGAGGGAGACACGAATGTAAATGGGATAGAAATAACAAGGATTATCAATTCCTTGGCATGGCGAATACAGCTGGTCTGGCCAGTGATTAGTACACAGATTGTCATCCACTTGCTGCTGAGTCTGGCCGGCACTGATAGGCTGAAGGACTCAGTTGTTAATGGACTGAAAATATTTTAAATACTCTCTAAAGGCAAATTACTTTCCAAATAATGAGTGATGATATTTAGCACCTTTCCTCTGTGAATCTCACAGTGCCTTTCAAACATCCACCACAATAAACCCAGGCAGTGTCCCTTATACAGACTGCCGAAGTGAAACATGGAGCAGTGGAATCTAGCCAGGTGTCCTGACTCCCAGTCCCCTCCTCTAACCATACATCTCATTCCCTCAGAAAGGAGGCTAATGCCAAGTCTCCCATGCCCAGGAGAGGCAGGAAGATAGCAGGAAAGGCTGCTGGGGGAAGCATGTGAGAATGTGTAAGGTATAGCCAGGTCACTCTCTGCTATAACTTACACCTTCTTCCATCCAGCATCTCAGCATGTCAATCACACATGTAACTTAGAATTGCTTACACTCACTCAGGCTCTTTGGAACCCACTTGCTGATGCATAAGTAACACTGCTTGGCACAGCACTTCTGGATTTGGCCTAGGGTCTTGTTTTGTTACTTGTGAGCTTGTCTGCCATGGTGGGAATCCAACTGGTCTGTCTTGGTCACTAAGCTATGTTGATGGATGTCCTGTCATCAGTGTGGCATCTTAACAGGGAAATTATATAAAAACATATTTATTTGTTAACAGTAAGAGCTTTGAGTGGGTTGTTTTTTTTTATTATTCAGAACCTTAAATTTCACCATAGCAACACAAAACCACAACAACCGACAATAGGTAAAATTCCAAAATAAACCCGCTCCTAAGAGTAACAAATAAAACTTGTTGAGCTATCTCTCTTCTACATATCTTTCCTCTTAAGGCTAACTCTTTCTTCAATAGTAGTTCACAGAATATATAAGACAATATCATGTTCTTGACTTGAAGATCATTGCAATAATTGAACTATAAGGTGGATAGAAAGTTGGCTAGATTGTCGGGCTCTGCGGGTAGTGATCAATGGCTCCATGTCTAGTTGGCAGCCGGTATCAAGTGGAGTGCCCCAAGGGTCAGTCCTCGGGCCGGTTTTGTTCAATATCTTCATAAATGATCTGGAGGATGGTGTGGATGGCACCCTCAACAAGTTTGCAGATGACACGAAACTGGGAGGAGAGGTAGATACGCTGGAGGGTAAGGATAGGATACAGAGGGACTAGACAAACTGGAGGATTGGGCCAAAAGAAATCTGATGAGGTTCAACAAGGACAAGTGCAGAGTTCTGCACTTAGGACGGAAGAATCCCATGCACCGCTATAGACTAGGGACCGAATGGCTCGGCAGCAGTTCTGCAGAAAAGGACCTAGGGGTTACAGTGGACGAGAAGCTGGATATGAGTCAACAGTGTGCCCTTGTTGCCAAGAAGGCCAATGGCATTTTGGGATCTATACGTAGGGGCATTGCCAGCAGATCGAGGGACGTGATCGTTCCCCTCTATTCGACATTGGTGAGGCCTCATCTGAAGTACTGTGTCCAGTTTTGGGCCCCACACTACAAGAAGGATGTGGAAAAATGGGAAAGTGTCCAGCGGAGGGCAACAAAAATGATTAGGGGACTGGAACACATGGCTTATGAGGAGAGGCTGAGGGAACTGGGATTGTTTAGTCTGCGGAAGAGAAGAATGAGGGGGGATTTGATAGCTGCTTTCAACTACCTGAAAGGGGGTTCCAAAGAGGATGGATCTAGACTGTTCTCAGTGGTAGCTGATGACAGAACAAGGAGTACTGGTCTCAAGTTGCAGTGGGGGAGGTTTAGGTTGGATATTAGGAAAAACTTTTTCACTAGGAGGGTGGTGAAACACTGGAATGCATTACCTAGGGAGGTGGTGGAATCTCCTTCCTTAGAAGTTTTTAAGGTCAGGCTTGACAAAGCCCTGGCTGGGATGATTTAGGTGGGGATTGGTCCTGCTTTGAGCAGGGGGTTGGACTAGATGACCTCCTGAGGTCCCTTCCAACCCTGATATTCTATGATTCTATGATTCTATAATTGGGGATGAACCCTCAATTAGCTTTTACATTGTTTCCTGTTAGCTTTTATATTGTTTCCTACAAGGGCTATTGTACGGTCCTACGCTCAGATGGCAAACTAAAGTATTTACAACTATGACTTTAGTCTGGTGATATTAGTTCTAGGGTTATGTTACAATATCACTTCTTTATAGATGTAATGTTGATTACTATGACTTTATTAAAAAGAAAAGGAGGACTTGTGGCATCTTAGAAACTAACAAATTTATTTGAGCATAAGCGATAGTGAGCTGTAGCTCACGAAAGCTTATGCTCAAATAAATTTGTTAGTCTCTAAGGTGCCACAAGTCCTCCTTTTCTTTTTGCGGATACAGACTAACAGAGCTGCTACTCTGAAACCTATGACTTTATTGTTACTTTAACCACTAGAGGGTGATGGTGCTGCAGATTTTAAAACTGTTCTTAGCTTCTTCAAATTGCTGGTTTTGTTAGAAAATAAAATTGTTTAAAGGAAACTTCTTTAATTAAGTGAAATCTGCCTGACCACACCGTTCCATACACATACATTATATAAGCTTGTAGTGTGTGCTTTATATAGGTCTGATTTATTTAAAAATATTTTAAAAGTCAATATTGATATTAATTGGTTTTACCCAAACCCATTCTCCATCACATGCTGCCAGACCTAGATTCTGATGAGAATTTCACAACACTTGCACAAGTTGCTGAACCCAGTAATGTTCCCAGAGTCACAGAAGAAGAGGAGTGATAAGAAAATTAATTGATTTTTAAATAAATGGAGAATGCTTATGGCCTTTATTATTAAACAAAGCACCTGAATATAGCTCTGTTACCTCAGACAAACAGGCGATGCAAAGCAACGAATGCATGAGGTCGAAGTGATTTGGAAGTCCTACTAACAAAGGGAAGCATGGGTACAATATATGCAGTATCCAATGCACAGGGGTACAATTAAATATTGAGAGAGAGTTTTATGCATGGGAAACAATTACATTGTGGCTCACCACTGATGGGAGATGGAGCAATATGCAGTTCTTCTTGCTGCAGACTCTGACTCACCTCTACAGAGCTGCACAAGATGTGTCTTCTTTATTACTTACTGGTATTGTCAGAGCAGAAGCCCCAGTCAAGGTTAGGAGCCTCATTGAACTAGGTGCTGCATAAACATATATGAAATGGGTTTTCTGATTTTCCAAGACCTAGTTCATCCCTTCAAGCTCTCTGCACAGAGGTGACATATACCTATAATCTCTCCCTTCCAAGCGCTCTCCTCCGGAGCCCACAGAGAACATTAGAAGAGTCCCAGGTCCACACTGAGGTGAGAGAATAATACAGCCTAAGGATGTGTCTCTTTCCAGGGGGGTCCTCTCGGGAAGTCTCAAGGGCAGCTCCAGCCAGGGGAACTCACTGATAGCATGGCTCCAGTGAAGCAGAAGGAGATGATCTGGGCCCAAGAGAGTTTGTGGAGGACAATTAATGCCAGGGGGAGCTAAATTCAATGTAATCTCCCAGAAGAGAACGAGCCAGCCTGCTTGTGTGCTCCAATTCCAGGTGCACAGCTCATGTGGACGTCTCAGGCATGTGGGATCCTTTCGCATTTCTGTGGAGGAATTTAGGAGTTTTACTCTGATGTTTAAAAATCAAAACCTGTTCCGTGAACTGACCGGTACATCTGATTAAAGCTAATAGGTTCAAGCTGCTCAAGTCAGGGACTCAGTGCCTCGCAGAGTGCAGCCCTGGCCCCTAGGCACTATCTAAAGTACAAATAATGCCTTTTCACGCTTCCCCCTAATTCTTGTGATTGCCTTGCTATCTGGGAGTCAGTTGTTGGCCCTAGGGCAAGTTCACATTTATTATTGGGCATTAAGGTTCTGGCTAGGATTAGGTCTGAAAGAGAAAATCCAGATCTAGATTTCAGACACCTCTAAATGTTGGTTGTAAACTAAGAGATGGATCTGGGTTCAGATTCCGGTGCACAAACAGTTCAGATCCAGAGCGCTAGCCTAGGCCCATCTGTACTTTAAATATATGTCTACAATTCTGAGGGACCCCTCAGCCGTTGAGTGTTACTTATATGTTCATGTAATTTATTAATATTATTACTTATTTATATAGTACCAATGCCTAAAAGCCCCAGTCAGGAACTGGCACTCCATTGTGCTAGCCCCTGCACACACACACGCACGCACACACGCACACCGAGTATTTAGTAACTATTTCTAGCCACCCCAAAGCAGACCTGAGCAGCAGTTTGTCAGCAGTGTAGCTGAACAGCTGTAAGGGCTGTACAAATCAGTCAGGAACAACAGTCGGCAAATCTTGGCGCCATCGCTTATAAATAGCAGACGTTCCACAACTCAGCACGCTGATCTTTTGTTAAAATATTATTTTTAAGCCTTTCCTGCAATCATTCATGGAGCTGCTGCACTGAGCACGGTGAAGAGGCTTATTTTAAGTTATTCCAAGGTGGCTCCCTTTAATGGCAAAGCTGTCCCTGAAGGTAAACTGTAAGGGACTATTACAGCATTTTCTGCAGTTAGTGGGTTGTGTGGGCTGTGCTTGGAATATGCTTTCTATGGAAGGAAGGGGTGGGTTTGTGGGTTTGTTTGTTTGTTTTTTGTTTTGACACACCGAGTAAATAAAATTTTACTGGGAATGAAGGAAGGTTAGAAGCAATTGGTAATGATCTCCCTAGAGCAAAGGCAGTCAACAAATCAGGCCAATTATAGGAAATACAAAGTCAGACACATTTTAGGGTCAGTCATTCGAGAGTCCTGTTATGCTCAATGTTTGACATGGGGGATCTCTGGACCCCTCAAATCACCACAATCTGCATATGTCTAGCAAATTCTAGCAAAAAAACCATACCTTGGAGCTGTAGTACTCCCTGTGAGGTTTATAACGTAAGTCTCCTTTTGTGATACACAATTTTATCATATGCCAGATAGTGATGTGTTAGCAATGTTTTTTATTGAGAGTAATGTTGCAAAATTACTCAACTCCTGCTTTCTAAAATGGCTAAAGTTAAACACCTGAATTGGTTTTGACTTCCCTGTTCTAAATGTCAGCTTTGGAGGAAACACTGTGCAATGTTTGTATTCTTGCATATGTATTCTTGTATTCTTGCATACCTGGGCTGAGAGTTTCAAATCACCCAAGGGGCATTAGGCACCTATCTCCCATTGAAATTAGTGGAAGCTAGGTCTCTAAATCCCCTGGGTGGGTGGCTTTGAAATCCGGAGCTTGGTCTTCAGGGTAGTGGATCCCTCTATGGTTCTGTGAGAGGCCACTTTCCTGTTGGCGTGTGTGTGAAGAGACGTTAGCAATAGAAAAAGAAGCAGCCTCCATAATGCGTATTAAAAAATGTGAGATTGTGACCGTAAGTTTTACATTAGTGAGTATTCAAATAAACGATGAACATTCCGTAAATGTGTGTGATTACCTGACATAGCGTCAACTGACAATGTTAAGACCGACTTGGTAATGTGGCAGGTTTTCCACTGCTAAAGATTAAAGTTATCTGTTTAGTCAAACCTCCGTTGGCAAAAAGCAGGGGCATTATCTTCAAAGAAAGCTCGTCCAGTTCGTTTAAATCTGACTCTTCTGATAAATTTCCCCATAACTTCTTGTTAGTATGAGGGTTCCAGTATTGCATGAGGAAAAGCTTTGGTCACATTTGTCAAAGACCAGCAACTCCATGAGCAAACAAAGCAGTGCCTTAGTATTTCCATGTATTTCTCAACAGCCTGGGTGTGACCCATGAGTTTAAACTGCTCTCCCCTGCTGTTTAGCTCAGGCACAGACACTTGGGGCATGGCTACACTTGCAGATGTAGAGCGCTTTGAGTTAAACCCGCCTTCGGAGAGCGCAGTAGGGAAAATGCTGCAGTCTGTCCACATTGACAGCTGCAAGCGCACTGGCGTGCCCACTTTTGCAGTACTTGCAATGGCATTGGGAGCGGTGCATTATGGGCAGCTATCCCACAGAGCATCTCTTCCCATTCTGGCGCTGTGGCTTGTGGAAGGGGGCGGGAGGGATGGGGCATTCTGGGTCCTGTCCCAACGCCCCGTGATGCATCGGTTCGCATCCCAGCAATCCCTGTGCTTCCGTCCACATTTGGCGCCATCTTTCAACATTTTTTGTACTGCGCACTCTATCTTCCCTTTCGGTCTGCGGGAATGGAGTTCGAACTGCTGAGGAGTATGCTGATGAGTCTCGCCAGCATGTCACGTTTGGCAGTCGAGTTATTCCTTATGATCCAAAGTGACAGTGAGGACTCCGATGGTGATATCGACTTGAGTAACGCATATGACACGAGTTTGCTTGTGGCATTCACGGACATGCTCACCACCATGGAACACCACTCTTGGGCTCAGGAAACAAGCACTGAGTGGTAGGATCACATCGTCATGCAAGTCTGGGATGACGAGCAGTGGCTGCAGAACGTTTGGATGAGAAAAGCCACTTTCATGGGACTGTGTGAGGAGCTCGCCCCCACCCTGCGGTGCAAGGACACGAGATTGAGAGCTGCCCTGACGGAGGAGAAGTGGGTGACTATTGCATCTGGAAGCTGGCAACTCCAGACAGCTACCGATCGGTTGCTAACCAGTTTGGTGTGGGAAAGTCGACGGTTGGAATCGTGTTGATGCAAGTTTGCAGGGCCATTAATTGCATCCTGCTCAGAAGAACCGTGACTCTGGGTAACGTGCAGGACATTGTGGATGGCTTTGCACAAACGGGTTTCCCTAACTGCGGAGGGGCAATAGATGGCACACATATTCCAATTCTGGCACCAGCCCACCTAGCCTCCAAGTACGTTAATCGGAAGGGGTATTTCTCTATGGTTCTTCAGGCACTTGTGGATCACCGTGGGCGTTTCATTGACATTAACGCAGGCTGGCCCGGAAAGGTGCATGATGAACGCATCTTTCGGAATACTGGCCTGTTCAGGAAGCTGCAAGCCGGGACTTTTTTCCCAGACCAGAAGATCACCGTAGGGGAAGTCGAAACACCCATTGTGATCCTTGGAGACCCCGCTTACCCTTTAATGCCGAGGCTCATGAAACCCTACACAGGGAGCCTTCACAGCAGCAAGGAGCGGTTCAGCTTTTGGCTGTTTAAAGGGCCGCTGGCGCTCTCTGTGTGGGAAGCTGGACCTGGCTGATGACAGCATCCCCGCAATTATATCCACGTGCTGTACCCTCCATAACATTTGTGAAGGGAAGGGTGAACGATTCACTCGGGCATGGAACTCAGAGGTTCAACACCTGGAGGCTGAATTTGAACAGCCAGAGAGCAGGCCTATTAGAGGAGCCCAGCGCGGGGCTGCAAGGATTAGGGATGCCTTGAGGGAGCAATTTGAGGCTGAAAGCCACCAGTAATGTTTGGTGCCCTGCACGGGAGCGAAGTGAAGTGGTTCCAATGTTAGTAGGAATCTGTGTTTGCTACACTGACTTGCAGTGCCTGTTTCTTTCCTGGATTAAGGTATCTTTTACTTTATTCAATAAATAATAAAGAATGTTTTCAAAGCCAAAAAATCCATTTATTGAAAAGAAACACAACTGCTTGGGAAACAGAAAGGGCAAAGGGGTGAGGTGGGGAACGGTACAACCACAGGTTTGTGTATGTCCCATTATCGTACTGAGCCTTCCTGTCTGGAGTGCTGTGCAATGAGTGCTGCACTGCATGGTGATAGGGGTTGAGTGCAGTGGGTAAGGGTCATAGTTTTCAGGGCTGGGTGGTGAAGCTACCGGTGTTGGAGGCAGCTGGTGGTGGTAAGAACCCGTATGTTGGGGAAAGTGGGTTGGAGGTGACATGGGGGCAGAAGGGAAAGAGTTTTGGGACAAGGTCTGCAGAGGGAGGTGGGCGCGGGAGTGCTCCGCCTGCATGGCTACGAGCGCCTGGACTGAGTCCACTTGGCGCTCCATGATGCTTATCAGCCGCTCTGTGCTTTGGTGCCAGCGATCCACATTCTGCTGGCGGACCCTCCTTTCACTCTCCCGCCACTCCTGCACTTTTTGATTTACATTAAGGGAGTGCTGCATGAAGTCATGCTGCATGAAGTCAGCATGTCCTCTTTGCTTCTACGTGGCCTCTCCCTGATTCTTTCCAGCCTCTTAGCCGGTGATAACATGGAAGGCTGAGATCTCAAGGTTGCATCTGTAAAGGCAAAATGCAACACTTAACAGAGGCAGCATTGTTCACACCAGACAGAGCAATGATTCCCCCGTACTTAAGGGCAAGCATAGTCTACACAATCGCATAATTTGCCCATCCCAGAGCAAGCACACATAACCCATGGGAGCCCCAAAATGGTGAGTAAGCACAGGGTCAAGCGTGACTAATTGTTTCACAGCTGTACTGTCCTCTGGGGTTCTGTGCCTTGGGAGAGCCAACAGCTGCAGGGGACCCCTATACTGATCACTGTCCCCACATTTTCCACAGGAGTTCGTCCTGGAAGAGATCTCGCTGCTGAGGGTGACCTGGGAAGCAAGGGAGTGTCGTCTACTACAATGCGGCTTCCACCCTGGCCTATATGCAGCTTGCCTGTGTGCAGCAATGGTCCCCCCGCCCCTCATGGCACAGTGGCGCAGACATGTTAGCCTGACTGGGACAAGGACCACAGTGGCTCTCCCAAGAAACCTGCGCAAGCTCATTGCCCAAGTTCTGGATGAGACCTTTGAAGAAATCACTGAGGCCAATTACCGAGATGTGAGAGAGCACATCAACGCCCTATTCCACATTTAGGCATGCATGCAGCCCTAACCCTCCTCGCCCCAAGAGCCTGCACCGAATAACTTCCTTCCCAAAATAA
The DNA here is from genome assembly GCF_965152275.1 of Natator depressus. Taxonomy (NCBI): domain Eukaryota; kingdom Metazoa; phylum Chordata; order Testudines; family Cheloniidae; genus Natator; species Natator depressus. The sequence continues at coordinate 1,124,679 of NC_134259.1, forward strand.
AAGCCACTTACCGGGAACCTCCTCTGGTGTTTGTCCTTCCCCAAGCACCGGCCGCCGTGACTGGCTACCTTCCTCCTGGCTTGAGAACAGCTCCTGGCTGCATAAATCTAGGGATGCTGGGGTGTCTTCTTCTTCCTCAGCACCCTCACTCCCGCTTTGCTTCTCCTCCTCCTCCTCCTCCTCCTGCCTTGTTGGACTGTGCTCTGAAGTGTCCATGGTAGTCCTTGGAGTGGAGGTGGGGTCGCCCCCAAGTATCGCATCCAGCTCTTTGTAGAAATGGCAGATCGCAGGGGCAGCACCGGTGCGGCTGTTTGCCTCGCAGGCTTTGTGGTAGGCATTCGCAGCTCCTTCACTTTAACCCTGCACTGCAGAGTGTCCCGGTCATGGCCCCTTTCCATCATGTCCCTTGATATCTGCCCGAAGGTATCATAATTCCTATGGCTGGAGCGCAGCTGGGACTGGACAGCTTCCTCCCCCAAACACCTCGCCATTGCTCCATACTGGGGCTCGCCTGGCGCGTGGAGGCATGGTCACCTGGAAAGATTCGCTGAGAGCACTCCACGCCTGGCTGAGAAAACAGAAGGGGATTTTCAAAATTCCCAGAGAATTTAAGGGGCAGGTCTGATGGTTGGTCACCTGAGGGCAGGGCAGTAGAGCTCAAAGTGTTGACCAGAGTGGCTAGCACAGGCATTGTGGGACACTTCTGGAGGCCGATCAGAGTGCACTATAGGACCAGAGCGTCCACACTGGCACTGCAGTGCTCCAGTGGGGGCGCACAAAATGTTATTCCACTCGCCGAGGCGGAGTACCAGGAGCACTCTAGCTGCGGAGTCAGAGTGCTCTACGTGCCTTGCCAGTGTGGACAGAGAGTGAGCTAGTGCACCCGGGGCTCCTTTAATGCGCTGTAACTCGCAAGTGTAGCCAAGCCCTTTGCTATTGTACACTTGTGTTATCAGAGTGACTCTGCTATGGGTCGGGGAGGAGGGGAAAGCATTAGAAGCACAAGGCTCAAATCTGATTCCTTTGTCTCCTGCTTCAAGGTAACTTGTCTAGGTGTAAGACTTCCATTCCTTCAAGAACTAGTGGTACCAGAATAAGGAACGAGATCAGCTGACATCCAGGTTGAGTTGGTTAAATACCACAAGAGCAAACAAGCAAAAATCTGGAATTCACTTCAATATTATTTGTGAATTGTTTTATTCACTTTCCATAGATATTGGCATGAGCAAATATTTGTTTACAGCAATGTTCCCAGAAACAAAGAGTGTCACACATAATTGTTCAAAATATGAACTTATGCAATAATTCACAGCATGAGTTTTTGGGGGCCATTTTGAAAGCTTTAGGTTTAAGAGCCATCTCATCAAGTAGCAGAAAATAATACCTCCTGACTTAGGTAGTGAATCACACAGCGCAAATAGGGAATTGTGAACAGAAAATACTTTAAGCAATAATTATGGCAAATAGTTTGAGAGTAGCCCCTGGTCTGAAATGTGTGCACATAAAACCATTCATCAATTCATTTTGTACAATGATCAAATTATTTGATATCAAAGTCTATTGTGGATAATTTGCAAACAGAAAGATGGGGTAAAATCAAAAAGAAAAGGAGTACTTGTGGCACCTTAGAGACTAACCAATTTATTTGAGCATAAGCTTTCGTGAGCTACAGCTCACTTCATCGGATGCATACTGTGGAAAGTGTAGAAGATCTTTTATATGCACAAAGCATGAAAAAATACCTTCCCCCACCCCACTCTCCTGCTGGCAATAGCTTATCTAAAGTGATCACTCTCCTTACAATGTGTATGATAATCAAGTTGGGCCATTTCCAGCACAAATCCAGGTTTTCTCACACACACCCCCCACCACACACACACAAATCCACTCTCCTGCTGGTAATAGCTTATCTAAAGTGACCACTCTCCTTACAATGTGTATGATAATCAAGGTGGGCCATTTCCAGCACAAATCCAGGGTTTAACAAGAACGTCTGGGGGGGCGGGGGGGGGGGTTAGGAAAAAACAAGGGGAAATAGGTTACCTTGCATAATGACTTAGCCACTCCCAGTCTCTATTCAAGCCTAAGTTAATTGTATCCAATTTGCAAATGAAGTCCAATTCAACAGTTTCTCGCTGGAGTCTGGATTTGAAGTTTTTTTGTTGTTATAATTCTTTTACATAGAGACTGTCCAGTTTGACCAATGTACATGGCGATGTGCCAGCAATGCCCCTCTGCCATGTACATTGGTCAAACTGGACAGTCTCTACGTAAAAGAATAAATGGACACAAATCAGATGTCAAGAATTATAACATTCATAAACCAGTCGGAGAACACTTCAATCTCTCTGGTCACGCGATTACAGACATGAAAGTTGCAATTCTTCAACAAAAAAACTTCAAATCCAGACTCCAGTGAGAAACTGTTGAATTGGAATTCATTTGCAAATTGGATACAATTAACTTAGGCTTGAATAGAGACTGGGAGTGGCTAAGTCATTATGCAAGGTAACCTATTTCCCCTTGTTTTTTCCTAACCCCCCCACCCCTCAGACGTTCTTGTTAAACCCTGGATTTGTGCTGGAAATGGCCCACCTTGATTATCATACACATTGTAAGGAGAGTGGTCACTTTAGATAAGCTATTACCAGCAGGAGAGTGGGTTTGTGTGTGTGTGGTGGGGGGGGGGGTGAGAAAACCTGGATTTGTGCTGGAAATGGCCCAACTTGATTATCATACACATTGTAAGGAGAGTGATCACTTTAGATAAGCTATTGCCAGCAGGAGAGTGGGGTGGGGGAAGGTATTTTTTCATGCTTTGTGTGTATAAAAGATCTTCTGCACTTTCCACAGTATGCATCCGATGAAGTGAGCTGTAGCTCACGAAAGCTTATGCTCAAATAAATTGGTTAGTCTCTAAGGTGCCACAAGTACTCCTTTTCTTTTTGCGAATACAGACTAACACGGCTGTTACTCTGAAACCGGGGTAAAATCAGTGAGTAAACTATTCTCTGCATATATTTGACCCAGCTTTATACCTGGGGACCATTAAAGCACATGAAAGAATGTACGGCATTTGAATATTTGTTTGAATAGTGGCATTGGCTATTTGGAAGTAAGGGTTGTGACCTATGACAATGGAAAGAATATTTTCCCTGGATAGCTAATAAGATATCATACTTTATCTATGACTTTTATCACACAATAATTTGGGCTTTCTTAGTATGCTCGTTCTTTGGACTGCTATCTCCACTAGAAATAGTGTGTGTGTGTGTGTAACTGCATATAACCACACACAAATGTATTCATTTGAGGCAAGATTAGTTATTGATATGTCTCCTTCCTTTAAAAGAGGAAGGGTGACTTCCAACCTCCTTTGTTATCCTGCATAAGGAGAAGAAGATGAACAAGAAGAGACTTGGAGGAGGAGAAAGAGAAGGGAGAACACTGTTTCTTTAAACAACTCTCCTATTCTGTACCTGACTTAGCGCTGCCTTCTTACACTTACCATAGACAAGCCCTTCATACTGTGAAAAGAATGAATGGAGCTGTTCACTCAGCTCAATTACAGAGTGCTCACCTGAGAAGCTGTAAAGAACAGAATTGTAAATCTTATAATCAAGTATTAAATTACACCTAATTTATTTACTCATGACAGAGAGAACAATAACCCTGCAATCAAGTGTGTAAAGATCTAGAACAAAAGGGCATTGTAAAAACAGTAGGAACAAATCTTGATGTCCCCTGCCTAGAGATTTCCAGGATGGCAGAGCTATTAGTGCAGGGGTTAGCAACCTTTCAGAAGCGGTGTGCCAAGTCTTCATTTATTCACTCTAATTTAAGGTTTCGCATGCCAGTAATACATCTGAACGTTTTTAGAAGGCCTCTTTCTATAAGTCTATAATGTATAACTAAACTATTGTTGTATGTAAAGTAAATAAGGTTTTTAAAATGTTTAAGAAGCTTCATTAAAAATTAAATTAAAATGCAGAGCCTCCCAGACCGGTGGCCAGGACCCAGGCAGTGTGAGTGCCACTGACAATCAGCTTGCCGTAGGTTGCCTACCCCTGTATTTGTGGCTCAAAGAAGTCTGAGAGAAAGAACAAGGAATCCGGTGGCACCTTAAAGACTAACCAATTTATTTGGGCATAAGCTTTCGTGGGTAAAAAACTCCACTTCTTCAGATGCATGGAGTGAAAATTACAGATGCAGGCATTATTATACTGACACATGGAGAGAAGGGAGTTACCTCACGAGTGGAGAACCAGTGTTGACAGGGCCAATTCGATCAGGGTGGATGTGGTCCACTCCCAATAATAGATGAGGAGGTGTCAATTCCAGGAGAGGCAAAGCTGCTTTTGTTACGAGCCAGCCACGGCTAACACGGCTACCCTCCGATACTCTGAGAGAAAGAGAAGTTTAACCACTCCTGCCGCATTGGCCTCCAATAGCACAGCCATCCTGCTGCTCGGGTAGGTCATTTGTGGCACCTTTCAGAAGCAGACAGCACAGCAGTAACTCTGATAGGGAAGTAACATTAAGCGCTTGCGGTACCTGTCTTATTCACAGGTCAGCACGTGCTCCTGCGTTGGAGAATCTGTCCTGTGACTATCTGCTGCATCTCTGCTCTGATGACGATACAGTACCATAGGCTCTGTATAGTGCTACAGAAATCCTTCCAAGTCCCACAGATTCCGAGAATTCACCCAGCATAGTGTACATTTCAGACATTCCCACTGTAACGTGTGCCTGTTTGACAGATACAGTGTGTGCTTCATCCTGTGCCGTATCTGTTTTGTTCTACATCACGTGTTTGATTTTGCAGAGAATGTGATTTCAATATCTGGTGTGCTGGAACATGCAATCCAGCATGACTTATTCCCCTAGAAGAAGGATTTTGTAAATATAAAACGGCTATAAATTCCATTGAAACCTTTCTGAGCAGGAAAGAAATGCATATCAGAGTCTCTGCAGGCAGCTGGGGGTGATTAGATTATTAAAATGCCATATTACTAGTTCCCAGTAATTGCTTTGATAGATATGCCCTAATACCTGCTGGACATCCTATCTTGCAGAAAATAAATGGACAAGAAAGTCACATTTGTCTTTCTTCTACAAGTGTGCGCCCAGTAATCCTTGCAAAGGGAGAGTGACCACCAGCGAGTGGCCTAATAGGAAGGGCTTTAAAACAAAAAAGGAATAAAAAAATTAATGGTCCTTAAAGGAAATAAGAGGGGGTTCTGGTCTACTGCAATGCAGAGCACCCTGCACCCAGAGGTGTGTGTATCTGAATACGTTGTGCTTGGTAAAGTGTGGAGATCGGGCCATGCAGACTTCTAGAGCTCTGCCGAGGTTTATGGAGCTATGCACTGGAGGCTGCACTCCTGATGGCTTGTATGCAGCCATTTCAGGCCTTTCCACATTACACCCGGTTTTTAGGGTCACAAATAGGGATGTGTTTCAGAGTAGCAGCCGTGTTAGTCTGTATCTGCAAAAAGAACAGGAGTACTTGTGGCACCTTAGAGACTAACAAATTTATTTGCGCATAAGCTTTCGTGAGCTACAGCTCACTGCATCGGATGCATTCAGTGGAAAATACAGTGAGGAGATTTATATACACAGAGAACATGAAACAATGGGTGTTATCATACACGCTGTAACGAGAGTGATCAGGTAAGATGAGCTATTACCAGCAGGAGAGAAAAACAAAACAAAAAACCCCAACCTTTTGTAGTGATAATCAAGATGGGCCATTTCCATCAGTTGACAAGAACGTGTGAGGAACAGTATGGGGGGGAAATAAACATGGGGAAATAGTTTTACTTTGTGTAATGATACATCCACTCCCAGTCTCTATTCAAGCCTAAGTCTCTGGTGAATTGGAATTAATTTGCAAACTGGACACCATTAACTTTTTTTTTCCCTCCTGCTGGTAGTAGCTCATCTTACCTGATCACTCTCATAGACTCATAGAATATCAAGGTTGGAAGGGACCTCAGGAGGTCATCTAGTCCAACCCCCTGCTCAAAGCAGGACCAATCCCCAACTAAATCATCCCAGCCAGGGCGTTGTCAAGCCTGACCTTAAAAATATCTAAGGAAGGAGATTCTACCACCTCCCTAGGTAACGCATTCCAGTGTTTCACCCTCCTAGTGAAAAAGTTATTCCTAATATCCAACCTAAACCTCCCCCACTGCAACTTGAGACCAGTACTCCTCGTTCTGTCATCTGCTACCACTGGGAACAGTCTAGATCCAGCCTCTTTGGAACCCCCTTTCAGGTAGTTGAAAGCAGCTATCAAATCCCCCCTCATTCTTCTCTTCTGCAGACTAAACAATCCCAGTTCCCTCAGCCTCTCCTCATAAGTCATGTGTTCCAGTCCCCGAATCATTTTTGTTTTCCTCCTCTGGACTCTTTCCAATTTTTCCACATCCTTCTTGTAGTGTGGGGCCCAAAACTGGACACAGTACTCCAGATGAGGCCTCACCAATGTCGCATAGAGGGGAACGATCACGTCTTTCGATCTGCTGGCAATGCCCCTACATATACATCCCAAAATGCCACTGGGCTTCTTGGCAACAAGGGCACACTGTTGACTCATATCCAGTTTCTCGTCCACTGTAACCCCTAGGTCCTTTTCTGCAGAACTGTTGCCGAGCCGTTCGGTCCCTAGTCTGTAGCGGAGCATGGGATTCTTCCGTCCTAAGTGCAGGACTCTGCACTTGTCCTTGTTGAACCTCATCAGATTTCTTCTGGCCCAATCCTCTAATTTATCTAGGTCCCTCTGTATCCTATCCCTACCCTCCATCGTATCTACCTCTCCTCTCGTTACAGTGTGTATGGTAACACCCATTGTTTCATGTTCTCTGTGTATATAAAATCTCCCCACTGTATTTTCCACTGCATGCATCCAATGAAGTGAGCTGTAGCTCACGAAAGCTTATGCTCAAATAAATTTGTTAGTCTAAATAGGGATGTGTACTCTAGAGATGAGAGATGGATTTTCTGTTCTTTTAACATCTCAACTATGGGCTTGGTTTCCCCATTGACTGTAGGGTACCGGATCCAGCCCTGTGTTGCTTAATCTCTATTTCCAGGAGAGGGATCTGAACAGAAGGAGAGTAGACCAGTGTCCTGCTCTTTGTGGAATATAGAGTTTACTTTGGGGATGGACTGGTTTAAATGGCTCTCTCCGGGAACTACTTTATCCAATCACTCAACATTGTAGATCAGTGGAAAGGACCCCCAGTTCTGATGCCCTGGGGAGCTGAAGTTAGAGTTACCCTGGTAGAGAGAAAAAGCAACATTTCTCTGAGTGGTTCAAACTGTCTGCAATACAGTATAAACTTCTTCTAAGAGAAAGGAGGCTGGAGAGACTGTCCCATGTAGTTGGGGGTCTTGTCTGTTTTAGTTACCCTGTGTGTGAAAGGTAACTATTTTTGGTTGTAGATGGGATTGGCTTGGAGAATGGAATATCTGTGCATACATAATAGATCAGATCCTCAGCTGGTGTAAATCAGCATAGCTCTGTTGACTTTTAACAGAGCTACACCAATTTGCAGCAGCTAAGACACTGGCCCAGAATGTTTACTTCCTTGGTCTCTTGTGTTCATAAATTGATATTGTATGTTGTGTGTTAATGATTCATAAACCTGTGTGTGTACCAGTACATGTATATAAAATCCCAGTAAAAATCAGTTATAAAAGAACCTTAGAGAGAGAGATGCTTATACTTACCTTGGAAAGTTGGTTCAATTGTGGATTTCTCCAGCTAAAATGAAGCTGCGAAGTATTGTTTTGTGACCCACATTCCATTCAGTTTGTTCTATTCCAGTCACAGGCCAGGTGTGTCTGTGTATGAATTATTAGTGAGCTTCTGAGTTGTTCTACTCCTAGATTTGATAGTTCAACTTGATGATAACATAGGTTTTCTATGCTGAAAAACATGTGCCCGAAAGACAGTAAAATAATTCAGCTAGCAGAAATTTAATATTTCCCCCCCCCAAGAATATTTTTTCGGTTAGCCACAACATGTAGGTCATTCTTTTTAACTGAGCTGCAGATAACTAATTTCACATGGAGGACACTTTATTGTTCACTTTTCTTTATGAAATCGTTTATAACTTGTTTAGTAGACAGGGAAAACCCAAAGAGTCTCTATGTGCTTGGCTTCAAGTCAATGTGTTTCCCCCTCCATAATTCATTAAACACATTTCCGTGGAGATTGTGCCCAAATTAAAACATCCAATTTATAGGAAAGCACGCACAGGCCTTAGATAATCTAAAAATAAAAATAGCATGTTTGGCAGCAGTTATATGTTAAAAGCCTTTATACACCCGAGGTGAAATCCTGGCTCTGTTGAAGTCAAGGCTTTCAGAAAACCTTGACAAGGTCCCACACCAAAGGCTCTTAAGCTAAGTAAGTAGTCATGGGGTAAGGGAGAAGGTCCTCTCATGGATAACCTCTGGTTAGAAGACCAGAAAACAAAGGGTAGGAATAAATGGTCAGTTTTCACAATGGAGAGATATGAATAGCGGGGTCCCCCAAGAATCTGTCTTGGGACCAGTGCCATTCAATATATGCATAAATGATCTGGGAAAAGGGGAAAACAGTGAAGTGGCAAAGTTCGCAGACAATTCAAAATTACTCAGGATAGTTAAGTCCAAAGCTGACTGGGAAGAGTTACAAAGGCATCTAACAAAACTGGGTGAGTGGGCAACAAAATGGCAGATGAAATTCAATGTTAATAAATGCAAAGTAATGCACATTGGCAAACATAATGCCAACTATACATACAAAATGAGGGGGGTCTAAAGTAGCTGTTATCACTCAAGAAAGAGATCTTGGAGTCCTTGTGGATAGTTCTCTCACAGCATCCACTGAATGTGCAGTGGCCATCAAAAAAGCGTACCGAATGTTGGGAACCATTAGGAAAGGGGTGGATAATATGTCAAAAATCATAATACCAATATATAAATCTGTGGTACACCCCCACTTTGAATACTGTCTGCAGTTTTGGTCGCCCCATCTCAAAAAAGATAGATTTGAATGGGGGAAAGTATAGAAAAGGGCAACAAAAATTATTAAGGGGATGGAACAGCCTCCGTATAAGAGAGATTAAAAAGACTGGGACTGGTCAGCCTAGAAAAGAGACAATTAAGGAGAGATACGGTCGACGTCTATACAATCGTGACTGGTGGGGAGAGAGTGAACGGAGAAGTGTTATTTACCCCTTCACCTAATACAAGAACCAGGGGTCACCCAGTGAAATTAATAGGCATCAGTTTTTAAACAAAAATAAAGAACTACTTCTTCACACAATACAGTCAACCTGTGGAACTCATTGCCAGGGGATGTTGTGAAGGCCACGAGTATAAGTGGGTTAAAAGAAGAGTTAGATACATTCACAGAGGATAGGTCCATCATTGGCTATTAGCCAAGATGGCCAACACTGCAACTCCGTACTCTGGGTGTCCCTAAAACTCTGACTGCCAGAAGCTGGGACTAGACAATGGGATAGATCACTCAATAAATTTCCCTGTTCTGTTCATTCCCTTTGAAGCATCTTTCACCAGCCACTGTCAGAAGACAGGATACTGGGCTAAATGGACTATTGGTCTGACCCAGTATGGCCGTTCTTCTGTTCTTAATGGGAATTTTGCCATTGACTTCAACAGAGACAGGATTTCATTCCAGTCCAATGAACATTCTTGGAGCTAAAGGCTAAGTTGTCTCAAGGTGAATAACTTACTTTAAGCTGACTTTGCTGATCATTGATTTCCATGAAATCTAGTGCTCTTTGAATGGACATGGGCGTTTTAGGTGTATCCCCGAGTATTGGCACGACACTCTGCTGCTTGATGCTACCAACTCTTTGGCAAGTTCTGTGTGGTAACTCTAAAGATGGGCTTAAACCAGCAAGGCCAGATCAGGATTTCTAAGCTGGGAGTACATGTTGGGGGGGGGGAGGGGGCGGTGCGTGTGTGTTCTGGTTCAGCATTACAATTTGGCCCACTGAAAATTGGGCCTCCTTCCAAAATTCAGAGGGAGATATAGATCTGGATTCAACATTCCTGACAGTGGACAAGTTTTCAGTCTGGTGTCCCAGTTCAGGTATCTCTCTAGTCTGCACAGATCTCAGACCCCACAAGCACATTCTCAGAAACACTGCTTTTAATCACATTATATAGGACATAAAAAGAACCAGCACTTATTAATTAATTGCAGATGTCTCCTACTTCTGTAACTCCACTGAATATGCAGCCTCAGAACAGCAGAATTCTCTCAGCCCCTCAGGGAGAAGATAATTGCCTTGATTTTATTTTCTAGCATAGTAAGAGGTTTTTATGGATTTTTGGCCCTTTCCTGATGCTTAAAACCTGCCACTCTATTTTCCAAACTTTGATTAGAAAAGCAATAAAAATCAATTCCTCCTCCTCATCATCACCAGCCTTCTTCCCCACAAAAGTAAAATGATCACGGTAAGCAGAAAGTATACAGCGCCCTGCGATATCTGAGAGCAACAATAAAATTAGAATAGCAATGAACAAGGGAAACTAGAATAGCAAGATAACCCTGGCACTCAGAGACCTCGGTGACAGGTGCCTTAAGAAGACATAAGTTAGATGGATGGAGAGGTGTAACCCCTCGCTCCCCCACGAGCAGAAAATGGTGTCACTTTTGAGCTAGTTCTGGACACAGGTGAGCAGACACTGGCAGCATAGATTTACTACTGTGTACGCTCCCTCAGGAGACTCTGCCCAGCAGGTATGCTGTTACACAGAGACTTCAACAACAGGAAAACTTCAGTTTTTTCTTATTTGATCCAGATTGGGTGGGATGGTGCACCCAGTGCCCTGGAAAGCTGGTTAACACTGGGCACAGTGGACCTTTGGCTCCACTGCTGTAGAAAATCAGATTCTTTTCTAGCACCACGGTGGAGCCTGAAAGAAAGGCCATTCGTGGCTGAGATTTAGACAGGCTGACCTTTCAGCTGCACCAAATTGTCACCAGATATTCTCCCCAGTCCTGAACAGGATCAGTCAGAGAGATTTAACTCTCTTCCCATGTGCATGATTTTTTGCTACCATAAGGGAACATGTTCTCTCTGGAAAGGGGGAGCTGATAAACAAGGAAGGGGTCACCTGCCCTTGAGACATGGAGATGCAATCTTTAAGCTTGGGGGTGAACGGAATGGCATCCTCAATCTTTCAGCACATGTAAAAAGATTGCCACAAGCCTCAGACTGACTGGAGTTTGTTCAGCTTTCAGTGGGAGTAGGGCAGGAAATAGGTAGAGTTTAGCAATGTAAGCACAGTTGTTTGTCGTATAAACAGTGCTAAGGAAGAGGTCAACACCAAGAATCATGAACCCTGAGGCTCTGTTACATTGTTTCCATGATGATTAGTGATAGAAGAACTGGTCAGACAGATGACTCATTTGAACTGCACGACTCAGGGTTCCATATTTGGTCATTTGGAGACCTTTCCCTTCTAAGGAGTAAACAGGGCTTTATGTGTTTCTTAATTACATGGCGGTAGGGTTCATAGTCCACACTGTTGCTTGGTTACTTGAATCTTGACTTATAAGTGGTGTAAGCTGCAAATGGGTGGCAGCTTTTATACCGGGAGTGGTGGGGAGGGAATCAGGGCACCTACACACAACAGTCTCCTTCCAAATTAATCCCCAGAGCACACTCCTTCCTGTGCACTGAAGGGGGTAGGTGTTTAGTGGAAAAATTAGTATGTGATCCTATCATTAAAGGGGGTATCATAATGCATATGCACAAAGGGGTTGAATTAGGTTTTTTTGGACCCCCTTAATTCTGCCATTTCCTAACTTTTGAATGTTTAACTTTACAAACATTGTTTTTGACGTAATTTTTTGTGTGTAATAAGTAACCTTGCAATTCTGTAGATGGTGGCATTAGTAATTCTGGCCTTTTCTTCTCTTATTTGCTAAGTATTCTGTGATTTGCAAGTGCATTATTCACTGGAATGCTTTGAAAGTATCCCATTACTCTGAGGTTTATTGTTTGAAAGGTGATTTTAAACTGCTTATTGTTAGATAGAGGGACTTTATGTTGTTCACTAAAGCAAAGGAGGAAAGTGAGCTATCACTGATATCCGCAACAGCTCTTCCTCACAAACTATGCGGTGGCATACATGTGTTTACTGAACAACAAAATCATGTAAGAAGTTTGTTATCTGAGAGGAAAGAGGGTTTTGTAATAAAAGGCCATTTCAAATCAGAAGAGAGGTAAATGTTCTAGCTAGATTGTGATTTCATTATTACTGCTTCTCCAAGTAGGGTGGCCAGGTGTCTGGTTTTCGATGCCGCCAACTGGGCCATTAAAGGTCCGGTTAGCAGTGCTGGGGGCTAAGGCAGGCTAGTCCCTCTTGTCCTGGCATCGCACGTGCCCTGGAAGCAGCCAACAGGTCCAGCTCCTAGGTGGGGGCGCCACGGGGCTCCATGCGCTGTCCTGCCTCGAGCACTGGCTCCGCACTCCCATTGGCCAGTTCCCAGCTAATGGGAGCTGTGGGGCCACTGCCTGCAGTGGGCAAGAACAGCACGTGGAGCCTTCTGCCCCCCGCCCCCCGAGCCCCGCCTACTAGCGTCAGACCTGTTGGCCACTTCCGGGGCACGCACAACGCAGTGTCAAGACAGATAGGCAGCCTGCCTTAGCCCCACTGCACCTCTGACCAGGAGACGCCTGAGGTAAGCCCAGGCCCCAAGCCCCTGCCCCAGTCCTGAGACCCCCCCCAACCTGGACCTGAGACCCCCCCCAACCTCCTGCAACGCAAAGCCAGGCCCCACCCAGAGCCCGCACCCCCAGTCAGAGCCTTCACCCCCTTCCAGACCCTAATTCCCTGTCCCAGCCCAGTGAAAGTGAGTGAGGGTGAGGGAGAGCGAGTGAGGGAGGGGACAAGGGGGATCCAGTGGACATAGTGTACTTAGATTTCCAGAAAGCCTTTGACAAGGTCCCTCACCAAAGGCTCTTACATAAATTAAGTTTCAGAGTAGCAGCCGTGTTAGTCTGTATTCGCAAAAAGAAAAGGGGGACTTGTGGCACCTTAGAAACTAACCAATTTATTTGAGCATAAGCTTTCGTGAGCTACAGCTATGCTACAGCTGTAGCTCACGAAAGCTTATGCTCAAATAAATTTGTTAGTCTCTAAGGTGCCACAAGTACTCCTGTTCTTTTTATAAATTAAGTTGCCATGGGATAAGAGGGAAGATCCTTTCATGGATTGAGAACTGGTTAAAAGACAGGGAACAAAGGGTAGGAATAAATGGTAAATTTTCAGAATGGAGAGGGGTAACTAGTGGCGTTTCCCAAGGGTCAGTCCTAGGACCAATCCTATTCAGCTTATTCATAAATGATCTAGAAAAAGGGGTAAACAGTGAGGTGGCAAAGTCTGCAGAGGATACTAAACTGCTCAAGATAGTTAAGACCAAAGCAGACTGTGAAGAACTTCAAAAAGATTTCACAAAACTAACTGATTGGGCAACAAAATGGCAAATGAAATTGAATGTGGATAAATGTAATGTAATGCACATTGGAAAAAATAACCCCAACTATACATACAATAAGATGGGGGCTAATTTAGCTACACCTAATCAGGAAAGAAATCTTGGAGTCATCGTGGATAGTTCTCTGAAGACGTCCACACAGTGTGCAGCGGCAGTCAAAAAAGTAAACAGGATGTTAGGAATCATTAAAAAAGGGATAGAGAATAAGACGGAGAATATTTTATTGCCCTTATATAAATCCATGGTACTCCCACATCTTGAATACTGCGTACAGATGTGGTCTCCTCATCTCAAAAAAGTTATACTGGCATTAGAAAAGGTTCAGAGAAGGGCAACTAAAATGATTAGGGGTTTGGAATGGGTCCCATATGAGGAGAGATTAAAGAGGCTAGGACTTTTCAGCTTGGAAAAGAGACGACTAAGGGGGGATATGATAGAGGTCTATAAAATCATGAGTGGTGTGGAGAAAGTGAATAAGGAAGTTATTTACTTGTTCCCATAATATAAGAACTAGGGGCCACCAAATGCAATTAATGGGCAGCAGGTTTAAAACAAATAAAAGGAAGTTCTTCTTCACTCAGCGCACAGTCAGCCTGTACAACTCCTTGCCTGAGGAGGCTGTGAAGGCGAGGACTATAACAGGGTTTAAAAGAGAACTAGATAAATTCATGGAGGTTAAGTCCATTAATGGCTATTAGCCAGGATAGGTAAGGAATGGTGTCCCTAGCCTCTGTTTGTCAGAGGGTGGAGATGGATGGCAGGAGAGAGATCACTTCATTATTACCTGTTAGGTTCATTCCCTCTGGGGCACCTGGCATTGGCCACTGTCGAAAGACAGGATACTGGGCTGGATGGACCTTTGGTCTGACCCAGTATGGCCATTCTTATGTTCTTATGAGCCACCAAGGGAGGGCAACAGTAGTGAGTGGGGGTCGAGGCCTCAGGGAAGGAGTAGGGCCTCAGGGAAGCGGCAGGACTAGGATGTTCAGTTTTGTGCCATTAGAAAGTTGGCAACCCTATCTCCAAGTGAAATTTAGGCAGACAGGAGCTAGTTTAGTCTAGCTAAAGCTGAACAACAAGAAAAAATAAAAACTGTCAGCACCAGCATAACCAGGGAAATTTGCATTTAGTGATTTTGTAAATAAGCAAAATATTTTTCATTCTTTCTTTGAATTTGCTGGTTGAAAATGATCAGCTTTTCTTTTGTGAACTCTTGGGGAGTTCATGCAGGGTGGATTTTTTTCAACATTTTCACCAAAAATTCCAGGTTTTCCTGTTGAAAATGTTAAAAAGAAGTATCTTGCTGAGCATGCTCCAGGGAGAATTCACTGGAGACTTTGGGGGGTTGGGGGGGGGGGGGGTTGGAGGGGCAGCAGATGTGCTTGTTTGCAGGAAAATGTCAGTTTTCATGTCTTATAGCTTTATTTTTCAGCTGTTGCAAAGATACATGGGATCTTGTATACCTATCTTCCACCTTATCTTGATAACTATGTTTCACAGCATGCAAAGATAACAGCATTGCTTATCATAACCAGAGCCGTGTCTAGCCTCTGGGAAATTGTGCTGTGACATCATACTGCTTCACACAGGGCATTTTTACATTGACACCCCTCAGGCCAATTGTTTGTGATAACCGTACACGCACAGCTATACGTCTGCACCACTTTACAGCACTGGTGATAGGGTCATGTTAAAAGTGAAAATAAAATCCTCTCTGTGCGCCCTTAGATGAAGTATGCTTTCTGTGCTTAAAGAGAAAACACTGGTAATAATGCACAGAGCCAAACTATTTTAAAACTTGGATACTAAGCTGCCTTCATGTGCCTGGGTATCACTGTATTTAGTTATGTTCTTAATCTCTTTTGGTGTCTTAATTTACCTCAGTAAAAGGTGACGATTCCGTGTGGCCACAAGCCATGGCTTAGAGCCTCCAGCTGATGGTAAAGTTGAGTCTCTATCACAGCTCTAGGTTCCTGTCAGGTTGCATGGCGGAGAGGGGATTTCCTCTGGAGTTCTCTTCATTGGCTCACTGCTTGTCCTAGCGGCTGAATTGGGGCCAGAATGCTCAACACCTTGCAATCTTGAGCCCATCACCCCATTAGCCAATGGATCACTCTTGACCTGTTTCAGGGCCCTATGCAGAAGCAGCTCTCCCTGCTGCTCAGTACCTATTTCAGATGGCCAGGTTGGAAAGACCTATAGAATACGTAGTTCCCAAACAGCAGATGTTTGTCACAGCTGTTTCTTTTCCTGTTCTTTTGTGAGCTGCTTGTGGAGAACCAGCAGACATCTATGCTCTCACTGTAGTTTTAGCCTGGGGTCCTGACATTCTTTCCATAGCTTTTGCAGCTCCAGTTTTTAAGGCAGGAAGCAAAAGCCTCCTGTGTATTATCCTGTTTCTGTGATGCCAGGTTTATAATATACAATACACCAATGCGTTCAGATACCACGCTGATGGGAGCCATATGGTTACCTACAGAGAATAATTGCCGCTGCACAGGCCCTTGGGCGAGAATGTACTCAGTGTTCAGCTATTTATTGCTGGAAGGTGCCAACCCGGCTTGTGACAGCAGTAGGCAGTATACCATTTTTTGGTATATTTATGCTGCTGAATTCTGCACATCCATTGCTTAAGGAAAGAGTTTGTTCTTTGGACTTTTGAGAAAAAAATCACAAGACTGACAGTTACATCCAGCTGAGGGTGAATCTTTAATCTCTCTCATCCCCCCAGTGTAGTGCAAGGGACATTGTATCAGTAAATGCTGCCACTGACCCAAGCAGCCTGTCCTTTTAGAAGTAATGCAAACGCTGACATGCACCATCATAATCAGCTCTATTTGCAAAACCCCGTGTACCTTCCACAAGAGGTTAAACACGACAGGACCTCATATTCTGCCATCAGGGAACATCTCAAACCCTGTTCTTTACACAGCTGGAACCAGAGAATATTTACATATTCCAAATGCCATCTTCCTATAAGGACAGACAATAAGAATGATCCTTCTAATGGAAACCTGATGATGCTGGGATGTGGTTGGTTAGCAAGGAAGAAGGCCTCAGATGCTACTCTGTGATTATGTTACTACTGTCATTGTCCTCAGGATTGCCTCCTTTGGGCTCCTTATACATTGCACCCAGTTATTCGGAATATGCCTTCCTCTCTCCTGAAGATGCTCTGAGTTTGGCACACTGGGATGTTGCACAGAGTGATGCTTTTAGTTAGGTGTTGAATAAAACATAATCTTCTTTGAAACCTCCACTTGTAACAGCTTTTCTTCCAGCCAGGGAAGTACCTATATTTCTCATTTCACTTACTGTGAACCTCCAGAGTCTCTTTCCTTGCTGTGTTCTAGAATTACTTGTTGAGATAGATAGAACACATGTGCAGAATCATTTGATCACAGTCTTCTTTACACTGTCACTTGTGGAGCAGTTTAAAATTAGCTGGTGAGACGCATGTTCCTGAGGACTCTAGGACACAGGGACACCTAGTATAGCCAGTTTGACTCAGTGAAAAGAATTAATGGAAATGCATGGCTCCTGAAGGCAGGAAATACCTCGAACAGGCCTTTTCCTCTTTTTGTTGCAAGGGGAGCACTGACAATAGATTCTGTATCTTGCAGCTGCGTTTCTGCACTGTCTGATGACTGCAGCATATTTACTCCAACAGACACAGAGTCTGCACCAAAAAGTGCTCAGGAAGGGCCCAGCACAATGCGGATGACCTGCCCCAACACATCTATTCTGTGTGAATTATATCAATAGCGTAGTGCAAACGTCAGAAAGAGCATCAGCTCCCGCCAGCAGGACCCGTCCATGTAGATGGGACATCATGAGCACTGCATTTCATAGGTTCAGATTTGTGTCCTGGGTGGTGTTTCCAATGGCAGGAAGGAAAGCAAGTGAGCAACATCAACCTGACAGAGAGAAACCATTTCTAGAGCTTGATGAAACTTGTGTTACAAACAGTGTGACTTGTAAACACTTTCCCTGCAGTTATATCATCAGAGCTAGCCTAAAGAGTAGCAATGACAGAAACATGAGCTGCTTTACCATGCATCAAATATAAACCGGGCTGAAACGGAATGAAGGTCAAGATTGCAGGAATGAGATGCAGAAATGCAGATTATAGCCACAGAAAATGAATAAGCAAGTGACTTTTTTGAACACAGTCTTTATTCTTCAGGGAACCCATGTGGGCTAATGATTTCAATGTCATTAGATAAGGGAGACTATAAACTCTTAAATCGCAGGATGTTATCAGTCATGCTATGCAAATTGCTATTACCGTGACCATCTTAGCTGTATTAAGAAGCATCAGCAGCAAATGCTTTAATTGGTGTTGCTGCGGCTTCTTTCGGATCCCCATCCTACAAGGGAAGGAGCTGGCAGCCACCGTATCTAGCCTCTCCAGCGTACTGGTTCGCACTGGGCGGGGAAAGGTTAGAGGTAATGTGTAGCACAGAAGATAGCTATACTTGCCATACTATTCTATCGCACAGAAGATAGCCACCTGAGGACTGTAGCTTCCCAGCACCCATTGTCACTGGCAGGAATTGCATGGCCATTACTCTGCACGGTAGATTCATATATAATGTCCCCAAAGGTGCAAACTTGCATTTCCCAGCAGGCATAGAGCAAGTCAGAGGGCTCTGCGATAGGTGGTTGATTTATGACAGGTTATTATTAGAGATGTGAGGCATGGAGGTGCCTTGGCAATAGGCAGCAATATTGTTTTTAAATAAGTCTGACATGTACAGCTCAAAAAACCACAGGCTATAAAATACACATTTCTGCACACCTGAGTCCTCACGCTCGCTAGTCCAGTCCTGCCACTGGCTCCACTTCCAAAGCACTACCAGCGCGCTTCACTCCTGTCCACATGCTGCCCTTGGTACTTTACCTCTGGGCCCACACAAACAGCTCTGCATGCGCCTTGGTCCTGACTTGCAGCCTCCTCTGCTCTGCGTGTCTTGAGCACAGATTACCAGCTAGGCACAGCTGTGTGGCGGTTTGGGGCTATGGGAATGAGTGACTGGATTGACAGCAACACATTCATTTCACATGGGAAATGCAAACTGTATCAAGCCTGATAACCAAGAATACAGGGGGAGAGAGGGTGAAGATCGGAGATGGACTGTGGGACGCTTAACCATATTAGGGGGAGTGACAGCTGTTGATTTCAGATAAGCAAAGGAGGCGAGCACGTACATTCGTCGGTACCAGCTGTTTCTGTATTTTTAAAGCATCTTCCTGCAGTATGATTTCCGAGAAAGCCCCTCCATTCCCAGTGTATAATACTAACCAAAGCAATGTGGACTTCCATGGGTATATCACCCCCGGGGATTCTATTCTTAGAGCATTTCTGTCTCCCACATGAGCCCATTTTTTGTGTAAATCACATGGAAAAAACTCTGCAACACAAATCCCCTGAGTGACTTCCTTGAAGTTGTCAAGGGGATCTGCACACACAGTGTGTTGTCCCACCACAGATGGCTACACACGTTTAAATGAGGTCAGTGGGAGTATTTCCATTCATTTCAGTGGGCTTTGGATCAGGCCCAGCGCTAGGAAAGTTCTTGGAGCTGACACCTTAGACACACACATCACATAAGACATTTAGTATGGTCCCAACTGTACAATGGGATAAAGGCTTGTGCCAGTCCAGAGTCCCTGAAAGAGGCTCTGACCAGGCACAGGAGTCTGCCTGCGTGGATCAGAATGCAGGATCAGGGTCTATACTCATGTGTTATGTTGTTGTCTCATTTTAATCAAGCCAGGAGATATTGCACGGCCTCATGCCACGGGTGTTCTTCCCCAGTCCACAAATCCTGGTGTTTCCAGTTTAAAAGTGAGTGCAGATAGGTCAAGGGAGCCATTACCAATGTTTGCACATCTGCAATTAGCAGTTTATAGCGGGGGCCGGCACCCATGCCAGAGCCACTGAGCTACAACCCTGAGGGCTGCAACTAATTTGTATAAAATGGAGCAGATTGCTCACCTGTATCTTTAATACAGAGGTGCAGAAAATGGAACTTCCATCCCATGGGAAATTCAGATATTTCTATGTTTGTCTTTGCCCTGAAGTGGGACAAAATATCAAAATCATGGAACTGAAATGCTGAAATATTTTGATTCAAAAACATCAAAATTATGTTTTCAACAGCTTCCATGTAGATTATGTTGAAACAGTAAAATATTATAAAATTAATAATATCAGAGTAAAACGAAGTGAAACCAAACAAGTCTAAAAGAAACATTTCTATGTTATCTAAATACTAAACTGGGAGGAGTGGTAGATACGCTGGAGGGCAGGGATAGGATACAGAGGGACCTAGACAAATTGGAGGATTGGGCCAAAAGAAATCTGATGAGGTTCAATAAGGATAAGTGCAGGGTCCTGCACTTAGGACGGAAGAACCCAATGCACAGCTACAGACTAGGGACCGAATGGCTAGGCAGCAGTTCTGCGGAAAAGGACCTAGGGGTGACAGTGGACGAGAAGCTGGATATGAGTCAGCAGTGTGCCCTTGTTGCCAAGAAGGCCAATGGCATTTTGGGATGTATAAGTAGGGGCATAGCGAGCAGATCGAGGGACGTGATCGTTCCCCTCTATTCGACATTGGTGAGGCCTCATCTGGAGTACTGTGTCCAGTTTTGGGCCCCACACTACAAGAAGGATGTGGAAAAATTGGAGAGAGTCCAGCGAAGGGCAACAAAAATGATTAGGGGTTTGGAACACATGACTTATGAGGAGAGGCTGAGAGAACTGGGATTGTTTAGTCTGCAGAAGAGAAGAATGAGGGGGGATTTGATAGCTGCTTTCAACTACCTGAGAGGTGGTTCCAGAGAGGATGGTTCTAGACTATTCTCAGTGGTAGAAGAGGTCAGGACAAGGAGTAATGGTCTCAAGTTGCAGTGGGGGAGGTTTAGGTTGGATATTAGGAAAAACTTTTTCACTAGGAGGATGATGAAACACTGGAATGCGTTACCTAGGGAGGTGGTAGAATTTCCTTCCTTAGAAGTTTTTAAGGTCAGGCTTGACAAAGCTCTGGCGGGGATGATTTAATTGGGGATTGGTCCTGCTTTGAGCAGGGGGTTGGACTAGATGACCTCCTGAGGTCCCTTCCAACCCTGATATTCTATGATTCTATGATTTTATGATAAATGAAATGAGAAAGTCTAAATGAATCGTTTCAAAACTTTGCCATAAAACATGTTGTCAGAATCTACATGGTCTCGTGAAATATTTAGATTTTGATGAAATAGCCTTTTCTCCGGGAAAATTGTTCAGTCAAATATTTTTTTGACCAGCTCTCTGGAGACTGGTGGTTCCAGCATGCAGTCTTGCACCCAATTCTTTCCAGCTCTGCCTCTGGCAGGGGGGGACGACTAGATCAGTTATATAGCAGCCCAAACTGCTGCATAAATAAGCCCATTCTATATGCAGTTGGCTTTTGCTATTGACCCCTAGATTAGTGTGGAGGGCATTCAGCTCTGGAACTCACTTCCGCTGTTGGTCTGACAGACTCCAAGTCTTTTGATCTTCAAGGTATGGTCTAAGACTCACATAATTTCTCAGGCTTTAGCCTGCGCGATCTTTGGGCCGTGCCTGCCTTATCCTGGAGGAAATTTACTTAGAACTGATATTGATCAGTGGGCTATGGCATTTCTAAACTTGCTGGTGCTCCTTGGGAATGTGTGGTTGCCCTTTATAAATCTATAAATAAATACAATTACCTGCTCTAGTAAGTAATTTAAAGGGGCTATTTCTAGCCTACCTGATTTATAGCCCATTTGTATTTTTTCACTGTAAGAAAGCAGAAGCTGGCCTATTACTCTGAATCATTTTAACTTTCAGTGGAGTAAGCAGGGTCATGGGAATTTATTTTTTTCAGCTGGCAGATTATTAGAGGATATGTTTATAAATAGCTATTCTGTAGCTGTGTTTAATGACTTTGCACATAAGCAACATGGTGAGTGCTGCAATATAAACAGCTAGAGAGATTGTAAGTTCCTGATTCTGCTGCCATTGAAGTCAATTATAAAATTCCATTGATTTCAGTGGATTTTCCATAAATCCCCTTGTTTGCAGGAAAGATGGGAGCCTGGAGGAATTGTTTATTTTTGTTTGCTACTATTTATTTTCTAAATAATTTATATTGGAGGCTTCAGGGAGAAAATGCAAAATATACCCATTGATTTAATATTAACCATTAGCCTAATTCAGCCTAAGAGAATCAGCAGTTAAGAGTCTGATGATTTCCATTTAAGCTCTATCAGAGCAGCTTCCTGGATGCACCAAAGTCAGAGTTTAGTAACAAGGAATGAAATCCCAGCTCCTGTGAAGTCAATATAGCAAATCTCCCATTGATTTCAGTGGGGCCAGGATTTTACACCCAGGAGTTTTAAGAATCTGCTTCCAAATGGATTGACTGGCAGTTAAGGAAAGAGATCTCATATTTCACCACATCCCCACAAAAGGATATATTTAAAAAGTAAAAAGCCAAGAACATAGAAACCCACGCTCTTTTAGAATCAAGCATTGCAGACAAAAGTGGTTATATAGTATCATTATAATTTATTAGGTTTGTAGCTCACCATATGCAATAAATTATAGTCAACATAATTATAGCATTGTCATAAAACACTACCATGGAGTATTTCTAATATCTAACACACTATCTACAATTAAGCTCTGTAATTATGGTATATTAATATCAATGAGAAATGAACAAAATATCTTTAAAAAGACTTTCACAGTAAATTCAGTTCAGGAGAGGAACTTCATTATTTTTGCTTTTGTGCAAAAAATTCATGATATGAGTATACCACATAACAATGAGAAAAGAGATACAATTGCATAGTGTTTCTAAAAAAAAATGCACTCCCTGAAGGTTGAACTTGTTACACCCATGTGGTGTATTTTTAATGCATTTTAACAAATGCAAAATAAATGATCAATAGCTGATCAGTCACTACAACCCTCCATCCCAGTAGACAACAGTGAGGCTTAGAAATCGTTTAAAGATTCAGTAAAAACAAGTTTAAAAAAAAGATGAAACCAGTAAACAAGTAGAAGAAAATGTTCTATTCTGCTTTCACCTCAGATTTACTGAGAAAATTGAGTCTGACTGGGTGCTTGTGTCATTGTCCCATAGTTCTGTGCCTGGAAGCTCGCTGGGTATGTTTCTTGCCAAACATGCTGGTTTCTTTCACTCGTACGTAGGCTTTTCTGATTCTCTTGTTGCTGACACCGGTTCTTTCGCATTTGGAGAGTTTTCAATCACTCCTGGAAGCTTTCTGCAGTGTGTAAAATTGGATTGAATGCTTATAGCCAGTTTTCAGGTTCACTTGTCTGGCCAGAAGCTTCCATGGTTGTGGAGAATATCATATTTGTTAAGATTTCACAAACTCAGTTTTGTTCTTTAAATATAGCTTTTCTTCCATCTCCTTTTCCTTAGATAGTTCAATGAACTTTAATGGAATATTTCCGAAGTTTCAGAAACTGGAAAAGTTTGTCTTTTGTTCTCTGCTTTAGTGCCATTAATGCTCGTGTTTTCTCCTCCAAGTCCTGATCAGCGTCAAGTATGATCCTGGCTCTTTCCTCTGCTTTCTTGTCTCCAGAGTTTTTGAAGAGCTTTTGAAGAGATTCTTGATCTATGCTTTCATAGATATTGGCCACAGCTTTCTTTCGCAAGGCTGTGTCAAACCGATAGCCATGGACTGATGGGCTCACTCTTAAGGATGTAGACATGGTTGAAATTTGATTGCTTCTCTTTGCTTTCATCTATATCAGATGCACCGGTATTTGCCTTCTAGGACTCATCAGAGAGATCAGTACAAAACATATTCACAGAACTGCTATTTAAAGGCATCCAGAGCAAAAAAACCCTGGAAGGATCAAGTTACAGCAATGACATCAGAGCAATCTCAACACAGAATAATTATAGTCAGATTTAACAGTTAAGATGCCAGATTTCCTTGTTTGTAAAAATGAGAGCAAAAGTTTTCCTTTACTCATGTGAGGAATAGACTTTACACACACAGCCTTTGGTTGGTATGCTCAGACAAGGAGAACACATTCAGAAATTTTTGCCAAGTAAACAGACTCATTTGCAAGAGAGAGGTTGTTAATCCATTTGAGGAATAAACCTCTGTCCTAGCTTATTACTATGCTACTAAAACTGTTTGTTGGGAGCAGGTCTGAGCCACTGTGCTCTTTGTATAGTTCTCTGTGAATCGTTTCTAGCCCAGCCGAAGGAAAGTGTAATAAAGCAGCGACACACACTTGGGGCTGATTACGGAACATTTGGGGCTGATTACTCCATGATGAGAATAATATTTAGTGCTCATACAGGGCTTTGCATTTTCAAGGTGGTTTACAAACATTATTTACTCCTCACAGCACCCCTGTGAGGCAGATATTGTTACTATCGCCTCAGATTTCATTACACGCTACGTTCATATCCCCACCAAAGCCAGAGCTACACTCTTCATGCCTGCCAGGACATCTCGCCTCTGGGAGCACATGGAGGCATGTAAATCACCCACTGTCTGGAAAGCCCCTCAGCAATGAGCCAGAACAAAGTCAGCACAGAGCGGAGCTGGATTGTCCTGCTTGGGTGGGTTTAATTTGGACTCATCGTGTTACTTCCCCCACTCTGAGAAAGCTCCCGATTTCCACCCTACACTCCATGCCCCAAAGACCCCACATTCCAACAACTGTCACTCCAGGAGATGAGGGCTGGATATAGCTACTTAAGGAGGATCAGTATTTGTTGTTTGGGCCTATGGGGGTCATTAGAGAGCACCGCCAGGTGCCACTTCCCTCACCCTCCACCCCCTCCAGGACAGCGTAATGGCTGGGGGCATTGCAGATGTAAAGATCCCACCGTTTGCTTCCTTATCCCATGACACTTCAGCCAGAAGTCAGGAGAGGTCATTTTTGTTCAGCCAACATGCTGCTCCATGTTATCCTGATCACGGCTTCCATACAACCCCGGGCACTGCCTATGATTACTTATGGCAGCTCGGGTTAATTCAAAATGCTTAGCTGCCACAGTGGTGGGGTGCTTTATGAGTAGAGAGGGAGTCAGATAATGCCAGCTGACTGGCAGATAATCTGTGGTCAAAACTCACTTCTGCTTCCTGCTTTTCACATTTTGACAGGAGCAGAGAGCTGTGACAGTGTTGCTGGAACACTAGACCCTAGACACCCTGGTTAGCCCATAATGCTATTGCAGCTCACGTCCCCTTTTTAATTTTTAGCAGTAGTAGAAAAGAGAATAAAAAGGAAAAAAGCTTTTAAGGCATGTTGAAGAGCTGCCATGAAAGATAAAAGCACCCAGTACAGCCACCAATTTAAAGTCACATCAAATATATGCACATTTACTTGACTCTGAACATTTGCTTTAATTAATTTCAGAGCTACATAGTTTCATAGATTTCATAGCCAGAAGGGGCCATTAGATCATCTAGTCTGACCTGTATTACACAGACCATAGAACTTCATCCAGGTTCTCCTGTCATGAGCCTAATATACTTGTGTTTGGTCGCAGAATTTTTTTTTAGTTATCTCAATAGGTAGTAGTCACGCAATAATGTGCAATGGCTCAGTGTCCTGTGGTCTTTACGTCTAGGCTGTTAATGCTTTAAAAAAGGTCCTATTTCTTTTGCTTGATGGTCTGATTTAGAACTGGTCAAACTCTGCAGATGCAATGTTCATGAACATTTGTTTGAATTCACACAGTTGGTTTGGTTTGAATGTGCTCATACCAGTCTTTATGAGATTATTCAGTCTTTGTGAGATGTCTTTGGCTCTTCTTTGTGAGAATGCCCTGAGCCACAGGAGAACAAGGCTGCTCATATGTGAACATCAGGATTTGCTGCTGAATATTTACGTATGATTTCTTTAGCACTGTTGGTTACTTGCCAATCCATATGCTTTATTCTCCTATTTTAAAAGTTTTATCTGTCCAGTCAGGGAGCCAAAGCCTCTCTATGTGACCGGCCACACACCACAAATAATGGATAGGGAATATCTGAAGTAAAAGGTTTGTAACAAGGAATAACAAATTATCTGAAATGATTCTGTCCAGATTATCCAGTGAACATCTTATTGTTGTTTATTTTCTGTATTATGGCAGCTCCTAGGAGCCCCAGTGGGGGACCAGGACTCCATTGTACTAGCACAAAAAGATGGTTCCTGCCCCAAAGAATGTTACATATAACTAGGGGGCCCTACCAAATTCATGGTCCATTTTGGTCAATGTCATGGTCATAGGATTTTAAAAATAATAAATTTAATTATTTAAGCTATCTAAATGTGAAATATTAGGATGCTGTAATTGTAGGGGTCCTGACCCAAAAAGGAGATGTTGGGCTGGGGGTCACAAGTTATTGGGGGTGGGGGGGTTACAGTACTGCTACCCTGACTTCTGCCCTGCTGCCTTCGGAGCTGGGCACCCCGCCAACAGCCGCCGCTCTCCGGCCTCCCAGCTCTGAGGGCAGCGCCGAAGTACGTGTGGCAATACCGCAACCCCCCCAAAATAACCTTGCAACCCCCCTGCATCTCCCTTTTGGGTCAGGACCCCTAGTCAGAGAAATGTTAATCTCCCCCCATGAAATCTGTATAGTATCGGGTAAAAGCACACAAAAGATCAGATTTCACAGTCCGTGACACGTTTCTCATGGCCGTGAATTTGGTAGGGCCTTACATATAAATAATGTATCTTTTTTATTAAATTACTTGTGAAAAATACAATAAGGAGCAAGTGAGATTGTTCTGTGACTGATTCATGAACAGAAAAGAGAGAGGTAGTCATCAGAGGATGGTATTTAGATAACAATTCCGCCTATGTGCTTTATGCTGGTTCTAGCTTGCCACAGCTCTTATCTCAGGAGGAGGGAGGGGATGCCATTTAGCCATAGGAACACTTCCATATCTGTATATTATTAACAGGTTGTAAATAAATGTGTTGGGCATGCCCTAGGTCCAGTGCCATAGCTCTTATTCAGCCAACATCCTGCTGAATCAGATGGATTTTGGCTGAATACGTATTGCAGCACTATTATCCTTTAGCATTATCATCACCTGGGGTTAATTTGTTCCTCTTGCTGTTGAATAGGTCCATGAGAGAGTTTCTATTGGTTACGCACCCTTTTCAGCATGTGGATATTAATGTTGCCGGTTCTTGGTTTTGTTTTGGGGTTTGGGGGGGGAGGGTGTTTCCCCCATGAAAGGGAAAAGCCTCATGCTTAATTATCAATTGCTATTCACAAAACAGAGAGTCAAGGTAAGTGGGGTAATATCTTTTATTGGACCAACTTACCTTGGTGAAAGAGACAAGCTTTCCGGCTTACACAGAGCTCTTCTTCAGGCCTGGTACCTGAAGAACCCAGAGCTGAAGAAGAGCTCCATGCAAGTTCAATAGTTTGTCTCTTTCCCCAAGAGAAGTTGGCCCAATAAAAGATATGACCTCACCCACCTTGTCACTCTCATATCCTGGGACCAACATGGCTACAACTATACTGCAAATATTCACCAAGGAGTAATAGATGGGGGCACTGGGAGGAGAGATTGGGAGAGGAGGAAATTCCCAACTCCTGAACTGCACATTTCCAGCTCAGATGCAAGATGCTGTCTCTGCAACACAGTAGGAAAAGTTTTGGGTAATGTTCAAAGTATATTTCATTGTAAAATATTAAATATACTTTGCTTCACTGGACAGATAAATAAGTTACCAAACTGTCTGGAAATAGCATAAATTGTGCCGAACAAATGGTTATCTGTCTCCCAGCTGTATCTATAATGAGCCCTCCTGTTGTGATGCAGCATTGCTCTTTTGCCAGGGTAACAGCTATGGTACATTCATGCAGGTCCCTTCTTTTTTAGCACCTTCTATCACTTCTCTGCATGTGTTTACAGTGATGTGGCTGATCGTATTAATTTCATAAAACTGTTGAAGATACACAGTCTTGTGCACGGAGACTGGTGCCAGACAGGCACAGGAAAGTGTCTGCTATGGAAACAAAGAACAAAACTGATGCATAGGAAGTAAGACAGCAGCAGCTGCCAGGCACACACACGCATTTTCTTGTGAAATAATTTTGCTGTGAGCAGTGTCAAACATACCTCAGCCCCCTTAGAGCTTTTGTTCCTACTTAGAACAGTGATTATGTTTGGTTGCTTTAGGACATGTGGCATGCAACCATACAGCACTCCTGAAATGCTCTTTGACTAATTTTTTTCTGTTATATAATTTATGAAATACTTCCTCATGAATTAGTAATTCTTTTCTCGTGAATTTGGGGGATTCTCTGGAAAAGATGTGATTTCTATAGTGCTGCTCATGATATTCATGGTACAATTAAGTCTTGAAATTATTAGACATCCTGCTGCTTTACATATTAAAAGGAGTCTGGTTTCTAATTCATATTCTCTCTGTCCTTGCAGAATAAATAGCTCAGCCGCATCCCTGATTCCATCATGCCTTTAAAACTCTTGGCATTCTAGTTATCGTAATTTGTCTTGCCTAAGGAGCAGTCAAGTTTGTCCTTAGCCCCACAAAATGAACCCTACATGTTAGAAATTGAAAGTTCAGCTCCTATAACTCATCCTGTAGTGTCCCAGGACCCAGATCAGGGCCTTGAGGGCTGAGGTGCTTGTTGTCACTTATTATGGGCCACATTGAGCCGCCAGGCTCAGCCCCTGGAATATAGGGCAGGGCATAGCCGGGCTGCCCCAGGAGTAGCTCCTGGAGGGAATCGTGACTCAAAGGGCTAGATCCTGTTGCACTGCTCCAGTAAAGCTGCCCTAAGGCAGCAGCTGGGGATGCCCCTAATGTAGAGGATCCTGAGCTGACATAGGAGTACCACTTGAATCCCTTTGGCCCCTATCTCAGGAAAAGGGGCATTCTGGGATGGAGGCGTGGTAGAGAAGGACAGATAAGGCTGGACCAGAGTATGATGTCCCTCCAGAGATCAAGACCATTGGAAGAGCCTCTTGCAGACTATTATCTGCTGGCACAAGATAGAGTAGCTCCCAGGACTGGAGGGGACAGAAAGATGAAATAAA
This sequence comes from Natator depressus, assembly GCF_965152275.1. Lineage (NCBI taxonomy): Eukaryota > Metazoa > Chordata > Testudines > Cheloniidae > Natator > Natator depressus. The sequence continues at coordinate 1,153,292 of NC_134259.1, forward strand.
ACCTGCTATGCATTCACCTCTACACATGTGCCGTATGCAGCCTGTGCTCTTCCCATACCTTAATGATTCTTCGGATGAACTAGGCCTGTGTTTGTTTTTTTATAAAAAGGCAGGTGACTTTGGAGGAGCTTTGAATTTCGTAAGGAACATTTTGCACAGCTTTCCTTCATCATTAGTCTGCTAAAGCCTAGGCAATTTGTGATCTCTTATACTTAAGGAACTAGCTGAAGCAATCTTGGAACCGTTAGCAATGGTCTTTGAGAACTCCTGGAGGATGTTGAGAAGTTACAGGGAGTTAGAGAAGGGAAACATAGTACCTGTCTTTAAAAAGGGGAACAAAGAGGATCCAGGGACTTATACACCAGTCAGCCTAACTTTGATACCTGGAAAGATACTGGAACAAATTATTAAACAATCAATCAATTAAACACAGGCATCCGACGAAGTGGGTCTTCACCCACGAAAGCTGATGCTCCAATACGTCTGTTAGTCTGTAAGGTGCCACAGGACTCTTTGCCGCTATTAAACAATCAGTTTCTCAGCACTTGGAGGACAATAGGGTGATAAGGAATAGCCAGCATGAATTTATCAAGAACAAATCATGCCAAACTAACCTAATCTCCTTCTTTGACAGGGTTACCGGTCTAGTGGATGGGGGAGAGGAAGTAGATATAATATATTTTGATTTTAGTCAGGCTTCTGACACAGTCCTTCCTACATGGCATTCTCATAAGCAAATTGGGGAAATGCAGTGTAGATGAAATTACTGTAAGTGGGTGCACAACTGATTGAGAGACCATATGCAAAGAGTAGTTATCAATGGCTCCTTGTCACACTGAGAGGTGGTATCTACTGGGTTCTTGAAGGGGTCAGTCCTGGGTCCAATACTATTCAATATTTCTGTAATGACTTGGATAATGGAGTGGAAAGTAGGCTTATAAAATTTGCAGATGACACAGAGCTAGGGGTGCGTGGTTGCAAGCACTTTGGGGCACAGGATTAGAATTCAAAATGATCTTGACAAATGGGAGAATTAGCCTGAATTGAACAAGATTAAATTAAATAAAGACAAGTACAAAGTACTTCACTTTGGAAGAAAAAATCCAATGCACAACTGCAAAGTGGGGAATAACTGGCAACGTGGCAGTACTGCTGAAAAGGATCTGTGAGTTATAGCGGATCACAAACTGAATATGTCAACCCTTGGATGCAGCTGTGAAAAAGGCTAATATCATTCTGGGATGAATTAACTACTCTATGTACTGCTCTGCTCAGTACTGGTGAGGCCACAGCTGGAGTACTGTCTCAGGAGCCCCACTTTAGGAAATATGTGGGCAAATTGGAGTGAGTCCAGAGGAAAGCAACAAAAATGAAAAAAGGTTAGCAAAGTCTTCAAATATGTTAAGGGCTGTTATAAAGAGGATGGGGATCAGTTGTTCTCCATGTCCCCTGAAGGTAGGACAAGAAGTAATGGCCTTAATCTGCAGCAAGGGAGACTGAGGTTAGATATTAGGCAAAACTTTCTACCTATAAGGGTAGTTACGCTCTGGAACAGGCCTCCAAGGGAGGTTGTGGAATCCACATCCTTGGAGGATTTTGAGAACAGGTTGGACAAACACCTGTCAGAGATGGGCTAGGTTTACTTGGTCCTACAACTGTGCAGAGGGCTGGACTTGATGGCTTCTCAAGGTCCCTTCCAAGCCTACATGTCTATGATTCTGTGGTTATTACTGTAAGATATTGCAGCCCTATTAGAGAACATTGGCACTGCTGCCTGTACTGCCAACCCCAAAAGCTGAAAAATCGTAAGTCAGGCCTCCAGAAATCAAGAGATTTACAAATAATAATTTTAGGTTATTTTTAATCTTGTTTCTGAGCCTTTAGGATGCTTGGTGAAATTCTGAAGCCACCATGGGGGCTAGGAACCCTCCCCTGCCCTTTTTTTTTTTGTGTTAATGAAAGCCAAGATTGTCACAAAATCTCACTTATCCCCAGGAGCTGGAGCTTTCAGTAAAACAGCACACATTGTGAGGCTCATGATAACATCAGGAGCGGTGGCAATGCTGGGCTGTCTTTTGGCAGTAGGAATATGAATATTCCTATTAATTCCTAGCCAATAAAAATGCAAAATGAGAAACCAAATCAGGACACTTTCCATGCTTCAGAGCTCCCAGCGTGAATTATAATCACAGATTTCTTTAAAATACACATTAAATTTTTATCCGTTTCTTCTCCCACAGAAATATCCTGCTATGGTCAATTTTTCAAAAAGAGCTTCTTTGAAAATGAAGTTTTAACACTCGACACCAGCTGCCTTTGTTTAACAAACCCTCTGTCTTTAAAATATTACCTAAAAAAGAACCAAAGATAAACTGTTCTCTTTTTAATTTTTAATTGGTGAGTCATATCTTAAACATTCGGAAACTGAGCCGTGGGCATTTAGAGTTTCTTTAAAAAAAGAAAACAACCGTGATCATAAAACAAACATGTTTATGGCCAGGAAATGAAGACGAGGAATTTATACATATTTACCATACAATGGGTGATATTTTTTATTTTCTCATAAATTATTGTGATTTAGCCAGAAGGATTCCCCTCTCTTCATCTCCTGAGATATACCGGAGAATAATTAAAAGTTTCTCTGTCGTGAGAAATGGGTCACCCAAGGACCTTCTGAAGCTACTATGTGTTTGAAGCGTGTGCACGGAAGAGAACCTTGACGATATGTGTGTGTGCATAGATGTATGGCAGTGAATTATAATGTAATGAAAGGTACTGGAGCTACAGCTTGTAGAGAATGAACTTCCTTATTTATCCTCAGAACAGGTGCGGCAAGCCGCATTCTTCTGGCCTAGGCTCTGATTCAGCAAAATACGTAAGCATGTGCAGAAGTGCTTTCTGAAGAGGGGTCAAACTTATCACATACTCAAAAGTGTTCCCATACCTTGTTGAATCAGAGCCTACGCCTCTGTGCATGGACTGCGAACAAGGATTAGGATTCACTGTGATTGAGCTTTTGGCTGTTTTAAGAACTGAGACTCCCACATTTCCCAGGGATCATCAAATGGATGTCAGGTGGCTAATTATTTTGGTCTCTATGGACCTAGGTCAGCTGTAAAGCAGTGCTCTGGCAATGAAAGGTTCCATGTCCCATTGCCACTCCCCTGAGTCTTCCTGGCCTCCACTTGGCCAAAGCAGCTGTTCGGTTTATGTATTTTTCATGCTGCAAAACGAAGAATAGTCGATGCAGTTTTAAAAGTACATTTTAACTATGTTCAGTTTCTCATGGAAAACACACAAAGGATCTTCATTCAGTAACTTTTATTAATAGAAAGCATTACGAATATTTGCAAAATTGCTGGTGCTTTAGACATTTGAGCCATTTCTTGCTTTTTCCCATTGCAAGCTTATGTGCACCATGATATTTGTTTAACCTCAGAGTCACTTACAGATTTTTTTCTTTGGCTTCCTCCTCTCCTGTGGGCTGGAGGATCCTCGCACTGGTTAGGGTACAATGAATACAGCTCTCAATATGCTTGTTTGCTCTCAGTCTGGGGAGTGAATTAAAGAGGTGATTCTCTCCAGCACAGAAACAGCTGTGAGATTACAGTACGGTTAAAGAGGAGCCAGCTCATAATGTTCCTCTCAGAATCTTAATCCCTGAGAATTACTGAAATGTCTAAGTCATGTGAATAGCTGTACCTGACCTGACTTTTCACCTTCCACCTAGTACTTCTGACCTCTGGCACAAGGCTAGTGCAATATTTGCTAAATGACCTCACCTTTTACAGTACAGGCCTTATCTGATTTGTAATAGACCCTCTGAGAGGTCATGTCTGCAGCCTCAGAAGGTGTGTTCCCTACTTTTTGCCTAAAAAAAGTTGGTGAGCCAGAGAAATAAGGGAAAAGCAACAAGACACCAGAATATTTCCAGCAGCTGAGTATAGTGTCTGACTAGACTAGGGTCTGGCATGCAGTCAGTCACCTCCATCAGGGGGACTCTTAGAATGAGAGGTAAGATTACTAAGAAACACAAAGGGGTTGGTGATATCTGGGGTGCACAACCAGTTATCCAGGGAATTCCCTATTGTGATTGTGCAGATTTCCCAACCATGTGGCATATATTATTAGCAGCGCATGCCATAATATACTAGCACTCAGGCTACACATGACAACTGACGTCAGTGTAAGTTATGTAGCTCAGAGGTGTGAATAAACCACGCCATTGAGTGATGAAATTACACTGACCTAAGCCCCGGGCTTGGACAGCACTATGTCAGCAGGAGAGCTGCTCCCAAGGACATGGCTACCGCCACTCGCAGGAGCCTGAGTGATTAAGTTGATGGGAGAGCTCTTTCCCGTCAGCTTAGAGTGTTTGCACTAGTGCAGTGGAGATGCTGTAAATTCCGTAGTGTAGCCACAGTCTCAGACTGAACCCAGCAGGGATACCAACATGAATAATCCTTCCTTGCATGCCCCCTGGTCTCCATCTCAGGGAGATGGGGCTCCTTTGAGCATTGTACGTGTCTATGGTTTATTCACCAGGAGGGGTAAAGTGAGGATTTGAGTCTCTAGGGCTGTCAAGTCAGCGCCTTTCAGGAGCAAAACATTCATCCAAAAACAGAAGTGAGAGAGTTTGACATTGGGCGAAGCGTTCTACTGTCTGAGACTCTCCGGCAGGTGGAAGGAACCTTGGTGAAAGAGGCAAAGTACCAAAGTGGAAAGAGTTATATATCTTTTCAGTGACTTGTTTTGCCAGGCTAACTCCAGGTGGGCTGAGCTGGCTCCTGACCCCAGTTGACTAAACTTCTGAAGAGGTTCTAGTTTAGATGCACAGCAATAAGGTGACTTATCTTAATTGTAGTTTTGCACTAGCCCAATTTCTAGAAAATGAATGATTTATCAGCTCAGTTCCACAGACGGTACCGTTCACACAACTGATTTGAAATGAGAGCCAGAATGAAAAACTAGTACGTTAGTCATGGGAAGATATGATTAAATTTCAACCCTTCTGTCATAAATATAAAGGGAAGGGGAACCACCTTTCTGTATACAGAACTATAAAATCCCTCCTGGCCAGAGGCAAAACCCTTTCACCTGTAAAGGGTTAAGAAGCTAGGATAACCTCGCTGGCACCTGACCAAAATGACCAATGAGGAGACAGGTTACTTTCAAAGCTGGAGTGGGGGGAAACAAAGGGTCTCGCTGTCTGTGTGATGCTTTTGCTGGGACCAGGTCAAGAATGCTCTTCAGAACTCCTGTAAAAAGTTAGTAAGCAATCTAGCTAGAAATGCGTTAGATTTTCTTTTGTTTAATGGCTGGTAAAATAGCTGTGCTGAATGGAATGGATATTCCTGTTTTTGTGTCTTTTGTAACTTAAGGTTTTGCCTAGAGGGATTCTCTCTGTTTTGAATCTGATTACCCTGTAAGGTATTTACCATCCTGATTTTACAGAGGTGATTCTTTTACTTTTTCTTCAATTAAAATTCTTCTTTTAAGATCCTGATTGCTTTTTCATTGTTCTTAAGATCCAAGGGTTTGGGTCTGTGTTCACCTGTGTAAATTGGTGAGGATTTTTATCAAGCCTTCCCCTGGAAAAGGGGTGTAGGGCTTGGGGGGATATTTTGGGGGAAGACGTCTCTAAGTGGGCTCTTTCCCTGTTCTTTGTTTAACACGCTTGGTGGTGGCAGCATAGGGTTCAAGGACAAGGCAAAGTTTATACCTTGAGGAAGTTTTTAACCTAAGCTGGTAAGAATAAGCTTAGGGGGTCTTTCATGCAGGTCCCCACGTCTGTACCCTAGAGTTCAGAGTGGGGAAGGAACCTTGACAACTTCAATTTCAAAAAATAGCTTAATAGAAAAAAACCTGCTACCATGAGTCCCTGTTCAGAACTTTTTGTCCTTTCTACCACCTATGAAAACATAAATTAAATAGAGACTAGCTGCTAAGACAGCTATTGTTATAACAATTATATTCTGCCCTATTAATTTTGCTCTGTGATGTCATCTCACAATTAAAAAGAAAAGAGTGATTTGTTAACTCAGTCACGATGTAGTTCAGTGGTTTGAGCAGGGGATGCCTTTGCTAGTGCTGCCATTGACTCAGTCAGTGTCTGACCTGAGCCTCATTTTCTCCACTTAACATTGTCCGTGGAGCGGTTGGCACTTAGAGCCTTTAATCACAGCCCCTCCAAATATTATGCAAATTCTAATTCTTTGAGTGACTCAAAAGCCGGATTCTCATTTTCTCTAGAAAGCAGTCACAGCAAAAAAGGAAGGCAAAAGAAAAGCAACGTGAATTAAAGGTGTTTTTGTGCCAGTAGCACAGCGAAGGTATAGATGCCTCTACGCAGTTCAGCTTCTACTTAACGGCTTTACCTTTGAGGATCTTGGCCATGAGTAGATTTGAGGTTCGGGGCCATGTCCTTTTACCTGCACGATTAGTCCCATTGAGATCAATGCTTCTTAAATCAGCGGAACTAGATTTACTCATGTGATGTTTGTAGGATCGGGCCCTTGGACAGCTCATGGCCAGTGAATGATTGTGTCTCCCATGTAAGGCAGGAAATTAAGCTTTCTAAAGGAGGAGACTTTTAAGATGTACCCGGAGTCTGACATCCTAGCAACTTGCAGAAGAACCTTGTGGCCCTAGGCATGTTATATGCATGCTGCACTTTGCATCATGATTACAGAGAATAATGAAATAAACAAACCAAAGGATGGATAGGAAGCCTATAGAAGTGCCCAGGCTCTATGATTGCAGATGCCAGAATTCTAATGTGAGATGCTGCCCTTGCTGTCAAGCCCTGCAGTGATTCTGGATTTTGGCTTCCAGTGGCTTTGCATGCAAGTCAGGAGCTGGTGTGTGATATTACAGGGGTGCATATAAGACATATGTCCTTTAATGAGAGGCCTATTTGCATGGATGAAGAGGAGATGGAAGCTTTGCAGTATACCTTCCTCCTTGAGTAATCAGAATAAACCATGAAATTTAGTTTGTTTTCTTTCTTAAGGCTTTTGTTTAACCACAGGAGTTAATCATGTAATAAAGCAATGAGAAAAGCAGAGCATATCAGAGGGACATTTGGGGTCTCACTGAGAATTAATAGTTCTTCAGTTCCCATATATTCTCTCTTAACTGTCCTGTCATTGTGAGTTAATAATGCAGTACATGACATGATAAATGGCCAGTTACTGTAAGTAAATTATGCTCAGTTTCCAGGTTGAGAAACTGAACAGAAACTTATGATATTTTAAGAATGTTAACACACTCGCTCACACACATCAGCCCTGCATGCAACAGATCTAATTAAAGCCTGAAGAAAACAGCAGTCTCGAATCTGCCTTCAGAACAGAGTGCTCATTTTCATAGACGCTCTGGTGATGGGGGCTGTATAAATATCTGTATAGATAGATTCTCCATTTGCTTTCTGTCCTCTGAAGCTTCATGTCCTTCAAAATACCAAAGAAAACTTGCTTTGTCATTCTGCACACTTGAGTAAATAATATCCACTTGGAATAAGTATCAGGTAAAACAATATCAGTCCAGGGCAATGGGTCTGGCTCTAATCACACAGGGAATGCACTGTGGGATAAAAAATAAAATGCAAAGCTATATCCAGCCTGGAGGTATCTCCACTGAATGTCTGTGTTCCATTAGATTCTTCTCTTCTTGGAAAAAATGTTGTGTTTATGATTTGCAAGAGACAGAGGCGGAGCATAGACTCAAACTCAGGAAAAGAGAGAGAAGCCTACATTGGAGAGTATGCTGAGTATGGAAGAGGAGCTGTTCTCACGGTGTTTTCTTTCACAACTTTCCTGGGTTTTAACACTGCTGAATGTGCAATGGCAGAACATACAGTGCTATATAATATCATATATGCACACCTACACAGAGAGCAATTGAGAGAGAGAGAGAGACTATTTTAGAACTAAATGAAGTGTCCATCCTAAGAACTGCTGAGATGCTGCATACAATATACAATAATGTAAACAATTCTGGCTCCAACAGTCCAGAGAAACCAACCTTTCTTACCTTCAACAAAAATAATGAAATAAAAGAGGCGGCCTCCCCTTTTCAGGGACTTTCCTTGGGAGGTTATAAGATGGTTGAAGATGGACTAACCTGAAGAGGAAGGCTTTAAAGTGAGCTTTGCATGGAGCAAGACGATGATGAAGATCTTGCAGGAGGGCAAGCTGCAGATGGGAATTGGAACTGAATTGGAAAAGTTCAGTTCTACCCCATTCTAGATGGAAGCTGAGGCTGAAGAGCAAGGCTGTCCAGCCAGTCTCAAGTGCCGTCTGGGACACAGGGGGAAAGAGGGTCTCTCAAGCAACTTGTACATGAGTGACCATAAGAACCCCTGAAATGTTTGTGGCATTCTGCTCTGTTGCAAACGTTTCTAGCAAGGAACTCATCCCAGGTCTGAATGTTAAGAACAAGTGTCCCGAAGAATATTCCTTACAATAACTTCATGCAGGTGCACCTAGAAGGAAAGAGAGAGTTGTTGACAATTCTCTAGACGGAGCATCCTCTGGTCCTGAAATAAAGAACCTCACATCTCAGTCCCATCTGTGCAGCAGACCCTCCTCTAGCTGATACTCTGTGTTTTCCCCTTCAGGCCCTAACTGTATTAGGGTTGTGTTCAGCCCCCATCTCCATATTACTATTTGCATTACAGTTGTGTTCAGGGGCCCCAACCAATCCTAGGCCTTCATCATTGTAACAGTTGTATAAACACACAGTTCACAGACTAAGAGAGGGATTTTCAGAATGCCTAAGGGCATTAGGCATCCCCCTCCCAGGGGAAGCCCCATTAACTCCCTTAGGTGCTTTTTGAAACTCCCCCCCCAAATGGACACGGCAGACAATCTTTGCCTGCCCCTTCAGCAGTGTAATGCTATTTCCATAAGCACCAGGGAAAGCTTATGTTAAACCATGTGCTTTCATTGACCCTTTCCATGCAGGTCAGCAAAGGCTAGGCATGGCCAATGCGACGTAACGTTAGAAGTGAACACACACTTTTTCCTATCTTTCATGTTGAATTTCCTCTATGACCTTCCTGGTGGTTTCTGTGTATTCTTCCCTGCAAAAAGGGAAAGGCAGAAATGTCTCCAGTTGTCAGACTGCCCATTGTCTGGTGTAGGGGAGACAGACGCACAGGAAATCCTATTTTCTGCTTTGGACATTGCTATAGAGCGGGTAGCTATTGCATTCTTGAAGCACAGCCCACGTGCAACTGCACCAGATTCAGAGACCAGGTCTCAAGTGTCCCCATAAGTCAGGTCACATCACTGCGAAACAGCTTCCTTCCCTATATCACCAGCCCACCCTAGGAGTGCACACTCTGTGCAATTTGTGTCCATTTGGCCATTAAGAACAAGGCAGCCCTTCTTCTTTAATCTTCCTCTGGAAGCCAAAAATGCTATAACCCAGGCCTTTATAACAGAGAGTTCTGATGAGCCTTCATTGTGCTGATGGCCAAGGAGAACTTACCATAGACCATATTTAGCAAATAGCTGTAATTCTGTTGAACCCCTTAAGAAAGCAAGCAGTTCTGTCAGGCTCATCTGGGTTTCCCAGAACAGCCTATACACGAGAACATAAAAGCGGCCAGACTGGGTCTAGCCCAGTGTCCTGTCTTCCAACAGTGGCCAATGCCAAGTGCCCCAGAGGGAATGAACAGAACAGGTAATCATCAAGTGATCCACCCCATCACCCATTCCCAGCTTCTGGCAAACAGAGGCTAGGGACACCATCCCTGCCCATCCTGGCTAATAGCCATTGATGGACCAATCCTCCATGAACTTATCTAGTTATTTTTTGAACCTGTTATAGTCTTGGCCTTCACAACATCCCCTGGCAAGGAGTTCCACAGGTTGACTGTGCATTGTCTGAAAAAATACTTCCTTTTGTTGTTTTAAACCTGCTGCCTATTAATTTCATTTGGTGACCTATAGTTCTTGTGTTATGAGAAGGAATAAATAACACTTCCTTATTCCTTATACCTACTCCCTCCCTAAGCAGCAACCTTTTACAAGAGAAATAGAGCACAGGAAAGAAAGCTGCCATGTGACAGGCCTACACTTCAATTAGATAGAGTCCGTTGCACTCTTATTTTCCAACGCACTCATTAATCACATGACCTAGGTCTCTAGTTAGAAAATATCGTTCAGCATCAACATGTGAGTTCAAGTTTAACAGCAGATTTTTTTCTATGACAGCCCAGTACTGTATTTCTCTCTATGACGCATCCCCCTGACCACTCTCCATGCAGGGTGCCAGCTAACTTCTAGCAGCTTCCACGCCTCAATGCTCCCCATTGTTCCCTATCTAGCGAAAGCTGTTCCCTCATGTAACGTCTTCTCCGCCTTCCTCTCCCATGCTCGTTTTCCCTTATGCCTAGGAAAACTAAATGCGGGGTGTGTTAGCAATGCAGATAATCTGCTTCCACTGCTATGAACGTATTGAAAACACCAGTTCCAAGACCATGTTCCCTAGATAATCTGCTGGTGACCTGCAGAGAGCTGGCTGCTAATAGAGAGCTGGCTCTGCTACTTGTTTCCAGCTGTTACCCCATGTTAGAGACAGCTTAAAAATTCACTAAACACTTTCCTACAATCACTTTTCTATCTAGGCAGTTCCTGTAACTGCCCCAGGGATGCTATGTGATCATCAGTGAGAAGGGAGCTAGTCTCCATAATTCCACATCCAAAGAAGCTGGCCGGAAGACAATCTTTCTATTAAGAGATTAATTAGGGACGTTCAGTATTGAGTATCCAATATTATCCAGTATCCAGTATTGAGTGATCCAAGTTTTGGCCACCAGAGTTTGCTCAGTCAATAAAATCTTCCAAATGTACATGTTAGACATTGTCTGTAGATTGTCTGCCTCAGTGCCCTGGGTTGCAGATGTAAATCCAACTCTTGTGTGGGAGACTCTTGGATTCCTGCTACAAGGAGGTACTTTACTTTGGACAAATCAAATCAAATCTCCTTATGAGAAACTAAGCAGAAGAACCCAGCACTGGTGAGTAAACAAGACCCTGAGGGTGAACGATGAATGCATTTGAGAGGCAGCCTGGTCCAGTGGATGGAGCACTGGGCTAGGAATCAGGAGAGCTGGGTTCTATTCCTAGCAGTGACTTGGGCAAGTCCCTTTCTTTCTCTGAGCCTGTTTCTCCTCCCACCCATTGTCTCTGATCTAGTTGTATCGCAGGCTCATAAGGACAGGGAGTGTCTCTCATTCTGTGTTTGTACAATGCCTAGCACCGTGAGACCCTGCTTATGACTGGAGCTTTTTAGCATCACCATAATATGAAAGCTTCAAAAAACCTTCTAGTTTGTTTAGCCCTAAATATAATTTTCAGTAACATCCTGCTTTCATGCTCGACGTATATAAATGTCTGAGCAATTCCATCAGTGGAACGAACGAGCACCAGGGCTGCCTCTTTTTTATTATCATAAAGTAATCAAAATACAGCCAGTGGAAACCACAACGTTTTCATCTCATTACATTCACACTGGAGTCTCTTGCTGTTTGCTGAGTGTGGGAGCATTTTTTCCTTGTGCTCTTCACTCACCTTGCTCATTTTACTGATTTCGGTGTTGCATTATGCGGCACTGTTTCCCAGGGTTCAGAGCCTGGCACGGGGAAGAGTGGCTGACTCTCATTTGTCATTTGCTAAGCATCCCTCTTTAACTGTAACAGTACTGTGATTTCCATGAATGGGGTATTGCTAGGATACATAATCCGCTCCCCACTTTCTCCACCCAAGATGTAAAAAAAAAAAAATTGCACACAATTTAATTGCCTTCTGCTTGGATTGCTCCAATTCCCCTTGTGAGGTAGATAAGTAGAATTCCACCTCTCTTTACAGATTGGAACCTGAGTTACAGAAAGGTTAAATGGCTTGCCCGCAGAAAACCAGTGGCAGAGACTAGTACAGAACCTGGGAGTTTTAATTCTCAGTTTCCTGTTCTAATCACTAGACACTGGAGAGAGAGTTGTTGTTTTTTTTGTTTGTTTTTTTGGTATTCGTGATGCATGTGTGATTGCAGAAAAGCTGAGTGTATGTATACAGTAGCAGTAAGCACACAGATTGGAAAGTATGTATCTGAGTAAAGAAATCTAATCAGAGCTCAGGAAAACACCCAACTGTGCCACATGGGGATTGCTCACAGAATCAACTGATACCTAATTCATGTGGGAGATTATGTGAAAGAACAGTGTTAGCAACCTTGTATTTCATCCCTATAACAACAAAACACCTACAGAGTGAGAGCGATTTCCCTCCTTCCACCACAAATCCCACATGTTCCTCATTCCTAGGGACTCTGTTTGCAGCCCATAGACCTCTCTGCCCCCTGCAACATTCAGCGTCTCTCACTCACACCGCAGTCCTTGTGATGCGTTCACATCACAAGCCTCCAAAGAGGAAAGTGAATTTGTAGGGCATGGCTACACTACAAACTTTGGTCAATGCAAGTGATGTTGGCTTAAAGCCGCTGGAGTTAGTGTCTCGCTTGTGGTCATGCACGCTTGGCTCCTTGCGTCAGTGCTGCACATACTCACCAGGAGTGCTCATGTCGGTGCACAGTGTGTTGCACCATGGGTCGGTATCCCAGTGTGTAACACGCCACCATCCAGCACACTGTCTTTTGGGAAGTTTTGGCAATGCATGCTGGGGCAGAAACAAGTTGCATAGGAGTGCCTGGGAGCCAGGGATCAACTTCCTAGCAAACAACTATCTCCATCCCCGAATGTCATCTATGTTCCATAAATTATACCATAATTATACCATAAATTATACCATAATTTACAAGTTTTAAAAAAAAATCTCATGGACCTGCACAGCCTTCTTCACTGTCCGCCATCTCTGATGGAACCAGGAAGCCTGCACAGTTCTGCACTAATTCATAAGTGTTGCAAGCACAGGATGAACCATCTTCCGGTATTTGTAAGAAGAACCTAATCAGCGGGCAACGTGACAATTTCTTGAGGGACAGACTGCTGTGAGATTAGCAAGAATCAATTCAAGGTTGTTGGTGGCGCTCAGGGAGCAGCTGATGATGGTGGAGCACTGCTTCTGGGACCAAGAAACAAGCACTGACTGGTGGAACCTCATCATCATTCAGGTTCGGGATGATGAGCTTTCAGATGTGCAAGGCCACAGTCCTGGATCCGCATGCTACGTTCGCCCCAGCAGTCCTTCACAGGCACAACAAAGAAGCAAGTGGTGATCGCACTGGGGAAACTTGCGATGCCAGATTGCTACCGGTCAGTGGGAAATCAACTTGGAGTTGGAAAATCCACTGTGGAGGCTGTTGTCATGCAAGTGTGTGTAGCCCATTGCGCTAGCTTGCCTTCATAATATTCTGCCTTTATAATATTCAACAGTAATGCAAGGAACTTGCAGGCTTGTATCCTGTAAGACATTAGCATGTGCAGGGCCATTAATCGCCTCCTGCTATGCAGGACTGTGACTCCCAGCAATGTGCAGGAGGTAGTGGACAGATTTGCAGCAATGGTGTTCCCAAACTGTGGTGGGGCAATAGATGGCAGGCATCTCAATTTTAGCACCAGACCACCTTGCCACAGAGTACATCAAGGAAAGGGCTACTTTTTTATGGTTATGCAAGCATTGGTGGACCACCGGGGATGCTTCACTGACACTGGTGTTGGCTGGTCAGGGAAGGTGCATGATGCTTGCATCTTTAAGAACACACAACTGTTCAGAAAGCTACAAGAAGGGACTTTCTTTCCCAACTGGGGGATTACCATTGGCGACATTGAAATGCCAATAGTGATCCTGGAGGACCCAGCCTACCCTTTCATAGAATCATAGAATATCAGGGTTGGAAGGGACCTCAGGAGGTCATCTAGTCCAACCCCCTGCTCAAAGCAGGACCAATCCCCAACTCTAAATCATCCCAGCCAGGGCTTTGTCAAGCCTGACCTTAAAAACTTCTAAGGAAGGAGATTCCACCACCTCCCTAGGTAACGCATTCCAGTGTTTTACCACCCTCCTAGTGAAAACGTTTTTCCTAATATCCAACCTAAATCTCCCCCACTGCAACCTGAGACCATTACTCCTTGTCCTGTCATCTGCTATCACTGAGAATAGTCTAGATCCATCCTCTTTGGATCCCCCTTTCAGGTAGTTAAAAGCAGCTATCAAATCCCCCCTCATTCTTTTCTTCGGTAGACTAAACATCCCCAGTTCTCTCAGCCTCTCCTCATAGCTCATGTGTTCCAGTCCCCTAATCATTTTTGTTGCCCTCCGCTGGACTCTTTCCAATTTTTCCACATCCTTCTTGTAGTGTGGGGCCCAAAACTGGACACAGTACTCCAGATGAGGCCTCACCAATGTCGAATAGAGGGGAACGATCACGTCCCTCGATCTGCTGGCAATGCCCCTATGTATACATCCCAAAATGCCACTGGCCTTCTTGGCAACAAGGGCACACTGTTGACTCATATCCAGCTTCTCGTCCACTGTAACCCCTAGATCCTTTTCTGCAGAACTGCTGCCGAGCCATTCGGTCCCTAGTGTGTAGTGGTGCATTGGATTCTTCCGTCCTAAGTGCAGGACTCTGCACTTGTCCTTGTTGAACCTCATCAGATTTCTTTTGGCCCAATCCTCCAATTTGTCTAGGGCCCTCTGTATCCTATCCCTACCCTCCAGCATATCTGCCTCTCCTCCCAGTTTAGTGTCATCTGCAAACTTGCTGAGGGTGCAATCCATACCATCCTCCAGATCAGTTATGAAGATATTGAACAAAACCAGCCCCAGGACCGACCTTTGGGGCACTCCACTTGATACCGGGTGCCAACTAGACATGGAGCCATTGATCACTACCCGTTGAGCCCGACATTCTAGCCAGCTTTCTATCCACCTTATAGTCCATTCATCCAGCCCATACTTCTTTAACTTGCTGGCAAGAATACTGTGGGAGACAGTGTCAAAAGCTTTGCTAAAGTCAAGGAACCACACGTCCACTGCTTTCCCTTCATCCACAGAACCAGGTATCTCGTCATAGAAGGCAATTAGATTAGTCAGGCATGACTTGCCCTTGATGAATCCATGCTGACTGTTCCTGATCACTTTCCTCTCCTCTAAGTGCTTCAGAATGGATTCCTTGAGGACCTGCTCCATGATTTTTCCAGGGACGGAGGTGAGGCTGACTGGCTTGTAGTTCCCAGGATCCTCCTCCTTCCCTTTTTTAAAGATGGGCACTACATTAGCCTTTTTCCAGTCGTCCGGGACCTCCCCCGATCGCCATGAGTTTTCAAAGATAATGGCCAATGGCTCTGCAATCACATCCGCCAACTTCTTTAGCACTCTCAGATGCAGTGCATCTGGCCCCATGGACTTGTGCTCGTCCAGCTTTTCTAAATAGTCCCGAACCACTTCTTTCTTCACAGAGGGCTGGTCCCCTCCTCCCCATGCTGTGCTGCCCAGTGCAGCAGTCCAGGAGTTGACCTTGTTCGTGAAGACAGACAGAGGCAAAAAAAGCATTGAGTGCATTAGCTTTTTCCACATCCTCTGTCACTAGGTTGCCTCCCTCCTTCAGGAAGGGGCCCACACTTTCCTTGACTTTCTTCTTGTTGCTAACATTTGTTCCCCTGGCTCCTGAAACTGTACCCCTAACCCCGGCTACCTTGACAGCACCAAGGAAAGATTCAAACACTGGCTCAGCAGGTGCAGAATGATGGTAGAATGAGCTTTCGGTAGATTGAAGGGATGCTGGCATTGTTTTCTCGGAAGATTGGACCTCAGTGAAAAAAAACATCCCAATAGTTATAGCTGCCTGCTGTATCCTGCATAATATCTGTGAAGCAAAGGTGGAAAAGTTGCTGAGGGAGGGCAGGGTGAAGCTGCTGCCTACTGAGTTTAAGCAGCCAGACACAAGGGCAATCAGAAGAGCTCAAGGCGGAGGTATACAGCTCAGGGAAGCTTTGTAAGAGCACTTTAACAGTGAGCCACAGTAATGCATTGTGGTGTACTGTGCTCTCCCCAGCTGTTTTGGGCCTGTTAAAAATTGCATGGTGTTTGGTGTGCATCCATGAATATAACACTGTCAATGCACCTATTAATTTTGTGGTGTTTGCTGTGCATTTCTGAGTATTACACTGTGCTTGTCACTGATCCCATGTGTTGTGTCACACTGTACAGCAACAAGTAAGTGGGTGTTTTCAGAACTGCTAGGCACTCTGTAGCATATGTTATGAACTAAGATAGATGCATTATTTTCCAGATAATAGAATTTTATTCAGTAACAAAACCAGTGCAAAGAAAAATCTGTGCAATTTAAAAGCAAATACATTAAATCTTAATATGTTAATAAGACAGACCTTAACAAGGGGAAAGAACATTCACGTCCATTTTACCTACACATACAGCAGCCGTGGCTTTCAGAGGCTAGTGTATGTGAAGCTGTGGTTCACTTTTATACCCCCCCCAGGATGGAGCAGTAGGGGTATAGATGTGGCCCTTGATATCACGTGGAATGTTGAGAGGGGTGTAGGGGGATGCTGTAATAGAGTTCTCCCTGGACTGCAAAGGGAGACAAGCCTATGACTGTTGAACCTGTAGGTCCACAAGAGTCTGCAGCATCTGTGTTTGCTGTCAGAGAATCCCCATTATGTCCTGGTGCATCGCCCTCTCCTTTTAGTGCTGGGACTCCTGGGTCCTTCTCCTGTCTGTTCTTTCCTTCTCCAGACTGCAGTGTTCTCCCTCCAGGACCTGTGCTAACAGTCTGACGCAGCACGGGCTTTCAGGATTTCACTGAACATGTCATCCTGAGTTCTGTTCTTTTTCCTCCTTATCTGGTTCAGGAGTTCTGCGGGTGTGGAGGGGGAACCCCTCCAGGATGCGGAACCCCTCCAGGAGGCAGCAGCTGCAGATAGAACATGGAAAGGTATCATTGTCCGTGTAGTCACAACAGAAGATTCAGAGCTCCCTTCCCTTGCTCCCCTAAAATTTTAAACAAGACATGCTTATTGACACTTCTGCTTGTGCACGGCACCACTCACACCCCAGCCATGGTGAGTACGGCCTGCCAGGGCTAAGGGAAATGAGGCGGGAATTGCTTGGTTGCATGAAACAATGGGGAATGGCGCTGAATACTGCCACCACTTTCCACAGACAGTGGTGATTTCAGCTGATCTCTTACTCCTGAGGGTAACAAAGGCAGAGAGCGCAGCTGGTGTTGGTGTCCTGAAGCCTCCTGGGCTGCTAGCCTGCACACTGCAATGGTGCCTGCTGAAGTTATCGCTGACGGGTGTGGGAAAGTGTCCTACTGCAGAGGAAGAAGTAATGCTGCCATCCCTAGAAACCTTCAGGAGAGGATTGCAGAGTACCTCCATGAACATTTCATCAAAATCTCTCAGGAAAGATTTGAGGAACACCTTTGGGTACATAAACAAACTGCTCCGCATGGCCCCCCACCTAACTCCACAGGGGACTGAAAAACAGATAACAGCGCTACCTCTCTTTGTTGTACCGCTATCTGTTCTAGAACAAGTAAAGTAATGAAAAGTCGATAGCGGTGTCCTCTCAAGTTGGGGGTGCTATCAGTACATCATTGTAATGGAAAAAAAATTAAACACTTTCCTGAGGTTTGTTCCCCTGCATGGGGCTTGCCTGTGCTTGACTGCAGGGACTGACTGGACTGCGGTGAAGTCTCAAACAAGTCCTGGCTCGTAGCATAGCTGGACCCCCGGTCGCATGTCACCCATCCTCCCCCTTCTCACTGTTCTCACCAGGGGCCTGTGCTTCGGGGTCCTCAGAGGTCTCCACAGTGGTGCACAGGGTGGTGGTAGAGACTCTGCCAAGTATGGCAGGCAGCTTTTTGTAAAAGAGGCGGGTCTGTGGTTTGGCACAAGATCCATGTTGGCCTCCCAGGCCTGGCATGATTCCTGCTGCTGGTCCCTGTCATGCCTCTTCTCCTGCACCCCCATGCAATCTGCTAGAAGATGTCCATGTTTCTACAGTTGGTCCATAGCTGTTCTTGCACAGCCTCTTCTCTCCATAGGCCCAGGAGATCTAATCTCTCCAGTGTACTCCAAGCCAGAGAGCGTCTGGAGCGCGTAGCTGGCCTGATCAGCTGGGCAGTTGCACTCAGCAATGGAGAGCAGTGAGGTGTGCTCACCTTCCAGTCTCAATGACCCCGAGCCATGGAGTTCACAAGTGTGGCGAGAGCGGTCAGTGTCAGGCATGGTGGGACAGCTGCTGGAGGACTGTGAGGGTTCCCATAATTAACTGAGGTGTCTATACTTGCACTGCTTCCACCTCAGTACGTCGACCATGGCTCAACGCTGCTCAGAGAGGTGGTGTTACTGCGTGGCTGTAACAGGGCACATATCAATGAGAGACCAACTTCACCATAGACACATGGACAACAAGGTCAGCACAAGGCGGCTTACATCAGCCTCACTTTGTAGCATAGGCCAGGCCACGGAAAATGTTGTTTGCTACTGAAATGATTCCCTCACTGTTTTAAACTCCTCTGTCTCCTGCTATTGTCCTTATCTCCTCAGGCATGACCCTTGGCAGGGTGATAGGTCTGTCTTCCCTGCTATGGATCCCTGATCGGAGATTGAATGTTTCAGCCCCGTGCTGATACATGGTTATTGATCTGTCCCTGGCTTGCACATGCTCGTAAGTACAGCCATACTGGGTCAGACCAAAGGTCCATCTAGCCCAGTATCCCATCTTCTGACAGTGGCCAGTGCCAGATGCTTCAGAGTGAGTGATCAGAACAGATCAATTTATGGAGTGATCCATCCCCTGTCATCCAGTCCCAGTTTCTAGCAGTCAGAGGTTTAGGGACACACAAAGCAGGGGGTTGCATCCCTGACTACCTGCACTAATAGCTAATGAGGGACCTATCCGCCAAGAACTTATCTAATTCTTTTTGAAGTCAGTGATATTTTTGGCCTTCACAACATCCCCTGGGAACAAGCTCCACAGGTTGGCTGTGTGTCGTGTGAAGACATACCTCAGTGTAAGTGCGCACTTGTATTTTGTATGATATTTACTCTCCTTTTCTGTGATGTCCGCCGTTAACCTCCCTTGAGCGTGAGCCATGATGATTAAAGTCTCCTGAACCCACTTGCAGACGAGGGTGACTGGCACATAGAGCTCTGGGCACTACAGTCCTACAGCATCTTCTCTTGCTTATAGTCATGCCACAAAAGCCAGTCAGGCCGCTACCCCATTGCTGATTCTGTTGGAAGCAGAGTAGGCCATAGACCCCAGGGGGGACAGATTGCGGCAATTCCAAGCACTCGGTCCCTTTAGGTAGCGAGTTCTGTGGGGCTTGGAACGGGTAGAGAAACAGCAGGGTTCCTGTGCGGGAGGAGAAATCTAGTCCTGAAAATGACACCAAGGTGTCTTGCTCAAGGGCGGGCCCTCCACTACCAAACACTACTCTGCTTCCTTCCTCCCCTCCTCCCAGCATTGCTCCCTCCCCTCATTCCTGGCCTATCCCTAAAATCCTATAGAACAGGAATCTGGCTGAGGCTTTTTACTCATCCCCTGTCATTGTTGTGGGGCCAGAGGGTCAGCCTGAATTTTTGTAAATTGTAATTTTGCCCAGTAAATTGTAATCTTTGATTTATATCAGCTTCTGCACAGAGGAGCCATACCAGTTTTAAAGAGGTGGTGGCATCTTGATGCCCTAGAACAGAGGGGAAGCCGATGATTATGGCCCCTGCAAATGAACACAGAACCCCTGAGTGCTGAATAGCTCAGCAGTGCAGGAACCCCTGAGTGCTGAATAGCTCAGCAGTGGAAGGAAAAGGCCTGGTTAGAGACCGTCGAATCGTGGAAGTCAACAAATGGCTATGCAGGTGGTGTCGGAGAGAAAGCTTTGGATTCTTTGACCATGGGATGGTGTTCCAAGAAGGAGGACTGCTAGGCAGAGATGGGCTCCACCTAACGAAGAGAGGGAAGAGCATCTTCACAAGCAGGCTGGCTAACCTAGTGAGGAGGGCTTTAAAATGGGTTCACCGGGGGAAGGAGACCAAAGCCCTGAGGTAAGTGGGGAAGTGGGATACCGGGAGGAAGCAGGAGTGTGTGAGAGGGGAGGGCTCCTGCCTCATACTGAGAAAGAGGGACGATCAGCGGGTTATCTCAAGTGCCTATACACAAATGCAAGAAGCCTGGGAAACAAGCAGGGAGAACTGGAAGTCCTGGCACAGTCAAGGAATTATGATGTGATTGGAATAACAGAGACTTGGTGGGATAACTCACATGACTGGAGCACTGTCATGGATGGATATAAGCTGTTCAGGAAGGACAGGCAGGGCGGAAAAGGTGGGGGAGTTGCACTGTATGTAAGGGAGCAGTATGACTGCTCAGAGCTCAAGTATGAAACTGCAGAAAAACCTGAGAGTCTCTGGATTACATTTAGAAGTGTGAGCAACAAGGGTGATGTCATGGTGGGAGTCTGCTATAGACCACCAGACCCAGGGGGATGAGGGGGACGAGGCTTTCTTCCGGCAACTCGCAGAAGTTACTAGATTGCAGGCCCTGGTTCTCATGGAAGACTTCAATCACCCTGATATCTGCTGGGAGAGCAATACAGCGGTGCACAGACAATCCAAGAAGTTTTTGGAAAGGGTAGGGGACAATTTCCTGGTGCAAGTGCTGGAGGAACCAACTAGGGGCAGAGCTCTTCTTGACCTGCTGCTCACAAATCGGGAAGAATTAGTAGGGGAAGCTAAAGTGGATGGGAACCTGGGAGGCAGTGACCATGAGATGGTTGAGTTCAGGATCCTGACACAGGGAAGAAAGGAGAGCAGCAGAATACAGACCCTGGACTTCAGAAAAGCAGCCTTTGACTCCCTCAGGGAACTGATGGGCAGGATCCCCTGGGAGAATAACATGAGGGGGAAAGGAGTCCAGGAGAGCTGGCTGTATTTTCAAGAATCCTTATTGAGGTTACAGGGACAAACCATGTGTAGAAAGAATAGTAAATATGGCAGGCGACCAGCTTGGCTTAACAGTGAAATCCTTGCTGATCTTGAACACAAAAAAGAAGCTTATAAGAAGTGGAAGATTGGACAAATGACCAGGGAAGAGTATAAAAATATTGCTCAGGGATGCAGGAGTGAAATCAGGAAGGCTAAATCACACCTGGAGTTGCAGCTAGCAAGAGATGTTAAGAGTAACAAGAAGGGTTTCTTCAGGTATGTTAGCAACAAGAAGAAAGTCAAGGAAAGTGTGGGCCCCTTACTGAAGGAGGGAGGCAACCTAGTGACAGAGGATGTGGAAAAAGCTAAGCACTCAATGCTTTTTTTGCCTCTGTCTGTCTTCACGAAAAAGGTCAGCTCCTGGACTGCTGCACTGGGCAGCACAGCATGGGGAGGAGGTGACCAGCCCTCTGTGGAGAAAGAAGTGGTTCGGGACTATTTAGAAAAGCTGGACGAGCACAAGTCCATGGGGCCGGATGCGCTGCATCCGAGAGTGCTAAAGGAGTTGGTGGATGTGATTGCAGAGCCATTGGCCATTATCTTTGAAAACTCATGGCGATCGGGGGAAGTCCCGGACGACTGGAAAAAGGCTAATGTAGTGCCCATCTTTAAAAAAGGGAAGGAGGAGGATCCTGGGAACTACAGGCCAGTCAGCCTCACCTCCGTCCCTGGAAAAATCATGGAGCAAGTCCTCAAGGAATCTATTCTGAAGCACTTAGAGGAGAGGAAAGTGATCAGGAACAGTCAGCATGGATTCACCAAGGGCAAGTCATGCCTGACTAATCTAATTGCCTTCTATGATGAGATAACTGGTTCTGTGGATGAGGGGAAAGCGGTGGACGTGTTGTTCCTTGACTTTAGCAAAGCTTTTGACACTGTCTCCCACAGTATTCTTGCCAGGAAGTTAAAGAAGTATGGGCTGGATGAATGGACTATAAGGCGGATAGAAAGCTGGCTAGATTGTCGGGCTCAACGGATAGTGATCAATGGCTCCATGTCTAGTTGGCAGCCGGTATCAAGTGGAGTGCCCCAAGGGTCGGTCCTGGGGCCGGTTTTGTTCAATATCTTCATAAACGATCTGGAGGATGGTGTGGATTGCACCCTCAGCAAGTTTGCAGATGACACGAAACTGGGAGGAGAGGTAGATATGCTGGAGGGTATGGATAGGATACAGAGGGACCTAGACAAATTAGGGGATTGGGCCAAAAGAAATCTGATGAGGTTCAACAAGGACAAGTGCAGAGTCCTGCACTTAGGACGGAAGAATCCCATGCACTGCTACAGACTAGGGACCGAATGGTTCGGCAGCAGTTCTGCAGAAAAGGACCTAGGGTTACAGTGGATGAGAAGCTGGATATGAGTCAACAGTGTGCCCTTGTTGCCAAGAAAGCCAATAGCATTTTGGGATGTATAAGTAGGGGCATTGCCAGCAGATCGAGGGACGTGATCGTTCCCCTCTATTCAACATTGGTGAGGCCTCATCTGGAGTACTGTGTCCAGTTTTGGGCCCCACACTACAAGAAGGATGTGGAAAAATTGGAAAATGTCCCGCAGAGGGCAACAAAAATGATTAGGGGACTGGAACACATGACTTATGAGGAGAGGCTGAGGGAACTGGGATTGTTTAGTCTGCGGAAGAGAAGAATGAGGGGGGATTTGATAGCTGCTTTCAACTACCTGAAAGGGGGTTCCAAAGAGGATGGCTCTAGACTGTTCTCAGTGGTAGCTGATGACAGAACAAGGAGTAATGGTCTCAGGTTGCAGTGGGGGAGGTTTAGGTTGAATATTAGGAAAAACTTTTTCACTAGGAGGGTGGTGAAACACTGGAATGCGTTACGTAGGGAGGTGGTGGAATCTCCTTTCTTAGATATTTTTAAGGTCAGGCTTGACAAAGCCCTGGCTGGGATGATTTAGTTGGGGGTTGGTCCTGCTTTGAGCAGGGGGTTGGACTAGATGACCTCCTGAGGTCCCTTCCAACCCTGATAGTCTATGATTCTATGAACTTGGCTCCACTTCACACCAATGCACCAGCCTAGAGGGATGGGGCTATTTGAAGCGTGGCTTAAAAACAATGACCCTGATGTGAATTTTTTTTTTTTAATTGACACTTTCAAAATGGCAATGTACCAGAAGTGCCTGTACCAACCAACCTTAGCAACTGGTACTTTCCAGAAGTTTCCAGCAACGTGTACTTTCACTTAATTATTATATATTCAGATTGATACATTGTTCACAGGGAAGTCATGACTTCATTGTAAAGCTCTGCTCTGGAATCATAACTAAGTGGTGGCTCTAATTTATGGATATTTTGTCTCAGGCTAGGGTGGTTTATTTGTGCTCTCACAGTTCAAACAAAAAACAAACAGCTGAAAGAACAAGCCGGTAATTCTGATTAAAGGAACAAAAAAAGTTGCTTATACCGAACGATTTTCCAAAAACTGCGAACACGCTTGTAGACATGTCACCCCTGGGAAAGCAAACTGCTAAGCAGCTGTACGAAGTTTTACTTCTAATACTTTGATTCTGATTTGTGAGCCCTTCAGAAACAAAGTAGAAAAACAACCTGTCTTCCATTAGTGCTCTGAAGTTAGCAGCAGCTGCCTAAAAAAATTAATCAGACTAGAATTTGCTTTTACACCTGCTGTTTGAATAGAAAGTCGCCCAGTGCAAATATATGTATAGTGGACTTAAGATTGTCATCTAGCAAAGGCAGAGAGACAGGAACTGTATACGCTCCCTCTACAACTTACAAACAGGCTGGGTGGGATCATAATTACACCCTGGGTTGGGTATTTTCTACTACAATTTGCTACCATTACTCTGATCTTTATAGGTTAAAAAGCTTTATTCAGACGTATAAATACAGGGCCCATTTCTGCACATATAGCCAGCTCAGTCCTAATGATGTCAGGAGAGATGGGTTGGGGTGTAAAACAGGACAGAATTTGGTCCAAATGGTTTAGACATAAAATCTGATGAAAGTATTTATGTCTTTCAATGGCTTAAATTCCACAGGCCATTACTGCAGCATTATTACAGAACCAGTCAGCAACTGGACTTGTGGTTTCACTACAGACGTGATCTCTGTGGTTAAAGACGCTTCTACCATGTATAAGTTCATAGCCTGCTCTTGGGCTTCATCAGGTTCACTGGTTAGTGGCTTAGATGTGGGCCAGATCACAACTAAGGTCAGGAGATTTAATAGTTTGGTCAGCCATATAAAAGGGATTTAGAGCAGGACAGGGAAGTTGTCATGCTCCTTGCTACTCTTGTTTGCATAGAGGGCCCAAAAGAAAAATGGGTCAAAACAAGCATTCTCAAACCCGCTGAGTTCCTGGATGGCCTGGGTTTGGAATCAGATATGCAGTGACCCTCAAGAACCCCACATGGCAGCAGGCAAGAGGCTTCCAGAAGTGGCGCGGGCCAAGAGACATGCTGGCCGCCCTTCCCGCAGCCCCCACTGGCCTGAAGCAGCGAACCGCAGCCAGTGGGAGCCGCGATCGGCCGAACCTGCAGACGTGGCAGGTAAATAAACCGGTCCGGCCCTCCAGGGGCTTTCCCTGAACAAGCGGTGGACCGGCTTTGAGAACCACTGTTCTAGGTTCCGTCTCAGCAGTCTCTCAGTATAGAGAGAGTCCATCACCCCCCTGCCACAATCCAGCACTCATGAGAGACCCTATAACACACTAGTATGGGTAGCAATGGAGGAAAAAGCTGCAAGGAAATAATTAAATTTCCTTTTCAAACCCCCAAGTGGTTAACGATGACAAAAATCTTAATAAGAGGTCTTTTTTTTTTTTATTGTGGAATGCATCAAGTACTCTTCAAGTAAAGCTCCCATGTAAATGGGTGAGGGCTGATCAAGCTTTTCTGGTATGTGCACATAAATCCTCTATCTACCGCACAGCCCCAGCTGGTGAGCAGCCTTCAACCACCTGCAGCGTGGGAGTCCTCAGAAAAGAAATTCCTGCACGTTTGTAGAGTCCTTTGTTCACTTTGACCTGCACAGGAAAGAACTGAAAGCATCATCCCCCAGCAGGCAGCAAAAGTCTGTTGCTGGAGAACAAGATTCTTGGGAACTTAATATCCCCAGATAGCAACTTTCCAAAGAAAACACTTGGGCAGAAATGCTAATGACAACAGTGAAAGGAATTCACTCCACATCCAGCTGTGCATAGTGAGCTACGTGAGCCAAGCAACTCGCAAGGCCTGTGGGCCACTTTGTAATGTAGAATTCCCTGTGGACCTGGGAGATGATGTTCTTTGAAGAGGGTAGGAGACTCTGTTACGATTGGGGAAATCACAAATAGATAAGGAATAAAAAGTTGGAAATATTAAACCTACGGCCTCCTGGGTGTTCACTCCTTTTCTTCGCTAGCCTCAACCTTTGCAAAGCAGCATTGATCTCCAGTCACTCTGGGCTTGTCTACACTTACACCAGTGCAGCACCAACGCTTTGTGAAGAAGCTATCTGTGCTGACAGGACAGGAGAGCTTCTCCTGTCCACGTAGGTACTCCACCTCCCCGAGAGGCAGTAGCTATGTCGACAGAGAAGCCCTGTGATCAAAGCCCTGTGATTTTCCACAGCCCTGAGCAACTTTATTATACCAACATAAGTTTGTAGTGTAGACCGAGCCTAAGTGTGTACTTATTAGGCTGCAGGGAAAAGGGACAGGTACCTCTCCCTCCATCAAAAAACGCATTGTGTTCTGGACCACGGAGGCTACTGTAGGCATTTGTGCCTCACCTGCCTAGTCATTTATACCTCACCTGTTCCCATGGAGTCTGGCCTGGCAGAATAGTCTACACCCATACAGAATAATGTCTGTGACCTGTTCCTATTCTAACCTCCCCTATCCATTCCTACCTTTTCAGTTTCATCACCAGTGATGTCATCCAAGTTGTAGCCCCAGTGTGGTAAGAAACAGGATAGTTTAGGCTGGATAGTAGGACAAACTTGCTGGCAGTGAGATCTGCTAGCTTGTGGCATCATCATCTCAGAGAAGAGATGGGATTTTAAACCAGATTTTAAAACCAGGCTGGACAAAATGTTAGGGAATGTGTTGTAGGGAGCAATCCTGCATTGCCTCGGGGGAAGGACTGGAGGGGACTTAACCAGGCGTTTCCCTCTCTAATTTGTGTTGTTCTGTGCAATTCACAAAACCCCCCTGCACAGGGAGTCAATAACAACGCGCGCGCACACACGGCAGGGTAGGAGGAAGCACCTGCTGGAGCAATAGGGGCCTCACTGAAACCCGACAACCCACATTTAATGTCCACCACTTCCCTCTGTCACTGGGCACCTCTGTCGCTGTGTGCCGTGCTGAAGCAGATGCTTGTGCATGTCGCTTGGCTTTGTGGCGCAGCTGGGTGGATTATGCCTTGCTCCCAACTTCAGGCAGCCAAGACGCTCACATGCAGTCTGAAGTTCACAACGGCCTGAGGTTGAGAGAGTGGCACAATGCACTCGGGAGCATCACAGCACCACGCTACATGCATAAGCAGCAGCCACATGCCATGATGGGATCTACTGCTGTTCTGGCACCATAGCCAGGGAGGGGAGACCAGCCAACTAGCTAGGCCCATGACGGGGATGGGCAGGACAGCTCCGTGCTGTGTAGTTTACATTTCTCCAGAGTGTCAGCTCCTCTGTCATACTCCTGAGATAAGCGATGCATGCCTGGAACCTCTTCACTACTCTAAACACTGCTTGAGAAGAATTCATGTTGCTTGCGTAGGGACGCTGTCAGAGTTCTGTGGGGAAACCGGCTTGAGGTTAACTGCACCGACAGAAACAACTCCCAAATCCAGGCATAGGCACTGTGTGTAAAAATCTCTGATTCCATGACCCGATGCAGAAATTAAATAAAATAACACACTAAAATGCTGCTATCAGTGGAGAAGAGAATACAGAGGATGATCGGAGGTTAATGAGTTACGTGAGATTTTTGGAAAGATACCATAGCGCGGAAAGCGAGTCCACCCCAACAGCACAGAGATACATTTAAAAAACATTTGCTAAAGCAGCTTTTTATTTAGGAAAAGCCAGTGGGGAACGCAGAGGGTTCCTGATTAATATCTAATCCCAACAAAGCCTGCCCCTCGGCAAATCTCTCTCTTCCTGTCTGCACTGGGGAGAAACAACAAAGAAACGTGCCCGTCACAAAGACAGTGTTTACAAGGTTCAGATTTTGCGGGGAAACAGTGTGCTACTCCATAGCCAGCAGAGAGAACAGGGGTAGAACAGGTTAGAATAGGAGGCAGTCACAGGATGCTGCAGTGGGCCCTGAGTCTGTAACTTGTCCATTTCTCCTCCTCTGAGCCACACCCCCCCATCGTCATGATCACAATCAAGGCAAATCCCAAAGAGACATAGAATCCTTGCAGCTCATGCATCACCCAGATCAATCTCTAGCCAGGTCTTTACGATGGTCTGGCTGAATGTTCAGGCTTTGTCAGTCACTGGTGATCTTAGTGATCGCTGATGCCCATGCGATTGCCAGACAAGCCGGGGCATTCCTTGGCAAGCACGGTTCGCAGTTCATCGTCTTCCATCCTACTATATCTGTACCAGGAAAGTCTCTGGATCTGAACCAGTGCCCGTGGAGGCAATTTCTGGGTTCAGCTATGGATATCCTCATTGCCGGCCTCGTCCTATCACTTAACATGGAGCCTTGGACGAAGACGGCAAGAATCTAAAACGTCCATCGACTGCTCTACAGCTTTCTCCAGCACTCGCGTCTCACTGCTGTGCGGCAGGGCAGGTATAAACATCAGGCTCGAGCCACGGCTTCGTAGCAAGCTTCCTGTCGCAACGTCTCTGCAGAGGCTGCTGAAGTGCCTGAAAGGTAGTGTCGTCTGCTGCTAGATGAGCGCCTCCCTCTTTTTAGCCTCCTCCAGCATGGCCTATGACACGTCCCAAGAATTTGACAGTGGCCATCTGCTCAAAATCTCTCTGGACTGGTTAATACTGAGCTGGTTGTAATCTGGAGTTGGAGGCTTTTTGATGATACCCCCAGTTTACTGGGCTCTTTCATATCACTGGCCGTGGGCAGCTGCAGGCTTTCTCTGAGTACAGAGGTCTCTAAAAGAGAGGCTACAAGGAGGTTCTTCTTAGGAACAGACCCAGACAAAAGTCTCTGATCTCCCTAAAACACAGCCCCCCTCAGATACTATGGGGAAGGGCATAGAAGCATAGAGAGAGAATCTTGCTTTGGCAAGTGCTGGAAGAGTCAGTAAATTACTGCTTCCGGGACCTGTTTATTCACCCTACTGCTTCAGGAAAGGTTAATCTGTTACCGCAGCTAAATGCAGCTAGCAATTTAGACACTAATAAATGTGAGAGCTGAGTAATAAGACAGAGGTGAGGAATGATGACTGGAGACCGGTATGAGGACAGCCCAGTCTGGCTGGCATAAACATGCTTCCTCGCCCATTGCCAGTAAATTTGATCAGCTGCTGACGTCAGCCTTGTTAAAGCTGCCATTCTTTGTGCTTCTGGAGGCGTTATTTAGCAATCAGTGCTCTGTTCTTTGTATACGCTCATAGAGTCCGTGTCCAAAATGCAGGTGAATAATGATCAACTCTTGGCAAGCAAATAGTTTGGATTGGAGAGCACCAGTGGCCCTGCTGATCACTGCCTTAAGGAAGGTGCATCCAACGATGAACAGGTGTTGTCCTCCTTCCTTGATACAACAGCTCATTCTGAAACTTGTCTTACACCAGCGGCTGTCGGGCTGCTGTCTGTGAAGGTAAAGATTCTTTGATCTGTAGAAGTTAAAACCATGAACATATTCCATTTTTGCCAGAATGAAAATGGCTCAGTTTGGAATCATTGGTTGATGGTGAAAATCTGAGTAATTCCTCTGTATTTCCTGAAAGTTTCCTGTTGTTCTTGCATACAGTAAACACAGAATATATTTAGAAGCAGAGCCTAGTATGTATGACACATTCTTTGAGTGTGGATGATAGCTGAGTGGCTTTCTTTTTAAGTAATCAGTCTGACATCTGTACCCTTGGGAACCCTGGTATGAATTATTGCATAGAATCTACATGTCTGCCTGAAATAGCCTTAGATGGCTTGTTGGTCCTTATCTAGTGACTATTAGTTTTGAGTGACTAACTTTACGAACAGGTGTTAAAGCTACTGCATATCTGGAGCTTTCTCCAAATGGCAGAATTAAAATGCTTGTAGTCGAGATGATGATTAAAACTCCAGCTCATGACAAAAAAGGGCATTCCAAATGTTTAGATAAATAATTTCCAGTCATCCACCCACTCTCCCTTCATTAAAATTTAATGTATGTACCACAGATTTCATGTAGTTAAAGTTCCCAAACAATTGCTGATTGTTCAGTTGAGGTAAGATGCCCACACAATTTGGGGCGGGCTTTTGCTACCAGAGAAGGGTTTGTTTCATACAGAGCAATCAGAGCATAATACAGACTCTGTGGAGCTGGCACCCCTTTTGTAATCACACCAGAGATGTTGAACTGCAAATGCGGAGCAAGGATGTGTAAAGAAAGCGGTGCCACATCAGGGAGTGTCTGCAGACAGGCAGTCAGGCCCTGGCTGCGAACCTAAAACAGGAAAGAAATGGAGTCACATCTCCTTGGGTGTCATAAGAATGGGGCATGTTCATGGATTTAGTTTAAATCCTGGTATCGGTTGCGAACTATGAGTAAAGCTTAGACTGTTCTAAAAGCATTACCACAGTATTATGCAAGCAGACTAAGAACTTATTTACGGAAAATCTGTCTTTCATATCTCTGTCCTCTCTTATTGATATTTGTTATTTGTATTACCATAGCCCATGGACCAGGCCCCCATTGTGCTAGGTACTGTACAAACCGAACAAAAAGACAGTCCCTGCCCCAAGGAGATTACGAACTCAGTGAAGGTATTTCTTCACTGCCTGTCTAGGAATAGGTCTACACTGCAGTACGTAGCGGCATACCTGGAAATTGCCATGCGTGTTGTTGCAAACTATTAAACAGCTGCTGTGTTCTGCTGCAGAGGTGCTTGCATGTTTGTGATGGGAGAAGTGCTTCCTGTGAGTGTGTTTATACCAGTGGTCCCCAAACTTTTTACCTTGCACTGCCCCTTAGTGCTGTCTGTGCCTCTCCCCGCACCCATGGATCCAGGATTGGGGCCGCGGCTCCGGGGGGGACGCAGACAGGGGTAATGGGGCCGAGGCTGGGGCCACAGCTGTGGGTGGGAGTGGACCCTCGGCCAGGGGCTGAAGCCTGTAGCTGGGCGTGGGGTGGGGTAGGCAGCCGAAACCCTAGGTGCAGGGCAGGCACGGGGCCGGCGACCAAGACCTTGGGCACAAGACAGGCGGCCAGGACCAGGAGCAGAGCTCCTGTGAGAAACTGACCCCATGGGACAAAAGGTGAGAGGTTTTTCGCAGGAGTGGTGGGTGAAATTCTGTGGCCTGCGTTGTGCAGGAGGTCAGACTAGATGATCATAATGGTCCCTTCTGACCTAAATATCTATGAATCTATGAAAAGCAACTTTGGTGTCAACCTTCTTAGCTGGGAGCGGAGTTTCAACACTTGGCTCTACACTGGCCCCTGCAGGGGAAGTTCTAGTGAGCGCCAAAGGGATGCACCCTCCATCTGCTCCTCCCTAGCTGCAGGAGTGGCTGACAGGTGGAATTAAGAGATGCTCTGGGCCCACAGCCCCAACCCCACGAAAGAACTGGCCATCCCCAGAACATGCAACCATGTTTCTAACCATGATTCCTATAGTTTATTTAAAGGCAATCAGGTCATTGGAGGAGAAAATACAGGGAGCAAAATATCTTCCTTCCATTGGGTTACGCATTTTCCAGCAATGAAGCTGCAAACACAGTCCTGTTTCCTGTTATGCACTAAATCCGTCTCTGCACATGCGGGAAAGCAACTCCTGCTGTGCCCCAGAGCCCTGTAAAACATTAGCTGCCAGCAGCAGAATGTCTTGTTACTGCCAACTAAGTCATTCATACTGTCCGCGGAGGGTTTAGTGCAGGGCATTGGGAAATGCAGGTTTCAAAGATACCAAGCAACTTACATCACTTTAGGAGGGTAATTGGCTGCACTTGCTAAAAGGAGAACAGACTTTCACTAAGACTTGCTGATTTCTAGCTCCAGTTGTTTTTCCAAATCACGTTTTTTCCCTGCATGAAGTAATTTTTATTCCAAACCCCCACTAAATTTCAGTCTCTAGTTCCCTTCTTTCTCCAACAACTTTAACAGTGACATATCAGCCACAGTGTATTGTTTGAAATTTTTTCACATCAGAGATTTCACTGACTGCAATATAGCCCATATCCAAAGATCCTTCTGGGTAGTGCTTTCCATCTGATAAATCACCTTTAAACTGGTGCAGTTGTTTCCAGTACAGACCATATACAAGAGGTAGAGCTGCACAGAATGGTTTTTGAGCACAGGCCAGCCTGTCATTTTAACTTCCTAGCCTTTGAAAATATAAAATGCTAAGAGAATCTATCTAGTAAGATTATTACTGCACTCACTCCCCTAAAGCAGCCTGAGTGCTGCACGTCTGCCTGTCACTCTACCGCACTATTCCTGCATCTTCAGACATTGCATAAACACACCAAAAAACCGTGAACAGAGCAGGTATTTCTTCCCACTAGGAGTCAATAATCAGCAGCAAAACAGACAGGACACCATAGAGTGACTTGTGCAAACTGCACACAAAGCAAGTGTTCTCTGTATCTGAGAACTTATATGGCCTTCATCACCATAGTATCTCAGACCTCAGTCATTAAAGGGTAGAGTAGGGAAGTATTATCCCCATTTTACAGATGGGGAACTAAGGCCCGAGGCTGAGTAAGTGACTGACCCAAGGAATCTGTGTCTGCACTAGGAACTGAAACCGGGTCTCAGTCCAGTGCCCTGTCCACTAAACCATCCTACCTCAACCTCAGCACAGGGATCTGGCAGGATTCTGAAGAATCCCTGAAGGGCAAGTTCCCAGGGACCCTGGGAACAATGGGGAGTTTAACATTAAGCAGGATTTGTAACATTACAAAACAACAAAATGGTGGTGAAATGCTCCCTGCTGTATTTGGCCATAATGGAACTCAGCCATTGAGTGAGGGGCTTGCCTAATCTCTGGGGTCTGAGGGTGCTGACAGGGTTAAGCATCCCAGTGATGGAGTAGTTTAGATTCTTTAATCTAGCAGGAAGGAGTGTGTCTGACTCTTTCTCCTCGTTTCCATTGCACTGATTATTCAGCATCTGAATCTATGTTCCTTGAAATGTTCTCATGATGCTCAGGAAGGTGCAACAATGCCCATTGCTGTACAGCGTGTGCCTCAGATCCCACTTATGAGTGCAGAGAACAAGAACAGACTGAAGAGAACAAATCCTCTCCGCCAGCTGCAATGGCAGTTCTGGTGCTGTGCAATCCACCTCCTGCCTGGAATGGCCCTTCCCTTCACAGCAAGGCAGCTGGAAGCTACTCTTTTGTGATGCTGCTCTCTCCAAAGCTACATCACCCCTGCACAGCTGAAGGAACAGAACAAAAGAGACAGCTGTCCTTCTGCTACTGCATCAGAGGCTTTACATCGGAGGAGTCGCTGGCCATGCTAATTGCTGAGAAATCCTTATACTAATTGTATGTGCAGAGACAGCTCTTCTGTTGGTTTTTTTCTTCCCCTTCCACTTCAGGCATCTAGTAATTCTTGCATTCCTCCATCACTGCTCCCATGCTGTAATTAATACTTTTTGGCCTGACCATGTCCTTTAATTCATAAATCATAGAAGTGTAGGACTGGAAGGGACCTTGAGAGGTCATCTAATCCGGTCCCCTGCACTCATGGCAGGACTAAGTATTATCTAGACCATGCCTGACAGGTGTTTGTCTAACCTGTTCTTAAAATCCTCAAATGATGGAGATTCCACCACCTCCTGCTGACACATCCCAGAAGGATGAATGGGTTTGGAATGGATTACTGGTTCCCAGTGAGGCCAGTAATTCAGATATCGAAGATGAAGGCCTCTACATTTCTGAGAGTCACACATGGACCAAATGAGGCCCTTGCATTTTTCAAGAGCTGAAACAGAGCTCGGGGGATGCCTTATGGGCTGTGGCAGTCAGAGCACATTGATGGGTTCTGTTGCCTGCTCTGCCATTGACCTGCTGCATAACCTTGGGCAAGTCACCTTCCCTCCCTGTGTCTCTGTCTTCCCCTCTGTAAAATGGGGATGATAATACTGACCTACCTCACAGGGACGTTGTGAGTAATTAGTTTTCATTATTTAAGTGTTTTGAGGTCCTCTGATGAGAGATGCTGGAGATGGGAAAGCCACAACTGTTTAAGAGTGGGAGATGTAATGCATTGCAGTTTTGTCATAATGATGCATCCTGAAGTAAATCTCCATTTGCTGGGGTTTAGGAAAAGTTGTGAGGGGAAGGAGATGGAATGATAGCTACATGGCTCCAGCCCCCAGCACTCCCACCTTCTGCTGTCCCAAATACATATTTTTAAAAAATCCCCATCTCCCTCAAAAAAACAAAAAAACAAACAATCCCCTCAGCTCCAAGCCACTTTGCAAACTGAGCACAAGTATGTTATCTCACTTTGCAGGTGACCAGATCCCCAGGCCCACTTATTCCAAAGGAGGCGCAAATAAATAATACACAAATAAAGATCAGCTGAGTATAATCCAAAATGAGGGAATGACTGCACTGCACTGTGTGTGATGTACGCCCAGAACAATGGAGGGGAGAGAGTAAGAAATGAGCCAGTTAAGGCTTTCTGAGATCCAGAATCAAAGAGGCTTGCTGGTGGCCTCTGGGCCATTTCAGACTCAGCAGCGAAGGGGAAGAGTTTGACCAGCTGAGTTACTGAATGCATCTCCTGCAGGGGCCCTCCCCGAACTGTCACAGACTCCTCAGAGCACAGCTAGGGAGGAGCAGACCTGGGCAATAAAGGGATGGATGAAGTCACAGACTCTGACAGACTTCTGGTATGCAGACAGTTTTCAGGACAGAATGAGCGAAGAGACTGTGCAGCAGGTTGGAATCCAGAATAAGAGTAACCAGACCCTTGACGCCTCTGGGCATTTCTGTAAGAAGGATCAAACTGACAGGACAAGGCACTGGCCTCCTGGTTTAGCAGTTAAGCAGGCCACAGAGAGGCTTTTTTTAAAATGAGCTTGCCAGATAAAAGAGAGAAATCGGGACAAAAGGTGACAATTCTGGTGTGGGATGAGAATATGCAGAGGGGAACGACACACATGTTTTGGCCTGGGCACAGTTTGGTTTTAAGGTCCCTAAAACTGGTCAAAGGATTTTTGGGTGTTGCTACAACCCCAGTGGGCACTTGAGGAAAGTTGATCAGGGGATGTTTTTATGGCTATGAGAAGTTTGTAAGGCAGCCAGGGCCTGGCTAATGGGGGATTTTAATTACGCTGATACTGACGGACAAAATAACTGTGCAGAAAACCCCAAAAGGAAACCCGTTGCTGGAGGGGAGCGCAGGCTTGATCCATACACAGCGTGTTAACTCACCTGAGTAGTTCAAAGCCTGTTCTGGCCCCAGTGCCAGGAAATGAGCCAAGTATGATAAATACAGTCGGGAGGCATCTGGAATCCAAATGTTTACAACATTGTTCAATTTCAAATATCCATGAGAATCAAAGCGCTAAAGGAGGCAGTCGCAAAGCTTCTGGTATTATGGGGTTGCCTGTGAAGAAGTATGAGGTGCCCTCAGGGACTGAAGCTGGGATTCCACCACTAGGAGGAAAGGCTGCAAATGGTGGGAAATATTTCAGGGACTGTTGCAGAGATTTGTAGAAAATCTCTTGACGCATCAGGGAACTGAACACAGCTCTCCAGCTACAGCCCCAACCACTGCACCAGCCTGCCTTTTTCCTGAGGGGGTGATGGCCACAGGCTGTTTGTTGTCGAGGCTGCTGGCGGCTCAGGGCTCATCCCTCTGGGGAGAAGGAGGGGTGTTGGGGAGAAGCTTCAGTCTTTTCTACGGCCAGTCCCTGGAAACAGCAAGCTGCTGGTGGATTTGCCTGCATTCCTCAGCCCAAAGCAGCAGGAAGCTCTGTGTAATTTAGGTCCCCTCATTAAGCTCCCCTGAATTTTCTTCTGTTTTATTTGCAAGGAAAAATAATAGAAGCAATTCAGGGCTTAGGGGACCTTAACAAGGGGGCTAATTTACACAGGGCCCAGTAAAATAATAGGTTTCAGAGTAACAGCCGTGTTAGTCTGTATTCGCAAAAAGAAAAGGAGGACTTGTGGCACCTTAGAGACTAACCAATTTTTTTGAGCATAAGCTTTCGTGAGCTACAGCTCACTTCATCGGATGCATACAGTATGCAGCCGATGAAGTGAGCTGTAGGTCACGAAAGCTGATGCTCAAATAAATTGGTTGGTCTCTAAGGTGCCACAAGTACGCCTTTTCTTTTTAGTAAAATAATAGTATCCAGCGAGTTCCCCCAGGGGCCATTTGCCAGAGCGTGGATTTACTGAGGCTGTTTACACACACAACTGTTGCCAGCGGCTGCTTGCCACAGAGTCACAGCAAACAAAGTGGAGCTGATGGCAGGCCTGTGTGTCAGTGCTGCACAAACCCTGGCTGGCTAAGTGTGACCAGGACTGTGCTTGGTGAAAAGGATGGAGGATGAAGCTAGCGCTGACACACGCTTGACTTGCTACCAGTGTAACCTGTCTCCCTCTGGGCCCAACCCACAGAGATATGGGCCTGGTACAGTCCTTAGTTTGAGTGTCTGGGTTATAGAGATTCCTGTGTCCAGTTGAAGAGGTCCCCATTTCAATCCCCTTGGTCTAGTGTGGGCCAAAATGGCAGCCACCCATATGTGGTGGCTCATCTGGGATTCAAACTGTTGTGGGCCACACATGTATGGGTTGAGCTTCCCCAGCCCTGAGAAAGCAGGTAACCCCGTGGGCAGTGTGGACTAGAGATCCCCAGCCCACAGAAGCTCTGGGTGTGTTACAGCTCTTAGCTCAGGCTGTGACCACTTGTGCTTTTAGCTCTGGAGGTCACCAGGAGCTGTCCCCCAACATTGTAGCTGGGGGCCCCCTGCCAGCTTGCTTTCCCTCCAGCTCCGTAATGAGCACATTGCAGGACTGGGGCCTCGGGCTGTGGCAAGCCCTGTGTCCTGGGAAGGCTTGAGGTGAGGGTGCAGAAAACCTACTAATTCGTTTAACAAAACTCCCCCCATGCCTCAAACTCAAGAGGGAGGCAAACTATCCTGGGGCACTCCAGTGTAAATGCTAGTACTCGGTTCCTGGGGAGCATGCTGTGTGCATGAAGAGCCGAGCAGCGTGTTTGGCTGGTGTCATGTGAAAGGAGGCCTGGGGGTGTACGAAAGCCTTTTAGAGCAGCTAAGGAGTTTCCACTGCTAGGATTGTTCTTTCTTCCTTTCTGTACCTTACATCTGGTGCATCCCAAAAGCAAATAATTTGATCCTTAAATGCATTGTGTTTCTGGGATAAGCGTGTCTGGTGGGACAGGTTTAGCAGTTCCCAAGAGGAGGGTGAGTTCTGTGAGAGGGAGGGAAAACTGCTCCCCTGTTTGGTGACAGTTTCTTACCAAGCAGCTCTGGGGAGTCTTTCCCAGCCCCTCCCTGCTATCAGAGCAAAACTGCCTCCAGCTGTGAGAGTGCCAGAGCTGGTCAGCGTGAGCTGATGTGGGCGACCAGGCAAGGAGGCTTGGGTGAAATTACAGGGTTTGTGGTCTTTTTATTGGTGGGTTTGGTCTCCTGGGAGAGGTGAATACAACTTTAGTGTTTGGGTATTCAGCCGAGTTAGAGGGGGCTGGGATTGCTCTCAGCTGGAGGAAGAGCACTTTCTCACTGGGGCTCATTAGCCTGACACCGCTTCCTTTTCCTTTTCAGGGGTTACCTACTGGATCCTAGGCTGGCTGTTGTCTGGAGGGAGCAAAGGATTCTCTAGGGACTCTGACCTTGTGGGAGCAAGTGACTGGTAGGAACTGTTTTCATCTATGAATAGTTGTGGTTTTACTACCTCCCTAGGTCAGCCTGCTGCTGTTGGGTGGAGATGGTGCCTTCCTCACTGGGAAATGTTTCTTACCCAGGGTTAATCAGCTGAGCCCTGCCCCTGCACTGGACTCTGCGTGTGCAGACTGCTGAGCCTGCCTGGACCCCTACTGAAGTCAATGGGGAATCATGTGGGTTTGGGGGAGACCATCTGTGTGGAGCTTGTTGCAGAGCTGGGGCCTAGGTTTGTTCTTTAGGTGTGTGCTTGTGTTACATGCCTGATCTAAAACATACAGGATGGTCAGGCTTCATAGAGCAAGCCCCCACTCGCCCACATAAAGGGGCTGAACTGCATCAACACAAAATAAATGACTGAGTTATTCTAACCTTGCTCTGAGGGGTCCTCTCCAGTAGGTCTAAGCTCTTTCTAGCCATAAAACACACACGGACGTGAAGGACAAAAGTTCTCCAAAGAAAGACATGCTCAGTGTATCTACCCCCACTCCCCATCCAAAACAGCGATTCAAATCACAGTGCTGGGGCTGCTGTGTTAATGTGACATGGCTCTGATCCTGCAGATTTGCAACTGGAAGCTAAGGGGAGGGTATATGTAAATCTCTGCAGGATCAGACCCTATGTTTGTATCAGTGTTTGACAATATGGTGGGACCTAGGGAGGGTGAGAGTGGTGCTGTGCTGGGATTGTTGTTAATGTGATGCAGCTTCTGGTTGAGGTTGCCAGCTAAGGACACTCCTTCACTTTCGGTAACTTTCAGACAAAGCTGGTCCTCTGCTGTTTGCCCTCCTCTTGAGTCAAACTTACTTTAATATGGACATGTTGTATATTACTAGAGTGCTACGCACATGGATTTTAAAGCAAAGGCGTTTGCCTCCTATCCCAATGCTGGGAAGGGATGTTCCAGGGCAGCTTGGCATAAATTTCAGTCTCCAAATGGCCAAAGCCCTGGTGTGTCAGGTCCTGGGCAGCATGATGTGCTTTGGAGCATGGCTCATTGCGGCAGTGTAGCTGCGGAATATTTCCCTTTCTTTATTCTCTGAACCGCCGCCGATCATGTAAGGGCAGGGCCGTTCTGTGAAGAATGGTGCAAAGGCTACTAGGAAGGTTAGAGACTCAAATGATGCACTGAAGACTGAAGGAGCAAAGGGGCTGTAATGCAGGTGGCCATTCTATGCTGCCATGTGTGATTCTTCTGGAGGGACAGGCAATTGGAGGAGAATAAAATCAGTTTCCAAGCAAGTGTTTTTACTAGCTGGTAAAAAGTGCTTTTGAACAACATCTCCTTCCTGGTATTTCTGGTGTTCTCTGTTTTGGATAAGGTGGGGAGCCACTTTATTCAAGGGGTGTGGCTGTGAGCATCACTCGTACTATAATGCATTCAATGAAATTTGGGGCACTACAAATAGATGCATGGGCAGCAGCCCTTTTAATTACCCTAATCTCTTGACGGAGCTGGGAGTCTAACTTTCCCTGGCTGTTGAGTACATGACCGTTCTAGGCAGGCACTGCTACCTTCACATCTGCACTGCATTGGAAAGTAAACTGGGAGATGCTGTGGCATATGTCTTTACTGCATCCAGTGCACTGATGAAGTGTAGCTTTGTGGGGGAAAGGCTCTGAGCAGTGCCCAGGGTTTGATTGGGAAACACTTTTTCACTAGGAGGGTGGTGAAGCACTGGAATGGGCTCCCTAGGGAGGTGGTAGAATCTCCATCCTTGGAGGTTTTTAAGGTCCAGCTTGACAAAGCCCTGGCTAGGATGATTTAGTGGGTGTTGGCCCAGCTTTGGGCAGGGGGTTGGACTAGATGACCTCCTGAGGTCCCTTTCAACCCTGATCTTCTAGGATTCTATGACCCTCAGTACAGCCCCTTTAAAAGTTGAACAGAATGTGGTATATTGCAGATGTGGAAATATATTGCGTGGAGGGGATTTTCAGGCTGGAAAGGATTGAACTTGGTGATTATGTATGAAAAAGGGATCATAACTGACTTCACTGCCGTTCGTTTTCCACCAGCCTCTCAGCAGAGTTCTCTCCCAGGCCCCTTTGTGACTGTCTGCTGGAAATGTGATGTTAATCATGCTGCTGGCCTGAGACTCACAAGGAGGCTTGTTCCAAACTGAAATCACTTCTCTGCTTTCTAGCCTGCTTTCCACTCGGTTGTCGTCATCCTCTACCAGGGATGACACAGAGATGGTTGTTAGTCTTTGTCCTCGGGCAGGAATCCCAGCCCATCTTAATTAAAGAGGCAAAATGCTACCCAGTGTAACAGTCACAGTGCAGCTGCTGCTCCTGGCCAGTGTGCTCTGTGGCACTGCGCACTAGAGGAGCTGGTCTGGTGCCACAGCTGCTTTAAAATTGAAGTGTGACACATTCTCTTGTTGCTCATTTGCTTCATGATTGAAATTCTGCTCAACTTCCGCCTCCAGTTGGTGGGGAGAATGGGGGAGTGCTGTTGCTTGCTGAGAAACTTCCTATCCCTATACTAGGCAGAGTAAGGTAGAAAAGAAGTGAAGGGATTGTGAGGAGCTGGCTGGCATAGCAAGTACAGAAACGAATCTGGTTGAATAATCCCAATGCATGTCCGAAGCACGGCTGGGGAGTGGTTATGTGATAGCCGCCCACGCACCTGATTCTCCAGGTGGAATGCCACAAAGAAGAGGGCAATTCCTCTCTCCGGTCACGCCTACACAATGCCTTTCTTTCACTAACCAGAGAGCTTTAAGAGCTGAATACATGCTATGTGTGAGAGGGGATTGCTTGGCCCAGAGTCCTTCATATGAAGTATTGGTCCTTTGTGACCAATATGCAACATTAAAAAGGCCTCAGGCATCAAGTGTGGTTGAGACCAGTTTGTGTGTGGGTGTGTGTGAGAGAGATCATTTACAGTTGACCTAAATGAAAATTTTATACGGTAGTTTGCGAAATGGCTAATGCACCATAGACAAAGCATAGTGTCTTTGTTAAAGTTTAAAATACTTTGTTTCATGGTATTTTTAGGCATAGGGCCCCCTAAATAATTTACCACTGTGTATGTACCTTCAATCACAGCTCAGCTGAGGCCTTGTGATGTCTGGATCTTGTGATCAATGAGAGAGATCAGTGGTTTGAATACAAGATAAAAATGAATCAAAGCTCTAGTGAAGTAGCTGTCCCAAAATGCCATGAAAGAAAGCCAGGTGAGGTCTGTGCAAATCTTCCTTGTTTGAGGATGTTATCAAAATCTCAGCAGCTGGTGAGTCTCTTTGCAGGAACTGAATCTGATGATTGACTTGTCTGTGTGTAGTTGAAGGAATCTCTCTTCTATGTACTTGGTAAACAAGAGCCAAATTCAGTAACCTCTCTGCTTGGCTTGTGTACACAGCAAAGACACATGGAGTTGGGAGAGGGGAACAATTTGCAGAGAAGGTGGAGAGATTTTAGCCATTCTCCCCAATAAAATAACATGTTACAAGGCAAACTCTGCATACGCGTACACTGCTTAGCCCAGAAGCAGTAATTGCAACAAGCTTTTTTTTTTTTTTTTTTTTTTTTTTTTTTTTTAAGAGTTGTGAAGTTGGTTGGCAAAAACTAATGGGCTGTTCTGGGTTTGGATCAGGTCCATTTCTTTTCTTTTTTTTTTTTTCCCCTTTTTTTAAAAGCAAAGAAAAACAAAAACCTCAGGCCCTTTGAATAAATGGCTTTAGTTTTCTCCCATCTTTTCAAGTTTCTCTATCTGCCTTCTCCTTCTCTCTTGCAGGCTCCAGAGACACTTTCCCAATACACCCACCTCCCTTTCTGAACTGGAAAAATACTTTCTGAAGTAACTTTCTGTACTGCTCTTTTGGGAGGGCTTTTGTTCCCTTCCCTGGATGCTGTAAGCACAGAGCTGTCTGAGAAGGCACTTTGAGTTAGAGCTGCTGGCAGCATTGCTTGAATTCAAAGGCTCCTGAGGCAGGAGGAGGCCTTCATAAAGAGTTAGTGAGGATGCAGTCCAGTTTGCCTCCTTATTGGAGATGGGCAGCTGGTGGAGAAATGCCTGATGTTTTTTGGGGGCAAGTGAAATGGGTATCCCCCATATCAGGATGTGTCTGAGCTTTCCTAGTCTAGAAAGGAAGATGAAGTGAGCTGTAGCTCACGAAAGTTTATGCTCAAATAAATTCCTTAGTCTCTAAGGTGCCACAAGTCCTCCTTTTCTTTTTGCGAATGCAGACTAACATGGCTGTTACTCTGAAACCAAGGATTATTGAGAGGTTTGACACCATAACCAATGTCTCCCAAGCCCCAGACTAATTCCATGTGTGACCCTGGGCAAGCCATGTAGTCTCTCTGTGCCTCAGTTCCCCATCTGTACAACGGGGATATTAGCACTGCCTTACCTCACGGGGGTGGGGGGAGAGGGGTGAGGATAAATACATTAAAGACTGTGGGGCACTTTGGAGCTGTAGTGAATACATTCAACAGCACCAGTGTGCTCTCTCTTATTCCAGTCTTGGGATTCTTTCCTGACACTGTGATTGCTGTTAATCTGGTGTTTGTTCCACAGTTTTGCAGTACATGTGGATGAGGCTGACAGCCCTATACATCTTGCTTGCAGTGCCAATCTGCATGAGTGCCCTTAGAATATTTATTATAGGTTTTCATTTAGCTGGAGTGATTCTTCTCTCTCTCTCTCTCTCGTTCATGCTGGTTTTCTGAAAGGGGCTGAAATCTAACAGACCGAGACAATCATCAATATGAAATATTTCCTACATAAAACATGCAGCAGCTAGTCTTGGCCTGAGATCTAGCTGAATGAGGTTTGGCTGAGAGCGACTGAAAGGAGTTGTCATCTGTAAACAGTCTATAGAGATGTCCTCTTCTCCTAAGCCGCAGTTATAAGGCAAAAGAGGGCACAAAATGAAACTTATCAAGGAGCTGTAATAATTCAAGCTGCCTTGTGCTGATCTCTTGGCTGCCCTTATGGGAATAAAGCCTCGATTTCAAAGGACCCTGACTCTCACCTTATGTGGCAGGAAAGGTGGCCCTGCCAAAGCTGTTGTGGCATGGAGAAGTTGGCTGGGGGTGAGGATGTCGTGGGTGGCAATGCCAGCAAACGCTGGGCAAATGGGACAAGGGGCACTGATGGCAGGGTTGTTTCCCCCCCCCCCTCCAAAGGTGCTGATCATCTGCAGTACCCATTCACTTCAGTGAGACATGTAGGGTGCTCAGCAGCTCTGCAAATCGAGCTGTTAGAAAGTCAGGCAGAAATTCTTTAAGAACAACATAGGAACGGTCCTACTGGGTCAGACCCAAGGTCCATCTAGCCCAGTGTCCTGTCTTCCAACATCGGCCAATGCCAGGTGCCCCAGAGGGAATGAACAGCACAGGGAATCACCAAGTGATCCATCCTGTTGCCCATTCCCAGCTTCTGGCAAACAGGCTAGGGACACCATCCCTGCCCATCCTGGCTAATAGCCACTGATGGACCGATCCTCCATGAACATATCTAGTTCTTTTTTTGAACCCAGTTATGGTCTTGGTCTTCACAACATTCTCTGGCAAGGAGTTCCACCGACTGACTGTGCTTTGTGTGAAGAAATACTTGCTTTGTTTTAAACCTGCTGCCTATTAATTTCCTTTTGTGACCCCTGGTTCTTGGGCTATGAGAAGGAGTAAGTAACACTTCCTTATTTACTTTCTCCACACCAGTCATGATTTTATAGACCTCAATCATATCCCCCCTTAGTCATCTCTTTTCCAAGCTGAGAAGTCCCAGTCTCATTAATCTCTCCTCATATGGAAGCCATTCTGTATCCCTAATAATTTTTGTTGCCCTTTTCTGAACCTTTTCCAATTCCAATATATCTTTTTTGAGATGGGGCGACCACATCTGCACGCAGTATTCCAGATGTGGGCGTACCATGGATTTATACAGAGGCAATGTGATATTTTCTGTCTTATTCTCTATCCCTTTCTTAATGATTCCCAACATTCCGGTCGCTTTTTTGACGGCCACTGCACATTGAGTGGATGTTTTCACAGACCTATCCACAGTGACACAGAGATCTTTCTTGAATGGTAACAGCTAATTTAGACCCCATCATTTTATATGTATAGTTGGGATGATGTTTTCCAATGTGCATTACTTTGCATTTATCAACATTAAATTTAATCTGCCATTTTGTTGCCCGGTTCCCATGTTTTCTAAGGTCCCTTTGTAACTCTTCACAGTCACCATGGGAATTAACTGTCTTGAGTAGTTTTGTATCATCGGCAAATTTTGCCACCTCACAGTTTACCCCTTTTTCCAGATCATTTATTAATATGTTGACTAGGACTGGTCCCAATACAGACCCCTGGGGGACACCACTATTTATCTCTCTCCATTCTGAAAACTGACCATTTATTCCTACCTTTGTTTCCTATCTTTTAACCAGTTACCAATCCATGAAAGGACCTTCGCTCTTATCTTTGCACAGAGAATATTCCTTAATGATTCTGTCAATCACAGGCTACTTTATGGTCCGCTCGTACAAAGAGGCATTCACAGAAGCCATTCCAATGGGCCAGAGGTGGACGCTCTGCATTTCCATTCAGGCTGTGACCTCCTTTCAGTGGATCGGCTTCAAAGGGGAGATCAGTTGAGTTCTAAACCCAGGAGGTGGCAGGCAGGGCTTTGGTGGTACAAGGGGGCTGGAATTCTCAGGCCTCTGCCAGGGGTGCAGGAGACATTTTAAAGGAGAAATATTCTAGGGTAGAACTGACCTCCATGCAGGGAGCAAGCCTGCAAGGGATCTCTTTCCTGCT
Organism: Natator depressus; assembly: GCF_965152275.1. Lineage (NCBI taxonomy): Eukaryota > Metazoa > Chordata > Testudines > Cheloniidae > Natator > Natator depressus. The sequence goes on from NC_134259.1 coordinate 1,197,041, forward strand.
TAAAAGTTCCCCTGTAGCAGGGGACCACAGTCTTAAACTCTCATTCAGCTGTGAAATCATCACCCTTTGCTGCATGCAGTGGAAGTCTCAAAGCCGAAGGACAGCAGCTACCTGCACTTATGCTGTGACTGTCCGTGATGATGGGCAGTGTAGCACCCGCCAGCGTGACTCAGTGTGAGCTGGTACAGAATGTCCAGGGGAAGGCCCCAGAGGAGATGCAGTAGATAGCGCAGTTTTCCTCCTTATTCTAGGGCATCTGTCCTAGTGAAATGACACATACCCAGAACTCCATCCTTACCAATGTGTGACAAGAATAACTTGGGGTTTTATGGTTATCCTGCTAAGATCTTAATGCTTATTTAATCAACGCAGTTCAGACTGGAGGGAGGGTATAAGAGCATTCAGGTGCTTAATGGGCCATTTTAAAACTAATACCAGACTCCCTGACAACTAGTCAATTGTTCTAGCTTCTTCCCACATGGTCTACTAATTTCTCTTCTCTGTCATCATCCACTGTCCTGTCTCAGGACAGTTTTGAAAGACTTGAGCATAATTCTAGTGACTGAATAATTACAGTGTTTGTAAGCCAGCGAAGGCTGTGAGTAATTATGACCCAGTTGCAGATGTAACATCTATTTACACAGGCTTAGATAGGTAATCACTAGATAAAATTGTCCATCAGCAGCACATAATGAAATGCAGAGCAACAAGGAAACCTCTGTGTTCAGACTGGATTGCTGCTGGTCCCAGCACAAGTACAGGGTCTAGTCTGAAAGACTTGACTTGACCTGGTGGTTTTCCCTGGAAGAATGTTGTCCCTTTGGTGATAGCTTGCCCGGATTAATTGGAACACAAGCATGGAAGATCCTGCTTCCATGATCAGCTTCTCTTCCTAACCAAGGAATCTCCTTTTGTGCGCACGCGTGTGTGTGTGTGTGTAAAAAATATATATATATAAAATATGAAATGCTTTAATTTTTTTCTGTTCGTTTTTAATTCATGCCACGAACAATCCCTAAACGCATTTGCACGGCTTGGAATCAAGCAGCTTTTCACCCTCAATTTAAAAAAACCACAAGCTGCTGCTGCCATCTGGTGATAGCACTTCGCAACCTTTTCTTATTCTATTTGCCCGGAGGACCTGGGGGAGCAGGAAGTGCCACAGGTATCACTGCATCAGATGAAACAGCAAAGCACTTTTTTAATGCAATGGTAAATGCTGTTTTGAAGCGGCCTGTATGCCAGACTGACTGAATTACTCACTGGGTTTATGCTTTGAATTAAGATTAAGGTGATTATTCTTTAAAAATTCCTAATATAGTGGTTTACATTAGTTTGATATCTGCTTTTTACCTTTTAAGTAGCTAGTTGTGAGTAATTTACTGAGAAAAACTGATTGCCTGACTTACAGCTTTCCGAGGAAACAGAACCGATACATTCCATCAGAACAGGCTGATGTTGCCTGAACAAAGCACTAGGCTATGTACTGTAGGGAGTGATCCTCCACTGGGACTGGGTGATCGAACAGGCATCTTCCCTCTTCATTGTCCTTGATGAGGCTTTGTTAATATTGCTTGAAAGCAGGTGCTAAACTAGACAAATTACTTTCGCAATTACACTGGCTTTCCTTATTAGTTGTAATTAGTGTACAATGAACACTCCAGTGCTGTAATAGCCATCTTCTGAAAGTAATGTAAACAGCACATCTGTGCAGAATACCCACAAGAGAAATCTCTTCCTAGCCTGCTGTGTCCTAAGAGTTACAAAAACAAAATGAGAAACTAAGTACCCTAATGGGGAGGGTAGGGGGAATTCCCTCATTACAGCCCCCTAGCAGCTACATTTAACAGTTCCCACAGAGAATCGTCCTGCTTTTTTGCCACTTTCTCCTAAATCCTGCGTGCATGCTCACAAATTTAGACAACACCACAGAAGATAAAGTTGGCATCTCGGCATATTGATCCATGGAATAAAAAATATTTCCATCCCCTTAAAGGTCCCATCTACAATTGGAGCCTTTTAACAGTGTCTAAAGCAACTCCTGAGAAGCAGAGACCAGACCCGCAAGAAACACTGAATTATAATGGAAATTCTTTGCATACTGCATACTTTAAAGACTTCCCTTGTGAAGGCATGGAGCTGATCATAAAACTTTAAAAGGGTATGTGGGAAAAAATAGAATTTAATAAAACTTTAGTTTTGTTTTTTTTTTAAATTCCTGATAACGAGGGTTATTCAGAGCTCTTTCCAAAAGATCTGATCATTCTCTCCTTTCAACAACCATTGCTGCCCCAGTACAGTTTATATTGCAGATTCATAGAATATCAGGGTTGGAAGGGACCTCAGGAGGTCATCTAGTCCAACCCCCTGCTCAAAGCAGGACCAATTCCCAACTAAATCATCCCAGCCAGGGCTTTGTCAAGCCTGACCTTAAAAACCTCTAAGGAAGGAGATTCCACCACCTACCTAGGTAACGCAACCACCTATAAAGTGGGAAATATCTCTTGTTCTGAAATGTGCCAGAATTGCAGCAGCTTCCTCCCCACCCCTTTTAATGACTCGTCAAAAATGTATTCTGATTTATATTTTACATCTGAAAACTATTCTGTGGATCCAGCAGTCCTGGCAGCATCAGGGGCCAGTGTCTCCACTGCCATGTTTCTTGTGCCATCATTTACACTAGTGCAAAGTGACTGTGATATCGCAGCATTTTAACACCCATCTTGCACTGGCTGAGATAACTGTGCACACATGGGGCAAGGCACCAGAGAATCAAGTCCTAAGGGAGTTACTGTCTCTTTAGGTTCCAAATGAAATACATGGAGACAGGTGTACAGCACTTGCTAGTGACGTGGAAGGCACTTGTTGGCAAGATAAAATAACCAGGCCCCAAGGGGAACCCCTTTGTCTGCTGTTTCCTCTTTTGTGAGGTCTGTATGTGAGTTTGACAGGTCAGGTCCTGGGTTTGCAGACTTCAGAGCTGTGGACTACACATGTTCAGATTATTGATTTGTCTGTCCCACAAAATGTTTTTTCCTGGCTGGTTTCCAAACAAGTCCTGCTACCCCGTGAGCTCTAAACATGATCTGGGACCTCGTTGTGACGTGCCCCTCACCCTGACATCCAGAAGCTCTAGGAACACATTGGTAGTGATGATACTTAAGTGCTGACAATCTGCTCAGCCTCTACATTGTGGGTCTTGACCCCAGGGGATTTATGGCTCAGACACAGATAAGATGCATGGGAGAGTAAGAGGATGGGTTGAATTTGACATTTCTCTGCTCCCCCCTTATCCGCGCTCTGTTGGGTGGAGAAGGCAGCGTTCGACTGACATGGGTTAGTGCTTGCTACCTGGTGCAAGAAGTGAGTGTTTAGGAGGGATTTGGACGACGGGACAGGGTGATGGCACAAACGTGGCAGCCGGAGAAGGACAGCAAAGGGGCTGTGCCTGGCGTGGTGGGCAGAGAAGGGATACGTTAACACTAAACTGTATTTGAATGATGGAGGGTGACCGATGATGACGTCCCTGGGGCAGTAGACAGTGCAGACAGACAACAGAATTGACTCTGTCCTGTGGAGAGCCCAACAAAGCCAGTGGGCTGTTTCATGGATGCAAGAATCCATTTGCTGGACCAGGGCTGAAATTAGCAAATGAGACTATAGGTCCATGGCGTCAGGACTTTCAGATTCTGTGTCCAGCTTCCACTGAAGTCAGACTTCGCAAGGCCCCCAGAGAGAATTGCCAAGCTCCTTTATTAAGGAGAACTGAGTACCCTCGCCTCTTGTGGCAGACTTGGGTTTCTCAGTAACTTCACAAGCGACAGGGGTACCTTTTGGACTTACTCTTCCCTTATATTTACTGCCCTTCTTTGCAGTAACAGTAAATAAATGAGGAGCCTGAAGGAAAAATGCTTACTAAAAATCAGGATTTTAAAAAAATAATTGAATGCAACTGAGCTTTAACTACAACTGTGGGAGCAGGGAAGAAGCAGGGCGCCAGTGCCAGCAGCTTCCACGGAGATTGCACCCAAAGCACCAGCAGGATGTGTGCTGACCCTCCACTGTGCCGGAAGAGGCTCCTGTGGGCTGATCGTACCCACAGAGTAGTGAACTACCAAGAAATTCTTCTTTCTGAGCCTTTTTAATGGGTGCCACATTTGCTCCATATCTTAGGCTATAACAGTCAGTCATGTAACATTTCTCAATTCTACCCCCCCCCCCCCCCAAAAAAAAATCCTTGAGGAATTTAGAGATGCATAGAGTTTAAGGCCAGAGATGCTCCCCTTATTCTTCTGAGCCTCGCAATCTGGAATGACTTCCCCCAGCAAACGAGGACATGGATCTGTTTTTATTATTTTTACAATCAGTGTTGTTGAAACTCCTGCTGAGCCATGGGGTGGAGAGTAATGTTGCTGGCAGCCTGAGAGTGGGTAGAAAAGATTCCAACCTGCTCAAGTACTTGCTAGTATTAAGAAAACATTCAGGATCAATGTTAGTTTGGAATACTGACTACAGTTCTCAAAACTGGGTGCCTAATACTTGGATCCCTTAATCTGTATTCAAGCTCCTAAATAACTGGCCGGAATTTTTGAGTCTCCCTCTCTTAGCCCCCACCAGCAGCTGCCTCCGGCCACCTGTGACTCATGTCACAACGTGGTCATCGGGGAAGGGACTGCTTATCTCGGGAACTTCCAGGCTGCTGAGAGGCAGGAAAGTTTTTTGCAGTTTCCTGTCTGAATGAAGGTGAAGCGAAGGGTAAGTCCACACAGGGATAAAAAACCCGTGGCTGGCCCAGGTCAGCTGACTCAGGCTCGCGGGGCTAACAATTGCTGTGCAGACATTTGGGCTCGGTCCCACGCCTGAATGTTTACACAGCAACGTTTAGCCTCCCAAGCACCAGCTGTGCCGTGCTGCAGGTCTTTTATCCCGCTGTAGGCATACCCTCTGTGTCAGATGGGCAATGGTTTTCTTCCAGTGAATCACCCCAGGGTTCACTTATTCCCAACATTGAATGCCTTTTGTGTTCATAGGATGCTCTACCTAAGATGGACCTTTCAACTAGGGCGATCCCAGCCAGATCCTGGCACATGTGCTACATGCCAATATTAAACAAAAAGCTCTTTTGGTCTTAAGCTTGCGCGTGCCTCTCGTCCCTAGTGAAACACATGCGGCACGACAGCGTTTAACCCTGGATTATCCCTGCTCTCGTTGTGTCCCTGACACTCTTCAAGAAGCTCAGGATGCCTGAGCCACCAGTGCCCCTCTCTTGTAACGACGAAGGCGGGTTAATCTGAAGGCTGCCCGCCCAGTGGCTTGGTTTCCCTTTCTTGGCTTTGGCATTAGCAGCTGCTGTGGTGATGTACTTGGTGACAATAGCAATGTGATAGGTTCTCAAGTCCACCAGGGCGGACACACACTGGTTGTAAGCTATGCGTAGCTTTTCGTTTCCAGCGGACAGTATATGTTGCTTCAGTGAAGGGGCAGAATGGATTTCTTCTATGAAGGCCCTGTGGTGGGGTGGCATGTAGTCCCTCATCCTGTGTAGAAATGCAGCTGGAAAAGACCAAGAAAGGAAGAGGTGAATCACTTAGCTCCCCCCTCCTATCTTTGGCTATTAATTATTAAAGCTAATCTTGACAATTCCCAGGGAATACTTTAATATCGGGACCTGCGTAACATCTAACCTGCTATGATTCGTTCTAGAGTGCTTCCGACAGGTGCTATCCTGATCTTCCCCAAAATACCCTGCCAGCGGGTCTCAACCCTGACCTGCCAAGCACTTGCTGACATGTCCGAGCAGAGAATGCCAGCTGTGTAGAATTGACATGGATCAATAAGGGACTAGCTTGAAACCCACCCAGCACTTTTGCATTTGTGACCTAAGTCAGATTTGCCTGCAGATCCCAAGCATAGAAAACAAGCCCATATTTCCAACTGCACCCAGAACTCCCATCCATGGCTTCCCAGTAGCCACAGATCTTGGTAGGGAAGGTCGTGCCGGAGTCTCTCACTGCCCCTTGACAGCAGTAGTGATGGTGACTTGCTTTATAGCCTAAGAGGGCAATTGGTGACCACTCTTTTTTTTTTTTTTTTTTTCCGGGCCTGGAGGCTCTTAATCAGTGGCACCTTACAGTATCCATCCTATTGATCCTGTTGCAACTCTACGGGTCTCTAGTGTGCTCTGTAATTTGAGTAATGTAGTATGGTCTCTCTTCACAAATGCATGTGGCTAAATATCCCCAGTGAGTAATATTGGCTCTTATATCAAGAAATATATCCCTAATAAACCAAGGGCATGCAATAAATCTGGAGAGATCCTGTAGTTCGTTTAGCCTTGCTTAAGACTAAAGCACTATCGCTTTCCATTCTTTGTTCTTTCAAGGTATATCTGTGTAAATGGGGGAAAATAATAAAGCGAATCAAAAACATTAAGTGCCTTTAAAAAAACCTGATAAATATAAATTGCGGTTTTCAGCATGAGCATATTTGTAAGAGGCCCTATTTATAGTTCAGATAAGCAAATGAAAAATCACTTTGAGTATGTTCAGATCAAATCTGCTCAGATTTTAGAAAAGTCTCTAGTAAAACTCTGCTCTTTAATAATGAATACTTCACTCTGGTAGCATGCTTCATAGCGCTTTGCACGGTTGGAAAGCCTCAGCATCTCTATTCTACACATGGGGAAACTGAGGCCGGGGCACACTTGGATTCGTTTTCTAGCTCTATAACCAAATGACAGAGTTTCAGGTCCTGTGGGTGAAATTCAGCCCAAGGCCAATGCGCCACTGCCCTCCTCAAAGGAGGGCTTAAAGCCAACTTAAGGGGGGCGTTGGATTGGTGGTGGAACGCTGGAAGGGGGTGAATTCTACCCAGTGTGCATTTCCCAGCCTGCCTTCAGAGGCTGAAGAGTTGCTGGTGCTGGGACGGTGTTCCTGTCTCACTGAAACCAGTGCAGCACAAACCTCCAGCATGTGTAAAATACTTTTCCATCTTTGCTACTTCTCATTCCTCATGCATCCTGTTTATCTCCATGAGGCAGGGCCATCAAGTCGTGCATCAAGCCCTTTATTCACAACATGTACAGGAAGCTTTACTTTCCCTTCCTCTTTATCTCCTTTCAAGAGAATAGGACTAACTGGAATGTGAAAAGAACCACCCCCCTAACCCCAATACTGCAGCGCACCACTAGGGTTACATATTTAACCCCAAAGCCATTGGGCACTCCTAGCCCACATGTCCTCGTTTCAGTTCCTAGTTAGGCTAATTATAACATGTGTACATGGGGGGTGAGTTGATGTTACTGGCAGCATCTGCACTCTTGCGCTTCCTGCCGGTGCTGTGTCCATATATAACCTAGACAGACCTGTTTGGTTTGAATTAGTCTATTAAGTAGGGCATGCCTTTGGGATTTGGTAAGGGGGCTGCCAGAACCTGGGTTTAATAGACATCCTCCCACAATGTATTGAAGGGAACTTCTTCCCAGCTGACACAGAAGCAGGTGGATTTTGAGACAGTCTGACATATGGCTTTATCCGTTTGTAAATATACCTGATATAGAGCCATACCCATCTGCTTAAACAAATAAGCAAAGTTTTGTTTGACTTACTGCTTTCCTTGCTATGACGAATTGCTAATAACTCATCGAAGGCATGAAGTACTGTGCTCTGTGCTGCGCTCCCTCCAGAATATGACATGGGCTCATCAGAAACTCCTTCATATATCAGCCCTCCTGGCATTGCTGGGTTATCTTTCCACCTTTAATGAGAGTGCAAGGCAGTAAGAAATGGTGCTTCAGTGAGCTAAGAACGCTGCATTCGATAAACAGGGCAAGACTTCAAAATGCTGACCCTACACAGGCCAGATGGAGTAAATCCTCCTAGGTCTGCCTCCTACATCATCATCATCATCATCTTGGGGCTAACGCTCTTTTCAAGTCAAGTCCTCAAATGTTAATATATTACACAGGAAGAAACTGAACACAAGATGTGTCTGTAACAACAAGTTCTTCTCGTGCTTCATCCTTCGATACTTCCCTTCCCCATCCTGTGTGTGTGTGTGTGTGTGTGTGTGTGTGGTCATCCCGTGCCATGGCACGGGAACGCAGACTGCAGCATCTCAGATTAGGGACCTGCCATTTCCCTGTAAAGTGATACGCACGACTGTGCTGCATGAGAAATGAATACAACAAACCAACAGCAGCAATACTGATTACAAATATAACCCATCCATCCCCTCTCAAGAAAATTCAGCGGGAGAAATAGGTGATGGTACTGAGGATAAGCCATCCAAGACCGCTGCATAATCCTTGTACACCATCCAGACCTGTCGTCGTCTGCTGGGTTAAATGCCGCAGAAAACGCGCTCTGGGTAGAAGAGCACCGTGTGCGCGTCTGCTGACGCTCCTGCTGTGCGCTTGTTTGTAAACCGTCCTTTAGAACCTTCGGTAGCCAGATGCTCATGAGATCAGCAATGCCTATTTTAAGCCGTTTGTTAACAATCGCGTGAAGCAGAATGACGACCGCTCAGATTTTCTCGGCTGCCTGGAATACTCAGGAGAAGCATCAAACTTGCGCAAGGCTACAGTGGTGGCGGGGGGGGGGGAAGGGTCTCTAATGAAACAGGATTTCTATAAAATAATATTTTGGCAGTGATCAGTATGGTGGTAAGCATTTTAGCAAGATAAACTCTTGGCTCCTGAGATTTTAATTCCATTCTGTATAGTTCTTTAGGAATTAAAAGGGGTATGGCTTTTTAAAGGGGGTGTGTGTGTGTGTGTGTGTGTGTGTGTTCCTCAGCAACAGAACATATAATTGCAAGGAGCAAGCTCTCAAGGTAATAGGCAGGGACTGGGCACTCAATTCTCATTAACCTCCAGGGCGGTTACTCTGAAATGACTGTGTAGTGGTCTTAAAATGTAACCTTAATTGTCTCAGATACCAAGAGCGTCCTTGTTCATTGTAGTAGGCCACTGGACTGCTGCATAATCGTGATCGATCCATTCCATGGTTTTGAAACCAACCTCTCCCTGGTAATCTCTCTCAATTTCTCCTTTTTAATTTACAGTGCAGAGCTTACAGCTTTGCTATGAGCTAAAATTTTCTAAATGACTCTACCTCAGTATTGGATCTTGAAATGTCGTCATGCCTGCTAGACTAGGGGGCAAGGGGGAATTATTAAAAGATACAAAGGGCAGTTAGGCTCCTGACTAACTCCCCTGCCCCTGACTTTCAATGGGGAGCTGGAAACCTAGCTGCACTTTGTGTCTCTGGAATCTCCTCCTACGTTCCTTGTAGCAGGGACTTGTCTTGCTTTTCTATAAAGCACCAGTGTTTCCTATAAACACTGACTATGCGATAGTGTGAACCATGGTAGTGGAAAGCATACAGGCTCTGTTGCCTGAAAACAAAATTGCAGTGGTACCATCCCAAGCCCCATCACCGTTGCTGGGAAACTTGTGTTTGGTGGTTTTGCTAAAAGGAAAATAATAGCAGAATAACATTGCTGTATTATTCTCAGATCTGCTGGGTTAGGAGAGCATTTGAGGCAGATATAACGAAGTCCTAAACGTTTTTTTCCTTTTCTTTCTTTTTTGTCACCTTTCCTTTAGCATAATGATTCCCCGGGATACAGAGTAGGGACAACTTTTTGTTTCCTGGAATGGAGTGCAGGGTTTTACCTTTATGTAATGTAATTCCCCTACCCTCACAAAAAACACTAGTCTTCAGCAAACCAATAAACTGGCCAGGCGTGTGTGTGTTTTTTTTTTTGTTTTTTTTTTTTCCCTGATCTGACGTGCTTTTTTCACCACTCCTCCTCCAAACCCTGCAGTGTTTGCTTTATGCATCGCATGTTTACAAATGCTAAAAGCTCTGAATGAATGGAAAGGGGTGGGGGCAGGAATCAGGATTCTGGAAATAACTGTGCCCTGCCCTGAAAATGTCTCCTGGCTTCTGAAGAGTGGATATATTTAGCTGTTCATACTACTGAAATGTTGCAATTTTGGGGTTTCAGTTAGGTGTCTGGGGCTGACCCTCCCCCTTACATTAACTTCCAGGAGCAGCTGTTATACAAATCTAAGAGGGAAAATAGTTTTATCATCAAACTTTCAGTTATTTTAGCTCTCCCAGAAATACATTTATAGTAACCTCCAGTCCTGTGAAGTTTATAACAGAACAGAGTTCAAAGCAGGCTGACAACCTTCAAGACAAGGTCAGTTTAGATGGAAAACTGAAGAAAATTTAAGATGCAGCAGGCCTTTACACTCAGGAACACTGACACCTCTTTTAAAATTAGAAACCCCCAAATAACACTGATATTAGAGTAACTTTGGGGGTTCTGAGCTCTCCAAGTGAGGATCTGGCATGACAAAGGCGTTTTGAATGAGACTTCAGTTATTCCTGAGATTTTTGTTGTTGCTTTACACACCACCACTCAGGGGTAGGGGTGTGTGTGTGTGTGTTCATTAATGAGCGGCATCCTGTTAACAGTGGCAAGGTAATTTGTTGTTGTGATTCCATGGAGAACAGCAGAAGAGACCTACTGACCTTCCAGCAATGTCTATAGAGACATTATATATGGAGAGAGAGACTATATAGCACAAGATCAGGAAGAGAGAACTGAAAGTGTGTGGATTGTAATCTCTTTGGGGCAGGGACTGTTGTTTTGTTCAGAAGGACAATGGGGCCCTGTTCTGTGACTAGGGCTCTGACACGGTACAAATAATTAACAATGTGTCCAACAAAAAACCACCCATCTCCCAGGGTTGCTAGCTGGGTCAAGAACTTTTCATGATCCATTTCCGTATGATTGATACTAACAATGTTCATGGTGCAGAAAACACCTGGGGGTGGGCTAGCCTTTTGAAAGGCAGGGACAGACCCTGGGAAAGGCAGAGGAGGAATTCTGACCAGGCGCTGTGCTGTGCTCTCTTGCTGATACAGGCTCCTGTGACCATTGTCTCCATATATGAGAAGTTTAGGATTGGGGCAGGGCGGAACACACCTGAGCCCCGGGGACCTCTTCATCCCATGCGTTCGGCTGGCCCAGCATGGATAAAGTAAACAAAACATTCCCTTTCCAAAAGAGGGCTCTGAGGCAGTACAAATAATTTTACTGCCTCGTGTCTAGGCACAAGGGCGTCACTCGCTATAACCTGCGTTATCCCTGCTGCACAAGAGAGACTATGGCACCTGATGTACCTACATCAGGGCTGCCTTCCTCCAACAGCCTCCTCTCTACCCTTGGGAATTGCTGACATGATCATTCCAGAGGGAAATGCGCACCACGTACTTACCCAGACAGAAAGATCCGAATCACGGCATAAAATATTGCTGGATCCACATGGTCTAGGAAAGAAATCAAAGTGTGATGTTACTCCAAGCCAATGGCAGTTACTTACTTCTGCATCAGCCTTCCCCCATCTCCCATCTCTTCCTTCTCAGTCTGAGCGAGAAATGCCCTGAATCTTTAGAAAAACAACTTGCGGAGGAGGCTGGAATGCTGTGCCCTGCCACCATCCCCCTCCCAAATGTGACCTGGCCCCTTTAATGCTCCCGTGAGCTTCATTCGTGGCACTTAATGTTCACTTGAAATAATGGAACTCCAGGTACTGGGAGCTGTTGCACCACGTGACTGGCTGATGTAGCAGAATTAAGCTGTCTCTGGCCAAGACCTCAGCAGCTTAGGCTGTTGCTCATATTGTTCTATGGATTCTTCCCTGAGTGCTCTGATGTTGGCTCTGCCATCCTGCCGAGACCTCAGTACCATCCCCCTGCCTTGGCCCCCACTGGCTGAGAGCTGGAAATGCTCTCAAGGGCAGGTTTCCCCATATGGACCCATTTAGTTCTGTCTGTCGCCGTGGCTGCCTAAGCACATCGCAAATGTGCTTCGCGCAGAAAACGTGCTCTCCCCACCTAAGCACGTCATGGTAACTTCACTTGAAACAAATGCATCACAGCGTCTATGCCTGTCTGTGTTCCTTGTTGGTGCAGGATCATGCTGCTGCTGGCAAAGTCTGATTACAGCCTGCCGGTGACAGTGGAGAATCACAGTGGGTTCAGAGGTCAGTGCAGCTAACATTACCCCCCCTCCCACTGTACTTGTATCTCAGTAATGGAGAGGAGGGGGCATGAACGTCTGGTAAAGCCAGGAGCTGTTGTATTAAAAAGAACTGGTCATTTATAAGGATGTGGAATAACAGAGGTGCAGTCTGAACTCCTCCCACACGGAGACCACTGGAACTCCCATGAAGAGCGCCACGTTGTCCATCATGGGGATGTGAGAGCTGGGTTCTAATCCTGGTTTGGGCCCTAACTGGCTGCTGTATCTCAGACAACTAACAGTAGCTGTGTGTGTTCCTTTCTATAAAATAGTCTTCTGCTTCACAAAAAAATGTGTAGGGACGTGATTTGAGATCCCTGGGTAGAAAGTGCCATGTTATCATTAAGCATTCACTCTTCTGGAATTCCCTATTTCCGTACCAGGGGACAGACACCAGACTAACCGTTCACTCTGGCTAAGCAAGGCTGGTCACAGCTGTTCTGGAATCAGAGGGGAGTTGAAGAGCAGTGAGAGGCTTTTCAGTGTTGCTGCTCTGAATGTCTCACAAAACTCCCTTGATTTTCATTCGGGACTCTTGCTGAGCAATACAGACATACACACATCCCTGCACTGTCCTGGGAATATCTGTCTTGCGTTGGATTTTCTCCAAGCCGTGACACCTGCAGCCCTGTCCCTGCCTAGAGTCTTTCTACTCTGTGTGCAAATGTATTTCCACTCCTGTATCCCAGTGAGTTAATGTCTGTGCCGTGATCTAAAGACATCTACGTGTGAAGTAGTAGTATTACCGTGCATCCGTTTCAAAGCATCGGTCATCTCTTTAACGGCCTTTGCCAGCTCTTGCAGGGCCTTATGCAGGGACTCTTTGTCAGGCTGCAGGATGGCATTACCTGCCTGAACAACTGCCTGTAAGAGAACAGTGGAAGAGCTGTGATGTATTGGAGCAACTTGGGTTTATGTGCCCTCGGTGTGCTCTGGGCACGCTGCCCCCTCTTTCATTGGGACAGGCTCTCCTTATCTTATTGGCTCATCCTGAGCTCACCTGGCAGGGCTTTCTCACCTTGCCATGGTAAGAGAAACCTAAGCAAACTGCCACCATGCTAGAAGGTGGAGATTGTTCTAAATTCCGACCCCTGAAACACTGGCAGATGCTGGGACAGGATCTCCCAAAGCAAAGCACAGGAGAGATGGTGGTTCTGTGCCCATCCGTGCCCCCAACACAGGATTGCACAATAACTCCAGATGTGACTTCCCGACCAGTGGCAGGCATTGGTCTCCATGGCTGTGTTTGCGACATTCTCTGTTTATCAACAGCACAGGGGAACGTAGGCAGTAGCAGTGCAAGCATCTGTATACGTACGTTCTACGCTAACACAGAGAGAACCTTCCCCTGGGGGAATACCTGCTAGGCAAGTGCATTCTACATATCCCATTCAGTTGTTTGCCAAGACTGCTAACAAAGTGGCCTATGTCTTCTGAGAACAGCCACCCCTCCTCTTCCAGGTGAGCAGCCATTTGTCAGCCTGGGGTACTACAGATCTGGGCCACGTGATCTGGGCCCTTCATCTTTATCTTCTGTTTTAATTCCTAATAAATCTGACTGCAGGCCAGACCACCTTTGTTCAACAGACTCTTTTTTGACAATAGTCCATTCCACTGATACCTCTGAAGTGACCTCCTATCCACTTTGCCTATGCCTGCAGATCTGAGCGAATTGCATCGGGAGTTGTAAAGCATTAAGAGAAATGTTTGTCTGCCCAGGATGGCACCACATGAGTTGTACTGTACCTTAACCCCAGGCGCTGCTGCCTTCTCAACAAGGAGAGTAACTAGAATGAATCCTCTCAAACTCTCCCCTCCGGGCAGGGAAAAGATGGTGTCCAGATTCCTTTAAGGATGATGATGATTTTGAAATCACATAACGTGTGGAGATTAAAACACACAAATTCTAGGAATGAGACTAACTGGCCCTTCACGCTCCCTCCACCTCACTGCTCTGACGTGCAGTCAGCCAGGTTCTAGCCAGACCCTGCAACACAAGTGTTTGCACTAGCTTTGGTCAGGCTCCAGTACACGACAAACCTTGCTGCTGGGTAGGTAGCAGTGTGGGGATATAAAACGCCTTCCTCCTCTTAATCCCTTTCCCCAGCCACCACATCAGGATTGGGGAGAGGATGCCACACACTGAGAACCCACCTGAATTTTTCAAGTCTTTGGGCATTCAGAGTGGAAGACATCTGCATTGCAGAAGGCAGCACCTGCCTCCTATGCAAATTGCAAGTGGCTTGTACGTCCTACTCCCAGCCCCTCAGATCAAAATGGGGCATGTAGGGTCTGATTTTTTTTTTTTTCAAAGGAGCTCCGTACCCCACATGCACCCAATGAGCTGAGTCCATCTCCACAATCCATACCTATGTGTGAAAGATCACAGCTGTAGTCTGGTTTACAGAAGTCTGGGGGTCACATAGAGGCCACCCAGCTGCTGCTATGGGGCATTGGAATTCCTCTGCCCAAGAGTGAGCTGTTACGTTGTGCTCGTGTAGCAGGAGACAGATGTAAACTAAAAAGAGCCCTGAGGTGATGGAGCAAATAATTGAATTGAAACAAAGCTAATACAGTTAAAAAATAAATAAGCATATTAGATACTTACTCTATTTCCAAAGGGCTACAGGAGTTTCGGGTATTGACAGCAAGAGTGCGAGAAAAGGAAACAGGAATAACAAATCACTATATAGAAATGGAATCTATTACCAAAGAGATGTGTGTACTTCAGAATGAGATTTTTGTCCGAACACTGATGTTAACAGTAATGTGGCTCTGGCTCCTGTTTTTCCATGTGTGCACACCACCTCCCCCCTCAATTGATAAAGAACTGGACTCTCACACCAAACCTGAGAAGATCTTAGTAGGGAATATTTATCTTTCATGCCAGCCAGGCTCAGAATGGAGTAAGACAGGGAATATTTTAAAGGACTATCAAAATGTCAGAGCTAAAATCTAAATGGACAAAAATGGTCTCAAACCTTCCTCCTAGATTGACCAATGGTTGCATTTGTGCCGATTTGATACCTAACACAACCATTTTAACAACTCGATTTCGGTCTGTCCAGCTGTAGATTTCAGTGTTCTTACATTTACCCATTAAGATTCTTTTTCTTCCAGTTCACTAGCACAAAATCCGCGTGGACCAGGATAGGAGGCAGCCCAAGCATCTGTGAGATCTCCCAGTAGGGAACAGCAAGGTTTCGTGGCAGAAGCTGGAAGACACAAACTTGTGCTTACTCATTTTCTCCTGAAAATGATCCAGTTGGAATGTTCGATGTAGCAGGCTCCTAGTCAGCAGGGAGCCAGGGGCACACTGGCCAGCATGCTCTGGTCTCAGACCCCAAGAGTACATCTGTGCTGCAAAAAAAGGAGTGTTCTTAACTTGGCTTTAAGTAGCAAGGAAGACACAGCAACTTGGGTTAAAGTTAAAGCCTGCAGGGAAGCTGGGGTTTGAACTCAAGCTGCCAACCTGAGTGAAAAGCCGAGTTGCCAGGTGTTTGCTGCTATTGGAACCCAAGGTAAGAAGGTTCCTTTTTCTGCAGTGTAGACGAACCCTCGAGCTGCACTTTGCTATTGATGCTGACTGATGTCAGGTAAGCTCAGAGCTTTATACCTGTCAATAACGCAAGCAGTTCCCAGCTCAGCATGGACTTTCCAGCCCTCTGCAGGTACAAACACTTTACCTGAAGGGAGCCATTCTGCTGCCTATTCTGGTAGCATTTATCTGAAAAGAGCAAATCCGTTTTGGTGCAGCTTTTACCTTGACGGTCTCCTCCTCGCCTTCTTGCCAGACGAACCCCATCGTGATGAAGCTCAGTGCCAGGTGGGCCAAGCGCAGCTCTCGGTGCCCTTTGAGATGCTGACTGCTCAGCTGGGGCATCTGCCAACAAAAAACTTGTGAATAAGGCATTTTTGGTGGTAAAAATTACCACCACCAAAGATCTCAATGCACCTGGCCAACTCCCAATACCTTGTGGAGATAGTCTCCTCCCAAAAACCGAGGCACCGAAGCAAAATAATTTGCCTTGCATCACAAAACAAGTTAGTCTGAGCTCAGAACAGGACTCAGGCATCCTGATGCCCATCCCTGTGCTCTGTCACATCTGTGAAATATCCTTGCTGCCATCAACACACACTGCTTCTCTGCTCTGCCTTTTCTTCTTTCTGCCTTACAACAGGGCTTATTACACTGATGGAACTTCTCATTTGTAGCACTACTATATGGTAACCCCCCTGGTCTATTTAGAGCAGCAGCTCTCAACCTTTCCAGACTACTGCACCCCTTTCAGGAGTCTGATTTCTCTTGTGTACCCCAAGTTTCACCTCACTTAAAATCTACTTGCTTACAAAATCAGACATAAAAAGACAAGTGTCACAGCACACTTACTGTAAAATTGCTTATTGTCTCATTTTTACCATATAGTTACAAAATAAACCAACTGGAATATGAATATTGTACTTACATTTCAGTGTATAATATATAGAGCAGTATATACAAGTCATTGTCTGAAATTTTAGTTTGTACTGACTTAGCTAGTGCTTTTTATGTAGCCCTGTTGTTAAACTAGGCAAATATCTAGATAAGCTGATGTACCCACTGGAAGACCTCTGCATACCCTGGTTGAGAACCACTGTTTTAGAGAAGCTTTGCAGAAGCGTGTTCTTCCCTCTCACATCTAGTCTTAAAAAAAAAAAAAAAAAAAAAAAAAAAAAATCACTGAGAGCTAATTTGAGATTAAAGGTGCTTTAGCAAAGCTCTAGATGCAGGAATCTGGAATAGTTTCATGTTATGATTAACTCCCAACCTATGTACTTTCTAGCTGAAATGATGAGTTCCGGCCCATCTTTGTGCTTCACCTCTAGTGACACCTGAAGAAAATCTCTCTGTATTACACACTGTATAGGAGAAGCTGTTGTTTTTTTTTTTTTTAATAACTTTTCTCCCCTTTTGGTTTTTTAATCCCTATATGTCAGGATCTGTGTTTTCCTAATGTTTGTGTGTAGCTTCGTTTGAAGATGAAGCTCCAGTTCTGCGGAGGTGACTGGCACCAACATTAATTTTGAGGTTAATCCCTAAGAATCTTTAATCCTCTGCTTGAATTCTATAGGTACCTTGTAAACTTGTGAACGGAGCTGATGGCTCTGGATCAGGTGAGGCAGGTTGTTGGCAATCTCCATCCAAGGCCCGTAGGGAGCAGGGAGTTCACTCTAGAACAGACAAAAGGCCTTAAATCATCAAACAAGTCTGTTAGGAGCTGGCACAATTAAAAAGTCATTGGCTGGATCTCCCCACCGAGCCCTAATCTGATGGGCAAGTTCATGATTGGTGTAGTGATGGATGCTATGCGGCAGGAATGAGGGGCATTTGCAGAGTTCAGGGAGGCAGGACTGCAGGGTGGGATTGACAGGCAGGACTGGTAGAGCTGCGTGTTCAGGAGGGAGTCCAAGACTGGAGTAACGGGCAACTGAAGCGTATCTGAGGAATTGTGCTGGATACTTGCAAAGTGCCTCACCGGGCAATATCTGGCCTGGGTCCTCTTTCTTCTTGTTAAATACTGTGGTGCTTAAAAAGAGCAGTGAGGTAGAGGGGGGTGGGTGGGGGGTGTGTGTGTGTGTGTCATATTTCTGAGGGGAAACACAGCTGCCTTTCTTCAACTGGAGAATCCTGATCCTATCACGGTATTTTGTATCCACTGATTTTCATGAAGAATAATTCCCTTTGGGGCCACATGGCTTTTATATTTTATCTGGGATCAATGTAAACTAAGTGGCTATTTAATTGTGTGGGATCTGAACAGGATGAAGGTTTAATGGAGGTTTTTTTTTTCTGCTTTTAAAAACTTCACTCTAATGACCCACTGATAACTGGTGTGAAATAAATCCCTTGTTCTCTCACCCCTTTGCCTCTGGTGATCGCAGGCAAGGTAAAGGAGAGGACAGGCTCATTTCCTGATGTTGCCCAATGTCGCTCCTGTTACTTCTGCCTTCCCCGGATTCTAAGGCATTTCCCTCTTCCTTGCAGGGGGGACCCAGACAGTGTGGTACTAGCTGACTTGCAATCAGTTTAGATTGGCTTCTTTTCCTCCTTCGTTCAAGGACGGTTGATGGAATTTAAAACACACAGACACAAAGTAGGGAGTGTGTTGTGGAGGTGCCCAGCAGGTAGGGAGTGGTGTTCCCCATGGAGCCAGTGGGGGAGTATGGGGCTATTTTAGGATTCCCCCAATGTCAGTCCCTTCCATGGCCATTAAATTAGAATCGAGACTTTTTTTTTTCTTTTAAAGCACAAATGGAGTTTCTCACTGCTCTCCTGTGAGTGAGGCTTTATTTGGGAATAGCAAAGAGACTCACATGAAAAACTGAGTAACAATTTGGCTGCACTACCGAGCTGAGGTTAGCCAGCTTCTGAAAACTACCGCTCAGCTCAGCTGAGCTCCCTGCATAATCCAACCCCTCTGATGCGCCTGGCCAGCCATTATGGTGCACAAGACATTCAGGATGTGTTCTCTCTGGGGATGGGTGGGGAACTGTTACATTATCTTTTATGTGCCAAAAGGGGCAGAAAATGAGCTACTTCTGAAAGTACTTTTGTGGTGATTAGCGGCCTGCAATGAGCAGATGGGGCAGAGGAGCTGGCTTGAATTGAATGGTTTGTTTTGTTTTTCTGGTATTGCTGAGCACTTTCCAAACAGAAACAAGCAGAGTCCCTGCACGGGGAATATATAACTCCTTCCCCAGCAGAGATGCACACACCAAGGGGGCCACTTTGTTTGTTAGTGATTACCTATATAATTATTATGATTACATTACCATAGCAGCACATTGTAGCTTGGCTCTAAAAGAGTCATTCGCCATGAGATGCAGACAAAGAACAGATCCCAGCAGGCAGCAATCCTTGCATCGGGAGCTGTTTGGCTGTGACACGTTCAACGCCACAGCTAACACAGCACTGACAAACGCCAAGCATTCGAAAGCTGAGTCAGGCCCCGGGTGGTTTAAAAAGAACCCAATATCTTAAGAAATCTCATGGTTTTATTGGCTTTTATATGGGTCACTTGTTTAGACTTACTCTGCAAAGCTTTTGTTGCTGTTGTTGTTTTTTAATGACAGATTCTTGTGTAGTAACATGTCTCTGAGAGCAGCATGTGAGGGAAATGGAGCCGCTCTGTAATAATGGTTGAACCATGTATGTTGACCTAGTTATTGAGATATTACTAATGACTACACCAGCTTAGATTAATGAGGAGGACTGTAAGGAAACAGAATGGCTCAAGATAAGCCACCCCTTGGTAAACACTTGTGGGTTCTTGAGAGATGATGGTTGAACTATTAACTTTGAAGAGTGACATCCTGGCTCCAGGCATCTTATAAAACGGGTTTTGATGAGCAGGGCCAAAGCCTGGAAACCAGATGATCAAAAGGGCTGTGGCAGTTTAAAAAGGGAGCCTGAGAGGGGGAGTGGTTGTTTGTCTGGGTGGAACCAGACTGATACATAGGACCAGTTGATGTGCCTGAAGAAGTGAGGTCTGCTTCGGGGATAGTTAAGCCTTTTGGTAAGATAAACAGGTAGAGACTCTCTCTCTCTCTCTTTCTTTAAAATCCCTTTTCTCTAAGCGCTTTGTTCTGGCTGCAAAATAAACAATCTTGTGGTTTTCAGACGGCTGTCTCCAAAGGGGAGTGGGTGTTCATAGAAACATAGGGCTGGAAGAGACCTCTGAGGCAAGTCATCAAGTCCAGCCCCCTGCGCTGAGGCAGGGCCAAGTAAAGCTAGACCATCTCTGACAGGTATTTGTCCGACCTGTTCTTAAAAAGCCTCTAGAATAGGGAGGTTGTACACTCCCCATCATTGGAGCCTAACTTCCCTCGTAGGTTAGATATTAGGAATAACCTTCTAATACATCTCCCTTGCTGCAGTTTAAGCCTATTAGTTATTTTTTTCTTTGGACATGGAGAACAGATGATCCCCATCCCCTTTGACAGCCCTTCAAATACGTTAAGACTCTCTTGTCTCCCCTCAGCTGCCTTTTCTCAAGACTAAACATGGCCAATTTTTTAACCTTTCCTCATAGGTCAGGTTTTCTAAACCTTTTATCATTTCTGTTGCTTTTCTCTCCAATTTGTCCTTGTCTTTCCTAATGTGCAGTCTCAGTGTGTGCAGAAGGCAATCAATCCTGCTGTTCTGGCATTTCACTATCTGTGGAACATTGTCTTTTTCCAGACTGGAAGGAACTGGAATGTCAGTTACCATCCTAATGACTGTAAATACAATGACTTTAAAGGCCTGATCCTGCCAGATTCTGAGCAGGTGAAGCCAGTGGGATTGTCAGTAATTAGCATTAGAATTTTGTAGGATTGGGCCTTTCAAGTGCTGGCACTGTGATTTAAACAAGTGTAGCTTAATATCAAATAGCTTGTGTTCAACTTCCCAGTCTGTATGCTGTTTCTCAGCATTTTACTGCATAATCTTGAATTGATTTCTTGGCATCCTTGCAAGCTTCTGCTCAAGGAGTGCCATTTATAATTTTGCTGTCACTTTTTAAAAAGGATTAAAGCAGAAAGTCTGTATTCTAAAGCTCACTCTCCCCTGTACTCAAACTCACGAACAATCTGTAAATACAAGATCAATTCTTTGGTGTCTTTCATTTCCCCTCTCCTCGCAGCTTGCGCCTGGCACTTTTATTGCTTTTTAAGAATTAGAATGTTATCCTCTATTTAATTTTGTTTAAATATTTAAGCAAAAAACAAATTGTATTTGTGTATAAATAAATATTAGTAAATGAGTGAATTACAAATAATTGCTACAGAATAAGACAACTGCCCACCAACCCCTCTCTTGGAAGGTGTTGCGTTTCCCTTGACATGAATGTCTCGTATAGAGAGAGAGTCCCTACCAGAGGATTTGGAAGAAGGAAGCCATAATCTTCAGAAAGCTGAAATCTTCTTAAAGTAAAAAGCAGTGGTTTCTCCTCATTTTCGCTATTAATCTCCATCGTTAGAGAGCTGAACTCGGCCTCAGTCTGGGAAAGTAGAACCTACTGCATAAGAGAAGGTTCAGACTCTATCTGGGCGCTGGCCCTGCCGTAGGAAGCATCAAATAAGCACACTTGTAATGTGCTGAGTAAGTGAAGCATTTTCCCTGGAATCCAGAGGTACCAAACCTTTGTGCTGGGCGTAGAATCCTCAATGGCCAGTGGGTCTGAGTAAACATGATTAAAGGTTACTGATAAGGCAGTGTGCGGAGCAAACTCTAATCTAAGCAAGATCCCCTTACAGAAAAGTCCCGAAAGAGAGGTTCTCCTTCTCTGTTAAGATGTGTGTTTTCTGGATACTCCTGTGGAATTCAATAAAGAGCTCTAGACTGACTTGGGAAACTTATTAAAAATATCACTCTAAATCCCCACAGATTTTAATGGGGGGAGAGGAGGATATCTACCAAGCCCTATTGGATTAATTCCAATTAAATCCAATTGGACTTTTCCAGAAGGTCTATGTCCATTTGTAACAAAAAATGGACCCATCAGAGAAGGCGCGTGTCTCCATCGCACTAAGGTGCTTGTCATTTCCTATGCTGTAGTAAAAGATGGCCTGTAGTTGATGGTGGCAATGACTTGCAAGTCACATCCTCTGATCTGCAGCCAGTGCAGTCTCCAGACCCTGCAGTTTCCAATAAATAAAGAGGTGCACCTTATCTATGCATGTTACCATCCTAGCTATGTCTGTATAGGGAGATGCATACACTCTGTGCTGTGTGGATGAGTGGAAGGCCAGGAGCGTGTGTGTCCCAAGAATGCCTGGGGACGATCTCTGCTGGCTGAGCATTAGCACTGTGATACGGGTAGCTGGTGTGAAGCCAGGAGAGAGGGAGACCTAGAATGGGAATGCATAAAGTTTGAATCACTAGATGGTTTTAAGCAGGGCCTTTGCTTACTGCATCCTAGGCCGTCAGGAAGCGGTTTAAGGATCTGGCCTTGAATAAAAAGGATCACATCCTTTGCTTGAACTTCTTCTGAGTGGTGGTGCAGGGAGACCATGTTGCATTGTGATCTGCACAGGGCTGGCAAGATAAGCAGGTCAGGCTGGGTCAGTGGTTGCAGGGGAGACCTCGTGAAGGACCCTGGACTTCCTTTGGAAATGATATTGGTGATCAAATAGGCAGGCAATTCCCTGCTCTGAGTCAGCTCTGCCTGCCTGCCCCGTTAGTCACCTCAGCTGAGGGTCCACCCGTTCATGCTTTGGTGTAAGATCCCGAGGCATGTTCCATTGTAGGCAACTATGTTCTGCTTCTCCCTAGCCATGCCCCTGTGCTCCAGCCTTGGATACAAGAGTCCCCTCCCCTCCTTTGAGTGGCTGTCGTGCAGGTCTGGGCTGGGCAGCAGCTGTTGAGTTTCAGGGTGTAGGAGTGTTCTCAGGGAACTGCCTGGGAAAGGAGTGCAAAGCCTCTCGCTCCTCTCTTAACTTAGACCCTACCCCCGCCTTGTAGGAAACCGCCCCTGTTGCCAGTACCACATGCCCTGCGGCCTCTGTTCATGTTAACTTGTGTCAGTTACAGTCCACACTGTGCTGCTGTTGTCCTGAATATCTGACCCATGTGGCTCCCGCAGTCTGCTCTGCAAAACCTGGTTCTGTAGCGCTGCCTTTCCTGTGTCTCCTGGGTGCTCTTTCTGATAATGGCCTAGGGGGGTTTCAAATACTTCCTCTCCTCCTCCCACACAGTAGTCAACACAGCTGCTACTGCTGGCTGAGGGCTGTGGTCTAGCATCACACCATGTTCATCTCCCATAGGAAAAGGGAGAGCAGGTTCTGTCTTATTTAAATAATAATAATTAAAAAAAAAGGTAGAACGAAGGACCATTTACCTTCAAGCTTCCTCTTGCTGTCTAGAATGTGACAGGTCTCAGTGGTAACTGTTGCATTGTTAAGGAGATCTACACCCCACTGGGGGAGAGTGGGGGTGTTTGTTTTATTATTATTATGTATTGCGGTAGCACCTAGAAGCCCTGACTGAGATCGGGGGCCCACTGGGCTGTGCGCTGCACACACGCATAGTGAGACAGTCCCAGCCCCGAAGAGCTCTCACACTGTAAATACAGAAACCAGACACAAGGTGGGAGAGGAAACAGAGACACAGAGAGGAAGTGACTTGTCTGAGGTCACAGAGCAGGTCGGGGACAGAGCCACTGCAATAACTTAAACAGAAGTTATGGGCTTGAAGCAGAAATTACCAGGTGAAGTTCTCTGGTCTAGGTTTTATACAGGAGGTCAGACTAGATGATCATAAGAGTTCCTACTGGACTTGAAGTCAATGAACCTAGGTTTCCTGACTCCTAGCCTGGTGCCCCCATCTACTGACCCAAGCTGCCTGTCCTCTGGTTGCAGGAGCTTTTAATCCAGCTCAGACGCTGCACTGGAATGAAAAACCAGAAGTGACCATGATGCTAGGTACAGATCCTGTCGGTGCTGATTCCTGTTGGCTATTGTTCCAGCAAGGCCCACAGTTCCCTTCAAGCAGCCCTTGACACCAGCCAGGCAGGAAGAGTGCTAAAGTATTTTGTTCTCTTCCCCAAAGGGAACAATGTATGCTGTACTAAGCACAGGCTGTATCTTAGTCTCTGTGCTTTGACAAGGTGCTGCTGATTTACCTTGGCTGTGCCAAGGATATTATTAGCACATAAGTTAATGGAAGCGAAAACTGAAGCTGCTGTCACAAAAATAAGTACATCACAGCAGGGAATAAAATAAGTGACATGAAATGTGTATTATGAAATTAAGGATTTCTTTGAGGTTCAAGTTAACTTCCTAATGATTAAATGTATGCTAATGTTATGATTTTGCCAATGCCAAATAGAGCATAAGATCCTAATGACTGTTTGTTTTAATTTGCATTAGTAAATTACATGCTGCTAATATGCTTGTCACTGAGGGTAATATACATCTGTACCTACTGCATGCACCCAGCCAATGGAGTATAACAAACGGGTATTTATGGGAGGGTCATTAGAATAAGGCTCTGTTGATTTCCAGGCTAATTGTTTCAGTGATACATGGTGGTTAATGCAGACAAGGCTAAGTCTGCTGTCTGATTAGGCAAATAAGACCAGACCCAGTAAACCATAAAGAGCCCAAGCAAACTCTCTGCCTAAGTGCAGTCCTGCTCAACATGTCACCCACAGATAGCCACCCTTTTTCCTGTAGGGCTGGGGACTTGTCCTAACTGAATGTGAAAGCTCAGAGCAAAAACATTTAAAATCCTTCCTTCATTGTGTTCAGTCCCTGCTTTTCCTTCTCAGTTCAGCCCAGCTCTCTCTCCATAGCTTCTCTGCTGGGAACACTTAGAATCGCCTAGAGTTTGTCAGCATTAATGAGCTCATTTCTATAAACTTTCCATGGAAAGCCACCAAAGGATGGGGAGCCAGGACTCCTGGGGTTCTCTGCTGGTTCTGCCATGGAGTGGCACTGTGCATGACAGACCTTGGGCGAGTCAATTTGGCCCCTAAAGCTGGCTATCCAAGTTTGAATATTCAGGTCCTTATGCCTCTGGCCAAATTTTTTAAACTATCTGCCTCTGCAAAATGAGAATATTACATATGCCTCCTGTGGACTGACTGAGGGCACTTTCCCACAGAGCCCCAGCCTGCAAGTAAGGCCAAGAAACTCTGCTTCCCCCGGCTCTTACAGTGACAGCTTGTGATTCCAACACAGTCCTCAGTACATCAGACCTCACATCTACTTCAGGTGGCTAAGTAAGTTCCTCATGTGAAAAGATAATGCAACAAACACAGGGAAAGCGTAACTTCCATCTCTGGCTTAGAATGTGGTTTCATGACGAGCCCATGGTATGGTTGGGGTTCTTATCTCAGCACAGCTTACTGAGTCAGTTTGCCCTTGGAAAGGGGGCCTTAGGGTACACACCAAATGCTGAGCTCTTTGGAAAATCTGGCCCTACGTGGCTTGTCCAGGGTCCTGCAGGAGGTTGGTGGTAAAAGTGGAATTAGAACCCAGGGGTTGTCGCTCCGAACCACAAGACCATCATGACTCTGGCCATGAGTCGGCAACTGCTTGGGGCTTTGGTGGGGATTTCCTGAAGTGATTCCTGCCCTTATGAATCAGACTTCCTCTTGTCGTACCCCAGCCCCCACAGCCACAGGGTGTACAAGTGCATTGATCTGAAATCTGAACTGTGGCTCAGCGGGGAGGGACTGAGCATCCGCTGCGCTTTATCCCTGTTAGAGAATGGCCTCCACAGCCCCGACAGGCAATGTGGGGGTTAGGTCAGCTGATGTCTTCCGGTCTGCCCCAGACCGGAAGTTCTCCAGGCTCTGCCGAGCAGTGGCCAGAGCTGCTGTTGGTGGCTTTTCATAACCACGACGGATGTTCGGCTTGCTGCAGTTGCAATGGCTTTTGGTTGCCCTGGAGGCATTTCTCTAAGGTGCAGCTGCATCCCCAACTGACGGGCTCTCAACAGGGTGCACCGCACCTGCTGCTGCCGCTTGGGGTTCCTGGCCGCCGAGTTTGAGACACGGTTTGCAGAAGCTGGTCGGGTATTGCCGGGGGAATGTCGGTCCATTTCCCAGGCCTGTGCATAGGCACTCCTGTCATGCAATACCCTGGCGTATGGCTTTGCCTCCATCTCCATCTCCTCCTCACGCTCGCTCTCGGCTCATGTTCCAGGCAGGGTTGGTTTCTCAGCTCTGGCTGAATGATGGGGGATCTGAGAGGCAGTTCTCCTTGCCCCAGGCCACTTCTGGCCACCTCTTCAGTAGTTTCTAAACATCCTGTAGCTTCACAGCTAGGAAATGGATTTTCCTATCCCCTCCCTGCTTCTCTGTGGTTCACAAATGGTCTGGGTTCACCTTACACTGATCCTGAGAGGGCATACGTACCCTGGGGAGGGCAAGCAGGCAGAGGAGGGGTCTGCACCCAGAAGACTAAGGACCGTTTTAATTTCCTGGCAGGGCTCAGCCCCTAGGCAGCTCCCTGGGATCTATGCTGGACTAGGGTCCTATCTGAGTGTCCTATCTCCCCCCACCCCACCAGATTGGTGGGCCAGCAGCAGGCCCCTGGGGTTGTGGGCATCTTGCACCCCTGCAACTAACCTGCTCCCCTACAAGCCAGAGTAACCAGAGGCCAGATACAGACCCAAATATTTAGCAACTTGTGTTATAACTTTCTTCCCCTTGCAGCTTTTCAGCCTGTTTGCACTTCCTCCTTTTGGGGGATTCACAAATATCACCTGAGTGTGGGGGAAGTTAGAGCTGGAAGCAACGCGTCTGTTCTCAGCAACCCCAGCTTGGGGCAGAGCTCTAATAACTGCCAGGTGGGAAGGGGAGTGAAATGTGCCATGACCAAGATGCCATATGTAAGACAGAGGTACAGAGCACTGTGCTTTCCTGCCACTCCCCGGTACGATGAGTGTGCATGGCTCTTTAGACCATCGATATAAATACAGCAAATCCATGGCTTTCGATATTGGCTGTAATGTCTGGATTGTCCTTACCCATGTTGCAAAGGGTGCAGTTGCCATTCAGGGGCACCAGCCGGTCCTTGTGGCTTCAGTGGATGCTCCCTCCATGCACCCATCTGCAGTGGTCCACAGATCAGGCTGGGTGCTGCCTTCCTGCTCCCCTTGACACTAGAGGAGAAGGCCCAATCCTTCCCCATGCCCCGGCAGTCCCATCCCATCTCGGGGTCATGGCTAACACGAGGCTGACAGCAACAGGAAAGGGGCCCGTCCGATTGTGCCGTCACCATGGCCTAGTCAGTGTGTTAACACCGTTGCCTCCTGCTCCGTGAGCTGTGCCTTTCGGGTGGTGTCTCTGATGGCTTTGAGAAAGCGCATGAACCCTGTCCCACCGGTTCCCCTTTCTGAGAGCACTGACATGCCCTCGTGGATGCAGCCCCCGAGCTGCTGCTGCTCTGCTCGGCACCTCCCGGCCGGGATGGTGATGTACTTGGTGGCGATCTGTATGTGATAGCTCCGTAGGTCCACCAGCGCCGACACGCACTTGTTGAAAGCTGCATGCAGGCCTGCGTCTCCTGTTGCCAGGACAAACTGCCGGAGGGACGGGCCAGAAGCTAGGGTCTGGATGAAGGCCCTGTGAGCTGCTGGCATGTAATCCCTCATGCAACCGAGGTACTCTGCCGAGAACCCTGCAACAGCAAGGTAAGAGCATTAGTTTGGGCGATGCAGTAAAAGAGAGCTCGGCACTGTCCCCCACTAAAGAAAAGGTGCTGGGCCAAACCAGTGGTGGTGGTGGTTCCCCAGCTCAGCCCTGCTCTGCCTCCACGCGGCGTGACCCACATCACTCCTCTGAGTCATTTACAAAAACTAATGTAAATGGGTGACTGACTCTCTCTCCCCACTCCAGTGCCCTGCTCTAAACTCTTACCCCGGGAAGTGACTGCACTATTGCTGAAATACTGATTCCCCCTGAGAGCAGCAATGGGCTCGGACAGAGTTCTACCCTTTGGGGTTATGTGGGCCAGGCAGCTGGCAAGCGGTGTGTGCGCACGCGGGGTTTCTAATAACATGTTGCTAAGCCAAGGCTGGTGGCCCCACTGTGTCTTCTGGCTCTGGCCCGTGTGAGGTTTGTTTTTGTTCTGTGGGGAAATGCCTTTCTGGGGAGACCCCGGTCTCCTGCCCATGCGTGTCTGGCATGAGTCTTCTGGACTAACCTGCTGAATAATCTTCCAGTGGCTGGTGCCCCAGAAACGGAATCTCTTGGTGAAAGACTTGTGTACTAGTCCCAGAATAACCACAGCTTCCAGCCTCTGCTATTTCCACTTACCCTGGGCTGCGCGGTGCTGGATTCCTAGCAGTACGTCAAAGCACTGTAACGTAGAGCTCTGTGCCGCACTGCCGCCAAAGAACTGCTTGGGGCTGTCCCACACCCCCTCGTACACCAGCCCCTCCGGCATCAGGAAACTGTCCTTCCAGCTAGTTCCAAAAACATGAAGCGAGAAGCAGTGGCATGACCTGAATGTGCTAACTGCCTGCTGGGGTTTGTGTGGCTTGACTCGCCACAGTGATAGACACTAGTGCCTTGCAGCACAGGTAACTTCCGATCAGACAGCTGTTCCTGGAAACAGTGGTTCGGCAGTAAAGCCGCCCAATGCAAGATCTGTGCTCTGTTAACTCAGAGTGACCTTAGCACCACCCAGGCCTACCCCACCCCCTAGTCATCCCATCATGGAAGCGCTGTGCTACCTGCAGGAAGGGGAACTTGGCGCTGCAATGCAGGCTTCCAGGCAGTGCCTGTTGGACTGGGCTGGGAACATCTTAGTTCTTTATACAACATGTGATGGGCCAAGTTTCTCATGTAGTACCACGGTAGGGTGACCAGATAGCAAGTGTGAAAAATCAGGGTGTGTGTGTGTGTGTGGGGGGGGGAAATAGGGTCCTATATAAAGCCCCTAATATCGGCACATCTGGTCCCCCTACATTTCGGCTCACTAATCCAGTTTTTTGTAAAGTGGCCACCGCCTGCCAGAGAGGGCAAGACGTAGACAAGCAAAGGAGGAAGGGAACGGAGCTGGTGTCAGCAGCCTCCAGAAGGGGGAAGCAGAAGGGTAAATACCCGCTCCTGCTGGGAGGTGAGAACTCAGTGCGCATTTATAAAATGATGGAGCAAATGTTATTGCTTAATGATGATAGCTGTTTTTTTCCATTTTATCTATATCAAGTGGATACATTCTCCCTCCTTATCCCTAATTGGACATTACAAACCCCCTGCTTTGGGGCAGGATCAACCCCTGACAGAGCAGTCTGGGAAGAATTTTTTCCGTAGTAGGCAGGTTATGCTGTAATTGCTGTTTCTTACACCATCTGGTGCTGGCTGCTGTGGGAGGCAGGGTATTGGTCTGATGCAGTCTAGTGACGCCTCTGTTCCTAAAAAGAGAGAGTGACCCAGAGAAAGCACATACCCTGAGAGGTAGATGCGAAGGGATCTGAAAAAAACTCCTGGATGTACACACTCTGTGGAGAGACGGAACGTTCGTTCAGGTTAACGAGTGCAGTGGAGCCATAAGCAACGCGTGAAACGAACCCTTAGAACCCTGGGTTTTCAGCTATTATTTGGTTTGGAGAGATTCCATGTGTCCCTTCCTGATTGGTTTAAAGTATTTAATCTGTTTCGGCTGATGAGACATTTTAGAAATACATTACTCTTGAACCCAGCACTGCACAAACTTGAGTGATCACATTCAGGAGAGCCCCTTGCTTGCTTGGCCTCTCCACAGAATAAAGTACAATACATGGCAGCCCACTGGGAACTGGCTCTGCTCCTGGCACAGAGGATTGGTGCATCGCTCTGTGGTGCGATGCAGCAACCCTCTCCTCCTGCCAGGCAGGGCTCTGCCCCAGCCATGCACAGGGAGTGGTTTGCAGACATCCCTTGCCCACAAATACTTGGGCAACTTGAGTGAAGTAATGCTACTGTCAGTTAGTGGAACTTGCAGTTCGCTTCATTTAGTGAGCCAAAGTGGTTTGCATAAGAATTCCCAGATGGCATCATGCTATGGCTTTAGCACCAGGGATGGTAACTCGTGTACAGAATTTAGTGATGTGGATCCAGTTCTGAACTTCCATCTCCTGCTCATTTCCGTGTGTAACAATGCTGCTGTCAATTACTTGTCCCTGCAATCCCTCTCATGGGCATGCTGACTGGCATACATGCTAAAACGTGTATTTGGTGAGACAAGCTTAGAATAAAGTGCATCTCATTTCAGCAGAGCACTGTCTGTGGGATGTCTTTAGGGACAGGAAATTAGTTCTTTGGCTGAAATAACTTGTGCAGATGCCCAGTCTTGGACATGTGGGAAGGATGCAGGAGCTTCCTCAATCAGCACCAAACTCCATACATCCCTGGGAACCATTCCACACTTGTTCTAATTGCCTATCTGACCACAAAGGAGACTCTGCAACAGACTCAGGGAGCCTGAATATTTTACTCCTAACTACAAACTGTTGGGGGGTCTCTCTACCTGGAAGTAATAAAATGGGGATTGATTGTTGCATTAATATAAATTTTGTTGTGGGATTTTTGGTTAGAATTCACAAGCGCAGCTATCCAGTCAAAGCACTTACCGTGAATTAGTTTGAAAGCTTCACGCATCTTGCATATAGACAAGGCCACATCCTGCAGTGCTGTTTCTAAGGAGCAACGGTCATGGTGCAATATGGCATTGATGATCATGGGGATTGCCTTAAAGGGAACAGGGGAAAAACACTCTTGGTATCCAGAACACCAGGCTCAGACTTTCTGAGGAAAGAGACTACAGAGAGTCCCAGGTCACTCCCAGCTGTGATACTGTAGGGTTCTCCAGCAGGAGACATCACGGGGCTTGGCGGGGAATGAAGCTGGGCTCCTAGCCCCAGTGCCTCCTTGGCAGGGGTTCACTTACAGTGCGGTCATAAATAATGCCATCCTCTTAAAGGAATGGTGTCCAAACCCCTTCTCCACAGCTCTGCAACTAGAACCCTGCAGAGGGATGCTGAGGCTACTCCAGTAGTCAGCAACAGCAGGGAAGGGTGGAAAAAACACCGCTAACAGCAGACTGAGGTTTGGGACCCATTTGCTCTTGTTTGTGATGGGGGACTCCCGTCCGTGGGCAAATGAGGAAAAAAAACGATCTCAGCCTCTGCTGGGTGAAGGGTGCAAAGTGACTTCTACAACACAAGGGTTTAGATGGATGGTGGAAAAACCTGCACTTGTACTTGGTCATCACGTCCCAGAAGTGTTTGATCACTTTAAACCACCCTAGAATCTACTGGACAGAACGCTATGTTCCTGTGAGGTAAACTAAATTGAGTTTGTAAGCAACACTTAGCAGGGCGGGGGCTTGCTCACTCACAACTGGACTGTTTCATTAGGACTCTACCTTGATTCCAGCTGCAGCTGCTGCTTCAACAAGAAGAGAGACTAGGAAGAAACCTTTGTTGCTGTCCCCTCCAGGGAATGAAAACAGGATGTCCAGATTCCTAAGGGAAGATAGATACATTCCCCAGGGCTAGGTCAGTAAAATGACCTCATTGTAATAGCAATTTGTAGCTGATGCTGAGAAACTGTATCCAAGGAGAACTGTGCAATGTAAAAATATCATTAACCAGAAGCTCGTGTGGAATCCAAAGGAAAACATGCAGTGACTTTTGTGTGCAGCTAGATTGCCAGCTCTTCAGATGAAAGATGCATGTAGAAAAGCAAAACACTTTGCAAATCTGAATTGGGTTCCATAACACCCATTGAGGCTGACGTATAGAAATGGCTCTGAAATCAGTTGTGTAAGGTGATGCATGCACATTTGCACGTGCTCGCTAAACTACCCTGCAGAATTGAATGGTTGGTTTCTTTCCCATATCTATTTATACGACGCTGGTACTCTTTCATACAAGTCACTCCATGAGCATAAACTAATCAATCCCTGCCTCCCTCTCTCCCCACCAAAAGTAGTTTTATCCCAGTTTTATGATGGAAAAGCTGAAACACAGAGGTGAGGATCCCGCAACCTGTTTGGGGTCGCTGGTGCACTTGTTAGTCTGTGCAGATTGAGTTGGGGATGCTGCTGTAGCCGTAAGACCAAGCCTTCTTTCCTTTCCTTGCTCTCACCATGCCTTCCTGGGTGTGTCTGCACTTCCAGCTGGAGGTGTGACTCCAGCTCGTGAAGACCTACCCACACGAGCTTGATCGGCGTTAGCATGCTAAGAACAGAATGTAGCCATGGTGGTGTGGGGGTGCTGCACCGAGTACGGACCCGTCCAACAAGCTAGGCATGTACTTGGGGTGGCTAGCCGCTCCCGCCCCTCCCACCTGCTGCGGTTATGCACTATTTTGAGCGTGCTGGGTATGTCTCCTTGGGTCACTCTGGTACAGTGCTCTACAGTCCTGTCATTCGCCAAGACAAACAGATCTACTTACTCAACATTCAGGGGGCTCCAGGCACAGCCGGGGCAGAGCAGCAATTGAGGAAGAAAAAAGAAAGCAGTGAGAAGGAGGAAAGATTTTAAAACTGCGTAAGTGAGAACAACTCAGCGCCGTTGAGTGGCCATGACATGGGTTGTCAGGGTTAGACAGGAAGGGGTCACAACCCAGCCAGGAGAGAACCCTAACTGGGGCTGCATAGACCGTGGGGTGTCGAGCACCCAGTCACAGATGGGGGCTCAGGGTGGGAAATTACCTTATATCTGGGTCCAGCAGTTTGGAGAGAGCAGCCCCTACTTGGGGTCACACAGCGTCTCACCCCGCCACTGCCAGAGCTCGAAGTGTCTAAGCAGTCGGTAACGGAAATGTCCTATGAGGAGGCTTGTTCCAGATAGGAGGATGCCTGGATCAGTTAATGTGGCACCAGCAGGTGAAAGCGTCTGGACAGCACCTGTCTGACTGCACTGACTGGGGTCACTGTAATGCATTTATGTGCATTCAGGTGACCTGATCTGGGCATGACCGACAAGTGAGACCTGCGGGCCTACACATCCAACCGCTGCAGGGCGGTGGTGGGGGCGCTACTATTATAGAAAGCGCTGTGGCGTCTGACGGAGGTCATCCCGGAGCTCTACATACCCGCAGGGGTCTCTCTTCTTCCAGTTTGCCAAAACACAGTCTGCATAGACGAGGATGGGCGGCAGGTCGAGAAGCTCTGAGATCGTGCAGTAAGGCACCGCGAGCACTCTAGGAAGGATCTAGGTTAAACAAGAGGGTTACAATAACAGCAGAAGGTTACTGTGCTGGGTAGCGAAACAGAGGCGAACCTGGGGAAATTCACCATGTTGGGATGGAAACTCTGCTCCTAACAAAGGCAATTTTGCAGATCAGTGCCGAGTGGGATACTGTGAACCCAGGGCACTGTCAGTCCCTGCTTTTCACCAACTGCCTTTATATTGACACCCCAGTTCAAGAGGCTGGTACCTAGGCTCAGCGATCATGCTTTTTGCCCAGTTTGTGTGTGTCTTCAGGGACAGAGGGTGGGTGGTTAGCTGGGCTTTCTGATGCTTGCTCTTCATGCAGCACAGGGGAAGAGAGCTGCATGTTATTGAGCATCGCATGCTTTACAGGTAGGTGGGCTAGTAACATTCCCCAGCACTTGCTCCTCAGTCTCTGACCCGCCCTAGTGAAATGGGAGCCAAGCCAGGGACTGAGTTTTGGCATCGTTGACGCTGCACGATCAGGATGTAGAATAGCAGAGGGTAATAAAGGCGCTGACCTTCACTGTCTGTCTGCTGCCTCCTTGCCACACGTATCCCATTGTGATGAAGCCGAGAGCCAGGCGAGCCAGGCGCAGCTGCCTGTGTCCTCGCAGGTACTGTGTGCTGAGCAGTGGCATCTGCGAGGGGAAAAGGCATTAATGCATTAGCGCAGCCCCGGGGGAAGAGTGAGTTAGCTAACCGGCGCTGCACGCAGCAGGTTATATATCGAACCTTTGCTACTTCCCTGCGGAGCTGATGTCCCTCTATCAGGTGGGGCAGGTTGGCTGCAACATCCATCCAGGGAGCGTAATAATCTGGCAGTTCTGTCTGTATGAAAGAAATCAAAATGAGGGCGTTCCTTTTAACGACAGAATGTTTTCCCTGCTGTAACCCAGCTTCCTTCTGGGTCTGAACCAAGTAGAATCCCGCATGCCCGCTCGCAGGCCTTCCCAGATCAGCACAGAACTCCCACTGACTCTCCCCCGGCACTCCAGCGGGAGACGTGCGAGTTCAGCTGCAGGCCGTTGAAGGCCAGGGTTTCAAAAGAGCTCGGCGTCCTGGATACCCATTGGGCACAGAACGCTGCTGAAAATCTGGCCCCGGTTGTGGGGGCTGAGCAACTGGCTGTGGCCAGGAGCCCTCTGGGAATTCCGGCCCTTTGGCGAGCAGAACGTTCCTCTGGAGACGTCCTCGCCAAGAGAACCTGAGTTTAGGGGAGAGCTGGAAATAGCGATCGCTTCCCTCTTGGTCCCACCCCGTTCCCAATTCTCCCTGCCCAGCATCTCCGTGGGAGCTGTGGTCCGAACAGACCTGGTCACAAAATCTGGGAGTGCTGCTCATTCTCTTGCCAAGGGAAGAATAACTGGAAAGACTCTCATGAGGCCTAGGGCCTGAATATTGGATGGGCAGCTAGTTCTTCCTGCTTCTCTTTGCTACAGCAAAGTTCAGCTATTTTAAAGACTGAGGGTATGTCTACGTTGCAATTAGCCCGAGCCCAAGACAGCTGGCAAGGGCCAGCCACATGAGTCTAAGGGGCTGTTGAATTTCAGCAGAGATGTTCGGGCTTAGCCCAAGTTCTGGTATCCTCCCACCTTGCAGGATCCTAGAGCCAGGGCTCCAGCCTGAGCCTAAACGTCTACACTGCAATTAAACAGC
The DNA here is from genome assembly GCF_965152275.1 of Natator depressus. Taxonomy (NCBI): domain Eukaryota; kingdom Metazoa; phylum Chordata; order Testudines; family Cheloniidae; genus Natator; species Natator depressus. Next base: position 1,231,473 of record NC_134259.1, read on the forward strand.
CTCTTAGGCCAAGCCTGAGTCAGCTGGCATGGGCCAGCCGTGGGGTTTTTAATTGCAGCGTAGGCACACTCTTCGTGTCTTGCCGCTAGTCCTCAGCTCCAGCATATCAGCTTGGAGGCCAGCGAACATGCAGTGGGCATTCAAAGGGGCATGTTGGGGGGAGCAGGGAATAATAGCGCGCCTTGAAATACAGTTGGAATATTGAGCCTCTGCAGCCTCTTCCCCCTTTCAGCTAATGATGATTAACTGTCAGAGTAAAACATACACAGCTGTGAAGAATTCATTAATTTTTTTTTTTTTTTACAAATCAAAATTCCATTTAACCGAGTGGCAGACAACATATTTGCTTGTCCAACCGTGCTCCCTGGGCATGGGCAATTTGGTTTGGCCGGTGTAATGAGAACAGACAGAAGAAGCAATCATGCTTGACAGATGCATCTAATTTGGGATCAGTCAGACGCTACGTAAGCATCATGCGAGACAAACGTTTTGGTTTTATTCACTTATTGATGGGGAAACTCCCATTTTAAAACCACCATGGCCTGATGGTGCTTTTTAGCATGCTGTACACGTAGATCTGAGGCTTAGATGCACGTCTTCCTATTTATTGGTCTCTCACTGTATGTTTGTGGAGCCCCAAATTTGGCCTGATGTCATACTACAGCAAGGCACTATTTCTACAGAATTTTTGCACTATTTGTGCTCAAATATGTAAGTTTAGGAGAAATAGTTTGGTGGCTTTTTCCCCTCTCACTGGCATGTTGAAAACCCTTTTTTCGGTGGTTTGAAAATGATACAGGCACAAATAAAACGGAAGTGCAGAGAGAACAGAGATGGCATTGTGTCGGAAAATAAAACAAGTTGAATTATGTTTCTCATATAGCCTATGATGAAGTGATACTTCAGTCTATTACCGATAATTATGTCGCTCATGAGCTTTCCAAGTTTCTGCTCTGCTTGCTGGACATCTTGCTGTGATTGTACAGTGAAGTTTCTACAAGATCAAGTCTCTAGGGATGCTCTGAGGTACAATGTGTATTCGCGACAGGTGTTAAGTCCAAAAATTTCAGTCCATGTAAGTTCTCTTGATAAGTATTAAAAACAAGCCATTTGAACTGTATGTAATGTACACATTTTAAATCTAGACTGTCATGGCAATAAATAAATGTGACAACCTCCCCTTGTCCGCTGCTAGATTCCGAGGCCAGATCTCATGTTGCGCAAGATGTGGGGCCGCCTACTGACTTCCTCTGGAGTGAAATCGGAATCTGGCCTGTTATGACCGTGTGAACGTATTTGTAGAGTGTCCCATCAGTCTGCTTTACTTTGGGACTGGAAAACCAGCTTTGCAATGAGGCTTAGGGAGCTCAAGTCCTCTCTCAATTGATTTAGTTTACCTTCTCTTTGTTAAAGTACCATATCTATACACAGCGATCACCAGTGTGATAGCAGGGGATTTTCAACCTCTCTGACACAGGCATAACAAGAATCAGTGGCAGGAAGTTAATTTTACTTTAAATAACTTCATCTGCTTCCAGCAATGGTGATTCCACCCCCTCCCCTGCTAAGATCTTTCATTATTTAATCACCCTTGCAGCCAGGAAATTACATCTTAAATTCAACCTTGAAGTATCTATCTATCTTGGTAAAAGATAGGCCATAGAATTTCTCCCAGCAGCTGGAATAAAGCATCTGTGTGCAGGGGGTCAGGCTGGTCCATTCTGGCCTTGGAATCTGAATGAACAGTGGGATTCATACATCTCCTTTCCTCATGGGGAGAACGGGATTGCCTGCATTGCCAGCAATGGGTTCATAATGCTTACAGCTCTGCATTAAGACAGTGGTGGTAATCAAATCTCATGTTTCAGGATTCAGCTGGTTCCCTGCAGGGGTCAGGAGGGAACACCCACCCACCCACCCCAATTGGCCAGATGTGTGCTGCTTTTTTTTTTTCTTCCCCCTTTTCTGTGAAGCATCAGAGATTAGCTGGAGAAGGGGGATGGGTGGTCTGAAGTGGTACAAAGAATTTTTTCCAGATAGGGGCTTGGTCAGATCTCAGGGTCTAACCGATCCCCGCCCCAATGTGGGGGCCAGGAAGGAATTTTTTCCCAGGTCAGATTTTCAGGGACCTTGGAAAGCAAAAACCCCTCTGCCACGTGTGGGTCGCTTCCTCCAATTATCTGGGCATATCTAATCCATTCCCTGCCATTGCAGGCCCTAAGACAGTGGTGGTACCTTGGTCTCTCCCATTCTTTCCCTGGGGTCCACCATTTAGTCTCCTGTGGACTGAAATTCTCTGGTCTGACTAAAGTGTTTGTTTGGGGTAACATAGGGTTATCTGGCTAAAAAATAATGGTCTGTGAGATACAGACGGTCAGGTGGGATGATCTAATAGTTTAGAGTGTAAGGCCAGAAGGGACCAAGAAACATGAAATGCTTAGGCCCCGTTCAAGTCCAAGGTGCCTTTTGAAAATAAAGGATGTAGGTGCCTGCTACCCTAAACGTATAAAGAGTTTCACAGAATATTCAATTCATCCACTGAGTCTCTTAAACCAACTGCAAGTGTGTAGCTGATAGCAAATGACACCCCTGTGACAGGACAGGCTTTCAGATCCTGGTTTAAGGTATAATGTGAAAGTCAGGTGTGTTTGTTTGGATGTGGGTTTTTTTGTGTTTTGTAAGTTCTCAACCATTGTTTTGGCTAATGTTTGAAACAGACCGTGAATCCCAGTAATGATGGAACCTGGCGCCATTCTAAAGAAAAAGAGCACTCAGCCAGGCTTGAGGCTGTTTCCAACCCTTCAGGCTGACTCTCAAACACTCTCAGCTTTAGCGTGACATTTGCGTGACTGCACGTGCTGGTTGTGGTGTTACATGGGTGGTGAATGAGGGCTGTGCGCTGCGGTGAGGGGGTCTGTGCATTTGGGAAAGCTGTCACATGGATTTGGCGGCCGAACCAAGAAATCCACCATCCGTGCAGTCTCCCTTGTACAAATAATGAAATTGCTGCGTGCAAAGTAGCTGAAGAGTAAGGGTGGTAATTTGTTGTTACTTCTGATATCACAACGGTCTAGGACTCTTGGAGTGACAGAGTCGTGCCTGACCATAGCTACAAACTGTATACAATTTCTGAGAACTTAAAAATTGGACAGTAGCAGACAGCAAAACCCATTGATTATTCAACCTGGAGATATTCTGAGCAAAAAGAGCTCACAGCCCTGTTGGAGCTGTTTCCAGTGCTTCACACTGTGACTTTACATACAAGCTCTCAGGTAAGTCGCTCTCTGTGTCACTCTGAAGCCTTAAATATCTGTTTAATTTAGTTAGAAATGAATTACTAAAATATACATATTACTTATAGCATTAAATATGTTTTACACACACCATTCCTTATAACAAACAATAGTGTATTACACATACTCTAATGAGCACTTATTAACATATAAAATTGCAATAATTGCTAAGCAGCAGTTACTTTATATAATAAATAAATAATAGCAAATATTTTTATATTGCCATATAGAGCAAATATATTTTTGCTCTATCGCTTTAGCAGACCAGGCAAATGTGCTGCGTAAAATTTTAACTTGCCCCTGTAATACTAGAACTCTTACCAGTGGGTCTGGGAGAACAAAGCCATATTCTTCTGAAACATGAAACTTTTCCAGGTTCTGCAGACTCTCACTTTTGTCTTCATGTTCCATGCCTGTGATGTAGCTTCTTAATTTCCCTGCCCATCAGCCCCTGAGCAATGAGAAATTATCGCTCTATCAGGAGTAGAAACTGCCCTGTCTTTTCATTTACTTGCCTGCTCTTTGGAGTTTAAATAGGTTGTAATGTATGGGGGACTTTTTTGTTCCCCAATCAAAATCACCTGATGGCTTATTTTGTTTTCTGTTGTGTAGCCAGAAAATTCAAAATAGTATCACTTCCTCCTCTTAATGCTTCTCTTTACTCATGAGGTTTGAGAAGTAACAGAGCTGAATCGATCCCTTACCAAATGTAGCGAGTAATAGTCTTTCGATGCAAATTGTCCTGATCACGAGGCCTTCGTTCCTTAAGGCAGGGTTAAAGTCAGTTTGTTTTTCTCTCCAGGATAATAAATACGGAACAACCTGATGGCACCCAGACACAATTTCCCAACAATGGTTGTCTTGGTGCCTTTCATCCTGAAGGATCACACGGTGTTGCAAGCTTAACAGACTTTCTGTGAAGTCACCATCTCTGACAAGCAGTCATTTCTGAGACGGGCTATGGCAACTATTAAATAGGGTGCAGCAATATAAGAAAAGACTGGGCAGGAAGGGGGGTGTGTGTGTTGGGGAGGGAATTTAGGAAGGCAGAATTCCTGGACAAATTCCTTTTGGACAATGTGGTTCAACTTGGCTGGCAACTGGCGGGCACAGCATGTTTATGTTCAAGGACTGTTGAAAATGTTTGATGTACCATAACATGCCTTGTAAGAAAAGCCATGTTAATGGGCAAGGGATCCGGACCCTGGTTTTACCTCAGCCCCCTGGGACTTCAGCTGAGTTACTTCCAAGTAACTGAGCCACCCCACAGTTAGGGGAACAAGCACCTTCCAGGTGATGTTCCTATTGGCATTTAAATATGAATTCTGACCCAGACCCAATCTGTCTTGATTAGCAGATCTCTCTGAGCTATTTTTCACCTCTGCCTATGTGAACACGTCACTTTACATCAGGCTTTGAAAAGCAGCTCTGTTGCAGACTTTCAAGGGTATGAAAAATCAACACCCCTAAGAGGTAGTGTAGACGAACCCAGAGAGCCCTCTGCTGATCTGACCCCTGCTGTAGGCAGCACTAGATCAGCGGAAGAATTTTCCTTCGTGGGCCTAGCAACCTCCTCTTAGGGAGGTGGATTAACTGCAGCAACAGAGACTCACTCGCATCGCTGTAATGAGCGTGTACGCAAAATGCTACAGCGCTTCCAAGCGTGGATGTCGTCTGAAACCTGTGTTAGTCTGTAATTCACTACCGTGCCCATTTTGGCCACAGGGTGGCAGTGCTGCATGCAAAATGAACAAAGGACATCAGCGAAGGGGGAATTTCATATTGCGTTGCAATCCAGAGGGAAAGGAGGACTTGTGGCACCTTAGAGACTAACAAATTATTGGAGCATAAGCTTCCGTGAGCTACAGCTCACTTCATCGGATGCATTCAGTGGAAAATACAGTGGGGAGATCTATATACATAGAGAACATGAAACAATGGGTGTTACCATACACACTGTAACAAGAGTGATCACTTAAGGTGAGCTATTACCAGCAGGAGAGCAGGGGGGAGGGGGGAAACCTTTTGTAGTGATGATCAAGGTGGGCCATTTCCAGCAGTTGACAAGAATGTCTGAGGAACAGTTTGGGGGGGGGGGGGGGAATAAACATGGGGAAATCGTTTTACTCTGTGTAAGGACCCATCCACTCCCAGTCTCTATTCAAGCCTAAGTTAATTGTATCCAGTTTGCAAATTAATTCCAATTCAGCAGTTTCTCGTTGGAGTCTGTTTCTGAAGTTTTGTTTGTTGAAGAATTGCAACTTTTAGGTCTGTAATCGAGTGACGAGAGAGATTGAAGTGTTCTCCGACTGGTTTTTGAATGGTATAATTCTTGACATCTGATTTGTGTCCATTTATTCTTTTACGTAGAGACTGTCTACGTACAACAGTGGTTCCCTTAACCCACCCAGCAATATTGTTAATCTATCCAACTATACTCTTAACCCAGCAGAAGCATCTGTCCTATCTCGGGGCCTCTCCTTCTGCCCCTCCACCCCCACGAACATGATACAGTTCTGTGGTGACCTAGAATCCTATTTTCGATGTCTGACTTAAGGAATATTTCTAACATACCTCTGAACAACATACTAACCCACAGAGACCTTCCTACCAAGACTACAAAAAGAAGGATTCTGGGTGCACTCCTCCTGAAGGTCGAAACAACAGACTGGACGTCTACATAGTGCTTCCGCCGACGTGCACGGGCTGAAATTGTGGAAAAGCAGCATCACTTGCCCCAAAACCTCAGCCGTGCAGAACACAATGCCATCCACAGCCTCAGAAACAACTCTGACATAATCAAAAAGGCTGACAAAGGAGGTGCTGTTGTTCATATTCCGAGCTATTCATGATGACAAGAGGCTGCTCGGCAGCTCTCCAACACCACTTTCTACAAGCCATGACCCTCTGATCCCACTGAGTTTTACCAAAAGAAACTACAGCATTTGCTCAAGAAGCTCCCTGAAAAAGCACATACACACCCCTGGAACTCCGACCAGGGGTATTCTATCTGCTACCCAAGATCCATAAACCTGGAAATCCTAGACGCCCCATCATCTCAGGCATTGGGACCCTGACAGCAGGATTGTCTGGCTATGTAGACTCCCTCCTCAGGCCCTAAGCTACCAGCACTCCCAGCTATCTTCGAGACACCACTGACTTCCTGAGGAAACTACAATCCATCGGTGATCTTCCTGAAAACACCATCCTGGCCACTATGGATGTAGACGCCCTCAACACCAACATTCCACACAAAGATGGACTACAAGCAGTCAGGAACAGTATCCCTGATACTGTCACAGCAAACTTGGTGGCTGGATTTTGTCCTCACCCATAACTATTTCACATTTGGAGACAATGTATACCTTCAGATCAGCGGCACTGCTACGGGTACCCGCATGGCCCCACAGTACGCCAACATTTTTATGGCTGACTTAGAACAACGCTTGCTCAGCTCTCGTCCCCTAATGCCCCTACTCTACTTCCGCTACATTGATGACATCTTCATCTGGCCCCATGGAAAAGAAGCCCTTGAGGAATTCCACCATGATTTCAACCATTTCCATCCCACCATCAACCTCAGCCTGGTCCAGTCCACACAAGAGATCCACTTCCTGGACACTACGGTGCTAATAAGCGATGGTCACATAAACCCCACCCTATACCGGAAACCTACTGACCGCTATTCCTACCTACATGCCTCCAGCTTTCACCCTGACCACACCACACGATCCATCGTCTACAGCCAAGCTCTGCGATACAAACGCATTTGCTCCAACCCCTCAGACAGAGACAAACGCCAATAAGATCTCTATCAAGCATTCTTACAACTACAATACCCACCTGCTGAAGTGAAGAAACAGATTGACAGAGCCAGAAGAGTTCCCAGAAGTCACCTACTACAGGACAGGCCCAACAAAGAAAATAACAGAACGCCACTAGCCATCACCTTCAGCCCCCACTAAAACCTCTCCAGTGCAACATCAAGGATCTACAACCTATCCTGAAGGATGACCCATCACGTTCTCAGATCTTGGGAGACAGGGCAGTCCTCGCTTACAGACAGGCCCCCCCCCCAACCTGAAGCAAATACTCACCAGCAACCACACAACAGAACCACTAACCCAGGAACCTATCCTTGCAACAAAGCCCGTTGCCAACTGTGTCCACATATCTATTCAGGGGACACATCATAGGGCCTAATCACATCAGCCACACTATCAGAGGCTCGTTCACCTGCGCATCTACCAATATGATATATGCCCTCATGTGCCAGCAATGCCCCTCTGCCATGTACATTAGCCAAACTGGACAGTCTCTACGTAAAAGAATAAATGGACACAAATCAGATGTCAAGAATTATAACATTCAAAAACCAGTCGGAGAACACTTCAATCTCTCTCGTCACTCGATTACAGACCTAAAAGTTGCAATTCTTCAACACACCTTCAAAAACAGACTCCAACCGGAGACTGCTGAATTGGAATTAATTTGCAAACTGGATACAATTAACTTAGGCTTGAATAGAGACTGGGAGTGGATGGGTCATTACACAGAGTAAAACGATTTCCCCATGTTTATTCCCCCCCTTCCTCTCCCCCCCCCCCCCCAACTGTTCCTCAGACATTCTTGTCAACTGCTGGAAATGGCCCACCTTGATCATCACTACAAAAGGTTTCCCCCCTCCCCCCTGCTCTCCTGCTGGTAATAGCTCACCTTAAGTGATCACTCTTGTTACAGTGTGTATGGTAACACCCATTGTTTCATGTTCTCTATGTATATAGATCTCCCCACTGTATTTTCCACTGAATGCATCCGATGAAGTGAGCTGTAGCTCATGAAAGCTTAAGCTCAAATAAATTTGTTAGTCTGTATCCTCAAAAAGAAAAGGAGTACTTGTGGCACCTTAGACTAACACGGCTGCTATTCTGAATCCAGAGGGAACCAATTCCAGCCATTCCCTTCGGGGAAACGGTTCTCCCCACTCTCTCCATTTGATTTCTATAGCCAGGGAAGTTGCATGGAAATAGCCTCGAAGGGTTAAAGCTGAAAGTCTCCTCAGAATTGTCCTCTGTGCCCAAAAAGTGTTAATGTAAAATCGTATAATTGTAGACCTATCTTGAAATGGGAAGTCATCAGCCAGTGAGTTGTTTTTTTTTCTTTCTAGTGGGAGATTGGTTTTTGGCCCCATGCTATTTTTGTGATGATAAATTGGGGGAGTGGTACATAGTTTGCAGATATGAGTGGCGATGATGTAAAAAATTTTAAGCGCGTCAATGGCCTCGAATAAAACAAATCTCCGAGCAGATTGCTGAGTGACCTAGACCAGCGCTACTCAAAGTGGAGGTCCGTGGACCGGTGCCGCTCCATGAGCCATCGGCTGCCGGTCTGCGTGCACATTGTGGGGGGGGGGGGGGAATGCCGGTCCCCCACATCAGATAGCTTAAGAAGCACGGACCTAGATCACTTTTAATATGGCCAAATTGATGTACACGTGTCCAAGTGTTTGCTTGAGCTCAGCTTACCATGCCGAAGGATGTAGGCCATACTTACAGAATGGGGGACTTTATCCACCACAACTCCCCCTTTTTGTGTTTAGTCGCTGCTTCCCAAGATAATCAGCTGAACATAAGCTCCCAGTGTTTTCTTTAGCAGCATCAGCAGCAAGAGCATTTTATACAAAGGACAGTTCCAACAGCTCTAATACCATGTAAAAGAGAAGTGTGGTTTTTAGCCCAACACAACGAACAGCTGTTACTTTTGGTGGGGGGAAAAGACTGTCAAAGATGAGGGTTTTCCTTGAAACTTATAAAAATAAGACTCTCAAGCATTTTAAAACATCATCTTCTCTAACAATCCTTAGTTTCCTTAGTCTAGGTAGTTTGTAGTTGGTTAAGAAGGGAAAACGGAGGGTAAGTACCAGTAATTAATAAAATGGTGCTCAGTAAATAAAAAGCAAGTTAACATGCCATTAGACTGAGGTCTCAGTGGTATACAGTTTGACTCTTTTTGAGTAACAAACACCAAATTTTGTTGTTAACCCAATCACTGTCCAATGTTAATATTAAACACCTTTGTACTGTTATACCTTTGGATGGTGGTGTAACTTTGACGAGCCCATAGATTGATAAATGTTTGTTTGTTTGGGCCTATATAGTCCATCTAGTAATGGCTGGAAGTTGAATGGAGATAAATGCAGCCCGGAAAAAAAATGTGTAAATTTGTAACAGTGAGGGTAATTCACCACTGGAACAATTTATCAAGTGGTGGTGTGAAGGATTCTCCATCACCGGCAAGTTTTAAAGTCCAATCTTGATTTTTGAGATTTGATCCGGCATAAGGAATTGTTCTGGGGACATTCTACAGCCAGTGTTATACAGGAGATCAGACTACATGATCACAATGGTCCCTTCTGGCCTTGGAATCTATGAATTATGCATGCCCTTCCCCCGCCCCCAATCTCTCAAAGCGTCTCCTGCTCCTACAGTTATTGTAGGAATGACCATGCACTGCTGGACAACAGTACCTGAGACAGACGGAGGGTGGGGGTCTCCTTTTAACCTGATTACGTAGGTCCCTGCCTGGCTTGCTGTGAAGAATTCAGCAGATAACCAAGTACAGACCGTTCCAGGGACAAAACCACAGCTCCATGGCGCTTTGCCCCAGGTACAGAGAATATAACATACCTGTTCGGAGGGTGGGGGGGAAGAGCTGCGGTTCCCATACCTTGTTGCTCGTTATAGTGACCCAGATTTTACCAAGTTCTCTCCCCACTTGTTGTTGTTCTCTTCAGTAAGGTGAAGGTGAGCAGTAGGGTTATCACTTTTTTCTTTGTTAGCCCCTTTACCATTACAGTGAGCCATATGTGCAGCTGAAGCCATGTAGATTGCGCTGGAATGTCTCCTCCTGAGTTGTTCAGCCTTATCGGATCAGCTTCTTCTAGCATGGGGGGTGCCAGCACTTCTGACACCAGCAAAGGGATTTGTCATTGGTTGTTAAACTTTAACTTACTACCCCCACTGAACAGGCCTTTCCAGCCTATGTACGGGAACTAAATCGAAGAAGTATTTTCTGTGCGTTCTTTTGCATTTGTAGAGGTAATAGCTTTTCCTTTTAGGAACCGCTGTTAAAGCAGCCCCAGTATGTTTTATAAGGAATGTCATGTGCTGGACGTTTGTTTTTATCTAAGAACTGGCTTTGTGGTTGCAGGGGGATTTTTGTGATTTCAGTCCTTCACTACTTGTGAATAATCCCTGCCCATCTCTTTCTTTTAGGTCTGATACAACAATTGTTTTCCCCCCTCTCCTCAAAGATCAGCTGATATATTTTAACTTTTGCCCACTTCTCTACACATGCAGGTTTTGCTAGCAGCAATGCTGTGATGCTAAAAAAGGGAATTTATTCTGAATCGGACAAAGCAGGACACCCTTTGAGTAACTTCCCTACCTTACCGTAACTGGAGCTCTTTGAGATGTATGGCCTCTCTGTATTTCACGAGCTGCCCTCCTTCCCTTCTGCTTCAGCTCTTGGCAAGATTTGTGATAGAGACAGGGCTTACCAGGGGTGGGGCGGATCAACCCAATGCAGAGCATGAGGGGGCACGGACTGGACAGGGCGCAAGCATGGACCAACGGATGCCACCTGCGAGAATTCTTGTCTCGGGCACGCATACCCATGCAGGAATATGCAGAGCGATCAGCACTCCAAGAAGGGGAACTTTACACAGGGACGAGCACTGAAAGCACTCCAGTTCTTTCCTTACTGTATATTCCAGTGTGGGTGACTAGCAGAACTCACTGTCTCTTCCTCAGTAAGGATGCCGACGGGATTGCTGCTTGTAGAACCATTGCTGCAAAGGATGCCTCGGCAGAGAAGCGTCGGACCCATGGCGTAATGTCTTGCAAACGTGTGGATGGAACTCCACATTTGCTTGGTATTTAGAGGGCAGCAACCTCTGAAAGCGATGCCACCGAGGCAGTTTGTGCCCTTGTGGACTGAGCCCTTGCCCCGTGTAGAGAAGGAAGCTGTGCCGAACTGAAACGGAGGCTTTCTTCTCTATGGAGTCCCTGTCTGGGGTAGAGACTGCACCTGTGACGTGTTCAGCCCTGGTTAAGATCGGTTTGGCAAATGGGGTCACGTGGGTGCATGCCACTACTTGACCCAACAGCATCGGGGAGGAACAAACTATTGTTTGAGGGCTGAGATGGCTTTGGACACTGAGGTTCCTCAAGGGTAGAAGCCTGTCTGGCGGTAAGTATGGTTTGTCCATGGTCCAGTCCAGAGCTGCTTCAAAGAACACTCTGTTGGCTTACCGGACGCACACTAGAGTGACACTGAGGCCCCAAGGACCGGCACAGGCTCAGCAGGGTGCTCGTTGCCATCTGTTCTTGGTGGGACTGGCCCTTGAGGAGCCAGCTGTAACTCACATGTATTTCCCTACCTTGATAATTGTTGTGAATATCCCCAGGGGAATTGCTCAACCTTGCCTGGGGACTTACTCAGCAATGCCCCCAAGACATGCCTGGACTTCTGTTTTATACCCTCAGTCCACATGCTTGGAGAACACAACGCAATGGCCACATGCTGGGCCTTTCTCCCGCCCACCTCTGCTGCAAGCAAGACAGACGCTCCGAAGAAGACTGAAGACTCCAACAGTGGAGCCAAAACACAGGTTTGTCCCTTCACCCGGGGCCAAAGGACTGCAATACCCGGGGGGGGGGGGGGGGAAGAGAAACTGACTTTTTGCCTAATTTGAAATCTAAGTGCATCTAAGACTGGGTTAAACTAGATATTGCCCAGTCTAAGGTGCTTGAGAGTTTATATGTTCTTTTAACCGTTTGCCTGAAGTAAGTATGTGGTAGTCTAAACATGCAAACAGTAAACACACCGGTAAAAGAACTTTGGTATTGATCTTTTGTAGTAAAGATTGTGACAGGCTGGCCCCCCTTGGGCGTCCCCTGGGGTGCCGGGAGGCCACTGTGAGGGGACCCAGGCTGGCGGATTAGTCTTTTACCCAGTGGTGCTGGGCTTGGCTCGGCTCCCCAGCGTTTTCCAGCCAAGCACATAGACAGGGCCACACCCAGCTGCACAGAGTGCCAGACATCTGCTCTGGGAAGGCTCAGCTTAAAGGGCTTGCCACAGCACCCAGGTTCCCCCCCCCCCCCCGAGTACAAACTGACAATGTATATGAAATTCACCTCTTCCCTCAATGCGGAAGAGGGTCCACACAACTTCACTCCCACCGCCCCCGTTAGAAATCACATGTAAATTACACCTTACTTTACTAATACAAACAACAGGAAGAATTTAACCTGGACTGTATTAAGCTTAATACACTTTCTTATAGGGCAGAAATAAACAATCTGTTTTAGATTGCCTTGTTCTAAGAAAGTAAGTTTGCTTGCTCTGTCTGCTAACTGGTTTTTAGAACCACATTCAGGGTGAGAACTTGCATGTGATCTTCTTCAGACTTCCCCCAGTTCAGACTTTTCAGTTCTTTCTTACCCTTCCAACCTGGTTCCAGCAAACAACTTTCATCTTGGGTCAAGGAAACAGACCCCCCCCGCCCTGGAGTCCCACCTGTTTTCCACAAGAGGCTAAGTACAGAATGCAAGATGGGTTCCAGTATCAGGTGACATGGTCACATGCCTCTGTAGGCCCGCTGTAAAAGACCTTTTCTCTTGGTGATCGGCCATTAACGCTGTCTGGCTTTTTCATTGTTGTACCTGAAGTGTTAGTCAAATTACAGACATCTAGTATATTTCTGTATCTGAAGTTACAATATGACTATGAGCCAACTTGTATGTGTTACTTTGTGAGAGAGTTCTGAAAATAGCGGGGGCCTCACCCATAGGAATATTATCTATCTTTCTGCAAGATGGATATGATTTACTGAATGCGATGTCATTCCAGAGTGTGCAGACCTGAGCAAAGTATCATTAGAGATATAGTTTTGGAAAGTTTGAGATGATTGGATATACACCAGCCTTCATCAATGGAAATAATAAATTTGCACTGCTTATCTTTGTGACATGTCATACTAATTGGTTCACCGCTTTGTCTTGAACAGCACAAGACGGTACGTTCCTGAGGTAGAGAGCCGGGAGCTGGAGGGATTTGGGTGGTGCCTTTCTCCGTGTGATTCATAAGTAAGTGGCTCTGGGAGCATTCATGCAATCTAGCAGGGTGCGGGGCTCCACATGCGGTTGTGCTGAGCGATCACAGCGCCTCGAGGGGCTTGCTGCTTGTCTCTAGCCTGGGCTGTCTCTCTCAATGCTTTGCTCGTGAGTTAAGGGGGCACAGCGGTCCCACAGTCCCAGGCTGCATCCCGGGGATCCCGTCACAAGGGGTACTTGCTGGGAAGATCCATGGGGAAGGAGAGGCAAGGTTTGACACCTGGCCCTGTTGGGATAAGGGCCTTCTAGGTAGTTTAAGCAAAAACTGATGTGTCAGGGGAGAGGGGAGGTTTCTTCCCCCTAAAGTCTAACATGTAGCTAATTGTATTTCCATACATTTTACAGGTAAATGTTGATTGGAAGGAGAGAGTCCGCAAATGGTAGATGAGGAAAAGACACAGTAATAGGAGGATTCCATTCCAAAGGAGGAGGAATTTCCAGTCCTGGGTGGATGGAGCACGTGTACCACAGTGACGACTCGTAACTTGGTCAGTTCTTCGTGTGCCGGTTGAGTAAACGTGCCATAAAGCAAGGTAACGGAATTAAAGGAGCTGGGTCCAATTCACAATAAACAGCAATTTGCTAGAAAAGATTAAATCCCATCCTGTACAAAGCCAGGCCCTAAATTCAGACCTATGTGCAGCATGTAAATCTCAAGAAGGGCAAGAATGTGGTGGAAGATCACCACAACATAAGCAGGTTCTAGGCATACAGGCAGAATGACTCTGTCAAAGGGCACAAGGTTCTGATCGGAGCTATATTTCCCAAGGATTTAAGGTACACTCCGAGGCCGTGGGGGTTTTTTTGGCCTTACTTTCTCATCCCTCAATAAGCAAACACATGCACAAAATTTCAGTCTACCAAGAACTTGCACCGCCACCGCTCTTCTTTTGCGGGCTGTTTTTCTTTTCAGTTGTGAGTGTGGCGGGAGCCTCCGAATAGCGATCGTTCAGATTCTTTGTTTAGTGCACCAGGAGTACGGAATTTGTGCTGTGAAACTCTTCAAGGCCATTACCCACACGCACGCAGTCACGTTTCAGTTCTTCACCCCTGTATTGTGACTGAGATGGGTATAATGACAGACGCATTTACTAACAAACAAACGGTATACTCAAACTAGGAACAAGCACTGTCAGTCAGTCTACACCCCAAGCTGCTGCTGCAAAGAATGTGTTTGCAACAGAAGTAGATGTCGATTAAAGTGGGGTAATTGTGCCCCTTTGCACTGGAAGTTCCATGGTGCATGTTACTGTATGTAGGGTGTGTCCTGCATTTAGAAAGTCTCTATGGGGGTATGGTTACCGGATGCTGCAGGCTGCTGACCGAGTTTATGTACGTGTATTCTTTGAGAGCTTGAATTTGTGATCGGATAAGAAAATGTTTGTACGTTTGTATTGGTGCATCATCACGGTCAACAATCACAAATGTGTGTGTATGTATGCAATGGTGTTCTGCTTGCACTTTGTGCACATTATGTATCATAGGGTGTGACTAAACTATGTGTGTGTGTTAGCATCTGCAAGCAGCCGGATCTGTCCACATACGTTTGATCTGTATGACTCTTAAAAATTCATACAACTGTTATATATTTAGCCACTCACGTGGACAGGCATTGAGTGCAGTAAGAAAAATACACATCTGTACACGTATAGAGCAAAGTGTATTGGCAATACACTGCCTGTGCACGAATACTTGTGCATACGAGATGTCAGTGTTTCAAAATCGCCAGTCTGATGTGCCTGACCTTTCCTGTATATACCAATGTCTTTATCTCATATTTAGTCAAAGTTTATTGGTACATCAATAAGTGCTTGACTTGGGAATATTCATTCCTCAAAGTGCTTGACTTTTAGTGTGGTGTTTGTTTGTAGAGAATCTCTACAATCTTGTGTGTGTTTACATCTAGAGATCTCATTTGTACCAACAATCTCTACAACTAAATGTGTAAGTGTACACTATCTTCAAATACCACATGGAAAATGTAACTTTGATCATCAAACTAATTGTAAATTTATGAATGGTGTTTGGCATCTACATGTACAAGCTCACATCTGTTATATGAAATGGTTTGTTTTAATTTCTAACAGTTGTAGCACATGCTTGTTTACCACAAGTTTTAATCCATAATTGAGATCTGTTAGATAAATATTTCACTACAGAACACTTTCTGTTCAAATCTGTATGTTTGTGTAACAGACTGATATGTTAGTTCCTCTAAAGTTATCAAATCTTTTGTTAATTTCTACTACCTCAATCCTCTAAACTCTTAGTTCGTAAACAAACACACTTTGATCTTAGATTTTATTACACCGTTTGTTGTTATACACTTTGTTTAAATTTAGTGTTTCGTTTAAACACCCACATGAATAAGGTTGAACAACCCTGATTATCAAAAGAAAAGAACCAGAGAAATAAGTGTAGTTATTAACAAACACTGGAGAACATCTCCAACTATCATTTCAGTTACACTGAAAGTGTTAACAATTTGAGAATATTTTGAAAACTGATCAAGTCTGCATAACAATTGTTAAACTGGTTGATTGATATGTTTGATCTTTGTTTTAGATTTACTTCTGAGTTTGATTAGAGTGAAAAATCTTATCACAATTGAGAGCTATCTAATACCTGGATTTACTGTTAGACAAACATGTCTAAATCATTCTTGGATGAGTTTGAGAGAGTGTAATATAAATATAGCAAACAATATAAAACTATGTAGGGTGATATAAAACTAGATCACCCTACATGTTTTATTTTAACTGTTAATCAATTTAACTATCAGGTACTATTACATCAGATGATATCTTGAGACAAATCTTGTTTTCAGTAAGATCCTAGAATATCAGTCAAAATCAGTTTTAGTCAACTAACAAGTTTTAATCTTCAAGTTTTTGTTAAACTTACTGACAAGGAAAGAATCAAACTCAGATCAACATGTTAATTGCTGAACTTTCAGACTATATAGATCTGTGAGATACAAATGCTGAATATCCTGAACAATACAAAGCACCTCAACACTTCAACTATTTGTAACTAGTTAGATATCTTATCAGGAAATACCTCAGTGTTCAGATACTGATGAGATTGAGGACAATCTCCATATCAAAGTTGAGGATTGGTGAACAAATTTGAGACTGTTGTTGTAACATTGCATCTGAAGAAGTGGTTTGTGTTTAAGGGTATTGATCCAATAAGCTTTTGTAGGTAAGTGAGTTAACTACTGGTAGTAAAGCAAAATGAGACCAGTGGCACCTTTTAACACATGCCCAAATACATTAATTGGTAACATCCTAACAGTTATCAGAATCTATGGACAGTGATTGTTCACTATGTCATCTGATTGTAGAGTTTAAATATTATCCTAAACTCCACATTAGAATAATAATCAGATGACAGAGAATCTAGGATATTAGTGAACATCCATCCTAGATTGTCATGTGATTTTCTAATCAGTATTTAATCAGATGATAGTTATCAGAATCAGTAATCTATGGACAGTGATTAACAATCATAATATTTGCTTTGAATTTGGCTGAACTCAACTCTTTGTTCTTTTGTTTTAGTTTGGAAAACAGGTTTGTTAATTGTGTGAAAACTAATGAACTCTTATTACAAAACTTGACGTTTTTGTACTTGATATCCAAAGGTTAAAGATAAGATTGTCAAAGTGCACTTAAGAGACTAGTGCACATGACTCGAAACTGAGACATGCATATATCCATCTTCTGAAGATTGATTAGATTTAAAGTTGGTATACCAATTTAGTGTCAAATCTTATGACTAGATTAGTATAATGAAATCAACATTTAAAGTGATAAGTTACTTTCCAAACAGTAGTAGGAGTATGCTTACCACTTCTGTGTTTTCAAAACATTTGTAAGATGCTTTGTTAGTTGACAGGATATCTTGGTAACATAATTAATCTAAGCATAAACTGTTTTAGTTTAAGGATAAGATTCTTTAAAACTCATCTTAAACTATTGTTTTTTAAAAACCGGTCAAGCAGAATATAACCCTGTCCTGTAAATGTAGACACTTGGTTTTAAAGAAGTAGATTAGAGTAGTAGCATTCTGTAAGTAAAGTGATGATGGTTTTGATAAACTATGACAGAAGTAACTACAAACTCTCTCAAAAACTGAGTCACTGTTTGTCAGATACTTTACAGACAAAACCTTTAGTTAAATCTCATAACTTATTGACCTGAATAGTACTGTCAAGTGACTAAACTGAAACAAATACTATAGGTGACAATTCCAAATTTAAGAAGTAGAAAAGTAAAACTAAGCAAACATTTTGATCCGTACTGACTCATTAAGTAAGTGGTCAAAACTTTCTACTACTAGAGAATCTCATCTAAAACTGGATCTCACTTTGATTGTAGTAAGAAAACAACTGAAGATGATGATTTGGATGAGGTATAGATGGAATCTTGTACTCTTACTTATGATAGATTAGATTAGTGTTTCAATCTCACAAATCACATCCAGATGTTAGTTTACAGTCTCTGTTCAGATTTTACTACTTTACAGGTACACTTTGTGAAAAAATCTCATTACCAAAACCTTTTGATGTCTTTTTAATCAAGAAGATATCTATCTACTCTACACTTTTGAATCTGTGTAAGTTACTTTTAAGGATTTGAGAAATACCATTAACTTAAATGTTTACAATAAGGGTTTGTCTGTGTCAGTACTAATCAATTTCTACTTGAATTTGAAGTAAAAACTCATCCAAACAAATAAATACTGGTTAGTTTCAGTTGAAAACTAAAGTAGAATCCCAAATTACTACTGGATGATCAGTTCAACTGTATAGTATTGTTGTACATGTACAAATCTTGTGCTGTACTTTCTTGTCACAAAGTTAGTACCTTTATTCTTGTAGGAGCAGGATTTTATAATTATAGATTCAATGTATGTCTTCATATTTTACCGGCCACCTTTTTTGAATGTCAGATGCATTCCTTTCTGCTAGACTGCCAATGTCTGTACCAATCACGCAGGGACTGACCAGAACAACTTATCCTACTAAAACAAAAGGGTGACCATAAGGATGGTTAACTATATAGATTTAGCAAAAGTAACAGTCAGAACGTCTATAAAGTCTGGATTATTTCTGTTTTAAAAATCATACGTTTTACTTACTCAGGAGTTTGTCTTGTCTCACAGTTATAGGAAACTAGTGTGAGTGTCTAAGGTTTAGTAAGACAACAGTTCACATTGGAGAAATGTTGAGGGCCTGAAGCCCCAATCTATTTATGTATTCTGTATACCTTTGAAGGTTTCTGTGAGAGACTGTTTGTGATGGCTTTCACATCTTTTTTTCTTGGACATGTGTGTGAAAGATACAACCAAACAATGGAAAGTCTCACTTTTCCTGACGTGTGCATTCCTCTATCGGAAAATATCCAAGGCTAAACACCAGGAGACAAACACGTTAGCAGCACTGATGACCTCAGAGGTGAGGCGGGCACCCCTGAAGGCAAGACGACAAACAGGAGATATCATTTGATGATTATTGTCTGGCTTCCCCAAGATTAACACCACTTATTGCAAAATGCATGGAGTCATATAATCATTTAGTCCTTGTCATCCTGTAAAGATGGGGTGTTTTGCCATGGAATGCCGAGTTCAGTCCTGGAAAGCCTTGGATTGCAACTGACAGAGCCTAGCTCCTCACTCATGCTCAAACTGGCCATTAGATTAGTTACCAGTCAGACTTGAGCTACAACAAAGACCATCTGCAAAACGTGTGTGTATGTTGGAAAGCATCTGCTGTTTATTTTCAATAAATATGGTGTATTAGCCTTCTCATGCTGTACTAAGTGGTCAGTAGTGAGATTTGTGTTTTATAAAAGATCCCATGTGCTAAGTTTGTCTCTAGATGAGATAAGGTATTGATTTAAGTTTTGGCATAGATCATGAACATCAGATGGAGATGACCGATGTAATGGTTAGATTAATGAACAAAACACTGAACTCCTGTGAGTAGTTTAATACAGCCAACTCAAACTCCTATAAAGTTGTTTCAATGCAAACAATAAACTGTTGAAAATGTACATTTTCAACAAATGGATTCTGTCTCAATGTTTATAGGTTTAGACAAATTTGTTATAGAAACTCTTTGGATTTACAATGTAAATCCAAAGAACACTATAGTACTACAGTTTATTCAGTGTACACTGACATCTACAAACATCAAGACACTTACTTACTAAAAGTTCAAGAGGTTTGTTGGAAACTTTATAGTACTATAAACAGTTTCTCTAAGTCATGTTTCCTGGTTTAACTGAATAAAAACAAGTTAGCACAATCATGTAGTTTAATGAAACTACGAGAAACTACAATTGTTTGTTTTGAGTTGAGATAACTAACTAGATTTAACTAACTACAACAATGAACTTATTTATGTTTAATTCAGGTTGAGTCACCTAGTTTACTCAGAAATTGTTTCTCTTATGAGTTGAAAGTTGTAACTTTCCACATTCAAGATAAATTTGTTACTAAATTTGATTTTAGTAGTGTTTTCTGGAGGAAATCTTAGATTTCAAACTATATGAATTGTTTAAACATCACTGTAGTTACAAAACTTATTTTTTCCAGTACTGAACTAGAGATTTTTATATCAAACTGCTTTGTAGCATTAGATTTAGATCTGAACTTTAAACTAGATTAACAACTGAAAAATTTATAAACTATACATACTTACAATCATTAGATCTGTTGAAGTAGGGTACAGTTTTTAAAACTAAACTAAGTTTTAACCTAGTTTAAATGCTTTTGATTAAGGTTTATAAATTAAAAACAATTTCAATAATGTACTTTAGTTCTACTACTGTAAAACTGTACCTAAATGTAAACATGCTTCAAACTAGTTGATATTAAGCATGTTTTTAGATCTGTATATGTATGTGATTGGATCTTAGCTGTTAACAGCTAACATGTTTTCAAACAGATCTTACAGGTGTTAATTGAGTATGTCTAGTTTGTACAGTCAAACTATTGTAAACTTTTGATTATCCTAAATCTCAAATGTTTAGTCAAAATCCTCAGATTTAACATGAAGCAATCTATTTTAGAGATCTGTTATGTATTGATTATGTAGAATTACTATGATTTAGATTTATCCTAATGTAAAATTACAGTTCAACATTGTACATGTTTCAGTCAAAACTTTAGGAGTTTTGGAAACACAAAACTAAATCAGTTTAGGTCTAAGTGCTTTCAGACTTCAAACGATAGATTGTGTGGTAGTTGATTGAGATTTGAGTTATGTCTGTCTAAGATTATGAAGTTTGACATTAAATTCTGCCTGTTTGGTTGAGTTTATCTAAAAACTGACAACCACTTGATTATAGAGGTCATGTTTAGTTTTCATTGTGTAATCTATTCTAAATCAATGCTTAGATCCTGTCAGGTTTAGATTAATATCTCAATATAAATTTTGTAAACCAACAATTTTGTCCAAGCTTGAGATTAAGCTAAAAATTGTGTACTTACAGTAATTAAACAATCTAGATCCTGACAAGTTTAATCTAGTTTGCTCTAGTTTCTCTAGACTCATACCCAATTTAAGAAAACAAGGAGTATAATCTCCAGCAGGTAATTACTCTCTCCTGATTTAACTGTAAAGTATGGTATATAAACTAAACTAAAGTGTACTCCAGATCTTTAAACATTAGGTGGTATGTAAAGACTCATAGTTAATCTGCAAATTTTATAGCAATGAGAGTGTCTAACTAATCACAATTAATATGAAGAGAGACAGATTAAACTATTCTGATCATTACAATCATCCATGATATATATTTGATCATGTCAAGTAAGCAAGTAAAATCACTACTTACATGTTTTACTTTAAACTAAAGATGTTTACAAACAGTTATGTTTGGAGGGATTACAAAGTACGTAGAAGGTTGTACTGTAACCTAAGTTTTGATTACATATTTGTAAAGTTGGTTAGGTTAGTTTAGAACTACACATTTGTAAAAACTAAACTGTGTAAACTAGTTTACACTTTCTACATGTTCTCAGTGTATTCTGTCCAAAGCATAGTTTACATACTGTATTCTGTCCAAAGCATAGCTTTCTACATGTTCTCAGGTTAAATGTATATTACTGTAAACTAGTTTACTCAGTAACTAGTGTAAACAGTTAAATTACTAAGTTCATAAGCTAATCAGAATGTGTTAACATAGTGGAGTACGTTCTGGTAACTGTTAAACAGTAGTTTTTACACTACTTAGTTTACTTCAGTCACATAATTTAACTGAATAATTTGTTGAAGTACACAACTATACATATAAAGTGTACTCAACAAACAGTAACTGTGTAAACTAATGTATACTTATTATACACGTTACTCTACTTGGTTTAAAGTGTACTTAAGCAAACCTGTAACTTTACTTAAAAGAAAACCAAGTAGTAATGTTTTACACTAAGCTACTAAACCTACTGTCAACCAGTTAGTTTAGTAGTTACCATGTTTATGTTTAGTTTATTTAAACATTAACCAAAACAGAACATTGTTATATAGAGAACAACTTTAGAGTGTGTTTTAGTTTAAACTAGGTTCACGTTTGCTGAAGTAGAGTAATAAAACAAACATTAAGTTTGACTGATGTGTGACCTGTAGTTTCCCCTAAAGTACTTTGAAGTACTTTAACTTAAAAGGTTGACTTTGCATTAGTTAAGTTTCAAGTCAAATACTGACTATTGAACAACTAAAGACAGACTGAATGTGAGACTAATTAGTACACTGTTTTACAAACTCAGTACACAGAGTTTTTGTTCACTAAGTTTAAGGCCAGTAAAAACTGACAAACAAAGTGTAGTTCAAGCTTAAGTTTTAGACTTTGTCTTTTAAACACTGTCTTTGACTAAGTGTACTAACAGTTAATGTTGTACTACGTAGTCTGAACATGTAAGTGAAGTACAACTTCTAAACATTTTTATAAATTCAAATTACTTCTAGACAAACAACATTATACTTAAGCTTTAAAGTAAAGTTATAGAAATGTTTAACTGAAGTTGATGGTAAACTTTAAGTAACCTTACTAGTAAAGTAGTTAGTTTTACTTTACTAAACTACTTGTTCACTACCTCAAACCCAGAGACAAACTACTAACTTCTACTTGAACAAACTACCTTAGAATACTGAAAGTACACAGAACAGTCAGTGACATTCACTGCACTATAGTTAGTTAGTAAGGTCACTTAGTAGTCATTTGCATTTATAGTAGTACTTCAACAGTTAAACCAACTTCAAAAAGTCTACAGTCAGTTTAGTAGTGTACTATGTCAAGTAAAACAAATTAATGTTGAACAGTTAAAGTATTCTACAGTACAAACTAAAGGTCACTTCTTAGACTAGTCTACATATAAATGACTGTACTTCAACTTCACTGTCCTACAGTCAAACTACAAAGGTTTATACTTATTTTGTACAGTTCATTAAACCTTGGTTGAGTTCAGGACTTAACAAGTGAACTTGTTAAGTGTAGAACAGACTTTAATGAACTGTACAAAATACTAACCACACACTTAACTTTAAACCTTGTTTCAAAGTCTGTTCTACACTTACTAGTAGTTTAAACCTTGTAACAAAGTTTAACTTTAACCTAAACTTAACAAAGTTCACTTGTTAAGGTTTTATTAGTAAAGGTTTAGTTAACAAAAGACCTATATAGGTCACATTCACTTAAGTCCTGAACTCAACTACACAAGTTTTCTTAACAACCAAACTTAACATTTAAGTCTGTTCTACACTTACATTTGCAGTTAACTGTAAAGTTTTCAGTCTTATACAAACTTTAGGACAACAATGTTATTTGTGTTTGAATGTGTCTAAAGTATACTTTGTTGTCCTAAAGTGTAGGTTTTTAATGTACATCACTTAAGGGCCCTTCACTCAAATGTGAAAAGGTCACTGCACACTCACTAATGTTAGTAAGTCTAATTAAAGTCGGTACCTTTTTACTATTAACTTGTACTTTTGTTCACATTAACTAAAGTAAATAGAGTTCGTTTGTAAAGGGCCCTTTTTGGGTAAAACCTTAGTTAAAGTGTTTAAACACAACATAAATTATAATTTGTCCTAGAAACATTATGCTTTCAAGTCATGTTATGTTTATATTCACTTAAGTGCCTTGAGTTCAGTAGTTTGGTTAGTATACTAACCAAACTAACTACTTACATCTTTCCTTGTTACTTCAAGACATGTACTTGACCTAGTTTTAAGCTGGTGTATGTCTTATGGTTTAAGCAGATTACACTGGTTGACTAATGTACTTGACCTTTCCTTGTTACTTCAAAAGTGTAACGTACAACCTTACGGTAAACTACAACTACTTTGTTAGGAACTGTACTACATCAGTTCCAAACATTGTCTTAAAAGTAGTTGTTTACTAGTGTTAACCACTACACTGTAGTGGTTCGAAAGTAAGCTAACACTAGTCATGTCCTGTACAAAGTATAAACCGTTCAGATTTTAAGTACTTTCCGTATACAGTGCTATAAAATCCCTCCTGGTCAGGTGCCAGCAAGGTTGAGACAAGATCCTTTGTTCCCCCTCTCCAGGTTTGAAAGTCAGTGTCTGTCTGCATTCCTAATCTGTTCCCAGCAACAGCATCACACTAACAGAAGTTCTGAGACTGACTGAGTAAAACAAAAGGAAATCTAGCTAGAAATGGCTAAGTAAGTAATTGCATGGCCGATAAAATAAGCTGTGCTGAATGGAATGTAAACCTATAAAAAGACAAACAGGAGTAAAGAAGTAGCCTACAGGGATTCTTGATGTTTTGAATCTGATGATGTGATTG
Source organism: Natator depressus (assembly GCF_965152275.1). Lineage (NCBI taxonomy): Eukaryota > Metazoa > Chordata > Testudines > Cheloniidae > Natator > Natator depressus. The sequence continues at coordinate 1,255,761 of NC_134259.1, forward strand.
ATGTTACAGGGTAAATGAAGAATCAAGCAAGGATGGTGACTACCTTCTCTTAAAACTCAGGTATGAAGATTTGTAGGTTGCAGAGGCAATTCTTTAAGATCCAAGGGTTTGGGTCTGTGTTCACCTGTACAAATTGGTGAGGATTTTTATCAAGCCTTCCCCAGGAAAAGGGGGCTGTAGGGCTTTGGGGGATATTTTGCTTTATAGTTAAATGTACTGTCAAACAAAACTTGTCACCAGCTTGAATATTCAAGTACTAAAGATCTTAAAGAGTTTCACAGTACTGTGAAACTCTTTAAGAACTAACAGTAATTTGAGCAACATTACTGTATTTATACTTTGATCTGAATCTTGTACTTACATTACAGTAGAGATTTAAAGTACTTTCAGTACTGAATCTTCAAAACAAGATAAACATCTTTCTCAACTGTAATGGAAAAAAGTAGCTCAATCAGAACAAAGATCAGTGTTTACAGTGCTGTATTAGTCATCCAACACTGTTGTACAGCTTAAATATGTACTTGAATGTTCTGTTTCACGTGAAACAGAACATTCTGTTTGTACTTTCAAAGTACAAACATTTATTACACAACAGGTTACTTGAACATGACATTCAATTTATGAAGATTAATTGTAAATCTTTATTTGATCCATAAGTGGCATACAAAAGTTGAAGACTACCGAGTAATGTACTTATCTCCAACTGTTAGTTGTTTACAAAGTGCATTGTAAGTAGTCAGTAGTAGTTTTTACCACATACTTACATCACTGTTTAGTTTGACATAAATTGAACTTACTTTAGTTTCTGTTTCCAATACTTTCAATTAGTTCAAACTGAACTATAGTTTTAACTTACTTCACTGTTTCAAGTAGTTCAATTTAACAAACTACACTATTACCATTTGTGTTACAGTACCAAGAGATTAAAGTTGTAAACTACATTTGTTTACTAATGTAACCTTTACAAGAAAAAGTGGAAAAGTAACACTGTTTACTTTCAAACACTCATGTTCCACTTTACACAGTAACTCAACTGTTTGTTTCCAGTTAGTACATTGTTTTCCAACTGATAGTTCGAAAGTACTTAAAATGAAGTAAAAACAGTACTGTTTCCAGTTCGAACACTGTAAATATGAACTGATCTAACTAATTTGAGAATTTGTTTTCAGGTTTCAAACACATCTTTTAAAGTCCAGAAGTACTCTTTCCATTGTTAGATTATTTTGACACAGATTGGTACTAGTACCAATGTGGAGAGTATACTCTCCACGTTACTGTACAAGGAAATTGAAAGTTAAGTATGAAAACTATTTACTTGAACAAGCTTTATAATGTTTATAAAGCTTGTTCAGGTGTAATTGTGTAGACATTACACATTGAGTTTGTGTAGCAATCAGTTAACTACATTACACCTTAACTCAATGTTCACTCAACCCATGAACAAACTTCAACCACTTTTAACAGTGTTTATTCAGTTTGTGAATAAAGTTACTGAGTTCATTTACAGGATTGATTGTACGTACATACACAGGTACTCATGTTCGAACATGAGTACCTGCATACTCTGTTTGTATGTACATACACAGGTAAACTACACCTGTGAACTTTTATATGTGAACTTTTATAAAAGTACCTACTTGTTATGTGATGTGAACTGTAACTTGAAGTGCAACTTTAAAATTATAAGGTGACTTTAGGGTTAACTATATACAAAAAGTACACCTCTTGACTGTTTGTTCACCAGTTAAATATGTTGCTCCTTGAAACTTTACTGTTATGACAACTTGAAACATGGTTTCAATAACATTTGTTGAAACCAACTTTACAGTACATACACAACTTCTTAAATGTACATTAAACATAAATTAAATGTTTCTAAACTTTCCAATCATGGTTTGAAGTAAACTAAAGTTAAAGTTACATGTGTAACAGTTTATCCATCTTTACAAACCATCTTTGTTTCAAGTGATGTTGAAATGGTTACTCTGTAGTTAAAACTAACACATATGTGAAACTGAAGTATAATCTGTTTGGATGGTCAGTAACAGTACATGTACAGGCTATTCAAAGTACTACTGTTACTTGTATAATGTACATTACCATATTTACTATACTAGGTCATGTACTTTGAACTAAAGTAACAGTTTATAAGCAAATGTCACTTAACTGTTGGATGAATGATGTTACAGTACTTTACACTGTTTATTAAACTTGGAAAGTGTTAGTACTTTGCAATTGCAAACAGAGCACAAGTAACTGTTCATATCTTAAATAAAGCATACTTAGACTAGGAAAGAACAGCAAGTATAACTAAAGGTTTTTCCTAAACTCTACAGAGCACAAGGTTGAGTATATTAGTGCTGTAATGTTTAATTACAATCTGAACACGTGATTCAACTTTCACTACGTCAGTACTTTGTCCTATGTAGGGTTTACTTTATTTAAACCATAACAGTTTTTATAGTCAAGTAAAGCATTGATAGACTGTTCCTTAACTTTGTTTCTAGTTAGACCATTTGATAGATTGACTGACAAAGTAAGACTTTTAACTTTCAAATACAGTTAAGGAACAGTCGTAAACAGCTCAAGCCATATCTATAGTTTGGTTGACTAGATCTAGTCTGTGTTTTTCCAGAGGTTAGTACATTCTGAGAGAGTCTATTTAAACTGAAGATGAAACTGTATACTGAAATAGAGTAAGTTTATGGTTTTGTTGAAAAAGTTATTGAATCTAAGTATGAATCCTCTCAGTGATTGTAAGCACTAACTTTAACAATTACTTGTTTCGAGTGTACAACTGTAAAGTACACTCAATTTCACTTGTGTACACTTGTCTACACTGTAGTGAATACTGTACAGAGATTAGTCTGTTTTGTGTTGAATTAGTAACTACACTTATGTAGAGTAAACATTAGAGTATAATCTCTTACTAATCCATACCCTAAACACTAATCAGCAGTATAACTGTGCATGTAAATGATTACACATTTAGTAAACTCAAATCTAATACTAAACAATTCAGCATAATACTCATCAGCATTAAGTACTGTAGTGTTTTACTAAATCTAGTGAGCTGTAGCTCACAAAAGCTTATGCTCAGATAAATTGGTTAGTCTGTATTAGCTAAAAGAAAAGGAGTACTTGTGGCACCTGAGACTAACGCTCTAGATTGAGTAGCAGCTGTTTCTAGATTTTTCAAAAACTTTACATCTCAAGAGTTTAGGAGAGAGTAGACTCATTCTAAGACTTTGGAGTTTACAACCTGTGAGTAAATAGAACTTTACAAAGTGTAGACTAAAATCAGTAACATGAGTATACTCACTTTACATATTATTTGTTATAGAAATTAATTTTCACTTTGTACTCAGCAAGATTAAACTGGGTACTCTGAGTGCAGAGTAAACACCATTTGCACTTTAAAAGGGTTGGAGTACTCAACATTAAATGGTGTTTAGTTTGTCTACCAAGATTTGTATATAGTGTATACCTTTAGGTCTGTTAAAGATGTAGGCACTGAACTGTACACTCTTTAGTGTACAAGGTCTAGTTTATATTTCCATTTGTAGTTTAGTTATGTTGTATCTAAACACATTTAGCTAGTTTTGTTAAGCTACACATCTAACTCTGCAAACAACCACACTTCCACTTATGTCAAACTAGTTTAGCTCTACCTTATAGTTAATTATAACCTGGTGTTTAGGCGGTTTTTCAGGTAACCAAACAATCTAGTAACTTGAGATTAGTTATGAAACTTTAACACACACTGTAACTGTAAACTTGGTCAAAGGAAAAAGTAAAATAGGTTAAAACCAGTGTTGTTAGACCTAACTTGTCAAGGAAACAGATAAAGTTAACATGAACGTGTTTGCGTGTTCTGTTTAGTTTGACTTGAGTGTGTATTACTGGTAGATCTTTGCCTAACCACGTCACATACTTGCTGACCAGGTCTTAGGGACTACCTCAAACACCCACACTGATCCAATGGATGGACAGATCGAGAGAGATGTACAGCTCGAGGTAGAACATATTCATCTACCTACTTTCAGTTGTGTCAACTACTCATCCAAGCAGTTAAATTGAAGTTCCTAATCCATCCAGAAGATTTGAGGAATTGACACCTAGAAGAGGAAATCTACCAGATGGATTGTTTGACTACTGAAACCACTAGGAGATATGGTACTTAATGTACCAATCAACAACTAGGAGACATGTTCTCTTTAAACCCCTCAGTGACTGACAAATTTATTTGAGCCTAAGCTAAGTAACTTGGACTGCTAAGGTGCCACAAGTAGTCCTTTAAAAAGAAAAAAAAGTGTTCATCTCCCAGGTGCCACAAGTCCTCCTGCTCTTTTGGCAGATACAGACTAACACGGCTCCTACTCTAGTACAGTGGAACACAAATCCTTGTTACAAATCTTCAGGTAATGTGAGTGATGTCCATTCACTAACAGGGAAATTGTACAAGTAGTTGCAAATTGAGATTTATGCAATTGACAACTGAGCATGTCAGATCTATGGTTGAGTTTCTAACCAACAGATAAAAGGTCAAGTCATGCAGATTACTGAATTCAAACCTGACTTGTTAAACAACTGATACTAGTATATTTTAAGCAGATTTTAGTATTACCAGTATTATTTCTGTGATTAACTGTCAGATCAGTCAAAACCCAATTTATCAACAATGTGATAAGATGTTTGTCGTCTATTTGCTGAGAATTTTACTGTAATCTAACAATGAATAAAGATCAAGTGATATTGGATTGACAGTATCTATTTAGGAATAATCGGGTTAGAGTGTAAGTGATAGTAAGGTTGATACTTTTCAATGGAGTAGTGCGCACTACTCCTAAGTGCACAATAACGACACACAGCTATTGTGCATGGACTCAAATTCTTACTAGTTTGATGACCAGATGAAAACTAGAGACCTGTGCATGTTACACTGATATCAAATACCTTACATTAATTGTACACTCAACTATCTTGGCAAAGTCACAATTTGTCAGCTTACAAACCTTACTTCATATCCAAACTACAATTAAAGTATGTAATCAACAAGAAGTCTGAAAAAGTCATGGCAATAACATTTGTATACTAGTAGTTTGAGCAATTCCTAATCTCTCATTCATCTCATATTATGGTCTAGATGCTTATGCCACCTATCATGCTTAAGAAATTGTTTAAATTTAAGATGATCAGTTAGCCATGTTTCCCATGTGGATTGAGTTCACTGCTGTCATCTAAATAGCAAGATCTGTTACACAATTTATCTATACATTGTTAGTTTAATGACATCTCAGCCTAGGTCTTTTGCATCACTATTTCTTTTCTAGTAGTACACTAAACAGTTAACTACATGCTATTGCTGCATAGCTTTATTAACTAGGTTGTAGTTTTGCTATGGTATAATTGTATCGATCAAGTGATAGCAAGTTGATTAAACAATTAAGAGGATAAAATGATTATGCTCATTTTACAAATTACAACCATGTAGTTGATCACACTATGCTGTCTCAGTCAGGTTGATAGTTCCATTTGTGATGGTTTATCAAATTGAGTCCCTTTACACAATGGAGATTTTACAATTAACAAACATGCTACTCAGATAGAAATTAAACTACTTGATCAAGTTGAAACTACTCCACCCCTGTATCTTTCAACAGTTCATCACCTACCAGTTTAATCTACATGAAAAATCCATCACAACTTATTACATTCATTAGTCTGTATTGGTAAAACAGAAAAGGAGGACTTGTGGCACCTTAGACTAACACAGCTGCTACTCTGAAACATCCCATCTACGCTATCTGCTTTATGCGGATCGGTCTTAAAGTCAACTCAGATTGTAGTAACTCCCTCTTATCTCTGAAAACAATCCCAATTATCCATGCATGATCAATTTTAATGTAGATTTATCTGTAAGAACACAACATGGTACCCAAGTATAACAATGTTGGTGTGATAGTTTATAGATTAGCGGTATACTACCTGGTATTTACTCAGAATAGCTGTCAATTACACATACATAGTAAGTAAATCTCATGTGTGTCCAACCTAACCATACAAAATATGTGTACACTCAGATTTACTAACATGCAACAGATACACAAGTTACCTCTCCTCTTTCACACAGCAAGATAGATTCATATGTACAGTTGACATTGAGATTTAATTGCTCAATACACAAGTACTGTGTTTTTATGACTGAAAAAGCAACCTCATGGAGCCGGTAGTAGATCTGGAACATAGAAAGAGGCTGCAAATGCTTCACAGTCAGAGCAATGTGCAACTGCCAAGGCTACCTCCTGAAACACAAACAAAGATGGTGTGCACCAATATCTCTGAAGATGATGTATCACAGCGGCAATTTCCTTGGTCATTGGACCGGTATGCCAAATGTGGCCTGGATTGACCGTCAGTAGGCTGAAATAACTACCACCTTGGCCCTATTACAGCTACTCCCACCTAAAATCTTTTACAGCCACATTTCACATCCATATTTAGCTCTAGATTGATAAGTTGACTCTAATTGTATACTGCTGAGTGCCACACACATTGGAATCCTTGTACAAAACCACTAGGTCAAGTGCTTGAGCGATTCCAGGCATTTTTTGGTGTTTTGTTTTGTTTTTTTTTTTTTAACTAAACACCTGCACACCTAGTTTGCTTGCTGAGCCTTGCGGAACAGACGTATCAGCATGTAGGTCATAAAAACAGCACATCACACTATTCAGTATTTGCAATGGGGACAGGCAAAGTACAAAACTAAAGCCATCTTCCTCAACACGTACCCGTCAGACAGTGAAGGTGTTCTAGCCCTCCTTAGCGTACAACCAAGTGTCCCACAGTCCAAGGAGCTTCAAGATAAGGGCAAAAGCCTCTTCACTTGCTTTGGAAAACACCCTTTGCTAAACAGGCATGTTGCTCTTTGCACTCAAAAGCTCTCTCCTTGTTGACCCCCCAAGACCAGCACGCAGTGCCATGCTCCACTGACAGGTAAGAAGCATTGTAAAAACTGAAATCTGTGAGGGGAGGTGTCGGAGGTCCGCTGCCAACACTGCCTCCCAATCCTCTGATTTTACAGTCTGGGAGTGCCCAGCCACGCTCACAATTGCTGTTCTTGCTGTTGCATGCCAGCGGTATATGGGAGGGGGAAGGATGCACAAAGAGATTACAGTGGGACCAACATGGAGGTGTATTCCTCCCCTTTAGATGAAGGGGTGAAACGTCCCCTTTCACAAGCCATGTTTTCAGGGAGCAGGCAGGTCAGTGACACCACTATTTCCTCATTACACAAAAAAAGACACATGCACCAGACTTTCCGCCAGCTCAGTAGAGGCAACTGCGAGGAGAACACTGAACTCTCTCACCCATTCGTGGAGGGGGAGAGGAGTCTCCAAATACCTCCACCTGTAGATGAACTGGAAACCTTCACACTGCTGCTTCCCCCCCTCCCCCACCTTGGTGTTAATGACTTAGACTAGAAGTGAGTCGAGTCACGCACCAGGAAAATAAAGTAACCAGATGGTCAGTAATGTTACTGATCAATGACCCTAGTGGCCAAACTTCCTGTAAGAAGTTTTCCCCCTACACGCAGGCCTGGCTGGTTGGACTAGAGGCCCGCTATGGGGTATGAAAGCAGTGTAATCTTAAAACAGAGTTTGACAATCCCCCCACAAGACAGTGAGTAAGGAATGGTTTTCTTGGCATCAGTGGAAGAGGCTCATTTAACCTTTTTTGTATGCACAAGTCCCAATATTTTACTTCCTATACCTTCAAATTGGTACTACTCACACCTTTCCCATTGTGCGTTTATACAGGAAATGCACAAGCCTATGCAATCTGTTACAGCAGAATGTACATTCCCCCCCACATGGATTACGAGGCTGTGGGCGCGCGCGCACGCACACACATACATACACACACACACTTTGAAGTTCCATTCTGACTCTCAATTTAAAGGGAAAGCAGTTGTCAGGGTAGGCAGTGAGACAAGTTGGGTCAGACCAGACCCAACCCCCACCCCCACCCCCCGCCCTTGGGACTGCCACCTGCTGTGCTGAGACTACCCCAAGCCCATTTTCCTTGGTAGCTTGGGACTTCACTACCCTGTCTTGTTGCACTTGCTACAACACTGACCCGGGTCGGAACTGCATCCCCAACGGAAAACAGCTTAGAAAGCGCGCCCAGCTCCCTGTGGGCTCCAAACCCCAATTACTACATTATTAGAGTATTTAAACACTACTCTGAATTCTCTGTGCTCCCCCAGCAATTTACTCAACTACTCTGTCCACCCTCTAAAGCTTTATAACCCAGAGCAAGTAATTTTGTATAATTTGGTTCTGACAACTGTGCACATATAAAGTCAAACAAACACTTACCTGCATTTACTTTAAGCCTAATACAGTAGGAGACTTGTAGTGTTTGTTCTGTACAAAAATAATAAGCGCTGTAAATTGTCTGCTTATGAAACAAAAGTAAATCTCACCCACAGAGGTGTTCCGATAAGCTTCTTTGATAGACTAGACGCCTTCTTGGTCTAGATCGCCCCTGTAGTTACTGTCCTTTGTTCCAGTTTCTTTCAGGCATCTCTTTGGCATCTTCTGAGCCAGCTGAAGACCAAATGGAGGGGTTTCCGGGGCCTTTTAGAATCTCTCTCGTATGCAACGTCATGGCCGCAAGATGGAATCTCTACCTGCCTAGGCAAGTCACAGGGCCTGCAAAAAGCCAAAGCGTTCGCAGAAGACGCCATTGTGCACATATTACTTTGTGAGTACTTCAAGACATATTTGGTCAACAGTTACCTGAATAACCCCTTCACCCTACGCTTGTACGTAGAGAACATACCTGCTTCCTACAGCACAGTCCACTGTTACTTAGGAGCATTATGCTCGTGAGTGTTTGGGAGACACCAATGCATATCTGAGCTTTCCTAGGAACATTCAAACTTTGTTTACCAATAAATTAAAAACCAGCAGGATCTTATTAAAGGGAAAAAGGCAAAATACCACATTTATTGTGAATACAGAAAGAATCATAGTAAGCAGTTAGTTACAGCTATAACATTCCATTTAGTCTCATTGATTCACCCATTCATTCACACACACAGGTTCTGCAAGGTTGTTGTTATCATAGTTACCAGCCTTAGAGTTGCTCATGCCAAGCCACTGGCCAGGTGGCCTGGACATGAGGAGGGAGCAGGGCCTCGTCAGATGCTCATCTGACGCTCCTGGAAGTTGCTTTGCAGAATCAGACCCCAAAGTTCTCACTTTTTAGAGTCTCTTTTTATAGGAATTTCTTCCTAGGCCAGTCTGTGGGAATTGCTTCATCATGCTGCTGCCGAATCAATCGGCAGATGGCACATTCCTGACGGCTCCGTGCTGCCAGATGTTATCTTGTTCTTTGGTTCTCCCATTCTTGAGGCGGCTGGGTGGATTCCAGTCTGCCCTCCGGGGGTCCTCTGGTTATTTCCACTTGACGCCTTCTTCAGCCGATGGACACTGGATTCTTAGGCTGGCACCTCCCTGATCATTCAGTTATTATCCACACCAAGCATCCATCTGCATACATCCTCTATCTCTATTTTAATCACAATTGTTAATACAACAAAAGGGTGGGGAGTCTCTGGGTGCTGTTTCTGTTGTTACAGAGTATTGCTTTGAGTCTCTCTCTGTGTGAATTGCTTTGAGAACAGACTCTGTCTTAGAATGTACTAACGCAGTTAGCAGCTTGCAAGTTTCACACAGAGAGGGAGAGAAACAGTACCAAAAACCAAGAGACCTCTTAATTAGTAATACCCTGGAATTTAAACTATGGGGAATCAAACTCATTTGTGATTTTAATACAGAACTTCTTTTATATGATCCAAGAACTTCATTGAGCTAGCTGGAACATCTAGCATAAAATATCTTTACATGCATATAAATATGACATGATATTTCTATATATTCATCCTAAACATGATGAAACTGTTTGTACGAGTGTGAACATTCATCCTCTTGAGTACGACTGACTGGGAGAAAAAACCACCAAAAAACAATCAAGAATTTGGCTCGCTGCCTGTGAGGTTGCACCCCATAATGCTTTGTTAATGAAAATAGAGATTGCCGTTTATGCCATTTAACTCCCATAACTAAAGTTCCAGTCCACTTAACATGAACTAAAGGACACATCCAAGTTTTAGTAATAGACAATTACATTGTTTCTTGTCCTTACTCCTGCTTTAATAATAAAAATGGTCTACTACTGTGTTTTCCAGAAGAAAAGAGTCTGAACTTTGTTCCTATTAAGAGAGACAGGTATAAAGGGAAGCTCTTCTTGGAGAAAGACGGCAAAGTTTCGCTACTCAGGACTCCTGTACTAGTCTCTCCCCCTCCCGCCCCCAACCACCTCATTCTAACCAACAGTGCATTGCTGAAACGCTTGGAAATTAAAGTCCATTAGTAGCAGAACAAACCCCAAATAATAAAAATGGTGGAATTCACCAACCTTCTAATGGCTACAGTTTTGAATGGGTTTTACTTCTGTACATTGGTACATTAAATATAGAAAACTCAAGGATTTAGGGCTCGGTAATCAAATTTTAGAGGCCCGTTGAAACAAGCTTTGCACATATAAAAACCAAAATTTCCTAAGTACTAATACTTTTTCACCCCAACCAGCAGTAAAAGGCAAGCTTGTGTTACAAACAAATCCAGTCGGTACAACAGGAAAGTGCTTTCTCTCAGGAGTGATTTTTAGTCACTCCCGAGGTGACCATGTATGTGATTGGATTATGCAATTTAAAAAGTAGAGAGACGCTTTTCTAAAGAAAAGAAATCAATTAAAAACAAAACAAACACCCAGCACCTCCCCTCCCTCCCAGGTGGCATTTTATCGTACCAAACAGAAATGATATGTATGTCACAGCTACCGTTAGACAGTCCCCCTTTCAGAGACTTGCAGTACGAATACCCACATGCGTCAGGCTAGAACCACCACAGAGGTATACTGACAGACTCCCTTGGGCGTCGATGCGGTTTTCCTGATTTACACTAGCTGAGGATCGGGCCCGTAGACCCCTGCCCCAAAAGAGCACACTACACATGGGACTATAAAATGACTTTTTGTCATTGCACTCCGCCACAAAGGACGTGCATGAAGAAACAAATGCACTACCTAACAGTTGTGAGAAAGTTCACTGTCCCTACCCCCATCTATAGCCACGTTTTTTTAGTTCAAGGAGATAATTAAAGACTAATTTAGTTCTGGTTATTGTAGGACATGAAGATCAAGTGGGATTTATCAAAGTGTGTTGCTTGCTCATATCTGTAGGTCTCGTGATTTGCCACCCCCCGAAGCTATTGCTCTCGATTTTACATGAAGGGTGCTCTCAGATACCGGTCCCTACTAGACTTCTTCCGCCTAGAAATCAGCTGATGCTCATCTGTTTACAAGGAGGAACTAAAACAATCCACCATTAAGGAGAAAACCTATGGTAATGACTCTCCTCTTAAAACTAAGATCTTAGAGTTTGTCACGATCTGTCTTACTCCAAACTTATGGTTGCGTAACAAGGTAAGACGGACTGAATGTCTACTACACAGTAGTTAAGCATCGTACGGCAGATTTGCGCCACTATGTAAATCCAGGAGGGTGAACGATGTACTTATCGATACATGGGGAGATACCAGAAACTCCAAAGCCATTTAGGAATGGGCACTGCTGCCTGCAGAAGACAGACGTGTGACATTTTGAATCGGAGCGTAGGGAAAAACCACCTCTGACAAGTAATTTTTATTTTGAATGACTACAGGAGCTCTGACTGGGAAACAAAACACACTTGTCCTTAGTCTCAGGCTACAGAACTATTTTCAACTATGCTTAATTTTACATTAGAAATTCAGCCTTCATCCAGCTTTTTTTCCCCCCGTCGTCATAACCCTCCAAGCTCTCCACCTGTCCGTGGCTTACATCGGTTGTCAAGGCAGCGAGGATGCTTGTAAAAGGCTGCTAATAAATCCAGTTTAAAATCATTTAATAAAGTCTGAATAAAAACTCTCGTCTTCCCTTATACAACGGATGTTGGAAGAAAAGACTGAGTAAGACACACCCTCAAGACCACATCACACCTTTTGTTCCTCACATTTCTTTCTGCTTATATACTTAAATTTGGGTACGTGTCTCCTAAAATTGGCCTCCTTTACACACACAGGTAAACGGAGCCATAGATTTATACCTTTTTTGGGGTGCTTTAACCAAACTCATTCTTTTCCCCACTCGTAACCAAAATTTTCAATACAGTGGTGCTCATAACTCCAAGCTTCTGGAGTGACAAAGTGACCGGTCAACGACACACCTCACTGGGAGCCAGAGGTACGCAATTGGGCAGCAGCAGACACACCCCACCGCAAAAAAAATTCCTTTTAAAAAGTAGTCGGTTCAACACAGTGCTATAAAGGGAAAGCAGCATTTTTCATCAGCAGAGTAGAGTTTCAAATGTGTCAATGTTCACTTGTACACCTTTGAAACAACCGCCGTAACGTTTTGACCACAGTTCCGCTAACCTCCATTCCCAAGATGTTCGTAACTCTGGTGATAACACAAGTACAGTAGAACCTCAATTTCCTGGCTGTTAAAAGCCTAGTATGAGGGAGGACAAAAGAGGGGCCTGAACTCACACTGCTTCAGGGAGACCCGCTACCAACTATGAGAGCCCTTCCGGCTCCTGATCCTTTTTGACTCTGAACATTAAGCTAAGAGAAACTGCATCTCGGAGTTACCGTTCGGACCTAAGAGCGCCGTAAGCTTTTTAAAAATTCCAGACCGTGGCCAGCCATTTGAATATTCGGTCTCCCTAAGAGGAAAGGTTACACTATTAATGTATTCCTACCGCTGTTCTTGTTATGGGATACGAAAGCAGCGATCTCACCACGCACGCAAGCTTAGCTTCCATACTTTTAAGAACAAATTCACACCTCCTTACCAAAAACGTTCATTCACTCACGACCCCACACTGTTTCACAGATGCAATTCACTGCTTGCCACTACAATTCTCTCCTCATATGACCCTAATTATAATTAAACATTTATTCACTCTTTAAAGTAAGTAGCTCTTCAGCCTTCCAGTAGAGCCAACCTATTAACATGCAAAACCTATTTGAGTTTACGGAGAGCAGACGTGCATACCAGAAATGTAACGCTGCAGTTGCCAAATTGATTCCTTCGAGCGCTCGCTTCTCTGAAGCAAACCGGGGGAACTTGGTTTGTGCCTGGCGGGAGCAAAGCGAAAGGGTAAGTGACGGGAGAGACAAACGGGCACGTTATTCAGAACGCCAATTAATCTGGTCATTTCCGGCGACTGCAAGGAATCGTCCGAGCCTAGGGCCGTCCGGTGCTATTTCGATATGGACGTGCCCGTTGTTGCTGTACAGGTTAATTGACACCGGTATAAGCCACAAGGAGCTTGGGTAAACTGCAGAAAAGCTTAGCCACCTCCTGCTTCCCGGACGCTGGTCCTGTCAGAAATCTGTGCTCAATGTCTATTCTGTTTTCAGAATCCACGCTGACTTCCCCAAAGAGACTCACTCTGCTCTTGGCTACTTCTGGTCATTAAAGACCCCTTGGTGTTTTTGTAAGAGTAGGGGTGTGTCACCTCTAAGGAAGTAAAGAGTCTATGTGACATTTGCCAACTGTACCAATGCCGATTCTGGTGGGACCCAACCGAGAGTGCCGATTCGGGACAAATTGCTTAAAGCAGAGCTGTTCCAGCCAAAGGCTGGGGTTCCTTTGCACACAAAGGCAAACTGAACCGGCCTAACAGAGAAGGCCTCGGTTTTACCCCACTGGCTAACCGTAAGTCACACAAGCGATTCCCTTAGACGCTCCAGTTTCCCAGTTTCGCCACCAGTGCTGCTCGTTATGGGGATGAATGGTTATGAAAACCAATACCCCGGTCAAAGGGGAAGGAAAAATTTAAACAAAAACAAAAAAAGATTCTCCCGATCCCAAAGGGCCAAGTCCCAGACCCAGGTCGATATACAAATCACGCTCTTCCCAATCCTTTAGAATCTGAAGGTTTTTTCATGAAAGGAAAAAGATATAGATGAGAGCTAGAATTGGTTAAATGGAATCAATGACATGTAGTAATGGCAAAGTTCTTGGTTCAGGCTTGTAGCAGCGATGGAATTAACTGCAGGTTCAAATCAAGTCTCCAGAGTACATCCGCAGCCAGGATGGGTCATTCGGTCCTTTGTTCAGAGCTTCAGTTTGTAGCAAGATTCCCCCAGAGGCAAGAAGCAGGACTGGGATAAAGAAAGCAGAGACCACATGGCAAGAGACTATAAAAGGCTGATGCATCTCCCCCATCTTGTCTTCAAAGACAAGCTATCCAGCGCAAGGCACTGAAAAACTCTTAGCATTCTGTCCATAGGCGGTTCTCTGCATACCTTGCTGAGTCACAACGGTCAACTGTATAGCCCATGGTCCTTAAGGGACATTCATTGGGCCTTAATTTGGCATCAGCACCGCGTAGCCTGCTCGATGGCCCATTGTCTGGGGTGTCACCCAGAAGCATAGCACAACTTTGAAATACAGACAGTATAGAGCCCATACTTATAACTTTACGGGGGGGGGGAAGGGTGTGTGTGTGTGTGTGTGTGTGTGTGTGTGTGTGTGTGTGTGTGTGTGTGTGTGTGTGTGTGTGTGTGTGTGTCATTTTTGTATTTAATCATAACCAGCAAACCATAACCTTGTCTTAGACACCTTACTTGACCCCCTTTATACAAGATTCGGCACCACTACAGGATCTCAGTCGCACTGACAATGATCTATACGGTCCCAGTTCACATCAATAATGTCACACCTACGTTCCCCCTGCAGCTTCCATAGGACGCAAGATTATTCTTATTTCCCCATCCCACACGTTCCGCTGCACATCATTACAAACCTGCACGTCAGCAGTGGATGTGGAAATCCCTACCTAGGATTACACATCAGTAAGCACTGAGGGCTTTGGGATCCTTCACAATGACATAGTACATATAATGGAAGCAGCTGCTATATACTATGATAGGCAACTATAAGACACGGTAGCATTAACAGAAATTATACCATAATCAGCAGTGTGTTAGTGGTACAGTACCTATAGGACGGACAGCATCAGGCAAAACCTGTTATTGTTGCCATACTTGGTCGAACACACACCGTGAGCCTCGCCTTTGCAAAAGAGCCGCGCGGTATCCGTTCCTCACAGGAGATGGAACTCCAGGCTAAAGCCAAAGGCCATTACTATAGTTACATCTGTGTATGATGAAACATCATCTTCTTGGCACCACACTGAAAGTCTATTGCAATATTCTGGAATATCACATTCATCAAGACTTGCTTGGCATACTGTCCCTTGTGGAAGTAATACAAGATAGAGAATTCTTGTTCCTAGAGGAAGGGGTCACTTTCCTGGTTGCTGTAGTTTAACATCCTAACAGGGGTTGCCTTTGGGGACCCCTGCTGTAACGTGGGCCTTACACGGGTGGCTTGTTTCCCAGTGCCATCGTTCAGGATTTGCTGCTTCAGGCCATATGAGGATGAGCTTTGAAAGGCACCCGATGCTAGAGCCAGTGACAAGTGGAGGATAAAGGAGTCTTTGCCTTTTGATAGTTAGGTACAGGCAATACTATGAGCACATTCTGCATGTGTTTTAAAATAAATGGCTAAAGTGTAAACATGCAATAGCGTGAACCAGACTTTAAAGACAATAGAAAAGTCTTTGTTTCAGTCTCCTGAGTAGTGTGCTCCCATTTCTGTTCTGGAATTACCTGAAGAATGTTAGAAAAAAGGCAGGCTCTGCAATTAATAGTGATGGGAATCAGTTTCAGTTTGACTATTTAGCATTATTTGGCTTTTTTATATATATATGAACAGTGAAAGTTTACATAATATTTTGTGATTTTTTTTTTAACCAAACATTCTATTTAATGAAACAACAACAAATACAATATGCTTTTTGGTCTAACCAACACCTGGCTTCAATTTACAATTGGGTTGCCAAGAAGGACCCCTTTGGCAGTCCTACAAGCACGCAATATGATGCCACCTCATCGGTGGTCTCCTGCTGGCCTAGCCTGGAACAAAGCTCTCCTTACAACTTTTTAGTCCATTCATAAAAGTAGAGAAAGCCAAAGGTTATTTATTACTTGTCAATTTCCCAACATGACCAATGCTGTAAAAGGTAGAGCACTGGCTTTTTTTTTTTTTTTTTTTTTTTTTTTTTTTTAAAAGATACATTAGCTCTTTGGAGGAGGTTTTCAGGAAACTGATTTCGCCCTCCTTACAGGGGTATTTGGTTTTAAGTGGGCAAAATTTTAAGAACCCAACACCGCATTTATGGCATTTCCTTTTGTCATACTGCAGGTCTTTAGTCCCGTGATGCCACTCGTGCTCACAGATATGCTTACAGCATGGTAGCAAGAGCAGCAGCATTCAGAACCGATGCACACCGCCGTGCAAAAGACCATGCTCTGCAGATGTTCAGGCAGTGAGCTAATTCAATGTCAACTGTTACTATGGAGACACGCTCGTCTCCAGGGGTAGAGCAGAAATGGCCTTCCGTCGCCGTAAGTTTGATCGGCGCCCCTGCTCTTTACTGTGCCGAACATTAAACCTACACATCTGAGATTTCACATCTTCTGCCAGGCTAAAAACTGGGTAAATTTTCAAAGTTCTTACATTCAGACTCACCCATGCTCCCTTGACATCTGAGGGGGAAAAAAAAGCGCACACCCCTTCCCTTGCATTCAAACAAGGCACTGATGGTACACTAGCATTTTCTCACTGGAACAGCTATTCACGCTAAGGAAATTAAATCAGAAATACATTCAGTGCATTTTATGACAAACCTTGTAACGTAAAAACAACGAGGCGTTCTTAGTCTAAGGTGCCACAACTATTTTCCACTCCATGCATCTAATGAAGTGGATTATAGCCCACAAAAGCTTATGCCCAACTAAAATACAGTAGGCAGGTATAAATATACAGCACATGAAAAGATGGGAGTTGCCTTACCGAGTGTGGGGTCAGCGCTAACAAGGCCAATTCAATCAGCGTGGATGTGGCCCATTTCCAACAGTTGAAAGAAGTGGTGACTATCAGGGGGAAAACACGGTTACTCACCTTTGTAACTGTTCAAGACGCATTGCTCATGTCCACTCCAACTAGGCGGGCACGCGCTGCGTGCACAGAAGTTGGTAAGTTTTTCCCCTAGCGGCATCCATCGGGTTGGCTGTAGAGCCCCCTGGAGCGGCGCCTGGATGATGCTCTATATATGAGCCTGCCAACCCAGTGCCCCCTCAGTTCCTTCTTGCCAGCTACTCTGACAGGAGGAAGGGGGGGGCATGTTTGGAATGCAACACATCCCAAAGAACAAACAGTTACGAAGCTGAGTAACTGTTTTTTCTTCGAGTGCTTGCTCATATCGATTCCAATAAGGTGATTCCGATGAGGTGTCTCCCAAGCCTTACCTAGGCAGTAGGGTCACAGTGAAACAATGTTGACTGCAGGACCGCTCTACTGCAAGCCACGTCGTCTCTCGTGTGCTGGACGATGGCGTAGTGCGAAGCAAAGCTACGCACCGAGGACCGAGTCGCTGCCCTGCAGATTTCTTGGATCGGTACCTGGGCCAGGAATGCCGCCGCCAAGGCCTGGCCCTTTGTGGAGTGTGCAGCGAGAGCTGAGGTCACGACGCAGGCCAGCTCATAGCAAGCACGGATGTGGGACGTGATCCAGGAACAAATCCTTTGAGAGGAGACAGGGAGGCCTTTCATCTGGTCCACCACTGCAATGAAGAGCTGGGTGATTTCCTGAACGGCTTAGGGCAAGGGCCCTGTGGACATCCAGGGAATCCGGCCACTGCTCTCCGGGACCAGCATGAGGTTTAGGGTAAAAAACGGGCAGGAAAACACCTTGGCTGGTGTGAAAGGCCAACCTCGGAGACAAGTCTTGCCAACATAATGGCGACCAGGAAAGCAGTCTTCCAGGAAAGATACAGGAGGGAGCACGTGGCCAGCAGTTCGAACAGGGGTCCCATGAGCTTTAAAAGGGCAAGGTTAAGGTCCCATGCAGGGACAGGTTGCCAGATCTGAGGATAGAGATGGTCCAAGCCCTGGAGAAAGCGACTGGCCATCGGGTTGGTGAAGAGCGAGCAGCCAGACGAGCCCGGGTGGAAGGCTGAGATGGCAGTGAGGTGAACCTCCATGGAGGACATCACCAGGCCTTGCTGTTTCAGGTGCAGGAGGTACTCCAAAATGAGGCTCACCAGCACCCTATGCTGGCGAGGCCACACTGGAGCTACCGGACTCACCATTGCCCCATGCCGGCAGATCTTGAGCACAACCTCGTGCACGAGGGGGAACGGAGGAAAGGTGTAAAGCAGGTAGCCTGTCCAGAGAAGGAGGAACACATCTGTGAGGGAAGCCAGGCTGCAACCTTGGAAGGAGCAGAACGCTGGGCGCTTCTCATTGCTGCGGGCAGCAAACAAGTCAATCTGGGGAAACCCCCACCTGTGGAAGATGAGGTGGATGACATCTGGCCAGAGGGACCACTCCTGTGACTGGAAGGACCTACTGAGGCAGTCCACCAGCATATTCTGGATCCCGGGAAGAAAGGATGCTACCAGGTGAATGGAGCGGGCTATGCAGAACTCCCACAGTTGAATGGCTTCTTGGCACAGGGAGGAATGGGCCCCCCCATTGCTTGTTGATGTAGAACATGGCCATGGTGTTGTGTGGCAGTTCTCATGGACAAACTACACAGGTGCGCCTGGAAGTCTTGACAAGCAAGACACACTGCCATCAGCTCCCTCATGTCGATATGGAGGGAGAGCTCAAATGGAGACCACAGCCCCCGACTCCAAAGGTTTCTCAGATGAGTGCCCTACACCAGAGCTGATGCATCCATGACCAGGGACAAGGCAGGCTGAGGGCTGTGAAAGGGGACTCCCTCGCACACCACCCAGGGATCGAGTCACAAGCAGAGGGATGCGAGGACCCGCTCCGGGATGGTGACCGCTGAATTCAGGCTGTTACAAGCATGGTTCGCCTCAGTCTACCGCCTGGGGTGCAAGGCCTGAAGCCAGAGCCAAGTGCGGTGGGTCACGTACGTACATGAAGCCACGTGGCCGAGGAGACTCTGGCAACCTCTTGCTGTCAAGGTCGGAAAGCTCTGAAGGCCCTGAATGAGGCCCGCGATACCTTGGAAATGAGAGTCCGGAAGGATGGCCCGCACCTGAACGGAGTCCAGGACCACCCTGATGAACTATCCTCTAGGTTGGTACCAGGGTCGACTTTGCTATGTTAAGGAAGAGATCCAGCCAAAGGAACGTATCCCTGACCAGGCAGAGGGGGGACTGCACCCGCTGTCTGGTGCGGCCCCAAAGCAGCCAGTCTTCGAGGTAAGGATATACTTGCACCTGCCGTCGACAGAGGAAGGCGGCCACGACCGACATACGCTTGCTGAACACCCGGGGGGGCCGTGGAAAGGCCAAAGGGAAGGGCCGTGAACCGGTAATGTTTGTGGTTGACCACAAAGCACAGGAAGCACCTGTTTGCCGGATGAATCGCTATGTGGACTCAAAACTCAGGACTTTAAAGGTCAGAAGGGACCATTATGATCATCTAGTCTAACCTCCTGCCCAAGGCAGGCCACAGAATCTCACCCACCCACTCCTGTAACACAGCCCTGACCTATGTCTGAGCTACTGAAGTCCTCAACTCATAGTTTAAAGACTTCAAAATGCAGAGAATCCTCCAGCAAGTGACCCGTGCCCCACGCTGCAGAGGAAGGCGAAAAACCACCAGGGACTCTGCCAATCTGCCCTGGAGGAAAATTCCTTCCCGACCCCAAACATGGCGATCAGCTAAACCCTGAGCATGTGGGCAAGACTCATCAGCCAGACACCCAGGAAAGAATTATCTGTAGTAATTCAGATCCCACCCTATCTAGTGTCCCATCACAGGCCATTGTGCATATTTACTGCTAACAGTCAACGATCAATTAATTGCCAAAATTAGGTGATCGGGCTTAGTCTTGAAGCCAGGATGTGTCGTTTGGCCTCCACTGCTCCCTTTGGAAGGCTATTCCAGAGCTTTACTCCTCTGATGGTTAGAAACCTTCGTCTAATTTCAAGTCTAAACTTCCCGATGGCCAGTTTATATCCATTTGTTCTCGTGTCCCCATTGGTACCGAGCTTAAATAATTCTTCTCCCTCCCTGGTATTTATCCCTCTGATATATTTACAGGGAGCAATCATCTCTCCCCTCAGCCTTCTTTTGGTTAAGCTAAACAAGCCAAGCTCTTTGAGTCTCCTTTCGTAAGACAGGTTTTCCATTCCCCAGATCATCCTAGTAGCCCTTCTCTGTACCTGTTCCAGTTTGAATTCATCCTTCTTAAACATGGGAGACCAGAACTGCACACGCATCCTTCATGTCGAGGGCAACATACCATTCTCCCAAATCCAGGGAAGGTATGATCGTGCTCAGAGACCCTGGAGAACTTCAACTTGACCATGAACTGGTGGAGTCCTCGCAGGTCTAGAATGGGTCTGAGGCCCCCCCTTTGCCTTGGAGAAGAAAGGAAGCATCATGAATAGAATCCCTTGCCCCTTAGGAACCTCCTCCACTACCCCTATGTCATGGAGCGATTGCACATCCTGGATAAGGAGTTGCTCATGATAAGGACGGGGGTAGGAGGGAAGGGAGGAGCAGAACTGGAGAGAATATCCCACTTCTACCGTGCGGAGCTCCCAGCGGTCCGATGTTGTTTGTGACCGAGAATGGTAGAAGTGGGACAAACGATTCATGAAGCACAGGGAAGGATCCGGCATCGCGGCAGGTACACCGTCCTCGAGCCTCCCTTCAAAAGCCTTGTTTGGAGCCCGACAATGGCTCGGTCGGGCCCTGTCCCTGCCCTGACGGACGGTTTGAAGGCTTGCACCTGTTATTTCTGCCCTTTCAGTGGTAGGGGTCCTGTCTAGGGGAGGGCTGATGCTACGGCTGAGGCTTGAAATGCTTGTGCTGGGCAGCTGGTGTGTGCATCCCCATTGACTTCGAAGTTGCCCTAGAGAGTGTTTCGGGCTGTGCAGCTTTGAGTCGGTCTGGGTCTGAGAACAATCTTGCAAGGACTGTTGTACTTCTGGAAGTAACCTGGACTCTTGGAGCCAGGAAATTCTTCTCATTACCACCAAGGAAAGGGACGGGCAGCTGAATTAGCTGAATCAAGGGAGGCCTGTAGGGAAGTCCTTGCTACTGCCTTCCCCTCCTCGACTATGGCGGAAAATTCCACCCTTCATTCTGCTGGAAGGAACTCCTTATACTTAGACATGGAAGTTCAAGAATTTCAGTTGTACCTGCTGAGGATAGCCTGCTGGTTGGCTATCCTCAGCTGGAGGTCCCCTGCGAGAGATCTTTCTGCTGAAGAGGTCCATGTTTTTAGCCTCCGTAGACTTGGGCGCCGGTGCCTGTCGCCCCCGACGCTCCTTTTTGTTTACTGCCGAAACGACCGGGAAGCAAGGGTGCGGGTGCGGGTGCGAGAAGAGGTACTCGTAGCCCTTGGAAGGGACAAACTACTTCCTCTCTATGCCCCTAGTGGTGGGCGGAATGGAGGCTGGACTTTGCCACAGGGTGTTTAGGATGGTCTTTATTACCAGTAGTGGCACCCAGGAGGGACCTTTGGGGCAAGAAGGTCTACCGTAGGGTCCTCTGCCTCGACCGCTTCCTCCGCCTACAGGCCAGTGTTGCAGGCAATGCGACGGAGCAGGTCTTGGTGTGCCCTGCGCTCAATAGGCGGGGGCTCTGAGGCTGACGCCCCTGCTACCGCCTCATTGGGCGAGGAAGATGAGGTGGCAAGTGGTGGTACAGGGCCTCCCAGCCCTCGAGCTGCCTGGGTTGTTCCTGGACTGTACCAGGCTCTACCACTGGTTCAGCAGGGGCGACTGTCCCATGCATTAGCAGCAGGTCCTGACCTGGTTTTGGCCCTGCCTCTGCACTCTGAGGGGGTGGCCTGGAGAGGGCAGCTTCAGCTCCCTGAGGGGCAGGCCTCTAGAAGACTGGGAAGGGCGGTGTCCTGAGATCACAGACCTAGAGCCCCTAGAAGGGGTACCCTGGGCCTGATGGTAAGCTTAGGGGGGGGTCTAAAAACGGCCATTGTGCAGGGGGTTACTACTGTGGCTTCCAGACTGCACATGCATTCCTTTGGCATCTGCCCAACCTGTGTCGACGGCACCGACTCTGGCCATCTAGGAGCCTGGCCTTCCTCAGGTGCAGCAAACCAACTCCTGGCTATCCCGCAGCTCTGAGGAGAGTGCCCTCTGTCTTTTTATGGTGCTTGTGGGGCACCAGGGAAGTAGAGTGGTGCCAGGCTGCTGCTCCTTGTTGCGGTGCCAGGGATCACCGACGCCAAGGGTCTCTCACACTAGAGTCCTTCCTTGGTCCAGAGTTGCGAACCAATGCTGGAGCGCTCCGCCTGATCCTTGGCAGATCCTTGACAAAGCGGGGATTCCGTGAGCAGGCTGCAGCTGCTTCACACGGAAATCCTGCTTTTTTAAAAGCCCTGCAGATTTTTCAGCGCTGGGTCTGATGCACTTCCCCCAGACCCCTCAGGCAAGAGGCATGGGGGTCAGTATTTGGTATGGGCTTGTTACATGCTCTGCAAGACTCACCCCTTCTTGGGCGCCGGGACATGCCGCGAGCCCAAGGTTTTGAGGGGGATAGGGAAATATCCCACTCACAAATGCCTAGACTAACTATATTAACAACTACAAAACAAGAACTAGGTAACTGCGATAAGGCAGCACTTGCGAAGCAAGCAAGTCATGGTTCCAACAGCCATCAAGAAGGAACTGAAGGGGGAGGTCGGGTCGGCAGGGTCATACCTTGAGCACTACAGAGGCGCCAGTCCAGGGGGCTCCCTCGCCGACCCGATGGGAGCTGCTAATGGAAAACCTTTCCGACAACAGTGCACACAGCACACGCCTGATTGGAATCGACGTAAACAAGCACTCTAATATCTGGTATATATTCAGGGGTGACACCATTTTTCTAAGATTAAACAGTTTCATACTAAGGAAAGTTCATTTCTAACACCTTTTTTGGAGAGACAAGGTGGATAAGGCAAGATCTTTTACTAGACCAACTTCTGTTGGAAAGAGACAAGCTTTCGAGCCATACAGAGCACTGCTTCAGCTCACCAACAGCAGTTGGTCCAATGAAAGATGTGACCTCACCCACCTTGTCTCTCCAATATCCTGGGACCAAGAGGGCTACAACTACATACCATAAGGTGTTTATGCAAAGTGGCATGTATCCAGAGATTAAACCGTCTGCAGCATCACTGAAATTCAGCACTGCTCCCACACTCTCCTGTACGAGAACACCCACATGCCATGTGAGTCAGCAGAGTAGCACTTTTACTGGCAGCAGCAACAAAACTAAATAGAGCTTCATGGTACAAAGCCAC
Organism: Natator depressus; assembly: GCF_965152275.1. NCBI lineage: Eukaryota > Metazoa > Chordata > Testudines > Cheloniidae > Natator > Natator depressus. The sequence continues at coordinate 1,279,245 of NC_134259.1, forward strand.
ACGCTTGCACACAGCCCCTGAATTCTGAGCTTATGAACTGAACAGTGCCAAGTTCAACTGGTACAAATAAGAATGTAAGATACTCGCAGTATTCGAACCATAGCTGAAGGCCTAGTCAGACAGTCTGGACTTGCTGGCTGCCAGCAAAAGAAAAAAAAAAAGGCAGAAACAAGAACATGAAATCAATTAGCCAGGTAACAAACCTATTTGTCATTCTCCTGGCTAACTTACTTTGTGATCTGTCCCATGGAAAAAAGTAGTAAATGAGAGAGCTAGGAAACAGAGAGGGGGAAATTGCTGGGGTGGCAGGGAAAAAAAGAGCAAACGGAAAGAGCTAGCTTTCCGACTTCAGTAAATGCAGCTCAGTTGAGGAGTCCGGAGCACAGAAGTTCCAGGATGTTGAAAAGGTGCCTCCTTCACAGCAGTTAGGCAGGAATGCCATGAAGTAGCCCCCAAACCTATGGATGAATAAACCATGGCCGAACAAAAAAAAAGTTAATCTGAATAATGAACGTGAGTCTTAAAACAGTTTAAGAATAATTATCTGCATCCAGGCAGAATGGATATAGAGCACGCTAAACTAACTTGTTCATCTTTGTTCCCAGAATATTGATCATGAGACTATAAAGCCCCAGTTCCTACAGTCAAGTGAATATATGACAATTTCAGCCTTCATTCTTAAAGATGGAACCTTCTAGCCCTCATGGCTGTGCAAAAAGCTACAAAATGTGTCACCAGGGCACCCTAAGAGCTCAAAAAGCAGAAGGCAACTACAAAGAACACATTATCTATTATTCTTAGAAAACCTCAGGATTTTTGGTGAGCCTGACAGGATTATTCAACATTTGGGGTTGGCAATACTATACACTAAAGAGCTCAACTAATTCAGGCTGGATTGCTTCACCATATTACCCAGGTGAGATCCAGCTTCCTCTGTTACATAAAGGAGGTATTAAAGTGTAAGTCTTAACAGGTTCAATTCCATAGTTTAAACATTTAATCTGCTGAATTCCCTTGGGAATATAAATATGGTACCTAAGAGAGACCTAAAAAACCAAACACACACCACCCACCACCTTCTTTGGTATATAAATAACTTAAAAAGGTCAAATAAGATTCAGTTACTTAAAAAACAGTAAGTCTGGAATAGCTTTTTGTCACAGATTTGATTTAGAAAGGGTGTGTCTTAAAAAGATTGACCAAAATGCAATGATAATTTTACACTATAGTGTACAAATGTTTAATAACCCCAAAAGAATATGAAATTTAATATGGATAAGTACGACTGATTTAATGGTTTTAATATTACTATTAAATCTGATGACTTCTGTTAAAGTTCATTTTGTTCCTATTAACATTTAACAGCAGCAAATTTTTGACATTAGTTCCAAATGTCTTGAGTTTTAGTTTTGTTTGAATTGAAAGAGAATACTAGAACTGCAAGCATTTAAAAACCCTCCTCCTTTTAAGAGGTACTTTGTTTTGAATAGAAATATTTAAAAAAAAATACGACTATACAAAACAAAGACCTTCACTTAAAGTAATAATGCCAGAGATCTAAAAATTGATTCCATATACCTCGTGATGCAAATAAGAAAAAACACCCGAAATACTTCACTTACATAGTATAAAGCATAAATCATAGCAATGTATAGTATGTGTGTCCACAGAGGATATATATCAGACATTTGTTACAGACAAAAAACAAACAGGAAAAGGGGTGAAGGCTTGAACTAACCCTTACATTCGCAAGCAGTTGTTGCAGGCTCCCTGGACTCCGACGATCAAAAGTGAGGCAGAACCCAGGAGGTGTCGCTGCAGAGCCCAGGGCGAGCTTGAAACCCACTCCAGAGGGCCAGGACCGTGCCTGGAGCGTCAAAGGGGCCAATGAAACTCGAACCCTAACTGTGGAGGAGGTCCCTCCCCTAAGCCTAAAGGGCCATAATCCCACAAGAACAAAAAAAGAGGAGGACACAACCCTGATTACAGGGAGGTCCCAAAGACCCGCGCAATTAAGACCTGAATTCCCCCCATAAGCGAGAGGGACGTGACCTGAGCCCCAATTACAGAATGGTCACTCTGGCCAGCCTGCAAGAGCAGCATAATGACTAGAGACCAAAACCCTAAGTTACAGGGAGCTCTCAGGGGACCAAGACAGCCCCCTAATCCCACATAAACAAGAAAGAAGTCAGGGAGGTCACACCGAGCAGCCTGTCAAGGGTTCATAGGCCCAAGAGAAAAAGAGGGGAACCATCTGCACTGTGGTTACAGCGCAGTCTCGCTGCTCTAGCTGCCACCGGCTCCTGATCCCCCACTCATGTGACCTGCACCCTTCTTACAGGACGGCCACTCTGACTCAGAAGCCAAAAAGGAGAAGAGTCACAAGAAAGCAAGGAGACACCACTGAACTGCAGTTGCAGGCAGGTCTTGCTGCTCTAGATCCCCAAAGGGTTCACTAACACCACCCCCTCCCCCGTAAGCAAGGGATGGGACCTGCCACCTAATTACAGGGTGGCCACTCAAGGCCAAGTTACTAAAAAGAGCCAGGAGGGCCAGGGACAAGACCCAAACCCTCGAGACGGGGGGGTGGGAGGGGAAAGAAAAAACAACAACAACAAAAAAAAAATCGCTAAACAAGGTGGCTAAGGTACCAAAGGGAAAAAGACCTGAAGCCAAATTACAGGGAGCTCATATCCCCAAGGTATTAAAAAGCTCTAATCTCCCTTTCCACCGAGAACCATGGATGTGACCAGGGCTTGTCTTTACAGGATGGCCACGCTCACAGGCTGGCTTAATGGAGCATAAATACCAAGAGACCTCAATCTTGTTTACAGGGAGGTCCCTCAGACCTAAGGTTCTTGGAAGTCCATCATTCCCCCAGAAGGGAGAGGGGGATGATGCAGGGAGATCACATGGTCTAGAGGAACTTAAGCAAGGGGCCCAAATGCCTTTTCAGCCTTAAGGCACAAGACCAAAACCATCAATTGTGCCACTATCCGGTAAATGGGGGGCATAAAATGGGGGTAAATGGGGGGCATAAAAATCAACAGTTCTTTTTCTAGTTCTGGGAAGAGCTCATTCAAACCAAACAACCAAACCAAAATACAAAAAACAAAAAAAAAAAAACAAAAAAGCTGCAGCGATTTACAAATAAATAATAACCAAAGACCTTCCACACCCACACACATCACGTTCGCTCTCCAGCACAGACATACCAGATGACACAGCACTTCCCAAAGCAGAAAAAGAGCAAACTGGGAAAGGCTATGGGCCCAGTGTATTAAAAAAGGCACAAAAGGTCACCCTGCTCATGACAGAGGAATGAGACCAGAACCCTACTTACAGGGCGCTCAGGCCGACTAGCCAGACAGCACGGTTTACCACTTACAGCTCATAGGGGGAGAGACAAGAACCCTAGACACAGGGTGGGCCATGCTGAATAGCCAGCCATAATTCTACATTACTTGGGTTTTAAAAGGGGAGAGATGTGGAGTTCTAGGGCTGTCACACCGACCAGCCAGCCATAAGTGTCTATGACCTAAAGTAAAAGGAAGGGAGCAACCTGAACCCTTGTTGCAGGGCGGTCATACCAGTTCACCAGCCATAGACGTCTATCACCTAGATGAAAGAAAGGAAAAGACCTGAACCCTAGTTCCAGGTGGTCTGACTTGTCAGACAGCAGGGTCTAAGGGAACAGACCTGGACCCTAGTTACAGGGTGGGCCACGCTGATTAGCCAGCCAGCAGGGTTTAGCACCTGGAGCTCACATGCTGAGAGACAAGAACCCTACTTACAGGGCGGTCACTCGGTCTCAAGGTACTTAAGGGCTCAATATCCTCTGTGAATGAAAATCAAGACCTGAACTCTTGTGAAGCAAGCGGTCTTCCTGGCTGCCTTGCTGGAGCACCACAGTGCCGAGAAAGCCGAAAGGGGAAAGACCAAAACCCAAAAAGTTACAGGCCGGTCACTGGCATCCAGCCTAGTAAGCGAGCCCTAAACCCCACCAGCCACGGGGACGTGAGCCGGACCCCGATTACAGGGAGGTCACCGAGGAGCACGCCAACGGTTCTTAAACCCACCACGGCAAAAGGGGAGACCTGAACTCTACTTACAGGGAGGCTACACTGACCATGGGGATTAAAGAGCTCAACCTCCTCACTGAGTCACAGGGGTGTCACCTGCACCCTTCTTACAGGGTGGTCACTCTCTCCAGCTGGCTAACAGAGCCGAGGGGGAAGAGACCTGCACCCTAGTTATAGGGAGGTCTCACTGCTCAAGGTACTACTGGGTTCAGGCTGGTGCTCTCCCCCCCCCCCCCCACAAGAAGAGGGACTTCCACCCTAGTTACAGGATGGTCATTGTGCCCGGTGTGTATTTTCTCCTCCTCTTCCATCTTCTGGATCATCTTTTCTTTCCTCCTTCCCATTTTCTTCCTCACGTGCTGGAAATGGAGAGAGGGAGTGTGCAAGACAGGTTACGACAGGATTAAGAGAGTCTGTAGGTCTTCAATTATAAACAGTGTGCATTAAAGTTGCTACCTTGTCTTCTTGCCTCTACATGCAGCCTTCAACCTATAGCTGGCAGGGAATTCTGAGCTGTCCCCATCATGCGCTTTGATGGCACACTTGACGCCCAGGCCTCCAACTCTCCCAAAGTGCCAAAGACTCAACTGATGCCCTACTGTGGAGCCAGGTTTCCAGCTTCCTCACTATGAAATAAATCAGCAGCATGTTATGCATGGGGGGGGGGGGGTAGTGAGAAATGCACTTTAACAGCAAGAGTCACAGACATAAGATGTGGGTACTGACTGGTTTAAACAAACAAACCAGGTAAAAGGGTTGAACGGAACCTTGAATTCGCCAGCAGTTGTTGCACACTCTCTGGACTCAGACAATCAAAAGAGGCAGAAGCCAGGAGGTGTCGCTGTAGAACCCAGGGCGAGCTGGACACGCACTCCAGAGGGCCAGGATTGTATCAGCAGCAGCAAAGGGGCTGACGTGACTCGCACCCTAACTATAAAGGTCCCTCTGCTTAGCCTAAAGGGCCATAATCCCACAAGAGCAAAAAGAGAAGGACCACAACCCCAATTACAGAGAAGTCCTAAAGTCCCACACAATTAAGACCTGAATCCCCCCCCCCCCACCATGAGCAAGAGGGATGTGACCTGAGCCCCAATTACAGAATGGTCACCCTGGCCAGCCTGCAAGAGCAGCATAATGACTAGAGACCAAAACCCTAAGTTACAGGGAGCTCTGAGGGGACCAAAACAGCCCCCTAATTCCACATAAACAAGAAAGAAAGAAGTCAGGGAGGTCACACCGAGCAGCCTGTCAAGGGTTCACAAGCCCAAGAGAAAAAGAGGAAAATGATCTGAACCGTGGTTACAGGGCGGTCTCGCTGCTCTAGCTAGCACTGGCTCCCGATGCCCACTCACATGACCTGCACCCTGACTCAGAAGCTAAAAAGAAGAATCACGAGAAAGCAAGAAGGAGACACCTCTGAACTGCAGTTGCAGGCAGGTCTCGTTGCTCTTGGTCCCCAAAGGGTTCACTAACCCCCCGCAAGCAAGGGATGGGACCTGCCACCTAATTACAGGGAGGCCACTCAAGGCCAAGTTACTAAAAAGATCTGGGAGGACCTGGGACAAGACCCAAACCCTCAAGGGGGGGGTGGGGGGAAGAAGAGAAATCTTAAAACAAGGTGGCTAATGTACCAAAGTGGGGGGAAAAAAAAAAAAAAAAAGAGAGAGAGAGAGACCTGAAGCCAAATTACAGGGAGGTCATATCCCCAAGGTATTAGAAATCTCTAAATCTCCCCTTCCACCAAGGCATAGGGACGTGACCAGGGCTCGTCATTACAGGGTGGACACTCTCACCGGCTGGCTTAATGGAGCATAAATACCAAGAGACCTCAACCTTGGTTACAGGGAGGTCCCTGAGACCTAAGGTTCTTGGAAGTCCAACATTCCCCCAGAAGGGAGAGGGACGTGATGCAGGGAGATCACACGGTCTAGAGGATCTTAAGCAAGGGGCCCAAACGCTTTTTCAGCGTTAAGGCACAAGACCCAAACCATCAATTGTGCCACTATATGGGTAAATGGGGGGCATAAAAAAAACCAAACAGACAGTTTTTTCTAGTTCTGGGAAGAGCTCATTCAAAACCAAACAAACCAAACCAAAATACAAAAAACAAAAGCTGCAGCGATTTACAAAATAAATAAATAAAATAACCAAAGACCTTTCACCCCACACACATCACATTCGCTCTCCAGCACAGACATACCAGATGACACAGCACTTCCCAAAGCAGAAAAAGAGCAAACTGGGAAAGGCTATGGGCCCAGCGTATTAAAAAGGCAAGAAAAGGTCACCCTGCTCATGCCACAGGAGAGAGAAATGAGACCAGAACACTACTTACTGGACGCTCAGGCCGACTAGCCAGACAGCACGGTTTCTCACTTACAGGGCAGTCTTGGTCTCAAGGTACTTAAGGGCTCAATATCCTGTGTGAATGAAAATCAAGACCTGAACTCTTCTGAAGTGAGCAGTCTTCCTGACTGCCTTGCTGGAGCACGACAGTGCCAAGAAAGCCAAAAGGGGAAAGACCAAAACCCAAAGTTACAGGCCGGTCACTGGCGTCCAGCCTAGTAAGCGACCCCTAAACTGCACCAACCACAGGGACGTGAGCCAGACCCCGATTACAGAGAGGTCACCGAGTAGCATGCCAACGGTTCTTAAACCCACCACAGCAAAAGGGGAGACCTGAACTCTACTTGCACGGAGGCTACATTGCCCATGGGGATTAAAGAGCTCGATGACATCACTGAGACACAGGGGTGTCATCTGCACCCTTCTTACAGGGTGGTCACTCTCCCCAGCCAGCTAACGGAGCCGAGGGGGAAAGAGACCTGCACCCTAGTTATAGGGAGGTCTCGGTGCTCAAGGTACTACCGGGTTCAGGCTGGCGCTCTCTCCCCCCCCCCAACCCCACAAAGAAGAGGGACTTCCACCCTAGTTACAGGATGGTCATTGTGCCCGGTGTGTATTTTCTCCTCCTCTTCCATCTTCTGGATCATCTTTTCTTTCCTCCTTCCCATTTTCTTCCTCACATGCTGTAAATGGAGAGAGGGAGTGTGCAAGACAGGTTACGACAGGATTGAGAGAGTCCGTAGATCTTCAATTATAAACAGTGCGCATTAAAGTTGCTACCTTGTCTTCTTGCCTCTACATGCAGCCTTCAACCTATAGCTGGCAGGGAATTCTGAGCTGTCCCCATCATGTGCTTTGATGGCACACTCAACGCCCAGGCCTCCAACTCTCCCAAAGTGCCAAAGACTCAACTGATACCCTACTGTGGAGCCAGGTTTCCAGCTTCCTCACTATGAAATAAATGAGCAGCATGTTATGCATGTGGAGCGGGGTAGGGGTAGGCAGGTTAGTGAGAAATGCACTTTAACAGCAAGAGTCACAGACACAAGGTGCTGTGTACTAACTGGTTTAACAAACAAAAAAACAAACTAACAAACCAGGTAAAGGGTTGAACAGAACCTTGAATTCGCCAGCAGTTGTTGCACACTCTCTGGACTCAGACAATCAAAAGCAAGGCAGAACCCAGGAGGTGTCGCTGCAGAACCCAGGGCGAGCTTGAAACCCACTCCAGAGGGCCAGGACTGTGCCTGGAGCGTCAAAGGGGCCAATGTGACTCGCACCCTAATTGTGGAGGAGATCCCTCTGCTGAGTCTAAAGGGCCATAATCCCACAAGAACAAAGAGAGAAGGACCACAACCCTGATTACAGGGAAGTCCCAAAGACCCGCACGATTAAGACCTGAATTCCCCCCATAAGCGAGAGGGACATGACCTGAGCCCCAATTACAGAATGGTCACTCTAGTCATTATGCTGCTCTTGCAGGCTGGCCAGAGACCAAAACCCTAAGTTACAGGGAGCTTTCCGGGGACCAAGACAGCCCCCTAATCCCACATAAACGAGAAAGAAGTCAGGGAGGTCACACCGAGCAGCCTGTCAAGGGTTCACAAGCCCAAGAGAAAAAGAGAGGAACGATCTGAACTGTGGTTACAGGGCAGTCTCGCTGCTCTAGCTGCCACTGGTTCCCGATCCCCACTCATGTGACCTGCACCCTTCTTACAGGACGGCCACTCTGACTCAGAAGCCAAAAAGGAGAAGAATCACAAGAAAGCAAGAAGGAGACACCTCTGAACTGCAGTTGCAGGCAGGTCTTGCTGCTCTAGGTCCCCAAAGGGTTCACTAACACCACCCACCCCCCGTAAGCAAGGGATGGGACCTGTCACCTAATTACAGGGCGGCCACTCAAGGTACTAAAAAACAGCTGGGAGGGTCAGGGATGAGACCCAAACCCTCGAGACAGGGTGGGGAAATGGCTAAACAAGGTAGCTAACATACCAAAGGGAAAAAGAGACCTGAAGCCAAATTATAGGGAGGTCATATCCTCAAGGTATTAGAAAGCTCTAATCTGCCTTTCCACCGAGGACCATGGATGTGACCAGGGCTTGTCTTTACAGGGTGGCCACGCTCACAGGCTGGCTTAATGGAGCATAAATACCAAGAGACCTCAACCTTGGTTACAGGGAGGTCCCTCAGACCTAAGGTTCTGAGAAGTCCATCATTCCCCCAGAAGGGAGAGGGGGATGATGCAGGGAGATCACACAGTCTAGAGGAACTTAAGCAAGGGGCCCAAACACCTTTTCAGCCTTAAGGCATGAGACCCAAACCATCAATCGTGCCACTATACGGGTAAATGGGGGGGGGGGGTAAAAACCAACAGTTCTTTTTCTAGTTCTGGGAAGAGCTCATTCAAACCAAACAAAAAAAAAAAACAAAAAAGCTGCAGCAATTTACAAATAAATAATAACAAAACACCTTCCACACCCACGCACATCACATTGGCTCTCCAGCACAGACATACCCGATGACACAGCACTTCCCAAAGCAGAAAAGGAGCAAACTGGGAAAGGCTATGGGCCCAGCATATTAAAAAGGCAACAAAAGGTCACCCTGCTCATGCCACAGGTGAGAGGAATGAGACCAGAACCCTACTTACAGGGCGCTCAGGCCGACTAGCCCGACAGCACGGTTTCCCACTTACAGCTCACAAGGGGAGAGACAAGAACCCTAGTTACAGGGTGGGCCACGCTGATTAGCCAGCCAGCAGGGTTTAGCACCTGGAGCTCACATGCTGAGAGACCAGAACCCTACTTACAGGGCGGTCACTCGGTCTCAAGGTACTTAAGGGCTCAATATCCTCTGTGAATGAAAATCAAGACCTGAACTCTTGTGAAGCAGCGGTCTTCCTGGCTGCCTTGCTGGAGCACCACAGTGCCGAGAAAGCCGAAAGGGGAAAGACCAAAACCCAAAGTTACAGGCCGGTCACTGGCATCCAGCCTAGTAAGCGAGCCCTAAACCCCACCAGCCAGGGGGACGCGAGCCAGACCCCGATTACAGGGAGGTCACCGAGGAGCACGCCAACGGTTCTTAAACCCACCACGGCAAAAGGGGAGACCTGAACTCTACTTACAGGGAGGCTACACTGACCATGGGGATTACAGAGCTCACCTCCTCACTGAGTCACAGGGGTGTCACCTGCACCCTTCTTACAGGGTGGTCACTCTCCCCGGCCGGCTAACGGAGACATGCGCCCTAGCTACAGGGAGGTCCCGCTGGCCACGGTACCACCGGGTTCAGGCTGGCGCTGCCCCCGCCCAAAGGAGAGGGGCGCCCCCCCTGCGCACAGGGGGCCGCTCGGCGCCGCAGCGGGGCGGGCTGGAGCCGCTCCCGGAGCCCGGGAAGCGCGCGGCCGCGCAGGGCCCCCGGAGATTTGGGGCACCGCGCTTCCCGGTGCCCTGCGCAGGGCTGCGTCCTGCCCCGGCCCCGCCGCCGGCTCCCGCCGCCCCTCCCCTGGAGCCTGCAGGCGGCCCGGCAAGTGCTGCCACCCGGCCCCGCCCGGGGGGCCCTTTCCGTCCAGCGGGGCAAGTCCCGCCGCGGCAGGGGCCTCCGCGCTGCCGCCCGGGGTGGGGCTGGGGGCTCCTCGGGCGGGGCGGGCCCGTCTGCCCCGCGCTCGGGGAGACCCGACAGCGGCCGCGGCCGCGCCGCGCCGCACCCCTGCCGCCGTCTGTGGCCGCGGGCCGGCCGCTTTCTGCAGGCTCCGCCCACCGCCCACAAGCCCCACCCAGATTCCCACCCAATCGGAGACGCCCGTTTCCGCGCTCGGGCAGGTCGCCTCCTCCTCTCATGATACCGCGCCTGCTTCCCGCCCGGCCTGCGGCTCCAGGTCCGCGAGCTCCGCCCCCCGCTCGTGCCGCCCGAGCTCCGCCCCCCGACCCGAGCTCCGCCCCCCGCTCGTGCCGCCGCATCTCCCCGTAGCTTCCCCTTTCTCAACTGCCCCACGCACCGGTGATGGAGCCGGGGGTCAGGGCCCCCCGTTTGTAAAGGGGGGAGTCATGCCCCCCACGTTTTGATAGGGGTATAGTTTGGGGGCGCAGGGTCACCCTCGACCCCTGCACCGGCAAGCCTTTGCAGCGGGTGCCAGCTCCCGGGGGTTGCAGTTTGGGGGGGGACGGTACCACTCTCTCCCGCCCCCTCAGCTGTTAAACAGTGGGGGGCCTGGCCCTCTGCCCCCCATCTACAAAGGCTGCAGCCCCACGCACCCACTCCCGGCTGTTCCCAAGCGCGCTGCCGGGTCCCGGTGCCTGGCCGACTGCCCCTGCTTCTCCGGGGCCCGGGGAGCCCCCGCTGCGTCCCTCGGGCCAGGCAGAGACCCCTGCCCTCGCGTCGCCGCCACCTGCGCCCAGGCAGCTGAGCCCGGGGGGGGGCTGGCTTGGCACAGGCAGCCTGCGGGCGGGTGAGGCCACAGCAGCCCAGCAGAGCGCCAGCCCTCGCCCCCTCTCCCAGCGTGCAAGGGAGAGACCGGCCCGCCTCTGCCGTCTCCTCTCCCCCCACAATGCTCGGTCATGCCAGGCCCAGATTCTAAAACTTGCCATCTGGCATAGGTGAGAGACGGCACATGCACAGCGCTGATTTTAAGGTGTAATCGTAGCGGGGGCAGGCCGGCACACCCAACCCCGCTTTAATTTACCCGGCACAGGTAACAATTGTAGAGAATCGGGCTCCGGTGCAGATTAGCAACCTCAATACCTAGCCAGGGTCCTCAGTGCGCCCTACCCCCAGATCTGCGCTCCATTGTTGCCTGCGCTGGCTGGATTAAAGCTCCTGCAGGTACCTACCCCTGCCACGATTGTACCTTGATTTGTGGTGTTAGGGTGACCAGATGTCCCGATTTTATAGGGACAGTCCTGGTTTTTGGATCTTTTTCTTATATAGGCTTCTATTACCCCCCACCCCCTCTCCCGATTTTTCACACTTTCTGTCTGGTCACCCTATGTGGTGTAGATGTACCCTTAGCCAGGGTTCATGGGTATGTCGCCCTGTATATATTGTGTGAGATAGCTCCTTATTGGCATTTCGAAAACTTCGATGTTTCCCTTTCAATGTTTGTTTATTACTGGTTTTAATGTCTCTAAAGGCAGGGTATTAGATTTCTTTTTGCACGATCAAATGTATAAAGAGAGCAGCTGTGGTTTCTTCATGTTGCTGGCCACAGAAGGTATGTCTGTACTAGAGCTAGAACGTGTAAATTCTGCGCTAGCTCTGATTAAGCAGCATGCTGAAAACAGAAGTGCAGCCAAGGTGGTGCAAGGGGCTGGTTGCCCTGAATATGTACTTTTGGTCTCTGACTGGATCATACTTGGAGTGGCTAGTCCTGCTATGGCTACATTTCTCTTTCTAGTGCACTAGCTAGATCAGAGCTAGTCAGGTATGTCTCCTTTACCTGGAAGTTACACCTTCCAGCTCTAGTGTAGACAAACCCCAAGGAAGGCCTTGTGCACGTGAGGAGGGTTTTGCCTGTGTACTTATACGAGTATAGCTATACTGACAAAACCCTCTAGTGTGGATGCAATTATGACAGTCTAAAAGTGCTTAAAGTAGTAGAATTTATGCTAGTTTGAGAACATGCTCTGTTCAATTGCCCAGTCTTCAGCTACATGGTTCTCAAATTATTGTATTCTGCAGATCACCAGAAAAGGCTCCTTTCACCTCATTTAGAGAAATATTTAACATCAGTAAAAATAATCCAAGTCAAAATAGTAACATGAACTTCTGGATTTACCCAGCTCAAATGAGATATGTAGCTGTTTCCAGATATTTTTTTTTAAAAAATTATTTTGTAATTTACATCCAATTGAGAATTACATAAGGAGAAGATGCCTCCAAAACAAAATCAAAAGGTTACAAACATTTCCTAGGCAAATTGAGAATCCATTAAAGTTCACAGTTGAGGTGCAGGAAGAGAAAATATTCCCCAATTTTCATTGCAATAGCCCAAAGAAAAAAAATATAATGAAGTCAGGTCAAAAAACTACTCAAGTCTAGAGCAATTATTATGAGTAATCAAATGACTACCCTTTAACTAAATTATTTAAACTACAGGAATTCTAAGGGCTTATACATGCCTTCTAGGCACTAGCCTACATTAGGCAGAATGGAGTTCTCACTGGGAACTCCTACATTCCCTAAGGAGGATGCAGCATACTCTCCCCAAATGCTTGCCAGCTCTGCTGGCCAGTGCTTGTGGTGACATGATCCTGCCTCTTCCGAATCCTCATCTTGTGGGGTTTGCTCCTTAAGTGGTTTATGAGAGAACAGTTAATTGAACACCCTTTTGAGATGATTGTGGGAGCTCAAACCTCTAACACCAAGCTATTGTTTCAGGCTGTCTAGAGACAGACTCAGAGAGCACTATGTTGATTATATCCGTCGGGCTGTCTTTGCAACTAGGACTAGAAACATCCTACCCTCAAATGAAAGCTTGAATTCTGCAGAAAGTGAAGTAACTCTCACCCCCAAAAGCTTCAAACTCATCATTAGCAAATGGGAAAGTGCAATTTTCAAGCCCTATGTCTGGCATGAATTTAGACCACTAGATAGAGATCAGTAAATACGTTTAATGGTTATGTACAGGAAAATGTACAAATACAACAAATTTAAGTTCAGTCTTTGCTTTACAGTACTATTACTTTTTTTTTTCTTAAAAAAAAAAACACAACAAAACACTCAATCTTTATGATGGGACAGAAATAGTTAACCTGAATAATTAAAAAAAACCTCCAAATTAAAAGCTCGTTATATGTTGCACTGTCCATTCAGAGGTTCCATGCTGGAAGTACTTTGCCATCTGCTTTAAACTGACTGCTTATATAATTTCCAGCCTTCTGGTGTTATTGGCTATACACTGTGGCAGACAGAAGAAGGGGGAAAACATATTGCTGTTAACAGAATCAAGAACAAAACAAAACATAGCAACATAAGCAAATTATTTAGCTGGGAATTTAGCCATAATAAGTATGTCTGTTGTCCGTCAGAAGGCAGACTCAAGCCCACTTCCATCATAAGGTAGCTTTCACTACTACCAGTCTAGCCTCAGACAGCAAACTATATTTGATGTTATAACTGGGCTTGAGTTTACCCTCCGACAGACCGACATATTTATTATGGCTGAATTCAAAAGATACATGGTGGTGAACTTGAAACAGGATACAGTTCAGCACTAAAAATACAGCAACAGATGACCAATATTGATGATCAGATTAATTTTGAAATAGTTTAGTAAATATCTTCAGACAAATATTCAAGAAACAGGCTAGATGATTACTTTAATGATGGGGTGGAGACAACTCTCAGACTGACAGTGTTTGAGAGTATTGTGAACACAGCTTGCTCCACTCTCGAAGGGGGAAGTGTACCTTATCACTCCAGCAGCGTGCAGGAAGCGCTGGAAGGGAGGGGAGGAGCGGGGACAGGGCATACTTGGGGGAGAGGGTGGAAAGAGGGGGGGTTGGGTCTTGGGGGAAGGGGTGGAGTGGGGGGCAGGGCCTGGGGCTGAGTGGGGAGCTTGGGGGTCTGTGAAAAATTTTAAATCAAAATGGGGGTCTTTGGGTTGCTAAAGTTTGAGAGCCGCTGCATTAGGTGTGTATCTGCATCTTTAGGCACCTACATACCTTTAAAAATCTGGCCCAACACCACTATTCTATAATATGGTAGAGGAGCTATTTACAGAGACTGCTAACTTTTCTAAATAATTTAGGGATGAAATTTATCTCTCTTAATCACAGTTGGTAAATTTAAAGAACATGGTTTTAGCCACACAAGGTATCAATGCATTGAATTTGATTACTTATTTTGTTTCTTTCAAACTGTACTTTAAAATCAAATTGGCAATGAAACGTTCAAATGTGCTTCAAAGTCACGTTGCAACTATCAAATGCAGATTTTGACATGTAAATACTAAGCATATTCTAAATAAAAGAAAACTAGATACATGTTCTACTGCACTGACATGTGAAATTTACCTTACATTTTCTGACTGATCCATGTCTTCTAATCTAGATTATAAAACAGAGTGCTATGAGTAAAGCATACCATACACATAGTCTCGTAGCTCTTCAGCTACAGTAAATTTATTGTGAAGATTACTTTTACCCAAGTAGTTTGGCTCTCTTTAACCAGAGGACACCCTCTCATTCTCCGTAGTGCTAAAATGGCCTTACATGCTTCTCTTTACCTTCCTATTTAGCCCGGTGGGTTTTTGTTGCCTTTTACACTGTTTCAGTTTTTATTGGAACATGTAGTCTTTGTTTGTATCTTAAGTGCTTTTTGCAGGTATTATTGAATTCAAACAATTTTCTTTAACTCCTTTTGCATTCTCAGAGAGTTTTATTTTCTGAAGTCCAGTATTTTGCTGTTATAATTCTTTCTACAGAAACTCAGACTTTACAACCTGCTGAAATTATGGTTGATTCCATCTTGAGAGGACAGCAGTGTTAAGGCCAGCATGTCCCTGCAGCCCACGCCACTTCTTCACAACATTATTTTTACAAGGTCCGGGTTATCTGTAGAAACACTTTCTAGTCTCCCATCTAATTTCTCCAAGAAATCTAGAGAACAACCAAGGATCATCTATTTTTATCTTATTCTTCAATCCAAATGGTCTGTGCTGTGTAACCAAAACACTAATCAAGAATAAATAAATGTATCCTAACGTTTGGGGAGACACAAAAATAGTTGGTATAAACAGGGGGTTGGCCCTGGAGTGCAGTAAAGTAAAAGTATCCCATCCAACTTTGAAAACCTCAAGGATATAACTGAGCTTCCATTTAGCAGGGTTGTATAGCATCTCCTTCTGTAAACGAGGTTTCCTGTACAGCAACCCCTCATCTTGCTTTGTTTTTATGCCCCTTCAGTAAACATTATTAATTTCATCTCCCAACTGAATGTCTTGGTTTAACCAAGTCTCTATCATTCTGGTTATATCACACTTCCTGAAAACATTCAATATGCTACTAGCATTTGTAGCAAGCACATTTATCCTTTACTTCTTTCACTCTTTTCTACATTTTTTTACTGGTTTCATTTTACCTTAAGAAAGTTGCCTTTGTGTCTGACCAACCTTTTGTGTATCTCTCACATCCACTGTTGAAAGAGTCAGCCTGGAAATTCCATCTATTATGCCCTACACACTTTAACAAACAAGTACTTTCCAATATGCACCTGTGATAGGCTGTCTACCTCCCTATACAAAGCCTTTCGCTGACAAAACGGGAGATGTATACACTACAAAGCTACTTTTGGTGGCAAAACTCCACTGTTATGCTGACAAAATAAAACCACCTCAATGAGAGGCTGTGATATTATCTGATTAAAATATGACCGCATAGATCATTGTTGTAACCACTGTTATATATTTGCAACAAATCTTGTACAAAGGTTGTCAAGTAAGGTGCCTATGGAAAGCTTATGATTTGCTGAATATGATTATGCTATTTGTATGTATCATTTTTGTATGTGAAGTTATGAGTATTGGCTCTATACCTGTATTTCAAATGTTTGCTCCTGGGGTAACGCCCACAAGGTATTTAGCCTGCACATCTTGAAGGAACTATTCAAGTAGAATGGCCCATTAAAGAACACTTAACTTACAATGGAAGACGCCTATCTACTCTTAATGGACTTTCCTCCTGTGACTAGGCAAAATCATGCATGGACATGTGACTTGTCCATGTGAGTTCAAACACCATCTTGTTACTGTAAATTTTCCACAGTAAGAATAATGGGATTCCCTCCACATGGCAGAAGATATAAAAGGCACTGGAAACATCTCCATTTTGTCTTTATCCTGCTCCAGTCTCTTTCTTGCTCAAGCCTCTTGGACTATGAACTTATACAAATGGAGGCATTCTAACCAAGGAATTGAGGACCTTCCAATGATTTGGAAGCAGCCAGAGACTTGACTTAAGCCAGCACTGGTTTACTGCTACAAGCCTAAACCAAGAACTTTGCAATTAATGTATGTATTTGATTCATTTAACCGATTTTAACTCATTTTTCTTTCTATAAATAAACCTTTAGGATTTTAGATACTAAAGGATTGGCAACAGTGTGATTGAGTAAGATCCGAGTTTATATTGACCTGGGTGTGTGGCTGGTCCTTTGGGATCAGAAGAACATTGTTTGATGAGCCTGGTTTTAAAGAACCACACATCTTTAAATCCAGTGTTTTTGGTGGTGATGCAAGGACTGGAATGCCTAAGGAAACTGCTTTCCTGATTTCTTGTTAGCCAGTGGGGTGAGACAGAAGTTTACTTTCACTGCTGGTTTGGTAGATCTTATGGCGGAATAAAAAACAGTTACTCACTTCTTGCAACTGTTGTTCATGTCCATTCCAGTCAGGTGCGTGCGTGCGCACGTGCACGTTTGCCAAAAGATTTTTCCCCTAGCAGCATCCATCGGGGGTCGGGCCGAGCGCCTCCTGGAGTCGTGCCATCATGGTGCCCAATATAGAGCCTTGCCAACCCGCCACCCCTTCCGTTCCTTCTTGCTGGCTATTCCGACGGGGGTAGGAGCGTGCGTATTGGAATGGACATGAACACCACATCTCGAAGAACAGTTACGAGAAGTGAGTTACCGTTTTTTCCTCTTCGAGTGCTTGTTCATGTCCATTCCAAATCAGGTGACTCCCAAGCCAAATTTAGGAGGCGGGGGTCGGAGCTGTCCACTGGTTGGAGTGCTGCCCTTCTGAAGGCCGCATCATCTCTGGCCTGCCGGGTGATTGCACAATGCGCAGCAAAAAAGTGTGTACAGAAGACCATGTCGTCGTTCCGCAGATTTCCTGGGTGGGAACTTTAGCCAGGAATGCCATCAATGAAGCCTGTGCAAGCCTACAGAACACGTTGTAGGGCGGGTCTGAAGTCAGGGCCCTGAGCTCAGACACCCTCCTGGCTGAGGTTATTGCCACCAGGTACGCAACCTTGTAGGAGAGAGCAGAGAGCATGTTGCTAAAGCTCAAAGCCCCCCCCCCCCATGAGCCTAGAGAGGACCAAGTTGAGGTCCCAGGCAGGGACTGGTTGACAGACATGAGGGTACAACCTGTTGAGCCCCTTTAGCAATCGGCCAATCATAGGGTTAGCGAAAACCGAGTGGCCCTGTATGCCCGGGTGGAAGGCCGAGATGGCAGCCAAGTGCACTCTTATAGAAGGCAAGAAGAGACCTTCCTGCTTCAGATGTAGAAGGTAGTCTAGAATGTGCGGCACCAAGGCTAGTGTCGAGGGCAAGTCGCCCTGCGCTTTTCCAATCTGAAAATCTCTTCCACTTCGCAAGGTACGTGGCCCTCGTTGAGAGTTTCCTACTGCCAAGGAGGACCTGTCTGACCTGGTCTGAACAGGAAAGTTCTGACGGATTCAACCATGGAGCTTCCATGCTGTAAGATGGAGCGACTTTAGGTTTGGGTGTTGGAAACGTCTGTGATCTTGTGTGAGAAGGTCCGGGGAGAGCGGCAAGGTAATCGGGGCTTCTACCGACATGTTTAGGAGGGAAGTGTACCAGTGCTGACGGGGCCAGGCCAGTGCTATCAGTATGACCTGAGCACGATCTCTGCGGATCTTGAGCAGGACCTTGTGAACGAGCGGTATTGGTGGGAAGGCGTATAGGAGAGCCCCTCCCCAATGGAAGAGGAACGCATCCGTGGTGGAGCCCGTGCTGTGATTCTGGAAGGAGCAGAACTGCTGGCACTTCCTGTTGCGTCGCATGGCGAATCCATCAGGGGAAATCCCCACCTCTGGAAGATTGAATTTGCAACGTCTGGGTGAAGGGACCACTCGTGGCTGTGGAATGACCTGCTGAGGTGGTCTGCTAGCTCATTCTGAATCCTGGGGAGGTACAACGCCTGTAGGTGGATTGAATGTTCTACACGGAAGTCCCAGAGCATAAGGGCTTCCTGGCACATGGGAGAGGAGCGTGCACCCCTGTTTGTTGATATAGAACATTGCAGTCGTATTGTCCGTCATGACTGATACACATTGTCCGATTAGGTAAGGGCGGAATGTTTGACATGCCAGGCACACCACTCTGAGCTCTTTGACACTGATGTGGAAATGCAGGTCTGCTTGCAACCAGAGGCCTTGATTTCTGCGGTCCCTGAAATGAGCTCCCCAGCCCAAGTCCAATGTGTCTGTCACCAACAACAGGGATGACTGTGGGGCAGCAAAGGGAACCCCTGAGCACACCTGCTGGGCATCGATACACCAGAGCGAATCGAGGATAGGGCAAAGCAGGGTCACGATCCTGTCCAAGTTGTCCCGGGCTGGGTGATAAATTGATGCTAGCCACGACTGGAGCAGCCGAAGCCTGAGTCTGGCATGTCATACCCCATATGTACGGGCTGCCATGTGCCAGAGAAGCTTCAGGCAGTTTCTCGTAGTGGTGGGAAACTGCATGACTCCCCGGATCATGTTGTTGAGGGCTTGAAACCTCACCTGTGGGAGGAATGCCCTGGCTTGGGTCAAGTCCAGTACTGCCCCTATGAACTCTATCCTCTGGATGGGAGACAGTCGATTTTGCTTTGTTTAGGAGCAGACCCAGGTTCTCAAAGGTAGCTCTAATAAATACGACCTGAGTTTCCACTTGGATCCTGGAGGAAACACCTGTACCTGATGCCTCCGCAAGAACGTGGCGACGACTGCTTTGCACTTGGTGAATACTTGAGGTGCTACTGACAGGCCGAATGAGAGGACAGTAAATTGGTAGTGGGAAACTATTGACCACAAACCTGAGGAACTTCCTGTGGTTGAGAGATTGCAATGTGAAAATATGCGTCCTTCAAGTCGATGGAGGCCAAGGAGACCATGCGGAACTTGAGTTTCTTCACAAACTTGTTGAGCTCTTGCAGGTCCAGGATAGGCCTGAGGTCGCCTTTGGCTTTCAGTATTAGGAAATACCGGGAATAGAAACCCTCACCCCTGTGCTCCAGAGGAACCTCCTCCACTGCCCCTACCGACAGGAGCAACTGCACCGCCTGTATGAGAGGTTGCTTGTGAGAAGGTCCCTGAATAGGGACGGGGAAGGGGGGTGGAACTGCAGGAGGGCACAGAATTTGATGGAGTATCCCCTCTCTACTGTGCAAAGCACCCAGCGGTCCAAGGTGATACAGGACTATGCATGGTAGAAAGGGGATAGTCGGGAGGAAAAGGTAAGGCAGGTTAGATCCAGTTCATGATCTGGTGCACCGTCCTCAACCGCACCTTCAAAAGGCTGGTGTAGGGCCAGAGGGCGGTTTGGGCTGGCCAGAGCCCTGGCTCGAGGATGGGTGTTGCCTCCTCCTGCCACTTCTGTTCCTCCTCCGAGAACCGTCGTGTCGGTTCTGCTGCTGGAGTCTCTGAGGAGGTTGTGGGCGGAAGTGTCTCTGCTGCATGGAGGGGGTATGCAGGCCAAGGACTTGAGGGTGTCAGAGTCTTTCAGGCTGTATAGCCTGTTATCTGAATTTTCAGGGGGAAAAAAAAAAAGCGCATCACCCTCAAATGGGAGGTCCTGAATAGTTTGCTAGACCTCGTAGGGTAACCCCAAAACTTGGAGCCAAGCACCCCTCCTCATAGCTATCCCTATCGCCACAACCCTAGTGGTGGCATCTGCAGTGTCTAATGTGGCCTCTAGGGAAGCACGGGAGACTAGCTTGCCTTCCTCCACCAAGGCTGTGAACTCAGTCCGGGAGTCCGAAGGGACAAGCGCCGTAAACTTTGCCATTGCCACACAGGTGTTATACGAATACCTGCTTACAATGGCCTGTTGGTTCACGATACGGAGCTGCAAACCCCCTGTAGAGTAGACCTTTCTCCCCACAAGGTCTAGGCGCTTAGCATCCTGGTTTTTTGTGGAGGGTCCTTGGAAGCCCTGTCTTTCACGCTGATTAGCTGCATTGACCACCAGCAAGTCAGGAGGTGGGTGAGAGTACAAATGCTCGAAGGCATGAAATAATGCCTGGAGGGCACGAAATAATGCCTCTCGTTGTGCTTGGGAGTGGGTGGCAAGGAAGCTGGCGTCTGCCATAGGGTCTTAGTGGTGTCCACAATGGTCTTTATAAGTGGAAGGGCGATACGCGAGGGTCTGGAGGGTACTAGGATGTCCACCATGGGATCAGTCTCCTCTATCACCTCCTCGGCCTTAATGCCCAGACCCATGGTGGTCCTACGCAGCAACTGCTGCAGCACCCTGTTGTCCTCTAAAGCAGGGGCTATGGCTGTCCCCGCCAATGCTTCGTCCGATAACGAAGAGGAGGAAACATTTACTGGAAGTGGAAACTCCCTGTCATCCACCCCTGAAGGGTCAAGAGACTCTTGGGGAAGCATTGGCGATAGTGGCGCCACCGACAGTGCCAGGGCTGTAGACATCGGCCACACATTGGCCCCGCCGTCAGTATGACGGGAGGGAGCTGTGTCGGCATGCTCACAGGAGCCAAGGGAAGTGGAGGGCCTGGTGCCGACATCAGCACCGGGGCTGCTGGTACTGGCATCGAGGTCAACGTCAACAAATGGTGCCAGCATGTGAGACGGGTGTGAAGACGCTGCCAAGGGCGATGCCAAGGTCAGAGCCGAGCATGGTGCCATAGTCGACGACAGTGCCAGAGGCGGAGGCGTCGGGACTGCAGGTGCCAAAGGCAGGTGCACAGTGGATGGCGGAACGAAGGTGGCTGAGGACACGGAAGACATCGCAGAGCAGTGACCCTGGGTTCCTCCCTGTCCTTGGTGAAAGGCCCAAGGGGTCCAGAAGGGCCACTGAGGTGGGTTCTGCCACTGCGGAGGCCATGTCTGGGGCTCTCTCCTGTCTCTCCCGGACCTCGATCTGCGACTTCTGCTCCTCCCAGAGCTATAGGAGTCAGACTCTGACTCCGAGGTCTCTGAGACTGAAGACCACAGAGGAGCCAATCCTCAGTGCCTCGAATGTCGAGAGCTCGGGGAGCGGGTAGGCTCTCTGTCCGAGTGAGTTGGCGCCAAGGGATATGGCGAGGGGGAGCACCTCGTCATCATAGCCAGCTTCCCCTTCCACTGCACTGGAGAATGGGGCGGGTCTGCCAGCGTTGAAGGTTCCTCCCTTCCTGGTGGGCGAGAACGGCGCCGTAACATGCAGGAGGTCCTGGGCAGCCTGATAAACTTCTGGCGTCGAAGGGAGCTGTAGCTGCTGTGTAGGCACTGGCGACCAAGGCAGGGCCGGACTTGACTGCCTCACTTGGGCAGGAGTCGACACGGCCCCGGCAGGAGATCCAGAGGAGTGGCCTGCCTGGGGGTCTCATGTCTCTTGGTTTAGCCAGAGAGGAGCAATTGTCCAGCTTCTTCTTTAGAGGCACCGGCAAGTGGGAACAGTGCCTATCATCAGACGGGCCCCGTGAGGAGCCATGTTGGTGCCGAGCATCTCGGGAGGGGTCCTTTCTCGGCACCGAGCTCAACGACGGTGCCGGGGCACTCCACGTCGAGGATGACGCATTAGGGGTCGGGTCCCCTGAGCCCAGGTCGGAGTGGGGGTGTAGAGCTGCCTCCACGAGGATCACCTTGAGCTGCTGTTCCCTTTCTTTAAGAGTTCTCTGACGGAACTCGCCGCAGATCTTACAGTGATCTTTTTGATGGGTCTCCCCCAGGCACCGTAAACACAACGAATGCAAAACACTCTTCGGCTTGCGCTTCACGCAGGCCACACAGTTTTTAAAACCCGGGGACCGCAGCATACCATGGTTCCAGGGAGGGGGGGAACCCCAACAATCTCTATACTAAGAACATTAGCTAACTAACTGTATACAACCAGAGAAAGAATGAGCTTGCTGAGCAAGAGCTAAGGGAAGTTCCAGCCACCATCACTGGCAGTAAGAAGGAACTGAAGGGGTGGCGGGTCACCAGAGCTCTATATTAGGCACCATGAGGGCGCAACTCCAGGGGGCGCCCAGACCGACCCGACGGATGGTGCTAGGGGAAAAAATCTTCCGGCCAACGTGCACATGCGCGTGCACACACCTGATTGGAATGGACATGAACAAGCACTTGAAGAACCACCTGTTTGGGGTGAGCCTGCCCTATTTCTCAGCAGTTTGTCCTGAATTTGGTATTCTCAGTTGTGACCCACAAAGGCATAAAGCTCTTTGCAGCAAAGTGTCAGTGTAGTCACTACTGTTTGTTTTGTGAACAGAACTGGCTTCCACCAGTATCCCACAATGCCTGCCGTGACCGCTCTGCTCACTGTTTTGATCTCTGCTGCCCTGCAGGCATGCACCCCACCCCTTTCAAAGCACTCAGAAATATCTGACAGCTGAGCTTGCTGCTTCCTTTGGGGAACAAAGAGCAAATCAAGAACGTGGAATGGTCCTGTTCTTCCCTGCACTAGGAACACAGTAGCAGGCAGACTGCTGCTGCAGGGAGCTGGAGAAGCCGGGGGAGGGAGAAAAGGAAGGAAATGCTGTGCTGCTTCGACATTCCTCAGCACCGAAAGCTCCCAGAACTGCTCAGGATGCCGCTTCCAGCAGCTGAGGAGATTGTGGGAGAACTTGGAGGGAATCACAGAACCACAGGCAGGCAGAGCGGGCTGCTTCTGGAGAGACTGCTGTGCCGTGCAGAGCCCGCGGCTGATGTGGGGAGGTCCCCCTCCCCCGCCTCAGAATAGGCGGGTCAGCCTGCTGTCTCCCTGACCCCAGGCACCCCAGTCTCCTCCCCCCCGCCCCACACACACACACACACACACACTTCAGGCGTGAAAGCGCCTGACAATCTATTAGGATGCCCCTGGAACAATGGGACTGAGAAACCTGCATCACGTAATGTTGCACCTCCCCCATGGGGCACCACAAACCCTTCCCAAAGCACTCTGCAGCCAGTTGCATAGTGGGATAATTACCACAGTGCACTGCTCTCTGAGGTGATGCAAGAGCTGTTAGAGGGGATGCACTCTGCTGACACAAGGAGCTAGTGTGGACATGCAACAGTGGTTTTAATTAAAGCGGTACAACTTTTGCCAGCAAAACTTTGCAGTGTAGACAAGGCCTTAGAAAGAGAGGAAGTTGGAAGTACAAGATGGCGGCTGCAGGGAGGAGCTCTAAAGTCACTCTCTAGAGAAGGGTAAGTTGGCTAAGTACAAGGAGGAGTTCTATAAGGGCTTGCATCCATTGCTGCTCGTCAGTAACTGTAGACATCGGCAGTCGATTTAGTGGGTCTAGTGAAGACCCGCTAAAGTTGACTGCAGATCGCTCTCCCGTCAACTTCTGTACTCCACCGGATCGAGAAGAATAGGGGGAGTCGATGGGAGAGCATCTCCCGTCGACATTGCATAGTGTGGACCCCGCAGAAAGTAGATCTAAGCTATGTCGATTTGAGTTACGCTATTCACGTAACTCAAGTTGCGTAACTTAGATCGAATTTCCCCTGTAGCATAGACAAGATCTTAGTCCTTCAATCCTGCCTTGGACTACAGACTTTGGCAAGAAGATAGGAGGGGTTAGGTAGGCATGGGGGAGTGTAGGAAGTACTAGTGTTAACCAAGAGGTAGTCCAGAAGATTGAGAAGAGAGGTAGGAGGGAATCTAGGGGAACAGCAACAGGGTCGGTGTTTGAGCAGACTGTGGTTGCTGGGCATAGAGTCCCTGGGTTAGGACCTGAAGTAGTGGGCAGGCACAGGTTCCCCTATCAGCCACTGGGAAAGTGGCACAGAAGTGGATCAGAAGACTGCCTGAGACTTCAGACAGTTTGTCCAGTGGGACTTTGATACCCCTGGAAGAGGAAGACTATAGTGACCCAGCAGGAGGGCTGAGTCACAAATAGAGAGCTGGAGCTGCCATGGGCCAAACGAGCAATGGAAGGAGGTGCTAGACCTGATGAGAGCTGATCCCTAGACCCAGCCATGAGGAGGCATCACAACAAGTGTGCCCATTACAGCACCACTCAACTATTCCACTCCTATGGTCTTGCTCATGAACTCACCACCTTCCCCAGTGCCCAGGAAGATTTCAGATCCCTAAAAGAAAGGTTAGAATTAGATAGGTGAACAAAATAAACTTACTCATCAACTTGTGATTCTTCCTTAGTGCAGCATCTATTCAATTCATTTCGTTTTATAATCATGACGACAGAACAAACAAGGACAGGCAGAAAGAGACAGAAACTTAGCAGAAGCCAGTTCTTCAAAGTGTTCCAGTGAAGTCTGTCAGTGATTGCATCTATCAAGGAAAGAAATATATCACAGATCTTTATGATCTGGGAAGTGGGGCCTCCACCAGAGGAGACATTATCCTGTATTTACCTGTTAGTGATAGAAAGGAATGGAACAAAAATGAATATAGCAGACACTTGAAACCTGAAGACATGAGATTCCCCAAACTGTCACACTTTCAAAAAGGATGCTTTGAACAAGCAAGATACTTTGATACTTTAAGGAATGATTGCAAATAATGTTCAAAACATGGTACAATTGCCAGCTGGTATTCAAAAGTAGTTCAGGACCAGAATAGCACACTATTCCATTGTAGGACTGAAATGCATTAGCACAGCTATGATCAACAAAATCACTTAACATGTAATTGAGATTAGATTTTAAATCAGATCTGTCATAGTAAGAGTCTTAGATTCCACATTGTTACTTTATAACAGCCAGTTGACTGTATGTAATCAAGATAGTACAATACATGATCACTTTCTTGTATCCAATAGCAATTTGTTTATTAAAATGCTGTTATCCATACTATTAAAGTAATAAAATAAAAAGAAATAGTATTAAACTTTTCTCTTCTTTTTCACATTTAAGATGTAGAACCTCAGTTTATGTATTTCCCCTTACGACTCAAACTCTTAACTGTTCCATGGTATATATTTCAGATATTTTTTCTTTTTTTAGTGATGGAAAAGTACAGAGAAGGGCAATAAAATGATTCAGGGTATGGAACAGCTTCCATAGGACAAGAGATTAAAAGAACTGGGACTGTTCAGTTTATGATAGAGATCTATAAAATCATGAATGGTGTGGAAAAAGTAAAGAAGGGAGTGTTATTTATCTCTTCACATAACACATGAACCAAGGTCACCTAATGAAATTAATAAGCATCAGGTTTAAAAACAAACATAAGGACGTACTTCTTCACACAACGCACAGCCTACCTGGGGAACTCATATTTGGGTTCAAAAGAGAATTAGATAAATTCCTGGAGAATAGGTCCATCAATGGCTATTAGCCAAGATGGTCAGTGATGCAACCCCATGCTCTGGGCGTCCATAAACCTCTGATTGCCAGAAGCTGGGACTGGACGACAGGGATGGATCACTCGATAAATTGTTCTTGTTCTGCTGGATGACAGGATACTGGGCTAGCTGGACAATTGGTCTGACCCAGTAAGGCCATTCTTATTTTCTTAAATGTTGCACTGGGAAAAACAACAACACAGGGTACAGAATTTGCCAAGATAACTAACCACTTTTGAAAATACTGTCAATACTCCCTCCATATCCTTTTGATGAAATTTTGCAATCTGGTGGCAGCCAGCCAGACCTACAGTGACAATTTCCTCTGTTGTTGCACACCTGAAATAAAAAGGGGGAAAATGCTGTTTAGTTACTTATTATACTTTGTAGTTGGAAGTCTCAAAATATGGGGAAATCCCATTATACATGCTTTTAGGAAACAGTTTCTCTTAGAGATCTCTCTTCTTTATAACCACATTCTCAGTTCTTAAAAACTAATCAGTCTGTTTCAGAAAATACATCAAATGTAAAGTACCACAGACTATTGTCTATAAAGAAAACCATGAATACGACTCGAAGTATCAGGAAAAACCAAACCAATCAGCCATGGCACGAAGACTTTGCATGCCAAGTGTCAGCGCAAAGTAGCTTTTTCAGTTGACGATTTATAAGGAAAATATCTACAAATCCAAAATATTATTAATCCAAACAGTATTATTATTATTATAATATGTTGCTGTTACTTACTCCATGGTCATTGCATTTTTTCTTTACATCACAATTATATTTCAGGACAGCAGCATCTCCACATTTCTGGTTCATACAAATCTAAAACCCAAACATACATACAGTTCAAGGTCAACAGAAAGCATAGAAAAAAATTCTCTAGGTTTAACGGTCCTTTTCAGGCTGTTTAAGAGCAGAAAGCTGTTTACCAGATCCTATTTTACCTCAAAATATTTGGAAATAGTTCTTGGTTAGTTTAGAGTAGATCAGGGGACAACACAGTTAATTTTATAACTCAGTAAGCCAGTGCAGCTCATCATTGCTCCAATATTAGTAGCAACTTCTAAAAAAGTGTATGTTTACATGGAACACATTTACATTGCTAACCGTTTAAAAAAAGATTTGTTACCTTTTGCTTACCACAGAGAGTACCATCCTTCACCAACATTGGATCCTTCACTCGAGGCCCCTTCATATAATCTAAAGTTATGCATAAGGAATTCTGCACCCTAGCATAAATGACAGCAGCCTTTTCCTTAATGAATGGTCTATGACTTGGATATTGACAAACTAACTTCCCACACTGGAGATCTCTACAAACATATGAGAAGAAAATTAAAACTATATATTTGGCATTTAACAGTTCAAAATATTAGATATTCAAGCATACCATAATTTCTGTGAGAAGGGATAACTATACTCTGTACAGAGGTTTGCTTTGGTTCCTTGACGCAAACCATCAAGCAAAACACCAAGCTTGGGGTGGATTCTCCAGGAGAATCCACCTCAAGCTTGGTAAGCTGTTTCAATGGCTAATTACCCTTACTGTTAAAAATGTGTGCCATATTTCCAGTCAGAATTTGGCTATTCAACTTCCAGCTATTGGATTGTGTTACACCTTTGTGTGCTAGATTGAAGAGCCTATTATTAAATTTGCATTCCCCATGTATTACTTAAAGAAGTACTGCTACGACATATATAAAACACAGGCAAAGAGACTGTTGCACATGTGAAATATTCCATGCACAGTAAAAAAAGGGGTTTTAAAAAATTAGTGTCTAGGTTCCTCCTCCACGTGAAGAGCTTTCCCAAAGCATCCCGATACTGTGGCAAAACCAGAGGGACACCTGAGAGAACACTTCTTCCCACATAATATGACAATGATAGCTGATATTTTCTTGCCAGAAGTCTCTAGATTTACATATCACTGACTGAGGACAGGCTGTTCTTACTAGAGGGACCACAATGCTGGAATTTGCTTCCTGTGTTGGCCCAATGAAGTGTGAATTTTACTCCTGAGGGCATTCTGCGCCAAAAAATTAAAAATTCTGCGCAAAAAAAATGCCATGCACAATATTTTAAAATTCTGCAAATTTTATTTGTCAAATAAATATGGAGGCTCCGGCATGGCACTGGGGAGCATAGGCCACTGGCAGCACAGAGGTGGGAGATCACTGTGCAGCCCCCCCGGGACATGGACTCAGCAGTGAGGCTGCACCCAACCCTGACACAGCACAAAGACCAGGCTTTCCCCAGAGCCCTGCCCTTCCACATGGGCAGGCAGGCTCAACAAGGCAGGATTCAAGTGTGGAGGGGCTTAGTGTGGGGGGACCCAGATGTGGTTTGAGAGGGTTCTGTGTGGGGAAATCTCGGTGTGGGTGGCTCAGTGTGGGGAGGATCTGGATGCACAGGGGCTTGTTGGGGGGTTCTGGGTGCAGTGGTAATGGGACTCTGCAGGGGGTCCAGATGAAGGTGGTTGGAGCTCAGCGGGGGGGGGGTCTGGGTGGGGGAGACTGAGCTTGGCAGGGGAGGCTCAGTGAGGGGGTCCAGATGACTTGTCAGGGTGGTGCAGGGGAAGTGAGGCTCATCAGGGTGAGTTCTGAGTGCAGGGGGTGAGGCTTGGCAGGAGGATCTGGCTGCATGGGGGCTGGGCAGATGGGAGAGCAGCTTCCTGTACAGGGATCCCTCCCCCTGAAATTAAGGAGCTATGGGTGCAGGAAGTGGTGGGGGGGAGGAATTTGCAGAGTTTCCTGCAGCTGGGGGAGAAATCTGAGGGTGGGTCTGGCCTGGGTCCAGATCGTGCAGGGGAAGAGGAAGTCCCATCCTCACTAGCCCAGCCGGAGCTAGCAGCAGAGCATGGTGCAGGGTAGGAGCCACCAGCCAGGTCTTCCCCAGCCCCACAGTGATATACCTCTCTACCAGTTCCCTGGGCACCCCAAAACATACAGCTGGGGAGGGTTGCATGACCACTCGTGGCTCCCTTTGCTTCCCCATCAGAAAGTCATTTTTCTGCAGGGAAGCAAATCTGCAGGGGACATTAATTCTATGCATGCGCAGTGGCACACAGTTTCCCCAGGAGTAGAATTTGCTAGTCTTGACTCTTCAGGGTATGCTGCAAAGTCCACCAATCTACTCAGACTTCTGCTTGAAATAAAGTGGTTATGTCTGCAAGGACTCTCTGGGTCACTGGTTAGGAATGACATTTTTCACTTCCTTGCTTTTTTATCATGGTATGGAGTTAGTGGTCAGTTTGTGATTTATTTTTTAATTCAGCCAGTTGTCTGATTAATTGGTTTGTTTTTTTTAATATAGTGGATATAAAAATTTTAAATTAAAATAAATTGCACCCCTCAGATCCCATTAAAATTAATTTAGAAGCAGATTTTTAAAAAAGTTTTAAAGCATCTTTTGAAAGTATTTTATCAACAATAAAACATTCCAGTTTTAAGTTAGTTTTCTCTTCAATTTTAATTTCTGTAGGGCAAGAGGAAATGTAAAGTTTAAAGTGTATAGACTACAAATGTTTGTCTATCAAAGCATTTATCTTAAAGGCAAAAAGAGGTGAACTGAAATGCCTGGCAAGTGAAGAGAAGCTACAAAAAACAGGAATTTCTGAACCATGGTGGGATGACAATAATCAATGGGATTGTTATTTACTATTTGTATTACAGTAGCGCTAATGCCCCCATTTGGTAATGAGAACCCTATTGTGCTAGACACTGTAAAAACAAGATAATATCTGCCCTAGAGGGATCACAATCTAGATTTCTGCTGAAGCAAACAGAGAGAAGGAGCTAACAGTAAAACAAGGACATTTTGCATAATAAACAGTCATTAGTTCTCCCTCTACCTAGCCTTTGTCAGACGGGATACTAGGTTTGCCAAAAGTAAAAACCCTACAGAAGAGCAGAATAGGTCAGAGAGGAGAATGAAGTAGAAGTATACTGTGTAACAGAGTGCCTTGCCCCATTAGGGTCCAATAAGCCTGGGGCTGGCCAGCCCTGTTCAATTTTCAGACCCTGCTGGAAGGAAGCAAGCGATTATAAAACCAGCAAGTGGCTCAGCTGAAGAGGCGCTTCAGGTAGGAGAGAGGCTCTTGCAATAGACCCTGAAGCAGAGGGACTGAAGTGCATGGTGTGTCCTCCTTTCAGTACTGAGAGAACCAAGTGGGGAAAAAGCCTGTAGGAGCTGTAGCCTATGGTGGGCAGAGAAACTGTTTTGGTTTGATACTTTGCCTGAGTTTTCTGCTAAAGAATAAAGCTGTACCCTGAAAAAAAAAAAAAACATGGGCATGGCAGTGAACTCTTCCTGAGCTGGGAAAACAGGCCAGCAGCTGTTTACATATAGTAAAAGTTCAGAAACAAACCGGATAAAAATGTTCAAAATCCAAGTTACTTTCAACACAATCAGCCAAGATGCCATGCTTCACCTTGTAGTTCTCCCTATAGGGAGACATTTCTATTTCTCAAAACATACTTCCATTCACAAGCCTGGTAACCGTCCTGATTGGAGCCGCAGTGTCCCATCCTATCCTTTTGACCATTAATTTCTTCATAACATGCGAGAGAGCCACTTTTTGAAGCTGCAAATACAATAACATTGATTAGACTTAGTCATAGACTTATAGAAGTCAGAGTTGGAAAATGTTTTGCTGGAACACCTAGCACATGCTAGTGCAGAATTGTTCTCTGCCATGTCTTTAGGTGCACTGTCAAGTCTAGTTTGCAGGTCATAGACACAGGGTTGCTTCAAGCCAAACTCGGGCTTCCTTCACAGCTATTCAGTCATGGCCTCCTCCTAGAACAAGTGGGCAACCGTCTCTTTTTCATAAGTCCCAAAATGCTCTGCCAAGGCTGACTTCAAGACACAGGCAGAACAGGCAGTTGCCTAGAGCAGCAAAAATTAGTGGTAGAAAAAAAGTACAGTAATTATTTATTTGGGTGACTATAGATTGGTAGAGGTATCTATTCACCTAGATCAGCAGAACCTCCAAAGCCAGTCCTGTGCTCTACCATAGGAAGGTATGTGTGTCAGGTGTGGTACTGAGAGTGTTTGACAACCATTGGAAATGTGTCAAAAATGTGTGTAAGTTGTTTCTGGAGTTAAAGGAATAGGTATGGAGATTTCCTATTAAACAGAAGATATGGAGAATGTGGGTGTAAGATAACACACTTAAGGCCACTAGAAACTCTGTTCAGTCACATACATAATAGGAAATGTTCTAATTTACAGGCTAACCTGGAGTATGCTCAGCAAGTTTCTGAAGCTAAATTAGCTTCAGAGTGATTTAACCAGGCCTTCATGTGGAACCTGTGATGTGTTCCAGTTAGGGGCAAGGAAAGGGCTCCAGTCGTTATCACAAGAGTTGGCATGAAGCAGCTTTTATTCCATACACCAGGAGTAAATAACCTGTCCCTGATGGAGTAGGGGGCCTTGTAGCTGCAGGTTGACAGCATTTTATGAACCAGATCAGCCTGGACAAGGATGGCAAAGAACCATCAGATCATCTCATTAGGGTTACTAATATAATAATGTTTACAACTGCTATAGTTATGCTTGCAAAACACTTTGCATGATAGCCTTAATGTGTGGTATGCATCTTTCTAATTTTCATAAAATGTGCGTGTAAGATAACACACTTAAGGCCACTAGAAACTCTGCTCAGTCACATAAATAGGAAATGTTCTAATTTACAGGCTAACCTGAAGCTAAATTAGCTTCAGAGTGAATTAACCAGGCCTTCTAATTGTTCCAAACCAAAGCAACTTCAAAAATGATTTTAGAAAGTCTATGATATGGTTAAAAAAAACAAAAACTCTTCACACCAAAATACCACTGCCATTATCTCCTCTCCACTCCCCCCAACCAAAATGCCATCTGGACTTAGGGGAATGTGCAGGCTGCTAGGATACAGGTAGTCATGAGTTCTAGTCTCACCCTTTACACTGACTGGTCTTAATAAATCTCTGCACTACATACATGTATTTTATGTAGGGAGCTTCACAGCACTACCAGCGGTATAAAATATAGTTATCCATATTTTACCCATGTAGTCACTGAAGCATAAAAAGGTTAAGGGAAATACTCAAAGTTACCTAGAAAGTTTGTGGCTGAGCTGTGAACAAAACCCAGATCTTTGATGCCATAAACCCAAGTCTTACCCAGCAGACCACAGTGCGTCCAGGAAGTTGCCTCAAGTATCTGTGCTTAATTATGTCATTTGTGACAAATAATAATTATCCACCTTCATAAGGTAGAAACACTGATGATAGCATTCTCTAGAATGAGATTTTGGAAACAAATAACTATCATTATTACCTTTACCAAAGAGTTTTTTACACTGTTTATCAGCAGTTTGGCAAACTCCTTTGAAACAATAGGCTGTGTTACGGTTGCATGGGTGTCCATCCATGACCCAGAAGTCAGGTGTACAGTGTGCAGAGGAACCATTGCAATACTCTATTAGATCACACTCATCTTCGCTAGTGCTTCGACATAATGTACCATTTCGCACAAACTAGTAGGAAAAAAACAGAAATAGGAGGCCTGTGCATGATATATAGAAAAGTTATAACTAGAGCTGTGTGGAGGATAGAAATTTGCAAAGGATTTCAAGATTTTGATATCTATCTTCTGATTAGGAACAACACGCCTACACTTCAAATTTCTCTATGAAAGAAAATAGCATGGGGAAAATCATTTAAAGTTGATCTAAATGTTTCATTTTGATTTCACAATTTTTATTTTAATATTATATAATATAATATCAAAAATATTAAAGACAAAATTGAAATTATATTGTCAGAATTCTTTTCCCTTATTTTCTTTTTAAATTTAGACAAAATTTACATGATTTTGCAAAGCATTTAGACTTTGACAGAACTGCACTCTCTGGCTGAAAATGGTTTCACTGACATTTTTCCAATCAGCTCTAATTATAACTACTAAGGAACAGAATTTATGCAAATCACAATATTTGATATTTATACTGATTAATCAACATAACAGGGAAACCTAACAACTAGAAACACTTTTTTTAAATATAAGAAAGCTAAGTCTTTCAGCTTTTTGTTTTTAAAAAAAAGTTTTTGCTTTGATGACTTGAATAACAAAAAGCTGATCCCATGAAACAAAGTGAAGATCAGCTCCCTTTTTGGTCATTTGAGTCATTGGCCTCTGCTTAACTCCTATGGCATGTGCACGCTCAGACAGAGTATTAAGTACATGTTTATACAACTGCTTCCATCAGGTCTCATTTACAATATTGCCTTGAATTATCAATATCATTTTGACAATATTTTAGGTAGCTCGATATGTCAACAGTGACTTGTTCTCTGGTTCTTTCTGTATATAAGTATAGAAAGCAATAATATATAGTATGCACAGTTTGCTCCAATCCTAAATACTGAACTGGATTATTCACATACTTAAAAGTTAAGCATTAAGTATCTGCAGTATCGGGGCTATTGTTAGATATGTGGGTTATAGTTAGAAAATGTGTTAGGTTCTGATCACTCAGGATGTATAGCTTACCCTACATTTCCAGCAACAATCTCCAGTGATACATTTGATGTCTCGTCTAAATTTACAGGTGCGTTGGCAACACTGATCCCATACACATTCCTGAAAACAAACAATAGAAACATTATAGATTTTAGAATATACCACATTTTAATCCTGGCAAAAGATACCAGTTTGGTGGCCCTGGAAACTGAAGTCTCTTCCCCCCCACCCCCAAGGAAAGAAGTTAATTAAAAGTCCCTTTCTGACAGGAGGCGTTTCAAAAACATTCTCAAGGGGGCGGTTTGGAGGAAGTTCCCAAAGCCTCGGCTCATGGCTTACTGAATAATGCCAAGGACCCAGATATCTGCGGTAACTAAGCTTTGGTAGAAGGCTTCTGGAAGTATCAGAAGTAGTAGCAGTTCCAGAGGTTGCATGCTGTTGAAGTTGACACTTTAACATCTGCACTTGAGGCCACAGTGATATTTTAATCCCTGTACTGAAGCATGCAACATGGAAAGCGCTGATGCGTTCATCTATCTAGATTACAAGCAGAGTTCAAACAGCCACAGCGAACCAGACATTATTTGACAAATAGTTCTTGCCACCTCCTGTATGAAATCCAGGTCTCAATTATGAATGCAAAAATATCATTGCACTGAGACAAAGTTCAGGATTTATCAAATCTGTGTACTACCTGTATTGCTATATAGGTCAGAAACCTGGAGCCTCTTGCAGGCAGACTTGGAGCAGCTAGAGGCATTCCATATGTGCTGTCTGAGCCAAATCTGAGTACAAAGTGGTTTGACTTTGTGTGAAATGTCACAATCTCACAGAGATTCGACCTTCCTTCAATAGCTCATTATATTCAAAAGCAACATTGCATGCTCTTCGGCCAAGACACCAGAATGGACAAAAACACCCCAGTACAGCATGCTCTCAAACTCTCCATTGACACATGAAGGGGTGTACATCCTGACCTACCCGGCGCCATCCATGAGGCCACCCCAGAAATTCATGGATTCGCATTACTGAGCCAGATCTGGGAACTTCATTGTACAATGCCTGGTGTGATGCTATCAACCATGATCAGTCTGACTGGTGCAACAGTCCTCCACATACTGTATGTGTTTGGCCATCATGGTGAAGCTCACTCCTTCCAGTTCTCCCATCTCCCAGCCTGCAGTGGTTGACAAACAGCCTGATTCTTCACCCAAAGTCTCTTCTTCTAGAGACCCCAAAATGGAGTGACAGGCAGAATAGCTCATCTTCTCTTTATTCAATACACCAATTAGGCCTAGTTTCTGACACTCCAATTTTCGTTCGTTACTTTCTGGTTCCACACTTCTCTTGTTTGCCAGACATGATCTTAACACAGTCCTTTAACAGGCTTTTTTGTTTGGACTAATTTAGTCATTCTGTCTCCTTTTACATATTTTTCCAACAATATTTTGTTATAGGCATTATTACATTTTATGAACTTTCACTTCTCACAGCTTAGTCCACAAATAAGGTAAATTTTAATTTGTAGGCCCAATTATTACAACACCTCCTGCATAACACAGGCTATAGAAATTCCCAATATATTTCCTGTTTGAACTACAGCAAACCTTTTAGAAAAGCATCCAATATTGATTTTTAAATGGACAGTGATAAGAGAATCCACCATCACTTTTCGTAAGTTATTCTGTAGCAAGGTCAAGACTCACCAGTGTGGTGTCTCCTGCTGGTCGCCCTGGGAATTAGCTCTTCTCCAGCCTTGGAGCGCCCTCTGCCAGCCAGTGGCTCACCTGCTTCTGGTCTCCGTGTCCCTCCCATACCCTGGTGCCCCTTTACCTTGGGGTTCTTCCCCAGCAGTACCCCCACACTCTGGGTCTCCCCTCCCAGGGGAACCCCCAACCCTCTAAGCCCACCTTGCCTCAGTGGCTACTGCCAGTCATCATCTAGCCCCTGTTCTCTGGGGCCTCACCCTGGAGCTCCCCAGCTCCCCAGCCCTTCCCCCCCCCTCTGCTCTGCTCTGCTCTGCTCTGCTCTGCATCAGGTACCCTGTGCTGCCAGGCAGCTAGGTCCTTCTCCCTCCAAGGCTGGAAAGAGACTGTGACCCAGCTCCTCCCTTAGGCCTTCTTATACTCCCAGCCTGGCCCTGATTGGCTGCCTCAAACCCGCACCTAATTGGCTCCCCGGGGCAGCCCTTTCCCAGGACTGTTTTTAACCCCTGCCGCTCCGGAGAGGGGTGACCGCCCCTGTACATATTCCAATGGTTAATTATCCTCATTGTTTAAAATATGTGCCTTATTTCCAATCTGAATTTATCTGGCTCCAACTTCCAGCCATTGTCTTCCAGACTGAAGAGCCCATTATAAAATATTTGTTACCCATGTGGGTACTTACAGGCTGTGATCAAGTCACCCTTGAACCTTCTCTTTGTTAAGCTAAATAGATGGAGCTCCTTGAGACTATCACTATAAGGCATGTTTTTCAATCCTTTAATCATTCTCTTGGCTCTTCTCTGAACACTCTCCAATTCTCAACATCCTTCTTGAATTGTGAACACCAGAACTAGACACAGTATTCCAGTAGTGGTCACACCAGGACTAAATACAAAGGTAAAACAACCTCTCTGCTTCTACTCGAGATTCCCATTTATGCATTCAAGTACTACATTAGCCCTTTTGGCCACAGCATCGCACTGGGAGTTCATGTTCAGCTGATTATTCACCAAGCCCCCCAGTCATTTTCAGAATCACTGCTTTCCAGGGTAGAGTCCCCTATACTATAAGTATGGCTTACACATTCTTTGTTCCTTGATGTATACATTTACATTTGGCAGTATTAAAATACATATTGTTTGCTTGCACCCAGTTTACCAAGCAATTTCAGCTACACTGGTTTAAGTTCTGGTGAAGTTAGGAGGCACTTATAATAGAATCGTGCAGTAGCTCCAACCTTAACTACAGAGAGGCTACTGTCTCTGAAATAAGCAGAAAGTCACTACACTGTTTTAAAACTTTAGTACTGGAGAACATTTGCTGACCTACCAGTATCAAACCAAATACTATTAGAATATAAAAACGGTTATGGTTGTTACACATATAACATACCTAATACAAAAACACAAAAGCAAGGAAATTAAAAGTCAAGTCACCTTATAGTACATATCCTCTACTCTTCTACCCACAGGCACACATTTTATCTTCATCACAACAGCCATACACCACAGATCATGAATCGCATCCTTAACTCTATCTCCTCAACCTCCCCTTCTGTGCACATCCTTTTACGGAACGTCCCCATCCCAATGCTATTAGTTGTGAATGTCTAATATAGTATATTTTTGTGTTTGGAAGGAGAAGATTAGTAATGGAAGGCTGTCATCCCCAGAAGGGGCAGATAACATTGTGGTAGATGGTCTCTGCTGTATACTAATTGTAGTAGAGTCAAGGTTTGTGCTAGTGGAGGGAGGAATGTTTTGTTGGGAGGGAGGAGGTTAGTGAAGGGTGTGATAGAAAGCCAGCATGTAGTGTTCTTAACTGTTTTCACAATGAATTTGTTTGTATATATTCATTTCGTAGGGCTTTTATGGGGCTTGATCCTGAAAGGTGCTGAGCTCTCTGATCTGAGCCAACAAAGTACTTAACCAAGTGTTTAACTTTAATTACATGAGTAGTTTCATTGACTTTTTCATATTTTTAAAGTTAAGCACATGCTTAAATGCTTCCCTGGATTGGACCTAGAGTACACAGTACCTTGTAGATACATTCAGATTGACACTTGTCTTAACATTTCAGAGAGGAGACAGATGAGTGAAGGAAAGGTATGCCTGGAGGGGTGGTTCCTGGAGCTGTGCGACAGAAGTATAGCTGCCAAAGGAAAAGGTTTTATCCGTCAGAAGCTGCACATAAAACATACTTAGATATGGGATAAAATATGGCATAAAAGCGTAGTTGATGGCAGTTTTATCTGTCAGCTACCTGTTGGTTAATAAACTGTCAGTTAAAACAAATAACATCTGTTGCACGAGCTTCCTTCAAGTTTATCAATTTTGAAGATGTCACTTAACAATCAAAAAGGCAGAATGCCATGGACAAATTTTAACAACAGTAATTTCAAATGCTTTCTATTATAAATTTAAAAAATCAAATAAAGCTACATTTGAAATTCAAAGAGAAATGAAAAACAGAAATTTATGTTTCATTTTAAAGCCCATTTCAGAACACAACCCTGACTATGAGGTTGAGAAAAAGCACCTCCATAGCATTTCAAAGTTGAATGGTTTTTCTCAAGGGCTCCAGGTGGCCTTTCATCCAGAGGTCTTGTTAGCACTTCTTGGACCCATAAGGTATCTCTTATTTTTTTAATTTTCTCTTCAGTCTCAAGGTATGGAACTGTGAATTATTTATTCATATTAAATTTCAGGAATTTATTTCCTAACCTTTCGTGTGCCACAGTCACAGTCCTCTCCTTCCTCCACTATTTTGTTGCCACAGACGGGAGCCCTATAAGATGCATTCAAATACGGTTTGTTCAAAAGGCATTCTCCTTCTCCACTTGCAATGAAACTTTGAAAGTCTCCTATACTGCAGTTGCTAAAGGCCTTTGTCCCACTGGAATGTCTAAAACATAAAGTACAATATCATCGTTAAAATATTCTCCATGCTTTGTAAAATATATATCCTTTCACGCCACTGAAATACTTTAATAAAACAAAAATGACTTTGGTTGCAAAATTAAGGATTTTTAAAAATATGTCAGCTGTCTGCCTTGTGGGTGAATGTGGCTATTAACCTGGTACCTTAAGTGCATTCACTTGCCTTCAACATTCTTCTTGGCTGAAATAAATTAAATAGAACTGGCAACCTCAAATTAACATAATTTCTCCAAATTGGAGGCCTCTGACCCAGCATGTTTGCCTCAATGAAGGAATAAATATAATTTTTTAAAATATGTTTGCAAGTTTGTGCTAGAATGGTGTTTGGGTCCCAGACAGACTGCAAGCTGCAGCCAACTGAGGGCAAGAAGCAGGCATAACATGCAATGGAGGATGCCCTCGTTAAATTAGGAAAACACAAGCAGAGCAGCAAAACCTTTCTAAACTGTTATTGTCTCAATCTCTCCACTAAAGATACTGCAGGCCATGCCTTTTCTGTCTCTTCCAGAACACTTGTTTATTCTCCTCAGTGAAAACTTGACAGCAATTGAGGTTAGTTTAATAGTAATCAATCTAGCAGCTACAATTAGGAAACCTATAATATAAATACCAGATTTTTTTTTCTTTCCTGTCATCAGCAGTTATATTGAATTGAGTGTACTACCATGTACAAGCCCACTGAGAGAAGTCTGGAGCCCCAGTACATCATGTTTGCTGTGGCCCCGTCCCCTCCCATTTCACCCCAGTTCCAGACATTCCAGTTACAAACATTGGGGGGTGGGGCCGAGCTTATGGGGCTGGTACAATTGTCTCCCTTTTCCCTCCTCTTGCCATCACAGACAATAAAGCATCTCACAAGAAGATGGAACTCTCAGTAAATTTTATTTTAATGACAGATTACATTATACTAATATTAGAAACATTTAGGCCCTTGAGTAATTTTACATAATAGAACTAGTCATGTGAGTAAAGTTACTTATATCCATAAGAGTTTGCATGATTGGGCCCATAGTGAGTACACATCTGTACATAGCATAAACTGGAAAGCTTAAAAAAAGGGTGGAGAAAATGGAGAAGTGTGGACTAGTTTTAAACTAAGAGTGATTGAACATTTGAAATTTGATAATAAAAGACCTTATGATCTCTGAAGGTCCAAGTTAGGGCTTTTCCTGTATTCAGTGGCACATAATGAATTAGTGTATTTAATTTCAAGACTGTAGCTCAGCGGGAACATAGACATTAAAAGTCACATTGTTATCAACAACTGCTTAGATAGAGAAATAGGACTTAAAAGATGAGGGTAGGAGAGAGATTTTGTACTTAAGTGAAAAGCGAAATATTTCCTGAAACTGTTAATCTCTGAAAGTACTATTTATTTATTTTAGATTTTTACATCAAATTAGTGTTCATGGCAAGTACCTGACTGACAGGCAGCCTCAGATTGAATTACTCCCTTTATGCACATGACAAGCAGCAACAGTGCAAGTTTTCCTGCACTATGTCACTAATCTGCTTTAAATCTTGTGGGACCATCTCGGGGATGAGAAAGTAAGTCAGTCTGTTGGCTCCTCTGCAGAGATTCCCAGCTGATGACATTTGTGTTGGGATAGTTTGGTTATATGGAAACATACCAACAAAGAGGAGGACTGTGACCTATACCTATATCTATCTAGATATGACCTATATCTATATCTAACATGGCAATCACTCTGAAACCTAATTCTATCTAGATATCCATCCATCCATCTATAGGTCACAGTCCTATTCTTTGTCGGTATGTTTCCATATATCCAAACTATCCCAACTCACATAGGCGTACACACAGACAACTTCCAGCCACTAATGAACTGGGATGGATTTAAAACAGTGATATAGAGGTACAAAAGTCTACATACATCCTAATATGGCATTATTTAGAACGATAGCACTTGTATGCATATTAAAATGGTTCTAAATATAATAAATAATGCAATGCTATGTGAGGTACATAAATTAATAATAATTTAAAAAAAACTTACACTGCTGTGGTGTGCATTATGCAGGTGTATCCTGAACATTGACAATCCCTAGAATCATCATATGCTATTCCCAGACTAAGCCCGAGCAGCTGTGCAATGATGACTGAAAATGTCTCCAGTGTTATTGTTCTTTGATACTAATATAATAAGAAAGAAAGTGCTAAAAGTTCATTTAACTGTAGAAACAAACTGTGATAAAAATCTAAATTTTTTGTTTTCTGCCCTGCCTAACATACTCAAAGATATCTGTACTAGACATAATATATGAAAGGAACGCATACGCCATTGTAAGGAAACTGCTCTGTCCACTTCCAGGACTAGAAGGAAGTTACAAAGAACATGTGTAATCCTGAATTCAAACACTCATTAACGTACTTTTTCTCCAGAGGCCGAATCCTCTGTGCAGTGCCTAGTCTAAGTAGACAAGATGAGTGCAGAGTAGAAGTGCAGGGGCAAGAATCTTTCCATCTGATCCTATGGAGTGGCTACCGAGCCCACTGGCTCAAATAATCTGTGATGCCTTTTTGGAGCCACCACCCAGAGCAGAAAACCAGAGGACCCCAGACAAGGATATCCTTTGGCTCCATTTCTATTTCATCATCCCTTGCATGCTGCTCCACAGCATGTGAGACAAGGGTCCTCTTCTCATGGTGTTTAACCTCTGAATGGCCCTGCTAAATTCTGTGTTCCCCCTGCACCGCATAGCTGCATTGATTCTGTTGCCAGGGGACTCTTCTTAGTTGTAGAGGTGGGTGCAAGATTTGCCCCTACAAGCAAAGGTCAGAACTGTAAGTAACCAATACAGTATATTACTTGTACAGGTAAGTAAATTCTATTATATCATACCAGAGCAACCCCTCCGGAATAGTTTCTCAGACACAGCTTTCCTGCAAAAGATGCCCCTACATAATTTGGTTGGTCCCTGTAACTAAAGCACAAAAAAGATTCTTGATCATAAATATATTCTTTCTAAAAACAATGACAGTCTAAAAGATTTCTAGTGCATCTTCTTTAATAATAAAGTAATGTTCTTCTTACACAAATAAATATGCTATGTCATGTGGCCGTAGAATAAGATGGATATTTTTCCACTGTAAAAACCTTTGTAATAATTCATCAGCTTCCCCTGTTATAGGAATTTTGTTACTATCTGCCCAGAACTCCAATGAAGACAGCACAATTGTCATATTAAGAGAGGTAAACATCTGAAAATGTAACAGAGAAAATACAAGATCAATTACATTATATGCACTGTAGTATTGGAAGATCTATAAGCAATGGCCATGAGTGTAACAAACTATGGATTGGACTGTCACAGAGTGTATAGCCACAGATGTCCCCATAATAAAATGTTGTAATCTATGTTAAGGAAAACACACTACTGAAAGATCCTAAAATCCAACATCTTAGTCCATATCAATCCTTTTCAATCTAGTCAATCAAAATAAATTCTCAGTTAGTGCATCACAACTGTCAGTTCTTTTTATTAGAGAGACAAGGTGAGTGAGGTAATATCTTTTATTAGACCAACTTCTGCTGGTGAGAGAGACAAGCTTTCAAGCTTACAAAGAGCTTTTCTTCAATTCTGTGTGAGCTCAAGAAGCTTGTCTCTCTCACCAACAGAAGCTGGTCCAATAAAGGATATTACCTCACCCACCTTGTCTCTCTAATATCCTGGGACCAACACGGTTACAATGATGCATACAGTTCTTCTTATGACCAAGTTAACTTAAAATAACTAAGATTATGTCTACACTGAAAAAAAAAAACAACAGGTGCATTCTTAACTCGGGTTAGTTAACTCAGGCTAAAATACCAATGCAGACACAGCAATTTCGCTTTCAACTGAGGTTAGCAGTCTGAGTTCAACCCCAGATCATCCTGTACACTTTAAACTGCACTGCTAACCCACGTAAAAAGCTGAGTTTGGAAAACTGCCCATCTGGGGAATCCTCGTGCCAAGATTGAGGCTCATCATACTACTAATACTGTATACAGCACAAACATAACCTAAGGAAGTTTAAGACAGAAAAAGATTCACGGATATCATAACAACAGTAACACGTGCCCACAAGGAAGGTAGTCAGAGTAGTTTTACAATAAAAAAATTCTAAAGGGGGACACATTGCAGGTCCCTTTATTTTCAGATGGCTCAGAGTACCTGGCGTCTCTGATGTCTCTCAGGGGTGAATGATCTAATCCTGGCGGTGAGGAACATAAAATGGTTTTTAATCTAATTGCTGCAGACTGAGTATCCTGAGGGTGAAAACTGGTATTAAATAATCACCAGAGAATAATATCATCTATAAAATATCTGGACTTCTTGCGGTAATAATATTTTCTTCTCCTACTGCATCTTTCATCCAAGGTTCTCAAAGCATTATAAGTCTCACATAACCCTTCTGATGTAGGACACAGATAAGTATTATATCGAATTTACAGAAGAAAAAGACACAGAAATGTGAGGTGACTTAGCAAAGTCACACAGCAGGTCGGTGACAGAACCAGGAATAGAACCCAGGAGTCCTGATCCCAGCCCCCTGCTCTACCTGCTAGGCTATGACTACCAGCAAAATGACTCAGAACAGCCACATTTCCCATATGAATATTGAACAGAAAAAGACAGTAACTTACACTATTGACAAAGCCAATAAGCTGGACTATTTTCTCCGTTACAACATCCTTGTCTGAACCCATATAGTCATACTGAAAAATAACACA
Organism: Natator depressus; assembly: GCF_965152275.1. Classification (NCBI taxonomy): domain Eukaryota; kingdom Metazoa; phylum Chordata; order Testudines; family Cheloniidae; genus Natator; species Natator depressus. The sequence continues at coordinate 1,321,758 of NC_134259.1, forward strand.
ACTTTTTTAGATTACAACAACATATCACTGCTGTGCAATGTTTCTTTGAATGTAACATTTCCCTTAGGAACTGATGCAGTATCCAAATAAGTTCTTTCTATTTGTGCCATTTCCAGATTGTGGTACCTGCCTTAAAATATTCTCACCCAGTTCTCAGAGAAACTTTATCTGTTTTTCTTCATGTCATATCCTCCCAGATCATTTGGTAGAATGGACAAAGCAGCCATCATAAGAACATGAGAATGGTCATAATGTGTCAGGCCAATGGTCCAGCTAGTCCATTATCTTGTATTTCAACAGTGACCGGTGCCAGATGCTTCAGAGGGAATGAACAGAACAGAGCAATTTATCGAGTGATCCATCCCCTGTCATCCAGTCCCAGCTTCTGGCAATCAGAGGTTTATGGACACCCGGAGCATGGGGTTGTGTCAGTGACCATCTGGACTAATTGATGGACCTATCCTCCAGAAACTTACCTAATTCTTTTTTTTTACCAAGTTATACTTTTGGCCTTCACAACATCCCTTCACAATGAGTTCCACAGATTAACTGTGCATTGTGTGAAGTACTTCTTTACATTTGTTTTAAATAGACTGCCTAATCATTTCATTGGGTGACCCTGTGTTCTTGTGTTATGAAAGGAGTAAATAACACTTCCTTATTCACTTTCTCCAGATCATTCATGATTTTATTGATCTCTATCATATCTCCCCTCAGTTTTCTCTTTTCCAAGCTGAAGAGTTCCAGTCTTTTTAATCTCTCGCATATGGAAGCTGTTCCATACCCCTAATCATTTTTGTTGCCCTTCTCTTTACTTTTCCCAATTCTAAGAGAAATACAGAGAGCAATACAGCGGTGCATAGACAATCCAGGAAGTTTTTGGAAAGCGTAGGGGACAATTTCCTGGCGCAAGTGCTAGGGGAGCCAACTAGGGGGGGCGCTTTTCTTGACCTGCTGCTCACAAACCGGGTAGAATTAGTGGGGGAAGCAAAAGTGGATGGGAATCTGGGAGGCAGTGACCATGAGTTGGTTGAGTTCAGGATCCTGACGCAGGGAAGAAAGGTAAGCAGCAGGATACGGACCCTGGACTTCAGGAAAGTAGACTTCGACTCCCTCAGGGAACAGATGGCCAGGATCCCCTGGGGGACTAACATGAAGGGGAAGGGAGTCCAGGAGAGCTGGCTGTATTTCAAGGAATCCCTGTTGAGGTTACAGGGACAAACCATCCCGATGAGTCGAAAGAATAGTAAACATGGCAAGCGACCAGCTTGGCTTAATGGTGAAATCCTAGCGGATCTTAAACATAAAAAAGAAGCTTACAAGAAGTGGAAGGTTGGACGTATGACCAGGGAAGAGTATAAAAATATTGCTCGGGCATGTAGGAAAGATATAAGGAGGGCCAAATCGCACCTGGAGCTGCAGCTAGCAAGAGATGTCAAGAGTAACAAGAAGGGTTTCTTCAGGTATGTTGGCAACAAGAAGAAAGCCAAGGAAAGTGTGGGCCCCTTACTGAATGAGGGAGGCAACCTAGTGACAGAGGATGTGGAAAAAGCTAATGTACTCAATGCTTTTTTTGCCTCTGTTTTCACTAACAAGGTCAGCTCCCAGACTGCTGCGCTGGGCATCACAGAATGGGGAAGAGATGGCCAGCCCTCTGTGGAGATAGAGGTGGTTAGGGACTATTTAGAAAAGCTGGACGTGCACAAGTCCATGGGGCCGGACGAGTTACATCCGAGAGTGCTGAAGGAATTGGCGGCTGTGATTGCAGAGCCCTTGGCCATTATCTTTGAAAACTCGTGGCGAACGGGGGAAGTCCCGGATGACTGGAAAAAGGCTAATGTAGTGCCAATCTTTAAAAAAGGGAAGAAGGAGGATCCTGGGAACTACAGGCCAGTCAGCCTCACCTCAGTCCCTGGAAAAATCATGGAGCAGGTCCTCAAAGAATCAATCCTGAAGCACTTACATGAGAGGAAAGTGATCAGGAACAGTCAGCATGGATTCACCAAGGGAAGGTCATGCCTGACTAATCTAATCGCCTTTTATGATGAGATTACTGGTTCTGTGGATGAAGGGAAAGCAGTGGATGTATTGTTTCTTGACTTTAGCAAAGCTTTTGACACGGTCTCCCACAGTATTCTTGTCAGCAAGTTAAGGAAGTATGGGCTAGATGAATGCACTATAAGGTGGGTAGAAAGCTGGCTAGATTGTCGGGCTCAATGGGTAGTGATAAATGGCTCCATGTCTAGTTGGCAGCCGGTGTCAAGTGGAGTGCCCCAGGGGTCGGTCCTGGGGCCGGTTTTGTTCAATATCTTCATAAATGATCTGGAGGATGGTGGGGATTGCACTCTCAGCAAATTTGCAGATGATACTAAACTGGGAGGAGTGGTAGATACGCTGGAGGGGAGGGATAGGATACAGAAGGACCTAGACAAATTGGAGGATTGGGCCAAAAGAAATCTGATGAGGTTCAATAAGGATAAGTGCAGGGTCCTGCACTTAGGATGGAAGAATCCAATGCACTGCTACAGACTAGGGACCGAATGGCTAGGCAGCAGTTCTGCGGAAAAGGACCTAGGGGTGACAGTGGACGAGAAGCTGGATATGAGTCAACAGTGTGCCCTTGTTGCCAAGAAGGCCAATGGCATTTTGGGATGTATAAGTAGGGGCATAGCGAGCAGATCGAGGGACGTGATCGTTCCCCTCTATTCGACACTGGTGAGGCCTCATCTGGAGTACTGTGTCCAGTTTTGGGCCCCACACTACAAGAAGGATGTGGATAAATTGGAGAGAGTCCAGCGAAGGGCAACAAAAATGATTAGGGGTCTAGAGCACATGACTTATGAAGAGAGGCTGAGGGAGCTGGGATTGTTTAGTCTGCAGAAGAGAAGAATGAGGGGGGATTTGATAGCTGCTTTCAACTACCTGAAAGGGGGTTCCAAAGAGGATGGCTCTAGACTGTTCTCAATGGTAGCAGATGACAGAACGAGGAGTAATGGTCTCAAGTTGCAATGGGGGAGGTTTAGATTGGATATTAGGAAAAACTTTTTCACTAAGAGGGTGGTGAAACACTGGAATGCGTTACCTAGGGAGGTGGTAGAATCTCCTTCCTTAGAGGTTTTTAAGGTCAGGCTTGACAAAGCCCTGGCTGGGATGATTTAACTGGGAATTGGTCCTGCTTCGAGCAGGGGGTTGGACTAGATGACCTTCTGGGGTCCCTTCCAACCCTGATATTCTATGATTCTATGATTCTATGATTCTAATATATCTCTTTTGAGACAGGGCGAGCAGAACTGCACACAGTATTACAGGTGTGGGCATACCATGGATTTATATAATGGCGTTATGATTTTTTCTGTCTTATTGTCCCTTTTCTAATGTTTCCTAACATTCTGTTAGCTTTTTTGACTGCTGCTGCACATTGAGCAGATGTTATCAGACCACTATCCACAAGGACTCCAAGTTCTCTTTCTTGAGTGATAACAGCTAATTTAGATGCCATCATATTGTATGTGTAGGTGGGATTATGTTTTCCAATGTGCATTACTTTGTATTTATCAGCACTGAATATCTTCTGCCATTTTGTTGCCCAGCCTCCCAGTTTTGAGAGATCCATTTGTAACTCTTCACAGTCAGCTTTGGGCTTAACTATCTTGAGTAATTTAATATAGTCTGCAAACTTTGCCACCTCACTATTTACCCCTTTCTCCAGACCATTTATAAATATGCTGAACAGCACGGTTCCCAGCACAGATCCTTGGAGGAGCGTACTGTTTACCTCTCTCCACTGTGAAAACTGACCATTTGTTCCTACCTATGTTTTATATCTTTTAACCAGTTACTGATCCATGAGAGGACCCTCTTATCCCATCACTGCCTACTTTGCTTAAGAGCCTTTGGTGAGAGACCTTGTCAAAGACTTTCTGAAATCTGGATCACCCATGTCCACATGCATTTTGACTCCCTCAAAAAATTCTGATAGATTGATGAGGCATGATTTCCCTTTACAAAAGCAGTGTTGACTCTTCCCCAACATATTGTGTTCATCTATGTGTCTAATAATTCTGTTCTTAACAATACTTTCAGCCAGTTTGCCTCATACTGAAGTTAGGCAGTTACAGGCCAGTAAGCCTATCTGTGAGTCATCTGGTACAGAAGCAGATTTAAACAATAGGTTACATACCACACTTAGTAGTTCTGCAATTTCATATATGAGTTCCTTCAAAACTCTTGGGTGAATATCATCTGGCCCTGATGACTTATTACTGTTTAATTTATCAATTTGTTCCCAAACCTCCTGTATTTGTCCCCTAAAAGGAATGGCTCAGATGTGGGAATCTCCCTCACATCCTCTGCGGTGAAGACCGATGTAAAGAATCGATTTAGCTTCTCTGCAATGGCCTTGTCTTCCTTGAGTGCTCCATTAGCACCTCAATCATCCAGTGGCCCCATGGATTACTGAGCAGGCTTCCTGCTTCTGATGTACTTGAAAAACAATTGCTGTTAGTTTTTCTGTCTTTTGCTAGTTGCTCTTCAAATTCTTTTTTGGCCTGCTAATTATATTTTTACACTTGACTTGCCAGAGTTTATGTTCTTTTCTATTTTCCTCTGTAGGATTTGATTTCTGGTTTTTGAAAGATGACTTTTTGTCAGTAACTGCCTGTCTCTGTAGATAGACTGAGCCCAGCTCCCTGGACTTCAGCCGGTGAGCCCAATCCAGCTAGTTAAAGAGGGCTGGGCTACACCTCGGCCTGTAAAGGGCTGCTATGCTAATAGGCACCTGGAAGGAGGAAGGACTGAAACAGGCTGAGCCCTGGGGAGGAAAAGCCACACTGGAGTGGGACAGGTCAGAGGCTCAGAGAAGCAGCCCTGCAGCTGCTGCTCCTCAAGAGGAGCAGAGCTGATTGAGGCTGGGAGGCTACTAGGAGCTGGAGTGCCAGAGACCCCTGGGAAGGGTGGCCCTGAAGCCTGGGGCCAAGGATGGAGTTAAGACTATTTTCTGTTTGCTTGATAACCTCTGTTTAAAGAAAGAAATCTCCTTGAAAAGACTGGGTATGGCAGCACATGCTTTAGAAGTGGGGAGAAGCAATGGCCCTGGAAGGAGAGGATGTTGATGTCAGGGTGTCCCTGCCCTCTTTCCCCCATCTCCACAGAGCCGGGGAGAGGGGACAGGGCCCAGGACTGAAGCAGGAGAGAGCTGCTGTGGTCGGAGGTCTGAACTAGCTTTCCGGGTGAGTGAGTGTGCCTTAAAGGGACAGCACATGGTCTCTGAGACTTCCCCAGCAGCCAGCTCACACAATTTCTCTCTCTGTCTCTCTCCTGCCCATGTCCATCTCCGCAGAGTGGGGGAGGGAAGACAGGGCCAGGAGACCTTTCAGTGAGTGCCTTAAAGACACAGTGCATGGTGTCTCTCAGAAACTTCCCCAGCAGCCAGCGCACACACAGTCTCTGTGTGTGTGTGTCTCTCTCTCTCTCTCACACACACACAGACTTTCACGCTCCCCTCCCAACACATACTTGTATGATTGTTGCTGTTACTTCTTGGTACTTCCTGCAATGCACATATATTCTCTGTAATTTTATTCTTTCAAAGTGTGTTATTTTAGTTTTTGACTGGTCTATGCATTTCATAATTTTTTATTTCTCTCTTACACTTACATTTAATTCTTTGAGTGGTGAGTTCTAAAATGCCTAACCTGTCCTGGCTGGAGTAATTATTCCTATGGTAACTTTTAAAAAATATATATTATATCTAGGTTTTTTGTTTCTACTGGTGGCGCACATCCGCACATACCTTGCTTCACATAACAAAATTTATTCCACACATGGATGGAAAAACTCAGAGGAAATATTGGCCCTGACCTTTATTTGCACTGAGGACTGGGAACTGAAACTGCCTGAAAGCCCTGGTCTACACAAGGACTTTAGGTCGAATTTAGCAGCATTAAATCGATGTAAACCTGCACCTGTCCACACGATGAAGCCCTTTATTTCGACTTAAAGGGCTCTTAAAATCGATTTCCTTACTCCACCCCTGACAAGTGGATTAGCGCTTCAATCGGCCTTGCCGGGTCAAATTTGGGGTACTGTGGACACAATTCGACGGTATTGGCCTCCGGGAGCTATCCCAGAGTGCTCCATTTTGACCGCTCCGGACAGCACTCTCAACTCAGATGCACTGGCCAGGTAGACAGGAAAAGAACCGCGAACTTTTGAATCTCATTTCCTGTTTGGCCAGCGTGGCAAGCTGCAGGTGACCATGCAGAGCTCATCAGCAGAGGTGACCATGATGGAGTCTCAGAATTGCAAAAGAGCTCCAGCATGGACCGAACGGGAGGTACGGGATCTGATCGCTGTATGGGGAGAGGAATCCGTGCTATCAGAACTCCGTTCCAGTTTTCGAAATGCCAAAACCTTTGTCAAAATCTCCCAGGGCATGAAGGACAGAGGCCATAACAGGGACCCGAAGCAGTGCCGCGTGAAACTGAAGGAGCTGAGGCAAGCCTACCAGAAAACCAGAGAGGCGAACGGCCACTCCGGGTCAGAGCCCCAAACATGCCGCTTCTATGATGAGCTGCATGCCATTTTAGGGGGTTCAGCCACCACTACCCCAGCCGTGTTGTTTGACTCCTTCAATGGAGATGGAGGCAATACGGAAGCAGGTTTTGGGGACGAAGAAGATGATGATGAGGAGGAGGTTGTAGATAGCTCACAGCAAGCAAGCGGAGAAACCGGTTTTCCCGACAGCCAGGAACTGTTTCACACCCTGGACCTGGAGCCAGTACCCCCTGAACCCACCCAAGGCTGCCTCCTGGACCCAGCAGGCGGAGAAGGGACCTCCGGTGAGTGTACCTTTTAAAATACTATACATGGTTTAAAAGCAAGCATGTGAAAGGATTACTTTGCCCTGGCATTCGCGGCTCTCCTGGATATACTCCCAAAGCCTTTGCAAAAGGTTTCTGGGGAGGGCAGACTTATTGCGTCCTTCATGGTAGGACACTTTACCACTCCAGGCCAGTAACACGTACTCGGGAATCATTGTACAACAAAGCATTGCAGTGTATGTTTGCTGGCGTTCAAGCAACATCCGTTCGTGTGTTATCCTCAGGAGAGTGAGATATAATCCATGGTCACCTGGTTGAAATAGGGTGCTTTTCTTCAGGGGACACTCAGAGGAGCCCATTCCTGCTGGGCTGTTTGCCTGCGGCTGAACAGAAATGTTCCCCGCTGTTAGCCACAGGGAGGGGGGAGGGTTGAGGGGGTAGCCACGCGGTGGGGGGAGGCAAAATGCGACCTTGTAACGAAAGCACATGTGCTATGTATGTAATGTTAACAGCAAGGTTTACCCTGAAAGAGTGTAGCCAGTGTTTTATAAAATGTGTCTTTTTAAATACCGCTGTCCCTTTTCTTTTCTCCACCAGCTGCATGTGTTTCAATGATCACAGGATCTTCTCCTTCCCAGAGGCTAGTGAAGATTAGAAAGAAAAAAAAAACGCACTCGAGATGAAATGTTCTCCGAGCTCATGCTGTCCTCCCACACTGACAGAGCACAGACGAATGCGTGGAGGCAAATAATGTCAGACTGCAGGAAAGCACAAAATGACCAGGAGGAGAGGTGGCGGGCTGAAGAGAGTAAGTGGCGGGCTGAAGAGAGTAAGTGGCGGGCTGAAGAGAGGGCTGAAGCTCGAATGTGGCGGCAGCGTGATGAGAGGAGGCAGGATTCAATGCTGAGGCTGCTGGAGGACCAAACCAGTATGCTCCAGTGTATGGTTGAGCTGCAGCAAAGGCAGCTGGAGCACAGACTGCCACTACAGCCCCTGTGTAACCAACCGCCCTCCTCCCCAAGTTCCATAGCCTCCACACCCAGACGCCCAAGAACGCGGTAGGGGGGCCTCCGGCCAACCAGCCACTCCACCACAGAGGATTGCCCAAAAAAAAGAAGGCTGTCATTCAATAAATTTTAAAGTTGTAAACTTTTAAAGTGCTGTGTGGCATTTTCCTTTCCTCCTCCACCACCCCTCCTGGGCTACCTTGGTAGTCATCCCCCTATTTGTGTGATGAATGAATAAAGAATGCATGAATGTGAAGCAACAATGACTTTATTGCCTCTGCAAGCGGTGATCAAAGGGAGGAGGGGAGGGTGGTTAGCTTACAGGGAAATAGAGTGAACCAAGGGGCGGGGGGTTTCATCAAGGAGAAAAACAGAACTTTCACACCGTAGCCTGGCCAGTCATGAAACTGGTTTTCAAAGCCTCTCTGATGCGTACCGCACCCTCCTGTGCTCTTCTAACCGCCCTGGTGTCTGGCTGCGCGTAACCAGCAGCCAGGCGATTTGCCTCAACCTCCCACCCCGCCATAAACGTCTCCCCCTTACTCTCACAGATATTGTGGAGCACACAGCAAGCAGTAATAACAGTGGGAATATTGGTTTCGCTGAGGTCTAAGCGAGTCAGTAAACTGCGCCAGCGTGCCTTTAAACGTCCAAATGCACATTCTACCACCATTCTGCACTTGCTCAGCCTGTAGTTGAACAGCTCCTGACTACTGTCCAGGCTGCCTGTGTACGGCTTCATGAGCCATGGCATTAAGGGGTAGGTAGGCTGGGTCCCCAAGGATACATATAGGCATTTCAACATCACCAACAGTTATTTTCTGGTCTGGGAATAAAGTCCCTTCTTGAAGCTTTTGAAACAGACCAGAGTTCCTGAAGATGCGAGCGTCATGTACCTTTCCCGGCCATCCCATGTTGATGTTGGTGAAACGTCCCTTGTGATCCACCAGAGCTTGCAGCACTATTGAAAAGTACCCCTTGCGGTTTATGTACTCGCCGGCTTGGTGCCCCGGTGCCAAGATAGGGATATGGGTTCCGTCTATGGCCCCACCACAGTTAGGGAATCCCATTGCAGCAAAGCCATCCACTATGACCTGCACATTTCCCAGGGTCACTACCCTTGATATCAGCAGATCTTTGATTGCGTGGGCTACTTGCATCACAGCAGCCCCCACAGTAGATTTGCCCACTCCAAATTGATTCCCAACTGACCGGTAGCTGTCTGGCGTTGCAAGCTTCCACAGGGCTATCGCCACTCGCTTCTCAACTGTGAGGGCTGCTCTCATCTTGGTATTCATGCGCTTCAGGGCAGGGGAAAGCAAGTCACAAAGTTCCATGAAAGTGCCCTTACGCATGCGAAAGTTTCGCAGCCACTGGGAATCGTCCCAGACCTGCAACACTATGCGGTCCCACCAGTCTGTGCTTGTTTCCCGAGCCCAGAATCGGCGTTCCACAGCATGAACCTGCCCCATTAGCACCATGATGCATGCATTGGCAGGGCCCATGCTTTCAGAGAAATCTGTGTCCATGTCCTGATCACTCACGTGACCGTGCTGACGTCGCCTCCTCGCCCGGTAGCGCTTTGCCAGGTTCTGGTGCTGCATATACTGCTGGATAATGCATGTGGTGTTTAATGTGCTCCTAATTGCCGAAGTGAGCTGAGCGGACTCCATGCTTGCCTTGGTATGGCGTCCGCACAGAAAAAAGGCGCGGAATGATTGTCTGCCGTTGCTCTGACGGAGGGAGGGGCGACTGACGACACGGCTTACAGGGTTGGCTTCAGGGGGCTAAAATCCACAAAGGGGGTGGCTTTACATCAAGGAGTAGTTCAGGCAGGACTTCACGGAGGGTTCCAATAAGAAATGGTGCACCTAAGTTATTGTTCTTATTGGAACAAGGAGGTTAGCCTGGCCTCTGATTGATACATGGCTAGATCTACCTCGCTGCACCTTCTCTGTGAGTGACTGCAGTGTGACCTAGAGGAATGAGTCCCCTAGACAGGGGAGAAGGCAAATGAGTACAAAACAAATCTGGTCTATTTCTTGTTTTGATCCACTCCATCTATCTTTTACATCTTTGGCTGGCAGCAGACGGTGCAGAAGGACTGCATGCCATCCACATCTCATGGCTGCTCGGCAGAAGACGGTGCAATAGGACTGCTAGCAATCCATATTGCCTGCCTGCTCACCATAAGACGGTTCAATAGGACTGACTGCCGGACTAAAGAGAATGACCTGGTCAAGTCACTAAAAATTTAGTCCCTGCGCCCATGTCTGCCCAGGCGCTCCTGAACGACCTCACACAGGCGACCAGGAACACCTCGGACATGACGAGGACGGCTACCAGTCGTACTGTACCGTCTGCTGCCAGAAGGCAATGGGTTGCTGCTACTGTGTAGCAATGCCGTACCGCGTCTACCAGCACCCAGGAGACATACGGTGACGGTTACCTGAGCGGGCTCCATGCTTGCGGTGGTATGGCGTCCGCACAGGTAACTCAGGAAAAAAGGCGCGAAACGATTGTCTGTCCTTGCCTTCACGGAGGGAGGGAGGGAACGGGGGCCGGACAATATGTACCCAGAACCACCCGCGACAATGTTTTAGCCCAATCAGAGTGCTCCATTGTGACTGCTCTGGACAGCACTCTCAACTCAGATGCACGATTGTTTGCCGTTGCTCTGACGCAGGGAGGGGCGACTGAGGACACGGCTTACAGGGTTGACTTCACGGAGGGTTCCAATAAGAAATGGTGCACCTAAGTTATTGTTCTTATTGGAACAAGGAGGTTAGCCTGGCCTCTGATTGATACATGGCTAGATTTACCTCGCTGCACCTTCTCTGTGAGTGACTGCAGTGTGACCTAGAGGAATGAGTCCCCTAGACAGGGGAGGAGGCAAATGAGTACAAAACAAATCTGGTCTATTTCTTGTTTTGATCCACTCCATCTATCTTTTACATCTTTGGCTGGCAGCAGACGGTGCAGAAGGACATATTGCCTGCCTGCTCACCATAAGACGGTTCAATAGGACTGACTGCCGGACTTAAGAGAATGACCTGGTCAAGTCACTAAAAATTTAGTCCCTGCGCCCATGTCTGCCCAGGCGCTCCTGATCGACCTCACACAGGCGACCAGGAGCACCTCGGACATGACGAGGACGGCTACCAGTCGTATTGTACCGTCTGCTGCCACAAGGCAATGGGTTGCTGCTACTGTGTAGCAATGCTGTACCGCGTCTGCCAGCACCCAGGAGACATACGGTGACGGTTACCTGAGCGGGCTCCATGCTTGCGGTGGTATGGCGTCCGCACAGGTAACTCAGGAAAAAAGGCGCGAAACGATTGTCTGCCCTTGCTTTCACGGAGGGAGGGAGGGAGGGAAGGGGGGACTGACGATATGTACCCAGAACCACCCGCGACAATGTTTCAGCCCCATCAGGCATTGGGATCTCAACCCAGAATTCCAATGGGCAGCGGAGACTGCGGGAACTGTGGGATAGCTACCCACAGTGCAATGCTCTGGAAGTCGACTCTAGCCTCGGTACTGTGGAAGCACTCCGCCGAGTTAATGCACTTAATGCACTTCTGTGGGGGGACACATACTCGAATATATAAAACCGATTTCTAAAAAACCGACTTCTATAAATTCGACCTTATTCCGTAGTGTAGACATACCCAAAGACTGCTTCCCTCTCCCTTACACAAGGAAGAGAGGCAGGTAAATATTTTCCTTTGTTTGGATTGTTTTGTATCCCCTGAAAAGGGATGGACTCACTAAAGGCACAGCCAGAAGGCTGTACCCATACCCCAGAACCAGACCACAGGGCTGGGGCTGCCCAGAGAACAATATAGGAGTTAAGTGAGGTGCCTGCTCTCTCTGCAAGGGGGCAATCTTGGGACATTAACCTTAGACAGTCAGAAATATGCATCAATTTTTGAACCTGCCATAGGATTAATCAAAATGCTTAAGACATCAGTGGGGGTAAGAGAGAACCCACATCTACATTTTGGAAAGTGTGCATGCTCCTACTATGTGCTGTAGAGACAGAGAGGAAGTTTCTAGAGCTGGAATCAGCTTTTGCAATAAAAATTAAGACAATACCACAGGAAAATATAAATGATTAATTAGTTTAGACTTACCAGAGCCTTGTCCAAAATCACATGCATTTCCAGATATCTGGAGTACCTGATGAAACTCTGTTTTGACTTAAGGAAAAAAGTATATTAAGGAATTACTTCTACATTATATCTCTTGTGCGCATTGGTAGCAGTGTGAATGAGACACAGAGAGCAGAAGTCAGAAAATAAGATAGAGTGAATGGCCAAGCTTAAATTAGTGCTATTCAGAAACAATTAAATCAATCTGTGGAAATAGCCCTGGACTTCTGAGAAGTCACAAATTAAGGAATGTACAAGATTCTAAAATCATCAACAGAGTTGGACTTCTCTTAGTTACTAGAATTTAAAAAAAGGAGAACAGTAATGGGAAAAATTAAATTAATAAGTGATCTCACAGCTGAGAATCCCTTTGACAATGACATTCACTCTCCACTATTAGCAAAACCTCTGAACCAAAGTTGCGGAAGCAACATGTACAGCTGGTTCAGACCAGCCAAAATCTATCACAGACTCTAGAAAAGTGAAAAATCTGACATTTTGGAGCCAAATTTGTTCAGTCAAAGATTACTTGAACTGGTCCCCGCTGCCCAAAGGAAAAATTATGTGAGGTCAAGACCGCAAACTCTAAACATCTGTGCGGAATCTACACATCCCATCTGGCCTCGATCCATATTTTGACCTTTGAATGCCGCCAAAACTCTCTCTCTGGTGGGATAGTTAGGTGTCCTGCCATGCATACTGCACTGGCAAGTCACTGGCACCACCACCATTTAATTTCTCACCTTAGTTCCCAATTTGACCTAGTAATTTGGATCAGCACAAAGTCTGAAGAGATAAAGCTATTTGTTCTCTGAGGGCATGGCTGAAAACCCTTCTCCTAACCAGTCGTGTAGGGGCATTGATGTTGAGAAGTGAAAGTGGGAGACAGAGATCCAAAAATATCAAAGGAGACTGTCTACATATGTATGTGTACTTAGACTCACACTTTATATCTAGAACTACCAATTTTCAGGTGCCCAGAGCTATGTCAGGTGCTGAATAGAGTGAGGATCCAGGGAGGATATTTAGGAGTCTAAAGGACTGGTCCCCCCTGCCCAAAGGAAAAATTAGGAGTGCTGTCCCACTGGTTGTTATTGGGCTTTTGTGCCAAAAGCCCTCCCCATCGAGATGGGAATGTCCCCTTTAGTAATATTACATCTCTGAGCAAGGTGGTGACATAGGACATCATGATCTCTCAAACCAGTTCAGGGCACTGGATCACATTCCCACAAGCATCCAAGAATCACTGCTTCCCAGCTACATTCTTTCCTAATAAAGTAATGGCTTCTTCTTGCCGTAGAGCAGCCCCATGCTTCAATCCACGGTCCAGGAAGATAATGTGTGTTGCCACAATGCCCAACCAGAAGAGGCAAAAGACTGTTCTTACCACAACTGAGTTGTCCAATGTCTAAGTATCAGACATACTGAATAAACCAAAATTACCACCGTGTAATAGCTTTGCCTTGTCTTTCAGACAAAACACAAACTGACAAATTCTGCCCTCGGTAACATCCTCACAACCCCACACACTTTACTGAGGATGTACAAGTGTAACTGAGAAAAGAATTTGGCTAAAAATACTGAGGGTAGAGATTGTAAAGTAGATCAGATACTAACCTATGAAACATTTTCTCAGCAAAGCAAACAAACCAGAAAGCACCTACTTTTATTCCTGTATCCAGCTTCCGTGTCATCCCTTCACTCCATATAACAGAATCATTTTCTACAAAAAGCAGACTCTCGATGTTTTCATTCCATATTTGATAAACGAGATGCTGAAATCCAGGTGTAGAGTCCAAAGGTTCAATTCCATAGCTGACATTCTTTAACTGCAGTATCCCTCTGAAAAAGCCAAAATTATGTGAAGCTATAACATAGTTTGAATGAAACCACAGTCAGTCTGAAAAGCAACAGATACTGTAAATACAAAAACACCTTCTGAATTATTTAATTTCTGTATTTAAATAAAAGTGATGCTATTACCTAAGTCCAGAACAGGTGCTGAGTGTCACAACTGAATTTGGAAAACCTGCAATATATCCTTTGTAGAAACAATCACGCTAGAAAAATAATTAAAGAAAAATTAATGGCTTACTCATCAGTAAGGGGAGTTCACCAGCCAAGAGCTGGAAATCATTTCAGTATTGAAATGTTGAGGAAGTGCACATCGATAATTATTTAGGCTGTGCTGTCACTCTAATTTTAAAGGACATGCTCCCAATGAAAAGATTCAAAGTATATGGGGACAAGGGGACCACAGTCTATAAATGTGAGTAGATACGAGTGAATTGTAAAACTCTAAATGATCAACTTTTCTGTCTTTGTACACCTCTCAGGGCTAAATTAACTTTTGTGGACCCCTCCCCGCACTCAGCCCATGCTCTGCTCCGAGGCTGTGCCCCTGCTCTGCATCTTCCCTCAAGGCCCCGCCCACCCCTCAAACAGAGAGGGGAGGGAGCAGAAAAGAGGGGGGGCAGAGAGGAACAAGCAGTGGGTAGGGGTGGGGCGGAGAAGAACAAGCGGTGGGAGGGGTCTTGCGGGGGAAGAGGCTGAGTGGGAGCGGAGCCTAGGGGTGGAGCACAAACAGAGTCGGGGGCAGGGCCCCAGTCCAGGCACCAGGGCCCCTTCTGAATGTGAGCCTGATGCCAGGGTGCCACTGTAAACCCAGTACTGTTCCCTCTACTGCAGGGGTCTCCAACGTGGTGCCCCAAGAAAGGTTGGGGACCACTGCTCTACTGAACTGCACTCTTCGGGAACTATTCTCTATTTATCTTAGGTACTTATATGGCCTCCATCACCATAGTATCTGAGCACCTCAATGTATTTATCTTCGTGGCACTCATGTAGGGTGACCAGATGTACTGACTTTATAGGGACAGTCCCGATATTCGGGGCTTTGCCTTATATAGGCGCCTATTATCCCCCACCCCATCCTGATTTTTCACACTAGCTATCTGATCACCCTACACTCATGTGAGGTAAGGAAATTCTATTATCCTCATTTTACAGATGGAGAATTGAGGCACAGAGAAACTAAGTAACCTGCCCAAAGCCACACATGAAGCCTGTGCTGAGGAGAGACTTGAAACTGGTCTGCCAAGTCCTAGACTAGCGCCCTCATCATTGGACCACCCTTCCTCTCCAATATTCCAGTACTATGAGCAAGTACTTTGAGAAGGTACTGTTAGCCTGTTGATAAAATTAAAGAGAAAACCTTAGGGTGCATCGCTCTTCTGAAACTAGCATCTGCCATTGCCATTAACTGCAGATTAAATCCTACTTTGGGGATCTGGGGAGAGCAGTTTATGGATAATAAGCTAATGTTATCTATAGTGAAATGCTCAGGATTGTAAGAAACCCATATTTCTTTTACATCTATGTTTTTCTTTTGATATTACATACAATTGAGATCTTCACAATTATGCTATTGATTTTTTGAGTTTCAAAAATGTTCACAGCACTGGCATAACTCCACTCCAACTAACTTTAATGGGAACAAAGTTAGGTCAACACCAACATCTTTAGAAAATCCCACTCTAAAACTCTTTGATAGTGCCTTTACCACAGATGCTTTCTTGATAAGGCTGTTCATTTAATACAGTTCTAAATTTGAAAATAATAATCTTAGTAATTCTAATGGATATTTGCACCTTTCATTGAAGAAGCTCATACCAGGATTAGCAATAAATAAGAAAAGTCTAAGGTACTTTCCAACAGGAGAGTCATTTTAATACTTAAAAATACAAGTAAAATCCCCAGAGAGTATTTCTAACAGCAAGTCTATTTTGAAAAAGCAAAACCTGCAAGACACAGTAAATAAATCTTACCTTAATATGTGGGAAATCAGAATGAACAGACCCCTCTTGGCTGTAAGTATACACCCTGAAATTATTGGGTAAAAAAACTCTATTAAAAAAAAAAAAGAAAAGAAAAAAGTTTGAATTCCAAAATAAGTATTATACATTCCTGAAAAATTAAAGAGCACTCACATTTATTTCAGCATGCTGCAATGATTTTTTCCACCCTTTAGTTCAGTTTCTTGAGTGATAATTTAATGTTTTATGTTTTCTTTCCGATTGGAAAATTGTTGAGTTACATGGGGTGACAGTAATGTTCAGCCTTCAAGGTACACAGCTACAAACCCTTTTGAGGATTCTAAGTTCTTTTCTTGTTTGCCAGTCAGCTTCTCAATCTTCTCCTTAAGTCTTGAAACTCAAGGATCTGTGACAGTATTTCCTACTGAAGAATCTTAGATTCACCAATTGTCAGTGCAAACTAATAAGAATAACAGGCTAAAGCAACAAGATGGAGAAGTATAAGTTTGGACTCTTACAGACAAAGAATAATAACTAAAGACTGGAACACAAAGGGAAGTTAAAAACAAGTCATCCAATACCTGACAGGATTTATTAGAAACATTTATAGTAACAGATCACACAGTACCCAGCCAAAGGGTGAGGAAGAAAGTCAATAACTTACTGTTGCTTCAGGAGAAGGGTATATGACCTCTCTTCTATTGTAATGACATAGGACACCTGATTCTAATGCATCCAGAATGACAGAGAAAAAGAGATTTACTAACACAGTATTTTAACTGGCTCAATAATTCTGCATTTACTAAACATGAACATAAATTTAAAGTGCTCGATGAAGAAGTACACTGCAAGTGTTTCTCAAGAGAAATGGACAAATTGAGATTAAAATACACCAGACCAGGGTTGGCCCCTCTTGACATCTACCAAAATGTATTGTGTTGTGCTCTTCCAAAGCTCTACGCAGTGCAGAGTGACTCAATATTTGATTTCTTAAACTGAACCATATGTTCCTTTCAAAAGCTCCTTGTCTATAAGCAACCACAGCTAAGGAGGAGGAGAAAATGTAGTTACAATCAATAAGCTGTGTGAAATCCTGCTCCAATTACCACAGGGGACAAAGTCATATATGAGAGTACACTATATAATTTACAGGAATATTGTATGTGGCAATATAGTTTCTATACAAAGGGATACAGCATGGAAAGTTATTTTCATGGAAGCCAAATAATTATACTGATTGTGCAAGTGAGCACAAACCCACCAGGGTTCATAATATCATGATGTACAGCTATCACAAAAGTGACTGTAAAACCATTTAAAAATAATTAAATACACTCATCAATAAAAATTATTAGATTTTAAAAGACAAGTAACATTATGTGCAAATTATTTACATAAGAATTACCATAACGGTTGAGACCAGTTGTAGTCTAGTCTATTATCCTATCTCCAGTAATAGCCTGTACCAGATATGTCAAAGGCAGGTACAAGAAGTATAGTGGACCATTATGGAATAACCTGCTCATAAATTAAGTTTATTCCTAGCCCCCTTTCATTAGTGTTTGGATTATACCCTGAATAAGGAGGGTTTATATCCCTTATAAAAATTATGTTATCCAACAAAACTTTTGTTTCCTTTTAGCAGTCACACATATGTTGCCTTTCATTTCCACTGAATATTTCATTGTGCTTACTCTTATTTTATACATATCATCATCATGTCCCCTCTTGTTCATCTTCCTTCTCAACTGAACTCTCCTAATCTCTCCTCATACAGAAATTTTCCCATGTATCGAATTGTTTTGTTGCCCAACTCTGGACCTCTTCTATTTCTGTAACATTTTTCAGAAACAAGGTGTCTAGAACTGAATACAATATTCCAGGAGAGAGTGTGATATCAGTTTGTGTAATTGGCTAATAGTTTCAGCATTATTTCTATCCCATTATTAATATACACTTTATTTGTTTTTTTGACTGGAGCTGCACTCTGAGCAAATGATTTCAATGAGGTATTCACAATGAACCACCGGGATCTTTCTCCTGTGACATTACATTAATTTAAAACACTTCAATACATGCAAATAGTTTAAATTATTCGTTCATTGAGCATTACTTTGCATTTGACAAGACTAAGACTGCCAGTACATTTCAAGCCGATACCTGTAAGATTTTGGAATCTGAAACTTTTAAAAAAATGTTGTTCAAGAGATTTGCAGCTCCCCTTTAAATCTAAAGGTTTAAATGCTCAAGCACTTGGCCATATCTAGCTTAGTATATCAAGATGTTTGACTGTACAATATTTCATGATGGTACACAGAAATTATAAAAGCCACAAGAATTTGTGCATGGAAGGATTTCTAGTTGTACCTTCAGCTAAGCAAAATTATTATATTCCAGTCCATAATTTTTTAATAATTAAATTTCTTAATTGTAAGCACTAGTACCCGATTTCCATTTTGATTTGATGTCATTGACCATGGAACCATGATTTGTATAAATGTTCGTTGAGAACCTAGAGAAGAAAAAATCTTCACAAACTATATTTATTAATATTCCCCCTGTCATACATCACCCTTCACTATCTGCCTAAACTGTTCCTTCCTATCTATCCTCCCGTTTCAATCACCAACCATGGCTTCCTCTCCATTTCTGAATGCATTATAAAACTGCCATCTTGGCGTTTGGCATGCTTGACTAACTCTCTCTTCAATCTGCTCTGTGTCCACACCCACCTTATTCCCCATATAAACGCACACTACTCCCCTAATCTTGGCTTCCTCTCTTTCTGCTTCATTCAGCGGACTGGAGGAAGCGCTTTTACGCTCTTTTGTTTTTGCTGCCTGTTTACCAGGCACTTTCTCCCTCTGAGCCAGTCAAGTTTCTTCTTCAAATGCAGGTTTAAAACTTTTCCCTTCACCTAGCTAAATGCCTTGCTCCCTTCCTTGAATTTGTGTCCAATGTGAAATTGTTTTATCAATGCCCTGATTTCTAGCTCTCCCCTTTTCTGCAGGCCCTCGGCTCATCATGCCCTGTCTCACTGTCCCCAGTTCTACAGTGTCACCTCCCTTAAGGCCTGTTGCTCTACACTGCTTGGAGATATGCAACACAAAATATCTTTCTGGAACACATAATGATGAACCCTGGGTGAGAGAACAAAATCTGCCAGGGCCTGGGACCCACAGGACTCCCTGAGTACCAGTAATTTACCTCAGAAGCCTGGCTCTCCACCAAGCCCCTCCCTTCTTCTCTTAGCTGGAGGGTCAGGGATAGGGGAGCTGTAGGAGGGACAGCAGAGGGCTTCTCAGTGCGGAGGGTGGCTCTTGAGGGAGCAGTGACACGGGGACAGAGTTGATGTTTCTGGGGGTGAAGCGGCATGGAGATGTCTGTCTCCAGGAAGCCAGTGAGATCAGGAGAGCTCTCGCAGCACCCACCCATATCGAATGACACGGGGGGGGGGGGGGGGCGTTTATCCCTGAAGCAGGGGCAGTTGCCAGAAGACCATGCAGTGAAATGGGGATCTCTCTCCCTGGAAGGAGGGGGCAGTGATACAGGGTAGGTCTCTGCAATGCAGGAGAATTGGCATGGGGGAGTCTTTCTCCTTGAGTGGGGGGGGGGAAGTCTCTCCCAGGGGGTCAGTGATGGGGTGTGCCTCCAAGGGGGGGGGCAGTAACATGGGGGTCTCTCCAGGGGATTATTGATGGGGGCAGTGACATGGGGGGTCTCTCCTGGGGGGATGTGACAAGGGGGGGGTCTCACCTGACAGGGGCAGTAATATAAGGGGTGTCTCCTTGGCAGGGGGGCAGTGACATGGGGGGGGTCTCTCCTGGGGGGATGTCTCCCTGGCAGGGGGAGACTGATGGGGGCAGTAACATGAGGGGTGTTTCCCTGGCAGGGGGACAGTGACATGGGGGGGGTCTCTCCTGGGGGGATGTGACAAGGGGGGGGTGTCTCCCTGGCAGGGGGAGAGTGATGGGGGCAGTAACATGAGGGGTGTTTTCCTGGCAGGGGGACAGTGACATGGGGGGGTCTCTCCTGGGAGGGATGTGACAAGGGGGGGTCTCACCTGACGGGGGCAGTAATATAAGGGGTGTCTCCCTGGTGGGAGGGGGAGTTAAATGGGGGGGTCTCTCCCTGGGGGGCAGTGGCATGAGCCATGTCTCCCAGAGGGGCAGGGGCAGTGACAAGGGATCTCTCCCTGGTGGGGAGGCAGTGACATGGGGGTCTCTCCCGGGGATGTGACAAGGGGTGGGGGTGTCTCTCCCAGGGAGGCAGTGACATGAGCCATGCCTCCTGGAGGGGTGGGGGGCAGTGACATGAGGGGGTCTCTCCCTGGGGGGCAGTGACATAAGGGGGAGGGTCTCCCGGAGGGATGGGGGGCAGTGACATGAGGGGGTCTCTCCCTGGCGGGGGGGGGGGTGACATGGGAGGTCTCTCCCTGGGGGGTAGTGACTGGGGGGGGGTCTCCCGGAGAGATGGGGGGCAGTGACATGAGGGGGTCTCTCCCTGGGGGGCAGTGACATAAGGGGGAGGGTCTCCCGGAGGGGTGGGGGGCAGTGACATGAGGGGGTCTCTCCCTGGCGGGGGGGGGGGGTGACATGGGAGGTCTCTCCCTGGGGGGCAGTGATGGGGGGGGTCTCCCGGAGGAGCGGGGGGCAGTGACTGGGGGGTCGCTCTCTAGCAGGGGCCAGTGACGGGGGGGTCCCGTAGGGCGGGGGGCAGTGACGGGGGGGTCTCTCCCTGGGGGGCAGTGACGGGGGGGTCTCCCGGAGGGGTGAGGGGGAGTGACATGAGGGGGTCTCTCCCTGGCGGGGGGGGTGACATGGGAGGTCTCTCCCTGGGGGGCAGTGATGGGGGGGGTCTCCCGGAGGGATGGGGGGTAGTGACATGAGGGGTCTCTCCCTGACGGGGGGGGGTGGGGTGACATGGGAGGTCTCTCCCTGGGGGGCAGTGACGGGGGTGGTCTCCCGGAGGAGCGGGGGGCAGTGACTGGGGGGTCGCTCTCTAGCAGGGGCCAGTGACCGGGGGGTCCCGTAGGGCGGGGGGCAGTGACGGGGGGGGTCTCCCGGAGGGATGGGGGGCAGTGACATGAGGGGGTCTCTGCCTGGCGGGGAGGGGGGTGGGGTGACATGGGAGGTCTCTCCCTGGGGGGCAGTGACTGGGGGGGGTCTCCCGGAGGGATGGGGGGCAGTGACTTGAGGGGGTCTCTCCCTAGCAGGGGGGGTGGGGTGACATGGGAGGTCTCTCCCTGGGGGGCAGTGACGGGGGGGTCTCCCGGAGGGATGGGGGGCAGTGACATGAGGGGGTCTCTCCCTGGCGGGGGGGGGTGACATGGGAGGTCTCTCCCTGGGGGGCAGTGACTGGGGGGGGTCTCCCGGAGGGATGGGGGACAGTGACATGAGGGGGTCTCTCCCTGGCGGGGGGGGTGGGGTGACATGGGAGGTCTCTCCCCGGGGGGCAGTCACGGGGGGGTCCCGTAGGGCGGAGGGCAGTGACGGGGGGGGGGTCTCCCGGAGGGATGGGGGGCGGTGACATCAGGGGGTCTCTGCCTGGCGGGGGGGGGTGACATGGGAGGTCTCTCCCTGGGGGGCAGTGACGGGGGGGTCCCGTAGGGCGGGGGGCAGTGACGGGGGGGGTCTCACCCAGCGCCGCGAGGAGCCGGGCCAGGAGCAGCGCCAGCACGGGTCCCATGGCGCGGGGCCGGCGGCGCCGGTTGGAGCCGGGAACGGTCGGGCGGTGACACGGCCCCGGGGCCTCGAGCCCGCGGGCAGCGCGTGACGGAGACGGAGACCGAGACCCCCCCGCCCCGCCCCCCCATACCCCCGCAGCGGAAGGGGAGGACAGTCGGGGTCGTGTGGGAGCAGTGTCGAGGGTTGTTGGGGCAGGGTGGGAGGTGGGGACTGGGGGTGTTGGGAAATGGGGCAGTGTGGGAGGTGGGGGCAGTGTGGAGGGGTGTTGGGGGCCATGTGGGGAGGGGACTGTGGGGTTGTGGGGAGGTGTGGGGCAGTGTGGAGGGGTGTTGGGGCAGTGTGGGAGGTGGAGACTGGGGGTGTTGGGAAATGGGGCAGTGTGGGAGGTGGGGGCAGTGTGGAGGGGTGTGGGGGGCCATGTGGGGAGGGGGCTGTGGGGTTGTTGGGAGTTGTGGGGCAGTGTGGAGGGGTGTTGGGAGGTGGGGGCAGTGTGGAGGGGTGTTGGGGGCCATGTGGGGAGGGGACTGTGGGGTTGTGGGGAGGTGTGGGGCAGTGTGGAGGGGTGTCGGGGCAGGGTGGGAGGTGGAGACTCGGGTGTTGGGAAATGGGGCAGTGTGGGAGGTGGGGGCACTGTGGAGGGGTGTTGGGGGCCATGTGGGGAGGGGACTGTGGGGTTGTGGGGAGGTGTGGGGCAGTGTGGAGGGGTGTTGGGGGCCATGTGGGGAGGGGACTGTGGGGTTGTTGGGAGGTGTGGGGCAATGTGGAGGGGTGTTGGGGCAGGGTGGGAGGTGGAGACTGGGGGTGTTGGGAAACGGGGCAGTGTGGGAGGTGGGGGCACTGTGGAGGGGTGTTGGGGGCCATGTGGGGAGGGGACTGTGGGGTTGTTGGGAGTTGTGGGGCAGTGTGGAGGGGTGTTGGGAGGTGGGGGCAATGTGGATGGGTGTCGGGGCAGTGTGGGAGGTGGAGACTGGGGGTGTTGGGAAATGGGGCAGTGTGGGAGGTGGGGGCAGTGTGGAGGAGTGTTGGGGGCCATGTGGGGAGGGGACTGTGGGGTTGTGGGAGGTGTGGGGCAGTGTGGAGGGGTGTCTGGGCAGGGTGGGAGGTGGAGACTGGGGGTGTTGGGAAATGGGGCAGTGTGGGAGGTGGGGGCACTGTGGAGGGGTGTTGGGGGCCATGTGGGGAGGGGACAGTGGGGTTGTTGGGAGGTGTGGGGCAGTGTGGAGAGGTGTCGGGGCAGTGTGGGAGGTGGAGACTGGGGGTGTTGGGAAATGGGGCAGTGTGGGAGGTGGGGGCAGTGTGGAGGGGTGTGGGGGGCCATGTGGGGAGGGGGCTGTGGGGTTGTTGGGAGTTGTGGGGCAGTGTGGAGGGTTGTTGGGAGGTGGGGGCAGTGTGGAGGGGTGTTGGGGGCCATGTGGGGAGGGGACTGTGGGGTTGTTGGGAGGTGTGGGGCAGTGTGGAGGGGTGTTGGGAGGTGGGGGCACTGTGGAGGGGTGTTGGGGGCCATGTGGGGAGGGGACTGTGGGGTTGTTGGGAGGTGTGGGGCAGTGTGGAGGGGTGTTGGGAGCCATGTGGGTAGGGGACTGTGGGGTTGTTGGGAGTTGTGGGGCAGTGTGGAGGGGTGTTGGGAGGTGGGGGCACTGTGGAGGGGTGTTGGGGGCCATGTGGGGAGGGGACTGTGGGGTTGTTGGGAGGTGTGGGGCAGTGTGGAGGGGTGTCGGGGCAGGGTGGGAGGTGGAGACTGGGGGTGTTGGGAAATGGGGCAGTGTGGGAGGTGGGGGCAGTGTGGAGGGGTGTTGGGGGCCATGTGGGGAGGAGACTGTGGGGTTGTGGGGAGGTGTGGGGCAATGTGGAGGGGTGTTGGGGCAGGGTGGGAGGTGGAGACTGGGGGTGTTGGGAAATGGGGCAGTGTGGGAGGTGGGGGCACTGTGGAGGGGTGTTGGGGGCCATGTGGGGAGGGGAATGTGGGGTTGTTGGGAGGTGTAGGGCAATGTGGAGGGGTGTTGGGGCAGGGTGGGAGGTGGGGACTGGGGGTGTCGGGAAATGGGGCAGTGTGGGAGGTGGGGGCACTGTGGAGGGGTGTTGGGGGCCATGTGGGGAGGGGACAGTGGGGTTGTTGGGAGGTGTGGGGCAATGTGGAGGGGTGTTGGGGCAGGGTGGGAGGTGGAGACTGGGGGTGTTGGGAAATGGGGCAGTGTGGGAGGTGGGGGCAGTGTGGAGGGGTGTGGGGGGCCATGTGGGGAGGGGGCTGTGGGGTTGTTGGGAGTTGTGGGGCAGTGTGGAGGGTTGTTGGGAGGTGGGGGCAGTGTGGAGGGGTGTTGGGGCAGGGTGGGAGGTGGGGACTGGGGGTGTTGGGAAATGGGGCAGTGTGGGAGGTGGGGGCACTGTGGAGGGGTGTTGGGGGCCATGTGGGGAGGGGACAGTGGGGTTGTTGGGAGGTGTGGGGCAATGTGGAGGGGTGTTGGGGCAGGGTGGGAGGTGGAGACTGGGGGTGTTGGGAAATGGGGCAGTGTGGGAGGTGGGGGCAGTGTGGAGGGGTGTTGGGGGCCATGTGGGGAGGGGGCGGTGGGGTTGTTGGGAGTTGTGGGGCAGTGTGGAGGGGTGTTGGGAGGTGGGGGCACTGTGGAGGGGTGTTGGGGGCCATGTGGGGAGGGGACAGTGGGGTTGTTGGGAGGTGTGGGGCAATGTGGAGGGGTGTTGGGGCAGGGTGGGAGGTGGAGACTGGGGGTGTTGGGAAATGGGGCAGTGTGGGAGGTGGGGGCAGTGTGGAGGGGTGTTGGGGGCCATGTGGGGAGGGGGCGGTGGGGTTGTTGGGAGTTGTGGGGCAGTGTGGAGGGGTGTTGGGAGGTGGGGGCACTGTGGAGGGGTGTTGGGGGCCATGTGGGGAGGGGACAGTGGGGTTGTTGGGAGGTGTGGGGCAATGTGGAGGGGTGTTGGGGCAGGGTGGGAGGTGGAGACTGGGGGTGTTGGGAAATGGGGCAGTGTGGGAGGTGGGGGCAGTGTGGAGGGGTGTGGGGGGCCATGTGGGGAGGGGGCTGTGGGGTTGTTGGGAGTTGTGGGGCAGTGTGGAGGGGTGTTGGGAGGTGGGGGCAGTGTGGAGGGGTGTTGGGGCAGGGTGGGAGGTGGGGACTGGGGGTGTTGGGAAATGGGGCAGTGTGGGAGGTGGGGGCACTGTGGAGGGGTGTTGGGGGCCATGTGGGGAGGGGGCGGTGGGGTTGTTGGGAGGTGTGGGGCAGTGTGGAGGGGTGTCGGGGCAGGGTGGGAGGTGGAGACTGGGGGTGTTGGGAAATGGGGCAGTGTGGGAGGTGGGGGCAGTGTGGAGGGGTTTTGGGGGCCATGTGGGGAGGGGTGTTGGGAGGTGGGGGCACTGTCGAGGGGTGTTGAGGGTCATGTGGGGAGGGGACTGTGGGGCAGTGTGAAAGCGTGTTGGGAGGTGGGGACACTGTGGAGGGGCGTTGGGGGCAGTATGGGAGGTGGAGACTGGGGGGGGGGTTGGGAGGCGTGGGGCAGCATCAGGGGTGTCTGTGTTGGGATGCCAAGTGCTAACACATGCATCTCTCCCATTATGTTGGCAAATCTGTCACACATCCACCCTCTGTGCAGTGCATGTGGGAAGGAGAACACACCGGGAGCTACCTGAAGGCACGAACCACACTCCACTTTATGGTCAAGCGAGATTTTATTCACCAAAAGCAAACAGCTTATAAAATACGTCACTGCAGCTATAATCTAGTCTCATTTTTTCTTCCCCAGGAACCAGGACCTCAGCCTTCTTTTCCTAGCTTCGGTTTATGCCTGGTCCATTTTAGTCTTCAGGTCTCTGCCAGCTGTTGCTCTTTACCTACATACTGTGGCAGAAAAGCAGAGGGTGGGGGAAGGGAACAGTCATATCACTGCATATAGCAACAACAAGTAAATAGAACAACCAGGCCAGACTCTTCAAAAGGGAATTTTTGTTTGTTTGTTATGTTTATGCATTTCCTTAATGTGTCTAGTTTAGCATTAGGAGCACAAATAATTTTAACAAAATGGACTTGATCAAATACACTGCATGCCACTGATTATTTATAAAAATATGCAACCATAACATTATGAGGTTTATATTTTTCACCAATACAAATATAATTATGGATATTCCAGAGCAGACGTTTAGAAAAACCTACTGCATAATGAGTAGATCGTATTTTGAAGAATAAACTGGTGTGTATTGAAACGACACCACTTCTGACCAGCTTTCTCGGAGAATCTGTGTTTTATCCTCTTTCCTGAACTGTGCTTAACACAATAGGATCCAACCCTGATTACGGTCTTGGAGTACTTGTGTAGTACTTGTGTAAATGGTAAGTGAGAGAGAGAGTGTGCTACATATTTGAAACTTACCTTCGATTATCTGGCAGGCTCAAGTCTTCTGATCTAGATTTAGATTGTTAAAAAATGAGAGAGAAGATTATTTAAAACGAATTAAATGCTTCACAGTCTCGAAACTACAGAGTGTATTCAATTCTGTCTCTTTAAAATTCCAGCAATTCAGAAGAGAATTTCTTGGTATCAAAGGTAAATTCTACTGACGAATACAGAGTTCCTATAAAATACATTATTTTCCTGCAGGACAGGAAGACTTTTAAAGTGCAATTTCTGTAAAAAAAATATTTATTATGAAAATGCCATATATTGATTTTGGCCCCTGTCCTGCATCAGGTTCCACTCGTGCAAATCCCTTTGTCCATGACTTACATGTAGCCTTGGCAGAATTAAATTTTTATTTTTTTATAACTCTGATGGATAATATCAATGTTTACTTTTATCTATTTAAATGTTCACAGTTGTGCAATATTATGGGTTTTAAGAATTTTTTTCAATCTGAATTCATTTACATTTTCACAGTTGTAGAAAGTTATGGTGGAGGTCAGGCGATAATTATTTAATGACAGCAGACACTGAGATTCAATAATTTCAAACTTTCTGACCATTAAAACAAATTGTCAACATCACATATCAAAACAGCCAAATTAAATACCTTTGAATCACAGTCTAAACTTCTCAATCATTTTCCTTACTTTGCCTAGGGGCAAATGTTGATTACCATTGATGGAAATTTTTGTTGTTGTTGTTTGGTGTGTGTTTGGTGAAACTGACATTTACTGACACCAATGGAAATCTCATCCTTCCAAGCCTATTTAGATGGGACTGAAACGGAGGCACAGGCACAAGGGCCCAAGCCAGTAGATTGAGAGACACAGTTTGGCTCCATCTTTCTAAGACTAATTTGCACATCTCTCTCTTTCTTCATACAATTTAAATGCCCATAGTTGGTCTCCTACAGTGTTCTTCACATTTCCACTTAGACTGGTGGATTTTGGTTGCCTTTCAAGTTTTTTAGTTTTCACTGGCATATGGAGCCACAGTTGTATGTATCTTAAATATTTAATTTCTCCCTTTTCCGTTGTGATTTTCCCCAGTATTACTGAATTCAAACCAATTTTCTTTAACTCCTTTTACACAGCTACAAGCCTGGCTTTCTGAAATCAGTTTTTTCTGATACTGTCTTTTCTACTGCAACAGCGTATTTTAGCATAGCGTGTCCATTACTGCCTAGCTCACGTGTATGCTTACGAAACCGTCTCAGAAGTAAAAGCATACCGTTCCCAATGCACACCATTGACTGTACATTCAACCATCTCATATTCATGATCTTGCTCATGAACTCATCACCTCTACCACTGCCTAGAGAGATCCCAGATCTGTAAATGAAGGCTTGGAATTAGTTAATTAGGTAAAAAAAATTATTTACTCATCAGCTTGTGACTCCTCCTCCTCCTTTGAGCAGAATCTATTCAATTCATTCCATTTTACAATCATGATGATAGAACCAACAAGGACAGGCAGAAAGATACAAAAACTTAGCAGCAGCCAATTCTTCAAAGTGTCTTGGGCAGCTCTTTCTAAAACCATATCTAGAAAGGAAAACACATAACAGATTTCACAAGTCCAAGCTGCTCAACTCCCAGCATTCTGTGTCGTTTATAAGGAGAAAGAGAGAGAGAAAGTTATCTGAGATTATAAAAGCATACAGTCCTTTCTAGAATAAAATATTGTTTCCATTTGGTTAAAAAATGAAAATTGTGATAACTTTGTGTACAAGTTTACTCATTTCCTGAATCTTCTTTATAGTCATGGCTTAATAATAAATGAGGGTTACTTACTGGAATGAAGTTCTTGGAGTATATTGCCTCTGCATACCCACAGTCTGTGGCATAAATATTTAGAGCAGTAAAATTGTTGGGACCACATACAACCACCCTCATAGGGTGACCAGATGAAACGGACAAAATATCGGGACACATGGGGGAAGCAAAAAAAAAAAAAAAAAAAAAGCAGCCGGAGCAGTCAAAGCCGCAATATCGAGACAAATGGCGTCCTGACCGCGCATCAGTCGGGACACCGGACAAAGAACTAAAAATCGGGACAGTCCCGATTTTATCAGGACATCTGGTCACCCTACACCCTCAGGACCTAGCATTCAGAACTGAGGTTACTGAAAGTTGACAGACTCACTCGTCCCTTAGTTCCAGTCACACAGTTGTAAGCCTGATTGAAAACTCCAGTGAAGTTGGGTGCATGAGTGTGGATGAGCAGAGGAACTCCAGTAACCTTCCTTTCTTGTTCATGAAATTGCATAGGCACATCCTTGCTCTTGGAAGATTAACATGCAGTTACTACCCAATTAAAAGGGTATGGGGTAGGATCAACTGACTGGAAATTGTAATACTGCTCTCCGTAAAGGGACATCTGACGTAGCTCCCAACTCAAGAAAGTAGCTCATCTTCCAAAAGGCCTGAAATATGTTTCCCTTGCTTTTTTTTATCTTAGATATATCAGGAATATAAAGTCTTCTGTCCCTCTCCCTTGTTTTTGCTGGAAGTTTCACTTGGAGGACCCAGAGCAGTGGATTTGGGAGCTCAGGAGGATGTTGAATAACTAACAAAAGAGCTTTTCTTGTGAATGTTTGTTAGGTGTTTGAAGTAAAGTTTTACATAGTTTGAATAGAGTCACTTCTGACCAGTCAATCATATTTCACTTCCTTTACATCTGTGACATCAAATGTACTTGGTCATCAATAGTGTCTTCTAGTAAAAACAAGGCTGGTAAGATCTGAATTTTTGGCATAAATTAAAAGGAAAAAATCCAAATCAAACAAAGAGCCACCATACACTATCATTCAATTCCAGACCTTCTTTATACATCATAAAGCAGAATTAAGGACACAAGCCCTTTTTTTTTTTTTTTTACCTTTGCAGGTCAACTTTAACACTGAGCTTGTGAAATTTTGACTCCCCATTTGAGACTATATGGTTTAGAAAAAAAAACTGACATAATAATAATACTGCGGTTTAGGTCGAATTCAATAACCATCTTCAGTAAAAGTTTTAGATTCACAGCAGCACCAATTTCTCCTTCTAGACTGAAAGCTCTCTAGTGCAGAGATTATCTTTATTCATGTACCTTGTACAGGGCTGAGCACATTGACAATGCTTAACCAGAAAAGAAAAAGGAAGATGATCTGTAAAATGGGGGATTACCCAGGAAAGCTTGGATATCACAGACCCTCCTCACCACCAACACTGGATTTTTTTTTACCCAGCTTCTGTTTCAGTTTTGGTTGCAAGTTTTAATTCCACACAATTGTATTCCCTAAAGTATTTTTTTTTACTTTCTTTAGACTTAACAGTATTGAAATCAAAGTCATGGATTATGTTTTAAAATTAACTTCAAAACTAAGTGAATATTTGTATTTTGTAGTTTAAATATTTAGGGATCAATTTTAACAATGAAGAAAGAGAGAAAATGATTGTGCTAACTAAAGTGGACAGAGTGCAGGCAGGGATTATGAAAGCTTTTCCATGCAGTCTGATCCTCAGATGACAGATATCTTTCCAGATCTCAGAAACATTGTACAATATGGCTTGAATTGGAGAAACTAGCAGTGTGTTGAGAGAGATGATTCAGAGCCTGGTGTATTAGCCCAGTGTGCCATCTATCTGCCAACAGAGGCTGTGTTTATAAGATAATACAATACTTCAGCATTTTCTCAACACAGACACTATTCTTATTATTTATTTGTATTATGGTAGTACCTATTAATAAGTATAGGTCAGACTCTGCTCTCAGCTGTGTCTGTGTAAATCAGAAATAACTGAGACTAGAATCTGATGCTATGTCATTAAGCAAATGAAGTCTACTAGTATTTATTTATTTATTTGTATTTATTAAAAAACTAACAGAACATATCTGGACACCCTGTGAACCTCAAAAATTCAATAAATTAAAAAAAAATCCCAGCAACCTCAGTAGTAATATAATAATATTTAGTAAGCACATAGCACAAAAAATATACCAAATTCCCCATTTCCTGTATTACAAATGTTTTCTTTTTTCACAAAAATATAGAATTTCAGTTTACAGGTTTTCCTCTTAGCTACCCCCATCATTGGTGGTGTGATTTTGTGGATATTATGATGGTATGCTTATCTAAGATGCCCACCCCCAGAGTATCATATCCCCACTCTTTTTCAGTTAGAGAAGAGTCTCTGAATTCAGGTCAGTGAGATGTAGGGCATTTGATTTACCAGATTTACTTGGATTACTAACCAAAGTCCAAAAATCGAAGCCCACTGTCAACACTTCCCCCCACTGGAGAGCCTTTCGTTTTGCAATCTGGAGGATTCCAGCCAGGATTACAATGACAATGTTTCTTATTGTTGCATACCTGAAAACACAAGGGAATGTAGCAAAATTACTCATTTAGTGAGTTTTCCTCAGAGATTAGTACTGTTGGGTACCTTCTAAGCCAGTGGGTTTCAACCTTTTGTCATTTGTGGACCCCTAGAAAATTTCAAATGGAGGCGCAGAGCCCTCTGGAAATCTTAGACATAGTCTGCGGACTCCAAGGGGACCACGAATCACAGGTTGAAGACTACTGCTCTGAGATTACACTTTTCTTGTCAACCTCCTTGTTCTAGCTAGGCCTGCTATAACTGATCCTGCTCCCACTGATATCAATATGAATTTTGCATTTACTTTAGTGGGATAGGCTCAGGCCCAAATATTACTGAATAGTCTGACACTTCAGAAAATACACCAGACAATGAGCTGAAAATAAGACAGCATCTAACCTCCTGAAAAAGCTGTATAAATATAAAGCACAAACCCCTGTGAGGCAAGTATGCTATACTGTCCTATTCCTTGCACAGAGAGGTGGACTGACTTGCCCAAGGTCAACACCAAGGTAATGGCAAAACTGAAATTAGAACTCAGGGACTTCCTAGTTTTCTCTGCTGTCCTCAATCCACTACACCAGCATGGTTCCTCCCATTGTCTGCAGCCATGTTAATTTTTTTTATAAATCTACACTAATTTGGTCATGTGCAGCTCCCTCCTGTTCAAAGATACAGATCTTGGCCCTTATTTGATTTTTTTTCCTTTTACTAATCTGCCCAAGCAATTCATTTCATAGTTATATTGTGCATAACAATCTCTTTCTCACATTCTAATTTTGTTACTGGTTCTAAGAAAGAAAAATGGTTTAAATTATTTTACTCAATTATTCCCATAAATAACTGACGGTAGCATAGTGATTTTGGACCCCAAGCGTAAGCCCAGAAGGGTTTTTACAGCCAAACCATAGACACTACAAAATGGGGTTTCATAAAGAAAGAACTTCCTGAACAATATTAATAGAAGCAGTAACACGAAAATAGTAATAGTATTGTTACTTACTCCACGACCGTTGCATTTTACTTGTGGATTACAATCATACCCCAGGACTGCATAAAACTGGCACGTGCGGTTTATACAAACCTAAACAACAAACAAACCCACAGCATAAAATTCCAATTCAAATGAGTATGACAATCTTAGCATTCAGTATACCTGCTGCATGCTCTGAAAAGAAGCCTAGGATGGAAAGGCCATAAATATTACGCCTGTATGGAAATACCTTAATGCTTGCCAAAAGGTAACTGCCAATGCAGAATGAAGACAGTTTCATTTTTGCTGCCTGTATCCTATAGGAGTTGCAGATTAAGAAGGGATGCTCAGGAAAGATACTGTTAATAACCACATCTACAAATGGCATGTATGTTTCGACTTTGAAAAACAAGGCAAAAGCATTTTGATTTGTCAATACATATGTTTTCTTAAACTGAATACTACTGTAACTGCTGGTGCTCTTTCCCTCCTCTGGTATAGTTTATATTCCATAGGCTGCTGAGTCCATTGCTAAGGGCCACTTTGTGCTTTGCCCTTAGAGGGGTGCATGAGATGCGGGAGGAAGAAAAGGTGCCTTTTTTATTCTGTTGTACAGCTCCAGTATGGGCCACACACAACTGCAGTTGCCTGCAATGCCAAGTTGGGGAAGGGAGTCAAAGAGTCTAGGGACTGCCTCCTCCTTGCAATCCTGGGCTACACCCCAAAAGGGAAAAAGGGCCATGGCCTCAGACCCCCTCTGCAGTGATCTGTGGAGAGAGACTAGTGCACAGGGCAAAAGTGTGGAAGAATATGCTGCACCCCATAACGGGGTACAGTAGCAAAAAGCTCCCATGTGCATTCGGGAGCTTCAGGAATTCTGACTCTGAGCCTCCCCCTCAGTGGCATGGATTAGCATCACTCTTTGTTCTGGGCTGTGTTCAATTTCTACCTTTTTTATCATGTCCCCCCCTCTTATTAATTTCGTTTCTGAAGTAAACAATCCTAATCTTTTCAATCTCTCTTCGTATGACAGTTTTTCTTGCCTCTAAATACTCTCATCACCCTACTCTGAATTCCCTCTAATTCTGTAATATTCTTTATGAGATAGGGCGACCAATGCTTCACACAATATTCTAAATAAAGGTTTACCATCAGTTCATATAATGGCATTATAATATTTTCCATATTATTTTCCATCCTATTCTTTATGCATCCTAACATCTTGTTCAGTTTTTTGACCACAGTTGCACATTAAGCAGAGGTCTTCAATAAATTATCCACAGTGATGCCCAGATCCCTTCCTGAGTTGACACAGTTAATGCAGAACCATGCACAGTGTATCAGAAGTACATATTTTCCCCACCAATATGTTTTACTTTGCATTTGCCAACACTGAACTTTATTTGCCATTGTGTTGCCCACTTACATAGCTTGGTTATGTCTTTCTGAAGTTCCTCACAGTCTTCTCTGGTCCTGACTACCATAAATCGCTTTGTATCATATGCAAATTTGCTACTTCATTGATCACCCGTATCATTAATAAATATAGTAAACAAAATTGGACCTAATACAGAACTATGAGGCATCCCACTGTTAATCTTTTGCTGGGATTAAAACTTCTCTTTGCTTCCTGTCTTTTAGGCCAGGTCTACACTATACATTTTTTTTCAACGTAGCTCTGTTCAGAAGAGCGATAGGCTTTGGTTTGTTACGGACATGCCTACACCAGCAAAAGCTCCGACTGTAGATGCAATATCTGTACTGGCAAAACTGTGCCAGTTTACTTTTGCCAGTAAAGTATATTTCGCTCAGGAGGGTTGGAATAATCTATGCCTGAAAAAGCAGACTTTTGCTGTTATAAGCTGTTTTTCCAGTGGGAGTGATTTTTGACAACACTTTGCCTCAAACCCTGTGACTACTTATTATCTTTAGTAGTCTCTTGGGAAGGACTTTGTCAAATTTAAATAAATTGTTCTCCTTTATCCACCACTTTACTAACACATTCAAAGAATTCTAATTGGTTGGTGAGACATGATTTTCCTTTGCAGAAACAGTGTTAGAGTCTATCATCTCATGATCTTCCAGATATTTTACTATTCCATCTTTAATTATAATTTCAGCCAATTTACCAGGTACAGATGTAAAGTTTACAGGTCTGTAATTCCCTGGATCACACCTAGACTCCTTTAAAAGCCGCATTTGCTACTCTCTGATCCTCCGGTTTAGTCGGTGCGGGGGTTTTTTGAGAGAGATAGCAAATTTTTATGAGCAGCTCAGTCACATTGTACTTGAACTCCTTCATAAATCAGGCCTCTTTCAGTGCCTCTGTTGGCCAGGATTCTGTCCTCCACTTGTACTACTGCTTATTATTTTAGTAAATATTTGTTTTTCAATTATCTTCTACTCTAAAACCACATTTCAACCTAGATTTTCTTTTTTATGTTGGTGGAGGGAGGAATCCAAAATCAAGCTTAGAACATGATCACGGTTGCACCCTTAACTAGGGTAACACTATTTTGCAGCTCCCTAATGACAATTACTTAGATTGTAAGCAATTTGTGGAAGGGACTGTCTTTTTTATATATGTTTGAATAGCACTGACCACAATGTGAATAGGACCTCTAGGCACTACTGTAAAACAAATAATGATGATTAAGTAGTAATAAAGTAATTCTCTAACAGAGTTTAAAATACATTATAGTGAATTAAAACAAGGCACAGGGATTAGTCATGTGGCTAACACTAAAGGTCTACAATAATCATCCATAATCACTCCAGACTGAAAATTTTCCTCTGATGTTAAGTGAGTAAGTAAATAAAACATTAGTAATGAATAACCTTGAGCTATGTTACCAAAGGGTAAATATTTCTAAAACTTAATCAAGTTTATAAAGCCCACATACATACTGACATTTTAGATGCTTATAAAATATTTCCTTACTTTACCAGGCCCACACTTTGTGCCTTCTTTAACCAGTAGAGGGTCAGTCTCTGTGGGTGGCTTCATATAATCTAAAGATACACATACATGCTCTCGCACTTGAGCATAAATGATAGCAGCTTTTTCTTTAGTGAATGGAATGCGACTTGGATATGTACAAACTAACTTTCCACATGTGACATCCCTATAAAATTCAATAGCAAAGGAAAATAAAATGATACATGTGACATCTGATTGATCAATACATTAGAAAAACAAAACTGCAGAAAACGAGTGGGGTATTGCACATACTAGATCGATATAAAGGTCATAAGCAGGGCAAGGAAGGCAGAAAACTGATCTTTGAAATAAGGAGAAAACTGATGCACATCCACCAGATTACTCTTGCCTGCAAATGGGAACGAGGCCACAGTGGGGCACACATAAGAACCTCAGAATGGCCATACTAGGTCAGACCAAAGGTCCATCTAACCCAGTAGCCTGTCTTCCGATAGTGGTCAATGCCAGGTGCCCCAGAGGGAATGAACGGAACAGGTCATCATCAAGTGATCCATCCCCTGTCGCCCATTCCCAGCTTCTGGCAATCAGAGGCTAGGGACACCATCCCTGCCCCAGTAGTTATGTGCTTCATGGACATACAAGGATTACACTTAAGGTCGTGGTTTTTGTTCAGTTACGTTCATTCACGGCCCATGTTGGATCATATTAAAGAAGTTCTGTATTAAAATCACAAATGAGTTTGATTCCCCATAGTTTAAATTCCAGGGTATTACTAATTAAGAGGTCTCTTGGTTTTTGATACTGTTTCTCTCCCTCTCTGTGTGAAACTTGCAAGCTGCTAATTGGGTTAGTACATTCTAAGACAGAGTCGGTTCTCAAAGCAATTCTTTGTAACAACAATTACTCACACAGAGAGAGACTCAAAGCAATACTCTGTAACAACAGAAACAGCACCCAGAGGCTCCCCGCCCTTTTGTTGTATTCATCTCGCTTTGTTAACAATTGTGATTAAAATAGAGATAGAGGATGTATGTGGATGGATGCTTGGTGTGGATAATAACTGAATGATCAGGGAGGTGCCACCATAAGAATCCAGTGTCCATCGGCTGAAGAAGGCGTCAAGTGGAAATAACCCCAGATGGCAGACTGGAATCCACCCAACAGCCTCAAGAATGGGAGAACCAAAGAATAAGATAACAGCTGGCAGCACGGAGCCATCAGGAATGTGCCATCTGCTGATTGATTCGGCAACAGCATGATGAAGCAATTCCCACAGACTGGCCTAGGAAGAAATTCCTATAAAAACGGACTCTAGAAAGTGAGAACTTTGGGGTCTGATTCTGCAAACCAACTTCCAGGAGCGTCAGATGTGCATCTGACAAGGCCCTGCTCCCTCCTCATGTCCAGGCCACCTGGCCAGTGGCTTGGCATGAGCAACTCTAAGGCTGGTAACTATGATAACAACCTTGCAAAACCTCTGTGTGTGTGTGTGTGTGTGTATGAATGAATGTGTGAATAAATATGAGATTGAATGGAATGTTATAACTATAACTAACTGCTTACTATGATTCTTTCTGTATTCACAATAAATGTGGCATTTTTCCTTTTCCCCTTTAATAAGATCCTGCTGGTTTTTATTTTATTGGTATAACACCCACACCTCAACCTTTGTGTACCATGTGCTCTTCTGGTGGAAGAGGAAGCAGGTATGCAAGGCACTGAGGTCTATTCTGTCCAGTGTGGAGCATTACACCTAGTCAATAACCTTACTTGGGTCCAAGCACAGCTTCGCCTAATCCTTGCATTCCATGCTACAGGATCACGGTCTAGATGCTCACCAACTGCACATACTTTGAGAATGGCCAAGGCTAATGTATACAGAACACCTGAGACTAGAAGGAAATTTTATAAAGAAATTAAAGCAGCCTTACTAATGAACAGATAGTAAACGTTTGCCCCATACAGTAGAGGAAAGCAGAAAAGAAATATGTTTTTTCCTTAAAAACATACATCCAACTACAGATCTGAAATCCTTTCTTCGGATCATTCCCACAGTGTCCAAACCTATCTGTTTGACTATTGATTTCTTCATAACATGCAAGAGGAGCATTTTTAGAACCTGTAAGTTTTGAGATAAGATTGAGTATAATTAAAAGGAACACCAGATCATTTATTAATCTATCAGTACTTCTAACAGGCCTATCATTGCCGTACCTAGGTGCTACACATGGATTAGAGAAAACCAGGAAGGATAAAAATCTGTATTAAAAAATCAGATATCTTTCTGTTCAAATTGTATTTTTAATTAAATTAAATTATTTTTTACAAAGAAAAAAAGTAACTTATTTTAAAATTAAATTTCAAATTGTAACAACCTATCTTAAGGCCTAAATTTACTATAATCTACTAATCATTTAAATTAAATACAAAAATAATATTAAGCAGTATATTTGCTGCTGAAGTTTTAAAGAAAGTCAAACCACTGAACTGGTGGAAGTCACCGACTAAGCACCTGGAACCAGAGTTTGCTGAAGTATTAAACTAGCTTTAGACATCAGTAGCCTCTTCTTCAGGTGCAAAGAGAATAATTTATACATTCAGTTTATTCAACTAGTTCAGTCCCATAGCTAGTTCATTCAAAGTTGAGAAACCAATTGGCAGATGAAAAAGCAGAAAAGCTTGTTCTCCTCTTTGAATCTAAGAATAAAAACTAGGTGTGAGAGAATAGGATCTACTAGGTTCTAAAATCATGAAGGAAATGGTGACCTGAAGCAAACAATTCGATTAACTAAAATATTTCCTTTGTTTAACAAATCCATTAGTTTTAAAGTAAAACAGGTTTTGATACATTTTCTTGTGTATCCAGCACATTTAGGGTTGTTTTATTTAACTAATTTTTAAAAATTGTAAATGTTGGTTTTTTGCAGTTTTAATTGAATTCTAATTTTCATCCAAATAGAGCTTGACACAAATCAGAAATAAAAAATGAATCACCATTTATTTAAAAAACGAAATGCATCATTCAAAATTTTCTAACAACAAAAAAGCAAAAAATAAAGAATCTGAATAAGTGTATATTAAGCTATATAACTGCTTAAATAAATGTACATATATTGTATATCCTCCTGATTAGCAACAGGTAGTACCAGAATTCAAAGTAAAGGTTATATTTAGTTGCAATTCAACATGTTTTAATGGTTAAAATCAGTGAGAAGCAACCCTTCTCTAGGAAAACAGTGAAAAAGTACAAATGCAAAACATGATTAAATTTGATTATTTAGATCAAGGTTTCCTGCTTGCTGATTTTAATAATGATTTAAATTAAGCTACCCTGCAGCAAACAGTGAGATCTGTTCGGAATTGGTTTTCTAGTCTGCTCTTTGGTTAGCAAAAAAGAAGACATATTTTACAAATGAATTTTAATTTACAGTCACCACTTCGTTTTTACTTTACTTCTATAAAATCTAAGCTTCTGGATAACCTCCATGCCTTTATAACAATGTTTAATATCACTGGACGACTTCAGACAAGTCATTTGGCCTTCTGTACCTCATTTCCCCATCATCAATAAAAAGGAATAAACATGGTTAATCACTGCTATAAAGCGTTTTGGATATATGGATAGAAGTGGCTATGTAAGTCTTTCTTATTAATTATTATTATTATTACAGCATTTAGTGGAACTGGATTTTAGAACAAATTAGAACATAATTGTCTCCATTACCTTTTCCATAGATCCTCTGACACGCTTTATCAGCAGACTGGCAACGTCCTTTGTAACAAAAGGCAGTATTGTGTTCGCACCTGTGTCCATTCTGAACATAAAGATCAGCTGGACAGAATGCAGATGACCCATTGCAGTACTCATCGAGATCACACTGACTATCAGCCATGGGTCTACATTTCTTATTCTTTGCCTTAAACTAGAAAAAAGTAGGAATAAGGAGACTGTGCATGGTTTACAAAGATTATGGTCTATAATGTTTAAATAACAGAATTTATGTAAAGCACAAGAAAAGATACTTACAGTGAATAAGTAAATAACACCACCACATATATGCTGTTTAATGTGGTTGTCACTGACTGCGATGAATGTGAGAATTCTTTGTAAAATTCTTATATACTATATGTATGACTCCAGGTCACCCAGGGTTCTTTTAAATCATTTTCATCAATTTTTCCCTTGTCATGAAACATAAATTGATAGACTCCCAAGGCCTCTGTCAGAGTGGCCCTGGTGATTTAGCATATGGTACTCTTCCCCTACGGCAGTACAGAAAAAATGTCCCACCACGATGCCAGGAGACATCATACTGTTAGAGGTGTCATCTTTTGGATGACATGTAAAAGTATGATCCTTAATCTCAGAAATATTTCATTTTAAAGCCCTAATCCTGCAAAATTATGCACATGCTTAATTTTACACACGTGAATAGTCCGCTGACCCTGTCTGGAGAACTTGTTCCACTAGAAGATGCAGAGGTGGGATATATACCAATCTGAACTTCAAAGAAAGGAAGAGATCATCAAACCCTAGTGCTAAGGGAACCCTTATATGGGTGAAGTAAGGGAACTAAGCGGAAGCACGAACTGTAGATAAGGCACTGGACTGGGACTCAGGAAAGCTATGTTCAATTATCATCTCTACCACAGACAACCTTGACCATGGGCAAGTCACTTAATCTTTCTGTGCTCTGTTGCCCCAGGTATAATATGGTGATGATAATATTTCCCTCTCCCAACCTTTGTCTGTCTTGTCTATTTAGTCTGTAAACTTTCTGGGGCAGAGACTATCGTCAACTATGTTTTGTACAGAAATCTGTATAATTAAGATAAACACAGAGGTGTTTGCGCTCCCTTGTGCGGTACTGTTCTCTTATTCTTTAAGTTGTAAAAACATTCACTAGCACTTCACATTTTCAAAGAAGGCAAAATTATTTAGTGTCATGCAGGAGACTGTGATTGAGAAGATTTGTGTTATAATCCTGGCTCTGACTGGTTTATAGTGTGTCACGAGACAAGCCCATTGTAGCATAGTGCTGACTCACCACCGCGGCACCACCTGCTGGTCATCCAGGAATTAGCTCTCTCAGCCCCGGAGCATCCTCTATGGGCCGGTGTCTCACCCTCTGTTACCTACCCCTCTGCAGTCCCTTTATCTCCCCCACGTGTAGGCCCCACGTCTCTCCCGAACTACGGTGCCCCTTACCTTGGAGTGCTGCCCCTCACTCAGGGAACCCCACTCCCCTGAGCCCACCTCGCCTCAGTGACCCACTGCCAGTCCTCATCTAGCCCCTTTACTCAGGGGCAAACTGCAGTCTGCAATGGCCACTCATAATTGGCTAGGGGGTTGGACCTGCTGCCTTTCCCTGCAGCCCCAGTACCTCGTCAGGCCTTCCTGTCAGGCCTCAGCCAGGGAGGTCACCAGGCCTGAGCTCCCCAGCTCAGCCTGCCCCATCCCCAGCACTGCTCTGTTGAAGTGCTCCCAGGCAGTTCAGTCCTTCCCACCCCAAGGCTGGAGTGAGACTGCCTGCCTCCTAGCTCACAGCCCTCTTTATACCAGCCCTATCGGGCCTGGATTGGCTGCTACCTGCCTTTCCCTGATTGGCTCCTCGGGGCAGCCCTTTCCCAGAGCTGGTTTTAACCCCTTTCTGTCCGGAGCGGGGTGCTTACCCCGCTACACCCATGCAGTACTCAGGAGCTCCAGTGGAGCCCACTGTGGCACTTAAATTCTACCAAACCCACAGATTTGTTGAGCTTTGACAAAGCTGATGAACTTCACCAGAAAGTTTCTAGGCCAAGACATTGACTAAAAAAAAGGAATAAAAGAATTTTCAAAATAATATTTTTCCCTGAACATCCATATCAGAAAAGTGTTGTCTGACTGAAATTAAAAATGCTCGTTAAAATGCTCCCTTTGGCCAAAGACCACGCAGGCAAATGTCAAGTAAGAAGGACAGTTTTCACAAGGTGTGAGTATGGGTGGACACAAATGGAAAGCTGGTTTTCATCTTTAACTATGCAGTGAACAGTGTCTCTCCAAAATTTAGAAATTGTGTTAAACATCTGATAATCCTGAATATATACCTTACCTTACAGTTTTGGCAACATAATCCAGTACCACACTTTGCTCTTGGCTTAAGTTTACATTTGTTAGTACAGCATTTATCTTTTGCACACTCCTGAAAAATAAACCATAGACTCATTAGATATTCTAAAATTTTCCTTCTCTAAAGAGTCTGTCCAAGATTCTCATCCCTTAAGAATAACAACTTGAAAGATCCCCAAAGAAAAATGAGTGTCAAGCTACAACAAGGTTAATACCAACATGAAAACTGTTTATAAATATAAGTAAGATCTTCCGTGACTTTCCTAAATTTCAGCTGGGTACTAACTCTCAAAGCTCCATTCTTCTAAACTGAGAACAGTGGAATTTTACACTACTTAGGCTTTCTGGTGTTGAGTACTAACCTTTGCTGAGCCACAGTCACACTGCTCTCCTCTTTCCACAATACCATTGCCACAGACTGCCCTCTTGTAGGACAGATTCAAATAGGGTCTGTTAGAGAGGCAGTCTTCTCTCCTATGTTTCATAAAACTTTTGAAGTCTCTAATGCTGCAACTGCTAAAGGCTTTTACCCCATTGGAATGTCTAAAAATAAATTATCAATGAAAAATTATACCAATTGAAGATATTTAAAGATTCCGGAGTACTTAACATCATTAATGCTACTTTCCAAAATATTCAGCTGAGGGTCTTTCACTTCATTTGTAAATCTGCATTCAAATAATGTCTTAAGAATAAAAAATGGCAGAAATTAGCAACTAGAACATCATCCTTTTGTTTTATTATTGAGAAAGATATTAATATTTCTTTATCAGAGATATCGGCTAACTTAATTGTGCCTTTATCTTTCCAGAGGTAAAACATGGGATACCTAAATATGTTAGGGTTATTAACAGATAATGGAAATACATTTTCATTTATTTTCTTATAAACTAAAACTTTATGTGAAATATTAACAAAATCACATCACTGGATCATTTATAATTGCCCTAGTTTCCTTTAAATCACATATACACAAACATTACATACATTATAAAGTGTTACAATATCCTGAGCCATTTTATCAATATACAGATCAAATCTCCCTGTACCTGAGAAAAATAAACTGAAGTTGAACAATCTCATTGTAGAGCTAGATTCTGGTGATGGTTTTTGTAACACGGGCATCTGTCCATTAAAAATTAGAAAAGATATGCTATAGCTCAAACAGAAGTTATTGATTCGATGAACAAATTACCAGGTGAGGTTCTATGGCCTGTGTTATGCAGAACGCAAGAATAGATGAGGATAATATAGTTCCTTTTGGATTTATGACCTCATTTCATATAAATTAATTGCCACCAGCTACTAATGATTATTTGTCACAATTGACCTAGGCCCCAATACTGAAAACACTTCAGCATGTGAACAGTTTCACTGAGTTAGTCACAGGCATCTGTTTCCATAGTGCCCTTTGGCTGGATTTGACTAAGTGACAGCAGGGTTAAATGATCCTATTGAGAGTCCCCTGAGCCACTGGTTAGCTTATTGGCTTGTGAACACTTTCAGAAGCTTTCTAGAGCAGTACGGAGTAGCTCATTTTTAGCTTGTCTTGATCTGATCTGAATTGACTATATATAAGTAATGTCTGGTAAGACATATGTTATTGAAAATACAATTTGAGGCTTAGTCATATGACCTTGTATGTTTTATCCAAAAAATAATTAAAAGCAGTTTCCTGGAAAAAGAGCAAAGTAATGCCCAGTGAATGCCATGGGACAAATTTTGCATTGTTACATGCATGCAATCCCACAGATTTCAGTGAGATTGCCCCCTTATTGCAGACTTTGTCCAACAGAGTTTAGACTCTTTCCACCACTTTCAAGGGTTGAAAGGATTTTAAGCACATGACTGCCAGTAACTGTAATGATCATGCCAGACTTTGAAAATTAACCCTTTCCATGCAGTATCACACAAACAGAAAACTAATTAAATAAAGCATTACAAACAAGCCAACAGTGAATTCTGTTCCACTCAAAGCTCATTAATACAAGGAAAAGGTAACAAAAATCTATAATCAAAGCCTACTATGAACCTTTCAATATAAACATGAATAATGTATACTTGCATTCAGATGTGAAAAATTATTTTCAGATATGTTCTTTAGAAATTAGTTATTTTTTGGTATGCATAACTGGCACCCAAGACTTCCATTGACAACAGGCTAATTTGAGGAATCTCACACTTCACAGGAAGCACTCAGCACCTCACACAACCACTTAAATACGAATCCATGGTCGTTTATAATGATTGAACTTGCATGCCACAGGAAAACAGTTCTCAATAATAATAATGTCATGTTACATGAGGTATATAAATAAAAAAATCTTACACTGCTTTGGTGTTCATTATACAGATGGATCCAGAACACTGACAGTCCCTAGAATCATCATATGCCATTCCCAGACTAAGCCCCAGCAGCTGTGCAATGATGACTGAAAATGTCTCCAGTGTTACAGCCCTTTGATACTAAATAAGAGAAATAACTGAAAATCATCATCAAAGTAACTCAGATAAAGAAACAAAAACTATGATAAAATTCTAAACCTTTCTGTTTCCTGCCCAATGTAGTCAGGTCATATTTTATAAAAATGTCTGTACTTTTATGTAAAGAACCTCAAGATGCTTGTCTTCAATACAAGGCCAAAGTTCATGCCAACTTACATTCTGGAAAACTCAAATGAAAGCAATGAAGATGCCCAGGGTGTGAAAAACAGTGCAGAACTTGATATGCCATATGTAAAAGAAATGCATATTGTATTGCATATGGTAACTGTTCTAAAGATTCAATCCTGCGAAGTGCTAACTTCTGGCCTTGATGTAGCAAAACATTTAAAATTGTGCTTAACCTTAATTCATGAACAGTCCCAAGATAATGGGACTGCTTAAG
This sequence comes from Natator depressus, assembly GCF_965152275.1. Taxonomy (NCBI): domain Eukaryota; kingdom Metazoa; phylum Chordata; order Testudines; family Cheloniidae; genus Natator; species Natator depressus. Next base: position 1,364,923 of record NC_134259.1, read on the forward strand.
TGTTTTGCTGGATTAGTGCCAGAGTACTCAGCACCGTGCAAAGTAAAGCTCTAAAGTACTCTAAAGGGCTAGGAGGAGACTATAGAGCAAGTAAAACCTAACATTCAAAGTTCTACTGCAAATTTTTCTAACCAAGTGCCTAAAATCAAGCATCCAAATGCATATTTAAGGCATCTAAATACAAATGAGCTGTTTTTCACAGGTGCTGAGCACCCACCACCGCTCCTTCTGAAGCCAGTGTTACAATGTTCGCTAGCAATGTAGATCCAATAATACTATACCAGAGCAACTCCTCCAGCATAGTTTCTGAGACAAATCCTTCCTGCAAATGTTGCCCCTACATAATTAGGGTGGTCCCTGTAACTAAAACACAAAAACAGATTCTTGAATATAACTATGTTCTTCGTAGCATTGTTTAAAAGGACAATGTTTTTTGTGTCTTATAGTTTAACTTTTACTTTCTATTGTTTACCACATAAACACTCTGAGAAACCTGAAAATATTTTGTAAACACAGTACATCTAGAATTATATTTATAATAATTCACAGTATCTGTTCTATTATTTTTATAAGAGATGTTTGTTGGTCATGTGGAATTGTGTTGGTCCATGCTATGACAGTCTAAAAGATTTCCAGTGTGCCTTTTTAATAATAGAGAAATGTTCTTCTTACACAAATAAATATGCCATGTCATGTGGCCGAAGAACAAGGTAAGATTCTTTCCATTGTAAAAATCTTTGTAGTATCTCATCAGCTTCCCCTGTTGTGCGAATTTTATTATTATCTGTCCAAAACTCCAAGGAAGACAGTACAATTGTCATGTTAAGGGGTGTAAACATCTGAAAATACAACAGAAGAAACAGATGTTCAATTACGTTTTATGCATAGCAGTCTGTTAATTTTATAAAGAATAAGCTAAAGGCCAAACTTAGCAAAATGGACATCAACACAACAACACTTGGTTGCGGGGGCACTTCTCGCCAACACCTGTAAAACTAAAAAGGGGAATGGGGAGAGAAAAATGCAAGCAAAATACATAGTGCTTGCCCAGCAGACCAAACCCAACAGTTCTGAGAGGAGGGGTTTCTGTAAATAAAGAGAGGTTTCAGAGTAACAGCCGTGTTAGTCTGTATTCGCAAAAAGAAAAGGAGTACTCGTGGCACCTTAGAGACTAAACAATTTATTTGAGCATAAGCTTTCGTGAGCTACAGCTCACTTCATCGGATGCATCCGATGAAGTGAGCTGTAGCTCACGAAAGCTTATGCTCAAATAAATTGGTTAGTCTCTAAGGTGCCACAAGTACTCCTTTTCTTTTTGTAAATAAAGAGAGGATTCATAAGTAAAGCATATATTCAAATAAATAACAGGTTTTAAGTCCACAACACTACAATTTCAGAGGCAAACAAAAATTTTCCTTTTTTTTTTAGTACAAAAGGCTGAATGATGGGGGGGGGGGGGAGGATTTTCCGATTGGCAGCTGTTTAATAAGCCTAGAGATGCACCAATACAGCAATCTCTTCGAAGCTCCTCCTCCTCTGTGAGAAATAAGGAAGAAACTGAAAATTGGAAGCACTGAGGAGCAACCCTGGCTGGTGTCAACAGGTTTAGTGATATCAGGGCTCTGGACCAGTGATTACAGAGTGGAGATCTGTTACTGTTTGTATCTCTGGAGACAAGCAGACACCTAGAATCAAGATGACTTATGGCAAACAGAAAAAAAGATAACAAAGCTAGACAAAAAATTTTATAAAAGAAAAATACAAATTAGAAACCAAAAACAAAAGAACCAAGAGTCAAAACAAATGCTGAGAGAGGAATAAAACAGTTTTAGGGCTTGTCTACATGGGAAAATTTTCCAGTTATACTGTTATAATTATACTGGTATAGTTAACAGTATAATACCCCTGTGTGGACACTCATATGCTGGAGTAAGGGTGGCTTTTTTCAGTTTAGCTTAAACTGCTAATAAACTAATCCACAAATAGGGACTCTTATACCTGAAGAAGAGTGTCCACTTGGGGAGGTTACATTGGCATAACTTAGTGGTTTATATTCACATGCCACCTTATATTGGTATAACTGCCCCATGTAGACAGGCAGACAGATTTTCACTTTCCTGAGGGACACAAATGGACAAAAACTGGGGACGGTATCCTGCAGAGTTCCTACACTCCCAGATGGATGAGAGCACCAGGGTCTGTGGGTGGAATCTAGGGTTGATTATGATTGGCTAACATTGTGAAAGAGGCTAAACCTGCCCACACTAGGTGCTAATGTGTTTTTAAACAGCACTGAATTAAAACGTTACATAACATATCTGTCTGAGGCAACAAGTTTAAAAAAAAACACCTTTTTAACCAATCTAGACAAGACTTCAGAGAAATACAACACAAGCTTGAGGTGAAGCACTTAAACATTTTTTCTCTAATTGCTATAAAGATCTCCTGGCTATCATTAGCCAAAAACTTGAGAGCCAAGAATTAAAATCAAGACGAAACAACTCCCTAGAGAAAATGAGAAAATCTAGAAAATCTTTGACCTTTAATAACATCCAAGTAAAACATCCAGATTTCATTTCAATATGAAACAAAAAAGGCAGTAACTTACACTGTTGACAAATCCAAGAAGCTGGACTATTTTCTGTGTTATAACATCCTTGTCTGAACCCAGATAGTTGTACTGGAAAATAACACAATTCTTTAAGTAACAGCTAAAAATCATTACAGAACAACATTTTTTTGGTCAGTCATTTCCCTGATGAAGCAGTGGAATGTTCACATGAGCCTCAAATTCTGAGCGTTTAAATGTGTCTAATTATTTTAATTCTCAGTTTCCTTCCAATTCCATGAACAAAATATGCATTGATTCTTTGACAAAATGGATACTACATATCTGATAATTCCAGATTCCATTACTTTAAGCGACATCCATGACTTCTTTGGCCTCAGCCTGCCACAGCAGCAGGGCTGGAGTAGCTGTCAGCCCCTGCCCAGGAACAACGGCAAGAGAGCAGCCTGGGGATGGAGCAGTCCCCAAGGCCGGAGCAGCAGCCTGGGGCATGGGCAGTGGCCTCAGGAGCAGCAGCTGGGTCTGGAGTAGCCCTCAGGGCTGGAGCAGCAACCAAGCTTGGTAAGCCCCCACTGCAGGAGCAGCAGCTGGGGTTGGAGCAGTGGTAAGCAGTCAGCCCCCGGTGCGGCTCTGACTGTTAGTCCTCCCCACCCCCTGAAGGGTATTTTTAGTAAAAGTCAAGGACAGGTCACAGGCTTACGTGAATTTTTGTTTATTGCCCGTGATCAGTCCGTGACTTTTAATAAAAATTCCCAAGACAAAATCTTAACCTTACTGATTATTACATCCCAGACCTTTAGAAGGACAGCCTTAAAACGATGCATTTTTATGACATGTTTTAAAAAGTAGCGGAAATATATGAAGTAAAGCAAATTTGACTGATATGGACTTACCAAACCCTTGTCCAAAATGACATACATTTCCAGGTATCTGGGGGATTTAGTGACATCTGACATTGACTGAAAAAAAGGCCTTCAACATTTCGTAATTATTTCAACATTTTACCTTTTGTATCACTTATTAACACTGTGAATATGAGGTACATTCCTTAACACTAGATTTTTAGCTCGAATACCTATGCTCAGCTGTGCTGCTCAAAACCACCACCATCATCCTTTCATGGAAAGAGTTCTATATTTCTGAAAACAATCATAACCTTAAAAACGTATGGTACATTATTTGTTAGACTAAAAGATTCAGTAATACAAATAACAATAACATTCCAAAAACTTCAGCATAATTTGGTCTTAAAATTTCTGTACCACAATATTAAGAAAATAGAGATGAGTATAAAACAAACAGACTACACAACTGATAACCCTTCTGATAATGACACTCACTCTTCATTATTAGCAAAACTTCTGAACCAAGGAGCCGCAGAAGTAATATGCACAGCTGGCCAAACCAGCCAAATGCCATCACTTTCCGGATACTTGAAAAGTGAAAAATTGGATATTCTGATGCCAAATTTTAGTCTCAATCAAAAATAATTTCCCCCTCCCACTCCACTCTATGAATTGGTCTCCCTCGTCCAATGGAAGCTTCTGGGGGACCAAGATCTTAAGCCCCAAACATCTCTGGAGAACTTTATGCCTCCTATGCCATTTTGGTCTTATTTTTGCTCTTTGAAATGCCACCAGTTCTCTGGTGGGATAGTTAAATGTCCCTCCAGTCAGTCTCCGCTCTCAACACTGGCACCAGCAACATCTTGTCTGTTGTCTCTGTGGTCCTCAATGCCTTCTTTGACCCAGCAAATAGGATCTACACATGAAGTTCTAGGAGAGGGATTTTCTTCTGTGGAAGGCCAAGATTGAAAATCCATCCTCTAATCAAGCCACAGTGGAAGGGCATAAAGAGTGAGTAGTTAAAGTTGAAGTAGGGAGCCAAAAATAAGGCATGACTGTCTACATTTGCAAGTGGAAATTAGACCTGCGGTTTAATGCTGACAGTGAGACTCGACTCAGGGAGATTTACAGGCGTTATCCTCATTCAAACACCTGAGGCCGGAGCTGTGCATGTGTGGTTAAAGCCATCCTGACTGAGATAGAACTATTCCCCTGAATATGGGACAGCATTAGTAACATTGTGTCTGCAGATACCGTGGTGACACAGAGCATCATGTTCAGGCTAATGGATCACACTTCCTTATGAATAACTTATTTCCAGTACTATTGTTTCTTACCAAAGTTGTGGCTCTCATATGCCCACTTTCTGCATATCATGCACATAATTAATAATTAAATCCAGATTCAAGACCATCACAGTGAATTTCCTGTGCCCTGGATTTCAGGTTAGACATAATCTCTATCATTATGATAAAAAGTGGAACTCACTTCAATATCTGTATGCAGCTTGTAAGACACCTTTTCTGTCACCTTTTCTCTCCCTATATCAGTGTAGTTGTTTGCAAAAAGTGGACTCTCAGTGTTTTTATTCTTTATTTGATAAATAATGTGCTCAAACCCAGGTGAAGAATCCAAGGGTTCAATTCCATAGCTGGCATTCTCAAACTGCAATAGCCCTCTGAAAAAGCAAACAGTGCAGGTTACATAAAGTTATAAAATGATCTGAATTAATCTGCCATCAGCTTGAGACCTTAAATGTTAGATACTATATATAGTGGGCACCATTAAAAAGTCAGCATTTTCCAACTGCTACCACACTAGTGTCTGGGATACTGAATTTTACTAGAGGTATTATTATAATTAATTATATTAAAATTATATTAAAATATTTCATTACTTGAGCCCAGAGCAGGTGCTGAGTGTCACAAGTGAATTGGGAAAGCCTTCAATATATCCTTGGTAGTAGCAATCATCCTAAATAAAAAAAATTAAAAAATCAAAGAAAAATGAATAAACTATGCTTATCCGTAAGTATAGTTCTCCAACCAGGTCATCTCCACTTATCCATACATTTTGGAGCTTCCAAAGACACTTATATGGAACTTGAAACCATCTAAAAATAGAAGTGTGGAGGTAGAACACATCTCACTATTCTGACTCAAAATCTGAGGTCAGTGCCCGCCAGAGCAACTGGGCAGGGAGCTGGAGGGATGAGTGAGGGACTATAGGAGGAGAAACCTTTCCACAAGGCTACAGAGTGGCTCCACAGCTGTTCTGCACAGGATACTTCATCCTAATGGCTAAAGTAGTCTATGCAAGGCCTTTACATGTTTCCCTGGTAGAACAGGAGAAAGGAGTTGGGAAGATCTGCATTGCAGATCCCCCAGACCACTCCCCAGCATGTTCATACTCACCCTGGCCTCCTCCTCCCCACCTTTGGAGAGACGCCAAACCAGTAAACAATAGAGTCGTGAGGAGAAAGGAAAAAGATTAAACACTTTAAAAATTAAATGGAGGTGAGGGAAGGGCGTGCATCTAGATGGCATGACCCAATGGGAGAGCAACTAGTGATCCTCTTTTCTACCTCTTGGGATCCTTTCACAGATCCACCCTGGAGACCACAATAAAGCAGTCTGAGAGAAGGAATTAAGGGACCCATCCGGAAAGATGCTGCACTTCCTCAACTCCTATTGTTTTCAGAAAAAGCACATTAGCTTGTGTGAGGAAATCCTAATAAGTTAAGCAATGGATTACATTAGGAGAAAAGGCAGGTAGTGTGACACCAGCCTCAGCTAAATCCTGGAGTAGAGAATCCATATGGGGAACAGTTTGTGATGGAGGATCTAAACATTACCTTAGGTAAATGTATAGGACAGTAGAAAATCCCCAATTTTCCTGTCCTGGCCTTCCCCTCTGAATTTAAGCACAAGTGATATGTTTGCTCCTTTAGTGTCCATTCTGCAAGTTAACTACTGTAAGCACATTTCAGTCTAACTAGTCGTTTCTTTGAAAAATTTGGTAATTAGCCAACCAAAATAAACTTGAAGTAAGTAATCTTATTGTTAATTCTCTATGGAGAATGTTTCCTTGAAGAAATCTCATGCCAAGATTAGTAGAATGTCAGCAATAAATAAGTAAAGATAGGGAGAGATTTTCTGATACTTAAAAAAATGTAAAATCCCCAGAGAGCATTTCTAACAGGAACTCTGTTCTGAAAAAGCTAAAAAGCTGCAAAACAAAGTAATTAAATCTTACCTTAATATGTGGGAAATCAGAATGAACAGCCCCCCCTTTGCTGTAAGTATAAACCCTGAAATCATCAGATAAAAATAGTCTATAAAAAGAGAATAAAAAATGTTTGCATTAAAAAATAAAGATTACACATCACTGCAAGTTTAAAGAGCACCCACACTATTTTCAATATGCTGCAATGATTTGCATCACCCCTTAGTTTTGTTTCTTGAGTTACAATTTAATGTTTTATTGCTTCTTTCAGACTGGAAAATTGCTGAGCTAGATGAGGTGCCAGTTATGTGCAGCCTTCAGATCACATAGCTACAAACCCTTCTGAGGATTCCAAGTTCTTTTGCTGTTTGCCAGTCAGCTTCTCAATCTTCTGCTTAAGTCTTGAAACGGAAGAATACATGGATCTCTGAAAATATTTCCTACTACAGAATCTTAGATTCTCCTATTGTCAGTGCACAATACTAGTAATAACTGAGGCTACAGCAAAGAAGATAGAGAAGTATCAGCTTGGACTGTTACAGACTGAAAATTATAACCAATGATTGGAAAAGAAAGGGAAGTTGAAGACAAATTATCCAATATTTAATAAACCTTATTAGAACCTTTTTTTGAGCCACATGACTGGCTTATAACAGATAAGAGCCAAAGGGTTAGGAACAAAGTCAATCACTTACTGTCGCTTCAGGTGAAGAGTATACGGTGTCCCTCCTATTGTAATGACATAGGACACTTTGTCCTAAACCAGCCAGAATGATAGAGAAAAAAAGAATTCAGTAACACAATATTTTGCAGAGTAATTCTGCATTTATTAAACATGAATATAAATTAAAAATGCACCACAAATGTTTCTTAACGGGCAATGGATGGACAGTAACATGGTTATCAGCGCAGTTTTAACATCTCGACAGCTACCAGAACAACTGCCCTGTATCCTTCCAATACTCTGTGGAATGATTGTCTGTGGTTTCCTAAAAAGGCTCATCCACCACTCTCCCTTTGACTGACATACACTGTATTCCACATGTTCAAGATGTGTGTCTGTGTTTTATGTCAAACACACAGGAGAAATAATTTAATAGCCAATTCCATCTCAAGATATCCAGATGTGTGCAAAGGCAAAAAATGCCAGTGATAGTGACCAGGTGATGGACATTGCAGTGAATAAAATGGGAACTGATACATCATAGCTTCAACTGGTGAGGGAATTTGCTGAAAGCATTATAGACCGCTGGAATCTAGAACCCGGAATCCAGTGGACAAATAGGATGGAAGTAGAAATAACACATTTCACCTAATTCAGAAGAGCATCATTCTGAAGTCACATGAAGGAATTCATCATTTTAGAATCAGCTGCTGCTTCTTACTTTTGTGAACAAACAGTTGAATGCTCTTGTTAATTTGGGGGGAGAATTACTGAAGATTATTGTTCAAGATAACATGATTTAAGGCCCCTTCCTTAATCTCCAAGACATGTATGTAAATATAAGTTTTCATTGCCACTCTCTATTGTTATTAATAAAAATAAAATGGTGTATATCAACAGAACCTTTCATCACAGGATCTCGTAAAGGTTTATAAAAATTCAAATAGAAAAACTGAAGCACAGAGGTGACATGACTTGCCCCAAAACAGACTATACAAAGAGACTTTAGAGCCAGAAATAGAACCTAGGAGTTCTAGCCTGTCTCCTACTCTGACCTCCAGGCAGGGTGAATAAAAATCAATGACTTTTTTTTTTAAAAATTTAAAATCTGATTTTTTTTATTTAAATCAGATTTTTTGATAAAATGCTTTTTGAGAAAAAAACTATCTAAAGATAGTTTTAATTAAGATACATTATAGCTCAAAGACATCATGGAATAGGGATTATAAATTCTAATTCTATAGTATGAGACAATATATTCATGTAATGTCTAAGAAAAGTTTTGTAAATGAGTTCCAATAGTTCATGGATTAGGGACCCAATCTTATGGGGTTCCAGGGGCTTCTGTATAGATTATTTAGGTTAATCTTTCTATCTACCCAATGGGACTCAGTGCTCAGTCTAGAAGATACCATCAGAGATGCTTAGTTTTGCAGTTCTCAAACTGTGCATTTGGGTCTCCAGAGATAACATGCTTGTTAACAGCAAAAATGTTTTAAAATAAAATAAATAAATAAATAAAATAAATAATATATAGAGGTGAGAAATAACAGACCTCAACCCTACTGTCCCTCTGCAAATTTGTGTAGACAGAGTCAATCCCTTATCTCTCTCTAAAAGTGTAAAGTTTCAAAAAGTTCAATGAATAGAAGATTGTTGGGAGCAGAATAGACAAGAAGAAGAAGAAGTCTGGAGATAAATGTAAGAAGGGAGGGACAGGCAGTAGAAACAAAAGTGAAACTGTTGGAGCAGCATATTCCAGAAGTCTTGAGGTCTTTCTGAGTGTAGCCTTAATTGATTTGAGATCTACCATACCATTCTCTCACTAGAAGGGAAAACCTATAAAGGCAGCAGGCCGTAAAAGAGACCCAGTTTGGGAATATTTTAATGAAGTTCCTCTTCCTGTAGCATGCATGCAAATTGCAAACAGTGCAACAAAGAAAGGCCTGGTTACCCAAATGAAACAACATCATAAGAAGTGTTCCTTCTCAGGAGGAAGCTGCATTGAAGATGATGAAGGGAACATGTCTGAACATGGTGATGCAGGATCTTCAGGTTGTGACCGAAGACTTTTTTATTTCATACTTCTTTCGAAGGACTGCCTGTCTTCCTTCTGGACTATTCTTGAATTCTCATGTTGGAGCAAAAAATATAGTTGTTACTCTATGGTACTATCATTTTAGATGCAGCTGTGATAAAAAATAAATAGTTGAAATAGGCAGATCTTCCTTTTACAATTTCACCTTTAAAGTAGTACTGAGTGTCAGTGAATGCAATGAGTAATACTAAATGAGCAGTATGGTAATAATAATTAAATAACTGCATTGACTTATTTTGTTCAGGAGAATCCATCCTCAACATACAGGATTCTGAAGACTATCCACCTTCAAGATCACCATCATTTTCTGTAGTTTCAGAGTTAACTGCCAATGACAGTGTTTCAGTCACATCATGTATGTCACATAGCCACAGTATACCACCTGTAGCAAAAAGAAAAGACACTCCACCATCCAGAAACAACCATAGATAAATTTGTGATAAGAACCAGCAGATTACAAAAAGAGGTAATTGATGAAAAACTTGCCTGGTTTGTTTATGAAACAAACTCTCCTTTCTGTATGATTGAGAACCCACACTTCATTAACATGGTTCAGTCATTAAGACCAGGATACAGTCCACCCAACAGCGCAGATGTCGCAGGCAAATTGCTGGATAAAGTGTATGAAAGAGAAACTGAGCAGGGTGCAAGAAGTTTAGAGGATGAAATTGTTAACCTGAGTCTTGATGGGTGGAGCAATGTCCACAATCATCCTGTTGTATGTGCTTGTGTGACAACAGAAGAAGGGAATGTTTTCCTTCCAGAAACAACTGATACCTCAGGAAATGCACACACAGCAGAATACTTACAAGAAGTAGCAGTAAAAGCTATAACAAACTGTGAAAAAAAATTAAAATGTCTAGTATGCAGCTTGGTCACAGACAATGCTGCAAATGTATCCAAGATGAGAAGAAATTATTTAGAAGAGAGTGAAGAGCGTCCCAAACTAATAACATGCAGTTGCATTGCTCATTTGATGCACCTCCTAGCCAAAGACTTCGGTGTTCCAGAAATAAAGGCTAATGTTGTTGAAATTGCAAACTACTTCTGTAACAACTACTTTGCAGCAGCTGCTTTGAAAAATGTGGGAGGAACCAAGATAACTCTCCCACAAGATGTGCGATGGAACTCAGTAGTGGACTGTTTTGAGCACTACATCAAGAACTGGCCTAATCTGATGCCAGTTTGTGAACAAAACTGTGAAAAAACAGATCGCACCGTCACAGCCAAAGTTCTCAACACTGGATTTAAGAGAAAAGTTTTAATACACGCGGAGTACCCTGTAGCCTATTTCTGTAGCCTTGAACAAAATGCAGGGGAATAGCTGTTTTATGGCTTATGCTGTTGAAATTTGGAAGGAACTGAGTGAGATCTTAAAAAGAGAAATATGCAACAACAGAGTTAAATTAGAAGCATTAAAAAAACAAATGGGACAAACACTATCTCCAGCTCATTTTCTTGAAAATATTCTCAATACTCGGTACCAGGGTCAAACCTTAACTGCTGAAGAGGAGGAGTTGGCTATGACATGGACATCCAGCAATCATCCCTCCATAATGCCAACTATAATGAACTTCAGAGCTAAGGGCGAACCATTCAAGAAATATATGTTTGCTGATGATGTTTTAAAGAAAGTCATACCAGTGAACTGGTGGAAGTCACTTAAGCATTTGGATTCAGAGACTGTTGAAGTGATAATCTCACTTTTAACAGCAGTAGCTTCTTCTGCCGGTGTAGAAAGAACATTTTCTTTCTTTGGACTAATTCATTCCAAATTGAGAAATCGTTTGGGACCTGAAAAAGCAGGAAAGCTTGTTTTTCTTTTCCAGATTATGAGCAAACAGGAAAATGAAGGTGAAGACGACTGAGTTAGCTGCAAAAGCCAATATTTTAAGTTATTGTTATTAAGTCATGTTGACCTGGCTGACATAATCAATTTAATTTTTTTTTAATTAATTGAACTATTTTAGTTAAAAACAATTTTAACAAAAACAAACCTGATTCTGAAAAACTTGAATGTTTAACTAAATTCAAAAATTCATATGCTTGTTTTGTTAAAATATTATATGTTTGCTGTTGAAGAAAAAAATCCAGAATACATAACGTTGTTGTTTTAGTTAAATAAAACAATTTAAATGTCTGTCTGGTGATGTTCTCCTCCTAATACAGAATGGCAAGAAAATCCCCCAAATATTAATGATTACCCTGTTGAATTAGAGATAGTTCACCTCCCAATGACTTCATAAATATCTGCTTCAATTACCTTTGGTAAACGAAATAACCAAACAATCATTCATTTTCTGATATAGTTGTAAAACTAATCTGAAAGGTTTTCAAAATAAATCACTTTAAAAATGTATAGTGTGTACCTTCTAGAAATGAAACCTACATCTATCTCTGAATTGTGAAGAATATGTGTTAAGGTTATAACAACCAACAAGAATGCACTTGTATGTAGAAATCCATGATTAAATCGAGTCTTCCTGACTTGATTTCTGCAAAAAAGGACCAAGGGGTTACAGTGGACGAGAAGCTGGATATGAGTCAACAGTGTGCCCTTGTTGCCAAGAAGGCCAATGGCATTTTGGGATGTATAAGTAGGGGCATTGCCAGCAGATTGAGAGACGTGATCGTTCCCCTCTATTCAACATTGGTGAGGCCTCATCTGGAGTAATGTGTCCAGTTTTGGGCCCCACACTACAAGAAAGATGTGAAAAAATTGGAAAGCGTCCAGTGGAGGGCAACAAAACTGATTAGGGGGGACAGGACTTATGAGGAGAGGCTGAGGGAACTGGGATTGTTTAGTCCGTGGAAGAGAAGAATGTGGGGGGATTTGATAGCTTTCAACTACCTGAAAGGGGGTTCCAAAGAGGATGGATCTAGACTGTCTCAATGGTAGCAGATGACAGAACGATGAGTAATGGTCTCAAGTTGCAGTGGGGGAGGTTTAGGTTGGATATTAAAAAAAAAATGTCACTAGGAGGATGAAAAGAAAAGGAGTACTTGTGGCACCTTAGAGACTAACAAACTTATTTGAGCATAAGCTTTCGTGAGCTACAGCTCACTTCATCGGATGCATTCAGTGGAAAATACAGTGGGGAGATTTATATACACACACAACATGAAACAATGGGTGTTACCATACACACTGTAACAAGAGAGTGATCACTTAAGGTGAGCTATTACCAGCAGGAGGCCAGGGGGGTGGGGGGGGAACGGGACCTTCTGTAGTGATAATCAAGGTGGGCCATTTCCAGCAGTTGACAAGAATGTCTGAGGAACAGTGGGGGGTGGGGGCAGGAGGGAATAAACATGGGGAAATAGTTTTACGTTGTGTAATGACCCATCCACTCCCAGTCTCTATTCAAGCCTAAGTTAATTGTATCCAATTTGCAAATTAATTCCAATTCAGCAGTCTCTCCTTGGAGTCTGTTTCTGAAGTTTTTTTGTTGAAGAATTGCAACTTTTAGGTCTGTAATCAAGTGACCAAAGAGACTGAAGTGTTCTCCAGCTGGTTTTTGAATGTTATAATTCTTGACATCTGATTTGTGTCTATTTATTCTTTTACGTAGAGACTGTCCAGTTTGACCAATGTACATGGCAGAGGGGCATTGCTGGCACATGAGGGCATATATCAAACTGGTAGATGTGCAGGTGAACGAGCCTCTGATAGTGTGGCTGATGTGATTAGGCCCTATGATGGTGTCCCCTGAATAGATATGTGGACACAGTTGGCAACGGGCTTTGTTGCAAGGATAGGTTCCTGGGTTAGTGGTTTTGTTGTGTGGTGTGTGGTTGCTGGTGAGTATTTGCTTCAGGTTGGGGGGCTGTCTGTAAGCAAGGACTGGTCTGTCTCCCAAGATCTGTGAAGCACTGGAATGCATTACCTAGGGAGGTGGCGGAATCTCCTTCCTTTGAGGTTTTTAAGATCAGGCTTGACAAAGCCCTAGCTGGGATGATTTAGTTGGGGATCGGTCCTGCTTTGAGCAAGGGGTTGGACTAGATGACCTCCTGAGGTCCCTTCCAACCCTGATATTCTATGATTCTAAGAAATCAAATCCACCCTGCCTGCAGGTATCACCACCTATAACGTTTATGGTATTGTGACTCATTACAGGAAAGACACAGAAACCCAAATTTAAGATTTAACAAACTTGAAGAAAAAACTATTTTCAAACCTTACGTAGCCCATGCTGCCAAGTTACATATCTGAAGCCTGAGCTAAAGCAAGTCAGTGAAGAGACTCCCATTGACTTCAATGGGTTTTAGAATGTGCAAAAAGTTATACACATTTAAGTCTTTGCAAGAGTGGTGCCTTAAATTGTACATTTATTTATCAATAGATTATAATAACTTGCCCTTTTATTTGTAGTTTTGAGTCCACATGTATTATTATTGATTTAGCAACCAAATTATTTTATAAAACATTTGTAGTTCCACTTTAAGGTTACTGCTCTGAGTGCCAAAGCACTTTGCCAAATATACAGCCCTTCTCAAAGACTCATTGGCCCCACAAGGGACTGTAAGATGTTTCACTGCAACATTGGAAACACCTTACACACTATAGCCACAAATGTGCTACAAGGCTTGTAGCATTTAAAGGATTTTAACAGATTCTCACTGTACCTCCATCTGCACATATTTAGGTTACATAATTTAATATCTAATTATATATATAGGAACAACTGTATTCCTTAACTACAAGTACCAGATCTCCAGTTATATTTGAGGATATTCTCTGTGGATCTGTGATGTGCAAAAATATTTGAGAACCTAAAGGAGGGAAATATGTTAGTTATTATTTTTATGTAATAATACCATTACAAACATACCTAAATATTTGAATCAGACTCAAAGCTCCACTGTGCTAAGGGCTGTACAAGCACAGACATAAATAGGTTCCTGCCCCCAAGGAATTTATCAGCCTGCAAAGATTTACATGCATGCTTAACTTTAACAAAAATTAAGCACGTGTAAGTTTTGGTAGGATCAGGGCCTAAAAAGATAAATGATGGGTGTGGGAGAGATACATTCAAATACATCCACTTTGTAAATATATTTGCTTTGAAAAAGTATATCTATAAATCAGTAAACAGCTATCTATCCTCCACTGCCCCTCACTTTAGGCTATGTCTACACTACTGCCTATGTTGGCAAAATTTGTCACTCAGAGGTGTGAATATTTCACCCCCTGAGCGACACAAGCTACACTGACCTAAGCACTAGTGTGCACAGCACTAATGTGGCAGGAGAGCTCCTCTCCTGTCCACACAGCTTCCGCCACTTGCAGGGGTGGTTTTTTTCTGCCGACGGAAGAGCTCTCTCCCATCAGAATAGAGTGTCTTCGCCAGATGTGCTGCAGCAGCGCATCATGTACACATGTAGCCTTAGTTATCATTCGTTTTCATATAAATGCTGCATCAGAAGCAATCTTAAAGAGAGCCCTTTTACAGACAGATCAGCTGTCATCCAGCATGGCAGGGAATACAGTGAGAGAGAATTGTCGGAGAAGCAGACACACAGGTGGTCAGAGAGGAACATGCAGGGTGCGACACTATTTATACCATCAGAATCCTCCCACATCCTTCCTTCTCTTTCACTGGCACTGCAATAAATAACTCCCAGCCTGCGTTAAAGAGTCTCCACTAACTCCAGTCCTCCCTCCCACTCTGCTCTAGCTCCACACTCAACTCACCTTCCCTCCCCAGGAGGTGTAGGATTTGGGGGGGCTTTTTGGGAAAGGGGGCTCCGTGAAGCAGGTGACTTTGGAGAGGGAATCTCTCCTTATTAGCAGTATCAGTGTGTGGGGATGGCTGGGGGGTCGGGATCTTGCCTGGATTCAGAGTATCCAGGGGGGCGGGGGGTTGGTGAAGCAAGTAGCTGTGGGGAGACTAAGTGGTAGATGTCTGCCAGCTGGGGGGTGACTCTGGGGAGGTCTCTTCTCTTGGGGGCTGTCATAAATATAAAGGGAAGGGTAACGACTTTCCTGAATACAGTACTATAAAATCCCTCCTGGCCAGATGCACAATATCCTTTTACCTGTAAAGAGTTAAGAAGCTCAGGTAACCTGGCTGGCACCTGACCAAAAGGACCAATAAGGGGACAAGATACTTTCAAATCTCAGGGGGCAGGGGAAGGGGGGCGGCTTTTGGCTGTCTGTTCTGTGTGCTTGCCGGAGAGAGATCAAGAAAGCAAGCAATCCAACTCCATTAGAATTAGTAAGTACTAGCAAGGAAATGCATTAGTTTACTTTTGTTTTGGCTTGTGATTTTCTCTGTGCTGAGAAGAAGGTGTATTCCTGGTTTTCTTTTTGTAACTTTAAAGTTTTTGTCCAGAGGGAAATCCTCTGTGTTTTAAATCTGATTGCCCTGTGACATTAGCTTCCCTTTTAATTTTACAGAGGTGCTTCTTTTACCTTTTTCCTTTCTAATAAAGTTCTGTTCCTTTTAAGAGCCTGAACGATTTGTCTATTGTCCTAAGACCCAGGGGTTTGGGTCTGTGATCACTTTGTAACCAATTGGTTAGGATATTATTCTCAAGCC
The DNA here is from genome assembly GCF_965152275.1 of Natator depressus. Taxonomy (NCBI): domain Eukaryota; kingdom Metazoa; phylum Chordata; order Testudines; family Cheloniidae; genus Natator; species Natator depressus. The sequence goes on from NC_134259.1 coordinate 1,380,866, forward strand.
TCCCCCAGGAAAGGGGGTGTAAGGGCTTGGGGGGATATTTTGGGGGAATAAGAACTCCAAGTGGTCCTTTCCCTGATTCTTTGTTAAATCACTTGGTGGTGGCAGCTTACCCTCCAAGGGAAAAAGAGTTTGCGCCTTGGGGAAGTTTTACCCTAAGCTGGTAGAAATAAGCTTAGGGGGTCTTTCATGCGGGTCCCCACATCTGTACCCTAGAGTTCAGAGTGGGGAGGGAACCCTGACGGGGCGACTGTGGGGTAGTCTCACATTAGGGGAGGCGGGGGTTCTCTCCTGTTGGAGGTAACTAGGGAGCATCTCTCCCAGTTTGGAGTGATTGTGAGAAGGGGCAGTGAAGCAGGTGACGATACGTCAGGGGTCAGTCACTTTGGAGGGGGTCTTTCCTCTTGGGGTGGCTGGGGGGTGGTGTGTGTCTGTGAAGGGTCTGTTCCTTAACGGATGATGTGGGGCAATGCAGGAGTTGATCAGGAGTTGTGGGGGTCAGCGCAGGGGGGTCTCTCCGTTGGGGGGGATGGGGGATCAGTGTAGGGGACTGTGGAGTGCAGGGCTGTGGGGGGTAGTGCAGGGCTGGCTGGGGGGGGTCTCTCCCTTGGGGAGGTGATGCAGGTCAGCACAGGGTGCGACGGGGCTGTGGGGGATCAGCATAGGGGGTGTCATGATGTTGTGGGGGTCAACAGAGCGGGTAACAAGGGGCTGAAGGGGGTCAGGGAGCAGTCTCTCCCTAAGGAGGTGATGGGGTGTCAGTGAAGGGGATGATGAGGCTGTGGGGGGTTAGGGGACTGTGGGGCAGTGCAGGGGTGACGTGACGGGGGGCCAGCACGGGGGGGGTGACAGTGGGCAGGGCGGGGGGGTGATGGGGTGGGAGGCAGCGGGGGGTGATAGGGGGCAGGGTGGGGGCAGTGGGGTGGGTGACGGGGGGCAGGGCAGGGTGGGTGATGGGGCGGGGTGCAGCGGGGGGGTGACATGGGGCAGGGCGGGAGGCAGTGGGGTGGTGACAGGGCAGGGGCAGGGCATGGGGGTGACAGGGGGCAACGCGGGGGGTGACGGGGCGGGGGGCAGCGGGGGAGTAACAGGGGGCAGGGCAGCGGGGGGGCGACAGGGGGCAGGGCGGGGGGTGACGGGGCGGGGGGGCAGGGCGGGGCGCGGCGGGGGGCAGCGCGGGGGGCGAGGGGTGACGGGGCGGGGCGCGACGGGGGGGTGACGGGGGGCAGGGCGGGGCGCTGACAGGGGGCAGCGCGGGGCGGGTCACGGGGCGTGGGGCAGCGCGGGGGGGTAGCTGGGGGGCAGCGCGGGTCCCCCCCCCTCACCGAGCCCGGCGAGCAGGGCCTCCAGCAGCGCCAGGCGCAGCCCCCGCCCCATGCTGCGCGCGGCCGGCGGGTAACGGCCACGTCTGGGGGGAAGCGGGTCCCGAGCGCGAGGCGGACTCGCCCCGGGGCTCCTGGGCGGCGGCGGCGGGCCGGGCCGGGCCGGACTCCCGGGCGGGACCCGCCGGCTGCAGGGCTCCGGGGCGGCTGCGGGGGGCGCGGGCCGGGAGGGGACGTGGCGCCCTGGGGCGCTGCGGGGCAGCCGGGCGGGAGCGGGGAGCCCGAGAGAGGCATGACAACGCGAGGCAGCGGTTTTACAAAACTGGCATCTTTAATTATTACTATTAAAAAACAAACAAAACCCACAGGCAAGAGAAGCCGCTTCCGTGTAGCTCAGCCCTCAGGAAAGCGGCGTGTGGGTTTTCTGTCACTCCGCCTAGACAGCACGAGGTCCAAGCTCCGGCCGCGCCACTGGGAGTGCAAAGGGTTAGACAAGTACAATTTACAAACCGGACTAAGGCAGAAGTTCTGATTGTTCCAATAATATTCAGACATTAGGGCTGTTAAACTTACACATGAAATCAGTAGTCATCTTCAATAGTCACCATGTGTTTAAAATCTGAGGAGCTACTTTATTTCCATAGAAATGGGGATCTCAGAATGAGGCTTATTGCATTACTGCCCTATTCTGCACATAATATTGCTAATGGTATGCTAGAAGTGTGAAAACTCTATTAATATTAAAGGCACACAATTTAACACAGTTATAGCACAGGCATTCACAAGTTTAAATACAATTAACCAGGCCTTTCTCTGGGGATATTTTCATAACTTAGATTCCCCTCCCACCCTGTACATTGAGTCATTCATGTCATGAACTATCTACAAAAGACCTGGGAAGAAGTGTACCTTAGGCAGACAGAAAGCCTGGATAACTTTAGATAGGCAACCCCCAATAAGAGAGAAGAGAAACAAGCCAATGATAATCCTAAAAACAAACAACCCACCTTGCGATATATTTTTGATGAACTTGTACATATTTTAATAGCGTTTAAATCTTATTCTTTACGTTTATGGGGAACCACAGTAGTTCAAGTATTTTATTATTAGAAATACAAACTTTATATATATTTATATAAGTATATATACAGACAGATTTTTTGGCAAATATGGGGAAATTTACAAAACGAGTTTGTGCTAAGTGGCTAAGACAAAACAAGAAAGATTATTTTTAACAGTAATTGTTTTTTACCTCCTGTAATTTGCGTAACACATCATCTTGGCAGTCCTGCATCTACAACACTGTGTCAACATAATCTAGTGGAACATAATCCAACTTCACCTGGGTTAACATACCTCAACTGACATCCAAGAGCATCTTTTTTCAGATACAGATTTAAATCGGATTTTAAAAATAATATGCTTTAGCCAGTGTCAACATCCTGACTGACACTAAAATCAAAGTTTGAAAAGTAGGTTAAAATTATGTACATTGGGGTCAGTGGGGTGCTACGGTATAAAGTGCTCAAACAATTCTCAAAGGGCCTACATAAACAATACGCATCATTCCTCTTAATATTTTGCAATGGCTCTTGCTGTCAGACTGTCTATAACGTAATCAAAACTCAAGAGCACTCCCTTCCTAAAACAAGAAAAGGCTACCATTTTTCGTACCTTTATTTTAATATCCCATTTAAAGTATTAGTGGTAAATTAGTAGAGGTTTCCGGTCTAGCTACTTAAAACTGTGTATTTAAAAAACATTTAAATTAACTGCCCTAGTATCCTTTATTGTCTATAGCCTAGTGTCAGTCAGCATGAAGTTAAAATTTTCTTTGTTGTTTAAAAAGTGTGTTTATATTAAACACACCAGTAAAAACATATACACAAACATGTTTATAGGGTAGTTCATCTTCCTTTCAAAATATACTGACATCTTATTTCACTTGTGCCCTTAGTTGCATATACAGGAATAATGGTTTCTAGTCCAGGCAAAACAAGAACATGTAAACAATATTTTGTTAAATCAAGTGGCCTGATTTTCACGGTTCCATTTTTTGACACCTGCCCGGGTAATAGGTTTTTTACTCTTCATTATGCATATAGAAAGACAATAAGCCACATGGAATATTTAATGATTGTGTCTCATCATAAGATGGGGGAAACAAAAAGTAACTCCCAAGTGCTGTATTTAAACATTATTTTACTGCAGACTGATCCACTTCCAACTGGATAGTCCAACTTCATTTTGCAAAGCCACAATACTCACACACGGAGCTAAGAACAGACTTGATGTATTCCGTTCCTGTAGCTTTGGTATAGGTATCTTTGTTTAATATCTTACATTCCTTGTGTTTCCATCTCATTTTCCATATCCAGTACTGCAGAATGACGGCTCTTTGGGATAGCATGGGCCATTTGATGCAAGAAGGATAAAGAATTTCAGCTTGGTTTTAGTGAACAGGTCATCTTGTGAGAGGGTAAAAGCGAAACTAAAAACTATATGGGAGGTAAAGGTGCAGGTCGAGAAGGAAAATAGTGTCCCTGAGGTACGTTTTTCTGTTGTGGTGGAGGCGGCCTGTATGGGGGACAAAGATGTCAGTTTAGATTATTACATCCATTATATGCAGATAGAGAATGATCCCTCTTCCTCCTGCTCTGTGTTAGCGTCATGTCTTTGATGGTCTCTCCCTGTGCCTCCTTCCCATAATTTCAGCTGCCACCTCTGCACTAATGACTCCCATCTAACGCTCTCTTTCTGCACAGGGTTTTTTCTTCTATACTATATGAAGCCTCTAACATTTCCCAAGTCACACTGTTTTCCCTAATTAAGCATTTTGGAGTGAATTTTTCCTCTACCAAAACCAATTTAAAACACAAAATTACTACACAGTACAAACTATTTTATATAAGTGTCTGTTTGTGCTTTATTAATTAGCACCTTAAGGACACAGGCATCAATACAACATTTTATACATTTAAATAAATGGTTAAACCAAAAAAGTTGTATATATATTTTATATATTTTTAGAGTGAAACTAAACAGAAAGATACAACTGGTGCTCAAAGCTGATCGAAAGCACCCACACTTTTTGTAATAATGTACCTACCATCAAGAGTGTAAGAGGTGTCATCAGAGAACATACATGTTTTATAAATTTCATTGCACCCCTTTTTTATTATGGCCCTTTCATTCACATGTGTAGCTTTATTATTTGGTGTATACATGATATGAGAAAAGCCCTTACACACATGAACCCAAAGACAGGGTTAGAGTCAGAATGACAAGCTATGAGTTTCCCCAAATTGTGTGCTCAAGTTCTCAACTTTACATTTGCACTGATATGTATTATAAAGGATTTTCCCCAGTAGCAAAATTGTCATTACAGACCTTGCAGGTATCTTATACTGCTGCTGCTCCTGGTGTGGCTCAGGATGATTGTAAGGCTGGTGATAAGCTGGTTGATGATGATTAACTGCATAAGATGACACAGTGAATCTGTTTGTTGGCGTGTCCTATGAGGAAATAAAGATCATCATCAGATATTAAAAAAAAAAAAAAAAAAAAAAATCACACAAACAGGAACTGTAGGAAGATTTGCTTCTTTAGTAATTTCACTGGAATGTCGGGCCACTCACTAGCAGATTTGGAGATGTAATGGGGAAATACAGAAATGCTATTTCATGCTCATCAGCTAAATGGCATTACGTCAGTTCCAGACAGCTTAAAAGTGACAGAAGTTTAGAGTACTGTAGTTTGAAAATAGAGAAATGCTGACCAAGAACATGTGGCTCTCTATCTAAAAGACACTCTGATGACCCTATGTCATTTAACAGTGCTTTGATTTACCCCTCTCTGAAATGGAGATAATGCAGAAGGGGAAACCTGAGGTGCAGAAGAGTCTGCTCTGGATATGGTGAGCCACAGTGTCCCTGATCAGCACTCTTTCATTTTCAAACTACAATACTTTCTAGACTGCTTGTGGTTTCAGAGAATGCACTTCCAGTTGGCTCTCAAAGACAGTTTAAGCAACATAAACCATAAGAGTCCCATTCCCCCTCCCTTAAATTTAACTACTAAGAAGTTAAGAAAATAATCCATTTCCTCACTGGCAACACCCCTTTCTACTACAGATAGTAAGGTACTACATTCAATATGTAGTTGGCCTATCTATTGATGTTACAAAATGGCAAATCCTGATGTGCTTTAGAAGGTTGCTGCTTGAGAAATGTTTAATGGATAAAACTAAATCATCTAATCCTAGTCCTTTCCACCACCCAAAAAAACTTTTACTTTGTTTAAAATAAAAGCCTCCTGATTAAAATAATCTCATTTCCTAGCAATAGTCTGATGTGGTATGTAACAAAAAGGGAACAACATTACTATATTTTGATTGAAGACTTTGCAGTCACCTTTAATAGTTTGGCACAATTAGGTGTAGCAGTGCATTATAGGTCAGTAGAAAAATCTAGACAAGATGTTAGTATGTACCATCTCTATTTTAAAGCACATTTTATATATAGATCTTAAACATTTAATGAGACTGCAATCTCTCAGTTGTGCTTCCAAGATGGTATTTTTACTGTAGCTTTGCAATATCAATAATGCACTATACTTGGAATTACTTATATATTTTCTTCTTTGAAAACTTTTGGGCTTCAGAGGATATCTTCCTCATTAATATTATTGGTTGGTTCAACAGCACCATAAGGTGTACAGACAAATAAGAAAGGGATTCATCATGCATAGCCTATATATAATTTATAGGCTATTACTGTAAAATTTTAGGTCCTATAGCAAGTGTAGTCATTAGTATTTCTTACAATGTATACATTACACGTGGGGGCAGGGGGAAGAGCTGAGAAACGAGATTATATTGCTTTAAAAATCAAAACAAAAAACAAAACAAAGAACCCACCAACCAAAAACAGGTAGTAATAGTTTTGGAGTAATTCTTGCTTTTATTATCCATTTACCAATTCAACCTTCTATCCACTCTGTTACTTTCAAAACAGACAATAATTGCACTCCAAGACTGAAGTGAGAAAAAACAAGTCTCACCTACCATGGGTACACTCCTCGAAGTATAAGGCATGTTCTGCTTGAAGTTTCCTGGTTCCGTCTCTGTGCGAGGAGGAGGAGTTGGCATGCTTGTATGTGATCTGGAATTAGATTTGTATTGACCACATGGACTGGTCAAGCATCTTACTAGAATTCAATACGATCATCATCAACATGTTATGACACTTCTTACAGATACATACTGGCTGGATTTAAGTGTGTGTTTAAAAACTATTATTTTATCCCTAAATTCGTCAGTAAAATGTATGTCACTCTTTACAGGTGCATATGTCCAGACATATTGTGAGCCTCTCTCTTTCAAGGAATAGATAAATAATGTTCCTTTGTCCCAAAGAATGTGCCCAGAAAACAGAAACAGACAACATCAAATGACACTTAAAGAAATGGCCTGAGGTCCATTGATATCAGGTCACTTGCCTCCTGTACTGCAACTGCATGAAATAAACCTGCCTGATCTCCACTCTTGGGGATCTCAGGTTTACATCTTAGGACTACTGACACTCAAGTCTTTGGAATCATCTTCTGTAGAGGACTCTGTGGTCAGTTTATGAAGTACCAGGGGTAGGGGTGGGAAATCTACTTACCGATGACAATGTGATATCGTTCTCCTGAACCACTGCTTCAGCGCCTTTCTCTTTGCAAGTGCCACAGCAGCAGCTAAAAGGAGTGGAAGAACCAGGAAAAAGAATACCAGCAACCCATCTCTCAAGGAGGTGTCTTTGTCTGGTAGGGAGAGGGTGAGAAAGAAAATCCGACAGAATTCATTTTCATAGTACTATCACTACTAAGCACTGCAATAGTGCTGGGTTTTGAAAGGACTGATTCTACAATTTTCCACCATTCTGTAGAAAAGAAAAGCTAAAGTTGAGTATAATTGCCAGGTGCATGCCCAATGTGTTACTTTTTGGTGGTCATTTCAAAAGGGACAACATGTCAAAGAAGAGTAAAGCGTATGTTCTCCAATATCCCTGTGCTATAATAGTGTAGCACAGTAATATAGTAGTAACAGACTCTCTTCGATGTATCATCCTGAAGGGCCCGTCACCAGCTCAAGTTAAATGGGGCTGATACAGAGCTCCCCTCTTCCCCCACTCCCCTCAAATCCTCTTCACATATTGCTGTGGGAAAGACCACTATCCTCCCTTAGCTCAGGTTCACAACCTTAGAGTCATCCTCCCCTTCTCCATTCATCCAGGCTGTCCCCAAGGCTTGTGGCATCTTTCTCCACAACATAGTGTATGAAAAGTCATAGAATCATACAAATGTGGGACTCAAAGGGATCTCAAGGAGGTCACTAGTCCATCCCTCCACACGGAACTTTTATGCCCCTTCCTTTCTCTCCTGATAGTTCAGACACTTTTCTATATTCTAGAGAGTGATTTTTCAGCTCAGTAATTACAACTGACTTCCCCCTAGACCCCTATTACTCCATCCAAAAGAGCTGTCAATGTTATCCTCCTGACCTATTGCAAACCATGTCACTCCTGTCCTCATCTCTATCTCTGCTGGCTCCCCATTGCTTACCATATCAGGTCGCTCCTTGCCTTGAAGGTATTGCACCAGTCTGCCCCAGGCTACAACTTGGATCCTGTTTCCTACCACATCCCCCTTGCCCAGCCATGCAAGCAAGCAAGCTTCACAACTCTCTTCAGTTCCTTTTCCAATAGTCTCTTTTACACATGAAATGCCCTCCCAACCCCAGTGCACCAGACTATCACTCTCTCATCATCCATGTCCCTCCTAAAGACATACTTTTTCTGCTAGGCTCCAGACACTAACCCATGTCTGTCTAAAGCCTCCAGGAGTGAGATTTCACAAAACAATAACCAAAAAACATACTAAACTGACCATAAGATCTTTGAGGCAGGGACTGCGCCATATTTGTGTTTAGTGCAACACGAAGCACAATCTGCACACAGATAATAAATGCTAATTAAATGGTAACGTAGTAGTATGGTGTGCACAGTACCCCAACCCCCCTTCACGATGCATAAGTCACACATTTACACTGCAGGTGTATATGCCTGCAGGAAAGAGACCCCCCCCCCCAAAGTATTATGGGTGTTTACTCAGACTATGCATGCAATTGTACATAAAACAGCTGTTTCCATCTGCCGTTATTTCTAGAAACAGGCCTTCACATTTTGAATGCATAGATTGGAATCGACAGATTCAAATTGGCCCCGCCTTACAAATTTTAGTTCTAGGTTGGATTCAGAACTGGAATGGGTCCCCACTTCCAGTTTGGACACAACTACTCTTGAAAGATTTTGGCCCAGGATGACAGAAGTCATCTAAAAACAGCTGGGACTGCAAGATTTCCAACATTCTAGAGGACAGAAGTCTCCAGCACTACAAGATCCAAAGCCTAAGCTCTTGTGCTCGAAAGAAAACTCACTGCAGTTTCAACCACCAGCACTTCAGCCAGTCTCATTTCCCAGGACAGCCAGACAACTAGGCACTGTATTTGCACACTCTGTCCAAATAGCACCAACAGCAAGAAGGGCATGCTGCCCTGAAGTCACCTCGTCACTACTTGCCATTATAAGGAGGTCCACTGTCTATGCTTCCTCCATATCCTTTCGTGTCACAGTAGGGAGGGGCCCAACCTGAGTCACAGTGACAGTTCTTGTTGCTATTGCACACCTTTAAATTAAAAAAACAAAAACACCCACATATTACTGCCATTGTGACTGTAACTCCACATAAGACTGATCCAGCAACTGGCAGAGGAAATGTTGCAAGGTGTCTTCAAAGGTTACAGCCCAACTTCTGAAACAGAAGGTTCCAAAAGAAAGGGAAATGATTGACTGAAAAACAGCTACTGCATCAAAAAGAAAGGATACTTAGCTCGCCGTTACTAGAGTTTTTTGAGATGCGTGGTCCCTATGTGTATTGCACGGTGGGATCCACATGGGTTTCATGGGTCGGGGACTGGAAAAATTCTTGGTAGCAGTTCATTGGTCTGCACCTACACCCTCTGCAGCTTTGTGCTCCAAACAGAGGGTATAAGAGGAGGCATGGACCAACTACCTCTCCAGTTCCTTCTCTAATGCAAATCACTCTAGGAAAGGATATGAAGCAGAGAGGAAGGAGGGCAGGTAGAGAGGAACTGGAGGGCATCCCCTAATGCCCTTGGTTCAGAGCACAAGGAGGCAGAGGCGCGGACCAATGCACACTACTAGCATAAAGTGTCTGGTCTCAAAGTGCATGTGTGCCCTACAGTGGAATACACACACAGGGGCCATCACTTGAAGAACTAGTACTTCGTTTCTATACACAGAATCGTTCCCCACAACCTGCTCAATGTGATCTTAAAACCAGTTGTACTGGACTGAAAGCTGTCCTTGGTGCAGCAGTAGGTTGTGAAATGCTCCCACAGCCTTTAAGTCACCCCCTCCAAGACTGTCATTCCAGCAGCAAATGACACTGTAGCAAAGGAAGGTTGTGAAATAAGTTATAACATGTTATCGGTTTACTATACATTTGTGAAGCACGGGGACATAATTTGCTGATAAGCCAACGTTTCTGATTAAATAGAGAAGGACTGAGAAGGCAAAAACAGTTGCAATGTATGAAAAAGAAGAGGAGTTTAATTTAAAAAGAACTAAAAATCCCCAAACCCATGCCCTTCAGAAGCTTTAGCCACTGTTACAGTAACCCAGAGTACTAGAACTTCTCTTCCAACAATGTGGAAGTCCCTGCTTTCCAATCAGTTCTGCATGCTTATGCCTACTCTGAACCAGACAACTGCACTTTCAGCAGCAAGTGCTATGCTTCATCAATACAAAGGCAGCTTCCACTTCGACGACGAGGGTTATAGTTATGTAGCTCGTGAGATAGTGGCAGACATTTCTCAAAACTGTTTAAAAAATTCGTTATAATGTTCATTTTTATACACACATTTATTTTTGTTCAGTAAGTGTGTATCTAAGTTGTACCAATTAGTCTCTGAGGTTTTCATAGATTTTAAGGCCAAATGGCATCGCTGTGATCATCTAGTCTGACCCTGTACATAACCCATGCCAGAGAATGTCACCCAGTAATTCCTGCATCCAGCCCAATAACTTGTGGGTGAGCTACAGCATTTTTTAAAATCAAGATTGAGCATTCTTCTAAAAGATTTCATGTGCTGGAAAATCCACCACATCCCTTAGGTAGTTGTTCCAATGGTTAATTACCCTCACTGTTAAAATTTTGCCTCTTATTTTCCTTCAGTGGCCATCCGCAATAGTAATCAAACTATGCTGGCCAGACTGGGTTTGAAGCCTGTTTAAACACTGTTTTGCCTGCCAAGTATAAATAATCTTAAAACTCTGTTTTATAAACTCTGTTTAAACAAAATCATTTCTGGACTAGGCAGCCTATAAACAGTTGTATTAAAAAAAACAGTTTTGTAAACAGTAATGCTTGGGTTATACTAGCCAGAAAAAACATTGTATTAAAACAGGTTTTAAAACCTGTTCAGCTCACATTATTTAATAGCTAGCGAAGATGGAACATCAAGGTGACTTTCATGTTAACTGCACAGAAAAGCAACTTCACATAATAAAGCCCGCCCTCTAGGGCTTTCAAACAAAAAGCAGTGTTTCTACTTTAAACAGCTTTCTGTTAGTTCAGGGGTGGGCAAAATTTTTGGTCCGAGGGCCACATCTGGGTATGGAAATTGTATGGCGGGCCATGAATGCTCACAAAATTGTGGGTTGGGGTGCAGGAGGGGGTGAGGGCTCTGGCTGGGGGTGCAGGCTCTGGGATGGGGCTGGGCATGAGGGGTTTGGGGTGCAAGAGGGTGCTCCAGGCTGGGACCGATGGGTTTGGAGGGCAGGAGGGGGATCAGGGCTGGGACAGGTGTCTGGGGCCCAGGAGGGGGTCAGGGGTGCCGGCTCTGGGCGGTGCTTATCTCAAGCAGCTCCCAGAAGCAGTGGCATGTCCCCCTCTGGCTCCTATGCAGAGGCACGGCTAGGCGGCTCTGCACACTGCCCTGTCCTCAGGCACTACCCCTGCAGCTCCCATTGGCCATAGTTCCCGGCCAACGAAAGCTGCAGGGGTGGTGTTTGGGGCGGGGGCAGCATGCGGAGCCCCCTGGCTGCCCCTACACACAGGACCCAGAGGGGGAGACATGCCACTGCTTCTGGGAGCCACGCAGAGTGGGGCAAGTTATTTATTTTTAAGGTCAGGCTTGACAAAGCCCTGGCTGGGATGATTTAGTTGGGGATGGGCCCTGCTTTGAACAGGGGGTTGGACTAGATGACCTCCTGAGGTTCCTTCCAACCCTGATATTCTATGATTAAGTCCCCTACCCCGCTCCCCAGCTGAAGCACCAGAGCAGGGCAAGCCCCAGACCCTGCTCCCCGGCGGAAGCTTGAGGGCCGGATTAAAACATCTGGAGGGCCGGATGCAGCCCCCGGGCCATAGTTTGCCCACCCCTGTGTTAGTTACATTCTTTAGGTAGAAAGCAATGAAAGGTTTGTAGCACTAAAACAGCTAATTATTAAACACAAGTTACTGGGCTGAATACAGAGGTGAGTGAAATTCCATAAAACGAAGTCAGACTCGATGATATAGTGGTCTGTTCACACCTTAAAGATCTATGAATCTGAGCTTTCTTATTGAAGAGCACCCAGAGAAAACGATATTGCCCAATATGAGAAATACCCAAGAAATACTGCAGGACTTTCAGGGAGGAACATTCAGACCAGGCTGGATCAGAATAGAAAGGGACCTTTATGCCTGACTTACCCCATGTCCGTGGCATTTTTTGTCCACATCGCAGTCATAGTTCAGAACAGAGACACTTACACACTGGAAGTGCTGACAGATCTAGGGAAGTAAGAAGACACAAGAGTACCCCCAATCCAAATAAGATGGTTTTGGACGATCTAATATTATCACCTCCCACACTTCCTCCCCTCCCGTTCTCCAACACCTGTTTTACCCTGGACTCTTGCTCAGTTTATGAGTTCACTGCCTGTACTACTTCCACGCTACCTTCAATTAGTGCTCCACGGCAAGCTCACACCACTTGAAGAATGCACACTCTTCTCTCACCCTGGAAGCTTTAAGACTGATATAAACTTGTCTGCTATAATAAGGAATTTATAAGGTTTGTTGCAAATGAGCTGCATTTTCATCTAAAATCCTTCCCACAAGGTCTTAAAATTGAGCAGTAGTATCAGAATCATCCATGGTACAAATGTACAGATAGCAAGGTACCATACCACTGCCGGGGAAGAGTTAGGTGCAGCCCCTATGCTGAACTATAGGAAGGAAATAGTTCTCTCTCCTTTTCAGCCAGCTTGATAATTACAATGTATGGACGCAGACCTGAATTTCCACCTGTTGCCTGAAAAGCAGTTTTTGTATAGCTAGTTCTTCTTGATCACCGATTTCCAGAGATCCTGGGTCTGATCCAAACTTAACACTTGCTTTTGTTTCTTCTAAAAAGAACTTCCCTTAAAAGAAATTTATTCACAGAGTCCATTTCCAGGGAGAGTGTTACTCATTTAGTGTTGGGGAAGGAGGAGATGGGGAAGTAATGAATTGTTAAGTTTGGCATTAGTTGCATGCACCAACATGAAAGTGAATTAATATGTATGTGTATGCATGTAAACAAGGAGCTGCAAATGATATACACACATCTAACAACTCATTTAGGTTCTTCCTAGGAATATTTTAAAGTTATTAATTTGTTATTGCTTACTTTTCCAGTATCACATTTTGTGCCTTCATTCACCATTCCAGGATCTGGAACATCTGATCCTAGCTGGAAATCCACACCCCAACATGTAGTGCCTCTGATGGGGGTTTGAATAATTGCAGGTTCAATTCCAAAAACAGGCATGGTTTTCACATTCTCACACTGCAGCTTCCCACACATGGCATTCCTACAACAACAGTATAATTTAAGGACTGTTATGATTCTGGTGTTTAATTCTTTCTGCCTTCCTTTCCTAATGGACAATTATTAAAGATCAGATGAGATACACTCCCAAATACTAACATCACACTGAAGTGAAGAGCAGAACAAAAGCGAGCTGTGCATCAGTCTAAAACCACAATGAGGATATGGATTTACCCCTGCTCTTGGCAAAAGTTTGTGATCCTCCAACAAAAGCAAATACACCCCTGCACCACCATTACGTAGCTAATGGAAAAAAAAAAAGTCAGCGAAAGAGCATGTGTACATGACACCATTATTCAAAGTGCAGGTTCGTTATTTCCAAGATGCCTCTTTTTATACATTAATTTATTAAACTTTACAGCAAGAATTGTTTGAAAATTCATGCCCATTTAGATAAAGACTAATATTATAATAGAGTTATAAAGTAATTTGAAATTTTTGTACATTTATGTATTTGTAACCTAAGCTCCAATAACCCAGATTCAAAATTTAAGGCTTTAAAAGAACTTTTCTAAGCTACTCTATTTTGGTTTTTGAAAGACACACACAGCATTAGTGAAGGCAGATTATGGGGCAGTGTGTGTCCATGACAAATCTCTATTATCAAGCTGTGCTATGTATAAAGATTTGACCGCTGGATAATTCTAAGGCCTCTGAACGTGGACTTTTGGAGACTTTCTGAATGATACCTGTTATACATTCCCTCCCTCATTAAACCCAACTCACCAGCTGGAACACTTTTTGTAGTCATGGCCATGGTAACCACAGTTGCCAAACCTGTCACCTTTGGAATTCACTTCAGCAAAACAAATGTTAGGGGCAGCCTTTGCTCCTGCAAAGACAGAGGGGGAACTAGGTCACCTAACAGAGAGTCAGAGAAGCATCTCACACTGTGCACATACTTCTCTCTAGCCCCAAAACCCATGTCGCATCTGCAGCATGAATAATCGGAAAGCTTGACCAAAATACACAAATGGGGTAAAACTGTTGGTCCGGACAGGTTCCAAGCTAACAGTACTGAGAGAAAATACAGTCACTTAGAAAGAAATATTATTAGCTGGACATTAAGTCTTGATGAATAGATTTAGCCTTATAAATAGAATCTGACAACGTGAGTATATCATAGCAAGGAAATTAGTAGTACTTGAATCCACAGCACAGCATTGAATTTTATGGGACAACAGAAGTTAATTTGTCATAAATGCCAGAAACAGTTTAAAATCCTTTGCCAATTCCAGCTGGTCTTTTCTTATAGACTAAAAAAACCTAAAATCCATATTCGTTAAACAAATTGGGTGTGTTCTCTCTTTTAGCCATGGCCCTCCGAAACGTTACAATCATCATCCTTACTTGAGCCGAAGATAGCCTGACACTGCGCTTCGTAGTACTGGCAAACTCCATTGTAACAATAGGCTTCATCATTCTGGCATGGGTACCCATTCTGAACAGTGATGTCTTGCTGACAGAACTGGGAGGTCCCATTGCAGTACTCTGGGAGATCACATTCATTGGTACTCGCCCGGCACACAGTGCCTCCTGGAAGAAACTGGAAGGGGAGGAAAAAGGAAAAATAAAATCCCAAGTGAAGATGTAAAAAGCCATACATCAATATACATTCTGAAAATAAATCCAAAAAAAGCCTAACAGACTGAACATGCACTTTGCTGAAGTCACACTTTTGTGCTGGACACATGCAAAAGTCTTCCCAGCTCAACAGAGACTACTTCCCTCCTGGACCCACTAATCAAGCGTGGCACTCCTTTTTCCTCAGAGTCAGTGGAGAATGCTTTAAGCCATGAGATTCTTCCAACACCATCCTGGGATCTCTTACCCGACATTTTTTACAGCAGTCGCCATACGCACATTCAGCCCCTGCTCGGAGTTTGCAAGTATCTGATTCACAGCAAGGATCACTTTCACATTCCTGTAAATTAAAGAAGTAAGAGTAATTTAGTGAATGATAAACAAATCATATCTGCACCCCTGCAGAAATGCAGACAGACTGCATTTAACATAGAGTCACGTGAGCAACATTGGTGAACTGTCCCAGTTACTAACCTTTGGTGAACCGCAGTCACACTCCTCCCCAGCATCCACCAACTTGTTGCCACAAAATGGGATGCTATAGGTTTCATCAGGGTTAGGAACATTAAGCAGGCAGCTTCCACCTTTGTTTAGAGTTAACTTCTCAAAGTCGTCTGCACTGCAGCTGCTGAAATTTCTGGACCCTCTGCAACAGAACATATTAGCAATTCTTTACACTATGTCTACTTAGGGGTTATTCTTGACCAGCATTCTTGTGCTATAAAGAGTCAGTCTAGCAAAAATTAGAGCCAACAGCTAGAGACAGATGAGGACAATATAGTAAGATACCTCTAAATGTGGAATGAGACATAAATCTTTCTGCTACATTCATAAAGCAAAAATCTTTACTTAAAGGAAAATTGACCACCCCTTAATAAAATATTTAAATAGTACCATGAGTTCAATTATATATATAACCGCCTGATGACAAAATAAGGAACAGAGTCAAAATCAGAAAAATAATACAAGGGAATAGGTGTCATCTAAACAAAGGTCTGGGATCCATGAACTCCTGAGTTAAGTCATGTAACCTTTCAGTTCCCAAACACAAGGATAATATAGGGTTGTGCACATAGCAAGCTAATGAAAATAAGCTAGGGTGTGAATTTAAAGTGTAATAGCTATTCCACACTAGCTCCCCCTGTGGACATTTCTTATTCTGCACTAAAAGTGCCTTTGTGCAGTTTTACTCTTGGTGGAATTCTGCGCCACTGCACATGCGCAGAATTTATGTCCCGTACAGATTTCTTTGTTTCCCCACAGAAAAATTACTTTCTGACAGGGAGGCAAAGGGAAGCCACAAGAGCAGTCATATGACCCTTTCCAGCAGTATGCTTCGGGTACCCAGGGCAGCCGGCAGAGAGATAGATCGCTGTGGGGCTGGGAACGGGACTAGTAAAGACCCAGCTGGTGCCTCCTACCCTGCACTGGGCTCAGCTGCTTGTCCCAGCTGGGCTGGGGAGGACTGGACTTCCTCTTCCCCTATACGGCATCTGGGGCTGTGTCAGACCCACCCCCAGATTTCTCCCCCACTGCAGGAGCTTCCTGCACCCACTGCTCCTAAGCTGCAGCGGGAGGGATCATTGTACAGGGAGCTGCTCCCACATCTGCCCCCACCTCATACTCAGACCCTCCTGCTGAGCCTCAAACACACACACCCAGAACCCCCACGACAAGCCCCACTCCCCCTGCACCTGGACCATCCCAAAGAGCCACTCGCACCCAGATCCCCACCCTACCAAGTCCCAACCAGCTGCACCTGGATCCTCACCCCATTGAGCCCTACTCCCCCAGCATCTGGACCTCCCCCACTGAGCTCCCCACACCCTGACCCCCCTGCCGAGCTCTGTCCCCCCCCCCCCCAACAGACCTACCCATTGAGCCCCAACCACCTTCACCTGGACCACCCTGCAGAGTCCCATTACTGTTGCACCCAGAACCCCTCCACAAGCCCCTGAGAATCCAGATCCCCCCAACACCTGCATCCCCCACTGAGCCACCCACACCCAGATTGCCCCACACAGAACCCTCTCAACCCACACCTGGATCCCCCCACACTAAGCCCCTCCACACTTGGATCCTGCCTTGCTGATTCTGCCTGCCCACTCCTGGTGCACCTGGCACAGAAGGGCAGGGCCTTGGGTGTTTCTGGGGCAGGCCCGGTCTTTGCGCTGTGTCAGGGTTGGGTGCAGCCTCACCGTTAAGTCCATGTCCTGAGGAGGGGAGCTGCACACTGATCTCCCACCAGCACAAGTGGCCTGTGCTCCCCAATGCCATGCTGGAGCCTCCACATTTATTTGACAAATACAATTTGCAGAATTTTAAAATACTGTGTGCAGAATTATTAATTTTTTGATGCAGAATGCCATCAGGAGTAGCAGTTGAGCTTAGTCCACTTTAAGTGGACATCTTAGTTTATTCTGCATTAACTTCATGTGTAGATAACCCCTAATATTTGCCTTCCTCCTAAGCATGTTGTGAAAATTAATTAGCTGTTTATCAGAATGTTTTCAATAGTAACGGTGTCCTATAAATCTTTGTTCATCATCTATGAACATATCCTCCAACCTGGCATAAAGGAAAGTTACTTACGATGCTCCAGAGTTCATAATACAGTTTTCTGCTCCACATTGACAAACTCTTTCATCATCATGGTTCATTCCCAGGTTATGACCCAGCTCGTGAGCAACAATTGATGCAAACATCTGCACACTGATTTGCCCAAACTACACAAGACCAAAACAAAAAGAGTGAATTACCGTCGTGTCTGTACTAGGATGAAGCCCATTTTCCCCCAGCTCCTTCAGAAACTTAGTACCAGGCTTAGTCACTGCATTAACGTGATCTTCAGAGTCGGGTACCTAGACGGTTTATGCTTTCTAACTTGTACAAGTACATAGCTGACCGTAAATTGGTAACAGAATATAGAGCCTTGTGTCTCTAGCTTAATGGTTCTCCAGCTCTGGTCCAGGATCCCTGGTGGCCTGTGGAGCACCTACTTGTCTGTCATGCGGTGTTCTCTCTTCTCTGTTTCTAGCTGCTACACAGCATTACAGAAGCTAAACTATGTCGAATAACTTACTATTACTTTTCCATATACACCAGTCCCAGAGATGTCATGTGATCATGGATGGGCAGAGTCATCTTCACTCTATTAGATCTGATGCATATTATGGGAACGTTTGAGAATCTCTGCTCCAAGTCAACAGTTTGAAAGGCAACTCTGGCTAATTTAGTTGCCTACTGAAAAAAATTGGGAGATCCCAGTTCAATTTCCACTGGGCAGCTATCCACATTACAAAAACCTCAAGGGTGTCACTTAGTGTCAATTGTGATTGTTAGTAGAGAAGCTACCTGAATGTAGAGCTCACAGAGACTAAGTGCATGAGCAACAACAGAGGAACTGAACACTACTGCAGCTACAAGGCTGTTCTATAAATCCAGGAGTGACATCAGTTAGACTAAAAACACATGTGGTATCCATCTGCCACCACGTCTGCACTATGGCACAGCTAAAGTTCCAGAACACCGGGCATTGCTGTTTACACCAGTGGCATCACACCTGCCCATGCAGAATTAGACAGATCATCAGCCACTGCACAACTAGTCCCGGAACTAAACCACTGCCTTTTCTTCACCCCCAGACCAATGCACACCTCCTTTCATAACCATGCAAGCAGCAATTTGAGTATCTCTGGTGCAAGTTTTCTGTAACTATTCCAAGGAAGTGAGATTGCACAGTGATGATTTTGGTGCTGGCAAACGGTCTAAATGAGGAGTTCTGTTAATTGACTCCTTATTGAAATCTGCTCCTGCTGCTGCTTGTGGAGTGGCTGAAAAGCCCCATCTGCATATCGCTTTAGTTTCTCACAGTCACAGTGCTGTGAATCTCTAATTTTCACAATTACTGAAGTGATACTGATAGTTACATTGCAGTTTCATGCAACAGGGTAGTTGCCTAGCTAAATCCTTGCCCTCTAATTTGGGAGTGCTCTTTGTGAATCCAAAGGTCATGCACAGACATGGGGATAGATTTCTACAGGAGCACTCTGCTGTATTAATTTAGATGGGATATATGGGTCCAAAGAGTGAAAGGTGTTAACACAAACCAGGCACTGTCCAACATGAAAACAGTATTAAACAAGGTTCAGAGTGTGGTACACAGAGACTTAAGCCTGCTTAGTACCATGGCAGAAGTCCTTTTAATTTTTTATTAAAGATTCAGAAAGGAAGGAAAAACAGTTAAAGCACTTGAAATGTGAAGTATTAAATAAGACATTCATTTTAACATCATTCCTTTTTCTTCTTCCTTTAAGCTGGGTAAAGTTTTTAGAAAGAGAAAAAAACCCTTGTGTGACAGTCTTTCAGATAGTATGAAAAATGGTAATAAGTAACTGTCGTTTTGGGGGGAAAAAAGAAATTAATTTAGATGGGCTGGAGCGGTCATTGCTGCTGCTGTTGTTAAAGTCCAGTCCCATTTCCTAGAAGGAAAAACAATACATAACAAAGGGAGAGAAAAGAACAGCAAAGATAGAAAATGCAGTTTCTGTCTTTGGTGTCGTCTTTCACTTGCAACTTCACAGCTGGAAAAACACAGGTCCAGCGCACAATTTTATTAGCCACTCTTGAGACCTGGCAATTTTGTACCAGCACTGGGTTGTTTACAGCACTGCTTTTAGCTGCTTCTTTCTGGTTACTGGCTTACAGCAGTATTGCAAAATATAGTTTTGGCAACCTAAGCCAGACTTATTAAACAAAAGAGGAAAGAGACAGAAAAGAGAAGGCAGAAGGTGGGGAAGGAAAAGAACACACACGGGGAGGGGTCAATGACAAACTTTCACATCCCAGGTGGTGTTGGGGATTCAGCCAGAGCTGATGGAGGTGGCCAAGTCATCTGGCTACTTCTTTCTGGCCCAGGCTGGTCAGGACATCTTTCAGGATTGGGAAAAAGAAGGTCTGGGGCCCTAGGATACAGTTGAGTTGGCAGCCATGATGGCGAAGCTCGCTCCTTCCTCTTCTCTTTCAGTCAGCCAGCCCAGTGCTAGCCAGCTTTCCCTAGCAGCCTCTCACTCTCTCTCTCTCTTTTTTTTTTTTTTTTTAAGGCCCCCACCAATTAGGTCTAGTTTCCGACACACCAATTTTGGTGAATTGATTTCCGGTCTCATACTGTTCTTGTTTACCAGACATGATCTAACAATGTCCTTGAATTATACCGAAATACCATTTTTTTTTTTGGACTGATTCAGTCTGTCCCTTTTTTGCACCTTTTCCCCATCAGTATGTTAGTACAAGTTATTGTGACATTTTCTGAACTTTCACTTTTTACAGTTGAGCTCACAAGTAGGGTAAATGTGTAGATCCAATTATCACAACAACCCATAGCTCCCACTGACTTCAACCAGAGATATGGGTGTTCAGCGCCTCTCAGAAAGGAGCAAGGCCTTTGATACTCAATGCTGCCTGCAGAGGAAGGGCATTGACAGCTCCTAAGGTCTTAGAACATGACCTAATCTGGGACTCTGAGTTGCAATATGTATACAAAGGGGAGAGTTAAAGGAGGCAGAAAGCAGCAGCTAGTAAGAATTCTGTTGCTTCTAGAGGTTAATTCAGATCCTTAATATTGTCTCCTTTGATATTAAAGATACAGAGTTCACATTAAAGTTTTATTTAAAGCGGTATTAAAGATATCCTACCACATTAATCCCTCCTGCATGGCTTTTGGAGCATACTGTTCCAACATAGGCCATTCCTGCAGTTCCGCCAAACCCCTTCTTCCTAGAGCACATTAGAAAGAAAAAAATTAAAAAAGAGTCAAGATAACTGTGCTGGAGGCATGACAGCCTATAATACAATGACCAGCTGTGCCGCTGCTCAGTGCATCTTTCTGTGCCACATAAAAGCAGTCGTGATACTGCTTCTGCTTTTCAATTATCTGACAGGAAGTACAGTGCCACGAAAGCAGGGCGGATATTAACACCATGCTTTTATTTAGACGGTGGTTTGTTTTTTAAAACTGGGACCATATAATTTAGAGAGAGTCAATGCCCACTCCACCCCAAAATATAAATGTAAGTAATATACCAATCCTATTTTTTTCTTTAAGTTTCTATTGTAGTGGTTTCTTTGTTATTCTCCATTAACTTCCCTTTCCTCAGCTTCCCCTCTGAGTCTTTAAATTTTGTTTCTCCAATGTTCTTATAGAAAGTCTGAGTGTAATATTACAACATGTATGGTGTTTAACCTTGCATAACAGGCAAGAGTACAGCGAAGTCTAATATCAAACTTTATAATATCAAGCTTTTTTTGTGTGAAATAAATTTGCTGGAAGGAGCTACCTGCCAAACTGCCCTCTGACACATTGTAAGTTACCAAGCCTACATCATGTGATCTCAGTACAGTATGCTACAGATTATTTTAGTAACAAGAATGTCCCACATGTGGCTTCCAAATATTAAACAAACTCCAGCTTAAGAAAGTGATGCTAATAGTGCAATGATGCAAAAGTGCCAGTGACATGGAGAAACAAGCTAATTCTACACAGTAAGGCTCAAACCATGTAACGAGCTTCTGGACATTGATTACAGAAACAGCTTGTGCTCCATTAAACCACAACATTCAACACTCTACAGCTGTGATAATTATGGACTTCAAGGGAAAAGCCCTAGATCTACAAGTCTATCCAATAAATGATGTGACAAAGGCTTATCTGTGAAGTCACCCACAGCTGTGAGCTTGGTAATAAGAGAAATTAAACAGCATCAAGTTTGGAACAATCCAAAAATTGTTCTAATTTTAGGAAAAAGAACAGGAGGACTAGTGGCACCTTAGAGACTAACCAATTTATTTGAGCATACAGCTCACTTCATCGAATGCTCATGAAAGCTTATGCTCAAATAAATTGGTTAGTCTCTAAGGTGCCACTAGTCCTCCTTTTCTTTTTGCGAATACAGACTAACACGGCTGCTACTCTGAAACCTCTAATTTTAGTGATATCCCCATTTGTCAGGAACAAGTTGGTGCTGAATGTTCTCACTGCTTCAGTAAACAGCACGTGCAGCAGATTGTTTCCGACTGCTCACAGTAAAGCCGTTATCATGGAATCTTCATTTAATGTAACCTTTATGTCTGTAGTTACATGTTAATACAAGTAAGCAAACTCTCCTGGCAAAGCCCTTTCCTAAAATTATTTCTGGATGGGGAAAAAGATTCCCAGCACTTACAGAACAAACTGGGCACTGTCATGTCGTCGACGCGTGACAAGATTCTTCTCTCGCCACTGTACAAAGTTCCCCAGCACATCGCCTGCACTTCCGTCTGTGCTAATCAAGTTTTCATACTTCCAAATCTCCAAGCCAACCAGCACGATGCGAATATTCAGCATAATGTACATCTGAAAAGGCAAAGAAAAGGGGAATGCAGAGCAAAGCTGAGGATGGCCAGATCTGAGCATGCCATAGGATAAATTGTTTTTTAATATTATATATAATCACAGTACCAAAATCTAATTTTTCAGTTTTCCGATGTAATATGAATGTCAGTTTTCCAAATCATATATGTCCTGCTAATAAATTTTAGTAGGCTAAAGGACTAGTGCCTATATACCACAGTGATAGGGTGCTACAGAAAAAACAAAGATAGACAAATAGAAAGGATCCTGAACACGAACCAATAGCGTCCCCAGCAAACCAAAGTCAAATTAAAACAGAACACAACAGATCCATAGTTCTTAAGGCCAGAAGAGACAACCGTGATCATCTAGTCTGACCTCACCTGGATAATACAGGCCATCACGCTTCCCTGAATTAATTCCTGCTTCAAAACCAATAGTTGTGGTTGAACTCAAGAATATCTTTTATAAAAACAAACAATCTTGATTTCAAGATTTCCAGTTATGGAGAATCCACCTCAATCCTTGGTAAATAAATACTACCACCACCTTACAGCTCCCTCTAGCTCCATGGTGAGATGTTGTCGGTTCAACGGTGTCATAAACAATACAGCTAAGGGTAACATAAAATCCCTCCTTTACCTGTAAGGGGTTAAGAAGCTCAAATAAGCTGGTTGGCACCTGACCAAAAGGACCAATAAGGGAAGAAGATACTTTCAAATCTGGGGGGGGCGGGGGAGGGGGTTGTTTGTGCTCTCTCGGGACAGAGAGAGGGACCAGGCAGGAAAAAAACATCTCCTAAACCCGTACCTGAAATAAGCATCTAAGATTACAAAATTTGTAAGTAAAGGCAAGGAAATGCGTTAGATTATCTTTTGTTTTAGCCTGTGAATTTTCCCTATGCTAAGAGGGAGGTTTATTCCTGTTTTAGTAACTTTGAAGTTGAGCCTAGAGGGGAAATCTTTTTATTACCCTGTAAAATTACCTTCCATCCTGATTTTACAGAGATGCTTCTTTTACTTTTTTCTTTATAATAAAGTTCTTCTTTTAAGAACCTGGTTGATTTTAGTGTCCTAAAAATAAAGGGTCTGGTATGTACTTTTATTAAAGGCAATTGGTTGGTATATTATTCTCAAGCCTCCCCAGGAAAGGGAGTGAAGGGGGTTGGGGGGATATTTTGGGGAAATCGGAACGCCAAGTGGTCCTTTTCCTGAATCTTTGTCTAAATCACTTGGTGGTGGCAGCAATACCGTCCAAAGACAAGGAAAGGATTTGTGCCTTGTGGAAGTTTTTAACCTAAGCTGTCAGAAATGAGCTTAGGGGGTCTTTCATGCAGGTCCCCACATCTGTACCCCAGAGTTCAAAGTGGGGGGGGGGAACCCTGACAAACG
Organism: Natator depressus; assembly: GCF_965152275.1. NCBI lineage: Eukaryota > Metazoa > Chordata > Testudines > Cheloniidae > Natator > Natator depressus. Next base: position 1,404,530 of record NC_134259.1, read on the forward strand.
GTAACTCCAAGGGGGAGTGCTTCCCACTGAATCATCAACATCACTTCCAATAGGACACTGGATTTCCCTTGTTCATCCACTTACTAACCAGGTCCTGACCCTGCTTAGCAGGATTCTGGCAAGATAACAGACCAAGGTGGTCAGTTTATAAAATTAAATACTTAAGTTGCAAGGCTACAACATTCAATAATATTGTCAATTTAGACACAGTATAGCTTTAACTTACACTATCCAGGTAATTTGCTAGATGCACCATCTCTTCTCTCACAGCAGTTTCACTCCTACCCAACAGCTCATACTGCAATATAAAGAGATTTATTAATGGAAATAAGACGTGATTGACATGATTATAAGACACAAGAGGAAGAACAACATATTTTAAGTATTATTGTCAGGCTCCAAGTTTCATGTTTGGAAGATAAAGCCTGGAACTGCTGTCAGAAAAAAAGCACTAGAAGAGGGCAAACTAGTAGGCAGCACATTTACAGATGGAGTCAGATCATCATCTGTTCAAGAGAGGCAGAACAGAAAGGGAAATATTCTCCTTTGACCATTAGAATCCATGACTGTAAAGCTCTGACCCTCTGAAGTTTTACTGTATATCCTATTTTGCAATGGTAGTAACATTGTATATATTTGAATTGTCTAGGTTATGTCTGGTATTGTCCCTTAATAAATCCATTTGTAATAATGAGGGCTGAAAGAATGTTTTAGTACAAAAAGGTACATTATTACTCTGCCTTAAAATGTTTTATAATTATTTGGGGTGTGGGTGTTTAAGTTACTTCTGAGCCCTCCACCATAAGCAAAGAACTAAGGAAAAACCAATATATAATCCTACCCTTTCTTTGTCCACAACTATGAACAGCTCCACATATCTTGTCTGGGGCAGTATAGCTCTCTTCCTCTGCAAACAGGAAGAAAAAACACACATTTTCTTTGTAGTCAACAAGTTCATCTGTATAAACAAAGTGAGCTCATCCTAATCCATGCTCATATTTCACACGCAGTAAAACAAGTGCTTTACGAATGTAATCATAGAATCATAGAAGATTAGGGTTGGAAGAGACCTCAGAAGGTCAACTAGTCCCACCTGCTGCTCAAAGCAGGACCAACCCCTACTAAATCATCCCAGCCAGGGCTTTGTCAAGCCAGGCCTTAAAAACCTCGAAGGATGGAGATTCCACCACCTTCCTAAGTAACCCATTCCAGTGCTTCACCACCCTTCTAGTGAAATAGTTTTTCCTAATATCCAACCTAGACCTCCCCCACTGCAACTTGAGACCATTGCTCCTTGTTCTGTCATCTGCTACCACTGAGAACAGCCGAGCTCCATCCTCTTTGGAACCCCCCTTCAGGTAGTTGAAGGCTGTTATCAAATCCCCCCTCATGCTTCTCTTCTGAAGACTAAATAATCCCAGTTCCCTCAGCCTCTTCTCATAAGTCATGTGCCCCAGCCCCCTAATCATTTTCGTTGCCCTCTGCTGGACTCTCTCCAATTTGTCCACATCCTTTCTGTACGGGAGGGCCCAAAACTGGGTGCAATACTCTGGATGTGGCCTCAAATCTCTTCCCTTGATCTGCTGGCAATGCTCCTATTAATCCAGTCCAATATGCCGTTAGCCTTCTTATCAACAAGGGCACACTGTTGACTCATATGCAGCTTCTCATCCACTGTAATCTCCATGTCCTTTTCTGCAGAACTGCTGCTTAGCCAGTCGGTCCCCAGCCTATAGCAAAGCATGGGATTCTTCCGTCCTAAGTGCAGAACTCTGCACTTGTCCTTGTTGAACCTCATCAGATTTCTTTTGGCCCAATCCAATTTGTCTAGGTCACTCTGGACCCTATCCCTACCCTCCAGCGTATCTACCTCTCCCCGAAGCTTAGCATCATCCGCAAACTTGCGGAGGGTGTAATCCATCCCATCATCTAGATCATTAATGAAAATGTTGGCCCCAGGACCAACCCCAGGGCACTCCAATTGATACCAGCTGCCAACTAACATCAAGCCATTGATCGCTACCCGTTGAGCCAGCTGATCTAGCCAGCTTTCTATCCACCTTATAGTCCATTCATCCAATCCATACTTTTTTAAGTTGCTGGCAAGAATACTGTGGGAGACCGTATCAAAAGCTTCGCTAAAGTCAAGATACATCATGTCCACCGCTTTCCCCATATCCACAGAGCCAGTTATCTCATCATAGAAGGCAATCAGGTTGGTCAGGCATGACTTGCCCTGGGTGAATCCATGCTGACTGTTCCTGATCACCTTCTTCTCCAAGTGCTTCAAAATGGATTCCTTGAGGACCTGCCCCATGATTTTTCCAGGGACTGAGGCTGTAGTTCCCCAGATTCTCCTCCTTCCCTTTTTTAAAGATGAGCACTATATTTGCCTTTTTCCAATCGTCCGGGACCTCCCCCGATCGCCACGAGTTTTCAAAGATAATGGCCAATGGCTCCGCAATCACATCAGCCTACTCCCTCAGCATCCTCGGATGCATGCATCCAGCCTGATGGACTTGTGCATGTCCATCTTTTCTAAATAGTCCTTAACCTGTTCTTTCACCACTGAGGGCTGCTCACCCCTCCCCATACTGTGCTGCCCAGTACAGCAGTCTGGGATCTGAACTTGGCAGATGTGTTCACTAGGTTGCCTCTCCCATTCAGTAAGAGTCCCACACTTTCCCTGACCACCTTCTTGTTGCTAACATACCTGTAGAAACCCTTGTTACCTTTCACATCCCTTGTTAGCTGCAACTCCAATTGTGCTTTGGCCTTCCTGATTACACCCCTGCATGCTCAAGCAATATTTTTATACTCCTCCTAGTCATCTGTCCAAGTTTCCACTTCTTGTAAGCTTCCCTTCTGTGTTTAAGCTCACCGAAGATTTCTTTGTTAAGCCAAGCTGGTCGCCTGCCATGTTTGCTATTCTTTCTGCACATCCAAAACACACCCAAAAGACAAAGCCAACTAAAAAAACCTCATGCAAAGTAATAATTGTTCTGCACATGTTTTTGACTAAAGACTGGCCACATAACCAGTAAGTCCTGCGAAATTTTGAAAGTAAGGGATTTTTTTTTATTCCCATTCATGTTTTTTTAGAAAGGCAACACATATTTCTCTGCAGATTAAGCAGGGAAAATGGCAGTAGCTGTGATAAATAGTAACTGTTAGTAGCTGCTAACAAATGCTGTAAAGAGAACAAACATACATGTTTTTCACATGCCTCACACATTTTATCGCTCCCATCTTTTTAGTCAAATTTAAACTAAGTGAAACAAGAAACCCCGAACAAACTTTGTTACACCATTCTCATAACCATCAAAGTTACAGTCCCAGTTTCAGCAAGGCCAATGCCATTCTGGCTTCTGATACAGAACTCTGCTGATGAGCCTCAATCCGGACAGCCGCATTCCTGCGCTCATCATCCCCCATCATGCAGCTCTGTCAACAAACCTCAATCTCTCCTACAGCAACCTTGCTACTTCTTTTGTATGAATACAACCTGGAGGAAACTGTAACCATTTTGTTCAGATATGATAGACCTATGGAGTTCTTACAGCAGGTAGAAAAATGCCTGTCAGAATCCTTAACTGTGGTCAGCTCTGAGAGAAACCTGATACACCATTTCCGTCTTATTAGTTGAACAGTCATAAAAGCAATTCCAAATTGCAGTGTAGAGAGGACACTAGAATACTCACTCGCAGCAACTGAGTGATGCTGGGAGGGTGCTCATCCTCTGTGTGTTCTCTTTCAGGGTCTGTGTTGTTAACTCCACACATCATGGGCTCCTTCTTCACATTCTCCATTCGATATATAATGTGTTTGAGGCCAGAGGAGGACTCCATCGGCTCAATTCCATATGTGACATTTTCCACTTGCAGCAGTCCCCTAACAATCGAATGAATACACATTACCGCCAAGCAACTACTAGACTAAATCCAGAGGCTGCCGTTATCCAGACATTTGGGAAGGATGGAGGAGGGAACAACAAACATATTACAGAAAGAAATGTAGAATAAAGCTTGGCCCCACTCCTGCAGACAGTTGTGCACTGTGCTTAACTTTAAGCATACAAGCAGCCTCATGACTTCAGTGGAACAACCCACGTGTGTCATATTAAGCATATTCATAAGAGTTTGCAGTATCGGGGCCTTAATCACAGACTCTGAAAACAGAAATGTTTCAGTTCAGTTAATGTTGCCAAAGCAGTAAAGAGCAGTGATGTGAATGTCAATAATAGACAAATCAAGAAAAAACTAAGGGTGCTGAAATTACCTCAAGTCAAAGATTTTTTCAAATTAAAGTTGATCATAAAACACTTTAAGCATCAAGTCTCAGTAAAATTGCTAATCAAGATTTTATTTAAAAACTCCCTAACACTAAATAATTGCATACAATACAAAAATGATCATTTAAATTAACTTTCTATACAAGGTTGTAAAAATACTAAGAACAGATGCAACAATTTCTGTTGGATTTACTGATGGCTGAACAGTGAAGTCAGTTGTTTTGGAGGGGTGGGGAGAAATTCTGGATTGGAATTTTTGAGGACAAACGGTTATAGTCCCACCAATCAAATAATGTTAGTTTTGTATCAACAAAAGACTGCAAAAACATGATGGTATTAATTAAACACAATACTCTCATGCAGCCCAGCATCAACAGAAACACAAAATACAAAAATACAAAATACAAAAAGAAAAGGAGTACTTGTGGCACCTTAGAGACTAACCAATTTATTTGCGCGTGAGCTACAGCTCACTTCATCGGACTAACACGGCTGTTACTCTGGAAGATGAAATACAGTTTGGCTCAAAACTAATTAAGTCAGAGGGAGAATAATATTCTGTTTCAGAGAACCGAATTATAACAATGCATAGTTGTGATAACTACATACACAAGACGTGTTCTGTTACCTGAGTCCAAAGCAAGTGCTGACAGTTACGATGGAATCTGGTATCCCCTCCACATATCCCTGATAATGGCAGTGATCCTAAGGGAAAAAATAAAGAAATGAATTATGTATTATTTCTATACATACACAATGCAACTGACTACAACTGCTGCTGCTATTGTTCACCTTGCTGCACTAATGGTAGGAAGAGATCTCCTTCCCTAGCCTGAAGAAATGCGTGCATGGGATGGTACCATATATGTGTTTATCCTCCACATAGGTAAACATGGGGAGTTATTAATCTAAATACCAGGCGCTCTAGGACTCTTGTATTATTATTAAACACAATGAAAGCCAGCCTCCTTGTACCATAACTGCATGTCCATTTCTCAGCCCAACAGGACCAGCAATTCAGCACTACTGAATTGTCTAAGGGTACATGTACACTTAAAACACTACAGCAGTGTAGCTACACCACTGTAGCACTTCAGTGTAGACACCACGTACAATTCTCCTGTCAGTGTAGGCAGGGCTTAAATTCAGCTGGAGCCGTATGGAGCAGAGCTCCGGTAAATATTTTCAACCCCCCTGGAGTTTTCATGGCACGGGGAGGGCTCTGGGAAATACTCTATGAGAATTTAAGCCCTGGGTGTAGGTAATCTACCTCCCCAAGAGGCAGCAGCAGCTAGGTTGACAGAAGATTCTTCCATCGACCTAGCGCAATCTCCACAGGGACTTTGGTCAGCTTAAATACGCCACTCAGGCATGTGGATTTTTCACACCCCTGAGCAACATAGTTATGGCAATCTAATTTTCTAGTGCAGACCAGGCTAAATCCCACCCCATTCGCTCGCTTACCTGAACAGTAGCAAATATATTCTTAGGCCTGGCGGCCTCCACTAGAAAATTACATCAGCATAACTACATCACTATGGGGTGCAAAAAATCCATCCTCTAAGCGGAGTAGTTAAGCCAACCTAAGTCCCTGTGTAGACAGCGCTAGGTTGACGGAAGAATTCTTCTGTCAAACTAGATACCACATCTCAAAGAAGTGGATTAGCTACACTGATGGGAGAATCCTACCTGTCAGTGTAAGTAGTGTCTACACCAGTGGTTTTCCATCTATGTCCCCTAGACTCCTTGGGGTCTGCAGACGAGGTCTAACATCTCCAAAGGGGCCTGCATCTCCATTTGAAATTTTTTAGGAGTGTGCAAATGAAAAAAGATTGAAAACCACTGGTCTACACTGAAACACTACAGAGGCACAACCATAGTGGCACAGCTGTGCTGCTGTAGAGTTTTAAGATTTTACAGGTATGTCTACACTGAAGTCTACTCTGTTGAATGTCTGTTCTAGTATTAATCAACCAGGCTCAGAAACACCATCTGTGAACAGTCTCTGGACTTGAAGCCGAGTTGTCCAACTTCAACGTTGTTTGTTCTCCCCTTCCCACCCCCCCCACCCCAATAAATATTTGAAGCTCAGCCCAGTTGCTGTGAGCCAGTGAGCAGGGCTTAAATTCTCCCCGAGTATTTCCTGGAGCCCCAGGGCACCGAGACTCCTGCAGGTTTGAAAATATTTACTGGAGCTCCGCTCTGGTCAGCTCCAGCTGAATTTAAGCCCTGCCAGTGAGCCATTCAGCCTTCCAGGAATGAATTTTGCATGATACACCCTTTGGCTTGTGTATAGCCTCTCTCTGGCTAGAGCGAGGTAAACATCTGCTATTATTGCCAATGGATAGACACTTTGTGCTGCCTAAACACGCCTCAACCAGCCCTGACGAGGCACTGTCAGGAAAACAGAACAATGCCAGATGAAAGCCATTATCCACTCAAGCTTGACTTCCAAAGAGATCCCAGGAGAAGACACAAAACGATCCATTCTAATGCAGCAATTCCATCCCCTGGGAGCGAAACATGTAGTTTCACAGCCCACTAAATACACAAGATTTACATCACACCCCCATCACAAAAACCCATACAGAAGCATGTCCAACATGCTCTGTACTCTACCTGGCCCGGTTTTGTAAATTATCCTCGGGGGCAAGTGCAAGGCAAATGCATTTCATTCTGTGCCACACAGAATGTTCACTGCATTGCAGCTGTAGCTCTGTTCTCTAGCAGACATATTTTGGAGATCACTGTAGTTGTCAGGCAGCTGAAATCATTTGTTCTTTGGCCTGGTGCCTTACAAAGTTCTTAAAGCATGTAATAATCCCCCAGAGCAACAGGGCTTGTCATAGCCTCTGGCTGAACTAAAGCCTCACTATAAGCACAAACTGTGTTCCTCCTCAGATTCAAGTACCTGCCTTTTCCATAGAAAGGAAAAGGGGGAAAAACGAAAGCTCATGCTCAAATAAATTGGTTAGTCTCTAAGGTGCCACAAGTCCTCCTTTTCTTTTTCCTAAACACTCAGCTGCTCCATTTCCAGGCAAGAGATACTGTGCATCACACCAGACACACAAACAACAGGGCAGACTTATTTTAAACAATGGGAGGGTGGAGAAAGTAAAATGTGCATATATTTGTTATGACATGAGGCACCATTTGTGTTTGTTCCATGAAACCAGTTAATCATTCTTTGAAAATGTAATGTCTAATGGCCATGTGGTGAAGCAAAGAGGGTGGAAGCTGTCGCAGCAGCAGCTTGCCCATATGGGGAGAAGAGTTGTGCACACTTTTTCTAGTTAAGCAGTTCTGATTATAATCCAGGGACCACTAGTGCTATAGGATCCCAAACATTTAATGATCCAAGCAGTTGGGGAAGGAGTATGGCTAAGAGGGAGACAGTCCATGGAAGTCATTATATTCTATATCTGGTTTTATACTGCGTCAAAGTGCCATAAAGAGTTGTATCTGAGAGTCACTAAAGTGAACCCCCAACAGGGTGTTTTGCCCCCCTTGATTGCTCTGACACCTGACAGACAGGACTAACGCCCTGCAAGGGGAGGTGGCATTCAGCGAACAATAGAAACATTACGTTGCTCTTGTATTTACAGTTTTGAAACACCAGTATAACCAGAATATAATCAGAAAAGACGCTCAGTGGCTAATCAAAACAACTATTTCCTTTTTTAATTAAAAAAATTAAGATTTAAAAAAAAAAAACCACACACAAACAGGAAAAATTCAGTTTTTTAAATAAAACATGAGCACCCACCCACCCGCCTACCCTCCCGCCCATCACAGAAAAGTGTGATTTTTCTACTGTTACGTGCCAGGGGCCAAATTCAAGGCATCTTCCCAGATGAGGAGTGAAATGTGCTGTGCATTTTGCAGATTAGAACCTACTCCTTTAGAAGACGCTCCAGTCAGTTTCGTAATACATTACTCTTTAGAAATGCAGCTGTATGAAGTTCTAATCGCCCTGCTTCAACAAGGACACAAAAGAAATAAAACCCACCTGCACGTCCGGATTTTCAGACTGCAACTTCCCTTCCTCACTGTAGGTATACACTGTGAAATCTTTGGGCAAAAATTCTCTGAAAAAAGGAGGGGAGGGGAGAAATACAAAAATGTTGATGCAACAAGAAAACAAAGATCCTCAACAATAGTGGCAGTATTGAAAAATCTGTATTGAAATAAGGAAACTGATATTAAAAAAAACCAAACCCATGAACCATTGAGGAATTATGCAGTTACTAGGACCTATTCCTCTATGTAACTATACTATGGCAAAACTCAAGGTACTGAAATAGGATATTTAATGCAAGAATCTATCACCTCCTCAGGGATGAAACACAAAAAGACAAGAGAAAACATCAAAACAGAGCTAAATGCTCGCTAGCTAGAAGGCAGGGAATAGAAAAGTGCAGCAGTCAGAGGCCAACTGGCTGCAGCTGGCTTCTCTATCTCCAGTTTTGGAGGAAAGCATATTGGGAAATATTTTTTTAAAGGGTGACCCAGTACTGAATTCAGAGATGGCCAAGCAGCCAGAAAGCAGAGAAGTCAAATTCCCATGCTTCTGAGGACCAGGGATCTGATGAATGACAGCCTGAGACACCACAGCCTAGTGAGTTTGACCACATTGTCTCTTTTGTTTATTATTACAACATGTTGATTATGAGGAAGATCAACTTTAAAAAAAACACTTTTGACTGATTTTAACCTATTGTTATTACTAGTAACCCTTAAAAATCACTGTACAAGGACTAGAGAAAAAAATCTCTATGTTCAGCGTGTGTTTACTCTGAACATTATAGCATTGTGTGTATAGCCAGTTTCCTCATTTGTGTGGATCTTTAGCACAGCAACTAGGGAGAGAATTTAAAAATAAAACTGTAGAAGTCACAAGCCAGCAGCTAAAAAAGGTAGGTGTTTTGTTTGTTTCTTTGAAGTGAGATCATGTCCTTTTAATCCCTGCCCAGATCCCTTTTGGGCAAGTCACTTCCTGTACTTGAGACTGATCATCAAAGCAGCTCAGAAAAATGTTTAGTTGGTACCCTACTGTGGGGAGATGGGAGGGAGGGAGAGTTAGTCCACTTTCAACTGTTTTCCTTTACAGGTTTAACAGAGCCAATGTGCAAACACACTTCTGACACACCACCTCCAGGACTGAAAACAGCATGTTACCTGGAAACAGCATCCAGAACTGGAAACAGCATGTATAAATCTAATGCAGTTGATAGGAAGTGAATAATCCCAGGGCAGAGTTACCAGAAGTCAGAGGGAAAGACGAGTGACTTACTTGTTTTTTTCTAGGTGAATTATGTGTTTCCTTCCCTCTACGCGAATGACATATGACACCTTGTCCTGAACACAAAAAAGAGAACACTTACACATTGTACTAACAAAAACACTCTCTCAGCCATCATCCAAAACCCTGGGGTAAACAGCACCCACATGCCCAGTTACTCTAAATGTGCCACTAATGTCACCGCCATCAGCCCTGCCATTAAGACCCTATATTCAGCTGCTATAACTCAGCCGTGAGGTCATCACTATGCGCGTTCATTCTTAGTTCAGATACATTTAGTTCCCAAACACCCGTGAGGCAAATTACTGCCTGCCTTGGCCATTTCTACACCCACAAAACCCAAGGGACTGAGCTAATAAAGAAATTCCCATTCTTTTTCATTTTGCTGATTTCAGACTGCAGGCATAAACAAAATACAGGTGATCCTATTATGTCACATGACACTCCAGACACAAATCCCAGCGTGGTTCTAACTCACTCATTTCAAAATTAGCTTTCTGCGTTTAATTATTCCACCAATAGCATGATCCTAAGTCTCCTGGAAAGAAGCTTAGTGCTTTTCATATAATCTCCTCAGCTGGGAAAGGACAATGTGGTTTTTATTACTGCATCCTTCAGCATGTATGTTCTGGTCATTCATGGCCTATTCTCTCCACTGCCTGGTACTATCCCAGTAGGTTTGGATTTGTTTATTTAAAGTGACAGTTCAAATTCACTTGTGACTACATTAATTATCACAACATGAGCAAGCACTGGCTTTCCACCGCAGTCAGCTGCAAGTCATCTGTGATACAGCATCATGCCGTGGTCACAGAAATCCTGTTAATCCTGACAAAGTGACAGTCAGTTTAAGCTTCAAGTGCCTTAAAAGTGCACAGACTCTGTCCTACTCTGGGCAAGTTACATGGCTTGATGGGTCTACAACGCACTAACCACCATCATCTGAAAGCCAGCACAACGTCTTCCATATGTTGTGGGAGGCTGGATACTTGCAATCATTTGCAGTTACATTGTTCAGGGGATGGACTAACTGATTTTAGAGCCAACTTTAGACGAAGCTGATTCAGAAGCAGAGAATGATTTTAAACACTTCCATGTACCTGTACTGAGGAGGAATTGGAGGCCGCTCGCTGCTCTCTTGTTAACCTCTGTGGATGTATAATTTCATAGGAAGACAAATGAGAGGTCTGCTGGAAACCTAGAAAAGAAAAAGCAAATGCCACCACATTCATGTCACTAAGGAAATAAAACAGACAGACCATGCTCACGGAACAAAACAACTTCTCTTTGAAAGAATGGTCCACGGGTTAAGGTGCAAGTTTGGGATTTGAGAGACCCAGATTCAATTCCCTACTCTGCCACAGACTCCCAGAGTGACCTAATACAAGTCACTTAGCCTCTCTGTGCCTCAGTTATCTATTGGTAGAATTAGGACAATAGCACTGCCCTACCTCTCCTGGGTGTTATGACGATAGACACATTGTTAGGTGTTCAGATACTACAGTAATGGGAGCCATATAAGTACGGTAATAAATGAAGTGGGGGGTAGCTCCCTTTTATGAACACCCAGCCAGCCAGTTAGCTGTAAAATCCCTCTTGATGTCTGTTCTCTGCTTGCTTTACCTGTAAAAGGTTAACAAACCCACAGGTAAAAGAAAAGGAGTGGGCACCTGACCAAAAGAGCCAATGGGAAGGCTAGAATTTTTTAAAATGGGGAAAGAAACTTGTCATGTTAAAAGAACAGGAGTACTTGTGGCACCTTAGAGACTAACAAATTTATCTGAGCATAAGCTTTCGTGAGCTACAGCTCACTTCATCGGATGCATGCAGTGGAAAATACAGTGGGGAGATTTTATATACACAGAGAACATGAAACAATGGGCGTTACCATGCACACTGTAACAAGAGTGATCAAGTAAGGTGAGCTATTACCAGCAGGAGAGCGGATGGGGGGGCGGGGGGAGGAGGAGAACCTTTTATAGTGATAATCAAGGTGCGCCATTTCCAGCAGTTGACAAGAACGTCTGGAGAACAGCGGGGGGGGACATGGGGAAATAGGTTTCAGAGTAGCAGCCGTGTTAGTCTGTATCCACAAAAACAAAAGGAGTACTTGTGGCACCTTAGCAACTACCAAATTTATTTTAGCATAAGCTTTCGTGAGCTACAGCTCACTTCATCGGACGCTCAAAAAAATTTGTCTCTAAGGTGCCACAAGTACTCCTTTTCTTTTTTCATGGGGAAATAGTTTTACTTTGTGTAATGACCCATCCACTCCCAGTCTCTATTCAAGCCTAAGTTAATTGTATGCAGTTTGCAAATTAATTCCAATTCAGCAGTCTCTCCTTGGAGTCTGGTTTTGAAGTTTTTTTTGTTGAAGAATTGCCGCTTTTAGGTCTGTAATCGAGTGACCAGAGAGACTGAAGTGTTCTCCGACTGGTTTTTGAATGTTATCATTCTTGACATCTGATTTGTGTCCATTTAGTCTTTTACGTAGAGACTGTCCAGTTTGGCCAATGTACATGGCAGAGGGGCATTGCTGGCACATGATGGCATAGATCACATTGGTAGATGTGCAGGTGAACGAGCCCCTGATAGTGTGGCCGATGTGATTAGGCCCTATGATGGTGTCTCCTGAATAGATATGTGGACACAGTTGGCAACGGGCTTTGTTGCAAGGATAGGTTCCTGGGTTAGTGGTTTTGTTGTGTGGTGTGTGGTTGCTGGCGAGTATTTGCTTCACGTTGGGGGGCTGTCTGTAAGCAAGGACTGGCCTGTCTCCCAAGATCTGTGAGACTGATGGGTCGTCCTTCAGGATAGGTTGTAGATCCTTGATGATATGTTGGAGAGGTTTTAGTTGGGGGCTGAAGGTGACGGCTAGTGGCGTTCTGTTATTTTCTTTGTTGGGCCTGTCCTGTAGTAGGTGACTTCTGGCTCTGTCAATCTGTTTCTTCACTTCCGCAGGTGGGTACTGTAGTTGTAAGAATGCTTGATAGAGATCTTGTAGGTGTTTATCTCTGTCTGAGGGGTTGGAGCAAATGGGGTTGTATCGTAGAGCTTGGCTGTAGACAATGGATCGTGTGGTGTGGTCAGGGTGAAAGCTGGGAGGCATGTAGGTAGGAATAGCGGTCAGTAGGTTTCCGGTATAGGGTGGGGTTTATGTGACCATCGCTTATTAGCACCATAGCATCCAGGAAAGTGGATCTCTTGTGTGGACTGGTCCAGGCTGAGGTTGATGGTGGGATGGAAATTGTTGAAATCATGGTGGAATTCCTCAAGGGCTTCTTTTCCATGGGGCCAGATGATGAAGATGTCATCAATATAGCGCAAGTAGAGTAGGGGCATTAGGGGACGAGAGCTGAGCAAGCGTTGTTCTAAGTCAGCCATAAAAATGTTGGCATACTGTGGGGCCATGCGGGTACCCGTAGCAGTGCCGCTGATTTGAAGGTATACATTGTCTCCAAATGTGAAATAGTTATGGGTGAGGACAAAGTCACAAAGTTCAGCCACCAGGTTTGCCGTGACATTATCTGGGATACTGTTCCCGACGGCATGTAGTCCATCTTTGTGTGGAATGTTGGTGTTGAGGGCTTCTACATCCATAGTGGCTAGGATGGGGTTTTCAGGAAGATCACCGATGGATTGTAGTTTCCTCAGGAAGTCAGTGGTGTCTCGAAGATAGCTGGGAGTGCTGGTAGTGAAGGGCCTCAGGAGGGAGTCTACATAGCCAGACAATCCTGCTGTCAGGGTGCCAACTGCTGGAAATGGCCCACCTTGATTATCACTACAAAAGGTCCGTCCGTGTCCGTCCCCCCGCTCTCGGGCTGGTAATAGCTCACCTTACCTGATCACTCTCATTACAGTGTATATGGTAACACCCATTGTTTCATGTTCTCTGTGTATATACATCTCCCCACTGTATTTTCCACTGAATGCATCTGATGAAGTGAGCTGTAGCTCACAAAAGCTTATGCTCAAATAAATTGGTTAGTCTCTAAGGTGCCACAAGTCCTCCTTTTCTTTTTGCGGATACAGACTAACACGGCTGCTACTCTGAAACTTGTCATGTTAAGTATCCTCACACCTTTTTGTCAACTGTCTAAATGGGCCATCTTGATTATCACTAAAAAAGTTTTTTTCTCCTGTTGATAATAGCTCATCTTAATTAATTAGCCTCTTACAGTTGGTATGGCTAATTCCACCTTTTCATGTTCTCTGTATGTATATTTATATCTTCTTACGATATGTTCCATTCTATGCATCCGATGAAGTGGGCTGTAGCCCACGAAAGCTTATGCTCAAATAAATTTGTTAAGTCTCTGAGGTCTCTAAGGTGCCACAAGTCCTCCTTTTCTTTTTAAGGTGCCACAAGTACTCCTGTTCTTTTTGTCCTTTCTCTGTTGTTCTCTGGAGAAGCAGGGACAGCACAGCAATGCTATAAGCAGTAATGCTGTGTAAAGTTCGAACGAGGTATGAAAAATTATCTTCCATACCTAGAAGGAATCATTTGGATAGGGCACGTTTAGATAAATGCAATCAGGTTTATTTTGGCTTGTGGATCTCCTCTGTGCTAACCCCCAGATGCTTTTGTTTGCTTGTAACCTTTAAGCTGAACCCCCAAGAAAGCTATTTTGGGTTCTTAATTTTTGGGATTGCTCTTTTAAAATCTAGCAACAGTCTAAGTTCCAGATGTATTTTTTTTTCCTTTTTGTTTTAATAAAATTTATCTTTTTTAAGAAGGATTTGGATTTTTGTGTCCTAAGAGGTTTGTGCATATGCTGTTTGATTAGCTGGTGGCCACAGCTAATTTCCTTTGTTTTCTTTCACAGCTCTTCCCCTGAAGGGGCATGAAAGGGCTTGAGGGTTCCCCACAGGGAGGAATTCCCAAGTGTTCCTTCCCGGATCCAAGGACGGGTTTTTTTGCATTTGGATGGTGGCAGCGTTTACCAAGCCGAGGTCAGAGAGAAGCTGTAACCTTAGGAGTTTAATACAAGCCTGGAGTGGCAAGTATTAATTTTTAGAATCCTTGCCAGCCCCCACTTTCTGCACTTGGAGTGACAGAGTGGGTATTCAGCCTTGACAAGTACCTATGATAAATCTGGAACCAGATTGACTCTTATAACTGGCTTTTTATCTAAGACCCTTTATTTTTAAATTGATACAAAGGTATCAACAACTGACAGCATACTTAATATCAGATATGGTATCTTCTTCATACAAATATAGGATACTATCCAACCTTATGCATCAAAGAGGGACAAACTAGGAAGCTTATACTCAGCATTTAATGACCTGTCTAGAGGAAGAAAATAAATTCTGCCAACCAGCCTATTGTTCATGAAAGTATTGTACTACCAAGGCAGCAACATATCTTTAAAGAGATCAACCCCCTTCTGAAAAGGGTGCTTCTGACAAGTGCAGGGGAGCACAGGTCAGAACACCACCCACCCAGATAAAAACTTTCAGGCCACAAAATGACTTCCAAATACGCACTGCCACAAAATACAGTGATCACCTGAGAAGTGGACAGTAATAAACTAAGTTATCCAGACTGTCTCAAATAAGAAGCTCATTCAAGACTTGACAATCCGTGATAGTCTCTTAAAATACAAACAACACCTTACACCTTTCATCATGTTTCAAAGCACTATACAGAGGCATCAGTATCATTAGCCCCATTATGACATGTGGGGAAAATGAGGCACAAAGAGGGGTAGGAACTTGCCCAAGGTCACCCAGCAGACCAGTGGCAGAGCTGGGAATGGAACCCCCACAACTCCTGAATCCACGTCCAATGGTCTTTCCACTAGGCCACACTGCCTCCCTAGATTATACTAGAAAGGCTCCTAAAACCTACTTTTCTCCCTCCCCATGGTGTAGCAGCAGCAAACCCAGGCAACAAGTCCTACAAAATTCAGCAATACCAGTCAAAGCTTTTACATGTTAAAGGCTGTTAAAGCACAGTAAGTCACGAAAGGGCATTTTAAGGACTTACTGAATGCATGCAATATATAATGAAGACGTAGTCTCTTTCATGAGAGAGTCTAGCATAGAATATTGTTGTTACATACAGGATTTATACCAAAAAAAAAAAAAAAAAAAAAAAGGACTACTTGTGGCACCTTAGAAACTAATTTATTTGAGCATAAGCTTTCGTGAGCTACAGCTCACTTCATCGGATGCTGAAGTGAGCTGTAGCTCACGAAAGCTTATGTGCAAATAAATTGGTTAGTCTCTAAGATGCCACAAGTACTCCTTTTCTTTTTGCGAATACAGACTAACACGGCTGTTACTCTGAAACCTCCCCTTGGAAAGATGGTTATGGGAGCTACAAAGGGTTTTAAGTACAACAGATTTTACTGGCACATAACGGTGGAATCAATGAGCTCACCAGAAGGGCACAAGCTTTAAAACCTAAAATAAAGAGGGAGGGAAATACTTCTATTTCCTGTAACAATTTCCAAAACTACATTGCAATTCTTGTAGTTTATCATCAGTGAGGATCTTCCATAAGCTACAGTCCAACTGGAGCTCATACTAGCTGTTTGCCACAATGGGAGGAAAAGGAATAGAGCAGCTATTTACCAATACACAGCACTTATTTTAAAGCAGCAGCTTAGCTTTGAAGAACAACTCCACTTTCTACTACAGATGTATTTATTGCTTTGTACGTCACACTTTGGGTCATCACCATGACTTAAGCACTCTCCCACTGGAGGCCTGCTCCATCACTTGAGAGTAGGCTGGAATTTTCAAAAGGCATCTAACAGAGTTTGAAATTCAATGGGACTTGGGTCACCAACTCTTTAGGCTCCTTTAAAAATACCATCCCTCATCATCGTCAGTGCAAGCAAACTGCACTGAAATTTAAACATCTGGCGGCGCTCTTTGCTTGGCCACTTGCTGCAGGGATTTTGAAGAAGTTGGGTAAGACAGTCTCTCCAACAGAGATTTGCATTAAAATAAGCCAAAACATGTCAAGTTATTAAAGCACCATGCCAGTTTAACAGTGCCTCTCCATGCTAATACTGCACACGCATCCCAAAAAAACCTTTTATTCCAAGCACTGCTGTCCTGTGGTCCAGCTGATGGAGCTCAGCAGGTACGGTCCTTTAAGAGGACAGCAAATTTTTAACTCTGGAGTACCTTTCCAGTTCAAGTATTTGGCTCTGAACAAATAACAGTCAGTTTGGGAGGTCAGGGTCCATGTGTGTTATACACAGACTAGTAACATTTTGCATTGACAACTCTGCCTTGTGTCACCATGGCTACTCTCTAGATCTAAGTTGGGGGTCCCCTGAGACTGCTCTTGATTCAGCACAGGTGTCCCTGTAGAATTATGAGGCCCTTCACACTTGAGCTATGTCTTCACTGACAAACAAGCTGTGGTTTTACCATGGCAGCAGCAACCCTGCTGTCAAAGCATACTGGAGACAAGGCTCTGTAGTTTTACCATGAAGTAAACTAGGTGAAATCCATAACAGACAAAGGATATAGGGTTCAGCCTCCCTAGGTACTTTACAGTAAAAGCTAAGGGTGCCTTGTCTCCGCTTGGTTATCTCATTATAAAATCCTAAGGCATGTCAGTTCTCATTAAAACCAAGAAGCCTTTTTGTCCGTGAAGAAAAAGTTTGTGAGAGTTTTTCTTACTAGTAGATTCCTGCATCAGTCCTGCTGTTCTCTGACGGCTCAGAGCACTCCGCACTGTACAGACAGAGAAGGACATGGATCTCTCCTTCAGGGAGCTCTGTCTACATTAACTTATGCACCACAGTTCAGACATTTCCGACACAAGACGGGGGGGGGGAATCAACTTACCCATGGTGCAGCTTTGTGCTTCTCTCTAATGGATCGTTGTTGAAAGGGTTGACAAAAAGGAGGGCACCCTTACTATGAGATACTTAGCTCTGCCTTGCAAACCTAGAAAGGAACTGTACCATATGTTTAATAATGGATACTTCACTGAGAACAAAGACACGAACATAAACCACCCCCAGTTTTAAACCAGAGAGTTTATCCAAGTCTGTTTTGCCCACACAAAATGATACTCTGCATGTCTTTGGCCTTTTTAAAGTGCTCTCAGATAGATGGGTTCTTGCCTCTCTGTACAATGGCAACTAGTTAAGCGCTAAATTAAACTTTGGCTTCCATGGCCCAGCCCATCTTGAACTCCTCTCAGTGTGTTGACGGAGTTTGGCTTCAGGCAGAGAATAGCTGACTACATCTCTCAGTGGACTGTCTGCAATTGGCTCGGCCCCTCATGGGAGAAGAGATCTGAATATGAGGGACTAATCTCAGAACCAGGACTCCAGTCCCCACAATGCAACACCTCAAACTGCCACTAGACTGACAGGCCAATCCAAATCACATTTGTGATACTGCCATTAATAATAAAATCTAGCTCATATGTAGCACCTCTCATCAGCAGATCTCAAAGCCCTTTCAAAAGAGGTCAGTACCATTATCCCCATTCTACAGATGGGGAAACTGAGGCACAGAGAATTGAAGTGACTTGCTCAAGGTCACCCAGCAGGTCAGTGGCAGAGCGAGGAATAGAACCAGGTCTCTCAAGTCTCAATTCAGAGGTTTTAAACATTACCAGAATCCCATCTTATTCTCCAATACTGTATCCTGGAAGCTAACTCTCCACTGTACTGTGATCTTGTGAACAAAGTGCTGGTTAAATTTGCCATCAGTAAGACCCTACATAACTCCAGCCCTGGCTATGTATTTGTCTACAGCACCACTCACCCTCTCTGCTGTCAGCAATGCCAATCTAGAAACCCCCCATTCATCTACTTTTCCCCACAGACTCGTCCATGCATTCTTTTACTGCTCTCCCTAAGCCAGAGACACCCTCCCAGCTCCAATCCACTGAGCCACCCTTTCAGACCTCTCCTAAAGACTCAGTTTTTCTCCAATGCTCATGAGAGGGGACCCAATAAATCAGCAGTATATTTATTGGTTTATAAAGTCTTCAAATGTGCACACATCTAAACTGAGCCACCACATGATCCTGATACAGTAGCCTTTATGGAAATACTGCTACACTTCCTCATCCCCTCCTCTTTTCCTATATTTATAGGCTTGCTCATGTCTAGATGTATTGGCTTTAAGCTCTCTGGTTTTGTTTCCGCAAGGCATCTCGCACATCTTTGGGCACAGTTACAAAACTAAAACTTACAGTGATCTACAGAGGTACTGAAAAACAAGTCCACACAAAAGAAGACCTGCTTTGCCTATCTTAGGTGGCAAACAGCATCTGGAAGACTCTTCATAGCCCTGAAAAGCTAATCATTTTACTCACCAATAACTGGGCTTATGCCCAGAATTAGTTTTAAGGACCAGACAGGTTCTGTATTGACACTGCTGCAGTGACAAATAAAGACTGGAGCCCCAGGCACTTTTCCACCAACAATATCTAAGCAAAAGCAACTAGAGTATTTTCAGCTCCGGTCTCCCACACCCTGCTATCCACTCAGAGAGTTTCAAATCACACTAGCAAAGTGTAGCCATTCACAGAGCTACAACACTTCTTGGGGAAAAGGAAGGTGTAGTGCATGTACTGCACTAAAACACTCTTTAGTTACTCTGATTTATTGATTGGAGGATATGCCAGAAGACTACAACCCCAGCTCACAATAGCCCTTGTTCATAAAGTCTAGAGAGGGTAAAGAACATCCGACAGTCACATCCTCAGTCAGAAGATAACAGAGGGAAGGGCCACTTCCTTCCCTGGGATAAACCACCACAATCTACACTCTCACAAGTGACAACTCCCCACTTGCCACTTCTAGCACTTCCATTTTCAATTGCAGAGAGATTCTTCTTCACATCCTGTCCCAGATTTTTGTAAATAATTACTGTCCACTGTTAAACAGTTTCCATATCCCACACGAAGAGGTGGCTGCATTTGAGTGGTGGGTGAAGGGAACCCCATATACTTTGTGGAACATTTTGGGACTCCTTCAGGATAAAACATTAAGATTCCATTAAACATGGCAGATTTCACAATGCTGCATGCTATGCTGACGGCACCAGCTGTGCACATAGAACTGAAAGATGAGGGATTGAAACAACGAGCAGAGCTAGAGTAACTGAAGGACGTTGGTGGACATGCGACTCTCGTGGGAAGCTGCATCTCAATGGATCTGGAAGACGAGGAGGCAGCGATAAGAAAAGGATGATATAATTTTCTACTACATATCCCAACAGGCACTTCTCTCCCCTCACCTTCTGTTCTCCTTCCTCCCCACATCACTCCCCAATTTGGAAATGTGACTTACATACACTGCACTAACCTTCTCTCCCCTTTCTACTTTGAAAGGCGTGTATTTTCTGTACAGTCTGTCAAAAGAAGTTACGTTCTCTCATTCCTGTCTAGCAGAGTGCTTACTATCAAAATGTAAAATTAAAAAAGCAAAAAACTGTTTTCAAACAATTGTCCAAAAATAAATAAATTGAAAATCTCTTAGAAAAGACATATTATAGGTGTTATGATGATACTCACTCTCTAATATAGCCCACGAAAGCTTATGCTCAAATAAATTTGTTAGTCTCTAAGGTGCCACAAGTACTCCTGGTCTTTTTTCTCTAATATGGTAACACCCTGTTAAATACAAAGATATGATTACTGTATTCCTGTATGTCTCTTTAAACAAAAGAACAGTTGTAACTATTGTTTTGTTTCTGATATTTACACAGCAAAGATATGTAAACTCGTTAAAAACTTTCTAAATTTAAAAAAAGTTTAAAAGATAAAATATTGATGTTTAATTAAATCAAAGGATCCTACTTTTTGGAGGACAGCTTGACATGAACTTTACATAAATTTGCATTAGACTGCTTTATGCTCCTCCTTCAATATGCATTTCCTCCCACAACCCCCCACCCCAAACCCAGTTTACTCAGTATTCCCCGTTTGGTTTTAAAGGCTCAATCCAATAAAAGACAAAAAAAAATACACATATCCACCACTATGTACAAGATAACCAGAGTTTATATGGCAGGAATCTCCTCAGGAAACAAAAACCAACTCTGGACTTGCTGAAAAAGTGAAGCATTTAATCCCGAGGCAATCCCTGAACAAAAGAGTTGATTCTAGCACATACAGCCATTGCATTTACTCAAATACTTATAAAGAGTCTGACTAGCTACTATCTGAATTCCCCATACAACATTTCATCCACATTTAACAGTCCTAGACTGGGCACTAGATTCCAGGGATTTAAAATTCAGTCAGGAAAATAAATTAAGAAAGCAGAGTAAAATTAAAGAAATGAAAACAAAAAGCAATTCCCTCTTACAAGAAAGATCAGCTATTAAGCCATGCTTCCTTATCTTAGCTGGATAAACTAGATAAACACAGACCTTGGACGAGATGGAGGTAATCCTGCAGGGTGTGGACCACTGTCAATCCCATCCAACACATACTGCTCCCTCTTGATCAGAGCAGGTTCAGACACACTCAGCCCCGGTCTTCACTTGGGAAACGAGGTGAGTCCTTAACTCAAGTTAGCTAGTTCACAGGTCTGGGCAAACCCTAGGCTCCCCCACAAACTTTACTTTGACCTGCAAATTCGTATAAAAACTACAGACTGCCTGGTCTCCCCAAGGATTTTATCCCATGCTAGCTAAGAACACACGACTTTCCCCTAGTGAAAACAAAGCCTGAGTGTTTCTCAGGAAGTACTTAGTGCCTTGGAGGACTGAGCCCCAATCTTGACACTTTCCAGCAGACAGATCACTTCCCAGTCACTACCCCTCATAAGAACTGTGTGTGTTGAAGCTGTGTGAACAAGTGCAAGTGGCCCACTATATCTGCCCACTTGTTTTGAATTATAGAGGTAACTGTGATAGGAAATAAAGGTTGTAGCTCAGAAATTAGTGACCCTCAACTGTTTCATATATAAGAGGACTGTGAAAGGGTAGAACTACTTTTATACTCTCTCCAATGTAAGTGATTTTACGGATAATTTTCTTATTTTTTTATAAAGCATCATAATTTGATTGTCTGCAGCACATTTTGCAGTCATCTGCAGCACTGCCTCTGTATTCTTCTAGTGATGTTGCTTCCTGCCATTGGATCAGGCTGTACTGTCTAGTCCAGGGGAGGGCAAACTATGGCCCGCAGGCCAAATCCAGCCCGTCAGGGCTTCCCATCTTGCTCCCAGGATTGCCAGCCCTTCCTGCCCTGGCCCTGCGCCGCTCCCTGAAGTGGCCAGCATGTCCGGCAGTGGCTCCTGGGGGTGGGGCGGGGCAGGCAGCTCTGCCGCACGCTGCCATCACCTGTGGGTACCATCCCCGGAGCTCCCATTGGCGGCGGTTCCCCATTCCTGGCCAATGGGAGCTGTGGGGGGCGGTGCCTCCAGGCGAGGGCTGTGCACGGAGCCCTCTATCCCCCGCTCCCCAGGGGACGCAAGGACGTGGTGCCGGCCGTTTCCAGGAGCAGCGCGGGGCAAGGGCAGGCAAGGAGCCTGCCTTAGCCCCGCTCTGCTCCACTGCCACCCCGGAGTCGCTCAAGGTAAGTGGCATCAGGCTGGAGCCCGCACCCCAACCCCCCCCTGCAACCCAACCCCCTTCCCTGAGACCCCAACCCCCTCCCACACTCTGATCCCCTTCTGCACCCCAACCCCCTGCCCTGAGCCCCCTGCTGCACCCCAACCCCCTGCCCTGAGCCCCTTCCTGCACACCACACACCACACCCCCTCCCACACCCTGCACTCTCTCCCACATCCCAACCCCATGCCCCAGACCTACATTCATGGCCCTGCATACAATTTCCCCACCCAGACGTGGCCCTTGGGCCAAAACGTTTCCCCACCCCTGGTCTAGTCATTTGTACCACACTCCTCCTCATTCCTAACCACCTGTTTTGGTCATTCTTTCTTAAGTGTAATTTCAATTGTGACCACATTCACAAGCAGAAAAGCAGCTGCACCCATTGCAATTATTTTGTCTCATTAATATTATCCTAATGACTTTTTCAATTAACCCGGCTCCAATTGCCAAGTGGAAGGTGTGGGAGGGGAAGGTGAGTCACAAGAGGAACTTTGCAAGTGGTCCACCGTGTGTGAAAGTTTGAGAACCATTAAAATATAGCACACAATCATATAAGCCCTGTACAGTTTTAAGGCAGCATTTTAAGTAGTTAGGGCCCTTTCTGCTTCAGCAAGAGGATCTGTAGATGATAACTAGTATCATATGACTTCTCCCACCCCAGCCTTTACAACCTAAACACATTTACAGATCTTTCCATGGTTTAATTGCAATCAGAACTACAACACAGCATCATATAGTCTGTGTCTACATTAGAAGATATGCCCTGACTGTGACACATTGCCAGTGACTCCCAACTCCTCCCCCGTTCCCTTCAAGTGGTGTTAAAGACCCTGATGTGAACAAAAAGTCAGCTCAAGCTTTGCTATGATGGGCAACAAACTAGCAGTTAAAACCAGATCGTTTTCCTAGCATAGGTCACACCAACTGTGTGATCCATTAGTTCAGGCTGCTGCTAGCCAAATCAGAGCAATAAAGGCAGGTAAAAAACTCACCCCACCTCTCTAAACAAAGAGATCAATGGATGCAGAGATTCTGTCACTGAGAGAAGACCCTACTCCTGGCAGCATCCCTGGACCCAGCAATGCAGCGGAAGGACCAGCAATAACTGTACTGCGTGACTCATGCACAGGGCTCCCCTTTTCCTGGGATCTTTTGGCTCTTGCTGCGTGGATTTATGTATTTAACTCTGGGTGGGTATATCACCACCTCTTAAAGGGAGAGAAGAGACTAGACTTTGACACCAGCTGATTTTGCTTGCTCCTTCGCATGGTTATTATGAACTTTACTACACAGAAGACCTCCATTAATACTGCAGCAACTGGGTTTCCCTACTTCAAAGTATCCTACTGAATTTCCAATTCACAATACTGAGCCTTCTGGGAGAAAAAAATGTCACATGGAAGCACATGGAAAAAACAAACAGCGTTGTTCAGGTGTGCATTGGACTTGCTGTGGGACTACCTCCAACCCAGGAATTAGCTCATTTACCATAAACTTGAATGACTCAGATACACAATAAATTAAACCTAGCAACTCAGAAAACATCACAATTAGCAATAATAATGAGTTCTAACCTACTCATGATTATTAAAACATTTATAAAAAGATACCTATTACTGTAGTATCTGGATGCATTAAATACTTAGAAATATAATTAATTACAGTGAGTAACAGGAAAGGTGAACTGCACAATTCATTTTATGCTCATGCACAACAATCTTTTCCGTCAACAACATTAAAGCACTGTGGGGGCGGGGAAGGGGAGAGACCTTAGAATTTTACTGCATTCAAGGCCTTCTATGGGATTAGAATACAAAGAGTGTACTTCACGGCAGAAGCAAGTTTTCATCTTTCATGGCTTTGGGGAAATTAAGATGTTTCAGCTTTGTTTTGAAGATATTGCTTGGGCTCACTTATGTATTATTTAGAGATTAATACAAACCACATTCTCCTTAATGGAAATGCCAAGCTGTGTGGGAGAGCTGTACACAATCTAGAATGCAGACCCAGAATGCTGAGAGTTTAACCAGTGTTGTTGAGGAGCCTACGTGTCTCCTGGTCTTCAGCAAATGTGCGATCGTCTACAGAAATGCACGTAGCATGCAGGACGGTGGTATGTGCGGAACAAGTCTACCACCAAAGAGCCGCCCGTTTCATTTAAAGTCACCACTTCCTGCAGCCATACTGATCCCCGAAGCTCATACTTCATAGGCTAGGCTGTGCCTAACACTTACGCCGTGCTGCTCTATCTTCAAAGCACCATAGAAACAAGTCAGGTTCTCCCCGTGCCAGAAAGAGATTCCTTACTGTCCCGCCCTCAAACTTTAATTTTTTTATCCTAGACCAGAAATCTTGGGAGTCTTCCCTGACCCGAAACTTTCTTATTTCTTGCAGTATTTTCCCTGGTCTACTCATGTTTTCCTCCTTCAGAAATAATGCTAGAATCCATCTTTACCTCACTCCTGCTGAAATCCTGATCCATGCCTTAATTGGTAATAGTCTAGACTGTATACCATGCCTGCTTCTGGCCTTTCTTAATTCCTACGCTAATGTCCAGAAGGCACCAGATGACTACTCTCTTGTACAGGAAGTGGGACTCTTTGCCACCTTCCCTGGCTACCAAGCCACCTCTAAATCCAATTTTTTTTTTAAGTTTTCATCCTGGTTTTCATAACATACCAAGTACCTGCTCCACTGTCTCTGACCTTAGACAGTCAGTCTCCAAGCTCCCTGACTTAGACTCTCATCTCCCCCAAGCCCATCATACTAGTATCTCAGACAAATTAAGTATGGTGGCCATTTTTGGTTACCAAAACAAACTAGACTTCATACAAGTTGAACCACAAGAGAGGATATACACCAAGATATTTAATGTTAACCACAGGTTTCAGAGTAACAGCCGTGTTAGTCTGTATTCGCAAAAAGAAAAGGAGGACTTGTGGCACCTTAGAGACTAACCAATTTATTTGAGCATAAGCTTTCGTGAGCTACAGCTCACTTCATCGGATGCATACTGTGGAAAGTGTAGAAGATCTTTTTATATACACACAAAGCATGAAAAAATACCTCCTCCCACCCCACTCTCCTGCTGGTAATAGCTTATCTAAAGTGATCACTCTCCTTACAATGTGTGTGATAATCAAGTTGGGCCATTTCCAGCACAAATCCAGGTTTTCTCACCGGCCCCACCTCCCCCCCCCCGCCAAACTCACTCTCCTGCTGAGTTAACCACATAACTCAAAGTCCCATAAAGCTCAGGTAAAGCCAGCAGTTAACGTTTTTCCAGTGTCAAGCTACTATAAAGTAAATTTTCAAAGTTCTTTTTTTTTTTTTTAAATAAGCACTGAAAGAACCAATGTTAGCTATTTTTAAGTTTATTCTTCCTCCTTTTATTCCACTACAGGGGAAAACAACTTCCTATCCCCTGACTCTTCTGCTGAGTTCTGTCCCCATAGGTGTTGCTGAGATGGAGGAAGCTCTCTAAGGCAGCTCAGCAATTTTCAAGCATTAAACAAGAGAATTCTCAGAACTGAAGATTGCAACTGCCAGGAAAATTCAGAGCATAAATGTTGAGATGTGCTTTGAAAGTAACTTTTTAAATTGATAAAATATGTAGTTAGAAAGTCAGAATTGGTATAAGACTCTAAATATCAGGGAAAAAACTAAACCCTGAAAGTCAGAAACTCTAGTAAGCACAAGGCATAGCTCCTCTCCCACGCAATGTTAGAACATTTTATTACTATATTAGACTAATACTTGATCTTTCTAGGGGTACAGGTAGGGAAAATAATGCCTAACATACTTAACTAATGGCATTTACTAATTAATGTACATCTTTTTGTGATAATGGCTTCCTCAGTGACTTATCAGTTTCCGAGTGACGCTCCAACTTCCGTCTATTTATTGGGGTGTTTTCAAAATAATCATAGAATATCAGGGTTGGAAGGGACCTCAGGAGGTCATCTAGTCCATCCCCCTGCTCAAAGCAGCACCAATCCCCAATATTTGCCCCAGATCCATAAATGGGCCCCTCAAGGATTGAACTCACAACCCTTGGCAGCTGTGCCCCAGGAGTCCCCATGGTAGGGGTGCTTCTATCACAGAAAGCTCCCCCTTGACCAAAGTTTTAGGCATCTACATGAAGCTCGGGGTGTGGAGGGGGGCTTGCTTTACAAAATGCTCCCCTAGCCAGAGATTGGGGAGTGCCAACTGTGGGATTCTGATACAGAGTGCTCCCCTAGCTGAGGATTTAGAGGTCTGGATACTAGGATTTCCTTGAAGAGGGGAACTCCTGTCACTGAGGTCTCCCCTTTGCCTGAAGTCTGCATGCCGAAAGCACCTCCAGGTTGGGAGATGTGACTGTAACAATTCAGTTCAATTTTATTAGACCACATATGACATTGTCTTTTGCAAATACAAAAAAACCATATACAAACTAAAAAGGTGACATCCATGTCATACTATTAAAATATCAATCAGAACGCAATAAAAACTCTCTTCTTCAGCACAATGCTAAAAGGGCAAAAAACTGCCACCTATTTAATTACTAACAGGGACTAAAATACTAAAAACATTACCTTCTGAGAGGGTGATAAAGATTCTTTTTCATACAGAAGAAGAGGTAAAACCCAGCATACTCTCAAAAGTCAGAAAACTCTATAATCCAGAAGATAATGAGGTAGATCAGCAGTTCTCAAACTGTAGGTTGCGACCAACGTTCCCTCTAATTTTTGACACGCCTCGTGTGCAAAAAATTTCTTCTGTGCAAACTGTTGTGCTTCTGTGCAAATTTTTGTGTGCAGTGTTTCACCGTGTGCGCAGGGTTTAGGATCTGTGTGCACACGCACACGCGCACCGCTTAGAGGGAACAGTGGTTGCAACCCTGTTTTAATGGGGTCACCAGGGCTGGCATTAGACTTGCTGGGGACCAGGGCTTCACCCCTGTGTCACGGGGCTCAGGTTACAAGCCCACCGCCTGGGCTGAAGCCCTTGGGCTTCGGCTTTGCTCCCCACACACACCCGGGGAGCTTTGGCTTTGACTCTCACACACACACACACCTGTCCAGGGCGGCACGGGCAGGATCAGGCTTCAGTGCCCGCTCCTGGAGTCACATTAGTAATTTTTGTTGTCGCGGTGCAATGAAGTTTCAGAACCCCAAGATAGAGCTTCCAATTCTCCAGGTTTACGTGGGAAAAAATGGTAGGTTTCAGAGTAACAGCCGTGTTAGTCTGTATTCGCAAAAAGAAAAGGAGGACTTGTGGCACCTTAGAGACTAACCAATTTATTTGAGCACAAGCTTTCGTGAGCTACAGCTCAAATAAATTGGTTAGTCTCTAAGGTGCCACAAGTCC
Organism: Natator depressus; assembly: GCF_965152275.1. Taxonomy (NCBI): domain Eukaryota; kingdom Metazoa; phylum Chordata; order Testudines; family Cheloniidae; genus Natator; species Natator depressus. The sequence goes on from NC_134259.1 coordinate 1,432,033, forward strand.
TCCTTTTCTTTATGGGAAAAAATGTAGATGTGAAGGATCTTTTCCATATCTGCCTTTAAGGACACCAGTTTCCCTGGTTTGAAAACTTAACTGAGTACCTGCCTTCCCTAAATGAGATTTTGACCAACTCATTCAAATTCGGTTAAAAAACAAGGGCCATTTTCAAAGCAGAAAACCAAAAGGCAAATTGGGAATCACGAATCACAGCTAGATCTTTTTGACAGGTATATCCCAAAGGCCTCCCCTTTGTCCCAGCTCCTGGGGTCCCCACATTTATTGCGAGCGCACCCCATGCCACAGGCCGCCCCGGGAGTCAGGACTCGGCCAGATGCTCTAAGCCCTGGGAAGAAGAGGCAGGGGCAGGCGGCTGCCACACGGCGCTGCCCCTGACACGCGGCTTGGGAGCCCATGAGCTCTGTGGGGTCCTGTGCAGAGCACGTCCCTTCCCTGAAGTTTGGGGTCTGTGCTGGGACCCCCTGGGTTCAGGACCTCCCTGGGCTGGGAGCCCGGCGGCGTGGGGGGGGCTGCTGCCCCCCCCCCAGCACTGCCCCTTACCCAGGCTGGGGACTCGATGCTGCGACCCCCCGGGGTCGGGACCCCTGTGTGCGGGGAGCCCCGAGGGAGGCGCGGCCAGGGGCCCCCGCCAACCCCGCCGCGGGCCCTTCCCGGGAGCCGCACTCACCTGGCCGCTCCGCCGGCAGGCCCGGCCCCGCGAGGAGCAGGAGGACGAGGCAGCTCCCCGCGGCCCGGGCCCAAGCCGTGCCCGTCCCCATCCCCGGCTCCAGCTCGGGCGGCTGCGGGCCTGAGGCAGCGGCCGCTCTGCGTCCTCTGGAGCCTGCGCGCCGCGGCCTCCTGCCGCCGGCCGGGGGTGGAGCCGGGGCGGGGACACCCCGGGGCCGGGGGCCGGGCCGCTGGGGGCGGGAACCGGGGGGCTGCCGCCACCCCCCCCGGCTTGAAGTGGCTCCCCTCACACAGGGTTCGCAGTTTGGTTCAGTGGCTCTCAGCACCCCCACTACACACATGGTTCCCGCCCCCCTGCCCGGGGCAGCGACCGGCGGGGGGCCAGGCACAAGGAGCTGGGGTGGGGACACCCCAGGGGCAGGGATCCAGGGGTGCGGGAGGCACCAGGAGCTGGGGGAGGGCCCATCCTGGGGGCAGGGTGGATGACACTTGGTAATTTCGGAAACAAATTCACACATAAGTGTTGCACGTTTACCTGTGTGTCTGTTGAAATTCAGACAGGTGAACTCCAGATAAGAGAAAATCAAAGAAAACTAAACTAGCTCTCGAAGTGTCAGGAACTGTTACCCAAAATTAAATCGAGGTCCTTGCTCACCTCTGCAAAACAATGCCTACAACAAATGGTTTGCTCGACACAGGTAGAAGAACGGATGAATGAGTCTTCCTATGCTTCAGACTTTGGTATTGTAACAAAACAAAAATCAAGGGATATGAGAAAAGCATTGAAGATGAAGACTTTGGGGGAAATTCGTAAATATGAAACTAGGACATGTTTAATTTCTGGGTTCTGGGATTTAAATACAGGTTGTCTGATGCCCTCAAAAGGGTGGGAGTCAGAAGCTGGAAATGTCTCAGGGAAGTGACGTTATGAAGGAAATATGTATGTTAATAAAAGTGCAGTGTGCATGTTGGACATATCATTCCCCCCCACCCCACAGGAAACCATAGCCGGTGATAATATGAAACTAAACCACACGGCATAGTGACTCCTCTACACAGGCAGGTTTTACCATGCCATAAAACAGGAGCTGTACCTTGCACTATAACCTAGTATGTTTGCTAGCTTTCCTGGACCTTATGTAAGATCCTAACAGCTTAATGTTAAACATTTCTTCTTGGTTATGTTTTCTCCCAAAGTGGCTACTATAATTGATTTATTCGGGGGATATTATCTGACACCTTTGAGAGAAAACAATACCCCCAGTCTGCTTTACTATAGTGGGTAACATCCTGGTTATTGGTCGTAGAGCAAGGGACTCCAGCCTTAAAACCTAAGTGATGGCCCAGGAGACCTGAGGGTCCAGTGAGGGCACAAGGATGAAAGCATTATCAGATAACTGGATCCTTCACATCCCGCAACTGTGATTTTATAAATACTTTAAAGAAAACCTAAGGAAAAAAGACATTGGTATTTCAAATCCCCGTTACTGGGTAAAGTGGGGCACTCTCCTGTATGTTCTTAAAAATATTTTTTTAAATGAAATGTTAGGTCTTTGGTTTTCTTGGAAGGCCAGAAATCAATTAAATCCCTCGCAGAAGCTGTTGCTGGGAAACACCATCAAGGCATGAAGAACACCTATGACAGAAGATCAGACAGCAGCATATAGTCACTAACATTGGCCCTGATGCTGCAGTCATTAATGTGTAATTTAATTGATAAAATAACACAGGGTGGGGGGGGCTAAGGCTTGCCTCTGCACATTCATTAATGAGAAGGATCCTGGCTTTTATTAGATAAACAGTTCTCCATGAGGCAGCCTAGGGAAACTTAGGCGCAAGTATGTTTTAAAACCAGTATGACCTCTCATCATCCTCAAAAAGTGGTGATCCATCAGCTAGGTTCAGCTGAGGGATTGAAGTAGGGAGAGGTAGGGCAGGGAGGAAATTAGGGTCCTCTCTACTTTGACACCTCTTGTAAGAAAGCTGTAGAAATAGTAAGAAAAGTAAGTAAGTTCCCATGATTATAGCTAAGCATTAAAGCTATTTTATTTTCTGATGAACAGATGGTTCAATGGGAAGCATGCTTCTTCTGGAGTCACTATCTCAACATGGTAGCAGGGGTGCTGTAAGGTGGTGGTAGTATTTATTTATCAACGGTTGCAGTGAAGGATTTGCCTTCACTGGAAATCTTTCCATCACTATTGGTTGTTTGTATAAAAAATATTCATGAGTTCAACCACAACTACTGGACTTGAAGCAAGAATTAATTCGGGGAAGTCCTATAGCTAATGTTATGTAGGGAGTCAGACTTGTCAGGGGTTCTTGCAACAAATTTTTTGGTGGCCTCAGAGTGCGGCCACCAACTCTTGCGGGTGGCCACGCTGACACTTTTTCCTACAATTATTTATTTTACCTAAAGTTAATAAAATAATATGCACACATATATACATCCAAATCATTGTAATTTATTAATGTAAGCGGTTTTTTTTGTGGGGTGGTGGTGGTGGCAGACAATAATAAAAATCACACTCAGTTCTTTACTGGACCTAACAGAATAGAAACACAAATCAGGTGCTTTGCACGTTCTTGTCTTTATTATTATTGTTTCTTTTGCTTTATGGTAAAAGAGGTGGTCTGTATAACAATTCTGAAGTAAATTTAAAAATGCTTTGACATAATAGAAGTTCATATAATAATGAAAAACACATCTGGGTGGCTTAGGTCTGGGGAGGGGACGGACGGCTGTGGCTGGCCCGGGGCTCCTCTGGGCAGGTGCGGGGGCTCAGGGCTTCGGCCAGCCCAGAGCTCCTCCGGACAAGCGGGGGGCGCAGGGGAAGCACTCCGGGTTTTGGCCAGCCTGGGGCTCCTCCAGGCAGGTGGGGGGTGGGGGTCCATGGGGCTACAGCCAGCCTGGTGCTCCTCCGGCCACAGGGGTGAGGTGCTCGGGGATTCTCTGGGCCGGGGGCTTGTGGCTCCAGGCGCAGGGGGTCTTGGGGCTCCAGCTGCTGGGAGGGGAGCATGGGCAGAAGGGGTGGAGTGGGGGTAGCCTCCCCAAAGGGGGGCTCCACCTGCTGCCCATGCCCCCACTGCTCACCTCCTCACCCCCCGCCCACCTCCTGTGTCCCTCCTCACTCCACCCCACTCCCCTGCCAAAGACACCCCCCGCCCGCCTCGTCTCTCCCCTGCTTGCAGCCAGACCCCCCCGTGCCCATCTCATCACCCTGCTGCTGGCTCGCTGCTTGCCTCCTCACCCCATCAGCCTCCCTGCTGCTCGCCTCCTCACTCCCCCACTCACAGCCAGCCCACCTGCCCACCTCCTCACCCTGCTGCTGGCTTGTCACTCACCTCTTCAGTCCCCCGCCAGACCCCCCCGCCTGCTGCTCACCTCGCCACTCGCCTTCTCACCCCCTTCCTCACCGCCTCACCTTGCTCCTTAAGCGTTGTGTGTCCCTCCTGTGTCTTCAGAGAGGCCGCACATGCAGGAACAACAGGGACGAAGGGGACGGGATGAGGGAAACCCCTGGTGTCCGCATTTGAGAAACAGTGCACTAGCTGATCACAATGGTCTTCTGGCCTTAACATCTATGACTCTGTACTTGAGTATCTTGGGTACCAGCCTAGAAGAGATACCAAGGACCCGCTGAAAGCCCCAAGTCACAGCAGGACTCAGGCTCTGAACACCCCAGCTGGGCCCTAGGATCAGGATCCTGGGTGAATGCTACTGACCCAAGTCAAGCTGCTTTGCTTTGTGTGTGGATGGAAGGAGCTTGGGGCTGAAACCTGGATCACTGTACAGTGTAGACGCATCCTAAGGCAACAACCACTCCACCCACCCAGAGCTTGTGGCCTTTCCCCGCCCCCTCCTCACCCATTGGTCGCCAGGGCCGGGGGAGGAACCAATCTTGTTACGGTGTGCAGTAGTACCCCTCCTCTCCGCCAGCCAACCCAGCTTGCTTCATGCCTGTCGCTGATTGGCCGGTAATGTGCGGATCTATTGGTGGAGTGGGCTATTCGTCTCGAGATCCCGCCTCCTCGGAAACACTCCGGACTCCCATTGGCCGGGAGGAGGTAGGTTGCGCTCTCGCCGGTGTGGCCTAGCCGGCGTGGTTTCTGGCGGTGTTTCCTAGCAGCGCAGGCCGGGTGGGGGTGCCGGGGAGGCGGGCAGGGCGGGCACGATGGTGCCGGGGGTCGGGTGGCCGGTGAGTTACGTGCTGCTGTGCGGGCAAGCAGCGCTGCTGCTGGGGAACCTGCTGCTGCTGCAGGGCGTGTCCCGGAGCCACCAGCACAACGCGACCGGGGCGGAGAGCGGGGACCCCGGGGAGGCCGAGCCCGAGCAGCCCGCGGGCAGCCCGGCCCCGGCCTGCGACTACGGGGACCCGCAGGCGCCGCTTGTGCTCTGCACCTACCTGTGAGCGGGGGCGGGCAGGGGCTGCTGGGGGAGTGATGGGGGGGCAAAGTGGGGGGCGGGAGGAGTAATGGGAGGCTGGGGGCGGAGGAGAAGGAGGAGAGGTTGGGGGGCAGAGGAAGAACAATGGGGGGTAAGGAGAGGGCTGGGGAATGATGTGGTGCTAAGGCAGGGAGCTGGGGCACAGCGGAAAGGGCAATGCGAGGAGCTGGTCTGGTGCTGAGAACAGGGTTATACTGGGCAAAGAGACTCCTGCATAGTGGTCAGCAGAAGGGGGCATTCAGAAAGGGATGACAAGTGACCGACTGGGATAGATGGGGTGATAACAGGAAATGGGGCACCTACAAGAACGGGTGACAGGGCTAGGTGAAGGGGAAGATAGGGGACCTCAACGTGATGTTTTCTCTTATAAATTACCTTATTCTCCCTCTCCCCCCACTTTTAACTGTGTGAACCTGATGGGTTTTGATCATTTACAGGCCAGAGGAGTTCATTGAATGTGAGGATCCAGTAGACCATGTTGGAAATATTACTGCACAGCGAGAATTGGGTTACGGATGTGTTAAGGTGGGGTGAAAAAAGATGATTTTGTAACTTCTCAGAGAGTATTCACACACTGGGGTGGTCTTGGATATCCATGGACCTTTAGCCTGAATGGAACTTCTCCTTAGAAGCAGCGGGTGGTTTGTAATAATTGCACACCGAAAGTGCTATGCCAGCATAAGGGAATAGAATACCTCCCCCAAGAGCTTTCTGCTGTAGCTCTGCAGCCAGTGGATTTGGGGATGTGCTTCTCCCTCACCCACAGAAGTTTATGGATTGTGGAAGTTCCCTCTCCTGGCAGAAGCAATATTCAGGACGTGAAAGGAAAAGGTTTCCAAGGCACTTGCTCCTCCTGATCATGGAACTCTTAGGGAAGACGTAAAGGTGCAAGGTCCGCTTTTCTATCCCAAAAGCAGTTTTGTGAGGGTGAAAACTACTCTTTTCTTTCTCATCCCTCCACGGTAATCTGCTGTGCTTCCTATGGGGAAAGCAACAGCATTGAAGCACTTGAGGTTTTTCAGTTAGCTGATGTACAAGGTGATATATTGTGGACTACTGGCCACTACGGCACAGTTAAATCTTTGTCCACTGACAGAGAATTCACAGCGATATGAGTGTGCGGGGAGAAGCATAGAGTGTATGTTAATGAAACTTGCAGATCATACTAAACTCGGAGGAGTTATAAACAGCAGGGAGGACAAAAATAACGTAGTGACTGAACAAGACTGCAGGCATTTACTGAACCAACAATAAGTATTAGACACTTAGTACTGAGGGCCCTCTCCCCTTTTACTTTGTGATAATAAAATATCCTTTTAACTGGCCTTTTTCTCCCTCCCTCAGGTAAATAATTTCTCAATTGTGTGTGTGATTTGTTTCCCCTCTGACAGTTTGGTGGCCAAGCCTATAGCGACGTAGACCACACTCCAGTGCAGTGCAAAGCACTAGATGGTATTGAGTGTGCAGATCCTCGGACTTTCCTACGAGGGAATAAACCATGTATAAAGTAAGGTTTATTTCCTTCAGAAATGTATTACATTTTGGAAGATAGGGTTGGTAGCTAAGACATCATTGTAATTTGCTGCTTCAACTATTGGCTGGGTTGTTGTAACTTTGTATGTATTTTTATCCTTCCTTTGTTTAATGGATTTTCTGCCTGCCTCAAGATACCGTGGGAACTCCTTTGTGTTTTATTAGATTGCATTGTTCATTGGCCCATAGTTTCATAAGAGTTATAATATGTAAGTTCCCCAAAGTCCATTAGAGGGAGCTATACTGTAAAAATTGAGGCAGTTGACACAGCAAAGGCTCAAGTTTATGAAAGGGTGTCTTTTCTCCTTTCCTCAAATGAAACTGTATTTGAAGTTTTAATTTATTCATTCTTCATTTATTGTAGGTACACTGGCCACTACTTTATAACCACTTTACTCTACTCCTTCTTCCTGGGTTGTTTTGGAGTGGATCGATTCTGCCTGGGCCATACAGGGACAGCAGTGGGAAAACTACTAACTCTTGGAGGACTTGGTATCTGGTGGTTTGTTGACCTTATTCTACTTATTACTGGAGGGTTGATGCCTAGTGATGGCAGCAACTGGTGCACGACTTACTGAACAAAAAAATACTATTTGAGAATTGACAGCGGGAGAAGTTAATGTGGCATCTGTCCCTATATGACTGGTTACAATTGTTCTGCAGATTCAGAACAGCCTGTTTTTCTGCATTTTTTTATTTTGTATAAATACATTCTGGATTTGCAAAGTGAATGCAGTTGCAGAACAATGCTATGCCTAACTTCTTTGTACATCCCTCAAATTTCATTTACAAAGAAAACTACTCACTGTATATTCTTCCTATTCATGGGGCAATTTTTTCTCCAGAATAACAGATTTGACACTGCAGTTAAGTATTGTACCTTTCCTTTGGATGTTCACTTTCATGCTAATGTTTCAAGATAGCATGTGCTAAAGTGCTCTTTTTAGCCTCTCCACTATAAAGTGTAGCTATTCCCATTACAGTAGATTTCAGAGGTTCATTGAATTATAGAAGTACACATGATGAAATTTTCCTTAATGACAAACATCAGTGTGCTGTGGAAGTGATCATTTACTTAACTCAGTGATGCGCGTAAATGGGAGAAGCTTTGAGCAGCACAACTTTGTAACTTTTTGAACATTGGTTCCTAGGTCTTATACACTGCATTGTACAAGAATACTTTAGAGCCCTGAACCTTCTCGCCTTCGTAAAAGGCGCAGCATCTACAAGCACAGAAAGTCAAGCAAATGTCTTAAAATAAAAAGTGTGTAGAAAAACAGGTGCTGCTGCACTCTCTTAGTTGTTGTAGTGGGTGTCAGTCTGTTCAGCCTTCTCTGCAAAGCTCCACTCACCATAGTTTAAGTTTCATTAGCTGTAGGGTAAAAATAGCTAAGGAGACTTTGTGTGTGGGTAGTTGGACTGAAATTAACTATTAAAGCTACTGGAATTAAAGGGAGGAAGTGAGGTCATTGGTATATGTGAATGAATTTGCTGTGCTTTTGACTTGTGCTAAACAAGGTGAAGGAAAGGTAGAACAACTGTAAAGTAAGTTATAGAAATCTACGGCACAAATACAAGCACTGATTTGTAAATTTTGGCTAGGGTCAGATTCACCAACCGCACTGGTAACAGGAACTTTTGGCATTGATTTCTAGGGGAAGCTGCAGCAGGTTTTCTAGGCAAGTGTGTGTTCTGAAGACAGCTGTAGAATTCCACTCATTTTCCAGGATTGGAGGGGAAGGGGAGGAATATACTAGGGCCAAAAAGAAAAGAAGTACTTGTGGCACCTTAGAGACTAACAAATTTTTTTGAGCATAAGCTTTCGTGAGCTACAGCTCACTTATCTGATGAAGTGAGCTTTAACTGACGAAAGCTTTATGCTCAAAAAAATTGGTTAGTCTCTAAGGTGCCATAAGTACTCCTTTTCTTTTTGCAAATACAGACTAACACGGCTGCTACTCTGAATACTAGGGACAGTATAGCTAAGGGCCAAGTCCAGGTTTCTCTTCAGGATATTTGTAAGATATGTTCTTTTCCACTTGCACTATCTTCCCGGGTGTAGCTCTGTTCTAAAAAGGCAGTATCTCTAGCAACTTGTATGCTTAGTTAAAAACATGTTAAAGGTTCACAGCAGTGTAATACACAAATATACCACAAGTGTAATTTTGAGGAGGAATGGGGAGGAGGGTACAACTGGTGGAGGAGTAACGGTAAGGCAGGGGTGGTAGAAGGAGGACCACAGCAGAAACTAAGAACACAAAAACAAGCGAGGGAGACATGAGGTAGCATTAAAGAGTGCATGTAAATGGAATCTGGGCATTTTAGTAGTACAGGAACCACTGGTCCAGTCTCTGAAAAGCATTCCCACATCTGTGATTTTACGATAGTCCACCATTATGAACTCACACAGAGTAGCTGATATTTTCAAACGTCCATTCACACCTTTGGAGTCAAACATTTTTCCCTCATACTTTATCAAGGGAGCGTGGTCACAGTTTCCAAGAGTGACAGGAACTCGAGGCTGCCTCTGGTTTTGGTGGAGAGTGAAGGGGCCTGACTGCCAGGGAGCATGTGCCCAGCACTTTCTGAAAATCAGGCTGTTCAAGCGCTCTGTCTGAGCACCCAAAAAATTAAAGCACCTAAAAATTTCTGCTCAGTCTTAAAGCTTCAGAAACAAGGAAACAGCTAAACTCTTAGCTACGGATGCACTATACACATGGAAAACTTATCTCCTGGAAAGTGCTATTTTTCCAAAGTCAGTTTTTTGTATCCACAAAATGTTACAGAAAAAGCAGATCTAGAACAAATGATAGCTAACTTTCAGCAAAAGCTCCAAAATTCATTCAAGTCCCTTTGACTTCAGCCAGAATTTGACCAGGCCCCACGTTCTCAGTAATAGGCGATCTGCACTTAACTTCAATAGTATTTCAAGTTTAGACAATAGAGTTAGCTTTGTCTACATTCTGGACTAAAACCCAGTATTTTTTGGCTAGCTTTAAATATGGAAAAGGAGGGGGGAAAAAAAACCATACTTCAGTAGTCACTTTCAAAAATGTTTGAAGTAAAATACACTGGAAAAAATCAGTTTGCTTTCTCTTAGAATTTTAAAAAATCCTACTTATGTCTAAATACTGCTTTCTAGACCACCTGTGAAAGTTTTCCCTACATTATACTAGAAAACTGCGTACAGCATAAGCTTTGTCTTAAGCCACATACTGCAGGTCTGACTTTGTTTAATTAATCTATTTCTGATGGAAGTCAGCCTTTAATCAATTTCATCTGGAATTATATTCAAGATCACATCTTCATTTCCTCGATGAACCACAATTGAAAGAACATCATTGTTTTTAACAGCTTCACTTACATCCTCTGTCGAGGTGACTGTTTTTCCATTAATACTGATAATCACATCACCATCTCTCATGCCAGAGCTGCAACAAAGAAACCAGAGACTTTGAATCAGATGATAAAGCAGAGAGTAAGCTCCAGAACCTAATCACCGCCTGCCCTCGTCACAATGCTGAAATCTATGTAAAAGGCCAGTGCTGTCTGTGTAAAGATACGCCTCAAAATAGGTCTTGAATACAGGTGGGGTCTACATAATTAAGGACTTTAAAATTCAACAAGGGCAACTTAAGTCAGTCCACTACTCTAGAGGTAGCCACTGTAAATTAATTCAGATAATCTAGTTATTAGAATTACACACAAACAGTATCACTATGTAACTAACGCAGTCATCAACTTCTGCATACAAGAGGGAGAAGACAACACCTGTAATAGAAAACTCTCCATGCAAGGAGAATCTGCTACATGCTGATTCTTGCTTGTGCGGATTGCCCACACTTATCTCAGTGACTCCAAAATTCCTCCCTTCTAGAGTGCAAGCAGCATTCACAGGCTTTCATAGATCACACCCCAGCTTCTAACCACCTGTATCCAAATGTCAGCCTTATTGCCTCAGAACTACAGTATATTTCCTTGAATGATCATTTATCTTTTTAGCATACACATTGGGGATGGGTTTATTGGAGTCACTGGGCTAGCCCCAAGCTGCTAGATACGATACAATACAACCCTCAGAAAAGGCCCTACTACATAGAATCAAGGCATGCAAAGAGCTGTTGGTTGGTAACTAGGTACCTATTCAGTGTAACCAGCAGGACTCGAAACAATAGAGAGCTGCATTAAGTACCACTATGCAGGGGGACAAGAAATTTTAACCAAGGTTCCAATTTTTACTAATTAAGTTAATGGAAGTTTTGACAGACGTGTACACCCAAAGAGGTACCTGCTGGAAAGAGAAGCAAGAGGGGGAGCAGTCCTTTTAGTTATAGGTGATCTGAATTGTCTATCATGGAGTATGAATCCACTGTAGGACCACCCATGCCCCAATTCAGTGATAGAAGTCAGACAACGAAGCTGGTTCACTTGAGCTCGGCCTTCTTATGGAGAGGTAGAATGCTCAGCTCCACAGTCAGACTCATTAGCTCTGGGCATCAGCCTTTACTGGAGTCACAGGACCGGGGGGAAGCGGAGAGGGATGCATAGGAAATGCTATCAAACTGGGACTGTGGATGAACTTCTTAAACAAACAAAAAAAAAAAACCACACCCCCCCCCCCCCCCAACAGATGGCTGGGTTTATTCCCTTGAGTTTTAGCACGGGACAGGTCTGGTGTCTAATATTCTCCCTTCCTTCACCCCCAGCACTGTTCTAATATAAACACAGTCTTAGAGAAAAGACTAAAATTGTAAAGTGACATACACACAAAATGGGGAAGCTTTCTGACACATATGCTGTAAACACTCTCAGTCAAGTAAAAATGGGAAAGGAAACTACAGTACAAATCACACAGATCCCAAAAATCAGACATCATCAATACACGTGCAAGAAGTTCAGCAATTTTTAATGTGAAATAAAACACTACAAACCTTGGAAGAGTTCCAAATTGCAGACCTTATTGTTTAGCAGGCTAAATTCTGCATTAGTTACTACTGTTGACTTAAATGGGAATACACATGGAATCTTAATCAGGCTAGAATTTTGCCCATCATATTTAAATCCTGTGGTTTCCTGTACTAACTTAATATTTCTGGGGAACTGGGTTCAAAGCTCATTTCGGTCATAGGTGATCTGAGCTTGGCAGTCTTGAACTAGTCCCCTGGTGGTAGGGTAGATGTTCACATCATAAAACCACCACACAGTTTAGTCCAATGGAACAACTGGACTCAGCAAAGACTTGTACTGAAGTAAATCATGTTGCAGGCCAGAAAACTAGGATATTGATAGAGCTGTGTGCATAGGTCCATCTGCATTAACACCTGCCCACATTCAGGCTATAGCTGCTGCTAACAGAAAACCTGATCTTGCAAGCCTGCCTTATATGAGACTCCCATGGATTTCACTGGGATTTCTGGCATATGGTGCAGACTCACCTCTCTCACTTACCTTCACAGACTATACCTGTTCTACAGTCAGAGGTATGATTGCAGCAAATATGCATACCATGCTGGCTTTCATTTAGCTAGATCAAAGCCAGCTTGAGTAACAGCAACAATGTAGCCATGGCAGTAAAGGCAGCCACAGAGGCGAGCTTCTCAACCCAGGGTCCTGGGGCAGGTTGTTCTCCGGCTAGTTGGAGCTGGGCAACTACGCTGCTATTGTTACTCGTATTCTAGATCAAAGCTTACACATGTTGTAATCACACCTCCCAATTGCAGTGTAGACATGCCCAAAGAGGAAAGCAGTAGCAATCATGTGGTTTTTCTCCCCATTGTATATGGTATCAGTCTGCATGTGACAGATTCAACACTCCCTTAGCAATTCTTCTTGAACTGAAACTTTGGAAGTCATTCTCCATTTCTGGTTTAAAGTACAACAGAATCTACTAGCCTTGACATCTAGACACTTAAGACTGGAAATAAGGCATGAACGGTGAGAGTAATTAACCATTGGACCAGTTTACAAAAGGTCATGGTAGATCTTCCATCACTGGCAACTTTTAAATCAAGTCTGGAAGTTTTTATAAATGATCTGCTCTAGGAATTATTTTGGGGAAGTTCCCTGGCCTGGGATATACAGGAAATCAGACTAGATCATCATAATGGTCCCATCTGGCCTTAGAATCTATGAATTAATATGATTCTACTCTTCTGGTCTCAGCAGTGCCCTGAACACTGGCAGCATCCTGTAGTCAGCGTATACATGTGTACATACAATACATAATTACAGCTCCAACGTGTTTGTTTTATGACTTACTGCTAGCGAGCACCACCCTCAGTCTGCTGGAGATTATAAGGATGGAAAAAGTTATGAAGAGTTAAACTATATAAATTCAACCCTTTTCTACTCAAGAACACGTTATACAAGTTTCAGTATTTCTAACAAAAATACAAAAAACCAACACATTTGATAAATCTGTCCTGATTTAAGGCACAATCCTCTACTCAGGCAAGTCTCCCACAGACAACAGCCAGAATTTTGCCCAAGTACAGAAAGCACAACAGGACCTTTCATCCCAAACACACCAAAATCATTTGGTCTTTCAGATTTGAAAATGCTCTAGGTATTTTTAGAACAAGGAGGGGGGAAGGGGAAATGGATTCTGACTTGAACTGATCTTGTACTTGTGATGGCCGCTCACAGAAAGCCATCCTGGTGTGGACTGTGTGAGTGAGCAAAATATCAGCCTCCATTCAGAGACCATAGCATTAAAGAAGGTTGTATAGATCTCTTACATGAACACTGCAACAGAAGCATTTGAGAGGCCCCTGCAATGCCCATGAAGAGGCAGACGGTGCGGCCTTCATCTTTAGGTTCTTACCTTGCAGCAGCAGTTCCTTGAATCACTTCAAAAACATAGACTCCGGAGTTCAGGTCTGGGAAATCTTTATCATAGATTTTCAGTTCACGGATGAGACTGAGAAAAGAAATCATGGTGGTAAAACTCTTCATGTGAAATACTAATCAGCCCATTACTGCTTAATCTATTAGCTCGCAGAAGGCCGAGGAAAAACAGTGTTTTTTAATATTGCCAATTCAGAAATGGATCAGTATTATTCTCTCCTGGTATTGGGACAAGACGACCCAACAGATTTTAAACTGGCATAGCTATAAATGCACAAACATTCCTGTTTGTCCAGAAATGCAGACACTTAAAAAATTCATCCTACAGCAAGGCTGTCAACATTCAGGGATGTTTTTTGAAAGCATAATTAATTGATGCTATGGCTTGCTGTCAGCGAGTCTCAATGCAAAGTCCTAAATACAAACATTCACACTAACAACTGGATTCTTATGCTTGAAACAGCTTTTTTAACCCCTGTCAGACATACTATTTTTAAAGTTGTTTTAATAACAACCAGCACAGCATGTGGAGGAGGTGACCAGCCCTCTGTGGAGAAAGAAGTGGTTCGGGACTATTTAGAAATGCTGGACGAGCACAAGTCCATGGGGCCGGATGCGCTGCATCCAAGAGTGCTAAAGGAGTTGGCGGATGTGATTGCAGAGCCATTGGCCATTATCTTTGAAACTTCATGGCGATCGGGGGAAGTCCCGGACGACTGGAAAAAGGCTAATGTAGTGCCCATCTTTAAAAAAGGGAAGAAGGAGGATCCTGGGAACTACAGGCCAGTCAGCCTCACCTCAGTCCCTGGAAAAATCATGGAGCAGGTCCTCCAGGAATCCATTCTGAAGCACTTAGAGGAGAGGCAAGTGATCAGGAACAGTCAGCACGGATTCACCAGGGGCAAGTCATGCCTGACTAATCTAATTGCCTTCTATGACGAGATAACTGGCTCTGTGGAGGAGGGGAAAGCAGTGGACGTGTTGTTCCTTGACTTTAGCAAAGCTTTTAACACGGTCTCCCACAGTATTCTTGCCAGCAAGTTAAAGAAGTATGGGCTGGATGAATGGACTATAAGGTGGATAGAAAGTTGGCTAGATTGTCGGGCTCAACAGGTAGTGATCAATGGCTCCATGTCTAGTTGGCAGCCGGTATCAAGCGGAGTGCCCCAAGGGTCGGTCCTTGGGCCGGTTTTGTTCAACATCTTCCTTAATGATCTGGAGGATGGTGTGGATTGCACCCTCAGCAAGTTTGCAGATGACACTAAACTGGGAGGAGAGGTAGATACGCTGGAGGGTAGGGATAGGATACAGAGGCCCCTAGACAAATTAGAGGATTGGGCCAAAAGAAATCTGATGAGGTTCAACAAGGACAAGTGCAGAGTCCTGCACTTGGACAGAAGAATCCCATGCACCGCTACAGACTAGGGACCGAATGGCTCGGCAGCAGTTCTGCAGAAAAGGACCTAGAGGTTACAGTGGACGAGAAGCTGGATATGAGTTAACAGTGTGCCCTTGTTGCCAAGAAGGCCAATGGCATTTTGGGATGTATAAGTAGGGGCATTGCCAGCAGATCAAGGGAGGTGATCGTTCCCCTCTATTTGACATTGGTGAGGCCTCATCTGGAGTACTGTGTCCAGTTTTGGGCCCCTCACTACAAGAAGGATGTGGAAAAATTGGAAAACATCCAGCGGAGGGCAACAAAAATGATTCGGGGACTGGAACACATGACTTATGAGGAGACGCTGAGGGAACTGGGATTGTTTAGTCTGCGGAAGAGAAGAATGAGGGGGGATTTGATAGCTGCTTTCAACTACCTGAAAGGGGGTTCCAAAGAGGATGGATCTAGACTGTTCTCAGTGGTAGCAGATGACAGAACAAGGAGTAATGGTCTCAAGTTGCAGTGGGGGAGATTTAGGTTGGATATTAGGAAAAACCTTTTCACTTGGAGGGTGGTGAAACACTGGAATGCGTTACCTAGGGAGGTGGTGGAATCTCCTTCCTTAGAAGTTTTTAAGGTCAGGCTTGACAAAGCCCTGGCTGGGATGATTTAGAGTTGGGGATTGGTCCTGCTTTGAGTAGGGGGTTGGACTAGATGACCTCCTGAGGTTCCTTCCAATCCTGATATTCTATGAAACTTATTATTTGGTGTCACTTTCCCCTCAGAGGTATGTTTGCAATTTTCTAAACTGAATATCATGCTACTATTTCCTGCTGACGTTTGAAAGTTCCCTAGGACCCTTGGTATCCCTCTGGATTCCCTCGTCACCTGTATAATCGCCATTATTATTAATACTGCTGTAGAACTCAGAGGCTCCAATCTAGATCATGGCCTCATCTTTGGCATTGTACAGATGCCTATGAGAACAGTGCCTGCCCCCAAAAGTTTGCCAACTAAGTGACTGAGGGTGTGGGTCATAATCAATACATATACATACACATAAAGCAATTATATCTGTTCTATTATAAATAGATGAAGTGTTGGCTTAGCCTACCTGCACAGCACTGCATAGGAGCAAATTCCACTCTGTTAGAGGAAGTTCTGTAAATGCACCAGAATCTCTCCAGCTCCCAAGAAGAGAGTTATGGCTGAACTACTTATTGACTATCTGCTTGGCTGTCTTGAGTTCTCTGTCCTTATAGTGAGGGTAAGTCTTTGAGCTGGGGGGGGGGGGGCGGGATGACACACCTGCACCAGTTTTGATTGAGCTAGCACACTAAAATAGCGTCTAGCTATGGTGGCGTGAGCAGTGGGAGGGGCTAGCCGCCCCTAGGATGTAGCTGTCCAAGTTGCTAGGCACAGACTCAGGGCTGTTAACCCATCCGGCTGCTTGTGTCACCAGAGCTGCGTTCTATTTTTATTATGTTGGCTCAATCAAAGCTGGTGCAGGTACGTCTCCTCGAGCTGGGAACACCCCCCCCACCTCAAACAATAGACAGTGTGAGAGACTGCATGAAAGCTGGTGACGAGTGCAGAAAATAAAGCTTACTTAAAAGTGAGAGGAAGCATTCGGAATCCCATGTATTTCTTCTTGGGTCGAATCGTCCCTAGAAGGACAGAGTCAACATTCATGAAATCAAGTAAGACACAGCACAACCGTACCTCCAGAAACATCAGGCATTTGCTTGGAATGTCCAAGGGGAAAAGGGGGTTTTAGGAGCTGACAAAACAGCTCCAATTTTAAAATTCTGTTGGGTGATTGTGAGAGTAACTTTTAGAAGGATAACAATGTTGAATAGAAAAGCCACATTTATGGTATAGTTTAAGTTTGCTCAAATCTTTACATCAGAAGATGGAACTATGGGCCCACTGACGCCACGAGAATGGAGAACAGCTATGTTCTTCCACGGACTTCAGTGGGCTTTGGATCAGAGCCTTCAACAGCAAACCTCACCCTGACAGGGGCCTCGGGAACAGGGCTGTGACTGGACATGCACATATGTGTAGGTCACAGGAGATGCACAGTAGTAGAGGCTGCTTATAGGGACAGAGAGCGGGATTCTGACATCTCTTTACAAGTCTCTGTGAAGGCTGTCACTGTCCACCTGTGGATGGACTGATGGAAGGAGGTTTCGGGCAGTTCCAGCTGTGACTCACTCATACTCACTCACACAGTGAGAAATTTTATTCATGTAGATGAGTCAATGAGCTAATAAAAAAATATAAATCCTAGAACCAGCAAGTGAGGATGTTCTTTGCATGTTACATGAGATGGAAACTCCTCAAGAATGGGACAGAGACACAGAGCATAAGTGGAGGGAGTGGCTTGGTCGGGTGACTCTAAACTAACATGCTTGTGAGGAACCTGCAGAATACAGCATGCAAAAGGTGCTTAATTCTACTAGAATGAGGGACAGCTTGAAACGATAGTTCTAACATGGCACGTTGCATCCAGATATGTGTTTCCTGTGTGCGCCAAGTCCCCACCAGGGCTGCATTCTTAACATCTTACCACATGACATGGGTTTGCTCCCCCCACCCCAATATGCTACAGAGAAATTTCATGTCCATCTGACCAAGCCACATTCCAGTCACTTCCACACAAAGGTTAGTTAATCTGAGTTAACTGGCACACTGGGAAGATAACGTTCTCCCATTAGGGCTAGTAATGTTGGAGAGAATGACTAATGAATACTAAAATGGTATTTTAGTCTGTGCGCAACACACAGGAGAGACCTTCCCAGTTTAGAGTATATCAAGCCATTCATTGTAATTGTCACCCAGCCATACCTCCCTCCATGCCCACATCTGGGTCAGAGGAGTGTAAGTGTGGATAAGAGATTAGACAGCATCACAAAAGGTCTCATCATCTGCTGAACACAACACTCCTACCTTTCATCTGCCGGTCGTGAGATTCTTCTAGGAACTGACGGACTCGGTCAGAGGGGATTGCAAAGGAAATGCCAGCCGTTACCTTCAGCGTATTTATCCCTACAACTTCACCATCCTGTTACAGAGAACGTAGCAAGAGTATCCAGGCCTGGCTTATACAACACCTCTTACTGGGACACTTTTGGTGCAAGGTTTGCAAGAGGCAACAACGTACCATGCTACTGGGGTGGCAAACACTTTCACAGCAAAATTGACCCAGTGCTGGCCAGAATGGCATTGGAAAATTAGTTGATCATATGACCATAGGGACATATAAAGGGACCAGAGTAAAGCTATCTACACTGCTGAGTTTGTTAACACTACTGACAGTGACAAGTGCAAGGGAAGAGTAACTAACCCCGTTTCCCCCACCATTTAATTCCAATTTGTGAATACAAATGTACAATTATAAAGACTCCAACCTGAAAATAAAGTGAGGAGAGACTCAGATCCAAGGACCCTGGAACACCTAAACACTGGGCTTTGGGAGGTCTGAATACAGATCGTTAGGGTAAGTGGAAACCATGGTATTAGCAAGTTCAGAATGGTATAACCAGAGTCCAGACCCCCAGCAAAGTGTTTGATGCAGCCTAGCTGGAATCTAACGCTAGCAAACCATGTGCCTGCAGTAAGAACGCAGTGCAGTGCTAATCCTTTCCATTTCTTCGCCCTGCCATTTACAGGGGAGCCATTCTTTCTGCCTTATCAGCACCCAGGATCTCACCCTGCAGAGTGACAGACAAGTTCTACTCAGTTCATGGGAGTTGTGGGTGCTCAGCATCTGGCAGGACTGAACACATGTGGAGTAGCCACAACAGCATCCTGCCATTGCTTGTACACACCAAGAAAGGTGACGGTATTTGAAGCGGAAAGTTTGCAGGTTGTGTTAGTTACAAAGGCTGCCATGGTTCAGAGGGTGCAGTCTGTCAGCTGCGTGTTAAGCACATTCAGGGCCAGATTTTCTAAACAGCTCAGCACATGGCCGCAGTTGTCACCATCAACCTCAGCCTGGTCCAGTCCACACAAGAGATCCACTTCCTGGACACTACGGTACTAATAAGCGATGGTCACATAAACACCACCCTATACCGGAAACCTACTGACCGCTATTCCTACCTACATGCCTCCAGCTTTCATCCAGACCACACCACACGATCCATCGTCTACAGCCAAGCTCTACGATACAACCGCATTTGCTCCAACCCCTCAGACAGAGACAAACACCTACAAGATCTCTATCAAGCATTCTTACAACTACAATACCCACCTGCGGAAGTGAAGAAACAGATTGACAGAGCCAGAAGTCACCTACTACAGGACAGGTCCAACAAAGAAAATAACAGAACGCCACTAGCCATCACCTTCAGCCCCCACTAAAACCTCTCCATCGCATCATCAAGGATCTACAACCTATCCTGAAGGACGACCCATCACTCTCACAGATCTTGGGAGACAGGCCAGTCCTTGCCTACAGACAGTCCCCCAACCTGAAGCAAATACTCACCAGCAACCACACACCACACAACCACACACCACACAACAGAACCACTAACCCAGGCACCTATCCTTGCAACAAAGCCCGTTGCCAACTGTGTCCACATATCTATTCAGGGGACACCATCACAGGGCCTAATCACATCAGCCACACCATCAGAGGCTCGTTCACCTGCACATCTACCAATGTGATCTATGCCATCATGTGCCAGCAATGCCCCTCTGCCATGTACATTGGGCAAACTGGACCGTCTTTACGTAAAAGAATTATAACATTCAAAAATCAGTCGGAGAACACTTCAATCTCTCTGGTCACTCCATTACAGACCTAAAAGTCACAATATTACAACAAAAAGATTTCAAAAACAGACTCCAACAAGATACTGCTGAATTGGAATTAATTTGCAAACTGGATACAATTAATTTAGGCTTGAATAGAGACTGGGAGTGGATGAGTCATTACACAAAGTAAAACTATTCCCCCCCCCCCCCCCCACTGTTGCTCAGACGTTCTTGTCAACTGCTGGAAATGGCCCACCTTGATTATCACTATAAAAGGTTTTCTCCCCCCTCCCCCCCCCACTCTCCTGCTGGTATTAGCTCATCTTAAATGATCACTCTCCTTACAGTGTGTATGGTAACCCCCATTTTTTCATGTTCTGTGTGTATATAAATCTCCTCACTGTATTTTCCACTGAATGCATCCGATGAAGTGAGCTGTAGCTCACGAAAGCTTATGCTCAAATAAATGTGTTAGTCTCTAAGGTGCCACAAGTCCTCCTTTTCTTTTTGCGAATACAGACTAACACAGCTGCTACTCTGAAAGTTGTCACAATGGTCACTTCTGGGGGCTGAGCTCTTTAGTGTCCACTCTGTAGTGGGGATAGTGACAATGGAACAAATGAGGCACAGTACTCAGATTCTGCTTTCTCACACTCTTCTGCCCATCGGTTCTCACAGGTGCTCCTTGAGTTTAGATGCAGAGAGTCTCCCCGGGATAGAAGAATGTTTGTGATGGGTAGCTACATTTTCAAAAGCATTCCCAGATTAAGACAAGGGCTTTCTCAATATTTCAAATAGCAATAGCTCAGTTCAGTTCACTTAACTCCAGGGTGAAATAGACTCATCACGTGTGTTAGACTGT
Organism: Natator depressus; assembly: GCF_965152275.1. Lineage (NCBI taxonomy): Eukaryota > Metazoa > Chordata > Testudines > Cheloniidae > Natator > Natator depressus. Next base: position 1,452,547 of record NC_134259.1, read on the forward strand.
AAACCATAACACTAAATAAATGTAGAATCAAAGGGGAATTTAAATTAGAATGGGGGGGGAGAAAACCTGATTCTCTTCTTGCTTGCCACGTAATCCCACTAGATTAAATGGAGCTATCCCTGATTTATGACACTGTAGGTAGGGCTGGTGGAAAGTTTTCTGTTGAAACTGTTCTTCAAAACAGAAAACTGGATTTTCAATGAAAAAGATTTTTCACAGAAGAGTCTATTTTCTGTGGAAAAAAAATCTTTTCACAAAGATTTTAGTCAAAATCTTTTGGTTTCCAATTTTTCAGTTACAATTCAGAAAGTTCTTTGGAACTTTTTGATGTAAATGAATAGGGGTTTTTTGGTCCAAACTTTTTGTTAAAAAAAAAAAAAAAGAGAGAGACCAGGTTTAATTGTAAGTGAAAAGAGAATTCAGCCTTCATGGGGTTAACGACTTTGGGCTTTACTTCACATAATGATGCCATCATTTAAATTACTTTATTCTACTAGCAGCTACAGTAAATAAAATAAAAGCCCATATAGGACGCTTGGCAATAAATAGGAAATTGAAAGGAACTTTGGAAATAGGCAAAGATTGGCAGTGAGGAGGAAAACTTACCAAGTTCACCAAGGGCCCATCTGAATTTCCATACTGCAAGAGAATACAATTGGAGAGGACATTACAGTCACATTAAGGCCACCACTCCCTGACAAAATTTGCTGGAGTCTGAGGAAGGCACTTTTGTATTGAAATAACCCCGATACCCATAATTTGCTGGGGGATTATTAGGGAGAGTTCTAGACATCAGTGAGAAAATACCCCAGTGTGTAAGGGTGCAGAATAGTTTAGGAACTGCAAGGCATACGAACATGAGCCTTCCCTTCTTGCAAGAAACTCCTCCCCCTTGGCAGCTACACATAGGAATAGTCAGGCCAAAGGCCCTTCTGGGCATCTTTGCCAGGAAGCATAACCCCTTATCCACAGGGGAATGAGTCCTGAAGGCATCAGACCCTTTAGTAAGGTCATTGTGCAGGTAGAGTCTCTTTACTGATGAAAAGATCCCACAGAACTGACAGGCTACGGGAGGGCTTTGGTCAAATTTGCTGCACAAAGATGGTTGCATCTAACTCCCATTCATGTCAGTCACTCATGAGCCATCCCCCAATGAGAAGCACAGACTATGGCTCCAAGACACATTTAGGGGTGTAATGGAGTCTGTGTGCATTGCAGCAGTTGCGTGGCCTGGACTCCTCTTTATTTCCAGACACTTAATGGCAGTGAGGGAAGCGAAAGCCACGCTCAACACTTCCCTAATGCTCCTTTCCCCCATAAGCCATTGTTGTGGTTAGCACAGAGGTGGGCAAACTACGGCCCGCAAGACCCTCCTGCCCGGCTCCTGACCCCAGGGGCTGGCCCCCAGCCCCTCCCCTTCGGTTCCCCCCTCCCCCGCAGCCAGCGCAAGGCTCTGGGCGGCAGGGCTGCGAGCTCTGGCTGGGCCCCGCAGCTGCAGAGCTGCAGCCCGACCCGGTGCTCTGTGCTGCGCGGTGGGCAGCTGCCCGTCCTGGTGCTCTGGGCAGCAGGGGGCGTTAGATAGAGGGCAGGGGAATTTGGGGTGGTGGGCAGGGGTTGGGGTGGTCAGACAGCAGGGAACAGGTGGGGTTGAACGGGGGCAGAGGTCCCGGGGCGGGCAGTCAGGAATGAGAGGAGGGGTTAGATGGGGCAGTCAGGAGCAGCGGTTCCAGGGGCAGTCAGGGGACAGGGAGGGGTAGAGGGGCCAAGCCACACCTGGCTGTTTGGGGTGGCACAGCCTCCCCTAACTGGCCCTCCATACAATTTTGGAAACCCGATGTGGCCCTCAGGCCAGAAAGTTTGCCCGCCCCTGCATTAGCACATGGATGTGAGGTGAATGCAAACAGGAGAGGCATCCATGAGACCATCTCTGTTAATTACAGTGTGGTTCACACAATGAAAAGTTTGGGAACACTTTGGGCATCATTTTCTAAGGAACACAGGAACCCCAGTGAAATCTAACAGGAGAACTCATCGCTGCTGTGGACATGCCTAAGGTCCCCACCCCTGAAGGGGAAGTCTCTAGACTTGGCACTTACATTGATGATGGCATCTGTCTGAATGTATGCCATGTCAGAGTCCTTCAGGCCAAGCTCCTTGCTGCCTCTCTGAGTGCTGCTGACAATTCCTGTCATTACGGTGTTTTGTAAGGAGAAGGGACTACCCAGCGCCACCACAAACTCCCCAGGCCGGAGGTCAGAGGATCTTCCCAGCAGTAGTACAGAGAGGGCAGTCTGGGGAGGAGGCAGAACAATGAAACTGGTCACCTACTGCTAGACACTGATTCCTTAGACTAGTACAGAAGCCCACAGGCTCCAGGAGAGGGAGTTTGCTCTGCTGCCTACAGAGTAGATACTCAAGTGTTATTAAACACTCTGAAGTTCAGGATTCCTAGGTTTAATCACTGAATGCTGACATGAAGGAGAGGTCTTCATACGGCAGGGTTCATTCAGATCAGCACATACTTTGAATCCTTGAGGGCATGTTATCTAAGGGCTAATTGTTTCTGGCACACGAGTGTATAGGAGGCAGCAAATAGCGATTGGATACCAGGGTGTCAAAAGAAAGATTTCAACTGAATAGGTTTCAGAGTAACAGCCGTGTTAGTCTGTATTCGCAAAAAGAAAAGGAGGACTTGTGGCACCTTAGAGACTAACGAATTTATTTGAGCATAAGCTTTCGTGAGCTACAGCTCACTTCATCGGATGCAGGGAATCTGTCACTCTCACCTAGGGAGCATTAGGAAATTCTTTCAAAGACTTCCCGCTAGCAAAATATGTGAGGTGGGGCTTAATGGAAGAAGTGCTGTGATGAAATGGAGCAATGGGATTGGATCCATTGAGGGTCACAATTTTTTGGAAATTGTCCACAGAATGTCCTTTTACCCATCTAAACCTATGTTTGTACTCGCGAATTGAGTAGACCTGCCTCTGATCCATGCTGTCCTATAGGTACATGTGCTAGGAGTATTTCCATGTTATTAGTGAGAAGGCAAGTATTCGGTTGAAAAAAGAAAAGGAGTACTTGTGGCACCTTAGAGACTAACCAATTTATTTGAGCGTGAGCTTTCGTGAGCTACAGCTCACTTCATCGGATGCTGTAGCTCACGAAAGCTTATGCTCAAATAAATTGGTTAGTCTCTAAGGTGCCACAAGTACTCCTGTTCTTTCTAGTAAGAGCTGTGTACTGCCTCCCACGGCCCTGCCAGAAATATTAGCCATTCTCTTCTTTTCACAGTTTGGAAAGAACCTCTGCCCTGCTGTCATTAATGGGATGGCCGTAAATCATTGCACTGCATGCATCACCTCTCTTCTTCACTTTATCAGTATTTCAGTGTGACATGCTGTGGCCATAGTGACTCTCCTTTCAATTCAAAGGGGCATTCAGCTTAAAACAATCAAGGTCACAATGACTCAAACCAGCCAACAATTCGGGTTCAGGAGTTTTTAAATACAGCTCCAAAGATAGTTCTCTTATGAAAAGAACATGAACAATTCCTTTGGGTAGATTTACTTCCCCCCTGTGGCTTTGCCAAGAAGATGGTTCCTATTTTTTTTTCTTTTAAGTAAAGAACAAACAAAACACCCCCAACTAATTCCCACAGAGAGACACAAAATCTCTTACAGACACGCACCTCGTACAGAGATACCAACTGGGCAGCAAAATGAAAGTTTACTCCAAGCAGGTGGAAGGTTTGGAGTGTTTTGTTGTTGTTGTTGTTTTTAAATACCTATTTGGAGTAGAACTAATTCTTTTATTAGTGTAACTAAAAGTTATTTGGAAAAAAAACCAACAGTGTCTTCCTGCAGCTACTAAATGACAGCCGCTTGTAAACAGAGAAATAAGGCATGTACTCGAACTGGGCAAGACCAACCTCTCTGCGTTGGGGCAGCTCCTAAACCCAGTGCCCAGAAAGGTTATAACTTGCTTTTTCCAATACCACTATCAGTCTTATGGAGAAAAGACCACTACATACCAAACACATAAATACACCTGTTTTGAGTTTAAACCTGAGTTTATTTTCTGCTTCCCTACCTGATGGTCTTCTCCAGAGAGCTGTCATACTCACATCAGGATATATTTTGATCAGGGCTATGTCCAACTTGTGGTCGACATCTTTGACTTTAGCTTCGTACTGCTCCCGGCTCTTGAGCTCCACTCTGATTCTCTGCTTATTGGTGAGGACGTGCGCATTGGTGACAATCAGTCCTTCCTCTGACACTATGAATCCGGAGCCACTGGACACAAGAACTTCTTGGCTTGAGTAGGACACCCTGTGCAATGAACGAGTTATGTTGTTGCTCTAAGGCTGAGTTTGTACCAAGTTTCACACTGAAGAGGCGTGCTTTCTGATATAAACCTCACAATAGTAGCATAATGTTAATCTTCATCCTAATCCCCCCCCCCTTTTTTTTTTTTTAAAAAGAAGGAACAGTACTGGGAATATCTTAAAAGCTACAGCACAGGTTGCCAACATGAATATCCCTTGTTCAACCAGGACCCTGGGGGAGCAAAAATTCTGTGTCACTAAAACTACATTAGATTACTAAAATGGAAAGTTTTAAAATAATGTGTATTTCTTTATAGTTTTTTCCATCACTCTCAGCTTGGTCAATGAAACTACTCGGCAACACTTTTTAAAAGTCCATTTCTAATCCATTTTACTTTCTGGTTCTCATGCTGTGGCCCAGTGCTGCAAAAGTTGGACTGGAGATGCTGCAGGGGAATCTTTGGGTTTTGTTTTTTTTTCTTAAAGTCATAGAAACATTTATAAAAAGAAAAGGAGTACTTGTGGGACCTTAGACACTAACAAATTTATTTGAGCATAAGCTTTTGATGCATCCGATGAAGTGAGTTGTAGCTCACGAAAGCTTACGCTCAAATAAATTTGTTAGTGTCTAAGGTGCCACAAGTACTCCTTTTCTTTTTGCAAATACAGACTAACACGGCTGCTACTCAGAAACATTTATATTTGTTTTAGCTTTCACAAGTGCTTGTTTATATAAAACCTAACTTTTGGGCCAGATTTGACAGGAGCGTCCCTATTAATCAAATAGTAAACAAAATGGCATTGCTTACAAGCATCAGGCTTTCTGATCTTGCATTTGAAGCCTCTCCGGTGACATTTCTATAGGATTGTTTTACTGTCCACAGCAACAGCCCAGGACAGTCTACTCCCCTCTCAGTTTAAATGGTGTTTACATGCTTAACTATAATTAATCCTGATGGGAGTTCCCTGTGCCAGTCTCAGGCACATCCAGAGGAAGACAATTTTATGGATTTCTTCCTCCACACCGTGGTCTATTTATTCAAATGTTCATGAATAAGAGCTTGCTCTGCTACTTCTATACCATAGTTCAGAGATATTTGCAAAAAGGGCTTGCAACCACCTCTACCAGCAAATTCATTAGGAAACAGTTTAAAACCAACAGCCTTAATTTGGCATCCATACCTGCGAAAAAGCTCAAGATGGACAACAGCTGGAGCAATCTTCTCCACAACATCAGCAATAAAATTAAACTTGTACCTCAGGCTGTCAAGATGGAAGGAGCCTAGGGGCAAAGGTTTTAATTCCTGTTTATCATTTTCCACTACACATGGAGATCATTACAGTAATGAGCAGCCACTGACTTGCTTCTCAAACTCTCACCATATAAATCACCATCTGCTCACTTTCAAACGGAACTAGAGATCAGACCACAAGCTCTTTAAGAGAGACTGTCTTCATTTACCTAGCAAAATGGCTCTAGATCTCGACTGGGGCTTTGGGCACAATCACAATTTTAATATTCAACAACAACAAGTTTACAGGTTGTATTTCACGCACAAAGGCTTTTGGGAACCATCTGATCACCAAGACCACCCACTCCCCTCACCCTTCAATATTCTGCCCCATATTAGTCCTTTATTCCCAGCCACTGACCAGTGTTTATCGGATTGTTCCCCATGGACCTTTTTGTGCTAGAACAGATACCTTAGCTGCACATATTACTGCTCCATCTGCTTAGTCTGTGACCAGTTCTCTGCACCTTCTTAAGGAACATCTACTTCATGATTTTTATATAGGGTTGATCTTGTTAAATACGGAAATATTCTGAATAGCAGAAAATAAATCAGGTAGACAATTACTTGGACAGAAGCAGAAGTTTGTAGCATAGACAGGCTAACATGCCAAGGGTGTGTTTTTTTCCCAGGCATGTGGTTGTACTGGTCATTATGTTTGAGGTCTGGATGGAATTTTCCCTCTCAAGGGAATGCTGGCAAAGACCCTAGGGATTTTTCACCTTCCCCTGGGGCAGTGGGTGGAAGTATCCAGTGTTATTATTAGATGGATCATATATGGAGAATACAGCATTCAGTTACTCACTTCCACTATGTTTATTTTAATATTAAGTCATAGCTGGCAGTGAAGCATAGAGGGATCCTACCGACTGGATTCCATTCAATGCACTGTTGAAGTAGAATAACTGTTTAGTTGAACTGGCCCACCTTCAGGCTCTGGGAGATGCAGTCTGGATTCCTCCCACACAGCATCTTAATCTTCAGGGAGAAGTGGAGCAAAACATGTATACCGAGACAGACTAGACCCCAAAGAATTCAATTAAAACTTGGCTTTCCTTATTTGCCATGCAAGAACTCATTGCCAAAGACATAGAAAACGGTTTTCCATCCCACTAGTTTAATCAGCACCGTCGTGTTAGGCTTTTAACTCTCCAAATCCTGCATTTACAGATTAAATAGGCAGTCTCTCATACGGTTAAACCTAAAAGTGTCTTGGAACTTTGTTCCATAATAGCTATTTCAGTATAAGTTCCCATTTGGACACACACATTCCAGAATAGCTGTTTCATTAAGTATCCAAATGTAGACTAGTCCTGGAGGAAAAAAAAAAAAAGAAAAGAAAAACATAAAAACACCCTCTGGATAACCCTGCCGCTGAGCTCAAAACCCCATGCTGATAAAGTCAAGCCTCTGGTCCTACACTTGGCTGGATCCTTCACTCTGGACTTGGCCAGTTACAACCTTAGGGAGAAATAGCATTTACACACCCTCTGTGAAACTGCATTCATTCAGTCATTCCAAAAGTAGCTGCATGATCCCTGCCTCACCCAGGAACAAAGGGAAATGAAAAACAAACCTGATCTCACAGAGAAGTAAGAGACTAGACGAGAGTAAAACCGAGAAAGTGACAGGTATTGAACTCTGGGAAGAAAGGAGGGAGAAGGCACCTAGCAGACAGCGAGTGCAGGAGAGAAAGCAAGGAGAAGGGATGAGAAGAGTCAGGTGGCAATAGAGAGCAAGACCAAGGAGAGGAAGAGAGTGAGCAGGAGAAGGGGGCAGGCAGATGGACGCTGCGTTTGTTAGGACGGGCTGGCTGCTTGGATGGGCGGCAGGTTAGGTAGCGGAGGAAGGAGCTGACTGGTTACGGCAACTGGCCGGACTCGGCGTTTCCCTGCCCTGTGCTCGGGGGCAGGCATCTGGGGGGCGCAGGGAGAGCTAAGGGGGGAGCCCCGAGGCGGCGGGTCAGCGGCTCCCTTACCTGGCTCCCCCCAGCCGCCCTTCTGCACGGGGATGGCCGCGGGCGCGTCCCGCAGCCGCGCCCGCCGGTTCTCGGCCCGCAGCTGGCACGGGCTGCGGTAGGTGCGGCCGTCGCTGCCGCACACGGGCCGGGGGGACTCGGCGCAGAGGCAGGCGCCGCCCCGGCAGCGCAGCCCGTGGGCGCAGGGCCGCCCCTCGCCGGGCGCGCAGAGCCAGCAGCAGCCGCAGCGGTCGGGCTGGAGCAGCCCCCCGGCGGCCAGGCAGGGCTGGGGGGCCTGCGGGCGGCAGCGCGCCGGCTCACACACCGCCGGGCAGGGCGCCGCCGGGGGCGGCCGCGGCTCCCCCAGGGGGGCGGCCAGCAGCAGCAGGAGCCAGCGGAGCCCGCAGGGGGGCGGCCCCATGGCTGCACCGAGGAGAGGCGCACCCGGGCCGGGAGCTGCCCCAAGGTGTCGCGCCGTCCGGCGCGGCCCGGCTCCCTTTAAGGGCTGCCCGGTCCGCAGCGCCTCCCGTCGGGGAGGAGCCCCAGGCGCGGCCCCTGCCAAGCCCAGCGGGCGGGCTCCTGCCGCCGGCCCGGGACTGGGCACCTTCCCCAGCGCAGCGGGGCCCGGGCGAGCCTTGGCCATTAGCCCCGCGGCAGAGCCGCCCCCGGGGCAGGGCGCAGAGCGGCTGGCGGTCGGGGCGCTACGGCCCCGTCCCGGGCAGGGGGTCCCGGTTACAGGCGGCGCCAGGGCTGTCAGCACCCGCCCCTGGCAGGGTTCCAGCGCCCCTGGCAGGGGTCCCCCGTCCCCGTCCGGGCCTTGCGGGCTCCTGCCCCGGGGGAGCGGCTCGGCCCTCGGCGCAGCCACGCTGCTCCGTTAGCCCTCGCTGCGCTCCCACCCACATCAGTGCGTCTCTGGGCCCATTAGTAACCGCACCGGCCCCAGCGGGGTGGAGTCGTTAGGTCGGGGCAGTGTCACTGTAGACGCCCTGTTACTTACATCGCCTGTTACCGGCTTTCAGGAGCCATCCCGCCAGGGCCCAGGCTGACAGTACTAGGGAGACACGCACTCCTGGTGAGGTCGCAGGGCTGCTCACACGAGGAGCCAAGCCTGCGCACACACACACACACAAGCGATGTAATAACTGCAGTGGATGCAGCATAGACATGGCCTAAGCTAGTGCTGGTCCGTGCAAGGTCAGCGTAAGAGTCCTGTGCTCCAGGCCTGTCCTGCCCTGTGGGCAATGACCCAGAGCCGACCTCGCCCAGGGGTTGTTACCTCAGTGAGCAATGTTTGTAAAATGCTTTGAGACCCCTGGCTGAAAGTCTCTGACTGGACATGGTCATGTGGCAGTATAATAATACCTGCATCTGTAATTTTCACTCCATGCATCTGAAGAAGTGGGTTTTTACCCACGAAAGCTTATGCCCAAATAAATCTGTTAGTCTTTAAGACGCCACCGGCCTCCTTGTTATGACTGGAGTGGTACTGGGGACACGTGTGGGCTGTAACCCCCTAGTGAGCGCAGTGCCCGTACCAGGTGTGCATACTTTAGGCTAACAGTGGCGTCAGAGAAGCAGTTACGACTTAATTCTGCACTGCACTACCACATTGTGTCAGTAAGCTCCCTGGAGGCTGTGTGAGATGTGATTTGATCATAGGAGCCTGAAGTCTCATTCTTGCAGAGCTACTCTCTTGAGTCTCTGGGAGTTGGGTAAATCACTTGGCTCTCTCCTGCCTTGAATAAAAACTGGGAACTATGCTGTAAAATCAACAGAGCCTGAGATTTTGCAGCATAGTTCCCGGTTTTTATTCAAGGCAGGAGAGAGCCAAGTGATTTACCCAACTCCCAGTGACTCAAGTCAGTGGCTCTCGTCTGAACCTTCTTCCATTTATCAACATCCTTCTTGAATTGTGAGCACCAGACTAGATACAGTATTCCACTAGCAGTCACACTAGTACTAAATACAGTGGTATTCCTACTCCAGATTCCCGTTTATACATCCAAGGGATGGCATTCGCCCTTTTGGCCCCAGCGTTGCCCTGGGAGCATATGTTCAGCTGATTTTTCAACATGGCCCCCAAGTCTTTTTCAGACTTGTCACTTCCCAAGATAGAGTCCCCTATCCTGTAAGTATGGCCTACATTCTTTTATTCTAGATATATACATTTACATTTGGCATTATTAAAATGCATATTGGTTGCTTGGGCCAAGCTTACCATGTGATCCAGTTTTCCCTGTATCAGTGACCTGTCCTACTCATTATTTACCACTCCTCCAATCTTTATCATCTGCAAACTTTAATCAGTAATGCTCTTGTTTACTAGTAATGGACACATACCATTGTTAGGATTCCTTTTGTTCCTAATATTCTTAAATTCCTTCTTCTTGTCCTTAGCTCTAGTGGCCATAGCTTTCTCCTTGTATTCTTTTTCTTCCCTTACCAATTTTCTACAATTCTTCATTTAGAAAAAGAGAGAGAGGGGCATATTTTATATCTATCCACCTATATCTCTCTATATATGCTTTCACTTCTCTTCTACACCAGGTTGGGTTGTTTTTTTTTTTAACTAGTGTGGCCTTCTCTCTCATTTGTAAAAAGAAAAGGAGTACTTGTGGCACCTTAGAGACTAACCAATTTATTTGAGCATAAGCTTTCGTGAGCTACAGCTCACTTCATCGGATGCATACTGTGGGAAGTACAGAAGATCTTTTTATACACACAAACCATGAAAAATGGGTGTTTACCACTACAAAAGGTTTTCTCTCCCCCAACCCCACTCTCCTGCTGGTAACAGCTTATCTAAAGTGATCACTCTCCTTACAATGTTAAATTGGTTAGTCTCTAAAGTGCCACAAGTACTCCTTTTCTTTTTGCGAATACAGACTAACACGGCTGCTACTCTGAAATCTCTCATTTGTGGCTTTTTATGCATCTAGTAATACGTTCTTAAACAGTTCCCAATCATTATTCACATTTTTGTGTTTAATTTTTTTCTCCCAGCTGATCTGACCCAATTGTTTTCAACTTCGTGAAACTGGCCCTTTTGAAAAGCACCAGCTGTATATGTTATTGGTTTGGACTTTATTCTTTTTCCACATAACACATGTAATCAAGTCACAGTCACTTGCACCTAAGCTACTTTTAGTTCTGTGATCAATTACTATTTATCAGTTAAGATGAGGTCTAATATAGAATTCTCCCATGCTGGATGTAATACTTTTTGAGTTAGGAAATTGACATCTCTAAAACTTTTAGAAATTCCAAGGACACTTTAAGGAGACCTCCAGCATACATCACTCAGATTGAAGTCACTTATAACTCTGCTTTTTTCCTACACATTATGGATGGGTGCTTACATATGTTAGCCATTGCATTTATCTGAAAAAGAGTGTAAAAAGTGATAATGGTAAAATACAAAAACACAAAGCACATTCTTTAAAGATTTCACACAGGTTTTTTTTACTACAAAACAAGCAACAAAAATTTTTCACTACAAGTAAAGTGAGAAGCATTGTATCATTAGAAGATTTTTCACGGGCCCAGAAGTCGTCTTTACACAAGTGCAATTCACAGCTGAGAATTATTGGTGCAAATATCACAATCAAATGCACAAGCAGCTCACAAAAGAATTAAACAAAAGTCCAAATTCTAATAATGTATTGTTTGTTTTCCAAACTTCCACTTCATTCAATCTTACCACATCTGTAACTCAAAACTTCACTCTACGCAACTACTTGGGGACTGCTAGGAAAGAGGGAAAAATCTGTAGAAAATATTATAGGCTCTTTACTAATTCTGTCTTCCTGTATTGTGTGTTACCCCAAAATATCTTCAACATCCCAAGCTATGCACCACCTGCTAGCCTGAAAAAATGACTGGAATGTCACATGGAAACTTATTGTTCACACTTTCCTTTGGAAAAAAACCAGTCATTTCATCCCACATTTGTTAATATCAACATGTCACATGATCAAGAGGTCTAGTCTCTAGTCTAGGTGTAAGTACCTCTAAGTAGAGGGACCCTCATCTAAGGGCACTTGAAATACATGGCAAATATTTACAAAAATGGCTGAAGCCGTTTTGGTGCCTTCATATAAAATACAAACAGAAGAAAAACGACGAACATTTTCTCACACCATTCTTTCCATTCAAGTTACCTTAACTCTGCACCCATTTGTCTACTAAATCTGGAGAAACTAATCTTTGTGGTCCACACTTCATTTCCCAGGTGGTCCTTGCAAGACCCCGGTGGTAAATAGCACGACTATGCATCTGTACAAAAGCAAGACTCCGCATAGGGGGCAAACACACATTTTAAAATATATTAGTTATTAAAAAGTGCTGCAAAGCTCCACGTTGATCAAGCTGTTTGGCCCCTACCATGTCATCCATTGCATTTTGTGGGAATTCACTGTATACAAGGGAAGGATACCAGAGCTGGGGTGAATAACATGAATGATGGTGGCACTATTTTAGCACAGTGACAGGAATTAGTTTCCAAGACACATTTTTGTCTGCCACTATCCTGTGGCCTTGGAACCAGTCTCAATGCCGTTTTGAAGTTATGGGTGGGGGAGAAGACAGAGAAAAGGAGATGTAGCAATAGTACTAAAGCCACTGGTAGCTTCTTCCTTGGATAATCAATCATACCTGTGCAATAAACTCAGACTTTGCCATTCCAGGCCCTTGGACCCCTTTCAATAATAATTCATTAGAAATACGTCGCATCTTTATGGCAGTTTACATCTTCAGAGCTTTGCACAACCTTAACTATGGTTCGCCCTGTAATTAATGTTCTCAGACACAGGGCTCCCTCACGGCAGTAAGTCTGAGTGATGCCACTCAAGGCTTTATAATTCACAATCACGTCAAATGGTTACATATAGTCAAAACCGGATGTTTTATTAGCTAAACAGGTGGTCAGCTGAAAAAAACAAAACAAAACCCACAACAATATAAAAGAGAAAATCTAGTGCAAATAAAGCCAAAGGGGGGAAAAGAAAACAAACAAACAATCTAAATGTAGACTCCTACAATTCAATAATATAACTTTTGCTGTACCATTTACATTGATTCCAATTCATATTCATTGTTTCAACATTTCCCACTGTCTCCCATAGAACTACTGTTTGAACTGATTGACATGAAGTGGGGGACTCCATTCAGTATTTTAAATAGGTTGACACGAAATAAAAAAGTATACATTTAGTTGTTTTGACTAGAACGGAAATATAAAAAAGTAAAAGAATTAGGCATGGATTCCTGAAATCTGTCACCCCAAGCATGTAACATAATTAAAACATGCTCTGGCCAACTGTGTCCACAAAGACAAAAGGTACAACTACATTCAGGCTGCATTACAGTCATGTTGACCTATCTGCATTCACCAGATATTACTTTAAAAATTCTAAAACTGGCCTCTCTCTCCAACAGCAGGGCATCCTCAACATGACTAGAATCTGAAAATATGGGGCTTAAGCAATGCATGTAAGCGCTACTTTAATTTCATTCTGTGGTGAGTCAGTATGTACGGATTTTCAAGCTATCCTCCCTTCTTATTAGGCAAGCCCTCATTTGTCTTTTAAATGTTCATTACAACTCTGAAGAATATAGTGGACGGAGCCAGTGATATGTGTCTGATGTCCATTGTTTTTCTGATTCCCCTCCCCTGCTCCGGTCATAAAAATTGTAGCCTATGATTCTAGTGGTCACTTTTGTTAGTATTACTGTTCCCATCACAGTAGCACACGTTATGCACACACCTGATTCTGAACCGTCAGGGCAAAGGGGGGATATGACTGATGTCTATACAATCATGACTGGTGCGGAGAAAGTAAATAAGGAAGTGTTATTTACTCCTCATGACACAAGGACTAGGGGTCACCAAATGAACTTAATAGGGAGTAGGTTTAAAACAAACAAAAGGAAGTACTTCTTCACACAGCTCACAATCAACCTGTGGAACTCCTTGCCAAAGGATGTTGTGAAGACCCAGACTATAACAGGGTTCAAAAAAGAACTAGATAAATTCATGGAGGATAGGTCCATCAATGGCTATTAGCCAGGATGGGCAGGGATGGTGTCCCTAGCCTCTATTTGCCAGAAGCTGGGAATGGGTGATAGGGGATGGATCACTTGAAGATTACCTGTTCTGTTCATTCCCTCTGGGGTACCTGGCATTGGCCACTGTCAGAAGACAGGACACTGGGCTAGATGGACCTTGGGTCTGACCCAGTATGGCCATTCTTATTATAAGAGTCAGGGAAATAGGTCTGCAGACTGTGGCAAAGGTTCCAAGTTAATCTTTGAGCCCTCACTTCCAATCCTGGCTCTCAGTATAACATTGATCAGAGCCTAAACACCACAGCGATGGGTGCCCTATGGAAACCTGAGATGACAGATACTGTTGTTCTACACAAGGGTTTTCAGTCTTATTTAATAGCTGTGCTCAAGTATGGTTTAAATGTGGTTTTAGCCAGGGCTGAAATGGATTTTGGCTGGCCAGTGTGGGTTACAAAAAAACTCTTTGGTACAGGTAGAAATGGAAGCAAGGACATATTATTTCAGTTTAGTTAGAACATGATTTGGCTTCATCCATACTCATGGGCCAAATCATGATAAAGCTCCATTTGGCCCCAAACGGAGTTTGGACCAAGCTTCCATATAGTTCTCAAAACAGCTAAATCCTGTGCAGGCCAGGACAAAACAAGGGATTTTCTCCAGTGGAGTAATATTAAGCAGAGTTTGTAGGGTGCATGGCATTGCTTCATGCAGCCAATGACAACCGTCAGACAATAAAAAGAAGTAGAAATCTTTGCTGTCTCAAGACCACTCCAAGAGATCCCAAACCTACAGCTGCTGCGGTATGATTGGAACATTTAAGACAGAGGTTTCAACTTCAATTTATTAGAGATGGCAAGAGCATGCACACGTCTGCTTTAGGGCACGAAATTCCATTTGGAGTCTTCGGCAGGGTTTACACTAGCCCTTTTTCCCCTTAAAGATCTCTCACTCTTGCTAACAGGAAGCAGCTAGCATAGGCAGAGTTCTAGGTCCCCACCAGCTTTTAACCATCTCATCTAACCCTCCTCAGAGCAAGTCTACAGTCCATGGCAACAGTCCATGGCTAGCACGGCTTCACTGGGGGCCATTATCTACAGCAGCTGCCTTCTGTTCACAACGGTCAGTTTCTTGGAGCGTAGGTAGCACTGATGCTACAAATAGCTGGAACATGCAACCCATTCAGCAATGTCTTAATAATAAAGCAAGGGATGCTTTTAATTACTTACGATGGTTTGAACTTGCTTTAGCCTTGGATATGGGTTTCTAGCTAGATGTGCTGCTTTTTAGATAAGCAGCACCTCATCCTTTGTGCTTACTCAGACAAAATTCCCAAGGAAATCACTGGTGGGTTTGTCTGAGTAAGGGTGGGAGGAGAGGCGGTTCGGTGCGGAAGCAGCTGGACACACAAGTGGAAAGAATGGAAACTCCCCCCTACGCAGAGGCTGGCAAAAGGCCTGTGAACCACTGAAGCCCTGGAAATAGCGATGTAAGAGGTGCACCTGCCTTGTACAGGCTTTACAAAGTCTTCAAAAAAATCACAGAACAACCTGAGCCACTATTAAACCCCCCCACAGGAAATAAAGAGACAGGAAAGAGAGTTGTGTGATGTCTATCTGAGAGTGATTACTTACCCACTTCTTAGGTGAAAAAGATCAAACACTCTCTCTGCTGTAAATTGCTTTATACCCTTTGTGCATGAGCTTGTTTTGTTATGGGTTAATGCCACATTTGCATTGCTTAAAAAGAATTCTGCTTATTTCTGTGTAAAGGTCAAGAGTGCATGCTGGTTGGATGGCCAAATCATCCAAATTTCATTGTAAATATTCTGCTTTCACTACATATTAATTAATACTTCAAGATTCAGGCATTTTAATTAAATCTTTGTGCCCAAGTGTATGCAATACAAGATTGGATACATACCTGAGAATATTCTTGCCACAGATATTCAGTTACACCTAGTCTGCAAAGAAGTGGTGCTATCCTTGACTCACATTTAAAAAAATACATATATATATATATATATATACCAAGAAACATGTTTGTTATTATCAACGCATGAAGCGTTACATAGGTCTGAACAAGGAGCTTTCTCCAGAGTCTGACATCATGTAAAGGCCACGGACAGAAAGGAGTTACTACAAAGAAAATAGATTTGTTAATACGTTGTTAGTTGGCCACTGTGAAGAGCTGGTCTCCTAGAAAACTGTTTTCAAGTTGCAGTGTTCTTTCTTTTTATAAACACAGCAGATTTCCTAGTGTGACTCACTAATTCCTTTTTGGCCTGTATGGGGGAGACTTTCAAAGGCACAAATGGGAAAGAGTTAAGCATCCATCTCCTACTGAAAGTCCATGAGAACTGGGCACCTAACTGCCCTCTGTGCCCTTGACAATATCTTGTCCTATATTTCCTGCATGATTCCCAAGAATTCAGAACCACGGTATTTGCTAAAGGTAGTGCTGTTTTGTCAGGTTAGGCACCGGGGGCTGATGCTTCCCAATTTACACCCTGTGCGGTCATCATTTATGCCTGCACAAAGTGAGCACAAAATGGGTTTAAGATCACCAAGTCACAGGGATGTCCTCCTAATAAAACAAAGAGCTGCCTTTGCTACTGACAGTTCTCGCTGCCTTCCGCCAGCAGCTGCTTCACCACTCTGGCAGCATGGTTGTACACAAAGAAACCTAACGGGCTGTTAAAGGTGGGCTTTCGGCGACGGGTGAGGAGAGGGGAACTGTCAGAAATATGTGACCTCCACTTCCTTTTCTGGGAAAGCAACACTATCAAGGGAAATGGTTCTACCTAAAGCTCGTATCACTGGAGAGAGTTGGCAAAAACAGGACAAATTCATCCCGGGCAATTAAATGGAGTTTCACCAGAGATTAATCTTGCCCAATGCGCTTAGCACACGTATCCACACTTGTACTGAGGAGACCAGCTCTTTCAGTCCAAAATCTGATCTGTTTCAGCAGACCGAGTACGTCACATTGCAATGGTTATTATTACACAAGTGGAGTGCTAGGCTGGCTCGGGCTAGCTGATACTGCGACATGTGTCTGGGGTAGAATCAAGGTACCTTTGCATTAAATTGCTATCAACAGAGTTCATCATTTAAAAAAAACCTGAAGGCGAAAAGAGCCTGGGTTTGGTTACACATCAGAGGTCCGGATGTTCTCGTCGTCCAGGTTAAACACAAATGGCTTCTCTTTAATGTGCTGGGGTTCAGATCTGTGCCGTACACGCCTCTGCTGCATGGCTCCAGCGTCACTCTCTGTGAAGGAGGGCACAAACACCGAGTCTCTCATATACCCGGGCATCTCCTCGATCACGGGCTGCTTCCCTCCTGGCTGCGGCACTGGTGTCCAAGGCTGCCAGGACGGGGTGGAAGGGGTTTTGCAGAGTGCTTTCCTCTCCTCCCCTGGGTGTCTCATTCGGGGCAAGGAGGGGATCAAGGAGCTTGAAAGATTGGAGCCCCCAGGCCTGCTCATAGAAGAAATGGATCTCACGAAGGACATTTCCTGCAAAAAGACAGGCAGAGCAGAGGGGGAAAGGTGGGGGTTAGTTCCTGTAGAAATTGCTCTAAGCATCCTGGAGGACGATTCTAGAGATCAGGACTTTAGCACTGTATATGCTTCAGGCTTCAAGGCAAGGACAAGAGAATTAAGTGAACTATGCAAATCTGAATTCAATTAGCTTTTGCTGTTGCTGAATCTTTTGCCCAGGCTTCAGGGAGCATTGCTGATATCATAGCCAAGCTCGACTGAATGATTTCTCCTAACTTGTTGTTTTTTAAACTTTTTTTGGATGAGTGGTAGACAAATCCAGAGACAGCATGGTCTCATCCTGGAAACTGACTAATTCACTGAACATTTGCATGAGCCGCTAAATAAATCATATCAGCTTAAAAATAATGGATCTTTAATTGATGCTAAATGTGAAAAGGAAAGGATATGACCTACCCTTGGGCGGCTTTTCAGGGCCTGCATCGCCCCTGTGATTGCTTTGATCCAGCTGTGCATATCCTCAGGGCTGTCTGCCTGCAAAACATACCAGCCAAAAATGAGATTTCTGTCTGCATTTTACAAGCCACTTAGAGCAGAAACAGTTCAACCACGCTATCCAGGGGGTCTGGCCAGTGCATCTCTGATGTTAACAAGTACCACAGATAGAGCATGTGACCAGCTTTCCTTAGGTCATAGATCTTATGACCTTCTAGTTCAGCCCAGATCTATTTTATAACTAAAAACCCTGCTCAATTTCTGTGAAATTGCTTCACGTGTCATCAGGATTTCACCCACTTGGAAAGTCCAGAATGGCTGAAATGTACCAAAAACAGCTTGACTTTTGTTTACATTTATGAGACAATCTTCAGGGGTGAATAAATCATGCTTAGCCTGACTTCTAAGGTATCCAAACCCAAAAGCTCAGGAAATCAGCACATACTGGGCCCTCAGGAGGCACTCAACACGCTGCAGGATCAGACCCATTATTAGCAGCTCGCTCCTGTAATTCTCCTGCAGGGTGATTTTTTGTCTGATGAGACAACACCATATGGCCAACCTCCTCAAAAACCAAAACAGGGCTACCCCACCCCCACCCCCACAAAAAACACAAAATGTAAGTTACAAACCAACTCCACCAGGGGGCAAGAGCTATACAAAGAATGCGGGGAGCAGAGACGTTTCAGTGAGCCTGGCCTCCTCACTAGCGCCCTCCTGCCCCACGCTAACCGAGGGAAACAGTCTTTAAAAACATGAGAACCCCCCCTGCCCCCAGCCATCCTGCACCGCCCCTGAAGGAGGGACATGAAGAGGAGACCAAACAGGCCTTTTCTATCTCCGATTATTGTGGTCCCACTGCAGTCCCGATTTGGGCCAGAGGACAAGTGGCACAGTGCTGTATTTGGCTGTCTTGCAGGAGACCGGCAGTCAGGTCCCACGCTCCCAAGTCAGCAGGGGTTTGGGGCTTTGCAGATGTAGTTTATTCAGTCCCTGCGTGGCAGGAGGCACCTTACGTTGCTTTCAGGGAGCAGCTGGAGACCACACTGGAGCCAAGACGCACCCACATATAAACTAAGGCTGAGCCTGTCAGCTGAAGCAGAAGCTGATAAAGCCCAGTGATTTTCCAGGCCAAACTGAATTCTGTGCTGCTGAACCTCCCCCATGGCTCTGCACAGGCAGAGGACCTTCCGGGGGGCCCCCGAGACCAGGCACTCTCCTGATTACAGTGGTTCCCTCTCTGCCAGGTAAACTCCTTTCTCCCACATACACAAACAATTCCCAGGCGCCCACAGAACAAAATCCTGCACAGCAGCCACAGGAAAGAGCTTTGCATGCTCAGGCCTTCTGGGTTCCCTGGATGCTCGCCCGGCTGTGAACAAGATGGGATCTGGAAGGGCATTTTGGATACTGACGTGTGCACAGAAGCCCGAGGTGGAGAAGGAGGGTGATGTGAACTGGAGAGGCTGAGCAATAGCCTTTGCTGGGCCCTGCCGAGCTCCTGCTTCACCAAGCCTCGTATTTGGACTCTGGGATAAAAGGATGGTTTGTGAGCCTGCACTTTATGCTTCAGAAACAGAGAGGCTACAGCTGCCAGTCCTCTGGCATTTGGCTTTACAAGCTGAAGCAACAACCAGTCTGCAGAGCAAAATCAGGCAGCTTGTTACATGAGTCCGTGACCTTGTCTATGGGAGGAAACTGCCTGTCACAGCTATTGCAGAACAAGCTATTCTGCAATAGCTCCCAACTGGAGACTATTCTGGAGCAACAGTGATTTTTATTCCAGAGTAATCAGCCTACTTCCAAAACACTTACTTCCAAAGCAGAGTAATAATTCTGGAATAAAAGTGACATTTATTCCAGAATACAGTGTCCACACAGGGAGCTATTGCAGAATAGTTTATTTTGCAATAGGTATGCAAGTCAATTTCCCAATGTAGACAAGGCCAGAGAGAGGCTTTGATGCTCTGTTCACCATGGCAGCCTGCTCTCCACACGTAAGCATTTCCTGTGGAAGGGTTCACGCAGGGAGAAAACAGAGGATAAAGATGTGCCCTTCTCCAACAAGCGCTAGGGATGATTCCCCTCTTGGTAATCCCCACCACCCAGTACTGCAGAGGGATGCTGGCCAGTGAAAACAAGCCGTGGGTGGTGCTTTCCTGCAAGGAGTTGGCTGCCTGTTTGCTTCTCACATGTAGCTAACCACATTCATACATCAAGAAGGCAACACCAAGGGGTCTCCAGGGAGCCCACAGGATATTTTCTTTTAAAGATGTCACTTGCTTGGTGCAGCAAACACACATACTTATCCACTGCCCTAATCCGCGACATCACCAGCCCACACTCTGCCCCAGCCTTGGACTGTAGGGAGCATGAACCAATTGTCCCTGCGGTCAGAGGGGAATGGAGTCTCTCCAGCCCTTGGGCTCTCTGCCAAGGTGTCCCACGCGGGGCTGGGTGGAGGTGGTGATTTCTGTGATAGAGTTGCCTGTCTGACCAGAAATGGGGCTGAGACACATCCTGACTCGCCTCACCCAGAGGTCCCCGCACAGAGATTTCAGGGTGATGGACATTTATCCCTGGGCTGGACGAGGCAAGGAGAAGCTGGTGGGCACCTCTAGGGGGAGACAGAAGCTCCACAGGACACCCAGCTCTGAACAGAGCAAAGACCACGGGGCGTCTATTCACAGGGCCCTGAGCAGCGTCTCACATGAGTCGTTCCAGGCAGCGAGATTCCTTGGGGCATGGAAAGCTTCCCTCAGTCGCTTCTTCTCCCACTGCCCCGAGACCTCTGGGGACTCAGCTCTCCTCTCAGTGCCCCTCCTTCACCCAGCCAGAGGGGGCACTAGATAGCAACATGGGGCACTTCCTCTCCCCACAGGCTGAGAGCAGCCACTGACCCCTTACCAGCCCAGCAGCAAAGTGCTGAGCAGACACTGGGCTCCCGAACTGGCCAGGCATAGCGTGGGATTTCCTGTCCTCTTGCAGGGGTGAGTGATCTGGATTTCGTCCAAGAGGCAGCTGCAGCTGGCTCAGACCCGCCTGGCTTACACAGGCATTTGCAGTGCTCGGCCAGATACTGCTCAGTTTGAATTATTTTGTTTTGGGTACTAGCTCAGCAAATAAACTAAATACACGCAAAGCCTCAGAGCCCTGAGTCGGGGACAGGAGGCAAGCTGGGGCACAAGCTCTCAGAGGTGCACAGATGGGGGCCATGGAGCATGTGTCCCCAAGGGCTGCTGCATCTCTTGAACTGTTGTAGTGAAAAAAGACAGCTGGCTGTAACTGCTTTGGTGGGTGTGCAGTACACACTGCTTTGCATGGTCTCTGCTGAAAAAAAAACAACACCCGTCTGAAGGCGTGTGTGTGTGTGTGTGTGTGTGTGTGTGTGTGTGTGTGTGTGTGTGTGTGTGTGTGTGTGTGTGTGTGTGTGTGTGTGAGAGAGAGAGAGAGAGAGAGAAAGAATCAGTCTAAGGGTTTGGGGGAGTGAAGTATTGTCTTTAAACTGATGTTCATTTTGCAATTTCTCTGGCAGATTGAGTCAGTGTGTAAATACTACCCAGTGTAGACACACTCCAGCTCCCTACCTGTCAGCCCTTTCTTTCCTGTCATCCCCTGGAGACTCAGAACATATGTCTATAACTCTGTACGTACAGGACCAGACTCTTCCTGGCCGTTTACTTCATGTGATCATTAACGCCGTTGCAAAGCAGATGTAAAATACTCCCAAATCGGGATTGTAGCGTTCTGCACTGGTGTAAATGACTGCTCAAAACACAACGTAATGGAGAATCGGGCTGACAGACTCCCAAGCGTTCGTTTTGGCTGGCGTGGAAAGAAAGAGTTAAGAGGGGCTAGAAGTAGAGGATAACCAGCTGCTCTTAGCGAATGTTTGCACAGTGCCCTGGAGAGGGAAAGGGTGAAATCTGAGCATTATCATTGTGTTAGGATCAGTATTTGCCCTAAAAAGCAGCCTGCACTGCTGCAAGCCAGCCCACCGTTCACTTTCCATCCTCCATGTGGCACTAGGAGCTGGGAATGATCAACAGCCCTGGCCTGACTGACAGCAAACTTCAGGACAAGGAAGCTGCAGTCATGACTTTCTCCACTTGGATTCTCATCTAAGTGCTGGTACTTTCGTGTCTACATGTTTCTTCCTGCCCACACAAATAGCTGCAATTATAAATATACAGAACTGGAGAACTGAAACCACCAGGCAGTTTTCTTCCCCGCCCCCTTCTCTGCCCCCCTCAACTGGAGCTTCGAAGCTGAGCTGAGTTGTACACAAATTCACCTACTTGTGTTTTCTGCTTGAAAGCCCATCAGGGAGCATCCTGTTTAGATGAATGTGACTCACACCAACTGTCAAGAGCTAAATTTACTGCCTAATAAAGTAAACTCAAAGCAAAACAACGGTCCCCATTAGGAGCTCATGTGCAGTACAGATTATCTAACCATTTCAAAGTCCTCTTAAACTAGGAATGATTTTACCTGGATGTAGAATGTCCTGGAGCTTGTTATGATTTCAAAGAGATTGTCCCGCATGAGAAGGTCACTTGAAAAAAAAAAGAAAGAGAGAGGTTACCCTGAATTCAACATATGCAGGATAGACTATTTCTTCTTTATGCTCATATCTAGAGAACATTAACAACAAAATATTCAATGCAGACCTTGGATGTCTTCAGTATTGATCTTAAGAAACACAGACCTCAATTCTATATAACTTATCATACACCTTGTTTACACGCGCACACTGCAGTCTGCAAGCCAAATGATTCTCAGCCCCACTTTATACAAAAGTTCCATTTATAAATAGTTGATAAAGGATAATAAATGATTAATAGAGGTTTTAAATAAATGGCTAATCAATTGTTAAAGTCTAGCAGGTCAAGGGACTGCTTATAACCATAGATTATAACCATCTACAACACCTTCTACTGATGTGCTTATAACACATACTATTCCTGTCTATTTGATTTATTAACTGTTTATTTGGATCCTAAGTGTGACCTAATTCTCTGTCAGTCACATGGTTTTTAGAATCCTATAATATCAGGGTTGGAAGGGACCTCAGGAAGTCATCTAGTCCAAACCCCTGCTCAAAGCAGGGCCAGACTCGGAGAGACTGCCGAGACTCATCAAGCTCTCGGATTGGTACCCCTTCCTGCTTCTCCACGTGGGCACCAATGATACTGCCAAGAATGACCTTCAGTGGATCACTGCAGACTACATGGCTCTGGGAAGAAGGATAAAGGAGTTTGAGGCGCAAGTGGTCTTCTCGTCCATCCTCCCTGTAGAAGGAAAAGGCCTGGGTAGAGACCATCGAATCGTGGAAGTCAACGAATGGCTACGCAGGTGGTGTCGGAGAGAAGGCTTTGGATTCTTTGACCGTGGGATGGTGTTCCAAGAAGGAGGAGTGCTAGGCAGAGACAGACTCCACCTAACGAAGAGCATCTTCGGAAGCAGGCTGGCTAACCTAGTGAGGAGGGCTTTAAAGTAGGTTCACTGGGGGAAGGAGACCAAAGCCCTGAGGTAAGTGGGGAAGTGGGATACCGGGAGGAAGCACGAGCAGGAGAACGCGAAAGGGGAGGGCACCTGCCTCATTCTAAGAAAGCAGGACAAACAGCAAGTTATCTCAAGTGCCTATACACAAATGCAAGAAGCCTGGGAAACAAACAGGGAGAACTGGAAGCCCTGGCACAGTCAAGGAATTATGATGTGATTGGAATAACGGAGACTTGGTGGGATAACTCGCATGACTGGAGTACTGTCATGGATGGATATAAACTGTTCAGGAAGGACAGGCAGGGCAGAAAAGGTGGGGGAGTTGCACTGTATGTAAGAGAGCAGTATGACTGCTCAGAGCTCAGGTATGAAACTGCAGAAAAACCTGAGAGTCTCTGGATTACGTTTAGAAGTGTGAGCAACAAGGGTGATGTCGTGGTGGGAGTCTGCTATAGACCACCAGACCAGGGGGATGAGGGGGACGAGGCTTTCTTCCGGCAACTCGCAGAAGTTACTAGATCGCAGGCCCTGGTTCTCATGGGAGACTTCAATCACCCTGATATCTGCTGGGAGAGCAATACAGCGGTGCACAGACAATCCAGGAAGTTTTTGGAAAGTGTAGGGGACAATTTCCTGGTGCAAGTGCTGTAGGAACTAACTAGGGGCAGAGCTCTTCTTGACCTGCTGCTCACAAACCGGGAAGAATTAGTAGGGGAAGCAAAAAAGTGGATGGGAACCTGGGAGGCAGTAACCATGAGATGGTCGAGTTCAGGATCCTGACACAGGGAAGAAAGGAGAGCAGCAGAATACGAACCCTGGACTTCAGAAAAGCAGACTTTGACTCCCTCAGGGAACTGATGGGCAGGATCCCCTGGGAGAATAACAAGAGGGGGAAAGGAGTCCAGGAGAGCTGGCTGTATTTTCAAGAATCCTTATTGAGGTTACAGGGACAAACCATCCCGATGTGTAGAAAGAATAGTAAATATGGCAGGCGACCAGCTTGGCTTAACAGTGAAATCCTTGCTGATCTTGAACACAAAAAAGAAGCTTACGAGAAGTGGAAGATTGGACAAATGACCAGGGAAGAGTATAAAAATATTGCTCGGGCATGCAGGAGTGAAATCAGGAAGGCCAAATCACACCTGGAGTTGCAGCTAGCGAGGGATGTTAAGAGTAACAAGAAGGGTTTCTTCAGGTATGTTAGCAACAAGAAGAAAGTCAAGGAAAGTGTGGGCCCCTTATTGAATGAGGGAGGCAACCTAGTGACAGAGGATGTGGAAAAAGCTAATGTACTCAATGCTTTTTTTGCCTCGGTCTTCATGAACAAGGTCAGCTCCTAGACTACTGCTCTGGGCAGCACAGCATGGGGAGGAGGTGACCAGCCCTCTGTGGAGAAAGAAGTGGTTCGGGACTATTTAGAAAAGCTGGACGAGCACAAGTCCATGGGGCCAGATGCGCTGCATCCGAGAGTGCCAAAGGAGCTGGCGGATGTAATTGCAGAGCCATTGGCCATTATCTCTGAAAACTCATGGCGATCGGGGGAGATCCCGGACGACTGGAAAAAGGCTAACGTAGTGCCCATCTTTAAAAAAGGGAAGGAGGAGGATCCTGGGAACTACAGGCCAGTCAGCCTCACCTCAGTCCCTGGAAAAATCATGGAGCAGGTCCTCCAGGAATCCATTCTGAAGCACTTAGAGGAGAGGCAAGTGATCAGGAACAGTCAGCATGGATTCACCAAGGGCAAGTCATGCCTGACTAATCTAATTGCCTTCTATGATGAGATAACTGGCTCTGTGGATGAGGGGAAAGCAGTGGATATGTTGTTCCTTGACTTTAGCAAAGCTTTTGACACAGTCTCCCACAGTATTCTTGCCAGCGAGTTAAAGAAGTATGGGCTGGATGAATGGACTATAAGGTGGATAGAAAGCTGGCTAGATAGTCGGGCTCAACGGGTAGTGATCAATGGCTCCATGTCTAGTTGGCAGCCGGTATCAAGTGGAGTGCCCCAAAGGTCGGTCCTGGGGCTGGTTTTGTTCAATATCTTCATAACTGATCTGGAGGATGGTATGGATTGCACCCTCAGCAAGTTTGCAGATGACACTAAACTGGAGGAGAGGCAGATACACTGGAGGGTAGGGATAGGATACAGAGGACCCTAGACAAATTAGAGGATTGGGCCAAAAGAAATCTGATGAGGTTCAACAAGGACAAGTGCAGAGTCCTCCACTTACGACGGAAGAATCCCATGCACCGCTACAGACTAGGGACCGAATGGCTCGGCTGCAGTTCTGCAGAAAAGGACCTAGGGGTTACAGTGGATGAGAAGCTGGATATGAGTCAACAGTGTGCCCTTGTTGCCAAGAAGGCCAATGGCATTTTGGGATGTATACGTAGGGGCATTGCCAGCAGATCGAGGGACGTGATCGTTCTCCTCTATTCCACATTGGTGAGGCCTCATCTGGAGTACTGTGTCCAGTTTTGGTCCCCACACTACAAGAAGGATGTGGAAAAACTGGAAAGAGTCCAGCGGAGGGCAACAAAAATTATTAGGGGACTGGAACACATGACTTATGAGGAGAGGCTGAGGGAACTGGGATTGTTTAGTCTGCGGAAGAGAAGAATGAGGGGGGATTTGATAGCTGCTTTCAACTACCTGAAAGGGGGTTCCAAAGAGGATGGATCTACACTGTTCTCAGTGGTAGCTGATGACAGAACGAGGAGTAATGGTCTCAAGTTGCAGTGGGGGAGGTTTAGGTTGGATATTAGGAAAAACTTTTTCACTAGGAGGGTGGTGAAACACTGGAATACGTTACCTAGGGAAGTGGTGGAATCTCCTTCCTTAGAAGTTTTTAAGGTCAGGCTTGACAAAGCCCTGGCTGGGACGATTTAGTGGGGTATTGGTCCTGCTTTGAGCAGGGGGTTGGACTAGATGACCTCCTGAGGTCCCTTCCAACCCTGATATTCTATGATTCCTTGATTCAATCCCCAATTTTTGCCCCAGATCCCTAAATGGCCCCCTCAAGGATTGAACTCACAATCCTGGGTTTAGCAGGCCAATGCTCAAACCACTGAGCTATCCCTCCCCTTGCATAGGGTAAGAGGAGTTTGTTTCATTAAAGCTCTAGCTCATGTTTTCATTTGCACACCTTTAAATCATCCTGGACATGTTCAGCATCTCCACTGCTAATTTGAGTAATAAACCAGCATTCATAAAGGCCTGGTCTTATTCATGGCTCTTCTAAGGCTCAGTGCAAGCACAAATATCACGAGCAGTAAATTACACTGAAGATGTTGTACAGCCTGCCTTTGAAATCACGGTCAATCAATTCTTCCTATCTGATCATGTGGGTCCATTCAAAACCAGTGCATCAAAAACCAGTAAACCAGGAACATGACTCAAAAGCAGTGCCCATCACAGGACCCTGGGGGGCAGGGATGCACAAGGGAGGGAGAAGAGAATGAAGAAAACCCAACCATGTTTGATAGGTCTGGGTGGAGAGGACACTCACCCGCTGAGTACTTGGTCTGCATGTAACCCTAGCTGCCTGCGTCCCTGCCAGCAGCATAGAGGTCTTCACGTCCTGAGTACTTTCTTCAGTTCATTAAGGACACAGATACTGTTATTCAGCGTCCAGTGCACTGTGCTTCCCTCTCACAATTTTAACTGTGGCAACATCTATATTGGTGAAGATCTAGGATTGTGCCAGCATAAGGTGGGGCAAAAATTAGCCCATGGCTAATGCAAGTAAAACCCAAGCTTGGAGTTCACGCACAAACAGTAACTGCATGTCTGCAGAGCCCCTGTTCATTGCCACAACAGACCATGATCCTCCGTTTAGGAGAGTTGCTGTCCTCAGGTATAAATCGAATTCAGTGCTCCAAGGGCAGAGGGGGAGAGGATGAATTCTGGCCAACCGCTGACTCCCCCTGGATGTATATGGGAAGCTGCAGCCCCACTCTAGATCCCCAGAGGGGCACCCCACCTCTCTTCCCTGAACATAACAGCGGTTTATTCCACCGTTGCAGCTTGGGTGGGTGGGTGGCTGCTCCGCTCGGGAGAGGGTCTCTCTGCACTCTGCTTAACAAGGGTTAACTCAGAGCAGCTCCACCCTCTGTCTGTGCAGGGCGTAAATTCACTCCTCCTGAAAAAGGGAGTCCCAGCATCCAGGTAAATAGATGGGATTCCTCAGATGAAAGGTGCTAATTGAAATGGGATGTCTAGATACAGCGTAACTTGGCTGGGCCAGCAATCCAGGCCAGCACAGGGAGCTGGGTCCCAACTCCAGATGGATAACAGGAAAACAAAATAAAGGGAAAATTAGAGGTGCTACATACTGGAAAGATGCCCTCTATGAAAGGCCTGGGTCCCAGCCACAAACCAACCCTGAAAAACTGCCTGAGATCAGCAGCAGACCTGTGACACAGGGGAGGCTGTGAAACGTGACAAGTGGGGAAATCCAGTGAGACACAGCGTAACTCAAACAAGGAAGGACGAATCTGAGCGGTACCAGAGAACACAAGATCTGAGGAGAAGCAGGTCGTGACAGCCCTGGCTGGGAACTCAGCTGTGGCAACTTGAACTACAATCTGCCCTTTGCATCCCTTATGTGCCCCTCTTCGTCACATCCCTTTTTCAGGTGGGGAACAGAGCCAAGTAGAGGTGGGGTGATTTCCTGACACTCACACAGACAGTCAGTGGCAGGGCTGGGATTAGGACCTACCAGTCCTTACTCATACCCTAGTACGGTCCTCCCAAAGGAGCCCTACGGGCCACTGTGGATTGGTCAGACTCTCTTGTTGTTCCTTAACTTTCCGTTAGTCTCCCCTTCTTTCCTTGCCTACTTGCTCCACTCAGAGGGTCCCCATGTCACCCTCCCCATCCTCCTGACACTGGGTCTCTTCCTAGCTTCAGAGAGCAGACAGACATGCTTGGGCAGTGCCAACCATCTCATGGGCAGAGGCAGATGCGACCGCAGGATGCCTGGCCATTAGGAAGCGTTTTCCATTATTTCTGACTGTTAAAATGCTCTTAGAATGCCAGGGGCTCTCCAGGAGCAAGAGAAGAAATGGGTCCCGAGAGCAGCACAGCAGCAAGAAACAAGGCTGCAAAACCAGGTGCAACAGCCCAGGATAACACAGGACGCCTTTTCCAGGGCTGGGGCTGCCACTATGATCTGTTCCAGCCCTGGCTGAAGAGAGAGAGGGGCCTGTGATCCAACCTCTCACACCCCTTGAGCACTCCGTGGTCAGAGTAATTTATGTCTCCGAAGTGCCTTGTGTTCAGAAAGATCCCAACAAGCTTTAGCCAGGATAGTATATAAACCGGCATTGCTTCATCTACTCAGTCATACGGTCCTCATCACTGCAGTATCTGGGCACACCCCCCCATAGCCACCTTATGCAGCAGGGCACTGCTAGCACCTCCACGGACAGATGGGAAGCTGAGGCACAGAGGAATTCCATGACTTGCCCCAAATCACTCAGAAAGTCTGTGGCAGAGCCAGAAAATGGACCCTGGTGTCCCCAGTGCCCCTGCAAGGCTCTAGCCACTAGCCCATCCACTGCTGGGTTGAAACACAGCACTGTGGGCATGTCTACACAGCCTGCAGCAGCCAGTCTCAGAGCTGGGTCGACAGACTCCAGCTTGCACTCCAAACAGCCGTGTAGACATCACGACTCAGGCCGGAGCTCGGGCTCTGGAGGCCCCCTCCTCCCTCGCCAGCTCAACTTCAGAGCCTGAGCTCCAGCCTGAGCCGTGATGTCTACACAGCTACCGCCAGTGCTGTGGCTGTTGGCACACCTGGGCTAGCACCTCTGAGGATAAAGTCCTTTCATGACCACTCCACTTCACTTCTAAAGAGACTGAATCCAACAGAAGTGCAGGAAAAGACATTACCCAGATTTGACTAGACATTCGTGGGTCTTGAGGACATCCTTGAGAAGGATCGAACGCAAGGGCTCCTTGTCCTGGGGAGACACAACAGAACAGAGTCAGTGGGTCTGCATCAACCTCGCGGGCTGCTCTGGTGGCACTGGGAGCCCACTCTAGTGCCCAGGAATTTTGTGAGACCTAAGAGCAACCTTCAGCAAAGCCTCCATGGACAGAGTCCTGGCCCTTGGCCCCCGGCTGGAATAAGGAGAGAGGTCACTAGGCGGGAGCATCCCCAAATGGCGGCTCCATGCAGCATCTCTCACCCCCCCAAGCCCTAACCCAGGCGCAGCACCCAGTGAACAGCAACTGAGAAGGGGAAAGCAGAGGAGCACGGCAAGGTTTTGCGTTTGTTTCTTTTAATCTGTTGGATCGCATTCAATTCGCCCCCTTTCCATTCTTAGCTCAGCACCCTCCTCTCCTGTCTGTCTCCAGTCTTTGAGAGTCCAATGGGCACCTCACAGGTATGAGGGGGCGTACATGAAGTGGAGCGTGCAGCCTGGGTCACTAAATCCAGACCTCTGCTGTCGCAAGCAACCCCCGTCATATAATCCCATCCGTAAATTTATCAAGCTGCATTTTAGAACTAGACTGATTACTTGCCCTCAGTGCTATTGGGAGGCTGTTCCAGAACCTCATTCCTCTGAGTGATGGTTAGAAGGCTTCTTCTAGTTTGTCCTCTAAATGCATCTATGGCCAGTTACAGTTGTGATGGTGCATGCCAGCATGTGTGCGTAGGTGTGCGTGTCGGGGGGTATGCTGGGAGGGGAGCGTGCACGCGTCCGCGTGGGGTTTCTTGCTTGCAGAAACAGGACTCAGAACTCCATGGTGGTTCAGGCAGAGGAACAGCCCCCGCGACAGCCAGCTTTGAGCCGCGTTTGTGTCAAAGGCACAGCTCCCCTGCCTGTCCCTAAGACCAGCCACTGCACCTGCTCCCTGCACTCCTGCAGCATGTGGGATCTGTTCTCAGCTTTAGCCCCAATTGTGGGGTTTTCTCCCACAATATTTTCTGTGCTCAAAATGTTGATTGATTTTAACAAAAGCCAAAAATGCAGCCTTGCAAATGCCTAGCCCAATACACCCATGAGCGGAGGGACAAGTGGACAAGGTCACCCAGAGAACTGTGAGCAAGAGGGGGCTGCTTACCTGCTCGCACTTGAAATAACTGATGGTAAAGTCGTCAAGAGCAAAGTACCGGCGTTTCCAGCTCTTCCTCTGAAAAACAGAGAGAACAGTCCCTAATGCTTCCAGGGTTGAGTTCCAGCCTCCCCAGCTCCTCGGAAAAAACAAATGGGTCCTGAGAACCTAGGGGTCGCATCTTCCAAAGAATGAGCATTGGTGAAAGCTGTAAGCCTGCTCCACCAGGAAACAGGAAGCTCAGAGTTAGCAGCTCATAACTGAGGGTACTAAATCACCTATCACTGCTCGGACACCAAGACCTGTGCTGCATCAACACGGCCCCACTCCCTCCTCCTATGCAGAGGAACTGTTCACGCCAATGTGACACCATGGACCCCAGAAGTGAAAAGCTCCCCTTTTGGGCACAGTGGTGTGGGGGAAGCAAGAGGAGGCTCAGAAGCAATAAAATCAAGCCCCCTTCAAGCCCCCCCCACTGCTCTGCTCCATGAAGGACTCAGTGCGACTCTGCAGCACGCACTCACCACATTCCCCTGCTTCACACAGTAGCCGCTCTTGAGGACGGGTGGCCCTGTGGACGGCTTGGAGGCAGAGGTGGGTATGTAGCTCTGGGAGCGTCTCAGAAGAGGGTGAGTGGCCAAGTCGCCTCCGTCTGCTCCTTCCCCTCCATTCTGAAACAAAAAGAAAACAATACTTGGAAACCTGCAAACAGCCTGGGGACGGGAGAGTGGACGGCGCATGCATGCTTGAGCCTGGCAGAACAGCCGAAGGAATTTAGCAGCCCACCCTCTAATCTACGCCTGCCCCCTGCCACAAACAAGTGACATTTTATTAGCCCAGCTGAACACTACACCTGCCCCATGCAAACACGAGAGCAACGTTTGCAAGTGCCCTGATTTTCAGAAGTGAAAAAAAAAAAAATGCACAAGCTCTGCAAACCTTGGCTTCGGGGGTTGGGATCCTGGTTGGCACGCCCCAGCTTGGGAAGTCCGACACAGAGCAACACCAAGGAGCTGGCCTTAGTCCCACAGAAGATGCGGAGTCAAACACTAGCAGGATGCACTCATATGACGCGCACTTTACATGGACGAAGAACGGGCTAATTGACAGATCTCAAAACGCAGTTGTTGTCAATTAATCAGCTTCAAATGGGGGGGTTTCTAGTGGGGCTCTGCAGGGGCCAGTGCTAGGCCCAAAGCTATTTCACCTTTTTACTAGTGATCTGGAAGTAAAAATAAAGTCACTGCTAATAAAATCTGTGGATGACGCAAAGATTGAACATAAGAAAGGCCACACTGGGTCAGACGAAAGGTCCATCTAGCCCAGCATCCTGTCTTCCGACAGTGGCGAGTGCCAGGTGCCCCAGAGGGAAGGAACAGAACAGGGAATCATCAAGTGATCCATCCCGTCGCCCATTCCCAGCTTCTGGCTGTCAGAGGCTCGGGACACCCAGAGCAGTAGGTTGTATCCCTGACCATCTTGGCTAATAGCCTTTGATGGACCTATCCTCCATGAACTTGAATCCAGTTCTTTTTTGAATCCCACTATAATTTTGGCAACATCCCCTGGCAATGAGTTCCACAGGTTAACTGTGTGTTTTGTGGAAAAAATACTGCCTTTTGTTTGTTTTAAAGCTGATGTCTATTAATTTAATTGGGTGACCCCTTATTCTTGTGTTATGTGGAGAGGTAAATAACACTTCCTTATTCACTTTCTCCACCTCATTCATGATTTTATAAACCTCCATCATATCCCCCCTTAATCAACTCTTTTCTAAACCGGATGAAATTCTATGGCCTGTGTTATACTGGAGAGTCAGCCTAGATGATCTAATGATCCCTCCTGGCCTTAAACTCTGAATCCGCACAATGCAGCCGGCACCACACACAAGTGCACGGGGATGTGAAGTGGTTTATTTGCACCCAGCAATGTCACTCAGAGCAGGGGCTGCCCAGGGACGGCTGCTGCAGTCTGCATGTTGCAAGATCATTGGCGCAATATGGGACACCCATCCTGCTGCACCAAACCAAATCTCTCTCATGCAGAGCTCAGTCTCGGCAGGCCAGTGTCTCTGTCAGGCCTCATCTCATCTCTGGGTGCACTGCAGGCATCTGACGCAAACTTGCAGCACCCTGGGCCTCTCCCAGCCCCCAGAAAGTAACACTGGGGATTCAGAGGACTGGAATTTGCTGTCCTGCACTGGATGTCGTTCCTTTCCTAAAGGGCCCCCCTCAGCCCCTGGCACACGGGGACAGCAGGCCCATTCCAACCCCAGCTCCTTAGCTGGGCCAGCCACCAGCCCAGCACCGGGTGAGCTGGGATCACAGAGCTGCACATACAGACGCTCATCCTGCAGCTGTCCCTGCCATTTGCCAGCAGGTGCCCTGCTCACCAGCCCAGCAGGAATCTCGCTGCCAGACAGCTCACAGGAGCAGACACAAAGGGGCCCAGAGCAGAGAAAGCACATCCTGTTGCAGCTGCCAGGCTGGGACTCTGGCATGGTCACGGGCCCCACTCAGAAGAGGCTGATGGATGGGGCACGTCAGCCCAGCCCACGTGGGCTCTTGCTGGCCCTCAGAGCAGCGTCAGGACACTCAGTCAAACCGGCCGTAGCGTTCCTGTGCTCTGTGGTTTGCCTGCAGCGCATCCCACACCACAGCAACACCAGGGCAATCGCGCAGCTGGCGGGAAGGGAGCCCAGCTCCAGCAGCCTCCAGCCGCCCCCTTCGCCCTGCTTGTCCGGGGCTGGGAGGAGCCCGGATAGGTACTTCCTGGGAGACTCAAAGGGTGGAAAAACGTGCTAGAAGTCAGCAGACAGACACGTTTTCCACTGCCTGCTGCCGTGCCATTGCTACTCTGCCTCATTATATAACCCCGAAGAAACAGGCACTCAGCCCAGCCCCTCCTGCCTCCTTCGTAAGGCAGAACTGAGGAGGAAGGGGGGGGGGGGATAAAATGTAACCACTGTGCACATCTCTCTCTCTCTCCCCCCCATCCCCCTCCTTTCAGCACAAGTTTGAGGTTAGTGAATTGTTAGAGCAGCGGCCCCTGGCTCTTACCAGTTGGCTTGCAGGGCTCGCTCGGGTTGTCCTTATATGGCATTCACGCTGGTGAAGAGGACTGGTGCGG
Source organism: Natator depressus (assembly GCF_965152275.1). Taxonomy (NCBI): domain Eukaryota; kingdom Metazoa; phylum Chordata; order Testudines; family Cheloniidae; genus Natator; species Natator depressus. Next base: position 1,485,885 of record NC_134259.1, read on the forward strand.
TTAACCAGACAACATGCCCCGATGTCTCACCCTCCGCTGTGCACTTTCGCCCACCCCTCCACGACAAGACTTTGATTTTTCCAGGACCAAACTAAAATCAATCAAAATAAAGCAACTTGTGCCCAAGCCAGCCCTTCACTCCCTTCCGTGCACCCCTGAGCCAGGCAGGGTGCTCTGCAGCCCACCTGGCTGGTAGGAGGGAGAGACGCTTTCGCAGCAGGAGAGCAGCAGCCCCACGCCTCCATCACTTGGATTCATACAGGCCCTTTGCCATGCATTGCAGCACTTGGTGTTTGGAGAAGGGCGGAGCAGAGTTGAGGGATTAGTCTCCCAGAGGGAAGGATGGAAGGTGCATCGTTAGGGACATTAAACTAGGGAAGACATTTCCCCAGAGGTTAGGCTGTAAGGAGCAATCCTTCACTGACTCCCAGAGAAATGGGCCAGACAGGAGCAAGGCCTTTCCATCCCTCCTATCAATGAGGCCAGGACTCTCCTTTCCTCCTGGCTGGAGTCACAAAGCTGCACCTGAGGCAAGGCAGAGAGGCCATGAAGGAAGGGGAGGAAAGGCCATTTCACCAAGGGCAGCATCAGAAATGCAGAAAACAACTCAGCAGCTGGCATCCTTCCCTCAACCCCCTCTGCAGAGCGAAAGCGACTCTAAAGCAAACAGAGGCTGTGGATGGAGATTTAGGCTTTTGCTGGAGAACAAACTAACCCAAAAGCAAACCCCCAGCCCCCTCACATGGGAGAGCAGACCAGCATTCACTTGCCACATAAATCACATGGCAGGGTGCCGACTTAACTGCTGCTGATTTGTTTTTAATAGACAGTAAGCTTGACTCCCAAGTGACAAGAGGCCAGAATACACAGCACCATTGTGTGCCCAGCTGCTGCTGCCCTGCTCACGCAGGCTACAGGCTCCCTCTGCACTCCACAAAGCAGCTTAGTGTCAGTGCCAGGCGGAGGGGAACCACGGGCTCACAACCACCGGGCCGCAACGAGGAGCCAGGGGAAACACTGAGCCAGAAAAAAGGCTCGGTTCTTTCCCCCCGGGTATCAGGGCTTCACCATGATGCCCCCAGCTGGGGCCCGCCAGAGCCTTACAGGGAAACCTGTAGACACAGACAAGAGCTTCCCAGAACAGGAATGAAAAATGAGACTTGGGCAAGGAAGCGAAGCAGAGTCAGAAACCCAGGCAGGGCGTCAAAGCTGCTGCAGCTGGGCCTGGATGTTGGATCATATTAAAGAAGTTCTGTATTAAAATCACAAATGAGTTTGATTCCCCATAGTTTAAATTCCAGGGTATTACTAATTAAGAGGTCTCTTGGGTTTTGGTACTGTTTCTCTCCCTCTATGTGTGAAACTTGCAAGCTGCTAATTGTGTTAGTACATTCTAAGACAGAGTCTGTTCTCAAAGCAATTCACAAAGACTCAAAGCAATACTCTAACAACAGAAACAGCACCCAGAGACTCCCCGCCCTTTTGTTGTATTAACAATTGTGATTAAAATAGAGATAGAGGATGTATGTGGACGGATGCTTGGTGTGGATAACAACTGAATGATCAGGGAGGTGCCAGCCTAAGAATCCAGTGTCCATCGGCTGAAGAAGGCGTCAAGTGGAAATAACCAGAGGACCCCCGGAGGGCAGACTGGAATCCACCCAACAGCCTCAAGAATGGGAGAACCAAAGAACAAGATAACTTCTTGGAGCCGTCAGGAATGTGCTATCTGCTGATTGATTCAGCAACAGCATGATGAAGCAATTCCCATAGACTGGCATAGGAAGAAATTCCTATAAAAATAGACTCTTAAAAAGTGAGAACTTTGGGGTCTGATTCTGCAAACCAACTTCCAGGAGCATCAGATGAGCATCTGACAAGGCCCTGCTCCCTCCTCATGTCCAGGCCACCTGGCCAGTGGCTTGGCATGAGCAACTCTAAGGCTGGTAACTATGATGACAACCTTGCAGAACCTCTGTGTGTGTGTGTGTGTGTGTTTGTATGAATGAATGAGTGAATAAAGATGAGATTGAATGGAATGTTACAGCTATAACTAACTGCTTACTATAATAACAACCTTGCAGAACCTGTGTGTGTGTGTGTGTGTGTGTTTGTATGAATGAATGAGTGAATAAAGATGAGATTGAATGGAATGTTACAGCTATAACTAACTGCTTACTATGATAACAACCTTGCAGAACCTGTGTGTGTGTGTGTGTGTGTTTGTATGAATGAATGAGTGAATAAAGATGAGATTGAATGGAATGTTACAGCTGTAACTAACTGCTTACTATGATTCTTTCTGTATTCACAATAAATGTGGTATTTTGCCTTTTTCCCTTTAATAAGATCCTGCTGGTTTTTAATTTATTGGTATAACATTTTGGTGGAGAATTGCGAAAGGGGGAATATTGGTAAAAAACCTCAGTTATTGTAAATATTGGTGTGCACACCGCCAGCTCTAGTGAGCTAGGCATTTCTATTAGGTTAACCAGACCTGCTGGCCTCCGAGAAGGTAGCAGGGGACCTGCTGGCCTCCGAGAAGGTAGCAGGAAAAACAGATTAAACCAGACCTGCTGGCCTCCGAGAAGGTAGCAGGGGACCTGCTGGCCTCCGAGAAGGTAGCAGGAAAAACAGATTAAACCAGACCTGCTGGCCTCCGAGAAGGTAGCAGGGGACCTGCTGGCCTCCGAGAAGGTAGCAGGGAAGAACAGATTAAACTAGACCTGCTGGCCTCCGAGAAGGTAGCAGGGAAAACAGATTAAACCAGACCTGCTGGCCTCCGAGAAGGTAGCAGGGGACCTGCTGGCCTCCGAGAAGGTAGCAGGGGAGAACAGGTTAACCGGACCGGCTGGCCTCCGAGAAGGTAGCAGGGAGAAATAGGTTAACCAGACCTGCTGGCCTCCGGGAAGGTAGCAGGGGACCTGCTGGCCTCCGGGAAGGTAGCAGGGGAAAAACGCATAGATTAAGCTATGATTTCAGAATCTAGGCTGTGTCACTTGCTAAGTAATACCAGCAGTGACAAAGAGATTGAAATATCCATGTTAAGATGTTTAAAAGAAAACAGGGTAAGCCAGTACCAGAGGGAGGAATGGAGTCAGAAGGAACTCCAACCTCACCTTTTGTTAAAGAAATTACACCTTTTAAACAAAACCTTCAAAAATTTGGGCACAGTCCTTGGACTAAACAAGCCCTAGCTGATCTCTGCACTATTTCGGACCTAGAGGATAGATTGGCTCAGTATATCCTCATATACAAACCTTCTAGTGCTGCCAAAAGAGATGCAGCAGCAATTTGGTTGTTGTGGGAGGCATGTAAGGATTCTTCCCTCCGCTTGTCTTCATGTAAAGAGGAAAAGGCACAAACGGAAAAGGGAGCAGACAATTGGAAGGTGCTGGCTACAAATACCCAAAGCCAGCTGAAAATAGTGAAAGAGGCACTCCAGGAATACAAAAAGAGTGAAAAAGTTAACTCTGCAGAGGCTGGAGGGAGGCAGGTAAAGGGGGAGAAGGTCCTATGTATGGCACCCCCAGGCATAATTACAAAGAGAAAGAGTAAAAAAAAAAGTTAACTCTGCAGAGGCTGGAGGGAATTAAGCAGCTAAACTTTGTGAAAATGTTAAAAAGGAAAAAAAAAAAAGTGTTAGAGAAAGAGCATTCTTGGTTTCTTTGCAGCCATTCTGAGGGAAAAATGGGCCCTTTTCCAAAGGAATGTCTGTAAATTAGCCAGGCAAAAGAAACTGATTAAAATCATTTGACTGGACAATTTAGTCAAATTTGCTAAAAGAACATAAGGGGGTTCTATTGGAACTTAACTGCCTCAAATGTATAAAGGGAATGTAAGATGTAAAAAAACAGAGCAACGTGGAAGGGATGTTAAAGAAAAGAAAATGTGTATGTATCTATCTGTGTGTGTGTAAATATGTAAAGTTCTAAGGACCAGTTGGTTTTGTTTTTGTTTTAAATAATGCCACTAAAAATCCATTTGACTCTTTAATTCAAAGTTGCAAAACTGACAGACCTTTTTGCTAGACACAGGTAATTAGTGCTGTTTGGCTTTGGGATTTGGCATTTAACCCTTAAAAGGTAACTCCATGCTTTACAAAATTTAAAATGTTTTTAAGATGTGGCTGCAGCAGGGCAGTCAAAATCTGGAGAATAGAAAAAAAATTGGATTATTTTTGTTTGGTTGGTTGGTTTTTGTTTGTTTGTTTGATTTTGTAACAAAATAGCAGATGAGAGCTGTAGTAAAAAAAATAAATAAATACGAAATTTAAAAAAGACAGTGGCCCTCTGAAGCAACAGCAGGGGTGAGGTGCACAAAACAAAAAGAAGCAATGTTAGAAACACTGAGTCTTAAAATGGCTCTGAGTAATCAGACTGTCACTTTGATAAAGGTACATGAAAACTCTGTAAGCAAAAAAAAGAAATAGTTACACCTTATGTAAAAATTGATATGGATAATGTTATAGAAGTTAAACTATGGAAGGAATGTGCATTTGCCCCAGAACATGCGCAGGGTATATTGTAGAAGGGGCAAAAGAAATGCAAACGTACCATGCTACTTAATTAAAATGCTATTAGGGCTCCAAAGGGAGCCACAATAGGTTGGGTTTTCTTTTTCAGATTGCTGTGTGTTTTGGAAGCAGAAGTTAAAAGTAATCAAAACTCTGGTGAAAGTTGATTGTGTCCCTTTTAAGATAGTCTCTGAGCTGCTGATGGCTTTAAATCCAAAAGCAGGAAGCTTCTGTGAAAATGCAAATTACCTAAATGATAAAGGAAGGAAAGAACTAGCAGCACAAAGGAGCTGCAGATAAAGGACATACCTGGTCAGCAAACAAATTGTCTAAATAAAAGGCATGGGATTACAAGATAATTTTAATAAATTTAATGATAATAAGTACCCCTGCAACAATGTATAGTCTGTATGATTTTTGGAAAAACCCTTTAAGGTTGTATGGTAATGATGCTTCTCAGCTATTACCTGTAAATAAACTTAAAGCTTAACACAGCAGGAAAAACATTATAAACTTGGTCTGCTGTATAAGAAGGGAAACTGAGGTACCCCACCTCAGGGATTTAATGACTAAATAGTGGAATAATTTCCCCATAACCCTTAAAAGATAAAAGCCATTGAAACCTGGCCTGCCTATAGAACAAAAACAGGAAAATGTGGGGGCAATTCCTCTGTTTTGCCTGCAATCAGCAAGGGTATTTGTAAAAGAAATATTTTAAGCAATAATCTGCCACCCCAAAAGGGGTAGAAACATGTTCTTTTTGTCTTTCAGAAAATCAGGAAAAGCTGATGCCAGCTGAAGAGCAACCCAATACTATGAATCTACTAGAAACTGTGTTTTGTGTTCTATGTGTTGTCTTGTGTTTTGTCTTGTTGCTAGCACCGTTGTGTGTTTTTAAAAAAAAAAAAAAATACTGAAGACCTGCAGGAACTTAAAAATAAATTAAGCTTTCTGTCCCAGCTACAGGACAGCCTGATACAAAAACAAGTACATGCCAACGTAGACTTGGTCCAAATTGGTCTGGGTAACCTAAAAGCCCGATGGAATCTTTGGCAATGGCTTAATACTACCACATGGCTTATGCATAAGAAAAAAAAAAAATAGAAATAGGAAACTACACAGCCATAGCTATGGGATGCACTGAAATGCAGAAACTTGCACTAGCTACTTTGGAACACAAAATGTTCTGGGTCATATTGGGAAATATTAAGGTTTGATGCATTTGTTAAAAAAGAAAGAGATCATTGTTTGACACTTATCAATATGAATGGATTCAATATGTTTCCAGTATTGTAAAACCAGACTTGTTAATGGGAGAAATTGTTGTCAAAATTGCACACCAACAGTCCCTGGAGGCAAAGGTATTGAAGGTTAGCCCACTCCCCATATTACACATGGGATCCTTCTGGCTACCCTGGACCTTGAGCCAGTGGGCTGGGGAGGGAGGGAAGCTATTGGACACTAGAGGTTGTACCGAATGGACTCCTCAAAAGTGGGTGTGCCTCACCTTGCCTGTTGCCCCAGAACCTTGTAGTAAAGATACATCACTAGGATCGTGTATGTGGCATGAATTGGAATCACAAACTCAAATTGCCTCACAGTACCTTCTCTTGAATAGGCTACATAGAAAGTGACACTGACGATTATAAATCTTAGTGTCAAAAGGGGGATTATGTTGGATCCTATTAAAGAAGTTCTGTATTAAAATCACAAATGAGTTTGATTCCCCATAGTTTAAATTCCAGGGTATTACTAATTAAGAGGTCTCTTGGGTTTTGGTACTGTTTCTCTCCCTCTATGTGTGAAACTTGCAAGCTGCTAATTGTGTTAGTACATTCTAAGACAGAGTCTGTTCTCAAAGCAATTCACAAAGACTCAAAGCAATACTCTAACAACAGAAACAGCACCCAGAGACTCCCCGCCCTTTTGTTGTATTAACAATTGTGATTAAAATAGAGATAGAGGATGTATGTGGACGGATGCTTGGTGTGGATAACAACTGAATGATCAGGGAGGTGCCAGCCTAAGAATCCAGTGTCCATCGGCTGAAGAAGGCGTCAAGTGGAAATAACCAGAGGACCCCCGGAGGGCAGACTGGAATCCACCCAACAGCCTCAAGAATGGGAGAACCAAAGAACAAGATAACTTCTTGGAGCCGTCAGGAATGTGCTATCTGCTGATTGATTCAGCAACAGCATGATGAAGCAATTCCCATAGACTGGCATAGGAAGAAATTCCTATAAAAATAGACTCTTAAAAAGTGAGAACTTTGGGGTCTGATTCTGCAAACCAACTTCCAGGAGCATCAGATGAGCATCTGACAAGGCCCTGCTCCCTCCTCATGTCCAGGCCACCTGGCCAGTGGCTTGGCATGAGCAACTCTAAGGCTGGTAACTATGATGACAACCTTGCAGAACCTCTGTGTGTGTGTGTGTGTGTTTGTATGAATGAATGAGTGAATAAAGATGAGATTGAATGGAATGTTACAGCTATAACTAACTGCTTACTATAATAACAACCTTGCAGAACCTGTGTGTGTGTGTGTGTGTGTTTGTATGAATGAATGAGTGAATAAAGATGAGATTGAATGGAATGTTACAGCTATAACTAACTGCTTACTATGATAACAACCTTGCAGAACCTGTGTGTGTGTGTGTGTGTGTGTGTTTGTATGAATGAATGAGTGAATAAAGATGAGATTGAATGGAATGTTACAGCTGTAACTAACTGCTTACTATGATTCTTTCTGTATTCACAATAAATGTGGTATTTTGCCTTTTTCCCTTTAATAAGATCCTGCTGGTTTTTAATTTATTGGTATAACATTGGAAACCTCCCCTTGGATTCTCAGCCTGGACTGCAGCCAAACGGAAAGCGTGCGGGGAGGGCCTGGGCTTCCTGCCAAGGACTCGGTGCCCAGGGAGCACAGCGCAAGGTGCATACACCAAGAGCCTCAGCTGCCAGCCCTGGGGATTCATCTGCACCAGCCTCCAAATATTCCCAGCGAGTGGGAGTCGAAGGGAGCTGCCACCTTCAGGGAGGCAAATGCTACTGTGTCTAGGGACAGGCTTGTTCTCAGTGTAAGCCCAGAGCAGCCATTTGCACCAAGCTAGCATGGGGGTTTTGCACGGAAAGTGGTACCAGACTTGCTGAGCGAGTGTGGGGCCAGCTGCCTTTCTGTGCCTGTTTTCTGGTGTCCTGGTGGAGGCACAGGAGACACCAAGGCTAAAACCCCACGTTCCAGAGGAAATCTCTCATAACCTTCTGCAGTTCTCTAGCGCCTTCCATCCCCAGGTCTCAAAGCACCTAAAAAATGGAAATGCCTCCCAGTGCGGGCCCCTGCAGTGAGGATCAGCACCCAGGATGCTCAAGAGCATTATCCCCATTTTCACAGGCTGGGAAACTGGCACAGACCTAGGAAGGGACACAACAAAGGTCACAGCACCTAAGATCAATGGTGCAGCCAGGAACATCACCCATGTCTTTTGACTACCGGGCTGGTGTTCTAACCAGCAGGCCAGCGCTCATCCCAATAGCAGTCCTAAAGACACGGTAGGAAAGATGAAAGTGGTCCTTTGAATTGAACACTCTCCTACCTTCCTAGAAACGGTGAAATACATCTCCCTATAGAGCTGCTCCACTCAGGTAGCGAGCCCCACACACAACCAGGGACTGGGATAGGAGGAACTGCTTCAAAATGGGAGGTGAAAACACCCCCTGGAAACATATAGAGTCATAGAATTTAAGGCTAGATGGGACCATTAGATCATCTGGTCTGACCTCCTGCAGAACACAGGCCAGAGACCCTCATCCAGCGACTCCTACTTAGAGTCAGAGCATCTCTCTTAGAGAGCCAAGCAACTTGGACTTAAAGTGATGAAGAATCCACCACATCCTGAGGTGAGCTGCCCCAATGGTCATTTACCTTCCCTGTTAAAAATCTGCACCTTATTTCTGGTCTGAATTTGTCTAGTTTCAATTTCCAGCCACTGGATCTTTTCCTGTCTTTGTCTTCTAAATTAAAGATCCCTTCGCTATCACAAATCTTCTCTCCTTGGAGGTACTAGACCACAATCAAGTCACATCTTAACCTTCTCTCTGATAAGCTAAATAGTTCAAGCGCCTATTCACACAGGATGGAGCTGTACAATTGTCTTGCTCTGCTACTTCCTGCCAGCAGTCTCCCTTAGACATGTACATGGATAATGAGAACATACATGTTGAGTTAGGATTAAAAAACCCCAAACCCTGCTTTATCCCATAATTGCCCCGTCAGGTCTCTTGCACCTCCTTCTGAAGGAGCTGGTGCTGGCACTATCAGAGACAGGCTACTGGTCTAGATGGATCATGGGTCTGATCCAACCCTGGCAATTCCTATGCTCCAATCAGGCCCAATTCTGCACATGTGCACATCTCTATGGCCAGGGAAGAGTTAAAAACGCCTGCCAAGGAGAACACCACAGTGACATAATTCTCCATTCTATTTTTAGGCATGTGACTGATAAGAGCTGAAATTAGGCTGTCAAAACACCAGAAGGTGGAAGTTGCCGATGGTCATGCACATGCCCCTCCCATGCGTCAAGGGAAAGGGAGAGTGGGACTACTGGAGAAAGGGGGGTCTCCACACCTTCTGTGGCATCTCCCAGCTGCTCTTCTGGAGAGCAGCAGCTGGAGCTAGTGGAACCAGGCAGGTGATCTGGCTCTGACCTTCCGTGGGCCTTGAAGAAGTGGGGAATTGAGACAGAGACCAGGCCACAGCCAAGGGGCATGAAAGCTGAGGCAGTTTGCAGCTTTGCACGTGGCTCCATAAACCCCTTTTGGCTCACTGCACTTTGGAGCCAGAGAGAAGTGCTGTGTGCAGCTATTTATAAACCCTGAGTGGGAAGGTTTCACAGGCACAGACCTGGTTTCCTGAACTGAAAGTGCAAATCAATTCCACCAATAGGGGAAGTGTGTAATCAGACTGTGTTACTTCAGAGAAGGTCAGACAGCCTCCTGCCTCTTGCCCAGACAGCTCAGAGCCTAAATGTCAGACTCAGAGATATGTTCCAGACAGATTCCCCAGGCAACAGATGTCACATAATGGGTTAAACTGAAGCAATGACACTCAAGATCCTCCCTCAACAACCACACTGAAGTTCAGTCACTGGAAATGCCTCCAATTTAGCACCAAGTTCTGCCTCACCTCTGAAAACTGGAGCAAGTTGCACATTTGAAGGGTTCATACTAAATTCTGGGTGAAAAAGTTATTCGCTCGCACCAGAGCGTGCAGGTCCCCAGACACACGTGTGCGAGAGAGACGGCAAGCAGACCAAAGGGGTGTGATTTAAGTCCCCAGTTTGTTACTCTCTGAAGCACCTGCCACTCAGTGTGAAGAACTGCTGATTTAGGCTGCGTTACTGAGGTTGCTTAGACACATAGCCCATCAGGGACTTTCTGGTCACACTTTTCAGCTAAACCCATCTCCCTGAGGCGTTTCTGGAATGCCGGTCACCATAGTATCGAGGTGTTGAGACATCAGCCCTGCCACCGATTTCCTGTGTCACATTCCGCTCTGCGTGCCCCCGTCCCAGGACGGGCAAGAGATTTTACCACACCCTGGAAGGGCTCTGGGTATATGCCAATGACCAGATTTCATCCCCTGACATATGCCAGCCTAGCCGCACTTCATGCAGCTCATGTGACACTGTTGCTCCAGAATCTGCCCCAGCTGCCTATCAGTTTCCAGGAGGGATCTGAGGTGTTCTTGGCCTATAAAGACTTAAATGGTTTGGGCTCAAAACAGATGCAATCTGGCGAGGCGCGTGAGCCAACAGTCCCCTGGTTTAAGAGGGAAGGTGTTTTTTGTGAAGGAACCTCAACTTGGACCCCTGGAAACCAGATTTATTACCCTTAGGACTTGCTGCAAGATCCACCCATTTCCTGGGAGAAACACTGGGACGGAGTGGAGGCAGCTGGGGCTCTAGTGGGAGGTTATTTATTGTGGGCCTCATGCACAAGCTTTACTGTTGTAGCGTGTGAATTACTATACAAAGCGGCCTAGCTTGCAGTCTGTTGTCTCTGTGTATTAAAAGATATTCCCCCACTTGCTGTATTGCTTCATAGTTCGGGGGCTCAGACAGGCACTTAAAAACGAACAATAATAAATGCGGGTTTCCCACCTCTGGTAGATGATGGATAGTATTTGTCACTTAAAAGGTTGGGATCCAGGTATAATTTGTTGCAGTTAACTACACACCTGAGCAGTGTTTATTCTGCGAAAGGCAGGATGGGAACAGCTTGTAGAAGAAAACAGATGCAATGCTTGTTGGCCTGGTTTACAGCAGAGCTTTGCGGACTGTATTAGGAAGGAATTGGAAGAGGAAATAGGCAGGAATATTGCATTTCCTGCTCAAACACATGCTAGCTAAGCAGCAAGGACCCTGCATTTCATCCCAAGACTGTTTATCCCTCATACCATGTTAATCACACACAGTTGTTTCATAGGTCTCTGTTATGTCTGGTAGAGAAATGATTAGAGGCAGAAGCTAGGACATAAAAATGATGAAGCGAGACCCAGTCAATGGCACAGACATGGGTCAAGCATACAGCTGGAAGCCTCCCCAACAGTTAAATACAGGAAAATCAAAGAGCAGAATGTGGTATAAATTTCATCACCCTGCTAAGTGTGCAGAGAACTGCCAGCTTTTCCCCCTTACACCCCTCAAGAATTGCTCCTTCGAGCCAGTGAGACGCTACAGTCCCAGAGCATTGGTCTGGTACCAAGAGTATTTCATTTCCACTGCTTGGAGACAGAAAGGCAAGGAGCGAAAGTTAAACTACAGATCGTTTCTATTCACCGTCCCCAAATTGCCAACTCTTGTGATTTTATCGTGAGACTTGCAGTACTTGGTGCTTTTCTTAGAGCCCCAGGCTCCTGGACTCGCGAGAATCTCAGCTTTCTTTTATAAAAAGGAAAGAAAAAGAAGTTTCTAGCCCTGCCAGAGAAAAAGCTGCAAAATGAGAACCAACAGAACCCTAAGGCTCAGAAACCAGGGGGCAAAGAATAGGCACCTAAAGTTTGTTTTTAAACGTTGATGATTTTTAAGCCAAGCTCATAATTTGGGGGGTGGGAGGGCACTGACTGACTGATCGGGATTTTTATCACAGAGGTTGCCGATGCTGCCATCCTCACATGGCACATTCTGGTTCCTCCCAATTGAATGCACATTTCAGAACATTCTCTGCTAGCACAAGCCAGAGGCACACTCTGCCAAGGCAATGCAACGCAGACACGCCCAGCTTACCTGATTGACAGAGATAGGTGTGTGCACAACCACCCCGCCAATGATCTCCGTTTTGTAGGCCACCTGTGGTTTCTTCTCCTGGGCTTGGGGTGCAATGGGGGGCTTTGTAATCTCTGTGGCTGGGGGCAAACTACCACTCTTTGGCACCTGTGAACGACAGAAATGGGGGAGTCAAATCTAGCCCCAAACCACCCATCCTGGTAGAAATGAAGACTTAGCAGGTTTAGGCTTAGGGTCTGCAACTGGGACACTGGCCTGTCCATTCTCCTGTACAAATACAGCAGTTCCCCTTTAAACCCCACCACCAAGACACCCCACGTCAAGGTTAATGAGGGTGTGGCTCCATCCCAGGTAGTTTGCAGGAGAGCCCGATGACACAAGGAAAGAAGAGAGGTGGTGGATAATTAAACATCACCTGACACGAGTCTGTGACCTGCCTCTGGAGCCCTCTGCATTTGTGCTCCTTTAATTGTCCTGCTCTCGTTACTGCCAGACTTAACGATTAGCTTTTGCAAGTCTAAGCAGGTCGGCGACAGCACATCTACAGCAGTGTGACCCCAGCAGCGGGCAAGGCAGTGGCTGGGACCCAGCTTTGTATTCCGAGCACACTGAATCATCCCCTCCCGAACATGGATACACCACTAACCAGCAAGAGGTAACAGCAGGACAAGGCCGCTCTTCTCCCACTGCAGTTGGGGGAACAGCCCTCTCCGTGTCCTGGGGAAAGGGCACGGATCTGGGCAGGAATCACACACACCCCCTCATGCATTTCCCTGCGTGTATGTGGCCTGTTTCTCTTGCTGTTGTCATTGGTCTTTCCCAAACCGGCTCCTGAGACTCAGGGATGTTCCTATGTAAAGTTACTTGTTCTTCCTTTGGCTGCAGATGAGACTGCAAATCTGGCTGCTGTGTCACTCTGCCAATGGGTGTGGCATAATCAGCCACAAATGCTCACGGATCTTCCCCGGGCAGGCTGGACGCAGCCCACAACCCTCTGGCTGAAGCTGAAACCTTGGATTTTTCTGGCTAAAATCAGAGGCTCGTCGCCACAAGCTGGTGTAAACTCAGGATGGATTCTCTGAACAGTGCATGAGCCCCCACATGCCAGAAGGGGCTCCCTCTGGAGCAGGTCTGGTCAAAGTGGGTCACCAGGAGCTCACCCATCTTAACTGGGATGGAAGCTAATGGGTGTGCTTCCTCACTGGCCTGCACTCTGTGTCAGGCATGTGTCAAAGGTGCCCTTTCCAGTCGGGTTGTGTTTTACCCACACTTCACACAGGCTGAGTCACACCACAAGCAGTGGGGCAGGGGAGAACCAGGCTGCGGTAACTCTGTGCAGCGAAAGGAAATTGCCAACCAGTTCACATGGGGTATGTCTCTACCGCAAAAAACCCTGCAGCACCAAGACTCAGAGCCTGAGTCAACTGACTCCAGCCCACGGCACTCGGGCTGCAGGGCTAAAAATAGCCGTGTAGACATGCCTGCTTGGGCTACAAGACCCTCCGCCTTCGCTGGGCTTCAGAGCCCAGGCTCCACTCGGAGCAGGAATGTCTACACGGCTATTTTTAGCCCCACAAACCCGAGTCAATTGACCCAGACTCGGGGATGTGGTGGTGCGGCGGGTTTTCCTTTGCAGTGTAGACATACCCAGAGCTGGGGGGAGGGGCGGGGTTACCTGCCTTACTCGGAGACTTTTCAGTCACTAGGGATCCAGCCCTTTGACCCTGCCCTTCGCTCTATTTACCCACACTGTTCACTTCAGCAGTATGTTCGGGGGGGGGGGGGGAACTAACCCACCTGTGCTAAGTATAGTGCCAAAGGAAAGAGGCTCAAACCCAAGACAACTCCATTTCTACAGCAACAGTTTTGTTATCTGTGTCAACAATCGCTCTCCTCTGCAGAGCTGGTCTAGCACTGGCAGCAGAGACACTGCAGAGAGAGAAGGGAATGCATCCAGGTCCCTGAGCTGCAATATTGGTATCCAGTTTGTCAAGTGCCTTCACAGGCACAGGTCTCCTCCAGGCCTTTTGGCTCCGGGGAGCCCCTGATTCTCATGCATGATTATTCCTTGCCTTCAGCATCCCCCAGACTGAGCAGAACATCCCACTCGACAGCAAGGGGATGGGACAAAGACACTGCACTACGCACCGTAAGCCAAAGGAGAAGATGTTGCTACTGGAAAATGACATGGGACAGTGCAGGTGTCCTGGGAATGGTTCTCCTCCCCCCATGTGATTTGAAGGTTTCTTGATTGCTAGCACAGGCTAGAGGAAAGAGCTCCAGGCAGGAAGAAGACAGGCACTCCTGAGCTCTAACCATTGCTCTGACACGGACTTGCTCGGTGACCTGGGGCGAGTTGCTTAACTTCTCTGTGCTTCATTTTCCCTTTCTGTAGAAAGTGGATAATATGAACATACCTTTGCAGCAGGGATGTTGGGAGGATGAATTAGTCAAGGTCTGTGCACTGCTCTGAACACGTCAGTTGCTGTGTACGGGCTAGGTACAACTATCTGGATTGCTTTCATATCAGAAGCGAGCTCACGGAGCTGAGAAACACAGAGTCTCAGGGGATGTTCCTGCTATTCCCCTCGTTAGACTCATCACGTACTTTGCATTCAGTGTGTAAACTTGCACTCCTGAAAATAAGGGCTTAGCTACACACATGGTTACATCATTTTTACTTAAGGAGCGATTTAAAACCAGGTTAGTTAAACTGGTGTAAAAGGCTGTGTGGACACTCTTCTTTTGTTTGAGAGCAGGCTTATTTTGGTTTAGCTTAAGACAATTAGGAACAGATAGAAGCTAGCCCGAAATAAAGCACTCCAGAAATGAGAGCGTCTCCACACAAGGGTGTGGACCAGTTTAACTGAACCAGTTTAACTGAGCTGACTCAAGTTTGAGTGTAGATAAGGACTGAGAAGAGGAGCGAATAGTCCAAGACTTTCCTGGCCAGACCAGAACAGACAGCTACGGTCGCCTACAGAAAGTGATTCAGTGCTGAGCTAATCAACCCACTGGTCAGACATATATCTGCAGCATTACAAGGCTCAACAGAAAGCATTTTGCTGCTTTGCTGACAAACATATTTTCTCCAGTTCATCTTTGGAGTAATAATCCAAGCAGTAAACTCCAGGCAGTTCTCAAAAGGCAGGCTTCGCTAACCAAATGAAGTAGCCAGCCTTCAGTGGTAGGGAACAGGAAACATGACCATCTTAACACACCATCGCTTCCTGTTTCAGAAACAGCACAGCTGCTGTGACAGAAAGCAACGAGGCAGAAGGTTCCCACACCCGCGGGAGCCCAGCACTGTGCAGCATGTCCTCAGCAACGTACACCTGTGCAGCATGGTCCGGCGGAACTTTCTGCGGTTGTCACCCTGTGCACCAGGCCGCCAAACACGCTGGCGTGACGAGCAACTGGCCAGATTAGAACCTCTTGCGCAACATGCCGCCTTTCATCTGTCTGCATCTTCTCAAGCATCACCGAAGGGAGTGCAGACAAGGAGGCCTGTGCACGTCAGTGCTGGAGGAGCTGGCACACATGGCCAAACCAACGGAAATGGTTTCACAATGCATACAAAAAGGGAGTGTATAGTAGGGGCCTGAATCTCTGCATGCATTGCTGCTAGGGGGGTGCCCGTTCGAAGCCAGCTCACAGCAATCAACCTGTGAGTCAGTTTTCATCTGCAAAATGGAAAAAATAGTTAGATACCTCTCCAGGGTATCTATTGCAGGTAACTGCCCCAACTACTACAGTATCTATGCACCTCAGAGTCGCTAATGTACATATTCTCACCCCCCCACCACCCCCGCGAGGCGGGGCAGTGCTATGATCTCCACTGTACAGACAGGGCTAAGAGAAACCGAGAGATTTGCCAAAGATCACATACGAAGTCTGTGTGAGAGCAGGGAACTGAACCTGTCTCTCAATCCAAGAGGACCTCCCTAAGAGCTGGACCATCCTTCCTTCCCTGCTGTGAGGGTCAGCTTAGTGCTGCCCACGTAGAGTGCTGAAGAAATATTTCGGCAACTACAAGCAAGTAACAAATCAAGCTTTGCACAATACGCATCAAGATGGAGATTTTCAATGGCAAAGGGCAGTTAGGGGCCCAGGTCCCACTGAAAGTCAGGATCTCTCCCCATAACTGCAGTTGCACCTTTCAGAACCTCCCCATAAGTGACTGAGCTGTTCCAGGCTACAGCGGCCCAAGCAGCTTTGAGGATAGTCAGCCGGGACCATGACAAATGCAGAAAAACAATGGCCTCACAGTGGGAGGAGCATGGACTGGAATCTCATGCTTCAGCCCGCAGGGGAGCCCGGCACCTCCTGGCTAGGGCTACTCACTTGTCTGAGAACATAAGATCGGCCATACTGGGTCAGAACAATGGTCCCTGTAGCCCAGTATCCTGTATTCTGACAGTGGCCAATGCCAGGTGCCCCACAGGGAATGAACAGAGCAGGTCATCACCAAGTGATCCATCCCCGGTCACCCATTCCCAGCTTCTGGCAAACAGATGCCTACTGCAATTAAAGAGGAGAGCAGCCTGTCCTACTTAATAACGGTCCTTCTGAACGGTGCCTCTTCGCAAGCCGGCTCTCTCTAGACAGGCTACCTCTGCTGTCCAGATGCTGGTGCCGTGCTCGCAATTTTACACCCCACACCCTAGCTGGGACTGACAAACCTCTCTCTCTCTCTTCCAAAAGACTATGAAATAAGGAAATACTAGCCCCGGGCTGAAGTGCCAAGGGAGGTTTAGTATGGAAACAGCCTTTCTTAGAACGTCTGACTCTAGACGTGCTTTAACTGGTTATTCTGGCATGTTCAATACAATATTGACACACACTGACTAATTCTGTATCCTGCACTTCAGAATTCCTCTGCCACCTAAGGCAGCTAAGCCCTGTGCATCAACCTGAGCGTATGTACCATGGGGCCAGGACAAAGAAACTCTACACAGCACACTGGTCTGGAATTGCTGGAGCACCAGTCTCCTGGGGTCTCTTTCTGGTCTCCCATCTAAATGAGTTTGTAGCCATATTGATCCCGGAAATGAAAGCAGAAGCGGCATATGCTGTTTGTTGTTGGCACAACCGATGAGCTAGCGTTTCAGCACACCGGCTCCGATGCCAGATGAAGGGCCCAGCTAGCCCAATACACTCACAGAATCCTAGAATATCAGGGTTGGAAGGGACCTCAGGAGGTCATCTAGTCCAACCCCCTGCTCAAAGCAGGACCAATCCCCAACTAAATCATCCCAACCAGGGCTTTGTCAAGCCTGACCTTAAAAATATCTAAGAAAGGAGATTCCACCACCTCCCTAGGTAACGCATTCCAGTGTTTCACCACCCTCCTAGTGAAAAAGTTTTTCCTAATATCCAACCTAAACCTCCCCCACTGCAACTTGTACATATTCTCACCCCCCCACCACTCCCGCGAGGCGGGGCAGTGCTATGATCTCCACTGTACAGACAGGGCTAAGAGAAACCGAGAGATTTGCCAAAGATCACATACGAAGTCTGTGTGAGAGCAGGGAACTGAACCTGTCTCTCAATCCAAGAGGACCTCCCTAAGGCCTGGACCATCCTTCCTTCCCTGCTGTCATCTGCTACCACTGAGAACAGTCTAGATCCATCCTCTTTGGAACCCCCTTTCAGGTAGTTGAAGGTTGCTATCAAATCCCCCCTCATTCTTCTCTTCTGCAGACTAAACAATCCCAGTTCCCTCAGCCTCTCCTCCTAAGTCATGTGTTCCAGTCCCCTAATCATTTTTGTTGCCCTCCGCTGGACACTTTCCAATTTTTCCACATTCTTCTTGTAGTGTGGGGCCCAAAACTGGACACAGTACTCCAGATGAGGCCTCACCAGTGTCGAATAGAGGGGAACGATCACGTCCCTCGATCTACTGGCAATGCCCCTACTTATACATCCCAAAATGCCATTGGCCTTCTTGGCAACAAGAGCACACTGTTGACTCATATCCAGCTTCTTGTCCACTGTAACCCCTAGGTCCTTTTCTGCAGGACTGCTGCCGAGCCATTCGGTCCCTAGTCTGTAGCGGTGCATGGGATTCTTCCGTCGTAAGTGCAGGACTCTGCACTTGTCCTTGTTGAACCTCATCAGATTTCTTTTGTCCCAATCCTCCAATTTGTCTAGGGCCCTCTGTATCCTATCCCTACCCTCCAGCGTATCTACCTCTCCTCCCAGTTTAGTGTCATCTGCAAACTTGCTGAGGGTGCAAGCCACACCATCTTCCAGATCAGTCATGAAGATATTGAACAAAACCGGCCCCGGACAGACCCTTGGGGCACTCCACTTGAGACCGGCTGCCAAATAGACACGGAGCCATTGATCACTACCCCACTGTCCGGGTCAATGTATTTGCAGGTCTTAGGAAAGGCAGCACATTAATTCCCTTGCCCATTTTCACTGTATTTGGTCTTTCAGCAACTATAGGTTTCTACTCAGCACCCGGCCACATTGCAGTTTGGTAACGGGAATGGCCCAGAGAAGCCAGACCGTGTGAGCAGGCACATGGGAGAAAGGAAATTCACAGGGAGCAGGTGGGTCAAATCTCACACCCAGAAGTCTTGCAAATATTTTTAGCGGCACTGTCCTTTCTAACTGCCCTGTAGAAGCGAGGAGACTCCCCTGCTGGATTTGTCTGATGTGCTGAGGTACTAAAGACCCAGTCAACCAGTGAGTGACGCAGGCCAACTAGCCAATCTAGACACGCCAGAGGATCCAAGAAGGCCCAGCCAACGTTTAATAGTTTGGGTTTTAGGGGGTTAAAAAAATCAAACAGGCTCCTTTCAGCAATAAACAGATGCAATTCTTTCTAAAAGCCGCATACTAGGGGCCCGATTCGCCAATGGCCAGCACCTTGTATCCTCACTGACACCTCTGCAGAAGGAGTGCAGAGTGGAGGTAAAGCTCTCTCAGATCAGAACAGTAGCATTTTACATTAACTTTCCACAGGTGCAAATGACAAAAGTGTAAGGCACAAGGAGAAACAGATCAGTGTCCTTCAAGTCTAGAGTTAATATTCTACTAGTCACACTTTGAAGGACATTGCCAACAGGGCAGTTGCCATTCCTCTGGGGCTGGTTTGGGGCTTTTACAAGTGTAACCTGCACCCAAAAGTGAGTGGAAGGTGCAAATCAGAGCAGGTGCAGCCAAGCAGCTCACCCTCCATTAGGCAGCTGCAGGGACCCAGATTTGCATCCTCAGTTCACTTGCAGATACAAAAAAGCAAGTGCAACGCACACCAGCAAGAGGCAGGCCAGGCTCCAGCCCTTTGGAAAATGAAATCCTTTGTATTTTATTATACTGCAATATTGTAGATGTATAGCACACCACATGATCAACTGATGCTTGGAGAAGAGAGTTCTTTGCTAAAGATCACTGCTTAACTTGTTCAACATCATTCATCTTGATACATGATTTATAAAAAATCTAGGCAATAGACATCAGTGTATGAGGCAGTAAAATCCATCTAGCACTGTGACCATTAGGTATCTCAAGTCCTTCAATTCATCCTTTTAAAATCATATGACTCCTTCAGTGGATCTGTTAGGTTCTGGGATGTCCCATGATGAGTCAAGCTTCAAGAACCTTAATCAGAACAGACATTCCACCAGCCCATTTCTACAAACTGAACACTAAATAGACTGTATACGGACAGCTCTATCATTCCGGTTCACTTTTATGCTTAAATTACCATCAACAACAGGGACAGGCAGCATCTCTCATTGTAAGGAGCATTAAACAGCCAAGGAGAAGGCAAACCAGGAGTCACTGGGCCACTGTTAACTTATGGCTATATAAATGCACTGGTATATGAGAGAGAGAGAGAAAGACAGAGACATGTCCAGTCACATTCTCTCCCGTACTGTGTCCCACAATACAAAGCGTTTGCTGTGTCAAATCTCATGAGACCAACCGTACCAGGAAGGAGAAAAACTGAATAAGCAAATTACTTTAGCACAAGAAAGAAACCCTTTGATAGCAGCAGCAAGAAATCAGTTAGACACAGATCCCAGGCTTCAATAATTACATTAACACAGTGGCACCAGAACACATAAGGGTGTGTCTATCTCCATTAGAAGCTTCTCTTTTCCAAGGGTTTAATCATGATCACACGCAGCAGCTGTGCCTGGGAATACGGGAAGTGAATTTATCTTATCTTTGTTTATAAATATAAAAGTCTCTCCAGATTTAAGTTACCGGAGAAGGAAAAGAAGCCACAGAGATCACTCATCTGAGGCCAGATTTTCAGAATAGCTCACTTACTATAGTTTTCAATGGTAGCTACTGGTCCTAAGGACTTCTGAAATTCTGGCCCACATTGTGGGTGCTGAGCTTAGAACTTAGGAATCCGGCCCTGTGTCTTTTTCCAGCTCTAAAATCTCTTTAGGAAGCTTCATAACCAAAAGATCAGCCCCTTTTCTTGGAGTATTTTCTTTCTTCAATTAAAATCATGCAAGTCATTAAAACTTGCAAAGCAGCAACTAAGCATGCAGAGTGTCAATAACTTCTCTGTACTGCCCGGGAAGCTGCAGCAGTCCCATTCCTTCCAATGGGAGCTGAGGGAGCTCAGGAGCTCTGGTACAGTAATGCTGATGGTATCACGATTGCTTTATAGCACAGAGCCGCATGATGCTGAATGTGGATGGATCAGAGCAGCTCCCAAGGGGACTGAAGGACAGAGCAGCAGCTAGCTGAGAGCAGGGTTTCAACTCCTTTCCTGGTTTTGTGGTTGTGAATCACAACCTCAGCATTAATTAAAACATGACAGACTCAAAAATCTGAGTAGGAATTTCCTGCAGAGCTAGCAGTGCGAACGCCACATCAAGAGCGGCTCAGACTCAGAGCACAGCTGGCTCCAGGAGCACCCCGTTGCTGGCCAGACTCAACCATTACCTTTCAGCAGGTTGCAGAAAGGAGATGGGGGATGAGGTCAGAGCAAGAAGTTAAATATGGCTTTTCCAAACATTTCTCGGACAGCCCCACTGCCCAACAGGGAAGTGCAGAAAGCAGCGACAGCAGCGTTAACATACCGTAATCTTGCTGGCACGGTTCAGAGCCTCCACCCAGTCCTGTAGGTCCTTTTGATCGCTGGCTTGTAAGAAATACCGCTGAGATAAAGCATTGATAACTATCAAAGAGAGGGGGGGAAAAAAGAGAGGGAACCCCAGTCAGTGCTCAGCCTGGTTAAATTAATTCAATAAGAATACCTTGCACATCAGCAGCACCTCTCAACTTCCAACCCCACAGTACCCTGCAAGCATTACCTATTTCAGTCTTGCAACCACTTGACTGGAAAATATGCCAGGAACCACCACTGAGCTGCAGCCACCTCTGGGGTGAAGTATGGCAGCTGTTTAACTGCACATTGCCACACTACACAACAGTTCAGGACTGGCTGTGAAGAATACCACAATCCAACTGAAACCACAGAGGGAATTTAGGGGGAGAGAATGGAATGATCTGAATTAGAATTTAACCAGGGCACTCGTGGTAACATGCTTACAAGTGCCCTGGGAGCTGTTATGACAGCCAGTGGTCAGAACCACGGTTTTAAGTTTCATCTGCAATGATCAAAGGAAGATCAAATCCTGAACAGGAGTCCCATGGGAGTCTGGAAAGCTCTCTTGGGACACGCATCCCCTCCTCTCCACCCCTGACTTCTCAGCCAGTGTGGCCTTCTGGCTTGCAGCAGCTGGGTCAAAGGAAACATCCTCATAGGATTTCTGCATTGAAAACCTTGAGACATTTTGAATTGCACAAGGTTTTGTTGAAACCCATGCCTCCTCACGTCAGCCATCTGCACTTGCAGGGCCCTGCCACCAACGCACTCTGTGCTGGGGTATCTGGAGTCCCAAGGAGTTAAACCATAGCACTCCCCATATTTTAGGCACATGGGATTCTGTAGCACAGCACAGCAAAGCAGCAAGCTCAGTCGTGGCGTGGGAATATGCTACCTGCTCTGGGTTTGGTACTGATTCATGTCCCCTGCATGCAAGTATAGAAAATTCTGGCACCCCTGCTACCCTCTTCCCCGCCCCCCGCCGCACCCCAAGCCCTTTGAGACAGGTATGTGCTGGTGGTGTTGTTTCTGCTGCTTTAACTCTGAGGTAAGTTTAGTGCTCGTGAAAGTGAGGAACTTTTGTGGCTTGGGTAAAGCTGAGGGCCACCGGGAAGGGAAAACAATCCCAGACCACCTCTTCTTTGCAATTACAGGCACGCAGAAAAATACATTGTATAAAGCACTGCAGCATTAGGGTGAATATGGGGGAAGCCTCCATCAGCACAGAGAAGCACTCGGACAAGGTTGCTCAGGCTAGACAACCACCCACAGTATCCAGGCTACTGGGGGGGACAGGGAAAAACCGGGGTCCCCTCCCACCCAAAGGATTCTGGGAGAAATCCACCCCTGTGCAGAAGACGCCAGCACAAGGATCAAGGCACCATTTAGCCCTATGGGTTTCAGAGGGACTTAAGTGGTGCATAGTCCTTTGTGCTGACTGCGCTGTACAAGTGCGAATTTCACCCTCTCCGAAAACATCCCTCCAGCAACACGCAGTATCTCACACTTCTGGAACACGATATACTAATGAACAAAGAAGGCCCAGGGATAATTGCAGTTTATGAATTCTCATGGTTTATAACAGCACCTAACCATCCAGTCCTCCCGTCAGACACCTGTCATTATGTGAGCTCTGGGCATTTTGGTGCTTTCCCCCGCCATCATATGTTACACTCACCAAAGCAGAATGGGACTTTTGGTTTTTGTTTTGGGGTGGCGACGCTGACCTGAAGAGAAACAGATTTTTAAAATAAAGCACGTTAGCGGCAGTGAGATGGGGCAGCATCTGCTTCTGTTAGAAAGGACACATTGTCTTCCATTCTTCAGCACTGTAATTAAGACCATTTATAAATCATGAGGAAATCAAGCGAGCCTGAGTCAAAGCAAAATTAACATGACAAATGAGAATGGCTCATCAGCACATCCTTTCTCACATACCTCCTTTGTCTGACTTGTGTCTCACTAGATGTGCCTTCCTCACCATGGGCCCACATGTACCTGTGTCCCGCGCAAACATCCCATGGTTAATGCTAGATAGCAGAATTGCACTTGGATTTCTTCGGGCGAGAGATGTATATGCATACCTACACCACTATATGGCTCTGGTAACTGCAAATTTAGTTCATGGATGTGGCTAAAACCTTGCATACAAGATCTATGCCTCTGCTGAAGATGAAAAAAGTACTAGCACCTCGCTAGCAAACCCTGTGCTTTACCATGGTTCTAGCGACTGGCGTTAAGAGAGTATGTGCATGTTCACACCTGGGCATGCTAACAGATGCAGATCACCTAGAACGGCTATTTCAGCACAGGGTACACATGCCCTAGAGTGGCGTAATTCCTCTTCCACACCAAATCTCTGATGCGGATACACTGCAATGCTACTATTTTACTACAACATTTTCTTTGGTGCAGAGTCGCTTTCTTTTGCTGGAAATAGACCATCGCCGAGCATGACAAGGACTGCCTTGCAGCAAACCAGGCGAGCCTCTGTGTCACAAAACCACCCCAGATATGTTAACAGGCAAAGTGACAGTTGGCCTTTAGCGGCGGATATATCCTGTGCATATCAGAATGAGATTTATGATGCAAGTTCACCAGCACTGCTACTCACGACGAGGTGCCCCACAGCCGAGTTAGCTCAGGAACTCATTCATATCAGATTTAATAGAGACCACGTGTGGTAACGAACTCAGCAGCCCCAAAAGAAGGTCACTTCAGAGAGCAGCCTTCATCTGCTGTTCTCCCTCTACTCCAGTGCCAGCCACACTGCACAACAAGGATGCAGATTCTTTTGGGGCCCTGGAAGTATGATTTTCTGTTGGACCGAATGCACTCTGTGCGGTAATTAAGAAAACTGAAGGGAAATAACAGTGGTTGCTCCCTAAAGAATAGGAATCATTTTTGTAAGAGTAATATTCCCGCGGGCTCCAGGCATGGCCTTTATAGAGTATATTTATTTTGACAGGCCGCCTACTTCTGAACCAGTCTGTAATACTTTAAATATGCTTTCTCAAGCAAACCTCCATTTCTCTGGCATGTTTATAATTGGTAGTTAAAGCCATTGGTATAACCCAACCCTGCAGTTTTCGACTGAATCCAGCGCTGTAGCAATTTTCATTTAGTCTAAAATATATATAATTTATCAGTGAAGTTCCTTCTGAAATGGGGAAGACTGCATCCCTCAGCATGGCTTCATCTGAGCTTAATTTATAAATCATGAATCAGCAGGAGCAGAGATCTGCTAGGTCTTTTTCCAACGACAGTAACCAAAGCTGTAACTACAGTAACCCGCCCCAGGCCAAGATCCAGAAGGTCGAACTTCCAAGCACATCAAGGTGGCACATAAAATCCCGACTTGCCTGGTCAACGGAGCCATGATATTAGACACGTGACTCTCTGTCAAGGGATTTAAAGCACAAGGTGTGCTAAGAAAGCAACATTTCCTACCGCGTATTGTTCCCTGTGCTGTTTGCACCCACATGGCCCACCTTACAGTCTTTCTGGTGGATGCTGTTCCAGCTAATCTGTCTTGGCCCTGTACCACACGAGCACTGCACATGAATGAAGTCGTAGGAAAAGATGCACATTTTGTAGATGGGCACAGAAAGACTAAGTGACTCACTCAAGGCCACATAAAGAATCTGGACTAGGGCAGAGGTAGGATGTGAACCCAGGACTCCCACATCTCAGCTAGTGCCTTAACCACAAGGCAGTTTTCCTCTGGGAAGAGATTCTCAATGTTTCCAGAACCGGGGCTGCCTGCTGGCAAACACAGAGGCCACCCTGTGCTCAGCACTAGCTCACACCCACCCTTGGACACTAGTGCCTGCTATATTAAGGCGGGGAGTGGGGATATTGGCCAGGGTACTAGACATCCCCTCTACTCTTCTCTAAAAGTCCCCTAGTATAGTTAACATTCCTTAGGCACGCCCCAGAAATTAGCAGAAGGGACCTTGGTTGGACATATCCAGAGGACAGTGACTGCTCCTGGCACTGCACAGCAGGGACAGCACTGGGCCTGAGCCAAAGTTCTGGCATGAGGACTCGAACCCACAACCTTATGTCCTAGAGGGGGTGACTACAACTGAAGGGAACAGACACTGAAGACAGACATGGGGGATTTGATTCTCTACCCCCTTGCTCTCCGGGCAGTCAGTTACACCAGTGCGGAATGGGTGTGCAGTGCTACCAAACATCCAGGGTGGAGTGTGATGTGTGGCAAAGGACTCCCAGGGGGCAAAGCAGCAGAGAATCAGGCCCTGAAACAACAACACTGCAGCCAGCCACACAGGAAGAGGAGCAGCCTTCAGAATGGGCACTTGGAGAGCCTGCCCTCTAAGGTAGGTGTCAATTCCACCTGGAGGAGACACACCCACGCTAGCTTTGATCCAGGTAATGGGCTAAAAACCGAAGCAGAGCTGCTGTGATGCAAGCAGTGGGAGGGGCCGGCTTCCCCGGGTACAAGCCCATCCGAGACCACAGGAAGATAGAGGGGATGGCTGGCCCGTCCCTTGGCTCACACCCCTGGGGCCCCACAGTTACAGTCAGTGCACTAGCTCAACCGGAGCTGCTGCAGGCAGGTGTCCTTGAGCTGGAATTCACACTCTGGTGTGAAGCACAGACAGACCTGAGGCTGCGTCCACATCGGCGCTGGGGGTGGGAGTCCGTGCGTTGGCTCTCAAGCTAGCCCACCCAAACTAGCAGCATAGCCAGGGAAGCAGCGAGGACTGCCAACCCTCCAGGACTGTCCTGGAGTCTCCAGGAATTAAAGATTATGTCCTGTGATGAAACCTTCAGGAATTCGTCCAATCAGAACTGGCGACCCTAGAAGCAGCATGGGCCAGTTGTGCCAAGGACAAACCCAGCAGAACCCGGTGGGTTCGTTCTCAGCACAGCCAGAGCCCGTGCCACCGCTGGCCACGGCCCATGCTACCCTACCTACACGGCGCTAGCTCGATGAGCGGGCGGGAGCCGGTATCACTCCCCTAGCTCCAAACGCAGACAGACCCACATTTACACAGGAGAGTCCTGCTCAGTTGGGTGCGGCTTTGAATCAGAAGCTCATTCAAGTCCCCATGGAAGCGTCACAGGAGAGGCATGTAGGAAACAATGCACCCTCTACTGAAGCTCGTTGGGACAGGGTCTGTCTCTCACTAGCTGTGCAGGGCCCAGCAAAATGGGCCTGACCTCATCTGGGGCCCTCTAGGCCCTCCTGTACTACACATTAAATAACCGCAACACAACTCCCGAGTCTCAGAGAGAGCTGTGTTGAGCAATGGGTGATGTTTACATGACACCTTGTTACTGATTATTATTTACTTAAACTAATTACAAAGCTGATAAAACACATAGTTATGCATGTGAACCAGGTTCAATCGGATGCTGAGCGAGACTGGCACTCTGAGCAATGAAATAGATTTAAAATGCTGTCTTCCAACCGGGAAGTTTCATCTGCAAATAGCTCACGGCTGGGGCATCAGGCCCGATCGGGACTCTGTACTGATTGCCCTTACTAAAAGCTTCCGGGTTCTGTGGCTCTGCATTCTTCCTCATTATTGAAATACCTCCTTCCTACCCAGCAATCCTGCTGGCCTACGTGATATCATTTTACAACGGAAATGCAGACCTCTTTGCTACACGAGAGACCTGTCACAGTAGAGCTGGCAGGACTCAGAGGATCCGTTTGGCGGGCAATTCCACAATTTCAAATTTTCGAAACAAAAAAAAAAAAAATTCAACGTTTCCCAGGAAACAAATTTCTGGAAAAAATGATTCGTTTCAGGTCGTTTTGTTACCATTTCCAACTTTTTAAAACATCAACTTTTTTAACACTAAAAAAATACCAAACCACCTTATGAGTTTAATTTTGAAAAGCTGTTTCAAAATTTAAAAAAACTGAAATGTTATATTCCTCAAAACATCAAGATATTCTAACATTATTGCAATGCTTAGTTCTGGGTTTTTTCTAAACAACATTTCATCAAAATCGGTAGCTTCTTCAAAAAACTTTGAGTTCAACAAAAAGGACATTTTTGGTTGACAAACATTCTGAAGAACAATATCCTCACCAGTTCTACCCAGCAGTAGTATATAGAGCAGATAACTCCGGACTCCTACAATTTTCTGTACTGGGCAGACCATTAGCTTATTTCTAGGTCTAGTTCACCTCCCCCCACAGCAGAGCAGTTCTGAGACACCACCCTCCCGTTACCTTGGATATATAGGTCAGCGGCAAAGATCCAACAGCTCCTGATCCGGGAGCCAGATTCTGCAAAACAGTCAAGAATGTTAAGAGTTAAACGATAAACAGTCACAAACCAGGTGAGCTAGACGATCAGCTTACACTTTGTTTACGGAAGGGCACCTCAATACTTCTGTCCACACCGACAGCCTCTATAAGTCAGCATTTTACCATGGTGTGAGACCCATCACTATGCCTCAGCAAGGCAGTAAGGGGTGCACTAGTTGCTGGGTAGTTTATTGCATGGGAAAGTTGCTCTGTTCTTTAACATTAGCCCAGGGGCCAGAGACCACGGCACTGGGCATAGATGATAAATAAAAATAAAATAAAATTTGCTTTGAGCTGCGTTTACAAAAGCCACACAATGAACGCTAGTCCAAATGGTGACTGGTGCTAGTCCACACACAAGAGATTCCTACAGCTCTCCTTTTATTCTTATTATTTTAATCACTGTAGTAAATGCCACGACCACTCCAGGAGCTGCCAGCCACAACAGACACAAAACTCCAGACCCCTGGCTACTGGCTGAGCATATTCTGCATGACCCCATTTCTAGGATGACAGATATTTTAATCATTTTTGTTACTGTCTTTACACTGAGATATGAACTGGAATGGGGACCTAATAAAGTCTCACACTGACATAGTACTTTATCATCTCTTCAGGGAATAAATTGTATAAAATATCATTGGCGTGGTCTAAGAGAGCATAGTATACACAGAGAAACTGATTTGTTGCAGTTTCCTCTTGCAAAGAAAGAGGAAAGTCTAACAACATACATGGCAGAAAGCATCCTGCATCATTTCATTTCTGAGGCCTCAATTCAGCAAAGCAGATGCTTAACTTTACGTATGTGCCGAAGCCCATTCCTATTCAGCAAAACACTTCAGCAGGAGCTTAACTTTGAGCACATATGTCTCACTGAAGTTAGAGGGACTTGAGGCGTGTGCTTAAGTGCTCTGCTGGATTGGGGCCTGAAAGTAGATGCGGCTCATACAAAACTTTACACAGATTATACTATTTAGCAAAATGAGAAAGAGGAAGATACAGCTCCCCACACCCCGCCCCCATTTGATACAGCAAGCAGCAGGCATTTCTGGCTGATACTGACTCATCAGAATAGCTCCGCATTCTAACCACAGCTGTGAACTGCCCTAGGAGTAACATCTGGGAGAGTGACCAAGCACTGCACCCCTATGGGTCAGAGCCAACATTGAAAAGAAACTGTTACCCCACATTCCACCTCCATCTTTGGGCCTGCGACTGGTTCACCACCATGGAGCCGAATGGTTCACTGGCTGAGACCAGAAGACATTCTAGTTGTATTTGTCTTGGATTCAAAGTCTAAAAGGGTGTGGAGGGGGAATTCAGGAACATTTCTGACACACGGCTCACACATACTGATAACAGATACTATCCAGTCACATTTCAGCTTCCCTCAGCAAGAAAGCACGACACAGAGTGACCCATCCCACTTGAAAATGAAGGGCTGCTTCCAGCTGCACTCAGGCTCAACGCTGCTTCAGTGAAGTGACCCAGCACCAGCTTCCCAACAGAGGCCTGATCCAAACGCTCTGAAGCCAATGAGAGTCTTTCCACAGATTTCAGTGGGCTTTGGATCAGGCCCCAGAAATGGGAAATTCATCCTCAGAGCAGGAAAAGGATATGAGTGAGCACCATACTTAAAAAAAAAAAAGAGAGAGAGAGAGAGACCACCCTCTGTATTGCTTACTGAGCATGGTGCAATATATTCACCCCATGTTGTGGCAAGACAGAATATGAAAAGGCACAATAGAATCTGCTATCCCTACCACCACATCCTTTGAGACACTCTCTCCATCCCATAAAGGCATCTCTTCTATGTGACTTAAAGCATCAAGGAAAATTAGTGGTGCGAGACAACTTTACGGGACACGGCTTCCCCAGAAACAGGCATCAGATAATCTGACACAAATGGCGACTTTCCATTATGACACCCACGAGATTAATGATGGGATGTTTTGTGCCAAAACAACCCAATGATTGAACTGCAGAGAGGATTTCACCTCGCCAAGATCCTGATATTTGCAGTGTTATTGTAGCCACAGTGGTCCCAGGATCCTAGAGAGACAAGGTGGGTGATGTAGTGTCTTTTACTGAACTAACTTCTCTTGGTGAAAGAGACGAGCTTTTGAGTTACACAGAGCTGAAGAACTCTGTATAGCATGAAAGCTTGTCTCGCTCACCAACAGAAGTTGTTCCAATAAAAGATCTTACCTCCCCCACCTTGTCTCACTGGGATCCTGGTAGACTGTTACGTGGCAGTTTTAACATCAGAATGGGAAATAAATCATTCCAGATTGCTGACAAGGACAGGGTTCCGGGCACAAGGAAACCCAGTTTCTCCAGCACTGAAGTTGCGGTCTCTGCTTGTCTTAACTAGTGCTCGAAGCTGGTGTAATAAAAATGGGGGGGGGGGGGGAAGAGAAAAATAGGGGGGGCGGGAAATGTGAAGCCAATTAAAAAACGTGATCCCAGTTTCTGGGATTTCAATAGCAGAATCTGTCTAAATAAACCCTGTTTACTCCCATCATTAGAGTCTGAACACCAGCAGCACTGCTAAGGTGTCCAAGGTAACTGGGGAAAAAAGATCTGCATGATCAAAAGCCAGCTCTAGCTGTGAAATCCTAGTACTTAACTTTTGTAACAAATGCATCCTCTTCTTAAGAGGCACTGAGTGGGAGGGGCAGATGCAGCATAAATCAGGAAGCAGAAGCCCTTTCAGCTGTGAAGTATGAAAGCCATGGAGATCTGCAGTGCTCCACA
Source organism: Natator depressus (assembly GCF_965152275.1). Taxonomy (NCBI): domain Eukaryota; kingdom Metazoa; phylum Chordata; order Testudines; family Cheloniidae; genus Natator; species Natator depressus. The sequence continues at coordinate 1,515,821 of NC_134259.1, forward strand.
GAGTGCATCCTGGGACCTCACCTGGGGATTGTCCATATACCACAGAAGACAATTGGCCTGGGTGTCCAGGATGAAATATCTTCGCAGAAACTTGCCGCAGGTCTCATTTTCTTCAATGTCTAGAAACCCACAGATACGATTCTGTCGATCCACATAAGGCATTCCGGGCTTCTTGTAGCATCACCCTAGAAAACATAAAAGCCTGCCGATGAAGCCAGGGCACTCCCAACCCCTACCCTAAGCAGCCATGGCAGTGAAGTGTTCTTTCCCTGTTCTAGGTTGACTTCATATTCACACACACCTCCCTTTCCGTTTCCCTGTCTAGAGCTGGGATGACAGCTCAGTCACCAGGTTTGGGCATGCAGGCTAAAGCAGCTGAGCGTGAGGAAGAAGATGGTTGGATTGGGTTACATTTGACACACAGACATTATTCTGTTCCACTTTCACATTTAACCGGCCGTTAGCAGGTTGGTCCCGCCACATGTAAACGGAAACATTTGTGCAAATTCCACCTCCTTGAGGTTGCACATCATTTCACAGCCCAAACGTCAGGAAATTAAACAACAGATACCGGGTATTTAGCTTGGTCTAGAGGCTGAGCTCCTCATCGCAGGATGGTTGAAGTAGGGGGTAGAAGGTTTAGGCCTCAATCCTGGCAGGCTCCCACACCCACGCAGAACGCGGTTGGATTCAATGGAGCTCCCAGCAGGGTTTCAGCAGCATGGTCAGCTGCAGGACTGAGGCCTGGGATTGTATTCAGACTCTTTTCCAAACTTCCTGGTGCCTCTGCTAGGGACAGGACAGAACCAAACCCTACCCCACCTTTGCATGTTTCTGCTATTAGCAGACAGGCCACCACACACTGAGGAATTCAAGGTCACGGCGGGACAAAGACACCAACATAACAATTCTGGACACATTCGGAAGCTGGGTAAATAAAACAAACAGACCAGAGTGACCAAAATAGCTCAGCTGAGGAACTGCAGGAGTTAAGAGAGCAGGGAGCTTCCAGGAACTACAGATGGACTTAATCACTACAAGCGGCTCGCTAGCCCGACAGCACTGTTGCAAGAGGACTCAGAACACTTCACTGTTCCCCACCTTGTCACAGCACAAGGGCCACCTGGATGGTCACAGAGCAGCAGCAGGCCAAAGAGAAACAACAGACCCAGGACGGAGCAAGACATCATCCCTTGCAACAGAGCAGCAGATGGTGATGCAGGGAGGCCTAGGAGGACCCCACCCCCTTTCTACTCCACAGGCATCTAGGAGACAGCAAACTCAAAGGCCCGCAGCCCTTGGCCAAAATAAACAAAACAATAATTACAAACGGGTGAACAGCCAGGAGAGCTTTATGGCAGGAAAAGCACAAGTCACTCAGCCTCTGAGAACTGCAAAGCCTCAAATCAAAGCGAGAGAGAGCGCGTGTGCACGCACACACACAGTCACTCCTAGGGAATGGAAAATAAACCGCAACTCCTGCAGAAAGTATGTGTAGTTGGGATGCAGAGTCAGCAAGACAGCAATGATCAGTCCTCTCTGGGTAGAAACGTGTCACTAAATCCACTCGAGCCACAAACACCTTCCAATAGTACCCTTGTTCCTCAGGGCCCAGCATCTGCCACCGAGCCTCAGGGCTCCTGTGCCCTACAGGAACATTGTTCTGCAAAGGGACAGAGCATGGCTCAACAAGGAGAGCTCAACAGTTGCAGTCTGAGCAGGAACAAACTGTCCCTTTGGAGAAGTTGAGAGTTTTTCAAAAAGAGCCATAAGAATCTGGGAAGATTCAGCCCTACGGAGAAAGAACCTCCCTCCCTGCTGGCCAAGAGCTCAGATACCACAGAGAGAGACCCCCGAGAAGTCAGTGAGAGAGAAGAACAAGATGCCAGGTTTGAGAGCGTGATGGTTAGAACCCTGGCGACTGGTCTCTACGAGCACCCGCAACTGGTGTTGGTGCAAGGGAGGAAGATTTGGGACCTAGCTCTTCGTCACCTTGCAACTCTGTCATTTACAGTAAGTGCAAAGTGGGTGCAAAGCCCCACCAGTCTAGAGTGGCAGCGCCTCACACTCAATCTGCAGGGTGCGAACGACTGGGGCAATGGAGAATCAGGCCCTTTAAGGTGGAGCTCACTGCAGATGCGGTCTATGGGACTGATTCTCCACTGCCTTGCACACTGTCGCCATTTACATACATGTACAGTCGGCACAAAACACTACCCACTTTGCACTGGTCCATGTCCCAACACAAGGTGCAGAGCAGTGGAGAATCAGACGCTGTATGTAGGTAGCTGGAAAGGCACCATATCTCAGAAACGCCTTGGGCAAGAAGCCTCTTAATTACTGTGACTCTTGGTGGATGGAATGGGAGGTGACCTATATCTCCTAGAAGGGCTGGGTACAAATATACCACAGGTGGAGTCTGGCTGTGAATTAGCAGGAGCGTGAAAGGCAGCCCATGTAAGCACCACTGAAATGGGCAACACAAATAAAGGTCTTCTACAGATAAGGAGAAAATACGATTTTTTACCTTAAAAATTGTGATGGGTGGTCTCAGGGGGCACCCCTGTAGAAACGTGCTGTCCTATAGTTAGACAGAGAATAAAATGTCTGCTGTCATCTATTCATATTTTCAGCATCAGCCTTTGGAGCCATGTATCACATTCAGAAGCAGGGTGGGAAGTGACCAGGGAGACTTGACTGGCCTGGAAGCAGCACCCAGCAGAGACAGGGGGCTGTTTTGACAAAGGTCACCTCCTAGTAAACTCCTATTGACTTAGGGGAATTTTGAGCAGTCTTACTCTGAGGAGACCAAAGGCTGAAGGGCAGAGTGCGGGTAGTCTGGCTTGCTGGCACGGGTGAGAGAGAGAGAAGGCAACACACCGAAAATTATGAAGACCTTTGGATGTCCTTAGAATCAGATTAGCCATTTGGCCCAGACAGAATAAAGGATACTGTGAAACAGATTTGGAATCAACGTTAATTATTAATATATTAAGCCATTGCCTCTAGACACATGACAATAAATATCATAGCAGAGCACTGTTAAATACAAACACTGGGCCCAGGCCAAGGCAGGAGGACAGCATTGGCTTTCCCAGGCTCTGCTGACATGGAGAAGCTGTTCCAGTTTAACTAAAGGTATGATTTTTAAACCGATATAGTTAAAGCAGCACAAATCCCTGTGTGGACACTTATTTTTGTTTCAGAGCACACTGATATGGTTCAGCTTAAATCAATTCCTGACTGATTTCAGATCAACAGAAATAAGAGTGTCCACACAGGAGTTTGCACCGATTTAAAACCATACCTTCAGTTCAGCTGGTCTGTGTGTGTAGACTGGGCTTCAGAAATGCCGCTGCTAACAAAAAGTAAGACAGGTCATGGTGTTTCAGAAGGGGAGGAAAAAGGAGACACACACACCATCTGGTGAGGAAGCTGGGAAGATATGCGGCCCATCAATTCCACCAGGAACAAGCTCAGGGCCCAGTTCTGCCAGCTTTACCTCATGCTGGCTCCACAAGCCACCCCACTGAAATGAATGTGACCACTCATGAAGTAAGGTGCTGAGCAAGGGGGCAGGTTAGGCCCAGAATGAAAGAGCTGATTAGCCAGGTGCTATCAAGTTGCAGAGCGTGTGTATTAGCAATACACTGCTCCTCAGGTGTTTACAAAGCTGTTCAGAAAGGCCGTTCCCTGACAAGTCCGGACAAGTGACATTCCCATAGTCATGGGGCCCTTAAAACGGTACAGTTACAACTCAGCAGCACCTGTGAGCAGTAGCCAAACTCTACTTGGAAGTGACCCCTTATAAAGATGCAAATTATTTTATGAATCTCAGTCTTTAGTCAAGGCCCTTAAACCACAGAGTTAGTACAAAGTGTAAAGAAATCGACTTTACTAACAGAGATAAAGGGCAGCCGTATCACGGTACTAACAGGCGATAACAGATTAACGAAACTTGAGCACCAGGCACTTCTGGGCTGCAGAACCCCTTCCTCTGCAGTGTTATGTGAAAGGCTGGTCAAAAATGCTGCCGTTTCTTATGGTTTTGCTCTGCCTCAATTAACATGAGCTTGATCAAGAATACTCAGATGCTCAGCTCCTTCTGCACAGGAAAAGGTGACAGTGACCAACCTTAGATTGCACTTTGAGATACAAAAATCAGTGGGCAGATGAGATAATGATCACGCTGAGCTTTAAGTTCTGGAATGTACTCTTTTTTAGCATGCTATAGGGAGGCAATCATCATGCAAACCCCTTACTCTGGTTACAGTGATCCATTTTCCAGTATGCTGCAGGACAGAGATTGCACTTATCCACCTGTCTCCTTAGAACCATCCACAGTTTCTCTTTCCCATAAGCTCAAAATAAGAATAGCATCTGCAGTTCCACTAGGTGGGGGTTTTCCCATCTTCCAGCTCCAGAAATCCAGCCGGAGTCAGGAAGAGTTTTCCCCACAAAGTTTAGTCTTGTTATAATATTCAGCACTTATGTAGCACCTGGCACCTTCAAAGCACTGTACAACTTAGTCAACTGGCTGTACAGTTAGATGCATTCTGGGAAGTTTACACCTTCATATTTCACATCCGACATTGTTCACTGCTGGAGAGAGAACACTAGACTGAACATACCATTGACCTGTTCTACTGTAGCATTTCCTACCACATGCATATTTGCACAGAAATACTGTTACCCACCATGAGTTTACAGCCCTGAAACAGGTTTAAGACACGCTAATGAGGGAATCAGAGTAGCAGCCGTGTTAGTCTTTATCCGCAAAAAGAACAGGAGGACTTGTGGCACCTTAGAAACTGACACATTTATTAGAGCATAAGCTTTCGTGGGCGACAGCCCACTTCATCGGATGCATCGAATGGAATATATAGTAAGTAGTATATATCTTACTATATATTCCATTCGATGCATCCGATGAAGTGGGCTGTCGCCCACGAAAGCTTATGCTCTAATAAATGTGTTAGTCTCTAAGGTGCCGCAAGTACTTTCTTTTTAACGAGGGAAGAATCACAGGATAAGACTAGCAGAGTCAACGATGATTTGAAGGCGTCTTAATTCATGGCCAGAACGTTTGCCTGAAACTCAGTAACCAATTACTTCTGTTCATCAATTATTAGAACAAAGAGCTGACAATCACTGGAGCAACCACACAAGCTGGAACAGATGATACATATTTATGTTTTCTGTATCCTACAACAGTGGAAGACAGTACCATCTGAGACACAAAGAACTGACTGCAAAAAGGGGAAAAAACTCAGTTGTGCTTATGCTTTACAACTACTTAACATAATTTAGAACCGCTAATGACTCCCTGAAGGCCTAGCAATCCGGAGAGCATGTCCCGTTATAACTTTAGATTACATACATTATAAATTATGAACAGGACAATGATACTGAGCACATGAAGTCACAGTTTATGGGAGAAGTTTCAATCTGATTTCTGGAAGCCAGTCTGAAATCTAACACTGATTTAAAGAATTTCCCAAGACTAGCAGTGGAATTAGGCCCTTAGGATCTCGTTACTGGTTCCAATTTATGTCAACACAACACAGAATGAAGTTCTCTTGCTTTCTGGGATTCCTTCCTTCTATTGCCTTTTCAACACAGTTAGATGAGCAAAATATTCATAAATTCACCCCCTTCCAAAAAAAACAAAAACCACACCAAAATACCCCCAAAACAACACAACCCTGGCCTGGTTCAACTAATGTGATGACACCAGTAAAGAAGTTACTGGAAAAGATTTCCAGCACAAGACAACCAACCTCTCTGATTTCCCAGGATACAGGAAGAGTATGGCACTGCTCCCTGAATAAAACAGCCTCACCAGGAGTTATAAAATGGAAAGGGAATCATTCAAATCACATTCAAACCCAATTACAGTTACTGTCAACTCAATGACCTGTGATGCTGTGAGGGGGCAGAGTTCCCAGGAACTGAATCCCAAAATCTCAGTTATCAAAGAGAGGGATGCTTTTCCCTCGTTTTGTCCCGAGATGCAATGTTACAGGGGTTTCTTCACTTTTTCATCCCGCTTCAGCGGCGCTGAACAGCATCATCATCAATGCAACTCTTAGAGCAAAAAGCATATTAAGAAAAAAGAAATCTTCAGACTCGGTGTTCCTAAAATGACAGTGCAAAGTAGCCATTCGATAAATTAGGGTGTGTCTACATGTACATTAGAGAGACAAGGTGGGGGAGGGAATATATTTTATTGCACCAACTTTTGTTAGTGAAAGACAAGCTTTTGAGTTGACACAGAGCTCTTCCTCAGAAGCTCAAGAGCTTGTATTTTATTGGACCAACTTCTGTTGGTGAGAGAGACAAGCTCTTGAGTTTCTGAGGAAGAGCTCTGTGTCAACTCAAAAGCTTGCCTTTCACTAACAAAAGTTGGTGCAATAAAATATATTCCCTCCCCCACCTTGTCTCTCTAATATCCTGGGACCAGCATGGCTACAACAAAACCACATACATGTGGATATACAGGAAAATTAATCCAAATTAATTAAGTGTGTGAATTTGAAGTGAATTAGTTAAACCACGTTAAATCCCTGTGGGAATACCATGATTCAGAATTAAAGTGGCCTTCACTTCCTAAGTGAATTAAACTAAACCAAATTAAAACACCATCCACACAGGGATTTAATTCAGTATAGCTAATCCACTTCAAATTCACACCGTTAGTTAATTTGGATTAACTTTCTGGATGCCCCCATATAGACAAGCCCTTAGATGGTCCTGTATGACACAGCTAGGTCAGTCTAGGGCACAGTGCAGGAGATCACACTGCAAGGGACTACAGAGTTTAGGGATTTGTAAATGGAAGAGTCATATGCTGTGCAATAAATGGGTATTCTGCTGGCACCAGACACTGAGAGCCTCTGCACTTGGTATCCTTGAAAATAATGGGAACCAAGATACTGGATCCACTCCAAGGAAACAGCATCACTGTCAACATGGATCTATCTACCTTTTTAACTATTTGTACTGGGCTTGTCACCTCGGTACCTGGATCTACAGCATAGCCAATGCTTTTCTTACAGACAACAGAGACAGTTTCCCTCTCTCAGGAGTTTAAATGTGAGATGACACGGGACTACTTTAGCTCCACTGCTGTCTTGGGCCACCAAATTATATCCACTCTTCCACAAAGCGTCAACAGTTCCCAAGGCACCACCTAGTACACAGTTATTAAAACATGCTATGCTATGATGGATGATCGTTTAGACCTTTTATGACATTACCACATCTGCAAACTCCACTTCCTTTTATCTATGCTCACTAAAGAGAGCTCACAAAATTCTCCCCATTAACTCATAGAATGCTGACAGTTTCCAGAGGAAGGGCAGGTGAACAGGAGAACAGATGTAAATATTCTGCGGAATAGGTTCAGCAATCAAACTCATGTTAATTGCAAACATTTGTTTTTATTAAACAATTAACCGGCTCAAAGGAAGGCCTGACAGTAGTGAGGTTAAACTATGTCATTACAGCATCATTCTGTTCATAAAAGAATTGTCAGAGGCAACTTGATCTAGTGAAACTAACCAGGAGACTGGGATTCTGGACCCATGATCTCATCCTGCCTTTCCCACCGACCATATATTAGTCACTTAGGCCCAAAATTTTGGGTGCCAACAATCTGAGACACACAAAAGTCAGTGGACACCATTGAAAATGTGGGCCTTAACCTCTCTGCTTCAGTTTTCCCACCTGTAAATATTCTGCGTTGGGAAAGTTAGAGTGCCACAGAAACACAACAAATTGTTATTGCTTATGAATCATGAAACTGCAGAGGTCTTTTGCTATGGATTCAGGCTACGGGTCCAGGAGCTGCTAAGAAAATATTCTAATGCTAAGAAAATATCTTGCAATATTCCAAGACTGACAAACCAACCCCATTGTGACTTTTCCCTTTTGGGACAGAACCCCATGGGAATGCTGACAGCTTCCTCTGTATACAAGATAGCAACATACTGAAAGGAGACCAAGACACATACTGCCTTTAACTCCCATTAGTGCTAATGGCAGTCAGGCACTTGAAATCCTTTCTATGGGCCAGACCCAAAGTCCTCTGAAGTCATGGAAAGACTAATTCGTACCCATGAGCCCTCGTTCAGACCCAAGGCAGGAATACAGTGTGCAGAATAAGGATCAGAATAGACCACATAATTGAATAAAAACCTTCACAAGGATCTTACATGGCCTTCTCTGACCACGCATGAACATACCTCTTAAGACACTAAACCAAAAACCCCTCTTGAATTCCAGTACATAACCAGCCCCAGTTCCCTATCGAAACTCCGGGCAGCATACGGCGCCCTTTGCAAGCTCCCTGAAGGATGCCTGGGCATAAAAAGCCCTTTGTGGTCTTCAGTGGGCCACGTGCACAGCGGCAAACTCTTCTGAGAATCAGCTCAAACTGCAGAGAGTATCAAAGAGACAGGACTTTGTCTGTGAGCAGAGGCACCGTGGGGGCTCCACAGAAATACCCCCAGTGGGAGCCCTTGGCACACAGAGTTATTCTTTCCAGTTTGAGCCAGGCGTTGCTAACTAAAAACACCGGGGGAGGGTGCTCAGCGCCCAGGGAACCCAGGCGGCTCCGCGACGCCCAGCGGCCACAAAGGCCTTTCCCCGCGCTGCCCGGGGCGCGCAGAGGCACCTCCTGGGGCAGGCTCCAGACAGGCAGCGCCGTGCGCCCCGGGGATGGTCGGTCCCCAAGAACTGCAGTCAGGCGCTGAGCTCCGACCCCCCAGCACCCAGACCCCGCCCCCCAGGGGCGCTCGGCCCACTGCACCCCTCCCTTCCCGGGGTGCCCCCCAAACTCTCATCCCTGCCCAGGGCGCTCCCCTCCCGGCAGCCCCGCGTCGCCTCCATCCACCCCCCGGCCCGGGCACCCTCCCCGGGGGACGCTCCTGCACCCCTCCGGGGCGCCCCGCGCCCGGGCGCGGCTCCCCACTCACCCAGCGGCGTCTGCGGGCGGCGTCGGGGGCTGGGGCTGCGCCCCCGGGGCATGGCCAGCCGGGCGCTGCGGGCTCCGCGCGGCTCCGGCGCTGCGATCACATCGGGAGCCGGGGGCGTGTGGCTCCGGCGCCTCGTTTTTTCCGGGTTAATTTTTACGTGTCGCGTTCGCAGCAAACCCAGCCCCGGATGTGAGTGCAGGGGCCGAGAGCCGGCTGGGTGCGCTCAGGGAGCGGGAGCGCTGCGCGCCCCGGGAGCCGGGGGCAGCGGGGACCGGCGGGTGGGGCTGGCGAGGGTGCCAGAGACCTGCCCCCGCTCTGTGGGGCAGACCCAGAGGCCCTAGCCGAGCCCGCTGCCTGCAGCCGATTGTACAAATACAGCCTCACCCCTGGGCAAAAAAGTGTAGACCAATTTGCACCAAGTTTTTTGTCATGCTTCTCCGCGCCTTCTGGCATCGCCCTGGCTTTACCCTGCCCGCCCCAGTCCACACACGTATCCGTAGCCAGGGTCAGCACCTGTGGTTTTCATTCAGCAGCCGCGACTTTTGGGGGTGTCCCAGGCTTCAGCGTCAATGAACGTGGCTCCGCACGGGAAGGGCAGGCTGCTGAAATAAAAAATCTCAGGACTGCGAAACCCCATGAACCAGTTTTGTTTGGGGGTGGTTGCGTTTTGTTTTCCAAACCACTTTTCACCAGTTCTTACAGCTGTGTGCGGCTCATGTCATGAAAGATGTCATGGTGATGCACAAACAGAAGGGGGCAGATTTAAAAGTTGCTCTGGGAATCTCAACTCATCCGCTTCCTGACTTGTGCATGATTAAAATCTCCACTGTAATGATGCGGTTACATTTTGACACATAATTCAGGCCCCACTCCTTAGAAAACATTAGGGCACATGAGTAGTTCCGACCAGTGAATGCACATCAAGTTAATCGAGTGCTGACACCTTGCACAATCATGGTATCAGGTTGCACCTGCCTTTCCTTTAAAATCCACTGAGATATATACATCAACCCACCGCAGAATTTGCAGGTTGCATCCGCAGCTGAAAAATAATTCTACAACAAATCAGTGAATCATACCAGGGGTTCCTGAATCAGGACCCTCCTGCTGTGATACTGGCTGTCTGCTTGAAAGGCAAAAAAAAAAAAAAAACCACCCCAAAAACCTGTCTAGCATATTACATCAGCAAACTGCCTGTGATGTGATGGCCAGTATTTCCCCAGTGTGGAATTGAGGACCATAAAGTTCTACTTGGTGACAAAATGCAACTGAAAGCCAAAAATGACTGGGATTATTTATAAGATTGCTCCATGTTGTTGTTCATGAAAATGGGGCTGGAAGAGTGAACAATGTCAATATAGCTGGTTGGGTAGCAGTGACATGCTACCTAAGGTCACTTTTAATACACGCCTCTACTGTCACTCATGTGTACTTCATTAAAATGTTGCAAAAATGCAGTTTAGAGTGGACATACCTGTGAAAGCAGTTTGAGTCGCTATGTTCCTTTATCGATGAAGTAATGGGCCCATTCCTATCTTCATGAATCTCACTGAACAAAGCATTCTTCGCACCCCACCCCCAGAAAGCTTTCCCTGTTGTTTGTAAAGCAGAAGGCAATACATCAGGTATAAGGCTAGAACAGTTATTGAGCCAATGCCTAATTCGCCCTAGACACCTCCTCCGCTACGGCAAATAACCTTTCTTTATGCAATTGAATAAAGTTCCTCATGCAGAGGGCTCCTGGTTCTGTAACGGCCAGAGTGAACTTGCACAGAAACTGTGTGATAAGTGTTTTCTTTCTCCGTGGAGCAGTTTTGCAGAGACCCAAGTCAGAAATTCCAATGAGATTTTGAGTATTTTTCCAAGCAACGTAAGTAACAATCTCCAACTCCCCACATCTTACTTTTTTAGAGAATGGACAGTAGTTTTGAAAACCTATTATGCACTATCTGGAGCATATTAGATGAAATCTTGTTATTACTTAAAATATTTGCTTCACCCCTAAGCATTTCCTGTGGTCTGGGTCATTTTTAGAACAAGTTTTTTTTCCCTTCCATGCTGAAGACATCACCCAACTGCTCTTACTGCAACCGTGTGTGTTCATTGTTGTCTGACCATATTCGGGGCCTGCACTTCCTGAGAGGCAGATAAGAACCACATTGGCTGCAATCAAGAGTAGGCACTGACCCATTGCAGACTACTGCAGAGCGAGGCACGGGCCCTGTTCAGCAGGGCATTTAAGCATGTGCATAAGTCCATCCCTACTCAGCACCAAGCACGTGCTTATCTCTGGCTGGGTGAAATACACCGCCAGGCAGAGGAGCAGCACATGCCTAAGTGCCACTTAAGACTTCCACCTCCGCAGAAGGTTGCACCCAGGGAGCCCAGCCGTGGGTGAAGGAGCTATTGTTTTCATAGCCTGCTTTCAAACCACACATTAAATGAGATTATATGGAACATGCAACTCCTCGGCAGTTTCACAGTCCCAGCCACAGATACTGGCTTTTGCCTATTGGCCATGGCAAAACCTTCAAGCCGTGAGTTCCTCTCGATGCCCCTTCCAGGGGCGTGAGCTTTTCCTTCCTGGTTTATCATCTCGACAGTTCCATCCTCTCACAAATATTTTGCTGTTGAGATACAGCCCTGCAACAGACCCAAACGTCTCATGGAAACTGTAACCCAGAATGTGTTATTACATCCGGAGAGAACCCCTGCGCTCCCTCCCCAGCTCTCCCTCTCAACCACCCCCAAGAGCTGCTTGCAGGAGCGCGGGATCCTAGATACCAGTTCTATGTACTTCAGCGCTATTACACCAGACCTGGATCTGGGCAGAAGGATCTGTTTGGCTGCGTGCAGTTAGAGTGGGGTGGGCATCTGAGATGAGGGGGCAGTGATCAGGAATTAATCACGCCACAGCAAATCATTCAAAGAACTGTATTTTTTTCTCCTTGCTTCCCCTTCCCCCAGCTGGCTGATTCGTGTCTGCCTCTGGACATCATCTCTCCTGGTGACAGTCAGAACGAACCACCCCTCGCCTACCTCCTCCCTCAGGAAAACTCAGAATCATCATCAGGGTTTGTTATTACAGTACCCACACAGAAGACAGCCCTTGTCCCAAGAAGCAGTGTGAACTCACAGATAAAGAACATGCACCGACTGGATGTACATTGGTGGACAGATTCACTACCTGGGATAGTCTAAATACTCCAGTCAGGTCCCATAGCCTTTTCCTCACTGCAGGTTTCCTTAAATAACAGAAGCCGCAAAAGTCTCCAGGTAAGTAAAGCAGCACATTTAGCCTCAGAGACTTACCCCACTTTCTCCAAACTGGGGAGGGCACTTCCCTGCCCAGTAGGAAACCTGTCCCAGCCATTATAGGACACCCCACCTTCCATGTCCTAGCTACATCCCCCACTATTGAGGGTAGGCTGCCTCCATTTATAGCAGGCATCACTGCCAACCTGGAGTCACATGACCCCTCTGTCATGTGCTCCCTGAACTCAGTCCCCTTGGCCTCAGGAGCCCAAGCCTTAGAACAGGAGACCTGTGCACTGTTACCCAGGAGTCAAGGGGGTCTGGGTCTCCATTGCCATGCACCTTGTGAGGTCATTTATAACAAGCGCAAAGTGGGTATAAAAGTCTACCAGGGTGACTGGGTAGCCTTTTACATTCCCAATGTACCGGGGCGCACGACTGTGCAAGGTACAGGGCCCAAGGTTTATAGAGGAAACTATTGCATCACGGGTTGCAAAAGGGGATAAATACCCAAAGCCATGCTGCCTAGTGAAGGGTGCTCATTCAACCCAAGCAGGTGACAGGTTTAGAGGCACTTCATGATACCCTTTAAAATGTCTTTTTACGTGGGTGCAGCTTCAGTTACCCTCTGCTAAGGTGGCTCCTTTTTAGCTCACAAGGTCATGTTTCCTAGTCAGCTAGTCACCAAGCTGTGACTGGATGCTTGGTGGTGAACGCAGTTTTTATCATTTCTGTCGCTTAGATGCAATCATAAATACGTGTACATAATGCAGCGGCCGTATGCAAACTTTCTGTGTCGGAAAAGAGTTGGGTGAACTATTCTCAGTAAACAATTTATCTGGTGAATGGAGCCTCTTTTTCTTTAAGTGGATTATCCATGGCTGGATTTGGCTTTTTCACAGCTATTTTTCTTACTTTGAATGATCTAATTGCTAGTTTATGCTAACGTATTTCAGCCTGTGGGCTGCTTGCAAGCGATTTGCCATTCTGTATAATTGTTCACCTAAGTTACATGGGGCCAGATTTTCAAGAGCTCAGCTCTCATTAAGACACCAAATTAAGTGGCCAGCTTTTCAGAAGAGTTGGGTCCTGAGGCCTTTTAAAAACTTAATTCTGGGTGCTAAGCACTTGAAAATGTGTCCCATGCTGTTGTTCCTGCTTTTTGACTGTCTGTCTCCCAAGTTCCCTGGGAGATTCCAAGCCAGCTGCCTGAATACATCTGACATGAATACTTGTGATCTTGTGCAAAAGCACATTTACACGAGTATTTACGATCCTTCCCCTTTCTGCGAACAAAATGGTGCTTGCACAGATGATAGAAAGCAAAAAGTAAACACAAGTAAATACATGTGAACACCCTCAAAATAAATTAATGCCTTTTATTCAAATGAGACAAAGAGGATGAGGTTTTTCTTTTATTGGACCAACTTCTGTTGGCGAGAGAGAGACAAGCTTTCGAGTTACACAAAGCTCTTCTTCAGGCCTGGGAAAGGTGCTCAGAGTGTCACAGCTAAACACACGATTACACAGATAGTTTAGCACCAGGAGTTAGGGCATATTCTAAACGTATGTCTACGCAGCAAAGACAAAGTGACCAGCTTTTCAGAAGGGGTCAGCACGTTGGGTCCTGAGGCCTTTTAAGACGACTCGGGCTCGTGGGGCCCAGGCTAACAGGATGTTTCATAGCTGTGCAGATGTCTGGGCTCGGGCTGGAGCCCGAGCTCTGGGACCTTCCCACTCTGCAGGGTCCTAGAGCCCGGGTGCCAGCCCAAGCCCAGTTGTCTACCCAGCAATGAAACAGCCCTGCAGCCCGAGGTGGCTAGCATGGGCCAGCTGAGGGTGTCTAGTTGCTCTGTAGACACATGCACCCTAAGAGACCAGTCTAACTCCTTGGGCTAAATTACCCATTTGATCTTGTGTTTAGCTGTGTTCCTCTGAGCACCTTTCCCAGGCCTGAAGAAGAGCTCTGTGTAGCTCGAAAGCCTGTCCCTCTCACCAACAGAAGTTAGTCCAATAAAAGATATCATCTCCCCCACCTTGTCTCTTTAATATCCTGGGATAGACACAGCTACAACTCCACTTTTGTTCGTATAAACGTGTGTAACAAAGAGTTAGACCTCCCAATCTGTGCTTTTTCATTAGTCTATCCAATGAGTTTGTCTCTTCTAATTATTCTCTGCTTTCCACTCCCTTCCCCGCTGGAAAGCGCTGGTTGATGTCTGTTAGTATTTCAGACACTGGGCTGGTCACACTTAGCAGGAACGTCTGTGGGCTCTGCTCTGTTAAGCAAGGCTCTGATCAGCGTTCTCACGGAGGTGGCCACTTTCTGCTGGATTTCTTTTTCAATATTTCCACGTGCAGCACAGAAATGGCATTTTTCACGGGCGCGCTCAGACTACCCCTGCCAACTCTTTTTTCCTTTTTCTTTCTGGCTACTTTGCAGCAATTAAAACGTTCCATGGCCTATTTTTAGATCGGGCCATCTTTTGCAGACCTTGTGATGGCACGAAGGCCTGGGTCTGAAACAGCCCTGTTTTCTATGAGCAAAGTCACATGGGAGCGGATCACATGGGCACTCCTGATATAGCTATAGAATCTGGCGCCTTTTCTCTTTTCGCCCATAGCTGATAGGTTTTGTTGCCACTACGGCTTACTATCCCTCTCTCCAAAGGGAGTTTGTGTATCTACATATAACTGATCAATGATCCCATAGTGGCACCAAGCCTCAGAGCCCCCAGCTCCCCCTTCTCCAGCCACTGGGGCTGAGGGAAGCAGACCAGAAACTCCCTGATGAGGGTGTTGCGCCAGCCCCCTGGAGCAGCAAAAACTTCCTCAGCAACAGCCGGGATCCGCAGCAGGGCAGGGAGAAGCCCAGCCAGAGCCCCCTGCCTTCCTCAGCACTCTCAGAGGTGGCTGCCCCTCTGGAGACATCAGGTCGAAACTCCCCATTTCCCCTTCCTCCCTCCATGGACTGGCAGAAACAGAACTTGGGGGAGGGGGGGGCGAGGGGGAGGCATTAGAACCTTTCTCAGCAATAACCAGGAGGAGCAGCAGGGGCAGGCAGGGCAAATCCCAGCTGGTGTGGCCTACCTTCTCCTTCCACTTTCCCCAGGCCATCCTCGCCCCTGGGGCACCATAGGTATTGCCAGGCTGGATCAGACTCGCGGTCCAGCTAGCTCAGTATCCAGTCTGCGTGCGACAGTGGTCAGCGCCAGATGCTCCAGAGGAAGGCACAAGAACCCCACAGTCAGCAGATGTGCAATCTGTCCCCATCCAAACTCCTAAAAGACATTGGCTTAAGCCTTAAAGCAAGAGATTTTATATCCCTTCCAAATTTTTTATTAACATTAACTGTTATAACTCTGGATAGTCTTGTTAGCCATAGAAGTGTTCAGCTCCTCTTTGAATCTTGCTCAGTTCTTGGCCTCAATGGCATCATGTGCAGTCAGCTCCACAGTTATGTGTTGTGTTAAAACATTTTCTTTTCTCACTTTTGCATTTGCCACTTTTCAGTGTCGGTGCGTGTCCCCTTGTCTTGAGTTCTGAGGCAGGGAGACTCAGCAGACTTCACTACAGTCTGAGCTCTGGACATGATTTTCTGTTGGCCCCATACTTTGCCCCATACTCTATTTCCAGCCTCCCTTCCCCTGCCCTCCCTGCTTCCCGCCATTATTATTACTGATTATTTGTATGATTATAGCACCACCAAGCCCCAGTCATGGACCAGAACCCCACTATGCTAGGCGCTGCACAAACACAGAACAAAAAGACAGCCCCTGCCCCAAAGAACTTACAGTCTAAGACTAAGACGAGACAACAGCTGGATACAGACAAAGTACAAGGAAACAATGCGACACTCTTGGGCAGCGGTCCAGCTTACCCTCTCGCCTTTCTCTCTCTCCCCTTCCTTGTTTTTCTCTTTGCTCCTACTCACTTGCCCCTTTACCTTATCCCAGTCCCATCATGCAATAATTATGACAATACAATAGATACAATTCACAAAGAAAAGAGAAATGGAGCTAAGAAAACTTATTGCCATTCCAGTAGTGCCGACTCCAAAATGTTCACAAGTCATAAGTCCGCTTTCACTTGAAAATCATGAATCAGTGCCCCCCCCACCATGAGATTGGCTTAAATATGATGGGATTTTAAACAATAATAAATGTGTGTGTGTGGGGGGGGTCTGTTTGTTTGCCTGCTTGTGTCTTTAGGGTTCAAGTTTTCAAGCTTTCCCCCACAATCATGATGTCTAGAAATGTCCCCCCTTTTAAACAGCAGCTGAGATGCTAAGATAATAACATGACTCCAGGAGCTGGGGCTTTAATACAATCCCCAAAATCACAAGTGTTGGCACCCCTGCCATTCTCCCCCAGTCACTCTGTTTGCACATTGTGCTGCTTATCTCCACCATGGGTCGGCTGTTTGTCTTTGTCGACTGTAAGCTTTTCAGGGCAAGGCCTGCACTGGCCTATGGGTTTGTGCATCACCCAGCACAATGGGGCCCCTGATCCCAATAGGGCATTAAGTGTTACCACAATATAATAGATAATAATGGCCACATGCTGCATGCAGAACACACCCTTCATTATGGGTTCAAAGGCACAGTGTGCTGGGAAGAGGAAAAGCGAGATCTCCCAGCAGGGCTGATTGTAATAAGCAGAAGCTGAATTAGTCACCATGAAAGTTTAATCTCTTTAGTCTCTGTGGACACACAAAGTGCTACTTGTTCAGGGCTGTGTAGCTCATATGACCACGTAACATGCACTTAGAACTGATGCTTCAAGCTCCCTGCGACGAAGAGCGTCAGCCCTATGGAGCCATCTGGCTCTGGCTGGGTGGGGTGCACAGCAGGGTCACATCCTCTAATGCAGCATACGGTGATGGGTGTGCCCAGAGCAGACTCAGGGGCCATGATTAGTTCATACCCAGGTCTGGGTATGTTTATAGTCTAGCCCAGGCCCACAGCTATACAGTCAGGGAAAGATAAACCCATCCTCAAAATCCTTGAGTAAACCTGAAAGAACATCCAGCTCTGCATAGGGTTGGCCAGTCAGGGGGTTAGGGGCACAACCCCAGTGAGACTCACCTCCCTGGCAATGCCCAAGGCCTTTGCTGTCCATGGCTGACATTTGTCCTTTTTATTGATTCGCTCTAGAGGCAGGATGTCCAGTGGTTAGGGTACTAGCCTAGGACTTGGGAGACCTGGCTCCAGTTCCCTGCTCTGCCAGAGACTCCCTGTGTGATCTTGGGCAGCTCTGATGATATAAACTGTGTCCGCGCTGTGGGTGCTTTGCTGGCACACTATATGGTCTCGCACTTCTCATATAGACCTGGCCTGAGTGAGCTCCTAGTTGCCAGGGAGGATAGAGAAGCAACTCAGCCACTTACTCAGGACCTGTTATAGTGCTAGCTTATGGCTTAGCTGTGAAATGAAAAGCAGTATCTTTGAATGCGCTTTTCAACTGCAGAGTTTATTTGACTTACGTCTGGCTTGGTCTCTTGAGATTTAAACAGAAAACAATCTGAGACCCTCGACTCTAGTGCAAAAAGAAATTAGGGCAAACGTGTCAGCTGCTAAACGGTCAGTTTTAACAACATCCAGCATTACAGTATTACAGCTAGCAGGTACGCTGGTTTAACAGCTACGGGCGCATTTCACATTTCCTTTATTGTTGTAACAGCTGAGCTTTCGTAATGAAAAGCATGACACTGCACGGCATCATGTCACAGGGAACTCAACAGCAATTTACCAACAACAGCCACTGCAATGAAAATGGGATAGTGAAACTGTGCTGAATCCCCTGCGTTCCTCGTCCCAGCGCTGGAGCCCCTCTGGGGCCCGTTGCAGTCATCACTGAAACAGCATTCCAGGGTGGCCCCGCTCGCACTCCTGTACCAAGCCTGGTCACAGAAGGACTTGTAGGAACAAGACTTAATGACACTATCTGAAAAGAAACACACGCATATACGCTGTTACATATTGTCATGGCAGTAGGCTACTGGATTGAACAAACTCTTTTTTCCTGGGTTAAGCTGATATGTCAAGTCCCATCACTGAGTAAGCTAGAGATCTCCTTTATGCTTGAGAAGTGGAGTAAAAATGTCGCCTTCCCTGCCCCCAGAACTGACTCTCTACCAGGAGATACATCAGCTGAGACAGTTGAACAGCCATGCAGTACTGCACAGTGAGCCTGGGGAATAATCCACAGAACTGATATGGGTTCAAAGCCCTCCAGAATCAACTCTCACCATCCCACTATGCAGTAGATGGCGAAGTATTGTTCACAGCCACACTGCTTGAAAGGCCAAAGCTAGACAGCGAACCAGAGGCAGAGCCCGGGTTAGAATTCCAGCCCATCTGCCTTCCAACTCTGTGCTCTCTGCTCCACCCCACACTGCTGTCCCTCAGCTCCTGGGCTGGAGGGAACTCGCTCTTTCTGGTGTCAGACTGTTCTTTCTGGAGGACCAGAACAGCGCATTGTAAAAAGGACTTTCTCCGGGGCAGAAAATTCTTGCTGTATATCTCAGACCACATGTGATTCTTTCACATGATGTCCGTGCCCTGTGCACTCACGGCTGAAAGCAGAGAATGCCACCAATACCCACAGCAGCTGCTACTTCTTAGCCAGAAGTCAGCATCAGAGCTGCGACTGTGGGGAACAATTATGGAAACTGCTGGGAAAAATCCCAGTTGCACAAAAAGCAAAACGTTTTGGAGTTTTGCCTTAATTTTATCTTTACTGTTTCCTACAAACCAACAGGTGATTGCACACAATCAAGACCAGCACATCTCTGCTTGGGATACAATTATGAAAATGCATAAGACATGGAATTCTTCACTGACTGGAGTTTCCCCAGAAGAAAATCTAGGGGAAGATGGTGAGATTTTACTTTTGACCAAATTCCCATTAAAATATCAGTTTCTGCACACAGACATTCTCCAAGTGATCATTTTCCCCAGCTGTCCTCTGGTGACCTTCAGAAATTCCTATGGCTTTTAGGCTGCTTTCATGCCGAAGGATTGGAAACATCACCACTTGAATTAAACTGTACATATTTCTGCATAAGCCAGCAAAAAATAAATACATTCATTTCTTCTGCTCAGACTGTTTATGTTTTCATAACTGGAAAGGAATCTCCTTGAGCCTGGACTATTTTACGTATTTTATTTATTCACCTTTATGCTTTCCTGGACCTCTCATTGCTGTACTCTCTGAGCTCCTCGGATATACTAATGGAGTTTTCTGCACATCTCTCAAGAAATACTTTCTCCATTAAACTGAGCCACAGCGAGGGTAAGGCCCCAATTCTCCAATGTACTGAGGTACTTAAATATCTTTGAGTATCTGGGCCTACGTGACTTGCTGAAGGTCCAGTAGTGAATCTGTGACAGAGATTAGAATGGGGCCCAGCTCCTCTGAGTTCCTTACCTGCAAGTCAGCCCATCCTTCCTCTGACTGGTTCGTTGAGCTAACAGTGTTGCTTGATTTGAATGGCTCCTGACAAAGGCACGTCCCAGTGGAATGGTATCATATTGACAAAAGCGCCCTGTTTTTATGCATGGTTCAGTAATGGGAAGTCTTTTAAAGAGCCAGGCTAATTAGCCATTGGTAAACCTACTTACCGAGGGATGTGGTGGATTTTTTGTCATTTGGAGTCTTTAAATCAAAATGGACATCTCTCTAAAGGAGGGGCTCTCGCTCAGCCAGAAGGTCTGAGCTGGATGCAGGAACCACTGGGTACAATTCTCTGGCTCGTGCTATGCAGGAAGTCAGCCAAGATGCTCAGAACTGGTCCCTTGGGGCATTAAAAATCTCTGAATCTGTGAGTTTTGGCTCAGCGTAAACGAACCCGCTGATTCAATGCAGATCAGACCTCATCCTTGTTAAAGCTGAGCTGTGAACTAACCACAACACACTTTTACTACCTATAAGCAGGCTCACCATTCTCCTTACTTACCCTGTGCAGTGAACAGAGTCTAAGGCCCCTGCTGAGCACTCTGCTTACTCCCTCCCAGCCTATGAAGCCATGTTAGCTGTTAGGTCATTAACACTTCACTATATTGCTTCCTAGTGGAAATAAAGTCAAACCAATTCCAGTGCTGTTTCTGGCAAGTCTGCTTAGCCCCAGGAGACTGGTTGGCTGTTTGCTGTCGCATTTCCGCAGATTTCTCCAGCCTGAACATTGACTGTAGCTAGACATCTATTTAGATGTCTAACACAGGATCTATGGACTTCCAGGATGGCCCAGGACCCAGGACTGCTGTTTTCCATTTGGCCTTCACTGTGACTTTTACTCAAAAGCTTGGAAGCCTTTGCTGAGTCCTTCCTGCACGGCTGCTGGCGCTGAACTCCCAGTGCCACAGCAGCAGGGGAAACACATGCAGGCTCTGCCAAGCCTCAGTTCTTTGATCTTGCAATCTGGACGAACCCTCCTGCTAGGACTGCCTCTGACAAGCCCTTTCTGTGCATCAGCTCCCCTCTCAGCAGCAGACTCTGGACATCTGCGGAGAATGCCCTTGGGGAAAGTGCTGCGTCTTTTCCTGGAACCAATTGAAATCTAAAACGGACATTTTAAAAATAAACTCCTCGCTGGGGAAGGTTTCCCCATCTCCGTTTCTGAGCTCTTCCTCCTTGGGTTCTGCCGGGGACCCTTCCTCCTCTGTAGCATGTATCCATTATTCTACCTTCTGCTCATTTTGTGGGGACTATTTTTTCTCTGCCCAGAGTCATCCCCATTCTCAGTCACCTTTGCTGGCCTCCTAACCGCATCCCCCCAGTTCTCCCACCTCCATCTACTGCTACCTACTCCCCTCCTTCTCAGCACTGTCTGCCCCTCCCATCTTACTCCAAATCCAATTCAGAATTGCTCTAATGGCTTTGGAAACACTCTCTGCCTCACTCCAACTCACACCTTCAACCTGGATCCATCACCCCTCCTTCCTAGCTCTCCCCAGGTGATGACTGAATGCTCCTTCATGTCCCTAAACCTTGCTCCTCTTCCTCCAAGACACTGTCTTTTCCTCTTAAAGTCTCTTTTCTCTTTAGCTTGCAGCTGACTTTTTTAAAGAAGTAATTGATGCTGCTGCGTGTGAAGTGTTATGTTCCTGGTATACGCACATGGAGAAGTGAGATAAAAACAGAAATGCTCTTGCTGGAAGGTTGCAATGTAACATGACTTTATGTCTTAGAATTCAGAACAGTAACACACAAGAAGCCACAAGACAACAACACACAAGAGCGCACCAGAGAGAGACAAAGCAGGCTGCTCCCTAAAACACAGAGGCACAACTCACTCCACCATACCTTAGGTGGTAAGGCCCAGATCTCACCTGTCCCTGCAGATCCCAAGCCTGTAAGCAGGCCCAGAACCCGCCCGACACCTGGCAATTTAAAATGATAGCCTACAATTATAACAGAATTTTCGATACACCACATAAAGGTCACATTGTAGGGAAAATGTGCGCTGCGGAGCCTTTTGGGCCTGACTGTGGGCTTGCTCCCCTAGACGCTATTCACTAGCGATTGCTTTGTACTTGTCGACAGGGACTTACCTGTTGCAACGATGGTGGAGCAGGCATCTGCATAGTGAGGACAGCCGTGGGATCCCTGCTGGTTGCAATCATCCTCATTCGATGCAATGCAGATGTGGCACTTGAGAGCCTTCCCTTGGCAAAAAAGGACAAGAGACTAGCGTGAGTGGAATTGTGTTGCATGTCCTTCAGGCCCAGCCTGCTTTGTGTTGCTTTTCTGATCAAACAGCAAAAGTATGTGTGAGGGTTGTAATGCCACACTGCACAGCCGCAGGAAAGCTTGATCATGGGTCCCTCTGCATGACTTGTCAGGAACACAGGAGTTCCCATACAGCATCAGAAGTCATAGATCCATCAAGTCTCATTGTCTGCCTCCAATGACCAATAGCTAATGCTTCAGACAAGGGTCCTCTTTGATCCCTGTGGTGATTGGTTTATGCCCTGATTCAGGAGAACCAATTACGCGTTATTGCTGTCTACACTCATTAGCAATGCTCATTAAATTATCCTGGCCTTTTATCTGTAAGCACCTGGAGGATAATAGGGTTATAAGGAATAGCCAGCATGGATTTGTCAAGACCAAATCATGCTAATTCAGCCCAATTTCCTTCTTTGGCAAGGATACTGGCCCAGTGGACGGAGGAAAACAGCAGATGTGATACAGCTTGAGATTTTAGTAAAGCTTTTGACAGGCCCACGTGACATTTTCATGAGCAAACTAGGGAAATGTTGGTCTAGATGAAATTACTATCAGGTGAATGCACCACTGGTTGACAGCCCATACTCAAAGTATAGTTATCCATAGTTCACTGTCCAGCTGGGAGTTTCTCTTTCGTGTGGTCCTGCAGGGGTCTGTACTGGGTCCTGCACTATTCAATATTTTCATAAATATCTCAGATAATGGAGTAGAAAGTACACTTATAAAATGTGCTGATGACTCAAAGCTGGGAGGGGTTGCAAGCACTTTGAAGGATAGGGTTAGAATTCCAAACGACCTTGATAAATGGGAGAATCAGTCTGAATTCAGCATGATGAAATTCAATAAAGACAAGTGCAAAGTACTTCACCTAGGAAGGAAAAATCAAATGCACAGCTACACAATGGGGAGTAACTGGCTAGGTAGTCGTACTGCTGAAAAGGATCTGGTGTTTGTAGCAGGTCAGAAATTGAAAATGAGCCAACCATGTGATGCAGCTATGAAAAAAAGCTAATATTCTGGAGTGTATTAGTAGGAATGTTGTATGTAAGACAAGGGAGGGAATTGTCCCGTGCTACTTGGCACTGATGAGGCCTCAGCTGGAGGACTGTATTTAATTCTGGGCAGCACACTTTAGGAAAGATGTGGACAAATTGGAGGGAGTTCAGAGGTTAGCAACAAAAATGATAAAAAGCTCAGAAAACCTGACCAATGAGGAAAGGTTAAAAAACTGGCCATGTTTAGTCTTGAGAAAAGACAACTGAGAGTGGACCTGTTAACAATCTTCAAATATGTTAAGGGTTGTTCTAAAGAGGACAGGGATCAATTGTTCTCCTGTCCACTGAAGGTAGGACAAGAAGTGACGGCCTATTTCTGCAGCAAAGGCGACTGAGGTTAGGAAAGGTTTCAGAGTAGCAGCCATGTTAGTGTGTATTCTCAAAAAGAAAAGGAGGACTTGTGGCACCTTAGAGACTAATCAATTTATTTGAGCATAAGCTTTTGTGAGCTACAGCTCATGATGCATCCGATGAAGAGAGCTGTAGCTCACGAAAGCTTATGCTCAAATAAATTGATTAGTCTCTAAGGTGCCACAAGTACTCCTTTTCTTTTTGAGGTTAGGAAAAACTCTCTGACTCTCAGGGGAGTTACGCTCTGGAACAGGTGGTGGAATCCCCAGCACTGGGGCTGGATTTGATGCCCTTGCAAGGGCCCTTCCAGCCCTACATTTCTATAATTTGATTTGAATGTCTCCCACTGCAGTGAATTTATGCGATAACCTCGTTATCACACAGAACTGTGCCCATAGTAAAGACAATTCTCTCTGCTATATGACATGCTTGATTCTGTCAATCAGTGATTGATTGGGAGGAAACACCTGACTGGTGCTTGAGCTAATTAACTGTAACTTTTCTTTGCAGAACCCATCAAAGGTGCTGCTCTCAGGAAGCAGTAAAGGGGAGAAAGTATGAAAGATCATTTCTAGCACTATAGCAGGCCGTGTGGTCCAGTAGGTAAGAGCCTGGCCCGGGAGTCAGGAGATGTGGGTGACCTTGAGCATGTCACTTCACCTCTCTCTGTGCCTCACTTTCCCCTGTGTGCGCGAGGGGGAGTGCTTTGAGCATTGTGGGTGGACAGCTCTAGATTAGAGCCAAGTCTCTCTCACACATGCAAAATATATTCAAATAATCTTCCAGAAGTGACTCAAGCTGATGAAAGCAGAGCTAAATCAGACCCCCCCGTTCCTTCCCAGTTCTTGTTCTGCAAAGTCTTCCTGACATTACTCTTTCCCCTATTCCCTTAATCTTACAAATCACCAAAAAGAACATTTTAATTAAAAAATTAAAATAACCATTTATAACTCTCTGTGGCCTTTGTGCCAAATTCCGCTCTGATGCAACTGTTTATGGTCGCGTTTTCAGATACCGCGGCAACAGGCCCGATATACAAACCTGAACAGCACAGACACCCTTGCAACCAGCGGTTTTACCCGGAAAATCATGGCACAAGAATTGCTGTGATGATGCCGTGGCCTCGGCTGCTCTCATAGGAGAGTAATAGCTGTAAGAAATGATTGAGCAGGGGGCACTGGTGCAGTTCTGGTTTCCAACCCAAGCGCCATGCTATGGGAAAGGCCCACACGCCACACAGGAGCCTGAAGATATGGGTTAATCCAGCCTGTTAGTATATAAGCATGTCAGCTTGGACTCGAACACTGGGGAGGCCTGTCCATTACTCTAACACATCTCTATGAGCTCCTGGGGCAACCCTCCCATGCATCACTCTCAGGCTTTTACATGGTGCCTTCCAAACAGCAGAGAAGAAAGCCTTGTGCTAGAGTAGGACGTGCCATGGGTTGAGGCTCTCTGCTTGGAGAATAGGAGCAAAGTCCCTCCGTGCTTCACCCAGCAATCGGTGGTGCTCTGGCTGCAGCTTCTCTGACCTCACACCCCCACAGGGGCTCTAACCGCCACCTCCAGAGTATTCTCAGCTCCTGCCAGCTGTGCACACAGCAGCGTGTTTGGAACTTAAACCCATAACCCCAGGGTTGGCCCAACCGCGGACACGCTGGCATGAGGCTCTCCGGCATGCACGCTGGACATGGTGTGCCTTTGAATGAATGAAGCCCTGTAGCATGTAGCACCTTGCCTATAAGCTGCATCCCAGTGGGCTGCACAGGAAGGGATTAAACACAAGGGTACCAGACAAAGTGAACGGAGGACATGATGTTAAGAGGCACAACGATGGTCTTTCGATTTCGCGATGAAGAGGGCCTGGAGAGGTGATGAGGTGACAGATAAGGAAAATAGCCTTGTTGGCTAGCTGGGGGTTCCATTTATCTGGGGCGATAACGTCAATAGCAGCTATTTGACCCACTCCTTTCCCTGCGGAGCATCACCTGACACAGACCCGCTGAGAAGGTGTTAACATGTTTGTGTCACTTGGGGACGACAACAGACTTTAAAGCACAACACAGGTTTACAACACCTGCAGACCAAAAACCTCAACAAAAACTCGAGAATCCCGTTTGTGTCTAAACCTTGGTATCTACGGGCGTTTGATATTGAACCATCCCTACCGAGATATCATGTATGTGGTCGGCTGCGCCTCATGTCGGGACCCACGTTCTCAGCAGAACAGAGCCCTCTCGTGGCCAGAAACACAGCTCTGGGTACCACTGGGAGAGCAGCTGGGTTTGAATAATCTTGGCTGCCTATTTTGTTGTTGCTGATGATGTATTACAAGGGTCACCTCAAAGGAAGCGAGGGACTGGATTTCAAAAGGGAAACGGGACAGTAAAGGGGCCAAATGACAGTCAACACTAGCCACATTCCAGTTCATGAAGCCCTGGCTCATTCCCTGTGGTGCCAGTGCAGTGCGGGCGAGTCCTGAAAACCCAACACTTCTGCGTGGAACCACGTGGAGGATTGGTGGTGCCACCCTCCTGTGAAATGGCAGTGTGAGCACCCTCCCTGTCGAGGAGCAATTCCGTAGTCAGTGGGAGCTTGACTTGTGTAAAGACCGAGTCAATATTGAGTATGGACATCAGGGTTTGGCCTTATAGGCTTGGATATGCCCCTGACCTGTGCATCTGACTGTATCCTGGCCCCTGTATATGCACTGCCTTCCCCTCCCCTGGCATGTGCACCTGGCTGTATCCTGCCTCCTCACCCCCCAGTATATGAACAGATGGATACTACACCCCCCCGGTATAGGCATACTTCTATGCTGGCCCCACATGCACATGTCTATACTGGTCCCACATACTGCACAGAGATCTCAACCTCTCCTGTCAGAGAGAGGAGAACATTTTAAAATATCAGCCATTGCAAATCACAACATTTCTACAACTTAGTGCATAACACAAACGACCGTTATGGCAGTAACAAGTTTCCATCTGCAGTCCCAGCCATCCCTTCTGAACACTGCGGTGTGAATCTGGTTGCATTTACAGAGGCTCTTGCCTCATTGCTTTAAGGTGTCACCCGCTCGCAAACCAAACAGCTCCTTGGTTTCTGAGTATCTAATTGTATCTCCCCAAGACGTCATCGTAGAGCTTCTCCTAGCCCACCGAGATGACTGCCAGCCCAGTCTAGGGAGGCAGAATGAGGCTTCCAACCTTCCATCGGAGAAGCGGTCAGATAAGACTCCCCACCATCACTGCCTGAATGGGAAGGGAGCTGGCAGGAAGAGAGAACTCTTGACAGGGGCCTTTCCTGCTGGGAGGAGAAAACATCCTTGGAAAAGGTTCAGAACAGCCTCTAGTGAACGAATAAAAAACGCCAGCGTCTGTCCTGTGAGGTTGTCTAACGGCTAGTCTTACCCTTCCAGCCTTGTTGCCTTTGGTTCTGCCGAGAAGCAAGTCATAAGGCTGCACTCGACTATAGGAGCCGTAAGTCTACGTAACAACGCACTGTACACATGGCATGGCACCGTCATCAGCAAAAGAACTTCTCTGCCTCCCTGCTTCAAAGTAGCTTTTCAAAGGACTGATACCAAAGAGCTACGTTTTAAACTTGCAACCAACATCCTGGCAGTGAAAACGTCACCCTAATCAGGGAACAACTTGATGATCCAGATCTCCAAAACACAAGGAACCAGCCATCTCTCTTGGGAGAAGCTAGTTCTGGAGTTTCCATATGGTGCAATGTGGATTTTACGCCTGCATTTCAAACATGCTGAAGAGGAAAGTGTGAAGGGAGGTTATTTCCCTTTGAGCCCTCTCCGAAAGAGAAGGCACTTTCCTCTGAATGAAAGTGAATTCTCTGCTGGGGAAGGAACACACTCTCCGACAGGTGAGGTATTATGCTCTACAGAGATGAAACAACAGG
Source organism: Natator depressus (assembly GCF_965152275.1). Lineage (NCBI taxonomy): Eukaryota > Metazoa > Chordata > Testudines > Cheloniidae > Natator > Natator depressus. The sequence continues at coordinate 1,543,112 of NC_134259.1, forward strand.
GCATAAGACAGATAGATAAGCTGGCAGCTAACAAGCAGTGCAAAGTTATGCCAAGAGCTGTTTCTTCTACCATCGATTTCCACTACATGGCACTTACTTTCTGCTGCCAGGCACATGAAGATGACCAGTGCCAGGAGGGTCTTCATAGCAGACATTTCCTGGAGTCTCTGGAACGTTCAGGACAGTTTCTGGTTTGTATTAAGGTCTTCCAAGTAATCTACCAGAGTGATGGGCTCAGCTGTCCAAGGATAACATACTTAGTGCACAATCTGTGGTTAATACCTTCTTAGCCACATAGGACAGGAGGCAGAATCCAAGGGCACTGCCAGACCTGCATACAGGGAAGGGTTGAGTGTAGGCTGTACTCTGGGCATTTCAAGGCATAACTTAGTTTTCAAGGATTTTTTTTATCCTGTGAAAGAATGAATCAGGAACAGTCAGTGACTTACTTAATGCACCACGGGTGGCTTTGGAGGGACCTCAGTTTTAGCAAAGCACCTGACCACAATATTCTTCCATCAATTTAGACGTAAGCTCCTTAGGGCAGAAACTTTGTCTTCATGCCCGTCAGTAAAGTGTCTAGTACAGGTAGCACTATACAAAAGACAAATGATAATGATACGCCTGGCTTAGAGGAGTACCCCTGTCCCTGTCACTTCTAATCTCTAGAAAGCACAATTCAGATACTTCTCCTTTGAGTGAGTAAGTATTGGGTGAAATCAGGCTCATTTAGATGAGCGAGGTCTATCTCCAAATCACTTCTTATAATCACTATGAAAAACAATCCCACAGGCAGGAACTGAAAGCTAGGTTCCCTACTTTATCGGGGTTACCCCTGGATCAAGGGTCAGAATAACACATGCCGAAAGACGCAGCATTGTTTAGTGGTTCATGCAGGCAATTATGAGACAGAATACTCACAAGCTAATCCTGTACCACTGTGACCTTGGCCAAACTCAAACAATGTGGCTGTGTCTCAGTTTTACTCTTGCCAAAGCATTCTGGGATCCTCACGCAGAGAGGAAAAGTATCAATGATCATTTATTTAAATCCATTTAACATGCACCTCCCCATTGCTCTGGCTGCACATATGAGATTTACTACCCAGCTCCAGCAAACTACACAGCCTTGTTTCCAATCTGGGGAAGTCTAATGCAAAGGATCCAGTTATTTCTCAGATGGGGGAGACGGGGGTACACGACTCAGAATGGCAGGGCATTGGGTAGTTCAGCAATTGTACACACTACTGAAATGTCCTTCTTCCCTTACAGAGCTGTGTCCTGGCAAGGTGAACTGAGCTGCTGGAAATACAGCATGGAAGCAATCTGCTGGGGCACAGTACAATGTTCCACTCGTTTTTGCAGCTTCTGGAAAACACTGACGTTGCAGTGGATTTTTAAAACGCTGGTAAAGCTCGATCTACAGTGCTAAAAAAGGAACCCACCTCCTCCCATTTGCTGCAGCTCAGGCTGGACACAGGTCTCCCATTCCCAAATCCCCCACCTCCATTTACTTTGAAACTCCCCCAGCCTGAGGGTTATCAGTGATGAATATTAACACTGAGCATTTACATTGTGCAATGCTTCCTTGTCCTTCACGGCCCCCCGGTCAGGCTGGGAAACACCTGCCTTTTTACAGATGGAGGGGCTAAAGATGAGAGGTTAAGTGATTTACCTAAGTCCATCAAGGGAATCAGCATCAGAGCTGGGATTAGAACTGAATCCTGTCTCCTGATCTACGACAACTCTCTATTCACCCTTCTGCAGCCAGCCCGCCCGCCCAAAGTCTATGCCACCATGTGAACCCACAAAATAAGGGGAACATCCCCTCAAATTAGTATGAAACTATAAAGCACGTGACCTAAGGGCACTGGAAATTAATCATTTTTTAAATTAATTTTGGGTGCATTTTATAGTCCATAAAAGCCAGTCTCAGGATTTGATTTTGATCACACTTGCACTGGTCTAAATCAGGAGTAACTGCATTGAAATCAATGGAGTGACACCTAACCCTGTGTAAATGAGTCAGAATCAGGTCCTCAATACACATACAATAAACATGATTTCTGATACAGGAAAAGCATCCAAGAATGGTAAATACAGTTTTTATTCAGGCAATGAAACATGGAAAAAATATATTAGTAATCATTATTATAATCTCATTTGTGTGAGTATAACTCTTACAAATATTTACCTGACATATAAAAGGGAAATTATTGTACATATAAAATTTATGCAGATGGCAGTTACATACACTGTACAAAGCAATCCTGATAGTAGTCAATGCAAAGAGTTCGTCTTCCTGCCTCTGGGAGGGAAGAGACTGCATGAGGGATGCAGTGGAAACAGATTTGCAGTCAGGATGGTCATTAATTGGCACTTTACTGCAGACAAGAGATCTATTGCAAATGTACACTTGTAGATGGCAACATTAATAATTTTACAGGCAGGCAACTTTGACAGTTAAAAGGGATGGTGCAATTCTACTGGAAAAAAGAGAGAGATCATGCTTTGAACTTGGTGCATGGCCACTTGCAAGTTTCCGGGTATTAGCGATACATCTTGGCTTGTTCATCAGGGAAGGAGTTTTGTGTTCACAAGACACTTGTAAAAATTACTCAGCAAAGCTCGAGTATTGCCATTATCTCCCTGTACAGAGAACAGCAGCAACTTTCAGATCTTCCTGCAAATGCTGCTGAACAGCAAAAGATGGAGCGGCATCTTTACAGACCTGAATAGAAGGGTCTTCAGATGATGAGCCAGTCTAGACCAAAGCTTTGCTTCTGGGTCTGGACACTATAAAGCAGCATAAAAGATAAAACAGTCTCACTGATTTAAAGTTCCATATATCTTCCATTATATATAACTATAACCATTATATATGTAACTATAACCATATTATAGTTAATAAATCATTCCTTAGGAATCTCATTTGCCCAAATTCTAAGGGCATGCTGAGAGGCACAGAAATGGAACAACACTCAGATGATAGACAGTGAAAGTGCAATCACTGGACTCTGGGGAACAGATACAAATGGGAAAATGCTCTCAACTCAGATTACTACTGAGGGGGAGGAGGAGCTCTCTGCAGAACTGTCTTGCATTTCAGCTCTCTTACCTTTGGAGGAGCGGGAGGTTTGTTAAAGATTTACTTTGTAATTTGCAAGCTACAGTTCTACAGAGATGCTGAGACTCATGACCGTATTTTATGGAGCGGTGTTCTCTGGAGTTTAACAAAACCTCTCTGCAATGACGCATCATCTCAGAGCAATGCAGTAAAACCTCACAGAGAGACAGCTCCCTCCAAACATGCTACAATTTGAGGAATCAGTCTCCCTGAGCCCTAATGTGCTGCATCTCCAGACTTTAGCCCTCAATAAGCAAACCTTTCCTGCTTTTCGCTTCTCTTAACACAGGTGGGAGTGAACATGAGTGGCATAGTATGGGGCATCATATCTGAGGGCAGAGATCACATCAAACGACTATTCATAACAAAGGAAGAGTGCACTAATGGACATAATTTAAATTTTTTTATGTGGATTTTTTTGGGAATGAGGAGAACCTGTGCTGTAACTCAAACATAAAAGGGGTTTTTATTAAACATGCTTTATTAAGAAAGCTCTTCTCAGTTCTGTGGCAATCTCTTGTTTATTCTTAGGCTTTTCTAATTGGGTAGTAGAATAATGTTTTACAAAAACACAGATTTGGTTCTGGAGCTGCCAGGCAGGTTTTCAATGCCATTTGGTTACTATCTAAACCAGTGGTCCCCAAACTGGGGCGCCGCTTGTTCAGGGACAGCCCCTGGAGGGCCGGACCGGTTTGTTTACCTGCCGCGTCAGCAGGTTCGGCCGATCGCAGCTCCCACTGGCTACGGTTCGCTGCTCCAGGCCAATGGGGGCTGCGGGAAGGGCGGCCAGCACGTCCCTCGGCCCACACCGCTTCCTGCAGCTCCCATTGGCTGAGAACAGCGAACGGCGGCCACTGGGAGCTGCGATCGGCCGAACCTGTGGACGCGGCAGGTAAACAAACCGGCCCGGCCCGCCAGAAGCTTTCCGTGAACAAGTAGCGGCCCCAGTTTGGGAACCACTGATCTAAACTCTGCTACAACACGGACACTGTTTGCAGAGAGCAGCTCAGCCCAGGATCCTGGCTACTCTTTTATAATCATGTCTATGAACGGCTTTACTGAAAACTCAACATTTCGCGCACGTTGGGTGAAATTCACACCTGTGCAGAGGACTAGCCCACTCGGTACCACTCAAGTCTCACCACAATCCTAATGTGCGACATGAGTGGAGCATGGATCTTGTGCTGGAATTTTGCCCATTGTTACTAGGAGAGAGTTAAGTGGATCCTGATAAAATAAAAACAACCTGAAATTTGCCCCCAACTCAAAACTAACCCAAATTAACAAATAACTTATTTTGGGACCTGAAAAATACCTGATAACTCTCCTTCCCCACACAACTTTTTTTCCTCTACTTTTTACCCATCCCTGCTGGGGCTGGAAGTGGAGATGCCGAGCTCCTCCCAGAATGGTTGCTCTCAAATCTGCAGACCCCAGAGGTTCAGAGCTGCATCTCAATGTTTGGCTTTTTTCCTAAACAGAACCTTTGGGGGCTCACCCTTCATTCATCTATTTGCCATCATCCACTTGCAGTAACATCTAGCTACCACCTGCCAAGAAAGATTTATTATTATTCAAGAATCACAACACGATTTAGGTGCGTTCTGGAAAGGGCTGACCTGGAAACGAGTGAGCTAAAGACAATGGTCCTACTTCAGTCTGGCCACACCTAAACTATGGTATAACTCAGGGACAATCAATTATTTTTTGTCAAGGTCCAAAATTTCTTGGTTAAGGTATAGTCAAGGTCTAGACTCCAGAGAAAATAATTTTAAAAATAACAATAATAATGATAATAAATAAATTAAAAGATTCTGGCATCCGTTCTAAAGCATCCGGCCATCCGGATTTGGCTACCTCTGGGGTAACCTGATCACTGAGGTTGACAAGAAGAGCAGCGTCATGGCCGCATGCTCTCCTTTGTGGTTGGCTCACGTACTGCCTGGACAGAGGTGACCCATCTCCCTCTGTAGATTATCTGACCCAAGCTTTCCTACCAACATGCTTGAGAGCTGTGTAACTACTGCACATGGGGGAACAGCACAGGAACGGGGGGTTTCCTTTCCTGCCACCACAGAGAGATCAATATTCGCAAAAAAGCTGGGGGTCCATATCCCACCAAGGGAACTACCCCTGGGCAAATTTCGGAGGGACCTTCTTCAGTGCACAGAAGGACACTACTTTAAAAGGGGGCATGCTAGACTGCTCCCATTAGCTTGTCATGTGCTAGGGGCAGGTTGTCACCATCTTGGTCTTGTTAAATGTATAATAATGATCTCTATACAGAATACATTTCATAAAATATATTTTAGAACTATGGCTCCAACAGAAAGACGTGTGCTCTGCATGCTCCATGTTAGGAACCAGAAAACAGAATAGTTTGATTTTGTTATGAAATGGTAGCAGCCAAAAGGATTGCTAAACTTTTATATCTGCCACTAGCGAGGGCTCAGCTCCAAAACAGCAAATCCTTCCCTGGTTTGATACTTCACCACTATCCACCCAGGACTTTAAAATAGGATCCACTGGCCCCACACCTGTTGCCTAGCACAGCCCATGTTTTGTTCTGGAGTGACATTTCTGTGTCTGAAGGTCAGGACTGGTTTGCACAAAACCTCAGACAAATGGTTCCAAAGCATAATTCCCTGACCAAGAGAAATTAGTATGGACAGAACAGTTCATACAGCTTGTGAGCATCACTGCTGTCAGGCTAGGGGTACTGCACCCTCGTGAATGCCACATGGATGAGACCAGCTGCAACTCTGCAGGGTGGGAAAGCACTGCCAATGCGCAAACAGGTAAAACTCATTGCTAATGTTGGCTCATGCAACAGCATTCCAAGTATGGTACAAAAACAATCTACATACATTTAAATATATGTCACCCTGCAGAACTTCTGGGTCTCTACTGCAGTATGAAAGGTGCTTCAGCAATTCTGCATTGGTGCAAATAAAGGGAAAATGCACACTACAGTTCCACTGAGTGGTTTGCTTGCATAGCTAGTATGATTCAGTTTCCTGCCCATTTGGACCTGCCAGTTTATTTAACAGCTGTTTGCAGCTGACTTTGCTTGTACTAGTTTCTGATTCTTTTAGTATTCGTAAAACTGCAAAGGCATTTCTCAGAGCAAGACACGGTCCAGAGCATTTTGCATCGTTTTAAATGGCATTCTGTATTGACTTGGAGAAAAGGATTTTAGGACATTCACCATATGCATAAATTAGGGCCTGCTCCCTTCCTTCTGCAGTCCCCAAAGGGAGAGGTCACTCCTCTAATCTCACAGCAGCATTCTGAACCAATAGCAAAGAGTTTTGCTTTGCATATTTTGAATTACTATTAAAATACTAATAATAAATATCAGGAAATGATGGTGCTAGAGGGCAGCACAGGGGAAGTGGTACAACCCCAAGAGGAGCTGTACGAAGTATGTTACCAAATATGCACGCACACCTGTCTGGACGGAAGATCCAGGTGTGCAGCTGTGAGGAAGGAACTACCAAGGCTGAAGAGAGAGAACAGAAAGCCCTAGTGCAAGGACAATAAAGTGCACTGACCAAGGGTACCTCTGCACTGCAATCTGAGGCGTGACTGCAGCTCAGGCTGACATGGCTAAAGATAGCGATGTAGATACGGCAGTACAAACACACCAGGGTACCTACGTGCATTCCTGAAGCCCATGCTGCTGCATCTACATTGCTATTTTTACCCAGGCTAGCGCAGGTATGTCTACCTGAGGGGCAATCGCACCTCAGATTGCAGTGTAGACATACCCAGAGAGACACTTGGGCTTCCCTCCCCAGCTGCTGGCAGGGCATGGGATCAGGACTTGCTATGACATGTTACATGAATATACACTTGGATCAGCATATCAGAAATTAATCAAACCACTTTCAGGCAAACCATTTCACCTATAGGATTAACCAGTTAATCAAAACCACATGCTGTGGACGCCAGGGTGTGTGCGTGGGGTGAAACTGAGCTGAGCCCTAAAAACCTGGGGCTGCAAACCCTTTGAAATGATCAGACTAGAACCCTTTGGGACACCAGCTTTGCCTCTGGGGTGATGGGATCCTGCTGCCAAGTGGGGCAGGAAGCTGTGCGCATGTGCTTTTCTCTGCTCAGGGGAGATCATTCCTGGAGAATAAGGCAAGGTGCTCAACATTACAAAAAAAACAGCCAAGTGCAGAGTGTTGAACAAAGGGTGGCGAGGCTCAGTCAGTCTTTCCCATCTTTGCAATCAGCTCGTCACAGATCTTGGTCAACTCTTCAATTTCTTGGTTCTGAAAGACAAGCAGTCACATGGAGATGAAGAGCTGAAGTTCCCCGATGGCCACGTGTAACCAGTGAGTGATCAGTTCCGGCCCCTTTTCCCACCAGTAATACAAATAAATCATCATCATCATCATAAAAGGGAAGGCAGGGCCCCTCGGGGGAGGGGGGAAAGGGAGGCAGAGCCAATCTGCTTCTACTGCTGACCCTCTGCAGGGCCTGGGGTGCTGTCGCACGGCGTACTGGGGCCAGTGAGACTGCTCTGCAGTTGGCACTGTCGGCATTCACTTCTGCAAACAGGATTGAGGCTACTAATCCCTCTGTAACGCCATCCACTGCATTTCTAAAGCAGCTATCCTTGTAGTATGCAGGCACTCTGGCATGTGCCAGCTGAGCGAACGGCAGAGAAGCATGTCGAAAAAGAGATTCACTATCCGCGCTGATCCCCAGGAGATCTGCTCCCTAGAACGATGCCGGGAATCTGCATTCCAAGATAGTCCTGCAGGATCTGCTGTCTGGGCTGATGCTGGGGGATCCTAATCACAAACTATCGCTCTCCGGCTCTAACTGCCCACAAGCCCAGGTGACCCAGGTCCCTGTCTAGGAGCACAGTCCTGATACAGCTCAAGGCGAGTATCAGCTGGGACACACACTCTATGGTGCGTGGGGGTTTAACAGCCGCGTGGAGACACCCCGGTATCATTTATCGTCTGGATTTCATGTCCCTACGTGGACAGTGCAGCTTGAAATGCAGCTGTTCCCCATAGCCACAGCAATAGTTCAGTGTGATGGTCAGTGGATAACATACAGAGATTTAAAGAACAGAATTTATATTCCTCCTCTCCTCACTCTGCCTGGCTCCGGGCTAGCTCTTCTGAGACCCTCTCTCTCACGCCGCCTGTGATCTGAGGAATGATCCCAAGATCAGTAGGAGACACTTTAATGGCAACTGTTTCCACTGAAATCAATAGCTAAACCAACAACGGGGGCGGTGCCCGAAGGGCCTTTACCTTCTGTTGGAGGGCTCTCTCCAGCGATTCCACCTTCATCTGCTCTTTGCGCAGCCCAGCATGGAGAGCTGCACTCTCAGCTTTTGCTTTTGTGCGCACCTGAGCAATTTCTTCATTGGCTCTGCATTGGGGTTGAGAGAGAGAGAGAGAGAGAGCGAATATTTATCGCATTGGCCACAGCCCAACAGAGTAACATTACACAGTGCCACAGCGTGAAGTTATCTAAACGCCTAACAGAGCAAAGGATAAAGTCACCTATTAAAGCAGCCAGTAACAGCTGCAGTTGCTGGGCTGGCTCCAGTTCTCCTCCATGCCTATGAGCAATAGATTCTGAGGCTGTGTCTACATGGAGAAGTTGCAATGGTTTAACTTAAATTGGCTTTTAAACCGGTTTATTTAAGATGGGGCAAACCCCTGTGTGGACACACTGCTTTCAGTTTCAGAGCAACTTTTCTTGGGGTAGCTTAAGTCAACTGCAACAGGTTTAAGATGAACCCAAATAAGCTCCTTATACCAAAATCAGACTGTCGACACAGGGGTTTGCCTGGTTTAACTACATCTGTTTAAATTCACACCTTAAGTCAAACCAGTGCTATTTTCTCATGTAGCCAAGCCCTGAGTGATGGGTAGGGGTTCTCTGCCTTCTCGCTTTAAGACCAAGAGGCCCCAGTGTCCCTGATATTCTCTGCCTCCGGACTTTAGGAAAGCCAGTCAGCACATGCTGCCCCGTGATAACACTTTAAGTAGTAAGGGTATCTCATCAAAATAATTGCCAATAATATTGTAAATAACTGGCTGCTTTAGAACCATTCTTAACTCACAAGCTCCAATATTATAAGAGTACAGTATCATCCAGGCCACCTCACTATAAAAGCACAAATGATATAGAACGGTAGATTTGCAAACTCTGTTATGCAGATTGCTTTTGCCTGCAGGAGTTCAAATTCCTCTAAACAATGAGCAGGACCCTTCTCAAGGTTACAGATTCTTTCAAAGACTCTGGTATGAATCTAATTTTTTATTTATAAACCTGGCTGAAAGACTGAAATTAAAACTCATTCTTGTATCTCCCAAAGTTCCAGACTCAGTCTTCATTCTGCAGAGCCCACATCTGGGATTCTTACTTGTCTAATTTTTCTTCTGCATGGATTTTCAGGGCTTGATACCGCTGCTCTTCCTGTTTGACCCGGGCTAAGTAATCCTGAGCACACTTTTTCAAAGCTTCTTCATTCTGGAAGATAAAAATTGCAAAAACAATGGTGACTAATTTGAAGTGGAGTTGAGCATGTCACAACTACAAAACTGACACCCCGATGGAAATTGAGGTTCACAACTTGGAAGTATTTTTTATTCTTCTGACAGATTGCTCATTTATGCTATGACCTTTTTACTCTGATAATGTAAACAGGAGTCAGACCCAGTGTTTTTATAATGCCTTGCCTTTGCTCCAGCCCTTTGCTTGGATCCCTCTGCTACTGCTGATGTCTATTGTTCACAGAGTACAGGGAGAATGTGACTGTAAAATCTATAAAGAGGAACAGGCTCCCTGCTGCGATCAGCTCCAGCAGCTCTTATCACTGGCTTCCTGTGACATTTACAGCCAAGACAGGTACCCTGCTTATTCATCACAATGTTGACATATAAACGCGAGCACCAGAAACATCCTTCAACTGAGGGCAAGGAGTAGAGCTGGGCAATTTTTTGACTTGTTTTTGGTGAAAAATGAAGATTTGGTGACATTAAAACAATTTGCAAATTTGTGTCCATTTTGCCAGATTGTTTCAAATGAAAAAAATTAAAACATTTAGTTTCAACATTTTAAAAATAAACCATCTTGGTGTTTTTATTTGAAATGACTTTTAGCTTAGAAATGTCCTTTAATTTTATTATAAAAAATGCTCCCTATCAAACCAAAACATTCTGGTCAACCCGAAATGAATTTTTGTTACTTTCTGATTTGCTGAAAATTTCAAAAAATTTCATCCCCCCCCCCCCCCCCCCCCCCCCAAGAAATCTTGGCCTTGCCAGTGTATTGAGAAATCTGTTATTTGCCCAACTCTACCGAGGAGCATTGATTCAAAGAGGCGTTCATAAGATGACCAGAACAGTATTGGACAAGAAACAGTAATATCCTGTGTGCTTCTATAACCCCTTAACCAGAAACCATCGGACAGGACATCACACAGGCAGCACAGGAGGTACAACAAGGAAGAGGAAAGACCAAGAGAGTAAAGGACCTTCTTGAACCCTTCCAGAATGCCCTTCAGGTTCTCGTATCTCCGAAACAGATCCGACAGGGACCTTTCTACAGAGTTCAGGTCCGCCAGGGCCTGTTCCTTTTCCATTGTGAGCTGCTGCAGACTCTTCTGGGAGGCCATGTTTGTCCTCTGTTCATCTTCTGTTAATTAGAAGTAAATTATATTTACATCAAAACTCTCCTTTTCTGAAATGGAGACTGTTGCAGCCAAGGCCCCGGGGTTATTGCTCCAAATTGCCACGTGACAGCCCTGGCTTGGGTTCCAAGTGGGAGGGACTCTCAGGAGCAAGCAGGGATGAAAGCACGGCTGGCTTTACTGCAGTGATCCTCACTGGCCAACTTGGGATGTTGCTGATGGCTCTTCCAGGGGAGCATCTGTCAGCCTACCTTGGCTGGACCATACACCGTCGCGGTGCAAAGCCGGGGCGGGTGGGGGGGGGGTGTCTAATGGAGAGGAACCTCAGGGCTATGGGAACACGTGGAACCTCCCACTTAGAAAACCTCACGGTCATTTGTCAGGACGGAGTGAAGCTGGTCAGGGCAGGTGGTGGAGTGGGAATAAGGGATTCTGCTGCACGCTCCTTACAGAGGCCAGTCCTGGTTGTAACAGCAGATGGGCACTGAACTAGGGGAAGCTGATGAAACCGGGTACATTTTTCTCTGTGTTGTTACTGTGATCAGCATCCCACAAGCCATCCCGAGGCCACCAACTTCCTTATGCTAGTGACGGCTGCCACCCAGAGAGACCTTACCTATCATCTGGGCAATGGTCTTTTCATATTCAGCCACGATTTTCCTAGAACGAAAGGGGACAGGAGACATTTACATGCAGTCTGGGGTTTTGCTTTTATCTGTGAAGCTCTGTTGCTGGCAAACAGAAGCTGGTACGCTGCCAAGCACACTTCTTAAGGCTTTGGGAAACAAAATGACACCAGGCAGTTCCAGAGGCAGCCTGTGTGCACAGTCTGAAACTGTATGTATGTACTTTCCACAGTATGCATCCGATGAAGTGAGCGGTAGCTCATGAAAGCTTATGGTCAAATAAATTGGTTAGTCTCTGAGGTGCCACAAGTACTCCTTTTCTTTTTGCGAATACAGACTAACACGGCTGTTACTCTGAAACCTGTATGTATAGTCACAGTCTAGATTATAGTTCTGATTCCTCTCAATCACCTCCTCTCTTCTCCAGTAATATCTGCCTTCAGCTTCCACCCAGCTGACCTGGCCTTCCCCTGGGCTCTCAGACATGCACAGTTAATAGGATTTTACTCTTGCCGCAAAGAAAATGACAGACTTGTTACAGTCTGAGCGTGATGAGCTCATGGCTTGTAACATGTTCCATCCTGAGCATGGCTATCCATGTTATCTTATTACCACCAAAGCTAACTAAACCACAAGAGTCACAAACGAAGAGAAGCATGAGCAGCATTTCAGTACCAAGCAATTCAGCACCCCAAAATCAACAGCTTTGCTTCAGTATACCCCAGTGGCTGCAGGGAAAGTCCCCCAAGAGTCAGGCGTGATTTGATCTGTAGCTGTGTGGAAATGCTAGAGGATAACATGGGGGGTGAACACCTAATTGCTCAGACCTGCTGCAGATTTTTACCTCATTTCCAAGACTTCTTGTCGGCTCTCTTCATATTTTTTCTTCCATTCATTTGCTTCGATCTCCTTAGTGATTATCTGCATTGTAAAGGAAACAAAATGCAAACTCTAACTCTCCACCCCCAGGCATTCATGGGCTGTCTTCCGGGATGTGGAGCCCTACAGCCGAAGCTCAGCTTCAGACTGTGAACTGGGAATGCCATAGAGTCAGAGACATTAAATCCAATCACTAGCAATGCAAACCCCTAACATTTTGATATTAGCTGAAGAAAGCTCTTTAGAAGATTACCAGCAATGGGCAAAGATTTAATCTAGATTCCACTGCTGGCTCAAAACGTTCAGAGCCTCTAATTGCAAACGTTTATGAAGCATTTCTGCTGAAAATTACATGCTTATGCCACTTGAAAAATAATTTTAAGTGGCAAACTTGAGGCAGAAGGAGATGATTGCCCCAAAGCCTGCCACCGCATATCAACACAGGTGCTCAGCTGGGGGTGTTTTATGTAAGGAACCTGTGCAGATCTTAGATAAATTCATGGCTATAAAACTCTCCCTTTTTGGAGTCTCGCTTTTGCCACAAGACGATGGAAGTGTGAGAATGGGGGGGATCTGCTGCTATCTTCTTTGCAGGCACCTTCCGCACGCTAGGAGAATTGCTGGCCAAACAGTAGGAGGGGACCCAAGAGGAACAGAAAGATTACAAACTACAAAGATTCTCCAGCGCTTGATGCTTTAAAATCCAGACTGGATGCCTTTCTGGAAGTAGTGCTTTAGCCAGACACAAGATTCTGGGCTCAATACAGGGTAATGGGGTGAAATTGTAATGGCCTGTGCTATACAGGAGGTCAGACTAGATCTACTGTTCCCTTCTAGCCTTAAACTCTAAAAACCTATGAATTATCCATCCCCTGTCGCACCATGTCCGCTGAGAATGTCACCCTGCAGCATCTCTGCCTCTCTGGGAGGCTAGCTCCCACATCCTGGATACACCTGTGATGTGGTGCAAGTGGGGCAGCAGAGGTCATATTATTATATGTCGCAGTCCCTAGAGGCCCCAATGGAGATCAGGGCCTCCTGGTGCTGGCTGCTTCACAAACATGGACTGAGATGAATTCCTGCTCTGGGCGCACACATTTTACTGCCCTGAGCAGGCACCAGCCCTGACAGTGCTGAGTCACCATTACCTCCTCTCTTATTAAAGTCAGCACGGCTGTTTTGTCAGATTCACTGAGGCAAATGCTTTCCAGAGGACTTTCACTTCCACTCGCTCTGGTCGTCATGGCCCCAGAGGCTTTGTCCTTTGAGCACTGTCCAGAATCGCCCTGTGGTGACAAGAATTACTGCTCAATGATACATTCGATTTGCAGCTTTTCTGCCCAGCTGCCTGTATTTGGGGTATGTCTCCACATTCTAAAGTCCTTCCTCCAGGCGCCCACCCATCCTGTATTTGTACATTGAAAATTCAGAGGCCCGTCTCCATTGTGGGAAGGAAACAGTGCAGTGCCTGGTCTGGATACAAGCCCTATCACTCCGGTGATGCCCAGTCCCCTTCAGGTCTCATTGTCTATTGAGCCAGTTCCACCCTCTGTTGAGGCTGGATGTGTGGTTCCCTCCAAAGTCACTTGAAAATGCAGCTTCCATGGGAGAGTGAGGTGGTGTCCTCCTCTGGATGCATGCTCTAGGAGGAGCAGGAGCTCACAGGATGTGTGCACGGTGAAAGGAAAACGGGCCCCAAGGGAAGTCTCTTCCTAATGCACCTGATGGGCAAAGGTTTGAGTCCCTTCCAGGTCAGCCTGGCCTCTGTCTCTAAGCTACCACCCGTTATAAATCCAATAAACTTTGAGTCCTGAATAGGATGCTACATTTAAACCAAACGTAGAAAGGACAGAAAGCCCATTTCCCAGGGCCTATATCAGACAGTTTCTAATGAAGATGCTGCCGGAGCCAGATCCCACAATACCATCACGATCCCTTTGCTACATGCCCTCTGCTGCTACCCATTTAAAACAGCTCCAGGCATGTGAGCTTTGCTAAGTGTTGTTAATTGCAGCAGCCTGTGTCAGGGCCTGCAGGGGACAGTGTATCCTGTGCCAGTCACCTCCCATTTAATGCAGGATTCGCTACAGCCGGCAGCAGTTGTATAGAAGTTTGCTCAGCCTGGGTTATTTTGCTGGGCTTCACAAGTGGTTCAAGGGTCAGACAGCCTTCATGCAGGGAGCAGTGTCGATTGTCTGTCTCCGCAGAGCAGCCATCTAGCTGACACCCCTGTGCAGACAGGGTCCAATCATTGCCTCCCTGATCGGGCACAGATCACCATCCCCTTCCCTCTGGCCAGCGGGGTATTTAACATGCTTCCTTAGAGCAGGAGGTCATCGGGTAAGGCCGTTACAGTCTGTGTTCTCTGGAACGCTTGCTGCATATTCTCTGACCAACTACTCAAAGCAGCCTCATCCGGGACACACCCCATGAAAACCAAAAGTCTCTCTTGCCAGAGAGAACTTCTATCTAGTCTCCGAAAATGTCCTTTTCTTAATTTTATGCCACTAATCCTAGCTACACTCGCTTCCCAGTTAGCTGCTTGGCCACAGGCCATAAACAGAGAAGCGTTATACCGAGGAGCTAGTCAACATTTGTGCAGCGTTTTGTAAATGAAAAACACCCTTTCTCTGAGCAGTAAGTTCTAGTGGTTTTCAGAACCAAGCCAGACGCAGAATCTCGCTTGGTTTGTGAGCGTGAAAGTTCTTATCGTGCAGCACAGTGGCAGGTGAGTGAACATGGCACCGGACTGGGAGCGGCGGCTGCTCTCAGCACAAATGCTCTCAGACCGCAAGCCGGTGCAGGTGGAAAATCTCTCTTTAACGCCACCCCTGCCCAGGCCCATGCAGCACACCAGCACTCCCTGGGAGTAACAGCTCTCGGTGCAGCTTGGAGACTCCCCACGGACACCCAACACTAGGGCACATGCCTCTGAGCACTCGGCAAGTAACAATCCCCCATGTTCTCCCATCCCAGAATCAGCTGCTCCCACTTCCTGCCAAGCTCCCGGTTCCAAGGAAGCAACAAGCTGCCCTGGACACGGACCGTGACTTGTCTGGCTGAGCGGAGGGTCTCCCTCTCGTGTGGCCCAAAACCCCCCTGAGCCCTGCATTCCCATGTCCACCCCAGAGCCTCCCTGTATCGACTAATGTGCATTCCACTGAACCGTTAGAACAGCCGCAGGGCTCTGGAGACCTGAGCTGGGAATCCCCACAGAAAGCAAGTACCTTCCCCTTGCTTTGCTTTACTAACGTCCTTGGGAGGCTTAGGGTAGTTAAAGCTGTCCCAGGGAAGCTGAGCCGGCTGCTGGCGTTAATCTCATTGTCGTCTGCCTGCCACCTTCCTCTCTGAGCTGTCCCAGCTGCGTGGAGCTGAGCTGGCGTAGCACGTCCCCTTGCCCACAGCTCTGCTGCAGTAGGAAAGGGATTTTATCTGCACGCCGGTCACTGCTCCGACACGGCTGCCTGGCTCCCAACAGTGCTGCTGGGCACGAGGCTGAAAGAGCAGGACACAGAGCGACTGATGGGAGTACACAGCGTTTCACGAGCAGCAGCAATGCTGTCTGTCTCACCAGGGCTGTGTGACCGCCTCCCCATTTCCGCAGACACCATCCTGGCTGTAGGGAGGGAGCGATCGAGCTGGCTTCCAGAAGCAGAGTTTGGGGCCCTTTTCTATAGGGCGAGAGAGCTCACTTCCCCGTCGCTATTCACTGTGACTGGTTCCAGAGAGGCACAGGATTTTTATTCGCTCCACCCGTCTGTGTTTTCTTTTGCTCACTTTTCCTCTCTTCTCCCATCCCCGGCAGCCCCAGGGGCAGACACTGCTGCGGCACGCTACAGGCCAGTCCAAGGCTCAAGACCACGTCAGTTCCATGCATCGCCCAGCAGAGGGAGCCATGCATGCAGTGCAGAGGGGGTCGTGCATGCAGCCCAGAGAGGGCCGTGCATGCAAGAGGGGGTCGTGCATGCAGCCCAGAGGGGGTCGTGCATGCAAGAGGGGGCTGTGCATGCAGCCCAGAGGGGGTCGTGCATGCAGCGCAGAGGGGGCTGTGCATGCAGCCCATCGGGACAGCAGATTATCTGTGCGTTGAGGGGCACGTCTGGCAGCTTCCCACCAGCTTTTAAAAGAGCCTCTTGCGACATGAATTCAATTCATGTTGCAAGGGGATTACACTGCCGGTCTGAGAGAGTCCACAAGAGCGTGATACCACATGCCAATCTCCCCAGGCACATGGCAATGGGAAGGCAGCTGGCAAGGACACAGAGATGGCCCGCAGGCAAACACAGCAGCTGTCACTGCTAGCACCTCACAGCCACCGTCTGTCCCTGGGGAGAGTTCCTGCGGCTGTCGGGCTGTATTGCTCGCTCTTCACCAGCAGGTGCCACAGGCTTCCACGTGATGGGGACAAGACTCTCCCGTGTCACTGGTCTGGTCCCCCGACTTCCCTTCCACTTCATTCCAGTTGTAAAGCTTCATATCTGGGCATCTTAAAAATGCTCCGACAGCACCTGCATATGTCTCCACTGCTCATCTGACTCTGGGGACCATGAACATCCACTTGTTCATCACTCACTCCTGACCATGTGTGGCTCACACTCCCACCTCTCGGGATTCCTGGGTGTACAAAGTACCATCCCCTCTGCCGACTGTTCGCGTGCCCCTGCCTGTCCTCGCCTACCTTCGTATTCCAGCATCATCCCATGCGCCTGCCTGGACAAGGCTTCAGGCCGCAAGCACAGAAGGAAGGCCTCTCTCTAGAGTGCACTTCAGGGGCTGCTGTGAAATCAGGACTGGTTAAATCCCCAGTTCACAATTTTAAATACATAAGCTCCCAAAGCAGCTTCTCCTGAGGTGCTTTCAGAAAGACTTCTCACCACTGTGAGGCTGATCCAGAGGCCACATGGCCATTTCTGCAGTGCCCTGAAGGATTCAGGCCTGTACCAAGGAATGTGGGATATTAGCAGTCAGAGAGCAGGGATTTGGGGTGATCACTTAGTATATTCAGCATAGTCTCCCACTTTTCACTGTGTATGCAAGTGTCTCAATATGCTGGCAGAGGCCCAGCTCGTACTCACAAAGAGCACTTCTTACTCATGCAAACAGCCCTGCTCAAGTCAAGGAATGTGAGTAAGGGCTGAAGAATCAGACCCGTAGGGAATCACAGTGTTTCACGGGGGGTCACTGGCACAGGAGAAGCCACGGGAGGTCAGAGTAAAGGTGAAGCTGCACTTACCAGGGTGCTGCTGGGCCCATCCTTCTCCTTCTGTTTGGATGTTTCTTCTTCGAACCCTAAAACACAGGGCACAAGGTGTTACAGCTGCCTTGAGAGCATGACTGTCACCCCAGCCCAGAGATTTGCTGGAATAGAAGAGTTTAAGGCCATCTCTTCCAGTTCCCCGGGGCTCAGGATCCCAGGCTCTGCGGGGTTCCTGTCCTTACACGGATGGACAGTTTTATTTTGGGTCAGCACATGGCCTGTCTGTTTTCCTCACACACAGGGAAATGCCTGCCCAGGGGGACCCTGGCAGCAGCAAAGGAGGAGTTACCAGCACCTGCTTTCCACAGGAGCTGGCAAAGTATGGGGAAGACAAAGCAGCAGCTCTGTGTAGGTACAGGTGCCAAACCATACTTATATTGAATAGGGGCCCCAGGGAGGATCACAGCCCACAGCAGGAATGAGACTCAGGAGACCCAAATCCAGCTCCTCATCTTGGACAAATCAATCTATCCTGTGCCTCAGTTCCCCATTCGTACAATGGGGATGAATGATACCTCCCTACTGCATTCGTGCTGTGGGGATACAAGCCATTAATGACCAGGAGGCGCTCAGATACTGTGGTGAGGGGGCCATACAACTCCCTAGATAAGCTGCACTAGGTGCTGTACAAATACACATGAAGATGAGATCTCGAACTTTTCCTGTTTTCTAACAGGATTTACTTGAGTGTCTACAGTCACGGTCATTATCTATGTACTTTGTAAACTTTGGGGTGTTCTTTGGGATCCTTTGGCTTGGGAAGTGTCAGATCAACGTAACATAGAATCACAGAGACGTAGGGCTGGAAGGGAGCTCGATAGGTCATCTAGTCCAGTCCCCTGCACTGAGGCAGGACCAAGTGTTATCTATCCTGGCAGGTGTTTGTTCAACCGGTTCTTGTCATGGATGGTTCTAACATATTATTTGAATTAATAGTCCCTACAGGATAAGGTGACATGCCGCATAGGTAGCAACTGCCCACCCTGAGAGTTCTGGGTCAGGCACAGAGGTTTTGCTCCAGCCCATGGCTCAAGAAAGGAGTAATGGACGGGCACAAAGGAGATCAGAGTTAAGGCGAAACCCATCACGTGATGGAGCTTAGAAGGGATGAACTGCTTCACTCATTCAACATCCTTTGCAGGCCAGTCTGGAGAGAGGTCCTGCAAGAGGCAAGGTGGTGCAAATCTCACTCTTTGGGTATGAGACTCACTCCCTAGCATGCTCACTCACTCTCACACACGCTCCTAAGCTTCTCTCACTCGTTTTAAGTAAATATATAGCGATTTAAAATATTTTTACTCAGGCACTGCAAGAGACAACAATAAGCTTGGAAAGACACTTCCCAAGCTTGTGTACTGTGGTAACCATGGAGACTACAGGCCCTTGTGCGATACGTGTGCGAGAAGACAGAGGAGGCTATGTGGGGGGAAGGGTGCGGGGGTTGCGTGTGTGAATAGTGGACGGTCGAAAAAATAGGAGTTTGCCCAAAAAACGAGTAGGACTTGATCAAAAGTTTGTGGGTTCTGCAAAATACAGTTCCAAATTTAAACTGCATTGAGCAAATTCAGTTTGCTCTCCAACCATCCAGGTTTTTGTTCCACCCAGCAAACAATTGTTTTGATTAAAATCCACTGGTTTGCATGGCAAATAGAATTCTCACGCACCCTAGCCTTTAGTGTGAATTAGGACAATGAAGCGTTTCCTATGCAATATTAAGCAGTGTACATTTTAAAACAAACTATTAAGTGCTGGTTGGATTAAACACCTGGACTACTGGATATCACCAAGGACCAAAGACGAGAATCCCTGTCTTAAGCAATGACCTAGCATACGTCCTGGAAAGTGTCACTCTTTGGCCTTGACCCTCACTCTTAAGGACAGCCAGCCCTTGGCATCTCTGTACAGGGCTGGTGTCCATCTGCTCGATGGGAGTGGGGATAAAGAGATCCACATAAGTGCAATCAAGGGAGTGGGGACTCTTCCCCTCCAAACGAAAATCACTGGCCCGCTCCCCACAGGGGCACCCAAGAACAAGAGTGGCAGGAAAGCGGTGGGCTTGCTGATTCAGTGTTACCCACCCTGCAGGGCTTCCCTTCTGTTGCACTCAGAGCAAAGAGAGGAACAACTCCCCCCCCACACACACACTTTTGTGGCTATGCCGCAACGTGCCTTTATCCTTGACAGGTGCCATTCACACCACTCCCCTCGGCTGCTGGCTCCTGACCCTCGACAGGGACAAGTCATTTTCAGTGGACCTCCCAAGTTTCGAATTTACCCCCATCTACATCATATTGTTGGTAAATGTAGGGAGACTGTAGGACATTTGAAAAAGAAATAGAGCAGTTGGGAGTCAGGACCAGCCGTGACCAAATTTTGCCTCTGGTGTGTGTTCATGGGTTTCCTTTGGCTTCCCGTGCCCCAAGGCACACGTCCCCTCACTGTGCTTTGGCCTCAGAGCCAGCTCTGTCCAAATAAGCATTTCAGGGCCGGGTTTTTCCCCACCTTTGTGCTTGACAAGACGCTGCCCTGATGGCCCCTTTTCTCCATCACCACTTACAGTAGCAATGCCGGGCGGTTTCCTGGAGGAGAGAGGAAGGTGCCCACCATGCCTTTGTCCCCCATATTCTCCCCTGCTGCTACTGCCACTTGGAGGCACCATCACACGCCAAGCGGCGGAAGGGCAATTTCAGTCCCCCAGGGTGCTGCTTCTGAGCAGTTTTGACCACAGCCCCTGACCTTTCCAGAACCACACTCAGTGTGGCGTGTGTACAGGATCCTCTCGCAGCTTTCCCCCGCTCTCCGTCTCCACAGTCTGGATTTGCACAACCATCGGCAACAAACGTGAGGCTGAACACTGACTGGGTGCAAGATCCTTCACTCCCTGCGTGCTACCAAACAGGTTAATAGATTCTGCGGCCAGAAAAGACCACTGTGCCCCTCCAATCTGAGTTCCTGTATAACACAGGCCATAGGATGGCCCTGAATTCATTCCTAACTAGAGCAGATCTTTTAGGAAAACGTCCAATCTTGATTTAGAAATGCCAGTGATAGAGAATCCACCACAACCCTTGGTAAACTCATTCCATTAGGTTAATTACTGGTGCTGTGTTCCACCTCAGAGGTGTCTGCATTTCAGTGATGGTTGAAATGGCTCACATGTATACAGTGTCTGTAAAGTGGAGGGATCATTTGGGATGAAAGGCTGTTGATATTGCAGGTGGTGACAAGCAACAGCTGTTCCCCCCACTCTGAATAACACAAATATAAGCCTCATACCAACTGGGGCCGATGATCCGTCAACAGAGTGGTTCATGTGTCCCTTTCTATTCTCACCAGCAGCAGAGGAGAGTAGACAAAAGCTGTCTCCTCCAGGAACTGATGTCTGTGTAGATCCTGCAACTCTAAATGACTGCAGTATATATATTATGAGCCCTATGTTCCTAAATTACACTGTGGTGCTCTGTGAATGTGACTGGCTCTTCACTCACTAATAAGGCAAAAGCAAATGTACCATCAGAATACAAGGACGACGGAAAGCAGGAAGTAAAGAGCCCACTCTCCACTGCTACAAATTCTGGTTCATTTTCTCCACTTGGTCTATTGTTATTTTTTATTGTCTAGATTTCCAGTAGGCCTGATTCTGCATTGCCCTGCACCGTGGCCAATCTCTTCTCTCAATGGAAAGCGAGTGCAGAATGCGACCAAATCAGAATGATGGGAAAGGTGTAAGTTTTGCACTGTGACACATGGCTACCCAAGGAGCAAGGCGCTGGGGAATCAGGCCCTGTGAGTCTACAAGAACAAATGTGTGAAATAAAAGCTTTTCTCCTTATCCCACGAAACCTTTATTTCCCTGGAATACTCAACAACTCGTGGCTCAGTTAATTATCAACGGTGACCTCCCGTGTAGAGAGAAGTAAGAATTCTCTCCTCCAGGAAATATGCCAACAGAGACTATTACAGCTTTTTCTCACATTTCAGGAGAAATGATTAATGTGTAAGAAACAAAACTGGCCAGGAGATGGCTGTAAATTTTCAGTGTGGCAGTTTTTGCCATTCTCACCTGCAACTTTGACATTGATTTAACATCACCCTTGCTGACTTTTAATGATTTCAAAATGGATTGGCTGGAGCTGCAAAATCAATAGAAGACAAAATACCGCCACGACTGTTTCTACAGACCTTGCTTAGCAAATCCAAATGTCCTTACAGGCACGTATCCAGAACAGTTTTCATTTATATGACTCTTTAATATACAGATCTACATGATCTAGTAGACAGGTACTGGAACTAAAATCTAGGCACATCCAAGTTCTAGTCTAACCCGAATTAATGTGTGACCTTAGGCAAGTCAGCTTAACCAGTCTGTGTCTCAGTGTCCTCACCCATAAAATGAAGAGAATACCTTGAGGGATTACCTATCTTACTGGGCTGTGTGAGGACTAGTTAACATTTGAATAATGCTTTGAACACAAAGTTGCTCACGCTTCTTCTAATTACCATTACTAAATATCAGTCCACATGTTACCGACTCTCAGTCTCCCCACACTCACGCTGGGCAGGTGTCAAAAAGCAGAAAAGCACACATAGGAACTGATTTTTGATTCACATTTGATTGTTCTGAAAGAGCACAAGCCGGTTTGCAGCTTGATAAAAGGCTGGTCCCACTTCACCGCATTGGATTCATGCGACAAAACAGACTCATGGCTTAGACAGGGAATTTGCAGAAGCAGCAAGGCACCAGCAGAACCAGCATCATGGGAGAGGGGACTGTTTGTGGTCCTGGATTTATTCTGCACATCCATTGTCTGAGCCAGTTTCAGTCAGTGGCGATGGAGATGAACTTTCTAATGTAATGCCATCAGCTTCTATACAGCACTAAAATAAAAAGAGCCTACATAAAAACAACCTACAATCACTGATTTTTCATAATGTAAATAATACAGATGAGCAATTTGAGCCTTTAACTAGAATATACTGTAGCTTCCTGCCCAATTAATGTAAATAAGATGCGGGATGCTGCTGCTCAAATGGCTCTGTTTGCTGTTAGAGGTTATTTTGAGGTCACTTGGATTTCTGAGTGTACATGCTGTATGTCTATAGATTAGAGAGAGAAAGATAAATAGAGATATGCTTCCATACCTGCTTCTGAGGATGAAAACGCATGATTTATGGTAGACACGGGAACATTGGAACATTCAAAGTACTCCAGGTCGTCTTCTGGCTCACCTTTCACCTCTGGCCCGGATGGTTTCTGACTGGAGGATGTAGATGCCAGCTTCTCTTCATCAGTAGCGTGACCATCGCAATTTGCAACATCTGGGATTTTTGAGATCAATGCTCCTTCATCCTGTGGGATCAAGGCAGGTAATTCAGCAGGGCTAAACTAATCCATAGGGATCAGACTAATGCGTCATCAGAACAGCCAATGGAAAACAACAGAAAACTCATCAAGTGGGCAAGCCGCTCTTATCGGCATCTCAGGAAGGTTTTGGAAGAGAGAAACACATGGCAGAGAGGAATGGACAAAATCCATTAAACGGTGTGATCACAAAACTTGGCACCTCACCACTGCCCCAGAAATGGACAAGGGACACTTTCAAGGCATTGCCCCGGTTCCGACACAGAAATGTAGAGTCCATGATTTCATTTATTGGCCGAAAAACTTAGCAAGGCAGGGAGGGGAAGGATTATTGGATAGTTGCACATAAAACATCTCCATCATGGATTCTTCCAGCTCCTCCTCATGTTGTTCACCTCCTCCCAGAAGCCAGGATTTGGGGATGTTGAGAGAGATTTTCATCGGAGAAGGGGGATGTAGTGCAAACTAGTGTTCTCAGGGATGTCTGCTGGCTGGTTCTGGGTTGTTACAGGTAAATATCAGTTTAAAGCTAACCCCTGCCCCAAGCTCTTCTCATGATTATGTCCCCCCTACATCAGACCGGTAACAGGAAAGACAACCCCGAATCAGGATTGCAAATCCTCCTCCTTCTCAAAGTGCTCACTTCCCACACACAAGCACCTGCTGGCCTCTGAAGAGCACAGGTAAGTGC
Source organism: Natator depressus (assembly GCF_965152275.1). NCBI lineage: Eukaryota > Metazoa > Chordata > Testudines > Cheloniidae > Natator > Natator depressus. Next base: position 1,566,725 of record NC_134259.1, read on the forward strand.
CATTTGCTTAAATGTACCTGAGTGCAAACATCCAGGACCAGGGATTGCATCTCATATTTCTTCACCTTGCAGCCACTCCTGCAACAAGAAAGAGAGACAGATTCAGTCCCGGCTTTGCTGTTCTCACCAGGAGGAGGACAGGTGGAAGGAGAAGCATGTGCAGAGACAGGCTGAAGCAAATGAAGGGCAGCCGCAGTGCTAGCATTGCACTCTGCTGATTGGACAGGTCCAAGCACTTATTAGGAAAATATTATGGCAAAGCAAGTTCTTAAAACAAAAAAACAACCCAAACCAACAAACCATTGTTTTCTTCAGAATATTTATTCCTCTGCAAAGGTAAAGCCCAGAGGAAGCATCTCCAGTCAGCTATCGCCTGTTGATGGAGAGGATTACAACCAACAATGAGCTTGGTAAGCAAGGTTTCTCTTACTAGGTCATTGCCCTGAATCTCTAAAGCTTTATCTGGAGATATTATCCAGGGGTTTAACATACACGTTGGCCGTATGTTCTGGCAGGATGAACCGTTTCAACAAAGAGACCCTCCACAAGCACCAGAGCACATCTTCTGAAGCCGTGTGTTACTCTGTTCTATCTACCTTGCGGCTCCGCATGGCGCTTATCTCCACAGTATCCATGCCTTTCCTAGGCAAGTCAGATCTGCACAGCCAGGCCCGAACAGACTTTATGGGGTCTTCTGCTCTTCTCCTTTCCCACGCTGTAGCACACTCTGCTTGGTTTGAAAGGCAGAATCATTTCGTTCCTTTGTATTTTAATTATCTATCCAGTGACGGTGAAAACGATGTCTCAAAGCGGAGGGTGCTGCAGCATGCCCTAAAGGTTAAGCTCAAGGTGACTCTGAGCTCTTCTTGTGGCTCATTCCAGATATGGATCCCCTCAGATGAGAAATGCTTCATCTCCAGCTCTCGGGCATTTAGTTCTGGGTTTTGCAAGCTGCACTATCCGTAGTAATTCCTGGATGGAGATGTGGTTATATCCGTATCTGGGTCTTAACACACTGATGGCCAAGGCGTTGAATTAACTCTGGAAGCAGACCAGGAACCAGTGGAGAGACCACAGCATGGGGGTGAGGCATGGTGGGGTGGTGCGTGTTCCCAGTTGTCAGCCCATTGAGGAGCTGGGTAGCTGCATTCTGCCCAATCTACATTAAAATCCACATTCAGCGAGTGTGGCTTCACTTTTCCACCAGGTTGTATCCTTGCTTTAGGCCCTGTACTGAGCTTTGCTTGGGTTAAGGGTCTGTTTTTCTTTGGACTCCATGCTGATTCATTTCAACCAATGTGTTAAACAAATTTAGCAGACAGCACTGATCCAGAGCCAGATCCAGCAGAAAATACCACGGGCTTTCTGAACTGCACAGTCAGACATGCAGGATCTGAGAGGCACTATCCTCATTCTGGCATTTGGCAAAACAGACTGGCCATGTCCCATGGATCTGGAGCATGCCCCAGGGAAGTGGAGGCAGGAGTCTCTGGGGCACAAGAGGAAATGGAGGCACCTGCCTCGCAGCAGGATAACATGCACAAGTGCATTCATCTCTCTCACACAGCACAGGAAGTCATGGTTCACCATCCTGGCGGGGAGTGACGGTTCACCACCACCTCACTGCCTCAGTTAGCAACCTATTGTTCCAGCCCTTGGTTTTCGGTTCTCCAGAGGACAAACAGTTGCTGAGCTTAAAGACAGATCTTGTGAGGGTCCATCACAGATATTTATAGGAAGGCTCACTGCCTCCAGCTTTCTCAGTGCTCCTTTCCAGCAACTCTGCAATGGTGAAGTATGAAAAGATTTGCACTGAGGCCCTACTCCATAATCATCCCCTTCTCCTCCCCTCAGTTCACTCTCAAATTGCTCTGCTCTGTTTTCGTGCCTCTGCCCACATGCACACGCTCCATGCAGGGGTCGCTAGTGCTCCTACAGCGCACAATGAAATCCGTTATACGCTGTGTCTGTGGGGCAACCTGATTTGGAGGCTACCATTCACACCTGTGTCTGCCTCAAAACCCCACTCAACTTCACTTTTCTCCATAAGATTCTAACGCTAGCAGTTGAATCTCAGGTCCAGTGGGGCTTGGCAGATTGCTCTCTCCTTAGGTGCAGAAGTGGGCCACCATGCGACCTGCTGGGGAGAGGGTTCTCATACCATCTGGTAGCCAGTCTGATCAGAGTACCCTATCCCCTGGTTCGCTATCCACAAGCTGCGGGGGAAGGAGAAGAACCAGGCTAAGCTGCTCTCAGCCGTAGGTTGCTATTACACACATCCCACTAGCCAGCTGAGTTTTGCTTCTCTCTGCTATACACATTTGTGCTCTTCTGTTGTTCTTCTAATCCTGGAGCATGAATATAAAGTGACCTGCTTCTGTAACCTCCAGGGCTTTAAGTCAGCAAACCCTGAGGCTGCCAGACTCAACGGGGATATGGGACTACACAAACTAGGGAATGCAGGTCATGAAATACCCTCTTTCTACAGCGTATTGAGTGCCAGTACTTAGGACTCAAACTAAAGCAAAGAAGGTTGTATTCAGCTCAGAAAAATGCCTGGTAAATGGATTCCTAAATATGTGTACAAAAGGAAGATCCCTAGTTCATAATCCTGATTAAAAAACTAAACAAAACACCAATAGTACAGAACGGCTGGTCAGTTTTCAGTCTGAAGGCAAATGTCAACGCTTGCATTCAGTTTTGTTGAACACTGTCCAGTATTGTACATACTGTAACTGACCCTTTCTGTGCTGGCATCCCCAACTGAGAACTACGCAGACAATAAAGGCATAAAAGGGGTGACATAATGTAAATAAACTAAGTCTCCCGTTCCAGCTAGTTCTGAATTTCCCTAAATCTACTAGCATAATGTACATGAATCCTATCTCCTCTGCTGCTCTTCGGAGTGGGCGATGGGCGATGTTAGACAGTCACGAGTAAGATGAGTCCCCCTGTTCCAGGAAAGTAAAAGGACCCTAGAAATCTGGTGTCGTGCGATCTCTGTTGCTCTCCTCCTTACTACAGGAAAGCACAGGGAAAAGTGCCGCACTTCCACAGAGACAAGACAAGGGAAAACACAGCAAGGGGGAAAATACTTTCCTACAAGAACACGCAATATTTCACTGGTCTGTTGTGGCCGGGGTGCTCATGCAGAGTGCTGCAGCGTACATGACGAGTTTGTTATGGTCAGGCTGATCTCACATGCAGGCTGAGCGCACCGGTTTGTTACTGTAGGGGGCTGATGCTTGCCGGGGTGGCACACGCTGGTTTACTATTGTAAGGGTTTGTGATGGGTCCAGATGAGGCTTAGCCAGGTGAGGGACAATACCCCAGCATATTTAAGTCTAACTGGCTGCCCTAGACTACCCTAACCAGGCTTTTGGGGCTCAGTTAAAATAGGTAGACAATCAAAAAGGTGTCGCCCCAAGGTGAGAGCTGTAAACTAGGAGTGCAGACAGCTGCCCCCTGACCAGTCACTCAGCAGAATTAACCAGAAGAATGGTTTTGTGCCGTCAATGTTTGAGTCCAACAAAGGCAGGATTCTCTCCCCACTCGCAGCAAGCCCGGGCCCAAATGCCAGCTAGCTAGCTCAGACTCTTCAGGGCACGTCCCGCTGACGGTGTGGGGTGTCATTCATCACGGCCAGGTCCTGAACAGGCTGCCTGATGTTCTAACCTAACCCTAAGATAACGAGACAAGGCACTGGACTGGCAGGCAGAAAACCTGGGCCTTATCCCCGGCTCTGCCACCGACCTGCTGTAAGACTTTACGTTACTTCTGTTTTCTGTTTCTCCGGTTACCCTTTGACTGTCCCGTCTATTTAGATGGTAAAATCTCGGAGGCAGGGATTGTCTCTTACCATGTGTCTGTGCAGCAGATAACAGAACAGAGCCCTGATCTTGGCTGGGCTCCGGGTGGTACTGCAGTACAAATCATTAACATTAATCTGTGCACTGAGCGTTCAGTCTCCACACTGCCTAGAGAAAGGCGTTTTACCTTCTCCTTGCCCATCGCTGGATAGGGCCAGTAATAGTTAATAAATAATGCTAATACTTCCCTTGTTGAAGGTTGCTATTCTTTGCAATTGATTCTTGTTTATTTTATTGTGCAGGAGATCTGCACTGAGCCAGGTAAACCCTCCCCAAGCCCTAAAGACATGACCACAGGAAGTTATGCAAAAGAAACGTTTCAGAGTAGCAGCCTGTAGTAGTAGACAGAGTAGTCTGTATCTGCAAAAAGGAAAGGAGTACTTGTGGCACCTTAGAGACTAACCAATTATTTGAGCATGAGCTTCCGTGAGCTACAGCTCACTCCATCGGATGCAGTCAGTGGAACATACAGTGGGGAGATTTATATACACAGAGAACATGAAACAATGGGTGTTACCATACACACTGTAACGAGAATGATCAGGTAAGGTGAGCTATTACCAGCAGGAGAGTGGGGGGGGGGGGCGGCAGCGGGTGTGAACCTTTTGTAGTGATAATCAAGGTGAGCCCTTTCCAGCAGTTGACAAGAACTTGTTGAAAGAATTTGTTAGTCTCTAAGGTGCCACCAGTATTCCTTTTCTTTTTATGAAAAAGAAAGTTAGGTTTTGAGTCCCTGGGCTCCTGGAGGCCTCTGTGAAGCCATTGTCTCCTGCCCCTGGAGCCATTCCTTCAGTATACGCTGCCTGCCTCACTACTTTACAAAGACTAGTCACAAGGGGAGACATCCCCCCAGGGGAAAGATTCACCTGCAGGACAAAAACCACATTTGTCTCTACAATGTATGGATCCAGGAGAAGAGCCCCCTAACCCAGTGGTTCTCAACCAGGGGTACGCATACCCCTGGGGGTCCATCAACTCAGCTAGATATTTCCCTAGTTTGACAACAGGCTACATAAAAAACCCTAGAAAAGCCAGTACAAACTAAAATTTCATACAGACCATGACTGGTTTATCCTGCTCTATATACGATACACTGAAATGTAAGGACAATAGTTCTATTCCAATTGATCTATTTCATAATCACATGGTATTAAATGAGAAAATAAGCAATATTGCAGTAACAGTGTGCCGTGGAACTTTTGTTTTTTAACGTCTGATTTTGTTTTTAAGTGAGGTGAACCTTGGGGTAGGCAAAACCAACCTCCTGAAAGGGGTACAGTTGTCTGAAAAGACTGAGAACCTCTGGCCTAACCAACACATTGATTTCATACACTTTTATGTCATCAAAACACACTGGAAGTTGACATGCCATGGGAGCAAGCACAGACACACACCTACAGTCCCACCGCCGTCTCCCTTTCTCATTCCTTTGCACACAGTCCATCACAAGGCTAAGCTCTCTGGTGAAATAAGGTCTGAGAGAGGTGAACACGAGTCAGACAACGGAACTCAAAAGGTAGGAAGGAGCCTGCATGCCATGGAGAGAAGAGGGGTTGGAGAATGCTAACAAACAATAGAAACAAATAAAGAAAACAGAAGAGAGTACTTACAACAGAAAACAGAGAAATTTCACTTGTTCAGTAGTCCTGATGCATCAAATAATAGACAAGAAAGAGACAGACAGATGGAGGAAAAAAAAAAGCACGTGAAAAGACCTGGATATTATCTCTCATTTGAATAAATGTAACGAGTTGCACAGTTCTCTTTCTTGGGGAGGAGCATGCAGATAGGAGACAGTCCAATTCAGGGTTTATTATTATTGGAGAAGAAATGAACATTCATGCAAAAATCCAAAACCCCAGGGACCCAGGTGCCTGGAGCAGCCTACTCTGCTCCTAAATAAAGAAGAGATGGAACCTGAAACTTTAAGTGATATTCCATTGTCTGCTAACTCTTAACCACTTCAGAGTCAAACACAGACGAGCACAGGAGTTTAACAGATCCATATAGATTCCTTCCAAGATATTTCTGAAAGATGTAAGAGAGACCAGGTCATTCAGGTTTGCCAGGTTTTCTCCATTCTCTCTCAGTTAAAATCCATCCTCCAGGTTTCCCCCCTCATTAAAATTTCACCTGGACAACCTGTGAGCAGAATGGCAGCTTGTTTCATTTTTAATGTCAATTCAAGCACAAACTGTGTGCTTCCTACACTTCCCCATTTAACCTGTTTCCTGCCTCTCCTTTTGCTGCTGGTTCCACCTGCCCCTTTGGCCATGTGAATGTCAGTTAATAATTACAAGAAAAAGGCCCAAATATTTAGTGGGAAATGACTCTCTTACACAATAATCCTTTCTGCCTTCCTGTCTGTTCACAGACTACATATTGGGGTTATATCAAAAGATTAAACAGTATTGCGACATTTTGTTTCTGGTGTTTTGTATGTTGCAACTTCAAACTCTGGGACTCAAGTCACCTGGAGACATCAAGAAGGCCCAGACCCTGCTCGGAAGAAACCTGAGACACAACAGGTGAAAGGCTTACAGTGACATATGCACTCCCAGAGAGTGGATACAATTCAGCCTGCATTCCCAGTTGGCACTGTGAAACCTCAGTACTTACATGACCATTTTAAATAGCATGCTTTAAGAACTAAACATGTATTTAAAGAATCCCACATGTACATGTACCAAAATAGTCCTGCAAGGGAAGGAAAACTGCATATGCTGTCTGGGCAGATGTGATACAGCCGACAGAACAAATGGCCTGACTGTTTAACCGTACTTCTCTTCATGAGCTATGGAAGAGGAAGTTCCAGGAAGACCCGAAAACAGTTTTAGCAATACGTGATGAAACAGACATCCATTTGCATTGAGTGGAAGAACTACAGATCCCACGGTGCACCCGCAGTTGGAAAGCCCCTTCCTGCCCAACCCGCAAAACAAATCCTGAATGTGAATAAACCATTTAACAGCAGGGGATTTTAAACTTCATACACTGGAATCTCAAGCACCTGTTCTCTCTACCACGCCAGGATCGCAGGTGATTCTTGCAACCAGGTCCCACTAAGAGTTGTTACTTGCTATGCAGCACTAGCTGGTAGCTGAGACTCTAGGCTACTTGGCTGTTGTGACTAACACATCAACTGCTGAGTGTATTTGGCTTTCTCATCCTGTCAATTCATGAAGAACCACTGGATGAGAAAAAAAAAAGAAAAGATACAGCACCTTTGTGCAAATACAACAGGGCAGGAACAAAATGTAGAATCTGGCTGCCTGCCGTAGGTGTCTATCTTGCAGCTCATTCACCAGCAAGACTAGCTTAGATGAGAACAACGTGGCAGGAAACAGGAGCATTGCTGCAATTACTCCCAAGGCATCTGGGAAACAAACAAGCAGGCTACCATCCCACAAAGCAAACCTCCGGCTGCCTGACCCCGCAGAGAGCACAAAGAGCAGCAAACCCAGCACGCGGCATCACTCACGTTATCAAGCGCGACTTGGCCTTCTTTGGAGAGGCTTTGCCTATCATCAGCTCCTCGCCCTGAACCTCCAGGGTCTGAGACTCCAGGATTTCATTGAGATTGTTATCAGCTGTGGGGCAGGAGTCAGCAGCTGTGCTAGCTAAGCTCTTGGTGGGTTTAAAAGGATCCGCTGAGTCAAAGTTGTTGGGGTCAAAATGATAGGAAGCCTTTGGGAGGGGTGGGGAGTTCTGCAAGTTTGAGCTGCTGTCAAAAGGGTTGAAGTTAGGATCATCCCACTGACTGGGATCCACCGGGTACAAGGCTTTGGGGAGAGGCACCTCTGCTGAAGCCTGTTCCGGGCCATCAGCACTCGTAGGTTTGTTACCAGCTTCTCTTTGTTGTCTCGGAGTTAGTTTGCTGGCAGGTTTCCTGCCGATTTTCTTGGGCAGGGCTTTCTTGACCTCTCCGTTCTCCGCCCCATCCGTAAAATCAAATTCCAGCTTCAGAGCATGGCCCCTGGACTCCTCAGCCAACTCCACCCCCGAATCATTGGTATCACTGTTTGAAGCCATGAAGGTTTGCTGAGCTGCAGGAGGAGAGTTTTGTATTTTGGAACCTCCCATCACAAAGGGGTTTATTTTCTCATCATACTCAGCTAGATTGAACTGGTAAGATGCTTTGGGGACAGGGATGCCCTCCGTGACGGTTTCTGTTTCTGGGTTCTCTCCAGCTGTTTTCTTCCTAAGGGAAGATGGTTTCACTTTCTTGAGCTTGCTCTTGCTTGGCACTGACTCCAGGGCAAAAGTTTCAGCCTTTGGCTCAGCATCAGCCAACCCTTCGAGAGTGACAACCATGTCTTCTTCTGACATCACCCACGCTTGGGTAGCTGTGGGTACATTGGATGACAAAGTCTGGTCTGGAGCCGACACTACTGAAGATGGAGAATCAGTTTCTTTTGTGAGTGCTGAAGAAATACCCAAAGGCGGCTCTGTTTCTGGTGCAACTCGTGTCACGGATGAATCTTCATCAAGTTTGCAGTCAGTTTCTGCTTTAGAATTCTTGTCACCTTGAAGAACTGCAAGAGGCGATTGCACCTCATCCTCGGAGTGCTTCTGGGGTACGTATGTCTCAGAAATTTCAGCTACCAGCTGTTCCTCATCTTCACGTAATTCTAAAATAGATAAAAGCAGCTATTAAAACCATGCCTGCTCTACAGCATTCTAGCATATTCTGCACCTAGACATCAGCTGAATGGGTTATGGATTGGCTTCCCTACGATCTTCGTCTTCTCAAAGCTGCTCCAAGATTCATAGACACAAAGATCAATGTATGTATTTAGATTTATAATTTATCCCCAGCTGCAGATACGTTCTGTAGAGTTTAAAGTACACAATCCAGAATCTGAAGGTCACCATATGAGAGAGAATGCCCACACACAGACCATAGCTACTCACCTACCAACAAACCTGTAACGTCCTCTCCCTATGACCCACTACCACCCTAATGCCCGAGAAGAAAGATTGGCTTTGCAACTTGATTGGAAAGTCAACAAATCTGAGTTGCAGAGGACCCCTAGCTAGGACTGGTCAGATAGTGTTGATTGCGACTCCCAAGTATAAAATCTAGGTTGCAAATGTAGAATAAAACAACAAAATGCATTATTGCCCACCGAGATGGGAAGTAAAAAAGACAAATCAGTCTAAAGCAACCACAACTTGAGAAAACAACCCAGAAGTTCATTTGAAATAACATAATTTTACTTTATTTCACAGATAGCGGCGAAAGGGGCAGGTGATGTTGGGATAAGTGGTAGTACCGATATTTTTCAACCACCTTCGTTATATTTTGTCATTGAGCTAATATGTGACAGGGCATTTTTTCAAGTCCTGCTACAAACGCGCACCTTGTGCCACGCTGTTATTCCACAGCCCTAGCTTGACACCGATGAAGTGGCTTGTTCAAAAGAACGTGAGTAGGAGCAGCTATGTAATTTGCCATTTGGACACAGCCAGTTAACAATGCTACCAGCAGCCGTCTCATAAGCTCCAGGCCTTTTCCCACATCTTTACTTCCCATCCCAATGAAGGGAAGTGTCCTGTCAGCGGAAGAGGAGTATACCGCCTTCAGCCTCAGCACCATTTCACCCAAGTCCGTGGGATTTACACGAAGGCTGGTTACACCGTTCCAGTGTTCAACGATATCTGCTTGAAGGCCCCATTTCATTGCCAAAAAGCTGTCCTGTGGCCTCAGTGTAAAGAAAATTAGTCTCGGGGTTTAAAGGACAAATTACAGGCTGCAGCTTGAGTTGCAGGGGCAGCTGTGCAGAGACGGACGGTGCTATGGTGATTTGACTGCGAGTGCACATCTGGGTGTCCATACTTCACTCAAGGGAGGGGGGGTTAACTGCAGGTAGTGTATGGTACACAGTTATTTACCTTTGTACAGTTCCACTTCGAGCAGTAAATGAGTTAGGCACCCAATTCCCTACGCCCCTTTGAAAGCCTCAACCTCGTGTCTCTCCTCTAAGGCAGCCTTTGTTGGGTGAATGCAGATTTCAGGCAAAAAAACAAAACAATAAAACAAACAAAAAACAACCCGAGGAAAGAGAGCACCCTAAAGTCTGTAACATAAACTCAGGTTTTGCAGTGCAGTCTGTGCATGCCCAGCCCACAAAAGCACCGTGTAACTTTTGTGCTGGGTTGGTCTCACGATATTCAGCTGAGACATTCTGAGTAAGTTTCCCAGGCCTGAAGAAGAGCTTGGTGTAAGCTCGGAAGCTTGTCTCTCTCGCCAACAGAGGTCAGTCCAATAAAAGATCTTACCTCCCCCACCTTGCCTGCATTTCAGCATTCCTGCAGGTGAAGGTGCTGTTCACAGCAGCCAGGCTGAGCCTTGAGATGATGGTCCCAACTTTAACAACTCCCATGGATTCCAGTCCTCTCTCGGCTCTACAGACACTCCTAAAAGTATCTTGCGAACTTACAGGGAAGCTCTGAACATGATGCAGACCAAGGAAAATCCCTTTGTCTGTAGGTCTCTAATCTCCAGCAATGACCAGTGTGTAACCACTACACCCGCCTTCCTGCAGGGTGAACGGTGCTATGCAACTCCCCCGCCCACTCCAGCACACGGAAAAGCCAAGAGACCTGAATTTGTCACAGTGTCGCCAGCAAGGGGGATGCTTGTTTAGGTGAGGCAGCACCCGCCCTGAGTAAGGGTGGCTGGATCAGGCACACAGTAAGCATTGAAAGGTTTCCTAAGGACTCGTATGCTGAGCCCCACGGCGAAGGAGCTGGTCTGACAACAGCTCTGCTCACTTCTGACATCCCTGCGTTTGCTCTCCAGAAACTGTCTTATTAATTCTGACAAGCACAGCAACCACTTGGGGGCTCATCAGCCACCAAAGAGCCCTCCTGTTGCGTAACGCTCCTGACATCAGTGTGGTGATGCTGTGCCCCTTCCGGAAGGCTGATCCAAACCAGGAAGCCAAGCTAAGCTGAATTGTCTTAACCTTTCACTTGCTGTTATTTATTTTATGCTCCCATTTCCCTTTGAAGGATTCTCTATCTTCTTGATCATCATCTTCCTGGGAACTGGCTGTGATCTCAGAAACACGGGGCAGTCCCCTCACAAGTCAGGTACTGGGGAAGGTGATTATCTGAAGACAGTTTTTGCAAATATTAAAATGCTGTGTCTGAATCAGCAAAGGAGACATGTGACCAGTCAGTAGGTTCTCCGGGTAGTATTTTAAACGTCTGCTATAGCTGGTTCTCTTTTGTTTACCCAAAATGCATGGCTCACGTCACCGAGATGTATAAATGTGAGATGCCACAGTGCAGTGAAAGCAGACAAGCGTATATGCTTGAGGGGAAAAAATACAGAAAGCAGGGTCTATTAAAAGAACAGAGGGTGTGTTCAAAATGATAGATTTAGCTCACAACCAACCAACCCAGGAATATCTCTGAGTTTTTCCAGAAGATTCTCTCTCCCCATCCCTGGAATGTTGCCTAATCTCATTCTCATGGCAGCTAGCCCCTTCTGCAGAAATCCTGTCTACGAGTTCATATCTTGCTCAACACTATGCTATCCGAGAGCCTTAATCATGGATCCTGACCCACGACTTAATCACTGCCGGCCACAACTACTGCAGTTCCCTCCCTCCGTTAGTCTTCCTAAATCCTTTACTTTTTAACCTTTTCCTCTCTTTCAGGGGATCCTCAACTGCTCAGACACCTTGAAAACGACAGCCGTCAAGTGTCTAGGCGCAGAAGGGACCATACTGCTGTGAGCTGGGCTGGGAAGGAGGGAGCAGGGAGGGAGAAATGCCTGCAGTAATGAAAGCCCATCCTCAACTCTTCTGCATGCCTCTTGCATTTTGGCAAGGGGCATTTGGCCAGATTTCCCAGTACTCAGCACCCATAATTGAAGCCAGAGTTTTGAGTGCTCATCTCCCATTGTAACCCCTACCGCAAATGTCCCGGATGCCTCTGAAAAATCTGTCCTTGGCTGTGGTGTGCAGAGCTTGTCTGAAAATCTGTAATAGCACAGGAGACTTCAAGGCACAGCGCTAGTCCTGGGAAGCCCCTTTTCTACAGCCAGTACAATGGCCTATGATTTGGTCTCTGACCAGCCTGTGTAAGTGGTACAGCATCATGTCTGAAATAATGCAACTGTTAATACACTTTCACAAGGGGGATATGAATTATGGTAGGCAGGGCAGCCCACCTGACCTGCTAAACACCAAAGCACTCATCTTCATAAGGACTTTATGTCTATCAAAGTGAGTTTGTTACTGTTCCATATTTTCTGGCTACTGAGTGCACTATGGATCAGCAAAAGAAGATAAACATGGAGCAGAGAAATATCCACATTCCTGCACTAATCCAGGATGCTGAACCAAGCCTGACTCAGCTGGTGGCTTCTGATTTGCATAATTGATCCTCAATATGCTAAAAACCATGGAAATGAAGCATGAAGGACGGTCTGCACCCCAGGCTGGGGAGGGAATGTTCTCCGCTAGAAACTACCTTCCTGCCCCTGTGAAATATATTACCAAACACAACCACAATGAGACGACCTCTGTGAAGCCGTGACTGTGTAGCTCTTCAAGCCAGCACTGGGGAGGGTCTTCCTCCCACTTGTTAACAGGATAACCCTTGTTAAAGCCCACAGTACTTTACTATGCCTGTTGTATGATCCCGTGTTTCAGGCTACTGCTGTGGTACCTGTTCCTAAGGGATGATCTGACCCTGAAATTAAAGGGACACAGGACAGCCACATTGTATACCCTGGGGCAGTTCATTCTCCTTGTAGCTAGTGTGCTGACAGCCATAAACTTAAATCAGTCTAAATTCATCTACCTTGAGTAACTAAAAGAACATGCTACTCCATTTCCATGGAGGTCGCCTCTCTGACCTCTGCTGTGACCCACCCCCCCGTGTGAGAGTCGCACGCGGGTTTGGGCTCTGCGTATGAAGGACACTTCGGTTACCATCATTTTGAGCTTGGATGTTGAGATTGGCTGGGCTCTCTCATAAGAAATACTGGTGAACTGACTCTTCTGGGAAGGCACCTTGATTTTGTAATTTGCTCCCTCCTGATGCCCACCAGAGTCCAGACTTGCTCACCCTGCAGGCTGTGGCAGAGTCCACCTTTTCCCCAAACACGTGGGGAGCTGGGTTATACTGGAAACAGGAGGTGTGCATTAGGGACATTGACGGGCTTGCGGCAAATTCCAAATGGCAAGAGATGATCACCGCAAGGCACTGATCGTTTGGGTGGAGGACTGTCTTAACTTGATGGGAGGGACAGCGGTCACTAAAACCTAAACAACTGCAGAAACAAACGAACGCAGGGCTGGGGTCAGAGCCCCCAGCATCCGCGGGGCAACAGGGGATGCAGTGCTGGGTCTGGGGAACACCCCGTGTAATAGAGAAAAGCCAGTGGGGCAGTAAAGAGCCACCTTATCTATGCAGTCAAAATCCCCTCTTCACATTCCCCGAAGGCGCATGCCACCCTGCCTCTGAGGTAATCCTGGATTCCAGCTGCGTGGTCTGGCTACCTTGTTAATACCCCACAGGGGACAGCGGGTATTGGCTGTCTACAGTAAGGCAGCAGACGATCCTTGTACACACAGCACGTACCCCCTCAGCTGCGTGAGGCCTGCAAAGGCAGAGTATGGCTCGGGCCCTTCAGAACCTGCCCACTCTGACAGCAGCTTTGACTCTCACCCTGCTCCTCTCCGCCGTGTGTCTGAGGGGGTGTGAGGCTCCGTGCTGATTATGTGATAGGATTATTTTACACGCCATCGGTTTTCCCACATCATGGCCAGCCTGTACACAGCCCACAGTCCCCTGGTGGATCCTAGGCCCAGCCAAACCGCCCCGGGGTGTGCTGGCTTATCCACAAAGCCCTGTAGCTGGGAGGAGGCCGGGATGGGTAACCATTGCTCACCCAAACAGCGCTGTGTAAGGACAGGGAGCCCGGGAGTTTGCAAATGCCCCTCGCCACAAGTGTCAAACAGCAACATTATCTCAAGCGTGGGGGCAGTTTGCTGCCATGAGCCATCGGGAAGGCCATTCTCCATGGCGGGTTCCCCTGCGCAGGATGCATACAGGCGTACTGTTCTGCAGGGCGTTGGCTGCATAGTTCAAATTCCCCTGTGTAGCCAGTTCATGGCCAGAGCTCACCTCCTCCCGCCCAGGGGCCCACCCTCTGCAGAGAATCAGTCAGAGGCCAGGGGAGAGGATTAGCCTAAAGAGTTTTGAAATGAGAAGATGTTCCAACAACAACAAAGCCCAGCAGCCCCAATCCAGGCACTGCTCAGTGCAAGAGACCTCCGCTAAGCTCCCAGCACCAGCCAGTTTCTCTATTCTGTTTCCATTGATTTGATCTGGGGCAGGGGAGGGAATAAAAAACTAGTCTCCCAACACTTCATACCTGGCTATGCAAACTGGGCCAAATTCATCCCTCTGGCTTTACTAGCCACTATGCAAACCCACTGCAGCCTAATCTGCCTACCCAGTGGACAGCTCCTCCCCCAACCTGGCAGCTGCTCTTCCTCCTCCCTGCATTTCCTTTGACTCCAACGTGCTGGCTGATCAGTGGCCAGAAGAATGACATGCGTTTTTCACAAACAATTACACAGGATGCAAAATGCAAGTGACCCACAGAACCTTCCCTGTACTCCGGAGAAGAGTCACTGCAGCAGCAGACGCACGTTCCTGGCAGTCCATCTACTCCCCCCTGCCCCCCCGCCCCGCTAGCCTGGGAATGAGCCATCCCAATTGCTGCAGTAAATGCAAGCTATGCCTTTAGGGAATGCTTTCCAGCACTGCCCATGCATGGAACAGGGATGGCGTGTGCTGCTCTGCTCCTGACTCGGAGGCGCCTCAGAGGCCTGGGTGTGCATTTACATTCCAAAGAGAGTCTCTCCTGCTGCACAGCCACCCCCATGCCACTGCTGCGTGAGTCATGTTTGGAGAATGTGCGTGTGGGCTGTACAAAGACCACCACGCTCCCCGTCCCTCACGTGGGCACAGCAGAAGAGCCCCAGTGTGGCACACTCAGCCGATGCTCCTCTAAGCCCAGCTGCTTCATCAGCCTGACTGCGTCGTGCTGGTTTGTATTTAAACTCCACCAAACGCTCCAAAGTGACTTGGAAGGAAACAATTTTACGATTGACTCCCACGTGAGCCAGGCGGCGGCGCACACTGACCCGCTGAATGCGGCCAGACCATGACTCCTTGGGGCAGCTCTTCTTGCTGGCTCCTTTGAACATGAAAAGGGCACCCTAACTCTTCTGTACAGCACATCAGAGCCACGGCCATTCCCCGCAGCCCCAGAGCGGAAACAGGCCATGCCATTCCCTGTGGCTCTGGAATCCACTGCAGGCCTGGTCACTTTCACATTGCAAGGCAAGATGAATCGTTCTGTTCAGGCTTTTCACCCACTGTAGATGGTGAAGCCTCCTGCGGCAGTCAGACCCACAGCTCGGGAGAAAGGCTAGTTTTGGGATTGAGGCACGGAGCTGAAATCCAGGAGATGTGGGGCCGGACTCTCCACTGCCCTGCACCTTGGAAACTGGTTGCAGAATGCTGCCATTCTGACGTGAGACCATTCCATACCCCCATTGCACTGGTGCAAATCACTGCACAAGGTGCTGGGCAGTGGAGAACTGGGCCCCTGCGGTTTATCTCCAGCTCTGCCATTGACTTCCTCCGTGACCTCCGGCAATTCATTTCCACTCTCGGAGCCTCAGCTTTACTATCTGCAAAACGCAGCCCCGATACTCCCCTAGCTCACGGGCATAAGGGCTGGAACAGTTTGTATAGTGGGCCATTGAACCAAACTGTAAACCCTGTATATGATGGGAACCACTTCAAGCCAGGGGGTGCTACCACACCCCCAGCACCCCTAGTTCCAGCACCCATGATCACTCGAGCGGTGAGGCTTAATGCATTGGGGTTTGGCAAAGCACTTTGAGGCCCCCCCGATGGAAGGTGATATCGAACTGTAAAGCGTTTTGTAAAGCAGGGTTTCCCCACCTTTTTGATACCAGGGACCCGCTTGCTGCCTTCCTAAACGGTGTCAGAGAGACTGGTGCCAGTCCATGGACCGGCCGTTGGGAGACACTGATGTAAAGGATCGGCTGTGCGGGTGATGAACGCTGCGCACATGCCTAGCAAGGCCGCGGCACTGGTCCTGTCAGGGTAATTGGTTTGCAGGAGGGAACTGGTGAGCAGGTTCCCTGTTTTATACTCTCTTGAACAGAATGTACACAGAGGGCACTGCAGTGGTGGCCACCTTGTACACACATATAACGACACTAGTACTCGCTGGTCTAGGGAATGAAATACACCCACTGACTAACCCAAGCACAGCCCGAACACCCTATCCTCTGCCCTGTCCAAATGAGTCCATAAAACCTGGCAGCAGCAACACGCTGCAAAGACCTTCTTCCCTTTTTATTCTACACATTCCAGCCAAATGAACCAGCAATGCTTCCCCACAGCCCTGCATGCCAAGTGCCTAGCAGAAGAACCCTTTACTATCTATAGCCTTTACATTCGACTCATTCTTTGTGTGCTCCATGATTCACACATGCCCCTCTTCTTTGGCTGGGCTCAGACACAGAGCGAGCACAGGATATTTGGACTGCAGACTCAGCTCATACTTTTAAAGCTAGACTTTTCTCTGCTGTTTTTTCACTGTTGTTTAACAGACACTGGTCTGTTTTAAGTCTATTTTGCTGTTAAGCATCAGGATACTTGTGAATGGTGCTTTACAAACCAACCAGTGATAATGCTGTTAATATACAGTATAACATGAGCCTGAATCACGGGTAACAGAAGTAAATGCTGGTGAGAGCTGCTACAATCCAGGATCTGTTTTTAGTCCTTCTGCTTAATTCCTTGTGAAAAATAACTCTGTAGGAGAGAGGGAGGAGGTGTCTTTAGAGAGAATAGGGCAGAATTAGGGTCTCTCTAGTCCTGGATGATAAAGAAAAAGAGTTAAGAAAAGATTTTGTGCGGGAAGAGAGAACGAGCGCAGTGGCCTGGCCTGAAAGTGAGTGGGACGTTCTGTATCTCTGACTCTGAACATGCAGGGTGCAATGTATCTAACCCTAGTTCGACTGTCTGTGCAACAGGCCTCCCCCGTTCAGTGCTTTTGTCCGTACAGGTTTCATAACCTAATTTTATTTCTACATACTGATGATATCACAATTTTATGTGGATAAATGAGTTTCTATTCCCACTAACCCATCTGAGTACGGGGAACGGCCGTGGCATGTCTGTGCATGCAGCTTCTACGGACAGCAGCCATTTCCCAAACACTCTGGGCACCCTGATCTCGCTGTCCCTGATACCTCTGTTGTTTAAACACTGATAAGCAATCATTAAACTGGACTGATTCCTGATTATTGTATCGATGACAGCTACCACAGCTCTTGAGCGCCAGGCCACTCGCATGCAGACTGTGCTAAGTACACTGCCCTCCCAGCCTCCCAGGGAACCAAGATGCATTGTTATGAGGAGGGTTTAATGTCTGCATTAGCCAAGATCCAGTAGTCTTATATCCCAGGGAGCCTTCTGAGCATAGTACATGCATCATGAGAGGCCTCACTCCATCGTTTCAAGAGCTGAGTACGTCACAGAAACTTTGCTGGAGGGCAATGGATGAAGCCTCTTGGAAACACAGGCTATTTTTCAGCTGCAATGTTCAAAGTTGCATCCGATGACGTGAGCTGTAGCTCACGAAAGCTTATGCTCAAATAAATTGGTTAGTCTCTAAGGTGCCACAAGTCCTCCTTTTCTTTTTTGTGAATACAGACTAACACGGCTGCTACTCTGAAAAATGTTCAATGTGATACTAAGAGCTTGTCCGGAGAGAGACAGTGACTGCTTCCACTGCCGGGTACCTGTGCCTGCCTCACTCCATCAGCAGTTCCGAATTGCTCCCTGGCCAAGAGTTCCAGAGACCCGAGCCCATGTGGCTGGAGTTGGGTTTGTGGTTTCTAATGGATCTATTTCATCTAGAGCCCGAGGCAGACACAGCGGGCAGCAGCTGAACTCAGCGGAGACTACATTCGTCCTGAGTCGGTTCCCCAGCACCCTGCCCCGCTGATGTGATCTGCCAGTGTGAAACTGTCACGGACACTGAAGATAAAGAAAGGGACAAGCTTGCCAGGAGCCTTCCTTGCAAGGTGACCTTCCAACAAGACCTTGGTCTATGTGCCACCCATGAGGAGCTGGCTCTAGCACCCAGTGTCAAAACCGCTCCTGTTTACCAGCAGCAGCACTGGTATGTCGCTCGCCCCTGATATTCAGCTGTCAGGGAATGAGAGCATAAACGCAACACGTCCTAGACAGTGCAGCTGGTTACCCTGCCCTCTCAGCAGCCCTAGCCCCATGCCCTGAGTAGGGCCCAGGAACACTGCAGCCTTTGTCTGGGATACCATGAGGAGCCCGTTCATTTGCGCACTGAGTTTTGGCCCAGGCAGTAGTTTTTAGGAATAGTTCTTCCCAGGAAAATCAGGGACAAAATGCAGTTCTCGGACACATTTAACATGTTGAAGTGTCTCCCTGGAGACTTGTGCCATGTGCCTCCTTGAGCCAGAGTCTTTGTAGAGATGATCAGAAACCCAGCAAGGAAAATCTCCTGAGAAATCCCACCCTCTACGCCCCAGAACATCAGCCCACAAACGGAGTAACCTTTGGCTTTTCTAAAAAGCAAAGGATTGCGCTGCTAGCCCTTGGCAGCAAGAGTGGCCTCCCTGCCCGAACCTCTCCACTGAGGCAAACAAACAGCACCTGCTGCCAGTCTAGCTGGACTACCACTAGGGTCTCTGCCCCAGCAACAACAGGAGACCAGGTTCACTAATGATGGATGGTCCCTCTACTGAAAAGGCCTGGCAGCAGATCCCAGCGCTGACTGCATTTGCTTGGTACTGTGGTCCGATGGTGGGCTGGAGTACAGGGCACATCACAGTAAGGAGCAGCTCCAACTCTTGAGCTCTGAAGTGAGCTGTAGCTCACAAAAGCTTATGCTCAAATAAATTTGTTAGTCTCTAAGGTGTCACAAGTACTCCTGTTCTTATAGCCAAGAATGTTTCCACCAGTCTCAGCGCCCCACTGGCTGAAACAACAACCTAATGGAACAGAGGTAATCAGCTGCAACTCGAGGGAGGTAAATTACAAACCCAGCATAAACAGATTGAGCAATCAGCAAACGCCTGTGAGCGAAACACCAGGGCAATGAGTCCCTGTTGGGTGAGGAAGGGCAGAGACTAGATCAGGTCACCAAGCCAGCACTATGTGCCCAGTGAGAGTGGCTAGTCCCAATGTACGCTGTGTCCCCAGCTACCCTCTCACCCAGAGACACTGCATGGGGCTTTTTCTACCCTCCTGCATATGGCCTTGGAGATCTACAAGTCACCATGCTCTGACATGATTCAATCACCTGCCCTGCAGATTGGATGGATGAGTAGGGTGCGGGGGGAGGTCCCACAGAATCCTTTTCATGGATAGCCTTCCACATTGTTTACAAAGCCACCACACTGCAACGAGAAGTAGATGTAGACACAGGAACTGACAACAGCACCCAGTCTGGGCATTAACCCTGATTTCCACTTAGAAACTCAATCCGGGAGTGTGAAGGGCTAACAGGGCTGGCTAGCACTCAGCATTGCGCAGGGAGGGAGTGTGTGGGAGAGAGCAGATGACTGGAATGAGATATATGGTATCACTAACTGTATCATGGGATCCTGGTTGACCGCAGCCATAGAGACACGAGAACCTGACTGGGCAATGAAGCCCTTGGTTCTCTGCAGCTCTCACTGGCTGTTTCTTTAACAACGAGGATCAGAGATTTTAAGTTTCTAAAATTTTAACAGCGACCATACTGGGAAGCAGTATGAAAAACCGTGAGTGCATGCAGGAGAGGTATGCACATTTCAACCCCTTCTAGGGCCAGCATTTTAACAGAGGTAAATTCAGATAGGATTCCTGGCATTCAGAACTAACATGGCTGTTACTCTTTTGCAGTATATTCAACCTGCGGTTTTCTGTCAGAGCAGTGGATTCTGACTATTTCTGCACATAATTTATATGCAATACCATCCGCACAGCGTGAGGTTCCTTGTACAGCTCTGCCAATGCCCTTCCATGCTGGCCGGTAGGTGCCCCTTCTGTTTCAGTGCTAATTCCCCAAGCCCCACCCCAGCTCTGCCAATACACCTCAGCCATCACCTGGTTTTCTAGATCAGGGCTTACAATGCACAGGCTATCATGTCAGATTGTCCAGCTGTGGTTCTGTTACCTGGACAAATGCCCAAGAGCAATTAAATTGAGACACCCAAATCCACTTAATCAGTCCCAGATGTCCAGAGGTCAACTCCTGTTCATCTCCGCACTGTGCCACTGAGATTATAAAATCCCCTTTACCCAGGCAACAAAATCTCAGCTTCAGACAGTAATGAGGAATGGTTGAGGGATGAAACATCGCATCAGCTACTGTGAAAGAGGGCAGAGTTGCGCCATCGCAAATGCAAAGGGCCTGCCTGCTCTACGGCACCCATCAATCAGCTGACTGTCAAGTGACTCCCCGAGCCAACAAGAGACATATTTACCCAGGCAGGGTTTTCAGGAAGAAGTCAGGGAGGGCGCTTCGAGAAATAAGAGTCTGAAAATACCCTTTGCTCCCCTCCATTAGACCGAGCAGCTTCTGGCTGCATGCTGTGGTCTTCACTGGGCCGTGGGGAAAAGCCTCAGCCCCTCGGGGTAACTCACAAAACCGGCTCTCTGGACATCTTCGCCATATTGCCACATTCCTGCTGGCTCTTTATCGCTGCTCCGGGGGTAGCAGGTGGGTGTGACCAACTATTGCAAAACAGCCTGATTATAATTGCGCACCGTGAGGGCGCGAGCTGGGGAATCGAACTGACTCAGTCACATGTCAGTGCAACCCTTGGCCCCTCAAAACTGTCCAATAAATCAACATTTCACTCAACTTAAAATGGCCCTTTGCAGCAGGTGCATAGCCCTGAGCATCTGCATTTAAACTATCCTGCCCAGGAACTGCAAACACCTGGCAAGCATTATTCAAGAAAACAACTTCCCCTCCCCAGCCCCACCCTGTTTTCTGCATCCAAAGCAAAATAAAATGAGACCAGAAAAGATGCATGCCATCTCTTTACCTTGGGTCCTGGCCTCGGCCACATCCAATCCCAGTGATGGGTCACAGATCTCCTTTACAGGTGACCGGATTGGGGTTTCTGCTTCAGGGGTCTCAAAATTGCCTTCAGAATCCGAGCTGCCAAGGAGGGGAAAAGAATGAAGAATTACCACTTTCAAGGCTAGCTCTGAAATGCTTCACATACGTTCCCTAAATATCCAGCCAGACTGGATTCCAGCTCCCAGGCGACCAGCAAATCAACCGATCCGCAGATGACATCCCATGGCTGGGAGTGATTCATTCCCAACACACCATGCTAACGAATGGAAAAGGTAGAGGAGATGAAACCATGTTACACTCAATTCCCCTTGAAACTTCCCTTCCAGCCTCCCTCCCCCAGATGCCCATCTATCAGAGATTAGTCACATAGCGCCACTACACTTTGGTACCTTTTGCACAGATTGTTTTTATGTGAAAACACACACCGGCTATCTCAGCATGGGTCAGTGACCCCTGGGACATGGCACCTCCGACTGGAGTCCCTTCCTCTAAAGCTCCAGCTGGCTGTTGGGAAGCTCAGAAAATAAGCCTTTACCTGCGGGTTTCATGTCTGCTAGCATTCGCACTGAGACGAGAGAGCACCATGCCAGAGCAGCTGCCGGGGCCTGCAGGACTGCTCTGCCACAACCCCCTTCCCCTAGGATTGCTGCCTCTCCGTGGGACCAACGGTGCCTAAATCCACGAAGCCGAACGTGTCCGGAAAGGAGCGCAGGTCCCAGGATGCTGGGAATTAATACGCTAATGCTACACACTGTGTCTAGGGAGCCGAAGGGAAGGGCAGAATTAGCAAAGGCAGATGCAGATGCTGAACATTCAATGCACTGAACAGCCAACAAGCTCTGAAGGGAGAAGCTGACAAGCCGGGCAGATGCAGCACATGGGACTTCACCCCGCCACAGCAGAGCCTGTTGTCCCTGGAAGGATGCATCCTGCTATGCCATCACACGTGCGAGGCAGCGGGGACTGGAGACCAACGGGACTGCGACAAGTTCAGGGGCCGAGTCCCCGCAAAGCAGGGATGCTGCATACTTGCCTGAAACTCAATGACTTGGTCTCCGCCTGCGAGTCGTCCTCCTCTATTTCTTGATCTACCCCGCCATCCTCACCGTCACCAGCACCCCCCCCTCGCACAGCAGACCAGGTCCACTTGGCCCACTGGACCGGGGAGAGGATCTGCCAGGGGCTAAACGCCATGAGAACAGCGGCCCCAGCTCCGGCTGCCAGGGGATTCTTTCCAAAATGGAGGGAAACGGTGACAAACGCCTGTAAATATTTCTAGCTGAGGCGCGGATGTGGTTAAAAGTGAACCATCGGCTCCCCGCTCTCGGCAGCTTCCTCCGGGGCAGGCTGCTGCAGAGCCGCGGAGGCGCTTCCAGATGCTGCACGCCCCTGGGGCCGAGGCTTAAGCAGCCGCGCTGACTTGCATCTCCCAACAATGGCCACGGAGAGCAGCGATCTGCCCCAGATTTCCACGGCGCTGCACGAACCCTTGGCAGCAGAACCGGCTGCACCGCCCCAGCCGCCCTCGCTCCATCCGAGCCCGCGGCCGCCGGAGTCAGCTGGCCGCCGGAGCCAGCCCCGGCCCCCCCGGGCTGTACTACTCGCGCGGGCAGGGAGGGGGCCCGGCTCGGCGCCTCCCACCCTTGCCGCCCGGGAAGCTTATTTCCCCCGCTGCGTGGAGACTGGTCGTGACCAATTTGCGGGTGAAGCGAGCAGGCTTCGGGCTTGCTCAGTTAAAGACACCAAGGGGAGAGGAGAATTCAAAGTAATTCCCACCCCCCCATGCCCTGGCACCAGAGCGTCCGCTCTGGGAGTGAGCGCTCGCTGCCTGGGAGCCTGTCCCTCCTTCTCCTCCCTCCGGCTCGCGAGCGCGCGGCTCCCGGGATCCCAGCTCCTCCAGCCCGTGGTAGCTGCACACAGACCCCCCCGGGGCACGTCGAGGACTCTCAGGCTCCTCTCACAGTGGCTCTAGTTATCTCGGCACCCGGGGGCTCAGAGACAGTTTGGGGAAAGATGCTGCAGCCGACAGAGCTGCCTTGTATTGTTTCGTGCTGCTGTTGAGATGAACTTTCCTTCCCGCCCCCGGCTCCCCGCTTTCCCTTCTGCTTTTGCGGGGGTTTCTCTCGCCGGCCCGTCGAGCAGGCGTTTCTGAAGCGAGGCGGCTGACTTGTTAACCAGGGGATCCTCTGCATTTCTGACGGGTGCGGGGAGCAGCGGGGCTTCCCGGTTCTCTTTTCACCCCGCGGCACGTTTGCTGCTTGGCCGCTCCGCCCTGATAGCATTTGACACCCATGTGGCAATGGCATAAAGGCAGAGGGGGATTGGTCCCAAGAGCGGGATTCTGCTCTCACTCGCACCAGTCTAACGCCGCTGAAGTGCACCTCGTTTACACCAGTGTGGCTCAGGTGACTCGGCCCCGGGCACGGTCCGTGTCCTGCCATGATGCAGCAGGAGGAACCGGATGAGCCCAGAGAGCCCTGCCACTAATCGCCAACACAGAGCACTTGTGGGCAAGGGAGTTTCCTCCTCTACCCGGACCCATAGGCACCGTGGGCAAACAGCACACCTGGCTCTATGGAGGCCACTCTCCCAGACAGGAGCCCCCCCGCACCTTCTGCAGGGCATGAGGTTTCCCACCCAGAGGCAGCACAGACCTCTGGGCCTGGTACAGCCACGGTGACTGCATGGCCTGCTCCAGTGTGGGACCTCACTGGTTTTTTGAGACGCGATTGGCATTTTAACCACCTCTGGGCAGCATAACAACTACAGATCCTCAGCAGGCTCTGCGTCTCTCGGACATGCCAAAGAAAGCACGGTTCTGCTGCACAGGAGTGTTAGGGTGGCCCACTTAAAAGAGGTGAAGGTGTCTGATATCTAAAGAGCACAATTCATCCCCCCACCCTCTTGCCAGCCGCCTGACAGATACTGTCTCCCCCTTTGTGCATGCCTAGTCATTGGGAATAGCAGTCGGGGCGAGGTCAGCCGGGCAGCTGTCTCTGGGCTTGCAAGCTTACACGGGGTGCTGACCCTCAGCCATATGCCTGAGCACAGCCCCAGCTCTGCACTTGTTGGCCAAACAAAGAGAAGAGGGTATATTGGCCCCGGGCTATTTCTGGGGTTCTGCACTGTGCCCAGAGGGAAAGAACAGCCTGGTGGTCTTACTATCCAAACCACGAGAGCATGCACTGTGCCACCTCTTCAGAAAGCAGACACTCCCCCCCTCCACCCTAAAGAGTCACCAGCACGTGGGTAGAGCAGGGAGCTGGGCAGTGGTATCTGAACAGTAACTGGGGCAAACCCCTGCCCGAGACACTTTCCCGGGAAATTCTGGCTCCATTAGCTTGGGTTGATATTTGAGGCTTTTAAACCCTCCCTGGAGGAGCCTTCCCAGGGCAAACCATTTATTTATTAAAGAAAGGTGTTTTTAAAGAGCTCTCAGCCTCGCCTTGTGATGTGACCAAATTCCCTGCAAAAATAAGCTCAGTCAGTAAACACTAGTCAGGTGATAACACTCCATAAACAAATGCCTCCAAAGCAGTCCCTTGGGAATTTTCCCATAAAGTGGGATCAGGCTCTAAGAGTCATCAGAGCTTGGACAGACTGTCCTGAGTTCATTACTTCCCACACATCAGCGAGAGGAGGTCCAGGTTTCTGACACCTCCCGGATGCACAAAGTGCCTGGGTGGAATGCACAGGAATTTGGCAGCAGGTTTGTTACAAACGCTGGCGTTATCAGCTTTGAGCCAACTGCTGCTCGGACAATCTCAGCCTTCCAGAGCAGAATGTTTGCAGATGAAGATCCAAGCTCCCGGCTGAAATCTTTGCATTACCTTAGAGGGAAAAGGTTTGTGTTTCAGAGTTGACTTATCCACCTTCTTCCCCTGCCACTTCCAGAAACATTCTGGGCAAAGGGATGACAATTGGAACAAAAGCTGCGAAACTCAGCTCAGTGCAATGCACAGAAGTAATACTGGCCTTGAATAATTCTGCACAGTGTGCATGTGACAGGCCACAATCACAGACAGTGTGCAACTATTCTGTAAATTAGCAACTAATTGCAATCGTTAGGAATGCTTTCACATGAGCACAGGAATCGCGATACCAGATCAGACCAGTGGTCTGTCCAGTAGTGACTGTCTCTAACATTGGCCAGCATCAGATGTTCAAAGGAAGGTGCAGGAAACCCCACTGTGGAGAACTGTCAAATAACATCCCCAAAGCGGCCCCATTGTGCTAGGCACTCTGTGAACATAGAGTAAAAGGCAGTCCCTGCCCTGAAGAGTTTACACTCTAAATATACAAGACAAGCAAAGGATGGGAGGGGGAACAGAGGTGAAGGAACTTGTTCAAGGTCATGCAGCAAGGCCAGAACTAGAACCAGGTCTCCTGACTCCCAGTCCTGTGCCCTGTTCACTGGGCCACACTGCTTGAGCCCTAATCAATTTACCCTCCCAACACTCCTGTGATGTAGGACAGTGTAATTATCTGGCTACAGGCCACAGTGAAAGCTGAGGCAGGAGGACATTGCACTGCTAATAACTGCAGTGCCGATGTGGGAGGTGCTGCTTGGATGCGTAGAGAGCCGTGCAGGGTATATACCCTGCGGGGTCAGGTGTGCAGGGTGCTCGGCTCGGCTCGCCTAAGCTGTGGCTCACCATCTACACAGCTATTTATAGCCTTGCTAGCTGAGCATGCAGTGTCTGTTCTCTGCATGCTCCCTCGAGGGTAGACATACCAGAGGAGTTAAGTGACTTGTTCAAGGTCACACAGGAAATCAGTGGCAGATTCAAGAATAGAACCTAAGCACCCTGACTCTCAGCACCAGGCTTTAATGCCACTACCATCCTCCCTGCTGGCTGGTTGTGATCGGAATAGAAATCAGTTGGTTTCCCCTGTGGTGTGTGCTCTTCTGGGCTGCAGAGTACACGCTGAGTTTTGGGGAAGATCTTTACAGAAGCTGATTTTGAGAGATGTGATGATGTTGCATTAATAGCCCCGTAGTGCTGCACACTATAATCTGAACACTGCCTCCCCTGCATCACTGTTTACCCAAGGACCTAGCTAGCGCGACTGCATTGCTGCATTTACAAATAGCACATGGCAACTCGGATTTTGCCAGTGGCTCTGCTGAGAAAGATGACAATGCGAACAATGAAGAAGTAAAGATGGCCGGGCTGTCGGCAGTAGGAACACAAGTCCATCTCTGCTGCAAAGAGGAAGTATGTGGCTCAGCAAATTTCTATAAACCTCCACTTGTTGGACGGGGATCAGAGACACGTGAGCCAATCAGGAGGAGGAAATTAACAGCATCCTTCCATTGTGAAGGCTGCACAATCAGTACTGCCAAGAAAGGAGCCTCCCGTCACCACAGGAGAGGAAGCAGGCAGGGATGAGGGTGGTGAAACCAAACTGTAACACTTCAGAGGCACTGTAAGAGACATCAGGCAGGGGGACAAGCTTTGTACATGCAGTGCCTGAGGGTGTGAAGATACCAGGGATGGTCTACGAGCAGAGTCAGCATCCACTTGCCATTTATTTATGATAGACAATTAAGAAAACAACCCAAACCAAGCCCAGCCTGTCAATAATGCTGGCGTACACAGAGCAACACCCAAGTGAAGGAGCACACAGCTAGAAGGAAACTGGATTTTGACATGCACCTTCAGCATCACCAACTGCTGAATGTTGCTCAGCACCATCAGCAGGTGTGATCCACCGGAGCAAAGAGAAGAGAGAATCTGCCGGTTTCAAAGGTGTCTTCCACAAGCCACTGAGCCCACGACGAGATCCGAGGGGACACAGGCAGTTTGCAGCCTGTGCCTGGCCTACCCATCGAGCAGCACCAGTGATTTTTATTCACTGTAATGCAGTATGCTACTGGACTAGGGCCTTAGGGTGCTAGGGGCTGTACAAATACATGGCAGCATTAGAAACAGTGTGGTGATGCATAGCCTAGGATTATGCAGCCCAAGTCTGCACCCGGGCTCACTCAATGCCTCCATCTGGAGCTCCCCACTTCATAGGCGCACACCGAGCCGTCCCTACCTCCAGCATCACACCATCCAAGGTCTTACGGTGCCCTACCCTCCAGAGTTTGTCCCTGGCTATTTTCTGAAGGGAAGATCTTCAGGACTGTTGTGTCATAGCTACTACGCATGGCGAGATCAACGTCGGACTCCTCTTGCCTTTGGAGTTGAAGGAATAACTCCACTGCCACTCGTGATGCGTTGGTCAGAGTGAGCAGCATCCTGGTCAGCAGTGCGGGATCCATTCCTGCAGCCCGAGGAGGCCGGGCGCCCCGTACACAAACCGTTGAAAGATGGTGCCAAACACGGATGGAAGCACCGGGATTGCTGGGATGCGAAGCAACGCATCACGGGGCTTTGGGACTGGACCCAGGATGCCCCGCAACCCCCTCCACCTTCCCACAAGTCTTCGCGGCAAAAGAGAAAGAGGTGCTCTATGGGACAGCTGCCCAGAGTGCACCGCTCCAAATAGCACTGCAAGTGCCACAAGCGTGAACACTCTGTTGTGCAGGCAGCTGTCAGTGTGAACACACAACTGCAGTTTTCCTTTGGCGCTCTCTGAGCGGCGCTGTCCTGCCGGTGCTGTCACTCTGCCAGCGTAGGCGTGCCCTGAGAGCAGAGGTCAGCCCTGTCCTCACACTGTACCTGAGCCTTCTACTCTTAGGTGAGAATGAGCCGTGAGGTTTCTGGTGGGCTTCGGTGATGTGCCGAGCCCCAGGCAAGGCAGGGCAGAAGATTCGGATCACAGTCACTCTGATTCAGCCATTCCTGCGCCCTGCTGGGTCCCGCAAACCAATGACTCTCCTGGCTAGCTTGGTTATTACTTTTAAATGAAGGTATAAAAACCAGAGGCTGTTTCCACCCAGCAGCAAAGCTCTGCGGAGGTTTAATATCCACCTATTTAAAGCTCAGCTCCCTGGCTCTCTCTGTTCACAGCCTCCTCACTTGGCACTTTGCTTCGCCAACTCCTGTTAGAACAACTCTCTTATTTGTTCCTTCCACATTACAACACTGAGCTCCATTCCCCCCAAGGTGCCCTGTCAATCCGCTCACTGAAAATGTAATTCCAGTGTCACTATTACTACATCGTTGTCTGCAAGGCTATCGTTGGGTGTCCACTTTGAGGGAGGCAGAAAAGCATAAATATTTCACGGACCGACCTGTTCGGTTTTAAAGGTCAGTCTAAACTGACCGTCAATGCATGCAGCTTGCAGACTGTTATTGCATACTTTAACCAGACTTTGCTGGCTCTGCCTTATCCCTTCCTGAGACCTTTCTTTAAAGTGCTCAACACCAGTTAACACCAGTCTCCAAAGGGGCAGCCGTGACTCCCGTCAGCACACGGTGAGCTCCAGAAGCAGCGTTCCTGAATCGCAAATGAATCCCTACACTTGGAGCATGTTCCAAGATGTCTGTGCAGATCAGTGGCTCCAGAGGGAGGGTATTTTAGAGTGTGTCCTGCATTTTGTGCTCCTGCCTGGCTTTCAAGTGCTTTTGAGTTTCTACTTCTGGACGGACGGCAGTACTTGCAGGAGGAAGCCCCTTTCAGTCCTCTTCCCAGCCTCAGCTTGCTCCCCTCGTTCTACAGTGGGTTCTATTTAAAAACCCAACACAACATCACTGCTCCAACTAAATGAGCAAAATGCATTTTTCCCTTTTGTCTTTTGCAAGTGAGAAAGGCGACAGCCCGAATGCCTTGGAGAGCAAATCTGTCTTGAGGGCTTGGCACTGGTGCCGCATGGGCATCAGCAAAGCAGCTTCATTCACACTGCTCCACCCTAAACTAGGAGGATCCTGTCTCTGAAGGCAAGAGGGAAATGGTCTCCATGGCCCATTCAGCCACCAGCCCCTCTGCTAAGGCTGCCAACAGCCAGATTACTTAGTTCCAGTTCTTCATGCACAGATTTGCAGGCATGAACAGATGATGGTCCAGTCTGATCTCTCCAGTGGTTACGATGGTAGCTGGGTGATGGAGCAGGAGTGCATCTACCGACTGGCTGCTGAACAGCATTCAGACTGTGATGAATTTGGATTGGGACCTGTAATTCGGAGGTGAAAAGGCTCAATGTCTCCTCACCAGCCAGTCAGTCTCCCCTGAAATGTCACTAGTTGCCTTATTAACCTGCTCAGGGACACAAGCCTGTCTTTCCCCTCTCAACACACCTGCCAACCTTTTGCTTGAAGGATCATCCAGCCTCTTACTGCTCCAGCAAATCTCATGTCCCTGTTGATGACTGGGGTTGCAGCGTTTGTGCAGACTCCATTCTAGCTGCTTTCGGGAAGGAAGTGGAGAGTGTACAATGCAGAGCATGAATCCCTTGTTCTGTGACAGCAGCTGCACGTACCAAAAGGCTCGGAAATCATCTCTAAATTCGTACCTTGCCCTGGCTTTTCTAAGAGGAAAAGTCTCTCTGTTGTCATAGAATCATAGAAACGTAGGGCTGGAAGGGACCTCCAGAGGCCATCCCGGCGCTGAGGCAGGACCCAGTAACCCTAGACCATCCCTGAGAGGTGTCTCTCCAACCTGTTCCTAAAAGCCTCCAGTGACGGGGATTCCACCGCCTCCCTCGGTAACCTGTTCCAGCGCTTAATTATCCTTAGCCTTAGAAAGATATTCCTAATATCCGACCTAAATCTCCTTCGCTGCAAACCGGGCCAGTTATTTCTTGTCCTACCCGCAATGAACGTGGAGTGAACACCAGCCTCTTGATAACTTTTTCATAGCCCCTCCCCTCCCCCAACTTTCTCTGCTCTGGACTACACATGGTCAGTTCTTTCAACCCTTCTTCACGGGTCACGTTTTCTAAACTTCTTATTTTTGTTGCTGTCCTCTGGACGCTCTCCAATTTGTCCACCTCTTTTAAACTGAGGTGAGCGTGAACAAGGTGTTTTACACGCAGCACCACCTAGTGGCTGAACTGTACAGTACAGTTTAACATTCCACGACACAGAGAAGCAGGAACGGAGCATGGAGAATGGGGTCTTTTCTCTCCCCTGGTGGCTGCTCAAAGACTCATAGACCCTAAGATCAGAAGGGACCATTCATGATCATCTAGTCTGACCTCGAGCACATAGCAGGCCACACAACCTTGTCCACCCACTCCTGTAGTAGACCCATAACCTCTGGCTGAGTAACTGAATACCTCAAATTATTATTTAAAGATGTCAAGTTACAGAGAATCCACCATTTACACTAGTTTAAACCTGCAAGTGCCTCACGCTCCATGCTGCAGAGGAAGGCGAAAAACTCCCAGGGTCTCTGCCAATCTGACCTGGAGGAAAATTCCTTCCTGACCCCAAATATGACCCTCAGTTGGACCCTGGGCTGTGGGCAAGGCTCCAGGTTAAGGCTCATGGACTGCTGGGGGAGCAAATCCATCGCTGAATTTTACAAACACGAAATAAAGCCTGTTACAAACAGGGGCCAAAGCCCCAGCTGCTGCCAAGGAGCACACAGCACAGACAACGGGTCCTGGGGGACTGCATGTAAAGGTGGCATAACACTCCTACTTACATTGCTCCCACCCCAGATGGGTCCCCTGGCACGTGTTAAAGTGGTCTCAGGGTTATTATGCAGGCTGACAGTCGCCAAAAATGACATAAAGAATGGCTATACTGGGTCAGACCAATGGTCCATCTAGCCAAGTGTCCTGTCTTCCGGCAGTGGCAGGTGCCAGATGCTTCAGAGGGAATGAACAGAACAGGGCAATTATAGGGTGAGCTATCCCCTGTTGTCCAGTCCCAGCTTCTCACAGTCAGAGGTTTAGGGACACCCAGAGCATGAGGTTGTGTTCCTGACCTTCTTGGCTTATTGCCATTGATGGACCAATCCTCCAGGAACGTATCTAATTCTTTTTTGAACCGAGTTATACTTTTGGCCTTCACAGCATCCCCTGGCAACAACTTCCACAGGTTGACTGTGTGCTGGGTGAAGAAATATTTCCTTGTGTTTGGTTTAAACCTGCTGCCTAATCATTTCATTGGGTGACCCCTGGTTCTTGTGTTAGGTGAAGGGGTAAACAACACTTCCTTCTTCTCTGTCTCCAAACCATCTCTGATTTTATGGACCTCTACCATATCCCGCCTGAGTCGTCTCTTTTCTAAGCTGAAAAGTCCCAGTCTTTTTAATCTCTCCTCATACGGAAGCTGTTCCATCCCCTAAACATTTTTGTTGCCCTTCTCTGTACCTTTTCCAGCTCTAATATGTTTTTTCTGAGATGGGTCTGCAGACCAGAACTGCAGGCAGTGTTCCAGGGGAGGGCGTACCATGGATTGATATAGTGGCATGATGATATTTTCTGGCATCTGAGGAAAGCCATGCTCACACTCCCTTTGTTCAGGGATAGTGATGGCGTCAGAGCTTCTCCAGAGACTCAACACAGCCAGGGGAACCCCCTTCCTTTCGCTGGAGTGATCCTCCCAGACACACCAGCCCAATGGCCAGTTCCCTCCAGCAGCGCCACGCTCAAGAATCAGGCCCCAGAGCTTTGCATTCCTCAAATCCTTCAGCAGCTGGCAGCCTGTGAACACTCTGTGCAGGACAGTAAAATAATCGTCATGATATCGTTTCTTCAGTGGCCCCTGCTCCCTAGCCAGGAGCAGGTATCTCACCGTGCAGTCTGTAATGCACCCACCACTTTGCCACATTTGCAGCCTATGGACCCAGCTCTGCAAACCTGTATGGCCAAGAGTAGCCCTCATTGAAGCAGCGACTCTGCTGTGCTCAGTGGGGCTGTGTGAATGAATAAGGCTACTCATGGATAAGGGTCAGGCCACAGGACATTATTTCCTTCAGCAACTGATTGCTGCAGTCTTCTTCCTCTGGGAAGGCAGCTGGAAATGCAAGTCTAAAACCTGACCCAGCATGACCAGTGTTTGTCATAGTTTAACCTGAGATGCCCTGGGTTGGAGAAAGGAGCGTGTCTGGAATATGTATTTTGGTCCCAGTGTGCCAGCTCTAGGAAGGTGTACCTCTTGTTTTGATCTTTTTCAGGAGATGCACTGTAAGTCGTCAGTGGATTAGTTTCTGGTGAACACATGGCCAGTGGTCCATGGCCATCATTTGTACTTGTCATCAGATTTTCCTTTTTCTCCTTCAGCTGTTCAGCTGACTGAGAAAGATTTCATTTTAACAGTTCTGTTACTTTGCAGTCTTCAGTTAATTGGTTCCATTGTACTGAATTTTCTCCAGCTATGATTAATGCCAAACTGGCAATTGCAGAAATTCACTTTATAGAATACACTTCATTACCAATAAACAACTGTATAAACCTTCTGGTTTTCTGCACGAAGGCTGAACAACCCCAGAGCCCATGGTTTGGGTCAGTGAACTTTAGGAACTTCTCCTGCACAAGAAGTTATGCGATCAAAGTTAACGCTTAGGAGTCCGGTTCAGAAAATTACCAGTTTAGACAACTGAAAAGGCTCTGCTCTGCCCTGGAAAATGTGCCAAAGCAGAGCAGGGAGATTGGGGTGGGTACATCTCCACAGCCCGCGGCAATGAGTCCCAGAACCTGGGACGACAGACTCAGGTTTGTGGGGCTTGCGTAAGAGCACTAAACCCAGCTGTGTAGATGTGGTGGACGGGGCTCCGAAGCTCACCCCGTCTCCAGGATTCAGAGTCCAAACATCCCCACATTTATGTTTCGTGCCGCAGCGCAAGCCCTGGGATTTGCTTCCGCAGGCTTCCGTTCACTGTGTAGGCGTAACCAGGGTGTGCGCAGAGCTGGGGTGAACTCCAGAACATCACTACGGGTGAAGCTCGTTCCTGTATAGAAGGGCCACGCGCCACTTAAACCCTATGCTGAGGGCCTAAGTAGGATTTCGATGGTGCAAAGAGCTTGTCTCGCTGTGCTACACCAGCATCAGCTCCATCTTCACCCCCCGACAGCCTGGCTCTCCAGGAAGATGTATTGCCTCAGTAGTGGTAGCGCACCCCAGAGACAGAGCCTTGCCGATCAAATCCCTGTTCCTGAGCTCAGATGTTTCCTCCTCTACGGGCAGCCAGGCTCTGCACGGAGGCTGCCCACACAGACAGCGGCTTTATCCTGAGTGAATGGCCCCATTTCCACAATGTGTCCGGTCTCCGATCTGAGGGCGATGCCAGCGTGTGAGCGTATTGCCTAAGGCCTCTCCGTGCCAAGGATGAACAGACACAGTTCACATGGCAGCCCTACGCTCACGGCTCTTCAGCCAGAGGCTGTTCACCTGCGCCAGGTTTCCCTGGATTCGCGCTGCACTTTTCGCAGAAGTTCAGCTCTAGTGAGGACAAAACAAAAACATCAGCGGCTCATGAAATGCTGCTGGCAGCATTGCAGGGCCCTTTTGCGGGTGGTCTGGGTGCAGAGGCCAAGGCTGGAGGGAATTCCTCTCTCACACCAGAGCTGGCCCCGCCAGATCAGGGCAGACACCGTGGGGTGGCGAGCCTCTTCCCTCGCTTGCCCGTCAGGAGCCCAGCGTGTTCCTATTGGTGCACGTAACAAAATTCATTCTGCACATGGGTGGGAAAAATTAGAGGGAACACCGGGTGAGACTCCTAAACTCAGTTCTCAGACAGCTGCAGACCAGATTTGGACTCTGTTCCCTGGCCTGCGCTTGACTCCGATAATGGCTTTTGTTAGTACTGACTTGCCAGTTTCAGACAGAGAACTGAAAGAACAGAGAACCAACATATGGCCAAAGGTGAAACTCAGGACACAGCAGGTTATAGCACTGAGGGGATCGGAGACACTTTCGATCAAAGATTTGTCCATAACTGGTTCTTACATAAATCACCCAAGGTGCACAATACATTCCAAACATTCCATTTAAACAGTTGTGTGATGATATATTTACTTTACAGTGTGCGAGGGGTTTCACAGGACAAACAGGAAAAGGCTGTATTTTGTGCCATGTTGCTGTATTTATCGTCAGGTGGGTTTTTTTCTGTTTTAAAATGGGTACCTTTATCATAGTAGAATCATTTATTAAAAGCATGTAAATAAACATGGTCTTTATCACTCCATTGCAAAAAAGCAAACCTTTGGGAATGGTCTTAGAAGAGAATTATTCACAGGAGGAAAAAGCTATTCCAGTGACAGGTGCTATAGAAAGCACTGGATAGACAGATACATAGAAGGTTTTATAACAAAATTTCCTGACTTCTGTTGTGACGCCAAAGAGATGAATGTTGGATAACTCCTGTCTGCCACTCACCTACAGATGGTAGAGAGAAAATTTAAGGAAAGGCTTAATATAGTCCTTTTACTGACAATCTGCCTAGTCTAGATAAGCAGCATGGACCTAGGAAAGAGTGAGTAATGGAAATATTCAGAAGGCTACTAGGAAACAAGAATAAAGATGGAAAAAAAGACCAAATGTATCTCCTGAAAAACATTCTGCAAGCAGGAAGGGGAGAAGGAATAAGACAAAGAAAATCAGGGAAATAAAGAGAAATGACTTAGGGGAGGGAAAGGTTAAAAAGTCAGGAAAGGAGAGATGGCCATCGGTTCATAGTCTGCAGTGAAATCACCATGTGTTCTGATAATCTTACACGGTAGATGTGGTTGGGCTGGGTCATTGCTTGGATGGGAGACCTCAGAAGAACTCCTAAGAGCTGCAAGAAGAACAATGTTTTGGTGATTCAGCAAGGAGCCCTCTGCCCTGTGAGGCTGTGCCCTGCCTTGGTGCTTTCAGAGATGTAAAACTAAGGTCCTGCCCACCTGCAGTCATGAAGATCATTTTGTATTGCGGAAGAGCAGGGATATCAGTCCCAATGGTGTGGAAAAATTTCAGCTCAGCAAAATTAGCATTGCTAATTTTCCCCCAGCACTCTTCACTTCCTGCCCTGAGCTGCTGCGTGATGTTGACACTGAACAACTGCTGTGACCCACCCCAGATGTGGGTGAAATGACCCCTCTGTATCTCTTCTCTACCGCTCAGCAGGGATGTGAGATGTCTTTCAGTAATGTATGGATGCATTCTGCCACTGCTTGCTGGGCAGAAGGCAGGAAGGCGCTAGCAGGAGAATGTGGTATTTGCCATGTTTTGGTTCATCTTGGAAAGGGAATAATTCTTGAACAGCTTCATCAGTCCTGTTGTTCTTACCAGTATCCTGCAAATCCAGTCCACACTGGATAAGTGTACTGGTAACATGGGCTTTGTCGTGAAGGATGGAGGAATCATAGAAATGGAAGATGGCAAGAGACCTCGAGAGGTCATCTAATCCAGTCCCCTGCACTGAGGCAGGACTAAGTATTATCTAGACCATCCCTGACAGGTGTTTGTCCAACCTGCTCTTAAAAATCTACAATGTGGAGATTCCACAACCTCCCTAGGCAATTTATTCCAGTGCTTAACCACCCTGAAAGGAAGATTTCCTAATGTCCAACCTAATCCTCCCTTGCTGCAATTTAAGCCCATTGCCTCTTGTCCTGTCCTCAGTGGATAAGGAGAACAATTTATCACCCTCCTCTTTACAACAACTTTTTATGTACTTGAAGACCATGATCATGTCCCCCTCCCCCTCAATCTTCTCTTTCCAGACTAAATAAACCCATTTCTTTCCATCATTCCTCAGAGATCATGTTTTCTAGAGCTCTAATCAATTTGTCCACTTCTTTCCTGAACTGGACACAATACTCCACTTGAGGCCTTATCGGTGCTCAGAAGAGTGGAAGAATTACCGGTACTTCTTGTGTCTTGCTTACAATGTAGAATCATGAACTCTTCTCATTTCATGATCATTTCACCCATGCTGCCTTCTGCCTTCAAATTCTCAACCAGTTCCTCCCTGTTTGTCAAAACCTAATCTAGAACAGCCTCTCCCTTAATTGTTTTCTCCACTTTCTGTAATGAAAAGTTGTCTCCAATTCATTCCACAAACTTGTTGGATAATCTGGGCCCTGCTGTATTATTTTCTCATCAGAGGTCTGAGCAGTTGAATTCCCTAATCACCACCAAATCCTGTGTTTTGGATTATTTTTGACAGTTGTTTAAAAAAAAGCCCCAACCACCTTTGCTGCCTGGTTAGGTGGTCGATAGAAGACATCTACCATGATATCAGCCTTGTCTTTTACCTTTACCCAGAGACTTTCAGCAGGTCTGCATCCCACTCCTATCTCAACCTCAGTGCAAGAGTTTATATCTTTGCTTTACAAGACAATATCTCCTCCTGAACAAGCTCTATCCCCACAGGTGCTGACTTTTCAAAGTGCCAGGGAATGGGGGTGCTCGACCCCCCCCCCAGCTCCGCCCCCACTCCACCTGTTCCCCCAAGGCCCCACCCCTGCCCTGCCTCTTCCCGCCCAGTTCTGCCCCCTCCTCCGAGTGCGCCACGCCCTTGCTCCTCACTGCTCGCGGGAGGCGGAGGTGCTGATCTGCGGGGCCTGCTAGCGGGCAGGAGGTGCTGGGGGTGGGGAGCTGATAGGGGGGTTGCCGGTGGGTGCTCAGCACCCAACATTTTTCCCCCATGGGTGCTCCAGCCCCGGAGCACCCATGGAGTCGGCGCCTGTGCCCTTCTATACCAATATACCAGACGTATGAATTATCCCACCGAGTTTCTGTAATGCCAGTTATGTTGTAATTGTTATTATTCACTAGTATTTCTAGTTCTTCCTATTTGTTCCCCACACTTAATCTCTTAAACTACTTTTTAGTGTATCTATTGGGAATGTTAGAAGCAATAACCACTAGAGGGCTCCCGAGGATGGCTTTTTCAAATGAAGATGACTGAGTTTAACACTTCGGCCCTCCCTTTCCACCACCCACTATAACGATCACTACAGGCACGTCTGGGATGCAGAGTACACGAGAGAAACAAGTTATTCCTCTTACAGTATAGCCAGCACTAGCCAATGGGTGTGAGGGAAAAGGCTTCAACACTCGTGTATGATTTCCTGCTTTGAGCACATTTATCTAACGGGATAACTTTCACCCGTCAGAAAGCTCAAAGCAACTGCAATCACCGCAGAACTCCCTTCTCAGAGTGAGTTTAATTTAAAGTGAAAAGCGCTGGTTTGGCAACCCTGGAGAGTGAATTCCTCCATTTATCCAGGCAAGAACGGTGCCAGCTTGTCCACTGCACTGCCTGTGTCTGACCTTGAGGGACCACCTTGGGGAGTGAGACGGAAGCTCAGGCTGCAGGCCCTTTCCATTGAGACTGCCAGCTGGGGGCGTTTGGGGGTGGACACCGGCCCAAGATGTCTAAGAGAAGCCAATCGCCACAACGAGGGCACCCAGCCGCTTCCAGGCTGGAATGCCTTTCATTCATTTCCTCCCTGCGCCAGCCTGGCGCCCTGATCTACACACAAATCCCATCACTGAAACTCTCAGCCAGCCTACGTTCTAAGCACAAGAGTCTAAACATCTGCACTGTCCATTCCTGCGTTTTAGCTTCTTACCCAAAACTTTCTACCCTGGTCCTTTCAGCCTATAATTAGGCCTATTACTAAGCACCTCCTCAAGAGCGGAGTTGTGTTGTAACCATAGTTACATAACATTTTGCCGTTGCTAGGAAATGTGCCGGGGCAAGAAGCCCTGACGAAGCCCTGAGGAATTCTGTAAAGGCGTGCAGGATGGGAGTTCTGTTCCTGCTGCGTGGACAGCTGTGTTCAGGGGCATTCCTATCTAGCCCTCGCCCCGTCCCAATAGGATGGTCACGCAGCTGGGACACTGCTTTCTCAAATACTTAACGTTTGCCAGCCAAGATCTCGAAAAGGGAATGAATATTCTGCGGGCGACCTCTGCGTCTATTTCTTTGATGAGAATTTCTGGCTGCAGAGAAAATGGCAAATAGAAGCCACAGCTGTTTCTAGGTATAATGCCGTGGTGCATTTCAGCTATCACAGCAGTTCTCAAACTTTAGCAACCCGATGACTCTTCCCGCCTCTGCCCCACCTTGCCCCACCTCTTTCCTCCCCTCCCCCGAATGTGCCCCATCCCCACGCCTCCCTCTTCCTCCCAGCTGTTCCACGGCGTGCAGGAGGCGCTGGGAGGGAGAGGGAGGAGTTGATCAGCCAGTCCGGTGGCCCTGGACATAACTTGCGGATCCAGTGAGAAACCCTGAGTGATCACAAACAGCAGCATGGTATGCACGGCTCCCCTCTCACTACCACCTGCCTCCACATGGAGGGAATGCCCAAGAGAGGCAGAGATTATTCTCCATGGGCCATGCAGCCCTTGAGATTGCCAACATGAGACATCAGATGGTAAGGAGGACTCTTTATCACAACTTATCTGGACCTATTAATGGAGGCAGAAGGTTCCGTCTCTCATCCTTAGTCCCTGGGACTATCTGCTTCCCTTACTCTTAGCTTTATACGAGTTCAGTAATTGCTAAATCCTGACAAGGCATACCAACACAGCTAGTTCATCGTTTGGCAGTCTCTCAGGCAGAGTCTGGCAGCAACGCAGTATTAAGCTTCAAACCAAGTGCTTTCCAACTTGTAGGGTGTGAAACCTGGACCTGCTACAGGCATCAGATTCCACTTCTAGCGAAGTTCCACTTATGACATCGGCGTGCCATACTCTGCCTCACATAGCAAGATGAAGTTACCAATAATGAGGTTCTGAAACGTAGTCACTCTGCAGGGACTGAAGTCATGCTCGTCACATCACAGTTACGCTGGGCTGGGCGTGTGCTGAGCAACAAATTCAGTATTTGCCTTCGTCTCGCAATCAGCTGGTTGATATAATTACATGAAAATGTCAAGGGCAGAGAGAGATTCGGAGAAGAAGCAAAATCTTGGCTGGAGGTTTAAAGAGGCACAAGTGAGGCTTCAGGTTCAGTGAAAACTGATGTGTGTCCACTTTTCTGGCTGCTCCACAGATTATGATAACAGAAGGTCACTGGCTTAAATTAATGGCAGGTAAATTTAGACCAGACACGAGGAAATACTCTTTTATGCAGCATGTAGCCACCCTGTAGTGCTCCCTGCCACAGGAGTGAAGCACTGTACTACAGTGGAAATGCTAAAAAGGGACTCGGGATAATGTTATGACCAATAACAACCTGTGTCATTTGGATGGGTAAGATAAGGGTAATCAAATCACATGCTCCAGGATAGAAGCTGCCAGACAGCAGGAAGGAATCCTACAACTGAGATACAGCATTACATAATTGTTCTAGTATATTATGGCAGTTTGCCACTTTCCTCTGAGTTGTCAGGGTTAGGTCATTGCCAAGGGAGGATGAAGAACCTGTAGGACAGGTCTGCTCTTCTATGGGAAAGTTTGTGTGTTTCCGCAATGCGTATGAAAGACGCATTCTAAACATAGAGCATTTGACTCTGAGAAATCTAATGAATACTGCCCTGGAATTCGAGGCAGACAGAATGCAATTTCCTCCCTTCTAAACTCATTATCGCTACCCCCTGGTTGCCAGGAGACAGCAGGAATCTTAACTCAATGGGGCATACACGATGCCCAGGAGAACCCAGAAAGGAGGTACGAATTAAATGCTTCAGCCCATTGTTACTGTTCACTGTTCCCAGAGGTGACATTTGCCATTTGTCAAGGTCCCATCGAGAGATCATTTTGCACAAAATGAATGGGTTGTCACTGTCAAGTTTTGTGAGCCCCAAAGGCCATCAACCAAGAAACAAATCAAGGGTACATTCTAAATATCTTCTCCCACCATTCTGTTACCAAGACATTTAAAAAATAATCACTAATGTTTATGTAGGATCTACACAACAAATGAATGTGCCTGCTGCTTCTGTTGATAAAGTTAACACACACAACTCACGCTGTGTCAAGGGACATGATCATTCTCCTTTATTCGACGTTGGTGAGGCCTCATCTGGAGTACTATGTCCAGTTTTGGGCCCTACACTATAAGAAGGATGTGGAAAAATTGGAAAGAGTCCAGTGGAGGGCAACACTTAGTGGGCTGGAGCACATGATTTATGAGGAGAGGTTGAGGGAACAGGGATTATTTAGTCTGCAGAAGAGAAGAATGAGGGGGGATTTGATAGCTGCTTTCAACTACCTGAAAGGGGGTTCCAAAGAGGATGGATCTAGACTGTTCTCAGTGGTACCAGATGACAGAACAAGGAGTAATGGTCTCAAGTTGCAGTGTGGGAGGTCTAGGTTGGATATCAGGAAACACTATTTCACAAGGAGGGTGGTGAAGCACTGGAATGGGTTACCTAGGGAGGTGGTGGAATCTCCTTCCTTAGAGGTTTTTAAGGTCAGGCTTGACAAAACCCTGGCTGGGGTGATTTAGCTGGGGGTTGGTCCTGCTTTGAGCAGGGGGTTGGACTAGATGACCTCCTGAGGTCCCTTCCAACCCTGATATTCTAGGATTCTATGCTGATATTACTAGTGAAGGGATTAGAAGATGCAGTGTGGTCCAATGATGAGGCTACAGCACTAGAATTCAGGAGAGCTGGGTTCAAATCCTGGTTTTACCACTAGTCTGCTGTATGAACCTGGGCAACTCTCTTTGTCTCTCTATATCTGTTTTTCCGCCCATGCTTTGTCGGCTAAGAATTAAGCTTTTCGTGGCAGGGACTGTACCTTCCTCTATATCTGTACAGTCCCTAGCACAATGTGATCGTGATCCACTTAGGGTCTCTAGGCAGTTACTGAAACACAAACTGTACATTGACCTCATCCTAACAGCAGAGGGGAACAAAGTCAGGCTAATATAAGGATTTTGGTTGGAATCACTGGTTCACAAATAGACAAAGGACAACAGCAGCAGTGACGGGGAACATGGCTACAAAAATTAGGTTACATTTGGAATTTTACAGACCGGGGGAGGGCCGGGGGGGGGGGGCAGTTTGCCTAAGGTGATAGTGTCTCTCATGGACACCAGAGGCAGGAGGGTGCTGACAAGTCGTGATGATACAGTCACTACTCTCTGGCCCTCCCAGTCTTTTGTTTGCTCTCATTGGAGGATGGTTTGGGAACTGGGTAAATGCTCTAAAACTAGTTTTGCTGGCTGGCTCCAGACTCATCACAGAACTAGAATAAGAGGGCGGGTGTCTGAGTTACAGCAGCTGGAGCACTCCATTTCAAGGATCATGAACTCCTCAGGGCAGGTACCTTTGTCAAGCAAGATGCAGAGTTTGGGCAATCCATACATTTTTGTTATTAATACAGAGTAATCATCAATAAGCCAATCTTGCCAAGATGGTGAAGACCCAGCACACAATCCTTAGATAGCACAGAGAAGACCATCAGACTACCTAGAGACAGTCAGGCTACATCAGGTAAAATAAGCCAATAACTTTTCTTCCTAGGTCAGTACAATGTACCTTCCCATCATGGCTGCACCTTCCCTCATACACGGCTCCATCCAGATCAGTTTGCCAACCCAGCTCCTCTCCCTCCTGTAACAGTCGCATGCATTTCATCTCATGCCAGGCCACTGTTATTTCTTTCTTCCGGTTACCAGCCTCCGGCTCTCAGCCCCCCAGACATTCTGTCTTGGATACTAGCAGTCGTACTAATGGATTTGTTTTTATAATAAACTGTTGTGTCAGGCTTTACTCAGTTTGGCTGGCTTTTGTCACACCCATGGCTGTTTATTAAGCACCTTTTGCATCTTCCTAAGGGCTACAAAGCAATCAGCTGCCTTTCCATTGCTGTGGCATGTGCTTTCCTTTCAGGATTTTCTCACACACAGTGCTCGCTAATTTGTCTTCTAACGCTGTCTCTAGCATTTATAGCAAACAATGGTGTGTTCTTCTGTTTGGGATCACCCTCAATTCACATCCGAGAAAGCATTGTTTATGAGATACAGCAAAGACTTTAAAAGCTAGGACTTTGCTAACTCCCTCTCTGAATCCAGTGTTTGCTATGCAAAAAAGGACTGGCTTGTTAAATATTTACTACAGGTGAACACCTGCTTCGGGTGTGTCTCCCTTCTCCAAAACCTGGCAGAGACATTAACACACTACAATACACATATTGCATAAAATGAGCACCGGTTATCTAACTGCATAAGTAGGGCCCTACCAAATTCACAGCCCATTTTGGTCAATTTCATGGTCATAGGATTTTTAAGATTGTTAATTTCATGATTTCAGGTATTTAAATCTGAAATTTCAGGGTGCTGTAATTGTAGGGGTCCTGACTCAAAAAGAAGTGGGGGGGGTGTCAAAAGTTTGTTGTAGAGGGGGTTGTGGTACTGCTACCCTTACTTCTGCGCTGCTGCTGGCGGGGTGCTGCCTTGAGAGCTGGGCAGACAGCTAACAGCTGCCCCTCTCCAGCTGCCCGGCTCTGAAGGCAGCACAGAAGTGAGGGTGGCAATACCGCGACCCCCTAAAATAATCTTGTGACCCCCCTGCAACTCCCTTTTGAGTCAGGACCACAATTTGAGAAACGCTGGTCTCCCCATGAAATCTGTATAGTATTGGTAAAAGCACACAAAAGATCAGCTTTCACGGAGGAGACCAGATTTCATGGTCCATGATGGTTTTTCATGGTCATGAATTTGGTAGGGCCATATGCATAACCAAAGCCTTGACTTAATGCCTGGTGTATTCCACATGCCTCATGACTTAGCCCACGGGTATATTCTCATTTTAAATCTTTTTATAAAAGCAACAACATACTTTATAACATGCAGATATTCCAGGGGTGGGGAATGTAGCAGACAACTGGCTTATTCTTTTTAAAGTTTCTCTGAAAGTTGGATTTTATGATTGGCAGTATCTGTTCTTTCTTGCAGATCATTTACTAATGTGGTTTTGCCTCTGTTTATAGATTTCAAACTCTGCTGGCTGAGAACAGCGTTTTCTGGTCTTACAATATACAAAACCAAGTCTTGGTGCAACTTCTGTGCTACCTTTTCTAGCCACAACTGACAGACAGCAGTGCTATATGGCAGGATCCTTAGGCTTAAAAGATAACGTTTTATTCTATAAAAGCCTGGGATCTCTTTGTGGGACTGCGATTTTATCTAGCTGAAAACTTTCCGGATTATACTGAGAGGTGCTGAGTTGAACAGGCTTCTGTTCTGTTCCCATCGGTGAAACAAACAAACAAAAAGTCCCAGCAAGGCAGGGCTGTTTCATGTGCCAAATCAGATTATTTCTTAAAGGCAAAGGCATTTTGAGGTCACAAGTTTGAAAAATGGACAGACTTCGTAGCCACTTTGAGAAAAACATATCAACCTCTCCCACTCTCTCCTAACTGGCCTAGCCTGCTCTGGTAACACCAATTTCCACTTGTTATAACCTGCTTTATACCCATGGGGTCACTTTATACCAT
Source organism: Natator depressus (assembly GCF_965152275.1). NCBI lineage: Eukaryota > Metazoa > Chordata > Testudines > Cheloniidae > Natator > Natator depressus. The sequence goes on from NC_134259.1 coordinate 1,610,014, forward strand.
TTCACTTTAATTATAAAGTTCACTCCTTGCGGTTTTCATTATGACCGGGAAATATCAACAAAATGGGAACTGTTGATTTTGACTTTAAACTTCAGATAAAATGGGAGCAGGACAGCATAACATAAGGATCTGGAAGCTGCAGTTTCATGGGTAGTGCACTCTATCAGGAAAGAGAAGGTGTCTCACCAATAACCACTCTAATAACTTCTTTCTAGCTTATACACACACTTGCAAACCATTTTTTTCCTGCACAAAACAGGTTTCGGAGCTTTGAATGTCAGCGTGTGAGTTCTTTCCCACATGAAAAGAATGAGCAGACACCAGAAGCATCTTATTTATGTGACTGTGTCATACTAAATAACTTCTTTTTTTAAAACAAACCACTAGAAAACTCTCTAGTTCCAAGAAGCCCCAACATGACAGACTTTGAGTCACTTTCTTCGGGCAGGGGAACCCAGACCCCCTCCCCTTCTGCGTGGCAGCGGCAGAGCTCGCACCCAGCTGGGTGGTTCGAGGGCAGGCATGGGGAACATGGACGGGGGCGAGTCACAACCCCCATATGCCCAGCCAGAGCCACGCGGCACAAGCTCGCCCTGTCCTGCGCCCCGAGCCTCAGCCAGGGAGGGCAGGGAACAGGAAAGGTCACGCAGGGCAGGTGCTGAGAGTTGGGGTTATTGGGGTCCCGCGCCCCTGCGAGTGTAACCCCGAGTGCTGCGCCTTCGCCCCCCCGGGACTTGCCTGGTCTCCTCGCGCCCCGGGGGTCTCTGCCCTGCCGCCGGCTCCTTCTGCTTGTGGCTCTGCGCCCCTCCCATGGTGCCTGCTCCCCGCCGGGCTGGGGGCTGCAGTCCCCAGCCCCGGGGCTGCCGGGAAGCGCCCGAGCGGCGCGGCGCGGGGGCAGAGACCCGGCCCGGGCTCGGCTGGGGGCGCCCCGGGAGCGCGGTGCCCGGTCCCCCCTGCTCCCCGTGCAGGGCGCGGCTCCTCCGGCAGCGCTCGGACTCTTCGCCGCTCCAGCCCGCCCGGGCGAGAGCAGCTGCTGTCGCGGGGAGGGGCTGGGGGGGGGTGAGGATGTGAGTGTGTGGGGGGGTTGCATGGAGGGGGTGCCCTGAAGAGGGAGCAGCCTGGGGGGGGTGAGGATGTGAGTGTGGGGGGGTTGCATGGAGGGGGTGCCTTGCAGAGGGGGCAGCCTGGGGGGGGTGAGGATGTGAGTGTGGGGGGGTTGCATGGAGGGGGTGCCCTGCAGAGGGGGGCAGCCGGGGGGGGGTGAGGATGTGAGTGTGGGGGGGTTGCATGGAGGGGGTGCCTTGCAGAGGGGGCAGCCTGGGGGGGGTGAGGATGTGAGTGTGGGGGGGTTGCATGGAGGGGGTGCCCTGCAGAGGGGGGCAGCCGGGGGGGGGTGAGGATGTGAGTGTGGGGGGGTTGCATGGAGGGGGTGTCCTGCAGAGGGGGGCAGCCGGGGTGTGTGTGTGAGGCTGTGAGTTTGGGGGGGTTGCATGGATGGGGTGCCCTGCAGAGGGGGCAGCCTGGGGGGTGAGGATGTGAGTGTGGGGGGGTTGCATGGAGGGGGTGCCTTGCAGAGGGGGCAGTGCATGTGGGGGGGCATGGAGGGGGGTGAGGATGCCCTGCAGCAGGGGGGCAGGGAGTGTGGAGGGGTGTGCCCTGCAGAGGGGGCAGTGTGTGGAGGGGTGGATGAAGGGCAGGGAGAGGATGCTCTGCAGCAGAGGGCAGTGAATTTGCATGGGTGGAGAGGAGTGCCTGCGGCAGGGAGCTGGGGGGACGGGTGCCCTCCCTGCAGTCCCTGAATCCTCTTTTTCAGTGTGAGATCAGGACATTTCACCCTCCGTTCAGATTTCACTGCGGAGAATTGCGTGCCTGACACTGTGCGGAATGGGAGTCGGACATCTTGGGGGCTCAGCAAAAGAGACCTCGCTCAGCCAGGAGGGGAAAGCCTGCAGGCCCGAGGGCTGACAGCATTTTGTGGGTGTGCCCCTTCTGCATTGTTTAAAGGAGCAGGATGCAGTATACTGCACATGCAGACGCCTACCGCTGTTACTGACACACAGAATTCCTCCAGACAGGTCCCAAGCTCCCTGGGTGTTGAGTCCGGGCCAAAGCTGATGTTTTACATTTACATTCCTTGCCCCAGTAAAAAAAGAATAAGAACTAAACCCCAGCAAACTGGTGACATACCATTTTTCCTTGCTCACTAATCTCTGAATTATCACAATGTCAAACATCCCAAACAAACTCAACTAGCCGGTGTCCGGGATGGGGGGTTGTCATTTTCAGTCAGCTCTGAGGGGCAGATTTTCAAAAGTGCTGAGGTCCGTTCTTCCTTTCTTAGGTGCAGTTGCACCTACAGTTGAAGGGTGGGTGCAAATCTGGGTGCTTGCAGCTCTCGCTCCCTGACTGTGGGTGCAACTCAAGCAGCTGGAGCTGCAGGTGCTCTGATTTCAATTCATTCTGCAGGTACAAATTGCAAAGGAAGAGCAGGCCTGAGCCCTGTTGACTATTTACTCACACCCGTCTAAAGGTGGGGGGATAGAATTAGAGCACCATCTGCACCATAACAACAGCCCTGTAACAAAACCCTGTTTCCACGGGGTGCATAATACTTTTGTCCAAGTAGGAGAGAAACAAACATTTTATAAAGATGCCAATTGCACCCTAAGAACCAGCAAACAGCCCAACAGAAAATACCAGCAAATGGTTTAAAATGCTCCAATTGTAACAAAACCAGCTTAGTTTTCAAAAAACCTTCCTACAGTCTGGACAGCATCTCTCGCACTCAGGCATGGGAGACTTTCACCCATATAAACCTGGCCTATAACGAATTCTTGTACTAACAAACTACTGAAACAAATTGTAGTGAGTGCTTGGGACCCAACTATGTACTTCCAATGCCAGAAACTCTCCCAGAGAAGCCTGTGGCTGTTTTTATGCATAAAAGACATGGCATGGGGCCCGTGGTGATGGTCTTACAACAGGAAGGGATGGCAGCTATTGTAATATGAGGTGTACACCTACAGATATATTTTAAAATTATGTTGGTAAATGCATCGTTATAAGAAACGAACATGGTACGGGAAGGGGATGCTGACGCATCTGACGTTTTCTGGCGGATTTGCGAATGAGCCTTCAGCTCTCCCTGTTTGTGTACAGAGTGCATGACTTGTTGCAGTTGGTATGTAGTGGTTACTGGGCAATCGTCAACCATTCTTCAGCACTAGTGATTTTCATTTTTATTAACGATGACAAGCTGTCATCTGGATGTGCCTCTGTGGTTAAAATAACAGCCACGTATCGGTGTAATAATATGGAGTTATATCCTATTTTATTGAACTAAACATTACCATGCAAAGCTGTAATTGGAGATGGAGTATTTTACCTTTTGCATAGAAATCACAATCATTTGCACTTTTCTGGAGCCTTTTATCTGAGGATATTGTTGACCTTCACAATCATTAAGCCAGATCTTCTGCTGGTATAAATCACCATAGCTCCACCGAACTCAATGGAGCTACAGATTCACCCAAGTGGAGGATCTAGCCCATCGTGTCTAGTCCATCTATCTGTCAGGTGCCCATCACTGTGTTATCTGATCACATTAATTAATCAACCCTCTCAGATCCTATGTAAGCAGCTGTTAGCCCCATTCCACAGTAAGAAGCTGAGGCACAGACTTGCCCAAGGTCATGCTGCAAGAAAGTAGCAGAACCACAGACAATATCCAGGAGTCACGATTCCCAGAGGTTCGGACTCCAAGCTCCGAACTAGACACACTTCCCTGCTCTCACCACTAAATCCATGTGCTGCCATTGTATTGTAGTGGTGCAGAAGATCCAGCACTGTCTGCGTTTAACTATACTACTCTCGTCCGTAACATTAATGATACCACAGTCTGATATCAAAGTACCAGTATCCAGAGACATGAATCAAGTCCCATCATGTTTATGTTGGAATTGGCTATTTTCCAGGGTTGTTGGGTCTTTTTTGTGAATTTGAGGGCTGTACCCCTCTTATATGTAATACACTAAAGTGTACACTGGCAGAATGGCAAAGGCCATCGAAATCCCATCTACGCAGCAGGACATGTCCCAAGACCAGGGTTCTTAATGTTGCATTTTAGGAACAGACAAACATTTTTGTATGTAACAATTGCCAAATCTGATTCACAGCTGCTGAAAAATAATCTCCTCTTGAGTTTGTGTCAAGAGCAATCACAGGCTCAGTGGCTCTTATCTGGGGCAATCAGGAACCCAATCAAGGAATCCCTGATGAGGCAGATATTTCCATCAGCGCTGTGTTTCCCTGAAAATAGCCTCTGCTCCTGGAGAAAACCATTCCACAGGAATGCTGCAAAGGATCTGGGGGTTACTGTGGATAACAAATTGAATATGAGCCAATAATGTGACGCATTTGTGAAAAAGACGAATATAATTCTGGGCTGCATTTAGCAGGAGTGTTTTATGTAAGACACGGGAGGTAACTGTCCTGCTCTATTCAGTACTGGTGAGGCCTCAGCTGGAGGACTCTGTCCAGGTCTGGGTGCCCCACTTTAGGAAAGATGTGGATAAATTGGAGGAAGTTCAGAGGAGAGCAACAAAAATGATAAAAGGTTTAGAAAACCTGACCTATGAGGAAAGGTTAAAAAACTGGCCATGTTTAGTCTTGAGAAAAGATGACGAGTTGGAGGGGGAACCAGAGGGCTGGTATACAGAGGATGGAGATCGATTGTTCTCCATGTCCGCTGAAGGTCATACAGGAAGTAATGGGCTTAACCTGCAGCAAGGAAGATTGAGGTTAGATTTTAGGAAAAACTGCCTAACTCTAAGGGTAGCTAAGCTCTGGAACAGGCTTTCAAGGGAGGTTGCGGAATCCCTACCATTGGGGGGTTTTAAGAACAGGTTGGACAAACACCTGTCAGGGGTGGTCTAGGGTTACTTGGTCCTGCCTCGGCCCTTGGACTGGTCTTGATGATCAGCATTTGAAACACATAGATGACGACATCGCGGCTTGAAGTTTTTCATTTGAACATTCCTTTTTTGGGGGGGAGGGGGTGACAAAAAGTGGCTTTTTTGACAACAAGAAAATGTCTGTGGCCAATTCTGGGCATTTTTATAAAAAAATGAAAACTCAAAGACTGAAAACTTTTCAGTTTGGGGATTTTACTTTTTTGTTTGACAAAAACCCAAACATTTTCAAAGAAAAATGTCAACACAAAGGAAAACTCTTTTCTGTTTTCTTCTAAATTTTTTCCCACAAGAACAAAAAATCATCTCACCACAGCTCTATTGCTGGGTTGTTTCCTTGGGGGTTCGTCTGATGCGGTAAAATACTCGTTACTCATTTGGATGAGCCCTGCACTGCACGTACCCACATATCCACATAACACTGAAAGATGCCAGATGTTGTCCACATAAATAAAGACCCAGAATTTCTCCCCTCTGCAGGCAAAGGGATCACAGACTACAGCATTTAGGATGGTTTTAATCACAGGAGCACGAAAACCATCCCAAAATTCCCCAGCGCCTAAAGAAATTATTTTAGACAAGGGAAAATTACCTTCTGTGGTTCAGCTCTTTTCAGGGAAAAGTCTAATGGTCTGGAGGCTCCTGCTGCCCTGAGTATCACCCAGAAGAAAGCCAAGTCAGGTGAAAGTCACTGCAGTAGGTCTCCCACCCGAGTGCACGTGTGTGCAATGTCCCCTGCCAATGGCTGAGCAGTGCAAGCGGTTCCCAAGGCCTCCTTGACATGCAGGGGCATTGTCTGGGTTACTTATCAGTGGTAACTCCCAAAGAGTGGCCTCCAGCCATCCGAGGCACTTATTGTTCATCTCATTCAAGGATTTGATGGGTGGGGTGGGGTAATAACCCAAACAGCCATTTGTCCCTGAACAATCAAGAGCAGGGCTCAGAGAATAGCCTGGAAAAAGCTCCCTTAAGAGCCTAGTCGACAGCACAGTGCCTGCTAAAGGGACATGGCAGGACAGTGTGTGAAGGACTGATCGCACTGGTGCAGCTGTTAGGCCACCCCTTGCTGTCTGCACTGGCAGTGAGTTGATGCTGAACAGCGTGGCTCTGAGCCAAGCTCAGAGCAAGTGCAGGCATGTTGGTGGAGTGAAAGCCAGGGCGCTGCTGGACGAAGCTGTCCCTGGGGACACGGGGTGCTTTGTAGACCGGCTAGATGGTAGCCCGTGGAATGTTCTAATGTAGGCAAGGTTGAAGAGAGGACCTGACGGGCTCTTTACTGGCGAACACCTGCCTTCCGGTTACCCTGCGGCAGGGAAACCCTCGCAGTAAAGCAGAGCCGAGAGCAGCCTTCCTTCGAGTGTGCCAGAGGTCTGGGTGTTCCCAGCTGCAGCAGGGGAAGCGCAGAGCCCTGATCTCAGGTCTCGGCAGGCAAGTGAAGAGGAAATGATTTTTGATGCTGTTGTTTTTACCTGCCACTTTTAAGCCTACACTTATTGTACATTATGCTTCTCAGCTGGGATCTTAAAGAACTGTTTTGTCTTGTCAGTTCCTGTAGTGTGTAGGTTTCAGAGTAACAGCTGTGTTAGTCTGTATTCGCAAAAAGAAAAGGAGGACTTGTGGCACCTTAGAGACTAACCAATTTATTTGAGCCTGAGCTTTCATCCGATGAAGTGGGCTGTAGCTCACGAAAGCTTAGGCTCAAATAAATTGGTTAGTCTCTAAGGTGCCACAAGTCCTCCTGTTCTTTTTGTAGTGTGTAGGATAGGCACTTTAACAGCTTGTAAGCCCTCTGGTGGTGGTACCTGTATTCTTTGCGTTAGAGGCAGTCTCGATGTAGCTAAACTGCAGGTTTGTATTTACTTAGTAAACACAGTTACTGCATATATATTTGGCTGTGCAAACAGTAAAAGAAACAACAACTCCCCTGGGCTGAGATCAGAAAAGATGCTCCCCCTGATGCTGACTCTCCCTAGATATGAGCTGGGGAGGGGAGGGGGGGAATGCAAGCAGAGTGTTTTCCAGTGGGTCTTTAGCCCAGGAGGTCTCTGCTGCTCATTGTGGGCACCTTAATCCAGTACCTTCAGGGCCAGATTTCCAAGTGCTCCTCACCCACTACCGGAGCCAGATTTTCCAAAGGGCTCAGCAGCCAACGTGCAGCCAATGTGCTGAGCTCTATTGAAAGTCTGGCCCCAATGTGGGTGCTGAACCTTACTGAAAAGTCCAGCCTTCCAATGTCATGTGCCCAGATGCCACATTTATGGGAGCATCACATTAATCAAATAAGTAGTAACATGTTTTTAAGCCCTGAGATTTTGGATAGACTCCATAGAACACAGTGACCCCAGAGCCAGGCTTTGCCAGAGGGTAGCGTTGCTGGACTCGGGAATCATGAGCACCAGGATGGGCATTATTTCTCTCTCTTTCACTTTGCAGTTGTGGGGTAAGTATTGTCTCTGCCTCACCCACGGGTCTGACTAATACGGAAACAGCTGGAAACAGTTTGACATTCACAAGGAGCTGGTCTTTGCTCACAGTCATAACAGATCCTTGCACTGACGTGGTGGGAAGGAAAGTTACAAGGGCAGTGCCCTGAGACCGGCAGGGCTCCTGTGGGCCAACAGAGCTCTTTAATTTTGCTGCCTCTGGTTTTAAAATAACTCCCAGCAGCTATTTTCGTTTAAAATAGCTTTTAAACTGCTGCTGTTCTCTGCCTCTGTAAAGCCCAAGGTGCCTGAAGATGCAAAACACTACCATAACTGGCTGCATTTCAACTCAGCCCTGCCACCTTGCCTCCCCAAGCAGACTGAAGACGGCTTTTTGGCTCCTGACCTCACTGCAGGGCTGTGGTGTTCTCTCCAGGCTTCAGTGATTTATCTCACAGATGTGCCTTCACCAGGCATCATGAGACAGGGAGTGCTGCCAAGCTGCAAGAAGTCAATATTTCCTAAGAAGTCAGTCCTGTCAAAACAGCCACCTGACCTGAAAGGGTGAATCCTCCCATAACACATAGGGGCCATCAGTGGCTCGCTCCTTCGCTAGATGGGCTGCCGTGCAGCCACTGTCAAATGGAGCCAACACTCACGCAGCATGTGTGCATTGGCAAATGAACCTCGGCGGCGTGGGAAGGGGCCAGGCTGTTCTGTACCGGACGCTGAACGAGCGAAGGGGACATGCATGCGGTGTCAGCCTGCCTGTGGGCAGAGCTCTTCCGGGGGTCTAATTACGGGGCTCAGGGCTATTTCAGTCACATCTGCAGACACAGTGCGCCGCTGGCAAAGGGGCCTCTCCCTGCTACTGATAAACAAGTGCCCCCGTCACTGTGCCACTGTCAGATATCGTCACACACACACACACACACGTGCATTCACACACTCACACACGTGCATTCACACACTCACACGCTTGCTTGGCTGACAATTATTGAGCCGTTCGTGAGAGAAAAGAGGGCTCTCGACCCCGAGAATCTAAACACTGCGCTCTCTCATATCACCTCACCCGTCGCTAGCTCTCAAAGCACTTGACAAACGTTAATTAAGCCTCCCAGCCCCCAGTGAAGTGGGCCAGGATTATTGTCCCGTTTTTCAGACGGGGAAGGTGCAGACGCAGTGAGGCGAGATGACTTGTCCACTCGATAACACTCCTCCCAGAGTCTGGAAATGAGCACAGGTCTGAGAGTCAGGACACCTGGCTTCATTTCCAAGCTGTGGAAGGTATCACAGGACCTGTAATGGCCATGCACAGCAAACAAGCCCTTGGCTATTCAGGCCAAGCTGAAAGCATTGAAGACTGGCTCCCGATGCTGTGTATTGCATGCCAGTAAACCAGTTTCCCAGAGGGAAGCAACTGGCTGTCCTTGGGATCATCCAGAGGCAGAAACGCAGCAGGCCTGTCCTGCAGAGAAACTTAGACAACCGCTGACTTTGCTTACACAGCAACCAGACGCGGTGCCCGAGCACAGAGAGCACTGGGAATCTACTTACTCAAAAGGCTGCGGAGAAATCCACCGCGGAGTCCCTGCTCCTTCCTGTGAAGTTCAGAACAGCTTCCTGCCGTCGGCCGCAGCCCCACAGCCCTCGGGCACCCTCAGGACCGACGTGCGTGAGCCGGCCTGTGTAGCGGCCGCTGCCAGCAAAGAAACAGCTGGTAATAATTAGTCAGAAACTAATTCCATGAAAAGTTCTATGTGCCTGGAAAAAGAGCGCACCAAGCCCTTGCCTGCTGCCCTGGGGCTCAGGTTTTATGTTTTGTTTCTGGGGAACATGACTAAGGCTGTGTCTGGCTGTCACAGGGAGTCTGGCTTAAATGCCTCCTTGGAGCCTCCGGATTCCTCGTTGAATGCTACACAGGCTCCAACCTGCTCCAAGCACAGCACTCGTGGGGGCTGACGGGGACAGCAGACAGTGCTGCCGCAGAGGCTTTACTGCCGCTAACAGGCTCTGCCTCCCAGCTGTCTCGCACCCTGCCTCGCCTACGTGAGAACATACAAACGGCCAGACGGGGTCAGGCCAAAGCTCCATCCAGCCCAGTAGCCTGTCTGCCGGCAGTGGCCAGTGCCAGGTGCCCCAGAGGGAATGAACAGAGCAGGGAATCACCAAGTGATCCATCCTGTTGCCCATTCCCAGCTTCTGGCAAACAGAGGCTAGGGACACTATCCCTGCCCATCCTGGCTAATCGCCATTGATGGACCTATCCTTCATGAACTTATCTAGTTCTTTTTTGAACCCTGGTATAGTCTTGGCCTTCACGCCATCCTCTGGCAAGGAGTTCCACAGGTTGACTGTGCTTTGTGTGAAGAAATACTTCCTTTTGTTTGTTTTAAATGGGCTGCCTATTAATTTCATTTGGTGACCCCTAGTTCTTGTGTTATGAGAAGGTTTAAATAACACTTCCTTATTTACTTTCTCCACACCAGTCATGATTTTATAGACCTCAATCATATCCCCCCTTAGTCGTCTCTTTTCCTAGCTGAAAAGTCCCAGTTTTATTAATCCCTCCTCATATGGCTGCAGTTCCCATACCCCTAATAATTTTTGTTGCCCTGTTTTGAACATTTTCCAATATATCTTTTTTGAGATGGGGCGACCACATCTGCACGCAATATTCAAGATGTGGGCGTACCATGGATTTATATAAAGCCAACATGGGAACACGCAGCATTCTTGGCTACCTGCAGCAGCCTCTGAGAGCAGGGATGCTGAGCCGGGACCCCTGAGGGTTAGGTGCTGAGGGTTACTAGGCAGAAGCTAAAAACATCACTAACTTTAAGGGGGACCTTTGTGTCTGGAGAAAGGTTACTGTCCCCTGACTTCCATGGGCAGAGAGGCCCCTGCACATTGCCCTGCTTCTTGATTATCAGAAGCATCTGTGTGGTGTGAACACGAGTTGTCTCCCTTGCACGGACCAGCTGCTCCCCCTTAGCAATGCCAGCAGCGTCATGATGAAGACCTTGGAGGGGGGCTCCAGGTAACTGCACAGACCCCAAGCAGTGAGGGTGTCTGAAAATCCATGGCTGTGCCTCATGGCTAGGTTCCTGTTGAGCCAGAAGGCCTCAGGGAGGTTGTTGGTTGCCACAGGTGTCTTAGGGCTGTTGGGCCCAGTGCTATAAGAGGAGAGCGTCGAAGTGCTCTGTCAGAGACGCTGACCTTTCGGAGAGATGTCCCGTCTGCCTATCTCTGACGGGTACCCAACGGTGACCCCATGGGCTGGGGAGAAGGCTGCACTGTTCCAGGTGTTGCCTTTCAGAGGCGGAAGGTCCTTCCTGTTCATCCCCAGTGCTGGCAGGGCCGGGCGGATGTTAAAATTCTCAGGGTACTTTAGGAAAAGAGGGCGCGATAGCTCCAGTGTCCCACCCCATTCCCGCCCTTCCTCAGGATCTATGCGCAGGGCTGGGGGTGAGCGCAGGATGTCTGCTACATTGGCTTGCATTGTTGGATCATATTAAAGAAGGTCTGTATGAAAATCATAAATGAGTTTGATTCCCCATAGTTTAAATTCCAGGGTATTACTAATTAAGAGGTCTCTTGGTTTTTGGTACTGTTTCTCTCCCTCTATGTGTGAAACTTGCAAGCTGCTAACTGCGTTAGTACATTCTAAGACAGAGTCTGTTCTCAAAGCAATTCACACAGAGAGAGACTCAAAGCAATACTCTGTAACACCAGAAACAGCACCCAGAGACTCCCCGCCCTTTTGTTGTATTAACAATTGTGATTAAAATAGAGATAGAGGATGTATGTGGATGGATGCTTGGTGTGGATAATAACTGAATGATCAGGGAAGTGCCAGCCTAAGAATCCGGTGTCCATCGACTGAAGAAGGCGTCAAGTGGAAATAACCCTGGATGGCAGACTGGAATCCACCCAACAGCCTCAAGAATGGGAGAACCAAAGAACAAGATAACACCTGGCAGCACGGAGCCGTCAGGAATGTGCCATCTGCCGATTGATTCGGCAACAGCATGATGAAGCAATTCCCACAGACTGGCATAGGAAGAAATTCCTATAAAAATGGACTCTAGAAAGTGAGAACTTTGGGGTCTGATTCTGCAAACCAACTTCCAGGAGCATCAGATGTGCATCTGACGAGGCCCTGCTCCCTCCTCATGTCCAGGCCACCTGGCCAATGGCTTGGCATGAGCAACTCTAAGGCTGGTAACTATGATAACAACCTTGCAGAACCTCTGTGTGTGTGTGTGTGTGTGTGTGAATGAATGTGTGAATAAATATGAGATTGAATGGAATGTTATAGCTATAACTAACTGCTTACTATGATTCTTTCTGTATTCACAATAAATGTGGTATTTTGCCCTTTTCCCTTTAATAAGATCCTGCTGGTTTTTAATTTATTGGTGTAACAGCATGGCCCCTGCACTGCCAGCACCAGCTCACCCCTGCACAGGGCTCCCTGGGGGTCAGGAACATGATGGGTGCTGGAGAAAACCCAGCCAGCTCTGCTCTCCTTCTGGGAGAAAGGGAAGGGGTCTGGGATCAGGGGGCGTTGGCTCGTGGGGATGTTACTGGATGCCCCAATCTCTGCCTGGCTAAGAATGGAAACTTTAGTTCTCTGACACTTGAAAGCAGACTTCACTCACAGCCCTGGCTGCAGCTGCCTCCTGACAGCCCTGTGCAGCGTCTCTTCCCCGCAGCGCCTTGCTACAGCACCCTTCCAGCGGCTCTCCCCAGCATCAGCCCACCCACAACCCATGCACCCAAGTTCCCAAGGCACTTCAAAGGAGCACCCAGGCAATCGGAGTCTGCGGTGCAGGAGGGTCTGAGCAACTCTCTTCCACCAGGAGCCGGCGGTTCTAGGAGCCCGTTCCCCATTCCGAGAAGGAAAATACCCATTTCCAAGGGCAGGGGGACAATCCCACTGCTGTGAGCAACATGACCTCATGAATAAATAAAGCAATTCTCCATCACAGCAGCTACCTCTCAGCCCTGTGATGGGGCCACAACCACCTCCCCTCCCAGTCAGGCCAGGCCCCATCCTGCTCATGCCAGAGTCAATAGAATCCGTGCCACTGGTTTCCCCAGGAGCAGGACTATGCCCCAACTCTTCTCCTAGGAGTAGGCAAAGGTGCAGGGAAAGTAACCCCGGCTGAAGCTTGAATTGCTGCCAGCCCTTTTCCCCCACAGTCTGACGAGAAAGCTCCAAGAGCTCCCTTTCCTTCCCTACCTTTCCAGCTGCTGGCTTCTCCCGGGTTTCTTTGGTGCTTCGACTCTCACTGCACTACCTGCCCCTTGCTTCTTGGAAAGCAGTGAGCAAGCCCTGCACCGGGAAGGGACTGTGGGGAAGGAAGGGGATGGCCAGCAGCAGAGCGGGACAGACAGCGGGGGGGGGGGAGGGGGGGATCTTTCCGAAGGCTACGAGCTAAAAGGAAAAGGATGTTTTGTAATATTTGGCCAGCACTTTGCAGGCAGAGAGAGGAAATCAGCCGTGCCCTAGGGAGCGCAGAGGCAGACCGCTCTGGCCGAGGCTTACAGATCAGCAGCTCCCGAGCTTGCCTGCAGTTCAAAGCCCCGTTCAGACCTTGTATCTTACTCTCGTCCCCCCGCCCCCATTAATTTTTTTTTTTTTTTAGCAGAGGCCCCATTGGCGTCATGCCATAAAAATGTGCTTGTGGGATACTTGGCAGGCAGGGCCTCTCCCCAGGGGAGAATTTCTCCTCTTACAGAAAAGGCGGGTCACATGTTCACCAGCCTCTGGCCGGTGAGGGGAAATAGGAGGGCTTTCTGCGTGGGCTTTCCTGATGAGTTTCTACAACTCACACAAAGCTGGGAGAGGAGAATCTGGTCCTGGTGAAAGGTGCATGATTTGATGGGCAGCCTGGGAGGTGGAGGTGCTTTGGTCCAGCCCGGGTATCAACGCTGCAGACCTGGCCCCTGCTGCCCCACCAATGGGCCTCAGGGAGCGAGGGGGAGTGGGGTCTGCTCAGCCTTTGGTCTCTTAGCTGAGCCTACCAGCAAAGGGGGTAGCAGATCTCTAACTGGGGGGGAGGGGTTCCTGAGGCGATGAATCCCCAGGGGTGGCTGTTTGTGGTTGCTGACCCGTGCCAAGTGTGTGCAGTTGTGTCTAGCTTGCTGCCAGGCTCCTTGTGCCAGGAGGGCAAGGGGCTCCATGGTGCAGAGGAGTCACCCAAGAAGGGGGGAACTGGAGAGCTGGCATAGTTTGTCTGCTCCCAGCTCCTCTCCGCCAGCACATGACACCGTCTGGCCCACCCCCCACCTCCCCTCACTCAGTCCAGGGGCTCCAGACGCTGCCCCACCCACCCGTTGGCTGGGCTCCCCGTCAATGGTGCAGGCACCTGGACTCCCGCCAGCCTGTAGGCCAGCATCAGGGCAAGTTACTCCAGAGAGACGGAGCCAAGCTCAGGCCTGGTGTCAGTGGTGGAGCTGATAGAGCGGCACCGGCTCCTAGCAGGTCCGAACTTGGCCCGTTACTGATAACCGTGGTAGGGCTTGAAAGGGGTCTGGGACAGAGAGGCAGGCACACTCCACAAGGGAGTCAGGATGACACTGTCACTGCTTCTCTGCCTTGGGGCATGAGCTGGGAGGCTCAGGGAAGGACTCCCCACCAGGGGAACATGTCCCACGCTGGCCCGCTGAGTTATGGGTTGCTCTTATTACTACCTGGGGTAGCAGCAGCCAGTGTCTGCCAGGCACTTTCCAAACACGTCAGGACAGTCCCTGCCCCCGGGGGCCCACGACGGATGGCGGCCAGTAAACGGCAGCACAGCAAAGAACAGCCGAGTGGGACCTGCTGCCTACGCCAGCCCTGCCTCTCAGCTGCGAGACAAGTGGCAGGGAGCTAAGGGAGCTTACGGTTCTCAGCGTTATGGCAGCACCCAGGGCCCCCAGCCAGGTTAGGACCCCCCTGGGCTGGGCACTGGCCAGACTGACAGCAAGAGACCCTGCGCTCGACCTTGGAAAAAAGCGCCCTCTGGAGGTGTGCGTTTCTGAAGGGGAGGAGTCAGGGTTCCCCAAACACGGCTCAGGGCCCGCCCTTTCGGGCACGTCTGCACTAGGAGCAAGGTGGGTGCTCACCTCGTATTAAACTGACATTAGGTCAAATCCTAGTGAACACACGGCAGTTTGTGGTTCTCCCAAGAGTTCGCAGCTCGAGGTAAAGTCTACAGGGGAGCCCAGGGCTTATCTGGAGCTGCGAACTCATGGGAAAAACCACAACCTGGATTTTACCTGGTGTCAGTTACACGTTCACTACCAGGAGGTTAGAGCCTGGTATCCTAGTGGTAGAATCTCCTTCCTTAGAAGTTTTTAAAGTCAGGCTTGACAAAGCCCTGGCTGGGATGATTTAGTTGGGGTTGGTCCTGCTTTGAGCAGGGGGTTGGACTAGATGACCTCCTGAGGTCCCTTCCAACCCTGATATTCTAGGATTCTATGAAGACAAGGCCTGGGTAGATGCTCGCCCAGCGGAGGGGGTGACTTGCTCTGCTTGCTTTTCTGAGGTTTCCCCACAAGGTGGCAGCATTATTATTCCGAAAAGGTATTCCTGACCGAAGACTGGCCCGTTTCCAGCAGGGGAGGGCTGAGTTCTGAACAGCCCCTGAAGATCCCCAGTTCAATAGGGCTGGGCTGGCTCCGCAGCGTCCAGTCACTCTTGGAACGAACTCCCGCTCTCCCATAGTTCCAGGGCCCTGTGCAGGGATCTCCTGCTGGTGGAACGGGCATTTCCTGGACCGAGACCAACACTACAGGATCTCTTAGCAGTAATATAAAATCCCCCGGCCTGGAGCTGGAGCCACATAAGCATCGATTAAGAATGAGTGCCCTGGGCCGTCGGCTCTTTCTGTGACGGTGCTGCAGGATGGCTTGGCTTCCACGCTCATTGTCCCCTTTGCAACTTAGCCTATTGTTGTTATTTGTCTTGTGGCAGTACCTGGAAACCTCAGTCAAGGACCAGGGCCCCCTTGTGCTGAGCACTGAACAACAGAATGTAACAAAATAAACAGCCCCAGACACACTATTGCCAACCCCAAATGTGAAAAATTCATGGGTCAGGTCCTTAATTTTTGAATGAAAGTGGAGAGTCTCGTGTAGTCACAGACTCCTGCAGGTGCAGCTCGAAAAAAGACCCCACATACTGTGACAGTCAGGCCACACCCTACCTTTCCTCTCTCATTTGCTGCTGACACGTCAGCTGTGTCTCCCCTGGGCCCTGCCCGACGCCAGCCACTTGTTAAACTTTCAAATGAGCACCTTCGCGCTTTCTCCCACACTGCCCCAGGGCTCCCTGTAAATATCTGCAAAGCTATCTCACGAGCCACCTTCAAACGCTCCTCTACAGTGCTGACTACATAAAACGTGACAATCATGAGGTCATTCTTTCCTAACCTTCCCAGTCTGTCTGTGTATCCAGCGCGTGTCTCGTGTCTTCTGCTTACTTTTGTACGCTCCTTGGGGCAGGGACCGTCTCTTTGTTCTGCGTTTGTATAGCACATAGCACCTAGCACCAGAGGGGCCCGGACTAGCGCCTAGGAGCCTTCTCATAAGATAAATAATCAATCAACCATCATCACAGGCAACGCTGAAGACAGGAGTCAACAGGTGAACAAAAGAGACAAACAAGATGGGAGGCTGGGGGGATAAGACAAGTCGACCATAGTTTCAGCCCCCCAAGTGAGTATTTCCGAGATCTGTGAGCACATGAAACAAAGCGTTTTGCCACCTCGGCTCTTTTAGTCTATTGTGAACGGATACGCTACAGGCCACTCAGCACAATCTGGCAGGCGGAGAGTGCCCAAGGACCAGGCTGGGGGGTGCAGGGAGAGCAAGGGATCAAAGGCGATTTCACACTTTTTAACGCTCACAGCGTTTCCCTTCAGAACTGCCCCTCCGAGCTGTGCGCAAAGCAGGGCGATTAATGGGGCTCGGTTCCCATCTGGGCAGTGCAGGCTCCCAAAGCCCTGCAGAGGCAGAGAGTGCCAGGAGCCTGCAGAGGGAGCGCAAGGAAAGGAAATGAAGGAAGATGGGTCCGCAGAGCAGCCATTTCAGCTTGGCAAGGAAAGTTGCTGTGGGTGGAGAAGGGGAAGAACCGCCCGCGGGGGCATGGGGTCATTGCTTTGGAAGGAGTGAGAGGAGGGGTTGGGGGAGAGAGGCTGCTTGGAATGGGCCACACACGCTGGGGGGCATTTTTTTTCAGTCAGGTTCCATAAACATGAGATGAACTGAGATCCCCTGAAAGTTGCTCTTTCCAGATTCTCTCTCTCTCTCTCTCTCTCTCTCTCTTGTGTGGAATGGGGGCAAGAAGGCTGCACTTGGTGGGGGTGGTTCAAAGCTGCTCTTCTCACTACAGCTGCTAGGAAAAAGGGGAGGGGGACAGTGAATGGGAGAGGAGTCTGCATCCTCTGGCATAGCCTTCCAGTCACACCACGCCACCCCCCAGGAGACATAACCTGCTCTGCCATCCTATCGCCTCGCTCTGCTTCCAGCACTATCTGCAGAACCTTTCACAGGTGGGCTCTGTCGGCGGAGGGGCGCTCAGTCACCCCACCTCACGCTCCGCCACACAGGCTTTCACAGCAGCTGGAATAAAACACGCCACTCTGCCTCGGTTGGAAGAGGCTCTCGTTCATCCATGCCCTGGTGGCCACATCCTGACAACAGCTCTGTCTACCGTAGAGTGCCCGTCACCATGGCATCGGAGCGCCTGCCACATCAGAAAAGTAACCCGCGCACCTTAGTCAGTGGTGCCCGCAGCCGTAGACACGTTACACACAGCACATACCATGGGGGGACGGGACAAAAGAGGAAGTTTGCCCTGGGCCCCCAGGTGCGAAGGTCCCCAGACTGAGTGGCATTGCACCTTGGGCTGCAATGCCGCTCCCAGAGGCCCCTCCATCACAGGGAAGGAGCAGCTGGCCCCAACCTGAGTGGCGCCAGGCTAAGTTACAGTGAGAGTGGTTCTGTGAAGAATGCCCGAGGGTGCCCTACCTAAGTTAAGGAGAGGGTACTTTGGCATGTGCGTAACAAAACAGGTGAGCACTCCCACTGAATTCACTGGAATGACCCGGCGGCTGAAAGTCACAGGTAGGCTTAAGTATCCTCTTGAACTGCACACTAATTCTTCCCACTTTACCCAGATAAAAGCTCTTCCTGCAAGTCAAAGGAGGAGCACCAGCCCACACCAGCTGAGGATCGGGGCCACGGAGCGTGTGCATTGCCAGTGAGGAGAGCAGAGCTGAGCTCAAGAGAGTGGATTGTTAGCCAGAAACTGCATGTTAAACACAAAACTGGTTTGGACGACCCAGCGTGTAGGTTAGCAGCCCTGTGTGTGGAGTGTCTGTATGGACGGCCAGCACTAGCCTCACCCAGGTGCTGCCCCGGCCTGCCCCTACAGCACCGGCATTTAGCTGCTAAGCTAGCTCGAGCCAGGAGAGGGAGGGAGCGTATCTTCCAGCAAGTCTCCCCGTATGGTCCCTTCAGCAGAGGGCAGTGGTGTGCGCACGTGTTTGCTTAATTACTGGCTGGCCTCCAGCACCTAGAACGTCATCCCCAATCTTGCTCTTTCTTTTCATCTGAAACTTCCTGTTATTTATCATTTTCATTCTTTACCTCTTCAGCAGTGCAGAAAATTGGCACTTAATTTGCCCTGGAAGCCAATGCTTGGTAGATTAATTGACCCTTGTTGAATCCCCCATGTAACGTCTCGGTTAGTAAGCTCAGACTTGTGCCACATTCATTTCCTGTTCACTCATTGTCTTATCTGCCCATTCAAGAGACCTTATTTGAGTTCAGCTCAGAGCCAAGAGTCCCGGAGAAAAAACGCAGCTGCTAGGGATGACGGGCCGGGAGAGGCCTGAACTACACAGCTTTGCAGGGTTCAGTGGAGCTGGCTTTCCAAACAGGCTTTCCTGCAACCTCGGTCATTCACTGTCTCCAGGGAGCAACAGTTTGTGCATCACCCGAGCACTTGTGAAGCCCTGACTCCCTGCAGGGGAGAGCTGAGCTGCTCAGAATGCCCCCTCCCTGCGAGCTGCACTCAGACCAGTCTGAGCGACTCTCTCTTCTGTTCCTCCCCGAACCGCCCAGCAGACAAGTCTAATAACTGCCACATTTCAGTGAGCTGCCTTTGGAATAACAGATCCCAGAGTAATGTAATTACCAGGGCCGCCCACGCGTTCAGCAGGAATCGCTCCAAACTCAGAGCATCCTGCCACAATCCTGACTTTCCCAGTCATTTCCAAAGGCCGGTCCCAGTTGTTTGCCTTTGTGCGTGCTGCAAAGACCTTACAGCGAGCGTGCTCTTTTAGGCTGGGGGAGTGCAGACTGTGTGGAGCAGTGAGCACGAAACTTGCACTAAAAGCAAATGCATAGCCATCACCCAAACACACTCTCGGCTTAGCTCCATTTTCCTCTTTGCATCATTTGGGACAATTCAGAGCCTAATACAACTCCATGTGTGGCTCATGACTCAGGCAGAGCTGCATTAGGACTAGGGGCTAGCAGCAGACTACGATTTTCCAGGAGAATTGGGGCATTGTAGTATGTTGTGGAAAGACCGAATTCTTAGTTCTTGGGATTTCTGGAAAAGGCCCCTTAAATGACAAGTGCATCTCCCTGCAAGCTCCGGAGACTTTTCATACTGTTTATTTGTTAGAGGTGCACTTACTAAATCAGTGATTGTATTGCTAAATATACACCATACTGCACACAGGATAGGTCGCAGCGCGGCAGGAACATTGCTATGGTGCCATCAATTCTGTACAGTGCATCCTGAATGTTGCATGAAGAGAGCGTTTTTTGGACTGAATATGTTACTACTCACTGTGCATAGGACCCTGGAGTCCTTCCAACAGTGGGAGTACAATGAGTTTTTATCTGCTGCTTTAGAGTTTGTATCCATGCCTAAAGCGTGCCAGCTGGGAGCATGTTGGGACCAGATTCATATGCCTGGAGTAATGGAAGAGACACTTCAAGGAGTGACTGGAAAGTTAGAACCCAAAGCTCAGTGACAGAGCTGCATCTGTAGCTGCTCGAATCTCTCTTGCCAAATGATCACAACTTCCAGATCCTCCTTTTAACTTTCACTTGTCCCGTGGATTTGCTTCACTGTGTTTTCATGACTTGGGTTCTGCACGCCAAATGGAATCCTGCAGCATGTGTGCCTTGCTGGATGGGCTCCAGCTGCAAGTAGCTAATCCATTTTTATAGCTGAGAGCAGGTGTCTCCGGCGCCACAAGGAGCTTCTTTAAACATCAGCCTTTTCCTTTGGCTATACGAGCTGGGCACGCATGGAGGCCTCCGTCACTACTCCATGTCTGAGAACACCAAAAATGCCCTTCTGGTGTTCAACACAGCCCCGCGCCATCATCTCTTACACAGCCCAGTCTGGGCAGAGTGGCTTTTGCAGGTATTACTAATGAGCGGGTGAGAAATTTGACAATATATGGAACTAAACTCTGGTCTTCAGATGGCTCCAGAGTGGCTGGACTGTATGCACCAAGTCAGAGAGACAGAGGTCTCTGTTACATACCATGACTTAAGATCTTTTTAGGCTCTGGGTTACACTGCACATAAAAAATTAAGTGCTGGATCCGAGCAGCGAGTGGCCCTGGGGAATTCATGCAGCAGCCCCAGGGTCTTTGGGCGAACAGAACGTCTGGGCAGCGGCCACGGGGCCTGCCTGGCGATAGAAGATGTGGTGAGGAGGGTGTGAAGGTTGTGTGTAGTTAGATGCCTTTTTGTTCCTAGCATAAGTCTGCTGAGAGGTGGGTGTGCGCTGGCACCCCGCTGTGAACATGGCCACTGCTGTTGGGTGAAAGGCTGACTAGTTGGGGGAGCTCTCTCTTTCATTTCAATCTCTCTGTCCCAGACTGTGCAGCTGGGACTACACACACCATCCTGACTCGCTCACTCCCTAGAACAGGGGCGGACAACCAGAGCCTGAGACGGAGTCAGAATTTACCAATGTACATTGCCAAAGAGCCACAGTAATAGGTCAGCAGCCCCCCTTCACTTCCCCCCACTCTAACCTGCAGCGCCTCCTGCCCGCCGGCAGCCCCACCTATCAGTGCCTCCCCCTCCCTCCCCACGCCTCCCTCGGCCGTTACGCGGTGCGCAGGAGGCTCTGGTGGGGAGGGGGAGGAGTGAGGGCATGGCAGGCTCTGGGGCAGAGCAGGGGGCTGAGCAGTGAGCACCCCCGGCACATTGGAAAGTTGGCTCCTGTAGCTCCAGCCCCGGAGTCGGTGCCTATGCAAGGAGCTGCATACTGACCTCTGAAGAGCCGCACGGGGCTCCGGAGCCACACGTTGGCCACCCCTGCCCTAGAAGGAAACAAACGCTTAGAGGAAGCGTTCCAGCTCACGCCGGGGCAGCCTGCTGCTTGCTTTCTTTTCCTCTGGCTGGAAAACACTGGGATGAGGTTTGGCTCTTAGAAACCAACGTCGCCAGAGAAATACATGGGATACAGAATTAGAGTGGGCAGGCCAGTGGAGAAAAGCCCCCAAGAGGGGGAGGGGAGTGGGCCGCTTTGCAGGACAAATAGGAATCACTGCAAATATCAGCAAAGAAAAATAACCCAGGGAGTCCAGGGCAGCGTTCTTAGGGGGGTGACCTGGGGCTGCCCTGAGCATTGTGGTTAGTGGTAAGAACTGCGGAAGCAACCTGTCCTGAAGGTGAACGGCAGGATGGAAGGGGACTAGCTGGCTACACAGAGTTCCTCCAGAAGGATTAGAGCCCTTCCTCTCACCTCCCCTGGCCCTGCGATCGCACTCAAAGAACAAACTTCTGTCAAAGTCTACGGGCAGAACCATGGGTACTTCCTCATCCATCTCTACTAGTTCAAGGTCCTTCTGCACTTAACCGTACCCCGCTGCAACAGTCTGGCTTCATATACCTACCTCTTTCATGCATTGTGAGCACAAAACCTGTTGAGGAACAATGTGATTTTGGGACATGCGCCCATTATTCCCTACGGCTCTTAGTCTGCTCTCACACTGCACCACCCCAGCTCCCAGCTGCATCCTCACCCACAGCAACACAAATCTGGTTGTATAAAAAACTGGAAAGCTGCCTACTTTGCAGGAGAATGTGCCTGTCCCTTAGCATGGGAAAGAGGAAGGAGTCATCTGCCAAAGAGACCTCGAAGAAGAGGAGATGGAGAGCCAGTGCTACCCAAAGGAGATCAACTTGAAGGGCCAAGATGAGCAGCGTGAAGAGCTCATTTTAAAACAACAGGTAAAAGGCATCCCGGGTGTGACTCCACTGACAGCCATGGCCCAAGGCCTGTGTGATTTTAACTAGAAAGGTTTACGCGTTGGGTTCACTTGCAGGAGTTGCCCAGGGTATCACGGCGTGTTGGCAGTAAGAAGCTTTGCTGCCCTAGGATTTGGAAGGGGATACGATGTTTCATGGAACGAGGCCGGAGAACTCCGGCCGGGGGGCTGGAGCCAGGAGGAACACTAATGGAGCTGACATGCCACGGAGATTCTCGCCACGAACAGGAATAGGAAAACTCCATGCTGGATGGCACTGTCAGTGCCCAGAGGAAGGAAGGGAAACAAGAGTCTGGGAAGGGTTTCTCCTCGAGCTTGAGGTCTGCTCGGCAGAGGAGAAAAGGGGTTTGAAACTCTTCCTGGAACGGACTCATCACACTAATAAATCCATCTGGGGACTATGAGAAATTGGATTAAACTGTGGAGAAGAGAGCCAAGTCTGGGACCCTCTTTTCGAAACAACACCCGAAAGGGCAAATTCATGGGTCGATCCATGGTGCTTCGACCAAACCCAGCAAGGGGGGCAATGGCAGAGCAAGGCCAGTGGGCAGAAGCAGGACTGGGTATTGGGGATGGAGTGGGGCAGCACCGGCTGCTGTCTGAGCCCTCTGCTTGGACTAGTTCTTCTCACCTGTGCCAACCTGTCCCCATTCCAAAGATCACCTCCCCTTGTCACTTAGCTGAAGGCACCAGTCCCCTCCTGCCCCATCTAGCTCTGCTCGGTCACCCTCAGACTAACAGGTTTCAGAGTAGCAGCCGTGTTAGTCTGTATTCGCAAAAAGAAAAGGAGGACTTGTGGCACCTTAGAGACTAACCAATTTATTTGAGCGTAAGCTGCAGCTCACTTCATCGGATGGCAATAGAGCCGGCATGGTATAGCAGTCTGGGCACAGGGTAGGGCCAGTAACTCTTACGAGAACTCCCTCTCTGACCTTGGACATTTCACGTGCTGTAGACGAACGAGCTCCTCAGAACAGAGAATGTCTCCCTCTTTCTGTGTGTAAAGCACAGACTAAATTTATGGCACCATATACATGTTCGTTATTAATATTTGCGGTCTTTACATATACTATAACAGTAGCCAACAAGCCCTGGACTGTGACTCAGGAATCCTGCCATCGGCCTGCTGGGTGACCTGGGGCCAGCCATAGCACTGCTCTGTGCCTCAGTTTCCCCACCTGTAAAAGAAAGATAATGATACTGGCCTGCTCTGTAAAGTGCCTTGAGATCTACAGATGACAAGTGCTGTAGAAGAGCTCAGTTTTATTATTATAACTGTGACCCAGCTCAGGCCAGAAAGAGAATCGTCACCTGGACAAAATGCCTTTCTGCCTGTGAGAGCTGCTGAGTAAAAGGCCAAAAGGTGTGTGCTTGGCATTTTAAAACCACAGCAGTGTGGGCAAGGACCCTTGGGTCAGTCCCTCAGGAGCCATTGGTTCTCTGTGAATAATCCAACAGAGGGGACTTTGTCTCCATGGATCCTGCGGGGCACCTCTTCCTAGTGAATCAAATAAGAATGTGATTTTTAGGAGTTTATTAGTCGCCTAGAAGCCACCAGTCTCTCCTGTGACTAGGCCTTCACCTAGTCATTGGGACACTCAGCAGGGCAAACTCATAAACGCTAAATAAAATAAAGAAATACCAACCGCCCTCTAAATTCACGTGGCGGGGGGTGGGGTGGGGGTGGGGGGCGCAGAAATCAACTCTATCCTGACGCCAGCTGTAAGTGCCTGGCTTTCTGGAAGAGCTATAACCACAGGCCTTTCCTGTTGTGCTGAGCGCAGCGGTTTATGGGAGGACTTGGAGAGAGGCTTCCGTGGAGATGGGCCTCAATACAGCAGGAGCAGCCTTTAGCCAAGGAGGAGCTGTGTAAGCGGCCACCAGGCTAACATGGATGAGACAAAGAGCTAAAGCTTGCTTTCGCCACCCTGAATTTTTCTCTTCCACAAATCACAGTTTAAAATACTGTCCTCCAAAATGAGTGGCTGGCCAGATCCTGCACTTGCGTTGCAGTGAAAATATTTCTTTTACTCAGACCCTGCCTGGGTTTGAATAGAAGTCAGTTTCTGCTTCGTGTGCCATGCTGTATATTCAAATTACAACTTTTTCTGGCACACAACGTAAATTTCAAACGCCTCTTTTAAGACCGAAGCGTTGTGCTGCCAAGGAAGTGCTGTTTCAGCTGCGTTTTTTCCCAAGGCACCAGTTTTATCCCAGTGGATGGTTAATTTCACCACAGGTGCGCGTCTGTCCCCCAGGCCCATTCCAATAGCTCGCTGGCACCATCTGTTATTGAAGGTTGAACCTTTCACCTTCATGGCACAAACTGCAAGGCATAAATCGTGTCTGTGGGCGCTAGGCTCGGTGTGTGCCTGGCCTGGCTTGTATAAATGCTCTCGAGAAGAGCATTGCCTGCTCTGGGATTCCACAGTCCCAACGTTTCTCCAGAGGGGTGTTCGAGACCTGTGGTATTAAACAGCGTGTGGCTTCGGGTCCCACTTGTAAAGCGTTTTTAGTTCTGTGTGTAATGTTCTGTCCTTCAATATGGCATCGTGGTAATGGGGGTCATCGAAATATCTAAGATTAGATCATTGGGGCCGGTTCTCCTCTCACTTATGCCGGTGTAAATCAGGAGTAAGGTCAGTTGTGTCAACAAAGTTCCTCTGAGTAAGGAAGAGGAGCCAGGCCCTGTGCATGCAGCCCCTGGGGAGTTATGTTTTGCCATGCTTTAGAGGTAGCTGTTTTTTCTCTAAATTTCCACGTAAATCTCAGGATGCGGTTGGCCTTGTCTCTGTGCCAGGACTGCCTTCAACAGCAATCTCTTGAGAGGCTAATTTGAATTTAGGAAAGGAAACTGAAGAATTTCCTTTTCTTGCTTCAGGGCAGAGCAAATAATGGGGCCTTTATTCCCTGATAATTAACTTGCTTTTTACATGGCTTTAACTTTGCTCCAGCTCCAGCCTTCGATGTGAAAAGAAGCCTGTTACTGGAATCCTGGCACGGAACGACTTCCCCCATGAATTCTAGAGGAGCGTGATAACTGCAGAGACGCAGCGATACGTTTCCAGAGTGAGAGGACTGGCTCCAGGGAACGCTTTCCAAACAGGCAGCGGAGAGTGTTTCGCTGGAGGGCCCGGAGAAAGGGGTTCGGACGTTGTAAAAGGCCCACCCAGTAATTCCACTATTGTTGCACTGGATACACAGTCGGCAATAGGGGGCAAGCATTCCGAGTCTTCACTCCGGCACAAAACGCAAACCTGACGCCAAATGCCACTGCCAGCCGCAGCAGCCCAGCCCCCTTGATTTCAATGGGGTTGCACCAGTGTAACTGGACCTGTCTGCACCAAGGGCATTGAGGTCTGACACCGGCTCAGTGATCTTCTCTGGTGTCTAGGGGGCAGGTACCAGTCTGACAAAAACTGCCATCATAATAGGGCCCTATGCGGGCAGCATCAACAGAGAGGCCAAATGTGAATGTGATGCATCCGATGACGTGAGCTGTAGCTCACGAAAGCTTATGCTCAAATAAATTGGTTAGTCTCTAAGGTGCCACAAGTCCTCCTTTTCTTTTTGCAAATGTGAATAAACTCCCTTCGTGCCCTTCCAGGGAAGAGGCAAGGCTCTGGCAGGGGACAGACTGCGTGGGAGGGAAGTCTGTAGCTAGTCAGTCGCCACCACTCCCACCCTGGCATAGGCCAAGGAGCGGGACAGAGAGTGACCATCTTTGCCTCTCCCAGGTTTCTCCCATTCTTATGGGGATTCCTGCAGGATGGTTGGGCCGGGGGTAGGGGGACTGTTTTTGCCCCCTTTAAAACTGTATGAAAGCTAAAAAGGCCAGATCAACCAGCATTTTCAAAATTCAGTGTGAGTGTGCGCGCGTGTGCTGGGGTGGCCCATCCTGGCTGGCTTTACCACCACCTGGCTGAGCAGAGCAGAGCAAAGGGGACGGGGCACGGGGGAGGAGAGACACTTGTTTTTTAATAACTGCCAAACAGGTGGAGCAGCAGCAGCAGCGAGCGTATCAATGGGGAACTACGTGCCAGGGAAAATGGAGCTTTTGTGCACCCACCGTCCTCAAGGGCTGGAGCCCAGAATAGAGGGAGATAGTGGCCCAGCTGCTTACAGCTGGGATTCTCTTAGAGGTATTAAGTCATCAGCTCGGAGTGGCTCAGACACTTACCTTCCCCTCCCCACCAAAGTCACATTTATCCTGCCGCAGCACCTAGGAGCTCCGAGACCTGTTGGCACTCACCCTCCGAGCCTCCTCACACCTACTCCCATGCCCCCGCCCCTGAACACAGCTGCTGCGGGGCCCGTTTGGCCGTCACAGGTCAGAGCCCCGAGACAAAGTTTTGCAAAACGCCATTGAAATTGGCATGCTGCTTCAGTTAGAAAAGGACCCAGCAAAACCCAGCGAACCTCCAGCACAACACTTCGGGGGAGAGCTTCAGAGGCTTATTTGTCACGCGAAGGCCGGAAATGATGTATCCCTTTTTAAAAAAATCTCCGTTCAGCTGTCTTGCCATCAGATGCCGAGATGACGTTCCTTCCCACTCCTGCCGTATAAACAATAACCCTCCCCCACATCTTCTGCGAAGAGCAGGGCCCTATGAACAACGCGAGAGGTGATTAAATGAAGTCCAAGGAGAGCCATCTGTCACTGGAGCGTTTTATGTGGTGTCAGAAGCTACAGAAACTTTCCACAGATACAAGAAGCACATCTGCCTCACCCTGCCACCTGCCTGACAAACCTGTCCTGAATCGGCTAGACGTAGCCGCCAGGCATGGGTCGTGCCTCAGGCTCAGGGAACGTGGAACCTGGCCCCTCCAGAGCCCAGAATCGCAGCGCCAGACCCTCTGCTCTGCTAACCTGACTTCGCACTTGCGAGCAGTGCCAAGACGTGTAGGGCGCCAGACCGTCAGCTGGTCTGAATGGACACAGGGCTCCAGCGATGTCAGTGGAGTCACTTGGAAAAACAACTGGCATTTTTCAAACCAGCTCACAGAAAATTGTGAAAAATCTATTTTTCCTTCAAAATCATCTGCAAATTATTATTATTTTTTTTTTGGCGCAAAAGGACAAAATTAAAAAGTGATTAAAAACAAAACAAACCCCCAAAGAGCTTTTGGTTTCTGGGTTTTTGATGAAACACCCCCCGCAAATTTCAGCCAAAACTGGAATATTTTGGTTTGGTCAAAAAATTTTCACTGGAAAAGTGTTTGAGATAAAATTTCAGCCGTTTCTAGAGTCATGCTGATCTACACCAGCGGAGGAGCTGCCCAGAGTTAGCTTCAGTTGCCAACTGGAGCTTTCATTTTTATAGGGAAGCCCATCAGAGATGTCAAAACCATCTTTACTCACCCCCCTCCACCCCGCAAAAACCTAGCATAGGAGGCATTTGGGGAGGGGCTGAGAAAAGGGAACCATGTAGCTGGCTGCAAATTAGAGAAGCCCTGAGACTGCTCTAACTTTCACCAGGGGCCAAACTACCTCAGGATTGGGGGAAGGGAATAAAGGTGAGCAGCTGCCCACCAATGATCTAGCCCCTTTTATCTTCAGGGGTAAAAAAGTCCTATTACATCATCTAGTTTATCGCCCAGATGGGACAGGATTGTTCCCTATTGTACAAACACGAGTGTTTTGTCCAGTCTAGGTTTAAAATCCAAAGTGATGTGGCTTGCACCACTGCTTCCTTGGGGAGACTGTTCTGCAGACCAACAGATCGTGCTCTCAGCAAGTTTCTGTCCTGGGTTGAAGTCTCTTTGGCATGGGAGAACCTGGATCCTACTACAGATCACTTAAGTAACTTTGGCTAACTTCATTTAATTAAATCAGTTTCCCTCCTATTCCAAAGCCATCAAACCACCACTGAACTCCCAGGCTCACTGTGAAAATTAATTAAAAGAAATGCTACCTTGGAAAGGACGGAAGAAGCAGCGTCTCAGTTGTAAGGAACAAATCCAAGATGCAAGAATGTGTTCTCTAAGGCTTCCATTCAGCAAAGCACTTAAATGTTAAGCACGTGCTTAAATACTTTGCTAAATCGGGGCCTCAAAATACACATGGAAGGCAAGTGTAAAAGTAACGTATGGCAGGGAGCTGCTGATTTTCATGTAGAATAATAATATTAATGGCTGGCTAGGAAAGAGGATTGTCTCTCCATGTTGAGGTTCGAATTTCCTCCTCCAGGAAAAAAAAAAAAAAGTGGAGTAGAAAAAGATTCCTATAGATCCTCCGAGGCTGGCAGCGAGATCACAAAACAACAGTTCTGGCTACGATTTGCAAAGGGAACCTTCACTAAATGGGTACATTCAACTACAAGAGCAATCAGGACAACTGCAGCCTGGTTGCTGAGAAACTCCAGAGCAGGATACTGACAATGCACCTAAACACACAGAGATTCTGCCCATTTTAGCATCAGGACGCCAAAGAATGTTACTGTAATGGACATACATAGTGAAAGAGGGACTCTTCCTCCTAAGTGGAAATGGCAAATATGAGGAACATAAGAACTACCATGCTGGGTCAGCCCAGTGGTCCATCTTGCCCAGTATCGTGTCTCCAGCAGAGGCCAGTACCAGAGCTTCAGGGCAAGTGTACAGAACAGGGCAATTGTCTTCCCCTCCTGGCAGTCAGAGGTTTAGGGTCATCCTGAGTGAGGTGTTATATCCCTGATCATCTTGGCTCATAGTCATTGATGGACCTATTCTCCATGAACTCATATAATTCTCTTTTGAACCCAGTTTTACTTTTGGCCTTCACAATATCCCCTGGCAACGAGTTTGACAGGTTTGTTGTGCATTGTGTGAAAAAGTATTTCCTTTTGTTTGCAATTCCACCAGCAGCCTATTAATTTCATTGGGTCACCTCTGCTTTTTGTATTGTGGGAAAGGATAAACAACACTTCTCTATTCACTTTCTCCACACCAGTCACTATTTTATAGACCTCTATCATATCCTCACTTAGTCGTCTCTTTTCCAAGATAAGCAGCCCTAATCTCTTTAGTCTCTCCTTGTATAGAAGCTGTTCCATACCCTTGATCACCTTTGTTATCCTTCTCTGAATCTTTTCCAGTTCCACTATGTGCTTTATGGGATGGAGAGAACAGAAACACACACAGTATTCAAGGTGCAGGCATACCATGGAGTTATATAGTGGCATTATGATTTTTCCTGTCTCTCTTAGCAGTTCCTAACAGTCTCTCAGCCTTTTTGACTGCTGGTGCACACGGAGCTGAAGTTTTCAGAGAACTATCCTCAATGACTCCAAGGAAACATGGACTTGGGAGCTTTGGAGATAAATGAAGAAGATGCAAATAGGCCTATGGACCCTAGAAATTAACTCCAGATCCGTTTTGTCCGACCCTACAGCAGCAACAGGCTGCCTGATAAACCCAAAGCAGAGCCTTCTCCTCCAATGCCTGCCATTCACAACAGGCTAGTCTGAAAAATATGTGGGCTGGTGCTTTGCCAAAGAGGGGTTGATTAGACTGTGAAATTCAGGGTTTCACAGCTGACCAAACTACTCAAAAAGCTCAACAGTCATTTCTTCCCATTCAGAGAGAGAGTTACCATCTCCTGGTTCCAAAGCCATGGCAAATGCAAAGCAATTCCAAGTATTCACCCCTCCGTTTACTGCTGGGAATGCAGAGAGCAGTGGCAACCAGCAGATCTCAACTAAGGACTTGACTTTTGAGGGGAAGGAGACAAAACGGCTTGCTGGGCTCTGCAGAGCCTTCTTGTACAAGAGCACTCTACTTGTAGCTCATAGAAAATGTTCCCACAGCTGGTGCTCAAGACTATGTAGCATAGATTCTGGGTTTGGAAGTGCCCATAAAGTCTGCGGTTGTTGTGATCTGTAAGTGGCTTCCTTTGAGTTGTTCTATTCACCTTCCAACAAAAAGGTCCTGGGCTCAGAAGTATTCCAGGCGCCAGTGAGGAAAGACATCGCCACCTGCTGGCAGCTTCTTGGCCTGTGTAAAATGAGTTCCGTTCCCAGTGCTTCTTCTGTGAAATGGGTGCACTCTCACCTTTGGCACTAATTGTTCCTTTAACTGGCAATCGCAACAGAGAGGCCAATGACTGAATGGGCCAATGGAGGCAGAGAGCTCCCCGGTCTGGCCCACTGGGATCCCCACAAGGTAAGGTTAAGGGACATTAGCAAAGATTCGGGGGTGGGGGGGGGGAAGTGAGCATTTCTGCTCCTTGTATTGCGTCCTATTCTGTTAATAAGTCATTCGAGCAGGAGACTGCAGCCCCAGGAGAAGCAATAAGACACTTTTCACTAACACCAGCTACAAAGGATATTCACCAAAACAGCTCTAACATATGCCTGCTGTCATCATCATGAATAATCGTTTGTATTACAGGAGCACAGAGACCCTAACTCAGACCAGGATCCCATCATGCTCGGTGCTCTACAGACACGTCAGATGGCCCTGCTCCTGAAGGCCTTACAATCTACACAGAGGAGACGGAAAAGGGGTGGGAGAAAGGAAGGATTAGCTCTGCTTTATAGGTGGGGAGCTGGGACATAGAGTGAGGTGGGGCCAGATTTCCAAGTGCTCACCACCCCATTAGGCACC
Organism: Natator depressus; assembly: GCF_965152275.1. NCBI lineage: Eukaryota > Metazoa > Chordata > Testudines > Cheloniidae > Natator > Natator depressus. The sequence continues at coordinate 1,640,299 of NC_134259.1, forward strand.
CAATCAGTGGCTCACCCAAGGTGACCCAGGGACAACTACAGCAGAGTTGGGAACTGAGCCCAGAACTCCTGAGTCCTGGCCCAGTGCCTGAGCCGCAAGCCTAGCTTCCCTCTCCCTTTATGTGATTGGATGATGAATGGACCCATGTGGGAGCAGCTGGAGTTCTCTCATATTGACCGGGAGTTCCCTTTGCTCACGCTCTCCCTTGATACAGGAATAGAGACTGGGTCAGTGGGGTCTGGGGGCGGGAAGCAAAGTGCTATTGGCAACCTGCAAAGGGAAGCAGGAAAGTGGAAATGTGTCAGGCAAGAGACTTGTGGGTAATTTCTCTAGCAGGGTCACCAGAGGGAGAGGAACAGGAGCCAACCCCTGCTGAAGAGAGAAACGTATGGAGCGGATTGTTCTACAGAGATGTGCACTCGGCAGAAAAACCAGCAACTGCTCGACCTGCAGCAAGATTCCAGCCTGTTTCAAGGGACTCTCTCTCGTACTGACGTTTCTCTGCTCCTGCGGTCATGGGCTCAGGGCCGTAAGCTTTGGAAAGAGCGTTATGAAGAGGGAGATGCTCCCAGGTTAGCTGGGGTTCAGGATGTTGAGCTGACTTCAGTTTCCTGTTTGCAGACAATAAGGCCCTTGCTAAGTGGAGTTATTTGGCTGGTGGAGTTCCCTTAAAATATCTTCACTTAGGGATGAAATGATTCAATGTGCATGTGCCTTTCATTAAGCAAAAGCCCTGGCAGCAGAGCTCAGCTGATAGGACAATGACTTCACACAACCTCTACCCCTCCCCCAGCATTACTTAACATTGTAACTTCTATTGGCCGCAGTGTGCATCCATCTGCAAAAACACATTAAGGAGAGAGAGCAAAAGAGAGAGGTTGGCAGCTGACTGCAAAGTTATTCCCTTGAGTGTTACTTACCTGACTTTAACCAGATGCTGTTTATCCGCCTGAGCGTATGCTACATGCCCAGCGTGACAACGACAGGAGAAATACAAGAAATACTTGTTATGCTCTGGGCTTATTCCCCCACCCCACCCCCCAATATCATCCTAGGACCGGATATACAAGTTCCAGGAGAGGAATGTGTGTCCCTGGAGTCCCAAGTCAAATCTGGAATTCATGTATTCTGTAGATGTACTTTATTACATACAGGCATCAAGAAAGGTTTTGGAATTATCGTACTGGAGAGCTGGATTGTGTAGTTAAGGCTTGAGCGTAAGGGATCATTTTAGACATGTAATGCAACCTGTCAGCCCCATGGAGAATGAGGAGGAATACTTTGGCTTCAGGGTTTTTTCCCCCTTTATACACCCAGGCAGTTGGTTCTGCTCCAAAGCCCTTTGAAGTCAAAGGAAGGACTCCAGTGGGATCTGGACGAACCCTATGAGGCTTGATCGGGCTCCCATTAAAATCAATCACAAAACTCTCTGTCTTCAATAGGAGGGATCGGAGTTCTGGAACGCAGCAAGCCTGCCTCGCCAGGAGGTAACTAAGGGGTGGCGTGCGCGCCCGTGAACTTCACCAGCAGGGGGACAAACATCCAACAAGAGCATTTGTGCCCGAGCAAACCTGTGGCTGTGACATTAGCTTCCTGAAACCAGGAAGACTAACAATACCCTCTAGCGAGGACATTGCAGAGGAGAGCGCACGGGGCCATCGTGAATAGTCCAGACTGGAGCCCGCCGGAGGGGCTCGGTAGCAAAGAGCATGTACAAACGGACAGGATATCCATGGCCAGGCCTGGGTTTGTCTGGGTGTGACTGTGTGCATCTCCTTTATAGTTCCTGCACTCGTCTTACTTCCCCTGTCATTAGCTGCTCCACCATGCCACAGTCTGGACGCTCCTGTGAGAATTCACTCCAGACACCATGCTCTTCACTGCTCAGCAAGCAAACATTTTCCATGCCTGGGAAGCAGAGACCGACCAGGTAATATTCTGACCCATTGATGGCTAGACAGTGGTAAGCGAGAGCAGACAGAATTCATCCCTTCCTATCAGGCAGCTGTACAGAGTGAAGAGGACACTGAATTCCAGGCAGCTTTGCATTAGGCAAATAGGTAAGAGCAACTCGTGATCTGATAGATCAAAGAAGGGGCTGGGACAGACAGGTTCCAGGGGCTGGAATGAACTTGTGTGTGTATATGTAGGGGAGAGAGAGAGAATGGTAGATGGGTATGAAGGATGAAAGCTGGAAGACCAGAGTCTATTCTCCTTCCAGGCCCTCTGTGGCCCATGTCCCTGTGCCTCGGTCCCATCCTGCAGAAGCAGTTTGGCACTTCACACATTGTTCTGCAACTCTCTCTTCACTGTGGACATGTGGTAAGCTACTGCGGAGTGCTGCACAGATGAGCCCTCTGGCTCTGGATCCTGGCTGGCTCACTAAGCTTTCTGGATTATTGTCTCAATTACGTGGGGCATAAAGAACGGTTTGTAATGGCCCCTCGAGAGGCCACCAGAGGAAAGCAAGGGGATGGTTTTCATGTTTTCCAAGCTCTGTGAAAGCGCGAAGTGGAGGCTAGGTCTCCAGTACCAGTTGCAGGCTGTAGCCTCACCATGCAGAGCTCTGCTGAGGGCGGGGCTGCTCAGCACAAAATTCACCCTTTTACCCACCAGATTATTAAAGGTCTGGAGACCCAGCAGCTTATTCTCTTCTATAACTTGTTCTGAGAAGTCCAGGCCATAGAATCTCTGTAAATAAGGATACTTAGCACTGATGTACACCTCCCGCCCCCCAGCTTTTCATCCATGGATCTCACAGGGCTTTGGGCAGGCAGGTGAGCATTATTAGCCCCATTGTAGCAATGGGGAAACGGAGGCACAGAAAGATGATGTCGGAGTAGGGAACAGAACTCACAAGCTCTTGACTTCCCATCTGGTGACCCACTGCGTCCTACAGCAGCTCATGCAAGTGCGAAAGAACGATCAGAAGACGATGACGAAATTTTTTTGACTCAGCAACTTCCTCTGGATTATTACACGGGGAGTTATGGGTGGTGTTTCTTGTCTGAGCTTGAAACTGGAGTTTAATTTTGCAAAACTCTTAGGGCCTGATTCTCATTCACACTAACCACTCCGGCAGCATACAGGGGCCTTAAAGTGAGAGTTACATTTACACTCACTTTTACACTTCTGCTAGCACACAGCCGTAGTGGTGTAAAGCAGTTGAAGCATAAGTGAGAATAGGCTCTTAGCTGCTTTCTAAGTTCGGTAAAGCTGATGCACACCGGGGCCTGAGTACCTGGTGGGCTGGGCCAAAGCCGCATGGAGAATTTTAAAAACGAGAGAAATTTTGACCTGCATCACTAACTGAACGGGGACCAAGTGGAGAGAGGGAGAAGGAGGGAGCAGAACAGGGGCTTTGGAACTATTTTTATGGTGGGGGGGGTGCTGAAAGCAGAAGCCATGCATTTGGTTGTTATTACCACTTCCAGCCAGGGGGTGCTACCGCACCCCCAGTACCCCTAGTTCCAGCACCCCAGGAGCAGAACGTTGCTGTGTTCAGCACGTGTGAGAGGGCGGGAAGCGGCATTCTGAACATAGACACCGAGATCAGAGATACCGAGTCAGTGGGACCTGGGTGAAAGCCAGGCCTGTGCTGATGTCCGGAGAGCTGGGGCCTGCAGAGACGGAGAGGAGGGAGTTACAGAAGTCGGGGCAAGAGGGGTTCAGCGCATGGTGATGATCCAGCCTGAGTGAGATTCTGCCGTCACTGCCAGAAGAGGTGGTTTTAGAGTGAGGTAACTGTAGCTATCCCTCGGTGAAATGCTAGGAGACACGGTGACCCGGCTAGTTTTCACCACAGTACAGCAAGGTGAGGTCAGTCATGGGCCCTGCTGTATAGAGCCCCCGCCTCTTTTAGCGCAGAAGACATAGCCCAAGCATGGGGACTTGTGGAGGTGAGAGAGAGAGAGAGAGATAGGGTGTGTTTGAATTAAATCCTGATACCTCTAGAGGGAATCTCAGACAAACCAGATCACAGCCCACTGGATTCACAAGCACACTGTCTGCACACTTAACCTGGCCTCTGACCTGGGTTTAGGCCCAGCCTCCCCTACCATCCACACAGAGAAACCTCTGATCTGGGTATGGAGATGCCTTCAGCCTGGGCTACTTTACCCAACCAGGGGGTAGGGGAGAGGGGATGCTCCCACAGGGTAGGCTAAGCCAGACCCGGGTGCCAATCACCCGGGTTAGCTGCAGTGAAGACGGACTCTAAGCCTCTTTCGGCACGCTGGGCTCTGGCATCCAAGGCCATGTTTCCTTGGGTTGCGCTCAGCCCCTCACCCTTGCTCATTATGCAGTGGTTAACCTCACTGCAGCTTGAAGCTGGCTGCTAGTCAACACAGAGCTGAACAAGGGGTTTGTCTCCGGTGCAGTGTTTTCATTCAGCAGGCTGTGCACCGTCGGCGAAGAAGGCCACCACTCCCGCTGACCTGACTTCCAGGAACCTGACACATCCCCCGGGCGGAAAACACTGTCCACATGTTTACAAGGTCTCAACCCAGGAGATGGGCTAAAACCACCGGAAAGACTGTCCAGTCCCTCACGTCAGACACCACAGTCCTCCATTTCCTCTCCGATCTGGGAGCCAGGCATTTTTCACTCCCACTTGCTCCGTTTTCCACCCAGTTTCTGGCTGGGGCCATATGGCAAAAAGCAAAGGCAGCAGCTGGGTTCCGGTGCCTGGAAGCTGGGCACGGCCACCACATTCTGCGGGGCATAGCTGAGGCCGTTTGTTTTGGCAGCAGGGACAAGGCACATTAGCGGCTCCTGTGGTCAGAGCAGTGCAGGGGCTGCTCCTCCTGTGCATTCCTGGGGTGCAAAGTCACCCCAGAGAGGGTGAGGAAGGCCATGACCCACCCCCCCATACACACAGACCCTAGAGGGTTTGTGCTTCAGGGGATCCACCTCCATTCCCTTTGGTTTGTGATTATAGGTTCCTCCTCCCCCCATCTGAGGCACAGTTCCTTCTGCAGCTCTGGCCCACCACAAGCTGCTGCCCAAAAATCTCATTGGTCCCCACAGCTGCACTCACTGCTGGAAGGAGGGCCACACTCAGAGGAAGTCTAGGCGATGCCCTAGTTAGGGACAAGCCAGTCTGTCAGTGCTAGGGATGTCAGCGTGGAAACAGGGACCTTGCTTTCCTAAGAGGTCCAACTGCTCCTGCTGCATCCCCACAGGGCATTGCATTCCTGCCCGTGAGGTCATACGGCATGTCTCAGGCATGTGGGGGGGGCAGTCCCCAAATTCATATGGAGGGTCAGTGCTGGGCCTTCCCACCTTGCATAAGGATGCTAAAGCAGAGGCAAAATTAGGGGCAGCTTTTTGCCAGGTACGCTAGTTACGACTGTAATAATTTCCAAAGACTGAGCATTACGTGAAGGCACAAGGACCCACCAGGATCTGAGATGCAGTCTTTGTGACTGGACACAAAAGCTATGTCTACACTGCACTAAAACACCCGCAGCGGGGGGAGGGGTCCCAGAATCTGGGCTGCAGCCCAAACCTAGATGTCTACACTGCAATTGTATAGCCCCGCAGCCTGAACCGGCTGACATGGGCCAGCTGCGGGTGTTTCCTTGCACCGTGGACATACCCAAAGAACCCCCAGCAAGAGAAATGCTACTCAGTAATGCAGCAACGAGAGCCTGTGATGTACCCTGCGTGCCTGCAGCCCAGCCACTGCACCCCCCACCTTGAGAAGGGCAGGGGCGTGAGTGCTACTTTTCCTTATGTTCCTTTAAAAATCAATGACGCTGCTAATGTTCATAACTGCACTGTGCTCCCGCAGGGCAAAGCTGGGGAGCTAACAGGAGACTGAACTGGAGCACTGGGTATTTCCTCGTCCCGCTGCCCGCAGAAAACTCAGTTGGTTTTGAGAAAAATCGAATTGATTTCGCCAGCCACAGCTAGGCAGCGGCCACTGGGGAAAGTTACCTGGGCTTTGCACACATGTGCCACCAGGGGCTGCTTTAACGGTGCCAGCGACCACATGAGCACAAGGCAGGCTGCGGGCAGCGGCCTTCTGAGTGGTGAGGCGAGCCCTGGGCGCTGGGCCAGCGAGGGGTCACCCTCAGTTTCTCACAGGAAGGATGGGTGAGGGACTTGCTGAGGGACTCCGTGCCTCCCAGCACTTGGACACTACCTGCCTTCCGTGCATTTTCTTCCTTGATTGGGGATTTGGTGTTTTGCCTTTTTATGGCACACAAACAGCTCCCACCTGTCTCCCCAAGCCTAATATTGGAGCATTTGACATGCTGCTCCTTTGCTTGCTCAGTGTCCAAGTTTGCCAGAAGCTGGGAATGGGCGACGGGATGGATCACTTGATGATTCCCTGTTCTGTTCTTTCCCTCTGGGGCACCTGGCATTGGCCACTGTCGGAAGACAGGATCCTGGATGGACCTTGGGTCTGACCCAGTATGGCTATTCTTATGTTCTTACTGGCTCCCTTTTACTGCCACGATGCCTTTACCCAGTATCTCTCTAGGGACCACTGCTCAGTGCAGGGACTCTCCTGCCTGGCCGTTCCAGGTCAGTGCTCTTCCTTTCCCAATCTGCCCCCCTCCACAGGCCCCTACTCTCAGGGTGGACAAGAAGAGTAGAGCCTTATACACTGGGGCTCAGAACCCAAACAACAGAGCGCCCTGCCCTGGAAGGGAAGCATCTGCAGCTAGGGAGTCTCCTGCCCTCCAGACTGGAAAATGCGTCTTTTGCTAGGGAGACAGAAGCATTCTTCCATCAATCAATCTGCATCTACACCAGGGGTTAGCTGGGCATTGCTACCGTGCTCAGCCCAGGGTGTGGACTTTGCACCCCCACCCCACCCCCAAGCACCAGAGCTATGTCAACCTAAGTTTTAAAGGTAGAGCAGGCCTAAGTGACGGCAAAGGGGGTCTAAGTTAGCACGGGGCCAGAGCGTGATAGACTCACCCCAGCGATGCAGCCTTGTGAGCAAGGGTGGGCTATGAAAGCAGGCTATGGGCTTTTAGTCACACAGTAGGGTTCCATTTATAAACTGTGTATGAAGAGTTAATAAATCAGCAGCAGATGTTATAAGCATGTTACAGACATGAGTTGTGCATGCTATGGATGCTTAAAAGTAACGGTTACTACAATGGGTGTGATTTAGACCATTACGGATCAGAGGGTGTTTGGCTCGATGTCTCTGATGCCCCAGCCAGGTGCAGTCTGCTTGGATAGATTGACCCAGAACTCAGTGAATTTGGTTCTCAAGGGGTGGAAAGACACTCAGGTAGATACCCCAGTTTCTTCAGGCCTCACTAGGGCACGGCCAGTGCGTGATATAAACCGCTGGGAAGGATGGAACAATGAACGATGGCTTTGCCTGCTAAAATGCTCCAGGCACGTTTCTGGCATGCTTTCGTTTCTCACGGCAATTCATAGCAACCCTGGGAGGAACATCCCCAGAAGCTGGAGAGGGTGACAGATCACAAAAAGTGCAGAGGCCTGCTACTGACTCACTCAGTAACGTTGATCTGCCTCTCACAGGCCATCAGCAGCATGTATCGTACTAACACATGCCCGTGAATCAGTTTGCTGGTGACAGGATGCTCCGTTCACAGCATCCAAGGAGATAAAATTTTGTTCCAGGGACTAGACAGCCCAACCTCCCCCTCAGTGCCCTGGGGGCTGCTTGGATAAGGAGTGTCTCGTTCATACTCATCTAGCCCACCCCTGCCCCTCGCTATATGCGGAGGATTCCACTCACTCCAGTTTCTCACCCATTCTGAGACCTATTGACTCGACATCTATCCTTCCGCCCACTCACTCCCAGCATGGCTGCTGTCCAGAGCCTCCTCCTCTGCTGCTCCCATCATCCCTGCGAAATCCCTCTGCCTGCACTCTCCAACTCATGCCAAATCTCATCTGACAACAGACGGAGTTCTGCTCTTGCAAAGATCTGCCTATCTTGGTATGTGCCCCTTTGCATGTCTGTATACACGTATGTGTGGGGATACGTATGGGTGTGCCTGCACGGGCACGGGTGTCAGGGTGCATACCCAAGCGAGTCGCTCCCTGGCAGGTCTCAGATCACAGCACTCACCAAGAGCCTCTCTCCACGATGGGGGCACATCTCCGGAAGCAGCCGCTTGCTTTCAAAGTCTGCTGGCTCCAGCGGTGCTGGGGTCACATCCACTTGGCTCTGCGTCACTCACTGGCTGCGTCCTTGCCCTGTTGGGTTTCTCTCAGCTGGAGGATGGTGGAGGGGCCAGCTCTGTAGCAGAGACCCACACTCTATCTTTTGCTTTTCCAGCAGTGTTCACAATAGCCCTCATTTCCCTGCTTTTCCCTGTGCTTGCTGCAGCCTCAGACCCAGCTCTGACTCTGCCCCTGGGAGATGGTTTTATCCCTCAAGAAGCCATTTTCTTCCTTCCCTGTTTTGGGCTCTTCATTCACTATCCAACTTCCACAGACCCAGCTTGGCTGTGTGCCCGTCACCCACACACCTCTTCTGCCTGCTTTCCACAGCTGGGGCACATCAAGGCAAGGTCCTAATATAATCAGGGGTCAGAGCTGTGCTTCCTTTAGACTCATCTCTCCAGTTCCTGTAACCTCCCTACAAGGAAAACCGGACAGGAGGTGGTGGTGTGACATACAATAACCTGGGCTAGGCCCTGCCTCCCTCATTCTGCAGAGCTCTCAGGCTGCTAGATTGGCCCTGGGGGAAAGGTCCTGTCTTCACCAGAGTGTTTTACCTGGAGTTAATTGATTGCCAGTTAACTCAAGGTGGGTAACACCTTTGCAAAGCTAGTCTGGACACACCCAGGCTACAAACACTGGTGGTTAACCTGCATTGATCTCTAGGAAAAACCAGAAACCTGTGTGTACTAGAGCAAACCTTTGGGGAATGTCCAGATTATGTTGGGGTTGGTCCTGTTTTGAGCAGGGGGTTGGACTAGATGACCTCCTGAGGTCCCTTCCAACCCTGATCTTCTAGGATTCTATGTGTTAACTAGCTTGAGTTAACTGACAATCACTAACTCCAGGTAAAACTCGCCATTGTAGCCATACCTTAGGGCAGCTCAGGGGTGCAGTATCATCACTTCCCCGGAACAGAGATGGTGTGGTCCAGTGAATAGGGTCTTTGACCTGTTGTGCACCTTATGGTAACCTACATCACCTGTATTTTCCCTTATATTCTCTCCCCCCATCTCTGGGGATGGGGCTGTCTCTTGCTAGGTGTTTGTACAGTGCCCAGCACAAGGTCTACTATAACACAGCTGATAGAACCAAAGAGGACACTAGGCTAAGCAGGCTGGCTGAAGGACACCCCAATGGACTCCCCTCTTTACCTTCGCTTTCCTTCTCACTACTTCTCAGTGCTGCTGTATCCATAGGCTGCTTTGCTGTTGGGAATCAGTGCATGTTTCCCTCGCTGGCTTTCCTTGGCAATCATGAGTAAATTGCACATTTGGGGTTGGGGAGGGCTGTGAAATCGCAGGTACAATGGAATCCTTGTGCATTTACCCGCCTGTGTCCCATGAAACGCCCTTATGCGCTTTGCTGGGTCTCAGCTAATAGGTGGAGCAAAATAATCAAGGGGGTAGCGAGAGAGCTTGTGAAAAATGCTCTGTTCTATCTCATTGCCTCCCAGCTCCAATGAGCGGCTGTGTAAACTACGTTACTATTAAAGTCTGCTGGCACAAGGTAAAGCAGTCTCTGTGCACCAGCTAGCACACGGGTATTAATTAGCGGGAAAACATAAAGATGAAATTAAACACAATCTACGGTGTGTGCAGTCTATCCGATGCTCCCTCTGGGAGCTGGGCCAAGCACTCAGAGCTTTACTGTTTCATAAATACATTGCTAGGAAAATGCATTATCTTCTGAACGCTTTGAGTGCATTTAGATTTCACAGCACAATAATACCAAACTCCTGCTGCATTTTAAAGATCCGTCCCAGTCACTGACAGGCCCAATGAGACTTAAATAGCTGCCCTGAAAGGAAAGAGGGAGATGTTCTCGTCATAACTCTAGGGAAACCTTAAATCAAATACAGCCAGGATCTGATGGGTTCTTTTAGCAGGAAGAGAGGTGCAGCATCTAACAAATGCAGCCAGACCCCTAGCAAGGAAAAAGACAACACCTGCCCTGCCAGAAAAGAGCCAACAAGCTCTTCTCATTTATAGAGCTGGTTTCTTCATGCTCAGGATTCTCCAAAGAGAACAGTGAGGAAGGAGGATCATTACACCAGGAAGCGATACTGTCTTAGGAGAGTGATGGAGTCATTTAGTTTGCTGGAGGGATGATCATCTCTGATCAAAATCTGATAAAAGGGTCCTCAGCACCCTCCCATCTCGGTGCCTTGCATGGAAACCCTCTCCTAGACTAGACCTGAACTAGATGACCTGGGCAAGTCATGTCATTGTTCTGTGCCTCAGTTTCCCCACTGATAAAATGGGAATAAAGATACTGACCTCATTTGCAAAGAGCTTTGAGATCAGCTGGTGAAACATGCTAGATAAGAACTAGAGATTAATATGATTAGATACTTGGGCTGCTTTTGAACCTTCAGTTTCTTCTGAAAAAACCTATTGGTTTTTGGTGACTTCCACAGACTTGAAGGGAGACTGACTCGCCAGTGAGGGACATACCCATCTTGTCATTCTGGTTTACTATCTGTATTCTAGTAGTGCTAAGAGGCCCCCAGATGAGATCAGGCCCCAATGTGCTAAACATTCCTGTAGTAAGAGACAGTCCCTGCCCCAAAGAGCTTATAATCGAAACAGAGAAAGGCAGTCTCCTTTTACTCCTGGGGATTTGAGGCACAGAAAGATTATGGGCTAGATGTTCAAGAGACCTCAGAATGCAGGCGCCTCATTTCCTTTGAAAATCTTGCCACACGCATCAGAACAGGAGCGGAGGATGTTTGAAAAGCCTATGACTTGCTCATGTGAGAGAGAGCCAGGGATTTAACCTGTGTCTCCTGAGTACTCGGAGAATGTTTTAACCACAAGGTCGTCTCTCTTGTCCATGCCATCCTCCCTCCACACCAACGTCTGTACAGCTCTGAGTATGCCATTTGCATTACAACTTGCAAAGTGCTTTGGGATAAAAGGCTCTGTGTAAATAATGACCTTTATCTGAGAAAGGCACACCCATGGCAGGACAGAGAGAGCAGTGAAACTGTCCAATAGCCAGGAATTCTGTGTCTTTTCCAAGCATACTGGTCACCATGTGAATGACTGGTGTAGCGAGGCAGTGCACGGTAGCATGGCTTGACCCGGCTAACGCCTTTGGATCCATGCCCCACCACCACATCTTTGCCACGCTCCAGGTGTTTGGGATGCCAGAGAACTTCCTCCATGTGATCCGAGAGGTGCACGAGGGATGCAGCACCACCATTCGCTCGGTCGAAGGGGAGACCACCGAGATCCCGATCCGGAGCGGAGTTAAGCAGGGCTGTCCCCTCAGCCCCATCATCTTTAACCTCGCCATGGAGCCGTTGCTGCGAGCGATCTCCAATGGCGCAGACGGCTTCAACCTGGCTTACGCGGACGACCTGGTCCTGACCGCGGATGACCCAGAGAACCTCCAACGTATGCTAGATGCCACCAGTCGAGCTGCCGATTGGATGGGGCTCCGCTTCAATGCAAAGAAGTGCGCATCTCTCCACATTGACGGCAGCAAAAGGGACTCGGTGCAGACAACAGGGTTCCAGATCCAGGGCGAGCCCGTCATCCCCCCGGCAGAGGGGCAGACATACCAGCACCTCGGCACGCCAACGGGTTTCTGTGTCCGGCAGACACCCGAGGACACCATCCAGGAGATCTTGCAGGATGCCGCCAAGATCGACGCCTCCCTGCTAGGACCGTGGCAGAAGATAAACGCCCTGAACACCTTCTTGATCCCCCGCATCTCATTCGTCCTAAGGGGATCCGCCATCGCGAAGGTACCCCTCAACAAGGCAGACAAGATCGTCCGGCAGCTGGTGAAGAAGTGGCTGTTCCTTCCCCAGAGAGCCAGCAATGAGCTGGTGTATATCACCCGCAGGCATGGCGGTGCCAATGTCCCCCGCATGGGTGACCTGTGTGACATCGCGGTGATCACCCATGCCTTCCGCCTGCTGATGTGTCCCGATGTCATGGTAAGGAACATTTCACAGCAAACGCCCTCCATGACGCAACAAAGAAGCGGATCGGCAGAGCCCCCTCCACCCAAGACACCGCCAGCTTCCTGAGCGGTTCCCTGGATGGTGAATTCGGACGGGATGGGCACGACATCGCTTCACTGTGGTCCCGCGCTCGCAATGCCTCGCGTCGCCTGGGGAAGCGCATCGGCTGCCACTGGGAGTGGTGTGAGGAGCGCCAGGAGCTGGGAGTCCTGGTGCCCCAGATCAGGTCCGACGACAACACCATTGTCACCCCGAGCGCCAGGGGCCTGCTGGAGAGGACCCTGAAGGCGGCCATCCACTCGCTGTACATGGAAGCCCTGAAGCGTAAACCGGACCAGGGTAAAGCCTTCGAACTGACCAGCAAGTGGGACGCCAGCAACCACTTCCTCGCCGGGGGCGGCTTCACCCGTTTCGCCGACTGGCGGTTCATCCACCGCGCCTGGCTCAACTGCGTCCCGCTCAACGGAACCGTCTGCCACGGGAACCAAGACGAGCATCGCAGGAAGTGCGGCTACTCCAACGAGACCCTGCCTGGCAGCTGCACCACAATGCCATCCAGAACCGCCTGGCGAAAGCCATCGCACCGCGCCTGGGGGAGGTCCCCGTGAACTGCGCCATCCCCAGGACTGACAGCCAGCTGCGACCTGATGTGGTAGCCACCCACGAGGCCCAGAAAAAGATCATCCTCGTCGACGTCACAGTCTCCTTCGAGAACAGGACCCCGGCCTTCCGCGAAGCCCGGGCTCGTAAGCTGGAAAAATACACTCCCCTGGCCGACACCCTGAGAGCGAAGGGCTACAAGGTGCAGATGGATGCCCTGATCGTCGGAGCCCTGGGCGCCTGGGACCCCTGCAACGAGCGTGTGCTGCGGACCTGTGGGATCAGTCGACGCTACGCACGGCTCATGCGGCGCCTCATGGTCTCGGACACCATCCGATGGTCCAGGGACATCTACATCGAACACATCCCCGGCCACCGACAGCACCAGGAGGTGTGAGCCGGTATGACATCGTGCATCCACTATGGGAAGGGACTGAGAGACTTTTGCCATTGGACCATATGAACTGGAACCATAAACTCACTGAACATTAAATCCCACCAAATAAGGGTAGATCCATTCCTATCATCGTATCCGCTCATTATACTCCACACCTGAACATAGCCATTGTATGGACAACATACCCCCATATCTCAATGTCTGCACTTTGACCCGTTAAACTTTTACCCCCAATCGGGGAGATTGCAGATTATGTATTCCTTACGCCACCCGTTCCTAAACCGAATTTCGCACCCCTTGATAATCTGTACCTTATTCCCTGATAACCAGAAACTTCTATGCTTAAACTCTGTACCATTTTCTTTTTCCTTCAACATTATCTTAATAAAATTATTAATTCTGTGAAGTATGGTATTTGAGCGTAGACTGAGCTGCACTGGGGTAGCTTTCAAATATTCACTGGTAAAAGGTACAAAGACTCGTTTGGGCTGGAGTCCAGAGAGCAGACTTGATGAAGGAAATAAAGACCTTTACACTGAGATTCCCATCTCATGAAGCTGTACACTTCTCAAAGAATGCTTTTGAGATGTCAGTAAGCGCCAAATGTCTCCACTCCCATTCCAACACAGCAAACCCCATCGGAAGGACTTCTCGTCTTCAAAGTGCTTTACCAAGATGAACTGGTCCTCTCAAGCCCCCAGTGCAGGAGGTACATGGGTATAATTATTATTGTTAGCAATGGCCCAAGGCACAAAGCATGGAACCAACTTCCCTGAAGTTCAGGGACATTCTGATGGGGCCCAGGGCTTTGTTTTCATCCACTGTAGAAACAGGGCCAGCTTCAAAACTCTGAATCCAGAATCAGATGTCCATGGTGTTTTGATCCACGATGTTGGTTGGAGCCCATCTCTAATTATTACTACCACAGTGTATAAGGGAGAAACTGAGGCACAGAGAGGCAAAGTAACATGCCTAAAGGCACAGTGTGAGAGCAGGATTAGAACCCAGGAATTCCTGGCTCCCAGTCCTACAGACAGACCATCATGTGACACTTTTCTCTAAAGGACATTGGCCACACTCCTATTTGGCTGACAATCCACTGCTGTTCCTTTTCAATCACTGCTGTTTGCTGGGGGATACATGTACAGAGAGAGGCTCTTCCCTGATTTATCCAGTGATGTCACAGATCACAATTCTTCCTGACATCACACTGTCCCCTTGGAAACAAACATCATGGTATCACAAGTACAGGGCTGTGGCCCATCCGAACAAGGCAGGGACTGATTCGGGAACAAATTGCTTCCCTTCGCTTACCTCGAAGTTCAGCGATGCTGCCTCAGCAGCTGCAGGGGAAGTTCAGGACGACAGGATGGGGTTGCATACTATATTCCATCACTGCGAGGGGGCTGAGCTTCTTCGTTGACAAATCCCACCAGCGCCAGCCTTAACTTTGAATTTCTTGCTTTGGCTCACTTTAAAGAGTGTCTAACCAATCATTCACTCTTCCTGCCTAGAGCCAGGCCCATAGGCAGCTGGGACTGAGTCAGCAACACAGTTAGCCAGTGACCTGAGCTACGCATCCTTAACATTGTTCCCAGGAATAGCCACCAAGGACCTCACCCCGGCCGCACCATGCCACAGTTTGGCTAGTGAGTCCTGCAGGTCACTGTTATCTGTCAGACACAGCAGGCTCACAGCGTTGGCTGCTAGGGTCCCTGGCAGGAAGTGACAATGGTCCAGGCTTTACCGTTTTCCCTTTAAACATTAAAACACTGACAAGTTCAGGACAGAAGAACTAACAGCCATTTGTTCTGGTTATTGCTGCGAGCCTTGGAGCCAGATGTGACATTGACATGGCACATCTGGCCTGGTTTTTGGTTTCCATTGCGGAGTTTACCACATCCACCCCAGCCTGCTGGCAACGAAGAGGCTCACATCTGGAAGTAATTGCAGTTGTCACACTTCAAGGAGATACTGTACCACAGAGAAGAAAATTCGATACCAGCGGAGTGGACTCCTCTAGCTTGTCTCCAGATTTCAGACATATGCAGGCAGGGACAATGTCCCTGGCTGGGCTCAGAATTCGCCAGGGTGCTGGGCGTCACCTGAGTGGGGCAGCATGCTCTCAGCCTTACTCATCTCAGGAGGAATTGAGTAGAGCTGGGCAAAAAATTTCTACCAAAGCTTTTTTTGGGTGAAATATGCAGATCTGGTGACACCAAAACACTTTGTGAACTTGTGTTGATTTTGCTGAATTGTTTCAGCTGAAAAAAAATCTGATAAAATTGAAATGTATTCTTTCAACATTTCCTGGGTGATGGGACTTCTGCTGAGAAATTTACTTAAATTTTATAGTTAGAAAATGTAAAAGTTAAAAAAATGCTCAAAATCTAAACTAAACTCATTTTGTTTGACTTTCTGATCTGCCGAAAAGTTTGAAAAACGTTGTTTTCGATTTGACCCAAAACATTTTTTCCCCCTCAGTCTTTTGGAATTGCCAACACCCAGAAAAATCCTTTATTCACCCAGCTCTACAACTGAGTTGAGCACCTCTCTGGATGGGGCTCTTCATAACAAGGGATTGGGTTCAGGCCTTGTCCACACTGGGAATTTAGCCAGTGGGGCGTAGCTGCACCAGTGCAAACACCTGGAGTTGACACAATTTATACCAGTGCAGGGCAATGAGCAAATAGAGCCACACTGGTGTAACTACTGGTAGCTGAAATCCCAGCATCAAGAGAAAGGTACTGAGAACATGGCTTGTACATAGCAGCTTGCTGGCCAGCATCCATTCCCTGCCAGTGAGTCACTTTGGCTTCTAACCTAGTTATAATTAGGCCTGGGCAAACTGGTTCCGGCCAAAGGAGAAGAGACTCATCTGGCCATGTGGTCATAGCTGAGACTCATCCCCGCTGGATGGCTGTTGGGTGGTTACTGGTCTCAGTCCATTTCCTGGTGGGCAGATGCTGGGACTCCATGCTGTCATCTCTAAGCCCCTGCCTTCCTATCCAGCACAGGCCGAGAGCAGCTGAAACTCATTCCCCTCTGACAGCCATGCCATGATCTAGGTGAGACAAATTGCTATTCTTCATGCTGTTAGGACTGGACGAGTGTCCATCACTACACCTGACACCAATCTCTCCTTGCTGCTGGCAGCCAGATACCGCTACGGGTTCTTGTCCTTGCACTGTATTACATAGGACATAGGAATTGTCAGACTGGATCAGACCAGAGCTTATCTACCCCAATGTTTTGTCACTGGCTAGTGTCAGCTGCTCCAGAGGAAGGTGCAAGAATCCTGCTGTAGGGCAGTGATGAGTTAATCTGCCCCAGGAGAAATTTCCTCCTGACCCCCAGTAGTTAGAAGGTGCTGCCTACCCTGCAGCAGGAGGGTTTATAACTTCCAAAAATCTCATCTGTTTTTTAATACTGACTATAATAACTCTGGATGTTCTTTCTGTCCCCATAAATGTCTTATCCCTTTTTAAATCCTGCTAAGAACTTGGCTTCAATATCTTGTGGCAGTGAGTTCCACAGGATCATGGCACATTATAAAAATAATTATTTCCTTTTATCAGTTTTGAATTTGCCACCTTTTAGTTTCAGTGATTGTTTCCTGCTCTAAACAGGATCCCAGGGGCACATTCACCCACCACAGCATTGCTGGAGGGGGAGCTGCACTCAGCCCTTTACAGTAAGGAATAGTTTTAGCATTAGTTATTTCTAATTCATTCACGTTTATGAGCAACCTGACAATTTGGCAACTGCAGCAGGCCTGAGACTGTATCAAACTCTAATAAAAACCTCATAAAGATCTATTAAACTCTGCCATCAGTCTGCTGTTAGAGAAGATTACATAGCTGGCCCATTAGTGGCAAGCTCTTCACTCAGACATGCTGGCTGGAACATCTCAGTGACTTTAACATCTATCTATCTATCTATCTAATCGGATGCATGAAGTGAGCTGTAGCTCACAAAAGCTTATGCTCTAATACCTTTGTTAGTCTCTAAGGTGCCACAAGTCCTCCTGTTCTTTTTGCGGATACAGACTAACACAGCTGCTACTCTGAAACCTGTTTTTACAAAGTAATTGGATCAAAAACAATGGGCATCATGTAAAAATGAGGGCTCTAGGAAGACATGGGGAAGTGGAGTAGACGTTCTGTTTCAGACAAAAGGGGACAGACACATGGAATGAATTGTGGGAGGGCAAGTGAAAGAGGTGAGTGTAAATGAGTTCAAGAGAGCCTTATGCTAAGGCTGGATGCGGCTTAACTATCCACCATCCATTACAGCCAGGGCTGTCTCCTGCCTACCACATTGAAAATGTCGGGGCTAGATTATTGCCTTCCTGAGGCATCGGAGGTTCTGGGGGAAGCACAAGAAGGGGAGATAAGAGATGGCCTTTCCCACTGCTGCCCCTCCAGTTTTTGTGATTTATCTGGGAGGGAATGAAGCAACAGACTGAAATAGGAGAAATGAAACAGCATCTGAAGGGAAATAAATATTGCCATTGTTAGTCTCGCCAATATACTCTCAATGGAGCAGAAAATTATTGGCCAGAAGTCCCAGGGCTTTGCAGCTTTCACATGGGAGGAGCAGGGGCTGTGTGTGTGTGTAGGGGGGATATAAAGAACTACAGGTGGCTGATATGATCTCAGACCTGCTGCATTTGTTGAGAATCCAGCTGCTCCTCTCCTGCTGGACAATTTGTTTCACTGAGTTAATTTGCATCCATTCTGCTCATGAGCCTCCTTCCCCCAGATGATGGGATTTCCCACTAGGTTAGCTCCAGATTTGACACAGTTTTAGAAGTTAGGGAGACATTTTGTGCTAAGAACCAGGTTTGTATTATGAGGCAAATGAAAGGAGGAAAGAATATTCTGGCTAATAGCAGAAGAGGGCCCTGGGGTGAGATCCTGATAGTAGCAATGGGTCTGTACCTGTCTGAAAGAATGAACAAACCTTGTGGACGGAGGTCTTAGGTCAAGTCCAGGACCTTATTGCAAGTCCAGGGGAAATTACCTCGCCCATTGAATGCCAGCTGAGTGGTCAGACCAGTGGTGGCTTTTTTCCCTTTGATCATCTGTAGCAATTGTCCAGCTGCTCTGACAACACTTGTGAGAGTGGTGCACGGTGTCAAGGCACGGGCTACCTCATTGGGCCTTGGTGCACAGTGCACTAGTCCTAAAGTAGCTTGTTCCTTTAGAATTGAGACAAACCTCTAATCTACACACTCACCAACAACTGCAGTAAACTCATTGCAACGCAGAGCAGAGGTTAAAGGCCCCAAGATCATGAATTCTGCCCGCACTGAACTCATCAAACCATGTTCCAAATGCAAGAGAGCCCTAGAGAATATTTCCACGTTCCGACCTCCATCTTCCTGTAGGGACAGAAAGTGCAAATAATGAAACCTGGTGATTCTGGGATCTGGTTGCATTATGAGGAGGAAGGTCTGGGACCGCTATAGCCCTGGGATGCTCCTCCGTGATTATGTCACAACTGGCTTTTTCCACCAGAAGAGTCAGTTCGTCTTCCTTCAGGACTGTCCCCCGTGCGCTCCTTACGAACAGGGCCCCATGTGCTCTGCAGCCACAGAATTCACCTCTTGCTGCAGCATGACAATCCAGAACCTCACCTTTCATTTAAAAAAAAATGTTTCCAGCCCTTACGGTTGTGGAGATAACATTGAAAACATGAACCAAATGTCACTGATACAGTGACCTCTGAATCTGCAGATAGCCTGAAATGATGGTCATAAGAGATGTGAACTGTCCCATTCATTCACACCGGTGTTAACTCTGAAACTTACAGATGACATTATAAGCATTGCTAATACAAAAATGCAGCATATCAAAAACTGAAAGTGGGGGATCAGCATAAAATAAATGGAATATATCAAAATACTGTATTGTACTGAGTGTTATTCATCTTCATATGAAGTGAAAATCTCCATTTAAAATGTATCTGAAGCTGCTGAAAAATTTCCACCAGATGCCACAGAATCCAGGGACCTTTCAGCAAAATATAGCTCCAGCATGCAATGAAGTGCGTGGGCATTAGCTTATTACAGCACCCCATTATTCTGAACAGTTACTGCTCTCCTGCAGGTGCTCTGCATTTGGCAGTCTGAGATGTTGCACTTAGAGCAGCTTTTAGTTTGGTGTCAAATCAAATGTACGTTGTTTTAAATCTCCGGCTTTTAACAGCTTTTCTCCCAGCCTTGGCGGTGACCACATCATTGATTTCTTTTTTTAGCTGTTTCCTCCTTTCTATGTACAGCCGAGTCCGGCCCCAACTCTCTGGCTGTACTAATGCTGTGGTGCTGGCTGGGGAATATTTGGAAGGGGAAATTAATAGACACACATATGTACAAATAACAAGCACTTTGCAGAACTCATGAGGAAATAATGAAAGGATTCAAATAGAGGCTCTATTCTGGGAATAAGTCTCCTTAAAGCCTGGCTCAGAACATGACCCCAAAACAGGTCAGAGCAGCTCTCCTGAGCTTGGCCCCTGCTGGTGGTGGGCTGAATAGCTGGGGATGGAGGTGGTAAATACTCATTTCCCCAGCTATATTGGGCCAGAGTGTTCAGAAGATATCGGGAACTCACCTGTTCTACTGTCCATTCGTCCCTTAGAAAGACAGCGTGAGTGGATCTCTTCTTTCCAAGCCCACTGCCTGAGGGAGCCCCCCAACTGCTGTGTGGGACAAGAGGGCCGGGGGTGTGTGTGGAAAAGCACTGCAAGGCTCGGGGTGTGTGACTGAGGTGGGAACAGACCCTTTACCATTCGCACACTGGATCCGGTTACAGGCCAGCTCAATAAAAGAACCCATTTTCGATTTTTACAACTGAAATAATTGCCACGCGAGTGCCAAGGGCTTGTTAGCTGGTGGAGGCAGGTGATGTAGTGCAGTGTAGCTGGAGATCACCCACACCCTGCAGGAGGTGAATGGAGACCCAGAAATCAAACAGGCGGAGCACCATACCTCTTTGCCTGCTGGAGAGTGGCACCACCCAAGCCTGCTGCCCGGCCAGGAGACATTACTGGGAGGAAAACGTTGTCCATTCGTGCTACATTTGAAAGGACTCCCGCTTTCACACTCTCCACTTCCAGCTCCTCACTGGAAAATTGTGGAATCATAGAAATGAGGACGGACAAGATTACGTCATCTAGCCTCTCTCCCTGGCCCATGCAAGTCTGAGCCGTGTGTGAATTAATGAGCTGAGGTTCTCTGAGCAAACAGCACAGCTTGTAAGCACTGCACCAAGCAAATCCATGTGAGGCTGAAGTTAACCGCGTTCCTACCACTTCCTCGGAAGTTTCCCTGGTTTCAGTGCCAGGAAGAGACAGCCTTCCTCCGGCTTGCTATTGCTTTTTCTCCTCCTCAGTGAAGAGGCTTTGCTCTTGAAAAATGCTTCTTGTCATGCAAAGCTCTGCAGCTGGAAAATGGCTGAGTTGGGGTCCAGGAACTGAGGCAGCCAGGTCTCCTTGGACTGGCCCCTTCTCCTGATGTTTGTTTTTTGTTTTTCTTCAGCAGCCTCTCTGTCCAGAAGGGAGCAGTATGCGCTCTGCTGAAATCCTGCAGACAGCTGCCTGCAATTTCTCAGTGGTGCCCGTGCCAGGCCAAGCTCCGCTCTCGGTCACTGGGTGGGTTTTCAGCTGGTCACATTGGAACGGGTTCTGTTTTCATAATCATTCTTATGCAATCCTTTTATTTTTTTCCCCTCCAGATATTATCCGATATTATTCCATCCTCGCCCTGAATTCTTCCAAGCCTGTGTCTCCAGGAGCCCACGCAAAAACTTCCAAATGCCATTCTCAGCTGTCCCCTTCTAGTCGAGAGGCCAAATCCATCCCTCTACCGCCAGCAGGCTGGGCATTGTCTCACTTTGATTGGTGTAAATCGGTTCCATCAAGAACTCTGAATCAGGGAGCTGAAAACAGAAGGAAAGGAGGTTGCTTGGACTAGAGAAACCGACACCCCCATTGTGTCCA
Organism: Natator depressus; assembly: GCF_965152275.1. Taxonomy (NCBI): domain Eukaryota; kingdom Metazoa; phylum Chordata; order Testudines; family Cheloniidae; genus Natator; species Natator depressus. Next base: position 1,661,439 of record NC_134259.1, read on the forward strand.
ATACCCGCATCATTGCTTTACAGGTTTCTCTCATTTCACACGTGCCTGAGACTTGGCTCTCTGCACCATAAGGGACTGCTGTATCGTCATTGTCTGGTTTTAATTTAATGTCTGATCAACTGCCCTGAACTCAGAACCTCCATTATCCATCGAATGGTCACAGGATAGGAAATAGCCGGGTCAGCTTCCAGCACAAAGCCCACCAGCGCTCGAGGTGCGCACCGATTATGAAGCTGGACGGAACCATTGTGACGGTCTAATCTGATCTGCTGCAGAGCACAGCTCAGAGAATCTCACCCAGCCACTGTCATTCCCTACCCTGACCTGGAGGGGCCGGCTCTCTAGGGGAAACACAGCATTGTTGGTCATTTTATGGTGAGTCTCTCAATTGTCAGGTTTTCCTTGAAGCCCCAGCTCCTGGACTCGTGTGATTACTTGACAATCTCAGCTTTCAATTTGAAAGAAAATTAATATTCTAGCCCTTGTGTATGCTGAAAAATGCCTGAAAATGTAATCCAGGGCAAACTAATGCTTGAAAATCAGAAGGCAAATAAAAACAAAGCAAAAATAAACATCAAATAAATAAACAAATTATAAAACAAAAATAATAAAAAATAAAAAATGAAAAACAAATGAAAAAAACAAATAAAAAATGCTTGTAAACATGACCCGAGGTAACCTAATGCTCGAAAATCAGAAGGCAAATAAAAACAACTCAACATTTATTATCACGTTTAGAATCTCGTGGTTTTTTGGAGGCCTGACTCCTGGCTTTTGAGCATTCAGATCTGGTAAGGCAGAGTTACTTTCCAGCACCTGTGCATTTTCTGTCTTCTCTGCTGAGCCTACTGGCAGCGGAGTGGATTCTGAGAGTCACAGATTCAAAGGCCAGGAGGGACCATTGGGATCGGTCAGTCTGACCTCCTGTACAACACAGGCCATTGGGCTTCCCTGAGTTCATTCCTGTTTGAACAGGAGCAGAGCTTTAAAAAACAACCGATCTCGGTCTGAAACTTGCCAGTGATGGAGAATCTATCACGGAGCCCTTCGTAAATTTTTCAAGTGGTTAATGCCTTCACTGTTAAAACTGAGCGCCTTCTTTCTAATCTGAACTGTGATAGGAGTGTCTTGGCTCCGGGGGCTTGGCATGCGGCCATTACACTTATTTCACACAGGAAATGAACAGCCATCAACCACCGGTACGTGTCAGTCACTATCAGCTTATTATTACAAGAATTATGGCAGCACCAAGAGGCTTCCATTCAGATCAAGGCCCCATTGTGCTGGGGGCTATATATGCCATGGGTGGGAGGAAGGAAGCTGCATTAGATTAGGAGGGTCAGGGGTCCAGGGGATAGGACATTAGAGTGTGAGTCAGAATACCTACATTCTATTCCCAGCTCTGCCACTGACCTGCTGTATAACCTTGGGCAGGGCACAGTCCCTCTCTGTGCCTCAGTTTCCCCTCCCCAACTCTTTGTCTGTCTTGTCTATTTAAATGACAAAGTCTTTGGGTAGAGATGGTTTCTCACTAAGTGTCTGTACAACACCAAGCACAATTTGGTCCCCAAAATGGTTGGCTTTACTGAAATACTACCAATATTAAGGGCCTGTCTGTACAAACGTTAGTTTGTAGCAACCTGGGTGATGGACGTGGATCTACCTCATACTAGCCTGCTGTGGATTAACTCTTAGTTTGTTAGTGAGCTTTGATCTGCCGTGCTTTGAAATAGCAGTAGATTGGGGGTATCCTATGAACTCCTTTTCACTTTGAGCAGATCCAATTTTTCTCTCACGCTAAGAATTCTCTATTAGCTCATGAAGCTTTAAAGATGTTTGTGCCAAATGGTTGTTGTTTGAGGCTAGTTGGTCACAATTAGAAAGATCATCAGTGAGTCTGAGGCATCAGCAGCTGCAGCTTCAAATTAAATTAAATGAATCTGGGTTCTTCTTTTCTCCAAAAACACAAAGTCTCTGCTTCTCCAGGCAACTGCTTCTCTGGCACAACAGAATCACCCCTGGCCCCACTTTTTAATCTTTGCAACGAGTGGACAGTTTTCTGTTTTTTGCAAAGAGCTTCTGGAGCCAAAGGGTTTAAGGCCAGCAGCAGATCTTGAATTCATGAAACCCTAGCTCTCCTGGGCTGCCCTGCTCAGCGCTGCCAACCCTTCTTTCCGATGGCTCTGGCTTGGGACGCTGCACAAGCTCTTATCACCCATGCAGGTGCCCTGAGCGTGTAAGAACTTCCAAACATTTGCTTTTGAGGCTGGCTCAAATGAGAGGCATCAGAAAGGTACCGGGACTGTGCTGGTCCCCAGGGGAAATGCAACACACATTATCCCTCGTTGCACCTAGCAACTGGTCTAGGAGGCAGTTCCAGTCTCAGCCTTAGAGAAGGCTAAAAGTCCTGGCTCACTGCGACAGCGTGGGTGCCACCTACGGACTCTCCAGGACTGGCTGCCTAGTAATTGCATTTGCAAGGGATGCAAAATAGAAGTGGGGCAATCAATCAATAAGACATGTAGACAGTGATTCATTGCTCTGTGACCCCCTTCTGCCAACAACAATTACTACACCACCCCAGGAGCTGGGACTGAAACCTGAGCCTGCCCGACCCGGCTGCCCTGAGCGGGGGTGGGGTGGGGGCCAAAGCCCAAGCCCCCACGCCCCTGGCCGGGGCGGGAGGGGGGACAAAGTCAAAACCCAATGGCTTCAGACCCAGGCGGGGGGCCTGTAACCTGAGGCCGCCGCCCAGGGCTGAAGCCCTCGGACTTCGGCCCTATGCAATGGGGCTTGGCTTTGGCCCCGGGCCCCAGCAAGTCTAACACCAGCCCCGTGACCCCATTAAAATGGGGTCACGACCCACAAGTTGAGAACTGCTGATGTAGTGGGTAGAGCACCAGCTTGGATAATCCCCTTGTTCTGGATGGAACCATTTGGAAAATGTTTTTGGTTCCCATGACAAAGGTTGATGAAAATGATAGTTTTACTTTTTGCAGAAAATTTTCTTCACAAGATTTGAGTTTTTGAGCAAGAAACCAGTTTTCTTGTGGCTGAAACTGAAAAATATCCAAACCCCAATTTTTTTTGTTTTTTTACAAACCCCCTCTCTGCCCCCCAAAAATCACAGAGACATTTCCCATAGGAATTTCTATTCTGACAACAACACAAAAAAGAACCATTTTCACCACAAACATTTTTTGAACCAGAAATGTCGACCAGCTCTAATCCTATAGCATGGACTTCCTCCATACACAATATTAAAGGGAGCTGTCAAAAGCTTTTTATAATAGGTGGGTTTTTTCTTCTGCCTTCTATTTTGTTTTGACTCCCCTTTAAAAGCTTTTTTAGTGCCATCTAATTGTTGGCCTCCTCGAGGGTGGGGGGGGGGGGCTGATGTAAATGATGCCATAAGCAGTGTGTCTGGATCTGGGCTGATTTAGCCAAATTCAGACCTGGTCTGAGTGGGTGCAACCCCACTGGCATCAGCAAATCTGGACCCAAGTTTCCTAGGGTGGGAGAATCTGAATTTGGCCCATGGGTGGGAGATCAGGGTGACAGCCGGAAAAGCAAGCAACAGGAGAGTGTGGGAAGGTGCCAGGTAAAGCAACGCTCCCTCCCTGCACTGTTAGGTGACATCAGCGTGTGTGGGGGTCTCATTGCAGTAACGAGCACACATCACAAAACCGTCCCAGCTGGGCCCCTTGCTGAGCCCCACTGGAGAGCACAAGGAGTGAATGGGCCGCGGAAACCTCGCCCCTGGGTTCTGCTGCAGCAGAGCTGCGCTCACTGGGTGGGCCATTTGTCACAGAGTTTAAGGCCAGCAGGGACCAGCAGATCACCTGGTCTGACCTGTTCACCATGGGCCACCAGCACTACCCAGCACCCGCACAATAACCGGTGAAGTGAGCTGTAGCTCATGAAAGCTTATGCTCAAATAAATTGGTTAGTCTCTAAGGTGCCACAAGTCCTCCTTTTCTTTTTGCGGATACAGACTAACATGGCTGCTACTCTGAAACCTGTCAAAATGAGACTGCGGTGTTACAGCCCACGAGACTGGATGGCACAGACAGAGAGCAGGAAGGACAGCGGTGCACCAGTGCCTGGTGTACCCACCCCGCAATGGTAGGGGACTGATTAAATGTGATACAGCCCAATAACCCTGGCAAGTGACCCCAACCCCACATAGTGCAGCGGCTGGCAAAATAAACTCAAGCTCCCTGCCAAACTGCTTGGGGGGGAAATTCCTCCCAGACCCTGTTTACGGCGATCAGTGAAACCCTGAGCATATGAGCAAGAACCAGCCACGCACCTGAGAGAGACAATGCTGGGTGCCCCCTTAGAGCCCTGCCCACCCTGTCCAGTGTCCCATCTCCAGCCACGGCCATCACTGGGGCTTCAGAGGAAGGAGAGTAAAAAACCCACCCAGAGTTCGTTGGTGGGGGGGAAATGCCTTCCTGACCCCTGCGGGTGGCTGGTGTCAACACTTCCACTGCCATTAACTTGCCCTTATCTGTAGTTACAGCTGTCCTCATCACTAAAGAAGTTTGCGTGTGATGACCTCACCTCCTCTTGTGGGTGTTTGCAGTCAGAGAGCATTTGCTTTTAAGCTGAATATGCATCATCTGTGCATTTATTCCTATTACTGTTCTTATTTATATTTTGCGGTAAATAATTTTCATTTCAAGTGAAATGAAAGCAAGTGGCCCTGTTACTGATCAGATGCTACAAATATCTGGGAGTGCAGCGAGGCTCTTCCCATGTGGGCTGACGTCAGAAAATGGGACTCTCATTAGGAAAGTCAGACAAGCTCTCACGCAATGCTCAGAGGTGCCTCAGAAGCCCTGGAGTGCGATATATTTCAATTAGGGGTCTCTGCACTTGGGCCGATGAGCTGGAAGTATTATTGCAAAGGGACTTGAATCTTGCATTACATATACTCGCAACATCACAGCACATATGTTCAGAGTGGGAATCTCTGTTGAGATCTGGTCCCTTTGGACTGCAAAGGGGGAACCGCGGCCAATGGGAGCTTGGGGGGGGCGTGTGTGGTGCCTGTGGGTGACAGCAGCATGCGGAGCCTCCTGGCCCCCCTGTCTAGGACCCAAACCTACTGGCTGCTTCCAGAGCACAGCACGGAGCTAGGACAGGCATGAAACCTGCCTTAGCCCCATTGCGCTGCTGACCAGGAGCCGCCCGAGGTAAGCTCGTGCCCCAACTCTGAGCCCCAACCCCCTGCCCCATCTCTGAGCCCCCCAAACCCAGAGCCCCCTCCTGCACCCCAAACCCCTCATCCCCAGCCCCACCCCAGAGCCCGCACCCCAAGCCAGAGCCCATACCCCCTCTTGCACCCCAACTCCCTGCCCCAGCCCAGTGAAAGTGAGTGAAGATGGGGAAAAGAAGGCTGAGGGGAGATACGATTGCTCTCTATAAATATATCAGAGGGATAAATACCACGGAGGGAGAGGAATTATTTAAGCTCGGTACCAATGTGGACACAAGAACAAATGGATATAAACTGGCCATCAGGAAGTTTAGACTTGAAATTAGACGAAGGTTTCTAATCATCAGAGGAGTGAAGTTCTGGAACAGCCTTCCAAGGGGAGCAGTTGAGGCAAAAGACATATCTGGCTTCAAGACTAAGCTTGATAAGTTTATGGAGGGGATGGTATGATGGGATCGCCTAATTTTGGGCAATTAATTGATCTTTGACTATTAGCGATAAATATTTGCGACGGGATGTTAGATGGGATAGGACCTGAGTTACTACAGAGAATTCTTTCCTGCGTGTCTGGTTGGTGAGTCTTGCCCACATGCTCAAGGTTTAGCTGATCGCCATATTTGGGATCAGGAAGGAATTTTCTCCCAGAGCAGATTGGCAGAGGCCCTGGGGTTTTTTTGCCTTCCTCTGCAGAATGGGGCACAGGTTACTTTATGGAGGATTCTCTGCACCTTGAAGTCTTTAAAGCATGATTTGAGGAATTCAGTAGCTCAGACATAGGTCAGGGGTTTGTTACAGGAGTGGGTGGGTGAGATTCTGTGGCCTGCCTTGTGCAGGAGGTCAGACTAGACGATCATAATGGTCCCTTCTGACCTTAAAGTCTATGAGTCTATGAGAGTGAGCCACAGAGGGAGGGGGAATGTAGTGAGCAGGGGGTGGGGCCTCAGGGAAGGGGCGGGGCCAGGGTCTTCCATTTTGTGTGATTAGAAAGTTGGCAACCCTACGCCTGAGGCCCTGGGTAGTGGGGCTCAGGCTTCAGCCCTGGGTTCCAGCAAGTCTAACGTCAGACCTGGCGACCCCATTAAAATGGGGTTGTGACCCACTTTGGGGTCCTGACCCAGAGTTTAAGAAATCGCTGCCTTAGTGGCACAGGGTCCATACGGACCCGCTGTCAGTGGGGTAAATGAGAGCCACCCCGTGGTTGCTCTGTCACCGGGGCGGCGTGCAGACAAACTCTCCGCATCAGGAGCTGTGCCCGGTTCCTGCGCTGGTCAGCGCTGAGTAGAGCCCGGCTGCAGGGAATCTCTGTGTCATGTGTCTGTGTTTTGCCTGGCTGAGCTGCTGGGAAATCAGGTTCTTTTTGCTCTCAAGGTCCCCTGCCCCTGAGGGTGCAACAGCCTTGCACCAGCCACCTGCGCAGGGAGGAATTTCATCTGCTGTTCCTGCTCAGCCCCACAGGAGTTCAGGGAGCAACCACCACGGGGGGCCTATAAATGATCAGATCCGGCTGCATTTATTATTTAGTGCCTGTGCATCTCATTTGCTATTCATCCCACACAAGAGCCATTTGGCCACACGTAGCAGGAATGCATGTCAGGTGGTTTACGGTAATTCATACGAGGAAGTGGCTGGGGGATACAAGGCACTGGGTAAATGATCTTCATTAAACTCTGGGTGATTATTGCCTTCTTTAAAATGTATGTCATGATGATCAGTGGAGCTAGAATGACAGCCCAGGGGACGGGTTAGCCACACAGCAACAGGGAAGGAGCATCTTCATTACAAGCTTCTGCTCTGCTGCCCTGGCATGGCTCTCAGTCCTGACCTGGGGTGGCTGCTAGGGAAGTTATATCTCATCAACCCTGAACTCCGCCCTTGGCTTCTCTAGCTCTTTGTATCCCCAGATATCAAAACACTGTGCAATGGAAAGTCAGCATCACTACCCACCTTTCACAAAATGGGAAGCAGGCCCAGGGCGGGAAAGGGACTTCTCCAAGTTCTCACAGCAGCTCAGTAGCCAAAGCTGGGAACAGAACCAAGGTTTTCTGACTATCCATTAGTCTGTGCTGCCTCTGATACAGTCAGCGGGGCAGCTGCCCCATTAGGAACTCTACTGATACCCCTGCACTCATATCCCATTGGCCATCAAAGCACCACCCATGTGTCACAGGGAGGGTAAAGGAAGATCATTGCTTTTTATTTCAAATACATTAGATGTTTAATTAAAATGTAATTCTGCTGCTCAGAAGAAGGGGACAATGGGGCTCAGGTGGTGATTGAAACATGCTGCAAATTCACCTGGAGCATTTCCCAGCAGCTTGATTCGGATTTCAGGAGTTGAGAGGTAGGGAGGCGCTAGCATTTAGGAATTCCATGATGTGGCATGCCATACCTCAAAATAGTGCCCTGCAACCCCCATATTCATCACTGGCATATGGTTGTGATGTTTCATACAAAGCGTGCCTGGCAAGGTACCATAGAAACGTCATGCTCTGCAGAAACTCATTGTTCTGTCAAAACATGGATATCATTAGCGTGTATGAAGGGATGAGATTTTGCTAGATGGTTGTTATTGAAATATGTTGTGAGTTTGGAAGACGCCCACTGCTAGCTCTCCAGTGACAACAAAGGAGGTGACCCACACCCAAATGGGCATTAATAGGCCATCACAAGCCATTGACCAGCAGGGGAATGTTAAACAAGAGATTTACAATTCTGTACGAAGCAGTTGCGCAAGCATCACACAATGAAGTTTGCTCTATTCTGTGACTCAGCAAGGCCCACCAGGACATATCTGGGCCAGTATCTTCCCTAGGACATGAATAGAGAGTATAAAATAAGGGATAGTGGCACCAGGAGACCACGTCTCTCCTCCCCCACCTATGCTGAAGGCTGGGAAGACAAAGACTTTGAACTAAGGAGACTGGTCCCAGGCTGAGAAGGAAGTTCAGCCTTGTATTAAGAACTGTAACCTACCTGCAACATCCAGTGGGGTGAGAAAAGCTGTTTGATTCAAATCTTGCTTAGTCTGAAAGTTTAGGATTTAGAATGCATGTTTACATTTTATTTTCTTAGGTAACTATCTCTGACCTTTATGCCTACCACTTATAATCACTTCAAATCTCTCCTTCTGTAGTTAATAAATTTATTTTAATGTGTTATCCTTGCCAGTGAGCTTGTCTAAAGTGCTTGGCGAATCTGCTCAGATAACAAAGGCTGGTGCATATCCACTACCCTTTGACAAAGTGGCAAACTAATTAATGAGCTTGCATTGTTCAAGAGAAGGGCTTGAGCAGTGTAAAATGGAATGTTTCTGGGGTGCACAGCTGGGGACTGGGGGGATTTGCTGGTGTTTCCCTCTGTACAGTTCGTGAGTGGCTTAGAGAGCATTCATGCAGCTCAGTCGGGTGTGTCTCTGCCTGCTGGTGGCTGAGTGATAATAGCACCTGGAGGAGTTTGATGCTTGTCTCTAGGAAAGCTTTGTGAGAGACAACCCAGGGTGGAGAGTTAAGGGGCACAGTGGTCCCACAGTCTCAGGTTGTACCCTGGGGATCCCGTCACATGTTACCAAGAAAAAGTGTTTGATTTGTTGACATGCACTACTCTGGTACTTGCTCTTCCTTTGGACTGCCTCCTAGTACACATCATTCTGGAATGATGAACAAGTCAATTGTTTGAGTCTTCTCTGGGGACATAAATATCCTATGATATGCTTTCTCCCTAACCGAACTGCGTGGCTTGAGCCAGAATAACTGTTATCTTGTCAACGAAAGGCTGATTCAACCTTATGGGTGGCATCTTTTCCCAGCTATGCATCCCCGTAACAGGCAAACCAGCGGAGAGTGCCCCCTCTCATTCTGAAGCACTGTATAATACGAAGTAGCAACTTCCACTGGAACAACAATGAGTCTCTAACACAACAGTCCTCAACCTTTTTCATACTAGGTCTTCATTTTCCATATTGGGAACTCCCCACCTGGGTCTCCTCTCTCATTCAGCTGGGATTGAGCCAGGGCCCACCTGCCATACAGCAGTCACAACTCTTGAGCTGCGAGATTCCACTCTGAAAGAACAGTCCATAATACGTAAACACTGATACGCCATCCTGGGTGAGGGAGCCTTTGTCAGGGCTATATAGTAACATCTCATGTCGTAGACGTGCCTACATTTTTGAAAGTGCCCTGGCATTTTTGTGTGAGCACAATTTCTTGTTGCAAAATGCCCATTGTGCATGTGGGCTTGTGTACGTGAACATTTACTTCACACAACTCATTCACTCACACTTTGGTGCTGGCATTTTTTAAAATGCAGACCTTCAGTTAATGAAGCGGGGCCACCATGCCGTCTAATCTCCTGTGCTGGTGAGAACACTAGTGGATGGTCTACACTATTCTTATCATCACTCATGTTACGACAGCTCCTAGAAATCAACCTGGTTGGAGCCCAACTGTGCTAGGTGCTGTACAAACATATGATAAATGACAGTGTCTGCTCCAAGGTGCTTACAGTGCCAAAGACAAGACTTAGCAAGCGTATGAGTCCAGGGAGTGGGAGACAGAGTAGAACAAATGCACCAGTACTTTCCCGTTGCTATGACTGGCGAAGCAGCAATGGTGCTAGGCCAACAGGGGTGCTAAGATTTTCATTGTAGGCTCAGCCTGATGCTGCTGATTAATGATACAGGGAGCTGAGAAGCAGTTTGTGGACTGGCTGCGCCTCCTGCTGTAGCAGCTAAATCTGCAATTTGCTCATGTTCTGGCTGCAAGCTTTGCTGGAAACGTGAATATCTATATTAGAATTAGAGGCTGGAACGTCTCCAGGGAGGTCATTTCATTGCCCCTCCCACACACAAGGGCCCGATTTTCCCTGTGCATCTGTGCAGATGTTAACAAGCGTTAAAGGGCTTGATTTTCAATACAAAAGGCGAAGGGCTGGAGCTGAGCTCTTGAGTAAGTGACACCGAGAAAGTCAAAGTTTTGTCTGGAATTCCTGCCTGAGATGAAAGCATTGGGCTCCCTGTACCAGGCTGATGCTAAGATGGGTGCATTGGTCATGGGCTATAAAGGCCACACACAAGATGCATCGATGGTGGGTCTCTCCCTGCTAGCGTTCAGCTTGGAATTCATCATCGGGCTTGTCGGAAATGCTCAGTTCTCGGTGGCCTGATCAAAGGTCTTTTCTCTCTGAGTGGCACATGTGCAGAGACACCTGATGCCCAGGCCACGTTGTTTGAAAAGTATCTTTTCCCTGGCAGTCTGGCAGCACCACACCCACACAGTCATATGGTCACCTACCCTCTCGCGAGCATGCCCCCTCCTTCCTCAGTCTTTGATCCCAGCATATGAAAGAGTTCAAAGTGGCTTATGTTGCAAAAGGCTGTCTGGATAGCACAGGGCTAATCAAACCCGTCTTGCCGTGGTGGTTTTTAGTTGGAGAAGATTTATATCAAACAGCATTTAAAAACTGTGAAATTTGCAATAAAGGCCCCTTATAGACTTTTATGGATGAGCTTCGGACTCGAACATTTTTTATGGCTGGCAGTGAACGCTGTCTAATAACTATTGCCAATGATTCAAACCCTAATGCCATAGGAAATTGAATAACAGTTGCCGAGGGGAGGGAAGCACATAGCCCAGGGTTAGCAAATGTTTCCTTGGGGTTTAGAATTTGTCCAGGAAACATACAGTGGTTGAGTGGTCTTCAAGGATGAGTCAAAACTTTTGGCCAGGAAGAATAAGGTGGTACTGCTTTGATTTCCTGGACAAAGATGTCTGGAAGAATAAATGGACCACATAGCTAAAGGCCCTCTTCAGTGCAGTTATCACAGATCACATTCTCCCTGATTTCTCATACAGTCTGCCTGGGACTTAACTATCTTGAGAAATTTTGTAATGTCTGCAAATTTTGCCACCTCACTGTTTATCCCTGTTTCCAGATCATTTATGAATATGTTGAATAGGACTGGTCCCAGTACAAACCCCTGGGGGACCCACTATTTACCTCTCTCCATTATAAAACTGACCATTTATTCCTACCTTTTGTTTCCTGTCTTTTAATCAGTTACCAAACCATGAGAGAACCTTTCCTCTTATCCCATGTCTGCTTACTTTGCTTAAGAGCCTTTGGTGAGGGACCTTGTCAAAGGCTTTCTGAAAATCTAAGTCTTTTTTTTCTTCTTTGGCTATCCCTCGATGCGAGGATGATGTCTGCCAAGGGGGTTCATTGGTGAGTTTTTAAGTGGCTGAGGAGCCCAATTCTTGCCCTGCAGATTTTTCCACAGAAGTGACATGTGTAATCTTGGAGAAGACATAGTTGTTGGCTGGAGTGTTGTGCCCTTTCTTTTCTCCTTTGTCGCATCTCTGTCTCATGGGTACGTCTGTTCTCCTCAAAGTGAGCTGTGGCTTGGTGTATGGTGTGGTGCCACCGTGTTCTATTCCGCGCCAAGTCCTCCCCGTTTGTTGGATTGATGTCTCCCTTTTTAAGATGTACTTTCAATATGTCTTTGAAACACTTCCACTGCCCTCCGCGAGCCCTTCTTCCCTTACTTAACGGAGAGAAGAGTACTTGCTTCAGGAGGCGAGTGTCAGGCATATGTACACAGTGGCCAGCCCAGCAGAGTTGGTGTTTCATGACTGTGCTTCTGTACTGCTGATGTTGGCTGCAGAGAGAACGCTGGTGTTAGTGTGTCTGGCTTCCCAGCTGATCCTGAGCCTCCTCCTGAGGCAGCGCTGCTGGAACCGCTCCAGCCACTTGAGATGACGTCTGTAGGTTACCCAGGTCTCACGCCCGTAGAGAAGGGTGGGGATGACAACTGCCTTGTAAACCAAGATCTTGGTGCCTGTTTGCAGATCCCTATCACTGAAGGCTCGTTTGAGTAGTCTTCCAAAAGATGTGCTGACACAGTGGATCTGGTATTCAATTTCTGTGTCAGGGCTGGCTGTTTGGGAGAGGTGGCTGCTAAGGTACAGAAAATGGTCCACATTTTCCAGGGGTTCTCCGCTGATGGTGATTTGTGGAGTACGAAGAGTAGTTTGTGCAGGTGAGGGCTGATAGAGTACCTTGGTTTACCCGATGTTGAGAGAGAGACCCAGGTTGTGATAGGTGTCTGCAAAAAGATTTAGGGTGCTCTGCAGGTCGGCCTGTTTGTGTGCAAGAATGACACCGTCATCTGCATATGGACGGTCAGTGATGCCAATTCTCGTGATCTTAGATTTTGTTTGGAGACGTCGAAGATTGAAGATTTGGCCATGCATAGGATACTCAGTCCCGATTCCGTCAGGAAGGTGGTCGTGCATGAGAATCAGAGAATCTCTGAGAGATTCTCATGCTACTATGGAGGTCCTGGACTTCAATCTCTTACCTAGTAGGCTAAATTGGGCCTCCAGGACCTCTCTCCTATCCTTCCCTACGTCATTGGTACCTACACGTACCACGACCCCTGGCTCCTCCCCAGCACTACACATAAGTCTATCTAGACATCTCGAGAGATCCGCAACCTCTGCACCAGGCAGGCTAGTCATCATGCGGTTCTCCCAATCAAGCCCAACAATCTACGTTTCTAATGATTGAATCCCCTATAACTATTACCTGTCTTTTCCTAACAACTGGAGTTCCCTCCCCTAGAGAGGTATCTTCAGTGCGAGAGGATACCACGATATAATCTGGAAGGAGGGTCCCAACTATGGGATCATTTCCCTCTACTCCAGTTGGATGTTCTCCTTCCCTGAGACTTTCATCCTCCTCAACAGCACAGAGGCTGTCAGACCGGGGGTGGGACCGTTCTATTGTGTCCCGGAAAGTCTCATCTATGTACCTCTCTGTCTCCCTCAGCTCCTCCAGCTCAGCCACTCTGGTCTCCAAAGCCCGTACATGGTCTCTGAGGGCCAGGAGCTCCTTGCACCGAATGCACACATACACCACCTGCGCATAGGTCAGGTAATCATACATGCTGCATTGGGTGCAATAAACTGGATAGTCCCCACTCTGTTGCTGGACTTCTGCCTGCATTCTCTTTATACTCCTGACGCTTGTTCCTTTGTTGTTGCTTTGTTTTTATCAGGGGGTGTTTTTGGCTTTAACATTTAAAGAATGTTAAGTGTATCTACCCCCCCCACACACACACACACACTCCCCATCAAAACTCCCTCGCAAAACTCCCATTAGCCACTCCTGTTCGCCAGCCATGGTGCAAGTGAGTGGTGGACCAGGGCCAGCATGTGAATGGAACAGATTCTCCATCTGCGGGGGATGTGCACTGTGATAGGGAGAAATTAATGAGCTCTCTTGGCCTCAGAAAAGGAATCAAGGCTGCGAGGGAAGGGAGGAGGGGCTGATTTTCAAAGGCACAAATGGCACTTGAAAGTCAACAACAGTTAGAGCCATTTGTGCCTTTGAATATCTACGCTGGAAAGTAGCCCGGACAGACGGCAACGTGCCTGGGTCCCACTGCAAGTCAGGGGCTCTCAGGCACACGAGTCACTTAGGCTCTTTTGGAAGTTACCTGAGAGCCTTATGCTGCAGTCCCCCGGGGCTCCTTTGCTCTGGAGCCAATGGGCCTGATTCTCCACTGCCCTGCACAAAACACTCCCCTTGTGACACATCACCTTTCCACCCTCTGCACAAGTGCAAACGATGAGACGGGATCTGAGGCCGTGGGGATCATCCCCTAACCCTTCCCCGTCCCGGCCTCACTGCAGTTTCCTGGCCGAATCTCTCCAGAGAAGGGGTCTGGTTGACAGAGGGTGAGGATGGGCCATTGACACTGGGCTCCCCTTGTACCCCTTGTGGTGGTCCCTTCACGTTGGTATAGTGGAGTAGTGCAAGGGGGGCTTGCACTGTTGCTGCCCAGGCTGTCCTTATTCAGAGGATAAAGGGCTTCAGGACTGACAAGCTGCCCCAAGCATGGCTTCATGTGTCATTTCCTATCGTCTGTGCTGCGGCCATGTCCTCCTCATCATAGCCTGGCTCTCACCTTCACCCTAAGGCAGCCACATGCAGACGTTCCAGGCCTGTTGACAGCGTGGCTTTGCCTTGATAAGCGCAGGCTTGCTGTGATTCTCCGGCTCTAGCCGGTTTGAATGTTGCTGCTGCCAAACGAAAGCTGAAGTGCGTTTTCCTCAGGACCAGCCAGGGTGCGGACTTCCCACCATTTCCTGCCATCTGGAATCAGGAACTAACACTTGAAAGCAGCGTCTGTGCGAGCTCGGCCCACAGTCAACTACTGCAGGCTTCAACCGCCATCCACGCAAGCCACGTCGCCCGCACGTCTACACAACAAATACCAACCCAGATGCACAATCTTATCTCTGGTATTGGCAGGTGCCAGTGCTCACAATGGGAATTGTGAACTCTTATTCCCAGGCCAGCTCTGACCCATTTGTGTCTACTGTTTGCTTGCTGATGTGGAATCTTCTTATCCTAATGGCAGGGGGGACATTTGGCCTAGAAAACGGAAACAGCTAACATTTGCCCCTGTGCAGAGGGGCTATCCCAAGGCCTGTACACTACTTGTGTCCCATCTAATTCCAATTTGGAGAGTTCAAATGGGACTTACATGGCGCAGACACCTCATTCTGCCCCTCAGAGGACTAATTGTTAAGGGGATGAAGAGGATTTCAAATATATCAAAGCAAGAATAGTCATGGAAGGTTTTAACTAACCCCCCCTTTAACAACAACAGAAACAGTCCAGGTTCCTATTCATCAGTGCAGGTTGTTGTTGCACCAAATCATCTGCCAGGACTGATTTTGTCTTAATTCCGCTGGAGGAAATTGAAAGGGGAAATGGTGAAGTTTGGCTGACTGGAGCAGTGTTTATGGAGACTCTGCCGCTGTAGTCCAATAGCTCATCCATCAGCCTCCACCTCCGAACTTAGCTTTGTTTCTCTTCAGACCAGTGTGCTGGGGTTCCTGGCAGGGAGGCCTTCAGGCTGCTTTCTGCAGACTTGTTGATAGTGTTTATTCTCTTCTGTCCATTTGAAGATGACCTTGAAGGATTTTTTGGGGTGTTGCTTGTCTGGGCTGCATCCTACTTCAAGGGTTAGAGGGTACTTATGGTGACTTTAGTGCTATTGTTCTGTGGCTGATCCACTTCCCAGCAGGAACCACCAGACTGGATCAGACTAGGGCTCCATCTTGTCCAGTAGCCTGGCTGTGACTGTGGCCAGTGCCAGCTGTTTCAGAGGCAGGTGCAAGAAATGCCACCGTAGTGATGATGGGATAACCTGCCCTCAGGGGACATTTCAGTGTAACCCCTAATGCAGGCTGATCAGACTGGATGCAATGCTGTCCTGGGATATCCTTACCACCCATCCTGCTCTCATATCTTGCAAAGCAACTTCCAGGCATTAACGTTATGGGGAGCTGGGTTTGACGGGACCCTGGCTTGGACACTGCAAAGCAATTGGTCCTGATCTCATAAAATACTATTTAATAGCACTCTGGTGGCAACTGTGGCGTTCCCTTTAGGCTTCCTTGACGAGGAGGTGGGGCTAACTCAGGGAGAACAGGGGTTTGAAAAGCCAGCTCGTAAGCAACCAGAGGAGCTAGCAAACAGGAGCAGCTAACGGGAGTTTGTGAGGGAGTTCAGAGAGGAAGCGTGACAGCCAGATACACCTAATAAACATTCTATAAACTTAGGCCAAAAACAACCCCAAACCCAGCAAGAGTAAGAAGAATGCAGGCAGAGTCCAGCAGCAGTTTATTGCACTGAATGCAACCTCTGTGATTACCTGCCTTGTGGGCAGGTGGCGTATGTGTGCATTCGGTGCAAGCAGCTTATGGTCCTCATAGGCTCTTAGGCAAAGTAAGCAGTCCTGGGGTAAGAGGGAAGAACCTCTCATGGATCAGTAACTGGTTAAAAGGAAACAAAAGCTAGGAATAAATAGTCAGTTTTCAGAGAGGTAAATAGTGTGGTTCCCCAAGGATCTGTACTGGGACCAGTGCTGTTCAACATGTTCATAAATGATCTAAAAAAAGGGGTGGCAAAGTTTGCAGATGATACAAAATTACTCAAGATAATTAAGTCCAAAGTTGTGAAGAGTTCCAAAGGGATTTTACAAAACTGGGTGACTGGGCAAGAAAATGGCAGAAGATATTCAATGTTGATAAATGCAAAGTAATGCACATTGGCAAACATAATCCCAACTATACATACAAAATGATGGGATCTAAATTAGCGGTTACAACTCAAGAAAGAGATCTGGGAGGCCGTGTGGATAGTTCTCTGAAAACATCCACTCAATGTGCAGCATCAAAAAAGCGAACAGAATGTTGGGAACCATTTGGAAAAGGACAGACAATAAGACAGAAAATATCATGCCACTATATAAATACATGGTACGCCCACCTTGCATACTGCATGTGGTTCTGGTTGCCCTGTCCCAAAAAAGATATATTAGAATTGGAAAAAGTACACAGAAGGGCAACAAAAATTATTAAGGTTATGGAACCGCTTCCCTATGAGGAGAGATGAAAAAGACTGGAACTCTTCAGTTTGGAAGAGAGATGACTGAAGGGGGCTATGATAGAGGTCTATAAAATCATAGATGATGTAGAGAAAGTAAGTGTTATTTACCCCTTCCCATAACACAAGAACCAGGGGTCACTCAATGAAATTAATAGGCAGCAGGTTTAAAACAAACAGAAGGAAGTATTTCTTCACACACTGCACAGTCAAACCTGTGGAACTTATTGCCAGGGGATGCTGAGATGGCCAAAAGTATAACTGGGTTCAAAAAAGGATTAGATAAGTTCATGTCGAATAGCTCCATTAATGGCTATTAGCCAAGAAGGTCAGGGTTGCAACCCCATGCTCTGAGTGTCCCTAAACTTTTGACTGCCAGAATCTGGAACTGGCTGACTAGGAATAGGATCACCCTACAAATTGCCTTATTCTGTTCATTCTCCCATCTGAAGACAAGATACTGGGCTAGATGGATCACTGGTCTGACCCAGTTTGGCCATTCTAATGCTCTTATGTTCCTTCACACATTTGTCCTGTGATCTGGCAGAAGCAAATAAGTGTGCGTGAGTGTGTATGAGTGTGTGGTTTTTTGTTTTGATTCTTCTGATTTGAATGTCTGGGTCAGGAGAGCTCACACCCCACAGCCCATGTCCCCAGAGCACAAAGCATTTTCCCCAGGGCACGATTTAAATGGAAAGGGGAATAACTGTAGCGTCCCAGCCCACTTTCCAGGCCAGATTCTGATCTCAGATACAGCTACGTGCATCTGGACACGCTCCGTTGACTGCAGTGGAGTTACTCGGGAATTACGCTGTTGGAACTGATGCCTGGCCTAGACTTGAAAGGTAGGTCGGCATAGCGAGGATGCACCCTTGAGTGCTGTAGTTAAGCCAACCTAATTAACTAATCGACAGCAGAATTCTTCTATTGACCCCGCTCTGGGAGGTGGATTGTTTAATTCAACCGAAAGCCCCCTTCTGTCACTGTAGGAAGCTCTGCGCCAGGCGCTACAGCAGCTTCGCTGCCCTGCTGTCACTGTGCCACAGTGTAGCCGTGGCCCGGGAGCAGACTGGCCCGGTCTCGAAACAAACAGGTTTTAATGTCCTAGGCTGCGGGGCTGGTGCGGAGCGCAGAACGGCTGCTACATTTGCTGCGCAGTCACGGTGCTAAAGAACCTGAGGCCCGACCTACACGACAAAGTTATGCTGGCACAGCGATGTCAGAGGCGAGTGTGAAAAAATCCCCCCACTAGGGCTGACAAAACCTGTGTCCATGCAGGGATGCTGATTCTGGCAACTTAGCTAACCTTGGTATTACTACATCAACAGAAGAATTTCTGTTGCCACGCACTGTGTCTCCACCAGGGAGCTATGCCTGCATAGCCTCTGTGGCCTGATTCTCCTCCTACCTTGTGTTGCCATTTACACCCTGCAAAGTGGGTGTGAAATAAAATTAGTTAGTCCTTCCCACCCACTTTGCACAGCTGGAAATGACTGCACAAGGTGTAGGGCGATGCAGAATCAGAGGTCAAGTAGCTAACTCACTGCTGGATAGCGAACTTTGGTAGACTGAGTCAGAGAGTGCTGTACCCAGCCACTTCCACGGTGTTCCATTCTCCCCTTCCCACACTGTGTTTTCTCACTCGTTTGTGGGAACTTCATTGTCTCTCTCAGATGTCAAGGTTCTCAGAACAGACAATCTCTTGCTTTGACTAAAACAATTCCTTCCCAAGGATGCAGCGCTTTTCGGTTGTATTGAAGGAAAACAAGAGCCTGGGAGCTGTGTGTGTGTTGTATTTAATTAGACTGTCTCTGAAACTGTCTCTTTGTGGCCTTGGTGTAGCATGATTGTGGGGAACTTTATTAATGTTTCTCATTAGTTCCAGAGCCCCTTGCTTTGCAGTGGAATCTTTCCCACTTTAAATGCTTCACTGAGAAAACAGAGTGATTGTAAATTTCAATAAGACTTGAATTTCTTTTAACTCCTGCTTCACAGGGGAACTTTGGGCCTGAAGGGAGCTGCTGTGACTTGTCTTGTGCTTTCAGGACTCCTCAGAGAAAATCCAACTAAGTAAACTTTTTATTAAAACAATAAAGGATCCCAGGGCTCTTCGAGGAGGATGAGGGACTGCACTCAGATCTGCTTTGACTTACATGTTCAGTTTGCCCAATTCTCCTGAAAACCATCAAGAAGGGTCAGCATTTGGGACAGCACATCATAGTTCTACTGCACCTTGGCGTGTCAGAGGTGGATATTTCATGCCCTAAAACCACCCCCATTCCGTCTCCCAAGCAGGAATTTCCTGCCTATGAAACCCCAATAGCTTGTAGTCTCAAGGGTTTTCCTAAGCAGCTGTGCTGGGGAGAGGGAAGTGAACTGGAGTTAACCCCCTGTTGACTAGTGACCAGGTTAGGGCCTCCATCCATACCATGATATGGAGACCAAGAGCCAAGCCAGACTGAAAATATGGCTTATAGAAATTTTACATAGGACTTTCCAATTAGGAACTTCACCCAGCCAGCGGGTGGATTATGGATATATCAGAGCATTAGAGGAACTCAGATACTATGTTAGTAGAGGTCATATAAGTACCTCAATGACAGATAGATAGATAGATATGACTGACCCCAGGACTGTCAATGTGGCACCTTTCAACAGCACAAAATTTATTTGTAAATAATGTAAGTTAAAAACCATTGCTAATCTTTGTATGTTCCATCTCTTTTCGGTGCAATCTTTCTAACTAGTAAGTTACCGGGCCTGCATAGCAGACGCTTTCCTGCCAGTGCTTCAGTTTTCATTCTGTTAAGAATCAGCAAAGCATTTAGTCCTCATTACAGATGCCTGCCTGCCAAATTCTTTCCTTTACTATAAATCTTTTCCAGAGTCGTGAGAGCCACAAATAAATACTGGTTGCAGGGAGATTTCTGCTTTTCCTTTTTACAGCCCTCGCACCGAACAATGGCTGGAATGGGAGTGAATGAAAAGACAAGTTAAAAATCCTGGAAGAGAAGAGGATAGACGGACCTGCGCTACGGGGAGCCCTAGCTCAGAACGGCCAAAGTGCAGACTGCAGGCATGGTTCTTCACTGCTCTGCACCCTGGCGCATGCAAAGGGAGTGCAGAGAAGATAAATGCCACCCTTCTGGTCTGGTAGTGCTTTCTGCTGGCTTTGCACTGGCATAAATGATTCCATGGGGTGCAGTGGAGAATCAGAGGCACTTTATATACCCCTAAATGACTATCTGAGGCCTTGTCTACACTTAACACTTAAATCTACCCCCTCCCCCCAGCACTGTGGCTATGCTGAACTCACCCCCAGTGTAGACGCAGCTAGGTGGATGGAAGACTGCTCCTGTCACCCAACTACCGTCACTTGGGGAGGTGGTGTCCCTAGAGCGATGGAAAAACCCGTCACTGAAGGCCGCATCGACACTACGGGGTTATGCCGGTGCAGCTACACCCCCGTAGCTGTGCCGCCATCATCCCCGTACAGTAGACAAGGCCTGAGGAGAAGAATCAAGCTCTCCGTGTCACAGCCCATGAGGCTGCAGCTGAGTTGAGTGGCCAGGCCCCATCGCATGCTCCATGAGCTCTGTCTGCAACCTGCTCTATTTATTGCATTTTACACGCACCCCTTAGGCACCTGGCAAGATGCCACTGCAGCACCGCAGTCATGCAAAGCCTGGGGACCCTCTCCTAGCTGCTGACCCTGATGCAATAATCCTGCAGTCAGGAGGCCGGGCAAAATATCCGTCCAAAAGCTCCAGCCTCCTCAGCAATCCATGAGCTCAGAAGAGGTCTGTAAGAAGGAGAGCTGGGGGGTGGGTTTTAGTCAGGTGGTTGTTATTATCAGTAGTTTTCATCATAATTCAAAACTGCTGCCACTTGCCAAAGTGCTTTCTGCAGCAGCCCATTATTAACAGCACATTGAAATGCAGCCGGGCTTTGCTTTTCCTGTCAGACCAGTACTTCTGCTGTCAATTTCTCCTCGCGGCCTGACAAAACTTTGGATTTCTCCTGTAGATTAGTCATGCTCTGACATTCCAGGACCTTAGCTGAGAAAGAAGAGTGGGGGTTTTAGTTTGCTTTGGTTTTAGCAGTTGTCCTAAGCTATGGCAAATCTGTGTTCTTGGCTGGAGAGACTGGGAGGCCAAACTTCCTGAGCCTGACCCTACAAAGTTCCACCCATGCCCAACCCCAGCTGAAGGCAGCCCACAGTTACACACCACGTGGCAGTAGCTGCTACTCCATGGTGACGGCTGTTACATGGAAGCAGCATCTGTGAGGGCAGCTTTGAGGGAAGGCAAGTAGTTGATGGAACATAGGAATTGTCATAATGGGTCAGACATGAGGTCCATCTAAAGCAGTAAAAGGCTCTGACAGCGACTGCGGAGAAAGGGCAAGACACCCTGGAATTATGAGACAACCTGGCCCCAGGGGAAATTCCTTCCTGTGGACGGTGCATGCCCTCAAGCCGGAGGGTTGGTGCCCCCTCCCCTCTGTTATTTAATTATAATCCTTTGGATATTCCCATACCCATAGAAATGTCCAATCCTTTTCTGAGGCCACCAAGAAAGGTGAATGCATCTGAACAGAGGACGGACAGCAATGCGGACTGACTGCCAATGGGTTGTGTGCAATACCCTGACAACAACAAGAAGTTGTGTTCTGGGTGGTTCCGACCACCACACCCTATTGGCTGCACTGAGTCGCAGACCGTTCGTCAGATGCTGGGCTGGGGGTGTCAGAAACACCTGTCTGTGCACATAGCTGGTGTAAACTGGCTTTGGGCAGCACCACTTCATTAATGTCAATGGAGCTATGACCATTTACACCAAACACGGATCTGCCCCCGGCTCTGTTAATGTGATGAGACGGCAAATATAGGGAAAGAACGTTTTGGGTGCAAAGTGTAGTCTGGAGAGTCTGGCAAAGGCCTTTCAATGGGGATCCGCCCACGCAATACACAGTTAAGTACAATCATAGATATTAGGGAAAACTTTCTAACTCCAAGGATAATTAAGCCCTGGAACATGTTACTTAGGGGGCTTATGCAATCCACCTCATTGGAGGTTTTAAGAACAGGTTAGACAGACACCTGTCAGGATGGTCTAGGGTTACAGGAGGTGCTGGACTAGATGACCTTCCAGCCCTACATTTTGAATCTTATTACACAAATACAGGATCCCAAAGGACTTTACACACTGAAATTGATGCACGAAGGACCAGTGTACTCAAAGAGCACTTCCCCCCTCCAATGAAACACAGCTCCTCTTGGGTAGAACAGCATACGGAAACACTGCACAAGGATAGCTTACTATGGGCTCAGCAGTGAGCCTGACCCTGCAACCTCACTGGGGAATAACAAGGTGTAAAGATCCTCTTACTCCCTCAGGCAGGCTACCTGCTTTGGGCTGCCACTCCCCCAACCCGTGCAAGTGGATGAGGAGCAAGTGCTATCTTGGCCCTGCCCCCACAGCCGTGCTCGGCAGTGCTGCTGGCTGGTGCAGTGGGCTTACTTCCCGCACAGCCCAGAGGGAGGCAGAGACCAAACTGTGCAGCCTTTGCCAGGACCCTGGGGCAGTGCAGCTTTGCAATACTCCCTGCTCAGACTGGAGTGCAGGGCACCTGGGTAGCCCTATGGGATGGCTGTTTGGTAGCCTTTATTCGCAGCACTGATTTACTTGTTTAATTCCTGAATTAACACAAGGTTTTTATACCAGACACTCATCTCTCAAGCACCTGGGTGCCTGAAATCCATAAAAACAGGTGGTTACAAAACAAAAACTTTCAGTGGAAAGACTCAGTGTTAGAACCCTCTGTTCTATGTACCATGCTGAGCACTATTGTCTCACCATCTCCCCTGTCTGCTGTATCTGGCTGTTGTCTCTTGACTGAGACTGGAAGCTCTTTGGAGCAGGGGCTGTCATTTTGTCCTGTGGATGGAGTCTGGGTCCATGAGTAGGACTCATGCTACATGCTACGGGAGTAGAAATAATATCTATGTATCCTTCCCCTATTGATCTCTCCCTGCCTGGTGCTTTGCATTGGTGCTATTCCCTGCAGTACTCAGTAACAAACTCCTCCTGATCCTTAGGATTTCTAAAGGGCAGTTGCAGCTTCACAAACAGACCGTACCTGGTTCCTGCAGCCTGCCTGTTGTACGTAAAGTCGACTGCTGGGCTCAGAAGGCAGCGGTTCCCCACTGCCAGGAGAAGCAGGGAGTTGAGCTGATTTTGATGGCAAGGAGCTGGCACAGCTCTCCTCCTCTCCCCCTCCTTTAGTGAGCGTCTTTTCTCTGCAATGTGTAGCACTTTAAAACCCATGTCCCGTTTTATTGAAAGCGCCACCTCCCCAGGCATGGAGGCCCAGTGCCGTCCAGCCAGCCAGCCAGCCCTCACTGATCTGCCATTTCCCTTTCCCTTATAAACAGCCAGTCAGATGAACAGGTTTGGATTTACGCAGAAGCAGGCACTTCCTCACAGCATCCCGGCCTGGCAAAGCACACAGGACCATAGCAACGGGCTATGATGTCACACGTACCTCAAACGGTGATTTAATTACAGGGTCAGGTGGAAGGAACAGATGGACTGTGAACTGGAAAGTTCCTGTTTGAGCAGAAATGTATCTAATTATTTACACTAATGATGACAAAGGCTAAACGGATAAAGGAGCCTGCTGCAGGGGGCGGTGGATTTGCAGTGAATAACAGCCCCCACTCTCAGGTCTGCGAAGAAAAGGGAGGATTGTACCTTCAGATGTACTGAACGGACATTCCCTTTCCTCAGGTAGCAAGGTCCACAGATCCTACAGCGGGTCTTGCAGCCTGGGGACGGAACTTAGACCTGGCAACCACAGCTCAGCAGTCTCCCCCATTGATGAAAAGCTGCGATACCATCCATAGCTATGATGAAAACTGCATCCCTCTAACTGAGTAAATCATGAATGGCCCAAATCCCCATTGCCTTACACACACTCATTTACACCAGTGCAAAGTGAACATGTAAAATGCTACCAAAAACTTCCTAACTGTCAGGGGGGTTAAGCACTGGAATAAATTGCCTAGGGAGGCTGTGGAATCTCCAACATTGGAGGTTTTTAAGAACAAGTTAGACAAACACCTGTCAGGAATGATCTAGTTATTACATAGTCCTGCCTCGAATGCCAGGGACTGGACTAGATGACCTCTCGAGGTCCCTTCCACTCCTACAATTCCCCCAAATTTAGCTATTTTAATCTCCAAAAATCTAGTTAGTGGCTCTCTTCCTGTATTTACCTTTCTTCCTCTCTACAGTTGTGTCCCGATCATTCTAGGGCTGGTCCGACTCATATGGCCGTCCATAACAAACCTCTCATTGGCTGCAGTGGGAGCATGGTTTCAGAACTGGTTGCTATCTCAAAGAACTTGCTGGCATAGAGAAACTAGTGAATCCGTGCAGGAACTTTCAGACTGTTACTACCACTCTGATTTTCACTCAGTTTGCACTGGTCTCTGGGGTTGCTGAGAAGTCAGCGACAAGGACAAGACTGTTCGTACTCAGTGTTCACGGTGCTCAGCTCCCTTGCAGCCCAGCACCAGGCAGAGAACAAAAGATTTAGCCCTCTCCACCCCTCTCTCAGCTGATGACGTTCTGGGCTTCCAGCTCTCTTCCAGTGGCCCAATAGCTGGGCAGCACTGGGCCCGTGCAGGGAAGGGTGGATCTGCTGGAATTAAGGTAGAAGCAGCCCCTCAGCTTTCAACTGAGCACTTTCTCTAATAGTTTTAGTAGGAAGAAAATTACTGTACAAAAGGTTCCCCTGAAGGCGCGTTCTAAAACAGCTGCTGGCAGAATGGGGGCCATGGCTCAGCACCGGCAGTGAGATCTGGAGACAGCATACTCCATCTCTGCTTTCCCACTTAGTTCACTGCTGGCAGTTTCAAAAGGACTGCACTGGGAGCAAGGGCTGACTCCAGGGTTTCACAGAGTCCGGAGTTATGCAGGGGAAACACACTCCGGACGGTGAAGATGACGCTCACTGGCCATTCCTGTCTCTTTATGAAGTGTTTCATTTCAGGACTGTGCTTTAAACTTGGACAACAGTAAAGTACCACAGTATTCTCCCTGCTGCAGCCCCGCTTTATGGCCCAGTTGATCAAAGTCTTCTGAGATGCTACAACAGCAAGAATAACCCGCTGCTCAGCACTGAAATTAACACACTGCTAGTGCAAAGAGATGTGCGACAGTCTGGCTCAGGGAGGCAGATGGACCTGGATACTCAGCAAGAGTCCCCTCTGCTCAGCTGTCCTGGGAAGGAAATAACCAAGGATATTGAACCAACAGTCAGAGCTACCTCTTCAGCTAAACTTAACATTGAAAAGTTGTGTTTGAAGGGAAAAGATCAATTTGTGTAGGTCCCCAAATGCACCTTCTTCGAGGTCACCTGTTCCCACTTACCCAGTCCAACACTCCAGCTGTTCTCAGGGGAAGACACATTCAAACCCAGAAATTAACGGTGAAATCTGTCTTTTGCAGAACAAGTTTAATTGGAGGTAGCAGCTCTCCGCCAGCTCCTGGGGTGGCCATCTTGCTTGGAAATAAAAGCCACATGCCCCCACAATTTTATTTTGCAGAATTCTGGATGAGAATTTTCACCCTCTTGTCCCTCCAATTTCAAGGAAATGGCAGTTTGCACACTCAAAACCAAACTTCTGGGATATTTTTGAGGCAAAAGCCTTTATTTTCTTGGAAAACAGGCCAATAGTCACCATGTTCACTTGGAAAGAGGCCCTGCTTTGCTTGAAAAGCAGCCCAATTTCAGTGGAAAATTGGAAAATGAGCCCAGATTTGCTTTTTTGAAAAAACAAACCAAAACCCTGTACACCGGAGCAAAATTTTCCATGAAAATGGCAGGGCTTTGGAGTTTATAACGAACAGCTAAAAGCCCTTGAAACTGGAGTCATTTTTCATTTCTTACAAATATTCCATGCGCTACCAGAACCAGCTCAGTGTCATATATTTCTGTTTCTAATAATTATTTCTAATAATTGTTTCTAATAATGGCTCAAGAGTCAGGAAAAGAACCTTGACACCCATAAGACACTGGGGTGGCTTATGGCAATACCTGGGTGCTGTTTAATGAGAACTAACATTAACTGTCCTCCGTTGGCAATCACATACCACAATGATAGGTGCCTAAGGAATCTTTAGGAGAACCACTGTGTGGTATAAATTTTTTCCTTACTTTTTGTAAAGCATCAGCAGTTTGCTCAGCATTTTGCTGACAGATACAGAAACAAACTCCCTGTCCCAAAGATCTTACAGTCTAGCTAGACAACATATAGACTAGGGAGACAGGAGACATTGGTCAGGGATAGATTCAGAAGATCTCAGCTTCCAGAACTCACACAGAGTTCTTTTGAAAATCGGGTCCCAGTTGTGGGTGCTGAGCCATTCTGAAGAGTCTAACCTCGAGGACTGTGTGACAAGGTGGGTGGCTTCCTGGAGGGAGCTGGGCTCATCCCCACCTACGTGTAGTTATTCACCTCCTAGCTGATGGGTGGCCAGTGATGGTCTGTGGGTCACCTGGTCCTCAGACAACACGCAGGCATGCAACTGTTTGAGTCAGGGGCAGACTGCCAGCCAGTCCTGCTGGAGGCTCAGGGCTAAAGGGAAGGACCTGGAGCCCAGAAAAGGGAGTAGTAGGAAAAGGCAGGACAGTGAAGGACTCTGGGAGGTGACAGCAAGAAGGAAAAGTTATAAGCAGTGCAGTGGTGTGGGCTGGAGGCCCAGTGTATGTCTACACTGCAGTTAAAAATCCATGACTGGCCTGCACCAGCTGACTTGGGCTCGCAAAGCTCAGGCTAAGGGGCTGGTTAATTGCAGGGCAGACATTCGGGCTTGGGCTGGACCCTGGGCTCTAGAGTCCTGCAAGGTGGGTGCCTAACTGCAGTGTAGACATAGCCCTAGGGGTCCTGGGATGGGAACTTCCAGCCAGGGAGGAAGGCCCTCCTTCAACCGGGCACCCCCAGGGTAAAGAAATGGTTACCCCGCCTGAGGGGAGAATGGGCACAGCTTGAGCTCAGGGAGGACAAAGAAGCAGTGAGCCCAGAAAGGGTAAATGGGTTATTGGGGGCTGGAAAAAAGGCCTGAAATGTACAATTTGGGATTTAGTTGGGTCTCAGGTTAACCAGTGAAATAGCAGACCCTAGATTACCGCGTTTAGGGAAGTGTTATGTTAACATAATTTTAGCATGACCTTTAACCTAATAAATTTCTATTAAAATTTGAGTTCTTCCACATTAATTTCCTTCTCCTTTAGAAACCCTATTGTCTAGGTAGCACATGTACAGGCTAGGCAGATTAGAGAGAACATACTTTTTAAATACACACTTGCAGATACCCCTGAAATCATCAAAGCTGGATTCTACAGCCATCATTTACTGACTCCTGCCATGGTGTAATACTTCATCTCAGGGCTATTGCCATATAAAACACCTTTCATAACTCTCATCTTTTCTGAATAAAGTACCCCTCATTCCATTCATCTTGGCGGAGGAACCCGTCACCCAGTATTCATTGCCGAGGCAGGCAGGCAGCAGTGGTGCAAGGCTGATTTATATCACACTTCCTGGGACTGAGCAGAACATGTATTTCTCTTTAATTTATAAGTGAAAAATGTGTTTCATGTACTTTTGAAACTTTTTGAATTTACAAGCAAGAAAAAACAAAACAAAACACCAGCCCCAGTCATAAACCATCCATCTCACACTGCGAGCTCTGCAGATACTGCCTGCTACATAGCCAGCCTGCGCACTGATCATGGGCCTTATCTGACTGCTTTTATGTCCATATTAAACCAGGACAAACCCTAGTGTAAACACTCTGGTTTCCACGTGGGAGCAGCTTGCTTTGGTTTTGCTTAAACCCATTCCAAGCTGACCTCAGCTCAACTAAAACAAGTGGCTTTCATACCAGACTCAGCGTCCACACACACAGGGCTTTCCACCAGTTTAATGACGGCTGTGACTGAGCTGCAATGGGGTGTGGGCGTGCGCGTGTGTGCAATCTGCAGTTTGTGTAGATGCACCTGCATTAGCTTTAGTAGAGCTAGCTCACTCACACGAGCAGTGAGGACAGTGTGTACTCAGGGGACTTGCGCCTTGCTGCTTTGAAGGAGCTAGTTTAAAGTTAGGGTGGATACGTCTACCCAAGCTGCAGGTTACATGCCTGGCTGCCTTGTAGGTGTCCTGTAAATCGGTTTAAATTCATGCCTCAGGGTAAATGGTGCCCTTTCTTATGTAGGAACTGAGTGAGGAGAAGCCGTTTCAGATTATTGCAGTCACTCTGCTGTGGCCTCATGCTGCGGTCCAAGAGAGCCAAGTCCTGGGAATTTTCAATCCGACTTGGGCAGCGATCTTGTTTATGTGCCTGGGCTGGAACAGGTATGGGGAAAGAGAAAAGGGGCCCGGCCAACAGGGTGGCTGGAGCAGATGGGCAGGTAGCCCACTTGTGTTCGTCTGATTGAAGTTTGCTGCATCCCAAAGGATCTCTGCCACACTGCCACTTGGCTTTCTCTAAACCAACAGCCAACAGCCCTTTGTTCCACACCACCTCGCTGCAGAGGCAAGGCACACTTAGGGGCTTTCCACAGCTCATCTGGGTAATAATGATGGAGAATTCTTATCAAGTCCTCCTTTTCTTTTTGCGAATACAGACTAACATGGCTGCTACTCTGAAACCTCTCTACCATGAGAAGTGTGTCAGAAGCCAGGGTGGCTGTAAAGTACGGTGGAAATGCCGAGGTGGAGGAACAGGGCCTGAGCTAAGGCAGCCTTTGTGCTATGGATTTTTTAGCCCAATAGATCAGTATGAAGGTAGAGGCTGGGGGAGAAAGTTGAAAAATGACCTTGCTGATTGCACCTGCATGTCTATACAAAGTGCAAGGAACAACGACCCTCAGCTCCACCCAGCAGATCCCCGTGAATCATTTTCATTTGGCAAACCCAGCACTTAAAAGCTGTCACTCACATTAGCTGCGAGAGGGGCAGCGCTTTGAACAATTGCTAGCGTGGCCTTTTCTAAGTGCAGACCTGTAAGCCCCCTCCTGCTGTGAGATGGACACCCATTGATCACAGGTGTTGATAGGCCTTGCTTGCCCTGCATTCCCTCATGGCTCCTTCACTGTTCTTTGCAAATAAAAGCCATTTTGTTACCCTTGACTGGTATTATACTAAGGCGTAATAACAATCGTGATGCTTTGCACTTCTACAGCACCCGAAGGAGCCCAAATGTGCTTTCAACATCATGAGCCCCCAGGTGAGCTGGGTAAGAATCGGTGCAATCCCCACTTCACAGGGCACTGGAGGCCTAGATGGTAAAGCCAGATTTGGGGTGCCTGAGTTTGTGGGCATCTAACTTGAGATGCTGTGGCCTGATTTCTAGAAGGTTTGCACGCTCCGAATTCTGGCTGATGGCCCTGGGGAGGGAGTTGCCCAGCAGCTCTGCAAATCCAGCTCCATATGTTTCAGGTTGGACACCTATAAGCTAAGGCGCCCAGAAGGAGTGCACTTCGGAAAATTTGGCTCCAAACAACTACACAGTGAGCAGAGTTGAGCACAGGCCTGGACTCCCGGCCCCCTCTACCCACTCACTAGACTGCATTTACCCACTGGCAGGGAGACAAAGCCTGGTACCATTTTTTCAGCTTTCAGTGCCCTTTGTTTGATGAGGTCCCCTCACGTATCTGCCCACCTCTAAATATTGTTATAAGCTTCATCACCACCTTCATTTAAGGTAAATTAACCACAAGCTTTCACCTAAGAATGAGTACACAAATCCACTCAGAAAATAGCGTCCTGTGGCAGAAGGTTCCACTGGGTATTGTTTGACTGGAGGGCTGAGAGAGAGACACAAGCAGAGAAATGCAGGGACAGAAGCGCAGAACGGAAAGCCAAGCAGATGCAGCCTGGAAGCAAATGATGTGATCCTGAGATAAAGCTGAGGGAAAAAATCTTTTTGGGTACAAGTGTTGGCTGGAGAGGCAGGCTTGGAACAGCCAACAAAGGAATTGCTTCCTGCTGTTTGATTCCTACTGTGCTCAGAGCAACAGGACTTCATAAATTCCTTGTAAATAAACAAGATTACATCAAAGAAAACCCCAGACTCCATTGTCAATTTCTTCTCCCAGGTGGAATGCCTGCAGGGCCCCAAACTGTGAGGGGCTGCTCTGGTCCAAAGGGGTAACACCACATTGGTGTCTGAGTGGAGTCAGCATTGTGAAAGCGAGCTCTCAATTACCCAGGGCCCAAGCAGGCCCCTCCTGCATGTAGGATGATGGAGCTCCTCCGATGAGCCATTGTGTGTAGCACCCTGCATGCCTCTTAATTAGATTGGCCACTGGACTCTGGACTGAGTCTCCTCTGATATGATAACAGACTAAGCCCTGAAACCCCTTCTCAGCGGGGAAGCGGGGCCTGGGTTTTAATTTACCTTGCGTTTCAAAGTAATTGCAAGTGATGGTGAACCAGCCTTTTGTGCAGCCCACCGGAAGGCTTCCGGTTCCCTCACTCAGAAGATCATTTACACCTTCCAGGGGTTGCCTTAGAGCAGCCAGCCATGGTCTGCATTTCTCTTGTTGACAGTCATCCCTTGGGGTCTGGGATACAGAGGGGATATCAGGTGGGGTGCAGTGGCGTGACTTTGTGTATTGTTTAACCAAAGTCAGGCCTTTTGCATAGAGTCTAATGGCTTCCAAATGATTGAATATACCAGACAAAAGTAAGGATTATTGTAAAGAAAAAGGACCAACTGGGGGGTAGAGTCCTGGGGAGTCCTGGAAGCAGATGCTGTAGGGGCAGCTCTGTCACCCTGGGAAAAGGTGTGACACTCTGTCTCCCATGTCCAGCAAGCTGCTATGTCACCACTGGTGCAAGCCATAGTCAGGCGCTGACCTCCCCAGTCACACGGTGCCCTCTCTACCCCTTTTGCATCTGCGTAGGGCTAACCCCATTGGTCCCCAGTGTTATTTACAGAAGAATTGCCCAACCAGATCAGAGCCATAGCCCATGAAAACTAAAATCCTACTTCCAGAACGATGCTGATGCTTCAGGGGAAAGCAAACCTCACCTGCTTTTAACACACTTCTTTGCCAGTTATGAAATTCAGTTCCTTCCTGACTCTTGAGGTGTGCCATCAGCTTATGTCCAGAGCATGAGACTGGACTACCCTTGTTATTTCACTCTAACATATGGCATCAGCATGCTGCAGGCCGTGAGCCAAGAGACTGATCCAAAGCCCAAAGCCATCAAGATGTGACCATGAAGAAAAAAAAAATCATTTTCAGAAGGATTTACGATGTTCTCATGGCTTCCTCAACAGGAAACTCAGAGTTCAGCCCTCTGTAAAACAGTGTGTTTATGGGCTGGCTTGGTACATGGTGGTTAAAAACAAACAAACAATCCAGAGGAAAGATGGCAGATCATGAAGGGCTGAGGACCATCAAAAGCACATTCCTGCGTTTTGGGATTCTGCTTCATCAGATGAGCCAGAGGAACGGTGACGGCCAGGAGGCTGGGATCTTTGTTTGTCTTCCTCGGCCTCAGCATAATTATACAGTTTGCGTGTTCTGTATCCGGTCACAATGGCTGGGTTGCAGTGTGCATGGAATGTAAGGCCCAGGCACATCTCAGCACTCAGCTGGTTGCTGGTCCGTGACTCTGCAAGGTTGGACCATCACTCACATAGGGCTTGGCTGTTCCATGGACATCCTAAAAGGTCTGGAAAGGGAAGGGATTCAAATGCATCCCGGTTGGAAAAGCTTTCCTCCCAGAATAAGTAGCCAGGTTGTGACTGGGGTTGCTTTTGTCATGAGGCTTTGGAAGGGAGAGTGAGAGGGCCCATTTAATGGTCCAGCAGAGACAGTCATAGAATACAACTTCTATATGTTAAATGGTCACTTGGCTGCACGCGGAGTCCAGGAGCGATCCGGATGCACTGTCAGCAGCGGAGGTAGCGAAAGGCTCTCCAAGGGGGAGAAGGACAGAAAGAATAGCCACGGCAGGTTAGCCACCTAGTTCTTTGTGCTCTTCCGGGAGATGCTTCCCATGAGGTGGGAGAGGGAGGTGGAGCAGCTGGAGCCCACGGATCACCCCTGGGATAAGCCTGGGGTGCATTCTGCATTCCATCTCTGCGTGAGACAGGGACAAAGGAAGCAAGAAGCATGTCTATAAATATGGGTGCACTCAAGCCACAGGGAGCTCTGAACACACAAGGTGCTCTAGAGATAAGTTTACAAATGGGATTAAATGATGGGGTTGTCTGTGGTAGCAGGGGACTGGACTCCGAGACCCAGGATGTCCCTATGAGACACAGGCTACCCTATTCCAGAAATATAGGGTGCTCGGGAGGCACAAGGAGCTCCAAACACAAGATGACGTGCTCTGGAGAACGGGTTCCTCAGTACATGTTGACAGGCACTCAATGATTCAGGACACCATCATGCCCTAAGAATAGGGAAGGGATTTTTAGTGCATGGTTCTTTGTCTAGAGAAACCCAGATTAATGATATATGGTTCATAAAATTGTACCGTCTATAGACAGAAAAGGGGATTACTGTCAGCTTGTTCACTTACCACAAGAACCAGGGGGTCACCCAATGAAATTAATAGGCAGCAGGTTTAAAACCAACAAAAGGAAGTACTTCTTCACACCACACAGAGTCAATCTGTGGAACTCATTGCCAGGGGATGTTGTGAAGGCCAAAAATATAACTGGGTTCAAAAAAGAATTAGATAAGTTCATAAAGCATAGGTTCATCAATGGCTATGAGTCCAGATGGTTGGGGATGCAACCCTATGCTCTGAATGCCCCTAGCCTCTCACTACCAGAAGCTGGAAGTGGACGACAGGGGATGGATCACTTGACGATGCCCTGTTCTGTTCATTCCCTCTGAAGCACCCAGCATTGGCCACTGTCGGAAGACAGGTTACTGGGCTAGATGGACCATTGGTCAGACCCAGTATGGCCGTTCTGATGCCCTGACAATGTAGGGTGATGCCCTACAGAATAATTTTAAGAGTGCTTTGGCAGGGGAGTTTGACATTGTTTTGACAGGGCTCTTTCACGCTTGTCTGGCTCAGGTTTCCTGTCACAATTCAAATGCTTCACAGTAGTTAAGGAAGATTTTTATTTATTTATTTATTTTAATACGAATGAAATGAAGCCACATTTACTCCAGATGCCTTCTTATCCCCTTCCACCGCCCTCTGAATAATATGGAGGAGAGGATGTGGGACCGTGGATGCCCTATTCAGAAGGTCACGTCACTAAGGAAGCCTCCGAACCATGACTGCTATTGTTTGACGTTGATGCGGTAGCGCCCGGAGGCACCAGCCAGGATCAGGGCCATACAAAGACCCAGTCTCTGTCCCCAGGAGCTTACAGTCCAGGAAAAGAAGTAGAAGAAGCCCCTTTTTTGGGTCAAGAAGGTGGCTTTAGTTGAGTGATTCAGACTTTTTCTCCTCGGGGCTGCTCTCTGGGAGCATGGAACAGTGTACCATATGGGGTGATTGTTATGGTAATTCCTGATTTATGAGCAGCCAAACCTGCTAACCCCGTCACTTCACCAGTTAGGGGAGATGTGTTTTTTCTGGTGTGTTGGAAGAACAGGCCATACTTTGAGCTCCAAGTTTTCCTGAGCTCCCAGCCCCTCTGGGTGTGAGAGATGGCGAGGTGATAACTTATGCAAACACTCGTTAACACCCAGCCTGCAGAATTCCATACAAATCAATCAAGGGCACAAGTTCTAAGGACTCCAGCCCCACAAGAAAAAAAAACACCGGAGGGGGGGTGGGAAGGGGGAGGAAATGAGTCAGGGCAAAAGAAAGGAGAGCCTGTTCCAAGATTGAGACATTAGAACTCATCTTCTTTGGAGTTTAAACACAATAAACCAAATCACTAGACTCAAACCCAGGCAGCCTGTGGTCTGGGTTAGCCAAGCTATTCCAGGGCAGACACCACCTGGAACATCCTCCAGGGTGCAGAGGACACACCAAGAAGAAGCAACCCCCCCACCACCATCTCTGTTGCCTGTGCTCTCATTACCCCGCAGGCTCTCAGCCTATTGAGTGTTCCCTTCCATTATGGATGACATTTTTATTTTGATCTTGCAATGCTCTCAGGGTTTGTTCCCGGTTTGACTCCTTCTCCTCTCTCCTTGCAGGCTGTTATCTTGCCTGGCTATCCCCTCTCATCCCTTGCTAACATCCCTTCCTGTCCTTCTCCACTTTGGTTTTATCCGTACATAGACTATTACAGCTTTCAGTGTTCTCAGAGTTCTTTAGCCAATATTCTCTCCCCCCCATCTGGGCTGTCAGTGCATCCTCTTGGGTTAATCCCTGTGTTTTCCCGGGTGCTCGTCTTCTGCAAATGTTTGTGCCACAGGGTTTTACTGGAACAAGCATGTGTGGAAAGCGGATGACAAAGAGCTGACAGAGTATAAGGCAAGGTACCTCTGTCCAGGGGCCAGATCCTCAGCTGGTGCAAATTGTCATCGCTCTAGTGACTTCAACTGAGATGTGTCAGTTTGCACGCACTGAGGGTCTGCCCCAGGAGCTGAAGTCTAAATTGACGGCTGACACTAGTCAGACACAAAGTGCACCCAGAGACTCGGACCCAGGTAGTAAACAAATTTGCACTGGTTTAACCAACAGTGTGATTTTAAATCAACTTTGTGACAGTGGCACAATTGCGTGTGGACATTCTGGCATCAGTATAAACCTATTTACATTTATAGCAGTTTAGCAGGACAAGCTAAGCCACTATAAACCGTTGCATCCGATGAAGTGAGCTGTAGCTCACGAAAGCTTATGCTCCAATAAATTGGTTAGTCTCTAAGGTGCCACAAGTCCTCCTGTTCTTTTTGCGGATAAAGACTAACACGCTGCTACTCTGAAACCTACTTTTAAATGGATATAAATAGGACCACACCGGGGTTTTCACTGGTTTAACTAAAGTCTGTGTGCAGCCAAGCCCTCAGAGAAGGGTCTGTCATAGAGCACCTTCCATTGAAGAGCTGGCCCATCCCGTGCTGCGGCAGGATTGGTCTCAAAGGGTTAACTCCCTTCCCGTCTAATGGCCAGGCATGCGGATTGCTTGGTCTCCTATGGTTAAATGTTTCTGGGCTAATGTATTTTGTGATTCATATTTTAATATTGTTGAAAGCCAAGAAGAAAAGAATAGGTTGCTGATTCCCAGCAGGGCCCCCTCCTCCCTCTGTGGGGGCTATTTACTTACCTTTCCTCTGGGGGCTCTGAGAGCTGCACGGCCCCCACCCTCCTGCTCACTGCATCTCGGCAAATTAAATCAAGCATCTGGCTAATTCACTGAATGCAGCCACTCAGACTCTCAACAGGTAAATCTGGGGAATCACTGTGTTACTTTAATGGCAGCTCTGGGGGACATGAGCCCTCAGGGTGCTTTGTGCCTCAGGGAGAGAGGAGGATGCTCAAAGCCCCACAGGATCATCCCCACAGAAGCAGGAGCTGGGTTAGGCCTTTGTGTTCCTTTTCCCCAGAGGTTTACACGCCGGTCTTGGCAACGCGGGCTGTTTTCTTTTGCAGTTCCTAGACCACGTCGAAGGCAAACTGGCCTCATGTTCGCTGTGTTAACCTATGTTGAGTCACGTTTACACTGAAAATACGATTGTAGTCCCAGAGCATGTTTGATTGGATAGCAGCATGGAGTTACTTGCCAAGGGATAATCTGCCTGCCCTTTTTGGGTTTGGAGTGGAGAAACTCATTCCGGGCTAATGCGAGTTGCCATGGAGAGTGGTGGGAGAAGGCTGAAATGCAGATGTCCCTCGCTGAGCAGCCTGAGTCACAAATGTTTCCGGTTCAGCACGTCTCGCAGAACCCAAACTCTACATGTTGCTGGGTATTTTGCTCACTTGAGCCAAATGCCCACATTAGAGTCCATTTCCTGCACAGCAGCAGGCAGGAAACCTGGCCAAGGACCACCATAGTGGGGAAGATAGGAACATAGGACTTGTCAGACAGCATCAGACCCAAGGTCCATCTAGCCCAGTGATCATGGTCTGACAGTGGTTGGCACCAGATGCTCCAGGGGAAAGTGGAAACCCCCCACGAGTAGACAGATTTGAGATAATTCTTCCTCCTTGATGCTCTCAACTTGACCCCCTAGTAGTTAGAGATTGGCTCAAACCCTGAAGCAGGGGATTTTCTCTCTTTTTAGCATTAACTCAGATAACTTGGGCTATTCTTGTTATCCACATAAGTGTACACTCCTTCTTTGAATTTTACTTAGTTTTTGGCTTCAACTACATCATGTGGCACTGAGTTCCACAGTTTAATTATGAGCTGAGTGAAATGGCTTTCCCTCTACAGTCAGCAGGGAGCTGAAGGAGGGGAGGAAGATTCTGTGTAAATCTCATCTCCCCTCATGTTCAGTTTGAATTTGCAGGGGAGTGGAGGTGGACGGAGCCTTAGTAGGACAGTCAACAGTATCTATAACAGAGGACATTAAGAAGGTACATGCTGTATATTGCATGCCAAAGGGAGGATGGTATTTCCTGAGGCACCTTTATGAGTCTGGAGCC
Source organism: Natator depressus (assembly GCF_965152275.1). NCBI lineage: Eukaryota > Metazoa > Chordata > Testudines > Cheloniidae > Natator > Natator depressus. Next base: position 1,697,720 of record NC_134259.1, read on the forward strand.
AGGGGAAAGGGCTCTCTCAGGGGCTGTGAAAGCTCTCCTTACACTTCCAGCTTGGACTCCCGTTCAACTCTCTGCCTGATTCATCAGAGCCTGAAAGGAAATTCTATGTAACAGAAGAACGGGTTTCAAGTCAGAGCATACATCAGGTGCTGAGTGCTGGCACCCCCAGAGCTGAACCTGGTGATGGATCTAGGTGTATTTGTTTGGCTAGAAGCAGAGATGGCCCATGTGAGTCACGTAATCTTTCCAGCCAGCAGAAATTACTCTGAGAGCAAAATGTGCCACTTTTGGGGAGAATGATCATTTCAAGCTGGAGAGCAGGGAGACGTGCTCTGGCTGGTGCCTTCAAAGAGAGAGAGAGAGAACTGGAAGGAAATGACGTCAGATTTCAGTCTTTCATGCACTCTGTGGATTTCAGGCTTAAACAGTGCCAGAGCTCATTCTGGAGCCAGAAACGGCCTAGCTTTGAGAAATCTGTTCTTTAAACACAGAAAAGCATAATGGCCCAAATCACTGGCTCGTCCATCATTTGCCCTCCGTACACAGAGTCAGCAGGCATTGGCCTGGCTTTTAGTCTAAATCTCCCAGGGGGTGCTGTGGTTTCTGAAAGCTTCAATACACAGGTATGACGTCATTGTCTCCATGTTGAGTACTGGCAACGCACAGAGAATGATATGCTCCCTGCCTGACTCAAATAACAATCTGAGAAATTAAATGCAAAAGCCAGCTCTCAAATAGTGACGCAAGCCAGCAAAATGAAGAGATTCACACCTTAAAGAGGGAACATTCACTTTACTTGTACACAGGGGAAAGGGCAATTTACAGGGTTTAAAATCCAACCAGAGACAGGGCAAGATGTGGTTTTAACACGTTAGCTGGTCAAAGTGAACCCTGGAGAGGAGCCTAGAGTTCACCTTGCTCAGCTAACACATCAGTAGGAATTCAAAACATGTTAGCTACTGGGTTTTTAATGCAGAAAGGGCCCTTTCTCCCTGCAGAATCAGCGCAGCTGTGAAGGAGCAAGCCATGCCCTGAAACACAGATTGACTCCTGATTGTAGGTGCTTCAGTTTGGGGGCACCCTGATACACCTTAAAGAGGGCTGATTTGTACAAAGTGCAGAGCTCCTGCCCTAGTGATAACCAGGGCCCTTTAAGGTACCTCAGGTGAGGCCCCTAAAATCACTGGTCACTTTTGAAAATGTGGGCCAAAGTATTTTGGAGTTTAACAAACATGAAAAGAAAAATTATGAGAAACTCTGAGAGCGGTGAATGTCAACGAAATTATAATTCAGTCAGGTATGGGTACTGCCTCCCCTCGATTGAAAGTCCTTCCTGAACGCTAAGATTCCCTTCTGAAATTGGTCAGATACCGTCATCTTTGCCATACCCTTCAGATGTCAGGACGCCCCTCTATGGGACGTCCATAGACTCCATTCAAAGCTAGTCAGTCATTTCCTATTCAGAATACTAAACAAACCCATGTATGTCCCACCTGCCACAACCCCTCAAAAATCCCCCAGCGCTTGGGCAATGCGCACGAAGTGTGGGCTGGTGTGAAAGAGATGGGACTGGAGACAGCAGACAGCTCTGTGACTGTGTCCTTATGTAAACGCCAGGTCTCTAGTGGACCTAAATGTTCCAGTTCAAAGGAAGATGCTGGGAGTGTAGCTGCAGTAGAGTATTCCATTATTGCTGATAACGTTGTCTGAGATTTACAAGGTAGTTCCAAGATGCTACAAGATATTGTTCACCTGCATTTGTGCGGTCTAGTGGTTAGAGTGGGGGTCTGGGAATCATGGCTCCTGGGTTCTTTTCCCAACCCTGACACCAGCTTACTGTGCGACCTTGGGCAAGTCCCTTCATCTCTCAGTGCCTCTGGTTACCCATCTATCAGAAAGAGAGTCTTTTGAGGCTTAATTATAGTTGCCAAGATGCTTTGTGATCCTTGGGTGGAGGGAATTATATAAGTGAAAAATTGTTATTGATCAGCTCCATGAAATTTAGGAAACCACACCTTGCATTCCACTAAGTGTTTAACTATTAACAATAATAGCAGAGACCACAAACTGTGTATGGTGATGCTTGCAAAGGAAACATTCAAGTTGTTCGTGGAGTAAAGGCTCTCAACACCCAGTAATTCATTCATGTCTGTTTCATGCACCATTTATGAATTACTTGCCATCAGTGTGATGAGCTGGGCATCTGTGTATAAAAACCTGAATAGATTAGAACTGGGTTGTGCTCGACCCTCAGAGGTTGCTGTATTTCAGTAGACAAGTGACAAGACTTTTATACAAACCATCTTTGTTGTGTTTAAGTTCCTAAAGTGTCCTCTGGGGTGGAAGGCACTTCAGAAATGAAAGGTATAATATACACGATGGGGTTGACTCTGAATGCAGAGTCCTGTGTGGGGGTGACAGAATGTTTGGGAAAAGGTGGAACATAGTAGAAATTACAGAAAATAAATCAAGATAATAATGATGATCCAGTCCCTGAGAGATGGAGCAGGTTTTGTCTATGAGGTAGTGACTGGCTAGTGGAAAACAGTGCAGAATAATTAACAAAACAATAACACCTTCTCCTCCCCTCCGTGGTGCCTTTCCACCTGAGGATGAAAGGCGCTGATTAACTACATCGATTCATTACAGGCATTGAGCCTCACAGCGTCCCCTTTTATACCCATTTCACAGCTAGGACAGTAGAGTTTCAGAGAGCTCACACAGGCAGAGCAAGGAGCAGAAACTAGCAGGGGTCTTGACTCCCAGTTCCCCATCCTCGCCAGCAGGAAACAAACTGCATTCAGCAGTTTACTGCCCCATGAGAAATCTGGAGCTGGGAGATTGCAGGAGGCAAAAGGAGCTGGCCTCTTTCCCTGACAGATTCCCATAAGGCCAGGCTGGGATGCCATTAGTCACGTTGAATAACACCTTACATGAGTAGTCCCGCTGCAGTCACTAGGACTTACGGTCCGAGTAAGGGTATCAGAAGCCGATCCACTACGTGGAGGTGCTTAGGTGGTGTTGGACTCACAAGAATCGATGAGATGAGTGAAACTCCAGTTCCCATTACACACCAAAATGTAAATCCAGAGATGCCTCTGAACACCAAGGGATTGTACATCCTCTGACTGTAAATAAGCATTCCTATTCTCTGGAGGCCAACTTTCTGGCTGGCTGAGACAACAGCTGCACTCCAGTGATGAGCCCCCAGGAGGGCAAGGCATATGCTGCTGCTGAATTTGTAGCCTTTACAGATGGAATGTAGCCACCTTTTGTTAAGTTTTCATCCTGCTGAATATGTATCAGCCAGATTTGCATGACTCCTTTGCATAAGCCATTGTGCTTGTCTCTGCAAAGGGTCTCTTTTTAAGACAATCAGCAGTAATCATGTAAATAATTCTGCAGGCATTTTCCTTCTAGGACATGGCCTGTGTTTTATACTGCTGCAAATTCCTAGTCATGCGGGGCAAGATTTTCAGTAAGAGATCAGCACGCAGCAGTACTCACTGAGAGCAATGGAGAATTCCTCCATTCTCTGGCCATTGAGAACAATAGGAGCTGAGCAATTTGGGAAATCAGCCTTCATTTAGGTGCCTAAATGGAGCCAAGCTGGAAATCTGGCCCTACTTTATGTCTACCAGGGTCCCTCCCAGTGAGAGCTTTGCATTAAAGTTTCTGTTGACATTTTTACTTGCTGTACTTACTGGGGCAGTTTAACTATATGACTCCCTGAATCCAAGTCCCCTCTTGCTTCTCAGCTTGGTTTGTGAGAGCAAATAGGGTGGCTATGCTTTTGATTTCAAACTCTAATTAAGCCTGGGGAAAGGAAATAGTGCTACTTAGGTTCTGCACTCACTGAAGGGTCCCAGCCATAGCTCCGAGACTCGACCGCTTTTAGCCATGTAGAGTCCCTGTTCAGTCCCATTAAGCTCTGTGGTTAGAAAAGAGTAGGAAAAATTGGCCCTAATGACAATAGACCTATTGAGAACTTTCAGCAGGGCCACGGGAAAAGAACATTTCATTACAATCTGGAACACGGATAGAATATAAATTGCAATAATGACTTTTAAATATAAAACACTTAAGTCAAGCCATCTGGCTTCACATCCAGCCTGAGATGAACGGACTGGAAATCACTCCAGTCTGAAGGCTGCAGATAAATCTGAGATGGCCGAATTAGTGCTCTGAGCACACTGATGAATCAGCACTGTGGATACTGGGAGCACAGGCTCAAAGCTGGGGGAGTTTTAGAGCCATTAATCAAAAGATATACAAGCAGCCTTCTTTCCCCCTAAAGGGCTTGTCAAGCCTAGACCATACAGGCTGACTGCAGTGGTATGAGGTCCATTTTTCACAAGCATGAAAGGAGGACAGAGGAACTTCATCTAATAGGCCCCTGCCTGTGAAAGCATTGGCCTGACAGGACCTGTTCTTGAATCCCTGGGAGGAGGGAGACAGCGCTTGGAAAGACTATTTGCAGACAGGACTAGACAGAAGGAAATGTGCTATAGGGAGCAATCCCATGCTAAAGAAGAAGGATGGTTGTGAAAGCATCTACTCACCCCAGGCATGCCCCTTCAGCACTGGGTGTGACACAGTGGCCTCTTCTCCTTTAGCATCCCCTGCCAATGGTGCTCTGGGCTTGTGGTGGTCTGCCTCTTCCTCTGCCCTCCAGCCAGGTCACTTTTAGTCCTACCCCTTTCACAGCAAACTGAGCCCAACATGGCAAGAGTCACACCAGAGTTTTGGCCCAACTTCAGGCTTTGTGGGCCAGCCAGTCCTTGGCTCCAACATCTTCTCACCTCCCCCCCCCCCGCAGGTGGGCCAGTAGGGGAACCCTGGCTCTCCCTCTGTCCTAGCTTCCATCACAGGCCCCTGCATGAAGCAGGTCAGATGTGTTTGTTCAGACCCGGCTGCAGCCAGGCCTCCCTCACAGTCTCCCCAGGCTGACCCCCAAAAAGGGAACTAACCTAGTTTGGGGTGGGGGGAAGGTTCCCCTCTGCATCTACTGGCCCCAAAGACCCTCTGACATCTATAAGTCTCCGCTTAGGCCCCCAGCCAAGCCTGCCTTCACAGAACTGGCTCCCTCTCCCCATCCACCACTACTGAGAAGGACTCTTCCTCTTGTAACTCCTCCCTACAGGCTTGGCACCTTGCACAGGTGTAGCAGGGTGGGGCTGATTGGGTCCACAGGCTCTGATTAAGTCTTTCATAACAAGGTATGTGTCTGTAGCACAGTGGTCTTAGGGGCCAGACACAGGCCAAGAGTGCTAGGTTCAAATCCCAGTTTTACCACCAGTTTCCTCTGTGACCTGGGGCAAATCATAGTCGCTCTTTGCCTCAGTTTCCCCTGCTGTACAATGGGGAAATAACACTTCCTCTCTTTGTCCTGTCTCTCTACATTCTTTGGGGCAGGGAGGGTCTCTCCCGGTATCTGTGCAGCACCTGCACAATTGGGCATCAGTGTTAATATAAATAATAAGTGGCTGGCCCGGGTTCTCTCCATGCTTAAGTTCTATCGTTATGGGAACTGCACGGTAGCTCCCTGTCAGCACAGAACAGTTCTGTACAGAGCCTGCCGTAGGGCCCATTGGAATTCCCATCACATAACTCAGTCATCCTTTCAGAATGACTGAATCCGAGATCAATGCTTTTCCAGCGACTGCAGAGCCCTGGCCAAGTCTCGGGCTGCCTCGCAGAGCTGATAAGCAGCGAATAGGCAGCGTTCTCTCCTCTCTCGCAGAATTTGTAATCATGTTCATGTGGAACATGCTGTAATCAGCAAAGGTTTTATTGTCCCAGGTGCAGGCGGAAATGCCCTCCAAACCCACCAGCCTTTCAGCAGGAATCTCTGAAGGAGGGTGAGCCTGAAAATCAAGTGTCTGAATCAGCTCGTGTGTTGAAAGTGCACCCACCTCTCAGAAGCCAGTGTGACATGGTCAGGGTTTGTTAGAAGTAAGAAAACATGGCAGTGTCAGGTCAAAAGTGCGCAGAGGACTTGAGCTAAAATGTCCTTCCTTCACCACTGGCTTACCTCCCTGCCCTTTGTCCCCCTGGGGTTGTGCATTGCTGCTGTATGTATGTCGTTTGTCGAGGACTTTGGCTTCCTTTGGCAGGGATCCTTCCATAGGAAGGTAAAACATGATTATCAGTTACTGAGTGGAAGACAACAGGAGCTCTTCTCTCTGACTGGCGTAAGTCTTGCCGATTCCCTTTTCCCACCCACAGAGAGAGATCGCTCCTCTAGCAGGTACTTTGTGCCTCTGTTGCCTTCCCTGACTCAGTCCTCCCTCCCTCCCATCCCCGCACCAGAGCTGCGTCCTTAAACTAAAATAATAGGGGAAAGAAACCAAATGAGAACACAGTTCATTCTGCACTGGGAAGGCAATAGTTTCTTCTCAATAGTGAAACTCCAGATTATTCATTTTCCAGAAGGATGTGCATCCATCTGCTTGAATTTGAGAAAAGATTAACAAGCCAATGAAAATGAAACCTGCTATCCCAGTGCTGCCATTCGTCCCGCAGCAGATTCGCTCTCCTTTACACACACACACCCCTTGTCCCAGGAGCATTGGGAGGTGTTAAAGAGATTGCCTCGGAGATAGACACCAAAAAGAAATTCACCAGGGCCCCGTGCAAAGGGCTATTCAGCAGACTTGGCAAAATGTTAGGCAGTCGTGTGTAATCGGCAGTGTGCCCCCCCACCAGCCAGGAGTGGGACACTGGGACTGGATGGAGTTTCAGATAGAATAGAACTCAGTGAGAGACTTGCCAAAATCACTCATGTATCTGCTGGAGCCAAACAACAAAAGAGCAGGAATGCAGGCCTCGGAGGGGCTGCAGGACCTGCAGATGCTGTGAATTCTAATTGGCTAGAGCATCCACAACCACATCCTCTGAACAACAACATAAGCCTGACTCTCTCGCTGTGTCTGTGTGTTTGTCTAAGAGCTGAAGTGCATCATGGAAATAGTTGGTTCACCTCATGCTGGAGTACCATCCATAATATATCACATTTCACTTCTGAATAGCTGCCAGGAATAGCACCATCTGTCCCCTGGTTCTTCCATATCATTCTCCGTCAAACTGAAAAAGGCTCTACAGAAAGAGCCCAATTTTCATGTAGATTGAACCCAAACCTCACTGCTGGCAGCAGATGAGACGTACCCAAGCTTGTATTTTGCCCTGTGCTTGCCTGTTCCACGGTTGCAGTACAGGGTCCAGGCACACGTAGCTCTCGTATTCTGTTAAGGACACTGACAAAAAAGTTTCACGTTTTCTATATAAATTAAAGGGGCCAGATCCTCAGCTGCTGAGAATTGGGATGGCGCCAAGGCCTTGACCAGTGTCAGACTCCAGGGAGAAGCTCTGCTGTGTGTGAACGGCCTTTCCTTGCCTCCTGAGAGCTGGCTGCCTCCCGGCTGAGATCAGGAACGGAAGAGGCATCACTGCACACTCGTTTCCCTACAAGCAGCAGGATTCCTGGGCTCAGATGGATGGGGGCTAGTATATTTCTTCATGCTCTGGAAAAGGGGATGACTGAGACTGATGGACTCTGAGAGATTGATCCAGCTCTCACTGGACTCAGCAGAAAGCCTCCGATTGATCTCTCTGAGCACTGGAGCAGACCATGTATGCCACGGCTCTGTTCATTGGGCTGTAGAGCAGACGGGTGTCTTACACCTCCTGGAAGAACCTCTCAGCTTCCTGTGGAAAGAATGGAGCTCCCAGCAAAGCCAGTTCCCACTGGAGTGTATAAAAACCCTCTGGGGAACAGTCTCCCCCGTCAAGCTGGCTGTTTCCCAAGGCAAAAAGTGGGGAATGCTGTGCCTCTGGCAGCTGATAATGCTGAAGTCTCAAGTAATTAGGGGGAAAATGCAAACAATAGCCCAGGGTCACCTGATTTTGAGCAATATACCCTTTATTCTCTATTCCCCAGTCACCCCAGAATGCATTCCTCGGCTACACGGGTCCCAGTGCTTGATAAGGGGAGGCAAGAAATCTGCATTGTCCCTCCCAACACCTGCTGCAAGAGCCCAGGGTCGGGACTGGTGGGAAGGACAGCTAAGTGTGTGACACACCTACCATTCACCGCTCGAGGGTGGACCCAGGAATGACTGCAAAAGGTGGCGGCCACGAATGGCTGCTTGGTAAACAGTGGGCAAGAATCCACTGCCATTCAGCAGGGGAGCCATGCAATATCTTGGAACGATAACAACAGGGCAGCTGCCAAGGCAAAGTATCAGGGTACAGATTGCTGTTACCCAGCTGATGACTGTATGGGCAGCAGCCCCCGAGCTAGGGCCCCCAGAGTTTGCTCTGAAATGGAATGAAGGTTGAACAAGGCCAATTGATTTAATGATTCTTGGGGTCAGGAGAGGAGACACAACAACAATCTAATAAGATGCTTCTGCAAATATATCACAGTCCATTAGGAGAGCACGAGGGCTCCTTGGCTCGTCAATAGGCCAGCTGTACAGCACACTATCTCTGCGCTCAGGCCCAGATCAATGTGGGCCCTACTTTATAAACCCACTAATCACTTTGATTTATAGACAACATGTCCCTGAGGCACCTGGAAGCCTCCTCCGTTTGTTCCAAGAGGAGGGTTTAAAACCTGACTGCATTTTAGTAATTCTGGTTTGGAGATGCTGGTGGATTTAAGTTGCCTTCAGCCCCCTTTCATGTGGCTTGCAAGATTTACAACACAGAGATTGAATTTCTTAGCTTGGCTGAGGACGCATGAGAGCTGAGCATCCCATTCCTGCAGCAGGGCTTCTGGCTGCATCATTTATTCGTAGGGTTGGTGCAGGCCTGCCAATGGGGGGGATGCGGGGGGAGGGCAAAGGAGGCAATTGCCCAGGGGCCAGGGCGATTTAAAAGGGCCTGGGGGCCCCCAGCTGCTTAATGCCCACTCCCACTGGTTGCTCCGTGCCACTCCTGGAAATGGCCGGCACCATCCCTGTGGCCTCTGGCAGGGGGCAGTGGGGGGATCTCTGCACACTGCCTCCGCCCTGAGCGCCGACTCCACAGCTCCCATTGGCTGGGAACTGCAGCCAGTGGGAGCTTCGGGGGGGGGGTGCCTGTGGGCAGCAGTGCACGGAGACCCCCCTGGGCCCCCTGCCTAGAAGCCACTCCCAGAGGGGTGTGCCGGTTGCTTTGGAATTTGGGAGCCACCCAAGGTAAGTGCCAACTCCCTAACCTCCTCCTGCATCCAAACTCCCTCCCAGAGCCTGCACCCTCCACCCCCTCCTGCACCCAAACTCCTTCTCAGAGCTTGCCCCCTGCACCTCCTCCTGCCCCAAACTCCCTCCCAGAGCCCGCACCCCACACCCCCTCCCACACCCCAGCCCCGGCCAGGTGACAATGAGTGAGGGTGGGGGAGAGTGAGTGACGGAGTCATGGGGCTTGGAGTGAGCAGGGGCGGGGCTTCGGAAAAGGGGTGGGACGGGGCATGGCCTTGGGAAGAGGCGGGGCAGGGGGCGGGGCAAGGGTCTTTGGGTTTGCGCAATGAGACAGTTGGCAACCCTACTGGGCGGGCATGTGGAAGCCCTGGCCGAGCTGGAAGAACGCGCCCAGCCGGCAGCTCGTTGGGCACCAGCCAGCGCAGGTGCAGCACCGCCCAAATGTCAGGCGGACCGCACCAGCATCCGCGCAGCTTGTGCGTGTGTGGGGGCCCATTGCCAGGTCTGCCCTGGGGCCCGGAATTGCTGTCAGCGGGCCTGGGCTGGTGATCTGGCATTTCAGCCATTGACTGCAAAGTGGGGTCCTTGTATTACTGAGACCCCACTCCAAACCTCCCGAGACCGGTCATGTAAGTCCAGATAACAAGCTCACCTAAAACCCTCATGCTTTGAGGGAACGCAGCAAACTGAAACTGGACCCTTCTACCACCTCCCTTCAGCATGCTAGTTACTCCTGCTCCAGCTCTGCCTGGAATACTGCTCAGATACCAATGGAGAACATGATACTGTCTCTGGTTTTATATGGACAATATCCATTACACTATTACAGAGTCTAGATGTGAGGCAGTATTGTGAGCTGAAGCATCTGACTAGATGTAGATGAGTGTCCCCAGCTGACCAACCCAACTTCTGTTCGGATCACAGCTAAATCTAAACCCAAAGCTGCAGCAGGATCCCAGTATAATCATATTTACCTTTAACAAGACCATCTTTGCTTGGCAACTGATTTCTGTTGGTTCCTTGGGTAGTTGCTTAAACCAGTACCTATAGTTCCTCTAGTCTAAACAGTCATAGTGCAAGAGGCAGGATCAAAGGCCTAATCCCAGCTCTGTCGATAGGTAGGGAAATCCTTTCTGACGCCGCACAGGTGTTTGCTTGTAATGTAGGTTCCTGACCATGGAATTTACAGTTCTGCTGAAGTGCCTTCCCAACCCTTCCAAGTTTGTTTGCAAAGGCGGATGATTTCTCGCTCTTTGGAATCCACTAACCAACACATTCTGATGTGATTTACAACCCTCTCTCCCATATTATGTAGCGCCATCTGTTAAAGAGGGCACTGCTTTTAAAGGGCTGTATTTATTGTCTTGTAACTCTACCTGCAAGAAATGCAGCTTTGATGACCCAGCAGATCAAAGATAAAACATATTGTTTATAGCATTTGCTTTCATGTTGAAAATGGAATTGTATATCTCTCAGGCCATAAAACTGAAATATTGCTCTTTGAAAGAGTTTCATTGTGCTTCACTTTGTCTTGGGATTCCAGTCACTGACCTTGTAAAGCGCAGGAGGAAAGATGAAGGCCGGTTTTGTATGTCATTAGAGAAAATGAATGAAGTCATAAATCATCCCTCCAGAGCTGTGTTCGGGTGGCAGGGACAGTATTCCAACCTGCTCCTACAATCTTCTGAAGGCGCCTCTTCAGATACGCATGGGGGCCCCAGACTTAAACGTAGTCAGATATCCCTGATCCTGGTTGATGTCTAGGCTTGCTCAGGGCTGGGAGACATACAGGAGGGTTTGAATTCCTCCTGGATAGAAGGGGTGGGGCAAAAAACAATAGAGAGAGTGAGGGAGAGCGAGCATGTAGAGACTTAACAAGACATGAGTTAGGCCTGGTGAGGTCTGTGAAGCTAGAAGACCACCTTGCCTGGGGATGGAGCGCTCACTAGGATCCTCAGAACAAATCCTAGCCGTGCAGCTGCCCTGAGCTGGAAACTCCCTCTCTAGTGTACTACTTTGTAGCCCTTTCTCTCTCTCTCTCTCTGGGGTAGGTACCTACTGCTGCCCTTGACCTGAGCGCCTTCCACCGAGTAGACTGGGAATGATGAAGCCCCCAGTGGATTCATGGAGCTCTTCTCCCTTTCTGGGCTATAGAAAGTTCTGTTTGGGGTAGGTGTGTTTTTTTCTAAAGGGGCCACAGAGGGCTGCTTGCTGCTGTGAATGCCATTCTGTCTGTGGGTGGAACTGCTTTACCAAACCGGATGGTTGGCAGCATTTCCTAAAGATGCACAGCCTCTGGCTTCCTCTGGAAGATTATTGTGCAGCTAGAATCCTTCGATGGAGAACGCTCTGTCACCAGCTCTCCTGCATGTCATGCTCGGGCTTTGTGATCTGGTTAGATCTACTCCCATCTAGACTAATCTCAGCTCTGGCATTTCCCAGCCTCTCACGTGGTGGATTTTTTATTTTTTTTGGAATGCTCAATTTCCTTTTTGTTTTTACAAAGACAAACTGCATCGTAATAACTGCTGGAGTGTGCCGTGTAAGTGATTTCAGCTCCCCCCTCAGACTGGCCACTTAACAACACACTATATATTTGTGGTTTCAGACTGGCAGCTGTGTTAGTCTGTATTCGCAAAAAGAAAAGGAGGACTTGTGGCACCTTAGAGACTAACCAATTTATTTGAGCATAAGCTTTCCTGAGCTACAGCTCACTTCATCAGATGCATTGTGGTTTGCTTGGGGCAGATGCCTCAGACTGGGACAGAAGGAGAAAAGCATTTTCACACAGTTAGTGGCTTAGATTCTTTCCATTGTATTTGGCTGCCAAACCTTTCACTGGTGTTCCTCATCAAATGCAGAACAGTTAGTGGGAGCCATCTAGCCCATCTCCTTATGCATGAAGAACAGACACCTGGATTAGCAGCAGCCTTTGTTTGACGCCATGATTATGCTTGGGACAGTGCACCACAAAACAGAAAGACACTCCCTGGCCCAAGGGGCACTGGGCCCAATTTTCCAGAGTGCTGCTGAGCAGCCTGGCAGGCGGAGCGGCAGGTGCTCAGCACCTTGCAAACCAGGACTTGTCTAAAGAGGGTGTCACGGAGTCCCTGGGCGATGTTCTGGAACTGCTCCCCATGAAGCCAGGCAGGACTCTGGGGAAGTCTCCTTTCTGGGAGCAGCCTGTCTTCAGGACACAAAGCTCACACAGCTTCCACCTTCCTGGGTCTGACCTCGGAGCATTCAGCATCCTCTGCCCCTCTGTGCGCTTCCTACAATGAGTCCGCCCAGGCAGGGTCTTGGGGAAGCCAGAGGGTCCTGCACCCCAACTCCGCAGTCAGACGTGACTCTCAGCCAGCTAGTAACACAGAAGGTTTCTTGGACGACAGGAACATGATCTAAAACAGAGCTTGCAGGTGCAGAGAACAGGACCCCTCAGCTGGGTCCATTTTGGGGGGCAGTGAGCCAGACAACCACGTCTGCACTTCACTCCAGGTCCCAGCCGGCCCCAAACTGAAACTCTCTCCAGCCCCTCCTCCTCTGGGCTTTCCCCTTTCCCGGGCCAGGAGGTCACCTGATTCCTTTGTTCTCCAACCCTTTAGCTCTCACCTTGCAGGGGGGAAGGGCCCAGGCCATCAATTGCCAGGAAACAGGGTGTCGGCCGTTCTCTGTGTCCAGACCCCTGCACACACCTGCCCTCTAGGGCTCTGCAATGATCATACACCCTTACCCCACCACCTAGATACTTAAGAACTGCATAGGGGAAACTGAGGCACCCCCACACTATTCAGAGGAAACATTAAGAACAGTCCCACTTCGTCACAGAGGGGCAAAGAGAAGACGGGACACACTGGGAGATCCAGCGGTGAGGAAATTTTCAGGAGTCACTTCATTACGAGTGGGTGTTTTACGTTTTTTTTCTGTTTAACTAGCCCCAAACATCTCTTCTTGTGAGCCGGGCAGGAGAAGGGAGTCTTTGAGAGGGATCTGAATAGTCATGGGCAGCATGGAAAGATGCACAAAGGCAGGAGTGGGCATCCAGACTGGCACTGCTGGCAGAGTGGAGGGGATGCATGGGCATTACGGACTCTGCTGCTTTTTATAAACCAAGAGGAGCCTAGACAATGACACCCTGGTATAGATAAAGTTAAAGAAAACAGAAAGACTTCAACATTATCCTGGGTAACCGGTCCTCTGCATGCTGTCCTTGCTGGGCCTTTTCAGGGGGAGGCCTGCTTCACCCTGCAGGCTGCCTCGCATTCTGGCTCTGATTAGCAAAGCACTTAAGCATGACCTTAACTCAGAGAAACTTAAAGAGCTCAATCTGTTTAGTTTATCAAGAAGACTGAGGTGGCTTGATTACGGTGTGTAAGTACCTTCTCGGGGAGAAAATACCAGGCACTAAAGGGCTCTTCACTCTAGTGGAGAAAGACACAACAAGGAGCAACAGCTGGAAATTCAAGCCAGACAAACTCAAATTAGATAGAAGGAGCACATTTTTAACAGCAAGGGTGATTAACCATTAGAACAAGTACCAAGGGGAGTGGTGGATTCTCCAGCTCTTGAAGGCCTCAGACCAAGACTGGATGCCTTTCTGGAATATATGCTTTAGCCAAATACAGGCACAGGGGTGACTGGGTGAAATTCTATGGTCAGGACACCAGACTAAATAATCTAATGGTTCCTTCGGACCTGCAGAGCAGTGAACTTTAAGTACATGAAATTCTATGCAAATACTTAAAAGTAAGCAGGGGCTGATATGTTTTTCTGGATCGAGGCCAAAGTACTCAGTGTGATACTGGCAGACCAGCTCACGCCAAGGGCCTCATGTCTCCACCGCACACTGACAAATACATGGCTGGAATCAGTCTGGCTCACCGGTGTGTGAGTATTGTTCAAATGGGTGTTAGGATATAAGAATGTGTTGAGACTTTATGGAATGCTGGTGAGTGGCTGCCTGCACTGATCTCATACATTTGCTTTGTAAGCATCTCTGACACTGCAAAGCACCAGCCAGGAGAGAGAGACATTAACTAGTGTAAAGTGGTGATCTACAACAGTTATGCCCTGGCCCCCAAGGAAGGCTCATTGATACCAGACGGACTAAACTGGGACATTAAAGAGGACAAGAGAGTTTGCAGCTCTGAACTTCCTCACCATGAAGATGAGTCACATGAGTGGATTCCTCCCAGCAGCTCAGTGCACAGGGGGGAAAACGGAATAAAAACACGTAACAAAAAGAAACTGTAGTTCCATGCTGCTTGGACTTTGGAGGACAAGGTTTCAAGGCATAAGCAAGAGATCCCCAGACCTTAGCCTCAGTTGGCCCTAAAGGATGTCTAAAGTTTGCATATTTTAGAAGTTTCTAATACTTTTTGAAACTTAAGATTGTAAATCATTTGTGTGTGTATGTTTTTCTGCTTTAAGCTTGTAAATACCTCATTTCCATTTAATAAATCTTTAGATAGTTTATTATAGGATTGGCTACAAGCGCTGTCTTTGGTGTGAGATCTAATGTGCAAGTGACCTAGGGTAAGTCACTGCCCCTTTGGGACTGGGAGTGACCTGCATTGCTGTGTTCCTGGGTGTAAGGGATCACCTGTCACAAAGGCAGGCTCACCGGGGTGGCGAGACAGATTGGAGGACTCAAGGGACGGTTTGTGACTCCCATGTTTAGGGTGTTATAGTGCCTGAGGAGAGAACACTTGATAACGGGTTGGTGAAGTCTTAGAACTCACAGACAACGTGGGGTTTGTGCCCAGGTTCCTAACGGTCAGCCTGGGGGGGTCCTTATACTCTTGAGCCACTGCAGACAGCTTTAGTTGCAGCCCCTGCAAGACTGAGCCCAGGACAGGGACTGAAAAGCATGACAATCTCGCTCTGCTGAGAGAAAAGAACATGGTGTTTTTCTGACAGCCGCAGGGGTGCATTTTCACCTGCACAAAATGCTTTTCACTGGAGAAAGGAGTGAGACAGAAATGCCATTCTTCCACACCTCACAAATCCTGCCCAATATGATTTTAGCTTAAACGGATTATTAGATCATAATGCAGTTTTCATACTTAGCCTGGAAAACCATTTAATTGTTTAGAAGGTTTGATTTGTGTGGATTCTAGCTTATCTGTAGAAAGCCTGGAAAGCCCTGGCTTGTATTCATTTGCTAAGTTATTAGCACTTAACGAGCATATAGGGAGCAATACCTTTCCTGGGCATGTCATCTAAAGATGAGCTCAGGGTGCCCATCACACAGAATTCCTGGAGCCTGTTCCCAGCTCTGCCACTGATCTCTTGTGTGACCTTGGCCAAGCCACTTCACCCCTCTGTGCCTCAGTTTCCCCATCTGTAGCGTGGGGCAGTTAGGCTTACTTACGGAATGGTTAAGTGCAGAGATCTGTGGATAAAAGGTGCCACCAGCAGGCAAGGTGTTAATATCACTGGTCAGTGCCATAGACTCAGCCTCAGAGAATTAGGATGCCACTCAGCTCTGCCTGCATCTGTCTCTTCAGCACTGACAGCTGCAGCATGTTCCCTTTGAGGCTGACAGCTGCATATTCTCCAGTATGAAAGGTTCATGCTTTTCCCCCTCACCCTTCTGCTCCCAAGTCAGTTCCAGCTCACTGACGAACATGAGGCGAGCCAGGTGCCGGACCCGGCCCAGGGATGGCTCTGGAACGATCATAACAAGTGGCAGTGATTTACATATCATCCGTTGTAGTCTTCTTAGTGCTCTCTGGGGAGGAGTCTTGGTCCCGGGGAAGAGTGTGCCGCAGGGATAGTGCGGAGTGTTTGCTTGCACCATGATAACTACTGGCTTGCAGTATTTTCTGGTGATATCCAAAAAGAAAACCTGTAAATAGCTAGGCCCAGATTATGCCCAGCCCCAGAGCAGGTGCATGAGAGCGGGCCAGGCTGCAAGTGTGGCCCTGGTCTACGCCAGTCACTATAGGAACCTTCCTGCTCAGGGAGCTCAAAAACTCTGCAGGGTTAGAGGTGCTATTGGCATCAACCTCTGCAAAGGGGAAGGGGACAGGGTATAGGGTGGAGGAGGCTGAGCTACCATCCTGACTCCAGCAGAGTTGTCTGGCTTCAGGGGAAGGAACAGGCTGCCCCTCTTTCTTGAGAGCAAGGCTTCCCTGAGGCTCTTGGAGGAGGTAGGTTGGTTTTTCCTGACCCCTAAGCACATCACAAAGCCGAGAATATGACAGCACCTATTGGACCGGCAGGTACCTTACTTAGAGTGATGGGCCTGAGCCATAAGTCTGGTCTTGGGCTGTGGATCAGAGCCCTCCCATCCCATAAAGTCAAAGGGTGCCTGGTTTGGGTTCCTTCTCGAGTTACCCATGCCAAGCAGTTTGAAGTCCTTACACCAAGGTTCTTCCCAGCAATAAACGGCTATCAAAATTCTCCTCCATCTTGGTGATACAGCCTGGTTTTGACTGGAACTGTGGTAGTTAATTTCAGCAAGATGTACTCATCAGGCATCATAGGAATCGGCTGTCACACAAAGCCTTCTTAAAACTGTAACAGTTCAGATTAACAGTTGCTTCATTAACACTTGTTAGGGGCAATTGAACGCCAGGAGAGACTCACACACCCATTTTTAAATGGGGATGTATTTAAAAATGGTTCCTTTCCATGGGAAAAGCTACTTTCCAGTGTAGCATTTAGAAAGCGTGTTTGCAGATAAAGTGGAATTTCAACCTCTGGTTCCTGCCAAAACCAGGAAGAGCAAAGAAAAGTGGGAATTCAAATAGCTCCCCAAACCCCAAAAGTTGACCAAAAACTTCCCAAAGTGCTGGGGTTTGGGGTTGGGCCAGTTCTTGTTGGATTCCTGGCCCCCGTTTGTGACATGAAGCCACACATGCTGGGAAGCAAAGCCACAAGAGCCCAGCTGCCTTCATAGCAATATTATTCTGGTTGGGGGGGTGGGAGAGGCAGTCTCATAATTCAGCCTCCAGATTGGACCGTCTGCCCTGCCAGGGGATCACGCAGATCCTAGTGCTAAAGACTCGCTGTGTTAAATCATAGGTTTCAGAGTAGCAGCCGTGTTAGTCTGTATCTGCAAAAAGAACAGGAGTACTTGTGGCACCTTAGAGACTAACCAATTTATTAGAGCATAAGCTTTCGTGAGCTACAGCTCACTTCATCAGATGCGTGCTGTCATGTCTGTGATGCTGGGCAGAGCCAAGTATTGGCATTCATGACTCATTGCTGTCAGGTAGGAAGATCCTCCTTTGCACTCATCAGCATTTCCTTAGAAAGCAGGGCAGCAGCAGCAGCAGATACCTTGTCCCCTCACTCCAAATGAGAGCTGAGAGAGTTACTGTCTTGATGACCTGTCTTTATCCTTCATTTTTTTTGTCTGCAAGCTGGAGACCTTGGTCAGGATCCCAGCACCACAGATTTTACGAGCACTTTGGTTTACATTGTTCTGAGACCAGTAACAAGGAAAACTGAAGTTTCTACCTAAATATCCCAAGTCACGGATTTTTCTCCTCTTTTCCTGACTCTGTATGGAACCAAAACCAAAACCACTCTGTGCTTAATATTACAATTGCCAGAGTGCCAGGAAGTGAACTTCACATGCTCATGGCCTTCTGAGTCACAGAATAAATTCCCACTACCTGTAATTTATACATGAATTTAAGAACGGCCATACTGGGTCACCCATGGTCCATCTAATTCAGTGTCCTGTCTTCCAACAGCGGCCAATGCCAGATGCTTCAGAGGGAATGAATAGAACAGGCAACTGAGGGATCCATCCCTTGTCATCCACTCCCAGCTTATGGCAGTCAGAGGCTTAGGGACACCCAGAGCATGGGGTTCCATCCCTGGCCATCTTGGCTACCAGCCATTGATGGACCTATCCTCCAGGAAATTATCTAATTCTTTTTTAAACCCAGTTATATGTTTTGCGTTCACAACATCCCCAGGCAAGGAATTCCACAGGTTGACTGTGTCCTGTGTGAAAAAAGTACTTCCTTTTGTTTGTTTTAAACCTGCTGTTTATTAATTTTAATGGGAGTATATTATGGACTGGGCAACACCTTATTTTTAAGAAAGCCAAAGCCATGGTTGTATTTGTGAGATCACCGGCATTATCACTGTTTGGGTCTTTGGGGGCGAGGGAGGGGGAGATTCTGTCTCATTAATATTTGGCAATACAGTGGCAGCATTTTGCATTTCCACTCATTGTAGCTTTCTTGGGAAAGTGGATTCTGTTGGTCATTTGCTTCCAAAATGCACCACCCCAAGGCACGCAAACACATTCTTCCTCCAGTCAGACTTGCTGACAACTGCCCATTAACCACAGTGTAGTATCTCTTACAAAAACATGGGAAGAAACAACAGAATCAAAGCCGTTTCCTTGGCAACAAAGTGGTGGCGAGGATGGGGAGGGGGGAGTTACTTGCATCTTGTAAATAATGCATTAGTTTGTGCTCATAAGAGTCTGAAAATACTGCAGACTAGTTCATGTTACTAACAGGTTCACTGAACCTGCTGTTGGTCTATTACCAACTATTCCCAGGAGATGGATGTTGCAACATCCCCCTCTTGCCCTGGAATTATCTTTTCTTTTCATGATGTTTAGGCTTAATTTCCTCCACTCCAGCTGTTTTGTTTTGTTTTTAAATGCACGACTAAGCTTTGGGGACTGTTCCTGTCGCAGCATGCACTTGTAGCTCACATTAATGCCAAGGAGACTTTTGATTTAGTTGGGGATTGGTCCTGCTTTGAGTAGGGGGTTGGACTAGATGACCTCCTGAGGTCCCTTCCAACCCTGATAGTCTATGATTTTAAGGTGGGTGAGGTCATATCTTTTGTTGCACCAACTTCTGTTGGTGAGAGAGAGAAACAAACTCTGGAGCTTAGTTTTCAAGCTTACACAGAGCTCTTCTTCAGGGCTAGCACGCTTAGCTGCCAGAGCAATGGGCAGTATTTTGGGATCTCCTAAGGGAGCTGGATGGACCATCATCACTGCAGAGGGTCAAGGGCCAAGCGGCGATGGTGCAGAGGGCAGGCAAACCACAGGGTTCCATCGGGTTCTCCCCACTGGGCTTTGTCGTCTATGGGCCAGACTCCAATAGTGGGTGTACAAAGGTGCAGCTCCACCCACTTCATTTCAGGGGAGTCCTGCTCCTGCACCCTACAAGAACAGGGCACCAACTAGCCCCTGAGCATGCTCGGCCTGAAAAGGGAAAAGCCCAATGCTGAGCATTAATGAGTGATTATTGCATTAGCAGCAAAGAGCAGAGAACAGTGTTCCTAGCACATGCTCTCTGCTAGGCTGGGCTGTCACTTGCCATACTGGATACACAGACATTAGTCCTGGGACGATGCTGTCAGCACCACTTAGCTGGGAGCCTCGGACTGTCCTTGGGGGTGGCTGTTGAGCAGGGAGCCATCCCGCCAGGAACCTCCCTCTGTAGCTGGGAGCTTGCCTGAGGGTGTTCTTGCTAGTGGGGATTTAGTGCTGTCCCTGAAAAACCCCACCCCAGGCATTCTGCTGAAGAATCAGTGGGCAACAATGGTAGTGGTGACGTGTGTGGGGCAGGCACCCACGCGTGAGAAACTGGGCCTAGACCACCCCACTCATTTCACATCGGCTGACAGCTTGCCAGCAGATGGCAACAACTTCCAGCCCAAGTCAACAACAGCTTGACTGGAACTTGTGGGGAGGTATTAAATGCTCTGGCTCCCAGTCCAGGGCCCCTTGCCCTGTCTTCTGAGTGATATGTCTGGAGTCCGTCCCCCGTGCCAGGGAGCACCAAGGAATGAGTAACATTTACCTGGACACCAAGCAGCACCTACCCCAGGACATGCTCGCCTAATGCATATTTCAAACAGCAAGAGCAGGTTTAGTCACTGATGAACACGGTTGCAAAAATTAGCAACATTTCACCTGGGGAAACGTAAAAATTCCCAGAACGAGCCGCTGGAGTTAAGAAAACCCCCACGATTAGCCAGCAAAGCCATTGTGTTATTAAACAAACCACAAAGAAAAGGAGTACTTGTGGCACCTTAGAGACTAACCAATTTGAGCGTAAGCTTTCGTGAGCTACAGCTCACTTCATCGGATGCATACTGTGGAAAATACAGAAGATGTTTTTATACACACAAACCATGAAAAAAAGGATAAACACCCATTTTTTCATGGTTTGTGTGTATAAAAACATCTTCTGTATTTTCCACAGTATGCATCCGATGAAGTGAGCTGTAGCTCACGAAAGCTTATGCTCAAATAAATTGGTTAGTCTCTAAGGTGCCACAAGTACTCTTTTTCTTTTTGCGAATACAGACTAACATGGCTGCTCCTCTGAAACCACAAAGAGTAAACAGAACTTGTTCTTTTTAATCTTGAGCTTCTCAGCCAAGGAGACAATGTCATACCGCCCTGTCACCCACCCATCTGCCAGTGGCACTGCTCGTACCGGAGGTGTCAGCACAATGGATACGATAATCGTGAAATAATTCATCAAGAGAGTCCACACAAAAGCAAATAGAAAGGGCAAGTCAACAAAGCAAAGACGCAGGGCTGACTTTCATTTGCAATAAACACATCTGCTGCTTTCCCCCTCCAACCTTCCAGCTTCTCTTGTGACATCACTTTCCATTATCACCCTCCCCCTGATTTTTGTTTTGGACTTGAGTGAGAGATCAGAATGCTGGGGAAGGAAAACCATGATCCAAGCTGCAATCCACAGGCCAGAGCACGCTTCCTCTGTGGGCGCACATTCCACCCCGCTCCACTGCCGGGCTCCTCAAGCCTGCTTTGGAGGGGGTATCTCCGAGGTAAGAAGTAAACTGCCCCCTGAGTCTGCACCAAAGCAAATGGCAGTCAATGGGCATCTATTGTTTTCAATGGACTTTGGATCAGGTCCCTAATCTGTGCTGACGCTTCTGGAAAGGGCATCATGACCGCCAGCTGGAGTGGTTTGTTTTCTAAAGGTGACTCCTAACCATTAGTGCTAGATGGAGACTCGGCAGGCCTTCTGTGTAGCCCACCCAGCCATCCTCAGCCAGTAACCATGTTCAGTCAGTAACGACCTTGACTAGATGCAGATTGGTGACCTTGGCCCTCAAGGCTCCATGCCTACATCATCCAGCCCCCTTCCCCATACCTTGACCACGATGAGTCATAACCCTTCCGGGAGCAGCTCCAGCTTTTGAATCCAGTATCAGGAAAGTGCTGCGGGTCACCGAGTGGGGCAGGTGGTTGTTTCCAGAAGGGCTTTGGCCATGCCAATGCGCTGGTAGTCGTGACCCTAAATGCCATCGGCCAGCACTTTACGAGACCCCTCTGACCTGCTCTCCTGGCCAACTGGCAGGCAGAAGCCACGT
Organism: Natator depressus; assembly: GCF_965152275.1. Taxonomy (NCBI): domain Eukaryota; kingdom Metazoa; phylum Chordata; order Testudines; family Cheloniidae; genus Natator; species Natator depressus. Next base: position 1,719,247 of record NC_134259.1, read on the forward strand.
GTCCAGCCTGCTAGGGGGCTCAGCAGGAGCGCTTTTCCTCTTGCCTCTGAAATCCTTGGCAGTCACATTTCTTCTGCTGCTGGGCTTCTCCTTTCCCGTGTCACTCTCTGCACCGGCTCGCCCTGCCTTCCAGAGACAGACTGTCACTGCTGGAAAAGCTCAGTCACCTCAGGGCTTGCTGTGAGCCCCGGGGGGTGCACAAGGGGAAGGTGGCCGAATGCCCTCGCCACCAGAAAGCAAGCTGCTTCCCCTCCCATCTGCACGATTGCTTGCTAGCAAATTATTCCCCGAGTGGCTGGAGCCTGGCACCCCTTCCTCTGGCTGACTAGCTCCAACAGATATGCTGTTCTCCTGGGCTGGTCCCAGGGAAATCCAGCCTCAGAGAGCCCTCACTCTGTCGGACACCAGTTCAGGCTGTTAGTGATTCCTGTCCACCTGGGACAGCTACGAACTGGGGGGTCCTGTCCCTTGCCTTTCTTTAGGTTCATCCCAGGGAAGCCGAAGTCCCAAGGCTGTGGTTGTATTTACTCTGTTGTGGAGTAGTAGATAGGAGGCTGGTTCGGGATGACCGCTTGGTATCAGATGGCACACAAGCCTCTGCCCCAGGTGCAGAAGGCCCAGTGCCTCCTCTCAGCAGAAGGGAATTCAGTCTAGCTAATCCCGCTCCTTTCCTCCTCCAGGCCCTAAAACGATGCGTGGCCAAGACCTGCCAACTACATAAATGAGCAAAGCCCAGGGCACAATGGAGAATATGGTTAATAAGGAACCAATGCCTCTTGCTAGTGACCGGGAGAGAATGGAGCGGGGCTGGGAGGAGGTTTGCAGAAGCAAAACAAAGAGGAAAATATGCTGCCCAGTAACCATGGCGTTTCAGTTATTTATTGACCACAGCTTCACCCCCTGCCCCCAGCGTCTCCCCCCTCCCCAATTTCTCAGCTCATAAACCTCACTGCCAAAGCAACTAACTTAACTCCTCAGCAGCCAGACAGCTGCAGACACCCACACTTCAAGGGAGAGCGCTTCACCAGATTCACCGGGACGGTGGTTTCCAAAGAGCAGCCTGTGTTTGCGAGAGGCCTGGAACAGATGGTAGGTCTTTAGATGGTAGGTCACAGGGACTTGGTCAGGCCAGACAACACGGGCTGGGTTTTTTCATGACACGTGGGGTGACTAACAGCCTGTTATCTGTGGAGTGTTTGCTTACTGTCAATTTGTTCCATGTGGGAAAAATGCAGAAGTGAGCAGCTGAAAGTTATTGCTCTGTGCCCACGACAGCAGGTTCAGTTGGATATCGGATTCTAGACCCGGCCGTTAGAATCTCAGCCTTCCCAGGCTTGGAAGTTAGCCTCTGCCAATGCACATCGGATGCCAGTTTTCAATACCAGCCAGTTGGGCTGCCTGTACGTCCTCTGTCACACTGTCACCATTAATGGCTCTTGGTTTATATAGCTCCCTCTCCCACCGTCTGCATACGCCAGCCTGTAGAATTCTGCAAGCAACTCATCTCTGCACCCAAATGAACTTGATTCTGGTCATGACACGAGGGACTTGGCTAGCAGGTTCTTGGTGCTCTCACGTCAGGTTAAATCGGTCTTAGACCACAAATTAAATGTGTCTGGTGAGTTCATCTTAAATTATAGTGCAGAATAGTCCATATAATTAGGTGCCTCGTTCTGAAAGCATACCCTCAAGAAAAAGAAAAAGTGCCTCACAGTACACACTTCTTCTTTCTCTTTGGAATAGATCAAGCTGTGCGTGTCCTCCCCCTCAATGCCCTGCCCAGGAAACCACTCGGAGGAGTGATCATAAGCCCTAATGCATCTGCAGATAGCAGAGACCTGAGCTGGAGGAGGCTGGAGATGAATGTAACAGCTTAGCAGAAGAGCATATGACTGCAGCATCTGCATCACCACTGCTCCACGGCTGTTGCCCTGCACCTTGTGTCTTGGCTTTCACCAACGCAGCGTGGATGCGAAACGCCCCCGCCAGTGTACACGAGGGTAGAAGGCTGATTTAGTAGCATTTTACACCCACTTTGCACTGGAGGAGCAGAGCAACAGCAAGCCTGGAACAGAGCTGGGGGCCATCTACCGCGCGGTCCTCTCGCCAAGGGTGGCCAGCAGCAGCTGCTTCAGAGGAAGGTGAAGAACGCTCCCCTTAGGCAGACGTGGGAGTCGGGACAACCAGCCCTGCATGTTAAGTTTCCTCCTAATCCCTTGTCGTCTGATTGGCTAAAAGTCTGAAGCATGAGGTTTAATACCTCTTCCAAAGTGCCTGTGGGCATTGACCATTACAACTCTGGGTAGTCCTGTGTCGGGGGGTAGCCGTGTTAGTCTGTATCCACAAACTCTGGGTATTCCTGTTATCCAGAGGCAATGCCCAACCCCTCTTTGGGGCTTGCTAAGTCCCTGGCCTCAATGACATCACGGAAGTGGAGGCCATGTAGCACATGGCCTGGGTGTCCCTGCTAGAACTAGTTTAGCAGTGGTGCGATCCCCCTGTGCAGAGGCCATCACACGGCCTAGGCACCACTCCTGCTACGATCCCAGACCCTGGGAAATACTGACTGGAGTAGGAACACCCAAGAAAACGTTACCAAAGCCACAACTCGCACAGGGTCACACAGCAGCAGAGCAGATCTCTGCTCCTATCGCTAAACCACCCCACCGCCAGGAGCTGGAACAGAAAGCTTCATTTCCAAATGCATTTTGTACCAAAGTGGGGGCGGCTCCCTCCGTCCTGCTCGCTCAGTGGGGCAAGTAAAATGCCATTTGCCGGCTTCAGCCCCCTCCCTTTTCGGGATTGCATTTGGCTGGGGCAGGCACTACTACAGCCTTCCCCTTCCTGCTCTTTTATCAATCTCCTCCGCAACGTTAGCCCTGTCTGCGAATTGTTTCCCTGGTGCTGAGAACACAGGTGTCTACCTGTGAGAAACCCCTGCCAGCCCTCAAAGGGAAAGCTCCAGGGAACAGCAGGATTCTTTCGCTGGTGGGTAGGTGGCTATGAAGCAGAGCAGCAAAACGAAGTGCGGCAGCATAGCTAGGCCTTTGCTAGCCATTCAGGGCTAAGGAGCTGTTCCCCCTCTCTGCAAGCCAGGCCAGCTGGTTCTGAGCTCAGAGCAACCCATCCCTTCACCCAGGACGATTCTGATCCAAAAGAGTCTCGGTCACGATTGTTTTGTATATTTTCAGCTGCGTTGCACCGGCACACTTCCTGGTTTGGAAGCAGAAGGATGGGAATATCAGGAGAGAGGGAGTTCTGGGGGGAATTCTGACCCCGCTGGAAGCAGTGAATGGCTGGAATAGCTCCGCGGGTCTGCCTTCTAAGAAGGGCTAAGACTGAGGGGTGGGAAGTGATGGTGCTCTCCTGATCTTCGCAAGTCGAGCCCCACCCACTTGAGAGGCTACTGTCATCATCCTCAGGACTGGCTCCCTCCCCACACCCTGCAGTTCCGATTCACCGGGGGAGGGTTGGATTAAGGCATAGCCACATTATTAGGTGTGTTCCTAGGTGCCCTGGATCCCAGACTCTCATGACGTCCGACATCAGACTCTCAGCTTTCATTTTAAACAAGATAGGTTTCTAGCCCTCATGGGTGTGACGGAAAGCTTGAAAACTGAACTGAGCCTCACTGATGCACTAATGCCTGCCTGAGTCTGCAGACAGCATGGGAGGAGCAGCAGCCACTGGAGCTGGGAGGAAACTGCTTGGCCCTCTGTTGTTCTACGGTGAGCATGTGTGTGTGGGGAGGGAGATGGACTTCCGGGTTGGGGGGCTCTGCTCCCCTCCTTTGGCCTTTCAGATACTTGGGATGGATTTGGGAGTGGAAGGAAGCAACTGTTGCCTCCCAAACACCATCCACTCACACCACCCACTCTAGACTGTGCAAATGTGGGACCCTCTCTCTCCTTCCTCTTGCGCTCTGATAGCAGTGAAATAGTTAACAATGTTGACATCATCATTGGACGTCTGAGTTGCCCATCACCAGGCATTGACATGAACAGTGCAGTTTACACCTCTCAGAGCTACCGTTTCAGGCTCTCTGCACACTCAGGCAGACATTTGTGTTTCATATTTTTAAGGTGTTTTCTGTAACCAAAAGTGCTTGAGACCTAGTCTTTTTTAAAGTGAAAACAGAGATTCTGGTGGCACCACCCCCAAAGGAAAAAAAAAAAAAAAGGAGAGAGAGAGAGAGAGAGAGAGAGAAGTCCCAGGTTGCTGACCTGACTCAGTTTGAGTTCAGTTACTACTCACCAGGCCCAGTCTTACTCATCAGCTCTGAATAGATCTCAGACCAAAATAATACAGCCATAAAAGGTTTAATGCCTTCTGTTGATATAGCCCACTAATCTGCTGCATCTCTCTGCTCTCCCGGCCTAAGCAGGGATTCGGTCTTGCATTTACCACGTGTTACCGAAACTATGACACTACTGCAGCGAAGGGCTGGCAGGAGTGAATCAGACAATCAAAGCAAGTGCCAGCCGATACCTCCATGGATCTGCTGCTCCACTTCAAAGGGAGACAGGAGCAGGCCCTGTCTGGATGGTTCCGTCATCCCGAACTGTAGGGGTCTCCCATAGAAACCATGGGAACTAGTGAGCTCAGCAGCTTTATCACCAGCTTCCCTTATTGGAAGAGAGGGAGAACCGCTGCTCTGGGGCTGTGATGAGTCCACAGGTGGCTCTGGGCTCGGCCAGTCTGTGGAACAGCACACTCGGGGTTGTAGATTTCAATCTGTAATGGATTTAGCACTAGTGGGAGGTGCTGGATTGGCAGGCCTAAACACTGAAACCCATTTGTTTATCCACAGATCAGGAGCAGACTGGGCAGTGCCAGCTTCCTGCACAGACGCTGGTTAGCCAGTGTGCCAACCCTTTTTCTGCAGGGGGTGAGACAGGAGTTCTGTCCCCAGGCCGTCCAATCCTGGTGCCCCTGCTGAGACAGCCACTTCTTCTGGGTATGGACACCTCCCTGCTGGGAGCCAGGGCAGTCCTGATCGAGGTGGGTTTGAACTGGTATCTGAGATACAAACCCCCCAAGCCACCTGGTGCTCTCGCCATCCCACACACTGCTAAAAGATTTCAAACTCTTTGTAAACCCTGTTGCAACTAAAAGCATTTCCTTTGTTCCCCACTGATGCTCGCCTCTCTAGCCCAGCCTGGTGAGGTCATGTGCAGAGCCCCTCTGTGCGGATGGAGAGTCCCATCTGGGCAGGATTGCACCGGATGTCCAGCTACCTAATGCAATTCTTGCATGAGTCGAGTTTCCTGCTGCTTCCGTTAGCTGGTTTGGAGAAGCCCAAATTTGGCTTCTGATCACAGCACTTTCCAAACCTGGATGGAAACTCCTCCCCTGCAGCACTGCAGGGAGTGTGCCTGGGACCATTTTGGGATACTGCCAGACTCCCTGGCGTGGGGGCTTGGGTCGGCACAGCTGGTTGGGCTATGCTGGGATGCCAGCCTGTTCAGCTCAGGAGAGGTATATTTATTGCTGTGAAGAGCATTCACAGCCAGTAATTCCTTCGTTCATGCCACACTGCACCCTAGATACCCTCGGCCGGCCGTCCCAGCTCGGCAGGGCTCTGGGCACATCCAGCATCCCCCAGGTTTTTTCTGTCGCTCTCGGTGCGCTGCGGAGATTAGCCTGGCAATGGCTTAGCACTTTGCAGTCACACCAGGCATGGATTTGGCCCTTTGTTTCCTGCTCCTGTAACCGTGACGGTCTAAAGCCAGGTGGTAGCTTCCTAGGTACCTATCTGCAGCACTAGGGACTCCATGTAGAGCTTGGGGCTTGCTTTGGAGAGGTGCATGCCAACTCACTCCTTTCTGCTGCTTGAGTGCCAAGGCAAAGCACGCATATGTCAACAACTTGCTCTTTAAGGGAGTGGGCTGGGGCCTTGTACACCCATACCCTAGCCAAGAGGGGCGAGGCTATAGGGCCGCAGGTTAGCCCCATCTGGGAAAGTGAAGTCAGCAGCTGGTGACCTAGCAGGATAACTTTAAAGCTTCTTAAATTTCATCTTCATCCATCAGTCATCCTCTCCTCTGCCTGCAATCTCAGAGCTGGGCCTTGGCTCCATGGCCGGAGGCAGCGGCCTCCATCTCAGAGCACTGAGACCCTCACTGGAATGTCAGTGGCTTGTATGTGACCTTCTATAAATCCCGCTATTGGATCTCCTGTGAAATCCATTTCCAGCCTCGAGCTCAGAAGAGCAGAGCTCCAGAAAGAGAAGCAAGTATCCTTGCGGCCTGCTTTCAACCACTGCTCATGGAAGGCCACAGATATCGACACCACCATCCTGGGCGTGGAGTGAGTGCACTGTGGGCCTGCCCCTCATGGAAGGCCTCATTCCCAGCAGTCAGGCTTCAGGGACCCCGCTCGTTAGGTTCTTGTCTTGGGATTTGGCAGTGGGACCAAATCCCTGAGGGCTGTTGCTTTGGTCTTACAGCTGCTCTCATTTTTCTTGGCCTTCCTGTGGGGAAATGGACATCCCTGGATGTTGACGGGCTTGTGCCCACAAGTGGCAGATGGATCCCTGACAGCAGCTCTGGTCCCTCTGAGCACCATGCAATAGTGAGCGTGACCGGGATTATAGGAGACTAGAGAAGGCAGAGCAGGCATTGCTATGGCGAGCAAGGAAACGGGGATTGATGGAGAAGGTGGAGCTGGGTGTTCATGCGATGGGGTCTCAGAGAGAGATTAGACTATACACTGTGCACTGCCCCTGAGGCAGGGGGGTGATGGCACCCAGGATGAGATGGGCAGGGGCTTACCCAAGCTCTGCCCTCTTTACTGAGGAGAGATCCTGTGCTAGCATAGCAGGGGGCCCATGCAGGTTAGCATCAGCTGGGGAAGGAGTTTCAGCTTGGATGGGACTATAAATCAGGCTCATCTCTGTGGGAAGAGAGGGGCAGGTTCATGGCCAGGGGAACAGTCACCTCCTCTCAATGTATCAAGCCTAAGGGATGGCCCTGCTAGTGACGGGGAGCTGCCATGGCTCTTTGTGCAGAGGGGAAATGCCCCGATGTCACACCACAGCCGCTCCAATGGGAGCGGAGAAACAAGTCCCCTGCCCTCCAGAAAACAAACAGAGCTGGGCTCTGGCCCTCAGCAGCTCCACTCACCAGCAGCAAAGAGCCGCCATTGTTCCCGAATTGCAGTCTGTACACAGGGCTCCTTTCTTTGAAACTCCAGACGCAGTGGAAAGTTGCCAGTTCCCCCTCCCTGAATAACAGACCCACTGCACTTCTGAGAGTCTGACGCAGTCTCCCCAGCCTCACTGCTCTGGCCTGGGGGGTTATTTTAGCCAGCATAGCTGTCTGTGGTCACTTCAGAGTCATTATTCCTTTCAGTGCAACTGTTTGTTCAAAGCCACAGTAACCAAAAGATAATTGTTTGCTGTGCAAGGGAATAGCGGCCCAGGCTAAGAGATTCAGCCAGCGCCCTCTGCGTGCAGAAGGAACAAGCCACAAGGGTGCCAGTGAAGCAAGAGAGACCCTTCCCTTCCATCTGCCCATGGCGTGGCAGAATCGCCAGGTTTTGTCCACTCCCACGGGGTCGAGCCCAGACTGATCTGCCAGGTTTTATTGGGCTCTGAAGGTCCAGAGCAGCTCGGAAAAGGGTTGTTGTTGTTTTTTTTTTAACTATGGAAAATTTTGATGAAAATAAAAATTTTCATTGAAAAGTTTCCAAGAAACCCATGTTGGGCTTTTACTGAAGATGCCAAAATTATTTTTTTCCCCAATGAACCAAAAAAATTATTTTTCACAAAAATCCAGAGTGTTCAGGAAAACCAAAAACATTTTTGCAGAAAACAAGTCATTTTTAACAAAAGGCCATTTTTCCACAAATAAATAAATAGTTAAACAAAACCTAGTACAGCTCTAGGTTCCAGGCAAGCAGCTCTATCATTCAGTACTCCGGGGCTGCGTTTCTTTCTCAGAACCACACCTACCCACCCTTCTCTTCCCCGGACAGATGCTGAAGGCATTGTTGGCTGCATAGACAACTCAGGGCTTTTATCTCCCCCTAGTGAAGACACCACCTAAACCGATGGAAGATCTTTTCCACGGGCATAAGGACTCCACCTCCCTGAAATGCCCTCCTGTCGACAGAGCGCTGTCTACACCGGGGCTAGGTCGGTTTAAGGGGTGTGGATTTACATCCCTGAGCTACATGGTTATACGGACATAAGTGTGTAGTATAGACCAGGCCGCAGGCTGTATTTACATGCTGTAGAGACATTAGTCCCAGTGTCCCAGCCAAATCCCTGTTCAGGTGATTGCACCCTGCCTCCCCGACTTCTCCACATGCATCTTCACTCCCTGCCTGAATTGCTGTGTGCTGTACTGATGGGCAGCCTTTCAGCCCGGGGCCTGTGTGTGTGTGGTGTATGTCACGTGCACACACAGTGGCAGGGAAAATGATCGCTGTAGACCTGGCATTAGTTTCCCACGTCAGAAGAGCATTATGAGGCACAATTAACTCACACTTGTCAAGCCCTCTGGTATCCCTGGATGAATGGGCTGTGTGACCGTCTAGCTCTCTCAGCATATCCTCGAGTGCACCCCGCAGGTCCCAGCGGGCACCTCATCCCCTGTTCTTTCAGCTCAAATACCACCCAGCCAGGGCTCACAGAGTTCTCTCCTCAGCCCACGGTCCAACGGACAGCCCACATGGAATAACATGAAACAGCCTCACCTGCATCTTTTCAGCCCTGGTTCCTCCCCGTCTTGCCACAGATTTGGGCTTGTCTGACCCTGAGGAGAGGGAGACCCCCCAGCTCCTTCACTCCTTGGTGTCTGCTTAGCTAATTACATCATTAAACAGTCCTTACCAGCTGAGGCTTAACACCTAAAGCCCAACCCAAGTCCCTTACTCCAGGCACTTCTGGCTCCCTACTTCCAAGGAGAACTCACTAAGCTTCCCCTCCCTGGCAGCCCTGCTTGTTTTATATTACCAACTCCGCCTCCGCCCCAGCTGAAAGAGACAACTCATTAATCAGCCACAGGTGCACCCCCCTCAGGTTAAACTGGCTGCCCTGAGGAGCCACTCACCACGGTCTGGTCCTGCTCCCTGTGATGGGGCACAAAGGAGTATTGTTTTATTGGTGCCCTGTCTTACGCATGTGTAATACCGACAGACCCTGGTTGCCAGCAAGCGGGATCAAACTGTGGATCTCTGAAGCTTAATGCATGAGCCTCTACCGCATGAGCTAAAAGCCACATGGCTCTTAACTAAGGCTGTAGCAGACTCATTAATCTCTAAGTGGTCTCAGTGCCACTAGGGGGGACAGAACATCACACCAAGGAGGTGTGTGAGTTACAGATGCAGTTGGGCAAGGACTTGGAATCAGACCACACCTGCCATATCCAGCCCAATGGCCTAACGGGCTGTTTTCCTGGTTTGCTCAAAACCCTTTCTGAGTCCTTCATCATCTGGCCTCCTTGTGAAAGCTGGCCACGCCACAGCAGGACAAGGCAGCCAGTGCGGGGAGCTCACCACAGGATTTACTGATCTGCTTGGAAGTCGGGTGGAACCAGCTGATGTCAGGCCCCAGGCTCTCTCGCAACGAGCACCGTGCCAATGGGCTCCTCATGACCTCTTCTGTGGCTTTATAAAGTCTTCTTGCACCTGTGTCCTGGCCAACAGGGAGAAGGACGAGGCCTTGAAAACAGGCTGGGTGGGAATGAGGAACTGCAATACTAAAATTCCTGGGCAAATCCCATCCCCTCTGTGGGTTGCCTCCCTCCCTCTGTCTGCATTGACTTTTAGAGTGCAAGCTCTGTGGGGCAGGGACTGGCTCTTGCTCTGTGTGAGTGCAGCGCCTGGCACAAGGGGGCCCCTGAGAGTTGCTGTAATCATAGTGCCCATTAGGCTTATTGTTTTCGTGATGACACCCTCTCTGCCTGGGACTCCAAAGTCATTTCACACAGGCCACTGCAAAGCCATCTCTAGTGCCTGGGGCAGGTTCCAGTGGGTGACCTAGGCTTAACATCCCATCACTGGTGCCTTGAGATCAGCAGCCCCCCATGCTGCAACCTCATCTTTGCTTCAGTTTTGGGGAGGGGCGGCTAAAGCAATGACGAGCCCCTTTAATTTCCCTCCAGTGATTTTACAACGTCAAACACGCAGGCTACCAGTCCTCTGCTACTCCTCTTCTTGCCACTGCCAAGAGTGACTCTCCTCCCCCAAGCCCCCATGACCCAGGGCAGCACTGACTAAAAGAGATGCTGGGGCTGAATGGAAAACAGGAACCTCAGGTCTCTGCTGGCAGCGCCATGTCCCCAGCAAAACATGCAACCTTCAGAGACGGGGCTGACTGCACTGCTCTTGGGTGCGGGGCGAGCCTGGAACTTCACCCACGGTGGGCAGGGGATTAGATACATTCAAGCTCCTTTTTAAGGCCCTTCTCCTTGTTTACTGTTCATTTCACAATCTGCTGCTGGTGTAACACCGACAGACCCCGGTTGTCAGCGGGCGGGATCAAACCTGGGGCCCCTGAGCTTAGTGCATGAGCCTGAACCACATGAGCTAAAAGCCAGCTGGCTGTTAGCTAAGGCTGTAGAGCAGACTCATTTAACTCTCTAAGTGGTCTCCGTGCCACTAGATGGGACAGAACACCACACCCAGGAGGTGTGTGCGTTACATACTTCCCCTAGCTGAGGGGGCGCCTCCTGAGTTTCAGAGACTTCCCCGTTGAAATCCCAGACAAGCCCCCACTTGTAACACTGACAGACCCCAGTTGTCGGTGGGCGGAATCGAACCGGAGGCTTCTGGAGCTTAGTGCATGAGCCTCTACTGCATGAGCTAAAAGCCACATGGCTGTTAGCTAAAGCTGGAGCGCAGACTCATTAATCTCTCTGTCTCTAAAGTGGTCTCAGTGCCACTAGATAGTACAGAACACCACACCCAGCAGATGTTTGGGTCACACTGGCATGGCCACTCGTGCCCCCTGTGGCCTGCCAAGAGTGCTCTGGGCTCCCGGAGCAGACCCCGCACAATGTGCTATTCCCGGTCTAATTGCTAGTTCCCAAAGTCAGCAAACCACGGGAGCTAGAGCCGGGTAATAGCTTTGCTCCCTGTGAATGTCATTTGTAATCACATTAAAGCCAGGCAGGATGCTTGATAAATCTCCAGGAGATGAGATGGCATTTTTGTGTGTGTGTGGGTGGTTTGTTTCTTTATGCAAAAGCCAATAGCTCGAGCCAGAGACCATGCCCTGCTGAACTGACCCACCCGAATGAACCTGGGGACCTGCTACCGCAAGAGCTGCCAGCCGGAAAATTGCAGTTCCTTTAACTCGCACAGTGTAATTAGGCTGAGATCTCGGCTTCTCTTGCTGCTTTTGGTAGATGTATTGTGTGAAAGAGGGGGAGTCCTTCTCACCCAGCCCTCGATGCACATTTAACATACTCTCCGAGTGGCCTTCCCTGGGGCTTAACCCATTTCTTAGGGCACTGACAAGCTGGGAATCACCAGGGCTGGATTTTCCAGACGTGCCAGTGCCCAGCAGCCCTCACGGTGTCACTGAGGGCCAGATTTTCAACAGAGTTCAGCAACCAGCGTGTACCCAATGTGCTGAGTTCTTCTGAAAATCTTGGCTTAGTTGCCTCTGGGATCTCCTGGTGACTGGGCCCCAGGTGCTGCTGTAACACAGAGAGTAACAAGCCTCAGCTCCCTTTGACTCAGGAGGCCCTAAGTGTCTGTAGCGCTGAGAACTGCCGACTGCCCTCCCGTGCGGCCCTATAAATCTACTGGACCGAAGGCATAATGCCAGCTGAAATCAGTGTCGTTACACCAGGCATACATTTGGCCCATTATTCGCTTTGGTCTCTTTAGTCACCTAAAAATACTCCCTGTGTTTTCCTGTGTGCTGAAGTGGTTTGTAATTGAGGTGCGTGTATTTATGGCAGCAGAGCGCAGCTATATAAACCCCACGCAGCTGGGGGCACTGGGCTTGGTCTTTAGCAAAAAGTACAGTGCGTGGAAAGGTGCAACCCAAGGGTACATCCCAGTGTCTGGGCTGGAGGGTCACGGGGCTGGTAAAAATAGGACCATAAATAAGGGCTGGAGGAAGTTTAAATAAACCTCGGAGGTGGTGCAGTGCACGGCAGGCCAGCTAAGTACCATCAGGGTGCCAGTGTGCAGCTGAGGAATGAGGGCCTCTCCCAGCCAACGCAGCTGTTCTGTGTCGGGCAAGAGTCACCACAAAAGCAAGGGGTCTGGAAAGCTCAGGAGAGTGGCAGATCCCCAGCCTGAGTGTTAGCTGCCTCTAGCCGGCACATCCAATCTGCCTCCTCCATGAGCACCACGGCCTGATCCAAAACCCACTGAAGGGGGAGGGAGTGTTTCCATGGACTCCAGTGGGTTTTGGATCAGGCCCAAACTCACAGAAAATGGAAGCAAAGTGGATCTGGCAACAGTTTCTGCTTTGCTTTCGCCATCCAACATGCATGGGCAGGCAGGAGTTTGGGGCTGCAGGAAGGTTGTGGGTCCGCTAAGATTTGTCCCCTTGGAGTTGACTTTCTGGGCACAGAATGACTGAGCCAGACCTGGTGGCCGGGTGTCTGTTCTATGCAGGGGGTGGGGATTTCCTGATCGGTGGCAATCCCCAGCAATAGTACGCCAATCGCAGTTAGCTCCCAGAGACGTTTCTAGGCATGGACAGCCGTGGGCTCCACCTTCTCCACACAGTGGCTTGAAGCTCGGTCCGCAGTTTCCCATCACAGTGACAAGCAGGTAGCTAATGGGATTCCACAGTGGAATTGTTTTACCAGTGTTCAGCTGGGTGGGAACAGCCATGTCAGAGTCTCCTCTGCTACTGCTGCCCGTGGGATGGACCGGCAGAGCAGGGAGGTCGATATTAACTGGAGCCTATTCTTGGGGAAATTACCATCCTCCACAAGCTCTCCCTGCAGCCTGGCTTGCAGGAGTACAAGTTTCTCCTGCCCCAACCTCCTCGATTAAATTCTACAGGATTCCCCATAGGGGACATTGCAGATTCCCGGGCTCTCAGGTTGCAATCTCACGTGCGCCAACACAAAGCTGCATGCTGTGTAATTTAAGAAAGCTGCACCAGCCCTGTACTAACCATAGGAACCCAGGAGCATGTTACTGTTAACCATGGAGGAGGAGCAGCTGCAGACGCCCTGCTGAGCTATGCGTGGGTAGGAACACTGTTACCTGGAATGGAAAGATTTCAATGAGCCCAGTCCCATAGGAGAACAGCAAGGCCAGTCGAGACTGATGCATTCATCTAGAGTAGGACCCAGAACACTGAAATTAAGAGAATCCATACGGGCCTGGACCCAAACCACCTTCTGCCAGCTAAGTTGCAGCGGCTTTGATGGTTTTTGCCTCCTCTCTCAAATCTTCTGAGTCAGCCCTTTCTGACAGTGCAAAACTGAAGTCTTTGGGAGTCCCACAGCACGAAATCCTGGCTTCTCCCCCTTTTCCTCTCACAAACCCTGGCAAGGACTTCAGTGACCCCCAAGAGATTCGCATTAATCTTGGCACTGGCTGAATGGCAGAACCCCATTCAGCTGAGACCTGCTGCCTCTGGAGGACTTGGTGCATCTGTGCTCCTAGGCCATTGCCCTGGCTTCAGGAGAGCAGTGTATAAACCAAGCTGCAGTTCCAGGAGTGCACCCACGGTACCACCGTCTAGGAGGCAGTGTGGTGACCCCATCGCCTCCCGCCCCTCGTCACCCCCTCTAGGGTGGCTGGTGTCCCAGCAGCACCAGCTGGGAGCTGACCCTGGGCTCTTGAGAGAGCAGGGGCTTAGATTAGGTTTTGCATCCGCATAGGGGAATGAAGGGAAAAGCCCGTCTGTCTCAGAGGTGCCATCTAGCACCATGTGGATCATGATCAGGGCCTCATTGATTACTTCCAAGCAGAAATGGCTGTTCACACTCATGGAAGGTGGAGATCTGGATTGAAATGCTCTGGGCATGGCTGGGCTCTCCCTACTCAGGAGCCAGACAGGCAGCTTCAAAAATTGCAGAGCCTAAGTGAAGCTGCCTTTGCCCCTCTGAATGGCTAGCAGGGTCACAGCCAGGCAGCTCCCAGTGACTTTAGCCTCACCAGTGGAGGGGACTCCCTCTGAGCTGGGTCAGTACCATCATCCCACCGCTGAGGAAACTGAGGCATAGAGACTTGCCCAGCAGCACATAGGGAGCCTGGGGCAGAGGCAGGACTAGAACTCCGGTCTCCCGACGTCCAGTCCTATGTCATCAGCACAACCCCATCCTGTCTCCCCCAAAGCCCTCCCTGTGAGTGGATTTACAGCCCAGCACAGCATGGCCATACTACCCCTCCCTGGGCGGGGCTGAGCAGCAGCCATGCTGCTGGCAGGAGATGCAGAGAGGTTTGTGGCAGCAGGGGGGTACCGTCTGGGTGGGTGGCCCCTGGATCTGAGGCAGCCCGCTGCCTGCTCACAGACGAGGTTTAGCATGATGGTCCAGGACCCCGCTCGCAGCGCTGATGTGTGGTCAGCAGACTAGCCAGCACTTGTCTCCTCTCTAATAGCAGGGGAAGCATTAAGCACAGAGCTGCGGGATCCGGCCAGCAAAACAACTGGCCAAATTAGGAGCAGTAATAACAAGCAGCTGAGCCTGGATCCAGACCCTCAGCCAGCAGCATTAGGGTCTCAGACAGTCCAGGGTCAGAAGACTTTTGCTTTCTGCTGTCAGTGCTTACCCCTGGCCGGCAGGGCGGGGCGCCCAACAGAGGGAGGGAGACAATGCCAGGTGCCTGGCACACAGGCGGAGGGGCTTCCCTCTTTCCTCCTGCCTTCGCATGTTTTCCTGCTGCCCCAGATGGCCTGCAGCCCAGCAGCACCCCTTCTCCCACCGCACCTTCCTCTGGGCCCTGGGTCAGCCCAGATAGGGAGCTCCCTGGCTCTTCTTCCCGCTGTACCCTGAGCTCACCTCTCCCCAGCAAACAGCCCCCCCAGGCTCGGCCTGCCAGAGTGAGATACCAGAGCACCAGCTCCCGTCTGCTGGCTGGGCTTGCTGTACCCCACTCCCACACAGGAAAATGCACCGTGGTGGCGGCTGTAGTCCTGGGAGCTAGAAGAGGTCCTCCCCATGGCAGAGCCAGCAGACACAGTGCACCTGCCTCTCCTTTCACTTGCCCTGGTGTAAATGAGCAGTAGCCACCACCTTCAAATCTGGAGTGAGAGGAGAATCTGGCTCCCCGCGTGTTACCTGAGACACCAACTCCCCTGTTCGCTGCACGGATTCCTACGGGGCATGCAGGCAGCGGACAGGACAGGGGCTGGCTATGGAGCAGGCTTTAATCAGTCCGTAGGACGGGATCAGCCCACACAGGCAGTCAGATTGCGCTAAGGCAGGGCGTGATGGGGGCAGTATCCCTCAGCTCTCCAGGGGGATTCAGGGCTCTGGCACGACAGCTCCTGGCTGCGTGCCCCTTACAGTTACTGCCCCTGGATGGCTCGGACGGCTCTGGCTCCGGCCCAGCCCCCTGACTGTGTGGAGGGCCCTCAGGCCCTGGTTGCGGGTGATGACGCTGAGGCTTTGTCCCTAGTCTGTGATGTTGCCCGTGATTTATGGGTGATTTTACAACAGCTGTAAAGAGGCTGTAAATTATAGGCGGGCATAAATTAGCCACGGACCCCTTTACTGGCCATAAAGATCTAAGGCCCCCCTAGGGCGGCTGTGGCGGCCTGCGGGTTGGAAGCATTGGCAGGGAAGCAGTGGGTGTCTGTAGTGAGGCCTCTGGGGCCACTCAGACTTATTTAGCAAGCTTTAAATAAATGGGCCCTTTTGTTCAAATGAGGCTAAAGATTGAATGGGTGATGGGGGGAAGGGGGTCAATGTGCAGTGGGGCAGAGCAGCCTAGGGGCAGCACAGGTGGCTGGCGGGGGGTATCAGGATTCAGTTCTATTCACAGAGTCACTTTGTGAGCTTTGGGGTGTCACTTTCTCTCTCTGCGCCTCTGTTTCCCTCTCTGTACAATGGGGTTAACATGCTGCCCCCACTCCCCAGGGTTGCGGAGGGCTTTCACTGCCATTTGCAATGACCTGAAAAGCCGCAGCTGGCGAGGCCGCCCTCAGTTCCCACCTTCCCAGCCTGCAGCAGAGTGAGCGACAGCACCTGGCATTACATTGTCAGAACAACCCTCCTTGACTGATCATATCCTGAGGGTGGGAACCCTTTCCAAAGCTACCACTTGCCCCCACCGTCCGGTCCCTGGCACCGGGCTGGCTCAGCAGTCATGCAAAGGGACTTGTCAAACACACCAGAGCATCAGAAATGCTTGTTGTTACCAGCTTTACACATCCAGCTTGCAAGGGTGATGTCTGTTAGGTCAGTGGTTCTCACCCGGGGGTACACGTACCCCTGGGGGGACGCAGAGCTCTTCCAGGGGGTCCATCAACTCAGCTAGGTATTTGCCTAGTTTTACAACAGGAGACATAGAAAGCACTGGGAAAAAGGACAAGCTAAAATTTCACACAGACAGTGACTGGTTTATACGGCTCTGTGTACGATACACTGCAATGTAAGGACAATAGTTATATTCCAATCGATTTATTTTATAATTATATGGTAAACAGGAGAGTGTCAGCAATTGTTCAGTAATAGTGTGGCTGGGACACCTTTGTCGTTTTATGTCTGATTTTGTAAGCAAGTCGTTTTTAAGTGAGGTGAAACTCGGGGGTACGCAAGACAAATCAGACTCCTGAAAGGGGTGCAGTAGGCAGGAAAGGTTGAGAGCCGCTGTGTTAGGGCAAAGAGCCCTAATGTGAACTCAAGGCTTTTCCCCGGCCTGCTCCACCGAATCCCTGCTTCATTGGGTGGTTGTTCCTTCTTCTCCTCATGCAGACTCTGAAAATCTGTAGTTTGCTGAGTGATTATCTCTGAGCCATGTTCTCCCACCTCCAGTGGATTGAGTCCAAATGTGTTTTCAGGAGAGCCATATGCCCACACACAAGCTCTCACAGGCCCACAGCCCAACTTCCATCCTGGCAGTGCCAGGGGACACCTTGGCAGCTCACGCAGCCAGTGTTTGCACAGCCAATATGCGGTGCCTGCTCTATCTCGAAAAGCCCATCTATTCCCCAACGATAGGGCAAGGAAGGAAGGAAGGCAAAAGAGATTTCCTCAGGACAGGAAGGACTGCAGCGTTCCTCGGCTCTTTAACTATAAATACATCATGCGAAGACCAAATATCTTGGCCCGCATCCAGCAGCACATTTATATACAAATTGATACCAATGATGCAGCCTTCTGTCTTCTAGTAAAAGCCATTTGAGTTGATTGTTTGAAGCACAATAGTGCATCAGGGCATCATTCTGGGCCACAAAGCTGTACACTCCACTCCATTACGGCCGGTGTTGACTTAGCCAGCATCCTGGGAGCAGCCACCGCTCCAGCCCTTGCTAACCTCTCACAAGCTAGAGGCCGAGGGAACCAATTCTGCACACAGTCACACCTGGTGTAAAGGGGATGTCGGTGGCATTATTCTGGATTTATGCCTGGTGTAGCAGAGATCAGAGTCTGGCTGCCTGCACACTACTGTAACACCATTCTGCCCCGGACACACATGCCCCACTCCTAAGCACATGCTGGGAACTGGGAGGGCACCACTTGACCATGCAGGGGATGCCCTGGAGTTCTCCACATGCCCTGAGATCTGCCCAGCAGCCTAAGGAGCAATTGATGAGCCACTTCAGTCATCTCTTTGCTGCTTTTCCTTGCACGAGATGCTGGGAAGCCCGGCATGGCTTGGCCCCACACATCCTTCTGAATTACACCAGCGTCCGCTATTGGTTTAGCTCCTGGCACTAGCTGCTGATACTGCCCTCAGAGGTGCATTCCCTGTGCATGAAGGGACTCCTCTGTGCGTAAAATCCCCCCTAAATTCCTTTGCGGGTTGGCCTGCCTTCATGTCAGTCGGTGCCCTGTTGTTCTTGTACGTGAGTGTGGAGCACAGACAGCTTTGCAGCTCCTCTCCATCCCGTTAATTACATTATGTCTAATGAGAACGATCAGGCGGAAGGGATTAAAGTTTGAAGCTGCTTCTGTCCCAGAGCACGGCAGAGAAAAGCAGCTTTATCTGTTCAAAACGTGTGTCATTTTTCCCACCCACTTCAATCCCAGTGTTAATCTCCTTAGTTTACACAGCTCCTTGCCAGCCCCGCATAGCTCTGCAGAGCAGAGTGTGCCCTGGGCCACAGCTGCACCTCCGGAGCTGCCAGCGGGGTGAGCTGGACTGCTTTGGATTCAGTCAAGAACCAGCCCAAAGCTTGAACCCAGCCATATTTGGAGAGGGGTCATTAACGGAGATGGTTGGCATGTCTCCCCTACTTCCCCTGTTTATAGCTCTGCACCTCCTAGCTAGCCTCTCAGATGGGCTGTCCTGGGAACTCCCAGATGGCTTGGGAGAAACATGAAAACTTTCCCAGCTTTCTCCGCACTGACTCCTGAACCTGCCAGCTAAGCCTGGCCTGCCACTGAGCGGAGAAGGCCATGCCTGTGCCCGGCTGAGGGTGGGAAAAGCCAGCAGCCTCTTCCCAAATCCTTCGCAGCCCAGAGACTTGGCCCGAGGGCTTTGAATCCAAGCTCCTCTCAGCAGTAAGTCACTGTTGCAATGGCTTCCTCTTTCCCTCGGAGCCGACTCTGCGGGGTCAGCTCCATGCACTCACTCCCAGCATAACCTTTCCCTGGAGAAGGGAGCATAGCTGGGGGGTTTGCAGCTTGCGAATGAGCAGAGGCTCAGCCTTTCCTGCTGCCATGGGCCGCAGCTGCTTGTGGCCCGGCTGAAGAGGAGTTTGGGAAGGTGCAAAACCAGGCAGTTCAGGCAAGAGCTTCAGATGAGTTGGGATCCATTTAAAAGCAGTACAAAGAACTCAGGACCCCCCTGAAACCTTGCACAATTCATCCGCTGTGCCCAGCACATTGTGTGAGCCAACTTTACCCTAAGCTTTGTGAGCCAGTGCCTGGGGCAGCTGCAGGCGCCCGTAGACTTCAAGGGGCAAGTGCCTGGGCACACCTGGCCTGTATCCCTGCGATGGTAACATACAGGACACACATACACAGCTAGCTGGTGACCTCTGCTCTGGCCCTGCCATGCATCCCAGCAACTGCCAGGTCTTGGCGAGAACCATCATCACATGGCGAAGCAACTCCAGAAACAAGGGCAAGGGCAAAGTCAGCAGGTCCAGCCAGGAGGACAGGCTTGTGGGGTGGTTCGAGGCAGCCCTGGGAGAATTCGGAAAGCTGGATTCACCCCCAGGCTCCCAGTGCAGGGCAAGGAGGGGCCACAGGCCCCTGCAGCTTCCTCACTGCAGCAAGCGTTTGCATTTCGGCATGGGAGGAACAATCCCCACAAGGTGCCGCTTCGCCCCGCTCACAGAGAGCGTCATGCTGCACTGGCCGGACCGACTGCTCTGGTAGCGTGGGGTAGAGCAATCTGTGGGCTGGCATGCAGATGAGGACATCCTGTGCCCTGCTTGGCTGCTAGGCTCCCCGTGTTCGGTGCAACCAGACTGGCAGGTGGGAGTCAGGGGGACACTTCCTAGCCTGGGGGCCAGCTGAGCAAACAGGGGCCCGTTCCTCACCCAGTGAGGCACAGAGCCCTGTACCTGCTGCAGGCCAAGCTGGGCATAGGGTCAAGCCCCCCAAGTATAAGTAGCACCATGATTACGAATGGCACAAGTTCCCTCCCACACCCCATTCTCTCTCAGCAGGGCTGCGGTGGCAGAGTCAAACAAGCCAAGCTGCCCCACTGGAGACGTGTTTCTTCACCAGTGACTAAAAATAAATGGAGCAAATTCCAGCCCTGAAGCTGTTGCTTTCTATCAACACCGCACCTTAAATTGCCATGTGACCACAGAGGCTCAGGGATGGGGATTCTGCTGCTGCTGCTCTGAGCATCTGTTCCACGTTTCGGTTCCTTTGAAGCCCTGCCAGGAGGACTTGGTGCATCAACAGCTGTGGAAGCCACGCGACTCCACAGTGGAAGTTAAGCCTGCTGGGTGGAGGGGAGAAGTTAGGAATAAAATAGATAAATGTAGGGAAGCAGAGCTCCCTGCAAATAACTGCAGAGGGGGGCAAGGAGCAACTGGAGGGTTGGACTAGGAGCTTCTGCAGCTGTTGTCCTTGTATGCCCTTCACCTTTAGATCAATGTGTGCCCTGTAGACCAACTGTTCTTTGTCTCAGGAGGGCTAGCTAACAAGGGGGGCTGGTCTATCCCCCTCAGCAGTTGGTAAGTTATTATCTTGTAGGTACAGATAACATTCTTAGGCTGGGAATTTCAAAGGAGCCTAACACCTTGTTTATACCGGGGAATTGAGTGGCACCACTCCTCAGAAAGAATGATTCTGGTATAATTTAGCTCTTCTGGAATAACTCCCCTGTGTGGATACTCTGTTCTGGAATAAATGGGATTGAATTCCAGCCTAATTACTGTGCTTTGTGAGTGGAACAACCACTCTGGAATAAAGTCACTTTTATTCTGGACTCGAGCATCCCCGTGGGGAGCTGTTACGGAACAGCTGCTGTGGACTAGCTTAGTTTGCAGTAGCTATGCCAGTCAATTTCCCGGTGGAGACACAGCCTTAAGAAAGTGAAGTGCTCTGCTCCCAGTGGAATTCAGTGAAAAGAAAAATAAATCTCCCTTAGTTCAATCAGCATCACGTTGGGTGGCAAACTGCAGTAATGTCACAACTTTGCACCCCCGGCAACCTCATAAAATAAATAAACCGCAGTGAACATTTTAGAAAGCAAGTGAACAGCTCAGCAGGACTTTCCCTTTCTTACAAGCCCGGTATAGAAATCACATCTAATTATTTCCCCCAGCATATCCCCAGACTGCAAGGAAAGAGGCATCCACCAGCAATGCGTCAGCCAACCCACAGTAGCCAAGAGCGCTAGAGACGGATCAGGAGCACGACTGTCCCTCCTCTGGCTGTGTGGAGTTCTCTGGCTGCTGTTGAAGTGCTGCAGGTCATCTGTGTCTCTGGTTTCAGCTGGAGGGCGGACAAAGCGTCTCACAGCTGGGTCAGCCAGGATACTGACTTGTCTTCACAATGCCATCTCCCCAGGCCTGCACTGCACACGAGTGCCCTCAGAAACACGTTCCCCAACCCCCTGAGAATTCAGGCAGGTGTTTACATGAAGGGCCACTTGCCTCATCACACCAGGCCATGTAATTAACGCTGCTAAATGACAGGTTTTTACAATCACTCCAGCTCATTTCCTGAACGCTGGGGTTGGCTGAATAAGTGACAATTGTCTTCTCCTGACACTGAGTGGACAAATGGGCTGTCCTGGGAGCAGTGGAGATGAGCCCTCCAGCCCTGCACCGCCCAGGGGCCTGAAGGAAGCTGAGTTCAGGGAAACACAACTGGTCCCAGGCCACCCTACTTTACGACCGGGCAGGCAATTTCTCCTTTGTAGTAGTCCAGCAGGATCAGAGCACCTCAGAGTCGTTCATGTATTTATGCTCATGCAGCCCTGTGTGGCAGGGCAATGGTGTATCACTGTTGCACAGATGGGAGCAAAGGCACAGAGAGGCTAAGTGACTTGCCCAAGGCCATTAGGAAGTCTGTAGCAGAGCAGGTAATTAAACCTGGGTCTCCCAAGTCCCAGATGAGCACCCCAGTCACTGGACCAACCTTTTCACCCCCAATGTTGTTTATTCATAGTATAGTGGATTGAGCACTGTACTAGGCAACAAGAACTGGTTTCCCATCCCCACTCTGTTATTGTCTCCTTGAATGTCCTTGGGCAGGTCATGTCAGTCTGTGCCTCAGTTTCCCCACCTGCCATGGGGAAATAAAACTAACTTAGCTCTCAGGTCTATTATGGCAATTCATATCTTAATGCAGGCATAGGCAACCTATGGCACACGAGCCAAAGGCAGCATGCGAGCTGATTTTCAGAGGCACTCACACTGCCCGGGTCCTGGCCACTGCTCCGGGGGGCTCTGCATTTTAATTTAATTTTAAATGAAGCTTCTTAAACATTTTAAAAACCTTATTTACTTTACATACAACAATAGTTTAGTTCTATATTATAGACTTACAGAAAGAGACCTTCTAAAAACGTTAAAATGTATTACTGGCACGCGAAAGTCGCGAAACCTTAAATTAGAGTGAATAAATGAAGACTCGGCCCACCACTTCTGAAAGGCTGCCGACCCCTGTCTTATGCGTGGTGTGCCCAGCCATTTGACAGCGTTGTCACCAGCCCGGTGAAGAGCCGGTAGCCTGCCGTCAAAGTCAGGCAGCGGGCATGCGCCACGGAGAGGCGACATAGTCTGAAGTTGACTGCATCTACATCGCAGGTCATTAGAGAAACCCCCTTGGAGAGACTGGCCGCACAATTACCCTGTCCTAAAATGCTGACAGTTCTGCTCCTCGGGGGCTCAGTTCTGTAGCCTGTCCAGCGAGCAGCTCCTCACCCCACAAACAGGGTTTCAGTGCGAGCAGCGGGGCAGCCCTGTGTCACACAGAACCCTGGAAATGTATGGCTGGAAGGGACCTCCAGAGGTCATCACGCCCACCCCCTGCACGCTGTCTGAGCACAGAGAGCAGAACTAGAAAGGGGAGCTCTGTTACGGGTGGGCCCGATTTTCCAAAGAGCTCCGCATCCAGCAGCCCCCCGGAGGCCGGAGCGGCTGACGGGAGTGCTCGGGAGCTGTCAGCCTCACGCTGGTTTCCCACAGAGCTGGCTTTCCAAAGGACGGGGGTTGGTTTATTGCAGGTGGTCTAGGAGCAGAGGCTGGCCATGCCCTGTGCCAGTGAGTAACGGGCAATCCCACTCCTTTGCCACTAACATAGGGAATGAAGAGGCATCACTGCTGTGCCTGAGATCTGCTCGGTGGGCACCACCCCAGGTTTCTAAAGGGCAGAAAAAACTTCTCTAAGCTGGGATCGGCCTTCAGCATCGACACACCTGCCAGCCGAGATCTCGAGCCAGTTTTTTTCCAGCCACCCACCCTTGGGGGTGACAGGAAAGTTCTCTGCCCTGGGACGTGGGAACAGGGCCGTGCTTTGCACAAAGACCATATTATGCTGCCTGCCAGGGACAGAAAGAAGGGGGCGTTTGGAGACGGTAACATTTCAGCCCCATCAGTTCACTGTAACTATCCAACACCTTCCTGCACTGCTAATAAGCAGGGTGGGCGGATTCCCCCCTCACTTACCTGGGAGTCAGCCCCGCAGGTCCATTCTGCTAGAGTTCAGTGGGGTTGCAACATGTGTGCGGCGGGGGGGTTGGCCCAGGAACTTGTTTCCAGTTACATAGCTCCAGAGTAATGGGAAAATGTGCCCCGAGCTGTCCACCTCCTGCCCTGCGAGTGCAGCTGCCGTACGGGGTTCATTATTCCTGCACTAGACAGCGGCAGTAAATCTGGGCTCATTGCAGGAGACCCCGAGAAGAGCATCTGCGGATCGTTTTCAGCGTGAACTCCTGTGAAAAGGCCATCATTCCTATAAATCTGTCGGGGGAGCTTCCTGGAAGCCCAATTTGGCTTCTGCTCCTCTAACTTCTCTTGCACAGAGCCCCTGCCACTGCAGAAGCCAATGGCTCCCTCGTTCTCAGTCTCTGAAGCTCCCCTCTCTGACCTCAATCAGCCAAAAGATTCCCCCCAGCCAATGATTCAGATCAGGCTCCCTTGCTCAGTTCATCGGCATGGGCAGTAGCTTTTGTCCCATGATTCCCAAACTGCTGATCTGCAGGGAGCTGGCAGGTCACAGTGGACCGGTTCTACCGCTTGGCTCCTATTGCTCCTTCTTGCAAACTGGAGGCCTGGAAAAGCAGCTGGAGTGAGAACGGTGTGGCAGCCTAGGTGCCTCTCTGACTAGCTACTGCTGTGAAGGTGGAGGAGATGGGTGTGTGGCATGCCAAGGAGCTGGCACCAGCCTGGATGCCACAGGAGAGGGCTGTGCTGCTGGGCTGGGCAGATGCCACTTTTTGCTGAGGACAAGAGGATCGATTACAGTAAGATCATTCTATTAGCTCCCTAAGTCCCCGTGAGATTAGTGAACTGTAAAGATCTCAGTCAGTGCTGGCTGCCTTCTCATTATCTCTTTCCCATATGCTCCACCCAGGCCCGTATTGAAAAACCCTGTCACCGTTCGCCACATAGGCTGTCGTTCCCCGGGAATTCTGTATGAAGCGGGGGCGGCCGGCCTGCCTCCTGCTGCTCCTGAGAGGTGTCCCTCATGGTCCACAGACCGCAGGTGCCTTTTGTGCAGCCTCAAGTGACATTTCACTGCTATCAGCAGTGCTCCAGCTCTTTCTAGCAAACATCTCTGCATTTGGGATCTTGAACGGAGGAAACAGGAAACCTTCTGTGGGGCCCATTTTCTAAACCTTTGCTGGGAGGAAGTGGACAAGTGCAGTTGAGTGTATATTGCATTTCACCCGCTGGACCAAGCTGCTCTGTCTGCACCAAATAGTTAAAATCGGCTTTACAAAGACTCTTGGAAACCATATACCAGCAGCAAATGGAATTTCGAAATATTCGAAAGACAGATATTGAAGAGGGAGTCCAGCACTGGTATCTCCTGGCTTTAATCAACAGGGATCAATGTAAGTAGCACTAATCTATCTGCCTTGATGTTCATACAGTGCCAAGCTCATTTTGGGTGCTGCTGGAAAAAAACCTATTAATTTGGATCATAAACACAGAGCACTAGTCACTGTAACATCTCTGGGCCCCTAGATACAGTCTGGGTGACACTCTAGCCCAGTTGTCTATGTTGTAGAACATAGACACTTCATCTCCTGGGTTAGTCTCTTCAATCCCGTCCCCTTTCTTGACCTTCCAGGTATCCCTTGGCACTCAGTGTCACACAGCTTTGAGACGTGGCCTCCTCTCAGCAGAAGGGGCTCACTGATGGACTGAGCTTCCTGCAAATCCCCAGCTGCCTCACTCCAGTTCCCTGACTTGGAGATCCGGGGACTGCATGGGTAGCTTGGCAAGCAGCCGGAGCATCACACCTGGTTTGCGCACAGGGCAGCAGATCACAGCCGTCCTGAAGCAGTCGATGGGAATCCTCCTCCTAGAGCCGAACAGAATGAGCAGCTTCCATGCTGGGATCTGCAATGCCTCCGTGTCACAAATGAGGGCAGCTGCTGGCTGCATTGCAGGGTACATCGACACTGGGAGCTGGCAGGGTGATTGCCAGACAAGGAGCTGTACCAGCGCTAGCTCTGAGAGTGGAGCTGGGCTGCCAGGAGTGGCTAGCCACCCCGATAACGTGCCTAGCATCTCGCATGGGTAGGTGCTTGGGATGGCTACCCCCTGCTGCCACTCGCACTGCCGCAGCGACGTGGTTTGTAGAAAGCTAGCACCAGTATGTCTCAGCTCAGCTCAAAGCATTGACACAACTTCAGCGGCTCTCCCAGGACTCCCCTGCACATCCAGCTCCTGGTCTTCCTCACACACCTTTCTCTTGCTTTCATTACGGACATTCTCTCTCCAAGCCGTGCCCACTCCGCTCCCGCCCAGAGGGATGCAGCTGCTTGCTATTGATGGGGAGGACAATGACTCTGGTTCCAGCCTCATGCAGCCGCCTTGACATGCCTGATTCTAATTTCCCTGTGTGGATAACTAGCTACTTTCCACCATGGGAGATGAGCGCGTGTTGGGCAGGAGACAGGGGAACCGGAGCACTGGAAAGGGGCCCCGCCGGGGTAGGACGCAGCCAGTCTCGGTATCCCAAACTTCTCTGCATGGTGACGGTTAAGGTGCACAGGTTGTGAAACCCAATGCCTAGTGCAGTGTATCTGGCCTTGCTGTCTCCCTCTGATCAAAGAGGCTGAACAGGGCAGTGTCCCTGGTACATGCTCCCTCACAAATAAAAAGAAATTAGCAGTAAATAATTCACAGCTGAGAACTTGGGCTTCTGAAGCCTGTGGTAAGCGCTGTCTCCAGTGCAAGACTGGGCTGGCAGACAGATGCAGCAGCCTCCCACTGAGCTGCTTTCCACAGATAGCGAGAGAGAGCTCCTGTAAGGCCTCATCCCCATCCCCATCCCCATCCCCATCCCTAGGCGGTGTTAGCCTGGCTCTGTGTCCTGGTGTGGGACCAGGGAGAACCTGTCTGTTAGTGCTGAGAGCCAGGCCAGCTGAGCTGGGGAGCAGGGCAGGGACGAATCCTGCCCAACACATCCATGAGCTCTGGCTGAACCTGCTCTGCAGGAGCAATTGGGCTAAAAGGGAAGCTAGGGCTTGGAAAGTGGAGGCCCCTGGACTGAGGGGATGGGGCACTCCACCCTATCTCCAGTGACATTATGGGAGCGCCCAGGGCCCAGTCAAGATCAGGGCCCCATTGTGTGGGGTGCTTCGAAACAGTCTCTGCCCCAGAGAGCTCACAATGCAGGATCAGGCAGGCGACTCTCTTAGCTCGGATTCCATTCCCTCCTCAGACGGCGACTCCTCGGGGTGCTCTGAAGGCCAAAGGCAGCAGGAACTATCCCTTGCCCCTCTCAGAGCAAGTCCGAACAGACTCCACCACCTTTCAGGATGCGGAACGTTTCCAGAGCAGCCAGCTCTGCTCCCTGCGTTACCATCACCAAGGGCGGGTTACGCCTGCTCCCCTGAGTTTACATTCCTGTGTCAATGGGAAATGTGATCCCTGGAACACTGGCCTCATTACGCTCGGCCTGCCAGCCTCTCAGGAAAGGCAGCCCCGATGACAAGTCAAGGCTACGGTCACCAAAAGAAACGTTCAGCATTCCTGGGCTGGCTGGCCTGGCTATCGAGTGACAGACAGCAGCTCGTCTGTCACTCCCAGGTGCAGCCGGTCCTGGGCACTTGCTGCAGGGCCTGTTCCTGGGCTGCAGCTTGGGTTACGTTGGACAAGGGAACGCACGGTCCCTGGAGCATGGCACCTGAAATGCTCTGACTCCAGCCGATGGAAGGAAGCCAGGTGGCAGCAGGGTACCCAGCGGCAGGCTGCGAGCCAGGAAAGAGAGCATCCAGTAGCACAGTGGGTCCCGCTCTGGGGAAGGCAGCTCCAGAGTCCGGGCATGGCCGGGAGAGTCTCCCCAGCAATGGGCCCAGGATGCAGACTCATGTGCGTGGCTGGTGGAGGGGCGTGGGAGCCTGTGAGGGAGACATTCTTCCCCAGCGTGTTGGAAATAAATCACCGAGCTCCCTGGCAGCATCTGCCATGGCTGAGCCCCTCAGCTGTTGGCTGTGAGATGCCACATATCACAGCAGTGTCTGCCATCTGGTCTGATAGGGACCCCTTGTCTCTAGAGCGGCTGGGAAGGAGGGGCCATCCCCAGCGATGAGCAGACCTCCAGGGGCTCAGCTGGCGTAAGGGGCAGGCTAAACTGCGCCGCAAGGGGAGGGAAAAGAAGAAAAGCAAAGAGAGACTTGCCAAGAGGGCGGAGGAAGAGAGAAAGAAACACGCTAATAGCAAAATCAACAGCACCTCCACAGCTGTAACCTGGGCACACTCTGCCAGCCTGGCTTTCGGGATGACAGGCTGAACCACCCCCCCAGCCCTGAGCCCCCCCTTTGCAGCTGGGCACCCTAATGCCAGTGTTGCCACTGCCCCTCTTGGCCCCTGAGGACTCCACAAAGGGCTATCTGGCCTCAGACACAACCCTCCTTGGGGCTGGTTTATTACAAAATAAAACAAAAACTAGTGCCAAGATTCCATAAGGAAATTCCCAGGCATTGTCCATTTCTCACCCTCTGCACCTAGTCCCTAATGTTGCACGGCATCTGGTCCATGGCATAGCACGGACCACACTCCAGCAGCTCTCCCCCGGGCTCAGCTTCAGTCAGAGAGCAGCCAACCCAGCCCTTCCCAACAGGAACAGCACCAGCCTCACCTCTGGCAGTTCATCCTCCCCAGGGGAGTATCCCTCATGCCCCCTGTTCCATCTCAGACAGGCCCCCAGGTGGGCCCTGCCACTGTTCCCCTGGCCCTCAGCGGGCCTCTGGCTCCAGCTCAGAGACATCAGTGGATAAGCCTCTCTGCTGCTCGCCTGCCTTCAGCCCTGTCTCGGGGAGGTCAACTAGCAAAACCCTGTACTGCTCTCAGACTTGCACCACATACCTCCTTCCGCTTTCTTCCCAGACCTCACCTCCTCCTCTCTGACTCATCCTGATCCTTTATAGCTGCAGGTGCTGCCCATCCTCTTAACTGGCCAAACTGGCAGCACCTGTTCTGGCACGAGGGAGCCGGACCTGCTTCATTTAAATGGGTCAGCCACCCTGTAACAGGGACCTTCCTATCCCCCTGCACAGCCCCAGACCCGTTCATCCCCCCATGCAGGGCAGGCTGCCCCCAGAGCTGGTGGAGTGTTCGTTTCCATGGCATTCTCCTTCGGGAGAAAAATCAGCTAAAATTTCACTCACCCTTGTTTTGCAAACCCCCAAACTAGTGAGATCGATTTGCAAAACCCCATCTTCATGCACCCTGGCCTGGCTCCTTTTCCAGCTCTGGCTCCACCTCATCGATTCGCCATCGTGGTCCAAATGCCACCGGGAAACCGGACTTGCTTCCCTTGGTCTCTGCATTTCTCTGTCCCTCAGATCAAGCCATAAAATCCAGAGCCAGCGGGTTTAGTTCAGACCCATATTAACTGTGCACTCGTCTAGGGCTCAATCCCGCTTCCATTGAAACCGGTGGCAAAGCTCCCATTGACTCCCAGGGTGCAGGACAGAGGCTGCAAACCTCAGACTCTGTAAAGCACATTGTAGGAAAGGCTTTATGCAGCAGCAGCTGTCGGGGATCCTGCGGAGTGGGGCGACTGGCCTGGCATTCAGCAGTAGAGGAGGCAAATGGCCATGCCATACTTGGAAAAAAAGAGGGCAGCTAGTTCCCAGGCCCAGTCCGGGGTGGTGCTGAGCACCCAGAGTTCTGAGATTTGGGAGCTGATCTGCAGCATTAGCGATGATCCCCTGCCTTCCCATCACCCACTGCGCTGGCAGGAGCATGCATTCGGGGGGGCTCAGCACAGCATTGGCCAAGATCTGGCCCCTAAGTGACAAGAATGGGGCAGGGCTGGGTGGGGGACACAGGAGGCTGAGGGGGGCGGCAGGCGCACTTGACATATCAAAGCAGATTCCAGTCGGGAGGGGGCAGGTTTAGTCATCAGCTGCAGTTTGCTTCACATTCCTCCTCCTCCTGTTTCCAGCATGTGGGAGGCATCTTCGTTCCGGCCTCACCAGGGTCATGTGGGTTTGGCAAAACAAACGGGCAAACTCTCTGCTCTCCTCTCTAAATACAGCGGGCTCTTTGGTGCTGTCTAGACAGGAAGGGAGGCTGTGACCGGGAGAAATCTCTCATTGTCAAATGGGCCAGGCAGCCAGTGCTGGGAACCCAGAGAAAATCAGCTACCAAAATATTTACAGATGTGCCTGATAAAGGGGACATAGACAGTGAGAGAGACTGATCAGAGTGCCACACGGCCGGGTACAGCAGAGCACGGGGCAGGGAGAGCCGGCGAACCCTGGGGAAGTGGGATGGAACAGAGCTCAGCCTGTGAGGACGGAAAGGAGTGAGGGACAAGGCAGGGCTGGGCCCCCGGGGACAAGGCAGGGCGAGGGGGGAGCAGGGGAGCTCCTGTAATGCGGGACAGGGCTGAGCCAGAGCTTCAGAGTGAGTGTGAGCCCTGGGGATGAGACAGTGCAGCAGTAGGTCCTGCCACCCCCTTCCATTAAGTGCCCTGCTCCTGGTCTTAATTTTTCATGAAAGAGGGGCCAGGGCTAAAGCAATTTTTTTACTTTCACAACTGATGTGGCAAGCCCAGAGGTGCGGGGCTATGAACTGCCAGGCCCAGAGGTGCTGGGGCTCTGATCGGCCAGGCCCAGAGGTGCTGGGGCTCTGAACTGCCAGGCTCAGAGGTCAGGGGCTCAGCCCTGGCAAGCCCTGGCACAAATTAAGCACTGGCTGCTTCCATTGTTTTCTCTCTCTCTCTCTCCCACTTTCCCCTCTGTCTTTCAATTCCATCTTCCCTCCTGTGCCTCGGTTTTCAGGACTTGTCTGTGACTAGAGGCCGGCTCTGAATTCTGACACTGGGGGCTGGGCAGTTGGTCTCATACCATGGCCTTGTCCACCAGGGACACACGAGGGCTCTGGGGCTCCTGGTCACACCCCCACACTTTCCCTTTAACTTCATTTGAGAACTGCCGAAGTGTCCAGCATTAAGCTCCTGGCTTCCAAACCCAAATGTCCCCTTACTTATTAGTTACCAGCAGGGCTCTACAATCAATGGAGAGGAGGCTCAAAGCCGGAGCCACCCGGCGACCTCCATGCCCTTGGAATCAGCTCCTCTTTTGCCAGTTGCTAATGTGCATTGAAATCTACATTTGCCGTGGGCGAGAGGTCAGGTCGATTGGCCTCTGCTTGAGAACATCAGGGGCCTGTTGAATCCCCAGCGGGCCAGGAGCCTTTGTAGCAAACGCAAGTGGCTCAGTAACGAAGCAGCAGAAGGAAAACCAGAAGGTGCCAGCGAGCGGCAGGTCCCCCGGCTGCTGCCGCCCCGCCTGAGTCAGCTCTTTTCACTGCAGTCATTTTCATTTCTGATCCTCTTTGCAGCAGAATGCATCTAGTGACCCTTCCTGATCTGAGACAGGACCGTGTTCCCCACTCTCCTCTTCTACATCCCCTGCCTGAGCTCTGCTGTCCTAGGATCAGCTCCCTTGTATAGCCACAGCGTGGCCAGGAGCACCGGCCTGGCACTCCGCAGCACGCTGCCAGGTTTGAGACACGCTACAGGGAGCCATGGACACGGGGCATGTCCCTGGGGTGATGCCCAGCCTTCACTGCTCCTGTGTATCCCGCCCTGGGAGCCAGGCTGCTGACAGCGGGGTCACTTCCCGTTTCATCCCCAGTGGGACCCTGTGTGCTGTACTGCCCACTGGGCAACGAGGACAGATGGTACATGAGACCTGCCCAGACTCCTCCATCCCTGCCAGGTGGTGAGAGCCATTGGGAGGAGGGGTCCATGCAGCTTCCTTCTCCCCCCTTGTCAGCTGCCTCCATCTGCAGTGCAAGGTTCCCCAGCTCACCTGGCGGCTCCTGTAATGCGCAGGGGTGCAGCTGAGCCAGGAGAGAGGGCGCAGCAGGGGAGAATGGCTCATCTAAGCCCGGCAGGCCCCACCGGAGTTCCCATCTGGGCGGTACCAGGGAGCTGTGACTGTTTTCCAGCCACAGCAGGAGACTCACATTATGGGGATGCTACGGCTCCACTCGTGCCCCCCCCCCCATGCACCCTCCCTCTATCCGTCCTTCTCCAGTGCTTCCCGCTCACCAGCTCCGTCGCACAGGTGGCAGCTAAGGTGCTGTTACACAATGCACCAGATGGGTCGCGGGGAAACATCCTTTCCGAGCCCTGGGCCAGTCCTGAACCCTGGAGCACGAGGTACGATTGCTCTTAGCTCGTGCACCATAAACCTCCTATCATCCAGCCCCTTTTAGACTCCAGGCACTGGACTCTCTGTCTTCCTGGGGCTCCCGTCATCTCCCTGAGCTACGTTACATTTACCTGCCATCAGCTTGGCCCAGCGACCCCAGCCCCCTCCTGTGGGACCGGCAGGTCTCTGCTCTCTGCAGCAAACTTTGCTTCTGCTCTGGCCAGGCTCTCCAGTAGCTTCCTGGCAGAGACAAGTGTCCGCAGCTTCTTGCCAGGACATTACGCTCCATTCTGCAGCCCCGGCCTCGGGAAAACCTGCGACCTCCCCTGACCACCGGCAGCACCAGCAGCAGAGCAGACAGGCGGGCGCTGCCATGGGCCCATCAGGCTCCTGAGTCTCACGCATCCGCTTTCCAAACAGTGGGAGCCTAGCAGCAGGTGGCCCAAACGGCTCCAGAACTTTTCTGCTCCTCGGGCCTGATCCAGAGCCCACTGAAGCCGCTGCGGGTTTTGGATCAGGCCCGTACCCCTTGCTGCAAGGCTTGCCTGGACGCTCTGCCGGCTGGTGGGAGGATGTTGTCCAGGGGACTCCCCTCCACATCAGTAACTTTAAAAGCCTCGGAGGCAGGATCGTGGAAATGGGGAGTGAGTGTCAGGCAGGGGCAAGATTTATAGACCAGGACTAGAATCTTGAATCTGAGGCAAGAAGGTGAATGTAACGTGGCTACCCCATGAAGAATCTGCATCCCTGAGTGGTTCCATCGGTCCAGCTCCCAGCCTCCCTCTCCAATGGCCTGGGGCTGCCCCTGCTGGCAGGCTGTTCTGCATACAAAACACACTGCACAGTGCAGTCCGTCCGGTATGGCAGTAGATCCAGGGACATGATCCACTAGGTTCCTGTCTAACCTGGAGCCCGGAAAGCATCCCAAAGGCCCAGTAATATTGAAACCAATTCCTAGGCACAAAGGGTCACCTTCCCTCCTTGTCAGACTTCAGAGCTGTTCTCTGTTTGCTTTGTGTTGCTTTCATTTTAGGCCCTTAAAGGAGAATGACCTCCTTCCTGGTGTTTTTGTTGCTTGGTTGTGGCTTTTCACCGTGAATATCAGAGGGTTGCTTGACAGAAGAAAGAAAGCCAGCTCTAGGTAGTGGGAGAGAAACCATAGCCCATGGGTAATGACACATAATTATAGTCTTTCTCCTGATGAAAGAAGCTGCCCTGGAACTCCTCAATGACAGTGTGCAGAAAATGCTGTTATCAGATTATCTGCGTGGTGGAATCTCTGCAGCGACAAGAAAGCAGAAAGTTGAGATCCTCTGGATTCCAGAGATAAACGCCAGGTCCAGGGCCCCTCCTGAGTGGAACGGCAGCCAGCCCTGCTAATGCCAAGCCTCTGGGAATGTGGAGCCAAAGGGAGCGTGGCTGCAGGAGTGGGCAGGATTCTTGGAGTATTAGGTGTCCCTTGGCTTCCTCGAGTGGAAGGGATTGCTCTGAGCAGCCCGGGTTTTTCTTTTCTCTTGGCAAGTTGCGCAGTCCTAAAAGAATCTGACAGGTTTCAGAGTAGCAGCCGTGTTAGTCTGTATCCGCAAAAAGAACAGGAGGACTTGTGGCACCTTAGAGACTAACCAATTTATTTGAGCATAAGCTTTCATGAGCTACTGCTCACTTCATTCAGTGGATGCATCCGATGAAGTGAGCTGTAGCTCATGAAAGCTTATGCTCAAATAAATTTGTTCTTCTCTAAGGTGCCACAAGTCCTCCTTTTCTTTTTAAAAGAATCTGAGTGGCTTAGTCCAAATTCTAGCCCAGTAAACACAGTTCTGCAAACCTGCTGCACTTTAAAGACAAGGCCAAGAAGGACTCGGTTCTTAACGATATGGGAAGAAGCTTCCCCAAACTGGCTGAGCTGAGCAAACGGCAGATAAGAGCAGCCTAATATCACAAGGAGAAACAGATGTTCAGTCGGACCAACGACCCTGCCATCCCAGCCTGCTGCCAGCCTGGAACGCACTTTGTGCTGCCTTTCCCAGCGGAGAGTCCCCGAGCAAACCGAGCGCAGCCAACAAGCCCGGGTCAGAGCAATAGCGTGGGACAACTGCATGTGATGGCAGCTGGCCTGCACCTTCCAGGGATGCCCAGGGAGGCTGGGACCTGCAGGGACTCTGCACAGCTCAGCTCTGCACTAGAGAGGAGGGCAGCTGCAGGCCTAATGGGCTGGGCTTGGCCTGGCGGCCACACTTGGTCACTGCATCAATAGCTGTTAGGAACTGGGATCTGGTCCCACCCTCCTGGGCCCTGCTTTCCTTGACAGCTCTGGGATAAGCGTTCGGGTCTGTTCCACAGCCCATGGAAGTCGATGGAAAGACTCCCCCTGGCTACGCTTCATCCCTTGAGAACGGGAAGCAGGCCTGAAACAGCGCTGTGTGCTTCTGCAGTGCTTGCTACATGCATCTCACCAGCCTGGCCAAGCTCTATCCCCCCAGCAGCTGGTGAAACCGAAGCACAAAGAGGGGAGAGGATGTGCCCAAAGTCACACAGCGAGTAGGTGGCAAAGCCAGCATTAGCTCTTCTGATTCCCACTTTGAACCCACGGGAATCCCATGGCTCCTGGCAGTGTCTGAGAGCTGCCCCAGGACGCACCGGACAGCAATTTGCTAAATTACCCGGCTTTCAGTGAGAGCTCTTAGCAACATCTCAAGTCCCAGTCAGCAGAGTTTGAACCACCCCTCAGGTAGCCTGAGAGCCCTGGAGCTGCTGTGCATGGGGCACCTTCACGAAAACTTTGTTCCCTGTGCCCCCCAGCCAACCACTGAAAAGCTTTTATGCAAAGCCCCCCTCTACCTGTGTCCCCCCGAGGGTCATTTATGAATATAAGAAGAGAGAAATGTCCCACGGCTGGAAAATCCCAGGGCTGGAAAAGCAATGGGAGTTCAGATCCACGGGCCAGTCTATCCAACCTCGAAAATTCAGAGGGTGTTTAGTGTAAACGACTTTGGTCGGCTTCATCAGCTTATTCACCTGGCTCCCCAGGAGCAGTGTGGCAAGTTCCTTTCCATCTCCACTTTTATTAATGCCTGTTCTGTATGAGCAAGTCACGGTGCCGCGGGATACGGGAGAAGGTGGCTTTGCATAAAAGCTTCCGAGTTAATCAAAGTGGGAGCCTGTGTTTACGCGCTGCTCATTTCCAGAGCAAATGCAATCTATTTATAATCCAACGCATGGAGCCTTTTCCTACTTGTGGCAGGGGGAGGATTGCATCTGAGACCAGGGAAACATCCAGGTTTTTTTGCTCCTTATACCATCACATAATGCAAGAAAAGATCCTGGAGCCTGAACTTAGCTGGGGAGTCTGATCATGAGCAAGGCAGGGTAGAAGCCAGTTAATTCTCCTGCAGCTAGACTGGCTTCTCCTGGGGAGGAGTCACAGGATCAGCTGTGTGCTCCATTGAGGGGCCGATGCCGGACTGCCCCTTAGAGCCTAGTATACAGCACTTCTTCCAATGCAGCCCCTCCCACACAGCAAACATCCTCCCCAGGTAAACGGCTCTTTCCATTTCAATCTCAGTAGTTCTCCCCCAGCCAGGGCAGGTCTCTCTCTCCCTCATGCATAGCAAAGTACAGTCAGCAGGAGGCAGCTCGGTGGCTTTCAGAGCAACTCAGCAGCAGAGCAGATGCCTCAGAGGAGACAGTCAGGGCAGCATCACTGCAGAGCCTGAACTGTGAGATGAGATACAGAGCAAGGATCTGTCTACAGGACAGACGCGACAGCCACGGCGCTGCAGACACGTAGCGCAGTGACACAGGGGGGTTCTGTTTCTGGGATTATTCCACCCCCTCGAGCGGTGAGAGCTAGATTGATGGAGGAATTCTTCTGTCAACTTATACCCTATACCAAGGCTTAACTTCGTCTCTCGGGGGGGAGACATAGCTAGGGCAACCTACGCTTTAGGTGTAGACCAGGCCTTCATGGGAATGGCATGGTGGACAGGAAAACTCGGGGTATAAAGAGAGGAGCAGGGGGAGGATCTGGACGTGAAAGTGCAGGGTGTGGGAGTAGGAGGGGGCAAGTCTGGCTGGCCTTCTCTGCCCTTCTTTACAGGCAGGGGAATCGCCAGCCTGGATCAGAGCTGAGGTCCCTCTAGCCCTGTATCTGGACTGTGACAGTGGCCAGAACCAGGCACCTCAGAGGAAGCTGTGAGAACCGGCCAGATGTGGGATAATCAGCTCCCCCGCAAGAAAGTGAAGTTTGTTTCCAAAGTTACCCCAAAACATTTCTTCAGCCTGCAGTGTGGCTCTGGGAGGCCTGCGTTTCCCCCAGCGGGCCTGCAGTTTCCCCAAGGGCAGCAGACAGCAAGTGCTGAGCAGGCCTGGGACGGCCCTTGCACCAAAAGACCATTTTGCTGGCACTGGACAAAATCCAGTCCAGGTGCCTACGTTCTGCCTCCTTGAGTTCCACCACCCATATTCTTCATTTCCTGTCCCAAAGCTGGCTGTGGTTTAGTGGTGAGTAAAGGGATCCCTGCGGAGAGAGAGGTGAATTCTGTGCTGAGCTACGTACCCTCCAACTCCACGGACTTCACTTCAGAGTCAGTGCAGAACTTGCTCCATAGCTATTTCCGATCCTGCCTTCGCTCACGTATCCGGGCAGAGTTCCTCTGGGCGGCGTCCGCTGGCTCCCTTGACACCTTTGAGGGGCAGTGGGCGCTGTCCGGAGTTCTCTGCTCAGTGTCCCCATCAGGTTCCCTTTGCTTGACCCAGTGACCTTCACACCTGCCCCTTTACATTTTTGGTTGTCCCCCGTAATTATTTGAGTTCCGGGACTTTGTGGATCCTCCCGTAAGGCTGGGGGAGGGTCATTTAGCTTGTGCCTGCCCACTTCCCGGAAGCCCGTCGGACCAGCATGAATGCCAAAGATCCTTTGGGTCCTTCTGAATGGGGGCAGGCTCCTGCACATCCACAGTGCTCGGCGGGGGGACAGACAGGCTCTTTGGTGAAGGAGCCACCTGCTTTTCCCTCACTAGCAGTGACAGGTGACAGTCTCCATTCGTGTGGCACTCACCGCCTCAAGACTTGGACAACAGACAGAGCTGTTAGTTGCGTTGGAATGTGCCGTGTCCTGCGGGGGGGTTGATTTAGCAGCCCCCGACACTGGATTGATCAGAGACAGCTGGAGAGGGGCACCTGTCCAGATTCCGCTACGCGGACTCCTCTGGAGTAGTGCCTTACTCCACCCTAAATTCGGTGGGACTATGCGCAGAGCACGGTGCCCTGCATGCAAACAAGGGCCTCGAATCTGCCCTCGTGCTAAGCCTCTGTACATGCCCAGTGTCCGCGAGGTGCGTCCAGTGTCCGGCTGAGTGGAGTGTGAGTGCAGCTAATGAAAAGTGCTGGGTGTCTCCGCTGAGTGCTTATGGACCATTACAGCCCCGGCAAGAGCAACTGGAACGGCATGACACTCATGCATCAGGCTCGGCTTCCAGATGAGAGAGAGAAGGGGATGTCAAGCAAACAGAATTGATTCCCTTCTGCAAATCAATCAGAGGCCAGAAGTCAAATGTGCCTCATGCCGAAAATACACTGCAGTGAATGATTGTCCCCAAGGAGGCGTTCCGCAGAGCGCATTTCCAAGGGTGCACTGTTAACCTCGGAGCAAATTAAAGAGACTTTTTGTGGCCTGAGGGCTGGGGAGCTGAGACAAGTGTTCAGGCCCCTCAGAGCTGATTATCTGTTACAGTAAATTACAGTCAGGTTCATGGGAGAGCTGCCCGGCTCCTGGTGCCGGCTCTCGTTCCAAGGGCTGGAAGTCGCTGAGATGTTCACGCAGGTTGCATGGATCCCAGCAGGTCCTGGATGCCATGCACCTCAGTCCTCGTGCAATCTCACTGTAAGGTTTGAGATACTTTACGTTAGAATTCTGGGAGAATAATCTGGAGCCAGAGCAATCAGGGAGTGACCGGCAATCCCACGTCCAACTGTTCTGCAAAGGCACCAGGCGTGTGCCTCTCACCCGGGAGACCCCAAGGGGCTGGTTTGCAGAAGAGACTGGTGCCCATTTAGGCACCACCTTTAATAACCAGATTTTTGATAGCGTTCCATGTGATGGGTGAATGGCGGGTGCTGGGTGCTGCTGGAAAACTGGCCCTTACTTCATGCCGAAATGGGAGCCAAGCTCCTTTGAAAGTCTGCCCCAGGTGCCAGCTGCCAGCCACAGGGAGCTGCAGCAGGTCGCTTGTGTAAGGCTAATGTGTCTCTTCTGGGCACGGCCTCTCTTTGTCTATCTCCCTCCCTGACTGCCAGCTCCTCAGTCTGTTACCTGAGTAGGACACTGGCACAGCCTCCTCCGACGTCTCTGCCAACAACCCTCCATGACACACTGAGGCCCCGTGGTAGCAGGGACGCATGTGTAGGCGGGTGGAGGGCGCTTACCCTGCCATTGCCCGCACATGCTCTGGGGTCTCAGGAGGACTCTGGGACCACCACGCAAGGCTGCCAACCCAGTGCTTTTCACTGGCATGACAGTCACTAAAGAAGCTGAAGGAGGAGCCCGGCCATTCCCCAGGTGCTGGAGCCCCACTCAGAGGCGCTGTATATTTGGGGGAAGCTCCCAGTGAAGGTTATTCCCAAGCAGTCCCTGTTTTTATGCGATGGCTTCAACAGGCAGCCATTTCCATCTGCCTCTAGCATGGGCCTCCACCACCTTCCGAAGTCACTGAAGCACCTGAGCCATCACTCAGGTAACACGGTGCAGTGGAGATTTCAGCTGAAAACTTGGGAGGCCAATTTAGCAGCAGGTCTGATGGCTTGTACCTGAATTCACTCACCGTCACAAGGGGCGCGGCTAGTGCTGCAACCTGGATCTTTCCTGCTGGTGCGCTCTAAAGGCAGCACCAGAGGCTGTGGATAACTATGTAGGTCTGGGGTAGATTTCTAGTTGCAAGCACAGGGTAATGAAACCTAACTGTCCCTTGGAGCTGCTGTGCAGCTGTGAAACATTCAGGGGAATGCTTGTTTCTCCTGGTTTCTGCCTGGGGCAGGTGCTGGACAGACCCAAATTCAATGAGAAAGGCAGATCTGGATAGGAGCGAAAGTGGTGGTCCCAGGGAGCTCACCGGAAAGCCAGTTTGCATGAGATTTCCACCTGGCTCCACAGACTTGAGATGCTGGAATTGTTCAGAGGAACACCCTGAACCACAGCGGCCTCCTGCCAGTGGCTGTCACCTCTGCTCAGAGGAGTACCGTTCTCTTTGTGAAATCAGTGTAGAGTCTCACTGGGGACTGATCCATGTCTACAACTCACCAGAGCGGGCAGGTCTCATCCCCATCCTTCCCTCGCAGGATCTGCCATTCAGATCCGAGCTTGGTGTCACCTTGTCACAACACATTATGCACGTGCTTGATCCGAGGTGCAGAGACTTCCACGGAATAAACAAAGTGGGCTGCGGGTCTGCCTTGCGCAATGGCCTCTGGAGAGCGTGGATCGCAGGGGTCACCAAAGCAGCTCCTCTTACCCGCCCTGCCTGCCCCAGATGAGTCCCTTCACACCTAGTCACTGCCTTTATGGATCATGCACACCAAGCACTGCTCGGGAGGAGAAAACAGCAGGGTAACGAGTGGCTCCCCTCTAGGTCCCTCAAGTCTGGCAGAAGTACATTAACTGTTGGTCTGGCTGCAAACACCACAGTGTAACTGTCTGGCCCAATTGTTTTCTGCAGACAATAAAATATCATGTGATGTCTTAATGAGCTCCTTGGTATTTGACAATTGCAGGGTAGCTGGCCTCTCTCCTGTGGTGGGGGCATTTGCACCTCCGCTCCCTGCACTTCCTTCCACGTCTTCTTAACTAAGCGCTTTGAAGAGGTCCATTGCTCAGGAATACACAATGAGCTGCCCACACCTCTCTGGCCACGTCCCCTTCCTGCCTCAGCCCAGCTCCCCACCGCCTTGAACACCCTCATCCAGCTTGATCTAGCCGATGGTGCACCCTGAAATAACAGCAGCAGAGGGACAGAGAAGCTACGAAGGTGGGGGGAGGGAGAGAGATTTCCTTCGTGGAGCACAGTCTGAGATTTCAAAATTCAGGCTCATCCCAAGCTGGGATGAAAAGTTGATATCTTGGAATTTTTCAGGAAACAAAATATTCCAAAGTATTTCATTTCAACCTTACCAAAAGGATAAGGGCGGAACACTTTGTTGGACTTGATCATTTTGACATTTATATTGTTATATTATATTATATTATCAAAATGAAATGAAGCATTTTGATAATTTCCCATGAAAATGTCAATGAAATTGCTACATGCCTGCAAAACGCTTCAGTTCCCTTGACACAGCATTTTCCGATGGAAACCTGCTCCACTGGAGAAGAAAAATTCCATCAGCTCTCTATTGCTAGGCAGAGGGAGCGCCAAGCAAAGCCTCCGGGATTGATAGGGGCTTATTGAATCCATGTGCTGGTTCAGGTAGCCGAGGGGAGGGGATGTCTAAGTTTTCCAGAGACACCTGACCCATCCCTACCCCCAGTGTCCATCAGAGCCCAGTAATGAAAGATCACCAGCACAGCACTGGGGGCCCTGGTTCTGAGGTGAAGGCCAAATCTGTGGGAGTTTGCATGGGGATGAGAGGAGGTTTTCCTCGCCAGAGGTGGTGGCGAGGGAGTTTGGTCTCCTCTGACTGGAGTCATGCCAAAGCTGCTGTTTCCTGTTTCCACTCAGTGATCGGGGGACTCAGGGTCCTGAGCCAACCAGACTCCTGCCCTACATCCACATCCTGGAAGGCAATCTCTCCTAACTTCTGTGGCTTCTCTGGGCCGTGTGTGAGCCAGATGCGTCTCGGGATGAATCAGAAAGTGTTTGAGCCCCTGATCGCTTGTGGATCAGCCCAGACAAGTACTCACTCTGCAGAGAGGCGGATTCACCCCGGCTTAGAGACAGGAACCACACCCTGCTCTGGGTTACACGCTGGGCGCTTCAAAGTCAGTGCTGTCGTGCCACACTCACAGCAGTGTGACTGAGAACAGACTCGGGGCCAGCGATTCTAGCAAAGGCCCCCATGCTAACTGGGTATTGAATTCAAATCCACAGCTGTTGCTGATACATGCACTGCCTTTAGCTGGCTCTGGGCTGCTCACTGTGGTAGCAAAGAGATTTTGTTCATTGCTCAACCCTCAGATATTGTTATTGCCTGGTCACAAGCCTTGGATCTCAGTGTATGTTCTGTTCCTTCAGTGGTTTTTTCTCCTGTCCCCTCCGGTTTGGCTTCCAGGGTTTGGTATCATTGACAGGGCCCACTAAATCTGTTTCCTAGTCTCCCAGCTGCC
This sequence comes from Natator depressus, assembly GCF_965152275.1. Taxonomy (NCBI): domain Eukaryota; kingdom Metazoa; phylum Chordata; order Testudines; family Cheloniidae; genus Natator; species Natator depressus. The sequence continues at coordinate 1,759,919 of NC_134259.1, forward strand.
AAAATGGCCAGTCCTCTCAATGCTGGGTCTGTGGGTTAACCCACAATGAATCATGTGGGTACCCTGGTTGGGCTTCTCCATCTCTTCTTCCATGGGCAGCCAAAATGATGCCCTCGCTGCTCAGTGGAGATGGCATCTGATGGATCGGTTTCCCTTAATTACCAGCAGATAAACAGCTAAGTGGCAGCAGCTGGGGGATGTTGTTATGCTTTTGAGATGCAGCCAAGGGGGGAAAAATGGGTTTTGGTCGATGCTCAATACAGAGCAAATGTCGGTGTGAGGTTGTAGCTTTGGAAGCAACACACCAGCAGCACAAATCAGGAATCCAGAGCCTAGGTCTTGCCAACACAAAGGGTTTGCCCTGGCACAGCTACACCACGTGCCAGGCTGCCACTCCCTCCTGCTGCGTAATGTAGAATCATCGAATCCTAGAAGATCAGGGTTGGAAGGGACCTCAGGAGGTCATCTAGTCCAACCCCCTGCTCAAAGCAGGACCAACCCCAACTAAATCATCCCAGCCAGGGCTTTGTCAAGCCTGACCTTAAAAAAACGTCAAGTGACATTTAAAAATGTACCAGTGACATGATGTAAAATGCAGCAACGTGATGTAAAACGCAGACATGCTGCTGCCTCAGACACCTGCTGGGTTCCCCTGGAAGCTTGGCAGAGTGAGAAGGAAATGCCCCGCTCCAGAAGAGTAGAGCATGCTTTCAAATGCAGCCACACCCAGTGCTCCAGGTACCTGCCCAGGGCCATGATGCCCCAAAACAGGCAAAGTACCAGCACCAATTCCAAGAGGCAGCTGCAAGCTGGGAGTACCCTTTCCTGCAGCAGGCCTGCCCAGGAGCCCTGTGAGGTAGGGGTCAGTGCTGCTTGGAGGTGACTTGTCTGGAGAGAGCTGCTTTTCTTTCAAAGGCTTTACGTAACTCTGTCATGGCCCCTGCACTCGAACACCCAGGCAAGCGGCTGTATCAGGGATCACAGCGGCAGAGTACTGCAGCCTCCTGTTCAGCACATGGCTTTGGGTCCTGGAGATCCCAGAAGGGGCCACGTAGCCAGTGGGCTCCCAGCAGCACCCAAAGTGAAGATGAGTGCAGGAGTGCCTGGAGCTCGGCTACCCAGACCCCTCCGATTGCTCTATTGAGTTAGAGCGGAGAGGCAGCAGAGGGCTCTTTCTGGAAACCGCTGCCATTCGTTTCTAAATCATGCCCGGCAGCTAATGTTTTATTCTTGGTGTTGCTGACTATCAAATGTCACGTCTCCCGAGGGAAGCCAGTGGCTTGTGCGTCTCCTTGCCAGTCTCTGCAGCCTCTCTGTTCCCCTTGGGGAGGAGGGGTTAGGGCTCTGCTCTCATTCATTGCTAACTTAGGGACCCAGCATTCTTTTAAAATGTGTTTGACTTGCTGTTGGTTTATACAAAATCCTGCCTTGCTCTAAGCTCCCGGCTCTGCCAGGGAACTTGGCTCTGAAATCCATTAACCTTGGAACAGCTTCACTCAGTCACATGCTAGTTACTCAGGGGTTCCAGCTCAAGGAGACACGGCAAATCACCAAGTTATAATGATACAGGGCACCTGGGGGGAGGGGGCGATCTCTGAGCACTTTACAAATGTCCATCAGCAAAGCTGGTGATGGAGAGATGTACGAGCCCCATTTTACAGATGGAGAAACTGAGGCACAGAGAGGTTATCTGACTTGGTCATAGTCACACAGTGAGTCAATGAGGAATCAGGACTGAAACAGGAATCCTGATGGCCAGTCTCCTGCTCTCAGTATGAAACCAGATTCTGCCCCACACTGCTGAGATGTCCAGTAGTTATTGTCTCCCTTTCCCTACTTTTGTTTATTAGCTTTATATACACACAGAGAGAGTCACATGTGTATTCAGATACAGATACATTTGTACACTTGCAAGGACATGCCAGACACTGCACATGCAGCCACACATATGTACACACACAGGGACAGACATGCACACAAACACTTGCACATGGACTTTCTCACACACACACACACTGGAGGGCTGCAGAGCGTCCTTGCCTTTCCCTGGCTGCCAGGAGCTTGCAATTCCCCAAGCTGGCCAGATGTCTCTGGACAGCTCCACACCCTGATGTGCTCTGGCCTTTTCAGGGAGAGCAGAAGCTGACAACGTCTTTGTCAGTCAGAGCTTTCAGGGGCAGCTCTTTGTCCTTCAGCTTTTATTCCCTGACACCCCCTCTCCAAACCTAAACGAGAGTCGCTGGCTTTTGTTTTTTAAATTCTGAATTAGGGACTGAAGAGAGCCCCTTTGAGGGGGCTGCAGATCTTTAACTAGGCAACTTAAGGTCAGGAAAAAACAGCTCTATTGTCCTGCAATTCTCATCCTCACCCAGCTGCAGACTGAATCTTTTATGGTTCTCCACTTCCAGAGCTGTGGGTTCCTAATATAAGGAAGCTGGGAACAAGGAGGAGCTGTACTGGGCTGGCTAGTGCAGGCTTAGGGTAGGAAATCTTCCAGCCTGGGGCTATCTCACTCTGTGTCTCACATAGCACTGAGTACGTTGGTGAGGTAATAATAATCAATTAGTCTGATTAATTTAATAAATGACATGATTAATAATGAGTAGGCAATTAATTAATTTAATAATTATTGCTAGGTGCTGTATGCACCCACACAATATAAATATGGTCCCTGCCCTGAGGAGTATGCAAGCAGAGGCCTCAATCCTGCAAAGATTTACCCACTTGCTGAAACTTCACCCGCTGTGTGTCGCCCCATAGCCATTGACAGAGTAGTCACAGTGCACACAGTTAAATCTGGCATGGATCCAGACCTACATTATTGTTAGTTACTGTTATTATTTAGTGAGTGCTCCAAAATGTGCTAGATGCTTTACAGAAGATAGAGTAAGACAAGGACCTAGCTCAAAATATACCAGTCAGCATCCTCCACCTGCAGAGAACCCTGCAAGATGCCTCGACGTCAGTGTTGCCAACCCTGAGCATTCTAAACTAACGAGTCAGGTTCCAATGATCATGAGATTGAAATTACGAGAATTTTACAAAATAATATGTTACATTCTTTTTATTTACCTCTCGACTTCACATTTTCAGGCTTTTCTCTGCAATCAGGAGGGTTCGAAAGTTACTCTGAAAAAGAGAAGAAAGCTGCGATTCTCATGTAACCACCTATTGCAGAAGCCAGTGCTTTAACGAAATCCTTTGTGCTCTGATGTAAGGGTGGAAAGTTCTGCTTATGGGGGTTCTGACCCCAGTGTAGTTATGGGAAGACAAACCCCTTCAAGTTCACAGGTAGAGGCTGAACCCCTCTCAGGATTTCCTTGCTGTAATCTCTACAATGGCTAAAATAAATTTGTTAGTCTCTCAGGTGCCACAAGTACTCCTTTTCTTTTTGCAAATACAGACTAACACGGCTGCTACTCTGAAACCTAGCAAACATACAGATCATCTGCTCCCACCCTGTCAGTCCCCTCCTTCCTTATGGCTCATTCATTGCGCTCACAAGCAACCCTACAATAACAAACCAGCGTGCCCATGTGCAATGGAGGACAGAGGGAGGAGTGGGGGAGTGGCAGAGTAGTCCACTAAGGCGTTTCCAAGATCCCCAGGGAACAATTTCAAGGGAGGGAGATGCTAATTTTGAAATGCAAAGAATAACTTTTCCTAGAGCCCATTTTACTCTGCAAAGCAAAGGACAAAATATACTAGCTGTGTGTGTCTGTGTGAGTGTGCATATTTGTGCTTGTGTGTGTGAGTGTGTGTTTGCCCATTCATACTGGGTGAGGTTTAGCAGCATTTCAGCCCTGATCTTCAGAATCTTTCACACTGTATAATGGAAAAATGATTGCAGACAGGCAGCCACGCAGGAGTGGGGAAGAGGGGCAGGCCTTTGTCTGTAAATCCCATTCCCAGATGGGCTCCAAAACTCCATTGTTCCTTCTGCCAGCAAAACAAAACCCTGCAAAGTGCCAGCCTCTCTCTTTCTCTGCCTCTTTTCTCCTTTCAAGGCAGCTCCATAGTGTCCCTCCCTCCTCCTGACAGGCCAAAGGAATGTCTCTTCAGGCACTCCCTGCCACTTTCCTAAGCAGCCCTATTAGCCAGCAAGTTCCTGATAACCCATTTTCAGAACTGACTTAGACACCTAGGGACACATTTTCAAAGGCACTTAAGGATGCAGAGAGGCACCAAGTGGGATTTTCAAAAACACCCAGGTGCCCAACTCACACTGATTTCAATGGGAAGCACCAGTGCAAAGATGAGGAATTTTAGTTTTATTTTATTTTATTGGCAGAGGGTGTGTGAAGATCTGTATCAAACCCTCAAATCTCTGCCATGTCAGAGGCTGCGGGCATAGGCGCCAGCTCCATGGGTGCTCTGGGGCTGGAAGGTGCCAGCCCAGCTTCTCCTGCCCACAGCAGGACAGGCATGGGCAGCAGCCTCCACCAACACAACTCAACCTAGCCCTGGGGCCAGAGGGGAGCTTAGACTCCAAGCCTGCTCACTCCCAGCAGAGGCTGCCAACAAGGGCCAGGACTGAGTGACGTCCACGTGCTCCCCGGGTAGGGTGACCAGACAGCCAGTGTGAAAAGCAGGACAGGTGGGGGTGATGGACACCTATATAAGACAAAGCCCTGAATATCAGGGCTGTCCCTATAAAATCGGGACATCTGTTCCCCTGTCCTCAGGGAGGCCAGCTCACTTCACCCCCAGGCCAGCAGATGGTAACAGCTCTATCTATCTCCTGCTTTTGAGCCGGGGATGCTGGGTGAGGGACTCCATCCCGCCCGGTGCCAGCACTGGGGGCAACCCCCTGGCCTGGAGCTGCCCAGGAGGGGCGGATTCTTGTTCCCATTGTCAGCAGGTTCCAAAAGTCTTTAACTGAACCCCCCAAATTTCCTTGTCATCCCCCCCAGGCTGCTGCCTTGTTAATCCAGCCAGGCAGAAAACCGTCTCCTTCCAGGGAAACAATAGCAACAGAGGTGTGAGCCCTGCTCCACTCTCTCCCCGTCACAGGGAGGTGTTAAGGCTGAAGTGCAGGCAGAGCCATGCCAGGGCTGACATTATTAGGGACAGGACAAAAGCTCAGCAGGACCATTGACTTGGCAGGCCACTGGGGCTGCTGCTGCAAAAAGACAACAGTAAAATACAAGAACCCCCTGCCTGGGACAATGGGCGCCCTTGGCACCCCCACGACTGGGGTCCTGCCCACCCACTCTCCAGAGCAGGCCTCCCTGCTGAGGTGGCTGAGTCTTGGGGACCTGGAGGAGCGCTCCCCGGTAGCCTGGTCTATAGATTATGAATAAAAATCCCAAGTTATCACTTTGAGGGTTGACAGGTTCTTCTCCCAAGATCAGGCCCAGTATTGATAAAATTATTCTCGAGTTGGGAACCCCGATGTGCACAGGTGCAACACTCACCCTATAGGAATTCTTTTATATTGACAAATAAATCATTTATTAACGCATTTAGCAAAGTCATGCACACTCTCACTCAGTAAGGTGGATAGAGATAATACCGAACGTACATCTGAACATCCACACCACACCATCCCTTACAGAACAACCTGAAATGTTAGCTATCATCTTCCTAATCACCGTCACCCTCCTCATCTTCACCAGTGGCCATCATTCTGGCCCCTCCCAAGGGCTACATCTCTCTCCTACTGCCCCGGGTTGGGATGCCACCTTTATAATATGTTATGCTGATGTTACCATGTCTAATGCATATTTAATAGGAGTTTCTCCCCTCTTCCTTATTTGTATTTCCTCCCCTTACCAATGTTAAGGTGTCCTTCTATAGGTTAGTGTATTTATGATTTTAACTCATGATCATATATGTTAATTCATTGCCATGGCGCTCTTGCAGTCAGATGATCTGTCCCAAACCTTCCAGAAGCTGGTGTTAGTTCATGTTCTGTGCTTGGCTGATGTCCTTATGGACAAAATTCCCCCCTACACTTGACTTCCAGTTCCCCAAAATGTATGGGTTACCTAAGTTATCTATGCCAAGTTCATAGACCTCAAGCCTCATGCTAACTGCTGAAGCCAATGTCTTACAGGACACAGGCCTGTAGGTTCCTTGCATTACAGCTGAATACAGTAAAGCAGGATAGAATGGAAAGCAATGACTATAACAGAGGTAAGCTGGCCCACTGGGCTACACCCTGCACTCCAGCTCCGGCATGCTGAGCTCTTTGACTACTTGCACTGAGCTTATCATGGCCCTAGTCACCAGTCTAGCGAGGAGGGCACTTGAACACAGCTGCCATGCCAGAACCGATGAGGTATTTAATTCCTAGGGATCTCGGGGGCAGAGGCTGGGGGAGGAAGGATGTTGGCTGTAAGAGTATGTCTACACTGCAAGAAAACACCCTGGCTGGCCTGGGTCAGCTGACGCAGTGGGGCTCAAATTGCAGCCTAGCTGTTCTGAAACCCTGGGAGAGGGAGGGTCTCAGAACCCCGGGCTCCAGCCCAAGCCCAAATGTCTACACTGCTGTTTTTAGCCCCGCAGCCCCAGCCAACTGACCCAGGCTCTGAGACTCCATGCCACGGGGTTTTTATTGCAGAGTGGACTTACCCTAACTTACCCAAACTCTTTCATCCTTTAGGGTCTGGCAGTCCTATGCTGCAGAACCAAACTGCAGGAGGCCCCTGGGCCTTCACTCTCCTCCCTTTTTGTTGCAAAGAGCTCTCGTCTTCCCTGCTTGGCTAGCCGTCTCCCTGCTCTAATATATTTTCTTCCTTCAGTGCTGCTGCTTTGGCGGCTAACTTGGGCTGCATTTTTCACAATTATCTGCCTTAAAAGAATTCATCCGGAGCCAAATAGAAACAGACAAAATGAGGATAACAAAATGCAGCTTGGAAACCAAAACAAAAAACAAATCCTTCCTGCTCACCAGCCTGTTTATAACCAGGCTCACTGCCTGGGTGCGTATTTCACTGAGATCAGAGAGGAACTGTGAGCTGAGACGCAGCATAGAGCTCTCCGAAAGACAGCAAGCTGGAGAGACTGAATCACAACTACACTGGGATCAGGAGGGGGACCTGAGTCAGAGCTCCCTCACCATAACCCGTTCATGCAGTCACCGAATTTAAAGCCAGAAGGGACCACTGTGATCATCTAATCTGACCTCCTGCAGAACAATGGGCAGAGAACCTCGCCCAGTGATCCCTCTATCCAGCCCCTATCTTGTGACTGAGCTAGGGCATATTTTTTATAAACTATTCCCTGCACAATTCCCTAATTGACGCGATCAGCTGCAACATTCCACATGGATAGGAGAGTCTTGGGAGGAATGTTACCTTCTCTCCACTCCAGGCATCAACCAATATTTACTGATCACCCCTGGAAAAACCTATTAAATAGTGATTGGCATAAAAGTAAGTAGTTGCCGGAGCTGGCAATGGGCTGCTCTCGTTCCAAAGATGGACACCTAGCATTTGGTTCAGATATAGTTGTGGTGATTGATGGGTCTAATTCAGCCTGTCTTGTTCCACTTCATAACTTAATCATTTGCACATTGTCTCTTCCAGCTCTTCCACAGTGAGCCAGGAGATGTCTTCATTCTGGCCTATACTGCACTGGAGTCTCGTCCAGGACTACCTCACTGTTTAGGCTCCCTGAATCTAAATCAAACCTCCTTGCGCAGTCTACATTATCCTAGGTGAACCTTGCCTGGGGACAGCTCTCTCTCTCTTTAGAAGCTGCTTAGTGGGGGATTACTGCGCCTAAGAATTCTGAAGCCAAGTAGGGTTTTCGGCAGATTAATTTGCATGACAATAGACCCCACATGCTACTCCAGCTACAGCTATCTCTTAGCAGAGCTGGTGTCTGAGGCCTCCGGAAAAGCCAAAGGTTGGACTGTTGCCTGAGCCTGCAGACATTTTCCCAAGTGCTTTACAGCTTAGAACTTTCACCATGTTTCTCCTCTAGACCTCGCCTAAGTGTTGACATGAGACAGATGGGGTGAATGGTTTCAGCTGCCAGTTGTTTTTTGGACTGTTCAGTGGTTTGTGGCACAGATTATTTGGGGCTGACAATCCTTTCCAAGCCCATCAGAGTGGAAGATACAGGCTTGATTTTCAGAAAGAGCCATGGGTGCTCATCACTTCCACAAGCCACATATGCATAAGGGGAATAAATGTTACCTATCTGTGCAATAACGAAGAAAGACATTTGCCTATAGCTTTTGATGGAAACAAAGATGCCAAGAGAGCAAACCTCAGATAGTTTGTTCAAATCACCAGAACCCCCAGATAATAGCAGTTTGGTATATTTTTGTCTATCAGGAGCAAAAGGCAGAAAAATCTGAATAGAAGGCATGAGGCAACTCTTGCAAATCAAAGCAAATTCTGAAACTTGAGGATTTAGGTCTTGATCTTGTGGTCAGATCCATGTAGAACACTCAGGTCATAAGGGTCTGACCACACAAACATAATGACAGGATCCTGGTTTTAGGTGGTACATCATAAAACCATACTAAGATGTTTGTAAGCTGGAAGTATCAAACATAGGAAAGAGGAATGCTGCTAGCCCATTTCTCCCAGAAAAGACAGAGGGGCGTGATTTTAATTCAGAGGGTCTTTCTACTGGAAAACAAACTAGTCACAATAAAATCAGATTTTCCCCTCGCCTTTGCCTCTGAATTCTCTCTCTTTTTGTTATTGTTTGTTACTTAACTCCAGAAATCTTTAGGCAGTTTGCATGAATTAACAAATAGCGGGGAAACGAGCGTGTGTGTTGGAGGAGGAAGACAATATCACCAACCCTGACTGTTCAAAAATCGTGAGTCAAGCCCTAAATAATCATACATTGTCTTTAAAATCCTGAGATTTCAAAAGTAAAATCAGCAATGCTGGGTTCTGTGGTTTTGCCAGCTGGTTTCCCTGAGCCTTTATCTCACACTCAGTTCAGGTTTGCTCTGCAACCGCCAGGGCTAGAAATTTACCTAAAAGAGAAATAAGTCAATCAATCTGAGATTCTCACTGGATCCTGGCAGCTGGGGCTTTAAGAATCACACCAAATATAAGGAGATTATCATGCGGCAAGAGTTGGCAACACTGATTACTGACGAGTTCTGCTCTTCTGACATGTTGCATGTCTGTTGCTTGGTTATTTTATTTGTTGTATGTCCGGCAGCCCTGTGCCTGGCAGCGCACATTGGCTGAGCCTTGGCTCGTCCATGAAGCTCATTGCAGGATCGGGGCCTTAGATTGTAAGCGCTTCAGGGCAAAAATTGGCTCCTGTTACTACTTATCTAGCACAATGGGGTCCCGGATCTTGATCTCGGGGACTCAGAGCTACCATAACACACATAAATAATCGGGCTATGAAACACACCCTCCACAATAAACTGCACTGTTTGGAATCAGCCTATAGAAACCACGCAGGTTTATCTGGAAGGGAACACGCAAATAAAATGTAAACCCGAGAGGTGGCCAAAGGCCCAGCTCTGCTGGGGAAGGAGGGACGTTCCCCAGCCGCCTGCGCCCCACAGCCAAGATTTTGCCATGAGCTCCGTGCGGAAGGAGGAGCCGCATTTCGGGGGCTCGGAGCTCAGATCCAAACACCGAGGGGTTTGTTCGCCCATCCAGCGGCCCCGCACGCACTTGGAAGAGCCTCCCGGGCAAAGTCCCGAGCCCTTGCCGCTCCTGTCTATCCCGAGAAGCCGGAGCCTGAGATTCCTTCTCCCGCCGGAGGCAGGGACGCTTCCCGGCCCAGGACAGGCTAGCCCAGGGGCAGTCAGCCCAGCAGGCTGCTGGCGGTGGAGAGAAGGGCGGCGTGGGAACACGGAGAGGGGCCGGGGCGGGAGGGCCGGAGCGAAGCGAGGAGGAGGAGCTGGGAAGCAGGGGGGTGTGGAGGACGGAGGAGGGGCTGGCGGAGAGGGAGGGACTCAGCCCTGCTCTGCAGCGCGCAGTGGGGGACTGGGCACCGGGCAGCAGCCGGAGGAGGGAGGCGCGTCGCTCCGGAGCGCACGGAGGGAACCCGGGGAACGCAGCGCAGCGCATCCACCGCAGCTCGTCCGGGCACCTGGGCTTCCAGCCCCCGGGATCGGCGGAGTCTAGGGGGCGTCGCGGCCACTTGTGTCTTCCCCGGGGGCCGAGCCCCTTCCCGGATCTACAGCGCACGGGGGCCCCCTTGGCGAGATGGAGCCGGGGCTGTGAGCTGGGGCGGCTCGGGAGGTCTGCGCGCCTCCAGCCCCGGCCAGGGCTCTGCGCCTATTGTTCCCAGCAGCCGGCGCCGCTGGGGGATTGTGTCCCCGCGGCAGCTCCGGGGGCACCGAGCGGGACCGGCCCCGCCTGGAGCGGCCGCTCCCCCACTGGACCCCGCGGACTGTGCCCAGCCGGACCGGTGAGTAGCTGCTGGAGGGGGGGTCCCACGCGGCTTCCCACCCGCCCCCCATGCCCGGGAGGCGCCATCGCAGCTGCGGGCAAACTTTCCCCAAACTTTGGGACTCGCTCCTGGGGGGGAGGGGGGCGTGGGCGGACGGGGGGCGGGCGCCTCTGGGGTCTGGCCCCGTGGGGGCGGGGCTGCTGAGTGAGACCGGAGTGGGTCAGAGGGGGCGCCCCGCTCAGGGCTGGGGGCCTGGCCGTGAAACGCTGCGGAGAGCGCCCAGGGCTCTACCCCGGCCCGCCCTGCTCCCCGCGGGAGGGTCAGTGTCCGCCGTGGGGCGGTGATGGAGGCTGGAATGCACCCACTGCTTCCAGTCCCCGCGCCAGCCTGGGGCATGGGGCCCCGGGAAGGAGCCGCCAGACCTTGCTCAGCCGTGGCTGGGGCAAAGCCGCGGGGGCTGGTTCCGGCCCCGTCCCGGCCTGCGGTGCCCGGGGAGCAGGGCGCTGGGAGCCCGCAGCAGCCTCCGGCTCTGTGCTGGGCAGAGTTCGCAGCGCCCCTGGCACGGGCCCGATCCTGGGGGCAGCCCAGCCCCGAGCAAACTTACCGGTGCGCGCGGGCGCCTGCAGGATCGGGCCCTGCGACTGCTTCTCCCCCAGCGGTGCCCCGGCCGCAGGGAGCCCCGAGGTGGATGTGTCCTGGTAGCACCCACCGGGGGGAGTTGGGGGCACTTCTTGGTGCTGTGCCTGGCCCAGCCTGGCCACCAGACCTCCCCAAAGGAGGGCAAACTGCTTAGTCCCATTGGCAGAGCGAACCCGGGGGACCCGCGCTCCTTTATAGAACAGGAGAGCCCCTGTGCTGGGGGAACATAAGAGCGGCCACACTAGGGCAGGCCAAGGGTCCATCTGGCTCGGGCAGTGGCTGGGGCCAGGCGCTTCAGAGGGGATGAACAGAACAGGGCGATTTATGGAGTGATCCGCCCCCTGCCATCCAGTCCCGGCTTCTGGCAGTCAGAGGTGAAGGACACCTTGAGCAGGGGGCTGAATTCTCCATTTCTGCAGCAGGGCTTTAGAGCCAGCCCTGTGCTGGAGTTTGCAGGGAGGGATTTATTCCTCTCTAGGCCACGGGGAAAGGTGGCTTCAGAGTTCTTGTAGGGCAGGCGCCACCGGGGTCAGGCCACTGCCTGGTTTTCGAGGAGCCCTGGAGAGCCTGTGACTGGAAATGAAAAGGGGGAAGTTGTTTCTTGACCTTGTGTAAACTCTCTGGATAGTTGGCACCTGGTAAATGTTTCTCATATTGATTATTGCGAACTTAATGGCAGGCATGCCATAGTTCAGCGAGCACAGGCAAGTGGCTAAGGAATTCCTGTCTGAATTGAGCAAAACCCAGCAGCAGCCTCCTGAGATGGTGTGGGCAGATTCAGAGCATTGAACCGGGCGTTCTCCTAGACCTTCACTGGATGGGCTGCTGCTCCCCACATGCTCCCCGAAGGAGCGTGCATTGTGTCACTGCCCTGCAGTCCTGCTTTGCTTTTTTCCATTCTCCCATTATAACCGAGCGAGTGAGGCCAGTTTTAGGGGTTCGGCTTGATGCGAGATTCTTGGGATTTATGGAACTGTTTTCTCGCTGGGACCTTAAGAGCGTTGCCTTAACGCATAAAATAAGGCCTGCCTTTTAAAAGAAGAGGGTTTTCTGAGCCAAAAAAGCTTCTTAAGGTACAAAGTTTAGTGCGGGAGGAAAATCTCTTCTGCATTGAAAATATTCCCTCTGGTTTCAAGCCTGTTGATTTTGTCTCTGTAATGGAATAGCACTTTCTCTAGATATGGTCATGAAGCTAAATGTTTCCTTACTCTTTCTTAGCAGAGGTACTCTGCATAGTTGAATGTCTGAGGAAAGTTTTTAATACCTGGCACACCTAGACAATTTAGCCAAAAGTTTCTCCAACCTTGCTTTACTATTCTATATTTAGGGCTGATATAAAGCATCCCCATAAAACACTGCTGTGTAGTTTTCCAGTCCTGCTAATCAGTGGCACCCCAGCGATATCCCTCCTATCTGAATCATTTTTGCAGGCATGCAGTGTGCTAATGCCCTGTAATGCAGATGCCTGCCTGGGCTTCTCATGCCTACTAATGTCTTATTTACACAGTTCTCCTTGCTAAAGCGGAAGTTTGTTGAAGCCTGTATTGGCCCTCTGGGGAGGCACTGGCTGGAGTATCTCATTAAGGTGGTCCTGCTGTAGATCTCGCCCCTTATGTTAGACGGTTTGTTAGCAAGTCTAAAAAATTTTTGGCTGTGCTTTGTCCTCCCTCTTGTAACACACTAAGCTGCACAAAGCAAATGAGGTCCCTGTTTGTCCTTGGTCACGAATGAGAAATGGCCAGAAGTAAACTCTTCATTGAGACTCTCCAAGCTCTGCATGCAGCTGTAACTCGGGGCTGATCTTAAGTGAACTTGTTTTCTTGAGGCCTGGCCTTACTTAATGGATTCTGTGTGCCCCAGGTTGGGACACTGAATCTGCAGTTTCCATCCCTCGACTGCCAACACAGTCAGTCTCTCTTTCAGAAACAAAGCTACAAGAAATTCCTGGATGTTCCCTTGATAATGCTGCGGCTTCTCTGTCTGCTCCAAATGGACGACATTTCATTTTAAAGTGCACTGCTAAAAATGTATAAAATTATAGCTGCTGGAACTAGGGGTGCGGGGGGTGCTCTTGCACCCCCTGGCTTGAAATGGTTTCCATTATACACAGGGTTTACAGTTTGGTTCAATGGCTCTCAGCACCCCCACTATACAAATTATTCCAGCACCCCTGAATGATAGGGGCCTTTCCCTTAGCTTCCGACAAGGGGTTTGTCTGTATGTCTATAGAAAGGATGGTTGTGCTGGTGCAAACCTCTAGTGATGAGGTGCCAGTGTAAAGTGAGGTTTGAGCCCCGCAGTGAGATGTGCCACACCAGAGTAGCTACATTGATGTAAAAATCCCTGATGTAGACAGGTCCTTCATGCAGAGAACTCGCACCATGGGAAAGCTTTGCACTTGTCTTTGCTGCGAGAGCAGGAACGAACGGTTTGGCATTTTTGAAATGCATCTTTTAAGATGTTTGAACATTTCTGGAGTTGAGTGAATAACTCTTAACGAATTAAAACAATGCTGCCAACTCTCACCATTTCAGCACAGTTCATGATATTTGATGCTTTTCTTCAAGCCCTGCTCCAGCACACATGCAATTGCATGGGAATATCTGTTTTGGGGGTTTTTAAAGTAAGTTACTAGCCTCACTGGTTACCTAGAATATTTTATAAACACAAGCCCTAAAGGCTCCAAAACCAAGGAAATTCAGAAGAACCCAAGGGTTTGGGTTTTTTTGTTTTTTTTTTAATCTCATGATTTTGACTCATAATTTTTGAATGCTTGAGTTGGGAATACTGCAGATAATATAGTCAACAAATTTTGATGTTTTATTCACAAATTCATCATGAGTGGATGATGAGATTCTATAATTATTCTTTACTCCAAGTTATTCACAAATTTCTTCAGAAAATAATCAGGTTGTAAATGCTCCTTGTTTGCATCGTGGTGCCTGGTTTGCTTCTGTGATATTGTTTGTGTTCTCTGATTGGACGACGTATATAATTAACCAACACCATGCAAAATTTGAATGTGTTAGTCAATTGTAAAAAGAAAAGGAGTACTTGTGGCACCTTAGAGACTAACCAATTTATTTGAGCATAAGCTTTTGTGAGCTACAGCTCACTTCATCGGATGCTTATGCTCAAATAAATTGGTTAGTCTCTAAGGTGCCACAAGTCCTCCTTTTCTTTTTGCGAATACAGACTAACACGGCTGCTACTCTGAAACATAGTCAATTGTGATGCTTGCAATTTATGCTGTGTCGGTTCGTGGTATAAATCATCCAATCAAGGACTGCAAACAAAACCATTTGACTTATGTATCTAACCAACGCAGCTCAAAATCTGAATTTTATATTCAGTTGTGGTGGGTGCAATTTGTACTGTGTTAGGTACTGAAATCACATAACGGTGTTTCTGTTCTCTGATTGGATGAGTTAGGTAACTAGCTTGCCACAAATTGGTACTGGAAAGCTGCAGTTGTTACAGTTGAATATGCGGTTTCCTTTCGGTGATTTGAACCTGAAGCTGTACTCGATTGGACTGTTTGCACTACTAACATGTGTGCGTGGAAAGGGTTTGTTTTTTAGAGTCCTGAATACATAGCACAGTCAAAATTTGCTTTCCTAGTCAGGCAGATGCAGAGTTACTTTCTCCCTCACTATTCTTGCAGCTCTAACAAGTTCTCTATGCAAATCACAGTGTGGGGGAGGTGGGGCTGGGGGAGAAGAGGGAGACGGTATCCTGCCAAGTCTTGGCTTTGGTGGGGGATCAGGAGAGCAGGTCCTCACATATTTCTTTGGCTAGTGGCCATTTTCCCCACACATGAGCACTTCCTCCCTTAATCTCAGGGGTGGCTGGCATGCACTGGTGCCTTCCCATTGTCTTGCTTGGAGAGGATTAAAATAAATCAAGATAGTCTCTGCCCTGGAATGGTAAAGGACAGAGCGAGGTTATTCCCATGCTCTGCACCACCAGCTCTTGTCCACAGGAACTACAAATCTGTCAGCGTCTGACTCCATCGTATTCATGACTCCGATTCCGCTTTAAAATAAGGAACCAGGCTGCTCTCACCAAGCTGGGAAGGGAGCCCTTCATGCTTTCAGGAGAGCTGGTGACTTTATTGTTCCCTTCAGAACCTTGCGTATTTAGCTGTTTAAAAATTTGCCCTGAAGTAGAACCCGTTTTGCTTGCAGTCCCAGCCTGCTGCATCCATGATGCATGTTCTCACAGCATTGTAGCTTCCAGCCTGGAAAAGGACAGTTGGGTTTTGACCAGCTCACAGAGGCTCTAGTCCTTGGTAATTCAACTTCCTCCTCTGCTTTCCAGGACTTGGTGGTCTTCTTCCTTCTCTTTTGTGCGTGTTTGTCTTTATCTCTAGTAGGAAAATATTTGCTGGAATTGAGTGAGTTCATCCTTTCCCCTTCTCTAGCAACCTTTCATCTGGGGAGCTGACTGCATTTTGCAATCATTCAGCTCTCTTGTCAAGCAGGTAAATATGATCAGACCTGTTTCACCGAATGGGGCCTAGAGAGATTACAGCCCATATCCTCTAAAGAGCCCTTTGATTTTGAGTACCCAACTTGAGATCCCCGGGGCCTGATTCTCTTCAGATGCAATGAGCACCCACAAGCCCAGCTGAGGTCACTGAGCACCCACAGCTCTGCACAACTCTGGAAACCAAGCCCCAGGCATCTTTCACTGAGCTCCCAAAACTGAGGCTACTTCTGAAAATGTTGGCTTCAGATTTTGCTGTGGGCAAGTTGGTAGCAGAGCTGGGAACAGACGCCGGGGGCCAGCTGGGCATGCACTCTGACTCTGAGTCCTCTGTCCTGTCCATTAGACAGCACACCCTGTTCGGGGTAACTTCTGAAATGTTAAAAGTATCCCAGTGTTGTGAAACTGTTCCCTCCCTTCTCCGTCCTGATCCCATATTTCCACTGAGGTGATGAAAGGTAATCAGTTAGATTTTTGCTAGATGGCTGCATCAGACTTGGTGCCTGGAGCAAATTTAGGAAAGTCTTAAAGAGGCTACTGACTGAGATCTTAGTTTACTCATTAGGAATACGCTTTTTATAATCCCCTCCACATTGCTGAAGCCCCTAAGCTGTGAGCCCTTGCAGTGTGCTCCTGGAAATGTACATGTGACTTACGGAGACGTTTACTGCGTGGAAGGATTAAATGCTGTATGCTGCACACTCGGGCATGTATTTTTCCAAGTCTGTGTCTGCTTTAAACATTACTGTTTTCTCCCCTAGACGCTATTAGAATTGTTTTCTCTTGATTTCAGCAAATACTCGGTTCCTGGCTTGTGTGCAGTCCGGCGCGCGGAGGGATGCGGGCGGGGGGAGGGGTTAATTCTGTCCCGGCACTTTGTGGCACTTCCTTAGTTTGCAGTGAGGTTGACGCTTTATTTATCTTGAGACTCAAGTGAAAAACATGCAGCTTACCCTAAGGCCACGCATATTTTCAAGCTGGGTACGTGCTTCCTTCCAGTGTTTGGTAAGTGGTTATCCAGTCACCTGCTTGCCTTTGGGGGGTGGACTTTGCACCCGGTACCTCAACTATGTCCCTGCCACACTGTTCTCTTGGGGATGGGAGACCCCGTCTCCCATCACAGCCCTTTGGTCCATGCTTTCCATCGCCTGTTGCGAGGTCTGCCCTTTGCAGCTGTCAGCCTTCTAGGTGGAGATGGGAAGGGATTCACTTCGGAGGCACTGGTTCCTGATCCTCAGCTGGGTGTAGGGGTCACTGTTGGGTGAATTAAGTTATTGCCCAGAGCCCTTTACACCACTGCCGGTTCCTGCTGGCCTGTGGAGGGCGGTTCTGGAGCCAGGACTCTGACCAAAGGTAGCTGCCATGGTAGTGCTCAGTGCCGAGCTGCTGGCCAGTCCTAGTCTTTGAGTGAAACTTCCGGTTTTGATTCATGCCCATATTACGGGCAGGTTTTCAATATGACTCAGCACCTAGCAGCTCCTATGGTTCTTGCTGGGGAAGGAGGAGTCCCCATTGCTTTCAAAGGGGGCGGCTGGGTGTAAAACATCTAGCCCTGTGGCTTTCCCTTATTACCAGCGGTGTGCTGTGACCTGAACTGGGGACGGACTCCTTTAAAGCCGCAGTGAGAGCAGAATCTGCCCACCATCCCACCAGCCTTCCCTTTCTACTGCTGAGCGTTTCCTTCCCCAGCACACTTGCCCCTCCGGGCTGGCTTGGTTTCAGGTACTGACAAAATAGAGAATCCCACATGTCAGATATTGAAATCTCCAGCAACCCGTTGTTACCCCCATGTTCCCTAGGGTTGCCAGGCGTCCGGTTTTCGACCAGAACACCCAATCGAAAGGGACCCTGGTGGCTCTGGTCAGCACTGCTGACCAGGCTGTTAAAAGTCTGGTTGGGGGGCTGGCAGACTCCCTACCCGGCTGGGGATGTGGCCAGCATGTCCCTCCGGCTTATAGGCATAGGGGTGGCCATGGGGGCTCCAGGTGCTGCCCCGAGCACCGGCTCTGCAGCTCCCATTGGCTGGGAATCGTGGCCAATGGGCGATGTGGGGGGCGGTGCCTGTGGACGGGGGCAGAGCAGAGGAACTGAAGGGACATGCCAGCTGCTTCTCTGGAGCTTCCTGACGTAAGCGCTGCCCGGAGCCTGCACCCGGAACCCCCGCCTGCACCTCAACCCCCAGTCCTGAGCCCCCTCCTGCACCCAAACCCTCCTGAACCCTTCACCCCGCATGCCCTCCTGTGCCCGAACCCCTTGCCCCAGTCCAGAGCTCCCTCCTGCACTCCAAACCCCTTGGCCACAGCCCAGAGCCCCCTCCTGCACCCCAAACTTCTCATTCCTGGCCCCACCCCAGAGTCTGCACCCCCAGCTGGAGCCCTCACCCCCTCCTGCACCCCAACCCCCTTCCCCAGCCTGGTGAAAATGAGCGAGTGAGGGTGGGGGAGAGCGAGCAATGGAGGGGCGGGGCCTTGAAGATGGGGCTGGGGCAGGGGGCGGGGCAAGGGTGTTCGGTTTTCTGCGATTAGAACGTTGGCAACCCAAAGTTGCTCCCCCCACAGCCCCTCCATGCTGCTTTACAAAGGGCATGTGGCTCTAAAGCCACTCGTAGGAACAGTGACTGGAAAACCACAGCGAGCAGAGAAGGGATCTGGCCACAGCCCTTTGGAGAGGATCACCCCACGCCACCCTTGTGCTGATCTGTAGCAGGCACAGGCTGAGGCCGCTCTCTGGTGCTTGGTGGCCTTTCTAGATCACCCTGGTCCCAGCACGTGTTCTTGGACTTGCTTCTTCTAGTGACAATTCGATTGTCCTTTTTAGGCCTCCCATGGGCAAGTTCTAGGTTTGGTTAGACCAAACGCAACCCTACCGTAGTGGCTGGGTTGAGCCCAGCCCACAGGAGTTTGAGTTAGAAGTTGCATCCCTGTTGAGTCCCGAAGCAGCCTTAGGTTTTATCTGCAACATTAAATTGTGATCACTAGATTCCCTGACTGAAAAGGCCTGGAAACCAGCGTGTCTTTGAGGGACAGTGGGACACGGTGACTGTTAGCATATGCAAGGGTAAAATACCGATTGATTCCTTACGAGAAATAGTATACAGCTAGAGGGGCTGTGAGCAGAGTGTGGGCCTTGATTGGATACCCTCTGACTCTTTCCTTTGGAACCAGGGGCACATGCCCTAAGGGTGAGCAAACAGGAATGGGTAAAGTCAGAATCCTCCATAGCCCTGAAATGTCCAGAAAAAATGCACGTTTGCTCTGGGTTTGCAGCCAAGAATTGACATGTCCTTTGTGTGCTGAGCCCGCTCTCTTGAGATTTCCAGCTCAGTTTGGATGATTCGAGGAGGTTAGATAAAACTCTAGGTGCTTGGATGCTTTCTCAGATACCGTCGTGAGGAAGAGCATTGTAGAAAACTCGACAGCTAGGTCTAAGCTGGGAACCTTTTGAAGTTTGCCCATCTGTTGTGTATATGTGAGCAAAGGGTGTGGGAGTAGATCATGCCTTTGTGGGGCCTCCAAGCAATGAGAGGATGTCTGAGCCGCGTTACCAGCGTGTGACCCTGAGTGGACGTGTGTGTGTGTGAATGTGTGGTGTGTGTGATTCTGCTGGGGAGGGTGTGCACAGGTAAACTGTGTGTGCATGCTCAGTGTCTGATTCTGCCTGAGTGAGGGCATCCTGGTGTGGGAGGGCACATGGCTGCACACGCGATCTGTCCGCTGTTTTAAATAGAAGTGTGGGTGTAATTGGGCCTGGTTATAATTGTAGCCTCTGCAGCCAGGTCTCTAACGGGCACTTAGGTATGGTTTCTCTCTTAGCATTTCCATTTTTAGTTGTTGAAATCTTCCCCTGAAAAATAAAAACTCTGCAGGGTGCCCTGGGAAGGATAGGGTAGGGAAGGATAGAACTGTGGGTAGCACTAGGTTCCACACGCTGGAAGGAGCTGATGGGCAGCCCTGTTCACGTTCCGGCCCTTGGGAATGAACCATTTTCGGTTCAGATTTATAGAAAAGCTGTGCAAACACCGAGAAGAGTCACATCTTTGTTTGTATAGGTACAAATGCTCTCCCGGCTTCCTCACCTCATGAGCCCAGGGCCTCGGCACAGAACAGACCTGGGGCGCGTGAGGGGTGGGGCAAGGCAGAAGAGCCGCCCAGACATGGAGGGACGTGTCAATAGAATAAAGGCGCTTCTGTAGCAAAGCTCTGTTCCTGCCGGTGATGGGCGTGCAACTCAGGACAAGCCCTTCCAGTAGGGGGAGTTTTAGCTTTAAAAAGGAAAGTGCCAGGCCGGTAAGTCCCAGTCTTGCTCCTCCCTGTAAACTCCTTGGCTCTGGCTGCCTAATTGCTTTTCAGTGCTGATTTTGGTTGCACTGGATGGGCTGTTTGGTTAGGCGCCAGTGGAAGAGGTTCCTCTCCTTCTATCTCCCTGTTTGCCTGTCTCTGCTCTGCTGAGGGGCTGCTTTTTTCCAACACTTAACGGAGCGTCAGTGGGTCACTTCCCTTCCCATTCTCTGATCTGCGTTGTCACTGTTTCTCTGTCACTTTTTCCAGCATCAGCCAGGGGACAGATCACTGCTGGTGACTGATTCTGGTGATTCTCCATGGAAGTATTCGGTCCTGGTTAGCTGAGCAGGAAGCAGCTCCCCTTGACTCAGCTGAAATGAGCCGTCTCGGAGGTGCATTAGGGGAAGAATTTTGTGGGGCTTTGTGCCAGCACTGACTCACTTTGCGTGAGCTGCTGCTTCAAGCTATGCTGCCTTCTCCCTGCGCGGGCCCTGGCAAAGCGCGGCACTCAGGAGAGGCCTTTGCGAGGACAGTCCACATTAGGACATATTCCGGGCAGCGTGTGCGCTCGATAAACAAAACCACTTGGAGACGGAAAATAATTTCCAGAAATACCAAAGACTTCTTTTTCCACAAAGAATTCCCTCCCTCTCCTAACCCCGGGTAAATTGTTAACATTCAATAAACTATTTTAAGACTCGCTGCCTGGCGCCTGAGCATGCCGGTGCGCGGAGATAAAGCCGGTGTTTGTCTGTCGGGTGCCGGTGTTTGCCGTCCAAGCGCCTGTATCAACACACTGCCCCTAAACCTGAGCCACTTTGCAAAGCAGGACTGCCTTTGAGAGCCGTTCTCAGGGTTTTGGTGGCACAAAAGCAGAGAGCCCCGAGCTGAAGAATCTTTTTAAAGTTCAACTAGGAAAACGACAGCTTCCATTCAGGTTATTTTCCACTGCCTTGTGGCTCTTCAGAAGAGCATCGATATCATCATCCGTATAATAACACACAGTTCTACACCGACAGCACATCCCAGCCCCAGATCTCAAGTCACTTTGCAATCATTAACGAAGTCTCACATTCCCATCCACCATGCTGGTAGGTAAGATATAGAGAGGCGACTTGACCCACTACTGAATGGCACCCACATCTGGGGCCAAACACAGCCGCTGTTTAACCAAGCACAGTAGAATGACCTGATGTTTTAGGACAGGAAGTGAAGAATCTTATGGCCAACTAAAAGGCAGGGGGGCGGTTCTGAAGGCAGAATGTAATTAGTTGGGTAGGTCTCTAACATGCTGGGTCTGTGACAGTGCCCCTGGGACCATTAATGACTGAGCGGTGAGGGGACCGTGTCTTTTATGCCATTGCAAAGTCAAGGGTGGCGCTTAGGAGGCAGGGCTTAGCCCTCTGTTTTAACCCCGTTGTGGAGGGTGTTGGCCAGGGACGGCTGAGTGGGTCTGTGCTTTGGAGTCTAGGATGGGGCCCAGTCATGGGTCTCTGAGCTGCCTGCAGGAAGACTTGGCACTGAAGGCAGGGCTAAATAGAGGGCATGGCAATGGGCCAGGAACCCGAGTGCTGACACCCCACACGCTTAAACTGGGGTGGTGCAGCCCATGGAGACTACAGGTCCCAGAACACACTGCAGCCAGGCTGCTCATCTCAGGGTGGGACACTGCAAGCTGGGAATGATCAGCCTCCAAGCATTAATGATGAGGGCTGTTGAGGAGCTCCGTGGGCTGCCTTTGGCTATTCCCCCTTAGTGAGCCACCCCTCTGAAAGCTATTGACACCACCAGCTACAGGCTAATTCTTAACTGCAGGGCGCTTGGCATCCACTCCCTTAAGGGGGCGTGGGGTGGACTCAGCCATTGAATGCTCCCAATTCACTCTCAGTCACAGAGGATACAATCTTTGGCCAAACGCAGCCCTTGGCCCAGCCCTCCCTGACCTCACTGGGAGCTGCTCTCGTTCACGGGAGGGCTGAACTGGGTCTCGTTGGAACACAGTGACTGAACCTGTGTCAAGCCGCACAGCTTCACAGCTGCCCAGATGCAGCAGGGCTGTGCTCAGCTTTATCCAGGCAAATTTCCACTTCCCCTGGTGTCTTCAGCCTTGGCCCCAACTGCTGGTTTCAGTTTGGTTTATGTGTGTGTTTCATTTTTAGAATCAAAACGTGTTTTTTTAGCCCTTATCAGTCCAGACTGTCCTGCCCATCTCCGTGCTGCGGGGTGGGAGATCGAGAGATCTTCTGCACTTGGTATCCTTAGGTTAGGAGCAAAAAGCTAATGGATGCAAATTAACCCGCTGGTTCCAGAAGTCTGGGTTTTCCAATTCCAGTGATCTGGAGACTAAACCATGGAAGTCAAATCCTGAAGCTCTCTGCTTCTTCACAACAAGCTAGGCATGTCACTCAGTGGAGATCAAATGCCATTTATTGGAAGAGTGCACATCGGTCGGGGGTGAATTGGAAGGGCCTTGCTGGGTCATACTGCAAAACCTGTGTTCACAGAGCTCTACTCAGCAGAACCTCTTCCGTCTAAACAGAAGCAGGGATGCAAAGTTTGTTTGTTTGGTTTTGGTTAACGGGAAGCTTTGGATAAGAGGAGTTCAGATCAATTTGGTTCTGTTGTGTTACGTGTGTTTGTGCGCTTGCGCACACATCCCTCTCCTTCCCCCCCCGCTTATGTTCCTGATTAGAGCTGGAGACTATTGAAGGACAGTTACTGTTCTGTTTTTTTCAAGCCCTGCTCCAGCACACATGGAATTGCATGGGAATATCTGCTTTCATTGTGTTACTGTTGGGTGGTGCTGGTGGGGTCACTTGTGTTGCACCCCAGTGGTGGGTGCAGATATATCTGGGTCAGTTTCTGAAGCTCCTGAATCGCTTTGAGATGAGAGATGCTATAGAAGCAAAAGATCTTGTGAGACTGTGACATAGGCCAGGCCTTTTAAAACTTGTGTGCTTCAAAATAAGCAATGAAAAATGAAAAGCCAAAACTTTTCAGTTAGCAAATGCCGAAACTGGACATTTTGACAGGTTTTTCGGACCTTTTGCCAATGTTTGTTTGAGTCGGGAGGTTTGTCCAGACCCACCCTTTCTGCAAACAGTTTCGGTTTTGGCGAACTGGCATTTTTCTTTGAAAAATTCCCGAGCAGCTCTGGTGCTGAGCCTCAGCAGCTTTATTGCAGCCCAGGGGAAATGCACTTCTGAGAACTGGGTGGCTGCGTTGAGGTGCTGAAACATGGCTTTGGGTGCTTCACTTTAGGCACCCAAATTTGGAAGTGCAGCCAGACCCTAGGTTCCCAGTGGAGTCCAGACTGAAACGTCACTGTTTATAGATTAGCTGTGAAGGTCACACACACAGAGTGACTTTATTAGTGCGCTGTGGAGCTGTTCTCTTTTGTGGCATATGTCACCCACTGACAAAAAGAGCTGCAAACACTTGTATTTTAAATCAAAGAGAGGGCTAGAAATAGCAGCGACTTGTCCCCATAGATTTGAACACAAACAGTTTTTTAAAAAAAAAATCCACGTCGGGTGCTGTTTAATCTGAGAGAGGATTTCCCATGTTCTCGGCTTGTCGCTGCGCATGGACCTGCGTTACTCCTGATCTAACTCTTCTTGTTTCCTGGTTGGCAGTTGGAAGGCACTGGAAGTTTGGAAGAGAAGATTAAGCGAGCCCCAGCTAGCAAGCAGGCAATCTCGACTGGAGTCCCCATGGAGTTCCGGAGCCCGGTTGCCAAACAGTAGCAGCAGAACTGGGATGTTTACCTGGAGGTGCCTCCTCTTTTGGGCTGTGCTGGTCACAGCCACGCTGTGCAGTGCAAGGCCAGCACCAACCCTGCCAGACCAAGGTAAGAGGAACCACACCCTTCTGCTCCTCTCATGTCTCAAGTCTCTCTGGCCAGAGTCAAGAGCTCCTGCTGCTAGTGAATAGAAATGTGACAGAAAGAGCCCTTTTAAGGGCAGGTCGCGGGGATAAGAGGCACGTCTGTTCTCAGCCCCTTTTCTTTGAGTTGCTGCTCCTGAATGGTTATAAGATATTGGGTGTCTCTGACTTTCTTATGAAACAAGCACAGCCTGTTTTGAAGTCCTGCAGCAGGAACGCTCTCCGCGAGTATGTTGGCTGTTGCAGTGAACGGTTTGTGCTGTGCTAGGGGAAGACAGGCTTACCTGAGCCGAGAAGCTGCAAAAACGTCTCGGCAGCCGCCAGCTGGCGCTGGCTGGGAAACAGGAAGTATTGCCAAAGGAACACTGCCATTTGAAGCAAACAAAATAAGGGAATGTTTCTTAAAAAGGGGGAAAAATCAAAAGAAACTTTTGAAAAAAAAAGGCCATTTTTCATCTGGAAAAAAAAACGTGTGCAATGAAAAATGTTGACCAGGTTGTTTCAAAGCTGATAGGGGTTCCCCCTTGTCCGTGGGGGAGCTGATTCTGTTTCATGGCAATCATTTCCCTCATTCTGATGAGCTGTAGTTGGAGATCAGTGTGGTGACTTCCCCCATTATCTAACGAGACAGGTACCGGCCTTGCCTTGGCTAGTTGTTTTGAAGGATGCTGGGGAGTCTGCGTTGAATGTCGGGGAGTGTGTGTTGTGGCGTTGGAATAACTCATGGTAAAGGGCTCACTGACTTGTGGTCATGGCACCGCTGGGGATGGAGGGGTTCAGCAGGGGAATGCACTAGCCTGCCCTCACCTGAGAACTGCGTTAGAGCTCTGGTCTGGGTCCTGAGTGACATGAACGGTGGGTGATCCGTCTGGTCTCAACTGGCCATGAGTGTGCGTGATGAAAGCACCATTCCGAAAAGGAGCGCACCGTGGAGATGTTGGGGAACTGGGGAACGTTGCCCGTCACTTGTTTGTCTGTCATATGTCCGTGGGTTGGCTGAGTTCCTGGCTTTGGCAGAAGCCCCTGGTGCTCCTGGTGCTGCCTCGGGCCCGAGTTCTGATGGTTGTTCAGGTCTCCCAGGCTTTGCCCACACACTCGCTGGGTGGTAGCAGAGCGAGTGCTAACTCGGCCCGTTGCTGCAGCACGGGCTTCCCACAGCTGAAGTGGCTTTTTCCTGGGGCTAGAGACCAGGTCCCCCAAACTCGAGCTTCCCACTTGTCTCTAGTCACCATTTGTTACTAAAGGGTATCTGATGGGTTTGGCTCCCAGGCAACTCTGCTATTACCAGTCACAGCCCCTCCCCTGCTCTTTGCCAGTAGCTATGAACAAGACCCATGGGAACCTGCCTCTCCCCGGCTAGGCTGGGAGGCTTGTGTTTCCCTTCTCCCCCTGTAATTTTCTGTAACCCGGTGGCATGTTGAGGTGTAATGGCCACGTATTAATGGGCCTGGACCAATGCCAGCCTGGGCGCTGCAGGCAGCCCCCCAGAATCGAGTAATGCTAGAGCATTTCAAAGCCTAGGTTTTCCCCACGGCGAGGCAGAGAATAAACAGACCAGTCACCAACGCGCAGGCGTTCTGACTTACTGCATCTTGGCGTGAACTACACAAGAATGTTCTGTGGGGCATTTCTGTCTTTAGGACTCATTGTTCCCCCTCTCCACCCGTCCTCTTCCTCCCTCCCAAACCCCAAGGTATTGTGTGCTTGGCATCCATTTTATGTGCCTACCATGGGGGCTAATTGTTCCACACATGCCCCAGGATAAAGAGCAGAAGTCCCAGTGCTGATGTCTCTCTGCAGTGATTGGTGGGTTTGTCTGTCTGCGGCTGATGGCTGGGAGGGGAGGAACAGGGCTGTAACCAGATGGTGGCTGCTGTTTGCAGGAGAGTATCCAGCACTCCCACTCCCTAGGAGAACACAGCAATGCTGGAATGGTCAGGACGACATGAAGTGTATGGTACCACAAGTGAGCTGTGTTGGTGAATAAGGCTGGGATTTTCTCACTGAATTTCAATGGGATTTGGGTGCCTAACCCCCTTTGGCTGCTTTGCAAATCCAAGCCTAAAGCATGAACAGCCATGGTGCACTGGCTAGCGTACCGATTTTGGCACCAATGTGTCCCAGTGATGGGAGCTCTAGAATGCTACAGAGAGATACAACAGTCGTGCATAGTAATGGCCTCACCTTTCCCTACAGGGTGATGCAAGCCCAGGAGCCGGCATCCTGGCACTCTCGTCCCCGTACTGCCTTCCAGACAGTAGTAACTGGCTCTGGAGCCAGAGGCCACCATTGCTGCTCAGCACAGAGCCCAGAGGTGCCACAAAACATGGCAAACTTTGAGCTCTCCTCTTGGCATTTTAACTTCCTTTGCTTCTTTTTTTTCCTCTCCAATATGCAGTTGTCTTGAATAAACAGGGTTCTGCTTAGAAAGCCACCCATCCCTGGAGATGTTTCCTAGAGAGCTTTGGAATATGATTGAAACTCCCCCAGGCGTGTGAAGGGTGGTGCAGGACTGGGTCTCCTTAGTCCCAGAGAGTGACTCCATGGGGCGTGGAGACCGTGACGGTACATGGGATGTAGCTTGCCGGGTTTGGAGTGATGGGGCTGTGTTGAGCTTCTGAGAGCTTAGTGAGGATTCCAGGGAAGACTCTCCTTCCCCTTTCCCTGCCCCAGTCTGCTCCGTTGTCTTCAGATGCTCTTGAGCTGCAGTTCAGTCAGAGCAAGCAGCTAGAAAATGAGCACTGAGCTTTAGCGTTTCCCAGCACCCCCTGCACTGCTACATTGACACAGCCATGGTGAGGAACCCTGCTGAGGGCAGAGTCTGTCGTTTGGCACCCACTAGGAGGCTGTTCACAGAGAAAACCATTCTCTGTCCATGTGGACTCCACATTGGGAAGTGGTTGTACCTAGCCTGGTCCTGCTCCCAGTGCGGATGGACCCTCAAATATCCAGTAGGAGAGGGTCAGTAAGATCCGCATGTACAGACATTTTACCTGCCTTTTGCACTGCTCTCTGCCAGGAGGGGGTTTGTACAGCCTGAGCAGGATTGTTTGGAAGCCCGCTCTCCCCCAGGCTGGCGTCACATAGAATCATAGAATCATAGAATATCAGGGTTGGAAGGGACCCCAGAAGGTCATCTAGTCCAACCCCCTGCTCGAAGCAGGACCAATTCCCAGTTAAATCATCCCAGCCAGGGCTTTGTCAAGCCTGACCTTAAAAACCTCTAAGGAAGGAGATTCTACCACCTCCCTAGGTAACGCATTCCAGTGTTTCACCACCCTCTTAGTGAAAAAGTTTTTCCTAATATCCAATCTAAACCTCCCCCATTGCAACTTGAGACCATTACTCCTCGTTCTGTCATCTGCTACCATTGAGAACAGTCTAGAGCCATCCTCTTTGGAACCCCCTTTCAGGTAGTTGAAAGCAGCTATCAAATCCCCCCTCATTCTTTTCTTCTGCATACTAAACAATCCCAGCTCCCTCAGCCTCTCGTCATAAGTCATGTGCTCTAGACCCCTAATCATTTTTGTTGCCCTTCGCTGGACTCTCTCCAATTTATCCACATCCTTCTTGTAGTGTGGGGCCCAAAACTGGACACAGTACTCCAGATGAGGCCTCACCAGTGTCGAATAGAGGGGAACGATCACGTCCCTCGATCTGCTCGCTATGCCCCTACTTATACATCCAGGGTCTCTGTGTCCTTCGCTGCTGTCTAACCGGAGAGGTGCGTTCAGGCAGTGTAGGATAGCTCTCGGGCAGAGGGAGGGCCCTGTGCTAGGGGCACAAGTAGGCAAATCGGGGCTGCAGCGGGAGCTGCTGAGTGCTCAGTGTTGTGGATAACCAGGCTGCTTATTTAGGTGCCAAAGGAGGACTTGGGAACTTAACTTTAGGCACCCATTTGAACAACGCCAGCAGGTCCCTGGGTTCTATCCTGGGTCAGTGCTTCGTGCTGGGCAGGTCCCCTCCCGTCTGTGTGTCTGGAAGTTGGGCACAAGGATCCCTGCCTAGCTCCCAGTGGAGCTGAGACAGAGCTCAGTACGTCTGTGGAACGCTTTGGAGCCGGTGGGGACTCCCTGCTGCTGTCCTGTGCAAGGCCATGGCGGCAGCTACCCGGTTCTCAGTTAACAGGCCAGGAAGGAGAACGGGTCCCGATCATTTCCTCCCTTTTTAGTTTGGGTTTTTGAAGCAGCTGCCCAGGCTGTGGGCACTGGTGGGTGGAGCTGGCTGGGCCTGCTGCGGGAGGAGACTCTTCCACTCTCGTTTCCTTCCTGTGCCCACAGGCCAGGTGCTGGGTTGCTAGCCCCACAGCCAATGACCTCTCGCCCTGCGGGAAGCAGCTGGGCAGGTCAGTGTGTGCCAGGTCCACCCGAGTGTTAATGGCGAGCGAATGGGCGACAGGGAGGCAACTGAATTGTTTCTCTTTTAACGGGTTTGCGGGCCTGGTAGGCGTCACCTGGGGAACAGCGAGTGACTGCACTTGGGTCCCATTCATTGCAAAGGCAGCAGCTTTTCTGGACTCCGGTTTTTATGTTTATAGGGTTTCAGTTCACATCTG
Organism: Natator depressus; assembly: GCF_965152275.1. Taxonomy (NCBI): domain Eukaryota; kingdom Metazoa; phylum Chordata; order Testudines; family Cheloniidae; genus Natator; species Natator depressus. The sequence goes on from NC_134259.1 coordinate 1,788,098, forward strand.
TTTTAGAGGCATTGACACTCCCTTCTCAGAGATGTAATAATCCCCAGGGCTCGCGCTGGGAGAGCAGCTTCTGCTTTAGCAGGAGAGGAAGGTTTTTAAGTCTCCAGCCCTCCTCCTCGTTGAGTCTGGTGAAATTCTGCCCATGTCAGGGCTCCCACCAGTTGTTGAAAAATCTGCAGCAAATAAAATCTTAATGGGCACTTACTGCCTTTTATAGTTCCCTAAATTTGGAGGTGGTAAAACATCTAGTTAAACGGGAAAGTCCAGGTATTTCCATGAGCAGACTCGGTCTCCCTCACAAAGCCAGTCTTTGTCTTCAGGTTAAATGAAAACCTGCAGAAACTCACAGAAGTTTATTTTCCCCAACATGCTCGTGTCCTCATCCACCATTTACGCTCCTGGTCTGAGGTCTGTCTAATCCGTGTGTCCAGCGTATGCCTAAAGCTCCATCCTCACTCTCTGGGGTTTTGTACTGTGCCTGGCACTGTGGTATCAAGCACTGTCCAGTTCAGAAGCACAGACCCAGGAACAGAATCCAGATCTCCAGAGTCCCAGTCCAGTGCCTGATCCTCCTGCCCATCCATCCTCTCTTGAGCATGTTCACAGGGGGCTAGAGGTCCATTGTTTTGCCTTTCCCCAGGGATATTTTGGGGTGTTTTTTCCCTTAGTATTTTAATCCTCTTTCCCTCTCCGACTCCTCCTCCCTCCCTCTCGGGGTTTGTGCTTTCTTTAGGGCAGAGATTCTGCTAGTAGCATGTGAGTTGAGCTTTGCAAGGAATCACGCTGCCCTTTCTCCTCACCCCCCTGAGGCCCTGTGCATTGCCCCACATGCCGGTCCATGGAGAGGAGTTGAGCGATGGGCCTCAGCTCTCCCAGAACTGCTAGATACCTGGGCCACCCGCTGCTGAGAGAGCTGACTGTGCAAAGTGCTGGGTGCTGCTGGCTCACTGCGGTGTTGCCTCTCAGGGTCCAGTTGGCCGGTCACTTTAAATCCAGCTGGACCAATGCTGTGGGCTTTGCAGGGCATCGTGGCCGCCACTAGAACTGGGGCAGCACGAGTGCCCTGTGGCATGCACTTCCATTGTATCCCCTCTCCCCTTGGTAGCAAGGAGGGAAGGCGTGTCCATTTTCTACTGCAGACACTAGCCCAGCTGGCTAAAAGGCTAAGCTCCCCCAGCTCCATCTGCAAGGGGTCTCTCGAAGGGGGGCAGGGAGCATGATCTTGTGGGTGTCTGCCAGTGGGCAGTGGGAGAGGAAGCCAATCTTCCAGCCTCGTTGTCTGGCTCTTTCCTGGAAAGTTAAAGCTCCTTCGCTCTTCCCCACCCCCTGCTAGGGGGTGTTTTTGGCAGGGGGCAAGATCATCCTCGAACCCACAGCACAGAGGCCATGGATCATCTCCAGGCAGTCAGGCAGATGAAGCCCTTGCTGTGGGTGGTGGAGCCTCCACAGATACATTTCCTGTAATCCTTGTTCCTTAACTCTGCAGTTCCAGCTCCATCGATGAGTGACCGGAGCGGCAGGACGGCAGGTGTATTGGGGCTTAGGTGAGGGACAGCTCTGGGGCAAGCCAACACCAATGGGAACCTTAGTCGCTGGGCTGTCTGCAGTGTGATGGGTCAGCTCCACAGCGCGTGCAATGGGAACTGGAACCGGTACCCGCAAGCCCCCTCCCCGCAGGGGCTGTGGCATTCCATGTTCTGGGATGGCGCCACTGGAGTTCGTCTGCCCCCCTCTGCTGGCAGTGCTTTCTGGATGGTGTTCTCCCTCCGCATTTCTTTCCCATTAGTTCCACTCCCACCCTGCCAGCCAGAGCCCCAAAGTCAACAAGCTGGAAGGACTCTCACAGGGCAGTGGATGTTCGCTGACCGGCTGGAGTCAAGTGAGACTCCTGCAGGGTGGCTTATGGGCCTGTCCAGGGCTGGCTCCCTTCAGGGGCTGGCGAGTTGCTCCAGAGCAGTTGGGGATGTTTCTGTTGCTGCGGAATTGCCCTAGAACCCGGCAGGAGCTGCTCTTCGCTGGGCCACTCTCTCCTCTCCATACTGGTGTAAATCGCAGGGGACACCAGGGGCTTTTCGGAGTTGCCCTAGATATGCCCTGGGACAGAGAAAGTGACTCCCAGCTCTAGCTCTCCTGGCCGCTCCTTCTGACTGTGGTGGCTAGATGGGTTCCCCTTAGCCCCAAGGTCTGGCCGGGGAGGTGTCTCTGAGCCCAGCAGAGCTCAGCCAGCAGTTGCAGGAGGCCAGTCGAAGCAGGATGTAGCGAGTGATGGTTTGTGTCTGGTGCTGTGATTAATTGCTGAGCTCCGGGGGAAGAAGATGAGTGGGGGGAGCTATTATCGCGCAGTGCATGGCCAGAGGTCAGAGATCATATATAGCAGCTGGGGCACTGTTTTTACAACACACAGTTCCCCCGAGGGAGGCAGAGGGATCAGATTTATCCCAGCAGCTCCTCACTGGAGTCTTACAAACAACAGAAAAAGTTCCTCTGCCCTGTGGCAAAGTCTCCTGCGCTTGGACTGATGGCAGTGGACCCCTCGGAGGGGCTGGAGTACCGCAGCCACCCGCTCCGTAGGCTGCGCAGGGTCAGGGGAAGCACTTCAGGGCACTGGAAATGAACAGGAGAGGATTTATTGGGAAGGGACACCTATCTCAGCAGCTACCATCCTCCCAGAGAAAGCCTGCTCCCTCCAAGGCACACAGCTCACCATGTTCGTCGCTCTGGGGTCGAACTGTGCCCCCCTCTCCAATTTTAATGGCGGGGACAGCTGGCATCTTATGGGATTTGCCTGAAATCAAAGCATTTAAGATGCAGTGAAATCCAGTTAGTAGCTGGGCTGCGTCTCACTCCTCTGTTCACCACGTTGAAACAGAGAAATAAAAGGAAAATGAGCACGCAGGAGACAGACCCTGGGAAACAGCTTTCACCTGCTTCCCTTCCTCCAAATGTTTGCAGTGAGCAGAGTTCCTCTTCCCCAGCTCCTGTCCTGGACTCTCCCCTCCCTGCCTGCAGCCCGGACCTCACGCTCTCTTCTCCAGGCTGCCAATCCAACACTTCACTGAGAAAGAAGGAATGGAGAGTCCTGATAAAAGATGAAGGGTCCTGCTCTCTTAGCAAACCCATCCTGGATGGCAGAGCGGTGCTGCTGAAGACACCGCCTTTTGGTGCCCCTGTTCCAAAGCAGCCTGGCCTGGCCAGAGCTGGTGAGAGGGGAAGTCTGGGCAAGCTTGTTAATGGACTTAGTGCAGGTGGCTTCTCTTGTGCTCCCAAGGGACTGAGAATATAAAACATAAGCTGTGTTGGGCTGGAGGGTTTCCAGGGAGTTCACTCAGCTCCTCCTCCCAGACTCCTGGTGCTTTGCCACCCGGTGGCTGTGGCTGTGAGTCAGTGCCCCGGCTCCTCTCTGCCCACAAGGGGCAGTGAGTCAGAGATGCAAGGGAGGAGATTCATGGCGTGTGTCATGGACCAAAAGGCACCTGCTATGAGCAATTAATTTTAAACCATTATAAATTGTAACAGCAAGTAGCAGAGCATCCTCCCGGCTCCCAGAAGAGCCCGGAAAGAAGTCACAGTTCCCTGCTTTCTATGGGGCTGCATCTGAGCAAAGCCCAGGGACAGAGCTGTAAGTGGAGGGGGTGCCCTGCGTTTGGGAGTGGATTGGAATTGCCTCAAGGGTTTTAAATCACTGATTTCCACCCCCGCCTCCTTCCTTGTTACGGCTTGGCCTGTTCCTTTGGGCTAATTCCATTGTTCAGCTGGTGATGGGAACCAGGGATTTGGGGTGGGTTTGCTAGATTCTGAAGCCTGGATGAAACCCTATCTCTGCCTTGGTTGCATGGGCTCCACATGGGGAAATTTCCCCCCTGCCCCATCTCCCTTCCACAGGCCTCTTGGCTTAATGATCAGCCTTGAATTACTCCCTTTTTAAGCCTGTCCAGATGCATTGAGAAACTGCTCCGATCTGTTTGTTATGTAAAGTTCCACCATTTGCAAGTGCCAGTTGCATGGTTCCTTCCCTTCTGAATGTCCCTCAGGTGTCAGCAGGCCCGGTGACTTTTGCATTCGCACCCTATTGAGGAGGGGAGAGCTGGGGCCCTTCTGGTGCTAGGTGTTTCACAGACACTGTGTTGTTGGGAACAGGCAGGTCTTCAAGGTCTCTGCAGTGTCTCAGGAGGGCTGGCATTCCTCCTTCAGCAACATTCCTGACACCGGATCCCCACCTGTCTGTGCACTGCAGGTGGGACAGGTTGCTGCAGCCCTTCGCCCAATATAAACATCAGGAGAACAAAGGCTCACTGGGATAGCCCCTCCAAGGCTGCACATTTCCAGTTCCCGCCAGGTAAAGCTCTAGGCCCGGAGTTAATGTTTCACAGAAAAGCCAGGAATGATTGCCCTAAAAGGATCCATCTCAGGGCTCTTTAATGCTGCTCCTGCTTGCCAGGACCATAGCAAGTGCACAAAGGGAAGAAGAGTGAAAGCGGCTCAGCCAGGGGTTGCTGTGTCCATCTGAGAGCTCAGTGCAAGCTTTTATTTTGAGTAGCCTTCCTTCTCCAAAGGGTCCCAGTGGATGGAGGGATCTGGAGGGGGATGCACGCATCCCAGGGGAATAGCACAGGTTTATTCTGGCTGGCTTCGCAAAGACACTGAGATGCCCATTAATTAAATGCTGCTTTGTCTCATACAAAATGTAGGAATCCCAGGAGGACAAGTGTATTAACTTCCTTCCCCCAGGGATTGTGGAGTCACCACTGTTATGAGGCACGTTGATTTTATGAATGTTTATAAACTTCCATCAAACTCTCTTCTTCTGGGCCTAATGTGCCAACAGGTGCCACATTCCTCCCTAGAGGTGGCAGCATTTCAGTGGTGGGTGAGACCAATCCCCGCCTGGGACATCACCAAGCGGAGTGAATGAACATCCATGAATTGCTGTGAGGCCGTGGGTGGGGAAGATGCTGCAACAGGAAAAGGTGGGGAGTTATTTCTGCTGTTGGGGGCTGCACAGATAGGGTCTTTTCATACTTCAAGTGGTTTCCAGAGATAATGGATACATCCCAGAGGGCTTTCCCCTGCTGTGGAGAGGAAGGAGCTGCCATGGCACCAGAGTTAAATGTGCTCGGGGTCCAATATTCCCCCGCCCTGGTTAGCAATCACCGTCTCGACATTGGGCATGCGTGTCTCCTCCTCTCAAGAGGGAGCCACTTAGGTTTTGGTTCCTCCTGAGGCTCCGTCCCTGGGACCCAGGGGCTCGTGATCCCCAGGAGACAGAAGCTCCAGGTGGTGAGTGGAGCCCTCACATCAGGAAGAGTGATGGCTGAAGTGTCCCAGTCCAGCTCAGTAAACCAAAGGCTCTCAGGCGGGTGATGCGCCTCTCCCCAGTGGTGTTGTCCAAGGGAGGTGGAGACTGATGGGGGAGAGGCTGCATTCCTTCCTTCCAACCTGGCCAGGCAGCAGTTTGGGTTTGCACTGCAGTATGGGAACAGGGAGGCCATGTGAACGCGGAGAAGGCACCTGGCAGGGCTGGGGCTGCAGAGAGGCATCAGGAGGAATCTCAGCTATTCCACCCTCCACTAGTTCCGTGCATGACCCGGCCGGTTACAGAAGGAGGCACTGGATTTGCCCTGTGATTTTGGGGGCGCAGGAGGCTGACACGTTTCCCTCCTCCACCCCCAACGCTGGGGGAGATTTGGGAATTCAGAGAGCAGCTACGGCTGTGCTGGTGTCGGGCTGAGAGGGGCTGGAGAGTCTCAGCAGAGGGATCGTCTCTGGAGAGGGGGTGAGAAGGTGCGGAGGGGCGGCTCCCATCCAAGGCATCAGGAGAGCTCGGAGGGGCGCTGAATACCAGCTGAAGCTGCACAGCCCCTTGCCGTGTCGCCAGGACGTAGGGAGGCTGTTCAGACTGACCAGTCTCTGCGGAGCAGAGTCCCCACTGGAAAGGGGTTTGGGGCCAGAGCCCTCAGCCTGCCTGGGTTCACACAGACTCCAACCCCCCTCGCACCTGGCACTGCAGCGGGATCCCAGGGCCAGCCCCTGCACTGGGGCAGTCAGTGGAGTCTCACCAGGCCTCTGGGCTCCAGCCTGACTCTGCCTTTGCCGAGCAGCAGAGCTGGGGAGGCACTGCCAGGCCAGCTGAGCCCGAGAGGCAGGCCTCTCGCCCGTGCGTTTGCCAGGGGAGGCGAGGGGGGTCAGTGTAGCTAACTCTAAAGGTGAAAGCTTATGCTCAAATAAACTGGTTAGTCTCTAAGGTGCCACAAGTACTCCTTTTCTTTTTTCTTTTAACTCTAAAGGTGTAACTCTGCCTGCCCACGGCCACAAGGGACAAGCTTCCCCCCCCGCTGGCTCCTCACAGCTTTCCCCTCCGCCGCTCCGACAGCACCAGAGTCAAGGGAGGCTAGTTCAGAGCAGGGTGCGGCACCACGGAGCAGTGACTCCTATACTGAGCCATTGCTTTGCACAGAGGAGGGCTGCTGCCCATGGGGCCTGTGTATTTCCCTCCCCCACCCCTACGAGAACGGGCCTCAGCTTTCAAGGCTTCTCCTCTTGTGAGCGACAATAGCTCCTGTGGTTGTGCTCTGCGCAAGGGAAGCTGTTTCTCCTCATCACAGTTTGGCAGGGGCCGGGGCCTAGGTGATGGCTGGAGAGTTTGGAGTTGAAAGATGTCTGTGCGTGGAGCCGCCCTCCGCCCGCTGCAGTACTGCAGCCAGGGATCTACTGGCAATCATAACAACAGAAACGTGCCGGCGGGGGGGGGGGGGGTTTGGGAAGTGTGTTGTGGACCGGTGCTGGACCCCCTCCCCAGCACGCCCACAGGCAGCCTTAAGGAATGGCCAAAAAAAAATAGAAACTTTTGAAATCAGAAAGAAGCCAATCCCCACCTCTCCTGGTAAGCACTTCCTGTTGGGATTAGCAGAGCTGGTGGGCATGTGTGCACTCTTTCTTCAGGAAATACCTTTAGTAAGCCCTGGTGGGGGTCTCCATGGCAACCGGCGAGAGGACCTGCTGATCTAAGCCATTCAGTTCTTTATTGTTCCCTGCATCTCTTTGTTGGCTGCTTTATTGCAATCACTCTGGCAAACACAGCAGTTTGCACCGGTTTTGTGAGGACTGAATGCGGAATTTCTCCATTCCGATGGCCTAGTCTGGCCCAGGGCCATTTGCATGCAAAATCCTTAAAAACAATTAAAACAAAATTTAAAAAAAGAGCTGGATTAAGAGTCTGGCTGAATACTGAAGGGCTAAAGGTTAATCTACGTTGCTCCCTTCCCTCAACTCTCCTACCCTGTGCCTCTCCCGCGGCTCTGTCCTCTTTAACCCTGAGAAGAGTTTTCTCCCCTTGCTCTTTTTAAGACTGGGGGCGATGAACATTTTACTTGCTAGGAAATTGTTTCTCTCTCCTCCCCTTCACCCTCCCCCCTGAAGGAGGCCAACTCTTCGGAAAGCTAACGACAGCTATATGAACTTAGTGACATTTACCATCTGGCTTGAACTTGCCAGACTAAACTCCGTTCTTAGTTCCCTTTCAGAGTAATAAAAGCTGCGGAGAGCTGGGGACGTTACATCATGCGTATACTTTTCAGACTGGTTTCAAAGCAATTACACATTCCACCTGGGCCAGAATTGCCCCTCCTCTAGCCAGAGATGTCAGGTTTCCCCACAGGCTGTCAGTCCCTCACTAGCAGCCACTAGCCCAGGAATGATGCACCCTCCCTCCAGAAGCTCAAGTTACATCCTCAGACTTGGAATTCAAAAAAGGAAAAGTTTAACGTGAAGGATCTGGCGTTCTTCTTTCTCTCTCTTGGTCTAGCCCACTGAAGGGCTGCTCTGCAGCTGGGTTTGTACAGTTACCGTCAATAATCTCACAGCTTGCAGCTTTTTCATGAAAAAACTTATTTTAAGTGTTACCTCTATATTTAGCCCTGGTGTGACCACTGCTGGAATCCTGTGTTCAGTTCTGGTGCCCACAATTCAAGGAGGATGTTGATAAATTGGAGAGGGGGCAGAGAAGAGCCACAAGAATGATTAAAGGATTGAAAAACATGCCTTATAGCGATAGTCTCATGGAGCTCCATCTATTTAGCTTAACAAAGAGAAGGTTACGGGGTGAGTTGATCACAGCCTGAGAGTAGCTACTTGGGTAACAAACATTTAATAAAGGGCTCTTCAATCTAGAAACATAGAACATGTGCCAATAGCTAGAAGGCGAAGCTAGACAAATTCAGACTGAAATAAAATGCACATTTTTAATGGTGAGAGTAATGAACCTGTGGAACAATTTACCAAGGGCGGTGGCAGATTCTCCATCCCTGGTGATTGTTAAAACTAGTTGGATGTTTTTTCTAAAAGCTCTGTCCTAGGAATTATTTCAGGGAAGTTCTGTGACCTGTGTTATGCAGGAGGCCAGACTAGGTGATCACAACAATCCCCTCTGGCTTTGGAATCTAGGAAATGCAGCTCAAGGCTGGGTACTTCAGATAGCAGTTTGTGTGACAATACATTTGGACTCTTATAGTTCGTGCCTTTTCAGCCAAGGGTCTCCAAGCACTTCTAAAGGAGTTGACTGAGCCTATGAGACAGGGAAGGGCCTGGTTGATTCCGCTCTGGGGCATAAGGCATCAGCAGCCTACCAGTGCACATTAACCCTGCGCAGGGATTGTAGGACAGGAAGTGCAAAGCACTCTGACTGAAACTACAGGGCAATTTAAGGAGGCAGAATTTATTTGCCAATCACGGAGTTTGGTTAGGATAGCGGGTAACGCCCATGCTGACAGAAAGCACCATAAGCCAGCACCACTTCCTGCAGCTCCTAGGCCATCTCCCACCCAAGGTCTGTGACCAAGCCAGTCCTTGCTTAGCTTGTGGGAGAGCTAAAAGGGACATGACTGGCTGTGCGTTAACCATGCAGTCACGGTGTGGGGGTTGCAGGCTGCGGGTCTCCTGGGTGAAGCGTTTCTTTCCCGAAGGGGCACTGATATTCAGGAAGTGTCTTGACAAATCCCTGGACTCCCAGACCTCAGACTAGGGAGTGTCGGCTCTAAGTGGAGTTGCTGTGGCAAACAGCTGGTGCTTGAGAGCTGAGGCCCATGTGGAGCCCCTGAGTCCACGCGTAGCACTGCCCCAGCGAAGAGAGACCTGATGAATGTGGGGTGGGTAGCTTTTCTCTGACTGGTGTTGCACAATAGCACCTCCAGGTCTCCCCACTCTCCTGAGGGCAGTGACTCCCCATCTTTCCTGCCCCCATCTAGGCAAAGGGAGAGGAATGCCACACTGCAGCCTTATGTCGCTTAAAATGTTTTTTAACTCTGATATTCCTTCTGTTCCGCCCAGCTCTTCCCGAACGTCTGGTGCTGGGAAGCCCTGCCTCTTGCCCTGAGTTATGGTGCAGGAGTGACTACCGTTGGGTCCATTTTGGGGGGACTCCTTCTCTGCTGTCGGGAGCTGCCCAGGTTGCCTGTTCAGTGCCTCCCTGCACAAAGGGAGAAAGACAAAGGTCTGGGAAGAATAGCGGGGAGTTTATCTGGCTTATTAAGCCCTTGCTAGAGTGGGCAGCTTGTTCTGGGATTGATCTGGTGCCGGAGGAGAAGCTGAACAGCGCCCAGTGCAATCTAGCAGCCGGCGGCTTTGTCCCCCTCTGGAGGAGCTGCACCTGTTGGCTTGTTTTAAGTTACAAAGTAGTAGTGTGTATGAAAGAGACGTTTCAGCCCGACAGAGCCCAGTGATCAAACAGGCTCAGTTTAATTAACATGCACCAAGGACAAACCAGCATCACCGCTCACATAGCAGGCAGGCCTCTCCCAAGAGGAGGGGGTGGGGAGCTGTGGGCTCAGAGACTTCTGTGGGAATTGCGAGCCAAATGTTCTCATGGGCTGTCTGCTCCTGTAATTCAGCTCCCGCTGATAGTTTGCTGCCTAGGGCCCGATCGCCAGCCTCTTACAGGAATAGTTACTAGTCAGGGAAAGCTTTCAGGAGTTGTTTTTTGCCCAACCTACAGCAGGGATAGGACTGCAGGGGACAGAGCAGAAACCCAGTCAAATGTGTTTCCAACTTTTGTCACCAATGCCAAAAGCATCTGTCTGTCCCCTGAGTTGGACCCTGGTCTGCCTCTGCTCCATGCCCCCTTCAAGGGGCTGCGGAGTCGCCCAAAGGTTCTGAGTGCCAGACAGCCAGACATCCCCGTGTGACATACTCCAGTGATTCCCAGTATGAACAACTGTCCCTCCCGTACCCTGACCGCTCCTCTACCCCGGCCCGGAGGCTGTAGAGTGCACACACAAAATGCAGGCCGGCAGTTCCTAAGACACCCGAGCCCGCCTCCTTTTAAAGGTACTCCATCCGTCTGCCCCGGAAGGGCCAAGCTGCCGTTGTTTTCAGCATGGCAGGCATACTGCTGGGATGCCACCGGCTTGTCCAGAGCAGTTGCATCCACCTCTCGGATTAGCTGCTGCACCCAGACTGCGCTTCCAGAGCCATGAAGGGGACATGAGTGAATAAGCTGCCATCAAAATTAAGCTACCCTGATGCCAGCACTCTCCTCCCCCCACCCCTCCTTGTGCCTCCAATGGAAGCGCATGACCTTGCTGGATTATCTGGATGCTGGGTCTCTAACCCAGCCCCTCTCCTTCCATAGGGGTTAGCTACCCTGGACATGCTCATTAGCCTGTGAATTCATTTTCCAAGCGTTCCCACCGGGCCTTGTTTTCAGCTCTGCTCCTAAGTGCAGAGATGTGCTCTGGGTTACCAGCGGCCTGCCTTGCCTCCTGACTCCCCTTGCTCATCGACTCCAGCTCAGAGAGAACCCCTGCCCATCCCGTCCAGCACCTCTGCACTTTGAGCCCGCGTGGTCATGCAGTTAATGTAAAACAGCCTTTGACTTTAAGGAGATGGGGGGAGGGGCTTTGTTGTCTTAGAAACGAGATCTGGCCCCCACTCCCATGCTAATGGCTAACCTCCTCCCAGTTCTAGCCCCTCCCAGAGAGAAAGAAAAACAAGAGCCTGAAATTAAAAAAGCAGCCTTGGCCCCGTTAGAATGTGAAGCTTCGAACCCGCCATCGGGATCCCTGCCTGGAGAGCAATGGGTCCTCATCAGCCCTGTGCCCATGTTCATGCATCAAACACCCCTGTGAAAAATAGCATCCCTGGGGTTCTGCATGCAGCTGACCCAGGATACTGGATAAAGCTGATTGATTGTAAATTGTCCTGAAGTTTTGTTCTCCCCCAGATTCCTCCCCCCACACCCCGAGCAATCTTCTCACCATTTCTATAGGTCCAGCTGAGACATGTGTAAGGATTTGCAGACTGTCGTAGACTATCATAGAATTGCAAGCAAGCTTTCTTGAAATTCTTTCCAGGCCAGTTTTATAGGCAATGCCTTGCCCTGGTCCCCAGCACAAACACAGTGCAGAGGATTTGTACTAGCTCTGGCCTGTTGAACAGGAATGTTTTCTTCCTGGCTAGAGTTGCTTTTTACGGTCCCAGAGTTTGTTTAATGGAAGAGGACACCTCCAACATGAACTGGGAATCTGAAGGGTCTAATAATCCCTGTTCTAAATCTCCCAGCAGTGCAGCGACCAGATAATTGCACAATAACTGTGGTTGGCAATATTGGAGCAGTCCATGGCACTTCTGGGTGTGACTCCAAACTTCAAAGACTGATTTATATCAAAGCTTTTGGCTTCCTCACATCCCTGGGTGCACAGAGCACTGGCTGGGCTTAGGCTGAAATGCTAGCAGGACTTTCACAGACAAAGAAAAACCTCACAGGCTGAGTAACATCAGCAATAAGCAAGGCACAAAAGCAAAGCAAGGTGGCCTGGCTTGCAGAGGGGATGAGTGCTCACAGCTCCTCTGTGGCTTCAGTGAGAGACATAAAAAACCAGGCCACAAGCCTTCACCAAGTGATCCTTTCCTAAAAGAAATAACTGCATGAGATGGATATGATTTAAACTGTACCCTGCTTACCCCGCTTGGAGAACAGATGCTAACACAGTTTCAGGGCGAAAAAGATAACAGGGGAAAGTGTCTTCTTATTATTAGTGTTACTATTGCACGTAGGAGTCCTGGCCATGGACTCGTTGTGCTGGGCGCTGTACAAACACAGAACAAAAGGACAGTCCCTTCCCCAAAGAGCTTACAATCTAAGACAAGAGATGAGCAATCACACGGACCAACAGGGGAGTACAGGAAACAATGAGACAGTGTTGGTCAACGTGATGGACTGTGGTCTCAGCTCACCAACAGCCTTGGCTTGTCAGGTTTTTTTATAGACATTGTGGGAAAGGAGGTTTTAAGGAGGCTTTTGAAGGTGGATCGTGAGATAGCTTTGGGGAGCAATTTATAAGCATCCGAGGCAGAGTGGAAGAAAGCACAAGGCTGCTTGTTTGAAATTTTAGCGAGTGGGTGATGGAGGACGGAATCATGGGCTGATCAGAGGCAGGAGAGTAGACATCTCAGTAGAGAGTGAGAGAGGACAAGTGTGGGGGATAACTGTACATACCCTTGAAAGTGAGGGCAAAGCAGCTTATGTCTGATGCGATGGAGTGAGGAGTTTTCGTGAGATGGGATCATTTTCTGGAGTGATTTCTTTTGTTGTTGGTCTGTTGTTTGTTATTGGAAAGGAGGGAAAAGCACAACATTATACTGCAGAGCCCTTTGTGTCTGAGCACACAGCTGGGTTGGAAATCTGCTTTGTAAGGTGCCTGCGACTAATAAATTGAAACACAAAATGCCAGAGCTACTAGAAATGAACATTTCATGAGGTTGTACAAGATCAAAGAAAGCAAGATGGCTTTCTCTGATTCCTCAAAGGGTTGTTGTCAGTCTAAAACTCCCATATTAAAAAACATTTTATTTGTGTTATTGATAAACTTCTGAGGCAATTGGCACCCTGCCCTTGGTGGTTTGGGTTGACAGCACTGCAGGGGGGATGGTGAATTTTCCTCCTAACAGTTCATTCAAGTTTTTCTTTAAAATCACAAAAACGTTTTGGCTGTTTTCTCTTAAACGTTTCCCCTCAAAGCATCTCATATGTATAAGAAATAAAGAAATGCCTAAAAAACAACAACAACAAAAAACAAGACAGGATCTATAGCAGAGAAAAGTGAAGTTCCTCTAAATGGATCTTTCATTTTTAAATACTAAAATATTATTTGTATTACCGTTGCCCTTAAGAGACTAGGTCCTTGTTGTCCAAGGTGCTGTACATAAATATAGTGGCAGTCCATGCCCTGAAGTTGCACTGTTTACAGGTGTGATTTTTAAACCAATGCAAGCCTCTTTAGGGGGCGGGGGGTGTTAGCTAAAGTAATTAGAAATTCATTTACGCTAAACTGAAATAAGTGTCCACACACGGAGTGCCACCAGCGTGGTAGTTTAAAAACTTATTTAAGTTAAACTGGTGTAACTTTGTGGATGGGGCAAAACCATGTTGCAATGCAGGATAACACCCCAGAGTAGCATGGGAAGAAAACTGCACTTAGCAATCAATACCTCGGCAAGCTTTTTTCAGTGTTGTTTTGTGCTTACATTGCTGGAATTGTTTGCCCAGGTTTTTGTGTGTGTTTGATGGCTGCAGGGTATGAAGTGCCCAGCCCCAGGGGTTCTGGACAGGTAAGTCATCTCTTGTAAACGACTTTACCTATACCTATGGAGCAGACAGAGCCATGCTTGTAGGGGTCAGACGCTGTAGCCCGAGTCTCCAGCTCTGGGAACAAGTGGTTTTCTGAGCATGATGCTGGGATAATGCCAATGCTCAGAGTGCGCCCACTGGTGTCTCTTTATGAGTTCCTCTCTGGGGGAGGGGAAGGGGCACTGCTGTGTGTTTCTAGCAGTATCTACCAGAAGGCTCTTGCCTATTTGATGGATGAGTGCACTGATAAATTAGCCTAGCGCTGGGGCTGGGAGTATGTAATGCCACTCAGGCATTGGGGAGGCTGTGGGAAGTCTGATACACGGAGGAAATCCAGTTGACGTTTTGCTCTTGGATTCAATATCACGCTGGTGGAAAAAGCCTCCAAATTGAATTGGAACCCGAACAGGGCTGATGGGGATGGGAGCAGGCGAGAGGGGCAAGCTCTCATCCTTTCCAACACTGGATGTGAGCTGAACCAAGCCTATGGAGCCGTGGACACCTATGCCATGCCCCAGAGAGACACCCTGGCTTTCACAAAGTGTCCTGCTCTCCCTGGCACTGCCAGGTATTGCACCAAGCTAAAGCAGTGATTTGTTTGGCATCGGAGGGTGGGTATCTCCTTTGACATCCTCCCCCCCACCCCTTTGTTCCTGGCCCTGCAACTCCCAAGTCCTTCCAGCCATGATGCCTTGAGCAGCTGTAGGGAGAGGGATTGAACCTCTGCAGGGGTAAAGACTTCTCTGCGGGAGGCCATCGTGACAGTTCACCTTATAGGCAACTAGTGTCTTTAGAAGCAATGTCTCCCCTTGAGACTCTGCTCCCCGAGGCAGAGCTCGGGGTCTGGGAGAGTGCACGAGTCGGTCTCTGTGTATTTCAGCCGACACTGCTTTAAAATGATAGGTAGGTAGAATGAGCTGCTTCCAGACTGGACTCATCTCAAGTGGCTTTGAAGCCAGCAGGGCTGCGAGGCGTTTAAATCCCTGCTTGGAGCCAGGAGGTGCAGAGTAGGTGGTTTGCACATGAAACCTCTGGAGGGCTCTGTCTGTTCTCATACACTCGGAGGTTGCAGCCTTGCTCCTCAGCTACACCTTTGTATCAGGTGTTCTCTAAAGCAGGAACCGGAGAGGAATCCTGGAACAGTGATCCTGCAAGACCGAGCGGTTTAAAAGGCAGTGCCCGGGGCCCAGCCCCCCAGCCCACACCTGCTCAGACAGGCTCCAATGTAGTTGGGAGACAACAGATCAAGTAGAGTTGGAGAGTCTTGGAGTGAAGAGAAAGGATCTTTGTGCTGCTAAACCAAATGTTGCATTTGATGGCAGCTGCAATTCTCCCATCGTAATAGAGTTGGAAACTTGGAATACTCCAGCCAGCACCTGTTCAACTGGAGGCTCACCTGAGCTGACCCGGCCCACCCAGGACGCTATTACAAAAGCAATTATCACTTTAGCCTCTGCCTTAATGCAGTTCCCTTAATTGATCCTCCTCCCCCCCCTTCCTTAAAATGCTTTAAGCAAAGTGGTAATCAGGCAGCATGAAACCTGGCCTGCTTTGCTGGCTGCCTTCTCTGAGCTTTGCAGGAAGCGAGAAATTGGGCAGAGCGTGGTGTTCCCAAGGGCAGCCTCTGCATGTGCTCTTAGGGGGGTGGGGTGGGGTGGGGTGGGGGGAGAGTCATGCACAAGCCAAGATTTTCAGACGTGAGTGGCAATTTTGGGTGTCCAACTGAAGACCCCCTTAAAGGGGCCTGATTTTCAGAAAGCGCCCAGCACCCACCCTCTGAAAACCAGGCCTCTTTGAGACTTCTCAAGTTGAGCCCCCAAATTCACTTCTGAAAACCTTGGCCAAAGTATTTTCTGACCCTCAGGGGCTGGGCTGAATGATGCTTGGTAAAAGGTCAAAGGGCGCATGAACAGCCTCAACTTCCTTGCTAATGTCTGGGTTATAAAATGAAGGTGAAATGCTTAATCCTGCTGCAGTTGCTTTTAACCTCTGCCTCTTCTTCCCATCTCCGCCCTGCTCTCTGGGCTGCATGGCAGGCCTGCTAGCTGCCGTGCTTTTCAGGCTAACAGGTAGGTGAGCTGAATTGCCCTTCGCACCATGCCGTCTTCAAGTCAGGATGCCGCCACCTGCCTGGCAAGCATGGCGCCCCGTTGCAGCTGTTGTTAGCTGCTTCCCGCGCCCATCGTCGCAGCTGAATTAAAAGGCAACGGCCCATCACACTGTGCCCCAACACTGCTTCTCCAGAGAGCCACATGTGGAAAGCGGAGACCTGCGTGCCCGAGCAGGGCTTGGCCTGCAGAGTCGCTGCAGGAGGGTGGTGCAGGAGACTCCCCGTGGGACGCGCAAACCCCAATAAACATCCGTTCACAGCGTGGTTTCCTTTTGTCTCTATTTTCTTTCTCTCCTAACTCTTCCAGTTCTGCCCAAAGCGAAAATTGAAGTGGAGTCGCATTCGGCTCACCCTGGCGACCTCCTCCTATTGCGTTGCCGGCTGCGGGACGATGTCCAGAGCATCAACTGGGTGCGAGATGGGGTCCAGCTGGCAGAGAACAACCGGACGCGCATCACTGGGGAGGAGGTAGAGGTCAGGGATGCTGTGCCTGAGGACTCAGGGCTCTATGCCTGCATGACCAACAGCCCCTCAGGGAGCGAGACCACCTACTTCTCCGTTAATGTCTCAGGTTCGTAGCAGCCCTGGGACTGGGCACAAAGGGAAGGGGGGCCCAGTTGCCTGACTGCAGGGCAGGAAGCAGATTACTTGTGTGGGAACCAGATGTAAATCTTGCGTGCACACACCTGCAGATTGTCTTATCTTTCTTCTGGTAGCTGGTGGGCTGTTTTGGTCTGTGGGGTACTGGTCAGGGAACCCTGAAGCTTTACAAAGGCTTGATGTGCGGCCAGCACCAGAGCATCCTCATGCGCCCTCCCTGCCATGTGTCCTGGAGCAGTTCTAGGAATCAGCTGATGCATTCGCTGTGCCGCAGCGCTGCACATCCATCCATCCGGGATGCACATTTGTAGCATGTTGGACTTCTCACCCCCCTCCTTTCATTGGTTGTGCTGCCTGCCGCAGCGGAGATGGGCAGATGTGGCAGCTTCTTCTGCTCATGCTGCAGCAGCTGTTCCCCTGGGGCTGATCCTGGAGTGGTATGACCGGGGAAACGAGCACTAGGGTAACGGAAATGTGTAACACCCACCCAAGGACTCTTTCCAGTGCTGGCTGCAGGAGGCTCCCTGGAATGGTTTGGAGCAAAGGTGTTGCACAGCAGGGTGTATATGGGGGGATTCAGAGCAGTTGCTGGGCTGGCTGGACATGGGAGGCGAGGCCCTAGGGACAGGTTAGCTGCTAAGAAATGTCTGGGGAGTTGTGAGTGGGTTTGCAAACCCCGTCTTGCAGACCGAGAGGGCGGCGTGCACCTGTGCATCTGTCTCATGACCTCGGCCTGCTGTAGCCATGTCACGTAGCTGTTTTGAGCCCTGGAAGGTGTGGGAGAAAACTGCCATGGGGTTGTCTCAGGTCAGGGGCAGGAAAAGCCAGCTAAGTTTGACTGTGCCAGCTGCACATTTTGCTGGCTGCTCTGAGCGCGGGGTCACCATGGGGTCTGGTGCGCAGGGTTCATCAGGACGCCGCTTGCGGAGGGGAACACCAGGGAAGCAAATGGGAGTCCATCCTCCAGAAGACCAACAGCCGCTGGGTTTTACTGCCGACCCTGGAACAATCGGGCCGTGTTCTGAAGAGGAAGGCTGGGAGCATTAGCAGCTGTTCCCAAGCAGTCAGCCAGCAGAGCAGGGAAGGTGCAGGAGAGAAGGGAGGAGGTGGGTAACTGGGCATTTAGGAATCAGATGAGAACGCCTCAGCAATGCTGGGAGCTGCCTATCGAGTGACCCAGGGGCCCAGCCTTTGACTCCCTGAGAGTTCCAGTCTGGCCCAGTTGGCTGCTCCCTGCTGGCAGGTGTATCCCGTACAAATGGGGGCAGAACTGTTTATTCAGCCTGTCGGATCGGTGACTAGGTCACGGCCCTTTCACCATCCAGAGGACTGGGCGCGGGCGGCCCGGCCCTGCAGAGCCTGTCGTTACAGCTCTCTGAGCTGTTTTGGCCCGTCCATCCTGGGCACGCAGCCATGCTAGCACTAGCCGTGGTCCGGCACAGCATTTTCCGGCCCGGGGGGCCCATCTTCAGGCTGATTTCAGTGACTGGTGAGGGAGGCAGATGGTTTTCTAACAACCTCACTAACTAAAAACTTCCCATAGATTTACCCCCATTAGAGAATCTGGATTGGGCTTTCTTAGCCTGTCCCCACCTTGGGTGTGGATGCAGTGTCACAGCCATGCCTGCCATTCACCCTGTTTGGAAAACAGCTTCAGACATGCTTACAAGCATTAGCCAGGCTCGGATCTAGATTCATTACGAGGCGGGCTGGGCAGTGTCGAGGTCCCATGGTGCCAGATAAATCCGATCACAGGTGAAGAGGAACTGGGTGGGAACTGGTGGCAGAGTGGCTAGAATTAGCGCCTGATGGTGGTTAGGAAGCTGAGCTGCTGCATAGGGAGGGGCTCATGCAGTCTGTACCTACGCGCCTGCAGAACCTCAGCTCTCACGCAAAGGTGCGTTGTGTCTCTAACCTTTGTGTCAAGAGAAATGCTTAGAAATGTGACCTGACCGTAACTGCTAGAGCATTGTCTGCCTGAGCCTGCAGACAGACTGAACTGATCGCTCCCAGGGGGGTGAGCTGCGGTGCATCTCACTGTCCATTTAAATGTCAATGCTATTAACCATTTCCCTGCTGATCGTTGTAGCAGACACATCCAGCTAGTGCTTATGCCACAACCTCAACTCCCCTCCCTGGGGCTGAAACCCTCAGCTAATCCCCACTCTTCTGTTTCGTCCCCCCAGCTCCCTTCTGATGATGTAGTGCTGTGTTGCCAATGCCACAGTGCCTGGTACGCTGAAAGCAGAAGTGTGGACATTACATTGAATTGAGTATGAAAATCGGCAAGGCCAGGCTCCTAGCACTGATTGCGCCATTTACTGTCCTCCTTAGTTGATTTAAAATCCCTGTGTTCGAACTGAAATGCAGCTGCTGTGGAGCACCGGGCCTCCTGCACGGTGGCGTGCACCGCGGTGTCTAGGGCCTGCCCCACGGAGTTAGGCCAGGTTTGCTGCCGAGTCCTGGGGGCCGTTGGTTGTGTGTGGGCGGGTGGGAACTCTCAGCCCCTGGTCCTGTCTTGGTTAGGGCTGTTATGGGATGTGGTTGCAAGGCCAAGGAGAGAGAGGGAGGGGCCAGGCAGGGGCCAGACTTCCTCCATTTCTCCCTGAGTGCCAAAGGAGCACAGGTCTGAGCAAGGGGGCAGATTCCTTCCGAGTAGACGACTGCCCAGAGTGCTCCGCTTCCTCTCCCCTGGCCCCAGAACCCCTGTACTCAAGTCCCTCCCAGGGCCAAAGGGATAGCTTGTTTTGACCCTCCTGGTTTCCACTGTCCACATGAGCGTCCCACTCCGCGCTCCTCCGTGCCTGGTGTTGGAGTCTCACTCTGCTACATGAAAGCCTGCAAAAGGGGGTGGGCCAGCGAGAAGCCAAGGTGGCTCCTTCTGTGCTGCTCAGTATCCGCCTGGCAAGTCTGACCCCCCTCCCCGGTGAATGGAGAGCTCTCCTTGCCTGAGCTCTGGTTCCTGCGCTCTCTGCCCCCTTCACATGACGACACAGCACGGATGAGGGTGCAGGCAGCAAATCACGTTGCCATGACTTGCTGGTCCCCAGCGTGTGGAATGTACCAGTGAGCATCTGTCTGGGAGGGGCATGCTGGGAAGCCCTCCCTTCCCATTGTCCCCTGGGCGGGGGGAACGGGGAGCTGTTACGTACAGTTCCTAAACCCTGCCTTTTAATTCTGCCCATTGGAGCTATTCTGCAAGTTGCTCTGGGGCTGTTTGTATTAGTGGGAACCCCCTTTGCTGCTTAGACGAGGGGGTTGAATGGCTCCTAGGCAGCCCAGTGACTAGTTCCCCTTGTGCAGGACCCTAGCCCAGCCACTCCACGGGGAGCTTCACTGGCAGTATAGACTCAGGGGCGTAGCGGTTTGGAGCTGTGTCTTTGCACAGAGTCTGATGAGTTCAGTTATCCCCACACAGTTTTGTAACTCCACAGGACCCATCAGCTGATTAAAGCCGTAGGTGACACTGGGTGAGTAGGGCCAGTGGGTTAGCTGGCCTCCTATGTGAGGGGCTGTTCTCTTGCAGCTGAGCTGGCACATGGGGGAGGAAGGGTAAAAGCCACACACAGGAAGGGATGTGGCCCTGTGCAGCTCTGCTTGGTTCTTCTTCCTGCAGGATGGTAAGTGAGGCAGCTGGAAGCAAAACTGAAACCCGGCCACCTCTTCTCTTCTCTTGCAGACGCTCTTCCATCCGCTGAGGATGACGACGACGACGACGACTCCTCCTCGGAGGAGAATGAGGCAGATAACACCAAACCGAACCGTACGCATGAGACACGATTTTATACCTAACGCAGCCTCACGCTGACACTGCCCTCCCCTGGCTGCTACCTCTCTGGCGGGGGAGGGCCGAGGGGCTTGGCCTCTAAAACTCGGGCGCTGCATCCCATGGGGTGGTGTCTCCTTTTTATTTTGTGTCATTCACTAAAGCAACTTAGAGTTTTTATGAAGGGCCTAGCCCGTTGCGGGGCCTCGCCCAGCACTGCCAGGGCCTAGCAGGTGATGGCCCAGGCTGCCAGCAGCCATAGCGAACAGCTGTGAGCTGCATGCTATTATCTTCTGCTATCCCTGCGAATTCCCCAAAGTGCCCTCACTGCCCCCGCCTGCAGGTGGAAACGCTCCTGCCTCCAGGCTTCAGCTTGTCATTCATTCACCCAGACCATTATCTGCTTTGGAAATGTCAAGGTCACCTGGGCTGCTGGAGTTGCATGAGACAAAAAGAGTGTCAGCGTGTGAATGCCTCTGAAGGAGCTGGCCTTGTGCACATGAGCGGCTGGGCTTGGAGCCATGCGCATACATCTAAATAACACTCAGAGCCTGACAAAAGGCCAGCAGCTTGCTCTGGGAAGTGACTCCTGCTCCAGCCAGTCCCACCTGGAGAACGCAAGGGCTGGGGAATGGCAGAGCCAGGTAAACCTCTAGCTTCCTGGTGTTGCCAATATCCCTGTTAGGGGCGTGTCTAGCTGGAGAAATTTACTGGCATAATTATACTGGGAGAAGGATTCTGCTGGAGTTATTCTTGTATAACTCACTGGTATAATTTTCCAGAATGAGTGTCCACCTGGGGAGTGATAGTTCCCTAACTATAGTGGTCTAATTATCCCAGTAAATTTCTCCAGGTAGACAAGCCCTTAGTCTTGATGAGGGTGCTGCTAAAATACTGTCTGTCTCCTTCCCTGGCCTGAAACGTGTTCATGATCTATCTGGTTGGGGTAGGATATCTTGTCTACAATCAAGCGTAGCTCCGGGTTCCCGGCCCACCTGACCGCAGGGTTAAACCAGTGAGGATACTCCTCAGTATTTTTAAAAGTCCTGCCCCTTCCCTGTCCCCCAAACCCTCCTACTGCAATCACACTCAGATTAGCAGATGCAGATTCTGCCTCCAAGCTCGCAAGGCAAATCCAGCCAGGGAAGAGTCCTGGTCCCATCTGAATAGCAGAATTGGGGTTGGAAAGGAGCATATCCCTGGGTGCAGGACAGGCATCTCTGGTGACGGTGTGACACAAGTGATCAAAGATTTTGTAGGCTACTGGAGCCATGATCTTGCTCTGTGACAGGCTGCTGGCCGGGGCCAGGGTTGCACTGCGGACAGCCGGTGACCTGTTAACGGGGCCTGGGTGTCATCCAGCTGAGAGGGGCTCTAGAAAGAACAGATACTAGGGCAGGTGGCAGCTCTTGAACCTCCCTGGGTTTGTCTTGGGCTCTCCCTTTGGCTGTGTTGGCCCCTCCGCTCCTTGACAGGCATTTTTACAACAAACCCCTTTGCAGCCACCAGACCCTGTTCTTCCGCTAAGCCAGGAGCGGGGGCTGGGGCAGAGGGATGTCCTCTTTCTCAGTGTGCCCCGATGGCACTGGGGGCATTGTGCAGCCTGCAGGGGGAGTTCCAAACCCACATGGCCCGTTGTGAGGTCCCAGTGCCAGCGGCTGAGCCCCAGGTCCCTCCTGTCGGCGTCCTCCCCTGTGCTGACTCGCATCTCTCTGCTCAGTGGCTGTGGCTCCCTACTGGACATACCCCGAGAAGATGGAGAAGAAGCTCCATGCTGTCCCAGCTGCCAAAACGGTGAAGTTCAAATGCCCGTCGAGCGGGACGCCCAGCCCCACGCTGCGCTGGCTGAAGAACGGCAAGGAGTTCAAGCCTGACCACCGCATCGGTGGATACAAGGTGAGCAGGGGTGGGGGTGCTGTGCAGATAGGGGGTATGGATTGGTCTGGAGCACGGAGGCAGTGGGGATTTTCTCTGTCTGAAGCTAATGGGCTTTGGGCCTATTCACTGCCGTGTTGGGTGCACTAAGAACGCCCAAGACCCAAGGAGCACCAAGTTCCAGCCCCAGGCTTCTGGTATCATGGTGCAAGGAGGTGCACAAAGTGGGCAGTGCTGAATGCCCCCCTGGGGGCTCTTGTTCTTCTCGAGCCAGCCTTTCTCTTTAGGGCCAGGCTCTCAGCTGGGGTAAACTGGCCTCACTTCACTGCCTGCAGCACAGTTCCATTCCCTGCAATGGAGCTCGGCCAGCCTACACCCGCTGAGGATTGGGCCCAAGTATCCTGTTCTGGATAAAGCAGCAGCATCTCTCTTGTATGTCCAGGTAGACTGGGAGGGGAGGTTCTCTCAATGCCGGTCGCCCAACAGCCTGCAGGATTATAAAGTGTGTGTGTGTGTGGGGGGGGGGGGTCCCAGGCAGGCATTTCTCTAACTTTTTAAAATGATTTGTCTCCCCTTTGCTGTTTATAATAATCCCTTGGGAACCTGAATACAAAATGCCTCCTTCTTGAAAATGTATTGGATTCTATTCCCGCTGGATACGTGTGCATAGGTTTGTTATTGTAGGGTTCCTTGTGAATAAGCTTTGCGCAGGGTGGTGGTGATGTAGAATACCTTGTGAGCACGGGGCTGCTTGTGCACTGGGCTATCACTGCAGCGGGGAGTGTGTGTGCTGGGCTGTCACTGCAGGGTGGAGTATTGTGGGAGTGGTGCTGGGGTGGGCTGGTTGGGTTGTGAGCGCTGGGCTTCTGGTTCAAATAATTCTTATTGAAAAGTGTATTGAGGTGGAGGAAGGATGGACATGTAGTGGAGGCACTGGGCCTCTGGAGCTCTGGGTTCAACTCCCAGTCTCTGCAACAGGCTCCCTGTATGACCTTGGGCAAGTCACTTAACCTCTCTTTGTTTCTCAGTTCCCCACCTGTGAAATGGGGATAACAAGCCTTCTCCATCTCCCAGGGGTATGGTGGGGCCGCATCTCCCAAGCTACAGGAAGGGGAGCCAGATAAGAACCTAGACTGAAACCATTGCTTTGGGGGGAAAAGTGAATGGGTGTTGCAGATTAGCGTGCACCGGGAAGGCTGCTCATTTGGGCTGCAGTCTCCCAGCAGGGATAGATGGGCCCCTGTAACATTCAGGTTACAAAATAGACCTGCGAGGGTGGCCTGCTGATGGGTCAAGCTTGCGCTAGTATGCGTTATCAGGGAGGGGATGGAAGAAAGGCCGAAATGAGTCTCTCTTGCCCAGCTTTGACATTGGGGTTTTTTGCTCCCCTGCTGTATTGATTTGCACACAAACTGCCTCAGATTCCCCCCGCTCATTTTTGACACTCCGGGGAACTCTCTGGGCTCTTCCCACGGCCGGGCTGTTACAGGACAAGCCCAGTTGCTGCAGAGGAGGGGGGGATGACTTTATTACTGGGCAACAATATGGCCAGCAGAAGCCGTAGGGGCCCCAGGCTGACAGGTTTCTTGGGAAAGTCTCCCAGGCCCAGCTCTGGGGCCATAATTCACTCCCTGATACTTGGCTCCCTTAGGAAGAGCAGGACAGGCCACTTTTACTCCGACGAGGGTCTGTTGTTTGCCAGGGATGTCCTGTCCTGGGAGTGAACTGAAGCAGGTGAATGGAGCCTTAGACTCTGGAGCTCTCCAAGGAGTGTGGGGCTGATACTTCCCTGTTTCCTTTCCCTTGTAACAAAGCTATTGTTCGAGACTCTGAGTTCAAACCAAAGCAGGAGAGGACCTGGGAGCATTATGCAGCCTCCCTGGATGGTCAGCGCTGGAGTCTGATAGCCAAAAGAGAGAGAGCACTTGCTGCTCCGATTTCTTTCTAGCAGTCGCTATTGTACTATATTGGAGGGCACAGTTTACCCTCTGATTGCTAGGGGAGCATTTCCGTGTTGTCTTTAAAGCTACTGTGCATGGCGTGGTTGCACCTCTGGCGAAGCGAAAGGCATTCTGGCAGCTGGTGCGGGCGTTCTGCTGTCTGGTGTTGACACCCCTCCTTTGGTTGCCCAGAGAACGTGTTTCAGTGTTGAATGATTCAGGAGTGCGGTGCTGCCCCACAGCTCCATTGCATAGACTCCTGCATCAATAAAACTCCTCCTGAAGTAGCCAGAGGGAAGAACTGTCCTTTTTTCCTTCTCTTTTTAAAACTGCAGTGTTGGTCAAGGCCTCTCAGGAGGAATCAATAGTGGCTTTAATGAGACACAATCCATGATTCATGCATCAAATAATTACCCTCATTTCTCCTGAATCAAACCAGTCTGAAGAAGGTTCTATGCCATTTTCAGATGATAATTACTTTCTCCTGTCAAAGTGAAATCGAGCGCCATTGATGCACTCTTGTTTTTCTTAGTCATTTGTAGCAACTGCGTTTTGGCTTTGCCTGGCTGAGTTGGCCCGTGTATTGGGCCTTGGAAAGCTTCTAGAGCAGCTGGGTGGTTTTGTGTGCTATTGAATGAGTCTTTCACTGCTGGAGACCTGAGCTCTCCTAAGAAGGCAAGTTTGGTGGGTCTCATCCAAGTCATTCCTATAAAATCATAAGGCAGTTTGGCAAACAGCTCTGCCTCTGGTAGAGACGGGATCGGGGACTGGCCCTGAGTGCCTGCAGGATTGAGGGCCATCAGGAGAGCAATACGGCGGTCAGGATTGGAATAGCAAGGGGGGGCTGTGGGTCAGGGTTTAGGAGGCTCCACAGAGCTGTGTATCAGAGTACAACAACAGGAGGTGAGGAGGGGCTTCGGGAGAGCTGAGGAGGGGGACCAGGACTGGCATCACAGAGGTTGCTGCAGACTGCACCGGGGAAGACGAGTTTTGAGCAATAGCTGGTTTTGACCATGTATCCAAGAGACGAAGATTCCCACCTGTGTCAACTCCTCCAGAGCACAGTGGACCTCCCCGTTTGGGGCTCCAGGGAAGGAAACAGATAAGCCATAAATCTGTTGTGGGAGGTGGTTTCTCTGTGCTGACTAGCACCTGGCATCAGCTGCAGAGACACAAGCAAGGAACGTTGTATGGCCAATATGGTAACCTGGCGGCAGCGGCTGCTACCTGTGCTTGGGGATAGGAGCCTCAGGTCTCCCAGGAGACCTTGCCCTCTCCTGTGAGAGACACTCTCTGAGTCAGCCCTCTGCTCTCTGCTCCCCTCCAACTAGCAGTTTGATTATTCACTGGCCACTGACTCATGCACTTTATTGTGCAAATGAAATCCAGCTATTGGCCCATGTCCCATTAGGGTCCAGCAAGGCGCTGACACAAACACCAGGAAATCAGCCACATCATGACTCACTTTATTACATGCTGGGGTGGAGCTATCTGCTCAAAGAGTCCCCTGGCTGGTCCTAAGGAATCAAAGGCGAGAGGGAGACTGGCCTTTCAGGCAGAGAATGGGCGTGGCATGAACACCAGGAGAGTCTCCTTGGCATTTGTTAGTAATATTTCATCCCTGTAACATCCTGGAATTATACGCTTTCAGTTCGACCCTCCTGGTGCTCATGGAACTCAGAAGAAAACCGTTTCGCCAATGACACCACCTTGCCCTCCCCGCTCCTCCAGTATTAGGTGTGTCATTATTACTATTTCTGAGATCAGGGCCCCATTGTGCCAGGTGCTGCACATACATGCACATAATAAGAGAGTGCTCCTGCCCTTCCTGACCATTTAAATAGACGAGACACAGGGTGGGAGAAAAAAAGTACTAGTAGCCCTTTTTACAGATGGAAAACTGAGGCATAGGGTAGCTCAGGATCACCCAGAGCCAGGAATAAGAACCCCAGCTTTCTGAGCTCCCCCCGGTGTCCTTAACCCAAGGGCAGTCTTCCTCTCAAGCATCACTTTTAAAGCCACTGGCCCCCCATGTTCAAATCCCAGCAGGGTTGACTCAGCCTTGCACCATTTGGAGAGAACCCCATCGTGCCAGGAGGTTTTGATCCCTGGGCAGTTCGTGGTGCAGGGGAGGGGAGTGTCTCTTGTAAATGATTTGAATGCTAGATGCCTGAGCACTTTACATAGCAATGGGGTGGTGCTTCATCTCCTGGCTGGTCTCCCTGGACCCTGCCCTCCTAGGCCAGTGCTGGCTGCCTTTCAGTGGTGCTGTTCACATAAAGTCTGTGACGTACCTGGGGGCAAAAGACACAGCTGTATAAATTGTGACTCACAACAGTTGTAAGCAGAAAGGCTTCAGGACAGAACCAAAGCCAGCCAGCACCTTCTCCCAGGGCAAACCAGTTTCTCAATAAGCAAAGGCAGAAAATGCTTCTCCATTCCCCGAATGCCACCCTAAATCACTCTGCTACCATATGGCATTTCTGCAGTGACAGTGCCTGGAGAGGCTACATAGGCGCGTAGGGCTCAGTGCATTGACACCCAAATGCTCTGCATTGTGTCCTTGCGCTGTGGGAAGCTCCTGCTGCCCCGGCCTGTTGCTGTGAGCTGACTCTGACAGTGGCTGTAATTGGAAGGTGTAGGCCTGAGCACACAATGCAGTGCCCAGATGGGGAGGTGGGATAATGGGGCTGGAATCCAGCTGGGAGCCAGGAATGCAGCAGCACCTGCATGAAGCTGGTATCAGAGACGTTCTCGAAAGAAGAAGCTGCTTCTTGGGATCCTGCTTTCATCCAGCGGTGACAAAGGTGGTTTTATTCAGGAGTGAACATGGCCATGTTGAGTAGGGGGAGCTCAGCTTCCAGGGCCCAGGAAACCGTAGTGGAGATGCTAGTCCAGCATAGGTCATCCACACTAAAACCCCTTCCTGTCACCCCTCACCCTCTCTAAGCCAAACAGCCGAGATCTGGGATGCTCTGGGGCGGGGAGGGCAGGAAACAGTTTTGGGGCTCCAAGATGCTGAGCTGTTTGGAGCTTGCTGCAGTGTTGTGAATTGCATGGGGTGGAGTCTGGCCTACCATCCTATGAAGCCCCCTGGGAACATCAGCTGGAGGACCCTTGCCCACCTGCATGCTTTTTAATCCCTGTTTTCACCCAAGGGCTCATGTGACAGAGAGCCCCCTGCAGTCAGGTGTGGAGGTGCTGGCCCTGGGGGTGAGGGTGGGAAGAGGACTGCCCACAAAAGGTGATAAAGTCAGGGGATTTGGTGGAGTGACTCAGGGATGTGCCCCGAGATCCAGGCTTGTATATATAAAATGGTCTCGCTCTGTCCTGTCTGCTGAACTGGGCATTGTATCCTGCGTGGGAGTGGGGATTGGCTAGGGAGGAGCGCTTATCCGAGTTACCTGGCCGTAGCACAGGCAGGGGCAGCCTTTTCTGAGAGACGCGTGACAGTTTGGACGGGTGAGATTCTGCTCCCGTGAGGCTGCGGGCGGGAGGGCAGGCTGGGGCTGCCCAGAGAGGAGTTTCCTGCAGTCAGTGCCAGCCCATCAAACTCCATCGACATCATGTTTCCAGATGCAGATGGCTCTGTGTTGAGTCTGTCCTGGGACAGCTGGGAGTGATTACCGTCCCCCTGTAGCAACGGGTAAAGATGACCTTGAACCAAGATTTATGGCCTGCCTTGAACACAAGTCCCAGGGGTCAGAGATGGCTTTGACGTGCTCTGGAATTAGAGGGCATGTGTTCTATCAAACACAGCCCTGGCATGGTCTGGGGCCGCTAATTCCTCACCATACCGTTGGAAAACGCAGATGATAAAGCTGTGTGCCGATAACCACACTGAACTGGCTTTGTCATCTCTCCTGCCTCCTTAGGTCCGCTACGCAACCTGGAGCATCATTATGGACTCGGTGGTGCCGTCCGATAAAGGCAACTACACCTGCATCGTGGAGAACAAATATGGGAGCATCAACCACACCTACCAGCTCGACGTAGTGGGTGAGGAAGGCTGAGCTGGGCAGAGGGTTAAGAAGGGAAATAGGAAACGTATGTCCCTGGGAAACCAGTGATGCAAACCATAAAGGTTGCACAAGGGGCCATGGTTGTGCAGAGGAGGGGGCTCCCCTGAGGTCCTGTTCTGTTCAGCAGAGCCTCTCTGGCAAGCAGACTGTCTGCATTTTCAACAGCTTGTTGGCCACCGGAACGATTCTGCTCCATTTCTGCTGTCACCGTGCACACCCCGCTCCGCAGCCTGGGGATGCTCTTGTTGGGCTCTGGGTGGGGATTGCGGGGGCTGACTCGAAGACTGGGGAAGCAGTGGCGATGCTGGGAACCTGAGCTCTGGGACTGAGGCCCCAGTTGGGAGAAAGGTGTTCTGGGTCCAGGACCAGAGAAACCGTAGCGCATCCCTGTGAAAAGGAATTGCTCAAAGCTCCATAATTAGCTCTAGGCACCTCGCTCTATGTGGCGTTCGGAATCGGTGACCGTTGTCTAATTTCAGCCCACCTCTCAGGTGAGGTGTCAGCTGCTTGCTGTCTCTTCTTTGGGCCCAAAGGTCGTGGGAAGAGCTCCCATGTTAGGCCTTGAGCTGATACCCCAAACAGACACTGGAGGGCAGTCCTGGGGTGGGGTGGAGTTCTGCACCGCTGCTTAGCCTGAGGCAGTCCCTTCTGGCCGGCTGCAGGCCAAGAAGAGGTTGGGTGTTGGGGCACTTCCCCAAAGCAGGCAGGGGCGTTCCAGCCTGGCCGTGAGTTATACCCACGCACAGCGTCACAGTCGGTGAGCTCCCAGTGGCTGGCTCACCTCTGGAAGGGGAACGCAAACCCCACTCTGGCTCATCCAGGAAGGCGCGCAGACGCCTCCAGTGGGGGCTCCCATCAGGGTGAAGAGGAACCTGCGGGCCTCGCAGTGCTCTGAGCCAAATGCAAAGCCCTTTTCGTCAGGTCAGCTTCCCCTCCACAAGCCCCTTGCCTGCATGTGTCCGTTCCCTCACATTGCAGTTCAGTCAGTGACCTCCCGCAGTGTCTACGCCTGCAGGTGGGCAAGAGAGATTGTTTGTGGACTTGTTACTTGGGTGGCACTCGGATACTGCACTGCCAGGAGCTGCATAAGCACCACGACAGCTGGATGGACTCTGCTTCGCCCCTTTAATTGTCACTTGCCCCAGCGATAATCAGACTCATCTCTTTTGTCTCCCGAGAGCTCAGCTTGTCCCCCCGGGGGATGGGAAGGGTGGGCCTGGCCTCAGAGCTGGTGGCTTGGTTTTTGGTTTTGGTTTTTTAAATTTTAGTTAAAATAATTTTGTCGTCCAGACGGAACCTTTTTTTTTTTTTTTTTTTTTAAATCACCTTATTAGCCTTAATTCCCAGCTGGGAAGGCTGGTCTGTGCAGTTGCACATGTGGAGCTGCTCTAAATGCCAGTAAATGAACCATTAAAAATGTGATTTAATTTGATTACACTGAGCAAACTGAAGGGAATAGTCAGCAGTGGGAACAAAGGGGTTTCTTAAGGCTCACTCACCACAGTGGCGGGCTCTTTGTTAATCGGCTAGGTCCTCATTGGGTTTGTTTGACCTTTGACCTCGGATGAATAGGTAGCCATGTTTATCCCCCTCCCCCACGTTTCCTGACAAGAATTTCACCTGTCTGTGCCCCCTCCCCGCTTTGCAAACACTCAGTTTCTGGTTGTGCTGGGGAGGGTGATCCGCTCCATTCACCACACAGTGCACCGGTGGCTGTTCCAACCCCTTCTCTGGAGAAGCAGCATCCTCCAGCTTCTGCTGGGCCCAGGAGCAAACCAGGGGTTCTCTCAGTCCTTTGCTTGGCTTCAGGCCCAGGAGGGCGTTGCAGGGAGAGTCGTCTGTGTGGGGCTGCAATGCCCTCTTGTCCATCCTTGGGAAGGAAAGTCTCCTCCCTGCTTGATTGCATGGCCCCATTTCCCTTCGCCCTTTTGTTGTAAGACTAATGGAATGGAACTGCCCTCTGTGGCTAAAGTCACTAATCAGAACTGGTTGGGTGGCTTTTTTATTTCAGTTTCACTAGGGGCTTTTGGGGCACCTGTTGTTGGAAATCCCTTTGGAGGTTAGTGGCTAGCCCTGCCCTAGGAGCCCCATGTGAATCCTTCCGTGCAATGCCCAAGCTCAGGAAGGCTTGGTCACCAAGTATCCAGACCCGGCCTCGTACACTGACATCTACAATGCAGCATAGTGGCTCTTCCATTTCATCCTAACTACCGATGGGAAAAGGGACCCGATTCCAGCCAGGTTGATTCAGCATTGGCAAGTGGCAGGAAATCCCAGACACCCAGCGCTGAGTGCAGTGAGATCTCAGCTGGAATATCGCCAGCCAGACCCCAGGCAGATTCTGTCATCTTCTGACTCCCGTCTGGTCCAAAGCTAGAGATCCTTTCAACCTTCGACTTTCAAGGGGACACGTCTGATGGCACTGCTAGTCCTGCTCCATTGGAGGGACTGTTCCTTGCAGGCCTGGCTATCAAGGCAATGAGCAGACACGGAGTCATAAAGTCAGCCACCACCGCTCTTGCTGCTCAGAACTGCTAGTGCTTGATGGGTTTCATCTCCACTGTCCTGCTGTTCCCTTGCTGGAGGAGAGGCAAAGCCTGGGTTCTGACTTGGGTTGCAGGCAAAGGGCCAGAGTCAGAGGGAATATCTGCGGTGGTGGTAGCTGCATGTTAGTGAGCGTGGTTTGCACACTAGAGGATGGGTGGTGAAAGCAGAGTATGCAGAGGAGAGCAGGCCCTGAATATTTCCAGTGTCCGCACTCCCACTTGTTGAACTGGTTTACCAGCATTTATCTTGTATCCCATTAAAATCAGGCCCATAGTCTCATCCATCCCCGTTCCTCCAAGAAGCTTCACTGCACAGAGGCAACCATTTCCTCTGCACAGTATCCATACGTGGTATATATCTCCTTCCGAGATACACCTGTATTCCCTGCCAGCCTCGTTCTCCTGCCCTTGGGAAGCCATGACCGCCTCCCCCTCCTCTCTGGCACCAGGCAAAGTGGCAATTGCTAGAGATCAGAGAGCAGGGTGAGAGTTCACTATGAATTAAAAACCACTCTTCCCTTTTCACCCTTCCTCAGGTGGAAATTCAACTGTGGAGGGAGCCACAGTGAGCCAGGCTCGCTTCCTGATGCTACCTGCAGCATCTCAAGGCACCTGCTAGGGTGGCTGCTGCATTGGTTAGGGGCACAGGCCTGTCCTTGACAGCTCCCCCTAGAGCTGGCGCTCTCAATCGTCAGCTTTGTCCTTTCTTTCCCCCCTTGTCAGAGAAACCAGCTGTCGTTTGGCTTCTTCCTAACTCCCTCCTCAGTGATCAGCCCTGGCTGTAACCCTCTAGCTCGGCCTCAAGCGGCTCTCGGGACGGGAAGCAGGCTGAGGCCTGCTTGCATCGTCAGAGAGGGGGCGTGGTGAGGCACCGCAGAAAGTATGCTGCGTAATTCAAGGCGGATGTGAAGTGCGAGCAGAGGGGAGCCCTTGACCGGGGCTGCGCCAGTCCTGTGGTACTTACTTCGGGAACTGGAGTATGAATTTAGGCTACGGCGGGCCGCTTGTCAAGGTTCCTTAGCGAGAGGAATTAGAGGGGAAGACAGCCGGTGAAGCTTTCCCTTCGTATTTTTAACAAGTGACTGACTGGGATGAAAAAGATCCGGTCTCTTGCCATGAAAAAATAACCTCTTAATCCCTGCGTTGTCACCTCTCAAGTGAAGATGTGAAGGCAGTGGCTGGTGGCAGGGCCTTTCCCTGCCGCTGCCATGTGCCTAACTCTCTTTGTTTCTGGGAAGCTGCATTCGCTTCAAATCCACATTTGTCTTGTTCATGCTTGCTTGCTTTCCGACCCTGAGCAGCACGAGAGAGCGAGGGGCTGGGATTGCATCCCTGCCCACATACAAGCTTGGGTTAGGGCCTACTTCGTGCTCTGGCCGAGCATAGCAGTTTTGTTCTTGAGGCTGGGGACAGGCCTGTGTTTTCAGTAGCTCCATGTTGCTCCACTTGGATTGTTGGCCCATAGAGTGAGGTCATGGGTCATGCTGCTCCCAGGGCTCTGGGCTGGCCTCTTGTCCTGTTACCGTGTTCTGTCTGTCCATCTTACGGTTTTATACATCACCTGGGCATCTGACCACCTTCCATGTAAAATCAATAGCAAAGTCGAGTGGGCTTCAGGGGTGTCTGGTACTTCTGATTCTGCCTTCTCTCACCGTGCACACACAGAAGAGGTGTCAAGAAGTAGCTTCCTAGGTAGATTTAAATGCCCTGCTTCCACCAGTAGCCAGACACCAGGTCGAACCCGCCTGATAATTAACCAGATCCCTATGGGCTCAGTCCAGTGGGCAGCAAGCTATTCCAAGACGGCGGGAGAGGAAGCGAAAGAAGGAATGATGCTAAATACGCCCCCACTGCTGTGCTGTCACTCAGGAGCCCTCCCCTGTCTGAGCTCTCGAGCAGGCTCTGGGTGGAGTGCGTTGCATGGGGATGGGGGCGGGATACACGTTTGGGACAGGGGGTGGACAGAGACCTACCAATGATGTGCTAAGACTAGTCTTTTTATGTAAAATCCCAGCCACAAGTCCTCATCAAGTAATGGAGTCTACAGGGCTACAAGCAGCATTGAAAAAATGTAGGGAAGAAAAGATAATTGCTCGAGCAAAGTGTATGTGTGTGAGATTGAGAGCGACGTCTGGGTCACCCACAGCTGTTCTTTAGTGGCCCGCTGGATGTGGCGCCCTGGTTTTGTGAGACCATCCCCTCTCTTGCCATGTCTTGCAGAGAGATCACCTCACAGGCCCATCCTCCAAGCTGGGCTGCCTGCTAACAAGACCGTGGCCCTGGGCAGCAATGTGGAGTTTGTGTGCAAAGTTTACAGCGACCCACAGCCCCACATCCAGTGGCTGAAGCACATTGAGGTCAATGGCAGCAAAATCGGACCCGATAACTTACCCTACGTGCAGATCCTGAAGGTAACGTCCCATTCTGGGTGGGCCTGTTTGGTTTCCTTTGCAGGACGAGCTGGGAATGGAGCTGGTGAGGTGGAAGTGACTTGTGGGAGGAAGCCATTTGGGATGAAACTGGCATATCAGGAATGGGCAGGGCGATGATGTTTGCTACCATTCAGACTGGGTTAGGTATCAGTCTCCTGACCAGCTGAGCCAAGACAGTGGGACATGCAGAGCCTTCTCCTGTTCTCTCCTCCCTGCAAAGCCTGAAGCAGAGGATAGTGGGTGGTTAGGACAGGAAGGTGCTGGTCTTTTCAGCAGAATGTGGATATGACATGCCCTCCCCGAAGCACCAAGTTGGACTAAATACACTGGTGTAGAGTGACCTGGGGAGCAGAGAGTGGGGTTGTCTTAACTGGCCCAGGAACAGGCTGGCAGTGAAGCATTCAGTGGCCCTGGGATCTGCATGCTCAGAGATGCAGTGGGCTGGGGGAGGATCACTCCTATTCCGTGCATTGTTATTTTTAAAATCGCCAATGTAGAAAGCGAGATAGTTGCTCAGGTGAGCCCTGCTCCCTTAGCCTCCACCACAGGCCTGGAACCCCACTTCAAGGGAGCCAAGTTGCTGCACAGCAGAGAGCAGAAGCACATGCTTGCACACGCCTCTCTGCTGTGTTGTACCTAATACCTGTCAGTGCCACTTACAGCAACCCACTGTGCCCTTTATCCAGTGGTTTCATGGCCACCCTAGTGCCCCCCCCCCGAATCTGTTCCTTGTCAAACGGGGCATGTTCATTCATCTGGGAGCTCTGGGGGTGCCCATGTGTTAATTCAAAGGTTGTGCTGTTGCTGACTTTCTGCACTGGTCACCAAATTGTCATGACTTCAGGTTTGCCATAAGCCAGTGCATTGATCAGCTGTTTCAATGCACAAGCCCTTCTTCGTTAAACCTACAGGCACCTCCGGGCTGTGTGTGTCTGGCTTGTTGTCAGACCCTTTGCACTTCTGCAGACAGACACCACCAGTGCTTGATATGGGGGATGGGGTGCAAAGGACTTGAGCTGGTCGCCCCTTGATTCAGCGTTTGGGCAAGTCACTGATGATGTGATTGATGTTGATCTCAGGGCTGCGATGTCCAACTGTGTCAATGTGACTCCTGTGTTGTTGGTTTGTTCTAGCACTCAGGAATTAATAGCTCTGATGCGGAGGTGCTGACCCTGTATAATGTGACAGAGGCCGAGAGCGGGGAGTATATTTGTAAGGTTTCCAATTATATTGGCGAGGCTAACCAGTCTGCGTGGCTCACTGTCACCAGACCCATGGCAAAAGGTAAACTGAAGAACACCAACTGGGATCTTACTTGGACAGTCAGTCCCTAGCGGTGGAAAACAAAACTCTGGGCTCTCTTGTTTCTGCTATATTTCTGGTGCCACAAGCCATGGAAAAATACTCGCAGTGGCCAGTTTAGTTTTGTGCTCTGTGTTGCTTGCCCGCCTTCCCCTCCTGGATGTTTCTCCCCTGCGCGCTCTCACTGTATTAGCAAAACACATTGGATAGGTGCATCTAAACCACCCCAGCATCTTCCCTGTGAAACACAAGCTGTCATTTCTCGCTCCAGCTGTGTCTTTTCCAGCGCATCTGGGCTTGGGATCTTCGCTAAGTTAGATCCCCTCCAAAATAAAGAAGTGATTCAGCCCTATTTTGCTCATGGCTCCTCGCTTTCAAACCTCGATCTATGCACCAGATCTGACTGTGACAATACAGTGTTGTGTTCTCCCCTCCGTCTCACAGTCTGTCATCTCCCTACCCAAACCCCACTCCTTCAGCTATGTTGTCTTCCATCATGTTTCTCCGCAATCCCATCGCCTCCCCTTGTGCAGTTGTGTTGCATGAAACTAAGCGGGCCCCTTCTTCCTGAGGTCCATTTTTCCATGCAGCCCATCACCAGCATGTTCAGATGGGCCGGAAATTCAGTTTGGTGAAGGGTTTTAACAAACATCTCCTTAGGCCAGCCTGGATCAAAGGTCGTCCTAAGGGTCTCTTTAACAGGTCTACAGTGGTCTCTCTCTGCTACCCGGGGGTCTGGCAAATGAGACACCAGGGCACGTTCCTCCCCCATCCTCCATCTTGGTTCCTAGAAGATCTCATGTCGTTTGCTTGTCCGTTTTTTGCTTCCATTTGTTTTCTTCTAGACGGCTGGAGTTAACACAACAGACAAAGAAATGGAAGTCCTTCACTTAAGGAATGTCTCATTTGAGGATGCTGGGGAGTATACATGTTTGGCGGGTAATTCTATTGGGATCTCCCATCACTCTGCATGGTTGACAGTTCTCGAAGGTACATACTCCTCCTTCTGCTGTCTTTCCCCACCTCATTTCTGTGTCCGATGAACTATGCATTGCAGCCTGGGAGAGAGCTTGGGCTTTCCCTTTCCTCCCCGCCCTGGGGAAAGCACAGAGCTTGCCAGTCAATTCTTCCACACCTAGACACCCAACTTCCCCAGCAAGGGCAGTGCTCTCAGCCACTCTGCCCTGGTGACAAGTTAGGACTCAACCCATCCCCAGGGTGTCTCATGCTGCACCTCCCTGTGCAGCTCTTGCTGGTCAGAATCCAAAGCAAGGGGGTAATTTATGCTGCACTTGGGTCTGTCTCCCATGCTGGAGCTGGCAGGAACGTGTGCCCTCTCCACTTGGTGCCAGGGCCCTGCCTCTCCCCACCTTGGGGACGGTTCAGAATTGGTGGCCGTGCCCACCCGCTCTCTCCCTGGACGAGGCAATGCATATCTCTGATTTACGTGTAACTGGTGGTTCAGTCCAGCTAGAACAGGCTGGTTCCGTCCTCTCAGGCAATGCCAGTGTTTCCCATTCCCTGTGCCCCCATGCTGGCTGACCAAAGTGCCGATGCATTAGCCCAGGGTGATAACAGTGTTTCTAGGAACCACCCAGGCCTCTGGCTCCCCTGGAAGTCTCAGTGTAAGCGGCTGCCCCTCAGTTTCAATAGAAGAGGTGGCGCTGTCACAGTGCCCCATGGCAGCACGTGGAGGGAGTTTGGGAGTGGGGATTGCAGCCTATGGAGGCAGAGGAGCTCTCTGGCCCTTCTTGCCAGCCTGGGGGCTGGTTCTGAAGCCATCATGAATGGAAGCGCTGCTCAGTCTGACGCTGGGCCTTTGATGGGGGGTTAAAGAAGAGGACTATGGAGGAGGTTCCTGGTCCCCTTTGTCCCCCGAGCCCTCACAAATAGAACTAAGTCAAAAAAGAATAAATTGGGGAAAGTGGTGGGTCAGCTACAGCCCCCATGCCTCATGCTGCTGTCTCCTTCTCCCCCCTGCCCCCCCCGACCCTCCCTGGGGCGGTTTGAGGATCAGTAGCCCTGGCCTTGCCCTGAGGAGGAACCTGGTCCCTGGGTGCTGGGGTTGCAGTGATGGGTGCCGTGCTATTTCCTCTGCATGAGCCCTCTATGGGCAGCTTGTGCTGCTGCCTTGGCATGGGTCTGGCTCACCCATGCCCTGTCCCTTTCCCTGACAAGGCCTGATAACTGGCAGCTGCAGGAAGTTTTTGGGGTGCGCCTGGTGGTGCTTTTCATACAAAAACTTTCTCCGTTATCAGCCACTTCTCCCTTGTCAGACCTGCCCCGTTCAGAGCTCTGGGATCTGAACAAGAGATGGTGGCTGCTTCTCTCCAGTGGGGTATAGCATGAAAGGCTTGGACTCCCTCTAATGCCTTCTCTGAGGCTCTCTGCTCTTCTGGGGGGGAGGGCTGGGCTGGGGGAACTTGTGTCTTAATGAACTGCAACTCCAGTGTCCTCACCGACCCGTCTGTGGTGCCGTGCATAATACACCGCGCCGCCTGGCTGCAACTGCGCTGAAACTGTTCCTGAACTTCCACCGCTCTCGCTGCGACTCAGCTGGGGGTTTGCTAGTAAAGAGGGGTCCTGCTGCAGTTCAGAAGGGAGGCAAACCCCCAGGGGAGGGGGCAGGTTTTGTCTCCTGATGAAAAGAAACTCTCTTTAAGGGGCTGCTAGTGACCATTTGAAAAAAAACACCCCAAGTCCCCGTGGTAATTTTTTTTTAATGCCTGTGACTCCTGTTCAAACTATTTGCAGTCTCACAAGGACAGCGTTTTATTTTGGCCTGTCCCCTTTGTCCCCGCGTTGTTCCTGATAATTCCCCCCTAGAAATCTACAGTCCCAGTTCAGAGTGGGTAGGAAAATCCTCAAAGGTGCATGTCCCTGAATCCCCTCCCGCTCTTACCCACCATGAACAGAAAGGGGGCGTCCCCAAGCCAGGCCTGGGCCATGCAGAGATGAGGTGCTGTGCCCCTCTGTCCATGCTGCTTTGCAACAGCCGCACGGGTTAAAATGATGTCGATACCATCCCAGAAGGTCCCAAGGGCACCCAGCCTCTTTTGCTCTCCCAGCTATCGGTGGAAGGCTCTGCAGCTGCGCCTGCTCAGTCTTGTGATGGCCTAACGAGCACAGCTGGGCCTGATTCCAGATCATCTGGTTCTGAGCCTTGGCTCCGATTCCTGACCTGCCTTGACCCGTGGCTCTGGCATTCAGACTCTGATTCTGACTCCTGTCCTGACTGCCCCGACCCAGTCTCCTGACACTAGCCAGGGAGCCATGGGAAGTCCCAGAAGTTCTCAGCCCAATATATCTACCCACTTGTATGTATGTTTTACTTCTCATTTAACCCCGGCTCCTTGGAGGAGGTTACAGCCCTGCCTCCTCTTGCTACTCCACTCCCAGACACTTGCATTTGTGACCTCTCTGGGTGGAGGGGCTGCACTGCCTGGCCATTTGGTCTCAGGTTCCTTCAGCTGAGGTTTCCCACCAGCCAACATCTGCTTATGGTGGGGTGAGACTGAGGGGGATACGTGACCTTTTACATAAAGGTTTGTGCTTGTTCTTCGCGTCTCTCCAAGCTTTGGTTGGCTGAGGACCTGTGTGGCGAGGCGGCTTGATAACACCACACGGTCACCTGTGTGCACAGGGATGC
Source organism: Natator depressus (assembly GCF_965152275.1). Taxonomy (NCBI): domain Eukaryota; kingdom Metazoa; phylum Chordata; order Testudines; family Cheloniidae; genus Natator; species Natator depressus. The sequence goes on from NC_134259.1 coordinate 1,825,958, forward strand.
TGGGGCACCGAGGAGGTGTCTGGCCTTGGCTGGTCCCTGCTGTATGTTGGGTTGTGTGTCCTATTTTGTTTAGACAGGGCTCAGACCCCGAGATAGCTGGAACCAGGAGGTTTGCCTGGCTTGGACTCAGCTGTTCTTAAAGCCTCTCTGGGCCCGGAGGGTAGGCATGTCTCATCCCAATCTTTGTGGGCAGGTGTCGCTCCCCCCATTCTAACACACCACCCTGCAAAGGATTTGCAGTACTAACGCCTTGTTCACACTGACCCAGCTATTGAAGACAGGCCGGCCATGATGACCTCGCCGCTGTACCTGGAGATCATTATTTACTGCACGGGGGCCTTTCTCATCTCCTGCATGGTCGTGACTGTCATCATCTACAAGATGAAGAGCACCACCAAGAAGACGGACTTCAACAGCCAGCTGGCCGTGCACAAGCTGGCCAAGAGCATCCCACTGCGCAGACAGGTAACAGAAAGTAGATAGGGGGTTTGTCTGCATGTACTGCCTCTCCTCAGAGACCCTGCTGCCTGCCCAGCAATGCTGCCCAGACGGCCCATCCTGTCTGAGCTAGCCCAGGCCACTGGCACAAACAGCCAGGGGAGGTTCATGTCTCTCTGAGGGTCAGGAGGAGGAACAGAGGGAGGGGAACATGTTATTTGAGCAGCGGGGGCTGAAGTGCAATCTGGATTGCTTGCAAAGCAGAGCCTCAGAGTAGGGGGTGTGGGTGGGCTTGTTAAGAGGGTTGCGGGTGGATTGGGTTAAACGCCAAGCTGATCTCTTGCCATGTTTCTATGCTATTTATAAAGTGCCTGTCCAGTGCTGTACAAAACCTCTTTAAAACCCCCAGTTCTCTAAGTCAACAGAGAACAACCCCTCATATACACTCACATGCATGCTTCTGGGCACTCGCTAGAGAGACAGGGCAGGTGGGGTAATGTCTTTTATTGGCCTGGCTTTTGTGGGTGAGAGACACGCTTTCATATCCCATAGCTCTCCATCAGATATCCACTTAACGGCTTCACTTGACCCATGTCCGAAACTCCCAGCCATGCCTCTGGTTGGGCCCAGTTCTCTCTTCCCCAGGGGTAAGCCTGGTTGGTGTGATGACAGATCTTCTCCTGGTCCAGCTAGACTGCTGCGATCCAGAGATCTGCAGTTCCCAGCGCCGCACCTGGCCAGGATCTCCAGGGTCTGGTTGATTATGGTCCATGGGGAAAGTGTGTCGATGCAGCAGTGTGGAATTTCTTAGCTTGGGCAGAGGAGGAAGAAGAATAAGCCAGAAAAGCCAGTGTGTGTGTGTGTGTGGGGGGGGGGGGCGCGACATGAGATGGGCACAGGGGTAGGGGTAAGTGGGCAGACTGTAATGATAGTTTTAAAAAAAAATTCCCCCAGCCCAAAAATATCTGTTCTCTGCATCGCTGAGCAGGTGCCTCTGTGAACCTTCCCCATGTCTCTTGGCGTTTACGGCAGGTCGGTAAGGGTTATGGGGGGATCTGGAAGTCATGGCAATTTAATATTTGATGGGGGGAGTGTGGCCTACACACTGAGTGGCTGGAAGGGCTGCATAGATTTTATGATACCAGCACAGCATAGAGGAAGTTAATTAGAAATAATTTAGTCCCGCTCTATGTTGGAGTAATGCCAATGGGGCCATGGTAGCAGCTGGATCCATGCAGAACGCCGTGTTCTTCTTGCGTGCAAACTGTGGGGGTTCCACACTGGGTTATCTTTTTGGAGGGTGTCCTTGGTCTTTTCCTCAGTTCCATGTCACAAGCAAATGGCTTGTAATCGAGTCTGAAACTCCCTGCTAAACCCTCACTGACGCCACTCCCAGATCAGCTGAAAGGGTTTGCTGCGGAGCAGAGAGAGTCGTTGCCTCCAGGGGCCGAGCGTGCTGCTCCTCCAGCACTAGGGAATGAGCGACCAAGCCTAGGAATCAGACCAGTTCGGATGGTGCAGTACAGGGCACAAGATGAGGTGTGACTCAGTCGGTCTGAGAGCCGATGTCCTTGTCCCGTCTGCTGCACCTGGGGAAGAGGGAAAAGGGGCCCGGGTCTGTGTCCATGTCCAGTCTACGGCAAAAGGAGTAGTTGGGTGCAGCAGGGAAGTGGGAGCCAGGACTCCTGTCTTCTGTCCCTGGCTCTGCCACCTGAGGCAAGTCACAGCATCTGTAACTTGGGGATAACGATTCCAGCCTCCTCCCAGGGGGATTGTGAGGCATAACTGGTGTTTGTAAAGCCCTTTGAGGGGCCTAGAGAAGGGCCAGGCCACTGCATGCTGCAGCAGATTCAGTACCCGGGAGACAGGGCTCCCTCCGCCTCCAGCAGGTAACTAAAGCACTTTGGTCAGCAGCCCCTCTCCTTATCGGAACCAAGCATGTCCCTGCCCCAGGTGCTTCCTGAAGGTAACCCACTGTCCCTTGGCTCTCCCATTGCAGGTGTCAGCAGACTCCAGCTCCTCCATGAACTCAGGGGTGATGCTTGTCAGGCCTTCGCGGCTCTCCTCTAGTGGCACCCCCATGCTGGCCGGTGTCTCGGAATACGAGCTTCCCGAAGACCCTCGGTGGGAGCTCCCCCGGGACAGGTGACGCACTCTCTTGCACCGGGCTCCACAGAGGGGCAACCCCGGCCTTTCCGTAGCTAGCTGGCTCCTGCATCTGATCACAATTCCTCCACAGCCTGATCCAAATGCTACTGAAGTCAAAGGAAAGGCTCCTGCTGGGGTCAGCAGGAGCTGGATCAGGCCCTTAGCAGATCAAGTCCCATAATTATGCTAATGGGGAGGAGGACTCCTGGCTGGTGTGTTCCTCCCCGAAACAGCCATTCGGGAGCTTTGCCCTCAGGGTGAGCATGTGCTCCCAGGGGCTGATGTGCGTCTCCCTCCTACCCTTGCTGCTTCCAGACCAGCAGCAGGGAGCATTGCGCATCTCCATGTGCCTGTTCCGCTGTGTCACGTCTGAAATGGATTTCAAATAGCCAAGAGAAATGACTGCTGGGTTTGTGCCTTCCTGTGTGATAACCCCCTCCGTGAAACCTCTGCCCCTCTTGCTCCCCCAGCCGCTGAAGGTGCTCAGAATATTCCTATCCCTGCAGAGAGATCAACCTCATACTCAAATCTACGGATGGTGAGGCCTTCCTGGAACATGAATTGATCTCTCTCCAGCAGCCTCAGCTGTGTAATGACCAGCTGTGGCTGCACTGCATTGATTACAAGCTTCTGAAGTTGCTGTGTTCGAATTGTATAACTCTCCATTAGAATACATCCTGATATGCAAAAAAATCCATGTGCCCTGAGCTGTGCTCGGCTTCTTAGCCCACAGATAGACTCCTCCAGCCTGCAAAGAGCATTACGTGCGTTCCTGCTTACGGCCTTGCTGGAGTCTGTGCTAAAGTCACTGGGGCAGTGTCACCCATACAATGTCCTCTCCCATTCCCATGCACGCCCATGACGTTGGCCCTGCCTTTCCCAGGGGAGCATGAATTCCCATCAGGAACTTGCCTCCTTTCTGCAGAATTACCTCTTGTGTCCTGTTCTGTGTGAGTGTATCTGTCTCTGCAGACATGAGCTGCATCCTTCCTCCTCTGGTTTACTTTCTTCTCTCCTCTCATCTAGGCTCATCCTGGGTAAGCCTCTGGGTGAAGGCTGCTTTGGGCAGGTGGTTCTCGCTGAAGCCATCGGCCTGGACAAGGACAAGCCAAACCGTGTGACTAAAGTGGCAGTCAAGATGCTGAAGTGTAAGTAGGGGCCATAGGCACTGCAGGGTTTTCCCCAGCTTTGCAGCTGCCTCTCTGAGTCGGTCTCAGCTCAGGCTAGCATCAATCCTGCTGACTTTGGGAAATGTACCTTGGGGAGGAGAGGCAGGGGGAGTGTGCATGTTTGCTGGAGGCCTGGCCTGGCCAGCCCTGTGTTCCAGAAGGGCCTCGTCTCTCTCCCACTGAAACCAATGGGAGTTGTTGGATTGGGCCCCAACTGAGCAAGTTTGTCGTTAGCAGCATCAGTTGGGCTTTTTTCAAGAAGAGCTTCTGACTCTGTGTGCCCAGCTGCTGTCATAGGCCTATAGCTGCTGGAATCCCACAGCAGATAGCTTGAGGCCCAGAGCGTAGCCATGGCCAAGGGCTGCACAGCCAAGGAATAGCCTTTCACGCCCAGTTTGCACTCCCCTCGAGCCAGCATTCACTTATCCAGAGCCTCTGCAGTTCAGCCCTGCAGTGGTACGTGCTGCCCAGGGAGAGCTGGGCTCTCCCCAGCAGCTGCTCTGATGGAATCACCCTGCACAATCTAATAGCTTCTCCAACAATCTCTGTTTTGAGTGACAAAAGGGGCAATAAAAACTGGTTGTGGAAGGGGCCCGCAAATAAAGGCAGAGAAGAATTATACTCTGTTTACGGGGATGCTGTGGGTGGTCCCTTAAGGCCGGAGAATGCCTGTTAGGAAAGTCTCTTGTACAGATTTCACTCTATCTGATTTAGCTCATTAATTGATGCCATGCTTGTCAGTGCTATCTGACCTCCTTTCTCGCTTGAGCTCGGTCTCTGCCACTCCACCTGGAAGGCAGCTGGGGAGAAATACCCAACTCCCCAAACCAGCCCCGTCCTGGAAAGGGAGATGAAACTGAGAATGCTGGTTTAGCTGTGAATACTGCAGCACTTCCTGGGACGAAATCGTTCCGATGGGGCTACCGCGAGATATGCCTGTACGTACACAGTGCGAGTGCTCTGCATCTCTGTGAAGGAGGAGGACAAAGAAAACCAAGTCTGTAAATCTAAAGCTGCCTAATGGATGCTGCTGCAGACCTAGTTCTAGGTCTCACTTTAGCTTAACCCAGCCTGATCAAACATGACCTGTGCCTTTCTTTGTGTTTTAAGCTGATGCTACGGAGAAGGACTTATCTGACCTGATATCTGAGATGGAGATGATGAAAATGATTGGCAAGCACAAGAACATCATCAACCTCCTGGGAGCCTGCACTCAGGATGGTAAGTTCTCTGTGCATGGCTGAGACTCCAGCAAACTGCTTCTCTGCTAGGACAGCAAGAATGCTGGGGGTAGCCTGGGGCTCCAGGGTGAGGTTGTAGAGGTGGAAAGATACAGGGACTTTAATCCAGATGAGTTTTGAAAATGGTTGGCCATCCCAGAGCTGTCTGAAAGGGCCAGTGCCCAGTGAATGGCAGGGATGGTGTCCCTAGCCTGTTTGCCAGAAGCTGGGAATGGGCGACAGGGGATGGATCACTTGATGATTCCCTGTTCTGTTCCTTCCCTCTGGGGCACCTGGCACTTGCCACTGTCGGAAGACAGGACACTGGGCTAGATGGACCTTTCGTCTGACCCAGTATGGCCGTTCTTATGAAGACCAGAGGGAGTGTGTGGCTGACAGGGAGGCACCTCTCCTGGCAAACGCTAGCAGGGTCAGAGTTGTCTGGCCATTTCTAGAGTCTCTCTGTGTTTGGGCCTGAAGGAACGGAAGGGATGCCGGGCCAGAAAGCCTCTGTGAGGTATATGTGCAGGCGTGGGTGTATGGATGCGCACACACAAAGCTCACTTTATATTGGCTGTGGGGAGGAGTGGAACAGGGCGGTTTGTTTTCACATGGCCAGAGCTGGTCACAGAGCCCTGCGGTTGGATGAGTCACATCACACCCAGCCTGCATGTGGGCCTGGGTTTGTTTTTGTTGTGTGATTTTCTGGCTTGGAGTGCGGCTGACTCAACACAGAGCAGGAGCAGGGCCAGTTCTTCCCCTCACACGTCAGAGGAGCAGCTTCTGACTTGCCAAAGAAGTGGTATGTGTACATGTGTGAGAGTGTGCGGGGGGGCGTGTACGTACGCACGCAAGATGCCTGAGCTCTGTTCTGAGCAGAGACCTTGATTCCTTGCTGTGGGTCAGCTCCTGCAGCTCCCCTGTATGAAACCCCCGCCCAAGCCCACAGGCACCCCTCAGACAGACACTTGGCAGTCACGGGACTCTGTGCCCCGGAGGCTCTGAAGGGCTTGTGGATGTGCACAATACACAGCTTAAATGCCCATGCAGCCATGTGTCCTGTGCATCCAAGCCTGAAGCCTGAGATGCTCGGCTTTGTCCCCTCCCGTTTGCCTTAGGTCCACTCTATGTGATTGTGGAGTATGCGTCCAAAGGCAACCTGCGGGAGTACCTGCAGGCCCGGCGGCCCCCCGGCATGGAGTACTGCTACAACCCGACCCATCTCCCTGAGGAGCAGCTCTCCTTTAAGGACCTGGTGTCCTGCGCGTACCAAGTGGCCAGGGGGATGGAATACCTGGCATCCAAAAAGGTGAGCAGTGGTCGCGAGCTCCGTACCTGGGGGAGCACTTGCAGAACCCCCGTCCCTCTCCAGGCTGGGGAGCACAGAGGAGTGATGATTGGGCACCTCTAGGGGCCTGACCCAGTCAATGGAGGCCAGGTTCCCAGTCTGAATCTGCCCCAAGTCATGAAAACAGCCCCTGTGACTGAAAATTCAGGTGGTGCTTGGCTGGTCTGAGTCAAATGAGTTTGGGGCTCTCGATCCAAGGATCCCCAAACCCACCCCTGCAGCTGTCACTAACTGGACCCTTTGCTGCTGAAAGGCCGAGGGAGCCTTGAAGACCGAACTCCCTTCTCCCCTCAGAGGCCTGTCCCTGAACAGAGCTGAGGACTTTGCCTGGGGCCTGTCAATGCCGCCGTACTGTCTGTCTGGGCTCTGTGGACAAGCAGCAATCTTAGCTGTTCAGGGCTGCGGATCTGGCCTCTTTCCCCAACATATTGAAAATTAAAATATGAGCAATACAATGGCACTGAGTCCATCTCCGCACACCCCTGGCTGGAGCGAAGGAGGTAATTACTGAACTGAAACCCCCGTTACCTGCCTTCTGTCTGGAATCAGGACATGTTGATAATGCTTGAAAGGTCACTGTAACAATGCTGGAGCAGCCGCGGCCAACTGCACATACATCAGCAGTAAGCGAAAGAGTCTCTAGAGATTCCCAGCTCGCCTTGGCCAGGAAGGGATTAGGGCTTGGCACCTGGTTCCCCCGGTGCTGGCCGTGTTTTGTGCTCTGGGATCGTGGCTGTGGCCCTTTGAAGGCTGGCGGGTAGTTCAGTGCAAGGCAAGGTCTTTTCTAACACGCCAGTCAATTCAGCAGCAAAAACCCCCGGCCTAACGGGGTCTCCATTCTCTTCAGTGCATCCACAGAGACCTGGCTGCCAGGAACGTCCTGGTGACGGAAGACAACGTGATGAAGATTGCAGACTTCGGCCTGGCCCGGGACATCCACCACATCGATTACTACAAGAAGACGACGAATGTGAGTGGTGCAGTGGGGGAAGGGGAACGAGCTGAAGCTCCGCTTTAGAGCTAGCAGGTTTTTCCTGAGTCCTCTGCCAATATTTATAGCTTGGCTGGAGACTTTCTAGGGCGGTGTCTGTACTGAAATCCCAAGCTCTGTGAGCACGGGCTGCCGTATGCAGAGAGAGAGATTCTCCTCGGTCCTGTAACAGCAGAGTGATGTCTGCCCGGTGGGCAGCATGCCCTCTGCTCCCTTCGTTCTCCCCACGGCCTGCCCTCGCCCTCAGCCGCCCACCCCGCTCAGTTGCCATGGCAACGAGAAGGCCATGTTCCCAAGGCGGATGACGTCTCGGGGCTGGGAGAGAGCAGGGCCCGAGTTTCTCCTCCTGGTGTCAAGGTCCCGAACACGGGTGATCATGGAACACTCCCTGGCCTTTCGCACAAGAGTGGCAGCACTAACCGGTTAGGAGAAAGGGCTTAGACAGCTACCATTTCCCCCCCGCAGGGGAGGCTGCATTTTGGTGGTGGGTGATCGTCCGTAAAGCCCTCGGGGATGGAGCACTGGGCATCCTCTGTCCTTTTTACCCAGGTCGAAGGTCCCTCTTTGCCAGAGACTTGCCCAGCGTAGGTGTCATGATTCCCTTGATGGCAGTGCCCAGGGTGCCGTGAACCGCGGCTGGGTGTCTCAGTTACAGAGGGGAGGCTAACATATTGTACAGAATCAAGCCTGCTTCTCCTCTGGAGGCTGAATTCAGGTGTGGGGGCTTTCCTGCATTCCAGGGTCGCTTACCAGTGAAGTGGATGGCACCGGAGGCCTTGTTCGATCGAATATACACCCATCAGAGCGACGTGTGAGTACCCCACCGCTCCTGCCAGCCATGAGGAGATATCTGTGTTGCAGCATGCGTGCCTAGGCACAATTCAAAGGATAGACTAGGTTAGGACCAGCTGGGTCTTGGGAGGGGCTGTCCCAAAATCACTGTTCCAGGGAACTTTTTTTCCTCTCCCCTCTCTCATGGATAACACCCGCCTCTCTCCAACGTGCTGAGCGTTCTCCACTGCAAACGCAGATGTGCAGCTGGACTCTGAATGAAGCTCCATATTGCTGACCCATCCACACTGCTCTCCCAGCCCATCAGCTGTATCACATCTTGTTGAGACTCTGTCTGCATGTCTCCCCTTCCTATTTAGCCATCGGCCTGCCAGGTGGCATTCAAGCAGCCTCTCCATAAGCCTCCTTTGTGTTGGGTATTTTCCCAAAGGTGAAAAGCACCAGATGGGAGTCATCTTAATCTAATGAAACAATAATTGTCATAAGCAGACACAATATTTTGAGTCTAAATGATCTGGCAGCAGGGCTTGTTTGTCTTCCAAATGCCTCTGAATTAGAGCTGCCAATCTGAGCTCTTCACTTTCCTGCAAAGATCTTTTAAATCATCGGAAGCTTTTAAACTCTCTCCTGTCCGATGCCTTCTGATGATGAATGCTTGGAGGCTACATTCTGCTCTCAGCTGCACGGCTGTGAGGCCATCGAAGCCGGCCCGCTTGTACTAGTGGAGCTAGAAGCTGAATTTGGCACCTGGGCTAAGGTTTTTCACAAGTGCCCAGTGATTTTGGATGACCTGAGACATCTTGCTGATTTTCACAACATGGGCGCTCAGCGTTTTCTCAAGAACAGGCCCCTTTTAAGACATGTCAAGTTGGACACCCAAAATCACTAATCACTTATGCAAACCTTGGCCTTGGTGTCCTAACAAGGGGCAAGGTGTAGTGCACTAGGACTGTGACTTACTTCCACTGCGACGGATGGACCCCGTGTGTTGTGTTCTCAGTGGGTAGCACTGGCGTTGTTCTTGCGAGCTCAGGCATTCTCCCCTCTCCGTGTCTGCAGCTGCCCAGAGGAGCTGTGAGTCGGGCAGAGGGATGGGTTGCAGGGCAGTGTTGTGGTGGGAGCTGTGCCTGTTTGATACTGTGTTTTTGTGTCTGGAGCAGGTGGTCCTTTGGCGTGCTGCTGTGGGAGATCTTCACGCTGGGCGGCTCGCCATACCCCGGGGTGCCTGTTGAGGAGCTCTTCAAGTTGTTGAAAGAAGGCCACAGAATGGACAAGCCCAGCAACTGCACCAATGAGCTGTAAGTGCAGCTCTCTGCCAGGGAGCAAAGCCGGGGTGGGGAAGGAGGTGCAGAGTCCTGACTGATGTTACCTGTCTCCTCCCCCAGCTTTGTGCCAGAACCCTCGCTGACAGATGAGTGTCACGGGAAATTGATCTGGGCTTGTCAGTACATGACAGTTAATCCAGAATAAAGTAGGGTGTGAATTTAAAGCAAATTAACTGTTCCCAGATTAACTCCATGTGTGGACACCCTTATTCAGGAATTAGAATGCCTCAGTGGATTAAGCTAATTCGGAATAAGGGCATCTACACACGGAGTTAATTAGGACTAACTCCCCATGTGTAGACAAGCCGTTAGAGCCCACTGGCAAGCCTTGGGTTCTTGATTCACACCAGAACTCTGAGCTGTGTGGTTCTGAGGAAGGAGAGGCTCTGGGCTGCTGCAGGCGTTTGATTTAGATTAATTTTGTTCCTCTGGCTGCCCCAGTGCGGAAGCAGCTTTCGGCCCAGCATCCTCATTGCTAGTCACATCGGCTGGTGGTTCGTTAGCTAGACATGTCCTTAAAATAAACAGCCTTGGGAAAACAAGGAGGAGAGGAGGGGAATCTTTTCTAGAACTCAGAGTTAGAAGATTAGCCTCCAGGAACATGCTGATGGCGGAAGTCCCCTCCCTGACTCCCCGTCTCAACTTTGAGTGTCTCCAGCGAAGGCCATTCCTTCCCCTCTTCTGGCAGCCTGTGCCATCCCCAGCCTGTTCACAGATCACTGCTTTTCTTCATCCTGTAAAACCTACATTTCTCCTGCTGCCACTTGGGCTCTTTCCATCCTCTGTGTGATGTTTGTTGGCGGATCTGGGGACAGAGCTCTATCCTCGTCCCTGCCCCTGCCCGGCTTGTTCCAGCTCCTCTTCCTAACCTGTGTCCTTTCTATACTGCTCCTTGCTGGACTTCCACCCATTTGTTTTATGTCCCTTCCTCCAGCCCAAGGATCCTGGGGCTGCAGCAAAGCCAGAGCTCAGCAAAACAGCCAAGAGATTGGCAGAGACCATATTTAAAGTCAGCTTCCTCAGCTGTGCAAGCCGCACCGCCGAGAGCTGAGTGTCAAGGGCACATCTTGGGCAATGGCAGATGTTCCGGGTTATTTTCCCAGCAGTTCCCAGCCCTGCAGAAATCTCAGCTGAATCTGTTTGCAGTAATCAACATCTTCCTTTGTTATTCCTCAGCAAGCGAGAATCCCAGCTTGACTCCAGAGCAGGGACTACCTTAGCCTTTAGTTATATCTTCCTCTTAGAACAAGTGACAACGTCCTTCCCAGGGTGCCCAGCCTGGGGTGGGGTGGGGTGTCATCTTCTTTTAATGAAAAGGATTAACGCTAATCCTGAGAAATAACATCTTCTCTGATTCTGTCCTGGCCCAAGATGCGGCCCGCTGGCTCACTGCAGCCTGGGTGGCCCACAGAGTCCCTGATGCACCCCCCAAAGGAGACAGCAGCTCTCCATTTTGATCTGTGTGAAGAGCTGGAAGCCCTGAGGGTTGCAGCTTTGTGGTGGGCTGGTTGCACCCTGCTCCATTTCACTCAACTTTGGGGCTGCTGCTGGCCCAGCTGCTGTACCCTGGGCTCTAGCAGACAGACTAGCAAGCTCGGAATTGTCTCCAGGAGGCTTGTTCAGCCTCCTCTTACTCCTCTGTTTCCAGATACATGATGATGCGAGATTGCTGGCACGCAGTCCCATCCCAGAGACCCACTTTTAAGCAGCTGGTAGAAGACTTGGATAGGATTGTGGCCATGACTTCCAACCAGGTAAGACATGAAGCAAATAATTAAGCAATCAATTTGCAAGCCTCTAGAAGATAATAAGGTGATAAGTAACAGTCAGCATGGATTTGTCAAAAACAAATCGTGTCAAACCAACCTGATAGCTTTCTTTGACAGGGTAACAAGCCTTGTGGATAGTGGGGAAGTGGTAGATGTGGTATATCTTGACTTTAGTAAGGCTTTTGATACTGTCTCGCATGACCTTCTCAAAAACAAACTAGAGAAATGCAACCTAGATGGAGCTACTATAAGGTGGGTGCAAAATTGTTTGGAAAACCGTTCCCAGAGAGTAGTTATCAGTGTTTCGCAGTCCTGCTGGAAAGGCATATCGAGTGGGGTCCCGCACGGATCAGTTCTGGGTCTGGTTCTGTTCAATATTTTCATCAATGATTTAGATAATGGTATAGAGAGTACACTTCTAAAGTTTGCGGATGATACCAAGCTGGGAGAGGTTACATGTGCTTTGGAGGACAGGATTATAATTCAAAATGATCTGGACAAACTGGAGAAATGGTCTGAAGTAAATAGGATGAAATTCAATAAGGACAAATGCAAAGTACTCCACTTAGGCAGGAACAATCAGTTGCACACATACACAATGGGAAATGACTGCCTAGGAAGGAGTACTGCAGAAAGGGATCTGGGGGTCATAGTGGACCACAAGCTAAATATGCGTCAACAGTGTAACACTGTTGCAAAAAAAGCAACCATCATTCTGGGATATATTAGCAGGAGTGTTGTAAGCAAGACACGAGAAGTAATTCTTCTGCTCTACTTCCTGCTGCTTAGGCCTCAGCTGGAGTATTGCGTCCAGTTTTGGGCGCCACATTTTAGGAAAGATGTGGACAAATTGGAGAAAGTCCAGAGAAGAGCAACAAAAATGATTTAAGGTCTAGAAAACATGACCTGTGAGGGAAGATTGAAAAAACTGGGTTTGTTTAGTCTGGAGAAGAGAAGACTGAGAGAGACATTATAACAGTTTTCAAGTACATAAAAGGTTTTTACAAGGAGGAGGGAGAAAAAGTGTTCTTCTTAACCTCTGAGGATAGGACAAGAAGCAATGGGCTTAAATTGCAGCAAGGGAGGTTTAAGTTGGACATTAGGAAAAACTTCTTAACTGTGAGGGTGGTTAAGCACTGGAATAAATTGCTGGGAAGTTTGTGGAATCTCCATCATTGGGGATTTTAAAGAGCAGGTTGGACAAACACCTGTCAGGAATGGTCTAGATAATACTTAGTCCTGCCATGAGTGCAGGGGACTGGACTAGATGACCTCTCGAGGTCCCTTCCAGTCCTATGATTCTATGCCTGTTCCAAAATCAAACTCTCCCATAGAACCTCTTTACGGGGAGACTTTCAAATTCAGAGTCTCTGCATCATTTACCCCAACTTGGTGTCCTCAGTCCAGAAGTGAGTGAGCTGGAGTTGTTGGCTCCATGCGGTGTGGTCGCTGGTGCCTGTTGTTATCATTGGGAGTTCCATGCACATGCCTCCCATGCCCACCAGGGCAAAGGTTCCCTCGCATGTGGGGAAACTGAGGTTCCTGGCTCGGCTCTGCTTGTTTCTTTAGTGTAGTGTGCTCACTGCATGGCCTCTTCTAACCTGGGTTCTGGATTCTCGGTCTGAGCTGTGTCCCTGGGATTTTGTCCCCTCCAGGAATACCTGGATCTTTCCATGCCGCTGGATCAGTATTCTCCCAGTTTCCCAGACACCCGCAGCTCCACCTGTTCCTCGGGGGAGGACTCAGTTTTTTCCCACGATCCTCTTCCAGACGAACCTTGTCTTCCCAAGTACCCGCATCAGCACGCCAACGGTGGACTTAAACGACGCTGAGGCTGGGACTTCCATGCAACAGACTGACAACTCTGTGTGTGTGCGTGTGTGTTTGCATGCGTCTCTGCTATCCAGGCTGCTGCCACGAAGCTGTCTGTGCAGCTATCCATCACTTTTAGCTATTGCGTAAAGGATTTCAAAGACACATCTCCCATAACCAAATTCACCGATGTCTCATGCCAGCTTCACCAGCCACCTTAGCTGTGAACTGTCTGCATCTGAAAGGTTTGTTTTTCATTTCCTTTCCATGAAACCTGTGCTTGAATAGTTGCAGTGGACTAAAACTGAACCCCACTCTTTGGCCAGTGCCCAGACAGAGAACCAGCTGCAGGCTCCCTCTCCTGGAACCAGCCAATAATGTGCGTTCCTTTCTTTGCAAGGGATTGACAGACTGACAGTCCCAAGGAGGAGGACATGGAAACCTGGGCTATCCTTGTGTTCTTTTATACTTGCAAACCCACGCGATCCAAACTTCGACAGCTCAATAAGCTAATGCCAGCACTGAGTGCAGCTCCACCAGCGATGAAGAAGTGCAGGCTGGGAAATCTTAATGCGTCGGAAGCATCTCTGTCTTAGATGGTGCGGGAACCCTAGCTGGGTGGTTATTGCAATGTGAGATGGTTTGAAGACTGGCCAATGGCTTATTAATTCCAATACTAATTTGCTTTGCTGACCAAACACATGGTACGCTGGAAATGGCCAGACGCAGCATATACCCCGGCTCAGCACTGATAGTGGAGGAAGCAGCCAAATATACCAGTGCTAAAAACAAACAAAAAGAAATCTTGTGTACATAGCTACAAATATGTATAAATATGAATATATATTTACATGTCTTTTTAAAAAGGGTTGTTACCAGAGATATACCAGTTTGGTAGTAAGTTACTAGTGGCTGGTAGAGATCAGTTGCTATAAAAAAAAAAGTTCATATATTTTGCTACTTTTGCTGTTTTTATTTTTTTAAATTATGTTCTAAACCCTATTTCAGTTTAGGTCCCTCAATAAAAATCGCTGCTGCTTCAGTTTTATATGGGGTTGTATTAAACAGTACTAATGACAATGTTTGCTGCCTTTCGGGAATATGTTGTCATTGTATAAATGGCCTTTTCTCCCTTCTCACACCTCGACCCCCATGTAAATCCCTCTGTTGGCATCTGGTGCTGGGTTCTGGATCTGAGGGGCCCTTCTGGACTCGGGCACAGCTTGTGAAGCACTCGGATCACCATATTGGTGCGTGAGTGTGTGATAGTGACGTGCTGGAGAGCCACTGTGATCTGTATTTTAAACAGAGGCCTTAGGATACTGCCAGTGACAGAGCTGGGACTCTGCCCGTGTGGGGAGGGGCAAAGCGCCTTTCCCAGCAATAGCCATAGGCGTTTGTAGGAAGCGTGAATAACCCTTTGTCATATCTGAGTTGGTTCCCTGCTGTGTGCCTTGCATGGGGCATCTGGAGAGAGCAGGGAATACTGAATCAGCATCCATGGTGTTTAGCCACATCCGATCCTGCTTCGCAATGTACATTCCAGCCGCGCTCCAAGCCTGCTTCAGTCTTCCCATCCCTGTCTCTGAATCAGCTCCTCATTGCTCCTGCCGTGCACTCTGGTCTAGAGTGTGGAGTGCAGGGGCTGGTGAGCCCCTGTCTCTCCTCCACCTGGCGAGGTGCTCTGCTTCCTTGAACGAACTCCTTGAGTGCCTTAAACGCACCTGGTACATCCGCACGGTGCGGATGAGGAGGTCTGCAGGGAGGAGCTCTGTAGATTCTTTCTTCCCAGTGGAAGGCCAAGGGAAGCTCCCTTCCAAAGCGGAATAAGAGGTGTCCTTGTCCTTGTTCCGGGGGAAGTTCCTTGCAGTGGCTCAGCAAGGACTGTTTGGCCAGTGGTTTTGTGTGTCTTTGAATGCTCTTTTTCCAGTGACACTTTCAGTTCTTAGAAACCTCAACCCTGCCTTGTATTGGAAGCCCCGGCTGTGGTTAGCATGGAGATAAACCTGGGCTGCTTAGCTTGGGCTGTGGAAGGGAACATTTTTGTTGGGTTTTTTTTTTTTTTACACGAGGCCACATCCTTAACTGGCTTTTCCTTGTGCTAGACCTGCACTTCACTGAACTCTCCCTCTTAGCTGCGGCCATTGAAGGCCAAGTCCAGATTCCCCACCCTCTCGCCCCCTGGAGCAGTTCCTCTGGGGGAAAGGTGCCTTTGTGCTGTGGCAGACACGCAGGAGCAGGAGCCCTTCCCTTCCACCCACAGGCATTTCAAACTCCAGAGCCAGGATGCTGTTACTTGAAAAGTTTATTTTGCCTTTGTACGGAGAAATATTATTGTTCTAAGCTCTTCTGTAATGAATCTGGAATTCTTGTAATTATTAAAGACTTTAACCAAGAGTTTTTGATACAGCCTTGCAGTTTATACCAACTCCGGTGGGAGGCGTCTCTCTGGGAGGCTTGTGCACTCTCTAATTCCTTGTGAACCGGGAGGTGGGGCAGGAGGAGGGGACGGGTACAGGCACGGCTACTATTGGCATTGCACAAGTTGCAACAGGTGAAAGGGCTGCTCCTTTGGATTTCAAGTACTCTTGAGTATATACGGCCATCTCCTTTACCTGGCTTTGGGATAAAGTAAATTGGGAGGGAATCTGTATGGCTGCTCTGAGCACTTCAGCCTGATATGGGGCCTTCCCAGCATTTCCTAATTCTCAGACAGCTAGGAGAGCATGGAGCAAAGACTTCAGGGCTCTGAAAGGTCCTAATGGACCTCTGGGGGAAGGTTTTGTGGCTAGGCCACAGGACACCTGCGTTCTGCTGCTGGCCTGCTGGGTGTCATAACAGCTCAGGCAAGGACTCGGTAGCTGTCGCCTCCTGCTTTGGAGTTGGCTGGGGATCAACAGGGAGGCAGCTGTGACCTGAGGCAACAGAAAACACTATTCAATCTTAAAGGAACATGTGGTAAGCGGGTTAAAATTAGTATTTGGGGGCAAGGAATGTATCCTCGTCTGTCTGTACAGCACCCAGCAGAGCCATGAGCCTGATTGGGCCCGTGGGCACTACTGGAGCATAAGAGATACCAACGGATTTCTACAGCACTTCTGCTCGGCTTAGGGCTCCGCTTGGCCTAGCAGCTGTCGGCTTGGCAGTGGCCCCTTGCTCTGCCATTGGAGTGCAGCTCGACGAGGGTTTGAAAAGCACTGGACGGCGGCTGCTTGAGAACTATCAGCATCTGCCTGGTGACTCTGAGTGCTGCACAGAAAACCTTTGTCAGGAGATAGCTGGGTTACGCCTAGGCAGCAGGAGACACGGTGCGAACTGCTATGAGGTAAGCCACAAAGATACTCAAGCCCAGCCTGAGGCTGAGTTCAATTTAGGACCTCATGCCAAAAGCCCGTTGCCAAAAGCTAGTGCCAAAAGCCCGTCTTGGTGTGTTTGTGGACTATCTGCACAAACTTCTTGCTAACTTTTCCCCTTGCTGGAACATTGTGAATCCTCTAGCTTTGCTCTTTGTGGTGTGTTTTGAGTTTCAGCATGGTTTCTTTTCTGTGCTCCTGACTGGCTGAGCCTATGCTGTGGGATCATTGCCCAACTCTGCAGAAGGAAATTTTCCCTTGGGGCAAGGGTGGAAAGTTAACCTAACTTTGAACCAACTGGAGAAATCCAGGGCAGAGACAGGTGACCCTGGTTCTCCTAGCCTGCGTGCAGGTGACTGGTAGGCATTGGCTTAGGATGATTTCACCCTTGATCATTCCCCAGGCCATTGGGAACAGTCTTGTGATTTTATACTTTACTTTATACGTGATTTTATACTTACATGTTATGTGCCAGTTTTAGGAGGGAAAATTCTAGTGTGGGGTCAAAAATTACCAGTTGTTTTTTTGTGGGGAAACTTCTTGTTAAAAAATTGTTTTTTCAAAATTTTCCCAGAATTTTTTTTCACTGCTTCATTCATTGGAAAACCTCAACACGGTGGCCATTATTTATCTTAGTCAGAAAAACACATTTAATCCAAAAAATATTTTGATGGAAAAACATTGCCTACCTGTGTCTAGAGAGTTCCCCTTGGGTTGGAGTTCTATGGTACTGCAGAAAAAAGCTCTGTCTTCTCCTGTCATCTGCCTCAGCCTCTCACACAGTGTGAGACATGGTTATAGCCCCATTTTACAAAGAGATTAAATCAGTGCTCTTCTGGTGCACCAGAAAGGAGGCAGAGTCCCCCTGCTGTTCTGGTGAGCCTCACCCCTGCCATTGAGACCAGATCTGACCAGGTAGCATGGGGACCTGCGTTGTTCACGCACATTTTCTAGCTATAAAGCCCCTCTCCCACCCCACCATTTCAAAACAAAATCTCTGTCAATTGACAAACCTACACCAAACAGAACATGGGTCAGAACTCCTGGGTTCCATTTCTGGGTCTGTCAGGACACTTCATTCTCTCTGCCTCAGTTTACCCGTTGTAAAACAAGGCTAACACAGTGTCTCTCCACAGGAGCAGTGGGAGGCTTTGTCCATGTTTGCACTCCTCCCGAGCTTTTCATCCCAGGGCCTTCGAGCTCTGCACAAAGGATGAATTTTATTTCCTTTTGTTTTTCCTCCGTCAGAGAGTTCGATGCTAGACTTGCTGCAGCAAATGGAGGAATTAGCTATGGGCTGTAACCAGATGTTTTGGCAACAGCCATGTGTGCTGCCTTCCTCTTATGAAATAACTTCATCCTCAGGACAGCTGGGCTTGAGTTTAAATACTAAAATGTGACCAATTGAGCGTGGAATTTTAACTGCGTCCCTGCCGGAACCTCAGGCACAAGCCTCTGACTTACTGAGCTCTGTGCTCCTCTCCCCGGACTGAGCCACAGGCTGGGCTCCGAGCAGCCTCAGCTGGTCGCTCAAATCAGTTCCCTTCTACCTGCGTGGTTTTAGTATTGTGTGGACATTGGAAACAGAAAATAAACACGCAGTGATGTTGGACAAACCCCCCCCATCTCTGCTCTGTCATGTTCCTGCCCAAGCACAGCTGCATGAATGCCGGAATGTATTTGCCAATCTCCACCTTCCTCTTCAAGGCATTCCTGACTTTTGCACAGAGAAGATGCGTGATCTGCTGTGACCTTTCTGCTCTGGGTTCCTCGAGACCAGGAAATCGGCCTGGCCACTGGACCATTCTTCCTCGCCTAGGAATAAAGAGTCGCGTGTTGGGAGGACAAACTCCATTAATGGCTCTGAGTGTTCAGGTCCACAAGGTAAACCATGGCTTGGCAGTCACATTCAGGAGCAATGAGTCTTTTGTGTTGTTCTGGGTAAATCCTGGCTGGGTTGAAGGATCTCACCTGCTCTCCACCTCTAGCTCTTTCCCCTTACGCCTGCCCCAATGACCCCATTGTCTCCCACCTCCAAACCTCCCTCCTGGTGGGACTGCCCCTGTGAGCGAGCTGACATCAAAGCTGATGCGCCAAGCTGGAAGAGAAGCCAAATGAGTCAAGTGAAGGTCAGCGGTGGAGGCAAAGATAGGAGAAGGTCACCAGAGGACAAAAAGGAAAGGGCAGCGTGGTAGGGAAAGAGATTCTGGAGTGAAGGGATGACAGCAGAGAAGAGTTAACTCCTAGGCAATGCAGTTAGTATATTTGGGTTCCCCTGGTAGCTCCCCAGGAAGTGCCCATGTCATCTGTGCGTAGCACAGAGAGGGACTGATTGAATGAATCTGTAGCATGTCCCAAAGGGAGCTCTCCTCTGCCAGGCATCCTGCTCGGAGAGGCTGCTGTGTCCTGGCAGCTGGGGACAAACCTCACTTTTCCTGAATATTCCTCTCTAGACAAGTTTTCTGCCAGGAGCAGAGGAGCATTTTCTGGCTTCGCCAGGCAGACTGGGAAGGATGGAGGCTGGCACCAGGCTGGCACTACCGGGGCACTACACGCCATGTGATGAACGAGGGACCCAGTAACTTGCCCTTTGAGGGTAAGCATGTGTGACACCCAAAGGGAGTTACTCCAGAGCATCCTGCAGTCCTGGATCCCCTTGATAGTCCTGGCGTTCTGTCCAAAGTGTTGTCCTCACCCTCTGCCATTTTGTCCCAGGCAGGGGTAAGCTCTTTCTCCCCCAGCTGGTCAGAAAAACGTTTGGGTAGGTCAGCACTGGGAAACGGTTACCGCATTGCTGCTGTGTGTTCACTGGCTCGTCTGCTGGGGCTGCAGATTGTGGTAAGTGTGACACAACCACCGTGGCTGGGGATAGAAAGACACCGTCACTCTGCTGACTTCTCCGGGAGCAGAGGACACGTTTGCAAGTTTGGCGGTACATGGGTGAGCTGTGGAAATCCGCAATGGCATTCCTCCATGCTGAGGCTATCATTTGAATGGGGATTGAGTTCAGGGCTCCCTATCACCCTGCTCCATAGCCAGCTCTCCTGAAGCCACTGGGACTGCAGGGAAGAATTAGGGCTAGTTTTTGTACACAGGCTGCAAAGTTGCTGGCAAACACCCCAAATCCAGCCTAGATTCCAGCTCGAGGGGGCCCAAACCTCTCCTGTGATGCTCATTTAAATTCCATCTGCTTCGATTCTATTCTTGAGATTTCCCTGCCTCTTGCTTTGCCTTCTCCTGAGAGGATGAATACGGTGCCAGCCCTGATTCGCTCAGCGTTACCACAGCCTGTTTGGATTTAAAGTTGACCCCACTGCCTTGAGAAATTGTTCAACGCCTGAGAAATGCATTTCAGCTGTTGAGAGTCTTGAGGTGATAAAAACCTAGAAAATGGTCTTAAAATGGGGCCTGGGCTTCCAAAGCACTGGGCCCTGCAGGGCCCGAGTGCCTGCAGTTCACATCTGGCAGCTTGTGGAACTGGTGTCATCAGGTTCAGGGCAGCATTGCTGAGTCATGAGTCACTCGCTGCATCAGCTGGGACCAGGCTGGTGATCCTGCCGAGCTGGAAAATTCAGAATGCTTTCTGCAGCTCAAAAGCTGAGCTCACCCTCCCCTGGCTTCAGCTTTGAAAGGTTGAAATGCGATAAGGTGCTTGCACACAGAGCCCAGGACAAGGAGCTGCTGGGGTGGATGGAAAGAATAAGACAGCTGGGCTCAGAAGGGCTATGCTTTTTGGGGCAGGGGGTGCTGCTGTGCTGCCCTGATGTCCCCAGTGTGGGCATGGGCTGAGAGCTGGTGAAAGGTGTCAGCCTGACAGAGACCGCAGTCCTGGCGTTCTGGGTGGTTGGAACTGGGCTCGGCAGAGGTTGGGCTCCCTACGCTTCCCCACTTGGTCTTCACCATAAGCTCCTTTGAGGGTGACCATCACTCAGATACTTGTCCATAAATCACCGAGCAAACCATTGGTGCTGTACAAATAGCAAGGTGTTTCCATCTCACCGAGCAGGATACAGGGATGGAGGAGGGCGCAAAGCGTCTTTATTTAGCAACATTTGTCTCAAATTGTGACGTGACTCAGTTTAATGTTTAAAATGGCTGGCCGGGGCTGTGGAATTCAGCTCTGATTCCTAAGGAACCCCCAGCAAACAGGAACTGAAGGAGGCTCTGCTATCCTGGCCCAACCAGCTGCCTTGGAGGAGATTTCAAGACCCTCTCCCTCAAAGGAATGACCCACTAAAGCCAAACCCACGGCATCCTGCTGTGGATGGAGAAAAGAGTCCGTTTCATGGCTAATCCTGTCCCTTCAGCAGCACGTGCCTAGTGTGGGGCTGCAAAAGGAGGTTTTGGCAGATGCATTCATTCCCCCGTGGTGAGCATGTCACAGTCCCTCTGGCCCAGCTGATCACAGACCATAGAAGTTGTTTGTTACAGGACACAGTTGTAGAGACGTGGCTCTTTTGCTCCCGTGGTAGCACCTCATGCATTTAGTGCTGGAGGGCCCTGGTTCAATCCCTGGTGTGTTGGCCAGACTGTCACATATCAGGCCCCTGGAAGAGACTGGCTGAACTGGCTGAGTTGGCTGCCTGCCTTCAAACATGGAGTCCAGCCATGGCTCTAGACTAAGAAATGCTGCCCGAGCGGTAGGCTGTGCGTCATCGAACGGCAGCGTGCTCCTGTAGTGCAGGTGTGTGCTGCCAGCTAAGCAAACCTAGGGACCTGTATGTTGAAAAGGAATCCTGCTGGTGCTCTGACTCCGGTACTGCTCCGTGCGGAGGGTTTCATCTTCTGCTTGTCAGCTTGAGTCTTCAGTTCTGGTGCTGGAGGTGTGTTAGCCCCTTTATCAGGTGCCCGACCCAATGGGCACGTGAGCAGCTCTCATTGAACTTTTCCTGGCCTGCCTGGTGGCTCCAAGCTGTCTCTCTCACCCCCTTTTCCAACCCTTTCTGTTTCCTTTGTGATTCGCTAGCCCTTTTCAAAGCATCTGTTTGTTGCTATTTCCTTGTGTAAATTAAATTGATCAGCTCCATCCCCCCCCCCCCCCGCCCACCTTAAATTAGTTAGAGCTTTTAATCAAGTGATTTATGTCTGGCTCACAGTGCTAGATTACACTGTACAGCTCTCAGAGCTGCAGGGGGACGGGAACGGCGGGGCGGGGATGTGCATAAATCATCGTTCTCCATCGGAGCCGCTTGGCAGGGCGATTTGGAGATGTAAGTCATGTTTACATCATCAGAACCTGCTGCTATCACCATCACCAGATCATTCATCAGAGGTTACCAAGAGGGCAATTAAATATGTTAATAGAGGACTGACTTCAGCAGTGCCACTTGCTTAGGCTAAAAGCTCAGCAGGGGGAATAACCACCTGATTTGCAGGCACTGAATAGGTTCTTTGATCCCTGCCCCATCAATCTGAGAGGGCTGGCTATTTCTCCAGGCTGGAAAACAGTGTTTTCACTATTAACTCAGCTTTAACAAACATGCATCGAAAGGGAAAGTGGCGCTGATCCCTCCTTTTGTCTGGCAGGCCCTTGGTACCTGAGGTTTGGTCTTTAAGGCTGTGGCTTCTCAGGGTTTGTCTACATTTGGAGCTGGAGCCCGTGCTGGAGCTGCAGGAGACACACCCAGGCTAGCTTTGTCAGAGCTAGTGTGCTGAAAGCAGCATGTGCTGCAGCACTGCAACCTGGCCTAGCCACCTGGACACAATCCCGTCCAGGAGGCTCGGCACATACTGGGTGGCTTGCTGCTCCGGCTATTCATGCTGCCATGGCTACATTCTATCTTTTGCGCACTAGCTCGGGCAGATCTAGTGCAGGTATGTCTCCTCCAGCTGGAATTCACCCTCCAGCTCCAAAAGCAAACGTACCCCGAGAATAGAGATTTTAAGGCCAGAGGGAGAACATGGCAACCATCTAGTATGACCTCCTCCTGGGCGCAGGCCAGAGAACCTCACCCTGTGATTTCTGCATCTAGCCTATATCTGGTGGTTGAGCTAGAGAGGGATTTGTTGAAAGACATCCACTCTCGATTGAAAGACTACAAATGATGGAGAATCTACTGCGCTCTGTTGGTAGATTGTTGCAGTGGCTCATTACCCTCACTGTTAAAAATCCCTTGTCCGCGCTGCGTTGTGAATAAGAAGAGATGTGTGAAGAGTGGGGGGACATGGATGCAACCAACTCAGTGCAATTTTTACATGCGTTCTACGTTTGCAATATCCGCTTTCCCTAGCTGCCCCTTGACCAACCCATTGCTCGCTGGCTAGTTGCTTGTAGGCCGTGGCACAGGTGGGGTGTGAGGAAGCAGAACTCAGGTGCCTTGTGCCTGTTGTCATGAAGTCCCAGGTCTCCGGAGGCTAACAGTGGAAATGGGGTCTCCCCTGCAGATAATTCCCCGGGGCAGGAGAGCCCTCGCTCTTACCTGACTGCTGTTATCACGGAGGGGCCGATGAGCTGTTCCATTAGAAAGGCTTTGCCCTTGTGCAGGGCCCTTCACCCGGGGTCTCCACTCACTTTAAGGCCATGCAGCCTGGCGACACCCCTACGGGGCGTGTGCGAACTCTTCCAGCCACGGCAGCGAGGGCAAAGCTGAAGCACAGGCTATTCAAGTGACCGGCCCTAGAGCCGGCGTGGAATCGGGGCCAGAGCCGGACATGGGACATGAGCGCCCTGAGTCCCAGTTCTCTGCTCTCCCCCCCAGCCCACCGTCCTTGGGAGGGCTGCAGCCCACTCCCAGCGAGCAGCACGGTTCCTTGCTGCCTGCGCCCTGCTTGCAGGGCTTCTGCTGCTGCCTGCCTGCCCCGGTTCATCTAGCACAGCAGCGGCCGGGCTTCAGCTCCATTTTCCCTTCCGAAAGTGGAGGGGGGGGAGGCAGCCCTGCCCCCAGCTGATCGGCCAGTCGCTGAAGATCAATGGGCAGCACTTCCACATCCCTTCGCCCCATCCCGGACCCTGCCTCCGGGTGCCACTGGTAAGACGCTTCCTGAGCGGGAAGCTGGGCCCAGCCTGCGTCCCGCCTGCTTTCCACATGCCCACAGCTCACGGCAAACAGCCGGTTCCCTGGGCTCAGCGGGGCCGGACACGGGCAGGGGAGCTGCGTGCGATTTTCCTTGTGCTTTGCTGGCGTGGACCCCAGCACGCTGGGACATGGTGGCTCCCCCGCGCTGAGAGAGCAGCCGCAGCACTCGGTGTTCGTGCCGTGGTGCAGGGGAAGGGACGAGGCGTGAGCGAGCCGCAGCGACCTGAGCCAGGGGACAGGAACAGCAGGAGCCCTCCCTGCGCCCTGCATTTGGGCTGGTTTATTTAGTGACAAGCTTTTATCCTAGCTGAGCCCTCCCACCTGCCCACTTCCCTGGCGGGCTAGGGCCTGGGAGCTGAGGCCGAGGTGACTTGTCCAAGGTCACCCAGGGAGCTGAGCCCAGATCTCGGGCAGCTCGGCCTGACCCTCCAGGCCATCCTGCCCCTCTGTGGCAAAGGGTCCCTGTTCTAGACCCCAGCAGCTCCGGCAGCACCACGGAGCCCCTGTTGGAGTGAGGGGTTGAGGCCCCTCAGGAGTGCAGCTCCCTGCTCCAGAGAACGGTGTAACTCGCCTAGGGGAAACACTGAGCCTCCTGCAGTTGAACGTGGGACCAGAGTCTTCTCAGGGAGCCAGTGTCCCAGCGCCGCTTGTGTTTACACAGACTTTAAACGTGTGTCAGTGTAGCCTCAGGCTGTGCGGAATGGAGCCTGTTTTTGTATGCAGCAACCTTACCTCCACGGCCTCTGTTTTTCTCCAAACCTGGGGCCTGGGAGCTCTCGGGATCCCGGACACCATCCTCGAGCACACACGGTACCTTCCCCATAGGATGGCTTCTCTTGGCCTTCACCTTGCCCCTCTGAGCCCCTCCATGACAACTCTGCCTTTGGGCCCACAGTGGCCATGAGCCCTGCACTGCGATGGTGTGTGGCAAATACTGCAGTCACACTGGACCCAGGCAGTCTCTGGCTGGGTCACTTAGCTCTGGATTGGGCCTGGAAGAGCAGAGAATTAGGAGAGCCTCTGGACCATCCCTTTCCCAGTGCCAGGCGATGGGCAAGGAGGGAGGTGTGGAATTAACTTTTTGTGTGTTACACTTTCTTGCCAGCAGGACTTACCTCCTGGGGCCCTTTGGAGGTGACCATTGGTCAGAGCTCAGAGCCCTGCCACGCTCAGTGAGTCATCTCCCTGGCACCGCCGGCCGTGTTCAGAGCCGCAGACGGTACAGGTCAGGAATGTACCACTTAATGGCTGCAGACAGCCCTTCCAAAACCTCCCGGCAGGCCTCAGTGCCCCCTTCCACTCAGTGGCAGCCTCCATTCTGAGCAATGGGCTCTCCCTGCTGACGTGCTGGGCTCTGGGACAGAGGATGGAGTCAGCAGTAACTGGGACTCAGCTGGACGGACCCAATTATGCCCCAGCTAAGCCATGGCCCCAGACCAGGACTGTCCCTACAGTTTGTTCCCCAGGGCTTTGTCCTGCCTAGTTTTAAATGTCTTTGGCACAGGGGTGCAGAACCCCAGTGAGCCAGCAGCCTGGGGTGAATGCTCCGGCATCTCTTAGCAGGGCGAGAACTTACAATGAATGCCCATGGACAGGCTGGTGGCAGGTCTCTACCCAATGGCTGACAATGCCCTCACTTTGGTACTGGGATATTTAACCCCTGCCTCTTCCTGAGTTTTAGGTGAGGTAGCTGCAGCCCACCCCTCTCCCCTCAGCATTGTTAACTGGAAGCCAGTCTGCCTTTTTCATTGCAACTGAGTTTAGGAGTCTGACTGGTCATATGTAATTGCCTTGAAAAATGACTGCAGCAGAAGATCCCAGTGAATTGGGGTAGCTGTCTGGGTGGATTATCCGAGCGGATGGCAGGACGTGCTTTTCACTGGGGGGAGAGGGGTTACTCTGCCCAGGACTGTACGTTCTGGTTTCTTTCTTTCAATCTCACAGCTTTGCTCTCTCTCCTTTTAAAGCCCTCTGTCCGCACTGGGCCCAGACAATCTCTTGGCCCTGGCCCAGGGTCTTGCTGGTTTACTCAGCTCTGAATTGCACATTGTCTCGCTGCCAATTACGTTAGGAAACTTTGCTTGTAATTTTACCTTGACACTCAGGATCCAGAATCTAATTCTAGAAGAACAATTTAACTGGCGAGACAGGAGCAAAGCCCGGGCTATTCATTCCTTGGGCCTTTCCATCCCTGTGCGCCCCCTCGGCCCAATAGAGAGCTGAAGTCTTGTTGCTCTGCCGTTTGTGTGATGCTGTTAAAGCCGGATAAGTCACTTAAGCTTCCCATCCCAGCCATCTGAGCTAGGGTAGCCTAAGTAGATCAGAGGGAGAGAGCTGGGCCCAGAAGGCAATCCATCTCCATTGCAGTCCAGTTTGTTTAGTTTACTCTCGGGTTTGCAGTAACCCAAACAAATATAGAGCTTGCTGCTAGCAGCTGTTCTGGTGGCAGAGCAGGGAGGTAGGGGGAATGACCTGCTGATGTGGGAGCATGTAATTCAGCAGAAATTGTTTGATAATTGTAACCTCCCAAAGGCCCTGTACTGGCACTCCCCATTTAGGCCAGGTCTGCGCATGCGCTTCTCATAAAAGCTGCTGCTTGGCTTAGTAACCAAGAGGGGACAGCCCCGGTACTAATGAGAGGGGCAGGGGTAGCCACCCAACACAGCCTCCCAGTCCCTCTGCACCCGAGCACACACAGGGACAAGTGCACGGGTCTGGCATTCCATGTGCCCCCAAAGCGCCCGCCACTGGCAGTGCGGGATGGGCCTGGTCCTGCTGGGCTGGGCACAGAGTGTTCTTTGCGTCTTTCAGCCTCTTCCTTCCAGCCGGTGTTTGTGACACCCTGCATTGATCCAGCCTGAGGGAAATGACATTGCGCTCACACGTGCCTTTCTCCCCAGCTGACTGAGCCCCACGGGCATGGCTACAAACAAGCCACCGCCTGACAATCAAAGACTGCTGCGCTTGTCCTTGGCTCATTCCAGCATGAAGGACCCCTTCAAAACAGCCTGTGTTTGCTTCTACTTGGCCAAACACTTTGCTCAGTCTGTGAGGGGATGTGCCAACCTCCCTGTGTCCCCTGCCCATCCCCTTAGCCATACACAGCAACTGCAGGACAGGGGGATCTCCTGCATGGTGCAGGGGCCAGGCATGTTAATACAAGGTCAGTGTGGGGTTGCTTCCCACACACCAGGCTGAAGGGGGTGAAACCAGGTAAACTGGCAGCCATGTTTGACTAGGAGAATCTGCCTCCAGTGTCCAGGGATTGCAGTAAGTGTGGGATGGGAAGGCGCATCCCATGTCAGAGGGGACACCTCAGACGCAGCTCGGGCCAGGATAGCTCTCCCATCGGGGCGCTGCTGCGTGCTAAGTGTTAATGGTCAGTAAACGCCCCATGTGTGTAGATACTCATCTGCTGCACCACACTAAAGGGCCTAAGAATTCTCTGGGGGTTCTAAGGGACGAGCTGCCGCGTGGCCAGCAGGGGAGTTGTGACCACAACTCGTGTGTGTGTTTTTCTAAGTCAGTGAACCGTGTGCGAGGCTCTGCAGACTCTCTCCTCTGCCTGCAGAGCCCCCATGACAACCCCCAGCCTTGGGTTGTCACCTCTGCCTCGCAGCCGCCCTGGTGACGCCGTGGAAAATGCTCCAGGGCCTCTGCACTCGGGTCCGGAGCGGGATCACAGAGGCTGAGCCAGGGCAGCATTCCAGCCATAAATTACTTCCTCAGAGGAAATCATTCTGCCCCTGGAGAGCCAGAGGGCTGCTGATACAGATAATGCAGGAAGCTGGGCAGGAGTGAGGCTGCGGCTCCAGCCCAGTGCTAATGGATGGCAGTCAGCCACAGGAGCTGAGAGCTGCCTGCCCTGGCCGACACGCCTCCAAGGTGAAACTGACCAGAGGCTGGTGCATAATGAAAGAGGAGAGCTTAGATTCCTGCTTAGAGGTGAAAGCCCCTTCATCGTGCACTTCGCCTTCTGCAACAGGCTTTGCTACAGGTTATAACATGGGCAAAGAGTGCACTGGGTGTGTCTGTGTACAATGCACGTTAGCGTGTCAGTGTGTCTGGGTGTGTGTGTGTGTGTGCAATGCACCTATGGGCAATGCACGTGTGCCCCTGGATGTACGCGAGCCTGTGCGGGCTGGTCTTTGTCTCAGCGCATGCACAGCGAAGGGCAACGTGACTTTTTGGAGCCGTGGTGCTGCGTATGTGACAGCAGTGCCGGTGGATCCAGCCCAGCTGCTGCAAGAACCCTGGCCTGGGTGACCAAGCTGTGGGACTCCCTGATTCTCCACCACATGCAAAGAACAATCAAGCCCTTTTGAAGCAGGAGCTTGGCAGCGCAGGGGCTCTGAGTGTTATTCAGCAGGCTCTCCCACTGTACATCACTCAGATTGACAGCTCAAGCGCCGGACTCCATCAAATGCAAACTGTCAGCTCAATTTCATCCAGACAAAACATCAGCTATGAAACATGACAGCTGCAGGTAATTCCAGCTACTGCCAAAGCCCAGCTGCTTCCCACGCAGATCAGAACGGAGCCTGACCCTCCCCTGGGTACTCCGCAGTTGGGCTGCCCCATCACACACGCTGGCATGAAGCTTGCACAGGTGAGAACATATCACACAAAAGCTAATCGAGCCCTGGAAAACTAAATGATGTCAAGCAGGCCCATGCTGCTCACACCGGGTCTGAGTCCAAGTGCTGACTTTGCTCTCTGGGATGGGAGGGGGGACTTCAGTCTCCGTGGTCCATGCAGTCCTTAGCCTCTGTGCTCAGGCTGCCAACCACCTAGCAATGGGAGTCCACGTCCCAAAAGTGACCGTCCATTAGGAAGTGGAGTGAGACACCCAGTGCATGTCGCCCAGGCCAGCAAGCAGGGGTGGGATGGTACTTGCCTGGTCTGCAGGCCCTAGCCTCCTGCTCAGGCCCCCAAGTTATCAGAGGCTTTGCAATGGATGCAGAGCTTGCAACAGGTGGAGTTTATTGTCCCAGGCAGGGGCCCCTGCGTGATGTTGCCCAAGACCCCAAACTCTGGCACTAGCCAGTCCTCAGCAATGCTATTTTAACAAACTGTCCCTGCCCCTTGGGGAAGTGCCCGTGTGCCACACGCCTTAGGACCTCAGTCTGAATTGCAGCTGTGGACCAATCACAGCCCAAGGCTCCTGCCGCTGCCGTGGGAGAGAATCAACAGAAAATGCCAAGGACTGAAAGCTTTAGGAAATGCTTTGCACCACCTCAGCAGAAGCTAAGAGCGTTTAGGAGCAGGTGGTTGGCAGGGGTGCGCTTAGGGGCCCCAGGGTGCATTTAAGCTCTGGCCACAGTTCTAACTAGTGGCAGACACTCTGCATACCATGTGCAATTGCTGCTCCACGCCCAGGAACGCCAGGTTCTTCAGCAATGCACTCGATACAAAAGCTGCCCCAGGAGTTCTGCTAACAATGTCTTAAAGATACTTGAATAACTGATCACAATCCAATTAGGGTTGGTATTTCTAATGCCCACTGGGTGCTCTGCTCCCACAAAGCTGTGCTCTTAAAGCATTTTAATTAGCCAGTCATTAGCTGGTCACATGATAAATGAGGGTGATTGTGGATGCCATGTGCCCTGGCCTAGGGTGGTGCCACTGACCTTTGAACAGTGGCGCTGTGCCAGCTAAGTCGATTGAGAGATGCTGGTTTACATCAACTGGGGAGAGAATTGCAGTACTCCTGACATTTCCCAGTCCCTTGTCACCAGAGGATCTCGGGGCACTTTCCAGACGTGCGGCAGGTCATTTCCCCACGTCGCAGGTGGGGAACGCGGGCAGATGGAGGCTAAGGCATCACTCCCCCGGGGTTACACAGAACATCTGGGGCTGACTGAGCCCCTGACTCGCGGGCCTGTGCTCTGACCATTAGGTGAGGCTGTCTCCCACACCTGCCGCTGCCTCTCTTGTCAGGTTCCCCCCCCACATTATCTCTTGCAAATCCATAGGGGTGCCCCCTCCCATTGTGCCCCTGGTTTAGCTGCTCCCCAGCTCCCAAGAACAGCATAGTGCCAGATCCAGTGTGGGGAGGGCGCGTGGGGGAGGGTGCTCTATTTGACTCTGCCGGCTGTGGGTCTCCGGCTGCCAAGTGGGGCCTAGACACACTCACAGAGCCTCCCAACTCTCGCTCTATGGCAGGAAGGGAGGGTCGTGCTGCAGGAACTCACACCCACTCCCTGGGATCCTCCTGGCAAGGCAGGATTTCCCCAGCTGGCCACAGGGAGCACGGGGGCTCCTAGAGCCTTGAGGCTCCAGAAGCGCTGCCTGGCAGCAGGCCTCTGGCCCTGCTTTTGAGTCCTGCAGAGGCAGAAGGGCCTGTGGCTTAACACTGGAGTTTGTTAGCAGGGGCTGGGGGCAGGCCCAGGCTGTGCTCGGGCTCATGAGTGATGGCAGCTGTGTCCAAGGGCCAGGTGCAAAGAGGCGTGAGCTGGACAAGACCCAAGGAGGGGACAGTCACCGTGGGCCATGTGCTCCTAGCTTGCACTGAAGTAGGCGACCCTAGCAGACTGCATCATCTGGGGCTGCGGCCCCCTGCAGCAAGAGGCAAAGCTGCCTCTCCCCCAGCCTGGCAGCTTTGCGGGGGGCATTACTTGGACTTGCCAGCCCTCCTGGCTTTTCGGTCTGCTGTGTGGCAAGGAAACTCGTGCACTAGGGCAGGTGAATGGAGCAGCAGGAAGAAGGCCAGGAGCCAGGAGGTAACTCCTGACTGTTCATATGAGCACCAGGCTATGGGGAGCCCCCATTAGTCAGGTGCTATTAATGCAGACTGGAAGGGAGCCCAGGATGGTCTAGAGCATAGGGCACTGGCCTTGGAACTGGGGGACGATTCGATTCCCAGTTTGCCACTCATCTGCTGTCTGACCTAGGGCAAGTCATTTCCCCTCACAGTGCTTGGTCCCCTCCCACCCTGGTCTCCTTAGACTCTTCGGGTTAGGGCAGTTCTCTCCATGTGTGTTCTCACTTACCCGGTGAGGCAGGGGGGCGAGCCCCGAGGGGCTCTTGCTTCTGGCTCCAAGTGGGCATGACCTTCTCTGGGGACAGTGTCTGGTGGGCGTTGGACTAGGGCAGTACACCTGTCAAACCGTAACGCAGGTGTCCTGAGGCAAGCTCAGGGAGGACAGAAACCTCCCGTGGTCCGTGGAGCAGAAGGGTAAAAGCTCGCTTGATCTTGATTTTCAGTATGGATATAAGGAATGAATACAGCGGCTAGCGCAATGGGCCCTGGTCTTGGCTGGGGACTCTATAGTAAGGCAGGTGAGTCACCATGGGGGTGGCTAAACCCTTCATGGGAATACATTGGCCAGTGCTCTAGGGACAATGGTTTTGATGATTTAGTTGGGGATTGGTCCTGCTTTGAGCAGGGGTTTGGACTAGATGACCTCCTGAGGTCTCTTCCAACCCTGATATTCGATGATTCAATGATTCGAGTGTTCTTTTTCTGTCCCCTCTCTCTGGTCTGTCCCTGCAGAATGACAAGCTACCACTCCCTGGGCTGGGTGGTGAGTATTGCTGTGAAACCATGGGCTGGTAGCACAAAAGGACTTAGGTGGTTTTTTTTCTTGGTTGCAGTTTCCTCAGGCTCAGACAGGCTGGAGACAACAAATCGCCTTGTTCCGGGGATCCCGAGGACTCAGGACTCATCACCCAGGTTTTATTTTATTGGCAAACAATCACACTACTCGTGAGTTGATGGGGCTCAAGTGTAGGGGGTAGATAGAGGGTTATACCACAAATCCAAAGAATATGAATGTTTGTGACTTAATATTCATAATGAACTGTATACTGATGCCTGCGTCTTCCATTCTGTCGTGTCACACGCTCTGCGATTGGGAAGGTTCTTTTCAGAACCAGTCCCTCTACATATCGTACTTTGTTCACATGCTGTTTGTGTACAACAAACATCGTTACTTTCTTCCCTCTCTGCTTGTTGTCTTTCACCAGATCTTTTATGGTCACTCCTGCTGCACTTGAGTGAGTTTTACAGCTTATCTTCTCCCTTGTCCTTAGTAACTGAGGCCTACTTTACGCTGTGTTCCTGCACAAAGGACTGGGAGACTAGCATGCGGTAGATAAAGTGCTTTCTTGATGTCCCCATGACAGGCACAGATCAGCTTTGGAGAAAACAGCGTGCTCCCTTGTCACCGCCAACACACATGCATGGTGCCGGTTGGGGCGATCGGGGGACAGAGGCCTTTCCCTTTGGCTTCTGTTGCCTTTTCTGGTGGGTAACAAAGGTGATTGCTGCTGGTATCGACCAGCTTGAGACTGGGTAAGTCCCAGTTACGAACCCCTAGCAGCAGCCATCAAAACTCCTTGGGAAGAATGAAAAGGAGTTAACTAAGGCTGGTCTTTATGCCAGCCTGTAGCTAGAAATGTCTGTCTGTCAGAGCTCTTGGGAAGGGCCAGGCTGCTGTTAGAAGCCAGCACAGTGCCTGAATCCTTCATTCAGGGGGCAGATGGGGCTCCTGGACCTAAAGCTCAGGAGCAAACATTTACAGCCACGTTTCCAAAAGAGCTCGGGGCCAGTCTCTGCAGAATTCAGCACTTGGAATTGGGGCCACCAGGTCTTCACAAGTGTGCGTCAGCACCTGATAGCTCCCATTGTGACACTGATAGCTGCATTTTCAGCATCCGATGAGCTGGGCTGTCCTGTGAATCTGGCCCTGATTAGGGGCTGAGCTCTTTTTAGGGCCTGTTTTTCAGAGCTGCTGAGCCCTTATGACTCCAAGCGAAGTCAGGGAGAGCTTCAGTTGCTCAGCTTCTCTGGAAAGGAGGCCTTAACGTGATCTTTGGACTCACTGGGCACTATTTCTCTGGCCCCTCTCCAAGCAGGACTTAGTCAGTGAGCTAGAATATCCAAGAACTGGTTATCTTGCAATGTCCTTATAGAGGGACTTTGCTTTCTCGACTACGGATAAATCTAGTCTTGACCAGTCCTTATGACTTTGTAACAGAAAGAGCTTAGCTAAGACAATATCAGCGTCCCGTCTTTCTAACCCACAGGGCGCGTGCCGTTGTTTGAAGGATTTCTGTTCCACTAAAATAACCAGAATGCGGTGCGTGTAACTTGCCTGTGTCTCGGAGCCAAGGCGCGTGAACAGCTGACCAAACATGCCCCATTCACAGGCTGAGACATGATCACCAAACTTAGGGCAAACTGCCAGCCACCGGGAAATTCAAAGCAGGATAGGCTGATGGAGAGAGAGGCAGGGTGGCCCAGTGGCTAGGACACAAGACTGGCCCTCCGGAGACCTAGATCCTATTCCCAGCGCTGCTGCTGGGTGGCCTGGGTGTCATTTCCCCTCTTTTGGGCACGGAGCTTCTCTCGCCGTGCAGCACCCAGCACAAGGTGGACCCAATCTCAGTTGAGGCCCGTTATGTGCTGTCATCATAATGATCATCAGCCTGACTAGGGGTGGGCTGTTAACTCTGATCTGAGGGAAGTTTCATAGTTGTTTGTTAGATGCTGTAATCGGTGGGCCAAAAATGAGCTTATTATAATCATCTAGTATCTGTACCTAGGGACCCCAGTCGGGGTCAGTGCCCCATTTTGCTGGGTGCTGTACAAACAAGCAATGAAGAGTGCAGACTCTAGGATTCCGAGGAGATGCAGCAGTTAGATGAAAGAGACGAGGGAGGGAGGTGATGGAAGGAGCAATAAGCATCATCATCTGGGTGCATTCTCTTCCATTTGGAAGCACAAAGAGCTGCCGATGAGTTGTGGGAGAACTCAAAATCCATTGTGGAGAGACTCCTCCTCCAAGTGTCATTCCTGCCTTGGTTTAGATTCGTTTGGGTTTTTTGGTCTCCTTTCTTTGTAGCTGTTCTTGGAGTAAGCAGTGGGAGCGGGAGGGGCATATATAAGTCATACCCAAGCCCCAAAATCTTCAGTCTAGTCCAAATGGCACAGACTAGCTCCCAGTCTTTCTATGGGATGGGCTTAAACCTGGGGCCAGACTGTGACTTCATTTGTATCCAGGGCTACTCACTGTGTCAGTCAGAGGAAGGTAGTGAAGTCAGGTGGGGAAATAAGTAACAAAGGCTCCCAGTTTCCATGGAAGCCTCCCCAGGACACAGTGTTGAGTGGGGAGGATGAAGATTTCGGAGAACTATCTGGCAGAGAGAACTCTCCCCAGCGGGGCCAGCAGCCATTCAAGAAACAAATTGTTATGCAGAGGAAGTTTCCCCAGAACTCGGGATTTCAGCACGGCCGTGGATCATGCTCTTTGGCAGTGCTGCCAGCTGACGGGGTCTGCTCATCCGGCACAGCTCATCTCAGCATGAGGAGAGAGACCACGGCTGTCAATCCAAGGAGGTTTGGATGCCAGGCGGTGACAGGGAGCTGCCCTGGAGCATGGCCGAGGAGCCTGTTAGTCAGGAATTCACGTACCCTGCAGAGCAGGGAACGTGACACCACGGCAAGCAGGGGGGGAACATTTTGGAATGTACATCTCTGGCATTTTGAAAGACGCTCCAGCCTGTCTGAGCCAAGGGGGCAGCCAAATGCCCGCCTGCCCATGATGCTTGTGGCTCATCCTCCGAGGGGAGCCGACGGCCCAGAACACTCCTTCCCTGGCCTTTTCCCAGCTCATTTAATGCTAAGGGACGAGAACCAGCCCTCTCGCTGCCTGGGACATGGTGGCCGAACAGCGCAGAACCTTGGCGAGTGAAGAGCCACCCACCCCACCTGAGAGACTCTGGGGAAAGTTTTCTTTAGTTTCAAGCCCTTCTGTTGCTATTCAGCCTCCCACCCATTGGGTGGCCTTTGGGATCCCAATGGGGAGTTCCCCCACGTTTGAGAGGTGGTTACAGGTCAGGCCCATCTCTCCTAGGGATATTTGCCTGGAAACAAGATTGGTCAAGAGTTCCATTCCCCGCTCCACCCCACCCACCTCTGAGGGCAGGGTCCTGTTTGTGGTGTTGCAACTGCTGGCTGAGGAATGTATTGTGCTCGCTTCTGCCCGCAGATGGCAGGCTCTTGAGAACAAAGACTTGTTTGGCATAGATCACCCAGTCTGCAGGGCTGAGCCCCACCCGATGACAATCCCTCCGCCTCCAATCCAGCAAGGTACAGAATCAAGGGTTTAACTTCAAGCACATGAAAATCAATCCCATTGAAATCCCATTGAAATCACTGTGTTTACTACTGCACATGCATAAATGCTCTGCTGGGTCGGGGCCCCAGAGAGGAGCAATGCATAGTGACTTACCAGAAGGTAGACACGGCTTTTGGCTGGTGCATGGGCTACATTTGGCTCGGTGATGTCTGCTCCTTGGCTGGGAAGGGACTGTTCCACTGAATGATCCATAGGTTTGCTGTAGAATGCTCAGCAAATTCTCTTGTATTTTTCCCTGTTCCTCATTCTGTATGTCTTTCCCAGTTCTTTTTCTCAGAACTTCTTGGCTACAGAGCCCTCATTCTGGTTTATTTTAAGCTGCTGTAAGCCCCAGTCCCTCTTTCATCATGTCATTATGAATTCATAACAGAAACAAAAGCCTGCTAGGAATGTAATGCTTTATTAATACAAAGAGCTATAAATCCCAGCCTTGTGTGGGCCTCGCTAAATCAGTTCCTTTCTGGCAGAATGCTAATCAATTATAAAAATGCTGATCCTGGGGAGCAAGGAACAAGGATGGGTGATGGATGAAACACATTTTCCTAAATTACCAAAGCTCTAGAAAAACCTGCAGAAACTCTGGGGTGGATGCTCGCAGCTGTAATACTCTAGGTGATCACTCCCTTGTAACACAGCCATGCACCACCATGAGGGAAGGATGGAGAGTGCCAAGGAAAGATGGATAGGAAGAGACAGACATCGCTCTTGCATGGGCTGGAGCTCGAGTGCCGAGGCACTTGTGATATAAAATGTGAACGGCTAGAAAGGGACAGCTGGAGGGACAGTATGGGCAGGGCTGCTTGGTAAGGTGATATCTGTGCAACTCCCCCCATCTGCCAGAGTGTTTATCCATCCCCCTGGGGCTTGTAGTGACCCACGTAAAACCTCACCCACCTTTAAAACATGCTAGATCTCTAACATCCCCCAGTACTGGCACTGCAGGCAAAGGGCCCCCGTCCGGCCCCTACCATTGCTCAAACTGGGCGGCACCTTATTCCCAGTGGCCCAACTGGAACGGTTTGTGGAGTGTGGTACGACTCAGTCGGAGGGAGGGTATCAGAATATGGTATCGGAATGTGGGGAACTATTAGGAAAGGGATGGATAATAAGACAGTAAATAGAAAAGGAGGACTTGTGGCACCTTAGAGACTAACCAATTTATTTGAGCATGAGCTTTCGTGAGCTACAGCTCACTCATGCTCAAATAAATTGGTTAGTCTCTAAGGTGCCACAAGTACTCCTTTTCTTTTTGCGAATACAGACTAACACGGCTGTTACTCTGAAGACAGTAAATATCACAATGCCACAATATAAATATCTGGTACACCCATCCCTTGAATACTGCAAGCAGGTCTCGTCACCCCATCTCAACAAAGATGTATTAGAATTGGAAAAGGTACAGAGAAGGATGACAAAAATGATTCGGATTATGGAACAGCTTCCATATGCAGAGAATAAAAAGACTTGCACTGTTCAGTTTGGAAAAGAGACGACTAAGGGGGGAGATGTTAGAGGTCTATAAAATCATGGATGGTGTGGAGAAAGGGAGTAAGGTGGTGTTATTTACCTCTTCACATAACACAAGAACCAGGGGACACCCAATGAAATTAGCAGGCAGCAGGTTTAAAACAAATGCAAGGAAGTATTTTTTCACACAACGCACTACCTGTGGAACTCATTGCCAGGGGATGTTGGGAAGGCCAAACATATAAGTGGGATCAAAAAAGAATGAGAGAAGTTCCTGTAGGATAGGTCCATCAATGGCTGTTAGTCACAATGGTGATATTTACGTTGGTGACACCAGCCCCTTGTCCCCTCCCTCTGTTCTGCCTGCTGCTTCCATGGCTGTGAGCAGGCAGGGCCAGCACAGTGTCACGAACCCAGTTCTCCAGGGCTAGATGCAGTGCACTCATGGGTGCGGGCGAGCGGAAGCAGCTCTAGCAGCCTGGTACCACACAAGCGGATGCATGGTGCACGCACCCTGCATGCTCCCATGGGGCAGATGTGAGCTGAGGCCCTCATGGGCCATATGCTGCATCTCTCAGGTGAGTGCCAAGGAGTCTGCATGAGCTGATCCCAGCTAGAAGCTGCTCTGACACGGCCATCTACATAATAATAACTAATGAACACACTGGGAATTATGATGAAGTCGCTAAGAGACTGAGTTAATCATGTGCAACCTTGTAGCAAGAACATCAATAAAATCAAACCCCTCCCTGTCCCACCCAGCAGCCCAAACACGTGGGGTAGGACCATTAACACAGGCAAGTCATGGCTTTATATAGAGCTGCCAAAGCAGGGCTCACACTGCAAAGGAGCAGCCGGCCATAAATATCCCCACTGCCCATCCAGCGGGGGATGGAGGCTTGAGGCAAACCGATGGGGCTGCCTGATTTAGAGCGAACTTCACTGGCTAACAAACATGCAGCAAATCAATTGCAAATAATGGCCAGTGGTGTAGTAGAGTAGCCCTGTTGCTGGGGATGCAGCTGAGCAAAAGCAGGGCTGCTGTAGTGGAGTGGTACAGGGAGGGAGAGTCATCTAGCCTGAAAGATGAAGCCCCCACATGCATGGTAGGCAATTGCATGTGTCTCTGTAGCTCGTGGCAGCAAGCAAACTAACCCCAAAGGGCTCACGGACCTACAGAGCCACCCACCTTCTTGCATTGCTGTTTGAATTCAGAAATGCTGAAGGGCCCGATTGGCTGCCTGGCTGGAGGACGGAACAGATATGGGACAGGTACAAGCAGGCTGCTTCCACTGCGAGGGGCGAGAGGGGAGTTCAGGCTCCATGGCTCAACCCGTGCTGCGTCCTCGGCAGAGCCTGCCAGCCGCTGCAAAGTGTGAAGGGGGATGTCAAGGAACAGGAGTGGGACCCACCCAGCTCATTTCAGCCAAGGGGGCTGAACAGCATCGGACGGTAACTACTTCTGGTCAGTGACCTTGGCTGTATTGTAACCCGTGGCCAAGAAGGAGAGATCCATTATCAACTCCCTGGACCAGCCACTTGTTTGAGACCCCTCTCCTCCCGGGGCTGGCATTTCATTACCCCCACCCTCCAACCCCCTGCCTCCCCGCTCAAACCATCTCCTTCCTTACAGACCAAACCAGAGTAGATTCTTCCTGCCTCCTCCCATCCCAGCTTCTCCCTGACAGCTTTTGCTTTCCCCACACAGCTCCCAGCTAGCCGGGAGGGAAGGAGATGGGGGACGGAGGGGAGGCTAATACAGCTGCTGCAAAAATTCTCTGGTAATCACTGTCTCAGCAGGTTATTGCCCAGTGGCAGCTTCTCAGCACCTTTGTGTGTCAGAGAAATGGGGAATCTCATGTTCCCAAGGGAAGGGCTCAGAGGGCTGGACCCAAATGCAAGACCCACAATAGGCTTCTTAAAGTCACAGTCCATGCCTAGACAAGCCTGTTATCACCAGACAACCACTCCTGCTGCAACCAGCTTCCAGGACTGAATGGCTCATGGTGAGAAACAGCAGCATATAGAAGGGGTGGCTTAGAGTTTGACTGACAAAATACATGCGTAGCCTTCAGAGCCAAACGTAAGGTGTGCACGTGTGTGTGCGCGTGCGTGCTTGTGCGTGTGTGTGTCTGCGCATGCGCAGTATAAACTAGGAAACCAGAGACAAGGTGTATCGAGGCTGCTTTCCAGAGCGTCAGGGGGCTCTCTGCACGTGCATCTGTCATTCCAGCTTTGCCCTGTCTCTGGCCCAGCATTGAGATGAGGCCGTGTTTAAACACTCTGGGGCCAGCTTCTGGTCTTGGTTGCACTGATGTAAAGGCAGGTAGCTCTTCTGACTGCAATAGAGTCACTCCAGCTGTACACTGAGGCTTTGTCGTGACGGGGACGAAGGTGTCACGGTTAGATCAGGCTTAGCTAACAGTGCTAGTTAAGCCCCGACTAAACATGACGCTTTTCCTTGTGTAGCTCTAGGAGAACGCCCGAGCTTGATGTTAGCTGGGCATGTTCTAGCCTAGGCAGGAGCAGAACTTGACCACACTTCCTAGCCAAGACAAAGCCTGAGATCAGAATCTGGCTCTGGGATTTGGGGATGAAATCCAGAAGAGGCATTTTACCATGTCCTGATCCTGCAGTATTCTTTCTTTCCATTTATTGGCGCAAAACGATAATATGCCCCCCCACCCCCACCAAGAGCTTAGAAAAGTGGGTCAGAAAGCTGAGTAACAATAGAGATTGGACTATAATGGGGTACCTCTGCCCTCCAAAGCAGAGGTCAGTAAATTTGTTTGAGTTCCTTTAGAAGCCAGCCTGGCTTCCCAGCCTGCAGCTTGGATTCACTTGCTTGGGCCCCACTTGCTGCCAATTCTGGTTCCTATTCTCCCCTTCCCTCCCCCTGCACTGAAACGCAAAGAGGAACCAAACAAGAACTGATAACATGAGGAAT
Organism: Natator depressus; assembly: GCF_965152275.1. Taxonomy (NCBI): domain Eukaryota; kingdom Metazoa; phylum Chordata; order Testudines; family Cheloniidae; genus Natator; species Natator depressus. Next base: position 1,864,897 of record NC_134259.1, read on the forward strand.
GTCCCTAGAGAAGGATAACCCTGAGAGGAGCAGGATCTCTGAAAATAAGAGCAGGCCAGAAGGTGTTTGGCACCAGAGTCCACAGGCTGGAAAAGTTATCATGGAGCCAAAGCACACACTGGATTGGCTTTCTGAACAGTTTAATTTGCCATTGCTGCAGAACGAAATCTTATAATTTATGGGGCTCCATTTAGTTAGTTTTCTTCTCTCTCTTGTGGGTCATGTACCCAAAATGCGGACATTCTTTTTTCTTGTGTCTGTCCAATAACGGGATCCCATCAGGCTCCATAAACTCAGTTTGGGCATGAGCCGAGGGAGAAGCCAGTACTGGGCCCAGCACTGAACCTCATGGTCACATCGCACACATGCCTGAATACCTTGCACCTCAGATTCCTAACCTCATCCTGGCTGTTCAGCTTAGTTCCTCTCCTCTGAAGGCTTAGTTCAGGGGTGGTCCACAGCTTGTGTTCTACTTTGTGACACGTAAATAAAGCCAGAAAAGGCTTTGCCCCTCTGAAGGAGGAAGGCTGCATGTTTTGTTGCACTAGAGAGCTAGGTCATGTCTAGCCTGGAAAAGTCTGTGGTGCCTAGAGAACTAGTGAGATGATGACACCACAAGAGTCCAATTATGACAGGATGGATTTCCAGGCAGGAAACGTATAAGTCCCTAGACAGTTCCACCATTTAAGACCCTGTTTTGTTTTTGTTAACTCGTGTTTTACTCCAATGCCTGATGAACACTTGGGAGAAGGATCATTAGCAAAGAAATCCTAGCATTTGTCCACCCTGTCAGCTAAGCTGTCAGGGCTTGCAATATACATTCCTGGGACCTCCCAGAAATGGAAACAGTGCTTTGACTCTTAGCTGGCTGAGCAGGTTATGTGGAAGCAAGAATCTGCCACAGCATCCCTGGGCAAGCTGGAAGGTATGAGACCTTCCCGCCAAGCATCCTCCCAGCCCGTTAGCAGGACCAGCCTGAGAGTTATTTTTCCTACCATCTAGCAACCATGTGCAGGGTGAATGAAGAGCCCATGTGGCAAGCTAGGAGCTAAAAGGGCTGGCCAGGGGTCAGTGGCTGGAGGGGAAACAGCCGCCTCTGCTGGACTGAAACAGCAAGAAAACAGAGAAGAGCCAGACAGGCACAAATGGGGATTTTGGAACTGTCTCCGCAGGAGCATGAATACAACTGAAAAGCCATGACTTTCTCTCTTGGCTAGGGAGAAGGGAGACCGTGTGAAGGAATCCCTGGCTTTCCACAGGCAGCAGCCAAGTGAGAGGGAGGATCAAAGCGGTCCTTAGCAGCGATGGGAGGGAAGCGGAGCTGCTCACTCCCGGTTACTGATGTGCTGTATCGCACCACGTGCCAATGGTACTCAGCAAAAGGAAAGGAAATTTGTTCAAAGCCAGCAATGATGGGAAGCGCTGGGCCCTCAGCGCCCTCTCCCACCTGAAGGTTTTTGGTGTGGTCTTTTCATGAGAGACACTTCAAAGGCTGAGCGCCCCCATTGCAGGGGAACTGAGCGCGTCTGTAAAATGGGCTATTGATAGCGGCCTCCTGTGTACAGTGCTGTGAGAAGCGCTAGGTAAGAGCTCAGGGTTGTTCTTATTTAACAAACAAACTTGTCCGAATCTATGTGTGTTTCCTTAATGGGGTGGGGTCTTCCAGGGTCACTGGCCGACGAAAACTCCGTTAAAAGCAGGGTTCCTTGCCTGTGTTGCTAGTAACTGAATATTAACCCTGACTGGCTGCCTCAAGCCTCGCGTTTCCTTTTTACCCTTCCCACTCCGGGCTTACCCCCTGCCTGCCAGGCTGGGCGGGGGCACAGCCTGTCTGCAGCCTCACACTGGTTTCTCTTTCTGAGCACACAGGAGTTGCCAGGGTGCCGGGTGACAAACCCAGCAGGGGAATGTTCTTTCTTTCTTTAGTTTCCATGGCAACGTTTCTCTTGGTGTTGGGCCTCTACAAAATCCTACATGCTGGGCGTACAGCGTCAATATTACTAACTACAGCTGCCCGCTGCTGTGCTATCTTTTACCCAGGACCACACTATGCTCCTGGTTTCAGAGTAACGGCCGTGTTAGTCTGTATTCGCAAAAAGAAAAGGAGTACTTGTGGCACCTTAGAGACTAACCAATTTATTTGCGCATAAGCTTTCGTGAGCTACAGCTCACTTCATCGGATGCATCTGATGAAGTGGGCTGTAGCTCACGAAAGCTTATGCTCAAATAAATTGGTTAGTCTCTAAGGTGCCACAAGTACTCCTTTTCTTTTCACTATGCTCCTGCTTGGCTTCTTGGCTCCTCCCTCCTTGCCTCCCGCTGTTCGTGTCTCCTCTGCTCTCTCTTCCCACATACACCCCTGCCCAAAACATGACTCATCTAAAAGCCCCTGGGTGGGTTCACACCCACCTTTTGTCTTTTTGGTGGGGGTTTATGCTTGCAGTCATGTTAATTGAAGGGGGTGTTCACACCTATCAATCTCAGCTGGGGCTTTAACTCAATCCATAACAAGCTTGGCTCATAACACTACGTCATCCATTAGCTGTTTACCTATATTCAGATGTGGAGCACTCTGATAACAGGCTCAACGGCTGTGAAAACCAGGCCCCTTATGTGCAGTTGTACTCTGAAGAGTGATTCTACCAAAGTGACAGTGCGGGAGTCTAGAGTTAGTGGCCTTCCATATTCAGAACAAATCTGCTCAATGTAAAAGTAAACCAGTTTTTTTTCTCCTACCTGCCAGCTGTGCAAGCTCCCACAGGGATCTGAGAATAAAGCTGGGTACTTTTCTCATGTCTCATGCCGGAACTAGAGGCTCCTCAGGCAATGAAGTTGCACAGGTATCAATGCAGGGCAGAGAGAGCCCAACAGTTTGGAAGTTAGCTAGCAATTCTGCTGGTACACAAGCCAGCTCCCTCTCCCGTAGCTGTGTTGGTTCTGCAAGGCTGACAGGAACAAGGTCTTATTTTGGTCTCTATCACTAGCTAGCGCTCAGAGCTGTTGGTTAAATAGATTCCATCACTAGTCACTGTATTTTCAGCTTAGATGCAGCACATTTTAGCACAACAAAAAATAGGAAATTATTTTACAACTGCCTTCAAAGCCTGTACAGTTCTCTCGGGCTGTTTGGACTCTCTGCCTCCAGAGTGCATTGTCCAATCTGTGCCACATAGCCAGGAACAAGGAAGACATTATTCTGACAGGTTGTAATATTTTAAGAATGTTGACGAGCTTGGAGATCAGTTTCAGATTGTTGGGTGCTTTTCTAGTTTCACTCCAAGAAGTAGGCAGAAAATTACTCCGATAATACCCTTAATTTCCTGCAAATGGATAATGTTCCCTTGAAAGCTGTTCTCACTGATAGTCTATAAATGTATCTTAAGAGAATATCTTATACAGTCTAATATAGGATAATGGGAGAAGGCAGGTTCTCCAGACTAGTTTTTGAGATCTGTGTCTGCTCCAGCTTCTGAACTCAATTCTTTCCTAAGTGCACTTAGTCGTTGGCTATGAAAGTTTAAGGTAATTTGACCAGATAATTGCCCTTTCAGCACTCTCTTTGCTGGCTTAGGTTGGCTGATTTAAAGAAGAGGCAGATCTGTCCAGAAAGGTCTAGCAGCACAAGGAACATCCCAAGCCCTGTTTCTCTTTGGATAAGGTGCTGCCCAAATAAGAGTCTGGTGGATTTTTATTTAAGTAAGAGAATTAAAGACTTTTACTAACTACAAGTGTCAATGTGGCAAAAGGACTTCCAGTCCATGGGCTAGTCAAACGCGGTGTCAGAGACTGATCTTGGTCCCATAGGTCTTACTCCAGAGGCATGGCCTCCGGCAGGCTGGCCCCAGAGTAACTGAGTTCAGTATCTGTCCCAGATGTTGAGGATAATGCTAAGCAGCATCATGAACAAGGCCGGAACTCCCCGAGGGGCTGCTGCTGGGTGTAGAGCTCGCGTCACCTCAACCCTCCAGCTGGAACGTTGGGGTGTTAGAAACACGAGGATTGGCCGGCTAGGCAGGGCGGTGGGGTCCATCTATCCTGGTGCTGCATATCTGCCAGTTTGTTTGCCACTCAGGTTTTCTTAAATAAGGGGCCTGAGCAGAACGCATTTCTTCTATCCATATAACGTGTCCGGTCCAGACTGACTGTCCCCCTGCCACTGCGTTACAAGGCAGAGGGATAGTCGTGGCTTCTGAACAGTGTTGGCAGCTTTATTCGTCTCAGCGGCTTTACTGGGTATCGTCGCGAGAGCCGTAAGTTACCTGCCGTCGGTGCGGAGTGATACGTCTGCGGGACGCTTTGCTGTAGCGAAGCTGAATGCTTCGTCCTGCTTATTGAGGGGGATTTCCTGGCTGCATGCGCCCAAAGTTGGGCGCACCTGCATCAGTCCTGGCAGTGGTCTGCTAGCTGGGCATGACATCCTGCCTTACTGGCGAATCGACCTAACCTAGAACCACACACAGTGCCCTGGTACCCCCATCTCCATAGCGGGAGCCCCCTGGGGCCCCGTCCTCGGACGGTCCTTCGGCTCTACCATCATAAACATGGGTGCTAACAATGATGATTCACACGGGAAGCGGCTGTTAGTCTGGGGGGAGGGAGGTTAATTGTGTCAGTGTTGTGCAGCCATTGCAGCTCTCATTGGGGAGCTCAGCTGAGTGCAGCTCGACCCACAGGTAACATCCTGGGGCGTATCAGTCCCCTGAGAGAGAGCGAGCCAGTGACACGTCACCTCACCTCCATCCGAGGCTTCTGGCGTCAGCGTCACTATATACAGTAGAGCAAGGCCCACCCTGCAATCAGAGACAATTCAGAGAGCAGAGCAAGGGAAGGCCAAGCACAGGCCCAAACCCACCCTTTCATTTCCCTACCCATCACCTCTCTACGCTCCCGGTGTCGACTCGCCGCTCATCTCCGCCCATGGGCCCAGCCTTCATCACCCACTTGTTCACGTTTCCAGCAATCATCTTCCTGCTCTCTCCCATGCTGCCCTGCATGCGTGGGAGGAGCAGCTTGCAAACATCTGCAAAGCTACCTCATCAGCCTTCAAATCCCCCCTTGAACTCTCCTCTCCCGCGATGCTTCGAAAAAACATGACAATGGGATGTACTGTGACCAATGCTTCTCATGCTGACCAGTAGCGTCTCTGTGCGTCCTCCTGCTCTGTCTGGCTGCAGCCACCTAAAGTCACTTGTCTTATTCTTAGATCGTAAGAACTTTGGGGCAGGGATCTTTCTTTGTTACAGATTTGTGCAGTGCCTAGCACAACGGAGCTCTGGTCCATGACTGTGGTTTTTGGTGTTATCACAACACAAAGAATGATCATTTCATTTCTGGTGACATCTTGGATTCCAAACAGTCCCACTTATGGCACAGCCTTTCCCTCAATTCGCTCCTCCCACATTTATCAACCGCTTGCCTTCCCCTTTCCTGGGACCGTAGGGACCAACGCATAAGAACCCAAGCAGAACAGAGGGGCCCTTTCCAGTTACAGTCTCTGCTCCCTGCATCTCTGGCTCATTCCAGCAAAAACACCACTCCCGAGTCCCTGCCGGGCCCTTTTGCGGAAGTCTGGGCATTAGGCGTTATGAAAACAGCTTCAGATGGCGCATTGGTCGGGGGGAGGAGTTGAACATCAAAGGGAAGCTCTTAGAAAGGCTGCTCCCCACCCATGCAGCACAAGGGAAGAGAAGGGCTGCCCTGGGTTCTCAATCGTAGGAGCTGTGAGTTCACTGGTGCCCTGGGGGAAGAAAGATGAAATATCTTTTCTTTCTGAAGCATATGTGGAAATGTTTACAGTGGCATGGGCTGTTGCTAATGACCACAGCCAGCTCCATGCAAAATAAGCCCAAATCTATTTAAGGTATTTCCAGGGAACTCATCACTGTGGTGTCTCAGAATAACAAACTGCTGGCCCTTTAAAGGCCACTGAGCACAGGAGAAGATGGGAGAGAATGCTCCTGCCCTGGGAATTCATTCGGCATGTAGCTACAGGCCCGTGGGGAGCAGGACTTGGTGAAATGCTGGGGAGATGGTGTCACTGCAGCATCTCCATTCAAGAGCAAGGCGATCCCCGGGGCTGCCCTTGCCCATCGGTGGGGCTGTGCCAAGGAACAGGACCGAACAGAGAGAAGCAGTGAGTGCAAAGGGGGTTCTACCTATGCAGGACTAGAGGTGCTCAGCCTTGCTTAGCTGTGGTCCTGCTTAATCATTAATCTCTCTCCGGTGAGAAGTGGCTGAGCTCCCTTTACCCACCACTGGGGCGGGGCTGCAGCCACAGGTATCAGATGGGTCTCTCCGGGGACACGGCACAAGGGGCGTTATTAAGACTGGCCCAGATGGGATGTTCTCTCCCGGAGTGCCTTTCTGGGGACTGTCCCTTTAAATTTGGCACAGACAAGCAGCTGTAGCCCTAAAATGGCCATTTTACAAACTGCTGCTGTTTGTTGTATCTCCTGATCTTCCAAGTGGTGAGTGTATCTTTCCGTCTTTACTTATTCCATGGGAGAGGGCCTGTTCTCCTGGACAGTGCTCCTCTTCTAACCTCCTAAACGCCGGACCTAAAACTTCCAGCATCTCTTTCCCCCTGGGCTCAGAAATGCCTGCTCTGTTCAGCTCTTGTAACCCCTCTGAACGCCTGAGGAGTGTGTGCTGCGGTTTTCCCTGGCTGACCTGTCTGCAGCCGTAGAATGGATGGAAATATTCTGGGATGACAGCTAGCCAGTGCTGCTCTCAGCCCCTCTTCTGAAGTGTTGCCAGCTCTGAGTCTTGTGCTTATGGAGGTTTCCTTAAAGCCCCTGCTCCTGGAGTCATGCTATTACATGAGCATTTCAGATTTTTTGTGTGTGTGTGTGTGTAAAGTATCTTTCTAGCCCCTATATGGGCATGGAGGAAAGCTTGGCCATGTGAACCGTCGAATCGTGGAAGTCACTGAATGGCTACGCAGGTGGTGTCGGAGAGAAGGCTTTGGATTATTTGACCATGGGATGGTGTTCCAAGAAGGAGGAGTGCTAGGCAGAGACGGGCTCCACCTAACGAAGAGAGGGAAGAGCATCTTCGCAAGCAGGCTGGCTAACCTAGTGAGGAGGGCTTTAAACTAGGTTTACCGGGGGAAGGAGACCAAAGCCCTGAGGTAAGTGGGGAAGTGGGACACCGGGAGGAAGCACGAGCAGGAGCGTGTGAGAGGGGAGGGCTCCTGCCTCATACTGAGAAAGAGGGGCGATCAGCGGGGCGATCAGCGGGTTATCTGAAGTGCCTGTACACAAATGCACAAAGCCTGGGAAACAAGCAGGGAGAACTGGAAGTCCTGGCAAAGTCAAGGAATTATGATGTGATTGGAATAACAGAGACTTGGTGGGATAACTCGCATGACTGGAGTACTGTCATGGATGGGTATAAACTGTTCAGGAAGGACAGGTGGGGCAGAAAAGTTGGGGGAGTTGCACTGTATGTAAGAGAGCAGTATGACTGCTCAGAGCTCAAGTATGAAACTGCAGAAAAACCCGAGAGTCTCTGGATTAAGACAAGGGTGATGTCGTGGTGGGAGTCTACTATAGACCACCGGACCAGGGGGATGAGGTAGACGAGGCTTTCTTCAGGCAACTCGCAGAAGTTACTAGATCGCACACCCTGGTTCTCATGGGAGACTTCAATCACCCTGATATCTGCTGGGAGAGCAATACAGCGGTGCACAGACAATCCAGGAAGTTTTTGGAAAATGTAGGGGACAATTTCCTGGTGCAAGTGCTGGAGGAACCAACTAGGGGCAGAGCTCTTCTTGACCTGCTGTTCACAAACTGGGAAGAATTAGTAGGGGAAGCAAAAGTGGATGGGAACCTGGGAGGCAATGACCATGAGATGGTCGAGTTCAGGATCCTGACACAAGGAAGAAAGGAAAACAGCAGAATACGGACCCTGGACTTCAGAAAAGCAGACTTTGACTTCCTCAGGGAACTGATGGGCAAGATCCCCAGGGAGAATGACAGGAGGGGGAAAGGAGTCCAGGAGAGCTGGCTGTATTTTAAAGAATCTTTATTGGGGTTACAGGGACAAACCATCCCGATGTGTAGAAAGAATAGAAAATATGGCAGGCAACCAGCTTGGCTTAACAGTGAAATCCTTGCTGATCTTAAATACAAAAAAGAAGCTTACAAGAAGTGGAAGATTGGATAAATGACCAGGGATGAGTATAAAAATATTGCTCGGGCATGCAGGAGTGAAATCAGGAAGGCCAAATCACACCTGGAGTTGCAGCTAGCAAGAGATGTTAAGAGTAACAAGAAGGGTTTCTTCAGGTATGTTAGCAACAAGAAGAAAGTGAAGGAAAGTGTGGGCCCCTTACTGAATGAGGGAGGCAACCTAGTGACAGAGGATGTGGAAAAAGCTAATGTACTCAATGCTTTTTTTGCCTCTGTCTTCACAAACAAGGTCAGCTCCCAGACTGCTGCACTGGGCAGCACAGCATGGGGAGGAGGTGACCAGCCTTCTGTGGAGAAAGAAGTGGTTTGGGACTATTTAGAAAAGCTGGACGTGCACAAGTCCATGGGGCTGGATGTGCTGCATCTGAGAGCGCCAAAGGAGTTGGCGGATGTGATTGCAGAGCCATTGGCCATTATCTTTGAAAACTCATGGCGATCGGGGGAGGTCCTGGACGACTGGAAAAAGGCTAATGTAGTGCCCATCTTTAAAAAAGGGAAGGAGGAGGATCCTGGGAACTACAGGCCAGTCAGCCTCACCTCAGTCCCTGGAAAAATCATGGAGCAGGTCCTCAAGGAATCCATTCTGAAGCACTTAGAGGAGAGGAAAGTGATCAGGAACAGTCAGCATGGATTCACCAAGGGCGAGTCATGCCTGACTAATCTAATTGCCTTCTATGATGAAATAACTGGCTCTGTGGATGAAGGGAAAGCAGTGGACGTTTTGTTCCTTGACTTTAGCAAAGCTTTTGACATGGTCTCCCACAGTATTCTTGCCAGTTAAAGAAGTATGGGCTGGATGAATGGACTATAAGGCGGATAGAAAGCTGGCTAGATTGTCGGGCTCAACGGGTAGTGATCAATGGCTCCATGTCTAGTTGGCAGCCGGTATCAAGTGGAGTGCCCCAAGGGTCGGTCCTGGGGCCGGTTTTGTTCAGTATCTTCCTTAATGATCTGGAGGATGGTGTGGATTGCACCCTCAGCAAGTTTGCAGATGACACAAAACTGGGAGGAGAGGTAGATATGCTGGAGGGTAGGGATAGGATACAGAGGGACCTAGACAAATTGGAGGATTGGGCCAAAAGAAATCTGATGAGGTTCAACAAGGACAAGTGCAGAGTCCTGCACTTAGGACGGAAGAATCCCATGCACTGCTACAGACTAGGGACCGAATGGCTCGGCAGCAGTTCTGCAGAAAAGGACCTAGGGGTTACAGTGGACGAGAAGCTGGATATGAGTCAACAGTGTGCCCTTGTTGCCAAGAAGGCCAATGGCATTTTGGGATGTATATGTAGGGGCATTGCCAGCAGATCGAGGGACGTGATTGTTCCCCTCTATTCGACACTGGTGAGGCCTCATCTGGAGTACTGTGACCAGTTTTGGGCCCCACACTACAAGAAGGATGTGGAAAAATTGGAAAACGTCCAGCGGAGGGCAACAAAAATTATTAGGGGATTAGAACACATGAGTTATGAGGAGATGCTGAGGGAACTGGGGATGTTTAGTCTGCGGAAGAGAAGAATGAGGGGGGATTTGATAGCTGCTTTCAACTACCTGAAAGGGGGTTCCAAAGAGGATGGATCTAGACTGTTCTCAGTGGTAGCTGATGACAGAACAAGGAGTAATGGTCTCAAGTTGCAGTGGGGGAGGTTTAGGTTGGATATTAGGAAAAACTTTTTCACTAGGAGGGTGGTGAAGCACTGGAATGCGTTACCTAGGGAGGTGGTGGAATCTCCTTCCTGAGAAGTTTTTAAGGTCAGGCTTGACAAAGCCCTGGCTGGGATGATTTAATTGGGGATTGGTCGTGCTTTGAGCAGGGGGTTGGACTAGATGACCTCCTGAGGTCCCTTCCAACCCTGGTATTCTATGATTCTATGATTCTAACCCTGAGGCTCCAAGCCCAAACACAAAGACCCCACATTTATTATGTCCGTAAACTCTCACGGTTTTTAAGCCAGTCACATAATTTTTCGGGGCCCTGACTCATGGGTTTTTAACTCTTTGAGGTTGGCAGAGCTGGAAGCTTGATCGTCCGAGCGCTCCCTGCTGTGGTAGGTTTGTAGCGCGAGCTCGTTAGTCGAACATGAAATCTAGTCTCCGTAACAAACTTGTGTTCGTTTCCTTTCATCCCCTGGTGACCTAGGTTCACACTGGGCCCACAAATGCAATAAGCGCAGGCCCTATGGCCCTGGCATTATGTGCTTGCCCTCTCTATCTCTTATGAAAGATGCCCAGGGTGGATTGAGCCAAGGAACAAGATTAGCTTTGCTCCAGAACAAGCTGATCCTCTCAGGCAGGTATTGGGGAAGAGGCTTTGTGCAAATCGCCTACAAACCAACGGAACAGCCCAGGCCTGGCCAGCCATCCTCCCTCCGGACACAGAGTCCAGGGGACAGGCCTGTCAGTTGAGTTTGGAACGTGCTGTGTGTTCTCACGGCCAGCTCTGTTTTACCAACCACTGACCACCAGTCAGGCGATGCTCTCTGGGCCTAGCTGTCAGGAGGAGTTCTGCTCTGGGCTTTATTTTCACATCCTGTAATTCTTTCCAGTCTCCCTAGCGCTCAGCTCTGTCTCCCTTGCAACTCTGGGCAATCTCCGGGCTAATAACATTGGCTCAGAGTGACCCAAGCTGCTTCTTCCCCACTCACTGTGGGCTGCAGATGGGGACCAGCTGGCACCCCCACCCCAGTGCTGGCAGCCAGCTCGTCTCCATTAGCGAGTGGAACTTGTGAAATATTTGTAACATTGCGATGCTGAGTGGTGACCTCTGGGCTAGCAGTGCCACCCCCAGGTGCAGCTGGCTTGCCATAGGGCGGGAGGGGGAACGTTTGCACTAAAAGCTGCTATGTGTTTTTTGTATTGGCTTTTGCTTTTTCTGTCCCTGTGCTCTGGGCCAGGAGAACAGACCCAGACTGCAAAGGCTGGGCTCAGAGGTTTACTGCACCAGCTATGCTTCTGCCCATAGCTAAATAGCAAAGAAACAGGCTGAAAATGAGCTGGGGCAGTGAAATCATGAAGCTCACGTTTGTTCTGTGCAAGGGCGTGCGTGTCCTGAGGGAGCAGATAAGGGGGGGACAGAAGAACGTGGATTGTGTCTATAAAAGCCTCGCTGGGGATTGTGTAACAGAGGGGTCACCACCTGCTAGAGGTGGCTGCTGGGTAGAGGCTCAGTACGAGGTTGACCAGGAGACAGAATATACAAAAGGGTCATTTGCAGTGCAGCCTAAAGGCCTGTACATTGCAAAGCTGCATGGCTAAGAGAAACCAGGTCTGTTCCGGTTTAATCTACAAAGCATCCTCTCAGCGCACAGGGTACCAGGCTGTAACTCTGAACTCAGTTGGCAGGGGTCCATTTCCAAACTGTCATTGGCTGGGGTCTTGAAGCCTGTGCCTTGACCCTGGCCCCTTCCAGAGCTGGCAGGGGCTGGTGCGGGACCTTTCGTGGCATATAGCAACGTGGCCTTGGGCCCTTTCCCTTTTTCAAAGGGACTGAAGACCTCCAGAGAGGTAGGATGCGTGGGTGGCTTAGCCGGTTGTTAGGCAGTGTTTTTCTGGTAGATGTGCACGGAGCGCTACCCTCACCCGCCCACAGCTCAGCTGGACGGCACTCAGCCGGGATTGCAAAATGCGGGGTTGAAAGGAGCCAGCCTCAAGAGTTCGGAAGTTCAAGTAATTTTGTTGTTCGTTTCTACTTGGCTGGAACAGGTCTGGATGCAGCACTGGGGCCCGGGCTTTGAAGCTTCAGCTGCTGCTGCCGGTATGGAGCAAACCGAACCCTTTGAAGTCTTGCTGGTTTAGACAACTCTTCATTACGGCACACACTAATGATTGGCTGATTTTGTGAATTTGAATTTCTTAGGGCAGCTTTTTAACCAGGACGACTGCCTTCAAAAGGGCCCTGTCAAGAGAATGTTCATTTCTGGGTAACATTCCCTCTCGCTGGCTTTAATTATCCCTGAAAAATGATGTCTCAACCAAATTTTTCCCCTCCCTGGCACACAAACATGGGTTTGTTATTGTAGGGTTGCTTGCAACAACCAGACTGTGTGTGTGTGCTGGGTTGTTATTGTAGGGTTGCTGCCAGCTCTTTAAAATGAGCAAAGTCCAGCAGTGCGTAGTGTGTATGTGGCTTGTGTCCTGGAGGGGAGGCACAGCTGGAACCCTACAAATGCTAAGTCGAATAGTATGGACTGTCTGGCTTTTCTCTCCTCCGTCTGCCTGTCTTGCTGCAAATTGCTCTTGAGCAGCGTCTCTGCTTTTCAACTAGCAACTCCAGTCAGGTGGCCAGGGCTGGGGAAAAGTCCTGACAACCCCTCCAGTGCTTTGGCCAACCCCAGCGCAGCCCCCGAGGCACAGCTATGTCACCGGGGTGCCGTACTGGAGATGTCTTACACTGACGGATGGTGAATGTCGGTAATCCACCCCCCGCGAGCAGCAGGAGCTAGGTCGACAGAAGAATTCTTCTAGCTGTGCCTACACCAGGGTTAGGTCAGTTTAACGAAGGTGCTCAGGGTGTGAATTTTTCACATCCCTTGAGCAATGTAACTGGGTCAATCTAAATGTTCAGTGCAGACCAGGCCTCCGTAAAGCCCCTAAGCCAGGAGAGTTCTCATTTGTGTCTTTCTGTAGCCACCACCGTGTTCATGCTAATGACTCTCATCCTTTACACAACATGCACACGCCTCCACCAGCCGTCGTCTTGGAACAACCCGGCGAAAGGAGCTTCCCAAAGCAGATGTTAAGGATGATCATTGCGCTGCTTCTCTAGCACCATACATGGGCCTTGTGCAAGGTCCCTGCCCTGAGGAGCTCATGGCCCAACTTCAGCTACTTGGCTCGTTCCAATTGCAAATGTCCTGCTTGCGTTGAGCAGAAACTCCCTCGAAAGTGACCATTGCTGGGCTCTGAAGGGACACGGCAAACCAGGCTCGGGAGAGAGAAATGGGAAGTAGAGTAATGAGCTAAAGGGCTGCAGTAATGTCCCAGCACAACCAGCCTCCTAGCTGTGCACGGTGAAACACACACAGACCTTGCAATTCTAGTGACCCAGAAAACCCCTTCTACACCCATATTCCTACTGCCCAGGGCTCTCCATTAGCCTCAGCCCTGACATGTTTCTTGTCTTCTCTGACTGCAGTACTAGAGGGATTTGAGTCATTTTTAACATGGACTAGAGATCGAACAGAACCAACCCGCCTGCCCCTGGCATGTGGACTGACTCAAACTTCAGGTGGGGGAGGAGGAATCAAAATCAAACCTGGACCTGGATCTGGCTCCCAATTTCTCACATGGGGGGGCCCAGCAGGGGCAATTTATCATGGGCTTTGCTATACCTCATAAATACAATCAACTCCCCCCCCCACACACACATTTCTGGGGGAAGAAGGGGGTAAAACTTGTTTCTGAAGCTTGTGGCCTGAGCCCAGGTATAACATTTACACTCCTTTCTCACTCAGCCTAGAACTGGTGTATTGTGTTGCACACACCTGCATGCATACACACACACGGCAAACCCAGGACATGAGTGCATCACTTACACACCTATAATTTAAAGGCTGTCATAAAGTTATTTTGAAATGCACTGGGCCTTCTGCAACAGGCCAGAGTAAACCCTCTTCTCTCTATGCAGTATCATTGGTGGCTAAAACTGGACAATTGTGGTGAAGGAGAGGCGACATCCATTTTTCTTGCCCATCTTTTGGGTTCGTCCCAGCCCCACATCTCTCTGTAAGTGCGTAAACATTCTGTTGTCAGATTTATCTGCGTGAGAGACTCTCCTTGCCAGAGACTGAGTTGTTCCCGCAAACCCAGATACCTCTTAGGCCATGAAACAGCTCAAGTCCAGACTGGACTGTAGCCTGGAGTCTGCAGAGACTTCAGGGGTGGCATTTCTGCAACTCAGAGGGAGCTGAGGCTGTGGAGAGGGAACAAGGCTCGAGGAGTTTTAGGCAAGACGAATGGTCCAGTGGTTCGGGCACTGCTGGGACTCCAGAGTGCTGGGTTCAAGTCCCTCTTCTGCTACAGACTCTATGCAAACTTGGGCAAGCTAGTTAGGCTGAGATCCTCAAAGGTATTTAGGGTCCCAACATCCACTGAAATCATCTTTGGAGCTGGGCCTTCGTCTGTCTGCCAAATCGGGGAGAATAGCACCTCGCTGGGGTGGTGTGAGGTCATCAGATACTATGGGCCTGGGAGGGGGAGGGCTGCGTAAGTGCCAGAGAGAGATGGGGTGTGTGTCTGAGATGAGCCTTCCAAAAACAATATGTAAGAAACAATGGGGGAGGAGGAAATTGTACAAAAATTGTGTTTCGCTGCTCCCTGATGGAGGAAAGTGGTAATGGCTGTGAAACTCAACCATCGAAATGTAGGGGTAGGACTTTCATTGGTGCAGCCTACATAGGATCTGGCTCCACAGAATCCCCATTCTTCCCCTCCCTAAAGATTTAATGGCACAGACAACACTGTGGTAAGTTGATGAATAACTGCGACCTCATTAGCACTCTTAGAAAACATGATACCTAATATTTGCTAGTGCACTCTGAATTATTGTGAACTCTTTGTGTACAAACAAACTCACCAAAGACAACTTTGTAAGAGTCCAGAGTCACCCTTGCTTACTTACTCACTGATGTGCAAGGGCCTTCTCCTCAGAGTGGAAAAATCCATGCTGTTGCTCTTTCTCAGTGCCACAGCAATGTTCGCTTTAGACTGCCTGTGCTTCTGAAGGCTATTTCAGCTGAAGTACAGGGAAGGGGAAGTGTTTGAATCTGCTGAATATGGATTTAAGAGGGGTGTTTAAGCAGCCATGTGCGGCTCACACAAATGGGACTGTGCATGTCATCATGAGTCTTGTCTGGTTTTTGTTTGTCACCCCAAGTTGGGAGCTGGCTCCTGCAGCGTCTGAGATAAATTAATCTGTGTGCTGATTTTCCAGGAATAGGAGAGGCCGTGGTTTCAATGCAGGCTCTTTGAACACTCCTGCTCCCACTAATGGCACTTAACTCGTCTGGATAAAGTTTGTGTGTGTGTGTGTGTGTGTGTGGCGGGGGGGGAGGGGGATAGAAGCCTTACACCTCTTGGTCCTCTCGCACCACTGCGTAGAAGAGAAGACAGAGTTCCCTCCCTCCCCCCGGCTCAGGTACACATGCACCACACAGACCCTTGCTGGTGGGTGGTTCGGGAGTCCCAGTCCAGGAACCCGATTAGTCTGTAATCTTCCCCTTTCCCCTGCCCCCCTCCCTACAGTAGCAGCAAGGTTTACATCAGCCCCTAGGAAGCTCTGTGGTAGTAATGAGAAGCCTTTCTTCCCTCCCAGCCTTGTGTAGGGAATCCTGGCTGGCTTTATTCCAAGAATCTAGGTCCCACCCCAGCTCTTCTGGTCACTGGCCAGGCTACCCCTCAACATGGCAGCAGTCAGAGAGGATGCTACATACATGTGTGTAAGACCCCTTAAAGATTTCTAAATAAACTCCTGCTTCAACTGCCCTGCCCTCCCCTTGAAAGCTTGGCAGATCTCCTTCCTGCCTCATGACTGTTTGTCCTCTGCCCAAAGTCTACTTTGCTTCTGGGAAATAAGCCTTGTTCTCACCACACCCTCCTCTTTCTCCTTAGCTGGAACTTTCACCTTTGCTCCCCTCTGGGCAAATGTTTATTTGGACAAATGCAAGCCGCATGTGGATTGCATAGCGCCTTTCTGGTTCTGTCCTGCAAAGAGCCAAGCTGATCAGTACAGGGTTTGGGTGGAGCTGGGGTGCAGCAGTGTGATGCACCAGGCATTAAAAATAAAGTAGAACTTCAGAATTACAAACACCTTGGGACTGGAGGTTGTTCCTAATGGTGAAACATTTGTAACTCGGACCAAAACGTTACGGTTCTTCTTTCAAAAATTTACAGCTGAACATAGACTTAATACAGCTTTGAAACTTTCCTATGCAGAAGAAAAATGCTGCCTTTAACTATCTTAAATGAAACAAGCACCAAAACAGTTTCCTTATCGTGTCAATTTTTTTAAACTTTCCCTTTTTTTAGTAGTTCGTTTAACACAGTACTGTACAGTTTTGGGGGATTTGTCTCTGCGGCTGCCTGATTGTGTACTTCCGGTTCCAAATGAGGTGTGTGGTTGACCAATCAGTTCGTAACTCTGATGTTCCCCTGTATGCAAACTCTCTCTGCTCCTAGCATTAAGGTTGCAGATACAACGTAGTATATTTTCCATTTTGCAAACTATTTGTATTCAAATTAAAAAGCCTCAGATAAACCAACTGATGGTACATACAAGTTATAAGCCTGGTTACCGCTTTAACTTTTGGGTACACGGCTGTAAGGATGGATTAACAACATGGATTAACCAGGTCTGGAAACGTAAGCTGAAAAGTCACCAAACCCCAGCTTTCAATTTTTCCCCAAACAGTAAATTTTCTCTTGAAGAAAAGGGGGGGGGTGTCAGGGGGAGGGAGGAGAAGATGAATAATTAATAGCCTCCAGGCAGCCCCTAAATTGTTCTATTTTCTACTCTCACAGAAGTCAACCATTTCCCATACATCCTTTTTTTAATATGAAATCTTCACTTATGCCCAAACCATGAGTAGTGATGAAGAACTGTGGGTTCTTTCAGGGGACACTGGTTCCAAAGACTAATAATGACCATTTAAATATTGAATGTTAACTGTTGCTGCTGATTATTTTAGCTATTATGGGATTGTCAGTAGAGCATGATCACTATGCATCCTGAGCTCTGGCTTTATCAATGACCTTAATGCTTTGTACACTGAGCGACTAAGCAGCATGGAACAGGTTTCCAGGTCTGGTTAACAAAGAAGTCCTCCCATTTATATACTTACCCAGCAGCCCAAACTCTTGTTTTTGGGTTGAAAAAGGATGGTCTATTAAAGATTTAAAATAAAACAAAGACTTCTAAGAGGAGGCACATTCCCATTTAATTAATTAGGACATTAAATTAGTATAGTGCTTACTTTGGTTGAATGTCAGGGATAGTTTCCAGCCTTGAGACTTTGCAGAAACATTGATCATGATTGTTTTCTGTGACTCGCATATGGCCTAATTACTACATGGCCCCTTCAGCATCACGTTGTAAGGCACATGTTCCTTGGTAATCATAATGTAAGCTATTGATCGTGGGCAAGGGGGGTTTCAGGCAGCATAGCAGAGCTGGAAGAAATCATCAATAGTAATACAATTGCTGTGTGTATTCACTACCAGCAGATGGAGCTCAGCTCACTGAAATCATATTAGCATTAGCTAAACTACTCCTCTCACTCTGCTGCTACTGTATAATGCCATTTGTGAGCAGATCTAAGATCTGTAACTTAGGTGACATTACCAAAGGTTCACTAGAGTTCAGCCAATCTCCTCTCCCCCATGATTACACCCTCCAATAACAGGGAGCAATCATGCAAGTTGATTATCCCCATGTTCTCTGATCTGTGAAAAGTAGCTTCTCCAAGAAAATTGCATTTCACCAAAACAACCATTATATGCTAAGTTCAGTGCCTAGAGTGCATTGCTGTGCACAGGAGACTCAGCGTTAACTTACTAGAGCAGGGTCTCCCCCACGTCTTGGCAGACCAGTCCTTAACAGGATCCGTCAGATGCCATCATTCCAATGCCTGTCCCCACAACAGACAGCACAAACACCCCCTTGCCTTGCTGCTTATTTAGGGAATCAGCCGTTGAGGAGCACAGAGTTGTTTACCTTATTAATTCATTGATTTTTACCCCCCCCCGACCCTGTAACCATGGTTTTGTCAGGCAAGCTGGTGTGTTTGGAACTGAGATAGCTTCTTCCTGTTGTATCACAAACCTGAATTTGAGAAATTTGGAAAAAGAACATTCGATCCAACTATCACATTCTGCTCCCACGACAGAAATCACCTGCCCTCTTTCCCTGTTATGTATACCGACTTCAGGATGACCAACACCCCAGCTATTTTAGTGACTTGAGCCCACCTATGCCTGGGGAGGGATGAGGGGAAGAGAGGAGAAACAGCCAATAGTTTAAGTTTTTGTGGAAGGAGCTTTTTTGCAGATGTAGTCTGGGGTGCCTCCAGTTCAGATGATCCTTGCCAGTTCTCATTATCAAAGACAAAAGCAAGTGGCTAAAGGTTCCTCTGCTCTTGTCTAGCAAAGTGCAATGATGACCATCAGCCAGATACCCTTACTAAAATAACCAAAGGAGAGGTTGATGCTGGAGCAGCGGGGCATTTATTGGAATTACATTGGTCTGCTGTTATCACTAGCAAGACACCACAGCTGTTCATCTTCATATAACACTTGCATTACCAAAGCAGAGATTCGTATCACCCAGGTAGATGGAGTTTACTAACCAAGAATACAGTACAATTGTAATATGCCCCCCCCCGAGCTGGTTCTGCTTTACAAAAAGGAGTCTGGCGTAATAATTGTAACATGCCGCTAATGCCTAACTGAGCTGATTGTTGCTTTAGCCAGGCGATGGTTCCAATGACTCAGGCTGACTCACAAAAGGAGTCACATTCTACTCAGCATCCATGTCCACTTTTAATTTTACAGTAATCAGAAATATCCAGGTTCAATATATCCATAAAATGAGCAAATTTTAAATATGTACAGGTATAGGAGGCCAAAATTAAATAATAAAAAACCCCACACTTTTCAGTCTCTTCCTATACAAATCTACCAGGAAGATAGTTTCCACTGAAATATACAAGGAATTGTTTAAAAAAAGTATTCCAACAGTACTCATTATCGGGTAGTTTTAAGAATCAGATGATTAGATTTAAAAAGACAAGTCTGATCTCAGACTTTATTTTAAAACAACAAAACAGTTTAATTTGAAAGCCCAGGTCACTGCCGTTCTGCACGTTCCCTAGCAAGATGTTCCCATGTAAAAGGCATGTTTGCAAGTTTGTGCTAGAGTGGTGTTTGGGACCCTGGCAGATGCCATCCTGCTGCCAACTGTGGGCAGAAAGCAGGCACAGCATGCAACGGAGGATGCCCTTTTTAAGCAAGGAAAACAGAGCAGCAAAACCTCTCTCAACTGTTATTCTCTCAATCTCTCCACTGAAGATACTGCAGGCCTTTCTTCTTTTGTCTCTTCCAGCGCAGTGTTTATTCTCCTCAGTGAAAACCAGACAGCAACTGATGTTAGTTTAATTGTAACTGCTAGATGAGCTATTCTGATCACAAGATATTAGCTAACAAATGGAGGTTACCATGATAATCAAGGGCTTGTGGTCTATACAAATTGCTCTGGCAGTCTAGCCAAGCCCTGACTGCATGGCAAAGCTCCTGCACAGGGTTCCACAGTGTGGATGAGGGATATTTTTACTGAAGCACCAAACCCAGCCCATGTCTGCTCTCCAGCCCTTCATAAAAATAAAATGCTGCCTTACTAAAGAGCACAAACCCTAACTGTAGGACACAGCCATGGGATAAGTTACAGCTTAGAGCATTTTAAGAGATTTATTTACATATTTACAATATAACTTAATTTATAGAGGGTATTTTAAATGGGATGTGTCCTTTGTATGTTCTCGCTGCTAATAAAACAATCTGGAATTGATTGATAAGGCCCCCTGGGGACAGCTGAAAGCCTTGGTGTGAACACACTGCTCACCCAGTTGTTGGGTTAGACGAGGTTCAGAGGAAAGGAGTCTTCCCCTGTTGGTGCCCTTGTTCCATGGTCCTTGCTGGCGCAGGGCTAGACTCCATTGGCACTGGCCTTGCTGCTCTGAGATGCCTCCATTTTGGTCTAGGGTAAGAGAAAATTATAGACTTAAAACCCCCAGTAGCAGTCTGAATGTGTTCATTAACATTCAATAAAGACTAAGGTTTTCAAAGCAGTTTAGGGTATTGATACATCTTCCATTAAATGAACCAATATCTATTAGTAATTATTGATGTGGGAAAGAGTGGTTTTGGCAGACAGCTTGTGTTTACCTATTAAAATACCATGTGTTAGAAACAAGACCAGCAGATTTCGCCAGTTAGGCTAAAGAACATTTTTCCTTTAATGAAAAAACTCAGACCAAAATTAACAAACGCGGGTGCCTAAAGTTAGGTTCCTAATCCCATATTCAGACAGCTAGATAGAAGTCAAGGGTGCATGGATTTCCCATTGTAGAAAGAATGGGCAAGGAAGAGGGCAAGCTCTCTGCAGTTCTTCAGATCTTTTAAAAGGCTCAGTCTAGAACTTCCTTAGTTAAACAAACCCACAAAACCTGGCCTAGGTCTGCTTCAGAGCTCACCTCTCCTGGAGGAGGCTTGACAGATACTCCAGGGACTGGTAACTTCTCTGATGGCTGTGATATAAATTCTTCTCCCTTCAAGAGAAAAATATAAAAAGGTGTTTTAACAATCATGGAATCATGGAACATGGAAGAGGTCTACTTGGGCCCCAGACAGGCCACTTCCCTGCCAGAACACAGTCGTTCCCTGTGATGCACTTCTAATTTTAATGTCAGATGCTGGGGATTCCATTTCTTCAGTTGGGAGACTATTCCACAGCCAATATCTATTAGGAAATCTTTCTAGTTTTTAAACTTAAGCTTTCCATTTCTGAACTTAAACTACTGCTGCTATTTGACCCCCTTGTATCACACACTAAGTCACTCATCCCAGCTTTGGTGATCAGACATTCCTGAACTGGCATGCCTGGCTGAATGCAGAGTTTCACATGCTAATCTGCCCCCAACTCCTCCAATTCTTGTGGCTAACACCCTCAGGAGAATGTCACCTGGGGAGGAGCTTGTAACATGATTCAGAATTTAAACCACCCTCTCACAGGTGAAATGTGAGCACAAGCAGCAGCAGGTGACTGTCTAGTTTATGGAAAATGAGTTTGAATAACTAAGGATCTCACAAGTGCTCTCCTACTGGAAGACGGTGGTGATTTTGTTTTGAACAGTCAGCAGTGTTTCCAGCGCTAGTGCAAGAAGTGATGCCACTGCAGCTTCCTCTGCCTTTTCAACATCCTCTCCTTCCTTGGCAAAGGAAGCACTGCTGTTGCAACAGTGTGACAAACAGAAAAACTTGCCTATCCCAAGAGTTTCTATTTCAGCGCACTACTCAGAGTTAGTGGCTAAGGATGCCAGACTAAAAGGCCACCTACTTCCATACTTTGCTAAGGTACGTTCACACTCATACTTCCCAAACCTGCAGCATTTCATATAAATCTGGTACGCATTTGTAAAGAGTCATTTTCTGACCTTTCTTCCTTGCACAATGGGTGCAGAATCCACTAAGATTTCTTTAGGTTCAAGAACTGATGTTTCTGCAGCAGCGTCACTAACCCGAACCTAAGGAAAAAAAAAAAAAAAAAACTACTCAAAATTGCTGTTCGTATTTTATGCAGACTATGAGGAGACTCCAGGCCAGTAAGTACCTGGGCAAAAGTTTAGTTATTTAGCACCATGTGTCTTGCATTGTTCAGGTTCAATCTCAATCAAAGTCTGCTTTTCAAGAACAATTAGAATATTAATAAGAAAAATGCAAGCAAAAAAATAACTCACCTACGCATTTGACATATCTGTCTGGGCAGAAATCTGTCCAATTTGCATAATGGATATATGCTTCACACCATTATTTACACTGCAGGAGCACTTAAAGCGTGCCAGGAACTGTACAGATATAGGAAGACTAAGTCCCTGGAGTTACATGTTAAAGGATGGATTTTCAGTGATGCTAAGTAACCCACAACTCCACCTGAAGTCAACTGAAGCAGTGAGTGCTCAGCACCTTTGCAAATCAGGCCCCCAAGTCAGTTATTTAGACACTTCAAATACACCATGCAGGTATTTTCACCTCAAAGATCAAAACTCAAGTTTGCCAGCTTGCAAATTATATTAAACCCCAAACCAGGTCTATGAATGGAACATGCCATTGGAGGAAGTACTGGACTACTAAAAACGGCTAGACTGCTGCTGTGCTGAGACCACTGGGACTGAGCCGGCTGACCAATATTGTCTCATTGTTTTCTTGTGCCCCGCCCATCAGCCTGTCTGTATTCATCTGTTGTCTCGTCTTATACTTACCTTGTAATCTCTTTGGGGCAGGACTCTTTTTGTTGTTCTGGGTTCATAGAACACCTAGCACAAAGGGGTCTGGGTCCATGACTGGGGCTCGTAAGTACTATGGTAAAACAAATACTATTCATACATGCATTTTCTAAAGCGACTGTGCAATTACTGCTGTTTCTAATATCTAAGCAGCTCTCCCAAGTCTTTCATTTGGGATGGGAGCCCTAAAAAACATTAGCTGTTTTACCACAATCAGAGTTTGTTAATCTGTTAGCTTCCAGCATGGTGACTAGTTTACTAAGACAGCCATAAAAATTCAGACACATTGTCACTACAGAAGGCAGCTGGGAAATGTCCCATTTGGCTTGAGGACACCAAGATGGCATCATCTAGCCATTATGGTGAACCTGCTGTTTTAGACGGGTGTCTAGTAGACTGTATGGCAGGACATGCACTATGGGTGACTGAGGTTTGGTGAGTAACTAAATCCTTCATTTGTGATCCTTATGAAAGATCTTGTTTTGTTAAATGGGACCGTGTCCTCAGGCTAACTGCTATTCAGCCCACTCACCTCATTCTGTGACACCTGAATGGGTTTCGGCTTCACGTCTATCAAGTACAAGGCACGAGAAAGCAGCAGCAGAGAAGGAGGAACATTCTCCTTTAGATGTAGATCTAGCCACTGTAGAACATGGGGGGAGAGGAGGGTTATTTAGAATCGGTTCATAAATCAACAGTTTAAACACCAATTCACTGAGGAGAATACTCTAGCACTGTAGAGCACCTTTCATCCTGAAGGACTCCAGAACACGTGACAGATTTGAACCTCTATTAGCTTAGTTGCCTCCCTCTAGAGGTGAAAGACAACAGCTATTTACCAGCTCACAGTAGCAACAAACAGTTTCAAAGGGCAGTGAAGACTACTGCATCCAGCTGAAGCTGGAGAGAAAGTCTAGAAAGGTAGACTAGTTACTTACACAGAAGTTGACTGCAAGACTGGTGGTTAACATCCCTACTTTTGAAAGATCGCCATAGGAAAATTAAGTGTTCAAGCTTCTACTTTACATTTTATCCAAAATACAGCACCTGCAGCATCGATGGCCCTGACCCTGTGCAGAATAAGGCCCCATTCTGCATTCATCTGGCTGATGAATCTTGCCCATATCCTCAGGGTTTAGCTGATCGCCATATTTGGGATCGGGAAGGAATTTTCCTCCAGGGCAGATTGGAAGGCCCTGGAGGTTTTTCGCCTTCCTCTGTAGCATGGGGCACGGGTCACTTGCTGGAGGATTCTCTGCTCCTTGAAGTCTTTAAACTACGATTTGAGGACTTCAATAGCACAGATATAGGTGTGAGGTTTTTTTTGTAGGAGTGGTGGGTGAAATTCTGTGGCCTGCGTTGTGCAGGAGGTCAGACTAGATGATCATAATGGTCCCTTCTGACCTAAATATCTATGAATCAATACGGAGTCCCAGGGATGGGAGGAGGGGAGTGCCACATGGAAATAGCTGCCACCAATACTGGCAATTTTTAAATCAAGATCAGATATTTTTCTAAGTGATCTGCTCTCGGAATTATTTTGTGGACAGTCTCTGGCTTGTGTTTTGTAGGTCAGGTCAGATCACAAATGGTCCCTTCTCACCATGGAATCTGTGAATCCCAACACAGACAAATTACAATGTCTCATCTGCCCCGTTCCAGCACTGCTCTCTTTTAAATATGCCAGGTCTTTGCTAATCCCCTGGGTTCCTGTGTCCTGTTCCTGACAGGTATGTGCACTTGGCACTCCTCAGCCACCATCTTCTTCAACAGGGCCTTAGCATAAGTGGTATGTTTTGTGTTTTACAGTTCAGTTATGCAGATGAGGATCAACAACAAAACAGTGGCATGAATCTTCAGGGCAAGGCCAGCCATCTGTCAAAGCTAGTTTATTTGAAGACTGAACACCTGACATGGTCCCTTTAAGTAAAATATAAGCTCTGGGTGCAATTTGCCAAGACTTTAGTAGCAGGCAAGGCCCTACTTGCCTGACTGAGTTGTTCTTTCAGCTGTTCCTCTGTGAGACCCAGTGATCTCATTCCTCTGGCCCTGCACGCACTCTGCAGTTCGGACACACTTAGCCCATTAACACCTTCCTTAGCAATCATCTGAAAGGAAAAGGAACATTCACATCCAGGACTCCAGAAGCCCAAACCCTAGTTTATTCCTTAAGTCTGGTACCGAAGAGATGCCTGCTTGTATTGGAGGGGAGTAGAGAATAAACAAAGGAATATCTACTGATACCAAGAGGTAAGACAACAACACTGGGGTTCAGCAGACAACCCGTTTCTGACTGCCTAGCTGCATGCTGAACACAGTTAAAGGCGAGGAATAACCTTGGGCCTGATCCTCCAAACACTTACACGTGCAGTTACTGCACTCTTGTGGGGGGCCCTACTGAACTGTAATGCAACCACTCACAGGGTAAAGTAACTCACGTGCACAAGGATTTTCAGGATTGGGCCTTTATTTGTAAAAATGGACCTATCATCACATACGTGTAAGTCAGAGGTGGGCAGGAGCCACTTAATTAGTTATGTCACAGCATCATTTCTAACAAAAAGCCTCCAGATCCTTCATTCCAGTCTCATGGTAGTGCCAGATTTCCTCATTTACCAAGCTCCCAAGCTCGGACAGCGACAGAAAGGAGTTTGGCATCAGTGCACTCTGAATTCACATTGCTAGTTACGTAATAGAAATGGCCCAAAGTTTCTGTAGAACCAAGTATGATAAAACTGAAGTAGTATAAGAGACGGGGCTCCACAATCATTCATTGCTACAGGCTACTGAGATCCTAGGAGGCCACCTTCTTAATTCTTAACAGCAAGAGTCTCATCTGAGATGTGCTCCTTGGTAGAGCTGACAGAAGGCACTGGAGAGCTGAACTGCCAACACTCTGCTTCCTTAGAGTCCCATGGGGTAATCCTCCTCTTACTAATAGTAACATCACCCCTCTCCCCGTTAATGTAGGCAGCAGCATACCGATAACACGAGATAGGCAAACTGCAGATCAGAGAGAGGAAGTGACTTGCAGAATCAGAACTAGAACCCAGGTCTCCAGTACTAACATCAGATCACACTGCGTCTGTTTTATTTGTTTTAGTCTCTTACTTCATCATCTGCTTTTATAGACCTGAGCTGCATCAAAAGCTGGAAGCGGAGTAGGTTATTGGTGCCAATGGGCTGTAGTTCAAGCAGTTTGCAGAGGGCTACCAGCTGTGGCCGTTCTAAGTGTTCAAGGGTCAGCTCATCCTCAAAGAGCTTGGAGAAGCGCACAATCTCCTGGGTGCTGGGCTGGTGGCCAGCATGACGAACCTGCGCAACAAACCCAAGGCATCAGATAGGAATGTACCTCAAAAGCCAGTGGCAGAGCTGGAAACAGAAACTAGGCAGCCTGAATCCAGTCCTCACTCTAACACTCCCCCCAAATCATTTCACTTTAGCGCTTTTTGCTGGTGGCCACTAAACTGCTGTTGTTCAAGCCTAGGGTCTGAAAACAGAAGACTATTTCTAATATGCTCTCAGAATGGCCACTTGAAGAACTTCATTATGTAAAGAAAAGGAGGACTTGTGGCACCTTAGAGACTAACAAATGTATTTGAGCATAAGCTTTCGTGAGCTACAGCTCACTTCATCGGATGTATTCAGTGTATTTTCCGACGAAGTGAGCTGTAGCTCACGAAAGCTCACGCTCAAATACATTTGTTAGTCTCTAAGGTGCCACAAGTCCTCCTTTTCTTTTTGTGAATACAGATTAACACGTCTGCTACTCTGAAACCTGTCACTATGTAAAGAGTTTTTCTGCTGGTTAAAATTAGAATTAAGAGAAGACAGTAACTTATCTGGACACAGGTTCCCCAGATAGCTGGGGTCACAAGGCTTCCCCAAGGCACTGGCCACAAAAGGGCAATCAGTTTACCAATATCCCTCAGCATTTATACATGCCTGGTAGCAAGGCTCTGCGAGCTTTCAAGTTTGAACAGTAAGCACAACAGCTGCAGCTTTCTTACAGATAGATGGACAGGAACAACTTTCTTCCTCCATTTAGCATTTGTTTGTTTTAAAACAGACCATTGCCACCCACTGAAACTTGCAATCAAGGAATTGCAGCTTCTCTAATCCTGGGCTTGTCAGATAAGTTTGCCAGTGCAGTTACAGTTCACAGAATGGTTTAACAGCAATATTGTGATTGTTTCTGTACAGGTTACAAAACATTTCACACACGCAGGAAGGTGGGCGAGAATATAATCTGTATATCTAGTTTGCAAGCTTGCTTTACAGATTGGCTACAGATTTGTGTGTCATACAAATCCCATACTTCCTTATCTCCCAGCACAAGACCCTTCAAAGTTGTATCTACCCACCTTGCTGCCCTGCTACACAGGACTGCAGACACCTTTTCTAGCCCCTCCAGCTTATTTTACTACTGGCGGTACCTGTTGCACATAGGAAGAGAACTGCTTGGTGGCCTCTCCCGTATCTGCTTTGTTCCTTCTGGCCATCTCTGTAATAGTCTCCTGCAGGAATTTTGCCAGCTCTAATGTGGCGCTTAGTTTCTTTTTCTGTTTTTCTTCCTTAAGTTAGGAAACAAAAAGTAGTTAGAGGCTCATCTTGAACTCCAGAAGAGAGAAGGTTGAGTTAAGTTCCCTTCCTTTTGTTACTGAAGGCCTTTTGTTAATTACCCCTGTGCCTCTCAAAACCTAACTTACTTTTCATCATTGCTGCTGACTACTCTTGGCACTTGGGCTTGGACAACTAAAGTACATGCATCAGTTTCAATCCCGCTTACTAGACAGATGCTGTAAATACAAGGTTTTTTTTACTGAATATTCTTCTGTGTAGCTCTGCATATGTGAATCCACTTTGAGTAAGAGTGTTGGACCCAGTTGCACAGAGAGGCAAGGCTGAACTGATTTACAGTTGTGGGTGCTAATCAGTTGCCCATGTGGTAACAAAGATGTTTTGATTAGTTAGTATCAGACACTACAGCAAGAAACAATAGCTGAAATCTGGGTCACTTATCAGCTGCAAAAGAAGTGAGCTAGTAGTAGGCAGAGAATACCCCAGTTGTATGATATTGATGAGGGCCGGGAAGTTGATAGGGCTAATGTGCCACACAGAACGAGCCTTTATGGTTTCAAGTGGTTTTGGTTGAAGAGTAAAGGGCAAATTCTGCCCTTCTAAGTATGGGAAATCCCCATGAAAGTCAATGAAAACTGTCCACACGTGACACTAGCATTTTGGCCCAAGTTAGATCCTCGAGAGAGGAGGAGATTATCAACATTTTGGTTGAGTGAAAACCTAACAGTATTTAACTCCTGCCTTCACACTCTCAGCATGTCTTATCTACTGACTCTGCCTTTGAGTGATAAAGGGCACCTGATTAAAATGATCCTATGCAGACCCTTAATTTTCTGTGGCTATCTAACCAAACATAGTTAAGGGTTCTATTTCAGGGCCGATCATGTAGTCTGAAACATTACTCTGAACTGGAAGGGGAAAAAAAAATAAATACCTCTAAACTATTAAGGATGGAAGAAAGAGAAATTGGGAGAGGAAACAGGAGAGAAAGTCAACCCACTCTGGGCACAATGCTTGTTAAACCCTACAGTTTTCTTGTACTACTCCTGTCTTCAATCAGTTATCAAGTAACCTTGCTGCAGACCCCTTCTATCTATCCACTCCTCTGACCCTAATCACTATAATATCCGAGTGTCTCAAAATCATTCATGGATTTTATCCTTACAGTAATATCCCCTTAAAAAAAAAAAAAAAAACAGGGTAGATTAAGAGACTTGGTCAAGGTCATAGAAGAAGTCTGAGCAAAGAATTGAATGCAGGTCTCCTGAGTGCTCTATCCACTGACTAGACCAATCTTCCTACACTTGCTTAACCTCACTATTCCACGATGAATACTGAAGAACAATTAATCATGGCATGATGTTTAGTCAGCTGCTAGCAGTATGGCTCAGGCTAGTTGATTTCCCAATATACTTCTAGAGTTGCCATCCACAATCCTAGTTAATGGAGTCTGAATTATTGAAGCAGTCTGCTTTCTCAACAGCCCAGTACACAAACCTTTTTTGATTCCGTCTCAAAAGTTGAGGGCAACATTTCAGGAAAGAGTTTCAGAAATACAGGTAACAGGAACTCCATGAATGGCACAATGATGAACACCAAGAAGGGAACCAGCCGGAAGAGATCAGCACACGTCCTCAGTAGCTGCAGAAAGGCATAGCAAGAGTTCTTTTTCATTTGACAGACACAAAAGAAAACCTATTTGGGGCACAATTAATGAAGGCTTTCTACAGGTGATCTTGGTGCAAGTATTACCATTCATTCAGATAACCAAGGTGCTTATCAGCATGGTATCTAAATGTAGGACTTATCACATGGCCTCTGTCTCAAAGGAATTAATAGTGCCTTTAAGACTGCATCTGTGTACTTTGAACAACTACTCTGGCAACTTCTAAAGTACCACAGCAATCATCCCCCTTGTCCGAAGTCTTGCAGAAATTGATGGGCCACAGAGATTGAATGCGCCTCTCATTTCAGAGGAATTCTCCCCAGGATAAGGATGAGGGTCCTTGGCAGAACCCAGGGGGCCTGTGTTGCCACGGCTTGCGCTGTACTAGTTATGGAAAATGCACAGAGGATTTCAGGCTCCTGGGCTGTTGAGCTTTTACCCTTTTAGAGGCATTAAATTCACATGAAAGGTTTAAACAGATGTCCACATTTGACCTCAATTCAAATAAAGTTTGGAAATGGAACAAACCAGTTTCTTTGGTTACCTTCTCAACACATTAGCTTAGCAAATTAGTGCCAACATGTCTGTGCAAGGTAGTTCATACTCACCCTTCGCCTCTCTCTTCTAGTGAGAACCTGACCATGTAGCAGCCTCCATACCATCCTGGCAGCGACCTTCGTGTCAATCCAAAGCAAGTGGAATCCATTGTAATAATGTTTCAGTTCATCCACAATTCTTTGGCGTAAAGACTTTTTCTCCACACCAGTCTCTGTGCTTTGGTCTGACAGAGTTTTAGCATGCTCATTGTCCTGGTTTATTGTACTTTGGTGCAGCTGAGATTCATCTTTGAGCTCTTGATGCCAGTAAGCAGAGGTGTGCAGTGTTCGCACCGCTTTAGTTCGTAGGTGAGGTAGTCCAGGGGCCAGCTGTGTGCAGTACAGTAACTGCTGGTTTTCAGAGTCTTTCATGTAAATTCGGTTTAAATGAGAATCCATTAGTTGGACAAATGCAACTGATGAGGAATATGGAGAACAGCTGGAGTGCACAAGAAGATGAGGGCCTCTGAAACTGAAGAGAAGCTAATTACTTAATCAAGTAATTCTCTGCTATAGTTAAATTACCAAAGTTAACCATTTCATTTGTATTTTTGTTCTTAGCTTCAAATTCATCACATAGAATCTTCTTAAAGACTTGCCCAGTTTGTGGGAGCAGATTTTAGCTGGGGGATGAAACACTGAAAGTTTTTGCATTATTCTAGCTGATGAGCTGTCCTCTCAAAGGAGCAACTCAGTATTTCAGCCCATTTCTTATAAGCCACCATCCTCCTAATGGTTATGACAGAAGAATTTTACCCAATCACAGCCCAAAGGAAAAAAAACAAACCCATATCCCCATCACACCGCCATAGCCAGGCTACTTCCTGAAACGGTCCTCATACTCTTATTTATCTGTAGCCCCAATGGGATGCCCCTGGTATCACAAAGAGGCACAGCATGTTAAAAACACCAGGGAAGGAGGTTTTACATTATGATTTTTAATCTTATCTTGTATAACAGGAATAAGACTTCTCACATTAGTATGTATTATGACAACTACCAAAGCCTTACTAATCAAATCCCTCCATTTCATTCTGACATTTAACCAAGCACAAAATCAATTCAGGACTTGGAATATAAAGAGACTGAACTCTCTCTCAAACTAAAATTAAACATTTGGTTTCACCTCACGTAGCCTCATTTACAACAGCAAGCCTGTTTTGAATGAAAAGTTAGTTGCTGCATACACCTCGTACCATGCCCCTAAAACAAAGCATCAGTCACCCGAAGAAATTAACCATTACTATTGCAACAGTTTTATCAGGCCCGTATCAGACAAAAGCTTTACGGGGATGTTTTACACACAAGTGGCTACCATTTTAAATATACTTCAGAGAACTAAAAATGCAAAAGTACTAGAACAAACCAAGAATCTTAAACAGTAAAATAAAATTTAAAAATAAGCCTTCATTTCTTACCTTGACCTGGCTATTGCAAGGACTATGTTACAGCTGTAGAACGCCATGTTGCCCTGGAATGATCGGTTGTATGTTCTGATACAAAAGAGCAGATGAACAACAATACTTACAGGGAAAGAGTTAGTTTAACTGTAGAGTCACTCAATTAGAGCAGTGCTAAGACCGATGACAAGTGCCTTCTAGTCATGGTCGATATGCCCATACCCTCCCGCTACTCCAAAGGTGTGCAAAAAGTAACGGCGCTCTCTGTAAATCTTCAGCGGGCCCTGGACAAGACCAAGCGGATCAGACTTTTCACTGAATTAAACAGCTTCCAGTCCATGCGATCACAGCAGGGCAAGGGGCTGTGTAGAAGAGTAACCTGACAGCACCCGCCCCACACGCCCACTGCTGGCCAGCTCACGCCTCGCTTTCCCCGAAGCGCAGGAGGGGCGCGGGAGCGAGCCGGCTTCCCCCGGCAGAGGCACAGCGGAGCAGGCATGCCGCACGGCAAACTTCACAGCCCTTCAGCTCTACGCCGTGCCTGTCCTGGCAGGGTCCCCAAGCACCAGCACGAGTCCCGCCTTCCGTTCCAAGAAGCGACTTGGTCTAAACTGCCTCATGGACAGAACTAGGGCAAAGAACCCAGGAGTCCTGCTTCTGCTCTCCCCCCCCCAACCCCCCCCCCGGCTGGGAGCTGAACCCAGGAGTCCTGCTTCTGCTCCCCCCCCCCCCCCCCGGCTGGGAGCTGAACCCAGGAGTCCTGCTTCTGCTCCCCCCCCCCCCCCCCGGCTGGGAGCTGAACCCAGGAGTCCTGCTTCTGCTCCCCCCCCCCCCCCGGCTGGGAGCTGAACCCAGGAGTCCTGCTTCTGCTCCCCCCCCCCCCCCCCCGGCTGGGAGCTGAACCCAGGAGTCCTGCTTCTGCTCCCCCCCCCCCCCGGCTGGGAGCTGAACCCAGGAGTCCTGCTTCTGCTCCCCCCCCCAACCCCCCCCCCGGCTGGGAGCTGAACCCAGGAGTCCTGATTCTGCTCCCCACCCCCCAACCCCCCCCCCCGGCTGGGAGCTGAACCCAGGAGTCCTGATTCTGCTCCCCACCCCCCACTCCCCGGCTGGGAGCTGAACCCAGGAGTCCTGATTCTGCTCCCCACCCCCCCCCTCCCCGGCTGGGAGCTGAACCCAGGAGTCCTGATTCTGCTCTCCACCCCACCCCTCCCCGGCTGGGAGCTGAACCCAGGAGTCCTGATTCTGCTCCCCACCCCGGCTGGAAGCTGAACCCAGGAGTCCTGCTTCTCCCCCCCCCCCCCCCCCCAACGGCTGGAAGCTGAACCCAGGAGTCCAGCCCCTCCTGTTTTTGTAACCCCGCCCCCATGGCCTGGCCTGGCCTGGCTCGGCCCGGCCGGCGCAGCGAGGGGCCCCCACTTCCGGGGGGTGCCCCTGAGGGGGGGAGGAGGCCCAGCCCCGTGACGGGCTCGGAGCTGACCGCAGGGAGCTAGGGCCGGGGGGGGGGGTGGCCAAGGCCCCCCCGTGGTACCGGGCCCACTCACCACCTTCTCGGGGCTCCGCTCCGCCCCCACCTCCAGCTGCCTCAGTCCGCCCAGGCCCTTCCCATCACCCCCCGCGGCCGGAAGCAGAGGGACGCTCTACTCTCTAGCTCGATGGCAGTCGTGAGCCAGCCAATAGGAGCGGACAGCTCGGAGTGGGGGCGGGGCCTGGCCGGATGTGCCCTCCCCTTCCGCCCACCTGCCCCCCTCCTCCCCTCCATTGACCCTGGGCCTGCTGCTCCGATTGGGCTGCGGGCTCTGCCTTCTCCAGGGGGACGGGGGGCTGGGTGATGTCAGGATGACGCCATTGCTTGTTGCCGTGGAGACAGGTGTGACGTCACTCGCCGGGCTATGACCGAGGCTGGGCTGTGGTTTCGCTTCCGACCTCTTGCTCTGGCAGGTGCTGGAGCCCAGTGCGGTGTTCTCCGCCCCGGCCCCGCTGGCCTGCCCAGGGTGCAGTCCCAGGGCTGTGGCCGGCGAGTCTCGCCCGCGGGCCCCGGGGTCGCCCCGCTGGGGGCCGGGAAGGGCTTTTCCCCGGGCCAGGTTGGGGTTTTCACCTTCCTCTGCAGCGTGGGGCCCGCCTCGCGTGGTGGTTTGAACGAGAGTAAATGGTGGCGTCTCTGTAACTCGAAGTCTTTAAATCAAGATTCAAGGACTTCAGTCAGAAGTTAGGGGTCTAATACAGGAGTGGGTGGGTGATGCTCTGTGGCCTCCAATGTGCAGAGGTCAGACTAGATGATCACGATGGTCCCTTCTGGCCTCAGAATCTATGAGTCTATGCCTGTCTTGAACCCTGCTGGACCTACCCACTGCTGCCCTTCTCCTTGTTGTCAGCCCTACAGGCCCTCTGCTATCCCAGTCTGTTTCCCCCCACCACCCACACACACACTCTGTTCCACTCCCTGACCCTCCGCATGTCCCTATGCCACGAAATGAGCACAAGAGTCCCCACCTTTCTTATGATCTAGAAACACAAACTGCCTCTCCCCAATGAAAGATGAATGAGTCAGAAAGACCTTCCTTCTCTTTCTCCCCATAAAAAAACCCCACCCCCAAATCCTACACATTTGCAAAAGCCCTCAAGAAATGTGCCTACGCACAATCTCACACCTCTCAATGTTAGTATGTGCAAGTTCCCACTTTTATGTGCTCATGAAAACTCTACAGGCTACATGTAATAGTCATGGTTAGAGTAGGCTGGGAAGTTTCCATCAAAACAAAATTTTGTGAAAAACAGGAAAAAAATGTTAAACTTTTGTTTTCTGCTCAACTTTATTATTTATTACTGTTATTATTTTTGACCATTATGTCTTCAAGGTGCCTTACAAACATCAACTCATTCATTCAGGAGCTTCCTCTGAAAAAGTATCTCCCTCTGCTGAACAAGCATCAAAACAGAGGAACTCCTGTGTGTGCATCTCTTTACCTATTGCTATTTTGACTTACTTCACATAGTGCCAAGTGTGTGAGAGAAGAGCTTTACAGACATGTATGAAGACAAGTTCCTGAGAGGAAGTGATTTTTCTGTTCTGTGCTGGCTGTTGATGGATCCTACAAAGTCTTGGCTTAAAGTTTTCAAAATCATTGCTTTAAAGGTGAGAAAGAGCATGTCAAGCAAATTAATGCTGACATTTAAAATGTTTAATTCAGCTAAATGTTAAATTCAGTACAAAATGTTTTTCATTTCTATGACTTGATCCATGTGCAGGATTTTCAGAGTTGAAAAGGTAATGGGGACCAACAATTTATTTTTTAGTGTTTAACAAAACACCAAAAGCATCATACAGTTTTATTTAATTTTATATAGCAATGTGTTCCCTATATTTGAAGGATCTATGTTTAAATTATTGCACTTAATGTCTACATATAGCACATTATAAATTATATGAAGGAAGATGTGAGAAGAAAAAATATATATTAAAATAGACATTCTTTTAGATTTTACCCCCCAAAATAGGTTTGTGTGGTGTCAGGAATCAAAGGGAATCTCAAGACAAATTTTAAGGGCTCCCCAAATTCTATAAATCAAGAAGGCAGTTGGAAAGAATCTCCTCGTTAGCAGATGACAGAACTAGAGAGGTTACTCTGAATCTATTCTGTATTTATAAGGATCACGACGTAAGTATTAGAACGTAATCTGAAATGCAAACTGCTATTAATCCACGAGGCAGATTTACCAGCTAGTGTCCAAACAAATGGTTTAAAAACTAGCGGTTGGAAGAAAGTACCTTAGTTTAGCCACTAGAGGTCTCTTTATGTCTGTGTTTATTCTCTCAACTGGTAAAGACATGCCTGTGAAGGCCAGTTCTCCAGACATCTTAGATTAAAAAATATCGATCCATCTTTTACGCCTCTCCCCACAAAAATTCTTGAAGCATTATGTTGGTATAGGCCTTTTAATACTAAAGCTTTACATTAAAACCTTCTCTAGTAGAACAAATCTTGATGGAATAAAGAAGGACGTGACTAAGCATTCTTCCTGTCTCACACAGAGGAAGGCGTTTTTGCTGGGAGAGATTCTCTGCTGAATTAATATACAATAGTTATTGTACAAAGTACAACAACAATATGAAACTGAGACTGATTGAGCACCCAAACATAAATAATCCTGCAGTCTAACGTGATCAAGTAGACATCCCTTGTTTGCTACACCGTCAGAATAGAGGATTTTAATCTGCTGTACTAGCTCTGAAGCGTCAGAGAAGTGAAAATACCCATCATGCCTTTCATTGTGCAAGGTTTTCAATATGGAGTTGTGGGTGTATATGTGCATGAATTCCTTCCTGATTTCACTACTCCTATCTAGGGACAAAAGTCTGTCCTCAGTCGTGCATCTGTAGCTGAAATCAGTGGAAACTGAGCTTAAAAATCTGAGAGCCTGAACCAAAGCCCATTTAAATCAATGTGAATTTTCTCTGTGTGCTAAAATGCAGATATTGTTAGTTACAATTATCAGGTCATTTAAAAAATCTAAATACAGCCTTTGATTGCAGGAGCACTTCTGTCTCAACAAACCCAGCAATATGGCTTTGCTTGCTTGGTCACCCAGCAGCTGGGCTGTAATTTTTAGATCCTTGCAGTTCTTCATGGGATTGACTGGAAAGGAAGGCCCCTTTCAGTCCAGTATATGGAGCCACCACAAGAATAGAAAAGAATCAGCAATGCTAAGTAAGACTCTTACAGTTGGTTTGATTGTGCCCATTTAAGGACTGACTAGCCCACAAATGTTCTGAGTGTCCGGCCTGTTGTTCAGAGTCCCCATAGCACTGAAACATTCACAGCCCTGGCTGTGTCACTCCTTCCTGTAAGAACTAAAAGGTAACAAGAATCCCATTTGGGACATGGACTGTTACTTGCTATAAATTTTTACAGTGACTAACACAGTGGTGTACCAAACTTGATACCTCTGGCAATACTGTACAAATATTAAATAATCCTTACAATCCATTGTACTTCTATGAAGAATAAAGATGCGATGCTGTAGAACCTTCATCAAGGGAGTTCAAGTATGTTACAATATTAAGTCTGACAGTTTCCCTGTGAGTGAGGCCTATGTTATCTGCATTTTATAGAGAGGCAAAGTGACTTGCCCAAGAGTCAATAGAAAGTCACTGGCAGAGAGAGTTACAGAAACTGGGAATCCTATCTGCTAGTCACCTGTCCTAATCACTAGACAATACTGTCTCACAACACAAACTACTCAATGAACAATCTTGCCTAGGGAGAAAAACAGGTAAATTCCTATAAGTGTTCTTACTGGGTCTGGATTTCAAGCCAAGCCAGTCCCTTCCTCTGTAAGCATTTTCCTGACCAACAAATGGTGTTAAAGGACTTTTCTGGATTAATGCAAGCATGTCAACAACAATAAAAGATGAATGGGGAAAGAAAACACTGTATAGGAGATACACAGAGGAAAACAAGATTTCCTGTAAGTGTGCTGGTTAGTTGCCTAAAAACCACTTAGTACTAAAAAAAACAAAAAAAAACCAAAGTAAATTCTCATCCTTTTCACTAACTAATTCAGCTGAGTCCATCAACCTAGTGCTGCAGAATTTACAGAAGGGAAGGGGAGGAAGGAAGTCTTTTCTAGGTCAACTCCATTTTTGATGGCTGATTGTATTAGGTAGGAGGAGAATCATTTGTAAACGTGCCTTATTACAGTGTATTTTTTTCCAAAAGCCTAGACTTGAGAAATGTCTTATTTTTGTGGGCTGGAGCCTGCAGCCTTTGGGCAATAGGAAATGCAGTCAATTTTGAGACCATTACTCAGCCTTTGTTCAGTGACTCGTAAAACCCACATTGCTTCAGTTTCCTCTTTCATGTTAGATCATGTGTCTCTTTTTCCAGTTCATTCATCTTGCTTCACTGTCTGATTTTTCTGGTAACAGGCACTGCATTACCTTTCCGTCTTGTTTCTTTCTCATTCTCTCAGATGGTTTTCTTGCTTCTCTCTCTCTCTCACACACACACTCTCTCTCTCTCTCTCTCTCTCTCTCTCTCTGCCTGTGAGGTGAAACTTAAATGTGTTAGGTGCAGGATAGAGACTTATTATGAGTAGATCAGTTTTGTATTTTCTTTGAACTGGAATCACTTTGGATTTGTGGAGGAGGGGAATTAATTGCAAATATTTTAATGCATATATTTTCAGCCAAAATGAGACTAGGAACTACTGAGTATGACAACATTCTCATGCTCTGTTCATTTAACCCAGATGCCAAACCTCAGCAGCTAAAACTAGATTCCGAGGGAGAGACCCTGTAATCTCTCCAGCAGAATTTTCTTTTTCCCAGGCCTTATGCAGTACATCAGTAATTAAATACATCCAGCCCATCCAGCATATCCCAGCCAATGCTACGCTGGTTGCATAACAAACATGCAAATGAACTGCACAGCTTGGCCAATCTGAGCACCTAACAGTTGACCCCCCCCCCCCACTCCAACAGAGTTGCATGTTCAAGATTGGTAACAAATGCATCAGTACCTATCAGTGTTTGCAGGTATGTGTGCCTTGCATTGAAACCATTTGTATTAAAAATGGCATTCTATTCAGTACCTTGCAGTGAGTGCTATCCTAAATATATAACCAGCATACATTTCCACCGCTCATTCAATATAAGACAGAGCTGGACCATTAGTACCCACCATCTCCCCTGCCCATTGTAGCTTGTGTAGTTTCAGGCCTGATACATTGTATTTAAATCTTTTTGTATTAAAATACACCCAACACATCTCATTGGACATCCATCTAATTAGCTCTTTATACTGCACTCAAAACAATAGTATCAGAGCACCTCATGTTCTCAGACCTATGAATTAAATGTGAATTCCTTCAATTTGCAAAACATTTAATTCCAATTGGAATAAATATGTTAGGACATATCAGTGTTTGCATGTCATGAGACCATGTGCATTTAATTTAAATCCATCTTTATATCTGAGGCATTTCTATAATGCCCATTACTGTAGCATGGAAATACTTCTGTAGAATCATGCTTTGATGCACAGATTAACCATGCATCCACCAGCTCCGTGGCCTTGCAGTGTTTGCATGCTCCAAGATCCTGTGAATTCCACTTAAATCTCTCAAAAAGAAAAGGAGTAGTAGTGGCACCTTAGAGTCTAACCAATTCATTTGAGCATAAGCTTTCGTGAGCTACAGCTCACTTCATCGGATACATAAATCTCTGTATCTAACGTGTATGGCATTAGAACCCTATTAATAGGTCTTCAGTGAAAACCATAGACATCCAATATAACTCAAGATTTGTATGTTCCCAAGACACAGAAAGATTTAAATGCAATGCCTAGTTAGGCATTTTTAAGCACCCATCACTAAAGTATGCAAACATCCTAGTACTAAAAATGCTGATTAAACATGCCCAGCATCCTCTGTGCATGTTTCCCGGCCTTAGGCAGTGTCTCTAAAGCCTAGTGCATTAAAATTGCATCCAGGCCCCTCTGAGATCGTGTTGGGTCCTAGGCTTTGTGCAGTGTATCTCCATCCCTGCCTCCGGCATGCCTGGCCTTCCAAGCCCTGGGCACGAAACGTGCCCCAGCAGCGGCTCCCTCGAGCCTGGCGGCCGTTCAGGACTACAGTCCCCAGCATGCCTCGCGCCTGGCGCAGAGCCGGCAGCCAATGGGGGCGCGCCTCTTTTGGCGGTGGCTGCCGCGGCCTGTGAAGCCGAGCTTTGTGTGCGTGGGGAGGAGGGGGAGGGAGCGGGAGAGCGAGCGGGGCCGGCCCGAGACCGGGACACAGCGAGACCCAGCGCCCCCCTCCCCCGCCACCCCCCCCCGGCGCCTCTCTCTGGGCTCCCCGCGGCGCTGCGGCTCCCCCACCGCCCGGGGCACGGGCGGCTCTCGGGGCGGCGCCCGTGGAACTGGGACCCGCTGGCGCGGAAATCGAGGCCGGGGATCCAGCGCGGCCTGCTGCGGGGTCCTGTTTCTCCCCCGCTCCGAGCCCGGCCCGGCCCCCCCCCCCCGGCCCCTGCTCTTTGTGTCTCTGCTGGGCTCGGTCGGACACGGCGGGGGGAGTTAGAATGGAACAGACTGACGGTGAGAGGGGGCGAGACGGGCCCGGGGGGCAGCGGCGGGTGGGGGGCGAGGGGGTGGGGTTTAGGGGACATGGGGTGGGTGGGTAGGGGGGCGAGGGTCTAGGGGATCAGTGGCACAGCGGGCTGAAAGGTAAGGTGGCCTGGGGGGGGGGGTCTTTCTCCAGGGTGACGGCTGGGCTGGGGGGACGTGTGTGAGAAGCGCCGGGGTTGGGGCTGCTGCACGGGCTTTCGGGTGGTCCTTGAGCAGGGGAAATGGGGGCGATGAATGAGTCTTTAGAGACATACGCTGATTTGTGGTGGGGAAGGGGCTGGCGTTTGGGGGAGGTGTGGGGAATGGTGAGAGGGAACCTATTGT
This sequence comes from Natator depressus, assembly GCF_965152275.1. NCBI lineage: Eukaryota > Metazoa > Chordata > Testudines > Cheloniidae > Natator > Natator depressus. Next base: position 1,903,830 of record NC_134259.1, read on the forward strand.
TTCTCTAAAGACTGTGTATCAATTCCAGGCGCTAGGACTGGAGCCCGGTTATTGCACTGAGAGATCCTCTCCTTGTTGGAGAGGGAGCCTGGGTTTATTTTGTGTAGGTGGGAAGTAGGGGCAATAAAGAGAGACCTGGGGATAATTTGATGTTTTGGTGGTGGTAGAGATAGAGGAGATCCGCTTGGATTTAAAGGGGCAGAGGCAGCCATGTTTGCAGCTCGTCTCTGCAGTGTAAATAAATTCCCCTTCCAAAACCTGCTTTCGATCCCCTTCCTGGTGGCTCAGCCCCCCCATTCCAGGCTTTTTACTCTCTTCCTTATCTTCTCTTCTTATCTCCCTGAAATCTACCCTCGCCAGCAAAGCGGCATTTTCCTTCCCTCCTCCTCTCGGTTGCAAACAGGACATGCTGGGGGACTGCGGTGCAGAAATTAACCCTTTTCAACTCAAATCTGCAGAGAAATTACACTGACTGACATTTCCTCTAATGTCCTAGAGAAATTAAAAACAGAAATATGTGGAATGTTGCATTTATCTTATAAACCGCAAATGTAACCGAAATATCTTTTGCAATTTCTTGAACTAAACAAGGAAATTGCATTGGCCATTTTATTTGATCTAGGGCTGTGGGTAGAAGGCATTGTGGAGTGCTTTTAAAGGTATTTGATACTGTATCCATTGACTACATTTTAAATCTAGAAAATAGGGAGTATTTTTTGCTGAAAATATGAAAAATTTGGATTGCAAGGGTGTGTTCTTAGACAAATAACTAGGTCTCCCCTTTTTATTCACTTAAAATGTAGATACTTGCTTTTACGTATAGTAGACAACTAATTAGGTTATCCAAATTTGAGTCCAGCGATCAAATGCGTGTGAAGCAGGCATGTTTTGTGTTTGTAATCTTATCGAAGTACCAAATATGAGAAAAGAGACTTTGGGTCACTGTGCTGTAATTAGAAAAGGAGTACTTGTGGCACCTTAGAGACTAACCAGTTTATTTGAGCATGAGCTTTCGTGAGCTACAGCTCACTTCATCGGATGCTGTAATTAGGGGCTCTATCACAGTAATCTCTTTTAAGTAATCTTATTTTTATCCTTTTAAAAAAACGGTAGGTTGAACCACATACTTGCCAATTTAGTTTAGACAGCAAGAGATCTTTACAAGGAGTTTCCAGATACTGCACATTAGTAAATAGTTAGCCATTTTATGTAGAATTTATGTATATTTTTTAAAGTAACACATTACAGCGTACCTCTTCTCTCATTCTGTAACTGGCTGTGGATTCAGTGTAACATCAATCTCTTTACTGGTGTTTTTATCAACACATTTGACTGGCGCACAGGCTTAGGATCTTAAATTATGTTGATTAGAATTGTATTATTGTTAGATTTTAAGGGTGAATAATTCCAGTGGACTAAAACTCTCGCACCTTGCATGTTGGACCAAACAATGACATAATAAGTGATAAAAGAAAAGGAGGACTTGTGGCACCTCAGAGACTAACCAATTTATTTGAGCATGAGCTTTCGTGAGCTACAGCTCACTTCATCGATGAAGTTCCGATGAAGTGAGCTGTAGCTCACGAAAGCTCATGCTCAGATAAATTGGTTAGTCTCTGAGGTGCCACAAGTCCTCCTTTTCTTTTTGCGAATACAGACTAACACGGCTGTTACTCTGAAACCTGTCATAATAAGTGATATCACTTCCCAGTTATTGTTTACATCTTCAAGTGGCTCATAGTACAGATGTGCAGTAAATGTTTCAACAATTAAATGTGGGTGTCCTCTGGACCACTTCAAAAGGTGATATTGACGCCAAAGGAGAACAGACACCAAATAAAAATATGGACTGAGAAGAAGGGTTGTGCATCTAAATGACAAGGTGCTTTTCATTAATATAGTATGGAATAATTTTGCACTCTTTTGTATGTGGAGTTACTTTTGAGCTCTGCTGCAGTGTGCGTTTTTAAAGTTCAAAGCAGTACTTTGTATAGTTTGTATGCATTAATGTTATCCAAGCATTGCCAACTCTTGCAGGCTTATTGTGAGTCGAATGGTATTTGGTGTTTTATTAACGCCCTAGCTCCTGGATTCATGTGATTATGTAAAAATCCCACTTTAAAAAAAATCAAAGCCAAGAATTTTGCTCATGTGGTTTCAGAGAAAATATGACTCAACGGAACTCTCAAGTTTCCAAAACCAAAGAGCAAATAAAGAGCACTCCAGATTTATTTTTTTAAACTAATCTCTTGATTTTTAAATAACTATCTTGATTTGTGGTGCTTCCCTCATAAGTTTTGAATGCTTGGGATTTTCAATACTGTTATCCTAGAGATTACTTTCTGTAACAGTGGGAAACCTCTTCCTCCTCGACAAAACAAACAACAAACCTCAGCAGCCCTTGGAAAGGTGCACAGAGACAGTAATCAAACTCACTAGGTATGTTAAAAGGATGAAAAAGAATCAAGTCACTAAGGCCCCAGGCTACATCAGCTTCTTGCTATCACAGACCCTTGCATTTGTACATAGTCCCACTGCAGTCTGTGGGAATCCTCACAGGGACAGAGGTCTGCTAGTGTATTGCAGTGCAGGGTTGAAGACCTTCTATCATTTCATGTATCAAGTGCACCTTTGTTCTGTTTTGATTACTTTGTTTACAATGACTGATTTTGCTGTGAGCCAGAATGACTTGTTTTATATTCTTTTAAAAGATGTTTTATTATGGACACTGGATTTATGCTTCCTTTCAAAATGTTAAAATTGCATTGAAAATGTGTTGAAGTTAAATAAATTATTTTTTAGATAAAATTCGGGACATACATATGGTATTGACACTTCTGTGAAAACTATCAGTGTTTTTCTGTAATGAAAATTGTAGACTATAGAGGTATGTCAGGAACCAGTTGAAAAAATTGTCTGATGGAATTTAGTATTGTCTTATGGAGTTGAGGCTATCTGCAGTTCAGATACAAACACCATAATTAATTTTTGTTACTGGATTCAGTATTCATATTTAAAACACTCGGCTTTATGTTGTCCTGTTCTGGACATCCCAGCAAACTTTATATAAACATTTATTATTTAAAAAAAATATTACACTGGCAAGTTACTGTTAAATTGTTTTACGTTCATACTGGTATGGCACACCTAAGAGTGTCTTCACGCCTATAAAAAGTGCCTGCAGTATAAATACAAAATCTGCACTGCAGTTTCTTTGAGGTTCAAGGATTATTGCATTAATTTCCTATTCACAATACCAAAGGAGTTGTACATTTTCAAACAATAGCAACCTAGATTGTTGTTTAGATGCTTCAAGGTTTCTCTGTGTTGCAACAAATTGGCAAAATAGCCTGCCACAGCAGTGCAATCTCTTCGTTTATAAAACATGTACAACAACAAACAAGAATTGAAATTGGCAGCTTCATGGGTTAAACTTTTTGATATGACCAGGACTGCATGAATAAAGTGTCATCATCTGTAAGGAAAAACCAGATTGCTCCATGTTTTAGAAACAAATATGCACAAAAGATAAAAGTAAGTAATGAAGTCTTTGTGCATAACTTTGACAGCTTTTTCAGGGTTTAGAAAATAAACAGAACCTTGAATCTCTGTGGGTTAGTGCTGCAGTTCCTGCTTGTGTTAATGGGACCTGCCTAGCTAATGTGCCACCATTATTTTGATGCTGTATCTCAGAGCTTGGTTTTCCAGGCAATTGCTAGTCCAGGTCAAAGGAAAGTCCAGGTCAGCCTTGCGTTCACTAAACTGATGTTTAACCATAATGTAAAAAATTGATTCCAGTTTGTTGCTCTCTTTAGCTTTACTGATGAGCCAATAGTAAAGTATCAGTTCTTAAAGTAGTTTCTTTACATCTCTGTGGAATGCCCTACATCCAACAATGTGTGAACCTCCACAAACTGTATAACATGCAATTTTAGATATTCCTACAGTACGTTGCAACAGTGGACAGGAAAAATTAACAGTCAATCAAATGTATTATGGAAATTAATTTTAAACTTTTTGCTGCTAACACCTTCCACAAAAGTGGTGGTATTCTCAACTCAAGCACTGCATGGTGATGAAGTGTCTGGTGCAAATTAATGGGCTTCTGCTTCATTCTCAGTCAGGAGCTCCTCTGGCTGGTCATTATTGCAGTGGAACTGCAATGAACCTGTGGGTCTCAGTCATTCTTGTTAACATTCTGAATTTGTATTTGAACAAACATTACGTTTATCATTTTTTTTTGTGAATGTTGTGTTGGCTTCTGCAGTTTGCCTATGGATAGGTAAACCCAATTTACTCATAATACCTGTAGCTGTGGAATGCTGGTTTTAGCATATCACGTTGATTAGCCCTTTCTGCTCAGATTTTGGGGACTTTACTTTGTACTCCTGTGATATGGTAAGTGTGTGATGGTGAGGGAAAGAGGAGGGGCACTGTTGACATTGGGAGATCTCATCTAGAAAATGAGATCTTGTCTTCCCTAATGCTGCTGGACCTTTCCTGGCTGCGTGATAACTGCAGTCTTCCTAGGTCATACTTGGAGAGCTGTGAATGCTTGTTTGTATTTGTATATTTTTTAAATAAATATTCTGTTGGCATATTTCTCTATTTCATGCACCAGTCTAGAGAAGCCAATCAAGTTGAGTGCAGATTCCTGACTTGGTTGTGGTTTCACTATATTCTATTTTTGTTTAGCTTAGTATTGTCAGAAATCCAGATAGCATTTACAACAATATGGTTTACAATTATACACACTCAGATTAAAATGTTGTAAACGCATTTTGTTGTTGTTGTCGCTCTAATGTACTAAAAGTGACATTTAAAAAAATCTGATTTACCTTTAATTAGTTGTTAACCATATATTTACCTTGTGTATTTCACTTTCTAAACAATTTCATTTTTGGCTGTCTTATCTCAGCAGGATGCTGGAGTTATATGGGTTGCAGAGGAATGTTGTCTCTCCCCCCCCCCCCCCAAAAAAAAAAAAAAAGCTAGTTTCAATAGAAAATGTGAACATTTAAAGCTACATGTTGGCTTATATTGTTAATTTTTAGCCCTTTGACCACTAGGTCACCTCTTCTAATTCAGTCTGTATCAGTAGTGTTCAAAAGTGAAAGCTTGAATATAACAATAAAAGTCTCTACACTTCAGGGAAACTGTATTTTACGGTCATCTATCAAAGATATCATTAATGATTTTTAGTATAGTGGAAGTAAGAATAGAATGTAACTTTGTGGTGGTGCTCAGATGCAGGGATTGGCATCTTCATACATTTCTGTAATAAATAATGCTGCTCCTTCTCAAGATATTTCAAAGCATGTTAGAATGTAATAAGGTACCCTTACTAACCTGATCAATTCCCAGGTGAATGTTCTTTTGAGACTAACTAATATCCATGGTTTTAGTGAAGCTACATGGGATACTAGTAAAATATAGCCCAAGACTGACATTCTCAAAGAAGCCAACAAGGCTCTCCTTTTTGCAAAAGTCTTTCAGTAATTATCAAAGACAAAAAATTGGATCAGCAACATCCACTACTGAGTCTAGTGACATTTCTGTGGAGATCTTAGAGATACAATAATTATGTAGCTCATTATATTGCATGTCACTAGGATCTGAGCACCAAACAGGTATGTCGTAGTCTGAGACTTGTGATGTGGGTCCTAAAAATACCTTAGATAAATGTAATAGTGATTCAGTGAGAAAAGCTTTCTTCCCAGAAGATTCCAAAGCACTTTATAAACTTATCTGTGTATGAATCGCTTCACCTATCGCTGAAATTGCAGCCACTTCTTGCAGCCACAGCAATACTATATAAGAGTTTAGGGCACGAAGTTAAGCATATTTGCCATTAAATTAGGATAACATTTCTCATGGGATCTACTAGCCTAATCCACTTTAGATTATACTGTTTTCCTGGTACATAGTTTTCATTTTCCAAAGGGGGAACACTTATTTAATTTGTTTAAATACTGTTCCTATTTGGACGTTATTGTAGTTTAAGCATTTTGTCTCTAGTTTGTGTCACTGACAAGTTCTGTTTACATGATCTTTGTTCAAACTATTTTTTTTAATAGCGCCGAAAAGTCTTTCCTGTTAAGCCTTAAATAATTTAGCTACATTCTTCTTGATCCTTTGGCTGAGATCCAGTGTAGTATCAGTTTATTGTTTATTACATCCTCTATCTGGATATTGAATTCTGTACTTGCAGGAGGTGGACTCTGAGTTAATACAACAGCAGTAGTTGGAGATGCAAGAGACCTATCTTGCTTAAAAGAAATACTTATACGCTTCACTCAGACTGCTGAACGTCCTCACTTCCAGCTCTTTTCGAGATTGTTCTTTTACTTGGGTGAGTTACCTCCAACCTCCTTTTTAGCCCTTCAGTGCCACTTCTGTGGCAGCCAGAGGGCTGCTGTGGAGAAATACAGTTCTCTTTGCATCAGGGGTGGAAGATAATCTCTCAAGAGTAATCCTGTTTTAGGGTTAAGATTTGAGGTGGAGTCCTCCATTTATGGCCTCTCATTATTCCAGCATTTGACTAGCACCAGGGGTTATTCTTTCAGTGCAATATAATCCAGATGCTACTTTGTATTACTATATTCATTTTGAAAGCACCCACTAAAGTTTTGCAAAGGAGAGGGGATAGGAAAGTGTGTGGGTATTAACTATAGTGATGATGAATTCAAAGACTCTGGAGGAGGGAGCTACTGATGTGTAAGCTCTGTGGGAGGAGAACAGTTGTTGGGCATAGAAGTCGGTTGCGTGTAGTCTTTCTGTTAAGCAAAAGTCCCTGCTGCTGCACTCTGTACTGGAAGGTAATACACCAGATGAACAGGTTGTCCCAAATAGGCAGAGTGCATGATAAAATCAAGGTCTATTTCATGTAGATGTACCCACAAAAAGGAATTATTTGAAAGCTTTTGAAAAACTTAAGATTTCTACCAGTAACTTCTAAATTAGTAGATGTAATTGTAGGTTAATGTATCCAAACAAAAAAACCCAACACTCCACATCCTGTTATGCTGTCTTTAAAAAACACTTTTTCTTGGAAATTTAATCATTGTGAAATCTGCTCTGTTGGCTGCTCTGGGGGTTGAATCCTGTTTAACCATGGAGCTGATGCATTAAACCAAGTAGCAATGCAAGGTTCCCCCTGCCAAAGTGTATAAGCTTTGAGCTTAAGGGGCCACGTGTGGGGGTTCAGTATCTGTTGTCCATGCTGTTCTTGGATTCTGCTGAGAGTGGTAACAGGAATCTAATTAATGCCAACTACTCACTAAATGATTTCATTTAAATCACTGAACAGCCATCAGTTTGTAATTTTCAAAAGATGCTAATACTTATATAGGCTGGATTAGAATTGGTGACCTCATGGTCAAAAAGAATCTGTTGTGCAATCTAAATGTACCATTGGTCTAATGAAATGACTTTAATCAGTTGGACACAATCTGATTGGCATAATCTTCCCATAGATTAAATATTAGTTGGTTTCTCTGCTTTGTCGTAGAAAGATTATACTACTAACATACTATGCAGAATACAGATGCATTTAAATCCCAATTTCTAAACATCAAATGTCCTCGTAAGAGAGAGATGAAAAATTGCCTGCCTCATGTTTTTTATTCATACAAATATGTTGCAGTCTGTAGTGTAAACCTCTCTCCAGTGTTTTACATCCCTATTTCTGCTCTGATTTCCTAGCGTTGAAAGTTAGTATAGTGCTTTTTAAGGGAGAAAAGACCTTTTATTCACGTTAAAGTAGTTCTTAGTGACTCCTGAACTGAGCGAGTTGGCTGGTTGTGAATTATATATAGTTGATTAGTGATATGTCTTATACACGTTTCAAGCTGATGCTGTAGCTTAATTTTGCTGAGATCCTTTGGTAGGATTTAAATGTGGCCAGAACGTCAGTGAGGCTCAAAATTCCTTTTGGATGCTCCAGAGCAGGTATTTTCTTGGATCATTGTCTAGAGAATACTATGGGTAGCCAATCATGTAATTTATAAGACGTGTCATCAAAGAGAGATTTCAGTCTCTCTTCCTGACCGAACTCTAATCCAAAAATTCTTGGTCTTTGTTACTCTTAGACATAATTGAAGGAAAAGTCTTTTAAAAAACTTGCTTCTGTTCATCCCTTAATTTTCCTCTAGTGAAGCAAAGGGCATCTTCTAAATATAACTCACCTTTAAATGTGGTCATTGCTGATTTAAAGAGTAGAGATACAAAGCGCTGTTCACACTGGTGCTTTTCATCTGTGAAACTTTTGTCGTCTGTGTGTGTGTGTTTTTTTAACATCCCTGAAGGACAAAAGTTTTGCCAACGAAGTGCCAGTGTAGACATACTCTAAGAGGAGGTTGGTGAGTCAGTGTCAGTTAAGGAAAAATGTTAATGAGTGTGTTTTTAGCTGGTAGTTAATCTTTCTAGAACCCTAACTGGAAGTTACCTCAGAAGGAATTTTTGTGAAAGTGGGTGTGAACATAGGCATGAGTGTGGTTTTAGATGTGTTAGGAACACAGGAATTACCGCAGGTCCCAGTTAGTCTAGGAAAATAGAAATTCCTTAGTGGATGGTTAAAGACCTGCCCATAAGGGAAGTTTCTTCCTAATCCTCATCAGTTAGTGATTGGCTCAAGCTTTGAACAAAAAGGGTGTATCGTCTCTTAACTGTTGTAACTGCAACCCTTGTCAACTAAGATTATGCATGTGTACAAATTTAACAGGATAAACTAACAACTCTCTCCACTCACCGCTAGAACATCTTCACAAACCCCAGTATAGGAATATTTGGTTTAACTTTCCGTAAAAATGTTAACTGAATTTGTATAGTGAACAGTTTCATAGATTCATAGACTATTCATAGATCTGTATAACACAGGCCATAGAAGTTCTCCCGGTAATTCCAGCATCAAACCTATAATTTCTGGTTGAGCTAGAGCAGTATGTCCAAAGTGTGGGTTGTGACCCCCCAGGGGTTGCAAAAGGGCACCAGGGGCTTGTGAGACATGCGTGATGCACAGTGATAGGTGGCTGTGTGCACCACCCCTGCCAGCCACTGCTGCCTTGACATGCTGCGCAGTGAGAGGCATGTGCGTCATCAGCATGCTCATTCTTACTCCTGAGGGAATTCTGCACCAAAAAATTAAATATTCTGCACACAGTATTTTAAAATGCTGCAAATTTTATTTGTCAAAATAACACAATATAATCACACCATTTTCAATTATTTGCTGATAAGTATTTTGAAATAAATTACCAAATGGTAATTGTGGTGTGATTATATTGTTGTGTTTCTGTGTCATTTTGACCATTAAAATATGCAGAACTTTGCAGAATTTTAAATGTGTTAATTTTTCGCTGCAGAATTCCCAGGGTTCTGTGTGGCGCAATCTGGGTGTGGGGGGGTCTGGGTGCAGGACAGGAATCTGGGTGCACAGGGGCTTGGTGCGGGGTTCTGGGTAAAGGGGGAATTGGACTCTGCAAGGGGGGGGTGAGGTGATGGGGTGAAGTGGGGCTTGGTGGTGTGGAGGGTCAGGGTACAGCTGGTTGGGACTCAGTGGTGTGGGGGGCTCCTGATTCGGAGGGAGCTTGGTGTGGGGGTGTTCCAGGTGCACAGGTGGGGGGAGTCACTGTACAGGGAGCTGCTCCCCCTGTCCTCCCAACTTCTGTGCATCCGAACCCCCCTGCACCAACACCCCCTTCCCACTGAGCTCAGCCCCGCCCCCCTCGCACCTGGGAACCACACTGCTCCTCCCCCCCCCCCCCCCCCCGTGCAGAGTTTCCTGCAGCCAGGGGATGTTTCTGGAGCTTGATCTGACCCAGCCCCAGCTGCTCCATGCAGGGAAGAGGGAGGGGGAACTCCATCTCTGTCCTCCCCCTCCCCTCTCCCCTCCCCTCCAAAGCTGGGACCGACATCCCTGGGTGGCCAGGGCATCCCCAGCCCCCTCTCCCTCCCAGTGATTTACCTCTTCCCCTGGCTGCCTGAAGAGGTGCATCTGAGCTGCGGGGAGGGGTGAGTGAGCGCTGGTGCAGCTTCTTTGCTTCCCCACAGAAACCATTTTCTGCAAGGAAATAAAGCGATTCTGCGGGGGGCGTTTTTCTGCTGCACCACAGTTGCGCACGGTTTCCCCAGGAGTATCATTCTGCAGCATAATGAGGTGGTGGCGGCTGGCAGGAATGGGACTTGCAGTTGACCCCATGGGCAGGAGATGGGGGAGCTAACCTGATCCTGAGGGGGTTGATTTGTCTTGAGACCTGAGCCGAACAAGACACTTGTAGTTGGATCCCATCAGGCTTTGGGTTTGGTTTCAGGGCTCTATCTCAGGCCCCTGGGTGTCCTGTGAACAGAGATGAGCCCAATGTGGGTTGCAGCATGAAAAAGTTTGGGAACCACTGAGCTACAGCATCTCTTTTAGAAAGACTGCCAAATTTAATGTATGAATATATCTTCCTTTTGCTAATCCTGTCCTGGGAAATATTCAGTGTTCAGTCTTGTGGCTGATGTGCAGTTTACTTGTCTCAAGGAATCACAGTTGTAGGGTCTTAATGATCAGAGAATAATGAATCTTGCTGCATAGCATTCTGGCATTAGGTTGCTCCTCTAAGTTGTGTAATTACAGTGGTAACTTTACGCATGACTGATCTCACCATGAAGTAAAACTGAGCATGGGAAGAGTCCGTCTAATCTGTGGATGTGGAGTTGACGAGTACGTTTTTGCTATGTAAGTGGCGAAGTTACTTTTTCTCGTAGCTGCTTTGTCGTTACATCTCTCTACTAGTTCCTGAGGAGGAAGGGTTTTTTTTTTTTTTTAAGTCTGTCATGGAAAATATTGAATAAGTTATCTGGATATGTTCCTTTGGGAGGATGAGAATGAAACTTGGGCAAGAAAATGGGCAGATCCTTATTGTGAAATGTATGGCATGGGATCTTTAATGTAATTACAGACCAGAAAAAAATCTTGTGTGAAAAGGCATTTGGGATCTCCATCCTCCCAACACAGACATGCACATACCGTGGTACTTTGTTTATTTACCTCAAAATGACTAAAATGACCTTACTGGGTAGCAAGCCAGTATTTCAAACATGAGGTTTAACCCATTAAGGCATTCTCTCCAACTAAGCATTAAAATGGTTTAAATTTAAATTTATTTTCTTAAATAGGGAAGAAGGCTAATCTGTGAGCATGTAATATTTCATTCAACTTTTTTCCCTCTGTGTTTGAAGTGGCTGTAAAACTGTCTCCTATCTTATGAGGTAAAGATAGTGTTATTACTACTATGTGATGGACCTGGGCATGTCGATGTAGGTACTCCAAGGGAAGCCGAGGGTTGGCTTGTTCTATCTGAACTTGGCTGAGATGGTTGCTGAATTTCCTTTCTGTATCTTCAGGGGGGAACTTATCCTCTCTGGTTTGTGGTTCCAAAGACTTGGAGGGCAGGAGGCATCTGGGAGAGGAATGTGGCCTACTTTGAGTGGCGCCAAGGTGAACATTTTAATGGCAAGATAACTTATTTTCTGTCTTGGTTTATCCACCTCAGCCCTGAAATCAGTTCTTACCACGTGTTGTTTAAAGTCTAGTGGCATGGAAAAATGCTCCTTCCATTGGTTAGAGCTCTTTGGTTTTCTCACCAGCTGGAGTGGAATAATTAGCATCTATTTGCTATAATTGTGCTACTGTGTATTTTAAAAAAGCCAACAGCCAGGGCCTGGTAACTTCCAGGGCATGTATCAGTGCTCATCTATTTTCCCAGGCTTTTCTGGGGAGAGGGAAAGTTTGAATAAGATTTTTAAGGAGAAGGAAGAGAAGAAACATACATTGGTGGATTTGGAAGGTCTTTCTATGACCCTTCTAGCCTGTTGAATTTATAGTGGTTGTATGGTACCTGGATAGGCACTTCTGCAAAGGTTAATAAGCATCATAGTTTCAGCCTTCTAATGATTTGTGTTAGCTTTTTCTGATCTGATATTTAGAACGATTATTCTAACACTGAATTTGTTTGGTCCACAGTTTGACCTGTTCAAAACTCCTGCAGCTGCCAGTTTCTTCTGTTTCAAATATCTTGAGAAACACATGTAACTCTTGGAAAAAATTAGTCATTCCCCTCTGCTGGCTGAAGAGAAGCAGTTAAGTTAAAAAGCCTGTGCACAGAAATGTGTGGACAGTGTCACTGAAACTGGTATACAAAGGACTGTTCTTATTTTAGTTTCACTACAAATGTGTGGTGAGAGATAATTTCCATTTTCAAACTTCTAGGTGGATATTACAAATAATGAGATTAAGTTATTTATTTGTTGTTTTACTGAAAATAGGTGTCTGAGGCTTGTATGTAAAGTAGCTTTTCATCTTTAGAACCCTATCTGGCTATTGGACGAAGGTTCCTAACCATCATAGGAGTGAAGTTCTGGAACAGCCTTCCAAGGGAAGCAGTGGGGGGCAAAAGACATATCTGGCTTCAAGACTAAGCTTGATAAGTTTATGGAGGAGATGATATGATGGGATAGCCTAATTTTGGCAATTAATTGATCTTCGATTATTAGCGGTAGATGTGCACAATGGCCTGTGATGGGATGTTGGATGGGGTGGGATCGGAGTTACTACAGAGAATTCTTTCTTGGGTGTCTGGCTGGTGAGTCTTGCCCACGTGCTCAGGGTTTAGTTGATCGCCATCTTTGGGGTCAGGAAGGAATTTTCCTCCAGGGCAGATTGGCAGAGGCCATGGGGGTTTTTCGTCTTCCTCTGCAGCATGGGGCACGGGTAACTAGCTGGAGGATTCTATGCACCTTGAAGTCTTTAAACCACGATTTGAGGACTTCAGTAGCTCAGACATAAGTTAGGGGTTTGGTACATGAGTTGATGGGTGAGATTCTGTGGCCTGCATTGTGCAGGAGGTCAGACTAGATGATCACAGTGGTCCCTTCTGACCTTAAAATCTATGATTCTATGATTATACATTATTGATCACCCTGATTATCTGTGTGCATGAGTTCTGAATTTTATTACATTTTTGAATGTAAATTAAATTGGGCAAACCCATACAAATCGCTAGTAGATTATTGTTAACATTAGAAAACTACCACATAATTTGGCACACTTTAGTCTTGATTTTTCCATGCAGAGAACAGAAGGGTCAGGGTGTTACACAGCTGGTGAAGAGTCGGATGCATTGGGGGTACACTGTGTGCAGGGTAATGTTGACTGTATAAGAGGGTATCTAGTGAAACTGGAGGTATGAAAGTTGGTTATATTCTTGGTAGCTCTGTTTCTCCTTAACTGTTTTAATTGTTTAATTCTTTTCCTTTGATTTACACTAATTACTTATTTTTTCTCCCTTTCCTTTTAGGCCCTATGAGAGAAAGGGAAAGCTAAGGATGCTGGAGCAGAACAATGGATTTCTCTTTCTCTTTCATGCAAGGGATCATGGGAAACACAATTCAGCAACCACCTCAGCTCATTGACTCAGCCAACATCCGCCAGGAGGATGCCTTTGATGCCAGCAGTGACATCGCTGAAGATGGTGGTCAGACACCATATGAAACTGCCCTGCAACAAGGCTTTCAGTACCCTACTCCAACGACAGAGGATCTTCCACCGATCACTAATGGCTATCCACCTACAATCAATATGTATGAACCTCAAGCCAAATACCAGACATACAGTCAGTATCCCAATGGTTCAGCTAATGGCTTTGGTGCAGTTAGAAACTTTAGTCCCTCAGAATATTACCAAATGGAAAACTCTAACGTGAGGCCACATGAAGTTCTGGAAAAACCTTCCCTTCCACAACCCCCACCGCCACCACCTCCTTCAGTACCACAAACGGTGATTCCAAAGAAGACTGGTTCACCAGAAATCAAATTAAAGATAACCAAAACTATCCAGAATGGCAGGGAGTTGTTCGAGTCCTCTCTGTGTGGGGACCTTTTGAATGAAGTACAGGCAAGTGAGTATGCTAAGATGAAACATGAAGGGAGAAAGGAGAAGAGGAAAAAAAGTAGCAAGCATGACTCTTCCCGATCAGAAGAACGCAAGTCACACAAAATTCCAAAACTAGAACCAGAGGAACAAAATGTAAGTGGAATAACAGTTTCATCTTTTTGTGATTTATTAATAGGGAATTCCTTTTTTGCAGCTTTATATTATTAGTTGTTTATGTACTTAAAAGGCATTGTGAGGCTGTAGTTCACTGTCTGACACAGTATGCAATGATCAGAATTGTTTAGCAATTGTCTACTATGGCTCAGATGCAAAGCTTATGTATCAGAGAGGAATAGTGGAAAGAATTATGAGTAGTAGTATTTAGATTGCAGTAGTGCTCAGAATTGGGTGCTTTCCAAACATAGAGGAGAACACAGTCCCTGCCCATAAAAGTATATTATCAAAAGATTCTTGAATTCTCTTTTTTCAAAATGTGATTTACTGGGGTTTTGTGGCGTTTGAAGTATTCATCGTTAGTGCTCATAGAAACTTAGCGAAATTTTACTTATTTCTAAGAGGCACCTAAAAACATGTTATAACTATCTAAGTATACTGCTTTCTATACAACACTTAAACCACATGCTTTAACTGACAGTTGCTATTGAAATCAATTTTAATAACTATGGTGGATTGTATGATACCAAATAACGAAGAGGTGGCTGTATCTTGTGTACATACCAGCAAAAATTAGTGTACTAGTGTTGCATGCAAATTAGAAATGTCAGTTGACTCAGTCAGCCCACACTGATTGAGAGAATTCTGTATCAGTGTCCATAATGACTTTTGCTAGGTGCAGGAGATGCCAAGATTTCATTTTGCAATATGTATGTGTACACTGTGCAGAAATAATAGTATTGTAAGTTAACCCTTAGTACACTGAGGACAAGTGTGCTGGTTTTCAGTACCTGCAGCCTTTCTCTGCCTCCATGCTCAATAAAATGAGCTTCCCCATGAACACTTGGACTTCTGCCCCCACCTTAAGAGCACACACTGTGCATGACAACATGACCACTTTCCAGCTAATCGCTCCTGCCAGCCATGTGCTGCTGTTGTCCTTTTCTTATTTTTTCCTGGTTTGAGAGGGACTGTCAAAAGAGAGGTGAGACATGTCAGGAATATGGGAATTGTCAAACTGCAGGGTGGTTGGTGGTGTGTTTTGGTTTTGGTTTTGGTTTTTTTGCACCTTCCTATGAAGCATCTGGTGCTGGCAGCTGTTGAAGACAGGATACTATGCTATATGGTCAATGCTCAGGTCTAGTATGGCAATTTCCATGTCCTTGACATGTCCCCACCTCTTTCCATCATCGTAAGCAGGCTGGTTTGGCCCCATCATATCACGTTCATTTCTGTGTTTTATAATAGTTTTATATAGCTGCAGGTTGCCTAGGATGAGGACTTCTGAAGAACTGGAGTCAGAGGCAGTCAGGGCCCCAAGCAAGAGTCTCACCTAACTGTGCCTCTCAGCAGCCAGAAAGCCTTCCTTTTCAATACCATTCCCCACAAGACTCCAGTCCTCAAGTAACTCCTGTATCTAGTCTAAAGGGCATTGTTTTAACGCTTTTGGTTGTGTTTCAGTATTGCATTTGGCAGTGACTGTTTCCGTTCTACAGCAGAAAAGATGGCTTCAGACACTTGAATGTGGGCTTTTCCCAAATACAGATCTCCCATGCAGTGGTTCATAGGCTTAACCATCAATCCACAGCCTTGAGTGTTACCTTATGTTTGCACTTTTAGCAAATGAGAACTGCAATAGGTCCATTTTGACTTAAATTTAAAGTCTTATGCATGTTAAATGTTTTTTTAGCTGCCAATGTAAACTATATTTCATGCTGCTGTGCCTCAGTTTCCCTTCTTAGAGCAAATGCTGCATAACTCTGTTTCCAATGAAATCAAACCTTCTTTAATCTGGTTTGTTAATATAATTCAGCAAAGTATTCACCCTTGTATCTGGGCTTCTTTTCTTGCCCTTTCCCTAGCATTGACAGTCACCTTTGCATCAGGCCTTAGTCAGTGTTGTATCATAGCTTTGCCATGCTTCCATAGCAGGGCCTCTCTTGAATCTTGCTTCTGTCCCAGTTCTCTCTGTGTTGGGAACTTTGTTGATCCAGACCTGCTGCCTGGCAACCATGAAGAGCATCTTCCCAGGTGTCCCCAGACTGAGCCAAAATCTTTGCCTTATATAATCTCACAGGCAATCATAGTTCCCAGTCACTTGATCCTCCTTCAGTCATGTGCTCTATCTGGCAGCTAAAATTCCCAAAACTCTTGGAGTCTGGTTTTAAAGGTGCTATATCCCTATAATGGGTATATGGGATTGCACCTGCACTCAAAGGATTATTGACCTGCAAGAGATGGTAATTAGTATAGCACTTTGTAGTATAGCACTTTGTCTATGAGGAACTGGAATTATTTTAAATTTGCCCCCTTTCTATCTTATGCTTGCCTTTCAAGGGACACTGTCAAGCTAAAGTTTTTTAAAAGTTAATACCCGTGTTTCAAATAATAGCTCTGAATACTGAAAATTTAAATTAATTTTTAAAAGTTTACATTTTGCTTTTTATTCAATATGGGCAGTGAAACAAGAGTGATTTGTAGTCATTTACTTCCTGCTTCTAATGTAGAAATCCAGTGCCACCCAAACTCTTCCAGGGAATGTTTATATTTAAAATGAATATGGAATTAAAACTTTATCAAAATTAAAACATTGAACTTTATGCTTTGAATTTTTGTTTGTCAAACAACTGGTTAGAATTTGCTTCTAGGAAACTAAGTGAGAAGTATGCAATCTTTTGTTTGGACTATCTTTTGTGTGATTAGCTCAATTGTTTTGGCAGAAATAAAGTTTGTCAGCTCATTGTAGTAGAAACATAGGCAGAAGATGTGGGTATATTTGCCATTAACAGGTTGGTGTAGCACGGAATAATTTGTAGACTATGGGTATTTATTTGGTTGAGGTTAGACAACCTGTAGAGAGCAACCCTTGTGTGCCACTTTAAAACCAAGTACTAACATTTCTATGTATCTAAAGTAACACATGTTGAGAGCGCTAATTGGCGTGTACTAGACAGTGTGTTTTAAGTGAACGTTTTTTAGACGTTTCAGTGTGAAGCATGCATTTATGATTATCATGGGGCTAATGTGTAATTTCATGGGAACAGATCTTCATTTTAAGTGGACTAATTATAATCTAGCTGAATGGTATATTAGAGTTTCTGACTGAATGCTTTGTCACGCACACCCTTCCCACAAACGTCCACTGCTTTTCCCTTTGAGCGTCTCCATTGACTACCGCTTTTCCACCATATTAAACACAAGCTTCTGGTCCTTACACTTAAGGCCCTTCACAACCTATCTATCTACTTACCAGCTATTATATCATGTGCCTTATCATATCTACTCCTCTGGCAATGCTAGTTCCTATTGAACCTTTATCTCCTTTTCCCACAAGCACATAATACTTTCCTCCATCCGATTCCTTAAGCATGGAATGCCTGCCCTCCTCATATTAACCTGTAAAGCCACTACCCTGTTCTCTTTCAGATCCTTCCTACAAACCTGTCTATGATATAATGTCTAAAGTGAACTGCCAACTAATGTTCATGTTTCTTGCGGTTTTTTTAAACCAATAAATAGCTCTAACACTGCTGTCTATTTATATAACCAATTTACAGTGTGTAACTGTGTGCTGCTCTGTTTCCTTTCCTCCCTTCCCTATTCCCTCGGAGTTGTATCTCAGTTTAGATTGTAGGCTCTGTGGGACAATGACTTCTTTATTGTAAATTGTACAGCACCTAGCACGAGACCCTGATCTGAATGGGTGCTACTATAATGAAAATATATTAAATAGTGTGGGAGAGATGAGTATTTTAAAACTGACCGTAGATCAGTCATAAGGAGTTGATCATGTTTTCTGATTTTATGGTGGTGGTTTTTTCTTCTCTGCTAATTTATTTTTCTCCTGCTCCTATTCTCTTTGATGTGTTCTTCTGTTCTGCCATCCCCTTATCCTGTTTACTTTTATTTTCCTGTTTTCTCCTTATTGTTACCCTTTTCTTAGAGACCAAATGAGAGGCTTAGTGTGCTATCAGAAAGACCAAGAGAAGATATACTGTTGGAGGAAACCCCGGTTAGTACTCATTAAATTAACACATCTTGGACTCTTAATATTATAGACATTGTTTTGCTGTCTCATTACAGTATGAACATTTTATACCTTAGTATCAGAGAAATCAATCACTGGTGTTGGAAATGCCTATATAATTATTATTCAGAGTAACAGCCGTGTTAGACTGTATTCGCAAAAAGAAAAGGAGTACTTGTGGCACCTTAGAGACTAACCAATTTATTTGAGCATAAGCTTTCGTGGGCTACAGCTCACTTCACCGGATGAAAGCTTATGCTCAAATAAATTGGTTAGTCTCTACGGTGCCACAAGTACTCCTTTTCTTTTTGCATAATTATTATTGTGGCCAGTGCTCACTATAATTGTATATGATGACAGAATAAAGCAACACCAAAATCACATTTGTAATTGGTTTACTGAGTAGAACCTTTCTGTGGCAATATCTCCCCTTTAAAATGTCTTTATCAATCATTGCTCGTCCTCAGTGAACCATGCAATTGGAGTCTGTGTCCCCTGTTGTCATGGTTGCATTTGACCATCAGTGCCAGCTGAAAGAAGAGAGGAAAAACTAAATTGATGAAGAAATAAAAATTAAAAAAATCCAAACCAAAACACCTTATGAATCATTGTGCATTAGTGAGTGGTATTAAATTGTTTTCTTCTGCAGCTGATATGACCGTTATCTTCTTTATAGGTCCAGCAGTTCTCACCTTCTCTTCCAACGCAAGTTACAGCTGCCGTCAAATTTCAGGTTGGCGATCTAGTGTGGTCCAAGGTGGGAACTTATCCTTGGTGGCCTTGCATGGTTTCAAGTGATCCACAGCTTGAGGTTCATACCAAAATTAATACAAGAGGTAAAGGAGAACCATTGAGTGGACATGTTAGATACTATATCAGTAATTGCTCCTTAATTAAAAATATTGCTATAAAATACAACTGACAACTTATGCCAATTGGGAGCAGGCTCCCAGAGTGAAGTTAGCAATGATGAGCCAAAAAACTAACTTTATTTAACTCTCTGTGTGACACAAACAGATCTCTTCTGCTGTTGTTCACCTAGTGCAATTCAGAAATGCAGAATTGTCTTGATTTTTGTTTGTAAATACATTCAACTGTTCATTTAAAAAAAAATCAGAGGAAAGTATGCAACTGAGTAAATGATTGATTTTTGATTTATCTTTTTTTTCCTAATATTTGTTTTAGAACAAATATACATGTGCTCGTATAAAAACAATAACCGATGAAGTTATTTTGGAGTTTAGAGAAAAACAAGTTGTCCACTAAGTGGCATTTTTGCGGGGTCATTGACATCTGGATATTTTGAAAATGAAATTTTGAATGATTAAAAAAACCCAAGATTGCCATTGCTACTTCATTGATCTGGCTTAGCTTCCCCTGGTCCCAGCTGGAAGATGTGGCCCTTATGGTCTTCCTAATGGGATTAAGCATTCAGCCTCTTAAATAGGAAAACTTCAGTCGCACAAAACATTGCATGATGCCTGTGTTAGTAATATGAATAAACAAATGCATGTATGCGCTCAGGCCATGTGTTTACTTAGTTTAGAGAGAGATTCTGCCACTTAACTCTTGTTGAGTTAGTATCCTTACAAGTAGTCCTACTGCTATCCGTGATACTGCTCGGTGTGAGGACCAGGTACTGCCACCCTTAGACTGTAACCTGAAGGCAGGGACAATGCCTCTTTACTTTCTAAAGTGTTGTGAAAAGTTGTTACAATACATAAATGTGCAACTTCAATTTCTCACAGAAGATTAGCTTTGTTAAATGTTGCTATTTAATAGAGATGAGTTTCAAGCAAATTCAAAAACTAGATGGCTAGGATGTTAGAGTAGCCGTGTCGTGTCCCCCCCCTCCCCCCCCCCCATTGACTTAGTAGCTCTAGTTTAGCTTTTAGTCTGACTGCATAATCTTATATAGGCACTTTTATAAAACCATATCAGATGTATAAGAAATGGAGCTGCATGCATTTTACTTTCTAACTTCTATAGAGCTAAGGAGAACTTCTGTCTGCAAGAATTGAATGAGTGGAGTGGAGTAAGAATGTTAGGCTAATGTATCCAAGTAAACACATGAACTGACTTCTGTTGATAGTACTGCTTACTAGAGTGTGTTTTAATTTCAGGTGCACGTGAATACCACGTTCAGTTTTTTAGCAACCAGCCTGAGAGGGCATGGGTGCATGAGAAGCGGGTTCGAGAGTATAAAGGACATAAACAGTATGAACAATTATTGGCAGAGGCTACTAAGCAAGCCAGCAACCACTCTGAGAAACAGAAGGTATGTTCAGCACTAAATTCAGAGTATGTTATCCACAATGTCTATCAAAGTAAAACCTAAACTTACAAAGGGGACCCATCCTGAAACCTATTGTAGACTGATGCATATTCGAATGTTGGAAAAATAAAGTACTGTGTGCATTCCACCTGTGACTAAGTAATCATACTTTGCAAAGATAGTTAAGTGTTTCCACATGCCATTATGTCCTCCTTATGGATAAGCTGTTATCAGAGCTTGTTTTATCCCCAGTGCAAAATTGAGATGCAAGTATTTGTATCCCCCATCCCCTTTCAGTAACTTTCTTGGCTGTAGTCCTTTTCTGGACACTTAGTTTGCGTGTGTGTGTATGTATGTAACTTCAGAATAAATATTAGATCACTAATTTTCAGTGTTTCCGTTAATATATTCCTTAGAAAGCAGTGTACATTTTAAATAGCAATGTTTACGCTTTCATCACCATCCCATACGTTTCTGATGTTATGTAGATTTTGCTTATTAGCAGTCCCTCAGTTGCCAGCAAAAGTTGCTTTTATCCAATAATTGCTAATAAATGGAAGGCAGGTTTGCAAGGCAGCAGCCAGGGAAGGAAGTGCTGGGAGGTGAACCTGCCTGCAGGGAGAATAGCAGAGTGAAGGTGCAGCCCTGATGCTGGAGCTTTCCGCAGGGAGCGGGGGTGTTGGGGCCCACAAAGCTGCACAGTACCTCTCCCTGCACTCTTCCATGCATCTGATGAAGTGAGCTGTAGCTCAGGAAAGCTTATGCTCAAATAAATTGGTTAGTCTCTAAGGTGCCACAAGTACTCCTTTTCTTTTTGCAAATTCAGACTAACACGGCTGCTACTCTGAAATCTTCCCTGGTTGCATCTCAGAACGTCCCAGTGCAGCCCCCTGGCAGGGATCCTGGAGAAGGCAGGGAGAAGTACTGTGCAGCTCTGGCATCTGGGCTGCAGCCCCCTCCCTGCTATTGCCCTGCCCACAGCCTCTCCTCTCTGTCTGCTGCCCCTTCCTGTGTGGTCCCTGTGTGCATTCAGTTTTTGCTGGGCTGCAGCCCCAGAAGGGAACACTGGGACATGCTGAGCACTGGCTGCAGGCAGATTTGTGAGGCTGCAGTCAGAGGAGGCATGTCCCAGCACTTCCTCTCCTGGCTGCAGCCTCACAAATGTGCCTGCAGAGAGTGCTCCACATATCCCAGGGTTTCCTTGTAGGGGTGTAGCCTTACAAACATGCCTGCAGATGGTTCCTTTCTTCCAAAAAATGTTGCTAATAAGCGAGCAGCATGTTGTTGCTAATATCCGAATCCTATCAACATTGATATTAATGGGATGGATGGTTCCCAGCCATATGTTGCCATTAACCGGAAGTTGCTAATACCAGAATTGCCCTTAAGCGAAATCTACTGTATTTGTTTAATTGAGAAGGGAACTATTGGCCAGACCACCAGACTTATCAGGGCAGACCACCAGACTTATCACTGTATTTTGGTGGGCTTCTCAAGTAGATATTTAAGTTAATTAGAAGTAGTAATGAATGGGGAATGGGAGGCTTAGAAGAAGAAACAGGATTAAAATAAGTGGGTGAATTGGATTATCTTCTGGCTCATATATCTACAGAATTGTAGATTAAACTTTGCCTGCCATTGTCTTTAGAGGGGTTGCTCAGAGCAGAATCTGATTCACAAATTTCACTGGTGATGGCCCAGTAAGAATCCAGTTTGACTGTCTGAGTTTGCAGGCCTGGTCCCCAGAAATATCTTGTAAACTGAAAAAACATTCACCTGCAATCTGAGATACCTCAGGGTCCTTGGAATGGCTTACATAGGGTCATTTTGTAGAGCAGGGCCACATTTTTAAACTAGTTTATTTTAATTGAACATTTATTTTAATGTAGCCAGGAAGCTAAATAAAATACATGTAATAGAGTTCTCTTTTTGTCTTAAAGATTCGTAAGCCAAGGCCACAAAGAGAGCGTGCTCAGTGGGATATTGGTATTGCCCATGCTGAGAAAGCATTGAAAATGACTCGGGAAGAAAGGATAGAACAATATACCTTCATTTATGTAGACAAGGAGCCAGAGGAGGCTTTGTCCAAAGCCAAAAAGACTGCTGCCCCTAAATCAGAGGCTAAAAAGAATCGTCGGCCTAAACCAGCATTGAACGCTCAGCCAGAACAGACCAATGCAGTGTCCGCATCCCCCTCATTATCGAATACTGAGGTGCGAAGGCAAAGTCAAAGGAGGCAGTCAAGTGTGGAAGAAGAGGAGCCACCACCTGTGAAAATAGCATGGAAAACAGCTGCAGCCAGAAAATCCTTACCAGCTTCAATAACCATGCATAAAGGGAGTTTGGATCTTCAAAAATGTAACATGTCTCCAGTTGTTAAAATTGAACAAGTTTTTGCCCTACAGAATGCTGCTGGAGATGGAAAATTCATCGATCAGTTTGTTTACTCTACCAAGGTACACACTTATTTGTTACTAACTCCTTTGTCTGTAAATAACACACACCCACAATATTTAGTATGGGGCTCAAACTTAAGTGTCCACCAACTTTCAAAATGTGATGGTCCATGCAGGATGCTTTTATTAGACACTACATTAAATCTGTCAGGTCCCGCTTTTTATCAGCAGCCCCGATAAATAGAAACATCTTAAAACTTTACTAACTACAAGGGCTAGTACAACCAACAGTCTGTTGGTATTTTTGTTTTCTTTCATTTTTTAAGAAATGGAGGGTGGAGGGTTACTCTTTGGTTTTAGTGACAGAAGTTTCTACAAAACCGTTAAGCTATTGCTGAGAACTTTTGAAATCAATAGCTACAACAAGCCACTTGTTTAATTCTACTTTCCCACTTTAAATCAGAATTGAGCTGCTCAGCCCTTCTGGGTTAAATTGGATCTGCCACTTTGGTGCCTGTTTGCAACAGGTGAGATTACAAGATGGTGCGTAAATAGTGAGTTAAAAGCAAAAAAATGAACAATCCTGTGCGGTAAAGACATTTTTTAAAAGAGCTTTTACCTCTTAGTCTCATGCAGATCATCAGCAACCCCTCAGTCAGTGTAAGTAGCAGTAGTGGGGCTAATTGGCTGCCTTACTTTTCTGCCCCCTCTTCCTTGAGGACATATATGTGCAGTAACTCCTCACATAACGTAGTTATGTTCCTGAAAAATACGACTTGTAAGTGAAAGGATGTTAAGCGAATCCAATTTCCCCATCAGAATGACTGTAAATAGGTGAGGTTAAGTTCCAGGAAAAAAATTTTTTGCTGTACAGTACAGTACTATAGTTGGGAGGTGGTCCCACCTTACCCCGCACGGGCACAGCCCACTGGCACTGGAGGCAAGGAGGCTGAAGGTGCTGTAGGCTAGGAGAAGGACATTGCATAGCTGCAGCTTCCCCTACTCTGCAAGCACCAGGGGCCGGGGGCTCAGCTCTTGGCCTGCCCACTCCACCCCTTCCCCCAAGCCCCTACCCTTGACCCGCCTCTTCTCTTCTCCCCCCCCCCCCCTTACTCCACGCATTGCGTCCTCGCTCCTCCCTCCCCTGCCTCCTGCCCGCAGCAATCAGCTGGCTTGCGCATTCAGGAGGGAGGGGGGAGGAACAAGGACATGGCGCGCAGGCTCCCACTCCCTCTCCCTCCCCTGCCCCCTGAACGCTGATTGCTGCAGGAAGGAGGCAGGGGAGGGAGGGGGGAGGTGCGCCGCATCCTCGCTCCTCCCCCCTCCCTCCTGCCCATGGCTGGCAATCAGCTGGCTTGTGGTGTTCAGGGGGCAGGAGGGAGGGGGGAGGAGCGAGGACTCTGCACACAGCCTCCACGCTCCCACCCCTGCCTCCTGCCCCCAGCAATCAGCTGGTTTGAAGAGGCAGGGGAAGGAGGGCGAGCCTGCGTGCCCCCGAGTTCCCTCTCCTCCTCCTCCTCTCCCTCCTGAACACCGCAAGCCATCTGATTGTTGCGGGCAGGAGGCGGGGAGAGAAGGGGGAAGGTGCTGATCTGTGGGGTGTGCCAGCGGGTGGGAGGTGCTGGGGGGGGGTGTAGGGGAGCTGATGGGGGGCTGCCAGCTGTGGACAAAGCAGGCAGCCAAATGTTGTCATAGCGAATTTTAAATGGAGCATGTTCTGTAATTGAGCAGAGATGTAAGATGGAAACAACATTAAGCGAGAGGACATTAAGTGGGGAGTTACTGTATTTATATACTGGAGCCCTTATGTGGATAAGCACATTAGGAATACCTACAACAACAAAAAACCCACTAGTGCTGTTCAGTGAGAGACTGGTGCATGCAGTATATTTATTTGAGGGGGAAAACTTGGAGTCTGTCTTAGGAGGTTTCCTCTCACTGTTTCTAAATTGCTCTCCCTCATGGTGGTAATCAACGTTGTGGCTTGAATTCCAAGTTGTAAGTGATTTCCTAGTAGACTTTGTGGTTATTGAATTAATTTGCATGGTAGTCTGATCAGGTAATCACTAACTTTATTTGTGTTCTTTAAAAGGGAGTTGGTAACAAAACTGAAATAAGTGTCAAGGGACAAGACAAGCTTATTTCTACATCAAACCAGAAAAATGAGAGAGCCACTGCACAAAATGCATCCTCACTCGAAACAACTTCTGGGTCAACAGGTAGGCAAAGGTTGGGACTCCTTGACTAAATCTTAACAAATGAGCATTTAAACAGGATGCAAAAGTCAGGGTTCCCTCAGGAATTAGAAAATCATTATGAACGTATTTCTCTTTACATAATGATTGCAGCAAGTGTGGCATATGTAATCCACAATGGGTGCAGTTACTTGGAGAGGTGATCGTTATGGCTCTAAGAACTTTACGTGATGGGTGAACTGCCGTAGCTAAGCCAGTTAGAATCCTGGACTTGAGGGAAGGATGCTTGGCCAGTCTGAAGCAAGTCAGCATATCTGTGGGATGGCCATGATGGTGGAGAAAAGACAGGGAACAATGGGTAGTGTAATAGTTCACTAAGTTGGGAGGCAGTAAAATGGCTCTGCTAGCAAACCATTACAGTGGCTTTTGGCATCAAATTTCAAAAGTAGCAATTAGGACCAAAGCAAATGAGGCAAAAATCAGCATAGTCTTGTAGTTGGAGCCAGACTTCATGAATCAGGAGTAAATTCTATTCCCAACTTTACTGTTTTCTTGTGTGACCTTGTACAAGATAATTAATGTCTCAGTGCTTCAATTAATCCTGTTGATAAAATGGGATAATGCATACCTTTCTGAAGCACTTTGAGCACTCTATTAGGCACTGTGTACGTGTCATTAAGAGAGAAGAGTGTGAAGCAATCAAGAGTACCTAGAGGCTTAGAATAGGAAAGAGAAAGCCTAAGGCAAATTCTCTGAAGAAATTGAACTTAACACACATGCAGGGAGAGAAGAGTGAGAATTTAAATTGAATGAGTAACTTTTACCTTGGAGCACAAAAGCGATTATTGGTGCTGTGACTTCAGAAATGGCTATGGGTTTGGCTCTTCTTTCAGTGGGGATGGGCTAATCCCAGCAGAAAGTCTCTGGGAGCAAATTGATAAGACATACTATAGAAAGAGGTAGGGTGGAAGATGATGGGGGAGAGAAACAACTTCAGTCATTCTCAACTGAACTTCCATTTTCAAGTCCTTCCTCCTATTGTACTGGTTTTAGTATTTCAGCGAAACGGTCTTTATCTTTGATGTGGAAAACACATCAGAGATATTATGTGTTTGGACATATGATTACAATCATATTATAGATAGTATAGACTGTGGAGAACACCTAGTTTAATAATGAATATGTGAAAAGTAAGTTTGGGGTGGGATCAGAGTGCATTCATTTGATACTCAACAGCAGGATGAACAGTTATCTTCAGTCTGGAACCAGAAAAGGGGGGTATTTGATTCAGCTTAGGTGCCATAAAACTGACTACTCTTTCTAATAGGTTTTTTTATCGTGTAACATTATTCAGTGTCACCCTTGCTTTAGTTATGTAGCTGTGCAAAGGACCTGGTCCTAGTGTAGTTAGCTCTTTTTTCAAAACAAAAAAATAAAACTAAAGACACCAAAACAAAAAACCCTCACACCATTCTGCATATATTGGAACACTCTCCCCAGCCCACACAGTTCAGCTCCTCGGCATATATAATTCTTGTTATGGAGTGTTACTTTAAATCTGCTATCCCCTGGGTTTTCACAGCAGACTGTGCCTGAGGACTTTCAAATGCAAGATGAGCACTCTGGATTTTTTTGACCCTGGTGTGAGCAAGATAGGGTTTCATCTGCTGTTGATGACAATCATTGTCTCTCCAGCTTATAATTGCTATGGTTCTGGCAGCTTTTTCCAAACTATTGCTACTCTGTTAATTGCCCAACAACAGAGGAGGTGCTCTCTGTTTTGTTTCCGTCCCCTGGAAACGAAGGGCATCACCTCCACAATTCGCAGTGGCTCTTAGGGCATAGGGAGGGTGAGAATTCTGAGCCTCTTTTTTTTCGTTTTCTCAGGTTTTTTGGATACGTAAAACATCACCTGATAACACCCCATACAGTGCATGAGCATTACTTCAGTATACACTCCAAACAGTCACTTTCAAAGCCATTTCCAAAGTCCAGACAATTATTGGTCCCCTCTCATGGAACATAACTGGAAGTCCTTTTTTCAAATTTAAGGTCACCGGAACTTCAGAGTACCTTTACGGTAAAGTATTTTACAGAATGACTCTGGGAGCCCTGATGCATAAGCCACAGTGAGATGTACAGAATTCCATAATACTGGGGAAAAACTGTTTCTGTAACCTGGAATCTGATAAGAGAACTACCTTGAGAATTCTGTTTAAAGGGGAGACTGGAGGTATAAACGGAAACAAAACTGACCCAATGACTTGGTAGCTAGTGAGGTGCACTGCTTTAGCCTAGCTCTTGTTCATAAATTGCACAGAAGTGGGATAAGAGTATTGTGGAGGTGATGCGCTGAACCTTTGGGGAATGGGGAACACAGAGTGCATATTGCACTACTTGGGCATACCACTGGCATCCAATACGAAGTGGCATTGGTCTCCAACGGCACTATCTTCTCTGATACAGGTCTTCCATCACAACAGAACTCCTTCTGCTGTGTTGAGCATAGAGAAGAAAGAAGAATACTGATTAGTTGAACTTTCCTAGTCAGATTTGTCCAAAATTAGGGAACCCTTTCCATGGATAGTACAAGGCATGCCAGCTGAACATAGAGGTGACACAGGAGGGGCTGCAGATCAGGTGCCTTGGGCTAATCAGAGCAACTTTAATATACAGTAAAATTTGAGGTATACTCTTCCCTTCTAAATCCCAATATGGGAACACTCTCTAGGACCCAAAAGTGAAATTAATCCAAACCTGAGGGGCACTAAGATTCTCCACCAAAACATGTAACATTCTAAAATGTGTCCCTTTAAAAATAAAATCTTTAAAACCATTTGTATTTGCCAGTTGTTCCTATCAACTTCCATTGCACCAATTTAAATGCACAATTTTCTAAATAATGAGAAAGCAAGATTAACAATAGATCATCAAGTGCATAAGGGAAGGGTGAAGTTCCATGCTTCTAGAGTCCTCTGGAATAATTTCCAGCCTTTGGTTACAGCCTACCTCCTTTTCTAGATATATAGCATAATATCAATGGAAGCAGCACAGACACTTATGGCCTCCAATAATGAATCCTCTTAACATAATACAAAAAATGCCAGATCCACATTTTTTATTCTTCTAAATAATAATTTTAAAAAATTATAAAAAATATTTAATTTCTATCCTGTTAGGTCGAAAACACCTGATGCTGAAGAACAAGACTGTAACTCACGATAAAATAGAATTTTCAAACTTTGTACTTTTTCTGTCAGTCTTACACCTTTAATTATGTGCTTGGTTTCAAGAATTGCACATTACACAAATGCTGTGTAGATGTTCCTCAACAGGAGCAGTGTTGTAACACAGAATATTCCTTTGCCCTTGCCATTTTTTTTTTTAAAAGTAGCCTGTGTTCTGGTGTCTTCAAGTATCCTAATCACCCTTATTAATCTGAGCTTGCTTTCCAGAGCATAATTTTAAGAAACCTATTCTTCAGTTTTTGTCTGCTAGAATAGCCTCCTGTCCATTGACTACCATTTGTTTTCAATTTTTTTCTCAGCATCCTGAAATCTTTATCTAAAGCTGTCAATTTTTTTATTTATTGCAACTATGGTAGCCTAGCTTTTGACTAAACTTGTACTAATATCTAGAGTTCTGAAATTTGATAAATCAGTTTATTCACCTGACCATAAAGTCAAAGGCCCAGAAAACCATGTTTTGAAGAGTGAAAGTTTGGAATCTAAGTTCTGAATCTTTAGAATACCAAGACATTGTAGGTAATGAGGTTTTTATAGTTATGGATACCTTCCAAAAAAAGCAAAAGGCAAACTAGTTAGTTAGAAAACGATCAGACCGGAGGCTCTGAAAGTGACATGCCATAACAAATTGTCACCCTATTCCAAAAATGTGGATTCCAGCCTTTCCCTTCACCCTTTTATTGGTGTCTTTTCTGAACCCAGGCCTCTCTCCATTAGATGTATTTTCTGCAATCAGGGCTCCAGCTGGCAAAAAAAACCCCTTTGAATGGACTGTTTTTAAAAAGTCTGTTAAATATCAAAAGAGCAAAAAAAGTTTTGCTTTCATTACTACAGCCATTGACTTGGTACTGAACATATCACACTAAGCTGAAATAGAAGGAATCGCGTAATAGAATCCTTTCCTTCCTCAGGTTCTGTAGAAAAGAAGCAACAGAGAAGATCGATTCGAACCCGCTCAGAGTCTGAGAAATCCACTGAAGTTGTGCCAAAGAAGAAGATCAAAAAGGAGCAGGTTGGCTTCCTCCATGTAGAGAGTTAAAATATATTTTGTATTCATAAATGTTGTGGCTTATATTGGTGCCTTTTTATTTTTCTCCATTGCCCATCGAGTTTCCTTTTTGGACTATCCTTCATGAAATCCCCCTGTCTGTACCATTATTGCTGTGACTCTGCTACTGGCATCTTCACAGTATCAGTTCAGGCTTTGGATAATGGGAACTCAATGATGCAAGACTCCTAATGAACCTGACATGTTAACTTTGAGATTTCTGTTGTGAGCAAAATGATTTTATGTTTTAATAATATCTATTTGATGGAATTGCCACCAGGTTCCTTCCTCTTCTTACTCTTGGTTTAGCTGCTGGTTTGTATTGAGGTTTTGTTTTTCAAAGTTTCTGAATTATTTGATCACTTTTGAAAATGGACTCTAAGAATGATCTATTTTAAAGATGAATAATCTGACTTTTATGTTGGCAGACATAAACAAAAAAACAAATCTTAGATTTTTTTTTTTTTCCTCCCCCTTAAGTAGAACATGTACAGGGCACTCTTTTAATCCGAATGCCAGACAGACAAATGTTGTTGCTTTATTTAAAAAAAAAAAAAATTCTGAGTGGAGATGAGTAGGCAAGTTGAGCAGGTGAAATACTTAAATATTTAACTCAATACACTTATTTAACAAGTTTGTCAGAGTTGTTGGTTCTTTTCCTTACTATCAATTTTTCCCTATTTAAACCATAAGGGCACCCACCCTTGAAACCTGAAACTTTTGTAGAACAAATGTTTCTTAATACAGTGTTTTCCAATGGGCTTTTTTAAAAAGGGACACAGGTTAAAGTTTTTTTTAAACTTCATTAGAGTGAAATAAATATTTAAAAAAAAAACCCTAATTTATTCTTTGCCCATTACACTTTATTTTATTTTATTTGCACTTCAATCATCTTAAAGGCTGAAAATAGGCCTTGTCTATTTTTTTTTTTTAAGTTTCATATTTTGGTTCTGATGCACTAGTACGACACTTCCATGTTTGGGTTGCCAAAGCGACAGAAGGAAATTTAACTCTAAAAAAAGTTTGTCACTGAAACCATTTTTTTTTAAAAGGCAACCTGTTGGATGTAAAATAGCTGACACGTAGGTCCTTTAACTTCTTGATGTGAAGTTGCGATTCCCCTATTTTTAAATAAATCCTTTTGCATTTGCAAATTCTCCTTAATTTAACAAAGGTATAAGAACCAACAATAGGAACATTGTGGTTCCAGGTTAGCTTTGCTTGCTTATACTATGTAGCTAACTAAGGCAACATAGTACATTAAATTGCTTTTCTCAGGCAAAGTATGTGACTAAACGTAATAAAATAATCAAAGATGCACTGTAATGCACATAACTTTGAATGTATTAAATTATATTCAAAATAAGTCTTACTAACTTCTTACAATTATGCAACAATATTTGTTACCCAAAGTCAAGTTTTCTTGCAACTGATTCCCAAATTCAGTCTGTGACCACTTGGTTTAAATTTATAACTGGAATGAATACAAATGGGAAAAACAAAATGTTAATGCTACTGTTACAGTGAGAAATAGAGAAATACAAGTGATTGTTTAGATTTTATATTTGTATTACGAACTGTATCCTATACAAATCCTTCTATTGTATGTTTTTACCTATTGTACAACAAAATAAAATATTTTTTAAAAAAATTTAGATTAATCCTTAAATATTTACTAAATGTGTTTCTATATGCTTTGTTAACCACATTGCAAAGAAATAAAAGCCTGCAATTCTTAGCCTAAAACCAGGACCTTAGGAAACAACTTTCTTCCTTTAATTGTGCTTTTTATCACCAAATTCTCACATGTATTACATGTATATTGGCAGAAAAATTTCTAATTTCATCCTTCTGATGTAGGACCAAGAACGTGACGTGCTTTTGGAAGATCACAAACTTGTCTACTTAAGTTTGTACTGACATGAGTTTCCAGCTGTATAGAGCTCTGCAATGCTCTATATGGAGTCCTCATCCCCACCTTTATGGGCCTTGCAGCCCTCTATACAGAGAGAAGGTCCATATCCCCAGAAGCTCAAGAGTGCATGCTTGATGGAAGTGCCTTAAAACGGCAATACATTAAGTGTCTCACTAACCTGAGTCAGACCTGTATAAGTACAAGTTTACCTTAACAGGTGTTGGGTTTTACAACAGCATCAGGGTTGGCTACAGGAATGAACCCCTCTCCTGCCTGCTGGACATGGATAAAGTTTTCCTGTTGTCTTCAAGCACAAAGGGAGTGATTGGAAAGGACCTTGCTATTGAACATATGGCTGCCTTATCACCTGGTATTCAGCCTAGGCAGCTAGGATTAAATCCCAGCAGGACAGAAGGCTTACACTGAGAAGGCGACTGCCAGACTACATCTGAGTTCAGATATGCTAATCACTTAAACTTGGATGTTTTTTCTTTTTTATACTAGGGGAAAAAATTCCTCTGTTAACTATAGATTTTCCTGTCCAAACAGGTAGAAATGGTTCCACAGACAGCAGTGAAGACTGGATTACAGAAAGGTGAGTTTGTCTGAATAAAAACAAACATTGTTTGTTTATTAGTACCCCATTTACAGGCCATTCATTATATTTCACTGATGGCTTTCAGTCTGTGTGAACTGCAAGTAATTCCCAGATGTTTGTGAGTGACTCCATTGTATTGATCTACCTTCGTTCCTCTGAGTTGTAGCCCTCTTTTTGTAATAATAGTTGGGAGAATAGTGTATGCTTGGTCTGCTTTAAAGTTTTCATGACATGATTCTTATAAAAAACCAAATGAGGGTGTCTGAACATAGGCATATTTTAAGATGAATGATGCGGTATTACCTGTTGGGGTTTTATCCCTACCTGAATGGTGATAGTTCAGTAGGTTGTGCCAATATATGAGCCATCTAGCAGTTTGACAAAAGGTTTTGTTTTGTTTAATGCCATTTGAATGCTATTGGCTGAATTACTTTTTACCCTGGAGCACTGAAATGTTTAGTGGCAAAGTTCTGAACTTAAAACGCTTGCCGTAAGTGAGATGCTTGTAAAGTCCTGCCTTGTGGCTTCATCTTTCATGTCTCTGTCATTTTTCTCCATGTGATCTAAAAAGAAAATGAAAACAATATTTTAGGATTAATTTCAGTGTGTTGTGTTAAGGTGCCAGCGAGATTTCAGATTCTTGTAAACCTCTAAAGAAAAGGAGTCGTGCCTCAACTGATGTAGAACTGACTAGTTCAGCATACAGAGACACATCTGACTCTGATTCAAGAGGACTTAATGATCTGCAGGTAAATGTGTGGTATTTGCACACAGATATACATTTCAGTATGTCTGACAGAGAAGTGGCATTATTGATGGCTGCAGTTTTGAATAAGCAAGTAACTCAGTCGTCAGATTCAGATAACTGAATTGTTTTGCTCTTTAAAAAGTCTAATACAATGTTATGGGAATGGTGAGAAAAATATTTCAGTGGTAGGTTGTGGGGGACATAGGCATTTTCCTGTGCTGGTCCAGTGCTGAAAAAGGATCTCTATTAAATGGGCAGTAAATTGTTTGTCACTATATATTGAGATCCACAATCTTTCAGATAACTTTCATATGGTCTTTTAATGTATATTAACTGCATTTTTTCTTTTAATCAGTGCTGACTTAATATTTTTCCATGCCATAGTTAGCCTTTTAAAGTAGTTTATTTAAACATGGTTGTGGATTGATTTCTTTATAGGGTAGCTTTGGAAAGCATTCAGACAGCCCATCAGCTACTGCAGATGCTGATGCTTCTGATGTACAATCAGTAGACTCTAGCTTATCAAGAAGAGGCACTGGAACAAATAAGAAGGATACTGTTTGTCAGGTAGGTGGAAAGGGCATGGTATTATTGTAAACAAATATATGCTAAAGATGTGCTGTCTGATTCTGATTTTAATCTGGTCTGGTAGGAAACTCTCTTTTCAAATTATGCTATTGTATTTTGACTAAATCTCATAATTTGACATTGAACATCCTGAAAAATGATGGAATGACCGGGCCTTGTAGGTTTAATGCTCCAGAGGTGTTTGTGGTGGTTCCCCCCGCCGCCCCCCAAACTACAAAAAAATGGAAATGGCATTCTACAGGTTAATAAGCCTGAGTCCATAGAAAATACAATACAACCTATACTGGGTAATATCATCAAGCAAGCAAGTTGCTCTGTTCTGCCCTATTTGAAGATTCCATATGGTCTTTCAGAGTAAGACAAAATGAGTATTACAGTATGCTAGTCTACATAAGACATAGGCCTGGCTAACTGGCAAGGTCTGCATCAAAGGGAAAATGTTGTAATTGTCTTGCCAATTGCTTGAGATTACACACCCA
The DNA here is from genome assembly GCF_965152275.1 of Natator depressus. NCBI lineage: Eukaryota > Metazoa > Chordata > Testudines > Cheloniidae > Natator > Natator depressus. The sequence continues at coordinate 1,937,433 of NC_134259.1, forward strand.
CACACACCATGCTTTCCCCTCCTAGCCTTATATATATGGCTAGGAGGGGAAAGCATGTTTGGCAGCCGCTGCTGCATGCATGTGCAGGAGAAGAGAAATCTGAAAGCACCACAAAATAATCCTGCTAAGCTGATGCAAAAAGGATGGGAACACATTCAATGACTGCTGGAGGCTTCCAGTGGTCTTACTGTTGCCAGTTCTGTCAGTGGCTTCAGCCAACTCTCCTGCCTTCTTCAGAAGCCAGGAAGCTGTAGTGTCATAGTACGTAGAGGTTTCAGCCGGTTAATTTCCCTTGCTTCAGTTCTGTTAGTCACTTAAATTTAAACATCCATCAACAGCTTTGTTCTCTGACTAGCTATTTGCTTGTTTAAGATCTGTGAAAGCTCTGGTGAGTCTCTGGTGTCATGCGAAGCAGAGTGCTGTAGAGTCTTCCATATGGAATGTCTGGGACTGAAATCAATACCTGATGGGAAGTTCATCTGCGTGGAGTGTAAAAATGGTAAATGCATTACTGTGTTTTGAGTGGTGGGGAAAAACCTCGGTTTCGGAGCCTGATGGATTACAGTGATTGGAAGAAGCTTCAGTAATCATATGCTGGGCTGAACAAATTGAGGCAGAGATGTTCTACAGTAAATAAAGTTCTGTGCTAACTTCCTTCCCTCTCCACTTACCAAGTACTTTTAAACGGAAAATTAGTAAATTGTTCAGTGATAGGGCGGTGTCTTCCTGTTTGTTTATCCTGCACCCTGCGCAATGGGGCCCTCATCCTGATTGGGGCCTTAATAAATGTGCAGTAGTAGTAATCTGTTATTTTATAGTGAGGGAGGGATATTCTGCTTACACTGGTGGAATTGCATTAACTTCAGAGTTTTTCCTCCTCTGCCAAGTTTGCAAACTTGCCTCTCAGAAAATAACTGATAGCGTTCATGCTGAGGTTTGTTTTATTCCTTTTCTTAAAAGGACAGCACACATGCTTTTCCTGCAAGCTTCCTGGTAAAGATGTGAAGCGCTGTTCAGTCAATGCTTGTGGTAAATTTTATCATGAAGCCTGTGTTCGTAAGTTTGCCACTGCTGTCTTTGAGTCACGAGGATTCCGTTGCCCGCAGCATTGCTGTACTGCCTGCTCAATGGATAAGGATATCCACAAAGCAAGTAAAGGTGAGAGCACAACTGGATTTGGATAGTACTAGGAAACTGCAAAATACCTGACAATGAGACAAGTAGCAGAAAATGAAGATGAATATGATACTTGTGATACAGTATAGAGGGATGGGACATCAATTTATTATGAACGGATTCATTATCAGTTTGGTCATTAATACAGTGGGTTCGCTGTGAAACAGGTCAGTCTTGGTGGGGTAATGTGAAACAGCCAGCATCTTGAGAAGTAGTGCTAAGGACACCTGGAATAGCTTCTGTGTCATTTGGACTTATTTGGCTGTTGGACTTCTGGAGTTTGCTGTAAGTTAAAGGTCAGATGTACAAAGCTGAAGTACCCTTAGACAGATAGCAATGGACTGTATAACAGAAGTTCTGTCCCAAAGAGGTCCTTTCCTTTAGAAGTGAACTAAAATGGTCAAGCAAACCAAGCAGTTTTAGGTTAGTTAGAGCCAAATGGGTCTTGTCTTCACTTAAAGAAGTTCTGCATCCAACATTAGAGTTAACAGAGTGAAACAGCATGTTGCTTTTTTGAAGAAGTTAATGTTTAATATCCTGGTTAGACTAAAACCAAACTTGTATCGCAGTCTGTGAGGTCTTCTACGCTATCCCAATTCCACTGTGACATGGTGCATTTTTCTGCATTTATATTAAACAGGACGCATGGTGAGGTGTTTGAGATGTCCGGTTGCCTATCACTCAGGAGATGGCTGTATTGCTGCAGGAAGCTTGTTTGTGTCATCTCACATTCTCATCTGTAGCAACCATTCCAAAAGGAATCTCTCTTCATCCGCTGTAAACGTAGGCTTTTGTTTCGTTTGTGCAAGAGGTGAGCAGTACTTTTTTCCCCCCTTCAGTTTATATGTCTGGTGTGGTCATTACTACAGTTACATGATAAAGCTGGGGTATTTTACACAATTATTTTTTTCTCTTGGGGCTCTCTGTTCGCTTCAAAGCTTCCTCTTTGACTGCTGGGATAGTACACATGATATTAATTTATTTCTCATGCAAGAGTTTTCGCGTACAGTTTTGTTCGGTGTGTTCGGTGTTCAGACACAATTTTGAAGCACTGAGAAGGCATACTGTGTGTGCTGCCATTTGAGAAGAAAGTGAATGTTGAGTCCCCCGTTCCAGCAGTTGCAAGTCAGATCAGTAAACGTTGATTCTCTGTTGCTTCAGCAAGAGGGGTTGCTTTCACCCTCTATAAATTGAAAATAATGGAGCATCTTTTAAGTGGGTGGATGGGGTTTGCTCATAAGCGAGAAAATGCCTGTTTTGACATCCGGCTCTCATTTGAGAAATTTTTTTTTTTTTTTTTTTTTTAGAAAAATGTTACAGGAATTACCACCTAAATCAGTTAAAAATCTAATTACAGTAAAAATATCGTTTTCCATATACTGCAGCTATTTTTTTCCCCCTGGTGTGTTTTTTTGAAGACCCCAGAAGTCTGTCAGTCACTTTATTTATTTTAACTTCTGCCAGAAGGTAGGACTAAATATTCCAGTGCTTTAGTTTACTTTGGTCAAAAATCCCAGTGCAAAAATATCTCTACCATGTTCTTTTTGCTATGAAATTTAGAAACATGGAGTTTTTGTGTGTAATTTTGTGTGTGTGTATATAATATGTAAAAACACGTGATACGTAACACTGCAAAAAGTTCACACTGAATGCAACATGTCTTTCAACTGTTTGTCAGTCAGTAGTAAAGGAGTGTAAATACATGATGAATCCTGAATCCGCTTGTTTGTATTCAGCTGTGCAATTAGAGGCCTCGTTTGTGTGGTAAAGATGGTTTTGTATGAGCAAGAGCAGATTACTAGATACAGGATCTAGAGAAAGGGAAAAAAAGAGGGGTCCCAGAGTTGGATTTTTTCCTGGTTCTAATTACAGTACAGGAAATGGAGCTGTCACAGAGGTTCCAAGGTAAAAAACAGTTCTTTCCTTTTTACATACATCTAATTTTTTCCAGAGAAATGGCGTCCGGAGGTTCAGAGGGAAACAGTAAGTCTTAGAATGCTGAGCCTGGGAGGGGCTCTCGAAGTGTGTGAAACAGTGTTTGCAACATGGTTCAGTGCTTTTCCTTTTAATGAGCCTGTTTCAGTGCTTTGGGGCATTTCTAAACAGGAAATATGCAAAGTGAATCACGCCGGTGTTGCGTAACCATACGCACATGCAGACAAACTTATGGATGTTGCATGTATCTTTATTCTTTTATTGCTGAGTTGTAGATTTCTGTATAGGTGTTTTGCCCTACTTTAAGTTTTATTTTGATTCTGACTTCATTAGCGTGTGTACAAGTGCACAATCTAAAAACAAAAATTCTGTTTTCAGATCTCTGAATTATAACTAGCAAAGCCCATTTGTATATGTGAACTGAACCAGTCGGTTAGGTACTTTGTTTTAAACATTAGTTTGAACACCTGTGTCAAACAAATCTCTCTCATCTCATATTAATATTCTAGTTAACAATTATGTCCAGGTGCCCAGGAAAAAAAAAATGGGGAAAAAATTGCTTGTCTTCTCTATCTTTTCAGCATAGAATTAGTAAAGCTCTTGAATGGATTCTGCCGTAAGCAGAGCAGAGATATGTAAAACAAAACTGTCCAGAGCTTCAAGATTTATGCTAGTTGTGTGGAAACACTCTGACTTTGGTCTCAGATGCAGGAGCTTATATCCTACTCATGAAGAATCAGCTGAGAATTGGTGACTGAATGATTGTTGGTTGATGAGAGATCAGATTAGAAATCCCTCTTTAAAAGGGCCAGCAGTGGCCTCAGCCTGACACTGTGAAGACTTACATGAGGGATTCCATACTCTGGGACGCTACCTCTTCACCTGCTGCTGTTGTAGTTACTTTTTCAGTGATGGGGCAGGTCACAGGGCTATATCTGTTGCTTGGAACAAGTTTACTTACATGAGTGAGTTTAGATATTGGCAGTCTCAGTTTATTAAAGGCTGTGGTTGTAATGAGATCTGAGTTTAATTCCATGATAGGCTTCCAGAATGCAGGAACTCTAACATTTCTAGAGCAGCTGTAGTTTGTTTGTAATATTTAAAGTTACAAAACCAGGATAATTAGCTATCCAGTAGCATGCGGTATTTGTTTCTGTGAAGGACCACAATGTATATGGAACACACTCAGCTTTCAGAAGTCAATTTCTGCTCTTGTGTTCTACACCTCCCCTCCCACCTCTTTATAAACCTATAAAACTTCGTCAGAAATGTATTCATCTCTGTTTATGAAAATGAAGCTCTCCGGGATTATTTTTTAACATGCTGACCATGTGCTCGGCACTATACAAATACAAAATAAAGACAGTCACTGGGTCTGTTAGGTAAGTTCCCTGCAGGTGGGAAGTTTTGTGCATGCATTTGGCATCAAGAGTCAGTGGGAGACATGCGCAACTGAAACCAGAATTTGGTGCTAGGCTTCCAAATCTGAATATTGGTTGCCTAGTAGCATGAAAAGAGGTTTCTTCTTACTCGTATTGTGATTGCACCAGAAAATGGAGTTGCAGATATGGCACTTCTGCTGCTTTCTAAAGTAAGTTATGTAAGTTACAGAAAGTGTTTTTTTCTGTCACCAGTTTGTTTCGACAGTGATTTATATATGTTTCACATCTAATTTATGTATCTGAATTGAACTACTTACAAGTCCTGTAACTGGAACCTGAACTGTACATAAGGGTGCACCTCCTAATAGTAATAGAAGTAATCTTTCAGCACCATGCAGATGGAAATTAAAATACATTGGCATGCCTGTGTACTCCCTATGTCTATTGAAGTTTAAAAAGATACAAAATAACTGGTCACTAAATGAAACCCCTTTGTATTTTGGTAGGGATATAGCAACTCTTGGAGAATATTTGATATAGATTTGTTTTTGTCCAGGATAGCTGACATTGGGAAGCATTGTGCTCTGCCAGTGGAAAGATTGAGGTGCAAGGTGCACCTTCATCAACCCATTCAGCAGTATTGCTGGCTCACAATGGAGTTCCCTCAAATTACCTTTGATCAGGATGGTGGCATGGAGTGAGGAACTGGTGAAATTCTCTGGGTGGTGGCGGGTGCACTGCGAGAATCCCTTGTAAGGAAGAAATCAGGAATTAAATGTCCTCCAAATGTTCTGTTACTGCACGTGCAAACAGTGCTACCTATCACTTAACATGCTAAATAGTATTAGGAAGAGAGAGTTGTGTATTTAGACCCAATGCAGTCTTAGAAAGTGGTAAAATGTAGGTATCAAAACACTAGCAGAATATATCAAAAACTTACCTAGTAGCTACATGTAGCCAGGGCCTGTCGTACTCCTCAACAGTGGGACCAAATGAGACAGCTGTATTAGTCTGTTTTATCACCATGGAAATACCCTTTATTCCCAATCTCCTCTGCCCCACACAAGCACTTTTATGGCTCATAGTGGAAATACTCAGTAAACTTAAAATTTGTTGATTATTTTTGAGAATGAGGGGTGGTTTTTTGTTGTTTTTTGTTTTTGTTTTTTTGCTATGCTATCCTGGTGGCTCCATTCCCCTTGCATCAGCTCCTGCAGTGTTGTCTAGGTAGCCCAGTTCAGAATCTCCTTCCCCGGAAGGGAGGAACTTGTAGCTGGCTTCAGCACTTCATCTTCCTAGGGCCTTAACTGCTGTGCTGTTGGAGAGCAGGGGCAAATGCAGGGAGACGGAAAACAAAACGTCAAGTGATTGACAGTGGCAAAATTCCATAGCTGTGGAAATGCAGAGTCCATGGAGCTTTTCTTGAAATAAGTAGGGCAAGTCACACCTCACAGCTATTGTTTTGGGTGCTCTGCAGACTCACTGTTTGTTGGCTCACGTTTGGCACACATCTTTTGGGGTTTTCTCCACAACTGTAAGGGCAAGAAAGACAATGTAAATTTTTAAAAAAAATTTAAAGGTGAGATCCTGGAGCCCAACTCTGTGGCAAGCGGTGAGTTCCATGGCTGTGGAATCATGGAACATATGGGGACTTGCATATACCATCCGTATTTCTCCAGTTTATAGCCCTTACTGCCAGTACTGTTTCTGATGCAGTGATATAGTCACGCTATTTTGTAATTTGGCTGGCTGTTTTCTTTGTCGGGGCAGGATGGCTCATAGGGAATTGGCAGCAGGTACTTTTCTGGTGCTTTTTTTTTTTTTTTTTTTCTTTTTTAAAGTGTGCAAGTTAAAACTACTGCACAAATAAAATTTCATTTAGAAATGGTTTTTATTTACTCTTCAGTTTTCTTTACACTCAGATTCAGTCTGTCTGACACATAACCTCTTCCTTTAGTAGATATAGAAACCTTTTCTGTCACACTTTTCTTTTTCTTCATATTATCTTTTCTTTCAAACTTATAACATATATATGCATAATAGGTGTTGATTTGATTTATTTTATTTTCTCCTTTATGGAATCATGGGTAGTTTCATTGCAACTCATCTCTTTCTGTTTGTTTCATATAGGGCTGGTAGTGCAGGATCATTCAGACCCCCTGTTCAGTTCATATGCCTATAAGTCCCACTACCTACTGAATGAATCAAATCGTGCTGAGTTGATGAAATTACCTATGATTCCTCCTCCTTCGTCAGCTTCCAAAAAGAAATGTGAGAAAGGTAACCAAATAGTTTCTTTCTCTTCAGTTTACTTTCGCTTTTCCTGTTTTTTCTTTTCTCTTTTTTTAAATCAAACAAAAAATGTTTGCTTGTCAAGCACCACCTGTTGCTTTTAGTAAATTTCACTCATTGATTATTGTGAGTGTGTGTTCATGTTGTTGGCAAAATATTTATTATAATAAAAGGGCTTAAAATAATTAATATCACTAAATTCTCCCTCTCCACAAAAGGTTAAGTCATGTATCTGCCACTAGGTAGTCTCCATAAAATTGGAATAATCTAAATATAACACTAAGGGGTGGTGAATAAAGTTTAGTATTGTTGCAGTTTAGTGCCAGCTCAATGACTTTTAAAACTTCTTAAATTGCTTATCTGAGGAAGTCTATTTTGGAGCCTGCTTAGAGCCTGCAACAGTCAGAATAGAGAATTTATCCGTTTGAATGTTTGTTGGTATATTGGCATTCCAGAAGAAGACTGACGACTTAGGAAGGCAGATGGCTTTTTCCCTGTGCATTTTTGTTACAATCCAGGGGCCTTGTATTTCATTTCTGTTAGTGCAGGCCGACTGATGCTCCTTTCTCTCCTCATGTGACTGACTGCTCACTTCCTGGAACAATGCTTCTTATTGGAGTGGCAGAAGATGCTGCGTCTCGAGCAAACAGGGATTCTGCCCTGTCAAGAAAGGCAGGCAGGTGGGCCGTTACAATAGTATTAGGACAGAAGCGTTTTCAGGAATAAAAAATGATTGCTTTACGCCGGTAATGCTATTGCTTTAAAAGGAATTTATGGAAACAGATTCAGCTTTGTGTGTCTGTAAGATTCTATCCCCACAAAAATTTGATTTCCCAAAGGGTGTTCAGAAATTGTGCCCAGTCAGTCATTTTAAAATTAGATCATTGCTAGACGTAGATAGCTTTTATTTTGTGTAACTTCTGACCACAAAAATTATTTTGAGCCCTCTGTATGCTTAGCTTGAGCAATATCTTACTAATGCATCCTAAGAGCAAAGTTTTCTTGCTTAGCTCTGAGAGTTTTGTTTTTGATTTTTGTTTGGTTTTCGCATCTCTTTGGCATTTTACCATGTTGGATATTGTTTCAGTAATTTATGCTGGGTCTGTATTTCCTCTGAAACAACACTTACAAAAATTTGTTAAAAAATGAACACTTGATCATCGGGGGGGAGCTCAGGAAAGTCCAAATGCTTGGATTTTATTACATTTTTAGCAGAGGAAATATAGTAAGTGATTTTGTCACTGATTGTTTAAGGAATGCTTTTTGCAATATATTACAATCAAATCAATGACAGTTTTGAAAGTCTATAGGTGGACAAGATTTTCTGATGAACATTTGAAAATAAAAATTCAAACTTCAGATATGATAATTGCTTAAAATGCTGTTTTAAATCTCTCCCAGTCTTTTTACCCTGGGACTAAAAAGTTCATTACATTTCTATCTAGATTGTAGCAAATGTGTTTATTGTATGAGCTTTTGTGTATTGCCAATGGTTTAGATGTGCCGTGAGTGCCCACAATAATAAACACATCTGCTAGAAAACAAGCCAACCAAAAAAGAACCTTTTTTGTCTAAAATTTTTTTAAAAAAGTAATGTTTACCACATTCTGAGATCAGATTCCCTTTGTGTTCAAAGGGAACTCTGGGGGAGGGGGAAATCTTTCTGTAATATCTCATTTTGCATTATATAAGTAAATTTATAGTGCTCAGACTGGTAAACCTTCATTTTGAAGGGTATGCACAGATTTATAATTACAATTCTAATCTTTTTTTCTCTTGTAACTTTGAAAGCAGAAAAACATTGATCAACCTATAGGCTGATTTTTATGCACACTAACTGATTGCTAAGGGATTTAGTCATGACAATGTTGGTTTAAAAAGTATTCCAAAAAAGTGCAAAATTTGTCTAATTGTCAAGAAAAGGTGTTGGCCACTGCCAGACTGTCTGGATTAAAAAAAAAATACCATACAGTTTTCAAGATGGTTTCTCTTAGGGGGATCTGATGTAATGCCAACTTGCCCAATTTAACCTAATTTTTAAAAATTCATTGGCTTCCTTGTTCCAATTTATGATGCAGTCAGGAATTATGATTTCACATAAAGAGAAGAGACATATATATATATATATATATATATATATACAATACGAAAAATACTTATTTTTAAACCAGCATTGTAACTTTGACTTGATCCCTTCCTTTTGCCATATGTTTGGTGTGAGGCAAATCCAAGTTTAATGCATTTAATTAAATATTTAAAAACAAACAAACAAACAAAAAACCTCTCACAAGCCCCAAACCCCTATTTCTGTAAAATGAGTGAGTTTTTGTTTAAAGGTGGGAAGTTATTGTGCTGCGAGTCCTGTCCAGCTTCCTTCCATCCTGAATGTCTCAACATGGAGATGCCAGAAGGATGTTGGAATTGCAATGACTGTAAAGCTGGCAAGAAACTACGTTACAAGCAGATCGTTTGGGTCAAGCTTGGAAATTACAGGCAAGTTCACTGAATACAACTGGAAACTATTTTAAGTTTTTGTTTTTTTACTATATCCTGCAGCTACGCAGGTAAACAACCAGAGCAGCCCAGTGTTAATAAACAAGAGCCAAAAGTACACATTGTATCTAACATGGTGTCAGATGTTGTATGGCTTTTTAATTAAATTCTACTCATGTATTTTTAGACATTAAGGTGAATACTTACTCAAGCTCTATCTGTGGGTTCCCTAAATGTGTCCTGCTGATGGGGAAGATCAGGAAATACCCAGGGCATCAAAACTTCCTAGTTTGCATTTATTTTTAGAGATCATTCATAAAAGGCCTCTGCAGGAATGCAGACAGTTGTTGATCCTCTCTCTTGCAAGTCCCTACCTGTGCCTCCGAATAAATGTGATCAGTAAAATGCTGCAAGTCTAATAGACATTGGTGGAGGTGATAAAAAGTCCTCTATTTCCCAAGACCAGGGAGGGCAGGGAGGTTGCTAGGGGTTTTCATCTCAGATACACTTTTTGCTGCCTCTGTGGCTTTTGGCCTCTTATGTAGATCTGGCTATAGAACACTGACCAAAGAACAAGTACATTAGACAGCCTTTGGCACTGCAGTTTCAAGTTGTCCATGGAGGAATCTTTTAGAATCCCATTTTTTTATTGCAAGGGACAATCTTGCTTTTAATTTCTATTTCCAGACTTTCACAAGTACAACAAAACTGCCAGGGAATTGTTACAAATCAGTGAAATATGTCCAAGACTAACTACTGTACAGTCAATTAAAGGCCTGTCTCTTGCTACAGTTGCTGAGAGCATAGGGCTATCTTTCCAATAATAGCTGAATTTACGAACCCCCTTCCCTATCTGAGATCTTCTAGACATATTATCATATGACAGATCTCCAGTTCTGGCTCTCCCTAGAATCAACCCAAAATGGGTCCAAGTTCCTCAGAGGTTGAAAATGTTGGAATATCTATCTGCTTCAGGTTGCTGACGTACACATTAAATACCTGGATATAATCATTTATTTTTAAACAGTGTGGAGTCTTATCTTGCCTAGTTACCTTTAAGTTCAACACCTTAGTATTTTAGCCTAGGCTGGCTACATATGTTCAGCAGGATAAACTTAAAACTAGAAATGCGTCCATGTAATTGGTTATTTAAATATGATCTTGTAATTAAACCTTGGCTTCAGTGGACAAATGGAGCATAAGAAAATGAGACTAAAAGTAGTTTTTTTGAGGTTTTTTTGTTTTTACAGTGTTTATATTTTCTTCCAGGTTGAATTGCTTTGTGAAAATATTCAGAATTGGTCCCACTATTGGCCCATAGCTTCATATTTGGTTTCTAACTCCATTTACTTGAAATTGTCAAATCACGTTACAAATAGTATTTGTTAATTGTAGCCTAGGCAGTTCAGTGAACATAGCCAGAGACAACTATCCTTTTATTTGGTTCATGGTGTATATACAAAATATTTGGGTCTAAAGTAGCTGTTACCACTCCAGAAAGAGATCTTGGAGTCACCATGGATATTCTCTGAAAACATCTGCTCAATGTGCAGCAGCAGTCAAAAACGCGAACAATGTTAGGAACCATTAGGACAGAGGTAGATAACACAGAAAATATCATAATGCCGCTATATCAGTCCATGGTATGTCTACATGTTGAATACAGTTTGTCGCTTTGGTCACTCCATCTCAGAAAATATTTATTAGAATGGAAAAAAGTACAGAGAAGGACAACAAAAATGACCAGGGGTCTGGAACAGATTCCGTATGAGGAGAGAGTAAAAAGCCTGGGACTGTTCAACTTAGAAAAGAGACGACTAAGGAGGGATAGGATGGAGGTTGATAAAATCATGATTGGTGTGGAGAATGTGAATAAGGAAGTGCTATCTACCCCTTCATGTAACACAAGAGCCAGGGGTCACCCAACAAAACTAATAGGCAGCAAGTTAAAAAACGGTCATAAAGAACTACTACTTCACCTAATGTACAGTCAACCTGTGGAACTCATTGCCAGGGGATGTTGTGAAGGCCAAAAGTATAACTGAGTTAAAAAAAGAATTAGATAAGTTCATGAAGTATAGGTCCATCAATGGCTATTATCCAAGGTGGTCAGGGATGTAGCCCCCTGCTCTGGGTGTCCCTAAACCTCTAACTGCCAGAAGCTGGGAGTGGATGATGGGATGGGTCACTCGATAATTGCCCTGTTCTGCACGTTCTTTCTGAAGTATCTGGCACTGGCCATCGTCAGAAGACAGGACACTGGGCTAGATAGGACACTGGTCTGACCCAGTATGGCCGTTCTTATGTTACGTTCTGGAGTTTTCATGTTGTTTGTCTAATTTTGAGTCTGTGAAAGGGAATGCCTGATATTTAAACAGAATTTTAAAAATACAAATTACTTTTTCATCACGAGTGCTGTTTACTGCTTTCACTCTGCTCACTTGAGCAGTGAAATGATGCTGGGCAGTTTACTTTCTGGTTCTTATGCATTAGCAGAATGCTGCTGATTGGATTTCCAGTACTGCAAGAGGATTAACTCTTTCCCCCCCACCCCACCCCTTTAAAAAAAAAAAAGTTTCCATGGGGAAAAATGAAATGACAATGTTTGTTCTTGACAGGATTTGTAAAACCTCGTTTTTAAAAAAAAAAAAAAAACTTGAAAAATCTTTCATTAAACAGTGGATCTAAACAAGTTGAATGTTTGGCAAGCATTGAAATTTTGGTTTGATTGTAACTGTTCAAATTATATTTTTAAAATCGCCTTATCAATGATTTGTTTTTTAGTAAAAATATTGTAAAGTACAGCTGGACAGTTGTGTTAAGGATTCTCTCTTCAGATAGCTAGTCCCAAAATTCATATACTACACAAGGCCCAAAGCCGTACCCTGGATTGGGAGCATGAGAACTTTAAAGATGTACATCTTCTTGTGGCGCTTCCCAAGTAAAATCAAAGGCAGTTTTGCTTATGTAAGGAGAATGGGATAGGACGCACTGCAGTCACATGTCTTAAGGACTAAATGTAGCTTGGAATTCTCAGACTGAGAAGCCGAGCAATTGGCCTTTGTTTCATAGAGTTTAAGGTTTACCCTTTTCTGATTTTCAGGTGGTGGCCAGCTGAGATCTGCAATCCCAGGTCGGTGCCTCTCAACATACAAGGCCTCAAACACGATATCGGGGACTTCCCAGTGTTTTTCTTCGGTTCACATGACTACTATTGGGTACACCAGGGCAGAGTTTTCCCTTATGTTGAAGGAGATAAAAGCTTTGCTGAGGGGCAAACTAGTATTAACAAGACCTTCAAGAAAGGTAAAATTCAACGAAGTTTATCGTGGTTTATAACAAAACTTCCACATGTTTGTTTCTACATCGTCACTTAACTTGCATGGGAATTATGTGGCTAGTGTTCTGTGTCTGTGTTAAGCTGCAAACTCTGTATAGTGCCATTGGATAGAGGCTAAATATTATTAGCGTTTAACTTCTTCCCTCTCTGTGCTGTTGGTAGGCAACCCCAATTCTTCCCCACTTACTTAAAGATGTTATGAGGTGGAACCTGGGCTCTGATGTAGAGGGCCACCCCATAGTGTTTAAATATCTACTGAAAACCACTTGGTTTAAAACTCATTCATGCTGTAGTGTAACATTTCATTATTAGCTTGTTCTTTGTAGATTTCTAATTCCTAGCTTTTCAAAAATGTTTCTCAGCAGCAGCAGCCAATACTAATTCCTCCCCATTTTGGACTCCCTTGCACAGCACTTGAAGAAGCTGCAAAACGCTTCCAGGAACTGAAAGCACAAAGAGAAAGCAAAGAAGCACTAGAGATTGAAAGGAATTCAAGAAAACCCCCACCTTACAAACATATTAAAGTGAGTCCTCTCCTTTGTGTGAATGAGCTATAGATTTAAACAGGGAAGCAAATTGTGGCTTAGAAGAAAATTCAGATAATCAGTCTGCCATCCTTCAAAGTTCTCTTCTGGCCTGCCTTGTTTAGTACCTTAGGCCCTTTCATTGTTATAAGGAAGGTGTAAGCATCAGTAAAAAAGGGACTTTGAGTTTAAGGTCAATTTTACTGAAGACAAAGGACTTCGATAATTGCAAGTGGGTCCCACCCATCTCAAATGAATCTTGGGGCTTACTTACCATTAAGAAATTATATTAGCATTGAAAAATAACAAACTAGTAGTGTGAGAACTTAATTTCGAAATGTGGATACTAAAAAGACGGTCTAGATTTTTTTTTGCCAGCAACCTTGGGGGCACAGTACCCCAGGTTGTGCACTTATCTATTTCATTGTACTTTATAATAGTTTACATTTTTGTATGCCTTAAAAGAGTTGTCATACTAATACACGTACCATAAAGCCTGAAACAGTCCTGTCCCACGTTCTGTGCTACACACCTCATTGCTGGTTTCGCTGAACACCTGATATGCTTGATTGTTAGTGGTGGAGCAGTGCCAGATGCAACCTCTGAAAGTCCTAGATTGCAGAGAAGTATTTTTGCCTTGTTACCTTTTCTGAGTTGACACACTTCCTTTTAGAGAGGAATAGAAAAAATACAACTGCCTCTGATGTTAGCAGCTGTGTGTAATAGCTGTTATTTTTGCCTACATTTTGAAATACCTTGACAGTAGTGGGCCGTGATTTAAGTGGTTCTAATCTAAATTCTGTGTGTATGGCCATAAATCAAAATTTATCCCTTGTCTTTTTGTTTGTTTGTTTTTGTTTTGTTTTGTTCCACAGTCCAACAAAGTAATAGGGAAAGTTCAGATTCAAGTTGCTGATTTGTCAGAAATCCCTCGCTGTAATTGCAAGCCATCTGATGAGAACCCCTGTGGCCTAGAGTCAGAGTGTCTGAACAGGATGCTACAGTATGAGTGTCATCCCCAAGTGTGCCCAGCAGGAGAGCGCTGTCAGAACCAGTGCTTCACCAAAAGACTCTACCCAGATGCTGAAATCATAAAAACTGATCGACGTGGCTGGGGTCTCAGGACAAAAAGGAACATTAAAAAGGTAGAATTTAGGACAAATACTGAGCTAGCCATTAAAGAGTGTGTTTGAGGAGAGTGCTGCTACTCTTTTATTGTTTGTACCTTGAAAGAAAATGTATCTAAAAGTTAATACTTTCAAGTGAATTCATCCTACACACAATTGTTTCTTTAAATTTACAAGGCATGAAACTTCCTCAAGTGGAGGAAATGATAATAAATCCAACTTCATGGAATATGAGGCATCTGGCAGAGGTGTTTTTTTCACAGTTACAATGCTTTCTTATAGAGTAAGGGTCAGATTCAACTTATTATAAATTTCATTGGTGATGGGCAGGAGATGAGGACTATCAGTACTTCTTCTAGAAGGTAGTGATGTACATAAGTTCTCATATTGACTTCCGAGCATGGAGGGAGAGGGGAAAAAATAGTTTTTTAGATGGTTTCAGATGCTCTTTTGACCAAGCCTGGCTATTGAAGATGCTAAAGTCTTAGAGGGATGGGAATAAAAAATAAAACACACCTCCATTATTTTCTCTTTCCCTCAACCCCAGAGTTAACACAGCAAATGAAATTAATCACACTTCATGATATGAAATAACTCAAAGGATGGGAGATGGGGCAACCTAAGGTGGTGAGCCTCTTTCCGAGGGGTTACGTCAAGGTAGCTTTCTGTACTTTCTTTTGCCTTTTCTTTTAAACTCTTACATGATAACATGATCACTCTGCAGTTCCCAGTAGCAGATTGTCTGGATTGGGAGTGGGCGGGGATGCAACATTGCTTTTACAAACGTCTGGTCACCAGGGAGCTGACATAGCCTCCTTGACACTCAACTCTACAGACTGGATTTATTTCAGAAGAACTCGGAGGGGAATAATAAAAGGCTTGTGGTGATCAGGCAACATTGGACAACACGCTTAAGTTCTTGTTTAAAGTTCAAGAAGGCAGAGAAGAATAATGAAGATACAGAGATTTCTGTTGATGGACATGGTGCAGTTGTTATAACTGAAAGCACCAAGAACTGATTAGCTTCAGGAAGTACTGAGGACTTAACATAAATGTTAGAATGATTGGAGTCCTTAGAGGAGTGGTAGCAGGTGGGGTAGCACTGATGGGTGGGGTGGGGAATGAAAGTACCTTTCCTGACTGTGTGATAAAGATACTGGAAATGGATCATTTTG
This sequence comes from Natator depressus, assembly GCF_965152275.1. Classification (NCBI taxonomy): domain Eukaryota; kingdom Metazoa; phylum Chordata; order Testudines; family Cheloniidae; genus Natator; species Natator depressus. The sequence continues at coordinate 1,952,877 of NC_134259.1, forward strand.
GTTTTCCTTTACACTGTATCGCTGCACACTGTATTCCTGGGGACACCAGTCTGGGATTATCCACTGGGATTCAGGTGGGATGTGCAACAGTTGATATGGAAAAACAAAATCTTACACTGGATTGCAGTCTTGCTCTACTTCGAGGCAAGCATGAGGATGATGGGCCTGGATTTCACGGCTGCTTTAACTTGCCAGGCAGAGGATTGGATTTGGTGGACAGATGTATGTTTTGCTCTTACTCATGCAGGCTTCGTTGTTTCTGAACAAGGAGGAGGCTGAGCACACCTGAAGAGTGGAAGATCCAGCTCTGGCTGCAGATGGAATGGACAATTAAGACTTCAGGACAAGTTGTTGTTTTTATCATTTGACCTGCATCTTCAGAATTCACTCCAGAGCACTATTTTGCTTTCAGTTGGCTTCATATTTTCTTCACTTTAAATTTGCACACATCTTGCTAAAGAAGGTATCCTAGAACTTCTCATGGCGAAGGCACATTCCATAGTTCTGGTGGACTTAAACTCGATGTAAGGTCTTCACTGCGATTCTCTGTTAAATGAAGCTATCTGCTGTCCAGACTGGGGATTCTGATGTGACGTTTTGGATTGTAGCTGGACGTGATTTGTGCGCTGTTGGATGATGATGTGTTTAGCTCCAAAATGTAATCTCAACAGTTAGACAAAAGCAAAAAGATTCTGAATTGTCCTTAAGTTATATGCTGTTTAAATATTACACGTAGATAGTAGAGGATTATCTACTAGTCTGAAATGACCCTGCAGTACCCAGGGAAATGGACTTGGGCAAAGGCATAGTAGCAACTTTTAACTGTGAATTCTTTGCTTTTGTCAGTTCTGATTAGAGTATCTACCTTGTTTTTGTTTAGTAACTTAGTTTACTGTACATAGAAATTTGGCATAGAGAAATGTTGTTGTGTGGGGCCTAAATGGATGTGTCATGTATTCACTTGCCTGTGGCAATATCAGAGGTGTTTTGAACAAACCAGTTTCAAATGTGAGTTGGTAACCACTGCTTCAGCTGAAACTGTAAATCTTTGATTGAACTTGGGACAGTTCTACTCATGGGAACTTAAATAACTTACTAACAAGTAACTAGAGGAAACCATAGTAAATTGACAGAGAATACATTTTAACTCTCTTCAGTTCCTTTCTGCACCAAGTACATGGTAAATGTTCATAGCATTTTTATGGTGGATTTTCTATGAATTTTCGTCACATACTAAGTATGAAACAATGTATTTGTGTCCTGTAGGAGCTCTACTAAAAATTCTGTCAGTGGCTCCATTAGAAAACCCCTTTTGGGGACTTGATTAAATCATCTGTTCCAAAACACACAGGCTAAACTTAAAGGAATTTGGTGGGGAAAAGAGAGAGAGGCACTTTTGAAAATTTCATCTCAGAGATGACAGATTTCTCCAAGTAATTTAGGAGTCTGTGTCCAGTGGAGTCTAAATCCCATTTCCAGGAATGACTTAAGTGCTTTTGAAAATGTTATCCTGTTATCCTGATGATCTCCTCCTGCAGTACAGCCGCTTCCCCTTCAAAGCTCCAAAATGTGACGGACATAATTCTGTTTTCTCTGGAGCCATTCCCACAACCAGCTACAAGAGCTCTTAGCTTTCATAGTCTTTTGTCAGACTGGTGACACCACATAGTCTGTAACATGTTGGTACTATTTTATTTAAAAAACAAAACAAAAAAACCTTGAAACCGCTCAGATGCTTGTTTGACACTTAAATTTGAGCATCTCAAAGAGCTACTTTTGGAAATGTTTAAGCGTTAGAACTGTTGAGACTGTTACAATAAAATGACCCTCAATGTGCTAAGTGTTAACTCCCTTGTATCAAGGTATCATCATTTCCTGGCCATTTCAAAGTCCATCATGTGAAAGCTGGGAACACAGTCAGCCTGAAGGCTCACTTTTAACTTGTTTTTAGTGGTTTAATTATTTAAGCCAGTTTTGTAATATCTGTTCTACATTAAAACTTTATCACAAACTTTTCTTGTTTGTTATTGACTGTTAAAAGTCCCATTAAAATGAATTGTTGAAATGCTATGCAGTGAAAATGTTTAGCAGTACAGTAGGTTGTGTTGTCCTATCAGGTTGATATTCTGTGGGCATCTGTATGTTAGCCTGAAATTTTTTTTAAAAAAGGAAAGCATGTGACTTAAAATACTGCCAGTGAACCTCCAAATAATGTAGAATCTTGTAGCTGTGCTGCTGTAACTAGGACTAGGGCATGGAGAAGCAGTCTTAATTCTGCCTTTGCTTTTGCCTTATACTTAATAGTACACAGTGCCTAAGGGATGTTTTCTCTTGGGTGTTTGAATATATTGTTATAAATGTGTGCTCATTTTCTATAGCCTGACCATACAGATCCTTTTTTAAAAAGGACAGAAGTACAAGCAGAGCCATGGACACGCTATATGCAATCGACCAAGAAAGATACAATTCATTAATCAAATGTGTCCTTCAAAATGGGATAACTGTTTAATTGCTGCTTTATTAAAAATTCTAGGTGTGATGCTTCCATTTTGAAGGACAGTTCTGTAACTAATCTAAACTTGAGTGCATGTGTATTTTTTCTGCCCTGGTCACTGTTGTGTAGAACTTTATTTTAACCAGTTCTCAATACTTGGATTATCCTAAGGAGCCACCCTACTTAGGCCTTGCAATGGACAAAATTGATCCCTCAGGGCTTCCCATCCCATTTTTCTATGCTTCCTCCCTCTTTTTAACTATACAGATCACAGGCAATAAGCATGGGTTTCTTTGGTTGACTTTGCAGGGTGAATTTGTAAACGAATATGTTGGTGAATTAATTGATGAAGAAGAATGCCGATTGCGGATCAAACGTGCCCATGAGAACAGCATAACCAATTTTTATATGTTAACTGTTACAAAGGTAAAGCACCATATCTCCACAGTGTAAAATATACTGCTGCTTACGGGACTAGGCCTTAAGATCTGGGATCGGAGGATCAGGGTCCATGTTTAAAACACAAGAATTACTTTTTCTTTCACTTCTAGCTCAAATGTAAGGCATTTCGTGCATGTGGAAGGTCCCAGAGAGTGAAGTCCTCGTTTCATACAGCGGGTACTTCATGGACCATTGTGCCTCAGCCTTGACTTAGTGGGGCTTCTGTGGGGTGTGGGAAAATTAATTCCCATGGTCTGTTCAGTCCATAGTTTGTCTGCTGATACTGTCAACAAGACTGTCAGTCGGAGTGGAATGTGGGCACCTGTCTGATAGAATTGCATTGCAATTCTACCGTATTTCTGATCGGTCACCAAACAGTTGTATTTGGAGGGTAACTCATTTAGGTCTCTATTGACCAGGATTGGGGTTGAACCAGACATGGAAGGATCCAGAGCTCATTAGCAATACCGTAAGCCATTCATTTCTCCCTGCATAAGCGCTGAGGAGCTTTAGGTAAAAGTTACTTCCAGGAAAAGCCAATATCCATTATAACTCATTTATCAAGTATCTGTCTAAATATATTATCTGCAGTCATAGCTACTTGACTTGTCAAAGGAAGACTTTTGTTTGTCTGATCCTAAATCTGTGTTTTTGTCTCTTTATTGAAGGACCGGATAATAGATGCTGGTCCGAAAGGGAATTATTCTCGTTTTATGAACCACAGTTGTAATCCGAACTGTGAAACGCAGAAATGGACAGTGAACGGGGATGTTAGAGTTGGCCTCTTCGCTCTCTGTGATATTCCTGCAGGTATAAAGAAGCCTCCATCCTGCATGTGCCCTCCTCTCCTAAAATGGAAATCAGTTGCCAGCTCACCCACTTTTTACCTTCTGAAGTTATTGGTCTCATTGACGTTTACAATTACTTTGTTACCCATTGGGACAAAGAAAATGCACAATCCAGAAGTTCTAGCTCTTCATATGCATAGTATCATTAGGAGCAACTTAAGATGAAATGCAGAATATTAAAGATGAAACTTGCTTTATCACAAACAAACTAAAAATATCAAGGGCTTCACCTAACGCTTGAAAACACAGAGAAATTCAATGTTAACTCTTTTTGCCATGTCTGCATAGACCCCCAATTTCAGATCCTTTCCCTAACATCAGATCTGGAACAGCCTCCAGATGCTAAACATTTTGTAACCAATCTACCACTTTAAACAGATTAAAATGATAGAGTAGCCAGTGTTTCTCTATGATCTGTAGAAAAACAGTGTGTAGTGCTCCTGTCTGGTCCAAAGCTATGCTGGCACTGTATAACCAAAGCAGAGGAAGGACGCTTTGTCCCTTTTCAGAAAAACTAAAGAACAGTAATTAGTGTTTATCCAAATGGGAAAATGGACACAATCAGTATAGGAAAAAAAATATTTGGGGCTTCTATGTGAGTGTATTCTATCTAGAAAAGAGTGTTTAAAAAGAAATTATTTCAATGCTATGTTTGTAAGCAGGCTCATAAGACTTAAAGTTCTACAACCACAAAATTATTGGTTGTTGAATCATCATTTGGTTTTTAGAACAGAACAAAACTGAGTTGTTGTCCTCAGAACATGGATTCTGGATCGTTTGTTTTGCCTTGCTATTTACAACTTCTCTAGCTGTTGCTTCATGAGTATGTTTCATCTCAATATTTTGGATGAAGTTATAAATATTGTGATCTTGTAACTATGCCCTTTTAAAAATAGTGGTGGTAATATGAAGGGAGAAAATGCTAAAGCTGAATTGCCACTTGTGTGTTTCTCCCCCATGCCTTATGTGTGTGAATAGTTTTTCTTTAAATTTCAGGGATGGAGTTGACATTTAATTATAATTTGGACTGTCTGGGCAATGGTAGGACTGAATGCCATTGTGGAGCAGAAAACTGCAGTGGCTTCCTAGGAGTACGGCCAAAGGTTAGTTGTACAGAAATAAAAATTAAGCTCAGCGCACTTGTATTGAAATTTGTTTGTGGGAGGAGAGTGAATAGAGATCTGTTTCATGTCAAACAATATCTGTTTAGTACCCTGAAGGTTCCCCCAAAGGCTTTACAAGTTTGTACTACAGTAAATGTACCCATCTCTAGGATGGAAGAGAGCAGCCAACCAGACGTGGCATGGAACAGGCCCCATCATGTTCAGGGTGCCTGACTTCTTTTTTTTTTTTTTTCTTTTTTCTTTTTAATAAATCTTATCACATGTTCTACTTCTGTTTTTGCCGTTCCTATATGGAAAGCATTGTGAAATTCCCCTGCACATTTGAGGATCTGGAAACTTGTTTTGCTGTTGTGCTTCGTTCTGGTCCCAGCCCAGAGTGCTGACCTTAGTCAGCTTCTTATGAAGTATTATCTCTGTAGGGGCAGAGAAGTGACTGAAGTCTCTGCTCACAAAGCTATTATGCATAAGCTCTCTGAGGAATGGAATGTCTCTCTGTGTGAATACAAATCCTACTGCAATAGGGACCAATCATCCGTGCGCCTTTTGGATATTACCATCATATTACAGTATGTAATCTGATCACTAATAGTAATCTGGCAACATTCTAACTTGTTTCAAACCTGTGTGCGGCAGGGGAGATGGAGATGGGAGTCACTGGATACACTAAACTTCGCTGAGCATGCTTTGCAGAAATAATAACCCACAGTTGACTTTTGGGGGCATATGGCTTTTTAAAGTGACTCTTACTTATTGACTAAAATTGTTAATGCAGTGACTTTTTTTTGCTTTTGATTGCCAGACGGCGTTTGCAACAGCGAATGAAGAGAAGGCAAAGAATGCCAAGCTAAAGCAGAAGAAACGAAAAATAAAAACAGAGCAGAAGCAGATGCATGAGGACAACTGTTTCCAGTGTGGAGATGGAGGAGAACTAGTCATGTGTGACAAAAAGGACTGCCCCAAAGCATACCACCTCCTATGCCTTAACCTGACTCAGCCACCGTTTGGTAAGTGCTTTCCCATGGCCACCAGATTCTTTGCTTGCTTCAAGGATATCATGCTGCATATAAAGTTGTAGCTTAATCCGAACTGAGATGTCCACCTACTGTAAATATGACAGGTTTGCTTTTGCAGTGCTCTTCTGTATTGAGAAATCTCCTTAGGTAGCAATATTTCTAAAGAAAGATCTGTGTGGAGACATAGATCACAGCAAACAGTTATAAAGCTGTGACTTCATTGCAGAGCCTTTCTCCTGTTTGGATCACATTTACTTATTTTATTTTGATTGGAATAATTAGTCAGTCTTGATCTCATACGGCTCCCAAGTTCATATCACGTGGTAATGCTTATGACACAAGCTATGCACAGCACATGCTAGTGCTTAAATTTGTAACAGTCTCTCTAAATCTCTTATCTTCTAATCACGTGGGTTTTCTTTGGGTCTCTCTTTTTATTTTTTGTCTTTTTCCTTATTAATTAAAAAAGGTAGCTCTTTGTAGCCTAGGCTCAAATTATCCAGCGATAACTAGCAATACCAAATTGTGGTTAAAAACAAAACAAAAACACTTTATCCTGGTTTTAAACTCTCTGTTTCTAGAGGCCTCGATCAAATTAACTGGAGGCTCACATTAATTCATGACTGAATTAAGTGGAAGATTTTGTGCTATGAATGGAGTTCAGTCTGAGATGTGCCTTTTCAGGACAGCAATATATGGAAGTACAGAAAGCTTCCTTCCAAATTTTCTTTACTACAGACATAAATTATTACATTTGATCAGCAAGAAAACACTGGTGAACTATTTCAAGAAGTAAATTTTGTTTTTTACCTGGCCTGGTGGAAGCAGACACAACCATGCTAGAGATCTGGAGTTCTGGCTTGGTGCTGTTCTTACTCTCTGGACTAAGAGTCTGGGCATGCTGTGGATGCAGCGCGTTATGTCCCGAAGAAGGAGAGTGCTTCCTGTTTTCTCTACAGCAACCCAGTTTAAAGGAATATAGCATGATTTCAGTGTGAGGGAAAGGAGAAGCTGTTAACTTTCCTTTTTGACATGCTCAGTCTAATTTTACAACCTGACAGTTTGGCATGTGGTTATGCTAATGCATGCCTGCAAGTTTTTGTGGTGGTCTCTGTTGTGCTTAAATATGGCATTGCCCTATCCCATTCTTGCCTGAGCCACCTTCTCATTTATGACTCATAACTCAGCCATTCTTTGTTTTTCACAATATAGTGCAGTGTGATTCTGTTATAAAGATTGATTTAGGATACCCATTTCAGTGTATCCAAATAATTACTATGTTCAGACCCAGAAAACAGTGAATTTCACAAGTCAGACGTGCATAGACGCCAACTCTCTATCTTGCAACTACACAATGTGTTCTGGTGCCAAGAAAGGTGAATCTGGTTACATTTGGCTCTACAGTGCAGTAATGTTTGCTTACAGTCAACCCGAAGCTCAAAAATATAAATTTGTCAATAACAACTGCTTCTAGTCCAATCCTTGTGAATGACAGATTGGACTACAAAACTTCAATAAAAGCTGGCTTTTGGGAAGTATCTTTTATGCATAGAGTTGAATGACTCTGTACTACATGGAATGATAAAGATCAATTCCAATATCTATCCCAGATAAAGACTAACTTCAACTTCCTGTCTCTTTCCTTTCTCTCCCTCTCTTCTTCCATCTTCAGGAAAGTGGGAATGTCCATGGCACCAGTGTGACATCTGTAGCAATCCTGCAATTTCATTCTGCGAGTTTTGCCCTCGTTCGTTCTGTAAAGATCATGAGAAGGGAGCCTTAGTGGCATCAGCATTGGATGGCCGTCTCTGCTGCTCTGAACATAACCCCAAATCTCCTGTGGCACCAGAGTATTGGAGCAAGATAAAATGCAAATTGCAACCACAGAACCCTGGAGAAGAAGCAAAGGAATAAAGTTATTCAAAAAAACAAACAACAAATGGCAAATAGATGATGAACTTGAAGAGACTGCTATGACACATTCAGTCTTCATCATCAGCGCTGCCTTGTTGGAACTGGGAAAGGGACCATCTAATCTTGGCAAGCAGAAGCAGTCAGTGGTGTCCGTTTTTTTTGGGGTGGGGGGGGTGGAGGGGTGTTTCTGTTCTTGTCCTTTTCTTACCTTACCCTTGAATGTGCTTCAGCAGCTCTTACTGCTGGAAAACAGAAATGTCTTGGCTTTCTTAAGGGGAGAAAAAAAATCAAAAAAAGCAAACTTTTGACGTTGAAAAGAATATTGTGTTAAAATATGTTCTTTGAGTGTAGAAAGAAAAACATAACATATTTATTTATTTAATTTTAAAGGATGTTGAGGATTCTGGTCCTGATCAGTCAGCGTGTCTAAAAAAAATAATTGAGTAGCAAAACCAATCAGTGTATGTCTAGTTATTAAAAAAGGGAGAGTACCAACCCTCTGCAATCTACAAACAGCTTTCACGTAACACCAGGAGGAGTGCTGTGGGTTTCAGAGCAGTGGACAGTGAAATGCCTTCATTCCAGCTGCATTCATCTTTAAAGGTCTTTTGAGAAGATGGATTTCATCTCATCATGCTTAACTTATTATGAATAATGTTGTAAAGATTTTCACATAGGAAATTAGGAGTATTATCCACATTTCTTTTTTTTTTTTTTTCTTGAAGTGCTTTTTATTTCACTAGATACTTTTAACAAAAAAGGGGAGGGGAAGGAATTATGGTCCCTCATTGTTAAAATGAGCGGTGTTAGCTGACAAAGGAAGCATAGAAAGAGCTTAACTGTGCAATGGTCACTTTTCTGCCTCGCTTCGTTTGGAGGGCAGTTTTGGGTGGAGAGGATTCATGGACAGCTTATGGACATTGCACTACATTCATCATAGCGAAAGCCCTGATCCTGCTTTTGTTGGAGTCATTGCGAGCTTTGTCATTGACTTCAGTGGGTGCAGGATTGAGCCGTTTTCTATGTATTTATCAGATGTCTAGTCTGTGCTTGTTTCATGATGATTCTCTTGGAGCCTGATCCTTTGGTACCTTCCTCCCAAACTCCCATTGGTTTCAAAGGGAGTTCTTGAGTGTTAAAGGAATAGGGGATCGACCCCATGTGTGTATTATGTGTTTTTAAAAGAGTTTTGGGGAGCAGGGTTGTTTAGATTTGCGGGGGTAGGGATATATCTCCCAATTGAATTTATCTTCATTGGTTTTTATCCAATAGTGAAAAATCAGTTCTTAAAAGCACTTCCTGAATTAACAGGGTATATATTGGGCCTACACTAAGGCACTCAGTCTTACAAAGTACTGTGTATATCCCAGTATAGTTAGCATAGTCAACTGTAATCCTTTAATTTGTAGGCAGTGGCTGGTGTACTGATATTACCAGCTAACTTTACACTAACTTTCTGCCACTGGGTGTTCTGGAGCACCCCCACATGGAAGGAATTAATACAAGGCATGGCTGGCACATGGCAGAGAGAGAATTTTTTTTATTAATTCTGAAGAACAGTCAACATTGTCTCTGGGAAAATGTCTGCATAGTCCTGCAGGTACATGGTGGCATCTCAGGTCCAGAAAGTGATTGATTAAAGGGGTGGAAAATAAAACTATAGGGCTTTGGAATATGGCTCACCTTTGTACCAGGTTTCCTTTTGCATTCTCAAATTATTTCTAATCCAGTGAGGGTGGGGGTCAAATTTGTACTTTTTTTCTTTTTTGTGCAATTGCAAAATTAACAAAATACACTACAGCCTTTGAAGCACCTGAAATGCCACTTCACTGACCTGGAAGCTATTCCTCTTGGAACAATTTACAGATCCCTTTCCAGTAAACTCAGTTTGTGTGGGGTTTTTTGTTTTGTTACCTAGTATAGATCTCTTATGTGATCTTTGAGTTAGTTTATGGTTTAGAGTGCTGATGGAAAATGCAGATCACTTGCCCTGTTGTGGCCAATACTGAAGTGAATGTCTAAAACACTAATCTTGCTTGTAAGCAGTGCTATATTTTGGTATCTTTTACAAAAAAAAAAAAAAAAAAAGAAAAGAAAAAATTTAAACAAAATAGGATTTTATTTTTCTTAGCTTTTTTGTTTGTGATAAAAAAAAAAAGAAGCTCTTAATGGAGGGGGTTTTCACCCTCTTCTAAAATTCCAAACACAGCTCTTTCCTTGGTAGTGTCCCTAAGACCTGGTCTGTTTACATTGTATAATAGAATGTTAGGTTTTCTGTTGTTCAGATGATTTTTGGATATAGTAAGCCAGAAAGTGCTGAACTTTGCAAATACTGTATGATGAAGTGTTCCCATGTGCTTTCTTCTGTAGTATGTCAACACTGTCTTGTCATTGATTGGGGAGGAATGGCAATGTCAAAATGCCATAACCATTTGAGATGTCAATGAGCTGACAGCTGTTGCAAAATATTAATTGCCATGTGAAATGATCAAAATATATTCTGACATATCAGCATATTGGGCATAACTAAGGTACTCTGAAAGTTTAGCAAATCATATAATGCTGTGAGAGTCATGGAGTTTAGCAAATCATATAATGCTGTGAGGGTCATGGAGTCAGTTGTCACTCCATGTCACTTTATATCTTTAGTTTCAAAGTTCTTGCTGGTTGTCCTCTCTTGTTTAATCCTTTACATAAGAAAACTGTAACTGAAAGCAGCCAACAGCTGGGCTGAGACATGGGTGGTGTGAGGACAAGGATAGCTTTTAAATGTGTATAATTATGAGTATAAAACTTGAATTGGTTTTCTACCTGCTGGACAGAGGGAGAATTTCCAAAGCATCAGGAAGCTTTTTAGTGAAATAAGAGAATATCGGGTTGAAATAAATTGGTGATAACTGGGGATTCTCTTTATTTAGGTGATGATTTTGTATGCAGAACACAGAATATGCTGAAAACAAATTTTAACCATGTTTTTGTAACATTATTTAAAGTGAATGGAAGAATAACTTAACTTTTGTAGTAAAGCAGAAATTTGTTGCTATAAATTTGTTACCGTAAATATTGACATTTTGATTTATCAGTATTTCTGTGTATTTTGGGCTGTTGAATTAAACTTTCAGTGTCTCTAAATTGAACTCTAGGAAAAATGCTAGAGAGGGGTGGTTTTGTTTGTTTGGAAGTTTTAGTCCAGAGTCCTACAATTTGCTGCAAAGAAGAGAATGCTGTGGTGGTTTGTTACTTCCTGGCTGGAAAATAAAGTGCTTTAATTAACAGTATATAATAATCTGGCAGCCCTTTCTTAAGTGAAGGAGGTGCCAATCACATTGTTTTTTCCCCCTCTCATTTGGATATTTTTTGTCTGCTAAATGTTAAAATAGGGTCAGACTTTCAGCAAACTCCTGACTATAGATGATGATGATCTGCTGGCTACACAGTAATGCAATACTTGAGCTGCCCTGCACAGATGTTTCTGGTTTACTTTACTGGAGCCCTTTTATTATAGAGTATGCATCGTAGTTCAGATCAGAGGTTCTGTGGACCATGCCCTAATGGTGTAAGGATTAATTACTGCAGTTTTCCGATAGTCTGTAAAATTGGCTTGTCATCTCATCAGTAGGACGTAAGAGTGGAAGGCATTTGCAGATCAGGACAGCTAATTGTAAGGGCAAGTTTTCTGGATGAATTATCTTCGCTACGTTTACCACCAGAGGCTTAGAGAGTCTAACATGGAGTGAAAGGGATAGAATGTTTCGTTTGGCCTTTCCACTTAAAAACTTGTTATATCTTAGTTTCCAGGTGGAATTGGAAAGACACATTTACTAGACATAATAGAAAGTGAACTTCTAGACGTAAAATATGTATATACTGAAATTAACAAAAAAAAATTATCTGGGTTGGGTTAGGGAGGTGGGGTAGGGGAATGAGAATGTCTGCCGCTGGTACGAAGTAGTCACTTTAACATTGAAACCTCTGCCTCATTGAATTCAGGGTTTAATGTACTTGAAGCTCTGCAGTTCATTATTTTTACAGCTATTTTATTTATACATAGATAACATTTTTTATATACAACATTAAAAGTCTCTTTACCTCCCCTTTTAACTTGAGTTAAAAATGATTTTCCACTCCCAGTGTATTCAAGGCAAAATGGAGAGAGTTTTTCAAAGCAGATGTCTCAGACTTGTGTGTGCTCTTAATGAGAAGTGTATTAGTGCATGAGACACCAGCAGCTTTTTGACTTTTTGATGTCCTTTGCTTTATAATAATATTGTATCCACTCCCTCAACCCCTGCCACTTATTTTTGTATAGCAAAAGACATTTGCACTTACGATACACTCCTGAAATTCTGGATGTATTCAAGATGTCATTCAGAAAAAGAAGAAAAATGCTTGTTTCCTATTATATTCTACTCCTGAGTGGCAAACTCAGGTACTTTTACCTTAGTGAGGGTGGGAGGATTATAAAACTGAAACTGTCTGTACTTCGTATAGGACAATATAAAAACAAAAAGGGAAAATAGATATGAATTTGCCAAAGCCATGCATTCACTGTTTGTCATGTGGTACTGATTGTATTTGTGCACAAGAGTGAGACAGCTGCCATTTTTAATGGTGTCTCTCCTAGCTTGAAAAGCAACTGTGGCTATATGTTTGATCCTCTCCCAAACATTTGTCCCATAGTGTAGCACTGGACGTTTTAAGGAATTCTTGTTCACTTTTGATTTACAAACAGACTGGATGAAATACATTTGCTTCCTGTTCATTAATATTGATCCATATCTCATTTCTAGTGTCATATTTTTTTTAATTTATAAGGAAACTAATCATGTTGCCACTGAAAACCAAGACGATAAATAACTATTACAACTGGCTAGTAATAAGATTGTCTTTTTTGTATAAGGGTATGTGCATATTTGGGGTTGCTATTAAAATTTAACTCATTTGTATCTACACAAGTGATATTGCACAACAAACACAGATACCTACAGATTCTGTTTTCATTTCCATGTAATCTTTATCTGTAACAATGACCTTTGTAGAGTCGTTATTTCTGTAGACTTTGTTTATCTGTAACAAACTTTGTAGATTCTGTGAAATGTTATTTTAACTAAATCACTTGAGTCTTTAATAGCAAAGCATCAATATTCACTAAAGTCAATATCTTAGGAGTTTCTAGAACTTGGCTAGAAGCTCTTGACACTAACAAAGTAGTGTTAATTTTCCCTGGGGATGTTCCACTGGGGCATTACTGTATTATGACTTGATGTTGCCGCATAGACTTTGAGATATACAATATTGGGATGGGGGGTTGTTGTTTGGCCTATGTTCTCTTGCATAGTGTGAAACCTGTAAAGCTTGGTTAACCTGTATATAGATAGCTTATTGTCAGCTAGTTATAGTGTATTTAGAATTGCCTGTAATATTTTAGCTTCTTACTGAATGTTGTGATGGTAGGATCATATAATTTTTGTACATTATATTTACTGAGATGTTGCCTTTTTTATTTTACAAATACTTTGGAATTCAGATGTGTTTTTGCTTCTGTGAGGATTAATTTGGAAAGGTTTTTAATGACATTCCACTGATTTAAAATTTTGCTTGAGGTTGACTTCAATAAATTGTTCTGAATGTTCCAATTAAGAATGTGAATTTTTTCATATTGTAACTTTCAGTCTATGGACAGAGAACATAAACAGTCTCTATGGACAGCAACAAAAACACACCGCAAACAAAGTGACCAATAAACAGATAAAATGTAAAATATTTATTGACACCAGTGTGTGAATTCAACTGAGAATAAAAAAGTTACAAATGTGGTCTTTTAGAAAAGCTCTCTAGAAAGAGCCCCTATGTATTTATAATAAAGCCTCTTTAACATGGATGATCACAGAGCGAAGGCCTGGAATCTGTGGAAAGCATTCTGCAGTTCTGTTTTACAAAGCACACCAAAAGGAACTTTGTACAACCAGAAGGAACAGCTCGTATATTTATATTTCAAAGCCTCTAGAGTCAACAGAGTCAGTTGCTTTGAAAAATAAGTCAAGGCCTGATTCTTTCATACTGGTTCTCTGGTGCTGTCATCCTAGCTGAACTGGAGCATTAATCTAGCGTCTATGTCTTAGATCTTTAGTGTATATTTAATGTTTGTGCTTTTCTAAATGTATGTGCAACTGCTTTGTGATCTTACATATTGATTGTCCTTTTATAAAATATTGTCAGTTGACATTTATACTAGTAACTGTGCTTCATATGGGATTCTTGAAGTAGAGGTAGACCAAAGACATTAATGCAGTACCACCCTGAATTCTAGTGTTGTTCATTATTTGTAGCTGGTGCTTTTCTATATGTCTAAAGGAGGGACTGCTTCAGTAGGAAAGGGGTGTTCTTTGGTAATCTTGACAATTGCAAATTTTTAACGGATATATGGATGCTCTGCCAAGTGGCTTAAATGTTTCCTGTTGGTCTTATTTATATAGCACCCAAAGTGTACTGGACATTTTACAGACACCTAAGAGGAGGCAGCTTAATCTCAGAGGTTTCTGCACAAAAAGGTAACATACAGCCCAGAGGCTGAAGTTCAGAATTTGCTTCCTTATTAAATCTTTTATTTTTAAGCCCTTGGTTTACTGCTTGCTCTGTGATCCTTGCCAATTCCCCTTGGGTGTATCTTTAAATATTGCTTCATTTGTAAAAGGGATTATTTGGTGAATTCCCTCTTCTCCCACCTTTTTAAAAAGTAAAACATGAATTCTTCCCCCTGTGACTTTATTTTTAAAGACATTCTAAAGCTCTAGCGCACCAGCAGGAGTAAAAGCTCCGAGGGGTAGAATGGCCACGCTGTGTTCACAGTTCAGGTCTAGCCTCTTGGCTCCCCAGTGGAAAGGCACGGGAATTACCTGCATTGCACCAGGGCGTGTGTTGTGCGGTGGGTGTGGCTCCCGGAGGGGCTGGCTTTGTGCGGCTTAGTGGGGTGTCTGGAGGCTTGTGGGTTGTGTTGCTCTGTGATGGGGTTTGTGTACCGTGTGGCCGGGGCGGGTTTTCCCTTTACGGGGCCGGGCGGGGCCGCAGCAGCAGCCGCCGGCGGGGCTCGGCAGGGGGCGGGCGCGGGCTGCAGCCACGTCGGCGGGCCCGGCCGGGGAGGAGCCGCCGGGCCCGGCTGCAGGGAGCGGCCGCGCCGCGCCGCCCGCCCGGAGCATGGAGGCGCCGCGGCTGGGGGCCGAAGTGGGCGCGCGGGGCCTGCTCTTCGGGGCCTTCCTGTGAGTGGGGCCCGGCCGGGAGACACGTGGCGCGGGCGGGGGGTCCCCCCGGGAACCCCCCCATAGAGCGCAGATGGGGATCCCCTCGGAAACCCCCCCCCCGTTAGGGGCAGGGCTAGGGTTGGGGAACCCCCCATCTTCGCGCACAGGGGGATCTCCGGGGCAGGCCCCCCCCATAGCACAGATGGGGATCCACCTGGGAAACACCCCCCCCATCAGGGACAGAGCGGGGGAACCCCCCACCTTACCGCACATGAGATCCCCCGGGGCAGCCCCCCCCAATAGCACAGATGGGGATCCCCCTGGGAAACACCCCCTGTTGGGGTTCCCCTGCCCTGGCCCTGCCCCCCCACCTTAGCGCACATGGGGATCCCCGGGGCAGGCCCCCCCCCAATAGCACAGATGGGGATCCCCCTGGGAAACACCCCCTGTTGGGGTTCCCCTGCCCTGGCCCTGCCCCCCCACCTTAGCGCACATGGGGATCCCCGGGGCAGGCCCCCCCCCAATAGCACAGATGGGGATCCCCCTGGGAAACACCCCCTGTTGGGGTTCCCCTGCCCTGGCCCTGCCCCCCCACCTTAGCGCACATGGGGATCCCTGGGGCAGGCCCCCCCCCAATAGCACAGATGGGGATCCCCCTGGGAAACACCCACTGTTGGGGGCAGGGCCAGGGCAGGGGAACCCCCCACTTTAGCACACACGGGGATCCCCCCCCAGGACAGCCCCCACCCTCTTGGGTGCTGTTGATGTGATCCTTCTGTGCCAGCTGGACACTGGACTGAGAGCCAACCCGCTCATGGCACGTGGGCCACCCGCTGCCAAGCGGTAACTGTTACCGGTAGCCTGGGCTGCACTGTGACTTAATGATGGGAGGCTCCAGAGCCCTTGTGGTTGGTATCTGTGACACCCCAGAACCAGGGGACAGGCTGGATGGCAGCTACAGAGAACCTGCTTTTAATTTTTGGAGATTAGGTTAAACCTGTCCTGGTGTGGAATGCCTCATTTTCTCCCCAGTGTAGCCAGCCTGCAGGGATTCAGCACAGGGGTATGTGGCTGACTTGGCTTGATGTTTCCTCTTTCGGGTCACTTTCAAAACAGAGGAGGTTCCCTCCATTGAGAGAGAGGCCTTGACTATATAGGAAAGCTGCCTGTTTAACTTAAATTGGTTTGTAAATTGATATAGTTAAACTGGTACATGACACTTCAGTTTAAACCTGTTGAGTAAAGTAGAGATTGGAAGGTAACAGATGTTGTGGCTATATTTAAGAATGGCTCTGGATCCTGGCAATTACAGACCAGTATGCCTTACATCTATACCTGATAAATGGACTGAAATGATAATTGAGCTGTGGGACTCATTGCCACAGGATGTCACTGAGACTAAAACTTTGCAAGAGTCAAAAAGGGACTGGATCGTTATATGGATAAAAAGAATATCCAGAGTAGTAACTAATGTTAAACAGGGATATTAAACCTTGTGCTTCAGGGTTTAAGCCAATCTCTAACTATGAGAGATCAGAAGGAGCCCTAATGCTGACCATGGATTATCCCACATTTACCTACTGCAGAGTTCTTGGACCTTCCTCTGAGGCATCTAGTGCTGGCCACTGTCACAGATACGATACAGGACTAGAGGGACCTTGCCCTTGGGTCTGATCCAGTCTGGCAATTCCTGTGAGATAAGCCACTCTTAAATCAGAATCTGTGTCCTCATAGCTTTTTGCAGTGGTTTAACTATATTGGTTTAAATTTACACCTTAAACCAGTGTAGTTTTCTCATGTAGACAAGCCCAAGATGCAACCTGCCTACTCATTAGGCAGTTAGGAAGATTGGTATTCTCAGATATGTCCAATCCTATGACCCATCTATTTCAGTACCTAGCCTCTGACTGTATCCTGTAATTGATGCTTCATGGTCAATCATCCAATAACCTGCTAATTGGGAAAGTTTTCTCCTAGCCCCAAGCAGTCAGTGGTTGGTGTGTGCCCTGAAGCATATGGTTTTATCTCATATATTTTTATCATAGCTAGTATATATGAGAATGGAATTCATATTAGTCATGTAAATAGCTAGTGCCTTTTTAAATTCGACTGACCTCTTGGATCCTCTGGTAATGAAACAGAATCACTGTGCTGGCTGGGTGATTTGAGTGTTTCTAACAATGCCTTGTGGCAATAGGTGCTTGCAAAGTGTTTCATCAGTTTCAACCATTGTTGCCTTTTAATTTCATTAAGTGTCTCCTTGTTCTTGTATTGTGTGAGAGAGTAAGTAGGAGTCACTCAGCTGACCACCTCCTTAGAACTCCCCAAATCCCGGCACTAGCATGCACCTTTCCAAAGTGTTGTTTTTTCTCTAGGATCATGGAACTTCTGCCTCCGTTTGAACGTGTCATACAGCCTGAAGAGATGTGGCTTTATAAAAACCCATACATAGAAGCGGACCATGTACCCACCAAGCTCATGTTTGTAAGTATTCACCCAGTTCACTACACTCTCGTCTTAGGTTTTTTCTTTAAATCATAGTTTTCCTTTAAAATAATAGCTATCAGCTAAAAAATCATGGAAACAAACACTCTTCTTAATTTACATTACTAATGATATTTTAGATTATTAGAAATGAAAGAATGTTTAAAATCTGATGGACCTCTCTTTACTGGTGCTCTGAGATTACTTTCTGCATTTCAGCTTGGACACTGAAAATCCGTTTCATGTTTGTTTACAGTCAGTTTTACTGTCAGGTTCTCAGTGCTGCAGAGCTTCGCATTTCACACACTGCCAGGGAATACTGTTTAAAATCAACTGTGAAATTGTTTCTGTTGGGCGAAGTTTTATAAGCAATTGTTTTTAACAAAACCTCACCCTTTGGACCAAATTTTTGGTGATTTAAAAGTTTGTATTGGACGTGAGGTAGGAGATATAACTATACAACCAAGCCAAAGAAGAGGGAATGTAGATCCCTAGAGAAAGAGGAGGCAGGGGAAAGATGAGATGGGAAGAGAGGGAGAAGTGATGATCGATTGGATGAGTGGTTACTGGGTGTCAGTGAACTGCTGATCCAACAAAGCACTTTAGCTTGTGATTAGAGTTTAGCACATGCTTAAGTGCTGTGATGACTGAGAACCTGAATGAAGCTCAAGAAGAATGGAAATGTGACAGAGGGTTATAGGGACACCCTCAGAAAAAAACAGGCTTCTCTCTGAAGACTGTTTACCTACTATAGCTGCAGGTAGCACTTAAGATCATTATAACTGGAAGAGAGCATTTTAATTCTGTATCAGTTCCTATAGTGAAGCCGACTGCATGTACTGTGCTGCCCGGACACAACTTCCCCTGCTGTTTGTGTGGGGTTTCACATAGCAACGGGGGAGAAAAAGCATTTAAAATAGGAAAATGTGATTATAAAACCACAAAAACTGAACTCCAGTTCAGGGGTAGGACGGGAGATTAAAAAAAAGTGTTAACAGTAAACTAACCAGCTTTCAGGTAGACAGTGTTTTGTTGATGGGCTCTGTCCCTTGATTTGGGGAAGTGGCATTCCTGGCGAGATGCTGCAGTTCTTGGATTGGTCAGTGGCTTTGGGGGCAAAGAACTACGGTTCCTTTTTGTTGAAGAGGCAGGTACAGCATGTAGGAAATGCTAAAGGAGAAAACTCTTGCATGGCATTTGGATTTGGTGAGTTGACCTTTAGGTCAAGTCCCATGTTAAACTCCCAAAGTGACAGCAAATGACATTTGGGCTTGTCTGACGACAAGAGTGTTCCGTGGAGCACTGGGTATTGTGACACAATCCCCAAGAGTCCGTTGTCCCTGAGATATCAGCAATAACAACTGCTGTCTCCTGACAGCTGCTCTTGTTTTTCTCCCTAGCAAACAATTTCGATGCTACAGCTGATGGATTAATTAGTTAATATTTGCAAAGCACCTAGAAAGTGAAACATGCTCAGGGGCCGTAGTGTTCTCAGGAAGCAACGTCTGAATGAACAGCAGCGAGGGAGCGCCACAGTGGAAGTGATGTAGGAAAGCAGGCCGAGGCTGCAGTGTGATTATTTATACGGCTCCTACAATGTGCTTGGCATTTTATAGAGGTATATGAACATAACCCCCTGAAGAGCTCCCCTAAACAGAAGCAGCAGCAGCAGGGCAAGGATATTACACAGACTGGAGCTTTTTAACAGGCAGAATTTTTGGCTGCTGTTCTTCTTTATCTTTGCTGTCCTTGTATCTGGAGAGCTCCCTACTGATGGCCTTTGCACCCTGCAGGTTAGGGCATTAGTGAGAGCTGGGGATGGCAGACAGCAGAGAGGAAGCCGTGCTACTGGTACCTACGCTTATTCAGTATTTGCTACCGATGCTAATAGCTGGGATCAGCTTTCGCTTTGTAAAGAGTGAAGGGGGGGAGCACTATTTGGTTTAGGGGTGAAGGTTTTTAGCCTCCTTTAATAGCTCATGCATTGATTTTTGGTTGGGAAGCCGCGGAACAAACGTGCAATGTTGTGACTGTGTTGTCTTGTGTCGTTGCAGTTAATTTCGTTTCTGTTTCCCCTGACGTTCATCCTCCTGGCAAAATTCCTCATGAAAGTCGACCGCAGAGACACGCAGGAGGCCTTTTTGGGTGAGCTCCCCCCAGCAATCCTGACAGTCGCACCAACGACATTGCGCTGAACTGAGGGCATCCCTGGGGCAAACAAGCTCTTCCTCCTGGCAGCAGTAACACCCAGTGGGTAAATCAGGGTGGATCAGTCCCCAGCACGTGGGACACAGAGAGCATCATTGTACTCACACAATGGTTTAGAGCTGTGGCTAATGTCACAGCCTAGGGTGGGGGCATCTCCTTGTTACGGCTCAGGAACCTCCGTGTGATGGAGAATGGGCCTGAGGGGAGGAGGGGTCTCTTGAATCCATTGCTGGTCTCACACAGCATGTTGGCCAGGGTGCATTAGGGAACTGGGAACTGCCTCCTGCTTGGGGTCTGTTCGCTGGACTGTCTCCCACTATGTGCCTTTCACTTACAGGGCAACATCCTGGCTCCACTGAAGTCAGTGGCAAAACAGTGGCTTCTGTGGAACCAGGATTTCACCCATTTTTCTTAAAAAAAAATCCTCTGTGGGCTGGAACATGTGTGCTTAGCCCTTCCCAGACCATTGTCCACTCTTGTCTGACCCAGAGTTCAGCCCTTCCCTAAGGCAAACACCTGCATGCTCAGTGTTGCTGGGCAAGGCACGGTCTTCCCCACTGCCTATGTGCCGCCTCTCAAGTCAACTCAGACTCGCAGACCAATGCAGCACCAGGACCAGCTGAAGCATCCCTCTGATGGAGTTCCCCTAATCAGTAGCCTCTACCAACTCCACTTGCAAAGTTTCTCCAACCCCTGCTGCGGGTGTGGGCTGGTTAAATATTAACATGCGTTTGGTGCTGAGCCGGCTCTTCACTCTCTTCCAGCTGCCAGCCTTGCTCTTGCCCTGAACGGGGTCTTCACAAATGCTGTGAAACTAGTCGTGGGGAGGTAAGAAGGTCCATTAATCGCCAGTGCCCACAGACCCAGGCAGTCAGCAGTGCACTGCCTGAATTTTCCCAGACCCTTTTGGGGGGAAGTGCGGGGACAGGCTGGGGGCACTCTTAACCACAGAGCAGGGGCTGTTTTAAACACCCACCCTCAGTGAATTTAGTGTTGGGACAGGCCTGATGGCCCTGGGGAATGACCCTTTGTCTCCCCACAGAGCAGCAGTGGCAAGGTGAGCTTTCCCTGCCTGCTCTCACCACTGCACTAGGCTATTCTTGGAGGGCCCCTACCAGGCTCTGAGGGGCATTGAGTCATTGTAGCACATTTGCTCCTCTGCCAGTTGAGGTGTGGCTACTGGTCAGCCACAGGGCCTGGGCCTGGGACCCCCCACCCCAACCCAGGCTGCTGAGCAGCTTTTGGGGGGCAACGACTCTCTGTTCTAGTCAGGCTCTCTCACTTCCAGAGCTGCCAGCCACTTGGAGGTGAAGGACTCTCTACCCCATGGCCCTTCCTTCCCCAGGACCCTTTTCAGAACCCTGTGTGGTTCCTGGAATGGACCCGTGGGTTTGGGTGCTGTGTGGACAGCGTGGGTGTTTTGAAGGCTCCTCGAGGGCTGTGCTGGGGGGGTTCCAGAGCAGGCGGGCAAGGATGCCCTCTGGTGCTTTAGCCTGAGCAGTGGAGCCTCCATTCAAACCATGCCAGCTGCTAAGTGTCTCCTCCTCTGCATGGTGCAGGGTCACATGCTGTGCTTTGCTTCTCTGCCCATTAGGCCACGGCCGGATTTCTTCTACCGCTGCTTTCCGGATGGACGGGCAAACTCCAAGCTGGTGTGCACCGGTGATGTGGACGTGGTGACTGAGGGACGCAAGAGCTTCCCGAGTGGGCATTCCTCTTGTAAGCGTTTGTTTCCTCTTTGTAGTGCAGCATGGGAGAACCAAACAAGGGTGAGCAGGTGCCTGAGAGGCGGGATCAACTTTGCCACTGCCTTGCCACATGGCCTGGGGCATGTTCATTGACTTCTTGCCAGGCCTCACTTTTCCCTCTGTAAAACGGTGGTGCACAAGGCTCACTGCTGTTTGCAGACTCACTCACACTCGAGTGCCAGGTTTCAGTACTACCTCCCCAGCTCAGGCTCCCTGGCCCTGCTTTTTGCCTAGTGTCCTTTCAGGACAAGCTCAGAGGGGTCCTTTATACTCTTAAATCATTCCTGGTAATGGATGGCCCCTGAGCTGGGCTCTCTGAGCATGGGTTCCTCAGTGATGTGAATTTCCCCCTTTTGTCCAGTTGCCTTTGCTGGTCTTGCCTTCTCTGCCTTGTACCTGGCAGGAAAACTGCACTGCTTCGCCCCTGGCGGGCGTGGAAAATCCTGGCGGCTCTGTGCTTTCTTATCACCACTGCTCTGCGCGCTCCTCATCGCTCTGTCCCGCACCTGTGATTACAAGCACCACTGGCAAGGTGAGCATGCCGGCCCGGGGAGAGGATAGCAGGGGCGGTGCATTGTCCTGTGGGAACAGTGTTCAGTGACCATGGTGATGGGCACCACAGAAGACCCTGGATAGATAGCATGGGGCACTGATGTTCAGGGCTCTAAGTGGGATGAGGGAATGTTGGTGAAGGAAAAAGTCCTTTCCGGGGTCGTGATCTCTCTGGGAAATGTGTGTTCTGCTCAGTGCTAGAGCTGAAGATTAAGTGGCAGCTCTAACTGGAGCACCGTGAGCAGGGCAGGCATCGTCCTCACTGGGGCTTTCAGTCCCGCTGTGTGTCGGGCCTGTAGCTGTGCCATGGGATGGGTACTTATGAACGGGAAAGTGTATTGGGGGATCGCTGCCTGGAAGAGACCTTTGCTGTCACAGTCATTGCATGGTCCCCCTTGGAGCTCTGGACAGCGGTGGTTTGCCACGGCCCCACGTTGCCTAGTGTCATGGTATCGGAGCACAGCTCCTGGGGGTTCAGTGAGATGGTGCTGGGTGTGAATCACCCTCTTGTTCCCCCCCAGATGTGCTGGCTGGCTCAGTGATTGGCTTCACGTTTGCATACCTGTGCTACAGGCAGCATTTCCCTTCCCTGACGGACGCGGAGTGCCACAAACCATTGCAGCGTAGAGCCCGGCTGTCTCCAGCACAGGAGCAAAAGCTGGCCAGCTCCAGCTTCTGCCTGGAAATATAACGCTAGGATCCACTTTGCTGGCACCGGCCCCTGGGTAACCATTCCTTCCACTCTTCAGCCCACAGGGTGGGGAAGGGGTACAGGCTTTGGGAGCATCACTCACTGCCTACCCCGAAGGACGACACAGCTGATAGCTGAATAAGAATTGCTCCCCTGCAAATGCGTAAGTGGTCCTGCTCAGCAGGCCTGCGCTCATGTTGTTCTTGTTTGAGAGACACTCCCCTCTTTCAGGCCAGCCCTGGAGGAAGCTGTGTAAGTGACTGTACTCCAGCTTGCAGGAGGGAGGGGAGCAGTCTGGCTAGGACAACATCTAAAGCAAGAACTGGCTGTCTGAGAGGAGGCTTGGTGGAAATCCTGAAGTTGCACAGGGCCATGTAGTAATGAATGGAGAAGTCAGCCCTCTCCGCTGGAGGAGGTCATTTTATGAAAGGACAGCATGCACATCATAAGAGACCGTCAGTGCTGTGTTGTGGGTACACAGCATTTACTGTGTGCATTTAGAAATACCACCTGCTTGGGCCCCCCCCCCTGCAGCCTGGGCACACTAGGTACAGTTTTGTTAAAGAAGCTGTGTTCTACAGCGGGTCCAACCAAGCAGATGCTGGGCTGATTTCCTGGCATGGCACCCTGGCTGGCTTTGGAATTTCTCCATGCCATATTGTTGGACTCTGCACAGAGCTCTCCAGCCCATTTGTAAATACATTTGCTTCCGGAATCCTGCCCCAAGTCACAGAGGATAGCTGGACCTCATCACGTCCTGTGTTCCCACATCCTCCCAAGCAAAGGCCAAGGTCAGCACTGTAGAGCCATCTGATGGGCACAACTGCCTAATACCCTAAGGGGCAGTCACTTATGGTCCCACTGCTAAGAATTACAACTAACCTGGGGGGAAAGAGATGCTGTGGGGTTTTATATTTGATTCCAACCTAGAAGCAGCAGGGCGGTGAGATGGCATCTCTGTACAGCACTGTCCAGGGGCTCACTGTATTGTAGGGAGGATACGTTGTTCCATCTGCAACCCTTAAAGGTGAAAGGATGCAGCATCTTCCCTTGTAGGATGTTTCCCTGTGGACTAACTGTATGATTTGCATTCTTGTGTTAATTTCAAACGTACTGTACACCTGTGGTGAGAAAAACAGTAAGTACTGGAACTGTTGACTGTGCCAAGCTAAGGCATGTAAAAGTACATCCTGTTAATCAAACCTAAAAGAGTTCAGAGAACTCACAAGCTCAGCCTTACTGGGTTTTTTAATGTCAAATAAAAAGCTGGTTTTAATTCAGTGAAACGAGTTCTATTCTGTTCTTTCTTGGCACTAGAGAACATCCTCTGTCTTTATGTAGCTGGCTCGTTTTGTCTGTCCATTGCTTCCTCCTTCCACTGCTTCAGTGTACACTAATCATGAGATGACAGTCAGTAGCAAATGACCTTTGGCTCTACAGCTGTCTGAAATCTAACCCTAAAAGAAAGTAGCAGTAATTTCTTTAAGATATAACCTTCAAAAGCACCTGTTTTGCTGGCTGGAGGCTGTTTCCTACATAACTGAAGGATAGTAACAAGGTGAGCTACGCCGCTTTCAGAATTGGCTCTCTCCTTTGTTTCATGTTCTCGGCTCCCAAGGACAGAAGCAAGATGAGAACAAGAAGCTGAATCATGGGGTTTGCTGAAAAAAATTCTTCTCCTTACAGCAAATGCACTCCTTTTATAAGCAGCTTTCCCTGCCCACAAACAAGGAGGTGCTTGTAGTTGGTGTTACTTCTAAATTCTGTTTTCTCCTGTAATGCCTGTCCACTGCAGTGGCCTTTTGTAAAAGGCCAAGGGCTCCTCTTGGGAATTATGACAACAGCTTTACTTTGCCATGAAGTTAAATCCCAAAGTAATAGGTTCTCATCTCCCTCACGCACAAATACAACCACTGCAACCAGAGATTTACTTTTGTATTGACTGGAAAAAGACATTAAATAACAATTTTAAATGCATTTAAATTTTTTACACAAAGTGCATAACTTGAAGAGCTGGTCATGACTGTGTGTCCTGTTATAAACAGTTCCTTACATACCTCCAGGAGCTTAGCTGTGCAAAACATCACTGCCCACAGTCAGGTGTGAGTACAGCTTCTCTTAGTTCTTTTGGAGGGGGCAGGGTTGGGGAATACAAAATGCATTTAAATAGTGCAAATAATACACAGAAGAAAACAAACAAGCTCATTGCACTGTACAGAGCAAAGTCGGGGTGGGGGGACACATGGTAGTAGCCACTTCCAGACCCCAGCCCAGAGACACTATCACACCCTCCAGCGTTTTGCTCAAGGGAATCCACAGGCTAAGGGGTTAGTTTAGTCCATTGTTTACCCTGTACATCTTTGGTTACAAGGGATTTATCATCTCTGCCCCATACGTTACCTTTACGGTACTTCTACCAGCAATCATTCCGCAGCTCCTGGTTACTACAGCGTAAGCCATGGCTGTGTACAAAAGGTTGCTATGGTTTCACCGGCAGGTTGGTAGCCACTTTGAACTCAGCGCTGTGGAATGGGTGTGGTGAAGGAGAGCATCTGGCCCAGGAATCGCCCTGAAAGCCTCTTCCACCACAGCTATTCGTCCACGCTCAAGTGCAGCTATGCTTTCGCCTAATGAGGTCTTGACTGAATCCAGATTGAATGCTTTGCTAAGGAACTGGACATGCAGTTGGTCTGTCCTCAGCCCCCTACTACAGTTAGAGGGCTTAAGCTCCTCTTCCTTGGACAGATCCCACTCCTATTGCAGAGGGGTTTGGCCTGTGAAAGGAGAATGGAATTAGAGCCAGAATCCAGGGTGGTTCAGGCTTCATCCCTTCATTGATATGCCAGCCTCAAGTAGCCTAGGGCTCTGGGTCTGTTAGAAACATCTTGCAGTGGCTAGGCAGCCTGAACTCTGCCGTGAAGCCATACTTGGGTTTATTCCTAAGCCTTGGGCTAGTTCTGTTAATAGTAAATAAGCAGCAACCAGACATCTTCATGATCTGGTGCAAACACCTGTCAAGACTTCAGCTGGTATAAAGCAAGGAGCTTAGGAGACCAGTTCCCACCTGCTGCAGGTGGACACCCAAAAGAAACATGCAAGCCTTATGAAGGAGTCCTATTTGGCCACCCACTGCAACATAATTCTACAGGCATGATTCAGCTTGGGTGTCCTAGGGGAGCTGGCCACTTAAAGCAAAGCTGTAGCTTACCATACCTGGGCAGAGGAGGCTGTCACACTATTACTAACAGGCAGAGGAGCAGACTGGAGGTGGTTACTTAACATGCTACCCACCCTGGGCGTGCAGAATAGAGACAGACAGTCATGCGAGAAGGTGTGTAAGAAAACCAAACGCTTAACAGCTGTCTGCACTTCCACAAAGGGTTGGACTGCTGTGCCCTCTAGAGCTCACGGCATCTCAGAAGGCCCCGAGCCAGCAGACCTCATTCCCCGCTTTGCTCACTCGGCCAAGCTACTGTGGTTCTACGGCTGTAGCATGGCATGTGCCCAGGGCATTAAAAGGCATTTTTCACAAGCAACACATTTACTCACTAACCAGGAGTCAATATGAGGCCCTGAAATCTCCAGCACCAGATCCCAGCCACCTCTCTTCTGTATTTATACTTGGAACAGCTTGTATTGCAACTTACGAGGCAGTCAGATTAGGCAGATGAATGGTGTTGGAGTGAACGATCCCGTGGGTGTCACAGTGGGCACAGGGGCAAGTCCAGAGTGGGTATTTTAGGAGAAGAGTGTTTTGCCTTGATTTTTTCCCCCCAAAATGAGAAATTTCCCAGTGCTCCAGGCAGCAGCAGGTTCGTGGGAAGCAGCATGCAGAATACAGTAGCAGCAGAGGATAGGAAGGCAGAGGAAAATCCGGGCTTTCCAGGTGAGTAGTCACTTGGTGTGCATCTAGGGAAGCAACAGGAAAGGGCACACAGCTTACAAGGGAGCAGGGTTTATGCAGCATTAAAGCCTGAACGGATGAGGGGATTTCCCATGTCGCTGAGACCACTCCCACATAAGCCAGTAGCACATCTCAGGCCACTTCCTAATGCACACGAATCACATCCCAAAGTTGCCACCACCCCAAATGCCATTAGCTGTGCCAGACTTTGGCACTTTAGTCAGGGTTCTAACACAGGCCTATAAGCAGGGGACTGCTTGTTTCATAGCAACACAGGATTTCTGTCTCCAGTAATGTTCATCCAGTACTAAGTTCACTTAATCACCTTCCTGAGTAAATAATGAAGTTCTAGAGGCTGAGGAAAGAGTGAGCGATTGGGCAGAGAGAGTCCAGATTCCTTCTCTTAACACCAGGGGGTGTATTCCTAGGGAGATGATTTTCTCTGCATGGCACTGATGAGTCCATCACTGGATATTCTTTCTAGACACGGTGTCCATGCTTTAAAAAAGGATGCTGAAAAATGGGGAGTGTTCAGACAAGAGCTATAGGAATGATTCAATGACTGAAACCATCTTGCAATGAGAGCAGTCAATAGAGTTTAATCAAATAAAAGGTTAAGAGGCAGACTGTGATCAAGTCACAAGTACCTTCCCAGGGAGGAGACGGGGGATACCAGAGGGCTCTTTAAGCTAGCAGACTAAAGCACAAGATCCATTGGCTGGGAGTAAAAGCTAGACACATTCAAAACAGAGGCCCTTGTGTTTAGTTTTTAAACAGTGAGGGTGCATGGACTGGAACAGCTTCCCCAAGGTGATAGAGCCTCACTTGGACTCTTTCACCCAAGTGTGGATCTTTTTATTGAGACATCCTCTAGCTCAACCACCAGCTCTGGGTCTTGCTGCAGGAATCACTGAATGAAATGCTCTGAGCAGGGGTTTGGAGGTGGTCAGACCATCTGGCTTTAACTTATGAAATTGACACTGACCAGACCCAGTGGGATTGAACATGTGGGAGAGTCCCTGGGGGTCTCCGCTGAACAGCTCCATTACAGGCCAAGTTACTCCGCTTCCTCACTGCCCAAGTACAGCGAAGAGCATGAATGCCTCGGAATTAGGTTTTAAAAGTGCCTTCGGTTTTAGTTACAGCCCTTGGGAACATTCCTAACGTGACAGACGGTAGCACTGGCCTTGTCTAAGGCACCGTGCTGTAGAATAGAATGGTCCTAGATGAGACAGCTACATCCTTAACATTCCCAAATAAAGCAAGAAGTTATTTCACAGTAAGCATGTCAACGGCTGTCAGTTTCACCATGAGGGGTCTCAGAAAGACAAGGTAACTTACATCAAGTGCAGCTGGTCATCTCACCTCATTGTAGAGGCTGATCTAACGTAACGCCCTGCGTTTGGTAGATCTCTTTCAGAATCAAGAGAACGGTATCTTCTGACTCCCTGGAAGAGAGGACAGTTAGAACTAGAGAGACACCCACATGGTATTTAACATTCTTACAGAGAACACATGGCTTCATTGCTGAGACATGGCTACTATCGGCAAGAATCATACATAACCTGTTTGCCTTTTAAGTGACTGGAATCTACTTGCTTTCACCATGCCAGCTTTCCAGGTGCACATTACAAGAGTGTGAAGGTGCCAGGGACCAGATGGAGAGTTTGAAAAGAGTAGGCTAAGGAGATCCTCACCAGTAGCAGAGATGGCCTTGCAGTGCAAATAAATATTCATTAAAACTCTCTATAGGCTTCTCTTGCAGCACGTAGTCAATCCGGTGCCCTCCATTTAGCATTCCCACATTAACAGGGGCGGCGTCTTCCTTCAGGGTAGCAGCAGGCTCTTCGGGCTTCATATCTGAATGGACTTAACCCAAACAACGTGGCTCAGCACCAGCACTGCTCCGCACCCTTAGCGGCAAGAGCACGCCAAGCCTGTCCCGCACTAGCAGCAGGAAGGGAACTCCCACGGGCCCAGGCCTGCGTTCTGCCTTAAGAAGGGGGGAAAGGGGCTTGGGTTTAAGGCAGTTGCTGTGAGAAGCAAACCCCACAGTGGCACAGGCTTGAGTTAGCGGGGACTGCACTTGGCCTCCCTCCCTGCTGTGTATAACCAAAGCAGCAGGTTGCAGAATGACACTACAGGGAGAAGGTGTTTGGCATTAAGATTCACACGCTGGGATTCTGCGCCCCAAGCACCAGGCCTCTCCCACTCAGGCAGTAGAAGGGAGTGCAAGCTCCTTGGGCAGAGGTCGTCTATCATGAGGCACAGTGTGGGGTTGTTAGGCAGTGAGAATGGGAAGATCACAGCAATAAGGAGACCCCGGGAGTAGGTGTCCAGGTTGCTCTGGGACAATTCATTCGCATCCTCGTTTTCTTCACGCACCAGGAGAACTAGCAGCACTGAGCTGTGGCTTGGTTCTGAAACCAATTCCTCCCTTCTCATTTTTTCACCTGTCTGTTTCTCCAAACTAGTTTCAGCTTCATTTTCAGTGGCTGCTGCCTCCACGGCCAGCAGTGGGGATCTGGTGAAAGACTGCCAGGCTATCCTCAGTGACCCCAGGAGGTTGTTCTTGAGATCCATACCCATGCGGGTCAGGCCCTCTTTCAGTTCTGAAACACACAGGTGCCTGAGGTGAGGCGTTTGAGCAGAAACATGCATTGCATAAAGCAACAGCATTACAGACCTGCACCGAGCTGTGAGGAAGGCC
The DNA here is from genome assembly GCF_965152275.1 of Natator depressus. NCBI lineage: Eukaryota > Metazoa > Chordata > Testudines > Cheloniidae > Natator > Natator depressus. Next base: position 1,982,246 of record NC_134259.1, read on the forward strand.
TGCTCTGCGCTTTACCTAAATGCATTCTCTTCCTGCCCTTGTGGTGGGGGAGCAGCATGGGCTCAAACTCCAGGTCTGGAACGATCATGGGCTCAATCCTGTACGCCACGGGGTCAAACTGCACAGAAGGAGAACAGCGGCACTGACTTTGGCTCCACACCCACCTAATCCCTGCCCCGGGTGGGAAACCAGGTGCCCCCAACATGAGGCCGAAATGGAAGCTACACAATTAAAGCAGATAGTTCCAATGCAGACTGCAGGAGTGCTCGTTCCCTAGCCCCTGACAGCTAAGTCATTGTTAGTTGCTATTCCACAGTACAGGATAGCAGAGAGGTCAGGGGATTGCTGCTCAGAGGGCGAAGGTTTAAGAGCCTGTTAGCTATATCAGATCTCGCATGCAAGCACTAGAGATTGATCATACATACAGGATGGAAGATATTGAAGAAGCCTTTGCAGGTAGGAAGGCTGTAGTTTGGATCAATCCTTTTCACACCTCGGACAGTGAGAAACATCCCAATGGGAGACCCAAAAGCAAAGAAGATTTCGGGTTTGTAGATTAGCTGAGGGTAATTTGCTGAGACCTAACAGAGTTAAGACACAACAGAAGTGTTTAGACTCCATCCTGGCACCGTCAGACAATACCATACATGGCCATGCGGGAACTTCCCCCAGAGGATATTGCTTGTATCAAAGTAGCACCTAAGGCTTCCACCAGAGATTGGAGCCTCACTGTGCTGGCCACACCCTGAAGAGTCAGGGCACCAAGAGGGGCAGGGACTTGCCCAAGGTCACACAACAGAGCCAGGCTCTTCTGAGGCCTGGTCACTGCATCGAAGGCACATATCCTGGCCAACGTGTTATTCCATCCTGCCTGAGCAAAAGGGTTAAAGAGGTCACACGAGACTGGAACGAGCTGGGGAGTCTCGGCTGCATCTTTAGGCAAATGCATACAGAGAGGTGTGAATGTGGCAAGATTCTAAACTAGGGCCAGGAGAGATCTGCACCTCAGGAGGAGCCTGCTCCAGGCGGAGGGCCAGCGCGAGGCCTATAAGCCACTTAAACAGGACATCAGAGGCACCTGGTAATGGCACCCTACATGGGGTGCATCTCAGCCTGGCTTCAGCTTTGAGCTACTTACAAGAGTCTCCAACTGAGATGGTCTACAAGCAGCTGAGGCCAATGCATTACCTGTAAGGCTGGGGAAGAGAAGGGGAGAGTGGGCTGGGGCCTGGTGACCACGACAGTAGCTCTACCCTCAGAATTAGAGACTGTCAGAAGCATGGTGAAGTGACCCTCAATTAGCAGCCATCGCCCCCAGAGCTCTGTTAACATTAAGTCTGAGTTCTGCATATTACACATTCACTGGCTTTACCAGGCCACATCAACAAACGGAGTTGTTACCTGTCCTAGCCCGACATCCAAATATTGACGCTTCCCCCCATCGTTCATGCTCCTCCTGGAGCCCAGCTGCGGGGATGACCCTGACTCAGGCTTGGGAGCATCTTCACTCTCGTCGTCATTCCCAGCAGGGACATGGGCCTGCTGCTGAGCATGCTGCACCAACAAAAATGGGAGAATGCGCAAGGGTTGTTCCCTGTGAGCTTCCACACAGCCGCTGCGGGCATTACCCAGAATCATAGAATATCAGGGTTGGAAGGGACCTCAGGAGGTCATCTAGTCCAACCCCCTGCTCAAAGCAGGGCCGATCCCCGACTAAATCATCCCAGCCAGGGCTTTGTCAAGCCTGACCTTAAAAACTTCTAGGGAAGGAGATTCCACCACCTCCCTAGGTAACGCATTCCAGCGTTTCACCACCCTCATAGTGAAAAGTTTTTCCTAATATCCAACCTAAATCTCCCCCACTGCAACTTGAGACCATTACTTCTTGTTCTGTCATCAGCTACCACTGAGAACAGTCTAGATCCATCCTCTTTGGAACCCCCTTTCAGGTAGTTGAAAGCAGCTATCAAATCCCCCCTCATTCTGCTCTTCCGCAGACTAAACAATCCCAGTTCCCTCAGCCTCTCCTCATAAGTCAAGCAGCAGTTAGCTCACGTGGGCACATGTGCATGGGTGAGCCAAAGGGACATCACCTGAGGTAGTGCATGGACTGGCTCCCCAGTTCCCAGTGGGGACATGCTGAGGTCACTGACAGTTTATTGGGAATGGCTCCGTTCATACAGCACAAGAGGGTGGGAGGTTCTAGGCTCTAGTGTTCTGGACATGTCCACTCCACCCAGCTGCAAAGCCTTGAACAGCCGCCAGAGAGAGACCAGCATGGCTCCAGATGTGGAAGAGCTCTGCTCTTGCCTCTGCCCCAGCAGGAGCTACCGCAGACCACTCCATGCCTAAACCCCTCGACATAAGCCAAACCCCAAGTAACAGCCGTCCAGCAGCTCCCCTTTCCCAGAGTTCCCACAGCAGCAATTCTCAGAGCCCAGATCTGGAGATTTGGGCTCTCACAATGGCCAAAACCAGCTGTGTAGACCTTTGGGCCTGGGCTGGAGCGCCGGCTCTGAAGCCGAGGGAGGAGCCTGAGTGTCTACGCAGCTATTTTCTGCACTGTTGTGCAAGCCCCACAAGACTCAGATTTTAGGCCTGGGCTCTGAGACTCGCTGCCGCAGGTTTCTGCTTGCCATGCAGAGGCACCCCAGCGGCCACAATACAACCGACACCGCAGTGCTGTTTAGAAAACGCTAGCCTTCTCTTAGGTATGACCCCAAAATGGCCAGAGCAGCAATGCGTCTGCCGCGCCTTGGGCCAGTGCAACATACGTAAGAAGCTGCTCTGGCAACCACGGTCAGACAACTGCTTCCCACTAACACCAAACAAGCATCCACTTGGGACTGGACCATTTGCCCCTAGAAAAACCATACCTGTTTCTCCTCTTTGGTTCTGACATAATGAAGGATCTTCATTCTTGGTCCCAAGGGAATTCCCATGTCTTTAAGATCCTTCTCTGTACACAGAGCCTGGACAGTAAGTTACAACCCATTACTACTACAGTACAGGAAACCGTGCACTCAAAGGGATAGTCCATTCTCAGCATTACAGAGGCCAGGGATCCTAGGAGCTAACTGCTCTGATTTCAGTGTGCCCCTCTGGAAGGGAGGGAGCACGGATAGCATGGGAATCACTCTGCTCTGGAGAGAGAGGCAGCAATCTCTGAACTCAGCCTCAAGTGCAGAAATGCCTCCCACTCACACGCTTCTCATTTTCAGACTCCAGTCCAGCACGCCGCCAGCCTATCCGCCACACATAGGAAACCAGGGCTGCTGCTAGCACGGGCAGAATCAAAAGCCTGCAAAGGTACTAGTCACTTAGCCTTACCATCAAAAACCAGGGTACATTAGGCCAGGTGGGCTTTACTCTAACCAGAGGGCATGACATAGGCAAGAAATACCTGTGTGAACATGCCCCAATACCAGGGTGATGGGCACAGAGAACAAAAACATGAACTCTAATAGATCTGCAGGCAAGCAGTGAAACATACAAGAACAATAGCCACTCTGCTGGGAGAGCTGTTTTACCAGTGCTTGCGTGTCCAGTCTCTCCTTCTCAAAGACACTGCAGTACTCAGACAGCTCAAGCTTCTTCAGGGTTTCTTTCACTCCCCCAACATCTCCCTGTTCATAGGCACCCATCTGGGACCCCTGCAAGGACAGTGACGTGGGTCATGTTTACAGAGCTGGTCTCCTTCTTCCTTTACCTTCTGGCTACTATTGGTAGTAGGAGTGGGATTGTTCTCTTTTGTTTAGATCTACACCTGGCAGGATGGCACTGAGAATTCAAAGCTATTCTGCTACAAGAAAAGGAGGACTTGTGGCACCTTAGAGACTAACCAATTTATTTGAGCATGAGCTTTCGTGAGCTACAGCTCACTTCATCGGATGCATACTGTGGAAACTGCAGAAGACATTATATACACAGACACCATGAAACAATACCTCCTCCCACCCCACTCTCCTGCTGGTAATAGCTTATCTAAAGTGATCATCAAGTTGATCTGCTACAGAAGCAGGAGAACGCAGCAGTTATGGAAAAGCTGGAGTGTGGCTGTAGCCTACAGATTTCATCCTGAATCAATGAGATGCTTAACATGCACAAGCTGTGGGGAATTTACCTCTTTATTGCCGTCTTCATCCTCAGAGGAATCCTTCTGATTTGTTAGGAGATCAAATAATATCAGCGACCCTAAAAAATAGCCACATACACAGTCTCTGAGCAGACCATCAGATCTTATGCTGGAATAAACATACTTACGTGCCCATATCCCTCTGTTTGGTAAAAAAAAAAAAAAAAAAGGGGCGGGGGGCTTCCCTCCTCCTCTCCCACTCTCAAGTGTCCCGTGGTATGGAAATGGTACTTCAGCACTAAACTGCAGTCCAGGGTACTGTGCCATGTGCATACAGACACGCTACAGATTCTGAATTATTACACACAACCCTGGATACCCAGGACTAAACCCTTTACCTAAGCTATGGCCTGCAATGGAAACACCGCCTTTAAAGTCAGGGTTCCTCTGCAGGAAGAGCCGATACAGGCGGTTCATTTCCGAAGCAACAGTGTCCACGATGGTCTGGCAGTAGGTGGGGCTGTTGTAGAAGAAAACGTCCAGTATGGTGTCGTTTATGAAGTGACGCAGGCGGTTGATGCTCGGCAAGGTAATTCGCTCCAAATCGCTGAACGTGGAACAGAAAGGGATTGTTACGAGGGACAGGGATTTCACCCACGGCTCCTGTAGCTATTTCCTAGTAGGTGAAATCCTGGATCTCTTGAAGTCCATGGAGTTATGCCTTTGAGGATTTCACCTGAATTCCTAATTCATGTTAACAGAACATCGTAACAGAAAGGAGCTACAAACCCACCTTTCCTCAGAAAGGGAACAGGGTTCTCCAAGGTGTGGATGCAAAGAGCCAACCTTCCCTGCTGCTCCAGGAGCATTTAAAATCGCTCCCCACTTATGCAGCTGACATGCTGTTCCCCTGCACACTGCGGTGTTTCAAAGGGGTAGCTCAATAAAGGCTCTCGGGAGCCTTAAAAATCTCCTTCAGGAAGGAATTAGGTATCAACTCTCACGGACTCCCAAATCCCCTGCGCTGTGTTCTTACATTAAGTGGAAACACCAGTCTGAACTTCTGGTGTTACATGCCAGTAGACTACTTAGGGTGCAATTTCAACTGGACATCATCAGTCTGGCTTCATGAGAAAACTGGGCAGCAGGGCTGGGATCCTCATAGTAGGTGCTACAAACTGTTCCCGGTTCCCTTCTTCATGTTCACCTGTGTGTTTCCTGAGGTAAAGCAGCAGCAGCAGAGACTGCGCCGAATGCTCCTCTGTCATCTTTCACCCACCGCAGCAAAGGCGAGGCACTTTACAAAAGAGCAAGACGCTCCTGGATTTCACTCACTCAGTCACTGCAGTAGATTTACCTCTAAGGTGCTAGAATTTACTTACACGTCCACCCCCGTGGAATGCAAAGGGCTGTGCCAGTTCACAGGCAAGAACTCTACCCGGCCAATTTGTTGCTGCTCCTGGGCTTTCTTGAAGTGTGCTTGCAGCATGCTCAAGGAAACGTTACGGAAGTCGTTTACTGGAAAGAGAATTGAGCTCTGTATCAAGGCCTAGAAAAAACAGTTTGCTAGGAGAAGCCTAGTGTGTTTACTATGCTGAACAAGCTGAGTTGAAGGGACACAGTCAGCTTAAGACAAAACAGCCCACCTCAGTCTGAAGTTTTTTAACCGACTGTTGGTACAAGTAACACCGCAGATCAATAATTGAGGGATCAGACAAAAACACTCCACTTCTCAGCTGAAGCATAAACTGGATTTCACCATTTGCTCTGTATCAAGTCCGTTTCCCCTGGTTACTGGAGCTTTCACACAGCAACCGAGGAGAGAAAAACTTTTTAAAGAGCTGTGAAACCTACTGTAAAAGTCTCACACACCAGTAGGGAGACTTAGAGGCAGGGAGTGGATTTTAAACTACTTCTCACTGATTTTAGTTCACTGACTTATTTCAAGTTGATAGTAACCTTTTTAAACGTAGCCCCATTAGGTGCAAACTGTAAGATAGACTGCAGTATCAAAAGGCTTGCCTGCATGAAAACAAGAGAGACACTTTACCAGAATTAAAGACATCTGACCCCACAAATTGTTGAAGTTTGCAACAGCTTTGGTTTTATTATAGAAATTTACCTCATCTAACTTTGGTACACACAGCTTATCAACAGATCTCCTCTCCAAGACTCAGGCAGTTACAATGACAATATAAGCACTCTCTGAAATTGTCACGTTTCTAAAGACTCTTGGACGGGACATTAACTTGTGTTAGACTTTACTGGACAAGATTACCACCTAGCAATAGACTGAGTAGAGGACTAGTGTCACAGATCTATTCAGTTACTTGAAGAATCGGTATCTGATTTGGGAAGCTCACTATTTGAAGGATTAGGACACAGTGATCATTCCGATAAAAATGATTGTCAGAATCTGTCCAACTCTATCCAGATAACCAGCTTTCACTGCTCTTATATTTCAAACAATGCATCTTCATTGCAGTCAGCAAGTTCTGTCTTACAGTTTGCCAAGATTACTGTCAAGTTCTTTAAATGTGTGATGACAGCACCTCGTGTGTTTTCCCATCAGACCTGTGTTTATTTGTGCTCTCTGAGGGGTGATGCATGTGAAACGGCATCATCTCCTGTGCACACCTACCACACTGGACGATGGACCGGAACCGGATATCACATGCTGGCCCAATTCCATGAACTACAAAAACCAAGTGATCTATTTGCAGAGGCTCCCCTAAGAGGAGGAAAGAGAGAACCATTTACACAGCAGCTAACCGTTTACCTAACTGACGCAATATTCCTTGGAGATCTCAACCTCTGAGGCAGATGTGTGAAACCCTAGATGGGTCAGATAAGGGATAATGCAAAGACAGTCCCAGGTGCGAGATTATAATAAAGTTCGGTCCCTGGTTTGTGTGTCAAGAGCAATCGTAGCACTCAGTATAGCACTTCACACTTAAAGTACTACCTACAAATCGGATAATTTCCACACACACCCCCCCACCAACATACACGCACACGGCGGCTGGGAAATGGCCTTATCCCCATTTTACAGCTGAGTGAAAGAGAGGAAGGTGAAGCGATTTGGGCCTGTGACCGGGAGTAGAACTCCCAATGCTGCACTGGTTCCTCCACACCAGGCTGCCCTGTGAAACGTCACTGAGCTGCTATGCAGGTGAGGTGAAGCTTCTGCAGTCAAACCCAAAGCCTAGACATTCTCCCCTCCCAGTTGCCACGACCATTTCAGTGAGGCAGGTTGGGTGTCGAGGATCATGTACTTCTGAGTTATAAAAAAATCACCCTCAGCTTCTTAGAGACGTATTCACGTGGCTGGGCAGAGGTAGAGACTTTACACCTAAGTACAATAACGTGTTGTTGTAGCCCTTGCCAATTAGATTAAGAGACTCTCTCAATATCATCAAGGTAGGAAGACATGTTCCGATCACGCCACGTTGCCCCACTGAGCCACCAATGAGGTATGTCTTTAATTAAAGATTTATGGCTCAGCAGCTTGGAGGAGCAGGCCTTTCCGCAGAGGCCTCTCTGACTAAAGCAGGCATCAGGCTATGTTTGATTTTCATTCTCTTCTCTCCCACCTCTTTTAGTTTACATAAGATCTTTTAGAAGAGCCTGTAGGTGGATAATGAAGGGTTTTGACAGACAGAAGCAAAAGCTAGTCCTGGCAAGTGGCTGGCTTGGTGGCAAAGCTCAATTGCTATTGAAAAGCGTCAAATTTGGCCCACAGTTATAATTTACATTCTGTAAAGTGTACAGGAGAGACAGCATGGATCTCTGTGTGATATATACATAAGCACATACCAGGACATGAGTTTGGTTATGTTTTTAATAACAAAACTACATCAGCCACGATTTTCAGAAGTGACTGGTGATTTGAAGGGTTCAACTGACTATGCCTGATTGTCAGAGGGCAGGTGCTCAGCACGTCCTCTTCCCTCTTTCCTGTTTGTTCAGGCTATGAGCGCTTTGGGGCAGGGACTCTCTCTCACTAGGTTTGTGCAGCGCCCAGCACAGTGGGGCCCTGGTCTCAGTTGCAGGCTGTAGAAACTACTGTAATATTAGAATTAGCACATAAGGACATTTGTCAACGAGAGGAGATGACCCAGCCATAAACTGCATATTTAAGTCTCAAGCAAAAAAAGTTTTTTAAATTCTCTGAAGCCATATCACAACAAACAAGGCAGATAGGTTTTCCTCAACTTCAGTGGATGTGAATAAAGAACATTAACTTACCACAGGGGATGTCAACTGAGATGTTCTCCACTCCTCTCTTAACGGTTCTTGGTCGACCTTGTTCCGTAGGGGTTGAGCCCCAGTCATCAGAGGTCGTCACTGGATGGTAGTGCACCATCAGCTTCAAAACAGGAAGAGAAGGTGTGTTAGAACTCTGTGGTGCATGCAACACAGTTAAGCATCTCCTATAAAGGGGGATAAGCAACTCCTCATACATCTGTGAGGGACTGATGGAGCACACCCATCCCACTGCAAGGAGCAAAGAGCCAACCTGGCTAGACACTACATTAGATTCATAGATACTAAGGTCAGAAGGGAACATTATGATCATCTAGTCCGACCTCCTGCACAACGCAGGCCACAGAATCTCACCCACCCACTCCTGCGATAAACCTCTCACCTGTGTGAGCTGTTGAAGTCCTCAAATTGTGGTTTAAAGACTTCAAGGAGCAGAGAATCCTCCAGCAAGTGACCCGTACCCCATGCTACAGAGGAAGGCGAAAAACCTCCAGGGCCTCTTCCAATCTGCCCTGGAGGAAAATTCCTTCCCGACCCCAAATATGGTGATCAGCTGAACCCTGAGCACATGGGCAAGATTCACCAGCCAGATACCCAGGAAAGAATTCTCTGTAGTAACTCAGATCCCACCCCATCTAACATCCCATCACAGGCCATTGGGCCTATTTACTATGAACATTTAAAGATCAATTAATTACCAAAATCATGTTATCCCATCATACCATCTCCTCCATAAACCGATCGAGTTTAATCTTGAAGCCAGAGGACACAGATGGACACTGACACTGGATAGACGGAGTTCACTGTACTCTTTAAAATGTACTTGTATCTCAGCACTTGAGCTACTTTATATACAGTTCTATGCATAATCCTGCACTGCATTTTCCTTGTTATAATAAATAACACCTAGGAAAGACAGGTGTACATATTCCACACCATGCTGTCTCTGGGTGCCAGTATTCCACTTTGCATCCGTCAGAAAACAGACTGGAATGATGGCTTTAGCCACTAAGCCAATCTAACCATTTGGTTAGCAGCATGATTTTATACCTGAGGAAAGATGGGTCAGTGGTTAGGGAGCTAGCCTGGGAAACGCACCTTAAATTCCCTGCTTCATCACAGACTGGCTTGTATGACCTTGGGCAAGTCACTCAGAAACAATGCTAATGGCAGAACAGAAGTACCTACGTTAGAGTCTGATATAGTTCAAGGGGCACAACCCTCTGGCCTGGATGCAGTGACATCAGTACAAAGGTGCCTTACACCACAATTCCTTATTCCCATAAATGTAGCTCCATAAGGACCTTTATACAGGCAGAACTGCATCCACACGACGAGAGTACAATCTACAAACTACAATCCATCGGTGATCTTCCTGAAAACGCCATCCTGGCCACTGTGGATGTAGAAGCCCTCAACACCAACATTCCACACAAAGATGGACTACAAGCCATCAGGAACAGTATCCCCGATAATGTCACGGCAAACCTGGTGGCTGAACTTTGTGACTTTGTCCTTACCCATAACTATTTCACATTTGGGGACAGTGTACCTTCAAATCAGCGGCACTGCTACGGGTACCCGCATGGCCCCACAGTATGCCAACATTTTTATGGCTGACTTAGAACAACGCTTCCTCAGCTCTCGTCCCCTAATGCCCCTACTCTACTTGCGCTACATTGATGACATCTTCATCTGGCCCCATGGAAAAGAAGCCCTTGAGGAATTCCACCATGTTTTCAACAATTTCCATCCCACCATCAACCTCAGCCTGGACCAGTCCACACAAGAGATCCACTTTCCTGGATGCTACGGTGCTAATAAGCGATGGTCACATAAACACCACCCGATACCGGAAACCTACTGACCGCTATTCTTACCTACATACCTCCAGCTTTCATCCAGACCACATGATCCATTGTCTACAGCCAAGCTCTACGATACAACCCCATTTGCTCCAACCCCTCAGACAGAGACAAACACCTACAAGATCTCTATCAAGCATTCTTACAACTACAATACCCACCTGCTGAAGTGAAGAAACAGATTGACAGAGCCAGAAGTTACCTACTACAGGACAGGCCCAACAAAGAAAATAACAGAACGCCACTAGTCATCACCTTCAGCCCCCAACTAAAACCTCTCCAATGTATCATCAAGGATCTACAACCTATCCTGAAGGACGACCCATCACTCTCACAGATCTTGGGAGACAGGCCAGTCCTTGCCTACAGACAGCCCCCCCAACCTGAAGCAAATACTCGCCAGCAACCACACACCACACAACAGAACCACTAACCCAGGAACCTATCCTTGCAACAAAGCCCGTTGCCAACTGTGTCCACATATCTATTCAGGGGACACCATCACAGGGCCTAATCACATCAGCCACACTATCAGAGGCTCGTTCACCTGCACATCTACCAATGTGATATATGCCATCATGTGCCAGCAATGCCCCTCTGCCATGTACATTGGCCAAACTGGACAGTCTCTACATAAAAGAATAAACGGACACAAATCAGACATCAAGAATGATAACATTCAAAAACCAATTGGAGAACACTTCAATCTCTTTGGTCACTCGATTACAGACCTAAAAGTGGCAATTCTTCAACAAAAAAAACTTCAAAAATAGACTCCAGCGAGAGACTGCTGAATTGGAATTAATTTGCAAACTGGATACAATTAACTTAGGCTTGAATAGAGACTGGGAGTGGATGTGTCATTACACAAAGTAAAACTATTTCCCCATGTTTATTCCCCCCCCCCCCCCCCCGCCACTGTTCCTCAGACGTTCTTGTCAACTGCTGGAAATGGCCCGCCTTGATTATCACTACAAAAGGTTCCCCCTCCTCCCCCCCGCTCTCCTGCTGGTAATAGCTCACCTTACCTGATCACTGTCCTTACAGTGTGTATGGTAACACCCATTGTTTCCTGTTCTCTGTGTATATAAAATCTCCCCACTGTATTTTCAACTGCATGCATCCGATGAAGTGAGCTGTAGCTCATCAAAGCTTATGCTCAAATAAATTTGTTAGTCTCTAAAGTGCCACAAGTCCTCCTTTTCTTTTTGCGGACACAGACTAACTCGGCAGCTACTCTGAAACTTGTCACTACGAGAGTGTACCACTAAGTATATTGGTTTCCAAAAGACATGACTGAAGCAATACAAAAACCGAGTGTAGACCAGCACTGAAAGCAGAACTAAAGGGGAAAACACAAGTCTATCAGGCTCTGTCTGTGCTACAGACAGTAAACCATCAGGTTTTTACCTTTGGGTTATGCAGTATAATGATTTCTCTAGTAGGGGACTCAAGTTTCTTTTTCCACTCGTCCAGCGTTATGGCAATCATGTACGTTTCCTGGGGAGAAGAGAAACCTCTGCAAGTCAAACCAACATTTCCACAGGAACTCCACCAGTTGGGGGGTTTGCCCCCTCCCCTTATTGTAGGGTAGCTCTTAAAAATATTGTTGATTAAAAGGAGGTAAATCAGACACGAGTCTGGATCAGTGACAGTCTTATCCCTGGGTTAAATGTTGTCTTACAAAGTGCTTGTTGGGGGCACCCCTTAGGCTACCAGTTTTAACAGAGGCGACAGCTTCCACTTTAGACTCGATTGAAGTAATATCAGATTAAAGTTTTATGGAAAACCATTGTCCATAGGACGAGTTGCTGGCCATTAATACTAAATGTTTATAGGAAATCACAAATATGCCTGGCACCTTTTAGGTCACATAGCAGCTCTGTCTGTAGTCTCCCACCTATGGACCTGATCCTGCAAGTTCACACACACGAGTAATTTTAGTCACATAGGTAGTTCCATTGGCTTCAGGGGCACTATCTATTTGCACTAGTGAAGTTACTCTCAAGTGAGAGCATTTGTGAGATCAGGGTCTAGATTAGAGAAATATGGACATTACAGCAGACAAGGACAGGGAAAAGTAAGTGTGTCTGCAGCTTGAAAGAACCAACTAGTGCCTATGAAACTAATATCAGGCAGAAGAGCTGCGGGTAGCACTGAAGCAGAGATTGGTTGTGGGAAGCAAGCCACAAGAAGTGGGCTTTAAGGAGGGACTTAAGGACAGAGAGGAAGTATGCTTTATGAAGAGGGAGACAGAGGATGGCCCAGGCATGGAAGCAGCAAACAAAAAGATAGGAGGAGAGAGGGAGTGAGTAGCAAGGCAAGGAGATCTGGCAGAATGTAGGTCACACGCAGTGAAGCAGAGAGCCAGGGCTGGGACTGCAGGCAGTGGGCTGATAATGAGGACAGGCAGTTTAATTGTATAGCAGGAGCCAGGAAGGAGGCAGAGCTGGGATACGAGTATGGGCAGATTGCATTAGCTGCAGCATGTTGGTGAGAGGGACAATGGGTGAGGCTGCAGAGAAGAGAGCTGCAGTATTTCCAGTGGTGCTAATCAAACATGAAGTGTCACCCAAACATTCCCCTCGAGTTCATGTCCTTGGACACAACTCAGTGCCAATACCCCTCATGGAATTTGGGATGTTGCAGAAGCTAGTAGGGCTCAAGAGCAGACTGGACGGGCTGAGCGTTATTAGGCGAGACCTCTGTACCTCCAACTCTTCACTGAAGCTCTCCGAGTAGGGAATGTACTTGTTGTCCTTGTCTCCCTTATAAAACCAGGTGCAGCGTCTCACTTCAGACACCTCTTCCTCCCAATACATGGCACAGCACAACCTCTTCTTCAAATGCACGTCATACCTGCCCCCTTCCGTTGGAACTACCAGCTGTTCATCGTCTTTCCCTGTGGAACACAAGGACTGCGATGAAGTGTAATCAGACCACAAGGGGACATTACCAAGAGGTTTTAGACTATGCAGATCATGGGGGTATCAGCCGCTTCTGCATGGAGCTTACCTAGAAAATCCATACAATCCAAGAGCAAAGCCAATGATCTGTGTAAATAAACACAGTCGCCATTTAAAAAAGCCTCCTAGGATAATCATGCCTGAAAGTCAAAGCTTCCACACTGGGATGGAGTGGAGAGATCTGAAAGGCCCCAGGCTACAGACAATTGTTAGTTTATTATTGTCTGTAGTGTGGTAGCCCCCACTCTGTGAGGCGCTATACAGACACACAACAAAAGAGAGAGTCCCCTGCCCCAAAGAGCTTACGATATCAGTAAGCTAAGTGGTTTACATCTAACCCACTATGACTGAGAGCAGCAAGATCTTAAATGTTTATATTCATTTGTATTTCCCCATACCCTTTAAGACCAGATGATCCCAAAGCTCGTAAAACTGTATACAGACAGTACCACTGAGATGCAGCTCCCTTTGGGAAAGGAAATGGCAGCCAATCAGCGCACAGCATGCCCCACAACAGCAAAGAGAAAGAGTACTGGACAGGGGCCCCAGGCCACACCTCTGCTCTTCAAAGAGATGCTGTGGGATCTTTAACTTCCAGGCAGAGCAGGCAAGACATCCGATTTTCAGTCTCATTCATGTACTTGCATACTGTAAGCTCCCTACACTGGAATGGTCAAGGCCTGAGTCTGAACTCATGGCACCAGGAAATCTTAGCATTTCCAAGTGGAGGCAAAGGCCTCTAAGCAATCCCCTCCAGCACAGACTGAGAACTTCCAAGAGATTTTGCCGCTTATTCAGCGCAAAAATGTCACCTAAATGCCCTGGCTCTACTGTCTAGAGGGTCTGATCTTATTAGCTGGATTACAGGGACATTGAGTTAGGCAACACCTGTTACCTGCATGAGCTGCCGAAACATGACATCTTGAATCAGGATCACCCACTTCAGTCTAACCACCAGAACAGAGATGGGGCTAGATGACAAAAGACTCACAAAGCCATATTCCTCTCCCCCACCCTTTGCTGCTTCTCTTCCGGGGCTCTGCACCGATGCAGATCTGACTGCAGAAAGAGAGTCTTAGACGGTCTGCTCTTCAGGGCAAGGGGTGTCACTTTATATGTATGGACAGCAACTATCACACTGTGGGCACTATTATAATATAAATAAGTGTCTGTGCCATGCCAGACCTGGGAGCTCCACCCACACTCTGATCTGCACCGCTACCCTTTTCATATTAATAAATCCACGGAACAGTAAGATCCGCAGGAAAGTCTCGCAGTGGTGGAATTTAGCCAGCGTTGCTTCCTAACCAATTCCTACTTGCTGTACATGAATGCTGTCTCATGCAAATAAAAAAAAAATATCTAGAGTACTCAGTGTATGTGTCAAATTAATGAGGCCTGAACATTAAAGCCTTTTTGGATGCAATTTTTTTTTTTTAAGCAACATGAATAGGCCCCCTTCTAGGGAAGAGGTATTTCCGCAGAAACGTGGATACATTTAAAATTCCAGAGAGGGAAGACACTTTCAAATCCCATAGAAAAAACTGCACAAGATGTTTAGAACACTTCCCTTAGTCGTAGCTTCTAGCCCCAAGACAACATCAGTACAAAGCATCTCAAATTCTTAGCCTACCCAGTGCTCTTGCAGAGTTCCCTGTCTTGCAAAACGCATGATTCACTCTTGTTAATTCACCTCACCACAGTAAATTTTAAGGTTAGATATATTACCACATTTAAAATCAAGGGTTATTTAAACTAGAGAATTAGAGATGTTGGAGTTGGAACAGTCCCATGAGGTCATCTAGTCTAGTGCAGGGTAGTTCAAGACCGTGTTTGCTACCACTTCATCCACTCTAATCTAGAGGTGTGAGGATTCTGCCAGCTTCCTTCTGAACCTATCCCGCAACCTAATGTACCTTACCCTTAAGAAGCTTCTGACAAAAAGGTATTTTCAACTTACTTGAGTTGTGGGCCTCTTCTAACTTCTCCGAGTCTTGTCGGCTGAAAGGGAACCACCTCTCTCTAGAATCTACTACCTTGCAGTAAAACCAGTGAGGAACAACTGCCTCATACTTATTTGCAGTATCTGCCTCCACTACCTCAAAGGAATTGGATGATGGAGAAGGTTCTGCCTGCTGCTGTTCCACAGCTGACATTGCACCACCTAAATGAACAAACAAACAGAGACAGAACAAACACAGAGTTTTTATTTTTAAAATGTCTTCAGTTATGTCATTGCCAGCAGATCGAGGGACGTGATCGTTCCCCTCTATTCGACACTGGTGAGGCCTCATCTGGAGTACTGTGTCCAGTTTTGGGCCCCACACTACAAGAAGGATGTGGATAAATTGGAAAGTGTCCAGCGGAGGGCAACAAAAATGATTCGGGGACTGGAACACATGACTTATGAGGAGAGGCTGAGGGAACTGGGATTGTTTAGTCTGCAGAAGAGAAGAATGGGGGGGGGATTTGATAGCTGCTTTCAACTACCTGAAAGGTGGCTCCAAAGAGGATGGATCTAGACTATTCTCAGTGGTAGCGGATGACAGGACAAGGAGTAATGGTCTCAAGTTGCAGTGGGGGAGGTTTAGATTGGATATTAGGAAAAACTTTTTCACTAGGAGGGTGGTGAAACACTGGAATGCGTTACCTAGGGAGGTGGTGGAATCTCCTTCCTTAGAAGCTTTTAAGGTCAGGCTTGACAAAGCCCTGGCTGGGATGATTTAATTGGGGATCGGTCCTGCTTTGAGCAGGGGGTTGGACTAGATGACCTCCTGAGGTCCCTTCCAACCCTGATATTCTATGATTCTATGATTTACTAACACTGGAAGAAGAAATACTGGTAAGCGTGGCCCTCCCAAAACTGCATATTTCTGTGACAATAAGGCAGACTGAATGGCAAACTGCTACAAATGAGAGACTGCCAGCTGCAGAGATAACTTACTTGTTACAAGCTTATTATTGTCTTAATCCAAAATGTATCCGTCAGACAGAGATGACAAGCCCCAGAACAGATAAGTCTGATACAATTTTGGCTCAACTGACTCCACCACAGAAAGTCTGAAAGATGAGGATTCCACAGTGGCTTTACAATAAAATACCTACAGAAACAGTAAGAGAACCTGTTAGAAAATAGCAAATGCAATCAAGAGTCTGATGAAAAACAACCAGGCAGCATACCTAGAACAGCACTCAAGAGTCATGCCCAGAGAATAGGGTGACCAGATGTCCTGACTTTATAGGGACAGTCCTGATTTTTGGGTCTTTTTCTTATATAGGCTCCTATTACCTTTTCCACCCCGTCCCGATTTTTCACACTTGCTGTCTGGTCACCCTACCAGAGAAAGATATTTTACAATGAGCTGGAGTTAATGCTTCAGGATTTGACACTACGGTTCAATTGTGCTTCACACATCCCTGATTTCTGATACTTATGCTGAGTTTTCTATTTTAGAAAGAGAGTGAGTTTTTCTCCACTAAACATTTTGGGATTTGACAGCATGTGAAATCCAAAGGGGGAAAACTTGCCTGCTGCTATAGCAAAATCTCACATACCTGAAAATCCAACTATCCTTCCCAATTTTATTCTACTTGCACTTCCAAATACACTGAAACACCTATTTTGACTTCACAAAAAGCATGACTACAAAAGTGGTAATTGAAGTGGAAAGAAATTAGTCAGGAAACTTATGTTTAACATTGGAGCACAGGATACATAAGGATATTGATAGTGATAGGAATGGGGCACAGAACAAATGTCTGACTGTACCCCAGAATTAACTGTTCTTATCTGATTGTTCATTTTCTTTACTTCCAAAGTGTATTTCCTTTCACTTTCTATAACCTCTTCCACTTGAGAATCTCAAAGGCATTTACAAACAGTTAGCTTGTTCTTGCAGCACCCCAGCAGGTAATTAAATGCTAGACACATTTTAAAGATGTGAAAACAGAGAGAGAGAGGTTAAATGAGGTGTCCAAAACTACACAGCAAGTCAGTGACAGAGTTGGGGTTAGGATCCTGGTCTCCCGATTCCCAGACCTGTGCTTCAAAACTCTCTTTCCTTATCACAGAAAAAATCTCTATTCTTATTCTTTTAATTTGAAAAGACACTTTGAGGTTCAATTTGGATCAAAATTCACTCACTTCATTGGATGCATTAAGCCAAACAGATTTTCAAAATCCCCTCTCAAATCTGACCTCCCATTTAAATTTTAACCAAACAAACCTTTCTAAAAAAGGTTCCAGTGGAAACAGCTGTTTTTGAACAGGCACACTCCCCTGCAGTTTGGGAACCCCAAACCCTGCTGCAGTGAAACTGACTACATGATAAGGAAACCAACATCATGGATTTCAGTGTCCAGGCTAAGAGAGACCCACAGGTGAACACAGAGCATCAGCAGCGACAGGTGAATTACACTGGCAGAAATTATTTCCCTTATATATTCTAAGAAGCGATTCATGACATCCCTAGGAACAAGTGATTTTAAAGTAGGAGTTGCAACATCACAGCACCCCTTTAAATATAGGATGTTCTCATAGACCTTAAGGCCAAAAGGGACCATTCATGATCACCTCCTACACATTGCAGGCCACAGAACCTCACCCACCCACTCCTGCAGTAGGCCCATAACCTCTGCCTGAATTACTGAAGTCCTTGAATTGTGATTTAAAGACTTCAAGTTACAGAGAATCCACCATTTACTCTAGTTCAAACCAGAAGTGACCCCTGCCCCATGATGCAGAGGAAGGCATAGTCCCTTTTCCCCCCTGCCCCAAGTCTCTGCCAATCTGACCCCAGGGCAAAATTCCTCCCTGACCCAAAATATGGTGATCAGTTAGACCCTGCACATGCGGGCAAGACCCACCAGCCAAACTCCCCAGGGCCTAAGGCAACCACCTCACTCACCCCAACCTTGAACATCAGACCACAAGTCCCATACAAATTAGTTTCCCAAATTTCGACAACTCCAATGGTGCCCAGCAGAAAAGAGGGTCCATGCGAAAGGTCCCCGCTTCCTTCCCACACAGGTGTGCGTATGGGGGGAGGAGGGTGTAGAGGGAAACACCACACTCATACAAAGCAAACCTGTACAAAAACGGAGAGCTGGCACCCAGAGCTGGGCAGGGATGGTGTCCCTAGCCTCCGATTGCCTGCCAGAAGCTGGGAATGGGCGACAGGGGATGGATCACATGATAATTCCCTGCTCTGTTCATTCCCTCGGGGGCACCTGGCACTGGCCACTGTCGGAAGACAGGACACTGGGCTAGATGGACCTTGGGTCTGGCCCAGCAGGGCCGTTCTTACGTTCTTCTTAAACTCCTCAGGCACCCGGGGAACTGCTGCCCCCATCACCCCCCTCTCCCCCAAGGCCCCGCTCCCCCCCCCCGGGGGCCCATCAACCCCCTCTCCCCCAAGGCCCCGCTTCCCCCCCCCGGGGGCCCATCACCCCCCTCTCCCCCAAGGCCCCGCTCCCCCCCCCCGGGGGCCCATCACCCCCCTCTCCCCCAAGGCCCCGCTCCCCCCCCCCGGGGGCCCATCACCCCCCTCTCCCCCAAGGCCCCGCTCCCCCCCCCCGGGGGCCCATCACCCCCCTCTCCCCCAAGGCCCCGCTCCCCCCCCCCGGGGGCCCATCACCCCCCTCTCCCCCAAGGCCCCGCTCCCCCCCCCCGGGGGCCCATCACCCCCCTCTCCCCCAAGGCCCCGCTCCCCCCCCCCGGGGGCCCATCACCCCCCTCTCCCCCAAGGCCCCGCTCCCCCCCCCGGGGGCCCATCACCCCCCTCTCCCCCAAGGCCCCGCTCCCCCCCCCCGGGGGCCCATCACCCCCCTCTCCCCCAAGGCCCCGCTCCCCCCCCCCGGGGGCCCATCACCCCCCTCTCCCCCAAGGCCCCGCTCCCCCCCCCCGGGGGCCCATCACCCCCCTCTCCCCCAAGGCCCCCCTCCAGCCCCCACTCCCCCCCCGGGGGCCCATCAACCCCCTCTCCCCCAAGGCCCCCCTCCAGCCCCCACTCCCCCCCCGGGGGCCCATCACCCCCCTCTCGCCCAAGGCCCCCCTCCAGCCCACATTCCCCCCCACGGGGCCCATCACCCCCCTCTCCCCCAAGGCCCCCCTCCAGCCCCCACTCCCCCCCCACGGGGCCCATCACCCCCCTCTCGCCCAAGGCCCCCCTCCAGCCCCCCACTCCCCCCCCGGGGCCCATCACCCCCCTCTCGCCCAAGGCCGCCCTCCAGCCCCCCCTCCCCCCCCGCGGGGCCCATCACCCCCCTCTCGCCCAAGGCCCCTCTCCCCCAAGGCCCCCCTCCAGCTCCCCTCTCCCCTCTCCCCCCTCCCCCGAGGCCCCGCTCCCCCCAGGGCCCCTCCCCGCACTGACCCCGCGGCCGCAGCGTCTCGCCCTCCGGCCGGGCGGCTCCGCCTGTCGGTGCGCGGCTGGCCCGGCCCGGGCCCACGACCCCCGGCGCTGCGGAGGCGGCGTGAGCCCGCCCCCTGGGCGGGGCCGGCCTGGCTCCTCCTCGGGCGCGGCGCGGCGCGGGGGACAAGGCCCGGGGTCGGCGAGGGGAGGGACGAGGCCCGGGCCGGGGGCTGCGGGCGGGACGAGGCCCGGGGTAGGCAGGGCGGGGGAGACGAGGCCCGTGCGGGGGGCTGCGGGGCTGGCCTCCAAAGAGAAGAGGGGTTTGGACGGGCCCAAGGCGGGGCGGGGGGCAAAGGGCCGGGGGGCTTCTGGCCCTGCCCCTCCGCGGTGCCCTCGACACCGCCCTGGGGCCTGGCCCTGTCTCGGCCCTTCGCCCGCGCTCGGCTTGGCCCCAAGGGGGCTCGCCCCTCTAGGAGCCCGCCCTGCCCTGCCCTAGCCCTGAGCGCCCGGGGGGGGACGGGAGGGGTCCGGGGTGGGGAGACGGGACCGCCCGGGAGGGGTGGGGGGCTGGAGGAGTCCGGGGTGGGGAGACGGGAGAAGCAGTGGGTACAGAGGAGGGACATGCTGAGTCTGGGCTGCTGTCTAATCGACTGCTTTGAGAGCATCAGGGTGCTGTTTCCAAGCGCTCCTGGAGGAGGGTCCGTGGAAAGCTTGAGGAGGAAGGGTCCTGGTCCCCAGCGGGATTTCGTGTAAGTGTCACTCGTGGTGAAACACAGAGACATACAGACAGGAGGGTGTGCATACATGTGTACGTGCGCGCACACACAAGTGAGCGCACAGCACTGCTGGATCAGACAGAGAAAGTCAATACATCAGATGTGGCAGGGATGGTAGAGGTACTAGGAATACCTTGATTTAACGAGGTAAAATATGTATTTCATTTATTCATATTTATAAACATTTTAAGTGCCTTTCCCATGCTTTGACAGGTTTCAGAGTAACAGCTGTGTTAGTCTGTACTCGCAAAAAGAAAAGGAGGACTTGTGGCACCTTAGAGACTAACCAATTGATTTGAGCATGAGCTTTCGTGAGCTACAGCTCACTTCATCGGATGCATACTGTGGCTCACGAAAGCTCATGCTCAAATCAATTGGTTAGTCTCTAAGGTGCCACAAGTCCTCCTTTTCTTTTTCCCATGCTTTGTGCACTCATCCTATAAATTAAAATATACAATACAAGATAAAATATAAAGGACTGCATACATAAATAGATATCTACTCCACCATCTCTTGGCCAGCCTCCCTCTCAAAAAAGCTGGGGGAAAAGAGAGTAAAATACACATTGCAGAATTTCTGGCCAGTGTATAGAAGAACATTATAAAAAATTATAATATAGATGTATTTCCCAGCTGTTCCATTTCGTATCCGCTGGCGTGAAACATATCTCAGCTATCCAATAGTTTAAACGTAGTTTTGGGGAAAAAAGACTTTCTTGGGGCTGAGGTGGGAGAGCTTGTATATCTTCAGTGTTACATACTGTAAAGCTGCCCTAGTTTTATTTGTAAATGCTAATGGTTAAACTGCTATGGCTAGTACATAGAAACAAAACACACTGTTACTAAATGAGTACTTGTGGCAGGTTTCAGAGTAGCAGCCGTGTTAGTCTGTATTCGCAAAAAGAAAAGGAGGACTTGTGGCACCTTAGAGACTAACCAATTTATTTGAGCATAAGCTTTCGTGAGCTACAGCTCATGATCAGATAAATTGGTTAGTCTCTAAGGTGCCACAAGTACTCCTTTTCTTTTGGTGAATACAGACTAACACGGCTGCTACTCTGAAACCTGTTACTAAATGCAAATTCTAAACTAACAGCCAAACAGCACGACATTCAAATACTGTGGTAATTTGTCCCTCTCTTCCACCACACATATCTAGTTAGAGCAGTGGTTCCAAACTGGGGTTCGTGAAATGTTACAGGGGGTTCTCAGGAAAAAAATCCCTAATGGTGGACAGAGCTGTCCCTAGGGACCCCAGGCAGCACAGAGCCAGCAGCCCGGAGTCCCTGGACTTCCAAGAGCTAAGCAGATCAAAGCAAGCATATCTACTGAATCACAGTGAGGAGATTTAAACTTCAAGACTCCTTATAAGAAATGGAAAGGGATGTGGATATTTTTTGAATAGGCAGCTAGTATTGTTTTAAAAATTATTATGAAAAACAAGTTTAAGCTTTGTTCTAATGTGCATTGTTTGCCTGGACTGCTCAAGACCTGAATGCTTATGTAGGAGGAACTCTTTGAGTTGGCTTCTTAAATACCTAGATGCTGTTTCACATCTGACACTCCTTGATGAAACATAGGAGCCTTGTCTTATAACAGGCTTAGTCCAAGTGACACAAGCTACGAAAGTGAGATCTTGGAAAAGTGTTGCCGTTTTCATAATGTAATAAAAATACTGTAATGATAAATAATTAATAATAAATAGTGTGTAATAAGCGTGTCATAAAAACAAATTTTATATTTCCAAGATCACTGCTTTTATCATTTATACTCAGGTAAAGGAGAAAATCCCTGGAAATACTCATTTTTAGGAGGGGGTTCGGGAGACTTGGCATTTTAGTGAAAGGGGTTCACTGGTTGTTAAAGTTTGGGAACCACTGAGTTAGAGGGAGAGGGCCAATCTGAGAATACAAAAAGGTTGTTTACACGTTGCCTGGCTGTAAGCGCAACCTAGTGATCACATATTCAAATCAAGAGACTCAAGGCCCTGAATAATGGACCCCAATGGGACACAATGCAAAGGAAAACAATTTTCTCTTGGAGGCTGCCAATTTATTATAAAATGAAGCTCTGGCTGCTGCAGTTGAGCCAGAACAGTTAATCATTCTTGCATCAGACAGTACTGTACCTTCAGCTGCTGATTCTGCTGGCTTGCTCAGCTGATTGTATTTCTCATTCCACCAGTCCCTTTTCAGGAGGAAACACTGTGCTCTTTCTGGTTTGGTGCTGGGTCCCCTGTCCCCATCTCCTGCTTCTTTGTCTGTATTCACTCACTAACAATAGGAGAAAAGAGAAGCCATTCACTGCATACCAGCTGCTGTGTTGCAGAGTAGCTGTTACACAGAGGGCCACATGAAAGGGTTGTCGTCCTGTGTGCAGTATAGATCAGTGGGACGTTAGGCACTCACCAGGACCACGTGTGGCCCAGAGATGTGCTGTGGACAGACTGGCTTTATAGCATCCTGCTTTTTAAATTTGTGAGGAATCTCTGTGCTCATGAAAGTCAGTGATGAATAGCACTGGTTAGAGTCACGCATAGCGCAGGAAGGTGCAGTGTACGGTTCTACCACACAGCTTGGCCAGTGCATGTTAATCCTGATCCTACGCACCTCCGTCTGTTCCAGTCTGGGGATCCGCACACGTGCACACCGCGCTAGTGGGTACATGTACCGGGTGCCATGAATTAATTGAAAAGGTGGCTGCCAGCCCAAGCTTTTGAAGCCAAAGCAATTTAGAAGTCATAGCAAACTTGATTTCAGGGTTTCAGCTAGTCACTTTGCTCATGGCATGGATTCTTTGTGTTCATACAACAAACCTGCATGGCAGCCTCACAGGGTACCATGCTCTATATGCCAACTGCCTGCCACCCCCAAAGCAAATGAGCACTTCAGAGAGTGATCTCTAATCAATGCCATAAGACATTTCTTTAACTTTTATTTTTCAAAGTCTCTTGCGCGCACTGTGTCTTATCGATACAACCTAGTGCCTTAACATGAATAGGATTGTGCATATTTCTAAACAGATGGTGCTTTTTGAAACAGAAAGTAAATTGGAAGGGTTTTGTCTTTGTAGAAAGACTGAAAGTGCTTTTTACTTGAGCTTCTGTTTCCAGGAGTGGACAGGGTTGTTGTATGGGTGGCAAAGGCCCCATCCCTGTAGAGATTCATGTAGATTAGTAGCCCATTCTGGCCTCGCCGGCTGTGGTTGTAACAGCAGCACTTGACCGAGTGTTCCACTGTTTGAATTCCTTGTGATAACGATTGTACATTTCCATACTGTCTTTCATGTAGAAGGATCACAAAGTGCCTTACAAACACATACGCAGAGATCACATAACTTACCTCTGTAGTGCAACATGACAGCATGCACTCTAATAGTTTTAAGGCAAGAAGTGAAGAATACAGTCCGGTTGAACTGAAGAGGAATTTAAGACGGCAGAATATAATGACCAGAGTAGGACAAGGACACTGGGGATAATTCTTCTGAAAAGTGCTACGGAAGGATCAGTTTTACGTTTTGTCTGAAAGACAGATCGCTACCTCCAATAGCCACTCATTCAATAGCCAAAAGCACCTTCTGTTGTACCATCATTGCCAATTTGGTGTGTTCCTTACAGGACTCCCCTCCAAATGCTGACCCAGTTTGACCCCACTTAGTTTGTGAGAGTTGTGGAGGCTAGAAACTGCAGTAGGGGTTTGGGCAAGCAGAATGTCATATCAATTGGAATTTTTTACAGGCCAGAAAACGGAAGGGTGTGCTTTAATCTGCACCAGAGCTACCAGTTGTCCATCTTC
Source organism: Natator depressus (assembly GCF_965152275.1). Classification (NCBI taxonomy): domain Eukaryota; kingdom Metazoa; phylum Chordata; order Testudines; family Cheloniidae; genus Natator; species Natator depressus. Next base: position 2,006,337 of record NC_134259.1, read on the forward strand.
CACTATAACAAATGAAAGCTGCCATCTGCCTGATGGATAAAAGCATGCTGCTATTTGGCTAAGAGTGTAATCTACCAATAATGCCTCTCCACAGAGCTGTTAAGTAACTAAGCTTGCTGAAAGGATAAACTAACATTTCAGCCCTCTTTTTAAACAGGACATTTTCATTCCCGTTACCTCTGTTTCAATACACTCTCCTCCTCCAAACCTTTCCACTGAATTTTGTAGTCACACACGGTGGGTTACAAACCCTAGAAGAGGGCATCATCTTCTAAAAGGCTAGCCAATATCTATTCAGCCACAGTCACACAGGCAATTACAACTAATAGAGGTTTGTAGGCCACATTATCATTTTTGTTGGAGGTTCAGCTTTTTAATTTAAAAAAGAAAAAGCCCCATCTCCTCCTGACTTTGTCTGACTCCCAAATACCATGGATATTCTTGGACTGTTCCCTCGGAATGTATCGACTGATGTCATTCTTGCCCAGTTGTCAGCCGTAGTAAACCTTTGTCCCAGTCCATAGAGCACTGTGGATTATAAAGCAGTTGAATGTGCATGTTGTTCTTCTGTGCTGGCTCACCACATTGTTATGTTATCTGTTAGCTGGTGAGGTAGTCCAGGATTGCTCTGTGATCCTCTGTATTCTCAGAAATCATCGGCTAAAGCTGACAGTTGCATAGCAAGTGAGAGAATTCTGGAAATCACTATTAAAGACATTGGACTGTAGGAGGTACAGCAATTTTGTTCTTAATTTGGCTTTTAATAAAAGGAAACCAGAAGCTAAAGAGTAAGTTCAGTGAATCTCAAATTCTTATTGAATCTAATCACTGCTTCGTCTCCTCACTTACCTGTAAATAAGTGACTGCTATAGAGCTTACACTTAGAATACAATATCCTCGGAGAAAAGCAGCACAAAGGCTAAGATGCAGCTACAATTCTAAAACCATTTGTTATTTTAAAAAAACCTCTATGCCTATTCTTGAGAAACAACCCTGTCTTATTTCCATAACTGTGTATGCATTTCAGAGCTATAACTTCATGCACCAACTGCTTTCACTTGGATTCAGATGAATAACGATGGCCCTCTATTTGGCAAAGCAAGTCGTCATATGCTGCAGTTCCATTGACTTTAATGAGGCTTAAGCAGATGGTTTAAGCATGTGTTTAAGTCAGTCCCTATTCAGTAAAGCAGAAACATCTGTTTAAGTACTATACTGAATTGGGGCTTAATAAAAACTGAGCTTGGAGGATACACAAGACTCGGAAATAGCGAAGCTTCCTCTCCCATCACAAAGTTTAAATACATTTAAAATGATCATAACACATAAGAAATCCTCTGTCCATTTCTTGTTCACTCAGCTCTTTGTTCAAATCATTCTGAAAAAAAGATAAGTGTTCTCCCCTCCTGATATGGCTACCCATTCTGTATCACACCTCTTTCAGGCTCTGTTCATAAAGTGAGTCTTTTTGCAGCACAAGCACAAGGGTACAGAGTGGCAGGAGCTGAGACTGAAAACAGAGACTTCGCAAGTCTCTTGGATTTGCACTCTCTGACTTCTTGATGAGCTTAGTGTCCTGTTCCATGTTATCATTATGATGTCATCATTTTGAAAAGCAGTTTCAAGGTGTTCGCTAGCACTAAGTAACTTAATGGGCACTTTTGTTTTCGAGCTAGTCATAAGCCAGAATGTTTTAAAGTCCAGCTTGTCTTCACAGTGCTTCTGCACTTGAGAAACTAGGAGACTAATATCTTTTCCCCAATTAAAAAAACCTAAATAACGCATGAAAAGGGAGTGGTTAGAGCACAGCACTGGGGGGGCGGGATTCTTTGGAATCCATTCAAATTGTAGCCCATCTTCCTCTGCAAGCTTAAATAATGATAATATTCACCTTCCTCACATGGGGCACCTGTGACGATTAATTTTGGTAAGACACAAATGCCACACATTGTTAGTCTAAGCTGCATAACTCAATGAAGCAGGTAGCCTTTTATTTTGAAAATCATTTTTAGGGGACACGTCAGCAGGCATGCATAACCCTTTTTGGAAGGTAGTAAGGTGGGTGTTAGCACACAGGACAGGGAGGGGTTCACTGCAAAGAAAACTATGTTGCACTGAACAGCCCACATGGCGTAACTCCACAGCGCAGATGGCAGGTGCTCAGGAGAACATGGTCAAGCCCACAGTTAGATTAACAAAGTCAGAATGGTGCAAGATGCAGAGGCAAAAGCCCAGACCTAAGAAGTAGTATAATGCCACCATCTTAAATCCTTATTAGTCACAAGGAGTTTGAGCTCAACCTTAACTCTTCATTGCTTTTTTTGAGTGGTTGATATAATTAGTGTTTAATTAGCTGATGGAAGAGAGCTTTTAAAGCCTATAGTCAGAGGGAACAAAAGTTCTCATTGGTGATCATCTCTGAGAACTCATGGAGGACAGATGACGTCCCAGGGGGTTGAAGGGCAAACATAGTACTGTCTTTAAAAAAGGGAACAAAAGAGGCCCTGGGGAATTCCAGTCCAGTCAGCTTAACTTTGATACCTGGAAGGATACTGGAACAAATTATTATTAAACAACCAGTTTATAAGCACCTACAGGATAACAGTCAGCATGGATATGCCAAGCAAAATCATGCTACTCCCACCTAATTTCCTTCTTTAACAGGCTTACTGGCCTAATGGATAGGCAGTGTAGGTGATAGCTTGATTTTAGTAAAGCTGTTGACAAAGTCACCCATGACATTTTCATAATGAAACTAGGGAAATGTGGTCTAGGTGAAATTACCATACGGTGGGTATATAACTGGTTGAAAGTCCATACTGAAAGAGTAGTTATCAGAGATTAAATACTGGAATAGGCTTCCAAGGGACATTGTGGAATCCCTCTCACTGGAGATTTTTAAGTACAGGTTAGGCAAACACCTCTCAGGGATGGTCTAGGTCTACTTGGTCCTGCCTCAGCACAGGGGCTGGACTTGATAACCTCTTGAGGTCCCTTCCAGCCCTACGTTTCTATGAAAAGTTGCTCGGCAAAGTTATGTAAATTAATGTAAGTCACTCGCCTGTTTTGACCATTTTACTTCTAGCGAGGAGGCTGCAGGTTCCCCAGCCTGCACAATGACAGCGCTACCCTAGGTCACCAGAGAATTTGAAGAAGAGGAGCTAAGCTGTGCCGTTAATTTTGTAAGGTTACAGCAAATGGAGTATTTTTCTGGTACAATTTTTGTCTAGCTAACTTCATCTCAGCAAAGAAGCCTTTTCCCTTTCGTGTTCCCTTTCAAAAACAAAGTTTCTGCTAAATCTTAGATCTCTTCTGTGAGCCTGAAGCAGTAATTTCTGGGAAAATTTTAAGCATATTACGGAGACACAGCTAGGGCCCCACAGCAATTGCACTAAGGATTTCACATTCCTAGCACCAGGGTATTTAAACTGTGCACTAAATTAAAGGAGTACAAATGCCCAGAACAAATAGGTGTTTCTCTCTCTGCTCCTCCAGGGAAAATAACTAACTGCGACAGCAAGGGTAGTTACGTGGCAAACTTCTCACACATTATATAAATAAATATTCTGCCATGAAGTGTGCAGGTGAGAGGAAGTGCTAGTGTAACCCACAAGCCTTCTGGGTGTGGTGTTCTGTCCTATCTAGTGGCACCGAGACCACTTAGAGAGAGAGAAAATGAGTCTGCTCTACAGCCTTAGCTAACAGCCAGTTGGCTTTTAGCTCACGTGGTAGAGGCTCCTGCACTAAGCTCCAAAAGTCCCAGATTTGATCTCGCCTGCTGACCGGGGTCTGTCGCTGTTACACTAGGATAACATTAATTCTCAGAAGCACTGGTAGCATCAACCATTGTTTAATTCATTAATGTTGTACCATTACTTCCTGCAGACGTTCAGTCCTTGGAACCAGATCTCCCCCCTTATATTAGCATAGAACTGGAGGCTGTTTACAATATAGTGGCGAGCTAGAACGTAGCTTCTGCTCTTTGGAATCAGATTCAACTTTATATCCCAAACAGCGTTAGCTAGGCCTGGTTGGTCTCTGCCATTGCTATTAAACACGGTCCTCCAATCCAAAACATTTATTGGCCCAGACAGATTACTCTGCTCTTCTGGATTAGCCCAGAGTATATTTTCTAGACTGCCAACCACATGCATGACTATGAGGATGGATCTGAACAGTTGGAGAGGTCAGTACTATGCAGCAGAATTCAGGTGCGCTAAGGATGTAGAATCTGCAAACATACATCTTCTACTGCATTGACTAGCAGCATACAGAATGCCAGGCTGGATGGCTTCAGGAAAATGTGGTCATTGTTTCAGGAGCAAAAGGCTAAAGCGTTCACAGAACTAGTCTGCTCCAAGCTGTCACAAAAGTAGCACCAACCCCCTTTCAACATCATGAATGTCACTATTTCCATACCACTTGCTGCCTTGTCTTATGAGGATCTGCTGCAAGGACAGAATTCCAGGTGCTTTGGTTACAATAGGTTCCATTTATAGTTTCACACAAACTTTAAAGAAAGTCATTTCCGACTTATCAGTACAAAATTATTTTTAAAACTTGCCAGAGTTTATTTTCTTATCATACACAGTAATGACTACTAATGACTACTTAATTTCAGATGTGGTAGCCCCCCGGTTAAAGGCAGATGTTTTTCCTCTTCCCTCCACAGTGCACTGTACAGAACCACCAGTTATGCAGATTATAATGGATTACAAACTGCATTATGTGAAAGGACATTACAATTAAAAAGTGGATTTTTACCCCAATTTGCCCTGAAAAATCATTTCCAAATGTTTCACTTCCCTAGGATCATGCCGCCATCTCTCATTTGTACCACTGCCTTTTCAGAGGCAGAATTCAAAAGCTCCCAGTTGTGTTCCTTATTACCTCTCCCCCACATAAAACATCACTGAATAGTTCTCACTATATAGAAGAAAACAGTGTGAAGTTGCCATATTTACTGGTTGCTAATATGGTCTCTTCCACCAGCACTTCAAGACAGTACTACAGCGTGCACCAAAAAGACACAGAACAATACACATCAATCTCAATGACTAGAGTGATGAAGCTGTAAATAATACACAAGAATAGTGGTCCAAGAGCATGAAGTCTTGTTGTTCTTGCTGTGTGTTGCAATGCCTTTGTAACTTACAAAACTTGACAAATATTCCAGCTATTTAAGAAGCCGTGGGGCAGCAGGTGGCATCTACAGACACACATTTGGCCTAGTATAGAAAAGTCTGTTCCATACAACAGTTTCCTCTCCTGCCGATGAAAAGCATATAGACACCCACAGAGGCAAAAGCACTTTGTTTGGCAGTGTCAAAATTCCACAGTTGTCTGTACATTCGTTGGCCTGGAACAACAAACTGAAAATTCAGGACTGATGTTTCAGTCCTCCCTTCATTCGTCCACAGCCAATTTATTATTTGTTGGGTTTAAAAAAAAAAAATTAAAGTATCATCAGACTTTATTGCTTTTCGTGGTCAACAGAAGTTAGAAGCGGGCCGAGAATTAAGCCTAACCAGAGAGCTTTGGGATGTCCATAGCAGGCCTTGAGTTGTTACCATCTGTCTTTTACAATCCCTTTTTTTCCAGTTTTTCCAGTATGGCCTGGATTCTATGAACAGCCTCCTTCCTAGCCTGTCGAACATTGTCCTGGCCACAAGTCTCTATGGAATCCAGTTCCAACAGCTCCTTGGTCAGCATTTCCTCCAGGAGCCGGTATGCTTTGTCTGTCTTTTTCCCTACAAATTCATCCACCTCTTGCTCCAACTGCTCAACTTCCTCCATAACTTGCATAACTCTTTGAATCCCTGGCTGCATTCCCAGGGAGTTTGACAAAGGCTGGTCGCTGGGTTTAAAACCTGCATCCTGGTTCAAAGGTGGTTTCCTAGGTACATTATCATACATTTGGGGCTGTGCGCTGTATTGCACTTTGGGATTGAAATGGGATGGTTTGGTGTTTAGTTGAGTTGATTTGTGATCATTCATAGTCCCAGAGGGCTGATGATTGACTTCTGGAAAGTAGTTGTTGTGGTTTGCTCCTTGGTCTGGTTTGTCATAAGAAGTATCCTAAATCAGAAACAAGCAGAGGTTTTAAAATTTGTTTCCTTCAACACCAGTTTTCTTATCCCACATCCTGCATCAAAGAGGGAATGCAAGCAGATCTCTGAGTAACAGGGCCAGTCTGCCTCCCTGCTCATTTGGAAGATGTGCATGCCCAGGATGGCAGCGCAAAAAGGGTTCGGGTAATGGAAGTTACTAAGGATGAGGCCTGCACTTTGAGACTGTCATCCACCGTGATGTCATAATATTCTGTGACCTAATAACGTGAAACTTACACAACTTTCTTCAATAAGCATTGCTGCCCATAAACAAGCCCAAAAAGGAATGCTCAGAGACAGCTAGTGATCAAGTCTTTGACCTATTTAAGAACAAACTAGTTAGAGGAACCACATCTGGTTCACAAAACTGTGTGTCTGCGGAATGACAATGCGACAGCTGTGAAACAGCCCATAGCAAGGTCAGGATTATACTTGCTATAGCTATGTTTAACCATGATATTTGCTAGCAGGATTCTAGCACAATTCCTCTGGTATGTGTGGATGTATTTGAGTGGATCATGAGAGAGAGACTCTTTCCAGGGAGTGTATTACACAATTTTATAACTATTCCCAGATGACAAATTCATGGCCATGCTATTCAAAAAAATCCACATTAGAATCCTGCTAGCAAGTACTTTGTCAACACAGTTGTACCTTCCAGAGATCTGATCCTGGTGTGGCCAGGGCCTCTAACTTTAAAGAGGAGAATGGTGAGGCTAGGAAGGAACAGAATCCGTTATTCCCACAACACTAATTTTTAGCGACGTCTAGTAAAGGATTCCTGTGCCCAGGAGTTCACTTGGACAGGAACACAACAATTGTGTGTGGATCAGGACAGGCCCTTCTAGCCCAGTGTCCTGGCTCCCAGTGACCAGCACCAGATGCTTCAGACGAAGATGCAAGAAACCCTGCAGCAGGCAGATATGGGATAATCTGCCCCCCATAAAGGTCTCACCCTAATCCCTACTAATGAGAGACTGTTTTAAGACCTGGAGCATGAGATCTGATATTCCCTCCAATACCTCCCTTTAGTTTTTTGCATTAAGTATAACTCTGTATATTCTTTATGAATATCCAAGTTAATGGATCTAAAAGACCATTATGAGAATTCCTAGTTTTAATTAGTTTGGTTCTATGTAGTATGAACCCATTACTTTAACAGAAGGGGGAAAGGTGGAAGCACTTCAAAGAAATGAAAAGTACATGTGTTTTTCAGGGAAGCAGTGTAGTCTAGTGGTCTGATCACAGACCTGCAGTCAGAGAGCTCATCCTGACTGACAGATTCACTCTACAATTATTTAGCATTGTACAGCGTTCTGAAGTTGTAAAAGCAGTATGTAAATACTAAACAGTATTGGATTTCCAAGCAAGATCTCTTCTTTCCTGCGCCAGCGGGAGCTAGAAACACTGTAAAAGCAGCATGCTTAGCTTCTGGGGAAGGGGTTTTTGCACTGCTGTGCAGTGACCCATATGGCTGAGTTAATATAGGCACCAGTAAGTGTCAAAAAATTAAATCTTTACCTTTGTATCATGAGCTGGAGGATGAGGAGAAGGAGCTCCATTGCCAGGCCAGATTGGAGATGATTCTGAAACAAATGGACTTCCTTGGGGTGTTGAAGCAGCAGGCCAGGCATAACGTGGCTGCATCCCATAGATGCCAGAGGAAGCCCAAGATTCATCCTGGGGTCTTGGTTGTGGTGGTGGAGGCCCCTGCTGTGGAATGCCAGGGTTGGTATCTCCTCCATATGGATAGTGTGGGACAGGCATACCTGGGGTCTGCAGGAAGAGGGAAATGAAGGTAGTACTTTCAAAGACATGTTCACTCAGCCATTGGAAATACATTTGGACATGCTTCTCCACTCCTACTAAACACTCCTTGTTAAGAGCCACAAAGTCAGACCAGCTACCTTGGCTCTGACATGTCAGCCTATTAATTCTGAGTCCTAGGCCAAGGGAGTGGTTACACATCTTTATAAGAGTGGGCATGGCTGGTTCTCTTGGCAATTTATGTAGTTTAGCTGCAGTCTAAGTCAGCACAGTGTCAGTCAAAATACTGGGCTGTGTTGGAGAGATGAGAGACCTGGGGCATGAGATGGACCTCGGGATAAACATTTCCCGTGCTGGAGCCAAGAACAGCAGCTAAGTAGTGCACTTCTAGGGCTCAGACCTGAATGGCTGGTAGCTGGAAGGGCAGACTGCCCTTAGGCAAGCGCATGCCAACCTTTGCTTCAGAAGGGCTATATCCAATACTGAGCTGGGTTGTACTCACACCAGCCCCAAGCATATTCCCAAAGGAAGCATGTATTCCTTGTACTAGCTTCCTTACCGATGGTGGGGAGTATCCTGGGGCCTGCCTCCTGAGAGAGGGGCCTTCCGGGGGGCAGTCTGGTGGGGGATAATTCCAGTGCGAGGCTGGCGATGGCGGTCGGTACATGCTCGGAGACTCTGCTGGGTAGGTGGCCCGAGGGTGCCCAGAAGAATAGTAAGTGTTTGACTGTGGCAGATTAGCATAGTGTGGAGCAGCCCCAGGGGCTGAGGGGTAAGGGGCGCCATAGGCTCCATTTGTGTAGGGAGACTCCAGTCCCTGAAAAACAAGCAGAGAACATATTTGAGAGATGGACACAGATTGAATGTGGACAACACCAACCTGGGGGGGGCTACGAGCACTTTGGAGGACAGGAATGAATGCCAATTTGAAAACTGGTCTGAAATAAGTAAGATAAAATCCAATGTAGAGAAGTGCAAAGGACTGCACCTAGGAAGGAAAAAATCAAATGCAGAAATACAAGACGGGGAAATAACTGAGTAGGCTGCAATACTGCTGAAAAGGATCTGGGGGTTACAGTGGGTCACAAATAGAATATGAGTCAACAATGTGATGCTGTTGTGAACAAGGCAAATGTCATTTTGGGATGTATTAACAGAAATGTTGTATGTAAGACATGGGAGGGAATTGTTCTGCTCAACACTGGTCAGGCCTCAGCTGGAAAACTGTATCCAGTTTTGGACACCACACTTTCGGAAAGATGTGAACAAACTGGAGTAGTCCAGAGGGCAGCAATAAAAATGATAAAAGGTTTAGAAAACCTGATCTCTGAGGAAAGGTTGAAACAATTGGGCATATTTAGTTTTGAGAAGGCTGAGGGAGGATATGCTAAGTCTTCAGATATGTGAAAGGTTGTTACGAAGAGGACAACACGCAATTGTTCTCCATGTCCATCGAGGGAAGGACAAGAAGTAATCGGCTTAATTTGCAGCAAGGGAGATGTAGGTTGGATATTAGGAAAAAATTTCTAACCAAGTATTACGTACTAGAATAGGTTACCAAGGGAGGTTGTGGAATCTCCATCATTGTCTAACCTGTTCTTAAACTCCCAAACCCCTGTCTAGGTACACTTAAATCCTGCCCCAGAAAGACAGGAGGTTGCAGGGGATGGATTAGACAACTTCCTGAGGTCCTTTCCAGCCCTCCATTTCTGTGATTCTATGAGTGGCCAAAGGCTCTAGGGTCTGGAATAGGAGCAGCAACATAGCTGTGTAGGAGAAGAGTGGAATAGGTTTTAGACAACTGTAAAATAGGGATTTTAGTCTCAAATCAGGAAATTCAGAGTTATGGTTTCCATAGCAACTGTGCACACACCAGCAAGGAATATTAATCTTGTTGCTGTGGGAACCATAACTCTTTCTCACTGGAGTGATTAAAGTTTTACCATTGAAGTAGGATAGAGGTTTTGCATTTGAAAATTTGTGGGTTGGGGAAAAAAATATAGGGTAGAAATTTAATTGTCTTCCTCCTGCCATGTCTTATTATCAAGCATTACAGAGATTCCAATGAGAGGCTGACAAGAATGCTTTACAAACTTTAAGCCTCTCCACCACCCCTGTAAGGCAGGTCAACATTATTTCACTGTCAGGTGCTGCTCAGCACACTGCTTGTGATCCCTACCTTGTGCCCAGGTATACTGATTAGTACCGATTAGCCCTCTACAGGCTTATCCACATAACTGTTTCTGGTACTCCATAGCCCTAGAATCCCTGGAAAAGGTTGATTTCAATCACCCTGACAACCAAAGAGGTCAATCTCCTTTCCATTTCAACAGACCCTCATGATAAAATACCCCTTAGCCCCAACAGCCCTCTTCCCTCCGCAACCCCCTCTCTAGTTCTCACGATCCCTGCCTTTATACAACACTTACAGTCAGTGAAGGATTTGCAAATACTACTCCACATCCTGATTCCCCAAACAACCCCCACTTCTCCACATATATATCAGTTTCACAAGCCTTTCCAGTTCTTGCTTCCACTTCCTGATTGAGCTGGCCATCAGCACTGATTGTCTATCTCAGAAGCACACACTTGTTTGTCATATTGTATTGTCATGTCAATCACAGAAGCACCATGATTACTGACCCCCTATATTTGACACTGATATTGGATTTGGAAAAGTAAGGAGATTCACATAAGAACCAAGCTAAAGTTATACAATGTCACTGTGATACCCACAAGGTTATATTCTTCAGAAACTTGGCAACAGGAAACTTAATGCATTACATAAGAGATGCTTACAGAGAGTACTTGGTGTCCACTGGTGGGATAACGTAACTAATGCTGATGTGTTACAAAGGACTGACCAACAGACTGTAGGGACAATGATTTGAGAAATAAGGATGAAGGTGTTTGGGTATGTAGTACAGATATGAAAAGACTACGGCTGTCAAGTGATGAAAAAAATTAAATGCGTGATTAAAAAATTAATCACGATTAATCGCACTGTTAAACAATAGAATACCATTTATTTAAATATTTTTGGATGTTTTCTACATTTTCAAATATATTGATTTCAATTACAACACAGAATACGAAGTGTACAGTGCTCACTTTATATTTATTTTTGATTACAAGTGTTTGCACTGTAAAAAATAAATAGTATTTTTCAATTTACCTAATACAAGCACTGTAGTGCAATCTGTTTATCATGAAATTTGAACTTACAAAGGAAGAACTATGTACAAAAAACTGCATTCAAAAATAAAACAATGTAAAATTTTAGAGCCTGCAAGTCTACTCAGTCCTACTTCTTGTTCAGCCAATCGCTCAAACAAGTTTGTTTACATCTGCAGGAGATAATGCTGCCTGCTTCTTGTTTACAATGTCACCTGAAAGTGAGAACAGGCATTCTCATGGCACTGTTGTAGGCAGCGTTGCAAGATATTTACGTGCCAGATGCGCTAAAAGATTCACATGTCCCTTCATGCTTCAACCACCATTCTGGGGGACATGCATCCATGCTGATGACGGGTTCTGCTCGATAACAATCCAAAGCAGTGCGGACCGACGCATGTTCATTTTCATTATCTTATTCAGATGCCACCAGCAGAAGGTTGATTTTCTTTTTTGGTGGTTCAGGTTCTGTAGTTTCTGTATTGGAGTGCTGATCTTTTAAGACTTCTGAAAGCATGCTCCACACCTCATACCGCTCAGATTTTGGACAGCACTTCAGATTATTAAACCTTGGGTTGCGTGCTGTAGCTATCTTTAGAAATCTCACATTGGTACCTTCTCTGTGTTCTGACAAATCTGCTGTGAAAGTGTTCTTAAAATGAACAACATGTGGTGGGTCATCATCCGTGACTGCTATAACATGAAATATATGGCAGAATGTGGGTAAAACAGAGCAGGGGACATACAATTCTCCCACAAGGAGTTCAGTCAAAATTTAATTAATGAATTATTTTTTTAACGAGGATCATCAGCATGGAAGCATGTCCTCTGGAATGATGGCCGAAGCATGAAGGGGCATATGAATGTTTAGCCTGTCTGGCACGTAAATACCTTGCAACGCCAGCTACAACAGTGCCATGCGAATGCCAGTTCTCACTTTCAGGTGACATTGTAAAAAAGAAGCAGGCAGCATTATCTCCTGTAAATGTAAACAAATGTGTTAGTCTTAGCAATTGGCTGAATGAGAAGTAGGACTGAGTGGACTTGTAGGCTCTGAAGTTTTACATTGTTTTATTTTTTGAGTGCAGTTATGTAACAAACAAAAAAAAATCTACCTTTGTAAATTGCACTTTCACGATAAAGAGATTGCACTATAGTAACAGTATGAGGTGAATTGAAAAATACTATTTCTTTTATGATTTTTACTGTGCAAATATTTGTAATAAAAAATATACACTTTGATTTCAATTACAACACAGAATACAATATATGAAAATGCAGAAAAACATCCAAAATATTTAATAAATATCAATTGGTATTCTGTTGTTTAACAGTGCAATTAAAACTGCAATTAATCTTTTGAATCAAGATTAATTTTTTGAGTGACTCGCGTGAGTTAACTGTGATTAATTGACAGCCCTAGAAAAAACGCATTCCTAGATAAGCCCTTGACTGGACACCACTTGGTGGAAGAGGAGGACAGCAGATGACATATAAGAAAACTATTGACAAAGATGTTGCTGATGTTCCAAAGATGGAACAGACTACAATGGAGTAAGAAATGTGGCAACCCTGGGTTGCCTCATGTGTCATAGGGATGAGAGCATCTGCTTTGAGCAGGGAGTTGGACTAGATGACCTCCTGAGGTCCCTTCCAACCCTGATATTCTATGATTCTATGATTCTAATCCAATCCCCACCCCTCCACCCACAGTGCAGCACTCTCAGGGTCGCGGTAAACTATGTGACCATGTGTGCAAGCTTCCCAGTTTCTCATCAGGAAGCGCATTTGTGGTCCTTGAAGTCATAATCCCACCCCCTGCTTTTCCAGCCCTACACTTCTCCCTCACGGGACATTCTGGAGGCCTTACCAGTGTTGAGCACTGACCATGCTCCTTTATGGCCAGGATGTACTCTGCCAAGGACACAGCCCTACTCCCAGTGTCTGGCCTGTTCCTCCTAACCCATGCCTGAACATCATGTGGGAGGATCTCCAGGAACTGCTCTGTGATTAGCATGTCAGCAATCCGTGCTGCACTCGTGCTTTTGGGCTGGATCCACTTGTGGCACAGCTCGGATAAGTGAGCGTAAGCCTCCTGGGGTCCCTCTGCCTCCTGGAATCTGTACTCCCTAAACCTGTACCGACACATTTCTGCATAGTCGTCAGACTCCCTTACATCACTGCAATGAGTCTCTTGGACTTGCCTTGGGAGACACAGACTCATACGTAGGGACCACTGGTCTTTCAGCCACCGATATGCCCTCTGAATATGTATCCAGAATGAGCGTGATGGCCGTATGTGGTCTGGAGAAGCTAGGGGAGGAGGGAGTGCTTCTCCAGGTCTGACCTGGGAGCTCAGAGCCAACCTGTTCGCTCTCTTTCCTAGCTCCAGGAGAAATTGCTGAAATTTTGTTTCTGCCTCCTCCCACCTTTTCTCTGCCTCCTTGCGCCTCCTCTCCCCTTCCAGAAGCTGGAGGAAGAGCCACTTCACCAGATCATCTCCTTCCAGAGAGCCTATATCCTGTTTTGACTGTGGGCAAGCAGCTGCAACACCCTGGATCAGACTGTCTCCTCCAACATCCCCATCTAAACGCAGTGGAGAGGATTCAGAACCTTTCAGTGAATCTTCTCCTTCCATCACCTCCTCCTCTTCTGGCTGCAGAGCTGTGGCCATGTCCCTCTCCAGTGGATGATCTTATTCCATCATTACTACTTCCCCCTGTAGTGGACAGTCTCCCTGCTTTACCTCTTCCAGGGGCAGCAGGTGCTGTGCTGTAGCACCTTCCAACTTGCCTTTGCTCTTCAGCCCTGCATCCTCAAGCACATCTGTCTCAGCTGGCTTTTGGGGGGGCACTTTCCCCTCAATCTAGCATTTTTCCTATAGTAATTGTGTATTTTCTTTTGCCCAGAGAAATGAGATAGTACACTCTGCCTTCAGCTGTTATACGCAAGTTTCCTTCAGCCCCCAAAATGGGCTGTCTTGGGGCTTCAGGTTTCTCTGACCCAAATTGGAGTTTTGGCAACTTGTAGCTGTCTTTGGACTGCCCACAGTGGGTGGTCACAGGGACCTGTAAAATCACGATGGCTCCCACCAGCCTTGAAATCTCTCCTTGGTCTTACTACATACATCTTGGTCATATGCAACATGTATATGTAATAATGGTGGTCAGTGACACACACCAAGGCTCTTAGCAACGCAGCACAGGAAGCAATGAGAGGGAATGGAATGCAGTGACATCCACAAGACAGTTGGAGAAGGTCAGTTTTGTTCTGACCAGGTAAGCTGGTAGAAGAGTCTGGTGCAGGACTGAGACGTGGGAGGCTGAAGTTGCTGTCTGTGGGGAAGCTGTGTTTATAGCCTAACCCCTCTGTCTCTGTGCCTAAATCTGCTACACTGAGAAGGGCATTTGTTAGTTCTGTCTCATCCTCACAGTACACTTCGTCTTTAGAGGAAGAGAGGGCCACAGCGGTCACAGCAATAGAACTGTCAGAACTAAGAAGGTGCTGACTTTATAATGGTTACATTCTCAAGAGTAATACTTGAATAAATTAGATAATTTTGGAGGGGAGAATAAACTGACAGCCTTAACTGCGCATTGGCAAAATTTTGTTTGGAAACATCCAAGCAACTTAGATACGAAATATCTTGGAGCATGTGATCTGGTGAATTAATATTTACTGATGTGGCTATAACACAATGGGATCCTGCTCTGTGACTCAGACTCCTTGGCACTACTACAATACCAATAATAAATAACACTAACAGCCAAGAAGAGTGAGTCATGGGACCAGAGAGTAGAGAGAAAGTATTCTGTCAGTTCCCTTTCTTCTGCAGGCAAGCGGAAGAACAATGCCCTCTACTGAGGATTAGACTATTCTTTTTTATTATTTAAAGTGTCAGCCATTCTTACAGATTATCAGGCATTTCACTACCTACACAGCTGGGGCCTTTTATTTTGTTAATCTCTTTAAAAACAAGGAAAGTCATAGGAGTCGTTCTCAAGCACTAAATTCCCATCCTCTTCCCCTCCATTGGAGGATGCATTGAGTTCCTAGATTACTTTGGCTGTAATGCAACGAGCAGTTGGGACCAGACTCTTTCCCTACATGCACATCACATGTGTATTTCCAATCGTGAGGTTTGCTAAACAGTTCCCATACGCTCATGCCTGATGCAAGTCCTGTCATTTATAATGACAACAGCTGGCTGACATTTTTCAAACAATTTATTCCAATTAAAAAAATGGCCTATTTGAAGAGGGATTTTTTTGCAAAAAATTCTCTTATTTGGAAAAAATTGGAAGAAAAATTTAACTACTTTTCATTTTGTTTTTCCTATCCCCACCT
The DNA here is from genome assembly GCF_965152275.1 of Natator depressus. Taxonomy (NCBI): domain Eukaryota; kingdom Metazoa; phylum Chordata; order Testudines; family Cheloniidae; genus Natator; species Natator depressus. The sequence continues at coordinate 2,021,735 of NC_134259.1, forward strand.
TTTTCAACTTTGCCAATGAATAAGACAGGGAGGAAACTGCTTTCCATTTTTTGTGTAAAATGTTGAATAAATTAAGTTGCTCCTTTTCAAAAGCTGGGAATTAAAATGATGCATTTTCTGCAAAAAGCGTTTGTCATCTTTTACTAGTGCTAATACTGACTTTGCCTATGAGTAAGTGTTATTATTCCAATATTCCTAATAAGAAATATGTATTTTTTGTAGTGCATTAGCATCACAGGGCCCATTGTGCGAGGCACTACACACCCACACTTGCCATTGCATTTATACTATTTCCAAATAGCAACCGTTTGACCTGTGCATATCCAATGGCTCAAGTTGCTTTTCCTACATGGCTTGTGTTTTTACAGATTTTACTGTACATCCAAGTTCATTCAAGGAGCATGAAACACTCCTTATCCATAGTCACCAGAGTGAGGGTGTTAGTGTTCCCAAAACAGAAAAAGCTCTTTCCTTTTTAACCAAATAAAAAACGCACTAACACTGTCAGGTAAGAAACACGGTCACACTGGTTCTCAAAAAAAAAGAAGTGTAAAGTCCTTAGAGAATGACTGCTCCAACCACAATCACGATGGGAAACCAAATTCATCTTGTAACACAAACCCTAGCACATCTCATGCTATAGGAGCATAAGATGAGATTTTACTGTTATACTTTAAGCAGATGAGATGCAAGTATGAAACCCTAAAGCAACACGTGCTTTGTAATTAGCTAAATAACGTTTTCCAATGAGAGGAGTGTTCAAACAGAACATACCAGATTGCTATTGTATAGAGTAGGGCTTTATAAACAGGGTCACCAGCCATACCAATGTTGTATCTGCTTTAGTGGCAAGATAAGAGCGAATTTCTTCAGCTGGCAGGATAAAGAAACCAGAAGAATTTGCCCAGTACCAGGGTGCAAGAATTCCAAACACATCAAGGATGGGCAGGGAGAGAAGGGCAAGGAAGAGTCTACTCTGCCCGCAGCTTTCAGGGAGTGGGCAGAATGGGTATGTCTTTCAGCATTTTCAGTCTATACTATAGGATTAATTTTGGCTGCAATGTTAAATTACACAGGCATTTTCTTGCTTTCCGGAGCTCTAGTCTCAGATTGTAGCTTCTAGGGTGATCTAATGGTAGGGCAGAGGAGTGGGTTCTATTCCCACTTCCACCACTGACTCACTGCGTGACTGCAGGCAAGTCACTTTTTCTGTCTGTTCCTCAGTTTCCCTATTTATAAAACAGAATAAAAACCTGCCTAACACATGACTGTTTTAAGAGTCTGTAAAGCATTTTGGCATCTTTGACTGAAAGACACTAGAAGAGTCATTTGGGATTCTTCATTTAGTTGGACCACTGATAAAAAAATAATTACCCAAATTACTCTCAGTTTGCTGGCAACAAGACACAGTGCATTTCATATCAAGCAGCTGGAAGTCACCAACACTGACAGCAAAGGAGATTAATACATTTGCACTGAGCTTCAACAATTAGCTAAAGAGTTTCAGGCATGGATGCTAAAGCAGTTTAAAGTTTCAGTGTCCAGTTCAAACCCAATTTAATATTTTCACATCAGTGTGCGGGATTTCCTGATGCTAATGCAGTCAGGAGAAATGGGCAAAGGAACCAAGTGCTTAGGAACATCGCCTGTGGGGGATTCTTGGGTCCTTTCTTTTCAAGGGAAACCAGCCCTTTAGTATTGGGGTATGGCTTTAACCTCACCCCAACAAGACAAACCTTTCAGATTCAAAAGAAACAAGAGGTGAAAGAGTTGCCCTTCTACTATACCTGGCTTTGTAACTCAGGTCCAGCGGGGTACGGACTTGGGTAGGGAACTCTAGGCTGCACTGCAGAATTCCAGTAGTTGGAACCATAGCCAGGATAAGGAGGCTGCTCCTAAGAAGGAAAATAAAAACTCATTTGCAGATAGCAATGGTCACAGTCCAAGGGCAACTGCACGTTTATTCCTCCTCCATGGTCCAACAAGTGCACCTACTCTCAGATTTCTGGCTCCCCAGCCATCACCTCTCTTGAGCAGAGACACGTCTCTCCCCCATTACTGGAGTACTTCCAGGCTGCACAGATCCCTGCCTACACTGTGATTTCCCCAGCTGTCAGACTGCCTAAACAGGCCTGCTTTACTTTTCTCCTCAGAGGCTATAAACAGTGTAATTGCCCACAATAAAGTTACCACACAGCTCTAAGCAAGCAGATTTTATTCTTAAAGTAAAAATCATTACAGAGAAAAAATATAAAAACAATAAAAGAACCTACACGCATGCTAATAAGCTTACCAGAGATGTCCCCCTAACTCCAACAAGGCTTCTGGCCGATGAACAGTCCTTCAAACCCCACACAGGAGTTTTTCTGTGGCCACAAGTTCATAACAGCTTTTGCTCAGAACAAGTGCAACCCCCTCCCCGCCCGCAAATCTGAGAGTCAGTCTTGTATCCAGTTTGGGCTTCTGAGCTTGTCCTCGTGTAACAGGCAATCAGCAAACAACGCACTTTCCGCAGGGCACGGCTGCTAAAAATTGGGTGAGAAGGCACCTTCCCCTCCTCCCAAGTATTTCCTAGCAAGCCCACTTAATTTGGTTTGTCTAACACACAGTTTCAGAGTCCTCTGAAGCTCACAGCACTTCCCAGGGTTTACATTAGTCCTGTCCCCCCCCCCCCCCATTAAAGAAGCTGCATATAATCCCACAATAATACATAAACATTAGCATTTTTATACAATCAACTCCTAAGATACTTAAACTTCATTCAAGTGAGGTTTGCCCAGGACATTGCCATGTCGGTCACAGTAATGAACAGAAGTCTCCCCATTCGGGAAAGAGTTCATTCCGTGTATAACAAGGAACAGCAGCCCAAGCTCATTAAAGATACAGCAGCCACAAAGAGCTACAAGAACTCATGCTGCCCATTTGCTATTAGCAATACACAGATGCAGTTAACTCCTCATGAAAAAGGCTCTTGGACTGTGCTCACTGACATTCATGCTAGGTACTGCTGCAAACAACACTTTTACAGACACACCTCTCCCCTGCCGTCCTTGCCTTTGCTATATTCAAGCTTACTAGGTGCCTTTCACTGTGAGAGCTGGCTGCTGGCAGCCAGGATCAGCCTGATGTCAGGAACTGATGTGGAACACTGGCAAGCCTTGCTCTGAGCTGTACAGGTAGCAACACAGCCCCTGCTGCAATCTTCATTTCCAGGAACCTGTCTGTGCTTAGGGTGAATCAGACTGTTACCATCTTACTATGACAACAGAGCTAGGAAACCATTCTTATCTGACACCCTTTTCAGCACTGCACTGTAATCCACAGCACTTCTCTAGCACCTTCCATCAGGGGATCTTAAATTGCTTTACTAAACAAATGAGCCTCACAGTTCCCATGGGAAGTTACTCCTCTATAATTGTACAGGATGCAATGAGATCGCCAACCTGCTTTGTTCCTCTGAGCACATATTGTGGGGGTCTGTACAGAGAAAGGAATTGAAAGAGACACAACCCCTTTCTAAAAGCATGTTTTAACACATCTTCAAGCTAGCTCTGCTCTCAGCATACTTCTCACAGCTTACAGGAGGACAAGCTCCCAAGCTTGTGATCCCCAACTCTCAGACCAGGGCAGGGTGCTGACAGCACCATAGAAGTTGGATGCTCTGGGTAATTTCACTTTTGACCATGAATAAAACCCTGAATGTTCTAGACTCTAAAGTAGATGAATTAACCTTTGGAGTCCAACAAGCAGTGTTAACTCTAGAAACCACCGTTTGATCCACTAGTTCTGTGCTGCTTAGGATAGGAAAATTCAGACCTCATTCTGTTTTTCTGATGTCTCTTTTCCTTCTACAGTTCTTCCCAAGTCACATAAAGAGTGAGTTACCAGATCCCACTACCCAAGATAACTCCACTCACCAGCCGCACTTCATCACCCCTTAGCCTGCCTGAAGAATTGTGCCTGTGGATTCTGAGAAGATACTTGGCTACCACCAGTGATGTCTAGACCCACATGCCTTAGGAGAGAGATTCCCTTTAGCCTGGTGACCCACCTGCTAAAAGGACCAAATTAAAATACAACCACAGTCTATTACCTCTTTGCCTTGAACTGTATGAAAAATGGGTTGTTTGGGGGAGGAGGTTAACGAGGGGAGGGGAGGGGAGGGGATGAGTGCAGACTTAGGAAAGAGCACATGATCTGCATTCATGTATACCCACTGCCCCAGAGGGTATACATGAAAAGTGAAAAGTGATAGCACTAGAACTAGCAGAAGATTAGACAATGTCTAATCAAAAACATGCAAAGAGAATCCATAATAAGATATGTTGCAGTGCTGTGAATCCTAGAATACCAGGGTTGGAAGGGACCTCAGGAGGTCCTCTAGTCCAACCCCCTGTTCAAAGCAGGACCAATCCCCAACTAAATCAGGGAAAGAAGAGCTTGCCTGAACAGTCTGCTGTATGTGACTTAACACATTGTATAAGGGCCTGAAAGCATGTTAAGGTGTCAGCTATTTTCAAATCCTCACACACAATGTAATTACAAGCCTTTCCAGGCTTCTTGCCTCTCCAGGCTAGCTGCCAAAACCAGAATTCCTCCCTCTCCGGGCTTTGAGGTGGCATTGCACAGAGGCACTTTCCAGTAGCTGTAGGCTCAAGCCTCTAAGATAGTGCACCAGTGTGACTGTGGCAAGCTTAAGGGCGAGCTGATGCAGAGTCGGCTTGAGTACAGAAACAGCAAGAGAAATGTGTAATCAATTAAGCAGAGGAGTGCAAAGGATTCAGGAACACAGCAACAATTTACCTTAATTGCATCTCAGGGCAGTCATCTTTTCCACACCAGGCTAGTGACAGACCACTACACCTGGGGCATCTGCACCCTGGAACCCCAGGAGCCCCAGCTTCCCCAGCTCCCTTCAGGAGTGCTCATAAGGGACACCCACACCCCCGGTCTCTAGGGCAGGACCATGCCCCGGGGACGCCCCCAGCCATGCTCCCCTCCCAGCCCCTAGGGGCCTTCCAGCCTCCGGCCCCGGGATCGCCCCCCCCCCCACAGCGCTCGCTCCGGCCCCGGCCCCGGGATCGCGCCCCCCACAGCGCTCGCTCCGGCCCCGGGATCGCGCCCCCCACAGCGCTCGCTCCGGCCCCGGGATCGCGCCCCCCACAGCGCTCGCTCCGGCCCCGGGATCGCGCCCCCCACAGCGCTCGCTCCGGCCCCGGGATCGCGCCCCCCACAGCGCTCGCTCCGGCCCCGGGATCGCGCCCCCCACAGCGCTCGCTCCGGCCCCGGGATCGCGCCCCCCCCAGCGCTCGCTCCGGCCCCGGGATCGCCCCCCCCCCCCCAGCGCTCGCTCCGGCCCCGGCCCCGGGATCGCCCCCCCCCCCAGCGCTCGCTCCGGCCCCGGCCCCGGGATCGCCCCCCCCCCCCAGCGCTCGCTCCGGCCCCGGCCCCGGGATCGCCCCCCCCCCCCCAGCGCTCGCTCCGGCCCCGGCCCCGGGATCGCCCCCCCCCCCACAGCGCTCGCTCCGGCCCCGGCCCCGGCATCGCGCCCCCCACAGCGCTCGCTCCGGCCCCGGCCGCGGGATCGCGCCCCCCACAGCGCTCGCTCCGGCCCCGGCCGCGGGATCGCGCCCCCCACAGCGCTCGCTCCGGCCCCGGCCGCGGGATCGCGCCCCCCACAGCGCTCGCTCCGGCCCCGGCCGCGGGATCGCGCCCCCCACAGCGCTCGCTCCGGCCCCGGCCGCGGGATCGCGCCCCCCACAGCGCTCGCTCCGGCCCCGGCCGCGGGATCGCGCCCCCCACAGCGCTCGCTCCGGCCCCGGCCGCGGGATCGCGCCCCCCACAGCGCTCGCTCCGGCCCCGGCCCCGGGATCGCGCCCCCCACAGCGCTCGCTCCGGCCCCGGCCGCGGGATCGCGCCCCCCACAGCGCTCGCTCCGGCCCCGGCCCCGGGATCGCGCCCCCCACAGCGCTCGCTCCAGCCCCCCAGGGGGTCCCAGTTACCTGGGGGCCGCCGCCCCGGCCGGGCCTGTCCCAGTAGCTGCCCCCGGGCCAGGCCGGCCCCATCCCGGCCCCGCGGTGCTGCGGGCACGCCCGGGGCTCCATGCCCCAGGGGCCCGGGGGCGGCTCCGGCTCCGGCCGAGCCCGCTCCGCCTCCGGCCCGTACAGCAGCCGCCGCAGGGCAGACATTACCAGCGCTGCTGCCGGCTTGCTGCCACGCTACCGCGCCTGCGCGAAGCCCGCCCGCTGCAGCCAATCCCCATCAGGGATACAACCTCCACCCACAGCGTAACCAGGTCAGCCAATGGCCCTGACGGTGCCATCTCAACTCTACAGCTCCTGCAGCCTTAGCCAATCACTGAGATGGTACCGCCCACGCCGTGCATATCAGCCAATCAGCCCTAGCGTTCCGCATCTAAAGACTCAAACAAAAATTTAGCCAATCAGCATCAACTTTCCGTCCGTCCCAGCCCGATCCACCAATCAGTGGAAACCGGGCTGTGCACAAGGCACCCGTTTCTTAAAGAGACAGGCACACAACGCCCTCGCCGAGTCCCCCGCCTTAACTCAGCACAGCCCCGCCCGAGCCCAACCCGGGGAGCGCTGGGCGAGGCTGTGGGTCGGGGGGTGCCGCAGCCCCACCCCCGGCACCCCGCGCTCGAGCGGCGGGAGCCCCAAGGGGCCCCGCCCGCCCCTCACGCAGCCGCGGGCCCGCGCCCGCGCCCCGGGGGGCGGTGATCCCGCGGGGCGGGGCGGGTCCATCCGGGAGCAGATGGCGGCGCTTCCGCTGCGTGTGGTGGGCGGCGGGAGCGGGGCGGGACCCGCCGGGCTGGGGCCGCAGGATGAACTACATGCCGGGCACCGCCAGCCTCATCCAGGACATCGACAGTGAGTGGCGCCCGCCGGGGGGGGGCCGCCCCCTGGGCCCCGGACCGGCCCCGCTCCCGCTGCGGGCCCCCCTTCCCTCCCCAGCTCCAATCCCATGGGCCCCAACCCCCCCGGCCCCGCTGCAACCCCCCGCGCCCCAGCCTCCCCCGGCCGGGCCCCACTGCAACCCCCCGGGCCTCCCGCCGGGCCCCGCTCCCGCTCCAACCCCCCGGGCCCCACCCCCTCCCCGGGCCCCCCGCCCCCGGGCCGGACCCGCTCCCGCTGCAACCCCCTGGGACCCGGTCCAACCCCCCCCTCCCCTCCCCCGGTCGGGCCCCGCTCCAATCCCTTGGGCCCCAGCCCCCCCTCCGCCCCCGGCCGGACCCCAGTCCCTCCTCGGCCCCACTGCAACCCCCCGGGCCTCCCGCTGGGCCCCGCTCCTGCTCCAACCCCCCGGGCCCCAGCCCCTGCCCCCGACGTGGTCCCGCTCCAATCCCCTGGGTCCCGGCCGGGCCCTGCTGCAACCCCCTGGATCCCAGCCGGCCCCGCTGCAAAGCTCCGGACTCCGGGCTCCAGGCCCCGCTGCCGGGCCCCGCTGCCACCCCCTGGACCCCGGGCCCCGTTGCTGCCCCCGGGCTCTGTAGCTTCACGTTCTTTCTCGAAAGGCTCCAGGTCTCAGCTCTTGAGCCTGAGGGAGACCCCCGGACTCCCCCCGGAGCGCTCGGCGCTGTGCAGGTGGTCCGGGTTCCCTGTGTCTCCCTCAGGGCTGGGCTCCCCTCCCCGGGCGCTCTGCCTAGAACCGTGTTCTCCCGTCGGCCCAGCTCTCCTCTCCGTTCAGCGTAATAACGATCATCTCGGGGCTAACTGAGCCGGCTGGGTCTCCCTTTCCTTTGGGAAGTTCCGTATTTCCTCCTCCCTCCCCTGCCAGGCTCCGTCTCACCTTGGCTGCCTTTCCCTGGTGCTGCGTGTAGTTTGTGAAGGGCTCCAGCATCCTCCAGGGTGCCGGGTGCTTCCCAAGTGTACATTTTCAATCCTCTTCTGGGATGGCTGTTTCCAAATTTCCAGTGCTGTAACTTTCTAGAGTCTCAGTATCCTCATTTCAAATCTGGGTGGTACTTATAAACTAATGGCCTGGTCTTTCAGCAGTGTGTCACCTGCAGCAGCTCCCCTTGATTTCAGTGGCAGCTGCATATGCTCAGATAATCGGGCTAAAAAACTATTGTAAAATCTTCAGAGCAGAGTCCTTCTTGTTATCTGTCTGCACAGCACCCAGCACAATGGGGCACGGGTCCATGACCAAGGCTCCGAAGCACTGCCACAATACGACTAATGCCATTTAATGCTGATTAAAACCTTCTTGTTCAGCATTTTAGTTGCTCTTTTGAATTTGGTCTAAGTATTAATTGTAACCATTGCTTGATATTTTCTATAACCACTAATACTGATTTAACATCTCTTCCAGAAAAACACTTGGTCCTCCTTCGAGATGGTAGAACACTGATAGGATATTTACGAAGCATCGATCAGTTTGGTATGTGATCACATGGCCTCGCTTTTCCTCTGAGCCCTCTCTGCCTCATGCATCAGGTTTCCTTCCCTTTATGTATGTCTTTAATGATGATATTTTAAAAATATCTACTTTACCATAAATCCACTGTTCAGAAGTCTCCAGTAGACAGTGCTGAAAGCTAGTATTCCATGTGTGATGCATGTGCGTCCCAAGCCTTTGACCTGTGACAAATAGAAACATTCTTGGAAAAGTTACATGTGCCAAACCCAGTCCATGAGGTGTGGAGGGAGGTGAGGAATGCTCATTGTTAGTAATCAGCATTGGTTTCTATGGTGCTGCTGCTTGGAGAAGCTTGCTGACAGATTTTAAAATGGCTGTTATTCTGAGTGCTGTAGAGAGAAAAGGGAGGAAATTTCACTGTGTGTGTTTGACTTTTAATTCTTCCTGTGTGCTCAGACATTTTTCAGCACTGTTTTGGTATGTGGCCACCCCTTCTTGATTGCAAAAATCTGCATCTTGCTTCAGAACTTAGCTCTGAAAATGCTTCTAGTTTCACAGTTGTCCGTTAAATGTTTTTTTGTAGTGATGATCAAGGTGGGCCATTTCCAGCACTTTACAAGAACAGTAGGAAGGGAAATAAACATGGGGAAATAGTTTTACTTTGTGTAATGACCCATCCACTCCCAGTCTTTATTCGAGCCTAAGTTAATTGTATCCAATTTGCAAATTAATTCCAATTCAGCACTCTCTCCTTGGAGTCTGTTTTTGAAGTTTTTTTTGTTGAAAAAAGAATAAATGGACACAAATCAGATGTCAAGAATGATAACATTCAAAAACCAGTCGGAGAACACTTCAATCTCTCTGGTCACTCACCTTTCCTGATCACTCTTGTTACAGTCTGTATGGTAACACCCATTGTTTCATGTTCTCTGTGTATATAAAATCTCCCCACTATATTTTCCACTGTATGCATCCGATGAAGTGAGCTGTAGCTCATGAAAGCTTCTGCTCAGATAAATGTTAGTCTCTAAGGTGCCACAAGTACTTTTTACAGATACAGACTAACACGGCTGCTGCTCTGAAACTTATCATTTAAAGACTTTCTTAGCTCACCACTGGGGGGAGCCAGACACCTCCCAAAAATTGCTTTAAGAATGGAGAGGCGCCAAGTGGCACACAGTTTTCACCAGCATCATAAATATTTATCTACTTGATGACTGTTGGCAGGGAGGAGGGAATGCCTTGGATGGGGCTCTTCGTGCACATTTTGGGGGGAAGAGGGCTTATAAAGATAGTAACTTGATAAGGATCAGGAATAATCCTGGTTCCAGCATTGTATAAATGTGTAGAAGATACAGCAGTTGTGAGTCTGGGCTGTATGTCCAGCTGATGTCAGAAATTTAGCTGTGCTGCGGCCTCTTTGGATATGTCTACACTGCAATTTAAGTCCAGGGTTAGTGGGACTCGAGCCAGCTGACCTCTGTTAGGGAACCCTGGGTTTGTGTCTACATTGTATTTTAACCCCATGTTAAGACTTGTCTAACCCGTGCTCTGGTAGACCTGAGTCAAAGTAACGATGTCCCAGAGTCCCTAGTGCCCCTCTTCCCCCCCCGCACGCCCCCCCCCCCCGAAATGTAGCTGCTCTAGCCCTAGGACCGTGGTACACTGTGAGAAAAGTTTACTGCCCCCCTGCATGGTACCAGGAAGGTGCTCGCTTGCAAAAGGCTTGATGGGTTCGCTCTCCGTTGCAGGCCCCGGAGGCGCTCTGACAGCGTGCTTGCAGATCAGAAGAGACTGGGTTAACTCTGAGTCCTGAGCTGCTAGCATTTGCAAAGCATCAGGGCTTTCCTTTTTCAATAGAGTGGATTGCAGATTGTTGGGAGAGGGATGACTAAGGAAGTTGTCCCGTGGAATTGTGGGATACTTCCAGCTGACTCCTGGGACCCACGTCAAGTGGTGCTGCATCTACACTGCAAAGCAATAGGGCTCAGACCCTTGTGCTTTAAGCAAGGTAAATTCTGTGGTACTTGAGCTTTCCAGTAATAAGAGCAGTATAACAGGATCTATGCTTCCTTGCCCATGTTTAGACAAAGCTGTATGACATAGCTGTGGCAGATTTTAATCCGTGTAAAGACTGGAAAATATAGGTTGTAGCCATCTCTTAACTCAGGGAGATTCCTAGGCTAAAATATGGTTCCCTAGTACTATAACAGGCTCTTCGGTCACATAGGCAAGGGAAAAGATATGGTATAAAACGGCTCTGCCCCAACTCTCCCCACACCTGGTTATTTTTGCAGTGTGGACAGGGCCAGTGAGTGCTACAGCATGGGACATGAGGTGACTCCCTGGGGCGGGGGGGTGCACACTGCTGAGATGACATCTCACACTGTGCCCATTCCTGCTTTGCCAGGCTTGTGAGTCAAGAGCTCTTCACCTTTTCGGGGTGTTGCTCTTCATCTTTAAAGCCCTGCAGGACCTAGGTCCATGCTGTCCCAGATGCTGCCCCTCCCTCCACATCCAGCCCTGGCAGAGAGATTTGACAGGTGTGCTGCAGCTGGAGTGGCTCCCGAGGTGAAACTTTTTGGGGTACGGGGCCAGGCAGTCTCTGGGTAAGGCTACGGAGTTTCCTGCCAGTGGAGATCAAGATGAGTCACTACTTTGAGTGTGCAGTGCAAGGTCTGTAGGTCTGCCCAGCAGTGGCAAAGCACTGTGCAGACACTACCGCACTGTGAAGGTTCGCTGGTGAGGATCTTTATCCCCACTTCAGTGAAACACAGGGGACGGGACTCACCCAAGGGCTCTGCCAGAGCCAGGACCTCTTGGCTCCCACCCCTGCGTTGCTCTCCAAGCTGGGCTGCTACAGATGGGACGTGGAAGGCAACTGGCCAAGTCGACCCTGCTTGTGTGTTTGGCTGAAATGAGGGACAGTGGAGAGTTTGGGTTAAATTTTGGACAGAATTCAGTGCCAGGCTTGGTTACGTGTGCAGAGCCTGATCCTTCTGTTGACTTAAATGGGGCATGATCTCCTGAATGGTGCTTAAATACTGTGGTGGCTGTTAATGATACATAGCAATCCATAATCTTAAGGGTGGGCAGATCGAAGGATCAGGAATGCATAGGCTGAGCGGGTGCTGAAATTTTATCACAAAGAGCAACCAGGAGACCATTTTTCTGCAAGATCTCTGAGCAAAAGTAGTGAAACAGAAAATCTCCACTGAGGTTAAAGACATAGTGACTTTGTAAACAGCAAGTTTGGATCTGATGAGTTTCCTGTTTCATTTCTTTCCTGTATGATCTTGAGTGCAATAGCTGCATAATCTAGAATAGAAGCGCTGATTTCTTGTCATGTGCTTGTCATAAACAGTATTGCACATTTCCTCAACTCCAGTCAATCAAGGCTTAAAAGCACCGATGTGTATAATAAAGTGGTGTGACTTGAAATCTGAATTTAAACCTTGTTTGTGTTTTTAAATAAGTGTGTGTACTCCTTATGGTTCAGAGCTGGCATTATAAGCATTCTTATCTGCATAATCTTTCCCCTTGAATTTATGCGCATGTTGGTGTCTGGTTTTCTTCAAGATAAGCTAGTTTAAGATTTAGCTTACCAGATACTGGGTTTTATGTATGCAGGCATTTGGTTGGTAATAAAAAACCAAAAAACAACCCTTTAAGAACATCTTGACATGTTCTTTTAACATAACCATAGTTTATTACTTTCTATGGTTTGTTAAAGCCTCTTTTAAAAGCTGACTAATATATCGTCCCTTACTAGTTTTTTTTTTTCCCCCTGCTTTTAATTGGCAAATGCTGACCTCTTTTCTCTTTCTGTGGATGTTGACTGAACAATTTTATTGAGTCTAGGACAACTGCAATTTAAATAGCCACTTAAGATGAAACATCTTGGTCTTTACCCCAAAATCAACAATTGAGTCCGTACAGCTCCAGGGACCGTGTGACATTTAATTGCTGCTGCAGATGGAGCACAGTGTTCGTTTTCATACGGCTTGTACAAACACCAGTGTCTTCAACTTCACAGCGATCCATAGAGATACAAATTAAAATATCGAGACTTTGCCACTTTTTTCCCTTTCGGATTCTGACAGACTTCAGTCATGTTTGACCCTGAAAATGTGGAGCGTTACGTTCAGTGTTTCAGGAAAAGGAGGATTAGGATGGGAAACCTCCAACCTAGACACATGTCATAGCTTCAGGAAGTGGTGCCAGTGACTAGCTTCTGTCGTGACTAGTGCCCCGTGTGGTGCTGTACACTGCACCACAGTGCTCTTGGGTCGGACTTTGGTCCATGAGACTTGTGCTCATTGAGGAGCTGTGGTGCTGCTTGTAAGAGTAGGTGTTGAGCCCAGAGCCCTGGCGGCCTTGTTCAGTTCCCTTGCAGTGGGGTCTGGTGCCTAACACCAGGGACTGGATGTCAGGTGACCTGCGTTCTGTTCCTGATTCTGACACTTTCCCTCCCTGTGCCCTTCTCTCCTCCCACCCCTTGTCTTGTCTATCAAGGTCTCATGCACACATGAAAGTAAATTCAGATTATGGTAGGGTGTGAATTTAAAGCAGATTAACTATTCCTGATTAACTCTGTGTAGACACTCTTATTCTGGAGTGTGAGTAGTGTGTCCTTTTATGGAGTTAATCAAGAAGAACTCCCCTTGTAGATGAGACTTAGTCTGTAAGCTTTTCAGGTCAGGGACAGCCTCCCGTTCTGTCTGGAGAGTGCCTAGCCCAACAGAGCTCTAATCTCAGGTGGGGCCTCTTGGTGCTAAGCAAATACTGCAAATGGATACAGTATTGTGCATTGAAGTGGTGGGTGAAATTCAACTGCCCTTTGCTAAAATGCTCGGAGATACTGGATGCTACCAAAGCATGAGCATTAGGGTGGCTTTGCAGTGCATGTGCAGCCCCTCTGCTTTGGGTTGGGACCACGACACTGTAGCCTCATTCAGACAAAGTCACAAAGGAGTCTGTTTTCTTCCCCCCCTTGAAAACTGCAGCAAACTTGGTGTTACACCAGACGGTGGAGCGCATTCACGTGGGCAAAAAATATGGCGACATCCCTCGAGGCATCTTTGTCGTGCGAGGCGAGAACGTTGTCCTGCTGGGGGAAATAGTAAGTAGCCTTCTCGTCTGTCGCTGTGCTGGACCGCGGGCTGCCTTGTTGCCCAGGATTGTAGTCTGTTACTCTGAGCAGCATTGCCAACAAACCTGACACTAGAGCCAGGCCTCGTCAACACCTGGCAGCATGCGGGTCCCTTCCGTGTCAGTGATGATATGTGTCTGCTGTGAAATGGTCACGCAGTGCCAGAAAAACAAGCACAGCGGGAATTATGTAACCCTTTACCCTGGCTCATGGAATGTGCCGTTACGTAGGCAAAAGGGCCAACCCTGCAATCGAGGGTCCTGAGCTTTTATTGTCCCTTCAGTACTGTAAGGAGAAACCTGGTGCCTTCCTCTGGCTGCTCCTGGGGGTGGGGCAGTGCAAAGAGTTTGGTGCAGGTTAGTTCATCAGAGCCAAGTGGGAAAGTGGGCGCCCGCAGAAGCTTTGAGACATTTCCCACCAGCTCCAAGGGTAAAGTGACCTTGAAGCACAGGGTGTGCGTGCGGAGGAATCTGCCGTGGTCCCAGTCTGAATGCAGTACTCCAGGTGCAGCATGGTCAGTGCTAGACAGAATAGCTGTCCTCTCCTTCCTCCCCCGGCCTTGCCTTTTTCCAGGTCAGATTTCCTCTTGATTTCAAGCTGGGGTCTTCAAGGAAACTTAAGGAGTAGGTGCCCAAATCCCATTGTAATTCATATGTACTCGTGACACTTCGTGGCTTTCTCAACTGAAATCTGGGCATTTAAGAATCCGCATCCCAGAGCTGGGATAAAACATGGAGATGGTTCCCTTCCGCCCTCGTCGTGGGGGGAGTTGGGCGTATCCTGGGAGACGGATCCTGCCATGGCTCAGCTTCTCTGATGAAGCAGGCCAATGAACTGATCAGTGGGCAATGCTAGGTGGTCCCAGCCAGAAATACCTAGCAGGTCCTGAGACGTCTGTGAGCACAAAGCCCTCTCCAGAGTCCATAGCATATGCCCAGGCATCTCTAAAGTGCAAGTGTGTAAGATTTCTGTTAGTACTCTTATGACTCTGATTGCAGACACGCCTTCCCTAAAACCTCTCTGGTGTGGGTCTGCCCTGACCATTCAGAGCATCAACAAATCATACATTGAATCCTTCACAGCTGCCGCTGGCTGGGAACAGTGTTGCTCCAACAATTTGCAGTCTGCAAAGGTGGAGCATGGATTGATTTTCCCCCTTTCCTGTGCTCCATTCTAAGGAGACAGTGTCAGCTGCAGCATTTCCCCCTCCTTGGGAAATGTTAACCCCAGTACTAGGCACACAGTGGGTCCTGCATCAAATGACTCGAATTGAGAGGAGGAGATGGGTGAGTACTTGACATCCAGCAGGCCCAGTGGGATTCTTGGAGTGTGAGCAGATCCCGAGAGCTGTGATCTCAGCTATGACACATTCCTGATTTTGTTATGAGAGCAGAACATAATAGATTAATTGTGAAGCTGCTAAGGACCAATTCAAGTGAAACCTCTGTGATGTACCACTGGGTTCATGCCCTCCAGCACAACGTTTGTACTGAGTGAAAGTAGAGAGCTCCTGCTCCTCATACACTGAATCCCTCCATCCCTTTTGGGATCACGTCTCCTCTCACCTGGGGTGACTGTGTAAGCTAGGGAGCTTGGGCCACAGGGACTTGCTGGCCGCTGCTTCCCACATCTCCGTGCTGTGCCTGCGGACGGTCAACGTAAACCAAATGTTTCATGGCCTGCCAGCGGATTACCCTGATGGGCCGCATGCCGAAGGTTGCCGACCCCTGCTCTAGGGCAGTGCTGGAAATCCTGGGACTCTTATCCTGTCCTGTGCATCTGCATTGCAAGGTGGTGGAGCTGCCTGGGGACCCATGGATTCTCGGCCAGGGTTGTTAATGTGCTGCTTGTGGTCCAGGCCGTGCTGTGTTAAGCGCTTTCTATAATGTCACCGGTGGTCAGAGCAAGCAGAGCCTCAGATCTCACTGCTAGCTCCCTCCCGGCAACCCTGAATGATGCTTCTTTTGCAGGACCTGGAAAAGGAGAGTGACACACCTTTGCAGCAGGTGTCGATCGAGGAGATCCTGGAGGAACAGCGCGTGGAACAGCAAGCCAAGCAGGAATCGGAGAAGCTGAAAGTGCAGGCACTTAAGGAACGGGGCCTTTCAATCCCGCGAGCAGACACTCTAGATGAGTATTAGGTGTTCTGCCCATCGGACAATTCGCTCTGTCCGAGCAAGCAGAGCGCTTTGTGTTTAGACCACACTTGGCCAGAGGGTGTGTAGGTCTGTTTGGAAAGGCTGTTTTTTGTTTTTAATTTTGGGCTTATCTGTTTTCCATGGCACAGATACACTATTAAAATCATGTCATTGTTTTCACAAAATCATTGTTTATGAAGAATGTAGGTGTCTGAATAGCCTTGAACATACCCACATGCAATGGCGCAGTTAGAGCATGTGTGCATGGAGAGAAATCTATTTTTTATTTTTTTTTCCCCCTCATGTGATTTTGGGGAAAACTGCTCTTCAACATGTAAATAAAACCTGGATCCTGACAATGTAATCAACAGTCATCTGTACTGGAATCTGCTTTGTTTTCTGGGCTGTATCTATATGGAACAAACAGAACATGGTACTGATCACAAATGGGATCTTACGCCCCTACCGCTTCCTTCCAACCTAGAGGGTTTCTCATATCACAGTCCAGGGGGCTGAGGAACCAATGCACATTGGAGCACTCTTCTTTCTAGCTTAGTGGAGGGGGTGGGAGTGGGGCACTTCCTGGTTATCGGCAGAAAGCTGGAGCCTGTTGCTGTCTGTATTTCTAGAGGGAAGAGCAGGAGTCTGCTTTCACTGTAGTCAGGTGAATGGCTGGTGGTAGCATAAATGTGTCTGATCCTACAGTATTAGTGGACAGGTGACTCCAGTGGCTGTCCAGCTAACCCTCCTTGTCACTGACTGTGCCCTTGCAAGTATGAACCATCCTTTTGTCATTAAATCAGATTCTGTAACAGACAAGACAAGGAATCCACTAACTCTCTCCATTAGCTCCCTCTAACCTGGCTCTGCAGGGTCCACCATACTTCTTTCCTCTTAACAAGAAACTGGACTAGGTTTTGCTACTCATGATACACACCTGCTGCTCCTGTGCTGAACTGCCCAGGTGTGCCCAGAGCAGGCACTAGAATGGGCTCACAGTGGCAGAAAGGACACCTGTCTTGATGCTGAATTGGCCAGGATGCTCTTAGATATATTGGGCTGTATCACTCAGCGTCTGTGATGTTACAAGGCCTCATTCACCCTGCAGCAAATGGTAACTTGACAGCAAGAGTAAGGTTTTGCTGGGGGCAGCTTGTAAGGCTCTTCACTGTGATCTCAACAAAGGTAAAACCAGCTTCTGGTGCAGTGAAATGAGCAGTTCTTGCCTCCCCCTTGAGCTGCTTCTCAGAGGCTTATGTGCTCTTCCTCTGGAGGGACATTAGAGCTCGGAGACTTATTTTATTCATGGAGGTAAATGTGTGATGCAAACTGATTCTCATCCCCTTCACTGGGAACTGTGTAGGCACTGTGCACAGAGATTCCTGTGAGAGGACTTCATGGTATCGTGTTAAAATCAGATTGGCCGTGAGAGTTACAGTAGTTGCCAATCTGTGCCCCTCTCCCAGTGCTCATGCTAGAACAATCCAGCAGCATCAGGTGTTCAGCCTTATCAACCTGTATAGATTACACCTGAACCACTCCGTGGCTACTGTCCAACCTGTGCAAATGCTCTAGGAAAAATAGTAGGTATGGGAGAGGCTGGTGACATTAAAGGTACAAATTACTTAAGCAAATGCAATTCCTTTTAAAAAAATAAACATTTTCTTTATCTACAGCTCAGAGCTTGGGCAGCACTACGGGGGCCGCCCTGTACCATAAGCTATGAACCATACACAAACTGAACAGGGACTGCATCAATTATAAACCATGCTTAACCAGTGGGAAACAGTTCTTCCAGTTCTGGAGACTTTCAGTGAGTTCTACAGCCTAATCGGTTGGCAGCCTGTGACGTTCCTCTAACTGGAAACAATTCTACAAAGAGGAAGTAGCCTTTTTTCCTCAAATAGGGTCTAACCATTGCTTTCCTTGGGCATAACACAGCTCCTGCTTTGCAGAGTGCTAAGGGCCATTTTCCTCCTGTTTTGTAGATGCTCAGTTATTCTGTGGCACTCCAGGCCTTCGTGCACTGAGGAGGAAGAAAATGTAAGAAAGGATGAGGCAAATTCTGGCATTTGATACATTTCTCTACTTGTGTTACTAATCCACCTGGATGGTGAACAGTGAGAATTCAAAAAATCATGTGGTTGTCACACCCGCTGGGGGTTATTTTATTGCAATTCTGTCATCTTGGCCAAGGAAAAATCCATGAAGTAGGTTTTGTTTGCATGTTCTCTAGTCCTGCTGGGCTTAGGTCTCAAATACTGCAGGGAAATGTTTTCAAATAAATAGCTCTTTTGTTTGGAATACATTGTGGAAACATTTCTGTGGATTTACGCTTCATCTACATGGATTATACTGGTATAACTCCCCAACAGATGCTCTTAGTCTGCTCGAAGAGTGGTTTTTCTGTATAGATTAAACCTCTTCCCAAGCAAGGTGAAAAGAGGCACTCTTATTTCAAAATTAGGAGTGTGCAGATTGGTACAACTATATTGGTTTAGATTCATACCTGATGTTATACCCAAAACACTTTCTCAAATGCACAAGGCTTTAGATTATGTAATATCTTTTTAAGTTGCAAGTGTCCTTTCCAGTTCCATGGGAACAGATTAACAGTGTGCTTAAATTAAGTTTGGTTCTCATTGAATTCACTTTACATATAATTTGTTTGTCAGATATCACCTATAAGGAGGCTCTAGAATTCAGGTGCACTTTGGGAATAAAAATAGCTCTGTAACTGTGGCTAACACCATCCTTCTGAGGTCCAAAGAGTTGCTATTACAATTTGACCCAGAAGCCAGGATTTAACACCTCGAGTCCTGTGAAAAATGCCATGGGCTCTTTAATAGGCAGGTTTTGAAATGAGCTCTTATGAGCATATCAAACCCCTTTCTGCCAAATCTTGTGTGTGAGATTCCTGGGGTCATAGGCAATGAAGGTGGAGAAGCCCAAGTAAATCCTCTATGCCAGGCACCTATGCCTCACACTGCTGCCTCTGTTTCTTCATGGCACTCTATATATTTCACCAGTATGAAACCTTCCTATTTAGCATTAATTCTCTTCCCTTCCCCCTGTCAGCCCTGTTTACATCCTCTTGGGCCACCCTAAGCAAGCCTGGCTCAGTGGGCCTGGTTTGGCTTTTGTGGTGCCAGAGGACAAGTGAAGACCATAAAGCTGCCTGTGGAGGTGAACAGCATGTCCCTGGTAGTGTGTGCAGCCTTTTCCATGCTGCCTAAAATCCCCCACTTATGATGAGCCAGTTTGAGAAGCGTAGGCAGCACCAGCTGGGTTAGGCTGAGAGCTAGGGAACGTGGCAAAGCCGCTAGGCCTGTCTGTGTGTCCAGCTGCCTTCATTAAAACAAACAGAAACTTCCCCATAGTAGTATAAGAACATAAGAATGGCCATACGGGTTCAGACCAACGGTCCATCCAGCCCAGCATCCTGTCTGCCGATAGTGGCCAATGCCAGATGCCCCATTAGGGAGTGAACCTAATGATCAAATGATCTCTCTCCTGCCATCCATCTCCACCCTCTGACAAACAGAGGCTAGGGACACCATTCCTTACCCATTCTGGCTAATAGCCATTAATGGACTTAACCTCTATTAATTACAGGGGAGTGCTGTCCATTCTCTTGCTGTGAGGGCATGCCACACTCTGGCCTTGTTGGTACAAATGGGAGTGCCCGGCACTGCACAGCACCCAGCCTAAAGCACCCTTTCAAAATGGTCTGCCTTAGACGTGAGGAACTGATCTGGCAAGGCTGGGTGAGAAGATTGTGGGCCTACCCAAGTATGTTGTCAGGTGACATGGTATGGTGTGCACAACCAGCCCCTAGCCACACTCCACTACTGTGTCCAGTACAGCTGGGACCTCACCTCACCCGCCATACTGGGATAGCCAGTCCTGGCTGGCATGGGGTCATCCTTCCTGTATGCAAACCACAGATAAATGAAGCAGAGGGGAAAAGCCATTCCCAGCCTGGGGTGGTTAGCAAGCTGTGTGTGGGGGAGAGATTGCTGTCTTATCCCCATCATAAATCACAGCACTAGGGATGCAAAAGTGCAGATAAGGGGAGGTGGTGGTTGAACTACGTTACCCAGGGTGCATTTGTGATTCCAGGCTTTATTTTTCTTGGGGGGGAATGGGGGAGTTACATAAATCCTAGTGCGTTGACCATCTGGTCCCGCCCTATGGAACGTCAGCTGCGCTAAGCCCCGCCCCCATGGAACGTTTTGTAGCCAGTCAGTTTCAGATTGCTATAGTCTGTTCTATTCCATGCTATTTCCTGCTGCTGCTGGGGGATAGAGGATACCAGTCTTCTCCTTCCCCTTCGTGGGGCGCTGGATTTACACTGGGGGTGGGGGGGATCCTGAGCCCCTAACCTGCCCTGGACTCAAGGGACTGAACCCAGCATCCTCCCCGGGTATGGTGTGTGGGGGTGGGAGGTGTTTTTCCCCCCAGCGTTAATGACCCCAGTGCCCCCAAACTCCGTGCAAGGGGCTGTTCTCACGAGCCGGAGATCTAGTTCCTGGGGTGCGGGGGGGGGGGGCTGGGGCTGGGGAGGAGGTGGAGGGGAAGGAGCCGCGGGGAGTCCTGTATCCTGGATTGCAGTCGTTCTAGGAAGGATCCTTTCCTCCTTTTGGGTTTGTGCTGCTGACTCTTTACCACCAAAGACTCCGGATCCTGGCCTCTGCGACTCCGAGTGACTCTTCTAGAAGAAGACGGGAGGGTTTTGATTTTGTTTGGGGTGATTGCTACATTCAGATTTTGGGGGTTTAGCCACCTCGTAGACTGTTCTCGAGGACACAGCTACTCCTTCCTTTTTCCATCTCTTTCCTCTTCTTCCTCCGGCAACATATCCAAATCTGGATCACTATGGAGCTGGAGAATATTGTGGCCAACACAGTCCTGCTGAAAGCCAGAGAAGGTAAGAGAATAACTTGGGTCATTTTGGGTGTATGATCTGAGTGTCTCTGAACATGCCTTGACACCGTGACTAACAGAAGGAAATTGGGAACAGGGAGTGAAGCATCTGCTGCTTTGTTGCCGCTCGCTTGATTTTACTGAGTGAAAGCAAACTGCCCGCGGGAGTGAGAACAGGATATTTTGTAACCTGAAATGCAGCTGTAGGAAACAGACCTGGAAACTGGGATTTAGTGGGTTTCCTCAGTAGTTCCACAAGATGCTTTATAATAGCAATATTTAGCATTTATAGCTTCGTTTACAAAACATCCCCTGGTGTTTTCACCTACCATATACAGAGCAAACGTTTGAAAACCAGGCTTTTGGTTTTTGTGTAAAGTTTTCTCTGCAATGACTATGGCCTGGGGATGGAAATTTTGTATCTCCCCTGCACCTCTGAACTGCAATGTGATTTTCATGTGTGAGCTAAGCATTGGACTCTGGCTCTGTCTTTGAACAGGAAGCATGAAATGCATGTTTGCTGCTCTGTCTGGATGCAAAACTCTGACAAGCAGATAAGGAAAAATATAGAAAGCATGTTGTGACTTTTGTTTATCACAGAAAGCTAAAGCTGTGTTGCAAGAGAATCCCAAGACTGTGTGTTATACCTGACCTTTCATTGATATTCTACAGATGGTCTGTTTCATGAGATTTGATCTAATTTATTATGCTAGGGAAAAGTGGTCATGCTGCTGACCTGGTGTAGTGTGGTATATTTTGTGTGACTGTGCTGTAGACATCACAGCAGAAATTCTGGTTGTGGTACATTTTAACCAGGCGTGGTGTAGTGGGAGATAGCTTCTCTTTATTTTCACCCATTGCACCACAAAAATGGTTTGACCTTCCTTATCTTTAAACCCTTAATGTAAAGTGGCTGCTGATTGTTCGAGTGTGGTAAATATGCGGGAAATGCAGAGGGATACTGTTGGAGGTGAAATTTTCAAAGGCCTCAAAGTCCCATTTCCAGAAGGGAAACAGGGAGTTAGCAGGCAGTTCTCTTGCCTTTCATTGAGACTTCGGCCGGTGCTACACTTGGAAGGCTTTGCTGGTGTAGCTACCTAGGCTATGCTGGCAAGGCGCTGCTAGTGAGGACACGGTTTATACCAAGGTTGTTTCGTGCTTTGCCAGCATGGCTTATTCCAGACTTCTTGAGTGAAATATCCTGTTCTAGCAAAAGCGCAGTTTTGCTGATGTAACTACATCTGTGCTGGAAAATGCCTCCTAGTTCAGGTATGCCAGTCACAAATTGCACTGCATCACGCCCCTGACCAGGGTAGCTATGCCAGCAACCGTCTGTCCTGCAGACCTGGCCTCAGGCTCCTAAGTGCCTACATCACTTTTAAAAATGGGACTTATGTTCCTAAATCACTTGAAAATTTTACTCTATGTTCCTAAGCTTTCATAACTGAAAAGCAAACAGGAGCTTAGAGTGACTTGAAATAATGAAAAGGAGGACTAGTGGCACCTTAGAGACTAACCAATTTATTTGAGCATAAGCTTTTGTGAGCTACAGCCCACTTCATCGGATGCATGCGCTCCTTTTCTTTTTGAGAATACAGACTAACATGGCTGCTACTCTGACACCTGTGAAATAATGACAGGTTTCAGAGTAACAGCCGTGTTAGTCTGTATTCGCAAAAAGAAAAGGAGGACTTGTGGCACCTTAGAGACTAACCAATTTATTTGAGCATAAGCTTAAGTGAGCTGTAGCTCACGAAAGCTCATGCTCAAATAAATTGGTTAGTCTCTAAGGTGCCACAAGTCCTCCTTTTCTTTTTGTGAAATAATGAAATCCCTTAAAGTGACTGGGGGAAATATCTTGCTTTCAGGATGATCCCACAGCAAGCTAGTATTTATTGGAAGGCACATTCTTCTGAAGGGAACCCTCTCTTATCAGTGAATGCAGTGTGGGAGAACAGTGGGAGAACTGCTTGCCACACACTCCTATATTTGTACTCACCAACTGGCGGGGATGCTTTCTTGCTTGCTTGCTAATTGTGCCTCAGCCTGGAGCTTGGGAGAACCATCTCTACAGAAGAGAGTTCAGACTCTGTGGCTCATTTAGCCCTTTGCCTTCCAGCCAAGACCCGCATTCATAGGCGTGTGTGCTTTGTGAGCTGCCTAGCTACTCGTATGGGCACCTGTCTACTGAACTAAGCTCCTCGGCTCTTTTCACTTAAGCCATCGGATGTCCGATGAAAGCTCCTTTTGGCCCATGCTAACTCAAGTCAAAGTTGAGCTGGTGTGAGTTGGCTTTACCAGAGCACTGTAGCTCAGACTCTCTGCTTATTTCTTTCCTCCGAGGAAGCTCATTGTTAGGCAGGTGAAACACCAGGCAGGAATGCGTAGCTTGTAAATTACTAGTATCAGAAACAGAGACCCTTTTAATGGGAGGCAGAGCAACTATAAAAGCTCAGACAGAAATAGTGTGTTAATTTCAGCCCAAGATGACAACAAGCTGTTCTCTGATGGAGGCAGAAAAGTAATTCAACTGCCGGTCCTGCTATTCAAGTGCAGTGAGGCGATTTCCTTTCAGGCTTGATAACGGTTACTTTCCCTGACTTTTCATCCTGGGTGGGGTGGGTGGGGGGTCCCCTCATGCATTCTGACCTTGGACATCTCCAGAGTCTACTTTTTCCAATTCCCAGTCTTCCAAGGCTGGAAACCTGAGCTACTGGAATCCTTCAGGAATGATTTGCATGAATGAGCTGCTGCCGCTGCACATCAAAGCAGCGAACAGTTTGTGCCACTAAGGAGCAGCACCAGTGTACAGTAGAAAGAACAGGAGGACTTGTGGCACCTTAGAGACGAACCAATTTATTTGAGCATAAGCTTTCGTGAGCTACAGCTCGCTTCATCGGATGCATTCAGGACAGTACTGCAGCTAGCTCATGGCAAAAGTGTCTCAAGTGCCAAGCAGATCTGGGCCATTGTAATGTTCAAATCCCCTGCACAGCCTAGGTCATGATCTATTCCAATGGGCTTATTGTGGATAAAAGTATCTGGACTGGGTCTTTCAAAGATGCTTAGGGGATTCAGATGCCAAGATCCCATTTAATTGAAACAGGCGCTGGGGGTCCAAATGCAGCTTTGAAAGCCTTCAGAGGTGGATCCGAGCTCAAGTCTGGCTTCCGAGGCATGAAAAGGGTCACGGGAGGGATTTATTTTTCTTAGGCATTGTTCTACTGCGATCATCAAACGAAGCGATGATTCTAGTCATTGTTCCTTGGGCAGCTGGATTGTCTCTTCTCTGGCCACTAGGGTACATCCTTTTGTGTGTTGGGTCGTGAAGTGGGGTGTCTGAAATGCTACTGGAGAGGGTGGGGTGACCCGAATACGTAACCCGAATACCTGCTTGTGACTCCTGTATATTTGAGGTTGGGGTGAGCCTAGGGGTGAATAACTGGTCCTACAGCTTCGGGCTAGTGTAAGCGTGGCAGAGATGGTTTAGGTCTCTGACTTTGCCTGTCCCTTCTGCATGCCAGCCAGCATGACACCTGGAAATACTTGATCCAAATGTCATTGCAGAAATATCCCTGCTGCCATAAAATGCACTGGAGTTTAACCCTGTACTGAAATACGTGCCTGTGTTTCTGGAATCCTGAGTCTCCTTTAAGTGCTGGGACTTGGTCAATATCCCACGTAAAAGGCCTGGCAGCGTGTTTAGCAAGGTGTTGGGTGCTCTCTTTGCAGGGCTTTTTTCCATTGTGTATTTGCTACTGGCTCGGATGGAGTCCTGGCTCCAGGCTGAGCTGCTGGTTCCAGGACTATAAAGCAGCAGCTAGTGTCTTCACAGCGAACACAGTAAAATGGCAACTGTGCGAAAACCCCTCTGCCTCAGTGGCAATTGACTGCCCCAAGGGCAGCATTGGGGGAGCCTCATCTCAGGGCCAGAAAAACACTTCTGTATGCGCTGCGGGGGGACTGAAACATGGGTGCGAGGCAGAGTCAAGGCCCTGCCTGCGTGCAGCCATTAGAGATCATGCGGAGGTGGTAACTCACGGGGTGTTAACCCTGGAGCCCTGGCCAATTAGACAAGGATATTCTGCCTCCCTATACATCCCCACTCCTGCTCTTCCAGCCAGCGGTAGGAGTCTGGTCTGGAGCTGCTGTGCTGGGTGCTAGGAGAGAAAACAGCTGCTGCCTTCTGCCCCAGTGTTGGTCAAAGGGATTCTGCTCTGTGGACACACGGTGCCTGATCCTGTTTCTGTTTAAGCTTCTTGCCGTGGTGGGATGACTAGGCCCGTTACCTGTAAAAGCCAGGTTAGTCCCTTGGGCTCCTTCTGGGGAGCTGGCTACGTGTTGGTCGCTGTGAGTGGCCTGTCAAAGAGGGCATCACTGGGGGTGAATCCGCAGTGACCTGACTGCCCCTGCCAATTCTGGCATGCAGGGCCTCTGATCTAATTCGTGCACTCCTCCCCATGGGGACCATGGCACTTGAAGGTGTGTGGCCAGGCCAGAGTCTGTGGGCAAGGCCTCATCCTGGCCCAGGGCAGATAGAGCTGTGTGTGTGTCAAGCTGGTTGGAGTGCAGCTGGAACGGACGTCTCGGTCTGCCAAATGGTTACTGATCAACAGTGACCTGTGCTAAAGGAGAGGCTGCAAACTCCGGAGGGTTTAGGGATCTGGGACTGCTTTCCTGGTGCCATCGGTGTTCCGGGTGGAGTCTTTAGAGGCCGTGTGATTCAGGAGCCAGAATTTCCTGACTCCCCTCCCCAAAGCCAGTGCCCTCAGCCACCTTCAGTGAATCCGGTTGGGCAGGATCCTCATACGCTAGGGCCCCTTTACACCACTCTCACAGGCTGCTGGGGCTTCACTGCACTTTCAGGGCCCTTTGCGCTGTCAGCGGTATTCCCAATCTCAAGCCTTCACAAACCATGAGCCCGGCCCTTCTTAAAATCCTGAGATTGCACTGGGCATCTGTCCATATTCCAACCACTGCTGTAGCTACCCTGGTGCACGCCCCTGCTGGGAGCTAGGGTCAGCGGTGCCAGGAATTGCAGGATAGCGGCGCTTTGCCTGTCTGCACTAGCGGCTGAAATCTGGGCGAATCCCAGTGTGGGCAAGGTCTGTGTCTTTGCGCCTTCAACTGACCCCTAAATGAGGGATGGCTTAGAAGACTGTGTGCCATGAGGAAGTATGGAGCGTGAGTGACGTAATAGACTATAAGAAAAGGAGTACTTGTGGCACCTTAGAGATTAACCAATTTATTTGAGCATGAGCTTTCGTGAGCTACTGTAGCTCACAAAAGCTTATGCTCAAATAAATTGGTTAGTCTCTAAGGTGCCACAAGTCCTCCTTTTCTTTTTGAGAATACAGACTAACACGGCTGTTACTCTGAAACCTGTAATAGACTATGAATCTATGTACTTGCCATGAGCTTGAGTTGCAAATTGATGCTCATAGGGGTGTACCTGCAGCATTTAAACAGTGGGAACATCTGGCCCAGGGTCACTAGATGGGCCAGTTCAGATGTGAAGCAGTGCAGTGTGGGATAGCAGTGGAGGACTCAATGACGCGGTGTGGGCAAATAGGCATGAGGATGCATCCACGCAAACCTTCCACCAATAGGACACCTACTGAAACAGCGAAGCTGCTTCTAAAGAGGTTTAACAATTATGGTATGAGGCACAAGATAAACCACAAACAAGACAATTTGTGGGTGGGCTCAGGGCAGCTTCTGCTGGAAAAAGCTAAGTTACACCATGTACCTCCCATGTAGACATGGCCTGAAGTCTCCCCCCTAGTGTTAGTCACAGCCAGGTTCGCGCATGCTTAAGTACGCTGGCTTTAGCTTGACTAGAGTGTTAGAAGCTGTTAATTAGATACGCAAAAGCCATTGTTACAAAACAAGAAAAGGAGGACTTGTGGCACCTTAGAGACTAACCAATTTATTTGAGCATAAGCTTTCGTGAGCTACAGCTCACTTCAGTTCACAGGTGATTTCTCTGGCATAACTCAAACTTTCACATCTCCGGGGGGAAAGAACAACTTTGTCCGCAGTTTGCTGAATCCACATGGGCAGTCCTGGGAACCTGTGTGCAGAGAGGGCCTGTTGGCTAACTCCCTCCCCCCAAATCTTCCTGCTTTACAGCTAGCTTCTCTCTCTCTCCCCTGCAGCTTAACGGACATTACTGCTGGGGGTGAATAGCTGAAGTGGTGACAGGTAGGTCAGATGACAAGGAAGTTGCTAATTTTACACTTTGTAAAATGAACAAAAATAGACAAACATGGTAAGCAGTTGCTGAGTTAATGATTTCTCTCTGGCCGTGTGTGTGTTCTAAAGTGAAAGGTAATTTCCCTGATGTGTGTGATTTGTAGGGGGTTGGGAAATGAATTAAGGTCCCACTGCCCCCAACAGATTGTGGTGCATAACAGGAGGGTGAGAGATTTGTAGCGAGCTGGTGCTGAAGGGGAAATGTGGTCATCTTAGGCCCTTTTTAAAGACGTTACAAACTAGGGATTTAAAAATGGGCTTTGTGTCTTTTTTTAGCTGCTTTATGGTGGAGAAGGAAGGCTGGAAGATGGGTTTGGTTTTTTGCTTTGCGTGCGTGTTTTTTTTGTTTTGTTTTGTTTTTTTCACATTAGAAATTCAGGTCCCATCTAGATGGGAAGATTGTGGTGGTGAGACTTAGTGAAAGGAGACCATTGCAAGAGCCAAGCATGGAAATTGAGCAATGGGGAGAGGAAAGGATTTGTTGGCTTGCTTCAGACATATTTTAGTGCATGTTTAACTTCAATGAATTATCAACACATTGGAGAAAGGAACTCTTTGCTAAGATTTAACACTGCTGGCCTTCAGTTAGCGTGAGAGCTCATAACATAAGTCCTCTGAAACCCACAACAAATCCCTCCAGTGAGCCAATCAGTATGGCCTAATAAATAGAGCCCTGAACTATGACTCAGGAGACTTGGGTGCCTCTGCCACTGGCCTGCTGGGTGACCCATGTCACTTCACTCTCTCTTTCCCCATCTGTAAAATGGGGATAATGAAACTGATCTCCTTTTGTAAACTCCTTTGAGATCTACTGATTAAATGTGCTGTCAGAGCTAGGTGGTGGTGTTTTCTTTCTCTCTCCTGATATTTTAAAGGTTAAAAACCAAACAGGAAAAGAAAAACAGTTTAAAGCCAGGTTTCAGAGTAGCAGCTGTGTTAGTCTGTATTCGCAAAAAGAAAAGGAGGACTTGTGGCACCTTAGAGACTAACAAATTTATTTGAGCATAAGCTTTTGTGAGCTACAGCTCCAATGAAGTGAGCTGTAGCTCACGAAAGCTTATGCTCAAATAAATTTGTTAGTCTCTAAGGTGCCACAAGTACTCCTTTACTTTAAAGCCAATCACTCTTTCAGACTTCCTTTCTCCCACATAAAGAGGGAAAAAAGGTACAAGCCCAATTTAAAAGAGGGGGGGAAAAATCCTTGCCAGACTCTTGTCAGAGTGATGCTATCTGGGCTGAAAGGTGGCCATGGACTAGCAGCGTGGTTTGCTGGCAACTGGGGCAGGGAAGAGGGTAATAATTGCTGCAAACAGCTTCTCAGTAGGGACCTACACCTCGTTCAAGTGAGCAAAGAGCATTTCAGGGAACAGACTTGTATTTAACAAAGAGGGTATTACTCTGCTTGATTCAAAGGGAGCTATTGTAACTAACAGTGATGCTCTTTCTGGGTCTAAGAAAGTGGTTGAAGAAGCAACTGCAAGCCTGTGTGAAGCCAAGCGAAGCCAATATTTGTGAGAGTGTTTTAGAGTGACTGGGGCTGTGTATTTTACCTAGATGCTCACTCAGTGTCACACTGGGATCAAGCTTGGAGCCTAGTTTTGGTAGCCCCATGAATAACTAGGTGGTTCTTTTTTTCTTTCTGTCTGACATCCTGGAGATGAAGGGAGTAACACCTGCTCACCACAGGCAAATGTTACAAGAATAAGGGCCAGATTCTGATCACTTCTGCCCAGGAGAAACTTCACCGACTTCTGTGAAGTTACTCTGGATTTACAACAGTGTGACAGATCTGGATCTGCCTGGCTCCAGGCCTCTGCCCATCCTGTAATTATGTGGGATTGGAACTACCAGGAAAAGTTAACCTACAATCTCCATACACTAGAACTCCTCTGCGACCGTTCATTGGTGGAGTTTTGAGAGCCAGGCTGCATGCAAAGCAGAAATTAAGGGAGTCTTAGGATGGGAAGAGGAGCTCTGATTGGACATCAGATACTAGGATGATCTTGGATCAGTCCCATACAGTTTTGTGGCATTCTCAATCATCTCCAAATTATTGTTTTCTTCTAACACTTTGTGCTATGGCAGTGCCAGGTGACCCCAGTGGAGACCAGGGTCCCATTGCGCCAGGTGCTGATGCAAACCCAGAGTAAGAGTCCCTGCCCTGAAGAGCTTAGGGTGGGAGAGAAGACAGAGGCCCAGAGAGGGGAAGTGTCTCACCCAAGCAGCTCAGTGGCAGAGCTGGAGCGAGAACCCAGCTCCCCTGTGTCCCAGTCCATGCCTCGCCCACTGCACAAGAGGCCTGCTGGGCTCAGATGGGCCTAGTCGGGAGTCACGGCTGGCATCCAGGCAGTTAGAAGGGGTGAGGTTTCCAAGTGGCTGTGCACTCTGGCTGTTTGAAAAGCTCCAGGTGAGTAGCGCTTCTCAACTGGAATCAGCTGCTGTGCATCTGCCGACCTAAATTCCAACTGCAGTTGGACTCCCTGTGGTATTCCTGGGTTTGGTATTTTTTTCCAGGGGGCCATGTTCTCTAGAGAGGTTGGAGCCAGGACTCCTGGGTTCTATTTCTGGCTCTGCCCCTGACTCACTTGGGTCGGACATTTAACTTCCCTACTGTGGGAATAATGATCCTTCCTTACCCAGCTTTGGAAGGGGCTTATAGATCCCTGCATGGCATGAGGGGTCGTTACTGCTAGTTGTCGGTGTTGGTAAGCAGAAGCTGCATTTCGCTCCACAGGGGGCTCTGTTTCAGCCGTGGGTGGGCGGTCACTGGGGAGAGCACAGATTCGTGGAGGGTTTTGTGTGAGATGAAAAGGTTTCGTGGAGGGTTTCCTGTGACATGAAAAGCACCATTTCAACATGTGCACTACTTCGCTCTGTGACTTTTACACCTCATCTGAAAATAAGGGCTTTTCAGTTGCATTTGGTGCCTAATTGCCTTGGACTCCTGTTGGAAATCAGTCTAAAACAGCTGGCATTACTGGAGAGGGAAGGGGTGGGGGGGTGGGTCTGTCTCTGAAAAGCTTCCTGGCTTGTGGCCCTGTGAAAAGCCTGAGAGCAGACGTTGGAGTGGCAGCTCCCTGCATGCAGCGCTGCGACAGCGCAGGGTAACACGGATGGGGGGCAGGGGGTTTATCTCTGAACAGGTTTATTGATGTAACAGATACCCAAATGCTTATGTCTTGCCATTTGGTACGTGGGCTTCTTTCCTAGGAGAACAGTTTTATTTTACATTCAACAGCTTTTCTGATTTCACAGGTCTGATTGGCAGGGGATCGGATGGGTTTCTGGTTTGGGGGAATTTCTTAGACCCTTTAAATGAAGTAATTTCTTTTTAATACATTAAATCTAGGGCCAGCTCCTGGGCTGCTGGAAGCCAACAGCGCTTCTCTGCTCTATGCCAACCATGGGTCTGCCCCAGCTCCTTCGGGTCCTGTGGCTGCCAGCTTTGAGTGTGTTCGAGTAGGACTGCCTAGCAGCTGCCATTGAATAAGCGGTTATCAGATGTTGCTTGCACAGTCCCCGCATATTCCAATTAGAGAGCGAACATAGACTCCGTGCGCCACAGTCAAGAGTGTGCCACCTCCCTGCTCCCATCTGCTCTGTGGGTACACTCAGTCCTATCCACGGTGCATCCACGCAAACACGGTCTGGCCACCTTAGCCCTGCAGAAGTCACTCATGCTTTGGGAGTGGGCAGTGAATTGGATTCTCTTCTGTGTCATGAGTCACCGACTTGTCAGCTCATTTCCAACAGCAGGCGCTTGATCCCTGGTGCGGTAAGAAGCAGAAGGAGCGCTGCTTTAATATTCCCATCCGAGGGTGGGGTCTGACTTGTGTGTTGAGCTGGTCTGGCGTGGGCTTGCCAGGAAAGAGCAAATGGGGGCTGCATGGGTTTGGTTGGTTTGTTGGTTCATTTTCAGTGAGTCGTGCCCTTTCGAACTGTGTGATCGCTGCTGTACTGCTTTCGGAAGAGCCCACTGCCCTGGGATTGCCGGAAAGGAAAACATCATAGTTAGGGAGCAGTAAATTTTCTGGCTGTTTTGCTGCCATTTGCTACAACAAACCGCGGCCCCGCTGCCTCCTCTGACCAGCCCCTCTCCCCTCAACTGGCTTTAGTGGACACCCATCCATGAGAATTTTCCTTGGAGAACGTTCCCTTCGTGTTTTGTGGCTTGGTCCTTGGCTTGGTCGTACTGGAGCCGTTGAAAGAAAGGATCCCTTCTCCTCTTGTAGGACGATCTGGTCTAAAGATGCACCGGGTCTGTGGCACATAACAGATCACTCCTAGTTGGGATGCCCTAAGATTTCAAAGGCTTTGCGAGGTGTCTGCCCTTTTTTTTTTCTCCTACAGAGCCTGGATCCAACGTTACATGGTCCCATGCTGCGTGTCAGATAGCTGGGGAGAGTGCTACCATGTTAATGCACTTCCCTTCTTTATGGTCCTTCTGGGTTTAGCTTAGAGTGCTGGCCTGACCTGAGCTACGAAAGAAAAGCTGCCGGTTTGTAGCCATTAACACTTGGCTTGGTTATGGGGTTTTTGTGGGAGGGCTACTGATTGCAGAAAGCCAAGTCCGGCAGCTGCAAAGAATGGGGGCGACACTGACATAAGACGCTCTGCTAGCATGTAGCCATGCTGCCGTTTGGGAAGGAATTATTTCTACCTTTTAGGAGAAGGGGAGAGTCCTCCTGTGCTGGGCATTCTCAGGCCAGCCGGGTGCTGGAATGGCCCTCGACACTGGAGTGACTGACTCAGTGGCTGTGGTGTTATTTACATTACAGTATTGCATACAAGCTCCATCCCTGGCCAGCCCCCATTGTGCCAGGTGCTGCAGTCCCAGGCTTCCTGCTCCCTTTCTCTGTCTCTCTGCCGTACACACAAGAGAGGGGCAGAATGAAATGCCTTACTGCAGCCAAGCAGAGCTTCTGCTCGGACTCAAGTTGCCGGCTGGCTCCTGGCTGGTGTCTCGGATGAGAGTGATAGTGGAGCAGCCCTACTTCCATGTGACCTCAGAGCTTTCCGAGTCCCTCCCTGCGTAGCCAGCAGCCTGAGTGAGGGCAGACACATGCTAAATATGAGAAGGCGTTTGCTGGGGGCCTGCATCAGAGGAAATGTTGCCACACTTCCTAAGCCATTGGGCACTGCCTAGAGCAAGAGGAGCCCAGTTTCGGGTTTTGATTGGATGCTGGCACCTGGTTTGAGACCTTTAAACAAACTGCGTAGGTCGCAAGTCACTCAGTGCACGCTCCCTCTTTGTGCTGAATTCTGTGGGTTGCATGACACCAGAAATGGGGGACTAGTTCTGGTTTCTGTTGCCGTTCACTGCTAGGCAGCTGGCTCAGAACTGGGCCAGGTGGGCAGAGGCTAAAAGCTGCTGGTGTCTCTGCCATGTGTGTGGTGTGAAATGCATGCCACGGGTCCCTGCCTGCTGCTCAGGGGACAGGTGTCCATGTTACAAAAAATTCACAGCTGGCCTCTTGTTGGCTGACTCAGCAAAGAGACCAGGACTTGACTGGAAGGAAGGGTGAGGAACCCTGTTCTCTCTCCCTGCCACGCAGGTGGAGGGTGGCCCGTAGGGGTGGGGTTCAGACATGTTCACCAGCGTGGGGAAAGCTCACTCTGCCACTAGCTGCTGCGTCGGCCCTGCAGATTCTAGTCTGTTACACACACGCGCACACACTGCTATCTGCCAAAGGCAGGTCAAAGAAATGAGCCTGCTACTTGGTGCCGAAGGGGGGAGGTTTGGGATACTCGTTAGTTCTTGAGGGCGTTAGTTCCACAGTCTCAGGCCTGCCCTGGAGCAAGTTGTCTCCTGCCCAGGCGAGCGTCAGTGCTGTTGTGCCAGAGGAGTGGAGTCGGCGACCACAGTCCTCACCTTGCAGCTAAACAAGGACTTCAACCTCCCAGCTCTTTCTCCAGCCCTGAATTCAGATCAGCCCTGAGAGCCGATTAATGTGCCCCTGTCTCCCCTTTGTCCCAACCCCTGCTTTCTCGCCAACGGTGTTCCCTGGTCCCATGGATTCTGTACTGGGCAGTGCTCTAGCCAGGCCTGTCTCCTACGGTCAGCCTTTCAGAGGGCTTCAGGCCAAGTTGGGGGGAAGAGGGGGACATTCAAGGCTTCTCATGCTGCAGGCCAGGGCATAGGAAGCCCCAAACAGAGTGGTAAGAACAGGCTGCTCTCCTCTGAGTGCTGCACTGAAGTTAACACAGCCTCATGAGCGTAGGGTGAATTGTTTCCATTGTACAGATGGGGAGCCTGGCTCAGCTTGGGTCGGTACAAGGAGCCCCCCAAATCCATATTGATTTCAACTGGAGCTAGGGGTTTCCCCATCTGGAAACCTGCCCACTTGCTGCGGAGCCTCGATATGGGGTTAGGTGTCGAGCTACATCTGTCTGAAACGTGAGGCCCCAAGTGATTTGCCCATGCTCACTCACCGCGCCAGTCAGGGACAGAGCTAGACTAGAACCCAGGAGTCCTGATGCCCAGTCCTGTGTTCTAACGGTCAGAGTTTAAGGCCAGAAGGGACCACAAGATCCTGAGGTCTGACCTCCTGGACATTGCAGGCCACCAGCCCCCTGTGCTAAACCCAACAGCCAGAATGACTCCGAAGCATTACAGCCCCCAGGAGATGGGACGACAACGTGCCACAAGGACGTTACTGACGGCAGAGGGGGAAGTTCCCTGCGAGGGGGAAGGGAAACACCCCAGGAGTTGTGCGGGCGATAGCCCTCCCAAGCACAGGAGCCCACGTGCTATCAAACAGCTGCTTTGAGATTACAAGGTACCCAGGCCCTTGGCTCGGGGGCAGTGGCTGCCAGCACTGGGTTGGGCTTGATTAAAAACTGGGGCCTGCAACGAGAGGAGGCTAAAAGCTTTCGTGAATCTGGGCCCAATGCAACCAGCAGCCTGCAGTGTAGGTGGCCACAAGGGCTGCTTGTGCCAACTCCAAGCTAGAGATCTTGCCTGTGTTCCCACTGCTCACTCACTTGCCGAATGTTATCAGTCACAGCAGCCTAGATGTCTGACATCGAAGTGTACTGTATCCTGGAGCATGCCAGCTGTTGCAGCCCTGGCTCCCAGCTGCAGTCCACTCCACTTTCGAATAATGCTCCACGCATGCTCTCTGGGAGGCTCTCATTCCAAGGAGGAAACGTGCCGCTTTCTCCCGCCCACCCCCAAATGCCTGATGCAGCAGAGGTACCAAGGGATGCAGCCACCCTGCAAGGACAATGGCTCTTGTTACCTTCTCACCGCCCTGGTGCAAGCTCACACGTGGTCTTTGGAGAGAATGAACAACAAGCTTAATGAAGGCCAAGGAATTTTAGCTTAAGGGCTCTTAAAAAAATCATTAAAAATATATACTCTAGAAGGCAAATAAAAGCCCCCTTTGCCCCTGCACTGTGGTTTCCGGCACACATTGAACTTCCTGGTGCTGGATTTCATTATAGCTGCAAGAAGGGAAAATAAAGAGAGCCAGCTGTCCCGCACTCTGCTTCGTGTCTGCGTGGCGGGATCACCGTGTGCTGCGTGCCAGGAACATTCTTATGGACGTCGCGGGACTGAATGGGCTTCCTGTTGGAGAAGTCGCCCAGGCAGGGAGGAGCTAGGAGCGAGTTGTGTTTGGTCAGGTTGTGTAGTGACCTCTGCGGCGAGAAGGGGCTGCTGGGGCGGATGTGCATGCACCCTGGATTACTCCAGTGTCGCGGGGGACAGGGAGCGATTGTGGGAACTCTCAGCGACATTCATGGTGGCTGTGGGCTGGGATCCTGTTTTGGGAGAGCAGGGAGTTCCGAGGGACGGAGGGTTTGCATAAGTGAGCTGGAGCTGTGTGTGTGATGCTGCCAGGGCTTTTAACTGGGTCACTCTGGGGCCAGGTGTCCCACCCCAGGTGTTACAAAGGGGTGTTGGGGGAACACAACCCTCCCGACCTTCCTCTATTGCTCAAAGCAAGGAGCTCCTGGCTAGATGCGGCAGCAAATGTTCAGGAGTTAGGCCCCCAAAATCATGGGATTTTAAATATGAATCAATTTTCTGGTCCATTTTGGGGGCTTTTTTGAGCCTTTAGGTCACGCTTGGGTTGTGGGGTTTTTTTTCCAACTTTTCAAGCCAAAAACAAGGTCTAGACCCTTACTTTTCTTCTCTGCAATGAAAGCTGAAATAGTCACATGAGCACTGGGCTTTAAGAAAACTTCCCCTGTTGCACCATCCCCCAGTAGGACAATGAGTTGGCAGCGGTGGGGGGTGGGGATGGCTCAGCTTGGACAGGAGCGAGACCCAGTGCCCAGGAAGACTTGCGGTGTGGCAGGAAGCTGAAACCTGCGCTGTGCGTGCAGACGGCTGGCGAGAGCCTACGTGGATGGTGCTGTCTGTCCCTGCTCGTGCCCGCAACATGCTAGGTGTTGCACAAGCCTCAGGGGAGGCCTAGGCTGCGAGCTCTCCCCATCAGGAAGAGACCACACAGGGACTCCTGAGGAATCCAGGCAGGGAGAGGTGGTGAAGATGATGTAAATTATGGGGGGAGGGATAGCTCAGTGGTTTGAGCATTGGCCTGCTAAACCCAGGGTTGTGAGTTCAATCCTTGAGGGGGCCATTTAGGGATCTGGGGCAAAAACTGGGGATGGGCCCTGCTTTGAGCAGGGGTTTGGACTAGATGACCTCCTGAGCTCCCTTCCAACCTGGATTCTATGCCAGAGAATTGGCCTCCGTTTGATGCCAGAACATGTTTGTAAGCGTTCCCAGCTTCCTCTCACCATTGTGAAGTGGCCTGTCACAAGTAGGTCTTGGGGAGGAATTTGTGCTGACTGGGGAGTTGCCTCGTTGCCCAGCCCCGGAGGGTGCCCTGTGTGTGGGGAGTGGGCAGGTTGGGAAGCGGGTGCAGAGGCAGTTATGGGAGATGGGGACAGGCTGGCATCGTTGGCTGGGCCGGGTGGATTCGCTAATGAAAGGCCCCAATCCGGCTCCAAATCTGCCCCAAGTTCTGGAGCATTTGTACGGTCTCCAGGAGCCCGGCCCTTTCTCTGCCGATCCAGCTGCCTAGGCCAGGCATGCTCTGAGTGTCGTACGAGTGTCCCGTGGCTGAACCCTCTGGGCTCAGGGTCCAGGCTCAGCCCCAAGGACCTTGGCTGCTCTGGGCTGGTGCTGCTGCGCCTGAGTATTCCCTCCACCAGGACATGCCTTATTTACTGTTTGCTAGGCAGTTACAAACGGCTGTTTCAGCAGCTCCCCTCTCCTCGGGCGCCAGAGCATTGCCTGGCCCTCTCTAACTGAGGTGTGTGCTCTGCTCGGGCAGGAGGTCTGGCTGCAGGAACGTTGTTCAAAATTCCATTTGATTTAAGCTCATCTCCCTTTCTCGGCTGGCTCCGAGCCCCAGCCTCGTCCCTTGCTGTGGGAGGCTCCATCTGGGCCAGATCCAGCATAGGCCTTTCAGCGAGGGGCTCCGTTCCCTTGTCCTGGTCCCTGGGGGGGTGGGAGAGAGCTGGCGCTGGCTGGAAGTGGAGTCGGAGAGAAGCTCAGCAAGTGCGTCAGGCTCCTAAACCTGCCTTGGGAAAACATCCGAAAGGCAAACACTGCTGATGGGCCAGCTGGGCAGAGGCACCTGCGGTTGTTTACCTTCCCATTGGGGGAGCGGCGTTGCTGGGCATAACCTGCCCAGCTCTTCCGTCTTTCCCATACAGGAGAGGGGCTGGAAACCCACTGGGAGCGGGGAGAGGCCAGTACTGGAGTGAGGGCCAGGGGGCTGGGGGAGGAATCCAGGGCTGAGGTGTGCAGGAATTAGGGGGCTGGAATCACTGAGCCCATCTGAGATATCGGGTCCTATAGAAACTAACCACGCGCAGCATGCTCGCTGTGGTGTCCCGGGAGGGATGGCATCTTTCCAGGACCCTGGGGGATGCGTGGGATGCCCTTACACAGCTACCCTAAACTTCATTATGGGGTGGGACCCCACAGACTGCAGGTCCCAGCATGCAGTGCAGCGGGGCCCATCAAAGCATGGTGTATGCCAGGGCCTGTAGTTGCCATGGGCTGCCCTCTCTCCCTTTAGGGCAGCTGCAGGTCCTGTCTGGCAGTGCACCGCCAGCTTGTTAGCACCTCTGCGCAGCTGTGCTGGTCATAGGTGGGACCCGTCTCCTGCTGTGGGCTGCATGGCCCCTCCCCAGCTGGCTGTCAGGTGGATTTTAGGGGTTGGGAATGCTGCTCCCTCTGTAGCTACTCTCATCCAAGGGTTTTGGAGCACTTGGGTTAATCCTTGCCAGCTTCCTGGGGGCCTGGTGGGGTGTCTCCCCATTTTGCAGAGGTAGAAATGAGACCTTGTCCAGTGACTTGCCCAATGGCACCCTGCGAGTCTGGAGCTGGGCTGGGAATGATAGCTGACCCCGAAGGGCTATGCTCTAGCCACTAGGCCCCACAGCCTGACTCGGGAGCTCTCTTCTCCGTTCAGAATGCGTAGCTCAATCCTCGCGCCACCAGACTGGCTCCCTGCCGTCACAGGCTCCTGGTGAGACTCAAATGCTACTTGCTCCAGGTCAGAGGAATGTTGGGGGCTGGCAGCTGAATCCTGCCCCAAGGGCTTGCAAGCGGAGCATTGGATCCTCCTTTGCAAATGCGCAGAGCTGTTAGAAATCCCTTGGCCTTGCCCCTGGTGTTGTGCAAACACTCTAAAGGTTTGATGGCAGTGTTTACACTGACCTGTTTAACAAGGCTCCTCGCCTTGTTTTGAGATGTCATTTGAGCCAATCCTTGACAGCACAGAAGCGGACGTTGCCCTAGGCCAGAAAACACGAGGACAGTCGGTGTGCCATGCAGCAAGGCCTGAATGTTCTTTATAGTGCATCACCACTGTCCCACTGTGACTTCCAGCCTCTTCTGGGGCCGCTGATCCTTCTTCACTTCCTAAGGACACAGCTTGGCCTCGTGCACTGGGCAGGCAGCACCAAGAGCTCCCGAGTTCTAGTCCCAGCGCTGCCACTGTGGGCCTTGGGCAGGTCACTTAACCTCTGTGTAAAACAGGGAGGGGATGAGCCCACCCACGCCCATGGGGCGTTTGCTCTATGTAAGTCGTTCTCCTAGGAGAAGCCGAGACGTGGAGCTTTGTGGGACTGGAAGGAAGAGAGACCTGCAGTAACTTACAAACCTTTGCTGATGACAATTGCTGGTGTCAGTATCTAATAATACTGCAGCCCTTCCATAGCCCCTCTCCTGTCCAAAGGATCCCAAAGCATTTTACACACCGCTCGGCTGAAATGCAGCTAGCTC
This sequence comes from Natator depressus, assembly GCF_965152275.1. Lineage (NCBI taxonomy): Eukaryota > Metazoa > Chordata > Testudines > Cheloniidae > Natator > Natator depressus. The sequence continues at coordinate 2,059,833 of NC_134259.1, forward strand.
TGTGTGTGCGCGCCCAAGGAGGTATTACATCTGCACACAGACTTCCCCCCTCCCCAGCTTTCTTGTTGGAGGCAGGGACCGTCTCCTGTTTGTGTTTGTGCAGCGCCTAGTGCAGCGGGCCCCTGATCCTGGCTGGGGCTACTGATGCTCCTACAATACTGGTTTTTTGTGGTACCTTTAATGTCCATGCAGAACAGACGGGGCCTCTTTTGATTTTTAGCGGGCGGAACAACAAAGTGACGCCCGCTGCCCTCTGGAGACACGTGGCTGGGGCAGTGCGCCGCACGAGGGCATGTGCTGCGGAGCACGGAGAGTCACGTGGGGTCCTCCTCTCTATTTTACGCTGCTGGTTCTGAGGCCGGCCAGGAGCGCTCCGCAGTGTCCTTTCTGAGACCAGACCGCGTGCGCTCAGAGCTGGGTAATGCACATCAGTCACCCAGGCCCTTGCAGGCTCCTGGTGGGCGGCTGGGAGCTCGGAATGGAGGACAACGTCCTGAAGTCACCTCTGCGGGCCAGTTGCACAGCAGCTGCCGCTGTGGCAGGGAGTCACAACGAGTGGGGGGTGTTACCAGGCTGCAGCACAGACAGGCCAATGGGGCGAGCGAAGGAAACCTGCCTGAATTCGCACCTCTGTTTAACCAGCACCCTCAGTGAGATCTTAGCGTGGGGTTCCTGACAAACGGCAGGATGCCGCCCGGCCAGCAGGCGTGCATGCACAAGCGCCCCCTCTTGGCAGTGCTCGTGGTAACACCCGGCCTGGCGTGCGAGCAGCATTGTGTGGCGGATTCGCACGTGCCATGTGGGGATTCCTCCCTCCCCCTGCCTGGTGTGGATAGAGGAACGCTTTCTCCAGCCCTCTGGAGCCGGCTTCAGCCAAGTGCTACAGCGGTTTCTAGTGAAGGGGAGCCTTTGTGGTCAGCTGCTTCAGGTGACGGCGTGTCAGACTGAGCAGCCCTCTGCGGCTGGGAACCGCCGCACCTGCCCAGGTAAAGCAGCAACCTAGCCTCAGGACAGCCTAAAGGAAAACGCCAGGCGCTAACCGCTCTAGCAGAGCGCACGCCTCGCTGTAGCGTACGATGTCAAAGCAGCGAAGTCACTCACTGGGTTTGCAGCAGCTGAAGGGAATGTGCTCCGTGCTGCTACCCAGCTCTCACCAGACTGTGACTGATGACAGGCTTCCCCGTGCTTGAGAACAGATCTTCCCTAGCCACCTGCAGACCTGCGCTGGGAGGGCTTGGCTTATCTGCAGCCCCTCGTTCTGCGGACAGGAACTTTCTTTCCCACTGCACCCTGGGCACCAGACTCCCTCTGGTGGGACCCAAATGATCTTTTCCCCCCTGGTCTTGCGCACAGAGTGGTACTGGGATCGGGCTGCCACAGCTCCGGCTTTCTTGGCCCCGGGGGTATTGCCTTGGCACAGCTGGACTTAGTCTTGGCTGGGAAAGCTAATTCCAAGCTCTGAATGTGCATAATTTCCTCTGGGCCATTACTCTGCCCTCCTCCTCCAAGATTCTGTCATAACCACGTCCTTCCCCTAACAGGAAAGAAATAAAACTTCATGTAAGGAACATTTATTTACGTGTGGGGCTGGCTCCCTCCCCCAGCCCCACCTTTTTTCCCCCCGGTAGGTCCCATCATTGCCTTCTGGGCTGCGTTTTGTTTGTGCCTGCGAGGTGCGTACTAGCTAGCGGAGGGCTCTCGCGTGCCTGGCAGTGTTTACAGAGCACAGAGGAGCTGAGCCAGCTGCTAGCATGCAGGGAAATGGGTCTCTCTCTTCCATCCTAGCTTAGATGTTTCCACGAAGATGTATATCTCCTGGCTGCAGTTCTCCTTGGGCCTTAATGGCTGATCCCTCCTCCCCCCATTTCCCCAGCCTTGTGCTTCACTGCCCTGAGTAGATCCTACCAGCAAAGGCAGCCCTCTCCGGAGCCCTCCTGGCACTTGGTGGTTGCTCCAGACCCTCCGGGCATAACTGGTGTCAGATGGGCCACATAGAGGGGAGGGGAGTTTGCAAAGAGAAGAGACAGTGTGGTACAGGCTGTAGGGATCTGGCCTCTGGGTGAGGAGCCCTGGGTTCCATTCCAGCTTTGCACTGGCCTATTGGGTGATCCTGGGCAAGTCTCTGTGCCTCGGTTTCCTCACCTGCACTTCTCTAACTCAGGGGGTTGTGAGGATAAATACACAAAAGATTGTGAAGCATGTTTTTCTGTACTGAAGGAAAGCTATATAAGAGCTAAGTATTATTGTTATGCGGGAAAGGTTTTCCCGAGAGGAAGGCCTTGCAATATTTCCTAAAGATGGTTAGACTCTGGCTTCACCTGATCTCTTCTCGAAGATTGTTCCATAGCCAGACCCGCTATGTCAGTGTCCAACTCTCTCTCTCTCTCTAATCCTACTGAGCTCTTGGCTTCAGTGTCTTGTGGCAATGAATTCCACAGGCTAAGGGTGCAGTGTTTTTGCTTTTTTCAGTCCTGAATGAATGCACGGCCTTTCAGTGTCCTAGATTACAAGCCCTTTCCCCTGGGGCACTGGCCCTCCTCTGCCCTAGGACAGGAAATGGCACATGCACAGTGTGATGTTGTCTAAGGGCTCGGTCTGCTGCTGGCCGCGCACAGTGACTGGGCAAAGGTTCTGGGGGAAGGAATCTTTGAGGAGGGACAGTTGATGTCCTTCCCCGGGCAGTCTCCTGCCTGCAGGGTTCCAGAGATGCACCTGCCCTTCATGGGTAGGGAACAAAGAGGCCGGACCATACTCGATCCAGCTCCCTGTTTGGAGGGGAGATGCCATGCTGAGACGTTCCCCTCTCGGATGGACAAGAAGCAGCACGAGCGGTTCTGTCAGAGGCAGGGTAGATGTCAGGGCTGCAGGTTGCCAGCCCTTGGCTCTGATTCTGGGGTTCAGTGCGTCCCTGGCTTTCTCTCAGGCTTGCTCAATTCCACGTGGAGGCTCACTGGGGACAGACCCGTTCCAAAGCACAGGGCTGCTGTAAACCCAAATTGAGCTACAAACTAATTAATGCTTTAGAAACTGGACAACAGTGGCACAAACCTAATGGGTGGCCCCACGAAAGCAGCTGCAGGGGGGCGGCTAGCCTGAGCAGCGGGGAAAGCCCCAGCGTGTCTGGCCATCTCTCTGCTCTAGTCTCCCGCTGCCTGCCCCAAAATGAAACCAAGCTGAAGCTCAAGTCGCTCTGTGTCTCCTGGCTACATGTAGCTAGGGTGGGTGTGGGTCGGGGAATGCAATTCCTTTTTAAGGCAAGGAAAACCAGGGCAGACCCTGAGGCTGAACTCTGTCTTCTGGCCCCTCATGCCCTGTAGCCAAGGGATAGGCAGGATGGGCTAGTGGTTATTGCACTCAACAGAGAGCGGGGTTCTATTTCCGGCTCTGCTGTGTGACCCTTGCTGTGTGACCCTTAATCTCTCCTGTGACTCAGCTCCTTATCTGGAAAAGGGATGATAACCCTTCCCTGCCTCCCGGGGCTGGGAGCCTCAGCTGCCGGAATGAGTGTGAGATACTCAGTGACTACAGCGATAAGGGCTGTGAAAGCGTCCAGGGAGATCCCAGGCCGGGGAATGGCAAGTGTCCCGGGATTTGCTCTAGATTAGGGATTAAAGCGCCAGTGCAAATCCAGCTCCTGCCCGCTGTGGTGCTCTGGTAGTGCGGGAGCCTCTGGCTTTGGGGTGTCTGCTGCAGTCCAGTACCCCCGGGGAAGCGGAGAGAGGCAGCTGCATGTAGCTCTCTCCACTGCCAGGCAGCCTATAAAGTGCGTTGGGGTTTGAAGGTGCCGGAGAAACGTGTGGTTATGTTCCTACACAGAAGATGGAGAACAACCTTGTGGATCAGGACTCCTGGTTTCAATTCCTGTGTCTGTTTCTGATCTGTTGTATTATCTGGGGTGAGGGGAGTGAGTCTTCGGCAGTTTCTCTATGGCCAAGTGAAACCTGGGCTCCTCTGTAACTGTATTTAGCTGTGCTAGTGACCTGTCCAGAGGTGGTTTGTTTTTTTTTTTTTTTCCCCCACAGTATGCATCCGATGAAGTGAGCTGTAGCTCACGAAAGCTTATGCTCAAATAAATTGGTTAGTCTCTAAGGTGCCACAAGTCCTCCTTTTCTTTTTGCGAATACAGACTAACACGGCTGTTACTCTGAAACCTGTCCAGAGATTGGCATGAATCTGCTCCCCTACTCCCCATCCCTCCAGTCTCTGATATTAGAGCATCGCTCCAAGTTCCACCCACCGCCCGTAGGCAGCACAGCGAGGCCCCTTCCTCAGAGGATTGTAGTTCTCTCTCCAACGCTTTTAATCAAAGCTTCACCCCACCCGCAAGCGACAGTGCCGCGGCTGGGCCTGACCACCTTTGCTGCCCCCCAGCGTAGTCAAGCCTGGGCGCCGCAGGTCCCCAGCGTGCCGGAGGGAAAGCAGTCTGCTTTGCCAACTCAGGTGCTCCAGATTTGTGGGTTTTCACAACCAGGAGGGTGGGAAACTCGCATGCCTCAGTGACAGCTGAGATTCTGGCCTCCTCCCATGACTCTGGGAGCAAGGGCTTCAAGAGAAACCGGAAATATTGCGAGATATGTGATAGGCTGGTCACACCAGGCAGCAGCTGTGGTACCCCAGGAGCTCGCTCTGGCTAGGCTGGATAGATTCTCCGTTTGGGCCGTGTCTGGGGTTTGTAGCGGAGCTGGTGGAAACCCCAAATGCAGGTGTATTCAGCTGCCTCGCAAGAGGCTGTGCATGAGGGAGCTGCACGGGGGGTTACGAGGAGGGCTGGGCATGGGGGTTGCAAAGCCAGAGCGTCATAGGGGCTCACGTGTTTAAGGAGGGCTCCAGAAGGATTTGGGAGCCACGCTGGGGTGGACTGATTTATTACAGTCTCTTGTACGGCACCCACCATAGTAGCTGGGCCTGTTGTGCCTACATTGAGACACAAACAGTCCCCACGCGTGACCCCCCTTGGCTCTGCAGTTCTACGTGGGGGATGTGGCCAGCAGCAGGGGAGATGCTCCAGGAGCAGGTGTGCATTTTAGTAGGCCGGGTTCGGTTCAGGTCAAATAATTTGGCCTGGGGAGGTTCTGCTCATCGCCCTGGGCTCTTTGTCTGCACCACCCAGTGTGCTGGCTCGGCTGGGACCCACAGCAGGGCTGCCCTAGGACTTCTGACCTGATTTAAGCCAGGCTGCATGTTGGGAATCTCGCCAGAGACCCTGCTCTCGTTGGGCTCCCGAGCAGGACACATCTGGCCAGCGGCCGGGGGGTGAGGTTCCCAGCTATCTGTGTCGGGAGCGTGTCAGGCAGCCCTGAACCTGGTTGCTGTCCGCATGCTGGGTGCTCTGAGGGTGTCCTCCTCAGGAGAGGAGAACGGGGATCCCAGCTGACGCAGGGCAGCGTAGGGAAACGTGTGAGAAAGTGACTGGGCTTGTCCTGTTCTGTGGCAAGCCAATTAACCGACATGGACTTGTTAATGGGTTACAGACTCTGCCGGCTGGAGGGTTGACTCACTTGAGAAGCTTGTCAGAGCTGTTCAGGCACAGGCTGTGGCCAGGGTGCGGGTTGATTCCTTCTTCTAGCTCTTGCTGCTGTAACCCAGAGTCCCCCTTCCAGCACAGGCCTTCTAAGGAGATGTTGGCTTCCCTCGGGCTAACAGCTAGGGGCCGGGGTGGGAGACGATGAGTAATGTGGCTTTGTGGCCTGCACTCCCTAAACTTCGCTGCCTTCTCTCATGCACACATGGGGGGTTCTCGCTCTGCAGCGGGACACGGGCCCAGTGCAGATGCGGAGCAGCCTGAATGAAAAAGCGAGTGAGTCTTTCTCCCCTGGGAGCGCTGAGGGGGCGGGAGAGACATGGTGAGGGCAGATGTGGAACTTGGGGTGGGTGGGGAGATCTCGCTGCGATCTGGAAGGTGGTTGGGACGAATGGAAAGTGTGAGATCATTGCTTGAAGGACTCTGGAACGCAATTCAACCCAGTCCCCAAACTCTGCCACCCTCTGACTGTGTCCCGGCCGGCTTGGCGCGTGGCCTATCGAGGCCAGCGCTGTGTTCGGTAGGTGATAGTGCATTTCTGTTTGTAAACACACGCCCCACCCGCAGGTGCTAAAAATAATGCACAGGAGCATAGTGCAATGCAGTGTCTGCCAGTTGGGGGGCCAGCCGTGGCACAGAACCCGCTCTGTGTGGGTCAGGAGGGTCTGCTCCGGGGCTGCAGGCGTAAGGCCGGGTGCCAGAGTGTAGGTTGGGTGGGGGGTCTGATGCCAAGGGGTTTGGTGAAGGCTGTCCCAGTGACTGGGGCGTGGGTGGGATCTAGACCAGTACCATGATGGGAGTGGTGCTCGGGGCCGTGTGTGTGTGTGAGGGGAGCATGTTGGGGGGAGGGTGTCTCTGCCTGATGCCATGGCTTGCATGTGGGCTCATCTGGGTGGGGGACTCGGCCGGGTGCTGTGGGGCATGTGCACGGAGGGAGGATGCAGGCTGGTGCTGTGGGGGCAGGGTATTTGTTGGGGAGCCGGGGAGACGTGGCTTGGTGCCCTGGCTCAGTGTCCATTTGCCATGACCACAGCACATTAGCTATGCTGTGCAGGGCGGGCTCTCCCGCGCCTGACCCACCCTGGCTCTCCCGCGGTTGGTATCCGGGAGCACGGAGCCACCTCTGGGGCTGACAACATGAGAGGCCTTATCCTGGCTTATGGAGCTGCTGGCCCAGGAGCTGAGCAGACCTGCCTGCTGGGTCTGACTGGGGTGTGCTGGCCCAGTCAATTCCTTGAGCCTCTCCCTCCGAGGCGTTAGTTTGCCCCTCATGTCTGAGCTGGGGGTAAGTGAAAGGGGTCGCCTTGGGTACGTGACTACCAGTTTCCACAGGCTGTGATTCAGGGCAGGCTAGTGCTCTGGGAGTGGAGCTGTATTTCCAGGAGGCGTGTGTTTAGAGCAGGCAGGGCGCATGACCCATCTGGACGTCACTCTGATTGCTGCAGGTAGGGATGGGTTAACAACCTGTGTCGATTGTATGCTGGCACGTCAAGCTGAGTTTACGATGTTTCCCTTCCACGGGCCAAAGGACCCAGCAAGAATCCTGGCTGCCTTTCAGCTGATAGAGCCCGGTTACCGGTCGGCACTGTCCTCACTAGCCCAGCCTGCCACGCGTGAGGCATGGATGACCCATATGTGCGGGTTGAGCCATGGAGAGCCAGCCCTCAGGCAGTGAAATACGGGGTGCCCAGACAGAGCCCCTGAGGACTGCAGGGTGGGCTGGGAGCACAGGCACTCTGAGGTGTGTCTGGATTTGGTTCGCTTGCCCTCCCCCGCCTGGCTTGCGTCAGGTTCCCTGCCTTTTCAGGCGATCCTGGAGTTTGGGGTGTGACCTGGGCTGGGCCTGGAGTTGGGGGTGTCAGACCCCAGGGAGGGACTGGCATGCATTCCCCATTGCCGTGTGTTTTACATCCAGAAATCGGCTTCCAAATATTTTCCTGGAACAGCCCCCTCTATGTGGCTGAGTGCGGGTTCTCCTGCAAAGGGGCTGGGCCGGGCAAGGGGCTCCTCGCTGGCTGGAAGTGGCAGAGAGCGGCTCTGTGCTCCCCTCAAAGGTTCCAGGGGGTTGAGTTTTCAGGCTCAGCGTGCGAGGGACCTGTGAAGTGCTGAGACCAGTCACTTGGGAAGAGGGGTGCATGTGTTCACACTGCATAGGCTCTAAGGCCAGAAGGGAGCGTTGGGATCATCCCGGCTGCCCTCCTGCAGCGCACGAGCCAGGGAGTTTCACTCAGTGATTCCTGCCTAGCAGCCAGCGCGTGTCTCTGAGAAAGGTGCCTCTGCTCACTCCTACCCAGAGAGGTGAGCAGGAGTAGAGTGCGGGGAGAAATGCCAGGGTTAAAGCAAGAGGGGGGTTATTGGCTTACATCCATTTGCTAATGCTTATGTAAATATTTCGAGGGAACTGGAATGAGCAGTGCAGGGGAATGGGGAGGCTGCTTTTAACTTTTGGCAAGGCAGCAGCAAGCTCCATTCTGCTTTGTGATGGCCCAGAGTGCCTTGTCCAAGCATTTCCTAGTGCTTTGCAGGTGTAAACGAGCTGCCTGGCCCCTCTGTGCAGGAGGGGGGAGAGAGATGTCATTGCTTCCTATGCCCCACTGCTTTGCTCACCAGGGAAATGCAGCCTTCTATAGCGTGGGACTGAAGCTGGAGGGGACTTCCTCAAGGGGCTCCCTAGCAGCTTTCCAGGGCCCCCATGGTCCCCCATCTCTAGCTGAGTGGGGTACTTGCTCCCCTGCACTGCCCCTCCTCCATAGCTGGTCGGGGGGGATGGTGTCTCGCTCTTAGACAAACTTTCCCATCCTCTCTCAGTGACTCGCTTCTGTGCCTTTGTATTGGAATCAAGCAGAGGGACTGCCCCTCCACTTGCTTCCAAGGTGAGAGGATGGCCGGGTGGCCAACACACTGGGCTGGGGCTTAGGAGAACTCGGCTCAAGCTCTGCCTCTGCCACAGACACCCTGTTTGACGTTGGGCAAGTCACTTAATGTCTCTGTGCCTCATTCCCATCTGTAATAGGTGGTAGTAATAACCCTCCCCCAGCCTGTGTCTGCCCTGTCTGTTTAGGTTGTGAGCTTTTTGGGCCAGGGACTGTCTCTGACTGTGCAGGGCCCAGCAAAACAGGGCCCTGATCTCCAGGCTGCTTCGGTGTGACCCTTGCTGGCCCCAGTGATCAGACGCTCTTGAACGGAGTCTCGTTTTGGTCCAGTGTAGTGGCCCTGGCAGTTTCCTGTGGCAGTTTCCACCTAGAGAGAGAACGGTAGGGCCCTGCAACTGCAGTTTTGCGGGGAGAGAGGCCAGCGGGAGCCGGGCAGGGGCCTCGGGATCCGCCCGAAGGGAGCAGTTGGAAGGGGGTTAGTGAAGAAGAAGGCGGAAAGAGTTGGCACTGTGGTGAAGAGAGGATTTGCTGAGGGAGCTGGACCGTGAAGGGAGCCCGGCTGCGCAGGACACAGAGTGTACGGCTGGTGAGGTTGACCTTTGGGACATGGGGGGCTGGGGGTGCGGGTGCTGTGTGGGCACCTGGGGTACGGGGGTGGTGCTCCAGGCGAGGAGCTGTCATTCATGGGTGGGCTTCTTGGAAAGAGGGGTGGCCAGTGCAGCAGTGAAGGGAAGGAGCATCCCTGCTGCACAGCAGGGATGAAGCTAGACTTTGCAGCCGGAGAGAAGAGGGGTTCATTCCCTCGTGGCCGTGGCACAGCCTGTCGTTGACAAATTTCTCTTATTGTGATGGTAATTTTACAGTTTATTATTCTCCTAAACGAGCATTTGATGTTACTTCATATTATTTATGTTCTTGCCAAATTTCTGGGTTTTCCTTTATAAAGTTTAAAAATGGAAGGTTCTCCATTATCTTGGTTTGCCGCTGCCTCTCGCACAGCCAGCCTGGGTCACTGCCCAGCTCTATCAAAACGTCCTCTTGGTAAGAGGAGAGGATGAGACTATCCCCTCTGGCTGGCGGTTTGAACCTCGCCTGAAGCAGCAGTGCCCAAGAGATTGCACGTGGGGTGTTTGGTTTTTAAGTAGCTGATAAGCTGCTCGGTGGACCCCTGGTGAAAATGTGAGGAGTGTCCATCCGTTTGCTCGTAGCGCTAAGTGGGGCCTCGGTCTGAGGCCATGTCTTTCCTGGTATAAAAAAAAAAAAAAAGTGTCTTTGACATCGGGGAGCTAACTAGTGTACACACTCTCCCGAAGTAGGAACACAGGGAAGACAAGGCGCTTTAGTTTTACTGAGAGGCAAACGAGGCGAGGCCCACCCCAGGTGAGGAGATAGCGCTGACCTCGCCTCGTTTCACTATCGCCAGGAAAAACACTCTTCTTTAGCAGCAACGACAAGGCCTTGGAGGTGGCTGAGAGCTGAACAGGCCAGAGAGGAAGGTCAACCTGGCACCTTTCAACAACCACGCAAAATTCAAACTCGAATAAAAGTGAAGGGAAAGAGGAGGAAACAGTGACATCTTGGCAAAGCCTGGCACTTGCCACCCTTTCCATTTAAAATCAATTTAAAACACATGGAAGAATGTAATTTTATTATAACTCCAGACGTCTACATTCTTATCGTGGCTTAGTGCTGACGACAGAAATGAAGTATGACTAGCCTTAATAAGATTGTTATCGAGCTTGATTAAAACGTAGGGGAGGAACGGCCTGGAGGTTTCAATTCCTGTGTGGAGTGAAAGAGGGAGAGATCTGTCCAAGAACCAGAAAATGCAAAGCTCTTTGCTGTCTCGAATCAAAGAAAAGCCACCCCCGCACCCAGCGGGTAGATAACCAGAGCTGAAAGCCACAGGCCAGAATTCACTGGCATGGTGCTTCTTGTTAATATTGCCCTGTGTGATGGGAGCTATTCTTGACTTGCCGAACTTTGGAGCCTCTCTGCTTCAGATTGAGTCCTGCTCCATAAAAGCCACTTGGAGCTCAAGAGCCGATGAACTGACAATAATTCCACTCCCAGCCTCTGTGCTGGGCGCCCACCTCTGGACGTCAAACTAGCTACTGGCCGATTCTGCCGTTAGCTTGGGGCTGTTCCCATCCTGTTGGCTAAAGCCAGCAGAGAGACCAGTTAGGGGTCTCAAGTCCAAGCTCTTTCCCATCATTAATGAATTTCAGACACAAATGCTTTAGGGATCATTTTCCTCTCCTGATTATTGCCCGAATTGGATACCTCTTGTCTGAGCAATCACTCCACTTTAGATCTGGTCTGCACTTAGAAATTAGATGGACCTAGCTACGTCGCTCAGGGCTGTGAAGACGTGTGCACCATCTGTGATGTAGTTAAGCCAACCGAAGCCGCAGTGCAGCACAGCACGGTCAATGGATGAGGTCTTCCATCCACCTCGCTACTGCCTCTGGGAGAGGTGGATTAACTGCGGAGACGGAAACCCCCCTTCCGTGGATGGAGGAATGTTGATGCTACAGCTGAGCCGTTCTAGTGCAGCCCTACCCTGGCACTAAAATTCTGAATCTCTGTACGAGGCTGAAAGAGAGATTGGTTCAATATCGGCAACACTGACCGTTTAAAAAATCATAGTTCCGGGCCCCAATATAATGAGATTTTAATAAATGTGGTGGGGGGTTCTTAGTTCTCTCCCGCCAAGTCTCCCTTCTGTAGGCATGCCCTGGTCGCGGCTCAGATTTGGAGTTCTGGGCTGCCTGTGTTCCCTCTTGCAGGGGGTGATTCACTCTGCCTCCCCGTCTGAGGTGACCCAAGCCTGCAGGGAGCCTGGGCCTGGGCCCAGTGATCCCATTCGTATCCACAGTGTCCCATGGCCCTGAAAAATTCAGTCCATGGAGAGCCTTCACTGAGGAGCAGTGGCAGAGCTAGAAGCCCGCATGACTCCAGGCGAGTTGGGGTCTCCACTTAGCACCTCCGTCCAGAGCTGCTGGGTAAAGCTAAGTGCAGTAAAGAAGCAGACCCGTGGGCCAATAGGTATTGGAGCCGAAGTGGGTACCTAGGAGGCCGGTTCCTCCATCTCCGGCCTCTGTGGCTCCGTGATGATGAAGGGACTAGAGACCGCATCCTTGCTGTGCAGACTTCCTGTGCTCTAAGGCCATGAGGGACTGTTAGTTTTGCTTTTCATCTATCTCGGTGAGTGGGGAGCCGCTGCCTCCTGCCAGGGCTGCCCCTTAGCTGCAGAAGGAGGGAGCTGGGAGGGGAGGGACGTGAAGGAGGAAATGGAAGCTCTGGTGAGTAACTTGCAGGGGCCTGGGGCTGGGATGCTCCCCCCCTCGCACCCCCCCCATCCGGCATGTTAAACTAGTTGTGGATTATTCATGCTGAGTGGGAGGCTGCACACAGAGCTAGCGCTACCAGGCTGTGCAGGGGGAGAAGGGGTGGAGCTGAGGAGGAGGGGAGCTGCGGAGACCTTGCCTATGGAGTGAAAGGGTCCTGGTGGGCTAAGGGATGGGCGTGAGCACATGGTGACAGGCTGGTTGCTCTGGGGAGGGGAGCCTCTGTCCCACAGGCTGCATCCACACCTCCCTGCCAGAGATCCCTCCGGGGCGGAGAGTGTCCCCATGGGCCATTGGCTCCTCGGTGTTTCTGCTGAGCCTGCAGCGATGCGAGATCAGCACGAGGGGCTTGTCTGTGAGATGCGGTGCCCTTGACGTTAGGAACTGGACTGAGATCCCGCAGGACACCACACAGCGTTGTGCATCCCCAAGCTTAGGAATTGGGGAGCTCCGTGCCAGCATGTGAGCCGTGCCCATGCTGTGTGCTAGAAGAGAGATCAGGAGAGCTGCCCTGGGGACACACCTTGCAATGGGCTGCTGCTGTATGGGGGAGTAGGAGCCGGCTCCTGTTCATAAGGGGGGCAGAGAAGGGCCATGTCCCTTGGGCCTCTTCCTCTAACACCTCACCTGGCGTGAGAGTGTCCAGCGGAACAGAGGCTCAGGGCCACCTTCTCAAGCCGCGAGGCTGAAGTGTGTGTTTGCACACATGCACTCTTTGGGGGCAGTTACCCACGTCCCCGAGAGCTTGGGACCCCAGCTTTGGCCACAGCTTCAGATGAGGAGGCTGGGGTCCCAAGCCCTCGGGGATGTGGGTAACTGCCCCCACAGAATGCAGGGAAACTGAGGCGGGCGTCCGTGCTGCCTGAGCAGTGCCCGCCGGCTCTTGGTTCTGCTTGGCACCCCCTCAGCCGCTTGCGTTTGTGCGGGGGCGGGGGGGTGAGCTTGTGAGGGAACAAACACTGTGCAGGACTTTGAGCCACGCTCAGCCATTCTCAGCAGAAATTCCAGCAAGGGGTCACCGCCAGAGGGGGGGTTGCCTGTGGTGTTTAGAGCCAGTTCAGCTAATAGCACAAGCTTTCTCGCTGCGAACCCGAACATCTGCAGGGTGCAGTGGAACCTCGTGGGGAGAGGTGCGGGGCAGGTGGGGAGCGTGGCCTCTGGCAGGACAGCGATCCATTGCTCTTCTTAGTCAGCGAGGGCAGAACAAGGCGTCAGAGGCTGCCCTGGCAGCAGGGAAGTTCAGGATTGGGGATGGGGCAGCCCTCTGGCTCTAGGAGCTGCTCCGTGATGGATGGGACAAGCTGCTGGGTTCCGGTTTCACCCTGGGCTGCCTCCATCAGGGAATTTAGGGACACTGGGAATCGTCCCCGCTTGGGTTGAGGGGGTGAAGTGACGTGGCGTGTTGGGGAAGGGGTGGCCCTCTCCCCATGCTAATGACCCAGTGTTTGGGTGGCTTTGCTGGGCCCTTGGACCCTGCTCACTTGGCTAGGGCAGGCAGCAGCAGTGGGTTTGCTTGGCAGCTGTTCTGCCTAGCCCCCAAGCCCTCTGCCACGCCAGAAAGCCCATGGTATCCCGTCCTGGAGGTGCTTGACTGTGCACACAAGGCTGGCCCAGGCACCATCCAGGCACGTCCATGCAGCTCTGAGCATGGCAGGCTCCCCTGGGGGTTAGCCTGGAGATCAGAAGCCAGCATCCGTGACCCGCGGGGCCCAGGCTCTTTCTCTTACTAGCTGGAGGAATCTTCCTAGCAAGCAGCTCTACGTCTTCCTTTGGTGCCAGTGAGCAGAGTCTGAAAGGCCCCTGTCTGCCGCTGCCACTCTTTGGATAGGAGCTGGAACAGCATTTGTCCCACTCTCTGATGTGACAGTGTGGGGTTTGCTGGCTTCGTGATCCAGGGAGGGGAAAGGGGCTTCAGTCCTCATCGGCACCAGCAGCCTGCTTCCCTGGATTATTGTTATATGGCGTTTGCCAGCAGCCTCCAGGAGTCCCAGGCTCCTTCTAGCAGCGAGCACCTTTCAGCTGCCGCCTCCTAGGCAAACAGTGGCCATGGAGCTATGCAACCTGGCCTGTGCCTGCCCTGGTCTGTAATGCAGTGGAGCAGCCTACAAGTCCCAGCTTGCAATGCTTCGGCTGGGAAGTGGCATTGAAGGCTGTGACTTTTGCATTGGGCTCCTTTGTGCTAATTAAAGGTGGTCCTCGGGCTGCCAACATGACCTCTTGGCTGGACAAAATTTGGTCCCACTGGCCTAGAAACTGGGAGCAAACAGCCAGTGCTTTGAGTTATTGAGCTGTAACTCCTTAAGGGTTAGGAGTAAGGGGGGAGTATTTGGGGTTGATGCCCTTTCCGCCGAAGGGCACTGCCTCGTCCCTCATGTGATTCCTGCTGCTCAGCACAGAGTTCTTGTTTAGCTCCTAGGCTCTTCTTAAGGTTGTGCTGGAGGGTTGTGCTTGGTTGTCATGTACCTGCTGTTCTTAAGTCTCCTTGCCATCTATGTTGCTTCGCCTGGCCTGGTCATGGGAATAGCTTCTTTGTTCTTTGGACACGTGGTCGTATAGTAAACAACGTGCTCTATTTGTGTTATCTCTGTCCGGTTTCCTCTTGACTGCTGACACACCACCAGAAAGCTGTTCGGAGCAAAATCCTGCTGATGTAACACATCTCGGTGCACACACCACACCTGCATTGCTGTGTTTCCAGTGACTTATAATAACCTGAAACTACCAGCAAATTTCTTCTGCTTCTCTCGCAATGTGTCTGTAGAGCACCTAGCACAATGGGGCCCCGATCGCAGCTGGGGCTGTTAGGCGCGGCCATAATACTAATGAATAAGAGAGTGCATGGTCTTGTCTGGAGGGGAACCCCGGCCCGTTCCTGCTGAGTATGAATTTCTGAGCGGCCTGGCTAGAGAATTATTAGCTCACAGAAGTCTATAAAAGAAGATAAAGAAATAAATCCACACGGGAAAGTAGGCAGTTAGCCCGGGTTATCCAAGGCCTCGTCACTTTAATAATCCATATTAAACAGCTTCTTCAGCGGCGGCGTGCCAGCCGCGGAGGGGCTGGGCAGGAAAATTCCCCTTCGGTTTCGGGCAGGTATGCTGCATCTCTCCTCTGCTTGGTGCATCAGTGGCACTGCGGCATTGTGGGGAGGAGCGGCCTGGGCCCAGGTGAGGAGCAGGCATGTCTCCCATTGGCTCCCAGGGGAGTTCTGGGTGCTTGGGGCTTTGGAAAACCCCGGCTGGTAAGGTGGGGCCTGGCACGTCTCTGGGCTGCACCTCTGGGTCTGTCCCCACCTGGCTGCACAGCGTTACGCAAACCTGTGTGGCCCCCAGGCTCCCCGCCTTGGCTGGGCAGAGTTCAGGCATCCGGGCTGCTGCAGAAATCCGTTGTGGCCTCAGGCACTCTGGAGGCCAGTGGTTAGTGCTATATGGAGAGCAGGAAGCCAGTTGCTGGGTCACATGGGCTGCGTGATCAAGGGATTCCACATTAAGGAGCACTAATTGCCATGCAACCACTTGACAGCTAATCAGCTGCTCTTCGCCGCGGCAACCGTGGTGTACACAGCAACATTGGAGCAGTGGCATTTGCAGGCCCTTGGAATTCCACCCTGGGT
Organism: Natator depressus; assembly: GCF_965152275.1. Taxonomy (NCBI): domain Eukaryota; kingdom Metazoa; phylum Chordata; order Testudines; family Cheloniidae; genus Natator; species Natator depressus. The sequence continues at coordinate 2,075,190 of NC_134259.1, forward strand.
CTCGTCAGGCCCCAGAAGGGAGGGTATCCATGGTGCCGCCCATGTCCGTGACAGACAGGGCTGGGGTCCCAGCGCTGGCCGACGGGGTCCCTGGCCCTGGGAAGCTCTCACCAGCTGGCTGAGACCTTGGCTCTAAGGAGCAGGCTGAAAGTAGCAAGTTAGCCTAGCATAGCGCGGTCTTCTCCTTAGCCAGATGTCCGCAGGGCGGCAGAGAGGGGCAGAGGGAGCAGGAGCCCTCTGGCCCCAAGGAAGTTTCTAAGAACCCTGCAAGGGTAAAGCAGATGGTGACTTCTCTCTTCCTTGGGTCTGTGGCCTGGACAGCTGAACCCTCCTCCGTCTGAGTTTTAGCAGCAGCCTAGTAACTGGTGGTGCTGGCAAAGGCTAGCACAGGGCCATTGCTAACTGTGTCCTGTGCCCTAACCCTAACCCCCCCAAGGCTTTGCACAGCATGGCAGCAATTCAAAGAGCCGATGGCTGGGTCTAGGATCCAGCTCCTTGGACTGCAGAGGAGCAGCTGTCTGTACCAGCTGGGGGCAGAGCATGTGACTGCTCCTGCAAAAAGCCCCCGTGTTCCCTGTCATGCTCTCTCCATGTTCAGGACTTACTAGGCCTTCCCCCAGGGAGGCTGGTACCAACAGCAAGTCCCCGTGGGAAGCTCCTCTTTGCCGAAAGGAGGCGGCTGGCCAAGCACTGAGTGACGCTGTCCTTTTAAGCAGGACTGAAGGGAGATGCAGCCGTCCTGCTGCTGCAAGTGAAATCTGTGTCCCAGGTGGCTGGCCGACAGCATGAACTGAGGGGTGAAGTCTCTTCCCTGGCGCTAGGCTCCCAGCTGCACTTGCAGAGCCCGTCTCCCCGGGCCAGAATGCTCTGCCTGGAATCCACCGGGCAGCTGGCCTGGCTGCGTGTCTGCTGCAGCAGGGAGGAGACCCACCCAGCATCATGCCGCTCCTTGGAGCACACTGATGTGGCGCTCTCAGAAGGGCTCCTCGGGGAAGCCCTCGATCAAGCCAGCAAGGATGTTACTGATCTGAAAGCGGCTTGGGAGAGTTCCGGCCCAGCTATTCACAGTTGTCCTTGGAACACAGCTGCCTGGGAATCTGTCTCCAGCTGACACCTCCACCCTCAGTGCTAAACACTCAGCAGAAGCCACCTGCAGGCTCCTCGCCCCTTCCAAATTAGAGACCATCGTCCTGGCAGCCAGCGCCCAACCGCCGATCCCAGAAGCAGAGTGTGAGTGGGTGTCTCCAGACAGTAAGTGGGGCCTTGTCCCTCCTCTCCATCCCCAACCCTCGGTGCCCAGGATGGGACCAGGACTCCTGCAAGCCGTTCGTATCCTGCATGCTGCTCGCCAGCTGTTGCAGAGTGTGGTGCGCTGCCCTGGTGTGGGGTCAGCTCCAAGGGAGCAGCTGGGATCACTTTTCCGGAGGCTGTAGAAAGAGGCTTTAGAAATAATGGGCCGGATGACTGCCCAGGAAAGGCTGGGGGCATTTATTGTTAGTTCTGGTTTGGTTGGTTCAGCAAAGCTACTTTGTTCCTGTCCCTGTTTGGTGCCACAGCAAAGTCCTGCTCCAGTGTCCCCCTCTGGCACTCTGAGCTATCCCTGTTGCCCTGGTTTGCTGCCTGGCTGTCCCTTGGCTTACCTCAGCTAATAACCAAGCTGCTGTGCGTGTCCGCGAGGTGAATAATGTCCCGATACTCTTTGAGTGAGATAATACTGCCCCTAGCAGCTGCCCTGCACTTCCCATCACAGATGGCTTTGCTCCTTTGGATTTCCCTCTTTGGTGGAAAACAGATGTGTTCCCTCAATATCGCAGGGCTCAAGGATGAACTCTTCAGTACACCGCAAATGCTAACCGGGAAGCTGTGGTGTCCACTGTTTTCCCCAGCTCCTGAAACCACATTAAAGCAGAGAGATGGGGACTCTTTTTCCAGACAGTGTGTCTACCATGCACAGCCCCGTTGGCTGGGAATGGAGGGAGGCAAATTAGCGTAGCGGCAGAAGCTGGTGTAATTCCTGCATGGTATTTACTGCCAGGCCTGGGACTGCGCCGCTGCCCAGTTCCAGCTCTCTGACGTTTGGCCTATTCATGCACGAGGAAGTGAATTAATTACGGCAGGAAGTTCTGCTGGACCAACTCCCAAGAGGACTTGGTGAAACATGGGCCCTCTGGGGCCTTTGGCCAGGAGTCTGCAGACAAGACCCCGGGATTCTGTCAAGCAGCATTGTAGCGGGGTCCTGGCTTCCTGTTGGCTCAGCTTGACGTAACTGGCCCTTTAGATGGCAGCTGGTCAACGGTGGAGATTGTTATTGGCTGACAACCAGCCCTGAGCAGCCGGAATGAATGCTGATGTCAGATCCCCACTGGGATTACTTCATAAGTGCAGGGCATGTGTGCGTGCCTATGGAAAGAAAGAGTCCATAGAAACCCTTCAGTGATCCTGAAGGCTCCCCAAAGCTCATTCCCTTTCCCCGCTTCAAGGAATTTGCCTTGTTTCTGCATGCAGTTGTAACCACGAACTGGCTTGTGAGCAGAGTGGGGGCGGGAGATCTTTTGCAAAATTTCTGGAAAACTTACAGGGGTCTCCTGGAGCAGGCAGGGCAGGGGTTGGCTGAGAGCTCCCAGCTGTGCGGGGCCCAGGTGTGAAGTGAGCATGGCGGGATGGGTTCTTGGTCTAGTCCTTCCTGTTGATGTCACAGCTGGCATTGACCCTCCCTGGTTTGCAGACGCAGTGGCAAGGCCAAGGACTGACTGGGCCGTGGTGTTTGAGCCCCCTTGGGGCTGTCGAGGGCAGGATGAGGCCTGCTGGTGGGGCAGGGCCATGCTGTACCTGTACAAAGGCCAACCCCCTCCCAAAGGCCACATGCCAGCCGGTGCTCTACGCATCGGATGTGCCAGCCTTGTGCAGCACCCTGCAGGACAGAGAGGGAGAGCAAGGCCTGGTGCCTTTCTGGGTAGTGGTATGCAATGCCGATCGGGTTGCCAGTCCCCGATGCTCTCAGGCTCCTAGGGCAAGTTCCAAGGTAGTTGCTCTGTGTCTGCAGCCAGGAGTTGGGCCCAGGAGCTGTCGGGCGATAGCATTGGAGTCTCGGAGGTGCAGCTCTGCGGGTGGCTGCTCTGTCTGGGGCAGGTGTCTCAGGCCAGGGTCCGGCAAGGAGCACCGCAGGGAGGGAACTCCAACAGCTGCTCCTCTCTCGCTCTCCCTGGGGGCCGGGGCAAGGCTGGGCTCGGCTGCCCTCCTGAGAGGGAATAGCCAGCAGGCCCATCCTATTGCCGTAGCTTTGGGAACCGTAAAGGCACCCGTGACAGGATGGGACTGGGCCACTGCCCGTGGCACGCCGTCCAATAACTCCATAGCGAGCAAGTCCCAAATGCTGCTGTTTGAAAACTTCTCCCTGCCGAGGAGGGCCCCATGGTGAATGTGGGCGCACTCCGCCCAGGCGTGGTGGGTGCTGCGTCGGGCTGGGCACATCTCTTAGGGCTGTCTCTCCCCCCTTGGGGCATTGGCAGTGGGGTGATCCCGCAGAGTTCCCTGCCGTCCCCCCACATTCCCCCTCCCCCCCTTCTGTTGTTTTAAATGCCAGGAATTCCCAACAATCAATGGTGCAGCGCCACTGCCTTGACACTGTAGGAAGGGATCTCGCAGCACTTTACCCTTCCTGCGTGGATCATTTGTGTCTCCCTCCCTGGCAAGTTGAGAGCTCTGCTCTGGATCTTGAGGACTTACTATTTATTTGCACCAGGGAGACCCTGTGCTAGGGGCTGTACATTCGTAGAGTAAAAAGACCACGCCTCCCCACTGAATACACTCCCAGGGTCCCGGTACTCTTCTCCAGAGCCCCTGCTTGACCTGCAGAACTGGGACAGAGAGGGGATGCCAGTGGGGCGAGGAACACATGGCTTGTGGCGGTCAGGCAGCTGCCAGGGAGGCTGAGCATGTTGTCTCTCCCTTGGGGAAGCATGCCAGGCCATGAGCTCATTCCTCCAGAGTCAGGCCTGCATCCTCTGCACGCAGATGAGGGCAGATAGCAGCCAGCAAGTCCTGGCTGGGCAGGGAATGGCCTGTGGAACAATAAACCAGCCCAAGAGATAAGGAAACCAGATGGTTATTAGCAAGCTAGCGCGGAGGACGGGGCATTGTTCTTGGAGGAAGCGCAAACCCTCTCTGGCTTCTAGGCTCAGCTCCTATGAAGAAAACCCACGTTGCGTCAGAGCTGGAAGCGGGGCTGCTCCTCTGCTGCCCGGACCTGCAGTCGGTACGGTTTGCACTGTGATCTTAGTGCTGCTGGATGGAGAAGAGCCAAACGTGTGTATTCCTGTGCTGCCGCTGGCTGCCGGGGGAAGCCAGTCGCTGGCTGGTGCATTCAGACGCAGCAGAGCTGAGGGGGCAGCGCAATCCATCGCGGGAGGCCAGGCTGTGCGGCGCTCGGCAAGCTGGAGGACTTGGTTCCTCTGCAACTGCAGCCAGAAGCAGCACCATGCGGCTGCTGCACGCTTGGAAACCGGGGCTCTTTCCTGCCGAATCCTGCAAGGTGCCTAGCCCCTGGGAGAGGTGCTGCACTCCCCACGATGCTCAGCAGCTCCTGGGTGCACTCAGGACCATGCACAATTGGACCCGGCAGGATTGGTGTCTTTGGGTCAGGCAGGTGGACCAGGCACAGGGCTGGGAGCCGGGAGTGGAACCGCTCGTGCGTTAACACACAGAAGTGTGGCCCTTTCCCTTCCAGCCACAGCAGGGCTGTGACTTCTTGGGCTGAATCCTCCTCTGCCCCACCTGTAGCACAGGGTGACAGTAGCTGCCTGCCTGTGTGGGGCAGGGAATAACCCGTTAACAGCTTGCGAAGCACCCTGAGGCCAGGTCATGCACAGGAGTGGGCGCCTCCTGTTGACGGGCATGGGGCCTGGGAGCTGCTCTTTGTGGGGCCCGTCAGGCTCTCCCCTGTGCTTGGGAGCAAGAAGCTCCTCTCCACGTCGAGGGCCTGCTCCAAGCCCCATAGAAGTCAAGGGGAGTCTCTTTCCCTTTGGCTTTGGATCAGCCCCGTTCTGCAGCGTGAAAAGGAGGCCATGTGCTCTCTGATTCTGCGTCACCCCCGCCTTGCCCTGGGTGCCCGGTGTGAGCTGGGGCCTTTTGGAGTAAAGTTGATCCCGTCCTCCCAAATTCTGATGCTCCAGCGATGGCGGGGAGCAAGGGGGGCAGGGGAGGTGGGGAGGGAAACCTGCAGATCTAACTGGGGGGGTGGGGGGGAAAGTCCTGTAGAAACTGCTGACAAGGGGCATCACCTGCACACTCTCTCCTTCTCCCACAGTGTCTGAAGCTGGGTTCAGGGCAAAGGTGAGGCTCAGAACTGGGCCAAGCCCCTTCCCCTCTCTGCACCTCAGTTTCCCCTGGGGAGGAGTCTTCTCCCCCATATCTCCAGGGGGGTTGTGAGGCCTGGGTTAAGGATGCGTTGAGGCCCGTGGCTGGTGGGTGAAGCATCGCTGTCCTGATGCCATGAGTGCTGTTCCTCCTGCATGAGCACTTGGGGCCGGTCCCTCCCTTTGGTGTCCAGGCTCTAATGACAATGGTCAGTGTTTCCGGATTAATTTCTCCTTCCCCTGCCCCCTTCTCTGTCCCTTGCAGGAGGTGGAGGGAAGCGGAAAGGGAGGAGTAAGAAATGGAAAGAGATCCTCAGATTCCCACACATCAGCCAGTGTGACGACCTCCGGAAAGGCCTGGGTAAGCGACGAGCCCCAGCCTGGCTGCTCCCCGGAGCCGGCCAGCGAGATGAGCCTCGTGCAGGGGCATGCGGGGATTGTGTTGCAAGAACTGGCAAAACCTGCTTGCCGCAGAGCCTGGGTGTCTGCTGCGAACGAGCAGGTACAAGCCAGTGGGGAAGGAGGGGAGCGTGCGGGGAGAGCAGGCTAGCACACCGAGCTGCACTGTGCCCCGCGGCCTCCTGGTCAGCAGAGAGGCCAAGAGCACCAGTGTGGCGCTGTAATGGGTACAGAGAGAGCAATGGGAAATACCAGGGGCCCATGGGGAGCTCCATGCTGCGGCTCTTGCGCTTGACAACAAAGACTGATCATTTCCTGTCAACGCAGAGGAGAGATGCTTATCGGGAGCCCGAGGAGGGTGGGGCAGGGAGTCAGGAAAAGGGTCAAGGCTGGGGCTGGTAACTGCTGCTGGAGAGAGGGTGTGCTCCCTGCATGCAGCTGGGGACACCTGCGCTGCCTGTGAGAAGCCAGGCACTACCCCAATACGCATGCCCGCGTCCCGTGTAAGCGGGGAATGGGGTGTGTGTGGCAGAAGTGCAGGTGGGAGGAAAGCAGCACCTCCCGCGGGGCAGGCCCAGACACAGCTGCAGCGCTCCCTGACTCTGCGTCACCCCCACCTTGCCCTGTGCCGGTCCCAGACCCAGCTCTCCACTCCAGCATCCTGGTGCACAAATGTCCCTGACCAGTGTCAGTGACTAACCTGGCCTTTCCCTGGCAGGGGTTGGGGCGATACATGTGGGTTTAGGGGGAGCTGCACTTGGGCACAGGGAATGAACTCCCTGGGTACAGCCAGCCTCAGTGGGGTGCAACCTCTCTGGAGCTTCCTTCCTGCGTCCGCAGCGGGGATTGGGCCTTTCCCTCGGGTCTCCTGCTGGCCTCAGGGTCCCGCGTGACTCGAGGTGTCGGGGAGCCATTAGCTGCACAGTGCTCATCCAGCCACCTGCAGTAGCAGGCGGGCAGGTGGGTGTCAGTGTAACGGCGTACAGTTCCGTATACTAGGGCACCATATCTGCCCAGAGAGACATGTCTCCTGCACCAAGAAGCTGGCACTTCCGGGGCACCTGAGAGACCTGAGCAGGGCAGCTCAGGAGGGGCTGGGGTGTGGCTCTTGCTGTGGAGGGACCGTGAAAATTGGTCTTTTGTGTGCTTTTATACAGATTTCACGGGGAGACCAGTGTTTCTCAAATTGGGGGTCCTGACCCAAAAGGGAGTTGCAGGGGGGGAGGGGTCACCAGGTTATTTTAGGGGGGGTTGCGGTATTGCCACCTTGACTTCTGCACGGTCTTCAGAGCTGGGCTGCCGGAGCGTGGTGGCTGTTGGCCAGGCACCCAGCTCTGAAGGCAGCACCCCAGTGCCAGCAGCAGGGCAGAAGTAAGGGTAGCAGTACTGCGACACCCCCCTCCCTGCCCCCCCGACACACACAATAGCCTTGTGACCTTTTTGGGTCAGGACCCCTACAATTACAACACCATGAAATATCAGATTTAAATAATTGATATAATGAAATTAATGATTTTTAAATTCCTATGACTGTGAAATTGACCAAAATGGACCATGAATTTGGTAGGACCCTAAGCGGGAGGGAGCAGGGCAGCGAGGGCAGGACAGCCGTATGCAGGACCTCGGGAGGGACAATGTGCTGCGGGTGTTCAGGTCTGGGGATGACGGAGTCCCAGAGGCTTGATGCCCGTAGCCGGGCTGCAGCTTTCTCGGGAGAGTTGGCACAGCGCATGCCAAGAGCTGCCCGGAGCCTGGCCCTCGATGCTCTGCTGGGAGCCGGGAGGGTAGAGCGCAGGAGGGGCCGGGGAGGACATGCAGGTTGGAGCTGGGAAGCAGAAGCGTATCCTGTGTTTGCTGCAGAAGAAGTCATTCTCCCCTGCTGTTTTTTGCAAAAGTGCAATCCGCAGGTAATCCTGCGTTCCCGGCATCGGCCCCCCTGCACACTCCCCTTATGTCACATGGCCCCTGTGTGCTGGCGTCGCCCGCCCTGCATGCTCCCCTGCCATCGAACGGCTCTGCATTCCCAGCGTCGTCCCTTACCCCACCACATGCTCCCCTGCCGTCACATGGCCCTGTGTGCCAACGTACGTCGCCCCCCCCCACCCCCGCATGGCCCACTGCTATCTCATGGCCCTGCGTTCCCGGCATCGGCCCCCCCTGCACGCTCCCCTGCTATCACACGGCCCTGTGTGTCTGGCATCGTCCACTCTCCCCCCCGCACACGCCCCTGCCATCGCATGCCCCCACCCTCGCTCTCCTACCATCGCACAGCCGTGTGTGTCCGGCATCATCCTCCCGCCACGCTCTCCTGCCATCTCACAGCCGTGTGTGTCCGGCATTGCTTCCCCCCCCCCCCACGTGCTCTCCTGCCATTGCACAGCCCTATGTGTCTGGCACCGTCCCCTCCCATGCTCTGCTGCCATCGCACAGCCCTGTGTGTCCGGCATTGCTCCCCCCGCCCCCCCACCCCACATGCCCCCTGCCATCGCACAGCCCTGGGTTCAAACCTGTTGGTAGTCCAAGGGGGCAGATGGGCGATAGGGAAGGGCTGTGTCTTTGTCTCTGGGAGGTGCCTGTCCCAGCTGCCGGCTCTGAGTCAGCTCCACTCTGGAGCCATTTGCTCCAGGGAACATGCAGCCTTAGTGAATCTTCCCTTCCTGGCCTGCCCCTCAAGTGCAAGCCTAGCCTTGTGAGTAGTGCCCTGGGAACTGGGTGCTGGGATGCCTGAGATCTGTCTCCAACAGTGGAAGAGGAGCTGGGTCTAATGGTTAGAACAGGGAGGTGAAGCGTTTCTCTCACTCCATTAGTAACCTCTGGGTCCCCAGTGAAACCTCATGGTCAGCCGTATCCAAGGCAGCTGATGGGATGTAATAGTCGGGGCAGACCTGGTCCTCGTCCCTGGCTGGGACGATCCGCGCATGGCACCATTTCTACTCCTAGCCTTTGTCTGAATCATGACTGGGCAGGGCTCAGGAAGCCTGGCCCCAGCTCCCCTGGGACCTTCCCCCAAAGCAGAAAGAGTGACTTGAGAAGATAGATGGTGAGTGTCCGCATCGAGGGCACTTTCCCTTCATGGAATCATAGAATATCAGGGTTGGAAGGGACCTCAGGAGGTCATCCAGTCCAAACCCCTGCTCAAAGCAGGACCAATCCCCAATTTTTGCCCCAGATCCCAAATGGCCCCCTCAAGGATTGTGAGTTCAATCCTGGGTTTAGCAGGCCAATGCTCAAACCACTGAGCTATCCCTCCCCTCCTCAGGGCTCAGGCCAGACCCTCTATTAATGGAGATTTGATGGGGGGGTGACATCAGCAGTCCCCATTCGGAGCAGACCTGGTACTTCCCTGCTCGGAGAGTCCCTGGCTCCCCCAGAAGCTGGACTGAGCCGAAGAGGAGAAAACTAGCCCCGGCTCCCTCCAGCCTCTGGAAGGCACTTTACGTCTCACAGAGCTGTTGAAACCCTGGGCCAGATCTGCTACTGCCTCTTTGAGGGTGAGCGTAGGAGCCATTGTCCCCTGAGCACCCAGCGGAGTTTGGTGGAACTAAGGTTCTTGGGAAGCCCGCGTTGGGGCAGGCGCGCTCAGAATCCAAGATAAGTGTGTCCTTCTCCCATGCTCCCTCGGAGATGTCAGTGACTCTTCCCGTAATGCATGCTTGGCTGCTCCTTCCCCTGGGACTCAGGATGCAACACCAAGGAGCGGGTGTGTTTATATGGCCTGGGAATGTGGTTAGGCAGAGGCCGGGGGGCGGTTTCCAGCTCAGAGAAAGGAGAGGAGCAGCAGGAAAGACATTTGCAATGTTTTAGTCTTGCTAGAACACACAACTTGCAGCTGCTGGGGGCTTTGGCCTGGAATTCATTGTGTGCAGCTGGGCCCAGCATGGAGCTGGGCCCCTGTCACGCTACGCAGGGGAGATGCATGAGAACCCTCTGCCTGGGGAGTCTCATGCATTCTCTGGAGAGAGAGCTGCAGCAAGGCCTGACCTAGTGTCCAGATGCACTTGAGCCTCTGGGAGGTCAGAGGCCACAATCGTGGGCCACAGAGGTGTTTGGGGCAAAGGGGGCTGTGGAGGGGACTGCCTGAGGGGGGCACACACTGTCTCGAGGAGCTGGTCCCCTAGAAATCCCGGCCATGCTGTGCAGTGTCAGCTCCAGTGACTTCAGCGAAGGCGACAGGTGCAGTTTGTGCAAGCTGGCGTTTAACTCTTGCCTGCCTGTTCCTTGAACCAAGGCAGTGACATGCAGGTGCTCTGAGCCCTGCTGGCTGGGGGAGCAGCTTCCTGCCTTGGGGGCTGCTTTCAGAGCCTTCGCAGCGGGAGGCTGCGCAGTGGCCAACAGACGACGACGTTCATGAGGCAAGTCCGGTGACTCGGTGCGTGGATCCTCGGGCCACGGAAGAGCCCCATGGACGTCCCTATGGCTCTGCCTCAGCGCAGGGGCTCACCTGCAGAGTTACCTGCTGGATCTGGGCTGAAATCACTGCTGGTCTGCGTGACTCACCAGCCGCAGCAATGCTCCCTGTCTCCCGCTCCACCGCCCAGTCTCCACCAGCTCAAAAGGCAATCCAGGTGTGCGCGGGAAAGTGGCCAGTGGCTCTCATCCCACAGCTGGTTGCGCTGTTGCCTGATGCAGCAGTGCTCTAAAGAAGCGCTTCTCTCCAGAGCTGCGTGCCTCCTTCGTCAGTGAGCCGCAGGACCCAGTCGTGTGGGAACAGAGCTGTGGAGGGTTACAGGCTGGGAGGGCTCACCTGTCCGCGAGATGATCTCTGGGGCGCAGCGTCTGCGGAATGGGCCGGTACGGACCATCGTGCGCCATGCTTCTGTCCCATCTCCTCCTTCATTTTCTTTTCCAGAAAGGGACTACAGCAGCCTGTGTGACAAGCAGCCCATCGGCAGGCTGCTCTTCCGCCAGTTCTGTGAGAGGCGGCCGGAGCTGCAGCGCTGCATCCACTTCCTGGATGCTGTGGTAAGAGCCCCGCTAGTCGCCAGCAGCCCGGGGACTTTGGTGCTCCTGGGGTCGGTGCAGTTTTGAAGCCAGGGCACCCTGCTGGTGTTCCTGGCCTAGGTTAGGTTTTGGGAGGATCGCGGCAGGAGGGATGTCTGTCTTGTATGGATTGCAGGGGGGATGACACTGTAATATATGGAGTGTAGGGAGTCCTGGGTTTGCTCTGTCGGGGGACGAGACAGGATGCAGCAAATGGAAAGCAATGGGATTCCGAAGGGAAGGGGAAAGTGGACGTAGGGGTGTGCTAGATGGGGGGTGTGGTGCAGGCCCCGGAGCTGTGGGAATTCCCATGTAGCACTGGCTCTGCCAATAACGGATCTGTCTGGGAGCTGGAAGTCTCTCGGGAACGTGCAGTGAAACCAAAAACCCACCCTGCACTGCGCGCACAGCTCCTGATTGGAACAGTCCTCTGGAAACGTCCCACGCTGCTTCCCGGGGACTGGCAGTTGCTCTTAAAGCCTCCGAGGGATGTAAGATCGAACAAGGATCTTTTGCACCATCCTACTGAATTCTACAGCAGAACTGTGAGGGCCCAGTGGGGCAGGACTTTGGGACGACGCATGTGCTTCAGTTAGACACGTATGGTTGAACTGGGGCCATAGAGAATATCTCTGCCATTGAATTCTGTAGGAGGGTTCAAAGCTTTTCTCTGGCTGTTCAAATGGCTTTGTAAATACCAGCCTACAGAGGTGTGATTTCCTATGGCATTCGCTAGGATGTTTCCATGAGGGAGAAAAGGTCACTCGCCTTCCGTCTACGTTCTTTCCCCGTTGTTGACTTGTTAGGTGGTCGTGATAGACAGGTGGCTTCTTAGATGCCGGAGAAAATGAAATTGCTAAAGTGCACCCCTAGCACCAGTGCTGTGCGGGCAGTACATTTCACAGCCCTTTCTAAGGCAACCGTGCAAAAATTCCATCCTGATAACGTGTAACTTCAGTCAGGCCTTCTAGTGAAATAATATCTTCGTGTTCTCAAGGGCTTTTTGGTTTTCCCCTCGAAGGTTTCCTGGTTCTGGAAGCATGGTCTGTCCAGTAGGGCTTGGTTTCACTCTGGGTCACACCAGAGGATTTGGGCTTTTTTCACTAGCTAACTTGAAGTTCTGATCTGAAATCCGTGTGCATCTGCTGTTACTCTCCTGATGCCAGGAGGCAATTTTAGATGCTGTTTAATAGAAAACGTAAGCCTCCTAGAATGATCTGTGTTTCCCATTACCAAATTGTTTATGTAACTGAGGGAGCTTTTGCCCTTCAGACTGAGAGGAGCTTGCTGAGTCCCATTTGGTTTGGGTCAGGGGAAAATCTCGCTCTGTGTTGAAGGAAGCAGCCAGTCCTGCCAGCAATTCAAGCTGGTGTACGAAAACTTAAGCATTTTTCTTTTTTTGCATAGTCTTGATGCATCTGAGCGGCAGAAAGGCCGATCCAGTCATATGGGTGTTTAATGGGAAACACATGCCTGAAAAACAACCCTGGGTTTGTGTGAGGTTCTTTGAGCTTATGGAAGATTTAATAATTTAAAAAAAAATAATAAAAAAAATTTCTTGCCCATCTAAGTCAATTAAATAGAACTCTTCCAACCAAAGTTGGTCTGGTGGTTGCTGTAAGTGCAGGTATGTAACAAAGCCACAGGCTGTCTGTACCTTCTGGGACTCTTCCATGTCTCCAGATACAAACCCTTTTGTCTCCAGCTAGTAAAATTCTGCAGGATGTTCCAGCTCCTCCTTCCACCACTGTCCTTCCCTTTAATCCCCTCCTGCCTCTCTTGTGGGCTGAAAGAGCAACGCTGTGCTTCCTCCTGACCAACCTCACGCGTATGTGCGCTGCCTTCCACACCTAGCGTCTGCCCTAGCCCCTCATTTGTTGCGATTCAAGGTGTTGATTTCGATTTTGCAACGTGAAGCATGTAGCTTCTGATGTTTCAATAAAATTTCGCATCCAAATTTCATCCGGAAAAATGGGGAGAACGTTTTTACTGAAGCCTTGGTGAAATTTGTCCCTGTTCTTGACTCAGCTGTGATGTCAGTCTCTAAAGCTCCAGACTGTTTGAGTCTGGGCTGCTTTAGAAGCAGTCTCTCCTCTTTCACACTGCGAGCAGTCCCTGCATTCCCACACCAGCGGCTGACAACGGTTAAGCATCACTGTGCACCAGGGTGATCGCCACGTTATCAGCCCGTTCTCTTGCATACCTGGAGAGGAAAAATGTCCCTGCACTATCATGCTGGAGAACTAGGTCTCTAGGCTAAGGCACAAGCCTCTGCCCTGGTTCTAATGCACGGTGTAACCACTTAGCTATGGACAGGGAAGGGCCCTCTGCTTGGGGAGTCCATCTCCCACACAGCTGATAGAATGGGGGTCTTGTAGGGCACTGTGGGCAGGTCATATATTGCTTTACGCTGTTATCTGAGCTGGCAGAGTGGGGAATGCTTGGCTCAGTTAGCAGGTAGAGTCCCTTTGAGGCTCATGTGAGGTCACTCTGAGTCTGGGCGCGCTGTAGAAACTGAACTGGAGAAGTTTCACAAACTCTGGCCTGCCCCGTCCATTCTCTGTGGATTGGGAGAGACAGTCCCTGGGATAACTCCAGGCTGGTTCAGGATTCCAATCCTGGCTCTGGAATCTCCTCCTGAACTTGGGAGCTCTGCCTTGGAATGGCTGCATCCGGATACCCCTGGTCTCTGGCTCTCTGACCCTGATCTGGCGGGTGTTGGTGGGTGGGCTACAGTTCTCTGGTGTCAGGTGGGTTCTGAGTCCTGTGTGCTCTCTCCCAGCTGGTGTTTGGTGCAATCATGAGGTCCGATTCGGTTTGGCACAGCCCAGGGGGAAGGCAGCTTTGAGCACAGCATCATAGAGATGCCCCCTATGCTTCTGCACTTCTGGCCTCTTCCTGGGCCTGGTGTGCTGCCAGAGCAGTGTCTAAGGCCGGGTTGGGGCAGAGCGTCTCCATTGGCCTGAGCGTCTGTGCATACGCTGGTCTCATTTCGCTTGGAAATGTCCCTGCCTGGCCCTGGCAGCGATTTGCAAAGGGCGTGTGGCTTCCTGGCTGGGATTACAGGCACCCCAGCCCTTTGCAGTGTGCATGTCATTGTTCAGGCCGCGCTCAAGGCCCTCCGGGCATGTTGGAAATTACAGAGAAGCTAATGACCGCGGCAACTGCTAACAGCTCGGTAAAGCCTCCCCAATGCCCTTCTTGTCTGTGAGAAGCCTGCGAACAGGGGCTAACCCCTCCGCACAGCTGTGGGTTTTCTCTTCCTGGCAGGGCTCCAGGTCTGTGCTGCTGATGCATACCTCCCAAGCCAGGCAGCCTGGCATCATACCAGGGGCGGTGTGACTCTGCGTGCATGGAGTTCTGTCGTGAGTCCCGGGAGGGTACTCAGCCCGCCGTCTCCGTGCTGACGGTCCCAGTAAAGAAACCAGTTTCCAGTCTCGAGTAGTGTTTGTGATGCGGTGGGGCCCCGTTGTGCCGGGGAGCGGCGAACACAGGCAGTTCCTGCCCTACAGCGCCTACAATCTAACCAGGTGACGAGGGACCACGGGGGGAGCCCGAGGTGACACGGAGGGGGGTGCTATCGGTGTCACGGGCAGCAGACCCAGCACAGCAGTTGCCTAGCCATTGTCGAGTGTGGTGTAGGCCTCATGGCGGAAGGGAGCTGTAAGGAGGGATTGGGCCAGCAGTGATTACTCCAGAGAAGCCAGGTGAGCAAGGCAGTGCGTTAAAGACACTGGTTAGGCTGTCCCCCACTCACACCTACCTGCCTTTTGGTTTCTCTTTCCAGTTGTTCAAGAACAAATTTTTTTTTTTTTTTTTTTTTTTTTTGAGTCCTTGCTGGTGGGTTTCAAGTGACCCCCATGACGGTCGGGGGTGGTGTAAAGTCCCGCCTGGCTTACAAGTCCCGTCAAGTTGGAAGAGAGTAACTCTGCCAGTGCATTGCACACATTGGGTGGAAGAGACAGGTGGGCGGAAAAATTGCAACCCCAAGTCCCAGCCCAGCACGGAGGCGGTGGGGATGTGGGGCAGCGCCGGGGGGGTTTTAATGCCCGGTGTGTGTAGTTTGCTTCCTCTACTGGTGGACTCACAATTGTGGGGGCTCTGTCAAAACGTGCCTGGTGCACTGGGGTAAACTCAGGTCCACTTAAAAGCCAGTTTAGTGAAACCTGGGCAAGCCCCAGTGTGGACACATTGATATTCACTTAAAACTGGGTATTTCAGTTTAGCTTGTGCCTGGAAATTTACCACTTCAGGCTAACTTGTTGAAAGCAGGATTAAATTAACATTTTGGTCCACACAGGGTTTGGCACCGGATTCCCTTGCTCGGCTTGCAGCCGTTCTGTGAGGTAACCCTGAGCAGCTGTGTGTGTCGCCCAGGCCTGGGTTGGGTTTCTGAGCCCCTCTTCCTGGCCCCAAGGTAGAGGTTGGACTCTCCCGCAGCAGCATTCGAGCTAGTGCAGTCAGTTTAGTTGCTGAGGAAAGTTTCACGTGAGGCTATTCTCCAAAATGTGCTTCGAAGCCCTGATGAAATGGGTTTGGTCTAGCCATGAAACTGCTCTTCCAGCTGTCCGTCCACACGCTCCCCTCTCGGCACTGACAGTCCAGCTGGAATACAGGCTCTGCAGCCCGATTCTGCCCCTGTGGGGCCTGTGCAGCCCCATTGTCTTTGCTCTGGTCAAAGACCAGGCACCCCTGGTTTTCAAACTGGTCAGAATCCACAGCAGTTGCCGAGGGCCTGACCTAGCCTGGCCGGCAGAGCCTCTGTTGCTGGTGGTGTTGAGTGGGGTGGAAGGAGCCTGTCAGTTCCCCAGGGATGTGGGGACCAGGGAAGCGTTTTCACTCCCAGCTCGCTCCTTGCACAGGTAGAGGGGTGAGGTTTCACCTGCCTTGGAAGGCAACAGGGATTGGGCACTACGGGATGCTCCAGTGATCTAACTTGATGTATCGCAAAGGGGAAAAGACGTTCCATGTGTAACACTGCAGTGTGCGTGAGGCTGTCCTGTGGAAATGCTGCAGGACAGGGCCTGCGCCTGCCCGGTGCTGCATGCGGGGTCCTGGTCCCAGGGGCGTGCCTCTCTTCTTTCTGAAGGAAAGAGAAACTGCAGTGCTTTGGTCTCCTCCGGCCCCTCCAGCGTGCTGCCATCCGGCTCCAATTGTGAGCGACCCCCACAGTCCCTTTGCACGGCGGGCTGGTGGCACTCACGCTGGCAGAGCTGGCTTGTCGTGTTGTGACATCTCCCCGTGACATCCACCCTGCAGCGCGGGCCCCTGGGACTTGCTTCGGGATTACTGGCAGTCTCTGCGCACATCCTTGCCGGGTGCCAATGGGCTGGTGCCTCTTCACGGAGTGTGTTTTTTCTTGGCACGTTGGCTCATGGAGGCTGCATGCCCAGGGGCCCTTGCAGGCTATGCTGGCTTGTTGCTGGTGCTGGAGTTTGTTGCCTCTTTAGGAGGCTGGCTGCTGGCGGGAAATGTCACACGTATGGAGGGGAGGGAAATCGCCTGGGGCCATGAGGAGGCCCACGAGGAGTGCTATGCCTGCAGTGCACCGGGTCACATGTGGCATTGATGCCAGAGAGTTGCTGAACTTGCTTTCTGTCCACAGATGAATCGCTGACGTTGCGGGTTGTCCTCCCCCGGGGGGTGGAGGGGTCCTAGTGGATTAAAGCAGTGGAGGCTGGGAGTCAGGACTCCTGGGTTCTGTCCCTAGCTCTGGGAAGGGAATGGAGTCTAGTGGGTTAGAGCGGAGAGGAAGGGGGCTGGATGCTGTCCCCAGCTGTAGGAGCAGACTTGGGGTCTAGCAGGTTAGAGCAGGAGGCGGGGAGTCCAGACTCTTGGGTTCTATTTCCTGCTCTGGGAGGAAATGTGGCCCTGTGGCTAGCGCAAGTGTGAAGCCACTGGGTTTTATTTTAGACTCTGCCACTCACTGTGTGATCTTGGGTCCTGTCACTTAACCAATCAGTGTCTCAGTTCCCCATCTGTAAAGTGGGGCTATGGACAGCACCCTGGGTCGTGGGGGCTCTAACTGCCAACTGCTCTTGCTGTATCCTGTTTCGGCAAAGTGGACTGGTAACAGCTTGGTCCCTTTACAGCCCCTTCCCTTTCCCTAGCTTCTCGGGGCCTCAGTGGTCCTGCCGGAGCTGCCCTGCAAGGAGACCCCCCAGCCAGCACTGTAGTTCAGGGCTGGCTCGGAGAGGCTTACTCAGCTCCTCATGGGACATTCCAGCCTGTTTGTTTCTCATGGCTGTCATCCAGTGGTCTTTTTATTAAGGAAAACACAGATGTCACTTGAGCCTTGAGAATGAGGGCGACCCGTGAGCCATCCCCGCTATGCTGGCCCTCCAGAGCCTATTTCCGTCCTTCCTGTTTAAGGCGGCCGAAGCCTGGGACAGTTTTGAGAGCACCTGCTCTGTTTTATTCCCCTGGTTGGCTCTCTTCCCAGCCCCCCTTTATTAGGGGACCGGGTGCTTAGCCAGCTTCACACCTGACTCTGCTGCACTATGGGAGAGGTGAGTTCTGACCGAACCCTTCGCCCGCGGCTCATCCCTGCCTCTGGGGGTCATTTCTGTGTCCTCCGTCTCCTAGCGCCCGGCCGAGTTCCCAAAACACTGGCCGAGGGAGCAGCAGGTCAGATTTTAATAGCCGCAGAGCGTGGCTCTTGGAGGAAGGCAAACCGCCAACACCCAATGGGGAGGCGTGGGTGGGGAGGTGGAAATCAGGGAGGAATGCCAGGAGGGGCTTGCAGGGGCCCCATGCCGACAAGAGCAAAGTGGGAAGGAGACACCAGGGAGGTTGTCCGGGCGCTTGGCCCAGGGTAGGTTTTTCCTGGTGCGGTTGGCTTTTTAATGAGGGTTTGGCCAAAAGTCCTGGCTGCTCCTGTGTCTGGGAGCTCGTCCCCTGCTCTCTGGCGGTTCAGGCCCTGCAGGCCCGTTAGTGTTGGCGTTAGCGCCCGGTGGGCCACCGGAAGAACGAGCGGCTCTCGGGCGGAGTTGGCAGAGTCCGTTGCTGCCTAACAAGCACCGTCGTGGGGGTGACCGGGGTGTTTGAGCCCT
The DNA here is from genome assembly GCF_965152275.1 of Natator depressus. Lineage (NCBI taxonomy): Eukaryota > Metazoa > Chordata > Testudines > Cheloniidae > Natator > Natator depressus. The sequence goes on from NC_134259.1 coordinate 2,092,975, forward strand.
GGTGGGGTCCATGCCCGCTTGCCGGGGGGAGCCGAGCAAAGCCAGGTCTCCCCTGCTCCTCCGCCTGGAGCTGTGTCTAGAAGGCCTAGCAGCAAGTGCTTAGCAGAGCCCTTGGGTCCCCGAACGTGGGTGAATCCCCCCGAGCAATGTGTCATGTTAGCTCTCCCCAAGGCAGTGTGCGAATCCAGGCTGTTCCGGCCGGTGGCTCCCCCGCCTTCGCAGTTGCTCGTTGTTTGGTTATAAATGGCTCCCACTGTCCGCACAGCTGTTCCTTTTGTTGGGCTGGTGGGTGGGAACATTTGGCTGTACACCCCCCGCCATGCTGGCTTCCTGCCTGTCCCGGGAGCCGTACTGCAGGGAGGGGATGGTTAGCCCAGTGCCGGTCACCCTGAGCGTGGGGCAGAAACCCACGAGCATCTACACTCGCCGACAATAATGTCACGCAGGTAAATGCAGTCAGGCCCTGTAGGGGTGCCCAGGTCGCCTGGGAGCCGTCCGGGGCACCAGCCATGATGCCATGGCAAGCAAATAAGTGCTGATCCCATGAGCTGCAGCCTGAGCCCCAGTGGTGCCCAGCACAGTGGCTGGGTCTGTACCTGGGGAGTGTGAGCACTGCACAGAGCCTGTCCCAAGACCATGGCAGGCAGGCCTGAGCTGGCAAGGGGTGTCGTGGCCAGACAAGGGGGAGAGTGTCTCGGCAGAGCTCCAGCACAAAGGGCGAGAAAGGTCAGGTCAGGCCAGGCCTGCTGGCCCTGGGACAGCTGGGGCAGGGCCTGGTGCTGAAATCCCTTCACAGCCCGGTTCTGTAATGCTGCCGGCCACTTCAGCCGTGGAGCCCATGCTTTGTGCCAGTGCCCCCTGAATCCAGGGCAGCGTGTGGCCCACAGGGTGGAGAGAGGCGAGGGCTGGCGCTGCAGGGTTTGGGAGGAGTCCCAGGCCATCCAGTCTGGTCTCCAAGGCCAGGTCCTGATGTAAGGGCTGGAGGGGGAACCGTGGCGCCTCCAATCACTTGGCAGCGTTCCCTCTGTCAGGAGGCTCCCTGGCAGTGCCAGGCAGTGGGAGGCAGAGGTGTGGAACCAACCCGGTGTCTGCCTTGGTGGCACCCTCGCCCTTTGGTGTTGGTGCCATGGTGAAATGGCAGAGCCCTGCCTTGCCCATTGCTGGGGGGTGGGCCCTTGGGGCCGGCTTCACAGCTCTGGGCTGTGTCTGTTTGGGTCTGGGGTTTTGGTTTGAGCCAGGCAAACCCTGGTGTGGTTCCAGCCAAGGCTGGAGCGGTGCTGAAATGTACCAGGCCTTGCAGAACAATGACCGCTGGACCGTCCAGCCCGGCTCAGTCTGATGCCTCTTTCTGCCCCGCCCAGATCGATTACGAGCTCTCTCCGGATGAGCGGCGCAAGGAGATGGGCGACGAGATCATCCGAAGGTTCTTTAAAAGGGAGGTGAGTGTGTGCCCGGTCCCCCCGCCCCCCAGGGTGAGCACATGGGGAAGGAGGCAGGCAGAGGCTGGCCAGAGGGAAGTGTCTCTCTGCCGAGCAGCATGCACCCTCTGTGAGGGGAGGGTGCCCCTTGCTGGCAACATGGAGAAGATGCAGGTCTGCGTCCCTGCTGGAGAGTGGGGTCTCAGCTGCACTTTCTCTCACGCTGCCCTTGCTGGGCTAGACAAGGTGTGAGGAGCCTCGCTGTAAGGCCCTGGGCTGCCTGGGGCTGGGCAAGGCAGCTTGGTGTCTCCCATGATTCCTACCCAAGAATCAGTCAGGTAGGTGGAAAATACCCAGGTGGGAAGCTGGCTGGGCTTGGGGACTTCAGCCAGGACTCAGACCTGCCGCGCTCTCCTTTCGCCTCAGTCTTCAGACTACATGCCGGAAATCAGCCAGGCCCTCATGAAGCAGTGCATGGAGAACCTGGAGAAAAGTGCCTGTAAAGACCTCTTCAGCAGCTGTCTGGCGTGAGTACTGGGCCTGGCCTTGAGCGGTGCTGTGCATGATACAGCGTGGCCATGATCCGCGGGGCTGGAGAGGGGTCCTCCAACGGGGCAGCCGGGAGAGCAGAGCTAACGTCCCCTTCTCTCCCCTAGGCCCATGCACGGGTACCTGAGCGGAGCGCCCTTCGCCGACTATCGGGACAGCATGTACTTCGACCGGTTCCTGCAGTGGAAGTACTTGGAGAGGTGCGTGAGGGCTGCTGTCTCCGGGCTGCATTCGACTGAGCTGAGCTGGGATCTTACGGGCCTTAAACACGCCTCGCGGCTTTGTCGTTTCAGGCAGTCGGTGACCAAGGACACCTTCCGGCAGTACCGGATTCTGGGCAAGGGGGGCTTTGGAGAGGTAAGGCTGTGTCGCCGGAGAGGGGGCTCAGGGGCTGGGCAAAGGCTGGTTTCCCTGAAGCGTGGCACGGGCTCTCTAGCCTTTGTGGAAAATAATCCCCCTTGATGGCAGTACCGGCCCGGCGGGCACTGGTGCCTGGGAGATGCTGCCAGCTGGTGAGGCCCTGGCCTCCAAGCACTGCTAGCCCCAGGAGCACTGGGCAGGGGCCTGTCTGCCAGGCTGAGGGGGCCTAGCCCAGAAACGAGGTGATTCAGGCTCTGAGAGGCCAGTATGTGGGCACAGCCCTGTGGTGAGGGGGATGGGCACAAGGGCATTGTCTGTCCCTGTCCACCCCGGGGGAGTCTGGGGCTAGCTGATGGGAACATGCAGCTGGGCCCTGCTGGCTGGCCCTTGGGCTGGCTTTGTGTGGCCAGGGGGCTGCTTGGGGCTGGCTGAGTTGAGTGGCCTGCACTTGGCGCGTTGCCCCAGACGCAGAGGAACTTTGTAAAGACAATTGGAGCAGATAAGTCAGTTTACTGCCGGCCAGGAAACCCCACGATCCCCTGGGGGAAGGCCTCTTGCCTTTCGCCCAGATGGGATCAGGAAGCTGAGTTGTTGCCCGAGAATCTGTTCTCCTGGTGGCTCTGGACAGAGACGTGGCTTTGGTCGGGCCTGGAAGGATAATGCCAGGCCCTTGGCCCAGGGGTCTCCTTCAGCTAGTCCAGTCCCATCTCCCAAGCACCAGGCACTGCCCTTCCCGGCCTCCTCACGCTGCGCTGTGTCTGTGCCTCCAGGTCTGCGCCTGCCAGGTACGAGCAACAGGCAAGATGTATGCCTGCAAGAAGCTGGAGAAGAAGCGGATCAAGAAGCGGAAAGGGGAGGCCATGGCCCTGAACGAGAAGCAGATCCTGGAGAAAGTGAACAGCAGGTTTGTGGTGAGTGTCGCTTTCCTGAGAGCTGGGCTCCCAGCCCCTCCTGGTGCTGCTGCTTCCTGCCTCCTCTGGCTCCGGGACAGTTCGGGAGCCCTCCTCCCTGGAGCTGGCCATCAGGGGGACCCCGCTGGGTGTCAGTGGGATGGAGACGCCCCCACTCTTCGTCACGTGGGTTGGGACTGGCGGTGTTTGTAAAGGGGTGGCTGGGTTTGAAGTGAAGCACACAGAAGGGGGTGCCATGGGGACCCAGCTGGCATGCACCCCTGTGCCCTCCGGTCCGTACAACCCAGCGACTGCCCCCACCCGTAACCCCGATGCTGCCATGGTGACAGGCAGCTGTTGGAGCCCTGCCTGTGGCAAGGGTGCCAGCTCTGACGCTGCCCGGCGGGGGCGGGGCGTTCTCGCAGGTCAGCCTGGCCTACGCCTACGAGACGAAGGACGCGCTCTGCCTGGTGCTGACCATCATGAACGGGGGTGACCTCAAGTTCCACATCTACAACATGGGCAACCCAGGCTTTGAGGACGAACGCGTCGTCTTCTACGCGGCCGAGATCTGCTGCGGGCTGCAGCACCTGCACCAGGAGGGCATTGTCTACAGGTGAGCGGGCCTGGGGCAGGGGGCCTGACTCGGGCCGGCCATGGCTCCCCGCGAGAGCTGCTGGGGAGGAGCTATGCAGCGGCAGTGCCCGTCTCCAGGCAGCAGACTGGCAGTGCCCAGGCTGTGGGGTCAGGAGCATGCCCTGTCCCGCTACTGAGCACTTGCTCAGCAAGGGAGGAGATGGTCCCCAAGTCAGTCCCTCTCTCTCTCTCCCCGTGCCAGGGGCTGGGCAGGATCTCTCCCTGCAGGGCCCCTCCTGATCAGCTGGGCACTCACGGAGTTCTGCGTGCCGGCCCCGGGCCTCCCCTTCCCTGCGCTGCTCTGTGCCTGTCCTTTCAGGCTCTGCCCGCTGTCAGGCCACAGCTTTCCCCAGGCCTTGGGTCTGTGCTCCTGGCACGAGATGCTGGGCCATGCCCTCCCTCTTCTCTGACTAGGATCTAGCCCATCCGCACAGCCTGGGATGTGAGACCCAGCTCCCACGAGTTAGTGGCACCAAGCTGGCCAGCAGCGTCCGAGTGGCTCTCTGGGTTCCCCAGTGTACTCAGCTGAGCCAACGAGCCCCAGCTGGCATGCACTGCATGTGCGAATGTAGCCGTGCCTGGGCTGCCCCGGTTGTCTCGTTCTGAGCTGGGCCTGTCTCTCCTCCCCAGGGATCTGAAGCCAGAGAACATCCTGCTGGATGATGATGGTGAGTGGGGAACGTCTGGGGGGAGCTGCCAGGGTCTACAGGGCCCCTTCCCAGGCTGGTGGGAGTGTGAGCCCAGCTGGCCCCTCCTGGCCATTCCTTGGCTCTGGCTCTCTTCACTGCGTCGGCTTGCACTGCGTATTCCACCCCGGCTGGCCCCCAGCCCTGAGCTGCTTCCGGGGCGGGGGACGGGCTCCCTCCTGCCCCGGCTGGTACGGCTCACCCCACAAGCTGGGAGTGGCAGTGCTGGCGCGGGCTCAGCAGAGCACTAGCTGGAGGCAGCCCCAGAGACAGCAGCCCCCGATCCACATTCATGTCAGGGTGAAGGGGGCAGACAGGCCTGCTGGGGGGAGCGGCTCTAGGCATCAGGCCTGAGATGCCCCCCTGGGAGCAGTGTCTGGGCCCATGTGGGGCAGGGGCAGTGACTCCCAGGTCAGACTAAAAGTGGAGGCTCTGTCTGCTCCGCACTAGGGGGTGCGGAGCTGGAATTCCCCACCCAGCCCTGTGCTGCTGCACTCACCCATTTGCTGCATTTCGCTGTTGCTGGGGGTAGAGGTGGTGCCATGCTCTGGGATGGGAGGGGACGATCGTCGTGTTTAATCAAGCTGGCATCAAGCGCTCTGCCCCCTTCGGGAGAGACATCGCATGCATTGCTTTTCTCCTGAGGTCAGTGGCTCCCTCTGTTCCCCTCTGGGACTATCTTCCCGAAACCCATCTACTTAGAATAGCCCAAGCAGCTGATGCCTCAGTCCCCAAAGGGCTGCCTGCTGAAGGGAGGCAGCAGGCCATGGAGCTGGGAACCCCGGATGGCGTGGGAGTGGTGGGCAGTCCCACCGCTGAGCCTTCTGATTTCCCTCCCGCGGCAGGACACATCCGGATCTCGGACCTGGGGCTGGCCATTAAGATTCCGGAGGGTGAGATGATCCGCGGCCGCGTCGGGACCGTCGGCTACATGGGTAGGTGTTGGGGCTGCCCGCGCCGAGGTAGAGCGGGGGGTGGTGGCTGGAAGCCAGAGCTCTGGGCCAGGTGCTGGTGTCAAGGGGGAAGCCACTAGGCAGGACGGCTGTGCTCTGTGGCGGGGCCCTTCTCCCACCTGTGGGCAGCCTGGCCTCGGGGCCTGGCTGGGAGCCGGCGAGTGATTCCGAATGGGGTTTGTTTGAGGGCTGTCCCCTGCTCTCGCCCCGCCAGCTCCAGAGGTGATTAACAATGAGCGCTACACCTTCGGCCCGGACTGGTGGGGGCTGGGCTGCCTGATCTACGAGATGATCGAGGGGCAGTCGCCGTTCCGCGCCCGGAAGGAGAGGGTGAAGCGGGAAGAGGTGGAGAAGCGGGTGCAGGAGGAGCAGGAGCTGTACTCCGACAAGTTCACCGAGAACACCCAGGCCATCTGCAAGATGGTGAGTTGGCAGCTGGAGCCACCGTGCCCTGTGCCCCTCCCTCAAGGCCTGTCTGTCCGCAGCGGGGGCCAGCGCCCTGCAGCAGGGGTGTCCAGGCCTGCTCTGCTGGGGGCCCTGCCGGCAGGGCCAGATTTGTGAGTATGTGGCTCCTCCCTGACCCCAGGCGCCCGCTGTCTAGAGCCTGCTGCTGCTCTCAGCCACAGACACTACCCAGCTTCCAGCTCTGGTGAAGAGGGGAAGCGCTGAGAGGAAATCCCACGCCCCGAGACATGGCTCTGCTGACCCACCCCCCAGGGTAAACAGCGTTGGGTTGAATTCTTCCCTCGACCGGGCGGCCGCCTCTCGGGGAGGTGGGTTAGCTCCAGCTGCGGGAGGATGTCGCTGCCGCGTTCGATGTGTGGACACCGCCCCAGCCCCTCTGTGAATGGCGGGTGATGAGACTCTTGTCGGTGCAGCGTGAGCTCGCCAGGCAGGGACTGTCTCACTGGGGCTCTGGGCTCATTGGGGCCTGGAGGTGCCACTGTCCGTACACAGGCTCCTCCCCAGCCCCCTGCCAGGCCGGGTGCCACCCCAGTGCTCTCCTGTGCGCCAGGCTGTGGGGGCAGCGCCGGCCCGCTCTGTCTAGCCCGCTGCGCTGCGTTCAGTCCACATCACCCCCCCGTGTGACCACGGGGCCTCGGTCCGTCTCCCCAGCTCCTGACCAAGGACCCGAAGCAGCGACTGGGCTGCGGGGAGGACGGGGCCGCCCAGGTGACCCAGCATCCATTCTTCAGGACCATCAACTTCAAGCGGCTGGAGGCCGGGGTCATAAAGCCGTCGTTTGTGCCAGATGTAAGAGCCCAGGAGGGGCAGGGTGGGGGCAGAAAGGCAGGCAACATGGCACAGGCCAGGCATCGGCGGGGAGGGCCACGAGTCAGTGCTGGGCCAGTGGTGATGGGCTGATCCTCCTGTGGGTGCTCGTTGAGTCTGAGGGGGCTGCCTCCCCAGCCCAGGGGCCTCTAGCACCCGGGGAGTGGGCCCTGGAGCATGCTGGGGGCGGTCAGTCCCATGCCCCATGCTGAGCACTCTCCATGGGCCCAGCACTTCCCTGGGACAGTCAGTCCCCTGCCCTACGCTGAGCGCTCTCTCTGGGTCGTGCAGCACTGGGGTATGGGCCCTGGGGCGGTCAGTCCCCTACCCCACGCTGAGCGCTCTCCGTGGGCCCGGCAGTGCCCTGGGGCTGTCAGTCCCCTGCCCCACGCTGAGCACTCTCCATGGGCCCTGCAGCCTCGGGCCGTGTACTGCAAGGACGTGCTAGACATCGAGCAGTTCTCCACCGTCAAGGGCGTCAACCTGGACCAAACGGACAGTGACTTCTACGCCAAATTCGCCACGGGCAGCGTCTCCATCCCCTGGCAGAATGAGGTACAGGGGCCGGGGGAGGGATTCAGCCATAACGACCGAACTCCCCCCTCACCCCACTATGTGTCCCTGCAGACAGTGCCCCTATGGCTCTCTCTGGCACAGTAGCTGGCAAGGAGGGAGGCTGAGTCCATATTGCTGGCCAGGAGGCTCTGGCCTGTCTGCTTTCCCCATAAGAAGATTGGTGCCCTGATTCCCGAGCCCTCTGCCTCCGTGCCAGGGCTGTGGGGCACGCCAGGGTGTGCAAACTCCTCTCAGGCAGGATGGGTGGTGGGCTTCCCTCTTGGGCAGCTGGTTCCCACGGCAGGGTCTGGGAGGAAACCATGCTGGGGCAGAGCCTGGGGGAGCTGGGATCCAGGCCTCTGCCCTGCAGCTGCAAGCCCTGAGGAGGGCAGGTGGGAATGGAGGCTGGGTGACCCAGCAGGAAGGAGCTGCCCTGGGAAGAGGGGCAGGAGCCCCATGGCTTAAACTGAGGAATACAAAGAGCCTGATCCTGCCCTAGCCCCATGGGGCTGTCCCTCCTCTTGCTGGCTCCCAGGGATGGTAGCACTAGTGTGCTGTCACCCCAATGCATCCAGCTTGGCCAGCCCCCTGCTCCCAGACACACAGGGAGACTGCCCTCCCCAGGGAGCCTGCCTCTGATCGCCTGGGGGACGGTCCCATCTCTGGGCTGCCTGTGGCCCCGGCGCCTCCCGCTGAGCTTTCCCCTGTGCGCCTCTCCCCAGATGATCGAGACCGAGTGCTTTAAAGACCTGAATGTGTTTGGACCAAATGGGTTGCGCTCCCCGGATCTGGACTGGAAGCAGCTCCCCGAGCCCCCCAAGCGCAGCCTGCTTCAGCGGCTCTTCCGGCGGCACGTAAGGCCCGTTGTGTGTCCTGCCCGCGGTCCCTGAGGTGTTTGCCCCGGTCCGGGACCCTGGCCTTGCTGGGGTTCCCTCATGCACTGCAGCAGGTGCTGGAGACTGCCCCGCTCCACGCCTGCCTTCAGCCAGCATCTACAGCCAAGGCTGGCTCGACGCTGACCCGCTCCGGCCCAGAGGAAGCCAACGCCCCTTCAGACCAGCAGAAGGCATCTCATGGCTGAGACTGGCCCAGTAACCCCCCGTCGGCTGTGTGGACGCCTTTGGCCCACGCCAGCCCTGGCTGGTTTCTGTGCCGTTGGTATGAAGGGCTCGGGCGCGTAGCCAGCCCTGACACTTCCCTCCCTGGGTGGGTATCTCTGCCCAGCTGGGCTGCTGCCCTTGCAGACGTCCTGGCACTGAGGGAAGGTTCCTGGGGTCTCTCTAGTAGCCCCTCCCCTGTCCCTTGCCTTCCTGGCCAGGCTTATCATGGGGGAGCCCCTGGCTCGCAGGCGGGAGTGGCTGAGCCCCTATCTCACGCTCTCTGTCCCTGTCTCCCCCGCAGCCGGCGGATTACACCATCAGCACCAACACACACTCCAACCTCACAGCGGGCGTGAACTCGCATCCTCCCATGGCCAACTCCGCTGGCCAAGGCCGGGCCATGGCGCAGGCGCCTTCCTGACCCCCTGCTCCCATGGAGACCCTGCTCCGTTAGAGCCAGCATGGGCAGGCCCGGAGCCCGCCCGTGGAGCTGCCGTCCTTGCCGTCTCAGGGTTACCGTGGATGTGAAGCTGAGGCTCTTGGCGCCAGAGCTGGGGTGAGGGGCTGTTCCGTCACCCTGCCCTGCTGGGCTGAGTCACTCCTGGAGGCCAGGTGGGAAGATGCAGCCCCCGCCCAGGACTGCGTGCCAGATACTCTCGCTGCACCTCACCCCATCCGCCTTGCCTCTGGGTAACCGGAGCCCGCTCAGCCCTGCTCCCGGGGGCCCGTCGCACTGGCAGGACCTGGCACGGCCGCATGCCAGACACAGACTGCTCAAGGGAGCCTGGATCGATCTGTGTGTTCACGCGGGAGGGTGGAGTCGGTGTTTGTTGTTGCCAATAGCTTCCTTGCCGTGATCACTGGGGTGGCCTCTCCCAGCTGCTCCCGCTGTGTCCCCCCAACGCGGTTCCTGCGGCAAACCCTGCCCTGGGAGGGACTGTCGGCGCTGTGCCCACCCTGCATCTGTCGGGGAGAGGGGGGCTTCCCCGCTGTCACACCCCTGCCTGTGGGGTCTGGGTGAGAGGAGGGGCGGGGCTCACAGCCCAGGTGGGAGCCCCTCGCTGCTCAGGCTGAATAGGGGCTGGCCATAGCCAGCTGGCTGCAGAGACCCGGGGGCAGGTGTGCAGTGTGTATTGTCACTGCTCGGCTCCTCTCAGTCCCGGCTGCGGGTTGGGATTGAGGGGCACCAGCAGGGTTGGGGAAGCCCAGGCCGGGGTAGCAAGGAGGCTGTTTGAGTGGAGTAGGACCCAGGGGCCCTTGAATTTGGGGTCACGAAGGCCATCAGTCAGTTGCACCCACGCTCCCTTGCTGGAGAGAATTGGTGAAGGGAGCGAAGACCAAACCCCTTCTCCTCTCACCCTCCCCGCAAACCCAGCACCTCCGGCTTCCCGCACCGCTTCTGTTCTCTAAGCAAGTGTCCCAAAGAATCAGTCAGTCCCCCTCCGACTCCTGCCCCTGCCCTCGGCCCAGCGGGAGGTCGCTCCTGGTTCCCTCGGCTGCCACCTACCCAGGGTCTAGCAGCCTACGACGATAGCTCATAGCCTGGCCCAAAGAGTGAGACTAAGACCCCCTGACCCTGCATGGGAGAGTCTTGCCATGGGACTGGCCACGGGCCCCTGGGCTGCCACTTGCCTAGGAGCAAGCCATGGCAGGGAAGTCGTCTTGGCTTCGGGCTGGAACGCAGGCGGCTGGGAGGTGCTGTGGGCTCAGGTGGGACCTGAGCGCTGTTGCTGAGTGGGGATGGAGGGGGGGCAATCTGTTTTCATAGCACCTGAGCCCCAGAGCTGCTTCTTGTCTCATGGCAAGCATTTGTGTGCCGTTAGGGGCCTGGCAGCGTGCAGGGAGCCCGGCACTGGGCCAGACATGGGCTGTGTTTTTATCTTTAGGGTCTGTGCTGGCCTTGTGCCTGGGAATCTGTCACTTTTAACATATTTGGTGCTAAAGCAAGAGCTGCTCTCAGCGGAAGAAACTTGGGCTCTAAGCAGGGGAGTGAAGAGTTTTCCATGGAACCACCCCCTAGCATGAACTGCTAAATGCGCACCCAGCATTCGCTCAGACTTCAGCGTGACTCGGATGTCTTCATACAGCCCTGGATGCCTCTTTGCTCCCCTGCTGAAGCCAGAGTAAAGACCCTCTCTCTTGTCCCAGTGGCTGGTGTCCCCACCCCCTAGGGCTGGGTAGGGAAGGAAGCCCCCAGTTCTGCCTGGTGCTAGCGACATCATGAGCTGTGACAAGGGAAACGCTTTTCAGTTCCTCTTTATGTGAAACAATTCCTTCCTCTCCACCCCCCAGGTTAGTAGTTGCCAAAAGAGCTCCTTTGCAAAGGCTCCTCTCTCGAGATTGAGGCTTTATTGTCCCTGGAGCCGGGTCTGGCAATAACAGACTCCTGAGTCGTGCCAGATCTGCCAGGCCGAGAGTGGCAGACTCGGTGCACTTTGTGGCTTTGCCCTGACTCCAAGTCCAATGCACAATCCCCCTTTTGTTCTCCGGCCTCACCGCTCCTTGGGGAGCTCGATGGTGGGAGTGGGCCACAAGGTCCAGAGGGGCATGTAGCCCGGCTCTTCCAGCCCCAGCCGCTGGCTGTTGAGGGAGCTGCACGTTCTGCCCGGCTGCTTGGCTCATAGGAATCCAAACGACGATCCATGCGGACAGTCTGCCGCATGGGACTCGTGTCCCAAGGGAGGGGCTCTCTGATGTGGGGACCAAGGTTAAAGGCAGGCTGTGCCGTGCAGTCCCACTCGAGCTCTCCCTCTCATCATGCCTGGAGCAGTGGGTAAAGCTGGCCACCCAGCTGACCCCTGCCATGGTCCTCTAGGCCTGACCAGAGCGCACCTTGAGAGCCGTGCCCCAAAGATTAGCCATTTCTGTCTGACTGACACCTGCCCCCTGTGGTAAGAAAGGGTATTACAGCCTTATGCTCCTCCCCTTTCTCAGCTGGAGCATGAGCCATGCCTGTGGTGACCTCAGCAGGTCCCGCATTCGAATTACTTCCAGCCTGAGCATGTCTCCTCTGGGGAGGGGGAATCTCTGGGAGCACAGCAGGGTGATGGGGTTCCAGGCCTGGCTGGACTCCTGATTACTTGGTGGTTGTGCGGGAGGAATCTTCACCTCTCCAGTCTGGTTTGCACTGGTGGAACTGGGAGCTGAGTCCCTGCTGGTGGCAGCTGCCGTGTAGGCGGGCTGGGGCCCGTCTCTCACCCAGCTTTGAGCCCGGCCCGCACGACAGCTCTCGCCAGTGGGGCTGTGGCGCTGGTGACTTGTGGGTCCCATCTTTGCCAGTGCAGATAGAGCTGTCGTTGCTGGTGAAATGTACGGTGATGGCACATGGGTAAGGCTGCTCCCAGGGAGCATTGCTGGAGCTAAGCAGTTGGGGTCTGGGTTTGGTCTCTGGAAGTGTCTGTGTCCCAGGCATTGGCTTGGCTGGACTGGCGTGGATCTCGCTTTGCCCTGGTCTTGGCAACCTGCTTGGCTAGAAGTGCAAACAGATCGGGGGAAAACAGTGCAATGTTGCAGGAGATTTAGATGCATCAATGGAAGATGTGTCTAAATCCTCTAGACTGTTGAACAGCCTCAACCCAAATTAAAAAAACACTGATCCCTCTGCACTCAAGTTACCAACAGGAACCGAAATAGAAAATGGTTGCAAAAAGTTGTATTCTTGTTTCCTTCATGCATTTCGCTCAGCTTGGAGGCAGAAATTAGGTAGGTTGGTGTCAGTGGGTTTCACTTCCTAGTTCTCCAGAACCAGCCCAAGATTGCAGAGTGTGGGTTGCAAATGCTGCAGGAGGAGGTGTAAAACCAGAGTAGGTGTAGTTCATTGACACTTTCAGGCTGCTCCAAACAACTGTTAAATTCTGTGAAACACTTCATTTAGGAAAAAGTAACGCTTGGGCCTAGATGACATGACTGTCCCTCTGAAAACTACAGACTGATGGCTTTGGTGTAAATGAACTGGGAAAGATTGTTTCAGATGCCATGTCTCTTATCCCTGGAGCCTCAGCAGACATCCTGAAATAATCCGTGCTTGGTTTTTTGAATTCTGTTTTGGGGGCTGGGCAGAGAAAGTTTCTTGAACATGATTGTATCCTGCTCCATCTCATCAGAGAGGAAAGTGTGTTCTGATACCATTGAAAACAGGGTGTGTGAGAGAGAAAATGGGTGTGTTTGTTTAACAGTCTGAGAACTGCCTTTTGCTGAAAAGATGCTCCGTGACCCACGGACCTTGTCCAGAGAGAGACTGTGCGCCACATGGATAGTGTCTGTTTCTATGCAAGGACAGGGTGCTGGTCTCAGGCCAGTTTCTCCAGCGGGCAGCCCTGGGGATTCCAAACAAGACTGAATTTCCCCCTTGCAAAAGGACACCTGTATTTTTGTATTTTCCTTTCTCTCAGCATCCATGGGCTTTGGATTGGTTTTTTACACTGTAAATTCCTGGTTCTGGTGTATTCAGTTTGGTTTTTGTACATTTGTAAATACTTGTATGGCAAGTGCCTGGATGTACATTTTAAAGCTAAAAGCAGCAAACCAAGCCATGTGATGACTTGTACACTTCCATGTTTCAGGGATATTTTTATAGGGAATTTAAAACAAAACAAACCCAACCTCTCAGAGGAAAAAGGGGATGTCGCTTCACCCCAGTCGAGGAGAAGCCCTCTTACTCCACTGTATTTTTGTAGTAAGCTTTTACAACTTTCTAATTTGTAATTTAATTACAGGACTATATTTTAGGTTGGTTTTCTTTTTTTCCGCTTCCATTTTGTAAAGCACTGAAATTACATGCATGGTCATTTTTATTTTTTGGATTGTGCCCTTGTAACTTTCGGATATACAGGTATTTTTGGTTTTCCTGCCCCCCACCAGTAACAATATACACACCTTCCCCTAGAAACATGAGCGCTGTGTGTGTATGTGATACTTTCCGTTTCACTGATCAGCCACGCAAGTTTCTCAAAGCCATTCAGTAGGGAGTGCAAAGAAAAGGCTGAGTCCTGCAACCAGATCCGTGCAGCTGGACTCTTTGGGCTTCATGTGGGTGCTGGGGCCAGCCCAGGCAGGTACGATCGCAGGATTGAGGCCACAACCTGCAGCAGATGCACCTGTCCGACTGGCTGTCCAGTGCTGCTCCATGGAGTGTAATCTGCAGGCTTCCGGCCTAGCCGAGTTAACTTCAACACACAAGAATCTTCTGAATAACGAGGGGAGAGAGCTCCTTCCGAGGGACGTTTTCCTGCAGCGATAACACTCCTTAGCTCCTCAGCCATGGCTCCCAAAGCATTTAACAGAGGTAGGTGCCATCATCTATCTCACAGATATGGGGAAACTGAGGCACAGAGCGGGAATGTTCCTTAAGGTGTCTTGGGGACATGGTGACCGCATCTGCTGCTGTGCTCTCAGCACTGGCCCATGCTGCGGCTCTAGAAACAGAGGCTGTTGGTTCTCTGCCAGGCCCCCATGTGCCCTAGCAACCCGTCACTGGTGCTAGGGGTACATGGCGACTGCATAGCTAGGACTCTGCTGACCTCCCCACCAAATAAGATGAGTCCCATAAGCCCTGAGCCCCTTCATCCTCCGTGTGGTTCCTGAGTGCTTCCCCTGTAGCCCATTAGAGGGGTAAAACGGTCTTTGAAATAACCCACCCGGCTTTACATGTCCTTTTTTCAATGAATTGTCTCAGACCCCTGAGCTGCAGGGAGCTCTCTTGGCCACTGGGTGGCCCCAGCGGGAAGCAGTGCAGGGCTGTCAGATTTTCAGCTCCGCACCCAACGTGGGGGGTGAGCCCCATGAGCTGGGCTCTCCTCAGAGTCTGGCCCAAGGCCCTGCAAGCGGGCAAGGAGAGGCTGAGCAGAGGGTGAATGCCAGTGCAAGCAGGCCAGGAGAGGCCGGGCGGAGGGGAATGCCAGTGCAAGCGGGCAAGGAGAGGCCGGGCGGAGGGTGAATGCCAGTGCAAGCGGGGATCCTGGCAGGGAGACGGGCTCTGGTGGACTTGGCCCTTGCTAGGGGACACAGGTGTCTGCAATGCACACAGGCTGCTGCTGTAGCCCACCTGTGTCTGCAGGAAACGGGACACCAGGCCCAGCTTCTGCTCTGGCCCTTTTACCCCCTCTTGCGCTGCAGATGCCCGAGGGCCTGCTGCCCTCTGCAGAACTCCATGAGCCGCCCCTCCGGGAGCTACTGCCCCCAGCTCCCTGGGCCCCCAAAGTGACCACGCTGAAGACAAGTCCCCTCTCTGCTGGACAGGAGCAGCAGCAGGGCAAGCGTCCCCCTGCTGCATCTCACAAGGGGGTAGCAGGGCCCCCGGGTAGCAGTGCCCATTGCAGCCCGCAGTGGGGCGGTTGGGGCGCTCCTGGAGTGCGGTGCCATTTCCCCCATTGTTGGCCAGCGCAGGCAGGGGGTTACTCTTCTCGCCACTTGCCCAGGCAGGGAAAGGAAAGCGCCCTGTAGTGCGGACCCCTCGCCGACTCCTCCCGGGGCCAGTCCTGCAACCTGCGGTGGTGAGGGTAGCGCCCTGAGGGAGCGTTTCCACCCCTGCCGTGGGGGCAGGCCGACGGGGTGCTGGCTGGGGTGGCAGGCTCTGTGGTGGGGAGGGGGAGCTGACAAAGGGGCCCAGCTGCCTGGAGGGGTGGGGAAGCTGGATTCTAGCATCTCCACACCCCTCCCTAGCTGCAGGGCCATTGGCAGCTCCCCGCCTTGTGCCGCAGCGTAGGCTGGTGGCAGGTCCTTGCTGCCCCGCCCTTGGGAGCGGTCTGTGCTCCCTCCAGGCGCTCTCGCCCTCTGCACTGTTGCCACATGGCTCCCATGCAGCGCTGTGTGGGGAGGAAAACCAAATGGCAGTGCCCCAGCCCCTGCCCACCCTTGGTGAGTGGGTGGGGCAGGCCTGCGGAGAGCTAGTCCATGCATCAACCTGTATCGGAGCCTGGCACAGGTTTCAGACTGAAGCCAAAGCCCTGTCTGCTAAAGCCCCTCACACACCTGCAAGCTGCTGCCTTCCCCCTAACGATCAATTAGCACCAGCCTCCTCCCACAGGTGCCAGCAATGGGGCCCTGGTGCAGGGAGGGCTGAACTTCTGCTTGTTCCTGTGGGAAGGGGACCTCCCAGGCCTACTTGCAAGGGGGATTTTTCCTGCAGGCTGTCTGCCTTTGCTCTCTGGCTAAAAGCCCCTGTCTGGAGCCCGGGAGAAGACTCGATCCCCAGCTCCTGGAGAACAAGGTAAACCACTGTAGTGACTGCAACTTAAAAAGCTTCCAGTACCTGCAGCTGGGTCTGGGACGGAGGCTACCGCACGGAGCGGGTGTGCAGGGTTTGGATCCTGGAGGCTGTTTCGTGGCACTCAAGGCCCCTTGGTGCTATACGTAGCAAGGATGGTCCCTGCCCAAGAGAGCTCACAGCCTGACTAGCCAAGCCGGACCAAGGGAGGTCCTTATCCCCATCGACTGCTGCGGTGGCCCAGAGTAACCGAGGCAGCATGTGGCAGAGCTGGGACTTGACCCTGTGTCTCCCACGTCCCCACCCAGTGCCCCGTGCACAAGCCCGTCCTGCTCACCACGTGTGCTGTGTTCATGGAGGGGAGCGTTGTGCATTGGGGCTCCCCGGGAAAAGGCCTGACGCCAGCCCCACAAGCCAGGTCCTGCACCATGCCCACGGGCTAAGCAGCACTCGTTCCCCCAAGGTTGCAGGGTGGCTTTCCCCTTGGATTTCAGACTGCCTGCTCCACGCTATGCTGTCTGGCGGTGGTACCGCTTTTGCGCTGCCTCCCATGGCGAGGGGCCCCCAGCAGTACCAGGTGCAGGGAGGGGGGCAGGCATGGGCATGGGCAGGTGGAACAGTCTCCCCCACTAGGACTGGTCGAGCTGGTGAATGAGCTTGGCCCTTTGTCCCACACTGAGACCCTGCTGGGCCTGGGGAGAGCTCCCTCGGGGCTGGCCTGCCTGGGGCTGCCAGCCATGGGTGTCCAGGACTGTGCTGCAGTCCCCTAGCAAAGACACAGTAGGCTGCTAGAAGCCACGATTTAGCCCCCTCTGTGTCACACTGGTGCAAACAGTGGCTGGGCCCTTAAACCATGTCCTCTGACTGGTGAACCACTTGGGCCGGATCCCTAGTGGATGCAAATCAGCTTTGCTCCATTGAAATCGGCAGCTTCCCTGACTTACATCAGCCGCGGTGCTGGCGTCGGCGGTGTCTTGGCTTCACCCTCTTGCTGCTCTCGGGAGGGGTTGGCCCTGGCTGGCGTATCGGTGGCGGAGGGGGACGGCTGGAAGGTGGCAATCTCGTTCTCCTCGTAGACACCGGGGCTGGCAAGGCGGGGGGCTGGCCTGGAGTGGCCCTGGATCTGGAAGCAGATGGTGTACAGGAAGGCAGATAAATGCAGCAAGCACACGCAGCAGAAGATAGCCACCGCAACGATGGTGTGGGACTCCCACGGGGACGGCTCCGGGGCCAACGGAGACCATGTTGTGTTCTCGTTGAGCTGGGGACCGCTCCCCAGCCCCTCCGTGCGGTTCATGGTAACCCGGGCCTTTCCTAAGGGAACACACATTCTGGCATCTTCTCAGCACTGTCTGGTTGGTAGCATGGTCTCATGGGCAGGGATTTCCAGGCACCTGCAAAGAGAGAATGCAGCAGCTCTGGGCTCCCCATGACTAGCCCGCCCCGCCCCACCCTCCGAGTCGGAGAGAATGGGCTGGTTGCACCATGCCAGGCTGAGCTGAGAGGAGCCAGCCCAGCTGGGGATCCCGTTCTCTCAATGTATGTCCTGCGAGAGCCCTCTAGACATGCAGCCAGTGCGGGGCTGGCTGCCAGATGTCCAGAGCGCACGCTGCACAGTGGGCTGGGGAGAGGACGGCTTGGCCAAGGATCCTGGGGAGCCCTGACTCGGGAAGTGACCTGCGATCCTTAGTGTTTGTGGAGCAGGCAGGACCTTGGGATTCGAGGGCTGCGCGCATGGGAAGAGGCCCTGGCTGCTTGATGTATCCGCCTTGGAGGGAGATGGGGCTGGGACCCCTCCATCACCATCCCAGCCTCGGGTGCGGGGATTACAGGGCTGTCAGGCCTGAGTTGCCTTCCTTCCCTGGGAAGCTCAGAGGGGTCAGGCCTGGTTTGCAGGCTCACTACAGCCACTGCACACCGCTCTGGCAGGGGGAAGGGGTTTTAATATGGGAGCAGGTTATCTTCCCCCCTCCCCTTGCCAGGGTGAGGTGGGAATCAGGCCCATTGTTTCCAAATTCCTTCCTGCACCCTGCATTGGGGAGCCTGTGTTTGCAGCCCCACCTGGCTGGATTCCTCCAGCTGGGGCTAGAATCAACCCCCTCTGCCCTTGCTGGGCCCCCCGTTCCTGGGGAAGGGTGCCCTGTATCTCCCTGAGATGGCTGCTTGCCAACTGAGCCCCAGGAGCAATACGGGTTGTGGCAGAGCTCTGCCGTGGGGTACCTTGGCTGACAGGCTCTTGTTTGGGTGCCAGACCTCTTTCCCTGTGGGCCCATTGCTGGCGGCTGAGCCGTGAGACGAGCGAGGTGAGTCACAGAAGCCCAAAGTGCAATGAGGATTGTGTGCCATGGGTGTAGATTGCAGTGACACCGGGCTCACTTGGGAACCGAAGTACAGAGCCCTTAAATCAGGACTGCCCATGGGCTGCAGACCCCCATGGGCAGCTCCACGGCATGTCTTTCTTTAGGAGAAGGGCCTAATTCTTTGCTGGTGGTGTCATGTCTGGGCAGCAGGGGGTGCTGTTTATGATCTGTGTTTAATACATGGCTGAGGGCACAGAACGCACGATTTCCATCCGTTTGCCAGGAGCTTGAGGCCTGTGTCCACAAGGCAAGAGTCTAAATGCAGCTGGTTGAAAGCATTGCATCCAAACAGTTTTTGGCCAGAAAATGCAGTTTCAACTAAACCCATTGTTTTTGCAAAACGGTATCGACGTGGATAAAATCTCCCATGAAAACAAACGTTTTGAAACGTTTCTTTTGTTTGTTTTGGACAGAAAAAGTAGGAAATTTCATTTTGAAAAATTTCCAAGGCAAAATTGTCCAAACCCAAGGATTTGAAGTGTCCCGTGAAAGGCAAGTGTCCTTCCGACTGGAACAAACCCCCTAACTTCTGCATGTCGCCGTTTCCACCCTGTTTGGAGCAGCCCGAACTGTGAGCGCTTCGGGGCAGGGACTCTCTTTGTTCTGTTTGAGCAGCACTTCGCACAAGGCTCCTACGTACTGTGTACAGAGCACGCGCAAGACTTTGCCCTGTGGAGACTACAGGGCCCAGCGTGCAATGCTCCAGCTTGATCCCACTGCCCTGCCGGGGCCCTATTGTCCATCACTGTGTCGAGGACGGAGGGTGAGCTGCATTGTAAAATGCTGGGGAGGGAGGCTGCCTTTTGAAACGGCCAGAGTGCTAGTGACCAGCTCTGGGGGCCCCGGCGGGGGCCCAGAACGGGCCCCTCCAAAAGCCGCCTGTTTTTATTCCTGCGCGTGCCCCTGCTCCGGGGGTGTCTGGGAAAGGCGACGTCAGCCAGGCTGACGAGAGACTTGTCAATGTCTCTCGTAGGAAATGGGCCTTTTCTCAACCCCAGCAGCCGGTTGAGCTCCCAGCTGCAGGAGAGAGGGCGAGGACCCTCCGGGGTGTTGCTGCTGCAGTTTTATCTCTCTATGCAGTAGCACGTAGAGGTGAGCAGGCTGGGCGCCATCACGCTGGCCGGGGGCAGATATGGGGTAAAGACTGGCCTGGCCCCAAAGAGCTCAGAGCCTGCAAGCAAAGTGGTGCTGAAGGCTACGGCCGGATGGGAGATGGGAAACGGTCTGTTCCAGACAGTCCTTTCTGGGCCTTTCGTGCTGGGAGCCTGGGGCCCGACTAGCACATCCCACCTTCCATGCCAGCCTCCGCTAGATGATCCCAGTAACGAAAATGACAGCCTCCCCTACCCTGCATAACCAGCCAGCCTGGGTGTCCGACTGCCCGTCCCCGAGCGAGTCCCGAGGAAACCAGCTGCATCCCCTAGCCGGGAGAGCATTAGCCCCAAAGGCGGTGTGACAGCTCTAGGCATCGGCACCTACCTCTCCCTCTCTGGTCAGCAGTTGAGCATCTGGTGCTTCCAGCCACGAGTATCTTCTGTCCAGGCAGCCCTGCCTCCCACGTCTGTCTCCCCACCGTCCGGCTGCTTGGAGGCTCCCTGCAAACGGTGAGGAGAGCAGGGGAAATCGCCTCCGTTCCTGTTGCTCTGGAAACTGAACGAGCCAAAGAGCCCTCAGCTCTCTGTGAGGGTGGGCTCGGGCTGGGCTCGTGGCATCCCCCTGCAGCTGTGAGCCGAGCATGTGAGCCCCTGCTCTGCTCCATGGGGCCGGTGCTGGATCCTCAGCACTTTGCCACTTCACATCCCAGCTTCCAGGCTTTACCTGTTCTCCAGCAGCAGTGTGTCTGCTGTCACGAGCTGATTGAAACCCCTGTTTACTTCAGTACCTTAGCGGCTCGGCTCAGTTTTAGGGGAACCCGCTCTCCCCTCTTGGCCCCAGTGGCTAATAGAAGGGGTAGGTGATTGCTGCCCCCTACAGTAACCCTGGTCTATTGGCCCTTCTCTGCCACAGGTTCCCTGTGTGACCCTGGGCGAGTCATTGAGCTCTGTGCCTCAGCTCCCATCTGTACACAAGGGATCATAGCACTGCCGTCCCTCCCAGGGGGGTGAGGAGAAAACGGTGTCAGAGCCAGGCATTGTTACGACAGTGAGTGAATAACCTGTCTTGGGTCACTCCTCTTTCCCTGCCCAGGAGCATGTAGGCCTCGAACATCAGGGCCCCCAGGCTCCCCCGATTCAGAGCCTGACGTCCTGGCTCCAGACAAACCTGGCAGCTCGACGCTGTGCTGTGGGCAGCCTGTTCCATCCTGGCTCTGAACTGGTCTCTAGGGTGGCATTTCTCCCTGCGCCTGCCAGCTGGGCTGTGGCACTTCACCCCGGCATCTAGAGCCAATATCTGCCTTTGTGTGAGGAGCCAGCCAGCGCACACAACCCCTCCAGTTGCAATTGCCCCAGTCCCGGGAGAGTCTTGGGTGAAACAAAGGACCTTGCTGAGCAGGTCATGCTGCAGCAAAGGCCTCCGGGGCCCCATGGTGGGATTGTTTGCGTCGCGGCTGCTTTTTGTCGCTACGTTCTGAGCGCTGAACGCCCACATGCTCGCTTCCCGGGACTCGACTGCTCGACTCGGAAGGTCTGGCTGGAGCTGAGGGCTCCGGGAATCCGAACCCTGCCGCTCCGAGACCCAGACTCACGCTGCTTTGGGAGGCGAGAACATTGATTTGAAATCGGTGGTTCGTGCTGCGTGCAGTGAGCTGGCCTGTCCACATTCAGACAGCGCTCCTGTCTTAGCAATCCCTCTGCTGCCGGCCCCTGTGCATGGCACTCTCCGGCACGTGTCACACGGGGCCAGCCCACCATCCCTTCTGGTCTTACAACTGACACTAGCGTCTGGGACCAGGAACTGCAGAGGTGGCTCTGTCCTGAGCTCTTGGGGGTGGTTTTGGTTTTTGATACTTTTCAAAACAAAAAGAAAAGGAGGACTTGTGGCACCTTAGAGACTAACCAATTTATTGGAGCATAAGCTTTCGTGAGCTACAGCTCACTTCATTCAGTGGATGCATCCGATGAAGTGAGCTGTAGCTCATGAAAGCTTATGCTCCAATAAATTGGTTAGTCTCTAAGGTGCCACAAGTCCTCCTTTTCTTTTTGTGGATACCGACTAACACGGCTGCTACTCTGAAACTTTTCAAAACAAAACCATGTCCTTGGACAGAGGCCTTGCCTTCGGGAGCGACTGCTTTGTGTGGATAAGTGCAGCCTGCACAACCACAGGGGCTCTGGGCTACCTCGTCTGACCAGCACCTCTGGGGAAGATGAAACCTGAGGGGTTCAGGGTACCCCTGTCTGGGGTGGTTTCCCTGTTACCCACTGTCACAGCGGTCTGCTCCCTGTGCCTATGCACATGGAGACTCTCTTCCCTGCAAACACTGCTGTTCCCCGGCCATGCCTAGAATCTCTGTCCCTCTGCAGCTCTGCGTCCTGGGGATGTGGTTCCTGTGAAAGACGCAATGCAAACAATTGCATTTAAACTCTTTATCCGCCAGCCGCAATGCAGGTGTCCAGCTGGCTGTCCCACTGAAGCAGAAGCTGCAAAACAAGCCCTGTTACCATCCAAGTAAGCCACAGACCAGCCATGCTAAGAGAGCCACAGTCTTGAGGTGAGGGGTGTGTGTTCTCTACTTGCATCTATTTCCCGGGGCAGTGGTGGGCAGCCCCATGTCTGGAGGCATGCTCTCACACACTGGCTTTCCCCAATACAGCAGGAGCTGGGTGTTGGATGGTTTTTGCAAGAGTTAAAGTAACCGAATATGATCTGTCTGCTCTGGGAGGTGGTGAGGCAGGGTCAGTAGCAGCATTGGCCACCTGCAAGCTAACTGTGGAGAGGGGGTGCTGCTAGCCAGTGCTGGTCAGCATGCAGAGCTGCACTCAGAGGTCTGGCTCAGCTTCTCTCTCAGGTTAGACTAGCCTCTGCTGTGGCCACCACCAGGGATGGGCCTGGAACTGGGATCCCTGACTGGAACGTTCTGAGCTGTGCGCCCCCGTAGGGAAAGCTGGGCTGAGCCGAGTGCCCATCTCTAGGGCAGCTTAGGGGTAGAGTGTGCCAGGGGCTGCCAGGCTGAACTCAGGGCTGTTTGGGAGGTGTCGGGCATGGTGATGGGAGCCATAAAGTCAGCCAGATAGATGCCTGGCATGGGCCTTATAATTCTGGTTCTCTTGGAAAATCTTTCAAACTCCTGCGAACGGCAGGGTACATAAGAACGGCTACACTGCGTCAGACGAAAGGTCCATCTAGCCCAGGATCCTGTCTTCTGACAGTGGCAGGTGCCAGATGTATCAGAGGGACTGAACAGAACAGGGCAATTTATCGAGGGATCCATCCCGTCATTCCAGCTTTTGCTCCCATGCCTGTGTTGTCAGCTGAGCTGCGAATTCAAGCAAAGAGCTGGCTGGGAACTTTTCTTCTTTTTTTTATTTAAAAGAATTCTTAATTTTCACCCAAAAATGGCACTTTTCCCCCTGCATGTTTCTACCTGCTCTAAACAAAACAAAAAGAACCAGCCAAGCAATACATCTGAGGTGAGTCTTCGATATTTGGGATAGGAGGGGAAAAAATCTTTGTGAGTGAAATGTGACCTTCTGACATACTGGTTTTTCCTTCTAGGGACTGTTGCTGACTTTATCTGGCCCCTGTATGTGTAGATCTGCGTCCCTCTCAGGCCCCATATCTTCTTTCTGCTCGGTGGCTGCATCGCAAAATGGTGAGTCCTTTCTGTGCAAATACTTTGAAAGGGAAGAAGACCCTTTTCTCTGTATGCAGGGGAGGGGGAGTGGAAAATGGACCGAAATATCCCTATTGTTTGAAAAGCCACTTCCCCCCCCCCCAGACCTTTTTGCTCAGAGATGTTTGATTAGAGTGGAGCGTGGCAGGGGGCTGGAATTGACCCACCTTGTGAGGAAAGCCGGCTCCAGGCCTGCTTCAGTTGCTTGTTGTGTAATTTTCAGCCAGGATTGATAGTTTATCTGTCTGTGTTAAAACACTTTATCCGAACCCTACCAGGCAGCTCTAGCGAATTGATTTTATTACTCACTTAAATGCTAGATATCTCTTATCTAGCATGACCGAAGAGGCTGTTTGTTTGTTTCTATGCAGTGTCCTTCAGGCACACAATCACTGCATGATTTAGAGGGGGAAGCGCATGCTAGCCAGGGGGAGGATGGGGGTGGAGGTAAACTAGCTTGTTATACACGCTGCTGGGAGGGGTGGCGGGTGAATTGGTGATAGGATAGCCCCATGGTTGTGTCAGAAATTCACCTGCCCGCTTGTCCGTCTTCCTGAGCCCGTTCCACAGCCCGAGCAGCATCCCCCAGCAGCTCCTTGGTTTTTAAATTGATCTGCCAGAGAGAAACGTTTCCCTTGTGTGGAACTGGCACTGACTTTACCCTTGCCCGAGGCCTACGGTCACGCCTGGGCCAGCTGCAGGCTTCCAAGCTGTGATGCTGCCCTGGGTGGAACCTGTTACGGCCTGGCAGCTCGAGCTGTGCCGGGCTGAGGAACTGGCGGCTGCTGGCAGGGGAGGTGCATGTTCTTGCTCTCGGTAGCAGCAGTTGTTTGTATTGTGGTAGCACGTAGAGGCTGGAACCCCATGCTGGGTGCTGCACAGGATCATAACTGGAGACAGTCCCTGCCTCAAAGAGCTCGCAAGACGAAGGGTCGGAGGGAAAATGGGGGAAGTCACTTGGCTGGGGTTGCCCAGTAGGTCTGGGGAACAAAGCCCAGCTTTCCTGAGTCCCAGCCTGGTGCCCTGGCCATGGGCCCCCCAGCCCCATATGCTGGCTTTGAGACCGGACTGTGGGGTTAATGGCGCAGAGGGGGCTGGCCTCATCCATTCTTGCAACATCAAGTGCGAAGGTCAGGCTCCCCGCACAAGGGTACGAACGCTGACGTCAAAGGAAGCAGCTGGTGATTCACTAGCTCCTCTGGCCCTTTGTCTCTCTGGCTGTAACTCATCTGGGAAATGTCATACCATCCTTGAGTGTTATCATTCCACTGCCAGTTTGCCCACCCTGCTGGGAGATAATCCAGCCTCTGAAGGAGATATTGGCCCTGCCAATACAGGCTTTCTGCAAACCGCAGTGTAGGGGGACTTCCCCTTCCCTTGGATGACTGCATCTATACTGCACTGCAGAGCACTGCCTATGGGGAGACCTGGGCTTTGTCCCCTGGTCTATTCAGAGATTCCCAGGCCAGAAGGGAATCTTGGGGGGGAGGGATAGCTCAGTGGTTTGAGCATTGGCCTGCTAAACCCAGGGTTGTGAGTTCAATCCTTGAGGGGGGGACCCTTTAGGGATCTGGGGCAAAAACTGGGGATTGGCCCTGCTTTGAGCAGGGGGTTGGACTAAATGACCTCCTGAGGTCCCTTCCAACCCTGATATTCTATGATTCTATGACCGCTGTGATCAGCTCGTCAGGCCTCCAGTGTAACAGAGG
The DNA here is from genome assembly GCF_965152275.1 of Natator depressus. Taxonomy (NCBI): domain Eukaryota; kingdom Metazoa; phylum Chordata; order Testudines; family Cheloniidae; genus Natator; species Natator depressus. The sequence goes on from NC_134259.1 coordinate 2,117,441, forward strand.
CTGGAGACCCTCCCGAAAATCATCCTTAGAGCAGATCTCTGTGGTCAGTGTTGGAGAATCCACCACGCCCCTCGGCAAATTGTTCCCGTGGTTAATCACCCTCAGTGATTCATCTCCCAGCCATTGGATTGTTGAGCACGTCCCCCTGTATGCCTCAGTTTCCCCCACTGTAAAATGGAATGATGGTACTGACCTCTTTGAGCTCTATGGATGGAGGGGCATATGAAAGCCAAGTGCTACTGCTGTTCATTAAGGTTGCTTCGGTTAGTACATGCAGTCCTGCTTTGAGCAGGGGGTTGGACTAGATGACCTCCTGAGGTCCCTTCCAACCCTGATATTCTAGGATTCTATGTCCTGCAGGGTTCGAATCCTGCACCGTGCCCTGGGGAGTGGATGAGCCAGGAGCCAGTCAGCCTTCTCCGTCTCGAGGGGCAGATGTGCCGGGAGAACGCCCAAAGCCAATGGTTCTGTTCATTCCCAGGAGACTCTGGGGGCAGCTGAGTTCAGAAGCCCACTCAAGGCCCTGGGGGGTGTGGGGCTTCTGAGGGTGCAGGTATATACATAATGGGTCGGCCCCGTGCTCAGAGATGCCAGTGTAGCACCACGCCATGGTTCCAGCCTGCTTTCCCCCATCCTTGCTCAAACAGGGTGGGACTGCTGCCACCCCCTCCCCCCGCAGCGGCGTCTTCCCTCAGCCAGGTCTGCTCCCGTCGCTGGGAGGCTCTGCTAACTCTCCAGGGGCTGGATCCTCTCACGCCCAGCGTCCAAACTGAATCCGCAGGGAGCTGCGCTGACAGACCAGCCCTCATCATGGGATATGCCCCTTGTGCACGCGGCTGGCCCGGGTACGAGCAGCACACAGGGTCTCTGTTTTGCTAATGCTCTGCCCAAGGCTAGTGACTCCACTGGCTTTCTGAGGCTGCTTCTCCCCCCCGCACCTTCTTTAAAAATCATGTTTTCAAAGTTAAAGGACACGTCCACCAGCCCTGCCTGTTACAACTAGATCTGTGTTTGCAAATCCATGCAACTCGTTCCTTAGGGCACCGGTGCTCCATTCAGTTACCCTGGCCTGGCACTCCCGGGTCCCTCTACAATAGCCAGCCAGTGCCTGTGAGCTACTCGCCAGACGGTGAGCTACTCTTCACCTGTCCTAGATGAAGGCAGGTTCCATTGCCAACCCCCTGAGCCATCCAGTGCCCTTCCCTGTGACCCCCCCCCACACACACACTGATCCAGGGCTACGGAGCAGCTCATGCCATATATGACAGTCTCTGGGTCCTCGCTGGCCAATCATGGGGGAGAAAAACAACCCTGCTTGGGGCGAACTGCAGTGTCTAAGTCGTGGTGACCATGTCTAACTATCACTGCACTGTTCAATCCCTCCCTGGGAGACGGCCGCTCTCACGGTGTGCTGGACACCTGCATTCGGGTGGCGCCAGGCTATCAGTACTCATAGTTCAGCAAGAACTCCAAGCACTGGCCTGCTGGCGGCCTTTGCTTTGGGACTAGGTCCGGCTAACTGTGCTCAGCCGTCGCTCTGGAGAGAGAACGTCTGGTTGGCTGCGGAGAGTTAACGTAGCCAAGGGAGGATATGCCTGTTCCCTTAATCAGCTTTGCCTCTTGTAACGCTGCCCACATGACAGATGCATGAGAAGGGTTTGGCCTTGGCCCCCCGCAGGCCTGGGTAAGTGATGTCTTTTCTTATCTCTGCTGACTAACCAGCATCCTTCAGCGGGAGTATTTAAGGCTGCGAGTGAGGAGAGCTGCAGCAGAGAAGCGCTAGTCCAGCAGAGGCAGCCCCAGAGACACTGACGCTGGAAGCCTGAGCTGCAACCAGAAAAGAAAAATGCTGCCAGCAACTTTCAAACTGTGTGCCGGGATCTCCTACAGACATCTGCGCAACATGACCGGTGAGGGGGGCGCGCAGCTGTCACTGGGGCAGCAGCTGCCTTAGGAGCTGGGCTGGGGGCGGCTGGCTTGAAGGCCCCATTGCTGTGGATTCGACTGTCAGATTCAAAGTGCCTCGTTTCTTGCTCCTTAGTAGTGATGTTTATTTCTATTACGGTTACTCTGTCTGCGACCCCAATTGCCCCAAGCACTGGGCAGCAAGAGGCACCCCTGCTCTGTGCCCTGCTCACCACCCAGGAAGCCAGCAGGGATCACTGGGGGAATTCTCTGCTGTGTGTTACGCAGCTCAGACCCTCAGCTGGTGTAAATTGTCATAGTTCCCTTGGAGTTAAAGGTCTGTCCCATGTCCCCAGTGGTTCCAGCTGGCCTTAAAATCTATTCACCTCTCCCCTTTTTGCTGCCAGGAGACTCTTTCCAGCTCAACAGGGGAAGGGTATGCCTGTTTCTGAATGCTGAACAGTCCTCTGTTTCCAGGGAGGCTGTTATTTATAGTGCCATAAATGTACCTATGTACAGATAAAACATTCTCCCTGCCTTGAAGAGCTCACATGGAAAGGACTTAGATTATCCACTCCAATGGCTAGCCATTGGCTCTCTTTTCCAAACTGCTGGAGAGAGAGAGAAACTTCCAACAGACTCTTCTTGGCTTCTGGATGTCTCGGTTTCTGCTGGACCTAGGGATCAGTTTGAGGTCTAGATTACACATCGCACCATGTTTATGCCAAAGACCATTTCTTTGGCAAAAGTCATTCTGCAGGCTTGGAAGAAGTCTGCCTCCCTTCTGCTTGGTGTGGTGTTGCACACGCAGCTCTCCAATCCCAGCATGTTGTATAGGCAAACAGCTTCTAGTCTCAGTGTAAAGTGAATTTTCCGCTATGGTGAACTGCTGGATTCTAGAGCACACCCCCCCCCCCCGGGGTGTGACTAGTCCCCATTCCCCATGTTTTGCACGTCCTAGGCTCCACATATGGTCCCCAAATACAATTGTGACTCTGTTGGGGAAGGGCCTACGTTGATTTTCTTTTAAAAGACCACCACTCTTGCAGAAATCCAAAGCAAACCAAATGTGCTGCTGTGTACACATGCTGCTGCTGCAGCCGTGTGTGGACAATGATAAACCCTGTTTCTGTAGATGTACTGACCCAGCCGGTGATGATGGAAGGTAAATAAAACTAAAAGAAGGATCAGCGTGGGCCTGATGGGAGGAAATTGGCCAGGAACAGCTTTATCTTCAGGCAGGGTCACAAACAGTGAAGCATGAAAAGTAAACTGTGAAGTTCGTAGCTCTTTTCACTTCTATCTTACCCTCTCATTTCAAGGCTTGAGGAGGCAGGCTGCTGTTGCTATCAGCCAGGAACTGAATAAACTCACCTTTGCTGGCCCTGGTCCCAGTAAATGGATCAACCAAGTTCGCAGGAGGAGCTCCTTACTTAGTAAGTACCATAGTCTTACCATAGTCAAATGTATAGTGACAAGCAAAGGGGGTGATCCAAGCCTGATAGACTTGCACCTGGCTCCAGTGGGAGCAGGATTGAGGCCCAAGTCCTTTAAGAGGCTGCCGCTGTGGTATAGACTCAGACCTGCTGATGCATATAGAAATGTACAGCCTATGCTGCAAAATCTAAATACAGAAAGATAGCAGGAAACTAGCATCACTCCTAAGCCCCCCAGCACTGGTGCTGAACTGGAAAGGTTACTTAGTTCAGCTAAGTTATTCGGTCCTGTGTAGAGGTCCTGTGTAGGTGAGAGGACAGAGCTGCAACCAGCACTGTATAAATGCCCAAGTAAAACCCTCTACTCCAACCCCTTTCAGGCTCCAGGTTGGAGGAGAAGCCCTTCAGTGAAGTGGAGATGTCCTACATTAAACAGGGAGAGGAAGCCCTTCAGAAATCGCTCAGCATCCTCGGGGAACAGGATGGCTGGAAAACTGAGACCATAGCGGTACGATTTCTGACTTGTGGTGATTTCTGACTTGTCCTTTTTCAACTGCATCTACTGGGAATACTAACTCTTTGGGGCTTTGACTTCCTGTAGGGGAATGGGGACAAAGTGCTGAGCAAGATGCTCCCAGACGTTGGGAAGGTATTCCGGCTAGAGGTGGTTGTGGACCAGCCCTTGAACTCTGTGTATGATGAGTTGGTGGAAAGAATGGAGCAGATGGGAGACTGGAATCCAAGCATCAAGGAAATCAAGGTGAGAGACTCAACTGCATGCGTTCTCCGAAGAGGGAGGAATGCTTGCTTTGGCCCCGATGCAGCCAAGGACTTAAGCACATGCTTTGCTGAAGAGGGGCCTTTATGATTAAGCAGTAAAATAAAGGGTTTTTCTACTATATATTTTAAAGAGAGAAACGTCTAATGTGCCCAAAGGGGTAAATACAGCTGGCCTGAAGGGTGTTCCAGCCTTTGAATGCCAGCTCCAAGCTTAAGCCGTTACCTTGGCTCCACTGTGCAGCTGATATGGCGCGTGTTTGGCAATAGCCACAAGGTGTCAGCAAAGGGGAGAAGTCCAGTTCTTTATCTCAGCAACCTGTTTCTAGGTGGAGGTTATGGAATCTTATTGCAAGGGGGTGGGTGTCCTTTATCTACTGAAGTGGTAACAGTGGTGGCCTGCTGCCTGACTGACGGCCACATCTCACACTAGGTGAAATGTTCTCCCACACAGCACAGCTTGCTCCTAGAGCGCTGAATACCGAAATCCATTTTCCCCCCTCAGTGTTGCAGGACTACAGAGCCAATGAGGTAGACGTAGCAGGCTGGGGGAGGGGGGAGGCACAGAACTTTATTAAATGCATTGCACAATTCCTAGTACAGGGAGCCCGAGAGAAAAGTGTGGCACAGAGACATACACCACGACCCATGGGCTATTAAATGTGTAAACAGCCCTGTTACGCTGGCTCTGTCTAACGTGTAACTGTCACCCTCCAGATTCTCCAGAAGATTGGGAAAGACACCGTGATAACCCATGAGACTGCTGCGGCCACGCCTGGCAATGTGGTGGGACCACGGGACTTCGTCAGCGTGCGGTGTTCTAGAAGACGTGGCTCAACGTGTGTCCTGGCAGGGATGGCCACAAACTATGGAGCGATGCCAGAACAGAAGGGATTTATAAGGTAGGGAACCCTCCAGCTGTTGTCTTGCTTTACAAAGCTGGAGCCAAAGCTACAGTAGTTGGACAGCCAGGAAAGGGCACATCTGCACAGCGGGGGGGAGGCGCCATTCCCAGCTCGGGTGCCCGAGTACAGTGTCAGGGGGTGGCTAACCCAAGAGGCCATGGCCTTGCTGCTCTTTGGAAGTAACAGCTTGAGCAGAGCTAGCACACGTACGTCTGCCAGTCTGGGAGCTGCTGATGTGCCAAAGTACAGAGGCTCCTGCTACCAGCCTGGGGTGGGAGGAGGGCTGTAAAAGAGGCGAGTATGTTAGTTTGGAGTCCTGCCTATTTTATACATTTCAAGCTTGCTTGAGCTGTTATCTTGTCCCATTAGCAAGTCCCTGCTATCACTGGGGCCTCAGGCAGTGGTCAAACCTCAAGTTCTCCCCAAGGACTGAAATCCTGTAGTCTGTAGCATGCCGTTTCCCCAATCCTCCCTTAACTGGCTCTTGGCATTCACCAAACAACCAGGACTCAAGGGCTAGAAGCTGGCAATCTCTCCTGTGGCTACTAGGCCACACTGCTTTTCCCATTCTCTGGTTTATCCCACTTAGGCCAGCTAAGCCGGGTTCTACTGTACAGGTATCTAGGTGATGCTCTAGCCTGCCCTCCTATGTACCTCAAACCATCTCCTGGGGCCTCCTGGCCTTATGTGCCACGAAAAAGGAGGCTCTTCACAGCCAGAAGAGACTATTAAATCATCTAGTCTGACCTCCTGCATAGTACACGCTATTAAATTTCACCTAATGTCCCTTTACTAAGCTCAAAGCCCCTACAGCATTTCACTCTTCAGTGGCAGAGAATTGATCTGATATCTCATCCCCATTACCAACAAAGATTCAAATGTGTAAAATAGGCAGGACTCTAAGGTCCCCCAGCCCCTGCCCCTTTTTGACTGGTACTGTCTCTCCCTCCTCTCCCATCAGATATCTAGTAAATGCACCCTTATTTCTCAACACTCATTCTAGGCTGTAGGAAAGTATAGCTAGGCAACTTTTAAATTTAACTCCAGGAAGGAGCATGGGCTGCACCCCCACGAGTGAACAGCATGGGGGTAGCAGCCAGGCTTGGCACAGGCACTCATTACACACCTCCATTAAGCAGATATAGTCTTCAAAGTCCTCTATTTAACCTGAATTTTAAAAAAAATTGGCAGTCAAGGGCTAGAGAGACTTAAATCAGCAGAAAGACTCGTGGCCAAGTCCTGCTACCTGGATAGCAGTGACTTGTGCCATGGGAAATTTCTGGCTGCTGGGAGCATGCTGAAGCATCTTCTAGGGCTCTGTAGCAAACTCCAGCCTGAGAGGTGAGGTATTGCCACCCTCCTGCCTTTAAAACTGACTCTAGAGAAGACACACACAGTTGGATGGTAAATCATTGTCCCTGGTTTCCTAATGCAATGTTTTCCTGCCCTTCTCTAGAGCTGAGAACGGTCCCACCTGTATGGTTCTCCATCCACTGCCTGAAAATCCTTCGCAGACCAAGTTAACTTGGCTACTCAGCATTGACCTAAAGGTAAGTGCTCATATGGAACCTCATTCAAACAGTATAAATGAGTCCTCTCAAGAAGGAGTCTGCCTCGGAAGGGGGTGGTTGTCTAAGGTTAGGAAATTAGGAGCAGCTGCTTAACTTCTTGAAATGATATTCTCCTGACTGAAGTCATTCCTAGTGTGGGTCAGGTGAAAACTATTTCATAGTTCCAGCTCTTTCCAACCAGAAAGAAGTGGTTCATGTTTCATCCCAACCCACTTGTCAATCTCATTGCAACTTAAGGTGCAAGGTTGGCTCCCTCCAACCCCCTACTCCTTAGGCCCAGTAAATACCTCTGCTTTAACACATGCCTGCTCTCTTCTTTTTCAGGGCTGGCTGCCTAAGACGATAATCAACCAAGTCCTTTCTCAGACCCAGGTAGACTTTGCCAACCACCTGCGCAAGCGCTTGGCTACTCCAACCACTCCAATTGCTGTCAGCTGCTGAACCCTCAAGAACTATTAATCTTCAGCAACAGCCAGAAGCCTACCTGATGTTTAGATTTCGCCTCAGAGGTGATTATCCTGTGTAGTGTTATCTGAGACATGCTTTGGGTAAATGAATGGGTTTAGGTTTCTAATGCTGCATTGAGTTCGCTGGGCTCCCTTCTTAGCTGAACATATCAGACTTGTTGGTGTAGGCAGCCACTTCAAAATCCCCCAGAAGGTATGTCTGACTGAAAAGGCTACTGCTCTGTGCTCTGCAACAGCTTCTGATCAAGCGGGGCTTGATGTCAAGGCACAGAGTAGAACACTCAGCGAGAGCTCCAGGTTAACCCTCACTTTGCTATTTCCCTCATAGGTACTTACAGTAGTTTGCTGTACAGGAACACACTCTTTAGCTTTAAGATCAGAAGTGAGTTATAGGTTTAATATATAGCTCAAGGCATCTTGCAATATCCAAAAAATCAATCCCTGTGCAGATCCTATTATTGAATTGTTAGTGCAAAGGGAGATTTGCCAATTTATACCAAGCTAGCTTTCTGTTTAATTTAAATGTGCCAATGTAAGTTACTTTGCTGCTCTTTTCTGTCAGCGAACTCTAAGCAGCCCTGGTCTGTTGAGTACACATTTAGCATGTACTTACACAGCCCCCTCTGAAAGTGGGCAGGAATAACTTGTCTTAGTGTCTGACTTGATTTCTCATAAGACATTTTATACAGTTAGCATAGTAGGACAGTGCATCTTTGTAAACTTACACTTTTACCTAAGAACCCAATACACCAGCATTAGTTTTGCACTCAGTGGAATTCAGCTGTAGGAAGTTAATTTATAAAGCCAGTTTGCAGGTATTTATTTTTCATGTATAGACATGCATAATGGACTATTTAATATTTATTCTCAGTGACCATGGAGCTCTAAGCAAGTTTATTTTAGGGGGTGGGGGTTCCTTATCCAGTAGGGAAATTTTAAGCAATGCTTGACTTCCCTAGAACCAACCAGTTCCTGGACCCTGCTGAGATAAGACTGTTGCTATGCAGAACTCTGCAAATATTTCAGTGTAATTCTGTAGTAGCCTAATGTACTGACTCAGTTTAAATAATCCACTTTGATGTAATATGTATAGATACTTTTAAAATACATAGCTGAAAAAGATTAAAATTCTTGCCTGGCTCTCTTTATCCAGACCACAGAGTGCAAATGTAACAACTTCATACAAAGCCTTACTCTCCATTATTAGTAGTGTTAGCTGTGAGTGGGAAGAAGAGACTTGTCTTACCATATAAGTCTGCTACAGCTGCTGCATGGCACCAAGACAAACCCCTGTGATTAGAGACGCTCCTCCAGGACAAGGTAGTGTTTTACAGGCACTGGATAACTAACTTATCTAAATATGCTTGAAAGCCTGGGCCCTGGAATTTAATCTTAACTTGCTCTCTCTACCCACAACAAAATAAACCTTTAGATGGTTTGTTAGTGCCATAAGGCCTGAAAAGTAGCTTACAGCTGCTGTTGGTCTCTGCAAGTCAAACCTTAACTTACATCAGGTGAGCACAGTTCTAGTGAATAGCCCCTGCAGTATGCATTTAAACTCAGCTGCCCAGTTCTTGGGACTAAGTGGAAGTGCACTCTGACTCACTCCTACAATGCCTGGAGAAAGGGGGGTCAAGCTAAGCGCACATCACATATGCTACTCCAGCTAAGGAGGTTTGTTAAGTCTTTAGCCATAAAACAGACAAAAGCTGTAACAAGCTTGGGGAAAAGGTTTATTTTAAACTGGTTGCCAGTTAATATAAAAATCACAATCTCTCCCCCATAACTTTAGTTTTGGTACAACAAGATCCCTTTGTATGGAAGCTGTTTACAGTTTTAAAAATCCTTAACACAGTTTAGTATAAGCATCTGTGTTGAAGGTATTTGGCTACAACTGCTCAATTGAAATGTATGATGAAGCAGGGCTGTATGGCTATTGCCCACTCCTGGTGCAGTGACTAATCTGGATATTAAATGCAGTTGTGATACAATCAAATACTCACTCCAGTAACTTGTTAAAAATACAGTTAGCTGAAAACTCCAGAAGACACCACTGAGTAGCACAATACATGTAACGTGGCAGAGGTTGGGTTTTCAAAATATAGCGTACACCTACCACCACCAATAACCCAAGCCCTCTATAAATACCTGCCAGTTAGGTAGCAGCTGAGCCTGGTTCATCCTTTACAAAGTAGTGATGTTGCAATTGTCTAGAAATAAACCATGTCTGTCCAGTGTTTAAGAAATCTGTGTATACAGCATCTCCTCTAGGGCTCCCACGGTGGGCTTCGTCTTCCATCAACTTCGGTCTCCACATGATACAGGACATCTGCCAATGTGTGCTCTACAACAGCACCCCAGCCCATGTCACTCAGCTGTCAGGAAGGGGAAGAGACGAGATTACAGCAGCCCTGCTTTAATTACTTGGGGTGCAGGGCACAGCTTAGCACTGTGCTGTTTTCTATCACTTCTCTGATGGGTTAACTTCAGTATAAAGACACCTTACTTCTGTCACACAACTCTTTGTGTATATAGCAATGGGCATAACTGCCTTCAAAGAACGCTTTCTGCTAAATATACCCTATGGAAAAGGCAATAATCCTTAAACTACCAGTGTCTTACACTAAGCAATGAAATCCACATCCAGGGCTTTCACCCACTCTAATCTAGCTCATCCCTCTATTTTAATACCTGTTAAGAGTTCTTTAGACCAATTCCTTAAGATTTATTGGAAAAAGCACTTAAATCCCCCACCACACAATAAGGTTGGCAAGCGTACACTCTTTTCAGAGTAGAGAGCTGGTGGACAAAGGAAAGTTCAAGGAATACCTGATGCAATACCTTCCATTTGTGACCGGGGTCACACTTTCACCGATGGAACACTGGCGTTGACATGCTCTCTGAAGCAAAATGCTGCTTTCTACCTTCCCCAATATTTTTAGATGCAACCTTAACATTTGAAGACATTGGTCTGATCCAGTCTGGCAATTCCTAGGGCAGTTTAGTCTAGATGCTTCAATATAAGGGACTGGAGGCAGATGTGGGATAATGTGACCATGTTTTTTGAAAGATATACTCCAGTTCAAAAAGGAAGTAATTCATGTTAATCAAGTAAATGTCCAAATCCCTCTTTGGATTTTTCTAACTTGCTCTCAATAGAGTCAGAAGTAGGAGCCTGCAATACAGGGTAATGGGAAAAATTTTAGATTTTTTTCCCCTAATTTTTACTTCCAGTAAATATATTGGAGGTGAAGAGTGCCTTGTTTTAGGAACTGCACTTCGAGCACATAGTCTAAGGTTGCACATGTAAACTACAGGGAAATAATTAGCAGGATCCATCAAGTACCTCAAACTAAGATGGTGCTTTTGGACTTTTAAAACCTAGTGTATTTTTCCCCTCAACAAAATGTTGCTCAAATACACACCTTGGTAATGTAGCTGTCCTAATGAAGTTAGCAGAAAGTTACCATTAATGCCCCCTTGCCACCCTCCAAAAGAGAGCCAGGTGACAACTGAGTGGTCCACTCATAATCTTGAGCTCTCTTGCTGACAGAATGGAGGTACAAAAGTTGAATTTAAACCCTATACCATGTTAACAGCACAAGAAAAAGCAGATGTAGTTATGAATTAGTACTTACAGGACGGTAAGTGATATCTCTTGGAGGGTATTTGAAGTACGGTCCAAAGTTTACTGAAACCTGTGACAGGGAGATAGATCTATTTAGCATCAGATGGATGTGCACAACAGGAAGCAAAGTAATACTAAAAAACAGGTAGCCAGGGAAATTGCTCACTCAGCATTTAACAGGCTGGGCGGTTTTAGGTGACATGGAAAGCTAGGATCTCACTCACCACAGGTAAATGCTTTGCCTCAGCTTTATGGAGATTAGCGATGCAACAGAACTAAAGTTAAGAGCAGCTTCAAGTGGAGTCTTTTTATACATCTACTTGCAGCCCACAGTAGGCAAATGAGCTATTGCAAGAGTGCTCTGAAAGCACTAGGCCCACATTACTGGAATAATCTTAGTTCTGTTTGACCCCTCCCCGAATGCACGTTCAGATGGTACACTGGTATAAGTGGGGACCCTTTTTGTTGTGTTTGCACATTGCCTAGTTCAATGCGGTTCTGCTCCACAACTGGACTTCCTACGCACTACTTCAAACACAAATAATACACTTTCTGCCCCCCGAGCACCGCAAGCTGTACCTTTGCCTCAGTATGTACCTACCGTGCAGCCCTTATACAAAGAAATGGCCGGGAAATAAACACCTTCAAAAATCTCTTTAAAGGCAACTCCTTGGCTGACACCATTTTTATAGAAGATTATCTGCAAAACGGAAACAGTAACGGAATCAAGAGGTGTTCATGCTTTACTGACTAGCCCTACGTTATTTGTAGCCGCCCTCCCCCAATTTGTTGTCTTATGCATTTAGGCTTTATGCTCTGTTAGCAACTCTCTCTTTGCTTCATTTTGCAAGATGCCTTGTCCATTTGTGACTGAAAAATAAGTCAGTCTAAAGTCTTGCATTCCACAAAACATAACTAGCTGCAGTGTTATTACAGGTCAAAGAAGGTGTAACCCAAGCTGCATTGCTTGCTTATTCAAGTCTGTGTAAGCCTAACAGAGACCATCCAACTTGACATCTTTGTAAAACTGTGTGATAAGATTCAAATAAATGAACACCAAGAATCTTAAGTGAAAATCTGCCAAGGACTGTACAGTGAACCTGTTCAAGAGATTGGTGGTGCTCTATGGATTTCTAAAGTGTCTGGACTCAAGTTTCCACCCCACTCCAGACATCCAACTTACTTGGCTTCCAGGAGTTTGCTTTAGGCTCTTCTCTGCTTTATCCACAAAGTCCTTCTCTTCAAAATACAAGTAACTTTTGAACTTGATCAAAGCCTAAAAAAGGTAAGCAACAGATCCAGGTCTGCAAGACATTCACACCATTACTTTTAGTAATATTCTAGTTAATGGTAGACAGATGCGATAGGACTGGTTTAGTACACAAGCCCCTGGCAACTGGAGACCCAGATATAACAAATGTCAGGTCACCAATGACGCTCCATTAAGTATGGAATAAGAATTCTGAACTAGTCCCCTTGGCAGCATTTCTGTAGATTGGCACATTCATGGAACATTGATGTGCCTTACTGAATAACTGGGAGGTAGTCAAGTTCATCTGACCCTCGCTTGTAGCATCTGGAATTGAGGTAAGGACTGTTGTAAGGCATTTGGGGCTTTTAAGACTAGTCCTCTAGACCTTCACACCATGCTACTTCCTTAGTCAGTGGTAAGAGTTAACATGTCATTATTTGCCTCCCATTCAGTTAGAGGGACGCTGGTTCATCATAGAGCCTGGGCAACTGCAAGACTGAGGTTTGGACAAGCCCCATTTTCCACGGTGGGTTACTGCATATTCAAGTGTCGGGCCCCGTTTAGCATAGCCAAGGTCTGGTATAGTTAAACAAATTGAGACCAGCTAGGCACAGCCTAGAGGAATCCAGCTTACCTTATCTTTATAGGTATCAGGCAGTGACTTTGCGGTCTCTGTGTCTTCAGGAAGACTGATATAAAAACCCAGTACATCTCCTTGCCCATAGCCAGCTGAATAGTGTTTGCCTATGGACTGATGAAACTTTGTTCCCTTCTTGCTGCGCCAGGAGTAACTGAACTTGTCATAGCCTAGGGGAGCCTGAAGGTTCCCTGTAGAAAACCAGAGGTCAGCCCTGGAAGCACCAGACCCTTTTCTTCAGGACCTTGCATGAAAGTAACTGTTTCTACAAGCAGCTCGGGTTACCAGGCACTAACATCTAATTGTACGAGACATTTTTTCCATCCAGGCTACATATTTCTATGGGTTTCAGTGCAAAGTTTTCCACTTAATACTGAAAATATTTACTTCATAAATATTCATGACACACTTGCTGTTGGCTCTTAAAACTATGGCACGGACTGTTGAACTGGGCTAGAAGGAGTTAATAAATCCTAAATGATTAGCGAGGCCCAGCAAGCAACAGTGAAGCCAAGAATCTGCAGGACTAATCTGTACTCAAGCAGAAAACTGGGTGCTCGGGCACTATGACTCACTACACAATATTGCAAAGGGTTTGCAGCAGCCCTGCTCCAATCACATTCTCAGAAAAATACACTTAAGGGTTCTAGCACTTCCGTAACCAATCAACATAGATTTCCTCTCTCGTTAGTACTTGGACTTATTGTTCAGGGGTCTGAGCTACTCAAAATGCAGGAAATGAAAACAGGAGCAGGAAGCTTTGCTTTGTTAAGGGGTCTTCAGCAATTACTTTACCTAGTGGCTGCGACCAGCCAAGTCTGGCAGCTGTGTCTGGAGGCATCTCATCCACAGATATCTCAAAGTACCAGTCTCCCTTCCGCACCCCATGCGAGGCTCGTACCATAGAGTATCCTTTCTCTCCAATAACGGTCAGTCTGTCATCGGAGATCTTTAGCTGAGGTGCTACAGTAGTTAGAAAGACAGATGCGATTTGTGATTAACAAGCGGGTGAGTGAACCGATCAAAGGTTGCGAAGCTCAGTTTAACATCCATGTCTGTTTCCTAGCACAATTATGTCTTGAAGCTTTACTAAACAAGACAGTGAGGTTACAGAGAAGATCCCTCATGTGGGGAGCTGGCTATCCAGCTTACCTCGGTCATGCAATGCTAGGAGGACTCGTTCATATAGGCATGCTCTGTAGAGATCTCCAGGAATAGGTTTTCCTGCCCAGCAGTCTAGCTCCAGTTTCTCTGGATCAGGCGCATGGGGGTCAGGCTCAGCCAGAATGTAACGATATCCATCTTTATTAAAGGGGTGCTCCAGAGGGTAACCGTGAGGTGGCAGGCGCTGAGCAGAAAACAAGGGGTCACTGGAAGAAGCACAAGGAAAAATGTTAGCATTGACTTCAGCATAATTGCCAGGAACCACACACCCACACGAACAACATTCTAACAATTTCCTTAAGCAAAGCCACCCTTCAAATACTTTCCCCTTCACTGCCTTTTACAGACATGCAGATGACTACAGCATCCCACTGGTGATGAGCTTAAGTGGTGCTCAAAGTGACAGTTTCTAAACCAGGTGGGCATATATTCATATACAGGAAGTTTGTATTATATGATGGTCTATATCTTAGTGTGAGGACAGATTATATCAAAATGTTAGTTTGAATGATGGGAGATTAAAGTTTATAACAAGGTTGCACCCTCTTAATTTCCAAACAGCATGTGCAGAACTGCGTCAAAGATGGGAAGCACTTATTCTGTCATTAAGACAGACCATCCTCACAACCCTGGCTGATACAAGAGTGTTCCCTATATTTTCCTGTACTTTGTCCGTCTTCCACTGTTAAGTTATTTCACTTAGCCTGTGTCTTTCTATTTACCTTCTGGTTTTCTTGGCTGTTCCTGTGGTCCCTCCATCTTGCTGTTTGCGTTTTGCTCCTCTTCCTTTCCCACTACCTCCTGCTGGAATGCCCCCTTTGGAGAGAAATTACCACAAATCCACATCAGCTAGTGCTTTATATGCAACGGTTGGTGATAGAAGGAATCTGTGAGTGCAGAAACTCCATATGTGTCACTATCAAATGGCTTCATTAAACAAAAAACATTCAACTTCTATATAGAAGTTTGACATTGACACCATTCAGAGAAAACTAATCTAGCAAAAGAAAATTTATCTTCAGTCTCTAATCAGTTTTAAGAGAAACATGTGGATAATAAAGTCAGTTTATCAAAACGCATTTAACAGGAGGAAACTCAACAATTTTATTATGTGAATTACAAATCTTTACTTGCCCATAGTTTTCTTTTCAAATGGTATCATTTGTATATTTAATTTGAGAGCAAATGTTGACACACTTTCATGGAAGTTCCAAACACACAAGGACAACAACGGATTTAATTTGTTTTTGCAGAAGTAACTGCGCTCCCAAAGTTGACTTTTTTCCCATTTTAAGCAGACTGTCAGTTGTCTCAATGATTTACAATATGCCTGCAATACACTTTGACACACAATATCTGCTTCAGCAGTAAGCACTTAACGTTAAGTTCAATATAGAAAATGAAATACACCAAAATGGGGAAAATAAAAAGCAATAAAAGGTGTTTCTCTGCAGTGTTTCCAAAATTGTTATTGTTTGCAATGTAAATATTAAGAGCAAAGCATTTCATGTTAATATTAATGTCTTCAACACTAGTTTCATCAAACTGCAGGGTAAGACAAAACATTGAACATCTAACACCAGAATCATGCCAAATAGTGTCTAACTCCTTTAATGTATTTGATAAACGAAATTACTTTGAACCTGTATTGAATAAATCACATCCTCTGAGGAAAAATATAGCTTACTTACATTACAGACCTAAAAATGAAAGAATACACAATTTTGCTCTACTGCAGTGAAACACGTTTAACAACTGCGTAGTGTACTGTAAAAAGTAGCAAGCTTTTAAATTATCAGCATACCTGTTGCAGTGTAAGGGATTGAGATCTTTGAGGGATATCATATTCTGCACAAACATGAACTGATCTGAACTGCACTTGTTTGTAGCTATACTGCAGACTACTAACACCTTAGTTTGTCATAGTAGGTTTATAAATCGCAAAACTAAAGCTACCCCAGCATGTCTGAATTTTACCTGACCAATAGCACAGTGTAAATTTTGTGCTTGTGTTTAATACACCAATTCTTCAGAAGCCAGTTATTACATTCTGACCTTGAGTTTGGTATCAAATCGAAATTGAATCCTACACGAGAGAACAAATTAAAGTGAAAGAGACACTTTATATCAGTCATGTGAGGCAGAATATGACAATTTAAAAGCTTCTAACTGCTAAACATTAAAAACTGGAATTACAGTTTCATATTAAAAATATTACTGCAATCATTTTTAGGACACGCTTTAGATTTTTAATTCACTTTAGCTTCTAAGACAATTGAGCAGAAAGCTTTTCCAAACCACAACAATACTTAAGTTTTAGAAGCTGAAAGGTAAATATTCACCTCCCAAAGAGGCTCCACCTGTAGGGACAGAAGTGGCACCATGTATTTCTCAAATTTTAATAACTAAAGTAAAACATCACCAGTGCATGAAATGGAGACAATATACACTTTAGAGATCTGCAGTGATGGACAGGTGCACAATTTCTTTTTTTTTTTGGTTTAAAAAGAGAACCACCTCAGGCTGGGCACTAGACAACGCACGTAGAGTTACTGAGAAAGGGTTTAACACCGTGCACAACCAGCAGGTTTTTGGTGGCTAGTTTATATTAGGCAACAGTAAAAAGTTTGCCTCACACACGAATGCTATGTCTACACTTTGAGCTAGGGGAGTGACTCCCAGCTTGCACAGACATTCTCACGCCAACTGGAGGAGAGCTAGCATGGGTATAAATAGTTGTGCAGCCGTGGCAACATGGGATGCAGCGGTAGAATACAGACCCACCTGAGCCATGCTGCCACAGGCACAAGTACATGTTGGCAAGCGGGCGATCACTCCTCTAGCTCATAGTATGGACAGAGCCGAAGAGATTACTCCATCGGCATGGTCATTCCACTAAGAGGGAGAACACTAAGCTGCAAGTGACCATTACATGGAAATGTATAATGGAATAAAGCTTCCCAAGTGCTCCTGAAATCTCAGAATGAGGAAAATGGGAAGTTTGTGGGATAATGTTCTGTCACAATTAAACACCAACATTTTGGGGTTGGACAGGGAAAGAGGGAGGCACACTTTGTTTTCAGTGATGATATCAGGTTTTAAAACAGCTCTCTTACAAGCACATGTGTACTACTATGGTATGACCAGCTGTCTAAAAGTGTGATCATCTTACACATCTGTGATCGGGTAAAGACTAATTGATATCACGACAGAAAAACAACACAGATTTAAGTTGGCTCAATAAATTCTGGAAATAGCAGTTACAAGACTATTTACATACAGGCTAGTAGGTGTTTAATTTTTATTAAGCTGTAAACGTTAAAGTTAATATAATCAAGGGTGTGTTCAGCTGTAGGACTTTAAGAAATGTGAAATATTCCCAAATATTCAGCACATTTTCTTTTAGTAAAATTAAAGAACTTGCCATTTAAGCTTCCACTAGCAGATACAGCATTGCTCTGCTTCTGGTTATCGTATGCTGGACCAATATTAGCAAGGTCCTGAAAAAGAAAAACTCAGTTTAACAATATTACAGATTTATGGGCAGGTTGGTACTTACCACTCGTTCTGAGAGCATGTGTCTGGTTCAAATTCTGAGCAAGAAGTTTTTGCTCTTCAGGATTTCTGAGAACTGAAGTGCTACTGAAACTTTAGCAGCATGGCATAAAACAAGTTCAGAGCAGAAGTCTTGCATCTTATACCTTGGGATGATTATGTTTTTTCTAGTTTTATGAAAAGGACCCAAACTACACAGCCACAGCCGCCTGTGGGTCAAGCTCTTGCCATTTTTATTTGTGCTAAGAAACTGTCACATAGCATCAGGAAGTTACCAGTCTCTGGGATTGTGTACCACATATCTCATATAAACAGCTAGGCATAAGTTAGTAGAGATTTTAAGCCTTCCTATATCCTAGAGACATGCTGGCTGAGGGACAAGCCTTTTAAAAACAGAGGCAAGATTCCTGCATGCATTTTGAATGAATCACAACAAAAAGAATGAGGAAAACAACAGGACAGTCTCCATTGCTAAAGGCAGGAGATTATATCATAATGTTACCAGAACGGCATTAAGAAAGGGTATTTTTGATGCCATCAGAGAGTTCAACAAGGGCCATAAAAACAGAGATACCTTTTAAAAGCCCTTGCACACACTAGAAAATAAAGCATTAGCACCCAACAATAGTAGACTATCACGCATCCTTTCCGGAATTATTGCCAAATCATGTAATTGAGCCTGGCCAGGCAGCTGGTGGGTGGAACTCCCAACGTTCCCATATTCTTTCCACTTGAATGTTCCTCCAGCAGAGTTGGAACAGCAGCACAGCACAACTGCACAGAATGTGCTAAAGAGGACAAACAATTGGAATTTGTATCAGAAAAGTTAACTAGGTCCCTGGGATTAAATTCCTGGTGGGACTCCAGTTTCTTGTTGTAAATACATTCTCAAACAGCAGGCTACATGTATACATTCCAAATGTGTGTACTTACATGTGCCTTTTTACATTTATAAACACACCTTTCATTCAATGCACATTCACGTACCACAATCTCTGGCAATGCAATACGAAGTCCTAATGCTTAAATGCTCTTAATATTAGTTAAACGAGAATCATGGTGCAGAAGGGAGAACTTTCTCCCTCCCTCAATCACGTACCTGATCTAGTAGCCCAAACTTTGGATAATCGTCCTCTGGATCTTTACTACCTGGGTCTGGATGCTCTTTCACCAAGAACACATCCCTTTCTTTACACTGAAATATGGGAGTTAAAAACACCTTCAGAAGACAAGTCATGCCCAAGAATAACTGTGTAAAATTTACAGTAGATACACACCACAAAGTAAGAAGTCACAGGGACAGTATTAATGTCTGGACTATTTTTCTAGTTCAATTCTGATTATTATCAAATAAGACTATCAAAAAGCAGCTCAGTCATTAACAAAGATCCTCTGCAAATTTAAACTTTTAGTTACTTACCATTGTTTTTACAATGTTATTTGGCCAAGTCATTTTTCCAGGTCTCTGTCTAGTTGTCATACACTCCCAGTACTTGTCAATAAATGGTATAATATCCTATTTTAAAAAAAAAGGTAATAAAATGAGGCCTTAAAACAGTTATATGATAAGAGTTAAAATTACTCTATTAAGCCAACATATCTTTCAACTCCAGATCATACACATTATAACTGACCTATCAGAGCTGGTGAAACTGACAGTTCATACAGTCAATTTTTGTTTGAACTTGTGGATCTAGGCAATTCCCTTTTTGTCAAGTCATAACTCACGTTCAGGTGTAACTGTCTAATTATATCTGTACCTTGTCTTTTGAGAACATAGTTTTTGGGTGCTCATCTTGTGTCCTTGACTGCCACGTCAAGTTGGCCAGAGCACTAAGGCACATTTCCTTCAGATCTTAAAAACAAAACAAAAATATACCAAAACCACAGTTACATTCTTGATGAAGGTCAAGTGTATTTATATATAACCATAAGGTTGGTAAATACTAAGAACACAGCAGATCTAATCTTAGATGAACTTCCATTAGTTGGCCTCACATCTACAATATACTGAGTTTTGGAAATGTGGGTGCTAAAGCGAGTTATGTGCTCATAAACAAAAGGAACCTGGGCTGAAGGCAAGAATTCTACCAGCCTAAGAAATTCATTTGCACAATGGCATCCTCCAGGTCTAGAGAAGTCAGCTCTCCAGCAGATTGTATTGCAATCAGCACCGCAAATCCTCACCAGACCCACAGACAGACTTTAATCAGCTACAGGACAAAGGTCACGCAGGACCATTCCATCCCCAACAAAGATTCAAAGAGGGGAAGAAAATCAAGCTTTTGCAGTGAGTGTTTGTTTTTACTTACTTGCTTGTTTTCTTAGAAAGTATGTGTTCCCACTGTGATGGCAGACATTGCAATGGAAACTGTAGTTGGTCATGAAAGGCAGACATGATCTGTGAAACAGCAAAATCATTTGACACTATCCACAGCTTTTCCATTACATCAGAAAAAGAAAATGATTACTCTCTGTCTGCATTAAAAAGGTCACCCACGCACATTCACAGATGTTTTCATCAGATTTGGTAACTCAGTGTCAGCAACAATGAAAACTATTAAATTCTGGAAAACGTGAATGTGGACTAAATGTCATTTTTCTGTTTTAAGAAGCAGTCCTGAAATTCGGCCACCAAGGTAAGCTGAAAGCAACTCAGGGGCCTTCAACAATGAACCATGGATTAGTCAAGGTACGTCTATAGCTACAGAAAACTTCCCCATAAAACACTAACCAAGCCCATTTTAAAACTAATTTTTATTTAACACACATTAAAGTTACCTTTAAAAAGAAGATTCCTTAGACACCTCAAATATCAAATTGAATTTACTTTCCATTTACAGTGTCTCTCTACCTTTTTGCTCTTCAGTCAGCAAATATAAACTAGCCAACTCTCTCCTCCCTCCCCGACCCCTTTTTTAAGTCAGTTTCACATTTGTCTCATGCAGTAGCCCAAGGCTGCAAATACTTCAAGAGAATGTCTAAATGCAAACAAAGATTTTTCATAGAACTGTAAGATAAATAATTTGTGTTATGTAAAACTGTTGTTTTATTATTGTTTACATAGCTCTCAGTGTGCTAGACTGTACACAAACAAAACAGGAAGACAAGGTCTTTTCCCCAGGGAATTTACATTCTAAATATTTCCATTTTTGTTTAAACAAAAACAAAACAAAACTTAGATTTAGCACTTCGTCTACCTGGCAGCATCTTTTCAAAATGTATTGATTTGACTGAGTTTAGGATCTGAATCTTTTAATAAAGAAAATTCTTCACTCCATCACCTTTGCAATGTAACAAAAATGTTCAGAATCTCATGTAATGCCGTACAGTAGAACCCCAGAGTTATGAACACCTCGAGAACAGTGATTGTTCATAAATCTGAAATGTTCACAACTCTCAACAAAACGTGAAGGTTGTTCTTTCAAAAGTTTACAACTGAACATTGACTTCATACAACTTTGAAACTTTCCTGCAGAAGAAAAATGCTGCTTTTAACCATCTTAAATTTAAAAGTACAGAAACAGTTTCCTTGCCTTGTCAAGTCTTTTTTTTTTTTTTTTTAAACTTTCCCTTTTTTAGTAGTTTATATTTAACACAGTATAATACAGTATTTGCTTTTTTCTTTCTGGTCTCTGCAGCCAGATTGTGTACGTCTGGTTCCAAATGAGGCGTGTGGTTGACTGGTCAGTTTGTAACTCTGATGTTCATAACTCTGAGGTTCTACTGTATGTGTTATTTTCCTTAGCTCTGCTTCACTGAGCTTTTTAACTTTTTGGAGTCTGTGAGTGCATACGGTTGTTACGTTTGCCTTAACTGGGAATTTCCTCGATTTTTAGTGATTGCACTGATACAAAAATTAGTCCTGAACAACCCTAGCTCTAAGTTAACTGTGCTTTTTGGAGGCCTCCCTCAGCTGGAATCAGAAGCATTTCACAAGTAAGTATACCATTCCTGGGTTGGAGTTTGTTCTTAAAAAACAAACCGCTATTTTACAGAGAAGTTCAACAGAATATAGAGTAAATTCTGGATACAAAAACACTATGGTGCTGGGGGGCCATAAGTACCTAGATATGAAGAGAAGAACAGTTTATATGCAGAGTACTAAATAGAGTTATTACATACGTAGTATCAATGCCAAAGGTGTCCGCTGTGAACCACTTTGTACAAATCCCGCACTGCAGCTCTATCTCCCCAAGCTGTCGCCCATTCTCTTCATCCACTGAACCCGTCTGAGTGTCCAAGACTTCAGAACTGTCCCCAGCACCTTCCTGCAATCATAACAGCGTTAACAGGTCTGGACTTGATGAAACAGAGCGCCAAGAACAATCCCATGTCAATCAAGTCACGTTTCGTCCATTACAGTCCCCTGTAGAGATTGCTAAAGTTTAAAGGATCGAAAGATTCCTCCTTATTTCTTCAAAATACCACAGGTACAACTCTGCTGTGAATGGGTCTGAACTATTGAATGGCATCAGACAACAGAGACAGCCACACAAGCTTCTCCATGGAAACAGGTGACAATTTTAGCTGTTGAATCAAGGATTGGCTTTTGCATAGGTGAGCAATATAGCATGGTAAGTTAAGGGAGGGGAGATTTAGAGGTGAATAAAAGCCAAAATGAGAAAATATCTCTCTCTGGACTCAAGGAGTACATGTTTAATTTTTCATATACAGCAATGGCTTCTAAAATGTTACTTTTTGAAATTTCAGTCTGAATTTCTTCACATTGAAAATGCTGGAACTGTGAACATTCTATCACTAGTTTGAATGCAACTGTCCCCGAGCCAATATGTAACTTTAGTCTTTCAAGACCTCTGACATTTCATACTTTGCCAGGCCACTGAGAGCTAACTAGTAACATTTTACTGGTGCCTCAGGGAAAATATTTTCCATTTTAAATTATATTTCCCCTTCTCTTGTGCTAATCATCAGAGAATAAAGGCCCATTATACTAGTAAAGACAAAAAAAGTTTTCTGCAAGCATCTTTATGACAGTTTCCTCCCAAAGCAATAGGTGAATCAGGCCACGTGTACTAAGCTTTTTTTGTTGTTATTAAGTATCAAAAGAACATTTAAAAAAACAAGTTTTAGGTTTGACCACCAGAGAAAATACATTGGGCAGGATTCTCTGCCACCAGACACTTTGTGTATCCATTTACATCTGGGCAGAGGCTGTAAGATGCTACCAAATAAGAATGCACCATACACACAGGAAATTTATGCCTGCAAACGATTGCAGGCATTTTTTATATTTTTTTGCACTGGCTCTGTCAACACTGGACTCTATAGATAGGGCCCTACCAAATTCACGGCCATGAAAAACACGTCACGGACTGTGAAATCTGATCTTTTGTGTGCTTTTACCCTATACTATACAGATTTGCTGAGGGAGACCTGCGTTTCTCAAATTGGGGTCCTGACCCAAAAGGTAGTTGCAGGACGGTCGCAGGGTTATTTCTTTTGGGGGGTGGGGAAGAGAGTCGCAGTATTGCCACCCTTACTTCTGCACTGCCTTCAGAGCAGGGTGTCCAGAGAGTGGCGGCTGTTAGCTGGGCACCCAGCTCTGAAGGCAGCACCCTGCCATCAGGGGCGCAGAAGTAAGGGTGGCGATAGCACACCATTCCACCCATACTTCTGCGCTGCTGGCTTCAGAGCTGGGCAGCCAGAGAGTGGTGGCTGCTGACTGAGGGCCCAGCTCTGCAGGCAGCAGTGCCATACCAGGCCATCCTTAGCTCTGCGCTGCTGCTGGTGGTGGCTCTGCCTTCAGAGCTGGGGTCTTGGCTAGCAGCCACTGCTCTCTGGCCGCCCAGCTCTGAAGGCAGCACCCCGCCAGCAGCAGTGCAGAAGTAAGGTTAGCAGTACCGCAACCCGCTCCTACAATAACCTTGTGACACCTCCCTCCCTGAATTCCTTTTTGGGTCAGGACCCCTACAATTACACCACCATGAAAATTTCAGATTTAAATAGCTGAAATAATGAAATGTATTATTCTTAAAATTCTATGACTGTGAAATTGACCAAAATGAACTGTGAATTTGGTAGGGCCCTATCTATAGGCAAGGCACAGGCACCTACTAAGTTCTCTATTCTTATTCTGAGCAACCACACAGAAAAATACATACAGATTTCCTTTGGTAGGCCAGGTCTTACACCAGTTGTATAACTTTACTCCCGCTTGGCATAGGTGTTAATGACTCCACAACCTGCCAGGCCTATGTCCAGCCCACGGAAATATTTTGTACTTTACATACAATTGATTCAGTTCATTCGTGGGGCAACCCCACTGCAGTTAATGAAAACACCTCAGGGATACGTCTAACGTAGCGCATCGGTGTCCCATCTGCATGGTCTGACAGGTTACACACGCAGGCTTTCTGGCACAGAGGCAGGGCAGCTGGAAGGCAGTAGTGAGCCGGATCCAGACTGCAGGGCACACACACGAGCAACGTGCCACGGGCACCACGCTGCTACGCCTGCTTTGTAACGTGCCAGTGTCTAAAGGCCCCATCAGGGATCAGACTCTCCTTGTGCCAGCAGCTGCACAGACCGAGGAAAGAATGGCCCCTGCCCCGAAGGGATTCCCCCAACCCGCTGGGGACTTGGTGCTGGCACCCCACGGCGCTGCCCTCCCAGGCCCCGCAGAGACCCAGGTCAGCAGCACTCACGTACTAGGGGATCCTTCCCATTAGAGGACTCGGTCTCCAGGCCGGCGGTGACATCGACCAGGGTGGTGTCCCCCCTGCACGGGCAGGAGAGAGAGGGTGAGAAGCCCCAGGGGTAACCGGGGGGGGCCCCCCTCCCAGGGTAACCGAGGGGCCCCCGCTCCAGGGGGTGCAGCGCCCCGCCCCCTCCCCCCGGGGTAACCGAGGGGCCCCCGCTCCGGGGGGTGGAGCGCCCCGCCCCCTCCCCCCGGGGTAACCGAGGGGCCCCCGCTCCGGGGGGTGGAGCGCCCCGCCCCCTCCCCCCGGGGTAACCGAGGGGCCCCCGCTCCGGGGGGTGCAGCGCCCCGCCCCCTCCCCCCGGGGTAACCGAGGGGCCCCCGCTCCGGGGGGTGCAGCGCCCCGCCCCCTCCCCCCGGGGTAACCGAGGGGCCCCCGCTCCGGGGGGTGCAGCGCCCCGCCCCCTCCTCCTCGGGGTAACCGGGGCCCCGCCCCCGGCCTCACCCGGTCTCGGAGTCCCCGGCGCCTTGCTCGGGGGGTCCCGGGGGGTCCCCGGCCGCGGCCTCCACAGCCGCCTCCCCCTCCTCCGGGGCCGCCGCCGCGCTTGCTCCCGCCGCCGCCATCTTCCTCCCGCGCAGTCGCGCCAAACTCACACCTGGGCTCTCGCGAGATTTCCCTCTCCCTCCCGAAAGGGGCGGTGGCAGCGCAGCGTCCCACCAGAGAGGGGCAGTGACGTCAGCGGGCCTTACCGTGACCTCACCTTGCCACACCATGACATCACCCACTGCAGCATAGTGACATCACTGTGCTGTGCCGTGCCATGCCATCACCGTGCGCCCCCACTGAGTCGCAGGATCATGCCCCCATGACGCTGATGTCATACGGCTAGGCTGTGACTTCAGCAGGCTCCCAGGAACCTAGGAAAGGCAGGAATCTGTCTACCACTGAAGATAAGCCGTTCTGCCAAAAGGCCAGCTGCTGACCTGAGATTGCTGCAACTCATCGGTTTGTCTCCATTAAAATGCATCAGTATCACTATTACTTTGTCCTGCCTTAGTTTACTTCCCCTCCATCCGCCCCAGTTGCGCCTTTCCTCAAACTAAAGCTTTTAAACTCTGAAGAAGGGATATGTCTGTCTATCCAGACCTACCCCAATGGGGCTTTGATCCTCCATTGGAGGCCTATATCAGGGGTTCTCTTTCCGAGCTCCCACAACACGCTATAACACTCCATGGTCCAGCTGTGCCACAACAACGGGTTTTCTGCATATAAAAGCCAGGGCTGGTGTTAGGGGTTATCAAATAGGGCAATTGCCCAGAGACCCACACCACAGAAATATTTTGTACTTTACATAAAATTGATTCAGTTCATTCGTGGGGCAACCCCACTGCGGTTAATGAAAACACCTCAGGGATACGTCTAACGTAGCGCATCGGTGTCTGCAAAACCCCTGCAAAACTAACTTGTTCAGGCTTCGGCTTCAACCCCAGGGGATGGGGCTGAAGCTCGGGGCCCTGAACCCCATGTGGTGGGGCTTCAGCTTTCTGCCCTGGACCTCAACAGGTCTAATGCTAGCCCTGGTTGGCAGCCCCCGTGAAACCTGCTTGTCGCCCTCCCAGGGGGCCCCCAGACTCCTGGTTGAGAACCACTAGCTTATAGGAACTACTTCAATACAGGTAAGGTTTATCTCAGATCATAATCTAAGAGAGGGAAGTGGTTCACAGATGCACTAGCCAGTATCTTGCAGTGTAAGTACTACTTCTGTTGTGACTTTCATCTTCAAAGCACTGCACAAACATTAAACTGCTTCAAACATCACAGACAATGGGGCTCTCATTGAAGTCAATGTCAATAGTCCCATTAACTTGAGAGGGACAAAGGCCTTGACCATCCCAGCATCTGTGTGAAATACTATCCCTATCTTACAGGGGGAGAAACGGAGGAATAGAGAGGCAAAGTGACTTGCCCAGGGTCACATAATGATTCACTGACAGACCCAAGAGAAGAACTCTGCTGTTCTTGGCTCCTGGTCCTGTGCCCAGATCCCCAGCCTTCACAGCCTGTTAGGAATTGCCAAAAGGAATACGAATCTTTTCTCAAAAGTTTGCAATATTTTCCACCGGAGAAGGAAAAGCCCTGTGATTGAATGAGCCTGAGACATCAAAGGAGAATTTCCAGCTGTTCAGCGAGGCCCTCTGAAGTGCTACGTGATTGGTTTAAAACATGGAACACCAAAGGACGAAATAACTGCATCAACCTTGCCATTAGCTGTACATCCACCTTTGTACCAACTGGGCAAGAGTTGGACAAATGCCTTCCCCAACTCAGTATGCACAGACCCTGTCCTACACCAGTGCCTTCTAATGACCCATCTCTATGCCCAGGTGCACTGCCTAGTGATCCTGGCTAGGTGTGTGGCCAAGTAGTGATTCATTAATATTCTATCCTATTCATGTCCTTACGCTGCACCCATCACCATGGTCTCTTCAGAATTGGTCTTATTTGGACATTTAAAACCTCCAAATGTCATGCTGAGCTAATTGACTGTGCAACCTTGCCTTCCTGTTTCTGTCAGCCTGGTCTATGCCATGTTGTCCTGCTGCCTCTTGTCCCTTTTCCGGTTGTAAAGTACTTGGGGCCTGGACTGTCCTTTTCTTTTATGTTTGGATTTTCCTCAGTAGAATGACACCCCCTACCCCAGTCATGATGGGGGCCTTGGAGTGCTACAAATGTCTAATTTACCAAAGACGAATGTCCAATTTACCAAAGAAACCAAGGTCTCCCTGGTATTAGGACCCATCTGTTCCCCTCTATTATATAGCAGTTTGGGGCTCAGACAGACAAAAAGCAGGAAGAAATAGGCCTGTACAAAAGCAAATGCTGTCTTATCATCCCATATGCTTTCTGTTATTTAGGGTCTCAGATCAGCTCTTCTATTACTTTGCTTGGTCTCTTTCTCAATTTAACAGTATCACTAAGGTACTTATCACCTTGGTATCTGAACACTGATAGCAAAGATAAGATTGATACATATAGTAACTGACAAATAGGAATGGCACAATCTGGATAAAGGTTGAGGCAAATACGCTCATTTATTAAAAGGGGAGGAAAGGATCATCTAGAGATCATCTCACCCAAATTTAGGGAAAGATTTTTAAAAATGGGTTACTCCAGTTAGACTCCTAAATCCAGACTTAGGTACCAAACTCAATTAGTGGGAGTTGACCTGTATAATCAGGTTATTTCTGTGGGTGCCCAGATATGGACTCAGGAGCTTTACTTTGGGCACCCATAATTGCAAATCTTAACCTCCTTCTCTAACTACTCTAAGGTGCCACAAGTACTCCTTTTCTTTTTGCAAATACAGACTAACACGGCTGCTACTCTGAAACTTATCATTGTCCAGTGACACCTACGTATTTCAATGATGAGAGCTGTAAGAAGCCATAAAATGAGGGCAGAGTTGTGGAGAGCAGTCCCTGCTGGGATGCTGGTGGACCCTTCCCTCTGAAGTGTAGAGCGGATGTCTCTTTCAATGGAGTGCACTAGTTCCAGTACTAAATGCTGGGCTCAGTAGGAATCACTGGGTGAAATACTATGGCTGGGGTTATGTTGGAGGCCTAGATGATTGTGAATTTGGGAAGTCACTGCAGTCTACATAAATAGTAACTAATGACAGAAGGCAAAGCAAAGGCCCACCTTGGCCAGGGAGGAAATAAAAGGGATTGTAACAATGCCCTGGAGCTGCCTTCTTGCCCTAGAGTTCTCATCCAGGGGAGCTGCTGTCCAGCCTGTCGGTGCTGAAAGTCTCTCCCTTAATTTATCACTAATGGCATCCTTCCATCTCTCTCGCCCCCAGACACTGACCAACCCCATCCTCCTCCTGCCCTTCCTTCCTCAGGCCCCTGTCCAGCTTCCTGATCTTCTCTCAGCCCCCTACCCCCTTCCCATCCATCTCCTGCATCACCACCACACTGCGGGGGTCACTGCTAGTCCAGTCGTCTCCCTCGGTCGCTCAGGGCCTGTCAACACTGCACCTGGGGAGGCCTCCAGGCCTAGGTCAGTGGTAGCAGAGCTTGTGTAGATGTTATGGCTCGGGCTGGAGTGGTGGCTCTCAAGCCTGGGGAGGGGACATCCCACATTGCCAAGCGCTGAGCCCGACAGCAGAGGTGTGGAACTCAGACAGGGAAATCCTTCTGCCTTACCCGCAGGGAATCAATTCTGGCCCATAAGAGGCTGGGAAGTTGAAGTTGCGGGTTTCAGATGTGCCAGTCTTGTGGGCTTGAGTCTCTCCAAGTCCTTCTGGCTCGAGCGCTGCAGGAGTATACACAATTCTTATCACCCACATCTCTGCTCACACCAGAAACTCTCCATCTGGGTGGGTTATTCCATTATTGTCCAAAATGGGGTTTCTTGCACCTTCCTTTGAAGTACTTGGTACCGGTGGCTGTTGGAGACAAGATGTGAGACTGAAAGGACCATTCCTATGATCCCCTCTCCGACTGAGTTCTATGCATGCACTGGGAATCGAGGTACGTTGCCTGCATCAGAGTGTAGCATTTTGCCCCAGTTGAGTTTAATATGAGTCTGTTTCCCTCAGAGCGAAAGCAGACTTTCAAGATCAGTCTGTTTGAAGTCAAAATTCTCTTGGCTTTAAATGCCTTTAAAAGCCATCAATATTTTGAACACTTCAGAAGGAAGAAACAAAAATGTTTTTTTCATTTTCCTAAGTGGCTGTGGGACCATAACTGGACTCTCTGATCCTGAGCTACAGACAGAGCAGATCCTTGACATTCTGAGCATGTGCAGAGTTGAGTGGGGAGGGGGAGAACGTGCATTTGGTACTCTGCTATGCTTCCATCTCCATCCAGAGCCATTTCAATCGGTGCTGGATCAGATACCAATCAAAATCATGTGTCAAGAAATCCGTTGCATTTTCATCCTAAAATGGCAATATGGATCATCTGTTTGAAGTAACTGATTTATAACAAACTCCTGCTAGCAAGACAAACAGGAGTGTTTAAGAGGTATCAGTCTCCCCCTTTACTGTATCTTACAGCTCCCTATGCTCTCCTGTTTGTCGCTTTTCCTGCTACAACCCTACCCCTTTGCCGGGTAAGTTACAACAGTTTACCCTCACATTAAATTCATATTCACACCAACTTACTCATGTGCAACTTACAGTACCTCTAAATTCAGTGCTATGAGCCATATACCATCATTAACATAGATCAAACTACTTCTATTTTAATACTAACTTCTAGTTTAAACAACTACTATTTTGATAGGCAGCAGTTTTAAAACAAACAAAAGGAAGTATTTATTCACACAATGCAGTCAGTCAGTCAGTGGGACTCTTTGCCAGAGGAGGTTGTGAAGGCCAAGACTATAACAGGGTCCAAAAAAGAACTAGATAAGTTCATGGAGGACAGGTCCATCAATGGCTATTAGCCAGGATGGGCAGGGATGGAGTCCCTAGCCTCTGTTTGCCAGAAGCTGGGAAGGAGCAACAGAGGATGGATCACTTGATGGTTACCTGATCTGTTCATTCCCTGTGGGGCACCTGGCATTGGCCACTGTCAGACGACAGGATACTGGGCTGGATGGACCTTTGGTCTGGCCCAGTGTGGCCATTCTTATGTTCTTCTGAGCTTTATACATAGATGAATATATTTTAAGCCTGCATCAGAAAAGGCCATCGAATTTCAGTGATTCCAGTATCAAGCCCATAACTTGTAGCTGAACTACAGTATATTTTTGAAAGACATCCAGTCTTGACTTAGAGACTTTTACGTGATAAAGAATCCAACCATTCCAGTAACGGTCTCGCCAATGCAGTATACAAAGCGAATACTCCTTCCCTACTCCTATCTGATATTCCCCAGCCTATGTTGCATTAGCACTGTTAGCAACAGCATGACGCTGGGAGATCATGTCCCGTGACCCCCCAAATCCTTTTCAAAGTCACTGCTTTCCAGGGTACTTCCCCACCCCATCCTTTAATTGAGACCTACATTCTTGGTTCCTCGATGTAGGACTTTGCATTTGTCTGTATTAAAACACCTGCTGTTCACATGAGCCCAGCGTACCAAGCAATCCAAGCCGGTCTGTATAGCTGACCTATCCTCATCATTAGTTGCCACTCTACCAATTCGTGTGTCATCTGAAAACTTTACCAGCAATGATTTTATATTTCCCTCCAGATCATTGATAAAGATATTGAATAGCATTGCGCCAAGAACAGATCCCAGTGGGGCTGTACTGCAAACCCCTCCTTTGGAGGAGGATTCCTCACTTACAATTGCCTTGTAAAAATCAACCAGTTTGCTGGATTTTAATCTACATAATATGAGCTATACTGATTTTATATAGTGCTCTTACTGGGCAGGTCTAAATCAAATGCTTTATTCAAGTTTTTCCATGTCAACACAATGACCTTTATCAATTAAACTTGTAATCTCATAAAAATGATATTGAGTTTAGCTAACCAGACAGCTTGTGCTGATTGGCATTAATTATGCTACCACCTTTTAAATTCTTTACTGACTGAGTCCTGTATCAGCCTTTCCATGATTTTGTCCAAGATCAATGTCAAGTTAACTAAGCTATAGTTACCTGGTTCCTCTCGGTAGGCCAGAATAACTGTGGTGAGAATGTGGACAGTGTGTTTCACAAGATGGGGGAAATATAGCCCCACTTCATTCCAGATATTGCATGCTGGGGAAAAGTTAATAGCAGTGGAGAGCGCTGGAATCTTGTATGTTAACTGCGTGCTGGGGAGAAATGGAAAATAGACCTAAAAGACAGTAAGGAAAAGAGAAAAGGAGGACTTGTGGCACCTTAGAGACTAACCAATTTACTTGAGCATAAGCTTTCGTGAGCTACAGCTCACTTCATCGGTTCCACTGAATGCATCTGATGAAGTGAGCTGTAGCTCACGAAAGCTTATGCTCAAATAAATTGGTTAGTCTCTAAGGTGCCACAAGTCCTCCTTTTCTTTTTGCGAATACAGACTAACACAGCTGCTACTCTGAAACCAGTAAGGAAAAGAGAAGATTTACTTCTCTGGCCGCTGGGTGGCAGTAGGAACCCACGTAAGAGACCAGCTCATGGGGACTTGCCTGGAAAGAGAAAGATGAATGCTAGAAAGCAATGTAGTACAATACGTTCCCAGAGACAACATCCCTGTATTTGCATTAGGGAAAAATGAATCAATGAATAGTAACAACTCTGCTTGAGTAAAGGGAAACATGCAAACAATACTGCCACAAAATGTCCAAGCTTAAAATGTCTGTAGCAGACAGACATCTTTTTACGACTCCTTAGTGTCAGTGGACCCCAGAAATACTTTACTTTTGCAATTTTAGACCCAGAGTAACATTTTCAAAAGCATGTAAAGTGACTTAGGAGCCTAACCCCCATTGAATTTAAAGTAAGCTCCTAAGGCCCAGAGCCACAAGGGTATTTAGGCTCCTAACTCCTATTGATTTTCATTGGGGCATAAGTGCCCATGTCACTTTTGAAAATAGGACTTAGGTGCTTTTGAAAATGTTCACACCTGGCTGAATTTGAGGCTGCTCCTTGAACAGCCTTGAAACCCGCAAAGTTGTACCTGCTTACGTCAGAGCTAAATGTTTCGGTATATATGCACTCAGGGATAAGCAAGAGGGATAGAACTTTTTTTTAAAAAAGTTCTGTTTCAATAGAGCTACTGATCTGTGTTACACAAGTTCTACCATTTCTTTCAAACTTTATGCCTGGCTGATCTTACAGTTGGTTGGACAGCTGTGCGCTGCATAAAACAAACTAAAAGCAAAACATAACAAGTGACAGAACTTGCTTTCCAGGCACTCACTGATTTCCAGCACTTTCTCAGAGCAGAGGTTTTCCAGCCTATTCTGCATTATCTGATCATCAAGATAGCAGCTTCCCTTTTAATTATTACTAATTCTTCTCTACAACACCTAAGGCACATTTAAAAAAAAAATGGATTTACTTCTATTCCATTCGAGTCAGTTTAACTATCGCCATTCCTGCCTCAAACATACGTTCTTTCTTGTATGCAGACACAGTGTCTGGCCCAAAGAGTGTACGCATCTGATGAAGTGAGCTGTAGCTCACAAAAGCTTATACTCAAATAAACTGGTTAGTCTCTAAGGTGCCACAAGTCCTCCTTTTCTTTTTGTGGATACAGACTAACACGGCTGTTACTCTGAAACTCTGAAAGTGATTCCAACACCTTCCTCTATGAGAAACCCCAGAGGGCAGCCCAGGAAAATTGCGCTCTCATGAAGGGATAGGTTTCCTCTCCCCTTCTATTCAATGAGTGCAGTGTGTGAAGACACCGGAGAGATGGTGAAACAGCCTTGACTGCACGGATACACTAAAAAGGAGGGGTCATCATCAAAGCTGAAGGAGACTGTAGCATCCAAAACGTGTGGCTGACAGACCTGGGTGCCAGCAAGCCAGCTGCTGCAAAAGCAAAAGGAGGTTGCCATGGTAGTGGCAGCAAAAGGAAGTACTGGGAACGTTTGCCGGCCTTTCAGCAAGGTGGTCTCCAGTTGGAGCCGTCACAGCTCATGGGCACAAGGACCTTTCCCCATCTGTGTCTGGCCAAGAGATGGTGGCCTCACAATGGACATCCATGCCTTTGCCATGCAATGCAATGAAGCAATCTGCCTTCTGACCGAGCCATAAAGTTTGGTCCCTTTTGGCCGTACCGGACCATATCGTCTGGCCGCCTGTATACCACAGGCCACTAAGCCCCACCCAGCCACAGCACACCAAGCACAACCACCTGAATTAGACCAAAATATTACAGCCCTCAGGAGACTAAACTGTTGTATGCCACAGGCAGAGAGTAGGAGGGACTGGGGTGATGCCTACAATGGCAGGGAATTGGTTAAATTAGATATACCCAGCTGATCTAAGCAGGCAGGTCACTATGGTCTTATTGCACCCGTGTTCAGCTCTTGGTACTGGCTTCCTGTTCATTTGTGGGTGCCATGAAGCTGTTGGTGACAATCTGCACTAAGCTGTCTGGGACCCACTAACCCACAGATGCCTCTCACTTTATATCCCATTCCAACAGCTAAGGTCAGCTGGGAGGCTCTTGGTCCCAGTACCAGGGGCTGAACTCTCCAGGGCCACTGGCAGGGAGGTCTCATTAGGAGACCCTCTGCCTTTGTAACCC
This sequence comes from Natator depressus, assembly GCF_965152275.1. Classification (NCBI taxonomy): domain Eukaryota; kingdom Metazoa; phylum Chordata; order Testudines; family Cheloniidae; genus Natator; species Natator depressus. Next base: position 2,150,593 of record NC_134259.1, read on the forward strand.
ACTCTCCTTGGTGGTCCACTGAAGCTGCATTCAGCAGCCTTCAGAGCTTAGCATAATGGATGAAGTTTACTCTTGTGTAACTCCATGGGAGTAAAGGGGATTGTGCCAGGGATGAATCTGGCCCATTGTTTGGGTTAGCCTCCAATGAGCTTTTAGCCGTCTTGCCTTACCTTGCAACCCGATGGGTGGGGCATCGTTGCCTCTTGCAGCGGCAACTGCGACTCCTCTGCTGCCCGTCGCAGACACAAGGTCAGATGCAGGTTCCAGACACGTGGCCTCACATTGCCAAGGCGCGAGGAACTATGAAAGGAAACAAACCCGAGTAGATTGTGGAGCAATGCTGGAACGTCCCTTCAAAATCGAGAAGATGAAAGGATTTGCTTCAAAACTGATTGGGCATTCAAGTGAAATCCGAAGCATCAGAACAAGGATGGATTCTTTCATGTAGGGTGGGGGTGTATTGGCAGGGCTGCTGGCTGGGAGAAGAGAGTGCACAGAGGTGTTCTCCATGGCACCAGAGAGACTGGTGCCCTTCTTCCTAGAGTCACAGCTTCCTCCCCTCTGTCAGGAGGGGTTAGCGTTTGGTGGCTGGTCTTGCTGCTGCAGATCTCATTATGGTAGCTGGCTGGAGAGTCCTTGAAGGTCATTAAATGAGGAGAAGGAGGCCAGGACACTGGTCTGTTTCTTCGGGGAGAGGTGGGTTTCCAAGGGCATAGATTTGGTTAGAGCAGTGGCAGACGTTGGTTTCGGGGGCAAGCTTGGTGGTGACCCAGGACATACGCTTCTTCTCCTATTAAGGATGGGCGGTCTCCATTTATGTATGTTAGTGAGGCGGGTCATACCTGAGTGCCTCTCAATCTAGTGCATTTATCCTCACCACACCTCTGTCAGGAAGGAAGTGGTCTTGTCCCCATCGTGTGGATAGAGCTGGGGCAAGACAGACTCAGTGACTTCCCAAGGTCACACGGGGAGTCTGTGGTGGAGCAGGAATCGAAACTTTCCCTCATGGCCCCTCCAGCTGGAGAGCTGCAAGGCAAAGAACATTCCTCACCTACAGCAGCAGCTTGCGTCAATGTACAACTGGATTAAGCAAACAAATGTTTTTATTCCATAGATTATTGTCCAGTTTATGCCCATCACAGATGGGGGAAAAAATGACAAGACCAGATCCTGCACTCAAATTTCCTCCATAAGCTTCCACATAGGAAACCACTGGGTCCTTAAATGGATACAGGATCGCTGGCTTATGGGCCCAAAATCCTTCAGGGAGTGGCAAATCCACAAGAGATCTCTGTACGCCAGAGCTCACCTTTGGAACTCTGTGTTAGCCGAAAGATCCATTGAATCACATGGAGCCAGATGCGTAAGGTCTGTAGGGAACTGTCTATTATTCCATCAAGGTTGGGGACTAAATTACACTCATTATTGTCCTCTAATATACCTGCTTCAGATGGCACGTATAATAAATAAAAATTGCACAGTAGATAGACAGGATATAAAGATGTAGGAGCCTGATTTAGTTTTGGATATAAGGCAGTAGACTAGGACTTGGGAGATTGCTGTTCAATTCCTGACTTTTCCCACAAACACCTGGTATGTCCTGACTTTCCCCAGGCCAGGTTCTGATCCCCCTTCTCATGCGGAGTAGCATCTTACCCAATAAATAACCCTATTGTTAGGAGGAGACAATTCTATCTGACTGAAAATTCTGGGGGAGGAATTTAGGGAGCCAGAATATAATTATCCTAATTGGAATTTGGCCAGGACTCGATCAGCGCCCTTACTCTTTATGAAAGATGCCATAAAAATGAAGTGGCCACATCGGATGCCTCATGTGACAGGAGCACTCCCAGTGGCACAGCACTCTCCTAGCACCGCGATGGGTACCAGGGAAATGCTCGGCAATGTGACAATGCTGCTGTAAAGAGCGTTACCCAGGAGGACTCTGCTGATTTATAAAATGGTACGGCACAACGTAAACCAGACTGAACACATGACCAACTTTTGATCTCAGGGCATGTTACTGATGTGAGTTTCTCTGACCGGTTGAAGAAGAGATGAAATTCTGCTTTGAAATGGGATGTTTTCAAAAAAAGCATTTTGCTTCCTGTTATCGGTTAGTAAAATTCAGTTATTGTCTAACTTCACTCCAGAATGGGCATACAGAGAGAATTTGATTTTCTAATGGGACTCGCAGTAAAAAGGAGCTGGTAGGTTCTTTACAAAACTAAAGGAACAAGCAAAAACAGGGAGTGAAATTCCATGGTCTTCTCTCTCCTCTTTGAAAAAAGAAAAGGATTACTTGTGGCACCTTAGAGACTAACAAATTTATTTGAGCATTGAGACTAACATGGCTGCTACTCTGAAATCTCTCTTCTTTGTTCTTCTGGTACTGCAATCTCAGTGCTTTCCTGATCAAACAAAGATTGAGCTTAATATTGTCTCTCATGACACTTCACTTCCAATTTGCTGCTGTTAAAATCAGCCAGCCTGTTTCCATGCTCCGAATAACTCGATTTTGCACTTATTGCACTGCAAAGTGTCCCAGATAAAACAATACACCCTTCACCTCCACAGCCCCCTTTTCACAAGTGTCACAGGGCAATCACCCAGACTGAAGTCATGAGCATCTAACAACCAGACATTGCCACCCAAATCCGGCTTCCCCCACTCTGGGCAAAGTGTAAAAGCAGAAGCCACCAGCAAATGCACCAGGATGAAGGGGAATTTCAGGATCTGACCATTCTCAGGCCCTTGGGAAATGATCACTCAGGCCACATTCCAGTTTGGGCCAATGCATAATGGGGAAGAGTTTTGAGAGGTAATTAATCACCTGCTCTGTGTGTCTTCCCATCACTTCCTCATTAGAGGGAGGGGTTGCATAAGAATAGGGACCATGTGGAGACTGTAGAAGGTTTGACAGCTCTGGACTCAGGATGGAGGGAGTGTTGACATCAAAGGATTGCAGGCTAGAGCCTGCTCAGGGAGCCTCAGGTATATAGTGTCAATACGCAGCAGTGAAGAGGAAAGACTCAGAGAGCCAGACAGCTCCGGGTGTTGAAAGGAGCCAGAGGGAAGTGTAAGAAGCTTAGTTCAGAGAGAAGCAGCAGCAGCTATGCCACCCAGGAACACGTGCGGCTTGGAGCTGGTGTGTTGGGCTCTCATCCTCATGCAGCTGGGCATGTCAGAGTCGACTGGTCTCTCACAGCAGAAGGATGAGCAGCAGTTACATACAGCAGGATCTAGCCCAGGGCTAAAGAGTTTGTCTACAGTCCGTGGCTTCCGGCACCCACACCCTGCTCTCCGGTACCCCTTGTACATGATGCAGCTGTATAGATCCCTCGTCACTGGGAATCACCTGGGACAGCCCACCATGGAGGCATCAGCACTGCAGGAATCTGACTCAGTCTTAAGCCTCGTAGCTAGAAGTAGGTGATGTTCATTTATTCTTTTTCTTTCTTTCTTCCTTCCTTCCCTGTGTTTCTAGCTTGCCCTAGGACCTGGCTCAGCAGCAGCAATGCTGTGATGGGGGTTGAGCCCTCAGGTTTGTCAGGACCTCATTGACTGATTGCTGCTTATCAGACTCTCCCCTGTTGGGCCTTGGCTATTCCAGTGCTTCTCTTGCCATTGCTTTTGTGGATTGGGACCCCAGACGTCTGTGAAGAAGGGACCCCATGGGGACCCAATCCACATCTGTACTGTTTTGACATCTGGCAGGAACAAGCTTGGGCAATAGCCAGTTGCTGTTTTGTTAACGGGTGGCATGTGGGGAGAGAAATGTGGAGGGGGTAAGTGGGGGCGGGGGGGGGAATGTCTTGCTCTGAAGGGGTCAGCCTGAGCCTGGATCCTGAACTCTGCAGTGGGAGGACGCTTGCCCTAGCTTCCCCTGCCAGTGGTTGAAAAAAGCTAAGGTGTTACCCTTGGGATCCAAGCTTTGGCTGGCAGATTATTTGAAAAGGTAAATCTTTGTACAGAGGAGTAGGTCCCTTCCTCAGCCTGCCACAGGCAGCATGGGACCAGGGAGATTGGCTAGTGCCCTTAAACACGCCGGTGTCCTGTCTCAGGCTGCAGAGTCTGGGTGCTATTGCAGTATTTAGGGGCACAGTGCAGCGATTTTAATGAACGGCTTGTTGGATGCAAAGGAGAACATGGATACTGCAAGGAGAACAGCCCCTTGGGACGGCGAAGGGAGCAGACTGTCTAATTCACCAGGCAGTTCTCAAAGCCTTAGGGCATTGCATTTCTAACTCCATTCATGGGAGCCCTCAGCCTGCCGACTGCAGCAGTGGCCTCAGATTCTGAAAAACGACTGTATAATGGCAAGCAAACATTAAAATAGCTGCAGAAGCAAGCACGGCCAGATCCAGGAAAGTTTGAAATAACCAACCGCCTAGCAAAGTCCCTAGAAGGAAGGAAACAGACACCCTGGTAAATCTTATTCTAGTGCTTTGGAATAAGGGTAGGGCTTCATCCCATCTTCCCATTCCTGTTTTCTCCACTCTAAGTCACAGGACTTTATTTAATTAATGCTGTAAATAACTGACAACAGGGAGCATTTTCAAAAGCACCTACCCTAAGTCACTTGGGTAAAATTGGCAAATTTTACCCAACAGCATGAACAGCATTAATGAACAATTCTATCAGGAGGCAGTGTGGGTTAGGAGCTAGACCCCTGGGCAAGGACTCAGCTCTGCCACTGCTGCTGAGTGACCTTGGGCAAGTCACTTTACCACTCTGTGCCTCGGTTTCCCCATCCGCTTTGCAAAGGGCTTTGAGAACAACTGATGAAAAGCACCAGGTGAGAAGTAGGTATTTACGCAGGACTCTGATCCTATGGGAATGGATGGGATATCAAAGCCTGGTCTGGCTGACTGGTGGATGCCATGGTGCTTTACATTTTCAAACAACCCAACAAAAGGAAACTACTTCGGCTGGGATTTTCAAAGGCGTCTAAGTGAATTAGAAGCCACAATCCCATTGAATTTTAATGAGATTTTGATCACGCTTTCCCTTAGAGGTTCCTTGAACCCCCCCAGCCCTCATTAACTGCAGGACTGTGTTAATCAGTGCTTGGTAAGACTGGGGCATGGTCAGGGCAAGCTGGCTGCAGCTCAGTCCGGGTAAGGTGGAAGAGATACTGGGAGAAGCAGCTGGTGGATATGGGGAGGAGTCGCAGTCTGACCTCCTGTAGAGCAGAGGGCATAGGATTAGATCTGCCCCTCTTGTTGGGGGTGTGACCACCATTTAGTACTAGACTGCACTACTGGGGTGCATTAAAGCCTCAGCTGCTGCAGAGGGGCTGGTGTTGGTGGGGGAAAGCAGGGTGAAGTTTGGGGTTCACTCCTGCCGTACTTCCTGGCTCTGGGGAAGCTGCTGCATCACTACGTAGCTCATTCGGCCCAGGGAGGGATGGCTTTGTGCCTTTAGAGAACGGGACACCTAAATACATACTATAGAAAAGGCCTGGCCAGGGCCACCAAGGCCCAGCCTGCAGTGAGGCCAGGACAGGGTGGTACTGCAGTGCCCCAGGGCCAGCACTGGGAGGCAGAATACTTGGGGGAGGCAGATGTGTCCAGGAGCCCCAGGGGGGTGCAGATGCTGTGGGTCTATTCCTACCTCCCCCGGTGAGGGGCAACATGCTCGCCTGCGTGAAGGCCGGGCAAGGCGGCTGATGCCCCGGGGCGAAGGATGGAGCTGGGGCCGGGGTGTAGGGAGCAGTGCACAGAGCGGCAGGTCTCCCTGGCCCTTATGGGACCCATGTAAAGAAGGTAGAGAAGGCGCCTGGCCCCCTTGGCCCCTACCTGCTGTGCCACCCTAGGCAGAACCCAGCGAATTAAACCAATAAACAAGATACGACTCCACATGTGGGGAGTAGGGGGGTAATCTGGGTCCAGGCTGGGGGAGATCCATTGGAACGGGGCAGAGCATCCCACACCCAGGGGAAAGGGACCATTGTGAAAGCGAGAGGACTGCTCCCCCAGGCCTGGCCCATTGCTCTGCTCCACCATGCACCGACCAGCAGGCCTGGCCTTCATGGTCATGGGGGGAGGGGTGAGGGTGTTAACAGGCACACAGCAGCTGCACCCCCATAAGCTCCAAGAGGCATTGTGCCACTCCCCCCAGTGCTCTCCTGGGGGCATTGCAGCTCTGCCCACCCCTCACTGCGGTACCGGTGCCCTGTGGGCAACCCCTGGATTCTTTACAGTTCCCAGAAGGGGCTGTGGGGCAAATGCTTTGTGCTGGACCGGTCCCTCATCTCTGGCACTGTGTTGGTCTCTTGCAGGTTCTCTCCAGGCTGGGGATCACTGGACTCTCTCTTTCGACATGACCTCCCTCTCCAGCAGCCATGAGGTGAGGCTGGCCGAACTGCGGGTCCGCCTGCCGTCCTTCCCCCAGGCCCACAATGTGACGGTGGACATCTACCACAGCCACGAGCGCCAGGGCAACCAGGCCTGCGTGGACAGGCTCTTCCTGGGCACCTTCACCAGCAGTCCTGCGGTCAGCCGCTCCGCCTGGAGCGTGTTCAACGTCACCAGCTTGCTCCAGGCCTGGCTCCACCAAGGGGTGGCCTCCGGCAACGGGAAGCATGCAGACGCTCAGGGCTCCCCGGGGCAGGAGCGGACTGGGTCCGACAGCAATGCCACTGGCTTGACAGGTGTGCAGAATTCCAGCCAGGCGGAGCCAGCCGTGTCCCATGGTGTGACGGACAAGGTCCTGCTGGTCGTCTTCTCCAAAGATAAACCTTCAGCAGAGCCCTCCTGGGCATCCACCCTCATCAGAACTGCGGAGACCTCCAAGCACGTCATGACTGACAACGCCTCCAAAGAGCTGGGGAACCGCCGGCACCGCAGGAACAAGCAGGAGAGGCGAAGGATTAAAATGGCCGACCCCTCCAGCCCGGGCCTGGGGGAGGAAGGCAGGTCTCTGTGCAAGAGGGTGGATATGATCGTGAACTTTGAGCAGACTGGCTGGGGAAGCTGGATTGTCTACCCCAAGAAGTACAACGCCTATCGGTGTGCGGGCGAGTGCCCAGCGCCCGTGGATGAGACCTTCAAACCAACTAACCATGCGTATATCCAGGTAAGTGAGGCCTCTTCCTCTCTGCTAGAGCAGAGGTTCCCTAAACTGCCCCCCAGCACTACGGGATGAGCGGTCCCCTGGCTCTGTGCAGGGTGTGGTCTGCCGAGCATGGAGATTATAGTGAAACACAAAGAATAGTGGGCAGTTTCCCAAGTTTCATCTCATGTAAAATGCTAAGCCAACTACAGCATCCTAGAACCAGAGGCATTCGAAACGGGAAGGACCCATTAAGTCTACAGTCCATGTCCCCTTTCCCATCCTAAAGCCATTGCAGGATTGGCCACTGAGCTTTTTAGTATATTGTCTAGTCTAGTTTTAAAATGTCTCAGAGCACAGGGCTTCTGCCACCCAAACACACTGGGGTGAATTAAGACTGGGGTGGCGGGGAGGTTCTCAAGCAGTCGCTATCCGCTAGCCGAAACGTCACCCTGACAGCAGCTCCTCCATGCCACAGGAATCTCAGTCAGGCCCTGCAGCCAGCCGGAGCCAATGGGGTTCTGTGCAAGGGTTGGCTCCTTTACCTGCAGCAGGTCCTATCCTGGGAACATTGGTACATCCAGGCTATTTAAGGGGCACCTATGCTGCTGTTGAGTGGGTACTGTGCTCTAGGAGCGACCTCACCGATTTCAGCAGGGCTACTCACAGAGCAAGGACTACTTGGGGGCAAGGGGCAGCTCTTGTTCTGTTTGTACAGTGCCTTGCACAATGGGGTCCTGGGTCACGGCTGGGGCTCGTGTGCGCTACCAGGATACAGATAACAGCAGCACTTTTTGTGGGAGCAAAATCTGGCCCAAACCCTGGCTGGTGATTTTCCAAAGGGACTAGTGATTTTGGGTGCACAGCTGGAGTGGACTTGCCAGGGCCGGGTTCCCAGAGGGTGGGTGCTCAGCACTTTCTGAGAATCAGGCCTCTGTAAGGGGTCTCAAGTGGGGCACCCAGTCACTAGACTTGTTGGCCAACCTTGGCCACAGGCTGCATTGGTACAAGCCAGATGACTAACGCCTTCCCCTTTCCCAACAGAGTTTGCTTAAGCTGTACCAGCCCAACCGGGTCCCCTGTCCAGCCTGTGCTCCGGTCAAGATGAGCCCCCTCTCCATGCTGTACTATGAGAAAGGGGAAGTCGTCCTCCGCCACCATGAAGACATGATCATCGAGGAATGTGGCTGCAACTAAAGCAAGCTCTTCTCCTCTAGGTGACAGAGATCCTGCAGCTCAGTGATGAGCACAGGCAGGCTACCAACATGAGACTCGAGGCTTGTCCTGCCCTGGGGGTGGCAGGGAATAAGCCCTGTGCAGCCAGGAACCAATCCACAAGGATCTGAAGTCTAAGTGCTTATAAAGACAAAGGCTCAGGTCATCACCCACCCACAGATCAATGCATGATGGGGATCAAGCTGTCCTGGTGGAGCTGTCCTCTTGGGATTCCGACCTGGCCTTTCCATGCAGCCCTCACTAGAGAAGGCTGGGAAGAAGACTGAGGAGGATAAAGGCAGGGCTGTGGGAAATGCACAACACCCCCCTTGACATTAGACCCCACCCCCGATGGGAGAATCTGGGAAGGCAAGCTCTGCAAGGGGAATTTCATGGATGTTTCTTTCCCCCAGCAACCCCTGCTGCAGCTTTGCCTGAACTGGGCCAATGCTGGCCAGCAAAAGGTACTCACTCAGGTGTAAATAGCTCTTCATAATGTTCTGTGAATGTTGTAAATAGATAGATCTATATTTCGTGCATATAGGCCAAGAGATTTTTATCGCTACGCCCAAAAACAGTTTTCCAGCAAAATAAAATAAAATAAAATAAATACAATAAAAAATAAAAAATGGAGCGTGCTAGTTACTTTCCTTTCTGTGGGCTTCCCCTTATCTACATGCGGTGTTATTCGTCTAAACCAAACCAATAGGCATTATCTGCTCTGCCGTTGCCCTCCGGGGCTGTGACGGCACGGTTTCCTTTCGGAGTCTGTATTTCTAGACACTGCACTGGGAAAACGTTCTCGTCTGCAGGATTTTTGATGTGAAGCATCTCTTGCAAAAACGTTAGGAGCCAAATTCTGCTCCCAGCCGAGGCACCCAGGAGGCAGAGAGCAGCATTTGACCTTGGAATGGACAGAGCCATTGAGAATGCAACTAGCTCAGTCTCCTTTGTTACTGTTCCCTATTGTTAAACATGGCAAATGCTGTTTGTTTTTCTTCCACGTGTGATAAATGTTCTGGCCTGTTACAGTCTGGCTGAGAGGAGAGGCACAGGTGTTTGTCTTAATATTTAATCACACTAATGGTTGAGATTTTCAAAGCAGTCTCGGGAATTTAGATATTTTCTATTACATTGAACACAAGGCATTCTTTTTAGGATTAGTATTACACTGGGTAACTGGGTACACAGATTGGAACCCCATCATGCGAGGTGCTGTACATACATAGACAGTCCCTGCCCTGAAGAGTTTACAGTCTAAACAGACAAGGGTGGCAGAAAGGAACTATTGTTATCCTCATTGTACAGATGGGGAACTGAGGCACAGAGCAATTCACTGGCTTGTCCAAGGTCACATGGGGATTCTGTAACAGTCTCAGGATTTAAACTCAGGCCTCCTTAGCCCTAGCCAACAGCTTAACCACAAGACTATCCTTCCTCTCAACCCCTGCAGGGCTCACTCGTAACCAGAAACAACAAGACGGTTGCTATTGGCAAGCAAACTTGTGAGTATCATGGACGTGCAGAGGTCTGGATTGAAATGTACCGGACTCCTCTGGACTGAAAATCTCAGCTCAGCTCATGCTTCCAGCTTCTTCAGTACCCCTTTACCTCTAAAATCTAACTCACGGTGTTAAAGCCATGATAACTACACTATGATTAAATAACTAGATCCACAATAAAAGATCTTTTCTTGTATTATTGACCAATAAACAGACAGACATATTTAAATAAAATGGTGCCTGGCATATTCCAGTATCATGCTTTGTTTTCACCGTTGCAATTACTTCTTTGGCTTTAATCTCCATGGGACCCCCACCCCACCCCACCCACCCACATACACACTCCCTGTACTTCCTTTGTGCATCGAGGCCCCCTGGGGAGGGAGCTACTGTGGCAGAAGGAATCCCTTACAGCTCAGCAAGACCAAGCGCAGGGCCCTGATCCTGTCCCTGGTGGCGAGGGAGCAAACACTGGCTGCTGCAAAGACACTGAACATTCCTTAGCAGCAGCAGGGGGCCCTCAGCACCATGCAGGATCAAGTCACCAGACATGCCAAACCCATGAAAAAAAACCCAAACAGACAGAAATTGAGCTAATTTTTGGTTTAATTGGCTTGTGAGTTGCTTGTTGGCTAGTTTTTGGCTTGTAGCAAGCAGGGGCAAGTGGGGGGAGAGAGTCCAGGGTGCACAGCGGGCCCACCATAGTCCCAGACTGCAAGCCAGGGGGATCTAGTCACAGAGTGCTGGGGTTTTTAGGGATTGGCTTGTTTTGAAATAGGATTAGCTTGTTTTTTGTCTTATTGTGAAAGTCGGGGTGCTTATTTACCCTGTGAAAGTTGGCAACTGTGCAAGCCACAAAGTGCCAGGGGCTGACTCCCCACAGCAGAATATGAGGAGATCTCATTTCCCCCAAGTGGGATCCTGGGGAGGGTGGATTGTCTCTTGTGTGGCAGGGCTGAGCGCTCACCACAGAGGCAGGGTGGCTCTGCAAGCCACTCATGCTCTCAAACATGCCCAAACTAATGAACTCCAAAGCCAAGCAGCGAGTGCAGCCAGGTATTGTCCACACAGAGACAGCTCCTCCGAAATCCTGCCTTGGGAACAGCCAAACCAGGGTTCTACCCACCCTGCTAACTCCCCAGCTGCTGGCCGTCGGGCCACTGGCAGCCACTGGGAACTAGAACAGTCCCCAGACTGCTCTAACTTATGACAGGGAACCAGCTTAGCCCAGGGAAAGAAAAGGATCAAGGAAGGCAAGCCAGCTGAGGGTAGGGCCACTGTGTCCATGCTGAGATCATTTGATCCATCAGCAGCCTGCAATGCCATAGAACTGGGCAAAATTTTTCCATCAACACACTTTTTTTTGGAACAGAAACAGCTTTTGCAACAAAATAGAAATTTTTGTAGAAAAAATGATTTTGTTTGCCATGTTGGTGGGAAAAACCAAACCAAAACAACCCACAGGGCCCAAAATTTCCGTTGTCAAACACTGCAGAAAAAGAGTTTCCATTTTTTGATGTAAACCCCCAAAAATTCAAAGACAATCTTTGACATAAAGAAAAATGTTTTGTATTCATCATACAATTTCCATGGGAAAAATATCAACTTCCCAACAAGCTCCCAAAAGCCCTGCTTAGGGGTGCGATTGGTTTGCTTGCGACTCCAGAGGGAGTGAATGGCGGTGATGGTGGGGGGTTTTCACTGGCTTCCTTCCTACTTCTCAAGTCCCAGAAGATGGTGAGGTGGCATTTGGGCCCCTTTGATTAAACAAATAATGTGTGCATGTGCGCATGTGTGTGCATTTGAGCAGGACACTCTGATACACGAGGCATGATGTAGTTAAATGGGTTTTGTGAAAGACAACCAAGCCGCCCAATGAATGGGAACATGCACACGGTGCTATGAGAATGAGTCCAGAGAACGTTCACTGGCTGATTCATAGATTTCCTTGTTTTTAAGATGCGGGAGAAAAGAAAGAGAAAAAAATCCATTTAGCTCTTCCCTTCCCTTCCCAGGATGAAGGTGTTTCACAAGCTTTGTCCTCCAATGAAAGGCAGAGATTCCCCCCAGTTACACATTTTAGCCATGTCCTTCACTCTCACATCTGGGACCTTTTGGGTTATGAGGAGGTGGATGTTTGTGAAACAAGAGAAAGCCCCACCCCACTCCCAAGGAGGACTGGAGCTGCAGCCAGACTCCCAGCCATGGCACCACTCCTTCACTACACAACCCGGACACATCCCTCCCCGAGCAGGTCCATCCTGTGCACTGACTGAGGCTGGGGACCAAGGAAAAGCATAGCATGCGATTATGTAATTAAAGACTCTATCATCATGCATAATACAAGGGGCTGAACTGCATGTTGAAGGTCCTCAGGCGAGTCACTGCCTTGCACCGAGCTTGCCTTTCTCTCGGGGTAAGGTATGGAGAATGATACCTTCCGTGAGTTGTTTGCTAGAGAAGGGCACAGCATTCTGATTGCAGAGAGTGGAAGGGAGAGGTTTCTGCCTCCCTGCACAGCCCGGTCCTGACCTGAGTCTGGAGGTGGGGGTGGGTCTCTGCTTTCTTTGCCTAATGATTTTTCTTTCCTCAGACATTTGTTGGTGGCAGCCAGCTTTACTGCACAGCATTCCTCAAGCCCATCTGTCCCTTGCCAATAAGTCTCCAGCAGCCCCCTGCCCCTGTGACATTGCTCCAGGGCCAGGGACTCCCCTCATTTTAAGGATCAGGGAAGTAAGAGATAACAGAAGCCACACCACGACCAGGAGACATGTTTCCAACAGGCTCAGCCAGCGCACACTGGCGAAGCCCGACTGCATTTCCTAGCAGGACAGGTCCCCAGGGCAAGGCAAGGCAAGGCAAGGCATTCCCCACTTGCTAGTGCCTTGTCCAGTCTAGCTGAAAGTATCCGGAGCAACGGGGCCTTCCCCACAGCCTAACCTGGCTCATCCCCAGCAATCCCTGCTGTCCAGCCCTGTTTCTCCTTGCTCAGGGTGTCCTGTCTGTTACTGAATGGCTGTCTGACTCTGGGGAAGTTTCCTGCCCATGGGACTCGTGCATCCCTCACCATCTGCACAGGACCCAGGGATCCCTCTACCCCACCCCGAGAGACTGGCCTGGTCCAGCTGGCCCAGCCCTGTCATGCATTCCCTCCAAGAGCTGGACACCCTCTCTGGGGGTGCAAATCATGCCACCCACATTGGAATGTGGATGAGCCCACACGGGTTCCTGTCCCCTTGCTGCTTGTCATGCTCAGAGCACCCCTGTCCCCCACACCGCAGAGCCAGTGCTCATGGTGCCCCCAAAGAGCAAGCCCAAAGGATTCTGGGATGGCTCCCAGAAGAGGCTGAGCATGGCTCGTGTTGGCACAGAGGTCAAGAAGCCCTCCCTGCTGCAGAGCCCCCACAGCAGGAGGATTCCACATCCCCCCAGCCGCCAGCATGGGCTTTGGCCTGATTAACTCCAATCCACATCCAAGCCCAGGGATAAACAAAGCGCGTCTGGTTCTCACAACAGAGGCCCTCCTCCCGGCATTGATCACCAGCGCTGCTTACATATTCAGTTGGTATGTCCTGCTGAGACCCGCCAGTAATTAACAAGCCACTTGAGGGTCATTTGCAGGAGCCATTAAACTGCTCCGAAAAGGGGGAAAGCCTTGCACTGTGCTAATGCCAAGCATGAGTCAGACGCCCCCAAAATTATAAGGCTGGTTTAAAAAACAAACCAGGAACCTGGGGGCTCTTTTTGCCTTCTCGGTGTTGAGTCTTTATGGGTTGCATTTCCAAGGTTTTGAGTGGGTACTTTGAAAGCTAAGACTCTCCTACAACTCCGGGAGCCAGGGCTTTAAGAAGAACATCAAACACCAGGAGACTCAGGATAAAAATCTCATTGATCTTGCTATGCATGGTGCCTACTTAAGGGCATAGAGCTCTGGGGCTTGTGCTATGAATGGGGACCTAATCTTTGTTAGCAAAAAGCTTTGCAGCCCCTGTGAGCATCAGCCCTTCTGACAGCCCAATATACATTTGCTGTGTTAAGGAGAAGGCTTTTGTTGGGAAGAACAACGGTGCAGTGAGACCAGGCACGCTCTGGCCTCTGGACCCTAAGTGCTCAGGCAGTTTCCACGGGCAGTGCCAGTTATTGTGTTCCCTGCCTTTCATGCAGTAGCCACCTCTCTGTGTTCTGAGGTCAGTGCCACTTGTGAAGGGAAAGTCCTGCCTCTGGGTGCCTGCCCAGGGCTCTCGCTGAAGTCAATGCAAAGCGCAGGCCTATCACCCATAAGAGGCAGGGCAGGCGAGTGGGTAGGGCCCTGGGCTAGAAGCCAGGAGGCTTGTGTTCTGTTCCTTGTTCTGCCAGGGACCTGCTGTGTAACCTTGGGCAAGTCACTTCCCTGCTCTGTGCCTCACGTTCCCCTCCTTCCCTGTCTTCTCTATTTATTATGCTCAAATAAATTGGTTAGTCTCTAAGGTGCCACAAGTACTCCTTGTTCTTTTTGCGGATACAGACTAACACGGCTGCCACTCTGAAATCTATTTAGACAGTAAGTTCATCAGAACAGGGATTGTTTCTCATGCTGTGTACGTACTGCACCTGGCACCATGGCACCTCATGGTGCTACTGTAAGTATCTGAGGGTAGAACTGGGGCCTGAAAGGAATAAATCAATCAATCAACCAAAATGTGCTGAAGTTGGGGGGAGGAGGAACGACTCCTTTAGAGTCTCTTCACCAGCCCAGTGAAATCTGCCTTGAGCACCCATCCAGGGATCCGCAGAATGGCCAGTGGGTCTTCAACTGAAAGAGGAACAAACGTGTGCTGGAAACCACTTGGCTGCTTTCGACTGGGGTTAGAACAGGGGGATGGTGCATAGCACAGCTTCCACGGTGTTGGATTCCTGAGGAGGAGAGCGCCCCTGCTTGGCTCTATCCCCCACTGGCTGTGGGTGCAGCTCTGGGTCAGGCTGAAGTTGAAGTTTGAGCCAAGCTGCAGTATTCTCAGCCTCAGCTCCTAGCCTGCAGTTCTCCATCCTGATCATAACGCAAGCTCTGCAGAGGCTCAGGCTGCTGGCCTGGGGCGTGCACCGTTAGTCCTCATGAAAGATTCTGCTCTAAGTCACACAATCCGAGGGACCCACAGCTTTGCACCTAAGCCAGATCTGGCGTACAGTTCTAATTTCCCTCCGGGACGTGGCACGTGTGTCTGTGTAGATTCCTCATCAACGTGCTGGGTGAAATCCTGGCCCTACTGAAGTCAGTGGGGGGTTTGCCATTGACTGAGTGTGCAGACACTGCAGCATAGCGTCTAACTCACTGACAAGGTGATTGGGGTGAAGTCCTTTTAGGAATGGGGTGAGCATCCTGCCATTTGGAGCAGTTTGGTCCCTTCTGCAGGCAGGGAATTTGCCCTTCAGAAACATCTTTACAAGTTGGCCTGGGCAGGGATGAATTATTGGTCTCCAGGGAGAAAGGAATCATCCCAACCTTCCCCCAGCTGGGTGGCAGGTTAGAACTGGAGACTCCAGCACCAAAGCAAGGGGACTTGGAAGAGCAAATCCCACATAATCAACAGAGATGCAATTCTTGCATCACCTCCAACCTGGCTGGAATCAGGAAGCAAATCTCATGGGAAAACATATCCTCACTGTATTTGCAAAGTAGAGACGTAGCCAGTGCTTTGGTTGCTAGTCAAGTGAATAAATTGGAGACAGTTCAGAGAAGAGCCATGAAGATGTTTAAAGGACAAAAAAAACCCTGCCTTATAGTGATAGACTCAAGGAGCTCAATTGATTTAGCTTACCAAAGAGAAGGTTCGGGGTGACTTGATCACATCCTGAGAGTAGCTGCCTGGGGAGCAAACATTCGATAATGGACTCTTCTATGTGGCAGACAAAGATAGAACAATGGCTGGAAGTTGAAGCTAGACAAATTCAGACTGGACACAAGGTGCCCATTTTTAACAGGGAGTGTAATTAACCAGTGGAACAATTGACCAAGGTCTGTGGTGGATTCTCCACCACTGGCAATTGTTAAATCAAGACTGGATTCTTTTAAGCTGTGCGCTACTGGACCAGGAATTATTACAGGGGAGCCCTAGGGCCAGTGTCATGCAGGAGGTCAGACTAGATCATCACAGTGGTCCCTGCCATCCTGGGAATCTATAAACACTGAACGTCAGAATCGTTTTAGCTTCCTCTCTCAGTGCATGAGGCCAGATTCCTGAGAGACTGTCTGAGTCATTGCTCCAGTCTGCTGTACTTGACCTGACAGCAGTGTAAATTTGCAGACAGCATTAGCCTGATTATTCTGCAGTTCAGGGCCTGCAAGGGTCTCTGTTAGCAATGGAAACCTGTGGGACTTCCCACCTGCCTGTTTGCTTAACAATATCCACCCTCAGGAAGGCCCAGCCCGAGTTCTAGGAGGGGAAGATAAGGGGAGTTTGCTCTGGATCCATATGAAAAGAAGCGAGTGGGAGTAAACAGTCTGAAGGGCTGTTTATGGGGAAATTGCTTATCAGAGGCACAGGAGTAATGCTAAAGCAAACTGTTGATTACGGCCCTGCCTGGGCAGCACCTGGGCCAGAGGGGAGCACTGGTTCCATGTCCCCTGCCTGATCCTTTCACTCACTGGCTCAGCTGGAGACGGCCCCTTTGAACAGTGTGGATAAGGCACTGGCTCAGAGGAAGGATGGCCCAATGGCCAGGGCACTGACTAGCTGGGACTCAGGTCAGTTCCCTGCTCTACCACAGACTGCAGAGGGGACCGGAGGAATCACTTGGGCTTTACAAAGTGTTACCCCAAGTGAGTAGGGAGCCTAGGTCCCATTTAGACTCTAGACACGGATGGAAATTAGGCACCTAAATACCTTTTCAGGGTCTGCACCCAAGTCACTAAATGGGCCATCTTGATTATCACTAGAAAAGCTTTTTTTCTCCTGCTGATAATAGCTCATCTTAATTAATTAGCCTCTTACTCCACCTTTTCATGTTCTCTGTATGTATATTTATATCTTCTTACTATATGTTCCATTCGATGCATCCGATGAAGTGGGCTGTAGCCCACGAAAGCTTATGCTCTAATAAATGTGTTAGTCTCTAAGGTGCCACAAGTCTTCCTGTTCTTTGTATGAGCCGCAGTCTCAGTGGACGACCTTGGAACGTAGGCGACTGTGTGCCTAAGTTAGCTTTAGAAATGGGACTTGGTCTCCTTACTCATCTAGTAGCTTCTGACATTTTTATCCTCCATTCCCCACCTGTGAAATGGGGCTAGCAGCCCTGCCCTCCCCCACAGTGGTTGTGAGGACAGAGACATTAAGGGACAGCATCTGAGCATCTCACAAATACCTAAGATAGCAAGATAAAGTAAAATCCTCCCTGAACCTTCATGCCAAATTCAGGCTATGTCTACACTTACATCGCTCCAAGGGCACAGCCGCACTTCTGTAGCAGGTCAGCACAGACCCTCACGACAGCGAGAGGGGGGTTGTCCTGTCATTACAGGGAATCCGCCTCCCCAAGAAGTGGTAGCTAGGTCGACGCAGGAATTCTTCCATCGACCTAGCGCTGCCTACACTGGGGGTCAGGTCAGCTGACGATGTCTCACAGGGGTGTGGATTTTTCACACCCAGGAGAGAGACAGCTATGCCAGTGCAAGTTTCCGGTGTAGACCAGCCCTCAGGCTGACCCTGAAGTTAAGTGGAGATTTTCATACGCCAGGAAAGGTTAACTCATCGACCCAGCACTGTCACTCAGTGGTTTGAAAAAATCCATACCCCTGAGCAACATAGTTAGACCGACCTACCCCCCAGTGTAGACAGCGCTAGGTTGAGGGACGAATTCTTCCATTGACCTAGCTACCGCAGCTCTGGGAGGTGGACGAATCCAGCAACAGGAGAACCCTGCCCAGCGGTGTCCTGAGCGTCTACACTGAAGTGCTACCATGGCACAACTGCAGCTGTGCTGCGGGAGCAGTTTACGTGTAGACAATGACAAAGCCTTCATAGTCTGCTTCTCTCACCCCTTTACTTCTCAGTTTTATCCCCTGATGGAAAATCCCCATAGAACTTAACAGTAACAGCGTTAGAGGTTTGAGCAACTACCCTGAAGAATTGAAAAGAGGATTCATCCGCAATGGATTGGATGCAAAACCAAACAGAAGGAACTGAAGAGAGAGGGAAATCCCATCGGTCTTTAAAGAGTCCCCTCCCTGTTCAGTTCCACAGGGTTTTGCCATAAGGTCCTGCAGTCTCTGCACTTCCCAGCATTAGCTGGCACTGAAAGCACTAGTGCCAGAAATAAAATACAATGCATAAAAACTATTAACAGGGCTTGATCCTTTAAATGGATCAGGGTGGAGGGGTGTATGCGGGGGGTACGGGACCCGCTAGAACCTGTGCAGAAAGACCACCACTGATTGAAGGAGGCTTGGCCGAGGTGTAAGTGTCTCCCTACGGAAGCTGGGCTGCAGGCTCGGGGGGATAGTATACGAGAGGGCACATTCTGCTCTGTTTCACAGGGGGCAGGAGAAGGAACAGTGAGTTCAGTGGCGTCTCATACTGGTGAAATGGAGAGCAAGTCTGGCCTTGTGCCATGGGCCTCCTGCCTCCTCAGTTCCTGGGGCGCTCCGCTCCGCGGACAGTCTTCCCCTATTATGGTTATTATTTGTATTGCAGCAGCTCCTAGGGACACCAGTGAGGGAGCAGGGCCACACTGTGCTAGGTTCTGTACAAACACAAGCAGATGAGACCATCGCACCCTGAAGGGTAGATGAGGGCAGGATGTGGGGGGTTGTTTCTGATGGGGTTCCACCGATCCCTGATTTCCTAAGGGCCCAAAGTACCCTGTGCTGAAGGATTCTTCTAGCTCAGACAGTTCCTGTGTTGCATATAATGGGAACAAAACCTGACTCCTTGAGGGGCCAGGCAGCTCGGAGATGGCCATGGAGAGCGATCCTTAGTGCTGATTGTGGTGATGCAGATGCCTGTGTGGTCGGAAATAGACCCAGGCCCTTAGAAAGCCCACAAGCAGTAATGACAGGCAGTCACTGGTTTGCAACCCAACCAGCAACCAGAGGATAAAGGCTCTCACTCACGATCACACACCTGCACGTAACACCAACCTCTCTTTCTTGTCTGGTTTTCAAGGCACTGGGTTAACTAAAGGCACAATTTTAAACCCATTTAGTTAAACCACAGCCGCAAACCCCTGTGTGGAGAGTCTGATTTTGGTTTAAATTAGGCTTATTTCAGGTTAGCGTCAGTCAGGTTGAAGCTGAACCAGATTAAGCCACGATTACCTAGAAATAAAAGTGCCCACACAGGGGTCTGCGGCGCGTTGGTGGGCATGCAAAACCCAAGAGGCAGGCTCTGCTGGCCATGTTTGTCACCTCCGCGTGCTGAGAAATGGGAAGTGAATTGGGAGGAGGTTTGCCCTGTGCTTGACATGTCACCCCAACACAAATGCAGCAGCTAGACTTCCAAAGCTGCAGAGTGCATTTAGCAGCTAGTAACCGATTTGCACCGATCATTTTCAGACAGCTTTGCATTCCAATGCCTGCAGGGTGGTCACTCTCACTGGGATTAAAGGTGTGCTAAGGAGAAGGCTACTAACCACGTGAGGAAGAAGCAATCAGCTGCTGTCACATGCATTCCTACCTGTTAACCCCCCAGGAGAAGAGCTAATGTCTGGAAAGTTTGGAGACACACAGGTGCATTTTCTGCAGTGCTACTTCCCCTACAATCCACAGCTTAGCAGCACCGTTTCTGGTTCCCCAGGAGCTGGTACACACAGCCCTCTTTGTCCCATTGGGGAACATACCTCTTGGGCAGTGACCCCTCTCAGTGAGTCTGAGGCTATCCAGAGGAAAGCAGTTAGATTTGCTGTGTAAACTCTAGGTTTGCTTGCTTTGGGACAGAGCTGAGCTGGGTCTCCCTTGAACACAGGAGAGTTAGTTTTATCCGTACCAGTTAGGAAACCTATATGCATTGTCGAGCCATCATGTATTTCCACCCAACTAGATCAGGACAACAGGAAAACACATTGTGTCATGCTGTTGTTTAAAGGAGTCTCCATTTCCTCCTTAGTGAGGTTACAGTCATTTACTGTTTGGCCCTGCATTAGCAGTCTGAGCGAAGAGATCAAGGGTTATCTTCCCAGCCCCAGACGGCTGTTAGGAAGTTTGTTCCACTGTGGCCTGTGCTTTATCAAGCAATAGGTTTCAATTTTTTCACCAAACAAAAAATAAATACTGCAGCACCCACCCAGCACTCCTGAGCCATGCTACAAAACAAACTAGCCAATGAAACACCTTTCAATAATAAAGCAACACACGCAGCCCAGCACTCACATGCCATCCTGTAACAACAAACCAGCAGGCAAAGCCCAGCACCGAGGAGCACACATGCAACAAACATAATCTGGGTAAGAAAAGGGGTTTGATTTCCAGGCTTAGAAAGGAGTGAGCCCGGAAGACAGACAGCAAGGAATAACAGGGATTTTTAAACCATGCAAAATACCTGGGGACTGGGCTTCCACATAAAGATGAGGCAAAGTGACAAGAGACAGGAAATCTAATGCAAATGGTGACACCCAGACCATTATGTTAAAAAATCCCAGCTGTGCTATTTCAACCCAATCAACAATTCCATTAATCACCTGCCATTAAACATGTGGCAGGTCTGTGGGTACTAATGATAGGGGCAACACTTGCACTAGGCTGGCAGCTCAGCCTGTATTTTAGCACATGGTTTACAGACAAGTAATGAACCCCAGAAAACACAGAGATCTGTATTGGAAGGGCTTAGCTGCTCTTTGCACATCTTATGCAAAAAGAGGGGAAAATTAAGGTTTCTCAGGGCTCGGGGATGCAGTGTTACCTAGTAGTTAGAACAAAGGAGTGGGAGGCAAACTCCCACTCTTGTACCTTGCCCTGGGAAGAAGGGCTACAGAGTGGTCAGAGCAGAGGGTTGTAAGGCAGCACCACTCTCCAGAGCTCTTCCAGGCTTTTAGAATCTCCCTGTGTAATCTTTGGGGGACAAGATCTGGGCCAATGTTGCTCCATCTGTAAATTTCAGAGTAGCAGCCGTGTTAGTCTGTATCCGCAAAAAGAACAGGAGGACTTGTGGCACCTTAGAGACTAACCAATTTATTTGAGCATAAGCTTTCGTGAGCTACAGCTCACTGCATTGGAGACAATTGAGACTCCTACTGCTTACAAACTCAGAGGACTGGTGTAAGGATTAATGAATGCAACGGAGAATCGTTGTCAGGGGACCAGCCAGGTGAATACACAACAAATCAACATGTATTTTTAAAATAGCATGTAGTTCCAATAAACTATTCATGAATATACAGTAGGGCTCCTATTTTATGAACTAATTGGGGGGGTTAGTAAAACTGAACATTGCAAAACTCCATAATTCAGTGATAGGGTACATAATGAATGGCGACAGATGTCTACAGTACAGTGTGCCGGATTTTCCTTGATTTGAGAGAAGCTGCGTCTCTTCTTTGGTTCATATAAGAAGTCATTCATAAGATAAATGTTCATAAAATCAGGGTACTATTGTATTTATCAAATTATCAGCCCAGCTTTATAACTGGATGGGGGATAATAATAAACATCAAATAGCTTATTTAAAAGATATTGTGGAATCTACCAAAAAATTATTCAGTGATTTATTTGATCAATTGTAGTTTTCTGTGCATGCTTTGGATATGACCAAGCTCTTTACAGCTTGCAAAACACAATTTCTAAGCAATTTAGGATAAGGAAAATATATAGGTAATCAAATCTCAGGCTTCAGGGCTGATCGCTCCAGGAGTCAGGAAGGAATTCTGCCTTCCACTAGAGCATTTCATACTTGACTAGGTGCTTCACGGTGATACTTTGCCTTTCTTTGAACCATCAAGTATGAATCACCTGTGGAGGCCACACTGGCTTTGATGAGGCAAGGGCCAAGGCCCAGATCCACAAAGGTATTTAGGCTCCTAACTTTCATTTGTTTATTTCAGTGGAAGTTAGGAGCCTAAATACCTTTGTGGCTCTGGGGCCAACTGTCTGATTCATAGATTATAAATCCTGGAAGGACCACTGTGATCATCTACTATGATCTCCTGTATAACAGGCCATAATACTTCCTTCGTTTGATATGTGAGCTCTTATGACCAAGATTTTTAAAAGTGAACAGTGATTTTGGGTGCCCAACATGAGAACCTTAAAAAGTCTGGATCGCAGGGGAGCTCAGCACTTTCTAAAATGTAGGGCCTGTTAAGATGTCTCAAATTAGACACCCAAAGTCACTGGGCACTTTTGAAAATCTTTGACCTATACTCATAAATGACATATCTGCCTATGCGTAATTGCAGAAAGGATTAATGATATTTGGAAGTATTTGCTATATGTTCAATAAAAGAAAAGGAGTACTTGTGGCACCTTAGAGACGAACCAATTTATCTGAGCATGAGCTTTCGTGAGCTACAGCTCACTTCATCGGATGCATATGTTCAATGTGGCTATTGTAGATGATGTGGGAAACAGAATCAGTGAAAGTTAATTTACCGTGATTACTTCTAGCAAGAGGCAGTGCTCATCTGAAAAGTCCAACTGGGAGCACATAAAGATTTTAATGGGAATAAATGTCCAGCCACTTTTGCACCAAAACAAACACCTACAGTATCAAACATCCCTTCCTAGCTGAGCTTTGTTAAAGAATCCCATGGGCTGAGAAACTCAAAAAAAATGAGACCATCTTTCCAGAGACAAATCAGCTGCTTTTTGATAGTTCAGGTTAGATACACTTAGGTTGCATTAAATCCTTAATAACTATGCTCCTTATTGTAACCTGATGCTGGATAAACATCACAGCATGCTCTCTAATAGAGAAAAATCTGCTTAGAATGGGCTTATCCTGCAGTCTATGCAAAACCCTGAAGTGTCAAACATGTAACAGTTGTTTTGTAAATGGCTCACCTTGTCATTTGTCTGCCAGTGTCCCTCAGCTGGTTTGAGAAAACCCTGTTTTTAAAATGCGACCTGAGCATCCTGGTGTATGGAAACTCATGTTATCCAGTTGTCTGCAGAGCCAAAGTTGACTGGCCGCTCAAGAGAATGAGTGCACAGCCTGGGCTTGTCTACACACAGAAGTTGTATTGCTTTAACTATACCAGTGCAGGTAAAACAGTATAGCCTCCCCTCGTGTGGACGCAGTTTTAGACCAGTATAGTTTTGGGAAAGTGAAAACGCTGTAATGCTCTAAGACACCTTTGTACTGAGAGAACTGTCCCCCCTCCGGGTTGTACCAGTGTAACTATTTCAATTTAAAAACAAATAAACCAACCCCCCCGCCCCCCCACCACTACCCCCTTACCAAAATAGTTACATTGGTTGAGAAATTGCACGGAGCAGGCCTGGAAGATACTGTTTATGGGTGTTTATTTAGAGCAAATAGTCCATGTCATGTGCTAATCCCTCTGGTTTCTCTCTACAACGTCCGTAATTTGGATAGGCTAGTTGAAATGTTAAGTTCTGCTCTGGTGGTTCCGATATTTGTGCCGGTATCTTTAACGCCCAGTCTAGATACTGCTCCAGAAAAGCCATCTCAGCACAGACACAAAGCACCTAAGCTGTTACCCCCAGTTCTCTGCTGGTTAGATCAGTGACCGGAAGATTGGATTCCTTTTGGAAAACGTGAATACGATCAACTCTTGTGCATAGCTACCAGCACTTTAACGAAAGAAAGAAAACTCAACCAAGTGAGGTACATATGGATTTACCAATTAACAAAGAGAGGCAGTAAGTTCCAGTAGTAACTTGCTCTATTGTACAAATTCTGCTAATGGTAGGAAAAGTTCCCTGGATACAGATCACAGTAAAACCCTAGACACGTGCTCAGCACTAGTGTCAAGATAGGGATGGAATGGCTGCTGAAAGCAACAACTGAATACCCGTTCCTGTCAGATTGCAAGTGTTTCATTTCAAACCTTATCTTCAATGCAGTTTGATCGGTGTCATTTCTTTTGTCTTTGTTTCCTTTGTAATTCTCAGAGTAATAGAGTAATTTAATGACAGGTTTCAGAGTAGTTTAATGTGATGTGTCCTTTGTAATTCATTAGCAGACTTTTCAACAGTAAAAAGCAGATGAAGACACATGATCTGCCTTCTCCCCCAGATAGTCTTGTGGAAAGCCCAACTTCCAATCCACATCCCAATGCTTTACACTGTGTTCGCTCCCACCCTGGAGCACCCAGTCAGACAAAACCAGCAGCCCATTGTGCCTTCAATAGCATTGAAAACTAAACATCAGGTCAAAGCTGGTATTTATCGTCAAGCTATAAATAATCCCTGCCCAATAAAAGCAGAGAATTATAAAGGAAACTCAGAATTTAAAGACAGTATCTAGCTAGCAAGACACTAGAGTGCTGTCTGCAACCTGCTACCAAGCATTGCTCTGATCCAGTTGTCCTGACTCCAGCAAAATTATTGATTTCAATTAGCTTTGTCAGTACTGAAATGCTGGATTGGGCCTGGTGCCCTGTACCAAAGTGATCTGGTGAAAGACAAGCTCTAAGCAAGAATTTTAACATAGGTCAGAAAGAAGAGACACTCAAGAGAGAACTAGGATAAGTAGTCATCATTTATATGATGAAAGGGTTTAGTGATTTGGCTGAAGAGGGATTGCAGAGAGTCCCTAATCAATACACTTGAACTAGAGGCTCAGACTTACCTACCTTGAAGGAGATGCTAGGTATAGTGGGGGACAGGTGTTGGGGTCCTTTCTACTGCGGATAGGAAACTTGCTGCAGGCTCCACTCTGGGAGCTGAGGGCTGCTGAATTGCTCCTCTTAAGCAGACATAGCTGCAGATGTCTCCTTTTAAGACTAGATGGGCTAGAGAGAGCTTCCACCTGTGGGCTTGCTGAGGCTCGCCCTGCTACAGAAGGAAGTTATTAAACCCTCTTTTGAGGGAGGAGGGGAGGTGATTGTATGCAAGAGGGGTGTTTTGGGGTGCTTGCGAAAGGATGAACCACCAGAGAAGATGGCTACAGAGCCTCTATTGACACAGGGCTTGAGAACTCATTCTGGAAGCATGCTGGGAAGACGTTTCAATCTCTTGCAAGTGATTAGACATTGGGGTGTTGTGGATTTCTAGTAGTCCTTGGAAGCATTAAAGGTGACCTCAGTCTTAAAAGGCTATCTGGCCTTTGGGGCATTCTAGATGTTTTGTAATGGGGATTATCAGTGTGTGCTATTTGCAAGACTAGGCCTGGCAGGTCTAGGTCCTTCCCCAAAACCTAAAGGCCTGCTCCTCCCCCACCCCACCAATTAACAGGGAGGAACCATTAAGCCCAGGGCACAATGGCATCCATGGGACAAGGAAGGAGAAAACAGGAATAGGAGTGAGGTCACAGGTTAAAAATGAGGGCTCTAGAGGAGGACACTGTGCAGAGAACCCTCAGGAAGGCCTACCGCTCCTCAGAGGTGTCTAAGAAGTCAATGGACACTGCCCGGAGACACGACTGGACAAGGGACTGGAAATAATCCCCAAGTTGCAGAGCACCCACCCCTCCTGGAGTGACTGATAGCGGTCTTGGCCTGTGCCAGGAGGAGGCTGACAAGGTTGTCCTGTAAGTGTGGGGTCCTGGATAGGGTGTCCATAAATCAGCAGGTATGGGGAAAAGTGCAGCCAGAACCTCAAGAAGAGGTTTGGGAGGAGCTGGCAGAGGGGCTGCAACCTGATGCGCTACATGAATGTATGCCAGGGTCTCCCTCTCACTGCAGAAGGGACAAGTGGATAAATTGGAGAGAGTCCAGCGAAGGGCAACAAAAATGATTCGGGGTCTGGAACACGTGACTTATGAGGAGAGGCTGAGGGAACTGGGATTGTTTAGTCTGCAGAAGAGAAGAATGAGGGGGGAATTTGATAGCTACTTTCAACTACCTGAGAGGTGGTTCCAGAGAGGATGGTTCTAGACTATTCTCAGTGGTAGAAGAGGACAGGAGAAGGAGTAATGGTCTCAAGTTGCAGTGGGGGAGGTTTAGGTTGGATATTAGGAAAAACTTTTTCACCAAGAGGGTGGTGAAACACTGGAATGTGTTACCTAGGGAGGTGGTAGAATCTCCTTCCTTAGAAGTTTTTAAGGTCAGGCTTGACAAAGCCCTGGCTGGGATGATTTAATTGGGGATTGGTCCTGCTTTGAGCAGGGGGTTGGACTAGATGACCTCCTGAGGTCCCTTCCAACCCTGATATTCTATGATAAGTGTCAGGGAATTTGTGAACCATGTCACATACATGCCTGTGCTCATGGTTCCACGGAGGAGCCACCAAGATCCCTGGTGGGCCCAGAGTATACTCTGGCCCACTGGAATTCCTCACCCTCCCCATGCACCAACAGGTCCTGCCACCCTGTGTGGGGCATAAGGGCAAGGAAAGGGATGATATGGGGCATGAGTGTGTACAGATGTGCTGCGGACGCAGTCTGGAGCCAGACCAGCTGGATGTCTTTCAGTTGGCTGAGGTGGCGTGGGGGTAGAGGCCCAATGACACGTTGTGGAAAGGGAGGGGTGGAACCCCCCCCACAGGACCAGCTCAAGGAAAGTAAGAGAAGCAGGAGACCAGGCTGCCCTCACCTCCTGAAGCACACGACAAGGGACACACAGGGTAGGCAGCCCCATTCACTGGTCAAGTGCTGCAGGATGCACCCAGCCCCTCTGATTGTAGTCCAGGTGGTTTCTGATTCTGGTGGCCCCAGCCAGGTCCATCCTCTGGCACACCAAGGGGGAACTCCATCATCTACACTCTAAGGTACGTCAGTGGGTGCTGCCCAGTGTCTCTTTTTGGAGCACTTAGGCCCAGGCCCTTGTATGAAAGACTTTGGCCTCAATCCAGTTTGTGGGATTGCCCTAGTATCTCTCTCCAGCTCAGTAATAGGCAGCAGTTTGCTTGCTATATTCAGCAAAGACCAAATACCCACAGTACGGCATTAACAGCCAAACCTGGAGACCCCAAATGATTTTATTTCTCCCCTGATATTACATTTCGGTCACCTTTACAGTACTGATATACACCAATTAACAAAGGCATAGAAACATGAAACAAAAAATCATAGAGAGCTTTCCTCCTCTCACTGTTGTCCATCACCAGCAGGAGCCATACTCATGGATTTATACCCATATGAATCAGCTGATACTTTCAGTCCTCACGTAATAGGATGTGTTCTGCTCTCAGTCAAAGCGAATGGACTGCCCTTTGCAGGAAAGAGCAAGTCACTCAGAAAAGCATGGCTATTTTAAAAGCCTAGCTGGTGGGAGCCCTCACACTGAGGTCCCATTCTTCACCAGACAAACACTCTCAGGGCACATACTTTAGATGTCCATGTCAAATTGAGCTTCCTCACCTGTTGAAAAGAAACGACAAAAATGCAGGTGAGTACTTGATGAAGTCCTACGTTAAATATCAAACACTACACGGATGTGACACTCAGAGATCAGCAGCCTCACAAGAGCACAGAAGTTTGGATGTGGCAGTGAAGATTGGGGAAACTCTCAGCCTGCTGGGTACAGGGATTGAGTCTTGCTGGAGAACTGTTATAAGAGATGGAGGCTTGCTCTGTCTTAGGGGGAAAACCATTCCTCCTAGGTGGTCTGATGTTCTGCTCTTCTTCTACACAAAGAACATCTACTCTGTCAGCGCAGAGCGCACAGAGCCTCAGAAACATGATGCATCTGAGCAGATCTGAGAGGAGAATTCCGCTCTTCATTTGGAGCCCTTCTCAAAAAAAATCCACAACAACAGAAGTATTTTCTACCTTTTCCCTATGACACATTTGACCATGAATGTGGGTTTCTGTTCGCAACAAGAGGCAAATGTAATTTTTAGTCAGCACAGCGTGATGCAATTACTGTTGCATGTATGATTGCTATTGATAGGATGCCAGTATAAGCAAGGACGCTACTACTCCGCTGACCTATAAAAGATATCACCTCACCCACCCTGTCTCTAACATCCTGGGACCAACATGGCTACAACACTGCAAACTACATAAATGGTCAGCTCTGCTACGCTCCTTATTGCCAGTGATGCAGAAGAAACTTTTCAGAAGAGGAACAAATCTTACTTTGACTTGTAGGCTGATCAGTTTTGATATTTGAAGCCAGGGGAGTGAGTCAGTGACCAAAAGTTACCAGCCAAATCTTGCTCAGTGGTTGATGTGAGCTAAGCTAGGAAACTCAACCTTCTTAGTTTTCAGTGGACACATGCCCACATCACAACACTGACAGTGCAATTTACAGTAATTGGTCCTTGAGACTAGACATATCTGCAGAGAGATCAAGAACTGTATGGGCCACAAACTCAATTCCCCTTTCATCCCCATACCTTTCTGGTGTAAGGAAGAAGCACATTAGCAAAGGACGTAACAGGCAAAGCTGGGCTGCACCTGTTCTACAGACAGAGAATTCAGTCTCCTGGGCTGTTAATCCAGCAGTACGTTTCACCGCTGCTAAATTAATATGAATGAGACAGAGGGAGAGAAAGAAGGAACCACGCGTGATAGATGTTATGCATTACTGGAAGGTGCTCATACTACAGTGATGCGGTCGGTATAAGAACAATGTCAGACCCAGAGATATCTCGATTTAGCCTGTATCCACAATCCACACACAGCCTCAATTCCTCCCGAGCTGTTATAACAACACTCTGGCTCCAGTCCGGGTGTGCTGTTGTGTATTTTCCAAGGAGAAAAGGTGCAATTTGCAAGTTATTTTCAGGCTTTGCCAGGGGGTGCCCACTCACCTACGCCCACCTTCTCCTCGTAATTGTGGACATGGTTGTTTTCAATCTTCAACTCCTCCACATTTGGACTGGTAACACCTGGAATGTCTGGAAGGTCACAAGGTGAGGCTTTGGCAACTGGGGAATTGCGGCATTCCATCAAAAACTTCCGGTCATAAATAATTCTTGTACCTAGAGGGGAAAAATGTGAAATACTGTCAGCTTTTAGCATATCTCAAAGTGCTTTACAAGGAAAGCAAATAACATTAGCCCTAACTTACATAAAACTGAGCCACAGAGAGGCCAGTAGCAGAGCTGGGAACAGAATGCAGGACCCAGTCCAGTGCTCAATGCACTAGGACACACTGCCTCCCAGTGAACACCTAGTTACAAAGTCTACATGAAAATAATATTTACGCTCCTGCAAAACCAGGAAAAAATCAGTCAAATTAAGATTTAAACTGCTTCTGTTAGTCTCATCCCATCTCCCTTCTGGCTGCAGTATATAAATTTCACATGCTTTTCTGAGACTACCTACAATTCTGAAAGCCCACATGTTTAAGCAGATCAGGAAATTTGTAGTGGAAATTGCCTCTCTTTGTTAAGTCAGATGTTTAATATTATTGGAGAAGAGTTTTCTGCATGGCGGTATTGCCTTTGTGCGGTCTGGGCTGGCTGTCCAGCTCAGAAAACTTCGTTTATATTTGTCAGGATTACAGAACTAAAACCAAGACATCACTCCCATTTTATTTGCTGTTTATTTTAGTGGTGAATGGGATCCCACCCTATTGTTGCTGGTTTGTTAGAGCAGAATAAAATTACATCTTTATTAGTGGGCAGAAAGCAACCTTGAGGTGACGGCAGAGTTCAGACCAAGAGACCCTGCAAGGATTTAGAAGGAACATTGCGTAGGCTGAGCCGCCCATTCCCCTACCAAGGCATCTGATGTTGGAAAAATATCAAACCAGAGTAAAAACATCCATAATACAGAAATAATTCAAAACAGCATTCCGAGGAGAGGGCTGCAACGTCTCATTTCAGGATTGGACATTTAATACGTTACCCCCATCCAACCAAATAGGACAAAGGAATCCCTTCCCTCCCTCCAGCCCCCCATGTTCTCAGCTGGTGGTATGCATGTGGACAAGAAGAAATCAGAGATAACGTCTCTCCTGGAATGCTAGGCACACTCCTATATTCCATATCATGGCTGTAAAGTCATGTAACTAGATATTAAATTTCGAGGAAATTATGCTAATGATTTTCCAAGACATTGGAACCTTTTCAAAATTGAAGATAATTGTGACTAGTTTCTACAGATCAAGGAGGTAGAATTATACCAGTAATGTCGCCAGTTCAGATCTATGCTCCAGTACAAGTGCAATTAATCAGGATTCGGGTAAAGAAACAACCCTAGCCTGCAGTTATAGACTTTGGTAGTTGGAAGACTTACAAAATAAGGACGGGTTCCTAGAACTGCAGTTAGTATACTAGGTACTAGGAGTACATTTCATAACAAGCTGAAGAACTGCAATTCCTGGTTTACATTCATTCACGCAGAGTCACATGCCTTGAGCTATTACTTATGAAACTAAATACCCTGTATACCCTGCTTTGATTTGTTACAACAGTTGTCAACACAAGGGGATGGTAGGGCCCCTTCCACCAGAGAAGCATGCATATCTGCTAACAAAAAAATCTCAGTTTCAATTCACCCTATTATAAGAACCATTTGGTGAAAAAACCTGCATCAGCTTCTGCAAAGCAAGCTTTACTCCCTGTCCCACGACAGCTGATACATGGGTTTGCCCCTCATTTCCAATAGAGCCCCAGATATGCACAGGGGGTTCTGAATTGCAGAAAGAAAAGGAGTACTTGTGGCACCTTAGAGACTAACAAATTTATCTGAGCATAAGCTTTCGTGAGCTACAGCTCACTTCATCGGATGCATTCCTAACAACAAAGAAAGCTCCTTGAAACCCTAGCAAACTTAGACTAGTGCACTACAGACTCCTAATTAAGAGGTTTTTTCCAGAATTTGACATCCTGACCCACCAGTTTCCTTCTTAAGGACAATGATATACCTCTTGGAAGTGATGCACAAGTTACTAAATCCTAGAAAGTGCTCACGTTTCTGGCTCAGCAGTTATTGTCTTCAAAAGTTTAATGGCTCTAACCTGTTAACTGTATGGTCCCTGGGCCCAACCTCACATTCCCTGTGTGCCCCAGGCTCCCACTGACTTTCGGGGGAGTGTAGGGTGACAAGGAATGCAGGCTCAGGCCCTGACAGTGACAACCTGCTGCAGCTCCCCAGCTGCTGAACTCATTAAAAAGCCATGCGTGATTTCAGCTTCTGCCTTTGGTTCATTTTAGGGGTCATTCAGCATTCTCACAGCATGGCCAAGCATACTTTATTCTCTCAGCTGCCTTCTGGTCAAGATGGACAAGGTAACCAGACTCCCCCCAGCCACAAAAACTGTATGGTATGGTGTGGGTATACTGAGCTGGAAGCATACACAGCACAGAGAAGCCTTCCCAACCCAGAGCACTACACACTCCCCATAAAAAACTGTAGAAACATTCTTCTCACTGGCAAATCCCTCTGCCAGCGATCAGAGTGCTACACTCAAAATCACCCACTCTCCACTGCTCATTTCAACCCACGGACAAGAACATTCTACATGATGTGTGTTTACATCAAGGAACTGAGTGCCTGAAGCAGAGCTGGCCACAGCTCCCAAGCAATTAGCTGATGTGGAATTTACTGAGAGAAGGACAATATCCATGTGCCCTGGAGGGTTAGACAAGGATCCAGGACAAGCCCTTAGTGGAATATTAAAGAGAACAGTCTCCGTAGGTTTAAAGGTTATGACTGTTTCTTCCCCACAACCCTTCCACTCTCACTTCTTGGTGCTGAGGTCTGATTTAATTTTATTTATTTTTTTGTTCCTGACTGCTGCAAATGAAAACCACTTTTCACCTCCTGTGCTGCCACAGGGTAGTGGGTCCTTTCTTCTGCTCTCTGATCCCGTTCTGATGGGGCTCTTGGAGCACAGAAGGATCAGGTAACAATTCCGAGATGGTGCATCTGAATCCTGAGCTCATTTTCGTGGCACCAAGGCTAAGCTTGGACCCACAGTAAACCACAATTCAAAGGTTTTAAATCTACCTCAGCAGCTGAATTTTACAGACCCAGGAATTACTCCAGCCCAATGTGAACATCTCTGCCCACGTTCCTGCAAATGGAGGATCCTGGCTTTCCAGAGGGCCCAAAGAAGTGCTCAGATGTTCTCCCAGGAGGAACATTTCCATTCACTAAGTACATTCTGGGGACTCACTAACTCCTTTGGGTGACTGGAGGGTGTTTTCCTGATGCCACTGAAAACAGCAAGTTAGATAAAGGGAACTCCACTTCCAACAGTGTACATGAGGGACGCCGGCAGTACGTCTCAGGGTTACAGCTCTCCCAGGGTCACCTCAGGACACGTTAGTCAAGGAAGAGCTCATCTTTGTTAGACTCTATGCAGTGGAGACATCCTAAAGCCAGAGCTAGGGGTCAAGAAGTAAAGGAGAGCTAACTCGCACATGTCCAATGACTCAAAAAGCAAATTATTTCCCTTTCTTTCTGCAGAATGGAGTTTAGCCTATTGCCACAGAGCCTGCAAAAGTTGGTAGCTGTGAAGCGTTTCCTAATCAGTGGCCTTAAATAAATTATTCAAAAACTAAAAGCCCACTCATTCTGTAATAATATTGACATGAGACTAAAGTGACTATTTCAGGAACACAAAATAGTCAAGCTCTCCTGTGGTTTTCTCTGAGAAATCACATTCCAGTATCATCCCATAATGACTCAACATGACTCCCTGGGGTTCCAATTCATTCATTTGCACCCAAGGTAAAGGAAGAAAACACGTACTGAGTTTGCTTGGAACGTATCAGAAACAGGCAGATCATAAACAGTCAAACCAATTTTAAATCTCAGGGTAATACTCTCCAAAAGCCACAGAGAACGTATTTGCCCTTCCAAACTTCCTCAGAACCAGACTACGGGTCTGTCTGTCTGTCCTACAAGCGCTACAGCACAGCAGCGGAGCTGCAGCTATGTTGCTGTAAGGCAGACACTTACTAAAGAGACAGAAGGGGTTTTCCTGTCACTGTCGTAAATCCACCCTCTCAAAAGGGGTAGCTAGGTTGATGGAAGAATTCTTCCTCCAACCTAGCAGTGTCTACACCAGTGCTTAGGTTGGCTTAACTATGTCCCTCAGTCTGAGGGCTTGTCTACACTACCTGCCGGATTGGTGGGCAGCGATTGATCCAGCAGCGGTCGATTTATCGTGGTCTAGTATAGACGCGATAAATTGACCACTGAGCACTCTTCCATCGACTCTGATACTCCACCAGAAAGAGGAGTGCAAGTGGAGTCGATGGGAGAGTGTTAGCTGTCGACTTACCACGGTAAGTAGATCTAAGTACGTCGACTTCAGCTATGCAATTTACGTAGCTGAAGTTGCGTATCTTAGATCGACCCCGTGCGGTAGTATAGACAAGCAATCAGTGACACTGCTAGGTCAACCTAAGTTTTAGGTGTAGACCAGGCCTCTAAGACCAACAGAACCAAACTGTGATAATTTGCATCAACGGCCAGGACGGTTACTGGGGATTTCTGATTTTGGCACTAAATCCTGTTTGCCTCAATGGAACTACTTGGGAGATTAAAGTGGAGAACATTTGGCTCTGTAAAATTAGTCATGGGTGTTCCATGGCTAATTAAATTTGCTCCTTTATTCTGAATAGTGCAACTTGATGGATTGTTTACAATACTTTACAGTACACCTGTAAAGGGATGGTAACATTTTGTTAAAGCTTTTTAATTAAACCTTCCAAAGGAACAAGTATTTATGTAAAACAGGACTGCACTTGAGAACTGTCTCTGCTACTGAACAGTCCAACAGTCTTTTCATAATAACTACTGGGTTTATGGATCAGCACAAGGACGATCAGTGAGACTGTACTATATTAAGAACTATTAGTAATTTCTTAATTCAAGCTGGTCTACAGATCAGTACATTTAAAGTGAGGTTTGAAGGAATTTTATTTTAGACTATTGACAGTAGTTTTGGAAAGAGAGATTAAAACTCCATTGTTAATAATGACAGGGGAGCAGGCATGACAACAAACATATGGTAACTACCCAGCAGCAATAAAATGCAAGTTAACAGATAACAAGCAGAACCAAACTGCAGTACTACATGGAGCTTTTTAACTCGCCCTACACTTTTCAATCCATAAACAGGCACGCATTAAAATATTAATTCCCTGGATTACCCAGATCACTGAGAAATTAAACAGAATTCTTGAAAATAAATGCTATTACTAGTGACTAGATATTTTGAAAAATTTCCCCATCCCGTTTTGTTATTTTTTAAACATCTGTCCTATTCTATACTGATTATCTTTCGGCCTTCTGAGTATTTAACTTCTTCTTCTAGCCAAAACAGGGTTTTCATTTAAGAATTTGTTCAATTCTTTTGCCTCTACTACACTCTTCCCATGGCACTCACGATCCCCCGCCAAGGGAATGAAACACGTGAGAGTGACAGCTGCAGCTTGTCACGGCACGCCAACACCCCCGAGAAACAATCCGCGGCTCCTCATGCCCCGGAACCTGTGGCCCAACTACTGGAAGAGGCACCTAAGGTCCTATTGCCTGTGCTCCCGAGAACAGCACGGGGGCCTCGTCCAAAAGACGCCGAGAGCTTCGGTTTCTGTGTCCAAACTTTCTTAGACCAGCCCAGCTGCTGCTGCTCTTTGTTTTTTTAAAGAGACGCCGATTGACGCTTCAGGCTTCTGTCTGAATTTTTTTTTGAAGACCCCTACCCTCACCGGCACCTCCCAAGGGCGCTAGCACGTAAGATTCAGTAAAAAAAATCCTCCCCCCCATTCATTTGTGTTGTGCATTGGGCAGCCCGGCCCGGCCCCGCTCGCCGCGCCCCGGCCCCGGCCCCGGCCCCGGCCCCGCTCGCCGCCCCCCGGCCCCGGCCCCGGCCCCGCTCGCCGCCCCCCGGCCCCGGCCCCGCTCGCCGCCCCCCGGCCCCGCTCACCGCCCGGCGTGGTCCCGAACACCGTGCCCCCCGGCGTGGTGCTGTAGTCGCCGGGCGGCAGCGCGGCCCCGTCGGGCAGGCTGAGGCGCTTGGCGGGGATGGCCCGGCTCGCCGTCTGGCCCTGGCGGCAGCTCCCGGACATGGCGACTGGCGCTGCCCGCGCGCCCGCCGGCCCCCCGACCCGGAACCAGCCGGCGGGACACGCCCCTTCCGCCCCCCCGCGCGCGGCCCCGGGGGGATGGCGGCGGCGGCGGCGGCGGGGCGTAGGCGTGGCCGACCGCTGACCCCGCCCCCTGCCCCGCCCCTCCCCAGGGCCTGACTCCTCCCTTCCCCATCCCACTGCCCCCCCGCCCCTCCCACAGCCCGACCCCTCCCACTGCCCCAGCCCCTCCCCCTCCCCTCCCCATACCCCATCCCACTGCCCCCCCGCCCCTCCCCATACCCCGACCCCTCCCACAGCCCCAGCCCCTCCCACAGCCCGACCCCTCCCACTGCCCCCCAGCCCCTCCCCATCCCACTGCTCCCTGCCCCCTCCCCATACCCCAACCCCTCCCACTGCCACCCCCAGCCCCTCCCCATCCCACTGCTCCCTGCCCCCTCCCCATACCCCGACACCTCCCACTGCCACCCTCAGCCCCTTCCCCAAGGTCTGATCCCTCCCCATCCCAGTCCCACTGCCCCCCCAGCTCCCATCCCATGCACTGACCCCTCCCCCATCCCACCACTTCCACCAACCCCCTCCATGCACCCACCTCACCCCCTGGATCGCCCCTCCCTATTCACTCACCCCACTGCTCCCTCGCCACGTGCAACAGAGACGTATAACAACCTACAACTCTCCTACGCTGTACACCCAGTCCCGCCTCAAGGAGTTTTGTAATCCAGACTGACAAGGCAGACAAAGTGGGGGAAGGAAGGAAGGAAGTATCTTCGAACGATACGCTTAGGCAGCAACCCTCAGCATCCCCATCATTCCCATGGCCATAGGCTGGGTTGGTGGCATGGGGGTTAATGAAGTATGTCAGGGGCACAGGTTCTCCACCTGTCCCATACTGTGCTCCCATGCAACAAACGAAACGTGGTTTGGGACACGCTTCCCATCTAGCCATAAGGAACGGGAGGCAGTTGTGCCCCCGTGCCAAGTTCAGGCTCTTGCTACCCAGCTTCTCCATGCAGCTAAGCTCTTCATGCCCCACTTGCCTCCTGAGAAGGCAGCCAGTGCAAGGGTGGCCCTCCTGGGTGGCCTTCAGCACCACTCATGAAACTTGTGCAGTGACAGATTTCACAGCCTGCTCCTCCTCTGGGCGCCTGGCTAGTAATGAGGGTCACAAACGTGTGAACCTGCATTCATGCTGAATGCTCACCTGTAGAGGTGACAGGGGAGAGAGAGAGGCTGAAACAAAGCATCACAAATGGCCCTTTCTGGGGTCCCTGGTTCAATATCAGGATCATATGGATTTGTCAAGCAAATGCCCCAATGAACAGAACACAGCAACCGGATAGCATACAAGAGATCTACTCTCTCTCTCTCTCTGTCTGTCTACCTAGGCATTTTATACTGCACTCACCACCATGGTGTATGATTGCTCAGCTTCAAAGTCATTCTAACCATCTTTGATTCTAGAGATAGGCTTGCATCAAGGAAGAGTAGAGAGGTTATTTTACCTCTGTATTTGGCACTGGTGTGACAGCTACGGGGATACTGGGTCCAGTTCTGGTGCCCACAGTTCAAGACAGACGTTGATAAATTGGAGAGGGCTCAGAGAAGAGCCACGGGAAGATTAAAGGATTAGAAAGCATGCCTTATAGTGACAGACTCAAGGAGCTCCATCGATTTAGTTTTAACAAAGAGAAGGTTCAGGGATGGCTTCATTACAGTCTATAAACACCTACATTGATTTAACCTGGGGGGGTTCTCTGTGCCTGTGTTCTCTGGCACTTCCACTGTGGTAAAAAAGATGGTGGTGGTGGGGAGAGCGGACAGGGGGGAAAATTGAAAATGTTTAATGGAAAAATTTGAAAAAATATTGACAAAAAAGAAAAAAAATGTTAATTTCCCACAAAAACTATTGCAATTTTTCCTGCCCTCATTGTTCCTTTGCTGTGTCAGGAACTGTGTGTCTCATGGCCTGGATGGCAGCGCACACCCCTCTTGAGTGTTTACTATTAAAAGTTGATTAGATTGCGACAGCCAGTGCCTCTATGGTCTTTGCAGCTGAAAGATGGGAACTGGTGCCATGGGTATGTGCTTTATCTGCTGGGGAGGAGGAGCTGTGTAAAATAATTAATTGTGCCATACGCGGGTAGGGAATCCTATAAAATGCTAAATTCCATATAAAGAAGAATGCCTAGCTCTTAGACAGCGTTTTTCAGCAGTAGATCTCCAAGTGCTTTACAGAGCAGATCAGTATCATTATCCCCATTTTACAGATGGGGAAGCTGAGGCACAGAGAAGTGAAGAGACTTGATGACTGTCACCAAGCAGACCACTAGCAGAGCCAGGAATAGAATCCAGCTCTCCTGACTTCCAATCCAGTGCTCTATCCACTAGGCCACACTGCCTCCTCTAATATTACTCCATTAAAAAGAGAATTATCACAGGTTTATTTAGGAATAAAGGGATGGATTATTTCTCCCCCCTCTTTTATATATATTTATTTGTAAGGCACCTGACATGGGAATGTTGTCTCACTGTCCTCTAGTTGGATAATAATATGAGCTCTCAGGGAAAGGGCTGTGTTTGTAAAGCACTGAATACATCTACAGGGCTGGATAGATGTTTTGTAATAATCATAACTCTCAGGAACCCAGGGGGTGTGAATTCAGCTTTAGTTTGACAGGCAATGAATAAAAAGGTAAAAAAGGAGAGCGGTAAGCAAATTTAACCTTTGAAATGTGGTTTCTCTCCTGGGTGCAGTTGGCAGCTGCTCTATGGGACTCGTCTGATTTTATAGTTTGTTTGTTGTGTTTGATATATGTGTGTATGCATGTGTGTTAGCATGCAGGCATGTTAGAGTGTGTGGGTATGCATGTGTGTTAGCATTCAGGCATGTTACTCTGTGTACATAGGTGTTTTAGCATGCGTGTGAGCATGAGTACGTGTGTGCGAGTGTACTCATATGTGCTGTGAATAGCCACGTGTAAGTCTAGTTTTACTTGGTGGCTGGGTATTTCTATGGATTAAAGCTTTCTTGGAGCCACCCAGGTGGCTAAGATGAGCAGCGTTTGTCCCTTGGAGCAAAGTCCCCCATCTTTGTGGTGAGTCATTTGGCAGCACGCAGTCTGCAAGACCACCCTGCCACTCCAGTTCCAGTGCGGTCCATTCTCACCCCGCAGCATTTCCATCTGCATGCCCCCTGCTGGGCTGCTGGCACTTTAGCAGGCTGATGAAAGGTTGGCCACATGTTTGCATTAATGCAAACGAGGTAATTTGTTAAATCTATGGGACACAGCTGGCCTGGCACCCTATTACAACTCTCCCTGCTGGCTTTGTGGAAGGCAGCTGTGGGGTACAAATGCCATTAGGAAGTATGGAGATGAAGATGCCCAAATGATAGGCTGACCTAGGAGAGGGGAAAGGTGTCAGCTACTGTCTGTCACCCTTGGAAATGGCTTTGCATTTACCTCCTGACTGAGATTGTTTTAAAGGGAATGTACATAAATATTAGTAGACGCTGTCCTAAAGCATTTACCAAAAAGCTGTAATAGGCAAACTGACCTACAGAATAAATCTGGAAAGAAAAGTTCTTTCTTTCTTTGGTTTTGTCTACACTAGAAAGCTGTGCAGCTTTATTTAGACCACTGTAGCTAAAGCAGTACAATCCGCTCCTGTGCACACAGTTCTGTTGATATATTTATACTTGTCGAGGTAATTCTGTACAAGTAGTGGAATAACTATACTGGTACAAGCCACTTTTTTATCACTATCACTGTGTTCACTGTTGTGGCTTTATGTGGTAAACTATTTTGGTAAAAAGCACCCCCCTAATCGACAAACTCTACCAGGGAAACTTTCAAGTGTAGACCAGGCCTCAAAGGGAACAGGGCTAGGGGGCTGACTATACCTCAGAGTCCGCGTCTCATTCTTGCATACACAGAGATGACCTGAGAAGTGTCTTCGCCAGGCAGCACGTTTGTGTGATTTGGCTGTGATACACAACATGCAGGAATGTGGGCCGGTCTAACACTGGTTGGGCAGCAGTGTTTATCTAAGGCATATGTGTTTTTTCTTAAAAATACTTTTTAAAAAGGAAATAAAAAGTATAAAAGAAATAATCTGAACCTGCAAAGTCTCCCACACCATAGCCAGGTAGAGCCTGAACCCATTATGGTGCAGCACTAAAATTAACGGTCTACAGCGTAGCCTTGTTAGAGTTTGGACTTGTGCTCTCACAAGTGATGGAACGGCAAGATCCCCCTGGCAATCCCTTCTCAGCTTGGTTGCTTTCTGTGCCTGTGGTTGCCTATAAGCATTGGGTCGGAGGGCAGTTGTACCCAGAGGTATCCGGTACCCTGTTGTACAGTGGTCCTGGTAAACTCATTATTGCAAAGAAACGGGAGATTGCCATAGCATTTTTATGATTGATTTTTATAGTGCAGCCACAGCGTGCCAGGGGCTTTATAGACAAGCAAGAAGGCAGGTCCCTGCGTCAAAGAGCTTACAGTCTAAGGGCTCAATCCTGCAACCCCCTGCTCATTTTGGGCTGATTCACTCTTGCCCTGCAGCTTGTTGAATCATCTAAACCAATGGAAAGTGGGTGTAACTGCTACCTAAGGAGAATGGCAGCATTTTACCCCACTCTGAACTGGTGGCAATGGCTGCAGGGGTGAATCAGGCCCTTCAGGTGACATTCACCCCTGTGCAGAAGGCCAGTGCACAGTCCAGGCACCACTTCAGCCCTCCTTGGAGGACTTTGGGGGGGTTTCAGTGTTCCATAGGCCTTGCACAGAGTGATTGTTTTATTGATTGCAATGGGGCTCCCATTGGAACAGGGGGATCCTCTTTACTTTGCATCTGCAATGGCTCATCACGGCCCAGTTCCCTTTGTGTGGTGCAAGAGTGCCCCCAACTGGCCACGCAGCCGCATGTCTTCTGCACACTCATCTGCACCACAAAGGAAAAGAACAAATATTAAATACACAAACCTCTTCCTCTGCAGATGCAAATACCTAACACCACCTCAGTGCCTGTGAAATGCCATGACCCAGACCAGGCAGCTTCAGAAAGCCCCAGTCCTCCCCTTCACACCTGAGTAGCTGGGCTTGGTGCAGAGACACAGAGTCTGCCTGCTGTCACCAGTGCTGCTCCAGGGAGTAAGATGGGGGAGGGTGGGAGGACACTGCATTATTCCTGGAGAAAAAAGAGGCTTTCCTTTTTTAACCCCGCTCCCACACGTCAGCTGAGTGTCATTCTGTGCTCTGAAACTGTTCCACTCTGCGGAATGGACAAGAGATGGTGCTGGAGAGTCGGCAGGAGCATATTCTAATCCAGTCTCTCCCTCCAGCTGGGATTTGCTGGGCCAGAACCCCAGCTGGTAGAAATCAACATAACTACCCAGAAGTCAATGGAACTCCGCTCATGTGCACCAGCCGGGGATCTGGCCCTCTGTCTCAATGGGAGGGTGTAGCATGCAGGAGTATCTGGAAATGAACTCGCCGGAACGTGGCATGTTTGATTACGATTTGTTTTACAACAGAACAGGCAGGCCCCATGTGTGATCAGTGGCTCATTGTGCTATGCACATGGTAAGAAACAGAACAGACAGACGAAGTGGAAGAAGGAAGTATCATTATCCCCATATTACAGATGCGAAACCAAGGCACAGGGAGTTCAAGTGACTTGCCCAAGGTCACAGAAAGTCTGTGGCACAGTCAAGGACTGAATGCAGGTCTCCTGAGTCCCAGGCCATTGCCTTCTCCACAAGCTTGTCCTTCCTCTC
Source organism: Natator depressus (assembly GCF_965152275.1). Lineage (NCBI taxonomy): Eukaryota > Metazoa > Chordata > Testudines > Cheloniidae > Natator > Natator depressus. The sequence continues at coordinate 2,191,169 of NC_134259.1, forward strand.
TCAGGCAGCAGCTCATGCCCTGCTCCAAGTGGCCGCTTCCCCTTCCTGAGAACACACTTCCCACCTCCTCTCCCTGCCCAAAGGCTGCTCATAATTCAGGTGCACAACAGCCCACATGGCTCCTGCCTGCACCTGCTGCTCTCATCTCCCAAGGAGCCCACTGCACATTGCTCCATGCTGCTGCTCTGAGTTGTGTTCCCTGGGGGCCTGTAGGAGGGAATTCTGGCTGAGCCGGTCAGAATTCCTCCTGGTGTCTCCCACTGCAGCCCAGCCCTTCTGCAGCCCTGCCTATGGCCGCAAACCTCAGCCCGTTACCCATGGTTTACGTCCCATTCATACCTGTAGCGGATCGTTTCTGGGACAGATTTTCAGAAGAGCTCAGTGCTCACAGCTCCCATTTAGGCATCCAAATGAGTGCCGGGTGGTCAAGAAAGTGCTCAGCGGCCTGCGAACACCGGGAGCTAGAGGTCTTTTGAAAATCCAGCCCTGTCTGTATCACGGGGGCTGATTTTACAGACGCGCTGGCCCCCTTTCCAAGGTCACTGGCCTCCCCTTTCCAAGGTCACTGGGGGTTGGGAGAGCTCACTGCCACTGACGATCAGGTCCTGTATGTATATATTTTTGTTCCGAGCAATAAAAAGTGAGTCCTTTTAAAGCCATTCCTTGGTCAGCATTTGCAGCGCTAGATCCTTTCTGTTCCTACCTAGAGATGAATCAGTAAAAAGCAGAAGTGCCTGCCGTCGAACTGACCAACCCTGGATGCAATGCTCAGCGAGTTCTGAATGCTAATGGGGGGGGGGAGCCCCTCAGAACCTACAGATCACACCCCCCCTTACCTGAACCACGCTAGAGGAGAACTGCCTCAGTTAGCAGGTGTCCAGGAAGACTTAGTCTGGTGTTTACACAGCATAGACTAGCAGGGAGTTCGCAGGTGCCAGCGAGAGGATGAGCCTTCAAGCTGGTGTTCTCTTCGATTTTTTAAATGCTCCCTGTGGATTCTGAGCCCAGCCTCAAAGCAGCAGCTGTGCCTCCTGAAAATCAATGAGCAGGGATGCTGGGAGAGGCAGGGAACAGAGCAGATTGGTCCGTTCTGTTCTGTATGGGTACTTGTTCTGTGCTCATCACCATGGGATCGGAATGCCTTCCTGACGTGCAGTAAGCGACAGGACTGTTCCTCTTCTGCTCTCACCAGGGGGAGAAGTGTGCGCAGGGGAGTGTCTAGTTCTAGATTTCTTTCTTTTATATCTACATGCACAGGTTGCTAGGTATGTGTTAGAGATGGCAGCTTAAAGACATGCCTTGAACTTGACGTGGAAGGTAGGGAGAGCTGGGATGGTCCTGAGTTCCTGGAGGAGTTCATGCCACAGAGAGCTTTGAAGATAATGACATCAAACTTGTCTCCACGTTCTATGGGAAGCCAGTGTAGGGTGTGGAGGACAGGTGTGATGTGCTCGTGGTAGCCAGTGTCGTTCAGATGTGCTGCAGGGCTCTGTCCCAGGATGTGCTCACACATGCAGGGGCTCTCTGCTCTGTCTTTGCCAGGGAATTCTCTTTCAAGTGTTCAGTCTGCTCAGTAACCTTCTCTTGGCCCCAGCAGGGGGAATCCCTCTGTGCAATTCTCAGTGCAGGAAGTAGTTGGTTAAATCCAGGCCTCTGGATGCTGGCATGGATGATATTCTGGTACATGAACTTCTCAGCCTGTCACATGTCCCCTCTTTGGTCTCGGTGACCTGGAGGAATTTGGGAGTGTACAGAGGGTGCTTAAAGGGCAACACAGGCCAGTAGGGAATGTGGGGTGGACTCTGTTCCATGGAATACCCTGGAAGAGGTGGGAATCTGCAGCGCTGATACTGGTGCGACTTGGGCCCATCGATTCAGTACACAGAAGTTCAAAATCCATTGAATTCTAGGGCCATGATTCGCCATTGCCTTGCACCCTGTGCGGTCATTTGCAGCAGTCCAGTGTGAATGTAAAATGCTATGAAATCAGATGTCTCCCCTCCCACTGGGGGGAGCCTTTTACTCTCACATTGCACAGAGGCAAATGGTGATGTAAGAGTGACGAATCAGGCCCAAAGTCTGAAAAATCAAAGCAAGGTGATAAAACTTCCCCCACCCCAAGTCTGCTTCAAACTAAACAGATTCATGGATGGAAGAGCCTAAGTCCAGTGAGTCAGAAAGTGACTTTCCTAAGGGTGGGTTATCCCATCACTGCTACTGCAGGGGTCTGGCACCTTCCTCCGAGGCATCTGGTGCTTCCCGCTGTGGGAGACAGGGTACTAGCTAGACAGATCTGGTCTGATCCCATCTGGCAATTCCTGTCTTCTTGTTATTTTGATATGGAATTGATCCTTTAGATGGAATAGGTTTAAAAAGAATCTTGGAATGTCTTTTAGGTTTCTACGCTTTGAAGCATAACAGCAATTTTCATTCCGATTACCAATGCAGTGCTAAGAGTCTTTACATAAAACAAGCCTATTGCATCAGCTGTGGGCCTGTGCGCTGCATCTGAAACAGGGAAATTCCACATGGGGCATTGGGAAACCATCCCCTGTTTATTGCAGTGTTCTCTGTTCGCATTAGATCAAACGTACCAAACTCCTGTTTTCATTAAACCTGTCGTGCGGTTTGTAAACTAGTCCTGTGCTGCCATGTGGCAGAAAACGCATAAGCCATTAAGAACCAGTCCTTTTGAAAGAGAGAAGGCTGCAGAAGATAAAGTGTACAGTACAGAGCTTCTGCCTGCCCTCAACTGTACGTGTCGAGTCATGGCTAAGTAGAGAACAAATCTCACAGATGGCACTTCGGGCTCGACAGTCAGACAGCAAGAAAAACAAGACCCTAGGCAGGAACACATCAATAGCTCTTTGTAAATAAAGCTCACTGCCCAGAGAGGGGATTCCTGACTCCATCCAGCATGGCACAGCCACATGTCACCTGCCAATTTTTAGACAGAACTGCTGGAGACAGGCCTTACAGGCCAAACATTTATCCGATGAAGTGAGCTGTAGCTCACGAAAGCTTATGCTCAAATAAATTTGTTAGTCTCTAAGGTGCCACAAGTCCTCCTGTTCTTTTTGCGGATACCGACTAACACGGCTGCTACTCTGAAACTTATGATTATATCTGTGTTCCAGGAGCACATTAATGCTCCAGCCAACACCAGAACCCTGTTGTGTAAGGTGCTGTATGAGCACATAGTGAGAGACAGTCCTTGCCCCAGAGCTTGCAGGCTAAACAGACAAAGCGTGAGAGGAAGGAGGAATTGTTTTCCCCATTTTACAGATGGAGCACAGAGGCAGTAAGTGACTTGCCTGAGGTCACAAAGGCAACTTGGGGCTGAGCTGGGAACAGAACCCACATCTCCTGAGTCACAGACCAGCACCTTAGCCACAGATCAATCCTTCCTCCTTTTTTAAGTCATATGCTCAGGTAACATTGGCTTTGTTTGTATAATGGGAAGATAGGAACTGCTGTCCTTGAACAGATCAATGATCCATCTAATATGGTAACTGTTACCAGATGCTTCACTAGAAGCAAAACCCCAGTGCACTTGAACAACGGAACAATAAGGGGAATTCCTTCCTGACCCTCATGGTGGCCAGCCTATTCTGTGAAACATGAAGATTGCTCAACCCTTGTAGCAGTCACTGGAGCTTTAGGTGCCATTCTTAACCATGTATGTGTCTAATCCTTTTTGAATCTTATTAAGCTATTTAGTAATATCCTGTGTCAGTGAGTTCCACAGGTTCACTATGTACCATGCCTAAAGAAGCTTTTCCGCTTAGTGATCTAAACTTGTTGCATCTTAATTTCATCTTGCACCCTCTGGCACTAGCATCAAGAATCACACTTTGCCCTTGTCTAGTACTTTTTGTCTGGGGCTATTAAGGTGTGTTGCAATTTACAGTGGAATTAATCCTTGACAACCACTCCTCTTGCGAAGTAGGTAAGTATCATCCTCTTTGTACAGATGGGGAAAACTGAGCCAGAGAGGTGAATTGCCTTGTTCAAGGTGACACAGAGATTTGGTCAGGGAGGCCAGGTTAAGAATCCAGGAGTCTCAGTCCTGTTTCATTACCGCAAAGTCCCATGCGGTGAAGGGAACAGAAGCAGCCAACTGGCTTTTTCTAGCCCGTTCATTAACTCAGACATTTTTATTCCCTTTTATTCTTTTAATTTCCAGACTCAAGAATCCAAGTTTTTCATTCTGTTTTCCTTTTCCACAAACACTCCTCTCCCCATCAATTTTGCAGCCTGTCCCTGGGTTTTGTTTTACACAAATACTGTATCAGCACCCAACAATACTCCTTTGTAGTAGGCTGTAATCACAGGAAATTATCTATGTGGGTGGGTTAATCAGCCATCTACTTCCATACGAAAGAAAGCGAGGCAAGGCTCTAACAAATTGCTGTTTACTTAGCTTTCTGCTTTTAATTAGATCACATTTCTCATTAAGAAATTATGCCAGTTTATATAAATTGACTATACTTATTCAGACTGCCCCAAAATCCCAGTGTTATAAAAGGTTCCCCCTCCCCATAGCCAAACAAGCATATTTCCTTGGGAGCATTAACACTCTACTGATTCCATGTGTTAAGATTAATGAGTACAAGGAACAAGAAATACTTGGGTGCCAGGCTTCATTTCCAAAGCTTTGATATGGGAGGAAAACATGGGTGCAAATGAAAATTAGCCAGGAATTAACAAATATACATTTAGCCTGACTCTGGCAACTAAACCTGCAAAATAATAAATGGTGAAGTGAAAGCCTCAAGTTCTGCCTTCTAATTGACTCTTACAGTCCCGAATAATCCAGATAGACAATCAAAATGTGTATGCAGCTAAGGAACCTTTATATATGGGTCAGAGGTGCAAAGTACTTCACCTACATAAAGCCCAAGTAATCAGGCTTCAGGGGGGTGAAGTTTGGTGCGATCCAGGGGAGGCAAAGGCTGTATGTAATGTCATGATACGTGTAATCACTGTCCATTTTAAGCAGGGCAAATTTATTAAAGACAACCACAAAGTACAGACTTATATGCAGCTCCAGCTTTGTGTCTCTTGCTTATCAGGGACCACATGCTGTTTGAAACTCCATATAGCACAGAGACATCTAGTAGTGAATTATGTAATGCAAGCAAACCTATTATTATACACTTGGTCTGGAACCCTGGTGGACTGAAATCAACAAGCAGTAAAGAAATTGCCTTCTGGTGAGCCAAGAAGAGCCATGCTGAGCTGGGTTCAGTGGGAAGTTACCTTCCCCTGGTGGAGCTGGTCTCAGTGGGGAGTCACTTTCCCCATGCCAGCCTGATAGATGCTCAGATGTGGTGATGAAGAGTGCAACATTAGAACATGCACAGAAGAGAATGGAGCTGCGCCAGGCATCTTTTGAAGGGGATATTAAACCAAGGTCATTAAAGATGCAATGGCCCTTTTCATAGAGAAAGGTGTTAACCTAGATCACTTAGTAAGCAGGGCACAAGCAAACAATATGTATTTTAAAATGGCTAAATGTAATGTTATATATCCAGGAACAAAGACTGTGGGCCATACTTACAGGATGGGGGACTCTACCTGGGGAAGTAAGACTCTGAAAAAGACTTGGAGATCCTGGTGGGTAATCAGCTGAACACGAGCTCCCAGAGCAATGCTGCAAAGAGTCCTGTGGCACCTTATAGACTAACAGACGTATTGGAGCATAAGCTTTCGTAGGTGAATACCCACTTTGTCAGAGCAACGCTGTGGCCAAAAGGGCTAATGTGATCCTTAGACTCATAAACAGGGGAATCTCAAGTAGGAGTAGGGGAGTTATATACCTCTGTATTTGGCACAGATCTGATGGCTACTGGAGTGCTGCGTCCAGTTCTGGTGTCAACAATTCAGGAAGGATGTTGATAAATTGGAAACGGTCCAGAGAAAAGCCAAGAGAATGATTGAAGGAGGATTGGAAAACATGTCTTATAGAGATAGATCCAAAGAGCTTACAAAGGAGAAGGTTAAGGGGTGACTTGATCACAACCTGTCAGTGCCTGCATGGGGAACAGAAATTTGATAATAGAGGGCTCTTCAGTGTGGCAGACAAATGTATAACATGTTCCAATGGCTGGAAATTGAAGCTACCAGGCTGGAAATAAGGTGTACATTATTTTTAACAGTGAGGGTAATTAACCGTTTGGACAGCTTACCAAGGACTGTGGTGAATTCTCCATCACTGGACATTTTAAAATCAAGATGGGATGTTTTTCTAAAAGATATGCCGTAATTCAAACTTGATTACTTGATTACTAGGAAAATTAGCCCCTTGAAATGACAGGCTGAGAACGCTGGGGGTATTGCAGCAATTTAGGTGAGGCAAGACGTCAGGCCTGATGAAGGGAATGAAAAATGCTAAATGGAAACTGTAGCAGAGGCACTCATAATTAAGGTGAGAGATGTAGTCAGCAAGGAAATTACAGATCAGCGCTCTGTATTCCTGAGCAGGCTGAGAAAATAGCAAGAGGGAGAGGAGAAAGGAGGAGAAAAGCTCACCAGGAGGGATTTTGCCATGACTGGAAACAGAACTGCTCATTGGAGCACACTCTCATCATTTGTGTGCTATGCAGAACAGTCAGGAGCATGGGACTGGAATTAGCAACAGATTGCTGGAAGGAAATTGTATTAGTCTTCAGGCTTAGGTGGATATTGCTGTGCCAGGGAGGTCTGTGGACTATGGGGATCGTACATCTGAACTGGCAGAGAAAGGCACACCAGGGAAACGAATCCAGCCCCAGGACGGGATTTCCTCTTCTGGGGATTCTCCTTGGGAATGTTTGGGAAGCCCCTGTCACCACTGACTCTGCCTGGCCCTGGCAGTGCCCCTGGGAGGGCAGGGCAGTCGCACGCAGGATCTCGCACCTGCCTTTAAGATTTTTACTGATGTGCAGCCCGTGCTGAAGTGACTCTGAAGGTCTTGCTCCCTAGCTCAGCCCGGCAGCCCTCCTCTCACCCCCCTGCCTGGGGGCATCTCAGCGGTTTGGCAGGGAGATTAAGGGTTGCATTTCTGTTCTTAGGAGTACTAGTGGCACCTTAGAGACTAACCAATTTATTTGAGCATAAGCTTTCATGGGCTACAGCTCACTTCATTGGATGCATTCAGGTATTTTCCACTGAATGCATCCGATGAAGTGAGCTGTAGCTCACAAAAACTTATGCTCAGATAAATTGGTTAGTCTCTAAGGTGCCACTAGTCCTCCTGTTCTTTTTGCGGATACAGACTAACACGGCTGCTACTCTGAAACCTGTCATTTCTGTTCTTGTCGCTGTCACGGCCGGAGGTCGGGGGGCGTGAAGAGGTTTGGGCCTCATACATTTGCATGACAATTTTGTAACTACCCTGTCATATCGGACCAGGGGCCAGTGATATTATCTGACAGTAGTGCCTAGAAGCCCCAGCTGATCTCAGGGCTCAGTTGTGCTGGGCGCTGCATAGACTCATGCTGAGAAACAGCCACTACCTCAAAGGGCTTACCCCTAAACAGACAAGGCACAGAGGGTAGGAAGGAAAATGACTTGCCCAAGCTCACATTGCAGGTCAGTGGGCAGAATTAGAACCCAGGTCTCCTGAGTCCCAGTGTAGCACCCTATCCACTATACCACCTCCCCCCCCCCGGGCCTCTCATAAGCGCTTTAGGGACGTGGACGCTTTATGATTGAAATAGTCTCATGATGACTCTACCATCTCTCTCTTGCTGATTTCAAAGCCCATGCTGTAAGGTGAGGCACGATAAACCACTGTTAAGAGCTCTCTGGAACGCCTCCCCTGCCATGCTGCCAGGATGGTGCATCGGCCCTAACTCGTTTCCCTGTGACCGCCACGGATTGATTTGGCAGAGCTGTTTGCTGTCCCAACTCTAACCAGGCTCAGGAGGGAGATAACTTACTGGGTTGGGAATCGAGGCCGGTGAGCCACATGCATTTATATGTGTGCAGCTGCTCACCTGCTTTGCATGTGCATGATCCAGTTGGCCATTTACCCGTGCAATGGGTATCTAGCCCAGCTCGTGTGTGCAGATGCCAAACGGGCACACAGTAATCGGAATAGGAGACAATTCCGCTCCCTCTCACCTGCAATGGAGCTGGTGTCCTGTAGCTGATCTGAAAGAGACACTTTAGGGAAAGTCTCACCTTCCATTCTCTTTTAAAGGTTCAAACAACTCTTCATCCCCTGGACTCTCAGTGGCGTAAGGAGCCTGAGCTGTAACTAACTTGGGGTATGTCTACACTGCAGCTGGGAGGGTGCTTCTCAGCACGGGCAGACAGACACAGGCTAGCTCTGCTCGAGCGAGCATGCTAAAAATAGCAATGTGGCTGTGGCCACCTGCATAGGTACTAGGGGGTCCGGGTGGGCTTGTCGCTCCAGCCACTGCCCAGGCTGCTGTAGCCCACTACACTTCTATTTTTAGCATGCTAGCCCGAGCAGAGCTGGCATGTGTCGTTCCACTGCAGCGTAGACATATCCCAAAAGGGGTTAATGCAGAGGTCACAAAGCTCCAGACTGTAAGGGTTCTCCAGTCCCTGCATACCCCTTCCTCCAGTCTGATCCCAGCAGGGCACCTCCCCTATGCTCTGAGTTAGGTGGGGCAAACCCCCATCTGTGCTTGAGGGACTGCATCTCCCCTATGCTCTGGCATACCAACACAGCACCTCTTTGCTAAACAAATGACACTTGTGCAACACAAAGCAGGATAGAGCACGTAGACAAGGGAGAGACGCCTCTGAAATGCTGCGCAGTGCTCTTCCTGCTGAGCAGCGCCAGCCCACCGGGCACAGCACCCGCCTGAACAGCTGAGAGCAATTTAAAGGGAGTGTGTGTGTGTGTGTGTATATAGAGATATATTTGGAGAGGCTATAAAGCCGAGGAACAGTGTTTAGTCCCTTTAATTATAGCTCGGGTGGTCCTATTCAAATCTGAGCCTGAAGAAATCCTCTAAGAGCTGGCAATCAGGAGAAGGCCAGATGGTTGACCTTCCCTCTCTATGCAAGGAGCCCCAGCTTTCATTGTCTCCCCATGCTTGCTGCCTTCTCCCCAGACACCACGTCTCCACCAGCTCTCCCCACACTCCGCATTATTCGGCTGCTGGGATTGTGCTGGCTGATGGCGGGTATCAATGTTCGGCAAGTAGCAGCCTTTCCCTGAAAGCTGGGTTGTGAGCTCCGGGCGACCCCCTGGGACACGCATACCTACCCCAGGGCAATATGCAATGCTGTGCTTGTTGGAAGGGAGGGCGCACAGTCAGCGAGGCTGGCCCAAGGATGAGACATTAAAATAAATCCTACACTCCTACTTTACCCTGCCAGAGCGGTGGACAGGGGCTGTAGTGTGACTGCGTGCAAAGTGCAAGGTCCCCACTGGCTGTGCGAGTGGAAGTTTGTGATTCCCGTAGTTTGGAAATGGTGGGAGGAGACAGACCTGGAACCTGGTGTTTCACTCTGCAGGATGTAACTTCCATTGATTTTTTGGACTAGCAGTCGGAGCACACGCCCGGATGTCAGAACTCCTGAGTCCCAATCCTGGCTCCGACATAGACTGCTCTGCTATAACCTTGAGCAAGTCACGTAACCCCTCTGTCTCCTGTTCCCCCTCTATAACATGGAGATCATTCTAGTGACCTACTTCATGGCTGAGCTGCAAAGATTCATTGATCGTCTACCCTCCACTGAGAACACTGCGCAGTTCAAAGAGCAGGTGCAGACCGGCTGTGCTGGTGATCCTGTGATGTGGAGTTCCTGTGTCCCCTGGTGCAGCTGGGCATCTGCTCTGCTTCGGGAACATCCTCAATCCCTTGCTACTGTTGTGTACCTAGAATGTAAAATACCACACTCAACCTTGGCACGGGTTTTTAGTTCTAGCTTTTACTAGGAATAGTGTGGGTACACCCCCGAGTTTATTAACGTTTCAGATGCATTAGTAATAGCATTGGATTAGTCTCGCTGCCCTGAAATTAGGAGATAAACTGGAACTGAGACCAGCTACAGGATTTGCTGCTTCCTGAGTCCACTTCCCCCACTGCACTGTGTGTGCTAAAACGGAGATGTGTGCCAGAGGAAAATATCAAGAGTGGTAAGAGAAGAGTGAAGTGCCTGAGGGCACCTACAATAAATTTGAGATTTTTCTGTGACTTTCTCTCTCAATGTCTATGCCCAAGACCCAGGAGAAATTGCTTTTCGTGCTCTTTACCTGGTTTTGCAAAATGCAAAAAGAGTTCACCCTGCAATACAGATGTGTACGAATGATAAAGATAGCAGCCCTACCTTGCAGTGTACAAAGCCTTCCATCTGAGGATCTCAAAGCCCATTACAAACCCTGGCCCCCACCCTACAGTCAGATTCATTAGTTCTCTGCAGAGGACAAGGGCGTGGTTGCAGGATCAGGGCCATTGATTATAAGCTCTTTGGAACAGGCACTATATGTTTACATATGTTTGGACAGTGCTTAGCAGGAACACAGGAATACAAGTAATAAGAACAAATAAATTAATTTTAGATTCCTGGCACGCCTGTGAAGTAGGCCGAATTTGTCCCCATTTTACAGATAAGGAAGAAGAAAAGTTAAGTGCCTTGTCCAAGTGAGTCAGCGCTTAGAACAGTACCCAGTTCTCCTGATCCACAGTCCTGTGCATTAGGCCCAATGCCTCTTCTCCCCACTCTTACACATATGACAATCTGAACTCTATGGACCTGGCAACCTTTTCAAAAGCAGCTGATGTGCTCAGACCCAAACGCAGTGTCATGTAACTTCTGAAACAAGCTGAAATACAGCAAGGCATAATAAAATCAACAGTCTCATTCCCAAAAACCCAGGACTCTCACCGGAGAGATTTTCTACTAAATACATATATACAGATTGCGACACAAAGATTTGCCCTTGCAATTCTTTGCACAAGTCCTGACATGAAAAAAAAATACGGAAAAGCTCTTTTCTTTTTAATGATCACTAAGAGGTCCTTAAAGCAAAGAAAAAAGGTGCCAAGCTGAGACCAAGTGAGTGAGTTCTGCCCTATGTGTCCCAAAGGAGCAAATCTGAAGCAACTGCCCTACAGATTGGAAATAACTTCTCATGTTCTAAGTGTAAATTCCCTCTGTAATCCGTTTCTATGTGCTGGAAATGTCACCCAAACACGTATTTATTCCTGTCAGACAGCAGCAGACATGGGGAAGATGCATTAGCTGAAGAGAATTAGTTTGATGAGAGAAGGTTGGAAATTATGCAAATTCCAAGTGAAACCCTTACATTCAGCAATCAGGGAGCAGTTTTAATTGGCTTGGTGAGATTTTTCAGGCTTGATATGTCTAAGAAGTATTTAATGCACTCTCTCAATGGACCAGGGAGGTGGATTCTGGAACAGCATCAATGAGGATCCATCTTGATCCATGCTGCAAAGACTGAGCAATGAAAATGGATACAGTGAGATGCACAGTCTGTTGGCAAACTCGGGGGACCCAATTTTCCACCTTGCACTGGGCAAAATCTCCCCAGTGTGCTGTAGCCTTCCTGTTTGTCACAGTCCATTCTTAGCATTCAACCCTGTGGAAATCTGAACTCTTGTCTGTCTCTTCAGCTCCTGGTGCCCTGTCTCAGCTCCCTCCTGACATTCTCTAACACTAAGCTCATGGAAGCTGGAAGATCAAAACTTACAACTTTATTTCCCAGGGTGTCTCTGAAGAAACCCCCAACTCTCTCCCCCATTGGGGGTGATACATGTGCTTCAGTCAATTTCAGGGCTCTCAGGGTAGCCAGAAAACAAGATCCTGTATCCACTGAGAATCACAGAAGATCAGGGGTGGAAGGGACCTCAGGAGGTCATCTAGTCCCACCCCCTGCTCAAAGCAGGACCAATCCCCAACTAAATCATCCCAGCCAGGGCTTTGTCAAGCTGGGCCTTAAAAACCTCTAGGGATGAAGATTCCACCACCTCCCTAGGGAACCCATTCCAGTGCTTCACCACCCTCCTCATGAAATAGTTTTTCCTAATATCCAACCTAGACCTCCCCCCCTGCAACTTGAGACCATTACTCCTTGTTCTGTCATCTGCCACCACTGAGAACAGCCAAGCTCCACCCTCTTTGGAACCCCCCTTCAGGTAGCTGAAGGCTGCTATCAAATCCCCCCTCACTCTTCTCTTCTACAGACTAAACAAGCCCACTTCCCTCAGCCTCTCCTCGTAAGTCATGTGCCCCATTTTCATTGCCCTCCACTGGACTCTCTCCAATTTGTCCACATCCTTTCTGTAGTGGGGGGCCCAAAACTGGACGTAGTCCAAAACTGGCAATACTCCAGGTGTGGCCTCCCCAGTGCCGAATAGAGGGGAATACTCACTTCCCTCAGTCTGCTGGCAATGCTCCTACTAATGCAGGAGCCTTCTTGGCAACAAGAGCACACTCTTGACTCATATCCAGCTTCTCATCCACTGTAATCCCCAGGTCCTTTTCTGCAGAAGAATCACTGCTAGAAAGTGTGATGGAAGGAAAGAGTTTTGAAGTCTCTGTTCAGCTGGTATTGTGTCTTACTGACGCAAGGAAAATGGTCCTCAGATATAATGGTCCACATCTGAAAGTAACTATTAACTCCCTTCGTTGCTGTTTATGGTCCCACTGGAATGTGCCCAGCTGAGGAGGGCCTGTGCTTTCGGGTAACGCAAAGGGTAATGCTCCAGCAGCAAGCTGAGAGAGCATTAGCAAGATGGAGTCACTGCTGTGGGGGGTGTGTGTGTGTGTCTGATGTAAGAGATTCAATAATTGATTCTGCTCTCTCGAAAAGTCCCTGAGTCACACATTGATTATTCTTTTTTTAACATTAATTATTCTGTTTCATGCAATAGTGCTGTCCTACTGTTGTCCAGGTAGTGCAGAGAGGGAAACTCTGGCGCTGCCTGGACCAAGGGGTTCAGACAGAGAGGCGGATGGATAGTGGTGTTACAGCAAACCCCCATCAGCAGATAACTGCCAGCACTGCTGTTGTGCTGGGAATTTTCCACCTGGCCTGATTTATTTACTTTTCACAGTCCCCCTTCACGACACACAAGAGCATTTTCTGCTTGTAACATTATGCAGCTAGCACAACACTTAAAAGGAAATTAAAGCATCAGATGGAGCTGCCTTTTCCATCCGTCAGCGCTTTGCCCTACGAGACCAGCTTGCACTTCCAATTCCTTTGTCTCATTACTCAGAGCAATCCAATTGAACTCAGCTCTTTCAGGTAAGCGCTTGTCCCCAGTTGCGCTATCTTGGAGTGGATCGTTCTGTGTGGTTCCTGAGCTACTGTGGGTTGGGGCTGGCTCTGCACTGAAACACAGCTCAGTAACTACTGCTTTTTCTTGGAGCAAACAGAAGTTTCTTGTCATTTCTCCACCACAGGATTCACATGGCCTTACGGGGCAATGGACAAGAGAATGATTTAGCCCAGGGTCTGAAATACTGTGGGGTCCACTCGAGTCAGTGTGAGCTGTAGAAGTTATTCTCACTCACAAGCCTAGGTTTGTGCACAGACTAGGGTGCCTTTGAAGATAATAAAAGAACAGTAATTTCATTTGCATGCTTATTGGGCCTTTCACCCAAGTACCTCATTGGAGACATTGATTAACAGAGCCTCACAACTGCCCTTGGAGATAGGTATGTGTCATTATCCTCAGCTGACAAAGAAGTAAACAGAGCGTTTATCTGACTTGCCCACGTCATGCTGCCAGTGGCAAAGCCAGCAATCAAAAGCAGGCGTCTTGACTCCCAGTACCGTGCTCTAATGCTGTCTCTCAGAGCTGGGACTGGAACCCAGGCGGTCCCTCGATACGTCTGTACTCTGCACATTCTCCCAGGGCTGGCAGCTCTGCCTGGGCACATCTGACCTGCAGCTGAGAGGTGTAATTCCCAGCGTGGGTTGACACACACGTGCTAGCTCTGCTTGAGCTAGCACCTAAAAATAGCACAGTCTGCATCTGGGGCTAGCCCCCACCATGCACGTACCAGAGGGTCAGGTGGGACTGTACGCAGGTGTTGTGGCCACGCTGCTATTTTTAGGCGCTAGCTCGAGCGCAGCTAGCGCGTGTAAGTCTACCTGAGCTGGGAAGCACCCTCCCAGCTGCTGCATAAATGTAGCCTCATTGTCTATACTCCACATACTCCCCCAGGGCAGCCAGCTCCCTTCCTCTGCCTCCATGCATCTATATTTCACTCACTCCTTGTTGGCCTGCACATAATCGATAGAGGTATTTTGGGCTTTTTTAAAGGGGGTCCACTGTAACAGGTTCCCCCCAGGGTGCCACTTGCCACTGAGCCCACCTGACCCACCAGCCTGCTCTCCCTTTCACACTGTGGTGCTGTGATAAGATGCCAAGCTCTCCAAGCTTGCTCTTTCACCAGCATACACACAGTTAGGGACACACCCAGCTGCAGCTTCACAAAGATGTTGAGATCAGCTCTGCATGGGAAGGCTCAGCTAAGGCACCTCCCAGTTGCTAAGGCACGCACCCCCCTCTGGAGTGTAAACCCAAAATTATACCGTCTTGCACTGCATAGGGAACTATACAGTGTAAGCTCATAAAATTCGCCCCCTCCCTCAATGTGGAGAGAGAGATGCAACAGCTTTCTGCCCTGAGTTATAATTTCCACACACTGCTTTTATACAAAATAAAAGCAAATTTACTAACTACAAATGGATAGATTTAAAGTGATTATAAGTGACAGCAAACAGATCGAAGCAGAGTACCTAAGTAAATAAACAAAACTGCAAACTGAGCTTAACACACTAGACAGGTAGGATATAAATTAGCAAATACTATACTGTACTGTACAGTACTGTGTTAAATGTAAACTACTAAAAAATAAAGGGAAAGTCTAAAAAAAGTTTGACAAAGTAAGGAAACTGTTTCTGTGTTTGTTTAATTTAAATTAACATAGTTAAAAGCAGCATTTGTCCTCTGCATAGGAAAGTTTCAAAGCTGTATGAAGTCAATGTTCAGTTGTAAACTTTTGAAAGAACCACCATAAGGTTTTGTTCAGAGTTAGGAACATTTCAGAGTTATGGACAACCTCCAGTCCCGAGGAGGTTACTGTTTGTAACTCTGAGGTTCTGCTGTATTTTCTAGCAGGGCCCTAGGCTACCAGGATAATACAGTCGGGTTAATCTTCTCTTGCAGCTGCAGCATTTTCTGAACACGGTGGGCCTGAGTCTCCATTGCCCTGTGCCTTGTGCAGTCATTTACACCAGTGCACAGTCTGTGCAAAATGCTATGGTAGAATTTACACTCACCTTGCACTGGTCTCAATGATGACACAAGGTGCAGGGATATGGACAATCAGGTCCTAGAAACGTCAGTGATGACTCTCAAAATGAATCAGACCTTCCTGGGGAAACAGCCTGGTGTTTAAGGTGGAGGCCAGTGAGTCAGGCACTCTAGACTCTGCTCAAGTCATTGCCTTGCCCAGGGCCTCAGTTACCCCAACGACAGCCTGGAGGTAATGGTACCTGGCTGGGGCTAAGGGAGCTGTGTGTGAGGTGCTCTGTCCGCTGCTGATGGTGGGTGCCTTGGAAATGCCGATAAATAACAACACTTGTAAAATGGTCCGGCATTCCAGCTCTCCTACCGGAACACCTTTGTAGGAGGGTGTTTAGTATTTCGCACCTATGTTTATAACCAGTTTTGAAATCCTGTAGGATTTAGGCAGCATTGAAGTATGATCGGATTAATTATTATTTACTGCAATCTTTTTATGAGGGAGCTTCAGCACTAGAGGAGCTGGCTGCACCTTTCAGATTACAGAAAGAAAAACGTCAAGAAAACAATGACTCAAATCCAAATGACTTAAAGGATGGAGTGAGCTCTCCCCCACTAGCACGGGGTGGGGAATGAAATAACTGTAGTTAGCCACCTGAGCAACAGGCTGGCTAGCAAAACATAACACTAACTTCCCTTTGTTAGTGGGTACAGTTAAATAAGGTAATGCACTGTCATGCAATCGTGGCCCTTAGAAGCATTTGTAGTCTTGTTTCCCTCAGACAGGAGAGTGAAAATGCACCAGGGTGAACATCAAGCGCATACATCGGGTCGGATTCTCCCCGTATTGTGGTAGCACCCAGGGCCCCTGTCATGGATCAGAGGCCCATTGTGCCAGGCGCTGCACAAACACAGAGCAAAGGGACATTCTCTCCCACAAAGAGCTTGCCATCGAAGTGTGAGACCATGGACATTGGGAGCATACAAACAAATGAAAGGGGGCACAAAGTGCCAATGAGCTGGTACCAGTCAGCATGGCAAGCACCAGCTGCCTGTCCATTGCCCAGCTTTTTGTAGGGCCCATGCTCGAGAAGGACTCTAAGGAGAGAGTTAAAGGAGGACAAGGAAGTGGATTTGCACCTAGCCTGCCTTGCACCTGGGGCTTGCCCCTGAGGTAGGCGTTTACACCTGTGCATAATGTGCACAAACCAGAAGGGGAGCATTTTACACCCATTTACACAGGCCCAAGGCGTAAGGCTGGGAGGAATCGCGCCCACACTTAATGCAAATCTCACATTGGTGGGGAAGTAGCAACCTGCAGGCAGGGGTTTGCTTCATGTGCCTGAAGAATTTGTGTCTGTTCTTTCCCAGCTAATCCCAAACTGAAGCCACAGCTGTGACCCCCAAGAGACATGGTTAAATCCCTTGGATCTGGGGCATGTTTGCTCCTCACACACAGAATCAGGTTTTGTAAAGGAGAAATAGCCATTTTTATTCCTTTCCACTTTCCTGCTCTCCACAAGAACATTACACTCAGTGGGACCCAGGCCATGGAGATGGGGTTTAGCGACCCCTGCCCAAGAACCTGTCCAAGATTCTGGGAAGCAGCTGAGCCCAGCAATGAAGGCCAAACTTTGGTACCGTGGGAGTCAGTGACAGAATGTGCAGGGACTGGAACAGATTTGGAGTCTGAAGGCTTACACAGGGCTCATGGGCCTCAAGCAGACTTTTGTACCAGGCTGCATTTCATCCTTGGTGATTTAAGGCATACCACGTCCTGCCCACCACCAGGGGCATTCTGAGTCTGCTGGAAAATACAACTGAGCCCGGCTCCAGTCAGTCACATTTAGACACCCACTCCACTAATGCCAATTAGCCCCAAATGGCACCTGCCAGCCTCAGGCCTCCCTGCCTGATCTCCCGCAGCATCCAGGCACCACACGTCTCCTCGGAATCAGCTTTGCATTCATCTCACACACACACCTGAGTGCAAACCTCAGTCCCTGGGCAGCACATAGTAAAGCAAGCAGGGGCAGCGTGGTTTGGTGCAGCCATGCAGACTGAGGGCCATGTGCTGCAGAGTTGGGGGATTCCCTCCTCCCCCACTTTTACATTCGTTATTTGTAGTAGCACCTTTTACGTGATAGGCCTTTCCCAGCCGTCAGAGGACACTTTGGTTCTAGGAACAAATTGTTTATTGTAAAGCCCCTTGATAACCACGGTTTCAAGCAGCCATTAGCAACCCGTGATGGGGGAACCACGAAGGTTCAGTGCTTGCGCTTTGGTTTGGAGAAGCACGAATGACTGCAGTGCTCATTGCTCCACTGAGCTATGATAGCTCTCTCTGTGTGTGTGTGTGTGTGTGTGTGTGTGTGTGTGTGTCTGACACACACACACACACACAAAACCTTGGGCAAATCACTTAATCTAGCTGTGCCTCAGCTCCCCACTTGTAAAATAGGGGTGATAATCCTTCAATTCTCCCAGTCTTGTCTATTTAGATCGTGAGCCATTTGGGGGCAGGGACTGTCTCTCACTAAGTGTATACACCGCAAGCAAGCACAACAGGGTCTGAGCTCACCTAGGACAGCTGAGTGCTACCGGCATTACAAATTCCAGTCGTATCTAATGAGAACAGACCTCACATACAGCTAACGACAGCTGTCCTGCCACACAGAGCATAGAGTCCGGGTAAAGACCAGGACAGCAGGGGCATAGAGTTCAGGGAGGGAATAGGGAAGGAATAAAGATGACGTGTGGTTATACAGAAGGCTAGTGTATTCTGCCTTGCAGGAAGAGGGCCCTTGGGCAAGAAGCAGTTAAAGTGACTGATTCTAGCAATCCACAGGCATTAGGCTGAGAGTAACTGCTGCCAGAGTCCGAGCATCTGGCTGGCCTCAGACCCCTCAGACACTGAAGGCTGTGTCGATTTGCTCTGTGACTTGGTAGCCCATCCCTGGCACGCAGATCTCAGCTGAACTTTAATTATGAACCTGACAAATGGACGGTGTTGCCAATGGTCTAAGCGAAAAATCCCAGGACGCCAGGGTGATTTGCATTTGCAATGCAGTATGCAGATGAGCTCTTTCATTATTTTGGGCTTCCTTTGGTTTCTGGATCCTTTAGCACAAGCTCTTCCTGCTTTGAAAAATGGCAATTATGCACTTACTTTATAAAAGTATTGGTCACTAGCTACCCATGGCTCAGACCCCAGACTAGACATGGCGAGGGGTGGGTGTGTGTTCAACAGTATTTCATAGGGAGTGGGGGGCATGTGTAAAGGGGGCAGAATCCAGCCTACCTGCATGTGTGTATTCTATGTGTGAATGGCAGCTAAGTGCTCCACTCACAGGACTAGGCTGTAGGAACTCCTGAGTTCTAATCCTGATTCTGAATGACACTTTGTGACTCTGGGCAACCCACTTAACCATTTATTGCCTCAGTTTTCCCATCTGTAAAATGCCCAGTTTACAAGGGCATAGGAAGGTTACTAGGTTAGTTCAGGTTTGTGGCATGTATTATCATGATGGGGAATTATGCATATGGCAAGATTTTAAAAAATGCTGAGCAGCCAGCAGCTCCCATTGTTCCCAGTAGGGCCGGGGGCGTGTCTGTTAGGGGAGCTCTCTATTGTTCTCAGGGGGGGCTGCTGGATGCTGAGCAATTTTGAAAGTCAGGACCATTATTTTTACCATGTTGATGGTCAGTACATTTTCAGAATGAAGTATACCAGAGTCAGCACTGAGAGGGTTATGGATTAATATTACTAAGACAATTGGTTTGGCAAGATTCAAGAAAGGTGTGGAAACAGATGAATAAGAATAGCACAGAATCATGGAACTGTAGGGCTGAAAGGGACCTCGAGAAATTATCAAGTCCACCCCCCCTGTGTTGAGGCAGGACCAAGTAAACCCAGACCATCCCTGACAGCTGTTTCTCCAACCTGTTCTTAAACATCACCAATGACAAAAATTCCACAACCTCCCTTGGAAGCCTGTTCCAGAGATTAACTGGAGTTAGAAAGTTTAGAAAGTCTAACAAAGAGTTAGAAAGAAAGATTTTCCTAATATCAAGCTTCAATCTCCCTTGCTGAAGATTAAGCCCATTACTTCTTGTTCTACCTTCAGTGGACATGAGAACAATTGATCATCGTCCTCTGTATAACAACAACCATTAACATATTTGAAGACTGTTATCAGGTCCCCTCTGTTTTCTTTTCTCAAGACTAAACATGCCCAGTTTTCTAAATCTTATATCATAGATCAGGTTTTCTAAATCGTATATCATTGTTGTTGCTCTTCTTTGGGCTCTCTCCAATTTATCCACATCTTTCCTAAAGTGTGGTGCCCAGACCTGGACACAGTATTCCAGTGGAGGCCTCACCAGCACCAATTACCTCTTGTGTCTTATATATGAGACTCCTGGTAATAAACCCTAGAATAGCAACCTTTTTCGCAATTGCATCACATTATTGACTTATCTTCCATTTGTCATCCACTGTAATCCTCAAATCCTTTTCAGCAGTACTACCACATAACCAGTTATCTCCCACTTTGTAGTTTTGCATTTGATTTTCCCTTCCTTCCCTCCTTCACACTGCATTCAGACCAATTCTCTAATTTGCCAACGTCATTTTGAATTCTAATCCTGTCCTCCAAAGTGCTTGCAGCCCCTCTCATTTTGGTGTCATCTGCAAAGTTTATAAGCCAACTCTCCCCTCCATTAGCCAAGTAATTTAATCTAGACCACTTTTCCCTAGTTTGCTTATGAGAATATCATGTGGCACTGTGTCAAAAGCTTTACTAAAATCAAGGTCTCTCATATCTACGGCTTCCCCCCATCCACTAGGCCAATAACCCTGTCAAAGAAGGAAATAAAGTTGGTTTGACATGATTTGCTCTTGACAAACCCATGCTGGCTATTCCTTATAACCCTATTATCCACTAGGTGCTTATAAATTGATTGTTTAATAATTTGTTTCAGTATCTTTCCTGGTACTGAAGTTAGGCTGACTGGTCTACAATTCCCCAGGTCCTCTTTGTTCCCCTTTTTAAAGAGATGTACTGTGTTTTCCCTTCCCCCAGTCCCCTGGGACCTCAGCTGTCCTCCAGTAGTTCTCAAAGATTCTAAAGGTTCTGAGTCCATAAGTACCCCAGATGACTTTCATCAGGCCCTGCCAACTTGAATACATCTAACTTATCTAAATATTCTTGAACCTGTTCTTTCCCCTAATTTGGCTTGAGTTCCTTCCCCCTTGTTTTTAATATTAATTGTGTTGAGTATCTGATCACCATTAACCTTTTTAGTGAAGACTGAAGCAAAATAGGCACTGACCATCTCAGCCTTCTTCATATCATCAGTCATTAGCTCTCCTTCCCAGCTAAGTAGAGGACTTCTTGTCATGTTCTCGGTTCGTATAAAGAGCCTCTTCTTCCTGCCTTTTATGTCCCTTCCTATGCATGACTCATTTTGTGCCTTAGAGGTTGGTTGTGTCAATACAAGCTTGTGCTCTTTTTTTTGTGCTCCTCCTTAGCAATTCATGCATATTTATACTTTTGGTAGGATTCGTTTTTGATTTTCAGGTCATTAAAAAGCTCCGGATGGAGCCATATTGGCCTGTGACTTTCTTCCTGTCTTTCCTTTGCATTGGGATGGTTTGCAGTTGTGCCTTTAATATTGTCTCCTTGAGAAACTGCCGGTTCTCCTGAGCTCCTTATGCCTTAGAGTTTCTTCCCTTTGGATCTTGCATGCCAGTAGTCTGTTAAAGTCAGAGTCTATTGTCCTTATTCCGCTGCTCTCACTCCGTCCTTTCCTTGGAAACATGACATCTCTCATTTCACAGTCACTTTCAGCCAAACTGCCTTCCACCTTCAGATTCGCTACCAATTCCTCCCTGTTGGTCAGAATCAGGTCTAAAAGGGCTGCCCCCTACTTATTTCCTTCACTTTCTGATACAAGAAGGTGTCCACAGTAAATGCCAAGAATTTATGAGTCAGCTCCCAGACTACTGCACTGGGCAGCACAGCATGGGGAGGAGGTGACCAGCCCTCTGTGGAGAAAGAAGTGGTTTGGGACTATTTAGAAAAGCTGGACGAGCACAAGTCCAGGGGGCCGGATGCGCTGCATCTGAGAGTGCTAAAGGAATTGGCGGATGTGACTGCAGAGCCATTGGCCATTATCTTTGAAAACTCATGGCGATCGGGGGAAGTCCCGGACGACTGGAAAAAGGCTAATGTAGTGCCCATCTTTAAAAAAGGGAAGAAGGAGGATCCTGGGAACTACAGGCCAGTCAGCCTCACCTCAGTCCCTGGAAAAATCATGGAGCAGGTCCTCAAGGAATCAATTCTGAAGCACTTAGAGGAGAGGAAAGTGATCAGGAACAGTCAGCATGGATTCACCAAGGGCAAGTCATGCCTGACTAATCTAATTGCCTTCTATGATGAGATAACTGGCTCTGTGGATGAAGGGAAAGCGGTGGACGTGTTGTTCCTTGACTTTAGCAAAGCTTTTGACACGGTCTCCCACAGTATTCTTGCCAGCAAGTTAAAGAAGTATGGGCTGGATGAATGGACTATAAGGTGGATAGAAAGTTGGCTAGTATGTCGGGCTCAACGGGTAGTGATCAATGGCTCCATGTCTAGTTGGCAGCCGGTATCAAGTGGAGTGCCCCAAGGGTCGGTCCTTGGGCCGGTTTTGTTCAATATCTTCATAAATGATCTAGAGGATGGTGTGGATTGCACCCTCAGCAAGTTTGCAGATGACACGAAACTGGGAGAAGAGGTAGATACGCTGGAGGGTAGGGATAGGATACAGAGGGCCCTAGACAAATTAGAGGATTGGGCCAAAAGAAATCTGATGAGGTTCAACAAGGACAAGTGCAGAGTCCTGCACTTAGGACGGAAGGATCCCATGCACCGCTACAGACTAGGGACCGAATGGCTCGGCAGCAGTTCTGCAGAAAAGGACCTAGGGGTTACAGTGGACGAGAAGCTGGATGTGAGTCAACAGTGTGCCCTTGTTGCCAAGAAGGCCAATGGCATTTTGGGATGTATAAGTAGGGGCATTGCCAGCAGATCGAGGGATGTGATTCGACATTGGTGAGGCCTCATCTGGAGTACTGTGTCCAGTTTTGGTCCCCACACTACAAGAAGGATGTGGAAAAACTGGAAAGAGTCCAGCGGAGGGCAACAAAAATGATTAGGGGACTGGAACACATGACTTATGAGGAGAGGCTGAGGGAGCTGGGATTGTTTAGTCTGCGGAAGAGAAGAATGAGGGGGGATTTGATAGCTGCTTTCAACTACCTGAAAGGGGGTTCCAAAGAGGATGGCTCTATACTGTTCTCAGTGGTAGCTGATGACAGAACAAGGAGTAATGGTCTCAAGTTGCAGTGGGGGAGGTTTAGGTTGGATATTAGGAAAAACTTTTTCACTAGGAGGGTGGTGAAACACTGGAATGCGTTACCTAGGGAGGTGGTGGAATCTCCTTCCTTAGAAGTTTTTAAGGTCAGGCTTGACAAAGCCCTGGCTGGGATGATTTAATTGGGGATTGGTCCTGCTTTGAGCAGGGGGTTGGACTAGATGACCTCCTGAGGTCCCTTCCAACCCTGATATTCTATGATTCTATGATTTTGTATTGTGCTATATAACTACCCAGACATCTGTTGGAAAAGTAAAAGTCCCCCCATTGCGACCAGGTCTTGCGTTTTGGTTATTTCTACTATTTGTTTTACAAATGCCTCATCTACCTCCTCTTCTTGATTTGGTGGCCTATAATAGACCCCTACCAGGATGTCACCCTTGCGTTTCCCCATTTTAGCTTTGCCCAGAGACTTTCAACTGGTCTGCCTCTCACCCCCTTCTGGACCTCAGAACAAGTGTATATATTCTTGACCTATAATGCAATACCACCGCCCTCTTTTCTCTGCCTGTCCTTCCTGAATAAGCCATAGCCCTCTATATCTATATTATAGTCATGAGATTTATCCCACCAAGCCTCTGGGATGCCAGTTAAGTCATATATCAGAGGGGTAGCTGTGTTAGTCTGGATCTGTAAAAGCGGCAAAGAGTCCTGTGGCACATTATAGACTAACAGACGTATTGGAGCATAAGGTGTTGTGGGTGAATACCCATTTCGTCGGATGCATGTAGTGGAAATTTCCAGAGGCAGGTATAAATATGCAAGCAAGAATCAGGCTAGGGATAACGAGGTTAGTTCAATCAGAGAGGATGAGGCCCTCTTCGAGCAGTTGAGGTGTGAACTAGATTAGCCACACCATCACCGGTTCATTCACCTGCACATCCAGCTATGTAATCTACGCCATCATGTGCCAGCAATGCCCCTCTGCTATGTACATCGGCCAAACTGGACAGTCCCTACGTAAAAGGATAAATGGACACAAATCAGATTTTAGGAATGGCAATATACAAAACCTGTAGGAGAACACTTCAACCGCCCTGGACACACAATAGCAGATTTCAAGGTAGCCATCCTGCAGCAAATAAACGTCAGGACCAGACTTCAAAGAGAAACTGCTGAGCTTCAGTTCATTTGCCAATTCGACACCATCAGCTCAGGATTAAACAAGGACTATGACTGGCTCGCCAACGACAAAAGCTGTGTCTTCTCCCTTGGGGTTCACACTCAACTGTTAGAAGAGGGCCTCATCCTCCCTGATTGAACTAACCTCATTATCCCGAGCCTGATTCTTGCTTGCATATTTATACCTGATATTATGCAGAACTGCCCTAGAGAGAAGTGGTGCTATTCTCCTGGCAGCTGAAATGGATGCAAAATCTGTCTCCCCCCCAATATCAAGAATGATGAAGAAATAGATATTGTAGGTTTTTTATGTTTCCCAGTAAGTGATGGGTCATTGATCAACAAAGCAGAAAGAGACTCAGGGAAAGAATTTGCACTAATAACTTCTCAAACCCAGAACAAACCCCTCCCTGGATCAGACAAAAACATGCCCTAAATGTTGCAGGGAACTTTGGAAGCTCTATCAGATGAACATTTCCACTACATGCATCCGCCGAAGGGGTATTCACCCATGAAAGCTTATGCTCCAATATGTCTGTTAGTCTATAAGGTGCCACAGGACTCTTTGCTGCTTTTACAGTTAAGTAATAATTTATCTTATTGTACTAATACTTCCAGTTCTTCCTGTTTATTCATCATACTTCTTGCATTTGTTTAGAGACAAATAGCATCTCTCTCGCCTAGATATTTCACTTCAGTACACAGGCTTCTGTTGTTAAAACAGCCAGGAGAGAAATTAGTCTTGTGCCTAACCTGCCTCAGATTTATCTGCTAAATTTCATCCCAGTATATACTAAGGTTAAGAGGACAGGTCTGGCTGTAACTTCCCCTGGGAAATGCCCATATGACCAGCCAAAGCATTAGCGTGCCTTGCCAAGGCTAGCAGAACCTAATTAAATAACACCCATTGGTACGATTGTCCTAAGTGCTTCCCTTCCACCTAAGTCCATAAATGACTCCACTTTTTGCGCCCAGCAAGGGACAGAAGGCTGGGCACAAAACTATGCAGAGACTCAGAGGTAGCAAGGAAAGGAAAGCTTTAAGTGTGTTTGTTTTCTCGGTACATATTCTAGAGGGCTTGGAATGTGTACATTTTAAATGTGCCTTTTCCCCATCCCAGCTGCCTCCACTGAGCCTGCATTCCTCTTCAGCACGTTCCTGGTGGAAGGAACTTTCCGAGCTGCATGTCCCAATTTGTGACTGATACGGCTGCATCTTCCCAGGCTCAATTAGCATCCGAAATCACAGTGAACAACGTGCTGTGACTCTGTGTGCTAGACAAGCTCAAGGATGCTGTGAAGCTATGCAACATTTAAACAAACAACATTTAGCGTACAGCAGATTTCAATCAAAAGCTAATGCTGTTGAAACACTCCTGGGTGGGGCTGTGGGGGAGGAAGAAACAGGGGCGCTTGCGTTTATCAGGGGGTGAAAATACTGGACTTGCCCCTTGCACAGGCTGCATGGAGCTGTTTGGCCCATCATCAATCATAAGCTTGATGAGCTCATTCATTCAGCGCAAGGGGCTGGGAGGGAAGGGTTTTGCTTTCTACTGGGCAAGGCACTGTTCTGTGCCCCAGTTCCCCCTCTGTACATTAGGGGATAACACTTACCTCCCCGAGGGGCTGCAGAGCTCGATGAGTGTTTGTAAAGTGCTTTGAGAGGCTGGGACGAAGAGGCAGGCAAGGGGTTGTACATCCCCACGCTTTCCATGCATGCCAAAATAAACGTATCAGCATGATCGAGCCAGGATTGGGCTTTCTAACCCACTGTGATTCAATGCTTCGATTTAAACCATCTTGCCTCCCTAAGGGGGATGTTTAAAAAAAATGTTATTAGACCAAAAGATTTGAACAACTGCAGAGTGAGAAGGAATGGGGTCTTTAAGGAGGAGGAGGGAGGAGCGAGAGAGTGACAGAGAGACTCACACCAAGAGGTTCTTCCAACTGGTCTCTTTGCATTTTGAAGCCTTTTCAGTGACATCACTGTTCTTGTCTTTATAATAAAGGGGACCTAGGAGTCTGCATTCAGTCTGAGCTCAGGCAGATAAGCATATTAGAAACAACAGCACCTCCCATCTATCACCACAGAACAGGCTGGCATTTTATTTTCACCATGGATTGAGGGGTTAAGCTTAGATAATTTAGAGATCAGACCTACCTTTCTTTTTCTTTTTTTACTGGCCATTCTTCTTGTGCTGGAAATATAAGATTTTAAATGGGAAGTTGATAGCTTCTTCTGCCAGCCTGAAAGGAAGATTCCCTCAACTCCTAGAGGACGCAGGTAAGAAACTAAATAATTCCTGATATTGTGCAGAGCTGCCCTAGAGAGAAGTGGTGCTATTCTCCTGGCAGCTGAAATGGATGCAAAATCTGTCTCTCCCCCAATATCAAGAATGATGAACAAATAGATATTGTAGGTATTTTATGTTTCCCCCCAATATCAAGAATGATGAACAAATAGATATTGTAGGTATTTTATGTTTCCCAGTAAGTGATGGGTCATTGATCAACAAAGCAGAAAGAGACTCAGGGAAAGAATTTGCACTAATAACTTCTCAAACCCAGAACAAACCCCTCCCTGGATCAGACAAAAACATGCCCTAAATGTTGCAGGGAACTTTGAAAGCTCTATTAGATTAACATGATCTATTTCTACTTCCTTAACGGTCAAAATCAATTCACTGGAGCAACCAGTGAACGGCAGGGCTCTGGATCATTCAGCCTGTGCATAGAATTGAAGCATGAGTGTTGGTGCTCGCTGTGGGAGCATAGCGATAGCCTTAGACGTGGAAGGAGTGTGAAGGGAACTGCTCGTATTCTTGTGCAGCTGAACGGGGCCCTGAAGGATGTGACAATGACCGCTCTGTGTTTATCGATTAGGGTTATGTCAGCAGAACATTTTCCCTCCAGGTGGCTGAGCAGGAACAGATAACTGTCTGCATGTCTTGATCTCCGGGCCACCTGTAACCTTGTTCTTTGGTGCCGCGATTCTGTTCCCAATGGGAGGGAAATGTGTGCATGCGGGAGATACTTCAACAAGGGGTGTAGCTTGGACAGCCTAGATGAACTCCTGAGTGCCCTGGAACAAGGTATAAGGAGGAGCCAGTCACATGAAGGGGAAGAGGCTCCTGCTTGGTTGGCTTTGCCCTGCAGAGTGGGGTGTGTGGTGTTTCCCGGGGTAAAGCATTGTCGCTCCAGAGAGTGGGGGAGAATTACACACTGCCAGACAGTAGGGGGTCAGCCTGGGATGGTCCGCACCAGGAATTCAGCCATCTGGATGAGGTGCTGAGCAGACAATTCTTAGCACGTGGGCAGTACCAGGATGGCCAGGAAAGTTAAAGATCAGTGGCTTGATCATGCCAGGGCCTTCTGCACAAGGGTGTGCGTGTGTGGGGGCTGGGGGTAAGGACTATCACACCCCCTGTGCCTGGCCTGCAATAGGGTCACATGGATTGGGGCCCTGGCATGCAGGGATGCTTCCCTGGGAGTAACTGGATAGAGAGTGGGCAAGGGGGCGAAGCCCTGGTTCCCCGTGGAACCCATGGGAGCTGGCTGGCTGCACGTGGAGTACGCTGCACCCTGGAAAGGGCTGTCGCTGACAGAGCCCCAGCGGGGAATGATGAGAGTCTGTGCCATGGAGGAACCTCTCTGAGGACCAGGCTCCTTGTGCTTCCCCACTGATCGTTCCTCAGGGCTGTGCCTGAAAGTGTGACCCAGCCCTCAGCTTTTAGGAATGGCTGGGGGAGGGAGTTTGGACAGGGCTTAGAGTAAGTGTCTGGAAATCTCCCTGGACTGAGCCTGATAGCTAAAAACCTACATTCAGACCTGACAGCGACAGCACCAGCACCAGACAGCCCAGAACCTGCCCTTTGTCTGGCCAAAGCTTTCAGGGCGCTCACCCAGAGCTGTCCTCTAGTAGGATGCTCATAGCATTCCCACTGTAACACAGTTCTTTGCTCAGGGGCAACTCAGCTGGCGAATAAGAGACATTAGAGATTAAAAAGGCCTATTATGTCCCACGTAGACCAGCTCCTGTAAAGGGGGCAGGGGCAGGAGAGGATTGTTCATCCCCTCCAGTTTGTATTTTCGCTGGATGTAAACGCAGAAAATCTCATCCAAATGATTGCAGGCATCTATCCATCCATCCATCACAGAGATACTGGGCTGGAAGAGACCTCGCGAGGTCATCGAGTCCAGCCCCCTGTCCTTGGCAGGACCAGATGAAGCAAGCCCATCCCTGACAGGTGTTTGTCCAGGCTGTTCTTAAAAATCTCCAGTGATGGGGATTCTACAACCTCCCTTGGAAGGAAGCCTGTTCCAGAGCTTAACTACCCTGAGAGTTAGAAAGTTTTTCCTAATACCTAACTCAGTCTCCCTAGCTGCAGATTAAGCCCATCACGTCTTGTCCTACCTTCAGTGGACATGAGAACAATTGATCTCTGTCCTCTTTATAACAACCTCATATATTTGGAGACTTATCAGCCCTCTCCCCCCCGCATTCTCTTCTCTAAACTCAACATTCCCAATTCTTTCAACCTTCCCTCATCGATCAGGTTTTCTAAACCTTTTATCATTTGTGTTACTATCCTCTGGAATCTGTCCAATTTGTTCACATCTTTCCTAAAATGTGGTACCCAGAACTGGACAGAGTCCTCCAGCGCGGGCCTCACCAGTGCCAAGTATACTGGGATAATTACCTCCCGTGTCTTACACACAGGAACAATGGGACATCACTCTTGTTAATACAGCCCCAAATTGACTCCTTCTACATGAGAGTCACTCTAACTCCCAAAATGTTTTCTGCAGTACTGCTGCCTAGCTTGTTATTCCTCTTCGTGTAGCTGTGCATTTGATTTTTCCTTCCTAAGTGCAGTACTTTGCACTTGTCGTTATTGAATTTCATCTTACTGATTTTAGACCCATTCTTCAATTTATCAAAATCTTTTTGAATTCTAATCCTGTCCTCCAATGTGCTTGCAATCCCTCCCATCTTGGAGTCATCTGCAAATTTTATAAGCCTACTCTCTACTCCGTCATCTAAGTCATTAATTAAAATATTGAATAGCACTTGACCCCGGACAGACCCCTGTGGGACATCACTTGAGAAGTCCTCCCACCTAGGGACAGACAAGCATCGATATCTACTCCTGAGTAGGGTTTTTCAACCAGGTGTGCACCCACCTTATAGACACTAAATCTAGACCATATTTCCCTGATTTGCTTATGAGAATGTCATGTGGGACTGGGTCAAAATCAAGATAAACACATACTGTGTTTTCACAGTATGCATCCGATGAAGTGAGCTGTAGCTCACGAAAGCTTATGCTCAAATAATTTGGTTAGTCTCTAAGGTGCCACAAGTCCTCCTTTTCTTTTTGCGAATACAGACTAACACGGCTGTTACTCTGAAAGATAAACACAGCTACTCCTTCCCCTACCCACTAGGCTGGCTACCCTGTGAAAGAGGGAATTAGGTTGGTTTGACATGATTTACTCTTGACAAATCCCTATTGACTATTCCTTATAACCCTGTTACCTCTATGTTTGAACAAACAGATTAATAATTTGTTCCAATATCTATCTAGCCTCCCTCCCTCACCGTACAGATTTATCTATCTAGATTGCAAGCTCTTTGGGTCAGGGGCTGTCAGTACCTAGCACATTGGAGCCCTGATTACTGTTTGAGGCTGATATGTACAATACAAAAAATATCTACCTAGCTACTTACCTCTTCTGTAAATCATCTCTCACTGTAGTAGTGAGGCACTCTCTCTTTTGATGAAGGACTAGAGCAGGATGCTTGCATTCCTTTCTTCACTACAGGCCTATTATTAAAAGTCCTTTGCTCTTTAACCTGCAGTGGCAATAAAAGTGGGACAAGCCCTGGAGAAAGGATGAGCCATGCCAGACCCGCAGCCTGAACCTGAACGTCCACACGGCAATTTTATAGCTCTGCAGCCCGAGTCCAAGTCAGCTGCCCCGGGCCAGCCTCAGCTCTGCTGCCTGTCTTTTATTGCAGTGGAGACATGCCCTTATTAGCAACCCCAAACCCAAGGCCCTGCTGCTCCATCCCCTCATGAGGCCAGACAACACTGACGGGTGCCTCATTGCTGGTTGCTGTGCAGAAGATATTGTGCTGTTGTGCGAGTCTGACTCTCTTTCTTGTTGAGCAAGGACATCAGCAGAAAACTCAGGCACTGAGAGCCAATTTGCATGCAAATCTCCTTTAGGGAAGAGAAACACTCAAAGCGCAAGGGATGGAATTAGTCTGAAAACAGAAGGGCAGATCCTGAGCTGGTGTAGATGGCCAGAGCTGCATTGACTTCAGTGGGGCTCTGGCAATTCACACCAGCTGAGGATCTGCCTTGTTGTGGCACCTGCACATTAAGAGGCATGATAATTACACAGCCGAGCTGCACCGCCCACTCCCATGGTGTCATTGTGCTCACCCTCATTATGTTCCTACACTAATTACACAAATGCAATAATGGAATGCCAATTACGCAGAAGACTTTTCTGCTGGGTGGATTTTCCCTTCAACCTTGCCTCTCCCATTAATGTTCTGCCTATGAGTTAATAAGTTGTTTACTTCATTTGACACATTCCAAGCTGGTTTGTACATATCTAGGGAAATAGTCTTGTACAAATATTCCTTCTCTCATTTCTCTATCTTTCCTGCTCTCATTTCTCTATCTTTCACTGATCCACCTATACCCGTTTCTGCATCAATCCCCAGGCACATCTATCTATCTATGCACATGCCTATCTCAGTTTCTATATCTGCACCACACTGATACCCATTGTTTCTGAGTGTCTTGTCACAAACCTTCTTCCAACTTGAAACTTCTCTATTGTCAAAACACTGAAATTTCCATAATTCTCCTATTGTCTTTCACAGCTGAGCAAAATTCCTGCCAGGCCATGGATGACCCCAGGATGGAGTCAGAAGGCAGAATCAACAAAACGATCTCTTCTTTAACGAGCCATAAAAGGAACTTGACATATTCGCCCTACTACCAGCACTCCCTGCCTGTTGCCGCTATCTATATAATCTCCTACTTGTTTATCTTTGCCTTGTGCATGGTTGGGAACAGTCTGGTTTGCTTCATTGTGCTGAAGAACAGCCGGATGAGAACAGTGACCAACCTCTTTATCCTCAACCTAGCCATCAGCGACCTGCTGGTTGGGATTTTTTGTGTGCCCACTACACTCGTGGACAATTTAATCACAGGTAAGGAGAGAGGGTGACAGGTAAGGAGAGAGGGTGACACCGAGTGCTCTCTGTGCTGGCCAGACCCCCAGCAGTGTCCCACCTACAAGAGTTAATGAGAAGAGAGACACTGCTGAGTGCTCTGAGCACAGGACTGACCCAATCCCAGCTTCCTCTGGGTTGTCAGGCACATAACTTCACTGCTCTGGGCCATTTACATACACACCTGCCTCAGAGGGGAGGTGTCGGCTAATACTTATTCATGCCTTTGAAGAAGGAAATTGCTTTATAAATGCGAAGTGTAAGGAAACCACTAAGACCTAAAGCAGCCTTAGGAACACAGGCAATGCAGCTCCATGGGGAGCATCCAAAGGTGTGAACAGCTGAGAGAGACAGGGATCATTTAGGGTTGTGCGAGTGGTGCAAAACTAGCCAACATTTGCAAACCTGGGTGCCTCGTGGCAGACTCCTAAATAAATGCTGCCTCGTTTGCAAAGGAAGCTGAGTCTCTGTAGTTCCCACTGGCTTCCATGGGATCAGCAGCTGCTCAGCACCTTTGAAAAATGAGCCCCCTGTCTGGATCAGGCCCTTGGTCTCTACGGAAAGGTGTGGGGCTGCTGCTGGAAGTGCCTCTCATATGGTAGAACAGGTCAGGAGAGTCTCTTCTTCCAGTCCCGAGCTGGCCCAGTGATGGCTGGGCCTGTCCCCAAGCCAGGACTCTCCACAGGGATCAATGCTGTTCCCACCGGCTTCACTACGTGTCTGCTGAGCACAGCAGCTCCCTCCCCTCTAGACTAGAGCACCCAGGGGTTGTTCTGCCGTGCTGCCTAGGCCTGGCTAGGGGTGAATGGCTCAGCACTTCCTGCTCTGGCCCAGGAGCACCTTGGAATAATGCCCTAGCCAGAGGGCTCAGGCAGGAGGCAGCTGGCATCTGTGTGGTCTCAGGCTTGGAGCCTGGAAAAAACAAGGACTGTCTAACACATTGAAGCTTTTATGGTTGCTGGCACGCAAAGCCCTTGGAGAGTTAAGGACACTGGGTTGCTCTGAGACACGCTCGCTAAATGGGCCACAGAAATGTCTCTCATTTTCTCTAACTGCTAAATGAATTCTCGGCTCGCTGGAGTGAGGGGCTGACAGTGCCGCCCAGGTGCAGGGAGAGGAGATGCTGTATAAACTTCCCACACACATCTCTGCCAAGCGACACCAGTCCAGACCTGCTGTGACCCCTGCCAACCCAGGGACCCTGGCAGCTCTGCCAGTGAACAATCTCTGCTACTGCAAGTCCAGAGCTCCCACACAGCCCTGCTAAGGCACATCAATCCTGACCCACAGGCAATGTTCCCTCTAATTTTTGACAGGCTGTGTGCGCAAAAAATTTCTTCTGTGCAAATTTTTGACATGCCGTGTGTGCAAAAAATTTCTTCTGTGCAAATTTTTGTGTGCACAGTGTTTTGCCGTGTGCGCAGGGTTTAGGATCTGTGTGTGCGCACACACGCGCGCATCTTAGGGGAAACAGTGCCCACAGGGCTTGCTGCTCCAGGTCTGGTCTTCCACACTGCTCTTTAATATCTGTCCTGCAGCCCCCCTCACATGGCTCTGCCAGTCCCCTTCGATCCTGACCTGCAGCACCCCATGATTGCCCAGGCCCGCACCCCATCACTCCCCAGATCTGCCAATTGTTCTCAGTTGGACATTTCATATACAAGTATAAGATGCTAACTTGTCTGAGTTCCTGTAGTGAGATGACTGCTGCTTTGGTAGAGAAGAGCCGCTAACGATGAAATCACCCCCAACAGCTTCTCTGACGGGTAGGGGCTTAATGTGCAAGCTGCAGGGACGCTTTTCAGCTGCAGCCTGCAATTAGTCCTGTATTCGGCCACAGCATCCTCTCCCAATCTCTCTATCATGTGATCTCCCCTGGGGAAAGCAAACTGCATTGGCATTTCATGGTTTTTCCACTGAATGCATCCGATGAAGTGAGCTGTAGCTCACGAAAGCTTATGCTCAAATAAATTGGTTAGTCTCTAAGGTGCCACAAGTCCTCCTTTTCTTTTTGCGAATACAGACTAACACGACTGCTACGCTGAAACCTGAGTTGAAACTGCACCTCTTGGGTTTGATGAGCTTCTGCTTCCCCCAGACTCACACTGACCCGTGTCTGATTGTTTTCTTCTAGGCTGGCCCTTCAGCAATGGAATCTGCAAGATGAGTGGGCTGGTTCAGGGTATGTCTGTGTCCGCGTCTGTTTTCACGCTGGTGGCGATTGCGGTGGACAGGTGAGAAGGGGCTGCACAAGGGACAGTGCAGCTGCAGCAGCATAAACGGAAGCTCCCCCACCCCCTGACTTTAAATAAAGCAAATCCGGTGCCAACTGCCAGGTTCAAAGCACAGGGCTCGGAAACCCCTTCTGACTCTCATTAAGATCAATGGGGAAAGATTCCCAGAGATTTACACCGGGACTGGAACAGGCTCTTTATCCAGCAGCTTCCCCACACTGCCCTGCCAAGGTGCGGAGGGGGAACCTTGCTCGGTGCACGAATGTGACTCAGGCCTCAAGGCCCATTTGGCCCTTAGGCCAGGTCGACACCACAGAACTTTTGCTTGCATAGCTCTGTTGGTCAGGGGTGAGATTTGTGGCCAACAGAGGTGTGCTGGCAAAAGGTGGAGGCAGGCATGAGCTAGACAGCAGCATCTAAAGCGCAGCGTCGGTGTAAGCGGTGTCCACACTGGGAGCGCTTGGCTGCTATAGTACACCAGCAGAGCGGTACTGGCCAAGCCTTCCAAGGGCAGGCCTGGCCGTAGGTGCTATGTTGCCAGTCCAGGACAGTTCTGCTGGTGACTTTTGCCTAGCAGATGCCTGCCCACATGCAAGCCCCAAGCGCCTTCCACACAAGGGCCCTGAGCAGCCATCAGCTAGGACCTGCTAGCACAAGGGGCAGGACAGAGCTGTGTGCTGCTGGGGGTGCCTCTTCTTCCCTTGATCAATCCCTGAGCCATCCAGTCCCAACGCCAGGGTTTCCATGTCTGAAATTTGTGATGCTGTGCTGAGCGTGAACGGCTTCAAAGGCTGATATTTTTGCAAGACAACTACGTTTAATTAAAAACTCAATTACTTGGAGAACGGTTATGGGGCTGCTGAATTAATAACTCCAAAATGGTTTCAAATAAGAAACAGCCAGAATCAAAAGGTTATTTCCACTCCCGTACGTTTTAATCATTAAGAGCCATGTGCCTCCTCACAGCCATTCACATCAGCACAATGTGGCAAAGGCAGATAATTATCTCAATCAAGTAGGTTTCCTTGGCTTGCAGTCTTGTGCTGCAGGATAATTGGGGGAGTTTGACTTTATGAGTGAACCTGCAAACACCAGATAAGACTGGAATGGAAGGGTAGGCCACTGGTTCTACCTTCCCGCTTCCGGGCACATGCCAGCTTCTTACTGATCAGACTTAGGAAGAAAATTGTCCTCTGTGCAGGTGATTCTGTAAATGCCTGTTGCAGGTTTTTTTGAACCTTCTTCTGAGGGCAGCTGGTACTGGCCCCTGTCAGAGGTGAGATACTGGGCAAGAGGGACTCCTGGTCTGAGCTAATCTGGCAACCCCTCTGTCCTAAGAAAAATGTTATTTTTAGAGCTGGTTGAAAGTTTTTCTCTGAAAGAGGGGCAGTGCTGGAAGGTGGCAGGGTAGTGGGTTTTGTTTTGTTTTGTTTTTAAATGGTGGAAAATGGATTTTTTGAACAAACAGAAACTCATGAAAAATTTCCACTTTTGTCAAACGGGTTGGGCTTTCATTTAAAAGCTCTCTCCCCTTCTGCCTCTCACGCTTGGAACGAGCGTCCCCTCCACAGCCACAAACCTTACTCATCCTCCTCCTCAAACCTCCTTTGCCGTGAAGCCTACATAAACCTGACAACAGTCATGTTGCTGGTGTCCCGAGACCACTGCCTATCATCCTGACCAGCACTGTCTCAGTGTTTCCTTGTACTCCCCCGTCTGCCTGTCCCCACCTGCTGTGCTTGTCTTACACTTAGATCATCAGCTCCTCAGAGCAGAAACCATCCCTTTGTTCTGTGTTTGTACTGCGCCTAGCAGAGCAGGGGCCTAGTCCAGGACTGGGGCTCCTTGGTGCTATGGTAATACAAGGAATCAACAACCAGTACCTCCACTACAGAATGGGGGTACAGTGTAAAGACGCAAGCAGTGAAATTCTGGCTCTGTTGAAGTCAATCCTGGCATTTTAGCAATGATCCAGGATTTCACCCCTTCTCTCTTTCAATGGAAGTTTTACCATGACTTCAATGGAAGCAGAATTAGGCCAATACTAAGAGCTTTGGAAAAACCCAGCAAGTGTTTGGATTAGATAGTGGGGACCCCTGCCCCTTTCCACCTCTGTGGGTGGGCCCAAGAAGACATGATCTGGGAGTTACCTACCAGTATCCTTGGCCCAAGGTAATCATGCACCATGTCCCAGGAGAACCCCGTACTGCTCTGTGCTTAGATTCCATTTGAGTCTTGCTCTGTGGAAGTTTCTCAGTAGAACTCACCTACCTGTGTGTTGGTTTTGCACCAGGTTCCGATGCATCATTTACCCCTTTAAATCCAAGCTCAGCCTGCTCAAGGCCCTGAACACCATTGCGGTCATCTGGGTCCTGGCCATCACCATCATGTGCCCTTCTGCTGTCATGCTCACAGTGGTGGAGATTGAGGATCACTACATGGTGTACAAAGACAACCAGAGCCTGGCTTACCCCTTGTATTCCTGCTACGAGGCCTGGCCCAACAGTGAGATGCGCAAGGTCTACACCACTGTCCTTTTTGCCCACATCTACGTGGCCCCATTGACCCTCATCATGGTCATGTACAGTAGGATTGGCATTAAACTCTACAGGTCATCGGGCCCGGTGAGCAAGCACAGGGTGGAGAACCAGGAGTGCTGCAGTGCTGCTGTCTCCAGGCGGAAGGTCAAGGTAATCAAGATGCTCATTCTGGTGGCCCTGCTCTTCATGCTTTCCTGGCTGCCCCTGTGGACCCTGATGCTGTTCACAGACTACACCAAGCTGGATGACAACCAGATCAACCTGCTGACAGGCTACATCTTCCCCTTTGCGCACTGGCTCGCCTTCTCCAACAGCAGCGTCAATCCCATCATCTATGGCTACTTCAATGAGAACTTCAAGCGGGGCTTCCAGACAGCCTTCAAGTTCCAGATTTGCTCGGAGGACATAGGGCACCACAAGGCCTATTTGGAGAAGGTGACGGGCAGCACCAGTGGCTTCAGCACTCGCAACAAGATCTTCACGGACAGGGAATCCTCCGACTCCATCTGCCTCAAGAACCTGCATGCCAAATCCCCCTGCCTCATGCAGAATGGACAGGCCCAGAAACAGGGACTTCACCTGCAGGATATTGATAAAATCACCCCTCTGAACAAAGTCTGCAAAGCATGGGATGATTGAAACAACTGGTGAGATGGGAATGCGGTCTCTTTCCATTTGCAAATGTCACTTTTATTTGTCACGGTGATGCGTGTGCAGTGATGAGTATTTTCCCTTCAGGCCTGGGTACCTAGCTATTCATATTCTGTTTTGTAAATGCACAATGAATCACATGGGGCTGCTGTTCAATATTCCTACTGATGCACAGATATCTGTCAATCGCTTTCAGTGTGTAGTTGAGGCTAGCTGTCATATAAAATGTCCATGTATTAAAGCTAATACTGCATGCAGAGTTTCCTTGGCTTGCAATCAGCATGTGGTGTTTTGGGGGTGGAAAAATGTATTTCACAGGGTCAGGATTCAGTTTTGCATTTAAAAAAAAAAGTCTATGAGGATTTGTCTTTTTGTTTTAGCAAAGTGCTGTCTGTCAAGCTCTTCCTGCAGTGGCGCCGCCCCATCTGTTATATGTGCAGAAGAGAATCCCAAAGCTGATGGGGCAGCCAAAGTCTCTCTCTGGATGCTCTTCCAACCTTCCAAGGGCCGTACTTCAGTACACAAGCTGAACCATTCCAGGAGCGCCGCAGTGTTACACAAGAAATTGCAGCTGTATCCAGGGAGAGTGCCACAATAAACACGCCACCCTTTTGGTGCTAATATCACTTTAAAACTGAAAGGATTTAAAATAAATAAATAAATAAATAAAATAAAATAAAATAAAATAAAATAATCTAGGCCCCAATCCAGCAGAGCACGTAAGCAGATGCTTATCTTCAAGCATGGGAGCAGGCAGGTTCCTGATGCTTTTCACCATTCCTACTCCTTGACCCTGACTAGACTAGAAATATGCGCCGGTTTAACTAAATAGATTAAAAAAAAAATCTAATTCAACAAGTGCAAACTCTTAACACAGATACACGTCAGATGGTTTAACCTTTATTTAAACAGGTTCAGTTGAGTCAGTAAGTTCCAGTGAAATAGGCAAGGGTTAGACTGGTTTAGTGCGCCTGGATTAGGCGTTTTCCCCAGTATAATGGATCAATTTTCTGATTGATTTATTTCAGCCAGTGCACTCATCTAGTACGGACTAGGACTTTGTTACCGCTTGGCACTTTGCTCAGCAAAAATTCCCCCTGTGGACACAATGAACTACTGAAACAATGGAATAACAGACATCACCAAAGACCGTGGGCCAAATTCTGTTCATTTACACTTGTGTAAATCTAGAGTAATAGCAGTTACTCCAGATTCACATTGCTGTGTCAGAGGGGAGAACTCACCTCACCATCTCCCCAGCTGCCAGGGGTTGCGTGGGGACAATGCAGAACTGTGTGTCCCCCACGGGCATTGCCATTTCAGAGCCCCTCAGCAGAGCTTGTGATGTGGAATACACAGTGTGCCTGTTCCAGTGATTGGCCCTTGGAGATTTCACTGGCAACACATCCTGAGCAGGCGTCAGCCACACAGGTCTGCTAGAACATGAGTCTGTTGTGCTCTTTGATCCACCTGTACCCATTCTTTGAATGTAGATTAGCTCATGCAAATTGTACAAACAATAGCCTAACTATTTCCTGTTAGTTACAACGCCCATGCTAAATCAGCTCATGTCTATTCATAATCACACTGTGAATCAGTTACTTTTCCTCACGCCTGTGTCTTGCTCCTGCGATACATAGGGAAATTCACTACAGTGTTTTAATGGGTTCTGTGTCACTTCTCTGGATTTCTGGGATTTGCGGCCACGAGAAATGGAGGAAGGACTCCAAAGAACAAAGGGGATTGGAAGCAGAAAGAACTGAATATAAAGAGGACAGTCTAAAATGAGCTTCCAAACTAATGCTGTGCCTTCCTAATTAATCTAGCAGGGAATCTCAATATTTAAATGCAGAAAACTAGATCCTGGATGCCAACAGAAATTCCTGCCCATATGCATTAAAGACCAAAAGGGACCATTGCATTTTGCCCCAACCTGAGTTCCAGGAGAAAATGAATCCTGCACCAAAGAGCAGCCTTGAAACCAATGTGTCCTGAACCACATGATCACACCATAAAACATCAGGTTGGATTAGCTTTCCCCACTCAGGCCAGAGGCGTCGGGGAAAGGGAGCCCAGGAAAACCTTCTCCAGGCCGTTGCTAATGAAATTGCACAGAATACACCTGATTCTGTCCAAACCTTGAGGCCATCTGTTTCTGTTACAGGGCCTCCCCTGGCTGCTCCATCATACCAAACATGGCTGGCAGGTTACTGATTCAGGGAGGATGTTGTGAATTTGTTTTTCATCTGCAGTCCAGTAAATTAAACTTGAAGCTTAATCCTCATTTGTCCAGTCTCCTGGAAGAAAAGCCAAAGGCCCTGTTCTCAATTGAATCCATCACCTGCATGTATAACTAGCTCTTTTGGCAGACAGAAGAAGGATCAAAACAATTGTGCAGAGAGGGTGGTTCCTACTTAAATAAGAAATCAATCCAGTATGAAGGCTTCCACGCTCAGGCAATTAGTGCTGGATATATTGCTTGCTTTATCGACTCATCTGCAGGGGGCTTTTAGAAACTCATTAATTAACACCTCTGAAATCACTTTGTCTACAGTGGCAAAAACTGTTGTTTTTCTGCGTTGTTGCCAGCACATTGCATTATACAGTTATTCAATTAATATGACAACACACACACACCCCCAGCGCTCTCATATGCCAAGAAGGGTTTGTTCCCTGGGAGGTTTCCTTCCACCTTCTTCCCAGTGAATGGAAATGCTGCCCTTTGTCAGCGGGATTTGGAGAACAACCGTATGGGTGATGCAAACCCAACTCCTCATTCCCAGAGACTCCCCAATTACTGCTGGTGATTTATGTGTTTGGAGACAGATTGGGGCTGATTCTCATTCACACAAGGGCCCCTTCACAGTGCTCTGGCAGGGGAAAGGGGCCTTAAAGTGAGTGTAACTACGTTTATTAGCATAACTCAGAATCAGCTGGCTGGAGTGTCTGTTGGTCCAGTGTGAGTTCAAGGGGCAATAATATTATATTAGCATGTGGGAGTCCCAGCTGAGATTGGGGGCCCCTCTGTGCTGGGGCCTGTACAAATGCATAGTGAGAGACCGTCTCTGCCCCCAAGAGCTCATGGGTCTGAATGAGCAAGACAGAGGAGGGTGGGTGAAGAGATATATCCTGCCCATTTTACAGAGGGAGAACTGAATCACAGAGAGGCAAAGTGACTTGCCTGAGGTCACACAGCAAGTCAGTGACAGAGCAGGGAATTTAACCCAGATCTCCTAAATTCTGTTCTATACGTAAGCCACAGGACCATCCTTCCTCCGTTAAGTACTACGTGCTGAGTTCTCCTCCCTCAGAGCTCACCTGACATAGCAGAACAATGAAGACCAATAACACTGAACATGTTTACAGAAATTTCCATTTTCAAAGCACTACACATAGACATTAACTCAGTAATCTG
Source organism: Natator depressus (assembly GCF_965152275.1). Taxonomy (NCBI): domain Eukaryota; kingdom Metazoa; phylum Chordata; order Testudines; family Cheloniidae; genus Natator; species Natator depressus. Next base: position 2,231,055 of record NC_134259.1, read on the forward strand.
CACAATGCCCTAGGGAGGTTCTGGGGAAACTTGAGGCACAGAGTGGCCAAGTAACATACTGAATAGCACAGAGAGGCAGGATTAGAACTCATGACCAGACTACGCAAGGAAGAGTTACCATTAGAACAACTTCAGGAAAAGAATTAATTGAACATCTCGTTTATAACTTAGTATCATAGAAATTTGAGATGGGAAGTCCACTCAGCCTCCTTTCTAGTCAATGCAGGGCTCCCCTTATGGACTGTGTAGTATTGGAACAGTATTGGAACAGCCGCTGGCCCTGTGGTGTGTTGAGGACCACACAGAGTTACCCACCCCACACCAGCTCTGTCTCAAATCAGAGCAGCAGGGAATGAGAACATGACTGTTTACTGGACTGGCTGATTCAGAGGACTCTCTGGAGACTGGTCCGGGTGCATCTACACTGCACCATAAACTGGGGTCTGTGGGACCCACAGCTGCAGACTTTGTCTTTCCAAGCCTGCACTTGTGCGTCCTCCCTGCATTGTAAACCCAGGTTTACAATTGCTGGACTAGGCTGGAGTGACAATACTACACACAGACCCAACTCAAGTCGCCTACAAACCCAGGCTTGAGCTGCATCCACACTGCAAAATGACAGGGCTTGGCCCTGAATCCCAGCAGGACTTGGGCTTGAACCCAACCCCTAAGACCTGAGGGCCAAGTCAGAAAGATTTGTTTGCCAGAAGATCTGGGAATGAGTGACAGCGGATGGATCACTTGATGATGACCTGTTCTGTTCATTCCCTCTGGGGCATCTGGCGTTGGCCACTGTCAGAAGACAGGACACTGGGCTAGATGGATCTTTGGTCTGACCCCGTAGGGCCGTTCTTACGCATGTGGTAGTGGGGGGAGGGGTTGGACTCAAAGCTGAGCTTGAGCCCAAGTTTACAAGGCAGTGTAGACAGACCATAGGTTTCCAGCAGCACTTGATGGCTCTCACTTTCACTTTACGTGTTTGACAGCTATTACCTTAATGGAATCTGCCATTCGAGCGTCACTCCCAAACCCATTGCCATGATGCAAATAGCATCTGAAGGGATGTGATTCGCTGGGAAAGGCTCAGAGTCAGCAGCTATCACGACTTTGAGGTGGGAAGCCAAGCATACTAATGAACCTCTGGCTGTTCAGGGCAGTGCAGAATTCTGCTGCCCTTGGGGGAAGGGGGCTTATCAGCGCGACCAATGCCAGGCAGAGAGGTGGTAGAGGTAGTTTGAGCCGTTCCTTTTTTTGTCCCAGCCTCTCACTGAGTTCAGGGAGATGGATGGAGGGGAGATGGGGCAGAGGGACGCAGCGGGAGGGAAATGGTCCTCTTTCAGCAGTGCCTTTGCTTCAGATTGATATTGCACAGAATGGGCCCCATGCTGGTGCAGATCAGGAGTAATCCCACGGACGCCGATGGATTGACATTGGTGTTCGAAGTTTTTGGTCATGTGAAAAAAGAATGTTGTCAACGTTTTTCTTCAAAAAATTTCAGGATTCATTGAAAACCCAACCCCTCTCCCCCTTAACTGAAACCAGTCCTGATCAGAACCGGGGAAATTCAGCTGGAAAGGGGCATTTCCCCTAGAAATTTACTTTTTGATAAAAAAAGCCATTTTTCCTCCAAAACCGTTCCAAATGAAAACTAGCAGCTGTAGGTGCAAGGGAGAGCCCTGTGTTCCTGACTCCACCATTCTAGGATTTTAGCACATGTTAGTGACTGGCATTTTGCATATGCTCTGGCCAGACCCAGACTGGAACCTTGGCTGCACTTGGCTAGGAGTGGGGCCTGTCCGTTCTGAACTGGTTTGCTCACTGCTTGATATCCCAGCACACCAGGCGTTGCAAATGAGAGCAGCCAGCAACTTAGAAATGTGACACCCCTGTCCTATTTGAAATGGCATAATGCAGCCCTACGTGTCTATTCCTGCTGCCTTCCCACAGAGTAGGATCTGGTATTCTAGCCCTCCCATGGATTTCACTGGAGTCCCACTGATTTGAGGGTCGGGGGGGTGGGGGGGCTGGCAGAGGAGGGTACCAGGGAACATAAGGGCAGCAGACTCACACCTTAACGCAGCTCAGGGTTAGAGAGTTCTAGTGGCATGTTTATACGACACCAATCCAGCAAACCCGTCCCGAGCACCAGGGCATCTGTGGTAGCTGCCTCTTCATCCCACAAGTAATCAGACTTCTGCCTATTGGCAGTGTGCATCTGTCTGAAGGTTCAAAGGCATAAATCACCATTGAATGACTTTGATCACCGCCATATCAGATGCAAGCAAACTGCATTTCCCCACTTCACATCCGATGAAGTGAGCTGTAGCTCACGAAAGCTCATGCTCAAATAAATTGGTTAGTCTCTAAGGTGCCACAAGTCCTCCTTTTCTTTTTGCAAATACAGACTAACATGGCTGTTACTCTGAAACCTTTCCCCACTTAGAAGATGAAAGCAGGCGTACACATGTCGAGGGCCTGACAGAATAAGCAGAATAGGGAGTCGAGAAGCACGTAGCAGTGTGCATTGGGACAGCTGGGCTCCTTCAGCAAGGGGGGCGGCTGGGCTGTAAGGTTGTTCTCTGTACAGATGGAGAGGAAGGAATAGCCAGCACATCTTGCCAGCTGTCACTGCACCACAATGCCTTCCTCTGGGACAATCCATGAAGGACAGGAGGCATGTGACGTATCTATCATGATGCGGCTTGAGCGCTTGCTGGGTCTGGCTGAGCAGCAGTCACAATGGATCGTGATCTGTAGCTTGTCAAGGGAAATACAGAAACGATGGCGTTAGGACTGTTATTATGTGCATTTCAGCAGAGCTCAACACCTCACACAGGAGCCTTGGTACCGATGTTCCCTCTAATTTTTGACAGGCTGTATGCGCAAAAAATTTATTCTATGCAAATTGTTGTGCGTGCGGTGTTTTGCCATGTGTGCAGGGTTTAGGGTCTGTGTGCGCACATGCACACAGCTTAGAGGGAACAGTGCTTGGTACCATGTTGGGCAACACAGATAATGAATTCTAATGACTCCCTTGGGCTTGATGAGTTCAAGGGAGGCACTGGGCAAGTCTCTGCCCCTTTCTCTGTTTCCCTGTCTGAGAAATGGGTGCAATGATGCTTTTCCAGCTCCCTGGGTGGGAGTCGCTTCAGAAGAGCAAGGCCTATGGCTACTCTGGAGAGCTTACAGCCGTGCACCTGCACTGATGCAGCTGTGTGCTCTCGGTGTAACCGCGCTAAGCCAACAGGAGGGAGCTCTCTGGGCAACTTGACTATCCCACTAAGGAGCAGTGGTAGCTATGGTGGTAGGAGATGCTCTTGAGCCAACATAGCGCTGTCCACACTGACGCTTAGGTCGGTGTAACTTATGTCTCTCACGGGGGTGGCTTATTCACACCCCTGAGCAACATAAGTTACACCAACATAAGTGGTAGTGTAGACCTAGCCTAGGTATCACTACTCTCAGTGAAAAATCCTTGCTCGGAATAGAGCCTGATATTAGAATATAGAATATAGAGCCTGAATATAGAGCCTGATATTCACAGGTGCTGAGCACCGGTAGCTTCTACTGGCTTCAATCATGTACCTGATGCAGAGGGACAGGATCATGATCAACAGCTCAAAAACCAAGGGATGTGTAAAGAGAGGTTGAGAAATCTGCCAGCCCAAATGCCAAGGATTCAGGCCCAGCTCCTTCTACAAGGTACACCAGGCAGTGTGCCCGCGCACGCCATTGAGACCCCAGTCCGCATGCACAGCTGCGGCAGGTTCTGAGGGAGTCTCTGGCGTGTGCGTGTGTGTCCATGAGCTACTGTACTATGCTAGCATCTAGAGGCCCCTGCCCCACTCTGCTAGTGCTGTACACACACGTAGTAGGAGACAGCCCCTGACACGAAGCACTGACAACCTAAACAGCAAGGCAGGACAAAGGAAGGATCATCATCCCTGCTTTGCAGAACTGAGGTGCAGAAACACAATGGACAACATTCTCCCGATGCCTAGGTGACTTAGGAGGCCTTGCCTTTCAGTTAGGCTCAGGCTCCAGGGGCCCAAGTCACTTATGAAAAGGGGACTCGGGCTCCAAAGTCACTTAGAGGCTTTTGAAAATTGCACCCGAAGAGACTTACCCAGAGTCACACAGGAAGCCAGTGTCTGAGCCAGGAGCTGAAGCTAGATCACCTGAGTCTCAATCCAGTGCTTTAATCACAAGGCCAGCCTTCCTTGGTAGGGTCCATCAGCTCCTACACACAGTCACAGTCCCACGTTCTCAATCCCACCTGTGTCAGAGAGCCTCATTGCAGGTCCACTCCAGATGTGCCTGGGGTTAGGAGCTGGTGTTTGTGCCAGGCTCACATGCATGCTGGACACGGACATGGCAGGAGGCTGCAAAGGATGCACCTGGAAATGGAGGGTGGAACTGTGCTGTCTGAATTCAGACGAGTTGGACATGTCACTTGCTGCCTGGCCTCCTGGGATTATTGCAATGACTTGTTAATTCAGATTTCCCTCTGACAATGGGCTGCATTCCTGACACATGAAAAAATTGTTTTGTTGGTACGTTTCAATCAAGTGGTGTGGCCCATTCATTGGCATTCCAGTCATGCCAGCCTGTTTTCGAAACACCAATTTATTTTATTTTAAGAACCACATCTCAGGAGCAGGGTAAACTCTCGTGTGTTTCTTGGGGCAGGGAAAGGGGAAAACCTCAGCTCTTGAAAATGAAACAAACAAGCCAAATGTTCTCCAGGCTGCGCTCAGTTGGGCAGATGGTTGTGACGCAAAGAAGCCTTTGCAATCGGCCCGTATCATCTCAGTGTCCCTCACAGCCATATGATGAGCTACTACCGAGAGGGTGACGTGGGGCGATGGACAAGTTGGCTGGAGCCCTGTGGCCTTTATTGTAAAAAGGAAACATTACTCCCTTGGAATAACCGGGGTCAGTGTAGACTGCAAACTCAGTGCTTCCCAGCGCTCCTGCTTCCGAGCCCAGACAGTCCCCCACTCCTGCCTGAGCTCAAGGTTCCCCCCCTTCCCTGGCTCCCACCACTTCACCTGTTCAGCCCCCCTTCTTGACCCAATGTCAACCCACTGGGTCCTCTTCCCTTGCACTGTGTTGCCTGAGCAAAGACTTCAGTGGAACACGGGCCCTGCCAGACTGGATCGGGCCCCAGGTCCAGACAGTTCCAGACCCTGTCAGTGACAGCGGGCAGCTTCAGAGGAAGGTGGGAGAACTCTGCCACAGGCAGATGTGGTATAATCTGCCCCCATGCAGGTCTCAACCTAATCCCTAATAGTTAGAGATTAGTGGAAGCCCTGAATTAGGAGCCTTTATATCTCCTCCAGAAACTAACTAGGATAATTATAACATTAACTCTGGCGATTCTAGTTATACATATAACTATCCAGTCCCTCTTCAAGTTTTGCTAAATTCTTTTCCTCAGCTGCTTCCTGTGGTATTGAGTTCCACAGTCTAATTATGCATCGAGTAAAAAAAGCACTTCCTTTCGTCAGTTTTGACTTTGCTGTGTTTTCCTGTCAGTGGATGCTCCCACGTTCCTGTGTTACAAGGCACCCTCTGTGCCCAGAGAAACACATGTCCTGGAGAGAGGTCACTGGCAGATGTGACTGGAGCCACGGCATCAACAGCCCTTTCCATGACTGCCGTCGAGTCCAGGCCAGGAAGACACGGTGTGGTGACACTCGGTAGCACTAGGCTGTGTTGAACGAGGATCTGTGCCCAGCAGACTACATAAAGAACCCCCTTTATATCCACCACAGCTAAGCCCTATTTCTTCTCTAAGATAGGCAGCCGCTAGCAGTCCTTTCTGGAGTCTAAGTCCCCTGGAGCAAGGAGAGTTGGACAGCTTACTTCCTCTCTTGGGCACTTCGGGTACCTTTATATGCCAAGCCAAAACCTGCCGCAGCAAGTCACAGAGCCCAGGTCTACAAACTCGGGCTCACAGGGCTAGCTCTGGGGTGCTAAAAGCAGCCCCACTCTGTAAGCGTCAGACCCCAAGCTCCAGCCTGAAAATCTGCACATGCTATTTTTAGTGCCATTGCGTGAGCCCGAGTCTGTGGACCCCAATGTTTGGGATTCGCTGCCGCAGGTTTCTGCTTGCTGTGCAGACACACCCTTGGAGAACTATGGATGAAAAGCACTAACTATGAAGTAGGTATTATCGTCATTGTTATCTCTGGTATGTGGCCATAGCCCATGGGTGCTGGTTGAAAGGAAGAGACTAGAGATATTTGGTTGCTTCAGATAATGGACAATAATTTCCCTGTCCATTAGTGGATAGCTCACAAATACAAACACATGCAGAAGCACTCATCTCATTAAAGAGACTGCAGCTACTCGCGCCTGTGACCTTCTGCGAGGCTCCTACCTTCCCTTCAGTCGGGTGATAGAAAAAAACAACCCGTGGCACTTAAAAAATGCATGAAAGATTAAAAAGAACAGGAGGACTTGTGGCACTTTAGAGACTAACCAATTTATTTGAGCATAAGCTTTCGTGAGCTACAGCTCAAGATTAAGAGGTCAGAAACAGCAACATAACAACCACATCTATAGTGCTCTGCATTTTCAAAGAACTGTATAAACACAGACAAATCAAATCCCTCAGCAACAGCGGCACAGAAGGAAATTGCCCTTCTCGGCGTCACAAAACTCAGGAGTTCCTGGCTCTCAGAGCTGTGATCAGACCACTGTGCCATACACAGTAACAAAGGCAGGCCAACAGATCGTATGTGAGTGTCTACATGGCAGATCGGCCATTCTAAGCTGGCTTGATTATCTAGTCCAGTGCATTTCTTCATCAAGCCCAGTTTATTTACTTATTTGGATTTAAACATAAAAATGTCCACACCAAAGGACGTTGGTCTAAGGCCGTCTAACAATTAATAAAACTCAGAGTAACATCCTGATGACCACTCAGCAGCATTAGCCACTCACGCAGGGTAGCCTGTTAGCTCAGCCAGCCAGCAAACAGTGTTAATAATGACATATGGGTCACTGATTAGCTCAGCCATGCAGTAAATCAAAGCAGCAGAAAAACACCTTTAACATGGAACATACTCACAGCCTTCTCACAGTCCCTGTCAAGCAAACACCCAGGTAGCTGGATCAGACGCTAAACATATATTAGGCCTAATTTATAACCAGGGATGACTCTGGCCCATTCTATGCTTCTGAATGTTATTTCCTATGGCACAAATCTGAACTCCCCCTGCTGACCATCCTCTGCCATGGAGCCGTATCACACCTTATCTTTGCTGAAGCCACCCTGAGTGAGGTAATAACACAAGAAGTACAAGTACAAAGAGCAGCCGCTGCTCTGCAGCAAGGGGAGTCTCAGCTTCAGACCAGCTAAGCCACTTAGTAACTAAAAGACCCAATTAAGGTCATTTCCAAGCACAGAGTGGATAATCTGGGTCTCAGATGGCAGTGGATAGATTCCCTGAAGACACAGGCTTGTTCAGCAATTTTTAAACTGATTTTCTAGCACTGACTTTAATGCAGTTACTGCTCAATTAATTAGTTGCCATCCATATCCGCTGAAAGACTGTAGATAACTAGGAGTCCCTTCCAGCTCCACAGAAGTAAAGGCAAACGCCCACTGACTCTTGTAGGAATAGGCGCAGACCCTGAGCTCCTTGCATGGATGTTCTAATTTATTTGTTCTGCTTAGGCTCTTTGACTGTTTCCATCAGCACAACCCCCAGAGCTGTGCTCTTAGGGTGACCAGATGTCCCAATTTTATAGGGACAGTCCCGATATGTGGGGCTTTTTCTTATATAGGCTCCTATTACCCCCCACCCCGTCCCGATTTTTTACACTTGCTGTCTGGTCAGCCTAGGTACTCTATGCCTGAGAATCAGAGTGTAGGCAGGAGCATGAGAGTGAAGCTTTGCAGCTACCAAAACCCAAATCAATCATTCACCAAGGGAAAAATTACGAAGTCCATTAAAGTGCCTGCATGTGCAAATTGGATATTTGCCTTGGGAGACTGCACATCTGGCCAGGCCCATGGCGAGTGGATAGATACTGCTCACACAGCTATTCTCTGTTTAAGCATTTGCTTATTTTCATTATCCTGTCCTCCCTCCTCCCCATCCACTTGTTTGTTCCATCTGCCTGGATTTTAATGGAGGAGTAATGCAGGAGCCACCTTCATTGGACTATCGAGGAGGTTAAAATTCTGCACATGTACATCTTGGCAGGGTCAGAACCTTTGATTGTTAGCTTCTCGGGGCATGGAGTGACATTTCCTATGTTTGTACAGCGCCTAGCACAATGGGGCCCCAACACGGTTGAGGCGACTACGTATTACCTATCTATAAACGATAACGAAGGACGCAGGTATGGAGCTGTGCAAATTCCTGACCTGTGTAACTGCATGTATTTTGTGTGGGTGTTGGCAATGGTATGGCTAAAACTTTTGACAATTAGGCTCAGTCTTAAATACATATATTTTGACAACTAACGAGTGAGTTGTCCAGAGCCCAAGGGACTTGATTTTAATGAGCGATAGATGTTCTGACAAGTGAAATTGCACTTTGAACCCAATCCTTGCTGAGAACAAAGGAAGACAGAGTGGTGATAATGACAATAGGCTCTTAAGACAATGAGTCATTAAAAGAGCAATTAGAGAGGGGGAGGGGACCCCAGGAGACGCTACTCTAAGGACAGAATCATAGACTTTAGACTTTAAGGTCGGAAGGTCCATTATGATCGTCTAGTCTGACCTCCCGATAGGATGGGATCGGATAGGATCTAATGAGAAGGGCAAAGTTGCTTCTGAAAGGAGAGCTGTGGGGGGATCTCCCGAGCCCATCCTGACAAGGATCAGGCAGAGAGATGTTTTTGTTGGCAGCGGGAAGTGAGACATTTGTGCCAATGTTAATATTTTAAACGGTCTATTCTCTGCCCTAAAAACTTAATGACTGGGATAGGGAGGGATGTCTGCGGAAGCCACAGTGTGGCAGTGCCCCCCCCCCATGGGCACCCACTAGTGAGCCAGCGCCTTTGTGCCGAACCCATCCCCATTCCGCGGAGCCCTTTATTGGTGGTCTCAGATTTTTCATGCCCCAGAGAGACATGTCACTACAGTGATGTGCGTTCCCAGTGCAGACCAGCCGTAAGGGTGCAGGTACATTGGTGGGGGTGAACTTGCACTGGTGCTGAACCTGGGACTCCAGCACTGCAATGGGTTTTTTAGCTACTGATGTAGCCAAACCATTGCAAACTCCAGCCCCTGCGCCCAAGAATTTACAATCTCACAGTGGGATTTTCAAAGGAACATAAAGGAGCCTAGCTCCTTTCAAAATCCCAGCCTAAATAGACAAGGCAGAGAGGAAGCACTGTTCCACCTCCCCCCATGATAAAGATGGGGAACTGAGGCATAGAGACATGAAGCGAAGTGACTTGCCCAAGGTCAGACAGTTAGTCTGTGGCAGAGCCAGGTGGCTAACTGAGCACCTTGCGAATCCCATCCAGTGTGTTAACACAGCATCCTTCCTCTCATGCTGTGCCTGCAGATTCCATTCCAGTGAAGACAGAATATTGTTGAAATGGGGGTTTCTTACCCATCATAGTGAAGCATGAATCCTCACTGAGTAACTGAAATGCAGGTATTGGGGGGGCGGAAGGGGGGAGGGGGGCAGAAATCAGAAAATCAGCTGGAATTTCCATCTCCACACAGCTCAGAGACACCTGGCATCCCAGCACTGCCACAGAGGCTATCACCAGCTCCTGTAATTACGAACAGCCATTGAATTAGGGCAACAGATAATTGCAGAAAGCAAACAAAGAAAATCTTGGCAGCAGCAGGCTAGGCCTAGGAGGGGAATTGTGTGGCTGTGATCCACTTTGAATGGGGGTCTTTTTTCGAAGGCCGAGCCGAACACATGCCACAGCTGAACGTGCCCCTGACAAAGAGTGGAAGCGCCTCACTGCTCAGTCCTGCAGGGGTAAAGTGGAGGCAGAGGACATCACACTTGCTACAAACCTGGGGCCACTGGGGTGGGGCGGGGGGGGAAGCAGCGAAGAGTTTTCACTGCAAGGCAGATGCAGAATGCACAGTGAATCAATGCAAGCGGAAAGCGGGGAACGTGTCGGACGTGTCAAGGTGGGCGCGCTAGGACCCGTATCCTGACCACACCCTGCTTTGCATCTTATTCACTAGTCAGTGACTAACTAGTGCAGTTGGTGAATGAGATATTAAAAACTTGGGGCCTGATTCTGATCTTGCACCGGGCCAGCTCCTTCGACTTCAGTGGAGTTACTCCTCATTCACCTTGGTGTGCGAGAGCGGAGAACCAGACCTGGTTGCTCTGGCCAACAAAAGACATATGAGCCAGATTTTCCACTGTTCCGCCTCCTCCTGTAGCCCTTTGCCCTCGTGCAAAGCAAGCGTGCAGTGGGTGTGAAGTGCTGCCCTTCTGACCTGGCCGTGCTTTGCCCCCTCTCTGCAATCAGGATGCATCTGTGCAAATAGCTGCAGAAATGCTGGGCTGCCTGTGCATCGCCCGTGCACCTTGCTGTGGAAACGTGCCAGGAACAGTTGTGCTGGGTGCAGTTAATTACACCCAATTATTCCATTTTACGATGGATTAAAGAAGTTCCTAGCTGGCATGTGGATAATCAAGCCCCCAAGGGGTATGTTTACCTCCAGCCAGCTGACTGACGTTTCACTCGAGGCAGTCAGCAGCATGCTTGTAAGGGCTAGTGTGGACAGAGCCCATTGCCCAGATGTTTGTGGCTTCTCCTAGGGAAAGGTTTGGAGAAAATGGAGGTAAAACTCTAGTGCAGCCAAGCCACAAACGTTAAATCCACAGTTCTAGGACCTAATTGCGGGGACAGTCAGGGCCGCTTGACAAGCTCCTCCAGCAGGGAATATGGCTCTGCCAGCATCATCAGCCAGCACTCTCCTGTCCCCCAGTTCAAGCACCAAGTGCTTAAGAAATACATTTGGTAGCAAACATGTTGGATGAGCGAATGCAGAGACTCCAGATGGCTTGGCAAAATAGCACTGAAAGCTCCCCTAGTGTTTCCAGCACTTGGGATGCACCCGCTTCTCCATGGATTAATCGGTCCTGCTATTCATTCAAGACAAAGCAAGCAGCTCTGCTGCCAGTGCTCTGCCCATGCACCCTGCAGTGCAAATGTACCAGTAACAGCTGTGTTGTGTGCAGTTAACCATGCCCAATTACTCCATTTCATAGCTTGCATGTCCCGAGCTAGCAAATATTTATGGGGGTGAGAAGCCCTCCCTGTGGCTACGGAGCCTACTCCCCTGAGATTTGAGCCCTCGCAGTCTCCTCAGCATCATGCTGCTCAAGCTTCCTGCTAGAGCTTTTTCTGTTTTTTTCAAGAGCAAAACACTACAAGCCAGATCCTGCAGGATCTCCTGCCTTGTATGGAGGGGGAATTTTCCTTTGAAAAATGGGGTGCCAGAGGCCTTGGGGAAGATCATGCTAGCAAAAGCGATGTGAGCAGGGCTTAACTGTAATGGAGGGAAGCAAGAGTAAAGCCCAGAGCAAACGTATGCAAGAGGAAGTCAAGGAGAAAGAGCAAGAATGACGTGAAAGGCCCTTGCGCTGATTTGGGAGTTATTTAGGTAACCAAGAGGGCGTTCCCTGAATCCTTTCCTATGTATTTATCACCCTCCAGTTGTACATCATTTGTGCAAACAGAGCAGCAGGCAGTCTGGTAGATGAGCGAGCCTGTGAAAACGAGCTCCTTGAGAGAGAACATGATTACAGGTGTGTCATCCATGGGTAAATCTGCTGCAATTCTAATAAGTCCTCGAGGCAATGTCCTTGCTCTAGGCCTGCTCCTCTCTGCCCAGCATGGCTTGGTGTGCTCATCGCAGTGCTGAATATGTATCACGCAGCAGTCATTTCTGATCAGCCCCCGGGCTTTTGTTCAAGATGGTAAACTCATGGATTCGAGGGAATGAGAATGCTGTGTCCTCCATTGGCAGCTACTGTCTGCGAGAGCAGCAAGGCACTTCTCATTGGTGTTGTGGAATTTACTCGTTGGCCTCGATGCTGCAAAGCTCTCTCCATGGTCCCAGCCCGTTAGTATCTCAACTTAATGGGGTCCCCCTGGGAGTGCATAGGCAGAGCTGCTGCCCTGGGAGGCTTCTACATCTCCTACGCCCTGGGAAGGCCTGGCTCTCGTCTGGCTCTGAGTGGGCTGGTACAGTGGGGTGGGGCCTTGGGTGAAGATGTGGGGTTTCTGCACAGGGCATGGTGAGAAGCAATAGGTGCATCTCAGCCCATAAACTGAAGCCATGGGCAGGCCCAGAAGGCCTGCACTGGAGCTCTGAGCCTGCCCCCAGACTTGTGAATATATTCTGTCCATGAACCTCACAGCACAGTGGCAAGTCTTCGGCCTTTATGTGGGATTTGCAACTCTCCCAAATGCACATTGAGTTCTACCCCATTTCCCAGGGATGACTTTAGCTCGGCCCTCTTGTACCCGAATTAAAACACTCTTCACAGCAACCCTACAATAATGCATCACTCACCCTGCAGCAACCACCAGCCCCCTGGCAGCCCTGCATCGACAGAGGAAAACATGGATAAGAAAAACAGGCAGGTTTCAGGCTTCCAAAATGAACCATAAACAAGAATAGGTTCATAGATTCCAAGGCCAGAAGGGACTAGTGTGATCATGACCTCCGGCATAACCCCGGCATTGAACTTCCCCAAAATAATTCCTAGAGCAGATCTTTTAGACAAACATCCAGTGGAATGGCCTTGGAAACTGTGATGTATTCTTTGGCAGCCTCCATCACACTGCTAACTCAGACAGAGGAAGCTGCTGTCGGGGGATATAGCTAGTGTGGAATATATATGGCAAAGCTCAATTCACCACTGGTATAAGAGGACTTGATTCTATTTACATCAGTGATTGGAACTGCTTACACCACAGCAGAATTTGGCCAAAAGATCTAAAGAACAAGCCTACATTCATACAGCGTGGTCTGAATGAGCCATGCCCAATTAAATTAACTCATTTAAAGGCCTCCGGGGGGAATAAGCATTTGTGCATTATTCAAGCATATCCACTTTGGACTAATAAATTTACAGATCCAGTAGGAGTATGTCTCCCTAGAGTGCTGCATCCTGCATGCCTCCCAAGCAGGGTCCCTACTTGTAATAACGTGGGCTTCTTCTGATCACTCTCTTCAGCTCCTGAGAGCAGTTTCCTTGGGTAGCCAGGCAAGGCCCATTCCCCTGGAAGCAGTGATATGCCGCTAGTGGTCAGGCTGTGTCTGCATGTCTTAAACAAAATTCCAAAATAATCAACCCTTTGAATGCAGGAATTTCCCTGACAGCCACTAAATTAATGGTCAAGAGGGCACGTGCCTGGGTCCATGACTTCCAGAGCACAGTGAAACTCTGGTCCCTGGTAAAGGGTCCAATGGCAGGGCGCTGAGCATCTGTGCAGCCTGCCCCTTCCACTGAAATGCAGTCACTGCCAAAGGGAGCCTCGCTTCTGCTTATGAGAGATGTGGCAACAGCCTGGAATCCTTTCGCACTCGCAGTTTTCCTCTTCATGCTTTCCAGTGACTCGCTCCAAGAAGGGGCTTTCAGTGAAGAGCCCTGGTAATTAGATGTGTCATAGAACAGAATAGGCTGCATGGCTATGGCATACTGCCTCTTCCTCCCTTCCGATGCTGCTGTTCTCAGTTCACTGTAGAGAACAGCTGGTACTGTGGCTTTGAAGAGGGAGCTGTCCAATATGACTGACATAGTGTTTGCAGCCAGTTTAAGGCCCTTTTACACTACCCCAGTGTAACAGAGAATCACCCTAAACAGTTTACTACTTTTGTCATTACTTGGCTAGAGAGGAGGCTGTGGGAGACATGAAACCTGTGTTTCCTACTGTGATTTAAAATAATTCCCAGCAGTGCCAACCGGGGGCGGGGGGGAAGGGGAAGGGTGGGACTCCAGAACTTAGATACCACAGTGATAGGAGCTGTAGAAATACTTAGACGGAGAGATGAGAAAGAGCAAAAGATTACAATATGATTGTCTGTGTATATAATGTCTTCTGCAATTTCCACAGTATGCATCCGATGAAGTGAGCTGTAGCTCACGAAAGCTCATGCTCAAATAAATTGGTTAGTCTCTAAGGTGCCACAAGTCCTCCTTTTCTTTTTGCGAATACAGACTAACACGGCTGTTACTCTGAAACCTACAATATGATTGGCCAGGTGCTCTAAGAGAGAATGAGGAGGATCTAGGTGGAAGCGCCTCACTGCTCAGTCCTCAGGGGTAAAGTGGAGGCAGAGGACATCATACTTGCTAGAAACCTGGGGTCACGGAGGGAGGGGGAAGCAGCGAAGAGTTTTCACTGCAAGGCAGATGCAGAATGCACAGTGAATCAATGCAAGCAGCAAGCTGGGAACGTGTCAGATGTGTCAACGTGGGCGCGCCAGGGCCCACGAATAAGGCAGGGGACAGATAGGCAGCGGAGCAAGGTTTCATTCTTAGCTGCCAAGGACACTCAGGAAAATTAATCTAAATTAACTTTTAAAAGCAGATTAGTTAAACCTCATTTCCACCTCTTAAGCCTGTGTGGACCCTCTTATTCAGAATTAAAGTCACCTTAATTCAAAGCGAATTAAACTGAACCAAATTAAGGCCACTTTAATTCTGAACAAAGAATATCCACACAGGGGTTTAACACAGTTTAACTAATCCACTGTTGGTTAATTCAGATTAATTTTTCCAACTGTAGCAACATCTTTAGCCTCTCTGTGCCTGACTATCCCTCTGGAAATGGGGACAACGAAAAGGGGACATCGGTGTAGTGTCTTCATGGAAATCTAGGACTGAGAACAGGACAGTGGCAGTCATGTGTATTAGCGGCCGTGGCGTCAAACTCCAGTTCAGATTCAGCCCCCAGCAGCTCCCATTGTGACACCTATAGCCCAATGCCCTGAGCTAGATTGAAAGTCTAGTCCTCAACTGAAGGGACAGATGTTTGTACAGCTCCTACACCAAGGGGCCCTTATCCTTGAGCGGGGCCTTTGGGCCCTCATGGAGCACACATCACGTTGTTAACACTGCAGGACATCTGGAGCGTTCATCATGACAGCGTGAGAAACACCCACCTCAAACCCACCCTTCCAAGAAGCATCCCTGCAGCAAGGAGGTGCTGATGGGGAGAACACCCCATGAAAGCACTGGTGGGTTAGATAGTCAGGGAGTTGTTGGCAGACACTTAACCATGAACTTGCCGTGGCCAGGGGGAAGAATAGTTTTACCTACCCATCTCTACCAATAGCAGCTTGGTCCCAGCTGATTGAACATGCTCAAGTCTCTCTTAGTGCAGGACTCCAGGTTTCCAAGGATAAAGCATTGCTGGATCACTTGTCTTCTCTGCACTTGTGGGTTTGTTTTGTTTTAGAGAGACACAGGACAGCAAACTTGCATTGAAACTGGGTCAGTGCCTGTAGCGTCTGGAAATGTGTCAAGAATGCAGGCAATTACAAATTTATTCTCTGCTTCTGTAATGACAGCCACCTGAGGTTAGACAGTATGTTCAGGCTGTCTTTGTGGAGCTGAGAAACAACATACATTTCTGACCCTGGCAGGTCACACGGGGAACACTATGAGCTAGGGCAAAACAGTGATCAGCATGCAGGAAAACAGCTAGAAAGATAGCACCTGCTATCATACCAAAGGGGCAAGGTCCTGGTAAATGAGATTGTCACCTTAGAGCAATGGAGAACACGCACAAACCGCAGCATGGTCTGGACCCAGCCATGTGTAAAGAGAACTGTATTACTGTGCCTCCCTATATCTGCGTGTTGACTCCTCTTCCCCATCCAAACATGGAGGGTCCCCAATAGCACTCCCTCTTCTGGGGCTTGTAAAGGCCTCTCCACAAAGTCCAAGGTCCGCTCCTGGAAAAGGGGCAGAAAAAGACCTATTCTCCCCCTCTCCCACTGAGCATTGCTCTTAAACAGGTTTTGTCTACGCTCCTCCTTGGGGGTATTCTTCAAGTTGCTGCCCAGGAACTGAGCTTGAGCTCGGAGGAAGATGCTTCTGTGGCAAGCAGCTGCCATTTGAAAGGTGGTAGCAAGTCAGTCATGCGCTTGATGAGCTGGCCGCCTTTGTCCAGAGTACAGGGACAGATTTTTTTAAATAAAATCATCGTGTAAAAAACTTATAGATCAGCTCAAGTGGAAAAATTCAGCCGCCCCAAAGCCCCGGGCTGCTCAGAGTGAGTAGCTGAGTGCGAGCCTGCATCCAGCAGATATGATCAATTGGCTCACGAAGCATATTAGACCATGGGTCAGATTCCCAGTTGGTGTACAATGGAGTCAAACAGTGTTAACGTCAATGGAGTGACTTAAACCAGCTGGGGATGCAGCCTATGGCATCTTATTTTTTGCCTTTGGGTTTGAAATAAAATTTAGCAGTCTTCCAACATGGTAAGGGCTGTTATAAGAGGATGGAGATCAATTCTCCATGTCCACTGAAGGTAAGACTGGCACCAATGGGCTTCATCTGTAGCAAGGGAGATTGAGGTTAGCCATTAGGTAAAACCTTTCTAACCAGAAGGATAGTTAAGTACTAGAACTGGTTACCTAGGGAGGTTGTAGAATCCCCATTGTCACAGCTCAGAGCAATCGCACCCATATTCCCCCTCTGTGGTCCACCAAGGGCACCTGCTCTCAGGCTTGGTCTCCTCAACCGGGCAGATGTGCATCTCTCCCCTGGCTGGGGTTTTCCATGGCTGGACAGTTTCCTGCCTCTATTGTGAATTCCGCAGTGAGCCAGACTGTTTAAGCAGGCCTGCTTTGCTGTTTTCCCTCAAAAGCGATAAACAGCCTAATGGCCTACAGTGAAGTCATCACCCAACTCTTTCTAAGCAAGCACATTTATTCTTCATGTTTTCTCTGTAATGCTTTTACCTTAAAACGATAAGAGCTGACATGCATACAGCTTACCAGGAGGTCACCCAACCTCCAGCAAGGGTCTGGCAAGTCAACAGTCCTTCAAACCCTACAACAGGGTGCTTCTTAACAAGTTCATAACAGCTTTTGCCGAAAACAAGCCCCCCTCCCATGAATAGGTCAAGTCCCTCTATCCCTTCCCAGGAAGGATTGGGGCCTCCCTTGGACAGAATGCCCTATCCATTGGGTGGATCAGAAAGCAGGTCCTGAGTCAGTTCTAACTCAGGCTATTTACTAAAAGTCCTTTCTTGGTCTGTTGGTCTCTAGAGAATCCAGTTTCAAGCAGCATATGCGAGCCTCTCCAGGTGGCAGTACCCCCCTGGAGGGGTTACAACCCAAGTCAATTTGCCCAATCACCCCCCATGGTTTAGTCCCTGGAGGGCTGTAGTCCCCCTTCCCTATGGAATTACATACGATCCCTGGTCAACAGTGAGACATACACTTATTAACTTAAGGTTTGCCCAGGATATTGCAGGAAGTTACCATATCTGTTATACCCATCACTGGAGGTTTTCAAGATCTGGTTAGACAAGCATCGGTCAGGGATGGGCTAGGTATACTTAATCCTGGATCAGTACAGGGGAATGGGCTAGAAGACCTCGAGGTCACTTCCAGCCCTACATGTCTATAATTCTAGGTTTTACACTCTGGCCCCTGGGTGAGGAATAGTAAGGGAACTTGTTATTTACCAATCCTCAGCAGCTAACACAAATCCTGTCCCCCTCCCTGCTAGTCAGACAGATAGGGCGTCACAGACAGTAAAGTCAAGGACAGTGGAAGATGCCTGTAGTCACTGGGGATTTAGCTATATGCGAGTTCAGCAATGCTTGCAGCCTGTGGACAAATCGCCAGACAAACAGATCCAATTAGGCAGCCGTACCTAGGCTTAAACAACAAGCTAAGGGGGAGTGAAGAGTCACTCAGGATTGGAATTCTGTTTCTTTGGTCTCTCAGGCTTCATTCAACCCTCATGTTTAAATGAGGAGCTGGTAATTATGCCATGGAGGATCTTTAACACAGCAGGGCTTGAAGGAGGGCACTGGAGTGATACAAGAAGAGAAATTCAGTGAGCCTGGAAAAGCAAGAAATGTGTCTCTCTCGCACAAAGAAAATTAATTAGTCACCTGCCTCTTCTAAACCTGACCCTCCCACCCACTCCTAATTATGTGTGCCCCGTGCCCCTGCAATCTGACATCTGAGAACTAACGTACACTCCAGATCCAGATTTATGAATCATCTTAGAAGTGGGACTCAGATTAAGGGAGTTTCACAGTTCGCTGAGGTTCTAACATGCCGGGGTGTCATATCGCTTTTGGTACCTCTCGGCACTCAACACGAGCTGCTGACAATCCCACAAGGGGATGGAGCCATTGCCTCATTCTGAGAGACGTCCTGGAGGTCTGCTCAGCACTGTAGAAACTGGAGAGGAAAACACACTCTGCTCCCAGGAGTTACTAGTCTGGAACAGACGACGTGCATTTCAAGTGTCAGACTAGACACCCTGTCACTGTGGTCCAGCATTCAGATCCCCCTCCAGCTCCAACACCCACCCTTAGAGCTAGAAGAAAAGGAGTACTTGTGGCACCTTAGAGACTAACCAATTTATTTGAGCATCCGATGAAGTGAGCTGTAGCTCACGAAAGCTCATGCTCAAATAAATTGGTTAGTCTCTAAGGTGCCACAAGTACTCCTTTTCTTTTTGCGAATACAGACTAACATGGCTGTTACTCTGAAACCTTAGAGCTAGTCAGCCCTCCCCACTCATTGCTAAGTGACTGGAGAAAGAAGCTTTGCAACAGGCCTGGATGACTTCTGAGTCAAGCGATTTTGGACCAAAGGGAGCAGTGAATCCCAAACCCATGTTGTGCCCCCACCAATGGGCAGCAGCTCCCATTGATACGACTAAGACTCCAGCTTGAGTACTCTGCTCATCTCAGCCTGGTGCCACCGATTCACTTTTGCAAAGCAATAGGAGCGGTTTTTAAACAAAGCCCCAGCTCAGCAGCAGAATCCAAGCAGGCAAACATCCACAATGATGTTTATATTCGGAGACAAAAATATCTGAGAGGCACAGCATTCAACTGTCAGTAGGAGAGATTGCAGAACCTTCCTCTTCAAAAACCCCCTTCTGCCAGTACAAGAGAGATGTTCAACACTGACCCCTACCTATCCAAACAGGACCCCTTAGGAGTTAAAAACCCCATTAAAAAAAAACCAAGCAGTGAGCCAAAGAGGGAAAAAAGGGAAATACCTCTAGAGGTTTTACCTTAGGAGGGAGATGAGACCGAGAGTTCCACTAAGGAGCTGGTTATTGCTATTGATGAACAGAAGGTGCTTAGTTATTACAGCAATGGGAGGAAAAAACCCTTCGACAGACAGGCAGGGTTTGAAATACGACCGCATGAGTTTTCCACCCCAGCTCGGAATGCAAAGTGCTTTTACTTTTGAGATTGCAGTCCAGGATTGCTCAGCTTGCTGCCCCATCTGAGAGCAGTCAGATGTGAGCAATGTTGCTTCACCACTTAGTTCGCCCAGCCTGTTGACTAGTGGGATTTAACATTGCCAGACCCTTCAGAAAATGTGAATTCTGTTCTAGGGACTTTAAATGAGCTTAAGAGTGTGTCTGGACCTTTGGCAGCATGGGGAATCCTTTGAAGGCTAAGCAGATGCAGAGAAGATGAGGCTGCAAAGAAACAGAAACAGGATATAGATTAGGATTTGTTCAGCAGGAAGAAGCCCTGCAGAGGCCCCAGAGCTGCAGAGGGAGGTGAACACCACAATGTGCTATGTGTGGGATTTTCAGAGCTGCATAGAGGATATGGATGCCCAGGCCAAGATTTCTGAAGATAGGCTCTCAAGGGCATATTTCAGCACCAGAATAAAAGCCGTCTTATTTTCACATGCAGTGAGAACTCAGCACTGAACCCACTGAAGTCTGGAATTTGTGGGTCTCAGCACTTTGGAAGTGAGGCTTCTTATTTAGAGGGTGGCATTTCCAGAAGGAAATAATAGGACTCGAATGCCAAAATCCCTTGATTTTCAAGGACTTGGAGGCACATCATTCCCTCAAACTTTTGAAAATCCCATCCCAAGTGTCTAGGTCCTGAGGAGCTTATGTTCAGGCAGCCAGGTTTGGGAAATTTTGGTCTCTTATTGGTGACACTTTACATTAATGTTACTTTGTTAAATAGATAGAAAGGGGTCTATTTCATAAGCATGTCACAGGTGAGTCACGTGTTGATTGTTATAAGCAATATAATTCGTCTGTTGGACCCAAATGAATGGAATAACCATTTATTAACACACCTAGCAACCACATCATCCTTCAACTCTTACCAATGGATCCTTAATAGAAGAACCACCCTTTTATTTATTAACAGGCCTCCCAAGATGGTCCCTAGCATTGATTAGAATTCACTGAAGACCCAGGCAGATCTTGGCTGTGCCTTAATGCCAACAAGCAGATTGTGTGTTTTATAATGAGGTTTCAGGCATGTCCTTTGAAGACTTTCCAAATCCCACTTCTGCTCTGTGCATTGCTACAAAGCAGAGTCTCTCTCTTACAAGGACACCTGTATCAAGGCTCCTCACCCTGGAATGCTGGCTCATTAACATTTCCATCTATTTGATTGTGCTTCTCAGGGACAAAACCCTCACCTCCCTCCTTTTCTGCCACATCAAAACCTGTAAACTGCACAGTATAAAGTGTTGCTGTTTACAAAGAATTTTCAAAAACATCTTACTGCTTATAAATATAAAAAGCCAACCACACACACATCTCCCGTCTTCTCAACCGAGCACGGATACCAGGCCTAGAGAGGGGCTCTTTGTAGAAGTGTAGACGTTAGGGAGGATTTTTCAAAGCATGGATTCTGTGTGTGTTGGGTATGCAGATCACTTGTGCATGACCTTTCCCACCTCCTTTCACTTGGGCATGCAAACAAGATCTTGTGGGAGGAAAAGGTTACATTCATGTATATGCAAACCTTAGGGCACAAAAATGATGTGTGCAAGTGATTGCATGCAGAAAGAGGAGACTGGCTGAGAAACACCTAAGGCTGAACTTTCAGAGGTAAGAGGCCGGCAGTTCTAACAAATCCAATTTATTTCCGCTTTGCTTGCTGCAGGCAGTTTGAGACCTTGGTCTGTTTATTATGTGTATTGCTTGCAGCCCTAATCATCAACAGCCCATTGTGCTAGGCATCGCACCCATATAACAAAGATCGTCATCCATAAAATGCTTACGGTCTAGCTGAAAAATCTCTGCAAGCGTGACAAGTTCTAAAACCTGTGCTAAAGCATTTGAAGTTCTGGCCCTGCCATGAACAAACTCAGTTCTGCTGACGGCCATTTACTATGATTAACATTCTAGAGTTAGACAGCCCATTGCATTAGTAACTTACAAGACAAAACACACAACGCACCCATAACCAGCCGGCAGGGACAAATAAATGATTTGCTGGAAGAAACAAGCAAATATTGTCATGCCCAACTGGCAAGGAAGAGAAAACGTGATCTGATATTTCAAGAGATGGCACAAGAAGCTCTCAATCTGCAAAGGAAAACATAAGCATGTTAGGGATGAGAGGAGACAAAACCACCATGTTGGTACTGAAGACAGACTGACAAGCACAATAGCTGTAGAAAATCAGTGGGACAGGGAGCTTGAAGTGGGCAATGCAAACGAGGCCCAGAAAGGTAAAGAGGTGAACATTAAAGGGAAGCAATATGATTGTGATCCCAGTACTGCACATGCTGCCTTAGTGAACCCACCCAGAATGGCTCATGTACAGGGGGGAAAGGAGGACTTGTGGCACCTCAGAGACTAACAAATGTATTTGAGCATAAGCTTTCGTGAGCTACAGTTCACTTCATTGGATGCATGCAGTAGAAAATACAGTGGGGAGATTTATATACACAGAGAACATGAAACAATGGGTGTTACCATGCACACTGTAACGAGAGTGATCAAGTAAGGTGAGCTATTACCAGCAGGAGAGAAAAAAAACTTTTGTAGTGATAACGGGGGAGATTACACTGCACCAACATGAGCCTAGTGGAAGATCACAATCAGGCCCTGTTGCTTTGTAAGGGTATGTCTACAGTATGGAATAAGGTCGAATTTATAGAAGTCGGTTTTTTAGAAATCGGTTTTATATATTCGAGTGTGTGTGTCCCCACAGAAAATGCTCTCAGTGCATTAACTCGGCGGAGTGCTTCTACAGTACCGAGGCTAGAGTCGACTTCCGGAGCGTTGCACTGTGGGTAGCTATCCCACAGTTCCCGCAGTCTCCGCTGCCCATTGGAATTCTGGGTTGAGATCCCAATGCCTGATGGGGCTAAAACATTGTCGCGGGTGGTTCTGGGTACATATCGTCAGTCCCCCCTTCCCTCCCTCCCTCCATGAAAGCAAGGGCAGACAATCGTTTCGCGCCTTTTTTCCTGAGTTACCTGTGCGGACGCCATACCACTGGCTCGGGGGGTACTGGCTCCAGGTCCAGGGTGAGAAACAGTTCCTGGCTGTCGGGAAAACCGGTTTCTCCACTTGCTTGCTGTGAGCTATCTACAACCTCATCATCATCATCATCATCATCTTCTTCGTCCCCAAAACCTGCTTCCGTATTGCCTCCATCTCCATTGAAGGAGTCAAACAACACGGCTGGGGTAGTGGTGGCTGAACCCCCTAAAATGGCATGCAGCTCATCATAGAAGCGGCATGTTTGGGGCTCTAACCCGGAGCGGCCGTTCGCCTCTCTGGTTTTCTGGTAGGCTTGCCTCAGCTCCTTCAGTTTCACGCGGCACTGCTTCGGGTCCCTGTTATGGCCTCTGTCCTTCATGCCCTGGGAGATTTTGACAAAGGTTTTGGCATTTCGAAAACTGGAACGGAGTTCTGATAGCACGGATTCCTCTCCCCATACAGCGATCAGATCCCGTACCTCCCGTTCGGTCCATGCTGGAGCTCTTTTGCGATTCTGGGACTCCATCATGGTCACCTCCGCTGATGAGCTCTGCATGGTCACCTGCAGCTTGCCACGCTGGCCAAACAGGAAATGAGATTCAAAAGTTCGCGGTTCTTTTCCTGTCTACCTGGCCAGTGCATCTGAGTTGAGAGTGCTGTCCAGAGCAGTCGCAATGGAGCACTCTGGGATAGCTCCCGGAGGCCAATACCGTCGAATTGTGTCCACAGTACCCCAAATTCGACCCGGCAAGGCCGATTTAAGCGCTAATCCACTTGTCTGGGGTGGAGTAAGGAAATCGATTTTAAGAGCCCTTTAAGTCGAAATAAAGGGCTTCATCGTGTGGACGGGTGCAGGTTTACATCGATTTAATGCTGCTAAATTCGACCTAAAGTCCTAGTGTAGACCAGGGCTTAGTGACCCGTGAAGCACAAAGCATGACTAGAGACAGGAAGTAAGGAGGATTTCTGAAGGGGCTAGGTCCCTCTTGTTCCAGAGCTCAGGTTCTGAGCATTCACATCTCCCAGTTATTTCAGCAGGAGTTCTGGGTGCTTGTGCCTCTGAAGTCAGGCTGGTGGAGCAAGTAACAGGTAAGGAAGGGGGAACTCATTTGTCATCCAAAATTGGATTCTAGATAAAAAAAATTTGAAACTTTGGAAGTATAAGTTCTGCTTGGCTCGGACACATGTAAATTTGGGGCTGCGGTAGGTCTGAGTTTACTCCTAGAAGCAGAGCAAGTAGTTGCATTCATCTCTGGGCTAGGATGCTTCTGGATGCATGCTCCTGACAGCCAAAATAAATAAGAGATGTGCTCCTGTAGCAGAAGGCTGAGATGGACCCTCTTTTGACTTGCAATTAGAAACCTTTTAGATTTAGTTTTCCCTTGAAAAAAAGATCAGGGGTTCTAATGAGGGAGAGACAAAGGCCTGGAAAATATTTCACCAAACTCAGCATTAAAAAGTTTGTGACACCCCAAAGCTTCCCCAGAGTCTCCCACCCTTCTGGGAAGCCCCATGTGATTCACCTTTCAAGGAGTCCATTACAGTTAGGGATGGACCTGAAGCAAACCCCTGGGTCTGAACTTTTCCAAGCTATGGAGTGTTGGAAATCCAGATCCAGGTTTTGTGCCCAGGCCCCTCTGTCATGAGAGAGCTCCTGAACAAAGGCAGAGTTTATTGCAAAGTTAGTGTTTTGTATCTGACATAACTTATGCTGTTCTTATCCTGGAATTAACAAAACCTACCATCGTGTGCACTGTGAGAGCCATGTTTACCACGTCTGGCACCTGCGAGAGAAGGTGTGATTAGAGCCTTGTGATTTGCTAATGCACAGCCATGGACCTAGCAGGTGCTGAGCAGTAAATGCAAACTGCCACTTAACTGCTTTCTCCGGAAGTCCTCCCCTTGTTTCTGATGGCAACACTCGCAGGAACACAGCAAAGTTCAAATGCCTCTTATTGTAACTTTCAAAACGTTATAGTTTGCCTAATTAACCATTTGGAACCAGATCCCAGACAACTAGCAGCAACATGCTCTGTAATTAATATTCTCTTCGCAGCAGTCAAAGCAGGTGTCTCTCCCTGGAGCATGGATGTGTGTGCAGAGGATGACACATGCACATGGGGAGTTGGCTTGGTATTCAGCTCAGTAACGCAAAAAGCCGTGAACAGCCAGACAGAAGAAAAGGTCTTAAGGCTCAAAATTGCACCTCAAGATTTTACAGCAAGGAATGCTGAAAGTTCAGAAGGGCTGTGCCAGGGAACACCAGGCTCTCTGATCAGTGACATGACATGGCTCATCACTGAAGAGGAAGGAGTCAACCTCTTCAAAACCTTGGGATTTCCTTGAAAGTAGCCCAGGAAAGAATAGCAGTAAAAAAAGCCTGGCGCATCCTCTTCTCATTTAGCTGTGTAAGCTATGTCCTGAGAAAGCCTGCCCCAGAGGATTCTCAAGATGTACCTTCTTTTCCACATGACGCTTGAGCCTCTCCTCCAGTCCTCGAAGGCTCTCTGGAGAGTGTCCCTCAAACCCAGTGCTGCACATGTTAACACCTATGGCGGTGGGGATTTCAGAAGTGCCTGAGCATGCCCATTTGGGAATTTGCTCCTAAATCTTAGCGTTTCAGAAGCACCCATGTTGTCAGGGGAGTGGGGAAAACCTGCTTGAAAATTAAGCATATAAATGCTTCTTGTACTGCATCCTGAAATTTGCTAATCTGGGGCTCTGGTGATCCTCCAGGGCAGGGAGTTCTGGGAGCTCTGTAAATACACCTTCCAGCTAGAGACCTCAGTTCAGTCCCAGGACCTGACAGCAAGAACCTTCCAGCAGATCTGAAATGCCGTGAAAACAGAAGGGGAGAGGGAGCGGCATCTACCAGGTGACAGAGTCCCAGGTCATTCAACATTTTCAGTATTGTCATCAACAATTCCAGCTGCCTCCAGACGTGAACAGGCAGCTGATGCAGAGCCCCAGCCCGGCATGGTGTGCTAAGAGTGAAGTCACCTGCCCCACCGGAAATGCAGAATGATGCTCACAGCTGGGGTGAAGCAGCAAGTTAAAACTTCAGGAGAAGCAAGTTAACAAGAAAAGGAGGACTTGTGGCACCTTAGAGACTAACCAATTTATTTGAGCATAAGCTTTCGTGAGCTACAGCTCACTTCATCGGATGCATACGAAAGCTTATGCTCAAATAAATTGGTTAGTCTCTAAGGTGCCACAAGTACTCCTTTTCTTTTTGAGAATACACGGCTGTTACTCTGAAAGTTAACAACAGTGGATATAGCAACCGATCAGTCCATCTGAATGAGGATAACTCTAGTCTCAAACAGTTCAGTCCACACAGACAGCTGCATTTCACAAGCTTCCTTGTTCTCATAGTTTCAATGAAAGACAAACGCTTCCATCCACAAAAGCAAAAAAAGTCTTCCTCACATGCTGTTTCTCATTCCATGCAGGAAAGACCATGCAGCACAATCGGTGCTGACACCTACTGATAGAAGAGAAGAGAGACCTGGACACGTTTAGTTCTACCAACCTCTCAGCTCCAAATTTGCAGGGAGATGGAAGGGTATTCATTCAAGTCACCTCCTGGAAAAGTCTTCTCATGGCCCCTCTGTCTAGGTAATAATCAGAGTAAAGTACTTAGCTAAAGTAGAGTTTAACTGGGTTTTATACGGTCTGTGGTTGGCAGTCAGAATCAGTGTAATGGCCTGGAGAGTACAGTACAAAACCGGGGAGGGGGCACATGGGAAGAGATGACTGCTGAGGTAGGGAATCTGTGTGCGCGCATGTGCGCACACACACGGCCCTTTTTCAAGTCTGAAACAATAAGCTTGATTTAAAAGGAAAATCTGCATTTCTTAGCTCTTCTTGGTTTCAGTCAAGGGAGGTGGAGGAAGGACATGATATCCCCCAGCAGGCTTGGTCAGTATTCTTATACAGCTCCACCTCTGCCTACACACCAGCCAGTCCTCTCCCCCTTTAGTGTCCTGAGGACATGTCCCCTCTGAATTCCCAGCCAGAGCTGAAACAACCCAAAAAGACTCTACAGACTCCACTCCAAGTTTTGCCCAGAGCATAATAGCTCCAATTTTGCCTCCTACATCCATGCACAGAGGGCACTGACTGACCTCCTGTGTGGATTACCCAGTCCCGTATGGGACAGGGCTGCTCTGCTCCACCGTCCCCCCACTGCAGGCGTCGCTGCATGAACTGGTCATCTGCACTGGGGGAGGACTGCAGACTGAGCAGGCTTGGGCACAGAAGTACTGACTTGCCCACAGAACATCCACAACCAATAAAAGGCACAACCATACTCCTTGCTATGGACTGTCAGAAGGTCCCAGTTCAGGGACATGGAGTCCCACCTCCTATTCTTGACTTCATACCTTCTATGATGTTGTCCTATGTGCCTGGAATAACCTCCCTCTTCCCAGGTGCCATGGGGTCATCTACCCGTTCAAACCTCCTTGGTCATGAAACTCAGCTCTCCTATAGAGCTTTCCTCCCACACGTCTCCCCTATCGCCGATAGGCATAGTTATTTGCTAGGCCAGGTATAGGTATCAGTTAAAGCAGTAACACAAAAAGCCTCCAGTCCCCATAGCCTGTAAGATAATAGCTTAGCCAAACTAATTGAGACCTAAGCCTAAAGGAGCAGCCCTCGCTCCTAAGGTGTCTCCAGACAGAATGTTGTCACAAACGAGCGTAGCCAAAGTGCTGACAGGGAGCTACAAAATCCTACTTGATGCTAGATTTGGATATTTTACGATAGGAACATCTGCTGATGTTCTGCCACAAGAGTGCCATGGTAACCAAAGGAGTTACATGCTAATGAGCTTGAGGTAAACGGCATAGCAAATAATGGGAGAAGAGCACCCCAATGTGATTAGGCTGTGGAAGTTTAGATATGGATAGATAGGACTGAACATGAATATTCAAGGTGGCCACATAACCCTATACAAGGATTAACCATGGCTTAAGCTGTTAGGCTCTTTCTGACATGGATCGTTTGTCTTCCCGGTGTTTGGTCCCCACAAAGGATGATGTGAATATGCACACAGTGCTGGTCATTTTGTGTTCAGTCTAGTTGGTTGGGTTGGCGTGTTTGTGACTTCGCTCACTGTGATAGTACAACTATTACAAATTCACAAGGTCTCCCCTCATGGAGAGGGTCTATCCTTGCACACTGGAGTCCTCATCCTAGAAATAACTAATAATTCAGGGTCTGATCTAGATGCAGTTGGACCCTGCCAAACCACGGAACGTTAAACAGAGAATGCCTGATCTGTGGTTGGGTATTCTAGGCAACACCAAGCCCTTTGCTAAGGCTGGGAAGCAGCAGCCCAAACCCCATTTTACAGATTGGGAAACTGAGGCACAGAGCAGGGACATGACCTGCCCAACCACAACTGTCTGCTCTCACCCTTGTAGAATTGGTGCCGCCCCCAGCCAAGTTAAACTGCTATCGCCTCATGGTAGGGACCACAGAATCTCTCAAGTCTCTCACACCCACACTTTATGGCTTAGCGGGAACCCTCAGCCTATGAACAGTAACAACCCTGTCATGGCTGGGCAGAAACCTCCTAAGAAATCTCTTCCCATAAGAGTTCCAGACCAAAGAACCTGGCTGCAGCAGAGTGTTTGGATGCTTCCTGGACCTTGGACACCCATGTACCAGCAGCCGCCAAACAGAGCTAGCCTGCCCTCCCTGGTCTTTGCAGGACAGCTTTGCACACAGATGTTGATGCTACTACTGAAAAATTAAGATTTTGACTCATTGCGTCAAACACAGAAGAGCTGGAGTGAGCAAGCTTTCTCCCCCCATTATCGCATAGCTGGCAAAGCTCCTGAACACCTCCTCCACCCCAGCTACAAAAGTTGCCATCCTTGAAGTATGGGATCCAGTCTGTTCGCGTGAGGCCAGGCAGAGAGAAAACAGAACAGAACACAACTGAAGGGCTTAATTCCCCCTTTCCTTGGGGACTTTTCCAAGGACTTGAGCGTGTACTTGTGCAGTGGCCAAGCGTGCTGTCTGGAATGCACACAGCCACGGAGAGCAGCCACACCACAGCAGACATGGCGGGAGAGGCATTAGACATATTTGGGGGGGGTTAAAATGCTTTAGTTCCTGGAATTTAACTGCATTTTATTTTTGGCAAATATCCTTAAATAGGTCTGCATACCACACTCTGTGCAAAGACATGGGGCTAAGTGATGGAGTTGGCTGTGATGATTATAATGGTCCCTTAAACGCTAACACTTGATCTTTATTTACACCAAGACCCCTTGCCACCACTCTGGTAGTGTGAGAGGGACCTATAGGAGAATGCATTCAGCATAGGTGTACTGTCTCGTGGCTGGGTGTGGCACACCAGGCTCTTCTCTTTTAGTGCACCCTGGGACCAGCGGCTCTGGCCCCGCAGTGGTCTGTCTACCTAATTCCAACCAGGTCACTCAGTCTCACCCCTTTTGGGGTAACCAGAAGTCTAACAAGTGATGGTCCCAATTGTTAACATCTGGGGGGTCTGCCCTCAATCTGGGCCCATGGTCCTTAGACCTTCTTGTCCCAGGGCTTTCAAATTTCCTTATACATCAGGGACGTCACACCACCTTCTTCAGCAGCTGGTAGGGGAACCCAAGTCACTCCGTTCCCAGTCCAAGGACCCTATAACCAGCAGCCAAGCTCTGCTCCATCCGACTCGCAGCTGCTGCCTCTGTGGACTCCTTCCTAGTGTAGCTTTTCTTCCAGGCTTGCTCCCCAGCCCCTGTGGGCTCTTGTAATGAGCAAGACCTCAGTGCTTCTCCTTGAAGGTCCAGTTCCTGCCTCTGGCTGCATTCCCAATCCACCACCCTCCGTTCCACTCTGCAGGCCCCTCTGCCTGTGTATCCTGCCGAGCGCCTCCAGAATCACCTTCCTACAGCTCACGAAAGCTTATGCTCAAATAAATTTGTTAATCTCTAAGGTGCCACAAGTCCTCCTTTTCTTTTTGCGGATACAGACTAACACGGCTGCTACTCTGAAACCTGAAAACAGAGGCATCCAAGAGCCATCATTTTGGATGGCTGGACTACAAGTTTGCACTGCGACATGGAGAAGTTAAAGGAACTGAACCACTTACTCAAATGCAGGGTGGGAGGAGGGGATGCACTCTAGTGAGGCACTGTTCATTAAGGGCTTTAAGAGTCTTTGTTGAAAGGTGTGAAAACAAAATTTCCTATTCATAGACACATTCAGAAGAGCAGGCGTTTGGGCATGGTACATTCTCCTACTTCTGAGCCTTTATACAGACACCTGCACGTACACAGCACTTGAAACAGGTTTCCCAGATCTTAGAGAACAAATCAACAGAACATGAGCAGTTCTGTTCCCAGAGAAAAACCCAACCACTTACTTTACGGCATGATTTGGCCATGCCCGTACAGCATTCGGCCTCACTCAGACAGCATCCACAAGCACTCATTTAAGCCAATAGATGGCGCTTGTTTACCATGTGATGGGCCTTTCTTGGGGCTGTTTGGCTCGGAGTAGCAGCTAGGTGAACTTTAAAGTTTGCCATCTACAGTTAGCGTCTTTCTCCTTCTGTGTCACTCCCTAACCCTCCCTCATGCCTCCCCTGCCTATTCCCTTTCTCTGGTCATGCCCTGAGCTGACTTTGCTTAGTGACTTGCAGTCCAGTCAGAGACCCATAAACCATTGCACCAATCCTTTGCACACCTTTCAGATGGTGCAAGAAACAGCCCAAAGGATTCCTGGGAGCACCAGCACCTGTGAGCAGCAGCTGCAAGCATCTGATGAGGTGGCTGCAGCATGACAAGACTCAAACATCTTGCTCTTATCTCCTAACGATTAGTTTGCTGCAGAGAACCTGTTTCTGTGGCAGGTTCCACTCACCACCACAGCACCCACTTCGCCCTGCAATGGTCTGTCTCTGGCTATGTCTCCCATGGCCTCGCCCTCCAGCCGGGTCACTTTTCCAGCTCAGACCCCTTCAGAAGTAACAAGAGATCAACTGAAGACCCAAATACAAACCCAAACCAGTAACTCTTCTGCCTGCCCGGGCCCCGCTGAAGTGCTTTGCCCTAGTCCCTGGCCCTGCAGAGTCCCTCTATGCTACTGCTTCTTAGCCTCCCCTCGCCAGGGATCCCAGAAACTTCTCTCAGGGAACTTCTTTCTCTTCTTCCCATGCCCGATCTCAGGGATTCCCTGTTTTCACCAGGCCCTTCCTGGGGCAGGGACAGGGGGAGAAGGAACAGACTCCCCTTGCTAGGTAATCCTCCCTCACCCTGTCACAGCTGTGCTCACTAGTGGTAATTAAGCCACCAGATCAGGCTCAGCTGGGGGATAACAGCTACATCACAGGCCAGGCTGAGCCCAATTTTGCTTACAGGGCCAGTCAGCCGGTGACAGTTTCCAGCAGGGAATGTGACATCAAACTGTTGCAGGTGTAAAGTAAGGTGTGCCAGCTATATCTGAGGAGCAAATGAGGAAAGGCAGTCAGAGCTCGTTAGCAAAGCCAGCACTATCAGAGAGACCCATGGATGTTCAATATTGCTCCCACTAGCCAAACCTATTCAAGTTATTTACCCACCATAGGCTCCCAACCATGCCTTGCTCTCGCCACAAGGCCGTAGCAGACTATTAGCAGTGACTCCCCTTACCATAGCTCAGTTTGCAATGGTAACAAGGAGTCTTCTGGCTTCTAGCTCAAACCAGTCGGCAGAATCACCTCAGGAGAAGGAGAAGAGCTCCTCTAGGCAGGCAAGGGAGCTGCTATACTTCAGCATCTCTAACCATTCCCTAGATTCATGGCTGTCTCTAATGCTTCATCTGCCATGTGAGATGAGCTAGACCATGAAATGCCCCGTCACTGTACACCAAGCCCTCTTATCTTCCTCCTCATACCTTCTCAAGGGGTTTACTTTAACCCTCTTATAAGACTGCACCATCCTACCACCCCCAGAAGAAGAAAGGGAAAACTTATCCTACCAGCTGGTATAGAGCAGGCTGCTACAAACAGAGACCAGTTACAAACTCCCCCTATCTGAACCACCGTGCCTATGCTGCCAAATTTAAAGGGCCAGCCTCAACAAGGCATGCTGGGAAAAAGTTCCTATAAAAGGGCAGCCTTGGGCTGGGGAATGTGAGTAGGGGCTGTGTAGGAGAATGCCCTGAAAGGGGTGGTGCTGGCTGTCTCTTTTAATGAGCTATTTATATAGGCACTACAGACTGTTGAGAAGATTATGGATGGTCAGACATGCTTAGATAAGCGACCCGAGGAGCTTTGATGTTGCCGTTCCATATGCATTCTTTTCAGAGTTATAAATGTTCCCTAAGTCCCTCTCAGGCCAGATGTCACAGATTCACAGGCTGGGACCAAACTTCAGGCAAGA
This sequence comes from Natator depressus, assembly GCF_965152275.1. Lineage (NCBI taxonomy): Eukaryota > Metazoa > Chordata > Testudines > Cheloniidae > Natator > Natator depressus. The sequence goes on from NC_134259.1 coordinate 2,262,883, forward strand.
TAGAGAATAAGGGAAAAGGGAACTAAAGAGTAATAATGATGCTGATAAATCAGTACTTAACAGCTAACTGAAACATTTTTCTATGGTCTCTTAATGCAGAGGATGAGATTACTGGCCATAACATGTGCTAGCCATGGCACACCTTTATCTTTGGGGTTCTCAGGTGTTTGGGCATGACTTACAGCCCCATTCCAGCTGTAGGCTGGTGCTGACTCTTTTGATGGCCGTGGTGGGTCAGACCAATCGCCCATCTAGTCTGATATCCTGTCTCCAGTGTGGCCAATTCTGGATACTTCAGAGGAAGGCATTAGCCCAGCTACCATGTACTTAATTGTGCATGGCTATACCGTAGGGGGACAGCTCTTCCTGGCCCCAGCTGGTGAGCCAATTACTGGGAGCTGGTGCAGGAAAAGCACACATCCTGCTGAGCCGAATGACATCAGCAGTGACCCCCCCAAGCCAAGCAAACCATTGATATTATTGAACAACAAGGGCCCGGTGGCATTTCCTCCTCCTCTCCCACCTCCCCTTGAATGGACCATTAAGAGGGTCAAGGAGCCAGTGTGAGGTCAGACTCTAAAGACATGCTAGGGAGGAGCAGGGAGCCCTTAGAGGGGCCCTGTGTCCACTGAGCTCCAGCTTAGTGAACCGATCACCCAACAGGGAGGGGGAACCTCAGGATGCTTGACACTCACCCAGAGGACTGACATATTATGGGCTTGGCTGAGAGGTGGGTTGGGCTAGCGGGCAGGGCACTGCATGTGGGCTCAGGAGAGCTGGGTTCTGTCCCCTGCTCAGCCTCTGGCCTGCTGTGTGCCCATGGGCAAGGCTCTTCCCCCTCTGGCTTGTCTATTTAGATTGCAAGCTCTTCAGGGCAGGGATTGTCTCTTACTGGGTACATGTCCACCACCTGTACATAGAGACAGATAAACTGACGGATAGAATAGCTTAGGCAGAACGTTTATAGCTCTGGCAAACTTTTCGGAGCCTTTGAATGGTGTGTGCTGGCACAAAGCATTGACTCTGTGCTGTCAGTTATACCATTTTTACAACAGTGTAACTCCATTGACTTTGGGGGAGATACTCCTGATTTACACCTACGTGAATGGATAGCGCTAGGGCCCCTTTCTCTGGTCCTATTGGACAAACCAACCCACTGTCCTGTATAAAGAGGGAGATATTCAAAGAAACAGGTTGCAGAGAGGTGCCTAATTCCCACTCAAAGGCAGGGAGTTGGGTGCTTAACTACTACTTAATATTTGTGTCTTGAAAATCTCCCACACCAAGGCAGAGAGCATGATGGGATCTCAGGCTGGTCGTACTTTCCTCTGTCCCCTGCGGACACACACTCTATCGCTGGCCGTTTTTGTGCATCAGACCGCCAAAGAAATGACTTGGCTCCGAGCAAAGCCGAGCTGGTCCTGGAATGGTACACCCAGCACTCCTAACAATAGCTCTTCCTTTTGGTTCAGTTCTGTGCCTTATTTCCCACACATGGGAAAAAGACCCCACCCACATGGTTGGTGGCATGCAATGATCAGTGGCTGGCAATAAATCAGCCATGTTTCTACTGGTAACAGAAGGCATTGTGTAATGTAGCGACGGAAAAGTATTGCATATCTGTGCTGCTCTGTATATATAATGCAGGGCAGGGCAGGGCAGGCACGGCCAGGCAAAAACAACCTACAAAAAGGCTGCTGGGAGAGAGAGTTCAGGGAAAAGGCTGACCTTCAGGGACCAAAGGATTTGCATGGATCCCCAGACAGATCATCCCCATTGAGGCCCCAGATCTGACTCTTCCCATACACATTCCATGAATCACCCACAGTAGGGCTGTAAGGAGGCTTTAAGAATAGAAGCTGAATCCTACCTGCTAGGTAATTTGGATGCTGGGCTCCTTTAAAGGCTACAGGAAACATTTGGTTTCGCAGGTTTGTTTTCAAAACTCTAACTCGGCGGGAGCAATTCAGAACTGGTTGGTTATTTTCTATGCCCAGGTAGGGTGGGTGATGTGGCCAAGGAAAGAGTGCTAGCTGAGTTGGCCGAGAACGTGCAGGAGTGGTAGAGCTTATCCCAGCCGGCTGCTGTAGCACATAGCTCTAAAACAGTTCCCCTAAAACAATTTCTATACCTGTGGACGGAGATTTGCTGATGCTGTCCCCAGATGCATCAGGGATAGTACCTTCCACTCAGCACACTCCACAACTAGAATGACATTGAAAGCTGGAGGGAGTTCAGAGAAGAACAGCAAGAAAGGGAGTGACTCATGAGGGAGGAATAGAAGCGAAATGTTGATAGGTTGACAAGTGACAACTCGGGAGTGGAGGGGGGACACACTAGACTACATGTGTGTGAAGGGTTTAAGCACCAAGAAAGGCATTCTTTAGGGTGGGGCAACCAGGAATAATCCAAAGAATTTTGCTGGAAAATTTAGGGTGAGCCTTAGGAAAGCCTCTCTGACGAATATCTGAGACGGTAGACAAGTGCTTCGGTCTTCCCTCATGTTCAACAGGAAACACCCGCCATTAAAACACTAGTGCAAATTCTGCTGCCACTGGGGGTGAAATCCTGGATCCGTTGAGTCAGTGGCAAAACTTCCAGTGGCTTCAATGGGGCAGAGAGTTCACCCTAGAACTTCTGAGTGGAATTTTCAAAAGTGCTTGGCATTGATTTATCGCCTGTCTTGTTGAAATCAATATGAGTTTTATCTTAGGATGGGATTCACCTAAGTGATATAGGAGCCTAATTTCTGTTTAAGACCAATGGTATTTGTGCTCCTAAATTACTTAGATCCAAATTCACAAAGATATCTACGTGAACAAAGATGCAGATAGGTACCTAGTCAGACTTACAAAAGCACCTAAGTGAGTTAGGCACCCAAGTCCCATTGATTTCCAAAGGGTCTTAGGCTCCTTAGTCACGTAGGTGTTTTGAAAATTTTACTTCAAGTTACACTGCACCATCCTCCTTTTGCGCATGCATTGATGGCTAGCTCTGTCATAGGACAGGCCAGATGGCCTAGGGCAGGGCAACATTAAAAGCAGCAAAATGTCCAGTGACAGCTTGGGCTAGTAGGGTTCACATCTGCCAACTCGTGTCGGGCAGCGGGACCCAGACAGCTAGCTCTGCAGGCTGGGAGTCAGCATGGGACTCACAACTCCTTCTCACGCCATTGGATTGGGGAAACATAACAGGAATGCAAGAAATGCATCATTAAAGTCGAGGGGTTCAGCCCTGAGAACACTGAGTACGTGCTGAGCGCCTGTATCTCCAAGGGGAGTATGTGGGCGTCGTGAGTGCTCATCAGCTCTCCGGATTTGGCCCTGTGTAAATGAATCAGCCCGTGTCCTCTATACCTTCCATGGAGGTGCCTCTGTTCTTTGCGGTGCCCTGGAGCGCATGCGCATTAGAAACACCTACAGTTGCCTCTGATGTTCACCACCCTGGTCACAGCCCTCCTATACATTCATCTCCTGTTTTCACAGCAAGGTGTTTATCTTTATCGTGGCTAAATACAGGGATTATAAGATGGGGGGGGGGAAGGTTTGGCTTTTATTTGTTGTACTCCCTGGGATGTAAACTCCTTTTTTGTTCCACTGTGAAGAACAATAGTCCATGCCACTGCCCTGCAAAGCCCTGGCATCTCGTGAAACACCTTGCAACCAGTGCAACTGAATTCAGTTCAGTCCACCCTGGATGAGAGGGAGACACAAATGAAGGGGCAACACGTTAGCGGCAGCTAACCCTTGTTAGGCTTTACAGGCCAGACACTCAGTGGCTGCAGATCAGGCTAGTTCTGCTAAACGGATGGCCATTTCATTTGCACTTGGAAAGGAAGGCTCCTTAGTAATGGTTGATCTGCTGATATCAGAGATGCAGAAAGCAGCCATAAACCACTCCCATGTCTCCAGTGGGGCTTAGCTCTTGTGTGCGAACTGTGGCTTCGTGTATCATATTGCAGCCCAGCAGCGAGACTGTTACAAACCCAGAGAAAAACAGGACCCATCACCCTTCCCCTCTAGGTTGAGCAAAGGGATGGCCAAAGTCCAGGTCACCCTCTGCTCTGACCCTGGGACTCCAGTGGCAGCAAGTCCCTGGATAAATCAACAGGAAGAGAGTTGGGTTGGATTCTTCTTTCCCTTTCCTTTTCCTAGAAGGCAGAGCTGCTAAACTGTGTATAGTAACAAGGCCGGGGGGGGGGGGCGAGGGGGGAAAAGCAGGACATGAATCACTGGCACAACCACCCCAACGTTCAAAGGCACTGGCCTGCCCAGCTCTTCCTCTGCCTAGGCATAGCTCAGCTCATGTGCAGAAGAGAATTTGGAAGCTATCTCATTACTCTTTGCTATTGTCCATTGCTTTCCTGGTGATGGGTCTGGGACATTGTCTACCGCATGTGTAGATACTATCCATGTCTAATCCTTCTGTCTTCCTATCGTGCACCCAACAGGCTGGTCTCTGAGCACCTCCTGCAAAGGTGGATCATATGCGGCTAACAGAAACGTATTGGGTCTTATTCTGTGCTGTGCTTCTTGGTGACATGATACAGAAGGCCAGAGGTGTGGAGTAGGGAAAGATTTTAGTCTAGGTCCAGGACAGTGCAACACCTGTGTAAATTAGAGCAGCCCAGGAGTTTGTCTAATTCACAGCAGCGACCAGGGGCAGTCTAAACTCGGTCAGCACCTGATCAGAATTCTCTAGGGCCCCCTTATATAGAACTCTGTAGATTTCATCCCTATTAAATTCCACAGGACATTCCATAAGGGATGGTTTAAGGTATCTCCTTCACCCACCCCTATTTTCTGTCAGGCTGTGAATGCCACATCCAGCTACTGTGGTGATGGACCCATGGGAAATAGACAGACTAGATAAATAGTTCTCTATGGGAGACAGGTAGATTAGATTAGAACTGTTTTTATAGAGGTATTTTGGTGTTTTTGCCTCTGTCCCTTGCTGAACCAGGAAACGCTGAGGCGCAATGAAATAAAATATAATGGGGGGAAGGAGAAGATTTTTAGCCAAAGATGTTTGTATGGCCAGAAAGTTGGGTTTGAATGATAGGAAAAGGTCCAGGCCAGTTCTTTCTCTACCCAAACTGGTTTTTCTGCCCCCACCCCACAGTCTGTGACATACTGTGTTATGTTTTTGGCATCTGAAAATGATATGTAACATTGCATAAGTGACACAGTGTTCACAGGGATTACAAACAGGGTTCATGGCCTTAAGCAAATGCTAGGATGAGCCCATGAGTGACATCCTGAGATAAAAGCTTGCATTGAGATAAAGACAGACGAGGCGGCGTGTTAGTAGAGATCCACTTGACTTTGGCACATAGGTCTACACTGCCGTTGACAAGGAAAGGCCAGACCAGGTCACTGGTCCCACCTAATCTGGTACCCGGCCTCCAGCAGAGGCTCTGGTACTTTCGGGGAAAGCGAGTGGCTCTCGCTGTTATGCACTTGGTCACTACCGCTCGAACTCACTGGTGACGTGTTCACTTATTACTATTATGGTAGCGACCAGGAGCCCCGCTCATGGACCAGGCCCCCAGCGTGCTAGATGCTGCACAAACAGAACAAAAAGATGGTCCCTGCCCCAAGGAGTTTACAATCTAAGTCTGACAAGAGACAACAGCTGGCTGCAGATAGATGAGGGAGTACAGTAAAACAGTTATTTTCCCTGGGGAACCCCCTTCTTCAAGCCCCGCTTTCCCACGGCTGGCTGCTAGCTCAGCTTTGCAGCTGGGTTGGACTGAGGTGCAAGGGAAACAGGGAATATGTATGCAGCCAGAGGTCCTTGTGTGTCCTCGTCTTCCTCGCAGAAGCGGGTACCTTTTCCCAGGCAGTCAGGAGACATGAGCTGGCAGAGCAGTGGTGATTTGAACAAGGTCTTCCTGTTTCCCAGATCTTGCTTGAAGTACCAGATGACCTCAGGGCTCCTTACTGCCCTGCTTGCTGGGAGACTGGGGTGCTGTACCTGGCTCTGCAGAAGACTTTCTCTTTGACCTTGCCTAAGCCCCAGTTTCTTTATCTGTAAAATGGGGGGTAATTATGTTTACCTAGCTCATAGGGCTGTCCTCAGGCTAAATGAATTGGTGTTTGTGGAGCACGTTAAATTCGTTGAGTGGAAAGCACTAAAAAAGTGCAAGGGATTTTAGTGGTGATGGTGATTATTGTTGCTACTATTGTTAATATAAACTGCCACATCCTTTATTGTTTAATTCATATTCCCAAAGAGAAGAGCGCCATTTCACCTGATAGTCTGTCATCTTTAATCATTATAGCTACATCGCTCGATGTTTTTTAGATGATGGATTATTGCACAAGTGAGTGGTTTGAATTACTTCAATTGTACTAAAGCCATTTTTGTGAAAGCACTTCATTTCTATTTCTGTTCAGCAGGTCCATAATTGAGAGATTTTGGACTTCTGGCCTTTGTGAAACTTTTTCATGGTGCAAGAAACATTTCCCCCTAATTTAAACAATTTGATCGAGAGAAATTTAACTTAAAAATACAACCCACTGTTTGTAATAAATAGAGGCTTGTGCTCAGCAAATGATTATATAATTCTTGTTTGAAAATCATTCTTCTCCTAGCAAAACTTCACTGTTGTGAAGGCCAAGACTATAACAGGGTTAAAAAAAGAACTTGATAAATTCATGGAGGATAGGTTCATCAATGGCTATTAGCCAGGATGGGCAGGGATGGTGTCCCTAGCCTTTGTTTGCCAAAAGCTGGGACTGGGTGACAGGGGATGGATCACTTGATGATCCCCTGTTCTGTTCATTCCCTCTGGGGCACCTGGCACTGGCCACTGTCGGAAGACAGGATACTGGGCTAGGTGGACCTTTGGTCTGGCCCAGTGTGGCCGTTCTTATGTTCTTAGCTTGGGGAACTAAACAATCTTCCAGCAATTCTGAACTCACTGATCCTGAAACTCAACATTTCTGAGATCTGTTCTACCTGTACAACTTATAATTTGTAAGTGGGATGTAAGTTCTACCTCCTGGAGCAGGCTATGAGTGGTCATTAAAGTTGGCTGAAAAAATGGAATATTTTTCATGCCAATTTTAATTTAAACAATTATTTTGTTTTTCATTAAAATAAAAATTAGAAATGTTTAGCCATCTTTATCTATGACACTAAAGTTTTATGTATCGGGGGTAGCCGTATTAGTCTGTATCCACAAAAACAACAAGGAGTCTTGTGGCACCTTAAAGACTAACAGATTTATTTGGGCATAAGCTTTTGTGGGTAAAAAACCACTTCTTCAGATACTTAAACCTCTCCAGCACATCATCAACGATCTACAACCTATCCAGGAAAACGATCCCTCACACTCCCAGACCTTGGGAGGCAGGCCAGTCCTCGCTTACAGACAGCCCCCCAACCTGAAGCAAATACTCACCAGCAACCACACACCACACCACAGAAACACTAACCCAGGAACCAATCCCTGTAGCAAACCTCCTTGCCTACTCTGTCCCCATATCTACTCTAGCGACACCATCAGAGGACCCAAACACGTCAGCCACACCATCAGAGGCTCATTCACGTGCATGTCTACTAATGTGATATATGTCATCATGTGCCAGATATGCCCCTCTGCCATGTACATTGGCCAAATCAGACAGTCCCTACATAAAAGAATAAATGGACACAAACTGGACATCAGGAATGGTAACATACAAAAGCGAAGAGGAGAACACTTCAATCTTCCTGGACATTCTATAACAGATTTAAAAGTAGCTATACTTGAACAAAAAAACTTCAGAAACAGACTTCAAAGAGAAACTGCAGAACTGAAATTCATTCGCAAATTTAACACCATTAATTTGGGCCTGAATAGGGACTAGCTGGCTCATTACAAAAGCAGCTTTGCCTCTCCTGGAATTGACACCTCCTCATCTCTTATTGGGAGTGGACTACATCCACCCTTATCGAATTCACCCTGTCAACACTGGTTCTCCACTTGTGAGGTAACTCCCTTCTCTCCATGTGTCAGTATATAATGCCTGCATCTGTAATTTTCACTCCATGCATCTGCATATGCCCAAATAAATACAAAAGCCTTAATACAACTGCTTATGCCCAAATAAATCTGTTAGTCTTGAAGGTGCCACCGGACTCCTTGTTTTACTAAAGTTTTATGCCAGTGATCTCGGCTACCAGGAATGACTGGAATTAATAATGCACATTATTAAAGTTAGAAGGTGCCACACACTTCCACTCTGCTTGGGCAAAACTCATTAAAACTTCACCAAGTCCTGTCCCAGCATGCACAGGGCTCAATGCAAAACCAGTGATCCATTTGGGGTGGGGGGGGGGTGTCTCTGCTTCTGTAGTTCCAAAGCCCTGGCCAAAAAGTGGCATCGTCCCAGGACGTTATAATTTGTGAGTTTGGGATCACACAGCTGGGACTCAGTTCCTGGGAGCTGCTGCTCTGACCCTGCCCCTGGTCTCTCCAGCATCCCCTGAGAGCAGGGCTGGGCTCCAGCTGCGGCACGGTCCTGCTCTCTCTGAGAACCAGCTCGGCTCTTGGCCCTTGTGATATGCCATGATCCAGTTCCTGGAAGTGCCATCTTCCCCTGGGGACCCAGCACATGTGAACTCCAGTTGCCTCAGAGCAACATGCCAGGGCTTAGCTCCCATGAGCTCCCTCTCCCACCATGCAGCGAGCCAGGCCTGGGCTCCCACAGCCCTGCCTTGGTGCCAGCATCACTTCTGCCTCACTCTCACCCCTATTTCCTTACCCAGGCGCTTCCTGCCTTTTTTTCGCCTCCCCCTTTATGGGTCCCAATGGTGCTTCGCGTGACAAGCTGCCCTCCCCCTCAGGGGAGAGCGTTTCTGGTCCCTCACGTGAGAAGCGGACAGTGACTGACAGCAGGGAAAAGTTCCTGTTCGTTAATGTGTTATTATCAGCAGCACTTCCACCAATACTAACCAGGCTCCTAATTAAAGGGGAGCTCGCCAGAGACAGGAAGAAAATATACCAAGGAGAGTATAAACTTCCCCTGGTTTGTAAACAGCAGGAGAGACACTGACGGGCCTCGGGGAGCCCCAAAGAAGGGCTCATTCTTCTTCATTTCCTTTCAGTGACGCAGGAGGAGTGTTGGTCCCTCCATAGTTACCATCTCTTTGGGCACTGGACTCCCAGCTCTGACCCTCCAGCTCTGCTGTGCAGATATGGGCCTGGACCCAAGCCCCAGCCCTGAACACCGGCAAATGGAATCTGCTTCCCACTAGCCCTTAGCTCTGCTCATTTGCTGATTGATTTTAGATCGTTCCCTGAAGCCGGGATGGTGGGCTCTATCCTCTGTGCTGGCGGAGCTATACTCAGGCTGGGAGGAGATGAGCAAAGGTGCCTTTATGTTGCTTTTTGTGCTTCTCCTGTTTTCAAGCTGGCTAGACCCAGCTCGGTGGTCCCTGGGATAAGTCAGAGCAGCCTTAGGGCTGCGGTAGATTAACCTGGCATATGGCAAACTGTGCTTTTAGAGCAGCAGAGAATTGGGCCCTCTCCAACGTCTGTCTGAAAAGGGCTGGGCACCCTGTGAGCAACATTGCAATTCAGATAATAAATAACTCTCCCTGCCTTCCCCTCAGAGGTGTCTGGAATCAGGATCCGAATGGTGTGGCTTGTCTTTATCTCTGCTCCCTTCTTGCTGGCGGAAGCACCAAAGGGTTGTCTGATTTAAGCTGCTACAACCACCCCCCGCCCGCACAGGGAATGCTAGCCACAGATACCCACGCTTCTTTTTATGCACAGACAAGGTGCAGCAAGAGTGCAAAGCTTTGCACACCTGGGAGATCACCTGTTGCTTAAGCCTCAACAGCTCATTCACTTACCACTATCAGATTTGTGCTTTGCTATGATGCAAGCATCTGTCTTCTACCAGGTGAGCTGAGATCATAGAATCATAGAATCATAGAATCATAGAATATCAGGGTTGGAAGGGACCCCAGAAGGTCATCTAGTCCAACCCCCTGCTCGAAGCAGGACCAATTCCCAGTTAAATCATCCCAGCCAGGGCTTTGTCAAGCCTGACCTTAAAAACCTCTAAGGAAGGAGATTCTACCACCTCCCTAGGTAACGCATTCCAGTGTTTCACCACCCTCTTAGTGAAAAAGTTTTTCCTAATATCCAATCTAAACCTCCCCCATTGCAACTTGAGACCATTACTCCTCGTTCTGTCATCTGCTACCATTGAGAACAGTCTAGAGCCATCCTCTTTGGAACCCCCTTTCAGGTAGTTGAAAGCAGCTATCAAATCCCCCCTCATTCTTCTCTTCTGCAGACTAAACAATCCCAGCTCCCTCAGCCTCTCCTCATAAGTCATGTGCTCTAGACCCCTAATCATTTTTGTTGCCCTTCGCTGGACTCTCTCCAGAGATAGTCTATTCATTTCAATTTGCTAGCAAATAACCCTTGTGATTTTTAGTTCCTACTGACCTGGGGCTAGATGCAAACCAATGACCTGGAGGTGTGACGTGCTGTAGCCAGTTGCTAATCTCCTAAGCATTCCATCCATCCCTTTAGCAAATTATTGTCTGTTGGATGATAGAGATGAGCCCAATTTGTAGAGTTCAGGCCCTCCGTAAAGTTCAGTGGTGCTCAGTCTATTGCAGAAATGAGGCTCAGCTGTAGAATTTAGCTTTAGATCCCAAAACAAATTTCCCCAAAGTTTAAAAGAGTTTGGATCCACGGATTTCTGTAGAGATGGTTGAACTATAGGGCAGGGGCGGGGGGGAATCATTAAAATGACATCACATTTCATTGAGTGACCTTTTTTTCTCTTTTTTTCTCAATTGACATTTGAAGGTTTTTTGAAGAAATTTCAAAAATTTCAACCAATTCTAGTTGGCAAAAAAAAAAAGTTAAAAAATTGAATTTTGGAAAATTTGTCTCTATCTTCTCTATCTCCACCCCCAGTAAGACCCACTCAGACTCAACCAGCACAGCCAGAGGGTTACTTATCCTTCAACACTAGAGATGAGCACTGGAACCAAATCCCTCATCCCAGCACACCCAGACTTTGGGAGAGAGAGATCTGGTTCTGGATTCGAATTCTGCATCTCAGGCCCATCTTCATTCGAAACAAACACATCAGCTCTGATAGATGCTGCTTTCAAGGCTGGTGCTGCCCCAGTGCAAGGATGAGGGGTGCCAGGCCCTGGTTCCCGTACCCTCCTCTGATCGCAGTAAGACCCCCAAAACACACTTTGTCGCCCTGATGAGGCACTTCCGATCCATGCCATGTTTACATTCCTCTCCAATCGCTGGCCAAGATAATGACAAGCTGACATCCAGTTTGCCTGTCAGTGAACTGTTCATACAGATAACAGATGCCCCTGGTAAACAGCCCCATCCTGCTCTTGGGAAGCATACACCTACCCTGCCTCCCACTGAGATGCCAAGGGGACGAGGAAGGGATATGTCCTTGCTGGAGGCAAACAAGTCCTCTTCTCTTTAGCCAACCCTGTCTCTGCCCAACCCATGGGCTGTGCCAGCCCAGCCCTGGCAGTAGAGCCTGCTGCTCGGATGCAAACCATGGAGCTCTGCAATGCAGTCCCTGGCCATCCGCACCTTCACTACGGGGGTTCGGGTCTCAGAGACTACAGATCCCTGCATGCAATGCTCTGTCTTGATAGGAGAGTCCTGGGCCACACCTTCCACATGGATGAGGAAGGCAGCTACATTTAATGACAGTCCATCAGGCATGTCTTCCTGGGCATTGCTGCTGCATTCCTCCATTTGGTCACTCCCGAGTTAGCCCCATTCACGGGAGCTGGAGCTAAGTGGTGCCAGTAATTCAGGGTCCTTAGACTCAGTCGCATCCATTTACTCAGGAATAAGTGAGGGACGGATCTATATAAGGCGCATGCGAGGACTGTCGTGTTCAGGAATCTTCAGAGAACAGGAGCTTGAGAGAGGTCTGCTTTGTCCAGTGCCTCTGCATTACAAAACAGGAGCCGTGGCATGAGCCTCTCTATTGACAGAGCATGAGCCTCTCTGCATTACAGAACAAGAGCCTGAAAGGTGCAGATCCCCACAATGGCCCTGCCGGTGGGATAAATTGCACCCACTTGGACAACCTCTGGACTTGGTTAGAGTCACCTCTGGATTTGGCCCCGCATAGTTAAATATGGTTCTTGTGCTCATAAAGGTAAGTAGATCCTGGAGTTCTGATGCTTGGCATTCGCTACCAGCTTTAGGTCCAAACCACATCTTGTCCCAGACTGTCTTATCCAAGTCACATGCAGGGAACTGGAACAGAGCACGACGACACACACAGAGCTGATGCAGTGCCGTTGTACGTGAAAATAGAGCTTTGCAGCACTGTGATGTTGTGTGTTCCAGTGCCTGGAGACACTCCTGCTGCAATAGTCTGTAAGGGGGTTTGAGTGAAAGGCGTTTCTGGTGGTCTCTCTCTGCAGCTGCCTGCAGGGGGGAAAGAGCATCAGAGATCAGTGTCAGGGGCAGGAGGGGGTCCCATTTACAGAGAGAGGAGCCACAGCACAGCCCAGGGTACATAACACAGCCAGCTGAAAAAAACAAACAAGAGCTGCAGGGCTGATCCAAATTCCAGATCACACTTTTGGGAAAATACAGCAAGTTCAGATTCACACAAGCATCTCTGGATCTGGAGGGAAACATTAGCTCGTCTAGCTGTAGCTTTTGGTAGCTCATTCAACATGGAGTCAATTCGGTGCTCCTTCCCAGGCAGATCTGATGATCTCCTTGCAGCTCCCACACGCAGTCAGGCAGGTGACTGGAGAAAACCCAATCTTTCGCTCCACTGCAATATGTCTTCCCCTTAGCTTGAAGTGCTGCTGATCCAAGCAGACTCTAACCCATCACAAATAATGGGGTTCAGCAGCTGGGACTGGAAGCCCACGTGAAGACAGACAGATATGAATTATTTTGCTCTGTACACTTTTAACATGCCCATCACTCTGACATCTGGGCTTTCTACGAGTGTAAAGATACATTCTCTTCTTCGTGTCAAATTCACCAAAGTGTTTTGGTCGAAGAATAAACCAACAAAAACATTCAGAAAAATCTGAAATGTTCCATTGCCACATTTTGGAAATGCAATGTTTCAATTTTTGTATTTGAAGGATCTTCTTGTTTTTAAATTTACTTCAGTTTTATTAAAAATGACAAAAAAAAGGTTTAAAATCTCAAAAACAAAACATTTTGGCTCAAACAGAAATTTTTAAATTTATTTCTTGGTTCACCCACAAATTTTTAAAAAGCATTTTTGGGTCGACCCGAGCTATAATTTTCTCCCCGGTATTATTGGCAGGGTCAGCAAATTGAACCATCAGTTACCTGTACCGCCCTGATGAAGTGGTTTCTGGGCCACAGGGGTGAATCTCTCCCTGAGTGTGTATTATCCCTGGAAACGGTTGCATTTCCAGGGTTGGTCCAGAGACACATTGTCTTGGCTGCTGTTTCTTTCTAGAATGTAAACACACTCCAGTAATTGAATCAGCTTCTAGAGTTGATCTTTTCCCATTTGTTACGCACAAGAAAAACATTTGTGAGAAATATTTAGGAGGGTAAGATCTATGGGTTAAAAATAGCTGCAGTGACACTGGTGACAGTTTGTGCACTGTACAGGGAGTTCTGCGCATTGCAGCCCAAGGAGGAAGTGTCATCATGCATTTTTTTCATTTTCTAAACAATTCTCCGAGAAGGAAGAAAACAATCTGATCCTCTCTTCCTCACTTGGGGGCTCTAAAGCCTACAGTGAAAAACGCACTCAAAGAGCACCGCCTGGAAGCAATTACTATCGCTTTCCTGACGGCAGAACATCGTGTGACAATGAGGAATGTGCCAGCCGGAACAATGTCTCTGACCCACTTCTTCCTGGGGCTGATCAGAAGGGCCAGGCATTCTGTCCTTTAATTACTTAACCATTTGGGGCCCAACACATTCCCGCTGGAATTGCATTAGGCCTGACTGTGACCAGTGCTACACCCGTGTTAACTCTCTTGCTGTCTGTGGAGTTACTCCTGATTTGCACAAGTGTGGGGAGTGGAGAATCGGGCCCACTGACCTGGCAGGAGATACACCAAGGATGAACATAAGCCTCCGAACTCAATCCAGACTTGGGAGAGCAGGGTATCCCATACTGCGACCAAGGCTGGGTAGTTAAGCATGGGGAAGGATTTGAGGCTGAAGTGGGGAATTAGGGGTGTAGCGGATGGTGGGTGGGGGAAAGCAAACTGCCTCCAACAGAAATGCTGTGATATGAGGGAGTGATTGGCCCTCAGGCTGGTGAAGGGGAAGCTGGTGCAGTAAGATAAAAGAACAGCTCCGTGCACTAGTTTCGTCTCGACACCTGAGTTCAAGGCCTGGCTGAGGACACAGATGCATAGATGAACATGGCAGTCTCAGCCTGCGCCCCATGGAGTGTCTGCTCACATCCACCTGGGGCTTCTCCTCCCACTCAGAGATTGTTCGCCTGCATGCATGTGGCCAGAGTAACAAAACCCCGCAATGACATGTGGCTATCCTGATTTTCATACCTCATCACAGGACACAGAGCATTGGCTTGAGCGTCAGCCTCCTACGTGAAAGCATTGTTACCACACTCTCACACACCCGTGTATTCTGAGAGGATGCCTGGCCCTCTGGACGCCAGAGCTAAAAAGCTACTTCTTGCTCTTTCCAAAACCCAGGGCTTTTGGGGCGTGAGAAAGGTGTTTGTTTGTGTGTGTGTGTGTTTTGGGTAGATTATCCCCACTCAGGCCTGAGAAGACTGTTTGCCCCAGTCTGTCATCTCTCATGTGGTGGCTTGAAGGATGTGAATCGGTTGCTACATATCCATCTCCTCCACTCCCCAAATGAGTTTATCTCATAAAGGCAACAAATTATTATTTATTTATTATTATAATAGCCTCAGTCCCATCCATATGGGGTTGGCTTGTCGAGTCTTTGTTCTCCATTTCAGTCCATGAAGCAGTTCCTTGGTAACTCCACAACTAATTAAATCCTTTTGTATAACATCCATTCATCTAGTTTTGGGTCTTCCAACCCTTCTCTTACTGTCCACTTCTAAGTTTAACACACTGTTTCCTATATATTCTTTGGATCTTCTTTTCACAGGCCCAGACCATCTCAGCCTGGATTCCCTCAGCATTTCTATAACTGGTACCACCTTCACTTTTCCCTAATTGATTTGTCCCAAACATGGTCCATCCTTGTAACTCCAAACATCGGTCGTAACATTTTAATTTCCACTTCATTCCAGATCTACTCCTGTCTTTCTCGAAGCCATATACATTTATTGTCTGCATTGCAACTGTACCTACCAGCTCTAGTCCTGGAGTAAGTAACTTCTGTACCCGGAAAGATAATGGAGCAAATAATTAAGCAATCAATTTGCAAACACCTAGAAGATAATAAGGTGATAAATAACAGACAGCATGAACTTGTCAAGATCAAATCGTGTCAAACCAACCTGATAGCTTTCTTTGACAGGGTAACAAGGCTTGTGGATAGCAGGGAAGCGGTAGATGTGGTATATCTTGAATTTAGTAAGGCTTTTGATACTGTCTCGCATGACCTTCTCATAAACAAACTAAGGAAATGCAACCTAGATGGAGCTACTATAAGGTGGGTGCATAACTGGTTGGAAAATCATTCCCAGAGAGTAATCATCAGTGGTTCACAGTCATGCTGGAAGGGGATAACGAGTGGGGTCCCACAGGGATGGTTCTGGGTCTGGTTCTGTTCAATATCTTCATCAATTATTTAGATAATGGCATAGAGAGTTTGCGGATGATAAAGTTTGCGGATGATACCAAGCTGGGAGGGGTTGCACGTGCTTTGGAGGATAAGATTAAAATTGAAAATGATTTGGACAAACTGGAGAAATGGTCTGAAGTAAATAGGATGAAATTCAATAAGGACAAATGCATAGTACTCCACTTAGGAAGGAACAATCAGTTGCACACATACAAAATGGGACAGGACTGCCTAGGAAGGAGTACTGTGGAAAGGGATCTGGGGGTCATAGTGGAGCACAAGCTAAACATTAGTCAACAGTGTAATGCTGTTGCAAAAAAAGCAACCATCATTCTGGGATGTATTAGCAGGAGTGTTGTAAGCAAGACATGAGAAGTAATTCTTCCACTCTACTCCGTGCTGATTAGGCGTCAACTGGAGTATTGTGTCCAGTTCTGGGCGCCACATTTCAGGAAAGATGTGGACAAATTGGAGAAAGTCCAGAGAAGAGCAACAAAAATTATTTAAGGTCTAGAAAACATGACCTGTGAGGGAAGATTGAAAATATTGGGTTCGTTTAGTCTGGAGAAGAGAAGACTGAGAGGGACATGATAACAGTTTTCAAGTACATAAAAGATTGTTACAAGGAGGATGGAGGAAAATTGTTCTTCTTAACCTCTGAGGATAGGACAAGAAGCAATGGGCTTAAATTGCCACAAGGGTGGTTTAGGTTGGACATTAGGAAAAACTTCCTAACTGTTAGGGTGGTTAAGCACTGGAATAAATTGCCTAGGAAGGTTGTGGAATCTCCATCATTGGGTATTTTTAAGAGTAGGTTGGTCAAACACCTGTCAGTGATGATCTAGATAATACTTAGTCCTGTCTTGAGTACAGGGGACTGGACTAGATGACCTCTCGACATCTCTTCCAGTTCTATGATTCTAAGTCCCCACTGTGCAAGGTGCTGTACAAATAAGAACTCATAGCTCCACAATGACAGACACAGATGCTGGTTCGAAGAGGCCAGGTGGCATTTTTAGGGGCCTATGGCTGGGTTGGGGCCCATTACCAGTGTTGGTGGCATTGTTAGTGGAGCATCTGGGTGGATTCCCCTGGCACCCACACAAGTTCTGGGAGCGTTTCCACAAGGAGCTCTGTGCTTTACTAAGCCGTCAAGTTCCAGGGGTGTGGGAATCCTGGGTTCCTTTCTCTTCTCCATCATCACTTCCATTTTAGACTCCAGTTTATTTTTCTTGTTTCACATTCCCTTTCTTGGAGAGGGAGCAGCAGAGCCCACGCCCGCAAAGAGGAGAGAGAAGAAATGCATGAGCTGGCTTTCTCCAGGCCCCGTCTCCTGCATTCCTTCACCCTTCTGTCATTGGTGGGCAAGCCAGCAACATGGAGGGAAGGACAGGGAACAGCTTCCAGGCTCCAGAGGAAGAGGAGTCTCCTCAATATATATATTTAAAAGCACTATAAACACTAGCAGTCACCAGGGAAAAATGCCAAGTATCCAAACAAAACAGCTATTATTTAAGCACAATGGCAAAGCAACAAGGCATGAGACACTTCAGTTACTTCTTTCATCACACAGACTTGCAGTTTGATAGCCACTTAAGTAAAGTTCCTTTAAATATGCAAATTCATGCTATTACTTGATGAGCACAACATGCATTGGTGAGAAATCCCAGTGATTTCCCCACGCACGGCAAGCAGGATCAGACACTTGTCACTGTATCATGAACTCACTGTGGCTATGGCTATCATGAACTCACTGTGGAGGGTGGAACAAGAGAACAGAGATCTAGCCTTCAGGATATGGGCCCCAGGTTTGCAAAGCTCCTGAGCAATGCCGGGAGTGAAGCACATGTCTAATGGGGCGCAAATGCTCAGGGGCAAGCAGGGCCATAGGCAGTGTGTTGGTCAATGCAAGGCTAATGTCAAGGGTGATATGAAAGCATTGGCCACAATGGGATCAGAACCATGCTAGTTACAGCCATTTACTGCGAGCAGGGCTTTGACGTGGACCAGCGTGCACTGGGATTTTCCACCGAGAATAGCATTATATCTGTGTTAAAAATCACCTGCTGTGGAAGTTACTGAGGTGGTAGCGTGTCACCTAACATAACCAGGCAGGGCTTTTATTTTTTTAGTGGTAAGAGATCCTGCAGATCTCAATGGTCTGGCAAGAAGCTTTACTCACGCACGTAGTGTGACTGATGCACGTCGTACCCATCCAGGTGGGTTGGAATGGCCAGATTCTCCTTTGTTTGCAAATGGCTCTGCCAGCTCCCCAGCAGCAACACGGCTCCCGAAATGTTGACCTGGCATTTGCCAGGCTGCTTTCATGTGAGGAATGCCCTAGTCGGGAGTAAGGCCTGGTAACTCCACGACACAAATCCTACCAGGGATGTTCGGGGCGGTGATTCTGCTCAGTTAATTAAAGCTATATTTGCACTGGCTTGGGGTTTTCTAAGCTCCTGACCACAAACCAGTGTGGGAACAACCTAATAAACTGAGAAGTTAGTGACCTTAGCCAGCATCAAGCCAGTACCCACAATGCAGTGCACATCTTTAGCAATTAAAGTGCTTCCCAGGGACTTCTTCTGGCACACAGGGAATGTATGTGAAATATGTAGGGAGATTGGGACCCTCCCTCACATTTATAAACACATAGGGACATTGCAAGTGCTGGCACCTCATTAACATTTGTCTATAGGGGATCTAGGAGCAGTGTGACCCAGCGGATAGCACAGCAGACTAGGAACTCAGGAGTGTTGGGTTCTATCCCCAGCTATGCCACTAACCTGCTGCGTGCATTTAAGTAAGCATTGGGCCTCAGTTTCCCCATTTTACAAATGACACAGCATTCCATTCCACAATGACACTGACCTTCCTTTGTAAAGCGTTTAGAGTCCTATGCACAAAAGGAGCTATGTCAGAGCTAAGTAGCACCTTTACGCATAGGGTGCTGCTCCCTTTCAATATAATGGGGCATACTGTGGCCTTCCTAACCATTTAGCCTAATAATAATAACGTGATTGAAGGCAGAAAATAAAGCCTTATATTCTCTGTTTTGTCCTGTCCTGGGCCACGTGTTGATGCTATTTCCTATCATGCAAACAGCTTCCCATTGACGCTAGCCCTATATCCTAATCTTGGCTCTGATAACAACTTCCTGTGTGACCTTGGACAGTCACTTCCCCTCTCAATGCCTCAACTTTCCCCTGTGAGGATAATATTTTTGATCTACCTCACAGGTGAGCTGTGAGGTTTAATTAGTTACATTTCCTACAGTGCATTGAAAATACAAGCCCTGGTTCCACAATATACGTAGGCCCTGACTCAGGAAAACATCCCTATTTGGTAAAACACTTAAGCACAAAATGAGGTCCCATTGACGTCAAGACTCCGATTCAGCAAAGCACTTAACCATATGGTTAACTTTAAGCATGTGGTTAAATCCCATTGAAGTCAAGCACGTGCTTAAGTGCTTTGTTGAACAGGGAGGGTTGTTGAATCAGGGCCCAAATGCTTAAATCTAAGGCTGCTTGTAAATTTTCCATTTAAATGCATTTTCAATGGAAGATTGGGTTCTCGGTTAAGCACAGTTTGGGGGGAAAGTGTCTGCTTTTTGTGGGAATTTTTGACTTTCGCCCCCAAAAATCCAAAACACAAAATCAGAAAAGTTTTGGCTGAAAATTTTAAGTTTTTCAAAAAGTCAAAATTTTCCATGGGGAAAACAGTACTATTTTTCAACCAGCTTTATTTAAATCATGGAATTTAGGAGTTTTGGTGAACTGGGGGACAAGACACTACATAAGACCTAAGTATTATTATTATTATTTCATTATTATATGTTCCTTTCCCCCCCTAAGGCACTGAAATATGAAAGCACAAGATAAAGTCTATTGGATTAAAAGTTAGGGTTCCTGATTTTTCTCTCAGTTACGTCAGAGTGAATCCAGAGCCAGGGGAGTTACACCGGTGGGGTAACTGATTTACGTGAGAGCCAGAGCAGGCTCAGAGTGTCTCCTTGTTATAAGAATTGAAAGGGAGTTTAATTTTTGAGTCTTGGCTGTTCAAAGGACCCACAGGGAGGAAAGTGTCCAACTTCCATTGAAATTCACTATTCCTAACCCTAGATTTAAGTCTAACACAAATCTGAATCCCAAAACTAGCCCCCTTTTAAAATCCCAGCCTACACTAATAGAAATTAAATGCATTATTTAAAAAGTATCTGGTTCAGCCCCGAAAATTTCCCCCTTGCTCAGCTTTATGTCTGAGCAGCAGCCGACTCTGGGATGAGAAGAAGCCTGACATGCTGCTGGATAAGAAAGTTTACACAGAACTTCTTCCAGTCTTCCTGGGACATACAGTACCCAGTGGGTTAAAACTGCACTGCAATGTGTTTATGTGCTGATGGGGAAACATGATGACAGATAATCCCAAACAACTTCAAAGCGAGATTCGGGAGGCCGATATGGAAACTATTCCCAAAGCCTCGGTGCAAAAAAACCAGACTAATTACCACTGAAAACATTAAAGCAAGAGCTCTCCTGATTGCCAGAAGCCATGTATCTCTATCAAACCACATGGCTCTTCTGCTTTCTCACCCTCTCTGAAGCTTACACAGTGGCCAAGGGGACTTGGGGTGAATTTTTAAAACAGTGTTCTTTTAAAAGCTCCTACCTCTGCTGAGAAGTAGAACACCAGGTTCCAGCCTGGAGTGCATTTTGACAGCTGGAGTCTTATAGCTTCTGGAGGTTCATAGAATCATAGAATATCAGGGTTGGAAGGGACCTCAGGAGGTCATCTAGTCCAACCCCCTGCTCAAAGCACGACCAATCCCCAACTAAATCATCCCAGCCAGGGCTTTGTCAAGCCTGACTTTGAAAACCTCTAAGGAAGGAGATTCCACCACCTCCCTAGGTAACACATTCCAGTGCTTCACCACCCTCCTAGTGAAAGTTTTTCCTAATATCCAACCTAAACCTCCCCCACTGCAACTTGAGACCACTACTCCTTGTTCTGTCATCAGCTACCACTGAGAACAGTCTAGATCCATCCTCTTTGGAACCCCTTTTCAGGGAGTTGAAAGCAGCTATCAAATCCCCCCTCATTCTTCTCTTCCGCAGACTAAACAATCCCAGTTCCCTCAGCCTCTCCTCCTAAGTCATGTGTTCCAGTCCCCTAACCATTTTTGTTGCCCTCCGCTGGATGGTTTCCAATTTTTCCACATCCTTCTTGTAGTGTGGGGCCCAACGCTGGACACAGTACTCCAGATGAGGCCTCACCAATGTTGAATAGAGGGGAACAATCACGTCCCTCGATCTGCTGGCCATGCCCCTACTTATACATCCCAAAATGCCATTGGCCTTCTTGGCAACAAGGGCACACTGTTGACTCATAATGGTTTATAATGGCAAAGCAACAGTCCCTTAATTACTGAATTTATAATAGAGACAAGTTCCGTAGCTGGGATGCGATGAGATAAGAATTGCCCTGAACCTATGCCCCAAAGGGCCCAAACTCTCACTTGTTGAATTTTTGTTTTAAATGTTGAGATGCTTTCTATCCTTGGTACCCCATGTGGTTTCCAGCCTCGCTGAAACCAGGATGGACCAGAAATCTCACAAACATCTGTCCTTGCCACAAGATTTTCAGCCTGAATTCTTTACTGGAGGAATTTATAGAGGAACTGATCCAGTTGGTGACCTGGACTGAACTGCCAAAGCTAAGTGCTGATGTTCCCCAGTCACTGATCACTCGTGCACAGGGGCCACCTTCTCCCACAGAAATGCTTTCTATTGTTTATTCTGGCTTGCAATCTGCTGTGGACAGATTCTGAGCAAAGCCTTTAAGAAAGCCTTTAATGATCTGGAGGATGGCGTGGATTGCACCCTCAGCAAGTTTGCAGATGACGCTAAACTGGGAGGAGTGGTAGATATGCTGGAGGGTAGGGATAGGATACAGTGGGACCTAGACAAATTAGAGGATTGGGCCAAAAGAAATCTGATGAGGTTCAACAAGGACAAGTGCAGAGTCCTGCACTTAGGACGAAAGAATCCCATGTACAGCTACAGACTAGGGACCGAATGGCTCGGCAGCAGTTCTGCAGAAAAGGACCTAGGGGTTACAGTGGACGAGAAGCTGGATATGAGTCAACAGTGTGCCCTTGTTGCCAAGAAGGCCAATGGCATTTTGGGATGTATAAGTAGGGCATTGCCAGCAGATCGAGGGAGGTGATCATTCCCCTCTATTCGACATTGGTGAGGCCTCATCTGGAGTACTGTGTCCAGTTTTGGGCCCCACACTACAAGAAGGATGTGGAAAAATTGGAAAGATCCAGCGGAGGGCAACAAAAATGATTACGGGGCTGGAGCACATGACTTATGAGGAGAGGCTGAGGGAACTGAGATTGTTTAGTCTGCAGAAGAGAAGAATGAGGGGGGATTTGATAGTAGCCTTCAACACCTGAAAGGGGGTTCCAAAGAGGATGGATCTAGACTGTTCTCAGTGGTATCTAGGGTGACCAGACAGCAAATGTGAAAAATTGGGACAGGGGGTGGGGCGTAATAGGAGCCTATATAAGATAAAGTCCCAAAAATCGGAACTGTCCCTATAAAATCGGGACATCTGGTCACCCTAGTGGTACCAGATGACAGAACAAGGAGTAATGGTCTTAAGTTGCAGTGGGGGAGGTCTAGTTTGGCTATTAGGAAAACCTTTTTCACTAGGAGGGTGGTGAAGCACTGGAATGCGTTACCTAGGGAAGTGGTAGAATCTCCTTCCTTAGAGGTTTTTAAAGTCAGGCTTGACAAACCCCTGGCTGGGATGATTTAGTTGGGGATTGGTCGTGCTTTGAGCAGGGGGTTGGACTAGATGACCTCCTGAGGTCCCTTCCAACCCTGATATTCTATGATTCTAAAGCCCCTTCCAGAACTTATCATGCTGAATGCCAGTAAAACTTGCCCTAGTCTTTGTTTTTAATTTTGAGGTTTAAATAATCCCATGGAGTCCTCCCTCGGACATTTCTCCTGATGTCTAATTGACCTGACTCTGTGGCTGAGCTGATGGACAGAGAAAACATGAAGGCAAGATTCAGAGTAGCAGCCGTGTTAGTCTGTATTCGCAAAAAGAAAAGAAGTACTTGTGGCACCTTAGAAACTAACAAATTTATTTGATCATAAGCTTTCATGAGCTACAGCTCACTTCATCGGACCATGAAAGCTTATACTCAAATAAATTTGTTAGTCTCTAAGGTGCCACAAGTACTCCTTTTCTTTTTATGAAGGCAAGACTAGACTCTGCCCCTCACTCTGTGTAAGGAGCAGTGCGTGTAATTGTGTTGCCCTAGGAGTGGACCTGGGAAAGACCTGGTGGCGCCAGGGGGCAAGTGATCTGTGACAGCCTTTTGCCAGATGCACGCTACTGGTCAGTCGCCCTGTGGCAGCTGAGCAGTGCTGGCTAGCGCAGAGCCGAGGAGCTTGGGAGAGAAACAGCAGCCATGTGGAATCTGTGCACCCCATGCAGACAGCGAAGGTCTGAGTGTGCCAGGCAGGACTCAGGCACCTTATGCCCCCTTACTACCCTCCCAATAATGCCCTAGAGCTGTTCAGGTCACTCCATGTGAGCTGCCTGGCCTCTTTCATGCCCTCCTCGTCACACCCTGGGGGAAATTCCCCCTGTGCAAAGAGCCACTGCGAGGCCTAGGCATTGCTCAAAGCCTAAACAGAGGTCGGAATGGTACATGGGCCTGGCACTCTGCACAGGGGCTAATTTCACCCCCTGCCCCAGTGATTAACACACGGGTTAGGACGATCTCACACATCGTTTGCATTGTGCTTGGTGACCCTAGGTTCTTATATGGCCCCCATCACAACAGCATCTGAGCAGCTCACAATTCTCGATGCACTTACCTTCTCAAGACCCCTGGGAAGCAGGGCAGTGCTATTATCCATTCTACAGATGGGAACTGAGGCACCAAGAGACCCGTCCAAGATCACACGGGAAGACTGCGGTGGAGCGGAACCTGAGTCTCTGGTCAGAGCCCTAACCACTGGACTCTTCTTCCTCTCTGACTAGTGTCCGCAGATTGTATAATTGTATATTAGAGTCCTTCTAGTCTGGTGTAAAGCCGAGTCACTGACCTGGTTTTCCTGGATTCTAGAAGGAATAGCTGTTCATGCGAATATATATTAACAAAAGATGCTGGATTGGCAGTCCCCCAGTGCTCTTTACTGACTCATGAAACAGGGCCAGCCAGGGCGGCAGCTGTACACGCTATCCCCTGCCGTCTTTCCATCCCGCCAGCGCACCTCAATCGGAAAAGAGAGCCTCCTAGCTGAGTCCACTCCGCCCTTGGCTTCTCTCCAGAGACACCCAGGTGGCGGTGGGAAGATGTCACAGGGCAGCTGTCCCCTTTAAGGGGAATCTTTAAGGGGAACAAGCCCATCTTGGCCCACCTGTAAGTAATTAGCTGCCTAGGCGGCTGCGGGGCAGCTAATTGGCTAATGAGCCCCGGATGAAAGGCTACCAGAGCTCAGGGGGGGAAGAAAAGGGGGCTCTTCGGAGAGGCGATCCCAAGGGGAAGGGCTTTGGGAAGAAGATTCTAGAGAGCTGCAGGAGGCCCAGCCTTCGGGGAGCTGCCTGCGGCCAGGGGAAGGGAGGCCATGGCTCCAGGGAAGGAACCAAGGCCGGGTGAACCCTGCCCGGATGTGCGACTGACGGGCTCAGGTAGGACTGGGAAGCGCTGAAGGGCTGTTCAGGGAGAGAAATAGGGAGGCGCTGCAGCATCCGATTCTGACTGGAAAGGAGCCATAAATCATTAATGGCGCTGGGGGGGGCGGGGCGTAACTAATCCCTGAACAACTTCCCAAGGGCCGGGGAGGATTCTCTGCCCCAGCTGAGATGGGATGTTTTTCTGAAAGATCTGCTCTTCTTCGAACAGGAATTCCTGGGCGGACGTTCTGCGGCCTGTGCTGTGCCAGAGGTCAGACGAGACGATCACAATGGTCCCTTCTGGCTTGGGAATCTAAGACACACGCGGACGGACTCGGCCTGCCTGCTAAGGAGCTGGGTAAAGGGCTCTCTCGTGTTCCTGTTGAACGTCCCGTTAATAAGCCAGACTCCAGAAGGGGGGTGGCTGGGACGAAGGGGTTGTTTGATATGTAAACGCCGTGGGGGGTTTATTGAGGACCCTGCTTGGGAAACTAAGGCCAGGTGTACCTGTGGGGCCCGTCAGGGGGTGTGTGGATGGCCTCTGCCTGAGATTTTCTAAAGTGCTCAGTAGCTCCCATGGTGACTCTTACCGCCAGACTTTTATCGGTGCCCAGTGCATACCTAACGTGCTGAGCTGTTTAATAACGCTGTCCCTTGGGTGTTTTCCCAGGGGAACTGGACGGGTGCCATCCAACTCACTTTGCACTGGCCATCGAGATAAAAGATTTCAGTCATGACCAAACTAGGCTAAAGTGACTAAACAGTAAAAGGCTCTATAAATGTGCGGTTAACCGGCTGTTCCATCCAGTCCCCATTCTCTCCATGGACGGACAGTTATCAAACCCCTCCCAGATATCCCCAGGCACAGCTAGGGCTGGTAATAATTGAGACTGTTCAGTGAGACGCTGATGGCTATCTTTATTTCTGTCTCACGCTGGAAGGTAACAAGTGATGGCCTAACACCGCGATCACTGTCTCACAGAGAGCAGTGTTTCCCTGATGCCATGTGCAGGAGTGGGCAATGTCATTTTCCAGCTGAAAATCTTCACTGTTATACTTGAGCTTGGAACCTTGCAGGAGTGACTGGATCTTCAGTAATGACTCCAGGGGCCTTTGTCTAAGAGCATCATTCATTCACTTACCATCTGGGGGGTGGGGGCTCCAGGGGCTTACAGTCAATCTCACTTTGACTCTGTTAAACGCAAAGTAAATTAAAGCAAAAATCCCGCAACTAGGGCACAAACTTCCCTGCAGTGTTATCCCTCCTAGCTCTCCGGACACTGCTGCTGGGAGGAGACCGGCTCCTGGAGGCTGACGGCAAACGCATGCAAATACAAACGGTGAAATCGATGGGTTTCTCCATGCCCTGGAGAAGCCCAAAGGCTTGGCCCTGCTCCCCTTGCTGCAATCGGAGCCATCGCTGGTAGGGTCCCAGTGCTCAGCAGCCACTCTATCAATTTTCGGGCTGTTTACTTTATTCTTATGAAAACAATGACTGAGCTGCAGACTGCAAGGTGACATCAGTGGCAGAGTCACTCCAATCAGATAGGCACAAGGCAGGCTGTGCTTCTGGTACTAAAAATAGCCTCTGGCCAGGCCCCTGCTGGACTCCCAGCCTGCCCCAGCAGTGCAAGCCCTGCTCATTGGCGGGCTCCTCCTTGCATGGGGCGCCCTGCGCTCTCCAGACGGATATTGGGAGTCTGAACCAATCTGCCGGCCTGGAATGTAAACACGGCTGGGCTCACGTCACTCCAGGAACACCGTCCTTCCAGGCCCTAGCAGCCCTTCTGGGATGCTGCAGCAAAGCCAACCTGCTGCTTTGAAATATCCCCCACTGGTGGGTCTCTATCCAGAGCTGGTTGGAAGGACTGGACTCGGATCAGAGTCCTAGGGCTGGGCCTGGGGATAATGTGCTGAGCTGAACTCATGCCCAGTGTCAATCCATTCACTTCCCCAGGCATCTCTTTGGCCCATTATTGTTTCTGCTCTGTCCCGCAGCCTGTGCAGGACTGTCCTCTACAGCATGCTCACATGTGCTTTGCTCCAGGCACAGTCTAGTTCCAAAATGACACAAGCCAAGGCGCTCCACTTATTCCACAGTGTAACAGGTCTTGCCATTGGGAAACATTTCTGGACTCTTAGCCTCAATTGTCCCATTCTGGATAACAGGATTATCCATGAATAACAGGAATGGCCAGGAATGCATCCGATGAAGTGAGCTGTAGCTCACGAAAGCTTATGCTCCAATAAATTTGTTAGTCTCTAAGGTGCCACAAGTCCTCCTTTTCTTTTTGCGAATACAGACTAACACGGCTGCTACTCTGAAACCAGAGTTGGGAGAGTTAATGAAAACAATTTTTGCAGAAATATGAAAGCTTCTGCTTCAGCATTCAAGCTGATCTCTATTAGAGACCCGGAGATCTAATGTGGGGGGAAACTATTCCACATCTATTACTTTGTGGTTCTTACATCTTAAAGCACCTGGTGCTGGCCACTGTTGGAGACAGAGGACTGGTCTAGATGGGCCTGAGCTCTGACTGAGTCTGGCCATCCCTGTGTCCTGTGTCCCTGCTTAAGCTCCCTTGTACCACCCAAACCCTGCCTTTCCAACTACCTTTGTGCCTTCACTCACTCAGTGCTTGTTGCGGGTTCTCTGTCCCTCTGTCTTCTCCCTCTGAGCTCCCTGCCCTGGCCTTCCCCCGAAGCAGTTCTGTACAACAGCACACCTGGGTATTCCAGCCAGTCCCCAGATGAGACCACCCAATTCCTCTTCGCCGGTGACCCTAAGCACACATTTAATTTCTCAGAGGCAGCATCTCTCGGGGGGGGTTGCTATGTTGCTGGAAGTGTGTGACTGGTTCTCTTACACTGACAGGCACTCCATTCCTACCAGCAGGTTCCAGCAAACCCTGGCAAGCAAATGGTCTAATTCTTTGACAGCTTTGGATTTTTACAGAACTCATTTAGCCAGCTCCATCCCTAACACCTTGTGTCAAATGCCAGTGGCCCCTGGGCGAGCAATCTCCCCACAGCCAGGCAGGATTTACTTGTCCTATCAGTCTTTGGGGCAGTAGCCTAACCCACCAGGCCCTCTAACACTGGTTCTTCCTGCCCCCACCTGGGCTGTGTCAGTAGCTCTTTGGAATAAAAGCATTTCCACACAGTGCCTGTGTATTTTTTGCTGCATGCTTTACATAGCAAATCAAAGTGAAAAGCTTTAATGGGCTTTACCAGGGATTCAAGTCTCTGTGTCCCAGCAGCACCAGGGGAAATGCAAAGCATTCACCAGCCAGGAGGAAAAGCCCAAGATATTATCAGATTCCTGGGGTGTTTTTTTACTGTCAGAACTTTGTTTCTTCCACAACTGTGGGTGATCAGCTCATCACCTGATCAGCTATCTCCGAAGAGCGAGACTGTAATGAAATAAAGATCTCCTCTGGCACCATGAGGAACCATCCACATAGCAAAAGGTTAACAGCCTGAGCTCTAGCTGAAGGGAAGAGGGACCCCCTTCCACAGCCCATGCACTCAGCACAGACATCTCTGCAGAATGGGCTGTTTTCACGTGTGTGTGTGTAGCTCCTGGGCTGACGGAGCAAACTGACCCAAGTGCAAGCCTCGTGATGTGTGCCCAGATTCCACCATGGTGCCAGCCCTCCTGAATGGGCATTGTAGGAACAATAGTCTTGCTAGCCGGGGGCCAGCGGGCAAACCCTTTACAGGCAGTGGTGAGCAGCTGCTCACACGAGCAGTCCCTTGTGAGTAGCATGCGCCACTGTCCAGCAATATCAGTAAGGGGGGTCTCACAACTTGATCGTGTGCGTGTGTATGTGTGTGTGTGTAAAACATGTGGAAGAGGCTGGGCCTGATTCTCTGCTCTGCACTTTGGGGTGATTCCCATTTACGCTAAGGCCACTGAAAAGGGGCCTTGGAGGGAGGGGAAATGTAACTTACTTCCACTTTAAGGCCTCCTTGTGCTTTCAGAGCGGTGTGTCAACGAGCCTAAATGTAAGGCTAGGCCTGCTCGAGGAGTGTGTTGCTGACAAGGCACGCTGTGCGGGGACGCTGCTTATACCAGCCACATGGTGTTTGGCTGGCACGGCTAATTCCTGCCTCTCTGCATGAAACAAGCCCTGTTTTGCTGACACAGCTGTGTCTGTGCTGGGGGCATCTCCGGGCATAGCCATGAGGGTCCCAAATTGCACCTTGTCGCACCCCTGACCAACAGAGCTGGGCCGGCTGACTCAGGCAATGTGCAAATCAGGCCCTGGTGTGTGGCCAATTAGACCAGTGCAAAGTGGGTGTAAAGCGCTTCCAGTCTGATGTGGTAGCAGTTCACACCCACTTTGCACTGGTGTTAATGACCACACATGGTGCAGGGCAGTGGAGAATCAGGCCCACAGGGTGTGTGGTTTGCCATGTGTGTGAGAGCTAGGGCGTGCATAGTAGCATGGTGGGGAGGGGAGAGAGTGAATTGTTTTGTTCTCATTGCTTGCCGTCAGCAGCCCCTCAGCAGTGCTCTATACAGGAGGTACCATATAACTGAGTGTGCCACCCTGGGGTTGCCCATCACCCTCCCTTGTTACCCAGGCAGCAGGGATTGCTTAGTGACATGCACGGAGAGCTGATAGGATTTCATTTCTGTGGGCACAGGGCAAGCATCCCACAACTGAGCTAATGCTTTCCTAAGGTGTTGGGTGTCTCTGTGAAACTGATTTCAGAGTGGTAGCCGTGTTAGTCTGTATCAGCAAAAAGAACAGGAGGACTTGTGGCACCTTAGAGACTAACCAATTTATTTGAGCATAAGCTTTCATTGGCTAAAACCCACTTCATCGGATGCATGCAGTGGAAAATACAGTAGGAAGATACATATATACACAGAGAACATGAAACAGTGGGGGTTGCCATCTCATTATAGTGTGTATGGCAACGCCCATTTTTTCATATTCTCTGTGTCTGTGTATATATATCTATCTATTTTCCTACTGTATTTTCCACTGCATGCATCCGATGAAGTGGGTTTTAGCCCATGAAAGCTCATGCTCAAATAAATTTGTTAGTCTCTAAGGTGCCGCAAGGACTCCTCATTCTTTCTGTGAAACTGAGCAATGGTTAGCAACAGCATCAGCGGATTGTGCCAATGCACTTGCACCAAACCTGGCTAGCTGTCTGGGAAGTTTTACCACCTTTTTCATCATTCTTGTTTGGCATGAAGGGGGGCAGGCTTAAATTAAAAGTTTCGACTGCCTGCAGACCAAGACAAAAGGCCAGAACCCAAACCCTGAGACGTTGTGGTGTCCAAATCTAGCTCTGCTTCTGAGTTTTATGACGAGCTTACCCCCCGTTTTTACCATATGCTTTGTATTCAGCAAATATACTTGGATGTCCTAACCCAACTGCCAGCATATTAATTCCAGGTTTCCTGCAGTGCTAGCTTCCTATCAGAGGAGGGATGAGCTTGTGGTTAAGGGCTCTGGCCCGTAACTAAGGATGTCTGGGTTCAATTCCCTGCTTTAACATAAAGTTCCCATATGACCTTGGATAAATCACATAATCTCTCTCTGCCTCCGTTCTCCATCTGTAAAATGGGATCATCCTCCTTCCTGTGTCTGTCTTGTCTAAGAGTGTTGGCTCTTCATGGCAAGGACTGTCTTGTGCCAGGTGTCTGTGCAGCACCTAGCATGCTGGGGCCTCTCGAACCCATGTCATGCAAAGCAGGCTAACTGATGGTGCCATGCCCAGTGCTTAGATGTCATTGCTGGATGTAGTGCTCCTGTTTTCAGGAATAGCTCTGAAACATGGCACCAGGGGTGCTGGCTGTCCCTGAGGGAAGATGGCGTATGCAGGAGCTGTGGCTCACTGCTTAGCGTGGAGTGTGGAAGGAGCGGGGAGTTCTTTGAGACCTGGCCCATCATGAAGGTGTGAGATGCCAAGACACAAACATCTTCCACTTATGTCCCTTCTTGAATTATTCCAAGAGTAAACTACGAAGGAGCAAAAGGCAACTCTGCTGTAACTCCTGTGGGGTGTCAATTTTTATCACTTGCTCTTAGTAGCAAATATGCAAAGAACATGCCAAGAAGAAGGGTGGGGGGAGAGTTCCCAGCTATCCAAAGCCTCTTTTTATCACAGCACAGCATCCCCCTCACACAGCTGCTGGAGGGATTTGAACATGGTGAGCTTGGTGATGCTGGAAATCAAGATATCACTTCCTCAGGAGTCCCCCACTCTTCCCTTTCAAGTCTTGGCTGATTGGCCCCCATGTTGTTCTCATCATCTGCCCCCCTAACTGTGATCCAGTACTGCAGCCAGCTACGGGGGGAATTCACGCTTTGCGCACAAGTCACAATTATAAATCACACATGGGGAAACAGGATTAGCACTTTGCTCCGTAACCAATGTCACAGGCCCCTGTATCGCATGAAAAGAAAAGGAGGACTTGTGGCACCTTAGACACTAACAGATTTATTGGAGCATAAGCTTTCGTGAGCTACAGCTCACTTCATTGGATGCATTTCGCGTGAGCGAAAGGAAGGCTCTGTTAGCAGGACCCTTATCCGCTCAGAGAGCCCAGCATTACACACACAGGGGTGTATTTCCAAAAGGAACAAAGCTCAGCCTCCATTTTGCAGTGGCAATTTGTACCAGCCAAATTTGCACCTTCAGAATGAATTGCAGATGCAAACCAGAGAACTTGCACCTCTAACAGCAGCCCTGTCTACACGAAGGAAATTCACACGGGTATAACTACACCAATGAACCAGCAACAGTGCCAATTTCCTCAATGCAGACAGTGCCTAAGTAGCAGACTTACACCCAGAATCATATAGCTAGAGGCACAAGCATCAGGTTTATGCATCCCATTCACTTTGCAGGGGCAAAAGAGGCTGTGCTTTTGCAAATGTAGCTCAAAGCCAACATGCTACTCAGCCAAGGAGGTCTAGGCTGAACTCACCTTCCTAATTCATCAAACCTATTTCTAACTGGCCAGAAGGAAAGCTGCTGAGTGATGCAAATCCTGCTGAGAGAATGGGTGAACTTGCAGATTTTGCAGCTCTCCCCAGGCCTGGCCAGTTCATTAGGCATTTTACTCCCCGAGAGTTTATTTAAAGGATGATGTCCATGGCAAGGGAATGTACAGAGCAATGAATGGTGTCTGCAGCTGGTTGAATGCCAAAGCCAAGTCAAGACATATGATAACCAGTCAAGCCACCTCTTGCTGCCAAGATAACCTAGTACCATCAACACTGTTCCTGTTGAAGATGTGGGTAAAAACAAAGACACAGCAAATGAAAGAAGGGAACACAGTGGCTGCGGGCCACTTTGACTTTCGCATGAGGTCTCGTTGTCTGATATTTTAAGCAGGATGGTTTAAATGACAAACCAGGGACGAGAAGCCAGGAATTCCTGGACGATACGCCAGGTTCGTGATCTGGGGGTTGGGGTTGCTTTCTGCTGAAGTAGAGCTAGTGAGGAATTTTCCATCGATATGTTTTTTGACAGGAAATGCAGTTTCTGCAAATCAAAATTTAGACTTTTTTCCCCCAAAATTTTTTCAGCGTTGTGTCAAGAGAATCAAAATGACTCATAGGAGATGTAATCCAGCCAGTGAGCCCAGCACATAGAAGGAAATGAGGGCACGAAGCACCCAAAATACAACTCCCATTAGGCAGGTAGATGCAGTTTAATGTTGAACTGAGCCAAAAAGAAACACTTAAATGTTTCCAATTCCAAATATTGCAGAACTTTAGGTTTGGTGAAAATTTTCAATTTTTTGATTCCCCCTCCTTCCCCCCGCCTCCCCCCATCCTGAATCAGGATGTAAATACATGTCAAGTCAGATTTTTCCCAGCTGAGGATCTGGCTGAAGATTACTACTGGAAATTCTAGTTAGATCATTTCATCTTTTTTTTAGTGATTCCTGTTGACAACTGGGTTTGGACCAGCTCATTGGCTCCTGGCAGTACACCTCTTCCATTCGGAGCTAACAGAGACCCATGGAAGGAACTAATAGGCAGACAAAAGGATTCTACTGGAACTTCATCTAGGAGGATCAATGGTCTGTTCTGGTGGCAAATCCTACGTCCCTATGACTGATGCAGCCAAGAGAATTAACAAAGAAATTTTCATTGTTTACAAATAGGAGTTTCTTTCTCAAAGGTGGCTGCTAGCCTTATGACGAGAGGCTGCACTGAAATCCCTCTGCTTCTGTATCGATATTTACATATTCCCTGTATTTTGTTTCCTTGTTTTTTATTGCTAACTAAATGTGCTTAAAAATGGGGGTGGGGGGCTTATTCCTTCCCATCATTTACACCTCTGCAGAGTGGGTGTAAAACACCCCCAAATCAAAATGAAGTGTTAGACTTGCTTTGCAAGGTCTAAGGCAGTGGAGAATCAAACCCAAGAGTCTGCAAAGAGGCCTCAAAAGCAAAGTGTTCACCATTCTGGTAACTGGGTTGCTGAGGGGATCTGGGGAATATTTTCACCCCGCTATTACCTGAGCTGGCTTTTTCCCCCGCAAGGACCCATGTGTTTTTGTTAGCTCTGTTTTGGTTTAAGGCACAGGTTGGGCTGAAATAGCTGAGGCCACGATTCAGGAAAACACTTAAGCACGTACTTATCTTTCAGCATGTACTTAAGTCCCATTGACGTCCATGTGACGCAAGCAGGTGCTAAGTGCTTTCCTGGTTCAGAGCCTGTGCCGTGAGTTAGATGGAATACCTGGAAGGGAGGAAGGAAGACGTGGGTGGAAAGAGAAAAGAAGTGAATTGGGGAGTGAGAGATAGAGAGCGTGCCCACATCCATAAAAATATTTTACCCCACTGGAAAGAGCTCCATAGATGTGTGAATCGGCCCACTGAACAAGCTCAGTGTTTGTCCAGCAGCTTCATGATTGCATCATTCTCAAAAGCTAGCTTGTAAATGTGTCAAAAAGACTCGGTGAATGAACTGTTGGAACAAGATGCAAATTCCCTGCTGGCTCCCTGGAGGAACCCTCCAGACAGACACATCAGCACACAGACAAAGCTCTTCCTTTATCCACATCTGACCCAAACTAACTTCCCTCACTCGCTGTCAAGACTGCACAGTACGTTCATTGGCTGGGTATGGGCCTGACACTGCAAACCCTTACTCAGTCCCAGGGCTGCAGAGAGGTTCTTGGACTGAGGAAGGACTGGCTATATTGTGTGCTATGGTTGTAGCCTTCATTAGTAATCACAAAGGGACACATCCTCGTGCTACTCAGATCAAGGTGGTTTTTGCCAGTGACTCTACTGGCACCAGGATTGGTCCATTTCTCTTTGTTCCCCTATGGGGGATGCAAAATTTTGCGCTGTGTCTGCATGTATGGTTGAAGTCGAGTGCCAATCAGATCATTTTAAACAAAATGAAATTTAATCAAAATATGCTCTTTCATCAAAGCCAAAATGTCTGGGGGAGATGTATCTGTTTGGATGAAGTTTTCATCACAGTTTTTTGGTCCAGGGCTCTCTGATCACTTCTGACCAGAGAGAGAAAATCCCAATTGAAAAGCTCAGGCTACCAATCTGAAAACAGAGAGACAAGGTGGGGGAGGTAATATCTTGGATTGGACCAGCTTCGGTTGGTGAAAGAGATAAGCCTTCAGGTGAACACAGAAATGGGAAAGCTTGTCTGTTTCTCCAACAGAGGTTGGTCCAATAAAAAATATTACCTCCCCCACCTTGTCTCTCTCTCTCATATCCTGGGACCAACATGGCTCCAGCAACACTGCAAACAAGATCTGAAAACGGACATTTTCAATACAATTCCATTATGCAAAAACATTCAAAGGCTTTGGTGGTGGTCCAGTGCGAAACAACTACAGATTTTGAAACCTCAAAAGTTGCTGTGAAACAGAATGATCATCCTCTGGCCAGCTCTGACGAAGTCAACACTTACAGCATGGACAGTGCGTATGTCGATGCTAATGGTTTGGAGGTTTCATGGTGCTGTTTAATACATCAACATAGAATTATAGAAATATAGGACTGGAAGGGACTTCGAGATCCAGTCCATCCAGCCCCCTGCCCAGAGGCAGGGCCAAGTAAAGCTGGCCCATTCCTGACTAGGTGTTTGTCCAACCTGATCTTAAACACCTTCAACAACAGCGATTCTACAATCTCCCTTGGAAGCCTGATACAACTCTAGCTGTTTTTAGAGTTTTTCCTAATATCTAACCTCAATCTTCCTGGCTGCAGATTAAGCCCATTACTTCTTGTCATACCTTCAGGGGAGATTCTGAAGTCTTTTTTTCTGTAGTCTTTTAAATTTTGCTGTCACCCATATTTTGAATGAATTTGTATCAGCAGGCACAAAAGCCTCGAAAGCGAAACAAGGTACCAAGTTCACCTCTGGGTTGAGTGGGTGTCGCTCCAGGGAAGTACACAGAGATGCAACCCTTATGGCAGTGATGAGTCTGGGCCATGGTTCATCGAGGTCAGTGATAGAGTACACAGCGTACACAGGCAAACCTTGTCAGATAGCAACCATCTCCCACCTGGGTATTGAACGAAGTACAGAAGGTAATGGCTTAAAGGAGGCAGTGCTCTCTTTTTAGATCTAAACAGAGAGGGCACGGAGGAATAGTAGCACTTGCAATCGTAAGGGAGCCTTAGAAAGCTCAGTTCCCCTCGGGTGAGTTTGGTATGGATAACTTGGGGCTCATCCTATATCTAATCTATATATCACAACAAATAATCTGTCAAATAATCTGTATTGTTCTTAGTCATGGAGTTTAGGGCATTATTTGCAAGGTTCCATGTATTAAGGAGTGAGCCAATCCGGTTTTATAGTGGTAATTTTAAAGCCTGCACGTATCTGTGACTGATTTGGGATGCTAACTTGTGTATGCTGCATATAGCCCTTTGGCATGCTCTTTCTCTTCGACTCGGGCACCGCTGTGTGGAGCAGCACTAAATACGTGTATTAAATCATTACTGACGGGCTCTGAAAGAACATGTATAATGCTGTCAACTACTTCAACTTCCTGTAACGTGCCGGGCTCGGCAGTCCAGCCAAGTGGAACGTGAGTGTCTTGTACAGCATGCAATACACTGGGCTACATACCGGCGGAACTGCCTGGGCGGGGCCTGGGCGGTGGGTAAACAGAGGACTCACCAGCACAAGTGTTCACTTCTGAACAACCTGGGTGAAATTCTGGCCTCATTGAAGTTAATGGGAATTTTGCTTCAACGGGGCCAGGATTTCACCTTGTGTTTTCAAGGTTTCCATAGGTCCTTTGCAGACCGAAGGCTCTGTCCCTGCCTCCCTCTGATTCAGAGATGCTGCTGTCCAAGGAACCTCAGGCACACAGAACACACGAATAACTGAATGACGCTCCTAGCAACACTTGGTAACACTGTAAATGTTTTAACGTAAAGAGCCCATATGAGAATAGCCTTATGACATATTCTACTACAGAGACATGGCTCCACGGATTTTAATTTTTATCTGTTTTGCATTTAGCAAGAGGGGAAAGGCCATCTGGGTCTCAACCCCACTATGAAACACTTGGGCTTTTGCAACTGCCAAATAGATTTGGTATTTTTCCCTTCTGTTTTTGCAGAGAAAACAGGACATACTTTGCTTTTCTATCCAATGCAACCTTATTAGATGTGATGTCAGAAATCTCACCAGCCAGTTCCTCTATAGCATTTAGACCCTAATCTTTCTGTTGTGTTTTCTATAATGGAAAACATATGTGCGGTGAGGCTACTTTCCCTGGATTTGCAGACATTTGTCTCACCGAGTCACCACCAGTGCCAATTAGACAAGCTTTCTGCTTATCATAATGTATTGACACGTTTCCTTGTTCGTGTAGAAAGAACACACCTTGCTTCCACAAACTTCTCCCATTGTGGAGCTCTGACAATGGTCAGATCTCCCTAGAGAGCTTTCTCCCGTCAGAACTCAATCCCACTTCACTGCTCTAGAGGTCTTTCACAAGCAGAGATGGTCTGTTCAGAATTCAGTGGCAGAATCTAGACAGTATTTGTCTATAGGAAGGTCAGCTATTCAAGTGCTCAGAACCCACAGCTAGAACCAAATTTTCAACAGCTTAGCTCCTATTTAGGCACCTTATTTTGGGTCTGCCTTATTTTGGTGCCTAAATGATTGCTGGGGTCTTTTGAAAATGTGACTCAAATCTTGTGTAGTGCTGTCTGCTACTCTGGGTATTTACGCCACACTCATCACTTGTTTGTAACTAGCTGCTTCTCCCCTGGTATCTGTCTTACATTATCCAATTACAAACCTACCGCCTCAGGACAGACGCTGCAGTCTGTGTACTGCAATGTGGGATGCACATGGCCGCTGGCTCCTGGAAAGTAACCTCAGCACCTGCCCTGAGCTACGGAGCTATTCTTGACTCTCACTGATATCTTTGTTTGCATTAAACAAACATCTCTAGTGGGGTGTAATACTTGCGACAAAGGCTGCTCACAAAGCAGCTAGCTTTAGAGCATGAGGTAAACAAAACATTCGCATCAGCGTCCCATTCAGTACATCCTGCTGTCCCTAGTTGCCTTGTAATGCTGATGAAAAACATTGTTTTTTAAAAATCAGATGGGCTGGTCCCCGGGGATGCTGCATACTTTATCACTCAACTCAGTGGTAGTGCTAGCCCTGGGTTGCTTCCAGTTACTTCGACCTACGACCGTATCTCAGCCTCAGAGAAGAAGGGTCCATTGTCCCAAGTTCAGTGACATTGTCCCAAGTTCAGCTCATGCTGCTCCTACAAAGCTGCTCCCTGTCTCACCTCCCTCAGTCCTGTCCACACAGAGTCAGAAACTGACAGATGGGGTTCGGTGGGAGATACCTATCTCATCTACCTGTCCGGTGAGGCCGAGATAGGAGTGGAGTCTGGGAGTGCAGAGCTCTATGCCCAGCTCCATCGGAGACATGATGGGTGTCCTGGGACAAGTCGTAGGAGTTGCTGTGCGGGATACTGGAGCGGCACACAGGAGCCATTCTGTGTAGGCTCACCCAAACTGAGATTTGCCCAGGAACCTGTACCCCCTTGATGCTTGGGGGAAAAAGCCATTTGTTTCCCAACAACCAGAAGCTGCCTGTGCCCCCACTTTGATGTCTCACCCCCAAAAGACAGCACTACACTCACTCAAGGAGGAAGCCTCAGCTGCAGAAAACAGCACCGCCTGAGGTTCACCCCTTTGGCTTCCATCCAAGCAGAGACCAGGCCCAACTCTGCTTAGATTTTCAGAGCCTGCGATGAGGAATTAAGGTGCTATGATCTCACGCAGAACAAGCACGAAGAAGGAAAAACTCGATCAGGTTGGCGGACAGTTGTATGGTGCGTGCCGAACAGGAAAGAGTGCTGTGGAGATCCAAGATTCCACAGCACTTGACAAGAGACACTGGAGTTTGCAGCAAACCAGCATCATTGCTTTCCAATGAGGAGCAAGCAACTAGTTTCCCTGGTTAATAATTTTCTCCATCAGAAGTATGGAGCAGCAGAATCTGTATAGGAAGTGGAATGTGTTGTCTCTTACAGGGTTTGCTGCTAGCAGGAAGAGTGACTAGGTACCATGGAAAGGAATGTGAAACCATTGTAAAATATATAGGAAATATAGTTCGTGTATGTGAACTAGAGCTCCTGGCACTGCTAGGCTCTGGGACTGGCAATGGGAAAGTTCTACGTCTGCATATCATGCTGAGTGTGTCTCAGGTCTGCTTACTCCAGCCCTGGGCCCACTTCCTTGCCAGCTAATGGTGAGCGATGTGGTGATGCTGCAGGCTACAGGCTTGTAGGGGTATCTCAGCAGGATGCTTTTAAAATAAGGGACTGGACAATCCTGGCTTCCCTGTGGTGCTGCAGGTTTTATGAAAGGGAGTTTTTGAAGGGACGGGACGATCGTCGTGAAGATATCCCAACAACAGGACTTTCAGTGACGGAACTAGTCCCCTGGCTCACTGGCGCTGGCTGAAAACTTCCCATCTAAAGTTTTGGTTTTTTATGGAAATCTTTTTTGACAAAGTGGAGTTGTTTTTAGCTTTTGGGAAAATGCCCATTTTAATCAAAAATGATCTTTTTTTAGCAAAAAACGAAAACACATTGTCAATGTTATGATCTGTGAGAAGATATCTTTTCCCAACTAATGCTACAGATATCCCTAACTGCTCATATCATGGGACTGGTCTTCTGGCATGGGATCCATCATACCGCCTGCCTGTGTAACATTTCTCTCTCTTGCTTACTCCCCTTACTAGAACTGCAAACACCATTAGCCAATGAAGACTGAAAGGCAGGAGCCCTACTAGCCAATCCCAGAGAGAGGCTCGGTGGGGAATGATGGACAATAGGTCAAGTGAATGTGTTCAGAAAACTCTGGGGAAATGTCTTTGTCACAGATCACAGCATCTTCTCTGGCTGTGTGTGATTGGTTTGTGGCTTTGTGCTGATGAAGTGGTTCTCAAAGGTGAATGGCACGGTTACAGAAAGTCAAAGGTGAGCTGAAGGAATGACCTGCTCTGGTGTGCACAGCAAAATGCGCAGAGAGGAAAATACTAGTAGAGGTGGGCTGGTCTTGTGAATGACACTGTGCTGGGACTCAGGAGATCTGGGTTCAATTCTCCATTCCCCCACAGCTGCTTGGCTGCCTGTGAGCAAGTCACTTATTCTGTCTGCACCTTGCTTCCTGGGGATAACCATCCTTCGTCTCTATCACTTACTTAGCTTGTCGGCTCTTCAAGCACTATCTCCTACAATGCGTTTGTACAGCACCACGCACAACGGGGTCCTGATCTCAGTTGGGTCCTCTGGGCGCTACTGTCATACAAACAGATGATGATAACTGGCCAGAACTGGCAGTGTGGATTTGAGGCGAGACCAGAGAACGTACAGTGAGGAAAAGACAGTCCCACCCT
Source organism: Natator depressus (assembly GCF_965152275.1). Taxonomy (NCBI): domain Eukaryota; kingdom Metazoa; phylum Chordata; order Testudines; family Cheloniidae; genus Natator; species Natator depressus. Next base: position 2,302,250 of record NC_134259.1, read on the forward strand.
GCTGTGATGTGCCGGAGAAAACAAACTCTGGAAAGGCTGCGGCCAAGGCATTCTTGGGAGACTCAGACACAAGGACTTGATCCGCTTTTGACCAATGCCTGGAAAAGAAAAACTCCCCAGATGAGAGATGTTTTGGGAGACATGGGAGAACCGCAGACTGAACTCTGAGGCTCTGTAATGGGGATGCTGGCAGCCCCTCAGCCAGCTGGCCCCACACCGTGGAATCTTTGGCTCCCATCTCAGCAAAATAGGAAACAAGTTTGGCTGAAATGCCTGTGGAGACGGTCGGTGTGATAAATGGGGCTATGAAGCGGAAGCATGTGGGAACCTGCTCTCCGGGTACTTTTCAGCACAGTCCCAGTGTAAAGCTCCCAGCTGAGGAACAGGACTTCCCTGTCCAACTGTACAGGGCGCTGCAGCTTTCTATACAGGTTTTGCTTTCAAATTGTTTGTAGTGAATTTTATGGAGCAGGGTGGATGGCCCTGGAGATAGAAGACCCTTGTATGCATAAAACAACATCAGCCAGGCAAGCTTGCCCCACTGTGCCTTGCTAAAGTGCCTCCGTCCTGATATAGGGCATGTCTCCAAACACGGCAGTCACAGGGTGTGACTCAGCATGAGCAGACATAGCTAGCTTTGATCCATAGCGTGGGTGCTGACAGCTGGGGAGCCAGGGTAGCTTAGGCTACCTGCCTGAGTACTTACCCAGGGTCCTAGGCGGCTTGGACAACCTTCACTTGTAGCCCATGTGGCCTCAGCTTCTCAGCTGTTGGTGTACACGCTCCCTAGATCCAATGAGCTCAGGTACATCTACCCAGGCTGCAATCACCTATCTGATGGCAGGGTAGACAGACCCTTAGAGATGCCACCTCTGGAGTGAGAAGGGACTTCAGTCTCCATGGCCTGTTCAGTTCTCGGTCTCTTTGCTGTGACTGAAGAAAGGGTCCACTGTGGTGGAGTTGGACCCAGATCGCAAAGACGTTTCATGTAAGCCACTGAGTAGCATCAGACAGCAACATGGCTTGGGCACTGCCAACTGACCTGAACCGGTCACTGAGCTCCACGTCTCATGCTCAGTCCCCAGGGCCATGCAGCATCCTCTGCAGCTCATATGCATTGCTACTAGCAGGACAATGCCTTCTGTTCATTTCAGCCTGTGGATTTTAGCGTCAATCATCAGCTGCAGCCTTAAAAGCATAAAATCACTAGACACTGAGTGGAACTTTCAGACCTCTTATTATTCATTATAAGCCCCATTTTTTCAGCATTTCAGGTACATGCTTCTCACTAGCTCCAAGGCAGGTCTGTGCTAGCTAGTAACATACTTTATTGTGAAATTTCCAAGTATGCAGCTAGATGGCTTCATCAAAGTGCTTTTATTAAATACAGAAAAGAAATTCCAAGTGATTATCTAGTCTAATCAGCCAAAACAGCAATTCTCTGTCAGTCCACTTCCATCTCTAAAGTAATTTATGAAATGCGGGTACAAGGTAGAACTTTAGTTGCAACATTGATTGCTGTTTTTCAGCTATTTCTAGCCAAGAGGAACTTTGCAATGCATTTGGATGGCATGTTAGCCCATGAGCATGCAATGTGAGCTACTTAACTATGTAGCGACTGGATAATGATATCTAACAGTATTATCTCTTACACAGCCTGAGAGTCCCTGTGGGGAACTTGGTAGAAACCCCTGTGGAGTGGAGCTCAGACCGCTAGTTAAGGGGAACCAGCTTCTACACTTTGGATATTATTTACTCCTCTAGGCTCACATTAGTTTATTTCCAAATATGGCAGGAGAGGCTGGGTTTCATGTGTACCTTCAGTATTTGCCTGAGCCTCTCAGACCAAGCATCTGCCTCTGCTTTTATCTCATGATTTACACTAAGATGAATGTTAAGCTCAGGATTGTTTTCCTGGGTCCCATTTCATTGCTGGGTGGACACTCTCTGCCCAGAAGCACTCATTAAACTGTAAAATGAGCTGTGAATCCATTGCAGCCTCTCTTCCGTCTGACCTCTGCGATTCCTCTGTTAGCCCTGCAGAGGCAGTGTGTGGGGGAAGGCCCTTCAGACTCTAGTAACTGCACGGGACAGAGAATCCGAACTCACGGCAGTGATTTGTTTGGAAAAACATTTCCAAAAGCATGGCACAAGATGTACCCCCTCCACCATCCGCACCCGCTTCCACGGGCAGAGGGGAGCAAAGATTGGAGGGAGTGGGCAACCGGGGCTCAGACACATACTCTCTCATCCCTAGATGCATGTCACGTAAGGGCAGGAGGAAAAATAGCAGGGCCCTATAAACCAGGGCAGATTTCTGGGTGGAAATACACGTGGGAGTTAATGGTGCTTCCCACCGCTGTGAGGCCCTCTCTGCACCTTCTGAGAGCCTGGAAGGTCCAGAGGCAGCAGGGCTCAGCAAGGCAGCAACAGGAAAGGGCTGGGATCACAACAGCCAGGGTTCAGCTCTACAGGCGGATGGAAACCCCTCCGTAGAGGGGAGAATGAGAAGGGGGCTCTGCAGGTGACCCTGTGGTACTGCTTCATTCGGTGCTGTGGCTCAAGCAACTTCTTTGCTTTCATAACTGACATGCCAAGCCCAGAGGTGCCGGGGCTATGAACTGCCAAGCTCAGAGGTGCCAGAGCTCAGCCCTGGCAAGCCCTGGCACAAATTAAGCACTGCCCTGTGGACCTTTTCCCTCTTGGGGGTGGGTTTGGGGTGACCAGACCCTGGGCTCTGTATTGCCAGGGGCTACTTTGATTATTTTCTTTTCCCCTCTGCCTCTCAAACCAAAAAAAGAGTCTTTTACACTGTTTTTCACTCCAGACAGGCCTACAAGGGTATTAAATGTTTATAAATCTGCCTGGATGGCAGCCAGTCCTGCACTGTGCCAAAGTCGCACATATGGGAGCATTCCTGACAATTGCAACAGAATTGAAATGTTGCATTAGTAAGTTAGCAGGCTAAGCTATGAAACCAAGCATCATCATTACGGGGTATAGGACGTGCCTGCCAGCCATCAGGCTACAGTCAGATGTGGCACATATGTTCTGATCAGCTTCATTTCTGATACATCCTCTCCCTGGGGGCTGAGAGAGAGTGGGATTCAAGGGGACAGGGAATCTGGGTTCTGCTTCTTGCTCTCCCACGCATTCTGTATGTGACCTTGGGCAAGTCATTCCCCTGTAGTGCATCAGGTTCTCCAGCTACAAGTCTGAGATGAAGATACCGACCCACCTGGGTAAAGTGGGTGAGACCCATTAATGACAGGTGTTCCAGAAGCAGCGGTAGGATTCTGATCTCTCATGCAAATTATTTTATCTCTTTGAAGGATAAGGACAAATACACATTTTAAGTGGTAAAGATGAGCCACAGACTGTGCAGTTTGCATCTTTCTCTGCAGCTTGGAAAATATTATTTAACTGCTTCTCCCACACAGTATTTATACAGCCTACCTGCGAGAACCAATTCCATTTCATGACAACTTTTGAGGTTCCAAAACTTGTTTTCGTTTTGCACTGGAATGAGATGAGATCTTTAAAACGCTTTGCAAAATGGAATTGTGTTGACAAGGCCAGGTATTGGATTCGGGTCTCTCTCTTTCTCTCTCTCTCTGGCAGTGACTTGAGACTTCAGAAATCTTCTTGATGAAGAACTTTATGGAAACTGATACATCCTTCTGAAACATTTCAGCTTCGACAAAACAATATTTTTTTCTATGAAGAAATGTTTAGCCAGAAATGGTCCAACCAGCTCTAGTGTGTGCGTGCGTGCGTGCGTGTGTGTTTAAAAGGCTAACTGCTGTCATATTACAATGCTGAGATTATTATGATTAGTTGATTTGTATTACTGTGGTACGCAGGAGCACCAGTCATGGATCAGGACCCCACTGTGCTGGGTGCTGTACCAACACAGAACAAAAAGTCCCTGCCCCAAAGAGCTTCCAATCTAAACATAAGACAAGAAACAACAACTGGATACAGACAGACAGGGGAGTGCAAGGAAGCCATGAGACGACAGCGATAGTTCCCCTGTGTTGCATAGCAGATGGAAAAAGATTACACTGCAAGACATTAGGATCCAAAGCTTTTGTTCAGACTGAAACATCTGGTATTGAATACATACATACAAGAATACAGCCCAGACACACTCCATTTATCATGTGCTAATATTGCCAAAGAGGATCCACAATGAAGTCAGCATTCAGGCAGTTCCTGGGTTGATTTGTAGCTGGCTTTGGTCTCAAGTACCCCCAAGAGCTTTCGTGAGGATGCGTGTGCAACCCTCAAGGCAGCAATGTGCAAATGATGAGCTTATCTGGGTTCAGTGGGACTGGGGTTAGACCAGCCACAGATATTTGCTGACACCACAAGAAACAGTTTCCTTAATCCCATCCAAGAGGGGCAATCTCAAAGGGGACTGAAGAGCTCTGTGCAAAGAGACGTGGCTCGGCTGCTAAAACGGAGCACAGGAGAAGGTGACAGTTTTAATGAGACCGGGGGATGTTAACTCAAAGCGTGTGGGACCTGAGTCTGAAATCAGGACTAAGGATAGCTTTTATTATAGAGCACTCAAAATGTACCAGCCTCTGTTTTGCTGCTGTTGGACTAAACAGAGGGAGGGTGAAATCACTGGCAGCAGGAAGTCACAGGAGAAAGCAAGCAGCCAGCATTAGCGCTGCGAGAATATGTCTGGGAATGTTTGTACAGATACAAAACAAGGGTTCCCTTTTGCAAACATTTTTTATTATTTAAATTACAGCACTAGTGCCTAGTGGCCACCACGTTAGAACAGGGCCCGATTGTGCTGGGTGCTGCACAAACACATAGTGACAAACAGTCCCTGCCCTGACGAACTCACCACACTCCAGATAGACAAGAATGGGAGGTGAAACAGAGGCACGGAGCCATAAAGTGAGTTGTCCCCAGTCACCCAGGTCAAATCCAGGAGTCAAATCCAAATCATAGACGATTAGGGTTGGAAGAGACCTCAGGAGGTCATCTAGTCCAACCCCCTGCTCAAAGCCGGACCAACCTCAACTAAATCTCCTGACTCCCATTCCAGTGTCTCATCCACTAAACCAGATGCCTTCAGGTTTATTTCCAACAGGCATTCCTACAAGTGCTTTTGGTTTGCAGAAAGTAAAAGTCTTCTGAACTTGTTCACCAGAATTGTTTGCACGTCTTCTTTGAAAATGCTTTGATTTCTCTCCTCCTATGTACATTTCATTTATCCAATCAGAAAGCAGAAGCAACTTGCTATGACTTAACTGGCCAAGCACACCATGAATAATAAGTCCAAGATTCAACTGAAGCAAATAATTTGAGAAAAAACCCAAGGACTGAAATGTCTGACTCAAATGTTCCTATGACTATTCTGAAAAACAAAAACAGTTGTAAAAATCAAAGTCTGTTTATGGATAATTCATGGATTGAGAAAAAACTGTTAAATGAATAATTTATTATGAATAGTGAGAAGTTTTTGCTTGTCTGTTGTCACATTATTCCTACTGGCTGAATCTTCAGATTGCCATAGGGGGAGGGCTTGTGTCTTCTAAATTTTGGTTTCTGCATGAACAGCAGTGCAAAACCTACCCACTCAGGAAACTAACCAGGAGTGTTTCATAGGAGGAACAGAACCTTAGGCCTGGATCTGGCAAAGTTCTTAAACCCGTACCTAGCTCTAAACATGAGTGGCCCCTTTATTTCAATGGAACTATTCACATGTTTCGAGACTAGTTCTCCATTTTTTCTGCACCCGGTGCAGTAATTTACACCAGTGAAAAGGGAGTGTCTCAGATGCTGTGAAATCAGAATCTGACCCGGTTGGAATTTTTCAAAATGTCAATGAAACTGAAAAATGTGAAATTAAAAGACATGTTGGGTAAAATATTTGCAATTTTCACTCTTGATTTTCACCAGCGACAGAGTGGGTAATTATTACATAATTGCTATTTTTTGAATTTCAAAATTGTGACTATTTGAAATGCTGAATGTTTTAATTTCAAAAGAAAGGAAAAATGTGACAATTTTTTTTTCGCAAAATGTCCCCCCTTTTGGACTTTCTGATCTGCATGTTCGTGTTTCACGGCCACCCTGCCCCAGGAGCAAGGGCAGGGGGATTCGCCAAACACACGTGCTGACGTGCTTTGCTGGATAAAGGCCGGAACGTCTGCACTGCAAAGAAAAAACCCCGGCACCAAGTCTCAGAGCCTGGCTGTCAAGAGACTCGGGCTGGAGGGGCTTGGGCTGGAGGGCTAAAAATAGCAGTGGAGATGGTTGGGCTCTGCCTGAAGCCTGGGCTCTGAGACCCTCCCCATGCACCAGATTTCACAGCCCAGGCTCCAGCCCAAGCCTGGATGTCTACACTGCTATTTTTAGCCCCACGCCAGTGCAAGTCAGTTGATGCCAGCTCTGAGATTCCATGTCACGGCCTCGTATTGCTGAGTAGACATACCGTAGAACTTCAGAGTTAGGAACACCAGAGTTACGAACTGACCAGTCAACCACACGCCTCATTTGGAACTGCAAGGATGCAATCAAGCAGCAGCAGAGACCAAAAAAAAAGCAAATACAATACAGTACAGTACCGTGTTAAACATAAACTACTAAAAAACAAGGTGAAAGTAGCATTTTTCTTCTGCATAGTGAAGTTTCAAAGCTGTATGAAGTCAACGTTCAGTTGTAAACTTTTGAAAGAAGAACCGTAACGTTGTGTGAACATTTCAGAGTTATGAACAACCTCCATTCCCAAGGGGTTTGTAACTCTGAGGTTCTACTGTACTTATCCCAGCTGCCAAAGCATGAGCCCAGCAAGGGGCTTGCTTTGAGCAGCTCAGGCAGGCAGACAGAGCAATGTTCCTAGCAAATTAATACCCAAGTAAGTAATCTGTAGCTGATAACGGCACTGAGATGCAGCATCCTTCCGCACAGGTCTTGTCAGAGAAGTCTGACATTTGGTGAGAGAAAACTCTCCAGATCCCCTGCTGGTGTAAGTCTCCAAGCCAGGGGTGCTCCATCAAAGTACAATGGCCATGGATCTAGCCCAGAGTGCCCACACAGGGACTACACCCTGGAGTGTCTGGTATCAGAAACAACAAAACTGAGAGAAATTCTGAGGCCAGGGACCAGATCCTCAGCTAATATAAATTATAGAACTACACCAATTTACCCCAGCTGGGGATCTGATAACATTCAGTTCTCTGAACTACACCCCAAAACCAGCCTCTGAAGGCTGGGTAGAATGCACCTTGCTGGGAGAAGAATCCAGGGGCTAGTGGCCCTCAGATGTTTCTTGCTTCTTATTTTTGAGTCTTTCCTGTTTTTGTGCTTCTGTTTCATTGAGTAGCTGGAGGTGCCAAGTAGCCAGCTCCTGCCCTGGTTGCAGTGGAGGTTTGGGGGTACAGCCTATGATGTCCATATCCTGTCCCATCTGTGTCCCACCATAGTTACTGTGCACAGACTATGTGGGTAGGGGGATGGTTCCCAGCACCACAAGGTGAGCGCTCTCATACATCTGGGCCAGTATGGCCCTGTGCTGAGATGGGAGATCCTGGGTTAGCAGGCCAGGGTAGGGTGCAGCCTGGAAAGGGACTGTGGAGAAGGGAGAGGGAAGCTCCAAAATGGCCCCAAAGCACCCACATAACTTTGGTACTGTCTCCAGCAGCAGACGCTGTCCTTGGGTACACTATGGAGGGGAGGGATGCAGGATGCTCCTGATCCAAAGCACATTGGACTCAATGGAAAGCCCCTCCCCCATTGACTTGGTTGGGCTTTACATGCGAGCCAGAGAGTGCACAGTGGGGAAGACAAGGGTCCAGTCCTGCCGCCCTTGACTCAGGACCCCTGGTGGCCTGCATCCCTGACTGCCAGGGGCACAGAGCTCCTGACCCTGCATGGGACCATCTGCACCAGAGGGAGCAGGTCTGCCGCGGGAACACATGGACACATTCCCGGGGGCGGTGGCCTCTGCACCCAGGGCCAGTCCCTGTGCGAGGAAGAGCCCGGGACAGGACATTTCCCGGGGCTGAGCAACGTAGGAGCCCCCGCTGCCCGTCATGGGAATGAAGGAGCGTTTCGTGTCCTGCAAGGATAAAATATAAACGCAGACGCGTCTCTACCAGCCAGGGTCCCCCCTTTATAACGCGGCCTGTGGGCTGGGAGTACATCTCAGCGCAACTCGTGGAATAGTTTAATTCCTGCCAAGTGAAAAGCCCCCCTCCCCCAGCAGAGAAGCAAACGGCCCCCGCCCCCTTCCCTTTACACACCTCGGAGGAACAACTCGCTCGGCCGCAGCGCCTCAGACGTGCGTAACGGGTGTAGTTTTGTCCTGAACTCTGCTGTCATTCCCTGTCTCAGACCTTCCCCGCGAAGATCTAGCGCGGCCAAGTCGGCAGAGGACAGAGACTAATGGGCCCGTGTGTCCGTCAGTGGAGCTGGCCCTGCGTACCGGAGACCGTGTCCGTGTCCAAACGCCTTGTAAAGTGGGGCGAGAGATGAGGCGCGATGCCATCTCTGTGCCCACAAGGCTATGTGTGAGAGTAGCTCCCTGGCTGCAGGGGAGACGGGAGAAAGAAGACAAGCTTTCTTCCTGTGCAATGAGAGAGGTGTCGCTCCCCGGGGAGCATTTTGTTGTCCCTGACTCCCACCTTTTCGCCTTGGCACACAACCGATTTGTGTTCGATGGAGCGGGGAAGGAAATTGATACTTTCCGCGGACTGGAGGGGAATAAACGCCTCGAGCCAAATGCAGAAAAATGTCTTTCTTGCTGGAGGCAAACGTATCACCTCCGTCCCAGTGTCTGTGCCTGGCACCCTTGCGTTGTTCCCTCTTCTCTGCACGTGCTAATTGGGAGGACAAGGGGGAGCGTTAGTGTGTGTGGGGGGGTACACCTGTGTGTCTGACCGGCAGACGGCTGCAGTTTATGCGATGGGCTGCAGCTTCAGGGGTAACCCCCCAGGAAGAGGGAGTTTGCTGTTTTGCGGCTGTTGTGCGGCTGGGCAGATCTGCCAGGCGCGAAGTGCCCGAGGGGAGAGCCTGCTCTTGTGCTGGGACACGGGTTCTTCTCCTGCCGGAAAGTGCCCCCTCTGCAATGGGCAAACAGCACGGGGCTGTGGAGAGATGAAGGGACGCAGGAGCGTTAAATTCTCGGCCCCAGGAGAAGGTGCAGGGGAGCGGGAGGGGGAAATGTTGGGATCCAAGTATTTAAAATCCCCGCGGGGGCGGCAGAGAAAGGAGGGAAGGGAACAGACCCGGAAAGAGAGATGCAAAGGGGCGTGTTCCAGGCTGCTTTTCTTTTTTTCAGCGATCCTACGAGTGGGGCAGCCCAGCGGCGTCCTGTGCCTTTAAGGGCTCCTCCTCTGAGCAGTGCCACCGGGGTGTGTGTAGGGGGGGAGCCCATCCCCTGCGGCAGCCTTTCCAGTGCTCCCGGGGAGATGGCACAGGCTCAAGAAGCCGCTCACACGCCCTGTATGGAGCCGAAACTCCGAGCGCTGCGGGGAGTTTGCCCTTAAAAGCTGGCGCCCCGCGGAGCGCGCAAGGCGCGGAGACAGGGGCGCACGGAGAGGGGCGCACGGAGCTCCCCCGCTGAGATGGCTCCTTGGCCCCAGGGCAACTCCACCTCCTGGGGGGACGCCGCCACCAACTGCACGGGGGCCGCCAGCCTGAGCCAGCAGTGGGCCGTCGGGGCGGCCCTGAGCCTCACGGTGCTGGTGATCGCGGCCGGCAACCTGCTGGTGATCCTGGCCATCGCCAAGACGCCGCGCCTGCAGACCATGACCAACGTGTTCGTCACCTCGCTGGCCTGCGCCGACCTGATCATGGGCCTGCTGGTGGTGCCGCCGGGGGCCACCATTGTGCTGAGCGGCCACTGGCCCTACGGCACCACGGCGTGCGAGCTGTGGACCTCGCTGGACGTGCTGTGCGTCACGGCCAGCATCGAGACCCTGTGCGCCATCGCCGTGGACCGGTACCTGGCCATCACCTCGCCGCTGCAGTACGAGGCGCTGGTGACCAAGGGCCGGGCGCGGGCCGTGGTGTGCCTGGTCTGGGCCATCTCCGCCTTCGTCTCCTTCCTGCCCATCATGAACCACTGGTGGCGGGACGGGGCGGACGAGGACGCGCTGCGCTGCTACCAGAACCCGCGCTGCTGCGACTTCGTCACCAACATGCCCTACGCCATCCTCTCCTCCATCATCTCCTTCTACGTGCCGCTGCTCGTCATGCTCTTCGTCTACGCGCGGGTCTTCGCCGTGGCCAGCCGGCAGATCCGCCTCATCCAGCGGGACAAGGACCGCTTCCTCCCGGGGGCCCCCGGCGCCAAGGGCCCCCGCCGGAGGAGACCCTCCCGCCTCCTGGCCATGAGGGAGCACAAGGCGCTCAAGACCCTGGGCATCATCATGGGCACCTTCACCCTCTGCTGGCTGCCCTTCTTCGTGGCCAACATCGTCAAGGTCTTCTACAGGTCCCTCATCCCCGGCCAGGTCTTCCTCCTCCTCAACTGGCTGGGCTACGTCAACTCCGCCTTCAACCCCATCATCTACTGCCGCAGCCCCGACTTCAGGAGCGCCTTCAAGAGGCTGCTCTGCTGCCCCCGGAGCGCGGACCGCCGGCTGCACGCCGTCTCCAGGGACCTCCGCCGGTGCCCCTGCGCCTTCGCCTCCCAGGGGGCCGCCCCGGCGGACAGCAAGCCGGTGGCGCAGGGGCAGCAGCCCGGGCAGGCGGGGGAGGAGGACGGGGGGACCAGCAGCAGCAGCAGCAGCAGCAGCCCCTCCAGTTGCAGGACTGAGGAGACCAACCTCTCCTACCGCCAAAGCAATGGGCATGGCAGCGCCCCGCGCCCCCTTAGGGAGGCCCAGCTGCAGGGCACCCAGACCACGCTCTGTCCGCAGCTGGAAGAGTAGGTACCAGAGCCTGCAAGGCGGGGAGGGGTTAGAGCTGGGCCAGGGCGAGCCCCTGGGTTCGCAGGAGGTCAGTGCAAAGTACTGGGGGCTGACACTTGGAGAAGGGCAGAAGGGTGGGGTTCAGCCAGAACTGGCTCCACTCCTGGAAGAGTTGAAGCCAGGGGTAGTCAGTGATTTTTTGTTACGGTCCAAATTTCTTGGTCAAGGTATAGTCAAGGTCGGGACTCCAGAGAAAATAAAAATAAACCCCAATGATAATACGTAAATAAAAAGATTTCGGCCTGTTCAAAAGCATCTGGTGGGTCCAGATTTGGCCTCTTGTCTGCCTGTTGCCTACCCCTGGTGTAAGCAGTCACTCTGGCTGCAAAGCTGGGGTTACAGAGGCTCCCCCCCTTCCCAGACCAGTGCAGTGTCACTGGCTGATTTAAAGCAGGCTAAGATTTCCATTTCACACTGGGGATGCCTTTCCCTAGCTAATCCAAGTGTCTGCTCAGACAATGCAAACTGCAGGCTGTCCAGGAGATTGTTTATCCATCGGTGGGGAAAGGGTGTTTTCCGCCAGCAACAGATGAGCTGGCAGAGATGCCTGGGCCAGCAACTGCTGCAGTTATAGTGACCTGGCTCTTTGGAAAGAGACACCTTGGGGAAACCACAGCTAAGTCCAGTTAGTCACTTCCAAATTTAATTTGGTATGGGAAATCCCTGACATTGGCTAATATCTGGAAGGGAATGAAGGCCAGATTTGTAAAGGTTTTAAAGGCAAATGGTACCTAGTGGGCTTTTCAAAAGTACCTGTCTTTAAAAACTCAGCATTTAATCTATATTTCCCTGCTTCCAGTTTGATTTGCTTAGTCATTGTTTTTCAATCTAATATAATCTAATGTGACCTAATTGTTTTGAGATTTCAAATGCCCCCATCCTATCTTAAAATTAGAGCTTTTGGGAGATTTATCAGGTAAATAAAATGTCAGTGCTAAACAGAAAAATGTGATTTTTTGTGTGTTTTCTAATAAGCTTTACTCAAAGTGAAGTTAGCTGTGTAAACACACAAAAATCAGAATTTTCCTTCATAAAGAACAGAAGAAATTGGAGTTTGGTTACTTTTATACATAAATAACATCCAGTAACATCTTGCAGAGAACAGGAACTTCGATTGTATCTTTGCTCAGTTCTGGAGCTGTCGCTGGAATAAGCTTTTAGTTTCACTCTGGTGTGATGGTTGTTTCTTGCGTGTTTTCCAAAGCACCATGTTTTCTGGGGGTGCACTGCCAACCTAAGCCTGAATCCTGAAGACCTCAGTCAGTCCATAAACATGGAGATCTCCCATTACAGCTGACTGGAGTCAGTAAGGACTATATAGAGTAATCAAAATCTACCTATTTCTACCTACTAACATAACCCCATCACCACAGTATTTAAACTGTATTCACAGGCTAGCTATCCATTTCTGATCAGTGGTCTAAAAAACCACAGGCGCTTTGAAAACATAAGCTCATAGGGATTGCTGACAATTAATAATTACTTCTATTATTTTTTATTATTAATACACTATTTATTTCCAGAACAAACCGCGAAGTCCCGACTGAGTCCTAGAACTGGTTTAAAATGCTTCCATGGGATTTTCTGGGAAACTTTTACTGGGTTTGCAACATTTTGAAATTTCATCAAAATGTTTCAATTGTCAAATGTTTTCAAGCAGCTCTATGGACAGTCAACCTGCTCCCCACACACGCACACAACACTTGTCAATGAATTTTTTAATTAAAAAATAAATAGGGGAGAAGAGGGTTGTTGATCAGCAACAGAACTTTCAATGACGTGTTTTGCCTGACTCAAAATTCAGGAAATGTTGATTCCGCTATTTAGTCCTTAGTGAAGCAGAACTGCAGTCGGAGATCTCCCTGTGTAGGGACTGACTGAAGGCTTCAGGATTCTGTCTTGTCTTGGCACTGCACCACCAGAGAACACAGCGCTTTGGGAAACACCTGAGAAATACAAGGCACCTGCTGGAAGACTTTGCAGTGTGAATCAGACAACTGAAGTACACAGGGCAGCATTTCAAGGGCACGAAGGCATAGAGACACTGTGAGTGAAGAGATGAGTGAAGCCATAATGTAGAGTCCTCCCAGAAGAAGTGGGTTTTAAGGAGGGATTAACCCATTACATACTCCCTGATTAATTTGTCATAGAAGCAGTCAGTTTCATGCATTGTACATGTGAGTAGAGCAGAGAGACTGTAGCTGTGATAGATTTAATAGGTGAGAGGAAGCTGAATGCTTGTTGGTGTGTCTGTTTTGGAGCACAAATCTTCCCAGATGAAGCAGAGTTACTCTGAAGAACACATCGCACCAGACACAATTTCTCAGGGTCTTCAAGACAGGGGTGAAATCTTGGTCCCATTAAAATCAGTGGCTAAACTCCCACTGACTTCAGGATTCCACTCAGGTTCTTTTGCATCTTTAAGCAAATGACACCATGCATCATACTTGTTTGTCTGGCTGTTCCCTTGATGTGGCCATTATAAACATGTGCAAGTAAATAATAGAAATTAGCTGTAAAAGATCTCAGTTATTAATTCATTGTCTTTTTTTTTTTTTTAAAGATTTACCTGCAATGAAGCAAAAGCAGGTCCTTGAGTGTGCTTGAAAGGGAAGGAAAAAGAGAAGAATGTAAGTATAGATTTTTAATCACCTGGAAAATTTTGTGATATTCCAGCTACTAACAGTGTCAAATTTTCCGAAGAGCTCAGAGCCAGATTTCCAGGTGCTCAGCACCTGCACTCAGCATCAGGTTTTCAATAGAGCTCAGTACCAGACATACACCCAATGTGCTGAGCGCCTCTGAAAATCCAGTCACCAATTTAAGCTTTGTGAATGGAATTTTGCATCTTTAAACATGACTTAGACAAGGAAGCCACAGCCCTGAATTTCCTTTTGAAGTTGTTTATCCTAGTGAGGTATCATTCTAATCCACGATCACTGCTTTACACTTTCATGTGGAATTATCACACCATTATCTAATAATGCTTAGTACATAAAGATAAGGTGGGAGGGATAGCTTAATAGTTTGAGCATTGGCTTGCTAAACCCAGGGTTATGAGTTCAATCCTTGAGGGGGCCATTTAGTGATGGGGCAAAAATTGGGGATTGATCCTGCTTTGAGCAGTGGGTTAGACTAGATGATCTCCTGAGGTCCCTTCCAATCCTGATATTCTATGGTAAGAGAGAAAATAAGAAAGGAGGGGAAAAGGCCTAGATCCTCAAAGGTATTTGGCTTCTTAACTTCACTGAAATCTGTGGAAGTTAGGAGCCTTAATACCTTCGAGGCTCTGGGCCAAAATGCTTTGGCACCCATTGGGATGGGAGGCACTGTAGAAGTGTTTGTTTCTGTAAATCAGTTTGGATAAAATGAGCACCGGGGATGAGGGAATGTCTGGAGTTCACAGTTTGGGTTTGGATAATGTCAAAAAATTACGATGCTTCTTTCTCCAAACGGCCTGAGTGTGTAAAATGGGGCTTCAGAACAGAATTCCCCAGGAGAGTGCTGGGACCTCTGCTTGTATTCCTGGCTGGAAACTAGGAAAAAACATCAGATCCAAACATTTCAGAACCTTTGAGGTCATTCAGTCCAAATGTTACACTAATAGTTAAAGGTAGAGAGGGCTACTTATTTGATCATTATTGATTCCCTTAGCTCTCAGGAAAACCACCCCAAACCTTTGCCCCAAAAGTGACCTGGAGGAGAAACTTTTCTGAGACTTGAAAAAATTTTCTTCCCTTTTTTGGTTGATTTGTTTGTGCTGCCCACTGTGTCTCCTGGTGTGTGTCTGGCCTGAGAGCAGAGATAGTGAAATGTCACCAGAATATAGAAAGGTATCTTGGCCCATCTGAAGTTGGGAAATACCAGGAAGCTTTCGGGAAAAACCTGCTCCCATGACATTTCCAGAATAGAAGTGCAGAAACCAAGGTGCCAAGCCATTTGCGGTTTGCCCATCCCATCTTAGCAGCAGCTACAAGCCACCTAGGCTCACTGGAAGTGCAGGTTCCCATTGTGTCAGTACAGCTCTGCATGCTCCTGTCTATGGTATGGATCCTGATCCAATGAAGCACTTAAGCGCATGCTTAACTTTAAGCTTGTGAGTACTCCCAGTGATTGCTATGTTACTCTATGTATTACTAACACACTTGCATTACTATATTGTATATGCTTTTGCTTCCCCATGATGGATTTATTTGAACTTCAATGGGACTTAAGCATGGGCTTAAAGTTAAGCATGTGTTTAAGAGCTTTGTTATGTCAGGGCCTATGATGCTGGCATCTTGAGAGTGACTTTGATTATAGATCATTTCTGTTCAGAATTCATTCACTATTTTCCTTTCTTCCAGGAATGTGTCAAAGCCCTCAACTGGGTTGTTGCTCTTGGCTTGTGTGCCAGCTACTATCCACCTGAAAGAAAAGGAATCAGACATGTAGAGCCATAGTCTTTGAACTTTTGATGTTCACTCAGGTATTTTGAACGCACATACCTTCATTTCCTGCCTGTTTCTCCAGACTTGGACATAGCATAGAGGAAACTGTACCTTAAAGAAAAGTGTTACATAGGGGAGGCAGCTCTTAAAACAATTTTTCCTGTATACACAGCAAATGTGCAGGAAAGAGGAGGCCTTTTGCTGTCATTAGTTGTTTTCAGTAAGAGCCCTTGACAAGTGCTGGAATTATACCAGGGTCCCAGAGGGCTAAGCCTAGATAGCTTACTATGGTTTCAATATCTCTTGTGAGGGCTGGCTAGAGTCAGGTCTAGAAACAGCCCCAGCGCCTCTTGTGATGTGAAGTTGGACCCAGTATAAGAGACCTCCCTCTCCAGGGCTAGGTAGCTGAATTCCAGTACAGCTCAGGACACTGGTTAGATGAAGAACTGACCGACCTAAATGTGAACAGTGTGTGTAATCTCCAAAGATGCTACAAGGGAAGAAGGCCTGAAGATGTTTCCTGTATAGATTGCAAGAGAAACTACTACCTCAGAAGCAGTACTTCAGAATGCAGCTGGAGTTTGACTTTGGTAGCCAGACATGGATTCACATCGAACGTGGCACTGAAAGTGCTGGGGTTTGGATACACTGGGCCTGATTCTCCCCTGTGCTTTGTGCTGTCATTTACAACTATGTACAGTGGATGTAAAATGCTACCAAAGAAGAATACACAGGTGTAAATGACTACACAAGGTGTCAGGCTGGGCAGAACCGGGCCCGGGATGCTGAGGTAATGGACTGTGTGAACGTTTATTTGCCTAGACGCATTAACTTTGTGCATCAAATATGATTGAACCATTGATGGAACTTTTATTTTCCTTTCCTGATGCAAATGTTGCTGAAGATGCATGCATAGAACACAGCTGAATCCACTGCAGGGCCCAGGCGGAAGGGAAGAAAGGCCTGTCACAAACAAGAGACCTTTCCATAGTCTTCTCTCCAATTTCAATCTCCGAATCTCTGCCAGTCTGGGCAGAGTCAGAGCTGGAGCTGGGGAAACACATAGGGTCTGTCTACACAGCAATTACAAACCCATTGCTGACCCAGGCCAGCTGACCCAGCTCATGGGGCTTGGGCTAAGGGCTGTTTAATTGCTGTGTAGAAGATCAGGCTCAGACCAGAGCCCAGGCTCTAGGACCCTGCAAGGTGGGAGGGTCCCCGAGCTCAGGCTGCAGCCTGAGCCCGAACGTCTACACCACAATTAAACAGCCCCTTAACCCAAGTCAGCTGGCACAGGCCAGCCAGGAGTTTTTAATTGCAGTGTAGACAGACCTTTTAAAGGCCTCAGTGCTACAGAGTGAGGCTGCAGTAATGCAAACAAGAGAAAACTAGAGGAGGGGATGCGGGAAGTCATTGAATATTTAACCCCAGCTCCTCAAAGGTATTTAGGAGCCTAACTCCCATTAATTTCAATGGGAGTTGGGCACCTAAATATATGATCTGTCCCTTAGCGTCAGGAGAAAATAAGTTCTGAATGGATGGGGATGCTGTGAGCACAGGAAGGATGTGGACAAAAATGCGAATTCAAGTATTTTAAACCATATTCTTATGTCACAAAGGAAACCGATTAGTAAATCAGATCGACTGTAGATGGTTAAAAAACACCAACACTTTGCTACAACCAGCGCTGGAGGGGAAAGCAGCGTGGTGTTAGCGTCAGGTTCGAAATGCCCAAACTTCCCAGAATGTCATGTGTGAATCTTGCAAGGGAGGTCTAGCCCTTCGCCTGCCAAAGGGGATACATAGAATTCCCTGGAGGTCTTTTTAGATGAACCCTTACAAGACAAGATTCTCTTTGCTCTGCCTGGGCATAAAACTTCCCTTGGCACTTTTTGTGAGAGTCAGAGGTTGGCCAGACTCCCCCACCTCCTCCACCTGTGCAGTGTGATATGAACCTGTTGGCTATAGCCCTCCACCCCAGAGGCAGCTGCACTTGAGCTGTGTTGTGTGTATACAGTTAGCAAAACATTTTAGGATTCTCCAGAATGAAAGGTATTATTCTTGCTAGTACACACTCAGCAATGGAGATAAACTTGGACAGGGAACAACAGTCCAGCTAATCTCTGGACCCCTGAAACAACCCCACAATAAAGTGGTAACTACATTATGTTCTGTGCACCTGGGGCTGGACCCGGTCAGGCATGGAGCACCTGGGAGAGAGCACCTTGTAGGATTGGGCCAATAGGGCTCCACATATTACTCTTGGTTTCTGAGATGGGTCCTGCAATCTCTAAGGCTCAGATCCCCAAAGGGATTTAATCACCTAACTTCTACTGAAACCAATGGGAGTTAGGAGCCTAAATACCTTTGTGGAGCTGGGCCTAAGGGCCTTTCTTTAGAGGCTTTGAGCGCCCACAACTCCCAGCCAGTTGAGTGGGAACTGCAGATACTCAGCACCTTTGAAAATCAGAGCACCGGGGCCTATTCCAGCTCCCATGGAGGCCAACAGGTGCAGGCCCTGAGGCAGAAAAGCTGCACCCTAGCTCTATCTTCAGGCCCAAGCCCCAGACTGTGACGGCAGGTCTCTGTGAATAGCTGTACATATGCCAGCTGTGCCCCTGGATGTAAATCCAGTAGAACCTCAGAGTTATGAACTGACTGGCCAACCACACACCCCGTTTGGAACTGATAGGACACAATCAGGGAGCAGCAGAGACAAAAAAAGCAAATACAGTACAGTACAGTGCTGTGTTAAATGTAAACTAAATGTTAAATGTAAAGCAGCATTTTACTTCTGCATAGTAAAGTTTCAAAGCTGCGTGAAATCAATGTTCAGTTGTAAACTTTTGAAAGAACAACCATAACCTCCATTCCCGAGGTGTTCGTGACTCTGAGGTTCTACTGTACGTGCCAAAATCACGGCGCTGAAAGGTCTGTAGTTCCTTGAAGCAGTAGCAGGGTATGCATTTGAGGTCTGAGTCTCACTCTGGCCATGGTACAACACTGTAATCACGGAAAGGAGCCGGAGAGTGGCTAATTTATTCTCACTTGAAGGCTCCTTTACGCTGCTGGAGTGGTGAAAAGTGGTCTTAGCGTAAATGAGAATCAAACCCTTGGAGTCCAGGCTGCATGAGAGCTACATAGACACTGTACACGTTATCCAGTGTAAATAGCATTATGTACAAATGTGCCCTTGTAGTTATGGTGGTGTGCATATACCCTGCTAGCTTGTTATATCTGTCTCCGGGATGTTTTTTGTTGTAAATATGATGGTGATTGTCATTTTCCCCCCATGTGAAATAAGCCTTCAAAAGTTCCCAACAGTCACTTGTAAATAAATATATATACACACCTAAAACCCTGTGAGTATTGAGGTGTTTCTTTTGTACAGAAAGAACCGTCTGCGGTTCTTCTCAGAGCTGGCTTTGGAGCGGTCTACGCTTTGGGAACAATGTGGCTCCAATGGTTAGATTCCACTGAAGTAGCCCTATTTCTGTCTCCTAGGGTGGCTTCGCTGATACCAGATATGGGATTCAACAGGTAAGCAGAGAGATGGTGAGTACAGCGGTCCAGTGCAAGAGGACACAAGTGCCAGCCCTGGAAAAGGGAGATTTTCCAAGGCACAAAGGGCGGTTCAACACCCAATTCTCAGGGCTGGTTTACACTGGGAATTGACAGTGGCATAACCACATCGTTCTGAGGTGAGAATTCGTCCGTTGACCTAGCTACCACCTCTTGGGGAGGTGGAGTACCTACGCCAAGGGGAGAACCCTCCGGTAGGTAGTGTCTACACTGAAGCGTGACAGCGGTGCTGCTGTAGCATTTCAAGAGTAGACAAGCTTTCGGTGGGAACTGGGCACCTAACTCATTTATACCTTTGAAACCAGCTCCCCATTTTGCAGTAAAGGAGGGGCTTTCTCCAGGAACTCAGTGTTATTCAATGGAATTCACCCTTCAGGGCAGGCAGCCCCTTTTGGCCCAGAGAAATTTCCCTGAGCAGTGGTTGCAACCCCAGGAGGCTCCGTAGTAAAGCAGTCTAGAGAGTTCCATGCTTTGCACTAGAGTGCAGCATGCTTGGGCTCATGTGAAATCAACAGAGCTGTGTGCATGGATGTACTTCCAGGCCAGAGACCACCGTTTCCCATCAGGCTTTAAGATTTTGACAAGTGCTTAAACGTGTGCTGGAGACCCCAGATTAATACTTACTTTGCCTTCGTTAGCCAGGGTTGGTAGCGCAAACCCATAGAGCGTGTGTGATCAGCACAACTTTAACAAACTGCCGGGCCAGGCCTGACGCTCTGGGTTTGACATCAGAGTTTTCCTTCTCCTGGGCCCTCAGATCAGCCCAGGAACAATAAACACTTCCGATAGCTAGGAGAGAACAGGCCGTTATAACGATTTCCACAGCAACTGGAAGCGATGCCACAAGCAAAAGATTATTTGAGACGTTAGGTGGGGGGAAAGCCTGAGGAGCAGATGTTGAACAGGCAAAAGAAACCTTGGCCAATGTGCATGGAAGTGGGGTAATAAGCTCGCTCCCACTGCTGGGGCCAAGATGAAAGGAGACCCTTAAAAACAAAACTCGCCAAAAATCCTACAGCCTCCAACAACCAAAGCATGGAGAATTTGGAGTTACTGTGGGATTTGCTGTGGGAGAAGCCTGCCCTGAAAAGCAATGAGCTTGTTAGCAGTAAAAATCCTCTTGCCATACAAATGTTCATAGCAATGAATAAAAAAGGGGAGAGAAATCCAAAGCAGAGGTGGGTACGGGCCAGTTCAGCAGGGAGGTTCTTTAGCATGCTGCTTCTAGCAAGCCTTCTGAAGGTATTAGCTGGACAATGCTGGTCATTCATGACGTTGTTGGCAGCTTCCATGGGGCTGTATTTCGCCTGGTCTCCACGTCCACCAAGGGTAGGTCAAGTAGCAATCGGCGTAATCTGCAGCAAAGGAGATTCAGGTTAGAGTTTAGGAAAAACTTGCTAACTCCAAAGACAATGAAGTGCTGGAATCAGTTACTGAGGGAGGTTGTGGAATCCCCATCACTGGAGGTTTTTAAGAACAGGTGAGACAGACACCTGTCAGGGATGGGCTAGGTATACTTGGTCCTGCCTCCATGCAGGAGGATGGACCAGGTAATCTCTTGAGGTCCCAGCCCTTCATCTTTATGCTTCTATAGTTAGTGCAGGCAGCTCAAAAAGCAACATCTCCCCTTTTAAGAAAGCAATGCGGAGATTCCCAGCACCACCTACTGGCACAAGGGAAGAACACCACCACACCAAACGTGGGAGTTTTACTAGAGAACCAGCTGGACTGATCTGTGAATTTTAATGTGGATAATGAGCGGTGTTTGTTTTTAGCTGTCATTGTTTGTTTCTTGGCATATTTTATTTTTAATATTTTGCAAGTGTGAAATTGGCAAACAACAAATACAAAGAATCGGAACAACAGGTTCAATTTTATTTTTAGTTTTAAGTTCAAACATTCAAATTCACCTGCTTTTCCCCCTTCAGTCAATTCAGTGCTTCTGCAGAGTTCCTGGGGTGTTATTCAGAATCACCTTTACTGACTCATTTAGAAACAGCTGCTAATAATTCATCCCATGAACTTCAGAATGTAAGAAACCTCACCACCTCTCTAGGGGCCTAATCCTCAGCTGGTGTCACTCCACTGAAACCAATGGAGTGATGCTGATTGACACCAGCTGAGGATCTGAACCTACCACAACTGCAATCATAAAACTTCTTAGCAAGCCCCCAAGGATCAAACCAATGCCTCTGAGTTTCTGACCTCAGTATGGGGAGACTGAGAAAGCTCTTTAGAGACATGGGTGAACTCAATCACCCTGCAATGTGTGTCAGTTCTGTTTATTATTTATTATAACAGAGACATTCTAGATGTTTTAGAAGCTACTGCTCTTGGGACCTGATCCCAAGCCCAAGGAAGTCAGTGGAAAGATTACCATTGACTTCAGTGGGTTTTGTGTCAGGCCCCTGTGTCATTGCAAACATTTATGCATATGCTTAACTTTGTGTACTCTGAGCAGTTCCATTGACTTCAGTGAGTTTACGGGGGCAGCAGGGCTCGGGCAGGGGGCAGGCAAGATTCAGGCAAGCAACAACGCCAGATGTGGTGAGAGGTGCAGGCCCTAAGGCCCTCCCTGCTGCACTAGAGCAAGGAATGCTGGCGAGCGATGTATGATTAATTTCACCCACAGACAGGTGTGCTCACAGAGCGTGTGTCTTTCATCTGTATTTCCTGTCGCTCTTCTACTTAGCTAGCTCCCCATCTCATCCACCCTTCATTTGTAATTGGCCCAGGACAGCCCAGTTCTTTTCCCCCCTTAGCTTAGGAGGGAGCTAATCTTGATTGTGAGCATATTCATGGAGCAAGCTTTTTACAAACTTAGGGTTCAGAGAATGCTTTCCATCCTAATTCTGACTTAATGTCAGGGGATGAAATCCATGTGGTTATCTGTGTCTGATATTCTCAAATTGTCCTAGATTGTCTCTCCCTTTGGTAGTTGAACTCCCAGCACCTGACCTGGGCTCTCCCCCCACCCCCCGGGTCAGTTAGAGTAATGTAGATTCAGTAGCTATGGCTAGCTCCATGCTGGGAGGGTGTAAAGTCCAGTGTAAGTGCTGAGCTGTATTCTAGAGGCTTCAGAAATGCTGGTAGGTTCTGGGCAGTTCAAATGAGTCCATGTTGAGAGAGTGAACCCAACCTCTTCTGTTAAATCTGTTGTCTTTAGTTCCCCTGAAGATCTCAATTACCAGTCTGGCCTGCGAAAGGGAGGAGTTGTTCTCTTCAGTGTCCTGACTTTTCAGATCTCCCTGCTTAATTCAGGTTTGTAAAATCATCATGAAAACTTTACTAGCCCAGGAAGAGCAAACTACTTGTTCCACCTGACCAAGGTGATTGGAGTGGGGAGAGGGAGGGATTTTATTATTCGAAATATATAAAATGGCAAGAATAGTGTCTCAAGCTGAGTCTTTATTACAGCAGATGCATGAGCAAACTACTCTTTAAAAACCCTCTAATATGGAAAAAATATCTCTGTAATGCTCCTCACTGGCTCGGTGACTTCAGTGCAATACAGGAAACTCGAAGAGTTTCAGTTGCTTATTTTTCTTCCTGCTCCCGCTCTTGGTTTGGTAACAAAAAGATGCATTTTGCCCCCTCTGCCATGTTCATTCCTGTAGGTGCTGTTTGGTGCCCAGGTGGAGTCCATTCTAGAGCAGAATGAGTTCATCTCTCCTGCTCTTGAGTCCGCGTTCTGAAGAAGAGAAACCCGTTGCTGTCTTGTGGGGTAAGGGTACAACTGCGGAGGGGTGACCAAGATGACGTGTTCCCTGGGTTCACAGAGCTGTTTGTGTGGCTGGTATCTGCCAGCAAAACGGGGGAGGAGTTGATGGGCAGCAGGTGGGGTCCCTTGTGAAGGGTTGCAGAAATACTGCCACAGGATGATCTAATAAAAGGGGTGGGTGTGAATTTTCCCCACCCTAAGGGCAGTGGATAATTTCCATCCAATGGCGTAGACTGCATTTCCCCCTTACCTCTTCCAAGTGGGGCCTGGGCCCTACCATGCTGCATTGTGATCAGAGCAGGACGTGCCTTCCCTGCTAGCCTCTGAGCAAACTACCCATCTGTGCTGAAGGAGAGCACCAGCCCCTATGATTAGGCGTGAGCATTGCATATGCAGTCAGGCTACAAATATAAGTTTCCCCCACCCCCGCATTTCCTTTCTTCAAGTCTCCAAGCAGTACGCAATATTGGCTTGGTGGCTCTTGTTGACTTACTGCCTAAGTACGTGCTTAGCTGCTCCTTGAACTCTACTGGCCTCCTGAGGATTCAGTTTTAGCCCTGCCTTTAGCTGCTGTACAGTGCTTCTGGCATTTGGAGCACTTAGCTTCCCAGGATCAGTGCTGCTAATTTCATTCCAGCTTCTTAAATCCAGCCTTAAATCCTACTTGTTTTCTTTGGCTTGGGCTGAATGAAATGACGAAAAGCAAAGCACTGGATACATGGTGTCCTCATTAAGCTCTTGACTGGCGTATCTATGTATGAAGGTCCGTTAGGATTGCAACTGCTAGGGAGGGGAATACAAAGAGCTATTGAATATTTCCAGTACTCCAGCTTGTATTTTGCAAGTTGGGGTATTGGGAACACAGCCCATAAGGAGTCAATAACCTTTCAGAGCAGAGTTAGAGGCAAACCTCACTCCACACAACAAACCGTATTATGATAGGCTCCAGTCCAGCCAAACCACTGGGCTGGATGCAGAGATTCCTGGGTGGATTTCTCTGGTCTGTGTTCTGTGGGAGGTCAGACTAGATGATCACAATTGTTCCTTCCGGCCTTAAAGTTTCTGCCCATGGGAAATGCCTGTCTATGTCTCTGACCTGTGGCATGTGTGTGTTCTGGGACTAGAGGGATTTCTTTGCTCTAGAATTTCCATTAGCAGCTGCAGTTTTTCTTCTTGCATCTTGCAGGGTTTGTTTGGGGGGCAGTGATGCCCCCACAAATCCAGCTGTGTTTTTCCCCATAGGCTGTGAGCTGAACACCAGCACCAGGAGGTGTGTGGTGATGGAAGAAGATGACTTCTTGGAACACCTGGTCTTACTGAAAACTGTAAGCCACGTAACTTGTCGGGGATCCCCTCTGACATTGGTTGAAATTCTCACCTTGGGTTACACTGGTGCCACTCTCCCATGCAGACAAGGCTTGAGGGTCAGTCTGAGAGGAGCAGTGCTGGGTGGGGAGCTCTGCTGATCTCTCAAGCATTCATGGCCTTGACCCCAAGCCCAGCAAAGGTGCCATGCTCTGAACACAGACCATGTTTTCCTTTCCTGGGTCTCTTCAGGTCAGGGTGAAAGCACCCTGGGGAGGGAGCAATCCTGGGGGAGACTTGCTCCCCCTGCCCAGGCAGAAGAGAGGGTTTCAGCCCCCAGGACTTTAATCAGCACCAAAATCCCAAGCAAACATTTAAATAACACCTTTAAACGCTGCCTGGGTGTGGCCTGTGCTGTGGCATGTTGGAGGGGAACTGGCTCAGTGAATGTGGGGATTGGTGCAGCTTTTGCCAGCTGGCAATGGGGGATGGCACTGACGCCGCTCAGGGCACACTGAACGGGCAGGGAGGCAGGCTGGCTGGCTGCATGGGGATTAGTCCACAGCAAACCCAGCTTCATGAGGATCCGTTTCATTCCGCTGCTGCAGATCTGTCTCAGTGCAGAGGCCGAGGATGAACCGCACGTGGTGGCAGTAGCTTCAAAAAACACCTACGGTGGCAACAGGCCAGTGCCCATCGCTTCACTGAGGCTCTCTGTCCTACCCATGGTAACTCCTGGGGAAACCTGCTGCATGAAGCCAAGAGATTGACACGGCAACCCCCAGAACAATCTCTGCCCAGCAAGCAACTAATCTGGGGGAATTACAGTGTATGCACATGCCCTCTCGGATGAACGAGCGGATTGTTTCTCTCTCCTTTGCCTGGCATAGTATTCCACTGTACACATTATGGTCCGTTCAACCTCAGACAAAATGTTAACACCCCAGCTATAGTGACTGAGAGCCAGTGGGGCATGGTGGTTAGCACTCAGGCTAGGAACCAGGTGCATCTCAGCTCTAATGGTGATTCTCTGTAGCCCTGGTCAAGTCACTTAGTCCACATTTGGGACAGAGCATCCTATGGGAGCTGCCACCTCTGAAAGTCCAGCTCTGAGCAAGCTTTCCCCATGTACAACACACAGAAGTTACTTGTCCCACAAAGTTGCTGTGCAGGTTAATTTGTGAATGCTCCTCTCCCATTGTGCAGACCAACATGCATGGCAGAGATGATCTATTATTGTTATGCAGGAGGTCAGACTAGAGGATCACAAATAGTCTCTTCTGGCCTTAGGATCTAAAACTGACCAGAGAGTAGAAAGACAGAAGTCCAGAGACAAATCAAAGCTTAAAATTAAAAAGTGCATCCCTGTAAATAGGACACAATCCGATCTTGACTAGAAACATCTGTTTTTGTTTTACTCAAGGACTCATTGATAGCGCTCGTCCTGATTTAACAAAGGACTGGGCTAACTTTCAAAAAGAGCAACTGTGCTCTTCTTCAGGGCTACCTCCCATCCCCTGGCCTGCTTCACTTTTCTGGTCAGCCACTGAAATTGGATGTATTGTCTTTGGCTGGCTGGGTTGTATTTGTAAATTGCTAGAGATCTTCCCAGCTCATGATGGGAGTAAGGAGCTATATACATTTTGCTGTCTAACGAGACCCATGTATGAAGCAGATGCTTGGAACTAAGCATGGAGTTCAGTGAAAGGTAATACTGTCTTTGGAATTAAAACATCTCTGTGCGATAAGTTACTTGATTGTTTAGGAACTGCTCTGAATACACACCTGCTGCAAGCTGCCACCCATGGACCGGAGTCCTTATGCTAACGATTAGCTGAGACATGCACTGGAATTCAGAGAACAACTTCTAGTGCAGCTCCCCCTGCCAGGAGAAAAAGCAGGCCTGAAATCCCACGTCTTCCTGCTCTGCTCCCCATATCCGCCAGTGGCGAGTCAAATAAGTGTAACTTATCTGTCTTCTTATGAAGACCAAATTTAACACATCTACTAACTCAGCCAGGAAAACAAACTCTGAGCCTGATCCAGTCACCTGGCCATATCTGCAGGATGCTGAAAGCATAGTCTCTGTGCTGTGCAGTTTCAGTGACTTGGCTGTGGCATCAGTGCATCAGCCGCATGCCATCCACACCTACTGTACTGTGTGTGTGTGGGGGGGGGGGGGGTCTGCCTCCAAACTTTGCCCTCGGTTACACCTGTGGAACCCCACTGATGTCAGTGCAGTTGTGGGTGTAACTGAGGGCACAGCTTGGCTTGAGCATCAGCAGGTTCTTCTTAAAGAATATGTAGTGACCGGGGGGTCCATGTAAAGTCCATCTGCTCTGGAATGCCCCCACCAGCTGGCTTTGCTTCAAGTTCACTGAGTCGCTCCCTAGCCAGATTTTCTTCTCAATATTTCAGTGATTCTGGATTTTTTTTAATTGTTTTGTTTCAGATCAGTCTTGATGGCTTTGAATTTATCCCTCCTGTTGCCTTTGAATTAAAGTCTGGAACTGGGCCGGTTTATCTCAATGGACAACATCTGATCTGTGAGTAAAACTTGTCCTCCAAGTGCCAGCACTGTTTAAATGGAGGGAGTGTTTGTTTGGGGGGTCAAATCACAGCACTGGGAGCCAGGCCTCCTGGAATCTATTCTCACCTCTGACACTGACTTATCTGTGGTCTTGGGCAAGTCACTGTGTCTCCCTGAGCTTCGTAATCTGCGACACAGAGAGAAGAATGGCCTAGCAGAGGTGTTGAGACTTGATCTGTTCATCTTTATGAAGTGCTCTAGAGGTATTATAAAAGAGAAATGATCCATAAAAGTCTGCAGCTCTCCCCACTCCTCTGCTGCTATCCTCTTTCACTGGCTGTAGCTTTCCCTTTTCCTCTTCCTCCGCTGTCCATCTTCCTGGCACAGAAGTCTCCGTGTAGTTCCCTACAGGGGTGTGTGTGTGTGTGTGTGTGTGTGTGTGTGTTTACACAATGTATTCCTTGAGCTGCAAATTTGCAACCAAACCTAAGGTCTCCTTGTGTGCAAAATAGGGGATCCTCTACAATCACCTGCTTTTTGTGAATGACCTGAAGTAATTTGGCACAGCACCCTAAAGAAACAACGGACTTTGGTGGTGGTGGTTTTTGTTGCCTGTAACCTTGCAATTATCCCTTCTTTCCAGTGGAAGATGATGCCAAATACGAAGCCAGAGGAGGATGGCTAGCAGAGGAGTCGTTATCTTTGGCTGTAGTGGAAGAAGATACAGTAACTAAATTTAATTCTAGCTGACTTCAGTATGGTTTGTTTTGTATTTGGTGTAAATAAGAGGAAAAAATTAACAATCTCCCAGCTTTTCAAAGTAGTTTTAACCTCTTTCCAAGAACTTGCTTTTTGTTCTCATTCCAATCTGAGATACTCTGATCAACACTTTTTCTTTCTTTTTTTTCATGCGACACTAAGGAGAAGCTGTAAATATCTTTGATTCCATGGACAGGTAATGAAAATGACACACCTCTGCTCCAGCAACAGCTTCTAATGTTGGGCAACAACATTGCTTTTAGATGGCTAACCTCTTTGGTCTCTTTCCTGTTAGGTCTCTGAAATGTTTGCTCCAGGTACAATGGTCCAGTCAAGCCCCTCTCCAGTGTGTTTAATGCCTTTCTACTATGGCAGCAATAGATCCATGGGTCAGGATGTGCCAGTGATTCGTGGAAATCTAGGACTGGGGAAGGGCCAACTAGGTTCCATCTAATACAGGATTATTCCTACAACACAGCTTCTCGTGCTGCGTCCAGTCCACTTCTTAACTATCCCAAATGACTGGGCTTCCAGCACTGGGCTTAGGAGGCATCTCGTTGTGGGGGGAACACTCTGTATTTCCCTTTAGTTTCATTTCCTTGCCTCCCAGTTGTGCCCCTTCCTATGCCTTCGTACGCTCTAAACAGTGGGCCGCTGCTAGTCCCGCCACTGGAGCGGCTCACCGGTTTGGAACGCTCCAGCTACTTCGTCCTACCAGCTGCAGGCTTCCTTTGGGTGCTGGCTGGAATGTTAGACTTTTCCAAAGCTCCTGTTTATTCCTCAAAATAAGTGGCTGTCTTTCCAAAAGGACGCGGCAAAGCCGGCGTGTGTTGAGTGCTGAGCTCCTTCTGAAAATCTGGCCCTTCAATCAGGGCAGGTTCCAGGAGGAGGTGTGACAGGGTTAGGGAGGGTTAAAGAGCCTGGCATGACAGGAGGAACTCCTGCATTGGTCTGGGCAGGCATCTAATCCAATGGTCCTCTTCTGGCTCTCCCATTTTGGAGGGTGTGCAGCTGGAGGCATCATTGTCCTTCGCCTGCCTTGCTTCTGAGCTGGCTCGTGTGCCGTGGCCCTGCTGCAGAGTGAGTTCTGCCTTAATGCTCTGCTTTCCTCCCAGGACAGGTCTGCTGAAGCTGTCCAGCCCCCTCCTGCAGTGTGTGTGGATTGTACCAGCAGGACTCTGCCCCTGGAAAACTTCAGACTCTAAGCCAGGCTGTACCGCCCTGGGATGGTTTATCTCTGCTGCGGTAAAACTGCTGCATCTCCTCGCCTCCAGTGGCCTCTTCTTTTACTTATTAAACTTCCTTTGTTCCCTAAATGGCTCTGTTCTGGAACGTGTCCAGCTGTGCTACCGCCCAGCAACCTTTGCCTAGACCTTCCTTAATCAGCAGCGAGGAGACTGCCCCCTTCCACGACCCAGTGAGGAGGATGTGGGGACTGCGAGGAGGATGCGGGCACTAGGTGCAGTGGGGGTGGGGTAGAATCCTCCCTAAACTGCAAGAATTTCATATTGCATCTCCGCTAGGGTAGCAGGGGAAGCTGGGTCTAGCATTGTGACTTAAATGCAATGTCAATACTTCAGCTGCCTAATGCCTCTCC
The DNA here is from genome assembly GCF_965152275.1 of Natator depressus. NCBI lineage: Eukaryota > Metazoa > Chordata > Testudines > Cheloniidae > Natator > Natator depressus. The sequence goes on from NC_134259.1 coordinate 2,331,114, forward strand.
TCCGAACTTGTGCTTTCTTTAATGTCTACTTCCCCGTTCAGAATAGTCCCGAGGCCAGTGCGTCGTTGCTCACTTGAAAGGTGACAGAGCCTGTTCAAATCCCTTCTCCCCCACAGGAGAAGAGGGGACTTGAACTGGGGGGTCTCCCATTGCATGGGGAAGTGCCCTATTCACCATTCTAACAGTTATAGAGAGCCGTGCCTCCTCCCTCCCCTGGCTGTTTTGTGTGAACTTGTCTGAGGGCCCCAATGCGGTAGGTGGTCTCTGAGCTTGCCTGCTGGATTGGGCCCCTGCATGCCACATAGGCAGACGAACTCCCATCTTTCCTGGCTTGTGACTTGGGCTGGGGCTGGGGTGGGAGGCAGGAGTCTGGCGCCTAGCAGGCTGCAGCAGCGTGCATGCCCCAAGGAAAAAACATAGGTGCTGAGTGAGCTGAGGCAGCAGCCGAGCAGATCAGTGGATCACAGAGGTACCTAACGGTGGGACTTCGGCACCAAGGCACCTTCCTGGATCGCACCCGTTCTGCCTGGGGCCACTCGGAACAGCTGTTTCCTGGGCAACTCCTGTCCCAACATTCCATGGGCAGGCAGAGCCTGGGGTTCTCCTGGGGGCAGCTGAGTGACCCTTTGGGTGCAAGCGAAGGATCAGCGTGAAGCCTGCAGGGTCCTCCTGCCGATGTGGGGCCATGGCCGCTCTCTCTCTCTTCCTTGATGTCCCGCTCATGAGGGAAGCGGACCGGCTCCTGGATGCCTACCGGGAGGATCCATCCCCAGACAAGGTGTACCTTGACCACTGGGGTAGGTCCTGCTGGTTGGCTGCCACACACTCTGGGCTGCAATCTTTTCCCCACCGGGCACAGAATGTCATCTGACTGCAGGGGAGCCTAAACCATGGATCTGTGGTCAGCATTCACAGCTCCACGCCTCTTCCAACGGCATTGTAAATTCCGGCTTAAGGAGGCATAACCATGCTAGCTCTGATCAAGCTGCCATGCACAGTAGTGTGACTGGCAGCAGGGGTGAGCTGCCCCTCATCTCAGCTGGGGACATGCTTGGGGCAGCTAGTCCCTCATGCTGCTGTGGCCACATTCTCTTTTTAACACGTTAGCTTGAGAGCTAGGAATTACACCCCCAGCTTGCAGCGTAGACAGACCCTGAGTAAGATTTCCGGCTCTAACGGGCTGCAGCTAGGTCCTGCCATGGGATTCTGGGTTTGTTTTCTCTCTGCTGTGGCTGGATCACATTTGCTTGCTTTACCGAACAGAGGGGTGAAATCCTGGCCCTGCTGAAATCAATGGGAGTTTTGCTGTTGACTTTAATGGGGTTCAGGATTTCATGCACAGTATATTAACAACCAAGATGACAAAACCTCCCCGGGGGTTTCACCCTTCTGCCTGTGCCACCATCACCCGCCATAATGACAATCAGGAGGAGGCATGAATTAAAATAGGCCCCAACTCACGCTCCTGCAGCTGTGCAGTACAGAGTGAAGTCAGCAGTGATGAAGCCCATGTACAGATGGGGCAGAGAGGCAGTGTAGGAAGGTGACTTCTTGTACAGCCCCTTGTCTGATTCCGGCCATGCTGTAAGGATTGCAAATGTCTCTGGCAGGTAGGGCAGTCACAGGTGGTTTTCTCTTGTTAAAGAAAAAGCCCCCTTAAAAATGCAATGAAATAAGTTATTGCTTGTAGACCTGCGGAGTCCTGCCACTGAGGACCTGCTGCTGGTCATGTCTTTGGCTGTGGGTACCTTGTCCTGCTATCTCTGTAGTCACTGCCGGTTGGCCACTAGTGTGATCAGGCATTAACCATTGTCAGAGGAGCCATGGATGCCAGTGCTCACAAATCCTGGTACCTGTGGGTTGGGGGTTGAGATTCTCTAGTGCATATGTGGGAAAAGGAGAAGCTGGAACTGCTGCTGTCTGGGTACCTTCTCGGGGGCTAAGCAAAGGCCACAAGTCTGCAGTGCTGCAGACACGCACCTCCCAGCAGCAGTCGGGTCATGTAGAATTTTACTTAAAGGAAAGGATTTAAAAAAAAAAACTAGCAAACCATGTGTGTCTGGGATGGTGAGGCACCTGTCACCCATGGACAGCTTGGCCCGCTCTTTCTTCTTGCAGACTGCCAGTCTGAAACTGGCAAAGCGTGGATCTGCCCAACCGTGAGACAGATCCTGCTGCAGATCGCCAACGACCCAACCCTGGACCACGAGTACCTCCCGGTGCTTGGGTTCCCTGAGTTCACCAGGGCAGCTACCGAGCTGGCGCTTGGCAGGGAGAGTCGTGCTGTGATTGAGAACAGGGTATGGACTCTGCAAGCTGCTGCTGGATGCTGAAATCTTTGAGTTTGGAAAGACCCCCCCACCCCACCCACAAAAGAAACCACCCAGCTCTCCCCCACCCTCTACAGCCAGGCAAACCCCATGGGCCCCATGCCTTAAACCTTTTGAGCCCCTGCTCAGTGATTCTCATGGTAACTTATGACGACTTCATCAAGCCTCTCGGAACCAGCCTACCCCATCTAGCCCCATCCCCCCTCTGCTAGGGCCAGTCCACACACAGCTTTTGTACCACTCTAAGTGTCAGTGAGTAACCAATATGGTTACAACCATACAGATCCCTAGAGCGGGTGCGGTTATACTGGGCAATGGCAGATGTGGCTGGAGCTACCATAGACCAGGGCAACAAATCCACCAGGGAGCATAGCCAGTTCTCACCATTAGCTGCGTGCCCGTCTCTCAGACACCAGCCCCGGTAACCCAGATGCAACCCTTTAATACAACTGTTAGTTTCCTGATTCCTAAGCCCTTAGTCTAGCCAACAGTCAAGTTGCCTCCAGGAAAATATCCACTGTGCTGTCATCTCCAGGCAGCTTTCCATGGACTTTAAAGACCCCGGCACTCTTTTTGTAAGACCTGGGGAGAGAGGAGTGCCAGTGTGCAGTTGGACAGAATGTCCACTTCCTAACTGTGGTCTAGTTAGTTATTGTCCTTGAAGGCTGGCCTTCTGGTGGTGGTGCTGGCCTGGCCCTTGGGAGACCTGGGTTTGATTCCCAGCTCTGTTACAGACTACCTGTGAAAAGTTATTGCATCATTCTCTGCCTTAGTTCCCCATCTGTAAAATAGGCCAATAATTCTTCGGTATCTGTGTTGACTGTAAGGTCTGCAGAGGCGGGTCTCTCTCTCACGGTTTCTTCGTGTGTCACCTAGCACAATGGGGCTTTCAGGCACAACCAGGCCAACATTGCTAAGGAAAAGGTCTCTGTGTTTCAATGGTGGGTAAAAATGATTATTCTGAGTTATCTACAGTTTTAAAAACACCTCTCCTAGACTCTAGGCCCATTGACACAACTGGAAAACCACACAGTTTCCTACAAAACCAGTTCTGATTGGAAAATCTCCCTCCAACTGAGACGAAAAACAACATTGAAAATCATGGCAATTTTTGTGAAACTATTTCCCCCCCCCCACCCCTTTCTGCTGTCTGCATCCTTTGTGAGGGGTCCTCGGTGCAAGAGATGCTCTAAGGACAGAAGCTGCCAGCCAGGGTAGGGCTTTTCTGTCTAGTTTGGCTTCCTGGCGGAGGATGTACATTGTCCCTGTCGAATTGCAGAAGCATGGTTCTATGTCCTGCATGAGGTGGTGCTAGGGTCCAGAGTCGGCTAGTTTGAATGCGTGGGACAGGGGGCCCATGTACGAAGGGATATTCTTCAAAGCCCTGCGCAGCCTGCATGCCCTCAGGTGGTGTCATTAGAGCGTGTCTCTCGCAGGTATTTCCAGTAATGCCTTGTTCCGGGGGGATCGTGTTCTAGTTTACTAGAGATGCAGCAGCCCTGAGACATTTGGTCTAACAGGCCGGTGATGTAATAGATGATGCTCTTGTCTCCATGTAAGTCAGGCAGATGGCATTCACACAGTAGGAGGGACGGGAGCTGTTCGAATTGGAGCCGAATTCCTCCGGCGCTGGTACAATAGAAGTAGCCCGAGTCCCATAGCAGTTTATATTGCCTTGCCGCAGTGGGGTAAGTGATGTATGCTTGAGCCCTGGTTCCAGTATTGCTCTATATGTGATACGTGGGAAAGGCCAGTTCGGTAACAGGGTGAGCACAGGGTGGTCGTGTTACAAAGGAAAACCAAACGGCGTTTAACTGTGCAACAGCAGCTCTGAAACTCAACAGAACTCTCAGCGTGTCTAACGATCTAACGACCAGGTGCAGCGAGGACAGTCCCATGCCTCGTTTAACGTTCAGCCTCTCTGCTGAGCCTGCTGGTGGTTGTAACCCCTGAGACGCAGTGTGTAGCTCGGATGATCCCCAAGGGGCACTCCTCTCCCATCTGTTTTAAGCCTGGGAGCAGGCGATATTTTGGTGCGTACAGGAATCCTGCTCAGCATTAGGAATTTGGCTGGGTTCCCCACACTTTTCCCACAGCTATTGCTTTTCTCCGCCTTGCTCACCAGCAGTTTGAATGAAGTCCCTGGGGGTGTTAGCTCTTCACATGAGAACGATGCTATGAAGAAATCACAGGGGCACCGCTGGGTCCCGGATAACAGCTTCTAACTCTTGGACTACAGTGAGCACCACGAGAGAGCTCATAAACTATTTCCAGGGCTAGTACCCAATCCTGTCCTCTACACCCCTGCCCACCTGCCCGGTTTCTGTCCCCACAGACAGCCTCCGGTGTATATTCCAAGATGCCGGCTTTACAGAGCTCCGGCCATACCATTACTGGGACACTGTGAGGCTGGCTGTAGCCATAGAAGACTTCCTGGAGGTGCTGGAGGTATGAAGCTGGCTGGAGCTTTGCAGGTGCCTCTCGCCCTAAACCCAAGTCTATTCACATCTCGCAGCTGCTCAGTGGCTGCCCGGCCTGACTACCAACAGCAGGCAGCCCATGCTGGCAGCTCAGGCTCTCTCTTGCTTTCAGAGTGCCCCGGACTGCTCCATAGTTTTGCTGCATGCTCCCGAGGAAACCGGCCTGACTCCCAAGCAGTGGGAAGAAGTTGCCAGGGTCATGCGGGTAAGTCTGAGAGCAGGGGCTTTTCTCCAGCTCCTGCTGCCACTGGCCCTGCCTGCCACGCTGGACAGAGTCTCACCGTGTGCTCCGTTCCCCACTGTGTCCCCAGAGGAAGCGCCTCTTCCCCTTCTTTGACGTCCCAGCTCAGGGGCTGGCCTCCGGAGACCTGGACAGAGACGCCTGGGCTTTGCGACACTTTGTGGCCCAAGGGTTTGAGCTCTTCTGTGCCCAATCCTTCTCGAAAACCTTCGGCTTATACAGTGAGTCCTGGGCTCACAGCCGCACACGCAGAGGGTCCGGGGGAGAGCCGGGATGGGAGTCGGAGGGGAAGCCTTGACTTTCTGAAGCAGGGTGTTTAATTTGGGCGGCTTCTCCCCGCCACTCTCCCCGTGTGGCCTCAGGTGCCTGCTAAGAGCTCTCTGAGGCCGGGGCTCAGGAATACAGGATGGTCCCGGCTGGCTCGCGTCTCCTGCCCCTCAGGGTGATGCCAGCAGGGGCTCCTGTGAGACAAGGGCCAGCCTTGTTCGGTTCTAAGGACGTGGCTACAACGCAGCCGGGAGGGTGAATGGCAGCGGATGGCGACATACCCCGGCTGGCTGAAGCCCGGGTAGTTGGGTACCTGCCCTAAGACAATGCTGGACCCCCGAACAGGCACTAGGTGTCACTGCAGGCAGTGGAAAGGACACCTGGAGACTCAGAGAGCAAAACTGAATGAACTGGCTCCCTTCCCACAGCAGGGGTGGTGTGTGTGGGCTGGGGGGCGGTCCACGGGCTGGAGGGGGCTGGGGCTGGGAAGGGCAGAGCCTAGGGTAGGGCTGGCTCTGGGGACAGGGAGGGGCCCTTTGCATGGGGGGGGGGCACGTCCTATCTGCCACGCTGCTCTTGTCACCTGGGCAGATGAGCGGGTGGGGAACCTGATCGTGGTGGTGAGGGACAACGAGACGCTGCTGGGAATCCGCTCCCAGCTGCAGAAGCTAGTGATGGGGATGTGGTACACTCCTGCTAATTTGGGAGCCCGGGTCATCGCCACGGTGCTGAACAACCCAGCCCTGATGAGCAAGTGGTAAGGGGGAGAGGGAGCGACTGCTGCACCAGGCCAGATAATTCACACGTAGTTCATGCTTTCCAGCAGGACACTAGGGTTACAGCCTTAGGCAGGCCCAGGGCCCCTTTCATTCTGGAGCAGCCTAAGGTGCTTTGCAAATTGCAGCCAGCTCTGGGGTGCGGGGGGAGGAGACACTGGGAGGAAAACCCCTCTAAGGGAATGCCTGACCTATATCACCCCCTCTGGCCAAGTATGGTGCTGATGAAATCTGCCTCAGTTTCCCCTTCACTCAGGCTCCCTTAAAAAGCCCACACAGTTCAGATATTCTGGGGTCCAGTTTATTACATCCTGCACAAAGTCTTTCAAAATAGAACTCATACTTTCATCCCAGTGCCCACCTGGGCAGCCCCTCCGCCCGGAGTGTCTGCCTTCCTTCCACCATCTTGTGCTTCAAGCCCGACCTTCCCTGCTGGCACCTTCTCCCTGCTGCCACAAGGCCCTCCAGGGGCCTTCTTACTTCCTGCAGGGTCTGCAGGCAGATGCCCCCTCCTCTGCAGCTGTCTCTCCCTTTATAAGACCCAGGTGCCTTCCTTAAGCCCCATTGGGCTGCAGGTAATCAGTCTGGGTGCACTGAACCCTGCTTCCTTTCTTGCAGGGGCCAGTCACCCTGTGACAAACCCCTTCTGCGACTGAAAGGGCCATGTGATCATTGCTGTCTACCCAGAGCAGCCAGGACCTGCCTCACCAGACCCGGACAGGTCGTGTGAGCTGGGTTGGGGAGATCAGAACCCCCCCCCCTCCCCCCGCCCAGCCCAGTGAAGCCATTAGCCCCTTGGAAGGGAAAGTAACCCTGTAATCCTCCCGCTGCACCCTGCAGGAAGCAGAGTCTCCAGACACTGGCGGAGAGGATCATGCTGATCCGGGAGAAGCTGAAGGAGAAGCTGCGGATTCTGGGTACGCCTGGCTGCTGGGAGCACCTCACGGCCCAGTCAGGGACACGCAGCTTCACTGGGCTGCTCCGTAAGTACCCGCCTGCCCCTCCTCCGCGCCGCCAGAGTCCTGGGCAACTGGGTGAACCTTGCGCTCCTCCATTCCCTGCTGTGGCAGTGAGCCAGGGCGCTGGGAACGGCCTTTCATCCTCAGAGGCTGGGCAGCAGCCTGTCCTTGCTCCTGGTGGGGCATGAGTCAGTCCATCCTTTGCCCTTCTGTCACCTTTTCATTGCGGGTGTATGGGAGAGGTAGCACCTTTGAGTGATTTGAACTGCCGCACTCCTTGAGTGGTTCTTTTCCTCTCTGGTCCTCACTGGACACCCAGCTCTCCCCTGTGGCTCTGAGGAGTTGTAAGCATGCGACAGCGGCCAGACCCCGGTAAACTGCCTTGGCGGGTGGGCTAAGCCAGGGGAGGGTAACCGGCAGTGTGGAAACTGACGGCGATTTAGGGATTGCCCTCCCAAGCATACAAAGACTGTTCTGGTAGCCAAGGGGAAGGAGACTATATATTGGTCCAATGGCTTGAAAAGCAACATCCTGTGGAGGGGGAAATGGGGCACTGCAGAAGTCCTGGCTATCCACTGCAGCTAAAGCAGCCTCCAGCTCTAACAGTCTTTGTCCACTGAGCCACACTTCATCAGCCGAGAGAATGGGATGGTCCCAGTGCAATGACTCTCCCATTTTAATTCACCTCACGTACACGTCATTCCTGCACATCTCTCTCCAAGAACAGCAATAAAACCGGATGATCTTGAGAAGGCTGCGTTAAGTAGATCAGGCTGGCCACACACAGCACTCAGAGCTTTCCAAGCCTTTGAAGAGGACAGAAGTCACCAATTGTTAGCTGCAAGGGGAAAGCGTCTCACTTATGGCTACAGCTACCAAGACGCTCACCAATGACTTTGTCTGCCCGATCTGCTCACAAGCACGCGCGTCACGCTTTGGACTCCAGAATCCACAAAAGAGAGAGCATGAAAACGTCGTCGTTGAACTGATGGACTACACAGATCCCTTTTGAGCTGAGCCCTCGGCTCTGCAGGGCTGGTATGAGCTGGGCGTGGGGATCCATGTTCACCATAGCCAGGCTTCAAACGTTGGGAGCTTCGGCATCCTGCTGTGGTCACTTGTCAGAGCCTCGTCAGGCTGGGGCCAGGAGTCCTGTGCTGGGCAGGGCAGGAGTCCAGGCACAAGAGCCTTTCTCGTGCTGGTACAATATTCCAAAGCCAGCTGGAAGCACGCAGCAGAGTTTAAAAGCCCTCCTCTCTCCAGGCACTTGTATGGCCCCATCACCACAGTATCTGAGTGCCTCCCAACCTGTCATGTGTTTGTCCTCCCAGCCCCTCTGGGAGGCAGGGCAGTGCTGCCATCCCTATTACAGAAGGGAGCTGAGGCCCAGAGAGACTTAGTGACTTGCCCAGGGTCAAACATGAAATCTGTGGCAGAGCAGAGAATTGGATCTCGGTCTTCTAAGTCCTAGGCTAGTGCCCTAATCACTGGACAATCCTTCCCCACCTCTTCCCTCCAGGGCAGGACTAATGCATACCGGCAGGTGAGGGTCTGTGTGTTGGGGGGATTGTGCCCATGCTATGGTGCTCTTTGGATAGAAGACTTCAACGCCCAGGGCTGTCTCCTCTTTTTGCTGCTGCTTATACTTAGTACTTCCCAAATACCTTCCAAAGGGAAACCTGCCTTCCTCAGTGTCCCCATCCGTAAACATGGGATAATACCACTGAATACCCGCCTTTGTAAAGCAGCCATCACGTCTCATCCAGCAGGATAGGAGACTTCAGCATTCATTAATATTTGCAAAGCACTCCAAGGAAATGCGCTGCTGTTAGAGTGTGAGATCAGCCTGGCAGGGACTGTGTCTCTCCGTGTGTCTGGGCAGCACCCAACACCGGTGGGGCCTGATCCTGACTGGGGCAGGTGGGCACCCCTGCAGGACAAATGAATAACAAGCAAACGTATGTGCTCACCATTATCATTGCTGTGTCGAAAAACCTTCGCTGTAGCCAGGAGGGCTTGCAGGGAGGGCCCTGCAGCCGGGGGGAAGCTGGGGAGAGGAGGGCTTTGGCCAAACCTCTACCCAGCCTTGGCTCTGGGTTTCAGCTGGCACGAGTTCCTCAGGACAATGCCTGGTCTCGGTGGCTTCTCCCTACTCATGGCAGTGAGACCATGGCCGCTGCAGGGGGGCCAGGTGGAGGCCAACCAAAACCCTCCCTAAGCAGGAAGAGACTCTCCAAAACATGGACCCTTCCGGACGGGTGCACATGGGAGACGTTTGGGGGCGGTGGCAGGGTAAAGCAGTGGTGTTACGCCATCCCTGGTGATACATAGCCAGGGCATTTCGCCTGGCCTTTTCCCCCAGTAGAGATGACAGCTGGCTCAGCTGTCAGAGTGATGTTCTTTACTTGCTTATTGGCCGGGGGCGCTCGCCAAAGGCTTCCAGCCCCCAGGGGGAGCGAAATGCCTAGGCTGGGATGGCTAGTGGCTAGGAAACACCTACGGAATGATTGGAGGGATGTGGCAGCATTGTTCCCTATTAGGTATATTGATTTCTCTACGTTTATTTCTTGCAGCTGACACATAACACCGCTCAGCACTGATAGTGCGGCTAGTGCCTTGCATCTGCAATGACCCTGCCCAGACTCTCTCTCCATGACCTGGGAGGGAGGGCAGTATTTCTAGTCCCATTTAACGGAAAGGGAAACTGAGGCACCGGGACTTGCCTAGAACCCCTTGACTCCTGTCTCCCGGCCTGTTCTTAGATCACTCGGCCACACCCCAGCTTTTGGTTCGGGATCGTAGGTGACTAATGAGGCTTGTGTCTTCTGCTAGCGTCCCAGGTGGCTTTCCTAGAGAAGTACAAACACATCTATCTTCTCGGGAACGGCCAGGTCAGTGTCTGCAGCATCAACTCGCACAACCTGGATTACGTGGCCCAGGGCATCAACGAGGCCGTAAGCGGCAGGGCGGGCAGGGCGCAAGGCCTGAGCTGGGCAGAGATGGAGTGAGAGCATCGTGCCTCACACAGCCACGGGGCTTTTCGGTACTGTGGGTACTGAAGGCGCTTGGTGCACAGACAGCCCCGGGAGCACAGAGCGCTGACTGAATAAAGACAATAGGGAGAATATCGGCTCTTTGCCTTATTCCAGCCCTTCTGCCCCCGCCCCTCAGAGCACTTCCCAGGCATGAATACAGTGAGCGGCACGGGGGGACCAGAGGCACTGAGACGGGAAGTGACTTACCCAGTCCCAGGCCTGAGAAGAGAGCCCGGGCCCTGCACGCTGGGTCGGTGTGCGGGTGTAATGAGGGGCTGGTTTGTTACGACATCCCTCCTCTTGTGCTCGGGCTCCCTGGGTGGCTCTGCCCACCTGCACCTGAATAATTTTCTCCCTTTGTTCACTGCAGCCCCCCATGCTAATCCCCAAACTAAAATGAATCTCTGCTTCCCCTGCCCAGTCAGCTGGCGAAAAGCACGGAGCCAGCCCTGTGATGAAAAGGCGGATGCACAGGAGAGGAGAGGGAATTCAGGCACTTCCAGCCACACTCCAAAGGGTAGCAATCCCTGCTGGACAGGGTTATTAGCCTTGAGGAATGTCTTGCTTGGAAGTGCCGATGCCTTGTGATTAGTGCAGGCAGCACAGAGACTGGCTCCTCAGGAAGCCGCCTGGCCTCCCACCCAGGCCCCAGCTGTTCAGAGAGTGCGGCTGGATGGACTTGCGGGTGAGACCAGATGAGCCCTGAGAGCTGGCCTTTTCTGCAGACTCCTCAGCCGTACCCATGCCCTGCAGCAGGCGTTTTCATTAGCCCCCTCATCCAGCCCATAGAGCGTCTCAGCGAGGGGGACAAACTCTCGCTGTAGGTGGGGTTTCTGATGACCCGCTTGGCCAGGAGGTTGCTCCGTGAACGAGTGCTCTCTGTCCCTTGCTAGCTAAAGGTTGTGTCTCCCACCCATCGTCATAGAGCACGGCTCCAAGGAGGCTGAATGCCCCTCAGAGCCCGCCCCGAGCCGTGGGTCCTCTAGCTCAGTGCTCATTAACCTCTCACCTTGGCGGGGCAAAGGCCCACGCTCCCCTAGCATGGATTATACCTGCTCTTCCTCTGCCTGTGTTCTGTGGCTTCAGCCTCCAGGAGCTGCTAGCCCAGCTCCCTCCACCAGCACAGAGTGTCGCTCACAAGCCCTGGGCAGAATATGCCACGAGAGAGACCGGTAGATTCAGATCGACCCCCTGAGCAGCAATCGAGAATTACCAGGTGCTGCTAATCAGGAAGCACCACTAGGAGAACGAAAAGCAAAGGATGCTCTGCTCCTCCCTGCTGTGTTTGCAATTAGACAAAACTGTCACTCAGCTTTTCAGGTTTCCAAAGCACCAGGCATCCCACCTGGAGCTGGTGTGCTGTGGGTATTCCCAGCCTGGCTTGGGGGCCCGGTGCCCTGCCAGCTGCGTTGTTACTGTGGGTCAGTAACCATACCCTGCACCTCTAGAGTGATTCCCTCCCTCCACCCCAGAGCCCGGGGGTGAGGAATCCCCTCTGAGTCTGATTACATAGCCCTGCCTTTGGTTGTAATGGCTTCCGCTGAAGGTAATTTCAAGGCAACAAATTGCTTTGGCCTGAAGCCAGAGGATAAGTGGGGGAGAGACAGGGCACGAGTGAGTGGCCCTGTCACCAGACCGCACAGAGGCAAAGCCGGAGCCTCAAGTTGCTGCAGTCTGCCTCCTGCTGAGGCACAGGTCACTGGAGACTCCATCCGAGGAAAGGGAGGGCAGGAGTCACTCTAACTCCACAGTAAACTTCAGGGGACGCCTGGGAGCTAAGATGCAGACCCCCAGGGCTGGAGGCTCACAGTCTTCCACGCCTGAAGCTCAGGTCACTGTCCCCTCTGCTTGTTACGCGTCTCTTCCCCGCATTTAGTCCTGGTTGCACGAGGTGTGTGTCATCTTATGCGGTGTGAGACCCTCTTCAGAGCGCTCCGCAAGCCTGCTCTGGGGCGTGGGCTCATGCTAGAGGCTATTCATTATGTTCTATTTACTGGGACAAAGTGTTTCAATAACGTAATTTTGATGTTTCCAAATTGGGGTGGGGTTTTTTTCCCCCAGGACGGAAATTCCATTTTCTCACTGGCTCTAGTCTTCTCTCACACATCTGCCTTTACACACGTGATTTTGCGTGTGTCTGCTCTCCCATAGCTGACCTCCCGTGTGTCCGCTCTCACGTGCATTGTCTAGCCCATCCATAACGTCAGGTGGGCTGGCTGTCAGATGTGTCGGACAATGGTGCCCTCAGATGCTGAACCACAAAAGAGGAAGATACCAAAAGACTTTTTTTGGAGCGAGAAAAAGAAAAGAAACAAAAGTGAGAGAGGCAGACGAGCGTTTGTGGGGACAGGGAGATTTAAGAAAAGTCCATTAAGCCAATAAACGCTGAGTATTAGGGGGCACTTGTGGGGATATTCTATAGCTGGCAGGGGGAGGTCATGGCATGGAACCCATTTGGAAACTTTTATGTCTCCTAATTGTCCACTCATCTCTAGAGGGCCTTCTGCCAAGGCAGGAGGGGCAGAGTGTAGGTGAGGCTGGGGAGAGAAGCCTGCACTGCCACTGTCCACAATGTGTCCTTTTTGGAGATAAAGAGAGGCCTGGTCCCCAGGGCCCTCAAGCCAGCACTTCCCCCCAGAACTAAATTCACTTGATAAGAAGGAGGCGGCTTGAGCGGGCTGTAGCCTGGCTGGAATAGAGGTAAGGTCCTGTCGACTGAGAGGTAGAACCGTGTTTCCAGCGTGCTCTGTAGCCCTTGGTGTGGCTGTATTTGTCAGGCAAGGGGACCACACGCTTCAGGTGCTGATGATCCAGAGCAGGTTAGGAGATGTCACGTCCTGCATCCCAGATCTGTTCTGTACTGAGGGCCATGGCTCTGTTCCTGTGTTCAGGACCCTATTGATCAAACACCAGCGGCTGCCTTTCCCCAGCTCCCATAAGAGTAGCGGTTCTTTATGGGAAACCTTTACATAATACAGGCTGAAATGCTCACTCAGCTGATGGAAATGCCTCCCATCCATGCCTACGTGCTCTGCGTACTCAGAGCAGGTGTGATTTAGGGTTTGTTGCCATCTTCCATGTCAGGAGTGTAAGTCACACTAGCTAACTGGCGCCTGCTCTGACATTGTCAATCTGTGATGCAGCATGAGGCGGGAACACCTGCTGACAGCCAGGCATCGATAGGCAGATACAAGAGGAGGAGAGCCTGGGAGGGAGGAAATTCCAAACCCGCGGGGAAATCAGAGCAGATAGCTGCACGCTCTGGCCTAGTGTAGGCTTGAATGCTCCTCGTCAGGCACTGGCAGCTGGAGAGATGGCAAGAGTGTGCCAGTCAAAGGACCACTTCCAGAGTGCCTGGATTGCTCAGGAGGTTTGGGGAGGGGATACAGAATTGCCCACCTCTAAGGGCCGGTCTACACTGCACTCAGAGGTGTCACTGCACTCAGATGGCACTGCACTCAGAGGTCACTGCACTACACTGCACTCAGAGGCGCATATATACCCACGCTAGCATCGGTCTAGCTCGCTTGCATAAGAGCAGCCGTGAAGCTGCAGCAGCATGGGCTAGCTTGCATATGTCTACACCTGCTGCAGCTGCACCTCTCTGGTTGCTGTGCAGATGTAGCCTTAGTCACTAGGCTAAATTCTGCTCTTGGCTGCACTGGTGAGAATGCAGAGTAAGTCCGGAGAAGGCAGTGGTTACCTTAGATTTGCCCTGGTGTACCTGTCAGCACCCTCTGGGAGAGCCCTGGAGAGTTTATTAGATACTCACCACTCCGCTCTATGTGTTGGGAACCACCTCGTGGAACTGACTAGAGAACGCCGTCCGGGCTAGAGCACGACACAGGATGGGTCAAACACCTGTACCAAGGAGCTTATTCTCTCTGAAAGCCTGTGGGCCTGATTTCCCCCTGCAGTCACATGCACCAGTGCAAAGTAGGGACAGCGTGGGTGTAACATGCTCCCAGCTCAGATCACGCTTCCTTTGCACAGGTATAAACGGCCACACAAGGCACAGGCTGCAGAAATTCAGGCCCTGTGGGGTTTTACAGTGACAGCTATGAAGCCCTGTTGGTTTCATCCCCACTAATCTCTACAGGTCTCTTCATAAAGACATTGTTCGACCCTGTCCCTAGACCCACAGGCAGAGGGGATGCTCTACATGCATCCGGCCCTGGCCACGGAGCAGGGAAGTCAGCACTGTTCCATTCCACTCCAGATGCTGCAGAAGGAGCTCTGAAGGCCAGCGAACTGCAGCCAGCCAAGGGGAAGGATGCAGGGGCCACAGCAAGACAACAGGAGCCCAAACAATGAAAAAGCCAGGAGGAGAGGGGAGAGATGAGGAATTAAAATGCATGAGTCCTGTGGCTGCCCAGAGCTGAACATGAAGAGGAGGATGAATGCCCCTTGTGCCTCTGTTCTGGTTATATCTATGCACAAGGACCATTACACCCCATTTCCCCCTAGCTTGTTATATTATCGGTCCATCAGCCTTTATTGTGTGATGCACAGAGGAACGATACTTTCATCTTGGTTTCAGAAGCCTCCCTCCCAGATCTCTGCTCTGCCAGAGCCTTCCCGTCTGTGCAGTCCTCAGCCTGCCCCCTTTGATCCATTAGGAGAAAAATATGTGCGATGAGTCACTTCGTTTGGATACGTGCGGGTGCATTAATGATCTGCCATGAGTAAGGTGAAGGTTTCGTTATGGATAGTTTTAGTAACAGTCACGGACAGGACACGGGCAATAATGAAAATTCACGGAAGCCCGTGACCTGTCTGTGACTTTTACTAAAAATACCCATGACAAAATGGGTAGCCTGGGGAGGGGGGAGCTCCAGGGTCCCCCTCTGCTGGTGGCTCCAAGCTTTGGGGCTCCCCCCACTTCCTGCAGCGGCCAGGAGCTCTGGGGATCCCCCTGCCGCCTGTGGTGGCCGGGAGCTGCGGGTGGCAGGGGACCCTGTAGCTCCCAGCCTGCGCTGGCTGAAGTCACAGATTCCATGACTTCCGTGCCTTAGCCATGATTACCCCTTGGGAGATGCTTTAGCTGACCTAGTTTCTCTTCTCTGCACTTGATGACTTCATAGGGGGAGGGACAGGCAGGACATAGTGGCCTTTAGATACTGCACTCTGTGCCAGCAGGAGTCGTGTTGGTGCTTTAATTGCCGCCTGACAGATGTGCTGGGAAAAACTGCATCGCCAGTGCTGGCCCCTGACCCAGGCTCATGCCCCAGTGGAATGGCCTGTGTTAGCTATTTATGCTCTGCTGATTGCTGGACTACCCAGCAGCCTGGTTGGTAGAGATGCAGTGGGAGCTCAGCCCCTCTGCAAGCCAGCTGCAAGGTGCCAGAGGATGCTGGCGCTGCCAAGTCAAAGGGGACAGCAGAAGGAGGAAGCAAGATCGTGGGGTTGCAGTACCAGCATGCTACTCAGAGATCTGCGTCCAGTCCCCTGCACTGCTGCAGACTCCCCATGTGATCTCATGTCACCGCTCTGCGTCACTTTCTCTATCTGTACAATGGGGCTAATACTCCTAGTCTCTTGGGGGTGTTTGTGAGGCCAAAGCCATATGTAGTTGAGAGTTGCCCAGATACTACGGTGATGGGGCTTCATCAGTCCTTAGAAGCCACAGCAGCTGCAGGGTTAATCAGAATGGGGTCACTTTAAAATGTTGTACCTACTATAAACTCATTTCAGCAATGAGGCTACAAACAATCTTGTTGACAATAATTTTGTTCCGAGACTAATTGCACTGACAATTTCCTGTTTATCTGAGCAAAATTAAGTTATGTTTCAGCACCGTATGACAGGCGAGGGAAAAATATAGCGAAGGGGTCTTCCGAATGAGCAGTGACAAAAATAATGTAATTAAAGCTCCTACTTTAGAATAATTGCCTGAATCCATTAGACACATGATATTAGCAGCAATCCTTTAAAGAGGCACACTGAGTCCCCAGACAGAGTGGGGATGGGATGAGGGGAGGGAGGCACTGAATATATTTTCTTGTAATCTCAGACTAAAATAAACTAAAACAAGCTAAATTCTCCTTTCATTTTCCAGTAATCCCTAATGAGAGGCAGGAGATGGAATCAGATCAACCCCATAATGGGTTCCTAATGGGCCAGAGTTGTGTACCAAGCACACGCAGGCCATAAATAGCCAATGGTTGTGTTTGCTTTTCACAACTGCACGAAAGCAAGATCTGGGCATGCACTTTGCTCAAAGGGAAGACCCTCAGCTACGCTACTCTGAGATTGAGTCCCTGGCTTCAGCACCTCTTCTGCTCACCAGGGCTCCTTCGGCTGGATCCAAAGGAGCTGGGACCCCTGTTGGAGAATTCTCCTCTTGGCAGCTCTGCAACTAGCAGATGTTTGCAGAGATGCAGGGCAGCCTCTTAAAAACAAGGCAGCATTTATTAAGGATGCAGGATTTCGGGCCGTTTTTTGGTTGGAATGGGAAAGCAAAGGCTATATATACATTTCTCAGCATCGCACCCAGTGGGTAACAATAGAAAAGTGAATGGGGAAACTGAGTCACGTGTATACATTTCTTAAAAATAATACAGACATTTCCCATGTTCCCCACACACCCATGTGGTCTTATCACCCAGAATGCACCACAGCAATTTTGCAGCACTGCTTATGAGGGAGGGAGGGAGGGAATTGCTGCCTGATACCTGCAGTGAGGAGTGGATGCTGTGAAGTATGAGCGTTGACTGAATTTGAATGTTACTCATGGGCATTATACTATATATCCTGGTCTTGGGAGAGTATTAATACTTTGTCCTTCGAGCGTGTCTTTCATCCTAGCATCAGAAATCACTTTACTAATGTTAATTACAAGTCTCGCAATCCGCCCTGCACTCCCTCTCCTCTTACTGAAGGTATCTATCTATCTATCTATCTATCTATCTATCTATCTATCTATCCCCATCCACCCCCTCTATCTATCTATCTATCTATCTATCTATCTATCTATCCCCACTCGCGCCCCTCGATCTACGGGTCTGTCAGTACAGGTATCACCCACCACTGAAATGCCACCGGAAAGCAACAGCCTTTTCGTACTGTTGTGTCCAGACAGACCCGCAGGGTGTATGTCGGGAGGTCGAATGTCGTTGCCAAAGATGGAATTTTGAAACGACCCAGTTCTTACGAACAGGGCTACCACCAGCTCTTTAAAGTGCTCCCCGGGCATCCATTTTACATTTCATCTGAGAGATGATCCCTATTCCCTCACAAGGCTTGTCTCAGGGGTTTCCCTTGGCACTAGTGTACACAGGATGTGTAGCTGCTGCCGAATATGGGTCCTTTCATTACCCAGAGCAGCCTTTAACCTCTTTGACTGGGCTTTAACAGAGCTTTGGAACAGTCAGAACTGGAGCTCATTGGAAGGCAAATAACACTGTGCACAAACTGGCACATGGATGAAGTTACAGGGGTAAAAATAAAAATGAAAGGAGGAGGAAACTGGTAGCAACATTGCAACAAATAATTCATGTTGTGTTTGCCTCTGAGGCTGCTTCGCTGGTAACTAACCAGAGATGTGACTGGTTTTCCTCCACTGCGTATGCTGCCTTTCACCGAGGGCCAAACAACGCCCCCGTCCCAGGGGCCCCTTCCCTGCCGCCCACATCCTATGGAGATTCTGCTTTGGAGATGTGTCTGGGGGGAGAAATGGGGGCTTTCTCATCTCTCTGCAAATGAACCCATCTGAAATGCCTCCCCGGAGTGCTATGAATGAATACTAATATTTCAGCTGAAAGTTTCGGGAAACCAGAGCAAGCAACTTTCCACATGAACTCACTCCCGCTGTCCCCACTTCATTCCTGACGCCGCCAGCTGCATGTGGCTAAGGCAGGAGCGGGCAGAGGGCCCCTAGAGTCCTCCCCTGCGGCCTATGGACAGCCTTCACTTCAGAGACACAGCCCATGAGCCTACCCTCCTGCATGCGGGACCCCATCCGGACCCACTCGGCCGACCGCACAGCACACGGGGACCTGCATGGCGTAGAGGCTGCTCCGAGCGCTAAGCTGCTCCCTGTTATGGCAATCACGCACTGACCACCCACCCACCCCACAGCAAGCTCGCAGCACAGCCTGCCGTAGGGGGGAGGTCAGGTGGCCCTGGGCTGTGTCTGGTCCGCCCCCCCCCGCCCCCGCCGCATCGTGGTGAGCTCTGAACATCCTCGCTGTCTGTCTAGTGCCATCAGTGTGCACAAAGCCACAGAGAAGGGGTCTGTGTCCCAGCCCCAGAGCTCGCTGGCGAAATGCACCACCGTTTCAATGCATCAGGCCCAGGACAGAAAACCAGAGGCACACGCTTTCCCAGCTGGATCTGGGTGCAGATGGAGGAGAAGGGCTCACTGGGGGCACGCAAGCTGGGCCAAGAAGGCACAAGGAGTGGGCAGGAGAGAAGCAGGGGTGGCTGCCGAGGGGACCGGGGGTGAGGGCAGAGGGCAGTGCGTATGGTGAGTGTAGGAACTAAGCGGGTAGGGGCTTGAACCGGGCATGGGAGGAGCGAAGGGATCAGAGCAGGAGGGAGGATCGCTGAGAAAGGCAGCAGCAAGGGGAGGGTCTGAACTCACGTGTCAATGCCAGGCAGGGCGAGAGCTCGGAGCTGCTGCTGCTGCGTCTCATCCTGCCTCCCTTGGCTTGCAGCAGTAGAAAACTGTCGGTGGCTTTCTGAAAACAGAGCCCCCAACCCACTCCTGTCAGGCTCTTTCCTGCTGGCGGGGCACCCTCCCCCCAGCCCCATTTTGTTTTAACAGCTGGGAGAAAGCTGAAACGCCCAAAGAAGGAAGTCCCATAAGAACGGCCATACTGGGTCAGACCAAAGGTCCAGCTAGCCCAAGATCCCGTCTTCCAACAGTGGCCAGTGCCAGGTGCCCCACAGGGAAGGAACAGAACAGGGAATCATCAAGTGATCCATCCCCTGTTGCCCATTCCCAGCTTCTGGCAAACAGAGACTAGGGACACCATCCCTGCCCATCCTGGCTAATAGCCATTGATGGACCTGTCCTCCATGAACTTAACTAGTTCTTTACTATAACCCTGTTATAGTCTTGGCCTTCACAACCTCCTCTGGCAAGGAGTTCCACAGGTTGACTCTGCGTTGTGTAAAAAAATACTTCCTTTTGTTTGTTTTAAACCTGCTGCGTATTCATTTCATTTGGTGACCCCTAGTTCTTGTGTTCTGAGAAGGAGTAAATAACACTTCCTTATTTACTTTCTCCACACCAGTCATGATTTTATAGATTCAGTTATATCCCCCCTTAGTTGTCTCTTTTCCAACTGAAAAGTCCCAGTCTCATTAATCTCTCCTCATACGGAAGCAGTTCCATACCCCTAATATTTTTTTCCCCTTTTCTGAAGCTTTTCCAATTCCAATATATCCTTTTTGAGATGAGGCGACCACATCTGCACGCAGTATTCAAGATGTGGGCGTACCATGGATTTATACAGAGGCAATGTGATATTTTCTGTCTTATTCTCTATCCCTTTCTTGATGATTCCCAACATTCTGTTCACTTTTTTGACGGCCGCTGCACATTGAGTGGATGTTTTCAGAGACCTATCCACAGTGACTCCAAGTTCTCTTTCTTGAGTGGCAACAGCTAATTTAGACCCAGTCATTTTATATCTATAGTTGGGATTATGTTTTCCAATGAGCATTACTTTGCATTTATCAACATTGAATTTCATCTGCCATTTTGTTGCCCAGTAAGCCAGTTCTGAGGGATCCTTTTGTAGCTCCTCGCAGTCTGCCTGGGATTTAACTGTCTTGAGTAGTTTTGTATCATCTGCAAATTTTTCCATCTCACTGTTTACCCCTTTTCCCAGATCATATATGGATATGTTGAAAAGGACTGGTCCCAGTACAGACTCATTGGGGACACCCTATTTACCTCTCTCCATTCTGAAAATGGACCATTTGTTTCTACCCTTTGCTTCCTATTTTTTAACCAGTTACCAATCCATGAGAGGACCTTCCTTCTTATCCCATAACAGCTTATTTTGCTTAAGAGCCTTTGGTGAGGGACCTCGTCAAAGGCTTTCTGAAAATCTAAGTACACTTTATCCACTGGATCTCCCTTGTCCACATGCTTCTTGACCCCCTCAAAGAATTCTAGTAGATTGGTGAGGCATGATTTCCTTTTACAAAAACCGTTGACTGTTCCTCAACAAATTATGTTAATCTATGTGTCTCACAATTGTGTTCTTTACTATAGGTTCAACCAGTTTGCTCGGTACTGAAGTCAGGCTTACCAGCCTGTAATTGCCAGGGTCACTTCTGGAGCCCATTTAAAAAATTGGTGTCACATTAGCTATCCTCCACTCATTGGGTACAGAAGCTGATTTAAATGATAGGTTACAGACGACAGTTAGTAGTCCTGCAATTCCACATTTGAGTTCCTTCAGAACTCTTGGGTGATACCATCTGGTCCTGGTGACTTATTACTGCTGAGTTTATCAATTTGTTCCAAAACCTCGTTTAATGACCTCCTCACAATATTAGGACAACTGATGCCTGGAAGGGTTCATCCAATGCAGCCCTTTGTGCTGGAAGATGAAATCGCCCCCAGTCTCAGGAAGCACAGAGTGGGGAAATCCTGGAGGTAAAACTGTACAGACATGCATGCAAATGATATCTGTGAGATTTCAGTTACCTTGCTTGTGGCATTATCTATTTTCATTCCCTTAGCTAGTCTGTCTGGCTCTGGCTAACCTCTCCTCTCAGTTGCCCTAGTAACCCAGAGGAGAGGCTAGTCTATCAAGCCAATTCTGTTTTCACACCTGAGTAAATCAGGAGTAGCTCCATTAGAAACAGGGCATAAAACAGGAGACGTCCCACTGGCTGCACCTGGAGGGACTCCACATAGACACTGGTGTCAATGAGATTGGGATCTGACCCCAGGTCCCTGGGAGCTTGCCCATGATTGCTGGGCAAGGCAATACATTGGAGTTCCCCCTGCAACATTCTCAATACCCCCCGGGGGCCTGGCATGCTCACTGCACTTGTATAGACTGGGGCTGCCAACACGGAGACTGTGACCAGATGCAAAGACTCTGTCCAAAGGCTGGCAGGTGCCTCTGTAGCTGGAGAAAGACCACAGCTGAGGGCATTCAGGGCCGGGCCAGTTGTAGGAATTAATCACACCTCCCCACACAGTACCTAGGGTTGGTGTGGCAAGGGGGCTGGTTTGCTTGTCGGTAATAGCCTAGGGCTGTAGGTGCTGTTATTGCTCCATGCAGGAGTCACAGTGGCATTTTAACTGCTGCCTGCCCCTCTAGTACTGTCCTGCGCACCCGGTGGGCTCTGCTGGACGTGCTAGTGACCCAGTGGAATGGCCTATTTAGGTATTGAAGGTGTGTCCGTTGCTGTGATGTTCTTAAGCCACTCTGGAGTTTGGCAGAAGTGAGCCAGTTTTCGTTTCAGAGTGGAAGCCGTGTTAGTCTGTAACAGCAAAAAGAATGTTAGTCTCTAAGGTGCCACAAGTACTCCTCGTTCTTACAAGCCCCTCTTACAATCCGCCCCTCTTACAATCTGTTACACTCTCGTGCTGTGTCTTGTCTTCCATCTGTTTGTAAATTCTCTGTGTCTAGGGATGTTCCTGCTTGTGTGTTGGGGCAGCACCTAGTGCAAGGGGGCCATGGTCCTGCCCAGTATCTCTGGGTGCTGTTGCACTCTAAACGCAGACTGGCGGGGGGCTGATCTGAGACCTCCATGTAGGTTACTGAAATCTCAGCAGAACTGGCTACCCTGACCAGCAGTAAAACCAGGGGATAAAGAGCCCTGAGTGATTTTGGCCTCTACAGAGTGATCAAAGACTGTAAATAAATCCATTTCCATGATGGGAGTTGGGACAGGTCAGACCTAAGCTAGTTTAATGATGGTTTTATCTCCCTGCTCTAAAGCTTCTGAGTGCATGGCAAAGGGTCTCTAATGGGCTGTGCGGGGCTGAAATGTACAGAGCCCCTAGTCCCCTTTTACTGTCTCTTCTGTAAACCTGGCCTGTCTCATCATGAGCTAATGACCCATAATTGTGTAGGACTGGCTCAGGCTGATTGCATAGATACTGAGGGATAATGCACGCTAGGTGGCTCCGTCTCTGGAGCAACTCTGCTGCAATCAGTCTGGGATTAGGCCAGTGGTGGCTTTATCCCACTGCTGCCCATTAACAATGTGGCCACTGCATTGCAGCCATGTATAATCTCTCGGGCAACTACCCCGCGTCCACCTGTATTGACAAGAGTTCCTTCGCTGCCCGATGAGTGAGCCATCGGCGTGGGAGGTAGCAGCAGCAGTGCATGTGTTCACGGAGCAGTGATGGGCAGCAGCATTATTCCCATACAGTCGCACTCCACTCCCAATTCCTTTCGCCGTGGCAGCTCCAGGAGCGCAGATGGTTGCCCGGCAGGCTTGTTTCTACCTGGCTCTACAGCTGATGAACAGTGCTGGAGATAGGCAGTCCTGTCCTGTCTCCCCAGCATCAGCACCGAATGGGCAGACGCAGGGTAAATTCCTCCTGGGGTCTCCATATCAAACCATGCCCCTCCCTTGCTCTGTTGGAAGATCCCCCTAGCAATGCAGTCTTCGAGGCCCCTGGGTTTGTTGCTGACTCAGCCGACCCCATGTTAGCCGTTGGTTAGGAAGGGCTTGTAGCTGTGTGCGCACTGTGGGCCTGCTTTAACGAGCAGTGATGTTGGGGGAATCTGTCCATTGCCTTTAATGGGAGTTGGAACAGGCTGCCTGTGTTTGCTTTTGTCTACTAAGACTCAATTTTGCCAGCCTTACTCACAACGAGTAATGCTTTTCTTCTTGAGAAGCCCCATGGAAAGCCATGTAACTACTCACAAAGTGAAGCGTTACTCAGAGTGAATGAGGCAGAGCTTGGTGCTCAGCAAAAATAATAATGAGGGGAGAAGAGAGAACCCAGCAGCAGGCTTGAGTTCTGCAGGTCTCTCTTCGTGAGAGCGCCACTCGCAGCGGAGAAACCCCTCCTGAGAACGGCAGGCTAGATGAACAGGGCGATGGCTGCATTGTCGAGACACACAGTGTTGTTCGTGCTGTTATCGAACAGCTTTTTGCTTTATTTTTTCTGCAAGGACGAACAGAGACCCAAACACTTTATTTCCCTACAGGACGTTAGTGGCTCCGTTGGCTTCTTTTCTGATGTCTTCTGATCCTCGACACTCGCTCCGCTATAGCTGTCGGTTAATCCCCCATAGTGAAGTGGATTCTGTGTAAACACGTGGGGGTGGGAGGGATCACCTGCTGTCAGGGCCATTCCCATTAAATAGTCCATCTAATGCTGTGTTCAAAGTCTGGGGGGAAAACAGCACGTAGCTTCCATGTGGACACATCCC
Organism: Natator depressus; assembly: GCF_965152275.1. NCBI lineage: Eukaryota > Metazoa > Chordata > Testudines > Cheloniidae > Natator > Natator depressus. The sequence continues at coordinate 2,354,569 of NC_134259.1, forward strand.
AGGGGGAAGGCGAGGAGCCCAGCAGAATACAAGGCCTGGGAAGCACAGCAAATCTCCTGCATGGGTGGCATACTGGGCTCCCATTACTGACCTCTCCATGGACCCAAATCCTTAGCTGTGCGGGAAGGCTGAATCTAATCACTCCATAGTCTAGGCAGTCTTTTTGTGCCAAAGGCGAGCATGGCTTTGTCTGGCATGAATGAGGACTGGCTGCTTGGAATGGAAAGCTTCAGGTCAGCCATCGCTGACCGAAGGGCTGGCACCAGAAGGCCAAGATATAGCAGAGTCAGACTGAGAGGTGTGGCTGTCTCTCAGAAACTCAGGAGCTCACCACCCCAGAGGAAGATGTTTCGTCATATGAAATGGCAAGAGAAAGGGAAGAGTGGGGAAATCCTGGTAAAAATGGGCTTCTCTTTTAAAAACACGGGGAAGTGAATGACTATCAGGGTTTTCTTCCTTGGTGGGGCTAGGAGTTCCCACCCAGGAGTGGTAGCATCTTGCTGTGACCTGATCAAAAACGACCTCATCTGTTTATTCTGCATGCCTAGCTTTGCTTCATCGTCTTCACCTGAGGTCCCCTTTACAGTCCTGTCTGGTCCAAGAAAATTTGAGTTTCCTGATGCAATTTACTCTTCTCCATTCCTCACCCCTGAGCTTGCTCAATCTAATGGAGAGGGAGAATGAGTCCGAGCCTGAGACCTGGGTTCTATTCCCTGCTCTGCCACAGAGTTCCTGTGTGACCCCGGGCAAGTCACTTAGTCTCTGTGCCCCAGTTCCCCTCTGTAAATGGATAATAGCACTGTTCTGCCTCCCGGGAGTGTTGTGAGGATAAATACATTATAGATTGGGAGGTGCTCCAATACTGCAGTGATGGGGAGCCAGGTAAATACGATAGATAAATGGATGGATAACTTATACCGTGCATAGACCCTTTCCAACAGTCCCGGTTAATGAAAGAGCCAGCTGTTGGGGCTTAGGGGCCAGTGGAGGCTATAGGGCCTGTAGTAATTGGGAGGATGTGCAGAACAGCCCTGTTCCGGTGCGGTGTTGCATGGCTTTGTAGAGCAAACTGGACAGTCTTGTGCTCTCAGGCTCTTGTGGTCCCCAGCATGTGGCTGTTGTTTAAAAGTTGCCCTTCGACAGGTCTCCACAGGCTGCTGCTTCCAGGCACAGCCATTCCCTGCTGAGTGGCCTGTGGGAAAAGACTTGGGGCCAGATGTTTAAAGGGCCTGTGGATTTTGGGAGACTTGCATGAAGCAGCATAGGGCTGCTGCTCCACTCCAGCCAGCCCCTTTCTTCTTCAAGCACTTGATAATTTACTATTTCAGCTAAATTGGTTCCCCAGATGCAGGGACAGGCATCCAGGAAGATGCTTTTCATGTTCTTTTTTTGTTCTCCAAAATTAGCATCTCTTTTGCTTTCCTGGACTCCTCACTCTAGTATTTACCAGCTTGTTTAAGATTCTGCAGTCTTATAAATGGGAATGAGAGTCAAACATTAGCAGTAATGAGTGGGGGAAAGACAGAAAGCTGCCGAACCACTTCAAGAGGGAGTTTTTAATATTTATGGATGTGCTGGAAAGGAAATAATCTTCCCTTTGGGCTAGCAAGTGGCTGCCACCTCTGCCCCTTGCAGGAAACCCTGTCTTCCAAAATACATATCCCCATCCTAATGTGTATCATTTCACTTGCCCTTGAAATTCAGCTGCCTCTAGACTGGAACCTGGTTAACAGAACACAGCAGTAAAGGATGGTAAGCAAAGGCGACGAATTTATCCCATTGGCAACTGCAGGGGAAATTTAGGGAAACAGAATTTGGCAAAGAGACCAGTTAACACCCCTACCCCTCCTGAATGTACCAGGTGATCTGGAATAACCACTTGTGACCAGGGCTTTGGCTTCATGTCTCCTCTAAAAGGTACCACCTCCAGCAGCATGGGTTCCCATCAGCACTGCGCCAGGGCATTGATTCAAAGCAACTCTCTAAATTTCCCAAGACTATTTCCCACAAAGCCTGGGCTTGCCTTGGCGGGCTCTGGGTTCTCTTCTAAGCAGCCCTGCCTTCACTTGGCGTATGAGATCCCTTGGAGTCACTGCTCAATGCGGTAAGGATACAGCAGCATAGACCAGGATGCTCTGGGGACAAGTGGTTAAAAACCGAGATTAAGGGCCCACTTGTGCTCTGGGTTACCCAGGTGTAAATTTAGAATCGCTCCATTGTCTTGCCTTGCATTTATGTAGGCATAACTGAGGAGAACTTGGCCCTGTTTCCATGATCTTTCTCAAAGATTATCCAGATGTCTCAAGTTACTCAGCTCTGGCAACCAGCTCTATTATAATCTACCCTAGCACCTGCTATTGTTCACCCATTATCTGGGAATCCCAAGAATCCCCTTCTGGCATCTGAAGCATTCTCCATGCGATGACTGGTGGAGTGTAACAGGAATCCCTGAGAGAGCCAGTGCTGGGGGTGTGGGACAGGCTGGAGAAGACTCCCAATAATAATTCCTCTGATAATGGTAACATCTGTCATTTGCCTTCTGTGGGTCTAGCCGAGCCAGTGGTGCAGCGCTGAGTAGATCAGCATTTGCCATTCTTAAAAACCTGGTGCACTCAGAAAAGTAGCCCAAGGTGCCCCTGATATGGGCTGCCTTTGAGTTAGGCAACGAATCTGATTCAAATCAAATGCTCAGGGAGGTTCTATTTGTACAGCCCCAGACTCAGTCGTGCTCCTGTTAACATCAGTGGAAAAATCCCATTGAATTCAGTGGGTTGGGAGCAGACCAGGGTGACCAGACAGCAAGTGTAAAAAATCGGGACGGGGTGTGTGGGGGAGTAATAGGTGCCTATATAAGACAAATATTGGGACTGTCCCTATAAAATTGGGACATCTGGTCACCCTAGAAAACACCTTAATGGGTCTTTATTTCCTGAGTCCGCAACACAATGTTGCATGGGCCATTGCTCTGAAAACGAGCCATCATGTCCACTCTCTCCCCTGCACCTTCCCTCATGTGCCTGTCTGGGTACTGGGTGTGGTTGTGGTTGGATTTTAAGTTGCCATTTCACCTCTTTCAAGGGGGTGGGGGAATGAGCCACCCACACCTAGGGTGCTGCAGGCTGCTTCTCGCTGCCCGCAGCGGCAGAGCAAACACACAAACTGTGAGTCTCTCTTTGCCTCTCAGCTCCAGCTGTTGCCTGACTTACTGTGGTCCATCAGTCAGTTTGCAAGCAACACACTCCTCTGCTTTGCACCCTGCCAACCACTCAGACTCTTTTCATATTATTTTCCACGTAGCTACCACTTAAATGGGTTATAATTGCAGCAATTAACATAAGTGTTTAGTTACTCGTGAGGGGGACGTCATCTCATGTAATTAACCATTTGTTGCATCACAGGAGCTGGGGCAATTCCCAGGAATTTCCATGCAAGAGGGTCTGACTGCGATGCTGCCTCCTTCAGTTTGCCAAGATACCCCCCTGCTGTGTTCCCATGTAGCCCTGCCCGAGAGCAGAACTGAGCAGAGTTAAGCAGATAGGGTTGGAGTAGAACCGGGGGGGATTTTCATGCATTTTTCCGCCCCCACCAAAAATGCAGATTCACGTCAAGTTTGGCTAATAGTTTTGGCTGGGGAAAGAAAAACTGGGAAACATTTGACTCCTGTTTTAATGTAGATCCAGGGCAGGAGCCACAGAGTCAGAACAACTTCACACACCTCCAGCTCAGGGGGTTCATTGGATGTGTGGTAAGATCCATTTGGGTCCCATGCAGGGCCTTTGGGTTATTGGATGCTGAAGAGAAACTGGTAGTAGGGACATAGACTGTTAGGGAGACTGACTACTTCTCACACAGCCCCCTCCTCAGCGGGATGGGGAGGAGAACTCAGTGAGAGTGAATTTCCAGCCAACTGCCCTATCCTGGGGGCAGGTGTAACCACCCAGAACAGGCTGGGACATCAGACTCCAGGGCTGTCTGCTCACACTGGGGCCCCACAGTCCTGCTCATCAGGAGTCAAGATGATCCATTGGCTTCCCCAGCAGAAACCAGCCTTGGAGACCTGCCTTGGTGGGCAGGGGGCTTTCCAGAGAAGTAACACTGGGTGTTATGGAAGATGCCTGAACCTCCAGACATGGGAGGTCTGGTGAAGGGGGATGCTATCACAAAGACAGCTCCCCCATTTTCCATGTAAAAGGGGTGCAGTCTGAACACAGAGGGCCCCTCTTTGCATTTGAGTCAAGGGAAGATGATCAGGCCCTTAATTTTCCATCCGTTCATTCTTTCTCAGGCAAAACTCCTATTGGCTTCGCTAGGAGCAAGCCTACGTTCTGGGGCTGGATACTAAGAAGCATTCCCATTCCCAACGCAAGTCTGGAGGCTTGGAAGTTCTGGAGAATTTGGAGAAGACCAAGAGACTTCTCTCTGCCTCTGCCCAGCCTGAGGCATGTGTCCCCATGAACAAGCCCATGGGGCTAACAAAACAAAATGTATCTGAATATTCGGCATCTGGTTTATTTCTGCACAGAGAGTTCCTGGAACAGGATTTGAAATAATCTCAACACCAATTATCTTTCTTGAAAGCTGCAGCAGTCAGGTTTCTTGGAACTAGACAGGAAGCCCACTAACCATTTCTTTACCTCTTTGAAATTCCTCCACTCTCTGCCCCCAGGAATACCCACTTTCAAGGGACTTGCTTTTTTTGGGTCTCTCTTGTTAATCCCTTCCTCAGTTTTCTCTTTGCACTTCTCCTCTTCCTCAATTTTCATCTGTTCCTTTTCGTTCAGTCTCTTGCCTTCTCTCACCACTAGGCATGATCCCCTTCTCCATCCCTGTGGTATCGCTACCCCAGGGGTTACCATAAAAACAGTTGATCACTCACTGTGTAGAGCCTTAGCATAATAGTTCGGGCAGACAGGAGGAAGTCCCAAACAAAAGCACTTTGCAAAAATAAAACCAATAGAACACTTTAGGCAACTGTCCTGGTACCAGTCAGGAAAACAGTCAACAAGAAATCATTGTGATTGAGAAACACTGAACACGTCAAAATGCAACAGAGAAGCAGCCATGGAATCAGGTCCTGATCTCAGCTCCTCCAGTGTACATAAGCTCTGCAGGCTCAGAAGTTTTCTCAGCACAATGGTTAGCTTCTGAGCCAGTGTTACCTGCAAGCTTCTGTCTTTTGCACAGTGTGTTATTTCAGCGCAGACTGAAGAAGCATGTGAATGGACGTAACAAGATCAAAGCAGGAGAGCATTAAAGCTGCAACAGTGCCAGGCTCTGGTTACACACAGCCTGTGCTCACATTTAGACAAGGAAACCTGAATAAGCAATGTCCCATGGGGAGCTCCCTGTGGAGAAATTCCAGTTGTGATGCCCTGACTATGAAGGGATGCAGTGTGTTGGTCATGTCTGACTTGGCTTGGAAATTAGCTCTCAATTAAACCTCTTAACTACCTCCGTTGTCACTGTGTTCTGCTCTCAGAGGAGACGTCTCAGAGTGGCTGTGTAAAGGGATGTGTGTAGCCTAATATGGAGACAGGGTCCCTGGCTGGCTCCGCTCGCTTTGAACCCTTTGAAGGGAGACTGGCTGGGGATTCCCTGTGTGTGCCGAAGTCCCCAGTGAGAACAGAATTAGTGCAGCTGCCTTCTACGCTGCCACCCACAGCAGGCCCTGGTGTGGGGTGAGGGGATGCCCAGGGCTAGCTGGTGCATGTCAGAGGTCAGAAGGAAGTGCACAATATTCTGGCAGTCGTCAGCTGACCCCAGCTCTAGGCCATGCCCACATTCCTATCGTAATCCAAACCCTAGATTGAGTTAATCTGAAACCCCCAACCTTGAGCAGCTGCGGCAGGGCACTTTTAGTGTGCGTGGTAAGTGTTTCAGCCCAGGGAGGTAGTATGACATAGCTAGTGGGCTTTTCATTCACACTGCGTTTACAGCACACCAACTTCCACTTGTAGACAAGCCCTGGTGAGACTCTCGTTGCTAGGCGTGGGGGTAAGACTGCAGAGTGTGACACAGAAGTGGGGCAGCAGGGCAATTAGAAGGAATGGAGCTGAGTGGGCATGTTCCCCGTCCCCCTGGAGCTCGCTCCCAAAGTGACCATACGTGTTCAAATGCTGAGGTGTCTACCTGCTGTTTCAGAATAAAGAACTCACATTACAAAATGATCGTAAAGATCAGTTAAGCCTTAACATTTCTCCTTCTCACACAGCAATTGCTATGTCAGATAAGCCACTAATGGGGCTTTGTGTCTATATCCTGATGTGCTAGGCAGATAGCGAGCCAGGAATAGAACCCAGGAGTCCTGATGCTCCTGCTCCAACCAGTAACCCACAGTGCTGTGGATGGGGAAGAATTCTGCAGGGTTTGGTCCCCTGCTGCAGTTACATTTTCGCCGACCCCACGTGAGTGCTGGGGGGAGAACGCTCTGGGAGGGGAGATGCTTCTTCCCAACAGCTGGGCTGGGAGCTGCAGCAGCTATTTTTGGAAGCAGTGTACTGAGAGAAACAAAGGGCATTTGCACAGGGTTGTGATGAACAGTGTCTGTATTGTGTGTCTCTGCGTCCATCACGCCGCATTACCAGCACAGTTAATTGGGGAAATAAGAGAGACACTCTCAAGGCCAGCTAAAACGCTGTTGTAAATGTCACACACGTGGGCTGCACAATGGCCCCACGTACCGAGCAGTGCCCGCCATAGGATGAGTCATGAGCTTAGCAGACATCGAGCAGGAGAGTTACAGGGCTGTGATGTTTGCAGTCAAGCATAACCCACTTCACTGGGAGGCGTTCTGGAACTGCTCCTCGGCCGGGTAGGGGCTGGCTGCAGAGCAGGGCATCCCCTCTCCTACGCTGGCAGCCCCTAGGGGTTCAGAACTGTAGTACACACGGGTAAAAGCAGCACAGCAAAGGCAGGTAAGCTGCCTTGCAATGCGATGCTTTGAAATAACTCCGGATTCATGGGACCCTCCAGACTATGACGAGGGGTTTGTTTAGATCCCCTTTATTTGTTAGACCAGCACAGGCCGGGTGTCTTATTCAAAGTATTGTGGGCATCCATTCCTAGGCAGAGCTGGGGTAGCAGGCAACTGCCTGCCCACGGGACAAAGACAAGGTGGGTGAGGATGGGTTATGTCTTTTATTGGACCAAATTCTGTTGGTGAGAGAGAAGCTTTTGTGCTTACACGGAGCTCTTCTTCAGAGGTATAACCATGAAAACTTGTCTCTCTCATGAGCAGAAGTTGGTTCAATAAAAGAGATTACCACACCCACCTTGTTTCTCTAACAGCTTGGGACCAACATGACTACGACAACAGGACATACACCACGCTGATGGGACAGTCACCCAGAAAGCTTTCTGCCTCGGGCGGTGTTAGGGAGAGAGAGAGGAGTTGAAGAAGTTGGTAAGGGAAGGCTGGGTGATTACACTCTGGGCTCCCAGATGAGATGCTGAGCCCTCTGTCTGCATCTTCCCCTGAAGCAGCTGGAGCTAGCCCTTTTCAGAGAGAGGATACCGGGCTAGGTGGAGCCCTGGTCTGATCCCTTGTGTTTGGCAGTTCCTGTGTAACAAATGCACGTTCTAGAGGGACCCATTATCTTGACTGGGGGTCATCGACTCCTTCCAAAGGGCTCTTTATGTAATAATCAGGTCATTTATGGGGCATTTTATCTGAGGGCCTAGGAATAGGGATCCCTGTATTTTTCCCTTCCCCTATGGCTGGAGAATTTTATTGGTTTATAGTTCTGCTCCAGATGTATTCTTCTTTTCTCTTTGTTCTTGATGTCCCCAGTATGTATGGCTAGTAACAAAAAGCATCAAAGAATAGATTTCCATTTATGTAGTAGTTGGCTGAGGGGGAAGCTAATGGCTTTTGGGAGGCACTGGCTAATCACTGCCAAACAAAACCTAGCAATTGCTGCAGAGGATGAATTGCCTGGAAGGAGGCTAGGACATTCATGTGAAAAGATGTGTTCTTTAAAAACAAGAGTCTACCGAGCTGCATTAGCAACTGGGCGAATGCACTGATGGATGCCTGAAAGGGACAGGAGTATTGCTGACTACAGAGTAATTAGCGAGCAGATCCCAGAACCTGGAGGATTTAATGTCTTTACAAAAAAATTAAGTCTTAAATTCTTAGTCCTAGAGTTTAAGGCCCAAAGTGACCTCCCAGACCAACCTAGTTTGATGTCCTGCACATCACAGGCCACTGAAGCCCACTCCCTTTACCTCTGTATTGAACCCTCTAATCTGGATCAGATTTAGGCCAGTCTACAGGCATGGCAGCGCAGCTGTATCAATGCAGCTGCACCGCCGCAGCGGGTCTGGGGACGATGCTGTGTGCCAGCGGTAGGAGAGCGCTCTCCCGTCAACACACAAAACCCACCTCCGGAAGCGGCAGAAGCTATGTCGGTGGGCGAAGCTCTCCTGACGACAGCGCTGTGCTCACGAGCACTTATGTTAGTTTCATTTAGGGCTCTGGTGTGGGGGTGGGGGGTGTTCACATCCCTGAGCAACATAAATGATGCCAACGTAGGCTGTAGTGTAGACATAGCCTAACACATTTCAGCCTCCAGAGGCGATACTATTGCATGGCACAGGCAGAGCATTGCAGGGCCGGGGCGCACTGCTCTTTGCGCGCCCTGCAGTGGCAGAGAACTGATTTAGTGAGCTAGGCACAGAGGATGCGATCTTCTTTTAATGGGGGTTCAAAGGTGCTGGCTCAACAGCCTCTGTCTACACACCAGGCAGCAGGAGCAGGGATGGCTGAAGCCACACACCCAGCCAACGTGGCTCAACCCAGATATGGAGCGATCATGTAGTGGTGAGAGGAGAGGTCAGGCTCCATGGCCCATTTAGTTCTGGATCTGCCTGCTGATGCAGCCAGCAAGAAGGCCAGGTAGTGCAGGAGACAGAGAGCTCCTCCCATAGAGTCATTCGTACTAGAAGGCCCTGGGAGATGAGTTTTTGACAGAAGAAACAAGCAGGCTCTGCTCCTCTTCAGTGTGGCTTGCACTGCAGGCCCTAAAAAAATAGATCAGTGAATTCTGGCTTGTCTCTTGGTCCCAGTTCCTTGGCCCATTGCCCAAAAGAGTTTGGGAGGAGGAGAGCGTCTTGAACTTCATGACTTAGGCTATGAACACACCACAGCTTATGTCGGTGTACGTTATATTGCTCCGCGGTGTGAATAAACCCCCAATGGATGTAAATTACACCAACCTAAGTGCTGGTGTGGCCAGCGCTATGTCGGCAGGAGAGCGTCTCCCAATGACATAGCCACTGCCGCTCCCTGGGGGTGGATTAATTAAGTCAATGGAAGAGCTCTCTCCTGTCCGCTTAGAGCAGCTACACCACAGAGCTGACAGCAGACCAGCTGTACCGCTGCAGCCGTGCCACTGTAAACTCTCTAGTGTAGCTGTAGCCTAGGCCTTAGGACTCCTGGGCAGACATCACCTACTTTCCAGCTAGGGTAAGAAGCTTAATTAGCACCTTTGTAAAGTGTTTTCAGCTAGTCAGATAAAAAATCCACCATGGGCTTGATTTTAAGTCCAGTGAAACCAATGGGAAAGCTGCCACTGACTTCAATACCTGGAAAGATACTTGAACAAATTATTAACCAATCAATTTGTAAGCACCTAGGAGAGAATAGGGTTATAAGGAATAGTCAGCATGGATTTGTCAAGAACAAATCATGCCAAGCCAACCTTCTTTCCTTTTTGACAGAATTACTGGCCTAGTGGATGGAGGGAAACAGTAGATGTGATACGCTTGATTTTAGGTTTCAGAGTAACAGCCGGGTTAGTCTGTATTCGCAAAAAGAAAAGGAGTACTTGTGGCACCTTAGAGACTAACCAATTTATTTGAGCATAAGCTTTCGTGAGCTACAGCTCCGATGAAGTGAGCTGTAGCTCACGAAAGCTTATGCTCAAATAAATTGGTTAGTCTCTAAGGTGCCACAAGTCCTCCTTTGCTTGATTTTAGGAAGTCTTTTGACACAGTTCCACATGACATTCTCTGAAGCAAAGTAGGGAAATGTGGTGATGACATTACTGTATGGTGAGCGTACAACTGGTTGAAAGATCATATTCAAAAAGCAGTTATCCATGGTTTGCTGTCAAACTGGGAGGTGTATCTAAAGCGATCCCACAGGGGTCAGTCCAAGGTCTGACACTATTCAATATTTTCTTTACTGACTTGGATAATGCTTATAAAATGTGTGGATAACACCAAGCTGGGGGAGTTACAAGCACTTTGGAGGACAGGATTAGAATACAGAATGGCCTTGAAAAATTAGAGAATTGGTCTGAAATCAACAAGATGAAATTCAATAAAAAGTACAAATCAATACAAATCTACAGAGGTGAGGCCTTGACTGGAGGACTGTGTCCAGTTCTGGCACCACACTTTAGGAAAGAGGTGGACAAATTGGAGAGAGCCCAGAAGAGAACAAAAATGATAAAAGGTTTAGAAAACCTGATCTATGAGAAAAGGTTTAAAAAACTGGGTGTGTGTAATCTTGAGAAAAGACGACTGAGGGGGACTTGATAAGTCTTTCAAATATTTAAGGGCTTTGATAAAGAGGATGGGAATGAATTGTTCTCAGTGTCCACTGAAGGTCAGACAGGAAGTAATGGGTTTAATCTATAGCGAGGGAGACTGAGGTCGGATATTAGGAAAACTGTCTAACTGTAAGGGTGGTTCCGCTCTGGAACAGGCTTCCAAGCTTGAAGTTTTAGATCCCCATCATTGGACGTTTTTTATGAACAGGCAGGACAAACCCCTGTCAGCGATGGTCTAGGTTCACTTGGTCCTGCCTCAGTGCTGGGGGCTGGATTTGATGACTTTTCGAGGGCCCTTCCAGGCCGACATTTCTCTGATACTGTGATTCTATAATAAGGAGAGTATTTTCCAGAATCTAGTTCTGATGGAGTAGCCAACCTCCCAGGAAACCGGAGTAAAGCTGGTAAATACATTTCTTTTGTTTTCTGAGGTGGGAATTAAAGATTGGGCTAATTAAAAACCTCACTGAATGCCACTTGCTCTGCTTGATACAGCAACTGCATGAAGACTGCTTACCGGGGGAGGGTTAAGCTGTACAAAGAAATCCAGGAAGAAAGGAAATGCAAAGCGGATTAAGACCAGTACAAATGAAAATAAGAATGGCCAGGCTGGGTCAGACCAATGGTCCAGCTAGCCCAAGGTCCTGTGTTCCGACAATAGCCAGTGCCAGGTGCTTCAGAGGGAATGAACAGAACGGGACACTTTATCAAGGGATCCATCCCCTGTCACCCAGTCCCAACTTCTGGCAGTCAGAAGTTTAGGGACACCCAGAGCATGGGGTTGTGTCCCTGACCATCCTGGCTAATAGCTACTGATGGATCTTTCCTCCAGGAGTTATCTAATTCTTTTTTGAACCCAGAGAGCCTGATTGCCCATTGCTTTCTTGTGTTGTCATTCACACCTGTGCAGAGTGGGTGTGAAATGCTACCCGATCATATTTCTTCACTTGCTGACCTCAGTGGTGGTGTTTTCCACCCCCTCTGCACTGGTGGGAGTGACTGCAGAGGTGCAAGGCAGTGGAGTCATGAACAGGTGTCTGTGTTGCAGTCCCTGTGCGCTCCCTAAGTCACGTGCAGCAAGCACATGATGAAAGACTCATGAACACTGTGTGTTTTCCAGCAGATCAGCACAAGGTAGCTCAGCACAGATGTCCCTGTAAGTGAGGCATTAGAGGAACATTGCAAGGTTTAAAAGTCCTTGACCTGCATGCTGCCAGCTCTGATTGGAAGATACAGACTATAGGTCAAGACTCTGGCATGAAAAACAGGGGAGACAGGGTGTGCTTTATTCCTGGGGGTATGTGGAGGTGAGAGAGCAGGACGCACAGGTTGAGACGTGGGAGTGCCAGCATCTGCATTGGGGGTTTGCCCCCAGTGTAGCTACTCCTACGCCAAACTCCATAATGCAGACACGCTTTTAAGCTCAGCATCAGCGTCTTGCAATAAAACTCCCTAGAGCCCCACTGCGTCAGTTACTGCTGGGGGCTTATGACGTGAACAAGTTTGTTTTTACTCATTCAAGTTTTTCCAGTCTTACCGATGGTGGCAAATGACTGTGTTTTGAGCTGGATTGAGTCTGATTGTTCTGGGAGTTGTCGTGATGGCATTTGGGGGCTGATCTTATTCTGCTGCTCCTTTGTGTGTCTGCAAATACTTTTCTGGAATAAGCCTGGCCTTGAGAGGTGGCGATGCATTGGAGGAAATTACATGCTATGGTAGCCTCCTTCATGGGGCGTTGCAACAATTTGAAGCTCAGCCTCCTGGCCGGAAACTGGGTAATTAGTGCATTTGTGGTCTCTAATCTTCTACCCCACTGGTATTTTTAGATACATAAAGGTGCTCGGTGTTTACAAACCACATCCTTTTGTGACTCAGGCGGAGAGGCTGAAGGAGCAAGAGGGTTAAACAAATCCTCTAAATAAAATATCATTCAATACCACAGCCCTACTGTCCTGTCTTGCTAATGACCCAGTGAAACAGGAACGCTGTGATTGGAGCCGGTCAGGAAACTGAATGTGAAAATGTTGAGGCTTTGGAAAAATTTTCACCCTGAATTTTCAAAGCCAAACCCACGGCATTTTTCATGGAAGTGAAATTCTGCCATCTTTCATCTTGGAAACACTGACACATTCTGCAGTGATGTTTCCAAAATGAAAGATTCCGTGCCCCTGCCGGCAATACACTCTCTGGGCCTCTGTTCTCCAGCTATAAAATAGTGATCCTTAAAACACTCCTTCCTTTTTCCACCCTTTGTCCAGCTTGTCTGTCTCACCTGGGAGGTCTTTGGGGCAGGGACTGTCTCTTACTGTGTGTATGTACAGTGCCTAGCACAACAGGGCACCGATGTCAGCCGTGGCCCCTAGACACCAATGGAATACAGTGATGAGAGTGAGAGCTGAAAACCCCCCTCCTCAGACTGCCTACCCTATTCCCCATGTCTCCTAGGGCTACTGGACCCCAGCTAGATGGGATTTTCTCTCATTTAACTCCCAGCCCTGCCCAAGGCACGTTAAGAGCCAAAAGAGGGGACCCAGCCACACACCCGGTGCCATTGTTGATTTCTCAAGCCCTGGGCCCCACTGGTTTTCTGTGTTCAAATCCTCCAGCTGATGTCCAGGTTTCTGACAAGCAGAGTTGCATCCACCCAGCCTGGCTTGGATCACATCATTGCTTTAAAAAAAGAAACAAAACAAAGCTCTGTCTAGAAAAATTAATTAAAGGGTGAGACTTTACTCCCCAGTCTCACACTGACAGGAAAAGCAGGTAAATGAATAAGACGTAGTGCTGATCTAGCACCTTTATTCTCCATTAGTTAGCAATTGCAGGTTGCTCTGAACACTCACCATACCTCCTGGGACAACTATGACCCCTAGTGCAGGTGACAGACCTGCCACCTTGGTCTGTGGAACCCAGTGCCAGGTGGAGTAAAACCACCCACTAACCTGCTCTGCATTCAGAGCTAAACACAAACCCGACCTCTTCGCCCAGGCCGGCCTGTAATAGCACCCACAGCTCACGCCAGCATTCCCATACTGCTGCATCCAGTAAGCCTGAGCCTGCACCTTGCCAGTGAGGAAGGAAGGAAGAGAGGCCCCTGTTGGGTGGGTGGGTTGGTTTGTAACTCATGGGAGGCACTCAGATACTAGGGAAACACCCAGGATGGCTGAATGGCTGGTGGTTGCATTTCTGTGGTGGGAGATAGACAGATGTCTCTATGGGGGATCGATGGATACGCACCCTGTGCGGTAGGTTTGTATTATTATGGGCTCTGGTTTACAGCTGTGTAAACTGGAGAGATGAAGTGGCTTTAACAGAGCTGGAACTGACTCAAAAGCACTCGTCTGCAAAGCTAATGCTAACAGGAGATTGTGCGATGGCAACACACCCTGGTAGGATCCAGTTACAGCCCTCCCCAGCTCAGAGCCAGCTCCGCTTGTGGGGCTAGAGATGAATGGACGGAAGCCCTTTGAGAGGAGCTCCGTGCTTTGGGTCGCTCGCTGCACCTTTGGACTAGAGGAGATCTCAGGTGCCACCAGCTCATTCTTTTCTGCTTTCCCATGCCCTTGTTTAGGTGTTTGTGGAGTTCAAACAACGTCCTGCATGGCGGCACATCACAGATCATTTTGAGGTAACCATGGCAACAGGACAGTAATTACCAGAAGACACTCAATGCCATGGAAACAAAACTGCAACAAACAAAGCACGCTAGCAGGTGAGCTGGATGGCTCAGGGGATCTGAAAGGGCCTTGTAGCCTTAGGTCACCAGTTCAAATCTAGCCCAGGTGCGTAGCTCCGGGGTTTTAGCATCTGCTGGCTGCTTGGTGGCCTATGTGACATTGGGGAAGGCGGAACTGACCTCAGTTTGGTTCTTCGCAGAGACACGTTAGCAGGTGGCACTGACTGGTAGTCTTAGCTGAAGCCAAAGATTGAATGAGCCATGCAGAGGTGGGTCCCCCGCTCCAGGTCAGTCTGACTCAGTAGCATCTTACACTCGATTTGCACCAGTGTAAATGACTACACAAGGTGCGGGGTAGTGGAGAATCGGGCTCTAGCTTTGTGTGACATCTTGTATGCACCATTCAGAGAGATTTCTTCTGTTTCTCCCCTAAGCCTTGTTTTCTCATTGACATGATGGCTGAGAGCTTTCAGCTGGATCATTTCCCAGTACTTAGGAGCTTCCAGGCTAGTGCATTAATGGCCTGCAGTGCAAAGAAAATGAATGTCTTCAGCATCACAGCCACGGTAGCTTCAATTCATAAATCCCAATGATTTGGGGAGGGACAGAAGAACTCAGTGAAGGCCAAACAGGTGTCCTTTGCCCCCCGCCTGCCAACCCCCAGGGCTGGGCATCTGGGGCCTGGAAAATGACACTTTTCACCCCAAGTGCAACAGGCTGTTTTCTTCTGATGTTTGCCAGGGAGTGGAGCACTGATGAAAGGTGCTGTGCTGAGCCCGGGTGACTGATGTGCCGTCCTCTAATCATCCGGGGTGAAATTCACCGCTGTGCACCACTGCAGCCCTATTTGGGGGAGAGGAAACATACTTCTTGGGCTGGCCCCTCTGCAGAGGGGTGGATTTCTCCCCAGCACAGCAGGTGCAGCCTAGGCCGTGAAAGCTCAAGCTTCCCCCACATCCCTCCCCTGACCAAGCCTCTCAGCCTGGATGGACCTGTAGGGCTAAAAGGGAAGTTCAGACTCCATGGCAACCCTGGAAACTGAATGGCTCCCTCTGTGTAGCCACAGGCTTTGAATCTCAGCCCTTACATAGCAATGAAGTGAACTGAAATCAATGGCTTCACTGCAGAACAGACCGGGCCTGCAGGGGCTCTCTCTTGGGTAGGTCAGGGGCTAGGGCTCATTCCACGCTTGGCCTCACTGCTGAGACTGTCCATAAGGATTACTGCCAATTAGAGCCAACTGGGATGGAGGGTTTTGTGATGTGGCCAGCTCCCGGGAAGGAGTTAGACCAGTGGTGTTAGCCAAAGCGTCTCAGCCCACTTGCAATTCAGTTCAGTACAATTAACCCCCATAAATCCCCCTGCAGTTTCAATCTCATACGGGATTCCTCTCCACTTCCTCTCCACTTTTTGAGCAACGTTGCTGTGCACTCCAAGGACATGATCCGAAGCCTGTTGAAGGCAGTGGAAGCCTTTCAATTGACTTCAGTAGGCTTCAGATCATGTCCTTAAAACGGCTGCTGCACTCCACCTCAGAGGTGGCTGCATTTCAGGAGTGGGAGAGGCAGAGTGGAAAGGGCATTGCTCTCAGGCTTAGAAAACCCAGGTTTTCACAGACTCCCTGTGTGACCTAGGGCAAGTCTCTTAATCTACTCTGTGCCTGAGTTCCCATCTGTACAATGGGGATAATCACACTGCCTTACCTCACAGGGGTGAGGGCTCTGATACTAAGATGATAGGCAGATCTCCATATATATGTACAGCGTCTGTTTTCAGTCTGAGCTTGTAAAGTGCTTTAGGAAGTTGGGTTTGGTGAGAGGTGAAATTAATATAACTACTTTATTCTGTAGTGTATCTTTCTTGCAAACAGTAACCCCAAAGCACTTCACAAAGTTATATGTACAAGACAGCAGGCAGTAAATGGTGTCTCTTTTTTAATGAATAACCCAGTGGTTTAAAGACATTTGATTGTGGCATTTTCACATGAGCAAGGAGTTCAAACACAAGTTTAATGCTGATGATACTCTATTTAACATAAAAGATGCTTTAGATATTTCTCCCAGGCTAGCTTCAGCTTCCCCAGGGAGTCTGTGGATTCTGCACAACTGTGGGTCTCCAAGTGAGCGTCAGGCAGAGCCCACTTCCAGAATTAATCAGGAGAAATAGAGATGAAAGCCTGTGTATCCCACTGGCGTAGGGAGCAGAGTGGAGAAGAGACTCACATACTACAGACCTCCAGGCTCACTTCTATTGCTATCTGGCTTAGCAGTAATCAGGAAAAACTTATCCCCAGGGTCTCAGCTGTCAGAGTTCAGGCATCTGGCCTCCTTTGGAATCCAAGCTCATCTCTTTCATTATAGAGGGAAACTCTCCAAGAAAAGAGAACTGTATTTTATGAAGTGGATACAATTTAGCCTGAGTGTGCGTAGTGTCGGGCTTCCATGGGAATGTCCGCTCAGATCTCAGTTGGGGAAGGGAGCTGCAGTGGGTCAGAGAGTCTGTCCCCTCACATCAGGGAGAGATAACTATGAGACTAACCAATTTATTTGAGCATAAGCTTTCGTGAGCTACAGCTCACTTCATCGGATGCATACTGTGGAAACTGCCTTTTGGTACGATGTCCATCTGTTTGCATTTGGAAAGGAAGATGATGTCTGTCTGTATCTGTACAAGTTTTTTCATGCAGTTGATAGATTTCCACTCCATACGGCTAAATGCAGTGCCTTGCATAATGACAAGTTTCAGAGTAACAGCCGTGTTAGTCTGTATTCACTTCATCGGATGCAAACTGCAGTTTCCACAGTATGCATCCGATGAAGTGAGCTGTAGCTCACGAAAGCTTATGCTCAAATAAATTGGTTAGTCTCTAAGGTGCCACAAGTACTCCTTTTCTTTTTGCGAATACAGACTAACACGGCTGTTACTCTGAAACTTATAACTATGAGAGTGATCAGTGTGACAGAATGGCGATTTCCTGTAATGCCCTGGACAAACCTTATTGAATCCAGTTAAACCCGACTGAATTAAGTGTAACTATCTTAGGAGATCATTGCATTAAAATGCAAATGTTTATGTGTTGTTGTGGGATTGTCCATAACTTGTCTACGAGACATGATGAATGTAAACCTTGGGAAGTGTTAGGAGCTTCAAAGGACTCTTTTGAACAATGGGCCAAGACAAGAATGATCTGTTAGTTGAGTAGGTTTCCTAGGAAATACTTGGGAGGAGGGGAATGCAAATGCCTGTCTCTAAACCTGATCTTTGGAAGCTTGTCCTGGGCAGGGGACCTTTGCCTACAACTTACCGATTTCCAGGATCAAAAGGCCCAAATGGCATAAAAAAGTAACTTTCAGATTCATGGGGTGCTTGTTCTGAACGTGTGACCACAGACAAATCCCATGGTGGGATTTGAAGGACTGTTCACCAGCCAGAACCCTTGTTGGAGTTGGGGTGGTGTCAGGTATTAGCATGGGTGTAGTTTCTTTTATTGCTTGAATATATTTTCTCTGAACTGCTTTTCCCTTGAAAATAAATTTGCTTGCTTAGAAAGAGCTGTGTGGTAACTCTACTGTGGCAATTACACTGTTTTCGCCTCAAGGACAGTGAAGTAAAGCAGGCCAGTCTGATTTTGCTGGGAAATTCACAGTGCAGGCAGGGAACTGTGCAGCCTGGAAATATCCTGGTCAGAAGAGGGATGCATGTCTCCGCCCAAGAGAGGAGATGGCTGGGGAGCTGGAAGCCTGGGGGTGGAGGAGGAATACAGATGCAGGTGCCCAGAATTGTGACCATCAAATCCTCCAATTAATACCTGCCTAAAGCAATCAAAACTGATCACAATAAAGGACAGATGTTGTGTTCTTTTCTAAATACAAGTGGCTCATTACTGACGTTTACATCAAATTACATGATGGCTCAGATGAACTGGGAATAAATTTAGTAGAAGGTTCTATAGTCTCTTTGGTGTCGTTGATCAGGAATTCAAACAGTTGTTAATGAATACCCCCTGAATTAAATGAGCGATGGAAAAGGAGATGCATTGTAAGAAAATAGTTATTATAAAGGGGCAGTGTCCTCACAGAGGCCAACCTTGTCAGTGTTGAGGCCCTGATTATCCAGCACCAGCTGAGGTGGAGCAGGTACTGTGTGTGCATGCCTGATGTACCCTTACCAAAACAACTGCTGTACGCCCCAATCACCAAGGAGAAAGCAAACAGGGAGGCCAAAAGAAACGCTTTAAAGACACCCTCAAGATCAACATCAAGAGATGTGGCATCGACACCACGCACTGGGAGACAGCAGCCCAGGATAGGGGTAACTGGTGAAGACTTGTCAGAGAGGGAACGTCCACTCTGAGGAAAATCACCTTGCCCTGGTCGCAGAAAAACGCCAGAAAAGAAAGGAAAGACAATGGTCAAGCAGCAATCTTGGCCCTGCCCTGTCTTCCAGCACAACCTGCAACATCTGCCAACAAGCCTGTGGCTCAAGGATCAGACTCCTCAGTCACCAAAGGACCCATGAAAAATAAAACCTGTGAAAGAGATCATCCTCAACCTCGAAGGATCACTGACAATGACACTGGATAACACCCATCCTCCCAAAGAATCCTCGTACACAGGGATCCTTTCACCCACCGCTGAAATGTGGCCACCTCTTGGGTGGAACATGATAGCTGAATTGAACACTCTGACTCTTGCAAAAAGCGCTTGCGAATGAGATTAAACATCAATTGTACTTATTTTATCAGCTGGTATTGGACTGATGAGGGCTTTGAACAATGCCACCAAAGGTTATGATACTGTCTAGAAACAGGGGTTGTCTCTTAGCTGCACCTTCAACCTTTGACTTTCTACCTGGAGCTTGTTCAGCACTTCACTGTTTTTTCATAGACATCATAGAGAAGAAGTGCTTAATTTAGAATGACAGAGGTCCAGGGCTCAAGCAATCAGGTGCTGGGGCTCAAGCAATTTTTGCACTTTCAAAACTGACATGGCAAGCCCAGAGATGCTGGGGCTACGAACTGCCAAGCCCAAAGGTTCCAGGGCTACGAACTGCCAAGCCCAGAGATGCTGGGGCTCCGTCCTGGTAAGCCCTGGCACAAATTGAGCCCTGCAGAGAAGGGCCATTGAGATGTAAGCAAAAAGGGCCTTTGACATCTCTGGGCTGAGGCCTCCAGCCTGGAATTTTCTCCTCCTCCGGCTTCAGAGAAGTTACTGCTAATTGACAGTTGTGGCAGAAGAGAATCAAGCTCCATATCCTCACTGCGGTTACAGGAAGGAGCGGAGAGAGGCAGCAGCCAGTGGGGGGAGTGAGAGGGTTGGAAGCATGGATCTCCGTAAGTTCAGCACACAGATATGAGCATAGTTGGAATACAGAGCCCCAAAGGATCAGAGAGCAGTCTGAATTCTCTTCCTCTCTCTGACACACAAACCCCTCCTGGAATTAACACAGCTCCTGAGTGCCCTTCCGCCCTGACTTTCCTCTGCACCAGGTCAGTAGAGAATGCAATGGTTTTCTTTTATCTGCATTTACAGAGGGAATATTCAGCCCAAATGGAGAAGCAGATTTTTCTTTTTCTTTTAAATGTACTGTATGCATAACCCAACTAGTGAGCAAGAAATGTGCCTAACTGGTTGGAACGGTTCTGTAGTTAGATGCTACTGCATTGTAGAAGTTACTTATTTCCTGAAAACTGGTGTCTCATTGTAAACATGCCCTTAGCGTGGACAGCTGAGATGGTATTATTTTGCTGTTTAGTATCATCTCAGAAGAAGCAAGGACTCCTATACAAAATAATGTAAAGGAGGATTTTACATTCATTGTGTTGCTGAGACAGCTAGTTCCTTTCTACAATTCACATTTGGAAGCTCATTTGGGAGCAGAATGGAAAGGTTTGAGGATATGGCTGTGATGTAAAATGCATTACTTTGCTAGGGTTTCACAGAAATAATACTTTGAAATTGCCTTTCATAATCTATTGTTTATTTTGAAAGCATCTTCCATATGAACAGTGTCTCAAAATGCTCCCTGTATGGAAAAGTTCTATACAGTTGAATAAGGATAAAACCAACGGGGCTCAATAGAAATTAATCTAAAAATCTAGATTTAACAGAGTCTGCTAAGCTTTCTATAGGTTTCTGGAGCCATCCTATAGAATTCTAGGGCAGGGATAGAATTCTTTATTCAGTTCTGTAAGATGTTTCCTAAAGTCTATAGAAAGTGTGTGATTTTTGTTCTATTAAATTAGATAAGACTTCGCCGTAGGAGTTTACAGAGTGAAATAATAGCTGACAAAGATGGAAATGAGGGGGTTCAGGAAAGGAGAAATGGGCTACTTTACTAAAAAGCTCACTAACCCTCTTCCATAGAAAAATGGGAGAGTAGGTGCTAGAATAGTGTTTTTCAGGTCAGACTGAAAAATAATTTGAGCTGCAACTCCCAATGCTTTGTGGGAAAACATATATTTTAAGAACATAATAAAACCCGCTGGCTGTGGAATGCACTTGTGTGTACTCATTGTGAATAACAGCAGGAATCCATTCATTATCTCCTACTTGTGGAGAATTGAAGGGTCTCTGGAAATGAGTTGTATACACTCCTGAGTGATGTACAGCAGAAGTTCTCATGGTATCAGCTTCGCGGGCATGAGTGCTGTGTCCTTGTGGCTCTGCACTGGCCAACCAAAACCCCCTGACAGACAAGGATAAGAAGGGACATGAATGGTGGGGGTGACTTGGAGGGATTTGTATTCCAAGACTGAATCTATTCTGTGTCCACCGATTTCTGTCTTTCTTTAAAATCCTAAATTTGGGATTTTAAATCTGGCCCTCTCTTCTTAGAATTGTCCCCTTTATCAGCGGAGGGCTATTTATCTGAATCCCTCCTCTTCTAAACCTCAGTTTTTCCATCTTCTTTCCCAGGAATCTGTAGAACAAACCACTTCCCAGACCTTCCAGTCAAGCCAGGAAAATTAAACGGGGGAAAATATTCTGAGGAAGTTTGAGACAAAGAAATCAGATTATAAGGAGGCTAAAGGGACAGGACTTGAGGGGAACCAAATTGGCCTCAGTATGAAGGCTAGATGCAGCTGGAGCACAAACATGAAGTAAAATTTGATGTACCACAAGGATATTTCAATTCAATTCTCAAGGTGTGACCCGTGAATTACAGAACAGAGAGGAGTATCAGTGGGTAGCACCTGAATAACTGTTCACGCAGGGATACTCAAACTTAGATGGAAACTCTCTGCAAAGCTGAGAGACTGAATCAGGTTAACAGGTCACATTTGACCTCTCATGGATTGTTTGCTGCTCCAACCAAAAGAGATGCCCACAGAAGGACTCAATCATAAATGGCACATACACGGGTTGCTAACTATATCCATGAACTGAAAATGAATGGAATCATGGTTATGACCCTGTAATTAAGGTCACTAATGCTGACCCCCTTCTGCTCTTGTCTAAGCTTGCTTCTCAGTTGACTTTGACTCATGGAACCAATTGGGAATTGGGACAAGCTCCCAACCAATGACAGCATCAATGAGATCGTCCTCAAGAACAGCTCCAATTCCAGCTCTCAGTTTACGGGAGTCCAGTTGATCCAGTCCTTCAAGCCCCTCATCATCCCCTGCTACGCCCTGGTGGTGCTGATCGGCATCTTTGGCAACTACCTTCTCCTCTATGTCATCTGTAGGACCAAGAAGATGCACAATGTCACCAACTTCTTCATCGGGAACTTGGCTTTCTCAGACATGCTGATGTGTGCGACATGTGTTCCTTTTACCCTGGCCTACGCCTTCAACCCACAGGGCTGGATCTTCGGGAAGTTCTTGTGTTATTTCGTGTTCCTGATGCAGCCTATGACAGTCTATGTGTCTGTCTTCACCCTCACAGCGATTGCTGTAGACAGGTAACAGTAGTTCCTAGCCAGCCCTTTGGAAATGATGATTTTCCTTTTTTAAAAAATTTGGGTGAGGGAATTATTTAGTAATTTTTTGGCCTCAAAAGAGCAAAATCTTTTCAATATCACTAAGAAATCTTTCAGAGTAGCAGCCATGTTAGTCTGTATCCGCAAAAAGAAAAGGAGGACTTGTGGCACCTTAGAGACTAACAAATTTATTTGAGCATAAGCTTTCGTGAGCTACAGCTCACTTCATCGGATGCATGCAGTTGAAAATACAGTGGGGAGATTTATATACACAGAGAACATGAAACAATGGATGTTACCATAAGCACTGTAACAAGAGTGATCAGGTAAGTTGAGCTATTACCAGCAGGAGAGCGGGGGTGGTGGTGGGGAACCTTTTGTAGTGATAATCAAGGTGGACCCTTTCCAGCAGTTGACAAGAACATGTGAGGAACAATGGGGGGTGGGGGGGAAATAAACATGGGGAAATAGTTTTACTTTGTGTAATGACACATCCACTCCCAGTCTCTATTCAAGCCTAAGTTAATTGTATCCAGTTTGCAAATTAATTCCAATTCAGCAGTCTCTCGTTGGAGTCTGTTTCTGAAGTTTTTTTGTTGAAGAATTGCCACTTTTAGGTCTGTAATCGAGTGACCAGAGAGATTGAAGTGTTCTCCGACTGGTTTTTGAATGTTATCATTCTTGACATCTGATTTGTGTCCATTTATTCTTTTACATAGAGACTGTCCAGTTTGGCCAATGTACATGGCAGAGGGGCATTGCTGGCACATGATGGTAGATGTGCAGGTAAACGAGCCTCTGATAGTGTGGCTGATGTGATTAGGCCCTATGATGGTGTCCCCTGAATAGATATGTGGATACAGTTGGTAACAGGCTTTGTTGCAAGGATATGTTCCTGGGTTAGTGTTTTTGTTGTGTGGTTGCTGGTGAGTATTTGCTTCAGGTTGGGGGGCTGTCTGTAAGCAAGGACTGGCCTGTCTCCCAAGATCTATGAGACTGATGGGTTGTCCTTCAGGTATTTGGCTTTTTATTGTACTGGGGCATGTGACACTTTGCAGTTTTGTGTGATTCACTGTGAAAAAGGATTTTCAGCAAAATGAAATTCCAAGTGTAAAAAATGTCTAGGTTTTTGCATAGAAAAAGGATCACTTTGGAGATGAGGGGGAACTGAAATTTTAATAATTTCAGTAATTAACTATAAATCTTATTACTTTCCCTTACATCACATTTTGCCTCTTCAAATGTACAAATATTAATGTGATAACCCTCACAGCACCCTAATGAGGATAGGCATGATTTATTATCCCCATCTTACAGATCAGGGAAACTGAGGCACAGGGTGGTGAAGGGACTGATTGATTTTGTTTTATTAATGTATCTGAATGGTGTTTATCAAATGCGCCTATTGACACCTCTAGGATCTGTCACTGATCCTTTTCTTTTTGCGAATACAGACTAACACGGCTGTTACTCTGAAACGTGACTTGTGAGAGACTGTGGGCAAATCAGAGGATCAGACTTTCAGCAGAGCTCAGGAACAGATTTGCAAGCACTTAGCACCCACAGCTGGAGACAGATTTTTAAAAGAACCCTCAGCTCCCACTGCAACACTTAAGTCCAGGTACTAAGAGACATCAGCACTGGCATGTTGAGTAGAGCTGTTCCAGGACAGGAATTCTGCTTCAAGAAGGATTTTGAGATGTCTAAATCTTGGCTCTGTTTCAAATTGGAAGAAAACCTGCAAATTTCAGAATGCTCTAGGAAGGAAAATTCCAGGAAAAAAAAGTTTCAGAGCAATCAAAATGTTTGGTGCCAATTTTTACTTTATTATTTTGTGTTACAATATACAATATAATACAAATAAAAAGATATTCAAAGCAAAAAGTTGTTTCAAAAATGAAAAATCAAAATGGTTGTTTTTCATTGCTGGGATTCGTTCCCACCCCACCCCCCCAACCAAATTTTGGTGCATACAACATGGTTTTGAGTTTGAGACAACTGCATTTTGCAAGGCAGTTCCACTGAAGTTCCAACCAGCAGTAGTTCTCAGATCTTTTGTAAGCCTGGCCACTTACAGGTGTCTAAGTGGGAGCTGGGTTCTTCTGGAAATCTGATTCTAAATTGTTTTGTATAATGGGAATAACAGTTTCCACAGTATGCATCCAATGAAGTGAGCTGTAGCTCACGAAAGCTCATGCTCAAATAAATTGGTTAGTCTCTAAGGTGCCACAAATACTCCTTTTCTTTTTGCGAATACAGACTAACACGGCTGTTACTCTGAAACCTATCCAGGGTGAGAGGCTTAGTGTTTGCAAAGCATCTGGGCACCTGTGAATGAGAGGTGCTAGAGAAATTATTACAGACACAGCCGGGAGTTCCTGTGTCTCAGTCAGAATTAATATTAATTTCCCTCCTTCTTATTATTTCCCTCCATTTCCTTTGCAGCAGCTGTTTCCTACAGTTCTCGTGGTCAGTTCTGCTCACTCACTGTTAACTTTCAGCCCCATCGGCTCAGCTTACCCCGCTGAGACCATTTAAAGGATCAATATATTCCTGTAGGTCCCCTCCTCGGCCTGACTCCAGGCTCTGGGGATCTAGGCTGGGAAGGGGGATTGAAAGTTGTGTAACACCTGGGTAACCAATGGGGAGCAACTCCGTAGTAGCCCCTGAATTCCCCTGTGTTCCGGGGCTGTATTCTCCCTGAGAGGGCTGCGAAAAGGAGCAGGATCCTTTTGTTCTCCCCTCTGCCACACAGGTGTGGAAAGGAGGGACACACTCTTGCCCACAGGGATCTGGACCCGCACTGCGGCTTTCTTCGCCCACAAAATGGGATTAAAGGGTGCTCAGCACTGCATAAAATCAGGCCCTTAGGGCCAGATTTTCAGCAGAGATCACCGGCTGTTTAGGCACCGAAAGGAAGTGGATAGGTTTGCCATTGAAAGCTATGGGAGCTGCTGAGGGCGGAGCACTTTTGATAATCTGGCCCTTAATGTGTATAGGCCAAATTCACAGGCCCTTTTGCAGTTTTTACTCCAACAGAAGTTAATTGGAGGCCTATCTGAATAAGGACTGTGTAAGAACCTCAGGCTTTGGCCCTAGGTTGGGTCAGGTTTTTTTTTTGCTCTCTAATTGCTTGATCTTGAGAGGCATTCAGTAGCACAATCGAGCCCAGATGAGGCAAGCACCTGGAATTAGATTCCCATTGATCACTTTCTTCTAACCCAGCTCAATTTCTTGAGGCTTCTCTTCATTTTCAAGTGCTTTTCTTTTGGTGCCTGTCAATTACCTCACTTACAATCCATGCTGTCTGGAGTCCCCTTCAGGGCAAGATTAATAAACGTCAGCCATCCAGCTCTTCAGATGTTTTCTGCTCACCAAAGCAAATCAGCTCTCACTCCTGACAGTTCCCAGGCAGACTTCCCAGCCTGCAGGCTGGAGACCATACTCAGATTCATGAGAATCTGCCACACCAAACACAGTGCTGGCGGTCATTCAGCATCAAATCTAGCACGAATGCACATCCATGCCACAAAAGACTGAACATTTTAACAACTCAGAGCATCATCTCCTGCAGATGACAGCTTCTCTTGCTCTGAATTCTAGCACAGAACCCTAGAAACTGTTGCCAATAGCCTAGTAGGTCCAGCTTCCGCTGCACAGTGCAGAATTGTTCCTTTTAGTAGTTAACTGTAGTAGGAGGGGCTTGGGTTTAGCCATAGGACTAAGACTTTAGAGATCTGGCTGCAGTTCTGGCTCTGCTGCAATTCTGTGTGTCTCCTGAGTCAAGTCACTTTCTCTGCCCGTGCCTCAGTTTCCCCTCTGTAAAGGGAAGTACCAACACTTTGCTCCCCCAAAGGGGTGCCATAAGACTCTGTTCATTAAGGTATGTGAGGTGCTCAGACTGTGTGGTGACGGGTGTCACAGGAAAACCAATCAATATTTATACCACTGTAGATCTTGAGTAACTTCGCTGCTGTCGGGGGAGTGAGACTAGTGTAAGTGAAAGGGCCACCAGGCTTGGAGTGACAGACGGACTGACAGTGGAGTAGTGCCTGATGCCCGCACTGGAAAAGAACAGGTCGGTGCTGCTGCAGTGAAAAGACCAACTGGAGAGGGTATCATAGGGTATGTCTACACTGCAAATAAAGGGCATGTTCTTAACTTGCCTTAGCTAACTCAGGGTAAAATAGTAGTGAAGACACTGCAACTCGAGTTAGCAGCACAGGTTCAACCCTGCAGGCTTTCACTCGAGCTGCTAACCTAAGGTAAAAGCCGAGTTGCCGTGTCTTCACTGCTACTTCTGCTCAAATGAGCTAACCCAAGGTAAGAACACACCTTTTCTGCCA
Organism: Natator depressus; assembly: GCF_965152275.1. Taxonomy (NCBI): domain Eukaryota; kingdom Metazoa; phylum Chordata; order Testudines; family Cheloniidae; genus Natator; species Natator depressus. The sequence goes on from NC_134259.1 coordinate 2,381,070, forward strand.
TGTAGATCTACTCTTAAAGTGCGACTGTTAGGGCCAGAGCCTCAGCTGGTGTAATCCATGTCGCTCCAGTGAAATCAGTGGAGTTAGGTTGATTTACACTAGCTGAGGATCTGGCCTGAGATTTTTACATTCATTGAATAATCTCCGGCATGTCTATTCAACTGTGTGTACGCGCAGGAGGAGATGATACATATGTCCTCCGCTTTGTGTCTTGGGCGGCGCTGACATTGTCTGCACCATGCAAACAGCAGTAATAACTGATCATACCAACAAGGAGATTAGAAAGCGGGCAGCAGGGCAAATGGAAATTAATCCTCCTTAGAGGGATGCAACAAGACTAGTCTCAGGAGCATGAAAGGCAGTATCTCCATGCTTCCCAGCGATATGTTCATTCGCTGTTTGCTAAGCAAGTCTTTGCAGAGGGGTCCAGTCCACCACCTGGCAAATATAGCCTCATTCAGGAGAGAGGCTCAGTCCTGACCCACTCCCCACACACCCAGCTCTGTCCTTGCACCTCATCGCTAGCTGCAGCACCCGCTGCTTTTCCAGCACTGGCTTTCTGCTGAGCAGAAAATACCAGCGGTGCAGAATATCTATATATAGGATCTAGGATGAGAAAGAAACAGCCCGTTTTCCCTTGTGTCAGGACTCGGATTTGAACCATAGTCTTTTGCTCTTTTCTGTTGTCTTCGGTGTGGGTTATAGCAAGCTTCTGACTTGGTTGGGAGAAGAGCTTGTTATTGAGGGCACTGACATGAAGTCACTGCAGAGCCCACTACACGTACATCAAACTCTGCATTAAAAGGTGTCTTTCCACTCAGTGCTGTTGCTTGGTGTAAAAGTGGGAAGTCTGTGTGACTTTAAAACCAGTGCAGCTTATGGCATGATAGTGACCTGATCAAACATCTCTACTGTGCCAAGACAGGACTTTGTAAATCCAGTAACAAGCTTCTTACTTTCTTGGAGCTGGTGCAAACACCAGGTATGACAGATTGATCCAATGACAGAGCCTAGATCACTGCAAATAGCAATTCCATTTCCTTTCCTCCTTCTGCACTTTGTAGTGAAGTCCTGTGGCTTTGGCACTCATCAGGGCTGGAGAGATGCCATGGCACGGTGAAGATTAAACCAGTGTCATCATGCCAGAAGGTTCCAAATTGTGATGCAAACACAACAGGAATATGCTACTCAATCTCCTTCTCTTTGTGTGAGGCATATTTGTGCCCCATGCTTCTTTCCGATAGGCAGAGATCATAAAATGTTCCCCATGCTTGCAACTTGTAGCCAGCTGTGTTGCAAAATAAGCTAATTTCACATCTCTTCACCTGACCAGGAGGGCTAAGCAGCCAGCATGGGACTGGAAATGTATGTGTGTTTAGTTTGGGAGTGAACTTCCTATTGCTCTTGTTCTGATTTCAGTGCCACTAAATAGTGATGTCCTTGACTGTTGGTTCTGTAAAGCACTAGGTATCATTTCTGCTCATTTCAGGTTATTAATACCTTCTCATACAAATCTGTGCTAGACAAATTGTTCTGACCCCCAAATGGCAGGCACGATCCCTTCCTAAACGGAGACAGACATGGGATCTGGGTTGGGGCTTGTTTTTTTGGGCTTTGGGTTTTTTAACATTGTGTTTCCATGGTGATGTCACTTTTGTAGGGAAGGCTGCAGTCCCAGTGGGGAATGGAAAGAAATAGGCAGATTCCAAAACTAAGCCGCAGATACAAGGAGCATCTTTAATGCAAACATGACTCAGACGCTGGCAGAACAAAACAGGTGCAATGGAGGCAAAGCAGATTAGACGAACAAAGGGAAGATTTAGGCTGGACTAGCAGGAAAGAACTTTCTGACAGTGAGATCTCTTAGGAGGTAGGATGACCTGCCAAGGGGTGTGTTGGAAATCTGATTATGTGAGACTTAAATATACTTGGTAACTGTGTTGTTTGGTCTGATCCTGCATTTTCTGATGGGGGGCTGGACTAGTTATGTCCCAATAAGGCTTTCCCATCTTGAATTTCTGTAACTCTATTCTTTGCATTTAGGGTTGGGCTGTTCCTCCATGTTAAAGGAGAATCTAGATGAAAGGAGCTACAGCATTCACAATCCCCTTTATAACCGCACACTTAGGGCTACGTGTTCAAGGACCCCTACTTTTAACTACTCCCTTTCCTTCCCTAAAGCAGTGATTCTGCGGTACATTGCAAGGTATAGAAGGCACCACTAGCTTGGAATGGAAAATGTCATTATTGAAAATACCTGTCTGTCTCTGTCTGTCATCTTAGATGTTTCTCAAGTTCCCATCACCGTAAGTCTTCTTGGCTGCATATTATTTATCAACATAAGGCCTGATTCACCACTCTCTTATACATGTTTCATGACAGTGTTACTTCACTAACTCCAAATGAGTCATGTCAGGGTGAAGCTAATGGAGTGGAGTGGTGAATCAGGCTCCTATTGTTCAATCAAACCAGGCCTCTGTGTTAATTTTCCTCCATCCAGTCTTTGGAGTTTGTGCACCTTCCCAGGAATTACGAAACCGGTCAGTACCCTTAAATTCAAAGGGTTGGTTAGGAAATTATGGTGGATCGGAAGGATTTAGCTAAAACACTTAGCTGCCCTTTCCAAAGGGACTCTTTCAGATAGGATGAGATTCTCCTATGTGCAAAGCGGCAGCACAAAGCCTATTCACCACCCCAGACCCACATGAGTCCTAAAATAAGTAGGACTTAGGTGGTTCACCGGCTTTGCGCTGGCTTTCTGCATGGCCGGGAGTTGAGGAATTTCACACCCTTACATCCCTAAAGAGATGTATACATTCTGTGAGAAACTGGTCATATCACAGCCCAACAGCATCCAGAATGAAATGGCCTTAAAATATTTACTCTGTGAATGGGGCAAGTCACAGAACCTTCAAATTCTGTGTCAAAGCATCATCTTTGCCAATGCAATGGTCAGGTACTGTTCAGTTCAAAGGTCCCATTTACACTAGAATTAAAGAATTCTCTTGCACCTCTGAGAAGGGAATCAGGGGTAAGGCTCTGATCCTGCAAAGACAGGCGTGTGCTTCATCTCAATGAGCTACTCGTGTGTAAAGTTAAGCGGGAACGCACATCTCTTATAAGCCTAGGTCTAGCCTGAGTTTAGCTCTGTATATGGCTGTCCCGCTCGTTTGATGGCACAGATTGATCAGAATCCTGGTTTTGGGAGGATCATGTGACAGATGCAAGCTTGCTTTCCTGCCTAGACAAAATAAATGATAAATTATAAAAAATATTAAATATCCATCACATGTAGGTTTATTGTCAGAGAGATCAGTTCAATTGCTATGCAAGCGTCTGCTGAGGGTTTGTTTAATTTCAGATGCTCCTTTCCAGTCCCTATTTTCCATTATAATCTTGAATGTTTTGTGCAATCTAGTAATAAAATACAAGTAAAGGGATAAGAAGGTCATAATAAAAATACAGATAATTTGAATAATATCTAATTGGGGCATTTATTACTAGCTGGAATATAGGCTGGGACACAGCTAGATAATTTCAACTCTCTGGCCCTGACACAAGGCACCACATAACCATCTGCCGAAAGTTGAGTGTGGGCTTAAGTCTCATTGACGTCAATAGGACTTCAGCACGTTTAAAGTTCAGCACATGCTTAAGGGCTGTCCTGAATCGAGATGCTTTCCCGAATGTGAATGTCGATCAGTTACATAGGTTCAAACATCGAGGAGAAGAGTGAGGTACGGATACGTACATAGACAGACAGTCAGAGGGGGAGAGCTGAGTGTGAGTTAGTGCTGAATGCAGAACACCTAGTATGTGAAAGGTGCTACATAAAACCACAGTTTAGTCACTTAAAATGGCTAGCAGGAGACTCAGCTCTTACAAGTCTTTGACCATAAGAAATAGCGAGGAAATGAAAACAATGCACCTAGTGAAGGAGGAGAAAAGAGATTAATTAGGTGATTTTTTTTCATTTTAGTCTTTTAAAAAATGTTGCCTGGAGCTCCCAAGTATGATTCAGAGTCACTTTACACAAAGGGCTGCCTGGGTGGTTGATCAGGAGCATTCGGAGGGGCTGGGTGTTTCTGGAGACGACTGAAGGCACCTACGGTTTAACACAAGGCCTCAGGATGGGGAAAAGAAAAGCCGCTATTATTTCGTTCTTCCACAATAAAAGCTGTTCCTAGGGGTTAATTCTGTGGCTGTGCCTCTGCTGGGATAATTACAGCTCTTAGGGACTTCAGGCTTTTCTGCACTGCAAGGGTGTCATTTCCTGCAGATTTGGCACCTCGTGTTAGGCCTCTTTGCTTAATTTAATGCAACAGAAATGTAATGCTAATGAAATAAGAAAAAGCAGCCATTAAATGTTTGACTAACTGGAAAACGACAGCTTTGGAACTGAAGGGGAAACCTCTTTTGTCGCTTTTGTGCTCAGCCCTGGAATTTGCTAGTGCTGCTGCTTGGCTGACGGCTGCTGACTCTCCGTGGTTCTGTGGAGTTTTATCGATTAAGGTCTACCAGACGCTTTAGGGACTGTAACGAGGGGCACATACTGCAGAAGGTAGAACTAGAACAGAGCAAGAGCCCGTTGAGTCTGATAGCTTGTCTCTGATGGGTTGTCAGCGCTGGATGCGTCAGGAGATGTAGTTCTCCCCAGCTGAGCAGTACTATATAGATATATATATTATGGCAGGAAATGGCTTTATTACACCATCAAGTGATCAGTTTAGACCCTGAAACCTGGTTGATAGTCCTTGTAATTTTACCTTAGCTAGTGCAAGTACTGGCAGATGCTGTTCTTACCACACTCACTCTTTACCTCAGTTATATACTGAGATGGTGAGTTCCAAAGGTTAACTAGGGAATGCATTAAGTACTCTCGCCTTTCATCGGTGGAGAAACTTAATGCTTTTTAAAATGTATTTTAATTTTTAACCTTCTAGTTTCAGCAAGTGCCCGTTTGTTCTTGTATCTCGGGATGAGGTAAATAGGAGAAGCTGCCTGGGCATCTCTGTACCTTTTGATACCTGTCTCCTGTACTGACTGGCCTTTCCTTTTCCTCTGTCATTTCTCCAACCCAGGTAATGTCGATGAAGCTGATCAAATATACAGTAGACATAACTTTGTGGGACAGTGCCTCAGGAATCATTAACAATGATGGAAGCTGTGCCTCTAAAATCATACACCGGAAGATGGTCCTCTATAGTAGTCACCAGCAGAGGATGAAATCTTTCCATCAGTGACTCCACAGTTCAGTAGGGGTGGCGTTCTTTGTTCTCTAACAGAGTGGACTCCCTGTGCATTAATTGTGGGTGAAGCACCATCCTGTGCAGAGGAGCCGGCACAAGGCCTAGGCACCATGTGGGGCCCACTTGAGCTGTATCCGGAGGATTTCAGAGATGCATAGCACTAGCTGTCTGCTTGGAGAGGGCTTTGCCCTCTGAGGGGAAACGTCAACCCCATACTGACCCTGAAACACCTGGACCAGGGGCTTGGGTGAAAATTAAGAGCAGAGTTATAGCTTTCAAAGGTGGGACAGAGAGAGAGTGCAGTTAAAACAGCATCTCCACTGTTGTAAATACATGAACACAAGGACAGCAGCAGAACGTGTGCACGTTAATGTAAAACGGTCTCTAGCGGCTAATTTAGGTAACTACGTTACTCAGTATACATCACTGTGGATGAGTCACCCTCTGGGACCATGGCAGGGGTCTGTGTGGCTGGTAGTGACCACTCTCTCCATGCAGTTGGTCACTGGAGCATTTGTTTACTGCTCCTGCTCCACCCTCCTCTACCCATGGACCCAAATGCTAGTTTCAACGTCTGCCAGGTTCTGAGCAAACAATAAGATCTTCAAAGAGCAATGTGAGCTCAGCTTGATTCCGCCCCCAGCTCAGTCAGGAGGACCCCTCATGACCCCTCAGGGCGAGCTGCTAAGTTCCTATACATCGCTAAGGCCTTATTTGGGTCTTGATACGTGCACACACGCCGGGACCATGCCCTGACTGGTGAGATATATGAGCTATAGGGATAATGCCATTCAGGAGAAAGCGGCAGTGGGAGCTGTGACTCACCACGCTCATTCCCTCTCCCTCTCTTTCCAGGTACTATGCCACAGTGCACCCACTGAAGAAGCGCATCTCGGTCACCACCTGTGTGTATGTGGTGGGTGGAATCTGGTTGCTGTCCTGCACGCTGGTGGCCCCCGCCATCGCCCACACGTATCACGTGGAGTTCCAGAAGGAAGGATTTGCCATCTGTGAGGAGTTCTGGATGGAGAAGGAGAAGGAGCGCCTGGCCTATGCCTACAGTACCCTGATCATCACCTACATCCTGCCCCTCTCAGCTGTCTCCCTCGCATACATCTGCATCACAGTCAAGCTGAAGAACCGCGTGGTGCCCGGTCACCCAACGCAAAGCCAGGCAGAGTTCGACCGGGTGAGGAAGAGGAAGATCTTCCGCCTCATCGTGCTGGTGGTGGCTGCCTTTGGGATCTGCTGGCTCCCCATCCATGTCTTCAACATTATTCGTGACATAGACATCAATCTCATCAACAAGCACTACTTCCTGCTCATCCAGCTGCTCTGCCACTGGTTCGCCATGAGCTCCTCCTGCTGCAACCCCTTCCTCTACGCCTGGCTGCATGACCGCTTCCGCAGCGAGCTGAAGAAGATGTTCACCTTCAAGCAGAAAATCATCCCCACCAATAACTGCGTAGCCGTGAGCGTGATGCTCTGAGGCCCGGAATCTGGGTTCTCTGCTTTCTGATGGTCTCGCATTTCTCTCACTCTTTGCATCCCAAACTGAGACACACAAGAATCAGCACACCCACCTCCTGAAATGCAGGCTCCTCGCAGGTGGAAGGCTGTGACTATTTACGAGTTTAACAGCAGCCAACCATATTGCACGAGAGTTCTGGGATGTGAAGTGAATGATGCTGTATTCCACCGCAATTGCAATGGGAGTTTGGGATTTTAAATTACAGAATTACAATATGCCCCAGCTCTTGCAAAAAGTGCCACCAGGTCTTTAATGTGTGCAAATCATGGGGTCCTCGGGTTTCTGCTCATCTGCTCCAGCAGTGTCATGTCCTTTAGAACGTGATGAAGCTCAGTACTCGCTCAGAGGAAAGAGCACAGGGTATCTCCCACATCTGCATGGTCCCCAGATGTCACCCATCCAAGAACTGAACTTTAAGAACCAGAGTGCTTTTTTACCCAAAGCACGATCAGCCTGGGGAACACACCATCATAAGGCATCTTTGAGGTACAGACCATAGCAGATTTCAGAATAAGGATACCCAGAACACTAGTCAGGACCAAAATATCAAAGGGATACACACCGTCATGCGTAAGCCAAGCACTAACTGCAGAGGGTCAGGAAGACATTTTCCCAGGGGCACTGTACTACATAACTGTCCATTGTGGGGGTTTACACTTTCCTCAGAACCTTCTAGTATTGTCCACTGTGGCAGACAAGATTGTGAACTAGTTGGATCTCAGGTCTGGTCCGGTCTGGCACTTCCTATGTTTGTACAGCCTGCTTGCCATGTTGGATATGATACCACCACAGCACAAAGCAGCATGACTTCAGGGCAATAGCCTGGGGAAAAGTGGATTTGTGTCTAATGGTGATGGGAGGGTGGGTATATGTGAACAAATACTGCACCATATTCAGCCCTGCATATATTGGTGCACAACCCCCACCTCTCCTGATTAAGTTAAATAGGAATTGAACTGCTCCTCCATTCAGTGGGGGTGAAAGACTGACTTATTGTGCATAGTTTCCTCTTTCTTTCTTTCTTTCTTTCTTTCTTTCTTTCTTTCTTTCTTTCTTTCTTTCTTTCTTTCTTTCTTTCTTTCTTTCTTTCTTTCTTTCAACAGAAGAATGATTTGGTTGGCCATGGGAGGGGCTGCTTAAGTCAAACAGAAGCTTGGGACAGTGAAGTATATGCACGAGTGTTTGGGGTTGCAATGTAACTTTGTCAAAGCATTCCTGTGTCTAATACAAAACTCTTTCTTGCATATCTCAGAATGAGGTTTGTTGGCTGGAATCTGTAATACTACAATAAATATAAAGGAATAACTACTTCAAGATTCCTCTCTCAAACACTGAGCTTAGAGGCGATTTTCTTTTCCAAAGTGCAGACGCTGCAGCCCTGATGCCTGCTGGGAACAGAACTGCAGTGAGTGAGATCCTAGTGATGTGTAACTGACATGATTCGAATGATTTCATCCCTCACCTGCTGTTCGCTGAGCAGATGTGTTTGATGCCTAATAAAGCAGGGCCAGAGACTTGAGATTCTTTTTTCTCATGACGACTCCTTCAAAGAGAGGGTTGTTTTCATCCAGACATCAGTGGATCTGGATATGGGGGAGGATGTTTCCCAATGGCTATAGAACAGGACTAACAGTTAGGACTCCTGGGTTCTGTTCCCAGCTTTGCTGCTGTGTGGCCTTGGCCTAGTCACTGCACCTCTCTGGGCCTCAGATGTGGCTAATAAGTCTGCCCTAGCTCACAGGAGGGTTACATTAGGGATATGAGTTTCCAGCTAAATGTCTATGCAATGAGTGAGGAAGGAGATTGGCGTGTGTGTGTGTGTGTGTGTGTGTGTGTAAAGCCTCTTATGTAGTCCCTGTTCCATTTCTTTCTCGCTCTTTCCCCCTCCTCTTCCTGTCCCTTTGGCCCAGGGCCCAGTGAGGTTTAGCAGGTCCCTGACCCGGATTTCCCACCTGCCCACCTTCTCTCTGCTCCTAGCCACATTCAGAAGCCGGCCTGGAAAGGGTTTCACTACTTCACCGCATTGCCCCTCTCCAGCCCTTAGTGCAGCTGCGGGATTTTGGGGCAGGGAGGTACATCGGTACCATGGGGATTTTGTGATTTTCTGTTGTGGCCTCTCTCCTTTCTGGAATCAGCTCTGATAATCCCCTCTGAAAAAGGGATGCAGCAGGCTGACGCTTATGTCACCCAGCCAAAGAGCACTGTCACCCAGCTACCTAACAGCTAATCACCTACCACCCATAAAAGACATACACTGGCCACAGAGAGCTCCCTGTTGAGGGACTCCACTTTAGCCCCTGCAATGCCAGGCCCAGTGGGCGCTCAGTAGCAGCACCCTAAGGTGCACTGCCCGGAGTGTCTTCTGTAGGGTTCCAAATGCGACCCTTTGTTGCCCCACTCTGTGTAACTTCAGGGGGAAGTCTGGGGAGATCAGTTGCAGATTTCTACAGTTGTGATGTGACAAAGGCAAGCCGATGTGGTGGCTGTGCTGTATGCATCTATTTTGATTGGATAAAAACATATGCAGAGTTGATGTGGCCCATAGGACCCTGACAAGATGCCACCATGGATCTCAGTGTCAGTCACGATTTGGGCAGACTGAATTCCTTCAGGCTTGTGCCAGCCTGTAGGATACTGGCAAGGATGCAGCAGAATTAGGGTGCCCAGACAGCAAATGTGAAAAATTGGGACGGGGGTGGAGGGTAATAGGAGCCGATATAAGAAAAAGATCCAAAAATCGGGACTGTCCCTATAAAATCAAGACATCTGGTCACCCTAAGCAGAATCCATGTGTTTCTCACATATTTCATTTCCCATTTATGAAGAGGAGGAGGAAGCAGAAGAAAGAGGAGGCAGGGAGGAAAAGAAAGCCAAAGAAATTCTAAGTCTGAGCAGCAGAGAATGGAGAAGAGCCGAGTTCTTTGTGGAGAATTCAGTGTGGCTCTTTTTTGGCAAAGAATTGTTTAAAAATGCATCAATAAATCATTTTGCTTGAAAATGTCAGAGTAACTTCTAAAAGCCAGTCATTCCCCCTGGGGTGTATTTTAAACAGTCTCGAGAGGGGAGAAGGGAATTTATTCTTAAAAGGGAACAAGTGCCAGAGGAACCACAGCCTCGGAAAAGAGGAATGTGTCTCTTTTATCAGGAAGCAGGAAATGCTGGAGCCCATCTCCAGAGCTTAGCAGGAGATGGTCCCACTCAGCTCTCCCTAGGCCCCATCCTATGAGGTGCTGCTGGCCTCTTGAGTGGTGCTGAGCACCTTCAGCTCCCACTTACATCAAGCGAGGGTGCTCAGCACCTCTCACGAGGGGCTTGCCACCTGGCAGAATCTGGCCCACTTTCTCCCTTTCTTCTCCAAATCTTTGCAGAAAACAGGATGGGGGAGGAGGAGAATCTGACAGAGCATCAAAGCAATTTTTCCCTCTTGAAACTCATTTTGTTGCTTAATAAATTCAAGTGATAGATAGGGAGCGGCTGTGGGCTTTCTCAGTTCCTGAGCTCGAAAGTGACTGACATAGTTGCAGGAGGGAAAAGAGCTTCCTCCCCCCAGTGCCACAGCAACCCCATGCTCCGCCTGTTTCCCTCAACAAGGAGCACATGGGCATTTCTGCTCCCCATCCCTCTGCCCTCACTGACCATCACAGATTTTCTTGTGCATGTTCAGTTTTTCTTCTCTGGTCCCTACAGGAATGTATAGCTAAAACCCCTGTGTACGTCCTTATCTCAATGATCTCTTGTAAACACTGCTCTGATTGCCTGGGAGAGGAGTTTAACTCATGACTCATTATCAGAGGGGCAGCTGTGTTAGCCTGTATTCACAAAAACAACGAGGAGTCATCTCCATTCATCTGAAGAAGTGGGATTTTTACTCACAAAAGCTTATGCCCAAATAAATCTGTTAGTCTTTAAGGTGCCACCAGACTCCTCGTTGTTTTCATGACTCATTCAGACTCAATAGGCACACAAAGTGGATTTCCTTCCGAAGGTACCAGCACTTCCTGAGCTGTGGTTTGATTTTGGAGAGCTCTCTCTTTGCCCCCTCATTGCACAGCCTGTCACGCTGGGGTGCCTGTTTGTTGGGGTTTTGAATACCTTTCACTCCCCAGTGAGAGCATTAGCAACGTAGGCGGGAGGGTGGCTCGGCTGCTCAGTGCTGAAAGCATGCTGGGAAAAATCGGGGCAGCTGCAGCTCTCTCTCTCTCTCCCAAAAAAATCTAGGCAGCCGGTGCTGGGGAGCCCGGGGATAAAAAAGGCCCTTTGCTGTGCGTCACATATTGCCTTCCGGAGCCTTTCTCCATATTGCAGCTTCTCTATTTCAGCAGCTCTTAAAGCACCCCTGGGTTTTCCACATGAAGTACTATAAAGCGGAGGTCTTATCCACACCTGTGTTGAAGCATATTACCTCGTTACTGCCAACCTCAACAGCAACTAAATCGCCGCCCAGCCTGGAGGGACTGCTCACATACCGTACTAGTATTTCACCTGTGGCTCCATTACTAGGTTATTGTTGTGCTCTGCTAGAACCACTGCCCAGAAATCCACTTGCTTTTTTTCCTCCCACTGTTAAGCTTTGTTTACTGCAGGGTTTAGAGCTTTATCCTGCATCAAATCTCTCCAGACCCTGCTGCAGCTCCGTGTTTGGAGCTAAGATGGTGTCTCTAGTGGGTAGGCCATTTGGACCTGTGTTGCCCCTCCTCATTTGTACTGACCGCTGCCTTCCTTACTTTCGCATCAATTGCCTTGTGCATTTCATGTTCCAGCTAACTATACACTGTATAAAGCAAACAATATCAGGCCTACTGATCCCTGCAGCTCTTCCAAATTTCCCTCAATCCTTCCTCAGGTGCATAGGAGATGAAATTTACTCCTGTCCAGAAGGCCCATCATGAGGCCTATACACCACTTAAACCCGTGAAAATGGTGCATAAACCTTGAACTGGCCCTTTGCATTGGGTGAATTTCACTCAGAAAGTCTCTTGAAAGCCAGTTAATTAGGCACTCACACCACTAAATCCTACTCTCCCACCTGGGACATCAGCCTTTGTGCTGCTGTACTCTGCTCCTTTTCTAAATCCCAAGGAAACCCTGAGGGTTTCTTTGCCATTCTGTTTGTTACTTTGAACATGAAATCTGATCATTCATGATCTGAAGGAGAACATAAACTGCCTGCATGGTGGGAAAATTCACAGACGCTGTCAAATTGAAAGAAGTTGCAAATGCTGGTAAAGACACAAAAATAATCCAAAAGGTCCCAGAGAGTTTGAAAATATGGGCACACAATGACAAAGTGAGATTCAGCTTGTAAACTGTATGCTAATGTATCTGGGAAGAAATATCTATAACCAAAGAGAAGGCGGAGGAGGGGGATTCCCCACCCGATCTGTGCATGCAGGGGACCGCCCCTAAAAACTCAGAGTCGACAGGGGCTATACATCTACCTAGAGAGACAGACACACCATGTGCACATGGATTTCTCCCCCTCACACAGAAAGAGGAGCTGCCTGATCCCCTCAACTCCCTCCAGATACTCCATGGTTCCAGGTTTCAGAGTAACAGCCGTGTTAGTCTGTATTCGCAAAAAGAAAAGGAGGACTTGTGGCACCTTAGAGACTAACCAATTTATTTGAGCATGAGCTTTCGTGAGCTACAGCTCACTTCATCGGATGCATACTGTGGAAATTGCAGAAGACGTTATATACACAGACACCATGAAACAATACCTCCTCCCACCCCACTCTCCTGCTGGTAATAGCTTATCTAAAGTGATCATCAAGTTGGGCCATTTCCACCACAAATCCAGGTTTTCTCACCCTCCGCCCCCCCACAGACAAACTCACTCTCTTGCTGGTAATAGCCCATCCAAAGTGACCACTCTCTTCACAATGTGTATGATAATCAAGGTGGGCCATTTCCTGCAGAAATCCAGGTTCTCTCATCCCCTCACCCCCCTCCAAAAACCACACACACAAACTCACTCTCCTGCTGGTAATAGCCTATCCAAAGTGACCACTCTTCTTACAACCTGCATGAAAATCAAGGTGGGCCATTTCCAGCACAAATACAGGTTTTCTCACTCCCCCACCCCCATACACACACAAACTCACTCTCCTGCTGGTAATAGCTCATCCAAAGTGACCACTCTCCCTACAATGTGCATGATAATCAAGGTGGGCCATTTACAGCACAAATCCAGGTTTTTTCACCCCCCCCCCCCCGCCACACATACACGCACACACAAACTCACTCTCCTGCTGGCAATAGCTCATCCAAACTGACCACTCTCCCCACACTGTGCATGACAATCAAGGTGGGCCACTTCCAGCATAAATCCAAGTTTAACCAGAACGTCGGGGGGCGGGGTAGGAAAAAACAAGGGGAAATAGGCTACCTTGCATAATGACTTAGCCACTCCCAGTCTCTATTTAAGCCTAAATTAATAGTGTCCAATTTGCAAATGAATTCCAATTCAGCAGTTTCTCTCTGGACTCTGGATTTGAAGTTTTTTTGTTGTAAGATAGCGACCTTCATGTCTCTGATTGCGTGACCAGAGAGATTGAAGTGTTCTCCGACTGGTTTATGAATGTTATAATTCTTGACATCTGATTTGTGTCCATTTATTCTTTTACGTAGAGACTGTCCAGTTTGACCAATGTACATGGCAGAGGGGCATTGCTGGCACATGATGGCATATATCACATTGGTGGATGTGCAGGTGAACGAGCCTCTGATAGTGTGGCTGATGTTATTAGGCCCTGTGATCGTGTCCCCTGAATAGATATGTGGGCACAGTTGGCAACGGGCTTTGTTGCAAGGATAGGTTCCAGGGTAAGTAAGGAGGAGGTGTGGGCAGGTGCTCAAGGTGCTCAATGGTGCTCAAGGCCAGGAGGCATTCACATCATCCCTGCCCGCCCTGTGGATCTTACCCAGACAAGATACTATAGCCTAGGGCTGTATTGTCTTTTCCATGGAATATTGCCTGTATTGTCCCCGGTGTGCACGGTGTGGTATAGCAGACACTGAAGATGCCCCTAGAAGTTAAAGTCTGATTGATTCATCCTTTTATCAAAAGTGGGATGGGGAGCAGCACAAGTGTTGTAGTTTCCTGGACCCTCGTTAAGACGTTCCCTTTCTTATCATTGTTATAATTTATATTATGGAAGCACCGATAGGCCCCAACCAATAGTGCTGGGTACTGAATAGACACATAGTAAGAGACAGTCCCTGCCCCAAAGAGCTTACAGGCTAAAAAGTCAAGATAATGTGGGAGAGAAAGGAAGGATTATTATCCGCATATTACAGATGAGGAACTGAGGCCCAGAGAGAGCAATTCACATGTCCAGGGTCACACAGGGAGTCTGTGGCAGAGCCAGGAACTGATCTCCTGAGTCCCAATCCAGTTCCTCAATCACAGAATTATCTTTCCTTCCTCACTAATATTGGGGTTGAATTAACCTGCTTCACCCCACAGCACATGGTTCCTTAAACCCTCGCACATTCTGGGACAGAGCTCCTCATTTTCTAGAGAGTTCTTCAGACTTTCTGATTTCCTGATCAGAGGCTCTGGCTTGATGCTGCTCATCTTCATACCTTCTCCTGCTCTCAGGCTTCAGTGGTGTCTGCTTGCCTCTTGGGCCACTAACTCCTCCTGGGCTGTCTCTTGCCCTGATCCAGCACCCATGATAATAAATGGAAAATTCCTATTGACTCCTATGGGGGTTGATGGGATCCAGTGTGCTGAGGAGCCTTATATCTTATTGCAGCCTAGGGGAAATCTCCTGTTCCTTCATCAGCTTTTCTTGTTTTTAACACTTTCCTACCCTGAAGTCTTTCATGTCCTCCTCTGCCCTGCTTGGTCCAGCTGTTTTATACCTGGTTGCCTGCACATGGCTCTTCTTTAGCGTTGTGCTTCTTGGTACAACATCACAGGCCTCATTTTTACAGCCTCTGCTATATGCATTACTACGTTACGTGTCCTGTAGTTGGCTGCTCATTCTCCCTCACTATACATTTCCTCAGTCTGTCTTTGCCTGCATTTGTCATTCAGTCTTCCAATATTTATTCTGCTGAAATTCAGTGCATTTTCACTTTCATCCTTTGAGATCCCATTACTATATCACATTACTACAAAATTAACCAGATTATAGTCACTGAGCAAGGAGCAACCCTGTCAAAAGGAAAAGACCTCTGCTGCCAATGATTTGTACATCTGTTTCCTCCAATTAGCTGATTACCGAACATCTGGAATTTATTGAAGTACACAGGTACAGAGTTGGCTGCTACAATCCAGAAAGAGAGGGCAAAAGGGAAGAATACAAGAAAAGGCTTGTTATTTTTTCATTTACCTCATGCCAGTTCCTAAAGCAAAAAAATAAGCAATCAAACAAAAAACAACAGCAAACAAAAAAATCAAATTCTAATAGTTCCGACATTTTTTAACAAAGGAGTTAATATGAACCACATATGGCAGAAAGGGATGCTGTTCTGAAGCCAAAGCCTGAGCAATTTAGCTTTGTGGAGCCCCTGTAGTGTGGGACCCCGGGCAATTGCCCTGCCTGCTACCCCCTATCACCAGCCCTGGCTTTTATATGCAGAAAAACAATTGTTGTGGCACAGGTGGGCCATGGAGATTTTATCGCATATGTGCGTGTGTGTGTGTGTGTGTGTGGGGGGGGGAAGCTCAGAAAGAAAAAGCTTGAGAACCCCTGCTCTAGATAATGGTGTCTAATTGCAGTTGGTCAGCACTCTGAGAGCCCTCAAGCACGGCACCATACATTGCAGGTGTTTGCAGCAACTCTGAAGAAAACACACACATCTTATTCCCCGTCCAACAACATGGAGACAATTTGTCATTAATACACTAGGACAAGGGCATACGTGGGGCCAGATTATTGCACAGTGCCCATTTAGGCCCTTAAATAGAATCATATTTCCCAAAGTTCTCATCACTCAGCTCCTCCAACTGGGACACTGAGGGGCAGCTTTTCCAAAGGGCTCAGCTCACTGGTGTACGTGTACATGTGTGTGTGCTGGGGCGTACACACACACACACACACACACACACGGTTTACATGCTGATGTGGTACAAAGGATTCATCAGTGTGAGTTTGGATGGAGTGAATTACTCACAACTCCGAGAAGGGAAGCCTTGAGTGAATTGAGCAGCTTGTCCCAAATCTTCACCCCACTATCAGATATGGCACATGTGTAGGGCCCTACCAAATTCACGGCCATGAAAAACATGTCACGGACCGTGAAATCTGGTCTCCCCCTGTGAAATCTGGTGTTGTGTGCTTTTACTCTATACTATACAGATTTCACAGGGGAGACCAGCATTTCTCAAATTGGGGGTCCTGACCCAAAAGGGAGTTGCAGGGGGGGTTGCAAGGTTATTTTAAGGGGGTCACAGTATTGCTACCCTTACTTTGTGCTGCCTTCTGAACTGGGAGGCTGGAGATCGGCGGCTGTTGGCTAGGCACCCAGCTCTGAAGACGGCACCCCGCCAGCAGCAGCGCAGAAGTAAGGGTGGCGATAGCACACCATGCCACCCATCCTTCTGCGCTGCTGCCTTCAGAGCTGGGCAGCCGGAGAGTGGCGGCTGCTGACTGAGGGCCCAGCTCTGAAGGCAGCAGTGCAGAAGGATGCCAACACCATACCATGCCATCCTTACTTCTGTGCTGCTGCTGGGGTTAAACAGAGTGTTTAACTTAAGTAGTTAAGACATATTTTAAGGCATCATTCAAGGCGAAGTGGCTCATTAACACCCCTCCAGTCATAGGGAGGAAAGGAAGGGGTGGGTGGGAGTGGGGAGGAGAATAGTGTTGTTAGTGGGTTATAGATGGTTGTAATAAGCCATAAATCCAGTGTCACTATTCAGTCCATGATTTTTAGTATCTAGTAAAGTTATGAATTTAAGCTCCCAGGTTCATCTTTTGAAAGTGTCGTATAGATTTCCTTTGAGATGAGGACTGATAGGTCAGATCTAGAGTGATCGCTTTCCTGTTGAGTTCATTCACTAGCGTAGTGATTGTCTGGTTTCACCCACATAGTCGCTATTGGGGCATTTAGTCTCTCCAATGAGACAGAACACCTGCTTATAGCCTCCTAGGGCCATGAGATAGAGGACTTTAAAACTGACCTTTTTATGTATAGAGCACCTGTCATGGGCCCAAGAGTAACTCTTTTCCTCTGGGCTTTTGGGCTGGTATAAATATGGGGAGAAAAGCCACATTTGGGGAGAAAAGGAGCAGCCATTTCTCCAGTAGGTTGACTTTTTTTGTTTTTTAAATGGTGGCTGTTTGATGCTGCTCGGGTGTTTGGAACGTTGGAATGAATCAGGAGATTAGTGGGCAGAAGGCAGTGAGGCTGTCAAAGGTGTGATAAATTCAGGTTACATAGCCGTGCAATTTATCATCTGGCACAGCACGTGGTTGCTGCCTTCACATATGTGACTGTCTATTGTCAATTGTATATTGTGCGTCATTACGCATTGGCCACCTAATATAAACTATATAAGTAGCAAGGGTCTAATCGCATTTGCTATAGCTAAGGTTGTAAAACACTTGCTACCATAACCCCATATTCATTTGATTATAAAGTGCTACAGCATTCATCATTAAGCTGACCCCTTCCGTACTTGGTCTCAGCTATGATGGTAAATTTAACTTTTTTCCAAATGTGTGTTTATGATTTCAGTTCTGCATTCTATTTATGTCTGGTGTCACATGGAAAACACAGACACTTGACTCATGGGTCACGGGCCTATTTGCATTAGGAGTGGCTCCTAGCATTCCTCTCAAACTGGTCACACAGGTCCCCAAGGGAAAATTATTGGAAGGCCTAATGATTTGGATGGCAATGTAAACACAAGCATTGAGGATAGAAGTTCCAGGATGAGGGAAGGTGAATCTCCAGGAAGTGTTAACATGAGTAATTAAGGGTGAGCTGCAACTAGACTGAGCTGTTTATTTTTGTGATGTATTGAGAATTCCTGAATTGCCTTTTCCCCTCAAAAAGCTGTTTTTTATAGAGGAATGCGGGTCATATCTATCCTGAAGGCCCCGATAGAGACTCAGTGAAATGGTGATATCACAAGAGTCATGAGAGCAGCTGAAGCTTTGTCTATATTAGGGAAATGTTCTAAACATTTACTCCTGAATTGGCGTTAACAACATCAGGAGCCTTAGTAAAGGTAGGTTTCAGAGTAGCAGCCGTGTTAGTCTGTATTCGCAAAAAGAAAAGGAGTACTTGTGGCACCTTAGAGACTAACCAATTTATTTGAGCATAAGCTTTCGTGAGCTACAGCATCCGATGCATCCGATGAAGTAAGCTGTAGCTCACGAAAGCTTATGCTCAGATAAATTGGTTAGTCTCTAAGGTGCCACAAGTCCTCCTTTTTTTTTTTTAGTAAAGGTAAAGTTCCTGTTTTTAATACTCTATTAATCTTCTCAGTGCAAGTCTCAGCGCACTCTATCTGTTAGCATGTGCAAGGAGTGACTACAGAGGTTTCTTATTGGGGAACTGACGTTAAGGAAACCGGTGAGATCATTGTGTACTCACTTGTGTAAATGAGTAACCTGTCTGATCCATTCCTCACATAAAAAGCACCACACCCTGAAAGCATTACACGGGTATGAGCCAAACACCGAAACTACAGAATGTAACAAAACCACCTTCTCCACCTTCTCATTCTTCTCTTCTCTATGAAGAACAAGGCGTCCTGGTGTAAAACTGTCAATTACTGAAAAGGGGAAGGGGAGAGACAAAAGCACAGACTGAAGGAAAGAAGCTTATAGAAACCTGTCAATCTCATACGTCACACCTATATTTGCAGTTTTTTCTTGGATAAAACTAAGCAATCAGAAAGCATATTAGGACATGCTGAGCGTGAGAATCTGTTTGTAACTGATATAATCACAAAGCTCAAAGTTACAATACTGTACATGTGATTGTCCAGACGTACTGCCAAATAAATGCCACCACCTCTCCCCTGGATATCCTGGCCACTTGTTCTATGACATGATGCTGTTCCCATAGGAATGGATTGAAGGGAGCAGTTGGTGGGTGGCTATTCATATGGCTGGGGCAGTTGGAGGATGGCTGACTTGGAGGGTGGCTATTTGAAGGGGACAGTTGGGGGGCGGCTGATTGAAGGGGACAGTTAGGGGGCGGCTGTTTGAAGGGGGCAGTTGGGGGGTGGCTGATTGAAGGGGACAGCTGGGGGGTGTCTGATTGAAGGGGGCAGTTGGGGGGCGGCTGATTGAAGGGGGCAGTTGGGGGGCGGCTGTTTGAAGGGGACAGTTGGGGGGCGGCTGATTGAAGGGGGCAGTTGGGGGGTGGCTGTTTGAAGGGGGCAGTTGCAGGGCAGCTGTTTGAAGGGGACAGTTGGGGGGCGGCTGATTGAAGGGGACAGTTGGGGGGCGGCTGATTGAAGGGGACAGTTAGGGGGCGGCTGATTGAAGGGGGCAGTTGCAGGGCGGCTGTTTGAAGGGGGCAGTTGCAGGGCGGCTGATTGAAGGGGACAGTTGGGGGGTGGCTGATTGAAGGGGGCAGTTGGGGGGCGGCTGTTTGAAGGGGACAGTTAGGGGGCGGCTGTTTGAAGGGGACAGTTGCAGGGCGGCTGATTGAAGGGGACAGTTGGGGGGCGGCTGATTGAAGGGGGCAGTTGGGGGGCGGCTGTTTGAAGGGGACAGTTGGGGGGCGGCTGATTGAAGGGGACAGTTAGGGGGCGGCTGTTTGAAGGGGACAGTTGGGGGGTGGCTGATTGAAGGGGGCAGTTGGGGGGCGGCTGATTGAAGGGGGCAGTTGGGGGGGCGGCTGTTTGAAGGGGACAGTTGGGGGGCGGCTGATTGAAGGGGGCAGTTGGGGGGTGGCTGATTGAAGGGGGCAGTTGGGGGGCGGCTGTTTGAAGGGGACAGTTGGGGGGTGGCTGTTTGAAGGGGGCAGTTGGGGGGCGGCTGATTGAAGGGGACAGTTGGGGGGTGGCTGTTTGAAGGGGACAGTTAGGGGGCGGCTGATTGAAGGGGACAGTTAGGGGGCGGCTGATTGAAGGGGGCAGTTGCAGGGCGGCTGTTTGAAGGGGACAGTTGGGGGGTGGCTGATTGAAGGGGGCAGTTGGGGGGTGGCTGATTGAAGGGGGCAGTTGGGGGGCGGCTGTTCGCATGGCCGGGGCAGTTGGCGCTGTTCTAACGGGACAGGGGTTCCTGTGGTTATCGTTGCCGACTGTGGCAGTGGGGCCACAGGCCCCGCTCGGCAGGGCCATGCCCCGGCGCCAGGCGCGGCACTCACCCAGGCGAGCAGAGAGACAATGGCAGCTGGGGGCGGCTGGCGGGGGCGGGTTTGAGCGGGGACGCATGTCTACACTGGCAGCGCTTTAGCGTGCCTGGTGTGGCGGCGGCGCAGCGCCCAGCGCCGGGGCACTGTCTACACTAGCGCCGGCGTAGACAAGCAGCGAGCCAGGCCGCGACTCCCCATCCCGCCTGGCCCCGCCCCCTTCCCTCTGGACACGCCCATTCCCCCCGCCTCACGGAGCCTGTGCCCCGCCCCCTCCGCCCACACCTGCCGCCCTGCCCCGCCCCTCCAGCCCCGCGGGCGGCGCGAGCCAGCCCCGGCTCTCGCGAGCTTTGCGGCGAGCCCTCGCCGGCCGGGCCAGTGCCCGTCAGGCGGGCGGTGGGTCGGGATGTCGCTGTCGGGCTCCCCGCCGCGCTGGGCCCCCACCCATGTGCAGGTGACGGTGCTGCGGGCCCGGGGGCTGCGGCCCAAGGCCAAGGGGGCCGGCGGCGGCGGCAGCGACGCCTACGCGCTGATGGCGCTGGGCAAGGAGAAGTTCGCCACCTCGGTGGCGGAGCGCTGCCTGGGCGCGCCCGTGTGGCGGGAGGAGGCCACCTTCGAGCTGCCGCCCCGCCGGCCCGGCCACGGCGGCGAGCCGGCCCTGCAGCTCACCGTGCTCCACCGCGCCCTGCTCGGCCTCGACAAGTTCCTGGGCCGGGCCGAGGTCAGCCTGGCCGGGCTGCAGGAGGAGGGCGGCCGCCGCAGCACCCGGTGAGTCCCGGGGGGGGTCCGGGGGGGCTTGTTGCCCCCCCCCGCTGCCTAGCTGGGGCGGAACGGGCTGGAAGCTCCCGGGGGGGGGGGTCCCTGGCGAGGCGAGCTCGACCAGGCTCGCCCAAGCCACCCACGGTGGGATCGCCCCGGCGTTAGAGCCCCAGCGCGGGCCCTCGCCGAGCGGCGCGTTGCTCGGGCTTGCGGTCTGTCCTGTCTCCCGGTTGGTCTCTCTCGGGCTCAGGCCGTTTCTCTTCATTGCTTCAGTGGGGGGGGGGGTGCGCCTGCCTCTGCCTCTGCCTCTGCCATTCAAGCCCGTTCCCTCTTCCCTGGTCTCGGGAATCCCGCAGTAGATCAGGACCGTTGGATCGCGAGTTGGGTGCATCAGTTTCGCGGTGCAACGTGTCGCATGCCAGCACGTTACCACAATAAAGGGAGCGCCCACAGATGTGTGTGGGATGGAATCAAGCTGGGCTGGCGACCAGGGAGTGCCCTGTGATAACAAGGAGTTCATTTGAGAAGTGGGGAAGCTGTAAATCAGCTGAAGTTTTAATGTGTGTTTCTGTGTAGACAAAAACAAGGAGGAGTCCTTGTGGCACCTGAGAGACTAACAAATGTATGCCCGAATAAATGTGTTAGTCTGTAAGGTGCCACAAGGACTCCTCGTCGTTTTTGTGTACACGGACTAACACAGCTACCCCTCTGAAACCTGTGTAGACAAAGCTGCTATTATTTCCATGGCAAACTTAATCTAAATTTTGCAGATAGGTCCTTAGATTCTGTGGCAGCTTAATTTAAAGTTTTAATAGAATAAATGAGGGAGAATATACCCAGTACAGCATCAAGGATATTAATTTTGATAAATGTAATGTAGTCTGCATTGTCCTCACATTTTCAATTTTCAGTAGGAGAAACTTGTATTGGCCATGCATTGCAGAAGTTGTCAAGGTGGGGGGAAGCAAGTGGGTGAAGGACAGATGAGGTGGTTGATAACTAGGAGGGAGTGGAAAGCAGTTTCAGATTGCAGGATAAACACTTGAGCAGGTGTTTCTGAAACAAATAATGTTGACAGTTAAATTGGATGTCATCATGAGGCTTCTAAAATAACATGCCATTGTGATGAATAGAACCAATTTACATATCTTAGTTATTTTACTGGAGACTTTGGGACAGTATCACTCTGCTTGTTGTTTTGTGTGTAATGTTTCTTTCATGAGAGTTAGAAAAACTTTTTTTTTTTTAACTTAAAGCTTGTATTTGGGAGCACAATTGGTCAATTCAGGAAATGACAAAAATATAGGATTGTTTGAAGGAGAATGATTTTTTTTTAAATGGCATTCTGGGATTTGCTATTCAGTTTCAAGTACTTTTCATCAGATATTCTCAGTTTACAAATGGGAGGATATTTTTTCTGACTCCTAGTCCTGCAGAATCAGACGGGTTCTTTTTTGTGCATTATCACTGGCAGAGAAGATTCTGTGGGTCAAATTATGCTATTAAACACCTTACTGCAAAACAGTGTATACATTAGTGTGTTTGCAGTTAATTTCCTTTCCTTGCAAGCGGAAACAGGGTCTCTGTGTCCCTTTTTGTTTGAGTGCCCAACACAGTTTGGACCCTATGGGTTGGATCATATCCTTTTATAAAAAATAACTGCAGGAGGGGAAATGGGAGGATGAACACTGGAGTTTACAACAGGAGTGAAGATTTAAGTTTTTTAATGTTAGTGTGTTTTAGGTGTGTGCTTATTAAATTATATGTATTTGAAAGGTGGAGTTTATGTTCTGATTTTAGTGGCTTTGGTTTTATACACTCTGGATGTTTACTCTTAAGGCATCATTGCTTCAAAGAGATTATTTGCTTCTGATTTTGCAAGCTGTATTAAGAACTGTACACTGACTTATTTGAAGTGTTTTTAGTAGGGTCAGGCATATTAAAGGTGAGCTAAAAGGCGTGTTTATTACCATAGTTGTTGTTCTCAACTAAAAACTTATTTACATACGAATAATATTTGCACTACAACAGAAAATTCTAGTCAAATGAGTTTGAGATCTTCACTTGCTGCACTACTGTACCCTTCTGCTACTGGGAAGGAAATGACATTAGTAATAAGCTGACTTCAAGATTAGTGTGACAGTTCTCTTCTCTATATGTTTCATACTAGTGAAAATAAAACTTTCCAATGAAAAATATGAACTTGCATATAAACTTCTAGTGCAGGAAAGTACAACTCTATGATAAAAAATACAATCAATGAGAATCTATTTTAGCAGGCTTTGTCTTATTTTTTAACTATACCAGCTATACCTGTTCTTGTTGTTTTCAACATGAAGGGATAGTTTTCTCCTCACGCAAAGTATAGTAATTTTAAATATATATTGTTTTATTTGGATTCATAAAAATGTATACAGAAGCTTTGAAAACCCTAACAATACTTAAACTTATAATAACCATAACTGTCAATCAGCATTAAAAACAAATGTACAAATTAATTGAATAAGATTGATTGATTCATTCAAGATCACAGTTTGTTTAAATGTAGTTTTCTTAGGGGGTTAACTTGTTATAGCATAGCCCCCGAGGAAAACTACTTGTTTTGTTTGTCTTGAAGTATGATGCCTGAACTAATGACCATCGGTGTATGGTAATTCAAATAAAGGGATTTTTTTAAAGGATTGTATCTACATTCCTTTGAGGAGGAAATCATTGACAAGGTCATCTAAGTAGATAATCTTTAAGACTTTTTTTTTAATTAAAACTGTAGTTGAGTCTTGATAGCACAGTCTTTTCTAAAGCTCCTGTGCAAGTATTTCAGTACAGACAAACTTAAGTTCGCTGGTGCTGTTGTACATATACATGAGTCAGAATAGCATGTTCACAGAAGCTGTGTTGGTTATCTCTAGCAAAGTCTGACTACTTGTGTTACCAAAAAAAAAAAAAATTAAAAAAAATCCTCTTCCTTTGAAATGATGAAACTGTCTTATTGATTCAGTGTTGGGGTCAGTCTTTTGCTAGTCATATCTGGAGGAGACTAGGATTGCATTTTATAGGTTAGTCAATGTCCATTTTTTAACCTTTTTTCTATTGTGGAGGCAGTAATGGCTTGGAGTAGGATATGGGTTAGAGGGAAGTTTTCAATGTTTACTTCTGTTTTGAGATATACTTGGTTTTTGTATATAAATCTTTAAAAAGAAACAGTAACAGTTCACACTGAGAACAGTGAAGTCACCCAAGAATATTTAGCAAGTTTGTAAAGGCCTCTTGTTTAGGTGAAGAATGAAAGTACTGTACAATGCAAGTCATAAACACTCTTGTTCTTAATAAATAAATACCCTTGAAGGATATAATCTCCTTGAATAGTAGCTAATTCAGTAAAGTGTTGGTTTCCATTAACTGTGCAATGGAAATTGTATGAAGTTAAAGATTTTTCCTGCTAGCTTTGTACAGCTATCAACATTGCTTTCTCCTATTTGCTGTTTTAATGTAAATGCTCTTGGCTGCTCTGAAATTGGCAAGATTCTGGTTTCTACTGTGAGACTATTCTTAATGGAATAACAGTGTGAGGCTAACATACACTCTAACCATATTATAGACTAATGCTTGTCAATGAGCTATTTTAACTCACTGGGGTAGATCAGCTAGGTAATCTCACGAGGGCAGGTTTGGTCTTTACGTTCACAGAAGTGATAGATTTGGCAGCACTGGCTTCTTGTAAATTGATTATGCCCATGTAAAGCCGCCTCCTAAAGGACTCACAGCCATGAATGCTGGGTTTAATGTGGAGTTAGTTTTCTTCCAGGGACTAATTTTTTTTAAAATGGTTCTGGGCTGAAATCAGGCTTACAGGAGCATTAGCACCAACTTGGCCCATAAGCAACACTCATTGGTTCTTGACAAAGCTGTGTAGTGCTCTGTTGTGTCGAAGAGCTCTCAAACACAAATGTCTAATGAAAAATGTAACTGTTTTTTTAAAATGCATTGGAAAAGATGGCATATGGCAGATCTTTATAGCCTATCATAGGAAACGTGTCAAGTTTTAAATATTTACTATTTTGGACTTTAAAAGCTCTTCAGCCATCAAGGTTCAGTATGCAGGAAACTTACTCCACTAGTGGTGTACGATTCTTCCAGGTTTGCTTTTTTTCAAAGGTCTGAAGAAAATTAAGGAAAAACCTAGTAATGCCTCTTGGAAAACGTAGTTTTGTCAATAACTGTTTTCATATCTTGTTTCGTGCGTTGAAACTTCCTTGTCATTGGGCTGTTGGCTATTGGATTTACTTTAAATTTTGTTGAAGAGGCTATAATAAAATAACCCACATTTTCATTTGAAGTTCTTCTTCTAACCCTCCCACTTAGGCTATGTCTACACTATGGACCTTACAGCAGCACGACTGTACTGCTGCTGTGGTGCCGCTGTACGGCCTCCTGTGCCGCTGCTCTATGCTGGCTGGGGAGAGAGAGCTCTCGGGTTGGCATAAGCAAATCACCCCTAACGTGCGGCGGTAGCTGTGTCGGCAGGAGAGCATTTCCCACCGACATAGCGCTGTCCGCAGTGCTGCTTTCGTCAGGGTGGTTTGTTTGGTTTAATGCCCCCGACCAGCAAAAATGCTACTGTAGATGTAGTCTTAGCTACAGTGTGCAGAATATATACAGTCTTGGCACTGA
Source organism: Natator depressus (assembly GCF_965152275.1). Lineage (NCBI taxonomy): Eukaryota > Metazoa > Chordata > Testudines > Cheloniidae > Natator > Natator depressus. Next base: position 2,406,549 of record NC_134259.1, read on the forward strand.
CTGCTGACACGCACATTGTTCGCTAATTAGTCTGCGGGGAAGGTGCCTACGGTTTGTTGCACAATATTGCAGAGATTGTGTTGCTCAAAGTAAATAGCTATTACTTGCACAACAACTTTTCTTAGAAATGATGGCTGTACTTAAGTTAATAAAAGTTGCATTCCTTGAATATTTAAAGCTTTTTTGTTTGAAAACAGTCAACTGGGACCATTTTAGTAAAAGGGCTATGCAAAATTTACAGGATAAGCTCACTGATGTACATTTGGAGCCAGAAAATACGTAAGAACGTTCCTTGAATTAAACACACTTTTAAGTCACAAGAATGGCCAGTGGCTTTTTACATTTAAATGCAAAATATATTCATTTTTATACTTTATTATCTAAGGCTTGATGAGTGGAACTTATTCAACTCACATTCTCTGATACTCCAATGAGAACGGTCGACATTTCTAGTGTAGGTTTCATTTTAGGGATTTTGTAATTTGGCTGTTAGTCCTAGGCTGACACTTGGAAGACAATTGCTTTAATAAAACTTGAACTCAAGTTTTATCACCCCTTTCTCTTGAATGCATTTCTTCAGGAGAGCTTTTGATGTTTGTCTGAAAGTGGAAAGTCATTTTAGGGTCAACTGTCCGAAATAGTTTTGAAACCAACATTATTTCTGTTCACCCCCAATGTGTAGCAGTGCAAAAACGGGCAGTAAGGAATTTTCATGTTTCATGCTTTTCATTCCTCTTGTGATGGAGTACTTCTATTAGTTTGCTTTAATTTAGTAGTTAAGCTGTGAGGGAAAATCCCAGCTCCTTTCCTCTTACAGTTTGTATGGCAACTTCCACCTTCTCTCTGTGTGTGTGTGTGTGTGTGTGTGTATATATATATATATATATATCTTCTTACTATATGTTCCATTCTGTGCATCCGATGAAGTGGGCTGTAGCTCACGAAAGCTTATGCTCTAATAAATTTGTTAGTCTCTAAGGTGCCACAAGTCCTCCCGTTCTTTTTGCGAATACAGACTAACACGGCTGCTACTCTGAAACCTGTCAGTTCTGAGGGGTCAGCAGATATACAGCTCCTAGTGATTGGCAAGAAACTATGCATGAAGCCAGTAAATACCTAGTTTCAGAGTAGCAGCTGTGTTAGTCTACTCTTTGTGCCAACAAGATTGAAATGTCATCAAGTAGTACACCTTGCCTGGTAATTGAACAAGTTTAATAGTCTAACATAAAGAGCCTGCAGTGTTTAAAACTGTAATTTCAGAAACAGATAAAGAGTTCAAAATATAAGTGCAGAAGTCCTGTCTCTAAAGAATCTTGCTTTTGGTACCTTGATTCTGAATCAGTATTGTATTAACAGACTAAAGTAAATAGAAACATCCAACAATAAGGTGCTTGATTCCGCAGAGGAAATTATAGGCGTTTTCCCTCTGCTGTTCAGGAGCTTCTATATTTGAAAAGTATTGAAATAGTTACTGAACAGAGACTTGGAAAGAAAGGTATGGGGGAGTATGGAGAGTGCCTTGACTGAACTATTTCAGGTGTAAATGTGTAACTGAATCTCTGCAGTTCATTCTGTTGCACTGGTGCCTTTTCTGGCGTACCTGCTTCTCCTTTTAACCTCTGGAAGTTTCAGGACGCAGAAACAAAGTATAAAGTTTGGGAAACCAAAGTGAAATGTTACTTTACCCTTCCTCATTTAATTAATTTTAGTTAATGACTCTCATCAGTGCTTTAATATTATCTCCTTGAGAAACTGTTAGTTTTGTTTTGTTTTTCCCCATGGGACCTTGCCTACCAGTTCTGAGTTTGTTAAAGTCTTCTCTTTTGAAGTCCATGGTCCTTATTCTGCTGCTCACTATTTCCTTCCCTTAGAATCATGAAATTGATCATTTCACCCAGATTGCCTTCCACCTGCAGATTCACAACCTATTGGTCACATTCAAGTCTAGAAGGGCTGCCCCCTGTTTATTTCTTTCACTTTCTGAAACAATAAATTGTCTCCAATATATTCCAAGAACTTATTGGACATTTTGTGTTGTCAGATTACTTTTCCAATAGATGTCTGGGTAGCTAAAGTTCCCCCATTACTACCAGGTCTTGTGTTTTGGATATTTGTTTGTTCTAGAAATGCCTCTTCCACCTCTTCTTCCTGATTTGGTGGTCTGCAGTAGAGTCGTACCGTGAGATCATCTCTATTTTTCCCCCTTTTTGTCTTTACCCAGAAACTTTCATCTGGTCTGCCAGGGTGGATTTGATTTAAATCAAATCGATTTAAATCACTAGTCAGGAAGATTCGATTTAATCATGGATTTCTACATAAAAGTGCATTCTTGTTGGTTTTTATAACCTTAATATATATTCTTCACAACTCAGAGATAGATGAAGGTTTCATTTTTAGAAGGTACACACTACACATTTTTAAAGTGATTTATTTTGAAAACTTTTCAGATTAGTTTTACAGCTATATCATAAAATGAATGATTATTTCATTTACCAAAGGTAATTGAAGCAGATGTTTATGAAGTCACTGGGAGGTGAACTATCTCCAGTTCAACAGGTTAATCATTAATATTTGGAGGATTTTCTTGCCATGCTGTATTAGGAGGAGAACATCAGCAGACAGACATTTAAATTGTTTTATTTAACTATTGCTCGCCTTTATATATAATTTATTTAAAAACATTTTTGCTATTAACAAGCATGTTATCTCCGGAGACACAAATCCATAGTTTGAGAACTGCAAAACTAAGCAGCTCTGATGGTATCTTCTACTGAGTCCCATTGGGTAGTTAAAAAGATTAACCTAAATCTATACAGAAGCCCCTGGAACCACGTAAGATTGGGTCCCTAATCCATGAACTATTGGAACTCATTTACAAAACTTTTCTTAAACATTACATGAATATATTGTCTCATACTATAGAATTAGAATTTATAATCCCTATTCCATGATGAGAGATCTTTGAGCTATAATGTATCATAATTAAAACTATCTTTAGATAGGCTTTTCCTCAAAAAGCATTTTATCCAAAAAATCCAATTTAAATAAAAAAATCTAATTTTTTTAAAAAACAAAATCATTGATTTTTATCCACCCTGGGTCTGCCTCACCACCGTCTGGATCTTGGAACAAGTGTATATATTCTTGATGTAAAATGCAGCATCTCCTCCCCTTTTACCCTGCCAGTCCTTCCTGAAGAAGCTGTACCGCTCCCGCTATACCTGTATTCCTGTCATGGGCCTTATCCCACCAAGTCTCTGATGCCAGTTAAATCATGGTACATGAAAAAAGTTATTTTAGCAGGGATGCTAAGGAAGTGACCTCACCTCTGCCCACAGTAAGCTCTCTGATCCTTGTCTAAACATGAAGTAGTTTCCCAGCTAGGGAGTCTGTTTTCTCCCTTTTCCCTCTGCCATATTTTTCTGTGGCTTGCATTAACCAGAGTTTGTTTTCAAAGCTTCTGTAACATTTTGACTTTCTTTTGCAGGTGGTATACACTTCACTCCAAACCAGGCAAGAAGGAAAAAGAAAGAGGAGAGATTGAGGTGGATATTCAATTCATGAGGAGCAACATGACAGCCAGCATGTTTGATTTATCCATGAAAGACAAGTCCCGGTCTCCATTTGGCAAGCTGAAAGGCAAACTCAAAGGAAAGCGGGCCAATGGACTGCCTGACACAGCATCAGCCATCATTCCCAGCATAACTCACTCACCAGCTGATAGTGAAGAGGAATCATCTGAGAAAGAAAAGAAAAAATCCAAGATCAAAACCCTGTTTTCTAAACCTGGTTTGCAGAAAACCTCCCTCTCCCAGTCCATGTCAGTTTTACCTGCTTTCCAGCCAGTGACAGAGAAAGTTAGGCTTAAACCTGGTGACTTTCAGTCAAATTGGGGGGAAGATAAGTCCTTTCCTCCAAATTCAGAAAGTGAGTATTTCCTCTCATAATATTAAACTTTATTACTATCTTAAATCTTTGTTCAAAAGAGAGCTTGATTTTGATACAGTAGATCAATTTATTGACAGAATATTAGCAAAGATTCCACCCATTATTCTTATGAAAAAGAAAATGACAAAGTATTTGAAGATGTTGGCTAAAATAAGCATTAAAGCACTGTTGGTAGTACATTTGTAGGTGGGTGATCAGATGCAATTTTCTTTTATTGTATGCGTTTTGTTTAAAACAGTAGAGCTGATCAGGAATTTTCCGATGAAATGCTCTGCCTGATTAGGAGTGGGGTCTTGAACCTGGGTGTCTGACATCCTAGGTGAATGCCATAGCTACCAGGCTTTTGGCGAGTCTGCTGGTATGGGTGCATGTCTCTTTGCACTCCAAAAAAAAAAAAAAAAAGGTGTTTGTTCCGAATGCGGAATGAAACCAAATATCAAATCCGTAATTTTTTTGTGAAATGGAGTTCTTGTTTTCTGGCCAACGCCGCAAAACAGGACTATTGTAGCTGTATGTTCATAGATCCATTGAAAAAAATTTAAGAAGAATTTGTCTGAGACCATTCTTTGTATTGCTGGAGCCATTTTGGATGAAATAGAATACTTCTTCCTTGTGATCTGCCACTTACTGTGTGACTGTCATAGAAAATTGCCTCCTGCGTACATGCCATGCCATTCCCCCCCCCCCCCAAATAACAAAAACCCCAAAAACATAAACAACCCAAACACCTGTACAGCAGAGGTTTCCAAACTGTGAGGCCTGGGACTTTTGATGGGGTGCAGCAGGGCCTGGGATGGTGGGAAGAGAGCGGCGCCAGCCCCTCCCTGTCCCCAGCTATGCTCTGGTCCTTCCCGCAGCTGTGTTCCTGGCCCCACGCCTGGCCCTGCCCACACTCTCAGCCCTGTGGGGGGCCCCCCCACACACAGCTGCAGTCCCAGCCTCGGTTCCCTTTCCCTTGTCCGCATCCTCTGGCTCTGTGGGGGACATGGCACAGACTGGGTAGGGTGGGCCCAACCCACAAAAGTTTGGGGACCACTGCTCTACAGGGTGATACTCCTGCTTTAGATAAATTTTCTGTATCTCTAAACATAATTTTTCCATTGTCATGAGTAATCATTGAGTCTTTCAGCACTTTAGACTGTAATATTGACTGTCACCAGGAAATATGTTTTTCATAGCTTTAATGTCTCATTTTTTTTCAGAGGCCTTTGGAAACAAAGCCGAAGATAACTCACTACATGTTCCTGTACTCATGGCTCATAAGAGAACAGCAAGTGCAGACAATAAGCAACTAAACGAAATAACCTCCAGCAACACCAAGAAAGAAGGGCTCTCCTTACTCAGTGGCCTTAAATCCAAAAATGATCCCACACCCCGATCCAATGTGTGTATCAATGGTAATCATGTTTATCAGAAGGAAAGTGAAACAAAAAAGGAAACCATGCCAAAGGACAACACTCCTTCCTCTTCCCCTCAAACATTCAGGAAAAACCAGCCCTCTGAATCGGAAGAAAACTTGTCTTCCAAATCCACTAAGGAACATGAAAAGACAGGAAGAGTGTCTCCTAGCAGAGGTTTCTCTGGCTCTCCCTCACTGGAGTCCTTTAAGTCTATGACCCTACCATCATACAAACTGCTTAGCGGTGGAGATTTAGTGGGAAATAGTGCTTCACTGAGTTTAGAAACTGCAAAAGAAGAAACTAAAGAGGACAAAAACCAAGAGAACAAGAAGTCTTTATTGTCTCTAGTCACAGGAAGAAAGGAAGTAGTGAAAAACAATGATGTAGAAAACATGTCTGACATGACTTTGAAGGAGAGAGAAGCCAAACTTCTTGAAGAAAAGAAGAATGAAAAAGACGTAAAACCTGTTGAAATCCCTAAGGACTATAACCAAGAAAGTACTCCGAAAAACAGCAACACAGCAGATGTCCCCAGAAACAAGAAATCACATAACCCCTTTGACGAATCGCTCATGGATGAACAGAAACCAGAAAAGTCTGCAGCCTCTGCAAGGACAATCCAAACCAAAGCTGTCAAACCCAGGTTAGTCTTGTTTTATTTCAGTTTCAGATTCTGATATAAAGCACTGCAGACGTATGGCTAGACTGGCCCACTTCCTGCCACAAGGTAACATTTCTGTAACTGTTGCCCTTTACAGCATCTCTTGTGGGGGACTCATTTATATTTCACTACTAGATGAAAGTTTAACCAGTTACACACTTATTAAGATTATTGGTATAAATATTAACTTTTACTTCCATTCTTAACCAATTTAACTTCATATATGTGTCGATGCACTAACATAATGGTTTTTCGTGCCTGTATCTTTTCAGATAGTATGAAGTAATTTATTCCGTGTTGTTCTATTAATCCATAACAAAAACTAACAGTATTCTCCTGCATTACTGTCTAAGTTCGGAAGTGGGTAGAAGGGCTGAAATATCACCTTTAATCAAGCCTATTGCTCTCCACTATAATTCTTGCTGTGGCTTGGAGAATGGCAAATCTTGGAACACATCTGCTTTTGGCATCATTCAGTTTCATGAAGTAGATTTCTGGGGTTGTATGTGAGACTTTTTTCAGAAATTCTGCTCTGTGACTTACATATGTGAAAGAAGCGTGGCCTTACTAACAAGTGTCCTGAGCTGTCTGTCTTTAACACTAGATCTTCAGTTACATTTATGTTTAAACACCTTGTGTGTAAATGCAACATCTTAAGCTATTATGCTATTAGTACTTATGTCTTGGATGCAAAAGAAATTATGTACAATTGCTTTAAAAGTAGACATCACCCTAGTAAACTTTGATTTGCATGTAGCAAACTTTACAACACAAGTTTTTTGCATCACAAGTATTGGTATTGCATAGAAAATATTTAAACATAAAATGTTTCAGCTTGTTTTATTGGTCCATTAAACTCTTAAGTCCTTGCAGTTCCTTATACATCATTAGTATGTTGCAAATTTTGTGAAATCTACCTTTAGAACTTGTCTTTGTCTGTCTCTCACATGTTGCATCTGCAACTGACACACAAGTTTTTGTCCCTTTTACAGACTGGGAATGTCATCAGAGGATGAAACCGAAGCCACGCTTCCTACTTCTGTGCCTGATTCCTTTCCTGCTTTCCTTTCTGCACATCATTCTAGTAATGACAATAACCCTTTCACTTCTAAAGTGGGACAAAAATTTAAAGCACGAAACTCTGTTAGCCCTCTTCCTCCATCTCTCATTTCTGGACAATGTTCTAATGACAATAATCCTTTCATTTCTGACTGGGGACAGGAATCCAAAGCACAAGACTCTGAAAGCTTCACTAGTCCTCTCTTGTATTTCCCCCATCCTCCTGCAACTCTGGGGCATATTTCTTCTCATCTCCTTTCTACTCCCCATTCTATTGACAATAACCCTTTTGTGTCTAAACTGGGACAGGAATCAAAAGTGCAAGACTTCAAAAACTTTACTAGCCCTCCCTCTTTCTCCCTTCCTTCTGCTGTTTCTAGCAAAAGCTGTTGTTCCTTTGCAATAAACTTTGCTGATTCGGAGCATCCTGCTTTTGTTTCTTCAGAGGAGTCTCAAAATGAAAGTTTGACTAATGATACAAATGCTGTATCAAATTCTCTGGGGTCACGGTCTGAGTCTCCTCCTCTACCTGTGTATGAAAGAGTTGGGCAGACGCCAAAGAAACAATGTGATGCCAAAGAGGTACAGATAGTATCACCGGATAACAAAAATAACAGAGGCTTTAAGAAATCAGTTACCTTTCATCTTGATGAGTTGGAAAATACTGATTCCAGCAGAAATCATGCTGAGGCTTTAGACAGAGAGCCACGTGAGAGATGGCATCCTGATCAACGTGAAGAAATGTTCACTACTGATCCAACTGTAATAGAAAAGAGACGAGGGTTTGCCTCTGTGCTGGGTATGGAGTGCTACCCTTCGTCTAAACTCTGTGATGAAAGTAGGAATTCTGTTCAGAACAATGAGAGCACTGTTCAGGGTGACGTTGAAACCAGCAGTACAAGTGCTGAAACCTGGATGAAAGATAGCAAAGAACTAACTTCACTCTCCAAGTCTAATTATAGCCTTTCACCTGGGAATGCTGTGGTACAGCCATCTTCTGCTGAAAGCAAATTAAACGAGGAGCAAGAACTATGTAGTGGAAAGAAAATTAAGCATTCACTCAAAATGGAAGAATTTGGGCTCACATTAGAGTCCAAGGTAACTCATGCCATCAAAAGTGACTCTTCAGTTCAAGTAGAGCTGCCAAAACCCACCCCAAGAGTTCACACATTGCTCCCTAAGGCCCTTAACAAGTCAGAGGATGTTACTGAACTCAATCCTCTATTTGCAAAGCCAAAGCCTATCCGAAGAAATGCTGTAAAACTAAATAAGTGTGCACCTGTTTCTCTGACTGGTAGACTGAAAGATGAAGAGCTGCTTACTTCATCTGACAGCACAATGTCTGGGTCTGAATTTGTGTTTCATAGAGAGAATCCCATGAACCCACACGAAAACCCAGCATGTGACAGCTTATTAAAAACAGCCACTCTGTCAACTACACATCATCTTGACAGAGATGATAGCAATAATGGACACCTAAAACACAAAATTTATGGTCATGATGATTCATTATTTGACTCTGGAACAGACCTTAAGTCTGCCATTCCAATTACTGGAGATCAGAGTCGAACACATGTTGGCCTTCCAGTTATTCTAGAAGTAGGATCAGATGATGAGCTTCTAGAGAACTATCAAAAGAACAATGAAATGACTGCAATTTATAAAAGTTTTCCAAATACTGAAAATCAGTGTGTAGATTCATTGTCTGTCACTGAGGAAGAAAAATTCAGTTCAGATATGAGCTCTACTGATAGAGCAAGTATATTGCTTCAGAAGGGAGAAGGTGGCCCTTCTAAATCATCCAAACTAAATTCAGTAGTAGACATTCATAGTGCAAGCAGCAAGACTAGTGAGTCAGGTTTAGATATGCTGTCTTATCCCAGTGAGAATGGATGTGTTGTTGAGGAACAGGAACCAAAGGAATCTAGCAGTATTACGGAAAGTAGGAAGAGTGATTTTTTTGAGCCCTCTGAAAAGTCTGTTTCTTTTACCTCCCTGTCCAGTTCTTCCCAACTCTCCCCTTCCTCTAGTTCCCTCCAATCTGACGCTTGCAACAATAGTAGAGCAGAATCAGTGAAAAAGCCACCAGCAGAGAGCTTCAATCATAAAGTCGAAAATGCTGGCAAGAAGAAGGTGCTTCAGGCATGGGTTTCACCCTCTGAGACACTTCCCAATCAAACACAGCAGAATGGTGGAAGTGTGTCTGTTAAGCACAGGTGAGAATATGGGGAAATACATAGAAAATGTCTGTGTTGTACAAGACATAATTTTGTCTGCTGCAAAAATATCATGATAGTTTTTTCATTTTGATGGGACTTCATACAATCTTAACTTGGTCTGACTTTTGGACCCTGTCAGAGTTCTATACCGTACCAGTGTAAGACCACCAAAACTTTTATTAGCAAAAAATCAGTGATTGCACCAAACAGAACTGTGCGCCCAAAAACTTATACTGAGCAGTGGCAGTGCTTTGTGCAGATCTAACATTCACAATACTTCTGTTATTTATGGCAAGTTGTTTATATTAGGGAACTCATTGCTCATTAGTCAGATATGGATTTATGCTTTTTGAATAATGCTACTTTAATACTACAAATATTCTGGTGTCAACAGCTGGATTTGGTAAACTGCATTGTGATCTCTAGCTTTTCAGAAATGAGGAAATACAATCAAAGGCAGTACTGAGAACTGTGTTGTTCCCTTAACTAGTAAAGATTTCTAAGTATTAAAATATACTACAGACAAACTTACTTCATGTGACTAATAGGCCTGACTCCCAGATGACCAACATGCTTTTGGACGTCCAGAGCTGTTCACAGCTCCAACTGACTGGCACCCCATTATAGTCTGAGGTGCAAATTGGGGCTGTCTTTTCCTGTGAAACTCTGCTGGCCTCAGAACTGCTTTATCTGTCTCACGTATTGTAGAGCTCCACAGTAGGAACTGCAGGGAATTACTGTTCAGAAATTGATTGAAACGCAGTTGGATGACTTACTTCCACTTTTTAAAATTGCCATTACAAATGGGTCTAGAGAACACAAGATTATGTCTAGGCATCTAGTGTGCCTTATGCCAGAATTAGTCCATTTAGAGAAGATGGAATAAATCTGCTGCCCAAGAACATATTTGGTATGTAGACTTCTAATGAAGATAATGTGGGAAAATTATGTAGAATCTAACTCTTATAGTAATTTGTGTGTAGTTTAAAAACAAAAACAAACCCACAACCAAACAAAAACTAAGCACTCATGAATATAGTGTAAGCACCTCATGTAACCAACTTCTGTTATGTGATGATTCCAGTTACCATGATACTGTTTCTTTTTTTGTTTGTTTTTTGAATGCAATAAAAATAAGTCATCAGAACAGTGTGTGCGCGTGTGTGTGTGTGCGTGCGCGTACGTACACACACCCAATGGAAGACTATAACTGGAGGTAGAACTCTGTCCTGGAACTGAATTTCTCGTACCTTGAGGTGTCTAAGGAAATTCATTAAATTCCCTCATGTTCAGTCTTACTGGATTTATGAACCTGTTGAATGCTTTACTTGTGATAGGATATCAAGATGTTAAGGAACTGCCTAAACAAGGTGCGGCTTTTGTTTCAGACCTCATCCTGTGAAGCCAATGAACACCACAGCAAATAAGTCGCAGACTAAAAATTTGACCACAACCACAAAAATGGATGAAAACTGGACTGAGAGCAATAGAAAGGTATGAAAGAAATTGAAACTTGGGTTGTAGCTTCATAATGGTTACTGTAAACTTCATAGCTTCCAGGGCACTCAGTGTGAACTTGCCTACTCAGGGTAACTTACATTTTTTGGCTCTGACACTCAAGTGATATCTGTCAAAGGATTTCCTTATTTTCTCTATTTCCCAGCACTGGGAGGAAGAAATTGAATTCACTTTTTGTTCTTATTCAGTGCAAAAAGAGGCTCCTGATGGGGTCTCCCAAGGAACTGTGGCTGTACTACTAGAGTAAACCCAGAAGTGCTCTTTGGTTCCCCACTAGATGGGTAGGTTGATGGGGAGGCTTGGTTGTGAGCCAGGAAGATGACTAGTAGGAGTGCCTGGGTGGAGGGTGACAAGTAAATATGCTACTTTGTAGGCAATCCTTGCTGTCTCCAATGTGTGGGGTGTGGCCACTGTAGTCTGGAGTCTGCTTACACCGTACTTACTCGAGGTGGTTGTGGGCAGGTAGTCGCTATCTGCTGCACTGGTGATCTTCCTTTCAGCAGAGACTAGTGGGACCCATCACCTTGTAACTTGCTGCATTGGCAGCTTCCATGATTAAGAACTTCCTCCACAGTCTGAAAGCCCAAATGCCCATTTGTTAACGCAGGAGAATGTTGCCTCAAAAAAGTAGGTCATATTTCTAGACGTGCATGGCTAAAAGCTTTCACCTTCTTTCTCTTCCCCTCAAATCTGTGAAAAGTATTGTCTGAGTGTTTGCATAAGTTCTGATCCCTGAGGCACCATTAGATAAGAGGTCTGTAAAATGAGAGCAAACCATGTTCTGAGAAAATTCAGAATTCCAGGCACACACTGGCTTGTAATGTAGGATTCCTCATCTTAAGGAGTGTCTACATGCCTGCGTGCCCTACCCCAAATGGCAGTGAATCTCAGAGCCTGGTGCAGCTGACCTGGACTTACGCCGCAGTGCTGAAAATAGGCATGTAGCCGTTACTGCTCTGGCTCTGAGACTTCTAAGTAAATGGCCATAAAAGAAAAATGTGACTGAAAAGTTGAATTTTTTCACTTAAACTCAGGTGTGCTGTCCTTCAGAGTCTACAGAAGCCTGTTTTCTTAAACATCTGTTGTTTCCAGACCACACCTTAGCTGTACAAATACAAAACTATTCCCTGTCATGCCACTGAGATACAGCTATGAATAAGTCTGCTGTACAATGAGTATTTAGTACTAAAGTAATATTTGTGCTAATACTACTTTTATTTTTGCTGCAATAAAAAGGCAGCATAACCGGTTACTTAGCGGCGGTTACTAGAAATCATCCCTACCCAGCGCTTAAACCAGCAAACATCATTTTAATGTTAAGAATAACTCTCCAGCAATGTATTGCTAATTTGTCAAAATAGAAAATGATGGTAACTGTCTTTTTAAAATTTCAGTCTCAAGGTCGTCAAGTATATTCACTGCTGTTTAACCTGAGCTTGAATCTCACTTTATTCAGTATATTGTAACTTGTGGTTCTGTAGATCTTTCAGTGCTAATATTACATGAGGAATTTTTTATGCAAGTCTTTAGGCCATTGATGTCCTGGGGTCATAACTCATCTGTCCTTTGTTACGGACTCAAATTTACCCTTAAACCCCCTGCAAACCTGGCATTCACATATAACTGTAAATTGCTGACAAATATAGAGCCATAAAATTGAGGCTATGGAAAACTCTACCAAATTTTGTCTCCATTGTGAGTCTTACTTCCCCTTAGAATAGATGCCCTCGGCTTCCTAAATCCTACAGTATCAAATATTCTTGTGCCATAAAAGTGCAGTATTTAAATATTTTTCCTGTTACTTTCCTTTCCACATAATCTATTGTTATAAAGCTCCACCTTTCCACATTTTGGAAGTGCATGACTATCTGCCAATAATGATAACTTTGCTGTCATTTCTAGCTGCCATTGCTAAGTGCCCTAACAGATGTTTCTCTTGCAATAGCAGTTGCATTTGTATCACTTTACCATACTGGTTTGGTCTTGCAGCTTTTCCCTGTCATTGCTGATGTTGCAAGCCTGGCAGGTTTTGTCCCTGGGGAACTTGCTTTTCCTGTTCACTGAAGTAGTAATGACTAATAAATCCTGTCAAGTATCAGAGGGGTAGCTGTGTTAGTCTGGATCTGTAAAAGCGGCAGAGAGTCCTGTGGCACCTTATAGACTAACAGACACATTGGAGCATAAAAAGCTTATGCTCCAATACGTCTGTTAGTCTATAAGGTGCCACAGGACTCTTTGCTGCTAATAAATCCTGAAATGCCAGTTGTGTGAAACTTTTAACAAGATGTAAAGTACAGTAATTTCTTTGAAGAGCAATACTGTTTTGGTAACAAATATCCCTGGAATTCTTCAGCCTTCCCTGAATACAAAGATCATTAGGCAGTCTTCTCAGATTACTGTAAAACACTTATTTCTGCACTGACCCTGTCTGTCCTCTCTCTCCAAAAGAAATATGATCCTTCGGACCCTGCCTATGCTTATGCTCAGTTAACACATGATGAGCTGATCCAGCTGGTGTTGAGACAGAAGGATACCATTACAAAGAGAGATCTCCAGGTGCGGGAGCTAGAAAACTACATTGATAACTTGCTTGTCAGAGTCATGGAAGAAACTCCCAACATTCTTCGGGCTCCATCTCCAAAAAATATGGCTGGAAGGATGTAAAACCTCTGCCAGTAAATCTGAATAAAGGACTGGACTCCCATCTTGTTACTCAAACTTCACAGGTAGATAATGTGAAGTTGCTGATGTTCTGGTATCTGCTGCCTACAAAAAAAAAAAAAATCACCTTTCTGTGTCTCTTGCAAAAAGTTGATTCCACTTATCTGGAGACTAGTTAATAATTATACCAGGTCTTGAATACATAAGCCAAAAATACAGTAGTCAGAAGTCTTCCTTTCTGGTACACTGTAAATATTTTACCGCCACCTGGGAGGCATTGTTAAAGAATGTAATCAGAGGCCTGAGATTCATGTGGCTGTGAATGTTTTTGAAGCCATTTTTCTCAGTGAGGTACTGATGGTTGTTGGCTTCTGAGCTTCTTTATTTTATTAGTATTGGGAGTTTAGATTAACGGTTAGTGTTTTAAAAACTGAACCATTATTTCTCAGACTCAGAACAACAGTTGTTCGTAATTCTGAGACTTAAGTTATAGTGCAATATAATATAATATAATATATAATATACACTAATTCAAGGATTTGATTGCTTTGTTCAAATAATTATATTACAGAAGTTGAAATGCACTCCAGAAAGAGGTTTGGTAACCATAAGTTGCCTTATTGTAAAAAAAAATGTAATGTCCTTTAAACGTGCTATAAAATTGGAGGGCCTTTAAATCTACATGAAAATGTGATTGTACTAATGAAGTGTCTACATCTCATTTTGGGAAGGGAAGCGCAAAGCCTGTATAAAACTAGTGTTGAAAAATTTCAAAGCAGTGCTCTGAGCAGGCTCTTATGGCTGCTTTAATATAGCAAAAATCAAACAAAGATACAATTGCCATTCGACTACAAGATTAAAGAACAGTTACGAATTTTAGATGATACAGTGATCTGAATTGGGAGCTGTTTTGTTTCATAGCCATCATATTCCTGATTTGAAGGTTCTTGTTCAAACTAGGGGGCACACAACTCCCATACAGTTTACTTGGTATCCTGTATAAACATGTATGCACCAGTTTCCTTTTTGGTGTACATGCTTAGTTTGTTTATATTGCTATGCACAGCAAGTCGTGAAGATTTTTCTATTGTGCCACTCAAGATCATAGCTTTTTAAACATGCTGTATTTGGGAAACTAGGACTTACAGTATGGAACAGCTGTCCCAGTTGATTCATATGGAACATCTAAACTGTATATATCTATATGTGGATAAAGTAAAAGGCACATGTGACCTGGTTCTCTTAGTAAAGGAGCATTCAAATGATGGCTTTTAAAAATGTCTGGTTTCCAGTAATAAGACTTGTGGTTGAGAATGTTGGAACAGGTTTTATTTTAAATGTAGTCAGAAGACATCGTGCTGCTATTTTGCAAGATAAATCAGATATCTCTGTCTGAATCTTTTGCCTTCGTCTGCTGTAACTGTGCAGTTTGCCATGGGACAGGCATTTCCCATTTATATCTGATAGCAAACAGCAAGACACTCGCAAACAATCATTTTAGGAGGCTTACTTTAAATCATTCTTTTAGGATAGTGTTGATAGGAATTGTCAGTAAAACTCAGCACTTTGATGGAAAGTTGTGATTGGATTCAGCATTACTTTACATCCACATTTAATGTTGGGGCTGATGTGTGGCAAGCTCTCAATTTTAACAGCTCTGTGCTCACAGCTCTCAAATTGACTTCTTGAAGGCACAGTGAGGTTCAGTGATACAATATTATAGTACTTTGGATAATCTGTTTTTAACATCTAGCATGTATTGTGAAGCAAAAAAATAAAAATAAAACAAACTCTACCCTTTATGAAGGTGAAAGGGTCCATTAAGTCTTCCCTAAAGTTCCGAGTGATAATTTCACCTATAGTTTAGGAGGGCACAGTTTCTCACAGTATTCTTTTCATTAAAGCACTTTAATGAGAGGTGAGACAAGTTGAATTTCCTGTTAGCCTTTTAATAGTCTGTTGCCTTATATTTAATATTTTCATAAAACACTGGAGACCACTGCAAACTTCTCAAATATTTTTTCTGTAGCGAAGCCTAATTTAATCTATTTACATAGAAGAAATCAATGTTTACTGGAATTGTATATAAATATATATGCTGTTAAGTGCATTTGTTACTTTGTGATTGGTTATGTGATTACAAAAGTGTAGGCAAAACTTCACTGCCGTATCATACAACTTTCCTTCAATGGAAGCCATAAACGAAATAATTCATAATACTATGAATGAAAGGTTTAAGGTGTAATGTTCCTTTCTAGGACCACAGGTACATAGTAGCAATGAGTGGTTGAACAGATGACTTCAGTTAAGGGGTAAGTTTCAATGTCCCAGATCCCATGAATGGAGTGGCTTATACTGAATTTTTTAGCAGGATCTCTAGATCTTGTTTTTTATATATATATATATATATATATATATATATATATATATATATATATATATATATATATATATATTTTTTTTTAATTTGCATGGAACTAGCTATCTTCCACTGAAAATGACTGACTGCTGCTTGTGCCTTGAAATAGTGAGGAAGATGAAACGTTAATTTCGGTTGCCTCTATCCTCCTTGATGTTTCTATGGAGAGGAATTGTTGCCTGCGCCTCCCTAAAAATTTTTTTGCCTTCAGGACTTGATTCCATAGCTTTCCAACAGCTTTCTGGTTGTATGAGAACTGTGGAGATCTCTATTCTTTAGTGCCTTTGAGCAGTAGCTAAACAGTCTGAATTGAAACTGGTGGTGTTATAATGGCTGGACTTGCTTTTATATTAAGAACTAATCTAAATGAATCCAATGATATGAAGTGATTTTTACTAGCCTCATTTTAAATGGCTGCCTGTCTGCTCTGGAGTTAATGTACTATACCACCACCAGCAGCTGAAGCCATTGTTTGTAATGCTGCACCTGCTGCTTGAGGGATAAATACTTTACAAAGATGTTTTCATCCTTAATCAAATGTATTCTTATCTTGGGAAAACTTAAACCCTATGGTTTAAATATTTGCTGATAACATTCCACTTAAAGTTATGACATTCTGCTTCCAAGATGGGACTATAGAATTTTGATAGGGTTTTTTTCTTTTTGGTCATCTTTTATACCAGTTAAACTTGGAGTCTGTCTGTTGGACAAAAGTTTAGCTGGCTGCTCTTACACAATGAGGCTTGATCTCTTGGTTGCACCTGGTAAGTCTCATTTATTGGTGAGATTTGGGCACTGCCAGGAGAGAGTGGTCCTTTACAGGCCACACTTCTACTTCATTAGCTGTGAAAATGTTGCACAATCTTATTGCACCTCAAATTTTTTTATTGGCAATGCTGTTTTTGAAGTGTTTTGACATAGAAGGACTGGAATTTTTAAGAAAGGTACTTATGAGATTAAAGCTTGTTTGTCAAACCCCTGTACAGTTGCTTAATGAATGTTTAATATTGAAGGATCCAAATGTATTTTTGTTTATATTTTCTGCTGTTTGGGTACTTTTTTTCTTTTTGGTTTTTAAAAATGACTTTCACCCTTATGGAACACTAAAATAAAACTTTTCAATTCAGTGCTTGTTTGAACACACTTGTTTTTCACTAGACTCTGGAAGTGCTAGAAAATGTACAAGACCGAATGGAGAGAACTCCGTGTAATGGACAAATCGCTAATGTATATAATCTGGGGAACTTTCTGCAGTGGCCCTGTAGAGAAAATTGCATTAGCTTTCTCAGCAGTTCCTAAAGCTCATATGGCAAAATCATTTTATGCCTTATGTGATTGCAGTGGGCCAGTCTCCTGCAGTTAAAGCTCAATGGCTGAAGTGAGAGAAACTGGGAATATAGATAACTTAATGTCAAAGTATAAAGCAAGCAGGTGAAACTGGCTTACAGTTAAAGACACATGTTTGTGTGTTACAAAAAGAAAGAGGTGTTGAAGATTTAATGTGGCATCTCAAGGCAATTCTGATTCATGGGCCTGTGGCCCTCAAGCTTTGGCTGCCAGCTCATATTTTCCTCAAGTTCAGGCAGTGATTCTTTGCTCAGCAAAATACCAGCATTTGATAGTTGTCTGCAGAGGATTTTTGATGTTCACTTGAGGGGGGACATGAGGGTGGTCTCTCTTTTCCAGGTCATGCAGCAGTACCGTGGTAAGTTCTCAAATTTTTTTTAAACTGGTGAAGGGAGCTGGTCTGAGGTTCCTCAAGACCGGAATCCACTGCTGAACAAGTGCAACACGGCCAGCAGCAGCGCAGACTTCCTGTGCTCTGTTCTCCTGGCGCTGGGCCCCAATTCTCTTCTATAGACCTGAGAAGGGAGTTACATCTTCAAGGCATTTTCAGTGATTGGCTGAGTCTGCCAACTAAGGGTCTAGTTATGATTTTATGATGCGGACCTCTTCACGGGCAATTGCACAGGTTGCTAATTTTACAGAAGCTGAGAGTAACCACTTTAGGTCACAGCAACCTGGGCTAGATATAGACAAGTAAACTACAATTGTAGCCATTATGCTACCCTCTGACACCCGCTACAATGAAACTTGATGATGATCTTCCTTCTGTTTATTATTTGTATACCTGCTCCTCTCTGTGGGGAGGACTTAAAAAAATGCAGTGGGTTGTGGCTCATGGGTCCCTGTGATCTAGTAAATCCAACTTTCTGATTGGCAGAAAGTAAGTGGAAAAGAGACTCTTTGGGCTTGTCTACACTGGCACTTTACAGCGCTGCAACTTTCTTGCTCAGGGGTGTGAAAAAACACCCCCCCGGGCATGGCAAGTTTCAGTGCTGTAAAGTTCCAGTGTAGGTAGTGCACCAGTGCTGGGAGCCATTCCCCTTGTGGAGGTGGGCTTTTTTTATCGTGCTGGGAGAGCGCTCTCCCAGGGCTATGCCGCGACTCCACATCCACCTTAAAGCACTGCTGCAGCCAGTGCTTTAATGTTGCTAGCGAAGACGAGCCCTTTGTCACACAAACGTTGCTGCTGCCTGTCCCGCTCCTACTTTGGGATTTGCTAGAGGGATGGGAGCTGTCTCTAGCTGCATTGAATCCATGGTGTAAACGCCCGGTGGGATGGGAAGTCTGATCAACAAGTTCGGCAGCATGTGAAGACTGAGCTTATTTACATGATAGAGAAATGTATGAAAGTTATTGCCCAAAGCATTCCATTAGAACTAGGGTAGTAAGGATGTCAGTCCTTCAGGAGCACTTCAACTGCATTAACGTTTAAATCCTCTTCATTGTTTGCTCAGTATATCTGGGCAGCAAGGACAAGTTGGGAGAATAATCAGTTTTCCTTTGTCTGTGTCAGACCACTTTGGCCTAAAATGTGTTTGCCTTGTCAGCAGAACTTGCATGCCACCTTAATGCTTTTCTCTGCCTTCACTCTGAGGCATTGTTTCCTTCAAGGGATGGATCAAACTAGCTATTAAGGTCCTTCTGCTTTCAGTCTGAATGGTTCCCTCCTCTTCCAGGGCCATCAGCAGTAATGCTCTGGGAAAACTTACAAGCCAGCATTGAAAAGAAATTACCTGGTACTTTCAAGCACTTCATCCTTGTGTATAGCTCTAATGAGGTAATGTAGAGACTTGGAAGAAAGCTAATCAGATGCCTACTATCTTGCTGCAGGTGTTTCCACCTGGCCTTCCCTGGAGAAGGTAAATCATAGCTGATTGGCTACATCCTGGGAAGCAGGGCTTCTGTTTTTAGTTTTATGTGAATTGTCATACTCTGTCAGACCACTGGCTCATCTACTTTGATATCTTCTGGTCAATGCTTGAAGCCTCACAAAAACCTCTGTTGCCAATGAGCTTGGCTAACTGGGAAACTGCTGTGGCCTGGTAAGCAACTTTCCACCTCTCCCGAGCTCCACTTCCATGCAAGCACCAGGCTGGCTTATTCTCTGAAACATGAGGACTGGTTACCCATAGCTGTATCAGTGCTCATAATTGCTCTTATTAGAGTCCTCTGACATTGCTCATGGAAAGCCAAACAGAGTTCCAGTGGTGGCTGGTTGGTTTCCTAAGTGTTTCCTTGCCTGTTAATTTTTCTGCCATTATTTGTTTAGCAATATCTTTAGGAAGGCTTTCTTCATTGATACGTTATTCAGGCTATGTCTACGCTACACAGCTTTTAGCGAGCAACATGGCTGTGTTGCTACAGCCGTGCCGCTAAAAATCATGCAATGTAGCTGCTGTTTGTTGGCTCTTCTGCTGAAAAAACTTTCACCCCCAACAAGGGGTATTTGCGTTGTCGTTAGGAGAGTGCTGCTGACCACACACTGTTCATACTGGTGTTTTGTGGCAAAACTTGCTTTTTGTCTTTTGAGGGGGGAGGACACCTTTGAAAGACACAACTTTTGTCGTTCAGTTGTTAGTGTAGGCATAGCCTCAGTCTCGTCTCATGCATGAGATTCAGATGCCAAATGACTTGCACACGTTGAGCTGAATGCTATTGTCAAGACTGCAGTAATTTTGGCACATCATTGACAATGTCCTTTTACAAGTATCACCTCTTTGTATTATTAAACATCAAGCCTGTCTGATTTCTCACTCACTTTGGGGCTCTTTGAAATTGCCAAATCTTCAGTGCTATATGGGCCTGTTACACTTCTCCTCCAAGTTGATTGGGACTAAGTTTGTTTTTCTGCAATCTTTCTTGTAGGGGCCAGAATGGCTACCGTGTTTCATAGTGCCCTTCAGTCCGCCCTGAATAAATGTATTAAGTCCCAGTATAGGATCTTCAGGGCCTTCTGAATAAAAAGAGGCAAGTGCTACCAACTGCCTTAGACTAACACTTGACTCTCGATCTCTGGAAGACTTTCAGCTGATATGAAATAGTTCATATCTTTCTGTTTGCAGCAGATCCCTGTTAGTGATAACGAATGCTTAGCCATTAACCATTAATCCTCTCTTCCATCCAGTGAGGCAAATGCATGTAATCCATATTTTGAGGCAGAGTCAAAGTGACATGCCCAGAGCTACACAGTCAATTTAGCCAGAATGCAGGAATTCAGTAGCTTCTAATCCATGTCCTTGGATGACTAAACAGTGTGTGTTGGATAACATATGGACTGTATATGTACATTGTGTTCTAGTGCATGCACAGCTGCATGCAGCCCCTGCCTGGAAACTGACTCGCCTTTTGTACTTGAGTGCTTTGCACATGTATAAAGAGGGAAATCCCCTTTTGCTTACCCCTTATTTTACTCAGACTGTGTGCTGGCATTTTTAATTACACTTTTAACTTTATAAGGGTTGGTTTTCATCCCTCACTGGGAGAGGCAGTGTATGATCCACTATAGAACACTTTACTCAGTGTTCCTAAAGCTAGCTCGAAATTGGTTCACAAGGGCAGGAGTTGTGAGCTACAGTTCAGAGCAGTGGTTCTCAAACTTTTGTACTAGTGATCCCTTTCACAGAGCAAGCATCTGAGTGCGGACCCCTCCCCCCCCATAAATTAAAAACACTTTTTATATATATTTAACACCATTATAAATGCTGGCGGCAAAGCGGGGTGGGGGGTGGAGGCTGACAGCTCATGACCCCCAGTTTGAGAACCCCTGGTTTAGAGCAATGGTCTGGTCATGGCTGTTGGGTTCTCTTCTTGTGACTTCAGTCACGTCACTTTACCTGTGTGTGCCATGTTTACTATTCCTCTGCTAAAAATACTATGGATCCAGGGCTAGGAGTTGCGTTGCTACCTTACGTGTCTTAGCTGCAAATAGAAAAAAGAAAAGGAGTACTTGTGGCACCTTAGAGACTAACCAGTTTATTTGAGCATGAGCTTTCGTGAGCTACAGCTCACTTCATCGGATGCATAGCAAATGCAAAGCGAGGGTGCCATCTGCTGGTCCACACCCCAGTGAGCGGACAGTCCCCTAGTTCCGTCTACTTTGCTTTCTGTCCCGTACGGTAATACCGATGCGCCCCTTTAGAGTCCTCTCCGGTAGTGTCAAGGGGATGGGGGGAGATGGCTCAAGGCTTAACGGGTTAGTTGCATAGTGTCGATTTTCTGCAATAACTCCTGTGCAAGGCTTGGGCACGGAAGGCGGCGGGGGCTATTGCAATGGGAGCCCCAGCCTGGGGCAGCCTTCCTGCAAGCGATCTGTCACGGGTCGAGGTGGGAAGAGGTACAGGCGCCCTGGCCTCTGGCTGCCACGGGCCGGCTCCTTGCCTACCCCTTTGTCCCAGCGCCGCACCAACACCACGGCACCGCTGCCCCCCTTCAGCCCCTGCCCAGGGGCAGGGCGGAACGTGCTGGCGGGGGTGCTGCCCCTACTCGGACGCAGCAGTTCGACGGACCGGATGTGACGGAGGCGATAGGGCTCTCTCCGCGGCCAGCGTGGGCAGGGTGCAGCGACCTAAAGTCCCCCCCTCGGCCGTGCGCAGGCGACTACTTCCGTTTGCGGCGGCGGCGGCGGCGGCCCGAGCCTGCGGGCGAGGTGAGTGTCTGGGGGGCCCCTAGGGCAGAGCCGGGCCGGGGAGCCAGGGGGCGGGGCGTTGTGAGCATGGGGGCGGGGCGGGGCGGTTGAGGGGGGGGCTGCAGGGGAGCGAGGGGTTGATCTTGAGGCGGGGGGGGGGGCACTGCCCTCTCCCGATTTTTAAAAAGTGGTTCAGATGGGAAACTTGAGGCCCCCTTTACAGCCTTGACTCGAACAGCTGGGCCCCTCTGAAGGGAGAGTTCAGGGTCTGTCTCCATTCATTCTTGCAGGTTTGCAAGATGTCGGGCCAGAGAAAATGCCCTGATTGTGGCTCCTGTGAGATTGTGGAGGACGCACATTATGCTCAGAACCAACTGGTGTGTGCTGACTGTGGGTTTATCCTCACCGAGGGGCTCTTGACCACCACTTTCCAAGATGAAGAACATTTACAAGGTCAAACAAAGGCTGGTTTTAGTTTGCATACATATGTAAAAATCCGCAGGGCTTTTGTGTAAATGGCATGCAAAGTCATGAGGACAGGGAGGCAGAGATTTCAAACAAACAACCCCCCCTCACCCCCCGAAAAAAAAAAACCCTACAAAACTCTGAGTAATGGGTAATATTTTAATCAAAAGTCTTTTTGCCCTAAAAACGGTGCAGAAAAAAGAGGAGAGAAATTGCTGTTTTAAACTTTACAAAGGCAGCAAGAATAGCAGGCCCAGACAGATCTCTTCACCTATGATTCTTCCCCCAAATCAGAGAGATCATAAATTTGACTCCCTTCCCCCAGCTGTATTACAAACTACTATTCCTAATTACGAAAGTTTCTGCACATTTATCTTGCTTCTGTAGTCCTGGTTTTAACTTATTTCTCCAATGTACAGCGATTGCTTTGGCTGTCTGCAGTAACATTCGACTACCTGTTCATGTAAAAATGCCAAAATATAAAATTGTGAATTTTTTAAAAACATGAGAATCGTGGAATCCATGACCTTTTGAGGGAACATAATCATGATATAGCAGCAGTGAAACCTGCACTTGACTCTTATGAATAGGGGCCATGAAAATCACGTCATGGACTGTGAAATCTGGTGCTGTGTGCTTTTACTCTATACTATACAGATTTCACAGGGGAGACCAGCATTTTTCAAATTGGGGGTCCTGATCCAAAAAGGAGTTGCAGGGGGGTCGCAAGTTTATTTTAGGGGTTTGCAGTATTACTACCCTTACTTCTGCGCTGCCTTCAGAGGTGGGTGGCTGGAGAGCAGCGACTGTTGGCCGGGCACCCAGTTGTGAAGGCAGCGCCCCACCAGCAGCAGCGCAGAAGTAAGGGTGGGAATACCATACCATCTTTACTTGCAGCTGCCGAGCTCTGAAGGAGCAGTACTGCAACCCCCTCTATGATAGCCTTGCGATGCCCCCCTGTGATGTTCTCCTGGTGTTATCTGGACCGGTGATCTGCTAGATCTCTCCAATCCTCGACTCTGGGAGCTGGCCTTATCCTGCTCCGCTCTGAGAACCCCCACTCCCAGGCTGTTCACACACATCCTCTAGCATGTAAGCTGCTCCCAGCTACGTGAGTGTGCACTTTTGGCCAGCTGCTGCTTGGATTGTGCAACCGAATGACGCTAGCCAATATCTCCGGTCCCAGACACAACCCTAGGAACCTCCGTCTTGCAGTGTCCAGTTATGCCCACTGGACGCTGCAAGCTTATATGAGTTCGTCAGTTTAACAAAGAAATTTATTTGTACCAGGCTTGTTATCCCAAGGGGAGTCTCTGACATGCTTCAAACCAAACGCACTGCTTCAGGTAGAATAAACAAACATTTATTAACTTCAAAAGATAGATTTTAAGTGATTATAAGTCAAAGCACAAGAAGTCAAATTTGGTCAAATGAAATAAAAGCAAAACACACTGTAGTCTGATTTTAAATCTTTCAGTGGCCTTACAAACTTAGATGCTTCTCATCACAGGCTGGCTGGTTGCCCTTCAGCCAGCCTCTCCCCTTTGATCAGTGCTTCAGTCGCGTGGTGGTGGTGTCTGTAGATGGAGGTAGAAGAGAGAGGAAAAGCATGGCTAACATCTCTCCCTTTTATCATGTTTTTTCTTCCCTCTTGGCTTTGTGCCCCTCCCCCTCAGAGTCCGGTGAATATTACCTTATCGTAGTCCCAAAATGACCAAGGGAAGGGGGGTGACTCACTCGAGAGTCCAGCAGATCCTTTGCTGCT
The DNA here is from genome assembly GCF_965152275.1 of Natator depressus. Taxonomy (NCBI): domain Eukaryota; kingdom Metazoa; phylum Chordata; order Testudines; family Cheloniidae; genus Natator; species Natator depressus. The sequence continues at coordinate 2,430,635 of NC_134259.1, forward strand.
TCCTAGGCCAGTGTCCTTTGTTCCTGTGAGGCTGGGCTGGGTTTATCCCATACATGCCCTGATGAGGTGTTAACTGCCCCTCTGCTCCTGGAGAGTTTTGCTTGGTCTTGTTTTAAGCCATGAGGACACATTTACAGCCTCATAACTATATACATGAAATTACAACCTATAACATTACTATACCAACAATGCTCAGTGCATCATGAGCCTTCTAAAGACACCCGACATGACAAACTTTGCATTGGATACCACACAATCCTATTATAAGGATGAACATGGGGGTGCAGGGTGTTCCCCTGAGGTACAGAGCATCACAACCATACCATGCCATCTTTACTTTTGCCCTGCTGTTGCCCGGCTTTGAAGGAGCAGTACCGCAACCCCCTCTACAATAACCTTGCGACACCCCCCCACAACTCCTTTTTGGATCAGGACCCCATCAATTATAACACTGTGAAATTTCATTTAAATAGCTGAAATCATGAAACTTAATATTTTTAAAATCCTATGACCGTGAAATTGACCAAAATGGACTGTGAATTTGGGAGGGCCCTACTTATGAGACACTGGTAGGTTAAAAATCACACATTTTAAAAAACAAACATAAAAACAAACTTTCTTGCCTGTGGTGCAAATAGAACCTTGGATGAATTCTTAAAAAAAAAAAAAAAAAAAACTTTAACTTTTAGTAAGCTGGTTTGTTTGGTTTGCAGATGAAAATATACTAATCAGTTTCACTTTCTGGCTCTCATGCTGAAGTGAATACTGTGATGTTTGTATTGCGCAGGCTGCAGATTATTCTTCTAAAAATAGTTTTACTTGGGATCTCTAAATATGTCCTGGAAGCATTTATATTTGGCTTAAAGGTTTTGTATGTATCTGTGTAGCTCTCCTTTCCCTCTCTCCCCAAGGCTGAGGAATCCATGACCCACATCAGTTATGGTAGAGGGTCTCAAACTTGAAGATCTGGTGTACCAGACCTAAAGCTCAGAAGTTCTTGGTACACCACTTTCATAAATGTAGTCACTGTAATTATAATAGCTCTGTCAGACTACATCCTTTGCTGGCAATCTGTAGAGAATCAAAGAATTGAATGGCCAATGAGAACTGAACACCATTTACCCTAGAGGGTGAGGGAGGGTCTCTTTTTAGTTCAGGATTGAAGCAAATGGCATGAGGCATGCTTGAGAGAGCCTGCACTGTTATTGTCTGTGCTGCTGGTACCTGTTCTATGGGTATAAAGAGAATTACCAGCCTTGGAAACTGAAATCTGGTGTCTTTAATAGCACCACTCATAGACCTCCCCCTCCACTCCACCCCTGAAAGTGGCTGCTTTGCCTGATGCTTGTTGTTTTCCAGAAGTGACGTATTCACGGAGTACTGGCCAGAATGAGCAGCTGAGCCGCTGTAAGCTACGAGGTGAGAGCTTTTTTTAATTATTCTTTTCTTGCAACACTAAGACTCTGCATGACGCTCTGGCCTAGAAGAGACTACAGTTCAGATTGTACAATCTGTTCCTCATACCCTTAATTTTTCTGAAAACCACAGGGAGCCTCTAACTTTTCACAAGTGACTAGTTCTGAGCCCAGGGGATCCTTCAGGAAAATCTTCCCAGCTGCATGAAGAGAAATGGCCAAAAGTTGCCATGGGCAGTTGATCAGGCTTAAGTTGCCACACTGCCAAGTTGCTCCCACTTGGCGTTGGCTGAGTGTTTGCTGCACTGTGGTTAAAGAAACATTTTGTGCAAATGTTAAAAGCATCATGGTGTTTTCCCACAGGGATCAAGCGTGTCCAGGATCTCTGCAAAGTCCTCTATCTCCCAGCTGTGTTTGAAGAGACAGCCCTGTCCTATTTCCAGCGAGCAATTGAACACCCTTCCTTCCACTTAGTCAGCTTGGAGAAGAAGGAGATTCTGGTAGGCTGCTGTGTCTTTGTCACGTGCCGGCAGCGCAACTGGCCCCTGACCATGGGTACGATCTGCTCCCTGCTCTACGCAGACAAGGAGTTGTTTGCCAGCGTCTACCTGTGCATCCTGAAAGAGCTTGACCTGGATGTGCCAGCCCTGAGCCTGACAGATCTGGTGAAAACACACCTTAACAGGTAATGTAACCGTCGGACACCATTCATAATAGAGGATCCAAATGATATAGGCATAACTAAAACACGGCCGACTGTGGGGTGGAAGACTACAACCATGGACACAGGAAGTTATACTACCATGGAATGGGGGTAGCTTTGGCCAGAACATCTAGGTAAAGCTTTGTGCCTTGGGATCTTTAATGTCCATACATGGCAGAGGGCACTTCTGTTTTAGAGCCCTGTCTGAAAGGCCCGTGTTCAGTTTATCTGATTCAGAACAGTGAAGAGCTGTTTTGATCCTCCTGAGATTTAAACTTATGGTCATGGTGTTTCACAACTGGAGCTTTGCTCCTCTAAGAATTGTGCTCATGTGAATATATCCATGTGTTCTTGTGTTGACTGGGGTGTGAGATACAAACTAAAGCTGCCTCCTGTTTTGCCCCAGACTGACCACTCCTTTGGTGATGTGAGAGAGATGGGAGGCTCTAAGATACTTGTTAATTGCAGCCAGGGCATGGGAAGCCAACTCTCAGGTGGCTTTTCTGATCCCAGAGTGCTGGGGGAGGCCAGTTGGTTGTGTTTTGTACAGTGCCTGTCAGGATGGGGGTCCTGGTCAATGACTGGTGCTCCTGGGGGCTATGGTAATATAAATAAATAATAATAATAAATCTCTTTGGGCACTAAATCTGTAACCCCTTTTGTGCCACTGCTAGTTAGGTTACAATTAAGCAGACTATATTCTGCTTCTCTAACCTATAATATATAATTCTACCTGGATATACTGTGTGTCAGGGCAGGGAACCTTGTATAGTGTTAGTGTTCTTAAACAGCTGCCACATTCTACCAGAGTGCATTTCAGTGTCAGCTGAAGCAATCCTTGTGTATTTGCTTGCAAAGTGCTTTGGGATGAAGTACTATAAAAATGCCACTTGTGAGGCAGTGTTGTCTTGTGATTAGAGCAGGGGACATGCCAGGTGCCTGGACTTGTGTTTATTCCCAACTCTGCTGTTGACTCAGTGTGTCACTGGGTGTGGAGAGACTTTACCTGTCTGCCTTCATTTTTCCATATGTAAAAAGGGCCGGTGCTCACCTAACTCCTAGGTGTGTTTGGTCATGCACTGAATGAGCTACAAGGCTTATAATGCCATTACTGTAAGAAAAGTGACTAAGTATAAATATCACCTCTGTTTTTAACAGATTTGCTCCCTGTGTAGCTGGTTATTGGCTCATCTGGTTTAATTATGGTAGCTCTGTTCTGTTTGTACTGCTGTTAGTGAGCAAGCTGAGTTCTACTGGCCACAATAAAATTATCAAACTACATTCCAGTTAGAGAATTTTTTAATATTGGAGATGTAGAAGCTAGAAAGCCCAATCTTGAGTGTTAGAGCGCAGGGGAAATTCGCAATGCTGGCAATTAGAAAAGCCAGAAGTATTAACAAACAAGATATTTAAGTCTTTTCTCTTCTATCTCTAAAAAAGTGTGCTGTCACTCTTTAATCCCTCTGCTTTTTGTTGTCTCTCATCTCATAGATAGGCCTGTAACCAGAGCTGATCCAGAGACTAGGAGGGTGTGTTGTCTTCCAGGTGCTAAGATACAGGATGTGGACCTGAGGTTTAAAAGGATTCTAAAGGGAGCAGGAAAGAATCCCCTAATTATCCTTCATGTGGGAACAAATGATACGGCTAGATTCTCGCTGGAAAGTATTAAGGGAGACTATGCTAGGCTGGGGAAGACGCTTAAGGAAATTGAGGCTCAGGTGATCTTTAGTGGGATTCTGCCTGTTCCTAGAGAAGGGCAACAAAGGTGTGACAAGATTATGACTATCAACACATGGCTTAGGCAGTGGTGCTATAAGGAGGGCTTTGGGATGTATGGCCACTGGGAGGCATTCCTGGACAGAGGACAGTTCTCTCGGGATGGACTTCATCTGAGTAGGGACGGAAATAGACTTCTAGGATGGAGGCTGGCACAGCTGATTAAGAAAGCTTTAAACTAGGAATTTGGAGGAGATGGTTGGGAGATGTCCAGGTAATCTCCACACTGGATTTTAGCATTGAGAGCTAAAAAACGAAGTAAGAGAGGATACAGCCGTGGGTAGGAGGAAGGGCAGTGTAGATACCAGTCTAATAGGTTATAGAATGTGAGTGAGGCCAAACAGCAAAAATTAAGATGTTTGTACACCAATGCGAGGAGCCTAGGTAACAAAATGGAGGAACTAGAGCTACTGGTGCAGGAAGTGAAACCAGATATTCTAGGGATAACAGAAACATGGTGGAATAGTCGTCATGACTGGACTACAGGTATTGAAGGGTATGTGCTGTTTAGGAAAGACCGAAATAAAGGTAAAGGTGGTGGAGTAGCATTGTATATCAATGATGAGGTAGAATGTAAAGAAATAAGAAGCAATGAAATGGATATGACTGAGTCCGTCTGGGCAAAAATTACATTGGGGAAGAAAACTATTAGAGCCTCCCCTGGGATAGTGCTTGGGGTGTGCTATAGACCGCCAGGATCTAATTTGGATATGGATAGAGCCCTTTTTAATGTTTTTAATAAAGTAAATACTAATGGAAACTGCGTGATCATGGGAGACTTTAACTTCCCAGATATAGACTGGAGGACGAGTGCTAGTAATAATAATAGGGCTCAGATTTTCCTAGATGCGATAGCTGATGGATTCCTTCATCAAGTAGTTGCTGAACCGATTAGAGAGGATGCCATTTTAGATTTGGTTTTGGTGAGTAGTGAGAACCTCATAGAAGAAATGGTTGTAGGGGATAATCTTGGCTCAAGTGATCAGAGCTAATTCAGTTCAAACTGAACAGAAGGATTAACAAAAATAAATCTGCAACTAGGGTTTTTTATTTCAAAAGGGCTGACTTTCAAAAATTAAGGAAATTAGTTAGGGAAGTGGATTGGACTGAAGAATTTATGGATCTAAAAGTAGAGGAGGCCTGGGATTATTTTAAATCAAAGCTGCAGAAGCTATCGGAAGCCTGCATCCCAAGAAAGGGGAAACAATTCATAGGCAGGAGTTGTAGACCGAGCTGGATGAGCAAGCATCTCAGAGAGGTGATTAAGAAAAAGCAGAAAGCATACAGGGAGTGGAAGAAGGGCTTGATCAGCAAGGGAAAGCTACCTTATTGAGGTCAGAACATGTAGGGATAAAGTGAGACAAGCTAAAAGTCAAGTAGAGTTGGACCTTGCAAAGGGAATTAAAACCAATAGTAAAAGGTTCTATAGCCATATAAATAAGAAGAAAACAAAGAAAGAAGAAGTGGGACTGCTAAACACTGAGGATGGAGTGGAGGTCAAGGATAATCTAGGCATGGCCCAATATCTAAACAAATACTTTGCCTCAGTCTTTAATAAGACTAAAGGGGATCTTAGGGATAATGGTAGCATGACAAATGGGAATGAGGATATGGAGGTAGACATTACCATATTTGAGGTAGAAGCGAAACTCAAACAGCTTAATGGTTCTAAATCGGGGGGCCCAGATAACCACCCAAGAATATTAAAGGAATTGGCACATGAAATTGCAAGCCCATTAGCAAGAATTTTTAATGAATCATTGTACCGTATGATTGGAGAATTGCTAACATAGTTCCTATTTTTAAGAAAGGGAAAAAAAGTGATCCGGGTAACTGTAGGCCTGTTAGTTTGACATCTGTAGTATGCAAGGTCTTGGAAAAAATTTTGAAGGAGAAGGTAGTTAAGGACATTGAAGTCAATGGTAAATGGGACAAAATACAACATGGTTTTACAAAAGGTAGATTGTGCCAAACCAACCTGATCTCCTTCTTTGAAAAAGTAACATTTTTTAGACAAAGGAAACGCAGTGGATCTAATTTACCTAGATTTCAGTAAGGCGTTTGATACCGTGCCGTACCGTGGGGAATTATTAGTTAAATTGGATAAGATGGGGATCAATAGGAAAATTGAAAGGTGGATAACGAATTGGTTAAAGGGGAGACTACAACGGGTCCTACTGAAAGGTGAACTGTCAGGCTGGAGGGAGGTTACCAGTGGAGTTCTTCAAGGATAGGTTTTGGGACCAATCTTATTTAATCTTTTTATTACTGACCTTGGCACAAAAAGTGGGAGTGTGCTAATAAAGTTTGCGGATGATACAAAGTTGGGAGGTATTGCCAATTTAGAGAAGGACAGGGATATCCTACAGGAGGATCTGGATGACCTTGTAAACTGGAGTAATAGTAATAGGATGAAATTTAATAGTGAGAAGTGTAAGGTCATGCATTTAGGGATTAATAACAAGAATTTTAGTTATAAGCTAGGGATGCATCAATTAGAAGTAATGGAGGAGGAAAAGGACCTTGGAGTCTTGGTTGATCATAGGATGACTATGAGCCGCCAGTGTTATGTGGCCATGAAAAAAGCGAATGCGGTCTTGGGATGCATCAGGAGAGGTATTTCCAGTAGGGATAAGGAGGTTTTAGTACCGTTATACAAGGCACTGGTGAGACCTCACCTGGAATACTGTGTGCAGTTCTGGTCTCCCATGTTTTTAAGAAGGATGAATTCAAAGTGGAACAGGTACAGAGAAGGGCTACTAGGATGATCCGAGGAATGGAAAACTTGTCTTATGAAAGGAGACTCAAGGAGCTTGGCTTGTTTAGCTTAACTAAAAGAAGGTTGAGGGGAGATACGATTGCTCTCTATAAATATATCAGAGGGATAAATACCGGAGAGGGAGAGGAATTATATAAGCTCAATACCAATGTGGACACAAGAACAAATGGATATAAACTGGCCACCAGGAAATTTAGACTAGAAATTAGATGAAGGTTTCTAACCATCAGAGGAGTGAAGTTTTGGAATAGCCTTCCAAGGGAAGCAGTGGGGGCAAAAGACTATCTGGCTTTAAGATTAAACTCGATAAGTTTATGGAGGAGATGGTATGATGGGATAACATGGTTTTGGTAATTAAATATTCATGGTAAATAGGCCCAATGGTCTGTGATGGGATATTAGATGGGGTGGGATCCGAGTTACCCAGGAAAGAATTTTCTGTAGTATTGGGCTGATGAATCTTGCCCATATGCTCAGGGTTTAGCTGATCGCCATATTTGGGGTCGGGGAGGAATTTTCTTGCGGGGCAGATTGGAAGAGGCCTTGGAGGTTTTTCGCCTTCCTCTGTAGCATGGGGCACGGGGCATGGGTCACTTGCTGGAGGATTCTCTGCTCCTTGAAGTCTTTAAACTACGATTTGAGGACTTCAATAGCACAGATATAGGTGTGAGGTTTTTTGCAGGAGTGGTGGGTGAAACTCTGTGGCCTGCATTGTGCAGGAGGTCAGACTAGATGATCATAATGGTCCCTTCTGACCTAAATATCTATGAATCGCCCTCTGTGTGTCTTTTACTCACACATACTGTATACCTTCTGCACTGTAAATTGTTTTTTGCCCTCTGCCCATCACCATGGTATCTCAGTGCCCCCCTAAATGTTGTAGGTGAGTGACAAATTCAGACTAGAAATTAGATTCACATTTTTAACAGTGAGGGTAATTAACCAGTGGAAAAATGTCAAGGATTGTGATGGATTCTCCATCACTGGCAATTTTTAAATTCATGTTGGATGATTTTTAAAGCATCTGCTCTAATACAAACTGAACTAATTCAGGGTAGTCCTGTGACCTGTTAAACAAGAGGTCAGACTAGAAAAAGAGCCCTTCTGGCCTTGTAATCTGAGTGATCTAAACAGCCATGAGACTTATTGCTTCTCTCCTGTTGTCTCGAGGCTCATAGGATTGTCTAGCATTTCATTTCTTTCTTCTTGCCCTCTCTCCCTGTTTCTGAGGACTGGTGGTGTAGTCCTTACTCACCTACAGCAGAAAATGAATGTGTGGAAAGCCTGTCAGAGGTCTGCATTTCTCCTGGAAGGCCTAGGCAGCTGTTGGCACTGTACATATCAGTAATAACCTGTGTAACCCAAGCAAATTGGGTGGGGAGCCACCCAAGGCCGTTTGAGGACATTTGCACAGAGGACTACACTTCGATGTGTGTTGCACATTGGAAGCCTCAGACAGTGCTGTGGCCATGTAATACCTAGGGGCCTACCAGATTCACAGCCCCGAAAAACACGTCACAGACTGTGAAATCAGATCTTCCCCAGGAAATCTAGCTATTGGAGGGGAGTGGGAGAGGCAGGGCTGGGGGTGCCCCAGTTGGGGGCTCCTAGCTGTTCGTCTGGGCTGGGGAGGGATCAGACCCTCCCCGGGCTGCAGGAAGCTGCACGGCTATGCTGAAGGCAGTGCAGAAATGAGGGTGGCAATCCTGCAACCCTCTCTTCCCCCCCGCCCCAACAGCTTTGCAACCCCCCACAACCTCCTTTTGGGTCAGGATCCCCACAGTTACAACACCATGAAATTTCAGATGTAAACATCTGAAGACCTGAAACTGACCAATTAAACGCTTTAGCCATGAAATTGATCAGAATGGACTATTAATTTGGTAGGGCCCCAGTAATACCTGATACCTCCCCTGCCCTTGCAGCATGATGGACTTAATGATCTAATGGTTTCCTTCTATCTCTGATACCCAGTGCAATGATATAACTAATGGGCTCTCTTTGCTCTCTCAGTTTCAAGCTGTTCCAGAGTTCAGCCAGCATCCCTGCTAAATTTGCTGAGGACAAGGAAAAGATGGTTGCCCGAACAATCCAGATTGTGGAGCTGGCCAGTGAGACGTGGCTGGTGACAGGCCGGCATCCCGTTCCCATCGTCACTGCTGCGGCCTACCTTGCGTGGCAGTCGCTGCAGCCTGTGGGGCGCCTGACATGCACCTTCCCTCGCTTCTGTAAGCTGGCGGGCACAGACCTACCCCCACCGGCCCACCTGCGGCTGAAGGAGCTTAACGACATCCTCCTGAGAATGGCCTCCCAGCTGGCCTGGCTGCGTGTGCTCAACGTGGACAAAAAGACTGTGGTCAAACACATTGGGGACCTGCTCCAGCACCGACACTTCCTGCTGAGACGCTCCTTTAGCTCAGGAGACACTGAGGATCAAAGTGCCACAGCAGCAGGTGATGGCTCTGAGTGTTCACCACAAGCTGAAGGGGGCTCGACCCAAGCGGAGGGCTGCCACCCCGGGGGCAAACAGAAATGCAGCAGTGTACAGAGGCCTTTGCTGCCACCATGCCTTATAAACCCCAGGAAGAGACTTCGAACAGTAGCTCTGAGCCCTTCAGAGCAGGCTATCACTGGAGATGAGGCCATTTCGGACAGCGAAATAGAGCAATACCTGCGGAGCCAGGAGGAGATGCGGGAGCTCAGCAAGGCCCAGGCCTGGCACTGAACCGAGCTCCCAAGAGCAACATGGACAGAGGAACTGAGAACTGGCCAGCTGAAGTAACGGTAGGAATTCTACAGCACAGCTGTCTGTGTTGCACTGCCAGCAGACATTCTTCCCACTGGAGAAATAGGATAACGGGGTCTCTCAAGCGTCCCATGCTATGGGAAGGAGTTGTAAGGAAATGACGACATGCTCTCCTAGTCTGCTGGGGCAGAAAATTAAAATACCAGAATGACTTGCTAAATGAGACTTTCCTCGGGAAACTCTTTGATTTGTTAAAAATAATCATCACAGCTGCCAGAAATGCCTTCAGGGTCTTCTCTTACCAATTTAGTTAGTTATTTTGTTGAAATTCAGATGTTCTCCAGCATCGTCCCGGTGCAGCCCTTACAAGTGAGTCTAACTTGTCTGTGTACTGATCGAAGGTGGTGGCAGTAGTGTGGGTAAGTAATTCTATTTTGCCTGTCAATAGAAGCATTCAGGTTTCTTGCTGTTGTATCTGGGTGTGACCCTTCCAGCTTGACAAAAAGGCTGTTAATCTGTGTGGTTTTGGTTAGGACTAATCCCTTTGCATTCCCTGCACTAAGATGTAGGATTATTTGAATGAGGAGGGCCTTGAATAGGGCAGCCAGCTCATTTCTCAAGGCTGCTCAGTGGCACACAAACCTTCTATGAATTATTACAGAGCAAAGTCAGGGTTATGCATCCACCTTTGGAAGTGCTGAGGAGAGAGAGAGTACTTTTTTCCTGTCTAAAACAGCGTTAACACTTGGTTAATTTGAGTTCCTTCCAGCGAAGTGCGACCCTGCCATTTTGTTCCACTAGAGCTCAGCTGCATTGTTTGTGATTTACTAGAACTGCCACCTTCATTTGCTGTTAAGGCTTTTTTCAAAATGCAGTGCCTGTTTCCCTTGGTGAGCAATAAACTCCCTGTTTGGGCATCACGCTACAAGATCTAAGTCTTGGGGCCACTGCCTTGGGGACAGATAGTGGGTTGGGTTGGATATCAGAGACATCCCTAATAATACTGTTGGGAAGCTAGCGTTTCCCTCTGTCTAATAAGGAAAACAGTTCTGACCTTGGCTGTTAAATTTATTATGTGAAGCTGCTGGAATTTTGAATCCTTTCTTTGTATGATTATGGCACCATTTGTAGATATCTAAGTACAGCCAAATTCAATAAAAGAAATGACCTTGTGCTGAAGGGTCTGTCGTTGTATTAGGGACTAAGGGCCTAGAACAAGCAACGTCACTTCTCAGTAGATTTGCAAATCTTTAATATATTAAAACAAAACATATCTGCTAGAAACATTCGGTTTATATAAAAAAAATGCAACCCCCCCCCAACCCTTTAAACGCATTTTCTTTGGCACTTTTCCCCTGCTCCCTCCCCCATGTATATTGCAAGAAGCTCTGTTGATATGTCATTTGCTTGTAATGTAAACAGACAAAATAAGTGTAATACAAAGCTTTTATAATACTGTCACAGTGCAGCAAGCATATAACAAGTTCAGCATCAGATTCAAATTGTATTAAATACAAAGCACATTTAAAAAGTAATTTGAATTAGGGGGAAGTCTAAAAAGGCTGGGGGGTAGTAGCACTGCTGTGTAAGCCCATTGGTTTTTCAGCAATAGAAGGGGTTCAGAATGGAGAGGAAGAAATAGAGGAAAAATCTTAAGTGCTTTATAATCCATTAACTCCGGCATCTTTCCACCCCAAATCTCTTCGGAAATGGTGTGGACATGAGTGCTGGCTCCATGCATGCCTTCTAGCACTTCAGTCTGTAACTAACCCCTGGGGAGGTAGGTAAGTGTTGATACCCATGTTTACAGGGGCACAGAGGTGGTGACTTGCCTTCAGCCACAAACAGGAGCCTGTATCAGAGCTGGGCTTAGAGTGCTGGAGGTTCCTGGCTTTAGTCCTGTGTCCAAGGCAATGTGCCCCACTCTTCTAATCCTCCTTTGATTTCAAGTGGGACAAAAGCAACCAAACTAGCAGGAGAACAACTAAGGCACTGGGTCTCCCTGCTGACTAGAGGAACAAGGCTAAAATTCTCTTCTCAGCTGACCGCTGGTCAAAACTCCTTTTGAAAGGCAAACAGCAGGACAGAGGAGAATTCTAAGGGCTGTTTCTTTCTTCATCCACTGGTTAGGGTATGAAATTACTGGGGGTTTGAATACCCAGTTCAATGCCTCACAGGCTGTTTTCTCCTCATTACTTCTCACTGTGTTTCTTTAGTGACAGGCACATGTGGTGGAATTGGCAGCAAATCTGAGCTCATGCCAACAAAACAGGAACATGAAACTTATTGCTGGGCACTATTTTGAATAGAAACTTCCTTTTTTTAGGAGACATTTTTACTGAAGGCTCCTTTTCAACACCAGGCTCTGGGACCTGTCTGTATTTATGGTAAGAAGCTTCTTTATATTTTACACTAGAAAAAAGGTACTTGACTTTTTGTATTGGAAAAACAAGTACCAGCCCTTTTAAAAATTTTGTAGGAAGGCTGAGTTATATAGACACTTAACTCCTTCAGTTTTTCTCTGTGTGGCCTGAACAATTGCCCTACTAGTTAACAAGGTTCTTTTCACTTAATAATAGAACCAGCTCTAGACTGGGCAGACTCTGAATTATCTATTTACATTAATTTAAATGTTTTGCTGCAAGAGCAAAACTAAACATTTTTGAACATGCTAAATGGGATTTAAGGGCAAGTATCGATATCTGTACCTCTGCCCAACTCCTTGGTTCCCTTTTGAGTGGCTAGCACTCCTGCCACACAAGGCATGAAAAGCTTTCACAGTGAGTGTAACATACATAAAAAATAATGCCCCTGCTGTTTCATTGATGGAAGCCCTTTTGCCTAGCATGGGTCTTTAACCCAGCTCAAGAGCAGTTTTCCTGCAGTGATTTTAATGTCTGTCATATGCAGACAATTTACTTTGCTTGGAGCTTTTTCTTACCTCTTGTTCATTTTTAACTATGGCTTTTACTTTGGTAGCTCAGTAACCCATAGGGCTAAATATACATTTAAGAACAGTCAGATCAAATACTTGTCATTTCAGTCTCTCTTTCTGAAAATGTGTTTTGGTAAGGATGAAACAGACATCTCGACTGCAGTGTCTTTGCATGAAGGAGCTAGTTCTGGTCTCCTAACCAACACTGGATGGCAAAAGTAAGTTCTTGCCAAAACTCCTAAGGGGAGACTCACTGCTCATAGAACACTGAGGCACTTCCATCAGCTACCAGTCAGTCTATACATATATACATACAATAATATAGATTTGAAAAATAAACATTTTCCTTCTGTATATTTATAAAATAGCATTTAGAATCACTCATGTGACATGCAGAAGTGATTAAAATAAGATTGCTCCTCAACTGCAGTGATTGTCTTTCACCTTAAGATCTTAGTACTCCTGTGTCCTCCGCCCACTGAGAATTAGAGGCGGCTTGTTGATGTGCTGTGCTCTGACTCTCTCCATTCCAGCACCCAGGTGGAACAAGACCCACTGTTACCTGCTGATTGACAGAGGAATTAAAACATTCTGGACAGTACCACCCAGGCTCCTGACTCGGTTTGAAGGTTACATTCGACCTGACAGAAGATGCTTTCGGTTAGCAGTGCCGTTGCCTGAGGAGTAGGATACTGTAGCTGCCCGGGCCCTTCAGCCCTCTAGACGGTCGTTTCGCTCTTCCAGAGGCCAGTCTTCATGCCAGCCATGCTCTCTGCACTGGTGAGGTTTATATCGTACTTACTGCCTTTCAGCCCCCCGTTCTGGTTGGCCATGTTAAGCGGGTAGGATCGCCGCTTAGTCTCTTTCTCAATGGTGTGGGCCTGTTTGAGGTTATCCCTGCTAGCGCTTCTCCTCTGAGCTCTGCTGAAGTCAGGAACCCGATGGTTGCTGCTCCCACCATCGCTCCCTTCAGACTGGGTCAGAGCAGCATCCCCCCCCTGCACTGCTGCTACCCTGGGTCCCAGGGGGCTGTTTCGGCTGCTGTGGAGGCTCCCACTCTCGCTGGAGGGGTGATCTGAAGAAGGCCCCCGCAGCACCTTCAAGCGGTGGTGCTTCCCCTCCCGGTACTGCTTAGTTCTGCTCTTGTGGGTCCTGCGCCCATGTACGTTGTTAGCATACCTGGCCGCGCTGGCGTTCTTATTGCTGGCCGTCTCCATCTCTTCGTAGCAGGCTGGCCGTGGTGGGGGGCAGCTCTCTGCCTGGTTCTGAGCCACCTGCAGGTTGGTGAGCTTGCAGTGGCCCACGGTGGAGTTGGTGCTGCTGGGTGAGGAAGAGGACTTGATGGAATGAGCCACCTCGGGGTTGCAGCCGATGAAGATCTGCGAGCCCTCCTCTGCGGCCATGCCTGGGTGGACATACGCTTGCATGGGCAGCGCATTCCTGTAGGATGGGCAGCAGGCAAACCAGGAGTTCTGCACGTCTCGACGCCGGGCACAGTGGTGGATGAAGATAAAGAGCCCCAGTGCTACAGCTGTTAACCCATAGAGGCAGCTGAAGAGGACATTCAGGTACCAGCGCTGGGACACGGCCATGGCCCCAAATGTCCACAGCGCAACGTACAGGAAATGGGTGATCAGCAGTACCCAGAACTGCACCTTCAATGAGTAGACGCCGTCCACATCAGCACTGTGCGTCCCAGAGTGAAGGGTGACGGAAATGGAGCCTGAGTCTGTCAACAGGTTGCTGCTGCCACCCAACCTTGGGGGGGTCTCGAGGGGCACTGGAGGGTCTTTTTGGTTCTCTGACTGGCACCAGAGGTTAACCCCCGTGCACAGGAAGTAAATCCAAGTGATGAGCAAAATGAAAGCCACAGGAACGTAGAAAGCCCCAAGGCTTGGTCTCCACACCAGCCAGCAGCTGTAGGGGAGAGAAGAGCTTAAGAGTCATCAACATCCTGACGGTCAGCCTGTGAATATATCCAGGACTGGGACACTATTCACAGGTAAGGAAACACATCCAGAGCTGGGATTAATATGGGTTTCTGGATCCTAGATTCCTTCTGTAAGCACTGCACAAGGCTTGTGCATTGTTCAGAAACAGCATCAGCAGTCACTAAGGAACGGGGGTGTTGTAGGAATAGATGATAAGCTTACAAGGGCATTTCCCCTTCACTGGCATGGGCACTAATAGAACATAATTCCCTGCTGTAGATGCTCGCTCTCACCTTTGCAAACAAAACATACCTGCCTGATTAAATTCAAACCCCAAACCATTTCATTGGGTTGGATCATGGCATGGAAAGATCAGTTATTTCTGATTCAGAAATAACTAACTTTCCTGCAGCCGTTTCCTATTGGTGCATGCTGTTGCAAAGGTGGGGTGGGAAGCCATTCTCTAGCAGCCTGAGGTAACATTCAGGTGCTCTTGCAGGATATGCAAGAGCCCAAGTAACGAATTCTGACCTGGCCTTGAAATAAGAGTGGATTGGGGGTTTTAGCTGCAACACCAGGCTGCTGATGCTGTCCAGGTCCCCCCTCCTCACTTGAGGCTAAGCACTAGCGACTGAAGGAGGAGGCAGCAAGAAGGTAAGGAAGGAACAATTCACTGCTCCTGTTGCACTTACTAGGGGTTGTTATCCTGGTAATTGTGGGTATTGACAGCCGCTGTGATCCCACAGATGATGAGGGGGATCCCGCCAGCAATCAGGTAGAATCTGTAACATGAACAAAAGCCATTGTTACCCCACTGTCCCCAGGGAATGTAATTGTTTAGGACTGTGCCTGTTGTCTAATCGTTCTCAGCCCTTCAATTGCTTGTAACTTCCTAAATCTCTTGTCTCGGGGGAAGTTTGAAAAACTCTGGCTCTGCCATATTTGAGATGGAGGATCTGGGGAGAGAACCACACTTTCCTCTCCTTATGAAGAGATGGCACCCTTTAAAATAACAACAGTAGTAGTGACAATAGGGTTGGGGCTAGAAAGCATAAATTGAGGGAAATTGCCCAGCCAGAGGAGCAATGAAAACTGGCTTGAAAAGAAGTGTCTGGATTAGGTAACCCTAAGCGCACAAAGAAAAGGAGTACTTGCTCATGCTCTAAGTCCTCCTTTTCTTTTTGCGGATACAGACTAACACGGCAGCTACTCTGAAACCTAAGCACACAGCTACTTTTCAAGGAAAGACAGCTGCAATGCATGTGGCTTTCCAACATTATTTTTACAAACGTGCATGTCCAGTAGGCAAAGGCTCCCCATGCTAGAGCTAGCTGACAACGTCAGCGCTTTCTCCTGAGCATGTCTTTCTGCTTTCACTTCAGCCTAGTCATAGCTGCATCAAAGAGAAACGGCTGTACCGTAGCATGGGCCGAGGGGCTGGCTGGGGCACGTCCCCTTCCGGCTGCTGCGGTGCCTTCCACGTCACCTCCTTGTAGATGACTCTGGCCTTCACTGCCATCCACAGAAGAGTGGATAAGGAGGAGTAGTGCAAAATGATGCCAACCTACAGGGCCAGAGGATACAAAGCAGTCAGTAATTTATTAGTGCCTGAATCCAACAACTCCTATGCCTGCTTACCTGTTACAATGGCTGGCTGTGGGAAACTTAGGCCTGCTCTGCTAAATGCATTGCAGCTGCTGCTGCAGTTTTTCTCTTCCATCTGTGTTTCTAATGTGCTCAGCACCGAAGGAAGCAATCACTTCTGCCCAGGGCCTCTCAGACATGGATGCTGCCAGTTGGGACACACCAGGTAGTGGTCTGTCATGGACCCTCCAGGAATAACGTGGCCTGCTTTCCCTAGGGCTGTCCAGGACCTAGCTGTACTTACTGCTTGGCAGACAATCATGTAGTTGGTCAGAGTGATGCCTCCTGCAAACACAGCCGATGTCATGGCAATGTAGAAACAGAGGTTAAGCAGTATGTGCCAGCACTTCCGGGAGATATGAATGGTGCTGAAAGAGAGGCGCACAGCGGTGCTGATTAGCTGCTGTCTTGGAGGGGTTAAATTCACCACTACCAGGCTGTGTGTTCTGAAAGGCCCTTCTCGCAAACAGATATTACAGAGGCAGGGTTGTAGCCTTCCCAAATACTGAGCATTTACCTGAATTATAACAGTACTAGGTGCCTCGGAGAGAGGAGTCAACAACAGCAACACTGGAATAATTGCTGTAAGAGAAGCTTTCACAGTCTCTTTGGAATTGTTTTACTAAGACTGTCAGAGCGTTCATCTTTTTAGTAATAAACCCTAAGTTGTGGTGTGTTCCTATAACTGAAGGCACAGGATGTATTGACATAGTCAGCTAAATGGTAGTGTATTCCAACACTGCATAAAAGCAAGCTCCCAAAGAAGGGCAGTAGAATGAGCGTGAAGAGGTGAAGTTAAGTAAAGCCAGCTCTGCATGCAGCTGCCAGGTCTCCAAGGACTGAGCTGAGACCTAGATAGAGAAAGAAGCTTCCAGGTAGGTGCTACCCAGGACAGACCAATACTGGGATTTACAGTGTCAGATTTTCAAAAACTTTTAAAGCAGTTTAGGTGCCTATGTCTAACCAACATGCAATCCTCATTTACACCTTTAAGCATGCACACAACTATTTTGAGCTCCTGTAATTTGTAGGAGAAAAGATAATAGCTGGACTCCCACCTCTTGAACTCTGCACGTGCAGTTGGTCAGGTGTTAGAAAAAACTCCAGACTTTAAATGTGAGGCTTCTTAAAAGCCAAGCCATGATGCTAGTGTGTTAATAGTAAAGAATATTACTTGAATTAAACCATACTGGATTCCTTAACCTGCAAGGTGTTAGCAAGAAATGCAAAGGGTAGAAGGTGTGGCTCTCCAATTGCTGATCAGTTTGGGCTTTATTGTAGGAAACTTGAGGCAAGGGAGCCTGAAGGATTTTAAGCACCCTCAAGAGGAGAATTTGCTGATTCCTGAGAGGACAAGAAGCAGACCGAGAAGAGAGCTGGAGAACTTGCCGGCAGGGTGATGGGTAACAGTACGGACTTCCAAAAAGCAGAGTAGAAATGGGCAGGCTGCACTGAACACTACACACCTCTGGTGGCTAGACTTTTATATCCTACTCCTAGGTGTATTCTGTGGAGGGAAGGAGCACCTCAGGGTTCCCCCTTGTGCTGGGCACTCTACACCAGGGGCCAGGCTGTCCCTGCTCCTGCCAACTTACTGAAGTCAAGAGTGGGAGAAAGGATGAATTCGATCCCTATTTTACAACAATCCTAAGGCTGTGGCCCCTAAAATCTGGTTTGCATAAGGAAAACATGCTCCAATCTATAAACCAATACTGATCCTAGAGACCAACTGGAATAGAATCCATAATGAGGCAGACAAACCCATTTGCCGTAACTACAGCATTTATAGTTAAGGCTACCATTTTTCATGGCAGGGATTGGACAGTGCCTCTCAGGTTTAGTTAGGAGGGGGTCAAATTAATGACCACCAAGCACAGCCTGTTCTCCATACCAAAATCAACACCGTAGTTAGACCAGCAAGTCAGTCTCTGGTTTCCCAGCTTTCTGGTACCCTTAGTTTGATTTTTAAAACAGGATTGCTGATGCTAATGTATGGATCTGTGCAGTAACCACTCTACCGTGGAAAGATGAATGCTGGGTGCATTACTGTGCAGTGGGGAACAATAAAGTAGAATTTGTTTGACTGACTCTGGTGTCCTCTGTCTGGAAACAGGAGCCCAGCAGGTTCTCAGTCCACTAAAAATACCTTGGAGCAAAGTCTCCAAGATAGATTTGACAGGAAGTGCCTTAAGCCCTGCTGTGGCTGCTGGCTAGTGCCTCAACATGTCTGAAAAAAACCCAAGCTGATGGACAGGTCCCTCATTCCACCAAGGGCCAGAGGGTATTGATCAACCTTCCAGCCCCAAACCACTGACGTGCAGCCACCTCTGAGGTGAAAGTGGCAGCTGGTTAACAGAGTACCGCACCATGTCCCCGCTCACCTGTGGTTGATGATGTAAGTGATGATGGTGGTGAACAAGCACAGCAGCAGGAGGGCAGTGCAGGTGTAAAGAACAGGATGCAGAACCTCAGCTGGGCCTGGTGCCTCACTGGGGAAATTGCTGAGTTCCTAGTTACAAAAACAAAATTAGTTTCACATCTATATCTGTCTCCTCCCGGACTAGGGGGCTGCTAGTAAGCTGGCTAAGTCAAGACTGCCATGCCAGGGCCACTGGGGATTGCTGCTGCCGTAGCCTACAGCCTGTGCATGAGCGGACAATGACTGTTACTCTCCCGGCCAGCTGGAAGGGGTGGCGGGGGAGCGGCTAACAGGAGTTTGGCAAGGGAGTTTACAGGGGGAGTGTGAACAGGGGCAAGATACACCTACCATTCTTTGCACTTAAAAGTCAAAACACCGCTTGATAAAAACAAAGCACCAAGAAGGGAACAAGCTTCAGGAGTAAAAAGAGAATGCAGGCAGAAGTCCAGCAACAGAGTGGGAGCTACCCAGTTTATTGCACTCAATGCAGCATGTATGATTAGTTGCCCTGTGGGCTGGTGGCGTATGTATGCATTCAGTGCAAGGAGCTCCTGGCCCTCAGAGACCGGGTACAGACTTTGGAGACCAGAGAGGTACATAGATGAGACTTTCTGGGACCCAGTAGAATGGTCCCACCGCTGTTGAAGAGCATGAAAGCCTCAAGGAAGGAGAACATCCAACTGGAGCAGAGGGAAACAATCCCATAGTTGGGACCCTCCTCCCAGATGATGATGATGTGGTTATCCTCAGTGTGAGAGAATCTTCTCTGGGGGAGATAACTCCAGTTATTAGGAAGAGACAGGCATTAGTAATGGGCAATTTGATCATTAGCAACAGATAGCTGGGTTTGTGATGACCGGGAGAACCGCACGGTGACTTGCCTGCCTGGTGTGAAGGTTGCAGATCTCTCGAGACATCTAGACAGACTTATGTGCAGTGCTGGGGATGAGCCGCTGGTCGTGGTACATGTAGGTACCAATGATGTAGGGAAGGACAGGAGAGAGATCCTGGAGGTCAAATGTAGGCTGCTAGGTAAGAGACTGAAGTCCAGGCCCTCCATGGTACCATTCTCTGAAATGCTCCCAGTTCCACACGCAGGGCCAGTCAGAACTGCAGGGTCTCAATGTGTGGATGAGGCGATGGTGTCGGGAGGAGGGGTTTAGATTTATTAGGAACTGAGGAAAGGAGGAGCCTATACAGGAAGGATGGGCTCCACCTAAACCAAAATGGAACCAGATTGCTGGTGCTTAAAATTAAAAACGTCGTAGAGCAATTTTTAAACTAAGGGCAGGGGGAAAGCCGACAGGTACGGAGGAGCATGTGGTTTGAACAGAGACATCCCTTAAGGGAGGATCTATAAATGGAGATTCCCAATGTCCTAATAAGGAGGAGAGGATGGAAGATGATAAAATACAGGTAGGATCTGATGAGAAACAGTCAAATTAAAAAAAAAGTCCCATTCAGTTACATCATGTAATGGCAGGCAGCTAAAAAGTGACAAGTTTTTAAAATGCTTCTATACCAGTGCTAGGAGTCTAAATAATAAGACGGGTGAACGTGAGTGCCTTGTATTAAATGAGGACATTGATAGAACAGGCATCACAGACACTTGGTGGAATGAGGATAATCAACGGGACACAGTAATACCAGGGTACAAAATAGAAGGACAGAACAGGTCGTGTTGGTGGGGGAGGGGCACTATATGTGAAAGAAAGCGTAGAATCAAATGAAGTAAAAATCTTAAATGAACTAAATTGTACTATAGAATCTCTATGGATAGTAATTCCATGCTTGAAAAATAAGACTATAGCAGTAGGGCTATATTACAGAACACCTGACCAGGATGGTGTTGGTGACTCTGAAATGCTCAGGGAGATTAGAGAGGCTATTAAAATAAAAAACTCAATAATAATAATGGGGGATTTCAACTATCCCCATATTGACTGGGTACATATCACCGCAGGACGGGATGCAGAAATAAAGTTTCTCAACACCTTAAATGACTGCTTCTTGGAGCAGCTAGTCCTGGAACCCACCAGAGGAGAGGCAATTCTTGATTTAAGTGGAGCACAGGATCAGGTCCAAGAGGTGACTATAGCTGGACCACTTGGTAAAAGTGACCATAATATAATTAAATTTAACATCCCGGTGGCCAGGAAGACTCCACAGCGGCCCAACACGGTAGCATTTAATTTCAGAAAGGGGAACTACACAAAAGTGAGGAGGCTAGTGAAATTAAAAGGTAAAGCACCAAAAGTAAAATCCCTGCAAGCTGCGTGGAAACTTTTTAAAGGCACCATAATAGAGGCTCAACTTAAAAGTATACCCCAAATTAAAAAACAGTTTTTTTAAAAAAGCCACCATAATCTCCATTTATAGATCCTCCCTTAAGGGATGCGTCTGTCCAAACCACATGCTCCTCCATACCGTCGGCTTTGGTTAAACACTGTGGGTAAACAACAATGTAAAAGAAGCAGAGAGAGGCAAAAAGGCATCCTTTAAAAAGTGGAAGATAAATCCTAATGAGGAAAATAGAAAAGAGCATAAACTCTGGCAAATGAAGTATAAAAATATAATTAGAAAGACCAAAAAAGAATTTGAGGAACAGCTAGCCAAAGACTCCAAAAGTAATAGCAAAATTTTTTTTAAATACATCAGAAGCAGGAAGCCTGCTAAACAACCAGTGGGGCCACTGGATGATAGAGATGCTAAAGGAGCACTCAAAGATGATAAGGCCATTGTGGAGAAACTAAATGAATTCTTTGCATCGGTCTTCACTGTTGAGGCTGTGAGGGAGATTCCCAAACCTGAGCCATTCTTTTTGGGTGACAGATCTGAGGAACTGTCCCAAATTGAGGTGTCAGAGGTGGTTTTGGAACAAACTGATAAAACTCCAGGACCTGATGGTATTCGCTCAAATGTGAAATTGCAGGACTACTAACTGTCATCTGTAACCTATCATTTAAATCAACTTCTGTGCCAAATGACTGCAGGATAGCTAATGTGATGCCAATTTTTAAGAAGGGCTCCAGAGGTGACCCTGGCAACTACAGGCCTGTAAGCCTCACTTCAGTACCGGGCAAACTGGTTGAAATTATTGTAAAGAACAAAATTGTCAGACACATAGATTAACATAATTTGTTGGGAAACAGTCAACATGGTTTTGTAAAGGGAAATCATGCCTCACCAATCTACTAGAATTCTTTGAGGGGGTCAACAAGCATGCGGACAAAGGAGATCCAGGGGATATAGTGTATTTAGATTTTCAGAAAGCCTTTGACAAGGTCCCTCACCAAAGGCTCTTAAGCAAAATAAGCTGCCAAGGGATAAGAGGGAAGGTTCTCTCATGGATTGGTAACTAGTTAAAAGATAGGAAACAAAGGGTAGGAATAAATGGTCAGTTTTCAGAATGGAGAGAGATAAATAGTGGTGTCCCCCAGGTATCTGTACTGGGACCAATCCTATTTAACATATTCATAAATGGTCTGGAAAAAGGGGTAAAGAGTGAGGTGGCAAAATTTGCAGATGATACAAAACTACTCAATATAGTTAAATCCCAGGCAGACTGCGAAGAGCTACAAAAGGATCTCACAAAACTGGGTGACCGGGCAACAAAATGGCAGATGAAATTTAATGTTGATAAATGCAAAGTGATCCACACTGGAAAACATAATCCCAACTATACATATAAAATGATGGGGTCTAAATTAGCTGTTGCCACTCAAGGAAGAGAACTTAGAGTCATTGTGGAGAGTTCTCTGAAATCATCCACTCAATGTCCCGCAGCAGTCAAAAAAGCGAACAGACTGTTGGGTATCATTAAGAAAGGGATAGATAAGAAGACAGAAAAATATCGTATTGCCTCTATATAAATCCATGGCATGCCCCATCTCAAAAAAGATACCTTGGACTTGGAAAAGGTTCAGAAAAGGATAAGAAAAATGATTAGGGGTATGGAACAGCTTCTGTATGAGGAGAGATTAATAAGACTGGGACTTTTCAGCTTGGAAAAGAGGCGACTAAGGGGGGATATGACAGAGGGCTATGAAATCATGAGTGGTATAGAGAAAGTCAATAAGGAAGCGTTATTTACTCCTTCTCATAATACAAGAACAAGGGGCCACCGAATGAAATTAATAGGTAGCAGGTTTAAAACAAACACAAGAAAGTATTTTTTCACACAATGCACTGTCAACCTCTGGAACTCCTTGCCAGAGGGTGTTGTGAAGGCAATACTATAACGGGGTTCAAAAGGGAGATGGAACTGTCCTCCATGAATCTATCTATCAATGGCTATTAGCCAGGATGGGCAGGAATGGTGTCCTTAGCCTCTGTTTCCCAGAAGCTGGGATTGGGTGACAGGGCATGGATCACTTGATGATTACCTGTCTGTTCATTCCCTTTGGGGCACCTGCCATTGGCCACTATCAGAGGACAGGATACTGGGCTAGATGGACCTTTGGTCTGACCCAGTCTGGCCGTTCTTATGAGAGGGGGTAGGACAAATCCAGGGCAAACATGGTGTGATGCTTTGGAGCCACTGTGTGAAGAGGAGAGAGCAGTTGCCTCTCCCCCCTTCCCCCACCCCCAAGATAACACCCCTAGTCTACTTCAGGAGGCCAGAGTCTCCCCTCCCTCTCCTGCCCCCCCTCCTTACCATGAGCACTGCGAAGTTGTTCAGGTGCCGGCCGAGCAGGGTGGTGATGTTGGGCTCTTGGTGGGCCAGCTGACAGCCCTCGGCGCTCCAGCCCCCGGAGCCCCCCAGCACCTCGAAGTTCCAGTGGGCAGGCACGGGGTCAGCCCCTTCCCTGAAGTGGCGCAGCGAGACAGTGATGGGCTCGGTGAGGTTACTGACCCCACAGCCATCTGGGGAGGGAAGGGGAGGAGAACGGCTGAGCAGATGCACTGCATGGGCTCATCCCTCACTTTCTCACTCCACTCCCTGCTGTCCAGGGCCCAGGCAGGGTCAGACCTGGGGTAGTCTGCTCTGCAGCTGCCTCCTGGGACCTGGCTGAGCAACACCCTACCTGACGCACAAGGGGAGAGTAAAGCAGCAGCAACCAATGTGGAGTGGAAGGCAGGCCCGTGGCCTCTGCATGCTGCCACTGCCGTGCCCCACCAGACCCCCGATGGGCAGGGGGGAGGCCAGCTGCCCATCTGGAAGGAAAGTTTGGCCAGCAGGGGCCCCTACAGCTTCACATCTGGGTCAGAGACAACCCACCACATGGGTCTGCGCTGCTGAGAGCCACACGGCCCTTGGGCCCGGGGGAGGAGGACGTGGGCTCCAGTGACCCGGTGATAGCCTCTCTCGTAGCCCTTGACACTGCACCCACGAGCAGGGCAGGCTGTGCAGAGCCCAGTGCAATGGCCCTGTCCCCCGTGCAGCAGTGCCCCTTACGTGTCCCGGCGTAGATCACGGGGGTGGCCACGCTGCGGTGCTTGCCGTTGTTGGCCAGGCGGGAGGAGTTGCCGGTGCTGCGGAAGAGCTTGCCGTTCCGGAACACCAGGAACTGGACCTTGCAGGCCTGGGGCAGGGAGAGCGGGGCCGAGGCGGAGAACAGGCTGGGGGGCAGCTGGATGGAGGCCAGAGCGATGCTGTTCTGAGGGGACAGGGAGCAACAGGTTAGCAGGTCCCAGACGGCGCAGCTCTCAGGCCCTGCCCCTCCCCATCGCCACCCCCCAGTACCTTGATGTGGAAGTTGGCCAGCGAGATGTTGGGCCGGCCCGTGGTGCACCTGAACTTCAGCTGCTGGTCAGCCAGGGGCTCAGCCTCCTGCTCCGGCAGCGACGGGCGCCCGCCGTCTTGCTTCTGAAAGGCCGTGCAGCTCAGCCCCGTGTAGCTCTCCGGCTTAATCAAGTAGGCCTCGAAGGCGATGTTCCTCGAGTTCTGCCGAGGGTGCAAAGCAGCCAGGGCGTTAGCAGGGCACCCACCACAAGGAGCCTAGCAGCCTTGGAGGCAGAGGCCAGGCCACTCTCACCCAGCGCCCCTCAGAGCTGACCCCCAGGCCCCTGCTATTCCAGCCCTGAGCTCCCCAGCCCTGGGGTCCTACCACGGCCACATGCTGCGAGTTGCTGCTGAGCACATAGCCCGCGATCTTCTCCAGGGAGCGGACGATGCTGGTGCAGGCCTTGTCCTCGATCTGAGCCATCCACAGGATGTGGTCGTCCACCAGCATCATGTTACTTGCCATCTCCACCATGACGTCCGGGAGCTGGAGGGGAGTAGGGGGGTGGTCGTTGTGGGCTCTGACACACACCAGCCCCAGGGATTCAAGGAAGATTCCCCAGGGGTGTTTGGAGCATGGGACGGTCCCTCCACCTGTGTGCCACAGCCTCCCTCTTGGGGTGGTGACGTCAGCCTGTCTCTGGGTGGGTGTGAGGGCCAGCGGGGGCCTGCAGAGGAGGGAGATACTCCGCCTGGCTGGAGGACAGTGACTGCTCTGGGCAGGGGCTCACGTGCTGGAGGATGAGAACACCTGAAGCACTCGACCCCCAGGCTGGGCTCTGCTCACAGACACCTTGGCACTGGGACAAGGAGCTGAGCGCTCATGGACAGCACCACGTGGGGGGAGAAGAGGGAGAACTGGGGCAGACGAGGCTGTGTGCGGAAGGGGAGGAGTGTGCAGAGAGGGCTCGTGACAGGGAGCTGGGGCAAGGGAGAAAGCCCTACCTGCTTGATCTGGTCCACGTAGCCAATGAACTTCTCGATCATCTGGGCCACATAGATGACGTCCATCATGTCGGAGAAGTTGGCAGCCTCAGCTGTGTACACGCGCAGCTGGTGCGCCAGCGTCAGGGCATTGGAGGCATTGATGGGCATCTGCAGAGGCAACGGGGGAGTCACCAGCTGGGTCAATACCCCCCTCCTGCTAGCCCAGCTCAACAATGCCAGGGAGCTGGGGCAGGGACTGCCTCAGAGATGCCCTGATCTACAGAAGGGTCACTGAACGGCACGCAGGGCGACAGCTGCAGCCTGCAACTGGCACAGCTGTACCATGGCCACACTCGCCTGGAAACATGACAGGCAGGCAAACGCATACTGCAGACAGACAGAGGGATGCAGGCTGCAGACAGACAGACAGGCTGGCAAGTAGACAGATGCACACTGAAGATACCTAGAGAGACAGGAAGGCAAAACACATACCGCAGACAGAGAGGCAGAGGGATGCAGGCTGCAAACGAATGGACAGACAGGCTGGCAGATGCACACTGCAGACGGACAGAGAAGCAAGCAGAGGGATGAACGCTGCAGACAGACAGAGATGCAGACAGGCAAGCAAGCAGAGGGATGCAGGCTGCAGATGGACAGGCAGGCTGGCAGGCAGACAGATGCACACTGCAGATGGCTAGAGAGAAAGGCAGACAAAACGCATACCGCAGACAGACAGGCAGACGGATGCAGGCTGCAAATGGACAGACAAATGCACACTGTAGATGGAAAGAGAAGCAAGCAGAGGGATGAACGCTGCAAATGCATACTGCAGACAGCCAGGCCGGACGGGCGAAGAGGAAACCTTTTCCTTCCCCTCATCTCAGCCAGGCCCCACTCACCAGCACAAAGGTGTAGAGCACGCGGGTGATGTCGTTGGTGTACAGGCAGTGTGAGTAGTCGCCTTCCTCCCAGCGCCCCATGCGGTCGCAGCCCCGCGACGCCTGCTTCTCCGCCACGGGGCCCCCGTTCACGGCCAGCGAGGTGAAGGGGTACTGCAGGCAGGACTGGTAGGCAGTGATGCCGGCCAAGGTGCGGGGCCACCTAGATGAAAAGGGGAGATACGCAGTGAGAATGTGCCCGGCCTGCACGGCCACTTTGGGGCCCCGGGCAGGCCCCCAGACACCATCGCCCTCTCCCCACAGCATCTTCCGTTCTCTCCCCTGCCGCCCTTGCATTCGGAAGGATCCCCACGCCCAAATCGTCCCCGTTCAGTCCCTCCTGGAAACCCTTCGCCACAGAGCTGGCAGGTCCCTGCACCAGGGACTGGTCCGGCTGCTGTCCCGCTAACACCTCCCCACCCCGGTTTGTGCGTTAATTCACCCCGCGCAGGCTGCCCAAATCCTGGGTTGGGAGCTGGGGCAGTCTCTGTTCTCGGGGTGCCTAGCACTATGGGGCCTTGATCCCCAGCCCTGGTCAGCAGGCCCTACAATAATAATAAAGGGTAACTGAGGAGCCTTGGACCCTGTGCTATGCCCTTCGGAGCACCGTAAAGAATGACATTGAAAACAACAGCTGCAGCACCTGCCTCCTCCAAGCACCTTCTGCTCCGGCCTTCCAGGCTGCCCTGACAGGAGAAGGGACTTGCCCAAAGGCCAGTGGCAATGCCAGCAAGGGAACCCCAGAGCCCTGACTCCCTGCCCGCTCCGTCTGTCAGTCCCAGGCCCGCAGCACTCACCACTAGGCATGTATGGAAGCAGGTTAAATCTAAGCAGGCAGGTGGATCCTGCAGGGTGGGGTTCGCTGAGTGGGAAACTGCTTGGCTGAGCTATTTTCCCAACAGGGGACACAGAAATGGGGGATTTTCGCTGCATTCTCTAGCGTGCACGTCCCTAGGCTGGCCAGCCTCTCGGGACTACGGAAGGGACGAGAGCCTTAGCCAAGAAGGTGTTGCCCTGCCCCAGCAACCAGCCCCACTGCGGTCCCTGGATGTTATTACTGGGCCACAGAGGCTCCCCTCCCGCCTCAGGGTGTCCTACTGAGCATGTTGGCAGGGGCAGCAGATTATCCCCTCTTGAGACTGACAGAAGGGTCCAGACCCCAGGGCTCGCAGCATGACACCTTCCCCCAGCCCAGAGCTACACGGACCATTGGAGCCCAGACAGAAAGAGGGGGGACAGGTGGGTGAGGGACAGGCAGCCGGGAGCTGGGGGGCCACAGGAAGGCAGGAGCTGGTGGGGGAGGGCCACAGGCAGGCCGATTTCCATTTCCTGAATGACAAAAGGCAAACAGTGCCTAGCCCTCCTGCAGCGCACTAAGTCAGCACCATGGCTGGGCTAGGCTGTAATTAGCCCCGCTCCCCTGCCGCAGCCCTGGGAACCCACCACCAGCCTCAAGGGAGCACGAGACCGGGAAAACTATGACAGTGGGGGAGAAATGCAAACCGGCTGTGCAGAGCTGGGTGCACGGAGCCTGCCTGGGGCTCTCCCAGCACACAGCAGGGCTGCTGGCAGGCTCCCAGTGGAATGGTCCCTCCCCTGGGGCACTCAGGGCCCCTCCAGCGATGGGCTGACAGCAGAGGCTCGGCAGCTGCTGGGAGCGGCACAGGCTCGATGCCGGAGGTGGGTTAGTAAGGGTGGAAGGGGCCAGCCGAGAACCCGGAGGACTGGCAACCCTGTCATCATCTAGCCCGTCTGCTGGGAACTGGACAGACCGCCCCCAGACTCAGCTCGCCGATGGCCAAAACCAGCCAGCGAGCACCCCGTCTGGTACGTTAAGAAGCACCATTTCCTCGCGGCTCTGCTGGGTCAACTGCCCACGAACCAGGCGGGTGCAGACAGCAAGGAAGCTCTGCTGGCATGGAGCGGGGGAGCAGGCATGCGTCCGTGCATGGGGGGGAACACGTCCATGGTGTGCACTGGGGGGATCCCGAGGGGGATCAGGGAAAAGCTTTCCAGCTGCATGCAGGGCATGACAAAGAGAAAGACTTCAGACAATCCACAGAGCAGCTGAGATTTTTATGGGGTAATTTATTTTCCTCCCTGGAAATCTCGGCTCGGCCCAGCTGTTTCGACATCTCGTTTCTGAGCCACTCCCTGCTCACCCGCTACCACCACAACTGGATTACGGGAGGGGGGCCCATGGAGGTCACATGCCTTCCCCCAGACCCAATGGCTGGAATGAAGCCGATCAGGCAATCGGCTAGAAGGGAGCCGATAAGAGGGCTGCAGGTTACTGAGTCAAAGGGCTCGTCTGCACGGGGAGACTGACTAGAACAGCTGTTCTAGCATGGACGTGCTCTCCCTGACTAGGAGGGCCCACCTGGGGGCTGGTCCCAAAGAGCTGTTGGGCATTGAATTCACACCATAGCTTATTCTGGAATCAATCCCCCGGGTAGGGCTGATCCTGGCTAGAGCTGGCAGCATGGATGGGGTGGGCTGCTTTGCCTGAGCCCTTCGTGCCCCAGTGCCTAAAACCACCCTGCCCGTGTCCCTCTGTCCTCAGCAGGATGGACCCCATATGCCTAGCAGCTCTCTCACATCCTGGTAATGCAACTGGACCCCTGAATCCTCCCCACCCCTTGGCAGCCTGCCATGTATCCCCCCCATGTGCCCCCATGGGTTGGGGGGGATACAGAGGTGGCCAGCAGTCTGGGGGACGGGGCTGCTGGGGGTGGGGTGGGGTGGGGAGGGTATAGGGGGATGAAGGCTGCCAGTGAGTGATACAGTGGGGTACAGGGCAACTGGAGACCTGGGGGATATAGGCAGGCTTGGGGGAGAGGCACATGGGGGGGATACAGGGGTGGCTTGGGGCCTGAGAGTGAAATGGGCTGCAGTGCAGGGTACTGGGACTGCAAGGAGAGGGGATATGGGCTGCCAGAGGGTTCACAGGGATGGGCACCAGCCACCTCTGCCCCGTCCCCCAGACTGCTGGCCACCTCTGTATCCCCCCCAACCCACGGCAGCAAGTAAACCCCCCGAGACCCTCTGTGCCTGAGGCCTGCAGGGGAGTTCCCACGGCAGAATGCCAATTTCCCCAGCTATCCAATTCCATACCCAGCGCGGAGCGGAGGGGGCGGGGCGTGCGTGGGGTCCTGCTAATCTAAGCCATATTTACTGTACCAGTAATTTATATTCCATGAAGGCCCCGCCGAGGTTACAGTGGGCTCCCAAAGCCTTTCGTCTCTTGCCAGAGAAATTCCAACACCTCTGCTTCTGGAGCCCGTCTGCGCTGCCAGCACGGGAAGCCTTTCAAAGAAGCCTCCCTATCAATGGCTGCCTAATCACTGCCAGACGCCGGGTCACCTGCGGGACTGAGCCTTCAGCACCCCCCTGCGCCTGCAGCCTGAGGAGTGGGGGAGCCAGCGGAAAAGCCTGGACACCCCCACGCCCGCTGCGCTGTCTCCTGGCCCCCCGCCTCCCACAGGGCGGCGTTCGCAGCGTTACTCTCACGCTCTGTCTGGAGTTAGAGGCGCTGGGGGACTCTGCAAACAGACACCAGCTATCAACCCGGAGAGCAGGACTGGTGCCGCTGGGCCCCTGCTGAGCCCCGCAGGGGGCAGGGAGGGATCTCCAGCCACACCCCACCCCATAGTGCAGTTTTCCACCCTCTCAGAAGCAGGAGGTGTTGGAGGCTGGGCTGGAGGGACGTGGGGACTGGGCTCGTAGGGCAAACTGTGGGCACTACCCCCTTTTCCCGCATGCCCTCCAACCCTCCCAGTCAGCCCAACTCTTCATCCTGATGGAGGAAGGCGGAGGGAACTCCCCCGATGCCCCCAGGGTTATGGGGGCAGCTGGCGAAAGGGACCCCTCCACACTGCAGCTGGCCCAGCAACCCGGTACCCACAGCAGCCCCACAGGGAAACCCAGTGCCCCTTGTGCCAGCAACACGGAGCCCTGCCGGGGGCGCTCACCACACACCGATTGCAGCAGGAAACGTGAAGAGGCCGCTCCTACCCCAGGCCCTTTCCCCCATGGGTAACTGAGCAGTGGGCACGGGGCAGTGACCGGGAGGTGCTGCTGGAGCGCGGGCGTCGGGGTGCAGCAGCCCCAGTTCTGACCTGAAGTCTCCACGGTTGTTGGTGACCCTCTCAGCTGGGCAGTATGAGGCCGATGTCTCCAGCACCACAATCTCCACCTTCTTGCTGACGTTGCCCTGGGAGGTGGAGACGGCGCATTCCCACTCGCCGTTGGCAGAGACGTGGATGTTGGAGAGGATGAGCTCACTGGGGGGTAGGAGGGAGGGAAGACGACAAGGCAAACGCTCACATTTGAGAAGCCAGGAGGGCAGCAGTGCTCACTGACAGGCCTAGCACTCCCTTAGGCCCCATGGAGAGACAGGCAGAGGCGTGTCTGCATCCATACTCACGGCTAACCCATTGGCGAGACATCTCCCCAGGGCTAACCCAGTGCTTTTCTGCAGCCCCTTTCCCTTGCAGGTGGGGGCCCAAACCAAGGCCCAGGGATCATTTCAAATGCCACCACAAGGCAGCCACCTCTGGGCAGGAGATGGCAGCTGGCAAGAAAACATGGTCATCTGGCACTTACATAAAGAGCTGGGATTTATAAAGGAACCTAGGGGAACTAGGCACCCAGATCCCAGCCCCTACCCCAGGTGAAGCAGAACGTCATGCACCCAGGTGAGGCTTAGTCAGGAATCCCAGCTTTCGCGGGCTCGGTTTCAGCAGGAGCTATCAAGGTCCAGAGTGATCCCTGGCCAGGGCTGAGCTGAGCCTTCGGGAACCCGGCCCCTGCCCAGAGCAGCTTGGCACACGGGCTGCACTGCGGAGCATCCTTCCCCAGTGCCTACAACTCGCTGCCCAGCACCCCGGGCAGGATGGAGCCTGCTCCGTACCTGGTGATGAAGGTGCAGTCGTGGATGAGGCTCTCCTCCAGAATGATGCCAGTCTGCTCGTCCCCCTCCACCAGCACCCGGTTGTGGTACCACCGGATGCGGGTGCTGCTATCCAGGTAGGTGGCCGTGCACTGGAAGGGCAAGCGGTCGCCCTGGAACACCACCTGGCGCAGCGAAGGGATCAGGTGGTGGGTGTGCAGCTCCGGAGTGCCCACTGCAGGAAAGGGCCGAGATACCTGGGTGAGCCACTTCATCCCCTGGTGGGGCGGGGAGCCCCCTCCGGCTGTGCCCAGTCCCCTGGGTCGCTCATGACCGGAGGCCCCTGTGGGTCATGATCCACAGGCAGGGGGTGGTCTCGGTCCCATCCCTAGCCAGACTGGTGTCCACGCCACAGAAACCACCAGCCCGGCTGGCACTAGCTGGCTCCCTACTGGGCCCACAGTGAGCCGAGGGGGTTGTCCAGGGCCTTGGCAGTCGGAGGCCGGACGGACGGCTTAGGGGCTGGCCCTCAGACACTCAGCGCTGCCCACCCTCTGCCCCCTGCGAGCGGTGCTCAAGGCCAGGCTGCCTCACCACACTGCAGCTGGCTCTCCCGGATGCTCCTCAGAGGCTTGGCATGCAGGGGGCTGGGGTATATGCACAGCGTCTTGTCGGAGATCTGAGCCGAGCAGTTCCTGGACCAGGGCAGCGTCCAGCGCAGGTTGCAGTCGCACGTCAGGTACTCGGTGGCAAAGTCACTGGAAGAGGCAAAGCGAAAGGACTGGAGTCAGGGACGGCCGAGGCCCCACAGAGATGGGGGTCGGCAGAATGAGCCCAGCTGCTGCCAGGACCACCCCCACATGCTTCAGGGGCTGGGGAGTGCTGGGCACGAGGGTCTGGGCTGGGACAGGTAACAGCTCGAGGCCTGTCCACCCCACGCTCACTGCAGGAGGCCAGAGTGGCACAGGAGCGGCACACAGAGGGTGTACCCGTCGCGGCAGGACATGGGCAGCTGCGCATACTGCTGTCCCCGTGCCAGTCTGCACACACGTGTGTGAGCACACCACATCCTCAGGGCATCGGGCGTGAGTGCACATCTCTCGCTCAGCTCCCTGCTGGCCAGGGCGACTCTCCTGGCACGGAGGCAGGGTGGGTGAGGGGGGCCGTGCGATGCACCCTTTCCTCTCAGCGAAATACTCACACGACTTTCAGAGATGGCAGCTCGTCAAAGACGCCAGGCTGGAGGCTGGAGAAAATATTCCCTGACATGTTCCTGTGGGAGGAGACAAGAACCGGGCTGGAGGTGGCAGAGGTTTGGCGGATGCGCTCGGACCTGCTGGGCAAACGCACCGAGCCAAGTCCCAGGGCAAACATCTCTTGGCGCAGAGCCAGGGGAGGAAACGGGCATTTCCAGACACTGCAGAACCTGCTCTCCCAACGCTTCTGCCTCGGGTCCCCCTGGGGCGGGAAAGCTCCTGGCTCCAGGGAGCAGGTGACAGCTTTCGCCTCATCTGCTAAGATTGCTGAACTGGGACCTTAGAGAGAGCGGGACGGGGAGCTCTGTGCTTATATAGCACGTGGCCCATTGCAGGGCTACCAGACACAAGTAACAATAAACACCCTGCGTTCCATAGAGCCAGAAGGACTCCATAGATCATCTCCTGTGTATCTCAGGCCAAAGAATTCGCCCCAGCTCACCCTGTATGGAGCCCATTCAGCCTCACCTCACAACTCCCTCTGTGAGGGGGCGACCACCATTACCCCATGTTACAGATGGGAAACTGAGGCACAGAGCAGGGACACAGTCTGTGGCAGGCCCAGAAATTGAACCCAAGGGCCTATCTCGCCACAAGTGTTCTGGGGGCCCGATGACACGCAGGAAGTGCTGAGTATCTGCCCTCTGAAAATCAGGGCCCTTTAGGTCTCGATTTTGGGGGCCCAAAACCTTACTTTGGAAAATGTAAGGCCAGAAGTCTTGATGCCCAGTCCCCAGCTCTAGTGACAAGGCAACACTTTCCCCAAGTGCTGGGACGAGAACCCAGGAGTCTTGGGGCTCACTTACTCCCTCTCACTTTACGAACTCTCTCCACACCCTCACATCATGGATTATACAGAGATACACACTGAAAACTCAGGGCAAAAGTTTGCTTTTTGCTTTAATCCAATTCCCCCCAGAATCTCTCCAGCCATTTCAGTCCCTCTCAGCTTTTGTTCTCTGGCTTAGCCCCACTCCCCACCCCCTCCCCTGGCCTGGTTTTATGGAGAAAAGCAAAAACAAGAGGCCCGGCCCCGCTTGCCACTATGTCTTGGGGTTTTAAAGCTCACTTTGATCAAGAATGCACACAATCGCCAAGCAGCACTTAATGAGCTCCCCACACAGGTGGGGACAGAGGAGCCCACACGACAGGCTGAGCAGCAAGGGCCTTTAATGAGCTCCGTGCTGAGCGCTACCTTCGCCTGGCAGACAGACCATTCAGCCATCGTCACACACAATCTCCAGCAGGATCTGCTCTGAAGTGTCTGCCCCCAGGAGCTAAGTCACGCTGTGCTTGCGACCCACAGAGAAATGGAGCCACTGGGCAGTCAGCCAGCTGGGCAGGCTGAGAGCAGCCCGTGGGGTCTGGCTGAGGGGCAGGGTCTCTCCTCCTTTCTTCCCCACAATCCAGACTCCCGCCCATGTGTCTAATCCAAGAGGCTGAAGATCAGAGACGACAGCACCTTGGGTGGGCGTGTGTCCCTGTGACCCCCTTGATGCCATCTGGCAGAGGGCATAGAGGGTGCACAGAGTTTTATAGGGATCCCCGGGTCAGTTATACTCACAATAATTCATTGAAGGGGGCATGTGAGGTCTCTAGAGAGAGCCAGTAACACACTGGCCACCACAGCCCTGGCAAAAGGATAAGGGGACGCTAAGAGTTAAGGAGTTACGGACCTGTCCTGGAAATGACGTTCGTAAGGTCTGTGAGTTAAAGCAGGGCACCGGAGGTGACAGCTGTTCCTTCCTAACAAGCAGGAGGTGCTTATCTGTCAGATGCAAATCGAGCACAGTATACTTCCCAATGGACCCCTCTCTGCCTCCTGAGCCACCAGCTAATCGCAATTCAGAAACCAATGGGAGCTCGCACAATCTACAGGAAGGAACCTTGGGAGGGCGTCCGATTCCTGAACAAAGATCAAAGGGTTGTTTTGATTTCTCTGGGGTTGCACAGGGACACCCTGGTAGTGTCACCCAGGAAGTAAGCAGTGGGCTTGCTTCACAAACAGAAGATCCTAGCCAAGTCTGGCTGTTATACGCTGGAAGGATGTTGAGTGAGCGTTTCCTCTTCTGGCATAACAACATCCTATCAGTTAAGTTTAGGCTCTCGCAGGCATGTCTTGAGTCTAGTGTATATGTAACCCTTTGTTTCCAACATCTCGGCTTGCTATCACTGGCATCTCTGCTCCTCGTTAAATAAACTTGTACTGGCTCCTTCTGTAAACAAATCTAAGTGCTGAGTGTGAAGCAGAGCTGTAGTCTCTCGGGTGTAACTGATAAGGTGGGAACAGCAGGGCTGGTAATTTGGTGAGTGCCCAGTGGAACAGGGGCTGGACATGGCTGGGGGACGATCAGGGGACTTGGGCGCTGGAGCGTGTCTATTGCTAGGCTCTGGCTGGTGGAGGCTTGGCTGTCCCATGCTAAGGGCAGGTGGTGGCGAGATGGGGTGGCAGGAGAGGCTAGGCTTTGCTCCATCCCTTGCTAGCAGAGAGGAGGGAGTAGGGTCCTGCTGCCAGGTGGGAAGGAGAACGAGGGCGAGAGCGGCAGAGCAAGTGTGGGGGTCCTGCTCCGCAACAGCCGAAAGCCCCTGGCCAGCGCTGTGCCTGTGGGCAGGTGTCCTCCAGGGGGCCCCTCCCGGGTACTTACAGCCGGAGGAGGTTGGCGAGTCCCTGGAAGACACTGGCGCTGAGGCAGCCGATGCGGTTGTTGGAGAGGTCTCTGGAAACAAGCAGAGGGGATGTAAGAGCGGTGTGAGCGCTGGAAGACAGCCCCACACTGGGGCAGTGCCGGCAGTGTCTTGCGGGGGAGCCTCTGGTGCTGCAGGGAGCAGTGCTGGCGAAATGAACCGACTGGCAGGATTCAGGCACTGCTGCGAGCGGGGCAGCAGCGGCTCGGAGTGCGCCTAGCCCTGCTGGAGGAGCTCAGCACCTGCCCGGTGTGTGGGGCGAAGCCGCAGGACAGGTAGCTCCCGGAGTCAGGCTGTTTCAAAGCCCAGGTTGGGGGCGCCGAGAGGGGACCCTGCGTGGATGGGGTCTGGTCTGTGCATTGGCCCCCGCCCACGAGCCAGCGCTGCTGCGGACGGAGGGGCGCGGCAGGCTCGACTCTCCCAGAATAGCGAACAAGGGGCCCGGGGCCACTTACAGGCGCTTCAGCTCCGAGAGGCCAAGGAATGCGCCGGGCTGGATCATGCTGATCAAGTTGTTCTTGAGGTCCCTGGAGAAAGAGAGAGAGAGAGAAAATAAATAGAAAGGAAACCAGTTGCCGGCAGGAGGCTCCGTATCCTGGTGGGAGGCAGAGCAGCCTAGAACAGTGCTCCCGGCAGATCACTTCCCACACGTGGTGTCGACCCAGCTCAGGGGAGCCCAGACTAGGTGCAAACAGCCCTGGAAGGTCCCTGGGACAGGCAGCCATGGCACCAACTGGCAAACACCCGGTACGCCTAGCCTGTGCCGCCTGGAGGGGCCTCCTCCTCGTCCTCCACTTGCCCAAGGGGAATGGAACGATGCACTGATGCCAGCAATGGCTTCATCCATTCACCTGCTCTGTGACGGGAAAAGAACTTCCAGAGATGTCCCAGGCTGCTGAAAAACGGGGCTGGGACATCAGTGCCCTGCGTGGTGGCACCTCTTGTGCCACCTGTCCACTAGGAACTGGACTGGCACCCCCTTTGCCTGATTCACACTGGGGCCGCCAGCAGCCCCCGATGGGAATGTTCGGATCCCACTGCTCTGCACTGCGGTCCCGTGACTGTCCGGAATGAGGGCAGCACTGGGGAGGCCCCTTGCCGCTCCCAGCAGCCAAGCACGTATCTCGATCAGCAAGGGGCCAGGCTGGAAGGGAGGAGTTGGCAAGGACATTCCTCCCAGGAGGGGGCAGAAGAAATCCTGGCCCAGCTGGATCCCGCGCCATGCGGGATGGGCAGGTCCGAGAGAGACAATAGGGTTGAAATAACCTGGACCCCTCTGGTGCCTCTTTCTACAGCCAGCCCCATTCTCCAGTGTGGGCGTCAGGACCCTCGCGGCTCCACTGCACCGCACTAGGAGCCTGCAAGCCATTCACAGGCAGCCTCCAGGGTGCAGCAGGACACCCACCGCCTTCCCACCGGCAGCGGGCAGCTGTGAGCCAACACTGCAACTTGGGTCCTCGATAGCAAACTGCCCCAAATTAGAGCAGCACGGGCACCGGCCTGGCAAGGCGCATAAACCTCTTGGGGACACAGCCACATGGGGGGAAGGGCCAGGAAGTGCAAGGGTTAACGCGGGGTTTGCAAAGTGCTTTGAGATCCTGCATGGCCGGGGCAGCAGAAAGGGACCCTATTGTTGTCCCTGCTGCGGGTTTAGATTCCCCAGCCAATCAGAGCCAGGAGTTGCCAGGGCTGAGACATGCTGGGCAGGAACCTCATTAGCAGCTTTCAGTTCAATCTCTCTCTAATTATCTCTCAGAAGGGAACAGGGAGCGAGGCTGGAAAGTGTTACAGCTCCCTGCTGGGCGGCTGGTTGGAAGGAGGGGAAGATGCCAGGCCTCTCTCTGTGCTCACGAGCGCTCGCAGACTTGGCAGCAGACAAGGGTCTGCCCAGCAGCCCCGGGTCTGCCCAGCAGCCCCTCATTGGCTGAGCTTGCCATGTGTGCGTGTTCGGTGTCCCCACGTGTCCAACAGTCCAGGGCGTCCTTCCAGACAGGTGGCGGAACGTGCATCCCAGGACGAGCTGACGGTTCGCCACGTCCCAAGAGCCAGGGCGCGGTGTCGCCGGGAGCCCATGGGGCTCCATTCCACGCTGCTTGTCCTACTCCGCTGAGTGAGTGAGAAACCCCAAGAGCCAGGAGCAGCAAAACGTGGCCAGGGTGCTGTCATGGAAGCGATGTCAGGACTGTATAGGATCCTATAGAGGATGGCACCCTTCCTCCTGGACGCGGGAGGCACCCTCCACAATCCTGGAGCAGAACCAGCATGCCCCATTCAGGGACGTTCCCATGAGGGGGAGACAAGCTGGAGGAGCAAGGCTGGATCCAGATCCAAGCACACCTAGGGTTTGGTGGGCTCAGGCTGGGTCCTTCTCTAACAATGTCAGATTGAATCAGCAGTGCAGCCACCACGGAGTTTCAGCATATTCCTTTCCATGCGTGCTGGCAACAATCCAAGTCTCTGCCTGTATCTGCAGATCAACAATTCACCCCCTTTTGCTTTTACACATGGGGACTGATTTATTACCTGTAGGCCATCCCCCAGGAACCCAGCCTGGCAGAGGCAGACATTGGATAGGGGAGGTGATGTTTGGGTCAGTTGCTTAAGCCCCAGAGGTTGCTTTCCCATTAAACCCTGCTTCAAAGAGTCCGTGGAGCTGCCCGGGGTCGGTTATGGTTCTGCAGCCTGTTAAGAACCCTTGGCTTTTAGATTTCTCTTTGCTCTCTAGCCCTGGGCCCCTCCCTGCTCAGAAACGACTGCTTCTCCTCCCTGCTCTCTGCTTAGATAACTACACGGGAGAGACGCACACTCCAGCCCACCCAATGTGCATCCGGTGGGTTGGCCGCAGCACGGCCTGCTCCATCTGCACGGCGCTAAAGAGGACAGCAAAGGTAAAGCCACCCTGGGAAAACCCACCTGCATTTTTGTGCAAGGCCCCTCCTGGACAACGCCAACAATGTCTCAGCTAAGAGTCTATGGGCTGAATCCCACAGCAGGCCAGCTGCTGCTGAAGATGTGCCTGCCTAGCTCGATATGGCCAGAAACTGGCTACGAGTCTTTTGTCACTGGCACCATTTAACATTGGTTCATATGGACATATGTATGCGTGAGCACGCTGCATACAAGTATAATTTCAATCGTCCTTTAAATGATCCTTTTAAAAACCGCCATGTGCTTGCACTAGGGGTACTCAGTAACAACACTTAGCTGGAAAGTGCTTTACTCAAAACTGGGCAAGTATCACTACTTCCCGTCTACAAAGTGGGAAACTGAGGCACGGGGCAATTAAGGCCAGAGAAGGGCTCAGCCCCAAGTCTAGGCCAGAGTTTCAAAACTACCCAGCACCCCACCGCTCCTGCTGTGATTCTCACGTCCATATTTTCAAAAGAACTCAGCACTCAACATACTGAACAGAGTAGAAAAACAGGCCATAAGTGACTTGCCCAACGTCACAGCCCTTCGCCGCCTCCTTCCCACCAGGGAGCCTTCTCTAGCGTGCTCCCCAAGCACACATGGGCTCGGAGAAGGGAATGTCTTTCTGAGCCAGAGAATGTCAACAGAAGGAAACAGCTTAATCCCCTGTGCTCTGAAACTGGGGCCTTCCATATGCCACCTGGAGAACACCACCAGGCTAGCTCCGTACCCCAGCATTCAGAGCCGTGCTGTGCCCCACAGACACTCCCCACTGCCCTCGTAGTGAGATGGGCCCGGGGCCTTCAGTAACATGAAGCTGTCGGCCACCTATTTGTACCAGATCTGTTTGCCACAGTTGCAGGGAAAAGGGGCTGTCCCATCTGCACCAGGGGTCCCATTTCCTGCCCTGAGCCCTCTCGGAGTAACCTTACCGGACGGATCACTTTTCCTATAATTGCATAATTTATGTCCCATGAGAATCCTGCAGCTCTGCAGTCTCTCTGCTCCCTCTCCCCTCCCCGGCAGCCCTCTAACGACCCCAAGTCTCGAGGCCCAAATGGCGCATCGGAAACATTCCACACAGCTTTGCCCTCCCCCCCTGAATCCAGAGCTCTGGCCAAGCCACCAATTCGGGTAATTCTATCCTACCTATGGAACTTCTTCCGCAGTGTCAGCTGGATACGGGATCCTTCTTCCCCTCCCGTCCTGTGCTAATGCCTGGCTTGTGTGTTGTTATATCAGTGGCTGTGTTCCACCCAAGAAGCAGCTGCATGCCAGTGACGCAGTTTCCGTAGCTTGTTTTGAGATGGAGGGCACGATAGAGACTCATGAGTCTCTTGTTACTGCCACCAGGCTGGAGAGGGGAGAAATTCCTTGAGGAGACTCCAGTTTGAAGCAGCTACCCTGTTGCAGAGGAAAAGACCCTGCTGCTTACCCCCATGGACCATGCGGACACGGGACATGCATTTTGTTGGTCCCCAGAACCCAAACCTGCCCAAGTAGTTTAGCTTTAACGGGTTGAACCAGTTTCCATTTTACTGCCTCTTCCATTAAACTTCTGCCCACCTCAGCTTACAAACATCCCTCTGCCTCCAGACTTTGCCTGGCGGGCCCCTGAGTGGAGACATCTCTGCTCTCCGGCCTGGGGAGACAGCCAGGGAGAAAACGACGCTTTATTCCCATTGCAACCAACCTCATGCCTGGAGAATTCACTCGAGTAAACTGGACTGCGAGCCCCCCTGACCCGGGGCCAGCACAAACACGCTCTTCCCAGCAAGGGGAGGGAAATCGGACACCCTGCCTGCTGCCACTGGCTGCCCGGCAGAGAGCAGCCAAAAGAAACTCTGCACAACTCCCTCAGCAACATCATTCGGCCCTCTGGAGAGGTTGGGAAGTTCTTCAGCCAGGACGGCTCTGGAGCTGTGCTAGTGACGCATCTGGTGCATCCCACCTAGCACCGCGGACGGGCTGGGAAAATCCCCTGGTCTGGGCAGGGCCGCCCCAATGCCGCTGCTTCAGAGACACTGTCACCTCCTCCCAGCATGCACTGAGAAATGTGTACCTCTCTCCATGCTGTATTACTGGGACCAGACTCTGTGCCCCTCCTGCCCCCTAGGAATCCCCCGTGGTGCAGGCAGTGCCTCAAAGCATCTCCTGTCCCTCACTCTGACCGAGCACCCAGCCCATCTTTGGGGTCAGCAGACAGACCCTTTCCATGTCCCAGGCAGTGAGGTCCAGTGCGCAGGGCACTGAATGGGGACTCAGGAGACCTGGGCTGTGTTCTCAGCTCTGCCGCTGATCTGCTGGGTGACCTTGGCCAAGTTACTTCCCTTCTCGGTGCCTCTGGCTCCCCTCCCACTCTCTGCCTGTCTTTTCTCTGCAGATGATAGGCTCTTTGGGGCAAGGGCTGCATGGACAATGCCTCACATCCCCGGCCCCAATCCCAGTTGGGCCTCTTGGTGCTCTGCCGTACAGGTAAGTAAATAATAATCTCCTCATCCGGGGGCACTGACAGTGATGAATCGCCAGCGTCAGTCTCCAGCTGCAATCGTCTTTCACAAACACCGGTTCCTTGGCCGAGGAAAGGAAGAGAAAGTTAAAAGAAGAGTTCCGTAAAGCGCGATCGGAACTGAGCTAAACACTGCCAGGAGCCAGCCCCCTGTCATGGAGCTCTTGAACGCCCGGGGCACCGTCCCAGCATTTCTCCCAAGTCACCGTCTCTGCTCCGCTGGCCATTTCTATTTTGATTGATTGATTGATGCTCTTCATTAGCATGCTGGATATTGTGTCATCCCTTCACTCAACACCCTCTTACCAAGGCTCCAGGGGTCACCATGGACAAGCAACTGAGTGTGAGCAACCAGCCCGATGCCGTGGCTAACAGGGCTTATGCGATCCTTGGACACACAAAAAGAAGGGCGCGGTGAGCAGGGAAGTGATTTTACCTCTGCACACGGCAGTGGTGGGACCGATATGGTGCCCAGGTCTGGTGCCCACGTTTTTAAAAAGATGCTGAAAATTGGAGAGAGTGCAGCCAAGAGCCACAAAAACGAGTCGAGGGCTGGAGAAAATGGAGAAGACGGAGAGGTGACTTGACTACAGTGTCCAAGCACCTTCATGAGGAGAAAATCCTGACTACAAAGAGCTCTTTGATCTAGCAGAAAGAGGAACAACAAGACCCAATGGCTGGACGCTGAAGCCAGACAAATTTAAATGAGAAATTAGGCACACATTTTTTAACAGTGAGGTTGATTAGCCATTGGAAGTGGTGGATTCTCTCTCTCTTGATCTCGTCAAACCAAGACTGGCTGCCTTTCTGGAGATCTGCTTCAGCCAAACACAACTTACTGGACTCAATACAGGGTGAAATGCCTGGGTGGAATTCAATGGCCTGTGACATACAGGAGGTCAGGCTGCAACTCGATGAATCTATGGTTACTAGGACTCTGGCTTCTTTGTACCACAGCCAGAAGGTGAAATCTCTCACACCCGGGCCACTAGTCATCATCCCCCTGGAGCCAAGAAATGTGAGTCTAGTGAGATCCAAGGGCCCAAGTCACCCTGGATACGATCCCGCTCCTCCCTGATATGCACAGTGCCAGAGCACGTCCTGGTTCTGCCATTCCCCACAGCTGAGCTCTTCCTCTGCAGATGGAACGTGCTTCTTGTCCTGCAACCTCCCTCCACTGCTGGAGCCGGAATAACCACTGGCCTTGGCAATCATTTCAAAAAAATAAAAGAGAGAGACCCAAGTCCATAAAACTAATAAACCAATAGAAATGCCCTGAGGAACCGAGACAAGAGGAGCCTCTTAGTAATGAGGCTGGATGAGTTCTGTGGTTTCAACTGTGGGGAGCCAAGAAAAGGGTTTTATTTAATTGCAGTGAGATAAGGAACAAGTCAAAGCAAAGGAAGCAGCTAACAAAGGAGCCAGTGTCGAGGGCCCTGTGCCTTGCTCAGCCTATGCTGGGTAACCAGGGAATACATTGTGCTTCGGGGCTCATACCCCTCTACCACACCTGGTCTCTCCTGCTGGTTTCCCCGTAGGAGCCTCAGACCCCAGGACACTCAGTGAGGGAGGGAACAGGGGTATTCCCAGTGGGGCTTCCATCTTGCAGGCATAGTACAGTGAGTGTCTGGTTCTGGGAGGGCTCTGGTACCTGCAGCTCCCTCTGGTTTCAAGAGGATCTCTCCAAATAGGCCCTATCCTGGGAGAGGCAAGGCAATTGCAGGGGAACCACCAAGTCAGCAGTGGGGTATCAGGGCTGGCCTTGCTCCAGATGGAGTCAGTAGGGGTTTAGAAGGAGCAGGCCCCTTGACTGCAAGCTCTGCTGGGTAGGGAACCTGTGCTGGGCACAGTCTGTTTAGCACCACGTGCTCTTACAGTGACATACGTACATACATAGGGTGAGTTACACAGTAAACACAAGCTCCTGCCTAGGTCAGATTCACACCTTTGGAGCACAGGGTCAGGATTTGACTTGAGCTGACCTAGACCCAATGTACCTAGCAACTCCCCAGCTCCACTGAGCAGGGTCAGCACAACCACCAAGGGGAGAAGGAAACACTCTTTCGCAGGGTTTCTGGAATTAGATGTCATATTATATGGAGCATCAAACAACTGGCCTACAAATTAACCGGGGGCTCATTTTAGAGGGTGCATCGTTCACAGTATCTAGAGACACACACAGATTT
This sequence comes from Natator depressus, assembly GCF_965152275.1. Classification (NCBI taxonomy): domain Eukaryota; kingdom Metazoa; phylum Chordata; order Testudines; family Cheloniidae; genus Natator; species Natator depressus. The sequence goes on from NC_134259.1 coordinate 2,473,010, forward strand.
TAAGGCCAAAAGGGACCATTTGTATCATCTAGTCTGACCTGCTGCCTAATGCAGGCCAGAGAGCCTCACGCAGCCATCCCCACGTCCAGCGCGTAACCTGTGGGTGAGCCAGCCATGTAGGCAAAGTGCTTTTTGTCCCACAAATATTCAGAACAAGCAGGCTGCAAAGGTCCCGTTAAAAGGCAAATCCTGTCACAGCCTGAAGTGTGGAGCCACTCTGTGATATTCTCCTGCCTGTCAGATAAATCTATTTCTTAGGCACTAGCTCTGGAGAGGGGAAAGGCAGAAGATTCGCAAAGGCTACAACAGAAAGCTCCTGCCTATGGGCCAAGTTGTTTCTGGAGATGCCTTATCCCAGGCACCAGAGGCATGTGATAACAGCACACAGCCATTGTCAACATGCTCTCAAAAGGCCTTTGTTCTTCGCCAAGCTTGGAGGAAACTCATTCGGTTTATTAGCTTGATTGTAGCATGTATCTAATCACAGCTGCAGAGCAATAGCAGGCTTGCGCCAAAGTCGAAGACTGAGGGATACGCATACAGCAGTGAAGAGGGCAACCCCCCCCCACACACACACACCCACCTCCTCAGACACGGGCATGGAAAGATTAAATTACGATCAGTAAATGTCCGTGTCAATTTCTCCTTCCAGTGCCACCCAAGTAACTACAAAGCCATCTTCCTCATTAATAACCAGCTTTTACTGAGAGGGGAAATCAAACACACATGCAGATGGCCTTAAAGACAGCACAGAGCTGGCAATACAAGCCCAGCTCGGACCCTGAGTATGGACTCCGCCCTCTAGCCGCCTCTGAAGCCCACGCTGCACTGTCTTCACTAGTCCTGTTACCTGCAGTAGCTGGATTCCAGCTAGCTCTGGTCAGCTAACCCGTGCACAACTTCGGCTGTGTAGACAGAGCCGAGAGAGAAGTAAGGGAGGGAAGGGCTGCAGCCAGGAGAAAGGGCGATCCCAAATAAATGATCTGGAGGATGGTGTGGATTGCACTCTCAGCAAATTTGCAGATGATACTAAACTGGGAGGAGTGGTAGATACGCTGGAGGGGAGGGATAGGATACAGAAGGACCTAGACAAATTGGAGGATTGGGCCAAAAGAAATCTGATGAGGTTCAATAAGGATAAGTGCAGGGTCCTGCACTTAGGATGGAAGAATCCAATGCACCGCTACAGACTAGGGACCGAATGGCTAGGCAGCAGTTCTGCGGAAAAGGACCTAGGGGTGACAGTGGACAAGAAGCTGGATATGAGTCAACAGTGTGCCCTTGTTGCCAAGAAGGCCAATGGCATTTTGGGATGTATAAGTAGGGGCATAGCGAGCAGATCGAGGGATGTGATCGTTCCCCTCTATTCGACACTGGTGAGGCCTCATCTGGAGTACTGTGTCCAGTTTTGGGCCCCACACTACAAGAAGGATGTGGATAAATTGGAGAGAGTCCAGCGAAGGGCAACAAAAATGATTAGGGGTCTAGAGCACATGACTTATGAAGAGAGGCTGAGGGAGCTGGGATTGTTTAGTCTGCGGAAGAGAAGAATGAGGGGGGATTTGATAGCTGCTTTCAACTACCTGAAAGGGGGTTCCAAAGAGGATGGCTCTAGACTGTTCTCAATGGTAGCAGATGACAGAACGAGGAGTAATGGTCTCAAGTTGCAATGGGGGAGGTTTAGATTGGATATTAGGAAAAACTTTTTCACTAGGAGGGTGGTGAAACACTGGAATGCGTTACCTCGGGAGGTGGTAGAATCTCCTTCCTTAGAGGTTTTTAAGGTCAGGCTTGACAAAGCCCTGGCTGGGATGATTTAACTGGGAATTGGTCCTGCTTCGAGCAGGGCGTTGGACTAGATGACCTTCTGGGGTCCCTTCCAACCCTGATATTCTATGATTCTATGAAATGCCACGAGGAAATGGCTCCTTTACCAAAGCTCGGCAAGCTGAATTTATGGTGCAGCGCCATCTCAGCACATCCGGCCAGGGCTGCTGGGGAACTGTTTAAGGAGCTGAAGCACTCGGAAGAAGGAATAAAATCCAGATTTTATCAGTAGGTTTTTTTCCTACTTCAAAAACAAAACAAAAAAAAAAACAAAATAAAATAAACCCTTAAAATGTGAAGGGGTGGAGGTGGGGGACCCTGACTCCAACCCTTCCAGCCAAAGCGAGCAGGAAGCAGACATCTCTGAAGGGCTTTTGTTTCCTCCCCAGGCTGATAATTCCCTTTAACCTCTCGGGTCTGGAAGCAGCATTTTTCCAAGCTCTCAGCTGCTGTGAGCTGGGGAGGGCAAAGTTAAGGGGGGAGTGGACGTGCTGCTTGTTTTTTCTGCTGGGATCTCAGACGGAGGCCACCCCCTCTGCATGTACAGCAATCTCCTGGGCTGTGCTCCTGCCCCTCTCGTCAACCGGCTACGATATGGGGAAGTGCCCCCTGCTATATTCCTGCTGGGACATAACGCCAGCTTACAGTCTGTCCACCCCAAGAGTTTACAGAGCGCTAACAGGCAGTTCCAACATTCCTGTCCTCTTCCTCTTTGCTGCCTGTCCAATTACCGGATGGTGTTGTGGTGGGCTCTTACGCAGGCTGCCATGTGTCACCCTAGAGGTGGCTGCATTCAAGTAGAGGATGGGGCAGGAGAGGAGTGCGACCTTTTTTGTTGTTTTGTTTTACGATAAAGTTAATCAAACTTTTTCAAACTTCAGAACAGGATCCATTTCGCTCCTAAGTTTATCTAGATGGGCAAGAGAACAAACCTCACCATCTGCCCTTCTCTAGCATCTTCCCTCCAGGATCTCAAAGTGCCAGTCCAGCCTCAGAGCCTCCTTGAAACGTTTGGTGTCATTTCCCCCCATTTTACAGATAGGGAAGCTGAGGCAGAGAGAGAAGGGGAAGGGGATCTCTGGGGGGCATTGCTGGGAAATAGACCCAGAAGCAGAAAGGTTGAGTTTGTTTTGGCTTTTGGGAGTACCACATTTTGGATTTAAGCCGTGACCTAATGCAATAAGATACTCAAAGGAACCACCTTGTGAAAGCAGCCAGGACCTCCTATCACCCTGGTGGGGAGACCTGGTCACAGACAAGGAGTTCGGACTGCAGCCCCAAACTCCTCCTGCCGCAGTGACCACCTAGCAGAGAACAAATGCTGCTGGCCACACAGAGAGCCGCTGCTAAGCCAGACCTGAGAAGCAGCAGACGCAAAGGGTCTAGAGATCAACCACACAGTATTATGGGGGCAGACAGGTGCAGTTGTGAAGCAGGTGGTGTGTCAGGACAGACTTCAAGAGCACTGGTTAGATGGTGCTAAGTGCCCTCTTCCTTGTGCCTGACTCTCTGGCCTAGAGCACACGACAGGAAACTGCTCTAGTGTAAGTGGAAACATTCATCTGGAGCAGAGTACACCCGCGTGCGACAGAGCGGGAGCTCCTGGCAGAGTGGTGACAAGGGGGAAAAGCTCCCCCACACTATACTTGCTCATGCGAGTCAGTCAGCACGTGAGGGCCAGTGTGCCTGGCAGTGCGAATACCGCAACAGGATAAATAAGGCACAGTCTTACTCTCCACCCGAGTTTCCCACCCCTAATTCAGGGCTTCTCAGCTTTTCCCAGACCATGGCCCCATCTTACAAGAGAAAATGAGTCTCCCATCTGGGCACAAACACGCACACACACACACACACACACACACACTCTCTCTCTCTCTCTCTCTCTCTCCCCCCCACCCCCTCCCCCCAAGGACAGAGCCTTGGGTGGGCTCTGTACAGTCTTGAGGACAATTGTCTTGTTGTTTTAAACAGCATCAAGGCTTACTTTATGGTTAGACCATAAAAACCTCCCGCCTGGAATGCAGCTATCTTGTTTCAGATTCCAGGAGAGCAAATTTTGATGGTGATTTTTGTTTTTATAATGGGGGCATCCATTTCGTAGGGCCAGAGACCCAAGAACTCAGTTAACACAGGGGCTCCCAATCACGCCCCTGATGACTACGATGACCTGAGCGGAATCAGAATCAGAGAGGATCGCAAGGCCCGATGTAAAGAGCTGCACAGGCCAAGCCATTTGCAGCACACAAGCGTGAGGGGTTCTCCAAAATCCAGCAACTATGCTACGTATTCCTGAGTGCCATCTACTGGCACCTTGACTATTAACTAACTATTGACATACACACAATATAGTGCAGTCCTGTAACAGGCAAAAGTCTCCATATCTCGTTAGCAAACATAACACGGAGGGTTGGATTGCTTTGGGTAACTCAAGACGCCTTGGCACATTTATTTAGCAACAGTTGGGTCATTAGACCCTGTGCCCTGACCAACCTCCAATGCCGGTAAGAACATTCGGCAGCCCTAAGTTCCCTCTGCCGATTCAGTCGGACACTGTTCTTTGCTTCCTCTTCTATGCCGTTACAGTGTGCCCTCTCAGAGGTGGCTGCCTCTCAGTGGTGAGCTGAGTAATCCCGATAATCCTTTATTCCGTAGGTGGGTTCCTGCGTTTGTAAGTAGTTGTGCAGCCCGGCATGAAAGGCTCGGGATAATCAAGGCACAGTCTTACTCTCCATCCAAGTTTCCCACACCCCTCTGCACAGCAGTTCCTAGAACAGCTAACTCCCAGGTATCGCCAAGCAACGGGCACCCCACAAGCCACGCATTGCTTGGTGGTTTTGCCATGTACATTGCTAGCCCCTGGCAGAAGTCTTAAGGCCGCCAAACCCAGTTCCCTTGGGATTGTAGGCAGCAACTCAATCGCTAGCTACACAGATGTAAAAACAGTGCCTTTTCCATGCAGACTGCAGACCCCCTTCCTTTCCAGGGACCTTACTTCCTCAGGTCTGAAGAGGGCCAAGAATCACGGGCCAAAATTCAGATTATGAAAATATTTCATGACGCATCACAGGATGACCTCATCTCTGCACACACTCTGCCCTGCCAACAAAAACAACATAACCCATGTTTGGTTTCTCAAGTTCTTTCCAGAGGAAGCTGGAGTCAAGAGGAGCAGCTCCATGAGATCTAGGATTTTTATTAACTCTTGACTGACCACTGCTAAGCATGCCAACTCTATGTAGATTGCAGCAAATCGTAAAGGAGATCGCTGCATCGGAAGCAAACTAAAATATCAAATGATACACTGTTCCCTGGAAATAAGGCCTGAATATGCTGCTTCTACCAGGCTGCTGGGTGAAAGGCTGTGCAGTCAGCCTGTTTATCTGGGGATCTAACCCTGTTGCCTAGGCTTGAGTTGACTCATCTGGAAATTACCCCCGATGGTTCCTTGGCATCTTAAATAAAGCAAGCCAGTGGCCCAAGTCCAGCTCCCATTGGACAAGACCATCACAGCTGGCACCAAGTGACCACGCAGAAGGCAACTTCAGCCAAGACACCAAGGATTTGATGGCCATGGAGATGAAGCTCTCTCCCACACACTCTAGGAAGGGCTTCCTGCAGAGAGCAGTGTGTGGGGGAGGTTTGCCCTGCTGCATCTGCTTTGTGGACAAGAGGACAACCTTCATCCTTCAGGGCTGGGAACCTGGCACCTTCCATGAACATGAACACGTGGGTTGAGCAGGAAAAGCCCAGCATACCCAATGCTCCCCATCAGCAAGGTGCCATCACAAAGCCTCGAAGCACACACTCAATTTTAACCACACAGCTAGCCCCATTAAAGTCAGCGGGATTATTCACGTGCTACCCTGACTGTGGCCCTACTAACCAATGAATATGCAAAAAGAGTCCTGCATTTGGCAGGTGAAAACCAACCTAGGAAGGTTTCTCACCATGAGAGCTTTTGAAGAGAATGGGACAAAGTGACACTGAATAAGAACTGGCTCAAAAGCTCATCACAGATGCCAGAAGGAAAGCAGCGTTAATGCAGATAAAGCCGCATCCCATACCTATCTGGACAGGGTCAATCTGCTGATTCCACAGGGCTTTTCCACTGGGAAGGCTACTGGAGATGGAGGAAGCACAAAGGAAATGATCCGTGGGATTCTGCTACGTATCAGGGCTCCAAGCAGCTGCTTTGGGCTTGACCGTCTCTGCGTACGGTTCCTTGTCACTTTGCCTGGGGGTCCCCATCTATCACACAGTTGGCCCCATTCATATTTTCTCCTCGTGCATTTCACACATAACCAGCGGGTGTCAGTGGTACCCAGTCTCACCAATGAACAGAAAACAAACTCTCTTCAATCCCATAATGCTCATTAACCCTTCATTGCCTGAAAGACCATCAACCTGGGGCCAAAGAGGAGGTGGAGGGATGGAGGAGAGGAAGGTCAGAAGGAATGACACCCCACCCAATCATGCACAGCATTGCAAGAACTAGCTAAGCACAAGACGTGGGTTTTCACCTTCCTCTGAAGCATCAGGCAACGGCCACTGGTAGGGAAAGGAGACTGGACTAGATGGTCCAGTGATGTGATCCATCACAGCAGAGCCTTGGGCCCTTGAAACCCTGCACATTCCCTATGGAAATTCACATGGATCTACAAAGGGGAATTCTCCCTTTAGCTCATAAAAGGCTCTTCCACACCCCTGGGCTTCCAACAGTTCACTGGACAGGCTGGGAAACAGGAGACCAGCATCCCCTTGTCCCTGCTCACCATTCCTAACCAGACTCACGTCCCGGCTTCGGAAGGGACAGTCGCGGACTGGAGTGTACGTTCAGCTCATGTTTTCCTTCAGGTCTCTCTTCAAAGCTGTCTCCTCTCCCCCCCTTCTTTTAACAGCTGCTGCTCCCCGCTGGTTTTGTCCTGCGTCCATTTAACACTCATCTACTGACAACTCCGTCTGGCGTTAAGCGTAGTGCTGGGTGTCCAATCCAAACAGAACAACTGCACTTCAGGAAGGGGAAAAACGCCTCGCAAACGTTGTTCGTTGCCTGGCTGTGCAGTCAGCAAACGCTCCAGTTCATGAGTCCCAGGTTAATAGGCGCAGAGCATTTGCTCTCTCTCTCTCCAAGCCCCTACCTTAGCCTCCCTGAGCTTTCGGCTCACTTTTACATGGTCCGGATGAGCACAGAGCAAAGTTCTGACCTTTTTACAGCCTGGCTTTACTAGGTGCAAACAACCAAGTGGAACCGGTAGCACTCCTGAGCTCCGAGCAGCCTGTGCAGTTCAGTAGCTTTCCTGCCGATTTCCACCTCTTCCCTCTGACAGGTTGGGGCCCGGGGGAGAAAGCGAATCAGAGCTGTCCTCTACCAGCAGCTAAAGAATAGCTGTAATACGGGTTTCAGAGTAACAGCCGTGTTAGTCTGTATTCGCAAAAAGAAAAGGAGGACTTGTGGCACCTTAGAGACTAACCAATTTATTTGAGCATGAGCTTTCGTGAGCTACAGCTCACTTCATCGGATGCATACTGTGGAAACTGCAGAAGACATTATATACACAGACACCATGAAACAATACCTCCTCCCACCCCACTCTCCTGCTGGTAATAGCTTATCTAAAGTGATCATCAGGTTGGGCCATTTCCAGCACAAATCCAGGTTTCCTCACCCTCCCCCCCCCAAAACTCATTCTCCTGCTGGTAATAGCCTATCCAAAGTGACCACTCTCTTCACAATGTGTATGATAATCAAGGTGGGCCATTTCCTGTACAAATCCAGGTATATGGTCACCTTTTGCAAGGTTACAGGCCTGGGTCAGGCAGGGTTTTCTTCGAAACATCCCCTGTTCCAGCCCTTGAGAACGCTGGAACCGCTCATCTCAGAGCGGGATCTTGGCTTGAAGGGTTTCCAGCTGGGAAGGGTTCTTTGCTTCTAAAATTTCCTTAATGATATTATTGGATCTGGGGTGGAAAGTTAGCTACAGGTCAGCAATCGTTACTACTTCCACAGGCATCTTTCATTGCACACTGGTACATAAGGGTCCTGTCACCCACTACTCAAGTCTCTAGGATTGAACACAAGGCATTTTAACAGCACACAGCAGTATTACGCAGTAGTTTAGGACAGGAAGTGAATACACTGATCTCAGCCACGGTACCAAGTCCAGCTGAGTCTGCAGGGAGCTGGAATCAAGGTCAGGACATCAGAGTCAACAGCTCTCCTCTTTAAATCAAGTGCGGTGGGAGCATTAATGACCCAAAAGGGGTCACCTTTGTTTTCAGATCAGGCAAAGCGCCCCCTTACGCCACGTTGTGGGCACTTGGTTCAGCACAGAGCGGAAGAGGAAAAATATCTCCAGCTGAGCCAACAACTGGGATTTTTATTTCCTTGTGGGTCACACAGTAATCGAGGATTTACAATGGGACTTTCACCATGGACTTCAAGGGGGAGCAGGCTGGGCGGGGGCTGCAGCTCGGAAGGAAGAGACGCAGAGGCCCAAGGGGGAGCAGGCTGGGCCTGGAGGTGACAGGGAGGCAGATGCCCAAGGAGAAGCAGGCTGGGGCTGCTGGCGGTGGGGGAACAGACGGGGACCAGAGGGCACAACCCTTCAAACACAACCAGCCTTCAACCCAAAGGGAGCCTGAGTGACCCAAGGAACCACCTTCCACAGCCACGTGCGGCACTAGGCAGGACCCCTCTGGCCTTGGCTTCTGCCAGCGAGAGCCTGGTCCCCAGTGCAGCAGGCAGGGACGGGTGGAGGCACAGACCGCGCCCCGCAAGCAGCGCCCTGCTCTTGGAAGCCTCTGTTTCGATAAGCTGCAGTTTTCCCTTCTGAAAAATGCTCATCTCTCACCGGGGCTCTGGCTGGGTTTGGGAAACAACGTGGCGTGTGAACTGCTTCCCAGTGCTCTCTGAACCCCCATGCATGGTGGAGCTAGGGGAGACGTGCCGCATGCCAAACCCGCCATCTGCATGTTATCAGGGAGGCAAAGAGTTACAGCGAGTGACGTGTGCATCGACGCTGCCTCCTGTTTGCACCTCTTCACTCAAAACTCATTTCCTCTCCTGCCACCAACTGCTTGGATTCCCAGCCTCTGAGTGCAGAGGCCCTGCACTGCCCTGGAGAGAGGAGCCATCATTCCCACCACCGCCAGCCAGGGACCGCCACGGGCAGGGCAGCGGCCAAGGGAGAACAACTGCAAATGGCAAGCAGGATGGTACCCAGATCTGGGAGCCTTGTGCCTCACAGTGAATCCAGGCGGCATGCCCCTCACTCATTGTCCCTGCATAGGGAACTGCTGCTTCTCTGTATCTGCGAGTCGCATCATTTACAACCATCCCTAAAAACATATACTTCAAAACCACTGACTAGAGACCCCTCCTTGGCCAAGCAGAGGGCACCAATGCACACTGTATCCAGGTGAACAGGGGGTGCTGAAGGAACAGCTCCGGCTCACCTGGCTGCAGGCCGGATAGGTTCGTCAGTGCAGGCTCTGGGAGCTCAGCAGCCCTGCCCTTAGATCATCTCCCCACCCCAACCCCCAAAACCACATTCCGAAACACAGCCCGAAACCTGGACTCTCCTACGGCCCATCCACATCCCCTGGGATTGGGGAGCTGGGCTGGGACCCTCCCAGGAGCAGGCTTCCCCCTCCTGGCTGGCCTGGGAATCCCTCTCTCACAGCACTCAGGAGAGCACCGGCTGCCGGCAAGGGGGGAGGCACACGTATCTAGCCGTCAGCATTCCTTGTGATTCCAGACGCGTCACAGAAATTGATGGGCCAGACCAGGGGCCGTCAACTACTATCATCATTGTACTGCCCTTCCATTGGGGCGCCCAGTCAGGGGCCAGAATCCCAGTGTACTAGCACTGTACAAACACAGAACAAAGAGTCCCTGCCCCATAGAGCTTCCAGTCTGGGGAGAGGAGAAGAGAAAACAGACAGACACACGCAGACGGGGAAGCACAGGGAACAGAGAGACAATGCTGGTCAGCACAATGGGCAGTGGTCTCAGTGCACCAGCAGCCTGACTCGTCACCTTTTTTGGAGGCATCGCAGCAAGCGTCCAGTCCCATGTCCTGCCCATGAGCGCAGCCAGTACCAGCTGCTGCTAAGCAAGGCGCAAGGCCCTCATAGTGGGCAGTCCCGAAATACCCTGCTCAGGGTGGGCAGGGCTTCCCCAGCAGCTAGTGGTGAAGCACAAGGGTCTCCGTCCCTCCCATGCAATAAGGAACATCCAGGTGATGTTCCAGGTGAGAGCAGTCATAAGCTTTAAGGCCTCCCTGCTAGACTCCCTTGGGCAGAACCCTCTCAGGGGCTCTCCTTGAGCACACTTTTTACGCGTCAGCGAAAACCATCTGAAGCTGGAGTTCAGCAGGACGGGTGAACTCTCAGTGAATCCCTTTCAAGCAAGGAGAAATCGCAGTGTGCTCGTACTGCTTCAGGACAGTTCCTTGGATACAGACCAAAGACTTCCATAGCCTGAATGTAAACAGCCAGAGATAATATAAACTCTCCATTCCGCGCCCCTTCCAAGTTCATCCAGCGTTCCCTTGGGACAGCTGAGTCCCTGGGACTTTAACCCAACATTCCACCACTAACATAAACAAGCGACAATGGAAGCAGCAGAAGCGAATACCACAGGCTTTATCCCACTCAGCCCCGGCTTCCTGACTTGCTGAGCATGCTAAGGATGCAGACAGGCATTTGGGGTTTTTAAAATACAATACATTATCCTGCTAATGACACAAAGCAGGAACTGGGCTCTACGCTGCATTTGGAGAGAGCTGGGGGAAGGTAAGGAAAGGGCTGAATGCCTCCTGCAGAACTGCTCACCCAGCAGGAGGGAGACCCAGCTGGGGTAAACTGGCTCAGCTACTTCGACTTGGATGGGGCAGCTTGATTCACTTCAGTGCAGCTATGACAACAAAAGAGATTCAAGTCCAGGACCTCCACAGTAGCATCCTCCACTTCCAGTTCCACACACAGGGCCACGTAGCAGGCAGACCTATGCGTGAATGGGACAATGGTGCTCAGAGGAGGGAGTTAGGTTTATTAGGAACTGGGGAACCTTTTGGGAAAGGAGGAGCCTATACAGGTAGGATGAGCTCCACCTAAACCAAAGCGGAACCAGATTCCTGGCTTGTAAAATTAACAAGGTCATAGAGGAGTTTTTAAACTAAGGGCTGGGGGAAAGCCGACAGGTACGGAGGAGTACAAGGTTCGAACACAGACATCCCTTAGGGGAGGATATTTTTAAAGGGGATCCTAATAAAGAGGAGAGGATAGATGTTGATAAAGTACAGCCAGGAACTGAAGAGAACCAGTCAGATGAAAAAGAGTCTCATTCAATTACACCACATAAAGAGAGACAACAAAATATTCACAAATTTTGTAAGTGCTTGTATACAAACGCTAGAAGTCTAAATACTAAGATGGGGGAACTTGAGTGCCTGGTATTAAATGAGGGTATTGATAGAACAGGCATCACAGACACTTGGGGGAATGAGGATAATCCACGGGACATGGTAATACCAGGGTACAAAATATACTGGAATGACAGAGCAGGTCGGGCTGGTGGGGAAGTGGGTACTAGATGGGAAAGAAAGCATAGAGTCAAATATAGCAACCATCTTAAATGAATCAAACTGTACCACAGAATCTCTATAGATAGAAATTCCAGGCTTGAATAATAAGAATATAGCAGTAGAAATATACTACCGACCACCTGACCAGGATGGTAACGGTGATTGTGAAACGCTCAGGGAGATCAGAGAGGCTACAAAAACAGATAATGGGGGACTTCAATATCCCCATACTGACTGTGAATGTGTCACCAGAGGATGGGATGCAGAGATAAAATTTCTAGGCTCCATTAACGACTGCTTCTTGGAGCAGCTAGTCCTGGAACCCACAAGGAGAGAGGCAATTCCTGGTTTAGTCCTAAGTGGCATATAGGATCTGGTCCAATAGGTGAATATAGCTGAAACAGTCTGATACTAGGAACCATAGTGTAATTAAATTCAACATCCTTGTAGGGGAGAAAATACCACAGAAACCCACCATAGTAGCACTTACCTTTAAAAAGGTGAGCCACACAAAAATGAGGAGACCAGTTAAATGGAAATTAAAAGGAACAGTCACAAAAGTGAAATGCCTGCAAGCTCCATGGAAACTTTCTAAAAACACCTTAATAGAGCTTCATACTAAATGTATACCCCCAAATAAAGAAAAATAAAACAAAACAGTAAGAGGACCAAAAAATACCACAACAACAGAGTAAAAGAGGCAGTTAGAGACAAAAAGACATAATTTAAACATTCGAAGTCAAATCCTGCTGAGAAAAATAGAAAGGAGCATAAACTCTGGCAAGTCAAGCCTAAAAATATAATTAGCAGGCCAAAGAAGAATTTGAAGAGCAACTAGCAAAAGACACAAAAACTACATGCAAAATTTCTTTTAAGTACATCAGAAGCAGGAATCCTGTCAAACAATTAGTGAGGCCACTGGGCGATGGAGGTGCTAAATGAGCACTCAAGGAACACAAGGCCATTGCAGAGATGCTAAATGAATTATATGCATTGGTCTTCACTGCAGAGGATGTGAGGGAGATTCCCAGCCATGAGCCATTCTTTTGAGGTGACAAATCTGAGGAGCTATCCCAGATTGAGGGGTCAGTAGAGGAGGTTATGGAACAAACTGATAAATGAAACAGTAATAAGTCACCAGGACCAGATGGTATGAAATTGCAGAACTCAAATATGAAATATGAACTCAATATGAAATTGCAGAAATACTAACTGCGGTATGTAACTATCACTTAAATCAGCCTCAATACCAGATGACTGGTGGATAGCTAACGTGACGTCAATTTTTAAAAAAGGATCCACTGGCGATCCTGGCAATTACAGGCCAGAAAGCCTAAGATTAGTACCAGGGAACCTGGTTGAAACTACAGTGAAGAACAGAATTATCAGACATAGATGAACACAATACATTGGAGAAGAGTCAACACGTCTTTTGTAAAAGGACATCATACATCATCAATCTATTAGAATTTTTTGAGGGAGTCTACAAATATGCGGACAAGGGTGATCCAATGGATATAGTGTACTTAGACAGGTTTCAGAGTAGCAGCTGTGTTAGTCTGTATCTGCAAAAAGAAAAGGAGGACTTGTGACACCTTAGAGACTAACAAATTTATTTGAGCATAAGTTTTTGTGAGCTACTGCTCACTTCATTCAGTGGATGCATCCGATGAAGTGAGCTGTAGCTCACGAAAGTTTATGCTCAAATAAATTTGTTAGTCTCTAAGGTGCCACAAGTCCTCCTTTTCTTTTTAGTGTACTTAGACTTTCAGAAAGCCCTTGACAAGGCAAGGTCCCTCACCAAAGGCTCTTAAGCAAAGTAAGCAGTCGTGGGATAGGAGGGAAGGTCCTTTCATAGATTGGTAACTGGTTAAAAGACAGGAAACAAAGAGTAGGAATAAATGGCCAGTTTTCACAGTGGAGAGAAGTGAACAATGGAGTCCCCCAAGGGTCTGTGTTGGGACCTGAGATCTTCAGCATATTTATAAATAATCTGGAAAAAGGGGTAAATAGTAAGGTGGCAGAGTTTGCAAACAATACAAAATTACTCTGGATAATTAAGTCGAGAGGAGACTGCAACGAGTTACAAAGGGATCTCACAAAACTGAGTGACTGGGCAACAAAATGGCAGATGAAATTCAATGCTGATAAATGTAAAGTAATGCAATCTCTACTATACATGAAAAATGATGGCTCTAAATTAGCCATTACCACTCAAGAAAGATTTTGGAGTCATTGTAGATAGTTCTTGATAAACATCTGCTCAATGTGCAGCAACAGTCGAAAAAGCAAACAATGTCAGAACCTTTAGAAAAGGGATAATAATAAGACAAAAAATATCATGCCACTATATAAGCCTATGGTACGCCCACACCTTGAATATTGCACGCAATTCTCGTTTCCCCAATACAAAAAGATATAGTAGAACTGGAAAAGGTAGGGCAACAAAAATGATTAGGGGTATGGAACAGCTTCCATGTGAAGAGAGATTAAAAAGAGTGGGATTGTTCAACCTAGAAAAGAGACGACTAAGGGGGGACATGATAGAGGTCTATACAATCATGACTGGTGTGGAGCAAGTGAAGAGGGAAGTGTTATTTACCCCTCCACATAACACAAACTAGGGGTCACCGAATGAAATTAATAGGCAACAGGTTTAAAACAAACATAAGGAAGACCTCCTTCACCCAACACACAGTCAACCTGTGGAACTCATTGCCAGGGGATGTTGTGAAGGCCAAAAGTATAACTGGGTTCAAAAAAGAATTAGATACATTCCTGGAGGATAGGTCTATCAATGGCTATGGGTGTCTCTACGCCTCGTTCTGCCAGAAGCTGGGAGGGATGACAGCAGATGGATCACTGGATAAAGTGTTCTGTTCTGTTCACTCCCTCTGAAGCACCTCGCATCGGCCACTGTCAGAAGAAAGGACACTGGGCTAAATGGACCTTTGGTCTGATCCAGCCTGGCTGTTCTTATGTAACTTACACCAGCTGAGGAGGTGGCCCAGTAATGTAACATACCATGAAAAAAGCCTTCAGCAGCTTCTGATTTCACATGCTGGTCTGTTTCTGAGTCACTTATGAAGACAGAGACACACACCCCTTGGCTTCAGAGGCACCAGGCCAGCACCTATGAGAACGGGCTTCTCCAACACTCCATTTCCCATCCGATTCCAGCCCTTTTCTAATATGGATTAAGGCCTTGTCTTCCCACAAACTTGATCTGGTTTCATTAAACAGAGTGAGTTAGACGGGTGCAAACCCCTCTGTGGGCTCTCCTGCACCAGTTTCACAGGGGCTTATATTTCAGTTTAGCTTAAACCCGGTGCTCCTGGTAGGCCTAAGTTAAATGGAAATAAGCCTGGTCTAAACTGAAATGGGAGTGTTCACATAGAGTCTCTTGCATCCATTTAACTAAACCAGTTTAAAAATCATGCTTTAGGTTAAAATTGGTGCAACTGTGTGTGGAGATCAACCCTAAACATCACTAACCCCCCTCTCCACAAAATGGCCCTTCTGAAAGGGCTGCCAACCCTCCAGGATTGTCCTGGAGTCTCCAGGAACTAAAGATTATGTCATGCAATGACACTTCCAGGAATACATCCAACCAGAATTGGCAACCTTACCTTCTAAGTGCTTTCTGATGTGATCAAACAGCCATAAAGATTTAACTGCTGTTAAACGTACATGGCCTACGGTTTCCCCGGGTACCTCAGTGGGCACACAGGGTTGCTGGGGTTTCAGAAAGGCTGTTCTTTCCTGCCCCAAATAGCTGTCGCACAGGAAGCTGCAATCTGCGCTCCCCCTCGGCCATCCATACGGGGTTAATGAGGAAAATCCTTTGTCCCGTCTGATTTTGCAGGCGAGCTCACTGTTGCCGTGGGCTGTGCAGAGACATTATCCAGACAGAGCCCATGTGTTTACATCTGCCTTGGAAAGTCTCCATGTTAGAGCAGTCAGCCAACGGGGGGCTGGAGCCCTCCACCGGGGCCAGAGACAGGCCCAGCCTGGAATCAGGGCTTGTCTCTGAGGAAGCTCTGGCGCGGAGCGCCAGGTCAGGCCAGGCTGCGGGGTTGTTTGCATCACTCTCTCAGGGGAGGCCAAGCAGAACCTTAGGCAAATGCAGTGTGTGGTTCTCTCATCAGGATACATTTTTCATTAAGTCACTTCCTTTCCCAGCTGGCCAGAGTCTCCACTCTCTTGCAGATTTATGATAAGGCTCTTCTCTCTCCACGACTTTTGTTTGGCTTAGCGTTTCCTCCAGTCCAAAGATTTTCCCTCCTCCCTGCACAAATCAGCCCCCTGTTGATATTCGACAGAAGTAAGCGCAGTAAGCAGCATGTCGCCATGTGCTAATGAAGGCTCCCCAGCCTCTCACAGCCTTCATTTTCACCCTCTGCACAGGTCCAGCCCCTCCCACTCCCTATGCCCCCCTCCTTTGTCTTTCCTCCACCTCACTTTCAGGTCCCAGGTATAAAGGTGCACACTGGAAGCTGCTTTCCGGTTCCCATGCTGCTGCAGTGACAACAGGAGAGGAGATCCGAGATCCGTGGGTGATGCACACATGGGGCAACCACAAAAACAGGCCCCCACCCAAAGTCCACTCACAAAACTGGGCCAAATTCATCTGTGTGTAACCAAGGGAGCAGCACCAAGGAAGAATGCAGCTCAAGGCTATAACCAATCAGAACACACTGCCCCCGAATGCCCTCATTAATTGCTATCAACACCGCTGGAGTTGCTTTTGCTCTTTTAGGCATCATTGAAATACACGGGGCATGCACATCCATGCCACACAAGCCAACCGAAGAGAGCATCAGGCTTGCAGAAAGCTGCCCACCCATCAGAACTTAGAGCAAGCTGAGTTAGATGTACAGAAATGGAGACAAGGTCTGAGGCTGCTTGGAACTGGCGCACCTTTCCTGGGCCCCCAAGGACAGAGGTACTGGATGGCCTGACCAGAGCAGGCCCACAAGGGGCAGAAGGCAAGGGGATGATGTCGCTCAGTGTCCCTAGGAATTCAGATCTTGTACCAATGAAAAAATGTAATGGCCAACGGAGCTTAAAGAGGGACTTGCACACTAGGTCAGACAGCTTCTTTAGAGAACCATGGGAACAATTTACCAAGGGCGTGGTGGACTCCTCCATCACTGAATTTTTAAATCAAGATGGGCCGTTTTTCTGAAAGCTCTGTCCTAGGAATTATGTTGGGGAAGTTCTATGGCCTGTGTCGTGCAGGAGGCCAGACTAGCTGATCACAGCCATCTCGTCTGGCTTTGAGAATCTATGAATCCCTTCTTAGCCACAAGCCACCTTCTCTCGTCCCCTGGTGCCGCTGCTGCAGGAACCTGGCTGTAAACACGAGATTAAGCAATCGCATAATCCTGCAGCAGTAGCAGACCTGCTCATAAGGGCATGTGCGCATAGCAGCTTAGGCCGAGACTAGACTGGCAGCTTTTGCTGGCACAGCGAGGTCAGTTAGGGGTGTGATGTTTTGCCGACATAGCTGTACCAGCAAGAGCCCCAGAGCAGACCCATTTATACCAGCAAAAAAGTGCTTTTGCCGATAGAGCTTATTTTGCTGGGGAATTGGCATGAGCCCGATCAGCAATAGGACCTTTTACAGGCACACCCTGTGTCTGCACTAAGGATAGCCATGTGGCAAAACATTTAAGCATAGACAAGGCCTTGGAAAGTTCTATGCCTGCTCTCTCGCTCAGGTTTCTGTGCCAACATTTCAGAGCCCGCCTGCCTCTGTGCTGCAGGAAATCTGCCCCCGGCTG
Source organism: Natator depressus (assembly GCF_965152275.1). Classification (NCBI taxonomy): domain Eukaryota; kingdom Metazoa; phylum Chordata; order Testudines; family Cheloniidae; genus Natator; species Natator depressus. The sequence goes on from NC_134259.1 coordinate 2,490,210, forward strand.
CTTTCTTAGCTCGCTCCAAGCGTCGGAATCTGAGAGATGGCAAATAGAGAAACCGGTTCATATTTTCCCTCTCCTGCCCAGCAGTATTTGTGCAGCACATTAGTTCCTGTAAGAGGATTTCTCAGACCTTCCCGGCTCTTTCATGTAAGGAAAGTTAATAGCCGCTTTCAGCCGGAGCAAACTGCCAGCCAGTGTTTACAGAGTATGGGATTGATTTACCATGAAAGCTACTTTTCTCTCTGACTCCAGGCAACGTTACACCAGAGCCTTTCAGGGCTGGAGTAAACTAATGTGTTTCAGCTCCTCAGCAGCCGCCTGCCTCTCTCCCTCTCTGAATTTCCACACATGGGGCCTAAAATAATCAAGGGAGGTGGCCGTGATCTGAACACAGGCTCTCAGTACTCCTGCCAGGTATAGCACTAGGCTGCTTTCTAAGGCTTCCTTTAGACTCCACCACATCCCACAGAGCCGGGCAGAATGATATGGAAACGGGTCTGTGCTGTCTCAGCAGCACCCTGCGCTACATTCCCTTGGGGGGACTGGGGAAGACAGTGACCATTTCAGCCTCATTTCCCCCCACTGCACCCCCATCTTCAGCCTCGACAGTTTTAACCCAGAGCAGAAGGGAAAGCTGCACACATGGCTGGTGCATTTCCTGAAGACAGGGTAGGAGTCCAGTTACCTGCCGGATCTGAAGAGCTGGTATCCACACTAGTCCACTTGTGCTTTGAGCTCCCAACCAGGAGCCAGCAGAGACCCACCGAGGTTTGCAAAAGAGTCACCCTGGCATTTGGATGGCATTGTACCTGCTCACCCCGAGGCTGCATTTGGCCCCATTCAACACCATCCCCCTGCAATAGCCAGCACTGCATGGTTGCTTGGCACACCAAAGAGCAGATTGCCCAGTAGGAGGCAATCATCAGGTGTCTGAACTCAGATGTATCCATCCAGTGCTCTTTAGGGTGCAGGCCACCATCTCCAATACCAATAGACAGAGGATAAAGTTAATTCCAACGCAGGAAGACCGTAACCCCCTCTCCCCTAGGGTAGCAAAGAACTGGGATCAATGCACTTAGTGCAGATTAGAACCAGCAGGGTCACGTAGCAGCCTGAGTCACGGCAGAGGTCCCCAGGAGCTAATTTCCAGCACTCAGGGATGCGCAGTGCCCTCTCCCTGTCATTCCCTATGAACACAGAGCCAGTGCTCTGCCTCAGCATCCGCTCAGCTCACGGCAAGTGCTACCGCTGCTGGCAAAGAGGAGCAACCAGCTCCCGGCCACATGCGCACACAGGCTACTCTGCTTTCAGCAGGCGGAGGGATGGCTGGTGTGACTCCTTGAAAAACATGGCTATTATAAGCCAGCAGCTGGTCTCTAACCTGCAGGCCGTGAAGAGTGGGTGCTCTCTATGGCACATCTGGGTGGTCCCTGAAGCTGGGGAAGCATCTCTCAGTCTCCAGGCAGCGACTGGTTGGAGCCGGGCCCAGGACTCTAAGAGGACTGGGGAGGCTTTTTGACTCTCAACTCCAAAAGAACGAAGCCTCTTTCAGTTCCAGGTGCAGTTGCTTCCTGTCCATCTCTGGTGTAAATCCAGCCAGGATGAAACCCGTTTGGGGTGCCAGACACTGGAGAGGGAGCCAACGCTGCACAGGACAGGACCCATGTGCAAAGTGGCCTGGAGGGGAGATCTGGTGCTAATCAACACAAAGCCCAACAGCCACAGACAGACCAAAGCAGCCTGGATACAGAACGGGGCAGATGCGAACAAGCAGCCACCACCACTGTGTTTCAGTTCCCTGAATCCCTCCCTCATCCCCTTTTCATAGAGCCATGCCCATGTGCGGCCATGTGGAATGGGCCAACAGGAGACCTATGACGACAGACGTGGCTCATGACAGGGAAATCTGTGAGACCCACCGCGGTGCAGCATTTCAGCAGAGCACAGGCAGAGACACCTGCGTTTGCTGCAGCAGAACCAGACCAACCTTTTGTTCACCAGATGCTTTCATCTGGTGCAGGGGCCCGGAGAACTCGACCCCTCAGCGCTAGCCCCTGCCACGTACAGCGACGGCACAGGGGAATTTGTGCTCTCTGTTGCAGGGGCATGGAGCCCTGCATGACACCGAGAAGCTGTAGGACAAGGATGGCAGAGCCTTATGCTATCACCTTGTCAAGCGTGGTGACACACAGCACGCTCCTGGGGAATTCTGGGAGGCCCCTCTGATAGGAGTGTGGTGCTAAGTACTTGCCCTGGCTCCATCTCGGGGCACAAGGCCATCTGCATTACCAGGATGGAGACACAAACCAGGACACAGCATGCTCCTTTCACTAACCTCCTGCCACAGCACCCCGCACTGAGAGCCGACTCCTCCCCCGATCGCCCCCAGTGTATCCTCCCCAGCCATCTGGTTACTATCAGCTGACACTCATTTACAAGTGCTGTGTGAGAGTTCGCAAGCCATGGCTCTCAATCAGAAGTTTAACCTCTTTCCTGGCATGCAGATGTGTTCCAGCCCTTGCCCCCCCAAACCTGCTCGCGCTCCAGAGGCCAGATTCCTTCAGAGCGAAGGGAGCCAGACCTGTGCAGCCCAGGAACTCACAGAATACAGAGCAATTCTGGCTCAATATTTGCCTGGCTTTCTCCTGAGCGCTCTGTGAGCCAGCAGGCAGAGGCCAAGCAGGGCCAAACAGCTTGGAGTTGAAACTAGAAACATTCAGACCAAACGTAAAGGGCAAAATGTTCAATGTGGAGATCACGGGATGAGGTTCTCTAGCCTGGATAAAGCAGGGAGTCCGACTGGATGATCCGAATGGTCCTTTGGGCTGGAGGCCAAAATTCTAACATGTCGGTGGCTGAATCCAGATGCCTAAATCCAACCCGGGATCCTGCTGGTTACCCTGTGCAGGGCTCTGCAAACTTCAGCCAGGCTCTCTGCAAACGCAGGGGAGACTGGGGCCTGATTTTCCAAGCTGCCAGGCCATGAAAGTCAAAGGGAACCTCTGCGCCCACCACAAAATCCCAGCTTTTTTCTTCTATCTACCTATCTATCACCATTGTGGCTGAGCACCGTCAGGTCATTAGCAGAGGTGTTGTCATACAGAGGGGGCGCTGAGAGGTGGCAGATTAAGTGACTTGCCCAAGGTCCCACAGGAAGTCTGTGGCCGAGCCAGGAATTTAATTCTGGTCTCTTGAGCCCCCATCCAGTGTCCTGGCCCCTAGCCACTCCTTTTGCCCCATGCCTAAGTGTGGATTTAGGAGCTGAATTTTGGACTTCAACGTTGGAAAGTTCTGGCCTGAATTTCTGTATGTGATAAAAGCACAAGTGATATTTATGAAGCATAGATTTTTCTATTCAAAAATAAATTAAAAGCAGCATCTGGTGGCCTGAAGGATCCAAAGTGCTTCAGAAAATTTATGAACTGCTATACCAACTAGGGACACACAAGGCAATGCTTTATCGCTCACTGAACCACAGCCACATGCTGGACGGTACACAAGCACTGTTCAACAGCACCAGTTTAGGACAAGAAGTGAAGAGTGTTGTATCTGACCATGAAGCTGCTGGGGGACTTTAGGTCAGCAGCATGTAACTACTCAAGCTGGAATCAGGCAAGGACATATGCAGTACTAATCACCAGAACCAGGGGTTAGCATGTTAAAGTAGGCAATTAGCAAATGGGAAGTGCCATTTAGACAGTCAAGTAACAAGCCCCTCTCTAGAGGCTCCCTTTGCTGATCCAGCCATAAGAGGTTATTAGTAGTTACAAGGCCCCGGGAAGCCACACAACAGAACTCAGAGCTCCAGCCTCACACTTCCCAGTTTTAGCCCCCAAACAATCTGCCCCCTCTGGCTTTACCTGTTTTAAACAGAGGGCTTGAATGCAGACTATCCCTCATAGCTCACCGCTCACTTCTAGACACGTTCAGAGCAGCGGATCACTATTGCTGAGCACCGCGGCATTTTGATTGAAACCATTCCCAGTTAATCTAAACCAGATCATTCCTCTGGAAGCAAAAGCATGCTGAGTATTAACGGATACCAGCGACAACATGGGCTCTGCACCCAGGCTGATTAACCACCACTCCCCACTGCAGCCAGACCCCTGGCCTCTCCTGCTGCAGCACAGGGGATGCTCCTGTCTCCCTGAATTACATTCCTGGGAAGCTCCCGTCTGTATATGAGCCATCACGTAAACTGGGTGGAACACAAGGCCTGCACATCTCGATGGCTCAGCTCAGACCCAACCTGAAGGCTTATTTACCTGGGCACTTCAAATGTGTGCTTTAGCTTCGAGTCTCTTCCATGTGAGCTGCCTATAATGCTCCCTGGGATGTTTGCAGTGAAGAGCCCTACAGGGTCTGCATTGATGGACTGCTGATGTTCTGGAAATGAACAAGAGTCTGTCCTCCTCGGTGCTTCTTTGCTGCAACGCCCAATGTTGCACTTGGATCTGTCTCTGCTAGCTACACTCAACCCAAATATATACTTAATCAAATCCACAGCACGGTCTAGGGGCAGGGGCTTCTCAGTACAATGCAGAGGCAGGTGCAACGCTCCTGGGCTTGGCGCCGAGAGGCTCTCTGCCTGCAACTCCTAAGCGAAGAGCGCAAGAAACTATTCGCTGTAGCGTGCCAGCCAAATGCCAGAGTTAGCCAAGTATGTTGGACACAGCCCAGATGGTCGGGGGATACTATTCAGAAAGCAGTAGAGTCGCTGTGTCTTTAAAATTAAATCACAGGGTAAAAGCATCAGAGCTTTACTCCTCTCTCCAGGGTGCACATTTCATTTTGTTAATTAAACCCCTGAAACTGCTGGGAAGACTAAGGCCCTACCATAACAACTGCTCTGGCAGGTCAACGGGGCGTCCCCTCCCTAGCCCATTGCAGAGGGAGGTGCAAGAAACCCCATTATGGAATAACTTACCCATAGGGGACGCGTCTTCCGAAATCCCGTCAGTTACTGGAGGGTTCATCCCGGGGAGGGTTGATGTAGAATCCCGTGGAATCAATGTAGGAGACACAAACGTGGTCTAACAGTTACTTATCAGGAAGACCAGGATACAGGGCTCCTGGATTCTTGTCTCTGGGTTGGACGCAGTCAATGGGAGGCATGATGGTCCTACACCCCGCAGGTGGAATTGGGAGGGTTAGTTTATGCCTGGCTCCATCACACCGGCAAGCATCTTCTCGCACCCAACCACGGCACCCGAGATTCAGACTCTGGGGGACTCCTGCGGTGCACACAGCCTGCGCCTTTACAGGGGGAAAGGCCCCAGATTAATTTGCCCCACAGAGAGTCAGGAGCTGGCTGTTTGCTTCATCTTTAAACTGAACTAGTCAACCCATTTATGAGGAATCAGAACAGCCCTACCCTGCCGAGCCACGGCATCATCAATGCGCCACGGCCACAATTCAGAGAAAGCCCAATTCCCCATCACTGCTCAGCTGAGACACTCTGCACTGTCCGAAGGGGACACCCCTTTCTCTCCAGGTCACAAGCTCAGATCCAGCCAGGTCCGAAAGCCATTCCCACCCGGTGGCTGTTAGTGCGCCTGAGCTAAATGAGTCTGGACTGGGACCCAGCAAACAACAGGCATCTCCAATACACAAGGGAAATGTGACACATGCACCTGGGGGCTTCCCAGCGCAGGTTAGATTGGTGGGAAAGGGCAGTTCCAAGCTGATCTGTTTCTAATGAGCGCGGCGACCCCGGCTGCATTCCAGCCCCGCCGAGACTCATTAATCTCATGACGTAGCTGCAAATCATTAGAGAGGCTGAGCTGAAATCCCAGAGCACCGGGCATCTCCAGGGCACCCACTCTGTGCCCGCCTGACGCACAGATAACAAGCAGCACATGGCCTATGCTCAGGTGACGGCAGGCAAGACAGACACAAGAGACCACAGCTCCATCCAGAGGGGTCCGAGTCATGGCTGCCCCTGGCTGTTCATCAGAACAATGACCATACAACCCAACAGCCAGAGATGCCAAGGCATGCTAGAAACTATACATCCACAAGGGTCAGTCACTGGCCAGGAAAATGCAGCCACCTCAGGGATGGATTGTGACAACTGCACTCCCGTGCTGTGCTATGTTTCTCAATCACAACAGACGGGCTGGATAGTGCATGTGCATTTAAATGGCACCCCCGCTCCAAGATTTCCTTGCAGCTCCTCGCCCCTGTATTCCTGCTGCCATCAGCTGGACACTTTCCCACAAGAAGAGGCCCAAGGCTGATGGGTAGGAGGGGGAGTGGGACCAGGCCAGCAAACTCAGCCTTCTCTAGGAAGCAAATCCTGGGTTTTATTGCCTGGTAAATGCAGAGAAAGGGGAGCAACTCCCATCCCTGCTAACTCCCCAGACCTCGTCCTGTCCCTGCACACACACATCATACCACTGCGGACAGCCAAAGGGAGATCCAGGATGGGATGGGCCTTGCAGGTGCTCAGCACCTCTGAAAAAAATAGGGTGTACGTTTCCACAGAGAAACGCCAGCAGCCAATCCTCCTTGGGCGCTGCCACTGGGGACAGCCACCTGCTCCCCTCCCCGTCCCTCCCTCTGTCCAGCTATCGAGGGCAGGGGTTCACCGTGTTATCTCTGCAGCTCCGAATCAAGTCAATGAAAAACAATAACAGCCCTTGTCAAGGACAATTACTTTCCGAAGAGCATGCTGCGCTACTCACTGGAGTGAGTGGCAATCGGGGGGAGGGAGGGAGTGCTCGGGAGGGCGGGGGGGGACGGACGCGGAAACACACTAAAGAGGGAGCAGCCCACCCCCCACCTGATGGCTCTGGGCTCCCGGCGTGATTTGAACATTCCAGAGGTGACCGGGAGGTTAATGCCGCTCTGCGCACACTGGGATCAGGACGTACTGTTTGTTCAGGGCTACGAGAAGAATGAGACTTTAAAGAGATTTTCAGCACCCAGGGGTCCAACCCAATTAGACAAGAGTTTTTCAGATTTGTATGCAAAGGGGTGGGAGGGTGGAAGAAAAGGCAGGAACTCAGAAGTCAAGTTCAAGGATTGCGTGGAACAAACATGGAGGCTGTTGACACAGGAAATCCAATCTCCTACAAGAGGGTATATTTTCAGACCATCCTTGGCTGTGATTCCTCCCCCACTGAACTTGTTGCTTAAGGAGTCAGATCCATAAAGTAAATTTTTAAACATATTCCAGGCTGTTTTCTACCCTTATGGGAGCATGACTCCCCTCCCATTAATGAGAGCTTCGCGCCAGGATCAAGGGGAGGATACGACCCGACACTTTGAAAGAAAGTGGGGAAGGAGAATAAAACAATCTGAGATTAAAGGGACAGCGACAAATAATTTAGGCCCCAAATTTAGAGTGTAGTTAAAAAAAAACAACTTGGCAAAGCTAAATATTAACAGGGGATTTCCTGGTTTGTTTGTTTGTTTTTAAAAAGCAGTTCATTGTAAAGAATGTTTGGACAAACTTCCCCTAAAGGGTTTGCAACCCAAACATCACAGCATCATGCTACGCTAGCACAAGGGCGTCGGAAAAGGAAACTGACTCCACAGAAAGTTGCTTGCAGTGCTGAGGTAGCCATGCTGGTCCCAGGATATGAGCGAGACAAGGAAGGGGAGGGAATATCTTTTATTGGACTAACTTCTGTTGGTGGAAGGTACAAGCTTCCAAATGACAGAGTTTCTAGTCCCTGTTTTCACTGTCCAAGGTGAGTGACGTGCTGAAATCAAGCGCAGTGGTGAGGAGGAGAGAATTCTTTCCACGGTAACGATCTCAGGCTCAGGCGTTAGTCACACAGATCAGGACATCTGGCTTTCACCAGTACATTTGGAGGAGGCTTCCCAAAGCAGCCTAGGGGATTCAGGCACATCTTTTCCCTTAACTTTAACAGAAGGAATGTAACCAAAGCCCCTAGGCTGCACTGACAATTTCAGCCGCAGCTTTGAATCTGGCAAGTGTCCCATCCAGACACACTGGAGACAGGCTCAGAAAAACGTCACTGCCATTAAGTCTAAAGCCTGTAGCCCAGGTCACGCCAAAAGATGCACGCTATTCATGTAACTTGTTGGTTTGCTTAGAGTAGCACTTGCACTGGGCCAGGTGCATTGCAGCCATTCAAAGGGCAGTCCCTGCCCGCCCTTGACAAGGAAGACACGATACCAAGGCCAGAATTCACACACCCACACTTGGGGCTTGATTAGCTCCGCAGGTTGGGTGAATGTTGGCTGCTGAGCTCTGCTGAAAATCTGGCCCCAGTTGCAGGTGCAGAGCACTGGGAAATGTGGCCTCAAGTCCTTTCGGAAATATGGCCCTCAAAAAGGAGAGTATAAACGCATGTGCCAGGGACACACGTATATGCAAATGTACCGGAAACAGCTGGAAGCCCCCCACCAATCTCTCAGTTTCCTGCTCAGGCTGCAGCCAGTGCATGCTATGGAAGGTTTCTGCAGGGAAAGGCAAGCTTTGCTAGCTGCAGTCACACGACAGCCCTGCCTGCTTCCCAGTATGTCACATACATTCCAGAAGCTCCATCCTGACGGAGCAGCTGGGATCGGCTATTGGCTTAGGCAGGTGCATGCCATGTAACGAGACCATGGTTCACGTTAATAAATGCTTCCTGAGTTGGAGCTAATGAAACCCAGGCTTCCGCCAGGCCTGGCTCTCCACGGGGAGTAACGAGCAGCACCAGAGCAGAGCTCCCAAGCCTGCTGGGCCATGCCACTTCGCCTCCACTACGGGGACACTCTCTTCACCAGACCCACTGTTCAGTGGCCCCTGTGAATGGGAACCGTACCAGCTGCTTCACTGGCTGCAGGGAGTGTGAGCCTTCTCCCCCACTTCCTCCTGAATCCCCCCCCTCCCAGTGTTCTCAGCCCCACCCTTATAGCCCCTCACTCTCCATTAGCAGAACACACCCTGCCTCTCCCAGCCTCTTCCATCACCTAGCATCTCTGGGATGCTGCTCAGGCAACCTTTGGACCATGCTGGACACTCCCTTTCACCCAGCACTGGAACGTGGGACCCGGCACTTACAGGGGTCTGTTCAGCCCTTTTCCTCGACAGCCCGGTCGATGGAGTCACAGATACCTGCAGGGCCAGGTGTGCCGAAGGGAAATAGCCCCACTTAGAGCCTGCCTATTGCCCACGTAGCTCGGAGCACTTTGTCAAGGCAGGTGGCTATCAGTACGCCCAGACCGGAGGAGAAATGGGGCCACACAGACAGTTTTCCAATTCAGAAGCCTAAAATCGGGCACCTCAGTCCTTCCCGCGGCCCCTCAGTACAAGTGACCTGACACGCTGAGCGCTCACTCTCCCAGGCTCCCCCCGAAGTCAGCGGAGACCATGGGTGCTGCTCAGCACCTCTTTGCACTCGGCCGCGCGACCCCCAGACAAGCGCTCTCACGGCCCCAGTTCCCTGCGTGGCTATGAAGCTTTAAGACAGCCACACGCCTCCCTCCCAGCCGGCAAGTCATTAGCAGCCCTGGTGAGTGCTGCAAAGGGGACTCGGAAGCCCAGCGTGAATGGGGTATTTGTGTGCACTCCCCGCCAGCTGCGCAGGGACTCAATGCATGTCACTCGGGCCTGACACAGTACAGTAGAGCTCTCTTCTATGGCCTCTCCCGCTTTCCTCCTCCACATGCCCTCTCTTCTCGCCACCCCCAGGACACAGCTCTGCTACCTGCACGGCTTTGTTCAGCTTGCAGAAAGAGCAGACCCAAACCAGGCCTTGCAGAAGCTTTTCTTTTAGAAGCTAGCAGGGTGGATGGGTGTGCGGCAGAAAGTCCAGGAGGCAGGGACAGCAGGCGTGCCATGTGGGGGTTAGGGGAGGGGTTGCAGGAATTGACACCTGGGTCAGGGCTTTGTTTTTAAGCCAAATAACCTACATTGCCCAGCAAGAGACATTTGCAAGAGCCCAGACCCCACCTCCCCAGTCCCACTGCCACAGTCTGGGCACTGTTTAGTTACCCCTCCTTGCTCCCCATTACGCATTTGCACAGAAGCTAGGGAATGCCTCGGTCTTACAGACAGTACCAATTCCTGGCTGTGCTGCGACCGGCGCTGGGAAGGTACGTAGGCCTGGTGGCTTAGAGCAGGGACAAGTTGCTTAGCCTAGCCTGCCACAATTTCCCCATCTGTAAAAGTGAGAACGCTGGCTTGGCAATGGGGCTAGTTACCGTCTGTAGATCACAGAGCTCCTTGGACAAAAGCAGCAAGGGCGCATCACCGTCAACTTTCGTATCAGTTGAACTGCTCCTGCTGCTGATTCGCGAAGTGACAGCAGAACCCTCCTCCATATACGTTATACACACCCACCCTTACACCAGAGAACTCTGGACTGGCCAGAGAGCACGTCAGACATACCCCTGTAGTGCATTTCATTCCTACAGGACCTCAAGGCACATGGATCTAACACCTTAGAGAAATGCAACCTCCTCTGGGGTGGGGAGTGACAGCCAACAAACTCACTGCAGTAAGAGCGAAGAAAAACACTGGCCACACATGGCGTGGCAAAGCCCTGTTTTCATACCTGTGCTGTGGGATCCCGAACACTCTCCTGGCAAGGAGCTGCAAGGGGAGCCGGTCCCACAGTAACATGAATGTAAAAAGAGGGCCCTGACATCACTAAGTGCTTTTCTCCTCCGGACGAGGGATTGGATGACTCAAGCTTTGTTGTTTCCCCTTTTAGAGGCGCTGCAGCCCAGCTTCCCAGCAGGGATGGAGACACAACATCTTTATCTCCATCATCCCCCCCCAGAGAGCATTCAGTCCAGGTCTTGGGGAGCACGGCACAGATCCTCATCCACGGGACAGCCATTTACAGCCCCGCTGTGGGCTAGCTCCACCAGCTACTGTCTCGTCAGAGCCCGCTGGGGAACCTCAGCTCCCTCCCGGGACACGGCGCACAGGCTCCACTTACAGTGTCACTCAATACATCAAGCCAGAGACCCCAATTCACGGCTGGAATGCAGGAGTCCCTCAGAAAGGCAGCGTCTGGGAACAAAACTCCCTCAGTGTGCGGACCCCTCTCCTACAGACCTACAGATCAAATCCATATGGGGGCCATAAATCTCCCCTTATTAAAGGCTCCCACCAGAGAGATGCCTTTCACAGAGAGATAAGAACGTTGACTTTGTTCGAGGGACAATGTCGCTTTTCATATGGGACCCCACAAATCAATGCCCCCTCAGACGCTTCCAGCCCAAACGTGGCTTTCCAATGAGCTTCTGAAGTAGAACTCATTTCCTGGAGTCCCCGAGAGAACCTCTCCCTTCACTCCCCGAGACCATTTCTTTCTTCTGACACCCTCCATGCTGTGCCAGAGCGGCTGCATTCTCCACCTGAATTGTTCATTTTCCACATCCCAGGGCAGGGCTGCAAACACTGCCGGGGGGAGTCCTGAGTAAGAGCATGGGGATTTTGGGCTGGTTGAAGGTGAGAGCCCAACAGCCAAGAAGCAACACAAACTTCCTCACTCCTTCCTGTCTCCCTCACACATGCACACCCTTTGGTGACCTTGGGCACCCAACTTGAGAAGTCTTCAGGGAATCTGATTCTCAGTAAGTGCTGAGCATCCAGCCTCTGAAAATCAGGCCCCTTCAAGGCATCTCAAAGGTGGGTGCCAAAACCCTCTAGACACTTTGGAAAAGTTCAGCCGATGTTCCTCACACCTGTCCTGGCGAGACCTCCCGTCGAGGACAGCGGGACACCCCATCTCCTTGGCCTCTTTGCTGAGGCTGCGAGCGAGGAGCAATGTGAGCCAATTGTGGTGCTAGTGTTTGCAGGGAGAATGCTGGCCCGCTGGGAATTGGACTCAGACCCTCCCAACTTGCATCACACAGCCCACCACCGTGGGGATAGGGTGATCATTTTTGGTCTACAGGTTGGGCTTTAACCAGCACCCTAGAGAGGAAAGACTCTGCCCTTCGGCCAATCATCCCCACAGCCATCCTGGGCAAAGTGATTTTAGACACCGAACAAGCCAGGGATAGCACGGCAAGCTCAGACGCACCCATTTTCACGTAGAGGAAGACACAGGCCGAATGCCTCACCTGTTGACACACATCAGCTGCTCCCCCATGCTCCCATCAGCCAGTGCTGTGGAGTTCTAAGTGCCATTTCCCCCATATTTATAGCAACAATGAAAAGCAGGTTACACTGGGCTGTGTATTTCATTTTGTTACCAAAACCCCTCCAACACCAAGCCGTTCCCCCTCTCCCATTTCCCTTCATAGCAGCAAAAAAAATCTCCCTTCCCCCGTCCACGCCCATTTAATTTTTGCTCTGCTTTGGTCACTAATTTCCCAATCCCTCATTAGGAGCCCAGAGCTGCTCAGAGCTCACAATGACCCGCCTGGCACTTACAGCTTCTCGAGAGCACGCAGTCCGAAGAAAGAGCCATTCTTCAGCGCCGTTATCTTGTTGTTACTCAAAAGCCTGTGGGGGGAAAAGAAAGGGGGGAAGGGGGGTTATTCAACCTGAGGTAAAGCAGCAGCAAGTGCCTGAACGACCGGCTGGGGCTGGGTGTGTGGTCCGGAGGGGGCAGCTTCGTTAGCCACAGCCAGATGCGGGGGAACAAAACTGGAGATACCACAATGTACATGCTGAGACGTCACAGCTTTGTCACGTTCACAGCCAGAAGGGACCATTCGATCATCTAGTCTGACCTCCTGTATCGCACAGTCCTATACGAAGTGTTATGGCCCGTTAGTGGCTCTCCTCAGCAGCGCCCCAGCCCCTCAAAACGGCGACAGTGCCATTGTGCAGGGAGACAGGAGTCTGAGGGAAGGGGGGGGCCGGGGTGTAGGAGCGCTGTGTGTGATGAGACAGCCAGAGCGAGCTAGTGTGGGGCGAGGAGAGGCAGTGGGGTGAGCCAGTGGCACGAAGAGGGATTCAGGGCGGGGCAGGGAAGCAACAGCTCTTTCCGAGGGGGTTGAATGGGGAAGTGGGGCTGGTGTGCTGGGACCAGGGGGCTATCCCACTTACGGGAGCAGTGTGGAAGGGGGCGAAGGTGGGAGTGGAAGGAGGAGACACATGGGGTGGAGACGCTGGCCCCGCTGGCAGCGTAAAGCGTGGGTCGGGGTGGGATAGGAAATGGCATCTGACAACCCCTGGGAGACCCCTACCTGACAGGTGTATGGGGGGAGCACAGGATAGGAAGCAGGGTCTGGACGGCCAGGCGGAGGCACACACCCAGGGCCAGTGGGAATGTGGCGAGGGCCGTTGGGCGGGCGAGAAGGGGGTCTTAGCAGCTGCGGCCTGGCAGGGTCAGAGGGCAGTGAGGTGGGACCAAAGGGGCCAGCGAGAAGGCAATTGGAGCGCTGACGTGAGAGGAGCCCAGGGCTGAACAGAAGGCATGGGGGCCTCAGTGTGTTCTGGAGCAAGAGGCAGTAGCCCGGCTGTGTCAGGAGGAGACCGAGGGGTCCCCTGAGGTTGCAGGGAAGGGGCACTGGGCTCGGGAGCCTGCCAAGTCCACATGTCACACACTTCTCATTAAACAACAGAGGAAACCAACGCTTGGGACTGTCCAAGTGCATGAGCATCCTCCACCGCAAGCAGCTCCTGGAGACAAGGGAACACGCCGCCGGCTGGAGGGGCTGCCAGCGGCTGGGCTGGTCATGAGACTCCCGCTCCCTCCTTACTCGCCTACTTTCCTGCCTTCGTCCCCAATCCTGCTGGCAGCCCTCAGAACCCACAAATCCCTCCACGGTCTCGACACTCTAAGGACCTGACATGGGATGGACACCGTGGTCACAGCCATCCCAGCGGCTGCCGTTGCTACGAGAATGACAACATCGCTTCAGCAAGTAGCGTAGAAGGGGCCATGAAACAGGTTAGAGCCCTGAGGCTGCCCAAGCCGGGATCAGCCTTGGACGCGGTTCAGAAACACCCCACAATTTGGAGATTACGTGTCTCGCACTCCTGACAGGCCGCTGCTAGACTTGGAACGGCTCTCGGACTCAGCTGTTCCCTGTTCCTCTCCCCACTTCCCTCACTCCCATACCAGCCCTGCTCTGTCCTCCTGCCTGGGGGCCGCAAGGCTCAGAAAGCCAACTGCAGGTTGGGGAGCCACTTGGCGGTAACGGCTTTGTCCCCTCAGCGCGTCCCTGAGCGGGGCTCCGAGTCAGGGTTCCAGCAGCTCCCTGGGGCAGAGCCTTTCAAGCCGCTCCACTCCGACTCTTTATCCCAAAGTAAACAGTTTAGCTGACCACAAAGGGGGCCCTCGGTCCTGCTCAGGCTGAGGAGCGGAAGCCAGCCTGGGTGAAAGGAGAGGAGGGGAAAGGAACACGCACCCACCAATTCAGCTAGCAGCTCATTAACGCTCTTTCGAGGCAATTAGCACTTAGAGATGCAGCCTTCTGCCAAAAGAGCCAGCAGTCAGCCACTGTGCTTTTAACTGCCTCAGCACTGAGGGTGCCCTCCCCTCGCCAGCTGCTCCAGTCTCCTTCGCCCTTTCAAGAGACCCATGGGGGCGAGATTTCCACCCACCACAATCAGACAGTCCCTCTGTGTGGCAAGCCCTATAACTATGAAGAGGCCTCTCCAGGGGAAGCAGCAGAATGTCATCAGCTGGGACCTTTCAGAGTGGCCTGGAGAAGAGGCCCGAGGCAGCAGCTCTGCACCAGCCCCTGGGGAGGAAGGGAAACAGGGCTGGTGTTTTCTAATGCGTAGATCTCTGTTCCGCAGGAGGGAATTGGAGAGCGGGGCAGGGCGAGAGAAAGGAGAGAGGCTTAGCTGGGAAACCACAGGCAGACACAAGCCAGCAGGACCTGAACCCCCCACATGCACGGAGCAGAGAGAACAGGGAGACCCTGAGCAGTTGTTGGGGCTGATGGCTTGATCAACTCAGGCTTTGCACAGTGATGGTGGCTGCTGCACGAGGTGTTTGCAGCCCTGTTCTCTGCAGCAGGCAACAGTAAGGAAAGGAAACTGCAGGAGGAAAAGTCTCTCTGTCGCAAGCTCTCCTGGGAATGACAGGTTGGGAGAGAGGGGCGGTTAAGGAATGCCCCCCAGTGAAAACTCTGGATCTCCCACCTCATCAGTCGTGTTGCCTATCCCAGCGGCCAGAAGCTGCCCAGAGGGGAGGCTCTATAGCTGTGGCTCTCAACCTTTCCAGACTGCTGCAACCTTTTAGGAATCTGATTTGTCCTGCCTACCCCCAAGTTTGACCTCCCTTAAAAACGACTTGCCTACAAAATCAGACATAAAACGACAAAGGTGTCCCAGCTTACTATTACTGAACAATTGCTGACTTTCTCCTTTTTACCGTATAACTACGAAATAAATAGATTGGAATATAACTATTGTCCTTACATTGCAGCGTATATCATACAGAGCCGTATAAACCAGTCATTGTCTGTATGAAATTTTAGCTTGTCCTGACTTTCCCAGTGCTTTCTATGTCTCCTGTTGTAAAACTAGGCAAATACCTAGCTGAGTTGATGGACCCCCTGGAAGAGCTCTGCGTACCCCCAGGGGTACACGTGCCCCCTGGGTGAGAACCATGGCTCTACCGTGTCTGAGGGGGACACTTCAGCCCTGTTAGCCCCATAGTGAGGCCTCAAGCCACGACCTGCCACCACGGACCGTCCAGGAGGTGGAACTTTCCTTCCGGGTGAGACGGCTGCAATTAGGAATCAAGCAAGGAGCGTGGCTAGGGGAGCAGTCTGGGAGATGGACGCTCCCAGCTGGCCCCAGCACCGCAGCAAGGAGAAGCTGGGCTGCCCCACCGGAAAGCCGCGAGAAACAAGCTGCTGAGCCGGACGCCACACGTGGGGGCCTGTGCAGTGTTCCCCACTTCACCCTCCCCAGGCTGCTCACAGGCCTGCCCTGCCCCTCTGGCAAAGGCTCTCTGACATGGTATCACAGGCCCCCCATGCAGACGGGCATCCTCTTGGCTCTCAGATCCCTGACTCGCCTGCTGCTGCTTGAGACATCTGCAGCCCATCAGAGGGGGAAACCTATCCCTATAAAACCAGAGGGGGCTGATGGCTGGGAGGGGCAGCAGGCATGGAGCGTGTCAGGTCTCACACCATTAACGGGGCCTGCTCTGGCACACCAGCCAGCCAGCCCCGAAGGCCGGTGGGATACACGCAGCAGGTCAGGTCTAACAGAGGATACCCCGTTTGGGTTCCAGTGTGGGGTGGTAGGTGACAACCAGCATCAACAACTAGGTGACACTAGCATCAACTTCCTAGACACCACCGTCAGCAAGGGTGCTGCACACAACTATATACAAGAAACCCACAGATCACCGAACCTACCTCCACAGATCCAGTAACCCGCAAAACACACCAAGAAATCGGTTATCTACAGCCAGGCACTCAGAGACCCCAGAACAGGCTCCAAGGAGAAAGTCTGGGATACACACCTTATCACACATAAAACCGTCTTCATCAGACAAGGACACTCCACCAGACATATAGATCACATCATGGAGCAGGCCACCCAAATACCCCAAGAGAACCCGCTTCAATACAGAAATCGCCAAACAGCAAGCCAACGCATGCACATGCCAAACTGGAGTCACCCCGCAATCCTGTTCATGCCCTGGGCGCTCCCTGCTGCCTAGCACAGACCCTGTCTAAGCGCTCTCGGGCCAGGACAACGCAGAAAGCACGGAAAGCAAAGCCCGGAGCACACATGGGACACAAACTAACAGCAAATACTGCACCTAGTGCGCTAAAAACACGCAGAGTTCAAGTCCTTTTCCTAGAGGGCTGATGCTTGGCCAAACAAGAAACACGGGATACCCGTTTGGGAGCAGGGAAAGCAAGGAAGTGCCCTCGGGTGGGAGGCCAGTGCAGGAGGGGTTAAAGGGAGCGGGGAAGACATTTGACACATGGGAAGTGGGAGGATGTTCCCCAGCACAAAGGTAAACAAATATCTTGCTGCTTGGAGACAAACAGCTTGCACCTGATGCAGTATAAAGGTTGCCTGTATTTGGGAGGGAGCTGGGAAGGGATTCTTCAGCCAAGTCTTGCACTTGCTCGAGAAGGTAAGCAAAATAATTTGACATTTTTTCTGTACAGCAAAGGGGAAAAAATGCCTCGCTTGGAACTACTGGAGGGCTGCTCGTTTTTGGGGTGCTCATGCAGATCAGTGGGGATCTGCATCAGATCTACACCGGCCAGGCTGCTCCCAACTCCCCAGGCTCCATTCCAGCCTCAGTCCTGGAGGAGCCTCACTGGCTACCCACAATGATGCCTACCGAATTTTTCCTGTACATCAACTCCTGCCCCAGCTGTCATGTGGAACGCGGACAGGAGCAGACCAGCTCAGGCCTTGGCCACACAAGAAAGCCCTGAGCATTTCTCAGCTCACTACATGCTTCACACAGCAACCCAAGGAGCTCACAATCCTTCACGATTCATCAGCCTCCCGTAACAGAGTCCCTGCCTCCAGCAGCAGCCAGGTGTGCCCCACACAGAGATGTCTGCGTGCCATGGGGAGGCACGACTCTCTGCAGCGCCAAACGGGGGCCAGAGCTAGCAGACTGACAGCTGTCTTTGAGGAGGGGCTAATAAAACGGACCGACGTATTCCGTTACGGTCACACGCAGGCATGAGGCAGCCAAACTGACTGGCTAACGGTAGTATCTCGAGCTGACCCGAGTGCCTAAAGGGCTTGAACGAGTTCACCCTCCCACTCCAGTGGTGGACATCCTCACTCCGCAAAACAGAGCCCAGAAAGATTTAAGCAACTCCCTCCGCTCACTCCCCTCACACAGCAGGTCTGTGGCACCCAGAACCGTGGAGAATGCATGCTGGGAATCCAACTCCGATCCCATGCAACCCTGAACAAGGTTGCTGGCTTCCAAGCAGCTGAGACAGCCGGGGCAGGACCTGTTCTGTCTGGTCGAGGAGGTGGAGGGCAGCAGAGGAAGTGGGGGACAATTAGCTGTTTAGGAAAAGCACTGCAGGGCAGCAGCAGGCAGGGTCAGGGTTATTGCTGGGGGAGTGGATAATGGGAGCATACAGAGCCTCGGTGGGCTAGAAATGCCACTCTCCTGTCACTGGGGTAACAGAGCTATAGCCCCTTTTCCCTCCTTCCTCTGACCACATCCCAAAGCTGGGGAGATGGGAAGAGCAGAATGGGGTTGTTTTCCATTGCGGTTCCCTCCTTTCAGAGGGTCCCCTCCTGGAACGCGCCTGGCTCCTCCCTGCCTTCCACCCCATGCCACTAGGCTCCCAGAAACGTGCTCCAGCGTAGAGCCCATGTTCCGCCCCGCCCCGGTGCCTGCCCATCCCAGGGCTCTCCAGTGGGCTGGGAGTTAGGGCTCCTGGGGTCTACGCCGAGCTCTGCCACACACTCGTTACATGGTTCTGGGCAAGTCACTTCACCGCTCTGTGCCTCAGTTTGCCCATCTGCAACCTAGAGATAACGCTCACCTGTGGGCCAAGCCCTTAAAGTGCCGAGTGCCTGGAAAGGAGAGCATTCAGCACCCCTCATTAGGATCGGGCCCCAGCCTCCCAGGGTTGTTTATGTTCAGTTCATTTATTGCTCATAAAGCGCTTTGAGTCTCTCTGCTGATACATGCAGAGAAGGGCCTGCTCTTGCTGTAAGGGCAGTTCCACAGCAGTCATAGGCTTGTGAGGACAGACGAGGGATTCTGGGGAGAGGGGGAGCCACGCTAATTTGAGCTAAAAGGAAGCCTTATTTAAGAAGTGCTGTGAGGGAGGGTGGGACTAGGAACACAGATGGCAGGGAGATGCTCACAGAGGGAAAGCAACCAGGGAACTCCTCTTTATCCTGTCTCATAACACAGGAATGAGGGGCAGTCAATGGTACAGAAAGGCAGCAGATTGAAACATGATAAAAGGAATACATTTACAGAAGGCACAGAGCTATCCTGTGGAACTCTCTGCCACAGGATGACATGGAGACTGAATTTAGCAGGCTTCAAAATGGGACTAGACATTATGCGAATAACAGAATACCCAGTGATATTATAATACGTATAAAACATAAACAGGAACCTGGGAAGGGCTACAAACCCTCCTGCTACAAGGCACGCTCTACGCGAACTAATGAGGGTTAGGAGGAAACTTCTCTGGGGCAGGTTTTCCCATCAGTGAGACTGCAGGGTTTCTTCCTCTGAAGCATCTGGTGTCGGCACAGCAGACGACTGTGTTCCTAAAAGGCAGCTCTACGCCTGTCAGAAATACAGGGATCAGACATGCAATCAGTAACGGGCCTAGAGGGTTTCCACCACGCACGAAAGAAACACAGAAGACGAAGCTATGTACTTTCCCAGTGAGCTGGTCTGCGTGTGAGCACACATGCTTAACAGCAAAGGGAAAAAATACTTCACTGTGGATTGGGAAGGCACCCTGGAGAGGCTCAGTTACCAAAGGCGGGGGGGAAGGGAGCTTATTGATGTTTGAAGTCGGTGCTGTTTATATAAAGGCTGTTTCTCCAGCTTGGCTGAATGGCTGCTGTGTGTGTGCCGGAGGCAGAGACCAGGGCAAAGGCCCCATTAGTTCCCCCTAAGAAAACCCAGCATGTATGTGGATGTCTCCAGATTTTGTTTGGGTTTCTCCAGCCCATTTACTAGGCAGAGGTTTGTCGGGAACTAGCAAGGCCTCTCGGGGCCCAACTCCTCTCTTCCCACCAGTCCATCTTCTGGCCAGCAAAGCCTCTTAACAAATAAATGAAAAATAAATACAGAGGGGAACATTTCAGAACCAACCAGAAAGGCATATATACATATGGACATATACACACTCCCCCCCTACATGAGCATGTGAGGGGGTCAACAAACATGTGGACAAGAGTGATCCAGTGGATATAGTGTACTTGGACTTTCAGAAAGCCTTTGACAAGGCTCCTCCCCAACAGCTCTTCAGCAAAGTAAGCTGTCATGGGATCAGAGGGAAGAACCGCTCATGGATCAGGAACTGGTTAAAACAGGGAACAAAGGGTAGAAATAAATGGCCAGCTTTCACAGTGGAGAGAGGTAAATAGTGGGGTCCCCCAGGGATCTGTCCTGGGACCTGTGCAGTTCAACATATTCATAAATTATCTGAAAAGGGGGTAAACAGTGAGAGGGCAAAATTTGCACACAATACAAAATTACTCAAGATAGTTAAGTCCGAAGCTAACCCTGAAGAGCGACAAAAGGATGTCACAAAACTGGGTGACCGGGCAACAAAATGGCAGACGAAATTCCACGTTGATAAATGCAACATAATGCATGTTGGAAAACAATCTCAACTATACATACAAAATGATGGGGTCTAAATAAGCTGTTACCACTCAAGAAAGAGATCTTGGAGTCATTGTGGATGGTTCTTGGAAAACATCCAGTCAATGTGAGGAGGCAGTTGAAAAAGCAAACAGAATGTTAGGAACCATCAGGAAAGGGATAGACAATAAGACAGTAAGTAGCATACTTCCACTATATAAACCATGGTACGCCCAGACCTTGAATACGGCATACAGTTCTGGGCGTCCTGTCTCAAAAAAGATTTATTAGAATCTGAAAAAGTACAGAGAAGGGCAACAAAAACGATGAAGGGGATGGAACAGCTTCCCTATGAGGAGAGATTGAAAAGTTTGGGACTGTCCGGCTTGGAAAAAAGATGGCTACGGGGAGATGTGATCTGAGTAGGTTGGAAGACGGATGCATACCCAGGGACATGCTATACGGGGAGCTCTCAGAGGGAACAAGAACAACAGGACGTCCCAAGCTTCACTAGATAGACACAGGCAAGCGAGATATGAAGGAATTTGGAATTGATCCTGACTGATGGGAAATCTTGGAAAGTGATTGTAACAACTGGTGCCATTGTCTCCATCAGGGCATCAAAGTCCGTGACAGGAGCTGGCTCCTACAGCTTGAAGAGAAAAGAGCCCATAGGAAGCAAGCAGCTCCCAACCAAGAAACATACATTTGTAATAACTGGCAAAGATCACGCAAATCTCAGATTGGTCTATTCAGTCACATGAGACATTGCAAACCATCTATGTCATAGGCTGCAATTCCCACCGTCTCTTGCAGACGAAAGGATGTCAACAACAAGCTATAAAATCATGAATGGTATAGAGAAAGTGAACAGGAAGTGTTATTTACTCCTTCGTATAACATGAGAACCAGGGGTCACCTAGTGAAATTAATAAGCAGCAGGTTTAAAACAAACATAAGGAAGTTCTTCATCGACCTGTCGAACTCACTGCTAGGGGATGTTGTGAAGGCCAAAAAAGAATTAGATAAATTCCTGGAGGATAGGCCCATCAATGGCTATTCGCCAAGATGGCCAGGGACACAACCCCATGCTCTGGGTGTCCCTAGCCTCTGAACAGCAAAAGCTGGAACTGGACGACGGGATGGATCACTTGATGATTCCCTGTTCCGTTCATTCCCTCTGAAGCACCTGCATTGGCCACTGTCGGAAGACAGGATACTGGGCTAGATGGACCATTGGTCTGACCCAGTATGGCCGTTCTTACATGTGTACGCATGTGTGCTCTGACTACTGCTTGCTATACCAATCACAATTGTCTCCCTCTTACCTGGTGCTCCACCCCATCTGTTGCAGCTTTAGTTACCTCTCACCAAGTACTTAGATTGGAAGCTTTTCGGGGCAGGGAGCATCGTTCCGTTATATGTTCGTACAGCGCCTAGCACAATAAGACCCCAATCCCTGGTTGGGGCCTCTAGGCTCTACTGCAATACAAATTACAATTCATACACAGACACACCCATCCATGCTGGCCTGTGGTGTTACCGCCCTCCCGGGTCAGACTTTCTGCTCCGGGGCCAGCCTCTGGGCATTTCTCTAGCAGCCCCTGTAGCTCTCAGCTTCTAAGCACATGGACGTTTCCCTGCAGTTGACTCTCTCTCCCTCTGGAGTGGCCACCCTGAGTTATGAATACATTTAAACCCCTCTGCCAAGGGTACAAGCAGCCCCTGAAGCACAAGGAGACCCAAATAGGGTCAGGGAAGGAGAATCTCAGGGTTTCCAAATGCAAACATCATATGGTGGACTCCGAGGGGCTGGAGCCAGGAGACCTCCGGGGGCCATCACTCAGGATGGGAGCAGTGCCAGCTTTCTGCTTCTAACACCTAGTCAATTAGCAGCTGCCCCACCCCACAGCAATGCCCATCACCCCCCCGCTCACTCTTCCCCTTCCCCCCACCCCTTTCCCTTTTGTAAGCAATTAGGGAGCGGCTGGCCTGAGTGAGATGCTGGGCAGTATCCTGTGTTAATGAGGGGCTGCCACCGGGCACTGCTGCGTCCGAAGAGCCTCGGGACCCCACTGGAGGAGGGGACAGGAAATGACAAGCAGCCCTGCTAGCCTTCAAATTGCTTCCACAAGTCAAAGGCTTGAGAAACCGCAGCAGGCTGGGATTCCAGGCCTGCCACGTCTCACCATTTCCTCCCCGGCGTGCCGGCCCTGGAGAGGCCCCAGGCAAAAAATCATCCGCAGAAATATGCACACGCAGGGAAAGCTCTGGTTTTACTGGACTCCAGTTAGCCGAACCCGCTGGGCTGAGCCCTGCCCTTCGTCAAAGGGCCCACGCTGCACAGCCAGCTCTGCAGACCCCACGGCTATAAAAGGGGCCTTGCTCCAGCTAGCGCAGCTCCTTTCCGGCAGGCTGAGCTGCAGAGGCAGCCGGCATCTACCCTGGCCTGGGACCAAGACTCTGCAGAGCCTGGCGTCTGGCTCCTCTGCTTTAACCACCTGAGGATTCCCCCTGCCCACCTGTCTGCCAAAGCGTCTGTCTCCCCCAGCAGAACATCTATGAACCCAAACTCTGACCAGCCCTGAGCAAACACTCCAGCAATGCTCAGCGAAAGGCAACGTCAATTGGAACGGTTTGAAACTGACCACTTATTAAAAGACAGGCCCCTGTCCAGAACCAGCCACTGTGACAAACATCTGCCGATGGTTTGCACTTATGCCTCATAGAAAAGTGTCTCTAGGACTCAAGGGTCCCAGGCCTAGATTATTCCAGGAGATTTTAATTCCAACAGCAGCTGCTTTCACAACCTAACTCAATTCTTATCTCAGGGGGTTCCCTCTCCTTACCCCACCTTCTGTCCCTAACAATAGGATCTAAGGAGGTTTCCTTCTAAAGCAGGGACCAAGGCAGAAGAAGCCTTGTGCAGAATTACACATGCATGCAAGGGTCACAACTTCCTATCTCAGGTCAGCCCTGCGCCGACTGGCCCATGGCAACGCAGCTCACCCAGTCACAGCGTGTATTTCCAGTGGGAGTCTGGTTATTTCTCAGCTATAGCATTTTGCTTCCAATGTGCTAGGAGCAACCGAAAGGAGAAACGCTCACACACAGAACCCCAAGCATGCGGATCCTATGTAATCACAGGGGAAATGTACTTGGGATTGCCAGAGATCCCAGCTGGAGGGCACAGTCTGCATCTACTTCCACGAGCCGCAGCGGCCGGTGGCGAATAGCACCTTCAAACTAGCACCATGTGTCCGTAGGAAACGTGCCCTGAGGAAAGCATCGGCTCCCACAGAGGGCAGGTTCCTCGGCCTGCCCAGACCATCACGTACCCTCTGGAACAAAGAGCAGATTCCAGCCCAGCCAGTGGTCTGCAGAGCGCCACAACCGAACAGAGACTCTCAAGCCTCTGACTGCTGTGGGACGGCCCTTACCAGCTGGTAAAATCCCCACTCTCCTCATCCAGCGATTGCTCTTAATGACCTGGGGGGACCGGAGTGCCTATGAAAGGGAAGGCACTCCTAGAACTACAGCAAGACAGTGCTATCAAGTGCAGCGCGAGCTTCCTCTGCTGGTGCTCTCCAACGCAGACCTGCAGCCCCGCTGCTAGTCCTGTCCTGCCCTCCACAACCTCAGCTATGCCATCACACCTCACTCCCCACCCGCAGCCCCTGGGCTCCCCCCAGCACTCCACTGAACTGTGCTGATGCTCCTCAAACCTCACCTGCATTCTCCCCTGCTATTTCAAACCAGGGCCTCACCCCCGCTCCACCCCCAGCTCTGCTGAGGTACCTCAGTCCTCACCCACAGCACTTCCCGCTAGTCCAGTCCTGCCCCTACCCAGTCACTCTCGTGCTAACCGACCTGCAGCCCCTTTGTTATTTCAACCCTGACCCGCCACCCCACTACTTCCATCCCCCTCCCTGCCCCAGACACTCCCAGTCCTTCCATGGTTGTGTGTTGTGGACTAGCCTCTGCGAGGGACAAAGCTGATAAATCTAACTCCTCTTCCTCTGTCACCTGAGCAGAGCCTGTCTCCGGAGGCAAAAGGCCAGGGAGCTTGCCCCACTGAGTGCACAAACGAACCCGATGTATGTGGGGAACTAAATGAACAAATGGGGAGAGAAAAGAAGAAAGGCCTGGAGCCTGGTGAAAAGCCTGGTTTCCCTGGAAAGCAAACAGCAGTCTCTCGAGATCTCCCAACAAAAGGCGTTGAAAGTGAAGGATCCACTTTCTCCTGTTTAAGCGGCAAAGAGTCGTGTGGCACCTTATAGACTAACAGACGTATCGGAGCATGAACTTTCGTAGGTGAATACCCACTTCGGTGCATGCATGTTCCTGTTTGTTTGCCTTAGCAGATTGAAAGGTCTGTGCAGCACTAGAGGGCATTAGGAGGTGTCCACTTCCAGCCCCTTGCCTGCTCTGGGACATCCAAGGGGCTCCTAAGGTAGGGATAACCCTCCAAATCCCATACAACCTCTTGAGCCTTGATAACCAGCCTAACCAGAGACAGCAAGTACCTGACATCTCACCAGGTGGCCTGTTCTCCCAGGATCCCCTATGCAATTTTTCACGCCAACGAGCCACAGAGAAACTTCACAACTTGCGGGGAGCTTCTCTGACCCTTTGAAGGGTCCCCCCTTGCTACCCACAAGCCCTGCTCGTGAGCGCCAGCTTGTGCAAGGCAGAAACACAAGGCTGGTACTGTGCTCTGCACTGTCACGAGGTGCCGAAGAGGGGGTTTGGAGCAAGGAAGGTCCGGAAAGCTCACACCCTGGTTTACTAACAGCACCCAGTGGTGCTGAATCGGAGCAGGAAACACGGTGATGGCATAGCTCAGCAAGACTGACTCCCCTGCACTTCTCAGGGCCCTGCCACACCATCGCCACCCACACCTGTGCACTAATCTCTGCTAGAACGGTGCCTTCACCACCCCTCTTAGGAGCCTTGTGTTCTGCACCCAACTGTTAGGACCCTGTTCTTAATAGCAACGCCTAGATGCAATTGTATCCATTTCCCAGCTCTCCTCCATTCAGATTGTTACGCAGGAGGCGTTCACAGACGGTGGTTATGTTCCCCTCTCAAAACCCTCCTGTTCGCAGTCTCCTCTCAGACCCTTGTCCCCTCCTGTGGTTCCACCACATCCTCCCTAAGCTATACACATCCCTCCAGGTGTGGCCACAGCAGGGCTGTGCAGAGCCAGCGTGTAATTATTCCCCTCTCCCACACACACAGCCCTCTGAGGGCAGCACAGAGTATGCAGTATAAACCGGCTAGGGTTTGGGGCGAGGGGCTCTTTAAAAGAGGGCCTTGACTATCTTTTAAAACATCAATTATAAAACCCCCACCCTCTTCCCCCTGGCGCAGCACTTCCTCGGACAAACAGCAGTGAGGAACGGGACACCGCAAAAGGTTGCATCTGCAGGGCAGCCACACCGAGACAAACACTGCATTGGTGAGGTGTGAGAGCTCGCCGACAAGAGAATTCAAGCAACTTTCAGAAGGTAATGTCCTCCCAGACCTTGCCAATCAGGCCGCAGGGGGCTGCGAAAGCCGCGTACTGCGTCCTGGACTCAGAGGGACTCGAGCCATGAAACCAAGGAACGCAGAACCCAGACAGGCAGGAGACCTCGCCACGCACGTAGATACACCAACATTGATTCAATATATTCCACTTTGCACACGTCGTATATAAAAACCCACTTGGCATGCTACCTACATATATGAAACACACAAGCCATCCCACATCTGTGGTCCTGGCTTAAGCGAACAGGTCAAAATACATGGGGAGGGGAGGAGTGGTCCTGCCATTCTCCTGTCCTGGCTGACCCAGAGCAGCCCGAGACTGTTGTGAGAAAAGCTTAATGCTAGGGAGATTTCCGTGCAAAGCTAAAACGTTCCAGAGAGCTGGGAGCCCCCCGGGTTCTAACTCTGCTGCAGAGACAGCCCCTCCATGAGCCCCTGGAGCGTCTGCCAGCACAGTAAATATTAATTAGCTCTGGTTTTTAATTAGCAAACTAATACTAAGAGGGATGGGGCGCAGACTCTGTCCTTAATTATGCAGCTCTGGACGCCCTCAGCGGAGTGGCTGACTGACTGACACTGGTGTAAATACGGTCAGAATCTGGCTCCTGACATTCAAGCAGTCAATGGGATGTCTTCCCAGCTCCCAAAGAACATCACATGGCTGCCCCTTCACCAACACATAGCCCGCAGCTCTCCTGCCTGGGATCCTCCAGTCTCTTGCGTGGGGCCAGCAGGAGCAGAGCAGCCAAGAGGTCTCCTCCATCTCAAGCGTGCAAGATCTGGCAGGGGAAGCTTGCTTTGTTCTCTTGACCCCTGGGACCATGCAACTTTCTGCCACACCATAAAATCCCCTCCTTAAAAGGAAAGGAGCTCATGGGCCAAGATGAAATCAGCCTCCCGTGTGATCTGCAGTCAGGCTCCACCACAAGGAATCCAAGTCCTGATGGCCCGGAAAAGGGATGCGAGATCCCACCCCTCCGCACACATGCGCGCCCCCCCGCCCCACGGCTATTCAGAATTACTTTGGAGGGTTTCTCCTTGGTGGGGAGAGCCCCCAGGGCCTCATGCCCACAGCACAATTTTAATCAGTTGTGAAAGGACCCTGCGAGTCCTGGCCACACCCAAGAAACTAGGATACACGGCCCCTTTGGAGCCAGCCAGCCCAACTGTGGTGGAACGGTGAGTGAGGCGAGTGGGTGGGCTTGTGCTCACAGCCACACGGCCCGGGAACCTGGAGAACAGGTGGGAGACTCAATGGAGGAATTCTTTGGCCTGTGCTATGAAAGAGGCCAGGCTAGTGTGCTCCCTTCTGGCCCTAAAGTCCATGAGCCCTTTGCAGTGGCAACCAGGGTGAGTCCTGATCCAAACCTGCTCTCCCATCACAGCTGGAGGGACCCAGGAGTCCCCAGATCCTCCTGCTAACAGCTCCCTTTCCATTATTCTTTCTACACCTGCAGCATCCTCCCACTCCCCCCCAGTCTCCCCGATCTCCCTTCATGTGGCTGCACCATGCTGGCATATATTCATTGCCCTCTCGGGAGCTGGTGCTTGAGGTTTCACCCTGGAATGGAAGCTCCTCAGGATGGTGACTGCATCTGAAGCGTCCAGTGCCAGGTACTTGTTCTTAAATAGCATCCTGAAGATCCTGCATCCCCCTTCAGAATCATCCTTACTTTCACGTAGCTTTTGCAAGGGCATTTCCCTACTTTATTTCCTGAAACACCATCCATCTTCATCTCTTCTCCCCAAAGTTTTCCTCTCAGTGGGCCAGGCTCTCTACAGCACCTTATTGACAGATTTCAAGGCCAGAAGGGACCTGACCTCTCCCATATCACAGACCAGAGGATTTCGCCCAGAATTTCCTGCATCGAGCCCACAACTCCTGGCTGAACTAAAGCGTAGCTCTGAGAGACATCGCTCCAGGTGACTGAGAATGGACCAGTTCCCTCAGTCCGTTGTCCCAAAGGAGAACTGCCTTTACTGCTAAATGTTTGTGCCTTATTTCTAGGCTCAGTTTTTCTAATGCACTCGATCTCATTCTGCCTGCGTGCACTAGGTTAAAGAATCTTCTACTCTTAGAAATCTTCTCCCTGCGTAGGTACTTACAGCCCACGATCCAGTCACTTTTTTACCTTCCCTTGGATCAGCTAAATAGAATGAGCTGAGTTAGTCTCTCCCCAGTCATTGCCCATAACATTCTGCATTTCCCCCGCACCTCCTCACGGAGGGGCCTCACGGAGGGGCTTGAGAAAGGTTCATGTGTCTATTTCCTCGGAGTTTTGTTGCTCTGCAATACAGGAGCACTGGTCCAGTGCTAGGAGGGACTGGCCAAACTTCTAACAGCACACACACAAACAAAGCGGCCCCCGCCCGCTACCAGCCCTGCCCCTCACCCATCTCCTTATGGGGGTGGGAGAGAAATATCAGTATAGGACCATGTCCTGAAGCTTAACAAACTCAGGCTGCTACAGATCCAGGGGGGAGGGGAGCAAGCTCCAAAGGCTTAGAGACCTGGCACAGGACACTCTGCCAGGCACCCCCTCTCTTCCATCAGAGGGGTTTCTGCTCAGACACCTCCGCTGGGTTGCTAACACAGTGCATCACGGGGAGGGAGGGAGGACCCACTCACTATCTAGGACTTTATACCTCAAAGCCAGGATTTTCAATGACACCGCTACCACTACCCCCCCTCCCCCTCCCGTAGGGAGGGCAGGGTTAGCATAAGAGCTGGCTGTTTGTCCTGGAGCCAGCCCCGGCAAAGAGAATACAAAAGCGGCAAGCCCCACGTTTCTAGCATCCTGCTCTCTTCTCCGTCAGGAAAATATTAAAACTGTTTAATAAGAAACTTGTCGTGTCGAACTCCGAAACGGATCCCCAGGTCACAGTGCCACGTTCCAGCACACCAGGCCCAGGTGGCAAATGCTCCCGGGGCAGCTGTGCTCAGCAGGCCTCGGGAACGGCGAGGTGCCATGAAATAAACAACCCTAGAAGTCATGCATAGGTCGCGAACGTCAGAGCCATGACAAAACACTCGGCCTTAACCGTTACAGATGGCAAATTGGAGGCACAGAGAGCGGAAAGGACTTGCTCAGGCTCACAGTGAGCCAGCAGCAAACCCAGGCTTCTTGTATCATAGCACCCTGCTAAGTGTTAGATGCCACTCACTCCACGGCGCCTCAGAGAACTAGACCACAGACAGAGAGCTCAAAAGGCTGTTTCAGACCCATCCTGCAGTATTACAGGAGCTCCCTGCTCCACATCTCCCACTGTGCCCAGCTCAGACTGGCCCAACAGCATCACAGGAGCTCCCCGTATTTCTTCTCAATATGAGCAGGGAGTAGCAGCTTGGCTAGCTGGGCAGATTATTCCTAAGGACACGTAGGCAGCCTCTGGATCTTCTCCTGAACTCCAGCTGGTGCAACAGGGTAACCCTGGGCCTCTTGTCTCTCCCTGACTGCCACCATGTTCTCCAACCCCAGACCCATTGCTGGTGATGTCTGGCCATCCAGGCCTATCTAGGCAGTGCAGCTGAGCCGTCTGAAGAGCTAACCATGTCCAAAGGTAGGCGCCTTTCAGAGCTCTCTGTAGCCACAGAAACTCTCCCACCTCTCCCTGCCCATCCAGAGATGGAGGATACCCGGCAGGGCTCTGAAGTGGCAATCTGAAGGCTGCAGCTCCAGAAAGCCTCATACTCAAGAGAGCCTTAATGGCGAGGGGAGGAATGGAGGCAGTAGCTGGAACGCCTTTTACCGGAGGTTTCAAAGACCCCAGAGCCAAGCGCAACCAATGCAATTAACCCTCCGAGCTGCATCTCCTGCTCTGCACAGTGACCGCTCAGGTCTATCTCGTTCTGCCTTTCTGCAGAGGGGTGCAAAGTAAGGTGGCTATTATAAACCCTGTTTGACAGATGGGGAAACTGAGGCAGGGAGGGGAAGGAACTTGTCCAGAGCTCTTACACCAGTATGTAACAGAAGCCGGAAATCTTGACTGCCATTACTCTAGCAATTAGACCACACCCCCAGCCACTGAGCTGGCAAAAGGACCCCGGAGTCTCGACCAACAGTGCCTTGCTCTAACCACCGGGGAGGAAGGAGCTCCTTAACTTCGCACAAGCATCTGAACCTCTTGTGCAAGGCCACCTGCTAATGAGCAAGGTCCTTTTCTAGCTGCGCTTCGACTGCTGCCCTCCATTCTCTCCCCTCCCCAGCCTGCATCTGGGCTGAGTGCTCCAGGGCCAGAACCAAGATACCATTCCTGCTATCAGCTGTGTTTTCTCCAGCAAAAAATAAATCCACCAGGGGACCATTTATGAGGCCAAAGAGTCAAGTAGTGAAAGAGACTCCAGATAATAGGCCCTATGAGTAATTACCAGCATCCTGCTTGCTGCATTACAAAGAGGTCAGCCCAGACATATCTTCACAGAGTCCAAAGCTGTGGGCACCCGCTTTGAGTCCGTCTAAAATAACCCTCTGCTCTCTAGCCAGAATAGAGCTTTCAAACATCTGCTGCTCAGGGCTGGACTTTCATGAAACTGATGAGATGTTGGCGTGTATTTAAAAGGGAAACTATCAAAATAAAAATAAAAGATGGTTTAAAAAGCGATCGACAATGAAGTGCTCTCTCTGAAACAAGCAAACACCCCAACCGCCCTCACGAGGTGGTTACCATGGGATGGACTTCCCACAGTCCCTTTCCATTGCATTCAGGTTGGGGAGGCTGGATTTACGCTCTGCTCAGGGTCCGTTTTAGAGCAGGTTGAAATTCTTCATATAGATTCTTTTTTTAATTAAAAAAATGGGTCTTTGGCCAAAATGAGAACGTGCATCTCCCTCCGCCACTTCTTAAAATATCTTTCAATATGAGAAGAAAAGGTTTAAAGAAGACAAAAAGGGCTCCCGCCCCCCACAAAACAAGATTTAACTCCGCCCCCCACAAAAATGTAAAATATTATATATTTGAAATACACTTTCTATTTTCCAACCAGCTCTCTCCGGCTTTGACTTCCTATTCCAGCCCTCATGCACTAGTAGGGTGCAGTTGTGTTTGGGTAGCCTACACTATCAAATTTTAAAAGATTAACTTTCTTTTTAAAAAATGTGATACGTGAAAACATTTTCATTAATTCTGGGCTAACTCCTGTTGCCCTGGTTTGGTTTCATTTGGCAGGCAAATTCCCACCCAAGTCAATGGAAGTTTTGTTTGCCTACGGAGTAAGTGAAAGCTGAAGAAGAATGTCAAAATTTGAACCAGTGGGGCCCCGATTCAGGAAATCACTTAAACATGTGCTTATAATAATTAAGCAGGTGTTGAAACGCTGCCCTGTATCAGGTTTGAGATTCCTACTGTAATGCGACCTTAAATTCTGGGCCTAGCCTAAGCCGGCAGCACCCTTGTAAATGAGTCCATTTTTGGTCAGATCATATAGATTACTCCAGAGAAAATACACTACTGTCCAGGGAAGTTCCAAAAGCCCAGGTATCTCCATTCTTTGCCACAAGAAAACGACACCCCCTCTCCCCGCCAACAGCAAAAAGCTGCGGTAGACACAACCACTGCAATCTCAGTTAAGCTAGTGATCAACAGTTGGGAAACTAATGTGCTTGCAAAACTTTTACTCTGAATTCACAGACCCAGGCAGGCAGACTTTCCGTGAGCCACAAGCACAAAGTGCTTGTGAACTCTATCACGAGACAGCAGGTTCCTCTGGGATGGAGATCGGAGTGTCTGCAAATGCTCATGGAAACTCCACTGTTAATGAGCATCAGGAAGAATGTATTTCCGCTTTTTCTGAGCTCTGCCTCTCTCTGTAAAAGGAGAGCCTCATCGACTGTTTATGTGCAGAAACGTGAACCTAAGAATCGCCACCCCAGAAAGGAGCAATGCTCCATTCAAGTGCGGTTCCTCCCCGAGACAGCGACCAATGCTAGATGCTTTAGAGCAGGGGTTTTCAACATTTTGTCCTTTGCGGACCCCTAAAAAAATTTGAATGGAGACAGAAATCTTAGACATTGTCTGCTGACACAGGTTGAAAACCTCTGCTTTAGGGGAAGGTGCAGAGACAGCCTAACACACTGTGTATGGAGGATGGACTTTCTTCCTGACCCCAGCTGGTGATCAGTTCACACCCTCCTGCATGAGGTGCGACAAGCCTCGCAATTCTCCCTTGCTATTGCGAGCACAGCGGCTGTTCTTATTCACAGCAATGTGTCAGCCTTTTCCAAACAAGCTATTTGCTTCAGTCTCTGAGATACAAATAATATTACATTGTAACATGGCACCTTTCCTCCAAGGAACTCAAAGCACTTTACAATCTCTAGGCAACAGCCTTTCTTCTGAGGCCCCGAGGACACACGGCAAGTCAGCAGCAGAGCTGGGGTCTCCACTAGTCCCTGTCCCTTCCCAATGTTAACAATGTATTTATTGGTGTTAAAAATTACTTAGCACCACTTATAAGCCTAACCCACCTAGTGTTCAGACCCCGACAGGAGTCATTTGCCTTGGTATTACGAGATAAACAGATTTACAGTATATTTGTATGAAACCACTGGGAAGCTGAATAGCGAAGGCCAAAATGTATTTGCCAAGGACGGCTGCGTAACTCCCAGGTCCGGTTTTCACCCCCAATGCGCAGTGCACAGAGAGATCTGCCAAGGGGCAGCCGTACACAATGCATGTCATAGTGTAGACCCTCGAGGCAGGAGCCAGGCTGCGTTGCGAGGATTCGTCCCCATCCCCTCTCCCACAAGCAGCCTAACACCCTTCAAGGGGCAGGGATGAAGAATGCCTATGCAATTCATCCCCTGCCCGGTGCAGTTTTCTCAGCTAACTTGCCGCACATGGGTCCCATGCAGCAAGAGGGGCATTAGAGGCTTTGGCTGCCATTAGAGGCACAGTTCACTGGCTGGTTTTCTCCTGGTCGACAGACAGGGTGTACTCAGTCCTTGCTGCTCTAGGACACATGCTCTGCTAACCAACAGAGCAGAGGTATCAGCAGAGCAAGACTCCTCCACCCCTCTACACCCATGCATCTGGGACCGCACCTGGTGGGACCTGCCTGTAGGGTGACAGGGGAGTTCAGTCTCTGTGGCTTCCCTCCCTGGGCTGCCCCCAGGGACAGGAGTTCAGTGCTGGCAGGGACCGTACTTTCTGTGAGGGGCACACAAGTCCCACTGGGAACGGGGCAGAGAGCCACCAGGGGCCGCTGACCAGCCAGCAGACAGGGTCCAGTCTGCAGTCACTGCTGACCCAGCCCAGGTGACCGCTGGCACCTGACCAACTGTGCACAAGCAAGAATCTTCCAGTAGCAAGCTGCTGCCCTTGGGAGCTGATGAAAGTACGTCCCACGCTCCAGCTGGAATCCGGCAGGCAGAATTTTCCGAGTCCCAGACATTTGTCCAGTTTCCTCCAATGAAGTCACAATCCAACCAAATCTGGTTACAGTACGAGGTACCTCCAGATGCCCAACTTGAATCCTGAAACCCCACCCAAGACAGGGGCCCTACTCCTCCAGGGCGAAAGGCTGCTTCTCCAGAGGCAGGAGCTAAGCTGACACCCAGTGTCATGCTCCGGCCTGCTAGGCAATGGTTTCTTGTTTCTGCCTGGGAAACTCTGCAGCAAGCACCCCAGTGCAACAAGGAACCTTTTCACGCCACCCGCCACAGCCCCAGGGGATTGCACCAAGCAAATATTTGAAAATAAAATGAGACGGGGATAAAAGCTCCCTCCCACACTTGCCCTCCCCCTCTGGCTTCTAGAAAAGCAAGGAGGGGGGACAGCTATTGGTGGCCCCTCAGTGAGGCAATGTGGCTAAGGGAAGCAGTGTGGCCTAGTGGACAGAGCACCGGACTGGGACATGGGAGACCTTCGTTCTATTCCCACTTCTGCCGCTGCTCTGCTGGATGACCCACTTCACCTCGCTGTGCCTCAGTTTCACCATCTGGAGAATGAGAATTCTGCTGCTGGCCCCCTTTGTAAAGTACTTGGAGATCTACAGATGAAATGCTCTATAGTAAAGCTATATATTGTTATTATTGTTAATGGAGATGCAGTAGCCTTCTCCCTAGCCTCGCCATGGTCACCAATTGCACTGGTGACTCCAGTAACCAGGGCAGTCTCCGTTTCCCCCAGGGGAAAGGGCATGAGAAGGGCAGAGCTTGGAATCTACCTGTCAGACAGCAAATGTCTGGTGTGCAAACCTTGTTCCACTGAAGTCAATGGGAAAACTCCCATCACCTTCGAGGCGGTCTGCGATTTCACCCCAGGCATTCTGCAGGTGGCTCCCTGAGCCCAGGAACTGCAGATCCGGAGTGAGAAGATGGCATAAGCAAAGGAAGTGCCCTTGTGCAGAGGCAGTGGGAAAGCCTGGAGTACATTTAGTGGACTTGTTCTGGCCATCATCAGTGCAGTGTGAGAGCCCTTAGAACTGATGCCCGTGAAAGCAATTATCCAAATAGAACTGAGCATGTGCTAAATATGAGCTAAAACTAAGCAGCGCGCGGAGTGAAGGAGTCAGCACAGTGCAAAACCAACACTTTGTTTTAAACAAAAGGAAGTTTGGCTGGACCTCATCCCTGGGATCTGAGCAGATTATCAGGGGTTATTAGCCATTGCCAGTGACTTGACCACCAGAAATCTAGACAAAAAACCACCAAGAAGCTGCATCAGGTACTTCATCCCAAATCTGCATGGGAGAGATGCATAAGCCACATCCGCAGGGACTGAGAGGAGCTCTGGAGTGTCAGCCACCTCCCTGCAGGAGTTCGAGCCTTAATTTCCCTCTGCACAAAAATAAAACTTACAACTCTCACAGTAGCACTTTGCAATCAGTGAAGTCTTTCACCAGAGGAGCTCAAATAGGCACATGCCATAAAGCTTCATTAAGCCATGCGAACCCCGCTACCTCCTCCTGCAAGCAGGGGAAGGGTTTATTGTCTCCATTTCCCAGATGAGGGAACTAAGGCACAGCCCAGCTAAAGAGCTTGCCCACAGGTCAGCAGTGAGTCGAGGCAGACCCAGGAACAGAAACCAGGAATCCTGATTCCCAGCCCCCTACTCCAAGCAGTAGGCTACACAATACTCCCTTCTAGACAACAAAAAAAGCTCCAATTCACCTTCCGAGTGGAAGAGAAAAGCCTTTTGGGAGGGGAAGAAACCTATTCCCCTTCCCACAAAGCATTCTACACACACAGGAACGGGCGGGAGGAGAGACACATTACCCCAGCCAACGGAGTCCGAACCGCTGCATTGGAGAAGCATTTCCTTTGGGATCACAGACCCAGTTAACTCAGGCGACGCCTTCCTCTAGCTGCCTTTAGAGGCAGCAGCTGCCTGGCGGATTCTCCCAAGGAAGCTCCCTTCAGAAGCAGGCCTGTGTTGTATCTGGTCCCTGAACTGATGGGGTAACTAGCCATCAGGCAGAGAGCGAACAGCATCTAAAAAGTGTCCTGGAGTCTCAAACTTGCATGCATCCGATGAAGTGAGTGTAGCTCACGAAAGCTTATGCTCAAATAAATTGCCTTAGTCTCTAAGGTGCCACAAGTCCTCCTTTTCTTTTTGCGGATACAGACTAACACGGCTGTTACTCTGAAACTTACAAATGTGAGTCCCAAGTCCATTCCCCCCCTTTGCCCCTCCTGTAACCACACGGCAGGGAGTTCGGTGTTGGGGCTGTTCCCGAGGAAACCCCTCTGAGAGCAGGGCCTCTCCTGGACTCACCAGCCCATCCGAGGGGGACGGTCCACATTACACCCAAATAGCATCAAGAGTTTAACTCCACCACACTGAAACCAGGAACCAGCGCCAAACCCCACAAAGAGAAGTGGGTGATAGTGCCAATCGGTGCTACCCTGCCCAACGGAACGAGAGATGGGGCAAACTATGCTCTCAGTGACAGCACGTCTGCAGGTACCCCCGAGTGTGATATCGTCCTCTGTCTGTGTAACGCACGCATGCCTTAAACGCATGTGGATTGTATGTGCATTCCCATGTATCTGCACACAGCGTCTGGGAGAGGAGTCACGGGGCCCGACAGGCATGTGGGCAGCAGGGATCCAGGCCCTGCCTCTCTCTCCGCTCCAGAGATGCATCCCAGCTGGGCCTGGAGGGAGGGGTGCCATCCTCTGCATGCAGTCTCAGCAGGAGGAGAGCGAGCAGAGCCTCTCGCCTCAAGAGTCTCCAGGCCAAAAAACCCGCCATGGGACTGTGCGGCCGGGGATTCCATTGCATTGACACAATGGGAATCTCTCCCCACAAAGCCACTCGGTCTGCCAGAGGCAGCTGTGGATTCGGAATTTGTCCTGGAAGCGAAGCGTTCATGTGCTTTCTGACGGATAGATTTTAAGGCCAGAAAGGAACGCTGTGATCGTCGGCTCTGAGCTGCTGTGTAACACAGGCCAGAGAATGCCACCCAGTCACTCCTGCAAACTGTCATCTTCACTGCACGGATGGGGAACTGAGGCCCAAGAGATGTTGGGTGGGATGCTTTGCGGTAGATCTTTAGGCCCAGGAGAAGATGGGTGGGTTGCCGAGGGGCAGATCTTTCAGTGGGTCTGCTGGGCTCCTAACTCACTGGGGCACTTTTGAAAATTCCACCTGAAGTGACTTACCCAAGTTCCCCAAGGAGTCTGCGGCAGAGCTGGGAACTGAACCCCCATCTCCTGAGTCCTGCCCAGGGCCTTCGCCCCAGGACCACCCTTCGTCTCATTACCCCAACCCTGCCCAGCTCCCCCAGCCACCCGCCCCCAAAGAAATCACTGCCTCCATCCCAGTATGGTGGAAACGCCGGAGCTAAAAACCCAGCATCCACCCTTAAAGAGACTCACTCTCCTACTCTTACTGAGGATGTGTCGCTTTGCCTTTATCCTTGCCCCCAAGCAAGCAGGAGTGAAATCAGGAAGGCCAAATCACACCTGGAGTTGCAGCTAGCAAGAGATGTTAAGAGTAACAAGAAGGGTTTCTTCAGGTATGTTAGCAACAAGAAGAAAGTCAAGGAAAGTGTGGGCCCCTTACTGAATAAGGGAGGCAACCTAGTGACAGGGGATGTGGAAAAAGCTAATGTACTCAATGCTTTTTTTGCCTCTGTCTTCCCCAACAAGGTCAGCTCCCAGACTATTGCACTGGGCAGCACAGCATGGGGAGGAGGTGACCAGCCCTCTGTGGAGAAAGAAGTGGTTCGGGACTATTTAGAAAAGCTGGACGAGCACAAGTCCATGGGGCCGGATGCGCTGCATCCGAGAGTGCTAAAGGAGTTGGCGGATGTGATTGCAGAGCCATTGGCCATTATCTTTGAAAACTCATGGCGATCGGGGGAAGTCCCGGACGACTGGAAAAAGGCTAATGTAGTGCCCATCTTTAAAAAAGGGAAGGAGGAGGATCCTGGGAACTACAGGCCAGTCAGCCTCACCTCAGTCCCTGGAAAAATCATGGAGGAGGTCCTCAAGGAATCCATTCTGAAGCACTTAGAGGAGAGGAAAGTGATCAGGAACAGTCAGCATGGATTCACCAAGGACAAGTCATGCCTGACTAATCTAATTGCCTTCTATGACGAGATAACTGGCTCAGTGGATGAGGGGAAAGTGGTGGATGTGTTGTTCCCTGACTTTAGCAAAGCTTTTGACACGGTCTCCCACAGTATTCTTGCCAGCAAGTTAAAGAAGTATGGGCTGGATGAATGGACTATAAGGTGGATAGAAAGTTGGCTAGATTGTCGGGCTCAACGGGTAGTGATCAATGGCTCCTTGTCTAGTTGGCAGCCGGTATCAAGTGGAGTGCCCCAAGGGTCGGTCCTGGGGCCGGTTTTGTTCAATATCTTCATTAACGATCTGGAGGATGGTGTGGATCGCACCCTCAGAAGTTTGCAGATGACACTAAATTGGGAGGAGAGGTAGATACACTGGAGGGTAAGGATAGGATACAGAGGGCCCTAGACAAATTAGAGGATTGGGCCAAAAGAAATCTGATGAGGTTCAACAAGGACAAGTGCAGAGTCCTGCACTTAGGACGGAAGGATCCCATGCACCGCTACAGACTAGGGACCGTATGGCTCGGCAGCAGTTCTGCAGAAAAGGACCTAGGGGTTACAGTGGACGAGAAGCTGGATATGAGTCAACAGTGTGCCATTGTTGCCAAGAAGGCCAATGGCATTTTGGGCTGTATAAGTAGGGGCATTGCCAGCAGATCGAGGGACATGATCATTCCCCTCTAGTCGACATTGGTGAGGCCTCATCTGGAGTACTGTGTCCAGTTTTGGGCCCCACACTACAAGAAGGATGTGGAAAAATTGGAGAGAGTCCAGCGAAGGGCAACAAAGATGATTAGGGGACTGGAACACATGACTTATGAGGAGAGGCTGAGGGAACTGGGATTGTTTAGTCTGTGGAAGAGAAGAATGAGAGGGGATTTGATAGCTGCTTTCAACTACCTGAAAGGGGGTTCCAAAGAGGATGGATCTAGACTGTTCTCAGTGGTAGCAGATGACAGAACGAGGAGTAATCATCTCAAGTTGCAGTGGGGGAGGTTTAGGTTGGATATTAGGAAAAACTTTTTCAATAGGAGAGTGGTGAAACACTGGAATGCATTACCTAGGGAGGTGGTGGAATCTCCTTCCTTAGAAGTTTTTCAGGTCAGGCTTGACAAAGCCCTGGCTGGGATGATTTAGTTGGGGGATTGGTCCTGCTTTGAGCAGGGGGTTGGACTAGATGACCTCCTGAGGTCCCTTCCAACCCTGATATTCTATGATTCTATGAAAAAGCCTCCTGCTGCCATTTACCCACGAGAGCTTGGGCCTGGATCACAAAGGCAGAACGGGGTCCGGGCACCAAGTGTTAGGGAGAAGGTCAGCCTGACTCCTCCTACCTTGCCTGTACTACCCCCTTCTCACTGGCCTGTCCCCACCTTGACAAGGGAGACAAGTCCTGGCACAGAACTGGTTGCTGCGTCCGCTAGGCAGTTACCAGATAGGACAGCAGGGACCTTGCCCCCTGGGCGCATCGAGTCAGCACTCTCCTGATGTGCAGGACAAGGCTGCTGTGGGGTGCGCTGTGCCCTGGGCCATGCTTCCCTCGGCAGGTCTGGAGGGGCCGGATGGGAGGGAAGGTCCCAGGCCAGCCCACTCTGTGCAGAATTGGGTGCTGATGAAAAATGAAACCACACTTTGTATGCATGGCTGCAGGGCCTCATTTGATTGGGCTCCTGCCTTCTCTTTCCAGACCCTTTCCTGTTGTTGACTCTTTTAGTTGTTTATTTACTTAGGACTCCCCCCCCAGGTTTGGCTCCATAATGAAGCAGAGAGCAGGAGAGTCAACTGATTCCAAAGCCACCTTGCCCCGTCAGTACCGTCCCCTCTCCAAGGTGGGGACAAGCTATGGATAACCACCCAATAACGGCGGCACTCGGTGCAGGCTCCAGAGCAAGTTGAGGAGGGACATGGGTATTGGCAGGGGAGACTTCCGAGACTGAAACATCCAGGAAGCTTCAGCAAGGGAAGCGACTTCCCCCCTCCCCGTTTCCCTCCCTGCATTCCTCTCCCCGGCTGTGCAGCCTCGTCCCAGAGCCCCTCTCCTCCCAGCTGGCTGCATCTGCTCCTCACATACACACACGCTTGGCAGACCATGAAAGCAGCACGGTCCTCCTCCGGAGCAGGGACTCTGCTTTGGCTCGGGATGTCACGGGGACCCTCAGAGCAGGGAGTGGCGGAAGCGACCCAACCAAACGTTAACTCACGAGATTCCAACTTACACGGCCTTTTGCTAAATACGTTCACACTTTAATCTCCTGTGCAGGGGGAGTGGGAAAGGACCAAGACACTCTGCTCAGACAGGACAAGGGAACGAAACTATTAATGCTTTGGAGTCTGCAGACAGAGCAGCATCACAAGGGAGGCACTGCAGCTCCAGCTGTCCTGATGCTGGACACCCGAAAAGCCAAGCCACCCTCTATCATGAGAGGCAGCGTGGTCCAGTGGCCAGGAGACTGGGCTGGGAGTCAGGAGACGTGGGCTCTGTCCCCAGCTCAGCCACTCATCTACTGTGAGACTATGAGCAAGGCCTGGCCCCTTTGTACCTCAGTTTCCCCTCCCACCCCATGTTGGTCTTGTCCATTCAGACTGTAAACTCTTCAGGGCAGGAACTATGTGTCTGTTCAGCGCCCAGCATAAGGGGCCCGGGTCTCAGCGGGGCCTCTTGGCATGAATACAATGTGAATAATACCTCACACCACCATAAGCATGACAAAATGTAGCATTTAACACAGTAGGTGGGTGGGATGGCTTCTCATTCCCTGCTCTTGCCACTCCACCCTGGGAACATGCTGCAGCCGCACTATACACTTTAATTGGCTAATTGAGCGAAGGCTGGAAAAGTCTCGTTGGACAATGCGGGGATTAGGAATTAAAGCACGGAGTCAAATGGAAATAACTGGCAGCAGCCCAGTGGCAGGCGGGCTCAGGGCACTGGGCAGACAACACCGTCCATGGAGAGTCGCACTGAGGAGCACTAGGCACAGATGTAGCAGCTGTCAAGGATTCCTCTGAGCCCAGAGAGCTTCGGCTTTTGTTCAACACTTGACGCCCCCTAATGCGGAGCGTGTTTGGGGTTGTGTCAAAACCCTGTCGCGCAGAGTCTCCGAGAGGTTCCAGGGGTTTGAAGCTAATAGGACTTAATTGCTGGGTGCCGAGGCCTGCCGCAGCACTGTAGAGTCACCGCTGAGTGTCAACACGGGGGATTTTTTTTTAAATCACGAAAGAGGAGCCAAAAGCGAAAGGACCAGGTTGTTTTCTCAAGCCCGCTAGAATCCACTTGGATAAACAACGGCTCCAGAAACAGAGCGGCTAAAACAATAAACTTCCGACGACCCCCACCAAAAAAGGAGGTGGCGAGATGCTAGCCCCCCTCGGTCAGAGCGCGGTCGGCAGGATGGAGACATGCAGCAGAAAGGCAAATACCATCAGATGGGAGCTCAGTAATAGAGGGGGAGGATTTATGCTTTGCTTTCTAAGTGCATTAATTTAAAGCACATGGATCAAGAGCTGATGCGTTACGGGCCACTCCCGGGGGGGGAGGGGAGAACTCATTGGTTTGCACTGGACAGTCTAAATGCGGGTTTCATGTGGGTGAAAGGTGCTAGATTACAAGCCACAGGAAGCAGCAGTGGTATCCCCCCGCACACTGACTCCTCTGGGCCTACCCCCTGACCGGGACAGATGATCTCTGCTCATGGGCCACAGGGGAGCCCTGTCTCCAGGGCACATTCCTTCCTGAGTCTCTCTCTGCAGAAACGGGCCAATGCTGCCAACTGCAGGTTGGCCTTTATGATCTGAAATGGGTGGAAAGCCATTACATCCATCTCAGAAGCCACAGGTCACTAGGGTTTAGACTTGAACTAGTGACCCAACGCCGAAAAACCGCCGCACCCCACTCTGGGTCCCCTTGTGCCACTGCAGCTAAGAGCTAAAATCCCACTGACCTCATCGTGAACAGGGCAGATAAAGAAATCCAGTGACCAAGTGGCACCCCCTGACCTTACCTCCCAGCCAGCTCCCCCCTTTGTTTTCACACGCTCAGGGGCTCTTCCCTTCGCTGCGACATGCCCAGGGCGTTGTCTTGAGGCTCACGTCAAAGCAGGCTATTTTGGAGGGCTGAAAATTATTGTTCCAACACTTGCTTTTGTTAGAACAGGAAAAATAAAATCCCAGAGAGAGTGTGAAATGGCCAGCACGGCGCAGGCCGTAAGACCTCCACGACACATCAGATACCAAGCCGGGGGGAAGGGCTCCCTGCGCCAGCAGAGAATTGGCACGCTGCTGTGAGGTTTCCAGTATTGCCAAAACAATCAGGAGATTGGCTGAAAAACCAGGAGATTTTTTTTAAAAACAATACAGATTGGGGGCTTATTTGCCTTCAGGATTTACCTTTTCCGGCTTTTCACCACAACCAAGAAAGCCAGAAAGTTACTTTAAAAGAGAGAGAGAGAAGAAAGTTGAGATTCTCATGTAATCACCTGACTCCAGGAGATGGGGCTTTAAGAAAAGCCACCAAATATCACAAAACTCGCTATCAAACAAGGACAGCAGGCAGCACGGGGTATCCAACCATGCTCAGAGCCCCGGCGGAGTCACCCCGCTGGGAGGATGCATGGCTCCATACTCAAGTCTGTCACTTTATAAAACATGCCAGGAAGCAGAGAGTAGAGCAGAGTATCCTGAGTCAGGACTCCTGGGTTCTTCTCCCTCAACAGACTTGCTGTGTGCTCTTGGGGAGATCACCTTACCGCTAGGGCTCAGTCCCCTCTCTCACAGTAAAGCCCTTGGACAGCCTGAGATGCTAAGGGTACCATATTACGTGTTACATATTATGTTATTACATAATTACATGTTTAAGCCCTCTATGCTCTTACAACGCCTGTCTGCCCTGCTTGACCCCTGCATTACAAACAGAGCCAGGGCTGACCCCATGTTACATCATAACACCCTCTTGTTCTTGCCTGTGAGGAAAAAACAACCTTACAGATGCTCACTGCAGCCCAGCAAGTAACCAGCAGCTAAGAGGGGCCGAGGTATTTCCCCGCCCCTGCAGCGCTCACCTACATGTTGTGCCTCCCATTCAGGGAAAGGTGCTCCGGATGTGCCCAGTCTGGGAGAGGAAGGCAAACAGGTTTTATGTGGCAAGCAGGTTTACACCAGGCTCGGGGCTAGGTGCCCTGGACGACTCGTTCCTCAGACGAAAGCAGTAACGCATGGCGCTGGGGCAGCTCCTAGAGCAAGAGGGTGGGAAAGGGGGAACCTAGACGGTCTCATCAACAGACCCTATAAAATCTGGATCAGTGGCCATGTCATTTATGCCCCCAGAAGGAGGAAGAGTTGAAATGAAGGTGAGGAACAAAGAGAAAACAAAGGAAAAGAGTAAGGGAAGCAGGGATGTGAACGGCCTGGAACTTTCACCATGCCGACGGCTCTCAGGCCCCACTGCCCTCCCTGAGCCATCCCTCACACGCCGCTTTGCAGAGCACTCCTGCAGAAAGCTCCCCAC
Source organism: Natator depressus (assembly GCF_965152275.1). Lineage (NCBI taxonomy): Eukaryota > Metazoa > Chordata > Testudines > Cheloniidae > Natator > Natator depressus. The sequence continues at coordinate 2,532,934 of NC_134259.1, forward strand.
GGACACATGCCGACAGCTGGATCAGGCACGAAACCCTCGGCAAGCTCCCAGTGCTGGGGAAGGATAAATGGATGCTAATTCTTATTGCACAACAGGTTCTGTGCTCGGAGCGTGGGCCACGTTCCTCTGCCTTGCCTCCCACTCTGCCCCTATGGCCCATGCTGTGCTGCTCTCAGATTCCCTTCCCTGCTCCACTGCTGGCAAAGGATTGGGACCAGCCGGCAGGCAGGCAGCCACCTCACCTGCCCAACACCCGACTACGACAACAGTCCTCCGTTTTGAGCACTGTGCTCAGAGAGGAGTGAAAAGAGAGCACCCCCCCAGGGCATGCCTTCCTGTTTAACTGCCACCCGTTTCAAAAAGCAAACCACCTCCCGGTTCAGAGAGGAATAAAACCATGTGCAGGAAAGTCCCACATGTGCGTAGAACTGAGGGATGCTTGCAGAGACGTGCGAAGAGGGCGTAGATCTCTCTAGGAATGGATGGCGGCTAAGTGCTGTCTGAGTAATTGGCCTGGCTTGCGCTCCACCCCATCATTGACCTGTCCTGGGCGCCTGAGGCTTGCCAGGCCTGGTTGGCAGCAACAGGTGTCCGGAGCAACCTATGGAGCCCCCTTGCTTGGCCTTAACGTCACAGTAATTTACTGCCTTTGCCACACAAACCTGGAGCACAAAGCCCCAGCTGCCAGCTCACATTTCAGGAGCTCAGACGGAGCCACAGCAGATCTTTAGAAAGGGGAGGAGAGCACCACAGCAAAGCCAGCTGCCCTCTGCAGCTGTCCCCAGAAACTCCTAACAGGATGGAACGGAGGCAGGGCCCGGGGCTCAAGCTGCGCATTTCAGGGTGGTTTAGGAACAGCCCTGGTGCAGCTGTTGTCAGAGGGATGAGGTCGTTTCTAAATTATGTGGGACACAGCAGTAAAATAAGGAAAAGCCAATATTTTCAGCCAAAGTGGATCAAAGTAGAACTCATGGTGATTGGCAAGAAATCCACTAGCTACACAAGCCCCGAACTCAAGAGGTGTGAGAAGACTATCGGGGTGCCGCTCAATCTCTTACAGCTGGCTGCTGCAAGGCTCGTTATTGACCACATGTTCCCCAGCGCATGACCTCATGACCAAACACCAAACGTCCCATGAAATGAGCCTGCCACCGCTTCCTTGGGAGGCTCTTCCCCAGCCTGACGCATGAACCCTTCCTCCCATCGCTCCCAAGCTCCTGCATCCCAGATGTTCTTGCCCTAACCCGCCGGCATCACACTTTGGGGGAGCCACGCACAGGGACTGACAGCAAACGCAACATGACCCGTGCAGGGCGTCGCTCCATGAGAGAGGGCAGCCGCAGAGGCATTCGCTCCGTCGGATGGACAATGAACAAATGGATACAAGACGCTGCTGGAACGGGGCGAGCCAGCTCCCCTTTTCAATCCAGCCGAGGGACGACGCAATCGATTCCAGCTAACGAGATTTCATTGATGGATACAGAACAAACGATCCAGCCCTTTCCAGCAGCTGCTCCAGCACACGTGCAGTGCCTGTGCACCCGCCTCTCCTTCAGGGGAGCAGGAATCCCCCGCCAGTCCCAGCAGAGTGAGCACAGGCAGGTCCTCCTCCCCCCCGGACCACACACCAGGGGGCAGCTGATGATTTGCTGGCCCGGCCTCCTCCTGGTGGGCCAGTGTTCACATCCCAGATACCTGGCAGCTTGGCTCAAGAGAGCTGGCACGGGTCAGTCAGCCGAGAGCCCAAACCGCCGCCTGAGGGGCTGGGGGAGGTGGCCAGGTTGAAATACGGTGCAGAGAGAGGGGCTGGCCTACCCCGCAACACGCTAACCACGGCCTGCACGGCGGTTCGGTTTCCGACACCTCTCGTTTTCAACCCCTGTTCAGGTGCCAGCACCCACTGATGGACCCAGCAGCAGTGAAAGCCCCTGTGGCCCAAGCTGGCCCTTTCTGGTCAACAGCCCCATCACCGCAGCACAAGGTGTGGCCCACCAGCGCTCCCCCACCCCCGGACCTAGGCACGTCACACCGTAAGGGCAAGCTCGAAGGGGCTAGGAAGGGCAGAGGAAACCCCAGGCCCGCATCCATTCAGAGAGCCGCTGCGTGCTGCAAAGCAGAATGCACCCTCCGCACGCCAGGCCCGCCAGCTGCCGCAGTGAGAAGCTGGACTACAATCCAACACAGCCCGGCAGCTTCTACAGAACGTGGGCATTGCTCAGCCCTCCCGGGAGCCCCCACAGCCCGCTCTGCGGGAACCAGGGGGCACCAGGACTTCGGCGCGCCCGCTGGGGGGTGAACTCAAGGCTGGGAGGCTACAGGCTTTACCTCCCTTGGAACGCTTGGCAGATGCTCGCTTCCGCCAGCCAGTCATGCTCACACTCAGCGATGATCAGGAACATGTGGGGAAGGAGCAGCTGCTCTGGGGCGAAAGTCAACATCCTCCCAATGCTTGGGTGGAAGGGGAACTTTCCACTGAGCACCCACACATGCACCCATCACTCGTGGGGTCTATTCCCAGCTCAGCCACTGACCAGCTGTGAGTCCATGGGTGAGTCACTTCCTCTCCCCATCTGCAGAACAGGAACAGCAGCACTGACTTACCTTGGTGAAGCACGGAGATCTCTCTTCCATACTTATCTGATGTACAATGTATGTATCCTCACAACACTCCTGTGAGGTAGAGCAGTGCCATTTTCCCCATTCCACGGAGGGGAAACGGTGGCACACAGAGGCTAAATGATTTCCCCAAGATCACACAAGGAACTTGTAAGAACATAAGAACAGCCATACTGCGCCAGACCAATAGTCCATCTCATCTAGTGTCCTGTCTTCTGCCAGTGGCTGGTGCCAGACGCTTCAGAGGGAATGACCAGAGCAGGCAGTTATCGAATGATCCATCCCCTGTCGTCCAGTCCCAGCTTCCGGCAGTCAGAGGCTAGGGTCACCCAGAGCCTGGGGTTGCATCACTGAGCATCTTGGCTAATAGCCATTGATGGATCTATCCTCCATGAACTTATCTAATTCTTTTTTGAACCCAGTTATACTTTTGGCCTTCACAACATACCCTGGCAATGAGTTCCACAGGTTGACGATGCTTTGGGTGAAGAAGTACTTCTTTTTGTCTGTTTTAAATCTGCTGCCTATTAATATCAGGTGACTCATCATTCTTGTGTTATATGGAGGGGGTTACCCCTTTTTCCAGACCGTTTATGAATATGTTGAAATGCACAGGTCCCAGTACAGATCCCTGGGGACCCCGCTATTTAATTCTCTCCACTGTGAAAACTGGCAATTATTCTTACCCTTCGTTCCCTGTCTTTTAACCAGTTCCTGATCCATTAGCGGTTCTTCCCTCTTATCCTATCACTGCTTACTTTGCTTAAGAGCCTTTGGTGAGGGACCCTGTCAAATGCTTTCCGAAAGTCCAAGTACACTATGCACACTGGGTCACCCTTGTCCACACGCTTGTTGACCCACTCAAAGAAGTCTAATAGATTGGTGAAGCATGATTTCCCTTTATAAGAGGCACGTTGACTCTTCCCCAAAATACTGTGTACATCTATGTGTCTGATGATTCTGTTCTTTACTGGGAAAATTGGTTGAAACTATAGTACTGAAACAGCCTGTAGCTGCCAGGATCGCCTCTGAAGCATGTTTTAAAAATTGTCATTATATTAGCTATCTGCTAGTCATCGGGTACAGAGGTGGTTCAGCTGTATTCACCTTTGGACGGATCCTGTGGGCCACTTAGGACTAAATCAAGAATTCTCTCTCCTCTTGTGGTTTCCAGGACTAGCTGCTCCAAGAAGCAGTCATTAATGGTGTCTAGAAATTTTATCTCTGTATCCCGTTCTGAGGTGACACGTTCCCAGTCAACATAGTGATAGCTGAAATCCCCCATTATAGTTGAGTTTTTTGTTTTTGTAGCTTCTCTGATCTCCCTGAGCATTTCACAATCACAGTTAGCATCTTGGTCAGGTGATCGATAGTATATTCCTACGGCTACACTCTTATTGTTCAGGTATGGAATTTCTGTCCATAGAGATTCGATGGTACTGTGTGAGTCATTTAAGATTTTTATTGTATTTGACTCTATGCTTTCTTTCCCACATAGCGCGACTTACTCTATCATTCCCATATATTTTGTACCCTGGTATTACCGTGTCCCATTTGATATTAATTGTTCCACCAAGTGTCTGCGATGCCTGTCATATCTATATCCTCATTTAATACCAGGCACTCAAGGTCACCCATCTTAGTATTTAGACTTCTAGCATTTGTACATAAGCACTTATTATATTTGTCAATATTTAATTGTCTGTCTTCATGTGATGTAATTGAATGGGACTTTTTTTCATCTGACTGTTTCTCTTCAGTTCCTATCAGTACTTTATCAACGTGCATCCTCCCCTCTTTACTAGGATACAGAGTATCCCTGTTAATAAATCCTCCCCTAAGGGATATCTCTGTCTGAACCATATTGCTCCTCTCAGCTTTCCCACAGCCCTTAGCAGTGGAGGAGGGACTTGAACCCATGTCTCCCAAGTGCTAGGCTAACACCCTAAGCACTGGACCATCCTTCTTCAGATCCTCTGGTGACAGACCGCTGTACGGTCTGTAATCATACAATGGGTCTGTGTCTCAGCCTGTCTCAGAGGGCCAGAGGAGAGCTCAGTTTCCATGATTCGTTGACTCCTCATCGCCACTGGCAAACCTGCCAACCAGAGGGCCAATTAGTGCCAGCTGTGGTGGCATTCTCTGGAAGAAGGGCCGAGAACCACCAAAGTGGTTTCACACAGGCACAAAGGAGCCATCAGATGGGAACAGCTTGCAGTCACTATCAGCTTGGGCCAGACTCAGACCAGAACAACTAGGCAGGAAAATGACTCTCTGAGCACTTCTGTGGAGGAGAACTCTGTGCGGCCCCAGCCCAGGCCAGCATGAGCCTAACAGTTTGCACTCAAACCCTTTGGCAGAGTGGTTACATGTCCCAGAGATCAGAGCCGCTCAGCAACCCCATCTCGAGCAGAAAGTCTCTGCTATACGGGGACTATGGATGATTGTGAGAGGAACCACTGAGGTTCATCTCAGAGAGGGGTCAAGGTAATGGCTGGCCAAGGCATTTCCTAACAAAATGGAAGCTTGTTCAAATACACGTACAGTACCCCTCCTCTAAAGACCGGCCTCCCTCACACCCACCTCAAAGGGGCCTAACAACTTTGGCCTGCTCCACAGACGTGTCCTCTTTACACCTTGGGCAGGTACTGGAGGTTGAGGCGGAAGCCGGCAGAATGAGCCCTCATGTCCACATGTGCTCTAACGTGCAATCTTCTTAGTTCCAGTTCCCTAGCCTAGCCATGATTAAATCAGCGTGCGAGCCGCCAGAGTCTCTCTGCCTTTGGGAGACCATTTTTTCAAAGAGAAGAAGGGGAGGGGAGGGGCGGGGGGAAAGCTGCCACAACTGCAGCCCAATAAATAACAAATAAGAGGCTGAAAAGGGTTTCAGCAAGAAACCATCTGCGAGGCCCAGGATAAACAAGACTCAGCGAGGGCAGTTCAAGTAGAACTGGAAATTGGTCATAAGTCGAAACCCTATATTCCCCCAGACAGTATGCAATTTTGGTGCAATCAAGCTGTGCGCATAAATGAGGCCTGCTCTAGAATTCCACATCTGGAAGAGGTTTGGACTCCTGCGTGTGTAACAGCAGGGTTGGCTATGGCCTAACACGGCTATCTGTGTCTTGTTAAGAATACAGTACTTTTTCCATTAGGCTATTAGCACAGAGGTCATTCCGAGGGGGTTGGAATTAAAACCTTGTTAATACAGGTCTGAAAGAGGCCCGTCACCTCGCAGTGCCTTTGGACGAACATCAGAAGTGACACGAGAGGCAGAACTGCATTCTCTCTTCACCCACACACCGCCAGATGGGGCGATGCGAGGCCAGACTGAACGGAACCCCATGTAAGGATGTGCTGGACTTTATAACAGAGCAGCGGCATTCACACAATAAACTATGGTTGCAAAAGAGGTGCCATTAGAAGCCCAGTTTTGGATACACAAATATATCAGTCTCAAGTCTGGTTGCTCAGGCCTGTGGCTGAGGTAGAAGGTTGAGGGCTCCTGGATGATCTCACTCACAAAACCCGCGAAGAGTCTTCTACGGCATCTTCACTACCATGTACCAAAAAGGGCAAGGAGGAGAGAGAGAAACTCTGCTTCACTGGGCTCACCTGCTTCGAATCTAATGCACAGGAGCTAAATTGTGAAACCAGATTTTTATTTCAAAAGGTATCGACATTTGCAATAGTAACGCGGGCATGGACCATCCTGAGCAGACAAGTGATTTCCCCAGAGAAGTGGTGGGAAACCCACAACTTGGACCACTTAAAATAAGTGACCCACACAGGAAGAATGCACTTTAGGGAACCCTCCAGCCCTGTCCCTAAGGAAGGGAAAACAGTCTGGCGAGCCTCGGGTGTTTCTTCCATTACTAATCCACAGGGCTGCAGCTTGGATAATGGCTCTTTGTGCCAACCAGCGTAGCTGTAAAAGCCCCAAAACAAGCCACAGACCAGCTCCTATGGCACGTATAAACCCGTATCTGTGAACCAATGCATGCGTGTTTGCAAGGGCGGGTGAGAGACATACATAAACAAGTGCAAACTGGCAACTTTTGTTCAGGCTGCTCTAGGATATTAGTGGCCTAATCCCCCTTCCCCCTTTGCACACTTCCCCCCGCACGTGAGCGTGCCTGCCCTTGGGTCGCGGGCGCTAGAGAAGAGCATTAGCAGAGGCAGGTTTCCAATGGTTGTACGCTGAAGAAATTGCTTTTTTTGCAATAACAAAGCACAAAGGTTCTAACCAGTGCCAACAACACCCCATACCTGCAGCTGTTCCATTTCCTTAGAAATTGCCTCCAGGTGACGGAGTTGCTTTGGCAAGAGGACGGAGCCAAGCCATGCAGAATGTCGTGCTAAGACAGCTGTGGCTATTTAAGACTTGACCCTGCGAGATACTGAGCAACTTCAACTTCCACAGCCTTCGATGGGACTGGAGGGTGCTGGGCACCTGGCAGGTTTAAGCCCTTAGCCGTGCGGCTCCCCTGGAGTTGCAATGCTGTGTGGAGCCTCTCAGGCACAAGGTGAGGACTTCAATCGAATGGCAGAGCAGATAATCCCCAGCACTCAGCATCCCCAGTTCTCTGCACATCAGGCCTCTTCCTTTGCCAGAGATGCTCCACCACATGGAATTAATTTCTGTAGTTAAACATCTGCTGGCATTTCACTGATTTTGCTTCTATCTATCTGCGTAGCACCAATCCCCATGGGGGGAGCTGGATGGAGAGAAAACGAGCTGTACTTTCTCTAAACAGAAGATCCTTTCCATGAGGATCCACCATGCATCACAGACACGGCAGGAAAACACAAAACGTGGATTCTGATCCTCTCATCCAAGTCACTCATGCCACTATGGAAAGAGAGCCCAAAGCAGTGCAGGCTGCCTAGACTGGGGTTTAATCCGTGGAGGTCAACCCTCTAGCGCCTGATGGAAGGCTTTAGAGGTGGCTCTGCCTCTGTGCCTGGTTCTCTCTAACCCCGGCCTCTATTACTGGACACATTCATATGAAACCAGGATCTTGGATGCACTGGCTCTTTGCTGCTGCTTATTTTCCCCATGCCTTCCCTCTGGCTGTGGCGGGGAGAACTGTAATACCAGCGAGGAGTCTCACTTGAGGGGTGAATAAGCAGCCGCAACTGCTGAGGCTCTGAAGCCACAAAGATCTTTGCTCTATCCAACACCCCTAGTGGTTTAAAACAAAAAAGAGGGAGAAACTCAAACCATCGGGGCTCTTACAACATAGCAGGACCATGTTCTGCCTGTGGGTCACTCACAGGCATGGGTGCTCCCCACTCTGGCTGCAGCTCAAACATTCTGGTCTCCCCCAACCTCCGCAGGCAGGCAAAACAGCAGAGGAGCAGTTCACGGTGGGTCAGGGAGCGTGCTCCATGTGTTTTAGCACGTACTGCCCTGGCCAGGGCCCATGCACCCCTGTGCCATACTAGTTACATCACTTTCTGGCAGGAATAACTTGCCTGGGCACAGAAGCCAGCCAGAATTAGGGCTGGTCGTTCAGGCCTAACATGTTCGTGTATTCTGGCCAGACCTGAAGACGACCAGAATTAGGGCCCTACTTTTAAGTGCCAAGTGTTATTATTATTGTTCTAAACAAAATGTACCCAAACATTTCCCACGAAGAATCAGCTGCTCTGCAACTTTATCTAAAGAGTCTCTCCTGGGGAGTTACTCAGGAGCTTTGCCCAGAGATCTTCCCTCGTCAGATCCTTCAGAATGGGTTTGAAGTGCAACCGTTTTGTCAGCAGTAGCACTCATTGAGAAATAGATGTTATTCACATTGCTTAACGCCGGACTGGAAGGTGTTCAGCTATGACAGTGATGAGAGCGGCGTGAGTACCTACAGAGAACGGAGCGCACAGTGACTCTCAAGGGCCAACTGATGCTTTCCTACTTTAAACCCGACGGAAGACCAAGCCACTACGGCCTCGTAATCTAAAGGGGCTGCTCATCAACTAAAAGCCTCTGGTTTTGATTTTTCCATCTGGAAAAGGTTTAGAATAAATCACGTTTAGTGTTGGACACTAAAGTCTGGGGTCACTGAATATTTGTAGCTTTCTGCCTGTGTTTGTCAGTTTCATGTCAGGTTTGAGTGGTGCCCCCTTAATGTTCATTGTATGGTCAATCAGGCTTTGCTACTTTGCAGTGCGTGCTGTCTCTATATGACCCTATCAGCAAATGAGCTTCTCCTTCCAAGAGCCAAATTACTGAAAATTGGTAATACCTAGCAATGTTAAATCAGTGAAAGACAGGCTTCAAAATGCCCATTCTGCTTTCACCGTCCCCGCCGCTCAGTGCGGTTTGGTTCTTTCCTCCTATATAGCATTTTAGCAGCAGCTAATAAAGTCCGTTAGCCACACACCCAAGCCCCAGTTCAACAAAGCATTAAAGCATGTGCTTGTGTGTTTTACTGAATAAGACTGCACTACTGAATCAGGGCCCCAGTGCACATTTGGAAGAGGCAGGGATGTAAACTGAAAAAATACAAAAATAAAAAGCAGTTTTCTCTGGGAAGTGAGAAAAGTGATCAGATGTCTTAACAGAATTTCTAAGTTATGTATGGTGGTAATTAAAGGAGAGAGTGGATTACACATGGCAGGTATCACTGTTAATTATGAAATTCACTGGTTTTATTGTTTTGGGACTATTTACAGTGGTATTATTGTAGTTACATCTTTAGTGTTGTCTTCGTGGGAAGATTTTCACATTGCCAAAATAGGTTATTCCTATATACATACACATACAAGCAGGCGCACCCACTGGCCAAGATTTCCAAAAAGGACTAGAGAATCTGGATGCTTCATTTTTCAAGGACCCAGCTTGAGATCTCTGAAAGGGACCTGATTTTCAGAAAGTGCTGAACACCCACACTCTGAGAATCAGACCCTTTTAAAGTGATACAAGCTGGGCACATGAAATCACTACTCACTTTTGAAAATCTTAGCCAAGTATGCCAGTGCACAGGCTAAAACAGGGCCGGGGGGATAAAATGCGCTTTATGAACAGAACCCCAAACGTGTCAGGCACCAGAGCACCAGGCTTCCTTGCTAGAGTAACCCCACCCTTTCTGAACTTGAATGATCCACACTGCCACTGCATGCACATGTCAAGGCTTTAAAAACAAATTTCCTTCTTTTGTCATTAAAAAACCCAACAAACTGATAAGCACACCACCACCAATTACTAACAGTCTTAAAAAAAAACTGATGCAAGAGTAAATTCAAACCAGAGTTAAACACAGAACACGAACATTGCCTGGCTTTTTAAAAATTGCTCCACTGCCTATGTGCTGGAGCTCAGAAAACATGCCCCAGTCCTACAAACACTTACGCAAGTGCTTGACTTTATGCACTGGAAATAGTCCTGTTGACTTTAATAGGACAATTCACAATGTACAGAACGAAGCACACACCTAAGTCTTTGCAAGATCAGGGACTCAACCCATATGCTTAACATCACACCCTGCGGGCAGTCCCAGTGAACCCTGCTTATCGCATGTACGGCTAAGCAAGTGCAAAAGCCTTTGCAGGATCAGGGTCTAAATAAGCATAAAGTAGTATTAACATTGCCTCGAACGACAAAGTGGGGTTCCAAGGACTTTTAAGACAAGTTTCAACTGCGAGACCTCTTCTGTGTACACAAACCACTGAAAATCAAGTGTTACAATGAAAAGACAGACGGAACTTTTAAAACTTTCCCTACTTTACATTGCCAGATCAAACTGAGGGGAGGGGAGCTATTTTAAGAAAGGTGTGTGTTATTATTTCCAGTGGAAACAGTTGTTTTCAAACAAAAGCTCTCTGTGTAAAGCCCCAGATGTTGCCAAGGAAAAGGTGGAAATGAAAGTGACTGTAAACCAAAGTGAAACTGATTTTCAGGCCTGGTCTGCACTAGGAACTTTTGCCAATACAGCCCAGTAGGAAACAGGACCCATCCTGATTCAAGGCCCACTGAAATCAATGGGCCTTTTTCCACTAGCTTCAGTGGGCTCTGGATCAGGCCCACAAAGAGAATTTTTTACAGTCATGACCTCACCTATCCAGCCACTTCCATTCTTCCAGTCTTCTGAAAGACTATGAGTGATACGAACAGGTCTGAGACTGGATGGACCTTATTCTGGTGCGTGGTGCTAATGAAGTCAGTGGAACTATTGGCCTGAGCACAGGCTGCGAGACTGGGCCCAACAAGTGCACCAAGAATGGCACATTTGGAAGCCGCCAGGTCCAAGACGCAGTTGGAGCCTGAGCTGCTGCCCGTGGGTTTTCTATCCTCCCTGCATGGAGCCTTCTTCCATGTCACATATGTTCTAGGAACGGCCCCCCACACCCTGGCTGTGCTTATGCTCGTTTCCCACCGGTGCACTCAGACCCCATGGCGGCTAGAACACTGACAGTACCTTGCCCGCACCAGCTTCCACTGTCACCCCCGGGGCACAGCTGCGACGATGGGAGATCCTAGGAAATTAAGTCTTGTTCTGTACAGACAAGGTGTGTGTGTGCAAGGCTCCCACACACAGCCTCCTCCATTCACCTCACCCCTATTGCAAGTGAGCCCTGGTCCCGCAACAGAAGTCATCATCATCCCAATCATGTGCCTGAACTCTCAGCCCCACCCCTCCACCCCCGCCTCCCCAGGGCAGGGGCCTGGCCTGATCATTATGTGGTTTGGAAACGGTGCCTGCTTACAGCCCTCAACAAACAAACACACACACACTTCCCACTGTCCCTCTGGCCAGGGAGTGCTGGGCCCTGGATTCCAACAGCCCAGCGGAGTTTACACACAGGGAAAGAGTCTGGCATAAGGGAAGCAAAGTGACTGGAGGAAAAAAGAGAGATGTATGTGAGAGTGCTGGGGGGGCAAGTGGAGGGGCTGGCAGAAGGAGAACTTTGGGGGTGTTGGGAGCAGTCACCGGGTGGCACTGGGTGGGGTGTTGGGGGAATGCAGAAATGCACAGGGGTAGACAGGGAAGTCATTTTGGGTGTGTATGGGGCAGGTAGGGAGAATCAGGGTGGGTGCTGGGGGCAGACAGAAGAGATTGATGGCTGGGGATGGTGGGTGCTGGGGGGCAGGTAGAGAGGGGCACACTGGATGTGGGGTTGGCAGTGGGAGTCATTCTGAGTGCATAGGGAGCAGGTATGGGGGGAATCATGCTGGGAGCAGGCAGGAGTACGGACAGTGGGTGCGGGAGGGACCAGCAGATGGGGGGCAGTGGGTGCTAGAGGGGCAAGAGGGGGGTACGGTGGGTGCTAGAGGGGGCAGCAGGAACCAGAGGCTGTTAGGGGTACGGTCGGTGGACGCTGGGGAGGGGGCAGCGGGTGCTGGAGGGGGCAGCAGGAACCAGGGGCTGTTAGGGGTACGGTGGGTGCTGGACCGGGCAGCAGGAACCAGGGGCTGTTGGGGTACGGTGGGTGCTGGACCGGGCAGCAGGAACCAGGGGCTGTTAGGGGTACGGTGGAGGGGGGGTCCCGGCAGCCGGGACTCGGGGCTGTCTCTGCCCCGGCGCAGCGCCCCAAGCGCCCTGCCCCGCGCCCACGCCGAGCGCTCGCTACTCACAGGCTGACCGTGGCGTTGGGCAGCAGGCGCGGGTCGGGCGGCTCCAGCAGCTCCTGGTCGCTGCAGATCACCTTCCTGCGGGCCGCGCCGGGCAGGCCCGGCCCCTTGGGCCGCTCCCCCACGCACTTGCAGCGCGGGGTCTGCGCGGGGCAGCTGCGGGCGCCCCCCGCGCACAGCCAGGCGGCCAGGCAGAGCAGCCCGGCCGCGCAGCGCATCCCGCGGGGCGGCCCCGAGCCCATCAGCCCATCCTCGCCGGGCGCCCCCGAGCCACGAGACGCCGCCCCCGGCCGGGGCTCCGCTGGAGGAAGGGCCGGCCCTGGGCGCACAGGGGTGCGGGCACCCTACAGCCAGGTCCCGGGGACAGCCATGCGCAGGGTCCCGGCTCCTTCCCAGGGGCTCTCCGCCCTCACGCCCCCCCGGAGCCGCCCCGGCGCCCGGCTGCCTCCCGCGACTGCCCGGTGCCCTGCGCTGCCCGCGGCATGGTCGGGCGGGACGCGGGGGTCCGCGGCTGCCGGCGGCGAAGTGTCCGGCTGCTGCGCTCTGGATGGGACCTAGCGGTTTCTGCGGCTGCCGCTCGGGTCCCACCCCCGCTCCGCCAGGCCCGGCTGCGGGGCCCTAGCGCCTCCCCGCTCCCAGCCCGGCCCCTGCGCGCCCGGGGCCCCCCAACTTCCGCGCGCCCCCTCAGCCGCCGGGCTCCGCACTCGCCCCTGGCTCCCGTGCGCGGCCCCCTCCAAACCTGCGGGGTTCATGCGCTCCCCGCCGCGCACCAGCGCTCCCCGACCACGTGCGCCCCCTTCCAAATCTCGGGGCCCCTTGCGCTTCCTTCCCCCGCGGCACCCGCCCTCCCCGTGCTCTTACCCGGAGTCCCCGACGTCCTGCTCCCCCGCCCAGCCCCACTGGGCTGCGAGGGGCCTGCAGATGGTGCCCCCCGCCCCGAGTGCCTGGAGGGAGGGTCTGTGGAGAGGTAGAGGGAACCTTTCCCCCCACGCCCTGTGCCCGGCCTCTGGGGGACACAGCCCTTGGGCGGTGTATAATCCCCCCAGCCAAACCTGCCCCTACTCTGAGTCCAAACCCAGGAGCGGGCACCCTCACCAGTGCCTTGGCTGCTGGGGCTGGTTGGTTCCGAGCTGGAGCCAGGACAGTTTCCCCTTGGAGGAGGCATTCTGTATCTGCCAAGTTTGGGGAGGGCAGCTGATCCTGTACAGTGACCACAGGGCTAGGACAGTTTGTCCACCCTGTAGCATTTGCTGTGGACCACTATTGGAGACTGGATATCAGATGAGCCACATCCTGGCACAGCACCTGGCAGGTTACCACCTAGCAAGGTGGAGAGCCCATCCCTCCCAGGAGACAGAAGACCTGAGCCAATAGGCCACAACTCAGTGACAGTGCAGCCTTCCAGGACCCTGGTGTAGCCATGGGTTGAGCTGAAGATGAACGATGTAGTTTGTGATAGGGGCTGTAGTGTGAAGGAGGCATTGGTGGCACCAAAGATTCAGGCTATCCCCCTTATTGGGCTATTTTACTAGCCTGCTCCCTTTCATTCCAACAGGTCCAAGTCTGTAACACAGCCATCCCCACCCCTTTCTGGTCTGGCGTCACACCCAGCCCGACACACCTTATCCAGCAGGTTCCCTTTTCCTGCTTCACTCCCATTTTCCTCCTCAGGACTGTTTTCTAGCTGCAGGCCCACATGGCTCAGAGGTTGCTAGAGTGCCCAACACCTAGAGAGTCAGATCACTTGTCTGTGTCTTTATCCAGACTGAGATGCAGTGAAGCCCCAATGCCCATAATCTGAATGAACATCCTGTTGCTATTCTTCACAGGTACTGCAGTAACACCTGCGAGGCCCAGTCATGAGCCAGGACCCCATTGTGCTCAGTGCTGTACAAACACAGGACAAAAGTGATGGTGCATGTGCACTGAAGGCAGTAGAGTGAAGGCTTGCACTACTAGTGCCCACCCTCTATCTCACCCCTGCACAATAAACAGGGATCAAAAGAGGGCAATGCAATCTTGAAGAACCCCAGCATGAGAGAGCAGGGAGTCAGGGCTGTGGAAAGATGTGCGTGCACCTGACTTCTCCCAGGGACCACTAATTCCTCCTGAAGGAGAGAGAAATATTATTCCTCCCTTTCCATACATAGATCTCTGTAGTAGGCCCTTTGAAGAGCAGCTCACAAATGGAGATATTGACCTACCTCACTAGGGACAGTCATTCTAAATTAATAGCAGCAAAGTGCACTTAACTCCTCTGGTAGCAGGAGCTAGGTAAATGTAAAGTGTTACTGTAACAAACCTGCGGGACTGGAACAGAATGCAAGCACAGCTGAACGCGCTGAAAGGGGCAAAGAGCAGCTGCAGGCCCCCAGCACATCAAGAGCCATTACCTCAGAGAGGCAGAGCTGCGGGAGGGAATGATTGCTGTAGAACTGGGTTTCACAGTGAACCCACCTCTTTAACAGGAGATGTTGCAAGGGGCCCCAAGCCTTTCTTCTTGTCTGCTTTCAGCACCTAGCTAGGTGCTAGTGAACTCTAGCACAAGAGACCAGGGGAGGCGAGACCAGGGAGGTCCAACCAGTTATACCCTCCTTGGAAACCAACATCCTATTTGTCCCCCATTCAATTGACAACAGCACTACTAGGACTTAATTGGTGTTCGCCCTAGCCAGGCTGGGAGGGGTTATTCTAATATGGCACATGAACACCGTTCCCTCCTGAAGCGAGCAGAGCTCAGGCAGGGTGAATGAGCACACCCTGGATCCTGAGGCTAGGAGAGGTTTTATGAAGGGTCAGTCAAACTGCACCGTGTATTGCAAATCGGTATGGCCCTGTGCTTAGCTGACCAGCACCCATGCTGCTGCCTGGGGCCCAGCCTGCATGCCAAGTGGAGTCTGAAAGACTCCTCACTAGCCAATCCGTTTAAGGTTTCATCATAAAGGCTCAAAGACAGAAAACAGCACGGACCAGGCTTTACCTCACTGAGGAGTCAGCTCTTGGGATTGGAGCTTGTGGTTGCCAGGACTCCTAACTGGAACTTTAAGCCTTCCTCTCCAGGGAGTGACTATCACACCAGGGGGCAACTTAAACTGGGCCCACCATGTACTTGGTGCAAATGAGCTTTTCAAAAACATTGACACTCACAGATGTGTTTCCACCTATCTATGTCAGCTTCTATTAGAAACAGCCACAAAAAAAGAGACACAGACACACACACTCCCTTGCTGCAGGTGAACCCCAAACTGAAGGGTCTCAGAGTTGCATCAGTGAAACTGACCGAACAAGAAGGGAAACTGAGTTTTACACAAAATTCGCCTTTTCAGAAAATCTAGCCCTAGAGGATTAAAGTTCTTTCACTCCTAACCTACAGTGTTGCTAGTAGCAGGGGGAAGGTATTTTGCTCCTTTGCGACATGATTTAAAGAGACAAGGTCCCTGGGAATTTCAAAAAACTACCAACCAAAGCGGACTAGGGCTCAGTCCCACAAACCCTGTCATGCACCACGCTTACTGCCATGGATGTCAGCAGGCCACTCAGGGTAGCACTTGGAAGTTCAAACCCTAAGTAAACACGTATTTGAATTAGGGTACTAAAGTGTTTGAAAAAGCCAAAATACAGGTCCGTTGAAGCTAGCAGCAGGCCTGATTGGGTCCATCATCTTACAAATAGCAATTAGTGCTCAGTTGCAATATATCCCACCAGGGAAATGGCCTAATGCATTGCTACTAATTTACCCAAGGAAATTAAGGGAACTCCAACAAAGAGACTCAGTGAGAACGTTTATGCATTGTCCATAGTTCGATGGGTAGCAGTGGGTGGCCTAGCCCTTCAGGACTAGGCTCTCACCCATTGATTTATTCTGGGTTGCCTTAATGACCTGTTTCACTTCTCCTCCCCCCTGGGAGCCAGTGGGGAGGTAGGAGGCTGCCTGGACTAATACATACTGAGCACTGCCCTGGATCCAGCACCAGCCCATAATTGAGGCACTCTGCCTTTTCTTTTCGAGGGGGATGTGTCTGACCAAGCAGTGAGAAGGGGCCCTTGAAAACATGGCATTAATCGTGCGTTCCTCATGAGTGGACAGGAATGGGCTTGGCGAGGTTCTTGAGCCCTGGAGGATATTGGTCAGGGCTGGCAGCATTCTGCGGCTAATCAGAGCTCTGGAGTGGTCTCTGGAGCACATTGAAGCAATCATGCCCCTGCACACGCCTTCAGCATTTCAGCCTCCTATAAAGTTACCTCCAAACAGTCAACCCTCATCCAAACCAATAATAAATGTGAAATATCCAGGGACACCACCACTAGAGGAGAACTGTTCAAACAGTGCTTCCCAGCTGATCTGAGCTTCACGTATAAGTTCTTTCAGCTATTTTCAAGCCCCTCTAAACTCTTTCCCAGACAAACACCCAGCCTGCTCCATTCTGAATCACTATCCTGCTAAGCCAAACAATGGGGTAACTTATTTGATGCTATAACAGCATCGGAGCCTGAGTGTCAGAGGCATGGTAAGTAACCCTCTCCACTCCCAACCTCAAAAAAGCAGAAGAGTCTCCAAATTCTGGTCATTTGGGTCCAAAAAAAAAAAAAAACCAAAAAAAAAAACCCAAACTCTTTTACATTGGCTTTCACTGAGGAAATCTGCTATCCATGAAATAAACAAGTCCCATTTTGCTTCCACTGATGAAATCTGCAATAGGCTCCTGCCCCTGGTTAGCTCATCATGAATTTTGACCCTCACCCTGTGTAGCTAAGGCATTTAACCTGTCTGAAGCTTTCATTGATTCTATTAGGCAAGTCAAATGACAGGTCAAGAAAGTGAGCGTTACATCTGTCAACAGGTGCAATTTGCACTGTGCTGGGGGCTTATCTGTCAGAAGGGCCACATCCAAACCACTCATTTTTACAAGACTGGTTTTCAGATGCTGCAAAAACAAGCACTGGTGAGATTTCCAGCCCTCCATGCTCAGCCTACCACCAGAGCTTCCTCTAGGGATGTATGGCTCTCATTAGTAGCAGAGCATCCTCCAAGGGCATGTGGATTTACCCTCACAGCCCCATTACTCAGCTGGAGAACTGGGTCCCAGAGAGGTTAAGTGACTTGCACAGTGTCACAAAGGAAGTCTACAGATGAACAGGAACTTGAACCCAGGGCTCCCAAGAATGTCCTGGCCAGAGTGAGAATGAAAATCAATTAAGAAGTTAACCACATTTTTTTGCAGCTTTCTAAAGAGGTCAGGATGGAGTGCCCCACGGAGCGAGACCAATCCACGCACCATCCCCTAACAACACTTGTTCACAAGGGGAGAGCACACATGGAGACTATACCTGTGAGAGGGGCATCACCCTCTGGAGGGCAGCAACACAGAGGCATTCTGCATGGGAGCCCTAAGCTGTGCAAAGGGGAGATCTCACACACTCACAGCTTCTTTCTTTTAAGAACCCCAAGGATGAAGCTCCATGTAGAACTGCTAGCAGGGATTGAGTGACAATGACTACAGCCCAACTGCCCCTCTACAGCTGCTCATCAGAGCCAACCAGCAGGGTGTTAGAGCTAGGTGCTTGCTCCAAAGAGCAAGTTCTCATTGGACGCTGCAGGCACAGATGCAGAGCAGCACTTGTTAATCCTAGGTGCAGAACTGAAACAGGTCACAACACAGTGAACGGGCTTGACTCGGCAACCAGGCTTGGAAAAGGCAGCAAGTCTGACTCCCTAGCAGGGGAACTTCCTAGACAGAGTGTTTGAAAGAAGCTGCAGACAGTCTCCTAATCACAGAAGTACAGCACAGGCAGCTGCTGTGGAAATTTCTCCAATACCAAGATGCTGCTACCCACAGAGAGACCCTCTGAGTAGACATGAGCACCATGAGGATGAGCACAAAAACCCCAGGAGAATGGAGAGCTCAGTCTGCAAGGCCACGTTGCCGATAAGGATCAATGTAGTGGACAGGCACAAAGAAGGGCAACAAAAATTATTAGGGGAATGGAACAGCTTCCATACAAGGAGAGATTAAGATGACTGGGACTGTTCAACTTAGAAAAGAGACGACTCAGGGGTCTATAAAATCATGACTGGTGTGGAGAGAGTGAAGAGGGAAAGTTATTTACCCCTCTATATAAACACACGAACCAGGGGTCACCCAATGAAATTAAACACGCAGCAGATTTAAAAACACAAGGAAGTACTACTTCACACACCACACAGTCAACCTGTGGAACTAGTTGCCCGGAGATGCTGTGAAGGCCAAAAGTATAACAGGGTTCAAAAAAGAAGTAGATATGTTCCTGGAGGATAGGTCTATTAGCCAAGATAGTCAGGGATGGAACCCCAGGCTCTGGGTGTTCCTAGCCTCCGACTGCCAGAAGCTAGGAATGGACGACTGGATGGATCACTTGATAATTGCTCTGTTTTGTTCTTTCCTTCTAAAGCATGATCTGGCACCAGCCACTGGGCTAGCTGGACCATCAGTCTGACCCCCCCATGGTCATTCTTATGTAAGTGGTAATCAGGGAGGCGGCTGTTGTATTGGGGATACCTATTGTTTTCAGGTCAGTCACTACAAAAACCAGCCGCCATCTTCTCATAGCACTCTAACCCTATGCTAGGACACCCTCCAATGCTGGGTGAGCCTCTCCTAGACGTTTCCCCACAGATAGTGCTGGCACAGGTTTAGCTACATCCACCTTTGCGCCTCTCTTTCCTCTAGAGAGATTCTAAACTTATCCATAGGTCATGACTGGCCTGAAGGCACACAGGCAGAAACTAAAGCCAGGTCTCCTCCTCCTCAGTCCTTCCTGCCCTCAGAACAAACAATACAGCTTGCTTTTCCTTTGGACGCGATCCCTCCCGAGCATCACAGGAAGACTCTATACTGCATTGCATGATGCCGAATGGGGAACAGATAACTTTCATGTCTCTCCAAGTCTCCCAGCAGCCCCACCCTATTGAAAGCTAGAGCCAGCACTGATCACTTCTCTGTGCATCTGTCAAATAGGGTCACACATTGATTTTATTTCACAGATTGGCAGGAAGTTCAAACTTGAAGCCAAGTACTTAGCAACACACCAGATATCATCTGAAACAAACAAACCTGACTTAGCAGCAGGCGGAGGGAGGGGAGGACAGCGTCTGAACAGACTGGATTCCTCCTAACTAGGTAATTGAAGCCTGCAAAGCTCCGTGGTTTCAAAAGCTGCCGTTAGAATCGATATTTATCTAAATATAGCTTTAGCATGGAGTCTTTCCTCACCCACGGCTATGAAAAGAGCAGCGGCACATGATTCCAGCCTAGAATAATTCACCTTTTTATTTCTTTTGGAGATAGCCAAGTCTAGCCTGAGACGATCTCGCAATCCCCACAGAATAGTTCCACCATGACAGACAGGGAGTCTGACTCACGCTCCTTCACGGCTCCCCTGGCTGACAACTGCTTTGGAGTGCTGGGAGAAGGGTCCGTTTGTACAGGAGAGGGATCATGGGGGTGTCTCAGCTTCTCCAAGGCAGGGAGAGCGCCTGGAGGGTCTATAGTTGACACAGAGTCCAAGGTTAATGTGAAATCTGAATAAATCTTGGAGATGTGTATTGCTGAGTGGGAGTTGTATATGCTATATGGATAGGACTTTAATACAAAGCTACATTATGAAATGGCCAGTTTTGTAGTGTTCACTCAGGCTTCCCTACCCAAAACCTAGTTTTTAAAAGTTATATCTACAGTGGCATATAGGATCTGATCCAAGAGGTGAATAGAGCTGAATCATTTGGTAATAGCAACTATAACGTAATTAAATTTAACATCCTTGTAGGGGGCAAAATACCAAAGAAGCTCACCACAGTAGCACTTAACTTCAAAACTGAGAACTACAAAAAATGGGGAGGCTAGTTAAATGGAAATTAAAAGGAATAGTCACAAGAGTGAAATGCCTGCAAGCGGGCAAAAATAAAAGATCCCCATCGTAGCTAAACAGAATGAAGAGGCAGTGAGACACAAAAATACATCCTTTAAAAACTGGAAGTCAAATTCTACTGAAGAAAATAGAAAGGAGCATAAACTCTGGCAAGTCAAGTGTAAAAGCAGAATTATGCAGGTGGAAAAAAAAACCTAATCTAAAAAGCAACTAGAAAAAGACACAAAAACTAAGAGCAATAAATTTTGTAAGCACATCAGAAGCAGGAAACCTGCCAATTAGGTGGGGCACTGGACAATCAAGGTGCTAAAGGAAGACAAGGCCCTTGCGGCGATGCTAAATGAACTCTTTGCATCAGTCTACATTGCAGAGGATGTGAGGGAGATTCCAACACAAGAGCCATTCTTTTGAGGTGTCCCAGATTGAGGGGTCAGTAGGTGGTGGTTTTGGAACAAATTGATCAATGAACTAGTAATAAGTCACCAGGACCAGACAGTATTCACCCAAGAGTTCTGAATTAATTCAAATGTGAAATTACAGAACTACTAACTGTAGTCTGTAACCTATCACTTAAATCAGCCTCTGTACCAGATGTCTGGTAGATAGTTAGTGTAATGACAATTTAAAAAAAAAAAAAATACTCCAGAGGAGACCCCGGCAATTACAGGCCAGTAAGCCTAACTTCAGTACCAGGCAAACTGGTTGAAATCATAGTAAAGAACAGAATGATCAGACAGAGAGGAACACAGTATTTTGGAGAAGAGTCAACATGGCTTTTGTAAAGGGAAATTGTGCCTCACTAATCTATTAGACTTTGATTGGGTCAAACAAACATGTGGACAAGGGTGATCTAGTGGATGTAGAGTAGAGTACTTAGACTTTCAAGAAGCCTCTGACAAGGTCTCTCACCAAAGGCTCTTAAGCAAAGTCAGTAGTCATGTGGTCAGAGGAAGGTCCTCTCATGGATCAGGAACTGGTTAAAAGACAGGGAACAAAGGTAGGAATAAATGGTGAATTTTCAGAATGGAGACAGGGAAATAGTGGGGTCTCCCAAGGATCTGTGCTGTTCAACATATCAAACGATCTGGAAAACGGGTAAACAGTAAAGTGGCAAAGTTTGCAGACAATACAAAATTACTGAAGATCGTTAAGTCCACAGCTGACTGCAAAGCGTTACAAAGGGAACTCTCAAAACTGGTGACTGGGCAACAAACTGGCAGATGGAATTCAGCATTGACAAGTGCAAAGTAAGGCACATTGGAAAACATCATCCCAACTACACCTGCAAAATGATGGGGTCTAAATTAGCGGTTACCACTCACAAAAGAGATTTGAGTCAACCGGATAGTTCTCTGAAAACAGCCGCTTAATGTGCAGTGGCCATCAAAACCACTAATAGAATATTAGGAACCATTAGGAAGGGGGTAGAAAAGACATAAAACATCATAATGTCACTAAATCCACGGTACACCCACCCCTTGAATATTGCCTGCAGTTCTGGTCGCCCCATCTCAAGAAAATATATTCGAATTGGGAAAAGTACAGAGAAGGGCAACACAAATGATGAGGGGGATGGAACCACTTCCGTATGAGGAGAGATTAAAAAGACTGGGACTGTTCAGCTTGGAAAAGGGGAGGATAGGATACAGGTCTATAAAATCATAACTGGGGTGAAGAAAGCGAAAGTGCTATTTACACCTTCACACAACACAAGAACTGAAGGACACCCACTGGAAGTAACAGGCCGCAAGTTTAAAACACACATAAGTACTTCTTCACGCTTTTCATACAGGAGGGGGAATCCATCTGACCTCAAGACTAAACCTTCATCGGCTGAGATTATTCTTTCAAGGCAAGTTCTGACAGTGATAATGCCCCTAGAAGAGGGAATTGGAGTGGCAGCAAACTAGGGAAGTGCCTTTATTTTAATAGATGTAAATAAAGCTCATGTTGCAGGGAGATGAGGTGCCACGGGGTTACTAACAGGCCAGGGAACCTTTCATCACAAGGATTTGACTCCATTCCAGTGACCAGCGGTTAGCATCTGGCAGGTGGCCTCTGTAAAATGAGTGGGTGGTCTAAGCCCACTTCTCCCTGGACAGGGAGAGCCACCACATTTGGCACCCTTGCTGGCAGCCTCAGAATGGCCAAAGGAGACCAAATTCCTGCTTTGGGGGAGGATAGCCTTCTACTGGCAGGGTGTGCATGAAGCTGGCACTGCCCATCAAACCTGCAGCGTAGACAGAAGGCTCCTGGGTCGTCAGTGACACCTTGCACCACCACAAAAAGTTGTACACGAAAATGCATGCTGGAAGCGGTGGGGGAGGGGGAGAGGAGATGCAGGAGAGTGAAGCGGCTGCACAGCTGGGGAACAGACACTAGCAGCGCCATGCTTTCCCCATTAATGCCTTGTCATGTTGGCACTCCCTCCTCCACAACCACAGTGATCATAATGGCCTAGTTCCTCCTTCTAGGCTGCCCTCAATACCACTCCTCAGATCGGCAGGGCGGGAGAGGTCATGGCAGGAAGGCAAAGTGCATCTCTAATGCTGCATACCTCCTCACATCAGCTGTAGGTCTTGGACACAACTGTGGCCGTACTTCACGGAAGGCCAGTGGCAGATCCTGCTGTTTGAGTCCCAGGCATCTCTTTGGTGCTGCTGCTGAGTGCAAATCGACACACACACAGAGACTTGGAAACCAAACGTTCACTGGTGACCTAGTTTGTTATTTAAATGCCGCTCTCCAGAATTCAAAGTCCACCGCATTAACCCACTAACCCAATAGGTTCCTGCAGTACTATGATCCCTGGCACTTACCTTCCAGTCTAGATCATTCATTGCCACATTAAGACCCATTAGCATCCAGTTTCCACTCAGGAAGCGAGTGGAGAAGATGGGAGAGAAGGGAAAGCAGGTGGGCTTCATGGAGGGAATATGAGCTAAGGAAGAAACAGATTCACAGCTGAGTCCATCATCATTTAGTCCCATTCTTCTGTGGTCCATAGCAGAAAGCATACTGAACATAAGGGCTTGTTTGATATATAAAAATACAAATAGCCCAAACTTGTTATTGCTGTAGAGATCAGGGTGGAAAAGCACCATGTAGGCCAGGAGATTGTTATTCCTTGATAGCTGGTTGTCAGGTGAGCCAACACAATCTGTAGTGATAGCCATTCTACCACCTTCCTTTTTATTTTTTGGGGTGGGAGGTGGGGAATCATTGGCTAATGCTCTCTATAATTTCTTCTGTTTCCCTTGCTTCAGGCCTGTTCCTTGCTTGGGTATTTCCTGCTCTGTCCCAGCCTCCTTGTGGCTGGAGAGCACAAAACACTTCCATACCTCTAGCTAGCGATTTTAGCCTATGATTATTATGGACGTATCTGTACCCCACAGCCAAGAGGTACGAATATGCCTCTTAAACCAGCTCTACAGAATTGGGGGGCAGTGCCACCCAGAGGCACAGAGAGAGAACTGCTCCCCTCATTTTGGACGCTCTACAGTCTCAGTTTATTTTCCCCTCTGATCAAGAAGCTCTTCCTCTTATGCAGGCAAGCAGGCCCTTTGCTTCAGCTGTCATTCAAAGCAACCCCCTCCTCCAAGACAAGCCAGTCTCACTGAACATCACCTGCATAACATGGGGCTGTCCTGCATAGCAACTGTCCCACCACGTTCATCCAAAACACTGGAACATAAAAATAACATAGAATCATAGACTTTAAGGTCAGAAGGGACCATTATCTTTAATAGCTTTGTGATTGGCACAGATGGTATTCAAATTCACAACGGTTTTATTAACATACTATATCAAACACCGCCCGCTGCAGCTCTGACGAGGGCCGTTCGGACTGCATGCAGTGTTGAAGCTATGGAACACGACAGGTTGATTCAAGAGGGTGTTCTTTTCAGTTACATTTAGAAGATAAAACCCACGGCTGATTTAACCAAACACGTGCACACACAGAAGCCTTTTGCCATGAAAAGCAGGTACTGCTACTGGTGACGAAGGTCTCCTCATTCTGGCAACAGACAAGAACCTGAAGCCGATTGTCAAAATGCGAGTTACAAAACAGATCTGCTGTAAACACGGTCAGTGAAACTCTGTGCTGCAAGAGGGATGAAAGTTTATATCCAAGCCTGGATGAAACAAGTACCTCCTCCTTGCTTTTAGAAAAAGCAGAGGCCAGGGCCAATGAATAAGTGAATTTAAAGATCTGGGAACTATATTACAGCATCTGTGCGGTGGCAATACGACTGATTTCACGTACATCTGGATGCAATGGGGTAATAATACTTTGCATTTCTGCAGCACCTTTCCTCCAAGGGTTTCAAACACATTACAAACAAGCAAGCCTCACAATCCCCCATGTGAGGTAGGTCAGTATTATTATGCCCATTTTACAGATGGGGAAACTGAGGCACAGAGTGGTTAAGTGGCTTGCCTAAGATCACATAGCAAGCCAATGGCAGAGCCAGGAGTCTGAGACAGTTCCCTGCTCTAGCTAGTAGAGCACACTGCAACTGGACTTATCGGGTAGTATGTTAAATAACTCAACACTTTACAAGGGGAGAAGGTTAAAGGCTTAAAAGCAGCCTACAAAGACAGGAGATATGTCACCAGTGGTAAGAGTTAGCAATGCCAGTCTGGAGAGGACAAATACAACCTCTGGCCAGCCAGCACACTCGCACCTTTCAATTTACGTGCCAAAAGCAGAGTGCCATTGACTTACAGTAGCAACTGTGCTCTTTATTCATTCATCAGTTCATTGGAATGGATATATTCTCTTCAGTGTCAATACTGTTAAGTGTTATTGATATGTCTCTACAAAGTAGCTTCTACCTACACATATGGTAGCTATTGAGCCATGTACTCTCTCACTCAAGATGAGTGGATATTTAGAGATGCCTCTGACAAAATTAAAACTGGCTAACCAGAAGTTAGTCCTCCATCAGGTAAACCACTCCTCATATTAAAAATATAATCATGGAGACTGCTGGAGATGCCTGTTGCTCGTGAATAACTCAATTCTAGTGCTTAATCAGTTTATCCAACATAGTTATCCAAGAGCGATTGTTCTTAAAAGTAGTTAAGATACCAAGTGATTTTCAATCACAAATTTTCTTGTTGTTTGCAGGTAAAAAAATCCAGTTTCTACTCACATACAATAATCGTTATAGGTTCTGAGACCTCTGGTCTATTACCAGGTATTTCCCCTCACTGGCATGACAAGCTGTCACTATGGAAGGAGGTGAAAGTGCATAGTTAAGTTTCCCTGGTGTCCTGTAGTTTAGAGCATCTTTCCTCTTTCTATTTAGTGCTCTTGCACAGCCAAGGTCTCCACTTTGCTTTTAGTGTCACTGAGGGCCTTGGCATTGGCTGGTTTGTTGGAGTAGTCCCGCTCTCCAAAAATAACGCTTCCAATCCGGACATTTGTGGATCCAACCTCAATCTGGAGAGAGAAGAGGGAACAAGACAGCCCTCAGACGCCGTGGCTCAATACAAAGTTGTCCCACAGACCATTAACCCTATCAGTAACCCAGCTTGGGGCTTAATCAGTAGGACACACAAGAATGCACGTGTCCTCTATTCCCACATGCAATCTCTGCCCCACATTTGGGCTTCAAAGTGCCCTTTTGATCATTTACTCCAGTAATAAGCCATCGCGCAAAAGGTATCCACCAGTGGAACAAGTTAGCCCTATTCCCATGCTGACAGCAGATCCCAGAACAGAACTGCCAGAGTTTGTTAGTCCTGTGCTTGCCTGCTTTATAACAAAAGAGAGAAAGGATGGCCCAGTGTTTAGGGTGCTAGCCTGGGATCCGGGAACCCCGGGTTCAGATGCCCTGTGAGAGCTTGGGCAAGTCACTTAGGCTTTGTGCCTCTGTTCCCCATTGTACAATGGGGATAGTAGCACTGCCCTGCCGCACAAGGGTGTTGGGAGGAGAAATACATTAACGATTGGGAGGGGCTCAGACACCCCAGAGATGAGGTCCATGTAGGTACCTTAGATACACAGGTTGTGTCCTTAACAGAATCAGTGCTCAGAGTCACACTAATGTGGAAGTCACTGGAGCAAGCCTTACTCTGGAAAGGGTCATGACAAACAGGAGAAGCTATCAAACAGATCAACGATGACCTAGTTCTAAGATGACAGTTAAGATCAGTC
This sequence comes from Natator depressus, assembly GCF_965152275.1. Lineage (NCBI taxonomy): Eukaryota > Metazoa > Chordata > Testudines > Cheloniidae > Natator > Natator depressus. Next base: position 2,559,189 of record NC_134259.1, read on the forward strand.
TCAGTTAATGAGACTTAGCTTCAGAATCTCAGTGCAGGATGGGCTGCAAGGTCTGGCTGTTGGATCCCTGGCCTGTGCTGTCACTATCCCTAGAGGGAGGTGGCATTGATGGGATGACTGCTACCTTAGATCTTGGGTGGCCAAAGGAAACCAGACTTACTGCATGTTGATAGTCTGTGGACATGCCCATACTCAGCTCAACTTTCTCAATGGGGATATTTAGCTTTTCGCATATGTCCTGTCGCAAGGATATCAAAACCTGAGAGAGGAAACAAGGGGAGGATTACACATTGCTCAGCAGTTACACTGAAAAGCATTCAGTGTGTCCTGGAACAAGCTTTAGGCTATTCTTTGGAGATTCCCTCCATCTGGCTGCAGTTCCCATTCTCCCTGTTCTCAAGGGCTCATGCCTGTTTTTAAGATACCTCATGAGCTTTTGAAAATTTACAATGCAGCTTATCTGTAGGCCACATTAGTGACAATACACACATCCTCTCAAGGGACAGAGCGTCACAGCAGTGTGCCTGGAGCAGGTCTGCTAATTCGGAGCAGCGATAGGACCTTACGCTACTTGGCCTCAGACACAGGCCCCCCAAAGCAGAAAACAGCAAAAGCAAGTTGAGGTTGAAGCTTTGCCTGAAGGCACATCTGTCTGATCAGGCGATTCAGTGCATTTCCTCAGCAATCTTCACAAGACGGGTGCCTATGAATGTCCTGGATACAGCCTCAGGAGAGGACTGGTGGGATTATGCAAAGGACCAGGCTGTTCTAAGTTATACTTCCTTGTAAATCAGACAACATTAATTGACACCTTTGCACCTCCAGGGATAAGGGTGCATCAGCATTTCCAAATCCTGTGGTCAAGGTGAAGCTGTGCTAGCCTGCGTTTTAGAACTAGGAGTCAGGAACTCCCACGTTCTCATCCTAGTGCTGATACCAATGGCCTCTGCAGCCACGCACAAGTCATGAACCTTTAGGTCACTCCGTTTCTCTTTATGGAATAGGGGACAATACCATTTACCTACCTCAGAGTGTCTTCAAAGTGCTGTGCAAACCAAGAATGCTCTAGAAATGCCAAGTATTAAGGAGTGAACATTGGAGTAAGCTGAAGACTATTTTCATTTGGAGCCTTACTGTCATACTTTTAACACAAGCTCTTTAGAGCAGGGACCGTCCGTGTCAGATTAATACATTGCCTACCAGATAGGAGCTTATCCCTGACCGAAGTCTTTAAACACTACCACAATACAAACACCAACCAACAATTCACTTCCTTCCAATACCCAGGAAAGGTTTGTAGAACACTTCATTAGTTACCACACGCAAATGACACTGGCAGAAGCTACACTTACGCAGTTACGGGTGTTTTCTATAGCGTAATTAAATGAGAGTTTGTTAGAGAGGTTATCTGCCTCAGCCAAAAGGAAACTACTTGTTCCGATATAAGGTGTGACCTATGGAACCCAGCAGCCTCTTCCTGATCCTGACAAGGCCTGGTCTACACCTAAAACTTAGATCGACTTTCCAAAGTCACACTTCTGGAAAGGGGTGGATTTACTTCAATGATGGGAAACCCCGCTCCGTCACTGCAGCGTTTGCACTACAGCTTTGACACTGTAGCATAGATGTACTATAACTCTTTGCAGCATAAGGTTGTGATCACATGGTGGGGCGGCCCTTTAAGGGAGCTGGGCTTGGCTGCAACTGTGTCTAGTCATGCATTGCCCAGGCCAGGAATCAGGCATAGCCTGCAGATCACCTGGTCTTCAGATGAAAGGCCAGCAAGCAGCTCAGTTAGGAGAGGCCTCTTCAGGAGATGCAGGGACTTGGGAAAGGACCTGAAAGGGGGCTCTCCCCACCAGCTAAGTGGAAGACTTTGCTGGAGACATCTCCTGTCTGGACAGAGCAGAGGCAGAAGCCCTCTGAGGAAGAGGCTTGAGGAGACGCCATGCAGCCAGACCTGGGGATCTGTTCTGGTTTTGAAAATTAAACCCATCCCTGAAGAAAGGGACTGAAATTCTACAGCTGTTGGGAGTTCTGACACCATGGCCGGGGAGCTGGTCGCACTGACTTACGTTCTTAGAGTAGCGTGACTGTATCTCCCAGCATGCCTTTCTGAAGTCAGCCTTTTAAACTGGAAGAGCTAAGCAACAGTAGCCCTTAATTAGCTGTTTAGTAACTGGATGCTGCACCTCTCTCATCCTGCTGCTATGTACCTGTTTCCTTGCCTCACTGTGGAAGAGATGGCATAGTCTCAGTCAGTTGGGTTCATGGTAGCTCTACTTCCCCTTACGAGTAGTGTGGTGGTTATCTGTGTAGCTGTCCTCCACTAGCCCTAGCCAGGATTACTGCCAGAAGGGCTAAACTGTGGTCCCAGGCATTGGGAATCTTGCCACTGATTTCCAGTGAATCCAAAGACTTGGAAGTCTTACCTGGAAGTCAGGATTTGGTCCCTTACTGAGGTCATGTCCAAAGCTGCCAATTGTCATCAGACCCACAAACTCCAGGCTTGGACACTCCTTGATTATATGCTCCACTGTTCCCACTATTTCTCCAGGTGGGAGTCCATGCTTACCTGAAAAAGAAGGCATATACCGCAATGGTGAAACAGCAACACACCGTCAAACTCCATATCGAGTTCCCTGCTCAGTGCCAGAGGCTGCCTAGATATGGTTTTCATTTTGTTGTAACTTAGCCCACCAAATATCTATGGCCTACAGCAGTATCAAACCAGACACAGGCTCTCCCAAATGGAGCACAGAGTGGTACAGCCACCTGCAGCCCCTCAAGAGCTGTGGAGCATCGGGGGTGGTCTAGTGGTTTTAGAGCACTGAGAAGTCTCCTATGCATTCTCCTTAGCACTGCCACCTTGGGCACTTTGACCACTAGCTTCATCTGATGTAGGAGCAGCACCCAGAAGGTCTGCAATACAAAAAAAATCTATCGATGTTAAAAGAAAATCAACCTTGAAAGAGATTGTGACAGTGCCCCGCTTACTCTGTTCTCTGCAACCCCTCCTCTGTGCTTTCAAATATGAGCCCTTGTCTACACTTTAGTTATACCAGCAAAACTTCACTGGCAAACCCTCCTGGTGTAGACATGCAGTTATACCACAAAAAGAGTGCCTTTCCAGTATAGCTCATTCTGGGTCAGTGAGTGAAATAAGGCAAACGGGCAAAAGCACTTTTTGCTGTTAAAACAGCCTCTATGCCAGGGCTTTTGCCTGTGCAGGTGTGTTGTTAAAACAAAACAAAAAACCCCAGCGGACTATAGCTATGCTGGTAAAAACTTAAGTAGAGACCTGGCCTAAAAATGCACATGTGTCTTGTCACATATCTGCTTGATTTCTGTTAGGCAAGCGAGGCTCCCGCCCATGGCCCCATATTTCCAATGGCATTTGAAACAAACATTTTGTTTGCTGCATAATTGAGGCCTGGCCAATGTAAGGAATAGCATTTACTGCTCTGGTGATGCCAGCAAAGGATACCCAAGCCTGGCTTTTCCTGTTTTCTTGCAGGATTTACCGCCTCCCCAATTTCTCAGTGATAATGGAGGTTTTTTTAACTGAGCTATTCAGACTGAAAAGAGAGAGACTCCATTTTAAAACACTGAAGGCAGGTTGAATTTCAGACCTAGAGTAGCTCTAGAAATACACAAATCAGTCTAACCCAGCTACATCGTACCCATCAATAGCGCTAACAGAACATGAAGGTCATTAGCTCAAATGTCCAACCACTTACTATCTTCTCCACTTGTGTTAACTTGCACCATGATTTTTAACCTCTGTGATGACCCTTTTTTCTGCCACGAGCTGTTCACTTTGTCTGCCAGTTTCACAGAATCCACTGTTTCCACCATAAACAGATTGGGGACAGCTAAGGAGAAATAAAGCAGATTTGAGGGCACTTCTGTTGGCAAAAGCACAAACAACTGTAGCTGGAACACTGTCTCAACTGGCAATAGCCTCTTGTTAACTGTCGCCAGGATCTCCCAAGTCCCAGTCCAGATCCAATACATTTGCCTTGGGCAAGTCTCTTCACCTCTGGATCTCAGTTTCCCCATCCATAAAATGAAATGAACACTACCGACCTCCCTCACAAGGGCTGCGAGGATTAGTTTGTGGTTGTACAGCACATTCAGAACGTATGGCACTGTAGGAACTAAATGCAGAATGGCACCCAGCTTCTTGATACCAACAGAAGTGGAAGAGATGGAGAGAGAAATTTTGGTTGCAAACCAAATGAAATAGTTGAAAATCTCTGTCAAGGAAAGAAATGGATTGAAAGAGGATTTAACCTGTAACAGTGCTTTCTAAAACTTTAAAGCTGCAGGTGTCTCATGCAGTGCAGGAAGTGTTTAGCTTAAAGTTCTGTTTAGACCCCCAGAGCTTACTGTATTTTTCTTGCCTTGCTCTTTCTTACCAAGGCCACTTGCATGAGGAACATGGTGGTGGTTCTTTGGATCATCTGCTCCTGCTGTTTACTCCCCACTTGAAGTCATAAGCCCCTCTCTGTGAAGCAGCAGGGGCAGAGGAACTAACATGCACACAGGCATCAGTAAGAGAGAGACAGAAACAGAATGATCTTGTCACCAGGTTTCCACAAGGCTTCAATCATTCTTTAGCGCCATACACCAAAGACAGACTTTAGACTTTGCATAGCAAGTTCAGTGTGCTACAGTGTGCATTTGCCGTGGAACACACAGATTATTGTGGCCAATTTAGCAGATGGTGGCAGTTCAGCTTGACCCCTTGCTACAAATGGTACATACCAAAATATCCCTCAGTTGTGAGGCATCTTCTCTCCCATTCTTATAAGAGGTCACAGTGACCCAGCAGAGAGAGAGCTTGGGCTGTAGAAGAGCTAAGTAAACATCAAAAATACCCTGGGATCAATGAAATACCATTCTGTATTGGATTCAAGAATTGCCAGATAGGATTGGACCAGAGCCTCATCCCAGCTCAGTAGCCTGTCTCCCACAGTAGCCAGTGTCAGCTGCAACAAACCCACAGTGGGTAGGTATGAGAGTCTACTCCCTAAGAAATTTCCTCCTCACCCCCAATAGAAGTTGGTGCACGCCCAAGAGGTTTTACAGCCCTTCCAATACTTATAGTTGGGTCCGCAAAAGCCCTAGTGTAGACACAGTGATACCCAAAAAGGAGTGTTTTTTCTGATCTAGGCCTTCTCTACACTACAGAGTTTTGTCGACAAAATAGTGGAGATGTACACACTGAAATGCTCCTCCCGCCAATGTAACTCCCCTGCTATGCGGACATAATAAAACCACCTCAATAAGAGATGCAGGGCTTATGTCCGTGTAGTTAGGGCAATGCAGTCTTACATGGGCTATTGGCTGACATTCTTGTCAATTTCATGGCTCCATTGGAGCTACCTCAAAGCTGGGCTGCTGTCCAGTCTCCACTCCAAGCCAGACTGCCACCCAGGCTCCCAGCTTGGGCTGCCGCCTGGACTCCCCACTCCTCACCGGGAGCCCTGCCATCCCCCGGCACTTTGGCAGCCGGCCGAACTCCAGGTGTGGATCTCCCCACCGAAGGCAAGAAGCCCCAGGTGGCTGGCCTCCCATCCCCAGTCAGGAGCTGGAAGGCGAGAAGCCCCCAGGGCAGCTGGGCTCCTGGTGTGGAGCTGAAAGCCCTGGAGTTCTCGGCCCCACAGTAATTACTGCAGTGGCTGTAAGTTGACCTAACATAGGTTGACTTATCTTTGTAGCGTGGACATAGCCATAGCTTATTTTGTTGAGAACCTGATAACAGATATATCGGAAGAAGAACTCATTGGTACGTATGAACCGCCTATACACTAGGAGGGTTTGCTGTATAGCTATACCACCCAACACTTTCTAGTATAGCCAAGGCCTCATTTATGCACTTTTGAAAGTTTTACCTTTAAAGCTCAGAATAGCCCCATTATCCTCGCAAGTGTCTAGTCTTTTTTTAATCCTGCTAGGCTCTTGGTCTTTGATGTCTTGGGGAAATGAGTTCCACAGGCTGCTTTTTATTTTAGTGTATGTGAAAATTCACAAGCACAAAAGCAGTTCTCTCTTGCAGTCAGAGGCAAATATCAGACACACCAAAGTCATATTCCCCCAATGAAGGGGCTCCCTGCCTCCTGTGCAACAAAGGTATCACAGAGCTACTTTGAATTGCCTCCAGCCAGCAGTGGACTATGGGAACGGATAACAGCAGACAGAAGTAAAAGTAAAACATGAAGCCAGGACCATGCTTTCTTGGCCTGTAATCAACTGCACTAATGGGTTAATCAAGCAAGTTATGACACTGGAAGAACTTGTTGCTCTGGGACACTGAGCATAAAGAAGTTAAATTAAGTTTACCAATCAGTTTGTTGACATTGCTCTTCTGCAGATGGCCTATAAAATGCCATTTAATCTCTGGACACGAAGACATAATCTGAGAACAGAGGAACAGAATTAATCAAGTTTGAACTGCAATTTTTTCACCAGCCAAAAAGCATTTGGGGCTGAAAAAATAAACAAACAAGCCAGACACCACTTTCTATAACGTACTGAGGGAAGTTTGGCTCAGACAGTGCTTCTGGTGCTAGTGAGGTTGGTTCCTGTGGGGAGGACTAAGGGCATAGAATGTTATGCAAAATGTGGGCAAAAAGCTAACCGTAAAACAAGGTTGTTTCTCAAAAGCAAGTCATTATCACTGGCCTTTAAAACCTGAGAACAGCCTGTATCTGCTGTTGCAGAGATCATTACTGGCAATGCAGGGTCCACACGCAAGCCTCACGACTAATTGTGCTCGTTGACAGGAGCTTCAAGAGTTCTGATAAACAGGCCTGAAACTAAGGATACCCCCACCCCAAACCTTGATTCCTTAAAACAGCGATGGAATGTCTGCATAATTGTAAAGATACTTTGGGGGTGACGGGGAGACTATATTAAAAAAAACAACAGTATACTTACTTTGGAGTCTGATGCCTTTTCTAGCAATTCTTGAACCTGAGTGAATTAAAGACATTCTCTTGTTAAAACTACATCAGGCATTTCTCCATTTTCTGCTGGAAGAGCAGAGGTACTGTGCCACAACCAGCGTTCCTGGGACACACCGTACAGCTGTACCAGCAAATACACAACTACGGACTTTCCAAGGAGTGCGTATGGGGATGATGGTGAGATGGGGACTGCTCTCTCCTCTGTAGCACCCAGTAGTGCTAACGGATGTAATACATTGGCATCACGAGCAGAACATGCTACATGGAGTATAACAGACAGGCACAACTCTGCTGAGAGTCTGGCACTTGGTAGAAGAGGACTCTGAAGTTAGGCAGTGCGCTTTTACTTCTACTGCCACTTTGAACAGCATTCAGATACAGGGTACTTTTTCTCACTACTTTACCAAGAATGCACATCTGGATTTTTCCCCCCCTCCTCTACCTGGCCATAAGCTAGCATCCTTGTGCACAGGAGGTCAGCTAACAGTGCTGTTATTTGGTACAGAAATATCAAAGTTTCAAGCACTGCTTGTAGCTCTCCCTTCTTGACACCGCTGCCTGAGGTTTAATTGCAAAAACAGAGCAGGATGTAAGCAAAGGATCTAGCCATGAAATACTGCAGCCCAGGGTTATGGCTTGCTGGGTAAAATACCCAGTTACTCCCTTTTCCATTATGCCCTGTTGTCTAGGATGGAACTATAGCATTTGTCAAGAAATTAGAAGACAAGAATTCATACAGTGGTGGTTAACCAACCTTAAAATAAAGAAAAATGCTCCAGTCCACAAAAGAAAACCTAAATGTGGATTCGAAGCAGAGTCCGCTTTTACTAGTCATCCAGGGGCTAAAGCTTAAGGGCTCACCACAAGAGAGAATGCTTGTCAGATAGTTTCTAAAAGGCATGCTGTAGTTCAAGATCAACTTCTTGGGCCAGCAGGAATTCAGTGAATGCAATTCTATGGTCTGTACCATGCAGCATGATGGACTAAATCCCAACAGTCTCATCTGGCCTTAAAGCCTATGAAATAATGGAAGAAAGGTGGGGGGCACTTACATAGTTTTCTCCAAAACTGCGTTGCCCTTGATTGTAGGCCTCTATAACCATGTCTGCAGGTTTGGTTTTACTGACAGCCACGAGTCGAGGCTGTACAGCAGGGAGACCCTGTCAAAGGAAGCAGTTGCGAGAAGTCAGTGGCATGAATACCAGGACCAAACCTCAAGTTTGCTCCTCAGTTGAGAGGGCTATTCAAAATCTAGTGGAGTTATCCTCATCGCCAGCTACTTAAAACAGCCTCTTCTCTCTCCAAAAGCCTGTAGTCTAGCCCAACCTGCTCTGTAGTGCAGAAGGTGTCACAATATGCCACTAAGGAGAAGAATTTAATAACTGTCTTGAGGAGGGTCTCTTCCACTTGCAGTCATAAGGGCCATGCTGGCGAGATGCTTCAAGGGCTTATCTACACATGAAAGACAGATGGAATAAGATAGGGTATGAATTTAAAGCAGAGTAACTATTCCTGATTAACTCTAGGTGACTGCTCTTATTCCAACGTGGAATAAACTAATCTGGAATAAAGCACTCTTATTCCAGAATAAGAGCATCCACAGATGGACTCAGTCAGAAATAGCACCCCATGTAGATAAGGTCCAGCAATCTTAACTGACAATTTGGCCACATCTACACTGAGAAAAAGCATCATGTTAGAAGATGTGTTAACTTAGGGTTTAATGTGACTTTGCACCTCATGTAGACAAGGACAATGTTTTCTCAAAAACTACTAACCGGTTGCAGTTAACCCTCTTCTGCTCCTAAGCGTAGCTACAACCAGCTAGCGTGTCATTAGCCACATCTGTCCTCGTCCACATGAAGTACAAAATCATGTCGGTTAATATGTTCGTTAACTTTCCAACACAATGTTGTTTCCCCAGTGGTGTGGCCTTACAGAAACTTTTGACACGCTCTTTTTACAGCTAATTCCCTACAAACGTTTCTTGATCTCTTACTGCCCAGTCGGGCGTGAACTTCAGGAGAGTGAGACATCCTCAGTATAGAAAAAGCAGGGCCTTCCTTCAAGCTCTACGTTATGCCACTCAAGCAGCCAGAGCTGGACTGAAGAGGACAGCTGGGAGAAACGTATCTGGGTGCTTACATTAGTTACACTACCAGAATCCCTCAGGGACAGCAAAAATTCCCTGATTTTTCCTTCCATTAGATACAACACAAAAATACGAGGGCTGGGATAATCCCTCCTGGCGCTTATGCTTTTAGAAGCGGGAGACAGAGAGAGACGGCTAGTAGCGCAGTGCTGGGGGTGGGATATTTTCAGAAGGCAACACAGGGTGGGGGAGCATGTCTTGGGGATGGAAGAACGACAGCAGCCCCTAAAGCAGCTGGGGCTCTCTGGATAGGTGTATGAGACCTCTCCCCCCCCCACACACACACACGTGAGACTCCTAGAATTTGGGGAAAACAATAAAAGCCGATTTCAACTGAAGGGAAGGGAAGAGAAAACCCAGCCAGCTCAGGGAGGGGGAGAGACGCTCTGCAGCCACCTAACCAACCCGTTTGCTCTCCCCACCTTAAACACACTCCTTCCCCAACCCCCCCCCCCCCAGCCAGCCCCAACCCCCACCCCTTTCACTCCTTGGCACCCGCCTCCCACCAGCCTTCACCCAGAAACGCACCCTACCACACAGAGCCAGCTTGGGGGGGGGGGAAGAGGGGGGCAGGGAGAAGAGAAAGAGGCCCTGCTCCCCCTCAGTGCTGGGGGGCCCAGCGGGTAGGGCAGCTAGTGGGCCCATAGGGCGGGGGACCCCGGTGCTGGGGTGGGGGCAGGGGGGCCCATAGGGCGGGGGACCCCGGTGCTGGGGGGAGGAGTGTGAATCAAGCGGGCCCCCCCCAGGCCCTGGCCCTCTCACCTGGGGCCGCCTGGCCACCGCCTGCTGCACCCGCTCCGTGACCGCCCTGAGCGCCGGGCCCAGCCCTGCGCCCGCCGCCATCCCGGCTCTCCCCCACATCCCCCGCCGAGCAGCCTCTCCCAGCCCCACTTCCGCCACACGCGCCCCGCCCGCTCCTATCAGCCAATCGGCGCGCGCCATCCAACCCACCCGGCCAATGGCTGCGGGAGGTGGGGCCAGGGAAGCGAGGCTGCGCCCTCAGACTGGCCGCGCTCAGCGGCCATTTCGGAAAGGTCAGCAGGGCTAAGCACCGCCCAGGAGTGGCCGCCTACCAGGCAGTGGCCGTGCACCCTGCGGAGCGGGGCTGGCCCAGCCCAGGGGTGCGTGTCGTGCCCCGGGTGCATTGCCTGGACTACAGGCAGCTGCGGGCAGGGACCAAGAGCTTAGAAGCACCCACATCAAATGACAACCGTTAATGGGCATGATGCAATAGGTGTAATACAAGTGTGGGATTGCTAATTGCCATTACTTATCCCTGTGATGCCATTAACAATCATAAGGAAGCTAGGATTTGCAGAGAGGCATCATCAATTAACCTTTAAGTACATTGACAATCATAATTAACAATACACATACTGTACTCCGGTCTGTTCAGGTGGCTACAGGGCTCTCCTGAGCATCTTCCAGTAGTGCTCAGCTGGCCTCTGTTACTTGTGATTCTTTCTGCCTCGCTTCCCCTTAAGGAGCAAATTCTTGTATCATTTAATATATTACATCGACACTGAGCTTTGTGTTTATGTCAGCAAAAAAGCAAGGGCAAAGATGAGGGGTGAGGGTCTCTCATCTCTCTAGTGAATGCTCTAACCACTGCACTAAAGGAGCTTTCTTGCTCACTCTGGCCCAAAGTACACTTAGCTATTTATACACAGGGGAACAGTGTCAACAGGAGACCACGCTGTAGGCTCTGGTTTATTTAAATGGGGCTTGATTCGCTAATGTTTTTTATATAACACTCCCAAATAGGAGTTGCTATCTTTGAAAGTTTATCTTTTCAGGGACAATTTGTTTTTGTAATAACCTTATGATGCAACATGATCACACTATGATGCAGAACAAGTTTGAACAAGGGATGGGAAAACCAACGGAGCATGGGATTTCATGAAATATTTTATTCTCTTAGTTAAAATCCATTTATTTTTCATGGAATATTACATTTAAAAATGTGGGACATCCAACTAAATGTATGGTTGAGCTACACAGACTAAGATTCTTGCTGGAAAGATGTTTTTGCCCTGCGATGATCAGGGAAATACATTTCTTTTTTAACTCATGCAGTAATCCAGAGGCAAATAACTGTTTAAGGCCAAAGGTTTGGAGTTCCAGCCTGCGTAATAATAGAACAGAATTTTTAAAAAGCACCACAGATAAGAGCATAGAGAAAACAGAAAAAACACCTGAGGCTGCATGAGAAATACAGGGTTTATCCATGACTCCAAGAGAGGAAACACCCTACGTTTTCCGCACGTAAACACTTAAACTATGACTTCTCCTTTATTTCAAAAGGAATGTTGTTTAGACAAATTCCCATTTGTTAACATCTTCACTGCTCTACGGTAACAAGACATTTTCCACATGAATGTTGCCATATTCTAAAGCAGTGATTACCTCAATGTAGATGAAATTCACTCCTGTGCAGTTCAAGACCTATGCATCATGTAAGGGTTTAAGCGGTACATAAGGGTGAATTCGCAATTGCAGGGCTGCAGAAGAATAAATGGTTTATGATGTACAAGGCAGAAGATAATCCAGAGTTAGCTCATTTCCAACCACAGAATCTTTATTGCTGGTGCTGATGCAATGGGCAGAAAGCACAGCTGGATTTTCAGATCTAGGTAGAGCTTGCAGCGTGGACAATAAGAGAAGCTGTCATGTGAGCACATTTGATCTGGAATAACAGAATCATGAAACCCCATGATGGCATTGTTAGAGTTGCTTTTCCAACTCTGATCAGACACCACTTGTTGAATGAAGCCACTTCACTGTCCTACAGGCTCTGCACCACAGAACCACCTGGGAATTACTGATGATGTCAACAAAGTGAGCTCTGGCCTTCTTCTATACACAAGAGAGGAGTTTGACAGGGCCCTGGAAAAGGCCTGCTCTTCACTGGAAAAAGGTTTTGGTTTCCGGCTCCTTTTATCTTCACAGATATATCTAACATAATCCCTCTCTCAAAAGCATGGCAGCATTGTGTAACAGAAAATATTTATCCACTGACTTCATATGGAACCACATGCAACAAGAGAGAGGTAGTGATGCTAAACTCAGAGACTAAATCCTCAGAGGCTGATTTCATCTTTATTCCCCAGAAAACACACACTCTCAGTGGCTGGAAGACTGTAAGTCCGGTCAGAAAGGATCCAAAGAGCACAGTTTTGCAAACTTCTGAGCACATAACTGGACAGGAATGGAGACAGCAGAATCATAGGAGAGGCAGCTGGGCATGCGGAGGTTCTGTGGCAAATGAGACAAGGACATCCGTTTGGGCCCACTTTCTTGAGAGCACCCGTACCATTTAACAGCCAATTAATATGTATTTTTGAAAATGAGGAATGGGGTAAACAGGAAGCTAAATCTTCCTTTGCCAGGTCCCTCCCTTCAGTCCCTGCTGCATTAAATGAGAACTGTAAATACTGGAGAGCTCAGACAGGCATTTTTATTGAGAAGGAAAGCTATGGCCTGGGCAGTAAGCCCTAGCTAGGACCCAGCTATTTGTGTTGGCTCCAGTGCTTATGGTTAATTTCTTTTTATTTTGCTTTACTTTACTCCTTTAACTCATTTTATTTGTTTGCCCTTTCTCCCCCTCCTTACCTAATTCTCTAAGAATCATGTCCAAGTTTGGCACTGACCTCTGCTCTCCTGACTCCTCTCCACGCGTAGGATCCACAAAAAGACTTAGGCACTGCAACGCTGAGCATCACGGCACCTAACTTAGGAATGTAGAAAATCACAGGAACAACACCGGGTGTAGGTGCTTAACTCACAAAACCGAGTTAGGCAGCTAGGCTGCCTCTACAATGAATGGGGGGGAGAGAGCATCTAAGAATGCGATCCACACAAGCCAGCAAGGGAACTGCCTAAGCCAGCCAGCACACCCCTCTCTCCCGTTAGCAATCCATGAGCAGGAACCAGCCCAACTCCAGGCTGAGAGGTAGGAAACCCCCGTTCAAATCCAGAAAGAGGAATTGAACCTGGATCTCCCACATCCCAGGTGAGTGCTGCTGATTACTACTTGTCCTACCTGCAGTAGTCATGGAGAACAATTGGTCACTATCTTCTTTATAACAACCCTTAACGTATCTGAACGTATTTTCAGCTCCTCCACAGCCTTCTTTTCCCAAGACTAAACATGTGTTGTTGTTTTTTAAGCCTTTCCTCAGAGGTCAGGTTTTCTAAACCTTTATCATTTTTGTTGCTCTTCTCTGGACTCTCTCCAATTTGTCCACATCTTCCCTAAAGTGTGCTGCCCAGAACTGGACACAGCACTCCAGCTGAGGCCTCCCTGGTGCAATTACCCCGTGTCTGACATACAATACTCCTGTTACGACATCCCAGCGTATTACCAGTTGCAAAAAAGGCTGGCTCTCATCCAATTTGTGATCCACTATCAGCCCCCGATCACTGTCAGCAGTATGACCACACCTAGCCAGTTATTCCCCATTTTGTAGACGGGGGTGTGCGGTGGGTCTCACAATGATTTGTTGTTCCTTACTGCAGACCAATTTAGAAACCAAGCAGCACGTTATGCAAGACAAGGTCTTGCCTAAATCAGTCACAGCCACTAATTATTGCATGATGGCCTTTTCTTTCATCCAGCCCAGGCGTATAAGTGTTTAACTGTTGTAAAGTGCCTCGCTCATGTTTTGCATTCGTGACTCAGAAAAATTACAGCAAATTGAGCTATTTGGTTGCTTGGTTACTCCTCTGTTCTGACAGGAAGCTGAGGAGAGAAAAGGTACCTTAGCTTTAATTAATTCAGGGTGGCTGACTCATCCTATTGTAGACTATGGGGTTGTTGGGTAATAATAATAATACCTGGCTCTTACAGAGTGCTTTTACACGTGCACCCACCACAGTGCTTTCCAGAGGACGGTATCACTAGCCCTTTTTACAGATGGGAAACTGAGAATGTTATTTCTTATTGTTAAAACACTGAGGACTGGATGGCCTAGAGGTATTCACAATGGGACACTGCCTTTTCAACTACACCCAGCCGTGTCCAGCCATTGCCATCAGAGGCTTTTTTGGAAGGAGCCGTAGGACTCCGTCTAGCCTCTTGACGTCCACATCACAAAACTTCTTTTGGCCTCTTTATGGGCATTCCAGCAAGGAAGGGCAGGACTGCATGGTCCACAGAGACTGAGCCCCCCCTTGGTTAGGAGCAGTTGCTCTAGAGCACAGCCTAAGGTACTGAAAAAAGTTATGAAATGCACACTTAGTTCACTAAGCCTCCCTGTCTCCAAAGCTTTCCAGGCCCCAAAGTCTGCTCCATGTGTCGGATCTGAGCAAGTGATGAAGCTTCACAGCGCAAGGACTTAGGGCTGGAGCCATTCACAGCGCTGCTGAAACAATGCCAGTCCCACACTCTAGCTGGAATTGATAAGGGAGCCTAAAAGGGTTTCCATCCAGGAATTAGATACTAGGCTCCTGTGACAATCCCAGTCTTTATCACCACAAATCGAATGGTAAGATTGTCACATGGTACCCTGAACCAAAATATTTGTCTTCTGATGCAAGGCAACAGCCTTCCCCTCTTCTGATATTCAGAACAATTAGTGTTTACACAGCTGCTCTAAAAAACACACCATGCTGCCCTCTGTCAGGTTAAATGTAAAACAAGCATGTGAACGAACAAAATTATTCCCCTCAAACTCTTCCATACCCTAGAAATTTGTCACTGGCATCCAATAATTATACTCCAAGTCCATTCACTCTGCAGCATGCTCCCAGTATAAACATTTCTGCTCTGCACACAGCTGTCTGAACGGCCACAGTGAAGCTAAGGGACTAGAGTAGATCTCGTTCCCCTCCCACTCCTTGTCCAGGTACATGCTAACATGTTTCAAGCTCATTCATGCTTGAAAAAATATTACAGCTACAAGTGAAAAACCTTTTATTCAGTCATAACAAATAGTAAAATAAAACAGCTTTTTTATTCCAACACATCACTTCCAACGCTTGCACAGGTCAGAACGGACTCTGCCAGTGCAGTTATTTTCATGCCTCAATCAGGGATTCCCAAACATCACCATTCACATCCCCCTTATAGACCCTTCATTAAACAAGTGGTTTTAAACATTCAAATGCTCATTGCAAATTTGCATGCAAGAAAGAAAGAAAGAAAGACCCAGCTGACATCCTGTCACTACGCTCACAAGGAAGAGATGGAATAAAGAGTCAAATATGGTAGCAAATTTACTCTGGAAGGCAAAAGAGGTTAAATGTATAAAATAATGAAGAAACTGTGTCAGGCGCCAACAGTGGATTCAGTCTGGTAGAGAAAGTCATGGTGTCAGCTTTGCTCTAACTAAATGATGGTAAAACCCCCCAATTATGCTAAGACTTCACTTTATCATCTCACAAACTGCAGTAACTAATGGCATGTCTACACTGCAGCAGGTGGCGAGCCTCCCAGCCCGGGCAGACAGACTCACGCTAACTCGGCTAAAAGTAACAGTGTTGACCAGCTACAATGTCCACACTGCCATTTTTGGTGCACTAGCTCAAGCCGGGCTAGCACGAGTCTACCTAGCTGGGCTGCGCATGCTGGCAGCTGCAGTGTAGACACACCCTGAGTTGTTAACCAGATGGAATAATTAGGCTGTAAGATTGTGTTTTAAATTAACATTGTACTAATATTGGCTACTACTTTTTCTGTGTTTTTCCTCATTCTTTTGTAGTAAAAAAAAAAGCCCTATTTATTCCACACAGGTTTACATGAAAGTCATATAAGAAGGTTCAACACACTTTGGCTTTTTTTTTTCCCCAGTAAAAAATGTTTGATTAAAAACGACGCATTAGTTACTAGATGCAAATCTTCTCCATGAGTGTGAAACAATCCTGAACGAGTGAGACCGCCCTCGGTATAAACCTCAACCCCACCCCCCAAAAAAAGAAAAGTTCTGCTCTTCCTGTTCTCTATGCAGAAGCCGATTTGCAAATGCTAGTTATGTGAGAGCTGGGGTAGTGATCTAATTTTTCTATTGCAGCATTGTCTAATGTAGTACATCGGTCTGGAATCTGAATTTATGGTATAAACCTCAGGTTTTCCAGTAAGTAAAAAAAATACATAGAAAGAGATAAAGACTTTTCTTATACCACAAATAGAGTTATCAGTTTTTTCATGCGGTAACTGATGGCAGCTTTCATTTTACATTTTCAAGTACAGGCAAAGTAGTCGTCATTCAAGCTGTGACAATATTTTAAAGAAAACGAATGCGAAAAATATAGGAGGCAGTAGAAATTCATCACGTTTCTATCTGCCGGGGGCGGTGGTGTTACAAAAACACCCAGACAGGTTGAGCGCTCTGATAAGTTTAGGAGGCTAATACCAATGGTTGCATGTGGCAGCTCTATGGAACAACAGATTATAAATGAAATAAGCTGGCCATGGACAACTGTGTTTGCACTTAGGCTGGAGCCACCATGTATCTGTGTGAAGGTTGCAAAATAAAACAGTGATTAATAAACAGGCTTTCCTGCCAAGTGGGAGGAAATGGCCTGGGGGGAACAGATGTTCTCTCCTGCCCTGAATTATGCTAAGCCCTTTATTTTCCCCCAGTTGATTCTGCATACTATATATGTATAAAAATACATCATAAAACAATCTATGGACTCTTCCCAGCTGCATACCTGAAGACTTAAAAACAAATCAAATCACACCTTAATGGACCACATGTATTACAGCATCATTCTGGAGGGACAGAAGGAGAAATTGTTCTCTCTGAATTGTCTGAAGACAACGGGGCACCTGTCTCTCCCTGCGACTATACAATGCTGTGTTTTGTATGCCCCTGCTAAACATGAATCAAAATGCCTACAGAAGGTCTAAATTAGCCATTCACTTCAACTTGTCTGAACATTCTCTTCCTGATAATGTATGGCAGCCACTGAACCATGCTGGGCTATTTCAAATGTAGGCCCCAATCCTACGAACACTTATGGAAATGATAGGTCAATGAGACCATTCACTTGAGCACAGTCACTCACCTGCAAAAGTGTTTGCAAGACGGGGGTCTGAGTGATTCATCGTTTTTGTAAGCTACTTTTCCTAAAAGTCAATTTGCTGTTGGTGAAAGGTACCATATGTTGGCATCCTGGGAAACTGATGTCCCATTTAGCCAGAGAACAGGAACAGGGTACGCTCACACTGCCCCCACCAGAGCACCTCAACCTTGACTGGTCGCACCACTTCTACAGATGATTTTCTAGAAAGAGAATTACAGAATATAGAACCTCCTTATCCCTCTACAAAATATGGACAATGCGAAAACACTGATCTCAGGACATGGGAAATTAACAAGCTCTGCCATCACATCTGTGCTGCCTTGCTTAAGCTGGGATACGTAGTGTACAAAAATCCTAGCTCAAAAAATGTACTGGAAATCTCCAGCAAAAGAAAGGACAGCTTCCAGCAGCAAAGAAGGGCATTGCCTCTCCTATTACCATTGCTATAAATGCTCACACAGAACTTAAACTTTCATTTAATCAACCTAACCACCCAACAAATCATCCTGCTGGAAATTTGCAGGATTCTCCCTCGCTCCAGAATAACCAGGCCTCCAAAAGGGAGGAGTCAAGATACGGTGCAGAGCTGAACCTGGCTGTTGAGAAGTAACCAAAAAAGGGCCTGTGACTATCAAAGCATTTGTGTCTAACCCGATTTCTAGAAAAAAGGTTGAGAGGGTTAAAGTTGGCTCATCTGCTTCAGCACAGAACAGTGAAAAAAATCAAAAGGGGAAACCAACTTCTCGGTTTGCTTCATTTGTTAAAAAATAAATAGAAATTTTGCACGGTCATTAGGTGTTATAAACAGGTTTCACACATCCTCAGCGGCAGGAGCCCAATTCTCTCCTCTCATCTCTTCCACCAGTCCCTCTGCAGGCTTGCTCCCCGTGTGGTCCATGAACATGTTGGGAATATCTTTGCCAAAATAGATTTTGCTGTTTGATGCAATAGCTTTGTATTTCATCAGCTGCAAGTACTCAGGAGTTAGTTTTAGCTGCATGAAGAGAAAACAGAACATCAGCAGCCGTCCAGATTTACTGACTAACAAGCTTTTGTTGTGATCACATAGGGATCCATTTTTCCAGAGCACTAGTGTATCTGGCAGACACCCGAAAACATGAATACAAATCTTTTTTCTATTTAAAGAAACACCAGCAAACACAGTGTTCCCTTCCGGTATCTGCTGTTGGCAGTGATCCCCCTAACTCTACACCCGAGAGTTTTGTCCATTTGATTTCTCCTTCTCCCGCTTGCTGCTCCCCAGCAGGTTCATGGCTCTGCTAGATTGATGACTTCCATGGATAAGAGCAGCATGATTCTGATCTGGCCTGTAATCACATCCTCTCATAATAAGCATCCTCTAGAGGCCTGCTCCATTTGTGCAAGAAGTTTGCCAGGCGGCACACAGAGCATTAGTTAAAACTTTCTGGCTGAAGCAGAGCTAACATCACATCCAAGTGCTGCAGCTCCAGCTCTCTCTAGAGAGGGAACCTTGGTCTCAGAAGCATTTAACAGAGCGGCCTCCATAGAGCATAAGCCAGCACATTTAGGCTTCCTCTGGACAGACTCATATTTACAGAACGTAAGAACAGCCATGCTGGGTCAGACCAACGGTCGATCTAGCCCAGTATCCCGTCTTCCGATGGGCCAGGTGCCCCAGAGGGAATGAACAGAACAAGTATTCATCAAGTTATCCATCCCCTGTCGCTCATTCCCAGTTTCTGGCAAACAGAGGCTAGGGACACCGTTCCTGCCCATCCTGGCTAATAGCCATTGATGGAACTATCCTCCATGAATTTATCTAGTTCTTTTTTGAACCCTGTTATAGTCTTGACCTTCACAACATCCTCTGCTAAGGAGTTCCACAGGTTGACTGTGCGTTATGTGGACAAAGTGCCATTCTAGTCTAATGATTAACTCTCCTCCAGAGCGAACGCCACCAAAATACTAATGTAAACACTGTTCAAACAGTGCCCCCATCAGTCTGGCCTGATTTTCAGTAACTACATTCATTTTGTACATGTAGCAGGGAGTCATTATCACAGCTGGCTTTTTTTTCTTTCCTCTTTTAAACTATCAGCTCTTCAGCACATGGACCATCTTCTTGTTCTGTTTGTACAGTGCCTAGCACAACGGGATAAATAAATACCTTGTTAGCTTCTGCTATCTTCATGGCAGTGTAGCATTCGGCGTCAGCTTTTGCCTTCTCCCTAGCAAGGAATGCACCATCTGTAAGGAAAACCATGGCAGCCATTTAAACACAAGAGAGCATGCAGCTGCTGTAACTTGTTAAACATTGTGCTCCACATTTGGACCCATCTTTGTATTCACAGTAGCATCCACACACTGCCAGGGTATCCGCACCACTACCGAACTATGGGTGGCACACCTGGGCCATGGGGGAAGAAATAGGGCCAGAAGCTACAGTCTCTCCCCACACCTGAAATGTAATGGGATGATTATACACCAATGCTTCCCCTGCAAGAGAGGCAAATGGCTAATCTCTTCACCCTCCTCCAAAACGCAGTCATCTCTTGGGGAAAAGCATGGCAGCTAGCAATCCTACACACCACATCTGGACAGGACATAAAGAACACCCCATCAAACTGAAACCACAGGGGGAATTTTAGGTAGCGAATGTAATAACCCAAACTGGAATTTGGCCAGGACACTGCGGCTAACATCCCAATACTTGTGTAAGGGTCAGGGGATCTTTAACCCTTAAACTCAGGCCCCTGGATGGGCTCTTAGCTTGGCTTTTTCCAGGATTTCAAGAGCTGGGCAAACAAAGGGTTTGATCCTGCAAGATGTTGAGTGCTCAAGTCGTAGAGAACCATCTCCCGTCAGTATCAGGCAGGGATACAAGATTAAACATTTTATAAAGGTCATCTAAAGAAACCAACACTTCCCCACTGCCTATTGCATTCTTCCTTTACCCAGACTTTTTGTGGTTAACCATATTTAATGAACACTAATGTTACACTGGCACAGTCTGTAAAGCCAGGCTTATCTGTATGGTCCACTGTGTTCCCTGGATATTCACAGGCTGTTTTAGGGCACCCAACTCAGCGAGCAATAACACTCCCCAATCCAGGCTTGTCAGAGTGCACTGGGATCCTATTCAAGCTGTTTCAAAGCAAACAACTGGATAAACCATTCCTTTATCTCCACTAATAGGGAGAACGTCCACATTTAAAAACAATACCAGCAGCTGGAAGGTTGTGAATTGAGGCTTCGCTCCATTTGGCCAACTAATGAGAACACTCTGCCGACTCAGTCAGAGCAGCTGGAAGGGCGGAGGCAGGGCAAAAATTCCCTGCCTGCAGGACGCACGGGCTGCTGCCTGGTATGGAGCTGGAGTGAAGGCCTGGCACCTGGTGACATGTATTCATAAGAAATAAAAACTATTGTAGTTCTGCTGGGAACTTCTTAATGAGAAGCTGCTGATCTGTAAAACTCTAATTGGCTCCTCAGTGGGCTTCTGTAAAAACTTGACAGGGCCTATAATGAACATAATTGGAAATAGGGCCTTGCAGCTCTGAGCCAGAGAGGCAGAGCCCTTTTCTTGTCCTGGAATTTGCCTGACACAAGGCACTGCACGGGGAAAAGCCCTCTCAGTTAAGAGCTCAAGCTCCTATAAAGCACTCAGAACCATCACCTTGGAAAAGAAAAATTATTTGAGAGAGATAATTGGCAAGGAAATGCTTCCATTCCTGCCCCCTAGTCAATATTGGCCCCTAAAGGAAGCAAACAGCAATTCCAGATGGGTGTGAATAACGCAGGAATCCATGACAGGAGAAGACAGAATATAGGGCTTGTTTACTGCTGATAATGCTTAAAGAGAAACACTCACTTGTTTAGCCTAGGGAGATTCCTCCTCTCCCCCTCCCACACACACACACACACCATCACCTCTCTAAGACAAAAAGAAAAGGAGGACTTGTGGCACCTTAGAGACTAACAAATTTATTTTAACATAAGCTTTTATGAGTTACAGCTCACTTCATCGGATGCATTCAGTGGAAAATACAGTGGGGGGATTTATATACACAGAGAACATGAAACAAAGGGTGTTACCATCCACACTGTAAGGAGAGCGATCAGGTAAGGTGAGCTATTACCAGCAGGAGAGCGGGGTGGGGCAGGGGAACCTTTTGTAGTGATAATCAAGGGGGGCCATTTCCAGCAGTTGACAAGAACGTCTGAGGAAAGCCGGGGGGGGGGGGGGGGAAATAAACATGGGGAAATAGTTTATTCCCCCCCCACACACACACACACTTTCCTCAGACGTTCTTGTCAACTGCTGGAAATGGCCCACTTTGATTATCACTACAAAAGGTCGCGCCCCCCCCCCCCCCGCCCCCAGTAATAGCTCACCTTACCTGATCACTCTCGTTACAGTGTGTATGGTAACACCCATTGTTTCATGTTCTCTGTGCATATAAATCTCCCCACTGTATTTTTCACTGAATGCATCCAATGAAGTGAGCTGTAGCTCACTTAAGCTTATGCTCAAATAAATTTGCTAGTCTCTAAGGTGCCACAAGTCCTCCTTTTCTTTTTGCGGATACAGACTAACATGGCTGCTACTCTGAAACCTCTCTAAAACACACCACCTTGATCTTTGGATCTTGAAAGCTGCAAGGCAGGCCTCTGCTTATCTCAGAACTGGATAAACTGGTGAGATGGGTTTGGCCACTTTTTTTTTTTTCCCTTTTGACTAGACCAAAGATCTAGAGCTACATTTACCAAAAACTCCTGACAGGTGTCCACATTTTAGAAAAATTCTGAAGAAAGAGGGGCAGATGTAAATTTCCATGGAACACTGTGGGTGTCTGAATGGAATGGCATGGCAGGACCATACCCTGAGAGGATTTCCTAATGAAGTTCTAGGATATTCTGTTTCTGGAAGATGCTCTGCCTGGTTCTTAGGTGTGTCCCTTTGGGAGAGTGGGAGTCTGCAGTGCTGGCTCCTGCAATACTGTTGATAATCACACTGCCTGCCTCCCGTGCTGCAGCAACAAGCATCTCGGAGTTTGTTTGGGGCTCTCCAACTTTGGTACATTTGCCAGAGTGAACACGTCCTACTCTCCCAATAGACCTAGTCCCTCCAAGCGCTCCAGTGTGAAATGCAGATGGAAATGAAGGGAAGAATCTGAGCACGCAGACAAATAAGTTTTGAAAGCTGCAATGCATTTCGAGGTTCACATGAAAGGTTATTGCATCAACCATACACAGGGGTTCAATATGAAAGGCCTCTATACTTTCACATGGGGGCTCAGTCATGTTGTGGTTAGACTTTGGCCAACTCACAGGCTCTATGTGCCTCAGTTTACCCATAAAAGAAATAGGGATAATACTGCCCCACCTCATAGCAGCATTGTGAGGACTAACTAAAATATCTGTGATGTGCTTTTGAAATCTTCTGAGAAGCACAAAGGAATTTGTTTATTGGAAAGGTTGTTGCTCACCTTCAATCTCTGAAATTTTCTTCTCCGTTTCCTTTTCCATCACCTTCTGTCCGTACGTTATTTCAGCCACTTGGGCAATTTTTTCTGCCTCTGCAGTGGTAAAGGAAACATCTCGATGCCCAAAGAGTTATGACCCGAGCTCCTTTCCCACAGAAGCAATCTCAGCCACACACCCCCTTATACTCCCTCTGGCAAACCCAATCCTTATGGGGCAGATCTACACTGCAACTGAAGGTACAACTGCAGCAGGTGTAGACCCATGTGAGCTAGCTTTGATCTAGCTAGCTCAGGTACCAATATCAGTGAAGCCACCAGGGAGCCAAGGTACGTACTTGGACAGCTAGCCCATGCTGCAGCCTATGCTGCCATGGCTTCACTGCTATTGGTACCCCAGTTAGCTAGATTAAAGCTATCTTAGGTATGTTCAAACATGCGGCGCACACACCTTGGACTGCAGTGTGGACATACCCTATACAGGCACTTTCAGCCCCCAAGAGGTACAGCATCACATCCAGGGATGTTTGTAGTCAAAGCAAGCACAGGGAAACCATCTGAGAAGCCCAGAGCTTTGTGGAGGCTTTACCTGAGCAAGAGAACACTCTGCATTTTCACATCTACAAGATACAGAGCTGTTCAAAGAACTCCTGGCAGCAGCCCAAATGAGGGGGAACTCATTTTAAAACAGACTTAGTCACAGGAACCTGTGACTGCACATTTACTGTAAAATTCTGTATTTTGATTAGAGACATTCACAACGAATCCCTCGGTTCACACATTCAGTGGTGCAGTTGTCACTGTGCTTGCTGTTAACAGACTCTGGACAGAACCAGCTAGACTAGAGATGTGCTAGAGCTTCTCTCACCCTCCCCAAATGTCAGTCCCTGCCTCTTCCCACTTCACATAAACCATCAGTGTTAATCTTGTTTATAGTCGTCTTATTTAAAATCTCTTCAAGCCACCATCGGACTACGCTGCTGCTCGCACAAGACCCAGCAGAGGCACATGTGCTGCGTGTACTTCCAGAGAGGTGTTTGGGTTAGCCACCCACCCACGCCTGGAAAGTTTCTCAACCAGCCACATGTATGGGAGATGCATATACAGACCAATCAGGGCCTTCTTCCTCTCCGTCTCTGCTTCCTTCTCCACGACCTTCTGCTTCTGAGCCGCAATCAGCAGCTTCGTCTTCTCGCTCTCCCTAGTGAGCCAGAACAAGCCAGATGTAGAACTGCAGTGACCACACAGGATCTGAGTTCTCGAAAGTGCAGCCATCCTCCCTAGGTGACAGCCACGCCTTCCATGCTTGTCCCACTGCAACCCGCTTGCATGACACTGGGTAGATTCTCTCTCTAGAGTGCATTTGCAGGGGCAGGTTGTGGACAGAACAATGCATACACTCACACTCTACCTCGCTAATTTCATAGACAAACACCCACTCCATTTTTCTGACCCAATAAATAAAAAAGTCCTCTACTCCCCCACAACAAGTAAAGGTGCTATTTTGCATGATCACCCAGTATGTGATGTGTACTGCTGCCCTCTGCTGGGTGAATC
The DNA here is from genome assembly GCF_965152275.1 of Natator depressus. Taxonomy (NCBI): domain Eukaryota; kingdom Metazoa; phylum Chordata; order Testudines; family Cheloniidae; genus Natator; species Natator depressus. Next base: position 2,583,365 of record NC_134259.1, read on the forward strand.
AGACCTGCTCCAGTGAGCAGATCACCCTCCAGTGGAGGGCAGTTGATAGAGGATATAAGCACTAATTACTCGGATACACACCTATACATTTACTGTTAGTGGAGGTATCAAATTATTAAATTAGGAACACAAAGCAGGAAGTGAAGCTATATAAAAAACCTTAGCCTTCAACATAGCCATAGCTATAAGTTTTCCCTTTCTCACTTGGAAATTTTGGAAACTTTTCCATTTGTAAGAAAATAGCTTTGGGAGGTGTACGTGCAGGATTAAATGCTACTTTTTTTATTTAGTAAAATGGCTCCGTATCTCTCTCACCCCCACTGTCCTCCTGCCTTCTAAGAACGAAGTGAAATTAAAGAACATTCTCTTTTGAAAACATCACCCTCATGTTTTCTCCTAAAATTTCAACCATTTCAAAAACAGCTCAGGGAGCAGAAGTCAGGCCTGAGGAACTAGCCACTCTCCAAAGTACACCACACACCGTGCTGTATTTGTAGTGACAGAGGAGATAAAAACGGGCTGATTGTAAAAATAAGGAATCCCCATATTGTGGCCGCATAAAACACAAGCTACCTGGACTTCTGGGGTAGGGACACAGGCTTAGGAGAGGATTTGGGGAGAAAGGAAGACCTTTCTTGATTACTCTCTCTTTGGTGGCAAAGTGCTGAGAGAACCTGTGTGTTTCTGAATGGTCAGTGCAAGACAGGCTGCTGGCTTAGAAAGTGTTGAAACAACAGGATCATGTCGTCAAGTATTATTAAAACAAGTTATTTCAAAGCTTTGTGAAGTCTTCAGCCTGTTGTATCAACAATTTCTTCATCGCCATTCAAAGAGCAGGATTATGGATTATCCACCCTGCCATTTGTGCACACTCACCAAGAGGCCCTTGAATGCATAGTGTCAAGGTCAACGGGGCCCACAAATGAACCACTTTTGCCACTCAAATGCCTGCGCGCACACAAAATACAGAAAAACCTTCCCATCGGCAGAGGCGTGCTTGCATGATGCCATTCCCATCACTTGGGCCTCCCGCCCATGGCAATGAGCCAGCATGAGGGTAAACGAGTGTGTCTGGCAGAGGGCACTGAAATCACAGCATACTATGAAAACATATTAGTCTGGATGACAAATTCACTTTGCTAACACAAAGGTGAGAGTCCCAGGCACTTACATGAGTTCATAATTCCTCCGAATTGTTTCTGGAATGTTTGGCTTCGTAACGCGGACTGCCTGGAAAGACAGTGAATAGCAGGAAGGTAGACAAACAGCTAACATGCCGCGAGAAACCAAAACACTGGCAACAAAACTGTGGGACTTAAAATTGGGCCAAAGATAATTAGTTGCCTCAAGGAACTCAACATGGAGTCTAGTTGGTAGAGCAGTTTTCCAGAAATGACTTACAGCTCTCCATCCCTGCCCAGCACTGCACACCCAATCTCATAAGCATTTCTGTACCAGATGGGATTGTCCTCCCCATGATCAGCACTTTGTACAGCCCAGGTGTGACCCTGATTACCTGTATAATGAGTCCAGGGGCCATAGTGGTCAGGTCCTGCTGCAAAGCCAGTTTAAGGTTTTCATCAATCTGATCTGGTATCAAAAGAGTGAGAAATGGTTAAAGAACACACAAGGCACTTGGCTCTCAGATCATCTGTGGAGTTATTCAGGATAGGCTTTGATTTAGCATTCCTGGAAATGAAACACAAGTTGAGGTTAGATACACAGAGGCTACATATCCCATAGGGGAAATCAAGACACACCTGTGTGCGTGTGTGCACTTTTTTTTTTCCCCTAACAAAACCCCAGTCTCGAGCCAGGCCCTGAAGCCTTTGAGTAAATCAGGTTTGATTTAAAATTTCAGGCTGAAAACAAGCAAAACAAGATGCAAGACCAGACAAAGCTGGCGGTGAAACCAAAATACCGTAATTGGGGTGAGGTGGGGAGGACGAATAGTGGACGGGTGGTCTGTCTTGATGGTGAACTTGCACCACCAATATCTACAAAAGAAGGGTATTTACAAACTCCTGCAACCTTCCACAGCTCCAGTAATATACCTTTGGGATTTATGGACCCCGGAGGTACTCTCAGAATCCACATTACTGGGAATAAATGGACAATTACTCAGTCAACTGGCAGTATCTCAAGGGATAACTGGGATTGGATCCTTATCCACTGTGCCTACCACTCAGATGCACAGGGCACCTCTGACTGCCAAATTCAGAACCAGGGAAAGAATATTATCCCAGGATATCATATCAGCAGGGACCTCAAGGGACTTTCATCTTTCTCCGAGCACTGAGCAGGTGTCATGTTACGAGATCAGGTGGATGTACACAGCTTGGCAAGTTTCGTGTAGTGTCAGGGGTCCTCCGGCAACAGGGGATCTGGATCCTCCCTGATGTCTATTTCTGGGTTTCTTCTAAGAGTCTCTCTGTTAGAGGAACTCAGGGATGCCACAAGGCTCCAGTGAGTACTCAAGGAAATGTCCACAAGCATGGTGTGTGTGCAAGTAAATTCTGAGCTATTCTAACCAATGTCCCCCAATGCTATCATTCCAAACAGGTCCTGGAGCAGTCCTGGTAATTTAAAACCTGGCCTAGCCAGGCCTTGATCTACCCAGGCTGAATGTGTGCCAGCAAGAGACAGAACGAGGAAAAGGCAGAAAGGTGAAAGGTCACATTTGTTAGTTTAATAGGTTGGACACATTTTCATCAGCAAATCCACTTGGCTCAGTGGGTAGGAATTAACTTTAGTGTAGCTGGGGAATTTCAAAAGGAACTAAAGAATTCAAAGCCCTGCTTCAATGAAAGCTCCAGTGAAAGTTGTATGTTCCATTGGGGCCTGCTGAGAAATGCAACAGGAAAATAAAAAATTAACAGCCCTGAAAGTGATCCAGGCTCACTCCCTCAGTTATTAGCTTTGTCCCAGTTCAGGTGTCTGGAATTCACATTCAAAACACAGTTCAGGCAGGAGTTTAGGAAACAGCTGTTATCAGTTTCCTGCACCTGCCTCCAGATGTGGAGGCAGGGAATGGTGACATAGGTCTGTATTCAATGGGCTGCACCTCATTTCTAACTCCTCAGCCAAAAAGCATCCTGCTCAGACAGAAACAATCATGAAGGAGTGCATATAAATGTATACAGACCCTTCCTTCAATGCAAATCAGTTTACTTTAGTCTCTTTTTAGCAACTGTCAGCAGCAGCTGCTGATGTCATCTGGAGACATCTATGGGTGAAGAATTAATATATTTTCTGATAATTCCCCTCCTGTTTCTCTATAGAAGCGAGTCCCAATGATATATTTTGTAGCAGTGCACTGTCAGAACAGGGATCTCTTAGTCCCTTAAAAAGTGCAGTTCTGATACAGTAGTTAATGATTAGTAACCATCACACATTCCGATAGGAAGAATAGATCAGGGAGTCTCAAGGAGGAACCTGCAGGGTGTTTGTGCAAATGTCACACAGTGAGCCTGGGCTCCGGCTTGAGATAAGTATTGCAAAGACATTCTCACAATTTCAAAAGAAAAATTAATCCTGAGAACAACAAAAGAATTTATAAAGGGTAACGGTCAATTAAGACATTTTGTTTGTCCCTCTACTGTCAGGACACCCTCCTGTAACAGGTTCTCCTAGTCTCTGTACAGTCTAGTTTTAAGATGACCTGCAGTCTAGAATGGAGGATAATCTGTCCAGTCCTGAGCGATTCCCCTGTTCTCAAACACCCACATGGCAAGCCTAGGTAGTATGGTAATAATTTAGTAGAACCGAGATATAAGCTCCCCATACAGCATTTTACTTGCCCTGAATGAGTAACATTTCTTGATAGGGGACTAAGCTCTCGTTTATATTTTTTATGATTGGGCCAGTAAATTTCTCATGACTATTTTGCAAGGGTTAGCTAAACAGAGCCATCTACCTGATGAAGCTTCCACACCTTAGCTAGGACAATCAGCTGTTCTGTTTGTGACCAGAGTTGGTTCAGTTTAATTATAGTTACACATTCCTTATACTTCTGGCTCCAGAGGCACGTGTGACTATAACTAATTAAACTGAACCAACCCTGGTCACGAACGGAACAGCTACTGGAGTGATCTCCTCTGAATCCTATCAGTTATGGAGAGGGGCCTAAAGGAGGCTCTGATTGTTTACTACTAGATTTTGTGTGGTAGCAGCAGAAAACCTTGCTGAAGCAACAGTAGAAAAAGGCTAATGTAGTGCCCATCTTTAAAAAAGGGAAGAAGGAGGATCCTGGGAACTACAGGCCAGTCAGCCTCACCACAGTCCCTGGAAAAATCATGGAGCAGGTCCTCAAGGAATCAATTCTGAAGCACTTAGAGGACAGGAAAGTGATCAGGAACAGTCAGCAAGGATTCACCAAGGGCAAGTCATGCCTGACTAATCTAATTGCCTTCTGTGACGAGATAACTGGCTCTGTGGATGAGGGGAAAGCGATGGATGTGTTGTTCCTTGACTTTAGCAAAGCTTTTGACATGGTCTCCCACAGTATTCTTGCCAGCAAGTTAAAGAAGTATGGGCTGGATGAATGGACTATAAGGTGGATAGAAAGATGGCTAGATTGTCGGGCTCAACGCGTAGTGATCAATGGCTCCATGTCTAGTTGGCAGCCGGTATCAAATGGAGTGCCCCAAGGGTCGGTCCTCGGGCTGGTTTTGTTCAATATCTTCATCAATGATCTGGAGGATGGTGTGGATTGCACCCTCAGCAAGTTTGCAGATGACACTAAACTGGGAGGAGAGGTAGATACGCTGGAGGGTAGGGATAGGATACAGAGGGCCCTAGACAAATTAGAGGACTGGGCCAAAAGAAATCTGATGAGGTTCAACAAGGACAAGTGCAGAGTCCTGCACTTAGGACGAAAGAATCCCATGCACCGCTACAGACTAGGGACCGAATAGCTCGGCAGCAGTTCTGCAGAAAAGGACCTAGGGGTTACAGTGGACGAGAAGCTGGATATGAGTCAACAGTGTGCCCTTGTTGCCAAGAAGGCCAATGGCATTTTGGGATGTATACATAGGGGCATTGCCAGCAGATCGAGGGACGTGATCGTTCCCTTCTATTTGACATTGGTGAGGCCTCATCTGGAGTACTGTGTCCAGTTTTGGGCCCCACACTACAAGAAGGATGTGGAAAAATTGGAAAGAGTCCAGCGGAGGGCAACAAAAATGATTAGGGGACTGGAACACATGACTTATGAGGAGAGGCTGAGGGAACTGGGATTGTTTAGTCTGTGGAAGAGAAGAATGAGGGGGGATTTGATAGCTGCTTTCCACTACCTGAAAGGGGGTTCCAAAGAGGATGGATCTAGACTGTTCTCAGTGGTAGCAGAGGACAGAACAAGGAGTAATGGTCTCAAGTTGCAGTGGGGGAGGTTTAGGTTGGATATTAGGAAAAACTTTTTCCCTAGGAGGGTGGTGAAACACTGGAATGCGTTACCTAGGGAAGTGGTGGAATCTCCTTCCTTAGATATTTTTAAGGTCAGGCTTGACAAAGCCCTGGCTGGGATGATTTAGTTGGGGATTGGTCCTGCTTTGAGCAGGGGGTTGGACTAGATGACCTCCTGAGGTCCCTTCCAACCCTGATATTCTATGATTCTAGATGTTGTTAGGTTCGGGTGAATGTGACAATTCATCTGTAAAGGTTACAGTGACACAGGGCAGAGATGGGGCTCACCAAACAGCTCAATGTAGACCTCCTGAAGAGTGTGAACACTGCAGAACTGGTTCAGCTCATGATGAATCTTGTTGAAGATGAGTGCTTTGTCATAGTCTGCTGTGTAGTTCTTCACTATGTCATACACTGGTGAGAAGGAGAGAGATTTGCATTAGACCAGGATGGCGGTGGTCTTGAGTCGGGCTCCACCTGGGATACGTGCAATGGGAGCTTGATACATCTGCACTAATCACTGGGGGCGACTCACTGCCAATGCCTGGAGCCTTCCCACTAGCAAGTGACCAAAATGGAAAGAAGATCTCTGCACTGCAGAAGCGCACTTTGTTCATTTATTTTGAGAGGGAAGGTTTAGTTACTGATGCTAATACTTCATAATGTACTAACCAATGTTCTGTCATATGCTTTGTAAACATAACGAAGTCTTAGTAACACCAGACCTTTCTATAGCCTCTGCTATTAAATCTTTGCTGAGAAGCAGTGAGACACGGATTATGTGTCTGAACAATATGATATGTGGATTAGTGAGTTTGGGCATGTACAAAGCAATGTGTGAGACTCTCAGAGCAGGAGGAAGCCCCCAGGCCCAAAGCTGTACATGGATTTACTTTTAATCAATGGGACCTAAAATGGTCTGGTTCTGTTCCACTCTCCATGAATTTTTTGTGGACCCACGAGTGTATTCACAAGCAGAGAGGTTTGCCCTGATGTTCTTGGCCAATGTATCCCTTTTCCAACGTGCTAGATGGTTGCTGCACTCCACCCCAGAGGAGGCTGCATTTCAGTGGGACTCTATACATCAGTTTGTGATGTATTTCGAGTGAAAGGTGCTCAAATCTCTTAATCTGTGTCTCACATGCCAATTCTCTGATGGTATTCTGAACCCCTTCTCCCACCCTTTGTCTATTTAGATTGTTAGCTCTTCATGACAGTGCCTAGCAAAACACCACTGGGATTCATAGGGGCTACTATGATATAAATAATAATAATCTGATAGGCATTATAGATATTACAATGAAAGGTACTAGAAAAATGAGTATATCTGTGGTAGTAAATAATAAGAACATGTAAGTGATAACAAAACACAGAGAAATATATAAAAAATAGTAAAACTGGTTCTGTCTCTTAAGTTTAAACTTAATTTTAAATGTTAAGTGTTTACGCCCAAAGAGCAGAGGGCTTTAAAGGGGACATTGCTGAATTTCTGTGGCTCTTCCGGCCTCCAAAATCAATCATTGCACAAGCAGAAATGATTTCTCAACCCCATGCTGCATTAGCAGGAACCTAATGAGCTTTCAGAAGGCAAAAGCCGTACTAACGCTCAGATGTGACAGTCCTTCATACTATAGCCTCGCAGACTCATTGGCAGAGATAACTCACCAGCACCTTGGATCAGGAAATTCACCACTTCGATCCTGTCAAAATAAATCATCACTCCCCCACTGTGAAAGAAAGAGACAAAGAAAAGGAGGGTGTAACATTCCAAACTAAATAAAGCTGTTCAGGGATACACCCAGGGTCTAGGGTGGGTGTAAGATGTATGCAGTACTGGCTCTTCTAGAACAAGGCACTACTTCTCCATAATTATTCAGCACTTAAAGGAGACTAGGATGCGGGGCAGAGAACAGAGCTCACAGCAGCACAGTCCTGCATCTGAACCCATTCATAAAAGCAAATTCTTATTTCACAATTTGCTAGAGGCTGATCATGCAACTGTCACAGACAACATCAGGAGGGACCAGTCATGGAGACAACACCCTCTAGCGGACTGAAAGGGACACTTCACAACCTTTGGTAACAATGGTTCACAGTGGTGGGCCTGCACTTACAGCAAATCCAAGTGGATGGTTTTGGGGAAACCCCAAGAACAATGGCCCAGTTTACTCTGGATTTAGCTACGTGTAGGCTAGGAATAATGGGTTCTAGTTTGGGAGGAGCAGGTCTAGTGGTTAGAGTGTGTGTGTGTGGGGGGGACTCTGGACTCCTGAATCCTTTCCTTAGTTCTCTGACTCTCTTGTGACCTCACATGAGTCACTTATCCTCTTTGTGCCTCTATTTTCCCACTGGCAAAGTGAGGATAAAACCTGCTTCACAGAGAGCATGTGAGGCTCAGGATTTTAGATCCATGGACAGAAAGCGCTAAGTAAAGGATTAGACATGGAAAAGGCTCTGAAGTCAATTGTAATGCAGTCTATCCTCACTTGAAATTTAAGTAGGCCAAGAATCAGGCCATGAAGACTTAGTTCCCCTCTCAAGCCTCGAGACAAGAGCAGTCACACCCATAAGGACATTCATGCCCTGGAGAGGGCAGAGTATTTGCACTGCCCCCTTCCCCAGGGTACCACAGTGGGAAGCCACAGTCAGTGTCTACCTGACACACCACAGAAGCCCCACCAGTTGAGGCTGTAGAGCGGAGGCTCTGAAACAGCATGTTCCCTGCCTGCCCTGTCCATGGCCCTGCCCCGGGCAGCACAACACAATTTTCAGGCTGTGATGAGCTAACGTGTGCTCTCAGTAGAGGGAAGCTGTAGTCACCACAACCTATACCCTCATGGACTTTCTGCTCCTGGGAACCTTACATCCTGGTTTATGCCGGCAGAAGTCGGTTTTGGTTTTTTTTTTTTTTTTTGCCAGAGATGAATCAAATCAGTGGACTTTAAGAGAACTGCCAAGTTATAGGAAGTTCTCGCTCGTTGTTACTATTATACAGTCGCATTATTGACTGTATGTTATTCTGAAGTGGTATAACACTAAGAGCAGAGTGTTATTGTTTTCCTACTAAGAACAAACAAACACACACACACACACCAAACGTGCAGCTACAATAAGGCAACAAATGTTAAAGTATGTTGGAGCTTCCTGAAAACATAGGATCCAGTTCAGGGGCAGGGCAGGGCAGGGCGGCACCTGACCAGCCTGCTAACAGGAACAAAGGGCAAAGTACATTCAACTACTGCAAGCTATGATTCAGCATGGGGAGAAACCAAGAAGAAAAACTGGGGTAACTTGATTGCTGTGCCAGATGATGGTCCGACATCTCACCTGGTACCACAAGGAACATTTTTCACCTCATCTGTCTGCAATGTAGTCTAGAGAGAGAGAGAGAGAGAGAGAAAGAACAAAGATTCAGTTAAGAGCCAGCCTGCTTACAGTACAAGAGTTATGTAGTTCCTTTGTTTTTCAGCAGCTTTCCTGTCATCTTACAGAGTATCTCCTCTCAGGTTCCTCATTACATCACCCCTTTGTCCTGGAATAGCCTGGGGAACTGCAAAAGCCAGAACTAAATCTGCTTCTATTGATTCTTCCGCCATCTGCTGTCCAGCGCTTGTCAGCTCTAGGGATAAACCTTAAAGCCACTTGTCCAAAGGTTGCTCAACAGAAAGAATGCATCACTGCATAATTCTTTGAGAGCATTTGCCAGTTATCTAGCCTGCAAGTTTACTGGACAGGTTCTAAGTCCCCACTTTGGAATGTTTATTCCCCTGCTTGAAAGAAAAACTGGGGAAAAGAAAGATGTACCATCCCAAGAGAAAGATCATGGGGAAAAAGCCCAGAAAATTCAAAGCAGGCCTGGGGCAACTCCAGTAATGCAAACCTTGCAGCAGTCTGTTGTATCTAACCGAGGCTGGAGTAGGAGGAACTACAAAAAGGGAGAACGTAATGCAAAAGACCATTTACAGTGCAGGGTCTCTATGTCCCCTTCTGCTCTGGGGGAAAATGGCCCCATGCAGAGGTCCTACACAAGCCTTATGTACCCACAGGGCTTTAAGTGGTACATATGCCTTGCATTGGCCCTCTGCACATAGGCCATTTTCACCCTTTGTGCAAGTAGAGTCTGACCAACTCCCACTGACTTCAGTGAACACTGGATCAGGTTCATACCAAGCATAAGGGCATTTCCCTCTCCTGCCTAGATTCTCCTCTGGGAGGTTTCTGAGAGTGCCATCATCAGTCTTGTGCCAGCAACATCACAGGTTGTTGCCCTGGAAAAGATTGTGATGTCCCAAATGCAGCATTCTCTGACCAACTTGGTGGGAAAACACTAATGTAAGCAGACAAATGCAAAAATACCTGCACTGATTTGTAGGAAGTTATAAAGGGGAGCATAAGGTGGAAGCCAGGTCCACTGGTGGAAGTCAGCAATGCGCCACCTCTGCAGGAGAAGAAACAAAGAGAAGAACGGTACACAGTTTATTCACAAGTATCTGCAGATCCTTTGACTATAGGAAGGCACGGAAGCATTAAAGATTAGATGCACTGAAAAGGTAAATAAACTGACATCATCTTGTCACTTCCAAACACAGACAGATATCTGCAAATATATATGCATTTGTCATCTGTGCTTGGACACTTTTCTCCTTTAATTTAAGTGCTTGATACAGTTTGTGTACCCTGAATTCAGAGCATATTGAAGACACTTTAGATAATGAGCAAATACTAAAACCATACAAGCTCTTCCCATCTCTAATAAGAAAAGGAAAAGTTGTTCTCTGTGGTTGTGGGGGGTTGGTTTTGCTTTGTCACAAGCCACATCCAATTGCCAGTTAGGATATGAAAAGTCACCAGCTAGCTAAGAGTCAGACACACAGCATTATGATTGCGGATTTGAAAACCTTTTCAAAGTTATGATGAATACATGAGGAAAGACTTTAGCAATGAATGAACCCTAATGACACAAATAACCCAAAGCAGCTGGAGAGCCCGTCAGTCTCAGAAAACAAATGGAGACGGAATAAATATACCCTAAGACTAAATAGCTGAAAATCAGTGCCATGGGATTTGGACCTTTCACCTCCAGGTCACTGGTTCAAATCCAGCCCAGGCTGATAGTAAGCAAAAGTTATCACCCAACAGCTATTCAGTAGCTTATGTGGAATGAGTTGGTGAGAGGGCCCTCAGTCCAGTCCCCAATGGACAGCTGTCCACATCACAAAAACATGCCCTTACATTTGTCACTAATCACCCCCCTAGTTGGCAGGCTCAGCAGTGGTGCTAAAGGTTGAATAAGCCATGGAGACTGAATTACTCTCTCTCGCACATAGAGATGGTCTCTTTAGGTCAGAGCACATGTATGAGCAGGGAAGCTGATGCTGCCAATGTTTTATCTTATCTGAGGATGAACAGAGGACTTAAATCCTCATGGCTGTCAGGTCTGCACCTTTCACCAACATCACTCACTCCATAGTCAGTCCCTCCTTCACCTGCCAGCCAGCCAAGACCATACATTGAACTTCTGTTTCTCGCCTAACACAGCTGATATCATCACAAGCACCTGAAGCAGAGCAGAGAGCTGCAGTCCTTATTTCAATATCAGGGTTATGGGGTGTCATCAACTCTTCTGGGGAAAACACAGAAGCTCAAACTCAGACTTTACATCCAGGTGAAGGAGGATGAGTCACAAGATATTTCATACTAAAGTGGAATTACTGATAATTTCTAAGACTGCTTGAGTGTCTTCTGTTACCAATCTGGGACCACAAACTATGTCTTTCCCCAACTCCACCCCCCTTCGATAGAATATTGGCGTCTGATGGGGAAGCCATTGGGTAGTGGTTTCAAAATACTGTGAATCCAAACAATATTCCAGACGGATGTCTTACCTATAATAAACACCAATATGTCCTTCTTCAATTTTGTGTACTGCAGAGAAGAGAGCTGCAGCCAGAAAACTAACAGACAGCGCTGCTATCGCACCTAGTTGGGCCATCCCTGAGAGCACAGCCTAGGGAAAGGGAATGTAGAGCACGAGATCAGAGATTGAGGCAAACTGAGAAATATTTAACTAAATGTACTCAGCTGACTACTAACACCAGATCGAATAACTACTATACTTCCAGCAGAGGATCTCAAAGTGCTTCACAAAAATTAAGCCCCTCAGGTATTCCCAGGAGGTAGGTTTTACTCCCATTTTATAAACAGGGAAACTGAGGCAGAGAACTCACATGCCCGTTGTCACAGAGTGAATCTGTAGTAGAGCTGGGAACTGAACTCAGAAGTCCTGACTCCAACTCTCCTGCTCTAGCCACTGGACAACATCTCAGCTCTGTCTCTCTCTCTCTCTCTCTCTCTCTCTCTCTCTGTGTTTAGATTTACTAAAATATTAGTTTTAAGACATAATCTACCAGTGCATTTGGGGTACAGTTAAAGGAACCAGAAAGCCAAGAGCCTAGTGCAACTTCCACCTCACATTATTAGTGTAGATATCCTATCCTCCAGGCTCAGTCTCCGTGGAGTTTAAAGCTGTTTTGCTATAGTAGCGACATGCACAAGTGGCACACGCAGTTTGTGTGATGTGGGCACATTAATTCCAGGAGTTACACATGCCCCTCCACAGGAGGGGAGGCCTCTTGCCGTCCTGACCAAATTATACAGGCTGCCCAACAAAGCAGCAGGTGCAGCTCTGCCACTGTAATTTTGACCTGCGCCCACAGAATGGTCATTGCATGTTATTTCCCAACAAACCATTATTTACGATTTGTAAATATCAGAAAAAGCGCACACGGGAGCGCATAGGATCTTAAGGAAAGGTTACTTAGAACCATAAATCCTTAGATGTTATACAAAAAACACCACGTCTCTTTCCTTTTCCGGGGAAGGCTTTGAGCCATGCTATAGACACGGGGTATAATTCGTAACCACAAACACAAGGCCAAACGTATTTGCTTATTAAGTAGCTCATACCCTCAGGCACTAAAAGGAATCCTAATACCCAACCCAAGCTGCTGCCATCTCCTTCCCTCCTCCCCCAGCCGCACCCTTCCCACCCTTTTGCTGCTGGTTTACTCAGACTCTGGTCTTGGGTTAGATTGTAAATTACGCTGGGGAAGGGACCCTGTCTCGGTCTTTTCACCCGTGCGGTGCCTGCCTGACCTGGGGGGCTGGATAAACCACGGTCACCCCCTGCCTGCCTCTGGGGTTGAAGCAGCCATAAGGGAAACCTCAGACAGCAAACTCCAGGAGGAGCTGTGCTTAAATGAGCCTTCACTCCGCAGGGGCTGAGCCCTGAGGAGAAGGGGGGCACCGGTCCCAGGTTTGGGGGCAGCGGAGGGGGGGGGGTGAGCCCTGAGGAGAAGGGGGGGCCGGTCCCAGGCTTGGGGGCAGCGGAGGGGGGGTGAGCCCTGAGGAGAAGGGGGGCGCCCGTCCCAGGCTTGGGGGCAGTGGGGGGGGGTGAGCCCTGAGGAGAAGGGGGGCGCCCGTCCCAGGCTTGGGGGCAGCGGAGGGGGGGGTGAGCCCTGAGGAGAAGGGGGGCGCCGGTCCCAGGCTTGGGGGCAGCGGAGGGGGGGGGGTGAGCCCTGAGGAGAAGGGGGGCGCCGGTCCCAGGCTTGGGGGCAGCGGAGGGGGGGGGTGAGCCCTGAGGAGAAGGGGGGCGCCGGTCCCAGGCTTGGGGGCAGCGGAGGGGGGGGGTGAGCCCTGAGGAGAAGGGGGGCGCCGGTCCCAGGCTTGGGGGCAGCGGAGGGGGGGGGTGAGCCCTGAGGAGAAGGGGGGCGCCGGTCCCAGGCTTGGGGGCAGCGGAGGGGGGGGTGAGCCCTGAGGAGAAGGGGGGCGCCGGTCCCAGGCTTGGGGGCAGCGGAGGGGGGGCTGGAGAGAGTCCAGCCCTGGTGTGGAGGGGCCCATCACGGGGAGGGGGTCCCGGAGGGGAGGGGTCCCCGAAGAAGGAGTGGGAGCCTGGGAGGGGAGCTGGCCCTGTGGGGGAGGGGGCCGGGATCCCCAGGGTGGGCGGGCCCTGGGGGCAGGAGAGGGAAGGGACAACCCTCGGGGAGCAAGGGGGGGCTGGCCCGGCGGAGCGGGGGCAGGGATCTAGGCCGGGGGGGGGGCGTGGAGGAAGGGTTCCCGCACTCACCGCCTGCTGCAGCGACTTCCGGGTGTCGCCGCGCTGACGCTGATACCATCATCACTGCGCGCCGCCCCCGGCCCCGCGAGCCCTGCAGTTCCAGCGGTGGCTCCGCCAGGGGGAGCCAGAGACTCACGCCCTGGCTTGTGCGTGGGGTCCGCGCCGGCCTGCCAGTGCCAAGGCGGGGCGGGCTCCTGGGTCCTATTCCTGGATCCCGCACCGACCCACTGTGCAGCCCCGGACGCCTGGGTCCTGTTCCTGGGCCTGGCTCCCACACCGACCCACCGTGCAGCCCCGGACGCCTGGGTCCTGTTCCTGGGCCTGGCTCCCACACCGACCCATCGTGCAGCCCCGGACGCCTGGGTCCTGTTCCTGCGCCCGGCTCCCACACCGACCCACCGTGCAGCCCCGGACGCCTGGGTCCTGTTCCTGGACCTGGCTCCCACACCGACCCGCCGTGCAGCCCCGGACGCCTGGGTCCTGTTCCTGCGCCCAGCTCCCACACCGACCCACCGTGCAGCCCCGGACGCCTGGGTCCTGTTCCTGCGCCCGGCTCCCACATCGACCCACCGTGCAGCCCCGGACGCCTGGGTCCCGTTCCTGCGCCCGGCTCCCACACTGACCCACTGTGCAGCCCCGGACGCCTGGGTCCTGTTCCTGGGCCCGGCTCCCACACCGACGCACAGTGTAGCCCCAGACTCCTGGGTCTTTTTCCTGGCTCCCACATTGACCCACCATGCAGCCGCAGACTCCTGGGTTCTATTCCTGGGCCTGGCTCCCACACCGACCCACTGTGTAGCCCCAGACTTCTGGGCCCTTTTCCTGGCTCCGATGCTCACTTGTTATGTGGCCATCAGTTTGCCATGGTCCTATGCCTCTTTCCAAACTGCCTCACCCCTGTGGCCCATGAGTCCTGGGTTCTGTTCTCAGCTTTGATACCGAGGCTTCTTATAACATATAGTCTATATAGATATGTATATGATTTATAGTCCCAGCTCTGTCACTGACTTACCAAATGAACGTGCACAAGTCATTTCGTCTTGACTTGAAGCCATTGACTTTCAATAGGCTCCTAAATCTCTGTTGAAGATGAGAGATTAGGTCCATCAATGGCTATTAGCAAAGATGGTCAGGGATGCAATCCCGTGCTCGGGGCGACGCTAAACCTCTGACTGCCAGAAGCCAGGCAGGGAAGACAGGGCTGGATCACTCCATAATTGCACTGTTCCGTACAATCCCTGAAGAACTGGTACGGGCCACTGTTGGAGACAGACTACTGGGCATGATAGACCACGATCACCCAGCATGGCAGTTCTTATGACTTACATGCTTTTGAAAATTTTACCCTTAGCCTTTTTGCACCTCAGTTTCTGCATCTGCAAAATGGGGGTTGTAATGAAAGTCTGTGAATTAACATTTGTAAATGCCTTGGCTGAAAACTCTATATGCAGCCAGCTCGGGTAAGTCACGCTCAGCTGACTGGCTGCAAGCACAATTCCATGCTGGGAAATTCAGTGCACGCAGTACTGCTGATAGTTGGCATTGCAGAACCAGCTAGCATCCCAGGTGTCTGCAAGTTGGTGGACACAGTCACTCTTGAAATACAGAGACAGGATGGGTGAGGTAATATCCTTTATTGGATCAACTTCGGTTGGTGAGAGAGACAAGCTTTGGAGCTTACTTAGCCAGAGCTCTTCTTCAGGTAGCCTGAAAGCTTGTCTCTTTCACCAGCAGAAGATGGTCCAATAAAAGCTTTTTCCTTACAACATGGCTACAACAACACTGCAAGCAACTCTTGAAATGTACAGTTTTCAGCTTTCTGAAAGGAACCAGGGCTCTGCCGCTTCCCTTCTTTATCTATTACCCACACCACGTGATACGCTACAGCATGGACTTCTGTCGGAGAACTAGCAGTAGCCACTTGGCTCCATCAAATTAGTAAATTACATTCACACACAGGAATAGTTTTCTACAAATGCAAGTGTGCAAAAGATTTCTTTAGAACTCCGTGGCCTGGAGCCATTGTTCCGCTTTGGGAGCTGCCCTGCTGTCAGAGCTCATGGCTGTGACCTCAACACAGTGAGGGCTGGCCAGTCGAGGCCAAGGAAAGCCAGATGCTGAAGAGTTAGCTTGGATTGCCCCCCCGTGATGGTACTATAGGGGGTGCTGTGCAGCTTGGAGGTGCTGTCTTTTGGATAAAATGTTTGGGTTTTTTAGGTGTGGGTGAAAGTGACTGAAACCCACCCATAATGCTGAGAAGTAGCATTAGACAGGTCTTTGGCTACAGGGGGTTCAAAATGTCCCGGAGGAAGGTATGGGCAGGAGCAGACTAAAGAGGCCTTTTCCCTGTAAAGGGGCTAGCAGCAATGGGGGGGAGTTAGATAGTTGGACAGGGGGGCAGTGCTGGAGAAGCCTTTGTCCCACAGTGAGGCTGAGACAGATACATTTCTATTCTACCTGCCTTAATTTTCTTTCTGCATGGGAAAGATTTCAGCAAGTTTCTTTGGAAATCAAAAACTCCTGAACTGCACCTGACTGACACTAATCCAATGTCAATCTCAAACTGCGAAGTGGCTGTTAGACCATGTCACAAATTCTTTGCCTCTCTTATTCCTGGTTTGACAAATCTGTAGGTGATTTAAAAAATCTGTTTCCTATTCAGATGCACTTTTGGCCAGACTGAGGAGTAATAATAAGAAAAGTGACAGACCATGCAAAAATATATTAAATCTTCAGCATCCATAATTGTTGAAGGGGACTTAAGAAATATAGAAAAGACATATAAAATGTCAATAAAGGAGAATAATTTGATCTTTACACTTGATAGATCTCCCAGGGTATATATAACAAACCTGTCAGAAGAATTCAGCACCATTTAGAAATAAGGAATGAAATATCTGCAATATTTGTCAATTCAAATTTTACAGCTCTTAAATAAGTGCAAAGGGGCACCTGGGATGAAATATGCCCTGGATTAGATTTTTTAAATGCTTGCCCAGATTTAAGGCCTTGATAAAATGTATTAAATCTTTAAAGGTTTTAATGAATCTAGTGTGTGTTTCATAAATCAAGAACTGCTGTCCAGCCACCTCTTGGTTTAATAAGAGTAAACTAGGAAATTGCTCTGAGCTGAAACAAAATACATATAATATTTAGAAGTAATAGATTTTTAAAAGCAGGGTGTTTTTTGGCTCACCAATGGGGTTTTGCTTCATAACGCTCAAGCTATATTGTTACTCTGAATGGGAAACCATCTGTGGCCATGTGTTTAACAGTATCAAGATGTGAACTAGCACAAAGGTAAATATTACTTGTAATAATCCTGGGGGAGGGGGGAGCCAAGAAATCATTATTTTTAGACCCGGGGCCAGGAACACGAGGTGCTGTCTGTGCCGCTGCTCTCTGTTTTTTAACAGCAGAGCCTTTTTTATATTAACAAATGGTTTACTACATCCACTTCTCTCTAGTGCTTGAAAACTTTTTTTTCTCTCCTCCGCCACCCATCTTCCCTGGCCTGGTGAAGGGGAGCCCATATACAAATATTTCACAGGTTTTACTGCAAAGTTAATTGAGATGTTTGAAAGTCTTTGAAATATTCTTGTTAACGCCATTGTCTCCTGCCTGTCTGCAGTGTGAAGACCAGGAAAGTCTCTCCCCTTTTAATAAAGGTGCAATATTTTATTTCATTACCTTCCTCCTGGCCCTTTACAAGCCCTGGCTACAAAAGCATAAAAGGGAATGACTGATAATGGATTAGAACAGGTGGACAAACACCATGTTAAAAGTGAGCTGGCTCTTTGTCCATTGTCTTCGCGGAAACCAAACATTCTTTGCTCTTTGTGTACAAAAGCTTGTGGTGTTGTTAAGCTCTGCAGGAGACAAATCTGTGGCCCCCATAAAGTGCTGTGTAAAAGTCTGTCTAACCTCATTAACTGTCACAAGTAACAATACTGAGCTGGCGAAAAAGGCAATTTTGGGCTTGTTGGTCATTAATCACTGCTTGACAGTTGTGAATAGAGGTGGAAAAACTATGTCCCCATGGCTCCTGCTTTGGAGTTTAAGGTTAGCCCAGTGTGTACCATGTTACTGGGAGATGTGGGGCTTTGGGTTAATAACAACACCACAGTCAGGGGGCAGGAATCTCACACTATCAAATGGGCCCTTAATGAGGCTTGTATGTTACCTCTCAGTTGTCATGTCTGTGCTGCAAGGATGTAGCCCAGATATGACTGACATGGTGCCTGTCACTGCACCCCGCCCCAGTGAATACACTCTACCTTTGCAAGGAAGGGCTGCAGCCAAAGGGCGTGCAAGGGGACATAGCATTCCTGGTAACAATGGGGAGCTGGAGGACCCTCTTTAGGGGCTCCAGGGGGGAGTGGCACAACTCCCATTGACTTCAGTGTGAGAGTGTCACAATACGTAAGCTATATAACTGGCCAGAGAGTTTTCCATCTCTTGATGAAGGGAACTGGGACAGGTGATGTAGCTGTTGCATGACTGCAGGTGCTGACTAGCTAGATCCAATGGAAGTGTAGGATCCCGGTGACTCGATGACGTCAGGGACTATTAATGGGATGAGGAAGGCTTTAGCTCCATCTCACCTCTTTAAAGCCTCATAGAGAGTTCTTAGGATCCAGCACCAGCTGTTTCATGGCTGGTGTAAAGATCTCAGCCAAGTTCCCGGTGGGGAAGCATCCCTGTTAAAAAGCAAAGAGGAGAACACCTCCAAAGCTGGTACTGATGCCCTTGCTGATAGTCCCAGGAGGGAGGGCCGGGATTGCAGGGAGCATGAAGACTGAGCTGCCCTCTCACATCTACAGGTGGTCTGCACTGAACTGGAAAGGGAGCCTGAGGGGAGCTTGGGTTGTACCTCTTCTGTGTAGAGGAGATTTCAGATTCCAGAAGCCCCGGTCCCATTACATGGAACTACTGCTGTGTTCTCTGCTGCACACAGAGCAAGGCACTACTGGTAAATGATTTTCTAGCCCTGTGTCTGAATCCTTGACTGTCTCCAGTAATGATGACTCCACAGCTTACCTTTATCACTGCTTGCTGCATTGCCTGAGGATGCCTTAGAAGAGTTATGAGGCTTGTTTGCAGCCCTACCCCCTCAGACTGTGATCTCATCATCAGCTGAACAGGCCTGGCCCTGGTCAGGATTTGCATGAGAGACCTCAGAAAAGCTTCAGAAAGGGCTGCTAATGTCTGGGTAGATGGTGCTCTCCACTGGTCTGGACTCAACCCATACCCCACCATGATGTGAAGGGAGTGCTCCGCTGATGGAGGAGTCATCCTTAAGACGAGCCATAAAAATCAGGCCTTAATTGTTCATGATCTTTAATGATCCCCTGGCGTTTTTATTATTTGTACTGTGGTAGCATCTGAAATGAACTAGACACGGTACACCAGGAGTAGGCAACCTATGGCCCGCGTACCAAAGGCAGCATGCGAGCTGATTGTCAGTGGCACTCATACCGCCCGGGTCCTGGCCACCGCTCCGGGGGGCTCTGCATTTTAACTGAATTTTAAATGAAGCTTCCTAAACATTTTAAAAACCTTATTTACTTTACACACAACAATAGTTTAGTTCTATATTATAGACTTGTAGAAAGAGACCTTCTAAAAACGTTAAAATGTATTACTGGCACTCGAATCCTTAAATTAGAGTGAATAAATGAAGACTCGGCCCACCACTTCTGAAAGGTTGCCGACCCCTGCTGTACACCCTTATCAAGAGGCCCTGCCTCAATAGCCCTCTAGTGCTAACCCCGCTGTCGTGGCCAAATTCCACATGAGTTCTGTCTCCTTAAATTCTACATCCCGCTATTTCTCCCTGCCCATGCACTGCCCATTGCAGCTACTCCTGCCTGCAGGACCTTTCCCCATGTCTTATGCTAAGCTGTTGGGAGTGTTGCCAGTACCATTAAATTGATTGCCAAATTCCCGACAAAAGACATTGGTTATTTTCTGGGTGGTACTGAGTTGGTGCCCTCCGCTCCCTGTGGCGACACACACGCTGGGGCCTGGATGTAAAACCGAACTGTCAGCTGGAGGTGTGACCAATTAACATACCCACTCCTCTATTGTTCTGGAGGAGGAGATGGGGCCAGAATACAGCCAGACCACCAAGGAAAGTGCATAGCACATTCTGGGGAACGGTAACACCTTAAGAGCCTCGGAGACTAATATCCTCTACTCGTAGAATAAGTACAGCAAAGGCAAGGGCAGTGCCCCTTTCTGCCCCTTTCTCCCACACTTCTCCACCCGCCACTGTGTGGGCCAGTCTGAACCAACCTCTGAGTGTAAGAAGGGAGTTCAGTCTCCCGGGCCCAGCCATTCCTTGGCCCTTCTGCTGACACTGCCAATATGGCTGGGTATTAACAGCCCCCACAATGACAGCTCCAGCTCCTGCTTTCTTGCCAGGCGGCTCTTCGGTTCCAACTCGTTTGGGCAAAATTGCTGGGGAAAAGAAATGAGGCATTTCTCTAATAATGATGCCTAATAATTATTTAATAAGTTGTTTGTAAGGCGCCTTGAAGATGAAAAGCTCTGTGTAAGCATTATTATTATTTACAGACGGCTCCGCTAGTACTTCTACCCTGGAGACGTGATCAACTGGAGTTGAAAGGTGGATGTTTTCACATAGGTAGTTTGCTTGGATCTGAACATCTTTTATTGTGATAATAATTACTATTATTATTGTCATGTCTTCCCTAGGGCTCAATCCTGCAACACAGGAGTAGTCTTGCAATGGAACTACTTGCTTCCCATGCATTAGGAATGCAGGATCAGCACAGCAGACTGTAAGCTCTTTGGGGCAAAGACCATGTCTTTATTCTTTCTGGGTGAAATTCATGCATATGTAGGGGGCTAGCACAGGGCTCCACATCACCTAAATCCTAAGATTTAAGGGTGCACTGGCCTTAGGGTGAATTTCAGTGCTGAGCACCCTTATGGCATTATACACAAAGGCTAAATCCAATAATAACCATGCAGTGCCAAAGATGCAAGAAAAGGCAAATTAACACTTAGAAGGACGAGGTACCGCTGGCTACACTGAGCCAGATTTTCAATGGGGAGAGGATTCATGAGAAGATAAATGGTTCATTGTTAAAATGGGGCTAGCAAAAGTAGTCCCTTCTATTCAGGATGCTGTTGCTGTGATACCAGGCCAAGGGAAACAAATCCAGTGGAAGTATGGGGTGCTGGAACTACGGGTGTGAGGGGTGCTGCCACACCTCCTGGCTTGAAGGGGTTTCCATCACACACAGTTTGGTTCAATGGCTCTCAGCACCCCCACTGTACAAATTGTTCTGGCACTCCTGGCAGAAGGAGATGGCAGGAGAAGGAGCTTTCTGCAAGGGATGTGTGAACACTCAGTGACAGCATTACAGTAACAGCCCATGTCCAGAAATGCCAAAAGGAAATGCACCCCTTCATTATTCCTTCCCAGAGCTGTCACCCGCACAGCTGCAAAAGGCTAAACTTGGTAAGCAGGACAGCCTGGTATTTCAGGGCTTGGAGGTAATTACAAAACGGCTCTGTAACATGTTACAGCCCCTGAAACACAGAGTCGTGAGCAGGCCTGCCGTTGGAAACAAAGAATGACCATCCCATTGTGTTTGGGTCAGATGAATGTGTGCCTGGCCATCTATCGTGTTATTTCGATTGTATTCATGTGTGTGTAAGGTTTCTGTCACATGTAGTTCACATGCATATGTGTATGACCATTATGCCACGGTCATATGCCTCCTCATGATTTTGGGAAGGAGTGAAGTGATTTGGAAACATTTCCAGATGTCGTGAAATCACTTAGCTGAGTTGAGACTGGTTAAGATGGAGCAACTCTGGAGGGACCTGAGAAAGCTTAGCTGGGCAGGGTGTTGACAGATGAAATTCAGAGTTGACAAGAGCAAGGTAATTCACATTGGAAGGAACAGTTTGAACTACTCATTCCCATTGCTGGGTTCTAAATTGCCTGTAATCATGTGCGCCCTTAACTCTGACCATAAATATACACCAACACTCACAGATTGTAATTCTATAGATACTGATTTGGCATGACAGTTCCCACCAGATGTTCTTAGATCACATATATATATATGTAAGACCATCTCATCACACTTAGGTTATATGTATGTGTATGTCTGCTGTTATTTAAAGCAAGTAACTGCACCAACCAAATCCCGCCTTCATTGAAGGGCTTGTTTCATAAACTGGATCCAGGAGGCTTGCATGATTTTGCAGCCTGCCTGTAGTTTCAGGAGCTGGCAGAGATAAAAAACACCTGGTTTAAAAATCAAAGTTTTGTAATGAAAAATTGCATACGGGTGGGGCTTGCAAACAGCTATGTAAAAATAACCCTATTCAGTTGTAGAGTAGGTAAAATACTTTCATTTCCCTGATTATACGATAGCTTCTGAGCCTGAGCCTGCATTCCCAGCACAGCCAAAATGCCCACTGAAGCCAATGGGCGTATACTCAGAGTCCTCTGCTACATGAAAGCAGCCTAAGGCTGCTGCATTTTCACCAACCTGCTTCCTCAGCAGAAGCCAAGGACTTTGCAACACAAAGCTCAAATTTATGGGCAGCTGGTACCACCGGGACAACAGAACATCAGGCAAAACAGGACAGGCATGAATACAGCAGACAATGGGTCTTGTTTCATAACATTTTAAATCAGTTCTGTATAACAGCATGAACCGGTTTGCTGCCTGGGTACATATATGTTCCCCATCACCATGGTATCTGAGTGCCTTGCAGTCATTATTCATCCTTGCAGCAGTCCTATGAAACAGTGCTATTATCCCCATTGTACAGGTGGGAGCCAAGGTACAGAGAGACTAAGTGACTTGGCCAGGATCACAAAGGGAATCTGTAGCAGAGCAAGGAACTGACTGCTGGTCTCCTAGGTTACAGGCCAGTGCCTCAACCTGTAGACCATCATCTCGGCCAAAGCTGGCTAGGCAATTGTGTTGCCTGGCCCCTGGAGGAGGCAAGCTCTCTTCTGCTGTCCCCTCCAACAGACTGTTAAAGGGCCCGTGAGGGATCATTAGCCCGCATGACAATCCAGTGCCTCTTAGCTCAGTCCCTGGCAATTTTGTGACACACTTTTGAAAAACAAGGTGGGAGGGAGGGGGAGAAAAAAATACGTAACAAATTGAGTCTATTGAACATTATTTGCAGATTATGGTGCAGAATTGTGTTAAAGTATGTCTGAGCTCATTAAATGTCAGCATTAACAATACAGCACTTGGCAATCAAGGCAGTTCCCTGGCTGTTAGTCATTAATCACTCTCTGACACTCCTGAATTGGAAACTAGGAAACTGTTCTCGTGTTAGATGTACCTATTTTCCTTCCCTGCAATCACGGCATGAAAAGTTTTCTTTGACTTTCTGCCTACCAGAGCCTCAGTCATGGTGATAAGGAGAAAGGGTCCTTATTTCATTTAATAGGTATTTATTGGGAGCTTAGGGCATATAAAGAACAGAGTTTATATTTAAGTTTTTCTAACCATCATTATAAAATATTTTACAACACAGACAAATTTTACAAACCCAAGTAAACTTTCAAGGGGGCATCACAACTGTGTAGATGTTTTCAACACAAAAGGATTAAAAAGAGAGTTAAAATACTTTACATTTCAAGAGCACCTTTCATATCTCTCTATTGCTGCCCCCATAACATGGTATCTGAGCCCTTGCAAGCATTTATTTTTAAGTGTATTTATCCTTACAGACTCCTGTGAGGCAGGGCAGTGGGATTATCTCCACTTTACAGATGATGAACTGAGGCACAGGGTCATATAGAAAATCGGTAGAAAAGAACTAAGGTAGCACCTAAAGCACCAGGCCATCCGTCCTACTATTAGAGAAAGACTGAAAGAAGATTGCAAAAAATAGGTTTGTTTAATTTGGAGAAGAGAAGACTGAGAGGGGACACGATAGTTTTTAAGTACATAAAAGGTTGACCTGTCACAAGGAGGAGGGAGAAAAATTGTTCTTAACCTCTGAGGACAGGACAAGAAGCAATGGGCTTAAATTGCAGCAAGGGAGCTTTAGGTTGGACATTAGGAAAAGCTTCCTAACTATCAGGGTGGGAATAAATTTCCTAGGGAGATTGTGGAATCTCCATCATTGGAGATTTTTAAGAGCACCTGTCAGGGATGGGCTAGATAATACTTAGTCCTGCTCTGAGTGCAGGGGACTGGACTAGATGATCTCTAGAAGTCTCTTCCAGTCCTTCGATTCTATGATATCACACCCAGTACTGCTGAAATGCAGCCATCTCTGAGATGGGAGGATGCTGCCAAAGATGGTCCATAACAATAGGGTAAAGGATATTTTGGCTGGAATATTTGGATATTTTTGTGTGGAACGGTGTTTATGTTCCTGGGCAGTTCACTCAGATGTTATGGTGGGCACCAATTTAAGAACCTGAACAGCAAGATAGCTAGAGGTATGAAAGACTGTTGACCCCACTGGGATTGGAGGCAGAGGCTGCATGGGCCTATGTAAATAGTCTTATAACACAATAGTCCTCCATAGGCTTATACTTAGAGGACAAGGAGAGGGCATGTTAATAAATGATGAATTACCATAGAAAACATCCCCTTCTCATTGCAAAGGGATCCGTAACCTGATTGGATCTGATGCATTTGCACATCAAACATTCCAGTTTTCCATAAACAAAAAAGCTCTCTCCTGGCACCTAGTCTTTCACGGCGTGTTTGCAGTTACAGCAGCATTGTTGGCTACCAAGCACAGATAATGGCCTCTGATGTCAGCCTTGCGACCTCAGCCTTCTTGCCACAGACCATCTCGCAAAGCAAGCTAGCCTCTGAGCGCAGAACTTGGGCTGTTCCAGACCAGAAGGAAGTCCTCACAGAGAGATGTGCCAAAGCCCCTCAGAGGCAGCCTGTGAGAGAGAGAGCCAGGTGGCAGGGAACAGGAACAGGCTAGGAGAGCCTGATCCATGGGAATGGGAATGTGGCGTGTGATCCTGGAGGAACCTGGATGTGGTTTAATTGATGTCTGCTCATTGTCAGACACCCCTGACTTTCTATTTGTTTTTCCCCCTTGCAGCCTGATCTCATTTTGCACTGTTTGCACTCAGCCAGTTCCCAGCAGCAGCAGCCATGGGCTGGAATGCAGCTGCCAGAATGGGGAGGGAAGCAACTTTCAATGCAGTGAGACATACCATCACTACTGGGATGTCGTAGATCCCAGCCTCAAGTCACAGGCTCCTTCGGGACAGGACGGAGCTCTATTGCTTAACTTCACCTCCCACCTTGAGAAGCACCAGGGGAAACCCGGAGCAGCGCTGGAGCTGAGCACTGGCAGGCCTATGGAATTGTCCCAGCCCTGGAATTGCAGCACTTGGGGAGCTTGCTGAGCACTCCCTGTTCTGATGGAGGCCATCATGGCTCAGTCCAGGAGTTAGCGAGGGAAAGGAAATGCAGAGAGCTGGACACTCACTGAGGGGAACTTGCCCAGAGGCTTTTCATTCACTTAATCTTCCAGACGCCAACCCAGAGCCAGCTGCCAGGATGCCAGGTCATCTTCTCAGTAAATAAAGGAGCAATGTTCCCAGCCCCCGCTCCCTTTTTTAAGAGAAAATGATTAATGGTTCTTAGAAACCACAATTCATCCAGGGAAAGAAAGTAGATTTACCCAGAACATGCATGAGAATTAGTGCTCAGATCAGTTCCTAGGGGCAGGCGAGGGGAAGCTAATGGCAAACAGAACCCATCTGTGCAAAGAGCGAGAGAGAGAAATGCCCTTGCAAACATTCTTGCTAGAGAAGTTCCGATAAAACAGGCATGGGGGAAACTTCCAAAAATCTGGAGCCGCTTTGGGCGAAAGTCTCCTGGCAACAGGCTGCCTAGTGAGATTCCAGTCTTCAGTCACTCTATCTAGACTGTTAAGATGGCTGTCATGGGACAAGAAGGATAGTTTAAGGCACTAGTTTAGGACTCAGGATTTCTATTTTTAGTTCCCAGCATTGCCACAGACTCCATGTGTCATCTTTGGCAATTCACTTCATCTCTTCATGCCTCAGTTCCCCATCTGTAAAATGGGGATATCAATCCTTTCTTTGTCTGTCTTGTCTATGTAGGCTGTGAGCTCTCTGTCGCTGGGAATGTCTCACTCTGTGTCTGTAGAGTGCCTGACACAACAGGGCCCTGATCTCAGTTGGGGCCCCTCACTATCAAGCGGGGGGGTGGAGTCAAACCAGTTCCCTTCAGGGGAAAGGTGCAGTGGCTTACAGTTTATTTACAGCAGTGAAAATATCTCACCTTCCACCATAATGGCAGGAAGAAAAACTAATACTTAATCTGCTCGCCCTCCTCCAAAGCATTGCTGTGCTCAGGCAAACCGCACAGACTCAGCTGTATACGAAGTGCAGCTGTCAGCATGTCTGAAGCCTCTTCATTTCAATGCAGTGTATGGAAAATTAAGACGTGGAAAGGGCTTTAACAAGCTCTGAGGCGAGACATGGTATGGTGAGTGATGGGGCAATGTAATTTGGACATAGTAAGAACTGGCCCAAACCTGCGCCAGAAACTTGAATCAACCCTTTTTGGAGAAAGTTTGTAGTGCTTGGTGCAAAATTATTTTTCATTTTTGCTGCTGCCTCTGCACTTCTAGGAGTACAAAGGGGAATCTCCAGAGTGCCATGGGATGTCCACCTGGGCTGGGAACAGAAAAACCTAGGGATCCCACTGGAAGCTTTTTCTTGAGAGATTTGCTGTCTGGAGAGGTTCCAAGATAGTTCCTTTATCCAAACTGTGAATGCTTTAACATAAGCTCCCTCCAGTGCTAGCTTGGGTAACATTGATCAACTCCAACTGACGTTCATAATCCTTAAGGTCAGAAGGGACCATTGTGATCATCTAGTCTGACCTCCTGCACATTTCAGGCCACAGAACCTCACCCACCCACTCCTGAAATAGACCCCTAACCTCTGCTGAGTTATGAAGTCCTCGAATCATGGTTTAAAGACATCAAGATACAGAAAAGTCACCATTTACGCTAGTTTAAAAAACTTGTTTGCTTCTACCCCAGTTAGTTAAAGAAGAGTCCATGGCGTCAGCATACCCCTGCCCTCTACCGGATAGAATCTGAACTGCTCAACTGTGTATCATTTGCCCGATATTGCTAACAGCTAATGGAGAGTTTTCTGTAGCTCAGGGGGCTTTGGGAGCAGGCGGATCTGAGTTCTAACTCCTGCGTTGCTGCATGGCAGGCAGCAGAGTGCCGACTGTGAAGTTGCTGGGGGAGCTTTGGATCTGTGACACGGTCTCTCCGCTGGAACTGAAAGAGTCCCTGGTTCCTCTTGCCCAGGAACCACTGGCCGTTCTGCAGCAGCACCATCATTTATGAGCTCTCCTCGATGCTGCTATCTCAGTTTAGTGTGTGTTGGCTGTTGCTTTACTAGGGAAACGGCCTTTCCGAGCAAAGGGAGGCTGCCCTGCTCCGGTCATTTCAGCCCAGCAGAGCTTGGAGGATTAGAGAAGCTGGCTGAATCAGTGACAAAAATGAATTTCACTTCTGATCAGATGCGAATAAAGGAATGATTCAGGGCCAGCCGCAATAACAGCCACCCTCCCGATCAGGGCTTTGTTACACGACGCTTGCATTCGTGTTGCCGTCATTCCGACTGACGAGCTCAATCACATAATCCTCTCTTGTCAGAGGGTTAGGCTGGGGAACTGGAACAGGCGATGGACTGGTTAGTTTGGAAATATATGGAAAAAAGGTTTTGAGCATGAACGCTGACTTTAATCCAAGCAGCCGCACTCTCTCTCCTGTGCGGCTGTGTAAATGCAGGGCTGGGAGGGAGCTTCCTAGAAAGGAAAGGGCGGCTGGTGGCATGCATTTAAAAGCCAAGCCTAGAGACAGAAACCCGGGTCTCTGCTCTTAATCAAGCAGCCGAGTGACACAAAGCGACTTAACCCAGCTCTGTGCAGCGCGGTCGGGAAAGGAAGCAGTGTTGGCAGCTGATGTGGAGATGGAGACCACAGCCAAGGGCGCTTGCAGTTCTCCCATCGTGGTGAGTTGCTTTTCAGATGCGAAGAAAAACCTCCTAGGATGCTGGTTTATTTCTGGAATTCCAAGAAGGGCCAGGGAAGCCTTGCAGAGGTGCTGAAGCTGAGGTCAGAGATCAGCAGAATCTGTGTGCTTTATTTAGAATATAATACCAGCTACAGAAGATAATAAATGGAGGATGCACACACAGCTACATTCCGTTGGCTGCGGAGTTAATGGATGATCTGACCCAGGCAGTGGAGAGTTGGATTTCCCTATTTTTTTCCCTGCAAATAAATCATAGCTCCAGAGTCCTTTAAACTCTGCAATATGATCTGTTCCATAAGGAAGGGAATGAAAGGCCATGTCCCTCTGGAAGACTCCAGAGCAATAAATCTAACATGTACAAACACATACCAGATTTCCAAATGCATTTATTTTATTGTATTGTTTTAACAGAAAAATCAAACAGCAATAAACTTGGCCCTCATTAGATGCCTCTGTGACAATCCAAAACGCTGCTAATGAATCAGCCTAGGACAGAGGAATGTTGCTGGAAGTAAAATGCCCAATAAGAATCTGACCCAGTGGAAATGCTGTTTGCCATTGAGTTCTGCACTGAGAAGCCTGGCTGACAATGCAAGGGGCCTGATTTGCAGTTACTCTGTCGCTGCACTTGGGAGTAAGGTGGCTTTAAACCAACTTTGCACTCCTTGTAGTCCATGGCCTTTCAGGGCCTGCCTGCCACTTGGTGTATGTTAGAGCAGCATCAGGGCAGCTCGAACTTACACCCTGCTTCTCAAGACCTTGGAAATCAGGAACGGCCGTGATGCAATGCACTCTGGCCATGCCCTCGCCTTACCGATGACATGGCCCCAACATGTCTTGTACACCGGGGGGCTGGGAACAAGGCCACTGCAGAGCCCTTACACCAGCTGTATGCCAGCCCGGAAGGCCCCAGCATAAGCACCAATCTCCGGCGGGCCATATCGAGCCACTTAAAGGCCCTTCTATGCTGCGTGGGGCAGAGAGGCTGTCGCATAACTGAGAACTGGACCTAAGGAATTCAGTTACCCTCTTTCGGCTCCCTTGCTGCTTCCAGGGAAGTGGCAGCTGCAGCAAGAGGAGAAAAAGTTTCAAACCATTCAGTGAAATCCTGCATCACCACTTGCACTGAGGAACACAGGAATGGATGCACCAGGACACATAATTGCGCCTTTGAGTCTTGTGTCCTGCCCCCAGCAGCAGCCAACACCTTATGCTTCAGTGGAAGGCAAAACTGCCCTACAATGCCTCTGGCTGGCTATGCAATGCTGTATGGGGGGCGAAGGGAGGGTGGGAATGTCTTCCTGTCCCCACAATAATCGGTTTACTTATGCTCTGAAGCATAGGGTTTGATTACCTCTGTTTCAGCACATACATATAAATGTAGGGGAAGATTCTATCATCCTCACTCACCTACAAGTAGCCTTACTGATTGGAGTTTATGGCACAACTGCCCACTGCTTAGCAAGAGTTGGTATCCATACCCTATGTGTGACCCCAGAGCCCATGTGTGACCCACCTTCCAAGTCCTTCCTGGGGCAGGCTCAGGTGGATAGAGTGCATGGGGTGGGGTGGTGTATGTGTGTTTTTCCCCCTCTTTCCCGCCTCACTCCACCAGAATCTGAAGCTATGAGACTAAACAGCTGCCCGAGTAAAGTGGTTTGCAAAAGTCTGTCTGAACTCATTAAGCGTCAGGCCAACAATACCCAAACTGGCAATCAGGGCAATTTCAAGGTTGTTGGTCATTAATCACTCTGTGACAATTCTGAAGGGTCCGGTCACTACAAAGAGTTCAGCTGTCTGGGGAAAGTAACTGGAGAGCCCAGGGAAGGGGAATCACATCATGCAAGTGGCCTTTGAGAAGGGGATTACTGCGCAGAACACACACTGCTGGACAGGCATGCTGTTGGCCTGAGGGGAGTGAGGCCACCTGGGAGGGGTAGGCTAAATGGGAGGTTGTAAGGATAATGGGTTTACACTAGAGATGGGATCTCTGCCCTGGTGGACTTTGGAGCAAGATCCAAATCTCCATCTGTAATGGGCCAAACCAAAACCCTAGATCAAAGCAGCCCTGGGAGAGTTCGGGTCAGGATCCACATTGCAACTTGGGCTCATCTCTTCTTGTTCTCCGCACTCTGCTAGGGACTTGGGTAAGAAGGTTTTCACTCCACGGGCAGCACACATGCAGCTGCTTTGACTTTGGACCTTCTGTGAGCACCTTGAGATGCTCCCGTCATAACATTCACCAACGATGCGGTACTAGGGGACAGCCTGTCTCCCTGAAGGGCTATCCCTGCACCCTGGTATGGGGGCATTCCCATCTTGCGCTGCGTGGGGCTGCTCCTGCTCTCTATGACACGCCAGGGCTGCTACCAGAAAGCTCCACCCTGGAAACTCAGGTGACGGGAAGCCTCATGGATCAAATACTCACCAAGGCTTGGCCCCACTCCTTCTTTGCAGCGGTGCCTTCAGCCCAATCCTCTTTTGGGGTGGTGCCCTGCTGATGCCCATGCTATCTTTGTCCTGTGGGTAAACAAGGCCTTCAGTCTGCAGAGCTGTTGAACTTGCATCGCTCACGGGCACCAACCCAATTTAAAAAGAGTTTCAAACACATACACCCGTCCCCGAAAATCTGCTGCTCCTCCCCATCCTGCAGCAAGCAGCAGACACTGCTCCAGCTGGTATGGACCTTCCCCAGGGGTGAGAGTCATGCTGGGAAGTGGCTGGGGAGGCTCAAGGGGAAACTCTGACGTGGATGCATGAGCAGCGCTCCACTGGGGCAGTGGAAGCTCTCTCCAGCCAGCACAGCTGCTCCAGAGTCAGCTTGGAGGGTGATGCAGAGCCCATGCAGGCACCAACCTATGCTAGAGATCCGTCCTGCTACCCAAGTCACATCAGCAAAGCCTCTGCAGGGAAGAAGGGGAGCAGGCAGCCACTCCCCAGTGGCAGCACCGGCAGGAGCAAGCCCCTCAGCTGAGCCATAGGGATGGAAGCTAGGGCACTGCAGTATTGCTGACCCCAGATATGCCAAAACCACGCCTCAGGCCTAAAAAATGTCCGGAGATTAAACAAAAAAAAAAACCCTCATGATTTTTAAGTCAAACAAATATGTTCTGGGCTCTTCCTGTTTGCTTTCTGAGCTTTAAGATTACTCTTGAGTCACATTTTCAAGCTTTACTCGGCAACTCTGAGGGCTAGACGCTTTTTTTGGTAATGAAAGCAGGGATTCCATGGAATCTCATGCTGCCAGGGGCTGGAGCACTGCGAGCAATACCACGTATTGTGAGACTCACACTGCACTTGCAAGAGCTGGCGACACTGGTACTGGCTTATGCCATATGCTCTGCTAATGTCCTGATTATGGTGCACGCAGCAGGTTTGCCCCCAGGATTAGCACCCGTCTCATTAGGGCATGATCCTGCAAGCTGCTGAGAACCTTCTATGCCCACCCAAGCTGCTGGGAATCCAGGGTGCTCAGCACCCAGACAGGATCTGGCCTTGGTACTTTAATATTTAAAAGTGAAGTACAATTAAATGAGTCGGAGTTAAAAAACAGAGAAATAAAGGCTCATAAGTGCACAGAGATGCACTCCCACTGAAAGACAGTCAGCAGCAGAAGCAGAAGGAGAGAAGGAAAGGCAGACAGCAAGTCAGAGGCATGGCAACACAGGCACACAAGGAGAGAGAGAGAGACAGGCGCAGAGCGTGGCTACACGCCTGCGGGCTGAGGACGGGGAGCCGGAACCCTTCTCTCGATGAAGTTATTTTGTTTGGCGCTGAAGTAAATAAATAAATAAACCCAGACCTACCTAAAAGGGGAAGGAAAAAATAAACCCAGCCTGTCTCCCAGATTTATGGAGCTGCAGTGGCAGAGTCAGTCAGAGACCTAACCAGCGGCTGAGCCGCCCCGGGTTCTGCCTGAGCCCACAGAGAAATTCTTTACTTATTGAATCACATTTATCATCTCTAAATACATATGCAGGCCCGTGTTTCTGAATCCATAAACATCTTTAACTAATGTGGCTCAGCGAGGCCTCTTTCAGCAGTAATTTATATTTAACTTTTTCCATATGCGGGGCCTGTCGCTTTAGTGTCATTTCCGGGAAAACAAGGGGGGGCGTTGTGTGCCGGGGGGAGGAGGGGGGCTGCAGCATGTTTTGGCCTGTTGGAAGAGGGCCTGCTGCTGGCATGGAGAGAGAAATCCACCCAGCAGAGCCAGTGCTCATTAATCATTCGAACTACTAAACTGCCAGCTCCTTTCAAGATCTTTCAAGAAGTGTTTTCACCCAAAATAGAGTTGAAAACGCACCGGGCCTTACTTTCAGAGTCTCATCAATCTGGCCATTATGCAGCGTGTCAGGCAGCTCTGACAGACAAGCCCGCTCTGTTCAAGGAGCCCTGACTCCCACAACCTGTCATATCAAGGGCCTGATCACGTTTGACAGCTTCATTTGTACCTACAGAATAGATAAAAGGGCTGTTCATTGAAACAAAGGGAGGGTCGGCGAAGGTGGGGGGAACAGGATACACCTCTCGAGCTCAGCGGCAGTGCAGGGAGAGGGGGCTGCACGGAGAGTGATTGGCAGGGGAGTCCGGCTGAGCTGACCAGTGCAGGACATGAGGAATTGTCTTTGTAAAGGGATAATGGAGTGAGATGGCTTCCTCCTCTGTTCTCTCCGGCAGGGGTGGCTCCTGTTTTAGATACTAATGACAAAAATCAAGGGGCCAGGGAGATAGCAGCTGGCACGTCAACTTGCACGGATGTGCGTGAACAGGCACTGGCTGGGTCACCACTACCACATGGCCGTGCTAGCACGGTGTGGCTTTGCCCCAGCTGCACAGGAAATCTGGGGAACCTGGTGGTGAGACAACTGACCCCTGATGTGATTCTCCTCTTGTTCACGCTGGCTTTGCACTAGTAATAAGTCTCTTAGGGGTTGTTCATATTGGGGTGGCACCTGGAGGCCCCAGCCGGAGAGTGCTAGGCACTGTACATGTGTATAACAAAGAGATGGCTCCTGAGCTTAGAGACTTACAGACTCACTCCACTGACATCAGTGTGTATACTTCCGATTTAAACTGCTGTCAGCAGAGAGTGGGACTCTCTGCTCCAATTCATTGCTCAGACCGGACCAGACCCGACCCATGTTTGGTAACTGGGCTAAAGCCTTCCATAATAGACTGACTTGGGAACAAAACACCACGCATGAGGACCAGGTGTTTCCACTGCTGCTGTCAAGGCTCCCCTTGAGTTCCTTCTCCATATCCAGCCCCTGCCCACTCCGCGGAGCGTTTCCATTCCCTGGTGACAGCATGGCATGTCCCTCCAGCAATCTGACTGCATTTCGTTAGCTCATCCCCTGCCTCTCCCTGCTGCCACCGTTCACATCTTCACCCAGGTTCATGTGCCTGCACCATTCATCTGACATCTACAATGGTAAATAAAACCTGGCTGATGCAGAGGTGAGCAGGGCAAGGAGGGATACGGAAGGGGAGAGAACATGAGGGATGAGCTGCTTGGAGAGGGAGTGGATGAGGTACAGAAAACCAGCACTTATCAAATCTCCATTAAAACAATTCTTCTTATTGCAGTATTGCCCATCCCAAGCATTCTAAAGTCTGAGTCTGCCTCCCCACCCCCAAAATCAAGAGATTTAAAAGAATAATGTAGGTTTTCAAGCTTGTCTCTGCAACCACAAGGGCTAGAGATGTCCTTTACCAAAAAAGGAGCTGAGATTCTTGGGAAAGAACATAGCTCTCCAAGGCAAAGCTTTAAGGAAAACACCAAGCATCACACAAGTTGGCAACATGGTACATCTCCTATTTTAAGTATTACCTTCGGCAAAACTAAGAACATATATATGTATCACTGCTGTTCCCTTCTACCAACAGAAGATGGTCCAGTACAAGAGATCACCTCACCTACCTTCTCTCTCTCAGATTACTCCAATAGAGGGCTAGAGAGGGAATGAAAATAGGGCTTATAACAGAAATATGGATGAAGCCTGAATTACCGAGTCACAACTGATTGCCCCCAGAATGAATTCGAAAGGACAGCGGGATCCTGTTCTCTCTCTGTGCCATTAACCTTCAGAAATTATCAATGCAGATGAAGATGAGTAGCATTCTGACGCTATGGCGTGAGCACACAATACGTTTGTACAGCTGGAAGCGTTAGTGAGACAGACGCCAAGAAAACATTTCCAATGTACAATTCAGTCATCACCTAAAAAAGGATCTGCAACCCAAAGTGGGGTTGAAGTTCTTTTCAGGTCACTTTCCCAAAGGGCTGCAGTGATAAAAACTTTCCATTCCCACCCCTGCAAGGCCAGAGCTTCACTTTCTAGGGAGGGCAACAACACTCTTAAAGCATTAGATCAGCTTGTGTCTGTGACAAATTAGCAGTTTACTCATGACTCTTTCTACCTTGGGGGGGTGGAAGAACCTGGATTCTTTTCTTTTCCAGACCAACAGACGTCACTGAAACTGTGCAGATAATTGGAATGAGAAGCTACAAAGGTAACAATCACTTCAGCAGAAACAATTAGTCACTTTTATGAGCGCTAGTAAACACATGGCTCTCATCGGCATGGCTGGCTCTGCATCCAGCAATCTGATATTTGTAGGTAAGGTGGACAGTCTGTCAGGCCCCTACCTACCACTGACCCATTAATTATTACCTCTGCCGGCCCCTCCATTGCATGCATTACAGCCACTCATAAAGCAGGTGCAGTCAGATAGCAGGAAGGCCCTGGCAGCAAATAAATAGCTGGATTCGCCCATTCTCCCACAACAAACTACCAGCCACCGTAAGAAAGTTTGTTCCCTTCTCCCCCCCACAAAAATTAAAATCATAGACTATGGGTGCTTTAGGGAGAGAGATAAAGGAAGCAGGAAGGGCAAACTCAGCAGTTGTAGCACACAAAAGAAGCCAAGAATTTTGCTCTTACAAAACAAAAACAAAAAAGAGGAAAAGCAAATAAAAGCTATGAAGGCTCCAGACTCAGCACTGCCTTCCCAGGTTCCCTCCCCTGGTCCCCCAGCAGCAGAACTGCCCAGAAGGGAGCTGGTGGCAGAAAGCAGGCCTTATATCTACCGCCGGGATCCCACCAGGCTTTGCTTCTTTAAAGCTACAGCCTTGCATTCTCACTGGGAATCACTGGCTCTTGAAGGAGCAGGAGTGAAATCTCCTTAGTGAGTGATTCATAGCTGATAAGGCCAGCAGGGACCATTCTGACCATCTAGCCTGACCCCTGCAAGCAGTGTGCAGAGAGTGAGCCACTGGCCTAGGAACCAGGACACCTAGGTTCCATTCCCGGCTCTCCTGCTGCCCTGCACTGTGACTCCGGGAAAGTCCCTTCCCCTCTTCAGGCCCGTTTCCCCTCCCTGCCATTGTTCATCACCTCTGCTGAGACACCAGGCTCCTTGAAGAAGGGGCTTACTCACTCCGGCCTGACACACTGTGGCTCCAGTCTCCGTTGGGGCTGCAGGGCGCTGCAGTAAGATAAATAATAATTATTAGGTGGCGTGTGTTCTGTAGCTTGTCAGCCGGGCTCTTTGTGCCCACCGGGGCTCCTGGCATCTCTCCATGTGGCTGCCTGTGCACCACCTGTCCTGCCACCCAACCAGGACCTCTCTGTGCCCTCACGTGAACCTCATTCCCCAAGCAGAGGCTCTATGTGCCCCCCCATTTCCATCTATGCCACATGGCAGGGGCTCTGTGTGTCCCCCATATCCCCTTTCCCTCCATACCAGGGTTCCCCATTCTCCCTACCCCCACCAAGGGGTCTGTGTGCCCCCATTTCCCCCTCCTCCTATTCTGGGGTTCCCCGTTCTCCTCCCACGCTTCCATTATTGTTTCTTTTCTTTCTTTCTGGGAGATAAATCAGAGTGTCAGCATGTTAAACTCTATTGGGAGAATGGACATTACTGAGATGGGGCTGTTGTTTACCCTTTTGGTGTTAATGGCACCAGCAGCCAGGCCATTGACCTGTTCACAACTATAGACCTGGTTGAAGCTGTTGACTGCTAACCAGATGCCAGGGGCTCTGTATGTCCTCCATTTCCTCCTTCCAGTTCTCCGATTTTCACCAAAATCAACAGGGGTCTAACCACTGATGCCTAGAACATTCTTTAAAATTTTGGATCCAATTGGATGTGGCATTCAAATGTTATTGCATTACATCCCAATATCCCAACAGAGACATGCCATCAAATTGAGTGTAGGGCCTTGCTTTGCTTGGCTGATAATGCTCAGTTTGGCTGTCAGCGGGTGCAACTTCAGTAGAGTTCTGTCTCGGGCCCCACCACCAGAGCATCTAACTGCCTATGACACAATGGTGTCTTTGAGGTTAGTACATCTTTGCAGAGGCCAAATCTGCCAGGTTTATGTAGTGTGCAAGCCCTGGTTTAGCTTCTCAGATCCCATGCTCTAAGGTGGTATGAAGTCATGGCGAAGCTTCTCTGGGTAGTTTTCATAAATGCCATGTTAGAAAATACTATGGTCTGTGGAAATCTGTTTGTTATTGTGAATCAAGCTAAAGAACTATACAGTACTTTGTAAACCAAGCTGTCAGCTGAATGTCTCTCCCAGAGATCTCCAGTGAGCATTTAGCGGAGATATTTGTATATATGGAATTACATCTCTTCAGTTATTTGTCATTATAGTAAACAGAGGGATAACTATTAACCATGCATCACAATAATGAACAATATCACTTACAAACATTGCTGTGTAAAGCTGAATGAAAGCTAACAAGGTTACGTTCTGCAGAGAAACAGGGCAGGTAATGCTATCTC
This sequence comes from Natator depressus, assembly GCF_965152275.1. Taxonomy (NCBI): domain Eukaryota; kingdom Metazoa; phylum Chordata; order Testudines; family Cheloniidae; genus Natator; species Natator depressus. Next base: position 2,619,762 of record NC_134259.1, read on the forward strand.
CATGTCTTCTTAGGCTAACCCTTTGGACAATGGCATTTTCCAGACTGCCACCCGCTGAATGACTGCATCAAAGGACAGATATCTGTTGTAGGGACTGCCATACCAGGTCAGACCAGTGGCCTGTCTAGTGCAGTCTCCTATCTCCAGGAGGGGCTAGTCCCTGATGTTTCAGAGGAAGGTGCAAGTAACCCCAGAGTGGACAATTATGGATTAACCTGTCCTGCAGGCTGTTTTTCAGTAACCCTGAGATTGATTTATATCCTAACAAAAGCTTGTTTATAACAATGCTGTTTTTTCCACATGTAATGTGACTGTGTTTGCAACGTCTAAAGGAACAATGGGCCAGACTCCCCATTGGTGTAAATCAGCATCGCTCCGCTGAAGTCAATGGGCTAGATCCCTAGCTGGTGTAAATCGACAAGGCAGTGTGACCTAGTGGTATGGCGCTGGATTGGGTTATGTTCTCCTCTCTGCTACTGGCCCGATGGATGACACTGGCCAAATCACTTCATAGCCTCAGTTTCCCTTTCTGCGCACTGTGAATAATGATGCTGATTTCCTTTGTAAAGCACTGTGAGATCACCTGATGCTAAGTGCTATTATTATCATTATCAAGTCAATGGATCTAATCCCCAGCTGGTTTAAATTGGCACAATTCGATTGACTTCAGTGCAGCTCTGCTCATTTACACGTGCCAAGAATCTGTCTAATAAATCTATTTTAGTCAAGGAAATGACAGTAGCCATTCCCCAATAAGCCTTGGTGAAACTTTCTTACATGCTCCGTGTTTTCCTCGTCTTCATGGCTCCTTCACCTCCGCCTTCTGGACTCTGTCCCTTCCAGTTCTCTTTGCTGCTCTTCCCTGGCTTACTCTTTGCAGTTCCTTCTCCATCCACATGCCGTGTTTGCAGCTGGAATGGGCTGCGCCCAAACCCTTGGGCATTGAATAATTCACTCTGACTGCTTTCCAATTCTCCTCTGTGCCCGCTCCCTGCGCTTAGTGCATGGAACTTCACTCCACCCCAGCCCTGCCTACAGTTTCCCCAGGTTTGCTCTGTACAGATCCAGTCCTGCAGGGGTTTGTGCATATTTGAATCCCATTTTATTCCAAATTACAGACTCAAGTAGAACACAGGCATGTATCCCTCCCGCCCCCTGACCTTTCAAGCCCTAAACACCTAGGAACATAGAAAATCCTTTATCAGACCAGATGAATGGTCCATTTAGTCCAGACTCCTGTCTCTGACAGTGGTTGGTGTTTTGGTTGAAGATGAGGCCAGCTAGCCTTATCAGCAATGCTGTGGGTTTGGGTGGGGATTTTCTCTAGTCTCCTGCAGTTGATCAGCTTATGCCCTGAAGCATGAGATGCAATTGCCTTGATCTTAGCACATGTATAACTACAATATTATTGGCCATAAAATTATCTAACCCTTTATAACAGACACTGTGGGTGTGGCACTGTCAGGAATATGCTCCCGTACCTCGTCAAACCACAGGGTCTAGTCCCCTCTCCCCAGGGCACGCACGGCTCCCATTAAGGGTAACGAGTTAAGCCCCCCCCATGACGGAGGAACAGAATTCTGTGTGTCTGATTTATTACTGTCCTTTGAGCAAGTCCCAATGTACATGTTGGTGGTTACAGCCCCCCTCACTGTTTGTTTGTCCCAGCCATGGCTCCCTTGAGCATTGCCACGTTACCTGCTTTGCTCCCTGTAACCAGGGGTCCTAGGAGTCCAACTCCTTCTGCTACCTCCCGGCTTTTCATCAACTTCTCCAACGCAGCTCGGCAAAGGACACACACTCACTACAGCAGCTGTGGCACTGGGCCGTGCTGACCTTCTGGGTACTTGCACGGAACACTGCCCCTTTGCACCACAGCATCCAAGGGGTCTTATTTCCTCTCAGGCCACCCACAGTATGTCCCTCCTGTCCGTGTTATTTCCAGGATGCCTCATTTTGTTATATATGGCGCTTCTTTGCATCAGCTTTAGGCCACCAGGTTAAATCTAGGCCCGTGAGTCCAGCAACCAAAAGTCAGTGCAACGGGCAGAGGTTTGCTGGCCTACAAAGACACCATGATGCCTAGCACGAATGTCCTCTCTCCTGGCAGCATCAGTAGAGGGCTGAATGGGCCATGGCGACTGATCTGCCCTCTGCCCCCTAGAAATAGCCTTTCTAGGTCAGCACTGGGGATACCCTGGCATGGGGCTGGCACTGTCCACCCTGTCCCACTTCTGTGGATAAATGCAGGACTTTATTCTCCAGGGCTGCTGCTTCCACCAGGACTAATCGTGGGGGGCGGGGGGGCGGGAAAGAAAAGAAAAGCTTCTTTCTGAACTCCTAGTCTTCCCCCCCTCGCCTCTGCCCAGCATGCCCCTGTGACCTTCGCTTGGCATGTGTGTGTCGGATGCTCTTGAGGGGCACGTAACTTTGTGCCCCGCTCTGTCCTTTGAAATGCTGTGTGTGTTTGTGGGCAGACACCGCTGCCTCACCTGAAAAACACCAGGGATCCGTGTGCAGAAGAGAGAGAAAAATACGCCTTCCCCTTTCATTCACATATTTATTAGGTGGGCAGATCATTCTGCGGTCAGCTTGACTTCAGCCTTTACCAATGGGGATATTTATAAGGAACTGCTCTGCATGTACGTCCAAGTCACTCCTTTTCCAGCACAAGGGATAATGTTGCCTTTGTTCGCTTTGGGTCGGAGGCAGAGTCAAAGCAAAAGCGCACCCTGCCTTTCATTTGATCCTCCTCCCCCTGCCCCGGCAACAAAATCTTGCATGTTTTCTGTTTAAATAGCACACAGTTGTGAAGTGTCCTGGCTCCTTCCACACACACGCTGTGGCCTCAGCAACTGCTGCAATAAATCAATAGGAAAATAGAGGCTGCCAGTTAGACTAAACAAGTGCATTTGCAAGGATTGCTAACCCTCATTAATCACTCTGACAGTCCTAAAAACACATTTCCCCTTTAATGACTGTATTTGGATAATCAGTGCTTTTTCCTCCTCAGTCAGAGTTTGAGTAAGGGACAGCTGGTGTTATTATAGCCATTCATGGGAGAGAGCTGGGAGCAGGGTCAACTGAGAGTCAACCACTGGAGGTCTCCTGCAATTCAGGACGAGCTGGAGAAGTTGTTGTTATGCAATAATGAGGCGAACTGCTTGCTGCCAATACAGATCCAAACATACATTTACCAATGTCCTAATACCCACCTGTGTTATCACCATTCTCCCCCCTTCCCTCTCTAACAAAACCCACTGCTGTCTGGGTTTGAAAAGCTCATCCTTGGTTCACTGTGTTGCCTTTAGGTGGTTTTTGCTTTCAGAATAAGTTTGAAACCAGGTACATTTCTCTGTGTAAATGATGTCACACAGTAACGCACAACACATTATGCAAACGGTAATTCAAACCCATACAACTCTAAATTAAGCCATACATTATCCGATGCACTCAGCCATATATTTTGCGGAAAGACAGGATGAAATCAAATCAAACTGAAACCGTGGAGTGCAGATTGTTAGAATAATTAATAAAGTGCATCCCAGAGCTCTTATTAGAAGATGAATTCTGCAGTAACCAGGACGTACATTCAATGGGGAGTTGGCAACACAATCATTTCCTAGCAGAGAAAGTCACAGAGTGTTGACTGGCATCAGAGGATACTTTGCAGTGTTTACACAGTCTGGGCAGGTACTGCAGTCTTTAGGAAACAACTGCCATGGAGAATTTTCCTGCAAGAAGACCAAGGAATTTAGAGAGTTGCAACCTTGGCGTATGGACGTATCGGAACTGTGCCCCAGCGGTTTAATTGCATGAGGAGTCCAAACTCGGGAAGGATCTCTTTAAGACAGCTACATTTTCAAGTGGGGGCTTAGTGTCCCCCAAAGGGCAGATCTCCAAGGGAACCAGGAAAAATGGCAACTTCATTGTAGAGGTCTAATCCATCTGGCCCCACTCTCTCCATCCCATTAACCTGGGAAATTATTCCTAAAGCAATGGAATGCTCTGGCAGGGAGATAAAGCAGCTCTGCTTGTCCTTCCTACAGGATGGATCTTTCAAACCTCCCTGCCGCCAGCCCTGACGTGCCCCCATTGACCTCAGAAAGACAACTCACCTGCTTAGAGTTAGTTAGGTGCTTGCTTACATCCCTTTCTGAATCAGGACCCCGGCCAGTTCAGCCTTTCCCTTGTCCTGCGGTGAACTCTCCTGCTGGTTGTGCTAGTCATGAGGATCATTTGGGCTTTGCACCTTCTAGGTCCTTTCATTGCCCCACTCCCTCCTGCCGTGATGAGATCTGCTGCAAATGGGATGGTGCCTTCACTTGCAGGCTCTGGTGATAATTAAAGCACCTTTTTGTTACTGTGGGGAGAGTCAATTGAATAAAACACCTGTGGTAACAACCTGTGATGGCACCAGCCCTGGATTACGAAGCCCCTTCTCTCTTGGGGCTTTGTGCAAGCCCCCATCAGTGGGGTACCCCAGTGGCTCGACACAGAAAGGGTTAGCAAGATCATGGACTCTTCAGCTTTTGCTGGCTCCTGGAAGATGCGAATCTGTGCCTGTGGGGGTTCCACAGGGGGCAGGAGGGAGAGGCACATGGTCAGACACCACCACCATGTGCCGTGCCCGAGATGATGGAGCAAACGCTCAGACAAAGCAGTTCGTTCCTCCTTCATGCCCTTTCCCGCTCAGAGACACCCTCCTCCCACCTCCTTCAGATATTCACAGCTTCCTTATTATTTAACCATATAGCACATGCCCATTGCTGGGACATCAGGGCATGATGATTAGACGGCATTGACAAATCATTAGCAACATGGCTTACCGTGCACAGCCCCAGCAACTCCTCCACCTCCCACCAGATCCAGGGAAAACCTCCACAGTCAGACCAAGCTCAGGCGACTGCTCTGCTGAAAAGATGAGCCCTGCACCATGGTCAGCAAAGAGAGGTCTTGATCCTGCAAATGCCTTACCCCCAAAGGAGCAGCTCTGGTGTGTAAAGGTCAGCATATGCAGGATTGGGGGTGTAGGCTCACACACACACACACACACACACACACACACACACACACACACACACACACACGCACACCGCTGCACCACTCTCAAGAAGGCACCTTTGTCCAGCTGCAGGCCATGCCTAGCGCAAAGCATGGGTCTCCTTCCAGCCATCAGCGTAGTCTCTCTCCAGTGCTTTAGAGGCACACCATGGAATTTGCTAATCTGAAATCAAAACTCGGATAAACGATTTGCCCTCCTTCACCCTTCCCCGACTGCAGCAAGAGATGACAAAAAACAATCAGGAAAAGTGGCAAGGCTGTACATCTCAGCACCCAGGCCCCATCACTGAAAACTGAGCCAGGCTGGAATGCCTCCCACCCTCATGACACACCTTCTCTCTGCCCAGCCTTCTGGGCCCATGACAATCTCTTCTTTAAGAGTCCCCTTTATTTCCAGTGGCTTGGGGCCTCCTCTGTGTCATCAGGCTGGGGAAGGCAAGGAAGCAGAACCAGCAGGCAATTTATTCACCTGTAGTCCGGGCTCTAGTTGAGGGAAAGTGGGTGTAAGGGAAAATGTGAGCAGAAGGAAAGAGAAGAGAAGCCTTCCCTCCCATTAAAGTGTTACCATTCTGGCCTTGTGAAATGCAGCTGCAGCAGGAAATCCTTTGGGGGAAGGACTGTGGTGAATGGGGCAGGGTGGAAAGACCCACTCTGTCCTGCAGCCTCGGTGCATACACCTAACCCCCATTGATGGTAACAGCATACACATTGCACAGGACTACAAGGCCAAGTGCCGACTTGGGGTCATTGTCCCCTGAGCAGTTCTACCTGCAGCACTGGTGGTTGGCAAGTTACAGCTTCCTCTCACCTGGGCACTTCCCCAGCTCCTTAGGCAAAGACTTAGCAAGACAATGTAGCTCAAAGGAGGGTGGGGGAACTGCACCAGTTTTACAGATAGGAAGCCCCTGGGACTCTTGTTATTCAGCTAGCTCCTGCCCCTGAATTCTTGTAAGCACATTTAAAACCTCCGGCAGTAAGGAAGGGCAGGGTGTGTCTGGGGTCTTCCAAGCCCCAAAGGTACCATGATGTCCCGGAACAGCCTAGCGGTGGTGATGTTCCCTAGAATGAGGACATGGGAAATTGCCCGGAGTCTCTTATGGCCAGGGAGCAGGGGGAATGACAGCTTGGCCACACCCCAGCGTATCTCAGTGCACTTCTGTGTGCTCTCTCCCTCACACGCTGCCTGAAGCACAATTTGGCTGAATAGTGGAATTTTTTTTAAAAAGATTGCATTTGGCTAGCAGCTCCCGTTTAAGCATGTTATATTCAGCTGGAGGAACATCCAGGAATTTAAATGCAGGGCACAAGACACATATTAGAGAGAGTAATTAACTAAAATTAATTCCATGATTCACCCCTATGCAACAGGATTAAAGCCCTCAGAGGGAGTGCATTGCAGGTAGAGACACTTTAGGTGCAGCAAGATAGATGTGCCTATGGAGATCCCACTACTGCCAAAAAACCTGAAGAGATCAGATAAGAAACAGGCCTCTCTCCCCCTGGAAGGGCAGAACATCCCCCCACCACAGGAAGAGGGGGCAGCGGTAGGTGTTGCCTTCCCATCCCCGCCAACCAGCCAGGGCAAGGTGGTTCACCTTGTCCCTTTCCTTCCAAAACAACCCAGGTTTCCATTTCGCAAACCGCTCCAAGCTTGACGGCGGCAAGCTCAGCGCGCTGTGAAGACAGACGCTGTTGGGTGGCCTGTAATCTTTTCTGCCAAGCAGGATGGGGATGGGAAGGATACAGATTTCAGACTCATTTTTCAAACCTGTTCTCATTCGCTCTGCCTACATGGTGAAAAGGCAACCGGAGAAAAATCACTCTCGGCAGCACTCACATTTACCTTAGGGGATACACTGAGCTAGGTACAGGAACAGGCATGGGTTCCCATTTATGTTGCTTTTCCAGCCATATATAAATTCCTTCTCATGGCTGCAGTTACAGAGCTGATCTGGAATTGAATAGCTAGAGAAACTCTGAGGGGCTTTGGATCTTTGCACAGCTGCTCCTGGTTCTTAACAGCATTCCCACCCCTTCCCACCATGCTTGATAAGACATGAGCAAAACCTCCACACAAGCATATATATTAATAAGGAACCAAGGTACCAGACATCCCTTTCTGCACGGTTAGCTCCGTATTGTCCAGTGATGACATTATAATTGGGCCAGGAATAGAAATAACGGTATCCTTAACACCCTGATGCTCTAGGAATTGTTCTGGAGAAGTTCAATGGCCTGTGTTAGATCACAATGATCCCTTCTGGCCTGGGACTCCATGACTCATTCGATTCAGTTATCTAGTCCCAGGAGGGACTGGTCTAGTCAATTTAGGACTAAGCACTCTCACCCCAACCTCCCCCAGCCCAACATCTGCAATGCGGGGACAATTTTCTAACTCGGAGTGCTGCTGAGATAAAAAAATTTGGTGAAATGCTGTCTAGGGCCATATCGCTTGAACTCAGTAGCTGCTAGGTACTGTTATACCCAATGCCTGGCACCTGGCGTTACTCAGATGAGCAAACAGGCAGTGCCAGCAGCTCCACTTGCTCTCTTCCAGGTGCATAATTGCAATGCAGGTAGAATAGGTGTAAGTAGGGCAAGGGGTAGAGAAATAAACTCACTACGGAGCTTCTTTGTGCCACTAGATGGTGCTGTAACCCTTCAAGCCTCCACCAACTCTCCCCCCCCCACCCCATCCTCAAAAAACCCTCCACCAGCTGCTTCTGCAGCTCTCTTATTCCTCTTCAGTTACAGTCTCTTGCCCTTCATTTTTTGTATTGCTGTAGAAAAACTGTACCCAACACCATTCGTTACGGGGAACAAAAGCCGCAGCACTCAGGAGTGACATTTACAACAACATTCTGGGCTTTTCCCTTCTTCCCCCAAATCATTTGTGGCTCACTTTTCATGGAAAACCTTCTGGCTGCTGCAAAGGAAGTGCCTGGCTAATGGAGGCGATTTGTGTAAAGACAAGAAAGCGGGGGAAATGGGCGAGAAAATGCAAGAGAGAACACACCACAGGGTGAATATAACCAAGTATTCATTTATTAACAAAATAAGACTTACCAAGATGGAGCTCTATTCACCCAAAATGATCCACAGCCTTCCCTGCTGTGTTAGACTGGGGACGGGAACGGGGCAGGCTCTGCACCCCATTCATGGTTCATTCCTGTAGGTCAAGAAAAGCTGGGGTTTGGGGATGGGGGTTTTTGGTATGTAGACTGGGCCTGTAGAGATCAGATCAAGATGGATTTGGCCCTGGGCGCTGGATTAAATGACCCAGTTGGTACCAGGCAGGGCGGCTCTCTCCGATTTCTGCGGCTGTGAAGGGTCTCTTCTCCCCCGCCCCCATCAGTGAGTTACGGACACCAAATTCATAATCCACATCTTTTAATTTTGATCAGGTGCCCTGTGGTGGGTCAGCGAGCGAAAGCAAGTCATTTGCAGTGGCACAGCCATTACACCTTATCCCAGGACATCAGTGGACTCCTTCAGTATTATCAGGGGAGTCCAGAGACCAGGCTGACTGGTACACTAGTTATAGGTTTGTACAGGAGCCCACTGGTGCTGGAAGGCAAGGTAGATTTTCCAAGCATGGGAGAGCAGGAGACAGGATACCGGACTAGATGGAGGACCACTGGTTTGAATCAGTATGGCACTTCCTTTGTCCTTTTCCAAACTATAGAAAGAAGCAGGGAGCGTCCACCCACTGTCCCGATCAGTAGGTCTCCTTGGCTTTTGCAGACAGTACCACATTTTGGGATGAAGAGAGCTCTGGGGTAGCACTGCCATAGATGTTCTCCCAGCTGCCCTTCCTCCCTCCCCACCGCCGTTGCCCCTTCCCCAAAATACATTACAAAAAAAAAATTACATCTCTGTTAACTGTACAAACAAAGAGAAACGGAATTTCAAAATGATAAAACGAGGGAGGGGAAAATGTATTTGTTAAAAGAGGCATGCAAGGACTTCCTGGGGAGGGGAGGGGGCAAAATAAAATAAAATTTCAAAAGAAGAAGTAAAAGGGAAAACAAAGGAAAAAGAAAAGCCCCACACCTGCAAAGGAAAGGATTTTTTTTTTTTTAGACACAGACTTTTTGCATACCATTGATTCATTGGTGTATTAATGCACTTAATATTCCCAGCTTTAAGCTAACATACAGTAAATAAATACACAGTCCCAAGGAAGGGAAGGAGAGCGGGGGAGGGAGAGGAGACGGGGGTGCTTTAGTTACTGATATCCAAGCGCGGAAGCTGAAGTTAGTCTTTGGCCATACAGCGCATATGGAGAGTAGTAGGTTCCAGCTGCTGGCAAGGAGGGCACTGGCAGGGCACCGGCTGTGGGCAAGTGGCTCTTGCCATAAGGGTGGTACCTGTTTAGTCCCAAAGTGTGTGGGCTCCTCAAAGACAGGGATCCCGGTAAAGTGTTGGGGCTCCCTGGGGCAGTGGGTGGGAGGTGGAGGTGGCAGGATGCCGCAGAGCCAAGGCCAGAGGTAGGGTAGCCAGCCAAGAGTTTCTCCGCCCCGGGCAGAGCCGTGTGGGTCCGTAGGTGGGTGAGCAGTTCCTCTGAGGTGGCAAACCTCTTGTCGCAGGGTCCACTGGCAGACACCCAGTTGCATATGTGGGGAAGGGGGTCGTTCTGGAGCATGAAGCCGTAGGTGTAGAGGGGGTGGCTGGGCAGGCTCGGGGTGGCGCTGGAGGACAGGGTGGTGTGGACGGAGTGCAGGGGGTGTGTGGGGTACACCAGAGGGTATCCGCTTTTCAGGCTGCCGGGGTCGTGCACGCAGCTGGAGCAGTTGCTGGTGCCCAGGTGCGAGGCGCTGTGGTAGCTCAAGCAATAGGGGTCTCTGCATAATCCCTGCATGAAGGAGGGCGGGGAGGCCCCGGTCAGCGGGCTGGAGCTGGGCGGCTTGCCGGGCAAGCCCAAGGTCCCCGGCAGCTGGCTGCTCACGAGGCCGGCTTTAGTAGGATCCAGGCCGGGCACGAACTGGGACGGGTAGCCGGCGTAAGCCCCAACGATGGACCCGTGGTAGCCGATGCTGGAAGGGGGCAGAGGGAAGACGGAGTGGCCCGGCTTGTAGGGGGACACCGGGGCCACGTGGCCGGCGGGCGCCAGGGCCGGAGGCTCCGATTTGCGCCCCGAGGCGGCCTCGCCATGCGCCCCGGTCTCTGCGCTCCCTGCGCCCCCGCCGGCCCGGCTCAAGCCGCTGCCCCCGGGCCCCGGCGCCGCTTCGGGGCTGGGCTTGGCCGCCGCCTCGGGCTCCTTCTTGTCCTCCTGGCCCTTGCAGTCTCCGTGCTGCGGGGAGCTGCCCCGGGAGCCTCCCGGGGAGGAGGCGGCGGCCGCATGCGGCGGGAAGGGCGGGCAGGTGGCGCTGGGCACCCGGAACCCTGCCTTGTCCGCGCCGGGGCCCGCGCCCGCCGAGCCGGCCTCCTTGCGGGGGTCCCCGCCGCCCTTGGAGTAGGGCTTGAAGCTGGACTTGTCCTCGGCTGGGGAGTCGCCGCCGCCGCCCAGCTGCTTGAGGGCGGAGGAGCTGGAGCGGGCCCCAGGCTCCTTGTCCGCGCCGGGCAGCCCGTTGGCGGTCACCGCGTTGAGTTTGGAGGAAGGCGGCGGGTCCGGCTTGCCGATCTGGGAGCAGGTCTGTGCCAGGAGCGCCAGCGGGCTCTTCTTAGCGTCCAGCTGCGGGAGAGAGGTCAGAGCGCAGATGAGCCGGGGCGCAGTGATGCTGCTCCGGGGAGCCGGGGCTTGGACCCTGCGGCTCACTCCGAGCCTCGCGCAGACAGCCCCCCAAAGCCGGGCGACCCTGGGGGGTGTCCGCTAAGCCCCAGCGCAAGGCTGGGGAGAGAGAAGGGCTCAGCCCCCCAGCCCAGGGGCAGACGAGGGAGCTCAGTCCCGGGGCGCTCTCAGACCCCCACAGCCCAGGGGAGAGACTGGGGGTAACAGCCCCATTGGCAACCTCCAGCGGGGCAGAGACTGGGGTGGGTGGTCTCCGGGTTCTCAGCCCCTGCTGGTCCCCACCAGGAGGAGCCCCAGCCCCGTCTCTCTCCTTTGGATCCTCGCCAAGGGAAGGCTCGCCCCAGGCTCGTCCTGTTGCTCTACTCCCGGCAGGGTAAAGAAGGTTTGCTCCTTCCACCCGCCCCGCTCCGGAACTTCGCTTGGAAACCTGGCAGAGGAGAGGGACCCCGGTGCCGTGTGAGTCGCCTGGACTCCTTAGGCTCTCCCAGGCTGCCCGACCCCGAGAGATCAGAGAGGCGCAGGGCGGGGCGACCCTCCCCAGCGTGCTCCCGGGAGGGCGCAGGAGCCCGGAGCTTCCTAGCGCCGAGAGAGGGATAGAAACAAGGGAAGCGACAGGGCGCATAGTGCCATCCCCTGCTGCGGGGTGTGCGCGCAAAGGCGCACCGCACTTCGGGGAAGCACCGTGCGCCCTGCCCCAGGGCAGCGCTGCGTGGAACAGTCAGGGACCGGGGAAGGGACGAGGAGCGGCTCCGATTAGCAGAGCGGACCGGGGCGGTCTTGGGCAAGGCGGCTCGGGGACCGGTCCGCGTGCGATCCCCGCCCGGGGCAGGAGGAGAAAGGCGCGGCACCGGGGCAGCGCGCTGCGCCCTCCCCGGGCAGGCAGAATGGCTGGGGCCCCCTGGCCGGGACTGACCTCGATGGGGCTGACAGGCGTGGAGGAGAGAGGCTGCAGGTATTCCGGGTGCAGGAGGTGGCCGGTGTGGGCGCTGAGCATTTTCAGGACCCTGATGGGGAGCCGGTTCGCCTGGCGCAGGGGGTCCGCCGCGGGCAGGTGCGAGAGCGCCGGGCACGCTGCTGCTGCTGGGGACGGTGCGCTCTCCCCTCCGCCGCTCTGCGATGTCCTTGGGTTAGATCCAGCGGGCGAACCGCTCATTTGGAGGAGGTTGCAGGGGGAGAGAGCCGGGCGGGGTGGGGTAGGGTAAGGGGGGAGGGGAAAGGGAGGGAGGCGAGCTCCGGGGGCTGCGGGGCGAGCTCCGCAGTGCTGCCGAGCTGAGCAGGGCGGTGGCAGCGGCAGCAGTACCGGCCCCGGTAAGACAAAAACCTTCCCCTTCCCCTATCAACACGTCAAATAGCCTAGATCAGCAGCCACGCTTCAAAGAGACCAACCCTCCCCACCAATCCGGGACCTGCCAGGGACCCCGGGGCGGGATCAGACGCCGTGGGGGGAGCTTAGCTTGGTAGGAGGGGAGATGCTTAAAGGGCCCTGGGCGGCCCTCCTGTCCCCAGCTCTAACAATGCCAGATCCAGGCTGAACCAGACCTATTTCCACCCGTAGAAGGGACGAGACACGCCCCCCCTTTAAAAGCACATCCCATCCCAGCCAAGCAAGATCATGACAGCGCTAAAAGGAAGGGGTGTGGAGAGCTGCTTTTTGGCTTAGAGAGGCCCCAGGCTCATGCCTGAGACAGGTGGTGAAATATAACCCACCGAAAAGGTACAGAGCAGGTGACTGCAACAGGGCACACCCCAGACAGTGTCTAGGTTTAAGAGTGTGAGCCCTGAGTTAGTAACCGGAGCAGTGACATTCCCCTCGGTGGGCTGCTAGGCTGTTATCTGCAACGCTGTGAGGTTTCTCTCTCCAAGCCAAGCCTTATTTATTTATTTATTTGCAGTGTCCAGTTTTGGTTGCCAGGTTAACTCCCCAATTGCAAATCGGTGCAGTAGTTAGGTTTATTGGAAATATCCTGTAGTGTTGTGCAATCTGGTATGGGAGTTTACATATTATAATTTGTAAAATAAAGTATGCAATCGCTGCATTTAAAGTATACTTCATAATAATACTACTTGGTGTTTATATAGCACGTTGTGTTTTCAGAGTGCTGAACAAACATTCACTAATTAATTACATTTATGTAATCATTAAATGTGAAATCATCAGGGTGTGTGCACTGAATGCATAGCCCAGTGAACCAGGGCAAAGTAACGCTCTCATCCTGCCAACACTTGCAAATTTACTAAAAACTTGACTACTTTGAGTACTCCAGTGGAAATCAGGGGAACTAGTGGGAGCAGTAAAATTAAGCACATTAGTCTGCAGGACTGGGGCCTTTCTCAGTCCTGCAAAGATTTATGCAGGTGCTTAAGTTTAAATAGTCCGTACTACTCACCTATATAAAGTTATGCACCTACCTAAGTCTTTTTAGAGTTGGCATTTAAGCTACACACCTGTATGAGCATTTGTAGGATTTCAGTGAGGCCTGTGTAGAACAGAGAACTCTGGGATAGAGGTGAAAAGGATTATGGGCTCATGGGAGAAAACCAAGGAGTAATTTGGGGGCTGTGGGTAGGTGAAAGTTGAGAGGCCTGCCTTGGCCAATAAAACAAAAATGTGATTTCTTTAGAATTAACTGTAAGCCACATTCTACTTATCTATCTAATTATTTTTGGCAGCCATCATAACTTATTTTCCATGTGTTTAGACAATGAAACAATCACCAAACCCACTAAAGGCCGTGTGTTCTCTGCACAGACAGGTCATGTGCTGAAAAGCCAAGGAACAACTACTCAGTACAGTGGTTTTCAACCTTTTTCAATATGTGGACTCCTAAAACATTTTGAATGAAGGCATGGGCCCCTGTGGAAATCTTAGACAGTCTGCAGACCCTCTGTGGTCTGTGGACCACAGGTTGAAAACCACTAACTTAGTACATTTTGGGTGATGTCATTGCTGCAGTATTAAAATTGGGGTTTATCTGGAACAAATTACCTATTGAAAAACCAGTAACCCTGCCTCTCCGGTTGGCATATCACTAACATATTTATAACTCTGAATGTTTGACATTTTCATGTTTTCTTTCATGTACTTCTGGCTGAAGGCATATAATTTGCCAATAGTACATTGCATGGCAATTGTTTGCTGCATAGTTGTGGATAATGGAAATGAACAACCTTTCAGCAGTGTGTTTCTTAACTCTGTATACACTTTATTGGCCAGGGGAATTCACTGTTGGGAACCAGAGTTCTGCAGTACAGTTACACTTTTACATTTGCACACAGTGTTTTTCACATTCCAGCTACCTGGGGGAAAAAAGAGAGAGAGAGAGAGAGAGAGCATGCAAGAGAGAGACGTATAATTAATCATATTAGGTCCTGGCAGATGCTTTATGTAACAACAATGTTGCTATTATTAAGTTCATACGGCCACCCATTACAGTCTGTGTGCTCAGCGTTCTGGGAAAAAAAGCTTTGCTGGATTTCCCCCAGTGGAGTGAAGGCATCTCTGTGTTACATGCCTCACTTCAAGGACCACTTTCCCAACCACAATCAATCACTCTGTTTGTCAGACCTGTCAATTCCGCCTCATTGTGAGACTTTTTTTTCCGAAGCTGACCTCAAGACTGATTCAATCCGAACAACAAAAAATGTAAAAGGAGAAGTCTGCCTTTCAAAGGAGCCATTCAAGTAAGAAGGAAATAAAAAACCTTTCCGCCAAGTAATTCAAGTTGTGTGCCAACAACAACACCACGTTTACACCCACGTCCCACCTTATTTTATTTTAGTTTGTTATGTGGGCTGGAATTCAGCAGCCATTACATTGGGCACTTGCACTTCCAAGCAAACAAAAAAATACAGGTAGGGAGCGGAGAGATGGTATCTTGAGGACTGTATATGTTGGTCCCCAGAAATATTACAGGGCTTAGTTTGCCCCTGCTTCAACTCTGCTTGGATGCTGATGCAGCCTGTTGAAGTCAATGGAATTATGCCATTGTAAAATTAGAGTAAATGAAGTGGTGAATCAGCCCAACCGAATGAATTACACAAGGTTCCCCCCCCCCCTTTTTTTTTTTAAATCCCAACCAGTCAAGTTAGTAGAGAAAATAAATTCTCCCCTTCCGAAAGTGAGGGTTTATTATAGAGATATCATTTGAGTTTCTAATGATAATCAAGGTGCGGCATTCTGACGCTTGAATCGTACTGACAGTTTTCAGGCTCAGGCAGGGGCTATTTTTCTTTCTAAATGTTCTAAGCCAGAGAACAAGTGCAGAGCGAGGGGAGCATTTGCGGGAATAGAGTGCGGCAGTTATCAGTACATTGGAAACAAAATTGCCAGATCAAACTTGTGTCTGCAGGAATAAAACATCATCAAAAGATCATCAAGATAATGAGGAGTCCTGTTTAACATTCTAATATTATGGGGACTTATTATCTCTGATTATGCTCTTGGTTTTTAAATCTGTCTGGGTGCTATTTTCCCTAAGCAGAACATTAATGGGGGGGGACGGGAAATAAGACCTTATTTCATATTCATTTCAGCTCTGTAAAAAGTCACCTCGCGCCACAAAAATGCTTTTCAAGAAATATATATTTTATATTTTTACAGTAGAAACGAGAACACTTGGTAAGAAAAAAAAATCACACACAGCATTGAATAAAGAGAAACAATGTTTTGAATAACAGTAAAACAAACAAAAAAGGCTTTCTTGGGAACTTAGGGCAAGATTTTCAAAAGGGATTTTGATAATGATTTTTGGGTGCCATGATTTTGCTTGTCCAAACTCAGGTGCCTTTAAAGGGGCCTGATTTTCAAAGGGTGCCTGAATCTGGCCAACCAAAAAATGGAGGCACCTAAAACCTCTAGAAAATGTAGGCCCTAAATATTTATGTGTTTGTAATAGTTTAAATAACGTTTCACAGCCAGGAAATATGCTCCAAGAGATACTGTTCTATGATGAATTGTATTAGCTCAGGCCTCAGTTCTGAGAACACTTAATCTACAGTGCTTAACTTTATGGACATGAGTAGTTCCACTGAAGGACATAAATGCAACTACCCAAAGTGTTCCCCTCTGTATTGTTTGATCTCTTCTTTGCAAATCCACAACAACACACACCTTCTAATAGCAACAACATGTAATAATATCTCCCTCTGCAGCTATTTATATATTTACAAACTGAAAAGTATGTATGTCAAACAGGGAATTTTGTTTTCCTCTGGTGTTTAAGATCTTTCAGCAACTTGTAATTACCCTTTGGCAAGGCTTCCTTCTTAAACACATAGATTAGGGCGTCCATCACTCCTTGTACTTGTTTCCAGCCTCGTCCCAGCAGTTTAAGACGCTACCAAAAAAAAAAAAAAAAAAAAAAGTGCTTTCTAAAGGAAAGAAAAACATAATACATTGGACAGGGGCGTGGGGGAGAAGAGCAAAAATAAAAAAATGCAAACTGGGAAGTGAGTGATGTACAGGGACTACTGGAAAAACTCCCTGAATACCAGACCTGTCTGCAGAGTTACTAACACAGGAAGCACGTCATTTATGATGGATTGGACAGTAATCCTGACTTCCAGAAATTACTGTTTGAGGTGGTCACTCCCCACCCCCACTCTGTAGCGGTAATAAATAACTGAATTGACATAGTTCCTTACCGTGTTAACAATATTCTCTTACCTACCTGCTTTTGTAGCCAATAAGGTTGCATATTTTCAGTCTTCAGTTAACAGATTACAGAGTTTTCAAACTGGACGTTTTTGTTCTCTATGCCCGCCCTGTCGTTCAACAAAGAACCCCTGACTTTTACAACATATTCCTGTCTTGCTGATATGCAGAATGTTGCCCTGAGCTTCAAGACTTGCATCTACTGCGGCTTGGATTTGTGCTAGCGAATGATGTAAGCATTTTTCTCTGAAACCGAGGGGTGGAGTTGTGGAAAGTTAACAAGTTAGCTAAAGAGCAAATCCCAGATCTGGAACCAGGGGAAGAGGTATTTGAATGTTAGGGCTTGTCCACATAGGAAGTTATAGTGGTATGAGGGGTAGCGTATATTTAAACATCTATAGTTATACTGGTGTAACTCCCCATGTAGACACTCTTATACCAGTGTGAGTGTCTTTTTTCAATTTAGTGTGTCGCTTTGGAAACTGCTTAAGCTAAACTGGAAAAATCCACTCTCCTTGCTGAATAAGAGAGTCCACAGTGGAGTTATACTGCTCAGTTTAATCCACACCCTAAACTTATCTCAGGAGAACCTCTCATGAAGCCAGTCCCCTAGTGGTTAGAAGAACGTCCGAAAGAGAAGAACTGTATTTGCCCATGGGACTGCAAAGAAAGAGAGGGTAAAGAGAATAGCATGCATGCTGGAAGATACATTGCGGTTGCCAGAAAGGTCCTGATTCAGGAAAGCATTCTGTATCCAGGGAAACACCTGCTTAGCTCTGAGTACATGGTTCAATGGGATTTAGCACATTTCAATTTAAGCACATGCCTAAGAGGCTTTCCTGACTCGGGATGGACTTCAGCATGTGTTTAAAGGCCTGCTCCAAAGCCCATTGTACTCAGCGGAAGGGTTCTCCTACTGACTTCAGTGGGCTTTAGATCATGCCCTAAATGTCATCCTAATCGGGGCTAAAGTACTAGAAATATGGGGAAATGGCACTTGTAGCTTTAGGGCTAAGGTACCCATACTGGGGCTTTGCGTGTCATCCATTTTCATTCCCTGTTCAGAGGCTACTTGTAGAGAAGGCCCAGAAGAGAAAGCGGGAAATGCTGCACCCCCATATTCCACCTCTTTGTTTTGAAGACGAAATGGTCCGACCATGGAGAAGATCAGAGTCCAGGCTCTAGGCAGCTCGCCTGGATGAAAGGAGAGGCTCGGGGACATTGCCAAGAAAACGGGTGAACCTCCATTCTCCCTGCTAGAAATGCTGGCTTGCCCTGCAGTAAATCAGGAGTAGCGGCACTGTGGTCCATGGAGTGATGCTGGTATCAGTATGATCTGCATCAGGCCCAATGGAGAGGAAAGCAAGCAAAGGAGGGAATACCAGGATCTTAACTGGAATGAGTGTTGCAGGATAAGATCTAGGCTATCTACTGCGGGGAGGAAGCGAAGGCGGCAGTGTGTGATGTGGGGGCAGGGACAGTGAAGGCAAGGAGTGATCCATTGTGGCTTTCTGACATAACAGTGAAGAAAAGGTTTGTTATGCACCTGCTATTTTATAGGTAAATCTATAGCCGCCCTGTCAATGAGATGATGGGAGCCTGTACTCAAACTGTAACAGTCCCTTTCACCTGACTTCGTGGAAGAAAATTTGTACACGTCAGCTATTTCTCCCCACAGGTTTCGAAGTCCCACCTTACTGCGAGCGTTACACAATCGAAAGGCCTCCTTTGTAACTGCAGAACAAGTGCCTAGAAATGATCTTATTTATTACAGGAGACATGTTTTAAAACAACTGACAAAATTGCAAGATGTAAAACGACAAGCAAGAGCTTTCTTTCTTTCTTTCTTTTTTTTTAAAATCGCATAGACTTCTGGTAACGATAAAAATAGGGTTTTCTTTTTTAAAGTTGGAATTTATCTTTATTTCTAAAGCAATCATGTAGCAGGAAAAACAGCAAGATACTTAGATATTAACTGATATACACTTGGATCATGGTTACTTTTTGAATAGCCTGGTAGCTTGCTTCCCTCTACAGAGTGATTAACATTAAAGAACTGTGTGAACATTAAAAAAAAAAAAGGTAAGTGCCCATTCCCCACCCCCTCCATTCCCTTGATGTGTGACTAACAGCTGGTTTACTTTGTGACAAATCAGCGGGGTCTTCCTGTTGTTGATATAATGAAGTTGTTTCCTGGTGTGAAGTTCTACAGGATAAATTGCACAAGGGGAGGAGAACTTCACACACTTATCAAAGTGCTGGGTGGACACCACTCCTCTGTTCTGCAGGGCTGGCCAGCAGATCAAAATACACTCTTGAGTGGCTGACACTGGGTCACAGAGATATTAGTTTACACTATTTTTTCTCACTTATTTTAAAGGGTCTTTTATGAGCAAAATGATGTTCTTCATTGAAAAGTGGTTCGTGTTATGTTGGATGACTGTAATTCAGATTTGTTTCCCCCAGATGATCCAATTGTATTAATACTTATATGTATTTAGGTGCTGTCCATATGTTAGTCACACCGCTGCCCTGTAACTCAGTTTCTCCCTCTATAAAATAGGTGTAATGACGCTAACGTCCTTTACAAAGTGCGTTGAAATGGCCTGATGAAAGCGCTCTAGAAGAGCTTGGCATTATTATTTATTGAGAAGGCAGTCCCTGCCCAAAAGAGTTTACAGTTTTACATCTTCATCTCACAGGGCTTGAACTGAGTAGGGTTTAAAGGTGTGGTGTTAGCAGGTGGTAGCTTATGCATTATAAACCTCTAGTGGAGACAGGGCAAATTGTCTCTCTCCCCAGTATGTCTCAATCCAGCCACCTTAACCTGTTGTAAACTCTACACTGCCTTGTGTGTACAGCAGGTTTAGAACACATTCCCTCTCTCACTGGAAAATTCGAGTGATGAAAAGGCACAAGGTAGTTTTTACTGCAATGTAGTGAGGGGAGGTCAAACCCAGGTAAGGGGTGTCGTGCTGATCCCACCTTTTTGGTCAGTGATGACATAGCCTCCATGTGACCACTTTTCCTGGACTTCACAGCAAACCCCAAACTCTGTATATTTCATATGGGCCGTATACAACTCCCATGAAGTCAACAGAAAGTCTCCTATTGACATCCATGGGAGCCGGATCCGGCTGTATGGGTCCGTGCAGGACTTCAGCCTCTAATACATTTTCAGCAATGTTCGGAGAAACCTTTCAGAGCATGCACCAAGGAAGCATGAAAAAAACACCCCTTGCCTATCAGTGGTTATTTGTACCTCTCTTTAATTCATGGGAAGGCCAGGGATTTCAAGAGGGTGCTAATGGTAGTCTGCAGGGCTTTTCAGAAGGGAAACATGTTGGCGGGGTGGTGGTAGGGGAGAAGGAACATGAGGGATTTCCACTGAGGATCTCAGAGTTCAGATTTCAAAGCTCAATCAAGTGAGCTAAAGAGCTGAAAGGTTAACAGGCTGGGTGAGCCGGCAGGAACACTGGGCCCCTTCCTTCTACTGCTAAGCGGGCGGGCTGGTCTGCACTAGAAAACTAGATCAACCCAGCTACATCGCTCCTGGGTGTGAAAAATCCACACCCTGAGCGGCACAGTTAAGCCGACCTAAGTCCCCATGTAGACAGTGCTAGGTTGACAGAAGAATTCTTCCATTGACCTAGCTACCATCTCTTGGGGAGGTGGATGACCTGCACCAACGGGAAAACCCCTCCCAGTGGCGTAGGTAGCGTCTACACTGAAGCCTGCCAGTGGCCCAGCTGCAGCACTCCAGCTGTACCATTGTAAGAGTAGACAAGCCCTGAGTATTGAACATGTGAGAAGACAACAGCAATTGCCATCCTTGGGCCATGTCTATGCTACAAAATTATGTTGATCTAAGATACGTTGGCATACAGTCGCCGCAGTTATTCCATCGTTTGTGAGTCCGCACACCACGCTCCGGCGGGGCACGTCCTCACCAGGAGTGCTTGCACTGGTGCTGCAGAGGTCAGGGTAGGGCAGCTCCTGGAGGCCAGTAACAGCTGACGTAAGTAACGCAGCGTCCACACTGACCTAACTACTTCGACCATGACTGTACACCACTCGGGGAGGTGGTGTTATTAAATCGGCCAAGTGGGGCAGTTATGTCGGCGGGAGCAACACATAAGTGTAGACACTCCATGACTAGGTTGATGTAAGCTGCCTTGCGCCGACTTAACCGTGTGGTGTAGACCAAGCTCAGTTGAAATTGTCAGACAGGCGGCGTGGAGTAGGTGGGGGCAAGAGGAAGTGTCCCTGGGCATGTGCTCCGCAAGGAGATGCTGAGTGACAAAGGAGGAGAAGCTCAAAGTGCCATCTTAGCCTCTGAGCTAGAAAGCCTGCTGTTGCCTGAGTATTTACAGCTTTCCATATACTGTGCGTGATACATCCACAAAATGGTTTCAACTCATTTGGTTTCCAGAGTTAAGGCAACCATGCAGTACAAGCCCCCAGCTACACACACACACAATACAGCCCAGAGAGCTGCGCAAACACTGATTTCTGTTTGCTGGCAGTGACAAAAAATAAAAAAGTCACCAAAATAAAATTGCCCTGAGTCAGCCTGAAATCAAAATGTGCTGTTGGGCACAAAGGAGGCATCACCGTCGCAGTTTTGTGAAGGGCACCTAAGTCCACTTGGGAATCTAGTCCGAATAATCATAAAGGTTTGGGTTTTTTTTTTTTAAAGTGTGGAAATGAGCCATTTTGACATTTCTGATTACACCCCTTTCTTCCTCCCGACCAACACAATTTGCTGAAATCTGAACAAATGCATGAACGGTTTTGATCAACGCTAATCAGCAATTTTTGGCAAAAAAAAAGTTTCCGATGAAAAATTTCACCCACTGCTAAATGTGCAGCAGTGAGCCCTTACTAGTTTAATTGAATGTCTCACTTTTTGGCTCAAATTCATTTCCAAACGGCCTATGCTGGTGGTTCTCCACATTCCTCATCTAATGAAAGAGCTCTCCTCACATGGATCAGTTCCCCTCCCAACCCACTGTGCTTAGGAACATTGGACCCCACCAGTCCCATCTAGCCCAGTATCCTGTCTCTCACAGTAGCCAGCACCAGCCGCTTCAGAGGACGGTGCTAAGAATCCCTGTAAAGGACAATTATGGAATAACCGGCCTCAAAAATAAGTTTCTTCCTAACCCCCAGCAGTTAGGGACTGCTTATGCTTGAAGCATGAGGTTTTATATCCCTTATATATTCCCCCCATTCACCCACACACATCTAACATAAGTATGGATCCATTCGTTACCCGTATATGTCCAATCCTTTTCTGAATCCCAATGAGCTCTCAACCTCAATGACAGTTAGTGTCAGTGAGTTCCACAAGCCAATTATGCACTACGTAAAGAGAATGTTTTCTGCTTGATTTTCAAATCCTTCATTCTGAGGGCCAGCGGACAGTAGTAGTTTGAGAGCCCTGGCCTATGCCAAATACAAATGTAACTGCTTGGACAGAAATCCTCTGTTTGCATAATGTGGACAATCTCTCATACTGCCATGCATGAAACCGCAATAATTTTAACATCCAAGTCTGAGAGTCATGCACAGACCACAGCACCGAGCGGATGGCGTGCTTTGGAAGGTGTCAGAGTAGCAGCCGTGTTAGTCTGTATTCGCAAAAAGAAAAGGAGGACTTGTGGCACCTTAGTTAGCCTCTAAGGTGCCACAAGTACTCCTTTTCTTTTTGGAAGGTGTGTGATTATTATTTTTTTAGTGTTCATACTATTGGAATGAGTAAAAAATTGTTTCAACTTAGTTACAGTTTTACTGTTGCTCTTGAAAAACAAGGAGTGATCCTGTTCTCCCAATTAGGACAAAACTCTCAGGCTTCAGCCACGAGTCAGCCCGCTGAGTTGTGTCTCATAGTTTAAACTAATTATGACCCCGCTCATGCACTCAGCTCCACATGAGTGCCTGGAGTCCCTGTCTGTGTGGGGTTCAGTGTCTGCTGAGGGGTGTAAGTCAGAGGATGGTAGAATATTCCTCCCCAAACCACATCTGCTCTAGAACTTCTCTCGGATAAGAGGTGGAATTTGTCAGCTGGAAAGCTTGAGCAGTAAAACTTGTGACATCTTGGATGCCTATTTAGGAAAATGTTGACATTTTAGATCACTCACTGAAATGCAAGCAGGGCTCAATCCTGCAAGGCCCTGATCCAGCGATGGACTTGTAGTCCCATTGAAGTCAATGGGAGTTGCAGGTCCCCAGCACCTCTTGGTATTTAGTTTAAGAGGCCCAGTGCAAAGCCCACTGAACTGAATGGAAAAGATTCCTGTTGACTGCAACGGGTGCTGGATCTGGTCCAAAGTTTGTAACAATACTTTAACAAAGTACAGTGAAAAGAAATGAAAACATTTGACTGATGACTGAAGCTGAATGAAATGCTTTTGGGGCTCTCTGATTCAGTGGGTCCCTCTAGTTTTCAGATGCAGAGGCAGTTACTTCTGGCTTTCTTTTTTTCCTTGCCAGTACTAGTTAATTGAACTATGCAAATTAATTTATACAATATCAATACCAGAGCCTTAAACCTTTTGGCATAGCTCGTCTGGCATGTTCGTTACATAAAATGTTTGGAGCGGTGCTAATAAAAATGGAAAAGGCTGTAAATCAAGTTTAATTTATTCATTTTCTGTATGGTAGGAACGCGTGCCAAAATCAGATTATTTATGAGCCCTTCATAACAATAGGCATTTTTATTGGTTGCCAATGACAAAAGAGGCTCTCAGTTGTTTTTTTTTGAATGCCTTTTCAGAAACATTTGTTTTTTTGGACTCTGTGATCTCAAAGAAAAATGTTTAATCATTGATACAGTAAAAATAATTTATATTTAGATGCTGAAAAACACATCAGACTTTAAAGCATAAATATACATAGCTAATCCTACCCCAAAGACTCAGGCATATACTGTACTGTAGATGATTTATATCAAGTTTCTTAAATTTCCCAGTAAGAGTATAATCTCCCTTAAGTCTCACATAAAGTGTCTGGGTTTTTTAGCCCACAATCAATATTTTACGAAAGTGTACACATAGACACACTGCACATGAACACACAAAGTATACACGCACTATACTCATACACTTTTCTCATTTACAGATACAGTATTACTTTCTTTGTCTTTACCTATCTCTAGCTAATTCACAATATTTATTTTTCAGTGGAGTAACCAAATCCCAACAAAGACTACACACCAGATAAAATAGATTAAAGTAACTGATACATAACAAATCAGCTATAAAACAACTGCATATTGGCTCCTGCTTCTCCCCTGCCCCCCAGTTTCACATCCTTTAAACCATCTTTTGTTCATGATCTAATACAGATGCAACCACAAGCTTAGCCGTGTTTAGGGGGCGACTGGGTTTGTGTCAAATATTTAATACATCAGTGAAGGATGACAAAGGCCCAAGCATCTGGCTCAATTTGGTGGGCGGCGGGGGAAGAGGGTCATATTACCGAGGGCTAGAAGTTCTTGGCTAATTGCATTTTACACAGTATTTCTATGGGACATTTTTAAAGTCCCTCCGTGGGCTGAGTTGAAGTATTCACAGTGATTTCACAAACACTGCCAACTCTCGTGGGTCTCATGATATTTGGCATTTTTTTAAAGCTCCAGCTCATGGAATCATGATACTACATGGGAATCTCGGCTTGCATTGTTGTTTAAAAAGAGTAAGTATCTAGCCTTCATGGTTCTGAAGAAAAGCTTGAAAATGTGACCCCCCCAAAGGCTCAAAGACAGGAAGGCAAATAAAAAGTACACTCTCATGAATTTTTAAGCCAATCTCACGATTTTTGAATGTTTGGGATTGGCAATACTGGCTCGTATACACTCTTCAGGTACCTACTGTGTCCAACTTCATGAACTCTGGCTCTAAACACAAAGATGACCCCTCATGCTAAAGGATACAAACTTCTCTCAGAACAGAGCTAGGCCTCTGATTTGGCTGCAGGGCTCTGGTGTGATCTTGGATTAAATATCTCCAGAGCTACAGTGAAATTGTCTGACGGGCATAAGGAAAACACATATTTACATACTGTGCCACTCGTACTCAGCTTGAGAAGAGTCTTCAATGGGACTACTCTGGCCGCATAAGGATAGCAAAACAGGGCTCATAATAAACCCAAACCGGCAATCCCATCCCAGGCAAAGCACCATCGCTGTCAGTCGGAGGTGTGATTTGTTCCCACCCCTGACCGACAGCCCTGCCCTCAAAAGCCCTAGTGTAGGCTCAACGACGACATATGCACAAATCCATTTGTTGGTACAACTAACTCTTTTTGGGGAACTGGTATAAACTATACTGGGAAACAAGTTCTTTCAGATGCATCTCCACCAGGGGGGTTTGCTGGCATAGCTAGACTAGAAAACCCTTTCCAGTGCAGATACGGCCTACCTGTACCTAAAGAAAACATTGCCCCATCGTATGAAATGAAGAATTAAGTGACCACCAAATAGTACAAAATCGAATCCTCTTTTAAAAACAAAATCAAAGAGCTGCTGGAGACAGCAAATGCCAAGACACAAGGGCCTGACTGTTGGTGGTGAGAGCTCCCTGGTCTCTAGTGGAAGTGGCGGGTGCTTCGGCCCTTTACTTTTAAACCCAAAGTGACAGCCAATACTCCGAGCTTATACATAGCTCATGGGTAAAACTTCCGACTGGCCTCTTGTCCGCCATCAGAACTCTTGTGGGTATTATTTTAGTTGCAAACAAGTGGCAGCTGCCACTCCTGCTTGTGTCAAAATAAACTCACTACCCATGGGTTTACAGCATAGCACGGCCTCTGATCATCTCATGCCACTCCCTGTCCACACATCCCTCTTGCTCTCCTAGCAGCAGGAAAGAGACACTGGGGCTTTAAAAAGGCCTCTTGGAAAGCTGACAAAAGGCTATTGCTGAGTTACAGAGAGAATGTATTACTTTGCTAGAGGGCACTGGATAATGCGGGGGAGGGACACACCCTCTGCAAGAAAAGGGGCTTTTTCTGAATATGGCTTGGCCAATCCTGAGAACCCCCGAATAATTAGCATACAGGATCTGTCAGTCATTGAGAGCTTTCTGTAAAAGGGGGCCTCTTGTCAACTTCTCTGCCTTTGATGTGACTGGGATGGAGGTGCTCAATTAAAAGCCTATCAGTCTGTAAGTAAATCAACGCCTATCAGGCTTGTCACATCAAACAAACGATTATTACACTCACCCGCCCACCCCATTAATCTGGCTGTTCCTTCTTGACAGCTCAGGGTCAGGGCAATGTAAATCATGCACTGGATTGCAGCCACCTGGATCAGGATTAAAGCAGCCATACGACATGTGCTGCTGCGCCCAATTATTCCCCCTCGCCGCCAGGGCGCAGGGAGAAGGGCGTGCTGCATTGCCAGGCAGCTGGGAGAGCAGGCAAAACACCGAGGTGGGAGTGGCGGAGGAGAGAGCATAGCAAGCAGAGTCACTCTTTGAAAGGTCTTTATAATCAATGCCCAAGAGTCACACACTATTCTAGGTGTTTCTTTTTCATGCCAGGCTGGTCCTTGGTGGGAGCGTTAGCCATGCAGGACCGGGTCCGTGACTCACTGGATAGGTGCTGAGCCCGTGGAAATCGGCCTAGCTCTGGCACAGTCAATGGAGCTATGCCAGCTGAGGATCGAGCCTCACTGTTTATATTCAGCACAACTTAATGTGAGCAGAGGGAGGTTTAGAAACTTACATTACAATGAAAAACGGCAGTGGAATTTTGTCAACATTTTTGCAGATTTATTTTTTTGAGGAGAACATTTTTGTAATTTCCCTCTTCCCCTCCACCCATTTCCCAACCAGCAACGCAGCCTTCCACAATGAGCCAGGAATTCCTCAGGTCTACGCCCAGTGTTGCCCTGACATGCTGTGTCCCCTTTAGCTAGACACATGCTAACCTCTCTGCCTTGATTTCCCCATTTGTAAAATGGGGATAATAATTACTTCTTACCGACCCCGCAGGGCTGCTTGGAGGATTAATGATATAATGCTTGTAGAGAGATCTGAATGTTTTAAAGCATGATAAAGTGCTGAGTATTAGTATTAACACAGGGCCCAATCCCACTCGCCTTCATCCCAGGAACAATGCTAAGAAGACAGTGAGAGTCACGCAGTGATCAGGAGCTGGCAGCTTAAAATTGATAAGATGTCCTATTTAATAAGAATTGACTTTCTTAACAAGGACAATGTAACATTTGCCCTAAAGCAACCCAAAGCGAATGGTATCAAGAACTCTGCAGTGCAGAGGGCAGCGTGAGCTTTGTCTTGTTTGATGAGTGACAGGGAGAGGAGATGAGAGAATAGGGCTCTGTCTAGGTTATAAATTGCACTGTTTTCACTAATGGTGGCTTTTTATTGATTATGTGCTTGTCTACACTAGAAAGCTAATTCACATTAAGGTGGAGTGTGAATTTAAGTTGCAATAGCTATTCCAGAATAACTGTGTGTGGAATCTCTCATTCTGGATTAAAAGTGCTTTGATCTGGTTTAGTTTAATCCATTTTCACATAACTATTATGGAATAATTCCATGTGTAGAGAAGCCCTTGGTTAAACTGGTGAAGCTGTCTGTGTGGGCCCTGATGAGATTAGTTTAAACCTAAAATACACCAGATTTAAACTGATTTAAGTGTACATACAGATTTACCTAAAATCAATAACAAAACATTCCATTAGTGAAACTGGTGTAATTTGTAATCTAGACAAGACCTCGGTATGTGACTCAGGAATGGAATAAAGAAAAGGATTCCGGCATTCCTCAGGAAACAGCAGCTGCCCAGACTCAGCTCTCTCTTCCGCTGGCACAAATGCAGAGTAAGCCCACTGAGCTCAATGGAGGCCAAATCCATGATGCCAGGGCAAATGGGTGTGAAATGCTACCAGATCAGAACGCTGGTGTTGAACACCCCCTTTGCACTGGCGCTAATGAGCGTGCACGGTACAGCAGGCCTTTTGGATTCACGCTGGTGGAAGTGACACAGAATATGGCCAGACCCGCATCATTCCGCTTCTGATATGGAGAAATGAAATCTTGATGCTGATAAAAAATATCTCCCCAGCCACCAGCATTCCCCTTCAGAACACCTGTCCCACTTCAGCCATGCCTGTCACTTTCCTGGAGGCTACCACTCCGCTCTGCCACACCATCAAGCAACACTCTCCGAGCGGATAAGCTGCCAGCCCTCTGCAAAGGCCTCTGCAGGCTCTGTCTGGATTATGGGAATGAGTAACACTGTGTCTATGTCCCGCTCCAGACACTGCGTTGTGATACACTCCAAACTTTGTTCTGTGTTGTTTGGCGAAGTCGATAAAACAACCTACTCTAGAATGATGAGAATAGTGGTCTCAAATCATGATGCCAGCCGCTGGGTAAAGTATGGCAAGCGATAAGAGCGTTTAAAGTTGCAAGGATGTCTTTTCATGTTGATTATATCCTATATAAACTTCCCAGCAGAGGAAAGGTGCAGTCTGTGAGCAAAAGCTTGTTTGGCAGGTGACCGACATTCCAGCCAAGGGAAAACCAAAGCACCTGGGAGATGTCTCTGTTTGCTTTGGGGGTGGAGATTATCAAATGAATTGATTTATACTTTCCTGTAGCAGAGTGTTCAGTCCTGTTCAGGTGTGTGGGCATTTACAGCTATCTGTTATTTACTCTGGTTTATTACTGCCCCTCTCAAGTTCTTCCAGCACTTACAAAAGTTTTAAAAACCTAATCCACAGAGCAACAGGAACGTTTGCAAAGGGATTCCTATGAAAAGCCTTCTGAGTCTGGAGACTGGCCACTCCTGCAGCCATCTGACACCCCCAGCTCTCTGAGCACAAGGGAGTTATTATTAATTATTACTATTTATCATAGATATTGTGGTCGCGTCCAGCAGCCCCAGTTATTAACCAGCATCCCATTGTGCTGGTGTACTAACACAGAACAAAAAGTCAGTCCCTACCCCAAAGAGATTACAATCAAGAGACAGATGGAGCTAGATGAGGGAGCACAAGGAAATAGTGAGACAATAATTAACTAATGCCTTCAATAAACACCAAGGGTATAATTGAAATCAGTCCCAGGGCAAGTCTCCATAGCACAAGTTCCTTCCAAAATCTCCACCCCAGAACCCCAGTAATCCTACTCAGCCCCACCCAACCAGGAAAAGCCTGGGAGAAAAGACTGGATTTGTAGGGCCGGACTGTCACGCAACACACATCAGAAGTGCCGAGCATCTCTGGAAAACGGGCCACTTATTTAAGTGCCTAAATGGGAACTGAGCTCTTCTGAAATCTGGCCCCACGTGTGGGTTGCTGAGCACTTGTGAAAATGCTGGCCAAATGGTCCAAATCACCACTGACCTGCACCTTGTGTTGTCATGCAAAGGAGTGCAAAGACCTACCAAATCTGAACAGTACAGCATTTTACATCCAATTTATACTGTGTAAATGATGATTCAAGGTGCAAAGCAAAAGTGGTGTGGGTCCACATGGGGCCCTGAAGGTCACCACGCACACATTCTGGTGGCCCAAGGTAAGAAGCAAGTACCAAAGCAAAGGAACCTCAAACCCTGACAACCAGTTGTGTGAATATTTACCCCGGTGCTCAGAGATTTTGAAATGCTACCTCTGATTTGATGCCCATTCTGCACAGATGGAAATACCTCCGTAGGGAGTGGGGCAATGGAGAATCTGGCCCATATCCTTTATCTACCATGTATGAGTTTCAATAAGGTTTATTGGTATCTGTAATTTAATATGACATATTTCTAGCACCAATTACTTTGAGATCATCACATTCATAAAATGTGACAGGAATCTTCTAAGTGCAAGCGTAAGTTCTCAGTTAATACAATAACTGAGATGGAAAATGGAATAGCATTACATTTAATATTATACATAATGCTCCTTCATTTCGTTCACCTGCTTCTGGCATCACCGGGTTTCCCTCCTTCCCCATTTACAAACCTCTCAGCCCCAGTTGTTACGATGGATGCCTGCTTTCTGGCTAGAGTAGGTTGGATGTGGCCTCCCTTCAGAAAGTGTGAAGACTGCTCCCAATTCATCCTGGAGGAATGCTCTGGGTATGCGCCTTCATCTGCAGCAGCAGCATCATCCCTCTCCTGTGACCTGGGAAGCCAAATGAACCCAGCTGTGAGGCAGAGTTGTGTGACTGTATTATCCCCATTTTACTAAAGGGGAGACTGAGGCACAAGGAGGGCAAGTGCTTTGCCCAAAGTGACACAGTGAGTCAGTACCAGATCTGGGAATAGAACCCAGGAATCCTGCTTCTCCGGCTTGAAACATTCAACAACATGGCTTCCTGGCAGACTGGAACATGAATCACCAGGCCACACCAGGAGGCTTTCTCCTTTACACTAATAATCTCACCCCTGAGCTGGTCAGTAGCAGATGTTGGGGTGGCCTTACAGTTTGGTTTTCTGGTGGAGGAGAAATCAGTGATATGGAATCTGGGAATTTCCGTAAGAACATAAAAATGGCCATACTGGGTCTGACCATGGATCCATTAGCCCAGTATCCTGACAGTGGCCAGATGCTTCAGAGGAAATAAATAGCACAGGGCAATTATTGAGTGATCCATCCACTCCCAGCATCTGGCAATTGGAGATTTAGGGACACCCAGAGCATGGGGTTGCATCCCTGACCATCTTGGCTAAAAGCCATTGATGGACCTATCCTCCATGAATTTATCTAATTCTTTTTTGAACCAACTTATACTTTTGGCCTTCACAAGATCCCCTGGCTACGAGTGCCACAGGTTGACCGTGTGCTGTTTTAAGCCTGCTGCCTATTAATTTAGTCGGTTGACCCCCTAGTTCTTATGTTATGGGAAGGGGTAAATAACACTTCCCTACTCGCTTTCTCCTTCACCATTTGTGATTTTATCAACCTCTATCATATCCCCCTTCGCCATCCCTATTCTGAGCTGAACAGTCCCGGTCTTTTTAGTGTCTCCTCTTATGGAAGCTGTTCCATCCCCTATATTTTTGTTGCCCTTCTCTGTACTTTTTCCCATTCTAATATATCTTTTTTGAGATGGGATGACCAGCACTGCATGCAGTATTCAAGGTGTGGGCGTACCATGGATTTATATAGTGACATTATGATATTTCCTGTTTTGCTATCCCTTTCTTAAAGATTCCTAACATTCTGTTTGCTTTTTTGACGGCCGCTGCACATTGAGTGGATGTTTTCAGAGAACTCTCCACAATGACTCCAAGATCTCTTTCTTGAGTGGCAACCGCTAATTTAGACTCCATCATTTTGTTTGTACAGTTGAGATTGTTTTCCAGTGTGCATTACTTATCAACATTGAATTTCATCTGCCATGTTGTTGTCCAGTTATCCAGTTTTGTGAGATCCCTTTGTAACTCTTTGCAGTCAGCTTTGGACTTAAATACTTTGAGTGGTTTTGTATTGTCTGAACATTTTTCACTGTTCACCCCCTTTTCCAGATCATATAGGAATATGTTGAACAGCACAGATGCCAGGACAGATCTTTGGGGGACCCCACTATTTACTTCTCTCCATTGTGAAAACTGACAATTTATTCCTATCCTTTATTTCCTATCTTTTAACCTTGTCTTCATCCATGAGAGGGTTTTCCTCTTATCCCATGACTGCCTACTTTGCTCAAGAGTGTTTGGTGGGGGACATTGTCAAAGGCTTTCTGAAAACCCAAGAACAGTATATCCACTGGATCACCGTTGTCCACTTGCTTGTTGACATCCTCACAGAATTCAAGTAGATTGGTGAGGCATGATTTCCATCTTACAAAAGCCGTGTTGACTCTTCCCCAACTTATCATGTTTATCTGTGTGTCTGATAATTCTGTTCTTTCTTAGTGTAACTTGTTTATTTACACTATATACCCCAGTCCTGGAACAGATGTGGTCACAAATGACACCCAGGCAATCCCCTCTCTTAGGAATTTCAGGCAAAACACCAATGCCTGACACCCAGGAAGCAACTCTGCCCCAGGAACTGAAGAGTTTGAGAACTAAGGCAGAGAGCAAACTCTCCGGCTGTTTGCAACGGCACCTTCCAACTGATGCTGTAAAAACAAAACTAATACCAATACAGCCTTTCTTCAAAGACTGAACAGTGACTGCATGCTAAGAAGAACTCGTAAGACTATGTGTAACAGTGCCACCTGGTGACTCCTACCATAACAATACTGCAGCAAGCACAATTTCTGACAAGCAAGGAGTTAAGTGAGGATTTTGCCCCCACTGGGCACATACCCCAATTTTGTTCTATTCTTTGCATCCCTGACTGCTGCTCCTCTTCCATCAGCTTTTGCCCTGTTCCTTGTCAGGTTTTGTTCCTTATCAGGACTTATAGGAAAGATCAGGACCCTGTGTAGGAGGACTGAGTGATAAGTTGCTGCCTGCTTCTGGGCAAGGTGGAACCAGACAGTGGGAAGCCTCCCTAGAGGTAAGGATTGGATTACGTGGGATCCCCAAACAGCCTCTCGTCTTGCAGGTGCTGAAGGCTATCTGTGAGGCAAAGGCAGATGAAGGGTTAATTCGAATCACGCAGTCTAATTTACCCTTCTTCTCAAAACTCTGCCTCAGGAGAAGGACGGGATATAATTGCCAGGCAAGGAAAGGCTACTTAACCTTACAAGCCTGTCCCCTGTAAGTGTCTTGCTCTTGCCTTCCCCTCGTGGTTTCAGCTCTGCTCCCTTTAGCCCCTGGCTTCTCAGCGTGTCTGGTAAAGTGGTTCTCAATGTAATTAGTGAAAAAGCCAAACGTCAAACCCGCAACCCATCTGACGGCTCCGAAACAGCAGATGGAAAACTGAAACTGACCTACTTTTGTGGGAAAATTGCTCAGTGACAGTGCTGCCCAACACCGTTCACAGGCTCGGGGTCAAACCCTGACCTGCCATGGCTTCAGATACATGTCCATTCCACCATCACTATAAAAGTTCTCGGTACATCGAAAGGGCAGGGCCAGAGCCTAGCACTCATTGCAACAGCTGCTCTTGACAAAGCATGAAGTATTTGACTTCTACCCACCCAAAATTTTCTACAGTGATTTGAATTTTTGGGTTCCCAATCTGGGACACCTTAAAGAAGCTTGCTTTTCAGAGGGTCAGTGCTCAGCACTGTCTGCAAATCAGTCTCCTTTAAGCTGCTTCATTTTGGGTGCCCCAAATCACCAGACACTTTGTTACACAAATGCTAGTGTTGATCTCCCGGGGATAAGAAAATACCCTCAGTGGGATGGAGTGAGCATTCCAGCATCTTTACATCACGGTGGGGTCCCAAGGACATCTCCTGCAGGACGGTGGAACAGCCAAAGAGACCATCCCTGCCAGGGCTGGGCACAGTATCTTGGAGGTTAGATGCTGGTGCATGAATGCCCATGGGAAAAGCTCATAGCCTTGTATCTGACTATGGAGTCTTTGTGCCCCAATTTAAGGAGCAGCCAGTAGCTTAAACATCACCTTTGTGTGCCAGGTGTTAACATAGACTCACAGAAGTTACAGCTGGGAGAGATCGAGTATGTCCCACTTCCGCCAGTGCAGGATTGCGTCAGGACCCTGGTCTCAAATCCAGGCCTGCTGCACTTTCAGAAAGCAGGCTTAGCCACCGTGCCAAATCAACACATTAGCCTACCAGGGAATTCACAGACGAGGGTGGTCCAGCTTCCGGGGTTCCGTGACCCGCTTCCTGATTGGCCACATGGTCTTGGCCTTGATTGGCTGGTGACTCTACATAAAACTTCCTGCTTATCGTCTGCCCTTGTCTGAGCAACAAGCCATTGCCTACTAGTTGCTGTGTGGACCCCCTGACCCTGCCAGCCGCACCTTCCCCTTGGATTGGATCTTCTGGCGATCAGACCCCTTGCATGAACTCTGCCCACTGAGTACGACGGCCCTGCAACCCGCCTGACTCCCAGGCATTACAGAGTAGTCCCTACAGTCCACGTCTAGTCTAGTTCAAAGTGTTCCTATGGATCTTATAAAAGTAATGTGGTTAGAGAGAGATTGTAATTGGGGGCTAATGTTGCTAGGAACTAAAGCAGCTCTTTATCAGAGAGTAGCAGAGCCTGACAGCATTGCAACTCTGTTCTTCTTAAAGAGATGAGCTTGCAATAAACCAAGCAGCACATTAGAAGTAACTAGACAAAATGGCAGGGTTTTGAAAGGCCAGCAAAAGCAATAATACAGCCTCTCACAGAGAGAGCGCTCAGCTTACCTCTGGCTGTTGGAAGCCGTACAATGTTTTCGCAGTGCTGCCAGAACAGTTCTTTACTGAACTTGGAAAGTCTCACATGCAGGTTTCAACACCTCTGTCTCGCGCCACATAATGCAAAAGCTAATTCTACTTTCAGGCTGATGTCAACATTCCCCTTTACTGCCCCAGTGAAATGTGAAGACAATGTTAATTTGCATTTGCTGTGTGCAAGTAACACATTCCAGATAATCGTGGTAAGTCCTCAAAGGTATAGAGGAGAATTTCCTGGATAATGTGCTGGATGGAAAAACCCGATGGGATCCAGGAGAAGGAAACAGCATTGTGTGTTTTCATAACGCCACCTGGAATAGGCACAGCTTAGAAATACATACTGCAGGGATGCAAATACAACGGCAGACCAGTAGCAGCAGTAATAACAGAGAGGCTGCTGCGCTCCGTAGGAAACCTTAGGGTTGAGGCAGTGCTAATGGGGACAAGGGCCAGTCCTGCACATTTGCTGGGGAGGGAAGGGGCAGCGCGGATCCTCTGATCAGTGAGCAAATTTGATGGGCTGGATCTATACATGATTTTGCACCCCACATTTGGCTGCGATGCAATATTATTTCTTTATTAGTATCACCCTGACAGGACCTTCTAGAGACCCTGTGACAGGACAGTGCGGTGTTTTGCGGGTTGTATATGTGGGGTGGAGGAGGGTGGGCAATCAACCCAGTTGGGGCCTCATTGTTCTATGTGTTGTATGTACACGTAGCAAGGGGCAGTTCCTGCTCTGAGACATTATTAATTATTATGCAGATGAGGAACTGAGGCACAGAATAATTAACTGTCCAAAGGTCATACAGGAAATCGGTGGCAGAGCCAGGAACTGAAATGCAGATTTTCTGATTCTCAGTCCAGTCCTTTAACTATAAGACCATCCTTTCTCTGTTACACAAATATAGCTATATGAATCCATGATAGCTATATAAATGCAACACATCAAATAAGGCTTAAAATATTTCATTATGTGGTTAGAACATGTATGTCTATAGAAACAGATGCTATAGATCCTATGGAGATGGGCGTAATTAGATTAGCTAGTTTACTTTCTGGTGGCATGTGCATGCACTCGGTGTCTGGAATATCTCCTGGTGCCCAAAGGAATCCTAGTTTAAGAAACAAAGATTCTAAAGCTTCTAGAAGAGGTACAGTTGTATCAATAAACTTCTAATCCTCAGTTACAGCATGCAGCCTCTTCTCCGTAAAACAAATAGCCCATCACTAACAAGCAGTTATTGCAGAAGTGAAACAATTATTACTGTAAGCAACACGCTGAAAATATAGACACTTAAGATGGGGATAATAATGACCATTTATCTATGAATTGGAAAAATGTGCTAGTTTTTTGTTTGTGTGTAACGAGCATAGAAACTTGGCTGATGCTCTGGAGTAGATTAACCAGTTTGAACTCAGAGGAGTCTATTGCATTTGGTCAGTTCTGTTAGGGTATATGGGCTGTTGGAATGGCTTTTCCATCTTTACTCCTGTATTGTACACTCCTTATAATGACAATGATCTTGCATTTCTATAGAGTCTTTCATCCTGAAGGGTCTCAAAGAGCTTTTCAAACATCACAGTCTGATAGACCAACTCTACACAGGATCACCCTGCAGTGCAGCTATGTGTGGGGTGGAATGAGGCAGCTGTTTGATGGCTCACAGGGGTTTAGGATAGTCAATGAAGGAGAATACCTTATTCAGCTGAAACTTCTGGGCTAAGATTAGCAGGGAGAATGGAAGTTGGTCAGGACATGGGGCTGGCAACCTTGTTCTTTACAAACTTTAACAACCACAAGTGTCCAAACCCTTTGTTTTATATTCCATCCAAAAGACGACGTTTCCAGCAGCGCAATATCCCCCAAACTTGCTGGGTGTCTGTGTCCATCCATCTGAGATAAAACTGTGTTCAGGGATCCTGCAGTGGCACGTGAAGGCAATGAATTCATTTCCATTTATGATCTGTTATGATGATACCCCTGAAGGATAAGTCTATACATAATAATCTCTCTCTTCAGCTTTGTTAACAACTTCAATTAACAGAGAGCTGTGTAATGCTTCATCAGCCATTTGGATTACAGATGAAATTAAGCCATCATATTTATGAACTACTCAGTGAGTTCTAAGAGAACTCCACATATTTTAGATTTAATAACTTGCCCTCTCATTTTATTTATAATGTTAATAATGATTTGGTGGCTGCTGCGGGGGGAGAACATAAATGACAAAGAGACCAATTCACAAAGGGACAGTAACCGGAGTTATGCTTTATGGGAGCAGTGTACTGTCAATACATGGCTAAATGCTTCCTCAGTTCATTTTGTATTCTCTTTTATATTTGATTGACTAGCTCTGCGAACCAGGAGACTTCTGCCTTATAATTGCTTTCCACTCAGCACTTTGAAAACCTGTAAGTGTCTAGTGTTAATAATTAAACCCGGGAAAGTGGATCTGTTATGTCTACAAACTAGTGGGTCTGTGAGTGGACCTAGCTTAGCAGCAGAATTCCACCAGGCCAAGATTTTCAAAAGAGGCTTGTGATTTTGGGTGCCCAACATGAGACACCTTAAATAGCCTGATTTTCAAAGTGTGGGTGCTCAGCACTTTCTTTGAGGCTAGAGAAATCAAAGTCTGGAAAAATACGCTGTAGCTTAACATAATTGATCCCACTTCACTCTAAGCGATTTCTGCCAGGTGTTCGTTTTGTGCTGCTTGATTTTGTCCCATGCCCCCTGTTATGTATTATTTGTGTATTAGTAGCACCTAAAGGCCTCAGCTGAGATCAGGCCCCATTGTACTAGGTGCTGTACAAAGAAACAGTAGGAGACAGACCCTGCCCCAAAGAGCTGACCGTTTACGTAGCCACGGGGAGTATTATTATCCCCATTCTACACATAGGAAGCTGCTGCAGAGGAGATGAAGTGATATGCTCAAGGTCACCCAGCCAGTCTGTGCCAGAGTCAAGAACTGAACCTAGGTCTCCAGAGTTCTATGGCAATGCCTTATTCACAAGCCCTCCCTTTTTGTCAAGGAGTTGGGCTTCTGCAATCAAAGGGACTAATCCTGCCCCGTTAAATTCAACGGGAGTTTCACCCTTGACTTTCTGGGCTGGATTCTGTTTTGCAGCCCACTGCCAATGCAAAACCTCTCTAAAGCTGGCAGGGCAGGCCCTGGGGTGGGGTGGGGAATCATCCCTGACCAGCAGCATCTATTGCACCCACCCACCCTTCCTGCCAGAGTAGAGGCATGGCTGGGGAAAAGAGGGGATGCTCAGGGCTCCTTTGCACCTTGCAATGCCATTGCAGGTTAGAACGGCCACTGCTGTAACTCACATTAGAGAACCAGCCTGATTCACAGGCGATCCAGGATTAGTGGAGTGCAAAGGTAACTTAGAACCACCGGATGCTCCTAGGCCGCAGCTGAGGATCTGGGTGGTCAGTTTTTACATATTTGAGAGAGGTTGTGATGATAGGGGCCATACAAGTACCTAGATAGACCTCAGTGGAGGCAGGACTCGGGCCATAAGAGAGATGGGCCGTAAGAGAGATGGTCCAAATGGAAGTGGCAGCTCCAAGTACCACGGCTGAACTGGTCCTAAGTCACTATCTTGGGCAAACTTCTTCGGGATATAAAACTATTGTTCCCTAGGTGTAAAATTATTAGTAGTACTATGGTAATGCCTAGAGCAGTGGCTCTCAATCTTTCCAGGCTACTGTACCCCTTTCAAGAATCTGATTTGTCTTGTGTACCCCCAAATTTCACCTCACTTAAAAACTTACAAAATCGGACATAAAAATACAACAGTGTCCCATCACGCTATTACTGAAAAATCGCTGACTTTCTCATTTTTACCATATCATTATAAAATAAATCAATTGGACTATAAATATTGTACTCATATTTCAGTGTATAGTGTACAGAGCAGTGTAAACCAGTCATTGTCTGTGAAATTTTAGTTTGCACTGACTTCACTAGTGCTTTTTATGTTGCCTGTTGTAAAATTAGACAAATAACTAGATGAGTTGATGTACCCCCGGAAGACCTCAGAGTACCCCAGGGGTACATGTACCCTGGGTTGAGAACCACTGGCCTAGAGATCCCAGAAGAGATTTGAGCTCCACCATGCTGGGTGCTGTACAGACACACACCAAGAGATAGTCCCGTCCCCCCCGAAAACCAGCAGTCTAAATAGAGAACACGAACAAAGGTGTGAGAGGGGAAACTGAGGCCCAGAGAGGGGAAGTGACTTGCCCAAGGTCAAACAGCAGGTGGGTGGCAAAGCTGGAATAGAACCCATGTCTCCTGACTAGTGCCCTATTTGCTGCCTTTCATTATTTATTTATTTATTTATTTGGGTTCATTTCCAGCCTGCAAATAAGCCATTGCAGTGCTCCCTGTCTCTGCTGTACTAATGCTGGAGCACAGAGAGCCTCAGCAAGGTTAATTAATTTGAGCAAAGGCTGAAGCCTAAAAGACGGGGAGCAACACACAGAGATGATGGCTGGCAAAAATCATTAGAGCATCTTTCAACAATCTATATACTGTTATCGATCCTGTTATAGATCATGTTCCTCCCCCTCCCCCCCCCTTTTTTTTGCAGGATATTCTGGATCGATATGGCAAGTGCATTGAGACTGCAGCAACACATTTAAAACCTTATAAAAGGTTATTTAGTTGCTAACAGAGCAGCAGTTTCTGCAAAGCCTGCCAAAAGGTTACAGCTTTTTGGGCATCATAAATTACAGACGACAGGAGAAAAAAGTAAGTGCGGTTTTCTTTATTGTCTCAATGATGGATGGGCTCCTGAACAAGACACAAAATACATCATATCACCTTTAATGGGTCCACATTTCTGTAGCTATAACTCACAATTTTAAAATAGAAAATGGTGAAATATGGCGTTGTATATTCCACTCCTGACATATTTATGAGTCCTTCCCTTCTTATAAATACAGTGATTGCTATTTCAAAGCACCGTGTCAGGTATGAACAGAACGCAAACAGCTGGTGCGGTTGAAAAATTATAGCCAGAGTTGGACGTTTTCAAAAACTCTCTCTAACAGCAGTAAATTTACAATGTTTGCACTAACTGTTATTAAAACCAAATCCATAGCTTGGCAACAGGAATCCATTGCTGTGTAACAGCTGGAGTGACAGTGCTGCATGACAGCTGGGGAGAGCTGGAAGGCTGGTGCTACACCAGTGTGAAAACCCATTTCAAGGGGATCAACGGTCTACGTCCCAGCCTGTGCTGTCCCCAGCAGTCTGTGTGCTGTGAGCTGGACTGTTGGGAGAGTGACAGCAGCACTGTTTATCTTCTGCCTGACCCCATGTTTTAATCTTTTTCTTTTCAAAAGCCTTTCCTCCGACGGCTGAGACTCGCCTCATCCCAAACTCGTGGGCGTGTCTGACTCGGCCTTCATGCAAATACAGCCTGACTAGGTCCCAATCCTGCAAGCTGGGGCCCAGCACCCTGAGACAGAAGTGAAGTCACTTTCGACAGGTTTGGGATCCAACAGCTACATTTTCCAACACACCACTGATTTTTGTTACCTAAAGTGAGGGACCGCATTGAGGGCAATGTCTGTCCTGCACCTGGAGGTGCGCTTCCCAGCCCACTTAGACAGACGTGCTAGGTCTGTGTGAGCTAAAAATACCAGCATGGTGGCGGCTTGGCCTATCTTCCTGAATACGAACCCAGGGTGCTGGGGCGTGTTTCCACTTGCATGGCTAGTCCGAGCCCTGGCCTGTGGTACCCCACCTCCCCGGCTATTTTTAGCACAGTAGCTCAAGCAGAGCTAGCCCGTTTCTGTCTACCCGCACTGGGAAGCGCACTCCCGGCTGCAGCATAGATGTAACCAGTAGAGACTTCCACTGACTCTCCTCAGCCACCCAAACTTGAGGCATCCATTTACAGACCAGCTGCCCTTTATGGGGAGTTAGTGCCCAGTCTGCCCCTGACTGCCTTATGAAGGCCCCACCTAGGGGTAATTGACTGCCCCATGTGTCTGGTTAGTAATCGAGCACCTGGACTTAATAAAGGTTCCCCAAGCTCAGTTAGAGGGGAGCCCCCAAGGGAGACATGATGCTCCTGTTCAGAGCAGCTCCCAGGAGAAGTTGCTGATGAAGAGCCTAGAGTGAGAGTTATCTGGGGACCCCACAGACTGGTGCTGCGGAAAGGGTGAACTTCCTAGATGCAGGACTGCAGTCAGCGGGCGTCCAGGAGAGCCTGGTCTCAGCCATGGATGCCCTTGACACCATCTGGAAGCCCAACCTGGCAAGGATCAGCCACTATCCATGGAGAAGAGCGGCAGTGGACAGACCTCCCTGGACTCCTGACTCCAGAGGCAGGAAGCCTAACACCAGGGGCAGAGACTGGAACTGGGATATCCCCCGGAGAAGAGCCTGGCTGGAGGCAAGAACTGGACGCGGGTGGGGGACAGATGGATTAAGAACGACCTGGTCACCAGCTGAAATGTCGGGGTGAAAGCTTTGTTTGTGCCCTGCGGCAGCTTTTCTGTTAATAAATAAGGGCCTCCAAAAGCAGGGGGAGGTGCTGTTTAGCGTCTGTCGGGACCGGTTAATACCCTGGGAGAGGGAAAAATCGAGTAAGGGCTCACCCACAGTCCCACACCCACCTGCAAGGGGGTGCACTGGGTCAGCCAGGAATGAAGACACACCCCAAATCAGGGACTGCTAATGAGAAGGCTGGATAGACGAGGAGCTCCCACGTGGCTATTTTGCGCACATTGCCTTTGTGTGCACACGATATTTTCACTGAATGGATTTCCTGTTTCCGCTATCAGCACAGCTCCTCTAAAGCCAAAAGGCCAGATCCACAACTGGAGTGAATGGGCATTTCTGAGAATCATGTGCTGAATATTTTCCTAAGGGCAAGGTCTGGAATAATCTCAGAAGGGAAGTGGTAAAAGCCCCATGGCTAGATTCATTTTAAAATGGACTGGTCAAAGCACTGGAGAATGGGAAGGAAGGATGGTCCAGTGCTTAGGGCATTAGCCTAGGAGACTCATGTTCAATTCCCTGCTCTGCCACAGACTTCCTGGGTGACCTAGGGCACGTCACTTAGTCTCTTTGGGCCTCAGTTCCCTGCCTGTACAATGGGGATGACAAGTCAGTGCTCAGAGTCTTTAAATACATTAAAGGCTGCGAAGTAGTCAGATGCTATGGTAATGGGGGGCCAGATAGAGTACAGTGTCGGGACCGGTCTGGTGCGGGCCAGAGAGGGTGGGCAAGGTGTCTAACTATCTCTAACATCAATAATGGTGACTCCCATGCTCTATACTCAATACTTCCAGCCAAAGGTCCAGCTTTGGCTCTGGCCTCTCTCTAATTCATCCTTCAATCCATAATGGCTACAGTAATACACATTTAAAACTCTTGCCATTTCTGTGTCATTATTTCCACTCACTTTGCAAGCGTGTTTTACTAGTAAATACCTCAGGATGGAATTAATCCTGCCAAGAACCCTCCTGAACATCAAAGCTCCTGAGAGTACGCAGAATTCTCCTTCCTCATTTACACACACAAAAGGCCTCTAATTAGCTTTTTGTTTAGTCCGATTATGAATGGGAGTTTTGACCTTTCAAAGTGATTAGCTTTTTAAGCAAACTAATTTGCATAATGTCAGTTTCTAAACTATATACACCAGCCAAGGCTGAGGTTTGAAAGAACAGAAGCCTACAGTCAGGGCCTCAGATCCATATTTAGGTACCTAATCTACGCCCTGATCCTGCAGATACCTGCATGCAAAATTTTGTGCAACCACACAGTCCCATTACAGTCACTGGGACTCCTTGTGTGCAAAGTGAACCATGGGTGTCAGTGTTTGCAGTGTTGGGGACTTTCCAAATTGCTCAGGACCAGATTTTCAAATGTTCAGCACTGGAAATTGGGGCCAGATTTTCAAAAGAGTTTAGCATCCAGCATGCAGCTGCTGTTTGCACTAACTGCTATACTGAGCCCTTGAATATCTGGTCCTACTGGCCGTAGGTTCTAAAACACTCCACACCCAGAAGCTTCCATGGAGGCCAACTTTATGTCCTTAATTTTGAAAATCCTTGCCCACTGTTTTCAAAGATGGGTGCAGGTGTAGGCAGCCAGGTTTGAAAATGTGGACTAGGGTAGCTAACACAGGCCAGTCTAGTAAGGGTGTATGTATTTCTGCACATGGATTAGATACTTTTTCTAGATAATTTACATTCTCTTGTATAGGCTTTGCTTGGGACATTATAACTCCATTTAATTTTGGCTTTAACTCTGTCCCATCATGGTCTCGTTAGCAGTGAATTTTTCAATGCTTAGTTTTGCTTTTTTTCCGTTTCAGCGACTTTAAATTTCTTATGCTTTTAGCTTTGATTTCAAATGACCCAGCATTGATTCCTCTAAAATAAGAGAATGGCAGTAACTAATGGCCCTGTTTCCTGCTGCCAAAGCAGTAACAGCAGGCATGTCACCCCATCCGCAATCTTCCTGAAAAGCTGGCTTGATGTAGTCTGCCATGATGAGATGTTCCTGCTAACGTGACTTGTATATCCAGGGCAGAAGGATGAAGTGGTTTTAGCTTTGACTGGTGCCCATGACAGTGATGGGCAGAATGAAATATCAGCCAATAG
Source organism: Natator depressus (assembly GCF_965152275.1). Lineage (NCBI taxonomy): Eukaryota > Metazoa > Chordata > Testudines > Cheloniidae > Natator > Natator depressus. The sequence continues at coordinate 2,662,124 of NC_134259.1, forward strand.
CTCCATATATATATATATCTACCTGCATTTCCTGCTCTTCTCCTTTAGATGGACAATGACCAGTATCCCGTGCCAACCCTGTAAGATGTGGTTCATACAGGTGTCGGGGAGCGGAGCCCTGCACAGCTTGGAATCAAATCAAAGCATCCTCTTCTGGTTCTCTTGGCAGTCCAAATCTGGTGAGCTTGAACCTCCACAGCCTGTCCCTCCCTATGTCTGCCTCACAGAGCATCCTTCCTGTCACCCACACAAGCCCCAGGATTGGCCCTCCTGGTAGCATCTGTGGTAAGGTTTGCTGGGGGGAGGGAATGGCTGTTGCTGGTTTCGTCACTGGGGGAAAGTCATCCCTGTACAGAAGGCTAATGTACCACTTAAGTCCTACATAAACCTTATGGAGGATATCCTGGCTCCCTTGAAGTCAACAGAACCAGGATTAGACCCTCTGAGTGTACAGGCATACAGGGTTGTATTTTAAATTGTATTTACAACCTCCTCAGTGCATGTTTGCCAAACATTTGCAAGGGCTTAGGTCAATGAATGCATCAGACCCCGAAAGCAAGATGTATTCAAACATTTTTGCTGTTTAATATGACTATTTTCCCAGAGCCTATATTAGATGTGGGCATGTGTGTGTCATATAACACGATAGGGGCTGCTTTCATTATCCATAGATCATTCCTCGCCCTAAGTCACCATCCCAGACAGATTTGGTTTCAGCTTAAGGGACTTTGGCCCTTCCTATGTGATTTACTTTGTTTACTTTTTCATGTGGATTCACGCTGGCGAAAGGTGCTGGATTGACATCCCTGGAGACTTTTGTCGTCTGCTGCCAGGACGGGTAGCACGGACAGCAACACAAAAAGATGCCACCAACACCTGTGCGCGCACATCCCCACAACGTCTCCTGCCAGTGTGGCCCAAGCTTGTCCTGGAAGCACCCCCAGTGCCCTTGTTTATACTAGGATAGCAAGACTGGGTTCCCTATTGCAGGTGGGGGGTTTTAAGCACCACGTTGTGGAGACCTGATATGAGCAGGATTAGATGACGTGGGGTGAGATTTTTTCAAAGGAGTTTAAGAGATTTAGGAGCACAAGCCCCATGGAATGTCGGTGGGACTATATAATGCTATATCTCAAGGGAAGTCCCTGGGACCGGTGCTTCTAAATCACCTACATGCTTTTGAAAATCCCACCCTGGGAGGTGCAGATGCCAGTGGCTGCCCGGACCCCTGTCTACAGTGGAGTTTCCTGCTGGTTGAGCCGAACTGGTGGTGGCAACAGGAGGACATTTTAGACCAGAACTTCTATTGCAGACACACGGGTGGCAGACGGCTGCTCGCACTGGGCTTCCCTTCACTAGAAAATTATTGTCACGTTAATACAACCTTGAGGAGTAGAGCTAACATAATGTCTAGCATTGGGCTTCCCTTCACTAGAAAATTATTGTCACGTTAATACGACCTTGAGGAGTAGAGCTAACATAATGTCTAGCATGACCTGGCCTTGTCTACACTGGCTGCAAGGTTGTGCTGGTTAACATGACTCCTCCGGGTGGTCCTCTAAACATGACCTAATTTTCTAGCGACAAGGAGCCCGTTGATTCAGGACTCTGCAGCAAAGCTGGGTGAGTAACTGAATGTTTGGGTCAGTGGGCGTTCCGAATCTGACAATGATCAGAATTTTTAGTGAACTGAAAAAGTCCATTTCAGGGCTGTTCCAGAGGGGCATTTGAATCTAGGTCTCCCCCAGGCCCGGTGAGTGCCGGAACCGAAGCTTCTGGGGTGAGCAGTGACAGCACCAGCACCTCTCCCTCCAGCAGGTTTGTGAATGGTCAAAACAATTTGTGTCAAATCTGTGAGTAGTTTTGGGTCGACTGACACTGCATTTTTCTTCCAATAAACTATTTGTCAAAAAAGGTCGCCTCGCTCTCCTCTGCAGTCACTCAGGCTGGCCCCTGGATTTTAGTAAAAACCCTCTTAATGCAAGCCTGACCCCAGGACGCTAAAGGAGGAGCTGGAAATTGTTGTAACCCCCTCGATGATCCAAAGGAGAACAACAGAAACAATAGAAACTCTTTGTGGTAGCTAGATTCAAAACTCTTTATCACTGATTTGCATTCCTTTACCTGTGCAAAGCCCTCGAGAGGTGCATTTTATTACCTGGGATGATTAAACGAACAGGTATAGATAACGAAATGTTAGGGTCTTCACATTTGTTCTTAAGCTTGGAATCACCGTAATGGAGACCTGCTCTTTTCTAAGCTGGCTTTATCAAGGCACAGATGCTACATTGTTCTAACCCCTTTTGCCTCTGCACAGGTTATCAGAGCCAGGGATTTTATGTCCATCTCTGGTTATTATTAGTCAGTCATGCTGGTAGATTTCATGTCTCTGTGGAAGAGGAATAACAGAAGATAAATTGTTGCTTTGGGTAGGTCCTCTTGGAAGATGGCTCTCATGATTCAACAGCTCTTTGGTTCAGGACTTTGGAAGGGGGAGAACCATTGCATTTTAATTTTATTTCAGTAACAGTTCCCCTCATCCCATGCCACCTAAGAGACAAAGAGGTGACCTGAACACAGGGCTGGGAGTGAGTCTAATCCTGGCTTTAAAACACACTCCTTAAATGGCCAGGAGCAAAATCACTTAACCTCTCTGCCTCAGTTTCCCTGTTATATGGGGAAGATACTACTCAGTAACATGCAGGGGTGGTGTGCGGATTAGTGAGTGCATTACAAAGAGCTTTGAAGATCGGAAGCGTGACGTAAATGCTCAATAGCACTACTAGATCAGAGCTGAGTAAGTAGCTGAAAGAGAGTAAAGGCCAGATTGGGCCTAGGAAGAAGTGTCCTAGCTAATGCGCAGCATGGGCTTAACTCCAGTGTGGTGTCTTCATAACAGTGGGTGTTCAGCCAGCAGGTATTAAAACATGTATCCGACTAGGAATTGTACAGACCATATTTAGTTCCAGATATATATGATCCAGCTTTGTTCCCCCCAGCCCTATCTTCTGGATTTATATGAGCCAAGTCCAAACCAGGCAGATTTGATTGTTCCCTCAGCTGAAAAGCTTGCTTCCCAGCAAAGGGTGCTGGCCAGACCCTTATAAGAGTGCCTCCTACTGGACAATTGTGGTTTGACAGTGCCATGGAAGAAAGCACTCTCAGCTGTCCTCCTGGCCAGGGCATAGAATATTGCTTGCTCTCTGGTGATTTGCTGTTCTGTAGGGATGTTTGGGGAATATAGAGGATGTCGGAGTTGTGGTGGGGTATGTGTGGGGAGGGAGACATAAACCAAGAATTAGGAGATAACAAAAGACTCCTGCTGTTTGTGTGTGTTGGTTCCACATTCATAATCCTACATTGTCAAGGAGATGGACTAGATCAGAGGTTCTCACCTCGTGCCCCCCATTTCCATTCTGGGGGTCACCCTGGACCGCCCCCCAATTAGCAATACAAGAAGGACCAGGTGGCTGTGACCCCTTGATACCTGTTTACAGCCCCCAGGCTAGGAACTCCTGGATTAGATAACCCAACGCGTGCACACATCCTATACTGACATTCTGAGCACCAAGTGGGACCCTGCTGAACCCCTCTGTGTAATGCTTTCTTTCCTGCACACGTGCGAGGACCTTTGAGTTGACTGCTCTGTTTTATAACATTGCTGTTTCCTGGCCTGGCTTTATTACATCTGTTCTTTGGGGTATGGTGTTATAAATTGGGTAGGTGATGATATGTAATCACTAACCGAAAAGCCAATACATTTTCACTGCAACAGCAGTAAGACAAATAAAGGAGAGGAGGGAGGGCCTGGTGAGGCTCCGACAAAGGGGTGCAGTTTTTTAAATGTGATTGCAAATTGAAAACAATGTTATCCTCATGTAGCTGGTTTCATCGCACAGTCACGGCTGCTGCTTTCTTTCTGGGAGAACAACTGAGTGCTTCGGGGGGGGGGGGGGGACGACTGAGTTTCTTGTTGAAAATTTTAGACCTCCCTTTGATTCTCTTTTGGAACTTGGGTTACATCTTCTGCCTCTCTGCTCTGAGGCCAGCCTGGGAACATGAAAGTCACTGGGCATTGCCAGGGAACACAGACATACTGCTTAAGGGGGGCTCCTTGTCCTTTGTTTGGGATAACCTACTGGATCCCAAGTTGCCAACTGCTTCTTTCACCTGATGAACAGAGTAACAGGAATGGGGGTGATTGTCCCAATGAAAGCAAAGGCTCCAGCAAACAATGAGATCAGAATGGCAGAATGAGTCATCAGGGACTTCTCTACCCTAGAGAACTAGTCTGGTTGTATAGAACCTGTTTAAGCACAAGCATGGAGTTGTTTCCACGCTAGCCAGGTTGAATCTGTTTAGGATCCATTGCAGGTTTCTCCTTGTCCACACTAGAGCTGTCCTACACCTTTGCAGTTGAAGTGGCCTCTTGGGACCTATCCCTCAATTCCTAGTGTAGCTCCCAGAAGCAGTGCACTCTGGGAGATTTCACTAAGCCATTAGTGCACCATGGGACAGTAGCAGGAGGACTGGTTGAACCATTTCAGCTCTTCTGTGTCCACTAAATCAGTTCAGACTAAACTAGTATTTAGCCCTGGAGAGGACCTGTTTACACTACAGACATTTTCTAACTGGTTTTAAAACCAATTTAGCTAAACTGTTTTTAAAACTGGTTAGATCCTATAGCATAGACCTGATTATAGGTGGTTTATGGTAGTCTGACCCATTTTTACTGGACTGGTCTCAAGATCACTGCTGCTCAAATCAGGTTTAAAATCCTTTTGGTTGAATGTTCCTCAGTGTAGACAGGTCTAAAATCTGCCCAGCCCTGTTTGTAGCACACCTCTGAAGCATTTGAGGCACTTCTATGGGTTTGTACTCAGGTGGCACTTGCTACCCCTGGCCACTCAGCTATTTGTTAGCATGTGGAGCAGAGCTAGCATGTGTCTTTCTACCTGCACTGGGAAGGATACTCCCAGCTGCAGTGTAAACATACCCTATTGACATGACAATTTACACCAGCTGAGAATATGACCCCCTAGCCTTATAAATGTGCTAGGAGGTTAAAATGGTTCTATGTGGTGTGGTCGGTTTCTCAAGTGCAGCTCCGGCCTGGCTCTTGTTGTTGTGGGATAAGGAGAAGCAGCGGGGCTGGGTTGCTGTGTCAGGACGAGCTGGAGTGGCTTCCAGGATTATTGCTAACAGTGGTGATAATGGCACTGTAAATACGGATGGTGCAGATGGAATGGGAGATAAATGGACGGGGTTAACCAGCTGCAACTTAAGATGTGCCTGTGTGCTGCTGCGCCAGTTTATCACGATGAGTGTCATAGCAAAAATCAATCCTCTGTGTTCTTTTGGGAATTACAACTATCATTTTGGTGTGATTTATTTGCTGTATAATGTGGACAGGGCTATTTGTTCATCATTTTGAAAGTTCACCTAAAATTGCTTTGAGTTCCTGGTTTTCAGGAGTGACATGCCCAATTGTTATCTCCTCCCGTGTGAAATATGGATAACGGGTACCTGCCGGACAGCAGAACTCTCCTCCATGCTTACCTGGTCCAGGAATTTCATTGCAACACAGTCCCACAGGAGAAGCCTCATGGTAGCCACAGGTTCTGCTGGATGGGGATGCGGCCTGACATATCCTCCTGGGAAGCCACAAGAACGTGTCTTGAGCATTCAGAATGCCATTGGCTAGAAACTCCTCTCCCACCAGGTTACGTGGACTTCAGTGGAATTACTCTTGATTTACACCATTGTCAGATCAGCTTCCTGCCTCTCCATCTTTCCTTTCTTAGGTACCACAGGACGTTCAGGTTGACATAGATTGTGGTGCTCTGCTCCTGGGAGATTATCTTCTACTAGGAGGCTCACAGGCTGATGGGATCAGTCTCCGCCATCTACATCATGGCCCAGAAACCTTGCTACTTGCGATACTCATGGCAAGGCATACAGGAGACTCCCGCTCCAGCAGCGGGGGAATGCATGAGGCCAGAGAGAGAGAGAGAGAGAGGAAATGACTTGCTCAAGGTCACACAGGGAGTCTAGGGCAAGAATAGAACCCAGTTCTCTTGAGTTGTCCCAGTCTGGTGCCTTGACCACAAGACAATCCTTCCCTGTATTGGGGAATCTCTGACTGCAGGTGTTGTACAAACTTTTCCCATTATAAACTGTCCCCTAGCAGGTGGCACTGGGGAGGATAGGCCCCCACAGCGCCTCCTGCAGGAAGGCTCCTTGCTCCGCAGCTCTTACCATCTGTGCCAAAGGGAAAAAGCCTCCAAAGTTAAACCTTACACTGACATAAAGCAACGCAAAACAAAACAACCCAACCCGGTGCATTTATGAGATCCTATAAACAAGTTCTCAAACAACCCTTCCCAGGCGCTGGCTAGGAGAAAATCCCCACCGTTATGTCAATTACATGGATGACTGGGGAAAGTTTGAACATAAGTAATGGAGTCGGCAGCTCTTGATTGAAGTGTTTCTCACTAGTGCGATTTAAATTGGCACCATTGACCTTCAAAGGGGGGCAGGCACTACTGCAGGTGTTACCCTTCGTGCCACTCACTCAGGCCTGTCATTAATACTTAAGCCCTTAACAGGTGTTTTCTGCTGCACTAGAAGAGGCCTGATATCTCGGTGTGTCCATTTTCCCCCTTGAAAGAGGCATTTTGTTGCTGGCAAACTGCCACACCGCTTGCTGATTTGTTCCTGCTCAGGGCTGGGTAAAAAGTCACATACGTTAACAGTTTCAGGGCAAAGTCCCCTGAAGCCCCCTCTGATAATTTCGAGGGAGGTAGGTACAGATTGGAGGCAAGCTGTAAAGATCCTGGGGGTGTTGATTTTTTTCCGGATGAGCCATGTTTGCAGCTCTTTTCGCGGCAGCCAAGCTATGACATAATCACGCATTTGGCTCTCTGCTGAGCGAAAGGCACATCAAGGTGTAGAAAGTGGGTTAGCCCAGCGGGATTCTAAAAGTGAGCATCTGCACCAGATTAGCTTGAGGTGCACACAGCATCTTATCCCTCCCCACTACTTTCCTGGAGCTTGTGCAACTGGGAGGGCATAATGCTGAGGACAAGCAAAGAGGGGGAGATGGCTGGTGAGGGAACGACACCTGAAATAGCTAGAGATGGGCCTGTGCCAAAAGCAGGGTGCAAACACCTCGGAGCACTGCCGGCAGGACAGCTTCAAATGGTGCGTTCACATTTTACATGTGGGGTCCATCCCTAGTTAAAACAAAGTCACAAACCTTTACTGAGAGGCCAGGCCTGTGGGGAGTAGATTATGATGCAAGAGGTTTGCATGCATTTGCTCCTGGCGTCTAACTTGGGGTGTCACTCCCTCTGGGAAATGGGAGAGGACATGGCTTGCTATGGACTGGCTGGATCCTCCCCCGTGTGGCAGTCAGGGGAAGAGATCCTGTTGTTCTCAGCTCTCTCCATCCCCCGCAGGTGGGGATTTGATTGTTATCGTCGGCCGAGAATAGAAAAGAAAATGTTTGTTCAGACATTAAATGCTTCCTGTGACTCTGCGCCGCCTGCCAAGCCTGTTGAACCTGCCGTCCTGCTTGTGTGGGGAAGCAAGGAAATTTCCTATGATCAAAGCATGAGGAAACCAGTCTGCTCCCCTTATTCACACCAGCTACTCACAGGGGAGCATAGCCCTGTGTGTACATAGATCCCCAGGCCCCTCACCCTTGCGTATACACCTCCCCCATTTAATTCTCCGGTACATCTCCCAAATGCATTCCCTCTGCATACCTGTGCTCCCTCATATACACAAAGGGATTTGGGAACTGCCATGTAGGATATGGTCCATCTTGTCCAGTATCCTGGCTCCAACATTGGCCAGTGCCGGCTGCCTCAAAGGAAGGTGCAATAAACCCTGCAGTAGGTGGTTATGGAATAACCTGCCCAGGGGACATTTCCTCCTAACCCCAAATAATGAGAGGTTGCCCTGTAGCTTGAAGGTGGCCAGGTTCTACTAAGAAGTCAGGACCTCAGTTTTACATATCCTCTGAAGATGCTGCTATGATATCCTCTTCCTTAGCCTTCAATAAGCAACTGGTGAAATCTGAGCCCTTTGGCTAAGATCATATGTGGAGTCAGTAGAACCCCTGGCACATCATATAGTTGGGAATGGACTTTACCCTGCCTTGGAAGGGGGAATGGACGTGAAGATCTCAGTGGTCCAGTGGCCAGTACCTTGGTCTTACATCTCAGTCAATAGGTCCTTCACTGACTAATGAGTAACACCTTAGACCTTGGGCTTAGATCAAGGGTAGTATCAAGATAAAATGCATCATCTCAAGCAAGGGGAACAGCCTCTGCTCTGCCTTTGCTCATCTAGTGGAGAGATGGACTGGAAGGGCTCATAGGTCTTCTACATCTCTCACTATTATTGTCAGCTGATATAATGTCTTCAACCACTTGTGCATACTGTAGTTAGAGTCAGAATCCCATGCCCCTTTGCAAGTGAAATCACACCAAAAGCGGAAGAAGGGTCATGAAAGTTTGTGGTCTGCTTCTCCAGAGTCTAAGGCAGGAAGGATGTTATCTGAAGGGCATAGGCAGCCACAGGATAGTTTAGAAAAATCCCATATATTCCCACGCACCCCAGTGAAAGATGCTGCTCTAGAGGATGGCTCCCTGGAGTGGGATGCAGGAAAGCTGGGTTCAATTCCTTGGCCAAGTTACTGAATCTGCCCTGTGCCTCTATTTCCCTGTGAAATGGGGATAATAGCACTTGCCTACCTCATATGACTGCTGGGAGGATAAAATTCTATTAATAACTATGAGACACTCAGATACTAGGGTGATGAGGGCTATAGAAGTCCCCAGGTGAATACAACAGAGCTGAGCTCTGATATCTTGTGTGCCTCTGACTTTATGTCCTTCATAGAAGAGAAATAAACGCTATTTTACATAGCATTCCCCCACCTTTCTCTTTGATGTGAAATAATATTAAATGCTGTTCATTTTGAACTGAATAGCACTGTATATAATTGCAAGGTATTATTATGATGGGAATGATTGTTCACGGGTAACACAATGCAAAATCGTTAGCTCAAAAAAAGATTTAAAAAATTTTTTTTGGCATGTCTTTTATCTAAATGACCGATCTGTGCTCCAGAACTCCTTCTGTATATTTGTTGTGCGGGGGTTGCCAGGTTGTGTTTCTTTGTCAATAGAGAGATCAAACTGCTTTATAAGAAAGGAAGATTTATATTTGATACTTGGGGTTACAGAAGAAGTGGGCTCGATTTGCTCAGCTCTAAGGCTGGAATTCATCAGCTCAAGGTGTGCTGTTGATTAACTAATTCATCTAAGCCACCAGGTTTTAGAGCCTACAAAGCATCACATAACCTCATCCTCACCTACTTCTTCCTAGGTACTTATCCAACCCACTTCATTGAAGTGTTTGAGACACTCATAAACAATAGCATGGCTGGATCTGTCCCCACAGCTACACTGTGAAGGGAAGATGTGTCATTATTCCTGTTTTAGAGAGGAAGAAACGGAGGTGCATAGAAGGTAAGGCCAGATTTTCAGTAAAGCTCAGCTCCCACTTGGAGGAATTGCATGCTGTCACTTTACCCGTGGTAGGGAGGGAGAGGTTCCTGGTCCTGCTCGCAGGCTAGGGGACCGTGTACCAAAGCATGCATTTGGAGTCAGTCTGGAAAGAGCCAGCCTCAAGTGAAGTGAGGTGAGCTGGGCCTTGCTGCGCTAGGGAGCTGCCTGCTTTCTCTCGCTCAGGTTTTGGGTTCTTGTGTGTTATCGTTCTGAAGGCAAAGAAATAAAGTTGAGTGGCGTTGCAACCTTCCAGCAAGAGGAGTTGTGTTTTTATCTAACCTCTTTCTGTGTGTGTATGCCTGGAACCTAACACCACCTAGCCATCAAAATTCATGGCTAGGTTTTTAACCGAGTGCAGCACACCGGGTGCAGAGCTCTGCTGGAATCCTGGCCCCCCCATGTAGGTGCTGAGCCCTGGGAAATCTGGCCACAAGCCGTTTGCCCAGGGTCTGGGCTTAAAGTAGGGTGCAGGTAGGGACAGCAGAGCTCCTCAGGATGGAACGCCTAGCCTGGGAAACCTGCATTCCCCACTAAAGCAGCGGTGCGCTCCCTTCCTGTTCTGGATTAGCAGCATCCCATACTGCTCTCCCTGCAGTTTCAACCCCCTGGGGCCCCTTCCTGAGCTCCACAAGGAGTCTGTCAGATGCAGGAACTGAACCATATTTTTTGAGCCCCAGTCCACTGCCTTACCTGCAAGATGATGAAATCCATCGTTGCGCTCCTTCTTTCTGTACCCCCTCCATCTATCACTGCTCCTCCCAGTCCTCTTGCCTTACTGCTGTTCTTGGCTTCCACTGTCACAGCAGGACCATGCCGTTTCCCTGGCCCCACCTGCCGAGTGCCTCTGTATCCACTGCAGAATCTCTTCGTAAAGCTCACCTCCTTGGGCAATCCCTCCTCCCACCGTCTCCTCCTCAGACCCTCCCTCGGCTGAATTGTGCTGGGCCTGGCCTGACTACGGGCCTACCTACCTTAGGGAGATTTGCACCTGCGCGTAGCTTGCTCTGGCAGGTTCCTGGTGTAAGTCCCATGAGCGCAGGCCCTGTTTCACACCACCACCAGGGTATGTCCGTATTCAGGGCGTGCCCCAGCAGTACTCATTTCTCAGACATGCCATCGCACATGGGGCCTGGCCATGAAGCACAATGTGAATTTACAGTCCCACACATGTGTCTGATTCCCAGTAATAACCTGTTACCTAGAACCCTGCAGGGCTGACCTGGGGAAGGCATGTTCCCTTTTGTTCCAGGGGTTCCGTGCCCTGGCCTTGTGATTTCCTTCCCATGCACACCAGGCAGATGATAGTGGGAGGAGGAGTCTCCTGGTAGAGGAGTGATTGCGTGGGCCTGGGTTGGCCTCAGCTGGCTTGTGTTGTATCCCTTCCTTTGCCCCCAGTTCGGTTTACCTGATGCCAGCCCTGAGGGCTATAAAAGGTTAATTGTGCAAAGTGCTTGAGTAGGTTTTGATTAAATGTTTATTTGTTAGACTCTGAACAGAAACCATATTTGATTACCCACGGGGCTGGCGCTTCTGTGTGTTTTGTTCCCTGAATAATGGGGGTGGTGGGGGGGAATAATCTGTGCTTGCTGATGATCTTAATGCTGAGCAGGGCTGGCTGGCATAAATGCTGTCCAGGCTTGCTCTTCTCTGGAGCGTGTGGGTGGCTATCAGCTAGATAAGAGCAGGAGTCACCTTGCTGGGAATATTCCCTCATAGCACCAGAGGGATTGGCTGAAAGTGGTTCCCATCATGTACAGGGTTTAGAGTTTGGTTCAATGGCTCTCAGCACCCCCACTATACACATTGTTCCAGCCCCCCTGCATACCCCAGTACCCCACCGGCAGTACCCAGCATTGCTACAACAGCAACAGACGTGCTCAAGAGCCGTGTCATTCAGAGGAGCACCAGCGGAAGGTGCCTTGGCCCTCAGCACTTTGTTCTCATGTCTCATGCACTCTCCCAGGGCGGGCAGCTCTCTGTGCTCAGCACCCTCTGCCGGGCAGGCAGCTCTTTCAGTGGCGCACACGTACTGTCAGGAGATAATTGCTAAAGAACAGCAAATTGAGACAAACCAAGGGATGCAGGAAGAACTTCCTCAGTTCCTAGGAATCGTATGGAATAAGCTGCCAGGTAAATGCATTAGGCCCAAATAATATAAATGAGTTTGATGGACAGCTGGGCATGTTTACGAGGGAACTGAAAGACACAGGAAGAAATCAACGGGGGCGGGGCTGAGATGCACTTAAAAGGGACAAGTCTCCATGCCCTCACGCCTTCTGTTTCCTTTCACTTTAATTTATGCAGAAGGCCTTGACAGTCAGAAAGAAATCTCTAAAAATAATGTGTGTGTGTGTGTTTTTTAAAATAGCATTTAGTCTTAATTAGATGCTTCCATTTTTCAGCTGGGTGAGTTCTTCAAAGCAAATTCAGGTTTTGTGTCCTATTTATATGGTAAGAGCAGACTTTTTGTATTGGTCACGATAAATACTGGTTAATCAATACGCAGAAGAGCTTTCTTCTCACCATTACCAACAGGCATGAGAGTGGTTAGAGGCGGGACTCCTAGCTTCTTGCCCTCCACCCACCATCCTATCAGGCACAGAACCCACCATTGATGATGGATGCATTTGTGACCTTCAAGCATGGTTTCTGCAACTCATTGTGTGGAGGAATGGAGCTGCACTCCTTTGCACAAAATGCAGCCGCATCATCTCTTCTCTGCATTGGTTCTCCACTGAGTACATTGGCCAGCGAAGTGCCTCTGTCCTGATAGTCAAAAGCCTCCCTGCCAGATTGCCTCTCCTGCCATTGCTGTGACCTGTTATGACAACGACATTCGACTGGAGCAATGAAACTGTTGGCCTGTCATGGATGGGTCCTGAATGCACGTGGCAGAATGTTTACAGGAACCGGGCCTAGGCCATGGGACTCGCCAATACCTCAGTAGTACACTTCCTTTCGAAAAGACTCCCGTTCCCTCAGCAAACTTCTGTGAAACCTCAGACTCGCTGGGTAGGATTTGGAATAATCTCTGCATTTGTGTTTGCACTATATTCTCCCTCACTCCAATTCCATGCATACACATACACGTACAGACACTCCCTCTCTCCCCCCTTTCGCGTGCACTGCAAACCCTCGGGTTATAACAGGCTGGCAGCCCAGATGTGTCTGCTATGGCCAACATATGCTGTAAATTTTTTTTTGTTATATATGCAGTACATATAATACACCCCTCCAGCGTGATTGCTAAGCGGAGTCCAATTAAAAAGTTTCATTTCCTTATGCTGAGTGGTGGAATTTCAGACATCTTGCCTGTCTAGGGTAAATTGCAATGCTACACAGTGCAGGCGCCTGCTCTCGCTACCTCTGCAAACCCAACCAAGCCCTGGCTGTTTGCTTTCGGCCTGCATTAGCATTTAGATTTCCTTTTGCACATGGCGGGACTCTCTCACTTCCCCAGACACAAAACCCAGCCACACAGTTGGCTGGAGGTCGCCTTCGTTCTCCTGCCTGGTGAACAGATCCCCGTGGGGCTTGCTCCTCTTGCAACCCACCCTTCCCTTTGCCTGCATGGCTCTCAGGCCAGTGTAAAGAGAGACTACGTCCCAGAGAAAGATGCACCAGAGGCGAATTCTGCTCCCAGTGTAGTGAATGGCAAAGCCACCATTGACTTCAGTGAGACAGGAGTTGGGCCTAAGAGTCCCTTGGTGTGTGTAACACTTTTCATGGTTACCCCAGGTGTCCAGTGTGAATCACTACCAGCCACTCACAGGAGGAGGGAGCCCTGTTTGTGCCCACCAGTGAAAACTCTCCCCAGCCATCAGCTGCTGGTAACACAGGTGCTGTGCCCTGGGCTCTGTGAGCCACACTCTTTTCTCCTGCAGGTTTGCAATTTACACACCCCACTTTGTTACCCCCGAGTGCCCAGTCCTTGGCCTTCTGGACAGCCCAATGGACACTGATCTTCATGGAAGCAGGGCCCTCGAGTTACTGGTTTCACCTCAGTTCTACATTCTCCTTAGCACAAGGCACTTAACCATTAATAAAACCAAACTGAAGTTTATTTAACAAACCTTGAGTTAAACATTCAAATAAAAGCAAGTGTAGGGATTTGGGAACAAAAGGTTTCAGGTAAAAGTCAAAAGAACACCATAAAATGCATTCTGTAGCCTGTACTTATTAACAGGTGACTTTCCTGTCTAACAAGGTATTTCTCACCCAGTGGTCAGTCCTTGCAATGCTTGTCCCATCCTGAGAGCTGGGATTCACCTCTCATGAGACACTTCCACTAACCGATTCTCTCCACTTGTGCCATTTCTTCTGCTCTTATACCGTTACAGGCTATTGGCTCTTAGCCCAGGGGGCCCCATCTTCAGAGAACTTTCCTGGGGTTCATTTGTCTTTTTAAATGCTCCAGTCTCCACCTGGTCCAGACAATAAACAAAATGCTGTCTCCATGAACGTACACTGTTCTTAATATTGATTGAGTTAACCCTGAGACCCGCCTTGCCTCAGCTGACAAGTCTCAATTCAATCTCCTTGAAGTCCACAGATTTCCAGGTCTGAAGTCAGCTGGAGTTGCACTGCTTAGCACCTCTCAGGATTTAGCCCCATGGCTGGAGCTTTGAGGTTGTTTCAAGTGAGGTTACCCAAAATGATTAGGTGCATCTCAGAAGCCTCCTATTTTGTGTTTGATTGTTTCCTGTGAAGGGCAAAAGGGGGACATCTCCTCCCTCCAAGTCTTTGTCCGTTATTTGAGAACCAGCCTCAAGCCGAGCATTTTTTAATGGTTCGGAGGTGTTCAGCGACAACGTTATTCCCCACTGTGAGCTTCCAGCGAAGGACTGGAATTGCCAAAAATGCAGTGAGAGAGCCTGCTCTAAAGGTGCTTCCAGACTGGATTTATTTCTGGACTAGAGCAATTCAAGCTGTCTGAAATCTCATGAGAAAATCTGCTCTTGCCAGATGTCTGGCCTGGCTTTGCAAACTTGGCCGCAGTGGAATAATCTGAAGCGCTTTAGAAATGCAACTGCCCATGTTCCATCGCTGCCAGGCATTAGAGCGGGGTGGTATTTTTTGGGGTGAAACTTTTGGTGATTTTTCATGTCAGTTTCAGCTAATTGTTTTTGTGGGAAAAAACCTAAAAGAAAAAAAAATCTGAAAAAGTAAATATGTGTTGTTTTGATATTTTTGAAACAAAATGGTTTGATTTTTTGGGTCACAGTGCTATTTCCTGTAGACATTTCCCCTACTGTTTGAACTTTAAAAAGTTTAAAAATGCCTGAAATAGAAACAAAAGTTTCATTCAACATGAAATGAATTTTTTTTAACTTTTCAATTCACCGAAATTCTGAAAACCCCCCAGCAGTTTTGGGGTTGACCACAATGATTTTTTTCTATTTTTCAGAACTGCCAGTCATCTGAACAATATATTATTCAGAGAGCACTACAAGGGATGGATCTGAATGAAATCCCCTGGTGCAAACACCCAGCTTTTTGGGGTGCTTGAAGCACAGAGTTGAATTCTGTGGCTTATGCCCATTTGTTCTTGCTGCTGAAGTGATATCAGTGAGACACCCCCTCCCCACCAAAGGTACAAAACTCCCCTCGCTGCATTTCATTACAAGCCTGAAACTTGGTGCAGGCTCTTTGCTGGGATCCATGACCATGCTGGGCCACATTGTGAATAAAAGTGTGCCTGCTTTATGGTTCCATGTTGAAAACAGGCTGAAATGCGGCCATTTAATCAGTTTTGACTGGAGTTTGGGGATTCCTGTTGCTATGAAAAGCCCTGCTCACCAGGCATTAGGGCAGCAGATTTCCAGGACACCTGCATTTGAAGGAATGGACCATGTGGCTCACCTGACTGCAACAGGGCCCTCTGATATTAGAACAGCAAAGACTTTGGTTGTGCTTCCTTAGACTGTAAATTCTTTGGGGCTGGGACAGTCTCTTACTATGTGTTTATACAGCGCTTAGCCCTGATCTCAGATGAAGCCCCGAAGCATTACTGTACTATACATAAAAACAACAAGATGCCCCAACTCTAATCCATCAAGGGTTTATTAACTCTGACTAAGGGGAGAACTAACAGCAAGCCCAGCCACCCATGTGCCACATTCTGCAAACCTAGGATTTAAACTTCCGTGCAACTTGGCCTCTGTTTGGTTTGGGTGCGGTGAGTGGCAGCCCAAATGCTGGGGTTTGTGCATCGTTGTCAGGAAGCCACTGGCAGAGTGGCAGTCCCTTTGTCCAGCTTTAACAAGGGGAACAAACATGTGCAAAGGGCCCCTCTTCTTCCTCAGAATCTGTTTAATAGAGCCTGCTTCACCAACACTAATCTGGGAAATGACGGGGCTGAAGGGACTTGCTGGTATTAAGCAATCTGATCATGGCACACGTGGGGGGAGGTTTGGGAAAAGGGGAGGTGTGTGGTGTTTTGTTGCATTATTTCATTTTCCAGCACTTGCAGTCTGCTTTTTTGTGCTCCTGATTTCTACAGGGGCCTCTACTTGGCTTCCATTTTTGCTGGTGCAATTTTGCATCCACAGTAGACTCACAGGCACAAACAGGAAAGTCACGGGGGGGCTGCACATTGTTCAGCACCTTTGGGGAAAAAAATCAGGCCACTTTCTATTTAGATGGTCAGGTGTGGATTTAGGAGCCAAAATTTAAGGACCCTGCTTGGAAAATGTTGGCCCTAGCTGCTTGATTTGTAGGCATGGGTTTCCTGGCTCTTATGGGTTTCAGTTCCAGTCTGATTTCTAGACAACGGAGGTTTGGTGAGGCATCTGTACTTCTGTCTCCTCCTCCAAATTGTAAGGCGATTCTTTCGTTCCACTGCACCCTGACAAGTGGACTTAGCCTCCTGCAGACAGCATGCTTTAGAATTCATGCCGGCTTCATCTCATGGTAGTTAAGTTCAGGAAGACCATTATTGTCGATCTCTTTACCATTGGGAAATTCAAACCCATCCAGCATTAATCAGTTTACTTTAAAGCCTGGAGCCTGGCCTTGGATACATGGTGCTCCCATTGAGGCAGGAAGAATGTTCAGTCCCCATAAAAAAAACCCTCCCCAATGTAGTACCTATCAAGTTTCTAACAAGCCGGATACTTCTGACTTCCAACTGGCATAGTCTGCTTGAGCGGTGAGTGCCAAGTGTTGAGGCAGGAAGGGGAAAGGTGGGATGCTGCATTTCTGCTGAAAACTGACATGACGTGGAGAATTTGTAATGGCACCTTTTGGAGGTCAGAGGCCTGATTCACCACTAAGTTCCTCCAGTTCTGTGCCGGCGGAGCACTGGGCTACTGCTATGGAGACTCAGGCCCATGGTTCACACAGATGTGATGACAATCCCGTGGGCTTGGAACCCCAAGCACCAGGGGGAAGCTTCCTTGCTATGTTTGCTTCCTAAAAACTGCATTGCACCAACATTCTAGTGGGCTCAGCCCCTGCCTGAGACTCAGCTGGGGATGGGACCGTCGGAGCCAGACGCAAGCCAAGTACCGCGAGAGCCGAAGGCAGGGTAAATTTGCTCAACTTTAGTAACTCTCCTCCCATGGCTGTTAGAGTGGAAGCTCTCTCTCTCTCTCATCGTCCGGTTCCATTACGGAGGAAGTGAGTTAACTTTAGTATGGGGGCCTATGAAGGCACTGGCTGACATCATCCGAGTTATCCTACAGATGCTCTGTAGCTCCCTTGCACCTCCAGCTCTTAGTCTCAGCAGCAGCAGCGGGGGATACAGCATGATGGATTGGACACTAGTCTGCTGCCCAGGGTGTTTTAATGAGCTCATTTTAGATGTGGCTCCCATGTTTTAATCTCAGCTTGAAGAGGAAGGGCTGTATGTGTACCTTTTGGGGAGGGCTGCGGGCTCAAAAGGGAATTGTCATAATGCTGGGTTCAAGCTGTGATGCTAGCTCTGAGGATACAGCCAAGTATCTAGCTCCCTTTTGAAAGCCTCTGTGCTTTCTCTGGTGAAGAAAGAAAGACCGAAAAGAAAGGGGAGCCACCTTTTTATTGCTGCAAACAGGGTGCCGGAGCAGTAGAACCGGAGAAAGTGATGGGCAGTGGTGGCTGTTCGAAGCCTCTGCATCCCTGGCGGTGCAAAAGAGCAACAGCGTGCCGGGTTCCTCGGAGAGTCACACAGCTGCACTGTCAGGCGGCCTAGGCCCCCAGTCCTGTTTGCTGTTCCCAAACTCTGCCTTGTGAATGTGGAAATTTGGAGCCAGCGCCCCCCTTTTGTCTTGCTCTTGGATGTGCACCTCGGTGTCACATTGCATTGCCAGCATTTAAATTGGGCTGGTGCTATATATTTTTTTACAGCTATTTATGCCAGGTGTGCGCTGCAGCATGGGGTGGGGGGGGGCCCTTAATTGCAAGGAGGAAGAAATGTGCTTGGTGGTTTCACATTACAGAGTGGAGTGTAAACCTCAAATAAATCAAATGGAAACAGCTGACAGCGAGCAGAGCCTGGTGTGGGGAGAACGCCAGGCAATTATCCTTCCAAAGCAGTAGGCTGGATCAGCCAGGGGACGGTACCACAAGGCCTGAGCCCCCGTGAGCCGAGGAAAGCCAGCTCCTCTCCCACGCAGGCCTGCGTGGCTCAGGAATGGATAGATCCAGGGCAAGGTTTAAACCTGCTTCTGGATAAACTGCTTCCTAACCCAGTTTGGCTGCCCAGTATGAACAGGAACCAGCTGTATTAGAACTCTGTTTAAAAATGTGCTCTCGCTCAGCTAGGGAGTGACCCTAGAAATCCAGTAGTGTCCATCTTGTGTCTCTTGTCTTATACATAGATTGAAAGCTCTTTGGGGCAGCAACCATCTTTTTGTTCTGTTTGTACCTAGCACAATGGGGTCCTGGTCCGTGACCGAGGCTCCTATGAGCTATTGCAATACAGATAATAAATAATCTATCTATAATAAATAACACTAGAAAATGGAGACAGGGGATGTAGGAAGGGAAGGAGAGCAGCAGGTGAGGGCGAGGATCCTAAGATAAAAATGACCTGTCCCATCCTCAGCTGCCATCCAAGCTGTGTTAGAATATGCTGCCTCGCTCTCGGGGATCCTGAGACGACGCTCAAGGTAGCGTCCAGGATGGTAGGCGTGGTTCTTGGTTCTTGGTGGACAATTTAGTCTGTGTTTTCAGACTCTTTTCCTGTGTTTGTGAGATGTTTACGATGTGCTCTGATTTGTTTGTTAATGGACATTATTTGCTGAATTAATTTTGGAGAAGGGGAAATAATTCTTGCTCATTGTGAGTCTTTGAAATTTGAATTGCTTGGTTGGTTTGGATTGAACTGAGGTCACATGGTATTGTTTTCTGTTCCCTGATTGGATAAAATGCAATGCTGAGAAACTGGAGTGTCAGTTACTTGAATGTTTCCAGCTCTGCTGGTCATTTACTGTCTGGTTACCAAGTGGTTTGGTGAGGGCAAAATGACACTGGGTTTTCTTGTGAGATTCCTTGCATGTGAACCTTGCTGCATTGTCTGAACCAGGGCTAGAGTATCCTGTGCTTCCCTTGAAGACCAAACACCCAGCCCCTAAAAAAACCCTTCTAATCACTGCCCATGTGTCTTCATGGCCACTTGTGTGTATCATTGCCTGGCCTGGGGATTGCTCGCCTTCCAGGAAAGCTGCAAGAAAGGAGCAGGACACTAACACATTCATAACAGCTGCACACTTCCTGGCTGCCCACGAGGTGGTCATGCACACCAGAAAGCTGGCTGGGCACTAGGGAGGCAGGAAAGATAATTTCTCTCTCCCCCATAACCTGTGGCCCATTTAGGAACCTGTCGTCCCTGGCAGGAAGAGAGCATGAAGTAAAAGAGGAGCCTTCCCAAGGCGTGAGGGCGAGCGGGCAGCAGAGGTTAGCAGTGGGGAGGGGAATCCTCTAACATTCAGACAAGGTATCCCAATGGCACCAACAATCTCCGCCCATCCCTAGTAGATGCATCCTGGTTTGATGGCCCTTCGCTCCCCAAACATTGACTGTGGTAATCCAGTGGGGCAGGAGACCCTGGGCATAGAGGGCGGTGGGTGCCCCCTTGTGTTGCACTGGTGTGTGGGGTTGCACCACAGTCTCCTGCATCGGGTTGTCGAGGAATCACAGGAGGAGATGGTCTGGGCCAGCATGAGTTGCCATATGTGCTCTCGACTTTTAAACCGCCCCCTCCCTTCCACCCAGCCCCAGCCGCTGCTGTCCTTCTGGTTTTCATTATCCCTCCTCCGAGCCGAACATGAACAGCCTAATTTGGAATAACAGCCGAGTGAGTGTGAAGGGGAAAAATCCTGCTCTCTCTCTTTTCCTGAGCTAATCCTCTGACAAATTCTACACAGGCCTTTCTGTAGTCTTGTTCCAGGGCTTCCCCCTCCCAATTGAAATGGAAATATTCCCCTATCCTCTCCCTTAAAGGAGAAGCCTCGCTCTGTTTACAAAGCCTACCAGGAGGGTTTTTTATGATTTTGTTTTAATGGCCGGCCTTCCCTTGGTATGTAACAGCCGGCTGAATAGCTCCAGGAAACATTGCTGCCCGTAAACTCTTTTCATTCAGAGCTTACTGGCTGACATTGTCATGAAACAAACATATTCCTGATGCTTATCAGAGGCCCACATCAAAGCTGCTCAGGTCATAAATCTCTCCGTGACTGTAACATGGAGTCCAAACCAAAGCAGCTTTCTGCGCTAATGGGTGTCCCTTCATAAAAACTGGTGGGGAGGGAGAAATCCCAGAGCCTACTGCATGTGTCTGAGAGATGAACAGGGTAGGGGCTGGGGCCAAAGATTTATCCCTGGGAGGATCTGAAGTGGGAATATGTTGAAGAGCTCGATTCTTCTTCTCAGGCTTCAGTAAGTGCACACACCACCAGGGGATTGAAAGGTGGACCCTGATCATGGGATTTGCAAAAGGCCTGTGAAGTATTTTCTTGGTTTGTTGCAAATTCTCTTTCTGGTTTGCGCAAAGCCGAAAGACATCATTGAAACATGGCAGCAAAAAAATAACTTTTTTTTGCATAAGACAGAAGTGAACATTTATGATTTGTTCTAGGCCAGAACTGTATGATTTCTCTTATCAGCCTAGGAACACAGGAACTGCCAGCCTGGATCAGACTGATCTAGCCTCATCTCCTGTCTCTGGCTGGTACCAGCTGCTGCAGAGGAAGGTGCAAGAACTCCAGAGCTGCAATTCAACAGGTGTCCCAAATCAGCAAGGGTTCATAAATGTTAAGGTCAGGAGGGACCACAGTGATCATCAAGTCTGACTTCCTGCAGAACACGGGCAGAGACTGTGATTCCTGCCTCTAGCCCAGTAACAGAGCTAGCCCGAAAATGGAATTTCCATCACGTGAAAATTTTCAAATCTGAAGAAAAAAAAAATCACAAATTGGGACCAAAAAAATCAAATATTCCAAATTTCCCTTGGGAAAGAAATTCGGAGAACCAAAATGGAATTTTTCAATTTACTGGCTGCCTGCCTGGCAGGTATCCCAGGGAGCTGGCCAACTCAGAGGTGGGCCACCTGGAGGGCCAGCCATCCAGCTCCATGCGGAGCCAGGGAGCCAGATGCCTGGGGAGGCATAGAGCTGGGCAACCCGCCTGCCTGTCTGCCAGCTAGGCAGTCCACCAGCCGGGCTGTAGGGGAGTCAGGGATCCTGGGAGCTGGGCAAGCTGGCAGGGAACCAGGCAGGGCCACCTAGCCTGCCCTCCTGCTTTCCGTCAAAAGTTCTGACAAAATCAGTTTGTTCCCACGGAATGTTTCAGTTCTGTTGAGTTAGCATTTTCCAACAGAAACCTGCTCTGTCAGGGAATTTTAAACCAGCTCTGCCTAATGACTTCTGGTTGATTCACAGCTCAGTGTTTTGAAAGACATCCAGCCTTCATTTAAATCCATCATGCCCCTAGGTAAGGTGTCCCAATGGTTAATTACCCTCACTGGTGCTTTGACTTCAGTGGGAGTTAAGCATGTTTTGGTGGATCAGGGCCCTAGCATATAGTTACAGAATTTCTCCAACACAAAGTTTCTACCTAACCCTTGTCAGTTACGCCTTACTTTTGTTTATGCCCCAAAGCAGGAGGGTGTATATCCCTTAGGCATTTTTTCATTCCCTTTCATTTAAATGTGGATTGTTCTCATTGTCCATAAAAATCATAGAAATGTAGGGCTGGAAGGGCCCTCAAGAGGTCAACTAGTTCATTCCCCCACTAAGCAGGACTGAGGATTAATGTCTAATCTGTTTTTTTTATTCCTACTCTGTTTATTCTTGTTTTACAAGAAAAGGTAAGTAGATTTACTTTCTCTGGCCTGTTTATTATTTTTATACCTCTGTCATGTCCCCTCTCTAAAAGTCCCAAACTGTCACCCTGTCCTATACACAGAAGGACTCTAACTAGCTTGTCAGGCATTGCTGAACCTCGGATATTCTGTCATCTCTCTTTTAGGATAGGGGGACCAGAACTGACCACAGTATTCCAGGCGTGGGGTACCATTGAATTACATAATGCCCTTCTTACCACCTCAATATTATTGTCTCTCCCATTATTTATACATCCTCACATTTTGTTTGGAGTATGAATGTCATTGTGGAACCTAAACCCAGCTGAGATCACTAGATCATGCTGCCTTCCCAAGCACTCTCTTGTGGAAGTGGTGAAATTTGCAAAGGCTCTTATTTGGGGAGGAAGAGAAAAAGAAGGAAAGAGACCCACAGAATAGAAGCGAATCCCTTTGTTCACTGGCCTACCGGCGGATGCTCCAACACCACGCAGTATGGGAGCCGAACAGACATGAACCGAACACCAAACTTTGCAAAGCAGAACACAGAGCGTGCTGCATGCTGAGTGCAGGACCCGGGCAGTTCTCCGAAAAGATGAGGATGTTTTGGGGATGTTTTGACTTGAGAGGTATGTGTGGCCTGTTTTCTTTCTATGAAACACAGCGATGAAGTTGAAATCTCGACGAACAATGTTTAAAATGCAGAAGCACGCAGTGAGCCAGACACTAATGTGACATCTCTCTCTAACTCTCACCATTCCCTCCCCTCCATGGCTTTGATGTTAGCTTCTTACACGCTCTGAGATGACTGGAGGATTTGATCAGTAAATCATGCATGCTAATGGAGAGAAGCTGTGGAAATGCAAGAAGCTCCTCATTTCCCATGACATATGAAGGGATACAGATATGCCATGTGCCTGGAATCCTGGGCTTAGGGCAAATATTGCTCCGTTTAGGGCTTTTCTCTTGCAGGCTTAAGCACAGTCTGAACTTGGCTGTGGCCAAATGGGGTTCTAGCATGATTTGACTCACCACTGTGGGCGGGTTATTCCTAGCTAAGAAATTACTAGGTAGGAATTGAGGCTAGAGTTTGCTCACGCTCTTATTTACTCTTAGCAAATGGTCATGGCTCTGTTCACACCATCCTTCTGCACCAGGTTAGATCCCCATTTGGCTACCAAATGAGTTTCAATGATGTACAGGAAGTTTCAAAACTCTGTCGTTGCGCCCACCTAAGACAGGGCCTTAATTATTTATAGCTGCCGTAGCCTTTTTTCTGAAGTCACTTGGGATGAGGTGACAGGTGACGACTTTTTGTGGCAGATGGTTACGAGGCAGGCGAAGTGCACGCCGTTCAGAGGAGAAGAAAAGAAAACCCTCTTCAGCAGCAGAAGAGTGATAACAACCGAGGAAATCAAAAATACTGGGTCTCTGGAATAAGAAGACTAGTCCTCCTAAATGGATGGATACTCTGAGGAATAAATGCATTCATTTAGAATTGATTATTTAACATGTTTATTACGGTAGCACGTAGGGGCCAGCCAAGAACAGGGCCTCATTGTACTTTGTAAGAATTAGAGACAGTTCCTGCCCTGAAGCGTTTACAGTCTCAATAATGATTGTTTGCTTTGCTAAAACGGGAACATGTACAATTTAACCTGCACCAGAAGGCACCCTTATTAGACCAACTCCTATCTTGCAAGAGACAATGTGGGCGAGGTTATATCTTTTATTGGACCAACTTCTGTTGGTGAGAAATACAAGCTTTTGAGGTGCACGGAGCTCATCTTCAGGTCCCTGTGTACTTCAGAAGCGCGTTTCTTTCACCAGCAGAAAGATATTACCTCACCCACCTTGTCTCTCTCCTATCCTGGGACCAAACACAGCTACAACATTGCAAACAAACTCTTATCTTGAGAGACTGCCCCAAGGAATTCTCAGTCCCACTGGGCTTGATCCTGATCTGGGTTACTCCAGTGGTGACTCCACTAAGTTAGTCTAGTTTTATATCAGTGTAAGTGAGACTGGGTTCTTTCTCATTCAGTGCAATTCTGCTCCACCTTTATTACCTCCATTAAGCAGTCAAGCTGGGATTTCCAAAGCAGCCTTAAAGGAGTCACACTGAATTGGATTTGGGGACCAAACTCCCTGAGGCTACTTTGAAAACCCCAGCCCCGATCTTTGCCGTTCTTTGAGTGGTCTCTGAAGACAGGCCAGAGCTCAGTATGCCATTTGAATAAGGGCCCCTAAGTGTGGATCCTTCTCCTAAAGCTTTTGGATCCATGCATGTTTCCTTTGATTCCAATCTGCGTGAGATGTTTTACCACTTGGAGGATAGCTCTGAGGTTCAGATTTGAATGTGTCCCAAAACTCTCAGCAAAAAATCACTTGAAAAGTGATGCTTTTCACCTGGTGTCCCATCAACCCTGTGTGATGATGCATGTTTCACAGAACCATAAATCAACCCCAGGATCATTGGGAATTGGATTCAGGCTCCAGAGCAAATCTCTGCCCAGTCACGGTCTGGGCTTTGAGTTTGTAACAGAACTTCAAACCAGCTGAGTTTCAGGATTCATGGCAAGTATTCACACAGCCCTAATCCAATCCCCTGGGTCTGTCTAGGTTGGAGCTCATGTAAGAATAATTAATTTTCTGGGCCTTCCTGTTCCACCCCATCCAGCATTCCCAGATGCAGGATAAACCTCCGATGCTGCTGGTCTATTTTCTTCAATTAAACGCCAGTGATAAGCTGCCTCTTGCTCCATGACTGGGTGTGTTGTTTTCCCAGCTGGCCGGGATGATGTAAGGTCACCTTTGTTGACTCGCTGGAGATGTTTCATTCATTGTACTTTGAGGCTGATTTATGACTGTCTTGAGGCAGGGTGAAATCTGTCCCATGAGATTTCAAAAGCGTGGGAATGGGTCATGCTGCACCCAGAGCTTGTGTTCCAGTCTGCACAAAGGGGGCAAGGTGGCCCGACTGGCAAAGGGCTACTGCTTGCTGCCAAACTTTCCCTCCCTAGAATCCAGGACAACTCCCTTGGCTGCTAGGTGCTGCCTAAATTGTTCAGTTTTCTCAAACCCTCCATCAGTCAGGGGGCAAAGCAGATGGACAAAACTCAGCCCTCAAGTTATGCAGTTGGAACAACAGTTTGATCCCTGCACTTGTTCCCTGGCTTTGTAATATTTGTGGGTGGCTGTAGAATATTCTCTGTTTTAAATAATATGGGCCCGAGATCTATGCTGGTTTTCACCAGCGGGGGGTCCAGCCTCCACGATGTATGTTAGTAAGCAAATACTCGGAAGGATTATTTTGGAGTGTTTATTAAAACAAATTAGAGCTTGTCAGGAATTTTTCGACCAAACATTTTCTCTTGGGAATGTAATGATCAGTTTTGACTAGACTTTCATTGGGAAGGTTTCTCAGGTCCAGGGTGGAATTTCTGGTCCAAGCCAGAGCGAGCTGACAGAATGGTCAATAGTTAGGACACCTGCCCAATATCTGGGAGACTCAGGTTTAAGTTGCTACTCTCAGGCAGAGCAGGTGAGTGCTCTAACCTCTGGGCTGGAGAGTCAGTTGCTCTCTGTCTGACTCAGGAATATTTAGTTATTTATCCAAAGTGGAACAGCTCCAGCAGGAGAGATTGACTCAAGAGGCAAATTCTGAATCAGACAGAGAATGACTTCATCCTGGATCTTTCATGTCATAGCTATATGCCCTAGCCCCAGACTATATGCTATTCTGGTAATTCATAGTCTCTCTCTCTCTCTCTCTCTCTCTCTCTCTCTCATTTTTTCATGGAGATTTTCTAAATGTCTTGGTTTAATTCTGCATCAGAATGAAAACAAATGCCAGAACTGTCACATTTTTCATGAAATGGAAATGTTGTTTTCCAGCCAACCCTAAAACAAACTCAAACAATGTAGCAGCTCCATTATCTTGCTGTGTTATCTCTAAGTAATATTCCTTACATTAGTATTACTATGTATCTTGTGGTGGACCAAGAGGCCCTGAATGAGAGCAGGGCCCCATTGTGTCAGGTGCGGTACACGCACAGTGACAGACAGTTCCTGACCCAAAGAGCTTAAGTTGACCAGACAGATGAAGGGTGGGAGAAAGGAAGGATTGTTACCTTAATTTCATAGATAGGGAACTGAAGCACAGAGAGATAAAGTGACTTGCCTAGGTCACATAAGCAGTCTAGGCAGAGCCAGGAAGTAAAATCAGATCTGCTCAGACCTGCTCTAGAGCGTTAGCCATGAGACCACCTTTCCTCTACCAGAAGGGTAGCTGTGTTAGTCTATAAGGTGCCACAGGACTCTTTGCCACCTTTCCTCTGTCACTCCAGCTCCTTCTAGTGTAATCTAGCATGCGTTGTATAATATGTTGGCTTAGTGCATGGGACCATGTCTCCTGTTATGGGCTGGCCCCAGCGGCTATACCAGCCTCTTCCTTTCCCACATTTAAAACAGTTGTTTCTTTCGTTCAAGTGGCAGGAAGCTTGTGTTTTTCATAGAATCATAGAATCACAGAATATCAGGGTGGGAAGGGACCTCAGGAGGTCATCTAGTCCAACCCCCGGCTCAAAGCAGGACCAATCCCCAGATTTTTGGGTGATGAAGGGTTCAATCCCCACTGACAGCCAAGCTGTCCGTATTTACAGGGCCAGGATTTGTTACAACTGCCTTTGCTTGTGCCTGTTGTACTGATGTGAGCCTTAGACACAACACAATGTTGGGATGAAAAGGAAAACTGCGTGTTATCAAAGCAGTGGATGCTGCACATCTTCCCAGGGTGCAGCGTTAAACAAGGATATTTGCAACTATTTCATAATTACACAAGTATTAATAACATTTGCAGCCTTGACACTGAGAATGAAAAGGTGCAGGGGTGGGGATCATCCTCTCACTTTGCAGCATCAGCTGATTATCTGGCGGGGCGGGGAGATCATGACATCATTCCTCCTCTATGTGCTGTGGTGTGGTATGGTGGGTCAGGTGCGTTATGGGAAGGAGGCCCCTGTTCTTCTGTAAACTCCAGTTTAGGGACCCTGGATTGGAACTGTTCTGGCATGACAAGGAGCAGGACACTGGACGAGGTTTACCATTGGTTCAAACTGTTGGGGATGAGGTTACTGCTAGTCGTTTGGCGACTTTACTGGGAGTTACAGAAGCTCAACTCTCATCTCAGGATTTGGCGCTTGGAGATCCGAAAAGTCTCTCACTGGCCAGCCCAAGATTGTTCCCTACTGTACATTCTCCAGCATTTTAAAGGCCCTGATCACTGGAGAATCCACCATTTCCCTTGGGAGACTCTTCCCTGAATTCCTAGATTTTAAGCGTAGGAGGGACTATGATAGTCATCTAGGCTGACTTGCATAACACAGGGCAAGCAATCTCACCCACAGATTCCCAGTAGCTTGTGGCTGAACTAGAGAGAATCTTTTAGGGAGGCTCCTTCCACAGTCTGATGGACCATCTCCACAACAGCAATGCACTCCGGCTGAGTTACTGCTCTGAAGGAGTTTCCTTTGGCTGGCCAGTCATAAGCCAACACCTCACTGCCTATATATGCATACGAGCAATTTCCTGGGATGCTTTGGACGTGCTCATTAGGAGGGGCGTGTTTCAGCAGTGAACTCCTCAATATCTTCTGGATCTGGCTCCTGTCACTTCAAGGTATGACACATACACAAAGGTATCTTTTTATAGGTAGGAAATTATGGGTGCCAGGACTTCAAAGGCTTTTGCAACAAGAGCTTTCCCTTTGATAAATGACAGCATTGGTAATGGTGATTTATTTCAGGGGCTATTTCGACAAACAGAAATAACCAGTTTCTTTTCATTTGGCTTAGTGGTTTTTTTGCTCTGGGCTACTCATCCGCACAAGGTGGCTGGTAACAGCTGTTTAACTGCTGGTAAGACACCTCATTTATTAACTTGTCATCATGTGTCATAAAGTTTAGCAAAATGCGAGATGATTGTATATTTAAGCTGGGTAATTACCCTGTTATAAAAACCACCTTATTTATTTATGTATTCTTTGGTGGTTTGCTCTTACCTTAGCTCTACTTACTGACATTCTCTGCTCTGTAATTATCTCCAGGCTAACCTGGCCCCCTTTCCACTCTACGCTCCTAGAGAGACATGAAAGCTGATGTCAGCCAGCTGTCACTGACTGATCCGTCTTGTAGAATCAAACACTTGCACAGTTAGGCAGCTGCCAGGAGATTGGTTTTTGAGGCTCTTGGACTTTCCTTCATAGGCAGGAGCGAGGTGAGGAGATGGGTTTTCCCACTCCCTCCTCGCTTGTGTCTGAGGGATTGGAAAGCTTGGGTGGTCCTGAGCCACAGCGCTCCTACACAGGGAGATCAGTGGCAATCTGGGCTGGAGAAGTGGAGAAGAATTATGTGCCTCTGAGCAAACCCAAATTCACAGCCACTGCAGCTCCACCTTGCTTCGTCAGTCTGGCCAAGACTTCAGTCTCCTTTCTATAGTGCTGCCTATGAACCTCACACCCTTTAATGCACTTATTCTCACAACATGCCTGCGGGGTGGGGGGCGTTATTATAGATGCAGAACTGAGGCACCAACAGACTGAGATCCAGATTTTTCAAAAGTGATTTAGGGACTTAGGAGCCATATTCTCATTTACAGTTGATGGGATTTAGGCTTCTAAGTCCCTAAATTCCCTTTGAAAATGAGATTTCAGCTCTGGATCAGGAGTTGCAATGCTGAGCCTAGCCACTCCTAAGTACTTTAAAAATCTGGGCCTAAATGACTTGCCCAAGGTCACCCAGGGAGTCCGTGTCAGAGAAGGGAATTGAAATCAGGTCTCCCAAGTTCCAGACTAACACTCTAGCCCCTAGGCTATCCTTTGAACTGCTAAAACAATGGGTGAAGCTCTCCAGGAGATGAAAAGGAGGAATGAGCTGCCTGGAGGCTCACAAGCAACAGGAGAGGGGAGTGTTGAGATGAAGGGAAAAGACACACAAAAAAAGGCATTTTGCAGACTGGGCTGAGGGTTGTGACATGGGAGCCTTCTCCCAGCATCACATAGTCTGAAGTAAACCTCACTGACTGGCTCTTCTTTGTATGGTCAGTTTGGGACCAGGTCAGGTTACCAGGGGGAACATGGGCTGGGAATCAGGCCCCGGTTTATTCTAGTCCCTGTTCTGACACTGACTCCCAGGGAAGGCTGGAGCAAGTCACTTCACTCCTCTGTGCCTCAACTTCCCAGTCTGTAGCCTAGGGGTAAAATGAGCACTCTAGGAGTCAAGGGTGGGGATGTCTCATGTGCTGAGTGTGTCCATTTCCCTGCCAGGGCAGGATTTAGCACCCCAGTAAAGGAG
Organism: Natator depressus; assembly: GCF_965152275.1. Classification (NCBI taxonomy): domain Eukaryota; kingdom Metazoa; phylum Chordata; order Testudines; family Cheloniidae; genus Natator; species Natator depressus. The sequence continues at coordinate 2,691,340 of NC_134259.1, forward strand.
ATGTCCAATAACTGGAAGATAGGGTTTGCCAGACTGGAACAGATCAATGATCCAACTACTCCAGTGTCCTGTATCCAACTCGGGTCAGTACCAGCTGCTTCAGGAGAAGGTGCCAGAAGCCCTGCAGCCTGCAGCTATGGGATAACCTGTCCCCAGGGAATAGCTTTTCCTAACCACCAATAGCTAAGGGTGTCCTAAAATAGGGTGGTTTATAGCCTTTGCAAAGCACTTGTTTGTTTTATTTTTTCAATATTCACTGTTATAACTCCAGATATTACAGTTGTGTTTTGAATCCTGCTAAGTTCTTGGCTTCAGTTATATCTTGTGGCAATGAGTTCCACCGGCAAATGACTTGATATTACATTCAGTCTTAGCCAGATAGTCAAGGAGTAGCAATATACTGACCCACCTGATCTCAGGCTCAACTAAGTAATGACTGTAAAGCACTTTGAGATCTTCAGCTGACAGGTGCTAGAGCCTAAGTAGGTATAGCAGTAACAGGCCTTCCAAGCCCACTGTGGAGCAGCAAGTAGATGGTCATGTGTTATACCAAACGTGCAATGATAAAGATAATTGGAGCTGTTGCCTCTGAGGGTTTGTCTGCGGAGCAGCAGGGAGGGTGTTTCCCAGCACGGTTGGACAGACATGCTCTAGATCTGCTCAGACTACAGAATTAAAATAGCACTGTGGCCATGGTGGCCCAGGTGGCAGCTCAGGCTACTTGCCTGAGTACAAACCTGCCTGACCTCCATGGTATGTATTCGGGCAGTGAGCCCAAGATTCAGCCTGTGTTGCTAAGGCCACACTGCTATTGTTAGGTGCTAGCTGGACCAGAGCTAGCCTGTCTATGTGGACTGATGGTGGGAAGCACCCTCTCAGCCGCTGTGTAGACATACCCTCAGGCTAGTCCTCTTTGAATGGGAATTAAGCATCCAAATCCTTTAGGCAGCTTTGGAAATTTCAGCTTTGACCCCCCAATCACCTAGGTGCCTTTGGAAATCTCTCCCTAAATATCTATATTGGAAGTCTTCCTTGAAAGCAAATGTTTCCCAAACCCTGAGTCCGCCTCCCTCGTCCCCCTGGCAGATTCCAAGGTCAGTCACGATTACAACGGCAACAAATGATATAACAATCCCACCATGCCACACATTTCTCACTGGCATTGCCGTGAATGTTGATAAGGGAATTTCTTCCATAAATCCATCTCAGATGCAGCAAGAGGTTTTATTTAATAATTACCGAGCCAGTTCTGCACAGTAATTACAGACGAGGTAAAGATTCAATTTATATATCATGCCTACACACTGTAGTTGAGTTGCTTTGTTTTGTTGTTTTGCAAGTACACTAACAACCCGAGTGTGAGTCAATGATACTTTGGCATAGAATGAGCCCATAAACATAAGTCCTCTCCCCTCTGTCTTGGTTTTGATCCATTCCAAGGTTGAGGCAAGACTTGGACAGTTCGTTGATGGAGAGAACTTCCCAATTCGTTTAGCGCTGGCGTTAGGGGCGTCAGTATACAGGGCCCAACACAAGGTCTATGCCTCACGTTAAGTGCCTGTTTCAAGGGATTAAGTGGCACTCGAGCAATGCATATGCCTTTTCCTGGGTGCGTTCCATCCACTGGTAAGCACTTACTCACAGGAGTCGTCCCACTGAAGGCAATTGCATGAGTAAATGCTCACTAATAGGAGTAAGGGCTCCACAGTGTGGCCTGGGGAAATAGAAATCTAAAGAGTAGAGGGTGCATTTGGCTTATTACAAGAGGTGAGCAAGGGGAAGCGGATAATCTCCAGCCCAGGTTGCAACTGTTCTGCCTCGGGTAGATTGTTTTGCTCTGGGAGCTCAGGGACCAGTAGCTGTGATAAAAAGCGCAGACCAGCGATGAATCTCACCATTTTCATTTATTAAAATAGCATTTTTATTACAAAGAGATGTTAAAAGTGAAAATAGACAAAATACATTTTACGTCCCCCATCGATTTTTCCAAGATATTTACAACGGCAAAGATATTGATCTTTCCAAAGTGCCGGATATGCTCACTTGTTACATACGATGCTGGCAGTTAGAAGGCATTTGTGGCAAATAAAACAACAAATTTACCATATAAACTGATCTGAAAGGATTGGGAATTTAGTGGCAAAGACATTTCAGATACTTTGTTAGAGCTATTACCATGGTTCTTGACCAGGTTGCTATATTTCCATGTGTCTGTTGTGATGAGCGACACGACAATGTGAAGCGGATAATGTGTTAGTGAATAAAGTTTAGAGATGGTCCACAGTCCATGACTAGCTGCCTCTGGATGCTGCAATATTCGTAGTATTTCATTTGAATTACAATAGCACTCAGATGCTCTGACTGAGACTGGGGCCTTATCGGGCATGCACTGTACAAACCCAAACCTACAGAGGGGGTGCACCACTTAAGTCCCAACTAGATAAGTTCATGGAGAATAGGTCCATCAATGGCTATTAGCCAGGATGGGCAGGGATGCTGTCCCTAGCCTCTGTTTGCCAGAAGCTGGGAATGGGCGACAAGGAATGGATCACTTGATGGTTACCTGCTCTGTTCATTCCCTCTGGGGCACCTGGCACTGGCCACTGACGGATGACAGGACACTGGGCTAGATGGACCTTGGGTCTGGTGTGGCTGTTCTTATGTTCTTATGTGCTGTTCTTATGTTCTTAAGCTGTTCATCCTGTGCCAAGGGGTTCACACAAGCACTGGGCATCATCTATTATTATTTAGGGGGTTGAGTCTCGTTTGCCATTCTGGTAGCATAAAAGGACCTTAATGGGATTGTACATGTCAATGAGAATGAGGTCTATCAATATCTATAGGGTGGTAGACCCTAAAGGCCAACCAACATGGGCTCCAGTGTGCTAGGTGCCGTACAAACATACTCTAAATAATAGTCCCTTCCCCCAAGGAGCTTACAATCTAAAAGACAAGACATAGCAGGTGGATGAGACGGGCAAGCAGGTCAGAGATGGGGTAATGAAAATAATTGGACGTGCACAGTTTACCCAGTTAGGAGTTGTAATCACAGCTTGCAGGAATTGCAACCTACATAGCCAGTACTGGGTGGCAGTTAAGTCCCACAGGGCTTCAGTGGGTATAAGTGATGCAAAGGTCTTGTTCTAAGCTCTTCTGCATAGGGGTGAATTGCGCCCAGGGAGAGAAGGAGGTAACAGGACAGAGTACAATACAATCTGGGACCTGTTTACTGGCTTGTCTTCATTCCAAAGTTAACTCAAGTTTTAGCTCGAGGGTTTCCCCTAATTTGAGTCCTGTCCATACGCAAAAACCCTTGCCTGCCTCAAGTGGGATGGTGCTTTTCACGCGTTGGCTGGTTTGTCAGGGGCTACAGCTCGAGTGAGCACAACTTGTCAGCTGCTAACACCGCCACTCTGTAGGGTGCATGCTGGCTAGTGCCACCTGAGTGCTGCTAGTCCTCCAGGGCTTTCCCACAATTCCCCCCTGTGCCCAGAAAGGACGGAAAAGTTCTCTCACCACTCACTGGGAAAGAATTCATAGCAGGGCTCAACTTGCAGCTGTGCTAAGACCCAGGGGATGCACCCCCAGAAGTCTTAGCACCACACAGGAGTGAGTGCAGTGGCTGTGTGGACACGGCAGCCCTAGGGCTATGGTGCTGTGTACCTGCTCTCCCTCGAGCTAGGCTAACTCGAGAGGAGTGACGGGAGCATAGAAAACTCATGTTAAAGCTGCAGTGAGAACGCGCCCTAAGAATGACCATAGAATCGTAGAATATCAGAGTTGGAAGGGACCTCAGGAGGTCATCTAGTCCAACCCCCTGCTCAAAGCAGGACCAATCCCCAATTTTTGCCCCAGATCCCTAAATGGCCCCCTCAAGGATTGAACTCACAACCCTGGGTTTAGCAGGCCAATGCTCAAACCACTGAGCTATCCCTCCCCCCCAAGAGCAGCAGGAGCTTGTTCTCCCTCTTCGTGCTGCCTCTGATACATATTACTGGGGCACTGGAGTGGTTTTTATAGTGGGGTGCCGACGCCCTGTATGTGATGGAAGCTGGCTATTCCATTACTATTATCACTTCAAGCCCAGGGGTGCGCTGCCCCCCCCAGCAGCCTAGTTCCAGCACCCTGGCGTATTCTGCAGCCCGACTGATTCTTCGCTCACTGCCCACTCTGGCAGCAGAGAACAAGGGGAGCACCGAAAGCTCAGGGTATCACTTAGCCAGACAAGGGGAGGCACCAGATATGGAAAGGCATTAGGTTGTCATGCGGCTTTGAGACAGGAAACATTAGCAGGCATTGTCTCATCTGTCCATGGCCTCCCCAAGCCTCACGCTCTGGGACAGAGTGGAGGTGATAGAAAGATTCTTTAACTCTAAACCCCACCCAGGGAGGAATGTTGTTAGAGTAACTGAGATGATGTTTTACCTGGGATTTAACATGCTGGGGTTTGTTGTGGCTGGAGGTGAGTGTGGTTGCTTAAATCTGGTTGCAGAGGGAGCTGCTGGGAGATCTCAGAGCTTGTCATGCACCCAAGCTGGTAAATTTTCTGTGTGACAGGAGGCTCCTTTCTCCCTTCCTCCACCCCCAGGTCCATCCCCCCGGGCTGTGTTGGAGTCCAGAGATGCCCTCGGCTGCTCTGAGATTAAGTACCTTGCATTGTTTTCAGCCTCAGACTGGAGCCCGATGGAAAGCCCAAGGGAAGACACACACTGACGTCAGTAGGCATTGGATCAAGCCCTTGGTTCTCAACAGACTCCCATTATCCTGCTCGGTGTTGTGTGAAGATGGAGGAAGTTGAGGTGCCTGCCCCAAGGAACCTGAGGATACTGGCTCAGAGCTTTCTTGACATAGGCTGTCTCTTATGAGCCAGAAGGACCGTTTGTATTAACAACAGGCCAAATCCTGCAGTACTGCCCACACCTTGAATACTGCAAACCAGTCTGATCACCCCATCTCAAGAATATATTTGGAAAATATACAGAAAAGGACAGCAAAAATGATTAGAGGTGTGGACCAGCTTCCGTACGAGGAGAGATGAAAAAGACTGGGATTTTTCAGCTTGGAAAAGAGACGACTGACAGGGAGTATGATAGAGGTCTATGAAATCGTAACTGGTGTGGAGACAGTGAATAAGGAAGTCTTATTTACCCCTTCACATAAGACAAGAACCAGGGGTCGCTCAATTAAATTAGTAGCAGGAGGTTTAAAAAACACAAAAGGAACAAAACAAACTTCTTCACGCAACATACAGTCAATCTGGGGGACTTGTTGCCAGGGGATGTTGTGAAGGCCAAAATTATAAATTCAAAAAACACTGGGTAAGTTCCTGGAGGATAGGTCCATCAATGGCTATTAGCCAGGATGGGCAGGGATGGAACCCCATGCTCTGGGTGTCCCTAGCCTCTGACTGCCAGAAGCTGGGCATGGACAATAGGGGATGGATCACTTAACGATCACCTATTTTGTTCATTCCCTCTGAAGCACCTGGCATTGACTACTGTTGGATGATAGAATACTGGGCTAGATGGACCATTGGTCTGACCCAGTGTGGCCATTCTCGTGAGGATCTTATTAACTTCTTGTTCTGGGAAACTTCCACTTCAGCTATTTTGCAGTCAGTCAGAGCCTGACATAATGTTACTGTTAGGGTGTGGAAGCTAGTCCATTGCTTGAATATCCTTTCTCTCTCTCTCCCCCCTCCCTCCCCACTCCCAATGTTAACTCTTTCTCAGCTGACTTTCTTCAGGAAAAGTCCATGTCTTCCCTCTATCCAGAATATGCCATGGGCACTGCTCAGAGATCAGCCCGGCCCCACCTATTTAGTCTCTAGGCAGGCTGGCAGGTACACAGTGGGCCAAAAGCAGCTATGACATAGATGGTTTAAGCTGCATATCAGGCTCCACTGAGTCTAAAACAGGAGTGAGCATCAATCGGGTGTGACCCACCCCCACTGGGCAGTTGTGTATTTTCAAAGGGGAATCTGCTATTTACCTGAGGCACCAGAAACAGAGGTTAGTACGAAACAGAAAGAGGGGGATTACAATGCCTCTTGGGCCCTATTCTGGGGTCCTGTCACTCACTGCTCCCCCTGAAGTCAGTGGGAAATTTGCTTGAGCTGAGGACTGGATCAGAACCTTAGAGTTTGACTGAGGGAATTTACAACTAGCATCCTGCATTTCTAACCAGCACGTTCTGAATCTAGTTCCCCATGCTGGTGGTGAAATATGCAGTGGCTAAGTCAGTCTTCCATAGCTTCTAAAACAAGATTAGATTTGCAAACACTTGACCCCAATTTTGCATGTGCAGAGCAGAACTTTCCCTTTAAACTCCAATTCCAGGAAAGAGCTAGAGACAGTGTGGTTTTGGAAACCACATGGTTTAAAGTTTCTGGAGATCCTTTTTGCTGGCATGTCACCTCTGATTACATCAGTCAAGTCACATTACCCTGCTGATGGGGTCTAATAAGAAGTGGCAGATGTGACTGGGACCGGGCGGGCTGAAAGAAAGATACCGCAGTCTCAGAGGAGTGTGGGGTTTTTGTTTTTTTAATGCTTTCTTCTGTAGGATGAGTTTTAAAGGTAAAGTGTCAGGCATTGACAGTACATGGACGTGAGTACTGCAGTAACTGCAGAGACATGCAAACCACCACCCTTCATACGTTCAGAAGCAATTACCATGGACTTCGCAGTCAGGCTTAGAGTGAGTCAACCTGTGGGAATAACCACGTTTGGCTTGTTCTATCCTCTAGCTTATAGCTTCACCCAAGCACAGCCGGTCATGTGCTGTACTATTTAACAACCCCATTTCCATGGCTCTGCGTTACGTGGTGTAAAAGTCCATTAACAGAATGAAGAACCAATCGGGGTGTTACCTAGTTAAAAAGATTTTCTTTTCCCCTGAAAGGATAAGGAGTAAGAAAGCCAAACTTGCCCTTTTAGGGAAATCCATAGTTAGCAGCTGGTTTGTTGCAAGCCTTGGAGATACAAACTCAAGTGGTTCTGGTGGGACAGCTCAGTCACGTGACCTATTTCATATCTCCAATTGAACTGATCTCCTTTGCACGGGTGCATATGAGGAATAACTCCACTGGTGTCAGTGAGAGGAGAATCAGGGCCATTGATGGAAAACTGATCAGAAGAATCCTGAGGTGGGGGCCAAGAATGGAAATGCATGTCTAGCCCAGTCAGTGGAGTGAGGTTCAGGCAAAGCAGGCAAGATCGTCAGCTGGTGGGATTCATTGCAGCTCCCTTGAATCCAATGAAGCTACATCAGTTTGCAGTGGCTAAGCTCCACAAGAGATCTGGCCCCAATGGCCCCCAGAGCTGAAGAAGTAAGGACCTAACTCTGCTGGGGGGACTGTGGTTGTGTGTGTGTGTGGGGGTGGTGGTGGTGGTGGTGGTGTTTCAGTCACAGCTGCCTGATGGAAATGGACTGGCTCCTGTGATTTACTGTGAATATTGCAGCAGGGAGGGGAATGCACATGTTCATATTAATAATCATCCTTTAATTCTCATACAGCACTTTTCAACTTCAGAGTGCTCCCAGCCCCTGCAACCCCACCTGTCTGGTACAGTAGGTACATGGTTTCCCAAATAATAATAACAAAGGCCCCATGCTACAGATGTTGTCAATGTCAGAGCAGGGTTTAGAACCTAAGCAGAGTTCCTGGGTCTCAAACCTGTGTGCAGACTCCTGAGATTGTCATCGGCTCCATCACGTATTCTGTTTGAAATGGAGGAACATGGGGATTGCCAGGCTGTCTAGTATCCTGGCTCCATCAGTGACCAGTACCAGCTGTTTCAGAGGAAGGTGCAGGGAACCCTGAAGTAGCAGCCATGGGATAACTCACCCCTTGGGGAAATTTCTGCCTCAATCCCATTAGTTAGAGGTGGGTGTGTGCCCTGCAGCAGGGGGAGGAGTTTATAGCCCTTCTAAAACATTTAGAGTTAATAAAGTAAGCCCCCAAAAATCCTGGATACCCCTGGATAAACGTCTGGTCCTTTGGTGAATCCTGCTGAGCTCTTGGACGCAGTGATACCTCGTGGTCTGTTGTGTAAAAAAGTATTTCCTTTAATCAGATTTAAATTTTACAGGCCTGACTTTAAACTCTTTCCATTGTAGTGAAACAGCTACGAGAGCCACTTATGGAATAACAGGAAGCACTCTTTCCCTGTTACAAAATGAACTGCACTCCAATAAATAATGCTCAGAATCTAAGCAGATGCAGAACAAACTCCATGCAAGAGCAGACGCAATGATGGGTGAGCCTCAACAAAATGTTGAGGCTCACTTTGGAAAAGTAACCCACATTCTCATCCAAACGAATCTAAGTTTTCTCTGGGTTGGAAGCACAACCTGGTGATCTCATGCAAACGTGCTTTTCAGTACCACCTGCCTTTCTTGCCACAATCTGGGACTTGGGTTCAAATTCAAATTCAGGAAACTCAGAGACAATCAGGCCACAGTTTTCCAAAGCGACTAATGATTTTGGGCCCCCAGCTTGAGACTCCTTAAAGGGACCGGAATTGTAGGAAGTGCTGAGTGCCTGCCCTCTGAGAATCAGGCCTCTCTACAACGTCTAAAGTCGGCCCCCAAAATCACTGGTCACTTGTGGAAATCTTGGCCTTGGGAATTCAAATAAAGAAACAGCAGCAATCAATCAATCAGTCAATCAAATAGCTGGCTGAAGTTGTTTTCAAGGCATAAAAGGTTCAGTGTATGGGCTGATCACAGGGTTAGCTGTGCCCCAAAACTGTCACAGGGAGGCTTCCTAAGAGTGTTTTTAATTCATTTTCATTTCCCTCCCCCCCCCCCCCCCCCCGTCGTAAGTGACCTTGCCTGACTCTCCTGAAGAAAGAACCCACCCAACAAAGCCTTCAAAGGGGAGCAGTATTTAGAAAGGGAAGCAACCGGTTCAGGGAGGAAAGTAACATCTCCAAGTGACGCCCCCCTCTCTCCTGGGCTCCTGACAAGAGTGTGATTAGCAACTCGCAGGCGAGTTGGGGAGCCCCTCCCCACTGCTCTTCACACATGTCTAGAAAGCAGAGGAGGCAGGGGAAGGGGAGAGGACGTTCACATGACAGCCGAAGAAAGGGGGTGCGACGGCAAACACTGTGATCACTCACCAGAGCGGCCTGTCAGCTTCTCTTATTGAGTTGTACTTGAAGGGCTGAATAGGAAACAGACTGGGATGCTTTTGAAGTGGTGTTTCTTTGTTGTGATTCCGTTGCTGCGAAAGCCAACGGAAATCTGGCAGGGTAATAATTGCTGCGGGTGCTGTGTTTTTTACACACACACAAAAGGGGCACTGGCGGGGGCAGGTTAGAAACAGGGGCAGGCCAAAGTGGTCTAGAAAAGAATCAGAATCAGTGTAAAGTTTTCATCCTGAATTTCAACTAGCTGAAGTTTGGGAACATTCCATTAATTGTCCCTAATGTGATGTGTCCTTTTCATCGGTTTGTCATTGCATCTACGCCTCTCTCGCTCCCTCTATCTGTCTGCCTGACGATTGCATACAGTGTTCTGTTCTGGTTCTTCTATTGCACCCACCACTGTGGTACCTGAGCACTTATCCGGATTGGAAGTGGCACGGCCTGTTCCCACGAGAAAGGTTGCTTTGGCAAGATTGCCCACGCAAGCTGGCATACCCAAGCTGTTGTGTTGGTCAATAAAAGCTTCCCAACAAGCCTTTTATTTTCTGGGTGCTTATGCAGGGTATCCTTTCTGGGGCTCAGAAGTTATCCAGGGAAGAGGGAAAGGGGTGGAAACTGAAATGGCTAGACCTGTCTGAACATGAGGAAAGCCTAGTTCCCATTTCACACATGACAACATAGCTCAGTCCTGGCTATCTGGCAGAAGGTTCCTTATATTAGCTCGCAGGCATGTAGGAAGAAATTAGGGCCCCATCTACATTAGGGAACTGGCCAGTCACTGACAATAGTTTTCAGCAAAAGCCTCCCCTCAACAGTGCTGAAAAGGTTTTTTCTGTTACTGTAGATGGAACCAAATCATTTGCATTGCTGTGGAGCCCCGGGCCAATTCCATTCTCTGCAGTGGCCTTGAAATTGCTTTGACCCATATACTCTAGCATCTAAACCAGCTTCATCACCAGTCAAAGGGGCCCCCAGAGGGGACCTGTTTCTTATAGCCATTGTTGGCAACAAGTCATTTTTCTTAGTGTCTGAGGCCTGTGAGGGGCATGCTACAGGGACACTGAAGTCCCCTTCCTTTTGCCTCAGTACAAAACCCAAGACCAGGAGTTGGTGAGAAATAGAGTATATGAAAACCTGCCAGCTGCTTTGCAGGTCCATCTTAAGGCCAATGAGATCATAACCCCTTACAAACCCAGTCAGGAGTTCCAGGGCTTGGTGCCCCAAGAACATTCCCTCTTTCCAGCTCAAGGACTTTTGAGGCCTTCCAGAGACATCAGAAATGGGTAAGGAGCCATGCTTTTGTGTGGCTGCGCCTTTGAACTGTCAGTGAGCAATGACCTGGTCTCTTGAGTCTTGTGGCATGCCACAGCTCAGTCTGGAAACTGGCAGTGGTGGTGGTGTCTTCTTCCTGATTCCAAAATTCTTCAAGGCCCACCCCCCCATCTGTTTTCTGAAGCACACAATGAGCTGCGTCTTGTGGGTTGCTCGCACAGCCAGGGAAGGAAAGGCCGCCCTTCTGGCCTAGAAGTTGTACCCAATTAATCCATCCAACAGCAGCCTTTATTTTCAATCAGTATCAAGCTACATGACCTTCAAGGTCTGTGATTATTGACATTTTGTGCCAACTGGGTCAATATGAACTTCTTAGGCCAATGGATAATAAACAGAAAATAATAAGCCATGTACAGTTAATATTGATTTATGATTATTTGGGTCCTTTGCATGACTTTCTCACGCAGGCAGGGATTACACACTTGTTAATGCCAGGAGAAGCAAATAGGGGAGGAAGATTTGTTCCAAGGTTACAAATAGCTTGCAAAGAAGGTGGGCAATGAGCCACAGTTCTACCTGCCAGTGGTACATGATGATAACACAGAGTGCTCCAACAGCAACCGATAGGTCTCCAAACATGCTACATATATTAATTAATTAAGCTGCACAAGTAGGGTGGCATTTAGAACAGGTAAACAACAATCCCTCTTTTTACAATTTTTTGTTTTGTTTTTCTTATTGACACTTTCAACCAGCTTTATAGCAGATAACCCCGACCCCATCCCCCACCAAACAGGCCAAAAAAGCGAGTCACACAAGGAAGGAGTCCTGACTCCTTTAACTGCTAAGCGTGGCTATTTGCGGTTTCCCCTTCTTAGGGATTCCATAAACACATCACTGATTAAAACTAGTTTTTAAGAAAGGCACTTGGCCCTTTAAATTAGTCTGATTCAAACCCCGGTAGGGTGACCCATGATTCTGCAGCTAATGGGCACTGGAGCAGCAAATGAGGCCCAAAGAGAAGGAAATCCTGAACTTCACCTGGCTTCACTCACCAGCCTTTAGCCAAGAGGAACTTTCTCTTTCCTGCCTCCATTCTAGTCCGCACACTGCTTGGCACAGGGCGGAGCTTCTGAGCAGCTCCTTGGTAGTGGTTTTTTCCCCCCTTCCTCCAGCCCCGATGTGAGGATGTTTACAAAGCTCTGAATCAATTTGAGGCCCAGGGATTTTCAGTTGGGGAAGCATTGCGCTGATAGGGTCAAAAGGCGTGTTGCCAATATGGATCATAGAATCTGACATATTAATTCAAGCTGTCAGAACCAATATGTGTAAAAGTGTTCACAGAGGCCCAGGCACTGCTTCTGAAAAAAGGAAGCTAACGTTTCACAGATTGCGGTGGAACAAAACCGAAGAGCGTGCAACTAGCCAGTGCCCTTCCACTTACCTGGCAGAGGAAAAGAGAGATGCACTGTGGTTTCTTTTTCGCTAACGCTAATTTGATGAATGGGATGTAATCACACAGAGACACACACACGCATAGATATAAATTCAAGGAAACTTTACATTGCTTTGCAAAAACATGAGCATTCCTTTCCCCTGAGTTCCAGAGCTCCCTTGCTGGCACAGAGGCAGATCTGAGAAGCTGCAGGAAGTACATTTGTTATTGGGAACTCTTTGATATTTAGCATGTGAAATGTCTGCATGCTGGAGAAGTTCTGGCATCTGGCAGGAAATTACCATGAATCCTGTTTCTCTTAACAGTCGCACACACATGCCTTTCTCACTCTCTCTCCTCTCCTCTCCTCCCTTCTCCTCATTCTCCCTCTGCCGTTCCGCTCTTTCCTCCCCCGCATCCCCTCCTCCCTCACTCAAGGCCTGATCCAAAGTCATGGGAAAGACTCTCACTCACTTCCTCACTGAATCAAGCCCCTGGTCAGTAGTAGAAAGCTCCCCTTACTTGGTCTCCCTTTAAATGAATCTTTTCTTTCCTTGTTAAACCCGAGGGGGGATCAAATTCCCAAAACAGGGTGTGAGGGGAATGCACATGCAGCCTCTTCATCTAAGTGTACATCAGCACAGGGACAGGGAAAAGCTGTGTGTGCAAATGGGTCCATGGTTACCTTGATTGCAGGAGCAAACAAATGATTTTGTGGGTGCAAAAAGTGCGGTGGAACGTTGGTCTTGGGTGGGTGACTGGCTTGTGCTCACACCACTAAGCATTGCGAGTGACTAGGACTTGGTTTTCTTCCTTTTCTTTTGCCAATACTTTCAAGCCCCATGGCCCCACTTTGTATAACGTTCCTAAGAGCGGTCTTTGTCTGCCAGCCTCCTGATTTACTTCTCTGCTTCTCTTTGCCAAACTTCTTGGATCTGATGAAAGCTGAAGATTAATGTACCTGGAAAACCTTCCTTTTAGCTTTCTGCAGCCAGGTATGGCCTAGCAGGGCTTTGCAGATGTCTGCCATACTGCCTTGCTTATCATTTTACCAATCCCGCCCTGCTGTGCTTTTTAAATTTATTGTTACAGATCCACTTCATCAGCAACGCTTCATAGGACTGACTGTGTTGACAGTTAAAAGGAAAACAGCCGCCAAAAAGAGAGAGAGCCCCATACAAGAAGCTTTCTGTCTGTGAGGCCATGGTTGGGATTTTAATTGGAAAGCATGTTATAGTCTTTAGAATGCAGCAGTCTGGGTCCTGAGGTGAAGAAACTGCTACATGATTCAGTTAGACTTGTATATTTCATATTAACTTGGGGAAAAAAAGAAGCAACAATCCACAGCCCTTAACTCAACAGGAGGAGATGGAAAAAGGAATCAAAGTGTCTAGGAAAACCCAAGCCTCGCTGTGAATTTTTTCCCTTGTAGCGTTGTCAGCAATCCATTCCATGATTGCTGAATCCGGGCCAGAAGTGAATAGACCCCGTGTGGCGACTGCAGAGTTGGTTGGGAAATATTTTTCAGAAAAAAGTTCGTGAAATCTTTTAGAGGTATACAAATCCTTCATTTGTTTGGTTTTTTTAGAATGACCAGACTGTCAGTTGATGTGTGAGTTCACTCACTAACAGATTTCACTATCTGGTCAAGTTCAGCTTTTGTTTTATCTGTCAGTGCTAATGAGATGTTACAGGATGCATGCATTTTTGATGGATCAGTGTGTTGGATCCTTAATGCATCTCAGCCTGTGAAACACCTCATCAGATTATTTAAGAATATCTTTTTTGCATCCTTTTCAGTAGACAAGTTACATACCCAGTTGATCAACTGCATTTTCAGATTGCTCTTCAATCCAAATACATGTCAGGCTTCCACTTGAAGTGAGCTGTAGCTCACGAAAGCTCATGCTCAAATAAATTGGTTAGTCTCTAAGGTGCCACAAGTACTCCTTTTCTTTTTACTCTTTCAGTGGTACCCATTCTTACGTGAGGCTTTGCCAGTTGGGCTTATTTTGTGGCCGCTATATGTAGCAAGCACTTATTATTCTTCCTCTGCTTCTGTGACCAGGAGGAGAATAAAATAAAAGAAACTTGCAGCAACAACAACTCACATGCTGCCAGAGCCGGCTCCAAGTTTCAATTCTGTTCCAAACATGGAACCCCTGATTTTTGAGTGGCTTCTGACTTTGGTGAAATGAGTTCTCCCCTTTTTGCCTGGGGTGGGTAAAGAAAAGTTAGCATAGATAGGCTGCAAAATAAGGATTTGTCCCAGGAGTTCCAGCTCCACATGTGTGAAGGGTCTCAAAGCCAAGACCAGGCCCTGTATAATTTACCTTGGTGCACACATGTAAATTATTAGTTCTTATATATCCGGGGGTGTTGATATATAAATCATACCTGTTCATTTGCACAGCTCCAGCATGCTAGGTCTTGGGGAGACCGTATTTCCCCATTTCACATAAATGCTGGCTGAATGGCAAGTGCAAAAGGAATGCAACAGGCTCCTTATGTTTCACCATGACCCTTTCCCTCTGCTCCTGCACAAAAGTGCTAATATACTAGGGAAGGCGAGTCAGCCAGTTCTGAGATAATGAGAACTACAGAGAATATTTATTCACACTGGGGGGTGGGTTGAAATATTTTTTGGCTTAATTTTTCTCTTTTAGCATTTTATTTAAAACAACAGCCATGAAACTAACTATTTGGGGTAGGAAGAAACCTTCCCTGGAGCAGGTTATTCCATCATTGCATTGCAGAATTTCTTGCGCCTTCCTCTGAAGCAACTAGTGTTGGCCACTGTTGAAGGAGATTGGGCTAGATGGACCGCTGGTCTGATCTAGTATAACAATTCCTTTGCCTTTCCTTTATTTCCCAACACTGATTTATTTCAGAACCAATGTGTTCTCACCAATTTAAGCAATATCAAATTAGGGCACTTTTATTCTGAAATAAGACCGTTCACACACGGACTGGCACAGAAATAACAAGAGGTGGGCCTTTACACTGATGGAGTTATTTCATGGCAAGTCTGTGTGTAGTCCTGTCCTAAGACCTGACTCTGGAGACACTGGAACATCCATTGCCCCATTTTTTTAATTTAACAAAAAATTGAAGTATTTTAGCACAAAAAACAAGCAAAAGGATCCCTTCCTGCGTAAAAAATCATTGCACTTTCATCCCAAAGAATCCCAAAGATGAATTATCATTTTATGTAATCTCGCTCTGTATTTCTAATGCTCTTAACACTGTAGTATCAAGGTGATCCTTGATTCTTATTTATACACAGGTCCCTTCACCCTACTGTGGCATTGTAGAGGGGCCTTGAAGTGGGTATCAATGTATTTATGCCCCTTTATATTACCAGAGCAGTATAAAGGAGTGTTAGCGTAAATGGGAATCAGGTTCAAGGTGCCTAGATTTCAACTTTCTGACTTTCCGGTGAGATAGTGTAAGTCTCATTATTGTACTCATTTTAAAGACGGGGAACCAGCAGTAGAGAGAGATGAAGTGACTTGCCCAAGGTCAAACAAAGAGTTAGTGGTGGAGTCTAGACCAGAACCCCCAGGAATCCTGATTCCCATTTCCTTGATCTAATCTCTAGATAGCACCACCTCAAGGTGTTCTCACGGTATTTATTACTTGGCCAGAGCCAGTTAGCACTTGAGATTTCAAGAGAGAGCTTGTTTTCTTGAGCTTTTCAAGCCTGGTTTCTAGACAGTAGGCTCAGCATAGCTTGGCTGGAGTTCTGAGGAGAGCCATACCCATCAGCAGACTCTAATGCGACCACACTACAAACACTGAAGCATGAGCTTTAAACTGGATTTTCATGTTGATTCCTGTTAAAAGCAGACTCGCTTTTGATTTTTCATTTTAATCAGGCTGCTGTCAATCAGCCTCATTCTATGCCACTTACTGTAAGCATGCGCCTTGCCAAAAAAATTATCACTGTATTAAATGGTTTTATTACAGTAAACTGCAGATTGTACAGTGTAAACACAGGTGTTACAACACAGATCTCTTTTTAACTATGTCCAGACCAGCAGAGACAATACAGAACGCAGGCACTCCGAGCAAGGATGGGAACTGCCTCTTATTTCAGTTACTCTATTAAAGGAACATGACCATTAAGCCGCATGGGCCACAATGTTGTTTCTCTGGTTACTGGGAACTCCTTAAAGCAATGCAGTGAGATTCGATAGTGAGATGCAGAGCCAGACGCTTTGTAACACTGCACATGATCCACATAGAATTCACTAACTCTCCAAAGTCCCATCCCAGAATGCACTGGGTTCAGAATAAAGCCTGGAATAGATTATCTAGTGGGAATCTCTTCTTTGGTTGTTTCAAAGTTCTGACTGGCACATATTTCGATTACAAGCTCTTTGGGGCAGGGGCAGGCTCTCACTTGGGGGCAGACTTTCAAAAGTACTCAGTACCCTCTAGAGCCAGCCAAAAAAAGAAAATTCTGCCCTGTGGAAAATTCTGAGATTTCCAGATTTCTTTTCGTTCCAAACTGGAGTGAAACCAAATAATTTCAAAATTTCCTGTGAAATGAATTTTCAAAAAAAAATTGGGTCAATTTATTTCATTCCAATCTTGACTTTTAAAAAAAATCAATGTTATAATTTTTAATATAATATACGATGAATTTTGATATGAAAAGTCATTTTGAAATGAAAAATCGAAATGTTTCAGTCAGAGAAAGTCCATGCCGTGACTTGACTGAAATGCTCGTTTCAAATGTTTTCAAAATAGAATTTAATCAAAATCAACATGTTCCTGTGGACAGCTTTGATTTCAGTGAAAGGGAAATTTCCACAGAAATTTTTCAGCCAGCTGCAGTGGCGGCTTTAGTGGTGGTCCATGTGCAAATTGCACCTACTGAAATCAGGCAGGGATTAACCAATGTGCACTAGATACACTTGCACAGGGCCCCCATCTCAGGGGTGCACCCACTGGCCCTCTGGTCAACCTGTGCTGGGATCGGGTCTGGCTGGGGTTCTGAGGCACCAGAAAGTGACCTATGGGCCTGGGAGGTTAATGTGGAGTGACCTCTGTATTTCCCAGGGGAGATGCATACGGGACATACCCCTATTGCGCTTTAGTCCCTTATACGCACAGGGCCTGATCAAACTCAGGCGACATTGCAAAAGCTCAGCAATGGGATATCTCTGAACTGACAAATTGTTTTTGCCCGCTAGGTCCAAAGGACCCTCAAGTTGGTTGTGTGTGTGAAATAGAAGGCTCTGGGCATCTCCTGTGGCCTTCATTTCTCTTTCTTTGAGAGCCCCTTAAAACAATGGGTGAAATCCTGGCCCCACTGAAGTCAATTTAAATTTAGACATAGAGGATTTCTGCCTCACTTGGGATTTTAGGGTAATGATAGAAAGTGCACATGCAAGCAGGGCCAGCAGGATCCGAGCTCTGCAGCATGTTTTATTCAACAGGAGAGTGCGCGGCGAGAGGATTTTTTTCTGAAACACATGATGCGGCGGTTGGGAGAGTCCTTTTCCCCTCACGGTCTTGTATCTCGTATGTTGCTTCCCATTCCTTGTGCAGTGAAACAGCCCTCTCGGTGTGCTACTGGTGTGAGCTGGTGAGCTTGTCTGTAGCAATGCTAGGAAAACAGACACTGCAATGCAGCATTTGGGCTTCTCATAAGCAGAACCTAACTGCAACCTGCACCCTGTGCTGGGGCAGGGAGCTCGCTCACTGCAGCCTTTTGGCTTGGAGCACAAGGTCTTCCTGGAGTCTGAGGTTCAACTCCCAACAATGCTGACACACTGATGACTCCATCCAAGTTAATGGAGACTCCCACTGGATCAAGCCTTTAGACCTGCATCCCTGATACGTATATTGAGAAATGAGGCTGTTTTGATTGTGTGTGAGACCATAAAAACCTTGCCCCTGCCTGTTCTGCATGGACGTTAAGGGTATGTGTACACTGCATGGTAAACCCAGGTCTGTGGGATTGGGGCTTGTGGATTCAATAGTTCTAAGTCTGCACTTGGATGTCCACACTGTATTGTGAGCCTGGGCTTACAGTTGCTGGACCTGGGTCTCAGAGCCATGCTAATGTGTTCATATTGCCTTGCACAGACCTTCTGACTCAGATCTGCAGCTTGAGCTGTGTCCACACTGAAAAACGACAGGGCTCGGGCCCGAGTCACAGCAAGACTCAGGCTCTGACTTGCCATCCTAGCAGGGTCCTAGAACCAGGGTTCTAGGAGCTTGCTGACCTGAGTCAGGCTCATTTGTGTGTGGATGGAAGGTAGGGTGACCTGATAGCAAGTGTGAAAAATCAGGACCAGGGGTGGGGGGTAATAGGCACCTATAAAAGACAAACCCCCAAATATTGGGACTGTTCCTAGAAAACTGGGACATGTGGTCACCCTAATGGAAGGAGGGCTTGGTCTCAAACCCGAGTCAGTGTGTGGACTTGGTGTGCAGTGTAGACAAACCCCAAAGCTCCCACTGGTCTTTTCATAAGAGTCGTTTATCCCAAAGTCCTTGGCCAAATTGTCCTTTCCTCTCACTTGTGCCTGCTAGGTGTGATCTCCCACCCTGCAGGTGGCTGCATTTCAACAGTGCTTTAAAGGTGTAATAGGATGTACAATATTATCTTATTCCATAAGCTTTTAAGCTTGTGAGGGTGTGGGTAAGTTTCAGGTAAAGCAGCATGTAAAAGACAAAAGGAAAGTGCTTTTGCTCCGACACAGAGACTTCAGAGAGGCTGGAAGGAATCTCATCCATCTGCTAGAAATTTGAACAGAAATAGACCCATCTTTCAAAATAAATCTTCACTTCTAATTCTGCAGATAAAAATATCTGTGGGAAGGACAGTCCTTAATCTCTGCCTTCTCCCCAGGTTGACTAAAATGCTTTTGAGTGGAGGCCTCTGTTTTTCTTCCCCTTCCCTTTACTTTTACAGGTTTCATTCTGGCTTTGATTCCAGTGAGTTTACTGACAGATTACTTCATTTTAACTCTATGGCTTTTCTGTCTTGTGGGAGGCATATTTCTAAGTATCATATTTATCAAAAGGGCTGTGCAAAAACAAGGACCAGAATTACTCGTTTGATGGTTTCCCCAATAACTACAAGCACAATAAATATTGTGAGAAAGAAAACTCAACTGGGGACCTTTTATGTTAAAGTTTCGAACTAGGGTTTAGACATTGTCACTCTGAAAGCTCTACCAGTTTGGCTAGTTTTTCTGTCTCCCCCTCCTGATGCAGAAATAGCACATCTGGTCTCACTTGCAAGTCTGGTCTTCAAGTTCCCAGGGGCAACATATTCTTCCCCCCCCCCCCATAACTTTAAATCAGAGAAGCATTTCAATAAATCAGAGTGAACACTTATTTATTGGACATAGTTTTGGGGCTCTTAAAGCACGGAAAATAAATTTAATGGAGCGTTTGGAGCATTTCTCCAGTCTTTTGAGGGATTACTTGGGGAATTTGTCAACGGAGCCAAGCACAGCAGCTTGATCCAGAGAGATGGGAAAGAAATTATGGGCCATACTCTACAAAGGCCCAGGTGTACCCTAAATCACATCGAAAAAGATTAATGTCAAAGGATTGCTTGCCAGCAGACTTGATTGGCAGTGCTGCAGTTTATTTAATAAACCATCATTTTAGCCAGAGGGTGACTTTAATCTGAATTACATTTTCTTGTTTTGTCATACACCATGCCAAGCGATTTATTGAATATTCTAGCATACTTCTTAACCTCAACCACTAAGAGAAAAACGGAAAGTCTTGAGAGCCCCTGAAAAACCTTGAGACAGCAAAACCTGCTTTGTGAACAAAGCAAAGGCTCCATTTCTAAGGCAGAATCCTGTGTTCTCTGGGCTTCCATAGAAGGAGTGGGAGTCACTATTGCATGTAGGTTGCAAAATTCAGATCTGGGTTTTGAATGTCCCAGGGTTCTCGGGCTGTGTGCACTTGGGGGATTAACCTGCTAGGAAAACAGGGTCCTTTTGCAAATTCAGATCAAGATCTGATTTCAAAACATCTCTGGCTCCCAATAGTTAGGGTGAGTGCAAATCTTTGTGTTTGGTTTGGGACACAGGCATGGTATAAATGCACAGACAGACTGAGCGATAGACCGAAAAGCCATCTGTAATGCTAGGGTTCCCTGAACAGAAGGGAAAATGTCTCTGTGGACCACATACATTTGATTTAGCTCTGAGCTGAAGCTCGTGATGGAAATGTTGTGTGTCCCTCCCCAGGGGAGGCTGGTGTTCACCAGAGGAAATGGAAACAACTTGCACCTGTGCCAGAAAGGGGAAGGATTTGGGCCAGCTTTTGAGTTGAATAGGGGTCTCTGGGGTCCTGAGCGGCTAGCCACTCACTCTGTCTGTGTGCCAGCCCCGATCACCACAAGATTTGCTTGAGACCCGTGTGCACCTGGGCAGTAGGAATAGAGAGCCAATGGTGACTTCTCTCAGGCAGGGACCTAACTGTTCTCTCCTGCTGCCAGTTGCTGAGAAGAAACACTCTATTAGATAATCACCCTGACAGGACTGGATTGAGAGTCTTTCTGTGCATGGCTGAGCTTAACCCCTGGGCATGGTATTGCATTGCAATCTTCAGTGTAATGTATACCGAGGGAAGGGTTGCCGCTGGGATCTCCCCATCCTTTAACCATGGGGCCATCAATGACTGGCTCCCCCAGTGCAACGGAGAACCTGTGAACGGCACAAGCTCCTGCCACCTCTTGCAGGGTGAGACTATAAATACTATTTTATGTCTCCTGTGCCATGGGGCCATTGGATACCTCAGAAAATATAACTGAAATCATAGCAATTAAAAGAAAAATCCTAGGCAGCCTGGCCCAATAAACTCCTAGATCAACAAGCTGAAAGAGTGAAAATGGGAACAGGGCTCCCATCACACAGTGAGGTGGCAAAATTTGCAGATGATACAAAACTACTCAAGATAGTTAAGACCCAGGCAGACTGCGAAGAGCTACACAAGGATCTCTCAAAACTGGGTGACTGGGCAACAAAATGGCAGACGAAATTTAATATTGACAAATGCAAAGTAATGCACATTGGAAAGCACAATCCCAACTATACATATAAAATGATGGAGTCTAAATGAGTGGTTACCACTCAAGAAAGAGATCTTGGAGTCACTATGGAGAGTTCTCTGAAAACATCCACTCAATGTGCAGCGGCTGTCAAAAAAGCAAACAGAATGCTGGGAATCATTAAGAAAGGAATAGATAATAGAACAGAAAATATCAGGTTGCCTCTGTATAAATGCATGGCACGCCCACATCTTGAATACTGGGTGCAGATGTGGTCGCACCATCTCAAAAAAGATATATTGGAATTGGAAAAGGTTCAGAAAAGGGCAACAAAAATGACTAGGGGTATGGAACGGCTTCCGTATGAGGAGAGATTAATAAGACTGGCACTTTTCAGCTTGGAAAAGAGACGGCTAAGTGGAGATATGATTGAGGTCTATAAAATCATGATTGGTGTAGAGACAGTAGATAAGGAAGTGTTGTTTACTACTTTTCATAACACAAGAACCAGGGGTCACAAAAGGAAATTAATAGGCAACAGGTTTATAACAAACAAATGGAAGTCTTTCTTCACACAACGAAGAGTCAACCTGTGGAACTCCTTGCCAGAGGATGTTGTGAAGGCCAAGACCATAACAGGGTTCAAAAAAGAACTAGATAAATTCATGAAGGATAGTTCCATCAATGGCTATTAGCCAGGATGGGCAGGGATGGTGTCCCTAGCCTCTGTTTGCCAGAAGCTGGGAATGGGTGACAGGGAATGGATCACTTGATGATTCCCTGTTCTGTTCATTCCCTCTGGGGCACCTGGCTCTGGCCACTGTCGGAAGACAGGACACTGGGCTAGATGGACCTTTGGTCTGACCCAGTGGGGCCATTCCTATGTTTTATGTTCTTATACAATGAACAAAGGAACCCCCTCCTCCCCCCACAAGCAGGATACATGGGAGGGCTGGTCGGCCAGCCGGGGTACCTATTGGTTTTAACTCTGGTGGAAGCCCATTGATTTCAGTGGAATAAGAGCTGCACTTTCACCAGGGCTAGGGCTGGCTCTGATAATACCGAAAATCCTGTACAAGAATACTCTGTAAACTTATGGGACAAGGGTTGCCAACTCCCCAGGATTGTCTTGGAGTCTCCAGGAATTGAATATTAATCTTTAATTAAAGATTATGTCATGTGATGAAACCTCCAGGAACACATCCAGCCAAAATGGCAGCCCTAGAGTGGGACCAGCACCTTGGTGTGAATCAGTGCAGCTCTACTGACTTCAGTGGAGTGATGCTGATTTATGCTGTCTGAGGATCTGGCCGTTGGTGTCTTGTTCTTCAGCTGCCTGGATTTGTCCCCGTACACATCCATATGCACATATTACCATCTTCCCAATACACACATGGAGCTGCGAACTTGTCAACTCCAAGGTTTTGTCTGTCTGAGCTAGTTAACACCTCATTAAAGGCGAGTGTAGATGCTCCCCAAACCTTTGCCCCAGAGCACCAACATTTGTGCTCTCCCAGAGGGGTAAAGCACAGCTGGGTGGGGAGAGCCCCAAGGTCATGCCGTCACTAGGGAAAAGGTGGTTTTGCCTCCCATCTTTCAGAGTAACAGCCGTGTTAGTCTGTATCTGCAAAAAGAACAGGAGGACTTGTGGCACCTTAGAGACTAACACATTTATTTGAGCATAAGCTTTTGTCTCTAAGGTGCCACAAGTCCTCCTGTTCTTTTCGCATCCCATGTGAGCTCACACGTGGTAATTAATATGCGGAAAAGTCCTCAGGTGGGCGAGGCAGTTGTACTTTTCATACATGTTAGCAGGGGCAGGTGGACGCTCGGCTCCTCTCCCGTGTTTATTGCGACCCGCTAACAAGTGAAGAATACAAACTGCCTTGTCCACAGGAAGATCGTACTATGCGTGAATAACAATATTTGTACTGCAGTAGCACCTAGGAGCCCTAGTCACAGACCAGGCCCCTCTTGTGCTAGGCACTGCGCAAACACAGAGCCAAAGGACAGTCTTTGCCCTAAAGAGCTTGCAATCTAAGTGAGCAAATACCTGGTAAAAAAACTCTTTTTTCCCCAGGTCTTTATTAACCCTGTTAACTAACTTGAGTTAATTTACAATCAATTAACTCATGATTAAAAAAACCCACCTGTCTAGTTTAAAGAGACCCAAAGAGACACCCACACCAACCACCCCTGTACCATAAGGCTACGCACACCTATCATGCAGCCATACAGTCACATAGCAATTACATCCAGCCACACACCTATGCACCAAAAGATTGTTTCACCATTAGCCAATGGCCTGATGACCCATAGGCCTGTTTTTTACTAACGTGTTTGTGCAAACAGACAAAGAACTCCTGGCTAATAATAATTTCCATTCCAAGATTATGATTGAGTTTTTCCCCTGTTCTTCTTGATATTTCTGCCAAAGCAAGAAAAATCCTCACTGAAGTCTAGCAGGAAATCCAATAAAAATTCTTCAAAAGATGGGCCTGACATTGAAAAATAGCAAAATTATAAAAGTAGGCTCAGAAAAGAAAGGAGAGAGTTATTATATCTGGCACCAAGTAAGGGCCCAAAGCTCCTTCTCCAAATGAGCCATCACAGATTGAAAGTGTTTAGCTTCCCGTTGATTAAATATGGTGAGGGACCTGAGGCTTGCCAAGCCTTGGGGATCGAAAGTTTGTTTTCAGTCAGAATGTGTTTTCAGTCAATGGAAAAAATGGCCGGCCTGTGCCGGGCTATGTAACTGAGAAGCCCCAGGTTTGGAGTGAGTAATGACTGTGATGCAGAAAAGCAGGAGGGTTGTTAATCATTCGACCCCAGCCCCTGTAATTCAACTCAGCAACTCTTACGACTTTGGAAGCTTTTCCCCCTCCCTCCTCAAACCTTTTTCTTCTTCTTCTTTCTTTCTTTTTATTTTTCCCCCCCAGGGGAAGAAATGGATGGCAGCTTCTGCTCTTCTTCCTATTTTCAAAGGAAATAATAACCTCCCCCAAAAGGGGAAGCAGTGTGACCTAGTAGACAGAGCACTGGATTAGGCATCAGAAGACCTGGGTTCTGCTCCTGGCTCAGCTGGTGGGGACTGTAAGCAAATCAGTTCCCCCCCTCCGTGCCTCAGTTTCCCCATACGTAAGATGGAGTTAATGATACCAACCTCCTTTGTAAAGCACTTTGCGCTCTACTGATGAAAAGCAGTATCTAAGAGTTTGGTATTCTTAATGAAATGCAATTAGTCATGGTAACCTTATTATTTGTGCTACGGTAATACCTAGAAGTAACAAAGGAGATCAGTGCTTCATTGTGCTAGGACTGTACATAGACATAGTGAGAGACATTCCCTGCCCCAAAAAGCTTACAATAAAAATAGACAAGGGAGACAAAGGGTGGGAGAAAGGAAGTATCGCTTCCCCTTTTTTCCTGGTGGGGAACTGAGGTACAGAGATATAAAGTGACTTGATCAAGGACACCCAGGAAGTCTGTGGCAGAGTCAGGAATTAAACTAACTTTCTTAGACCCAGTCTAGCACCTGAGCCACAAGGCCATCCTTCCTTTCTTTTATTTACACAGAACTTTTCATCTCAAAGTACTTTACAAACTACATGCATGTACACCGCTGAAATGCAGCCAGTTCTGCAGGGGAGACCATCAACCGGTCTGTGCAATATACTGGCACAACATATGTCACCCCCCCTCAAGTATGAAGGATAGCCGCCAACTACTGCTGCCCGCTAATGGAGTTACCCCTTTCGCTTAAGTAGTAGAGGTTGGTGCTGCAGCCTTGAAGGCCCTGGGGTTTAAACTCCAGGTATGTGAATCAGTACTCCTGCTCACCACATGCTCCACCGCACTAGTGTTTGAGGAAGGGAAACTGAGGCCAAAAGACACTGCGGGCAAACCCCTGCTCCTACAGAAAGTGCGGTGGGAAACAGGCTGTCCACACGATGCATGTAAAAAACAAGACCTTTAAGAATACGCCTGATGCTGGCCTTCTCTTTGGGAGGAGGGCAACAAATTGTTGCTGGGTCATAGGGTAGATTCAGTGCCAAGACTTAATGCTCATTACAACATGTTGCCTCCATATTTTGTGGCCCCGTGTTCATGTGGGTGAGAGTTAAGCCATAAGCTTCTGCTGCGGAGTATTCCCCTCCCTGATAAAATATGGGGATGTAAAGATTCTGAGCCCCCGTGAGAGCAATGTGGAGCCCCGGGGACCGTAGGTGGGTTCATGGATGGTGCGGTGCATGGAAAAGGGGCGATTTGCCAGTCCCAGTCCTTCCCCAGGTTTCCCATGTAACCAGGCTTGCAAGCAGTAAGGGATCATCAATTCAGCTGGTGACATGGCCTGCGGGGAAAGACAGAAGCTCTTGCACTGAGGTGGGCTCCTGAAAGACTGTAGGGCTTGTTAAACAGCCAGTGCCCTCCTTTCCAAGGGGAGAGTCCGAGGGAAGGTCAGAATTTCAAATACAGCTGGTAGGAGCCTCTGGGGGATTTCAGCAAAGACAAGCCGGGAAGGGTCAAAAGGTGACTGGGGAGTCTGGTGGCTGAGGGGAAGAAAGGGGATGAACTGCTCAGGGTGGGCAATGCATTTATAACCTCTTATTATACCTGATAAATGAATTGCATGGTCATACAAAATGGCCTTTTTTACAGGTTTGAGCATAGGATGGGGAGCCCCCCCAAAATGATGAGACTGGCTTAAAAATCATGAGATGTTTAAAAATAATTAATGTTGGAGGCTCTTTTTATTTACACTTTCCATTTTTTGAGCTTTTAAGGTTCATGTTTTCAGGCTCTTCACCACAACCATGAGGGCTAAAAATTTATGTGAGTATCTCAGCCTTTTTAGTAATCACCTGACTCCAGAAGCTGGAGCACCAAATATCACAAAACTTGTAATAAGATCCCGAGGGCTGGCAACACTGGGAAATCACAGCGCTGTAGGCCCAGGAAGTGTTGGAGTGATTGCAAATATTCTCTCTACTGAACTTTTGGGAGCAAAATTCACCTTTCCTATCACGTGACATAAGCGTCCCGGGTCCATCCTCTTGTCTCCATTATGCAAAGGTGTTTACAGATGTAATAGAACCTTCTAAGATCCCACAGCACATAAACATAGATGTGGGAAAGAAAGCAATTTGTCACACATCATCACATCTCTGTTACCCATAGAAAGCCTCCCTAGGGCTGGGCATCACTGAAAGTGTGTGGGTTAAGGATGACTGAGGGATATGTATTGGTGCAGGAGGATTGGTAATGGGATATGAAGTCAACCACTTCTAAGTCACTAGCTTGAATAGTTGGCTATTGGAGTACTCTCCCCATAGCCAGGAACCCAAGTTTGTTGATCATCTCGACACTGTACGGACATCCACACAGCAGTGACCAAGTTCCCATCCCAGCATGCACATGTAAAACCGGGCTGGGACCTTCTTGGTATGTGCAGGCAGTGGGTTGGGGGCAATTGCTCCAAAGATCTGGTTAGAAACATGCAGATCGTGTCTCCGGTACATTGCAGAAACGAACCCAGGTTGCTGGTCGCAAGCGAAGGCTCTTAGCAGCTATCAGCTCTTTGGTGTGAATTAAATTAATGGGAGTCAGTCCAGTTCTTAGTGGGCCTGTGTCCTCATCCAGAATCACGATGGTGGCTGGCATGGACTGGCAGAGTCATCAGAGAGGCTGAGGACTGACTGAGGCATGGAAACGCCTCTCCTGGCTCACCTCTAGGGTGAGTCCCTCTAAGGGGATAGTCAAGACACTGTGGCAGTGGGTGTAGGGAGCTTGCACCACTGCTTCCTGGCTCTGTCTTGCTGAGCTGACTTCAGCCTTCAGCTCTCAGACCAACCCCTTTGATGAGATCTATCACAATCAGTCTGCAGCAAATGAGTATTGCGAACAGTGAGTACCAGGCGCAGGGAACAGAGCTGCTTCTAACACAGCTGCTGCAGGTTCAGGGGGAGGCTGGTTGCAGGCTGGGGCCCGAGTCTCTTATGGACATGGAAACAGGTTTGAAAGGAGATGGACTTTGTGAGCTGCTGGCTCCAATGCAGGGTGCGTGAATGGACAACCAAAGAGAAACCCAGACATCATGCTTCCAGAGAGCATGAGAGACCTCCTAGAAAAACAGCAGGAGGGTCCTGCATCAACAAAGATCAGAGATGTACCCAGGAGCTGTCAGGTCACACAGAGTTCATCAGGAGACCTCTGCTGTCCGTCACTTGCTGACTGACCTGGTCAGCCTGTCATGTGCCCTGATCAATTGGATAGAACCTGTTATACTGCCCTTCAGAAAGTTCTTTTGTCTTTTCCTCTCATCTCGCACAGGGCATGTGCTTGCAAAGCTGACAGTGGGGTTAACTGCTGACTAAGCATTGAGTAGACAGCATGTCTAGGAGTTAGAGTGTCCTCAGGACTCCTGGGTCCTATTCCTGACTAACACTGATTTGCTGTGTAATCTTGGGCAAGTCACGTTGCCTCTTTGTGCCTCAGCTTATCCCTCTGTGAAACAGAGATATTTTTACTAAGAGTACCAAGAGTTTGGAAGCCTCTTTGAACCATACAGAACTCTTAAATCTTCAGTATTCGGCTGGAAACCTCATGGGAAGAGACTTCTGTCTGTCCATTTGTATAAATCATAAACAGATCTCCATGAGTTCACCAATCCATGAGTTCACCATCAGCCACCATTGTAGTATCTAGACTCCTCTGATGAGATTTCAGGATCCAAATACAGACTGGAAACAGAAGGAGCAAAGGCAGCACCATAATGAAGACAAAACTCACTAGCACAGTTCAGGATCTAACAAGTGCTGGCTGGTCTGTGTTTGGTCCTTCCTTGGCTTTGGGGATTGGAAGACAGGTTTCTGCCAGGCACAGAGACAAAGATCTGCAGGAAGGGAACACTGCATACGTGTTTATCATGGCCTAGCCAGAGGGAAGTGCATCTCTGGCTAGGAAGGGCCCACTGTGTCTCTTGACCCATAAACACTCCTCACATTGAGAGTCACCAAACTCAGCTGTAACAATCATCAGGGATAAAGAGGGATAAAAATACCATTTCTGGCCTTTCCATTCCTGATGGCTTTTCTGGTTCTGTTAGTTCTTTCCACTACAGTAATCCTGCTCTAGTGTCCAGCTGGAAATTCCCAGTGTTATTAATTATTATTAGTTGTATTTAATGGACCAGGTGCTAGGCGCTGTACAAACGCAGAACAAAGAGATAGTTCCTGCCCCAAGAAGCTTACAGATCTAAGATTAAGACAAGCGACAAGAGCTGGCTACAGATAGATGAGTGAGTTCAGCACAATAGGCAGTGAAGTGTCAGAGGGGTCGCCGTGTTAGTCTGGATCTGTAAAAGCGGCAAAGAGTCCTGTGGCACCTTCTAGACTAACAGAAGTATTGGAGCATAAGCTTTTGTGGGTGAATATCTACTTCATCAGATGCAATAGGCAGTGGTATCAGTGCACTAGCGGCTTATCCGTTGTCAAGATTTTTGCCGGCCTCCTGGCAGTAGATGATGGTGATCCTGGTTGGAGAAGAGCAGAGATGCGGCCTCAGTCTAGTGGGGCGGGGAGGGATTTGAGTTGGACAAGGAGCAGTGGGGAGGTCATTCACTCAGTTAAACATGAAGGGATATTTCTCCCTTGTATATCCCAGACAAGGCTAGGTGCCTCGGAACTCACACGATGCTTCAGCTAACTCCTAGCTCGTACTTAAAAGTCCCTGGGTCAGACCCTAAACTGGTGTAACCTGCTGTACATTGACTTCAGTGGAGCGATGCTAATTGACTCTGGCTAAAAATCTGGATCCATTGTGGAAATGGGTTCGTCAGTTCCTTCTTTGTGCCAGCATCATACAGGCAGCCATCCCTATAGATACATAGCTGGTCTCCAAAGCCAAAGAGAGGTGGCTCCGCACTGGTTCAACCGTTGGGAGGTAGGAGGACACAGAAGCGCATGTAGGAGTGTGTACTTTTGAGGTTCCCTTATCACTGGTCCAGAGTCTCTGCTCCTGCATGTGGCTGGTATGGTTTCAACCTGGGCAGGTGCAGTAAGAAAGCAAGAAAATGTCTAGGGGTCAGGACTCAGGAAAAGTTTTTAGAATTAGGCGAAAAATATAGGTGAGGAGGGAAAACCTGATAATCTGTCTACTCCTTGCATGGGAATGGGGAGTAGATTTACTAAGGCCCCTTTAAACTTCTCTATACTGCCAGAGTGGTATAAAGTGGGTGTGAATAGAATTGGAGTAGGTGTCGTGCAAAGGAGGACGCACACACATGCTTTAAGCCCCCTTACAGTGCCAAAATGGTGCAAAGGGATCTTGGTGTCTGTGGGAGTCCAGGCCTTAATCTTTTGTTCTTGTCTCCAGGTTTAAGAGTAAGTTTCTATCGCTGGGTTCCAGGGGGTTGTTTTTGCTTTAGGGCATAGAGAACATTTTACATTTCATTTAGTAGAGAGGTTAACTGTGGTGAAATTCCAATAGAAGTAATTGCATTCTACCTCCCTACATTCCACCTGCAGTTTCATTTGCATATGGGATTCTTCTTCACTTCCTGTCCTACACTGTTGTGTTGTGTCGCTGTGGACTGCTAAGTAGCTGCCACTTTCCACCCTGAGTGGGGGGGTGGGGTGGGCGGAAGCGAGAAATGATACATGGACATATTGGACCAGATCCTCAGATAGTGTAAATCAGTGCAGATCTGTTATAGTCAGTGGAGTGTTACTGATTTACACCTGCTGAGGATTTGACTCACAGTTTGTAAAATGACTTAGGATCTTGTGGGATGGGCACTACTATACACATCCAAAGCATTATTATTAATAATGCACTATTTTATCTGACGCATGTGACTTCTGAGCCATATGGGGAGTTGCATCAAATTTTTGTTTAGAGAAAAATCTGCAAGGTATGTAATTAAACAGCTGGAGTTAGCAGAATTCATGTGACTCTTGCCACATTTTGAAATGAACAAGATAGGAGTCAGTAAACCAGCAAGTGAATGGCTGCTTGTTACCCAGTAACAAGCAAGGAAGCAGGATAACCATGTGATTACCCTTCACTAGGGAGCAAAAAGGAGACACAAAACAATTTGCTGCTTATAGGATTGCGAAGCTTCTTGGTGTGCTCCTACCCTAGTGACTTTAGCTAGTGAAGCCTTGGAGCCATTGGCTGTGTGCCCTCACTTCTGTTCATTTCTTTCTAGCCAGTCTGACCAACCCTAGTCTATACCTTCTGCCTTAAGGTTGCATCTCCCTCTGTCTCCACTGTAAAGACAGTACTATGGTCATTGAAACATCATGTCCAATTTCTCCCTTGATTAAACCCATATTTTGCTTGGCTATAAATCAAGTGTAAGAGGACTGCACTCAAATGAACTAATCTCCACTTATTTGCCAGTAGGTAATTTGACAGACAATTTGGCAGGCGTCCATTCTAGAATTAAGCAAACCTGTGCAATAAAGATGTAGAAAAGCAATCCTGAAAAGCCATAATGAGACATCTAATTTCATTCAATAGCAACTTGTTCCATGTTAGTTCTGCCACTCAAGACTGCTGTGTCTGCCAATGGGGTGGCCAGACATCCAGAGAGGGTAATTGAGCCTTTGTTTGCAGCACAGTGGTGGGTGTATTAAAATAATATAGGATAGGCTAGAACGGCGTTGGGATTTCAGGCTTCAAACCGCTCCTCCTCTCAAGTGTCTACTTCTTTATGTTTTGCAAACTCATCTCTTGCAATGCCTTAGCACCGCATAATGTTTTGTTTGCTAGCGGGGTGATTAGGTGCAGGCAGAAGCTACACCTAAGAATGATTCTTCGAGAGACACTCAGGTAAAAGGAAAGAGAGAACAGACTTTATTACCAGTTACTAGAAGTTGAACTTATCAAGAATCGCATCACAAATGCCAAGTAGCATTTCATTCAAGAGTTCACAGCGCACATGCAACTAACTAGCAGGATCATCTGCAATGGGTGACTCCTAACACCACAGCCCCCACTAAATATAATTCACTGTCTCCTTGAGCTCTAATAAGTACAAAGACTTCTACGTTTAGCCCTGAGAACCTACCCACAAGAAACAACACTACTTGAAGGGCTTTGGGATTTACCACCCATGACAGCTTGAAAGCCAGGAGTACCTAGAAGTGTACTGAGGAGCTACTAACTCTGACCCCACCCCCAAAGTGCCCTCAGTGTGGGACTTTCAGGATAACTTACAATGACACTCTCGGCCTACCCTGCTCTATCGCCTCAGTGGACGGCAGTACTGATGAGCTAAAGACCCCTTCTTTCCTCTAGAGCACAGCACTAATACTGCTCTCCATGCTGCTGACCCACCCACTGCCCAGTTAACCCTTGGTTAAGAGACTCACCTGCAGCAGTTTCATCTTCTCACCACTGCCCAGGAGCTTAGTTCTAACCCTCTCCTAACTGCATGTTGCTACAGCATGGATGACATTGCCCAGGGGCAGCAAGCACAATGCATTGCACAGGTCTTTTCCTATTCACCTTCCTTCTGCTGGAGGCCACGTCTCCTTCTCAGACCCTGATTAGAACCCCAGTAAACACCAGTACATTGAGTGGGAAGGATGATGGCCTCTGTATTCTGCCACCTTCCTGGGGCTCTGAGACTACCCCCTCCTCACCTGTTTTCACTATTCTAGGGCTTTCCTCATCACCACCATTACCTACCCTCAAATGCCTCATGTCCCAGCCAGCTGGGGGGAAACTGGATGAGATGCTGTTTGTTGAGGCTCTATTAATTGATCATAGGTGAATGAGGAGAAGCAAGACCACACCCACCCACGGTCCCTGTCTGCACAGCACCATGGGAGCTGACCATGTGGCCCCTGTACCCCAAGAGAAAGACTCTGGGACAGGGAGTTGTACCCAAGGCCTCTGCAATCCCCATGCTGAAGAGAGTTACCCACTAGGCCACCAGGCTTTAAGGCATATTTTAGGGCTTGATTACCCATGAAAATAAATCTGGATTCAGGGAGGGTGTGAAATTCAAAGTGGATTAATATTTTAAAGTGGGTTCATAAATTCAGAATAAGACACTCTTATTTCGGAATAAAAGCATCCACTACAGAGTCAATTGGGAATAGTAATCAGAAATAGCTATTCTGGAATAACTCCGCATGTAAACAAGTTCTTGTTTCTTTGCTCTTTGCTCCCTTTCTTCCCCAGCAGTAGCAGATTCCAAACTGCATTGTTGCTTTGAGCTGTGAATGCTGGACATTTAGCTTGACGTTTACAAACTTGTTGCCAATTCTCATGATTTCATTGAGAGTCTTACAATATTTAATATTTTACTTAAAGCCCCCCATTCCTGGAGAAAAGTAATCATGGGAGAATATCAGGTTTCATTAAAAAAAAGACAGTAGGATTCCAGCCCTGGTGGCTGAAGAGAAATGCCTCAAAATGTGACTGAAGTGCACCCGAAAGTTTCAGAAATTGGAAAGGAAATAAAAAAGACCCCCCAAAATTGTGGGTTGTTCTTTTTTTAAAGCATGATTTTTAAGCCAATCTCTTGACCTTTTTTGTGTCCTGACTAATGCCTTCTGAACACTTAGAGTTGGCAATTCTGAGAAATTCCCCTTCTCTCTCCTAGTCCTTGCCCTCTGGCTCCTGCCTCGTGGTTTTCACTCCCTATTCTCTGGCTGGATCAGCTGAAGGAAATATATCCCAAGTCTGTCAGTGACTCTGCCAGCATCTCTGCTCATTTCCATAGCTGATTGTGTCCCCCTTCCATAGGGCTCATGAGCAGGGAATTTGATGCCGGTAAAGCCGGTGCTTTGCAGCCCTGGAGAGGCAAGTCCTCTGTTTCTATCCAGAACAGATACTGCATGTGCGTTGTCAAGACACGCTTCGCCTCCTCCCCGCTATGGCTCTGCCAGTGGGCACCAGGCCTCCAGAGGGGTGGCGGTGGGATAGTTCAGTATCCACCGCTCTCTGGGTACGTCCACACCGCGTTTTGGAGACAGTGCTCCCAGGCCAGGTCGACAGACATGGGCTTGTGGGGCTCATGCCAGCCTCGGGGAGGGGGTGGGCGGCAGAGCCCAAGCTGCAGCCCGAGCAGCCACTTCAAAGTGCTGGCTGCATAGGCATGTTTAGGGCACTAGTGTGAGCCCGGCAAGCCTGAGTCCGTCGGCCTGGGCAGGGAGGCTTGTTCCCACTCAGTCCAAAATGCTGTTCAGGCTTCCTATTGAGTCCTTGGCCTCCCAGCCTAGAGGCTGCCAGCTGGACAGATCCCAGGCTGGACTCTGAACCAAAGCAAGGAAGGAAAGGAAATCCCCTGAGCCCTCCTGTCCTCATTCATTGGCTCCCTGTTTGAGGCCGCCCTATAAACCACCTCTTTCCACCTCTCTCAGGCACACGAGTCGGAGCAAGGCCTGTGGGCGGCAGGCGCAGGATTATTAGCATTGTATTATGACAGCACCTAGAGGCCCTATTGCACCATTTGCCCTACTGATACGTAGTGAGAAACAGTGTGTCCCCTAAGGCAGTGGTTCTCAACCAGGGGTACGCGTACCTCTTTGGGGTATGCAGAGGTCTTGCAGGGGGTACTGAGCTCATCTAGATCAGTGTTTCTCAACCTGGGGGGTTGCGGAATGGGTTTAGGGGGGTCGCAAGTGCATGGCTGGTGTCAGGGGGTGGGAAGCGGGGCAATTTCCCAGGTCCCCAGGAAGTTAAGTTACACACTTCAGCCCTGTGCAGCGGGGCTTGGGCTTCTGCTCCACCAACGGGGCTCCAGCCTCAGACAAGGCTCACAAATGAAAAACAGGCTCAAGTATCACACTGAAATGTAAATACAATATTCATATTCCAGTCGATTTATTTTATAATGATATGGTAAAAAGGAGAAAGCAAGTAATTTGTCAGTAGCAGTGCATTGCGACACTTTTGTATTTTATGTCCGATTTTGTAAGCAAGTAGTTTTTAAGTGAGGTGAAACTTTGGGTACGCAAAACAAAT
The DNA here is from genome assembly GCF_965152275.1 of Natator depressus. NCBI lineage: Eukaryota > Metazoa > Chordata > Testudines > Cheloniidae > Natator > Natator depressus. Next base: position 2,725,214 of record NC_134259.1, read on the forward strand.
CAGACTCCTGAAAGGGGTACAGTCGTCTGGAAAGGTTGAGAGCCACTGTCCTAAGGAACATACACTCTACATTGGCAAGACACATGGTAGAAGGGGAAGTGACTTGCTAAAGGTCACACAATAAATCAGTGGCAGAGCCAAGAATAAACCTAGGTGTCTTTTTTTCAGAGGCCCATGCCCTACCCACTACACCATACAGGTTCTTCGCCACCCTGATCTTTTGGCCATGGTCAGAGTGGGATCAGCAGGCTGCAACTCTAGTCCTTATAATGCCATTGTGTATTGCTGGTATTAATCATGCCGTTAGGTAAGCATTATGGCACTTTTATGGCAGCTTTGAAGCTAATCTGTCACTAATGCCTTCTGGATTATCATGATTTCTTACAGTTGTGATTCATTAACTCAGATGCCTAATAGAATTAGTATTAAACATCTTCCATAGATTTCTGCCTCAACATGTTGAGTTTTGAAAGCCTTTTCCATATTTCATGGTGTTGTATAAACAGCACGTCAGGCACATTGTGTGGTCTCCCAGAGAATCCAGTGCAGTATGAATTACAGTGTCAGTGGGAAACAGAGAGAGATGGTCAGGTCTCCTTTCGTGTCTGGAAACACTAGAACTTAGCCATCGAAAAGCGAGGCACCCAACTGAGGCATGGAAGGCACAGCGGGGTCTGTGCCAGGCCAAGGGGAGTTTGCAGTGATGAGCAGGGGGGAGAGTGGCAGTGTGTGTGTATGGGCACATGTGCATGCAGAAGAAAGTGGCGGCGGGGGGGGGGGTGTCTGTGCAAGTCCGGGGCAGAGAGGGGTGTGTGTCAGTGTACAGCAGGGGCACAGTGGTATGTGTAAGGACTGAGGTGGGTAAGGATTCCAAGAGGGGCACACTTCACTGACATAATCACTCTCACTGAACTCCATTAGCAAGTTACCAAATAACTAAACCAGAGAACTGTACTGAAGCGGGGAATGTGCTTTGACACAAACACTAAATAGAACCATGGTTACTACCTGGCCCTAGCAGAATCTCTTCTCCTTGACCATCATGATGCTATTCTTATTAGCCTCACCATTATTCTTAATAATCCCTATTAATTTTCATTGCATTCTCCATGGTTTAGATTTATTTTCTTGTTTAGAATAAGATCCCAATCCTAACAGCTTATTTGTAGCATTACCACCATCATCATCATTACTATTTGTATTACCATGGATTCTTAATTAAAAACATCTTATGTAGATAACCATGTCTCCCTCACTAGCAGCTTGTTTTGCTCACAGACTTTTCTCTGGGCTATTTCACCCTCACTTTGTAGGTAACAACGTTTTACAGTTTATGAAGCACTTAGCAACCCCCAACCAAGATCAGGGGCCCATTGGGCTAGAAGCTGGGCATACACAGAATATAATACTCAATTATTCATTTATTTTTTTTGCTTGCACATTTTAAAAAAGAGATGGGCTCCAAACAAACACCCTGAATCTAGGTGAAACACGCTTGCAAAGTGTATGTTGAATGCATCCCACTCTATTAACTGGTCCATGTAGAGGATAATAGCCTGCTACTACTGCTAGCTAATGGAGTTACTGCTTTAGCTCAAATGGTACAGCAGCAAAGGGCCTGAGTGACTCCCAGATGGTGGGAGTTTTCACATAAACACCCCTGGCCTTTCGGAAAGTTGTGAATTTTGTGGGTGGGGGCCATTTCTAGTGTTTTCAGAGACATGTGAGAAGATGCTGCACCTCTAGTGAAGGGAACAGATTCCCTTTGTGTGTACTGTGCGGGAGGCTAGGGGGTGAGTCAACAAGAGGCTCACAGGAGCAGAGCTGGGTAAAGCTAAGCCGCTTTGCTCCACAGAGGTTCATGGAATGTTTCCTTCAGACTCCGTGCATCTAGGGCTCCTAGCTGGAGTTCTGCTTTGAGTTTCTGGTTCAACCAACCTTCATGTGTTAAAGCCTTGGTCTTAATCTTCAAGGCCAACAACAGATCAAGACCTGGCTACATGATAAGTCACTTCTTGATCTGCAAGGCTTGGGGCCAAAGCTTTATTTCACCATATTTCTAACCCAATCCAAGCGACCATGCACCTGCGCTTTTTGCAAGAGATTCCAGTTTGATTTCCAGACCAGACACAGTGAAGTGCCTGAACTTTTGGGTGCTCGTCTGAAACCGACTTCCAAACCTTTTTGAAGTCCACCCACCCTGACCCCAGAAGCCCCACGAAGAAGCCAAAGCCGTCAGCCAGAAAAACAGAGAGGGACAACTTCAAAGCAGTAATTCAGAGCAGCTGTGTAAATTGACAAATACATGTGAGGAAGCTGGTGAGGGACAGACACGTTTATCTATGGGTTTATCTGTTTAAACCAGTTACAATCAGTCCAGGGGTCTCTCAAAAGCCCCTTGTAATGAAATTGGCACCAGAGCTGGCTTTTCTCCTTGCATGTGGTGGAGGGGCTTGAGAGAGCAGTACTGCATCCTGGCCAGTATTAATAAAATTCCTCTTGCGGAAAGAAACACTGTTTTAGAAAGACTCCTGTGGAAAAGGTCAGTTTTGGGGCAAGTGTTTGACTGATAGCCTGTGAGGGGGAAAGGGAGAAAGGTCACTGAGAGGCTGTGAAAGGTGGTTTGTCCTGGTGCCAGAGTCAAAGTGTGGGTGTGATTGAAGCCTACATCTTACCCCTCATTCATTACAATCAATCACACCTTGCACTGACAGTTCAACAATTTGTAACCCCCCTCCCCTTCCCCCATTCAAGTGCTTAACCTGAGCCAGTGCTCCAGGGCTGACCCTGTGTTCTGCATTCACCACTCCCCCAGAAGATGGATGGGCTATTCTAGCCTTCCAGCCAGTGGGGGGTTTGAAATCATCGCAGGTAGAACCACAGTCCAAAAGCAGGGGAGTGGATTCCATGCAGAGCTGAATAGGGGAGAGGGAGTAAACAAGCTGGCTTTCTCCCAGCAGGGACACAGGAGATGTTGTCCAGTGGGGTGAGCTCCTCTCTTTGTGAGAAGTGGGGAATCGGGGCTGTGACCGGTTGAGGTTGATCAATTTAGGGTTTTTTCATCTTGCACCCTCGTGTTTCAGGGCTGATTTCCTTTGAAACTCAGCTGGAACTGAGTTGTCCCAGGGCTTAGGTTAGAACTAGGAAAAAACACTGAGCATTGTATGGCTTGGAATGATGCTCATAGATGCTGCATAGGCTCCGCTGTGGGGAGGAAAGGGAGAAAAGCAAAGAGGAGAAGGGGAACCAAACTAGGGCCCATTCTCTTTCTCTCTTACACACACATGATGAGATTAGACCTCAAAGAACATTTTCCATCAAACTGTTGTTTTTTTCCCAACTGTAAATGGATTCTCAATGAAACAGAAATGTTTGTGAAAATAATTTCCTTTTTCACAGCAAAAAAAGAAAACCTGTTTCTGGTAACTGAACATTTCTATTTTTTAAAATAGTTTTCAGTTGCCAAAAACAGGAGGGGGAAAGCTTGATTTGGTTTCTGAATTTTTGATGAAAATTTTTAAAATGTCAAAGCATTTTTTTGATGGAAATGATTTTTTTTTTCATTTTCCTCAATAGTTTTTACAGGAATAAAAAATAATTCCCTAACCAGCTCTTGGTGAGGTACTAGAGTGATGTACAGCAGTCTGAGAACCAAGGGAGAAAGAGAAAGGAGAAACTTTTGCTTTGGGCTTTAAGATTCTGCAGCCCTCGTCACAGAGAGTGTAATTAGCAGTGTGGAGTGGGTGAACCAGGGATAGCAGAGAGCTGTGTCAGTGGATTTTGACTAGATGGGCAAAATTTTTCATTCAAAATGTTTTTCTGATTGGAAGTGGCCTTTTTCAAAATTAAAAATGTTTATGGAAATTTTTTAAATTTTTTTTCCAGTTTTTCAATTAAGAAAATTTCACTTTCCAATTTTTGGTTTCTCAGTTTTCATTCCCCCCCGCTAAAAAAACAACGCATAAGCAAAAACAAACAAACAAAAAAACCAGAACAACCCCCCCCCCCAACAAAAAATTAACATTTTCAGTTTTGAAAAATGAATTTTATTGAGTTTTGAGGGTTTTTTACTGTCAGTCACATGGGAAAATCCTGACTTTTATGTGAAAAACATTGAGAAAAGGAATATTTAAAACATTTCCCATGACTCCTATGTCTCATTTCCCCACCAGTTCTAATTCAGACTCTGCAGAGCTTTGGGGAAAGAAGCAAGGAGGTGAGGGCTCCAGCATTCATTGCTAGTGGCCCCGTTACGCAGTATAATGTGGTTCATGAGACCTAGCTCTGGTTAGAAATTACCTAAACCACATTGCAAGCTCAGCCTTTTGGACCAGGGACTCTCTTTTAATTACATGCGTACACAATGCATAGCACAATGGGATCTCTGTCTGTGAGTGGAGCCTTAAGACATCATCAGAATCCAAATAATTATAATAATAATAATGGCCAAAACACAGAGATAATTTGGTTTTCGGGACAGCAATGGAAGCATGGAGGACACATTGGCTCATGTTTACATAGATAATAAACTCTTTGGACCACATTAAAAGAAATATTTAGATGTCTAATGGGAGTTAGAACAATCTTTTTGTTATATATGTGCATAGCACTTGTCACAACAGAGCCCTGATCCAGTGCTTAATTTTTAATGGAAGAGGTGGTGGGGCTCAAGCAACTTTCTTTATACTTTCACAACTGACACGGCAAGGCCAGAGGTGCCCAGGCTCTGAACTGCCAGGCCCAGAGGTGCCGGGGCTCTGAACTGCCAGGCCCAGAGGTGCCAGGGCTCAGCCGCAGCAAGCCCTGGCACAAATTAAGCATTGCCCTGATCCTCTAAGTGCAACAACAACTCATAAAACAGAAGAACTCTGTTTTCTTCTATCCCTTTTGTTTTGGGATGGTTGTAGTCTTGTTTAATTGCACCCTGCACCATAGCTCCTGAAACAGGTGGTTGTCAGACATGTGGTTGTTTCCCCCCTGTGTATTCATCAGAATTTCTAAATTCAAAATTAATTTCTGAGTAGCTCCACAGCTGACCAGAAAATAGTGGGAAACTTTTTAGCATTGTTTCTTAACCCTTGAGAGCCAGGGTGATTATGGTCAAAATTGCAACTAAAAATTATGCTGAAAAATGGCAATCCAGAAGATTTGGACTAATTCCATTGTTCATAATGGAAATGCTTAGTGTCCTTTAGCTACAATTGGGCTAACAGAGGAGAGAGGAAGTTGCATACACAGAACAGGGTCTGAGTCTCTGGCTTCCGTTCCCAGCCATTCCACATACTGGCTGTGTGTGATGTTGGGCAAGTCACGTCGCTTCCCTGTGTCTTGGTTGCCCCAAACAGTGGGAATAATGATAACACCAGGATGTTGATGTCCAGTAAATTAATTGTGCCTTAAGAGACTTTGAGAGCCTTAGGTAGAAGATGGGAGAATTGGTCACAGGGCTGTCGTCCCCTATCCTGGCTGTCGTAAGGGCTTGGTACCATGGTATCTGAATGCCTTCCATCTAACAGAGACTGGAATTAGCCAGCGCCCTCGTGGATTTTACAGAGTGTGTGTCTCATCTCTCTTTTCAGGCCTCAGAAAGCTCTGCTTGGGGTAGGGATGCATCAGTCATGTTGTATTTTGTGGCAGTACAAGAAGAAAGGCAAGAACTAGCATCTGTGGGCCCGACCAGCGAGGGTATTAAGGCTGCCCAAAGCTGTTTACAGCAGCCTTTGTTTTAGGGAGCAAGAGAGAGGTAGTCATGGGACAGGAGTCAGCATAAAAACAAGAGACGAAAGGAAACTTTAATTAGGGCAACTTGAAGGCAGACTTTAACCAACAGTCAGCGGGAGACCTGGTTTGATCTCCTTGTGGGTTAGGCTGTTTGATTAATCGCGGTCCTGTTGAGAAGGATGGACACCTGCCTGTCACATGCTTTGATTCCCAAGGAGGGCTTTGATCTCACTTGGCTGTGTGGGAGTGGTGTTATAGAAATGTGTGTTCCCAGGTTGCTTTATGCCCATAGGGGGTCTGTGGAAAAGAGAAGGAGGTGGGGGAAGGCTCCCAGAATCACAGCCAGACCCTCAGATCAGATGTGCTGAGGAGACGCTGGAGCTGATGGGGGTTCATTCAGAGGGGAAAGTTCATTCACAATCTGGGGGAGGTGCAGCTGGCAATGAGGGTTTTTTTATTTTTTCCTTGTGAGGAAATAACCAGGAGTGAAATGGAGAAAAACCCTGTGTGCAAACTGGTGTTGTGCTGCCCGCACTTAGCTCTCTGGGTAGTGTAACCAAGGACAGGACTATGTGGGGAGGGGAGAGGGAGCTGTGGGGACGGGAGGCCTGCCCTTTCAGGCTGGAATTGTTCCAGCTTTAATTTTTTTAAAGGAAAAGGGAGCAGAGACCCCAGCCCAGTGTGATGGGAAGGAAAGGGACTTGATATTGTGCCTACAGCAGTTTGGAAAGGTGCATGGAAATCAATCAAAGTTATTTAAAATGCTATTTCCCCTTCCTACCCTGCTCTCTCCTCTGATGGTTTCAGACAGAGCCTTTATCTGCCCTTCATCAACATGCTTTAGCCAGGCTGAGTGCTCCAAGGGCCATTTGGAGCCAGGGCTGTGAGGAGAGGCTGAAGAATACAACTGGGGGAGCGGAGAAGGGTTTGTGTCCATGATCCCCGCCCCCCTGTTTCCCCCTTTCTGACTGGATGCTGTCTATTTGGATTGCGAGCTCTCTGGGGGCAAGGATCTGTCTTTCATGTCTGTAAAGCACAATGCAGAGTCCCACTGAACCCCACCCAAGTGGTGCCCCAGGAGGGGAAGAGGTGCATGTTTCCTCTTGCTGCCAACCCAGACTCTGGCCACGAGCAGCTGTTAAGGACCTGTGAGTCCCAGAGAACCAGCACTTCCAGCAAGCAGGCAGTCCCAGGACCCAGAAATGGCTCAGTGAAGCTGCCCAGCCCGGTACTCCGGGAGTGGACTCTGCCATCAGTGAATCGTAACTGAATGAAGACAGAACTTCAGGAGGGGTAGAGGGCCCGGCAGAGGAACGGTTACCACCGAGGTTCCTGTGAGGTAGCACTAGGTAGAACACCAGCTGGAATTTTAACCACTGTTTCATCCAACTCTGCTCTGAGCAGGTCTAGATGACACTGGTGCCCAGCAGTGGCTGTTGTATGATGAACAGAACTGAAGAAACAGGGCCAGATTTCAGAAGGGACCTAGTTTGGGGTGGCACCAGGGGGTTCATGCATGCAAGCTGGGGCCAGGAGGCTTGCACACGGACTCCAGTGCCCCGGCATGTAACGCTGGCCTCTCAGTATGCTTAATGAAGATTTCTTTCCGACAACTCTGCATGCTAGCTGTATCCCATAGTAGTGCTAATGATACGGCGGCCTGGATGTGTAACAATGTCCCACCATCGGGGCACAGAGCACCACACTGAGTGGGTGCGTGTTACATACACCTCTGGCTGGGGAACCGAGATCCTCCCTACTCAAATTCCCTTATGGGACACGACCAGTTACAGTGTGTCCCTGGGTTGGTGGTCAGCAGGGGGCGTGAACCTGGGACCTCTGGATCTTAAAGCATGAGCCTCTATTGCAGCCTCATTGACCTCTATCAGTGGCCCAGCTATCAGCAGATGGGGACAGAGTGCTGCATGGAGCAGGTGCAGGTTACGTCTACATTGGTGCTGGCCACCATTGCTATCCCCAGTGGAGCCGCACCAGGAGTGGATGGGGCTAACAGAAGCACTAGTGTAGGAATGGCCACTGAGCACAACGCTCCCCCAGCCCCTCTCTCACACCACACACTCCTCCCATGTTCGGAGACAGGCCAAAGCTGGGCTCTGAGCTGACATTCTTGGAAAAGAGGGTCAGGTTCAAATCCCTGGATCCAAACTCCCCCCTGCGGTTTTGGTTCTGACTCTGGCCCTAGAGTCGGAGGGGCCTGTTTGTCCTCTCAGATTCCAGCATAACCTGATGAGAATGGCCACTCCTGCTTTGAGGTTTTGGCCTAAAATGGTGGGAAACTGGTGAGATTTGGGCAACTTTGAGTCCAAACCTGAATCCTAACCTGCTCCAGCCTCAGATCTGAAGGCTGGGACCTTGCCTGGCTCTAATCAAGATCCTGCTCTGAACCAAATCTCTACCAAAGATGGTGTTTGGCACCGGTGACTGATATCCTGCCTACCCTCCAGACAACAACCTCTTCCCCCTCCTGTCTCTTCTTCTCTTGTTGACTTTTGGTGGTTCCTTCAGCTTGCACTACGGGTCTTATCCCTCAGACACTTGCCTCTGGTCACTCGTGGGGAGCTCACAAATCACGTGGTACGTTGATTGGTGCTGGGTCTGGTCCCAAGGTTATTCTCAGCCTTGACATTTATGCCAACAGGCAGAGCATGTCACGTTTATTTGTTGGAGGGGGGCCATAAGTGACATGAAAGAAAATCTGGGCATCTCCTGTTTCAGTTTGACCTTGAAACCATGGCTGGGAGGTTAGTCCCCCTGAGAGAACGACATGCACTTGGGAGCTAGAGAAAAACTTGGCACATCTAGAATGCAAATTAATACCTCTGGAGGCGGCAACTAGAGGAGAATGTCTATGCCTGAGGATGCCTCAAAGGCTTCTGCAGAATAGCTAAAAGAACAGCAAACTGAAATCTAATATTTAGTATGTGCTATTGCCCACTACTGAACAACTCAAAAAGTGGAGACATGGACACAGTGCTAGAGGCACAAACTGGGGGAGGCTGTCATCAGAGATCTTGGTTAAGAAGCCTCTGCTCAGCTTCACAAGCTACAGTCTCTTCTGCAAACCCAAGTGTCCAGCCCAAGAGAGATGAGGCTGCTCTAGCATTTGAAGTAATTATTGATTGGACTAGAAGTAGGAGAATAATGCTCCAGAAATATCTGTTCAGATTGTTAACTTGTCATCCGGGTTAATGGCCCCTTTTTGCATTCACTTTTGGTGGGCGATTGAGTTTGCTGGCAAAAAAGCAGGAGTCAGGACTCCTGGGGGCTATTCCTGGTTCTTCTGCTGACTCGCTATGGGATATCGTGCAAACTGTTGTTATTTTATTAGGATGGATTCTCAAGCAAAAATGTCAGTTATGCACCCAACAGTTGGGCCAACACCCATCTGTGCCCTCGAAAAGAGTCCCCAGTTAACCTCTCCATGTCTTAGTTTCCCCATCTGTAACACAGGGATAATTATACTCCCCCCCCCCTGCCTTTATTGCAGCACCGTATAATCTACAGATGAAAATTGCAGTGTTACTATTTTTATGGCTTTTCGCGTTGCCTTTGGCTGGGAGCAGGGAGTGTTTTCATGACGTACTGCAGTTTGTCTGTCACAAGCAGCAAATGTTCTTGATTTTTGGAAAAAATGTCTAATTAGGTCAGAGACAAGAAAGGGAAAGCCCTCTGCAATGTATGAATATAACAAAAACAAATTTTAAAAAGTTCCGGACAAGCCCAGTAAGTCTATAATGTGGTGTCCTGTTTCCTCATTTCTTCAGTAAGGAAGCAGTGTGTTGGATTTAAAATATCCCTCTGGTAAATGCTAACTATTTAAAGAGTGCTGGGGTCTTAGAGATGCAAAACAAAGATTTGTTGATTAAAAACACATGGTTGTTCTCGAGACAGGAGTAGCCAGAAAAATCAGACCTGACAGTATTTTGGCTTTTTCTATCCCACTAGACTTGATGGTGATTTATTATAGTTATGTCAGCTGTGGTTGAAAAAGTTCCCTGTGTTGTCTTAATAAAAGAGCTTTACCTTGAAATCATTACGCTCTCAGCCTGTTTATTTGAAGAGATGACTGTGAATGTCAATGGTCCTCTCTAAATCACTCGGCCCTTCCCTGGAACATGTGCCTGCACATGAGGTGCTGTGACAGCCTGGAGCTTGTCTTGCTAATGAAAGCCTTCTGATGGATATGATCAGTGTGGCTTTGAAACCTGGAGGAGAGATAAGCACACCAGGCAAAGGAACCACCACAATAACAAAGGGAATGAGAATTAGAAAGAAGGCTGCATCTAGCTATCATCTACTGCCATACATGCATATGTATGGATGGGTGTATGTATCTATTGCTTGCAATGAGCCATCATCTATCTATGTATCTACAAAGTAAAATAAGTCAGAATTAGCACATAAAAATCTAAATTTTTTAACATGGGATCATGTTTGTCCTTTATGGGGCAGAGTCATGCCAATCTACAACAGAAATTGATAAGATCAACTCGTTCCAAAGTAAATGCCTTCAGGAAAAACTTCAGAGTCCATTGGAAAGCGTTTCTTACAACATCAGAAATTCTGACAAACCAATCTAAAGCTTCAAATAAGAAGACGATGGATGTATTTAGGACAGGCTTTAAGGGTGCCACCAACACAACTACCATGGCAAGTGATAATGTGGACAGAGAAAGAGAAACCGGAAAGAGAAAAAGATGGTGACCTAGAGAAACAGTATGTGGAACAAGAGAGAAAGAAAACAAATCCATCAGCATGACACTCAGGAGCCTGAACAGACCAGTGCAAGACTGAAAGAAATGGCAGAAACTGGTAAACAACCTATATCCTTCTATGCCCTCAGGTGCAAAGAAAGAAAGAAATTTATCCTCTTCTTTGTTTTTTTGTCTGCGGTATTATAGCTCTGTTAGTCCCAGGATATTAGAGAGACAAGGTGGGTGAGGTAATATCTTTTATTGGACCAACTTCAAAGATGTGATCTCATCTACCTTATCCCTCAGATATCCTCTTGGCCTTTTGACCAAAATTATACTTAATGATGAGCAAATCCAGTCACAGGCGAATATATCCAGCCCATGCAAAAGGTGCAGGGCAATGGAGAATCAGGCCCACTTTCTGTTATCCTAGCTTACTATGCCTGATCTATCCCTCAGAGGAGTCAGGGAGATATTTGCCATTAATTGGGAGCAGCACTAAACCATCATTTTGAATACATCAGTAGCTAGACATGATTTTCAAATGTATTAGTTGATTAGCACAGGAGTAGCTAGACATGATTTGGGCACTGTAAGACTGTGCTTTAGCATACTGAAGTGTTCACATGACTATTATACCAAACAAGCAGCAGTTTCATATGTGCTATTAGAGTGGAGTAAAAGTCACTTAAATGCTTTTAAGTTTCTGTAAAATGGGGATAACATGTTCCTAATTCCCTCCAGTGGTGTGAGGCCTAATTCATTAATGTTAAAGTACTTTTATGTCTTCTTATGAATGGTGTCCTAGAAGTGCCGAGTATTATTATGACTGAAAGCAATTCCAGGTATTGGAGCCCAAAGCTGATTCCACAGCCTCCTTCCAAGGCAGCCAGGTGGTGATACAGTTCTCTTTCAGACGACGCTTCATGCTGGAAAATAGGAAGAATAAGCCTACGGAGAGAGGGGCATTTCTTGAACATAAAAGATCCCATCTCTTAAGTGGCTGGGAGCTCCTGGCTACTGCCCCAGGAAAGTCAAACTTGTAAGAAGCCAAAGGAGTCTAGGCAGGGAAGGTTGAACAGCTGCTGCTGGTGATGGTAAGAAGCCAGTGCTCCCACACTACACAAGTCTGAGAAATGCACTGACCTAAATGGGGCCCCTCTAGATCATGATGGGCACAGCTGGTCAAAAAGCTTGCTGAAGGCTCTTGGGTCACACCTGGACGATGCCCTGTACTGAGAATTGTTACAACTTCATTAACGATGCCTGCAGCACCACTGTAATGCTGCAGCCAGCTCTGGGGTGGATGCCAGCAGCAATGGCCCTGTATTTATTTTCTAGAATGTAAAGAGTCATTGTATGTACAGTCATCTATAGTCAGTTTGGCCTTATTTTTAATGCAAAGAGTAGGATCTTGAAGCAAAGGCTGCAGCAGGCCAAACACAGCCAGAACAGAATGAATGCCCAGCAGCGGTGAGGCTACTGTCATTTCAATTTCAGTTGTTTCAGTAAAATATCCGGCTAGATATCAGATGCTAGGTTATTGCTTGCAAGGTTAAGGGATAAAGAGGAAAACAAACGTTTCCTTCCCATGTTTAATTTCAGTGTCAATATATATGTGTCATATTCTGTATAAATGTCTAGAGCAGGATGAGAGATTTGAGGGAAATAGCCGACCAAACCAGGCCTGCCGTCTTTCATCTAGATTGTAAAGTTAGCTGAGCTCAGCAAATCAGCTTAGCAAAAGCCCCCAGAGACGTAACTTCCCTGGCGAATTGGACATGCACCCAGCTCCTTCACGGCATGATATAAGCTTGTTCCTGGCTAGTTCTGTACTGCACTAATAATAAAGAACCCGGCTGAAGCAGAGCAGCAAGGAGGAGAGGGGTGGGAGGTGAAAGAGCTTTCATTCCAGCCAGCAACCAATGCCTTGGACATTTATCTCATCATGTTACCCGCCAGGCTGCCCTCCATGTAAACCTACTACAAAGAAAACCATCAGGCAAATCTTTCCTTCCAGAATAGGGAGCCTCACAAAAAGATTGCTGTTGTCCTTATTTGCGGTGTTGGCATGTCATATGAGCCTGAGGGGGACTCCAGAAATTATCCTCCTTACCACTTATCTCAATCCTCCCCCAGCCCCGCTCCACTTATTGTAAAGTAACAATAGGCCCAGTGCTAGGAGGTGTTAGATTCTGTGAGGTGCTATGCACTTTCCTCTTCCCGTGGGTGCTAAGGACACTCTGTATTAGGGTGATCAGATGTCCCGATTTTATAGGGACAGTCCCGATATTTGGGGCTTTTTCCTATGTAGGCTCCTATTGCCCCCAACCCCTGTCCTGATTTTCCACACTTGCTATCTGGTCACCCTACTCTGTATCTCATGAAGCCCTGCCCTAAAATGGCATCAGGCAACCCCCTTTCTGTCTCTCTATCTGGCTACCGTGACAGCTAAGTAATATTTACTTCTTGGATAAACAGCCATCATCTCCCTAACTGGAGTTTATCACAGAGAAGTGAGTTAAATTATTTAGGGATAATCCCAGTGTACTGCGGTTTGCTGAACTTGAGCCATTAGGACAGTGGTGGGCAACCTGAGGCTTGCCCACCACTGCATTAGGTTGCCCACCACTGCATTAGGTTGTCCACCGCTGCATTAGGACCTCTTGCGCTATAAAGTGGAGGCTCCAAGCCAGTGAATGTGTTTAGACGTTGTTATAGGCCAAATCCATCCACAGTGTAAGTGCAGTAAGTGTACCTCTACTAACGTCAACCGAGACCTGCCTCCTTACACCAGGGCTGGCTCTGGCCTCTGTGGCAGGTTTCTGTATGCAGAGCGCATTGGCACCGCAAACAGGAGTGTCGCTTTAAATTGTTTTGGGGAAAAACATAAACACGGAACAAGCTACAGTTGGGTTTACGGCAGAGATCATAGCGGGTTTCTTTTCTCTGAGGCAGTGGAAAGGCCCATCTATCCACAGCCCTGAGAAGCTAACTCCACCCACTGGCCAAAAATTCCCTCAACCTTGAGGCCTCATGTAATGGATAAAGTAATTGCAAATAGCAATAAGAGAGAGCCAGTAATAATATGTTTCTCCAAACTGTTACTTATTTGAGTAAGCCTCCTTCAGTGGGACTATACATTAAGGAAATTCAAACCTATTCAAGGCTAATGCACCACTTAAGTTGTGATTATGGCTTGTTTTCACTTACGCCTGGTCTACAGATTTTGTACCAGAATAACTATTCCAGTTAGGGCTGTGATTTTTTTTACTGAAATAGTTATGTTGGCATAAAGAGGCTGTATACTAATATAGCTATTCCTGAACAGGAAGGGAAATAAGCTATACCCATACAAGGCATCTTTATACCAGCGTAGCTGTGTCCGCCCTTAGCGTTGTACGGATATAACTGTGTCCATCTTAGGGGGTTGTACCACTCTAATTATACTAGTATAGTTATAGTGGTACAATTTTTTAATGTAGACTAGGCATTTTAGACTTATGTGGCGCGTAGACAGTGTGCTGGTCCCTTTGCAATGGGGTGAATTGAATCGCATGCAAATAAACCTGACTCTTGAGGACTTGCAGGACCAGACTGACTTTGTGCTTCTAGAACAAGGTTCATCTGGGGATCTCAGAGTGCATTTAATTAAGCTTCGCAACACCTTGAGAGGCAAGCATTTGATTTTGCAGATGGGAAAACTGAGCCAAGGTTAAGTGACTTGCCCTAGGTGACACAATAAGGCAGTTGCAGAGCTGAGAATGGAATAGAGTCCTCATTCCCCAGTCTCCTGCACGATACATAATTAAATCTGCAAGAGCCTTCAACATGGGAATTATATTAGAAATAATGCAGATGTTGAACAAGCTCAGTCTAAGGCTTGTTTACTTTAAAGTAACCCAAATACGTATTGGCGGGGGATTTGCTGATCCTACTGAAGTAGATGAGAATTTTAACCATTAATGTTTGCGAAAGATGAGTTAGGCTAACAGTAAGCACTTTTGAAAACCACACTCTCCGGGTGCCTTCTCCTCTCTCTGGATGAATTTGCCCTAGGCATGCTGTTGACATTGATACCTGACATATTATCCAAATTTCTTTAAAAAATGATACCCTTTACCATTAAACATACATATTGTTATTATTATTAGGTTGAGCCAGATACCAATATGGCTGAGATCAATCACTGCTGGAGCTGTTAGAAAATTAGCCAAGCTTAATAAACTTTATGCATGGCTTGTTACTGCAGCTGTGTATCCAAAGGAAAACAAATGTATTGTCTGGTTCTCCATGGAAGAGGATCTATAAAGTACCCTAGTTAGAAATGAGCCATGACTACAGCTGATTTGAATGCAACCCTCATAGGTACAGAGCAGGCTTCAGTGGAGCTGAGGCGTTGGAATTTTCTCAGAGCTCCACAGTGGTTCTTTTCTCATGTCTGTATCTAAACCGTGTTCCCATTCTGTGGGTTTGAAGAGAGGGGAGTGGGCTGGATCATCAGGTCATTGGTAATGGACTAAGGAACCTTTCACCTTTGGGCCAACGGCAGTGCAGGGCAGTCGAGAGTTAATGTAGTGGTTGGCTGTTGAGTGACCTGTGTGAAATGAGCTGCTTGGTCTTAGTTCACTTCCTAATGGGCAGAGCTAAGAAATAAAAAAAATGCCCATTACAATTGACACTAGTATCTCAGCTCTCTCCCTTTTCCACTGCAACGTCCCCATTGCTGTTCCAGTCCTGGCACCTCACCCAGCTCCATCCCAGAGCTTTAATCCTGGTCTGCAACCCCCATTGCTACCCAGTCAGTGCTGAGAAGGAAAAGGCTTTTCTGTCCCAGAAAATGTTCAAGATTTTGACATTTTTTCCTGTCCCAAATTGGGCCTAACAGCTCAAAATCTTGAAAATGTTCACAAACCAAAAATTGGAACAAATGTTGGGTCATGTAAATCAAAACCTTTCGTTTCAATAATTTCCAAATGTTTTGTTTCAATTTTGACCTTTTAAACATGATTATAAATTAAATGAAATTTCTAAACAAAAAGTTGTTTCAGAGTGAAAAACAGATTTTTTTTCTTTTGATGAATTGTCATTTTCAAATCGAAAAGTAAATCACTGAAAACTTGCTGACAGGCTTTTTTGTCAACAGTGTTGAACTCTTTGCTGAATACTGTGATGAGGAGGGGAAATTGGGGCCTACGATAAAGTCACTTGTGAATTAAGGGGCTGATTCTAAACCCACTATACAAAGTGGCCAAACACCCACTGAATTCCACAGAAGAAGGATCAAATCTTGAACTAGGGTTTGACCACAGGTCTGAAGAGGTGAAAGGCTAGTTTTACCGCCCTCAGTGCTATCTCAGTCTACTACAGGCTTCTGTACGGAGATGAGCTAAGAAGCTTGTGTTCAGGTCTGGGGTTGTGAGCTGGATTAGGTTGAGGATGTTTTTGAATTTGAAGCTGAACCAGGGCTGGGGTTCAGGCTTTGGGTTTGGATTTGTTGGTGCTGAAATCTCACTAGCTGCCTTTGGGATGTCTGAGCCCCAAATGACAGCAACATTCCCAGATTGTTTGCAAGATATGGGCCACACTTGAACTGGAAATATAAAAAAACCAGGGCCCCTTCCAGTTATGGATCCAACCTGGAAGTAAAACTGTGGCAGGCAAATTCTGGTTTGGGGATTCTATATCCCTCCCTGTCCTCAAAATTTAAAGGGCATTGAATTTGAGATTCCTGCTTTGGGCCATCTCTAGGTGCAGGCACGTCTCCTATCCCCTTTAGCCAGGTTAACTTTGTTCTGCCAACATTGCTGGCATGACAAAGAAAGGTTTCAGAGGAGCAGCCGTGTTAGTCTGTATTCGCGAAAAGAACAGGAGGACTTGTGGCACCTTAGAGGCTAACCAATTTATTTGAGCCTAAGCTTTCGTGAGCTACAGCTCACTTCATCGGATGCATTCAGTGGAAAAAGAAAACAAAGTGTTATTCAGGAAGTCATTTGCAGTGCATAACAACTTGATTGGTGCTACAAACTTCCGAGCAATGCTATATGTTCTTATAAGCCTGTAGCTATCTACATATAAATCCATATACAGGCATATCCCTTCTAAGTAGCATTTCCGAAAGACACTACATTCTGGATTGAAATAAACACCCTACATTCAAGGAAGGGTAGGCATGTATCTCCTCACTGTAAAAACAGTGCTACCGCTCCTATTTCATAATTCCTTGCCCTGGTGTAGTGCCTTCTGCCTGCTGGTCTGAAAGCACTTGGCAAAGGAAAGAAATCTTTCTAATCGCTTTTTGACATATGAGGTACAGAGAGATGAAGTTACTTTATTATTTGTATGTCACACAAATGTGTTGGGATCTTATTAATCATGTATTAGTTATCACGTTTATGATGGCAATGCCTAGAGGCCAACTAAGAATGGGGACCCATTGTGCAAGGCACTGTACAAACACAGAATAAGTCTACTGTCAATAGACTTGCCCAGGGCCACATGGCAAATCAGGGGCAGTGGCAGGGCTAGAATCCAGGAGCAATTTGCCTTTCCTAACCACCAGACTTCACTGCTTCTTCAGGGAGCAGCCAGTTTCTTCTGCTGGGCTTTTGCATAGCTGGAGATATGCTGATCTCACCCTCCTGCAGGAAGGCCACAGGGCTCCCAAATGCCAGTTTTGATTAAAACGTACAATAATGTCTCAGTCTATTCATGGGGGATGTGGCCAGCACAAAACCAATGCATCATTTAAAGGAGAGCTTAGATGGGACTTAAGCAGTCCACAGGGCTTGTGTTGGCCCTTTGCAGAGTTGAATTAGTCAGGCCATAGATCAGCCTTGTGCTGGGCCTTTGCACAGGGGTGAATTATACCTCAGGGAGAGTTGCTTTTCTGCATTCTCAGTTTGTTGAGCTCAGCAAAATGGGGCAGCTTTTCTGTAACTCATTGAATCACAGGCATCTTCACACACCCCAGACCCGGAAAAGAAACACGATCCAGGTGAACGAGACCTTTGATGGTGCTCAAATCTCAGTGCAATTCTCCCATCTCTGAACAGATTGAACACATGCTCGCCAGGGTAAGGCAAAGATATCACAAGCCAGGGGAGAAAGCAGGCAGGTTCTTGGCAGATGGGATTCAAGTGGAAAGAGCTCAGGCTCATGGCTCCTTTGTAATGAAGGGAGATGGGCAAGTTACAACCGAGCCAGCTGTCATAAATCATCAGCTCAGAAATTTCTTTCAGTCATTAGACACACCTGAAGACGCGCTCCATACTACAGACTTGAATGCAGTAGTTTCATGGCCGGTGCTACTTTCAAATCGCTCTCTTTCAGAAAGGAAGAATGAATTGGGTGCTCATGTCCATGCATCTGAAACTGAAGATGCAATAAAAAGGAAATGCAGCCTGCCTGTTTTTCTGGATGGTTTTCTCCAGGCTTAGGCAGAGCTTTTTAATCACAGGTTCTGTGCCTAGGGACTTAAGATGGGTGAATCCCAAAAAACTCAGAGGTTTGCTTCACTTCTGCTACTTCTCCAAACTTACCCAGAATCTGTGAGCCTCCAAAACTGGACTGGAAATCTCAAGGCAGAATAGTGTGCTGCTTCCAGGTGGGCCAGGACTAACCTGAGAATGGGCTTTCTTGAGTTATTTTGGCACTTCCACACCCAGCCTGGCTCAATTCCTGACTCTGCCACAGCCTTTATGTGTGACCTTGGGCAAGTTACTTTCTCTCTCTGAGCCTCAGTTCTCTTTCTATTAAACAGGGGTGATCACGGATTCATTTCTCCCACCCTTTGTCTGTCTTGTCTATTCCGATAATAAACTTTTCAGGGCAGGGGCTGTCTCTGACTATGGGTATGTACAGCACCCAGCACAATGGGCTTTGGGGCTGTAGTATAACACAGATAATAATAATAAGCAGCCCTGAGACTCTGCCTCCCATACCATGTCTTGTGATCCGTCACTGCTACTGATGTTTCCCTTGGTTGTCATAGCTACCTTAGGCCCCGATGCAGCGAAGTGCTTAGGAATCACTGGGACTCTTCCCTGGCTTGAAGTTAAATGCTTTCCTGGCTCAGGGGGGCCCTATTGGGTAAGTCCAGATATCTCAATGGAGCGATGAGCATAGGAGGGAGGGTCCCTCTCATGTCTGCAAGCCAATTAAAAATTAAATAAATAATGTTGTTAGTTTACAAATAGAACTGTTACTCGTTACTCACGGTATTAACAGACTGCTTTTATTTATTTATTTTTTTTCTGCAAGGCTGTGAAAGACGTTTGTTTCAGTTGCCAGCCTCTCTCCAGAACTAATGTGGGTGGATTGTGACAGATATAATTTCTCCATCCTACAGTTTCATCAACTTGAGTTCTGTTAAACTACACCCGCTGGGCTTAGCTCCTTTTAAAGTTTCCGCTTTGACAGGTAGATTTATTAGTCTTGAAATTTGTACAAATCAGATGTCACTCGTGGCAACTTGTCAAAATGTCAGTCTGGCGAGAGAGGCATGAAAGGGTTTTCTAGAGAAAGAGGGAGACGGGAGGCAGGCTTTAAAGAACTCGAGCAAAAGCAGAAGAAAGGAGCTGGGAGGGATTGCAGCCTTCTTGATCCTGGGGGTTTTACTTTATTAAATATCTAGTGCCATACAGTGGGAGATGCTGTTGGATCCAAACCTCCAAGACATCAAGGCTGACAGCTTCCACTGATGGCTCCCATCTCTTACCGAGTCAAGTTTCTCAGCTTGTTATGTACATTTAGGAGAAGGTAGGGAGGGGGGAGGATAAAATTCAGCTCTTTTTTTTAATGCTGTTATGTTTGAAATGTTCTATTTTATCCCTAACAAGCCGTGATCTGTGCAGCAGAACTGTCTCTGGAAGGTGATATATTGCACAAGCTTTCTCCTAGTAAACTACAGCTGCAGTGTTATGCAGGGGAGAAAATAAAAATAAAGAAGAAATGGCTAAACTGCTGCAAAAGGTGTTGAAAATAAAGCTAACAGAATTCTGAGGAATCAGTGCACCACAGCACCTATTCTCTTCTTGATTCCTTTCTCCAAATACCAGATCACAACAACCCCCTTATCCTCTGCTCACCATAAATCCAAGGCATGGGCTTTTATTAGTTGGGATAAAATAAAAACTGACCCGAATAATTCCATGATCCCTCAGACAAATCAATTGCAAAATGTACATGGGGGAAGACAATTCCTTCCTGACCCTTGCAGAGCATCGGTGTATATCTTGAAACATGAGGCCATTTAGCCCTTACCCTGGTCTTAGTTTTGAACAGCTGCAAAATTATCCAGCCCTTTTTAAAATCCAGCTGTACTATTTATTCAGCTCAGCAGATGACAGGATCCAATCTCATCAACTGTCCGTTCATGGAACCTCTACGGATGCCAATGGAAATTCTCCACCCAGAGAGCTTTTGGATTAGAGGTTAAGGGCCTGATCCAAAGCCCAATGAAATCAATAGGAGTCATGCCACTAACTTCATTGGGTTTTGGGTCAAGCCCCGAGATTAAAACTGTTCTTGAAAAGAACAGTAGAGGCACAAATGATGACTGATGAAGGCAAGAGCGAACGATATTTTAAACGCTCATCATAAAAGATTACTCACTAGAGCTAGTCGAAAAATGGCATTTGTTTTCCATAAAATTCGACCAAGATGAAAACCATGTAGTTTCAGAGCACATTTTTTGTGGAACATGTTTTTTCAATTAAATGAAAACCGGAAAAAATAAAAAATAAAATGTCGGCGTTTGAAACCAAAAAACATTTTTCACTTTTTTTGGTTCCCTCTCTCCTCTCCCCCGCCCCAAATAAAATCAGCCTGGAAAATTTCAACTGAAAAGTACATTTTCCATGACAATCTCAATTTTGTTTGAAAAGTCATTTTTGGCTGAAAAAATGTTTTGACAAAGACAAATTTTAAGCAGCATTGTTACCCTGGGCAAGAGGGAGGGATTCAAATTTTGCAAAGCTTCAATGTATAAATAAATATAAAAGTGAATGTGTATGTATAATCCTAGTGCTATTAAAACAGATTTACAATGTTATTGTGTGCAATTCTAGATAGGTCACTCTCAGAAGGACATTGTTGAGATGCCAAAAAAATGCAACTAAGGGTCATAATAAAAGAGACTGTGAAAACAGACTTGGCTTTTATGAGGAGGAGAAAGGAGGAGACCCAATGGGAAAGTGGGCACATAGCAGGATTCTTGCAGAAGGGTATGTGGTAATGACAATGGTTAACCTAATCTTGGTCCTTTTCTTTTTGCGAATACAGACTAACACAGCTGCTACTCTGAAAACTGGCAAAATGTTCATTAAATTCAATGGGAGCAGAGTCATATCTAAACTGTCCAGTATATTAATAGCAAGCAAGGTGTGGCTCAGAAAACACTCTCTACGTAGAACAAACAGGTTGTTCTTATGTATCGGGTGGTTGGGATGTGGACTGATCCGTCAAATTCGAAGGCATGCAAATACGTGCAAAAAACCAGATGGACGCATTTGGGTTGAAAGGCGGGCTGCTAACCTACACTGCAGTCACTAGGTATTGAGAGATCAGATGATTCCATTTAAAGATGATTTGGGTCTACTGTCTTGATCAGTGTAATCCCATGAAGTTATATCCCCATGGGTTTGTTGTAGCGTTTTTTTTTTACTGCTGCAATGCTTCCTTCCAGCACTTCCCTACATAATTTAAACTGAGAGTTCAGACTCCTCCATTCGTGTGATGTGGAGATTCTCTTAATCATCAAGCTCAACTTTCCCAGAATAATAAGAACAAAACTGGTGACAGGGAAATTAGCTTCAATAGTTTCCTTATGTACAAAAACCCTCAGCCATTGGCAATGGGAGCCAATATAAGAACCTCCAGAGAGAGAGAGAGAGAGAGAGAGAGAGAGAGAGGATACAATGAAACCTGACCTAAGCAACCACAGACGGGACAGCCAAAACTTGTCACTTAATGGAGATGGTCCTAGGAAAAGAATGGAGCAGAATTATATTTGGGTCTGTCTGGAGATGCTTGGCATGATTTCTTAAGACAGGAGACAGCCTAGTAAAGATGGTCTCTTGTACAGGATTACTAGAATTGTAAAATCTCTCCTGCCTAATTTATTTTAGAGTTTTCTATAGCACCATCATTCTAAGCAAACTGAGCTGGGTCTCATCAACACATTGCCACCTTTAAGTCTGTTACTGAGTGGCCAGAGAGGTTGAAGTGTTCTCCTAGCGGTTTTTGAATGTTATGATTCCTGATGTCAGATGTAACAGACTTTAAAAGGTGGCAATTTTGCAACAGAAAAGCTTCAAAAACAGACTCCAATGAGAAACGGCTGAGCCTGAATTAATATGTAAACTAGATACCATTAACTTGGGTTTGAATAGAGACTGGGAGTGGCTGGGTCATTACACATATTGAATCTATTTCCCCATGTTAAGTATCCTCGCACCTTCTTGTCAACTGTCTAAATGGGCCATCTTGATTATCACTACAAAATTTTTTTTCTCCTGCTGATAATAGCTCATCTTAATTAATTAGCCTCTTACAGTTTGTATGGCAACTTCCACCTTCTCTGTATGTATATATATCTCTTCTTACTATATGTTCCATTCTATGCAGCCGATGAAGTGGGCTGTTGCCCACGAAAGCTTATGCTCTAATAAATTTGTTAGTCTCTAAGGTGCCACACGTACTCCTGTTCTTTTTGCGGATACAGACTAACACGGCTGCTACTCAAACCAGTTTCTCCTACAGTTTCTGCATGCCTCTGCTGGCTTTAGTGAGACCTTTGGTACTGTTCCCCGCGCCCCACACTGCTAGTGCAGAAACACATATTTTATTTTCTCAGCCTAAATCAATCCCATGCAACCAGATGCCAGCACTGCATGAAGTAAATGGGAGTGTCAGATGTATGTGAGCTGGATTAGGATAGCAGCAGTGGGTCTGGTGCCCGAAGAGTCCACTGAAAAATCTTTACACGAAAGTCACTCAGTGGCATAGGGAGATACCTCTCTGCCCTGGAATAGAGGGTGTATGAAATTATTTAAGGGAAGGGGGGACAAACACAATTATCTGAGCATGATGGGGCCTGATCCTACAAGGTATTGAGTGTCTCAAGTGCTTTGCTGAGCCTTGTGAAGTCATTTCCAGCTGAGGATGCTCAGTATCTTACAGCACTGGGAGTTTACAAAGGGGTTATTGATTATTATTAAGTATTATTATTGTTATTTATTAGCACTTAGGAGCCCCAGTCATGGACTAGAACCTCAGTGTGCAAGGTGCTGTACAAACATATAACAAAAAGATGATCCCTACCCCAAAGAGTTTACAGGTTCCTTTGAATTCTTAATCCACCCCTTTGATTTGCAAAACTTGACTTTTCTTGTGCAGTTTCTAGTACCTTCTAATTTTCCCCAAGTCACAGTTTCCTGTTTCTTGTTGACACAGGACATAGGAAGTGCAGAGCTGAGAAGAAACGAGAAGGAAAATGGAACTTTTTCAAAGCCTCCAAATAGCATGAGAGATTGGTTTTCGTTAGAAATATTCAGTTCTTCAAATCAATTCACAAAAAGAAAAGGAGGACTTGTGGCACCTTAGAGACTAACAAATTTATTTGAGAATGAGCTTTCGTGAGCTACAGTTCTTCCTGTATTTTGTCCAACACATTTGCCCAGTCCTATAAGATCAAATAACCTTTCTGAATTAGCAGATTGAGCCATTTAGGCTACACATAGGTTCATGCTGCAAAACTCAGAGCCAGACTCAGCTCATGAATACTTCCAAACCTGATGGTGCTTGTGAACTGACTGCCACCATCGGTCACCAGCAGAGACTAAACACAGGGCCTCCAGTGCTAAAGGAGTGAACAACCACTGCTTGTGGTAAAGAAGCCTCTGTCTCTCAGCAGTAGTCGACTCATAACCCTCTTTGGGCCAGGTGGAACTGTACTACACGTACCGACCAGTGGGTTACACTGAGCTGCAGAGTTTTGCTTCAGGGCGATCTCTAATTCAGAGAGGATAATCTCTGCCTTTCAGGAGCTCAGGCTATTTCTTCTGACCTTCCTCTCCCTGGACCTCCATTACATATCTACTTTTGGGGTGCAATTCAGCTCTGTGCAGAGTCAGCACAAGCCCTGTGCACCACTTGTAGCCTCTAAACAGGACGTGCATGATAATTGCACAGGCTGTGCATTGATCCCTCAGCACACGGGGAGTCCTCATCCCACATTCATCTCGCACAAGTCACTCTGTTTAGTCATTCGCCTTTACCCATCTGGCTCCGGTCTTCTGTCCTGTCCTGTCCTATGGCGGGTTTGGGGGAGGGAAATATATATGTATTAGACAAAAGTGGTTTAGGTTGGGAATTTTAGCTTAATTAACAGCTACATCCAATACTTTATTTCTTGGTGCGTTGTGCAATGGTTATCTCATCAAATGAGGAGTGGAGAATGGGGAAAAAAAACCTCGCTTCACAAGAGAAGATTTTCTTTAAAAGAAATCACTTTCTGTCACATTGTACGCTGATTTCCTTTCATGTGGCAAACACATTATGGCAGCTTACTTTCTGCATTAAGTATCATTAAGGCAGGTACACGGAGATCCTTCATGCCTTCTGGGTCACCGGCTGTCATGACCTTACCAGGGTCAATTTCAAAGTTGTAAAAATTTAATCTATGGAGGGCAAGTGTGGGGGGAGGGGAGGAAGAAAAAGAGAGTCAATTTGTGTTACTAACAAGGCTCCGAGTTTTCCATGTACTGTGTGTATCTACTTAGCAATTTCAGCTCAGCCAGCAGGGAAACAGAGAGAGGAGGGGGAAAAAATGTCTGGCATGAGTTCAGAAAGCTCTCCAGCTCACACATCTGGTTCTTATATTTCAAAGTTAATTAGTCATATTGAGGCTGTCTGAAGATAAATTTATCATCCAGAAAAAACACAAACAGTTTGAAAAATGAAAGGAAGTGAGGTGACATGGCTTGACGTTTAAATAAATCATTTTAACATGATTAAAAAACTTGTCCTCTCTGACACCCGGAGCTGGATACTTTGTAAAGACTTTTTGACAAAGACAAGTCCCTGTTTGGTATACAAAGCCCCTGCCATTCAATTATACAGAATAATCTTTGGCCAATTACTTTTCTGAGTGACTACTGGAGAATACAATGCACAGCTGCAGTGTTTTGTTTGCTGGGGCTGAAGCCAAACTGTAAAGGAGCTAGGGGAAAGGACCACGTGACCAGACCTTTTAATCATTATTTCAATCCAGAGGCACAGAGCAGAAGACGTGGGGAGGAGGGCATAGGGAGAGTTTTAATTTAACTGGGAATGAAGTACCAGAAAACAGCATGGTTTGGAGAGATCTATTGGTGGGAATGGACCTGAAGATAAGATACCACCCACTTGTGGGCTTCTGGAATGATGTGGGGCGGGGAGAAGATTGAAAGGAATTGGTTACCAGAGAGATTGTTAGGGTGTAAGTGGATATACAGGCAACTAAATTGTTAGGGTTCAGTGTTATCCCCTTTCACCACTTGTGGTGTCTACCTTATGAATCTGGGTGCAGCCAAACAAGGAATGCATGGTTGTTCCAGCTGTGGGTGCCCATAGGGATAAGGGGTGATATTCACCTATGTAAGATGGCCAGAACAAGGGGTATGCACTGCTTCAGTCCCACTAAGGCCTCCAAAATAGGGTTAAGTGGTGCATAGGCCTTGGACAGGGGTCAGTTTCACCTAGAGAGAGTAATCCAGATGCTTCAGTAGAGAGAATCTGGATAATTCTGGGTTCTCTAAATCTGGCTATTGGAAACAGCAAAGGGGGCCGCCCTATACCAGTGAAACCTGGGTCACTGGCGATATTCCAAACTGGCATTGGCACCCATCCATCAGGGATGCTTTAGCGATAATGAAATCAATTCTGTTGCTAGACAGCACTTCCTGAGTATTATTCATGGTAGAAAATCAACACTGCAGCTCTGACCAGGTTGTGCATCATTTTACTATATAAACAAACAGACAAAAGCAAATGCTCCCAAAGCATACTCAGGCAGAGAAAATATACTTGCATGTTCCCCTACTGAAAACTGGTGTCAGGTTTCTTGGGTTGATGGGTGGTATTGTGATAGATGTAGCAGTGGGCCTTTCAAGCTAGGTGATGCTACATTTGGCCATTATTGCATTATCATATTAATTTCCTTCCATCCCTTTTTTATGTTACCGATGCAGTACAGGAGTGATATAATACAACTTGAAAGTTTTCTCCTATTAGCAATTTTGTCTCATCATTTTTGCTAATGGGATAACAAGAGGTGCTGGTTATGGTGCAAAAGTCTCATCATGTTGGTAATTTTTACTGTAACATGTTAGCAATCTGTCACTATTTGTTCCCACTAATACCATACAAAAGTCTTATTAGATCAGTGGCTTTAGTTTTACATCCATATTATCAAAATTCTTTCTCACTAGCTTGAGTAATAGAAGGTTTTGATTAAATGAAACACCCCCTCTAAATGTTAACTGGAAGAAAGCCTTGTATGTCAACTTCACAATATGTCTATAAACTAAATATCAATCAATCAATATAAGGGGAAATCAGTATATCCGATGACCAAGAGGAAGTGCTCAGCTGCTTTTTAGTCTGATTCACCTCTTTTGTAAGAGGCTTTCAGGCATATTTGAATTTTGTGGGTTGTAGCTGAATTAATAATGCTTTTACAAGGTTCAATCCCATCTCCATGAATTCACTGGCGACACCTTCCATTGATTTTGAAGGGCATTGGATCAAGCCCATATAGCACATTTCATCCTTGGTTCTCAAAAAGCTTTAGAAAAGCCGGTCAATATCATTATCTCATTTTACAGATGGGGAAACTGAGGCACAGAAGGGTGAATGGCCATACTGGGTCAGACTAATGGTCCATCTAGCTGGTTTTCCAGCAGTGGCCAATGCCAGATGCTTCAGATGGAATGAACAGTTTTGACTGATCCATCCCCTGTTGTCCCGTCCCAGATTCTGCCCAAGGTCACAGAGCAGACCAATAGTAGAGACAGGAACAGAACTCAGGTGTCCTAATGCTCGGTCCTAGGCCTAATTCACCAGACCAGAGCTGTCCTTTTCCTGTCCCCTGGTACAGCACACATTCTGCAATGATATGTGTGCTACACCAGATGGCGGAATTGCTGCCTATAGAACTCAGGGGTCCTGGTTCCTATCCTGACTGCAGTCTAGCTTTTGAAGGTGGGACTTGGGCTCAGATCCTTCTCTAGTGTCTGCTCCCACACAAGAGGCCCTTCTGAAATAGCTATCAAGCAGGAAAGTGTGTGTGGGAAAGGCGGGCCTCTCATGCTGTTCTACCCCCAGAAGCTTTAGCAATATGCACACTGGATGGGGTTATGTCTGACATTCAGGGCCTGAAGGGCCCAGCAACATAAGACCCTTGAGTGCTGCAGGATAACTATCCTTCCTCCAAGTGGGCTTGGGGGTTAAGGAACTGTATGGTGATGTAAGAGATTCTCTGCCTCTGTCACAGCCAATCTTAAATTACACCTGGCAGAACATAGCTTAGCACTCAGTGTCTGCCCTAGCATCAACTGTAACCAGCTGACATGATGCTCTCTGTGACAGTCCTTGTCTACATTGTTTGAGGACTAAGTTGTGTCTGTTAACACAATGTAGTTTCCCCCTGTAGGTGGCCACTTTATGGTCTGGGGCAAGTCACTTCCCCGCTCTCTGCCTCATTCGGTAAAATGGGGTTTATAATAATCCTTCCTGAGTTTACAGGGATGTTACAAGGATAAATCCAGGACTTGGGCGACGCTCAGATGCTACTGCAGTATGGACAGATGTCCGGGAACAAATCAAAATTTGCAATTTACCTAGAAGGATGAGGGATTCACATCTTGTAAACACAAGAAACGGGCTCTTCTGGGCGTGCTGGAAGCAGACATGTGACACGCAAAGCATAAAAACTGCACAAATGTGATGTTTAATGGATAAAATGAATATTCAAGTTGTTTCCAGGAAAAGTCTTTGACTTTGGTGCTAGTTACAGTTACAAGGTTTGTGCATTTTCTTGCTGTCAAAGCCTTCATCGTAATTGTCCCAAAGTTCCTTGATTATCTCTAACAAATGTGTCAGCTGCCTTTGAAGTATCAGGACAGTCTCATCACACCTTATTAAATAATAAACATTATTTCAGGAGCACTGGAAATATAGACAACACGTCAGCAGGGTTGTCAAAATGGATTGGCTGAGTTTTCACAGAGATGTGGCTGTTCAGAGCCTTCGCTGAGCGTAGTGCTCTGAAAAGGGCAGTAGGATCTATACCGACTACAGGAGGACTTCGGTTTCACATCTCATCTATAAGATAATAAGTCCAGTAGCAGATAGCTCTCTAGCGTTGTGATGAGGCATTGGTTCATGACTGAGAGGAAGAGTGCTACCTACGGAATAACCATCACCACTTCCTTCCGCATGTATATTTTCATTAGATGTCTCTCATCTAAGCAATGACTAGCCCCAACTTCGTTTAGCTGTAAGAGCTGACAAGGTCACAGCTCAAGGGAGTATGCTTGCAATTAATCAGTGGTAGCACTGAACGGTGGACTTGGGACCTTCTGACTTGTTCATGGGTCTGGCTCATCTTTTGGTGGAACAAGGCTGTGTTTCTGGACATACGTACAGCATCAGTGATGACTTCAGAAAGTGAGCAACACTCTAGAGCAGATGACTCCTTTTGATCGGTATAATCTAGGTCTGATGCTCCTGAATAATGCTACTGCGGAAAGGTTGAGAAACCTATTGTTACTACTGGCTGTTTGTGTTCTTCCACATATTTAGAACTCATCCTAAATGAAGAAATCGCTTCAGTCCAGGAAATTATTTTACAGTGGAAGAACACCAGTCTACAATTGTTTGGCTTGTCATTCACAACGAACAAACAAGTAGCACAGAGGGAGTAATGGGGAGCGAGGGGGGAGGAAGGCGCAGAAAGCTCTGCTTCTGTTATTTGTCTGGCAGAGCTAACGATGCCAAGTGAATAAGGAGGTTGCTTATGGTTCCGTCCAGTATGGGAATGAAGCTTTTTATTGAGTTGGCTTAACACAGGCCTTCTCCACACTCCAGCTTGTAAATTACCAGAGACATCATCCTGGTCAAATCTGAACACTTTGAAATACAGTAGGAAAGAATTCCATAATTTGAAAAAACAAAAAAACGTAGTTTGGATCAAGTCAAATGTTCTCATGCTATTCCTTGGAGCCAGCTTTGCATAAACTTATTTCATGCGTGTTGAAGTGTCTTTCAAGAGCTGAATCTTTCCTAGAAGAGTAATTGTGCAATTAGCTATGAATTAGTAAAAATTTATTCTAATTACTTCCAGGTGTGACACATTTTGTGCTTAAAAACAAGGTTAGCAATAAGGCTCCCCCTGCCAATGTTTGCTTTCTGACTGGATATTAACAGAGAGGCATCTTGACAGCTTGATGTGCACGTTGCTTAATACTGTTGGTGTTTTTAAAAAACTATAATTTCAGAAAAAGCACAAATAGACCCAGGAACAAATGTTCAAAGGCACAATCAGGAGCTTTGGATTTGTACACAACCAAACAGACAGAAATGGGATTTCCCTGCAGGCAAACTGAAGGAAGTGCAATGAGCCAGAATGTCAGCTGGTATAAACAGGCATAACTCCATTGGAGGGCATCGACTTACACGGGGCACATCAACTTCAGAGGAGTGGCTCTTGATTTACAGCAGTGTTAATTGAGAGCCCAACTTCTTTTGAAGATCTCAAAAACGATTGCATTTTTTCACTCAGGGCACCTTCAAAAAAGAAAGTGCCTTGCATAATGACAGGTTTCAGAGTAGCAGCCATGTTAGTCTGTATTCGCAAAAAGAAAAGGAGGACTTGTGGCACCTTAGAAACTAACAAATTTATTTGAGCATACAATGAAGTGAGCTGCTCAAATAAATTTGTTAGTCTCTAAGGTGCCACAAGTCCTCCTTTTCTTTTTTCAAAAAAGAAAAGCTCCTTGAAGCTCTGCCAGTGCACGCTCACTGAAGTGCTGGCTCAATGAATTCAACTTTGCATGAAATTCTTTTTTGATTCCTGCAAGGCAGCCTGGGTGGTCACTAGGCTTCAGGTGCTGTATTTGTACAGCTCCTTGCACAATGGGCTCCTTCCATGACAGGGGCTCCTAAGTACTACCACAATACAAATAATAAATCATAGTAAATAACCAGTACGGTTAATTTAAGAAGCAAACCTAACCCTTCACTCAAAATAAGGTTTTTTTTTGAGAATCAGAAAGCCCAGTTCATTTTTCTTTGCTTTAGACTTTTTCAAGACTTCTGTGCTGCTAGGTTTCAGTTAGGACTGTGTTATAGTGTGCAGTCACCTCCAGAGTATCCTCTTGTGACAGGACGCAGAGAGTCTTCCTCTCTAGCAACCTCCCTTGTGTCCTGGTTCCACAATGGTCGGATGTTTCTGTGACCTAGCCTTCTCTGGCCAGGTCAGCTCCGTTCCCCTTTCAGGGGCTATATGAAAACTAATTTTTTTATCTGAAACTCAAAATAGCCCCCTGGTCATTAAACAAACACTAGTTCTTCACAGAGGCTAATGTTGTCAACTGTAGGCCCCTGACTGGGCCAGGTTGCTTGGGTTAGGGCAGCGAGAGCCTGCCTTCCCTGTTCTGGCTTCACCCAGAACTGGCCTCTTGTAGAAGCAGACAGCCCTTTTTATCTGACCTGCTGGACTCTGATTGGCCTCCACTTGCTTCTGGCCCTTCTAGGTGCTGGAAGACCAACTCTCACTGGTTCTACCTGCAGCAGGCAACCCCTGAGGTCTGAACTCTCTCCTCTTCCCTTCCAACTGAACACCTTCTGAGGTTGGGGTGTGCTGAAGTGCTGATGCCTCCAGCAGGGGGCAGTGAGTGCTTAGCCTTTCCAGCTTCTACAAACGTTGAAAAAAAGGAAATAGAAATAGCAAAAGACCAAAAATGCATCCTCATGGCATTGCTTAGCTATCTGGAACCAAGGAGGTCACATTGACAGTGTTGAGGGAGAGACCAATGACTGAATGAGTCATGGATGGGTGAAATCTCTTGTACTGCTGGAGGTAGTCTCTCCAGGTTAGAAATGAGACAAATTGGCTGGGGGAGCTGTGGAGAAATGTGTTTTTCCACTGCCACTAAAGCTGATAGACAAATGTATTTTATTTCCCACAAAAAATTAAGAAAACAAAAATGTTTAGCTTTTATCAAAAAAAGTTATAGAATATTTTGGGTTTTGGTAGGAAAACTGAAATTTGAACACTTTTTAGATGTGGAAAAATGAAAATTTTTCAGATTTTGCTTTTTCTATAGTGTGTGTGTGTTTTTTTTTTAAACGAACACAGAAAATTTCTGTTTGACAAAAAGCCATTTTCCATCAATTTTTTTTTGATGATTTCCCAACCAGTTCTACTCCCCATCCTGAGCCTGGCCTGGTGATAAACTGCTCTCTCTCTCCCTCCAAACCACTCAGTCTCTCAGCCATCCCTTTCATAAGCACTAAAGTTACACAAAAATATTTATAATATATGTTTGAGACAGCTGAATCTTTCTCAGAGGGGACAAAAAGCAGAAAGAAGCTAGAAAAAGAAACCAACTTCCTTTAAATTGGCATAATCTCCCCAAAACCTCCTTGGCTACCGTGCCACTAAAGGCTTGTCCACATGTTCTGGCAAAGTGCACCAGGGGGGTATGATTTGCAAAGTGCACTAACACGCTGCTCTCCAACTGCCCCACGTAGACCCTGCTGGTGCGCTCTAAAAGGGCTTAAGTAGGACTTCAGTGTTTTATGATGTCAGCTCTCTGCACAGGCATGAATTTCAGCCTGAAGGTCAGTGACCACATGATGTACTGGTGGGAGTGGAGTTCTTTACTGTCTCTTTAAAATCTCACTGTCTTGCTTAGTTTATTGCTAAAGGTCTGCACGCAGCAGCTGGAAGAGGAAGCCGGATGCTATTCTGCCTGGTCTGTCATTAATGCACAAGGCACTGGATATCTCCTGAGAAAGCCTGCAAGGTTTCCATCCTTAATTGCAGATCAAAGAGGTTTGTAGAAGAAGCATCCACCTTTTTGAATGCTTATCTCAACCAGACCTTCTGACGCTTTTGAAGCTACCCCATCACTCACTAACCAGAGATCTCCTTTAGATAGTGAAATAAAATCCTCTTCAGTAGAACAGGTTGGTTATCAGTTTCTAAACACAATTTGCGCCTTTTGAATGACCCTCGTTTAGTGAATTGATCCTGCAGCCTTCATACCAGTAAGTAAATCATGCAAAATTGGGCTCTTAATTTGCCATTAACATGGGCATCCCTATAACTTTGCTTTCGGGCTGTTCCAAACAGGAAAGAATGTGTATGTGGATGTAATAAAACTCATTAGAGGTAAATAAATATATGCTTTATTCCACATTTAATGTATAGCTGTTGTATTAGGCTACAAATACTAACAAAAATCCAACATTTCCAAACAAAACACGCAGTCAGTAGAATATCAGCATTCTCTTTTCTTTTTGTACGGAGACAAGTTAGAGAACATGACACCCTTTTACTGGATCAAAAAATTTTAACAGAAACATTTTGGCTAAAAAAATCCCTGGTAATGTTTTTTTGTCCTGGAAGCTTATGTATTTTAAATTATTTATAGGTTGCCTCTTCGAGAACAATTTAGCATTTCCAAGTATTGGACCGAGGAAATAATCCCTAGGGAATAATTTGTCAAATTTCCCCACTTTTTTTGGATCACTGGATTCTTTAATGCATTCATTATTTGAAAGCATTTGCCAATTCTTTTGTGAAATTTCTCCCCCATGGGTGAAATTTCCTCAGTGTGCCACAGCTTTGGCTTTACGTTGCACACGGCAGCTCATGCTATCTCTGCAAGGGGGAACATTTCACACTTAAAGAACAGCTTGCAAACAATTATTTGGCAATTCACCTCAATCCAGTCCCTGGATCCTCCCGAGGCCACATGGGCCATGGAACCGATCCCTGAATTACAGCACTGGGCTGCTATTCCAACTCTGCGCTCTCATGATGACGAGGCAGAAGCACACCCATCTCAATTTGCCTCATGAACACAGCCAGGATTTAGGGGAAACAAACAAACAAACCCCACCCCCCCCAACAGTTCTCTCTGCAACAATTATCTCCCCATATTAACTGAGAGCCTGACCCAATGCCCATTGGAGTCAATGGAGGGGTCTTTCCACTGATGACTGCCATTGACTTTAATGGGCTTTGGATCAGGCCCTCGATAAGTGTATTTGAAAAGTGATTCCTTCAGTGGTATGAAGGATTCTGGGGAGAGAAAGGCTCTTTACGTAGTTCACTTGTTGCTTATCTCACAATGCCGCATGGGCAACACCATGACTCTCTCAGCAATGAACTTTACAGCCCCTGGAAAGGTGAAAACACTGTTGATGAAACACTAACCAAAGGCCAACAGGATCTTAGGAAAAAATATATTGATGTGAGATTAACAGATGTGCTTTAGCTAGCTCTTTATCCACTTTGCAATGTGGCCTGCATCTAGCCTTTATTGGATTCAGTAAATATTATCACATACAATAAATAAGTACGGGTTGAATCATCATACTAACTGGTGATTACTGAAGATGCAGTATATTATTTAACTTAGATTACATGGGGCTTTGGGACTTTGTGTTTGAAACCTCCATAAGGACTGGACATAGTACATTGACCAAATTCCTGCACATTTATGCCTGGTGTTGTAACTTGTTGGAATTGTATCTGGATTCTTGCTTGCTACATCATTTAGTTTTTTTGCCCTTTCGAATGTGTGGGTTTGATTTATGAGGGTGATTCCTACACGGGCAAGTGACAAGATTCCCCACAGTTAAGTGAAACCAAGAGCTGGAATACTGGTGGATGAAGATGGTGGAATACTGGTGGATTCATAGAATCATAGAATATCAGGGTTGGAAGGGACCTCAGGAGGTCATCTAGTCCAACCCCCTGCTCAAAGCAGGACCAATCCCCAATTTTTGCCCCAGATCCCTAAATGGCCCCCTCAAGGATTGAACTCGCAACCCTGGGTTTAGCAGGCCAAAGCTCAAACCACTGAGCTATCCCTCCCCCCCTAATATCAGGGTTGGAAGGGACCACAGGAAATCATCTAGTCTAACTCCCTGCTCAAAGCAGGGCCAATCCCCAATTTTTGCCCCGGTCCTTAAATGGCCTCCTCAAGGATTGAACTCACAACCCTGGGTTTAGCAGGCCAATGCTCAAACCACTGAGCAATCCCTCCCCCAATTCCCCACGGTTAAATGAAACCAAGAGCTGGAATACTTCTCATAACACAAGAATTAGTGGTCACCAATTGAAATTAATAGGCAGCCTCTTTGCCAGAGGATGTTGTGAAGGCCAAGACCATAACAGGGTTCAAAAAAGAACTAGATAAATTCATGGTGGACAGGTCCATCAATCACTATTAGCCAGGATGGACAGGAATGGTGTCCCTAGCCTCTGTTTTACAGAAGCTGGGAATGAGCAACAGGGGATGGATCACTTGATGATTACCTGTTCTGTTCATTCCCTTTGGGGCACCTGGCATTGGCCACTGTCAGAAGACAGGACACTGGGCTAGATGGACGTTTGGTATGACCCAGTAGGGCCATTCTTATTCTTATGGTGTAAATCGAAGTCACTCTATTGATATCAGTGGAGCGATGCCAATTTACACCAGTTGAGGATCTGTCCCATTGTCCTTTGTTCACTGAGCCTTTCAGGAAATGTGGCTGAAGCTTTTAAAATCCCTCCCAGAATTCATATTTGTAACTGTGTAATTAAAACAGGAATCCCCTCTCCCCTCGCTTGCTGGAGTGAATATTCACTAAAAATAGCTATTTGGACCCTACCATGCCTGCGTGGTTCCTTCATATTATTCTTGTTGTGTGAAGAGCAAACACCACAACACTTAACCTTTTGAGGGGCTTCTTGATTGGAATTTGCACCTTGAGGCTAAATGCTGAGCGTGAATAGAATTCTGGCCTATCTGCACGTTGTACTTTGAGCTCCTCTGGTTGACTGTTGCGTTGTGAGCACATCAAAAAATATGCCTCACCCCCTGTCATTCTGAACCTGTCTTCTGCATCTGAGAGCCATGAGATACTATTCTGGTCTTTCTCTCTATTTCTGGAAATGGTCTCATTGCGCCATACTCTTCTCAGTAGCCGGATTCCTCGCATCCCGCAGCTCTTTGTCTTAACATTTTGTGTTAACCCTTCTGCTGCCAAAGTGAGGGACAGAATTCAAGGTGGATCACCACAAGGAACAAAGGAACCAACACAAGACAAATTGACCCATTCATTGCTGGTGCTGTCCCACTTCAGCTGCGCTGGTGAGTCCATAACAGAGGAATGTTAGAACATACCTATCACATGTGGCCATGGAACAGGTGCATTCTACCTAGACGTTCTGGATACAGTCAGTAGCACGGCAGGTGCATTCTACCTGGAGGTGCCTGGTACATTCAACAGCACAGCAAGGGAAATCTACCCAGAGATAGCTAGGATATTGGGAAGCACAGCAGAGTCTGTGTACCTGAAAGAGGAAGTTCTCAGGCTTTGAAGTGGGTCAATTCACCAGGAAGAGCCCACCTGTGAAGGAAAGGAGGACTAGTGGCACCTTAGAGACTAACCAATTTATTTGAGCATAAGCTTTCGTGAGCTACAGCTCACTTCATCGGCTGTTCCATCTTTCTGAACCCTAAAATAAAAAATTCAGATTTTCCACTGACTCACCAGCTTCCCTGGGTACCTGCGCACATACACACACTGCTCATCATAATGTCAGAACCACAAAGGGGATGATAGAGAGGGTTAAACCTCCCCGAGGCCTTGCTGGAGATGCCTTTCCAGCCAGTGCAGGAAGAGACACTACTGTGGCCCAGTCTGAATGCTGATGACTCAACCTCCTCTCCCCTTTGCTTGTCTGCACACTGCTGGCTGAAGCATTATCACTGGGGTCCAAGCTGCTTGTTCTCAGCCATTAGGCACAGCACTGAGCTGAGAATGCAGAATTCGGTCATTTGTAACCCAGGCCAATTCTAGTCCCAGGTCTTGGTAGATATGAAAGATGAGAGTCTATCAATTCTCCGCCCCAGCTGATCTCACTCTCTCTTTTTGCTGCAAAAATATGAACCTAGATATATATATTTTCTTCGCTTGAGGGGAAACGTCACATGAAAATCAAAAGATTACACATTTTTTGAGCATGATGCAGACAAGCTCCTCTGAAGCTATGTGTCTACTCACAGCAGATCAGCCTTGCCCTCTGGCTGTTTGCAGTTTGTGAATGCTGTCACCTTTGATGGATTCCAAGAACTGTTCAAATACTTAGCTGAGTTCCAGAGTCAAACAGCACTGGAGATTGGGAAATGCTCTTGCTTTATTTTCAGTGTTAAATGCTTTATATGAGCTATGAATTCCTTCTCCTCGCCTGTTCCACTTCACTCTAGCTTTTCCCTCCTATTTCCTTCCCACTTTCTTCCTCCCCACTTCCAGCCTCAATTGTGCTTCTTGTCCATGCTCCTCACACACCTTCATCTCTGGGATGCCAGTGGACAATCACATTCTCCTGTCCTGAAAACATCCTCTCTAGGTTCCTGACTGAGACTTTAGAAGAGTCAAATAAGAGAATCACAAGAGAATCCAGCCAGATACTGTATTACAATAAGCCCAGTTCAGGGTGGGTAAGGACTTTTGTACTGGGTGTATACCTACCCAGTGTGGATGGGGCTGGGAATTTCAAAGGAATTTAAGGGAGTTAAGTGCCCAAATCCTGCTGGCATCTAATTCCCTTAGACATCCTTGAAAAATCTTCACCATGATTAATTAAACAAATATTCGGGGTGACGAAAATATTGAATATTGAAGCCTGGCTAAATCAGTCATTTAGCATCAACTTTATAATGGTGACAGGAGCCAAGGGGATTGCACTGGAGTAAATGGGGCCAGAATTTGGCACTGTGGTGCCATACCGATTATATTTTGGGCAAGAAGCTGCACTGATGTGTTTACAGCATGGTGCATGGGTGCTTCTTAGTGGACATGGAAAAGCTCCAGCTGTGGACCTCAAGGATAAGGCTCCCATGAAGGGATCTTCATCTGGATCCCAGGGGACAGGTACCCTCATCACAAAGACCACTGCATTTGCTGACAGCTTCAGCGAATGGACGATGGGGAGACAGAAATCCCCTCTTACACCTAGAGGGGGTGTTTCCAGGGAAGGGCAGAGGCACATGGGTAACATAGCCTGGGAGAGCATGAGCCAATGGCTCATTGCCACAGCATGGCTCGTGCCACATGTTCCACTGATAAGCCACGAACATCTGTCCCTAGGACTGTTGTGCCAACACTACTTGAATGAAGGCAATTGTTTCCCTTTAAGGACTAAACTAAAAAAAAAAAAAAAAAAAAAGAGGGGGAAATGCTCTGGAAACGAAGCCAGTTCAGATACCAAAGTCTGAAACAATGTACCTAAGACCTGGAGGCTTTTATTGGGTTGTGCACTGATTTCTAAGCCATTTGACTGAGCTCGTTTAAATAATTACAAATAAACCTCCCTCATAAAAAAACCCCAACACATTACACTGCAGTAATGGCCTGGGGCCGAGACTTTAAGGGAGTTAGGTGCTCAAATACTATTGAATTTAACCCCCTTGGTCCCTAAGCTCCTTTGAACATCCAAATCTCAAACCCAAGGGTAAGGCAGAGTATTTCAGATTGTTACTGCAGAATTCTGGAGTATTTTTTTAATAAGGGCTCACACAAACTAATAAAAAAGCCCAGCCAGCAGGGCAAATTTCATTCCAGCTGGGATTTGGATTCCTGTTAATGGGAAATCCCAGCAGGCCTTTAACTCCAATGGCACTGCCAGACTCAGCTATAATTACAAGCTTACTCTGCCTGTGTGGAAGTTGTTATGAGTGTCTGTGGGCAGAGGGGCACAGAGCAACAGTAAATCACCCAAACACAAGGTATGGGGCAGCAGGGAGGAGGCTCTAGTGTTCACCAAGTGCCGTTGTACAGGGCTCAAATTATGACCATGTGCTATTGTAAAACCATGATCTACAAACCAGCATCTAATTGCCATTAGTTCCAAGCTGGGGAAGGCCTGTAAGCACTGTAACATGCAAACAGCAATCATCCGGAGAGGCTTGTCTTAGGACCTCGGCGCAAATGCAGGAGAAACCAGGCTGGGGAGCCCCTGCCAGGGAGGTAGATCTGATGGTGAAGCCCACTATTAATTGCACATACAAGTCATAGCACTTGGGCATCTGTCTACTTACATGCCCCTCACCACTGGGGTATCCACAAACCTGAGCCTCACAACCCCCCTGTGGTGTAGGGCATTACCATCTCTATTTGGTAGAGATGAGGAGCAGGGTCCATTAAATGACGGCCCCAAAGTTGCACAGGAAAACTGTGGCCAAGCCGGGAATGGACCCCAGGTCTCCTGAGTCTTATCTCTATGCCCTTGCCACTTGATCAGTGTTTCTAAAGCAGTGGGCCACAAGCCCTCGGGAGAGCCTTTAAAGCCATTGTTGGGGTAGGGTGGGGGTGAGGTCATGAGGCATTAAAAATTTTTATTGCAGTCTACAGCAAGGAAAACCTCACTTCCCCACTGCCCACACATCCTGACTCTTCAAGGTGAAGAATTTCATCGCTTCCCAGAGCATCATACAGTTGAAGGCCAGGAGGAACGATTAGGTGGTCGAGCCTGATGTCCTGCATAGCATAGGCCATTAAACTTCACCCATATATTCTATGTTGAGCACAATGACTTTAGTGAAACTAAAGCATTTTAGTCCCCAGGAGACTAAACTGTTGTGTGCTGCAGAAAGTGAGCAGGAGGGACCCAGGCACTACCAGTGCCGGAGGCCCCTGCAGTGGCAGGGAATTGATTAGGTGGGATATGCCCAGGTAATCCTATCCGGCGATCCAGGCCCATGCTGCAGAGGAAGATGAAAAAACCCCCAAACTCCCTGACAATCTGACCTGGGGAAAAAATGCCTTCCTAACCCCAGATCTGGTGATGAGTGAGCTCCTGAGCATGTGTGTTCTCTGTCAACCTCTAGAAACACACACACACAAATCAATTATGTAGGCTTCATGTTGCGATCATCAATACATATTTTACTCTTATTTAAATATACCGGTGGGGTTGTGAGAATTTTTGACTTTGAATAAGTGGTTGTGAACTTGAAAAGTGTGAATAATACTGCACTAGACTACCCTTTCCATGTTAATGACTTACACGTGCCTGTAAACTCTCCCCCCAAATCAGATTCTATTACGCTGATACCCTTTGCTTATCTCCATGTCTGGTCCTCACATTTAGCTTGTCAATTTGTGTTGGGGTTTGAAATCAACACTGCACTATAGAAAAGACACATGCACACACATTTGCAAAGCTCACAGAGAAAAAACACTGAGAATCTAAAAAAGTTGCCCAAAACAGTCAAGGTACCTGTCTTGTTGTTTACCCAAGTCTCAGTCTCCCTTCTCTTTCTCTATGTGTTATGTTCCCTGGCTCTCCCCCTGCAGATCCATGCGTTAACAGCCTTGTGACAGACTGCTTGTTAATTGGGAGTCTCATAAAGGAATTATAACAATTTTTTTCTCAGGCTGGGCATCTATTGTAGTGCCTGTATTCAAAACAGAATCATTATGCTCACATTCTTAATAAGGCAGAATGAACCGCCAAGCTCTGTACCTGTCATTGTCCCTGTGCTGTGTAAGGAGTCGAACAGAGGGTGAACGCGTAGGGTTCCTTTGTGCTGGGAAAGAAAAACACAAGTGGAATGTAATTGGGCTTTCAAGGGTTATCACTTGTCAGCGGGAGGTGTAAACATAGAACAGCAGTGACTGGGAGAGGGAGAGGTTAGAGCCAGAGTTTCTTTGATACAGTGAAAGAGTTTTCTCCCCTTTGTTTGGTGACCAGCGACATGCTGCTGTGTTGTGTGTATGTCCTGTGCTCAGGAGGCAATTCCTTTGTGACAGATGCCACTCACCCCTTTTGAAAGCCAGCATGGTTACCCCACTGTCTGGCTGAAGTCAGGTCCTTTAGGAAGCAGTGCAGGTGCTCCAAACCAAGGGGAATAAATCAATAGCCACTTCACAAGCATTGCTTTTGCATCTCCACCTGGGGAGGTGACTTAATCTTTCTGTGCCTCGTTCCCCACCTGTAAAATGGGGGTAATTCCTCTCTCTGCTTAGATTAAGAACATAAGAACGGCCATACTGGATCAGACCAATGGTCCATCTAGCCCAGTATCCTGTTTTCTGACAGTGGCCAAAGCCAGGTGCTTCAGAGGGAGTGAACAGAACAGGGAATCATCAAGTGATCCATCTCCTGTCGCCCATTTCCGGCTTCGGACAAACACCATCCCTGCCCATCCTGGCGAATAGCCATTGATGGACCTATCCTCCATGAACTTATCTAGTTCTTTTTTGAATCCTGTTATAGTCTTGGTCTTCAACATCCTCTGGCAAGGAGTTCCACAGGTTCACTGTGCGTTGTGTGAAAAAATACTTCCTTTTGTTTGTTTTAAACCTGCTGCCTATTAATTTCTTTTGGTGACCCCCTGGTTCTTGTGTTATGAGAAGGAGTAAATAACACTTCCTTATTTACTTTCTCCACACCAGTCATGATTTTATAGACCTCTATCATATTCCCCCTTAGTCGTCTCTTTTCCAAGCTGAAAAGTCCCAGTCTTATTAATCTTGCCGCATCTAGAAGCTGTTCCATCCCCCTCATCATTTTTGTTGCCCTTTTCTGAACCTTTTCCAATTCCAATATATCTTTTTTGAGATGGGGCAACCACATCTGCACGCAGTATTCAAGATGTGGGCGTGCCATGGATTTATATAGGGGCAATAGGATATTTTCTGTCTTATTATCTATCCCTTTCTTGATGATTCCCAACATTCTGTTCACTTTTTTGACTGCCGCTGCACATTGATTGCAAGTTCTTTGGAGCAGGGACAGTCTCTCATGGTATGTACAGCACCAAACAGCAAAGGCCTCCAATCTCAGTTGGTGCTACTATGCTACTAATTATTGCTATTATTGGATCTGAGTTACTGAACCTCGTGGCTGATTTTGTAGCACTAGAGAGGAAGTATGGACAACTGTTGAATGACCAGTGCTGATACCTCAACGGCTGGCTTGACAGAGAGAGCTGGTTGCTGGTTATATTGCCATGCTGAGAGTTAATTATGAAATTTAACATCCCCTTCCAAGGGGATAGTGTAACTTCCCCTTCCACGTCTCTTCCAAGGGGATAGTGATTCAATCTCTTTTCTCCCCTGGGGATAAAAAGAGAAAATTCATGGATTCATCTCCTGTCCTGGGCCCTTTCTTGGGAAAATATGGTTCTTAATTCGGGATGAGGACAAAATAATTTAGGGAAAATGACAGTCTGGCTCTAGAAACAGACCAAGGCTTTTAAGATTGTAACTTTGTGTTAAAGTTCAGATAGGGATATCTCTCTTTTTGGGACTAGAACATCATCATGATGAATATTATTCACATGGCAATATTATTAATGAGTAATAAACATTTATACTGTATGTAGAGGCCCCAGTGTGCATGTCACAGTTCGTACCTGGAAGAACTTGCATTCTAGAGAGACGAGACAGGGCAAAAAGAAGGATTGTGATCCTCACTCTAATGATGGGGAACTGAGGTCACAGAGCAATGAAATGACTTGCCCAATGACAGAAGGACTTTCTGGGATAAAACCAGGAACTGAATCCCAATCCATGAACTCTGTGACAAATTGCCGACACTACTTTGGTGGGTCTCACGCTTTCTCTTCTTGGGGAGGGTTTAGGGCACCATTTCTCACCCCTGAACTGGGGTATTAACTGCCCCACTAGTGTCCTAGAGAAGGGGAGTGGAGAGGGAGGGACCTAGGCCCGCCCACCCTCTACTCTGGGTCCCAGCCCAGGGGCCCTAGGAAATAGTGGTAAACCGCTTGAACTAACGGTTCCTTCCCCTGGGTTACTTCCCTCTCCTGCCCTTCAGCTTGTGGGGCTTCCTGCCCTCCCTCTGCACAAACCAGGTGTCCCTTTAGCTAGGGTCTTGGTCTTCTCAGCCCACCACAGCATTCTCCAAACTCTCCTCTGCTTCCCTCCAAACTGCTCTCTGCTCCAACACCAATCCACTCTGCTTCAACTCCTTCTCTTGTCTGATTGAAGCAGGGGGGTGGGTGGCTGGGTGGGTACCAGGTGACTGGCTTCAGGTGCTCTAATTGGCTTCAGGTGCTTTAATTGGCTTCAGGTGCTTTAAAAGAAGGCTCCCTTCTAACATTCTCCTGCTGTTGCCCTCTGGCCATACTGTATCACAACTCTCAGTTAAGTGACTTAACCATGTTCATCTTCTGAAGTGTTGAGACTCCATGAACAAAGCTATTCTCTCAGCCCAGTTTTGCAGATTCAATTTGATAAATGGAATTATAACAGCAATGCCAATTTGTCATGGTTTCAGTGGAATTGTACCAGGGATGAATTTGGCCTGTAGAGTTTCAGATGCTTATTCATGCCAGTGACAAGTGAACCACTAATATTTAATGGTTTGAATTTGGATGAGCATCCAGAAATTCTGGTCTTTATTAAGACTATCCAGGCCTCTTAAACCAGCAGAACTTGGCTTGATGTCTCATAAGAATCATTCGCTCGTACTGATTGTGGCATTTCTGCCTCCAATTCTAGCTGTAAATGCCAGGAGATGAGTTCCCCTTTCAGCATGGCAGCAGGCCTCATTCTGGTCCCAGCCAGAGACCATAAGCAAATGAATAAAGTCACTTGTGTGAACATGTCAGAACCTTATACTGGTTCTGAGTTTGGCCATAAAAGGTTCCGTGTTTGGTTGTGAAAGGTGCTGAAGTAGCAATAGATCCAGACACACATTTCGGATCCAGGATTGCATCCAGATCTGACCTTTTCCAAAACACAGATGTATTCAGATCTGGGTCCAGGCCTAATTCAGGAGGTTTATTTTATCTACAGCGAATCCAGTAAACAGGGCACTGGACTTGGAATCAGGACTGCTGGGTTATTTTCCTAGCTCTGCCACATAATTGTTGGGTGGTCATAGGCAAGTCCCTTCCCTCCACTGTGCCTCAGTTTCCCCATCTGTAAAATGGAGATAATGATACTTCCCCACCTTCGTAAAGAACTCTGTAAAGCACTATATTATTATTATCCCATCCAAATCCAAACTTCCAATCTCTTTACATTCACCTATCACTAATACTAACATAACTTTCTCCTCCCTGAGCCTCCCTGACAAACAAAGACCCGAACCCTGATCTGACTTGCAGAGGGGACATGGCAGATTCCCCCTTCCTGCTTCCTTCTTCCTAGTCTGCAGGGGTATCCTATTTCTATTTAATCAGCCACTTCCTAGCCCCATTGTTTTCAGCCTCAGAAGTTTTAATCACTCCTGCACAAGGAGACAGTGTAGGTTGAGCAAACACTGATACTGCCTAACAACACACTGAGAATTCTGATATCTGCCAAGTTCTTTTTTTTCCTTTTTCTGCCCCTTGATGGATTTTTTTCCCTTGGCAAGATTTGTCTACGGAGCATAACTTCCCTGTATCTTGAGAAAGTCAGCATTCTCTTGGAGACAGCTTCAGTATTAATATCTCCAAACTCCAGAGCAAAGGGAGAGGGAAAGAAAGCCCGCACCAAACCACATCAGTAAAATGAGAAAGGCAAAGATTGCCCCATAAATAAGGACAGGTTGACGCTTCCTAAATTCATAGCTTTAGCACACAGCCAAGTGTCTCCTTTTTATCAGGGATTTGTTGACAA
Organism: Natator depressus; assembly: GCF_965152275.1. Classification (NCBI taxonomy): domain Eukaryota; kingdom Metazoa; phylum Chordata; order Testudines; family Cheloniidae; genus Natator; species Natator depressus. The sequence continues at coordinate 2,768,557 of NC_134259.1, forward strand.
GGGTTGCAAAAGGATCTACAAATAACACTGAGTGGCGCTATGAAAATGTATTTGTGGAACATTTCAGGATCAGGGCTTACCATTACATTGAAAAAAAATTCATCTTCGCAAAATGTTTTATTAGTATCCAAATTTTATGGCCACTCTCTTTTAATTTTTATTTATTTATTATTTTTGTTCCACACATGGTGAATTTGGCGCTGGTGGAAAAGCGGGGGCCTGACATCTGGGGGAGACTGCCATCTTCTGTTAACCTGTTGAACAGGTACAGTGTAGTGAACGGCAGCTCTAGATGTCCTCTCACCCATCTCATTGCACCACTCTCTACCTGGAAGGCCTCCAGCTTGAATCTCCATGCTCCATTTCTTCCTTGGCCTCTTGGCTAAGATGGCCAATGAGGTGCCATTTTTCATGTACCTACATGGTCCTCGTTACCATGGCATCTGAGCACCACACCAATCACGAATGGATTTGACCCTCACAACACCCCGGGGAGGTAGAGAACTTTTACAGATAGGTGCTAGCCCAGTGCCCTAGCTTATAGGGCCCCCTTTGTCACAATAACAGCACTTTGTACTTCTCTGGGAGGCAACATGGTGTACTGGTTAGAGTTGGTGATCCGGGGTTAAGCTTCCAAGACTGTATTCCCAGCTCATGGGAGGGGTTGCAGTGGATCACGGTTGGGTTCTTTCAGCAGCTCTCCCATGGATTTCCCATGTAATCTTGGGTGTATCATTTACAGACTTCTTTTCAAAAGCGACCTCTGGTTTTGGGGACCCCAGCTGGTTCCTGGCTTTCAGGAGGCGGAGCACCTGCTGCTGCCTGTCTGCAGTTACAGTCATGGGTATTCAGCAGCTCTGCTAATCAGGACCTAAGCTGCCCCAGACTGGGCACCCCAAAGTGGAAGCACCCAAACCAGGGGTTTATTTTCAAAATTCCAGCCTTAAGCTCCTGCAGTCTCGGTCCTCCCCTTCTGTGAAATGGGGATTATGATACTGACCCACCTTTGTAAAGGGCTTAGAAAGGCACGGATGAAAAGTGTGATCCACACGAGTGCCAAGTATTCCTAGTCTCAATAGCGTCTTTCACTGAAGGATCTTGATCCACTTCGTGATTGAAGCCTCACACGCAGGCCTTGGGGCGCAGGGGAAGCCAAAAGGCAACAACCTGTCCCTCGACCCAGAACCCACATGCTGTGTGTGGGAATCAGAGAGCTGGCCTGACAGTGGGCTTGATGCCTCCCTGGGACACAGGCGCGACCCTGCAAAAAGTTGCAAATGACTCCAGGAATGGCCACAACAGCCACAGCATGTGTTTGGCGCGGACAGCGAGTGAGCGAGATAGAGGACATGCTGCTGTCCATGGCCCAGCAGTCAGAATAGACTGGGGCACTAGGATTTGGGAGCAGCCCTAGTGCTGTCGGATCAGCCTCCCCCACTGGCTGCATGCAGCAAAGCGAGACTCGTGTTCCAGCCAGGGTGGAGGATGTGAGAGCAGTGACCAGAGTAACCCATGAGCTGGGGTGGCCATGATCTCCCTGATGGGGCAAAAGTAGAAAGGGGACCTTTACTGCAGCAGCAGTCATGCATGAACACGCTGAACCAGGAGCTGTTGGATGGCGCTGCACCTGAATGAACTGCAAAGAGGCCAGATCCTCCGCTGGTGTAAATTGGTGCCACCCTTTTGACTTCAGTGGAGCTGGGCTCATTTATGCCAGCAGGCGATCTGGCTTCTCATCTTCAAGGGAGAATTCCGGCCAACTTTGCCGAAGATCACAGGACCAGCGCACTGGTCTCACATGAGCGCTCCTCCTGTTTCTCTGCCTTTCATGCTTGCTAAGTCTATTTTCCCCTCCTCCTTTAGACACCGCAACGTGTTCTTGCTAGCTTTCTCCCTCCCTTTTACAGGCACCTGTGTCCTGGTGCAGGGTGAGAACTGGCTCAGGGTAAGCAGGGAACGCTCATCCCCCCTCCTTCCCTTCTCTGACCATGCTGCTGCAATTCCAACATGCGCAAGAGAAGTGATGATAAATTTCCAACAGTGGCATTGCAGACAGTCATAAATAATGCCTTGCTCTTTGGTGCCGGCAGTTTCCATTAGGGCTGTCTGGATTGGGCTGTTGATACCCCCAGTCTATGCTGGGGCCAGCAGTAAAATTTATCCGTGTGCTTTCTTCACCTCCTAAATCATCCCAACTGGAAGCCATATGGCAGATAATGCCTTAAAAAAAGCACATGACCAGCAGCAGCAGGCAGGAAGCCCCTCTGTAAAGTTAGAGGCCAGAGGAGAAGATGGAGGAGGAGGTACGAAGTTGCCATCCTCCTCCTCTCTAGGCTCTCAGCTTGTCTTCTTTGCAGCTTTCCCCAGTGCCTTTGGTTAACAGCTCCTGGTCCCCAAAGGACTGACAGGGGGACGATATGTGACAGGACCCAGTCCAGCTGGGGGAGAGCCCAGATTATAAGGCCTATTTTGCTTGGTCACAGACATAGTCCATTTGATTGGCTGCTATTTTGCACGTTGCACAGTCGTGTACAGCAATGCAAAGTGCAATGGCCACTTTCTACCACTGTAAACGACTGCAGCAGTGAACTGGATCCCTGGGGCTTAATTCCGCTCTTGCTTACAGCAGTTTTACACAGGTGTAACTTCAGTGGAGCTACTTCTGATTGACTCTGGTCTGAGCAATAGGATAACAGAGACAAGCGGACACTCCCCAGTCCTCTCAATTGGTGAAACAGCCTATGAGCAAATACTATTTAGCCAGTATTTTTCAGCTTGTGAAGTATTTGGTACACTTTAATTAGTCCTGGTGAGAGCCCTGTGAAGTAGGGCGCTATTATGCCCATTTTACAGATGGGGAAACTGAGGCATGGGGACAGACACCCAAGAGGGAATACAGAGGGGATCTAGGCTGGGATACCTTTCAGCCTCTCCAATAATCGGCCACCACTCTAGTAAATAAATATAAGTGTTAGGATACCACAAAAACATTAAACAGTGGCTTGGTGGATAAACTTGGTAATTAGGATCAATATATCTCAGCTGTGAGCCAGGAAAGGTAATGTTGGTTACCCAGTCTACCTCCCTGACATTCACTATGCGACTCCCACTAGTTTCTCATCTCCTCTGAGATTTCAGTGTTCGAAAAATAAATGCTCCCAGGAGTTCTAGAATTCCAAACACATTCAGGCATATCAGTTTTCAGGATCATTATTCTTTATACTTAAAGAGGCATAGCCATGGTTCTAGAAGATCCAAAATTTGACTTTAAAGGTATAATCCAAAGACGATCATCATCCAGGAATCTAAATATTTTTAAATTTACCACTTTATCAATGCAGGTAAAAGAAATAGATCTATGGAACTTGGTTCTCCAGGGCCAGGTACCCAGAGCAAAGCGAGGTGAAAGTGGGTGTAGATTCCTGCCAGATGGGAATACTGCCACATCACACCTACTTTGTCCAGGTGGAAATGACAATGGAAAGGGTATCGCCAAACCACTATACCCCATACTGGGTGGGGACCCCATTCTGAAAGAAATCTTTCCTGAACCTCCTCTTCTGGCCTTCAACCAACTCCCCACCTCTCCAAGCTCATCATCAGAAGCAAGCTCTCCACAGACCAGGATGCACCTTCTCAAAGCGGCACTAGATGCTGCCAGAACAACAGATACAAAACCTGTAGACACATCTCCACTGATCAACACCCCCAACACACCTTTCAAGATCCATGGGTCCTACACACACCTATCACAACATGTGGTGCACCTCATCCAGTGCACTAAATGCCCCAAGAGCAACAATGCGGGTGAAACCAGACAATTGCTACGCTCTGGAATGAACTCACACAGGAAAAGGATAAAAGACAACACCACCCTAACACTGGTGGATGAACACTTTTCACCAAGTGATCACTCTATATCTGACCTATCGGTGCTTGTCCTCAAACCTGTACAACACCTTCAAAAGATGAGCCTGGAAGCTTAAATTCATAACTTATTCGACCTGAATAAGAGCTCTGTGGAAGCTTAAAAGCTTGTCTCTGTTACCAACAGAAGTTGGTCCAATAAAAGATATTCTTCACCCACCTTGTCTCTGTAACAGAAAGGATAAAGTGGTTAAGAAACAGGCCCATTGTTTTTACAAAAAAGGCCTACACAAACACAATATTCTGTGCTCCCCCTGCTGGCAGTGCACTGCAATAGCAGTTGACATGCTCTTTTGCTCTCTGGTGATTTTGGGGCCACAGTTCAGTAATTAGTAGTATTCCTAGCGCTCTGTTGAAAAGGCTGCACACAAACAAAACTGCTTTGTGACAATAACAGCAATGCACAGCTTCATTTAAAACACAGGAAAAGAAATAAACAATTGGCATTTGCCAAATGGAAAAAGGACAAAATATGTAGGAAAAAAGTATTTTCAGATTTCTGGGAAGTTTTCACAAACAATGGGGAATAAAACACAAAAATTAAACCTGATTATATATTTCTGTATTACTTGACAGTGTCATTAAGGGAAAAAATACAGGCTGAATCCTTGACTTGGCAGACAACATCCAGTATAAATTGTGGACATTGGGTCTGGAGATTGAGCAGATAAAAAAAGAACCATGCATCCAGGAAAATACAGACATGTGTCACTCTTGAAGCCAGCTTTCTTTCCACACATCTTTAGCGTCAAGTCTCTGCTTTAAAATAAGTCTTCTATGCTCATTTAATTTCCTTTGCAACCATGAAACAAAGAAAAAGCCAATCACCCTGAAGGTGGGTTTTTCCATTCTTGGCAGTGACTTTTTCCCCCTTAGAACACACCCTATTGAATCAGCCATTTCCCTGCCAGTACACTGCCCCAGCAAGGGTTAAATATTCCATGGTCAGTAAGTGAAGCCATGTGGCTTTGAATGATTGGGCAACTTCAGGATCTCAATGTTGCATTCTGCAGGGGGTGCCTAGATGGAGACTTGCCTTGTAGAATCTTCCATGGTGAACTCTTGGGAACACATTAAATGAAGTGCCCTAAATTCGCTTAACTGTGCATTCCATTTGGCAGTAATAGGGCAGTTGCTGTATAATAGCAGAGTTGCTGGATAATAGAATAGTAGCTGCCTATTTATATTTTGATTATTAGGGATGTGTGTATTGCAGGCTTAATAACTGTGTAATATTTTATTGCATAATTGCTCAGCTTCAAGTATATTTTCATAATTAGCTGCTATTTAGTTAACGTAAATATCTTGCTTATTAAACATAGCAATACATTTCTCGTTGTGATAGTTATTTGCAGGAGAAGAACCAACATTAGCACAGCTTTCTGTTCTGGCACTGCTCTGAGGGTGACCACCTAACTAGAATTTGCTGTTATGTTTGAGGCGGGGGGTTTCATGGTGGGGAGTGTTTACTGTGCATTTTGGGAGTGAGTGTCTCTCTCGTTGTCAGTTTTGTGGATGTGGTGATACTGTGCCTGTGTGTGTATGTGCATGTGTGTCAATATGAATGGGCATGTATGCATGTCACACCTCTGTTTGCACACACACACATGCTCACCTGTGTGGGTATATGAAGCTGGTACTGCCATGAGAATGTGGAAATATGTCAAGAGACTATTAATTTTCCCTTATATTTACTGTGCTAGTTGCTGCTTGGTAAGGTGAGGTCTTTCGGGCAAGGACATCACCTCGTTACCTCTTTCTCTACAGAGATGTCTGGATTCTGTTAACGCTGGATGTCACAGACGCAAGGATCGCCGTGGCCAGGTCTGGAAGGAGAGAATGTGTGCAGTCATCTGGCCAGCTGCAGATGGACGTAGTCGTTGCTGAATTTATCTGGGTTCCCCTCCACATCATGGCTATTTGGGTCTCCCCACATAGCACTGAGAATCTAAAGGGACCTTAGTTACTTGTCCAAAAGTCACACACACAGTCTGTAGCAGGGCAAAGAACTGAATGCAAGTCTTGCAAGGCCCAAGATAGCCTCCTCACGGCTAGACCAATCCTTGGTGCCATGAAGCCCAACTGAGAGGGATCCAAAATATAGGCTGCTGGCAGGTAGCACAGGAAGTTGCTTTTCGCTACCTTTGAGCCAGGTTGTGGAGTCATTATTCAGATCGTTGGTGAGTTACTCACCTGGGCAACAATGGAATCACCTGGGTGAATAATTCCTCACTACTGTAAGGGGTTCTCAGCCTGGCCCTTCTCGATTAGACTTCCTTAGAAAAGAAGGTGCTAACAGTTTCTGTCAGACGAGCTCCCAGGTGTTCTCTGGTCTCTCTGACCATCCAGAACAGTGGGGTCAGAGTCATAGGCAGGGGGCCAATTGAGAAAAGTACTTGTGTGAATGGACCCAGTGCTTGCAAGGATGGTGGTGTGTTTCTGGTCCTGAACTTGGCTGGTTGTTCTTGATGACCTGGAAGCAGATGATGTGATGCTGGAAAAGCAGATGACAAGGAAGCTTTAGGTTCTGGGCATGAGTGGAGGTGGGCTGGGATGCCAAAGCAATTTATGGCCTGGAGAAGTTCTACAGGGCATGGCTCTTCCGCCTTTTTGGCAGAATAGCAGCAGGGCCTCTTTGCCTTCTTCAGAACTGTGGCAAAGCTTTGCTGAAATTCAAACAGAAAAAGAGAGAAATCTGTTTAATAAATGATCCTTCTCAATTACTCGCCCTGCCCCAGCTGTGAGTATAAGTCTGACATGAAGATTGCTCCTGCATTTGTGACATGAGGGCCCATTATGTACCTAAATAGACCTCTTGATACTTGGTACCTAAAGACTACAGTGATGAGTGCCACAGAAATATTGTCAGACAGACTGACTGAGTGAGGGGCGTTTTCTGACGCTGTTGGATGAAACCGTCCAAAGGGTTTTGTGCTTGTGTTTTCAGGCTCACAAATACTGGATAGGTTTCTTGTTTTGGTTCCTAAAGGCCACATTTCAGCATGTTTATTGTCCCTCTGCTTTACCGGGAAGGAAGGCTGAATGAGCGAATAACTCAGCTGCTGAGAACATGTTTATTATTATTATTTTATTTATTTATTTATTTTAGAGCTTTCGCAAAAACAGTGTGTACAAAAAAAAAAAAAAAAGCCCCAGTGCCAGGATGTATAATTCCTTCAGGAGCAAGGCTGATAGGAACACAAAAGCGTGCATGCTTCCACACTGTAACCAATATTTGCACATTGGAGTGACTAATTCACCACTCTGCACTGCAGAACAATAGGCATAATAGCAAAGTACATTAATGCAAAGTGCACTCGTCTGGTGCCTGGGTTATTTGACACATAAACAAGGAGAGGGGGAGGATTTGTATCTACCTGTATAACTGTACACCAAACAGCAGGTTACAAATGCGCTCAGAAAATGCTGACCCAGGGCTGCTCTTGTACCTCCTGCGCTGGATTGGCACATGATTTGCAGCACTGCGGGAGTTCTATAGCTGACCTCATTAGCAGTGCATTTCCTGGCTTGTTAGCATCATATTTGTATAATTTACGGCACCTTCGTTTTTATGGAATGTGTTCCTTGTAGAGCGTAATGGCAGCTATATATTTAACCTCTCCTCTTTAGGAATGTTGTTGCAGAAAGCAGCCTGGAGATATGAAAGGGATTTTTCCCCCCTCCCTTCTCTCCCCTCTGCATGCTTTTTTTTGTTTTTGTTTTTTTGGCCTGGCTGCTACATATCCAAATATATGTGCAACCTGTAAAGTGTTCATAAAAGGGAACGTGAAGCAGCACTTGGGGAACGGCAGCTTTTGCTGTAGCTTTCCCAAGGTCAAGCCCTTAAATCAACACGATGTCACTGTCCCAAAGCCAATACTCAGCTGTTGAAAGAGGAATGAGACTCTCACCAAAAAGAGGAAAGACGGTTTTGTGGTTACGGCACTGGGCTGAGCTGCTGGTGATCTAGGTTCAATTCCTAGCTCTACCACAAACTCACTGTGTGACTATGGGTGAGTCACTTACCCCCTTTGGTCCTCAATTCTTCTACTGTAAAAGAAGAACAATAATAATCTGACCCTTCTGCCTTGTCCACTTAGTGCGTTTGTGTCTGTACAGCACCTTGCACGTTGTGGCCCTGATGTTGAGTAGGGCTTCTAGAGGCTATAACGATGAAATCTTTGTTTCAAAGTGAAGAAGGGAGGACTTGGTTCCTGCAGACTTCTTTGAGCCATGGGGCAAGGATACTGTGATTATCAGACGCCAGGCACAGAGGGTAGAATTTCCCCCTTTGCAGAGGCCTACAGACATCTTAAATCTCTCTTAAACCCCAGGGAAGAATCAGAACTTGACAGAAAGCAGATATATTGAATAAGCAGGTGTCATTTTTAACATGGGTACTTTTTGGGATATAATTCCATTTCCACATACTGCCTTCTAGAGTAGAGTATAATTCCTTTCCATTCAGGGGAGGAAATCCCGTGTTTAAAAACCTGACCCAGCAGTATTGTTTAAAACCTGATCCATCACTAACCTGTGTGCTGATTTTCAGAGAGGTGCATGCAAGATGGGTATTGGGGTGTTTAGCTACTTGACTCGCATTAAAAATAATGGAGATACGTAACTGAAAAGCACCGAGACTCTTTGACAAGGTGATCCCTGCCAGAGTCCCCTTTAAAGGCTAAGAGGCCTTCTCAAGAACAGGTTTTGCAACAACAAATCCTGCATCTTGGCAGGGGGCTAGATTAGATTACCCTTGCAGTTCCTTGTACCCTGTGATATACATTCAAGAGCGTAGCAGCAGTGGATCCTGTATCTGGTTGCGTCTATTTAGCCACTGGCTCGGTGCTGCAATTTATACTTGTCTTTATCCTTATATGTTGCTCTCTGGGAATGTGATATATGCAATGGAGAGGTCATGCAAAGATTCTTGATGCTGCAAAACTAAATGCAACTTGGAGCACAGTTTCCAGCTGTGAATGCTACTAATTAACACCTACAAGGCAGGCCCTGACCTGAAAATATTGGTGTTCTCTTGAGAGTCAGAAGGATGCAGTACCAAAACCAGTGACGCTCCCTGTGGGGCTTGAGTTAATGCCGGTTTACATTAGTAACTTACCCATTATACCACCAACCTTGGCACAAGTTTAAAGCAAAATCTGTGACTAACGAATCCCAGTCTGGATTTCAGAATTGTGCTCATTTCTGGCTTTGTTGGTGCCTTTCAAAGTGGGCAGAACCAGTGAATCAACAAATTGAATAGAAAATGACCCCCGCAAAGCGACTGCATAATCATGGGACAGATGCCCAGCAAGTATAAATGAAGTCAGGGGATCAGAACCGTAGCTGGTGAAAACTGGAGTAGCTCCACTGGGGTAAAAAACAGTGAAGTTAGTGCTGGTGACGAGGAGCCAGGTGGACCGTCCTGGAGACTGGTGGCTTCTGTTTCGCCGCAGAATTTGTGCTTTATTATTATTGGTATTCGTTGTACTGGGGGGTAATAGGTGCCTATATAAGAAAAAGACCCCAAAATAGGGACTGTCCCTATAAAATCAGGACATCTGGTCACCCTAGCTGGGCACTGCACTAATACAGAATAAAATATGATCCCTGTCCCCAAAAGCTTGCGGTCTGCACAGCAAGAGCTGCAGCAGTGTAAGCTGCCCCATATCACTGTGCCTTTGTATTGACCTTGAGGGGCCATGACGACAGGAAAGACTCTAGTTCAGCTTTATAGCCCAGTCAGTCCTTGAACTCCAGGGAGGGTGCCAGCAGGTGTGCCAGTTAATGCCAGCTCTGATGTGCATCCTCTTAAAAGCTGGACTCAAGAAGGCATTTTTGGAGACCCAAGAAGCACTTTATTGAAATTTATGAGGCTTATGAAGAATACTAACATTCTTTAACTATCCATGTACATCCAGTTATATCTCGGGTATATAGCACTGCTGTAGCAAATGCCTCTCCCAGAAGGAACTGGACTGAGAACTCACCAGCTCATTTTATGCGGGTGAGTAATGTCTTTGAATGCTTGTGAGCTTGAGGAGCCTTCAGACTGGCAGGGTAGAGGTGAAAGGCTCTGTATGTCATCACTGGTGTCCTAAGCTGTCTCTCCCTGCACCTCCCCTCGTTCCTCATTTTTAATGAATTCTTTTGCATCCCACAGGGCTGTGTCTCCAAATAAGTGTCATTCCAACCTCATTTGATAATTGCTAACTAGGTGGGCATGGCAACTGCTTCCATATTCTGTCCAAATATCATCATCATCATATTAATCAATTCTACCACCGAGGCCTCATACTAAACTGCCAATTCTATGAAGCTGAAGTGAAAATTAAGAAGTGCTGGCGTTCTTCCCCAGGAGACAAAGTTCTCCGAGTCTGAGATACCGGATCTCCTCATGCTGCAGGGAGCTGTTTGCAAGGTTAAGAAGGGCCTGCTGTTCTCTTTGGAACCAGGTGCATCTTCATCTGCTCCTGCAGGTATGTCCCATGTCTTTTCCTGTAGCGGCAGTGTTTCTCTTCTGAGAAGGCCACCTTTTTGTTAGGGAATGAAACTACTAATCTGGATAAAATTAGATTAGTTCTGCACCTTCATCCACCACCATGCAAGCTCAACCCCTGCATTTCCAACCCATCTGAGATCCAGACTATGGCAAATCTCATAAGCATATGTGTGTGTGTGTGTGACTGTGAGATTTCTGGCCTGAGATCCAGATCAAGAGGTTGGATGTTTATCCCTAGGCCTCTGACGGCTAGAAGCTGGGACTGGATGACAGGGGATGGATCACTCAATAATTGCTCGGTTTTATTAATTCTCTCTGAAGCATCTGGCACTGGCCACTGTTGAAAGACAGGATACTGAGCTGGATGGACCATTGGTCTGACCGAGCAGGGTCATTTTCATATTCTTATATTTGTGTTTTAAGGCTCTGTCTCTTGTAGGACCATGTAACAGATCGGAGCATATGTCTATTTAGTTCAGGATCCTGTCTTGGAGAGTGGCCAGTACTGGATGCTTCAAAGCAAGATGCAAGAAATCTGTAACGGATAATTATAGAATAACCTGCCCATTGGTCAAGATTCTTCCTGTCTTCCATCAACTAGTGGTTTGCTTATGCTCGAAAACATGAGGATTCCTATCTTTTCAAATTTGGTTTTAATTGATGCTATCTAATGTAACAGCAGTGTTCCTCTTATCCATATAAATGCCCAACCCATCACTGTACCTATGAAGCTCTTGTTCTCAGTGATATCTTGTGGCAATGAGTTCTGCAGATTAATTATGAGTTGTGTAAAAATGTATTTCCCTAGTTGCCTTTCAGTTTAATTGCATGTCCCCTTGTTCTTGTATCGTGAGATGGGGTAGTTAGGAGCATCCGATTTACTTTCTCTGTCCCATTCATTATTTTTTATTCCTCTACCCTGTCCCCTCCTATCCTTCTCCTCTCTCAACTAAAAGAGCCACTGGTAGTTGAAACAAGCTGCTCCTACCAAAGGGAAGCTGCCTCCTTGGCTTTGCCTGTTCAGAATGCTGCCTGCCGGTTCACAGCTGGGATGCTGGCTGGACCTGCATGCAGGGTGCACACAACTGCCAAGTTGGTATGTCGATGATTTATTTATATGATCATAGTGTCTAGGAGCCCAAGTCATGGACCAGGACTCCACTGTGCAAGGTGCTGTACAAACAGAACCAAAACACAGTCCCTGCCCCAAAGAGCTTGATCGTGTCAGGCTGTGGTCAAAATAAATGAAATGGAAATACATTTCTCACTTCAACTAAGATGCAACCACTGATACCATCAAAGACCTTGGCCTTGATCCAGCAGTCAGGTCTGCATGGGCACAAGGGTCCAACTGCAGGATTGGGGCTTAAAAAGCCCTGTTTCTGCCACAAAGCAGACTCAGAGGAGAATTTCATTGGTATCTATTTATTTACCTCGATTCATATTGACAGGCACTTGCCCCATGCTCTGGGCATTGTTACTTTAAAATTCACATGATTCACCAACTTGGTTTAATAAACAGCCCCACCCACGCCTTATAATCACAGCTGACAAATAAGAATATTGATCCAATAAATAAGAGTCCTCCTTCCTTTAGGCCTTTGTGCAATGTCCTAGGCAACGAGCTGGACCTTGCCACCTGATTCCATTCTCATTTACACTGGAAACTCCACTGACTTCAGTGAAGTTACTCTGGATTTACGCCAGCAGAGGGGAGAGGAGAATCAGGCCACTGGGCTCTACCGTGGAAGGCAGACAAACCTTCCCAAGCAGCCCATGTCGGCACAGAACACTCAGCTCAGTCCAGATCAGCCCAAAACACACCCCTCAGCCCTGCCTGACACCCCCCGCCCCCCTCACACACACTTGAACCTAGCCCAGGTTGACACACCTCTTCCAGCCCAGCTCACACCAGTCAGCTCCTTCTCATTCTGTGGAGTCTGTCTCTCTCTCCCTCCTTACAAATGGCTTTGCAGCAGCCCTGGGAATGAAAGGCAGCACCAATAATGTCTCCATGGCTTCTTGTTAGCTGCACTCTAAGCAGGAAAGTGACTGGCCCTGACAATATAATTTACATTGCTGTATAAAACTATCTGTGGAAGCCAAGCTAATTTGTGCCAGATTAGGCTATTTGTCTCAGCCACTGTCTAACGGCACAATCTATCAGAGGGCTTTTCAAATATCGCTTTTCAAGCGTGCCCTTGAGAGGCAGGAATTGATTGGGATCTTAGAAAGCAAAATTACAGCAATAACTTAAAAGAAACAATAATTACTGAATCATACCAGTGTCAGCACTCTGCAAAACACGAAATAGCCATCAAACCCCAATCCAATATATTCTGAAGCAAATTTATTGAATGGAAAAAGCAGTTGAGTGAGGCTTTTTCCTCCCCCCTTTCCCTTCAGCCCCTCTCTCTCCCTGTACATATGGTTATCTCAAAACCACAAGTGAATGAGTCGATAATTCTTGTCATTGACTGCTCCATTTTCAGAGAGTCAAGAAAAGATCCATTAGCTCCCTCCTGGCTCGGTGTCTCTCCCCTTCCCCTCTAGTCATTTGCTAGTCTGTGCTCCTCAGGCAAACAAACATATATAACTAATCATCTGTTAAAACGTTGAGTCCCCTAATAAATCTCCGCAACTGAAATACTTTAATGGGTAATTAATTGATCCTGTTCCAGAGGAGTAATAAGATAATAAATTAGACAATATTTCACTCAGTTGTGTCAGTGTACTGCTAATGGTGCTGTAGGGCTAAGCTGAAGGATAATAAATTAGCCAGAAATTAACTGCTAAGAGCTTTCTGCAGAGAAATTGGCTGACAGGCAAGTCTCCATGATTTAGGGCCCTGATGCCATTGTGGTGTTCTCCACTCACCCCCCCCCCCGCCCCCCCCCAATATTAACTCCTGTTGGGAAGCCAGTGGCAGCTGATGCAGGAAATTCTGAGGACCTGGGCACTGCCAGTGATCAGGTGGGGGCAGTATTCCAGTGTGCAGTGCCCTGTACCATCAGAGCATTCCAAATATCTTCTGAGACGCTGTTCAGAGTCTGTTGGAAATCGGGCTCATCTTTATAATATTTAAACCATGTGGCAAGGAGCAATACATAGCGTGACTACATCATCAGCAGATTTATTGCAATCCAGTTGCGTTGCATGTAGGTAAATTACTTTTGTGCTGACTATAAAAACTGTCTCTATGGCAAGTTATTACCCATCCAGCTAACAAAAAGGAAATATTTTCCAGTGCATCTGCCATTTTTCACAGAAAGGTATGGTAGGAGCATGTAAAAATATGACATTATGGGACCAATCCGCAACTTGGGTAAAGCAGCATAGCTCTGTAGCTAGGATGGGGAGTGGGGAGAGATCTGGCCTCTTCAAAAGTTTAACACATTATAAAATTATCCAATGTTCCCTACATATGCACAGACACATGCCTTCTGAGGAGCAAAGAGGATGGGGATAATGATTTTTTTATTGTGCCAGAAGTATACTAGGTGCTTCACAGACAACAAAGGTGGGAAGATACTGTCCGTGCAGCAAAGAGTACACCTGCCCCATTTTAGGCCAAGATTTTAGAAACAGACTAGTGATTTGGGGGTCTTCATTTTTGGTTGCGCAACTTGAGGTCTCCCCACAAAGGGATCTAATTTTCAGAGGGAGGGCAAAACTCCCGTTGACTTCAGGGGAGTCAGGATTTTCCTGGTGGGAGGCTAGGTGCTTTCTGACAACCAGGCCCCATTAGCTCAAGCTAGACACCCCAAAATTACTTGGCCTTAGACATCACCCAGTGAGTGGGGGGTAGAACACAGGGAAGCTGGGACAGGGCAGATGAGGAAGATACCTGCAGCTGTGTGCTCACGGGGCTGCTCAGGCATGTCTACGTCATGGAAGTTCTGTTATGGTTCATAGCAACATCAGGAAAATAAAGATATGAGAGAGTGAATATCATTGAGGCAGGTCCTGCTAACAAAGCCCACTGAAGTTAATGGGAGTCCTTCCACTGACTTCAGTAGGCTCTGGCTCTGGTCTTTGTCGTGGGCCTTGTGTAAAAAGAGGTGAGTCTTCAGGGACAATTCAGATGAGGAGCCGGAAGCACATACAGTACTCTGCACGATCCATGTAAAATGAGGCATGGCACTAGATGCATGGCTGTCCATTGCAGGTATGACCTATTGGATTCAATTACGGGCAGGTAATTGAATCCATTCCCATCACAATGGTAACAGATTGCTTTGGTTGCAATGGTACACATGCTATCACCTGGGCGACCCCATACGAACCGGTCTCCATGGTTCAGTAAAATAATAGGGCCCATATGGGTGTAGATTGGTGGCATTCCACTGAAGTCAGTGCAGCTCTGCCAGTGTACATTGGCAGTGAATTTGGCCCACAATGCTGCAACATTTTCTCCTACCCAAAGCGCTGTGGAGAACTCCTGTGTCGGGCTGAATTAACAGGACAGAATGAATTTTTGATGCTGTATTTATGCCCCCTACATCTCATTCCTGGCTCTGACATATGTAAGGTTGCAATGGTCCTGGCTTTGGTTTAAGAGCAGCAGATCCAGTATTTTAATAGAGGCACCAGCTGCTCCGTAGCGGGAGAGGGCACTACACACAGGGAACAAGGCCCAGTAGGGTACAGCCATGAATGCTGAAGAAACCTCAGAGTGGCTGTGTGCTTGAAGGAATTGTACCGTAAACCTGCCTACCAATGCAGCCCATGTTTGATTCTGCTGGGGCTTGGAGAGGTGAGATGGATTGTCTCATCACCCCCTCCACACCAGTCCATTTATAACCCGCTAATCCCAACATTCGACAATTGGATAGCCTTTGATTGATGCTGAGCTGAAAATGGGCCTTGCAGATCCTCACCCTGTTATCAGCTCCTTTGCCATTCAAGGGAGAGCAGGAGGATTTGGGTCCACGGGCTGTGCCGGGAGCTTTGCAAATGCACTTCCTCCTCTTCCCTTTTCATTTTGGGCAGCTTTGATCACACCAGAGCTCAGAGGTGCCTATTAGCAAGGTGCTCTGGAGATTGATGGCATAATCCTCACATTCTCCACTCTCGCTTATGGCAGGCAAGGGAAGTCAGCCCCTGCATGTTTCAAAGCAATGCCAGGACTCCAGAAAATCACCCCCCCCATCCTTCTGAATCCCATCTCAGCAGACAGACAGCTTTTCTCTGGGGTACGGGAGGAGCAGAAGAGGGGAATGTTGCACTACAGAGTCCTGCGCTGCTCTGTGTAGAGAGAATAGCAACAGGATATTAACAGGTCCAATATCATTATACCACCATTTAGCATTCAGGGCCAGAGTGGCCCTAGGTGGGGCACCCCACTCAACAGGCCAGGGTCGACTGCACATTGCTCTTTCCATGTGGGCTGGGGTGGGGTGGGGGGCAAACTTCCCTAAAGAAATTAGAGAGGGAGATGGAGGAGGTGTGGCCAAAGAAGTGGCATCTCCAATGGCAGAGAGACTGGGTCCCACTAGCAGGGCACATTTCCTCTGGCACCCCCCAGCAGCACATCCAGAGACTCCACTCGTCCGGCCGAGAGACGTTCCTTTGACTTCTCAGCCTTGCTGGAAGGTCACCCCACTGCAGGAAATCACTAGCGATAGCAACGAGACAGGCACGCAAGAGCGGCAGGTCCAACGAGTGACACAGGGAGCGCGTCTCTCCTTGTGTTTGCCCTCTCTCTCTCTCTCCCCCTCTTCTCCTTCCCACTGCCATTGCTTCCTGATAGGAGGTGAAGGGAGTAATAATCAGCCGGGGCACCAGAAGAACTCACGGATGAGATTAAAAGCAAATCTAAGAAGAAAAATCATGGCACGGTTTATGTCTTCCTAATTAAAACCCCGCCAGTCTCCCTTCTCCCTCCTCCCCCTTTTCCAGCTAATGTTACACTAACGAGCTGAGTTTAGTGGCATTTATGTAGATAAAAGTCCTGATGATTGATCTCAATGGCTTGTTAAAATTAGTTTCAGTCCACCATATTGATTTAATTCCATTGCTTGAAAGTGCTAATTAATAATGATAATAAAAGTGTCTGGGCTCATTATTATCAGTAGGCAGATTGGGCAGGGGGCGGAGGGGTCTAGCTGCTTTAGTGTCACTTATTTCGTCCAAAGATGGCCTTTGAAAAGCCAGGGTGGGGGGAAGGGCAACAAGGGGGGAAAATTTGGCTTTGCCCTCCGTTGGTGTCGGGTGACTTTCCAGAGCTGCTTCTGCAACTAGATGCTTTTTACATTTGTCTTTGCAAAGAGGCGTTGGAGCTTTGAGGGCACCACCCAAGGGTGGGATGTATGTATGTATGATGACATATGGGATGTATTCCAGGATTTCCCTGTGGCATTTCTTGGGTTTCCTCCCAGCAGAGAAGCAGGATACTCCCCCTCCCCACAAGCTTAATTATATCGAGGTTTAAAGGCCTTCAATGCATCCTGCCTGTTATTGCTCTGTGGTGCCCCTTCTGTGCTTCTGACCAGATCTCGGGCATAACTGAAGCAGGCACGGCCTCTGAAGAATCAGCCATGCAAGATCTTTTCTGCTGCTAGGGCACAAGCGCTGTTTCCTTGATCAGTGTGAACATGGATTTTGAAAGTGCTTGTGGTTAAGGCACAGGGACTAGGAGTCAGAATTCATGGGGGTCTGCCCCTCACAGGTTCTCTGGGTGTTGAATGAGGCTAACGTCTAACCCAGCTCAGACTTGTCTGTGAATCCCTAGGTGAAAGGCACCAGAGAAAGGCAAAGAATCTATGACATAAAACTACCCACCAACTATTTCGGGGGCTGCTCTGCAGCACACTCTGGCTAGCATAGTTCAAAGCTTACCGGGACCAACCATATTTAGCTAGCCCAGCTTCAGCCATAGTAGGGACAAGACCTTGGTGCACAGGCTAAACCTGCTAAAGGCAGTATAATGAATCAGGTATGTGGAGCCACCCCGCCACCCACCTGTGTGGTGCACCAAGGAAGCACATAAAGGGGATCTCAGATGCAGAGTGTGGGGGGGAGGGAGGTGATACAAGCTATATAGACCCAGCTGGCAGGATTGTTCTACAGAGGAAGGCGTCTGTCAGCATCACTCCAGTTGAAGCAGAGAGACAGAGCCAGGTTCCTGAGTCTCAGGAAGGCTTTGAAGGTGTCAGGAGAATGTCAAGCGGAAGGTGTGATCTGAAAACATTGCTTCAGGCTGTTTTCATAATAAGAAATTGCACACAGCAGAGAATCAGCAATCACCCTCCATCAGGTGCCTCGAGCATCAGAGCTTGTCTCTTGCTACCCCCACCAACTAGACACCAGCTGCCAAATCCTCACGGGTGGGCAGGGCCTGAAGCCCACAGGTGCATTGTGGGAGAGAGGGGTAGCAATCGCTACAGAGATGTGTGACTGTCCCCACTGCCACAGCATAGATTATAGTTGGGGGAACCACCAAATGACGAGAGTCGAGGTACTGCTGGTATAAGTGTGTTCAGGAACTTCTCTGAACTATCTAGGTCTGCAGCACAGAGCTGAGTTATTTGCACATCTATTTACCTTGGCCTGACAGGACTATGGGCACAACTATTCATAACCCACTGTGAAGTGTGTGTTACCAGGACCCTGTCCCACCTGATCCACAAAATTTGAGAAGTCTGCTACAGCTGCCAGCTAGGGGCTGTAATCCTTTCGCTCAAGCTGTTGAGGGTCAGTGCTTTAGAACTGGAAGGTTTGGGTTCAGTTACCAGCTATGATGATATCCACTACCTATTCCCCTGGGTTTCTGAGGATCAGGGTGAGCAGTTTGGTGACTCTTAGATTTTACGGTCGTCTTCATATTGTCTGGGCATATATGACGTTATGAACGAGGTTCTGGAGTGGCCTTCCAATAAGAGGAGTTGGGACAAACAATCTAACTAGTCTGAAGATGGAGCTTGATAAGTTTATGAAGGGGATTATACAATGGGGTTGCCTGTGATAGCAGGGGACTGGACTTGATGACCCAGGAGATCCCTTTCAATCCTACGGTCCTATGGGCTGAAGAGGTTTTGATTTGTTCAGGCTCCGTTGTATTGCGGCCTAGCGGAGAGTCTGTGGTTCATAAGGAGAGTATTTATATGGCTGTGCTTTTTGACTCATGCACAGTGCCTAGGACTTCCCTGGGTATCCATATGTTAATATACATCCAGAGTGAAATCCTGACCCTGTTGTACTCAATACAAGTTGTCCCATAGACTTCACTGGAATCCAGATTTCCCCATGTCTCTACCTCCGTTTCTATATATGCTCCAGAGCCAAATTAAGCCCATAGATATGTGTACACAGGGCCAGATTTACAAACAAGCCCAGGGTTGGATTTTCAAATGTTTAGTGCACAAATTTGGATCAGATTCTCAAAAGAGGCCTGCTCCCAACATGCACCCATCATAATAAGCTCTTTTACTGAAGTGGTCAACAGCTCCAGCCAGTTTCATTGGCAATTGCACCTGCTTATGCCAGGGCAGCATTTGGCTTGGTGTGTTTGTAAACTGAGTCACTGTTTTCAGCCTGTCCTTTAATTAGGCTCTCATTAGAGCTCTTTGTGCTTCTGAAAATGTTTTGCATTGAGAAGATTTTTTTTTTTTAAAAAAGGAAGACTTTTAAAGACACCACAATGCTCCAAACTGCAGAGTCACCGAGTGGCTCTAATTAAGGAATTTGCAGAGAATGCATTACCTGCAAAATGACTTTCAAGCCCTCCTTTGGATGCCTGCTGTCTCCAGCTGCTGAAGCTGCTTTCCTCGAGAAATTAATTAGTGTAATTAATATATTTATGCAATCATTCAAAATACTGATTACAGACAACTTCAGAGAAAAGTTTTAATGATGATGAGCCCTTTTACAAAGGCTCAAACATTTGTAGCTACAATTGGTTCTTTCTTATTTAGTTATTTATTTTATTTATAGGCCAACTACCTCAGTCCCATCAGCAGTATCCTTCATATTCTAGCTACATATTTCTGTGACTCCCCCACTGTAGTATCTGGGCACCTCACAAAAATTAATCTACCTTCACAACACCACTGTGAGGTATGTCAAATTAATTATTATTATTTCTTTATATTGTGTTGGTTCCTCAGAGCCCAAGTCATGGACAGGAACCCCATTGTGCTAGGTGCTGTACACACACATATGGGGAAAATGAGGCCAAGGAGGTTAAGTGACTCAACCAAGGTCATAAAGAGAAGAGCTGGTAAGTTAACCCAGATCTCCTGAGTCACAGACCAGTGCCTTAATGCACCTGCTTTTCAAAACCTCAAATCCAAAAATATTTATTCAATTAATTTGCACCTTGTAGGGAAAGAGTCTCTTAATTTCTCCACTAATTGATGAGTGTAGGATGTGAAATTCACCACAGGAAGAGGGACTGTGCAAGGCTTGCGGGTGTTAAGTGGAGCCCAGGCCTTGTGCACAGCATGAATTTCACTCTCAGTAAAAAATGAAGAAGAGCCGTCCCCAAAGGGCCTTCATCTGTTTCTAGAAATGAGAAATTACGGTTCTGAGATACCTAGAGGAATTTTTGTTCCTGCCATTGGGCTTCCAACTGTCTAGCTAATGCCAACAGAACTATGCTGCCCAAGCAAGCACAGGAACCCTTTCCAGGCCAATTTAGCAGACTTGGGTGGTCCAGCTCATTAGGAGAGGCACCCAAGGATTTGGAGACTTCTTCAAATCTTGTGCAGCTCACCCACTACTAGTTATGAGATGAGATTTGAAGGAAGAAGGAAGCAAGGGGTAAGCATAGAGGACACCAGGATACAAGGATCCTGCAAGGAATAGACAGGATGCAAATAATATGCATGAGCACATGCAGCTCTAGCGTTAGTCAGTGATGATAGCGATTTCCTGGAAGAAGTTGACATCACCTCTGTGTTCAACGTGAGAACTTCGCTGGCAGGAATAAATCAGGCCAGGAGAGAATGCTCTCCGTGCCCCTCTCTCTGTTGTTTGCTCTTGTTTTTTCATGCTGTCTCTTGTTTCTTAGGCTTTTTTTTTTTCATTCTTTCTCTCTCATCCATCATTTTCTCATTCCCCCTCTCTCATATGCAGCGACTCAGCTAATGGAGTCTGCAGTAATTCAGTCCTGCTTGACAGCGGCTATAATTTCAGTAAATAATTATGGGGCTTGATTTTGCTTCCACCTCCTGGAGTGCAGCTGCATAAACTTGTCCCAAGGCTGGGTGGTTAATTAGCAAGGGGACTCTGTAATGGTCCCATGAGTACTGGGCTTACAGGACCTGGACCCAAGAAAATCCTGCCTTCCCCACTAATACTGGGAGGGATGATGACATTGACCTTGTGGGTGTGTGTTATGAAACCCACTTTCGGCTTGATCCACATAGGATGTGAGTCTGTTACAGCCCCCAGCTATTGCATCTGGCTTTTTAGCTCAAGCTGTCAAGGCTCATGCTTTGAACACAGGAGAGCCGCAGTGTCCGTCAGCTCTGGCCAAGGGTTTCTGATGGAACTATCCCATGGCCTAGAACCTTGCAGCTGGCAGACACACGGGTACCTTTCCCAGGCTAGCCAGATGCTTGAGGCACAGGAGGTGGTGTTGGCCCGACTTTTGCTCAGAACACACTGGGAAAATCAGACTCTGAGGGAGCAGAAGAAACAATCTTGATGAAGGCTGATTGGCCTACAGGTGAGAAGGAAAGAATAAAGTCCCTGAGCTCCTCTCTACCTGTAGAATTTCTGCCCACTTCTCTCCTCCTCCCCTATCCAGCACAGCCATGGGCCCTTAGCATAGTTAATTCCAGCTACATCCTAGAATCGTTTGTGCTAGCTAAGATAGCAGCTCCTTTATTGTGCAGTTGTAGCCACTGCACCTACATAGACAGACAGATAGAAGTAAGGGATTTGGAGGTGGACTCAAGTCAGGGGAGAACTACAGCTGTGCAAATAACTGATTTTGTGGTTCTCTGGCTGAACCCAAAATATAGAACAGATATATGGTTTGGGGTCAAACAAAATGTTTCATTTCATTTTTGAGTTTTTTAACGTTTAAAAAACAAAACGGAAGTGAAATGAATAATGAAAAGTCGTTTTGAACTGAAAAATTGAAACATTTAATTTAGAAAATGTCCAAAATGAAACATTTTGATTATTTCTGATTTTTTTCCCCCCAACCAAAAGAATTTTGCAAATTTGCAAAATGTTTCAGTTGACCTGAAACTGCATTTTTCAGCAAACAAATGTTTAGTCCAAAAATTTCTCCCCCGCTCTAGGGGAGTTTTAGGACTCGGGTCCTGAGTGTTTGCTGACCCAAATCAGACTGATTTGTGTGTGTGGATAGACGGGGGTTTAGGCTCAAACCTGAGTCAGAGTGTATGGTGAGTGTGCAATGTACATATAGCCACCGGGGCTCTAGACCAGATCTCCATCTGTCTGGGGTAGGATTAGGGGGAGTCTAATTCCCAGGCTCAGCTGCCTCCCAATGGGCTTATAACTTGAACTGCCTTTTCTTAAGAGGTTTGCTTCTGAACAGTACTCTCTCTCTCTCTCTCTCTCTCACACACACACACACACTCACTCTTCATGAGTATGTTAGCTCTTTGCCTCCTGTTGGTGAAGTGATGCAGGGGAACATTGTAATAAACCACGATTGCTTTCAAATGCACATAAAGGAAAAACTAAAGCAAAATCTAAAATATTAGCTATGACAGAGGCAGTGTTGTCTAGAAGCCAGGGTTCTAGACTGCGACTGCGGAGACTTGGGCCCTAATCCTTGCTTGGCCACTGATATGCTGTGTGACCTTGGACAAGTCACTTTCCCTCCTACCCTTTTTCTTCCTGGCCTATTTAGATTGTAAGCTCTTGGGGGAAGGAAGTGACAGTGTCCAGTACAATGGGACCCCGATCTCTTTATTGGCTGTAATATAAATAATAAGTAATATATCAGTGAACTACACAAATCAGAGGAAGCATGTTCTAGGATAGAACATGGGGCTGGGACTCCTGGGTCCTGTTCCTGTGTGTTCCACTGACTCACTGCATGACTCTGGCCGTGTCTCTTCACTTCTCTGTGCCCATGTCTCCTTATGGGGAGTGTGATAAGAGAGCTGGAGCTGTAGGAAATGCAGGGAGTTTGGCCTACAGAGGGAGCTGAGGGAACAGTTCCAAGCGAGCTCCAAAATCCAAAGCAAAGCTCATTTGGAACGACTGGGGTGCATATTACAACTGCAAATTTCACGGGGGGCTGTCCCACGCCCACAATCAGTCCCAGTTCACTCAAACGGGACTCCTACAATGGCCCAAATGCAATACCATCCCTCCACACTTCATGGAGGTGAGCAGATGATTGCACTGAGGAAAAGTTCCTTCACTCAGGCAATTTGACTGACCAAGGAGAAGACAAATCAAAGACCAGATAAGTCCAGTAATTCCCCCCTGGCTTTTCAGGCAGCAAGAACATGGATAAACATTTCCAGTTCCTTTGGTCTTGGCTGAAAACAAAGTGAAGGTCTCTGAGTTCTCCTATAAATGGTAATGATAACACAATTATCATGCAAAACAAAAATTAAGTTTAATGGTGCAAAGCCAGGGTGTACTGTGGAGGTAATTCATATTAATTATGTTTGGATTAAAAGCTTATTTCTTTTGTTACCATCTGCAAGTAGGAACTTAGCTGTAAAAAAAGCTGCATATAATTATGGCATCTTATGGAGGAGCAGTGTCGAACTTAATGGAGCATCCCCGTTCTCTCTGGGCACCCAACAAGCGGTAATATTTCACACTTTATGAAATACAGAAGAAATAAATTATCGGTTTAGTGATAAGAATTACTTGGGCTCATAATGAAATCTGATTGGCTAGTTAATACGCTCAGAACCGCGGACCTGAGCAGCACAAAAAATGGGAAAATAGAACATGACCCATTTTCTTTGCAATTCGGGAGCTAAGTGGGCAAAAATATTCAACGGTATAGTCCAGTGTGTAGGGAAGTAGCCTAGGACATGGGACCTCCGCTCTGTGACTCATAGACTTTAATCCAGAAGGGATCATTGTGATTATTTAGTTTGACTTCCTGCACACTTTAGGCCACAGAACCTCACCCATCCACTCCTGTAATAGGCCCATAACTCCTGGCTAAGTTACTGAAGTCCTCAAATCTTGATTTAAAGACTTCAAGTTACAGAGAATCCACCATTTACACTAGTTCAAACCAGGAATCGACCCCCATGCTCCATGCTGCAGAGAAAGGCATACCTCCCTGCCTTCCCCCGGTCTCTGCCAATCTGACCTGGGGGAAAATTCCTTCCCAACCCCCAGCAGCAATCAGTTAGACCCTGAGCATGTGGGTGAGACCCACCACCCAGATGCCTGGGAAAGAGTTCTCCGTAGTAACTCAGAGCTCTCCCCATCTAGTGTCCCATCTCCAGCTGTGGGAGATATTTGCTAGTAGCTGAGATGGATGGGCCATATGCCATTGTAGGCAGCCTCATACCATCCCTGCCATAAATGTATCCAGCTCAGTCTTGAAACAAGTCAGTGTTTTGCCCCCACTACTCCCCCTGGAAGGCAGTTTCATAACTTCACTCCTCTGATGGTTAGAAACCTTCATTTATTTAATTGACCTCCTGTATGCCCTTGGGTAAGTCACTTCCCCTCTCTATGCCTGTTTCCCTTCTCACCTTTAGCCATTCTCATCTGCTTAGAGTGTAAGTTCTTTGGGCAGGGACTGTCTCTCACTATGTGCTTGTACAGCGCCTAGCACCATGGGGCCTCTAGATTCAGCTGTGATACCAATAACACCAATAGACACTGATGAAAGTGATGTGATCCTCTAGCGTACAACTATTATTCTATCCTATTCTGAATCATTCTGTTCCCACACCTGATTGGGACGTCAGTCCTGATTAGCACCTAGAGCTCCCATTCTACATAAATAGTAAATAATAATAATAATAATTAATAATAATTTTGGTGGTTTCATTAAACATGCTAAATTTATTTGGATTTGTCTCAAAATGTGGTTGCCTTTTGCGTTTCTTTTGTTTGCCAAAGTGAATCAGCAAAAGTTTCTTAGTGGCAAAAACAACCAACCCAAACTGATGTAAAACTTCCAAGTTATTCCCAGAGATCAGCTCAGTATATCTAAAACCTATTTCCGCCACTACATATTACAGCGGCATCTAGAGACTTCAGTGAGATTAGGGCTCCATTCTGCTGGGTGCTGGACAAACATATAGCTAGAGACAGTCTCTGTGCAAAGAGCTTACAATCTAAATAGACCAGATGGATGAAGGTTGGGAGGGGAAACAAGCTCAGAGAGGGGAAATGATCCCACCCACCCCCAAGGTCATACAGCAGATCAATGAAGGGCCAGGACTTAGAGCCCAGGTCTCCTAACACAAGGCTTCTATCCCCTGGAACTCTGCCTTTCTTTAATGTATGCTTGCTAATCCTGTTGCCATTTAAGTGTGAGACCAAGATACTGACTGTATTTGAATTATGGTTGAAGTTTCAGGTTTGGTTTCGTTCACATTATGGATGAAGCTTTGGGCTTATGTTCAAGGTTTGGATGGAGATTCAGGGTTTGATTCAAGCGGATTCCTTATCTTCACTCCTTTCTACGAATTCCATTTTAGCTGTGTATTGCTGTACCTGATACACAGTGCAGAATTTCCTTAGGGTTTTTAACTTGCATCGACACCCTCATTAGTGTTATCTGGTTATTGATCGGTGAATTAAACATTCTATAGCTGGGCCTTAAGGTCTTGAACTAATAGACCATAATGACCTAAAAGAGCCATCCAGTTCTATAATATAGATTGCAATCCATTCCATGACTGAGCAATCCAGGTCAGCATTTATGGCGTTCCTTTGTGATGGCATGAGGGACAAGGGTGTTGTCCCTATACAATTTCACTCACCTGGTGTAGGTGCACCATAGCAGTAAGAGACCCATGGAGAAGACAGGGTGAGGTCTCTGTCTATAGCCAGCAGGTGCAATGAATAGTCACCTCTGGAAATGTTACAACAAAGCCCTGTTTCTTTTATACCTGTTGGGAATACTAAGGAAATGCATCCGATGAAGTGAGTTGTAGCTCACGAAAGCTTATGCTCAACAAAATTTGTTAGTCTTTTAAGGAAAAGAAGAGGTAACTAGCTGCTTCAGCTTTCTGGCCTCAGACAACACAATCCTGCCTGTCCACACACGTAAGCGTGTGCATGTGCAGATGGCATTGTATGATCTTCCATGATAGTGTTTGGGCCTGTAGTTTTATATCATTGGCCGGTTTTACATCCACTGGCTTCCGTGGTGTTTCTCCTCATGTACAGTGGTGTGATTGAGAGGAGGGTCAACACCTCGAGCTCTGCATTTCACCTGTTCTGCCTTCCCACTGAAGAGAAGAGTCTTGCAGGAAATGCACCTCATCACGGAAAGCGATTACTTTCTTGTCTGTGACAAATATCCTGTATTCTTTAGTTATGGTCCAGGTGACTGAACACTTCAATCAATCCCTTTGAGTGGAAATCCAGCTGAGGAGGGAAAAAAGATGTACAGTAAATGGCCCCTGTAAATGCAGGAATTGGCTTTTAAAAGGAGAGCAGGCAAGACAGCATCAGAGGAGAAAATTGACTTGACACCTTGCACTGCTCACCCCATCTAAAAAGAAAAGGAGGACTTGTGGCACCTTAGAGACTAACCAATTTATTTGAGCATGAGCTTTCGTGAGCTACAGCTCACTTCATCGGATGCTCACGAAAGCTCATGCTCAAATAAATTGGTTAGTCTCTAAGGTGCCACAAGTACTCCTTTTCTTTTTGCGAATACAGACTAACACGGCTGCTACTCTGACACCCCATCTAAGACAGCCTTGATAATTCTAGTCCCATGCATTGACTCAGCAGGGTTATCCCATTACTGTTAGTGAGGTCAGTCCTCTATTGTGCTAGGCACTGTACAAAACCATAGTGAGACATAGTTCCTGTCCTGAAGAGCTTATGTTCTAAATAGAGAAGACTTGGTATGGAAACAGAGAGATGAAGTGACTTGTCCAAGAACACACCATAAGTCAAGCAGCAGAGCTAGGAATAAAGCCCAGATCCCTGTGTCCAAGCAAGTGCCCTACCCACTGGACTACACTGCCCCTCTGATTGAATCACATAAAGCAGCTAGAAGAGGAGGGAGAGTGGATTGGGGTACTATGTAATCCTGTTGGTACTCTCTGGTGCATGGCAACGGACACTTGAAAAGCTCCAATCTCTTCTCCAATAGTTGAATGACTAGTAAGGAAAATGCTGTCAGGGGAGGATCCTGCACTCTTTACTCAGGCAATATTCCCATTGAGACTTCTGCAGTTTCCCTTTGCTTATGAGAGTAGGACTCAGTGTTTAATTAATACCAAATAAAAATTACCCGTTGGGCTGATGGGTCTGCATCCATCCTATTCTTGCACCATGCCTGTCACCAGAGCATCTGAGTGGCTCCTGGTGGTGGGCCTTTGGATAGTGTCTGTTTTATTAGAATCCTGTGGTATATTGAAAACTGTGTTAAAATTACAAGCTATCACTTTAAATTGCAAGTGGGTTCCTGGTCCTGCTGGCAGGCTGGAGGGCTCTGGAGATAAGAATATGAGATGTGTCCTCAGCAGAGTCAGTCTGCAGAGAGCCAACCTAGAGTAACGTGGGCTCTGCCTTAGGGAGCAGCCTGCTTTATCTGTCTCTGGTTTTGGTTATTGGTGTTAAGGTTCTGGATTTTAAAGTAGTGTTATGTTGCAACCTTCCAGCAAGATTATTTCACGTTTTTTTTAATCTAACTTCACTGTGTATATGCCATGAATCCTTGCAGTAACAAACTGTCAGGGCCAAATTGTAGACCTCACATTGTAATTGAGTCTCTGCCAAAAGGTGGCACACACATCTGCACCAAGAGCCAAAATGAGTGAAGCCCCAAATCTTGCTAGCATCAAGCTATCAACAGGCCTGTGTGAAAGGGGAGGGGTAGTTCCAAAAATGGCACACAGGTGCCTCAGTTTGTATCTTATATTAACCCTGGTTCAAATACTAGCAGGAGATGGGCAGAATTGGAGATGGTTCCAGCTCAGGTCCCATTTATCCGAATCCCTCATATTTAGAGTGATTATCTATCTATTTCTTCATCCTCCACCATTCCTGTAGCATTGGAACATCCCAGAGACATCAGTGGATTTATTCTCCCAACCCCTCAGGAGGTAGGGAAGTGCTAGAACCCCGTTCTACAGATGTGGCCCAGAGAAGGGATGTGATTTTCCCAAGGTCACACAGGGAGCCTGTGGCAGAGATGGGAACGGAACCCAGGTCTGGCCCATCTCTAATCCTCACACGATCGCTTTGCTCTGTAGAGGATTATGGTAATTCTTTCCAAAGCACCTGTTGCTTCTGATGTTTGTCAGAAGGATATTTGTTAGTCCATTTTGTTTACTAAAGACCACGGTATTCTAAAAGCCAAAGAGGCAGCGTTTCTTGGAAGCTGTATTGCAGAGCTTCCCTGAGCAGAGGGAATGCTAGCACCCAGTCAACAGAATGAATGCCATAGAGCCTTTACAGGGAAGCAGGTTTATTGCTCCCTACCCCGAGGTTGCTGTGCCCTCTGCAGGACTGCACTGATTTGCATGCTGGGAGATAAATAACAGCAGCTCACAGGAGAAAGGGACCATCCGTCTATCTACTAGCTGTAGTGGTGACAGAGTGCATCAGAGAGAGATGCTGCATTGGAAAATCAGCTGTCGGGGCCCCCTCTACCAGTAAATCCAGCAAGATCCCTACCTCCCACCACTCCACCATCGAACAGGGGAAATGCTGCAAAGGAAAAACAGTATAACACAGTACATTACCTAAATCAACCCCCTTTTTTGGGGCACAATAAATCTTTTAAAACTTGTGGTAGCGATTGCATCATCCCCCTCTTTCTCTCACCCCCACTCCACCCCGAGAACAGCACAGATTAAGATAAAGTGATAGCGCTGTGTCAAAGAGCGCTTTACTGCCACACTCGGGATAGAAGAGGAGAGGTTAATTTATCATCGCTGGGGAGAACTGACAGAAGAGAGATCTACTACCGAAGGGGGATTTAGCACAGGGCCAAGAAACTTCACACTATTTTTACCATCTGTCACATGCTCTAATAAAGCAGGACAAAATATGAAGAAAGGAAAAATGAACTATCAAGCACTGATGTAATGCAGCCCATAAATCTAATTTAATTACTTTGCATGGAGACAGGTCCTTGAGTCCGTGTGAATATACTGGATTTTCTTGGCAACTTAACAACTAAGTGTTTTAATAACATCACACTATAATTTATTCTGCTTGAAACACAAAACCTCTTTTGTGCGAGTTTCATATTTTTTTCCCCTCCTCCTCTCTCTCTCTCTCTTTTTTTTTTTTGCGAGAACTGTTAATTTTTCCTGCTCATGTCAAACCTGGCATAAATTCCCATGTGAACTTGATGCCTGACTGTGAGAAAAGGCAGAGGTTAGCGAACTCCTTTTTATTGTTCATTTCCCTCTGTGTGTGTGTGTGTGTGTGTGTGTGGAGTGGGTGGGTTTTGTTTTTGTGTGTGTGTGTGTGTGTGCGTGTGTGTGTGAGGGGGGTTCATGCATTAGAAATAATTGGGCCTGTGGGTGACTTAGGTGAAGAGAGTTGTCTTGGTAATTAGATTTTAATATAATGACAAAGAGATTGTGAGGGGGTTGGCAAAGGAAGAGGGGAATGGAAAATAAATTATAGATTTTTTTCTAAAGTAAAAACTTGAGCTTAATTTTTTCTGCTGTTTAGCAAACAGAGCTCAAACTCTATTTGGGATATAAATAAAGCACCCAAGGAGGCTCTGAGGATACCAAGCTGCTGGGGTCAAAGGAACTCCTAGGATCAGTGTCCACCTGAAAAGAAGTGCGTGGACCAGAGCATAGATCAAAAATTAGAATTATTATTCATTGTGTGTAGCTGTGAATCCAGATGCAGTTACAGAAATTATTGCTAATAATGAAAGCTATATATCAAAGGTTATAAAATTCTTGTGTGCTGGGACACTATTTTTCTAGGCTTTGTTCTGAACCATTAATGATGACATATTGAGTTTGTGTGCCTCTGTGTATAATAAGATACATTTAAGTCTGATTCTAACCTAAACTGGCAATTTCTACATTTGACTCTGGTCTAAAGTAGGAGCTGTGATGCTACCAGCCATGGGGAGGCGGATGACCCAAACCCTTGATGACCTCACTCGGTAAAGGGGGAATGAGTGGGTAATTATTTTGTTAGATCATCTGTGAGTCATTCAAAATAAAGCCATCAGTTTCTGTATAGTTTCAAATGAAATAAAAACCAAATAGACTAAGGAAGAGAAATATTTCTTGCAGAAGACTAAACCCCATTGGCTAGAGGGATACATGAAAGAATCGTGATGAAACACAAAAGGGTAGCACTGATTGGAGGGCTGTGTTGTTTAGAGGTGAGCTGCAAAGCTTTGTGTACAGTCTCACAAAATGTTTTTTTAAGGCCATGCAGGCAAACCCGTGGAGACAAAAAAGGACATCTGTTCACCAAATTTTATAACATAGACCAGGCCTAGGAATAGAATGGGTCAAAAGGGCCAGTTTTTGAAAGGAGCTTTGTTAACTGTCCTTGGAAGACTTTCCCTATTTGCACTCACAAAGCCCCACTTGCTGATATGAAGAACAGACAATAACTTTCCCACGTCTTCATGTGCACATTCAAATATAAGACTTTGCATGAGCAAAAGAAACGTATGTGCTAATTTTAAGGCCTACAAGTTTGCTTTAAGGTCCTCCCCCTTGCTAAACCTTTCGGGGCACAACAGAAGACAGGGAGATGCTAAGGTAGGGTGAAATTTACCCTGTGCAGAGGGTCAACACAAAGTCTAGGAGCCACTTAAGTGCCAAAAAATGGGAAGAGAATCACTTAACCACTTTGTACCTCAGTTTCCCCATCTGTTAAATAGGGATAATGATACTGACTTCCTCTGTAAAGCATCTGAGCAATTCTTTTTAGGTGACATGTCTGAGGAACTGTCCCAGATTACAGTGTCAAAAGAGGTGGTTTTGGAACAAATTGATAAACTAAACCAGAAGTCAGTAATCTGCTGGTGGGCTGCGAGACATTTTGTTTACATTGACCATCCACAGGCATGGCACTCCTGCAGCTCCCAGAGGCTGTGGTTCACCGTTCCCGGCCAATGGGAACTGCGGAAAGTGGTGGCCTGCACATCCCTGCGGCCCGCGCCACTTCCCGTAGCTCTCATGGGCCGGGAATGGTGAACTGCGGCCACTGAGAGCTGTGGGTGGCCATGCCTGCGGACCAGTCAATGTAAACAAAATGTCTCACGGCCCGCCAGCAGATTACCCTGATGGGGCATGTGCTGAAGGTTGCCTACCCCTGAACTAAACAGTAATAAGTCACCAGGACCAGATGGTATCACCCAAGAGTTCTGAAGGAAATGTGAAATTGCAGCACTATTAGCTGTGGTTTGTAACCTATCGCTTAAATCAACCTCTGTACCAGATGACTGGAAGATAGCTAATATGACGCCAATATTTAAAAAAGTCTCCAGAGATGATCCTGGCAATTACAGGCCAGTAAGTCTGACTTCAGTACCAGGCAAACTGGTTGAAACTATCATAAAGAACAGAATTACCAGACACATAGATGAACACAATTTGTTGGGGAAGAGTCAACATGGCTTTTGTAAAGGGAAATCATGCCTCACTAATCTACTAGAATTCTTTGAGGGGGTCAACAATCATGTGGACAAGGGTGATCAGGAAAATATGGTGTACTTGGACTTTCAGGACGCCTTTGGCAAAGGTTCTTAAGCAAAGTAGGTAGTCATGGGATAAGAGGGAAGGTCCTCTCATGGATCAGTAACTGGTTAAAAGACAGGAAACAAAGGGTAGGAGTAAATGGTCAGTTTTCACAATGGATTGAGGTAAATAGCAGTGCCTGCCAGGGATCTGTACTGGGGACAAGTACTGTTCAACATATTCATAAATGATCTGGAAAAAAGGGATAAACAGTGAAGTGGCAAAGTCTGCAGATGATACAAAATTACTCAATAGTTAAAT
Source organism: Natator depressus (assembly GCF_965152275.1). NCBI lineage: Eukaryota > Metazoa > Chordata > Testudines > Cheloniidae > Natator > Natator depressus. The sequence continues at coordinate 2,800,084 of NC_134259.1, forward strand.
CCAAAGCAGACTGTGAAGACTTACAAAGGGATGTAACAAAACTGGGTGAATGGGCAACAAAATGGCATAAACTTTCATATATGCAAAGTTATGCATATTGGAAACTATAATCCCAACTATACACATACAAAATGATGGGATCCAAATTAGCTGTTTCCATTCAAGAAAGAGATCTTGGAGTCATTGTGGACAGTTCTCTGCAAACATCCAGTCAATGTGCAATCCATGGTACACCTACACCTTGAATACTGCGTGCTGTTCTGGTTTCCCCATCTCCAAAAAGATATGTTAGAAATGGAAAAGGTACAGAGACGGGAACAAAAATGATGAGGGGGATGGAACAACTTCTCTATGAGGAGAGATAAATAAGACTGGGACTGTTCAGCTTGGAAAAGAGACAGCTGAGGGGGGATATGATAGAGGTCTACAAAATCCTGAGAAAGTGAATAAGGAAATGTTATTTACCCCTTCCCATAACACAAGAACTAGGGGTCACCCAATAAAATTAATAGGCAGCAGGTTTAAAACAAAAATAAGGAAGTACTTCTTCACACAACACACAGTCAACCCAGGGAATTCGTTCCCAGGAGATGCTGTGAAGGCCAAAAGTATAAGTGGGTTGAAAAAAGAATTAGTTAAGTTCCTGTGAGATAGGTCCATCAAGGGCTATTAGCCATGATGGTCAGGGATACAACCCCATGCTCCGGGTGTCCCTATGCTTCTGACTGCCAGATGCTGGGACTGGAGAACAGGGGATGGATCACCTGATAATTTCCCCGTTCTGTTCATTCCCTTTCAAACACCTGGCATTGGCCACTGTCAGAAGACAGGACACTGGGCTAGATGGACCATTGGACTGACCCAGTATGGCTGTTCTTACAGACTTTGAGCTCTACTCATGAAATGTGGTATAGATGAGTTGACTGGGATTATCAGCTAAGGGCTCAATCCAGGGCCTATTATTGTCAAAACTAGCTGCAATGGGCCCAGGATCAGGTTCCAAATGAAGGACATGACTCTCAAAGATTTGGTTTATAAAACTCACTGGTTTGTAATTTTTAATTTTGGAAAATAAACTTATTTTTAAATGTTGACTGGTTACTTTGAATGGGGTGTAGCAGGGTAAAAAAATAGTCAAATAGTCATGAAATGTCAAAATTTTGTGAAATTTTTTCATCTACATATTGAGTTTTTCAAAAATTGCTGGTTGAAAAACAAAAAGATTCACGAACATTTAAAAAATATTTTTGCAGTAAGTTTTTGCTAAGAATTTGAAAACATGTTACCAGTCTGCACAGGGGGGCTTATTCCCCCAAATCTGCCTTAAAAAGTATTTGAATCCTCTGGTGGAAATTCTTCCACTTCTAAACAGCTGGTGGAGTTTCTTCAAAAATACTAACTCCATCAGTCTTCTAGCAAGTACATTTTTTAAGATAAAAAGAATAGTCATTATTTTTGTAGGGCCTACAAGGACACAGAGTCTGTGGCTTCCCCTGCCGGCTCTGCAAAAGCTCTCCCCTGCAGATTTATGCTGTTCTCCTGAACGGTGCTGGAACATGGAGAATGAGGGGTAGGGGCTGGAGCTGTGCCGTGAAGCAGCAGGTATCCAGAATGCCAGCTTTGTGGAAAGCAAAGCTCCATTCAAAGCACAGCAAAAATACATAGGCGCATAAGTGCAGGTGGGACATTAATAGGAAGAGAATAAAAGCAAGAAGCTTTTGCAAGTCTAAATCCTGTAGCCCTTGCTCTGAACCTGCATTCCGTATGTAATCCTTCATGTGTGAACCTTCACACGAAGTCAGAGGCCCCAGTCACCTCTGTGGCATTGTTTCCTCCACCCCTTTTGATGGAGATTTAGCCGGGAGCACTCCAGGGGAGCGGTAGGTGTTAGGTTGGAGAGAGGGGGACATGCACTGCTCCCCAACAAGTCCTGTAGTATTTAGGGCAGAAAAGGAATATGGTCTGAAGTTGTACTGTTTGCTTGTGGTATTTCTCTCGGGGAGGCGTGGGGAGGGCTAACCCTGTAGGAAGGGGTCCCTGGGAGCAGCCATAGCCAGGGAATCCTTAGCAGTATGGCTCCATTGGAGATGTGCAGAGTAGGGTGAAGGGGCAGATTGCCTATGGAGGCATGGGGGCCTCCTGGGGGATGTGGGGTTTGTGCAAATGTGAGTAAGACTTTGAGGGTTTATCCAAACAGGGTAAAACACCAACGAAATATAAAACTGCCAAAAAAGAACAGGCCACTTGAAGCCCTTGAAGTCCAGGGAGCTAGGTCAATTTGTACCTGCAACAGAGCTGTCTCATTGAGTGACTTTTTAATGGGCAGTTCTTAGTAGGAGTCTTCGAGACGGAAAGTTAACCTGACCGCTTTCACAGAAACCAACTGTGATTTAGCTCCCAGCACTACCAAAAGACTTTTCACAGCCTTTTTATAACATACACCTTGCTTTAGCCTTGCTAGCCAAAATGACAACAAATGAGACAACTTTCTATTAAATTACATAATTGTCATTACTGCATTACAAATTATACTTCATCTAACTTGTTTTTTTTTATTCCGTGGCGCACTTCATAAGAGAAAAGGTGCTTCCACGGGCTAACTCCCTTTCCAACACCCCAATTCCCCCACTGCTGGCTCTCAAGACATTGCAGACCCCAGGCTGGGCTTTGCAAGACCCCAGATTGCCTTCCACACCGCTGCACTGAGAGTTACGTAGGAGGTATGTTCGGCTTTGATCCTGCCAAGGCTTCCATGCATGCTTAAAGGGGAGCATGATTCCACTGGGGATATTTGTGCGAATCCAGTGAAGTATGTGCACAAGTGTTTGCAGAACTGGGGCTTCCATTTGCTTCTTAGCAGGGATAGGAAAAACTGCCTTAAATCTTCACCTCAAACCCCAACTCAACTAAGAGCCTTTTCCCAGCACTTTTATAGATTCTTTTAAAATATGGAAATTTCAAAATATTGCAAAGGAGGCTATTTCCCCCTCCAGAACTTCCAGTTGAGCAAAATCCATTCAACTCTGGAATAATCTCCCAAGGGAAGTGATGGAAGCCCCACTTCTTGAGTCTTTAAAACTGACCTGGACAAAACTTTGGAGAAGATGCTGTAGGAAACAATCTGGCACTGGGAACACTTGCTCAAGTAGCAAAAATTGGAAATGTAAGGACTCGGAAGTTACTGAAAACCCTGTTCTTGGAAGTGTCAGCACCTAGCATGATAAGATCCTGATCAGAGCCTCTACGCACCGCTATAATAGAAGTGTTAGGAAATAAGAATTTGTCAGCTCACTTTCCAGATCAGAGGTGTTGTTAGTATAATTAGTATTTTATTTAATTATTTGTATTGTGATAGCACGTAGGAGCCCCAGCACTGTGCCAACACAAAACAAAAAGATGGTTCCTGGACCAATAAGTAATCTTATTCACACTGACCGCTAATCATCCGACCACTAATTCTGAATGGGATTTGCTGCTGGCCGAGAACTCAGCATTACTGAATTGTTGCATCCAGTGGGTTTACTGGGAGACTGGAAAATACTTTCTGATGTTTGCTCAACAGGACGGAGATATTTCAGCAATTAAAATAAAAAAAATTAATCCCACCAACCATGTGAACTCAGGGTGTGCAGAACAGCCAGGGGGATTCTCATGAATGTCCCATGGGGAAACCCACCATATCTACAGACGATTTTTGTGGGAGAGACTCTGCTTCTCATTTTCTTAACAACAATAAAATCAGGAAAAATTAAATAAACGGTGAAAGAATGAAAAACCTTTTGGATTTTTCAGACATGATTTTGGCCATGAGAGCAATTTTTGCACACAGCTCCTCATATGGGCACAAGGAAGAAATAGAAATAGAGATGCGAAACTCGTGTATTATATTCTTAGAGGCCAGAACACGTAGGTAAGGAGTGAGGATTAAGACACTGCCTCAGGGATCTGCCAGCCCATCTCCGTATTACATTTCTTTCACAAGTGGAAGAGGCCCATAACTCACGAACTTCACAGGTGGGAGCCTCTCATCGATGACTTCTCTCACCGGCACAAGAAATCCAATCCTCCAGCATGGGTGTGACATGTTTCTATTTATTCCAGGGGGATTCATTTCAGTTTATTTTTAATGGGAACTTCTTTCAATTCTGTGCCCCTGCTATGGTTACAATGTGCAAAGTGGATGACAGGCAGGTATCGGTTAAAGTTACAAGACTGTCTGCTCAGACCTTGGTCTTATTACACAAACAGGTGGGAGGTGCATGACTTTATAATGCTATTTTCAGTCAAAAGGATGAGAGTCCCATCTGAAACAGAGCACGACCCAAAGGTCTTTGAAGCCAATGGAAGTCTTCCCAATGTCTTCACTGAACTTTGAATCAGGTCCATAATTAGTTGCAGTTATGTTGCTCGTAGTGATGAACTTTGCTTACCAAAGCAATCTTGTGTCTTTGGCCATATGGATTTCAGTCACTGTGACCTAGAGTGGTGCAGTATCCTGCTTTTATACAATGCCTTTCATCTCAAAAGATCCCAGATTGCTTTTGAAACAGGAAATGCTTCACCCACCATTAAAATGCAGTCACATCTTTGCAGGAAGGAACAGTAAATGCACAGGACAGAAAAGTAAAGAAGAATTCTGTAGACAAGCAAAATAACAGAGGAGATTTGGGTTGGTGGAAAGCAACTAATCAAATCGTAGCTTAGCTAGGACAACAAGTTAACATCCCACTCTTGCAAAAAGTGCTGTGGGATATATTTAGCAAGTACCAGCCATCAGGTCTTCAGTTTTACAACAGCTCCTAGCACCACATTGGGATATTGGCTTAATCTCAGTTCAGTGGTCAGAAAACCATCTACTAACCCACATCCCTTCAGTGCCTGGTGTTACAGTTCAGGGCAACTGCACCTGTATTTCTCTCCAGAGGGTCCAGCAATGGCACCCACTCTAGGCTCCTGGTTCCTCAGTCATCACCTGTTTTGGGTGTAGATCTGCATTTTTCTCTCTCCTGACCAAGGATTTTCCAGGCTACACCTACACTGTGAGTTCCCTAGCAAGTAAGATTGCCTCAGCATGCCTGCTTTGCTTTCTCCACAGAGGCTATAAACAGCAGAATTGCCCACAGATATAAGTTACCACACAGCCCTTTCTAAGCAAGTACATTTATTCTTAAGGTAAAAGTATTACAGGGAAAACACATATTAAAATCAATAAAAGAACCTACACACAGGCTAATAAGTTTACCAAAGATCACCCCCAACTCCAGCAAGGGCTCTGGCAGGTGTCAGTCCTTCAACCCCACACAAGTTTTTTTCTGTGGTTACAAGTTCACAACAGCTGTTAGTTCAGTATAAGCACACCCACGAATCATTCATTCTTTCCATCATAAAGTCTGGACCTTTGAACTTGTCCTCATGTAACAGCTAATCTGCAGACAAAGTTTGCTCAGAACAAAGTATCAAAAGACTAAGTTCTTGTATAACTGGAGAGGGAATATTTGCATATCATAGAATCATAGGACCGGAAGGTACCTCGAGTGGTTATCTAGTCCAGTCCCCTGCACTCAGGGCAGGACTAAGCATTATCTAGACCATCCGTGACAGGTGTTTGTCTAACCTGCTCTTAAAAATCTCCAATGATGGAGACTCCACAACCTCCCTAGGCAATTTATTCCAGTGCTTAACCACCCGGACAGTTAGGAAGTTTTTCCTAATGTCCAACCTAAACTGCCCTGGATGCACTTTAAGCCCATTGCCCATATACCCTTCCTTAGAGATTTCCTAGGAAACCTCTTTTAACTTTGTTTGTCCCTACAGTTCATTCTTGTCTGCCACATTTTTTAAAATAGTCCTTTGAAGCTCATAACAATTCCCAGGATTTACATTGGTCAGGCCACCCCGAAGTTCATAGAATCCCACAGTAATACATACACTTTGCATTTATAATACAAAGGACTCCATAGCTATTTAAACTTAATTCAATAAGACCTCCCAAAGATATTACAGGACATTGCCATATCTGTCACACCTAGGGACTTTCTTGGAGGTTTTCCATACAGTGCCCAACCAATTCTGGTTATCTATAACCATGGACTATCATCATCTAAAGGGTGATCATCTGTTTTCAGTGGGAACATACTTCTGTCTTGTAGATAATTAATGCATGCACTGGAAAACTGTACTTTGTAAAAAGAAATTAAAATCTTTGCTAACTAGACCCATTTTTCTAAATGGAATTTGAAGAGAGGTTAGGGCCTGATGCAGAGCTAATTGAAATGCCTGGAGCAGCCCCTTAATGAGAGTTACTTTTCACCAAAACAAGCATCCACCATAACAGACAGTCTCTGCTCTTTCATGCCTCCTACATTAAGGAATATAATATATTTGAATATAGCCAAGAATGTAGATATTGAGCCAAATACATGTTGGGTGTAACCCCACTGTCTTCAGTAGTCATACCAGAGAGACATTTGACACATTCTGTTTAGTACATGCATACCAGCACCCCCTATGTATTATGTATTTCAACGATACATATAATTAGAGTGTGATCAGTAGATGGAGCATGGGGCTAGGAGTCAGCAGCTGTGTGTTCTATTCCTGCCTCTGCCATGGACTTGCTCTGTGACCGTGGGCCAGTCACAGCCCCTCTTGGGCCTCTGGTTCCCCCTCACTCTTTATAGCCTTGTCCATTTAGGCTGCAATCTCTTTGGGATGGGGACTGTCTCTCATTGTGCATTTGGATAGTATCCCCGATCTCAATTGGGGTCTCTAGGTGCTCACATAATGCAAATAATAAGAAACCATGCTGGAAGATTAAAATATATCCAAAAACGTCCAGGGAGGACAGCAAAACCACAGTCAAAATGTTTTCACAATATACCGTCAAAATATATTTCCATTATTGCCAAAATAGATTTTGTAAAATATACTAGGCATTATATGGTTGCAGAAATATACATACCTACAGATATATTGTTCAATAGATTGGAATTTATTTCACTGTCTTTCCAATATGTCTTCCCCCTTTTCCTTTTCTGTGTTGGAGACAATGAAAACCCTGGTATTTAAATTCAGTTGCAGCTCCTAGCTGGATAGATTGATTGCTTGGGGAAAAAAAACAAAACAAAACAAAACAAACAAACAAAAACCACACAGAGCATGTACGCATAAACTAGATGGTAGATTAGGTTACTGGGAAAGGAAATGTACCGGCAGTGTACCTTTTGCAAGAAGATTAACTGATGGTAGCAGCAAGTTGCTGATGAAGGCAGTTTGTGTAAGAGCAGGCCCTGACTACTGAGACTCATCAGTCATTGCTGTCAGGATTTTCTTGGCTTCCTTCAGAGCATATCGCTGGGTCCCCAGACACGTGAAAGGCTCTTAGAAGTGAATGGACCCAACGTGCACGCCTGAGCGTGTGGAGTTTGCTCAGTGGGTGATTGAAGTTGGCAACTCTATTTATTGCATTTGTCTCTCTTTCAAGTTGCTAAGATTTTTAACTCTGGGTGAAATGCATGCCTGTGCAGAGGGCTGGCATGGCTCGAGTCCAGCAAAACAGGGCCTAAAAGTGTGACTAACGTGGTGCAGATGCAGTGGCAGATTCCACCCCCTGTTAGCATTTGGGGCTAAGGGCCCTGATGCTGCCAATACATACATGATTCCAGATGAACACTGTCTCAGAATCATCTCATTGTTTGCCTGTGCCGCCCTCTGTCTGTCTGTCTCCACCTGTTGTCTTTGATCTTATTCTTAGATTGGACACTCTTTGGGGCATCTTTTCATTCTGTGTCTGTACAGTGCCCAGCATGATGGGGACCTGGGCCATTATGGGGCCTCCCAGGTGCTACGCAATACAAGTTGAAGCATGCATGTACTCCCGTCGGCTCCAGGAGGACTACTCGTACTTAAAATTAAGCACATGCAAAAGCATTTGCAGGACTGGGATCAGCTAACCTTCAAGGGGGAGCCATGTTGCAGAGGATGACAGACAGCAGCCAAAGGTTTGCTCAGCTAGTAGCAGCTCAAGGGAAGGGAAGGGATATTAAAGCCCATTAAACATGCCAGAGTTCCATATTAAACTAAGAAACATTGCAAACTATATACCTCATTCAGACACCATCAGCACATTTTGTTTCCATAATGCTCGTATTGTTGAGAATCATAGCAGGTAAGTCATCTCCAGCTCTTAGGCTATAATCAATCACCAATGGGTATTAGGAGGAAGCTATCCAGCCTGAGGGGTAAATTATCCCAGGAGTGCCTACTGCAGGGTTTCTTGCACCTTCCTCTGAAGCAACTGGGATAGAGAAACTGGGCAGAATGGACCACTGGTCTGATGCAGTGTAGCAATCTCTATGTAGGATGGATTAGATGTTTGGGTTTTTTTTGCTTGTTTTATAAATTGGAAATAGGCCTGAAACAGACCCCCAGATACAAACTTTGCACCTAGATCCAGACTTTGTGATCTACACTCTGTGATCTACACTCCTATCATTCTTCTCAAATTCCTTGGAATTATTGTACAGCTGGGAATTTTTGATAGGAGATTTTAAAATTTTTTCCACTTTCTTCCCTCTATGATCTTAAATCTCTCCTGCCCTCTGTGCCCAGCTCCCGTTCTGGCTACTCTAGCTGGAGACCAGATGGCACAGCAGCAGTACTGTGACAGCAGTGTGGTTCCTAGGTGCCTACCGACTTGTTACATCTCTGTACTGTAGGGGCCAGATCCTGATCTTTCCCAAACCGCAGTAACTTCGGTGGATTCACATTGGCATAAAAGCAACACGAGAGGATAATCAGGCCCCATTGCACTGTTTACATAACTAGTCATTTTGTGCATAATACAGATCTGCTGCCCACCTGTACGCCAGCTCCATTTCTAAGCAGCTACCAGGGCTCTTGATTAATAGCAGGATCCAGTTCAAAACTGCCCTCCCTGGGTGAAATCCTAGCTCCATTTAAGATCATGGAAAACTCCCATTAAGATTGTAAGCTGTTTGGGGCAGGCACCTCTGGCCATTTTCGCTCTGCCTATATATAACACCTAGTACAATGGGGTCCTGGTCTATGGCTTGAGCTCCTAGGTGCTAACACAGAACAAATAATTATTGCAATGGGGCCAGGATTTTGCCCCTTTGGTTTTAAAACCCTCCCCAGATTTCCTCCCCTCTTCCCACTCTGTACTGATCATATTCCCTCTTATGCTTCCCCCTCAGTCTGATCTCACATAGTCTCACCACTGTTACTGCCAGGCTTTATCCTCCTCAGACCCTGCTATCTATCACAGCCTCCTTGCACTGCACCTGTCTGCCCCATCAGCTCTCCACCTTGTCTCCTCTCACCTAAGCTCCCCTCCCAGTCTACCTCTGTTTATCTCTCTAGGTGTATTATTTGACTCTGCAGAGTGGTTGGGGATATAGTTTTGTATGAGAGACACTATAAAATAATGTTGCCCACTATTTTTAACATGCATTATTTCTACAGCTGAAATTGCTCTTCAGATGCTTTACTCTAAAAGCAATACATTGCCCTCCTAGCTCAAAGCACTTTACAAATAACACTGAAACAAGCTTCACAGCCCTTCTTGAGTGAGGCCATTTCACCGATGGAAACACGCAGGCTCTAGAAGAAAAGGGGACGCACCCAAGATTACACAGAGAGTCAATTGTGGAGCTAGGAATAGTTAATTTTTACTAACAGCTAATTTATGCACGCACCTGTCTCTACTCTTCCCTTATCCTCTCTTCTTTCTTCCCCTTCCCACCTCCACCAGATTAATTCACCTGTTGCATATTGTCTAAATCCTAGATTGTGAGCAATTGGGGACAGGGGTTGTCTTTGTGATGTTTGTCTGTACATTGTGGCCATAATTGGTGCTACAATAATAATAATAATTAGTAATAGTGCCCAGGAGTCCTGATTTCCAGACCCATGCTCCAACATTAGACAACATTCCCTATAAAGCCATCAGTAGCTATCTGCCATGAACTGGTTTGGACTTATTTTGCCCTTGTTTCTTTTTTTGCAAATATATCAACTTCCTTTCCTTAAACAGGCAAGACTTCTTGTTAAACACACACACAAGTTTTTCCATTAGTTTCCTGAGTTCATGGATAAAGTCCAGAGCTGCCAAGCTCCCACTACTTTGCCATGTCACACTAATAGCTCCCAGATCCCATCACGTAGTAAATTCATGCGGTTTCAGCGAAGCCATCTATTTAATGCAATTCGCTAAATGCCTGCGTAGCTCCACTGACAGAGATATATTAGTTTTGCAGTCTCTTGCAATCTGATCTCTCTGAATTTGCCACTGTACTAAAGATTTGATTAATGTGGTTCCATTTCGGTGCAGTAATTGGCTGCGACTGTTGTAGAAAATAATCAGGCTTTCATTCCTTACAACTGCATGGACATGCTAATGAGCGAGTGGGTTAATTAAGCCCCAGGCAGAAAGCGACAGTTACTGATGACTGTTATGACAAACCACCGACTCGGCATTTGGGAGCAGGACAGCAAATCTGCACTTTATGAAATTACAGGAAAACTGGGACATAAGGAATAAATAGTTACATCTGTCTGGTGAAAGGAAAGGAGCGAGAGACGCAGAGAGGGAGTGTATGTATCTCTAAAACCGGGAGCCCAAAAGTCAGGAGCCTCAAAGCACAGGGAATTAAGAAAGAAGTTTATTTTCCTTGCGTGCACGCCTCAGGTTCTCAGCAAGATTGATACGCTGTCAGAGTGTGGACACCTCGCAGAGGGATTTGCATTATTGCAAAGTAGCAATAATGAAAGAAAAGATGCTGCAGGAACTCTATTCCTCTGGCAGGCACAGGGCAAGATGACGGGCGGGGATAAATCACATACACAAGATGACAAATAAACCTTCTATGAAAAATTCTCAGAGCCTGGCTTGTCCAGAGCGTCCTCAGTGAGCTGCCTGCCACGTAGAGGGGTTCTCTGCAAGTGCTGCCAGGGGTGGGTGGGTTCAGGGCTTTGTTTCTCTTTCCCTGAACTCTTTAGAGCATTCAGGTTTTGTTAATGGGAGGGGCCAGGCATCTTTGGCACTGTTACCTCCCTTCCCCTGTCCCCAGGAGCAGGGAGTTGACCCAAGCCGCCTTCTGCATTTATTGCTCTCCTGGGGGCGGCTGGAACTTTCTTCACTGTGCCAATTTGTAATTGTTCTTGTAAGCTACACAAAACACCGCTCAGAGCAGAGAAGAGCCTGATCTAAAGCTGTTTGGAGTCAATTGGAGCCTTTCAGTGCAGTCGCTGCTGTTCCTATCAAGTAGGCCAGCGGGAGGCTTGTGCTGCATCACTGTTTGCTGTGGGGCTGAAGATACTGGCCTGCAGCACCATTGTCAGTTTAGTTCCGGGAAAGCCCCTTTCCCCAGCATGCTGTTCTCTCCGTGCATTTCAGACCTGGCCCACAGCACCTCAGAGGGTGAGGTCCCGGCCTACCTAACATCAGGGGGCTGAGTTGGGGCCTGGACCAGCTTCTGACATACTCTCATATCCTCTTGGGCTGCGAGAGGTGGTCATATGGATGAGGGTTTAAGTCCTGTGTGCATAACACATGGAGGCAGAGGAGGCTGTCATTGTCTCTGAGGGCTGATCTATCAAGATACTAAGCACCTTTAACTCCCATTGCCCTTGTCTCCATGGCTACCATGTTCCCTCCCTCCCTACTTGTTGGTTAATTTGGCATATTGTGTAAATCCTGGATTGTGAGCTGTCTGGGGCAGGGACTGTCTTTGGTATTTTGTTTGTACAATGCTTAGCTCAATAAGGCCCTCACCCGCACTACCTCAATAATAAGTAGACTGGAGAGTATTCCAGCCTCCAAAAGACTAGATGCCACCTTTGGATGTCTTTGCCATCACCACCCTCTATGGTGTTCTCTGCCAAAGTCTAGAGAACATATTGTGAGCTGATTTTAATTCCACCTCCAGGAGCAGAATGTTTCATCTCCTCACCCATGTAATTATCACTCACCATGGGTGAATGGCGGGGACACTTGTGCATGGTCATGTTGCTTGGCAAACCTTCGTAAGTCACTCTGCCTTTCAGCCTGGAGCATTTCAGGACATGTTGTGCCTGAACCTTTCAAAAGCCAAGTATCCCTTGTGCCAGATAGAGTGCTTCAAAGCTGAACCCCAGGTACACATGAGCAGTAATTTGTAGGACTAATAGCTGAGCAGTTTCTATCCCTGTTTTATGAGACTGGCTGGAAAGTTCTCTTTCTTTTGCAGACCCACCTCACCGTGCGGTGACAGAATCAGCTGAGTTGCCCTCCACCCTCCCTTTGATGTGAGACTGGCTGCCCGCTCCCAAAGCACCCCCAGTTGCAATAAAAAGAAAGTTCAGAGCTGATCCATGGCTCCATGTCTGGTTGGCAGCTGGTATCAAGCGGAGTGCCCCAAGGGTCGGTCCTGGGGCTGGTTTTGTTCAATATCTTCATCAATGATCTGGAGGATGGCGTGGATTGCACCCTCAGCAAGTTTGCAGATGACACTAAACTGGGAGGAGAGGTAGATACGCTGGAGGGTAAGGATAGGATACAGAGGGCCCTAAACAAATTAGAGGATGGGGCCAAAAGAAATCTGATGAGGTTCAACAAGGACAAGTGCAGAGTCCTGCACTTAGGATGGAAGAATCCCATGTACTGCTACAGACTAGGGACCGAATGGCTCGGCAGCAGTTCTGCAGAAAAGGACCTAGGGGCTAAAGTGGACGAGAAGCTGGATATGAGTCAACAGTGTGCCCTTGTTGCCAAGAAGGCCAATGGCATTTTGGGCTGTATAAGTAGGGGCATAGCAAGCAGATCGAGGGACGTGATCGTTCCCCTCTATTCGACATTGGTGAGGCCTCATCTGGAGTACTGTGTCCAGTTTTGGGCCCCACACTACAAGAAGGATGTGAAAAAATTGGAAAGCGTCCCGCAGAGGGCAACAAAAATGATTAGGGGACTGGAACACATGACTTATGAGGAGAGGCTGAGGGAACTGGGATTGTTTAGTCTGCAGAAGAGAAGAATGAGGGGAGATTTGATAGCTGCTTTCAACTACCTGAAAGAGGGTTCCAAAGAGGATGGATCTAGACTGTTCTCAGTGGTAGCTGATGGCAGAACGAGGAGTAATGGTCTCAAGTTGCAGTGGGGGAGGTTTAGGTTGGATATTAGGAAAAACTTTTTGACTAGGAGGGTGGTGAAGCACTGCAATGGGTTACCTAGGGAGATGGTGGAATCTCCTTCCTTTGAGGTTTTTAGGGTCAGGCTTGACAAAGCTCTGGCTGGGATGATTTAGTTGGGGATTGGTCCTGCTTTGAGCAGGGGGTTGGACTAGATGACCTCCGGAGGCCCCTTCCGACACTGATATTCTATGATTCTATGATGAAGAAGCTTGCTCTGGACAAGTCACAGAAAGATGCCACACAGATGTGGCAAACCCAAGCAGCACACTGGTTCTTTCTTAATATTTGTATTGCACCAAAGGATCCAGTCAGGGATTAAGGCCCTGGTGTGTCAGGTGGTAACCACCTCTGGGGTGGGAGAGCTGTGGACAATACAGCAAGCTGAAAAACAATGTACATGTGTGTGAGAGTGAACTGTGCACAGTATAAGGGAGCAGACCTCCTCCTCTTCCAAAAAGTTCCCTGTGGGATCCAGAATATACACTTGAGGCAGACAGGCTCTCAGCTCACAAGGTCTCTTTCAGGAGGCCTCTGCATGGCACGTCCCCTTTGGAAGGGTGACAAGGCTGGGAAGATTAGAACCTTCAAGCCTGATTCACTCCTCACCTATACTATTGTAAATCAGGAGTGACTCCTGAATTTAGTGGAGACACACCACTGTAAAACCAATGCACATAAAAGCAAAGTCAGGCCCCTCAGCTTTGTTTGCATTTGAGCTTTAGCTGAAAATCTCCCACCATCATTACTCTGATGACGTGTGGAGACCCCAACTGAGCTGAGGTGTGCTAGGTGCTGTACACATGCATAGTGAGAGGCCGTCCCTGCCCTGAAGAGCTTGCAGTCTACCTAGATAAGACAGACAAATTATTGGAGAAAAGATTACAACATACAACCAGAAGATGGGAAACCGAGGCACAGAGAGATTAAATGATTTGCCCAAGGTCACTTAAGTGAATCCTGGTCTTGGTTGGGTTCTGTATGTGCTACAATAATACACACAATAAATAATCACCATAATGCACACAACTCCAACTGGAGAAGATGGGGAACTGCTGTTGCTTCTCATCCCCGAAGCATCAGGCCCTGAGAGCTGTGAACTATGGACTGGTCCCAAGTCTATTTGTGTGTCTAGCTTTCAGAGAGCTTTGAAGCTATATAGCTCTAGCTAGGTGCTGCTGAGGATGATTATTATTAAGCCAACACTTACTCTGCTTAATCATTTCACATTTTCCTGGCTAAACCAAGAGCCCAAGTGAAAAGGTCATCAGGGAGGTTTTAAATATATATGCTCAAAATTCATCCACATCCCAGGGAATCTTTCACAGGAGGAGGAAGGTTTGAGAACCAGCAAGGCTGTCCTGCTTTATGCTGCAGCAGGGACAAAGGAACATGCACAGGGATTGCCATTCTGGATCAGGCCAATGGCACATCTAGCGTCTGCGGCAGAGAAGCAGGGCATCGTGTCTTGTGCTCATTGACCTGAATGCCTGTGATCATCCAGTAATGCAAGGAAGCAGCGAAAATGGTTGGTGAAGAAGGGGCATGGTTAGGCTTTCTTGGTGGTGGAGGCAACTCAAGTGGACACCTTCAGCCATCACCTTTTGTAGATATTCATTGGATGAGAAATGCTGAACTGGCATCACTTCTAGCTTGGCTCCTCTTTTCCTGTCTCGTTATATCTGCCTAGAGCAACTTGCAGCTGTATTGCTCTCAGCAAGACTCCTGCCAGCTCAGGCAGCAGGAGGCGCCCAACCATCACACCTGGCCTTGCTGCCTCCCACTAACCCACTAGGGACCCCACTCCAGCTTCAGCTAGCAAACATGCTGGGCACACATAGGGAGCCTTGTGCGATACTGTGCTGATGAGTCTGCTCCAAGCTGCCACTCCCTGGCCAGCTGTGCGGGAGTTTGTATTTTTCATGCACTGTATTTTGATTCCTTAAAGTGGTAAATTGGGATGAGGGGAGAAGGGAATTATCGGGATAAAGCCAAGCAGTGTGGCAGTGTGTTCTGACAAAATCTCCCATATGCAGCTGCTGTGGCCCCAAGGAAGGATAGTTGTGTGATGGCAGCAAAGCCCTGGGCGGCAAGAGAACTCTGGTCTATTCCCAACTGTGCCACTGGCTTGCTGTGTTATGCTGGGTGAGTCACTTACCATCTATTGGGTGGGTTTCCAAAGGTACTTAGTGCTGGCCTAACTCTGCTCCCATTGGAGTCTGTGGGAATTCTATCACTGACTGCAATGGGAGAAGAGTTAGGCCAAGGCTGGGTCCATTTGAAACGTCCAACCACTCTGCCTCCATTTCCCCATCTGGGAAATTGGAGACAATAGGCCTGATTTGTCTTGTGCTCATGTCAGGCCGTTGACTTGGGCGGTGTTAATTCTGACTTATACCAGTGCATGGGAGAGGAGATTCAAGCCCAATAAGCTTACCTCCTAGGGACACTGTGGAGTTTAATTGCCATTTGGGTCACATGTTTTATTGTGGGTCCTTTGATAAATGGTTTATTTAGGGTTAAGAAATGATTAATAGACATTTTAATGACTCGTTAATCAATTGATATAGAGTCCAACAGGTCAGTACTTAGACAGTCCCTGTACCAGAGAGCTTCCAACCCTTTTTGTTCTGTGTTTGTACAGCACCTTGTGGAACGGGCCCTAGTCCATGACCAGGAGGTGCTGCTACAATACAAAATCTAAATGAATAATAATTATAGTTAATAATAAATAGTTGCTTGTAATAATAACCCTGGTTTACAACCATCTATAACACCTTCTACTGCTGTGCTTAGAGTCATGTCAAGGAACTATGACGTGATTGGAATAACAGAGACTTGGTGGGATAACTCACATGACTGGAGTACAGTCATGAATGGTTATAAACTGTTCAGGAAGGACAGGCAGGGCAGAAAAGGTGGGGGAGTAGCACTGTATGTAAGGGAGCAGTATGACTGCTCAGAGCTCCGGTACGAAACTGTGGAAAAACCTGAGTGTCTCTGGATTAAGTTTAGAAGTGTGTGCAACAAGAGTGATGTAGTGGTGGGAGTCTGCTATAGACCACCGGACCAGGGGGATGAGGTGGATGAGGCTTTCTTCCGGCAACTCACGGAAGCTACTAGATCGCATGCCCTGATTCTCATGGGTGACTTTAATTTTCCTGATATCTGCTGGGAGAACAATACAGCGGTGCATAGACAATCCAGGAAGTTTTTGGAAAGCGTAGGGGACAATTTTCTGGCGCAAGTGCTAGGGGAGCCAACTAGGGGGGGCGCTTTTCTTGACCTGCTGCTCACAAACCGGGTAGAATTAGTGGGGGAAGCAAAAGTGGATGGGAATCTGGGAGGCAGTGACCATGAGTTGGTTGAGTTCAGGATCCTGACGCAGGGAAGAAAGGTAAGCAGCAGGATACGGACCCTGGACTTCAGGAAAGCAGACTTCGACTCCCTCAGGGAGCGGATGGGTAGGATCCCCTGGGGGACTAACATGAAGGGGAAAGGAGTCCAGGAGAGCTGGCTGTATTTCAAGGAATCCCTGTTGAGGTTACAGGGACAAACCATCCCGATGAGTCGAAAGAATAGTAAACATGGCAAGCGACCAGCTTGGCTTAATGGTGAAATCCTAGCGGATCTTAAACATAAAAAAGAAGCTTACAAGAAGTGGAAGGTTGGACATATGACCAGGGAAGAGTATAAAAATATTGCTCGGGCATGTAGGAAAGATATCAGGAGGGCCAAATCGCACCTGGAGCTGCAGCTAGCAAGAGATGTCAAGAGTAACAAGAAGGGTTTCTTCAGGTATGTTGGCAACAAGAAGAAAGCCAAGGAAAGTGTGGGCCCCTTACTGAATGAGGGAGGCAACCTAGTGACAGAGGATGTGGAAAAAGCTAATGTGCTCAATGCTTTTTTTGCCTCTGTTTTCACTAACAAGGTCAGCTCCCAGACTGCTGCGCTGGGCATCACAGAATGGGGAAGAGATGGCCAGCCCTCTGTGGAGATAGAGGTGGTTAGGGACTATTTAGAAAAGCTGGACGTGCACAAGTCCATGGGGCCGGACGAGTTACATCCGAGAGTGCTGAAGGAATTGGCGGCTGTGATTGCAGAGCCCTTGGCCATTATCTTTGAAAACTCGTGGCGAACGGGGGAAGTCCCGGATGACTGGAAAAAGGCTAATGTAGTGCCAATCTTTAAAAAAGGGAAGAAGGAGGATCCTGGGAACTACAGGCCGGTCAGCCTCACCTCAGTCCCTGGAAAAATCATGGAGCAGGTCCTCAAAGAATCAATCCTGAAGCACTTACATGAGAGGAAAGTGATCAGGAACAGTCAGCATGGATTCACCAAGGGAAGGTCATGCCTGACTAATCTAATCGCCTTTTATGATGAGATTACTGGTTCTGTGGATGAAGGGAAAGCAGTGGATGTATTGTTTCTTGACTTTAGCAAAGCTTTTGACACGGTCTCCCACAGTATTCTTGTCAGCAAGTTAAGGAAGTATGGGCTAGATGAATGCACTATAAGGTGGGTAGAAAGCTGGCTAGATTGTCGGGCTCAACGGGTAGTGATAAATGGCTCCATGTCTAGTTGGCAGCCGGTGTCAAGTGGAGTGCCCCAGGGGTCGGTCCTGGGGCCGGTTTTGTTCAATATCTTCATAAATGATCTGGAGGATGGTGTGGATTGCACTCTCAGCAAATTTGCAGATGATACTAAACTGGGAGGAGTGGTAGATACGCTGGAGGGGAGGGATAGGATACAGAAGGACCTAGACAAATTGGAGGATTGGGCCAAAAGAAATCTGATGAGGTTCAATAAGGATAAGTGCAGGGTCCTGCACTTAGGATGGAAGAATCCAATGCACCGCTACAGACTAGGGACCGAATGGCTAGGCAGCAGTTCTGCGGAAAAGGACCTAGGGGTGACAGTGGACGAGAAGCTGGATATGAGTCAACAGTGTGCCCTTGTTGCCAAGAAGGCCAATGGCATTTTGGGATGTATAAGTAGGGGCATAGCGAGCAGATCGAGGGACGTGATCGTTCCCCTCTATTCGACACTGGTGAGGCCTCATCTGGAGTACTGTGTCCAGTTTTGGGCCCCACACTACAAGAAGGATGTGGATAAATTGGAGAGAGTCCAGCGAAGGGCAACAAAAATGATTAGGGGTCTAGAGCACATGACTTATGAAGAGAGGCTGAGGGAGCTGGGATTGTTTAGTCTGCAGAAGAGAAGAATGAGGGGGGATTTGATAGCTGCTTTCAACTACCTGAAAGGGGGTTCCAAAGAGGATGGCTCTAGACTGTTCTCAATGGTAGCAGATGACAGAACGAGGAGTAATGGTCTCAAGTTGCAATGGGGGAGGTTTAGATTGGATATTAGGAAAAACTTTTTCACTAAGAGGGTGGTGAAACACTGGAATGCGTTACCTAGGGAGGTGGTAGAATCTCCTTCCTTAGAGGTTTTTAAGGTCAGGCTTGACAAAGCCCTGGCTGGGATGATTTAACTGGGAATTGGTCCTGCTTCGAGCAGGGGGTTGGACTAGATGACCTTCTGGGGTCCCTTCCAACCCTGATATTCTATGATTTCTATGATTTCATCTATAAACGTATATTACCAATGTCTGTAACGTATTTCTAACATCTATTAATTGTTTATAAACCAGTTCTAAATGGAACTTTAATATGACGTGTGACCAATGTAGGCCACGCACTTTGATATCGGCAAAAGGAAAACACTATGGAAGTGCTAAGTATCATTATTGTGTGGGCTTTTTTCACTCATCCAGCCCACTTTGGTACATTTTGGAAAAGCTACAATGTCTGAATTCCCCCAAAATCTCATAAAAAACTGTTCCCCAGGGAGGTGGGGCAAGATGTGTATCCTGATAAACAAAAGATCAATTCGCTACAAATCCATCTTTTAATACTAATATCTAATTTATAATTATTTACTGCCTGCTCTCAAAACCTTGCCTTCTATCCGAGGAATATTTTGCAACATAAGCACTCACACCACACAGCCAGTGATTTAGCTGAGGGGTTTTACAGTCTGAAATGGCTTTAAAATTTGTTTGGAATTACCTTGAGCACATTTTAAACACTTAAATTGTCATCTTTGTATACTGGGATATTCACGATGCACTCTAGTAGGGCTTTTTTAAAAAATCCATTAGATTGTGGAGTAACATACAGATACCTCTTCCATTGTCTTCCCAAGCATCATCCCTAAAACCAATCATCTAATACAGCCTAGAGTCCCTTGCCAGCATCACTGCTATCTAGAATGCAGCTCTTGTGGAGGAAGGATGGTCCACGAGACATGGGTGATTTTCAGTCACTTCCTGGCTCTGCCACAGACTTTCAGTGTAACCTCAGGCAAGTCACTTCAGCGCAGATCCTGAAGATATTTAGGTTCCTAACTTCTATTGAAATCAATGGAAGTTAAGACCCTAAATACCTATGAGAAGCTGAGCCATAGGGCTTGTCTTCAATGCAACATTAACTTCAGTTAATTGGAGTGTTGCCCCAAACTTGAGTCCTGTCCACACAAAAAATCCCTTAACTCGAGTGCTTTTAATGAGGGTTGGCTTGGAGGTCAGGGAAATAGGCTAAAGCTTGAGTTAGCACAACTCATCAGCTGCTGACACAACCCCTCTGTGTAGCTCAGGTATTAGTGTGGCCTCTCTCACTTGAGCTAGGCTAACTCGAGAGGGGTTAATTTGAATTAACTCCCCAGTGAAGACATGCCTCCACTCTCCAGCTGTAAAATAGGGATAGCCCTTCCTAGCTCCCACGGGCACTGTGTGAATCAATTCAGTTATGTTTGTGAGGTGCTCAGATAGGATAGGAGTTGTATAAGCACCTAGATAGACCAGATTTCAAACAGGACACAATATTTGGCAGGATCGGGAGGGGGAGGAGAATTTGTCACCAGAGCTATGGCTGAGGCCTATTGTAACTAAGGTTTGGAGATATTTTGTGCACTATGGTATCTCTTGACAGCTGTTGCATTTTCCTAACAGGCTCTGACTTGTGTTTTTCTAGCATACACAGCTCTACTCAGGCCTGATTTCCCCCCACCTCACCTCAGACTAGAACACTCTTGATTAGGCTGGGCCACTCATGCTCTCACCTGTCTGATAAGCATTCCACCTATTCCATTCCCCATCTTTATGCCACTGCACGCTCCTTGCAGCATGCCTCACAAGTCCACACTTCATATGTTTAAGGCTTCTGCTAGCTGTCAGGGTCTCCTGCACATTTTTATACCTGATGTGATCTTGCAAAGGAGCCCCTGGGGAGCTGCCGTAAAAATGTTTTATGTAGGAATAGGTTGGTTTCTGTGCAATAAAAACTGAAGCATTGAAAAGCAAGCTCCTGTGTAATTACAAAGACAGAGGAGATAGCTTCCATATGTTTGAGTGGGTGTGAGAGGCCCAGAGCCTACATCTGTTCTCTTTATTTTTTTTTTTCCTGATAGAACAAAGAAGAAAGAAAAGGGAAACTCTGGTCTGAAAGAGAAACTGACCTCTTGATAAACCCTGACCAGAACCAGTCACTGGCTTTGAGGGTCAAGGTATGGCAACATCTGGCTCTAGGAAGACTGCAGGCAGCTCCAGCAGAAAAGGCAGTTGATCAATAAATTGTGCTACCAGGCATGAAATCGGAGAGATCTGAGAGCCATTCATTAACGAGCTCGTTAAGTGATTGATATGCTTAATTTTCCTGTCAAATGTGGACTTCCCTTGTAAACATGTCAATTGAGAAAAGTTCAAGCTTGTCACTCGGATTTATGGCTGGAATAACATGTAGGTGGAAAAGAGCGACATGTCCCCTGTGGCCCATGCTGCTTCCTATTAAATGTGAGGCCAACGAATCCAGGTGTTTGAAGGTCCTTTCTCCTCCCCTCCTACTCCTTTCGTCCCACAGCTGAGATAACAATAACAGACCTCCAAACCAGAAACATACCAGAACTTGGCCCCAGCAACAATTAGCCTATTAATTTGTTCATCTTGATAAAGCAAGAGGCATCTTAGCTTTGGAATGTCTTTGATGGCTTGTTTTGGAAACTAAGATTCCCCACTTATTCTTCCTTCTGTAGTCCCCTCCTCCTTCCCTCCTTAACAGAATAAAATATATATGGTTGGAAGTGTTTTAATCCAGGCACCAAGGGCTGGCCTTGTTTTTCTTCAGGATCCTGTTAGAATTTAGATACAGGCCCTGATTTTCAGTGGGGTCTTGTCTTGCTCTCCAGTAATTATTTTCATTATGATCTTGTCACCCAATGGTCAGTATGTATTGCCTTCATCCCTAAGTGTCCAACCCACAGAGGGTAGGGGACTGTTCCAGATAAATGGTCTCTCGCTGACGCTGCAGATACTTGTGCTTTTAGCTCCCGAGGTTCCCAGTTTAATCCCCAGGCTCATTCAACATGGTAGCCCACACAATAGCACTAAAGACCGGGGTGAGATTGATGGCCAGTTGCGTGAGGTGCTGTACAAACACATTGTGAGAGACAGTCCGTGCTCTAAAGCTGTAAGAATCGAAGGCCCCCATCCTGCAGAGATTTAGGCATGTGCTTAACTTCATCTGCTGAGGGGACCAGTGGGACTATGGAAAATTAAAATGTACGTGAGCTTTTGTAGAATCTGGGCCTAAATGGGCAAGGGAAAGATTATTAGGGGAAAAATTTTTTTTACAGATAGGGAACTGAAGCCCAGAGAGGTTACATGACTTGCCCAAGGCAAGGAATTTTTCACACAACAGGCATTTGGCAGCTGGCAGGACAGGTTTATCACTAGTAGGAATGGTGAGCAAAGCAGGGAGACAAAAATTCATGGCACATAGTGGGAGCTGCTCCCAAAAGTGCGGGCTCTTTTTGGCTACACACACTTGGCAAATAGGCCCAGCCACACCTACCCCAGTACAGTAAAGAGTGTTATTGTATGGTCAGTGCAGTACAGAAAGGGATGAAATTCACCCCATGCAGTGGTCTAGTATAAGGCTTGTGCTCCTCTTAAGCCTTATGTATTTCGGCCAGTGTGAGTAAAACCTTCAGCACCTCTGACCAATAAAAACAAAGGAAAAAGGTTAGGGTTAAATTGTGCTTTTTTTTGTTTTGTTTTTAAAGGAATAAGCTTTTCAGACAGCTCAAGGCCCCAGCTATCCCTTGCTATTGTTGCAAGGCTTAAACTGCGTTGCTGAACAGCAAAAATAATACCATTTTCAAACTGCTGTGGAGAAGCAAAAGGTCAAGAATACACTGGTTGCATCATGTGTTCCTAAAGTTGCAAAAAAATAAAAAGTAAAATAAATACAAATAAATACAAAAATACATTAAATTTAATAATGCTTGACAAGAGAAAACAATTAGGCCAGGAAGGTGTGTTTGTCTGGTTATTCCTTTAAGTTTACCATGCTTTTCCAGTGAATCGTTTCTATTGCGAAATTTAGTGAAAAAATGTTTTCAGAGAGACAGAGTACGTGTGTGTGTTTTCCTGTCTCCCTTTAGTGGCAGGTTCCAGCAACTACACAGCCTATTAGTAGTACCCAGATAAAGTAGTTTTTTAGCTCAACTGTTTGAGACCTATAGTTTTGATGCTCAACATCCAGGGTTCAATCCCACAGCTGATCAGTAGACGAGGTCATTGTTGCAGATATATGAAATGTTTCATCGTTTTGATGCACATATTGATCTTTAAACAAATTATTGAAACGCAGAATGTTAAAGATTTTTTTTAGCTGAAACAGAAAAATTGGGCCAATTTGGTGAAATCAGAATTTTGGGGATTATTTTTAGTTTTGATTCCCCCTCACTCCATTTTCATGAGCAAAATGGAAAAAGGGATTACAGCCCCATGCCCCAAAACAACCCTCCCAAACCAAAATGAAATGAAAATGAAAGGCCTCAAATATTCATTTTGAAAATTTTTAGTATAAACTTTGTAGGAAACATTTTGAAAAAAGCAAATTGTTCCTTTCCAAAACCTGTGGAATGAACCCTATTTTGAATGTTTTGAAGACTTGCTCAGAAAATATTACATTTTTTTCAATCAGCTCTCTATAAGTACAAGAATAAAACAGAACAAAATAGAACAGAGCTATATACTGGTCCTCTACCTTCAGTTCATTCAAATCCTTCCCATAGACTTGATTCACTTCCTCCATATTCGCACAAGCGTGTCAATAACAGAATGAGAGAACAATGAATAATAACCATTTCCATGTTCAGAAATGACAGCCAGAGTTCTCCCAGAGCTATTTTTGAAGATGTTAGGTATAAGCCTCACTGTGTCATAGTTTTCCTGTATGTTGAGAATGGAGAGGCCTATCCCTCCACAGACAATCTACAGAATAATTTCTAATCTACGGTTCAGGAGGATGGTTGGTGGGTAAAACAGCTTACTGGGACTCAGGAGATCGGTTCAATTTCTGTTTCTTTCATAGGCTCCTTGTATGTTAGTAAGTCATGTAGGCTATGTCTCTACTACAAGCTAGGGGTATGATTCACGCGCTTGTGTACACACAGACTCAAACCAGCACTCATTGAGCTAGCGTGAGTCTAAATAGCAGTGAAGCCACAGCTGTGCTGGTACCAGAAGTGGAGACACAACTGAGCCTTGCCAAGGATGTACGCACCTGAAACCGGTGGGCATGCACTGAGCTCTGCTGCTATCACGCGACACTGCTATTTAAAAATGCAAGACTAGCTTTGCAAACACGCTCTTTCATCGGGGTCATGCCAAGTTCCATGCTACAGCAACCCACAGAAGAGAACACAGACTGCTTCTTGTCTCTTTTACAACATAAACCCTCAGCAGGGAGCTGAAGCATGTTGCAGGAACTGAAATACCTGTACGGTGCCCTCTTGTTTGCTGACTGCTCGAATGATACAGTATCTGTTGGTAACATGCGTATCAATTACTTTACAAATCTGACAGGACAGCGGGGGGCCCCTTTGAAATGCGTTGCCAGTGTGTACAGTAAGTGGCTCCTGTAACAGGTTTGTCCCTGACTTTCTGAGGGATTCCTTCCACCCAGGGAGTTGTAAACTGGCGGGAAGCAGATGTGTCATCATTAACAGGTCTGATGTTCAGTAAAGGGCCCAGGGGGGTGCTTTTAATGCAGAGCACAACTGGTACAGGTTTGGAAACATGCCTCTGTACTGGGGTTCTGGAACAATTTTTATAGTGGGGGTGCTGAGAGCCATTGAACCAAACTGTAAACCCTGTACATGATGGAAACCATTTCAAGCCAGGGCGTGCTAAAGCACCCCCCACACCTCTAGTTCGAGCACCTATGCCTCTGTATTATACATGTGGTGTGTACATGCAATGGCTATCTTGTGACTGTGTCTGGGCTAGGGTGACCAGATAGCAAATGTGAAAAATCAGGACAGGGAGTGGGGAGTAATAGGTGCCTATATAAGAAAAAGCCCCAAATATTGGGACTGTCCCTATAAAATCGGGACATCTGGCCACCCTAGTCTGGGCTGGTCTATGCTGGGGATTTACCTCGGGATAGCCATGTCTCTCAGGGCTAAATCCACGCACCTGAGAGATGTAGCTATGCCGACCTAACCCTCGGTGCAGACAGTGCGAGGTTAATGGAAGGATTCTTCTGTTGACCTAGCTACTGCTTCTTGGGAGGTGACTTGTCTTCACCTCCCATAGGTGTAGATAGTGTCTACTCTGAAACACTACAGCAGTGCAGCAGCAGTTTAAATGTAGACATGGCCTCTGTGTCATTCAGTTAACCCCATGTTTGCTGGGATGTACTGCGCACTCAGGAGCTAGACAATGATCTCAATTAGTAATGAACCCAGGGGAGTCATGTATCCAGGCCCCATCCTGCTGGAGGCATAGGCCAATGAAGAAGTGTTACCATCATACTTCAGCACGGTCGTCTACAGCATTCCGGGGCACTGAGAAATATCTAGGGCAGAAACTCCAACAAAATAGGTCGTGACCATTAGTTACAGGGGCAACTGAGATTAGGTGGTAGTTTTCAAAACCACATAAGGCAGTGAGGCACCCAATCCCCATGGAAAGTCAATGGGAGTTAGGTGCTTAATTCCCACCTATGCTTTTGAAACCTCCTCTTTAGTTATTAATAAAGAAAATTGTTTGACAGATGGGACCTGGGGTATATTCTGGGTTGTTTCCCCCATCTTCCTCCAAAGCAGTGGAGACTGGCCACAGCTGGTGACGCTGGGGTGGGGGCATGACCCAGTACTTTGAGGTGGAACAGAGAATCCCCTTTCTTTAGCTGCTTGGCTGGTGTGTCTCACATGCTGAGGGTCACACTAATGGCCGGATTTGGCATTGGGAAGGAATTTCCCCCCAGGTCATATTTGGCAGGGGCCTTGGAGATTTTTTGCCTTCCTCTGAAGCATGGGATGTGGGTCACCTGCTGAGACCATCTGGGTATATCTCAATCAGTTTTCCATCACTGGAGAGGCCTGGGGCATTGGTGGCATCGAGGTCCCTCCTGTTCTCTGCCTGTGGAACGCAACAGGTTAATCTCCTCAGGAGTGGAAAGCTTTAGTTTAACCCAAATTATTGGTCTGAAGACAAGGATAACCTGGTGAAACTGATCAACCTGTGCTAAACAGGAGGTCAGACTAGATGATCTAACAGTCCCTCTTGGCCTTAACCTCTAAGAAACCTGGTTCTCTTCTCACAGACACTGCTACATTTCAACTGACTTCAGTGGAGCCCCTTGGCAAACTGGATTCAGACCAAGCATATTGCTAAATGGGGAGGGTGGGTCCTGACAACATGAGTGTGGGGTGGTGGTCCTATTCTGGCAAAGGGAGTCCAGTGGGGAAAACGTTGCGAATAACTACAGAAGCATGTGGAGAAACTAAGCATGACTAATCCCCACTAAATAGCTGGAGAGAAGCATTTCTCAGCAAGAGATGTGAGAGGCAAGAGCACTTTCCACTGATTTTTGCTGACCTTGTTTTCTTTTTTAGGACAGGGAAGGCACAGACCTGACAGGTGATGTAGGGCATTGGATAACCATCTGCACTGTGTGCTTGGCTGCATATCAGCATTTTATAGGTTTTGGGGTGAAAAATGCTTTTAATTAACAGGTGGAACTGGGGTTTTCACTCTAGTCACATGCTATTTGCTGCATCAAGATGTCCCATTTCACCTTCATAGTATTTTCCCCCTTAAAGAGCCCTTCAGTTTGGGATTCACTGAAAGCCAAATACCTCAATAATCTCCAGCTGCTGTCATAGATTCTCAGAGCTCAGCATCTTCATCTCTTCCCAATGTAGGCAGGTCTGCAGCTCTCCAGTAATACCCAGTGGCTTACTAGTGTGTCCACACACTGCTGAGGGATTTACAAAGCGCTCCAGCCCTTTGAGTTGGAAAGGACTCACTTGGTGTCTGAAGGTGCATCCTAAACCCATTTGAAAGCTCAATATGATGGAAATGGAAATGTACCGAGGAGGAGAAATGGGAGGGGTGAGTGTAGAAACCGTTGTCGGCCTGTCAGTCATCTGTACCAAGAACAGGGAGAGCTTAGGAGAGCAGCGGAGAAATCAGCTGGGGTCTGGAAAGTGTCCAGATTATAGGGTCAAATCCCACCCCTAGGAACAGTGGTGCAAATCCATAATCAGCCATTATGAAGTTTCTTCCATCTTTCTCTGAAGCGTCTGGTATTGGCCATGGTTAGAGACAATATGCTGGGCCACTGATTTGATCCAGTCTGGTAATTCCATATGTTCTTTGGTTCCTCTGGTTTTCCACTGAAACCAGAACGTGGCCTGTAGCAATTAAAGGATTGTTTCCTGCAGTAGCTACTCTGGTACCTTGTTAATGTCTATTGCTACATGACTCAAACAACAAGGTGCAAGAATATCATGCCCACCATGTATGATTAGGGGGCTGGAGCACATGACTTATGAGGAGAGGCTGAGGGAACTGAGATTGTTTAGTCTGTGGAACAGAAGAATGAGGGGGGATTTGATAGCTGCTTTAAACTACCTGAAAGGGGGTTCCAAAGAAGATGGATCTAGACTGTTCTCAGTGGTATCAGATGACAGAACAAGGAGTAATGGTTTCAAGTTGCAGTGCAGGAGGTTTAGGTTGGATATTAGGAAAAACTTTTTCACTGGGAGGGTGGTAAAACACTGGAATGGATTCCTTAGGGAGGTGGTGGAATCTCCTTCCTTAGAGGTTTTCAAGGTCAGGCTTGACAAAGCCCTGGCTAGGATGGTTTAGTTGGTGATTGGTCCTGCTTTGAGCAGGGGGTTGGACTAGATGACCTCCTGAGGTTCTTTCCAGCCCTGATATTCTAGGATTCTATTATCATAATGCCACTGTATAAATCCATGGTATACCCACACCCTGAATATTGCGTAAGTTCTGGTCATCCTATCTTTAAAAAACGGTATTAGAAATGGAAAAGGTTCAGAGACGGGCAACAAAATGATTAAGGGTACAGAACAGCTTCCACCTGAGCAGAGATTCAAAAGACTGGGACTGTTCAGCTTGGAAGAGACGACTGAGGGGGGTACGAGAGAGGTCTATACAATCACGACTGGTGGGGAGAAAGTGACTCAGGAAGTGTTATTTACCCCTTCCCATAACACAAAAACCAGGGGTCCCCTGATTGAAATTAACAGGCAGCAGGTTTAAGACAAACAAAAAGAAGTACTTCTTCACACAACGCACAGTCAACCTGTGGAATTTGTTGCC
Source organism: Natator depressus (assembly GCF_965152275.1). Taxonomy (NCBI): domain Eukaryota; kingdom Metazoa; phylum Chordata; order Testudines; family Cheloniidae; genus Natator; species Natator depressus. The sequence goes on from NC_134259.1 coordinate 2,827,970, forward strand.
AGGGGATGTTGTGAAGGCCAAAAGTATAACTGGGTTCAAAAAGGAATTAGGTAAGTTCCTGGATGATAAATCTATCCATGCTATTAGTCAAGGTGGTAAGGGATGCAACCCCATGCTGTGTATCCCCAAGCCTCTGACTGCCAGATGCTGGAACTAGATGATTACCTGCTCTGTTAATTTCCTTTGAAGCATCTGGCATTGGACCCTGTCAGAAGAGAGGATACTGGTCTAGATGGACCATTGGCCCGACCCAGTATGGTTGTTCTTATGATCAGCCAACAAGAGAGTTTGTTCTGACACTGCAATGCTGATGATACCTAAAGAAAAGGTTTGAAGGTGAATGGGGCTGGGAATTTCCCTTTCCAGTTTGCTCCAGATCTTTCAGTTAAACTCAGTTGCATTTCTTGGCTGGATACTTCTGTGAACAAATCATTTTGTGATTGATTTGTTTTTATTTCTGTTAAATTTTATCATGAAATAGCAGTCGTCGAATCAACACCTTGGTTCCCTGGTGCACATTCCCTCTGGTCTCATTTTTCGATAAACGCCAAGAGCAGGAGACCATTATCTTGTGACATGTGCCACTCCGCTCACATTATCTCTAAAATAACACGGACATGTGCACAAATCCCTACAGCAATCATGACAGGGATGAGAACAGATCTAGCCTCATTGTACTGGAGATGTTACATAGAGTACAGGGAAGAGTAAAACAGCTGAACAGGCTGGTAGTTTGGTTTGAACATCAACTCTTTGCTTTTCTTATCCTGAGCCTGTTTGAAGGCCGCTTGGCAATAATAACAACCACAAAAATCTGGCAAGCTGGGCTGGCCTCAACTCTGATTTAAAAATGGTAATTACGTTCCATGAAACAAATTCAAAAAAGTTTTGTTTTTATAATTTTTTCAAGAAAAAAATCAAACTTTTCTGATTTTTAATGGAAAAAACCCAATGAGGAGCTCAGAATTGACAGTTCACCTGTGTGGTGAAAGCTGGCTCTGCTTCCAAAAGCCATGATTTGTTGGGGATTGCTGAGCAGGAGAAGCCGACTTCTCCACCCTCCCACCTTGAGACTCCTGGCTGGCTAAAGAGTGGGCAGAAAAATCTTACCCCTACTTCCTGCTGCCAGCTGTCCTCTGGGTGGAGAAGGGACTGCATCCTAACTGGCAGCCTTGGCAGAGAGGCAAAGGATTGAATGGATTGTGGAGACCCTACTCTTCTTTTACCCCATAGAGGGCTCCCTCCAGTTGAGAATTACGGGGAAGTGTTGGGGGAGCTCTGGTTAAAGGCCTGACTTTCCCACAGTTGTCAATCCAGCCAATAAGCTGCCTTTAAAAGGGAAGGTGGAAAGAAATCAAAGAAAAGAAAGGAAGGGAATCCTCTCCTGCCTCCCCCCTCCCCCCTCCCCCCTCACATTTCTGGAAAAGTGCAGAATTTCTTGTTTGGGTACAAGGGGCAGGTTCCCTGGCTTTCTAGCATGTCAGTGATTTGCCATCATGTGGTGTTAGCCCTAAACTGGTTTAGTATTTATTTTAGATAATATGACACAATTAAACTGAAATCATGTCTGTACCTTTCATATCATGTCAGGCAAAATGAACACTGTTAAAAGCATGATGCTAACGTGAAATGATGGGAAACAGTTAATGTGATGAAACGTTCAACTTATATTAATAAAAAAGAAAAGTGGGGAAAAGGCTCTTATGTCTCTTCTTATGTCTCTTCTGGGCTTAGGAGCCCAGGGCAACATCCTCCTTCACTCTGCTTCTGTGATCACGGTCTGTCTGCACACAGGGAACTGGCTCCTTAATGGATCCATGGAGTGCAGCTGAAGAAATGGTGTTTTACTCACAAAAGCTTATGCCCAAATAAATCTGTTAGTCTTTAAGGTGCCTCCTTGTTGTTTTTGTGGATACCAACTAACACGGCTACCCCCTGATTCTTAATGGATCCATGAATTTTTAAAACTAGACATATAATATTTTCAGAAACACCTCTGTGATTTAGGAGCCTAAATATCATTTTTAGTAGAAATTCAGGCACTTAGGATCTTACGTCTCAAGAAAGTCAAGGAGCCACATGCTTCTAAGTGCCTGGGTCACTTTGGACTTAGGCTTTGAAATGCTGAGCAGAGCAAGGCTTAGTTAACTTCAAAATTTTGCCCCTGTGCTGACAAGAATTTGTGGGTTCTGGATCTATAATAATACCTAGTTCTTAGATAGCACTTTTCAGCAGTAGATCTCAAAGCACTTTACAAAGAAGGTCAGTATTGTTATCCCCATCTTACAGATGACGAAACAGAGGCATAGAGAGGGAAGTAACTTGCCCAAGGTCACCCCAGAGGCCTGTGGCTGAACTGGGAATACAATTCAGGTCTCTTGAATCTTAGTTCAGTGCACTAGACATGAGACTACTCTTCTTCCCTAGATTAGATTCAGGCAAAAGTTTGGGGTTTGGATCTGAGACCAGATCAGAGCTAGGATTTGGCCACAAATTTGATGCTGCTGAAATCTCATAGCTATTCTCTTGTGATTTCAGTTCCAAGCAACTGAAATCTTGAGAGCTCAGCTGTTCTCATGAGATATCTGTCATTTGGAGCTGCCGTTCGTGTGATTTTCGGCTACTACCAAACTGGAAAATAGGCCTCTTTCATTTCTGAAGATGACTGTTAATGTGGATTTGATTCAAATAGGCCTTTTCAATTTTTGCAGGAGACCTGGTACCAGAACCATAAACGTAGATCTGAATTTGCCCCTTGTCCGGTGAAACGTGAGAGAGGCTGGATTTGAGGTTCTGCATTTGTCTCATCTCCATTCAGAAGGGCACATCACTGATATTTGTAGACTCAGAGGCTTCAGAATTAGAAACTCCTCAAAAGTTCAATCTCCTGCACTCATTGCTCACTCAGTGAGCGCTGGTTTTTTCTCTACAGTTTGTTTCTTAGTGCATTGTCCAGTGTAAGTTTTCAGTTTCTCAGATCCTTTCTTGTACTAAGCAACTCTTTGGACCTGAAACTTTGAGACATGGTGGCAAAACTTGGAAGAAATAAATAACAATTATTTCAGAGAAGAAGGTTCCAGCTGGAGCAGTATCTGGTGGTTGAGCATATATCTAACAAAGGATTGTTATTTAAGCAATAACCCTTGAGAAATTGGTCGTTACCAGCATTAAATGACTCAGTCCATTGCCAAGGATGGTTAACGCTCTAATAAACTGGTCATTAACTGCAGTAACAATGAATTTTGAGGGGATTATTGCTATTATAAACCTTAATCAATGGTTTATAACAGCAATAATGTGGTCCTTTCTTTTAATGGTAAGTAGGGCAGCACGAGTAGTCTGCCTGGAAATGTTCTTGGTCTGGCTGATAAGACAGAAAACAGGTGTTAAAATACCATCCAATTCAAAACATCTTGGGGAAAAAAAACCCTCAAGACCTTCACTGCAAGGGGTGATGCATTGCTCACATCATTTGCAGGTCATACTACAATGGATGACTTGCAGCTGAGACTGACTCTGAATGGTCCCTATCCACTTGGAAAACCTTCAGGCTCAAGAGACAGCATTGATGTCGAGAAACTGTGGGGGTTTTAGCTCAGAGGCAGATTATCCAGTTGCCAGGTGGATGGGTCTGCTAATATATTAGCTATGAGGACAGGCCAACTCACTTTGACTGATTCAGAACCCACTGGAACATCACCTGTGTGGGAGGCTGGCTGCAGTCCGAATATTGTTGGGTCCATGCTCTGCTAAGGAGTGACTGTGGGCAAAGATTAAGAGAGAAAGAGCCCAGTGATAAATGGAACAGAGAGAAGGGAGAGGTGACAGCACTTAGATACTCTGATGGTGTTGACATCAATGGCACAACTCCCACTGACTTCAGTAGGGCCAGGATTTCACCCTGGTGTTTTAGAGGTGAAACTCCTCATATGTAATGGCCAATTGTGGAATCTTGCACATCGTTGGGGAGGATTCCTTCCTGTTCCCAACAACCATCAGTTTATGTCTCGAAGCACAAGATTTGCCTCTACCTCAGTCCTTTGTGCCTATTACCATGGAAAGCATTGAGCATTAGGAACTAGGTCCCCAGTCTTTAAAATCTGGAAAGCTTTGCCCCTTTTCTGCAGTCTCTGCTCTGATTTGTGCAGTGTCCGGAAAGGAACTAAGATGCACTCCTGTCTTTTTTTATGTTGCCTATCCCTTTACTTAAGGAAATAATAATATGATAGTATAATACCTAGTAGTGGATTAGTAATGATATCTTACTAGAGCTCATTTGAAAAATGAAGATTTTTTTTTGCAAAAAGAAGGAAAAATAAATTTTTCCAAAATAATTTCAGTGTTTTTGAATTTTTTTTTGCAAAACATTGTCATTTTTATAATTTCAAAAATTTTGAAATTTAAAACAAAAAACAAATGAAAAGGTTTTGAAAAAAAAAAGTGAAAAGTTTTGGCCAGCTCTGTATTTAGCACTTGTATAGTGGCTTTTATCTTGAAGGCTCACAAAGCACTCTGCTGACTTGGCATGTGCAGCCAACCACTGAAGTGCATCCACCTCTGAGATGGAAGATAGCATAAGAACATAAGAATGGCCATACTAGGTCAGACCAAAAGTCCATCCAGCCCAGTATCCTGTCTACCGACAGTGGTCAATGCCAGGTGCCCCAGAGTGAGTGAACCTAACAGGTAATGATCAAGTGATCTCTCTCCTGCCATCCATCTCTACCCTCTCACAGAGGCTAGGGACACCATTCCTTACCCATCCTGGCTAATAGCCATTAATGGACTTAACCTCCATGAATTTATCTAGTTCTCTTTTAAACCCTGTTATAGTCCTAGCCTTCACAACCTCCTCAGGCAAGGAGTTCCACAGGTTGACTGTGCGCTGGGTGAAAAAGAGCTTCCTTTTATTTATAGCAGCTGTTTAACTGTACATTACAGCCTGCATGTGCTGCTGTAAAGCAGAAGACAACCTGGCCAGGCTCAGCCTGAACTCAGTGAATGGAGCACTGAAGGGGAGACGTTCAAAGACACAAAGGGGAATTAGGTGCCCAACTTCCATTGCCTTTCAATAGGAGATGGGTGACTAAATTCCCTTTGAAATCTCAAGTCATGTTCCTCTGTGAGTGACAGCGGGCTTGAATCAGGAGTAGGGTGACACTCAGTAAGACCTGATTCTCCAAGGTACCAAGTCCCACCATGCAGGGCCCTGAGCCTGGTTCTGCTGCTCTGTGTTTGGCTCCTCCTGAGTTCCGATCTGGACCTTTAGATGTAAGACAGCAAATCCTGAAGTTCGATGCAGATCTTGTGCATGACTTATTGCCAATGCTCCTCTGAGTATTAGTGTTTGTGACTTAAATACTTCTAAGTGTTCTGCCCACCCAGTATTGAGGGGCAATACATTACTATGTGGATACTCAATTTCAGTTGGACACACTGCACCGTATTTCAGCTGGATACACTCCATAATCCATCTGTTCTGTACACTCTCATTGAAGCTCTGGTCTGGGCCACGGTAGGAGACAGGATACCAGGCAAGGTAGATCATAATCTGACCCAGCTCTTATGTTCTTATGCTCTTCTTCATTTCCCGGGGTATATTGCGATGCACTGCCCAACAGCTGTCACCCTAGTAGCTGCGTTTCAGCGATGACTAAAGCAATTCCTCTCTCTATGTAGACAAAGATCCTGCACCTTACTCAGGCAAAATTCCTACTGAAATTCATGGGTGTTTTTGCCTGAGCACAGACTATAGGATCCAATAGTTCATACAATTCATTGAGATCCTTTCAGATCAAACATACAGGGTTAGGATCATACTAGCTAGATGCAAACACCTACTTTATTATCTAGCCTCCTAGATTGTCTGGTCATCTAGTCTATTTATCTTGGACGTTCCTTGGGGCACGGACCGTCTTTTTGTTCTCCGTTTGTACAGCGTCTAGCACCATGGGGTCCTGGGATTCTTATTATTCCTTGGCCTGGGTAGGGTATAATCTGTCTCATTACAGAGAATGTCTTAGCCTATTATGATTAACCTTGCTGATTTTTTGGAGGGAATGGGGGAAGGTGCACAGTGCTTCTTGTTCAGTATATACTCCTCAACTGGGACAGCCTTTGCCTGGGCTATAGAGAGACTGTTCCCTCCTTTGCTTCCATTGGCTTCATGTCCAGAAGAATTATCCCTGTTTCTTTTTGAAACATTTGCCCACTAGGCACCTTGACTCCTGCTTCAAAGATCTACGGCAGATGCAGAGAGCCTCCCTGCAGGAGCCTTTAATGATTTAGTCTTCAAAGCCTATAGACAAGCAGTGAGTTATAATTATGTCCTGACTGTAACAAAGATTTTCTCCCTTCTCTATTTGAGAAAAAAGGGAAAAAGAGACTGTATGGATCTTCAGAACAGATTCTGAGTCCCCATCCTTATCTGTGCACTCCCCCTTGCTAAGCTGGATATGTCTGAAGGAGGAACTATTTGTCTGATATTAACAAGTTTGAAACTTTTGAGGCTTTGGTTTTTCTGGCCATTCTTCTCTTGTCCTTTCTAACATGTTTCCTCCCATCCCTATCCCATTGTGGGTGTCAGCAGAGGAGATGGCTGGTAACATTTTTTTTTAAAGAAGGCTGTACTGGAATAAATTGGAAAGTTTACTTCATGTAGCATGGAAATAAAAAAGCTCATTCAGAAAGTTAATGATTTATTTTATAGTTTCATTATCAGGGTCACATTACTCAATAGCATTTCAAACATGTCATTTGTACAAACTATGGTAATTAAAATTTATAACGTACTTCATCAGCGGCATATGAATCTTTTAGCCAGCGCTCTGCTGTCATATAAACAGTGTAATTTCAGCTGCAATTCACCCTTTATTGGCTCTCATTTGTGATTTAACAGCCATCAATGACGGTGCTATAAAGAATAAATTAACCATCCGTAAACCTTATGATGACAGGGACAGTCAAACAGATTTAAACTGCTTTCACCAGACTCTGGCTAGCCAGCAGAGATCAAATCTGAACGAGGTGCTGGTGTGAAAGTGTGACTGCTCCCTGCTCTGAAGGTGCCATGCACAACATGGAGCTGGAGAACAGTCTACTCTGGCTGTTGCCTGGGTGGAGCTTTTCATCAATGCAGCCCACAGTCCCAGGGCCTTAGAATTCCACCTCTCCTGCAAGTAATTTCCTGCCCTGCTGGAGCTGTTCCAGGGAATAACTGAGTTCCTGTTAAAGAAACAAGAAATGACACACTCCTTCCTGCAGGACAGTTCGGCTGTTCAAGCTCTGGGGGCCCAAATCGCTATTGCTCTGCACCTTGTGTTACAAACAGGACCTAAACTACTACCAAATTGGGATGGAAGCACTTTGTGCTGATGTGCAGGGCAATGGTGTGTTGGGTCGTAAAGAGGGAAAAAATGTGATGTAGGAACTCTCTGAAGTTCTGTCTGCTCAGCACTCCAAAATCTAGATGCTTTCTGGTGTAACTGCACCCAGGGGAGTACTCCAGAGTCTCACTGGTGGGACTGGGACGTCTGCACATTACTGCAGCTGAGATTCAATCCAGGAGGCTCCAGGTGCATGGGCAACCTGGCTCTCATGCGGCTGAAATGGAGCCTTCCCAGGACCACACTATGCAGGGCCTGTCCCAGCTGCAGGCTGTCCCCATGAGCCAGGCTATTTTATTTTCTTGTCCTAATCAATCTCTTCGTCTTTCCTCCAGCATAGCTGTAAATGCCTTCAAGCTGGTAGTCAACTTATGATGGCGAAAAGCAAGCAAGCAAAAAAACCCACAAAACCAAAACCCAACAACCCCAGCCCCAGCTAGTTTATAGATTAGAATGCAAGCCCACAAAAGGCAATTTCTTAATAGGAAGCTCTTAATCAGCAGCTGACAATTATCCAATAGCTTATTTGTGCCCATCCTTTGTGGAGGGAGCAATATGTTTTAATGGGATCCCTACTATGCTTACGGTTGACACTGTAGAAAGCTAATAAATGATATGGATTGGATTTGTTACTGAGACATCTCCAAGGAGCCTGGGTCATACAGGCCAATAAAATTGGCCTCATAAATTTACCCTGACACACAGGATTACTCCAGCATCGCTGAGGTCACCTTCTCATGCTGATTTATCGCCAGCCCATGGGTTAATAATACTGTTTGCGGGGCTGTTGTTTTTCCCTCCACGTAACAGATATTAATCAGAACATCCCTGTGTTCTCAGTTCTTTGTGGGCAGGTGCAGGGGATGTGAGGTGTGGGGAGGTGGAGTGGTGAGAGTGGGTTTCTGATTATTTATTTTCTAGACAAGGCTTTTAGTATTTAAAAAAACTCTCTCTAAAGCACAGTGGGGACAGGCAATATTTCTTATTTCTGCAGAGTCCCAAGGAAGATGAAAAGCCACTGAAGTAATACAGGCCTTGTCTACACTGGGGATTTGCCCCAGTTGCAGCCACTTGTCTAATTCCACCCATGCAACCCACAGCAGACAGGATAAATGGCTGTAAGCTGCATTTCACTCTATTGCAGATAACCCTGGTTCCAATCCCTGGTTCCAATCCTGGTGCAGCTACACCAATGGCTGGATCCAGCAAGGACGAGCCCTTAGCAATTACAGTATTTTTGTAGATAAATTAGACATCCCTCGGTAGGTCATTCTGTATTTTCCCATTCCTTGGAGACTAACTTATTGCTCAAGTGGCTTTGTCTAACCTACCTAGCTATCCTAGACGTGGACGTGAGGCAAGGACAGCTTGGTTATCTACGGTGAGGAGCAGGGCCTGACAGCAGCGTTCTCCCCACGTGCTCTGCTTTACATTGGTCAGGCTAGAGTTAGGGGTTTAAGACGGAGCACTCATAAGAGTTTGCTGGGGCCACCAGAAAAGCCGTGCGGATGTGTTGGTTCTTGTAGCAACATGGCCATTTACTGCCTCTCATGGGCAGAGGTCACCACAGCATTCTGTCTCTGCTGCCCTCCCCTCTCTTCAGGCTCCCTTTAAGACCGCAAAGTTCAAACAATCCCCCCAAGCGATCCCACATGTTTAGTCTCAGGGGTACACTGGCCCTCCACACCCCAACCCCAGTTCACTTTCTGTCCCCCAGTATTTCAGAGTCTTTCCAAAGAAAACACAAACGCATGCAGGCTTCACCCCAGTTTCAGCTGGGCATGGTCCCCTCCTCCCTGAGGGCCTGTCTGTTTTTCTGCATCCCAAATACTCCTGCCTGGAGTCTGTCCTTCATCACACGCCTTTCTAGGTAGGCCTTTGCAATCTTTCCCCTGCTTCTTGGGCAGGGAGCTTTATCCTGCTTATGGTCAGACTTCCTGCCTCTGACCATCTGTTTTTATATCTATACAAACACACCTGCACCTTGCAGCTTTTGGCTGCCTTTTATATTTGGATTACTTGATTCCCCTTACCTGGGGGCTCCTCTTGTAATAACTTAGCCCCAGGCTCTCCAGCCTAAGAGCAAGCCACCCTGTTACAGATTCATGACCTCTGCACTTTTTCTAACTGTGATTGAAACCTCGCCTCATTGAAAGGATGCTGCAACAATAACACTTAGCTAATGTACAGTGCCATTCACCCCTGTGCAGAGGGATCAACAGAAGGCCACTGAACTATCTAAATCCTACATAAGTGCTCCAAATAGGTCTTCAGTGGTGAATTTTACCCGCAGTTTTCTTCATATTCAAAGGGCTTTACAGCCATTAACCATTTCAGTCTCCCAGCACTCCAGTGAGGTAGCTAAGTACCATTACCCCTGTTTTACAGCTGGGAAACTCCCGGCACTGAGAAGTTAAGTTACTTAGCCAAGGTCACAGAGGGAGTCTGTGTCAGAGCTGGGATTAAAACTCAGGAGTTCCTGACTCCCTGTCCTGTGCTCAGACAGCAAGGTCAATTTCTAATTATAATGAGCTGCAGTATCTTAGAGAGTTAAATGTGCAGAAGAGTCTCTGTGTATGTGTGTGTGTGTCTGTCTGTGAACAGAACATTCTAATTTTGTGGAAACAACATTTTCTATTGAAAAAACATTTTGATGGAAAGTCCCTAGCCAGCTAGCTCTTTGGTGCAGAGACCATATTTTGTTCTGTGTTCGTACAGTGCCTAGCATAGTGGGGTCTGGATCCATGACTAGGGCTCCCAGATGCCAGCACAATAATAATAACAAATAAATTACCTCTCTGTCTCTGTAAGAGAGCAATGGAGCATCTCAATTTCTTACCAGTAAACCTTTATATCACAGCATCTGTTCCATACCCTCTCTTTACCTACATCATCCATAGCTATCTATATGTAGGTTTTTCCTTTAAAACACCTCCAGATTCACTCTCACTGCTGTTCACATGAGGGAATTAATAACAATTCTGCACTGACCACGCTGAGCCTTGGCTGGAATCTATGGTCTTATAGCCAGATTCTGCCCTGACTTTCACCCAGTGCAACCCGACTGCCTAGAAACAATGCATTTGTCCCTTAGCAAAGAATTCCTAAACCACAGCAATACCAAAGCTGCTTGTCACATGCCTCCCTCCAAGCTCTGCCTCACTCTAAGTGTTGCATTAGGTAATACAGGGCTGATATTGCCTTTCAGGGCCAAGAGGGAAAACACGAAATAGAGTGCTCTTCAGTATAGATGTAGTTGGATGCTTTGGGTATCACAGGCCATATGGAAGCAGCTGAGACTGGTAGCTTTGGCTCTAGATACACTCAGACTCTGGAGGGGATCCCTGCAGTTTTTGCAGGCAAGCTATTGGGCTGCAGTCTGATATCAGCAAACTGTCAGCTCTGCTTTAGGCTTTTCATTCTGGTTTGTGAGACAGCTAGTCAAAGACAATGGTAGCACTGGATGTTTCTCAGATGGATGACAAGTGTAGATTGAACCTTTGATTGATTGTTTTTAAGGACTAGCTGAAGAAAGAGGCCTGCATTGATAGGAGACCATGCCCCAAATTTTTAAGCAGCTGTACTCCACTGCATTGTCAAGGCAGGCACAGGTTTGCATGCAAATCTAGATTGTAGGCCCCTCAAGCACAGAAAAGGTGCATGCATATCAGGCCTGTTCCAATTTTAACATTTCGAAAGCTCAACTATAACAGAGAAAATCACTTGCACTGCAGAGAATCCTAGAATCATGGAATATCAGGTTTGGAAGGGACCTCAGGAGGTCATCTAGTCCAACCCCCTGCTCAAAGCAGGACCAATCCCCAACTAAATCATCCCCGCCAGGGCTTTGTCAAGCCTGACCTTAAAAACCTCTAAGGAAGGAGATTCCACCACCTCCCTAGGTAACGCATTCCAGTGTTTCACCACCCTCCTCGTGAAACAGTGTTTCCTAGTATGCAACCTAAACCTCCCCCATTGCAACTTGAGACCATTACTCCTCGTTCTGTCATCAGCTACCACTGAGAACGGTCTAGATCCATCCTCTTTGGAACCCCCTTTCAGGTAGTTGAAAGCAGCTATCAAATCCCCCGTCATTCTTCTGTTCCACAGACTAAACAATCCCAGTTCCCTCAGCCTCTCCTCATAAGTCATGTGTTCCAGTCCCCTAATCATTTTTGTTGCCCTCCGCTGGATGTTTTCCAATTTTTCCACATCCTTCTTGTAGTGTGGGGCCCAAAACTGGACACAGTACTTCAGATGAGGCCTCACCAGTGTCGAACGGAGGGGAACGATCACGTCCCTCGATCTGCTGGCCATGCCCCTACTTATACATCCCAAAATGCCATTGGCCTTCTTGGCAACAAGGGCACACTGTTGACTCATATCTAGCTTCTCCTCCACTGTAACCCCTAGGTCCTTTTCTGCAGAACTGCTGCCTAGCATCTTCAGTCTAAAAGCCTGAGGCAAAACCCATTGAAGTTAATGGAAAGACTCCTACTGACTTCAGTGGACTTTGGATCAGCCTGTAGATTGGGTAGAGCTGGTTAAATATTCAGTCAATGCCTGTCTTGTTGAATTTTGCCATTTTATTGCCAAATAATTCATTTGGTGAATCATTTCTGGCTGCACTCAAGAAGCTCCATAGTTGGGAAATGCCACTGGTCACTAACAGCCTGCATCAGTGAGGAGGTCAATGGAAGGCATTAACTTGGACCACGTGGTCTAGCAGGTAGAGCACAGTATGGGGAATCCAGACTCCTAAGCTGTATACAGGGCTTTGCTATTGAGTTACTGTGCGACCTTGGGCAGATCACTTAGTTTCTCTGTGCCTCGGTTTCCTCATCTGTAAAATGGGGATAATGATATTATTATTTGTATTCCTATAGAGCCTAGAGGCTCCAATTGTGTCAGGAACACATGGTGCTGGGCGCTGTACAGATAGATATTGAAAAGGCAGGCCCAGCCCTAAAGGGTTTGTCATCAAGTAAGTAATGATATTTGCCCACCTTTTGAGATTTATCTATGGAAGTGCTAAGTATTCGTTATTATTTCCCACAGCACCAGGTTTTACATGCCATATCTTTGCAAAAGGTGTGTTTGCTTAATTGCTCTGTATTGGGCCTGCCATGTAGGATTCCTTTAGTAATGTGTTGTATCTTATCACATGGGGATGGGGCACAATTGTGTTTGTGTGTGTGCATGGGGGGGACGGGGAATGGATGGAATGTGGTGGGTTTTGTTTTTGTTTAAAGGAAACCAAAATCTATTTCACTTACCCTGGTAGCCTGGGAATTCCAAAAGCTAGAAACATTTCTGCCTGTGATTGATAACTGGATCCCAAGATAAAGATTTGACTTGCACTCTATATCTCTGAGACTCGGTTTAACTCCTTACTGCTCTGTGGCTACATGGAGTACATGATGTGTGTGGGCTGCCCAAGTGCTGCGGTTCTCTTGCAGCCTAACTGGGGCATCCTGAATAGATGGGATAGTTTAAGGAATGAATCAGCTTTTTGCTTCTGCATGGAGTTAACCAGCTGTACACCTTGGAGAAGAAGTTTGGGACTTAGGCCTGTGCAGAGCCTAAGACTGTTCACCACTTACATCCTATTTTCATGACTTAAATGGGACCTAAGTAGGGCCAGGGCTTTGTGCATGGTAGCATTTCATCCCAGATACATATCTGTTACATGAGAAGACAAAAACTACCTAGGGGAGGGAATGAACTGCTCGCTCTCCTCCACAAGCATTCAATTAAAAGGAGGGTAAAGACCCAGGCAAATTACAGATTTTCAGACTCTTTACTTGATCAGAACAAATGACTGTGTGTCTGGATCCACAGAGACTGGCTGCCACCTTGGAGAGAATGCAGCTGCAGCGGCTTTGAAATTTAGGCCAGAACGTAGACTGAGAACGCAAATCACCATAATCTGCCAGTGAAAAAATCATTGTCTCTCCCTAAACATGTTACCAGCCTGGACAGCTACATGTTAAAATACAGATCATGTATGTGTACTTCGAGGGAGAGGTCTCTGTGAGCTGGAATGCAACCCAGTAGTAGCTGTGTGATGACACAATAAGAGGAGGGTTCTAGGGAGCTACTTCAGTGATGAGCTAGTTAGTATGAAATAAAGCTCAAAGAAGCAGCATGCTAATGAGTTGGTCACCAAACTGCGGATCCTTTATACAAAGGGGTTTCGTGCTATTAGAAAGGACCCTTAGGTTCAAAGCTATAATTGATAATCGGAAGTTGGGCTATTCTCAGGATTCTAAAACCTGTACTAGTTGGATTCCTCCTAGACTCTTCTCTGCCAGTTGTGGTGTTCTTCACATGAATGCAAGGACAGCTCATGTTAAACAAAGTTCTTTGGTTTTTAACTTGACATCTACCTAGCAGCACACAAAGCAGACCCTCCTCTGAGCTTCGTTCTGATCTGCATTCACAGAGTCATGCGTTGCCTTGTGAAGGGTGACCCTCTGAACTCTCCAGTCAGACCCAGCAGCAGCTGCTGTTCACAGAGTGTGTTCTGGGTGCTGCTGCACAGGGCCAAGACAGGGCTGTTCAGTGACAGAGCCCAGGCAGACAAAGAATCCCATCATGCCAGAAGGAAACCAAAGAACGTGGTCCAGTGTTGCCAGCTCATGATTTTATTGCGAGTCTCACAGTATTTAGTGTGTTTCTTAAAGCCCTAACTCTTGGAGTCATGTTATTATTGGAGAATCTCCGCTTTTAGTTTTATAAAAAGCAAGTTTCTAGCCCGCATGGTTACAGACACCTCCTTGAAAATGTGACCCAAGTGTAATCTAAAGGCTCAGAAACCAGATGACAAATAAAAAGCACTCAACAGTTATTATTTTTTTAAAAATCACGTGTTTTGGCCAGTCCTGTGATTTTTGAATGCTTGCTGTCCAATGCTGCTGGTCCCACATCTGAAGCATGGGAAATGTAAGAGTTCTGGGTAGTCTCAAGTCTTGTCCACACTACTGCCTTTTGCTATGTGTGTGCAGTGCACCTTGCACAATGGGGCTCTCATCTCAGTTGGGGCATCTCGACACTCATGCAGTAGTAATTATAAGCCTTCTTCCAAGCTGAGCTATCCTTGCTGAGGATGCTGTGGTGGAACTGAGGCACCAAATAAAACACAGACACCTGGCCCTGTTATTTTCCCCTCTTGTTTTCAAATCCATGGAAATGAAGCATCAAGGAAAAGTTAATTTAAGATGCCCAAGCAGCAAGATAGCTGTGTATGCAATTAGAGGCCATTATTTACCATTAGGAAGGGGAAAGTACAGTGGTATCCAAAATGAAACTGATTGGCGTAAATTGCTGGAACTTACAAAGGGCAAACTCCAGGATGTGAATTATGGTGTATTAATTCCCAGCTAGTTTCAGCACAAAGCTTAATGCCTCGTTTCTAAAAAAACATGCTAAATGTGATAATGATATAGCATAATATCCCATAGCCTGGCTTTTACCAAGCAGAGCTGGATTTGACCCAGCTGTCTACAAGTGAAAGGCATATTAAGCCATTACCAACATCCTGAGCCATTTGGTAGCCAAATCTTAGGCCTGCTATGGCCTGACTTTAGAACCCAAGCCCTATGCTCACTGCCATACCTGCCACAAGCCTCTGTCAGTGGTTGTCTGGATTGGCTCTTTGAGGCTGCTTTCTCTTACACACACACACACACACACACACACACACACACACACACACACACACACACGAAGGGATGAAAAAAACAAAACCCAAAACTGAAAAGGTTTCAGTTTTTTGGGGGAAAAAATCCAGCTTTTCGTAGACATTTGGTATTTGAAAACCAAAAACCTGAAAATACTTTCCAAAAGCCATTCTTGTTTTACCAAACCCTGAATTTTTTTTAACCAGAAAATTTCTGATTTTTCATTGAAAAAATGGAAAATTTCAACCAAAAACAAAATTTTGATTTTAGCCAAAAAGCCACTTTTAATCGAAAAATGTTTAAATTAAAAAAGTTTGCCCCACTCTATATGAAAGATGCTTAGAGAAAAGAGGACTATGAAGTAACTTCACTGGGACTGTAGTTAACTCCATCATTGCGACTTGTGCTACCCAAAGACCTCCAGGACAATACCTGGGCACATCCACTCCATTTTCTGCTGCACTCAGCAGCGATGTTAGTTTGCTAAGTTTTCCTCCTAGGAGTGGCATCAGCATGTTTGCACATGGATTGCATGCTCAGGCTTGGGGATAGTAAGGGATTGCTAATATGAGAGCTGGGAAAGAGCTATTAGTTGATTAGCAGTTCCCTTTCTCACAGTGCAGGCTCTTATTTGTTTATGGTAGCTCCCATCATGTGCAAGGTGTTTTCCAGACATAGAAGAAGGGGTGTATCCTGCCCTCAGGAGCTCACAGTCAAACAACGTAGCGGAAAGGTGAACAATTGAGGGTGCTTTATACAGTCAGCTCAGTTAACTGCAGACAGCATGGCAGTAGTGGGTCGCTGAAGGGGGACGTTGGCAAGGTAGGATTAGGAGCCATGTGATTGAACTCAGGGAGGTCGTACCATACAAAGACAGCTGTGTAGAAGAAGGCACAGAGATGACAGAGAAGCCAAAGAGCAGGCGGATGAGGAAGCAGAAGAAATTGCACATACAACAGCCACAATGAATTGAGAGGGTCATATTTCTCTACTGTTTGCTGGCCACAGAGTCTATGCTGTCATTACCCACACAGTGCTATGTGCCTCCTGCCACCCCATCTCAGCAGGAACAAATCCAGACTCCTCAGTGCAGGGGCCAGCCTGCTGTTTCTTGTATGTTGTGAAGTGACCCCCTCCCTCACGTTAATAATAATAGAAATAAAACTTCACGATTCATCTCTGAGTTAGGACCTGGGGTAGCTACACAGACAAAGCAACATGGTGCGAATCTCTAGGGTAGATGTGCTGCACCGATTTCAAAGTGGTCGAAGAAGCACTTGTGCAGCACAAATACTCTGGTGGTTTGCAGCATCACGGTAGCTACACTGGTACATATGTTCCCTTTGAACGTGGGCCCTTAGGCAATGCTCAAAAATCCTATCGTCAGGAAGCACACATGTGAAGCACACAAGGACAGTGAAAAGAAAAGGAGTACTTGTGGCACCTTAGAGACTAACCAATTTATTTGAGCATGAGCTTTCGTGAGCTACAGCTCACTTCATCGGATGCATACTGTGGAAAGTGTAGAAGATCTTTTTATATACACACAAAGCATGAAAAAATAATGAAATGCTTTGTGTGTGTATAAAAAGATTGTCTACACTTTCCACAGTATGCATCCGATGAAGTGAGCTGTAGCTCACGAAAGCTCATGCTCAAATAAATTGGTTAGTCTCTAAGGTGCCACAAGTACTCCTTTTCTTTTTGCGAATACAGACTAACACGGCTGTTACTCTGAAAGGACAGTGAAGAGACACTCCCTGCCTTCTTTCCCTACTTGCAACGCTCCCTCTCCGTTTCTCCAAATCCGGGAAAGGTACCATGTGTTTACGATCTGGCAGCCAAGTTCCCGAGTAGTCTGTCTAGCTCCTGCTGCTTCATGTTATTTTCATCCTGCTGTAATATGCGGGGACATGTGAGATGTGCTTCAAAACACTGTAATCATCTTTTAAATGGAAATGAAATGTGTGAATTAAATGTAAATTACAGCAGAATGGAAGGACAATCACTATTAGTTAAGGTCTGACACCTATTTTTGCAGACCTTTCCTAAATGCCACAACTTGTTTCCCCGCACTTGTGAGGAGGGCTTGTAATTATGTGGCAGCTGCTCTTGCAGTCAGTCCAATGATAGTTACTGAGGGGCCCTGTACGTTATGCTGCCTGTGTATTTTAAATAGATATGGACTGCTTGTTGGTTCTGTAAAATTATGATGCTTCGATGATATTGTTATTCAGGAGCCAGGAAAATAAACCTTTGTGTTTCCCCCTTGAATAGGTGAGGTGGTAATACAAAGGGACATTTTTATAGAGACAATTTATTTAAGGATTTCCCCATTTGCTTTTATATTGGAAAAATATGTGCTGTGCCAGTGAGCTGCAATTTCTTCTTTAACCTCAATCTCTTCCCCATTTCCACCCAGCCACTGGCTCTTGCTGCATCTCTGCCTATCTGGAGGCAACCAAGCAAAGTCTCACTTTGTTATGCTCATTTATATTATGGTAGCATGCAACGGCCCCTGAACCATCAGGGCTCCCCTGTGCTAGGTGCTGTATATACACAGAGAAAAAGACAGCCCTTGCCCTGAAAAGCTTGCAATCTAAATAGACAGATGAAGCATTATTATTACAGATAGAGAGCTGAGGCACCAGAGATGAAAAGCGACATCTCCAAGATCTATGACAGTCAATGGGGACCTTTCCCAATCTAGGACAAATTGACTGAAATAATAAGACAGGTTACGTGTAATTAAAATGGAACATCACAACAAGAATAAAACTGAGCTGTGACTGATGACATGCTTCTTCCTGAATGACAACTTGCTGAAAAAGGAGCTTTCTTTCCCCCCATTGTTCTGTCTGTCTCTCTGTAAATATAAGGTATTTGTTATTATTGCTAGTACTGGGGGAGCCTGCTATGCACAAGTGTTCAGCAGCACAATTCCTGCCCCGAGGAACTTACAAACTAAGGAACTATTTGATTTATTATTAATATGTGATATGAGTCAACACGATTGTACCGTTTAAAAGTGCTGGACACCAAGTAATCAATCAAATGAAAATTGATTACTCCGTGTTTTTGGGGGTTGCTCAGACATCACTTGGCCATCGTGGGTTTTGATGCTGACATTTCTGAAATGGACGGTTTAGGGAAATATATTTGGATGTATCTAGGGTGACCAAATAGCAAGTGTGAAACATTGGGACAGCGGGTGGGGGTAATAGGCACCTATACAAGAAAAAGGCCCAAATATCGGGACAGTCCCTATAAAATCAGGACATCTGGTCACCCTAGACGTATCTTCTATGGACAACTTATATACAAGATCTTGGCAACTTAGCTCAGCGTTCAGTGACTGCTCTTAGCTAAGCGCTGGGTTGTGATTTGCACTGTGTAAAGAGGAAGTAAAAACACCCTTTATGCCTCTGCACTAGCCACCTGGACATTGAGTCTGGACATGCAAAACTATGTGGTACCTGCACACCTGCTACTTCCCCCTCTGGACTAAGTAAGTGAGAAGTGAACAGGGGAGTGGGAGTGGTCAGAACATGTGTTCTGTGTCCCCGCCTAGCTCTCCAGACAGTGCATCCAAGCGTGGGTGGGGGATGGTGCAATGTGCTTGTGGTAGAGGTTATCAGTGCAGCTGGGTGGGAACCGGATTTTTCACTTCCCAGGAAAATCTGTGATCGTCAATATTTTTCCATTCCAGAACAGAATGAAAACAAAACAATTCTGAACAAAATCATTTTGGGTTGATCAAAACGTATCATTCTAATTTCAATTTAAATTTTATTCTACATGTATTATATATAAAGTTGTGGGGGAAAAAAGGCATTTTGAAATGGCAAATGGAAATGCTCTCTTCCAAAAAAGTCAGAGTGGAACACGTTGACCTTATCAAAATGCCTTTCCCCCTCAGCCCCATTTCTCTTTCTAAATGAAATTTCTATGAATTTCACACATTTCTGCAAAAGCTTTGCTTTCAGCAAATCTGCATTTTCTGGTGGGAAAATATTTTGTCAGAAAATTTCTAACCAGCAGCAAGTTACTACCATCAGGAGGAAGGAAACAGTGATATGTATCTGTGGCAAAAAGCCTCCCATGGCTACTTCTAGGGTGGTGCATTTTACACCCCTGCCCTTGAGCACTCTAGCCGAAGGTGCAGTCCAGCCCTAGCCACAGGTATTGAGACAATCAGAGGTGACTTTTGCCCAGGTTAGTCTTCCCTGCATGGTCCTGAACTGAGAAAAGGATCACAACATTGTTACTGCATTGTATTCAATGGCATCTTCTCTGGTAACACATGGACACTGATTGAGCTATACAGGGTTGTATTTGAACCTTTCATGCGTGGAAAGTAACTGGCTTAGTGCCGTACCTGAGAAGGGGTTTTTATTTTTAATACAAACTCTGTTGTGATAAGTGAGAAATTAGGAATGAAACTGGAAATACAATCTCTATTACAAGCACAAATCACAAGCACTGTGAGGACGCAGGAGGGAACAGCAGTGTGAATGGCAGATTCTCTGTAACTTGGAGTCTTTAAACCATGATTCGAAGACGTCAGTAACTCAGCCAGAGGTTAGGGGTCTGTTACAGGAGTGGGTGGGTGAGGTTCTGTGGCCTGCAACGTGCAGGAGGTCAGACTTGATCATCACAATGGCCCCTTCTGACCTGAAAGTCTATGAGTTGCTAGATTTGGATAAATGACACCCAGTGGCACAATGATTTATGGACACTCTGCACCCAGCATAGCTGGGACTCCTCAAGCAGCTATTAGCATTGTCCCTAGCCCCTGAGTGATGTGTGCAGTGGGAGATGTTTTGAGCCATTAACTTTCCCTAATTACCTTCACAAAGATCAGGGACAATCTGGTTAGAGGTTACACATGGGAAAGTTAACCTGGATGATTGGTACCTGGGGCTGAATTAGCCTACCATGGGTGTGAGCCACCCCACCGCAAAGCCCTATCTGCATTACTGTGTCCTCACTAAGAAAAGGAGTACTTGTGGCACCTTAGAGACTAACCAATTTATTTGAGCATGAGCTTTCGTGAGCTACAGCTCACTTCATCGGATGCGTCCTCACTGTTTCTGCATTTGCCTGTGAGTGTTTGGAGGCACATCCCAGGGTTCTTTGTGGTGAGATGCTCTAGGGGGTCTTCCCCTGCAGGGGAACTTGTCTGTCCTTCGGGGGGAACTGCGAGAAGGCATTGGAGGTCTACCAACGCTCAAGTGATTTAGCCTGTGTTCTCAGTGTAATGTGGGTAGGGTTTCAGCCAGAGCTAAAATGGATCCGGACTGTAACTCACTCTCTCTCTCTCCACCCACCAGGTAAAATAGCCTAGGCTTAAAAACCTCAAAACCCAAGTCAGGGGTATCTCTGTGTGGATAGTAGCTTATGTGGCTAAAATCTGGGTAAGAGCTCATAGAAGGTTGCTTTCAGATCCATTATGGTGCCGTTTCCTGTTGGGTAAAACTTACCTTCTGTACCAAGGTCCTGCACAGGATTAAGTGCCACTTACACCTTGATCCAGGAAAGCATATAAACACATGCTCAATTTGTGGCATGCGAGTAGTTACATTTGTAACAGTGTTTACTTGTGGTACATTACTCAGTTACTAGGTGTCTCTGTGTGCTGTATAGAGTTCCAAAGTGAGTGCGTCCCGGGTAAACAATGGTGACAAAGCTGGAGTTCAAGCTGTGTGGAAGCCTGTTTGTGTGCATAGCCATAACTATTTTCTCTAACAAAGGACTCCTATTAAAAATGGATCCTGATTCCACATATCATAACATCTGTGAAGCTAATGGGGCTAGTATCCTGCTTAAAGTTCAGTACATGCTTAAGTGCTTTCCTGGATCAGGGCCTTAAACCCTACTTTGAGGACACAAGTGGTGCACAGGCCTGTACTGGACTCTGCAGAGGGCTGAATTCCATCCTGACATGATGAGAATGCCCATTTGTTTTACACTGGCAGCGATTCCTGACAGCAACTCAATTAAGAGGGGAAACGTAATTCATTCCTAACAGGTGATTCGTTGTTCTGGCCCAGTGCTGAATACTCCCCACCTCCCTGTATAAGAACATAAAAGTTTAAAGGAGCCAGAGTTAGCCTTCCTATTTTTATAAAGCTCGCAGCACTGTCAGAAGGAAAGGGTACCATCTGGTTAGCCCTTGTTTACTGCACACCCTGCCAGTTTGAGCTTATTAATCATATTTACCCAAGTATCTTAATTACTCCCTGTCTAGTGACTTGCCTTGCACTCAGCTGTTGACCCATCCCCTCCTCCCATCTCTCTTTCTTTTTTTTAAATTCCTTTCTATCATTAATCATAGGAGCAGCTTGGGTAGAGGAATTCTGTGGCTTGGATTTCACTGGCACTGTTACTGCTCTCACAGTGGAATGGCTGGAATTCGCTGCTGGCTCCTGACAAACTTCCTAATTAATCCACCCAAGATCAGAGGAGGACTAAGCAGAACTGAAGACTGTGTGCTGGGAGATTCCCTCCTTCCCTCCCCTTTGTGACTGTTGGACTTGGACATTCTGGCCCTGGATGGTCTCATCAAGTCCATGCAGGGTGCTGCGGCTTCTGGTGATTTATGCTCTGTTAGGGAAGGATTTTGTTTTTCATTTTTCCCTTTCCCTGGTTTCAAAGCTGCACTCCAATAAATCAAACAAAGCGCCAAGCAAATCTCTTTGTACAGGGTCAGGCACAAAAAGCCAAATCACCTGACTCTCCTGGGCATGCTCTCTCCACAGCAGCTGCCATGTGTGCTTTTCGCTGGCTACAACAGTGGAGTTTCCACCATTAGGCCATTGGTCTGTTTCATCTGGTATCCCACATCTCTGCACAATGGGGCCAACTTACTCCAGCTCCTGTCATACCAGATCAGACCCTCTCCGGTCCACTGTCTTACTTCCTGCCATGCCAGACCAGCTCATACGCACAGAAATTCTATTCATCCCTAAATCTCAAAGCACTTTAGAAGGATGGGCAAGTATCACAGATGAGGAAACTGAGGCAGGGAGTGGTCAAGTCACACAGAAACCTGGGAATAGAACCGAGGAGTCTCACCACTTAGTCTGGTGTGCTACCCATTGACCTATGCTGCCTCCTAGCTTTGTGTTCCACCTCTTGCTAGAATGGATTAGATCATCTGTCCCGCTACTCTAGGTTTCCTGCCCATAACCGTGGCTGACACCTGATTTGAAGCTACTTGGGTTTTGTCTAATTAGTCTCGGACAGGGGTGTCAGCAGAGGGAAAACATACAGGACCTCCACTCCCACAACCACACCCTGTGAGTTTTTTGATGGAATTGTTCAATAACAAACCAAGAGTGCTGAGAGGAAAAGAAAAACCCTGTGTGTGGTTTGGATGTGATTTGCCATTTAAGGGGATAACCTAGGGTGTGAACTTGCAGAGAAGATACACCATTAAAGACTGTAATTTGTTGATCCAGCCTCGCCTGGCATTTCAGCACAGAGAGTGGCACCGTTTTCTTTATGACCTCATAAAGTCACAGCCGAGAGGCCGATTTGGAAAACAAACTGCCTCGGGTTGACAGATAATTAGATACAGGGGACATATTATATGCCTTTGCATATAAATGCACTCTGAAGCACGTTGGTTCATCAGAAGTTTAGGTTAAAGGAGAAGCAGGTATTCCTGACACATCAGGATATATATTCTGTGGCAGTCTAAGGCGATGGTTTCATTTTATAGCCCTTTCATATCAGCGTCAGCTGATGTGCTGCAAGTGCAACCACACTTGGGAGGCAAGCTTGGCTTGTTTTTGTTTTGCCTTTTCCCAGGCAGCCTCCTGGGTTTCCTTTTGCTCGTCAGCAAAGGGGGCTTGTGTTTCACAGCTGGATTTTGTGGTCACAGTGGCAAGGAGTGGCTGGAGTGGAATTCATTCTTTTCATTCCAACATATATGTTGTTCAGTCTTTGCTCACATGGGTGAGGGCTCCATTGGACGGCAGGGTCATTCAGAAATGGCAGGTTTTAGAGTAGCAGCCGTGTTAGTCTGTATCCGCAAAAAGAACAGGAGGACTTGTGGCACCTCAGAGACTAACAAATTTATTTGAGCAGAAGCTTTCATGGAATGACACATTCCTTGTCTTATCAGTTAAGCATTGCCAAACCCCTAAAATCATGAGACTGGCTTAAAATGATGAATTCGTTTTTAAAAAACACAGTTGGGGTTCTTTTTCTTTGCCTTCCAGTTTCTCAGCCAACCACAAGGGCTCGAAATTTGTTCTTTTTCTAAATGAAAACTAAGATTCTTGTATATGCACATGATTCCAGGAGCTGGGGCTTTAAGAAAACTACCAAATAGTGTGAGAGTGGCAACATGATATCATAACATGATATGGGAGGCAGCACAGCCTAGTGGATAGCACCCTGGACTGCATCTCAGAAGATCTGCGTTCTAGTCCTGCTCTGTCACTGCTTCTCTACTATGTGCTTCAGTTTCCCCATGGGGAGAATGATACTGCCCTCCTTTGTTAAAGTTTATTGACATTTATGGATTAAAAAGACTATATAAGACCTAGGTATTACTTATTATTATTATTCTATAGTCACCTTGGCACACGCCCTCTGTTCTCCTTTCCTCCCTGCCCTTTCCCCAACACCACACTGGTGCACCTCACAAACCTAACTATTCATTCTAGTTTCCATTCTACCTCCCTCTTCTTCGTCTTCTGTTTTTGAGGGGGGAGTGGGGATGATCAATCAGTTTCCAAAGGAGAAATCTGTTCCTGATCTGGATCCCCAAAAGCCCAGAGACAAGTGCGTGGGAAAAGATAGAGCAGTGGGTAAATAACCAAGTCCCAGCAGCCCCTATTGAAAGAAAAGATATAAATAGAATCGCTATCACTTTGATGAATTAAATCCTTCGTTAATTAGGATACATTGATTTTAAGGGTTGTCCAAGCAGATAGTCCTCTCTCTCTCTCTCCCCCTCCTTTCCTGGCGAATTACAGCTAGGGGTAGTGGAAATGTATCTGCCTCTGCATACCATTTCCTCCCTCTCTCCTTAACCAAATGTCTTGCTTTTCTACATGCACTTGAAGAAACTAGTCCCATGAGGGTGAAAGGGGCTTGAATGGCAGCCCCGTGGCCTGGAGACCTCTCTGTATTCACTGGGAAAAAGCAGCACAAATTTCTTCCACAGCCAATGACCTGGATGGGGCTGCAGGGTGTTTCAGGGCTTGCCCACCATATAACCTAAGGTGTGAATTTAAACCCATTTCATTAAGCCAGTGCAAACCCCTGTGTGGACTCTCTTGTTTTGTTTAAACCAGGCTTATTCTGGGTTTCCTTCAGTCAACTGGGAACAGAGTTAACATAAGCCAAAGTAAGCGCTCTGAAATGGAAATAACAGTGTCCACACTCGGTTTGCACCCATTTAACTATATCAGTTTAAACCCCAATTTAAGTTAAACCAGTGCAACTTTCTCTTGTAGACAAGGCCTTTTTCAGAGCCTCGTTAGTCCTTGGAGTGTGCAATGAGATTGCCCACAAAAGGCAGTGAGGGTGTTCAGCAGAGCCAATGGGATATTTGTTGTTCTCATCTGGATACCACTAAAACCAAACTGGGACCCTTAACTCATTTCACATAGGGCTACTAACCGCCATCCAATGGGCATGTCTTAGCCATTACTGACCTGGGCTGGGTTTGAGCCATTGACCCACTGGAGCCTCCCCCCCAAGCCAAACAAACCCTCAGGTAATTCATTTCCAGCATAGCAAGCCCACTCAGAAACTAGGTCGCCTATATTGCCTACCATTTATGTTAAAGCCGTTCCGTGTGACAGAGCATTCGGCACTAGATTTAAGCAATGGCCCTGGGGTCTTCAAAGGCATCTAATCCAGCATTGGGGCTGGGCAGCAACTGCAATGAAAGGCCAGATTTTAAAAAGAGCCCAGCACCCCAAATTCAGATTTTCATGAGTATTCAGCTTCCATGTAGACACCAAAACAAGAGGCAATGTCCCCCCACCCCGTCCCGCCAAATCTAGCTCTGTCACCAGAGAAGCTGAGCGTGTTTGAAAATCTGCCTTGCCCAAGGTCACCCTGGACGGCTGTGGCAGAGTCAGGAATTGAAGCCAGGTCTCCTGAGTTCCAGGCCTTTAACCACAAAACCACCTTGCCTCTCCTCAGCATCTTCTCTACCTGGTTAATGGAACACCTGCTTTGGAATGCCAATTTGAATCCTCTTTGCAGGGAAGGGTTTAACCCCTTTAGGCATCACCATCTCTGTCCTTAGCACGGAGATGCCCCCTGTTATTTCCCTCCAGTGGATGTGGATTCAGCTGGGCCATGGGTTTAGATTAGTCACCTCTGTGATGTTTCCTGCTCCTTCTTTTCCAGCCCTTGCAGCAGGAGCTCCAGGCTTTGCAGGTTTCCTCGGCGTCTCTTTCGTCACTCGAGCCCCAGCGAGTAAGAGACAGAGAGGGAGAGAAAGTGCTGCACTGTGTGGATTATTGTGTGTTTGTCATCTGGAATGGTATAAGCTGTAGGTACAGCATCTCCCGCCTGTGATTTATGGTCCCTGTCATCCAGCACTAGTGCTTTGTCTGCTGTAGCGTGGAGGATGAATGCAGTGCTGTCAGCCCAGGCAGGGCAGTCTTTCTCTCTCTCTGTGCTGCACACTCGCTCCCCATTTCACGCCACTGAACATAAACAATCTTTTGTAAACCTGACAGTCACACTTGCGTCTTTGGAAACATAAAGCAGAAATGTATGACTCGGCTTTCATTACCCAATTTCCGAGGCTGCATAGAAAGCGCTCCAGGAAGATGGTGACCAAAGCTGGGGAATGGAAGTGTCCCATAAGGGTAAAATGAGGGGTTATACTTTTATTTCCCCTCACACACACACACACACACTCATTCGTGAGCGCACATCGTCTGCACATGTAGACACACAATCTCACATGTACAGGCGAGCTCACACACGCGCAGGTGTGTACATATGCCCCCTCACAAGAGTGCATGCACTTAGGCACACTCACATTCTTCTCAGCAGCGCTGATTCAGAGTTGCACCCTTTCACAGATACAGTTACATGACATTTCTGAACAATAGATACTTCGTACCTCACTTGTTGCAGTATATTTCCCTCCCTTTAGCAGAAAGTTCAATAAGAGAATAGTATTGGAATCAAAATCTATTTGATAATGTTTGTGTCTGTGTTCATGGATCCTACTGGAAATTCCTACAAGCCAAAACCTAAATGCTTTTCTTCTTCTTCATACTGATAAATCCCCACAGGGGTGGAGGGAGCCCAGAACCCCCCTGACACCAGCATCACAATTTTGGAAGTAAAATGGAAGATAGACAGATGGAGAACCAAGGCTGGGACAGCAACCATCCATGGCCACCCAGACACCCAAGGCCCAAGTTATCTGTGAACATGCAGCATTAGGGGTGATACTGAAGAAATCTGCTCCCTACTCAAGTTGCTTTCAGGTCCCCAGCCACTAGAAAGCAGCGCTTAGCCCCCAGCTGGAGATTCTGTCGCATTATGCCTTTGCACGCTGCACCTGCCTTTTCAATGCCCTTTGAAATCTCTACCTTTTCCTTAGCCCAAATCCCATCAAATGTTACAGATCCTGAACCATGAAAGTTAGCACCCCTGTGTGGCTCCCCAGTGTTTGGCAGAGCAGTCTGAACAAACAGTAGAGTTAGTTCTGTAAAACGCACCACGTGGCAAGGGGTGTGTGTTTAAAATTAAATCTCACCAGCATTCTGCTGGGATGAGGGTGGGTCTAAAGCTCAGCAAGGGGGTTCCATGGCTCCACAACAAGAAGCCACATCTCTGAATTTACGGCAGCATTAGATAATCTGTTCTGGAGGCCACCATCACTAACCAAGGGAAGACCAAGGCTAACACACCCTACAGCTAATGAGTTCTCCTGAAGTCTGGCCCTAAGCCCAATGTCAGCCACTCTTAGATAGGTGCCATGGGTTTAAGAAACTCAAAGGATGGGTGCGCTTAAAGGGATGGTAAATGGATGACTGTGTGTAATCTCTTAACAGGGATATATTCACTTGCACGCGCCCAGCACACTGCGGGAACCCACCCTTTGTTATTATTAGCAGTGTGCTTCCAGCAACTAAAGTAAAACACAATGAATTTAAAACTTGTCAAGGGGCAGGACAGATGTACTTGATCTTGCTAATACTATATAAAGGCATGAGCAGCATGGTTCTATTGCAATTTACACCCCCCCCATCCACACTTCCTTATGTTGACTAGAAGAGTTGCTCTCAAGCAGAAGGCATCCGGGCAAGCCTCACTAGAGTTTGCGGTCTGGTGCATCTCACCAACCAGCTTTTGGGTTTGCAAATGCTGTCTGAGTTCATGAACCTTCTCCTGGGGATTTAAGGCTGTGCTTATTCCCAAGGGTGATTTAAACACACATTGGTAGCAAAAGTGAAGCCCGGTCTCTGTGCCATGGGTAAGAGATCCCAGCCTTAAAGCTCAACTCAACAAGGGCATGCCCCACATAGACAGTATCTGAGAGGCATTAGTATGTTGCTGTCTCCTATGTCTGAAGAAGTCACACTTGATTATGGGACCCTCAGTGATCTGAGACCACCTGCTTTCCAAAGCAGTGTCATGCCCTTGGTATCTATTATTAATCGCCTTGGCAGTTCCCTTGATTACTTCAAGTCATTCAATTTCCCCTCTTCAATATGGCTAATCAAGGCTGAACTGTATTATTTTGCTTTCATCTCTGTTCCATTTTTAACCCTCCCCCACAAAAATTTATCTCCCTGTCCCTGCTGCTCCTTATTGCACAGTCTCTCCTAAGCAGATCATGAACCAAACAATAACCCCTAAGTCTGAGTTAAACCTACAAAATGTGAGGGAATTTAACATGAGGCAAAGTGAACTCCTCCATCCCTATGAAGCAAGTAGGAAGCAGCTCATGACGCTAAACTGTCTGAGATAGGGCCCACCCCTGCATGGTACAGAACACTGTAAACCTCCCTCAACTTCCCACCATTGAAAGACCGACCCGGAGAACCTTATCAGAAGAAACCACGATAAATATTGCTGTCAGACTAGATCAGTGTTTCCCAAGCTTGGGACGCTGCTTGTTTCAGTGGGAGCCGCGATCGGCCGAACCTGCAGACGCGGCAGGGAAACAAACCGGCCCGGTCCGCCAGGGTCTTTCCCTGAACAAGCAGCATCCGAAGTTTGGGAAAGACTGGACTAGATGATCGTGATGGTCCCTTCTAGTCTTAACATCTGGACAGTGCTATACAAATGTTAAGTATTGTTCATAGATTTTAATTAATTCTCAGAGGGAGGGGAGTAAGCATAATTATCCTCCCTTTACAGTCAGAGAGGTGAAGTGACTCACTCAAGGCCATATGAGTCAGGCCCAGGCCCAGAACTGGAACTCACAACCACCTGAGAACCAGCCCTGTGCTCGTCTCCCTAGTCCACACTGCTCTGCAGACCCTCCATGGATCATTCTTCATAACGAGGTCTTGGCCCATTCTCATAAGGAATGGATACCTCCAGTTGATAACACGTCATCAGCATGAGTCACGGAAAGGGGACAGTACTTTCTTATCAGAAGTCACTAGTGCTTTGGCAGGTGCCATACATCCCCTACAGCCCCATGCTTGACACTAAGACAAACTTAGACAAAAGACGAGGCCCACTCCCACCTCCTGGAGTCATTTTTCTCCCTTTTTCTAACCATCACTTTAGCAATGAGTATTTCATTTCGTGTTCCTGGAAACTGAAATAGTAGAGATGGGGAGCTGGTTCTTGGCTCGGCTGTGGAGTGGATAGACCTGGGATGGTTAATGTGTTACTGAAGATGGCTCCAGCAACTGAGGGCCTAACCAGCATGCGGTAATTTGTCAGATGTTCTCAGATGCGTAGAAATAAAATCTCCCCAAAGCTATAAATCTGCAAATTTCATTTTTCGGGCTAGAATTATTGGTTTCACTCATATCTTAGGAGCAAAGCCAGAGGAAGAGGAGAGGGAGAGTAGAGACAATAAAGGCATGGCTCCTGACTGCCCCTCTCCCCCACTTTCCCCTGCTTTCAGTCCTTGGTGGAAGCTTGCCGAATCCTTTCAGTGCTGGAGGTACCAGAACAGATACCAGTGCCTGATGCCCTCTGATGCAGCTACTTGCCATATTTTACAACAACAGCTGCAGCATTGCTGGGAACATTTATCCTCTGACACATTCATTCCATTCCCAGTTTGGCGTTCCATTTTCTGCCCTCTCACATCATTGGCTTGAGGAGGGTGTGGAGTGGGAAAATAGCTTGTAAACTCCTAGCTGTATTCTTTTCCAGATGTTTTTTGGAAGTTCCCCAACACCGCTCCAGTGCTCTGCAGCCTTAGGCTTCAACATTGGCAAACGAACCCTGTTGGTATAAATGAGAAGGGGCAGCTGGTGTGGCACTTTCTGTAAGGGTAAGACATTCGCTCCCCAAAGCAGCCTGTGTCTGATGACATCAAGGCATATTAGAAGGTTCCCTTTGTCCCCTGGGATGGTTGGAGGGGAAAGAGGGAGCTGAATATTAAAGTCACCTGGCTCACTGTGCTTGGTTATATTCAATTTGTGGCTGCGCTTACGGTATGCTTTGTGATGTGTTTTAACTTATGTCATGGGCACCTGCAGCATATGTATAGACACCCTCTTTTAGTATTTGCATATATCTGAATAAACAAACAAGCCGGTGTCACACAATGTCTTTTAGTACCTTTTAAACTGTGGGTTTTTTTAGAATTATTTTTTTAAAAGTAGAATATCATCAATATCTTAGTTCCTTGCCCTGACTATGTCATCTAAGATGCACTAGAGCATGTGCGAGTACTTCAAATGCGCTTTGGAAGATGGGGTAAGAGGGGCAGGCTGGTCCAGCGGTTAGAGTGCTAGCCCAGGATTCAAGAGATGTGGATTCATGTTCCTGTTCTGCCGCAGACTCCAGGTGCGGCTAACCCATTTAGTCTCTCTACACCGGAGTTCCCCATCTGCACAATGGGGATAATGGCACACGGGTGTTGTGAGGTGCTTAGGCTCTACAGTGATGAATCATAGAATCATAGAAGATTAGGGTTGGAAGAGACCTCAGGTGGTCATCTAGTCCAACCCCCTGTTCAAAGCAGGACCAACCCCAACTAAATCATCCCAGCCAGGGCTTTGTCAAGCCAGGCCTTAAAAACTTCTAAGGATGGAGATTCCACCACCTCCCTAGGTAACCCATTCCAGTGCTTCACCTCCCTCCTAGTGAAATGAGGACCTCATAAGTACGACAGATAAGTGTGGGGATGAGAATGACTGGCTGGGTCAGGGGTTCAGTAATAGGCTAAGGAGCCTTTCCCAGCAAGATTTAGATTTCAGTCTACTTCAGATCAGTAGCGCCTGGTTGGTCTCCTCTCATGGTGCCCTCTTTGAAATCTGCAGATGAAGCAACTGTCACCAATTTGCCTAAATTGTACTGGAGTGGATAGGGGTTTCCTAGGTTAGGAGCTGGGAGGCAACTGGGCCCAGCAGAAGCTTAGAATGCAAAATGACAATAATTCACAAATAAGTAAAATAATTGCAATGATACTTTACATGTTAAAAAATGTCTGGCAAAGACTCATTTCCACAAACAATGCCGGTAACAATACTACACGCCCACTTATAAATTGGGGCAGCCTAAGCTAATCATCCCAGATCAACACTGAGACACACTGGCTGAAATTACCCCTGTGCCAAATGCCGGCACAGGGTCTATGAATGAGTTAAGCCTCATTGTGAAGACCTGCGTGTGTCTCAGGTCATGCGTAGACCTTGTGTTGCCTTCTGCAAGGTGGGGAGTTACACGCCCAGCTAGCATCTGAACGCAGGACCGCAGCCCTAACATTTGAAAGTTGGGCTTTATACATGTAGAAAGTCTATACTATTCTATCTCAATGGTCCAAAACATGACAATTTACAAAAAAGAGGCTCTTATTTTAAGCTAGCACTGTAAAATATTTATATATAAATGTTCACTGCTCACTCCGGGCACAACTTTGAAGGAGAGACAAAATAAAGATCCTTTACATGGATGGAGAGAGTGATAGCAAACAGGAGCAATCGATGTTTGGTTTCTTTCAACCCCTGGAACTGAACATTTTAATAAGGGGAATTCTCTAACCAGGCACTCAGATATTACAGTGATGATAGATAGACAGATAGATAGATAGATAGATAGATTGATCTAAGTCAATTGACAGAGCATCTATCTATCTGTTACACTTTACTCAGTGGTTAATTTTAATGAAATCATAACATTTGGACAGGTATATTTCTTTTGGTTTAGAATGGTGTTGTATTCAATTAAAGGTTCATTTGCAGCTCCCCCCAGTTTGCTTTCATTTATTTCTTTTCTATGAAGAACGTATAATTTTATATGAAAACAAAACAGAAATGTAATGGCAAATGAGCTATTTGTAGAAATTCAAATTAACTGATTATTTTCAGGTCCAATGTACTTTCCAGGGCTGCAGTGGCTAACCATCATTATTCACTGATGGCTTTTTGCTGGCCTGTGTGAAGTAACTGGTTAGTCTCACCCTAGTACCTTGGAGGCACTTGGCAATGTCTGGAAAAAAATGGAGACTAGTTGGATCTTTTGGTGGTGACTTCAGCCAAGCTCAGATGAATCATGGATGCAACAACTCGTCAAAACAAGGACATTATTTTTTTATGGAACATTTTGAAAATAATCTTTTAAAATTTTTTATGAGACAATTTTTAATTTTTTCTCTCTCTCTCTGAGCCTCCCCCCTCCCCCCCGCCCCACACACACACTTTCTTACTCCTCTGCCTTCTTTTCCTGTGGCAAAATGAAAAAGAGAAGAAAAAGCAAGCAGGGGTGGGTTGGGGAATGGGAAATCACAAAAATACAAAATGATATTTTTCTCTTTTTGGTCAAAGAATGGAATAATTCCAAATTAACAAAAATGTTAGTTTTGAAAAATAGGCTCTTTTTTGGCAAGAAAAATGTTATTGAACAAAACCAAAAAATGGACTAGCTTTAATGGAGGCTGAATTCCCCTGTGTAGAAATAGTCTCTCCAGGGTAGGGTTGACATTAACTGGGAAGTTTGCTGGGGAAGCCTGAATTCTTATTTGCTCATTATAATTATTAGCTGTATTATAGTATTTATCACCTATGGGCCCCAAATGAGAACTGGGATCCATTGTGCGAGACACTATGCAAACAAATAATGAGAAACAGTCTCATGCCCCTCTAGGTTATAAATTCTTGAGGCAGACAGACAAAGGCAGGTGGAACAAAGGATTATTACTCCCACATTGCAGGTGGGGAACTGAATCACAGCGTGATTAAGGGGAGGATCCATCAAGGGATTTAGGCATTGCAACTCGGAACACCATGGGGCCTACCTTTTAGCTGCCTAGAAAATCAAAGGAACAACACTGTAATCCACGAAGCCAAGTTTGGCATCTAGGCGCTCTACACAATGACTGGGGAGAGAAGGGGCCCAAGCATGCGAGCCACAAAGCCAGCACACAGGCCAGAGAGCCACCTAAGTAAGCCAATGGGCAATGCCGATGTGCTAAGCATCACCCCTATCTCAGAGATGGGTACCTACATCCACAAGTGATCCATGAATGGGAGTCCCCCTCCTGGCTTAGGCGGTTATGTAATTTCTTCCAGGAATGAGTTGGGTACCTGCCTCGCTCCACACAAAATGGCTGGAGGAGGCGGTGGTGTCACTTGCCCTTGATAACTTTTGGCCTGAGGGAGGAAAGAATTTGAAGAGGGATCTCCTACCAGCCAGGAAAGTGCGGTGACCACTGAGTTACGGGATATTGTGATGTGTGACGCCCTCAGTCGCTCCTGTTGTACCTGTTCCACTGTGGATAACTAAAGAGAGAAGGAGAGGATGACTCCCTAGTCCTGTGGTCAGGTCTCCCCATGGGGTAGGAGACCCTGTTCCAGTCAGACTTTCTTTCTTTATTCACAGTTCGGTGGATAGAAGACTTCAGCATTCAGTGGTCTCAATCATGTGCCAATGATGAGTGCAGAACAAATTTCAAAAGGCAGCAAGAGTTCAGCAAAATACCCAGGAAGCAGGACCCCTCTAAGAGTGAGATATAGCAGAGAAATGTTCTGGTCCCAGAGAATCACAGTGAATGCCACTTTGCAAACCTTCTGCAGAGTGGTGTCTGCAGCTGGAACTACATATATGCCACTGACTTTCCTACTGGTGTTTTGTCATGTAGCAAGTCATTTTGCTACCTTTGCAGAATGCCATATAACATTTTGAGTCTCCAAAGAGACCAAAGACCCGCGGCTTCCTGCCAGGGCTGTAAAGTGTTATATACACCGGTGCATCTTTCCAACTGGGGAAACAGCTCTTTGTCTTTTGTGATGGGCAAATTTCTTTGATCTGTTTATGGGTAAAAAGCTACATTCCTAACCTTACTGAACAAATGGCAAATGGCAACGCTATGATAAATCATTGCTACCACAATGGAACTAGTCACTGACTCACTGGAAACACAAAAATATTTTTATGGCCAGAGTTTTGGAGCAGCTCTAGGGTGACAGTTCCCTGGTATTACAATGGGAATATCATGAGATGTTCTACACACTGAGTTCAGTAGTTCAGTTTTGTTTGGCTATTGCATGCTGTCTGATGCTTACATTTCAAGCAGTCTTGGCCAGAGACTGTCCTCTTTGTTACTTGACTACACAGTGCCAAGCTCAGTGAGGTCCTGCTCTTTGATTGCATCCATAGGTGCTATTACAATGAATAATAATAATATTTATTATCATCATATGAACAAAAAGACCTACACAAGTAAAAAAACTAACAAAATCATGGTGTTGGTGCCATCTAAGGAGTGGTACCATAATTTGCCTAACGACTTCATTGTCAGTTTCCGAAGCTAAATGGAAAAGACAGTGCAGGAACTTTTTAAGAACGGAATGAGTTCTTTTCTCTTGTAATTTAGCCTTCCTGGCTCAGAGCATTCATGTATCTTTCAATCTGATCCTATATCCTAAGGACCTAGGAGAAGCATGCATAAGATATATGGCAAATAGGATTTAACTAATGTGTAACCCTCAGCCCTAACCACCAATGTAAAAACTGGAACCACAATGGGGAAAGTGAGAAAGCGCTCCTTGTACTGTCCTTCATGGGCCTACAGTCATGGAGAAACTGTCACAAAGAAAGTTGGCTGCTAAAATTCAACCGCCTCATATGAAAAATTTTGTTTGGTTATTAATAGTTTTAGTTTATACCCATCCATTTTTCTGGAACATAATTATTACTATTATTGTTAATAAATCCTGCTTAAGATCTCATTTTGTATTAGCTTACAAGGATAACTTTTCAATGTCGCCACAACCCAGCTGAACTGGTATCTGTGGCTTCTTGCAAGATGCATTTTAACCCAGCTGGTTTTATGGGTTTACGTTCCTGAGTATTATGAAAATTCATGTGATAAAAGTGAATTCATGGGTACCAAGGACTTGCATGTGGAAACATTGTGCAGGCAGGTTCAGTGGTGGCATTTGAAAATGTGGCCGAATATCAATTTAGAAGCAACATTTGTAAACACACTTAAAGAAAAGTCAGGAATTGGATTTTCCATGACTTATGTGGCAGGACCTGAGTTCGGGATTCTTGCTACATTCCTTAAAAGGCTTTAGGGGTTAGTGTCAAGGAAACTAAACCTTGAACTCAAGGTCCTGTCAGTTAAAGATCTTTTCAGTTCCCCTATAAGTTCTATTGTGTAGTGTTATTCTTTCCCATATGTTAAAGTATCCCCATAAATTGAGCCCATCCCAAACAAAGCTATTTCCACCCTTATCACATGGGGTGAGTATGCTTATTTCTATTGAGAAAATGGATTATCTTTTTCCTCCAACTGTACTTGCTGTACTTGGGAACTATGGGTCTTTCCACACCTGCGAAAGAAACATTATCCTCAGCCTTCCAGGGTGAAGTGTCTTATATTTAGTTGGACTAAGTAATGATTCTTCTCTATCTTTCATATCAGGATTTAAGAGCCCCCTCAAGCTACAAAGTTTATTAGAACCCATAATAAGAACTGTGCCATAAACGGGACAACCGCAGCTATAAACCTGCACCTTGAAGTTTGTAACAAATCCTGGAACGTTGAACTAGGACGCGCTCTCGTCTCAGTCAGCAGAAAGAAAAAAAAAAGGAGAAATGCAAACTTAAGCAGAAATAAGGCCTGGAAAGATAGAAGGGAAGGAAGGAAAAATCATCATCATAATAAAAAGTGTGCAGCTTGCATAGCCCTCTCAGCAGGAGACCTGGGGAAGGCGCTCACATGATAAAATGCAGCTCAGATTAATGGATAGAGAGAGGGGCAGCCTGAAGGAGGAGAGTCAAGACAAGGTGAAAATGAAGGAGGCGTTCAGGGAATTTATGAGATGCTTATGTGGAAAGGGTCATTCTGAACAATGTAGCCGGTAGGCTACTAATGCGAAGCATCTCATCGGTGTGTTAAACACTGATCCGGTGGATGAATCAAATGCAATCCTGCCTCCCAACACCCTGCCTCAGTTGAGGCCAGATGCTGATAATGTGCACAACAGTCAGAGTGGGTAAAATCATGGAAAGGAGAGACAAAGAGGCCAAAGATCCATAATGAGACTGCGGCAACTGGAAAAGTTAAAGTTATTGCTAGCAACAGGAGGGGAAGGATGGTCTCATGGTTAAGGCACTGGACTGGGATTCAGGAGATCTGCAGTCAGTTCTTGGCTCTGCCACACACTCTCTGTGTGACCTTGGGCAAGTCACTTAGTCTCTACGTGGCTCAGTTCCTTATCTGTAAAACAGGCACAATCCTACTTTCCCATCTCACAGGTGAGGTTGTGAGGCCTTCAGATAACACAGTGCATCAAAGTAGATAGATAGATAAGGCAGGAAATGGGGGAAAAGTGGTGATTAATAGATTCCTTCCTCTCTAATCTTCCTAGAGCCAAACCTGCTTCTCTATTTTATCTTGGTTTGTCCATCTACCTGTAATTTTTCTTCAGTATCCATCACTGTAGTGTCTGACTCTCATTGTTTTCTCTCTGGAGCCCTTCTCACTCTCTGTCATAACAATGAATCACTGTAGGGACAAACACCCAAAATGCAGGGCTCAGGAGCCACTGTATTCAATAATCCAGAGATGCCAAAGGGCTCGCTGTCCTGGATGCAGTTGGGGCAAATTGCAGGGAGTATTCCTATTTGGAATAGGAGCCTACAGAGACCAGAGAGAGGCTCTCCCCCGCTCCTCTGATCTTGCTTTCATTTGTCACTTTGGTTTTTTTTTTTTTTTCTGCTGTTGAGCTGGTCATTTATTTATTTATTTATAAGGATTGAGTTTTATTTTGGGGAGGGAGAAGTGGGGGTAAGGAGGAAGGGTAGGGAAAAGAGAAATACATTTCACATCTTTCTATATACGGCCTGCAGTTCATTCTTAATTAGAACTGACAGATGCTTCCCCCATAATCCTATTCCCAACATGTCCTGTTTGCTTTGTTTGGCGCTGCAAGATATATGGTGGCATCATAATGACCTTTCAAGACTTGTCCTGGAAGTGTTATTGGCATTCCAATGATTTATTGCATGTTCCAGTTGATTACTGGGCCATTTGTCAACATTTTATTTCGCTCTCCATAAACCTGTCTCCTGCATCACAGACATTCGCTAGCATGAAAATTTAAACAAATACAATATGTAGCTCATAGTCAACTTCTGACTCTTACTCCAGGGCTCAAAAGCAAACTCATTCTGACCTCAGTGAGTGCTTAAATTTTGCAGCTTGCAAAGACAAGATTTTGGCCCTGTAAGTATGCTAGGCAGAAGTGTCTTAGGTATCGGTTTGAAATTCTTCCTCTTATGTCAGTGTCACCAAGTGATCCACTTTAGTTACTCAGATATTTATAGGTGTTTTGGTACCACATATGGGAACCTGGCAAATCAATGCTGGAATTAAGCACCAGAAAAATGACCCTTCAAATAGTCTCCTCCTCAGTTAGCACCTCCTCATGGTGTTAGGATGGTGGAGGAACAAAGGACGGGGGATGGTTTGGGGGTTTTATGTGTATGCGTGTGCTTTTATATGAAGTGTGCACACATGCATGTGTGTGTCTTTGCAGCAGATAGATATGTGAGAGAAATGCACACCAAAGCTTGACAGACAATCTGGCCCACAGAAGGAGATCCTGCCTATGAATTTTTGATCCCAGAGAACTGTCTAGCTGAGATGGAATCCACTTTCCAATTCTATGGGGTGCTTATAAAAAATAAATACGTTCTTTAAGAATCCTGACATCAGAAATGTGGACTGACCAAAATTCTAGCGACAATGCCCAAGATTTTCAAAGATACCTTTAAAGGGCCTGGCTGTCTTTCTGAAAATCAGAGCCTTTTAAGGACTGTGAAGTTGGGCATGCAGAAACTGAGGCACCCAGATCTACTAGTCCCCTTGGAAAATCTTGGCTTGAAAGGAAAATCTTGGCCTGTAAGGAAACGTGCGGGTGTCTGTTACAGTGGCCTGGAGCATGTGCACTGCATATC
The DNA here is from genome assembly GCF_965152275.1 of Natator depressus. Taxonomy (NCBI): domain Eukaryota; kingdom Metazoa; phylum Chordata; order Testudines; family Cheloniidae; genus Natator; species Natator depressus. The sequence continues at coordinate 2,865,636 of NC_134259.1, forward strand.
AAGGAAGCTTTTCCAAGCATTCGTATAAATCACTGCTCTCCGTTGCCGTAAAGGAAAGGTATTGTTTCACTGCTGTGACATCAATGCAGGCCACATAAATAATTTTTTATTAAGTGTGCAGTGCCCTTTAAAAACAGACACACAATTTGAGGGGACTGCAGAGTGAATGCAGAAGCATGACTGGAACTAAAACAGTTCTCTTGGATGAGAGAGACTGGGATGAGAAAAGAAACTTTCCAGGACAGGGATGGGGTGGCTGGGTCCTTTGCCAGCTCCAGAGCAGACCAGCATGTAATGTATGGCTTAATTTCCTCTCAAATTAGACACTTGATAAAAAAGGTTATTATATCTGTCAAGTTGCCTGTGCATTTTATGGGTGTGATAAACAAAGAACCACTGCTTTACAAATCTTGATAAGATGTTTCAGTACCTGGAAAACATATTGCAGCCCAGACGACTAACAAATTGCAAATACTGATTAAGCCATAAAGTTACAACAACATTAAAATATAATAAGAGGTTATTGCAGATAGGGAAGACTTAAGTTGTGGCTAATCCATTGTGCAGGGAAACAGGCCATTTGCAAGGTACTGTGCCTCAATTTCTCCCCCCCATAATAAAACTGGGATCCCTATGTACAGACAAACCCTGTGGATGGATGCTAACCGGAACCATTGTGGCACAGGAGACTAGAACTCAGGACTGGAGATGGGTGGAAATTTTTCACAGTGAATTTTTTTTGCGGGGGGACCAAAATGCAGATTCATCAACACAGAAACGTTTTGTGAATTTGTACCAATTTTCTCAAATTGTTTCAGTTGGGGAAAGAAAAAAGACCTATTCCATCACCTCATCCAACCCCTGGCAAAATGCCTCTCTATGGGACTAATTAACTCCTTGACATCCACCCCTGCCACTCCTGTCTTTAAACAGTGTTACTCCAAGATACAGCCTTCTACCCTGGAAACCAAATTAGTTCCTCAAGGCAGATGTGAGGAGTTCTCTGATTCCCTGTGAACCCTCAAGGATTTCTGTATGGACTGCAGGTTGGCTACAGCAGCCTGTTCTCTGTTGACTCACGCATCTCTCCTTAGACTGTGAGCTCACTGGAGCGAGTACCATTGCTTCTGGAGCATTTGGACAGTGCCTGGCATGTTGTGGGTACTGCCCAAACAAATAAGTTATTGATCATGGCTGTTAGTATTCACTCAGAACGTTTTTTTTCTGGAGATGGACCCAACCTGGACAATTAACCTCTGAATGTTCAGGGGTGAGATGTTGGTTTGGGTCACTACAGAGAGGAGGGGTTAGTTGTGAGGTTGGGGTTTTCCCAAGGTTTATAATATTAGCATATGAAAGAATTTGGGGCAGGATTCATCTTTGCGCCTTTCCTGGAGAGTGAAATTCATCCCTCGGCAAGGGCTCACCACAAAGCCTGTATACCACTTCAGACCTTGGGATAGGAATGCAATTAAGTGGGAGATATGTGGTACACAGGCCTTGTGCTGCACAGGGATGCATTTCACCTAGGGAGGAGGGAGCCTGCTATTTATGATGGCAGAGAGTATGATTATGGTGACCTGAGTTTAATTCCCTGCTTTGCCACTGCCTTTCTATGTGAAAGGCATCTTAAGGCCAGATGTTAAAGGGGTATATCCCAATAGGTACCAATCTGCATCTTTCAGCACCTAAATATCTTGAAAATCTGTCCCTCCATCTTCCTGTGCTTCAGTGCCTCCTCTGGGAAGTGGGGATACCCCACACCCCTTCCCAGTGTTGTGAGCATAAATACATTAAAGATTGAGAGATGGTCAGACATTATGGCAACATGCAGCGGCTGAAGAAGTACCTTAAATAGATAGCTCTAAACCTGAATGCTGATGCGCAGGGAAAAAATATCCACTTTACCCTCCACACCTCCCATAGCTGCAGAGTGCCTGGGCATTGTCTGGAAGCAGCTGGCTCTGTGGGGCGTAGGCTGCACAGCAAAACACCACCTGGAGATTTTCCTGCACATTTTCATTTCCTGTTTCTGATTTCTCCAGGTGAACGGGTGGTGATCTGTTACCACAGGGGACTCGCTTTGCTCCGAGCAATGCCTTAATGCCTCAAAAACCCATTTCACTTCTGAGCATTCCTTTCCATTGACAGCAGAGTTTTGTTCTCTGGGAAACAATTTATGGCTAATGCACAGACGATGATGTTCTGTTCCCCCTCCAACTCTGGCTGAGTAGAACATTTGTTCCTGACTGAGAGGTGCTGCTATAAGGCACCACTGCATCTGTATTAGCCCAAGGTCAGCCAGGCCTGTGCTGTGAGACAGAGGGCTCCTGCGTTCAGGCTCCGAGATGTCGGCTCCGTGATCTGGGTTCTGAGCTCCCTGGGTTGGCAGGCGCTGGGTGCACAGAGTCTGAGTTTGGATTCCAGCCTTTTTAGACTGGCAGATACTTCAGGGTGCAAGATCAGTGGCGAGGTTCTAGTTCCCCTCAGCTGTCGGCTCCCAGACTCTGAGTCAAGGCACCAGAATACTGCACTAACAGCCAAATAACAGAAATGAGCACTCTCTGCCCCTTTCATTTGGCTTGCAGACCTGGTGCAGGCTTTCGGAGGAGAATGGGTGCTGTTGTTTTTCCATAAGTACTTGGATAAAGAGAGCTTTAAAAATAATGAAACCACAGACTTCCACTCATCATGGGTGCATCCTGCTAACTCTCTTCTCCTCCCCCCGCCCTGTTTTTTTTTCTCAAGAGAATTCTGCAAACACAACTGTGTTTGAACAAAGTTTTAATAACAACTGTTTGGCCAGAGCCCAGACTGCTGACAACTCCTGGAGAGACTCAGAGAAATTCCTTCTGGGAAGTTTCTTTGGTATTCAGGGCCTTGTGCAAACCCTGGTTGGGTTTGTCGGGAGAAGCGCACTGTACATTTTGGTCAGGCTAACAAAGGTCATCCTATCTTAGCAGGATTCAAAAATAAAATATATGAAATGCCTTCCCATGCCCAACACCAGATGAAATGAGATGTGTCAGCAAGACAAAAAATCCTCCTTTCAATCTTGCCTCAGCATCTGTGAGAGGAGAAGGCAGAAGGCAGGTATGTGTTCCCCCCAGCCTGTGGTCAGCAAGAGGGTAATATTTGTACTGTCACACAGCGCAATCATGGGAAATGTCCTGTTCAATTCCTGCAATAGAGTTCAGCTGTGATGTGTTTTCTGATACTGCAGCTTTGCCGCCTGAACCAGGTCACTGCACCCCTCAGACCCCTCAGCATAAAGAAAGATGGGACTGACACTGCGCTGTGGCAGGTGACGTCTTTCAGAGGACTCATAAAGCTGTGGGGCTGACAACTTGTGGCTGTAAAATTTTGCAAGGGAGGAAATTTAGATCCTATGTCCTGGCTCAGCAAAAATCCCACCCCCTGCACTTTCAATTAATAGTCATAATACTGAGTATCAATCCTGAGGACAACCCTCGTTACCATAGTATCTAAGTACCTCACAACGCCCCTCGGAGGCAGGGAAATGGTATCACCTCCATTGTACAGATGGGAGCTGAGCCACAGAGAGACTGAGTGACTTGCCCAAGGTCACACAGGCGCTCTGTGACATAGCAAGGAATTGAACCTTATTCTCCGGAGTCATGCCCTAACTCCTGGACCATCCTTTCTCTGTCAATGCGTTTCATCATTTCCTGCCCTAACCCTCCTGTGCAGTATTGCTGTGCCACCATTTGTGGCTTGGCTGCTGCCTCCCACCCCAGCAGAAGGTGCAATGATACACTTTTCCTTTTGCATTGGTCTTCTGGGTGACTTTTAACTGCTTGGACATCACCTGCATTTAATTTTAATTTAATTTAATTCAAATTTTAATCCAATAAAATGATCATGAATGGGAAATGGCTGCCCAAATCACTTTGGCAGCTTTGAAAATCGGCCTTAACTGCTGTTAGAGCAGCTTGATTGTATGCACAGGAGTTCTTTGCACTATATTTTATTCTCAAACTCCTGCACATAAAATCTAGGCATCCCAGCAGCAGGTAAGGCTGATATTTTTCAAACTTACCAAAGTGATTTGGGCACTAAAAATAGTCACTAAACTAATATATGTCTGTGCAGTTTGTTAAGCACTTTGGGGTCTTTGTGGATAACAGGTGCTGTATATTAAGTCCAGATTAACATTTGTTGAGCATGCCACTGCCTTGTGACTAGAGCTAGCCAAACTCTTCATAGAGAACAATTTATATGATTAATTTAGCTCATTTTTTACTGTTCTTGAATTATCTGTGAACCGCTTTTGATTTTTATGGATTTATTGGTTTATGGTAATTGACCACTTCACTCAAACTTGCTTTTCAGCCTATCAATGCTCATGAACGTTGATTCAACCATGTATTTAACTGTCATAGAATCATAGAATATCAGGGTTGGAAGGGACCTCAGGAGGTCATCTAGTCCAACCCCCTGCTCAAAGCAGGACCAATCCCCAACTAAATCATCCCCGCCAGGGCTTTGTCAAGCCTGACCTTAAAAACTTCTAAGGAAGGAGATTCCGCCACCTCCCTAGGTAACGCATTCCAGTGTTTCATCACCCTCCTAGTGAAAAAGTTTTTCCTAATATCCGACCTAAACCTCCCCCACTGCAACTTGAGACCATTACTCCTTGTTCTGTCATCTGCTACCACTGAGAACAGTCTAGATCCATCCTCTTTGGAACCCCCTTTCAGGTAGTTGATCATTACCCGTTGAGCCCAACAATCTAGCCAGCTTTCTATCCACCTTATAGTCCATTCATCCAGCCCATACTTCTTTAACTTGCTGGCAAGAATACTGTGGGAGACTGTGTCAAAAGCTTTGCTAAAGTCAAGGAACAACACGTCCACTGCTTTCCCCTCATCCAACTGTCTGCTATTTGAGGTGTGTGACTGCTCACCTTAGTCACGTGGGGTTCTTTCTGTTCTTTGATTGGATGGATGAAATTTATTAAAGAGTGGGGGCAAAATTAACCCTCTTGTAAGTCCCACTCAAGCTCTATTGGTGCATAGACCTGGTTTTGGGAATCCTGGGAATTATCCCTTGGGTGAACATTTCCAGAGTGAATAGCGAATACCCAGACTTGCATGCCAATACCCTTGTTCTTGTTCAGATATGGCCAGTCACACAATGAACAGCCATTCACCAACATTTGTGCAAGGAAAATCCCTTTTGCAAATGCTTGTAAGAAAAACAAATAAATAAAAGGATGTGAATACTTTTGCACTGAAAAGTGATTCAGAATTCAAGATAACATTCATCCTGAGTTTTTTCCGCCATCCGCCAAGCTCTGTTCAGGACGGTGCTGCTTTAGAATTCCCTAAAGTCTAAGAATATGCGAGATTGGCTCAATTGGGACTTTACACCTGGCAGAACCTCTTAATGGCATTTTTGCCCTGGAGCAGCCTGCCTTTTACAGTCTGAGATCTCGGTGCACTTTTCCTTCCTTTCAGCTCTTAACCAGCAAACAATTTAACATTTTTTTCCACCCCTCATTTAGTGCTCCACTAAATTGCTGTGCTATTGTGTGGCTGAACTAATGATGCAGCAATTAAAAGCATTTAGAGTTATTGCTAATAAAGTGGATTCGTAAAGTTGATTACAAACATTCATTAATGAAAATAACACAATTAAAGTAATATACAAACATACATAAAGATGAAAATAACAGTGAAGAAGGCTCCTCTGGATAGGAAGGATGGTTTTGTCGTAAAGGCAGTGGATTGGGACTATGGAGGTCTTGGTTTGCCTTCCTCAGATTTCCTGTTTGACCCTGGGCAAATCTCTTCATCTCTCTGTGCCTCAGTTCCTCTTCTGTAAAATGGGGACAATAGTATTCTCTTTGTCCAGTTTATTTAGATTATAAGCTCTTTGAGACAAGGAATGACTTGTGTTTGTACAGACCATAGCACAACATGGCCCTGATCTTGGCTGGAGCCTATACACAACTACTGTAATACAAATACATAAATAAATACAAATAAATAATAGTAACAACCTATAGAAAAAAAACTGTTCCTATAGGCAAGCAGGCAACATTAGGGGCTTTGGCTGAGAGAAGGACTGTCAAGTGATGAGGGCCTCACCCTAGGGGTTAGAACACCTGGGTTCAAGTCCCTGCTCTGCCACAGACTTCCTTTGTGACTTTGGGCAAGTCACTTAGTCTCCCGGTGCCCCATCTGTAAAATATGGACACTAGCATTGCCCTATCACACAGGGATGTTGTGAGGACAAATACATTAAAGATTACTTAGATTGTAAGCTCTTTGGGTAGGGACTGTCTTTTTGTCCTGTGTTTGTGCAGCACCTGCTAGAATGGGGCTCTGATCCATGAGTATGATTCCTAGGAACTACTGCAATACAACTAATAAATAATAAAGATTGTGAGGCTCTAGGTACTAAGGTGATGGAGGCCGTATAAGTGCCTAAAATAGACTGGTGATGTGATATTGCCATAAAATTAGTACGTCATTGAGTTGTATTAACGCTACTTTATTGCTTAACTGAAGGAAACTCAGAGAAGTGGAAAGCACCTAACTATTCCTCGGAATTTCCAAATACAGCAATAGATTTCAGCATTCATTTTTCTCAAGTAGTTCAGGGCCAGCTTATTATTAATCAACATCAGCAAAGCTCTTTCACCTCCCTCATCTACAAACTCCACCTCGTGAGAATAAGATAAAGCTGAAAGGATGGCTGTGGTATTAATGGCACTTTGATCACCTAGTCACTTATTCGGTGTAGCTGGGTAAAATTAATTGCAGTCCTCGACTTGATTTCTTTCTAATGGCCTTTGGAGGCTGCTGAGAAGCGAGGAATGGCATTGGGATCTGATATCTTGTGTACAGGTAAATAAAACTCAGGTCTGAACTCTTTGATACCAAAAATAGACCTTGGCAGTCCATGTTCTCCAGATGGTCAACTAGTAAGACACTGGGCTTGAGTCCCGCTGCAGGAATGGCTTCCTTGCTGTTGTTCTGTTATGAAAATAACCAGAGATGGTGGAAAAACAAGGATGGACACATTTTGCCAAAGTTTTTTTTAATTTTTTTTCCCATCAGAATTTGGAATTTCTATGACTTTTTTCAAATTTCAAAAAATTGCAACTTTCTCTAGCAATAAGATAAGAAATTGTATCTAACTTGCTTCATCCCAAATGATCCTATAATGTTTTACGAACTGGATGTAATCAGAAGTCATATGCCTACTCCTGAAACGCAGCCACCTCTGGGGTAAAACACAGTCACTGTTTAATAGTGCCCAGCAATGCTACAAAACAGTAATTAAGGAAGAAGACTACTGAATCAAATTAAAACTGCAAGAGAAATGTAGGAAGACAGAAGGCTTCTGATGGCTAACAACAGTGGTCCTTCCCGGTTCTAAAGTTCTAAATTCATTAAGGTTCATGGTGTTTTATTTGTCTGTCGCTGACATTTATCCCACTCTCAGTATTTACCTCCTTCTCTTCTCCAAAAGATAAAATCACAAAAGAAAAATAAATAGTAAGACAGATTCATCAAACCCAGTAAAGCTCTTTAAGGCATAGACTGTGTCTTCCTATTTTGTCTGTACAGCACCTAGCACAATAGTATCCTGGTCCATGACTGGTCTCCTAGGCTCTATGGTAATATAAACAATAAACAATAATAATAATAATAATCAGTCCTACCTTGAAGAGCTTAGATAGACAAGATAAGCAAAGGGAGGGAGAAAAGGAAGGGCTATTCTTCTTCTTTCCATTTTACAGATGGAGAACTGAGGCAGAGAAAAAGAGGAAGTGATTTGCCTAAGCTCACACAAGTCTGGCTGAGCTGAGAACTGAACAATGATCTTCTCAGGGCACCTCCTATGCTGCCCTTCCTCACCCCATGATAACACCCTACTGAAAGGGTCAATATATTTAAGACTCATTCATGACTACTGCTCCTGAGCAGGGCTGTAGGGTCTCCAAAGAGCAACTTCTGACACCAGCTCAGTGTGGCTCCTAATGGCCGGAGCGAGGCTTTCTTTTTGGTTGACATGATAAGACTGTGAGGCCCCATTTGCAGCTCAAGCGCACTCACATGTGGGATGCACACACAGGCCTTCCGGATGAAGAGCTCCACTAACCACGTAAGTCATGCTCTGGTCTCATGCCTGTCCACTGGCTGGCAAACATAGCTGTGAAACATTGTCTCTGGGAATTGTCTGCAATTGTAGCACTTTCCTCTGCCTGGCCCTGCCGTCTTGGACATCCCAAAAGGTAAATATGACTGTGACTGGCACCCAGTGGAAATATGCACTGCTTATGAGTATGATCTAAAAGTATTTTCTTATGCACACACAGAGCAGGCATTTTGCTAGATTTAGGGAAGTAGGCAAGATGTATTTGTCTGTGGAGTCTTTGCACCTTCGGCAATTATGTCTGCAGTCTGGAAAACAACAGCAGCAGGGTTGCAGCGGGGAGGGGAAAAATTCTATCATGTCAGAATAATGAGATCTGTGATTTTGGCACTTACTGGGTCAAAGACACACACAGTGTGTTATCTGTAATGCTTTCCGTCTGACATTTGGGGAAATTGCATTTATGCAGAGGACACGAGGCGCTGAAACACAGCACTTCACCAGCACTGTGACAGGAGACGCTGTTCCCTGGTTATGCTAGTCCCCATCATTTCAGCCACTTGCCATTTCTGTGGGTGTGCCGAGGGGTATGGTGGGCCAAGTAGAGGCAATGCAGGGGCATCCCCCAAGCAAACACCATCTAAGTCCCCGAGCCTCAGCCATAACACTTTATTAGGAAAATCTTGTGGCTGAGACACGATAGCGGGTGTCAGGAGACCAGGGTTCAATTTCTGGCTCTGCCACAGAGTCCCTGTGTGACCTGGGCCAAGTCGCTTACTCTCTGTGTGCCTCAGTTCCCCATCTGTAAAATGGGGATACTAATCCTTTCTTTCTCCCACCCTTAGTCCATTTTGTGTATTTGGGTATGTAAGCACTTTGGGGCAGGGGCTGTCTTCTTACTAGACGTGTGTACAGCCCTAGCACAGTGGGCTCCCCATCTGAGTTGGGACTTGGAATACAATACAATCCTGTAATACAAATAGTAGCAGCAGCTGGACATTACATTGTACACGTGCCCTTCAATTTCTGTCTTCTCCTTTGGGCATGCACTCCCACCTTTGCTGGCTCCGTCCATTAGAGATTCCCCAAGAGGAGAGGAGGGGCAGGGGGTCTTTTGACCTACAAGCCCAATTTCCTGAAACCAGGTGTTTGGAGCCATCCTCCCTCTCCCTTCTCCCTCTGCTTCCTTGATCTGCAGGGGCAGCGAGGAAGTGATTGATTATCCCGCCTGCAAGGTCTCCTGTAGTTTTAAACTGAATCCTGCCACAGGTGCAGCAGATCATGAGGGGAGAGCAGGGCACAAACAACAACAAGGAAGGCATTCAGGGTGACAAGACCAAAAATACACACCCACAGCCAGTCACAGTCAAACAGCGTACAACTGAAGGCAGACGGGTAATCGGCTGATAAACCCTTCCTCTCTCGGGTGCTGGTTTGAAGGCCGCCCAGCTTGGTAATACTGCAAGGCTGGTAGCATCTCATGACTGCTCAGGGGAATGAGTTTCATGCCTGCAGTCCAGTCTCTGGTGAGCAAATCTCCATATGACAAAAGCCGCTGGCACTAAGGCTATGTCTACACTACGTCAGCATAGCTATGGGGCTGTAGCTCTGCCAGCCTGCCCCCAGAGTGCAGATGCAGCTTTTTCCATCACTGGAGGAGCACCATCTCCCCACGCGACTGTAGCTAGGTCAACGTGTGTCGACCTAGCTGTGCCTACGCTGGGGCTTAGATCAGCATCGCTACGGTGCTCAGGGTGTGGATTTCTCACACTCCTGAATGACGTAGCTAGGTCAAGCTCATTTTTGAGTGTAGACCAGGCCTAATTACCCACCACCATAGAGACAGAATGGGCTCTGGAGACTAGACTCCCGTCTTGTCCTTACAGAGGTCTGCACTCAGGTTTAAGGCACGTTGGTGGAAAGTGTACGTTAAGTGGGGACGGAGTACAACAGTGCGAATTGGGTGTAAAACACCCCCACTCTGATCTGGGAGCCTTTTGTACTTTGCACTGGTATAAATGACCATGCAAGGCGCAGGGCTATGGGAAATCAGACCCAGAGAATTTCACAGAATGAAATCCTCTCTATGGGTATATTTTTAACCATCCTGTAGAATTCTACAGCAGAGATAGAATTCACTATTCAGTTCTACAGGATGGTCCAAAAAACCTACAGAGAGATGATCAGTTTCAATTAGATTCTTTGTCATATGGGCTCAAATAGATTTTATAACATCCCCATGTCTGGGTGCTCATCTGAGTCACTGTGCATTTTGAGGTTCTCCTTGGTATAGCTGTGCTGGCCAGACTGGGCCAGGGACCCTCAGCTGGCAATGTTGCCATCTTTTGTGATTTCCCCATGATATCTGATGTTTTTCTTAAAGTTCTAGTTCTGATTACATGAGAATCTTAGATTTTTTTTAAAGAAAAGCTTGTAAAAGTGACATGAGAACACCCTAAAGGCTCAGACTCTAAAAGGCAAAGAAAAAGAATGCACCATTTATTATTTTTTTTTAAAAATCATGATTTTTAAGCCAGGCTCATGATCTCTGGGGTTGCACCATGGAGCTGGTGTAAATCAGTCTAGCTCCATTGCATTCAATGGATTTACACCCTTTGAGAACCTGTCCCAGAGAAAAACATCCCAGTGGGTCCCACTTCTCATGGCTACTTGGTCCTTTCAGCTAAAAGGCAGTCACAGTATTACCCGGGATTCTTTATCAACTCCCAGCCTCCACTGAACAGAAAGTCATTTCCCCACTGTAGTCAAGACCTGCTCCCTGTGGCTTCTTTTACGATCCTGGAATTGACTAACAGTGATATAAAATGCTCTTGCCTGTCCGGCTGCTGATCTTTTGGGCAATTATTTGGAAGTAATGAAAGTGAATGCATGACATTTAAAAAAAGAAACTCCACTGTCAGCAGGAAAGCTACCACATTCCATACGCACCTAGGAGAATACACTTAGCTTGAAATAATGTTCATTTTAGCAGAGTTGTAAATTACAAGTATGTTAGGGTCCTGGGGGAATTATTACCATTTGGATGGAGGTTATAGGCCTTGTGCCTATAAGTATATGCTACACAGCGGCTGTATAGCAAAGTTTGGAGGCAAAAGAAAGCACCTTTTTATGGTTCATCTCTGGTGGCTTGTATTGCTAATGTTCCACTTACACATACACACAAACACTTCAGCAGGGTTCTGAAATCTGTTTTCCCAGTGGCTCTCTGTAATTGATCCAGTCTTGTTAACGAATGAGGACAAAAACAGAATAGGCCCTGCCAAGTGAAATATGGCTGCCTGACCTTGACCTCCAACCTACCATTGGGAGCTCAACCCAGGACTGCAGGGGCAATGGCTGTTTCATTTTAGTTTTTATCCTTTCTTTATTGCAGGTGTTTCATAAAAGGTAGAATGGGACCCGGCAGGAAGTAATAATTTTGAGCTTCCTCCACATGACCCAAAGGGAATTGTTTCCTCCTGGTGTGATTGGAATGATGCTCATGTAAGCTTAATCCTCTGCAATCCTTGTCCAGTCCATAATGTTGAAGGGTCACCTTTAGTCTGTGCTGGTCGTGATTCATTAAGCCTTAGTTTTTATTTGATCCATTCCTTTCAATGAGAAATTCTATACTAATGACACTTTCTTATTCTCTCTTCCCCATCCCTTTTCTGTAGTGTTCCCTGGTCCATATCCAGTAAGACTCATTTGAGACACTGAGAGGAGGAGATAAGCTCTTCCCTTGGATACTGCTGTTTGGCAGGAATGATGCAGGTACTCCACAACCCAGTGGCAAGAATTCTCCAGCCCAAGTCTTTTATCTGATCCTGCACATCCCATGGAGATTTCACTGGAGAGTCTCATGATCCAAAGCCCATTGAAGTCAATGGAAAGATTCCCATTGATTGCACTGGACTTTGCTGTCAAGCAGATTCCCAAAGAGTTCCTTGTGGGCCTGATCCAGAGTCAGTGGTTAGAGCGGGTTAAACTCTTGGGTTTATTTCCCAGCTCTATCACCGGCCTTTCCAAGTGATCTTAAATTGCAAGTCACTTAAGCATTCTGCTTCCTCTATGTCTGGGGATAACAATATTTCCTTATGTGACATTTGTCTCCATATTCTTTATGAAAATATGCTTATGATATGAACATGTCATAACTGAGATGTACTTTATGCAAGATGGATCTTGTAAGAGATCATTGGAAAGGTTGTAATTTACTGAATGTGATTATCAAATTTCTATGCCTGTATCATTTCTGTACCTGAAGTTAGGAATATTGACTATGTATCTGTATTTCAACTATGCTACTTTGGGTGACACGCACTGCTAACACTTTAGGTACAACAATGGAAAAACCAGACAGGGCAGATGGCCCATCAGCAAGGACAATGGACTGTGAAAAGGCTTGGCCTTCCTGCGGACTGCCAATGACTCTTGGACACTGTGATATTACAGAGTCAGGTGGTCTTCTCACCTAATACTAAACATTACCTGGGACTTCTTGTAACTTTCCACTGGAAGGGAAGGGGGGGGGGGGTCAAGTTTAGGAAACAAAGGATTCCTGCCTTATGTAAATCCTATTTAAGTGTGGGGAGGAAGGCAAAGGGACCTCTCCTCTCCATGGCCTGTCTGTCCAAGAAGAAAGACTGCTAAAGCCACCTGAAGGGAAGGAGGGGGTGGGGGGAGTCCAGACTGAGATGTGAGTCCAGTCTGAAAAGGAATATAACTCGAACTCTGAATCACAGAAACTTTGCAACCTGCCTAAAATAGCATTTAGGGTGAGAATTTACATTTTGTAACCTGTTTCTTAAGTACATTGAGCTTAGCTTGCATATTTTGATTTATTTGGTCAGTAATCTGCTTTGTTCTGTCTGTTATCTCTTATAGTCACTTAAAGTTCACCTTTTGTAGTTAATAAACTTATTTCTTGTTTATAATATAACCCAGTTTATGTAATTTCTAACTTGGAGGGTGGAATGGGGAAGAAGTTGTGCATATCTCCCTCCACATTGAGGGAAGGGGTGAATTTCATAAAACCTTTGGGTTTGTACCCCTTAAAGGGACTGGGCACCAGTGTGTTGGGGTGAGCCCCTAAGGCTGAATCTTCCCAGAGTGGATCTCTGTCTCCCTGTGCAGCTGGGTGTGGCCCTGCCTGTGTGCTTGACTGGAAGAGGCTTGTGAGCCTAGCCCAGAAAGGCCAGGTAAAGGGAACCCAGGCTGGCAGAATAGGCTGGCTCAGTGGCACCCCAGCACATCAGGTGACACCCCAAAGGGCCCAAACCCATCACACCTTAATTCACAGGTTGCTGTGATGCTGAATTATTGTTTGGAGGTACGTCTAGATCCTTGGAAGAAAGGTGGTGGAGAATAGAAAAGTATAGTTACTGTGCTCCCAGTAAAATCGGTGTCTGCTCCATGCAGAAATTTACAGAGTAGGCCGTTTTGTTGCCTGGTGGTCTCTGGAGTGCTGCACAAATGCTTACACCTTAGTACTCTGTCTCCATATGGAACAGCTGCATCATTAAAAAAGACCATCAGCCACACCAGGCAGCACAAAAGGGGCAACACTGGAGGATATCAGCCATAGAGCTGTTAAGTTCGCTGTCAGTTCCAAAAAGTTGTGAAAACAGAACATTTCAGGTTTTTTTAAAGGTTTTTTCAATTTAAGTAAAATCGAAGGGAACGTCTGAACGACACATTTCAAATTGAAAACTCTCAATGTTTCATTTTGAAAATGTTGAAACTAAACGTTTTGACTCTTTCAGAATTCCAGTTTTTGTTTGTTTTTTAAATCGAAAGAGTTCAGCAAATTTGACATGAGTTTGAAAAAATGTTTTGGTCGACCTGGATCTGCATTTTTACCCCTCCAGAAAAAAAAATGTTTTGGTTGAAAATTTTCACCCAGCTCTGAACAGCAGCCTACTTGTGCTCTAGCAGGATGGCACCACCATGGCTGGCTGTGGAACACAGCAGCTAGGCTGGAGGGTACAGCGGAAGATGGGATAGCTTGGCGTACACAGGGAACATTGCTCTACGGGGCACCCTTTGCCTTGTGGTTCTGATCCAGTTCACCAATGGCTGCCCAGTGTAGGGGCGCGATTCCTCAGAGCGTGAGCTCTCTCCCATCTGTTTATCTCTTTGAATCACATTAATCATGTTCCATGCCTGGATGGCTTATAACACCACATCCATCCTATAAGAGCTGTTATCGTACACCCTGACGATCTGTCAGATAAATAGCCAGGTCGGGTGCAGCTGTTCCAATATCCTGAAGAAATCAGATTTATCATTTTTGATTAAAAACCGCCCCCAGACTGGCGAGGAAGTTGTGTTCCTTGGCCCTCCGCATGCGCTGCTGCGACAGCTTCCCTGTGATAAATGGCCGGGGAGTGCCAGGTACAGCTGATGTTGAAAACCCCAATATGTAACTTAGGCATCTCATTGCAAGTCATTAATCGAAATGGGGACCAGTGCCAAGAGAAGGTCCATTGTCTTTAGACCAGCTCAGCAAGACTCAGAGCCAGAGGGAGGGAGAGAGAGAGGCCCTTGTCATTTTTCACTCCCATGGCTCTCTGTGGTGGTACCTTGCTTTACCCTTGCAGAAGGCTTTGAAATCCGACCCAGATTCCCCACCTGGGGGCAACTCAAGTGTTAGCTCCTGAAAAGCCCTAGGTTACCCTTCCCCCGGGTTGTGCCCTTGGGGTTCCCTTTGCTCTTGTTTAATGATTTGGTCAGGATGAAAAGCATGCCTGGGTGGCCAGCAACACAGCTGCTGCAGGGCCTTTCCCTGGAGTGACACAGCCCTCTGACTACACGTCGGCAGGAGGATAAAATTCCTGCTCGGTATCTGTCCTCTGGGGGCACTTGAAAAATATTACAAAGGCTAACGGAAGGCTGCTGGTAGCTGAGGGTGGAGGGGGAGCGGGGGCATGTTACAAACTGAGCTGCTGAGCGCCAGCTGTTAGTTTTCACCCTGAAAAAAATCCCCAGAGTTCGTTTCACCAACGTGACCATGCCCGGCCCATTGTGACAGAGGAAGAATTTATGCCTATGGTGGGTGGCCTGGAGGTTGAGATTAGAAACTGGCATGTCTCTGCCCTCCCTTGGTCAGGGAATTACGATGAGACTCAAGGGGCAAACAGGCTGAGAGGTGGCTGAAGGATCCTTGGAGTTAGAAGATGGGAACTAAGTGACATTTAGTCCATCTCCATTGCTAGGGCAGAGCACTTTTCTGTACAGTATATTTGTTCGTCTTGTGTTAAATGACTGGCGCTTCCACCATTTCCTTTAGGAGACTGCTCCATAGCCCAGATAGCGCTCGCTCACAGGAAATGTCCCTGTCTACATTTTGCTTTGCACCTTCTTTGTCTTGCCTTGGGATCTTCAGTGTTGCACTATAAGGATGACTCTTCCACGCTGTGTGTCCTTACGTAGTTATCAGTGTGAGGAGAGGGAATGTTCAGGGCCTGATTTTCAGTGGAGCTGAGCACCTCCAATGCCACCTAAGGTTCACAGGAGCAGCAAAGGCACCGCACCTCTGAAAATCAGGCCCTTGCTGAGCTGAGATTCACGACAAACCCTCCTCTTCCACACCACCCATGTTCCACCAGGTGTGTTACCAGACTGCACAGCTGCCCAGGAGTCCAGCCAGGAGACACCATTCCTGCCACACCCTCTCAGTTTAACAATGCAGACCATGACATTGCTGCTCTCTGCAGCCTTCCGAACGTTCACACCATAGCCTCGCAAGCTTCTTCACCTCTGCCGCATGGGCTGGTAATGGCACCTACAGGCCCAATTCTTCCCTCGCTCTGGCTTTTGCAGTGGTGTAACTCTGCTGTTACTCTTGATTTACACCAGCGTGAGAGGACAGCCAGCCTTTTATATGCAGCCGCTGCCCCCTTCCTCATACACTCCTGTTTGATCCTCTAGGAAACACCATGCATCAAGGACCTTTAGCAATCCAACTAGAGTCAAGGGAAACACAGGTTAATTGCCCTGGTGTTGTGTCTTCCTGTCTGGTCGCCCGTATCCGCTGATGCCCTGCTGGAGATCAGCTGTGATTCCAGCGACTTCAGCTTTGCATTGTCATCGAGAACCGCTGTGTCCTGGCATGGCACCTCTCTCCTCCCGTTCACCAGTCACATCCCGAGTCTCACGCCCGGTGCCAAATTGAGTTGTAGACATGAATTATTTAGAAGCATCCGTGGAATATTGTTGTATCAGTAACACAGACTATCAGTTTGTGGCCTTGGGGCTGCCTCAGTCACACACTCCATCACTATTTTCTCTCATGAATAATGTACAAGCAGAATTACTCTGCATGTGGAGAATTCATACCCTGAGAAAACAAGGTTGCTGCAAAATTAATTTTCCCTACTAAAAGAGTGACAGAAAATCAATTAATCGCATATTATTCTGTACGGAGACAGAGGAAGGGAAACAGTGAAAATGGCTGTGGTTATACATCAGCAAATGCCGTATCGCAGTATGCTTTGCAGGGGTGTGAGTTACAGCCAGATACAAAGAAGGTAAATTTATTCTGCCCAAGAGAGCCCTCGAACATCAGACTTTGGAGTTCACATCACAGCCAGCTGGACTCACTATCTGCTGCATTATCATGTACAACAGCAGTTCAGTGGTCTTGGAGTGTGGCCTTTCCTTTTCACTCTCAGCTGCTTCCTCTCTCCTGCCACTAGTAGGCTCAAACTCTCTCGCCACGGTGAGAATCTTTCCCATGAAGCATTTTAGGCCTGATTGTCAGAGGTGCTGAGCCCACATAACTCAGCTCAAAGTCACTGGGAGATGCAGGGGCTCAGCACCTTTGCAGATCAGTCCTGATTTGCTTAGCATTTGTTTGGATGCATTGTTCTGGATGCACATTTTATGCTATAATCCACGCCCCAGCACACACTGCACATTGCACAACGTACAAATACATACATTTTCCCTTATGCACTGGTGTTAAGAATGGGCTGATGGATGTACAGGGAACTGATAAGGCCCATTTCATTTTATACAGAGAGAAATGTGCCCCCTCTAAATAGGGAGGATGGGGTCCCCTATTTTTCCAGCATCATGACTGAGCTGAAGGTGGCTTAACCCTAAGGGAACTCATGTTTTACAATTCTCCAAATGTGAAGGGAGTTTTGCTTAGTGGTTAGGGCAGTACAACTGGCAGTCAGGGCTCCTGTTCCTCGCTCAGGGCGGGTAGTGATGCCTGAGGTTAGAGCAATGAGGGTGGGAGACAGGTTCTATTCCTGGATTTGCCATTGTCTAACTATGTGCTCTTGGGCAAGTTGCTTCACCTGACAGTGGCTTAATTTCTCAATCTATAAAATAAAGATAATAATTCCCCATTTCACAGGAAAATTGTGAGACTTAATTCATGTTTTAAAATTGCTTTGAGAGCCTCCTATCAAAGTGGCTGTATAAAAACAAAGTATCATTATTTATTATCATCTGATGATCTCAAAGCACTCTGTAAAATGGGTGAGTAATAAAAGTATGGGAGGGGAGGGAACAGATAGGGCTCATAAAAATCAGCATAACTCCCTTATCATCAAATTGAGCTACACCAGCTCAGGATCTGGACCGTAGACATGACAGGTCTGACAATGTAAAGGGGGCTTATGGTAAATGAAAATCTGAGTGGTGTAAAGCTGCATTAGGGTAAATGAGAATCAGGCTCTAAAGGTCAGATCCAAAGAGTATTGAAATGGGAATATTTCCACTGAATTCAATAGGAAGTGGATCAGACCCCAAGTAACTTGTCCAAGATCCTTAGAGTCAGTGATAGAACCCTCATCTCCTGACTACCTGTTCACAGTTCTAACCAGCAAACCAATACCAACTCCCATCAAACAGTTGTTTAAGAGAATATGTTTGCTTCCAAAGGGTTAATTCAAACAGCTTTATTCTTAATCACTCAGTCCTTTTCTGCACATGTGACAAGATTCTAAAGGGTCCTTTCCCCCCTTGCAAACAGATCTGGAAATGGAGAGAATCTATGTAAAACCAGCGAAACCATTAATAATATTCGCAAAAAGAACAGAAGGACTTGTGGCACCTTAGAGACTAACAAATTTATTTGAGCATAAGCTTTTGTGAGCTACAGCTCACTTCATCGGATGCATAAATTTGTTAGTCTCTAAGGTGCCACAAGTCCTCCTTTTCTTTTTGCGAATACAGACTAACACGGCTGCTACTCTGGAACCTGTCATTAATAATATTGTGACCTGTATCTATTCCATTGCCTAATCAGGTTTGATTAATATGTTCATTGGTTTAATGCATAGGCTAATAACTTCAGGAATTAGAAATTATGAGGCTGACCTCGAAAGAACTGGTCAAACATCAATAACATCATCAAGAATAAAACCCCAAACAAGTTAATCTATAGCAAGGACTTCGACTATTTTTTATTATGGCTAATTATTTTTCTGAGAGTTCCCAGTTTCATTTGTCATTTCCTAGAACAGATGAGCTTTAAGGGTCACTGCAGAATGCAGATTTATTTTTGCCTTGCAATTTACATTGTTTCTACAGCAACAAATAAAGACACTTACAAAGCCTTCCCCACACCAAAAAATGCACCTGCATCAGCAATTGGCAAACTGCAGAATTAGGGCTCGTTCCTAGGTACATGCATGTCATATGTGTTTGCAGTTCAAGGAACGCACATTATGCATGCATTCTAAAAGGCACACGACCTTTTATGTGTATCAGTTTTGAGGCACATGTGTCATGCATGCGTGCATTCTAAGGTGCATGCATGTTACCTCTGTATTCATTCTAAGGCACACACATCATACATGCTTTCAAAGACACATACGGGTCACGTGTATGTACATTCGGGTTTTCCTGTTGCTTTGATAGTGTTGGAGACTACAACCACCTGTTCATTGACCAGACAGGTAAAGCACAGTCACTGTCAGGGCAAACTTCCTTCAGACACGTGTCCCATGGCTCTTTCAGTCCGTGGCCACAATCTCCTGAGTCTGCTGGGGAAAAGGCTAATTAGTGCAGCATCTTGATGTGAATATAGCCGGTGGGAAAATTTCAGAAACATTAAGATTTTGATGAAAAATTAGAAAAAATACCTGCTGAACATTTTCTTCCATTTCCCAACCAGCTCAGAGGGTGTGAGTGTGAGAGTGAGCAGGACACCAACAAACTGCCAGCATCACAGGGTGAAATCTATGGCCTGGGTTATGCAAGAGGTCAGACTAGATCACTGGTTTTCAACCTATTTACCATTGTGGGCTGCATATGTAGCTCTCTCTGTGTTATGTGGGCTGCATCCACACAATATACAGAATACCTGTATGGCCCCCCCGAGGATGTCACATGGGCTGCAGCTGTGTGCTGACTGGGTCACAAGCGGCCCACCAACATATTTGGTATTTCAACCACAAATTTAAAACCAAGCAATCCACTCTATTCTGGCTTTCCACCCTGCATATTATTATGATTTTTCCAGTTTAAAGTTTATCGTCCAAAGCCTGGTGCTTTTAAAGAGACGTGTGTGTGAGAGAGAGACGGTGCACTGTTCAAGAGACACCAAGAAACAGACTCTGTATGTATGAGTGCGTCTGTGTAGGAGAGAGAGAGACTGTGTCAGCGTATCTATATACAAATTACCTAATGACAAGTGAAACAGAGCGCTTGCTGATGCCTCTCAAAGCTCCTTTCAGCCTCAGAATCCAATTGCCCTCTGCTCTCAGAGGGAAGAATTTACTTTCTGCAGTGTGTGGTAGAGGCAAAAGTTCCCCGGCTTGTGGCCAAGGCAAAATGAAGTGAGCATCCAAGTGGGTATGGAAGTGTTTAAGAAGTATCTGCGAGCTCCCCAGCCGAGCAGACATGAAAGGGAAGATGCTGTGAGTGATTTATTGCGTGCTGAGCAACTTGACAGTCATACTGTTTGAAACCAGTGTCCTCTGGCTTCAGCCCTGACAGGAGATGGCTCAGATTAATGGTGCGGCAGAGGAGGAGATTAATGGCAGGAGAAAGCCAGCCGCTCCTGCCTCTGCTGCCCATGTCTGTCCTCCCACCCCACCCCCAAATTGCCAGATGTGGAGCAAAAGAAGATTCACTCCAGAGAGTGCAGTTGGGACCCCAAGCCCTCAATCTGCAGATGTTTATTGACGGATACATTCAGTCTCTTTAGCAGTTCATTAGAGAGGTACAGAACTCTGGCTGGCTGCTCCTTTTCTCTGCACGGCTGGCCCCACCTCGCTGGCCCCAACTGCAGCCATCCCAGGATGTTGTGAAGGTCTCTTGCCTTGAGCTGATCATTATAGCGAATGGGGTGGATGCTGCCTTTACTTTCCTCACGTAAAAGCCCATGAAGAATGATAAAGGGGGCAACTTGGCTCATCTGCTTTTTGTCTCCAGCTCAGAGCCCAGATGCATTTGTACCAAACCATTCCCCCATAACGAGCACCGATCAAACCAGCATCCAAACACTGGGGCGCCTGCCGCAGGCTTCCTACACACATCAGCATTAGAGGCTCTTCTGGTTAGGGCGACTCTCCTGCTGTTGGTTGCCCTGTGATTCCACTAGTACAATACTGTGTATCAATTCTCCATGTTTATGGAGCCACCTCAGGTCAGGGGATGATGCTAACAGCACAGGCCTCCCCCCAAACAAGGAAGATGTTTGGGTGGGGTGCTATGTGCCCACTGACAAGCATTTCCATCTGGCTGGAGGGCAGGCTGCATTTCCATGCCTCCTGACAATTCTCTCCTCACGTCGCATGCCCCAATCATTCAAAAATCATGAGCCAGGCCCCAGAAAACCAACCTATCAGCTTAAAATCAGGAGATTATTTTTTAAAAAATGGAAGGCTCTTTCTATCTTCCTTAAAGGTCACATTTTTAAGCAACCACAGCGGATAGAAACTTCCTTTAGAAAAAAAAGAAAAGAAAGCCAAGATTCTTGTGCAATTAAATGAGTCCAGGAGCTGAGATATTAAGGAAACGCAGATTATTGCAAGATGAGCGATAAAATCGCCAGAGTTGGCATCACTATGTCTCCCCTAACACAGCCCCACTGCTCCAGGAAGCCTTGGGCCTCAGAGGTCCACGACTTGCCTCAGTCCATTTGTGGCTTTTCATGAAGCCCCAAGACTCCAGTTTCTCGCTCCTTGAGCCTAAAATATAAATACAGCACCTTAAAACCCAGGCTCTCCTGACCCCCAGACTAAATCTGCCTGGCAAAACAAATGACTCTACTGGGTTTTAAATGTTCCCCCAGCTGACTCTGATCTGAACTGTTTATTATGGTTCCCATAAGTGAAATCATTAAGTCTGACAGAAATGCAGCGAACGTTTACATTCAGCATCCGTTTGAGGGGAGCGCTGTGTCTGCATTAGATTTACCCCTTCCCTCCTCCACCCCAACAAAAGCTACATATGATACTTAAATGAATTTTCCATCATCATTTTCCAGGGGAAGAATGAGACTGAACTTTGCTGGGCCCTGCATGATTTGGCAAGTTGTACAAACTGTCTACTACAAGTCTAACTTTCCCCCCTTCCAATGTCAATAGGGGAGTCTTGAAAACTTGAAAGAAAGGTGGCACTAGGGCTATTACTGTTTCTGAAATCTCAGCAACAAACAAAGGATTTGGTTCCCGCATCCCCCTTTCAAGATTAATATTAATTATGATCTGGTAGTATTACTGCTGGTCAAAAAACAGAATTTCTGTCCTGTGAGAAATTCCAAGATTTTGAAATTTCATTTAATCCCAAATTGGAATGAAAAATTGAAATCTCAGAGTGTTTTGCAAAATGAAATATTCCACAATATTTTATTTGGACCTTTCATAGATTCCAAGGCCAGAAGGGACCATTGTGATCATCTAGTCTGACCTCCTGGATAACACAGGCCAGAAAACTTTCCCAAATAATTCGTTATCATGTTGACCTTTTTATGTTTTATATTAGGTTACATATTAACTTAAAAGTCTAAATGACAGGACACTCCTGAAATGTTTCAATAAATTCCTGTTGAAAACGTTGATGAAATCAATACATCCTGGCAAAAACCTTTAGATTTCCTTGAATCAGCAGTTTCCAACGGAAAACTGTCCCTTCCGAAAATGTTCAACTTGCTCTAATTCTTATTACTCTTTGTAAGCAGTGTGTAAATACCTGCAGGTTGGCTGGAGTTTTCTAAGTCTCCTGGACAGTGGTGGAGAGAAAGGGCGTGGCATAGAGAGAGGGGAGGAACCGAGAGCAGAACGAAAATTCAGAGTCGAGAACGAAATTGAGAGCGGCGAGGAGGAGAGCAGCTTTCTCCTGCCGACAAAGAGCGGCTACACTGCATACCGTACATGGCTTTAGTGGCACAGCTGTGCTGCAGTAAGGTGCACAGTGTAGACATAGCCTGAGATAAAATCCTGGTCCTGTTGAAGTCAATAGCAACACTCCCCTTTGACTTCAATAGGGCCAGAACTTCTCCTCTAGATTTTTCCTTAGGCCTTTGTATGACTGTGCCATTATCCTTGGAAAGACTTGGCAAGGGACGCTAAGATTTTCAGCTTCTGTGGCAGGCTCCCCTATCCTTTGTACGAGTGGCCTAAACCTCTTGAATTTATGCATCAGCTCTCCAGATTGAGGAGGAGAATCTTTTTTATGGTCGGTTTGGAAGTGAGGAGGCTGGCAGAGTGTCGGAGTTAGAGCACAGACCTGGAGGTCTGAATTCTAATCCTGGCTTTGCCACTGTGCCACCGAGTGGCCTTGGGTAAGTCACTTCACCCCTCAGTGTCTCCATCTGTTAAGTGGGTATAATAACGCCCATCATGCAGGACCTTGTAAAAATTAATGAAGTGCTCTTGGATAGAAATGCTATATGAAGACCTCATGAGTAGTAAAAGGGAGAAATGTGATCATTCATCAATACACAGGATCGTATTACTTAAAAGCAGAGCTGGTCAGGATGTTTTTGACAAAACCCTTTTTCGTCAGAAGATACCAATTTGTCAAAACAGAAATTTTTGCAGACCCATATTGCTTTTGACTAGGCTTTTGTTGGGAAAAGTTTCTCAAGTCCAGGATGGACTCTCTGGTCAAAACCAGAGTGCACCCAACTCCCAAATAGCTAATAGCCCGGTGGTTAGGGTACTCACGTTAGATGTGAGAGACTTGGCTTTGAATCCTGTTCCAAATCAGGCGCAGCTCTGGGCTAGAGGCAGTCTCTTCTATGGGAGGTCTTCCACTTTGTATCAATAATTAAATATTCATTGGGCCAGAGAGAGAGAAACTCACTATAGCCTGGTAGTTAGAGCTTTCAGCTAGACTGGGGAGACCCCAGGCTGAAATCCCTGTAGTGCTGGATTCAGAATTCCGTAACCCCTAGGCAGAATTGATCTCCTCTCTTGGAGCTGTTCCACTTTTTATAAATAATTAAATACCCATTGATCTAGAGACTGTCTCTATAGCCTGGTGGTTAGGGCACTCACTTAGAATGTGGGAGACCCCTGGTTTAAGTCCCTGCTCTGAATGGCCAGAAGGCCCCACCAGAACATTTTGTCTGACCTCCTGTATATCACAGGCCACCAGTACCCATACACTAAACCCAGCAGCGGGGCTATTGGCTATTCTTAGAGTGTGGGGGAAGAGTCCTCACTCTGCCTCTGCTCTTATATGAAACATTTCAAAAGGTTTTGGTTTTGTCCCATTCTGGAATGAAAACAAACGTTGAAATATTTTGCAAAACAGAATTCTCATTTTGGGTCTACTTAAAACACCATTGTTTTGCACCCAACTGGCGCACTGATTTGTCAGTCTCAACAGACAATCATACGTGCATGTGTCTGATTTACCCTAGGGAGAGTCTACTTAGTGCTGACAGTGGGTGGTATGTGATGTGTTTTGGTTTTAAATTATTTAAATGAGCTCAAGGAATGTTTGATTTCAGTAAATTTAACAAGAAAAAATGAATATATATTTATACGCTGTATTGTGTGTGTGTGTGTGTGTGTGTGTATATATATATGTGTGTGTGTGTGTGTATTTAGCATTCAGATGTGTTTAAAGTGAGATGAATACTGGTGGTTTTGGCAAGCTAGATACCACTGGAACCAGAAATGTAAACTGTTTGGGAAAGGAAACATTTCTGTTTAAATGTAAGGAAAAGACGGCTTTGAAAAGTAAACATCCTCCAAGAGAACTAATCGCTTTCGGAACTCATACAACTCGTTCAGCTGTGTGTATGTGTGGGGGGGGGGAGTGTCACATGCATGTGCATAAGGGAACGGATGGAGTAACATGTGAGCGTCCCTCGAGTAGTCAGCGTGTGTGTGCATTTATGGGAGGGCTATGGCATGCACATGTGTGTGTGTATGTGTGGCATAGTGCATGGCATTAGGTATATCATGCCCCTGGAGGGGTCTGGGCACATGTGGTTGTGTCTTCATAAGGATGCGTGTAGCGAGTGTTCAAAGATATGTCTGTGGCTGTGTGTAATTGACAGCGGGCTGATTATCAATAGAAACTCTGATTTCAGATGAGGCCAAGTTTACTTAGATTGTAAACTTTAGTGCAGGGATCGTTTTGTTTTTGTTTTATGTGTCTACACAGCACACAGCTGCAGCATCTATGTGCAACTGCTACAAAAAGAGCAATAATATTAAAGTCACAGAGGTCGCAATGGGGTACTGATCCAAGCTTCCTCAGGGTTCAGAAGGAGTTCGTCTGAAGCCCCAGTCTGGAATCACGACATGTATTCCTACCTGTTATACAGGGCAGTGCGCTCAACTTACATGTATATCACTTTGTTGCATAATCTGTTTATGTGCAGAAAAATCACTCCAACCCCGTGGGGCCCCATTATGTTGCCTGGAGAATTGTGTGTCAACTAATTACATAGTTTGTGTATTTCCGTTCAGATTGGAAACATCCATGATGAGTTAATGCTCCAGAGAAGTGACTAAACACACGTTGCCCACTCATGCATGGCTATGGTGCAATAAATAAACAAAATAATACATATGTCCAAATACCCAAGATTTTGTCTGTTCATCCCTGGGGCTGTTTTGGAAACAGCTGTTAGCCTGTGTAGTAAAACACATGATGGGAATTGTCACAGGAATGTGGCTGTCATGCAAAACCCTTCACTAGAATGGCAAAGATATTTGTATTGTGCATTTGGTTTTAATGTGATGCATACAAGTAGTCAGCACTCTAAATACCTAAGATTGAGAAATTGCTCACTCAGCCTGCAAGCGTTTCCCGGGTGGTGCTTTTGTGGCCATACACAGAAGTGGAGCACATTTCAGTCCACCTGCATTCAGACTGCAAGTCATCGAATCACAGAACCATAAGGTTAGAAGAGACCGCAAGGGCCATCTAGTCTAAACCCCTGCTAGATGCAGGATTTGTTGTGTCTAACCCATCCAAGACAGATGGCTCCAGCCTCCTTTGGAACACCTCCAGTGAAGAAGCTTCCAAACCTTAACATTCAGGTCCTAATCCTGTGAGGTACTAAGCAACTCCCATTGTCTATTGATGTCAGTGGGGATTGAGGACATTCGCCACCTCTCATAAGGGACTCAGCGCCTCTCTGAATGAGACCATCAGCTATAAAAGCCACCCTCTTCTCTCCTGCTATGTGCCAATCCTACACTACCTCCCACTGACAGGAACCCTTAAAACTTTCTCTGACTCACCCCTGGGAAATGCTCCAGGACATACAGCATCCCTAGAGAGACCCCACACTCTTTCTGTCCCCAAGGGGATGCCAGATCTTCCAAGCTAAGCATGATGGATATTCCCCGCTCTTCACAGGTTTCTTATCATGTTACCTAAATATTTAATTATCTATTTCAGACAGTGATGTGATGAATAGTTAGGCTACAAAAATGGAATGATGAGCTTGGATACTTTTCTTTCTTCGCTGCTTTTTTTTTTTTCTCTTTTGAAAAAAAAAAAAGAAATCGATGCAGGCTGCAAGTTGTCGCACATACAAACCAAGAGGACTCCTTGTTTTTGAGGGAACCGCACAAGTGGTCTGTGACATAAATAAGGCTGGGCTTGTAAAATGGGGACTGGGGTATTTTGTGGGGGGATGGGGGAAGTTCCGCTTTAAAGAATTAGAAAAACACTAGTTAATTTCTTAGAAAAAAGAGAGAGTGAAAAAGAAACTGTTGAGTACGCCACAAAAGTTGTGTAGGGTAAAGCCTGCAGCACACTGAGCTGAAAACAAATGATTTTAATCAGCTGCTAGTCAACCACTGTCAGCTCTGATTTACCATGCTCACCCAATTAAGGTTTCAAGGGGGTCAGAGGTTAAGAGGTGAAAAGCAAAAACCTGCCGTGAATGGAAAGGAGCCCCATGTGAGGAAAAGTGAGGATGAGATTCTCTCGGCCCACCCAGAAGGTAAAATGCTGATGCTACATCAGGGTCCTCAGCTGCAGGCCAAGGCAAAGGGGGTTTAGGTGGCTAACAAGGGACTGGGTCACTTTCACACTAGCCTTAGATTTGTGTCTGGGGCTTGATTCACAACTGCATGAGATAAGCATCGGGCTGGTGTAGGGCCACCGGAGTCCATGGGACAGATCCCCAGCTGGTGTGAATGAGCATAGCTCCATTGAAACCGATTAGCACCCGCTGAGGATCTGGCCCAATGGAGTTACACCAAGCTGCAGGTGATGCAGGCCTGATGTTTGCAAGGGCTACTGGACTTAAGTGTAATGAAAACCCTAGTCCTAGGTCAATGTAGGACTAAAGGAATATAGAATTTGCCATATTTTGGAAGAGGATATGCTCTGGCACTGGCTTATATGAGAAGAGGGAGTAACCCTTTCCCGAGGCTTCTACTACCCCCTTCCCCCCCGCTTTATAATACACTTGCAGCAATAAGGATTGACTCTGCCCCACCATGGGACATAGTTTTAAAGCTTGGCCTTTTGTGTCTGCAATTTTTGGTGGCCCCACTTTAGCTCATTCAGATACCTAAGCACCTGGCTGAGGCCAGAAGTGGGACTACCATCATGCCAGGACGAGGGCTATTCGCACAGGAATTCACAGCTGGCCAAGTTCTGGAAGTACCAAAGACCTCATTACCCACGACGTTGCCTGAATCGTGAACATACTGCCACCATTGGCTCACACTGAGATCTGGCTGGCCTAAAACTGCTCACCTCAAAACACTGCATATGGAATTTTGGTTGTTCGAATTCAGAGGGCAGGACTGATGCCACTTGTAGACCCGAATGGCCGATATTTAGGTGCCTATCTCCCACTGATTTCAATTACCGTTAAAAATCTGCAGCAAGTGTCACTCGCAAATAACTTTTACTGTCTCCCTCTCCAGGGGCATATGAGCTGGCAATATGAGAACAGCATGTTATTGCTGACAAATTTTCCCCCCAACCCATGGTCCAGAGTCTCTGCTGACATAACTCTACTGAAGCCACTGCATTGGGCAGAAATTGTCATCTTCATATCATTGTTTACTATTTATTTATGGTACCTAGGCACTTTCCAAATTCTCAGGAAGGAAGGTCTGTGAGCCGGGAAGCTGACAATGTCAGGGCTGACAAACAGGCAGACAGAAGTACGGGGAAGAGGAACTACAATAGGCAATCTTTATGCAAGGCAGCTCCATTAGTGTAAGCAGCACAGTAGAAGTAGGTCCTTAAGAGGGATTTGAAAGAGGATAATAATAAATAAATAATAATCATCAGATCATTACTTTATTTCCTCCCAGTTTGGAAGCTGGTGAACGGAGAACATTTCACCAGGTTTCCCACTCTTCATGGAAACCGTTGGGCATAGCTGTAGTGAACATAACAGCTATTGCTTTAAATAGTTGGGTGTTTGTCTTTTGGTGAAACACTAAATTGCTGAATTGCATCCGATGAAGTGAGCTGTAGCTCACAAAAGCTTATGCTCAAATAAATTGGTTAGTCTCTAAGGTGCCACAAGTCCTCCTTTTCATTTTGCGGATATAGACTAACACGGCTGCTACTCTGAAACTAAATTGCTGGCTTGCCAACAAAGCGACCGGTGGAATGAAGTTAGGTTGTTATAATCCTGGCACTGAATGGGGTCCTAACCCCCCAGCCTAACCCATCAAAGGCATACAGGGTGATTTGCAAACTGTTTTATTAGGTTTCCCTTTCCTTAGATTTATAGCTTTTGACCCAACCCATCTGCATTTCTCAACCTTGTCCGGTTACTCATTGAACTATAAAAAGTCCCAGGCACCATATATTAAAGTTACTAAGGAGTTTATTATTTTTAATTTTGTTTTTGCTGGTGCCCAGCTTTCTGAGATCAGCTCTTCCCTCCTTCCCAGCCCCCCACAAATCCAAGATGCCCTTTCCACAGAACACCCAGCTCTAGGCCAGTTACTCAAGGTACTTGACCCTAAGCACATTGGAGAGGTCTGTTGACCCGGCTATCCCAACAGTCCATCTTTAGCAGCAGTGGATATTTCAAAAGGAGATGAACAGCTGTCATAATGTAATGGGTGAATGATGCAATACTACAGCTCATTGGAGGTAATTTCCACCACCTTCCATTGTCACTCCGAATGGTTTGGATCTGCAATTCACAGGAGCCAAATTACATCTGCACTCCACCTACAATGGCACCCGTTTCATTCTGACTATTAATTTATGGTAAGTTGAGTGCAGGTGCACCCCATTTCAAGTTAGTCTCCTTCATATTCCATGCGAATGGGCAAGATAGAAGGATTCCTGTTTCCCAGTCCCTGTCTATGGGACACTCTAGCCATCGGAGCAGGACTCCTGGTTCTGTTTCCAGATGATGCCAAAGAGTTGGGCAAATCACCTCACCTTGCTGTGCCTCAGTTTCCTCAGTTTACACTTGGGGATAACAACACTGGCCTCCTTCCCCAGAGGATGTGTTGTGAGGCTCAGGTGATGTTAGTAAAGTGCTCTGAGCTCCTCAGATGGAAGGTGCGAGAGAACAAGACAAAGTATTATGATCTTTATGTAGCTGGCTAACAGTTGCTCCCCTGTAGCAGCCAGAGACAACCAGACAGAAGAATCATTCCCACCTGGTAAATTTAATCCATTAGGGAAGTGGATTCTAGTACCAGCAAGAGGTGACTGCTCAGTATAGGAGCTGGAGACCTGCTCCTCCTCACATAGCCTAATTTAATGGCATGTGAACTGCGATATAGTATAGGACACTGGGATGACTTAGGCTTTCTTATGTCAGGGCCCTGGTAAGTGGGAACACATGGCACAGCAGCACCAGGCCTCTGGAAATGGTCTAGCCCAGTGTCAAAGGCACCAGGTGAATATGCTGCATTTCATGTGGCTGTTAGCAGTGCCCCTCCTCCACCCACCACTCCGCCCCCCCCCCCCCCCCCGAGACTTCTGGATTACAGAGGATTCGCCTTTGGAGCACTCTTTTCCTTTCTCAACAAGGCTCCATGAGCCTGTTCCAAAGCCCACTGAGGTAAGGACACACTAGTGCTGGATGACATCCTATATGGAAAGGTGACTCTCAAACAGGCTCAAGTGCTGGGGAGAGAGTTTGAGGGTTAAAACTGCTAGTCTTTAGCTCCATGGCAAACAACCAAGGGAATTTCCTTCAGTTTCAGTGATAATTAGGGGAAAAACGAAGGCGTGAGAATCCAAATCCTCCCTCAAATCCCTTGTTAAAACTCTCTTTTTCTACAGTGTCCACAAGTTGTGAGTTCATAATAACAACAGCAAAAAATCCCTTTATCCCTCAACAAACCTTTAAGGCCCCAATCCTGCAAAGACATATGCACCTATTTAACTTTACACACCATAGCTTCCAAAGGGACTACTACCCTTGACTGGAGGTAAGCACGTGCATAAGTCTCTGCAGGATCAGTGCCTCAGTGAGCCTCCTCCTCTGTATTTCCCAGGGCCTCCTGCCTTTTCTAGGTCTGCCTTTTAAAAATTCATTGGGACAGGGATGATCTTAAATGTAGAGTCTTGTTCAGCACAAAGCATATTACTCATATGCAATGCAACAAATAATGACATATAATAATGAAATATATAAATAATACAATAAAAATAATAAAATACTGCTTCCAATAATAATAATCAGAGAGGGTAAAATGAGCTGAGGTGCATTTCCTCCCTCAGACTCATGCCTAATAGATTAAATGCAAATAAATCTGGAAGGTCCGTTGTATACATTCTCCCTAATTAAATAGTCCAGTTAAGTATCAAGCAAAGATGAAAAGAAAAACGAAAACTATCCCACAAAGCAATTAGATATCTGAATATTTGCATAGCTCCCACCTCAGTGTCAGATAACAATCTGGAGTCTCTGATCCCGTAATAACTCATAACTATTAGTATTGCTAAAAAGTGCTCAGACTTTGCTTTTACAACAATCGTTAGTTTGAATATATGGCATGCAGAACAAATGTTCCACCGTGTCCAATAGATTACGGTCGGTAGGTTCTGTTTACCCTGAGATCTATAGTTTCGCTCACACCAAATTCTTGTCACCTTGCTGTCTCCATTCCTCCTATTTAGTACTTTGATTTGTGCAGTTCTACTAAGAATCTCCCTTGCAGCTTGTTGACTTATCATTCATCCCTGTGAGTTCTCATTCTCTCTTCTCCTGACAGCTTTGCCTAATGTACTTATTCATTCAATTTAAATAAATCGAACAGGGGCCTATGACAGCCGATAAGTGAGTCACACAAGAACAAACAGAAAGGAAGCTCTGCAAATAGTCAAATGTCAAGTAGGAATGGAAATCTGTCCCTATAGCTCCAGCGAACCTTAGATGTCTAATATTTATGGCCAATTGATGTCATTAGAAAGTAAATAAGCCCTCTTATGCTGCATTACAAAAGATTAACTGCAAGCAATGGAGTTTAAATAGCACAGATAAGTGCAGATGGAAATAAACCTGTTTAAAGCTGGAAATATTTGCTGGACCTCCTTGCTGCTTTTAAGATAATTGATCTCTGTATATCTGTATTGAATCTCACCATAAAAGCTTTGAAACATCTTCTGGCAAAGCCAACCTTGGTTGGGATTCAACCTTTCTTTATCTCCCTTGAGCGTAGGGATTTTTTCATTCCACAGAATACTGGATGGGGGAAGTTTTTTTAAATTTAGAATGTTAATTTCAGTGCTTATCCATGTCCCAGGATACTTAGACCCGTATGCAGAGAATCAGCACCAGACAGATTTATGCAACACTTAAACCAATTCAAGCCCTCAAGATATTTAAGTGGCATGTAGGCCTTGTGTAGGCCCTTCTGCCTGGGGTGAATTTCACCTTTACTATGTAATTTGCCCAGCTGCTGAAGAGGATATTAGAAAAATAAACAATCATCCTTTATATTATTTAAGTGTTTTTCATGTGAGGATCTCAAAGTGCTTTAGAAACAGTCCACCAAGGTAGGTATTAATTATCCACATTTTGCTAATAGGGAAAATGATGCAGAGAGAGGAGAAGTGACTCACCCACGAGTCCCGATTTTCAGTCCCTTGCACGGTTGCCATTGTACCTTGGCTGTTTTGAACTGTGCCACCTTCTGGACACAGCTTTATACCAATTGTACAGCCCAGCTATCTGTAACTGGTGCAACGTGTGCATGCATCTGAGGCTGTCTACACTTGGAGCAGGGGGTGTGATTCTTAGCTCCAGTGCTGTCACACTAAAAATAGAACGTAACTGGCGACGCGAACGGCAGCAGGGTGTCGGATGGATACCTACTCAGGGCAGCTAGTCCCTCCTGCAGCTTGTGTTGCTGTGGCTACATTCTATTCAGTATGTCTCCTTGATCCGGGAATCACGTCCGCAGCTCAAAATGTAGACCTACCCCCAGGGTGAGTTTGGGAGCATGTGTGTGTGTATACAGGGTTATTTATATGTGGTACCTGATATGTTTATGTTAGGGAGAGGCTTGGTCAGTGTATGTACAATAAATGGGTAAGTGTGTGTGTGTGTGTGTATAATATATGTATACGTGAGTATGAATAAGGGCACGTATGTAGGGTAGCCAAGATTTTTCAAATGTGACTAGTGATTTCGGGTACTCTGTTTTTGGGTGTCGAACCAGAGAAACCTTAAAGGGGGCTGATTTTCAGTGAGTGAGTGTCTGCGTAGAGAGTAGATGGGTGAGTTTGTGTGCGGCGCATATGTTTGTGAGGGCGTGTGGGTCCGTTTGTGAGGATACAGCACCTGGGTGAATCTGTCTATACCGTACACAGCTGCGCCGGTCTGTCTATAGCATATATTGGTGCAGGGTAAGTGTGAGTCTGAGTGTGTTGGGTAGGGGAGGGGAGGACACGTGGCCAAGATAATAACTGAAACATTGACAACAACTGTGGACCCCACCCCATGGTCCCCAGTGTCCTTCTTGGCTGCCCGCCGGGCACCATCTGTAGGCGGCATCTATGCCAAGTCAGTACTGTGCCACTTTTCCACTGCAGAAACATTTATTTGATCCTCCAATGCTGCTTTCAAGATGATTAATCTTTGCACGGCTGTGTGTTTAGGCTCTCCATAAAGGCAGGTGCATGTGTTCGTGGGCTGCTGCTGTCAGGGCTGTTAATGCAAGCGTCTGTTTTACAGCCCAATTGACAGCCGTATTGTTCTGGCAGGGTTACAGCTCTGACATGTGGAATCAATCTTTTTAACCTGTCAATTAATCAGTGGGCAGCTGTCAGACCAGCTAAAAGGCCTGAAGGACAGTGCCCTTTCAATGGATTATACTGGATGCTTGGTGAAGTAAAATTGAACACTTCAGCTTCAAGGAACTCTCTCTGCATTCAGAGCAATGCTTAACTTTGCTTTTACTACAGGAAACAACGTGGGTTCCACGCTGCCCGAACCGAGGTTTAATGTAGCCGGAAAGATGATGACTGGCTGCTTCATTTTGTTTAGTAGCTGGCAAAGCAGGTCCTTAAAGGAGATCACAGGACACTGCAGAACTATGACACCCCCAAATAAAGAAATCAATAAGAAGAACCCAGGGTTTATCTGTACGGGACAAAAGCTGTAAGATGCAAAGTGCAGGTGAGAGATGGCAGAATGCACAGCTAGGGAAGCCAAACCGCCCATTCTCTACTGGCCAGGGGCAGAGTAGTTCTCCCCTATAACTCTCTAGTGCTGAGTTCAGTCTGATTTTGAGTGACCGGACTGACACCACATCCTTTGGGAGACTGTTCCACCAACTATAATGCCCTCCTCATCTGCATGTCTCCCATGCTATTCAGTCACATCTTCCACCTTTGCTCAGTTTCCACCCGTCACTCTTAGAGATGTCATCTGTAACGCAAGCCCTGGGCCTGCTCCTTCCGTGCAATGCAGACATTCCTTCAGCTCCCACTCCAGGTGCTCAGCACTACCGCTGGGTGCATAACTGCTTTTTTCCCGTTTGTTGGGAATTCTGAAAAGTCAGAAGTAATTTAGTTTTGGGTTGACCCAAAACAAAAAAATGTCATGTTCACCTACTCAAAAAATTGGAGGGGGGGTGGGGGATAGGGACTGTTTCAAGTCAAATGAACCTTTTTCTTCCACGAAATATTTTTACATATTTTTTAAAAACTCAAATGGAAGGAAATTTCAAAACGAGAGGTCATTTCGTTTCAGAAGATGTCAAAACAAAACATTTTGACGTTTTTGGATTTTTCTTTTTTCCAGCACTAACGATTTGATGAAGCCGATATGAATTCACAAAATGCTTCTGTGCTGCCAAATCTGCATTTTTTCCCCAAATAGTATCAACTGAAAAATTTTGCCCAGCTCTGCTCAGCACCATGCTTGATCGCTTCATTATCCTGATTGGCGGTGCTAAAACTGCTCATACCGCCTTGAAATTAGCTTCTTCTTAATTCCTCAATACTGATTGCTAATGGCATCTGGGTTCGTTTCCTTGACTGCCTTAAGTCTGGCCCTTGACAGGGACAGAAGGCGGGGTAGAAGGGGTCAGAGAGGAGAAGCAAATCAGTGTTTTTTCACTATAATTGAAGCAAAATGATCTCTGTGGCACATGATAATCATTTTAATGAGGTTTCTGGGAGCAGGAGTCCTCACCTTATTCTGGGAACAACATCAACACGCAAACCTCAGCTAAGTCAAGGGAACTGACTGTTAAAATCACTACCTTAAAGGTATGTCTGCCATTTTGTCTCTGTGTATAGGAGGAGGGTCATATTTGCTTTGGCCAGTCTCAGTAGTGTCCCTGGCTTTATTAGTTGGTATGGCAATGCTTTTGGTTTTGGCTTTTTACGCTGTGGTCCTTGCTCGTTTGTGGACCCTGTGATTTAGAGTTTAAATAAAAATTCAGAGCAATAGTCAGCTGACAGCGTCATTCGTTTCCTGGTCTCGTAATAATGTGAAACAAACCAGGCTCATGTGGTTTGGACTGAAACCCATAAAGGAACAAGGCTTACCCAAGACACAGCCCCAGCTCACCTAAAACTCAGGAACCCAGCATAGCTCACCTATCAGTCAGATATGACAGAGATGGGTGCCTTAAAAATCCATAGAGTGCATTGCTAAGCCAAGAGTCCCTACATAAAAGGTATAAGAGCCCTTTTGTCAAAGGAAGGGAGATCTTGGGATTATGGCAGTGGCCTGAGACTGTGGAGATTTGAGTTCAATTCTGGGGGCTGCCACAGATTCCAGGAGTGACCTTGGGCAAGTTACTTAGCTGTTTTGGAATAACTTGTGTGGACATTCTTATTCTGGAATAGTGTCCGGCTGGGGAGTGAGTGTGATCACTATCCCCATGCAGAGCCCATTTGTAATTTCCTTGAGGTTTATCACACACCCCCTTTCTTTTTATTTCAAAGTAAATATTTTTGTAATCATGAAAGAGGACTAGCAATGGCCTTTACACCCTCCTCCTCTCTCAGATGGCAGGGTTTCTCCTCTTCAGATGCTGCGGAAGCCAGAAAACATCCACCCAAAGGGACCTGCAGTTCTAAATGACCAAGATCTCCCAGCAGCAAGTAGATCAGGTGGGGAGGAAAAGCGTAACCTTGAAAATAGCTGCATTTCCCTCGTCCCTGAAGCCTAATGTACTGTGGTGCTCGTTGAGCGGCCACTAATTTGATTCATATGAGAGGCTTGATCCTATTCCACCAAGTGTTTTCCCGCCTGAATTTCTCTAACTGCTTGTTTATAGAGAGTATATGGGGCATTTTATGGTTTTTAAGCTGTTTAGGAACTCAGCATTTTCTTAAGGCTGTCCCAGGAGATCAGGGTACAAGCCACAAAATATTTTTTTCTCCCCCTCTACCATGGTGCCTGCTCTGTCCCTTGTGGTTTGGAGCTGGGAGAGGAGAGAAGGTAATTTGTTTGGTAGCAGTATCATTTATGTGGAGGTGGTTCCAGATGCTATTACCTGTGTTTAGCACAAGCAGAGAGCAGTGAGTGCTTCTGGGGTAACCTCTCTCAGGATCAAAAAGCTATGGGGACAGGAGAAGTCTATCTCAGAGCCTTAATCTCACAGCACCACCTTTCTCTCAACTGGGAATGGGCAGCAACCTGGATGCCAATATGCCTCTCCATGATTTTAGATGATTGATCTCTCTAAAGTGCTTTTCCCTCCCTTGCCACACAGGCCCAGCTAGATTAAGCAATTATGGATTATTTTAGCGTCAGAAGGCCTTGGACAATTAGTCATGAGCTAAGGAGTTGCCACGTGGCTTTCCATAAAGGGAAATCATTACAGTGAGGGGGAACTGGTGGGCTCAGTTGCTAATCAAGCTGCAATGATGCTAAACATTTAGACAGAGGGATGTTTGTATGAAATACCACAAGTCACTCCCAGCAAGATGCTGTGGAAATCTACACAGGGTTTTCCCAGGTTGGGGTTTTCACAGACCAGGGCCTTGAGGAAAGTACAATAGCATCTTGAAGGAAAAGCTAGAACCCAAAGAGGCATATCGAGTACGGAGGAGAGGCCTCGCCCGGGCTGGGAGGATGGAGCTAGCTAGGCTATATAAGCAGATCTGGAGTCCTGGTGCAGGGGAACATTGACTCTCCTTCCACACGCTCTGAGCCCCTGGCAATCATCAATAAATGTATCCGAATACGACCGCGGTGAGGTAGGGAAGTATCATTATCCCCATTTTAGAATAGGGAAATAAAAGTAAGATCCTACAGGGTGCCTATAGCAGAGCGAGAAATTGAACTCAAGATTCCAGAGTCCCAATCCAATGGCATAACCCCTCAGTACAAATTGCCCCACTCCACCAAAGGATATTATTCATGAGTGAATTCTTGTAAAGCACTTGATGATCTTGTGATAAAAGGTACTAAAGAAGCTCTAAACATTAATCATGATAACTTGTAAATTTACATCCAGGCTTCTACTATAAACACTTCTTTCCATCTTGCTTCTGCTTCCCAAAAATTGTTTTCCAGTCTCAGCCTTATAGTGATTTTTTGCAGAGGTTGGGGGAAAATGCTCATTATAAAGATCTGAGAAGTCAGTTTGCATTCCTTCCTTCAACAGAGAGAACCACAGACAACTTATTTCACAGAGCAGAGCTCAGCAGCTGTACTATGACCTATTCCCCTTCTCCATACAACAAAAAGTTCCCTATTTATGTCTCTCCTTTCCCATTGCCCAGTTAACAGCCCGTTAATATGCTCATTTGCAGAGATCTCAGCCACTTCCCAAGACATTGGAGCTTGTAGCTCTTTCTTACCACAGAATTCTTAGGATCAGTTTAAAGATGGAAAAACCTGAGATATGATCAAATCTGCTTGACTAGGCAGGTCTATTGATAAAAGACCTTTCAGATTTAAACATTTTATTGAAGCGAATGTTAAAAAATATATGTAATACATAGGTTGAGAAAAGAGTGCATCCGATGAAGTGAGCTGTAGCTCACGAAAGCTTATGCTCAAATAAATTGGTTAGTCTCTAAGGTGCCACTAGTACTCCTTTCCTTTTTGCGAATACAGACTAACACGGCTGCTACTCTGAAAAGAGTGTCTGTACATCTGGGTATAGCGCTTAGATTACCCACAAATAGTTTGTTTGTAAGGCATGTGATACATAGAGTACATAATCAGCAATAGCCCAAATTTAGGTGAATAAATTTAACAATACAGTTTAAGTATTAGAATTCGAATACTCGGGTATATCACTCATGAAGAGTTGTACAGAGAGTTGGTTGTGGAAAGCAAAATATATCAATGAGTGGAGACTGTCCATCAGTAATTGAGAATTAGGGTAGGTTGTCCATTTAGAAAATACAATCTATCGGGAAGTATTTCGGTTACTTTCCTTACTGCTACTAAACTAAAGAGCTGCAATGAAGGGAAACAAGCTGATACTGTGGTTTGTACTAACCTTCCTATCACACACCTTTCGGAATTCAAGAAACTGACATTCTGGTGTCAGAGCTCTGGCAGGGTCAGGTGCCAGTGTTCTAGTTCTGCACCTGTACTATTATTATTAATTATTATATGAAATATTGTAGAGCCTAGGAGCCCCCATCATGAACAAGGACCCCAATGTGCTAGGCGCTGTACAAACACAGAACAAAATGATGGTCCTTGCACCAAGGAACTGACAGACTAAATATAAGATAAGAGCCAACAGATGTGATACAGACTGACAGGGGCGTACGAGGAAAGAATGGGACAATATTGGTGAAAGTCATGCCCATTCCAGCAGCACAGCGCCTGTAAGCATAGGGCAAACAGTCCTCCAATCCCATGGGGATGTCTCAAGACTCTAAGAACCTGAAACTTTATTGATACAAATAAGTTGTTTACAATGAAACCACGTTTCTGTCCATTGAGCACAGAGAGCGGAATATCTCTTTGCACAGGCAGCTTCGCCAGCTGCACTCTGGCATAGTGGCTGCTAAAGTAACTGCAGATCCCAAAGAGGGTGCTCAGCCTGGACCCGGGATGGGCGTCTAATAGGGTAACAGCCAGAGGAATTCTCTGGGTATTAACTGCAGCTTCAGAGTTGCTCGAGTGCAGACAAGACATTGGTAGGGTAAGAGGGGTGAGGTTGGTAACCCATAAAATCGTGGGTTAATTCTGCAACTGACCATGTAGTGACTTCAATGGAGGTTCCACAGAGGTGCAGGGGTCCAA
Organism: Natator depressus; assembly: GCF_965152275.1. NCBI lineage: Eukaryota > Metazoa > Chordata > Testudines > Cheloniidae > Natator > Natator depressus. The sequence continues at coordinate 2,903,830 of NC_134259.1, forward strand.
TTGCACAGAATCAGTTGCAGGATTGGGGCCTTACTTTGTAATTCCCTCTGCTCCCTTGAAAATACACTAAATCCTCTGCTGGAGTAATTCCACTAACTCCAAGGGAGTGGGGCCAGCAGATAAAGTTCGATTAGACTCGAAAGGATCCTCTCTCCTCCACTTGCTCATACCGAAGGATTTTAAGGTTTCTTTGGCAGATCAAAGTGAGTTTACAGTGTTCCCTTAAACAATTTTTAAAAAAATACTTTCTCCCTGTGGTGTCTGCAATAAAAGACAATAGATTAGACAGCCACAGAGTGAGTCCATGGCTATAAATCATTCTCAGGGACTCGCTGTCCTGTGTGAGCAGCCTGAGCACTGCCTCTCATAGTTTATGGTGTCATCAGAGTCCCAGAGTCCCAGAAGTGAATTACAGCCTGGCTGTCAATGGGTGGCCATCTATTATCCTACATGTAAACAGGTATTCAAATAGCAGCTCCGGTGCCTTCTTCTCAGCATTTAATCATGCCTGTAATCTAACCCCAGTCTTTGCCAAGGTCACTGCTTTGATTGCTCCTTCACCAGCACTGCAGGTTTCAGCAGGCAGTGGTGGCAGCCGCCTGGCTTGTCAAACAAGCTGATCGCCCCCCAAATTCACGTTGATGCTTTGTGCAAAATAATTCAGTCGCGACGAGGCCCAATCACTGTCCTGGAGCCTAACTTCCACTTCCACAACAGAGAAAAAAGAGCCTCACAAGAAAAAGCCACAGCTGCTTGGAAACGGAAAGGCCACAGTCTTCAAGAGGGGCTGTTGATTCTGCCTGCCGCAAATGCTGGTAGTCCAGTGTGAGGCACTTTGGGCTCAGTGTGTGGTACTTGCCCCATGCCTGACCCACAGACGATAGGACTTTGCTTTAGATCGCAGCTTATTCCTTCAGCTCAACAGGATTGCCAACCCCGAGCACTCAAAAATCATGAGTCAAGCCTCAAACATCATGAGATTGGTTTAAAAATAATGAGTTTTGAGAAAATAATCAATTTGGGCCTCATTTTATTCGGCTTCTGGTTTTTGAGCCTTTGGGGTACACTTGGATCACATTTCAAAGCTTTTCTCTGCAACCTTTAGGGTTAAAAACTTTTACCTTTTTTAAATGAAAGCTGAGATTCTAACCTAATCACTTGATTCCAGGAGCTGAGGATCAACAAATATCACAAGTCTCATGATAAAATCATGAGCGTCGCTGGTGCTGATGGGCTAAGCTCTGGAGGTCCTGAGTTCAATCCCCCAGTGATCACCAAGATGACAGTTGTTATATTTCGACACTGGTGAGGCCTCATCTGGAGTACTGTGTCCAGTTTTGGGCCCCACACTACAAGAAGGATGTGGATAAATTGGAGAGAGTCCAGCGAAGGGCAACAAAAATGATTAGGGGTCTAGAGCACATGACTTATGAGGAGAGGCTGAGGGAGCTGGGATTGTTTAGTCTGCAGAAGAGAAGAATGAGGGGGGATTTGATAGCTGCTTTCAACTACCTGAAAGGGGGTTCCAAAGAGGATGGCTCTAGACTGTTCTCAGTGGTAGCAGATGACAGAATGAGGAGTAATGGTCTCAAGTTGCAATGGGGGAGGTTTAGATTGGATATTAGGAAAAACTTTTTCACTAAGAGGGTGGTGAAACACTGGAATGCGTTACCTAGGGAGGTGGTAGAATCTCCTTCCTTAGAGGTTTTTAAGGTCAGGCTTGACAAAGCCCTGGCTGGGATGATTTAACTGGGAATTGGTCCTGCTTCGAGCAGGGGGTTGGACTAGATGACCTTCTGGGGTCCCTTCCAACCCTGATATTCTATGATTCTATGATTCTATGATTTACATCACCTTGGGCAGTCATTTACACCAGTGCAAAGGGGGAACAGAATGCTTCTGACTTGGTAGCATTTCCCACTCAATGTTGCACTAGTTTAAATGACAACACGCGGGGCAGTGTGATGGAGAAACAGGCCCAACATACTTCACATTAGCATCCCAGAATCAACTGGGTCTTACAGTGCAATGACACCCTTGCGTGTGGCTCTACAGTGGCAAGAACTGCTTTTAGGGCAATGCTTGTTGCAAGAGACCCAGCCCACATGGGAACATCTATTCAGATATTTTTAGTGATGTAGCTTCAGCCCTGTGAGCCCAAGTTTGTAGACTCAGGCTTTGAGTCTTCCTGCTGTGGGGTATTTTTTTGCAGTGTAGATGAACCCATTGAGAGCTGACTTGTGTACATATCTTACTCACTAGTAACCCTGATTACTCTTGTATCAGCAAGTTCACCCATATCGACAGACATATTCTTCAGGGGCTTTATGTCTGCAAATGATGAGAGAAGCAGAGTGTAGAGGTCTGAGCACAGAACTGGGAGTCAGGACTCCAGGGACTATTCCCAGCTCTGCCAGTGATGCACTGAATGACCTGGGTCAATTCTCTTCCTTTTTCTGGGCCCCAGTTTACCCCTTTGTGTATGGGGCTAAGAGTGCTGCTTATGCACTGTATCTCACTGTGAAGATTATTGGATTAATATTTCTCAAGTGCCTTCAGATGAGCAGTACTGTGTAAACTGTAATTCACACAGCATCTCACAAAATAAAGTGCCATAGAACACCTATCTGGCCAGATCCTGCCAGATGCTGAGCTGAGTCAATGGGATCTCAAAGTGCTCAGCAAGCCCTTGAAAGGATCAGGTCCTTGATGGGTATTCAATAACCTATTCATCACCCTCCTCACCACCCTGTCTTTCTAAAGAGCAGCTGAGAAATTCCTCAGTTGCCAGCCACCTTACAGGCAGTAAATCTGCAGAATATAAAGATGATTTTCATTTCCATTGGGCTACTCTATTTTTCTTCCTAAATATTTCAGAGGAGTTCAATTCATGGCTTCTCTTTTGGTGTTAAAAGAAAATAATAATAATTTTTTATTTAAAAGGGAGAGTGCAAAGCTCCAAGCACAGGGGCCCTCTGTATTGTGTTTCAAATCGTTCCAGGCTTCATTACTAGCTCTAAGCAAGTTCCGTATACATCACCTAGTTTAATTCAGCAATATCATCAATGTCAATGGGCATCCAGCGGCTGCTGGCTATTGGTCATCTGGACCTGACACAAACTCAATAAATACTCCATAACCCTTGACAGCCGCTCGCAGATTAGCCTGCAGTGAGCGATTGCACAACCAACACCTGCTGAACCAAATCAGCGCAGTGACTGATGGTCCTGTACTGAGCTCTGACCAGAAGCGAGATCAGTGGAGGAATGATTTTATCCTTTAAGAAAAGAATTAGAGATGGTGGTTGGAGTGAGTGGAAAGCCTGCATGAGGCTTCTTATTCCTTTCAGCTCCCTGCACCGCACTGAAACGCTCAGCCCAAATATCCGTGATTGTATTGGAAGCTGCTGGGTAACTGTTACTTTAACAACTATTGTTATTATTTTAATTATTTATGTTCTCATCAACCTCTTTATTTCATGTATTCATTTATTATTAATTGTCACATATTAGTATTTTAAACACATCAATGGGTTTTAAACAGGTGTTTACAGATAAGCACATATTCAAGGTCAACATTTTCAAAATTGCCCAAATAACTTAGGAGTAGAGCTAGCTGAAATTTCTTGACCAAAACCTTTTAATTTTTTTATTTGGGGAGGGTGGGCGGGGAAGGGGCATTAAAATAATTTGTGTTGATTTTATCCGATTGTTTTGGTCAAACCTCCCCCTGCTCACTCCCACAAAAAAACCTTCTTTTTTGTTTCAACATTTTCTAAATGAAACCTTTTGATTTTTTGATTCAAAACAAATTTCTCTTTCAAATTTTCCTTTAATTTTAGTTATTAAAAGTTTAAAACATTAAAAATGCTCTAAATCTAAATAAAACGTTTCATGTTGGGTACAACAAAAATATTTTTTTCAACCCAAACTTTTTAAATTCTTTTACTTTTTGAAATATTTTGTTTTCTGCTTGACTCAGAATGATTCCTTCCCCCCCATTTTTTGTTATCAGCAGCAAATTGAAAAATCTGTTATCCTCTGCTAAGGAGCCTAGATACCATTCTCAAAAGTGGCTTAGGTATTTAGGAGCCTAAGTCTCATTGACTTTCAATGAGACTTGAAGCAAAAGTATCAAGAACACCTAAGTCCCATTTACAAAGGAGACTTAAGACTTAGGAGCCTAAGTATCATCAAAAGCAATATGACTCAGGTTTCTAAATCATTTAGGCTCTTATTTTACATGAAGTGCTTTGTTGACCTGATGACCTCTCCTGTTTCTGGGCAGACTATCCCATTAGTTGTTGGGCAGTTTGAGAGGAAGGTTGGTCTTGTGGTTAAGACTGTAGACTGGAAAATCTGCGCTCAACCCACAGCTCGGCTTCAGACTCCCTGTCTGACTATGAGCAAATTGCTTATGGCCAGATTTTCAAAAATTGTAGTTCCCAAAGAAAACTAAGGGAGCTTCTGGGTATTTCTGAAATCTGGTTGCTAAATGGGAGTTGTTAGGCACTGTGCTGTTTTGAAAACTTGGCCCTTAATCTTTCTATGCCTCAGCTTCCCATGAGCTGGCCAGGGAATCTCTTCAAAATGTTCAATCTTCAAAATGTTTTGGGGTTTTGTTGAAAAAACGGAAATTTTTGAATCAAGCAGGCATTTGTTCATGAATATTTCTATTTCATGGAACAAATATTTTCCATCAGAAAAAAACATTTTGATGGAAAAATTTGGATCAACTTTAAGTTCCCCATCTGTAAAATGGAAAATCCTTTCTTTCGCACCACTTGTCAGTCTTGTCTATTTAGAGCAGGTCCACACTTAAAACTCAGTAGCGCTGCTGTAGTACTTCAGCGAAGATTCTCCTTTGCTGACGGGAGAAGTTCTCCCATCCGATGGGGGGTTTTAGGACAGTATAACTATGTTGCTCAGGGATGTGGATTTTTCACACCATTATACTGACATAGGTCTGTAGTACGGACCTGGCCTGAGACTGTAAACACCTCTGGACTGGGTGTGTCTCTTATTGTGTGTCTTATTAGCACCTGGCTCAATGGGCCCCCAATCTGAGCTGTGGCCTCTAGTTTCTACTGCAATGCTAATATAAGAATAATAATCTCACTTGTTTTATCATGTTCGCTTCTGTCTGCTTAGGATCTGTCATCATTTTTCACTCCCCAGAATATCTGTCACTGCATTTTTGGCTGTAGGATGATGTTTTGATTCCAGGCCTTATCAAGTTTATCTGCAATCCTTCTGCTCATAAAATAAAAAAAATAAAACCGTCCCTGAAAATGTTTTCAGGAGCCTGTCTGAGTAAATCCCCCAAAACCCTGTGTGGGTTTAATGCACTCTGGCTTAATTGATGTCCCCAGTTTTGAAGAGCTGTCTGGATTAGGGATACGCCAAAGTCTTTGAAAGTAATTTGATTTGTTGGAGAGCAGCAGTATCTGCTGGTTTGCAGAAACAATGATGCTCCCACTGCCAGCTTAAATCAGATACCAGCCTGACCTCAGAAAGCAATGTCTTTCCTTATAAATTTTGGCATCACATTGAGTTACATCACTCGAGCTGCATTATGTGTTGTTACAGGCAAGAAGTCACGCAAGTTAATGTGGCATCTGGCTGGGCTTAAAGAGGTATATACCAGGGTTTGAAAGACGAGGAACAAACCTTTGCCCTCTCTTAGCTATTGGAGCCCAAAGGGAGAGCTATAAAAAACTGTTCAACCCACTGACTACTTTATTTTGCCTCAAAATAGGCCTGCTGTGTCTTTCTTTGCAGATGGAAGTTCCCATATTTCCATTTGTTTTGATGAAAACTTTCCATCACTCTGAATGGTTTGCGGGTTTTTTTGACCAGGAAGAACAACAGTGATTCTTCATCATCTGAAGGCAGGAGAGTCTGGCAGTTAGAGCTCCATCTGGAGGCACCGTCTGTAGATGCTACAAAAGCTTAGAATGAGTGCAAATGAATGCTCCCGAGAAGTGGGTGAGTGATACAGGGACTGAAGGGCTCTCTCACTCTGCCGGGAGCTTGTCAGCCCCTGCTGCAAATCAGATCTGGGTTACATTTATGAGTACTCAAGGATGTAACTCTAGGCAACCTGGTCAATGGGGAGAAGAACATTGCTCTTAGCATGCCACTGGTACACAGCTGGACATGATTTCAAAAGTAGAGAGACTCGTGCTTTGAGATTCACTCATATGGTCTCAAAAAACAGTCACACACACAACCTCAAAAACACAGAGGCTCCCACAGACAGGCACACTTGCATGGTGTCAGGAAAGAGTCATACCCATGAACACACGCATGGAGACAGACATGCTCAAAAACAGTAATGCAGACAGACACACAGCTACACACCCATGCAGCGTCACAAACACACACGTACTCTTACTGACAGAACTGTGGCTAGCCACTGATGAATCCAGCATGAAGAAGTGACAGGTTCCCACTAAAGCAAAAGAGATTTTACTGTGCGTGGGCAAAAAAGGACCCAAGATGCACAGATCTCTCAGTGCATCAGTCAGAAAAAGAGTACAATCAAAACTCCCTAGACCTGGCTCAGAAGAGAACACACACACACACACACACACGATGAAATATAATCTTGGCAATAGCCATTCCCTTCCCCATTTGCTTTCCAGACCATGATATTACTGACTGGCAGCCCTCAGAAAGAGCAACCAGATCTCACAAATGTGCACTTCTCTTGTTGCTGCTTAATTTGCTCCTAGCTGCTTTACAGAGCCCCTCACCAATTAACCAATTAGGAGCTAATTTAATTTGCTCTATCAGGGTGGCAGCCCACTGAGTGTCATGGTGGATGGACAGAGTAATTGCTATCTGTGCCTGCTGACTGTAGGTTCTAGTCTTGTCCACTTGAAAGGAAAAGAAGCCCAACTTTAAATGGGACACATTTAAGATTGACTGAATCCAAAGTATACTCAGTTCCCACTTCCTTACCCTAAACATTTCAGCACAAATAAAGCCCTTAGGTTTAGGTCAAACCACCTAAAGTGTCTATCTCTGACCCTAATACAGCATGCTGGAGGTTCTAGGGTCCTGATTCTCCATGGTTTTTTACTGTAAATATTGAAACTAATGCTGGTTGAAAACATTTTGATGGAACGGTTTTGCATCTGAAAATGCAGTCTTTGCAAAATCAAAATATTTCATAAGACTATGTCGATTTTGACTACATTTTAAATGGGAAGAAGTCAGAATGACTTTTGACTTTCACATTTTATTTCGGCAATGAGAAAATGTTTCATTTGTTTCATCTCAACTTATTTCAATTTAGACTTTTATATTATAGCAAAATATTCATATGAATATTATATTGTGTATATATACTGCTGAATATTATACATCTACAATATATATTTTTAATATAAAAGTCAAAACAAAATGAATTGATGTTATCAAAACAAAACCTTTAGAGGCTTTTGAATCAAAATTCTTCAGAATTTTCATTCCACAGGAAATTTCAAAATTGCAACTTTTCTTTCTGATTTGGAACTTTTTTTTTTTTTAAATTTCAGATTTTTTCATGGAACGGAAATTCTGGTTTCTATCTGCTCTGATTGAAACCTCTGCAACGTGAGTGCTGAGTGAGTATAAAATGCTGCCATTCTGATGCAATGGAGTTTTACACCCATGTTGCACAGATGTCAGCAGTCACACAAGCTTCACGGCAGAACAGAATGAGGCCCTGGATTTTTAGTTTCTAATACAACACCCATTGAAGTCAGTAGTAGTCAGGCTCTTAATGCCCTTCCTCCCTTGTCTCATTCTCTCAGTGGGAAATGTGAAGATTAGGGATTAGCAGCATGGAGCTTGGAGTTTGAATAAGCCCACAAAATTTGAACAATCTTAACCATTGCCTTCACTTCTTACATCTGCACGAAGGGACTTGGATTCTCCAAGGGGAAAGCTTTCTTGGGAGATATTTGCAGTGCTTCCTGCTTCTGGCTGGGCTGATATACCAAAAGCATGAACAACATTTCTTACGATAATGTCCCCTTAGGATTTTCTGGTCAGTGAAGCCCCAATGTTAGCTCAAATCCATGCATGAAGAAGGGTGGAGACTAAAAATCAGCATTGGGATGGGCAAAACACAGGATTCACAAGGTACAAGTACCTGCAATTACATCTGCTATCAGCAAAAATTGAGCTATTGTATTGTTCATTTAAAACTAGAGAAGGGATGGGCAGGGGAAGGGGGAGAGAGGAGACAGACCATAATATTATGAAGTGCTTTGTAAAAACTGCAGATGGATGGGTACGTTTTCCGTCTACCTAGGCTCTGCCTTGGAAGAGTTTTTCACTATAATTGTAATTTATGATTTCCTTCGTCCTTGTAAAATGGTTTAGTGGTTTGGAAATGATTTAAAGGAGGAATAAATATGCAAAACCAGAGCAGGTTTCTGTCAAATTGCAACTCCTTTTGGTGCAGACAGAATGCAAGGCACCTTGCGCAGATCGATAGCTTGAGGGAACAAATAATTTTGTCTGGCTTATGTGACATCCTCAAAACATTTCTGATCTAATACTGACCTAGCCAAAGTATATTAAATGTTGTGGGTGTTTCTTTAGATCGATTTTGAGACCGTGCTATTGCAAACAAATTTGGGGGCAGGTGGGATTAGGTCTGTTGGCCTCTAGAACAAAGCTGGTTTATTTTTTTCTACAAGAGTAAAAAATACTTTCAGTCAGTGGAGACAGCTGATGGGTGAGTACCCCATAAGCATGCATGCATGTGTGGGCACCCGCACACACACACACACACACACACACATGCATGCAGAGCTTTTGCCAGCCAATTGATTTCAAAGGCTGGGTAGGAAAACTAGGCCAACTGCTGATCAAAAAGTAAGGACACTGACTCTTCAGAGGATATAGCATGTAAACATGGTCAGCTGAAATCCAATCTAAAGGAGGTAGATGGAGTGGACAATACCAGAAATCTGTAGTCTGGAAAAATACCCCAAACTGTCAACAAAGCCTCAGATATAGAGAATAGAATGCGCTGGTTTTGAAGAAAGTCTTGCTTTTTCTTCTTTTGAGGCCACTCTTATAAAAGAACTCAAGGCCAGATGATCCAGTGCTCAGCACTCAGAGCTATAGCCAGATGGGCAAAAGAACTCAGCTCCCATGTCGGCATGTCATTATGGGACAGGTTTTCCAAAGTGCTCACCACCCACCAGCTCTCATGGTGACACAAATGGCTGGATTTTCAACAGAGATCCGCACCCAATGTGCTGAGTTTTTGGGGTGGCTAAATGGGAAAATCTGGCTCCAGCTTGGTAGCTGAGGCCTTCTGAAAATTCCAATCTTATATCTTCAGACAATGACGTGTACTGGAGCCTCCTGCCTATAAAATGTCTGGTCATCATCAGCACAGCTGCACTGTGTCTAAGTCACTGGTTCTCAAACTTCTGTACTGGTGACCCCTTTCACATAGCCAGCCCCTGAGTGCGACCCCCCCCCCTTATACATTAAAAACACTTTTAAATATATTTAACACCATTATAAATGCTGGAGGCAAAGCACGGTGTGGGGTGGAGGCTGAGGCTCGTGACCCGCCATGTAATAACCTTGTGACCCCTTGAGGGGTCCTTACCCCCAGTTTAAGAATCACTGTTCTAAGTAGAGAGGACATACCAAGCAGGTAGGAATAGAAATTATGCGCTGGGAAAAACGGCCCTCATCTGTCCTGAAAATTTCAGCCAGGTCTAAACATCAGTCCTGTGTCCTGATCATTTGTGGAAGGCATGAAAAATAGAAATGAGAGCTGTTGTAAAAGGCTGAAATCTCATGCAGTGCATAAACAGGACTTTCTGTGTATAGTGGTTTCTATAGATAGCTGCCCCTTTACACCTCCACCCCCAAAATACAAAGTCAGCCTTGCCCAATCCAGTTTTATTTTTCACAGATTTAAGATTACTTTTTTAAAACTATTTCTCATTTTCACAGGGACTTCTGCACTTTCTGGTTCAGTTTGGGACCAGAAACAAGGGCCACATGCCATAATAAGACAGTAAATATCATGATGCCTCTATATAAATCCATGGTAGAATCATAGAATATTAGGGTTGGAAGAGACCTCAGGAGGTCATCTAGTCCAACCCCCTGCTCAAAGCAGGACCAATCCCCAACTAAATCATCCTAGCCAGGGCTTTGTCAAGCCTGACCTTAAAAAACTCTAAGGATGGAGATTCCTCCACCTCCCTAGGTAACTCATTCCAGTGCTTCACCACCCTCCTAGTGGAACAGTGTTTCCTAATATCCAGCCTAGACCTCCCCCACTGCAACTTGAGACCATTGCTCCTTGTTCGGTCATCTGCCACCACTGAGAACAGCTGAGCTCCATCCTCTTTGGAACCCCCCTTCAGGTAGTTGAAGGCTGCTATCAAATCCCCCCTCACTCTTCTCTTCTGCAGACTAAATAACCCCAGTTCCCTCAGCCTCTCCTCGTAAGCCATGTGCCCCAGCCCCCGAATCATTTTCGTTGCCCTCCGCCGGAGTCTCTCCAATTTGTCCACATCCTTCTTGTAGTGGGGGCCCCAAAACTGGATGCAATACTCCAGGTGCGGCCTCACCAGTGCTGGTATGCCCACCCCTTGAATACTGCCTGCAGTTCTGGTCGCCCCACCTCAAAAAATATATATTACCATTGGAAAAAGTACAGAGAAAGGCAACCAAAGTGATTAAGGGGATGGAACAGCTTCCATACAAGGAGAGATTAAAAAGACTGAGATTGTTCACCTTAGAAAAAAGATAACCAAGGGGAGATATGATAGAGGTCCATAAAATCATGACTGGTGTGGAGAAAGTGAATAAGGAAGTGTTATTGACCCCTTCAGATAACACAAGAACTAGAGGTAATCGGATGAAATTAATAGGCAGCAATTTTGAAATGAACAAAAGGAAGTGTTTCTTTGCACAGCACACAGCCTGTGCCACTTGTTGCCAGGGGATGTTGTGAAGACCAAAAGTATAATTGGGTTAAAAAAAGAATTAGATGCATTCCTGGAGGATAGGTCCATCAATGGCTATTAGCCAAGAGGGTCAGGGAGGCAGCCACATGCTCTGGGTGTCCCTAAACCTCTGATTGTCAGAAGCTGGGATTGGATGACAGGGAATGGATTAGTTGGATTTCCCCTGTTCTGTTCATTCCCTCTGACACACCTGGCACTGGCCACTGTCAGAAGACAGGATACTGGGCTAGATGGACCATTGGTCTGACCCAGTATGGGAGTTCTTTGCTTTCCTTATATTCCCTTCCTCTGCCCTTTATTGATTTATGCCTTTTAGACTAGAAAATTGCCTCTTTCCTATGTTTGTGCAGAGCCTGGCAAAATGCGACCCCCATCCTGATTGTCACCTTTGGTTGCTGCCAGAATATAAATAACCTATACAAACCTTAAATGGGCTGGGATGCCCTACCTGAGGGATCATCTCTCTCCCTGTGCCACATGCCATAGACCTAGCATAACTGAGTTGGCACCTCCATGTCCTAGAAGAAAGGGGTCATTTTCTGTGTGGGCTCTGAGACTCTTGAACTTGTGTCTCCTTTGGGCCATAAAAAAATCCAAATTTGGAGCCTTGGGGCTGTTTGATAGGGGTTTGGGTGGGGCTGAGGGACCCTTCCTAAATGCTGAAGTCAGGGGTAGCTGGCTGAGTTCCTGTGGAATTGATGATATTTGTGCTGCTAAGATTTAATTTAATTGTATTTATTGGGTAGTGATGATGCTAAGCGCACCTAGAGCTCTGGCTAGGTGCTTTTGTTATTTTAAATCTAAATAAATAATAAATAATAAACACTTCTCCTGGTTACTTTTGTTACATAGGCAAGGCCTAAGTAATTTACCAAAATTAATTAGATTGGTTCACTGAAGGCAAGAGAGACTCCTGAGACAGCTTCATGGGGTCAGATTTACAGAATATCTTCCAGAAGTCATGGGTATTGACACTGTATAAAACTGGAAGAGGAAATAACGTTTGGGCCTTTCAGTGCCCCTCCCTGAGAACTCAGTAAGTACACACACATGCAGGGTTTGCACACACAAATGACTGCACACATACATTTTGCCTGTACAAATTCCAGAGGCCTTTTGAAAATCCTCCTTAAGTATTTTAAACTCCTTTTCACATTTCTTGTGAAAATGATTCTCAAAGATCATGGAAAGTCCTGAGATGCGTTCTTCTTCTTCTTCTTCTTCTTTTTAAAAGTTATTTCTGCAGACTGCTGTGCTGGTGACATTCCTTTCAAACTGGAATAACTAACCTGTCACAGCCTACAAATGCTGACAATACAGCACTGTGTGGGGTTGACTTAATAAACCTCATTTACATTCATTTTGATTCGCTCAGGCATTGAAAAACATTTCATGGGGGAAAAAACGTAACTAGGAATCTCTCCAAGCTGACATGATGTTTGCTGATACGATATGAACGGACTTAATAGCGGCACGTATGAGAACATGTATTCCTTACAATATTTGCAAACGTGCTTCTTTTTATCTCTTTGCAAATTGTTCTTGCACTGGTGCTATCTGGGCTACAGAAGCCCTGCCGTGAGAGCTTTCCCCACACAATCAGGCCGATATTCCTGAACACTGACCAGGCAGGGCAGTCTTCAGAACCCAGTCAATTCTCACCCCTCTGGGCCAACAAAGACATGATGGCAGCCTTGTCGTGTGCATACACATGCACTGGGGAATGGAATGAGTCCTCTCATGAACTTTACTTTGACCCCCAAACAGGGTGTCTGAAGGGCTGGAGAAAACTTGCAGAGAAAGTCTGCAGCATGACTGAAAAACAGGCCAGAAAGTTTATCTTAGATCTAAGAGTGCTTATGTGGGGCCTGCTTTTCCTCTCACTTATGCTGGCTTAACACTGCTGTTAGCTCCATTAGCATTCATTGAGTTACTCCTGATTTACACCAGTGTAAGTGATATCAAATTAGCCCCATTCAGCTCTCTGTCTTGTCTTGTGTGCATAGTCTGTTTTCACAGAAAAGGATTATGTGGCAGAACACATATGGCTCATTTTGTTTCTCTTGCCTGATTTACATCACATAGTTTAATTTCCAGCACCAGCTCAGAGCAATTGACAACAGAAAGACACCAAAAAAGTATTGCAAAGAAGCAAGTCAGGGAGGCACATGCAATCAGAGAACCAGCCCCAACGTGCCAGAACTGGAATAATCAAAGGTGTAGAGAAGGAAGTTGTATTCAGCTAACAGTGTGCATGACTCAATATTATGCAGTGGAAAACTCTGACCATTGATTTTAGAGTGAATGTAAAAGCAAAGGAGATGTGCTGTACTGTATGATACTTCATCCACAAGCCTATCCCGCTTCTGAGTTCTGGGAGCGGAGATGGTCAGAGATGAGAGGGTGGAGGTCGGCTGGCTGGGTACAAGCATTGTCTCATGGAGTTCTACTTCAGGGACACCTTCGAGTATTAGGCTATGGCTATACTTCAAACACTGCAGTGGCACAGCTGCGGCCCTGCAGCTCTGTTGTTGTAGCACTTCAGTGTAGACACTTACTACAGTTCCCATCGCTGTAGATAATCCACCTCTCTGAGAGGCGGTAGTGAGGATTGATGGAAGAATTCTTCTGTTGACCTAGCACTGCCTTCACTGGGGGTTAAGTTGGTTGAACTATGTTTCTCAGGGGTGTGGATTTTTCACTCCCCTGAGAGATGTAGTTATACTGATGTAACTTTTCAGTATAGACCAGCCCTTATAAGGAACGGTTAGTGGCTGTGGCTTCCATACATTACTTCTCCCTATCACATATCAGTCTCTGGATATGGAGCTGCATTATTAGCACGGGTTTGTCACACAGGGCTGAAAACACCAATACGTTTGCATCTTGATGGTACAAGGTAATTACGTCCTGGCGGATGCGTGGATTTCAAGGCATATTTACCGCTAATAGTCAAAAATCAGTTAATCCCCTCCACAAACTTATAAAGCTTCGTCTTGAAGACAGATATGTCTTTTGCCCCCACTGCTCTCCTTGGAAGGCTGTTCCAGAACTTCACTCCTCTGATGGTTAGAAACCTTCATCTAATTTCAAGTCTAAACTTCCTGATGGTCAGTTATGATCTAGTTATAGTGAAAACAAACATCAGCTTATTAGCAAAGGCTAAGATTGTAAGAGATAGTGAGTAAGAATAGTCAGGACAACAGATTACATATAAAACAAAACCCCAAACACAATCCTGGATCTACACTTGTTAATTGTTACTTTCCCGTTTAACAGAGTAGCTTCCTTCCCCAGGATTAAGTCTTTGATCAAGCTGATCATTTTCCGTCATAACCGGGATTCGACTTTTCATGAACATCCAATTCCCTTTATTGATTTATTCCTCAATAAACGAATGACACAGGGTCCTTTTCCCTTCCTCCTATACCCCAAAGTTCATTGCCTTTGTACCCAAGAGACTAGACAGCCCCCTCTGGTTTAAGTCTCGGGTGTCTTCCCATGTTGACTTCACATCCTTGTGTTGATTTGGGACACAGATTCTAAAACACACTTGCAGCACGTACACACATCTTAAATATCATCCATCCAACCATCATACAGCGATTGCAAGTATGATATAGGCTTTTATCAGACACCTTTCATGACCCTTTGTGGATTAATACGATGAAAGTAGTATGTTAGGTGCAGTGAGTTTGTCAGGCCTCATAGACTTTGCGGATACAGAATAGCAAACCTTTCACTAGCTGGCATTGCAGAATTCTTAGGGTCACACTTTGTGTGAAACCAAAAACACAATTAGAATTAAAGACTCCTGAGGAAAGAGCGATTATGCTGCCAGCTCTCCTCACCTCCCTCCCCAATCCAGACCCGTGTTGCTTCCCCCTGTCAGTATCTGTCTGATTCCAGCCTGAGGAATTGAATAACAATGGCAAACACTTTGTATCTGCAGAACAGATATTGATTAACATTCAGACCTACGAGTGCTAGCCTGGTTCGATGGCTGCAAGCATTTTCTTTAGACCAGGAGAGGGAGGAAGAAAGGAGAAAGTCAGGGAGGGAGAGTAACGATATTTCAGTGAGACCATGTCTGGTTGTAACACCGAGGCTCTTGAAGGGCTTTGTAAGCATGAATGAATTCAGAACCACCACTTTTCAATATTTATAATGACTCATGTCCAATAAATGACAGATCTGCACATTTGCACAACATATCTATTGACTCAAGGTTTCTGATCCAGGCAGGATGGAGTAATGGCAACCACCGGTGTTGCTGTATTCACAGGAAACGGGGCCTTGCTCTTGAAAATGGGGAAGGCAGAAAATGCCGCTGTGGGGGAAGGGATGGTACTGTTATCTATTCAGAGAATATACACAGATTTTAATTCCCAGCTAACCATAAGGGAGTTTTCTGTCTCCGCAGCCCATTCAACCAGACAGCCAACTGGTGTGATCTCCACCAACCCATTTTGCATGGAAACTCAGTCACAAAGCACCAGTGACCTACAGGTCTGTATCCTATTACTGATCCTTTGAACTCCCAAAGGCGAGACATAGAATCACAGGATTGGAATGGACCTTGAGAGGTCATCTAGTCCAGTCCCCTGCACTCATGGCAGGACTAAGTATTATCTAGACCATCCCTAACAGGTGTTTGTCCAACCTGCTCTTAAAAATCTCCAATGATGGAGATTCCACAACCTCCCTAGGCAATTTATTCCAGTGCTTAACCACCCTGACAGTTAAGACATTTTTCCTAATGTCCAACCTATCCCCCTCTTGCTGCAATTTAAGTCATTGCTTCTTGTCCTATCCTCAGAGATTAAGAAGAACAATTCTTCTCCCTCCTCCTTGTAACAACCTTTTATGTACTTGAAAACTAGTATCATGTCCCCCCTCAGTCTTCTCTTTTCCAGACTAAACAAACCCAATTTTTTCAATCTTCCCTCACAGGTCATGTTTTCTAGACCTTAAATCATTTTTGTTGCTTTTCTCTGGACTTTCTCCAATTCATCCACATCTTTCCTGAAATGTGGTGCCCAGAACTGGACACAATACTCCAGTTGGGGCTTAATTAGCTCAGAATAGAGTGGAAGAATTACTCCTCGTGTCTTGCTTACAATACTCCTGCTAATACATCCCAGAATGATGTTTGCTTTTTTTTGCCAACAGCGTTACATTGTTGACTCATATTTAGCTTGTGATCCAATATTATCCCCAGATCCCTTTCCGCAGTACTCCTTCCTGGGCAGTCATTTCCCATTGTGTATGTGTGGTGTGCAACTGATTGTTCCTTCCTAAGTGGAGTACTTTGAATTTGTCCTTAATGAATTGCATCCTATTTACTTCAGACTATTTCTCCAGTTTGTCCAGATTATTTTGAATTTTAATCCTATCCTCCAAAGCACTTGCAACCCCTCCCAGTTTGGTATCAGCCACAAACTTTATAAGTGTACTCTCTATGCCCTTATCTAAATCATTGATCCTTAGGTTCACACCAGAATGGCTCTTATTTAGCACCTTATCGCTTTGCCCTTCCCTTCACACAGTCTGCTGGGAGTTAGCCTGTGGTTTAATTGCGGCTGGTTGTTTTTTCAGTCTCTGAGATGTTTTCAGTCAAACACTTGAATTCAACCTGGCCCTGACCGTGGTCACAACTGCCTCCAGATAGAGGGGAATTGACAAAGCAGCAGGGTGAGGGGAAAACTGAGACATATTATTCTTCATCAGGGACTCTCATTTTGCTGCCTTTATTTGAAAGCGCTCATTTCCTACATCTCTTGGCGAGAGTTCTCATCGACCGGTGACCCCTACATGCCTATGCTGATCGATAGCCCCCAGTATCGTATTGACAGGTCCATTGACAGCTTTCACCGTGCATAGGAATCGGGGACCCGGAAGCCGACCACAATCCATTAAGGGCTACTTGAAGAACGGGGAAGACTCCACTCTGATATTGACACTATAAATGGAGACAGTTTACTTTAGCACTCAGGGAAGATGCATTTGTTAAGGAGACCCATAGATTTCATTACTGTTTAATAGCATCCGCTGTGTAAAAGAAAGGGACTTTCTTCTATGTCAAGACAGCATTTACCCCCTTTTAGTACATGCATAGCGGCTATCCAGGACCTCCGGGTTTCCAGCTTCTGAGCCTCCTCAACACCTGTTGAAGACAATGGGCCAAAAGGCTATCCCATGGGATACACTCACCTGATCCTCGGTGATAGCCCTTGCTCAGAGCTCTGCTCCCTGGGTGGGGAATTCCTTCCTGACCCCATAGTTGTGGGTCGAATCACTATGGTCAATCACCTAATCCTGTAAATAACCTGCCAAGAACTCTGCCTGCTTCCTGCCTAGAATCACCTTCACCTTGGCCTGCCCAGCTCCATCCCTATTCCCAGATGTCGATAGCCCTTGATCCTGCAAGTCCTTGTGCCATGCGAAAAGTCATTGTGCTCCAAAGGCTCGATGTGTGCACAAGTAAGGTTAAATACTAGGTACAAGGTCAAACCCTCAGAGGTTTAAATCAATGCAGCTCCGCTGAACTCATAGCTCCACTGAGCTGCATCACTTCACACCAGCTGAGGATCTGGCCCACAGTCATCCATGCTGAATGGAAAATGTCTCAAAAACCCTTGCACACCCACTCCCTTAATTCTCGAGTGCCACAAAGATGAAGACTAGGATGTGAGTTGAGAATCTGTTTATCTGTCTAGTTCTTATTCCACTCTCATCACCATGACTAGAGAGACAGGATGTCATAGTCCAGGCACTGGACTGGTTTAAATCCTGGCTCCTCCTCAAGCTTCCAATATGACAGTGGGCAAGTCACTGAATCTTTCTGTGCCTCAGTTTTCCATTTGTAAAATGGGGATAATAATCTTTCCTTTATCCCATCCTTTGTCTGATTTGTCTTGTCTGGATTATAAATTCTTCAGGTCAGGGGCTAACTTTGGTTGGGGCTTGTAGGAACCACTGTAATACAATAATAGCAATGGTATCTGAGCACCTGTCAGGTTTTAGAAAAGAAAAATATTAGCAAGTATATTAGAGGGACAAGGTGGGTGAGGTAATAACTTTTATTAAACCAACTTCTGTTGGTGGAAGGGACAAGCTTTTGAAATTCACAGAGCTCTTCTTCAGGTCAGTATGTTAGTGTGCATTTATACATATATATGTGCACGCACACACACATACTATATATAGATTATATAGAGAGACAGCTCTCTAGCTATCTGTAGTGAGCCTATTTCTCTTTCTCTGTTGTGAGTCTATAGCCATCTCTATATAGTCACACACTTGCACGTAATCAGGAAAGCTATGTTAAATAAGTTTTGCATTTTGCATTGAGGATAATGAGGCTCATGCTAATGTTTAGGGCTGGCTGGAAAATTTGTTTGTTGGGGGAGTTGTGTGGGAAATTTCAATGAAAACACTTCTTTTTGTGTATCAGCATTTCTGCAGAAATTTTTCACTTTTTGCTGAAAATGAGAAAGACCACAAACCTGAAAAACTTCAGCCAAAAACCTAAATACTTTGCTTCCAAAATTGTTTGGGTTTTAGCCAAAATTTTTCAATTTTTGGCTGTTTTTCACTCAATTTGGGCAGAGAGAGTTCAGGTTTCCTGGTGAAAAATTTCAAGGAAATCAGACTTTTTTTCCCATGAAAATTTTCAGTTTGTTGAAAATCCAATTTTCTGTTTTAAAAAGTTTAAGTAGAAAATTTTCACTCAGCCCCAGCTCCAGCTCCAGGCGCAGGTTCCACAGTGGAGTTCCAGCTGCCAAGGGAAGCTCATGCTCACGAGTCTTACCCTGGTAGCTGGAAGCTCTATTACTGTAGTGGGGTAAGTGAGTTTGAAAGACGTCTGTACAAGAATGATAATAACGAGCTGCCCTCTTTAGCCTTTCTCCTGCTCCTGGGCAGGAATAATGTTGCGGGCACACTCTAATTAATGCTGCATCAGGTTCCTCCACCCTCCTCATCCTGCTCTGCACATTTTGCTTTGCTCATGTGTCTTTCCTCTCCTGTACTGCACACGACTGAGGCCCATAAGGAGCTGATATCAGGTACAGTGATGTCATGTGGAGCAGCACACCTTGCGTTTGCAGTATTTCTCCCCAGCACATGCCTTTGCAGCCCACCTCTAATCCAGCTCGTTCAGGGAGGGAGGAGAGTGCGAAAAAAAATTCATGAAAGAATATTGAACTTCTAATGCACAGTAATTACCAAATGATCCTATCTCAGAAGCGATGGGGCCCCATGGGATTTATTGCTGTACTAACAGTGGTTTTCCACTGCATTACTTAATGAATAATGTCTGAGCTAATAGCACACCAAAAAAGCCAACTCCAATGTAATTATTATTTCTCCTAATGCAGACACTTCTTACACAAATACCCATCTCTCTTTACTAGGTTGTTGTTTAAAAATGGTTTCTATTAAATTGCTATCAGGGATAAGACATATATTATATTATTATTATTATTATTATTATTATTATTATTTTAACTTTTGCTGCACAGTGTAATTTCCCCAGTTTCTGGTGCTTCACCAGAACCAATTTACCTTGCAGATTCCCTCCTACTGCATCCACAATAACCCTCTGCCCTGCTACCTGGTCTCCTGGAACCTGCAAGGAGCTCAGCTGTACAAACAGCCTAGCCTCTGTTTATTTTGGTAGCCTCACGAAATATTTATGGAGAGTTATTCGAGCAGAAAGGCTGAATGGAGATCATTGCAATGTGTCAAATTAAGGAGTGCTTAATGCTGCCTAATCTCCTGGTAATTACTGTTGTGGCAGCGGATGGCGTTAGAGCTGGGTAAGAAAGCTAATGCTAGTCAGATAGAACCCTGGCTGGATGTCAGTGGCAGGCTGGCTGTGGAGTGAGAGCTCTTGTGATCAGACAAGTTCAGCAAATGGCTCATTTATCACTCTCTCTGTACATAAACCTATTTTCTCATCAGCATCCTAAATTTTTAGTGTCCCTTATTATTTATATTACAGCATAAGAACAGCCATATTGGGTCAGATCAATGGTCCATGTATCCCAGTAACCTCTCGTCCAACAGTGGTCAATGCCAGATGCTTCAGAGGGAACAAACAGAACAGGGCAATTGACGAAGTGATCCATCCCGTCGTCCAGACCTAGCTCCTGGCAGTCAGAAGTTTAGAGACACCACACGCATCGGGCTGTATCCCTGACCATCTTGGCTTATAGCCATTGATGGACCTTTTCTCCATGAACTTATCTTATTCTTTTTCAAACTCAGTTATACTTTTGATCTTCACAACATCCCCTGGCAGTGAATTCCAAAGGTTGACTGTGCGTTGTATGAACAAGTACTTCCTTCTGTTTGTTTCAAAACTGCTACCTATTAATTTCATCAGATGACCTCTAGTGCTTGTGTTATGTGACGGGGTAAATAACACTTCTCTAGTCACTTTCTTCACACCATTCATGATTTTATCGATCATATCACCCCTTCGTTGTCTAAGATGAAAAGTCCCAGTCTTTTTAATCTCTCCTCATATAAAAGCTGTTCCATACCACGAATCATTTTTGTTGCCCTTCTCTGTACCTTTTCCAATTCTAATATATCCTTTTGGAGATGGGGTGATAATAACTGATTGCGGTATTCAAGGTGTGGGTGTACTATGGTCTTACATAGTGCATTTACAGTGGCAGTATCTAGATGCCCAATAGAGATCAGGACACCTTTGCGTTGCGTGCTGTGTAACACATAGTAAGAGACATTCCCTGCCCCAGTGATCTTACAATTTACAAAGACAAGGTAGACAAAGGAAGTTTTATGATCCCTATTGTGTAGATGGAGAGTTGGGGGACTGAGATATCATATGACCCAGCTCATCAGAGTAAATGGTATCTGGAACTGCTGATACTTATCTGTACTTTTGGGAGTTTGCGTCACACTAATTGCTAGGGCTGTGTCTGATTAGCTCTGCAATCACTTTGGGATTATTGTGTTTATCTAGGCTGAGCACATAACCCTGGTTTATGAGTGTTCAAAAGGTTGCCTCTAGGGGCCGGGGCAGTTCAGTCTCTATGGTCAGTTTAGTCTCTGTTCCCCCCCCCCCCGCCGCTCCTCCCCGCCCCCAGGAGGCTACCAACAAGGGGAAAAGTTAGAAGCAGCTGTTCTGGGGGATTGCTGAGAGGGACTGATCCCTGCTAGGAGCTGGACTGAGACACTAACCCACTGCACCCCAACAGTCCTTTATGGAGACATTTCCAAGAAAACAGTAATTTGGCTTCTTTCCCTCTCCTGAAATCATAATCCTGCATTTGTGACAGCCAAACCACTGCCATGGCAACCAGCTGTGACATCAGAATAAGTAGGTTATTACATCATCTGGGGAATAAACCGCAGCAGCTGATGAAAACAAAGCAATAAAGATCCCTGTTTCCATGCCAATGTACCTAATAATAGGGATGATCAAAGAGTTTGTTTTGTCTTCTTAGACATGCACAGAGAACGTGAAAGGACAGGATTTCTTGGCAGAAGCACCTCTACAAAATATGATTCAGCATTTTCACCGTCACCAGCAGCACCAAAATTACGGGGTCCAGATGGGCTCAGGAGGCATAATTCAAATCTCTTTTTATTTATTATTTGTATGATAGTAGTATCGAGAAGCCCAATGGAGATGAGGGCACATTGTGCTCGGTCCTGCATGTTTACATAGTAAGAGAGAGTTTCTGCCTCAAAGGCTTGCAATTTAAATAGACAAGGACCGAGAAGGCGGAACAAAAGAGACAGAGACAAGAGAGGGGAAGTGACTTGTCCAAGGTCGATGCCAGAGCCAGGAATAGAATCCAGGTCTCCTGATTCCCTGGCCCACAGAGCTGAATTTGTAGATTATAAAGCCAGAAAGGACCACTGGGATCATCTAGTCTGACCTCCTGTATAAAGCAGGCCAGAGGACTGCCCTGGATTAATTCCTGTTTGAACTAGATCAGATCTTTTAGAAAAATATTCAATCTTGATCCAAAAATTGCCCATGGTGGGGAATATACCTCAGTCGTAGGTAAACTGTTCCCGTGGGTGGTGGGTATAATAGGCCAGGGTAGGCTCTGTGTTTCCTGTCTTTAGCCACTGCCGCGAGATGCTGGGCTGGGGCTGCTCTGGCCCCGGGCCGGCCAGTGCGGCTGGGATTGCTCTGGCCCTGGGCTGGCTGGCGTGGTTAGGGCTGCTCCGGCCCTGGGGGCGCTCCGTTGGTGGAGAGGGGGTGTGTGGTTCGAGGTTCCGGCTGGCCTGAGGCTTCTCTGGCTGGGGGGGTGGAGGGGGCTCAAGGCTCTGGCCACGGGGACTTGTACGGAAGGGGCTGGACTGCGGGGCTAGTCTCCCCGAAGAGGGGGTGCACCTGTCACCCATGACTGTTCCAATGGTTAATTGCCCTCATTGTTAAAAAATTCTGCCTTTTTCCAGACTGAATGTGTCTAGTTTTAAATTCCAGCCATTGGATCTTGTGTGCTAGATTGAAGAGCCTATTATCAAATTTCTGTTCATCGTATAGGTACTTCTGGACTGTGATCAAGTCTCCCCTTAGCCTTCTCTTTGTTAAGCTAAGTAGATCAAGCTCCTTGAGTTTATAATTATAAGGCGGTGTTTTCCAATCCTTTAATCATTCTCATGGCTCTTCTCTGAACCTGCTCCAATTTATCAACATCCATCTTGAATTGTGGGCACCAGAAATGGACACAGTGTTCCATCAGCACCAGTGCCAAATACATAGGTAAAATAAAGGATCTAAATACCAAATATTCCAGAGTTCAAGGATTTCAGGATCTGGAATCCTTTGGATTGGCCATGAGTAGAGACAGGTGGCCAGATTTGAAATCCAGATCTGGGTTCAAATTCCAACCTTCCCACCTTCCCATTAGAGAAAGATCAGAGATATTTGGGTCTGGAGATTTTTTCTAGGCTCATAAAAGGTTCATTAATATTGCAGTAGCACCTTGCGGCCATTCATGTTTGAGCCCTTTGTGCTAGGCTCTGTACATACATAAAGAAAGCCTCCCCCAATTGCAAAACCACCCATTCCCCTCCAGAGGGCTTCTTATCCTCTTGCTGCAAAATTGCTGGAGTCCCTATGCTGAGCCATGACATGCATTCACTAGCCTGGCATTGCTTTTCAAGCCCTATCCCCCACCACCTCTTATCGCCGGCAGGAGAGGACCTGGGGAGAAGTCAGGCAGTTCATGAGAGGAGGAGAGTAATATGGGAAAGGGACAGACCAGGGGAGGGATGAACCGGTCTGTTCCAGTTACTGAGCTCAGCAAGCGAGAGGTTCATCATTAACTGTCAAACAGCAGTTTTAATCAGCCCTGCTCCTCGGTGGAAGATAGATTTAATATCAAGGCACATTTTCAGAGCCATTAGTTTAATTATGACAGGTGTCTGCAAACTGGATAGCTCTGCTTTCAAGCTCTGAATGACAGCGTTTAATTCTCTCGGCCCATGGGGCCACTGGGGTACTTTACAAAAATGAGCTTCCATTAAAACGTAAGTGTTTCTTTCTCTCTTGCTATTTTTTTTTGTACTCTTCTCCTTCCACCCTCTCTCCTCTCTGCATGCATTAGAACAGGAGCTGATCAGAATATTGCCCTTTAGTAGATGGCAAAATAATTTCCCTTTCCCATTAGAACTCATAACACTGGTAAGGATGGCTGTGTCCCATGTGTGGTGGCCAAGAAAACGACTTACAATTTATCATTTAACCTTTCTATTATCCCTCTGGTTGCAGTGCTTCCCCAGTAAATAGACACATTAAACAATGGCAGTAACAATGAGGGGCTTTGCATGCCTACAGGCTGCCATTCAGCCCTGTGCAGAGACCAACACCAACCCTAGGCACTGTTCTGAGGGCTTCACGGTCTCTCTCTGAACTGAGGTGAATTTTACCCACAATGCCTTTCAAGTGAAGCTCTCACCGTGGCTTACAAACATTAAGCTTCTCCCCCGCCCCCCCTTCCCCCCGCTCCCCAATGCAGTAGGTCAACAGGGGTTGAGCCAGATTTTCAGAAGAGCTCAGAGCCAGATTTTCAAGTGCTCAGCACCCACACGTGGAGCCAGGTTGTCAAAAGAGCCCTGCATTCAACTCGCTGAGCTCTTTTGAAAATCTGAGCTTTTTTTTTTTTCCTCCAGGTGCCTAAATGGGAGCTGAGCTATTCTGGAAACATAGCCCCCACCTGTGGATGTTGAACCCTTCTGAAAATTCCGGCCTTAATATTTAGCATTCATAGTAATACCCAGTTCTTATGTATACACAATGCGTTTTCATCAACATTATCCCCAATGTACAGAGCATGAAACTGAGGCACAGAGAGTGAAAGGGGCTTACCCCAGGGATAGAACTCAGGTCTCCTAAGTCCTAGTCGTGTGCTCCACTTTATTTAGGTGTCAGAGTAACAGCCGTGTTAGTCTGTATTCGTAAAAAGAAAAAAGAAAAGGAGTACTTGTGGCACCTTAGAGACTAACCAGTTTATTTGAGCATGAGCTTTCGTGAGCTACAGCTCACTTCATCGGATGCATAGCATATTGTGGAAACTGTCTTCTGCAGTTTCCACAATATGCTATGCATCCGATGAAGTGAGCTGTAGCTCACGAAAGCTCATGCTCAAATAAACTGGTTAGTCTCTAAGGTGCCACAAGTACTCCTTTTCTTTTTTCTTTTTATTTAGGTGGTGCTTTATTTTTTTTAAAAATGTTTTTTGAAGTTCTATCCAGACCACAGGTGTTCTGCCCATTTCAGAGATAGAGACTGGACCTGAAGTTAATATCCCATTTCCCAGTTCTGGGACTTTGGTCAGATCTTATCTCTATTATAAGCTAATTAACAAATCATAACTAACTGGTAACCCTCACAACACACTCTATGGGATAGGTCAGAATCATCACCCCCAGCTGAATGATGGGGAAACTGAAGCAAGGAGAGGGAATGAGTCAGGGTTATAGTGAGGAATAGCGCACTGGAGTACTGGTGTCCTAGTCTCTTTTCCGGTTATATGGCTGTGACTCTCTGACTCTATAGTACAGGCCAGGCCTGTTCCTTAACCACAGGACCATGCTTCCTCCCCTTTCAGACAGTTGATAAGGCTTAGGGATGATAGTACTTGTCCAATGCACTTTGTGTGATTGGGGACCTAACCTCTCACACAGATGGCTTAACTCTGCTCCTCCCTGATACCCAGCAGGTCTCCTTGCCCCACGGTGATGGGCGATAATGCCCAGGTTGCCTTTACAGGGCACAGCATGAGGTGTGATCAGAGGAAGAATCTGTGTCCAAGACACACAGCTGCACTCAGCCATATGAACCTAACAGGAAAGGACAGGTTGCTGCCCAAAGTACAATGCATGTTTTCCCTGGGCTGGTGCTGTTATCCTGGCTGTACAGTGACCCCTGCTGTAGAGCAAGGCAGCTACGAGCAACATCCATGGGAAGCTTTGTAGATCTGAAATTAACTTGGTAAGTATCCACCCAAGATGGCAAAACCCTACCAAGGCCTCTCTCCATGAGGCCGAGGAATATACCCCAGTTCCCCTGCATCCTACACACCTAGCGCAACGGAAGCGCTGTAAATGTGTCTGAGCAGCCAGACACTTTCTGGTGACACCGATAACTTCTGAAATCAGTTTTTGCACAGCACGTAGTGTGATGAGGCTCAGCGTGGTTGTGGTCTCTAGGCATTGCTGCAATAGAATAGATGATAAATGTTAAATAATAAAAATACAAAATATTGCTGTTATCCTGGTCTGCTATGCAAGTCTACACATCCTGATGGGCAACAAGCTGCTAGGTGATTAGCCCAGCAGACAGCTGTTCAGCTTATCACCTCTCCTGGTTTTGGGTTGTTTTTTTTTTTTAAAAAACAACAACAACATATATCCTTAAAATAAAGCACGTTGAATTGTCATGGTGAGGAGGCTGGGCTGGCAGCTGGCGAGCTGTGATCACTGCTGATCATGCAGACCAGGCCTGTCTCATTGTTACCTCATGCGCCTGTTGATTGTATCCGTCTGTTAGCTCTAGTCGTGTACTTAGATGGGAAGCTCTTTGAGGCAAGGACCATCTGTTTGTTTTATGTTTGTACCGCACCTAGCACAATGGGGTCCTGATTCTCAATTCGGGCCTAGGCATGCCAATAATACATACATACATACATACATAAAATGAGCACCAGGGCCACAGCAATAGAGCTGTCTGGTGCATAGTGCAAGCAGGATCGTGGAACAGTTCTCTCTGACTTAACGTTAATCCAGACCTCCAGTCTCAGGCTACCTTGAAAATCTGCCACTGTGCTTCAGTCCTGCCCTGCAAGACTCCTTTCTGCTCCAGTCTCAGGCCTCACCACAAAAGTCTGCCAATCAAACCCATCAGAAATTTTCTAACAGAACGCGGTTCCATTGGAAGTGTCAATGCGGTGAAATTGAAACATTCCACGGGACCGTATCAGAATTTCACAAAATTCAGACAGAGTTCAGGCAGATTTTGATGGAGAACCAGGAGCCTGGAAGCCCTGGAACCCTGGCTCCCAAGCTACCAGCTCCTCAGCTCTGGGGCAGCCTGCCTGGCCACCTGTCCTGTAGCTGGGGCTCTTATGGCTTCCAGCCTCTTGGCTCCTTAGCAGCCCAGAAACTCTGAGACCTCTGGTCCCCAGGTTCCCTGAGTTACCCAACTCTCTGCCTGGTGAGCTGCTGGGACTCTGGGCAGTTGGGGGAGCCCTGGGAACATTTAGAAAAGGTCAAAATGAAATGTCTGTTCCACTTTTTGGAAATGCAGTTTCAGAATTCCCAATCTGTGGGAAATTTAGAAATTTCAGTTTTATTCTGTTTCAGATTTGTTTTTGTTTTTAAATTTTGGTATTTCCTGTGGAACAGGAATTCTGATGTCTGGCCAGCTCTATCTGCCAATGCCCCACACTGTGTCCTCGTACGCCCATTAAGCGTCTGCCAAGTTCTATGGTGATGTTTAGGAGATGACAAATGTAAAGTTGAGACCCAGCAAACACATTTCATTTGCGAGCCAAGCCAAGTCTGAATACAGCTTTCAAGAGGTGTCAGGCTAGTCCCTCATCTTCCTGCCCTTCGCCTGTGAGCCAGTGTTCTCTGCTAGGAAGAGTTATATGGCAGGGAACTTGTAACTGCACAGCAAATGCCTCCTTTTGTGGCCTTGGTGAATGGATGTGCCTGCAATTTCCCTTATCTGCAGCAATGTGGAAAAAGAAGGTTATAGCAGAGGATAATTGAACCAGCATGACAGTCAATAGTTCAGCAATTTTGGTACACGTAGAACTAAGCACTAGTTCAAAGTGGAAAGCACTTCTACCCTCTGGAAGTTCTGTCCGCAGCACAGGAGCGTGGGTATGGTATTGGGGGTATTGGCTTTCTCATTCTGTCTATACCTATGTTTCCCTTTGTCTGATGCCATTAGAAAAGGGCTGTAAATTTATATACAGAATGGGACAGACTGTGGTGCCCTTACTCAGCCACAAGTATTCCATGGGGCTGCATGCATATTCATAGATTCTAAGACCAGAAGGGACCATTGTGATAATTCAGCCTGACCTCCTGCAGAACACAGGCCAGAGAACATCTCTGAATTAATTCCTCATTGAAGCAGAGCAGATCTATTAGAAAAACATCCTATCTTGATTTAAAGCTTACCAATAATGGAGAATCCACCACAACCATTGGCGAATTGTTCCAGTAGTTAATTACATTCACTGTTAAAAATGTACGCCTTATTTCTAGTCTGAAATTGTCTAGCTTCCACTTCCAGCCACTGAATCGTGTTATACCTTTGTCTGCTAGATTGAAGAACCCGTTATCAAATCTTTGTTCCCCAGTTAGGTACTTAAAGACTGTGATCAAGGTACACTTTGGGAAGCTAAACAGATTGAGCTCCTTGAGTTTACCACTACAGGAATGTTTTCCAATCTTTAAATCATTCTTCTGCAGAGTCATGTGCAAAGCAAGCGCAAGTAAATGGATTGAAATCTGTCTGATAATAATTTGTATTTGTTTTAATTATACTTTGCAGGCAACACATGGATTAAAAGAGGCACAGTTATCCAAAGTCATAATGATTTGCATTCCTACCATGTATCTCATCTGAGGATTTCAAAGCACTTTACAAACAATTAAGCTGTGCAATGCACCATTATTTCCTTTTTGAAGATGCAGTAACTGAGGTACACAAAGGTTCAGAGATTTCGCCAAGGTCATACAGCAAATCAGTGCCAGAGCTGGGAGTAGAACCTGCAACGTCTTAGCAAGACCCACTCTGGATTCCAGCCTGCTGTCATGGAAGTCACTGGAAGCTTTGCATTGACTTCCATGGGATCTGCATTGGGCTCGAGGCTTTGGGAATAAATGAAGAGGAGACCTCTCCAAAAAAGTTCATCAGCCCAGGCCATGATGAGGCAGGACATTGAGAGTCACCAGTAAGTTAGTACTTTATAGACTGCAACCCATAAATGTGGACATCTTTGATAAAGCTAATTGTTATAAGCCTCATTTATCAACCCTTAGCGCTTTGATTCAGAAAGCTTCCATCAACCTGGAACACTACAGAAGCCAGGCCTGATTGCCAGTTGTCTTGGCTAGTCACAAGAGACACTGCACCAAATCTTCAGCTGGCATAAATCAGCATAGTTCTGTTTGTACAGCACCTAAGACAGTGGAGTCCTGGTCAACAACTTGGGCTTCTAGCCACTACAGTAATACACATAATAATACGAGTCCCATTAAAGCCAACTGAGCGGCGCAAATTCACCTCAGCTGAGTATCTGCTGCACTGTGGTTTGAGGGATGTGCCTTGCACAGTGAAGGTATTTTAAATAATTTTAGATTTTTTCTTTTTATTCTTTTGCATACATTTCTACAAGGTAATTGTCCGATCCCAAATTACGAGCGAATGAAAAATGGGGATAGAAGAAGGGCCAGATTTTCACAGGTATTTAGGCACCTGCAGATTATACAGGTGTCTAATGGGATTTGAAAAAGCACCAAGTGAGTTGGCATCTAAATCCCATGGACTTTCAGTGGAAGATAGGGATCTGACCTGCTTAGAAGTTTGTATAAACCCCCCTAGGCACCTGACTGCATCTTTAGATATCTCAATACCTTTGTGAATCTGGCCTGAGGACTTTAAACTTCATTAGGACTTCCTGGGAAAGATACACATTTCCACGGTCTATGACTTATACTAACAGCAGAGTTGATTCCTTTCCAGCATGACTCCAATTGTTTATAAAAATGAGCAATGCAACTGTGGTTCCCAAGAAAAAACCTGTGGCATATTATGGTTCCCTTTGCATCCTGTGTGGAAGTAGCTTTGCTTTTGCTCTTACACTGGTGGAAATCTGAGAGAGACAGCAGAAGTTATTTAAGTCCAAACCCATAAAATTATACATATTCAAAACAAAGAGCATGAGAACTTGGCAGAAGCTGAGGGTGTCTATGTTACCACAGCAGCCATAACTCAGGAGCTGACAAATGATGTTAGTTTCAAATGACTATTTATGCTGGTATTTAATAATAAAATCCACAGTGTGCAAACTGCTTCATCACATTGTCTTCAGTACCGCCAAGTCACTGGGAGCTATGAGGAACCGGCACCATTGTGGCTTATGAATTTTAATGCCTTTTTACAAGGTCTTAATGGGGAAAAATACATAATCAGTGGGGATAGGTTTTTTCCACTCGTTTCTAAGCTATCATTGTTTCTGAAACTTTGGAGCTTTGAGAGGGATTTAGTGGCTCAGGATGACTGGTAATGACTGAAGAAAGCCCATGAGATCAAAGCTTCCACCTTCAGAAACTTTCATTTGTGGGATAAATCTAGTTTAGCTCTGGTCCATTTGGGATTTTCTCTATATACGATGGCTGTTCAGTGGCCTGTGCACGATAAATTGATGGTGTTTGCCAGTGGCCAGAGCATGGGGCTGGTATTTGGGAGAACTGGATTCTATATCTAGGTTATTCATTTCATGTCTCTGTGCCTCAGTTTCCCATCTTACAGCTGGGGCTAATGATACTGGCCTTCCTTTGTAAGACATATTAAAATCTGTGGCTGAAAAGTTCTATAGAAGAGCTGAGTTTTACTATGAGCCAGAACTGGGGTGTTTGGTTCCAGATTCAAATCCAACTTCCCCTAAACTCTTCTCTGGTGTTTGGATTTGTTGTTCCAGTTCGGGTCAGTATAGATATGTCTGCCTGAGCAGTGATTTTCAGACTGGGACCTGAACTCTCCCATGTAGCTCAACAGGATGTGGTTTCAGTGAGATAGTTTGGGCTCAGCCTTAAGTTTTCAGTGTCAGTGTTCCCACTGGCACTAATGGCTCTTGTTGGCTGCCCCAGCAGCTAGGCCAAGTGGTAAGTAGGTCATAAAGACTGAATTCTCTTGCTCTTCAAAGTCCAGGTGTGAAGCACTAAGGCCCATACAGTACTCCCAGATTGAGTTGTGGGGAAGCCTGCACTGCCATTGTCATGGTTTTTGGTGATTTCCCATCACTGAGACTTTCCTTGAGTTTTCCCATTAGATGCAGGAAGCAGCAGAAACCTTGTGAAAAGTCCTGGTCTCTTGAGAGTTTCCTGGCCTATTTTTGCAGACCTAGAGGGCTGGGGTGCAGCATCATCAGGGTGCTTATTCTAGCCTCACCTGCATGCTGAACCTTTCTGAGGCATGCCTGTTCTCTAGCCTTGAAATAGTGTGTAAACTATTGTGCATCTATACATAGCAGAGTGGGCCCAGCTTAGCACAGGAGCCTGAAGCTAGGATCACTTGTGCTTTCGTAGGATGATGTGTGACTCTTTCTATGTTTTCAGTGGGTGTTTTTGTATTTTATTTTAAATTTAATCTAAAACTACAGGATAGCATATTTCTGTTATTATACTGACGACCACAGGAATGACTAATTACCATAGGAATTTTCCTCTTGATGGAATGTATTGCCAAAACCAATTAAAAAAAAATGCAAGGACGGAATAAACCCACCCATACCTACCTAAGAATGGAACTGATTGTTTTAAGCATGTAATAATGGGGAATAGGATTTTTATGGCTCTCCCTGACCTTTAAGTGGAAGCTCAGAAAGCAGTTGGACAAAGCAAACACAGCCAGGATTCCTGGGAGAGAATAGAAGGGATCTGAGGCCTTTCCAATGAGAGATATTTTCTAAACACAGATAAGAGTGTCCCCTGTCTACTGCAGATGGAATGTTTCAAATAGGGAGTCCTTAGGGCTAGGTCATTTAAAAAATAAAAGTATGTATTGGTTGTTAAAGGGCTCAGGCTTACAGCCCAAGGAATGGAGGGTTCTCTTTATGTACAACGCAAATACACAATGGACAGTGGCAGAACCAATTTGCATTGACTCTTTTCAGGAGAGGTAATTGTGAGGTTCAGACGCCATGTCCAGTTCCATGCTTCACCCATCTGACATTGTCAAGGAGTGTTCCTATTCATGCCGATTCTGATAGTGATTTTTGTGAGATGGACATGTGATCCACTAAGAAATAGAGTGGAAAACCTCCTCTGCTACATACAACCTCACCCACCCACTCATTTTTACAGGAAGCAACAAATAGATAGCAACACTCAGTCCGAAACGTCCTGGACCACATTCAAATCAGCCAAGAGGATGCTGAATGGTCAGGTTTTCAGAAGAGCTCAGCTCCCAGTTAGGCACCTAAAGAAGGGTCAGATTTTCAGAATTCCCAGCATCCAGCATCGCCCATTGTTCACACTTTTGTAAATCTGAACAATTTATTTACGCACCTAAATGGGAGCTGAGTTCTTATGGAAACTTGATCCTAAAGGCTCTATACCCCTTTAAACACATACTTAACTTCAAGTCATATCGACTTCAGTTGGACTTAAGCCTTTGCTTAAAGTTAAGCATATGCTTTGCTGAAATGTGGCCTCTATTACCAATTTCTTTAAGCCACTTGATCCTTCAGCAAAATCTCCCTGTCGCAGCTCCCATGATAAATGATAAGGTTGTTAATTTATACCCCTCCCCATGAGGTGCTGGCAGCAGACAAACATACCACATCCATTAAAAATGACCTGGCATGAAAAGTTTGAACTGAGTGCCTCCATGTGGTGAACGTATCCACTTTGGAGTGACCTGCCTTTCTGCTTGAAATTAGACAGCTGATTTAAAGGCAGTTGCTAATAAGACTCCATCTTCACTGATTCCAGCTTTGTACCAAAGAATGCCCTCGCTGTGTCAGGATCCTCTGGGCCTGACCCTGCTTCGGGGACTCCAAGAAACACAATCTGTTCCTCTCTGTAACAACTGCTGACATTTATGACTGCCCTCCATTTCAGTAATGGCACACGGAAGCCCTTCCAGAACTCAGAGCAACTGCCCAGTGAAAAAACAAACGGGCCGCTTTAGAAAACGAACCCGGGGGAAAGTCGAGCCTGCTAGGTGTGTGATGGAGGCACATAAATGCCGGTCAGAGCTTCCTCTGCATCAGCAACCCAGCAAACTTTCTGGCTCCAGTGGAGACAGGAGGAGAAAGTGGATCCAAGATCCCAGGTTTGGGCTCAGCACAAACATTACCTATTTAGATTCCTGCATTCCTCCATCCCCCAATAAAATACCCCCAGCCCCAGCCCAGTGATTGAAAGGCATCCGAATCATTAAAACACATTCACTGGATAACATAGGGGACTTGGAGCAGTTGCAGAGCACACCCCATCCCCCCCCACCCCCTCCTTTCAATGTGTAAGACATACACATGTAGAAGTCACCTGGGGTGAAATCATGATCCCACTGATGTCACTGAGAGTTTTGCCATTGATTTTAATGGGAACAGGATTTCATCCATTCTGGTACCCAAGGTTGAAACTTACCCCTGTGTAGCTAGCACATAAACTCTATGCAGCACTATTTTGACAACTCAGGTAAGACGCAGGTGCTGTCCCACTGAAGCAGAATGAATTCATGTGCAGCTTCTCAAATAGTTGCGTTAGCATGAGGCCCATGCACCCCCAGAGTGCCACTTAAGCCCCTGCTGAGCAAAACACATCCCTGTGCAAGGGGCCAGCACAAGGCCCATGCATTATGTCAGTCCAGCTGGAGCCCTATCTTCGGGGTAAAGTAGTGCAGAGACTTTGTGCTGCTCTCCGCACAGTTGTGAATGTCATCCAGGCTGCCTCAGGGTTCATTCCCCAAGGATGGCCACGTAGCACTTGCCACCACAACTAAGTTAAATAAAACAAAAAGCACAGTTACCCAAATTGCAAAACAATATTAATCATCCAGAGTGGAAACGACTAAATGCCATCTTGGCAAGCCATGGGAGGAGCATATGTCGGGGGGATTTTTGTTTCACCCTCCCTGAAAAGCTGCGAAGACTCAACCGATGAAGAAAACAACCAGCTCCCTGACAAAAATCTATTGAAAATGCATCATTAAAACAAGAACAACCAAACCAGCAGCATTGGCATCTGTGCATTGTTACCAAGGAGAGATGAAATATGTTTGCTTCCAGGTCCTGGGAGATGCCCATAGTGGGATTATAATTTTGGCTTGGAAAGCTGCTTAGCCAACAAAACGAAACAAAAAAGGAATGTACCTGAACATTTATGAGTCGTTTTTTCTAAGACACCAGCCTTCCTCTCCCCTGCCCCCAGAACAGAAACACTTAGCAAAACTAAATAAATAATCAGTTGAGCTCGAGGCGGGGGAAAAAGCTCTCTTAGGATAATGCAGGGATTATTGCAGGCACAAAGAAAAGCCACAGAGCTAGAGTAGTAAAAAGCAAAGAGACTGGGAAGGCAGGGGAGTTGGTGTTGATATGATGCAGCCCACCGTGCAAAGGGCCCCATACACCATTCAAGGCCTAAGTGGTGCATACGTCTTATGCAGTGATGAGTTTTGCCCCTAGCAAATGGCAGAAGACACCGGCTGGTCCCCGGGGCTGGCTGCCCTGTTTCCGTAGCAAAGCAGTCCAGTGGTTCTACACATTGAGCTGTGGGTATTCAGCACCTACAAAAATCAAGAAAATGGTCATTTTGCTCCTCTACAAAGCTGTTTGCATCCTTAAAAAATGGGGAATTTTTATGATTGGGCAAATTGGGACAAATTCACAACAATTCCTGATTCCAAGTAGCACATGGGGTTGGGGATGGAATTTTGCTACAGCCAGCCATGTCCACTTGGAGAAATCGACAAGATTTTCCTTAAGGGCAAGTCTGTGACTTGACAAGTGAAGATACCTGGTTTTGCAGTTTAGCACCCAAACCCCTTGTTGCTATTCAATGTAACAGGGACTTGTTCATTTGTCTTTCGCTGTAGTTAACCCCCACACTCCCCCAGCAACAACAACAACATCTACTCTTCAGGAAGAAAGCTACACTATATTGGTTACAGTTTCCTTCTAAAACAAACCCCCTCACAGCATGATTTCATAGGCCAGGCTAATTATTTTTTAGGGCAAGCATAATAAAACCCAGGTGATTTGCCTTTAGCAATTTCTTCTTATCTTCACACAGCTCTGGATCATTTACCCACATGGCAAGCAATTACAATGAGCCCTGCAGTTCTTACCAGACATCTTTTGTCGAAAGCCCGTAAGAGTACACAAAGGTTAATATGCTTTTGCGCTACAAAAATCTGGGCATTGTCTTGTGTATTGTAAGACGTGCTTGTGACATGCTGAATTCAGCTGATTTACAAGATCAGCAAAACAGAAGGTTTTCCCACTGGGAACCTTTTTCTAACTATTTCCTCATCAGAATGTTGGCTTGCGAGAGCCTGTGATTTGCCATGCTTCTGCTAGAAACAGAGACCAGCAATTCTAGCCAGGCATTTCTCTCTCTTTCCTTCACTCACTGCCCTCCCTGCAACCATCTCAGCACTCCAGCCTGGATTCCAGCCAGGTTGCCATTTGCCTTGCTTGATTTGCAGAGTTAGATTTCTAATTCAGTGGTAATGATAACACACAAAACCAAAATCTCCCCAGACTGCTGCCCTTTGTTTTGCACTTTCAGTGCATACTGAGTGATGTACAAGCTTACTTGCAATATATTGGATCTGACTCTTTCCACTCTGGGATAACTCCATTGACTTTGGTGGAGTTGATCCCTGAATTACAGTGCTGTGGGTGGGAGAAGAATCAGGCTGGTTGAACTGCTGTGAACCTGAGATGGAGCTGGCCAAGTAGGGCTGGACCAGGATAGAACTTTAAAAATGCCTGTTGCCTTGCTTTAAACCAGGGAGAGGCCCAAACCTTGAATTTCCCAGCCCACTCCTTTCTGAGGAGCAAGGATGCCTCCAATTCAAATTCTCAGATATGAGCCTGCCCCTGTGGTTTTGTTTGCAGGCTTGAGGCAAAAACCAGGAAGATGGCATGATGGTTTTCTGTCTGCAACAGTGCTATCCCCAGTGGAGCTGAACCAGCAGTAGCAAGAATTGGAAATCTTTTGGGAAAACGATTAGTGTAGAGAAGATCTATTGGAATTTAACATACACCATCATGCTCATTACCTCTGATTTTGGCTCTTTCATTAAAAGCAACAAGCATTCAGGTCGAAAGTTTTCACATCAGTTGGATCAAAAGAAAAGGAACAAACCAACTTCCTTCCTATACTTGTTCACCACCATCATGATGTTACTGTTCATGAGAATTTAGTGCTCATGAAAGTTACACAAAGGAGACAGGAGTCCTCTGCTGGTCCATGGAACATAGTCCTCATGTGTTGCCTCCCAAGGACAAAACCCTGATCTTGGGTGTTGAGGGCAGAGTTCCTCATTGTCCTTGGTTTCTCTGCAGAGGTTGCTCTAGAATTGGTGTTAATTGTGAACCAGCACTGTAGAGGTGAAAGCCTTCATCAGACTCTCCTGATAGGTCAGTTTTTATAAATGCTCTGTTCACTTTTCCTGCAGGATGAAAGTCCTGTGGTGCTCAATCCAGAGACCACTGAAGTCAATGGAAAGACTCCCACTGACTATGATGGGCACTGGATGAGACCGATTAAGCCTTAAAGGATTAAAAACCAATGCCCCCCAATGATCTATGACAGAATGACAGTCACAGCAAGGCCACAGGATCAAGGTCAAGTTGAGATCAGCAGAGGAGCTTGAGTTGAAGACCTATTGGTATAAACAAGAAGGGGATGTTGGTTCACCATACTCTGTGAGTGTCCCACTGCTCCCCACCCTTGGTCCAAAATGCCCTGAATCTGATGACCCTCAGTGCATTTTGCAAAGTTCATCTTGTTTCCCACTCATTTGATAATGGGGCGGAGGGAGTTGTAAGTGGGGGAGAAGCTGGAGGAGGAGGAAGATCTGAATTTTTAAGTTGCTTGATTCATTGGCGATGGGCTATATTCAATTGTACAGCTGCCCCTAAGGTACTCATTATGATGTATTTTTAAGTTACCTCAAGGGTGCATAGAGAATATGGAAAGGTGCTCTTTGCTCAGCATTTCTTTAAATCTAAATAAATAATATTTTTATATTGATAAAATATCAGCTGTAAGATCCAATGGAAAATCACCCTCTATGTAATAAACTCTGCAGTGAATTCAGATCTGCTAGTGTTGTCCCTTCCAGCATTTAATTAAGGTTTCCCACTTGAGAAAACAAACCCAGATTTATAGGGGGGGCAGATATTCACTGAAGCCATAAGATCCCAAAGTGTAGCCGGGCATTCAGCATCTATGTACTCCTGAACAAGCCGTTTACAGGAGAAGAAGCCTGTCACATGGCATAAAAATAATTAAAAAAATCTTCAGAAAGGCTGCAACATAAAAATATCTGGCTCTGTCGTCTCTCAGTTTCTGCAAGCAGCAAAAGATCCATAATTCTCACACTTAATGTAATTCCAAGGCATCTAAAGTGATTTACAGTCAGTTTACTCAATACTTTCAGCTTTATTTAATGTAACAGTTATGGCACATAAAAAGTTTATTGAAAATCCTTTGGGAGTATGATTGAGTAAGAAACAGTCATTGCTAATACCATTACAAGAGCTGAAGAGAAGAATCCCGGCATGTTCTCTTTGTGACCTCTATGGCTCCTTGATCGAGGGTTACACTGGGACATATTCCCCCTCCCTCCTATAAGAGAACTGCGCCACTTTGACAGGGAAACTTGCCTTTGCATCCTTTTCTCCTGGAGAGCACACAGCTTGGAAAGCATTGAGATTCAGAGCAGGGTCTCTGCATTTTACAGTTTTTCGAGCAAGATGGAGAAGGAACAGGAAGTACTAGGAATCTGTTGGTACCACCCACCACTTGCTGCCAAGTTCTCTGATTTATTCCCTCATTTTCATACATGTAGTCTCTACGTAGAGTTGCAATCTTTTCTCAGGATGAGAGGGAGCTGCCCTGAGTGTGTGGGGTTGGAATGACAGGGTGTTGCAATACAGCCAAATAGCACCAAGCTTTTAATCTCACTTTATATAGTGCAATTAATTCTTTCAGCACCATCTATCCATTGAGCTTTCCTCAAATGGGAATTCCTGGCTTTGAACATCCTAGTAAAGGAAACAGAAAACTTTTCTTCTTATTATTTATAATATTAACAAAAATGATTATATATCATAATTAATTCCTGTCCTCCAGTTCCGTGGTGCTAGCAATCTGCCAAGCTCTTAATTTAAAAAATATTTACATATATATATATATATATATATATATATACATATATAGAAAATAGGATAATAATAATGATTAATAATAATAATAAATAATAAAATTTAGGTTATTATTTCAGCATTACCTAGGAACTCCATTCAAGGACCAGGATTCCATTGCTCAAAGACCTTACAATCTAAGTAAACAGCACTCCCTATAACTACATCTCTCTCTCTCTCTCTCTCGCGCACATGCACACACACAGTACTTTGGGATAATTTTGCACAAACTCATCAGTACAGATGTGTGAATGTCTTATGTAGGGCCTAATTCAGCACCACTCAAGCCAGTAGGAGTTTTGTCATTGACTTCAGTGGAGAGGATTGGACGTTTGCTTCAATTTTGAAATGATCTCTCTTTGGCCTGGATCACATCCCTTTTGGATTAGGTTTGTGGAGACACTTGAGAAATCAAGTTGTGCTGACACACATGTCTACAAGAAGTGAATATTAAAGTTGCCTGTAAAAGTATTTGGGGGAATTTTAAATTTGTGTGTATGGCTATGAGCATTGGATATGCATGTATACTCATAGCACTGGGGGACAGATAATAATGTGACTTCACTGACCAGTCACAAGTTAGCAGCTCACCTATAATTTTGAATGTTGACAAATGAATACTCTTCAGGAAGTGTTCATGGTCAATCCATGTTGTTAACTGTTAAGATAAGATGGATGTGGCATAAGAACATGAAAAGAAAACAATTAATTTAGTAAAAAATTAAACATTCATTGAATAAACTGGAATAACTGCTACATTTAAAATAAAACATGCTCTGCTTGTGGATATTCTGTAAAGACAAAAGAGGTCTAAATTTGTCAGATAAACGAACTATTGTAAACTATTTGCTCAGCTGTACTCATCGGTCAAGTGTCAGATTTGCAAAACCAAAACCAGAGTGGTGGATTCCGATTTCTCCAAACTATCAAGGGTCAGTGGGGATAAGGGTAAATAAAAGGTGTTTCTGTTTACTTTAAAGCTGCATATGCGATTGGCATTTAGGTACCTATAATATAGCATATCACTATAGATAGCTAGGTTGCTTTTGAAAAATAAGCTGGAGATTTTTATCAAGAGATCATCTGCTTATGCCAAGAATTCAGGAAGGGGTCAAGTCCAACGGCAGCAATTTTCCACCGAAGTTCAATTAGAGATGGGTCCAAACCAAAATGTTAGGCAACAGGGAAAGTGCAAATCCTGATTTGGTTCCAGAGCTGAACGCTGTGCCTCGAGCGCACCCCTAATTAAAGTGGAGCTGAGATGTATGCCGCTAGAGAAATGAACACCTGTCTTGGTACCCAAAAGCACCGTTACAGGTGCCTGAGTGTTAATGCTGAACAGATGGATGGGAGAGAAGCAGTGTCTCATGCTGGAGCTGGCAGAGCATATTTCAACAAGCCCGCTATTGTTAGACAGAAATTCCTAGGAACAGATGCAGCAAATTCAGCGGTTCAGAGCTAGTACTGGGGTTTTGGGGTCTGCTGGGAGATGACTGTGTAGCTTATGGATTAATGTACTATTATTACATTACACTTCAGGCTTCAAAGGTCTGCCAGGAAAGCTAGGCTTACTATCTATTGAATGACATTTTAAGAACAAATAATACATGAATACATTTAATTTGAGAATAAACACGTACATTATAGAAAGGGATTTTGTCTATGACCTTTCCATTGCAATCCCAGTGTGCTGAGCCATAAAGGGACCTCTTCCAAGAACCTTTTGTACAGGCTGCAAAGCAAAAGCTGTAATGCAGGTTTTTGCCTGCTCTAAACTGCAGCTGACACACTGTTTGGAAATAGGAGCTTAGCCATAATTATCCCTTCGACACTAATCTACAGCTACACTGAATCTTGTTGCCTCAAATCAGTTAATCAATTAAGTGTCAAACCAGAAAATGTTAATGATTTTGGCCCGCGTTTACTATCTTGGCAGATGCTTCCTTCTGCCTCCTCTTTCTTTTCCTTGCTCCGGCTTCCTCCTCTTGAAAATGTGTGGCTGTAGTTTCACTTCTCTTGTTTACAAAGGGTTAATGACACACTTCCCACCCCTGGTGAAAGACCCCAAAGGCAGCCTTTGTCACCCTAGTATTATTCCCTGGCCCACTTGACTGACTGGTAACACTGAGGCCAGCTGTTGTTTCTATGGGCATGTTGTCACACGAGATAACCCAGAAGGCAGTGAACTTGGTGAGCATGAGGGGCGATAGTCTCTATGCACACAAAGGGTAGTTTGCACTGGAGAAAGGCAGGCATAATGGAGTTGGTATCTATCCAATAATGACCAAACACTCCGCCACAACCTTTCAGTCTTCACCTACACTGCCACTTCTTTTCCAGTCCTCGCCCCATTCCAGCCAGCGCTTCTTTGCCAGTGCTTTTCAATAGCTCTAGATCAATGCCCTGCTCTTCGCGCCTTGGGCCAAAGAGACGACTAGCCATGCCACATTGGGTGGTGATTTTGTGTGGTGGAGGAAAGTCCATTTGATACCAGGTCAAGGCCATAAGACTCATTTTCTCGGGTGTCCTAAATCAGAATTTGAGGAAGCCACGGATCCAGAAGTGAAAGGCCAGTGAATTGAAAGGAAACTGGGCTGGTATTATGGAGAGCGGGCAGCGGGGGAATAGAATTCCCTGTGTTAAATACAATCTGGAAACTGCACAGAGGAAAAAGATACATGAAGTTCCCTTAATGAATGAACCAAGCCCTGCTAGCCACTGCCTCAGTCTGAAATTATACACTCTTGTAGCCACTTTAACGCAGTCCAGCAAATCACTTCAGCAAGTAACACTGACCAGCTAAGCACTTTGATCCATCCAATGAAGTGAGCTGTAGCTCACAACAGCTCATGCTCAAATAAATTGGTTAGTCTCTAAGGTGCCACAAGTCCTCCTTTTCTTTTTGTGGATACAGACTAACATGGCTGCTACTCTGAAATTTGTCCCTTATGTGACTGAAACAGCTTGTCCCTCTTAGAGCAGTTCAAAAGATGGCAACTAACTTTATGGGGCACTCTGGGGGAGCTTTTCATTTTTGTCAACATTTTATGTGAATGTAAAACTGAAACTGAAAAATATTTTTTGTTCAGAAATTGTTTTCAGTAAATATTTTCAGCTTTTGAAAAACATTATTCGTTGAAAAAAACAGTTTTAAAAAACTGTTTCCTTAAGAATTTCCAGTATTTGAAAAAACATTCTTGATAAAAATATATATCATTTTTGATAAAACAGAAAATTTCATCAAAAATTAATGCTTTTCTCTGAAAATTCAGTGAAATTTCCTGTCCCTAAAATTGCTTTATAATGAAAAAAAAAACAATCAATACTAGTCCCTATGGCTGCTCCCTCCAGACACCATTGGGGCTGGGGATTTTCTGCCCTCCACTTACAATTCACACTGCAGGAGTGCAGCAAAGGGAAAAGAGGAGTGAGTATTCCTTTCTCTGGGTTACCATCTGAAATGACTGATGCCTAGACGGTGATTGCCACGCTGGGAGCAAATGAAAGCATTTAGCTCCTCGACACTGTCATTGCCCCGCTCCTGATGATCAGTTAAAAATGTAAATAAAAAGACTCGACTTTGGGAAAG
Organism: Natator depressus; assembly: GCF_965152275.1. Classification (NCBI taxonomy): domain Eukaryota; kingdom Metazoa; phylum Chordata; order Testudines; family Cheloniidae; genus Natator; species Natator depressus. The sequence goes on from NC_134259.1 coordinate 2,945,099, forward strand.
CTAGCACAGGAGGGAGGAGGGGAAAAATTGCAAAAGCGAGGTTTATTGATCCCCAGTCGAGATTGATGGCCCAATAAGAGCAGGAGGCGAAGAGTGATTTTGCTTTTGAAAACGTTGATGAATAAGCACTCAGGGGCAACAAATAGCTGGACTCACCGAATGATGGACGGCAGTGGGCAAACAAGATGCATTTTTATAAATGGGTGAAAGGAGAGAAGGACTTATTAAAAAAAATGAATGACCACATGTGGCAGGGATATGCCACTAGGGAGAAGCAAGCCATTGATTTATGTGCACTACTGGCATTTGAAAATTCAATAATAACATTGACAAATGAGAGGCAAAGCTGGCCAGAGGACAGCACAGAACTTGGAGTGGAGAAAGAAAATGCCAAGGTCAGAATGAAGGAACAGAAAAACATGCTTATGTTGGAAGGGCTTTGAGTTAACTCGTCTATATAAAGACATTAAGAAAAATCAATCTGGGATCAGAGCTCAGCATCTCGTCTTGGCAGCATGCACTGGGGCATAGTGAATGGGGGAGTAGCAGCTGCCCCTGGGCCTCTCCTTGGGATGCCATCTCCTTACTGGAATGGGGGGCTATTGATTATCATTTAAGGTTCCCCTCCCTCTTTGGATAGGGCATGTAAATAGAGCTCACTGGCGCCTCTGTTATTAAATGCTTCTGAATTCCTAAAAAGCAGGGACAAATCGCCCCCGTGCTCAAACATCAATGGGACTGCTCACTCGGCAGAGATCAATGCCTGGTCCTACGTGTTTGCAGGATTAGGCCCACACATTATTAATTATTGTTATTGTTACAGGAGCACAAGTAGGATCAGAGCCCCATTATGCTGGGCACTTTATAAACACAAAATAAGACAGTCTCTGCCCCAGTATGCTCTTAGTGTTGGATAATGCCAAGGCACAACAGGTGGAAGAAACAGGATAAAGGAGTGGAGTGACAGAGATGGGCAGATATCATAATGGTGCAAAGACTGCATTAGGCATAATAACAACAGTTCCAGCTTGCCACCCACCTAACCATCGTCAGATGGCAGTGATTGGTGGGCATCGTGGTAGAAAGAGCATCCTTCACAACAACAGTACTCCAAAACTTTTTGCAGAGACAAATAAGAGTGTCACAGACTGCAAGAGTAAATAGCAGCAGAGAGACAGAGGAATACAGTCAAAATGTGGTTTTACCTGAGATCAGAAAAGAGCTCGAGGGTGAATGAGCTACAGGGATTCAGAAAGGCTGTGCCAGATGGCCAGAGCTCAGTGGAGAAGGCTCCTGCCCCCACAGTAGGCAGATCTTGTGAAAAGACAGAGACAAGGAGTGGCTAACTGTTGTCAGACTGGGCAGTTCATACCTGGAGCCAGGACGTGGAAGGTGCTGCTTTTCCCTTCCAGTTCACAAGGAAAACAAAGGAAAAGGCTGCTGTAACAAAGCGCTGCCTGAACTGTTGAGACCCGTTACCTATAGGTCCAGGAAGAGTGGTAATAACTAAGCCCCTCAAAAACAGCTCCAGCTACCAACTAAATAACAGCTCCCCCTAACCAACTGGAAGAAGGGAGCCTGGTCCTGAAAGTTACTTTAACATTTAATCTATTTAATAATCCCGTTCCCCTCCCCCCACTCCGTTGCTGTCCCCTGACTCTGTTGTTAATGGCAGTAAAAGACTGCGATAGGCAGGAAATACTATGGGGAGAATGCTAGTTGCCTGGTGAGAAGTTGTATAAATGTACTTTGTTCTTTCCCACTGTTCCTGCTCTCCCTCTGGGCCTGTACTCAGCTATGAAGACGCCTTTTCTAAATGCTGGAAGGTCAAAGGTGCAGCGGGAACATAATTCTGTGGATCGGTGCTCTGGGATCGTCTAGTGAGCGTTTATTTAGTGGGGGAGAGACACAGCTGCAAGGACTGTTTTCAGCCCTCATCCAAAGCCCCTTGAACTCAATGAAAATACCCACATTGACTTCAATAACCTTTACAGTCAGGCAAGCACTGGAGTCTGAGAGTGGTGGGTTCTAACCCCAGCTTGAGGGTCACTGTAAGGAAGGAGCGCGCCCACGCCCTGTGACAGAGAGGCTATTAATCGAAACATGTAGTTATTTACTATATTGGGATGGAATTCACCCCTGTGCAGAGGGGCCAGTGCAAGGCCTATGAGTCATTTAAGTCCTCAAAATACGGCTTAGGTGGGACTTAAGTGGTGCCTAGGCCTTTTTCTGGCCTCTGTGCACAGGGGTAAATTTCATCCTCAGAGAGGCAGCAGTATTGTGAGGCTTTGTCACTTTGTTTTCCAGCTTGGTAAACTCACTATCACAGCTGACTTTCGTTTTAAATACCATCTAATATCATGTCATTGAATAACTGAGGTGGAGCACTGGCCTGTATGTTTTTGGACTGGTCCCTAAACAAGTTCCAAGCCAGCTAATCCAAGGATACCAGTGAAAGTCATTCCCTGAATCCGCTCTCTGTAGTCCAGGGCAAACTTTGACCAAGTGACTTTGGGGAGAGTCCAATCAAAGTATAAACCAGGAGCTGAAACACTGTGTACTATGTGAGTTGAACATAGAACGAACAAAGTTCCTTTGTGCCACCGCAGCATCAATGTAAATAAAAGGATTATACATAATTTTATTAAAATTTACTTTGCTGAGAATGGGGTTTTCATTTCTCTTATAGAAGTCCTATTTTTTGCATTCCAATCTTATGTTGCTTCTCATTTTCTGCACGTCCAGATTTATGACCCCAATACACTATCCTTTTATCATTAATAATAATTTGATAAGCACAGATTAGTTTGCTCAATACATAACTGTTCATGATGTATTGAAAATTAATAATTTCACATTGCAGTTATATAATCTGAGGATCTCAAAACACGTAACAAATATGTGCAATTATCATTATCTATACGCTACATCTGTTTAAACAGAAGCACAAAGAGTCTGACTTACCCAAGGTTGTACAGAAAGACAGAAGAACAGAACTCTGCACCACTACAAAGAGGTGGCTAGATCACTAATCAGCTACTGGCAGAAGGACAAATAGAGCACTGCCACCCTATGCATAACTATCCTCTTCCCTTTGCTGAAATGCCCATGGTGGAGTGTTATGCAAACAATTAAAGCTGGGATTGAGCATCTAATTCTCTTAGATTCCTTTGAAAATCCCCGCCTAAACATACATTACAGTTCAAATAATCATAGAAGGACAAAAAGATGAAAAGCAGATAAAAATATTTAAAAATAACACCTATTTATCTGCCTTATCTAATAGTATGTTGATATCTCTGTGCAGACCAGAAACCCTGCAGTTGAGAGCATGAATTTAATATTTAGAGCCATTACTGCAGAAAACTGCAGAACCAGATCCGCAGCTGGCGTAAATTTGGGCAACCCCATTGTACCTGGGCTGATTCACGCCAGCTGAGGATGTGGCCTGCAATCTTTTTTTCCCCTTCCTTGTAAAGGTTGGTGAAGCCCTGAGAATTGCACTGAGGCCCATTAAAACAAAAGTAAGATACCTCCAATCATTATCATTCATTTTTATTGCTGCGCTGTTCACAAATGACTGAATTTAGCTGTCAAACATATAGAAAAGACAAATACAATCGAAGCATTGGCCATCTGCGCCCCAGAAAATGTTTATATTTTCATCAGTTGTTTATGGGGAGAAGGTCCCAGCTCCTTTGTTCCACAGCAGCTTAGTTACTGCATGGGAAAATGAGTGCTTTTCACTTCTCCCTTTAGAAGGCTCGTGCACTCTCTCTCCCTCTATGTATTTTTTAATCCATATTTCTTGGGGTGATGCATGGAAATGGGTTTGTTTTACAGGTTCCGTCTCTTTAATAGTTGTTCATTGCAAAGGGGACCCAATACTTGTTATTTACTCTGTTTTCTTCCAGTGCCATTATTGCAAACGCTCAGTTCAATCAATCCAATTGCCTCATGGTTATAAGGCTGCCTGAGACGTGACCTATTTGAGTGTAAAGGAAGCAGGAGCAGGGAGGGCTTTGAAATTCTGCCAAGGTTTATATCATATCATTGTGGAGGGCTGATTGTTGGGAAGTGCACAAACTTATTTATGTTGTGGCTCAGATTCTTGGCAGATGTAAATTGGCCTAGCTCAGTGTTTCTCAGACTTTTGTACTGGTGACCCCTTTCACATGGCAAGCCTCTGTGTGCGACCCCCCCTTATAAATTAAAAACACTTTTAAAATACATTTAACACCATTATAAATGCTGGAGGCAAAGCAGGGCTTGGGATAGAGGCTGACAACTTGCGACCCACCCCCCCCCCCCATGTCATAACCTTGTGACCCCCTGCGGGGTCCCAACCCCCAGTTTGAGAACCCCTGACCTAGCTCTATTGAAGTCAATGGGCCAGATGCTCAATGCTGTAAATTGTCCCAACTTCCTTATGGTATACAGAGCTACACCAGTTTACACCAGTTGCTGATCAGCTTTTATATTAATGTTTGTTTTGGACAAAGGCCAAGATTTTGCAACAAATGTTTAGTGCTTTAAGGTGGATCAGTTTTTTTGGTAGCCTAACTTCAGACACTTTAAAGGGGACTTTCAGAGAGTGCTGAGTGCCCGTGCTCTGAAAATCAGACTCTTTTACGGTGTCTCAAGTTGGGCACCCAAAAGTCACGAGCCACTTTTGAAAGTTTTGTCCAAATGGGTTAGTGGATGAGAGAGATGGATGGTCTCATTGGAATGCATCTGCACAGAACAACTTTCAGGACCTAGGCCTCCTGTTGCAATAAAGTTCCTGTTTGCTTCTCTCTGAAGGAAATTAAAATACTAGTGACTTTCCTCCACTTTCAGACCTGACTTCGGCTCATGTTCTCCACCCTGACAAAGTGCTATGAACACAAGCAGTGTTAATCTGCAGAAATTATTGTGGCATGAGGATATATAAAACACCAGGGAGGTGCCCTTTGAATTGTGGTGTGCCATTGCGGGCCCTATATTAGGAGATGGACATGATAGAGGGAGGGAAGGTGCAGTAAAGGGTATCCAAGATCCAAATAGATTGAGTTATGAAGCCAGAGTTGCTTTCGGTGTCTTCAGAGAATGTGAAGAAGATCTCATTTGATCCACTGTCTATAAGTTTCAGAGCGGACACATTTATGCGCCTCTTGTTACCTTAGCATAGGGGAGTTGGATGTCTAAATCTCTCACGATCCGAGAAGATAACCAGCTCTATGGTTTTAAAATAACGTAGAGCAGGAATTCGCATTCATCTCACGCCACCCAGCTCTTTGAGAGGAGTCTTATTTCTGAACCATCTCCATCCACATGAAACTGGAGATAGAAAACACCAGATGAGGCAGGGTTGTTCTCTACAGTCAGGAGAATCTTGGCTTCATCCTTAAGTCCTCAGAATTAGACTCAGGAGACCTAGGTTCTATACCTGACTCTGATACAGACTTGCTATGTGACAGAGGTACTGTTTTCTTGACCATGGTGGATAGAAGGGACGCCATACAGCTGAGAATCACAAAATTGGCCTTTTATCATTGTTTAGTAGAGCAGGTCAAAAAGTTTCCATCAAAACTTTTTTCCAGCAGAAAAAGGCTTTTTTGACCAGATGGAAATTGCTTGTTTTTGTTGCAGTGCTTTGGCTTTTCAACAAGAACCCCCAAAATGTCCAAAAAGAAAAGAAAATTAGAGGGAAATGAGAAAGTTTTAATTTTGCGGAAATTTTTCATGGGAAACCCTGCACTGCCAGTTCTAGGGTTTAATAACAGACATCTTCCCCAAGGCTGTTGAATGTAAGCAATGAAGATTTTGGATGTTCATCAGCTCAATTGAGAAAGCAACTGAAAGCTGGCAATGAAAGTTCCAATCCTGAAATTCTTACATGAGTGAGTAAGGGCTGCTGGATCAGACCTGAAATGAGCACCATATTGGGGAATTTGAAAAAAAAATTAATAAACCCACAAGGGGTAAAAAAAATATCCTCAACGTATCCTCAAAAATATCCTCAACTGGGCAGTCAAAGTGGGCTAGAGAAAACACAATTCAAAGCCTTGTGGTAATCTGTGTCCACATGCTGTTAGAAACAAGTTTAGACAGGGTTAAATCCAGACCTCTGTATACAGGCTAGTGGAGCTGGTTGAAATTTTTTAAATTTCAACCAAGAATTTTTCGCTAAGATTTTCATTTTAAATTTCACAGAAAATATTTGACACTTTGTTAATCTTAGATTTTTGTTCTGCCAGGTTGTAAACTGGTAGAAAATATTCAACCCTGAATTTTGGATGAATTTTTCACTCTTTTTCATGTAGTCACTCCACTTGTGCTAGTAAAACTCCCTTCCTAGCATAGTTTAATTAACAAGAATACACTCTCACAGTGGGTAACATAGGCAGGCTAGGGTCACACCTTGCAGTGCCTAGCTGCCTGCTCTCGCTGTCTCCCCTATAATCCCTAAATTCTGATTAAAGCTCTTCTTTCTCAAAGGAACACAGAAACCTTTGACAAAGCTCAACAAAACTGATACAACATACCAATGAGACCTGTGCAATGCAACACCCTACAACCTGATCTCTCCAGCAAAATTCCAGATCCACCAGAGGGACACAGTAAGGCGAAGCCTCACCCTACAGGGATTAGGAGGGCTGTGAAGAAGGAAATAATAAATTGTTTGTCACAAAGGCAAAGCCAGAGACGTGCGATGTCATTGGAACGTGAAGATGGTGTTGCAAGTGATGCCAAGGAGATAGGAAGGGATGGCCCCAGGACTCTCTGTCATACACAGTGCCGCAGGCTGAATGCAGCCGCCTGCATTCAGTTTCAATCTGCAATAATGTTGAACGAGAAATTCCACGGAGAGAAAGTCTGGGGAAATGAATTCCAGGCAAGCTGCTTTGGTGGGCGGGGGAGAGGGTGGAATAAAGTCTCTCTCTTTTCAAGGCAGCTGGGCTTATTTTAATGGGCAAGGTCAGCAACGAAATGACCAGGAAGAGAAATCGCTGCCATTACAGATCAGTCGTGATCTTGTATCAATTATTCCCTATGCAGTTCCCTTGCCTTGGGCTGAAGCAAACACGGCCTAATCAGTTTTACATCTACGTTTAATTTTATTGGAAAGAGGAGCAGGCAATGCATCATGGGGCCGTGGCATGACATGAAAGGTGACCCCTGCCAACTTAATGACACAATACATAACCCTTAATGAAGTCACTATCTTGTCCTTTTTTGCTGTCTCAGCCCCATGATTTATGATGGCATCATTTTGCTTTGCCCTCTTTTCATTTCAGCTTGACAAAGTGGATGAAACAATTATCTTCGTTATCGGCCACAGCAGTAGAAATGTGATAGTTGAAGATTTCTGCAGGTGGAGTGCCTTGGCTATGGATCAAAACCAATGGTGAAATGTGCTTAGGAATTGGTTTTTTTCGCTCTCTCTTTCCCTGTGACTATGGGCTCGCGAAGATGGATTGTGTATCCCAACAAGCCCTGCAAGTCCTATATCACTGTGGCAAGAAGTAATTTCAGGAGAAAGAGATCTCTGAAGCCATAGATAGAAGGAAGCTGGGGCTTTTTCAGTTCTTTCTCTTTCTTTCTGCATATAATATACACCGGCTGGTATTATAAACACTCATATATGCATATTACACAGTGTACTATACGTATGTATATTTCTAGCTATCTATATGTGGTATCAATGATTGTGTGTTTGTATATGTACTCTGTGTGTGTATATATGCATTTGTAGTTGATATAAGATTAACAGGATTCAATTCTCTGGAGGGAAATTAATGTATAAATGGGCACAGAGCATAGATGATGCAAGTACACAGCACTACCATGAGATATAAAACTGTTGTTATTATTTGTATGACAGTAATATCTCAAAGTCGCAACCATGCTTGGGGCCCAGTTGTGCTAGGGACGGTATGCACACAAAATAAGAGACAGTCCCTGCTCCAAAAAGCTCAAACTCTAAAGACAAGAGAGACAGGCATGGTTATTATCCCCATTTTACCTATGGGAAACTGAGGCACCAAGAGATTTAACCACTTGGCCAAGGGCACATAGGCAGTGTATGGCAGAACTGGGAATTGAGCCCAGCTCTCCTGAAACCATTCTACATTGTATTTAGCCCTGCACTGATGTAGAAGGGGTAGGCCAGGAGAGCTTCTCTCAGTTTCCCCTCCGCAGAGTTTAGGTGCAATCCTGTTGTGTGTGGGGTGAAGGTGGGCTTACAACCTTCTACCCCCATCATCTAAAAGAGCTGGCATAGTATGGAGGATGAGAGCATCCTGCACCTGTTTAAAGGATGGCAGAAGTACTGCTCCAACATGCACATCCCTTGCCCTGCTGTCAGAATTCTAGATAAATCAACCAGAATTCCTATAGCGGAACTGCTGACCGCATGGTCCCATTGTAAGCCATGCAAGCCATGGCTTCACTATATTTTCAGCACTGCCCAGCTCAAGCAATGCAAAATCATGAGTCAAGCCTCCACCACCCAACCCAAATGATGAGATTTGGTTTAAAAGTCATGAGATTTTTTTTAAAAATATACATTTATGAGTTCCTTTCCATCTTCCTTTTGGTTGCTGACTGTTTAGAGTGCAGCAGGGTCATGTTTTCACGCTTTTCTCTGCACCCATGAAGTTAGAAATGTGTTTTTCAAAAAATGAAAGCTGAAATTTCCTTGTAAGCAAAGGACACAAGGAACTGAGGCATGCAGGAAAAGAAAAATCAAATTTGAGACTCATGATAAAATCATGGGAGCTGGCCATGCTAGGAACATAAGAACGGCCACCTAGGTCAGAACATTGGTTCATCTTGCCCAGTATCCTGTCGTCCAACAATGGCTGGTGCCAGATGATTCAGAGGGAATGAACAGAACAGGGCAATTATCGGGTGATCCATCCCCTATTGTCCAGTCCCAGCTTCCGGAAGTCAGAGAGTTAGGGACACCCAGAGCATGGGGTTGTGTCCCTGGTCATAGAATCATAGGGTTAGAAGGGACTGCAAGGGTCATCTAGTCTAACTCCCTGACAAGATGCAGGATTTATTGGGTCTAAACCATCCAAGACAGATCGCTATCCAGCCTCTTGGCTAATAGCCATTTATGAGTCTATCCTCCATGTAATTCTTTTTTGAACTCAGCTATATTTTTGGCCTTCACACCATCCCCAGGCAACAAGTTCCACAAGTTGACTGTACGTTGTGTAAAGAAGCACGTGTTATGCTTGTTTTAAACCTGCTGCCTATTAATCTCAATGGGTGACTCCTGGCTCCTGTGTTATGTGAAGTGGTAAATAACGCTTCCTTATTCACTTTCTCCACAACATTCATGATTTTATAGGCCATGATTATACCCTCCCTTAGTAATCTCTTTTCTAAGGTAACAGTCCCAGTGTTTTTAGTCCCTCCTCCTCTGGAAGCTGTTCCACACCCCTAATCATTTTTGTTGCCCCTCTCTGCACTTTCCCCAATTCTAATATATCTTTTTGAGACAAGGTGATCAGAACTGCACACAGTTTCCAAGGTGTGGCATACCATGAGGGGGGGATTTGATAGCTGCTTTCAACTACCTGAAAGGGGGTTCCAAAGAGGATGGATCTAGATTGTTTTCAGTGGTAGCAGTTGACAGAACAAGGAGTAATGGTCTCAAGTTGCAGTGGGGAGGTTTAGGTTGGATATTAGGAAAAACTTTTTCACTAGGAGGGTGGTGAAGCACTGGAATGGGTTCCCAAGGGAGGTGGTAGAATCTCCTTCCTTTGAGGTTTTTAAGGCCTGGCTTGACAAAGCCCTGGCTGGGATGATTTAGTTGGGGATTGGTCCTGCTTTGAGCAGGGGGTTGGACTAGATGACCTCAGGCAGGACTAGATCAGTCCAACCCTGATATTCTATGATTCTATGATTGGTTTATATAGTGGCATTATGAAATTTTCGGTCTTATTTTCTATCCCTTTTCTAATGGTTCCTAACCTTCTGTCAGCTTTTTCAACTGCCACTGCATATTGAGCAGATGTTTTCAGAGAACTATTCATGATGACTCCAAGATCTCTTTCTTAAGTGGTAACAGCTAATCTAGATCCCTGTCATTTTGTATGTATAATTGGGATTATGTTTTCCAATGTGCATTAGTTTGCATTTATCAACATTGAATTTCTTCTTCCGTTTTGTTGTCGAGTCACTCAGTTTTGTGAGAACATGAAACAAAGGGTGTTACCATACACACTGTAACGTTCCCCCCCCCCCCACTCTCCTGCTGGTAATAGCTCACCTTACCTGATCACTCTTGTTACAGTGTGTATGGTAACACCCTTTGTTTCATGTTCTCTGTGTATATAAATCTCCCCACTGTATTTTCCACTGAATGCATCCGATGAAGTGAGCTGTAGCTTACGAAAGCTTATGCTCAAATAAATTTGTTAGTCTCTAAGGTGCCACAAGTCCTCCTTTTCTTTTTGCGGATACAGACTAACACGGCTGCTACTCTGAAACCTGTCAGTTTTGTGAGACTCCTTTGTACCTCTTTGCAGTCTTAACTGTCTTGAGTAATTTTGTATTGTCTGAAAACTTTCCCGCCTCACTGTTTACCCGCTTTTTAGATCATTTATGAATATGTTGAACAGTTCTGGTCCCAGTATAGATACATGGGGGCTCTGCCATTTACCTCTTTCCACTGTGAAAACTGACAATTTATTCCTACCCTTTATTTCTTATCTTTTAACCAGCAACTGATCCAGAAGGGGACATTCCCCCTTACCCTGTGACTGCTACTTTGCTGAAGAGCCTTTGGTGAGGGACCTTGTCAGAGGCTGTCCGAAGGGTTTTGGAACACTAACAATGAACTCTGAAACACTGTAAATTAAAGAACACAAAAGGAGCATTCCCCCACTGCAATCAGATGAATCTCCTGTGGATCACTGGGTTGGAGCAGGGAGGTGTCAGAATGCATAAAAAGATCCAATCTTTGCATGATGTCACTGCTTGTTTTAGCGAGCCCAGGAGTGTGTGTGTGAGAGAGAGTGTGAGTGTGTGTGAGTGAGAGAGGAGTATAGGAAGATGCAGGAAGGAGGATGGGAAAATAATGATTTTTGGAGACAGGAGAGGAAGATAACTGTCAAGGCACATAATAAAAAGAATGCAGGCTGATTTGGGGAAGGCGGTAGAATTTATCCTTTGGGGTAAAATAGTTTAATTAGCTCCCTGATATGATTTCTTTCTCTGCCTTTAGTTTGGGGAATCCTTCAGTTCTGGATGTATTAATGAAGGCTGTTTAGTCTGTCTTGCTGCCAACAGCTACTGGCCAGGGTGGAGCAAGTGACTGCCATTTCACGACCCTAGCACCACGCATAAGCCCGAGGAGTAGATCTCAGCTGGGAGGATGCACTGTGAGTACATTGTGCTGAAAGATGGCAGGATACCTTTGGGAGAAGGGGAAGGAGATATTTTAGGCCAGAAAATTGCCAAGTAACTGACCTCCTAGTGCCCGCTAAGCTGGAGTTTTTCACTTGATATCTACAGAGGCTGCATGGTGGAACCCTTCTTTCATTGACAGAGATGCCGATGGAAACTGCCTGCACAGTAGCCCTGCATTGACGACAAAATGTCCAAGCTGGCCACAGGCTTCGTGGCACTTGGAAGGACTGCAGCAGTATTTTTGGCTACTGCTTCTCAGGGTTAAATGCGTCTGATGCTGTCTCCTTAGTCTCCTCTGTGCACTGAAATAACTCAGGAGGACGGTGAACAGACCTGAACAGCAATGCGTAGGCACATAGATTGTTGTGAATACAACAATTAATCACATCATTTAGATGTGGAAAAGACCTATTAAACTTTCCAGTCCATCTCCTGGCCTGGATTGCTCCCTCCAGTGCATTTTCAAGTTTAAAATGTCCCATGGACTCGGTCTTGTACCACTTCCCTTATTCCACAGGCTGATGTAACAACATTCCCTGCTATATCTCACCTGCAAGATTTGAACCCCGGGCCTTCTGTTCCACAGTACAGACTTTGAGTACAGGAGTAACTCCACTAGCAGACTGTTATTCTCCGTGTGGACCGGCCATTGGAGCAGACAAAAGACAGATTTCACAAGGGGGGCTGACTAACACATCTCACTGTAAGTAAATTTGTCCTGATAGTCAGCCTAAGTATTATTGTCTGTAGAAACTCTGATAGTCACTAAATTGCTGGAGACCACTTAGATGGCAGTGCTGGGATTAGAATTTAGAATTCGAAAACCCTGTAGTCAATCAACTATCTGCCCACCCTCTATTCCTTCCATTCATATACAAGAACTGAGCATGTAAGCAGTCTCTATATTTAGACACATTTCTTTAGTTGTTTTTAATAGGACTAACAAACCTTGGATGGTTCTACACCCACATTTTTCAGCCTTCTAGTGCTGCTATACTCTATGCAGGTCAAGATCCCCTCTTCAATGAGTCAGTCTGAGTGCCCCTAATTAAGTTATTCTGGCTCATTCCTGAGTAATATAAAACATGCCTATAAACCAAAATTCTCCATCAGGGCCCTTGCTATGCCTAACGTTCTATCCTCCTCACAAGGCAGGCTTTCTCTCTGCTCTGTGGCCTGAGCGGGGTTGTTTAGGGAGTGGGGGATGAAAAGAGAAGATAAATGTAGTTTGGCAGGACATTAAGGAAAACCACAATATTGCCTTGTAATGCAGCTCCTATCTGATCAGCAGAGTCAAATGTGGTGCCGTCTTTATGTCTCACAGGAAGTGGAACCAGCCGGCCCTGTCAGAGTGATTGCCTAGATCTTCCCTGAGATACTCCTTCTGCCTGTCAGAGATACCAGCTGCTGAGGAATTCCTGGCATGTGCAGGAAACGGCCCTGACTGAACCATCACAGGGGCCCCCACTCCCAGAATTCCCTCCCAGGAGGAACTGTCACCACCATAGAGGAGGGAGGGGCAGGATCCTGGCACCCATCTCTGTGCCAGGGTTTTGTTCCACTAATGACCTGAGCAAACCTGGTCTGGTTGGTGGTGAGGGTGGAGGAGTGGGTGGAAGTGGGGAATTACTATTAGGATTTTTTCCCTATGAAGCTAAAGAAAGAAGAAAGGCTTTTGTATTGTTCCTTTTAATTTCAAAAGCTTAATCCCTTCTGCACTCTCAGGAAGTACTTTCTGTTCCTGTGGGAACTCATTCATGTTGAAGATGGGGAATATGATCACTTGGCAGAGTAAATAAATGACAGTTACACTTAGTATTTTCACAGCACTTTGCAAACATGGAACTAATTAATCCTCACAGCCATCCTGTAAATATCAACCCCATTTTACAGAGGTGGAACGTGAGGAACAGCAAGGTGAAGTGACTTGGCCAAGGCCACAGAAAAGTGGAAGTGTCAGAGCCCAGAGTAGAACTCAAATATTCCAGTCCTGTTGTTTGAATCAGTCCAGTCTCCCAGAGGGAGAATTTGAGCCACTTTACACTGCAGACAGATGGGATACAGAGCTAGATGATTCTGTTTAGGGTCAAATGCAACCCAACTGGTGAGTGCAGGAGTTTTATCCTAACGGCATACTCTTCAATGTTCTGTCTGGCCCAGCATTATCTCCAGGAGTGGGTCTTTCACACTTCCCTTGGGGTGACTATCGGATACGTCCACTCAGTGAGTGGCAGCTTGTGGCAAGGAGTCTCAAAGCCAGGGGGAACAACTTGGGTTCACAGGACTCTGGCAACCACATTCAAAACAGCGGTGTGGATGCTGTGGCTCAGGCCTGAGCTCCAGCCCAAGTCACAATATCTACACAGCTGGTTTTAGCACAGTAGCCCAAGCCCTATGAGCCTGAGTCTGTCGACCATGGCTCTGGGAATTGCTGTGGCAGGCTGTGTAGATGTCACCTTAATGGTTATATAGAGACTTGTTCCCGCTGGAGTTTTAGTTTCAAACAGCTCCAGTGTGGGATTCCTTAATTGGCATATTGAATTCCAGCACTGCAACCCTTAAGTGACAGTGACACACCCAATCAAGACTGCATGGGCCTGTTGCGGGAATCGGTGGGTGAGGTTCTCTGACTTGGGTTATGCAGGTGGTCAGACCAGCTGATCACAATGGCCTTAACATCTATGAATCTTACTCTTAAAGTGTCTTATGAACACACAACTAACTGTGATTCAGTGTTGTGGATGGACACTGCAAACAGGCCTTTCCAAAAATTAGAAAAATGTTTTAAAATAAACTAGGTTATTTTTCAGCTTGGTAGCACTCAGCAAGCACTTGCTCTATCAGTGTGGGGCCCATCGACCCTAATCAGATCTATCGCTCCAAAGCCTGGGAATTAGCCCCAGTTTCAGCTATCAGTGCATCCGCACTACTTCAAACCACTAGGGTGAAATTCCACCCTATTGAAATCAATGAGAGTTTTAATATTAACTCCAGTGGGGCCAGTATTTCACCCCCGGTGTGGGCAAGGAAAGCTGCAATTTGCAACAACAGGGTGTAGACCAGTTTCAAGAGGTTTCAGGGTGTTTATATGGTGCTCACAGCCATGGTATTTGAGGCTGGGACCCATTGCTACCATGTGACGCAGAGGTGCCGGTCTCATTAATAAATAGCACTGAACCCCTTTTGTGGGGAGACAGGGCTAGCCTGTGAGTGCATGAAGGGCAAGCCACTCAAGGGTTAATAAATCAGACTGCTGTACCCGCCTTCTGCCCCACTGCCAAAAACCCACTTACCCATCTGTTGCTCTTCCTCAGAGCATCAGAGAGGAGATCTGTAATCTCCCAGCTACAGACTTGGGGAACTTTGACATCCCCTAATGAGGTAAACACATTACTGTCATGTACAAACAAACAGCAACAAATTAGCAGCAGACACGTGAGCAAGACACAGCAGAACAGCACGCTGCGCTCTTTACAGTCAATTAACGCTGGCGGCACTGGGACCTCCCGCTTCGTTCAGTCTCCTTCTGAGCCAGGTGTCCCTGTGCCACGGCCTACGGTACAGCATTCGTCCACCTTGTGCCATTCGGCTTGGTATAGGTTCATTACCGTCTCTCCCACTGGAAGTCCCTGTCTGAGGAAGGCATATGTTCTGAACACCCACAAGGGAAGGACTTCAGTGCTGTAGCAGAGCTAGGAGGAGTATTTCTACTGATCCTCAAACCCAGGGGTGTCCATGCTATTGGTAGACCGGGGAGGAATATTTGCATTACAGCAGGTCAGGAATTTTTTTTTTTCACCCACAGAAATTTTAGACAAAACTAAAAATGTCTCGTTTCTTCAAATTTTGGGGGGCCGTGATAGAAGAAAAAGCCATTTTTTAAATTAAAAAAATAAGTTTCAATGAATTTTTGGGACCAGCTCTAATCTGAACGGATCTGCAAGCCCCAATTTGTTTTAAATGATAACATAGGCCTCCCCATGGCAGAGGACAAGCATGCAGAAATGAATTGTGGAAAAAGTGATGAGGCTCTGAACAAAGCCCCTTAAGATGAAATGATGCTCCAGCCATAATCACAACATCCCCGGTGCAATGCTATAGTGAAGCCAATCTATTAATAACCCTCTGTCCGCCTCTGGCTCCTTCTGGCTGGGGATCTCAGCATGCTTTACAAACACTAATTAAGCTTCATGCCCATTCTGTGAGATAGGGTCTAGCGTTGCCATTTTATGGGTGGGGATAAGGTACCAGTCGGACAACAGAAGTGACTTGTGCAAGGTCACACAATACAATACAATACAATTGGAAGCGTGACTACAGCGTGGGTAGACATGCCCCAGCTAGTTTGAATAACCATAGCAGTGAAGCTGCAGCAGCTCTGTTCTTGTGTGTAAGCCCACCCAGGATCCTTCTTGGTAGGCACTTGGATGGCTAGCTTGTGCCATCACCATGGCTGCTGCAACTTCAATGCTATTTAAGGGTCCTAGCACAAGTGTGCCTACATGGGGTGCAATCACACTTTCCAATTTCAGTGCAGACATACCCTCAGAGACACCCCGGCAACAGAATCCTGGTCTGTGGTTCACTGCTGCAGCCTCTAGATCACACTGCCTCCCTGAGGTGCAAAAAGAACCCAGGAGTCCTGTCCTCCAGTCCCCTGCTTTAGTCACTAGCCCACCCAGCTTTTGTCAGAAAGAATGCCCAGCACTGTGGCCAAGAATGACCACAGCAGGGGGCATTTAATTTCAACGATAACCAGGCATGTCTGTATTAAGTGAGAGCCAAGGCAGTGGGTCCATGGTCAAGTGGAGCGTTGGGGGCTTTATTCTTATTATTGCTTTGCAGCGCTGCAAGCTGGAGGGTCGGACTTTACATCAGCCACTGCTCAAAATAATAATGAAAAAAGATAAATAAATAAAAGAGAGGTTCAGCCAAAAAGGAGCTCACATTATCAGCCAATAAACCAATAATCCATTAGTGACCAAGGTTGCTGAATAATATAGTACTTTCACAGTGCCATAATTTATGCTGCAGACTAGAGAATAGACACGATTATTAGAGTGAGGGCTACTGGATGACACATGATGCATGACCGCGCGGCATTGATCTTCACACAACAGGAAGGTGTCTAGACTGGGAGATGTATGGCCATGCGATTCAGAGCAGGGCATATTTCATGTGGGGCCTAATGGAGAAGTGGAGCCTGTGATGGATGGCTTGCCTAGTTTCAGTAGCAGTGCAGTTATAGCAGTGCTAATGCCTGACCTCTCCCGGCTCCTCATGTCCTTCATTCAGTCAGGGTGACCTCATTTAAAGGGATGGAAGATGAGAGGCTGAGAGTGTCTGTGTGTGTGTGTGTGTGTTGGGCGGCGGGAGCGCGAATACGAAAAATAAAAGATAAGGGGAGGCAGTGACTCAAATGAACTGTTGTCTGTCACGAGCCATTCCCTCCCTTCCCTTTACTGGGGTCTGGTTTGCACTGGTGAGGGCAAACCCATGCTCGTGAAGTCCCAATTCTCATGTCATTTATAGGAGGTTACTCCTGATTTACACCAGTGTAACTGAGAGCAGAATTAGACATCTCTGCTGTGCTAAGCAGACGCAGGGCTGGTTCTCAGGGTCCTCCTTGCCTTTCTGGTGAGAGAACACATTTGCTGCAGTCCACAGGGGAAAAGAAAACGACGTGGGAAGCAGCTCAAAGCATGGGTGCTGGAACTAAGGGTGTGGGGGGAGTGGAGGGGGCTGCTGCACCCCCTGGCTTGAAGTGGTGTCCATCACAGACAGGGTTTACAGTTTGGTTCAATAGATCTCAGCACCCCCACTATAAAAATTGTTCCAGCAACCCTGGCTGGAAAGGGGCTCACTGCTAACTGGGCAAGGCACCCTATGGGTATGTCTGAGAGCTTTATATCCATCACAGGACTGTGTAAAGCCTCCAAAATGTCTTCTGGTTTTATTTCACCTTATCGTCCTTCAGATGCTGCTTAATGCATCTTAATGATCATTGGAAGGGGAAGTAATGACGCAAACAGCAGCGAGTCAAAATCCGAGGGTCTTTTTGTTTGATGGAGTCAGGGAACGTGTTCTTCATGAGTCTTGGGAAGAGAGGAAGGCTGGTCATGGCGTGCCCAGATATGAAGATTCCAATCACTTCTGAAATAAGATTAATGAACCTGGTTGAAAAAATGCCATGGTAACTTTTCTTCAATGATCAAAACCAAAACAATTTGATATGTTCACTAAATTCTCCCAATCAGAAAAGCAAAAACTTTTATTGAAATCAACATTTTCCCATGGGAAAAAACTATTTCAATGGGTCACATTTTATGACAGAAAAGGTTTTTTTTTGGTCAATTTTTTTTATCAGCTCTATACAGCCGCAAAGTGCACAGAGCATCTGATTATATTATTTATGACCATTAGTGACATTGTAGCCATGCAGTCTACCTATTTTATCTGTCTCACTTGTAATGTGCCCATCACAATAGTATCTAGGCATCAATGATGCTAAGAAGAAGAGAGAAATAAAATCTCATGCTCCATGGTGTAAGCTGGTTGTTGCAGGGGTCAGGACATTTCCCCTCCCGCTATGTACAAAGCGGACAGAGAAGCACTTGAACTTGGGACAAACTGAGCTAAGTTCTCTTTATGGGATGAGTGAAGGCAAGGATGAGCTCCTGGAACCCAGGCACGAGCTCACCCTAACCGAAGAGAGAGCTGTTCATTGCAATCCTCACCTTCCCCTCCCTCCACCCATCCATTCGCCTCTCACTATACCATTCACCCCCATCACTTTTTTGGAGTGGAGAGGGACTCTGAACTTAACAAGAACACACACTTTGCTTAAAATGTAAAATAAATAAATAACAGAAAAAGTAAATAAATAGAACAACAGGCAACAATCCTCAAACAAACAAACTAACTAACTCCACAATGAATTAAAAAGGAACCCATTATTTAACTTTTTTTAAATGGAAGTGCAACATGAAAGCTGAACCACAGTGGGCTGGGCCTGATGCTGTCATATCATGCTACTATCTGCAGCCGTACATCCCTTGTTAAGGCAGCAAGCTGACACCTGCCATCTGTTTTAGCTCTTATAGTGCTGCTTCTAAACTATATGGATTACACATTCGTTTTTTTTATGACCCTTGGAGAAAAGGTTTTCACCCCGAAAAGGCCCCGGCACTGAGAGGAGATGCCATGTCTTTGTGCCAAGTGCTAATGCAAACAAATGACTCCACGATCACCTACCAGTATTATGTGGATGAAACGTCCTGAATCGGGGTCCTCCCTTCCAGGAGATCCAGGGACACAGACATGTCACAGGAACCTGGCAAAGCTCTCAAGAACCTGTGAAAGCAGAAGCATCTGGCTGGTGTGTGTGTAAGGTGCTCTACTGTACTCAGAGGGATGGGGAGAACGCTACTCCTTGGGTAGAGCTGAAACAACATTGTGCTTTCTGTGGATGGAAGCAGGAAACATTGTTGCTTTGCTGGTTTGGAGTCCCTATCTTTTTGTAAAGGTAATTGCTGTAGTTAGCGCGCCCATGGTGGCATGGGCAGCCTCTTGGGCCAGCCACCCTGGGTACAATCCTGTCTGACCCCCCTGGGTATGTACTCAGGTGGCTAGTCCCAGCTAATGCCATGGGCCACGGATGCCAGCTGCTGCGCACGCTATCACAGACACAGAGCACATTTTAAGTGCTAGCTCAAGCAGAGCTACTGTGGGTACCTCGGTGCAAGCTGGGAATCACGCCTCCCCCCTCCAGTGTAGATGTACCTGTCATATCACTCATTCCAGTTGTAACTTGAACACTTGCGGTTTGCTCGATGGGGAATTCCTCATGATCTAGTCAGGAGTCCCATAGGGTTCCTAAAGGTTAAATAAAATCATCTGGCATGCTTGAAAAGTA
The DNA here is from genome assembly GCF_965152275.1 of Natator depressus. Lineage (NCBI taxonomy): Eukaryota > Metazoa > Chordata > Testudines > Cheloniidae > Natator > Natator depressus. The sequence continues at coordinate 2,964,423 of NC_134259.1, forward strand.
AATTTATAAGAAAGTCAATTTCTTTTCCCCTTAACATTATGACTCTTCTTTCGTTATCTTTTGTTAATTTATTATTATGGCTTTGTGCTAAGCAGTGTATGTATGGGAACAGAGACAGTCCCTACCCCACAGAGCATGCAACCTAAATAGATAAGCCAGACAAAGAGAAGGCAGTATTATTATCTCCATTTTATAGCTGGGAAATTGAGGCACAGAGGGAGAAGATCACTTGCCCAAGTACATATGGGGAGGCGATGACAGAGCCAGGAACTGAATCCAGACCTTTTAGTCCATTGCCTCAACCCAAAGACATCCTTCCTCTCTGACTGCAGTGCTTAAACTAGGATGCACGGGACAGCTGGGAAAATACTGCCCACTGCATATGCTATGTATCTAATATCTAGCCTTTCAGAGGCCCTCTTCCTGTGTCTGTCCTCTGCCAAACCCTCCATAAATTGGAGTTGTCAGCACACCCCAGAGTTCCAGTTTATTGCAAAGCTTTAACCAGCCTCCAATGCCCACTCCAGCTAGTTAGCTGTCCACTACACCTACAATGACTCCCCCTCCCCAAACACACACCTCTCTCCCTCTACCCGACTCTCGTATTTGTCTGGAGAAAAGAGTGCACATTTACTCCTGTCTTCCTTTCGCCACCCGGGCTTATTAAAAAAAAAACGAGCGGCAAATTAAAAATAGGTGGGTACAGTGAAAGGAGGATGACATAAAGAGCCATAGAAAATTCTCTGTGTACTTTTAAAAGCCTGAATCGCCATATGGACTGGCAGAGAGTCCTGTTTTACATTTCCACTGGTACATGACTGACATCATTTACCATTAAGTTCTATTTGAATAAAATGGTAGTAGACATTTAGGTAATATTACAGGGCAATAAATGTTTTAAACAGCCTTGGGGAGATGCTCTTGAAACATGGTCCGGACCAGGATTCTAAAAATACATCTTAATATATATTAACCTCTTTTAGACTTCTGGCTCTCAAACAAATAATGAAGCCCCCACTCCACCCCTTTTACATACGGAATTGTTTGAGTCCCCAGCTGTATTTTCCCCCCTTTTTTCCTTTTTAGCTGCACTGGGCAGAGCCATGAGGGAATGTAGTTAAAATTCAAAAAGGTTCCCCTTTATCATTACCATGAATCAACACAATAAATGAGCCCCTTCAGAGCACGGTAATAAGAATTTGATAAATCATCAGCCAAAAATTAACTAGATGTCAAAACAATCTTTGGGAAGTGTGATGGATTAGGGGTGATAGCAGCAATTAATCTCCCAGCATGAGTTCACAGGAGAGACTGAAGGCTGGGAGATGGATCGGGGGTGAGGGGGGAGGCGGGGAGACCAAGGCCTTGCAAGGTCAGGACACTGCAGAAAGGAAAAAGAGAGAGAACGAAAGAGAGAGACAGAGAGAGAAAGAAAAAAATTCCACTGAGTCGGCAGTACCCAGGCATCCAGCAGCTGAGCTAGAGGTCAGCTGCATGCCTTTGAAAACCCTTCTGTCTCCAGCTGCTCTCCGTGATGAGGCAAGCATTTTTCTGCTCATTCTAATAAGTGCCACAAGCCAGCTCGTGGGGTACAACACATGGCTGGAGTGAGCAGGAGACCAAAGAGGGTTTATTTGGAGAGGTCATATCCCTTTGTAAACAATGCCAGGGAAGGCTGGGGGGGGGGGCGGAAGGATAGTGGAGGAAGAGAAATCCTTCTCTCGTGTGTGAATTCAGCCAGAGAAGGCCTGTCAGCCTGTGTGTGTGGATTGACTAATTCCAACAGCAGGCAGGAAGAAAGTGCAAGAGGGGAAGTGCCTTTGCAGTCATAAATCCCTATCGAGCTGGCAAAACCACTTCCTCTGTCTTCCCTTTGTGAGTGGGTTTTCAATGATGTAGGAAGTGGTGAGCCAGGGAGGGGCTGCTGTCTGTGCTCCTGGCGCTGGCTAGATCGCATCTTGTGCCATCGCTGCAGGGCCCGGTGATACAGGAGTCACCTCCTAGCATGCCACAGAGACCCTAGTGGGCATGACTGTGGCACAAGGGTCACACAGTGAGCTGGCGTGGGCTGGAGGGCTGGATAGCAGAAGTTGGAAGGCAGAAGCCTTGTTCTTTTCTGACTGTAGGTGATTAGATAGATAGATAGATAGATAGATAGATAGATAGGGCTATGATGGTGGAGTTGAAAAAAAAACAGCCATTTACTGCTTTACCCTGCTACCCACATAAATACATACTCTGGGCCAGGCCCTCTACTGGTGTAAATCAGCATAATCCCATTCACATCCATGGCGCAATGATTATTTACACCAGCTAATGGTCTGACCCGGTGTTTTAATTTATTACACACAATATAATTATTCATTACAGAAGCCAGACACTGTTTGCAATTTTAAATCCAGGCTACCAACAATAGGGAACTCCTGGGCTTGGTCGGGCTGCTAGTAGGCAGAGAGGGTGGATTTTATGCCCATACAACCTAGGAGAGACAGAGGCACTGTCACAACATGTGAATTCTGTGCCACCAGTGGTGACCTCACAAATTTTGGCAACATGCCATTGTGACGGGTCGGACCCCCCCTTCTGGAGTGCCATCAGAAGTATTGGGACTTCACTGAGCCTTCCCTGCTCAACCTGCCTGGGTTCCCTCTCCCGGCTTTGCTGAATTGGGCTCTCCGGCCTCTTGCAGCATACACACAGGTAGGGCCACCCCTCACTGCAGACTCAGACTGAAGTCAGCTCTGTGTGAGAGGACTCCTCCAGCACTCACATGCACACCCCTTTTGGGAGATAAACCCAAAATAATACTGTCTTGCCCTGTACAGAAAAATCTGCACAGCGCAAGCTCATAAAAAGCCGCCCTCCTCCTCAATGTGAAGAGAGATGTGCACGACTTCTTGCCCTCTCCAGTTAGACACAGTACAAACTGGGTTATATTATAACCAAGAAATAAGTTTATTAAGGACAAAAGGTGAATTTTAAGTGACTATAAGAGATAACAGACAGAACAAAGCAGATTACTGAGCAAATAAAACAAAGTACACAAACTAAGTTCAATATACTTAAGAAATAGGTCACAAAATGTAATTTCCTTCCCTAAATGTTATTTTAGGCAGGTTGCAAAGTTTCTGTGGTTCAGAGTTCCAGTTATATGTCTTTTCAAACTCGACCCCCATCTTGGTCTGGAATCCAACCCCCATCTTCTCTTCAGGTGGCTCTAGCAGTCTTTCTTCATTGGCAGACAGGCCATGCAGAGGAGGGGTCCCATTTGCCTTCCTCCCCACCCTTAAATAGGATTTAAATAAGGCGGGGATCCTTTGTTTCCCAAACTTGACCCCCCCCCCCCCACCTTCCAGTGGAAAGTTACAAGAAATCCCAGGTAATATTTAGTATCAGGTGACAAGACTACCTGACCTAATAGTGTCACAGTTAGGTCCCCGACATGGTCTTGTTGTTCCTTCCTGATGGCCCATCAAATCTGATGGCCTGTCATCTGGTGGATGTCTTCCCAGTACATACCAAGTGTAATAGTTACATAGTCCATATTTCTAACTTCAGATACAAAAATGATACAGGCATACAAATTGGATAATCACATTCAGTAAATCATAACCTTTCCAGTGATACCTTACAGGACCCATCTTGCATAAAGTACATCTCAGTTATGTCATATTCATAAGCATATTTTCATAAGGAATATGGAATGGAATGTCACAGCCATCATCAGCATGACCTTAACCCCAAGGCAGCATGGTCTGGTGGGGAAAGCAGGGGATAGGGACTCAGCATTTCTGAGTTCTATTTCCCACTTGGCCATTGGGTGATCCCAGTCAAATCAGATCACCTCTCTGAGCCTCAGTTTCCCCATCTGTACAATCTGAGGAGTGATACTTACTTGGGTTGTATGGGGCTTAATTAATTAATCAGGGTTTGTAAAGCTCTTTGAGATCCTCAGGATGAAAGATGCACGATATGATTCTTTGCTGAGCTAACACTATAAGCCTTGCTACTCTCCTTAGGAGCTGATTGACAATCCCTCCCACACCCAGGCTTGGCTGTTCAGGGATTTATTCCTTGCATCATGTAGGCCCCCCACAGTGAAAGTGATTGGTATGATCTGGTTACCACCCACTCTGGTTACTTCTGCATCTGGTTTCCTACCATGCAGCAGCAAGAGCAGCAGCACTGGCTCTGGGCAACTCTGGGCAAAGTGGAAATTATGCACCATGAGTCACCCACTCATTGCCCTAGGCAGTGATGCTGCCCTAGGTGACTGCTTGCTCTGCCAGGGTTGCTCAGACAGCCCGGCACAGTGGAGACTCTTTGCTCTCCTTCCCCATTATGTCCAGTTCTTGGTAAGTACATCTTGTTTCCTTCTATGTGTGTAACCTGAATGCTGATGTATTCTGGCAGGACTCTTCTGCTATAACCAGTCTGGCCAGACACAGAGATCACACACGGGATGGATTGAAGCAAGGCTCCTTCCTTCTTGTCCTGCTAAGCTCTTCCTCTCTCGCAAGGATCTGGAGATCTCTGCAATTAAAACAAAGAACTAAACAATGAAAGAAAATACTAACTGAACAAAAAGCCTAGTGTGCTTCTGCCGACTGCTACTCTGGGCCCAACTTCAGAGCTAGTTCTCAGGGAGCAAGGCTCATTCTGCCATCCCTCCATCAAACTCACAGCCTGACTGGCCACTCACATAAAGAGTACATCAGCCAACCAGAGATGAATTCAGAAGGGACTGGGCCTGGAGTTATTTCTCCAGTACTTGACAAAGGCTACAGGAAATCATTGGACCAGATCCCAAGCTGTGCTGGAGCAGCAGGAAGCAGCCACATTACAGTGGAGGATCTGGTTCATTGTCTCATAATTCCCTACACTGTGCCACCCTGTGCTGCTTAGGATTTCCCCTCCCAGTTATGCTGCTGGCACCCCATTGGCATTGGTGTTCCTCTTGAATGACAGGGAATAAATCTGTACATAAAACAGAAACTGAACATGGGGAGCCTTCCCACTGAGATCTAGCAAATATCTCCATATCTTCCTCACTCCAGGGGGGGATTACAGCTCCGGGAAGTCACCAGAGAGGGGACAGCAGTCAATACCTAGACTCCTTCCCTCTTTTTTTCCACAAAGACACACATACACCCACCCTTTGACTGAGAAGCAGAATAGGCAGGATGCTGCTGACCCCATAGGGCATCAGCGGATTAGAAGGATGGCCTTTGGGCAAATATAAAATCTGCCAGGAGTGGCTTGAAGCAGAGACACTCAGCACAGTCACTATGGACTCTGTGAAGGGAGTGTGTGGCACAGAGGCACACTGTGGTTCACAACTCTGTGTAGCAACTCCTATGAGGCCTGATACACTTACCACACCTAACACATTGCTGTCATAATATTTATCTGTAAAGAAGGTCATGTGAGATACTAAAGAAAGCTTATACCACAGTAGTCATTATAAGCATTGAGAGATGCACGTTCAGGTGTTATTCAAGAAGTTGTATGTATGGACTAAAAATATGTTGAAAAGATGTAATCAGGCAAGGCTAATAAACAAGTTTATCCCAGGCAAAGGAATGTTGGTTTACCTGTCTGCTGAGATCTGTGGTGAAAAAAATCAAGCATTGCAAAATCCATAACTCAATAAGAGCTTCATTTGCATGAATGCCAACAAAAAAAGTCCCCCAGATTGATGGGGGAAAGTCATCAGAGACTAAAACCACAAGGGGATTGTCTCATCTCTGGGGTCAAAACAATGAATTTTGGGGAGATATAAGGAGAAGCAAAAAGATATTTTGTTATTCACCAATGAGGGAGCAAAAAGGACAGTGCTTTTTGCATCCATGAAAGCTGGATTCTGGCCCCAGGGGAGAGGGGTGATGCTGAGAGGTTACTTTAGGTGAGAAGTTTATCTTAGATTAGATTTTAGCCTGCTAACATTATGTTTAGTCTCTTAGAAGCATGTTATAGTTTTGTTTTATTTGTAACAGTATCTGTTTCCACTGTCTTTACTCAGTGTCACTTAAATCTCCATCTTTGTTAATAAAGTTATCTTTGTTTTATTATAAGTAGATCTCAGTGCTGTAACATTAAGCACTCAATTCAATGGAAAAAAATGACAAACAGCCTTATATCAGAATCAAGTAGATTTTATAGTGTATGATAACCAGTTTGGGAATTTGAACAAAATATATTCACAGATACTGTGAAGAGTTTGACCAAAAGCAAATTTTTCTTTTAAAGGTAACATACTGAGGTTATGAATAAGATTTTTTAATGCTTGTTTGGAAAGTTTATGCATGTTAATAATCAAAAATTAAAAGTTCAAAAACAAAGAGAACAAAATACTTAAAGCCTCTCCAGGCCCCAATTCAAGGTGGTTAAGAACATTCTGTTATGTTCCTGGCATATACACAGAGAAGTTAAATAAAACCATTAACACTCTTGCTGGAAGATAGCAATCTCAAACTACTTTATTTCTTAGAATTCAGAATGATAACTTGCAAGACCACAAAAACAGAGAGAGACAAGGCAGGCTGCTCCCCCAAAACAGAAAGGCACAACTCACCCCACCTTATTCTAGACTGTCTGCAAACTGACTGCAAAAGTATCCAGATTACAAGTGTCCCTATAGAGCCCTGTACCCTGAAAGCAGGATCACTAACCCACCCTGAAATTTAACATGACAGCTTACAATTTTAAACAGTTTTTTTCAATACACCACATGTTCCTCACTGTAACTAAGTGCTTTGTCCCACTGAAGTTATTGGGACTAGTCATAAGCTCGCACTTTGGCAGGTGCTTATGTATGTTGCTGAATTGGGACCTTGATCCAGACCCAGTAAATGCTTTTGGATCTAGTGATATTGTCCCCTATATAATTTATTTACAGCCATTAACACAACAACAACAACAACCCAGTCCTAACTCCTCTTTGTGCAAGATGAGACCCTCTTCTCTGCTTTCCTCTTGTAGGCAATGTTGCCTGAAGGCACATAGACTTTTTCCACCAGGTACTGAAAAGGCCAGACTCCCTGACTTGCATACACTTTTGCTGTGGTTAACCCACAACTTGAGAGCTCGTAAAACATCTGCTTACATTTGCAGAGCAATATTAACTTTGTCAGAGCATGGCAAATCTGCTTAATGTTAATGGACGTGTGTATAATACACAAGCCAAAATACACTTAGAATGGGACATGTTGGAAAATAAACAACTATTAACTAATGAAATTTAAAGGAAGTTAGTCTCTCTCTCTCTCTCGCGCACGCACTGTCAACATTCAATAATCCTCCCCCATACCCTCCTTGCAAATCTGCTGCTCACAGTTATGGCCTCAGACTGATGTGCTAGAACTTTGCTTCAGAAAAATGCACCTTTTAAATGCATTGAGATAATATGGAAAGGAGCACAGTATAAAAACCAATGCCCTGTCTCCATTCATGATATCGGCGATATTGGTGTAATGCTAATGTACTAGATCTGGTCAAATAATATTAATTATTTTTGCATGATTTTTATGGGGGGGAGGAAAAAATTGGTTTGAAGGCCAAGCCCACCAAAATGCATGCGGAGTGCCTATACCTCAGAACCTGCAGAACACAAGTGGGTGTGTGCGAGAGAGAGAGTCGAAAGGCTTGATTCTCATTTACATCACTCCAGGAGTGTAAAGCATCCTTAAGATGGTTTAAGGCTCCTTTACACTGCCAGAATGATTGTGGGGGGGGGGGTGTGGGGGGGGAGGCCTTCTGTGTAGGAGACTTAGTTCCATATCATGCAAAGGCTTTACGCTCACAAGTAGTCCCATTGAAGTCCTTTTGTGCAAAGTTATTCACTTGCTTATGTCTTTGCAAGACATGTGAAAGGATGAACTGACTCAGATGCAAGCATTCCAGAAAACGATTTTAACCAGGAAATACCCCTCTATGGTAAATATATATATGGCCTCCATTTTCATAGTACTGGAGCATCTCACAATCTTTAATGTATTCATCTTCAAGCCTGTGAGGTAGGGAAATGCTACCTCCCCCATTTAATAGATGGAGAACTGAGGCACAGAGACACTAAGGCCCAAATCCTCAAAGGTATTTAGGCACCTTAATCCAGTTGATTTCTAGTGACTTGCCCAAGGTCACAGGAAAAGTCTGTGGCAGAGCAGGAAACTGAGCCTTGGTCTCCCAAGCTCCAGAGTTGTGCCCTAACACTGGACCATCCTTCCTCCCACAAAACCCCTCCTCTTCTCTGTTCTTTCACCTCTTCCTGAAAAGTTGTGTGTGTCAGCTTCCCAGAACATTAAAACTCACTCCCGTTCTTACTCAGAAGCGTTCACTGGAAAAGTTGCCTGGTGTCTAGAAAGTTTTGGGGGTTTTTAAAATCCCTTTTAAAGTGAGTATAACATTCCAGTCCCCTAAATTCATTACATCCTCTCCACCTCCGTAGATATATTTGTTAGAAATTAAACCCAACTGGCCTATTTCCACCTCTACACCTTCCATTAATATATTTTTGTAATGGATAAAGCGTGAAAAAACAAATGCTTGGAGGTGAGCAGAGTGCCCTATAATTGAGTGGAATAATATCTCCAAGGGGCTTTTCCAATGAGGCACAGATTTCTTCTGATGTACATTTTTAGAGTCCAAGTAGATATAATGAAGTCCAGAACATTTCAGGTTTTCCCCTTAATATATCCATCATGTCCAGGTCCATTATTGACATGTTGACTTTCTTGTTTCTGATTTAAACTGCCAGACTCGGTAAAATTGCCCTGACAGCTTTAGCGTTTGTGGCAGAACACGGACATGATGTTACTTACAGCTAATTAAAGATGAGAGCATAATAAACAATCTTGGGAGCCTAGCAACCTAATTTCCTCTGGTGTTGAGTTTGCTGGATCTTGACCTGAGCACTCCGAAGCTCCAGTGAGCTCTAAGACTAACATACAGGTTCCAAGGAGTCTGCAGCTATTTAAAGTGTGGGGCCTAATGTCCCAACTGGAAAGACCCAGGGAACATGAGAATCGTGCAGGTTGTTATTGCTCGTGGGGTTTGGCAGCTGGCAGGCAGGAATTAAATAGGAATCTGTGAAACTAGGAAAGTGGGTTTCTCGTGCTATTTTGATGAGGAAAAGGAATTATTTAGAGGGAGCCAAGGGGTTACAGCTAATGAGTAATGGGATGAAAATGAGCAAAGGAAAATTTAAACTGATTACCAGGAAATACTTCCTACTGGTGAGCTCGGTTAGACGGCAGAACTGCCTCTCAAGGGAAGTGGTGGAAACCCCATTGCCTGAGTCATTTTAAAACAGGCTGGAATGGTGATGATACTAGTTATAAGCAGAGTAAGCAATTGCTTGGGACCCCAAGCAGCTCAAGGGCCCCCCAATTTAGTATTAGCCTCAAAATACGGTTCATCTTATTTAACAGACACTTTTTAATAAGTGTATCCATATGTGTTGTGTTGGTATTTTTTTTAGTTTGTGAAAATAATGCAATTAGAATTTTTAGGGGGTGGATTAGGGTAAGAGGGCCCCCCCAAATATGGCTGCTTGGAGTCCACGGTGGGGTCACTCCACCTCTTGGCTGGACAAAGCACTGGAGAAGCTAGTGCAGGGAACAAACACGCATTACTGTGGGTGGGAGAATGCGTGTGGACAAGGTGACCTAATAGAAATAGATCTTCTATAGTCAGTCTTCATAAATTTTGGAAAGTTTTTGACTGCATCTGCTCACTTTTCCTTTGCCTCCCCCCTTTCATTTCAACACCCAGCTTTTGTGCAGCTCTGTGCAAAACATCTATCACTTGTCTGAGAAACTACACGCTCAAACACTGGAGGGTTTTTTTCCCCCAGTAGAGCTCCCGAGCCCACCCTTGTGCAAAATATCACCACTTTCTCAGATGAGTATGGTTTGGGTTTCATAATACAACAGAAGTTGACAAAGACATCTCAGATTCTCAGCCAGAGAACTCAGCGTTTCTTGTCAGCGATGAACCAAAGCTCACCACCCAGTTTTGTGGAATAAATTGAGATCTGAGGTGAAGTAAATGCAAAATAAAATGCAAAGTAAATGCTGCTTGCACAAGTGACTAACATGCTTTTTATTTGCCAATATCTCAAGCACTGTGGGGCCTGATCTTCCCTACTGCCTTGTATCACATATCCTCATTCACCCCTGTGCAAAGGAGGTGGAAAATGCTACCAAGCCAACTGGCTGCACATTGCCCAGACCTAAACAGCTACACAGGCTGTAAGGTAGTGGTGAATCAGGCCTTGTGGTCATTTTCTCCACCCTCCTATACCAGCTCCAATGTCTTCAGTAGAATTGCTCCTGATTTACATCCCATTAAGGGCTTGCCTGCCAGCAGAGTTACACTACTTTGTCTAGTCCATCCCCTGCACTGCGGCTGGGTAGTGTTGTGAGGTCTCTTCCAGCCCTACAGTTCTATGCGTCTATGGTTTAATTTAAGGGTGATTTTAAATTGATTTAGTTAATCAGCACAAAATGCTGTGCAAACAATCGTCTTTCATTTTAAGCTAGGCTCATTTAACTGTATATTAAATTGATTGGGAATGGACTGGTGCTGAACTGAAATAACCCACTCTGAACCTGGGATAAGTTTGTCCACACACGGGTTTGTGACCGTTTCACTATATTTGTTTGAAAAGTGATTGTAGTTAAACCAAGGCAACTCCTGCGTGTTGACAAGGTCTCAGGGAGAGAAGTTTCAGGACCTGCAAATATTTTCACAAAAGAGTCAAAGCCAGAGTGGAGTGTTCTGCTCTGCTCTCAGTCGCATTGGTGCACATATGGAATCCATGAACTGTTCCTATCAGAGTCCATGGAGTGGCTCTACGCTTACACCCGTGTAACAGAGCAGGATTTCACCCTCACAGAGGATCCAAACAGCCCTGAATTCCAGAACCAGTTCTGGTGCTGAATTTTGCAGCTCAGCACCAGCTCCGTTTCCTACCCCACCTATCTCCTCCCAAGACGTGGGTTGGTGTGCCAAGCGCATTCCTACTCCGATGTCTGGACTGGCAGGTCAGCAGCAGTTTAGGAGAACTCAATTTCCTGGTGTGACATTTTTGGATTGTGATTGTTCCAGGTGTGAGCCTGCTTTACTTGGAGGAACCAACAGCGTGGGTTGCAAAAAAAGCAAATAACCCCAGCCGCACCCCCAACTAATATTTGCTAGTGATGAGCCTACACGCAGCACTGCAGTTGGGCTTCTGGGCAGAGCCCTGTGTGGGAAGAAAATGGCTGATAATTATCGACCAAGCAAGATTAAAAACTGGGGAGATTAATACGTTCCGAGGAAGAACATCTCGCTGGGACTCTCGTAAAGTCTGATGACATCACACCCCAAGTGGTAACACGCTTGCTTGTTACTTCATCGCTGGAGGATTTTAATAACATGGAGCTGGACGTCCTGCAGCCTTCTGAAGGGTGCAGGCATGAGTGGGGGACGGGAGTTTAACTATGTGAGAAACTTGGCTTTAAGCAGCCGCTCTCTGCTGATGAAAACGATGCTGGGAAGCCTTTTGAAGAGGCACCAGCAGGGCCTGGAAAGGAAAGGTGCCATGGAAATAATTCTTCTCTCCTGCTGGAGAACAATTGTGGTTCAAAAGTCACCTCCAGCATGGGTAGGCCTGTGAGTCTGAGCTGTGACCAGAGGCAAGGCTGAGATGCGGCCACAACTGCCCACAGTATTCCATTCCTTTAAAGTCCACTGAGAAATCCATTCCCCAGCTTAGTCCGATCTGTATCTCCCGGTCTCCTTAACGCTGCAAACAGTTTGACTTCATTTGCTTCGGCTGACTGAGAGAAGTGGCACATCCCTTTTTCCGAGGGCAGAGAGGGAGGGAATGGATGACAGATAAGGTAAAAAAGAGCCCAAATTTCCTGATGCCCCGTCCTGTGCCTCCTGAACTGCACAAGGACTAAAAGGACCTCAGTCACCAGCACTGTTAATAGGGAAACTATGCTAAATTTGCGCAGGGTGGGGAGAGGGAGAGGAAACAAAAACCAACCCTTGGATTAAGGACTCCTGAAAAAAATCAACATTTCCCCCCCTTTGTCTTGGCTGAGTTTGTTTTCGATTCCTGATTGTTCAGACTCTTTGTCACTTTCAGACTCCTGTTCATTTCCAGCTGGGTTGTGCGTGTACTTCAGGGATCCAGTGGGAAAGGTGGTGCTTACTGACCCCCAGTCATTAATCAAGCTGCCTGAGCCAGGGTCTTTTCACAGCCAGAGCCTGATTATTGGGTCTTGGGAGCCATGTAATAAAATGACAAGGGGGATCGAGTCTATTTCCTACCACTGAACTGCTGACATTAATTCACAGTTGGTGGGGGAGAAGAGAGAGTGTGCGGGGTGGGGAGGGGGTAAACATGAAGGGGTTTATGACTGTGCATCTTTATCTCAATTAACGTGTGTGTGTGTGTGTGTGTACAAATGCATGAGTGTGTCTGCCTGTGTGCTAATTATATATCTGTGGAGCCAAGTGCAATTGTTTGGATACAATAACTATAAAGAACTAGAGACAGACCTGGGCCAAACCCAGGATCCTACTCCCCTTGAACATTGTACATTTCAGATTCAGATGTCTCAGAAGGCCCCATGTATGGCCTGATTGTCAGAGCTGCTCAGCACTGGGAAGTGCCAACCAAGTCAATAATATCTAGAAGCGCTTAGCAACTTTGAAAATCAGGCCAATGTCTGAACCATAACCTTAGCTCAGATCACCCCATAGACACTAGAATACTCCAAATCCAGATCCAGCTCTGAATTCTGCAGCTGTAGCAGTCCTCTTTCTAGTGCATTGGTCTATAATGGGAGTTTGCATTTCAAGAGGTGCTCTGGCTGTGGAATGCCCTGATGCCAAATATTGGTCATGCTTCCAGGAATGATATAGCATAGCATTGAGAAAAAACAAGGTCAACGTTGTAGATATTTATAATCAGGGTCCTGGAGGCCTGGTGTCATGGCTGGGTGGAAAAACTGTGTGATCCCATCCTGACATTCCCATCTCAGAAGAACAAGCTGGATGGCACACACAACTGGTAACAATTTTCTAAAATTGGAGAATTTTTGTTCTTTTCTTTTCCTCCATTAATGGCTTCTTGATGCCGCCTCTGGCCATCTCACTAATCAGTTTACCTCATATGGGAGCTATCAGCACAGAGGGCCAACATGGGGATATGTTTCAGAGTAACAGCTGTGTTAGTCTGTATTAGCAAAAAGAAAAGGAGTACTTGTGGCACCTTAGAGACTAACCAATTTATTTGAGCATGAGCTTTCGTGAGCTACAGCTCACTTCATCGGATGCATGGGGATATGGAAACCCTTTGCATTGCCTCATGATTCCAAAGGGACCTTTGATACTTCCCTGAATGTTTAACTGTGGAAGGAGAAGTGCAAAAGTGGGAGTCGCAGGCTATATCTGCAAAGCTGCCTCATTGTTGTCCTTTGAATCCCTCTTTAAAACTCTCCTCTGCCATGATGTCCTCTCAAAAATAAATGATTGAGGATTTGGTTTGCTGTGATCACGTCTGTTCCCCTACTGCGCAGTATTGTTTCATAGTGCTTCCCACCTTTCTAGAGCTGGGTGCAGAAAGGCAACTAATCTCCTTTTCCAATGACTTTGATATTTCAAAGTTTGGTTTTCTTCTAATTTTTTTAATCCTCTTCAACAGGGAATGGAGCCCCAGTCTGCCTAGTGGCCTTTTGATGTTGGAACCCTGGGCTGCCAAGGAGCCCTGAATCTGTTCCTTGGTGGGCTGAAGGCGAGCCAGGAGCCTGCAAGTGGAGCTGGGAGCCTTGGAGCAGTGTCTTGGAGCTTCCAGGCTCTTGGCTCCCCACCAGTCTCCGAGGATGCTGAGAAGCCGGGGTGCTGGGGAAGCTGGAGCTGGCAGGAAAGCAGGCAGGTTTCCATTAGCAATCCACCTGAATCTGTTGTGACTTTGCGGAACCATCTCCACAAGACATTTTGATTGTGATAAATCAGTGTTCTCTGCCAGAAACACATTGCACCAGAGAACCTCTAAACAGAACTACTAATTTCTCTTTAAGAGGAAAGAGAAAGAGAAAGTGTGCATGGAAGATCAATTCACTGGGCTTGATTCTGCCCTGCCGTGATCCTTATGGCATAATTTACACCCATGCAAAGTAAGTGCAAAAACATTAGCAAATCAGAGTGTGCCACTCAGAGTGGTGGCAGCATTTTATACCCATTTAGGGGATGTTTATGCTGCAGCTCCGAGTTTGCCTCCCAGCCCAGGTAGGCAGACTTGTGGTAGCAGGCTAGCATGCTAAAGATAGCGGTATGGACCTTGTGGCTTGGGCCTCACGCTCACCCGACCCCTAGGCATGAGACCCTGAGCCACAATACCAAAACTAGCAGTATGGACAAGCTTACCAGCTGCAGTGTAGACATAGCCTTCCACTCTCTTTTGCCCAAATGCAAAGGATTACACAAGGTGGAGAATCAGGCCCAAATACTTTCCTGAAATGCACCACTGATAATTAGAAGCATTCGTCTAATGCACCTTCTACTTCCCATGCAGCGTGAGCTTCTGGTTTATGCAGAACCAAGGGCGCAAACAGAATTCTCCGAAGGAGGAGGGCCAGGTCCCCTGCCATGTCCTTGCTGAGGTAGCATCTCTCTTTAAGAGCAGGCCCAGAAGTGGAAGATGAGGTGATGGCAGCCTAGGGTTCTGGGAAGCAGGAATCAGGGCCAAAGGGGTCCTGATGATGGAGCCCCAGGAAGAGCTGCTGCCCCCACTCTAGGCCCCTCTTCCTCTTCTTCCCACCAGAGAGGCCATGAATTCTACTCCTCCCCGCCCCTAATCACCACCGATGTGCTCCTGTGCAGAACGTGAACGCGGTCAATTCCTCCATTTGCCAGCCAGCCAAACCTACAAGAAATCACCTGGTGGGCTGATAACAGGCACTGTGGAAGTCTCCCCTCCCCATGCTAGCCCTGCTCTTCCCTTTTCTATCACAACGAAAGAAAACAAGGAAAGGGAAGGGGAAAAGCCCATTTGAACAAAATCAGTCCAAAACAACAGGCCAGATCCCAACTCGTGTAAATTGGTATAGCCTCATTGGCTTCCCCGGAGCTCTTTCGATTCACAACCACTGAGCATTTGGCTCTTTCATCCCATGCATGAAAAGGAGTGCAGAATTTAGCCCTAAGTCTTGTAAAGAAATACACTGATCGCCGGCGGCACCTGCAACTCCTAACAGCCAGTGCAGCTAACACTGGCTGGCACAGAGAGCAGCCCATGAATCAAGGTGTGTGAAGGGAACAGTATCATTAGTCCTCATGTGTGCATCTGAGCAAGAAGTGCCTGATTACAAAAAAAGAGAGAGGCCCATTTGCCGTTGCAACTATGTCGTACCTTTAACAAAAAGTCACTTTGAGGTCACTGTTTTTGTCCAGTATTTCAATACATTAAATGCAATTACTTCATTGTTGATTTACCTGTCATTAGAGGCATGTGTTTGAACATGATTTATTGAGTGAGTTTTGTGCCAGTTGACTTGCAATAGATTGCACAATATTCAAAAAGCCTCATTTGCTTGGCATTACATTAGAAGCAGGGTGATTGCAACACAAAGCAATGTAAATGAGTTCTGAGAGGCTCCATCATTCATGTTGTCATGTACTGAATCCTATTATTATTTATTACCATAATTGTACTGTGTTTCCTGGGGCGATAAATTAGGACTGATGGGTCCTGCTGACAGCCAAGGACTGGACTCGCTTTATATAATTTAATAGGGATTCTGTTGGGTCTCAGCTTGGAGGAGACTTGGGGAGGAATTTAGGAATGGAACAAAGTCTTTTCTCTGAAAAAAAATTTTTTTTTTTTTAAAAGGTAAAGTTCTCCCCACACCCGACAGCAATTTAGGTCTTGATAAAAGCTGGAAAGGAAACACGAAAGCTCTGTCTTTCATAATAGGATTGTTAAAACAAATCACTGCCCTGTGTCATAGTCTGTTTTATGCTTCTTGCTGACAGGCAGTCTCAGTGGTGGGTGGGAACAGAGAGAATGGATGGCTTAAAGGATTATGATGGCTCCTTATTTGCCAGTTCCAATCCAGCTCAGGCCAGGAGTAACTACAAGTTGTTACTAGCAACTGGCCCCTGTCAAAGAAGTCCGGTTTGGGAAGGGGGTTCCTCTCATCCCAGCTGTTGTGCCTAGGTGTAAATGTCACCATAAATGGCCTTGTTAAAAGTCTGCCTTAATGGGACTGGGAATGACTGGACCTTAGTGACTGAATTCCCTTCTCACTTGGGGCCTGCTCCAAATTCCATGGGTGTCTTTCCATTGCCTCTGGGTCAGGCCCCCGAAGCTGTTCTCCCTCCATGTTAGTGGGACAATGTGGACTGCTCTCTGTAGTGGACAGAGAAGGTTTTGTGGCTGCAACCCTTTCTCCTTTTAAAGTGTCTTTTGGTCCTGCGTAGCTCAGTTTCGGTGCAAAATGGCAGTGGGAGCTTTTGACGCTGTTTATCCTTTGGGATGCATCACACACTGGGCTCCAGGCATTTTCTGGTCTTATAGCAGGTGGCAGAACTCTCTCCTTATCAGGAGACGGCTGGCAGCGTCCTTGGTTCTCTGCAAACCAGAGCCTTTCAGTTAGCAAGGAGGCAGCAGATCTTTTTGATTGTTGTTGATGTTTGTTTTGTAACAAACCAGTGGCGTTTGTGCCCTGTGAAGCACAGACTGAGAACAAAGGCAGGGGGACATCTTAGCAAATCCCAGACCCTGGGGGAAGCCTTAAAAATGGAAAAGCAATGGCACACTGACATTTCAGATCCAGTGGTGAACCCAAGGCAAATGGCATACCCATCTGGTAGACGATCCTGCCTGGATGTCCATATCCTTGCAGTCACTAGGGCTAATATTCTGCCTAACCAATAACCCACATGCTGGTTGTGAATCCTCTCTAGTCACCCTGGTGAGGTACTTCTCACAGGAATAGCTCCTTTGATGCCAGTACTTGGAAGTGGTGCCTAGCCCATGCTCCTGTATGCAAATGATCAGCAGGGTCAGTAAAATGTTTGCAAATCTGGCCCATAAGTAAGAGCCTGAGGCGCACGCACAGTAACGCGTTAGTCCGACAGATGTCAGGGGTCTCTAGGTGAGCAAGGGGAAGCAGAAGTGAGACTTTCCCAAATAAAAAGAGGTGAAACTTTGCACTAATGGAGGCTTCTTAAGTGAAACAGGGGAACCTGACACTATGAGTTATTGTGCAATAATTCACATCTAAGTGTGTTCCCAGGGAGCTTTCTGGGTGTTTTCACAGTACATAGGTGTGAATTATTTAGGGTATGGGCAATGATTAATTCAGCCATAAGTCAAGCTATGAAGGGTTGTATTCAAATGACTTCTGGGGGGAGACAACTAAAGAAGATTAAAGAAACAAGCCACTTGTTGTGCTATATTTTTAAACCAGACAAGCGAGGGATGCAGCGCTCTGAGTGTAGGACTGGGAGTGCCGAACCTGTGGCCGCAGCTCCCCTTGTGACCTCTGGGAAGTCACTGAGCCACTCTATGTCTCAGTTTTCCCCCATCTGTAAAATGGTCATTATAATACTTACCTACTTCACAAGGCTATGGGTGAGATTAAAGAGCAACATGTGAAGGACATTATAGCTCTGAAGAGGAGAGTGCTGTTTAGGATAAATATTGTTATGAATACATATATGCCGTTCTGCAAAAGAGAAGGATGTGTTAGTGGTTATGGTTCCAGCCTAGAGGTCACTTCCCTGCTCTGCCCCAGGTTCCCTTTGTGATCTTGGACAAGTCACTTAGTCTCTCTGTGCCTCAGTTCCCCAACTGTACATAATACATAATAATAGATAATAGCACTGTCCTATCTCTGAAGGAGGAAGATAAATACATTAAAGATTGTGAGGCACTTTACTTGCTCTCCATATAAGAACCTAATCTAGATCCACAAGGCATGGATAAATAGCAGAAAAAAGGAATTGAACTGCCTAAGAAAAAAGCCCATTAAGAAGTCAATAAGAATCTGTCCATTCAAATGAGCCTTTGACATGGCAAGCTACATATACACAAGTGTTTGCAAAGTGCAAGAAAGTGCCAGGCTGCTCAGGTAACAGAGATGCATATCACCCACACCACCTTACCTGTGAGGCAGTGGCTGCTGGCTATAGGTAGGAGGCTTACTCCTAAATTTAGGAGATAGAGCTTGTCCCTGGTTAGGGTTATTGACCTAATTCAGCAGAGCTATGGTGAACTTTGCCCATTATGTTTCTGTATGGAGACCAACACACACAGCATGAACACATCAGCAGCCAAAAGTGGTAACCCCATATTACCTTGGAAATGAAGTGAGCTGTAGCTCACGAAAGCTTATGCTCAAATAAATTGGTTAGTCTCTAAGGTGCCACTAGTACTCCTTTTCTTTTTGCGAATACAAACTAACACGGCTGCTACTCTGAAACCTGGCAATATATTAGTTTCTTTCCCAATGGAGGGGGAGCATAAGCCACAAAGAATGAGACAAACACCATTACCAAGGCCTGTGTCTACAATCAAGAGATCATCAGCGACCTCGTGTTCCCCTCCCCCTTTGACTGTTGCTCAAGAGCACATTCCCCGGACCCCACGCAGACATCTGAAACTTGTCACTCAGACATCAAAGGCCCTTTCCCCTCACCCTGCTGCAGCAGACACATTTTTGGCCAAGCACGTCACATTAATAGACCTCGCCGTCAAGCAGGGTTTTCAAACAATGGAAGGATTGTGCAGTGTGCAGCATGGCTGATGGGCAGATCACCAGGTAACCTGATGCAGGAACTATAAAATATCAGAGATACAAGCAAAAGGCACAGAGACCAATTTCGCAAAGAAACTTGTGGTTTGTAGAGATTTTTAAAGTATATATTTTGGAACTGACCCTGGCACAGGGTTATATTGGGTTTCCAATGCTGGCCTTAGTTTAATGTGTAGATTTCCTTAATGGTGCAGTATTTCCTTGTTTTCTCCAACTGCCTGCCTCCCTCCCTGCTACATTCTCTCCAGTCTTCCTTGACTAGTTCAGAGACAAATTGTGGCCCAAGTTTGGCTCCACGAAGGGCAGCAGGACTCCCACTGATTTCTGTAGGGATGTGGTAAGTCAAGCCCACTTTGCCGTATCATTTTGCTATTCACTAGTACCTTCCAGCAAAGGATCTCAAAGTGCTTTTCAACCATTAACAAGAGGAAGCTCACGACATCCCCGTCCATTGAACGCTACTATCCCAATTTCAGATGTGGAAACTGAGGCACAAGGAGATTCAGAGAGTTTTAAAGCCAGAGGGGACCATTAGATCATCTAGTCTGAGCCCCTGTATAACAGGCCAGAGAATTTTACCTACTCAGCCCTGTATTGAGCCCACTAACTTGTGTTTGACTACAGCATGTCTTTAAATGATTGGGTCGAATTCAACAGCAGAACCAGGAATAGAACTCAGGAGTCCAGTTACCGGCTCTAACCCGTAGACCCCAGCCCTTCCTGCTAGGCTGTATGGAGAGAACCCGAACTGTTTGCATATTGCTGCAGGAAGAGCCCTGCTAACACAGAAGGGAAATAGCTCCAAGAATCAGAATGGGGCTCTGGACTCTTTAGGTCACTGATTCAAATGCATCTACAGCCAGTGGTAACTGAAAGTTATTAACAGCTAAAGTTTCTTCCAGAAGGTGCCCCATGGTCAAAATTTACAGGGGTCAGTCCATTCCCTGGGGGTGACAGGTGTCAGGTTTGAAACTGGCACCAATTGGCCCTTTTATCGCAATCTTAGCAAAGAGCTGGAGAGACTGAATAGCAGCTGGAGGAAGTATGGGGCTCCCTCCCACCCTGAACACTCTTCTTAACCTCAGAGGCAGATTCTCCAGCCTAGGACTGAGCCACGGCCTGTGCCATAACTACTCAGACCATTAGAAGGGAACTCCAGCCCCCCAGGGATATCAATTTAGCATTCTTCACCAGCATTACCTTCATTTAACGATTTGGGTTTCAATTATGCCTTTAAGACAAATGGTAGGAAGGGGCAAGTGCAGAGCTGCTTTGTACCAAGGACAGCACTGGAGGCATTCTATCTTTATGCCTCCCAGAGCCCACCAATTGTACCAGGTGATAGAATAATTTCTCACACACCTTTCAGGGGCACAGCATAATCCTTCCCCTAGCAGGTCATTAGAGAGGGTGTGGGGAGAAGAGGAGACTCAAGGTTCCACCTACTCCCTACCCCCATTTCACACTCCCTCTGTCCGGGGATCACTCCCCTGATAGCAAATCCGTACTCTCCCCAGCAACACAGGTTGCTATTCCAGGCAGTTTTACAGGCTGCAAGGGCTTTGTGAGCGGTTGAATCCACACAAGGAGTGTGTCACTGCCCCCAAAGTGCCTACATTTTAATGAACAGGACAGGAAGAGGGTCAAAGTGACTGAGATCACATATGGCTTAATCCATACAGGCCACTGACTGTGCATTAGATGGTAATGATTTTTGTCCCTGAACAACTTGGGCTGGATTTGAACCAGCTACCTGGAGATCAAAAGGTGACATATCCTATAAGATCCTCCTCCATAGAGGTAGTTTGGGCAGTTTTAGTGGGAGCTCATAATCTGTGCATCCTTCCACACAACACTGGGAATATTACAGTGATGCAAAGTACAAGTGACTAGAAATGAAGATATTAAGCATGTGTCTGTCAGTTATGGCCATTATCATTAGTAGACTAGCTACTATTCCCTATATATTCCTTTTAGA
The DNA here is from genome assembly GCF_965152275.1 of Natator depressus. Classification (NCBI taxonomy): domain Eukaryota; kingdom Metazoa; phylum Chordata; order Testudines; family Cheloniidae; genus Natator; species Natator depressus. The sequence continues at coordinate 2,985,216 of NC_134259.1, forward strand.
ATTGTTCACAACTGAAACATTTATAATGGCTCAATGAATATGAATGCACCATTTATAACCATTTATACTATGAGAGTTTGGGACACATACATCTTTTATTGCAGGCACATAACTTCCCATTAACACACTGTCAGACTTAGGCTGGGGGGTTGGGGAAAGACCCCAGTCTGTATTGAAAGATTGGGATATTATTCCTGTCTGTTTGAGCTTCAGAAATCCCTCCCCTTGCCACGACAGCCTTTTCTCCCTAGTCATGCGCCTCTTCAGACTCTTTATTCTTTCATTAACACTGGAAAAATGCAGGCCGTTACATCTGTTAGCAGACATAATTTTAGACAAATACAACTTCTTATCAAATAAGCCTGCAATAAATGTTTCATGAACAGAACCCGTCAATAGAACTCCCAACACTAATTTAATGAGAAGTATCAAATGAATTTTTTTTATTCTGATATCTCCCCAGAGACAAATGATACTTTGCAGGCCTATTTTTAACAAATGAATTATTGACTTAAACTGGCACAATTAATCACAACATAATGGGATCAGGGGATGTTAGAGGCTCATTCATCACAGCAGATGATGAGTACTGACTCTTCCAAGAAATGAGGCTCTTTAATCACTCCCAGATTAACAGCTACATGCTTTCAAATTTCAATCATAGGGAACTGGCAGTGGGGAATGAGAAGAGTCCACTTCAGAAGGAAGAAAGAAGGCCCAACGATTCCTCACTCAGTGCCTGAGCCATTGTATACAGTCAGAGAGGCATCTGCCTTCCATTGAGAAAAGGAGAGAGTAAATTATACTCCATTGTTAGGCGCTCGCTCTTGCAGTCCTTTCTCAGGCAAGCAGTCCCACTGATTTAATGAGCACTGGGAATGCTCCTGCCATAGCATTCTGCTCATCACCCACCCATATGGGAAAGCCCTATAGAAGGGAATAGCAAATCCTCTTAATTAATCCTCTCCTTAATAGAATCGCCTCTCTCTGGGTGTTTGCAACTATCCTGCAGGATTTACTATAGAATTCTATCCCTGCTACAGAAAAAGTCTCCTTCTCTATGCAGTTCTGTAGGGTTTTAAGAAAAGTTTCTTCTAAACCTCATTGACTTCATTTCTATTAAAATCCAGAGGATTTTTCCATAAATCTGCCAGGACAGGGCCTTTTGGCCCCAATCCTGCAACTAAATACATTCAGGCATTGAAGTCAATGGGGCGCTGAGCAAGAACAGCAGTCTGCCAATGCATTGCAGGATTGACCCCTGAGATTGTGAACCGTTCACAGCGGGGGGCAGCGACCTGAACCCACAAAAGCCTTACCTGTGGGCCCAGTTCTGCCATTCTCACTCATGCTAAAAAGCACTTTACTCTGTAAATTATCCCACTGAATACTGGCCTTCCCCTGGATTTTCACTCTGCCCCAACACCTATATGGTGCATTTTCATTTCGTTTTCTCTCACCATCAAAGCAGAAAGAAAAGGAGGACTTGTGGCACCCTAGAGACTAACAAATTCACAAAAAGCTTATGCTCAAATAGATTTGTTAGTTTCTAAGGTGCCACAAGTCCTCCTTTCCTTTTTGCGGATACAGACTAATACGGCTGCTACTCTGAAACCCATCAAAGCAGAGTAGCACTTGACTGCAAGCAGCCCTGCTGAAGACAGTGGCACTTGGACAGTAAGGTGTTACATTACACACCCTTACAGGAAGGCTGATACACACCATGAGTAGCACACCACAATACCTCAGTTTCCCCTCTGTGCCCCTAAAGGAATGCAAACACACCCATGTAGTTCAAGTAACATCTCTTGTGGGGGGCTGGTTTACTAGACTCCACACCATAAATATAAGTGGCTCCTCCCTTAAGCAGCAGAGGTGCACAAATAGCCCTTCCCTTATCCCTCTTCAGCATTAGCCTTCTCTGACCTTTGCTCTCAGGAGATTCTCCAACATCATAACATACACTTCCCCTCCTTTGAAGTAGGTGCTCACAGCCCCCCTCCAATCCACCCTTTGGTGCAAGGTTCTCTGCAACCTTCCCACTAGGGATTGCAGTTAATCCTTTACCTTTGCAGCAACAGCATTGCAGGACCTAATCCCGCCCTCTTTCCCCTAGGCTCCAGCTCCAAGGCTCTACTAAGTGAAGCAGCAGGGTCCTTCAACCTCCATGTCTGTTCACTTGTCCCCAGTGTGCAACTTTCTGCTTATCCACTGCAAGCACTTCCCCCCCCTCTATCTAGCTCACCACTGAGCAATGACCCTTCTTATAAACTAGGCATTGCATCACATGACCCTTGGTCACCTGACTTAGCACTGGTGCAAGCTTGGGCTTTACCCTCTAATAGACTGAGTTCTTGCAACAGGGCGGTAGCACTTGTTCTTTTGTAGGAGAGGGACAGGGTTTTCAGGATGAGATCCCCTGTTTCATAGATTCATAGGCTCCAAGGCCAGAAGAGACCATTGTGATCATCTAGTCTGACCTCCGGCACAACACACACAACACAGAACTTCCCCAAAATAATTCCTAGAGCAGATCTTTGAGAAAAACCTCCAATCTTGATTTAAAAGTTGTCAGTGATGGAGACTCCACCAAGACCCTTGCTAAATTGATCCAGTGCTTAACTACTCTCACCATTAAAAATTTACACCTTATTTCCAATCTGAATTTGTCTAGCTTCAACTTCCAGCCATTGGATTGTGTTATACCATTCTGTGCTAGATTGAAGAGCCCATTATTAAATATTTGTTCTCCGTGCAGATACTTACAGACTATAATCAAGTCACCCTTTAACCTTCTCTTTGTTAAGCTCAATAGAGTGAGCTCTTTTGGTGTGTCACCTCAAGGCATGTTTTCTAATCCTTTAATCATCCCTGTGGCTCTTCTTGTCTGTTCTGTACATCACTGAGCATAGCATCGCCCCCTGCAAATATAACAATTCCGCACCACAAAGGTAACATCTTAGGCCCAGGTTTAGCAAAGCATTTACACCCAGGGTCAAATCCCCGTGAAGTTCCATTGCACTCACTCTTAAATGCTTTGCTGAATCAGGGCCCCGGCTAAACTTTCTAGTTCTTGTGATTGTATCTTAATAAAATGTACGGAGGTAGCAGCAAGAGCACCCCTGCCAGCCTGGGTCTGAAAGGCAGTCATTGCACGGTTCTGGGAAGTGCAAATCCTGTCCACCCTTCAGCCATCATGAGAACCAACTCGGGGAACTCAGAAGCCTCTGCGAGAAATATTTTAAAAAGACATTTCAAGTCTTAAACCTTTAATGGCAGAGAAAATTACATGAACAGCTGTGGCATTGAGTGCAGGTTGAAAATACAGAGAAACGGGCAAATATTATGGAAAACCAGTTCTTTGTTTTACTTACCTGCCAAGACTTGAGTTCAGGGTTCTGTGTTTTCTCAGAAACAGTTAGCGACATCCCCGACACCTCGAGTAGAGCTGTTTCCTGCACTCTCTGCTCTGCTTGAGGTGCTCGTGATATGATAAATTCTTGCAGGGGAAACACAGCATACTCAGCTTGGGACTCACAGGAAAACAATGGACCAACAGATTCTGAGCTATCAGGCTTTAAAAGGAAAATTCATTTTTGTTTGTTGGATTTACAGTTCTCCCTCCTCTCCTTCCCATTTCTCTCTAAAATGTACATGGCACATAAGAATTGCCAGACTGGATCAGACCCAAAGTCCATCTAGTCCAGTATTCAGACTCTGACAGTGTCCAGCACCAGACGCTTCAGAGAAAGGTGCAAGAAACCCAAAGTAGGCAGAGGTGAGTTAATCTACTTCCCATGAAGGTCTCATGGGGTTGGTTTAAACCATGACACATGAGGCTTCATCACCCTTCCAGTACTCTATTTATTATTGTTAGTTATTTCTCTTATCCATATAAATCTCCAGTTCCTCTTTGAATCTTGTCAAATCCTTTCTCACCACTTTGGTTAAGCATTAGGGATTTGTGGATCAATCAGCCAACTTCTGAAAACAGCGGAATTTTACCATTGACCTCAGTAGGAGCAGGACCAGTCCAGGGTGCTGGTGTACAAGGTACCACATCATTCAGAGCCCAATAGAAAGCCCTTTCAGAAGACTTCTGCATCATTCAAAACTGTGAAGGGCATAATGGCAAATGAACTCCATCCCACAATGCAAAGGGGCATATGATTAAATGAATGGCTGGCACTTTTAGAACCAATACAAGGAAATGTTTCAATAAGCCATAAGAAAAGCCTCTTTATTGGGAGGAGAGTAGGGAAGAGGACTGGGAAAGCTCACAAATGTATTGGATTGTGTCAGACTTTTCCAAAAGATGTCATTGTCTGCTAGGCAATAAGCAAAAATGGGAATGAACAGACACAGCTTATTTGTATTCTTGTGCATGCTGCAACCCAAGTCTTGCTCAGAAACCCAGGCCAGTTCCTGGGTCTTTTATGGTTTTCTGGTAGACAAAAATGTTCTCTTTAAAAAAATTATATATATATATGTATATATATATATAGAGAGAGAGAGAGACCTGTCACAAAGGTAGAATTGATTGGGAGGAGGTCTTTGTTTTATGGATGGTGGGAGGAAATCGACTGATATTAACAGCAACGCTGGGCACATTATCATCCAATGGTTCCATTTAACAACTTCTCACAACACATGCAGTTTCCATTATAGTATCCTGCACATGTAGTCTTTGGCTGGGTCTATCCTCCAGAGCTCAGAATTTATGGTCATGCAAATACTCATAGAAGTGAGTAACAGGCATGCCAAAGCATGAAGAGGGAAAGCTTTCTTTGTTTCAGCCTCTAGGTCATGTTAACTCCATCCTTGCTGGGTTGCAGAGGGACAAAGGGTGCTGGTGTTTCCCCCCACTTCTGTATGTATGGCAACTCTTGGAAAACCATGATCTATGTACAGATTGATTTGTCTTTGATGGGGAACTGGAGCTTGGCCTCTTAGAAAACGATATGCCTCTCTCTGGCCATAAGAGTATGAGATCCACAGAGCAGAGCGACAGGCCTCATTCTCCTCTCACTCACACCAGGGTAGCTCTGTTTTTTTCAGTGGAGATACTCCTGGTTTACACTGGTCCGTGTGACAGAAGAATCAAGCTGCAAAACTAACATTTTGAGCCAGATTTCAGTCACATTGACACCATTGTAAATCTAGGCTGATTTTGCTAGTATCAGTAGAGTTACTCCAGATTAGCATGGATGTAACTGGACTGAGATTCTGGACCACAGAATCAAAAAAGAGAGACTTGGATAAGATCTATTAGTTCTTTAGTGCAGCCTCCTTAGCTTGACTATTACATGACTATACAGTATCACTTCCATCACTTTCCTAGTATGGATTAACATATCTCGAGTGATTGGGGCATAGATATCAAACAGTTGTCTATACTCTTACGCTTCAACTGTAAGCTCCTCAGGTCAAGGACTATCCCTTTATTATATGTTTTTACAGTGCCTAGCACAATGGTCCCTGGCCTCGTATGTCTACACTGCAGCTGGGAAAGCATGCCTCCCAATCCGGGTACACGGACACACGCTAGCACACAGGGAACTGAACTGGGAGGTAGGAGGCTTGGATTCTGTTTTTGGATCTGTTACATTTTAACTTTGACTGTTTGTTCATCTTGTCTATTTAGACTGTAAACTCTTTGGAGCAGGGACTGTCTCTTACTATGGGTATGTACGATATTTACAGCAATGAGATCCCAGTCTCAGTCAGGGCCTCTAGGCATGACCATAATATAAACTATAGTAATTGTACCATGGCACACAAAGGGCATGATTTTCAGAGGCGCTGAGTGACCACAACTTCAATTAACTATAGTTGGACTTGTGAGTGCTCAGCACCTCTGAAAGTCAGAGCCAAAATCTTACCAACTCCTGTATTAATAGCTCTGTTGCATTTCCCCAGAATCAGAGGAAATGGTTATGGGGAAATAGCAGATCTTCCCTTTTATATACATGTACGTTTGGATTATATGATGTGTGCATACTCAAAGAAATTAGCAATAATGAGCCATGCATCTTTTTAATAATGGATTTGTTGGGCACAGCACGGGACTAGAAACTTAATAGGCTGTATTGGATGGAAAGAAAAAAAAAATAGAATAAGGACACCCAAATTGTGCTCTGCTGAAGCCTGCCTGGAGCCAACGGCTGCCTAAATCAGGTTGATAGTACCTTCTTTCCTCTTTAATACAAGAGATGCAGTGCTCAAAGACCACGGATCTTAACATGCAATCCTTTATCTTGATCTAGTGGTCTCCACTCCTGGGGTCAAGATGGGGAACTGCATACTGCGATATGTAGTCTCCATGGGCCACACCAATGTTTTCATGTTTTTATCATTATTATTTGTATTATAGCACAGCCTAGAGGCCTGGAATTGGTGCCTCATTGTGCTAAGTGCTGTACAAACACCTGGTGTGAGTCAGATCCTGTCCTGAAGAACTTACCGTCAAAATAGACAAGACAAAGAAAGGGTTGGAGAAGAAACAGAGGTGTACAAAGGAGAAGTGACTTGCAGATCAGGCTCAGGGTCAGTAATAGAATCCAGGTCTCCTGACTCCCAGTTCAGCATCTTATCTGTTGAATCAGGCTGCTGCCACATGGACTATACAGTAAGGCCACATTTAGCCTGTAGTTATACTTTGCCTATTCCCAATACGTAGGATTTGGCTACTGGGTAAAATTGTTTCATCAGAGACACTGATACGCATAGCACCAAAGAACATGGCACTACTCATGGCATTGTGGAATTGCAGACGTAATAAAAGAAAGAAAAACAAACAAAAAACTTTGTTCAAAGACCTCCATTTCACATTAGGGCACGAACAATATATATATATATATAGCCATGCAGCAATCTGTCAGCTGTCAGCTGTCGGCAAAAGCTTTGCTGGAAATTAATTTTCAAGTGCACTTTCAGTAACCAGTTGATTTAAAGCCCTGGAACAATGGAAATGGAACAGATGTGAAGTGGACCTACACAATCCCTTATTGTATGTTTTCCATGGCAAATTCCAGTCAATCAAGGGGAAAAAATGTACCTAACAAACGTACCTTTAGAGTAAATGGGTGTAATTTCATATTCTGATCCAGATTCTCAATTGGTGTAAATGGGCATAGTTCCACCGACTTCAGTGGAACGACATCAGTTTACACCAGCTGAGGACCTGTCCTTTTGATCTGAGGAATAACCAGTTCCAAAAAAAGACAGCACAAAATGGGATGCCCTACATTACCCAAGTCCTACAGAGATCGCCATAAAAAGTGGGGTTGGCATTTGTCAGCAATAACCATATTGTGATAGCAATAACCTGAACTTTAAGCACATGTAAGTACCGTTGATGAAGATGGCAATAATTTAAGCATGTTTAAGTTCTTTGCTGTATCAGGGCGATAGCTGGAAAGAACTGGGACAATTGCATGGTATCTATTGCCAGTGTTGAACTTTTAATGACAAACACTGTAGACTACTGTGTATTTTGGGGGTAAATGTCATAATACAGGCACATTAACTACCGTGCAGTTAAACTATTATTACAGTGTAGTTACAGCACAACTCTCTTTTTTGTCACGTGTAATTACTGCTTTGTATGACTAATTCATATTACCAGAAGTTGTACTTGATGCCTTAGTGATTTAGTATTGCCATTTTAGTCTCATACTTAATACATGTCATTTTTAGAATCCCGGTACACTAACTACATGCTAGCATAACAATACAGTAACTACTATGAAGTTATGCCTTTTGACACATGGATTTACTGTACAATTCCACAAGGCTGCACTTTGTTTATAGAGTACTTTTCAATAGCCTTCCCACACCCTCTCATATATGAAGTGTATCTTATTTTTTAATATTGGCAACCTAAATCCCTCTGCCAGCTAATTTTCCAAGTTGTGGTGCACAACGGATATAATCAGAGAACAACCTTCCAGGCCCAGGTGTGACTGCAATTTATTTTTAAAGCATAGGCAATACTCACAGCTATAGAGACCCATAACATTTTAACCAGTATCGTTCGGTGTGTTAAGAAACGAAAGTCAATTTATATTCTTTAGGACAAGGACCACATCTTCCTGACAGAGCACGTAGAAAAATTAAATCCTATTTTTGTGAAAAAAAATTGAAGTTGTTTTCAACGTGGGGAGTTTGAAAATGACCCAATTTTCTTTTCTTTGATAATTTAAACACATTTTTAAAAAAATCAGAAATGTTACCAGAAAGCTTATCAAAATGCTCATAGGCTTTGGTTTGTTTACCAGAAACCCAGTTGTTGTTCTTATACCCATTCCAATCATGTTTTTGAAAGACAAAAAATGACAAAATACAACCATTTTTGTGAAAAATGAAAACTTTCAACAATGTCAACAAAAAAGTTTGTTATTGAGAAAAGGCCATTTTTGTATTAGACGCCTTTTAGTTCACAATATTTCAACAAGCTCTACCTCCTGTGTGTTTGTACAGTGCTTAACACAGTGGAACACTGACGCTAACTGGGGTCTTTGGCTGGGCGGGTAATATAAATATAAATGAATGTATTAATAATTATGATTGGCTAAACTGTTCAGACAATCATCTTAATCTGGCTATCCAGGCCAAGTTCCCTGCAACTCAAAAGTGATTTTTTTTAATTTTTGAAGTGAACTCCTGAGCTCATGGTTTGTATTTTTGCCCTCAGACATGCATATACAACTCAACTCAATGGGATATACTCACGCATGTCTTGGTGCAATATTTGAGATGACCTGGGATACCCAAACTGAAAAGCCCTTTATTTCCATGTCTTGAGTGGGGTCAGGTGCATTGTTTATGTAGGACCCACGGCCCTGATTCTGATCACATTTATGACTTCGGTGGAGTTACTCCTAATTTATGGTGGTGTAAGTGAGAATTGGGTCTCAAGTCAGTTGACCTTCTGGGCATGCTGCAAATTGCATCTGTTCAGAGGGGAGCGGGGGGAATGTCAGGGGAAGGTTGTCCTCTAAGAAGATCCTACTCACTGGCATTTTTGCCATTATCTGAACATGACTGTTTTTTGTATGTGAGGGTTTATAAATAATTATTAATTATGGTTATTATTATTATTTTATTATTTATGCCCACTAAAAAGATGTTATGTTAATTGTAAAAAAAATCTGACAAATTAATTTAATCAAACTGAATGTATCTGAGAACAGAAATGGGCCTGTGAAAACACATCCCAGTCCCTAAAAAGCCTCAGGGGAATCAGGACCTTGACATAATTTAGAGGTATAATAGTGATCAATAAAGGCAACAAAAGACAATTGGAAATCATTGTTAAAGTTGCTGCTTCATGATTCTGGCAAACAAAGGAAGATTTCCGCTGTCAGCAATGACTGACACTGATGTTGTCCAGTGCCAATCGATAGCACCCTGTGTAAATTCTGCTTTTTCCAGAAACCAGCTGTCCCTTTAGGGGTATCTGTCCAGAACCAGTGGAACAGCAGATAAGAGAGATTGGTTCAAGAGTTAGGCAAACAGGACTGAAGTTCATCTGTAAGCAGGTGTTAAGTGAATCCCTCAAAAAAGGACAAGATTCATTCCTTTGCAGGCTTTGGGATGAATTAGTATGAATTCATAATCCATAAATCCTGATGGCAGCAGAACAGCATCCCTCCTGTTGTTATTTATTTTGAGATTTTCACTGGGGCAATAGCTTTACGTTTGACATTTATATAGGTCACAGTGAGCTAATAGCCATCTGCCATCTGGGGACTTTTATAATGAACATTGCAGAAGACTATGAAACAATCTCTGGCATTTCCGATTTGAACATAAGCTGAAATAGGGTTGATCTTTACAATATGCTCTGCTGTCGCTCTTCAGGTTTGCATTAGTCATTTGCCTGGCCTTGCTACACACACACGAGCTCTCGCATATGGGAAGTGGTGGGCTTCGGCATTTAGTACTATCGTTTAATCACTACTTGGATGAAATACCACCACCTTGCATTCCTACATATCACCTTCCTCTTGAGGGGTCTCGAAGCATTTCACAAATATTCATTATTCCTCACAGCATCACTATGATGTAGGTACTACAAGACACAGTTTTAAAATGAGATACATAGAGGTTAAATTACTTTTGCAAGGTCATAACTTAGAAGTTCTGATTACCTGAGCGAAGTACCATGGTGATGGATGCACACACACACACACACACACACACACACATAGACAGGCCCTTGTGGAAGCTACCAAACACAACCACACTGAGCAAAGGTACAGTGACACCGCACTTCATCTTATGCTTGCTAATGTAGGGCCAAACTAGTCTTTCCAAAGCTCCTTTAACTTGATCAGCATGCCTCTCCTTCCCGGTGGCATCTGCTCACTATTTTCCAGTAAGTCAGTGAATTCACCTGGATGCAATTGCAACAGAAATCATCGTGTAAACTGTCTTTTGCAGGAAGAATGGAGCCAGGTGGAATGTCATTCCCTGAGCTGGACAGCTGACAGGCGTACAGAGGATTACACCCTTCCCTTACAAAAAGCTCTAGGTGATTTTTAATGACAATAAGTTGCTGGTACTTCACTGTCACAAAGTTGCTGCTCCGGCACACCCCCAGCATTCAGATGTAGTGCTGCAGCAATGTTGCCCCAGTTTCCCCCATTGTTTTTGGCCTACTCCGGCCCTTTTAAAGAGTCCATCCCCTTTTTGGGACCTCAGAATCTTTTGCCAAGATCAAACAAAAATCTGAAAACAACCCCGCCTTCCCCCCAGCTGGCCACCACCTTGTCACAGGTATGCCTCTGCTGCTCTAGGCTGTCCTCATGTCTGACCACAGGCTTCTGGGATGCCACCAGCCCCCGGCTGGCACACTCCCCCCATTACTGAAGGGTTCATGCAGGCGACAGCTCATCGGTGTCCATCTCCAGTCAGGCTTCCAGATCTTCCCTAGAGAAACCTGTCTGCCCCTTTCCCCTTCCTCCTCCCAACTGCTGGGCTGCTCCTTTTTTAAGTCCTGTTACAACCAGGTCAGGCTTTATACACTTTGTCTCATTAAATTATATATCTCATCTGCATGACAGCACTGCTATCTACCATGCTGGAGCAGGATAGTCAGTATTGCCTTCCTTCTCTTTATAATGTAATGTATCTAGGTATTTCTGTAGCCTCTAGTATCAGAAGACCACACCCACAACACCCTTGTGAGGTGCTGTGTTCCCCATTTTGCTGATGGGGAATTGGAAGATTAAATAACTTGCCCACGGTCATACATAGAGCCTGTGGCAGAGATAGAAGGGACCTCACATGTCCTGAGTCCTAGGCCACTGCCTGAGCCACAAGGCCACCCCTTCTCCTAGTGCCTTTATTTTACAATACAAATGTGCAAAAGGGATAAATGTACTCAAACAGTCGAGCATATCCCAACTTGATTAGTCACTCTCCAAAAAGCCTCCCAGGGGGCCAGGCCTCTTTAATGCTGCATGTTCCCCGTGAGTTCCCCAAGCCTCTGCAGGCCTCCGGGTAATAAATTACATTTGTCTCTGCCTCAGCAACAGCAGTCTGACCAAATCCTCCTCTCCACGATTCATCTCATGATGAAATGCCTATTTCCTGGTGCTGAGATCTGTGAAAATTGGTCTTTTCAGTCTCCCTCCTGAGGGATGTGCCTCAATGAAGCAGCCAAGGGGCGCTTTTGATCCGAGGCACATTCTTCCCCCCGCCAAACCGACCCCTGATCCGAGGGTGCCACTTGTTTGAATTTTGTCTTCTAAGGATGACTGAGGAGAAATTAGAAACCCAATCCCTCCTCGTGGGGGAGGGAGATGAGGGGAAGTGAGGGCGTGGCTGAGCACTGACCGTTTTGACCCAGTCCTGCGGGAACTCAGGTTACAGAGTGTCCTGCGCTGGCAGTGATAAGCATAAATCTTTCATGCTGCAGCATTCTGTAAAGTTCAGGGGGTGACAGCTTAACTAATTCAATGCTTGGCCGCTGCTCCACTGAAGTGAGTGTAGTGACTTCAGATTTACCCTGACCTACATTTTGGTTTTGAGGGGGCCAGAAAAAGGTACAAGTTAGACTTACCCCCAACCTCCTTCCCCACTGTAGAATCTCAAATATACACAGACCCAGGTTATTCTGTTAAATAATGTTAATTCCTTTCAGCAGCTCTGGTAATATAACACGGCCAGGCCAAAGGAGCGCCTCTGGTATTGTTATTAATGTCCATGTCATAACTGCTTCCACAGGATTTCCATTACACCCCAGCTCACAACATGCAGAAGGTGCCAGAAGCTCAGTCTCGGCACATTTTCCACTAGCGGGACGCAAGACCCAGCTCTTTCTCTGTATTGCAAAGGGGAGGAGTGAGGGGGCTGCAAGTTTCAGATTGTTTCACTTAATGAATTTTAAAAAATGATGCAAAAGGCGAGAAGAGAAGAGAAGAGAAGAGAAGAGAAGGGTAAATTCCCAGCATATTGTGGTAACAGGCTCCTTTTGACCAGACACCTTTTGTAGAGTAGTTACTCCTCTGTTTGCTATATTCCGCAGTGCTCTGCTCCCCAGCTTGGCCCTGTCCTGTATATGCCTATGCCTTGCCCTCATAGGTGCTCTCTTGCTTTCTCGTCTCTTCACTGTGCTCTACACTCTAGGTCACATCTAACTTGCAGCTTTATAGAAGCAACTCTGCTCCTCCACTGGCAACTCAGCTCTGCCTTGCAGCATTAGAGGGGCTGCCCTGCTCTCCCATTGCCCGTCTGCGCTTGGCTACCAGCTCAGCCCTGTCCTGCATTCTGGGAGCTCCCATTGTGTACTTCCCATGCTCACCACTGCCTCTCCTGTAACTCAGCATCAATCACAGTTATTCTAACATGCTGCCTCTCTGCATTTGTGCTTGTTCCTACTTAACAATATGCTTCTTTGATCAGTGGAACACAAGCAAAACTAATCTTAAGAAAACAGGCCCCTTGCCTCCCCCTCCCGTCACACAAACCCCAGCAGCCCTCAGGCTTGTTAAACCAAAGCAATTGCGATATTTAATTCTATTTCCTTTATTTGCAGGCTAGCCATTAGGTGCTGGTTCTGATTAGGGACCTTCTGAGCAGGAATAATAATTTTAAATAAAAACATGTTGCTCTTTGGAAAAAGAAAAAAAAAAACCAACGACAACCCTTAATGATTTTGAAGAAAAGTCTTTGTCAATGGAAGCAAGAGGCCCTGACTTTATGGAAAAGTCTGTGTTAAGCCAGGTAACTTGGGCATAAGCTTTCTTTTTAGTCTCACAGCTGTGTTTAGGTTTGGAGGAGATCTGCTCTTCATTTGTGGATAAAATTAGTTGGCTGTACAGTATGTAAGGAAAGATCCAGGGTGAAATCCTGGTCCCATTGAAGTCAAGGGCAAAACTCCCATTGACTTCCATGAGGGAGGATTTCAAATAATTGTTGGGAAATCCAAACTCAGATATAAATTCAGAGGCGAGTCTAAATTGATGTAATTTATACCTTCTTCTGACTTCCTCAAAACCAAATTGTGTTGTTCCTGAGACCAATATGAATCCAAATCACTTCACTGACTGCAACGTAGTGGACTCTTTACACCAGTATAAATCCAAAGTAACTCCACTGGGGCAGATTCCCAGCTGAAGCAAATCTGGCATAAGTTTACTGTAGTCAGTGGAACTATGACAATTTAGAGAAGGACCATTTATTGCAGTGGGGTTACTCCAGATTTACACTGTGGTAAGCAAGAGCAAAATTTGGCCCAGTGACTCTGGAATTATACATATCTAAGTGAGAGTAGAATCGGGCCTTCAATGTGTAAATTAGCACCAATTTAGGTTTCCTCTGACCTGATTTTGATTAAATTTTCATTCGTCAAAACATCCACTTACACCTATGAATTTGTCCCACTGATTCTAACCAAGCTGGTGTAATTTACAAATCCAGGATCTGGAAGAAAGAGATGGGAAAATAACTAAGGTCTGTCTATGCTCAGGATTGGTCGTGACTTAGCAACTGGGGGCCAGCAACGGATAAACCTGCACCTGTGCTGACTCCTAAGTGTAGACAAGGACTTGCAGGGGTGTGCAATGATTGACCCCCTATTAGCTCAGTCAGTGCAAACCCTGGCTTGCCTTTACCAACACTCAAGATTCAGCACTGGTTGCTGCTCACCTGAGCTATTCCTCAGTGCAGACAAGGCCCAACAGCTGTGCTGAGAAAAGGCTCATGTCTTCTTCCAGCTCCTCCAGTGTGTAAATTACATGCAATCCTATCAGCTTGCATCCATTTACTATGGTGTAATTTATACCACTTTACACGTCACCTCTGAATTTGCCCCACAGTATAAAAGCAAGGCAAGATATTTTGTCCCATCTCTGCTTTCCCGGAAACCCTTTTGCTGTTAGGTTTCCAGTGGGAATGCCATGGTTGTAAAGTAAATGCAAATACTATCACAGTGACAAATCTAGCAAAAGAGACTGGGCCATTTATGCTGGTGCAATCCTATTGATTTCTGTGAGGTTGAGGTAGTGTAAGTCAGTGTTGACCCACATGGGCCAGATCCTCAGCTGGTGTAAACTGGCCTCAGGAGCGCTATGCCAATGTACACCAACTGAATGTCACTCCTACACTTTAAGCGTGTTGTCCAGATGAAGCATGCCACTTGTGCGTATGTACAGAGCGGTGTGCACATTATGGCTCCATGAGGACACTGTGCAGTGTTTCCTGGTTGGATCTGGGGAAAGTTCAAGATCGTATTTTAATCTGATTTAATTTTGGCATGAAATCAGCCAAGCCCAGCATCCTAGCTGCACTTCCCCATTTAAGGCAGCAGCTCCTGTCTACTATGGTGACTCAGGGTTGCAGACCTTTATCTTCATTCTCATCTCTCTGTCACTCTCAATTTTACTTCTTCCCCCGCCCCCAACTCCTTCTAAGTCCTCAAGGCCCATAGCCATTCAGTGACAGAACTATGTCAGGGCTGAGCTCCTGTTTTTCAGGAAGGAATTACAGCACCATTCATGCTTTGCAGGTCAAGTTAAGCTAAAGTGGCAGAGAGATAAGAACTGACCAGACCTAGTTCTTGTAGCAGAATTCAAAAACTGCTACTGCTGATACACTAATGGCCTGATTCAAAGCCCACTGAAGAGTTTGATTCAGTGCAATGAGCTTTGGATCAGGCTGCAATATCCCAAGTTAACCCAACATAACAAACTGCCTTACATGGTT
Source organism: Natator depressus (assembly GCF_965152275.1). Taxonomy (NCBI): domain Eukaryota; kingdom Metazoa; phylum Chordata; order Testudines; family Cheloniidae; genus Natator; species Natator depressus. Next base: position 3,000,429 of record NC_134259.1, read on the forward strand.
TAATTTGCCTTGCTCTGTTTCTCTTCTTAAAGTAACAGAGCTGCATGATCTGCATTGGGGTCCATATTTTGTTGGGTCAAAGACAAGACATTTAGGCCCCACTTCAAGGTTTTTGTTAATAGGACTACAAAGGATTTCATGAAATGGAAAGATTTGGGGGCAAATTCTCTTCTGGGGTAACTCCCTTAGGGTTATGCCAGTAGAGAATTTGGCCCCTTTTGATCATGTCTAACTTTCATATAATAATAATAACAACAAGAAACATTTATTATTTGTTTTGCTGTTGCACCCAGAAGCCCTAGTCAGAGGGCTGTACAAACACAGAACAAGAAAGGCAGTCCCTGCTCCAAAGAACTGACAATCTAAGTAACGTTCCGAAGCACATTGCTATTCCTGCACTGGAAAACTGTCTCTTGCACAAGCCAAATTCAGAATCAGCCTTTGTTTCAAATGTTGCAGTATAATATGATTTCATCAGGCAGATGTACGAAATCTTAGACACTTCGATACTCTCAAGAAAGAGCCCATTTTAATGTCTTTTAAGGGTTTCTCTATGGCCCGGCGAGGTCAATGGCAAAACTCCCCATGGACTTCATGGGACTTTGGATTGAGCTTTTATACTCATAAACCAATATTTTCGTTTAATCAACGTTTTCAGAAGTTCTATGGGGGAACTTTAATATTGCCCTGCAGCACCCAAACATGCCAGCATGTGAAAATGAATATTATTATTATTATTTATTGTTTGTATTGTGGTAGCTCCCTGGAGACTCATTCCTGGACCAGGCCCCCATTGTGGTGGGTGCTGTACAAACCCCTAACAGAAAGATGGTTCCTGCCCCAAAGAGGTGAACAGAAAGTGCGAGTGACACATGTAGTTTCATTTTCCAGCAATGCTAAATGCCAATTTCTTTAATTTTTTTTCAAATGGCATAAGTGATTAAAAGGACACTAGATGCAAAGAACTATGGAAGCCAATGTGCTACAAGAAACACAAGCTGTTGGGTGTTGGTTTATTTTTTTTAATATAGGGGGCAAGAGTTTCAAATGTGGCTTTTGGTTTTGCTGCTTTTGGATGCCCAGCTTGAAGTGCATAAAAGCAGCCTGGTGTTCAGAGAGCACGTGCTCAGCCCTTCCTGAAAAAATCAGGCCACTTTAAAGTGTCTCCTGTTGGGCATCCAAAAAAATGAAGGCATCCAGCATCGAGCTACTTTTGACAGTCTTGGCCAGGACTTTTATCTCTGTTTCTTGCCCCTTTAATGTTGCTGTATTTGCCTAGAGACATGCGGAATTCAGAGATCGAAGCAATGAGCTCCAGATAAGAGGGAATCTGGGTACTGCACAACCCCTTGCATTATTGTACCTCTCCCAGTCGTCAACGCGGGAGTACGACAGCAGCAAATGCTGATCAGTGCATAACCTAATCAAGCCATTAAAAGAAACAGAAGCCCTCTGCCCTGTTTGATTTCTTCCCATAATGATGTAAAGTGCAGTTTAATGAAGTCAAAGTGGTCCTGGGCCATTCTTGTTAAAGCTGTTTGATGCAGTGCTATTGAGTCCCACTGCTAACACTCATTACTTCCCTTCAGTTCCCTCCTCTGCTGTATTGTACTGCAGACTTTCCGGCATAGTTCTCTGCTGCGGAGGCCCCTTGCCTGCATTTTGTCTACATAAATTAGACCTTGTGAAGCATATTGGCCTGTCAAGGGACTAGGAAGAAACTGTATATTGTTTCTGGCATTCCCGGGCCCTTCTGCCCCTGACATCTGCTATGTTTGTGACAGGGAATACATTCCTGACTCATTATCCTGGCAAGCGGAATCGCACCCTGACAGCACCATTAATCAGAATCAAGCAGTCCAGCAAATAAAAAAAAATAATAATAATAAAGAAAGAAAGAAAAGAAAAGAGACACTTTCTAACTTTCACTTTTGTGTCAGTCCAGTGTCTGGACAAGTAGCAATCTATCTTTCTGAGTGACAGCTGTGATGGATGGCATTATTTATGCTTTTGTGTATTAAAAGACAGCTCTGGCACTGGCTTGTCACTCTACCAGAGGTTTGCAAAAAGTTGAAATTTAATTTGGAGAAAAAGAGGGCAGAGATCAGACGACGCTGGTGAGAGCGCATCACCAGAAAGAGACAGGGATGGCTCTGTGTGTGGGTGGACATGATACTTATATGGGCGGCTGTCCTTATGGGTATGGAGATTTATATGCATCATTGTGTACCTGTATGGGTGTCCTGTATATGGATAGGTGCAGATATTAAAATATAGGGGTGGGTCTTTGGGGGGTGAATCAGTTAGGGTTCTAATTTATATATGGGTGCATGCATGCATAAGTGTTTATATATAGACACACATATGTATACACATAAATATAAAGATTTGTGTGTGATTGTGTATTTGTGTACGTATGTGTATATGAGTGTGAATGTATACATGTGAATACATATATGTCTAGTTACATATGCGTGTGTATTCATACACATATGTAAACTAACACATATGTAGATTTGCTCTTGCTCTTATACACACATACCTTAACGGCTACATAAATCCAAAGACTACACTACACCCACAACATATACTTACATCCACATTTACCCATATATATGGAGAAACCCTAGTAAAGGTATATGTCCATATTCTCTCTTTTTTCTTTTTAAAAAAAATCTCTTACCTCTCTTACTTGTAATGTGTTAGATTACCAAACCCTGACATAATGCTTTAAATGTAATTTCCTTTTCATCATTTATGTCATCTGAAAAAAATAAATTTGTACTTTATTCCACTTGGAAAGTTAAACCAGACTGGTCAGTCTAGTTATATTCAGTTCACACACAGAGACACACACAGTGCCAGAGTTGCAGGTGCTGTAAATCAAATTAGTTTTCTTGATTTCATTGGAACAATGCTGATTTACACCATCTAAGAATCTGGCCCATATGTGTGTACACTACATATACAGGACTCTGCATATATGTACATGTATATGGAAGATGTTTCTATATATAATGGTGTGGATATGAATATCTAGGCCAAATTCACTTCAGCAGTAGGTGGGTGAAATCCCATTGAAGATTTGGATTGTGCTCACTTGTGCCAACAGTGAATTGGGCTCTGATGGCGTCAGGGAACGTGCATATGTAGATGTCTTTGCGGTGCCATAACGCATTGGTGACAGAAGGAGTCTCCCACAGCCTGCCTTTCAATGTAGAGAGTGAAGGGTGATGATTCAGCTGGTACCGAAGACGATAGGCTGGGATTTTCAATAGTACAAAAGGGAATTAGGCACCCCAAACCCATTAAATTCAATTTGATTTGGCTGCCTAACTCCCTTAGGCACATCCCACCATGGAGCACATACACAAGATGGCTGCAATCAAAATAGAAGTCCAGTTCTTCTCTGGTCTCACTCATTAATTGCAATGAGGTTAGGCCAGAGATGAATCTGGAACTCATTCTTCACCTCCCTGTGGCATATACTGGTATCACACCAGTGGGAATTGCCTGAATTCTAAGATACTGGCTGCAAGGAAAATTTCAGATTCACAAAGGAACTAAGACAAGCCACCGCTGCTGAGTGCACAGCGTTTCAGGCAAAGACTATAAAGTGAGAGATGTGCTCAGTTCAAGTTCTGTACAGTGAGGCAGGAGTTGTAGGCAAGGTGCTATCTAGAGAGGTACGTGGATATGGGGTGCGGGTGGAACATATACAGCTCTTGATGGGCACTGGTATGAGTGACTGGGCCAGGCGGTGCATTGAGGAAGACATGTGGCTCTCTGCAGAGTGTACATTACAACACAGCATGTTTGTGTGCATGTTTGTTTGAACGTGACACGTCTCACGCCATGATATTTTCCAGCACTGGATGACACATGGCTCTGACCTGGGTAAATATGAAATAACAGTAACATATATTTATTACCTTCATTATTTATAACTTTTTGCTCTTGGCTATTTTTACTAACATCTGCTTCGGAACTCACCAGCCAACATACAACATTTGCTTTTAATTAATACAAAGTTTCTTCATCTCTGAGTCCTGGTTGGTTCCCTTTTCCCCCTCCCAGACCACTGGCTCCATCACCACAGTGACCATAATACCTTTAGCTGCCATGACAACACCCGATCATGTGACTGTAAATCCCAGGGCAAGATCCTAAAGCTGCCAAAGTTTGATAATTGTTCCTACAATAGTGCTGACTCCAGGCCCAAATGATTAGTTATCATCTGCCTTCTGAAGTCTTTTTCCTTCCAGAAAATAAAACACTTATGGATACGTACCCTTTCCTTATCTACAGGGATTTTCCAATTTGTCTTTGTTACAATTCTCAGGTGGGACACCATATTTCCAGCTCATGGTGTGAATGTTAGAGTGTGACAGACAGGCATGAAAGTCATCAGTACTCATGAGCGCTCCCTGCTGGCATTCTGAACTAGGCTCATGAGTGCTCCCTGCTGCTGCATGTTGACCTCATCCAAAGAACTAGCCCTCATCCAAAGAACTAGCTGGCATTCTGAACTAGGCTCATGAGCGCTCCCTGCTGCTGCGTGTTGACCTCATCCAAAGAACTAGCCCTTATCACAAAATGTCACCCAATCAGCAGTCTTTTTGTGCTGCCAGGTTGTGATGGCAGAATAGCTCAGTATGTTTAGGAACTGGGGCTTAAATTTCAGTGGGAGTCGGTTGCTTAACTCCTTTAGACTCCTTTGAAAATCCCAGCCTATGTTCTTAGAGAAGTCCATTCCTCCATCCACAACCTGACACGGCAAGAAGACTCCTGGTTGACAAATGCTTCTGTGATATCTTTCAGCAGAAGTTGGCTGGCATGACGGGCAGGTTGTGGTTGGTGGAATGATGTCTGGAGGGACTCCTTCCCCCTGGTTCTCAGCAGAAGAAGTTGGGCTGGTTAATGAATGTTAAACCGGAAAATACAATAATATTCCCAGCTAGAGAGAACAGTCAGAGATGGAACAGAGATATCTTTTGATAAATAGATAAATAACATTTAAAAACATGATCTCACCCACCTTGTCTAATATTCTGCAACTGACATGGCTACATCTACATTGCATAGAGACTGAGCAGGGCAGAGATAGCCTGGGTAGGGACGTGGGGAGAAAGAGACTCATGATAGCTAGCTAGATAGATAGATAGATTAGATTAGAAGATCATGCCAGTGATATAGGCTGGAAAGGGTTCTAAACCTCTTAAACGCTAAATTTAACCCTATCAAATCTCACTTTATCTATCTCACTTCTCAGTCTCATTATATCTGCCTTCTTTGGACTATCTTCTGCACTAAATACATCTGGGGATGGATACATAGCTGGTGTAAAATGTCGTAGCTCCACGGAAAACAATGTACATGGGTTGAGGCTCTGCCCTGTGAACTGCAGGGACTAAGGAAATTGGGCTCTTGCTTTTAAGTATGGTGGTTGGAACGTTTAATTCTATTCTGTCATCGCTCAGAACAGCAAACAGGAATGCATTGGTGTCATATGGAAACCATGGCACGATGATGGATGAAATTAAATCCCTTCATTTGGATATAAACCATGGTAACATAAAATATGCAAAAAATCATGCTTGGTTTTCAATACTGAAAACACAAGGCCCCTCTTGGCAGACTGCAGAGAGGATATTACTCAGATCCAGACATGGTTTTCGTTATTTTAGTGAAGGATAAATACTTATGTGCTGAGATATTCCAGACCCATGCTAACACTGTTGTATATGACTCACACTACAGAATTCTGTGTGGATAGGAAGGACCTAGCCCTGTTCCCAAAGAAGGGCTGGGGAACTCTGCAAAGAGTGGGTTCACGTCATAGAGCCATCAAGATTTATCTGACACTCTCAAGTCTGGAAAGTAAACCTCACAAGGATGAGCTTCCTTGACAGTGTTGGGATTGAAGCTTAGCACATTACTCAGTTGTGTGTCCTGTGTTTCTCTTTCGTGGCTGGTCCACATATGAGGATAATAGCCTACTAATGCTTCCAGCTAAAGGAGTTGCTCCTTAAGCTCCAATAGTAGAGACTTCTGCTTTTAGTTCTGAAAGTCCCTTGGTTCATTCTATGCTGATGACCCATCAAGCCAAAGGGGTTGTTACAGAAGTGCCACAGCTTTTCGTGTGATATTTTATATTTCCTGCACCAGCTGAAGCCAGGAGGTGCATGAAAAATGACATGTCAACCAAGATAATTTACACTGCAAACCTCAGAGCTGATTTTGTGTCTGACTCAAGTTTTGGAAGGTTTGGGCTAGTTCTTATTGTGTCATTAATAATTCCTGAAAGGTGTGTTAGAGCTCTTCGGCACTTACCTAAATATAAGTGGCCTGGTTAGCAGGGGTGTTGACTCACAGGTCCTACTGAAGTCAATGCAAACTCTAGGTGTTCAGCACCTTTGACAATGAGGCCACTTATTTAAGGGTCTAAGCTAAGTTAAGGCACATAGGACTGAAGATGTTGGCCTAAGTGACTGCCCCAAAGTGACACCATCGTGGAACCCAGGAGGAGTGTCTCCAGTGCTCTGCTTTAACTGATAGTATCTAATGCTTCTTTAACTCAGATTGGTACCATTCCAGGAACATTTATAGTGTCAATAACCTAGACCAATCATTTGGAAAGAGAGGTTCTAATGCACATTCCCATGAGCAGTTAGCTGGAATCCTGATCAAGACCTGGACTCACTGGTTGACTGAAGCAAGCCAGCGGCAGCTTCTAGGGGCAGGGAGCCACTGCAGGGTAGGGCAGGGCTGCGTATGGCACAGAATATCCTGCTTACACAGAGGAAACTCCTTCCTACGCGAGTGGGTCATTCGGACATTTCTTTCTTTTCCTAAACTATTGCAAGGGGTTGGCCACATGCCCATCTTGATTGTTATTAAGCAGGAGCTAAGGGTTTGGGCTCTGTTCATTTCTTGGCGTTCTTAAATGTGCACAAAAGTATGAAACATTTGCTCTTCCCTGACTGTCAGCAGATAGCAGCACTGAGCTGAAAAGCTGGGCAACAGGGAGGGTCCTGAACTCTGAAATTTCCAAAACCGCTTTTATTCTTCAATTCACTCCCTCTTTCTGCTGCCTCACCTTCCTCCTGTCACATTAGCCACGCTCGGTAGAATTCACTCACTCTTCCTCTTTGGGGCAGCTCAGCAGTGGTGCCAGCAGGGGCTGCATTGTGAAGCCAAAGGAATGGCTCATACTTATGGCCTGGATGGTAATGGGAGCAGAGTTAGGCTAAAATAATACATAAAATAAGAATAATAACTAGTACTTATATAGCACTTTTGCGGCACAGAGAGAAATCCAGATACATAGCTAGAACTCAGTTTCCCCATCTCTAAAATGAGGATAACGATACTGACCCCTTTTGTAAAGCACTTTGATGCAAATCACTGTGTCAGAGGCAGGTGTTATTAATTATTATTATTACTACTTACATAAATCTTTACAGACTTTGGTTTAAACTCTCTTCTGAGGATAACCCAGGTCTTTCAACCCACCCCATTCACCAGCAGTTATAAACCAGAAACATCTTACACCATTCAGAAGTAGAGTCTTAGCGAAGAGGTACAGTGAGTCTCATGCCCCTAGCCGTGGGGGTGGAACTAACCGAACTCCTGCTGAGGGCCGGCAGGCAGCTTGTGCACACTTTAAGTCCCATGCTGATTTCGTAGCCTTTTATTTTGCACTTCTGTAAATGACTGTTCAGGGCAAAGGTTATTCAGGCCAAAAATTCAGATAGCCTGTAGCACTGATTCAATCTTCATTATATTCTCCTCCTAGAGCCAATAATTATGGGTCTGGATTATTGGAAAATACTCAATTTTTCTTGGCTAGCTCAAGTTAATATTTTTTTAAAAAGGGAATGTCCTGCCTAGATTAAACTGTTTGTTCTAAGTTTTCCCAGTGGAAGTTACCGAAATCCCAACAATGTTCCTCTAATTTTATTTGGACGAATGAAGAGCACACATGTAGTAGCATGTGGTTACAGCAGAAAAAGGATAAAGCTTTAGCCCCGCCCCACTTCTGTTGCATGATTGTTACTCAGATTGTAATTGTGACCCTCTTTTTGTTAAATGTTTGGACAGTGCCTAGCCCTATGGAGCTGTGATCTCAATAGGGGCCGCTAGGTGCTACCTTTGTGGCTAAGTTAATAACCATAATAATTAGCAGGCCAATTTAAAACATGTGTTGTGATTACCCCCAGTAGTACTGACTGGGATCTGAGCAATTAGCTGCTGGTAACGGGAGAATCAGCAAAGAGCATAAGGTCTGCACGCCACATAAGTTGCACTAAAGGCCTGATCCAAAGCCCACTGAAGTCAGTAGAAAAACTCACATTCAGCAGACTTTGGATCAAGGCGTAAGAGGTGCCAAAGGTCTTGTGCTGGATGTCTGCACAGCAGGAACCTCACCTTGGGGTGCTTATTGTTAGCATGGTAGCGCCAAGTGTACCCAGCGGAACGAGGTGAGAGTGCATTTAACAGTCCAAACAAACTTAGTACAGCCAGAGCCTGCACATAGCAGCTCTTGCCTCACCTAGAACGGGCTGCACGTGGCCCCACCCATCACAGGGGCATGCTGTTTTAGGCCCCTGGCCCTTTTCTCGATCCATACCCACATGCAGCCCCTCTCACAGAGGCGGAGAAGCCCAGTACAACCTCTTGTACCCTGATCCTGCAGACAGTGATACATGTGCTTTACTTTACGCGGGTGAGTGGTCTCGCTGAAGCCAAGAGGAGCGTTTATTTATGAAGAATTAGGTGCACGCAGAAACCTTTGCAGGATTGGTGCCAGAGCAATCACTGGTCTCCCTAATCACTTGGGGGGATAGTTTCATTTTTTATGATGTTCTATGTTTTAACTCAACATCTGTTGTTGCAAAACCCCTTCTCCAGGGGGCCCTACTGATGTGCATGTTGCTCTGGCCTCAGCCATGTGCTCCTCTCGAGTACAAATCTCCCCTCTCTTCCATTCCCAATTCCCTCCCGCCCATCTCCAGCAGTGATTTATGATCCTTTGCACAGTGTAATCTGCATTTCTATCACCTGCCAGAGCTAATGGAGCATGCAGAGACCAGACGAGATTGGCCAGTCTCACTCATTCACTTTTCTTTTTCCTCTTCAGCCTTCTGCTCTGCCAAAAAAGTGAAAGGCTGAACGCTGAGATTCAGTGATGAATCTATGAAAGTGCTTTTTTTCTTGGGAAAACGTGCTCCCATCCCTTCCTTCCCGATGTGGTGTCTGATCTGCACAGCCTCCCTGGATGGACATGGCTGTTCTAGCAACAGTAGCTGCACATGGGAAATAGAACTTGTCAGTCATGTTCTTTCTGGTGGCAGGGGGAGGTACCTCTTAGTACAGTGAAGTGAGTTTAACACAGACATGGGACCAAGCTGAATAGTGTAGACGCAGCACGGGTCTGCATTTCAAAGTTCAGCGATGCTCGTGTCCAGAGGTTCAATCCATTCTCAGGGACCTGATACTCCCATTCAAACTCATAGAATCCTAGAATCTCAGGGTTGGAAGAGACCTCAGGAGGTCATCTAGTCCAAGCCCCTGCTCAAAGCAGGACCAACCCCATGTTGACCTTGGGCACAGATCCAGAAAAGCACCTAAGCAAATGCATAGCTTTAGGCACTTTAATAGTCCCATTGACTTCTATGGAACTATTCACATGCTTAAAGTTATGCACATGCTTTGCTAGATGGGGGCGCCAATCCAAACGTAGACCGAATTGCAGCTCTTAGACCCTCAAGCATTCAAAAATCATGTGAGGGTTCCCCTTCCCCTGCAAAAAATCACAAGATAGGCTTAAAAATCACGAGCTGTTTATTTTTTAATACAGGTTGGCTGCTTTTTACTTTCCTTCTGGGTTTTGAACCTTATGGGCTGCTGTCTTCAAACTTCTCTCTATAACCATGAGGGCTAGAAACTTACTCTTTTTTTTTTAACTGAAAGCTGAGATTCTCACTGTAGACTGCTGCATCCCATCATCAGCCTGGGCAAAATAATCAGCCACACCCAGTTCAGTTTGTAGCCCCTACTTCAGGACCCTGTTTATTCTTTGCCAACGCACACAGACGTACAAAGGGAAACACTGAGCAATAACATAAAGCAGTGGTTCTCAACTCAGGGTACGCAGAGGTCTTCCAGGGGGTAAATCAACTCATTTAGATATTTGCCTAGTTTTACAACAGGCTACATAAAAAGCACTAGTAAACTCAGGACAAACTAAGATTCTCTACAGACAATGACTTGTTTATACTGCTCTATATACTATGCACTGAAATGTAAGTATAATATTTATATTCCAATTGATTTATTTTATAATTACATGGTAAAAGGGAGGAATAAAGCATTTTTTTCAGTAATAGTGTGGCTGGGACACTTTTGTATTTTTATGTGTGATTTTGTAGGCAAGTAGTTTTTAAGGGAGGTGAAACTTGGGGGTAGGCAAGACAAATCAGACTCCTGAAAGGGGTGCAGTAGTCTGGAAAGGCTGAGAGCCACTGACATAAAGTAACAGTTGTGTTCCTAACTAAGACTGTAGGGCCAGATTAATGGCCAAAACCATCTGTGATCTGGGGGGGGGGGGGGTTTCCACATGGCCTGCTTGCCCTCTCATAGTCTTCTGCTGTAACCACAGGAGAGTGTACTCCAAGCCTTCTCCTGGTCCTAGCCTTCTGCCTGGAGCTAGGCCCCTCCTTTATATCCCCTACCCGGGAATCATCAACCACAATCATTTCATGTGGTTCAGCTGAGTCAGATGATTCCCAGCACCTGCTCGCTGGCCTCCTCCCCGGCCATAAGGGGGCAGACCACCCTGATGTTCACATAATCCCATGACTCGAGGAGCTGGGGCTTTAAGAAAAATATCAAATACTGTGAGACTCAGCATAAAATCATGGCAGTGGCAACACTACTACTGCCACCAATGGAACTACTTGAGGAATAAGTTACTATTCAACATGTGGCAGAATCTGGCCCAAAGATAGAGGCCGTTTGCAAATTTGGATCCTGTTCTCTTCCAAAATGTGGGTGTATTCACATGCATGATTTTGGATAAGAACTGTGTCTCATTTTCAAAGATGCCACACTCCTCTGAAATCTGATATTAATATGAAACATCTGTCACATAGCAGAATGCCTTTCCATCAGAGTTTGTAAGAGATTGTGTATCACACACACACACACACACACACACACACACACACACAAAACCCACCTACCAACTTTTCACTCATCTTTTTCAGGACAAAAATGTAGGGCAAAGAACCCAGAATGAAGCATACAAGAAAAATAACACAACAGCAACTACTTAAGCAGAGGTGCAGGGTCCATTCCAGAGGCATACACGAAATTTTGTGTGGCTTCTGTTAATGGTGCAGCAAATAAACTCATGGCAAATACTGTAACTTGGCTGGGTTTTAAAGAGTCTGGATAATTTTATGGCCATCAATAATATTTGTGGTTTTGCAGGGTTGTTGTTTTTTTTTTTTAAAAAAAAACCTCATCTAATTCCCTGCTACGGGCTATTGGGGTCAGAAAAGAATATTTTCGCCCATGTACAATATTGGACAATTGACCTGGTGTAATATAGAGGGTTCTATGGCCTTCCTCTGAAGAATAAAATCAAGGTCTTGGGTCCCTATCTTCACAGAGCTCCATGGCCTGGGGCCAGGGTACCTAAAAGATCATCTGAAGCTCCAGGATAAAGACCATGGTTGACAACTATGCCCCTCTGGAGCTGGAGGAGTAATGTGGAGTGTACCCCTGGTGGCATGAGCAGAGGGATGCGCTGGCTGCCCAAGTACACACCTCGGGTTTCTGATGGAATAACGCTTGCGTGACTATCCAGTCCTGGTAGTTGCACCGCTGTGGCTGCGCTCTATTTTTAGCATGCTAGCTCAACCAGAGTTAGCACAGGTATGTCTACTCAAGCTGGAATTTATACCTTTCAGCTCCATTGTAGACCTAACCTATGTTTGGCCTCTTCTTCCTTCCCCCATGTAGGCAGGGAGAAGTCTCCAGCAGGAGGCTAACTGGCATGGAATGAAGAATACGCAGGGATAGATTTTGCAATGCCTCAGAATTTCACTCTGCTTGTGCCCATGACACTATTCAGAGCCTGTGATACTGGGAAACCATGACACATGAACACACAAATAAATCCTCGGGGAAATCCACCTTGATGAAAAATCCCCTGCCAGAAACCTTTTGGTACTTCTGACTGGGGAGTTTGTGCAGGGAAAGTTGGGATTGTGGCCTTTTCCTCCCAAATAAAATCTTTGAAAAATCAATTAACTTTGCCTGTAGAGGAATTTTAGATGCAGGAAACTCCAGTCTGTTGCAATTGCTCAGTTTCTCTTTGACAAGCCCCTTCACCTCCTAAGGCCAACAATCTCCATGGCACTCTAGTACTCTCAAAAGGGTTGCTTAACATTGCATCATGTAGTAAACGAGAACAACCCATGTCAAAGCGTTACTAGGCTTGCCATGCTGGTTTCCTAGCTACTGCACTGCAGAGATGGCATGGCTTTGGTCTGGAGGCAGAAGTTTCAGGTTTCTATTCTATTACAAAGTGTGTTTGTGGGAGAGATGTGGGGTGGGAGGGCAGACTCTGACATCCACATGGACCACAGTGTACTTTCAATCTCTTGGCAAAGCCAGGTTTGTTTTGTGTCCCCTTCTTCACCTTTTGTCACCATGGTGTTTTTCATTTAATCAGCCTGCATGTAATATAAATGGTGTGAAATGACGCCGACTTTGCAAAGTTCAACAAGGACATTAGACCAAATGTCGAAAATTAGGTACCAAAGGGGAGGTTTTCAGAGGCAGAAATAGGAGTTAGGTACCCTTGACTTTCAAATCTTTTTATGATTCTTGGGCCTTTGACAATCCACCTCCCTCCAGTCAAATTTAGACAGATGATCAAGTTGCCCTGATTTACAGAGTTGCCTTGTGTATCGGTACCCAGCCACAGCATCTTACGAGAGATTAAAATTACTAAGCATGATCTTCAGGCAAGGACTGTACAGCCCAGAAAAGAAAAGCTACAGAATCTCCTCACATTCCTTAATCCTCATAATCGGCTTCTTCTCCCTTAAGCGTTTCAAAGCCTCAAGACCAGATCCCCATCTGAGCCCCAGTGCAGTAAACCACCTAATCATATCCTTAACTTTAAGATCATCCTTAACTTCCATTTATTTCAATGGGACTTAAGCATGTGCTTAAAGATAGACACATGCTTAAGCATCTTTCCTAATTAAGTAGGGCCTTTGTGATGTCAGTGGAGCTAGTTGGCACCAGCTGAGACTCTGTCCTCCTCTGCCCTCTTCAAGATTCCCTATAAGGATATGAGTTAGTTTCAGAGAACCCATATTGTTTAGGTGACCAGCCAAAACAAACCAACACAGATTTTGTATAATCAGGTATCGAATAATCACAGTGAGCCGTTTGTGATCATTCCACCAAGTAAAAACAATAAAACTCACAATACCAAATCCTTGAGTAAACCCCAGGCATTTGCAATGTGCTTTCAGAGATTTCCAGAGCCAAAAGAGACGTGAAATTCACCGAATCTGTTTTTTGCTGCGAATCATTCAGGAATCTCCAATGCTGCATCGCACAGAGGGCTGTGAGGATCCAGCAATTAGAGTTTTAAATCTCTGAATGGAAGGTGCTATAGAAAAAGCAAACCAGATTTATTATTATAATCATTATTATTCAAATACTGTGGTAACGCTGGGTAAAATTTTCAAAGGCATCCAAGTTCCTTAGGAGCCTAAATCAATGGGTCAGGCTCCTAGGTCATGTAGACACTTTTGAAAAATTCACCCACTCTAATAAGATGCCATGTTTGCAGCGATTATGGTCCAAACCAGAGGGCAGAGGGTTAGGATCCAAGACCTTGGTTCTTCTCCTAGCTCTACAGGGAAAGTCACTTCACTGCTCTATGCCTCTGTTTCTGCTCCTTCTCTTTGACCTGGTCTACACCTAACATTAGTTCAACCTAGCTACTTCACTCAGGGCTGCAAAACATTTAGTGCCCTGGGTGAGGTAGTTAGGTTGAGCTAACCCCCACTGCAGACACAGGTATGTTGATGGAAGAGTTCTTGAAGAGGTGGATAACCTACGTCAACAGAAAAACCCTTTCTGTCAACGTAGGAAGCATCTACACTACTGCACTGCAGCTGGGCTGCTGTAGCCACGGCAGTGGAGACATACCCTGTGTCTGTCTTGTCTATTTAGATGATAAACTCTTTAGGGCAGGGACCTTTTCTTTTACTGTGTGTTTGTAGTGTCTAGTACAATGAGGTCCCTAGGTGCTATTGGACAAAGAAATAATAACAGTAAAGGGGTTTTGCTAAGTTAGTAATATTTACCTGTGTTGTCAAGTGTTCTGAGCCCTTTGGATGAAAGGGTCTATGCAATGCCAAGTACTGCGTTGTTCTTATTGCTATTGACAATGTAAATGGCAGCACCATAATGAGACAACAGCATCAGGTCTCTGGGAGACAGAGGGTGGGGAGACGCTAATGCACGCAGTCAAGTTACATCTTGTAGTATGAGCGCGTGCTTGGGTGAGTGGTTCTGACATCTAGAACATGAACCAGATGTCCCCTTTCTTACTCCATATGATGTAGATGAGAGATTTGAATTAATTTATGTGGAAATGATGGCTATTTTGCTATTGCTGAAACTCTGGGTAGCAGGCAGGGTGGCAGAAGTTGACGGCAACCTCTTTGTCTTAAAAAATTCTAGAAACAAACCTCCCCATCTCTGTTGCTAACCAACCTTTCTTCATCTCCTGCCCCACCTTCACCATCATGTTTTGGTTGTCAAAAAACTGACGAATGTTGGGATTTTCTGGGTTTGTTTTTTTCAGTGAAAACACAAAAACTTCAGATGAAGACACATATTGTCTCATGCCAATTTCTGTTTGTCAAAACTGGCCATAATCCATCAGAAAAAAAAAGTTTTGATTATTTTTTTTTTTTACCAGATCTAATGACGAACCATTGATTGGGAGACAATTGGGTCTAATGCTAGAGCAGTGGACTGAGTGTCAGGACTCCTGGGCTCTATTCTAGACCGTGGCACTGACTCACAGTGTGACTTTGGGCAAGCCACATCCCTTTTCTGGCCTCAATTTCCCTATGTGTAAAATGAGGATAATGACAGTGGAAATAACAGAGGGATATCAAGAAGATTAATTATGTAAAAGTTCTTTGAGATGGTAGGAAGGAAGATGGGAAAGAATTATTATAGCCTTAGCAGTTGTGGTAGCACTAAGGGAGAGGGATTTGGGGTTGATAAATGCTCATCATTTTCATATCATAATTGCCCATAATGTGCTCAACAGCTGGCTTCTGAGCTCTGGGATACACTTAAGTGTGTTTGTTTGGGGTAGGAGAGGCTGGGGATTGTGGCTATGAAGGGCTCTTCACTCCTTTTCACCTTGAGCTGAGTGGCATTTTTTAACTGTGTGTGTGCATGTGTGTGTGTGTGAGAGAGAGAGAGACAGAGAGAGAGAGATGCAGATTCAGTGACATCAAAACATTTTGCTAATTTTTGTGGATTTCATGAAGTTGTTTCATTTAACAAAAACAAAAAACCCATGAACCCTAAAAAATTGTTTTTATTTCAACATTTTTTAAATTAAAAATTTAGATTTGTTCATGTGAGCTGACTGTGTTTGGAAATTTGCTTTCTTTTTCTTTAATATTAAAAAATGCTCCAGATCAAAGTGAAACATTTTGGTTTATTTCAAATGAAGGCTTGAAATCATCACACTTTTATTGGTAACTGTCAATTTCACCATATGCACACAAACCAATGGAAAAATATTTCCATCGATAATAATAAAAGTTTACAGAGAGGCAAAGTAAGAAAAATGCTGCCTGAAAACTTCTTAGAGTTTGGTTTAAGGATATTTATTTTGTTTATTTTGACATGTGATGTTGACAATTTATGTTTTAACTGTTATAGAGCTTTAACTTTCTGAATCCCAATATCTACTATCATTAAATAATTATTGCCTGACCCCTCATAGTTTCCCACAACTGTGAAAATTTAAATTGACAAAAATAAAAAAATTCTTAAAATAATCAACATTGTCCATCAAAATTATAAAAACATAAACAGTGAATTCTACCAAGTCTAAGTATCCTGCACCATAGGAGGAAAAGCGTCTCCATCATTCGGCCTCCACTCAGTCCTATTTAGAGATGGTTGCAATTTTCTGAATTTTGAAATTCAACCTTTTAAATTTTTTTGAAAATTTGATTTTTATTTTGTTGGGTAGAAAAGAAAACATAACTTCATTTAAAAATACTGCGACTTCTTTCAAACACTGATAGAACTGGTTGAAATTTTTTCACCAATTCAAAAATATTGACAAGATACTGAAATTTAAAATGAAACAGTAGAATCTTTCAAAAAGTGTCTATGAAATTGTTAATTCCCAAACACACACCCCAACCAGCTCTAGTCACCCCTTCCCCGAGTTCATACATATTCTGGGGGGCCGACTCTATTATTTGTATTCCAGTAGTACCTAGAGACCACATTGGGATCTGTGTCCCATTGTGCTGTACACTACATGTGGGCATCATAAAAAACATCTCCTGCCTCAGAGAACCTACAGTCTAGACAGACAAACGGTGTGAGAAAGGAGTATGATCATCTCTGTTTTATAGATGAGGCGTTCACAACCAGGGCTTGTGGTTGGAGCAGGCATCCGAGATGAACCACGGGTCAGAGCTGGCTTTGGGTGTCAGAGACCAGAGGCAGGGATCAAGAACAAGGCAGGAACCAAGAACAGGTCAAGAAGGCAGGAGTCAGGCAAGAAAGCTGGGTCCAGTGTAGCAGCCAGCCAGGGATTCAGTTCTAAAGACAACTTTCTGTACCTCCTCTTGCCTTAAATAGCGCAGCAGGACCAACCGTTGGTGCTGGGCATTCCTCCAGGCAGGACACCCAGTGGCGGTGCCTCTATGGGGCCAGGGTTCCATTAGCCAGTCGGCCCACTAATTACTAGCAAGCTGCTGGGTGGCAGCTGGGATGTGGCAGTTGCCTGGGGGCCTGCAGACCCCAGCATGAGACCTGTGGCTCCTCACCTTGAGAGATTAAGTGCCCTTGCCTAGGGTCACAAAGGGAATGTGTGAAACCAGATCTCCTGAGTCCTACTCCATTGCCTTAACCACAAGCCCATCCTTCCTTCTTTTGTAGAGATGCAGTTGATTTGGGGCCCAGTCCAGTGCAGTGTTTAGATCCCCAAGCTCCTCACTGACACTGGTGGGAACAGAGGGTGCTCAGCACCTGGCGGCATTGAGCCTTTCCAGGACTGTATGTGGAAAGCACAAAAGCCTCTTGCAGTTGGCAGCTCACCAAGGCATTCTTGGCACCGCAATCTGCATTGCCTGGGCTCTGAGTACCCACTGCTACCAGCACTTTCTCAATCACACGTTGTCTGAATACAAAGTGATCCACAAGATAGTGCCTGCTCTCCACATCTCACCCATCCCTTCCCTCCACACGGCTATTTTTCAGCACCTTCCCCGTGCAGCGTGGCTTCCGCTGAAACATCCATCACCTGCCGTATCGAGTAGCCAACATCATCTTTCAGTGCATTAGCATGCGCCAGCATGGCTAGAACACATCTCTGACAGGGGGTGGAGAGGACGGTGTGTATGCAGGGAGACTCCTATACAAGCCAATGCCCCTCAAAAGCACGAGCATTTTTGTTTGAACAGGCGGAGCCTGGCTGTGCTGAAGCCTCCCTTTCATCACCCGGTATTAGGCCCAAAGCGCTACCTCTTTGAATATGTACACAGCACATTCCATACCCTGTCACCAGGATGACAGATTTGTCAGGCTTCTCAGAGGCCTGGCACCTGGGGTGCAGAGCAATGCTGGCTTTTCAGCTAAAAGTGCATAACGCCTTTTTTTTCCCCCCATTGGGGAGCGATCTCCTTCCCCACTGTTTCCCCTCCCCAACCTGAATGAGCACTTCTTTCAGTAATGGGTTTTTTCCACCTGGTTGACTTGATGAAAGGTTTATGAGTTGACATTATGTGCGAGAAGAACAAAGCGAGCGTGGGGATGTGTGTGTGTGTGCGGGGATGTGGGTGGAGGGAGGGCTTGACAGAGCTGCTGAAAACTTTATTACAAACCAAGAGACATTAGGAGCAATAAATCAGTCAGGTGCTCGCTATTAACCAGCGGGAAATGCCACTGCAGAATTAGATGGAAAATATGCAGGGCCTTGTTTCAGAGGTGCTGGACACCAAAAGCTTCCATTGACTTAGCACCTCTGAAGATTGGACTGGTGAGACAGAAAGAAAGAAGGAGAAACTGCTGAGCACCCATCTCTGAAAAGCAGGCCCCTTGAAAGTGTCTCAATTCGTACATCCCAAAATTGAGCCATCCAGAACCCCATTCCCTACTCACATTTGAACATTTTGGGGTATATATAAAATAGTGATGGGGGAGACCGTCAAAGGCACAAATTGAAATTAAGCACCCAACTCCCATTGACTTTAACTAGCCTCCTCACTTTTGTGTAGTTACCCTTTTTGAAGTGAAATATTACTGTGGTGGGCTTCTGTGGTATTTCCCTCCCTAAAAGGATGTTAAATTTAGTTACATGATGGTCGTTATTACCAGCAGTTCAACTATATTCACCTCTTGGACTAGATCCTGTACTCCACTTAGGGCTGAATCAAGAATTCTCTCTCCCCTTGTGAGTTTCAGGTCTAGCTGTCCCAAGAAGCAGTCATTAACAGTGTCTAGAAATTTTATCTCCATCCTGTCCTGAGGTGACATGTTCCCAGTCAGAATGGGGATAGCTGAAATCCCACATTATTAATCAGTTAAGAACAAGATCACATTCAAAGGAAACTACTGCAAGGGAGACATAATTTAATTAGCCCAGGGGAATATGGCTAGGAAACCAGAGCTAACAAAATCCGTACTCTTATGAAAAGTACCATAAAAGCCCGAGCAACCATGAGTGCCCAAGGGCATGTGATACTGTGATAGCCTAAGGCCAGCTCCTCTAACTAAAGCCAGCCTGGAACATCCTCTACAGTGAGAACTTGGAGCTGGCTTGGAGGGTGTTGCCTGTGACACATTTGCAAACAAGGGAGGCTCCAGCTTGTAAATATGCGCTGCTGTTATTAATTAAGCAGGAAGAATTTGCGGAAGATTGGTGGTGGGGAGAACCATGACAGGCTTCTCACAGCCTCATGCGTGGGTTATTCCGTGACAACTGAGCAAGGATCACCCAGTTTTGTGCTGTGTTAAAAACTAGAGCCTCAATCCAGTTTTCAACCTCCTGATAGACTGCGTGTTCAGTACTTGTGATTAGTGGTTGCATAAACTCTATAGGCCTGACTCTCAGCTCACTTAGGCTGCGGCTATTTAGGGTTAACTCTATTGAAGTCAATGGAGTTGAACTGGTGGGAGAGAGAGGAGCTAAAGTGTCCCCTGTTTGTGTCATCTCAGTTACTCTGAACTTCCTCCTACTGTGAAAAGCAGAGCAGCTCCCACCACCTGTTCCCACAAGCCCCTTTGAACTGTACAACTGCCAAGTGCCAGGCGATTCCACTACGTGCGTTCATTGCAATTTCTCCCTAGCAATCGTTTGCTCTACACAAAGACAAACAAGTTTCTATTTTAAATTCTAATCCATGGCTACTTCATGCCTTTTGGAGAGTGGATGTCCTGGAAATGTCACTGCAGAGCGACATGCTCAAGGGATTAGAGGGGTTTCACTATGCAAATGACACTGCATAGTCACAGATGTTTCTCTGGCCAGAACGTCGGGTGCTGCTGCCCAGGCTTAACTTGCCGGATTTTGAATGAAAAACAACAAAGACCAGATCCTGAGCGGCGCTGAGACTTTGTGAATTCCATTGACTTTGAGTTGTAGGTGTTAATCCCTCTAAGGCTTTGGCCCCAAATAAATAAAGCTACATTCCTCTAGCTCACTCAAAAGGCATTTCCACCTCTAGGCAGCTGAGTTCAACAGTGATTTGGATCTCAGGTGAAAATATGTTTGGTGTTTCCACCCTTCCTGGATATGGATGTTGGCCCACATGTCAAGACAGCCACACAGTTTGACATGGCTGACAATCCTCCTCAGGAAGAGGCTCCAACAGAGAACAGCCCCAAGACACGGTCGCTCAGAATTAAGGGGCCTTGGCAGAGCTGGGTGGTGAGCCCAGAACTGAGACATCAGTGGGGGCGGGGAGGGGGGAGGAGGTGCAAGGTAGGGCTGAAGTGCCTTAGCAGAGCTGGACCAGGGGGAAGATGCCAGATTGGAGGCTTAAGGGATGTTTCAGGTCACGACTTGGGGTACAGCTACACTGCAAAAAAAAAAAAGACCCGTGGCAGCAAATCTCAGCCTAGGTCAACTGACTCGGACTTGTGGGACTAAACTATGGGGCTAAAAATAGCTGTGTAGACATTTGGGCTCAGGCTGCAGCCTGGCCTTTGAGACCCACCTCCCTTACCAGGCCTCAGCACACAGACTCCAGCCCAAGCCCACAGGTCTACGTGGCTATTTTTAGCCCATCAGTGCGAGCCCTTTCAGAAAAAGTCAGTTGACCTGGGTTCTGGGACTGGTGACTGTGGGTCTTTTTTTTTGCATTGTAGACATACCCTATGGTGCATGGGCAGAGCTGTGGGGAGGGGAAGCTTGTACAGAATCTGCCTGAAGTCTATGGGCCTGATTCTCCTTTTGCCCTGCATCTTGTGTTGTCATTTACACCCGCACAAAGTGGGTGTAAGACATTACCAAATCCGAATGTCAGCATTTTACACAAGGGTCAATCGTGACACATGCTGCAGGTCAGAGGAGAATAAGGTTCTCAGGGCAAGATTGTCAGAGTCAGTAGTCATTTTGCATGCCTCTATTTTTGGATGCCTAACTTGAGACAGTTTCCAAGGGCCTAATTTTCAGAGCGTGGGCACTCAGCACTTTCTGCAAATCAGACCCCTCTAAGATGTCTGAAGTTGAGCACCTGAAAACAGCCTCCCTTAGTCACTAGCCACCTCTGAAAATCTAGGCCTGTATCTGCAGTGTTCCTGGACCAAGACATTCACTCTCAAGAGTGAGCCTTGCTCTGGCTGGCTCACAATGACATGCACCAACCACAAAAACTCCTCCTAATTGTGAGTATCCTGAGTGTGTGTGGGGAAGTGTTGAGTTGCACTTTAAAAAAATAAAAATCAATAAACAAAACTGCGGCTCAAGGGGGGCCGCCTGTGTGCTCACCATTAACTGTTTGCTCCTTCCTCATGGCTCACATCTGCTCTGTATTTTGCATCGTGAGGGATTCTGATGCTCTGTGAAGCACAGCAAAGAACTACTGACAAGCTTGAAATTAGAGCTAGCACCATACTAAGCTTCTGGTTACCTAGAGCCTGAGACACACAGAGCCAGTAATTATTCAGGTCATCTAGCAGCTGCGAGAATGTGGGAGAGTGCAGTGCCTTACCTAGTTATCTGAATTTTCCAAATCATAATTTGACTAGAGTTGCCAAACCCTCCAGGATTGTCCTGGAGTCTCCAGGAATTAAAGATTAATCTTTAATTAAAGATTATGTAATGAAACCTCCAAAAGTACATCCAACCAAAACTGGCAACCCTAAATTTGAGTCAAGCACATGGGCCAAACCCTGTTACACCAGAGCAACCTCACTGAAGCCAGCAGGGTTGCTTAGGTGGAAACAAGGGCAGAGGTTTGTCCCTGTTCTCTGAATTGTGTTTACAACTTTAAAGGGTCACAGGCGACCTCTTCATTTTTTTTGTTTCAACTGGAACTGGATTGACTAAAATGCAATGAGCAAGGCTGTCGCACTGTACTTCTGATCCAGGTAGGAGAAGTGATGGGAATCACTCCAGGAAACCTATTCTAGTGGCAATTCCAGATGAAAGATTTTCAGATATGTATTAGTGTGATATCCATCCTTAGATGGTTCTTCCAGCTTCCTGAGCAGGACTTTGGGAACAAGCAGCCAAAAAATCCCAGATAATTTTTACACTGGTGGTACATCTGAGGTTGGGATTTGGGGAGCAGATATTGACAGAAAGTATACATGATCGGGAAAGTTCAGGCATGTACCCCACTACTGCATCTATGTGGAGATGCAACACTATCTAGAGCTATTTAAACAGGGGAGAAGTTAGTGAATTTCAACACATACTAGGTAATACTAAAGGGGCTGTGGGGATAGAATCAAAGGGGAGCAAAGAAGAGAATGATGAGATGGAAATAACTCTTGCATTTAGGAGTGGAGCTGGGTGAATAACTGATTTTTCGGTTTCCCAAAAACTGGGGGCGGGGGGGAAATCTGTTCAGATCGAACCAAATCTAAAAATTTTCAGATTTTTTGGTGAATCAAAAATGTCCCTATTTCAGGACAGGGATTCAAACCATACCTCAGGTAAGTACCCTAACCACAGGGCTAAAGGTTATAAAGGGGGAGGGAGGATGGGTGTGGCAGCAGCACCACCATCACCTCCTCCTTTCCCTCCTCCGGCCATTTTGTGAATTTGCAAAGAGTTTGGGGTCAACCGAAATTCCATTTTTTGTCAAGTAAACGTTGTCCAAAAAATGCTGCCCAGCTCTATTTATGAATTTGATGAAGTGAAGAATCCAGTTTATCCTGGTGTCTTGCTCATGTGAGTCATGATACAACCACAAGATAAGGATATGAATCTCTTGGGGCTTGTCCAAAGTCTTCTAAACCCATGAAACCCGCCAGCGGCTCCTGCAATTTAAATCTCTCTGTGATGAACATTCACCATGGCTACTGTTGATCTTCTCCTGTAGTCTTGCTTTCCTGCCTCTTGTCCGATGATTGCTCCTCAAGTCCCGATTCCTGCCTCCTGCACGCTAATCAGACCAAATGTCTCTTTAGTCTGGGATCATGCAATGGGTAAGGCCAATGTCCATCTAGTATAAGTTTTTCACTCCTTGTTTTTCCAGACCAGATGATTTGCCCACCAGTTTGTTATCCTGCTTCTTGCCATAGCTGATTAAGCCAATGGGCTGTCTAGATCATCATCCTGGCTCTGGACGTGACCATTACCTTCACAACTCCACAATAATCAGTCCAGTCCTCACATGTCAGGGAGGTGAGGCTGAGAATGGCAAGGTGCCCTTCACTCACTTCCCAAAAAGTGACATTAACTCACAGTGCGCTGACAGATTCCTGACTCTAAATTTCTGATTTTGCAGCCTTAAACCTGTTTCCCTTTCTCTTGATAAGGCACCTAAGCCTTGTGTTTGCTGACTAATGCTAACAAATGAGGCCAATTGTTGCTTACTGGAATTACCTTTCAATGAGGAGTTGACACCAAGAGCAATGTGTTTGTTTGCAGCCTGTGGAGGCCCCCGGGAGCATCTATCATCAGAAGAACTACATGTCAAAAGGGGTTTCAGGCTCTGAGTGATTCTCAGAATAGGAAGAAGGAGAGAGGCATGTACAGACCTGTAGCTGGACTCCTGATGTGTCTTTGGTGGAGCTTTCATCTTCCCCTTCTCTTTGTTTCCACAGAGGACTTTGTTCTATAAGATGTGGCTTTTAATTATGAGAGCTGTACATACAATTAGTGGTTTACCTGAAGGGAAATTTGAACCATGTAAATAGGCATCTTTTTGCTATAAACAACATGTAGTAGGCTGGAAGAATTCTCTTTTGATATTTTCCAAGGTGGAGAAGGACACGTATGCGTTAGAAGATTCAATCCAGCTAGTTAAGGTTTTACTGGAGGAAGGAGTTTAGCAGATCTAAGTGCCACTGGCAGCATCATAACAGGTAAGGTGAGAGAGAGTCAGCTAGCAATCACAATATAGGCAAGAGAGGTGACATCAAAGAGAAATTCCACTAGGCCCTTTAGCGGTTAGTAAACCGTGTATATACAAAACACTAAAGGAAGTGTAATAACATCTTCCTATTATATGGGGCCACGCTGAAGGATCATAAAGCACTGTGCAAACTGCAGATGTAAACACTAGGTTTGGTCTCTATTCCCCCCCCCCCCCGTTCAATTTAATGAAGATCTTCAGAATTTTGAAATGCCTGTCATCTCGCAGGATCGCAAACAGACCCAATTTTTGACTTTTATTGCAAAACCAGTTTTCAGCAAATGAAAAATTTCAATTGAGAAAATTTTTGATTAAAATAATGTTGCAAAAATGTTATGAAGATGGAACATTTTGAAAAAGTCCAGGTTTTTTTTCATTTTAGAAAAAAGTATATTTTTCAAAGAAAAAATAATTTCATTTGAAAAGTTTCAACCTGCTACAGTAAACACCAGGTATGATAATAATAATAGCCAGCACTTACTCAGGCAGAACTGAGATATAAAGATATTTTAATGTAGCCAGCTAGTATAGAAGTTATTTGAGTGCCCGTAAGAGTAGTTTGGAGCAGAGACATAACCAATGTCTCAGTATAAACTCAGGGCCAGATCTGCAGCTGGTGAAAATCACTGTAGTTCCCTTGACTCCACTGGAGCTATGCTGATTTACATCAACTGAAAATTGGGCCCCCACGTTCTGTTCTGTTTCTGGAAATATCTGCAGGTAAAAAATAAAAAGGCTGGATGGAGAGCAGCAAAGAAGGTTTTGCCTGAGAATGAAAAATAAAATCCTCTGCATTATCTAAATCATTCCCTTAGGTGATGGGGCTCCACTGGGAGGTAATTGATCCTGATGGAGGAGTGAGTCTGCAGCCGGCCTCATCTGTCTCCTGGCAGAGCCCCGTTTTGGGGGGGGGGGGGGGAGAGGAGGAGGCATTGCTTCATTAGAAACCAACTGAATGTTTTAAGTTCATCTCTGCCTTCTGCTGGGAAGAAACATCATTAAGCACCCAGAACTGACCAAGGCTGCGGACATTCAAATTGCAAATTCCTGTTATTAAAACTATAAACTGTGAGACCATTAAAACAAGGGAGGGGGCTGGTGGTTATGAGATTTAGTAACACTTTGCTCTTCTAATCTCGTCTCAATGTCCCTGCAGGGATTTCAGATCGTGTAATCCTCCAAAATGACCCAGGCAGCTAGTTTCCCCCCTCTTGCAGACAGGCCAATAAATAATATATGTCTCTCCATATGTAGAATTCTTCTCAGTGTAAATTCTGTTCTCTTTGCTATCCCAGGCTCACAACATTGCAGGCTCCTTTACGCACATAATGAGCATCTGCCTTGTGCTAGAAAGAGAACCAAAAAAATTGGTTTTGAGCAATGCTTGTAGGGACAGTCCTGTACCTTGATCTAAAGTTGTGCAATTACCATATTGCTCGAAAATGTTGCAATCTGCAAATGTTTTAATTACTACTATTGTGTTTGTTGGTTTGTGTTACAATATTTCCTAGGAACCCCAGGCCAGGTTCTGTGGTAGGTGCTGTTAATGCAACTACAGAGAAGACAGTCCTTGCCCCAGGGAGCTCACAGTGTATGGTCAGACAGGGCAAAACAGATAAATGGGGGAGGGGGTTGAGAGGAGGAGGTAACAATAGAAAGAGCAGAGTTTAGTGGAAATCAGCAGTCACAGCAAAGCAGATGTTGCCATTTAATGCTGGTTGGAGAAGCGCCGTCCTGCCTATGTGAATGTCTGTGTGCTTCATAGGCAGTATAAGATATATTGGCCCGATTCTCAGAGGCTTCTATTAATTATAATGGGAGTAGTGATTGCTCAGCATCTTTGAAAATCTGTCCCGCAGAGTCCTATGGAGCACAGAGCTTACCCATCTTCCATTTCACATCGGCATCTCTGCAGATTTTACCTTTGAACATCTCTTTTCCCCTTGCCCATGTTTCCTTTTTCGTCTCGCCTTCTGCTTTTGGCCTTGGGACTCAATCCTGAGAAGAGCGAGATGATTATGTGGGGCTGGGGGAAGCAACCGGAGGGAGTTGGCAGGGGTTATAACAGTTCCCCTAACTGAGGTGTTTGGCCCATTATCTGTAAGCAATATTTGCAAGTTGGGGGGCTGATTAGATTCCCAGCTGTATTTAGATAACCAAACAGCAGCTGTAACCAGGACAAACTTCTGGCTATGAGGTTACAGCCCATGCTGTTGGAAGCACACCTGGCTCCTGTGAGCCATGGTTGGGAATGAGCCTTCAATGCACTCTACACGAGTGGAGTCACTCCAGATTTACTCCCATCTGGTGGAGAGCAGAGTTTAGTCCTAGGATTCTAGGGTAGTTTCGTTTGTACCACTGCACTGTTACGGAGACATGCATCTGAAGGGGCTGAGACTATAATGAAGAATGTTTATTTTGTCTGTAACCCAACTGGCTGATTCACTGTATTTCAAACCCCTGCAAGTAAATAAATGAGAGGAGTCTGCTTTCCCCCTCTACGCTACAGCGTGTATACATGAGTGTTATTTCGTCTATCAGATTCCTGTACAAAAGACACTACCGGACCATTAATAATCTGGAGAAACACCTTGAAACTTGACTCAATGAGGGCACATTGCAAATGGACTCTAATGGCTTTTATTTCTCATCCCCGTCATCTCAGATCTAATCGGCCACCTTCTCATTTTTTATCCTATCGGCTCCCCTCTAAAATCATCCAGCAACTCTTCCCACAGTGCTGTGCAGAGCACCAAGGGGCTGAGTGACGGGGTCAGCAATTATTTATTAGCAAAGAGAGGTCAGTCGTATCATGTAGCAGTGAGCGGAATCCTAGAGCAGAGGGGAGAGGATTTGGTGAATGTTGGCTGCTTTGCACCCTGGTGGGGGCCAGAACCAAAGGGAGGGGAGAGGAAAGGGGACGGATTTTGTCTTAGAAGGCAAATATCATTCCAGGCCACAAAAGGGCTTTTCCTCTGGAAACAGCAGCTCTTTTTCATTCTGTGGCCCTCAAGAAAAGACTTCACAGAATAGGAGAGGCCTCACGGTCACTGGCCACAAGAATGGGCTCCCTACAGAAACCATCGGGGTTCAGCCCAGAACTGTAGTCTATAAAGAAATAATAGAAAAGGGTCTGAACTGGATCCCTGGGTACTGACATGCCTGAACTTTAAAGTGGTTCTCCATTTCTGAGCTGAACCAACCCCTTGATCCAGGATGTGATTCAAAAGCTGGAACCTAGTCACAAGTAGACAGCTTGGGCACCTTGCTATAAATGAATAATAATGCTCAGGATTCATAGTATAGCTCTTCTAATCTGCTGAATGCTTCACAAATATTAACTAGTTATTTAATTAAGCCTTACTTGCCTCTAGACAAACCTGGTTTGAATTCCAAGTGTGAAATGAAACACAAAACCAGACTATTTGCTCTTAGGTTTGGGTTTCACTGAGAACATTTCCCATGGCTCTAGTAATTACTTTAATTGGACTTGGGCCAGGGGACTGGGGTTAGCATCTCTAGGCTTACAATGGGATAATTAATTATCTTAAATGGTCAAGGCCTTGGGTCTCTATCTCACAAAGCAACAGGCTTTTTAAACGTTTTTTGGAAAACAAAGCAAAGGCTATTCGGTTCTCTTTCCTCTCAAAAAATAAATCAAAGGAAAAACTCCCCACCCCTTAAGATATTGAACAAGCATCAACTGCATTCCAGTATATTAATTGGGTCCTGGATAAGAACATGATAGATAGATAGATAGATAGATAGATAGATAGATAGATAGATAGATAGATAGATAGATAGATAGATAGATTAGATTAGTTACAGAGGAGAGCTGGGAAGCAGCCACCTGAGATATACAATTCAACAGCATGTGGCTCTTGGAGAGAAGTCTTAAGCCCTTCCCATCTTAGCCCACCTGATATTACAATCTGTTCAGAGATCCCATTATTTCTGTTTTATTTGGTTACACAAACATTGACTTAAGAAATATTTCCCAACCCTGTGGTGGGAATCCAATCTGGTTTTCATAGACAATGACTAACATTCCTCTTTCAGGAGGGGAGGAGATATAAGACTTTTGACTCAAGGTTGTTGGCGTTTTTTTTCTCTTCACTCCTTCTTCTAAGCATCTCTTTATTCATCACTTCAATTACCTAATCGTAAATTTCTTTAGGGCGTTACTTGGAAAGAAAATTAGCATCAAAGCTTGGCAGTAAATTCAGGGGCTTTTGGAGCAGGTCCAATCCGTTTCACCTGTGATTAATTAGATGATTTTTTTTCTTTAAGTGCCAGAGGGCTGTTGGGGTCTTTAAGCAGTTACATGACTGCTGGCAGCTCAGGAAATATGATTGATGTATTAGTCTAACGTTAGGGGCTGCAGCTTCTTTTTGGTGTGTGCCCGTGTGCATGACAGCATGTGTGTTTCTGTGTGTGAAATATTGGTATAAGACTAGACCAAAATTTTCAAAAATGGAGGTGTGAACGTAAGCCCCTAAATCTACATTTAGGCTCCTATAAAAGTGTCCTGATTTTCAGAAACGCTGGGCCACCAGCAGCTCCTGTACTAATGGGAACTGCTGACTGTTCAGTGTTTCTGAAAATCAGGCCACTTATTCTGGCATATAAATATGAGCCTTCGGCCAAGATTTTCCAAAAGGACTAGGGGTTTTGGATACCCAATTTGAGACACCTTAAAGGGGCCTGATTTTCAGAGGGTGGGTGCTCAGTAACGAAAAATGGAGGCACCCAAAATTATTCATAACTATTAAATAACTTGTTCCAAATTTATGTAGCTATTTCTGAAAATTCAAGCTCTTATGTAAGTGGGATGGGGAGGGGGCGAGGCTTTCATGTCAACGGATGTTTTAAAAGGCAGGATGGATTCAGAGACACCAGCCAGCATCTGTTTCTACCCAATGTCCTTGCATAAAAACACAAACTTCAAGAGTAGCACACCAGGGGCTCCTGGCAAAGGGACTTGGCTGGGGAAGAAGGAAAATGCCCACAAGTCAATAGAGATTAAGTTCCCGAACAGTAACAGGACTAAGTAACATGGCAGCACTTTTTCAGAAGCCTCCAGTAGTGCGAGTCTGCTAGAGGAAGAACGCAAGGAAAAATAAACAAAACCAACCCCCCCCCCCCGGCCAGTGCCTGAGAAACAAAAATACGGGGCTTTTCCTCTGGGTCTGATGGTGCATCTTGGCTTGTTCTGTATCTGCCACCCAGACAGTAAGCTCTCTGGGGAAAGGACCATCCTTGTCTGTGTCTCAGACTGGGCCAACTTGCAAGTACGTTGCCAGTGCTAATCAGACATTAATTTTTAATGTCGTTAAGTGGAAATGTGTCAGCAACAAAGACTGCTGGCATTGGCAGCCCCAGAGAGAGGTCAGGGATTGAATTGAGACTGAACTCCCCTCTCTCCCCTACCGCTCGTTACGGGTGAAGCTCAGTCATAGAACCATAGGGTTAGAAGGGACCGCAAGGGTCATCTAGTCTAACCCCCTGCCAAGACGCAGGATTTGTTGTGTCTAAACCATCCAAGACAGCAGGCTATCCAGCCTCCTTTGGAAAACCTCCCGTGAAAGGCAGTCTGTTCCATCAACGGTTGTGTGGCGAGGGATAAGGAGAAGAGTGCAACTCCTTCGTTTTCCACCTGTGTGAAATTCACGCAGAGCCAGGGGAAAAAAATTGAGAGACCAGAAAAAAATCCAAGATTCGATTAAAGGTTTTTTTGGAACTTTTAATGAAGAGCCAACCGCCCAGGAAATCGCAGCGATACCTTTCAGGCAAAACAACATCAGCTCCATCCTTGGTTTCCCATTTCCGCCACCCATGGGACCCACCCCCCTAGGCCACTGGGGTGCATGCTGGGTAGCAGTGTGACACCAGAGGCCTTCTCCCACAAGCAGGGCAGACAATGGCTGAGGTTGATGGACAGGAGCAGCAATGAATAGGCCCCCTCTCCCTAGTGGATTGGAGAATGGCATGAATGGATGGAGGCAGGCAGCAGTGCAGAGCCTTCTGCCCTGCAGTGGAGCAGGTAACATCTGGCGGGGGTCACTGGCCAATGATTCATTACAGGAGAGACTTCATGCTGCTCTGGCATGACTCTGGTGTCAATTACTTGGAATTTGGCTGAGGAGATGAACATTTCTGCAGCTCTCAGGTGGGACGCGTATTCTGGGTGAGTGGCCATGTGTGCTCAGAGGTGCTGCTCCTGCTGCCACGTATCATTGCCGTCCAAGTGCCCTCAGATGGGTGAGGAGAAGCCTGCTTGTATAAGGAAATGGTTCTTCAGGCCCCTTGTGAAGTAGCTTATCTCCACGGGGGCTCTCCCTGCTTGGACAATAATGAAACTCAGTGTTAGCAGCCACCTCTTGTTTTGTCAATGCCCAGCTGGCCTCATCCAACATTTATAGAATCTGGGATTCTCACCAAATATCTGTCAGTCAGCACCTGCCACATGCTGCACTGTAAGACCCAACACAGGGCACAGCAGTGACACCCCTCCCCCTCCCTATGCTGGATTACAGGTAATGGGGGAAGGGGAAGAGGCAGCGTGGGGCTGGCGAACAAGTTACAGGCCAAAAAACCACAGAGCTAGCTGCATGTGTGTATGCGTGTGCCTGTGTGTCTCCACAAGCATGGGCTGTGAGTGTAGGGGTGTGTAGGATCTGCACATGTGTATGTGTGTGCTTAGGGTGACCAGACGTCTCGATTTTATAGGGACAGTCCCGATATTTGGGTCTTTGTCTTATACAGGTGCCTATTACCCCCTCACCCCTGTCCTGATTTTTCACACTTGCTATCTGCTCACCCTAGTGTGCATGATGGATGTCCCCAGGTATGGGCAGTGTACACACGTTTGTGTATGTGTATGGGTGTTCTTACATGGGTGGCTGTGCGTGTCTGGATAAGTGTCTATGCAGGTCCGAGTGCACACACGGGGAGTTTACAGGCACAGATGCCCAGTTGCCTGCCCAAAGATGCCAATTCCTCACCTACCAGCCTGAGAGCTCTCTGTCAATCATACCATAGTGTGGCCCAGTGGACAGGACACATGCATCTGGGAGTCAGGTGACCTGCTCTCTGTCCCTCGCTCTGCCACTGACCTGCTGGGAGCAATTAGGGAAGTCACTTCCTCTCTCTGTGCCTCAACTCCACCCTCCGTATGAAGGGGACGGTGACACTCACACCTTTGTAAATTGGTTTGACATTGTGTGTGCAAATTGCTGCACAGTAATTTTATTAATGTGCCCTCGCTGGCAGCCAGCCAGCTCTGAAAACGTCATTGCTTTCAGCATGGCGCTCTTAGCCCTGGGCGCTCTCCACCAGAGGGATATTATAAATGTGTGCCTGGGGAGAGGAACAAGGAAGTCCATACTCCCTCAGGGGTTAAGGACTTTAATAGCCCCTACTCAGTCTCTGGGGGGGAATGAATTATCAGGCACTCTCCACATAGATCAGAGGCTTAGAATTGAGTGGGAGAGAGGCAGCATGGCCCAGTGGATAGGGCATTAGACTGGGCATTGGGAGAGGTGGGTTCTCTTGGGTGGCCTTGGCAAGTCACATCACATGTGTTCCTCTCCCATTCTTTTTCTGTTTTTCTGTTTTCCCCATGTTTAGATTGTCAGCTCTTCTGGGCAGGGACTGCCCCTCGCTATGTACGTGCACAGCCCCTGGCACAATGGACTTCTGATCTCCTTTGGAGGCCTTGAGGTGCTACAGTACTAATTAAAAATAATAATCTGTCTTTCAGCCACACAGGTGACCTTTGCAGCTTAGGGCAGAGCCAGATCAGCAGGGCAAAGTCAAGGGGTGGGGAGATTGGACGTCTATTGTCTGTCCTGTGTCTGCTTTATGGAAGTCACCCACCAGGGCTTTTGTCCCTGGCTCTAAACCCTTAAAATAAATAGAAACCATAAAAAAACCCTTAAAATAAATAGAAACCAGACCAATGCATTAGAAGATCCTGGAGCTGAAGAATCAAAGTCGACAGCTTCAGAGCTCACATGCACACACACAGAGAGCCTCTCCTACACCTTTGCTTCTTGCAGTTTTGTGACAACAGAGATTATTTCTCACTGGAATAATGCAGCATTTGTTGACATAAAAAAAATGTCCTCTGCTTTGCTTGAACAGCACATGCCGTCTTGATCAGCTGTCTGAGGCGCCTCATCTGTACAAAGCATTAAACCTGTCTAACATCAAAAGCAAGGTAAGACAGGCTACTCTGATGCTCCACAGCACATGCCTAACATGATTATTGCAGAATCTTCCTGGTGATAATGGACTTATGCAAAGGAGCCCTTGACCCATTAACGCTTTTACCTTTCTTAGAATCCCCCCCTCCCCTTCTTTCTCTCCTGCAAAGCAAAAATACATTTGCACATAAGTAACCAACCAAATAACAAGCTGGAGTAAGCAATGGGAAACCCACCCAGTCCCCCCTCCTGAAAAAGAACCCTTCCAGGGATAAGAAGTAGCAGCTGTCAGGTAAGGTGGGTGGAAATATGCCACAGAGGGAAAGCTCTCTCACTTGAGATGGCTTTACTCCTTTTTCACTTCCCACATCACCCCTTTATCTTCCAGAAATCTTATGAATGTATGAAAATAGAGCATCTGTCACCTGTCATCAGCCATGCTGATGACTGACAGCCACTGTAATGTGACTGACAGTCCCACACAACTAAGGAGCACTTGGAGGCAAAGTACATAAACAAACAAACAAAACTAGCTTCAGGCTTTTCTTTTAGCTAGAAAGAAAAAGGGCTGATTCACCCTGGGGTTATTCCAGTTTTGCACCATGTAATGTAACCCCATGGTAAATTAGGCCTGGATTGTTTAATGTGTCTTGCAGCTGGATAAAACAGAGTTCTGAGAACTGTAGATACTGCAATAATGAAGAAGCCCCTCCAATATTTATCCATCCATTCTAAGGAAGGCTGATGATTTGGGACAAAAGGAAGGTTGAAACTCTGCTGGCAAGAAAAAGTCTAAATTTCTCACATGCTTTGAGGGGGCCTGAACATGGGGAACCTCTGAATGAGCAGACTTTGATGTTCTTCAGAGTTCTTTTGGTTAAAATCTCTTCTCAGTGTGCAGTAGCCTGTTAGAGAAGCAAATAAGATACCTGTGTGAATGTTTTTTTTCTTTTTAAGCAATAGAACAATAATGAATGAAAAAACAATGGTGCTTCCATTCCTCATATGTGCCTGGATTTGGCTGAGGAATCTGCTCCTGACATTGAAAATGGATCCAGACAAACAACAATGTAGGTGGTTAGCAGTGAGCTTTGTGTTCGAGGAGTCCACAGGCTACATGTAGAGTCAGAATTTACTGCCTCTCCTTCCCCTTACTAGGGTTTGACTTACAAAGACAACGCAAAGTCCTGCCCAAGAATTCATCCCAATCTAAGTTGTTCCGTGGGTTCCTACCTCAAGACCTCTCAGTCCACTCCCTAGGTCTTCTCTGTCTTACACTTAGGGCAGGTCTACACTACTGCTTAAATTGATAAAACTTTCATTGCTCAGGGGTGTGAAAGACACCCCCCTAAGTGACCCAAGTGGCAGTGACCGAAGTACTGTCCACACCAGCGCTATGTTGGCGGGAGACACTCTCCTGCTGACACAGCTTCCGCCTCTCACAGAGATGGAGGAATTATGACTGTGGGAGAGCACTCTCCCATCGGCATAGCGCATCTTCACCGGACGTGCTACAGTGGCACAGCTGCACCGATATAGCTGTGCCAGTGTAGTGCCAATGTGTAGCCTTGCCCTCAGGCTACCTATTTATGATACTTAAATGGCCCTGTTATCATAGAATCTGAGAACCTCGCAATTTTTAATGTACTTATCCTCACAGCACCAATGTGAGGCAGGGAAGTGCTATTATCCCCGTATTGCAGATGGAGAACTGAGGCACAGAAAGGTGAAGTGATTTACCCAAGGTCAGACAGGCAGTGTGTGGCAGAGAAGGGACCTAAGTGCTGATCTCTCAAATCCCAGGGAAGGACCCTAATCATGGGACCATCCTTTAAGACCCAAGACCTCTCATTCAGGGGAGCTCTGTCCTGAGACCTGCTTTCTCCTTTTCTATTCCCCTCCAGGCTTTATACTGAAGGCAGATGTTTTGGGGAAGGGCAAGCTGTCTCCAAGAGAGAACATTAAACTCTTCCTTCTCTGATACAGTATGGGGTTTGTCCAGTCCATCTCAGCAAACAGTGCAGCTCATGAGTGAACCAGTCAACAGTACTACTCAAATAGGCCAGTGACCAGCCAGCAGATACTATAGATATCCCAATACCATAGATCTGCATTCCAGCTTGTGACTTAAAGGCAAACGGCCAAACAGCCATCCCCCTGAGCCATCCAGGTCCCTTGGTTTGGCTTCTTTTTGAATATTTACTTCTCTCAGACTTATGCATGAGCCGCAGTGAAAATCAATGTGAAATCAATTGACCATGTTAAAGAGTAACTAACACATTAAGATAATCACTTTTTGCGCTTGAAAATAATTGGGCTGTGCTAGTCTGTTGTGGAAGGAAGCAGAATCCATGCCATCTTGGTGAGTTTTCTTCTTTTCTCTGTATAAGAAGTTGCTGTCCAGCCCTATCTCCACCAAAGGGGCCCTGCTGCACAGTGACAGGCTTGCAAAGTTTCTCTTCAAATTATAAGTCTGGGATTTATGTATTTATTTTTAAAGAGCAATGACACAAAAGTTTTAGTTAAGTGCCCAAAAGTTAGGTGCCTTCTCTAAACTAACTGGACCTTCTGAATCTGGGCAAAAAAGTTCATGGTAGTTCTAATTTCACTGAGAGCAGTTTTGCTATCCTCCATTGAAGCCATGTTGATTTTGGGCTGCACAAAAGGGGTTTGTGTGGAGGATCTCATGATAAGTTAGCTGGTTCCATAGCAAGAATCACTGAGTGAAATTCTAAGACCTGTGTTATGCAGGAGGTCAGACAAGATGATCACAATGGTCTCTTCTGGATTTAAAATCTATGAACGGATCAAGCAAAACACACCCTAAAAAAAACCCACATCACTGAGTGATGGAAATTCCCAGCGTGTGTTGCGGAACCATTGAGCTGTAATCACTGAAGGACAGATTATCTAGGTTTGCCTGTGAATCTCCATCCCCCTCCCAGAGATTAGATCTGTTACACTCACGTACCTTTTCAAAAAACCTTTTGCATTTAATTTCTGTCAGCACCTTATTCTCACCTGCCGCAGGTGAGACTCCACCTCAGAGTCTGCCACTTACACAGTAATTAGTGCAATCTCATGGGATTTGTGTATGCATGCGTGCAGCTGGTTTTCTTACCCATCCCTCCTTCTGAGAGGGATTTTTCACCAACTTGCTCTGGAAACATCATGAGCCACAACAGCTCCACAAACAGACCCGACTAGAGCAGACTGAAGGAGTTTTAAAAACAAATGATCTAATTGCTGCTAGTTAAAATAATACAGGAGTAGCTTGAAGTACGCTGCAGAAGGATGATTGTGTGGTTAAGGGACTGGACTGGGAGTCAGGAGACATAGAGTTGGTTCTTAGTTCTGCCACAGACTCACTGTGTGACTATGGGCATGCCAATTAATATCTCTGTTTCATTCCTCCATCTGTAGAAATGGGAGAAGAATATTCTCGTCTTCCCATCTTTTGACTGTCTTGCCTATTTAGATTGTAAGCTCTTCAGGGCAAGGATTGAGTTACTTTTTGTCAGTACTGAGTCTAATATAATGGGTTCCTGATCTCAGTTGTGGTCTCAGTGCTACTGAAAACAATAATAAAATAAAATAATAATAATAATAAAGAACCCTAGGTCTCTACTTTTAAATTCCAAGGGAACCCAAATGTGTTTATGTAAAATAAATTCCATTTTCTATATTGGCTAGGAGACATTCTCTGTTGGAGGCAGGATCCTGGACTAGATGCAGTACTGAAATGCTGTAGCCTAGCAATTTCTATATTTTTAGGGATGTGTGCAAGTTCCAGTGTACAGATTTGCCTTTGAGGCTATATCTATAGTGGGTGTTTTTTTCCTACCGAAAAACCAGCCTACAGTCTTGGTCAAGTTTCATTCTACAAAGAGCTGGCAAGGAAAATGGGTGCTTCCTGTGTTATTTTGTTTCCTCTGAGCAGGTTTCTCCCATCCCTACTTGCAATCTGTCCTGAACTGAAAATGCATGATGATTAGTTTGTTCCAAGAGAGTTGAGTCTGAGTCATAAAGCTCAGATCTGTCTCCAAACCCAAGACTTCCCCAAAGTTCAGGAATGGTCCCATAAGAACATAACAATGGCCATACTAGATCAGATCAATGGTCCACATAGCCCAGAAGCCTGTCTTATGACAGTGACCAATGCCTGGTGCTTCAGAGGGAATGAACAGACCAGGACAAATTATTGAGTGATCCATCCCCTGACATCCAATCCCAGCTTCTAGCACTCAGAGGTGAAGGGACACCCAGAGCATTGGCTTGTTATTAGCCGTTGATGGACCTATCCTCCAGCAACTTATCTAATTCTTTTTTGAATCAAGTTATACTTTTGGCCTTCACAAAATTCCCTGGCAATGAGTTCCACAACTTGATTGTGCGCTGTGTGAAGAAACATTTCCTTTTGTTTGTTTTAAACTTGTTGCCTATTAATTTCATTGGGTGACCCCTAGTTCATGTGTTATATGAAGGGGTAAATAACACTTTTTTGTTCACTTTCTCCGTACCAGTCATGATTTTATAGACCTCTATCATATCCCCGTCATTTGTCTCTTTTCCAAACTGAACAGTCCCGGTCTTTTTAATCTCTCACTTCACATGGAAGCTGTTCCATCCCCCTAATCATTTTTGTTGCCCTTCTCTGTATTTTTTCCAATTCTAATATATCTTTTGTGAGATGGAGCGATCAGAACTGCATGCATTATTTGAGGTGTGGGCGCACTATGGATTTATATGGTGAAATTATGGTATTTTCTATCTTGTGATATTTTCTGTCCATCTGGACTGTTGGTTCAAGCCTGTCTCTAGATGCTTATTATTATTATTATTATTATTTGTTTCATGGTAGCACTTGGATCCTAGATCTGGGTCCCATTGTGCTAGACTCTACACATGGTAAGAGATAGACCCTTACAAAAAGAGCTTACAATCTAAATAGACACAGGGCCAATTATTATCCTTAATTTACAGATGGTGAATTAAATCAGAGAGATTAAGTGATTTGCCCTGATCACACAGAGTGTTTGTGGCAGAGCTGGGAAATGAGCCCATATCTCTTGAATCCCAGTTCAGTTCCTTAGCCTTCCTCTCAATAACGGTATAAGCTTGGATGTGTCCATTGCATAGGCCAGAGAGAACTGGCACACTCCTTCATTTAATTCAACCCTTTTTTTCCCCTTTAAAATAGAAAAAGGACTAAGACTTTCTTCCTGAGCTTCAGGGATCTGTTAATTGTCTCCCTAGTAAAATTACAGAGAGTCGGCTGCCTGATAATGATTGTAAATGTCAGAGACTATCAGGTTTACCTTGTGACGTCCCTGGGGAGCTTGCAGTTAGTTTAGTCTGAACTCTGCTTCAGCTGTTCGGGTTCCTTTCTTCTCGGCATGCGGTGGCTGGACTCAAGCTGCAGTCTTTCAAACCTAATTAGCGTTAGGGGAAGAGGGAAAAAAAACAACACCCTTTCTCCTTCCCTTGGCTGACTTTGTAATGTAAGGACAGAGCCTAATTTATGCCACAAGTTCCTTTTGAGTTTTTATATTTCATAGCAATATCTTCAGTTAACTGTGAGGTCCTTTCTCCCTCGGCATGGTAAAGAGACACTAATCTCCCAAGAGTAGTTAATTATGGTTGTTCCATGCGTTGCTCAGCAGAGATTCCAGTATCTTCTGCCTCCTATTAGAGAAAAGATATCATCATAATACCCAGGTGTGGTATTAGCATTTGAGCTCGTCAACATCTTGAAATGTCAACAACAATTTAATTTTCAAAATCCATCTTTCACCCAAAAAGTAAAGCAAAACCACACAAAAATGACAACAATTCCCTCCACATGCCCACATTTGGACCAACTCTAGAGTTGGTTGGCCTTTTTTTGAATTTTGTTTTTTTATTTTTTTTAAAAAATCACATTTTGAAATTTCAAATTTTGAGGAACTGGGAATATTTTCTGGGAGAAACGGCCTGATCCTCTAGCCCTTTTTCCTGAGCCTCTCTAACTGTCATGCGTTTTTTGAATTTCTTTGTTCAACTGTCCTTTGCCCAGATCCTTAGCCCTCCAACTGACCCATTTGTTGCTGTTGTTGTTTTACACTTGAGAAGAGCAGCTAGCCAGGCAAGGAAGCTTTTCTCCCTTGGCACAACTGGCTCCTATAAGATGGATGTGGGGATTACCTTCTCTGAAGTATCAGGTATTGGCCATAGGCAGAACACTGGGCTTGAAGGACAGATAGTCTAACCCCACATGGTATGTTTCAAAGAATCGATATCCTATATTTACTTGGGAGAAGGCTCAAAAATAAAGGGAAAGGGGGAAATGAGATGGTAAACGAAAGATTAGAGGGAAAGACAGAATGGAAGAGAGACAAATCAGAAACATGTATTTCACAATTAGGAATGCACTGGGGTGCTCCCTCTGGGTCTGCTGCTCCATTGAAGTCAATGGGAGTTTTGCCACTGACTTAACAGGCACAAGGCCAAGCTCTCCACGCCATCTTCCGTACAAAGGCAGCAGATAGCTACACTTGGCTCTGCCCCTCTTCTATCCCTGTTTCTGTCTAGAAGAGAAAACTGTTACATGCCTTAGCTGTGTGTGTGGCCTGAGAACCAAGGGAGATACCTTGTCAGTGAAAAGTGGGTAATGCTAATTGGGGGCAGATGGGTTACTTTCAAAGGTAGAGTTGGGAACTGGGAGCCCAACTTCCATTGAACTTCTCTGCGAGCGGGGTGTAGCCTGATGATTATTTTGAGGTGCAAAATGCACTTGTCACTAATAACAGCCTCTTTCTTTGGTGGCTACTTAGAGATTAATTATGAAGAAGATGATTGGTGAGACATATAAAGAGATTTCATGAATTTTATTAATACCACGATCAGTATAAGCAAAATCACAGAATTAGAAAAACACAAACAGCAGCAGAATCCACATCTTGTATACTCATGAATCCATGGGGCTGTGGGTTCCCCTTAAGGAGAGAAAAGCATTAAGGTTGACACCATCCTGTCATCCTGAATTCTTGCCAAGGCTCAGGTTCAATACCCCTTTACGCACCTATTCCCACACCCGCCTACTTCTGAGACCATATTTGATTACATCTTGACCTTTTTGTCTATACTTGGGCATTTAGGCTATCTATTTTGGGTATTCCCACTATTGTCATAAGGATTTGCTCAGGTAGAAGGTTCTCTGTTCAATGACATTAAGGAAGTCTGGGCTAAATACAGCCTTTGCAGTCTAACAGTCTATCACAGGATACATACTGCTAAATCTTTTAACCCAAGGTTACTTATGTATGCTAACTTACAATAGGCCTAATGTGGCCTCATGCTAACAATTACTACTACTAGGCCCCAAGCTAAGCACTGTGCCCCAGATCTACTGCAAAACCAATTTGAAAATAATCCTTACATTTCTTTGGTTACTCCTATTTTGCATGAGAACTTGAGTTTCATTGGTGTTAATTTAGAAAGAGTTAAGATGCTTGCTAAGATATAAATGATTATTTACCTGATCATCTGAGTTCAGGTCATGGGTAAAAGGTTAACATGGATGCCTAACTTCTGTAGGCACTTTTGAAAATCCCAGCCTGTGTGGCTACACAGCTGCTCATATCAGTGTTTAAGCATTTCAAACTGCCTGCTACATCCCTAGGAAAAAATGACCAAGAAAGCTCATTGTGGGGTCTTAGTAACCAATACATTCTTTTTTATTTCCACAATCTCACTTAATTTTGCTTTATGGAACTGTCCGTATGGCTCTGATGCCTCCTTGGTGAAAGATCCTCCTCACAAACTGACAGGTCACTAGTTGCTGTGGTGCTGAATGGGACAATGCAAAACACCATATCCGTAGGTAACATCTTGAAATCACTGGGGGGCCGAGCAATTGCATACCTGGAAAAGCACCAGAACATGAGAATCCAACAGCTCTGTGGGGTCCTTTGACCTTTGCTAAGTAATGCTCAGGATAGCTAGGGAATAGCATCTTTTTGCAATGTTTAACTGCACTTGAAAAATCCTTTTGAATAATTAGAACAGAGGTCAGCAACCTTTGGCACGCGGTCCATCAGGGTAATCCACTGGCGGGCCGTGAGACATTTTGTTTATGTTGACCATCCGCAGGCACAGCCTCCCGCAGCTCCCAGTGGCCATGGTTTGCCGTTCCTGGCCAATGGGAGTTGTGGGAAGGGGCAGCCAGCACGTCCCTGCGGCCCGCTGTTTCCCACAGCTCCCATAGGCCACAGCCACTGGGAGCTGCAGGGGGCCATGCCTGTGGACGGTCAACGTAAACAAAATGTCTCACGGCCCGCCAGCGGATTACCCTGATGGACCGCGTGCTGAAGGTTACCAACCCCTGAATTAGAAGATGCATACTATAGTGTACCATTCATAGGGCTTTCTTCTGCACTCACTTATACCTAGGAATAAGATATAAATTTTTAATTGGGGTTAATTAATCACTGGAAGAGATTGCCAAAGGATGTGATAAATGCTTTATCCCTTGAAGAGTGGGTGTCTTTTTAAGAGAGTTGCTCTAGTTCAACCAACATTTTTGGCTCATTGCAGGAATCACTGGGTGGGATTCTCTGGCCTTGGTCATGCTGGAGATCAGATTAGATGATCATTGTGCTCTCTTCTGACTTTAAAATCCGTGGAATCTATGAACTTGGACAACCCCACTAACATCACACTCTGGCCTCTCGCTGAAGGCCAGTGTTCACATGTAAAGAATAATCAGATATTAAATAAGCATCGTTGTCTCTCATGCTACCCCATAGTAGGCACCGTAACCGCCACAAAAGTAGATATATCTAAAGGTCTCTGTTCAGGGGATACCCAGAGCCATAACAAGGGTGCAAATCTTGACTCAGACTGGGGAAGGGACCAGGATTATGATATCATGGAGGCACAGCACTGGAACAGCTGGGGCTGCTCTAGTTTAAGATTTAGGTTAGCATCTGAGCTTCAAGTCAAGACTGAGGTGTCTTGTTAGAGCCATGTGAAGGCTTCATCTGCCTGCACTGCACATGTAATTAGCAAATCTGTGACTCCTTTGTTTTCATGAGCACTCCAAAATTGATTGTATCTCCTTGCCCACCATCTAAAATAATTGCAGCATTAAGATTATGATTGATTAAACAGATTTTTTTGGATCTTTCTTGCCCAGCTCAAACTGAAGTAAATATAAAACACAGTTTCAAATAAAATGCACTCCCCTATTCCTGTATGGATTGGGCTCTTCTGTCAGACGGTAGAGTCCAAAGCAAAGGATTCCAAACAAGTCTAATGCTTTGCAGTAAATGTCTCCAAAGGAATCCTGCAGTGAGAGAACAAAAAGTACTCTTAGCTGGAATGGTCATTCAGCCCTCTGGTGAGATCAGTCCATTAGCAGATTTATTATTATTTATTATTGGTATTTCAGTAGCACCGAGGAGCCCCAGTCATGGACCCCACAGTGCTTGATGCTGTAGAAGCACAGAATAAAAAAAGGACCCTGCCCTACAGAGTTTACAATCTGAGTAATATTAAGAAAGGACATCTGACACCCTTAGCCACAGATTCAGATCCAATTTAATGAACCTGAATTTTACATATGTCAGCTTAGTCTTATGTCTCCGCTAGGGCATGTGCGCATGGTTGTGTTTCACACTCAGCAGCCAGAGAAAAGACAAACCCTGATTCAGCAAAGCATGTAAGCACGTTCTTAACTTTAAGCACTTGCTTAAGTCCCATTGACTGAAGTGCTTTGCTGAATCAGGGCCTTCATTTGGAGAGTGGTTTTCAAAATGCTTAATAAGGATGAGCAATGCCTAGCCTTGAGAGTCACACTCACTTGCCTTGGTACATGGTACATGCCAGGATTCCAACCCCCTTCCCATTGGTCCCTGTGGATTTGTATGAAGGAGACAATAATGACCACTGGAGAGATGACCGTGGACAGCAATCAGGGACAAAGGAAGCCAGGTATCTTTGGAAGAGAAAGAGACACATCTAGGCCAGGCCCTGGTCAGTAGTCACCAGCATTTTGGTTAGAGAACAAGAAGAGGATAAGTTGATAGAGGGTGATTCAGGTGATATTTTACTCTGAGATTTGCAGCAGGCCAGAGTGTCAATATTATATTAGGACAGCCAATATCCCAGCTACACAAGTGAATCTTGGGATATTTTGTGCCTGGTCATATTCTTATGAAAGTTCCAAAATCTTTTGCTGTAAAAATAAAGGAGGCTTCAGAATGGACAGGATATTGTTGAGACAGTCACCACTGGCTACTCGCAGACTGCATAGGTGGTGAGGCTGGATAAGGGAGGAGATATTTACTGACTGCACTTGGTAACCAACTCACTAATCAGTGCGAGGTCATGACATATTTACCCCATAAAACACTGAGATACAGGACATGCCATATACACAGGTTAGGACGTTCACACTGCTGCACTGAATAGTGATATGGGATCTGATTATACTCTCAACACTGGGTTTCCATTGACTTCAGGGGAGTTACTTCTAATTTACACCAGTGTGAGATCAGAACCAAGCTCATAAAGGGCAACGCTACCAAGATGGTGCTATAACTCACCTGGGAATCCGTTAACAGCCTCTTGGACAGAGGCATAAGCGCAAGTTTGCACCTAGCTCTGGGGGCCACATATGCTATGTTCATGAAACTGCCACACAGCACATTCTTCTCTGCCAGCTGTTCCTCCAGTTCAGGACTTGTCCCACCCGTCACCAGAGTCTGGAGCAGAGCCAAGACGTGGTGGTCACGGTAGGTCTGGAAAGGAAGGTCACAGCAGACACAGAAACCTCCGGTTTATATCAGGCTGACAAAAGCGATCACCCTATCACTTTAAGATGGAAATTACCTATCCGTCACCTCTAGTACAGCAATCCCTGCTGGTGCAGGATTATTCTCCGCAGTGTGCGCCAGTGTTTTGACTAGACCTGGTCAGAAAATGGGACTTCTCCTCCCCCCCCCCGCAATTAGATTAAAACGAAAAAGAATTCCTGTCCTGAATCAGGACGAAACGTGAAAAAAATCTCAACAATCTTAATGAACCAGAAATCTAGGAGAGGTGTGTGTGAAATTGAATTGGGCCAACAGAAACATTTCGTTTTGATTTTGAGCTTCTTATTTTCTTAAATGCTTTTTGCAATAACTTATCTTAAATTTCTAAACAAAAAGTTGTTTGGAGTCAAAAAATGGAACTCTTCACTGAGAAAATGTCAAAAAAGGGGACATTCTGGCAATTTTGAAACTTCTATTTTCAAAAGTTTTTCAAAACAGGAAATTCATTGAAACCAACCCTTTCCTGAGAAAAGTTTTGGTTTTGATGAATCTGTATTTTCCAATGCAAAAATATTTCGTTGACAAATTTCCATCTGTCTCTGATTGCAGTCTAAATAGACCAAGTCAGACAAGGGGTGAAAGGGGAAACAGAGGCAGCAAGTAGCGAAAAGGCTTGCCCAAGGTCACACAGACGTCAGTGATAGGGATGGAAAGAAAGCTCAGGTCTTCTGATTCTAGCACCCTAATTCTGTGGCTATATTTTTTTAAAGTTATGCAGGGCGCTTTAGCTTCATGGGCCCTCTGTTTTGGAAGAAGACTGGTGAAGACAGAACTAACACACTGAGCTTTCAAAATATCCCCCCAGACTGACAAAACAGAATACTCATTAAGTGTACAGCCCAAACTCTGCAGGACACAGTGGGCCTAATCCTCTATTGTCCTGCACTTTGTGAATTCATTTATACCAATAATAGTCGGCAAAAAATGCTAGCAACTCAGAAAGATACTTTCTGAAACACACTCTTAACAATGTAAGTAACTCCACAAGGAGAATCCGTGCCAGCCGTTTAAGCTAGATAAGGAGGCTCTCTGGAGAAACTGTAAAGCACACCCTGAAACATTACAAGACAGAAGTAGGGGGAAAAAGACAACTGAGCTTTTGCAAACCTGAAAAAAAAGTGTGTGGTTCAAATTCAAATTTGGGGCAAAAAAAAAAAGCATTTTTCTTATGTTTATTTGAACCGATTTCCTCTGTCCATAATCTCAATGCATCAAATAATTTAATTTCTACTCTTTCTCAAAAACTAATTTCCCACATGTAGCAATCTTATGGAATCTGTCACCTGCACTCTCAGGAGGAAAAACTAAACAAGCTGTGGAGAAGGAATGGTGTTACTAAATCCGAGCTAAACTCAAATCCGCTTAATAACATATGAACACATTGTTGGGCAAAAGGCTATAATGCTGTTAGAGTAATTATCAGCCTTTTAAAGTAAGGAGCTGTAGTCTGGGGTTATTCTGAAGTGATACTGCTCCAGAGGAATCTGCATTTTACATATTTAACTGAAGAGCGCTGAGCTATTTAACATATCGTTGCTGTACTTTTTGACATCAAAAGAATTGTATTTCCATACTTGGGTGAATTAATAGGATTTGCATGTCACCCTCATTCTGTACTTTCTTTGCCTAG
This sequence comes from Natator depressus, assembly GCF_965152275.1. NCBI lineage: Eukaryota > Metazoa > Chordata > Testudines > Cheloniidae > Natator > Natator depressus. The sequence goes on from NC_134259.1 coordinate 3,045,019, forward strand.
CTATACTGTAGAAGTTTGAAAGGGGCAAAACAAGTAAAGAGATGTGTAAGAGTATATGCACGCAGGCAAGTTTCAGTATGCTTAAAATGAATCTCCAAGCTCACTGTAAAGGAGCCAAGTTCTTGTGATGAAAGGGGGAGACCCTACTGACTTCTCCATCTGTTATTTGGTTACAGCCTGAAGAGCGTGGATGCCCTTGGAATGCCACTGCATATGACAGGACAGGCTGTGAACCCTCTTCTCACATTATTGAGCAGTTACCCAGTTAGTCCCATCAACTCTATATTGGCTGCTGAGCATGATGGAAAATCCAGACCAATTGTAAGTGCTGAGCATTTGCAAACCTGGCCCTGCATGAGTTGCCCCCCATCATACAGGAAACCTATGGCAGAGCCATTAATTGAACTCTTTTCAGTGCCTTAACCACAAAACCATCCTCTCTCTCTTCTTGCACTATATAGCTCCTTTCTGCCCCGCTAGCCATCAAGTATCAGGTTAGCGCGAGAGCCATTTCTACTTCCGACTTCCGAGGGGGGTTATGCTTCACTTGATGGAATCTACTGTCATTGCTTTTCCTCCACACTGGCCTCTCTAGCACCGTCCTTTCCCGTTACAGGAAAACAACAAACTGGCTCTCAGGCAGCTCAAAAACCCAGGAACTTTCAGCAGATCTTCACAATGATGGGAAAGCAGAGAGGATATTTAACAGCTGAATGCTTTCCTCTATTCTTTGTTCTCATTCGCTTGCTTTGCTTTTCCCAACCCTCTGCCTGACTAAACAATATCATGTCTCTTTTCCTTCTTCCCTACATTTAATGACTAGCTGAATCTGACCAAAGACATTCTCCTGCTGAAAAATTAGACCTAAGAGTTGATCATTCCTGGACTGACTTGGGATCTGAAGCCTGAGTGAAATTTTATCCTTTAAGACAGGTCATGCTAGATCTCAAGTTACTTTTACACTTGACACCAGCGATCCTTAATTACAGTCAGGCTGACTGACATATCAGTGACTAGCAGCCATATAATACTTTCCCTAACACTGGAGTCTTCTCAGGAAAGCATAACTGGACTTGACACTCTTCTTTTTTTTTTTTTGGACTGCTTATCCCTTCAAGAGGTTTGTGGTGTATTTATTCAATTTCTTTAAAACTGCCGCCCAAGCAGTATCTTGTTACACCTGAATCCAAGGCAAGTCACGTGTAACTTGACTGCAGCACCAAAGGTCATGGGGGATGGGAGGTGGCACAGTTAAGAAAGAAGGGCAGCCAGTTTGGGAGATGCAGGCTTATTATGAATTGAGCTGCTGTCTTCCTGACAAAATGTTGGCTTAACTGCCCCACACTTTCCCTCATCCGCGTCATTACCATCAGTATCACTCACTTCTGTCAGCGATCTGACATGAATATGTTATGGGGGTGGGGAACTGTCATGTTCTCTCTGCTCTCCTTACATTTTCAATCCCATGTACCATGTTAAACACACACTTAAAGATACAAATGTTATACAGAGCCATTGCCAAAAAATTTTGCAGATTCAAACCTTTCCATCTTTTGTAAGGGTCCTAATCTGATGGGGCTTGCAGACATCTGGACCATATCGGGTCTATGATTGTGGCAACACGTGTAGAATTAGTTGTACGCCTAAATCTCTTTGTAGAAAACATACTACTCCCATTGACTTCGCTTTGCAATCCAGCCCAATTGAATTTCCATGCTGATGCCAGACAGACATCCCTGGAGAATGAAGTGTTTTGTTTATCCCCACATCAGTTATAGCAGGGTAGTGGTCGTGCAAATGTCCCTCCACACTTCAGCTCACCAATGCACCTCAAGCCGGACCTGGAGGTACCTTCTCCCACTCCACTCCCAAGAAGTTTGAGTCTTCATGGGCCATTCAGTTATTGGCACTACTATTGTGATTTCCAACAAAGGGTCCAATTGGTGTCAAAGGTAATGATGGTTTGAACGAATACATTTCCCTTCAGAGGAACAGCTTGCTCCTGATCTAAATCATGCTAAAAAACAGTCAGACTTATCCTAAATATCTTTTACAGCAAGTAAGGATTCTTTAAAAAAAAAAAACCTGTAATGAAAACACTATAAAATAACTCCAGCTAACTTATTTATACAGCGTAGAGAAGCGGTTCTCAAACTGTGGGTCGGGACAACCTGTTTTAATGGCGCCGCCAAGGCTGGCATTAGCTTTGCTGGGGCCTGGGGCCAAAGCAAAGCTCGAGCACCACTTCCCAGGGCAGAAGTCGAAGTCTGAGGGCTTCAGCCCTGGATGGCAGGGATCAGATTACAGGCCCCCGCCTGGGGCTAAAGCCCTTGGGATTTGGATTTGGCCCTCCCCACCTGGGGTGATGGGACTCAGGTTTTGGGCCTGCCCGCCCCCACCCAGGGTAGTGGGGCTCAGGTGGGCTCAGGCTTCGGTCCCTCCTCCTGGGGTCGTGTAGTAATTTTTGTTGTCAGCAGGGGGTTGCGGTGCAATAACGTCTGAGAACCCCTGGCACAGAGAATGAGAGAGCTGACAATGGTGTGCACTGAATGAGATGTCTCTTGGAACTGATGGTTCTCCAGATTCGCATAACCCTGTGGAACTCACTGCCACAAGATATCATTGAGGCCAAAAGCAGGATTCAAAAAAGGAGTAAACATTTCTCTGGATAACAGGAATATCTAGAGCTATAAAATTTAAAGGATTAAAAATATACAAGAGTTTTGGAAGAGCTATAAACTCTCCTACATTAGGGAATAAGCCAACCTCTAACTAACCCCATCATTGCCTACTGCAGGGTTTCTTGCACCTTGCTCTCAAGCAGGTGATATTGGCTGTTTTTGGAGACAGGATGGGAGACTTAGTGGATTTATCCCAAATGGAAATTGTTATGTTGCTCGATCGGTTGTCCCTGTCCTAGCGAATGGTTGTTTATGAGGCAACCAGTTACAGGAGTCAGTGATGTACTTACAGTGGACAAGAGAGAATCCAAAAAGCTATCTGAGAAGATACCACCAGTGGAGCTGAGATACAGCTCTTGTTCTGGGATCTGAGAGTCGCTGCTAATGTGGTGATCAATGAACTGGACATTCGATGTAGTGTCTGTAGAATCAATCAATCAATCAATCAAAGAAGGAACACTAAAGATCTTAAAAACACTGTAGTTACCATACAGGATGAGAACAGAACAATGATTCATTAGCCTAGCCCATTATCCTGTCTCCGGCACTAGCCAGAACCTATTGCTTTAGAGGAAGAAGGGGAAAAAAGCGTTTAATGTACCTGACCAGTTGTGCACTGGGGCAAAAGCTTATCACACCAAGAACCCAGACCTTAGTGACATGGGGTAAAAGTTTCCAAAGCACCCAAATGACTTAGGAACTAAAGCCACATTTTCAAAAATGACTTAAGACTTAGATTCCTAAGTTCCCAAGTCACTTTTTGAAAATGAGACTTTGGCTTCTCAGTCACTTAAATGTTTTGGAAACTTTTACCCATAATGCCTCAGCATCCTGTAGCAGTGAGTTCCACTGGTTAATTATACAATCATAAAAAAGAAAAAAAATTGCTGTTTAAATTTGCTTAGTTAATTTTTTGAAACCCCCTCCCCCCGCCACACACACCAATTCTTAAGTTATGGGATATCAGGCAGTCTCTCAGTCTTGCCCACATTTAAGAGCCAACATATAGTTCTTGAAGAAATCCTCATAATAAAAAATGGCATTGGTTTAACTTTCTTTTCTGTTTTTAATAGACTGTGTAAATCCGTCCAGGCAGAAGGCACCTGCTGTGCTGCTGAATGTACTAGGTATATGCTCGTATTCGAGCTATGCCAGTGAGAATCTTGATGAATGACAGCAACACAGCTGGAGTGGGACAGAATGAGCAACGGAATTAAGACCAAGAACCCATTTTTTCCATTAAAAATAAAACCTTAACAAGTAACCTTTCTGTGATTACTGATTAATGTAGTTTGTGCCCTGCAAAGCTAGGAGGCATTTGAACAGATGCTTAAAGAAGGTAACTAAAATTGGCCAGTTTCACATTGCTGTTGAAAGACTTCTGATACCCAGTCACACTGGTTATCATTCAGCAATGTATTCTGTACACAAAAATTTAACCAACCTACATTTTGGGGGTCAGACCTTCAAATGGTATAAATCAGTATTGCTCCATTGATTGGCCCTTAAGAATCTGGGTATAAAAACCCTGGACATACTAGCACAGATTGAAATAACCTGTTTTGTTTTTTTCCCATTCTTTCCTGTTTAGGGGGGTTTGTTATTGTTTCTAAGTTATTTGTTTCACTTATTGGCCTCTTGTGCCAGGGGTATCTAGCAGCCGTAACTCCAGAGGAATGTCCATTCACCCTGCGTTCGAGGGAGTAGCCGAGCAAATCAGAAGTTTGTTGCATTGGAAATCCAAACCCTGCCAACCAGTTCCCTGGGCTAAACAAAAGCCCACTGCGCCCAATGAGACATTCTATTGACTTCAATGGGCTTTAGATCAGCCTGATGGGAGGTGGCTGGTTTGGCTAATTCCCTTCCTTGAATACTCCTCCTCATGTCCCCATAAGTAAGGGGAAAGCAGCAGCCTATCAGAGTATAAGGGCAGTAAAACAACTCTCCAGATGTGGGAATAATGCTCCAACAGCTATATCCATGTCTATTTCCTTCATGGGCACTCAGGATCTATGCTGGCACTGAAAAGCCCGTGTTTCGGTCTATCATGCCTCATGGCTCAGCAAGTGCCAGGAGATGGCATGGCCTCAGGGGCCAGGGTAAGCTTTGTACTTCACTGGGATATCATCATGATCTCACAGTAATTACAGCAGAGGCCAGCCAACCTTGGCAATGCTGATTCAATTGAGATATCATATTGCTGATGAGAATCCGGAGGAAACAGCTTGGCTGCTTTTAATACAATGGGTCTGAGTTCCTGGAGAGCTCTTTTTAATGTAGAAATTGGGTCTGCTGATGCCTTCTTATGCTTCTGTGGGAGCTGGGAGTCTGTAATGGGTTTCCTTCGGTAGGTGGCAATTGAGGAGCTCGTAGGAATTTACTATTTACCAGTTATATTGTGGCAGCTCCTAGAGGCCATCACGGTCAGGACTCCACTGTGCTAAGTGTTGTACAAACATATAGCAAAGGCCAATCCTTGCCCAGAATAGATGGCAATCTAAAAGACACAGGATGAAATCCTATCCCCATGGAGATGAACATCAAAACTCCCACTGACTTCAGTTGGCCCAGGATTTCACCCAAAGATACTAAGGATCTAAGATATTAAGGGATACTAAGATGCTTCTTTTGGCAGGTTTTGAGCAGTGTGTGACTGATATTCAGAAGATGCCTTTGGTAGATGGCAACATTGATAATGGATGTCTTATTGCTGACATTGATATGTAGTACCCAGCAGTGACCAGAGGTTAGCCACAGACCTGATCCAGCAAAGCACGTATGCATATGGCTAAATTTAAGCACGCAAGTAATTCCTCCATTGGCTTGGAAGGTAGGCACAGACATAAGTGCTTCGCTGGCCTAGGGGCTATATGAGGGACTTTTTGCAAGACAGCTGTTTTTGTGCTTTCAAGTCTTAAACTCGTGAGGGCATTTGCCTTCCTACCTTACCCCTGAGTCTGCAAACAGATTCCCATTTCTGTTCTAGGCCACAGTGGGGGCAGGGAAGCATGTGCTAAGGGACTGGCCCAAATTCATTACTTTGTCAAAGATCTAACATGACTAAAATGCAAAGCCATGTCAACTGATTTCAGGTGTTTTCCCCTCCACTGCCACATGGAATCCAGGAGGAAATTGCGCACTTGGTCCATTGCCTGTCTCAAGCCATCAGCTTGACGGCACATTCTCTCCTCAGTGGGGCTGGATCATAACAGCTGGCTCAAAACATTCTGAGATGCTGGGAGGCAAGAGAAATAAAAGCACAGACCACAGCACAAGTGAATATCAAAGCATGACTATGGGAAATTCAAGTGTCAGAGTGGCCCATAGGTCTGAGATGGTGGTAGGACAGGTGTTATTTGATTATTATTTCTATTGCAATATTGGCTAGAAATCCCAGTCATGGATGGTACCCTATGGTGCTAGGTGCTGTACAAAAAGATGGTCAATGCCCCAAAGAGCTCACAATCTAAGTGAGGCATCATGTCCTAAACCTAAGCTTTGTAATCCCTTCCAAACTATCAGTACCAAGACATGTGACAGAACACTAATGAAATCAGGCTGGAACCCTCAGAGCACAACCTTCTTTCATGATTTCTGCTGCTTCCTGGCACCTATGGGAAATTAAGCTGTGATAAGGCAGCATCAGGACCATAGGGTACGATCAGTCAGTAAAATGTTGTTTTGAGGATGTAAATAAGGATGGTCTTGTGGCTAAGGCACTGGATTAGGACTCAGAAGAGCTGGGGGCAATTTCTGGTTCTGCCCCAGATCCCCTATATGACCTTGAGCAAGTCATGAGATCTCTCTATACCTCAAGTCTCCTTCTGTACATAACAGAAGAACAGCCATACTGGGCCAGACCAATGGTCCATCTAGCCCAATATCCTATCTTCCAACAGTGTCTAATGCCAGATATTTCAAAGGAAATGAACAGAACTGGGAAATTATCAAGAGATCCATCCCGTCATCCAGTCCCAGCATCTGGCAGTCAGAGGCTTAGGGACATCCAGATCATGGGGTTGCATTCTTGACCATCTTGGCTCATAGCCATTGATGAAGCTATCCCCTGGGAACTTAACTAATTCTTTTTTGAATGCAGTTATACTTTTGGCCTTCACAACATCCCCTGGCAATGAGTTCAACAGGTTGACTCTGCATTGTACTTCCTTTTGTTAGTTTTAAACCTGATGCCTATTAATTTCATTGGTGACCCTTGGTTTGTGTGTTATTTGAAGGGTTAAATAGTGCTTCCTTATTCACTTTCTCCATACCACTCATGATTTTATAGACCTCTATCATATCTCCCCTTAATTTCTCTTTTCCAAGCTGAACAGTCCCAGTCTTCTTAATCTCTCCTACATGGAAGCTTAATCATTTTTGTTGCCTTTCTCTGTACCTTTTCCAATTCTAATATATCTTTTTTGAGATGGGACGACCAGAACTGCACACAGTATTCCAGGTGTGGAGGTACTATAGATTTATATAGTGGCATTATGATATTTCCTGCCTTATTATCTCTCTCCTTCCTAATGGCTCCCAACATTCTGTTCGCTTTTTTGACTGCCACTGCACATCCACCATTTTGTATGTATAGTTGGGATTATGTTTTCCAAGGTGCATCACTTTGCATTTATCAACACTGAATTCCACCTGCCATTTTGTTGCCCAGTCACCCAGTTTTGTGAGATCCCTTTGTAACTCTTCGCAGTCAGCTTTGGATTTAACTAATTTGAGTAATTTGTATCATCTGCAAACTTCTAGAGATACCACTATTTACGCCTCTCCGTTCTGAAAACTGACCATTTATTCCTGCCCTTTGTTTCCGGTCTTTCAACCAGTTACTGATCCATGAGAGGACCTTCCCTCTTATCCCATGACTCCTGACTTTGCTTAAGAGCCTTTGGTGAGGGACTTTGTGATAGGCTTTCTGAAAGTCCAAGTACACTATAGCCACTGGATCACCCTTATCCACTTGTCTGTTGACCTCATCAAAGAATTCTAATTTTGTTGACCCCATCAAAGAATTCTAATAGATTGGTGAGGCATGATTTCCCTTTATAAAAGCCATGTTGACTCTTCCCCAACAAATTGTGTTCATCCATGTGTCTGATAATTCTGTTCTTTATTATAGTTTCAACCAATTTGCCTGGAACTGAAGTGAGGGTTATTGGCCTGTAATTGCCAGGATCACCTCTGGAGCCATTTTTAAAAGTGGTGTCATATTAGCTATCCTCCAGTCATCTGGTACAAACGCTGGTTTAAGTGATAGGTTACATACCACAGTTAGCAGTTCTACAATTTCATATTTTCAGAACTCTTGAGTGAATGCCATCTGGCCCTGATGACTGATTATTGTTTAATTTACCAATTTGTTCCAAAATCTCCTCTATAGACACCTCAATCTGGGACAGTTCCTCAGATTTGTCACCTAAAAGAAATGGCTCAGGTGAGGGAATCTTCCTCACATCCTCTGCAGTGAAGACTGATGCAAAGAATTCATTTACTCATTTATTCATTCATTTACCTCTGTAAGATGAGGTAGTCATACATCCCTACTTCATGGGGTGCTGCGATGGTAAATTCATTAAGGGACGTGAGCTGCTCATATACTATAGGGATGGAGACCTACATGGGTAGAATGTACAGCCACTGGACCTTGGGCAGCTTTGGTGAAAATGAGGTTTCTGTGGAGAGCTACATTTTTCTTTCTCTCCAACTGGTGCAGTTTCAATTAGCTCAGCCAAATAGAATCTCCCAGTAGAAATGTGATTATTTTTCTAATGTGTCTCTGGATTCTCCATTAACAGTTACTCCAAGTGTAATGACTACCCAGCCACAAGCTCCATCACCACAACTTTTCAGTAATTTGCAAACTGGATACAATTAACTTAGGCTTGAAGAGAGACTGGGAGTGGATGGGTCATTACACAAAGTAAAACTATTTCCCCTTGTTTATTTCCCCCACCCCCACCCCCACTGTTCCTCAGACGTTCTTGTCAACTGCTGGAAATGGCCCACCTTGATTATCACTACAAAAAGTCGTGTCGTCCCCCCCCCCACCCCCGCTTTCCTGCTGGTAATAGCTCACCTTAAGTGATCACTCTCGTTACAGTGTGTATGGTAACACCCATTGTTTCATGTTCTCTATGTATATAAATCTCCCCACTGTATTTTCCACTGAATGCATCTGATGAAGTGAGCTGTAGCTCATGAAAGCTTATGCTCAAATAAATTTGTTAGTCTCTAAGGTGCCACAAATACTCCTTTTCTTTTGCGAATACAGACTAACACAACTGCTACTCTGAAACTTTTCAGTACTGTTACTTCCTGCCCCAGCTGGAACTGGGAAGCACAGAAAATCATGGAAATAGGAGAAACAATAAAATAAATAAATAAATGAATAAAATAACATTGTCAAACCTCAGACAAACAAGTAAACCTCCTATTCAAACCACCTCAGCCATTCCTACCGCCGCCTCAGGGGATCGAGCTTTGAAAGAGTTACCATAAGCTGTGCTGTGATGATCCTGAGAGATGGTTACATATGGACAAGAAGGAAGGGCAGGTCATTGGTTCTGGCTCAGTTATGAATGGAGGGTGGTTCTGGAATTGACAGAACTGTCACTGAGTTGTTCAGTGCACATGGCACTTCTAAGGATCATGCCAAACAAAAAAACAGTGGCTGATGGAGTCAGGGTCCAGTCAGAACGCCTAGCGACACACTATGCTAATTTGATGAGTACTGCCTTGTGTCAGCACTCTAAATGGAACTAAACATCCGCATCCCTGGAGACTAGCAGCCCAGCCATACCACTCTGGTGTCACACTGCCTGCTATGTTACTAGTAATCAGTTAATCATTGCACATGTTTCTAATTAATGGATTTAGTATGTAATCACCAGGGGATGAAGATGAAACAGCCAAGAGTAGCATGAAAAAGCATTGTGGGTTGTCTCTGTTATAAATGAAATCCAGAGTGGCTGAACAATATGGGATGTGAAGGACGGACGTATTCACTGGATCTGATACTAAAATGCGTTGAGCTCTTGAGCTGTCTCCAAACTAATATGGACCCATCACAGTAATGTCTGAATCGCTCACCATCATTCTGAATGATCTTCACAGCACACCTCTGTGAGGCAGGTGGTACTTAGATTGCATGCTCTTTGGTACAGGGATTGTCTTTCTGGAGAGTGGGCTGAGGCCTCTAGATGACAGTGTAGTACAAATGAGATGAAAGAGGGAAGTGGTACTAGCCCTAATTTTACAGACTGAGAACTGAGGCACAGAGAGATTAAGGGACTTGCCCAGATCCCAGAGGGAGTCTGCAGCAGAACCAGGTACTGAACCCGGATCTCCTGATGTGCAGATCAGTTGCATAGCCCTAAGGGTATCCTTTCTCTCCTAAACAGACTCACTATTCACTGGGGATTTTGTAACACTGTTATAGGTTTTTTCCCCCTGACTTCTTCAAAGCCACCAAATTAATATTTAAGTCAACCCTTTTAATGCTCCTTGGACATGCAGTGCTTGTTGTTTTCTGTCTGTGAATTTTAAAGGGGGCCGGGGGTAAATAAATAATGCAGTACGCTTATCGCTTCTGTGAAATTTGTTCCCAAAGAATAACGTACTCAGCTCTGTGATGATGGGGATCCTTTTATAACTTGGCTCTGATTCATTCTCCAGTGTTCTCACTCTGCCAACTGCCTCTGCAGAAACAATCAACAACAACATGGGGAGAGAAGAGAGAGGTAAAGGCAGGAAGACAATGGTTCAGAGACTGACACAAGCAGAAAGGCACTTACCTGAGCCTAAAAAAATGTCATTGTCATGTAAAAATCCCAAAGCACTTCCTATAAATAGAAAGTTTCTTGCCTTGGTTTGCTTTTCCATGCTGCATTTTATTCACTCAGAGTTTCAAAGGATTAAGAAAGAAAAGCTCTCCTGGGAGCCGCTTATTGACATCATAACTAAAATATAATTACTCTCTGTGGAGCAGCGGGGCTGGTAATAGTGTTGTTAGGCACAAAGCCCCTAGTAAGCCAATTTGCACTCCAAGGGTGTTTTTTTTTTCCCTTGAAGGAGGCTGTAAAGAAATGGGATAGGACATGTGCAGCAAAAGTGAAGGGGAAAGCAAAATGGCCTGCATTTTGGAACTCAAGACATAAGCCAGTGGTTTAAGAGAGACATGTGAAGGCCTCCTGGAAAACATTAGTCCTGATTCTCCCCTTACTTTCTGGGTGCCTTCAAGGAGTTATTTCTGATTTACATCAGTGGGAAAACCAGACCCATTTTATTTAAAGACAGTTTTCAGAGACTGTGTTAGATTGTCTGCTTTCCCCATCTCTTGTTTGGATAGGATTTGATTCGGTCTCTCTTACTTATGTTCCATCAATCAACATCTAAGTACTTATATTAGTGCCCATCACTGTAATATCTGAGTAGGTGACTATTAATTGGACTAATCATTGAGTAAGGCATTATTCAAAGTAAAGATGGCAGAATCCAAACTGCACTAGGGACTCTGACTAAAAGCAGGGTCTCATCTCAGTCAGAGACAGGATATTGGATAGTGGATCGTCTCTCTTACAAATCCTATAGAAAGTGGCTGAACAAACAGGGATAACAGAAGATTTATCTGAGTCTGAAAGTAAAATTCATTGAACCTTCTTTCTGTCTAGACACTAATATGGTCCTAGATGGGTCACTGGTCTAATCTCTTCTGACAATTACTAAATTCAGGTGACAGAAATGCCCAAAAACATTTGAAATGTGGGGCACAGAAGCAGCACAAAAAGCACCTCCTGGGCATGCACTGGCATTTCTGAACATCGGCTGGTGACATCAGCTAAATGCCTGAAAATGAATTATTGCCCTTTTTCTACCTTTCCACGTATTACAGTAGCTGATTTGAATGTATGTCAGATCATTGCCTGGATGCATTTTCCTTATGTCAATATTTTTGCTACCAAACAGTACACAGCACTGTACCTGAAATCTTACAAACTGGCAGGGTGCTATTACAAAAGATTACTTAATTGTAGATTACTACTGTACATTTGAATTTCAATAGCATATTAAGTTGTCAGACTTAATTACTGTTATATATTTAGATTATGCCACAGATTATTTAGTTCAGTACCTAGGTTTGCCAACCTGTTCACTTAGTGACATGACAGGGTGATCATTACAGCATTACTGGAAAACCTAAAAGTTTCCATGGGAAAGACTAGGAGACCTTGGCATTCAAAATGACCCTAACAAACGGTCATTCCTGTGGCTGTAAGTAATGTTGACCTCTAGGGGGGTCTGGCTCACTAAGATCTCTTCAGTTGCATACCCCGGAGACAGGTAATGTGTGGAAGAGATGTGCTGGGCTCGGATAGAGCTCTCTGAAATGTTTATGATGAAATCCAAAACCACAAGACACAACCACAGAAACCTCCAGACTCGGCTCATATAGCTGCAATGTTCACTTAACTTCTGAGGAACCTAGGACTTCTGCCTCAAAATCATGACAAATGTCCAACTTTTGCAAGGTTGCGGATGTGAAATGGGGTGGTTTCATTTACAGCTGCAAAGTTTAGGATGATGGAGAATCAGGATCAGTAAGGTGGCTGGATGTCCAGCCAAGTAATTGAATGGTCCATCAGCAACTGATAAATATTGCACAGAAAAGTCCAGCTTTTAACCATCTTTTTTAAAACTAGGTTTGCTGCTTCATATCATACATAAACAGGTATTTTAAATCGGTCCCTTCTGTACTTGCTAGCTCCTCAGATTATTATGATGTTAAAGAATGATCTTCATAATCTATGCTCTCTCCTCCTATTTCCCAAACCAATAGTTACTGTCAGCCAATGCTTTTCTACTCTTGGTCTCCAAGATCAGTCTGGGTCATACCAGCAGCAGGTCTTCATCAGTCATTGGTTCTCTGGTATGAACTCCACACCCCCTAAAAAAGGAATCCTGCATTCATGGATGTGCTGCAATCCCACTTATTTCAGATGGACTAATTTGGACTATTTATTGGACATCTTCTACATGTCTCCTCCCTGACCCCAATTCTGTGAACAGTTAGGCTCTGTTTACATTGTGGGTTTTTTTTTTTAAATTTTGTCTTGCAACTGTAAAGCTATGCCAGTGAAACCCCCAGTGTGGATGTGCTGCACTGGTATAGAACGGAGCTTGTACACGCTAGTGCAATTTATCCCAGTGAGTTCCCATAGTGGGTTGCAACAGTAGAAGCCCTAATTTGCTTCTACCGGGGAACAGGTGTACATTCATATTTTCGAAGCTTAAGATGAAAACAGAACTATAGGTGTCTATCCTGTGCTGTGGGCACCTACTCCACACATTAAAAATCACTGAATAAGAAAATGGCTGCCTATAAATACATCCGCTCCTTTCTCCAAAGCCTTATAAAAGGGGGAAAAAGGAGCTGTATTAGGGGTTTGTTGTAGAGCAACCATAGTGTTGTATATAGACGGGTGCAAATTTCCCTCGTCTGGGCCAACCACCTATTAACTTTAACATAGTGGTCCCAACAAAGTCAATAGGACTATCTGCATTCTTAAACTTAAACATGTGTCTGAGTGTTTGCGATCAGGGATCTTTTGAGACAGAGCCCCTCCATGAATGGTTTTGCCAGCCTCATACCAGCTGAGTTTGGCAAACTGTTTGGACATCCTCTGTCTCTGTGGGCTCTTTTCTCCCCCACCCCTTTCTAGTTCTTTTACTTGGCTTAAATCAAGTAAACAAGCTCATCTCTTTCCCCCCTTGCCCCCACCAAAATGGAGACAGAGAATAGAAAACCTCTTCCTTATTATATTTGGATCATCAGCTGACCTCATCAGGTTCCTTAGCTGCTAGCATTATTCAACTGTTTCACCTGGAAGTATTCCCCTCAGTTAATGCCACCTGAGTAGTGACCCTATTTCAGCACCACACACAGTGGCCCTGCTGTAATAATGCTAGTAGAGAAAGGAAAGATCAACCCTAATTTGCACTTGAGGCCAGATTGTCAAAGGTATTTAGGTATCTAAATATGCAAATAGGCACCTACTGGGAAATTCAAAAGTGGCTAAGCAAGTTAGCCATGTAGGGTAGGATCCACGAAGGGACTTAGGCATTGCAGTGCTGAATGTCATAACACTTAACTTTTAAGTGCCTAGAAAATCACAGGAACAACACTGTGATCCATAAAGCCAAATTAGGCATCTAGAGTCCCTACTAACAATGCACAGGGAAAGAGAGGTGCCTCAGAATGTGATCCACAAAAGCCAGCATGCGAGGCAGGGAGCCCCCCAAGCTAGCTGATGGGAGTGGGTGTGTGCCAAGCCCCGCTCCTCCCACAGACCAGCCTATAGTATAGTGGTTAGGGATCCACCTGGAAGGTGGGAGAGGACCCATCCCCCTACTCCAATCACTTGTTATTTATCCACAATGGAACAGCTTCAGCAGAAGACATTGAAGGAGCCCCACATCAGAATATCCCATAGCTCAGTGATTAGACCCAGCTCCTGTGTGGTGGGACATGCTGTATTCAAATCCTTTCTCCCTGCTGACAGACGGGGGAATTAAACCTGGGTCTCACACATGAGTTAAAAGTTATAAAGTGGGTACCACTACCTCCTCCTCCAGCTGGCTTTTGAATGGGACCCAATCCTGTAGATTTGCTCCGAGGCAGCCTACCGGATTGTGCTCTGCACATGACTTAGGCAGCTGAATGCCTATCTTCTCCCAGTTCTGGAGTCACTCCGAGGCTTGGGTGGGAGATAGGTGGCACGTCCCAGAGAATAGAGCAGCAGTGAGTGCGTTCCAGGGTCTAAAGCTTAGGCACTTAGGGAATTTTTACAGAGGAAAGCTAGGCACCCTGAGTGAATTTAGGTGCCTACAAAGTTAGGTGGCAGCCAAGCAGGAGATTTGGTGCCACACCTGGGGATTTAGATACCTAACTCGTAGGTACCTTAGCTACTCATGCATTGCACCCCTACTTCCACTGAAATCAATGGGAGTTGGACACCTAACCTGCTTAGCAGGTGTTTAAAGTCCTAGTAGGCACCTTTCTGGGCCTTAGACCCCTTGAAAATTCGGGCCCTTAGACCCTTCCGACAGCCTAAAGGCAGCTTTCGAGTACAGGACTATCTGATCTAGCAAGGCTGGGAATTTTTGTTTTTATATGTGAGGTTATTAAAAAGAAATAGTGATTCAAAAAAAGTAACATATTTTTATGGTGTCTCCTGCCTTTAACCACTGATGCTTTTACTGACCACGATTTTGGTTTCTAGAAGTGGTGTTTAGAGGTGGACTAATACAAAATAATTACGAGGAAAAAGTGAATCTAGTGGTTATAGCAGTGGGAGCTGGGACACCTGGGTACTATTCCAACTTCTCCCCACCTTAGTTCATAACCTGCTGGCTAACCATATAACCTCTCTGTGACTTGATTTAGCCATTCGCAAATGGGGTGTAATAATAGTTTACTTCTTCCTAGGGGGTGAATGTCTATAAGACGGTTTTGAGATCTTCATATGAAAAGCCCCATAGGAGTGTAAAATATGGCCTCAATCTTTTGTTGGATCAGCAGAGACTTCCTATAGGTGGACCCAGCTGCAGGATCTGGGCCTATAATTAAAAATAATTACAGCAGCAAAGCAGAAAGTGGGTTGGCTATTTTAACAACACATCTAATGAACCTAGAAAGAGGAAAGAGCTAATTTATACTCAGAAGGTGAATCACTAAACAGATTTAATGGCTGGCTCAGGAAAAAGGGGTTTTATTTATTGATGATAATGTCCTTTAAGTGAATACTACTTTTCTGTCCCCAGAAAACAGTGTAAATCTGAGAAATGGCCTTAACTGAGTAGCCAAGGATTTATGAAATTGGGATTGTAGTTACTTTAGGGTTCCAGAACTCACTAAAAAGTGAGTTAGGAGAGAGGCACCTTATAAATACCTGAGTGAAAAACCTAGACTAAATAGAAAGGGATCATGTTGGGGAACTCTGTCTTTTGTCAGAAGATGTCAAAGCTGCTCGAGTCAGTGGTGACAGAATCTCTTTCCATTTATTGAAATAATTCTTTTAACAAGAACTGATCACAGTAGTGAGTAATAAAAACAAGAATAATTTGCATTTCCACATTGCCTCTCAGCCAAAGATCTCAACGCATGTTGCAAACTTTAATTAATTTGGCTTCACAACAATCCTATAACTATTATTACACAGGTGTACAATTGGGGTGCAGAACGACTAGGTAGTTGCCCAAGGACACACAGCAAGTCAGTGGTAAGGATGAGAATAGACTTGATGCCAGGATTCTTACTCTAACCACTAGATACCACTCCTTCCCAAACCCATAAATAGAACCCAGGAGCTCTGACGCTCAGTTCCCTGCCCTAACCACTAGCCCACACTCTATCCATGAGTCAGGAAGAGAACCCAGGAGCCCTGATTTTTAATCGTGCCATCTCTAACCAGTACACTAGACTCCCTCCCTGAAACATAATCTGGGGGTCCTGGCTCTCACTCTTATGCTCTAACTACTAGCCTTTTTTTCCTTCTCCAGAGAAGTAATCTGATTCCTTATATGCTTGTCAGTGTCCCTGCTTCTCCTATTCTGGGGCCGAGCATTGGCCAAGCTTTTCCATTATCCATGATATAAGATTTTTTTCCCCATCCCTCTTGGTCATTTTAATGAATGAGGAAATCAGAGGCATCTTATTCCACATGCTCTGCTTCCGTGGAACAAATTGTCTTGTCATCTGTCCATCTCCCAACAGAATTGTTGGAAAGCTACATGGTGTGAAGAAGGATAGTCTTGTAGTTAAACCCCAGGACTGAGGATCTGAGATCTATTCCTGCCTTGTTGCTGACAGGATGTGCGACCATTGGTATGGGCTCAGATCAACAAAGGTATTTGGCCCACAATGCCTGAATACCCTTGAGGACCTGGGCCATGTTGCCTAACTTCTTTGTGCCTCAGTTTAAAGAACTGTAAAACATTGATAATACCCTGGGGAAAAGCCTGGGAGCTTGTTGGGGTTAATTAAAGTTTGTAAAGGGCTCTGAAATCTTCTGATGGATAAAGCTATAGAAGTATTTCCAAGAGAAGTGGATAAAAATGTACTTGAGGAAACTACCCAGATGGGGTGGGAAGGGTTGTTTTTCTATTTTTCTCTATTATTGTTATTGCAGCTAAGGGGTTTGGATTCTGCTTATCACAAGTTCTGGTGATAAAGGCAAAAATGCTGAAGAGAAGACAGCCAGTGATTGATAGAAAGAAATGTCTTTTTATTCCTGTAGATAGATCTATCTATCTATCTCCATATGTATGTACAGTAGCTATATCTGTCTACTATGGATAGAGAGATTTAGACATATATATATATATATACATATACACACACACGGTATCTGTATCTATCTATGTGATCAATATATAGATCTATAACTATAGATCTAACTTTATATCTTTATGTACAGATCGCTTCTTAACTAATTAATCTGTTTCAGCTACATGTACCTCTTACTCAAACATCCCTTATTAGTCACTTTTTCTTCTTTTCTAATCCTATATTCATATTGTTTTGTCAATTTATTATTTAAAAACGTGTCTCTGCCTTACTCTAATCTTTCCTTTGGCACAGCCATTGTTTTAAAAGCCTTGTGAATGATAATAAAGTATGGGGAAAACACTTAGGAGAGCCATATATTTCTCAGCCTGTTTTCAGTTAATTAATACTTCTCCTTTCCCAAGAGGAGGACAAATCTTGGCTCCTTTGCCAAATGAAGGGAGGAAGAGAGATGCAATAAATATTCTGCTGGACTGGAGTTGTTTTGCTTCCATGGCAGTTCTGTGCTACAAATGCTGTTTAGATTAAAACAGCAGCCCCCCACCCCACCCCAAGCCCCCATGGGGAAACATACAAATCTCTTACCTGTGTTGAAGGTTAGGGAGTGTGCAATTCATCTGCCATCTACCACTGCCCATTAGCTCCATTCACATGGGCTTTTGCAAACAAAACTGGAGCTTCAGAAGTAAGCATGGATGCACCCCCACCCCTTCCCCATCCTCAGAAGGTGGAAACCCAAAGTATTGCTCTGAATTTGGAAGAGTCATTGATGTATTTATCTTTCGGAGGGATACCCAGTGACCAGAGCAGTGGTAAATGAGGGGGCAATGCCCAGTGGTCTAAAGGGGTGGTGGAGAGAAAGAAAGGACACAGATGATTCCTCATCAAATTTTTCAATTTGACTCAGTCATGTTTTGCTATAGCACACTGGGTAGCTCTCTGAGCACATGGAGAATAAGTCCCAGAGACCTACTGGTTTTCCTTTCCATTAAACACCTGTTTGTCAAGCAGAAAAAAGTTTCCTTCCCCACTCCCTGACTCACCTCATTACTTAAGCTTTCTCTGTTTTTAATTTTTTTTACAATTATTTTATGCCAGGGGTTTCCTAGCAACCAAAGGATGGACTGTGGGGCCCCTATGGTTGTTCCTGGCAGTGGTAGTGGGTATATTTCGCAATACATGCTGCCCATTGGTGAGAGTAGCTGGCTTCCTATTCTCCCTGACCCTTGCCAAGGAGTTGCTCTTACTTGGTGCCCCTCACCTCAAAGCTGCAAGAGAGTGGGAACTGCCACCCTGTGTCCCCTAATTCCTACCAAATCTGACACCAGTACTAAGCCAGAGAGAGGGCAGTGGCTGCATTTTTTACTTCTTCATGTTGGACAAAGCAGGACAGGGCTTGTGGCAAGAGTCCCAACCTACAATCCATCACTGGTGGGGCCTTGAAGAACCTCAAAATTGCCGACCAAAGTGCATGTTACCATCGTGGATGGTGTTAGTGCAAAGTCGTGACCACTCTCAATGAAAGATTAGTTTCAATTTGTCCTCTGCCAAGGTTTATGCAGAAGTAAACTGAAATATTCCTCTTCTAATGCTGCTGCTTGAGAAAGGCTACAGAGATTATTCTATTTTCCCCTGCCTCATCACATCAAAATGCTCATCTACATAACTGAGAAGTTCTTACCTCCAGCAGTTGAGCTGCTCTTAAACTGCATAGACCGGATGTTAAGAGTGGCTAAGATGTTTTCTGTGTCCACCAGAGTTGGATTGGTGGAAGCCCTCACGTGAGAAGACAGGATGGTACACATGGTGCAGTACCTTATGTTAACTGCCCTCAGGTCTGCACGGGAGAGGGCGCTGCCCTGGTAAAAAAAGGACAGACAGTTGGAGTATGAGACTCAGAGAAGGGTGAACATTAAAGGGTCATAGGTTTGGTTCAGATAAGCAAACAAATTTCAGAAACTTCTCCAATGTTCCTCTCACCAGCAAAGGTCCAGAAACAGAAGTAGAAACTGCAAAAACTTTGAACTTCTCTTGTCAAATTTTGGATACTTTCCCACTTCTTGTGGGGAGCAGGTTTTCTGTGCTTCTGTAGGAAACCAGAGAGTGAAGAAGCACCCATAAAAGAAAACAAACTTTGGAGAAGTGAAAATTTGTCAAGAAAGTTTTGGGTTCAGGTTCAAGTTTGGGGCAGAGGATCAATTAAGTTCTTGTTGGATCTGAACAGATTTGTCCATCTCTGATGAGAATACAGAATTGCAGAAGGAAAATCCAGTGGAAGACAAAAGAAGCAAACTCCCATCATAAGGGAAAAGTGTCAAATTTGGAGTGTTGTACATGGTTACTAAAAACATATTGAACTTTAAAACTGTCTAAAAATGGTGTGTGTGTGTGTGTGTGAGAGAGAGAGAGAGAGAGAGAGAGAGAGAGAGAGAGAGAGAGAGAGAGAGACTGAAGAGAGAAATTCTTACCGGGAATAATAGCAGCTTTGGGAAATTCTGGATAAATTTCCACTCTCTTTTCATATATTCCAGAGACCCGAGAAAGACAATGTCTTTCAGCTCCTGGTAAGTGAAGTTACTGGCTCTTAAAGGCATCACAAAGTTCCGCAGCCCAATCAATGTTGAATTAGCATCTCCAAAGACACAAACGACGATATGATCATGCAGAGGTGAAGTAGTTTGTCTCTGCTGCTTCTAAATTAAAACAGAACAGACCCCAAGCTGCTAGTTTTTTACATTTTTCCTCAACGTCAGGAAGACTTGGGCCATTTCCTTACTGGATAACACTCCTGCCATAGAATCAGACGTTGTATAAAATGAAACAATTCCTCATAAGTTCTTTTACTCCAAACTCACTCCCCTAAAGTTTCGGTAGCAGGAATACAACATAGCAGAGAAGATAGCTTACAATGGTGAGGAGAACTACATGTTCAAATCCCAACAGTATCTGCTGAGCCCTACAGTCTTCTAAAACAGTAAAATAAATATCAGGCAGTGTTGTGTTTATGAGTCTTTCAGGTGAGCCTTTAAAAAGTAAGGTACTGTTAGCTCTGCATGGACATTACTGATACAAGGCACTTTTTCACTAAGGGTTAGAAGTTCCCCTTGAAGTTGTGGTCAAAATCTTTTCCCCCTACACACACATTGTTGTGAAGTGTGCTCGCCTCAGTACATATGAGCAGTAAATTCCATGAAGCTTGCAACTTCCCTTCAGAAAACACAAGCTGATTGCTGCAAACAGAAGAATTTTACCCAGACACCAGATTAGAACCCCTTCCTCTGCTGTGCTCAGCCAGAGTCAGGGATTTTAAAGGGATGCTCCCCACCCTTTCTGCACTGGCTGCTCCTACTGTGCTAAGGTTTTTAGTGTGTTCCGTATCATGGCTAATCAGAACTTCACTGCAATGGTGGGATTAGAACTCCAATCATCTTGCTCCAGAAGCACAGAGCAGTATCGCTTGGAGCAAGCTATTAGCAGTATAGGTCCTACAACACACAGTGGAGCAGTTCTTAGTCCTTCCAGTAGAGAGCAGTGGTGCACATAGACAATTTAAAACCCTCTTCGTTCCTCTCCCTCACAGTCTCTTCACCTCATCTTTGCGGCCCCTCTCATCTGTGTCCCCCTCATACGCCTTCCCTTCAATTTCCTCACTCCCTTTCTTGTCTGTCCATTTATCCGATCTCCTCCCAACCAAACCTGCCCCCCCCCAAATAAATATATACATAAATTAAATTGTAGCACTAACATGACCCCTGCTGCCTGCACACTGTTCTCTCTGCTTGTGTTTTATACCATGTTCCCCATGCTGTGTCCGCTACCCTGTGTTTGTCCATGAGCCCCCTTCTTGCTTGGTCCTTAGGCACTACTGCAGTAAATATGATTAATAATAACAACAACTTTGGCCAATTTGTTATTTACATAGGATCGTATTTATCCAGTTATGTATTTGTTGTTAATTTCAGGGTTGGGGCCCCATTGTGCAAGGCAAAGTACAAATGCACAGGAAGACATGGTTAGTCCTTGTCTCAAGGAGCGTGCCATCTCATTTAAACCACAGAGATCAGGGGAGAGGCAGAGCAATCATGTTAGGGAATTTGTTTCCTTATTTTTTGACCAGATGTATATTTGGGTTTTGCATTTCTGGTCCTGTGATGTCATGTTTCCTTGTGACACACTATGCCATTGTTTGTGTCATCCTCTCTGCATGATGAGGTTCCAAATAATGAGATCTAACTGAGGAAGCCTTACTTGATTGGTACATGGTATGTGTCCACATTAACCAGTTGAGAGCTGTCAATGTACATGATGTGTATCCACCTTAGGCAATGAGGTGTCAAATTAGTAAGTCCTCGTAACATTCTTTCCCCAGCCACTTTTCTTTCCAGAGAAACAAAAGCATTATGGCAGAGGAAACTTTCCTGATGAGAGATTACAATCATAACTAAATTAAATGATTGTCTCTAACTAATCGGTTTAGTTTATATTGAATAATGAAACCTTCAGCTGTATTTAATGCAACATGCCTTAAGTCCAATGATTAGTTTGTTGAATGGAGCTAAACAATTAAAAAATGCAATCTATTATATAGTGTATTTTATAGGAACAACTGGAAAAACGATGACTGCTGGAATCTACAGAAGGAAATATGCAGTTGCTAGATCAACAGGAGAAAGTTTGATATAATAAGCGAGCAACAGGGACAGACATGTTATTTTGGAGAAACAAGTCTACAAGCTTGAGGTGTAATTCCCAGCTTGAAGAATCACACCGGTGCTAGCTCTGATAGTGCTTGTGCACTAAAAATAGCCTAGCATGAGTAATGGGAGCGGCTCACCACCCCAGTACATGTCCATCTGAGATGCTAGGTACGTAGCTGGGTTGGCTAGCACTTCAGGCTGCTTGCACTGCTGTGGCTACACTCTATTTTTAGCACACAGGCTTGATCAGACCTAGCGCTGATGCGATTTCTCAAGCTAACAATCCCCAGCCCCAAGTGTAGACATACGCTAAGGATTTGAAAATGTGACTTAGGTGCTTTTGAAAATGCTACCGTTGGGTTATCTGAGCTGAGCCTCCAGGCCTTTCGGATATTTATCCCTTTCTACTTTGGATGTTGATGGCTTCTAGGATCCTTTTACATGCTCAGAAGGAGGATGCTGCATTTCAAGCAGCATGAATTCCAACCTGCTGCAAGCCTCCCAGCTGGCGGAACAGATTGAACATTCTGTACTTCTGATGAAGTCTTTGTTCCCCTCACTGCAAGATTTGGTTGCCTCCTCTCAGAATCCTGGCAGCTCAGAGCACCACCTGCCATTTCTAAATGGAATTTTGTTCTTTTAAAAGATTAACACTTATAGTAAATAAATGAGCTAAAAGGGGAAAAAAAAAAAAAAAAAGAGTTTAAAGATTCCCAGACTGGTAAAATCAGAACACAGAAAGTCTTGAAATTTGCAATTAAATCATTTAAAAAAATTTTTTTTTTTAAATCTGTTTCCTCTTTGCCTACTTGCCAGGACCCTCTAGTGAACCAGCTGCTTCCCCACCCCCAAGTCTTGCTGCATAGGAAAGGCCTTGCTGGGGAGGTATTATGTATTATATTAGAGATATATTAAAAAGAGCCCCCTCTCTGTGCACCCCATATAGCCCTAGTAAGGTTGGGGTTCAATTCCCAGCTCAGCCACAGACACCTTGTATGACCTTGGGCAAGTCACTTAGCCTCTCTCAGCCTCAGATACCCATCTTTAAAGTGGGGATAACAGTCCTATGCCAGTCTTCTGCATGTAGAGTATATGTTCTTTGGGAGAGGGACAGTCTCCTAATGTGTGCATTTACAGTGCCTAACATGATGGGGTCTTTGTCTTGATTGGAGCCTCTAGGTGCTACTGTCATACTAATAATAATAACCAGCAGGAGCAGATGGATCCACCCTCAAGGATGCTACTGCTTCTAGACACTCCCATTCCCACCTGTCCCTGAGGCTCAACCCCTCTCTGAGCTTCCCTCAGGGTCTCATAGCATAGATCAGTGTCACAGTGTATCCCTAAGAGAAGAAGAAAGAACACAAGTCAAGTGAGTGAGTGAACCGCGCAGGGGTGAGTGTGTCCTCGGCACTGAGTACACAGTGGGTGCCAACCTCTGCAGACAGCAGAGCCCTTAGATACTTAGAGAGGCATCCCCAGAAGCAGTCATAAGAGTTCCATACAGCCTGGCTGATTACACCACACCTACCAGGAGAGCCTGTTCCAGCGGGACAGCCTTGCACCAGTGGAACATCCCTGTGGAATCCAGCAGAGCCTGGTTCTCCTCTTCTGCCACGGCAGCCGCAACCCTAAAGAGATAGAGCAACTGATCAGCTACGTCGCAGCCATGGTGACAGTTTAGCCACATGGAAATGACCTTTGTACCGGTTCGCAAGAACCCATCTTTGTCTGACTCGTGGCTAGTCTGTCCCATGCAGCAAGGCAGATCGGTTGTATGGAGCTGTACATTACATACAAGAGATCTGTCTTGTCCTGGCTGGTACATAGTTGCAGTGATGGTGCAGCAATTTAAAGAAAACACTAAAGGGGATTATTTAGTTGAATTCTCTTGTTAATGTGCAAAAAGAAAAGGAGGACTTGTGGCACCTTAGAGACGAACAAATTTATTAGAGCATAAGCTTTCGTGAGCTACAGCTCACTTCATCGGATGCATGCATGTATCTCACAAAAGCTTATGCTCAAATAAATTTGTTCGTCTCTAAGGTGCCACAAGTCCTCCTTTTCTTTCTGTGAATACAGACTAACACGGCTGCTACTCTGAAACCTGTCATCTTGTTAATGTGCCGTGTAGAGCCAAGCAAATGCAGGGAAAACACATTCATCAAATATTTCTTTGAATTATTATATGGATGGTTCTAGTGGCTGTTTCATGCTTGCTTCCCCTGAATACTCCAACCACCGAGTTCATCAGCAGGGATGTTCGTGGAAAGAGCGATTTTTATGCAACCCCTGTCTAGCCCCCAAACCCAATGAAATCAGCAGGAACCTTTCCATTGACTCGATGAGTTTAGGATCAGGACGATGTTGCAGAGTATTGACAGAAAGTAAATTTCAAATATGTAGTTGTGCTTCAAAGTGTTATATTCATCTAATCAGGGAGCCGAAAGAACACCATGTGCCTTACATATCCAATCAGGTTAAATTCTGAATGCCAAATTGTTGTGATGTTACTGTTCGTGACCTCAAGAATTGTTCAGAGAATACTTTTGAATGGCGGATAACTATGAGAAAATCACTATCTGATCTCAGCCAACTCTTGAACAGAAAAAAGAGGTGAAATGTGTTGAATAAATAATTCACTCAGAACGATTTTCTCCCGTTCTGAAGTTGGGGTAAAATCAACCTTGAACAATTGTCAAGAACATTTACCAAGTCAGGTACAAAATCGACTTGATCACCCTATGACTGTAATGACCACAATAATGGGGGAATTAAAAAAACCCACCCAGGGGATTAGATCTTCTGCTGTCGTAAACTGGCATAGCTCCACTGCTTCCATAGAACTACATGAGCCTGCACCAGCCAAGGTACTAGCCCTTCATATTTTACGTGTCTTAGGGCTTGTCTAATCTTAAAATGCAGCAGTGTTGCTGTAGTGCTTCAGTGAAGACGCTACCGATGCCGATGGAAGGGCTTCTCCTACTGGCGTAGATACTCCACCTCCCCAAGAAGCGGTAGCTATGTCGACAGGAGAATTCCCACCTCCCCATTGATATAGCGCAGCCTACACAAGGAATTAGGTTGGTATCACTACATCATTCATGGTGAGCAATGCAGTTATACCGACATACCCTGCTGGTGTAGACCACACCTCAGTAATCTCTCACCTGGCACAAACAGAATGAGCAAGGCCAGGTTCACTGAATGGGAGGATGTTGCAGGGGCACGAGGGAGGTGTGAAGGGAAAGGGTGACATTCCTTTCTGAGGGCCTTTCTGAGGCTGTTTCTTTCCACAGGAGACCTCATCAAAGACCAGGCTGGAAGTTCCAGCTGGCTGCTGCTAGCTCACCAACCATAGTCTAAGGAAGTAATAATGAAGCCCCAGGGTGTCCTCGTTAGAATGGGTTGCCTTGTTCTTCTTAAATTAACATGTTTCCAGGTTTTATAAACATTCACCCATCACGAGCCCAACACAAAATATAAAAGCCACAGAGGGTCCATTAATGGCACTGAGCAAAACTGTAATGATTGCAGCTTGGCAAGCAGCCCGCGAACCTTCTCTGTGACATGTTCAAGACATTAGAACATGTGCTGGGTTTAATTTTAATCAGAAGTCAGAAAGCTGGCTCCATTGCAGAACTGCAATGCCTTCCTAACCCTGTTCTCCCTTAGCTAGCACAGTCCAGCAGGGACCAGCACCAGATGTTTCAGAGGAAAGTGCAAGAACCCTCACCTGTGGCAGATATGGGATAATCTGCCCTCAATGATGGTCTCACTTTAGAGACTGGCTTAAACACTGAACCATAAGGTCTTATATCTCTTCCAAATTTAATTAGTATTAACTATTAAAACTCTAGATATTATTGCTACCATGTAAATGTCTAGTCCCTCTTTGAGTCTTGCAAAATTCTTGGCCTTAATGACATCCTGTGGCAGTGAGTTCCACTGTCTAATTACAGGTTGCATGAAAAAAATTCCTTTTATCAGTTTTGAATTTTTCACTTTCCAATTTTATTTGTTCTCCCTTTGTTCTAGTGTTATGAGACAGTGAGAAAGTCTAAACTTGTTCTCTAAATAGAACTGTCTACAGTAATTGATATATCTGGGGGAATAAATAAACCTGCCTCCCATTAAACCTCTCCAGTGTATCCGTACAGTCCGATGCCAAATAGAGACAGTTTTGTCCATTAGCCCTACGGCTCCTCCCCAGTATACAAGGCCTCTTCCCTGCCGCCCAGATAATGAATGTCCCAGCCAGTGATTAAATGGTATTTTGGCAAGTTGGAGACAGTCTTCTCACAAGTCCTTTTTACTCTACTCAGCTCTACCAATCAATCAGTGCACACGTTTTCTATCATAATAAAACCATCATCTATATACACAAGCCGTCATGGGTGACATCTCCCTTCATTCCAATATTATAGGAAACATATATGCCTTGGAGGAAACACCTGTTGGAACTCCGAGATGGGAAAAAAAAAAAAAGACTGCAAGAAACCCACTTAATCATAAAGGCATCCACCCGATGTCCTTGCCAAAGCAAAGGGGATTGTGATTTAGCTCACCATTCTTTAACTAAGGTTCCCTTCTGCCATATGTTCTGCAAATGACATGATCCTTGCAGAAATCTGCTTTCCTTGGGAGAGGAATAAATCAGCCTACACCGAGATCTTAGGAATTTGAAAGTGGGGAAAAACGTCTTACTGGTATATAGATGCTTAGGGCCAGATTATCAAAAGAGTTCAGGGCCAGCTTTTCAAGAGCTTGTCACTTGCTGTTGGGACCAAATTTCTCAAAAGGGCTGAGCATGTTGGGCGCTGGGCTTTTTTGAAAATGTGGCTTTCGGTGTCAGAATAAGAGCGGCTGCATGGCAAGTGCTTTGGAAAAACTGGGCCTTATTTAGATGTCTGAATGGGAGCTGAGCTCTTTGAAAATCTGGCCACAATTGTGAGGGCTAAATGTTTGAAAATCTGGAGATAGGGGCATATCCCACTTGTGGATTGGTGCGTAGGGATGTGGGGGGTGTGGGTGTGTTTCCAGGTCCCACTCTGTGCCTGATCCACCCAAGATATGAATCTTTTATAGCCTCACCTGACAATGCTTGGCTGTTTAACCAAGCCATAGAAAGGCTTGTGCTTTCAGCTCTAGAGGTCCCCAGTTTAATCCCCTGTGTGTCAGCCAGGATGGCAGCCATCACAGGTGCTCTAGAGTTGAAATGATAGGTAGACAGATAACCACAGTTTAATGGTGAAGTTTGTTCTTTTCCCATATCAACTCATAGTCAGAACTGTAACAGAAACCCATCAGTCACGTCTTAGTGAACACTGGATCAGTACCTCAGCTCTGAGGTATGCTAGAAGACAGATAGATAGATCCATTATGTTTCAAACATCACCTGAGAATTTTGAACTAGCATAAGTGATTAACAGTTGTTTATAGCATTCCAAGACAGGAATGGAAGCCCTTTTATCGTATCTTCAGCTGCCAATAACGTCCTGCTGATAAGCTATCTTTAAATCCTTCACAATGTCTTTGCAAAGCTCTGAAATCTTTTTTGAATCCCCAGCCTGCAGCATTCTGACCTTGGATGTTTCAGTCTCACATAGGAGAATGTGCTTGAAGTGAGTCTTGGTTTCAGACTTTTTGGTGTTTGCTGAGTTCTTTGCTTACTGGTATTCCCTTGGCTTCAGCAAGCCGAAAACCTTTGCAAATCCTTTGGACACAATACTGCCTTCTGTCTCCCAGTGTTGTAATGAAGAGAGGAAAAGGACATAAGACTGAGTGCAAAGCATCCTACCATTAGCTGTGGATGGAAGAATTTCTTGATTATGCCTGAACAACCAACACACACAGTAAATACCTGAGCTGCCATTGCAGAAGATTTCAGAAAGAAGAAATCTCTGGGTACCTAAATGAAGCAGGCAAGTTGATTCAACAGCTGGAGCTTGGAAAGTCCGCATCCCACCAGCCTGGACATCATTCCATTGTCTTCTGCATGTTGAGGCTTGTGAATGATTTAAGGCATGGAATGTAGGCTATTCAGTTCACATCCCATTTGGGAATCCTCTTTATTGTTTTTTTAATCACTCCCAGATATTGCACTGCACATATGTTAGTCTTATACTTCAAGGAGGAGTAGGGCTTCACACACAAAGCAAAATTGCCTGTGCCCAGGCAGGTTGCTAAACAGTCTCCCGTTAATGGCCATGGCTGCATTGTGAGAATACTGCTTACTCATCATCACAGATTAATGTACATTACTTCAATCATAATGGATCAAAGTGGTTTGCCTACTTCGCATGGAACTGTGAGGCGTAATTAATTGATGCATGCAGAGGAGCTGTGCATAATTGCAAAGTATCATTATTTATAGTATTCCAACAAACTGTTAACAAACACATCGGGCAACACGTAAACCCAGCATTTTAGAAAAAAGGATTGTAATTATATCCACTGAACCAAACAGTTCCTTAACAATGTACATGCAACCCCCAGTGAAGTGAGTGGAGTTACATGGGTATCACTAAAGTTGCAACAAACAATTTTATTTATAGTACAGTAACACCTAAAGGCCACAGCTGAGTTCAGGGCCTTATTATACTAGGTGCTTTGCCCGCACAGTGTAAGGGACAGTCCCTACTCCAAAAAGCTTTCAATATGAACTGACAAGACAGAGAAAGGATGGAAAGTGATTTGCCTGCTGTCACACACTAGGTGGATAGAAGGGCTGAGATTAGAACCCAGATTTTCTGACTTCCATTCTAATGCATCATCCATTAAACCACAGCAAGGCCACATTGAGACATATCGTGCTGCAGCGGCACGGCACAGCTGTACCAGACGCTCTGGTCAAGACGCTCCATGGCGATGGGAGAGAGCTTTCCCGTCGGCATAAAAAAAACACCTCCGCAAACGGCATAAACTATGCACACAAACACTTATGCTGGTGTAATTTATATTGCTCAGGGGTCTGGAATATTCACACCCGCATGCAACATAAGTTTTGCCAGCATAGGCTGTAGTATAGACATAGCCTGAGACAGCAGCAGCATTGTGCCAGCTGCTTTGTGTTCAGCTACAAGAATAAAGTTCTCTGCAGCCACAAGGTTAGCAACTTTTGTTTTAAATGAAAGCCAGGAGTCTCATGTAATAACATGACTGCAGGAGCCAGGGCTTTAATAAAAACACCAAATAGCACCCAGATTTGTGATAAAATCATGAGTTAGCTACTCTGTGAACAAAATATGGGTGCAAATGTACAATAGGTAACAATGCTGCACTGTTGGGGAGATGGCCTAGGTGCTCTCATGGGTCCTTTCCATCTCTAAACACTATGAAGCTGTTTGACCTTCTTTAGTAAGCCTGTCATCTGATCTGTATGTCCCCTCTCTGCCCTCCAGTCTAATTAGCTTCCTCGGAAAGGTTGCTAACACTTTAATGTACAAGGACACATTGTGCAGCACACAGATAAAAGCCAGGTGCCATAACTCCATCGCTGATGTGTTTAATAACAGCACCATTATCACAAGAAAGCCAGACGCCCCGGTTGCAGATTGAATTTGTGTATCCGCGAATTGTTTTACCAGAAAACAATAGCTCATTATGAGTGGTGTCCATTTTGAGATCTCTGCTGAAGTTCCCAAGGGTTACTGTAGGGCCATTAAAAATGCAGTCCCGCCCACACCTACGTATAACGTATTGCAACTGAGAGATGGTTTAAAATTGCAAACCACTGACTCAGAGTAGCATCAGCTTCAGGACTCTGGCAGCCCCTAACTAGTTTAGTCTGGGTTCTGACCCCCCCACACACACCCCACACACACTCAATTCACCAGCTGTGACATCACCTGCGATTGCCAGAACATCACAATGAAGGGGTATTGTCCTGACATGACACTGTGTCAAAACTACTGTTCCCTGTAGGTGTCCTGCTCATGGTTCCTTCCCACCCTCCCTGCATTCCAACTTATTTCATGTCACTGTACCACTGATTTAAATTTAACCATTCTCATCGAGGTGGGAGAAAATGCCTTTCACTGACAGCACAAACTTCTCAAGGTACACTGCTGAAGAAGAGATGTGGTTTGCCTTATGGTGGAAATTGGTGAAAAGCCCACATTTGGCTGGTTTTATGCTACAAGAGAACTTTACACACAGCTGTACTGATGGAAAATGAACACAGATATTTACAGTGCAAAGTTCTGGATTCAAGCCCATTGTCAATCAGAATGGGGCAGATGCTAACTTTAAAAGTAGGGCCTGATTCTGTTACTCACACTTTCAGCAGTGGCTTTTCTCGGTGACAGTCAGACTGATTAGAGAGTCAGGCACTACTCAGCTTGAGCACGGGTGGCAGAATTTGGCCCCTAATTATTTAATTAAAACCCCAAAGCACGTGATGTGTATGAAGGAACAATGTTGAACTTGGCAAACAGGAAAAAGCAAATCTGGTCATGATGAATAATCTCCAGTGACAACCTTGTCATTTTACTGAGAGCTTCTCAAGAGTTCCCTTTTTTTTTTTTTTGGTCACTGCTTATCAGAATTTGCATGGCTAGTTAGCAGGTTAATTTAATTATCAGCAGTGTTTCTGAACAGCCTGATGGGGGATCTGTGGAGGGCAACAGAATCTGTTCTTGAATTATGGAATTGCACACACTCACACATCTGGAAGCCATCGTGGAACAGATCACGGTCTTGTAAACACATGTTGAGTGTTGCAATATTGTACTAATCACTTCCAACCTGTCAAAGTTTGCAGGAGAAGAGTCACTGGGAACATTTGGGATCATTTGTGACTCAGTGCCATCAGCTACTTCCCCGCCACTTATCATGACATTATTAATAGCAAAATAATCTAAAAAACAGAACTTGGGTTAGTCAAGATCTTTGATGATAGGAGTGATTTTTCACTAAGACCAATATCCAGTAAAAGCTGGTACCCAGTTACATAGCAACATACCATGTGATTTTTAGATGAACTGAATTTCTAGCATGTGAGACAGACTTCTCTGAGTCCTCTACAAGTCGCATGCAGCTCTGGAGCTGGCTTTCTGCACTGGGGTGGATTTAATCCAATGCAAAACAATCATACTCTCTCACAAAAGCTTATGCCCAAATAAATCTGTTAGTCTTTAAGGTGCCACCAGACTCCTTGTTGTTTTTGTGGATACAGACTAACATGGCTACCCCTCTGATACTTGATACTCTCTTAGGGAGATGTACCTGGTGGAGTAATGGGTCTTTGGACTCAGTGAAACAAAGAGGAGTTTTGTTGAGCGAGGATTGAGCACAGAAGGTGAAATTCACCTCACACAAGGCCTATGCACCATTTAAGTCCTGTTTAAGCCCTATTTTGAGTTCTTCAGTGGTGCATAGGCCTTGTGGCTAGCCCTCTGCAAAGAGCGAATTCCACCCAGGCAGATTAAGGAATTCAGGACTCGGCCCTGTCAAAAAGATTTCCACCAGTATTTCTCACATGCTCGCGCACCAGTTCAACCAACAAAATATGGCTGCCTTGTACTCCAAAGAGCTCAAGTTCTTTGTTAATCCACTGCATACCTGTTTAACTCAAATCCCCATGCAGTAATTAAATAGTTTTTTTTAATGGATCATTACAATGTGATTTATGACATTTGCGTAATTGTCAGAATTACTGTAGGTAATTAAAATACAACGTGCATGCTGCCAGAGACTTCAGTCACTCTCAGCACCCTCATTAAAAATCAGGAGATGACCAAATTAGAAATAGATTGGTTTGCACAAGTTCACAGAGAAAGCTAATTACGAAACTTATCCTTATGCATTCAGAACTCACACAGTCAGTCATGCACAGTCTTAAAGCGATAATACTATTGTACAATGTGAAATGGAGTGAGCAGTATATGGGTGGGAACAACTCTCATTACACAGTGCAATGCAACTTCATTTTGCAAAGTAAGCATATGCCCCAAACCCTTTGGAAAGCTTGATAATGGACATGAGAGAAGGGAATGAAGAGGCGTAGGGGAGAGAGAAAGACTGTGATTTCACATGAGATTTGAAAAGAGGTAGAAAAATGAAGGGAGTAGCAGAAGTTGCAGAGAAGAAGGCTCTCTCGCCAACAGTGGCAAGCTGGAGAGAAAGAAACAGAGCGAAGAGAGTGGCAAACGGAGCTGAGAGAGATGAAGTCTGTGAGGTTAGCTGGAATAAGTTCATAAGCATCTTTAAAAACAAGGAAGGGAGATTTGTACTGGACTGTGAAAACCATGAATAAACAAGGAAGTCAGCAGACAGCAGGGGTTGAAATGGTACTAAAGCTGGCTGGGAATTTTTTGGCAAACTGTTTTTGCATCAGAATATGTTGATTCATCAGAACTGAAACTGTTTGTGGGAAACGGTTTGTTTTGATTAATTTCTTGACTAGAAAATTTTTTGGGAAAAAAAGTTTAGAAAAATTGTTGAAAAGTCCAGTTTTTGACATTTTTGAAACAAAAAAAATTCAACTTCACAGTTCATGATGACTTTTCCTAGACAAAAGGGGCACGGAGAAGCATCCAAACTTTTCTTGTTTATCCAAACCCTCTTCGGTTGTGCTATGGCTTTAAACACCCCCTGATACTTCCATCAACAGAAAAACAAAGGGAAAGTGAAACTTGTTTAACTTGTAAGTTAAGTTTTCCCCCTGACTGAAACACAGGCAGCTAAACTTTCCCAGAACCCCCGCTCCTTCAGGGCAAATGCCAGGTAGGGATCAAAAGCACACAGTGCAAGCTGACAAAAAGGATCTTGCTTATTGTAACAACACTTTCTCCACCTCTATCTATCTCCCTTTTCTTGAGAACACAGTTTTACACTTGTCCTTCATACAAATAACCCGAGGGTGAGAATTATTCAGAAGGCTTGTGTTTGACACCCCATCTGTTCATTTCTGACAGCGATATATAATGTAAGGCTATAAAAACTTGAAAAATAATGCAACATAAAAAGGGATTGACTCGGCTCCAAGAGGCCATAAACGGTAACAAATACCATTGTATGATTTATTTCATGCTGTAATCTTTACAGTAAGTCATCTTTCAGACATTTCCATGTGACAGGTTTTAATAATATTAATGCCCAGAGCAATCCAAATCATCGCCAATAGACATATTTATCAAGCTGCCAATCCAAGTAAATGAAATTCTATAAGCAATAATGTAACATGTTTAAAGGAAGCTAATAAAACAAGTCAGCAGAGAAATATTACTTCAAAGTATTCTCTCTCTAATCCGGCCCTGGATGTTATACAGCCAAAATGCAAATCTTTCCCCTATGTGATTTATTGCTCCAAAAATACCAATGACCTTTTCACGAGCTCCTGCACAGCCCCTCACACACATTCATAAAGATCGTGATGCATTCTGCCAGATTAGCTGAATGCTGGAGTGCTTAGCATTATTGCTTTGTTTTGCCTTGCCTTTGGATTGAGATGTGATGGGTAGCATCAAAGAATAAGATCTTATGTCTTTAAGATTTATTAAAAACTGACAAGCCCTAACGTAGGCTTTGCAACTCAGCAGGTATTTATGAACAATTATCCAGATGCTAGATAAGTTTCAGTTAAAGAGGAACTAAAATTTTGTTCTTTAACCTGGTTTTCCCTTTCATCTAATTCAGTTTTTATTAATCCTTTGTTTGGCTAAACGATCTCTCATCCAGGACAAAAAGGAGTCCGAGACAGCACAGTCAAGCATCAATGTGGGATCTTACGCACAAACATTCTTTAGTACCAATCTAGAAACAAAGCAGGAATGAAAAACAAGAGTCAACAACTCAGCAAAAAATACACCATTAAATTTGTCATGCCTATAGGCAAGAACATGTGGAAAAACCATGTCTAGTAAAGGAAATGTATTGATGGAAAGACTCATAAGTGTCTCAGGATCCTAACAGGTTTTTAGTCTTTTACTTATAGCCCAGCTTTATAGAATTTCTTTTGTGAAATGGTACCAGTTAAGTCAATTTCCTGGATATAAAGACCCACTTCTTGGTGATCAATTTTGGGTGAAAAAATGTGTGCGTATTTGAGTTTTGTACGTGTAGTTTGAGAGAAGAAATCTTTAATCAGAGCTTTGCATGCAGCCAAAAATCTATGCAAGACCTGGGCCTGGTGGGTGTTTGAAGTCTAGTAACCCTGCCCATTTCCCTCCAACTGGACCTCCTTGAAATTTTCTGAATTTCAGGTCTTGATAAAATTTTAAATTGAAAATACATTTTTTGACAAAGAACCCTCTCCCGAATAAATATAGAGCTAGTGAAAACTTTTCAAGCAGTGAAAAAGTTTGCTGATTTTGACATTTCAAAAGTTCTGAAACACTATTAAAATATTTTGAAAATTCCTAATTTTTTTTTTCGTACCTACTCTACCTTCTCTCTCTCTCTCTCTCACTCACTCCTTAGCTGGAGTCTATTTCAGTGGTATATGAGCACCTTTTTTTATGGGATGCTTAAAACTATGTGCCTTAAAAGTCCCCAAGTTCCTGCAACCTTCCTAAACAAGGGATCATGTGATCTCTAAGTTCTTGTCTACAGTAGGGAATAGAGCCATTTGTAACTGAACTGGTTTAAGCATGAACAGTTAAGTAGATCTACACTAACTAGAATGAATTGGTGTAAGACCCTTTGCATATTCCTTCATCCACAACAGCACTGTCCCTAAATCATTTCAACTGCAATGCTCTCTTGGCATCTATCCTAAAGTTCTCACCATAGCTCCCAGAAGAGGTGCTTCTTGAAGATTTTGAACAGTCTCTGGTACACAATGTGAATCAATGCAGTTCATCTGTGTCCCTATATGTACTGCAATGGTTCTAGAGGAAGTCGCTTCTAATGCTGCAGCAGCAGAGCATACTCCAAATGGTATTAAGCCAGTATGGAAAACTTTGGAGCACTTCTGTGCATGAACACAAGGGCTCCTAAATTTCCATAGATCCTCTTTTAAAATCCCAACGGAGGTGCAAAGGGTCCCTAGTTCAATGACATTTCAATTTGTCAGGAAGGGTTTTGGTCCAGGGCTCAAGCCAGGGAGACAAATTCTACTGCTTAGTAATCAAGGCAATGGCCTGGGATGTGGGAGACCCATGCTTAAATCCTTGCTTTGCTGCATTTCGGGTGCAGAGCAGGGATATAAACATGGGCTGTGCACATTGCAGGCCACTGCTCTAACCTAACCTCTGTGCTATGGAGTGTGATAGTCATCCTTTCACTAGACAGCCCAGGATGGAAACGCTCAGGCGTGTTCACTCAATTCCACTGTTGCAAAGACATTCACAAGGTTTTGTTTCATTTCAGTGCAGAAAAAAACCAAATTCTGAAACCTGGAAAGAGACTTTAAGGATGTCCGGGGTGAGTTCACCTGGTAGTGCCCCTGCACAGGAGGCAGCCACACCTGTAGGGGGTGGTTTGCTTGCAGTTGGTCCTGGCCACTCACTCAGCTCTCACTAGTGGCTCCAAGTAGCTGCATGTACACTGCAGTGTCACACCCTGATACTTTACCTCAGCTGGCATGCTGAACCTAGTGAGAGGAGTCAGTGGTGGCAACCGCTAGAGAAGGGCATGCCTGGCCCTCCAAGGAGTCAGGGTCAAACACGTGTGCAATATTAGATAATAGAAACTGAATGAAGAATAGAAAAGACTTCATTTGGCCCCATTGTTATTGCTGAGAATACGGACGTGAACCAAAGAAGGAGAGAAGAAAGTTACCGGAGCACGGAATTGTTGTGCTCCTGACAACTCCATCTAGGAGAGTGTGTCTTCGCTTTGTGAGCTTGGGCCCATCACTTCCCCGCTCTGTGCGCCCCTTCCTTTGGGCTTGTCTTCACTACAGAGCCTTCGCTGGCATAGCTATGCCAGCAGATCCCGCTAGTGAAGACGCAGCTTAAGCAGACAGAAGAAGTTCTTCTCCCAGCATGACGACACCACCTCCCAGAACAACATTAGCTAAGGTGTCAGAAGCACTCTTCTGTTGACATAGCTGTGTTTACACCAGCGGTTTTGTCAGCATTGCTCTGTTGGCTAGGGGTATGCTTTTTTCCCATTCACAGATGACATAGCTATGCCAGCAAAACTTTGTCGCATAGTCTGAGACTTTGGCTGTCTTCTCCCTTTAGACTGTGAGCTCTTTTAGAAAGGGACTGTCTCTTACTGTGTGTGTACACAGTGCCTCCTGATCTCAATAGGAGTCTCTAGGCACTATTATAATGCCCCTAATAAGTACTACTACTACTATCCGTAACATTATAAAATGTCCTCCCCTGGGAAGCAGTGGAAGTCCAATCCCTGGTGGCATTTAAATCTAGACATCCGAAAACCTTGTGTAGGGTACAGTGATGCCTTGGCTAGAAGGGACATCATTGCCTCTTTTGTGATTTGATGGTGAGGGAGAACCCTGATGGGGAAGGGAATTATGTATTTGCGTATTTGGCTGCATCTTCAGGGAATTACAGTACATCTGCTAGTAACATTTGTGTTCCTTTTTGTTAAGCGGCAGCAAAGATCTCAGGGAAAAATAAATAAATAAGAAATACCTAATCCCCAAGGTGTAATGCCAGAATATGGAAACTCACTTCTCTTGAATACCTCCCTCTGGCATAATTGACTTTTCATGCACATTTTAATAATGATATTTCAGCAGGTGGTGAGGGCTCTTTTTGTGTGTGTAAATTATGTTGTGGGATGTAAGGGGAAAAGAGACATGTTATAAATTAATTGTGTTTTCATTTATATTTAACGAGTCAGCACAGTCTAATGGCGCGTGTGTATGTGTTTACTATGCAGCTCCAATATTTACAACTGACCTAACCGGTGGCAGAACAGGAGCAATGAACAACGTTTTATCGTTCTGATCCTATGTAAGTGCTGAGGACAGCTGCTGAGCTGCAAAGCTACCCAGAGGAGACCTTGGAGTTTTTGTTATGCCAATGCTT
Source organism: Natator depressus (assembly GCF_965152275.1). Taxonomy (NCBI): domain Eukaryota; kingdom Metazoa; phylum Chordata; order Testudines; family Cheloniidae; genus Natator; species Natator depressus. The sequence goes on from NC_134259.1 coordinate 3,081,701, forward strand.
GTCTTTGCTGTCAAAACAGAGAAAAGGATTGTGTTGTTCATGAGCTCTTAACAGACTTAGATCTCAAGCCTTTGTAGAAGGAAGGTGACAAACATGTGACGATATCTGATTAAAATATGACCATGTAGATCATTGTTGCTACCACTGTTATATAATTGCAACAGATCTTATACAAAGTGTGTCTATTAAGGTGTCAGCAGAAAAGTTATGATTTGCTGAAAATTATTATAGTGTCACCGTGCGTCTCTCAGGGTCACAACGAAGAATACCAAATTCAGGACAAGCTGCTGAGAAATAGGATAGACACACCCCAAAACTGGTGGTTATTCTCCCATCAGATATACCAAACCAGCAACAAAAGTAAACTTCTGTTTCACCACACTGGCTAACAAGAAGTCAGGAAAGCAGTCTCCTTAGGCATTCCAGTCCTGGATTCAACATCCAGACACTAGACTTAAAGATGCATGGTTATTTGTTTCATCAAACAAAAGGATTCTTCTGATCCCAAAGGACCAGCCACATATCCAGGTCAATATATAACTAAGATCTTTCCCAATAATCACACTGTTGCCAATCTTTTAGTATCTAAAATCTAAAGGTTTATTTATAAAAGAAAGAAAGAAAGAAAGAAAGAAAGAAAGAAAGAAAGAAAGAAAGAAAGAAAGAAAGAAAGAAAGAAAGAAAGAAAAAGAGTTGAAATTGGGTAAAGGAATCAAATACATACAGTAATTGCAAAGTTCTTGGTTCAGGCTTGTAGCAGTGATGGAATAAACTGCTGGTTTGTTAAGTCTCTCAGTGCTTCCAAATCATTGGAAGGTCCTTGATCCCTTGGTTAGAATGCTCCCATTAGTGTAAGTCCATAGTCCAGAGGTTTGAGCAGGAAAGAGGCAAAATGGAGGTGTTTCCAGGGCCTTTTATAGCTTCTCTCAAGTGAAGGAAAACCCATTGTTCTCACTGTGGAAAATTGCAGGTGACAAGATGGTGTTTGGAGTCACATGGGCAAGTCACATGTCCATGCATGATTTTTCTTAGTCATAGCTGGAAAGTCCATTAAGTGTAGATGGGCGTCTTCCATTGTGAGTTAAGTGTTCTTTAATGGGACATTCACTTGAATAGTTCCTTCACAATGTGCTGGCTAAATACCTTGTGGGTGCTACCCAGAAGCAAACAACTGAAATACAGGTATAGAGCCAATGCTCATAATTTCAGATACAAAAATGATACATGCATAATCATTGCATAATCATATTCAGCAAATCATAACTTTTCTATTGACACCTTACTTGACACACTTTATATAAGATTTGTTGCAATTATATAACAGTGGTAACAATAATGATCTACATGGTCATATTTTAATAAGATAACGTCACATGTTGGTTGTGTGTTCCTCCCCAGCCAGGATCTTGTGTACTCCCCACAAGTCCTTGTATAACAGCTCTGGCCAATATGTGCTTCATCCCCCTCTAGTGCATGATTCATCACAGTATAACAGCCTACTACTGCTGCCAGCTAAGTATCAGATAGTGATTCCCCTTACTTGGCTGAGTAGCACCTTACACCATAAGCAGTCCCACTGAAGGTCAGTAAGGCTGCTTGTGAAGGTAAGTACTATTCAATGTGAATAAGAGTATCTATCTTAAATGGAGTGACTCCTTTAGTCCCTGTAGGAGAGGTCTCTAGTGTGGCGCCCAGGTTCAAACTCTTCTGATGACCATATATCCAGTGGAGACAGCTGGAGGAATTTAGATTGTGAAACCTGGGAAGGTCTCCCCTGGTGGTACTGCCATCACTTTGGTCAGCAGACTGATTTAGGTTGGCCCTTAGGTTAGACAAGTGGGACTGCTGTCAGGGGGTTCTCTGGGATTCAAGGCCATTCAACTTTATATCATCCTTTTCCCATGCTGCACTATAGTCCAGATTTGCTAAACCTTCCAGGCATGCAAGGTGCTGAGCACCTTTTTGTCAGGTGCTGAGTTCACAATGCCTCGCATCTTGCAGAATTGAGCCCTTCGAGGAGAGTATGGGTTGATGGACTGAGAAGCTGGATGTGTGTAAGGTTGAATTGAGCTTCTATGAGGCCATTCAATTAATCAAGGCAGGGAGGAGCCATTAAACCATCCATTGCAATCAAAACCAGTAGCAATGCCACAAGAAGTAGTATGTGCAAAGGGTTTTTAATTGCATCCTGAAAGAAAACACCCTGCCATTCTCATCTCTCACACAAATATTCACTGCAGCTGCAAGACCAAGAAGAGTTCTGAACTTCTTACCTGGCAGTGATACCTGTAACAGGAAGAACCCCAAGAGACTTCGACTTTGCTGGCTCTTGGTCTGGAAGGTACAGTGTTTCTTGAGGAATCTTCAGCTTCTCTGAAAACAAAGGTAGTGAAAAGGAACTTGCCTTTCTTTATATATCCTTTGGTTCTATTTCTATGCGGATTGCAAGTGGCCACCGTGCCATAGGAGAGTTCTGCAGGGGCTTAAAAAATGCTTGACAATGGGGCTTTAGGTAATTGCTTAGCCAAACAATCACACAGCTAATAAAGCACAGTATTATATTATGGTGCATATGTAAAGTATGTACATGATAGCCTTATACATGACTAATACTACATATGACTCATGGTTTCATTCCAAAGGGCTGTTCAAATAAATCTTTTTGTTTGTGGTTTTTAGAGGACTCAGATAAACCAAAAAAATAAAAGTAAAACTCACTCAAAACTGCCAACTTTTGCCCCCCCAAAACAGGTGACCCTCCCATTTATCCTTTGGTAATGCAAACTCCAAGCTATATACCATTGGGTTAAATCAGACTTTTCCAGTGTCTTTGGTACTTGTCTTATTCAGTGAAAGGTGAATACCTTTACCATGCACTAACTTGCGTGGGGACACTCAGGAAAAGTAACCCAAATTAACAAAGGTGTGAATTTAAAGTGGATTTGTTAAACCCTGTGTGGACGTGCTCGTTCAGAATTAAAGGGGCCTTAACTCAGTGCTTGTCTATACCGTAACTCAGTGTGAATGGTAGGAGTATGAACTGCAGAACACACCAAAGTGTTGCACTCCAACTGCTTCATGTGAATGCTGCTGATGTGAACTAAAAGGCACATTGTTTGTGATAATAAAGTCCTGTCCGAAAGAGGACTGCATTAACTGGTAGCTAGGGGATATTGGCCACGGAGATGGCTGTCGTGTGCATACTATACGCTATAGCATAGTTTGAAGGAGGACTACATTAACACGAACAAGGTACCGTTCAGTTCGCCCCAACTGTATCCACCTGGACCGCTTAGCGCACAGCTCGTCAGTGCACTCTGCCATTCATACCCCTGCAAGTCACACTCAGGAGCTGTGTAGACATAGCCTGCTCAGTTTAGTTTAATTCACTTCCAAGGTGAAATAAAATCAACCAATTTAAGGCCACTTTATCATTCTGATTCAGACTGTCCACATGGATTTAATTTAGGTTTAGATTTAGTTCAACTTTTCCATTTTACAAATTAATTCGGATTAACTTTCTTGAGGCCTGCTCTACACTAAAAAGTTATACCTGCATAGTTATATCGGTCAGGGGTGTGAAAAAAACCACACCCCAGACTGACATCGCTATACCAACATAATTCGCATTGTAAACACAACTATCTCTATGAAAGATGACTTCCGTCAGCACAGCTAACTTCATTTGCACCAGCAGAAAAAACTTAAATTAGGCCAATATAATCTCTGTGTAGACATATCTTCACTGTCCCCATGTAGACAAGTCCTTAGGTCCTATGGTATAACACACACTTGCACAGCCTGTTATGCCTTGGTGTTCAATTGCATTTTGTGGAAAGAGAGTGGGGGATGCTCTTTATGTGAGTTATGCTTAGATTAGAGAAAGAGCTCTAGACAATCTCTTCCACATGATTAGAAATAAAAGTCATAGAGGGAAGAGTGAATCTGTCTTAGGTACTTAAATGGACCCCATTACTGACTCAACTGTCTGAAAATCTCACAATCTTGAACCTTTTTATCCTCAGAGCACTCTGTGAAAAAGGGAAGTGCTATTATGTCCATTTTACAGATGGAGAAGTGAGGCACCGAGAGAGCAAGTGAATTGCCCAGTGTCACACAGGGAGTCGGCAGCTGATCAGGGAAATGAACCTAGGCCTCTCAAGTCACAGACTAGCACCCTAACCACTGTAATATCATTTCTCTGAATAAACTGATGTTCCATCTAATCCTCTCTTGGCCAAATTCTGACATCCTTCCTGTTGAGTAACAACTGTGCAAAGGTCTCAGGATTTGGCCCACTGATTCTCAGATTCTCTGTCTTGCCATCTGCCTTTCCACTCTGCATTCCTATCACTGTCGGAGCCTGACAGGAGGCTCAGCAAAGATCTCTACATTACATGTGTCCAAACATGTCCACACATGTGTGTATGTGGGTGGAACTTGGACTGGAGAAGCATTCAGACCCACATATCTCTTCATCGCACAGTCTGACAGGGGAAACCTATCACACCCTTTATCTCCCTTGGATGTTGTAACTCTTCCCAGACTCTTCTAATCCAGCTAAAAGGTCTCATGAGTTGAAACATACACCTGGCAGAAAAGGGACATCTTTTTGCATGGGCCATTTGTCAACTTTAATAAGCAGCAATTGACCACACAGGTGTGTTAGAAGCAGGTGCATTTACTCCTGGTAACAAGATAGCTCTACCTGCCATTCTACCAGCCTCTATTTACTTACAGTGTCCTGTCTCAGTTTATCCAAGTGACTGATGTTTCCTTATCTGGGGATTTGTTCTCCGGGAGGTGGGTGGGAAAGAAAACAGCTCTCTGAGGGCACAGCATGCAGCTGTCAGCCTTTACAGGAGATCAGGCTTAATAAAAGTATGGTAAGCCAAGACAGATATCGTATATAAAATGTAAAACCAGCCTAACTAGCTTCAGGAGAAACAATCATCTGAGAAACCTCTGAGTTTGAGGAAGGATGGTCTTCAGGTTAAGGCATTTGACTGTAAATCAGGTGATCTGGGTTAAATTGCTGGCTTTGCCACAGACTCCCCATGTAATTCACATAAGGCCAGATTCTCAACTGAGATAAATCAGGGCCCTTGACTTTCAAGGTGCTAAGGCTGAATTTTGTCATCTAAGAGTTTGAGCTGCGATTTTCAAAAATGCCTGAAGGCCTCCCTTAGGCACCAAGGGATTTTTGAAAATCTCATCAGGTGCCCATCTACATCTGCAGGTGACAAAATGCACCTAAAAATCTGGTCCTAAGTAGTTTATGAGCACAAGACCCATTAGCTTAAGTTACTTAGGGATTACCTACATGTGGAAATTTACTGGTACATACAAGTATAACTATAGCTGTAGAAACAATGAGGAGTCCTTGTGGCACCTTAGAGACTAACAAATTTATTTGGACATAAGCTTTCGTGGGCTAGAACCCAAGTTTATGCCCAAATAAATTTGTTAGTCTCTAAGGTGCCACAGGGACTCCTTATTGTTTTTACTGATACAGACTAACATGCTACCTCTCTGAAACCTATAGCTGTAGATTCAACTATAGTGAGATAATTATTGCAATGCTGATAAATTTCCTGGTGTAGACAAGCTTTAGGCATGTTTGAAAATCTCAGGCCTTGTCTAAATTTAGGAGGGTTTGCCAGCATAGATATACTAGTAGATCTATATTGACCACACCTCCCAGTGGAGACAAAGCTTATACCAGCAAAATAATTTGTTTGCTGGGACAACTTAAACTAGTTCTCCAAATGGAATAAGCTATACCAGAAAAAGGACTCTTGTCAACATAACTGTTTACACTGGGGATTTTGCCAGCATTGCTATGTTGGTTGGCATGCTATTTTTTTCACATCCCTAGCTATGCCAACATAGCTATTCCAGTAAAACTTTCTAGCGTGGACCAGGTCTCACAACCGCTTGAGATGTACATGGTCTCTAGATAGAGGCTTCAGGCTGGCTCCCTTCTTAAAAATACCATGGCAGCCCCAGATGGGGAAAGGTTATGTTTTATTACCAATAGCTATTGGCAAGATTTAGGTATTTTGGGGCTAGGGCAGGAATAGCCCTTGTCTCTGATTTTAACAGATTGCCCTGGCTTTTCACGGCCATGCGTACTCCAGTTAAATGCTGATACTGTATGTGATGCACAGTGGGAAAGCTTTTGGCTGCTTTAACTGACGTTCAATTCTCTTAGGCTTCTGCATTAGTTTGGGGATTAATGAAAATGAATCAGATCCTTAGCTGGTGTAAAATCAGCCTAATTTCATTGAAAACAACAGAGAGAGGCTGATTTTACACCAGCTGGGGATCTGGCTCACGATTCCTTATCTCACTTCAGCTGACAGTGGAACTAGAGGCAGCCAGGACATTATGTACTGATTAAGCTGTATTACTTCTTTTGTCACAGACCAAAGCACTTCTTTTTATGCAGTGTTTTGCTCTGATACATCCAAAATGCTAGGGAGAACTGACAGCAAGTTCTTACATCTGGCAATACTTTTGATCCCTCTGAAGCAACTGTTTCCCTGCAGTCTATCTGGTGAAGAACTGTAAACAATTGTTTTTTATCAGGCTACATTTATATTAAAATCCCACCTTGCCTTTTCATCCAACCACCTTAAATTGCATAGGAAGGAAAAGGTAAAGCCATCAGGTGTGAGAGCTCTTACAGTGTCAATGTCTGTCCATGTGTCTCTTGATGACTCTTTTTGAGATGTCTTTGTATTATACGGAAACCTCTGTTCTGGGAATCAACTGGTTTTGTGGGACCTTAGTTGCATCTATTTTAATAAGTATGTGGAACTGAAAAATGGGCTATGATTTCTCTTTATAAATGACATTCCTACATGGAATCCTCCAGGTGTCAGCATGCTTGTGTTTGTTCACATGGCCTGTTTTGCTGAGCATTCTCTATGAATGAGTTTTTCCTTTATCTCAGCCCTGTGTACTTCAGCCAGATATTTAATAATGGGGCTCGGCTGCCATCTACTGCTGAAAGGAGATTTAATTTAAAATATATATTTTGTGTGTGAGAATTTGCTGAGTGCTGATGAAAGATACCTGACTGACAGCTTTGTACAGCAAAAGTCCTATATCCAGGGCACAGACACAGTGCCTGAGAATTTCAAAACAGTCTAGATTTAAATACACATTCTTCAGTAAAACTAGGAGATTTAGACACAACTCTTCCATTAGACTGCTTTTGAAAATTTCAGCCAGTATTTGTAGCTGCCGGGCATGGTGCTCCAGCGGGCCACCACAACGGACCTCAACATTATTCTGAGGAGAACACTTTATGGGAATAGGAGCGTATCACAGTTCCATGGCCTTTCTGTTCATGCTGGTATAACACAAGTTGTGCTCTAGTCAAACACAAGTTATTGAGCTCAATATAGAGATAAGTGGGTGAATTTTAATGGCCAGTTATGTACAGAAGGTCAGATTAGATGATGTAATGGTACTTTCTAGTCTTGAACTCCATGAATCTATGAAGCAAGAAGGATGTTAATTAGTAATGACCAAAGTGATGTACATTTTGGTGTGGACATGTATCCACTAAGGAATGAACTGAGATCCATCAAGTCATTCATGTAAGCCAATGAAGAACCAATGGACTGAAGGAATTTGCACTTACTACCTGGGGTAGATTTCAGCAGGCGACTTAGTACTGAAAGGCTGTAGGTCCCATTTCCAGTCCCAGGGAATTTGGGGTAGGATGGGAATGAGCCATTCCACAGTTGCATTGACATTATCGTGAATAGGAGTTTTTCCCATCCAATCTATGCTTTCCCAATTTTTAGCCTAAACTCCTTAAATCTTATAATACATCCTTGCTCAACCTCAAATACATCTTTTCTGCCTTCATTATTATTATTTCCTAGTCTTATGATGATAATATCTTATATAGAGAGTAATATCCTGACATCCTTACTCACTGTCATACTCAACCTTTATTTAGGGTAATTCCCACGGACTTTAATGAGAGTTTTGCCTGAGCAGGAATTGAGTACAAACTGAGTAAGGACTTCTGGGTTTATCCTGTAGCACCTTTCACACCAAAGCACCTCACAAACTATACGCATACAGCACCAATGAGATGCAATTGCCCCAGACTCCAGTTCTGAAGTTAAAGAGCAGCAGCCCATGCAAGCATGACAATGAGCATAGGGGAAATTCTGGCCAAGGAGATGTGGCTCTTATAAAAATGCAGCAGGAACCTTTACTGTCCAGTCAGAGTAGATGGGATCTAAAGGTCTTCTGAGAACTTGTCTGAAAGATCTGCACTCAATAAATTGTGTGCAATTCAGTTTCAATCTTTCAGAAGGATAAAGGGTTATGTTCAAACCTATGTTTTCACAGACAGAATAAAGAAGAGGATGATTCAGTAACCTAAGAATCAGGTAGGGACTAGCTAGCTGCTTCCTATTTCCTCTAACTGAAACCCAGTCTGAACAGAACATTACCTGAAAAGGATCTTGTCCAAGATTTCCTTCTGCAGTGACATATTTTAATCAGCTCCGGATTATCAATATCACTATGGCAGGCTTTACAGTAAAAATGAGCCCTGGGCAACAAAAGCAAATCAGGAGAAATTGGATTAAATTTAGCGGAGTGGAGGAATAGGTCCAAATGCATTTGTTAACTCTTGAAAGCTCTACTCATCTAGAACTTTTTTACTGTAGGATAGTACAGAAAGTTACCTTTTGACTTCCACTTTGGATTTGGCAATAAAAAAGCCCATTGTGTTTCGATGGAGCTTTATCTGTGCAGATGGGTTGACCAGGAGGCTATTGGAAAACAGTTTGGAAACAAACAAACAAAGGCAAATTACCATTCACAGATTCCAAGGCCAAAAGGGATCATTTTGATTATCTAATCTGACTTCCTGTATCACACAGGCCATAGCACTTCCCAAAATAATTCCTAGAGTGGATCTTTTGGAAAAATCAGCCAATCTTGATTTAAAAATTCTCCATGATGGAGAATCTACCACAAGCTTTGGTAAATTGTTCTGATCATCTGCATCTATTGGGTGAGGTTTTTTGGCCTGTGTTCTGCAAGGAGTCAGAGTAGATGGTCATAATGGTTCCTTCTTACCTTACAGTGTACGAGGCACTTATACACCACCCCACTATCATTGTTGTGTTCAAGTTTCACAATACCCCCGTCATTAAGTGACGTGTTATTCGCCCCATTTTACAGATGGGGAACTGAGGCAGAGAGATTGACTTGCCTGTGGGCACATGGGGAGTCTGCGGAAGAGCCACGACTCTAACCCCAGTCTCCTGAGTCCCAATCTAATATCTTAATGACAAGACCAATCTTCACAGACTTACCGCAATATAATAACTGTTTTAAAAAAAAAATTAAAATGTTTTTAAATGTTTGTTAGATGGTTAAGTTTATAGGAAACTGACTCTTTTCATTCTCAAAACAATTTAAAAACATTTATTTTAATGTAATGGATAAATTCATAGTCTAGCCGCAGTTGCTGAATATTCCAGGTAGATCCAGGTGCACCCACTGTGTAGCTGAGAATGCCAAGTACTTCCCATTAAAGCATGCTTGTTGTGCCGTTAAATGTCTAAGGGATGTGCAGGTTCAATGCACCTGCTGCACTGCTAAACGTACTATTACATCCCGGAAAAAGACACCTGAACATCCCAGGCACATTCAGAGAGCATGTACCTGCTGTGCTGCTGTAAGTACTAGGTACAGCTAGGTAGAATCCCCCGCAGTGTTACTAAATTTATCAGATACAGTTAGGCAGAGCTGCCCAGCTGCTGGATGTATCAGTGACATCCTAACATCCTACTGATTTCAACACAGTTTTAATGGGTCTTGGCAGTGCAGCTGGAGCAGGGAACAGCCATGTAAGGATTCATCTTTTCACTTCCCACCCAGAAAGGAAGAGGACACCTCCCCATAGCTTCTCCTCTTTAGTTACTCAGTTACTAATGAACAAACAATTGATGCAGAAGAAAAAAATATTCCTTATTATTATTATTGTGGCAGCATCTAGAAGCCTCAGCCATGGACCAAGGCCCCCATTGTGGTAGGTTCTGTACCAACACAGAACAGAAAGATGGTCTCTGCCCCAAAGAGTTTTCCCCCTTGCCATCTCTTTCTCATTCCCATTATTTCCCTACAGATGCCAGAAGCACCAGATTCACCCAGGGACTGACTTGCAGTGGAGCTGATCACCCACAACATTCAGTGACTTCACAGCTGTGAGCATCCAGCACCTCTGGAAATCAGCCCTGTGGTATCTCTAGCAGTTTTCTCTCTCCTCTATCCCTTTGTTTTGTTGTTAGTGTTTCTTTTCATGTTCTCAGCAGTCTCCCCAAAACAGGCAGACACTTCATTTACAAAGGCAGAAAAAAGTAATTGCACTTAATAAACTGCTGTTTTCTGGATAATTTTGTAATGTTTTCTCAAATCTGTAGCATTGGCTCATTCTCCTTTTCTCAGCCAGTTCCAGCATCCCCATTAAGGTGTCTTGCATTTCATCGTTAGAGCAGTTAGGGACTACTATCTGGCTCTGACCCAGATCAGCTTCAGATTTTAGCAGATTCTGCTTTCAGCACTGACAGACTATACCTTTGTGACCAAACTTCATGGAGGTGAGGGACCTTGGCAATTTCTGAGGTTAAAACCTAGGGAAGTGTTTCTATTAGTCATGGAAAGAAATGGGCTTAGATTGAGCTGGGTCACCTGAAATCAAGGTGAAACATCTGCAGTTTACACATAAGATTCCAGTTAAGACCATGAAGTGAGGCCTAAACTGCTGAACACTTCCTGTTTTCATGAGCCCGTCTCTGTCCATGGTCATCATTGTCATGTCTTTGGTACCGTGGTCTTGTACTGGCTGGGAAAAGGGCCACTCTACCAGTCATTATTGTATAATTGTGCTACAGAGAGGAAGTCACATATTGATTCAGGGGACCTTCCCTCCTCCCTCAACACAAAGAAAACCACAACTCTCCTTGTGCCTGAACCTAAGAAGTGCTGCCTGCCGTCACCTGCTATAAATCCAGCTGGAGATGAGAGTGCTCAGTAGCAGGGCTGGCTGCAAAAAATCCAGAGGTTACAAAATTTGTTTTCATTCCAACGTGGAGTGAAACCAAAATCTTTTGCAATTCTTTGCAAAAACAGGAAAAAAAGAAAAAGAAAAAGAAAAAGAAAAAGAGAGACCTGTCCCAGAATAGCCAGCACACTCAACTGGGATGTGGATCCCAGTTCTAATCCCTATTGTAGATAGGGTGACCAGATGTCCCGATTTTATAGGGACAGTCCCGATATTTGGGGCTTTGTCTTATATAGGAGCCTCTGACCCCCCACCCCATGTCCTGATTTTTTACAGTTGCTGTCTGGTCACCCTAATTGTAGATCAGGAACTTGAGCCCGGGTCATATCCCAAGTGAGTCTCATTTAAGTCTTGCAACATAGCTTAAGTGGGATTGAAGGATACATCTACACTGAAAAAAACCAACCCATGGCAGCAAGACTCAGAGGCTGGCTCTATAAACTTGGGCTGATGTGATGTCTCTAAAGATAGCCATGTTCCCTTTTGGGCTAGAGCTCAGGCTCTCAGATCCAACCCCCTCGTCATGTTTCCAAGTTCAGGCTCCAGCCCGACCAGAAACACCTACTTGGCTACTTTTAACACTAAAGTGCAAGCTCCACAAGTCCAAGTCTGTAGACCTGAGCTTTTTGCCATGGGTGTTTTTTTGCATTATAGACGTATCCTAAGTAGTTCATAGGCCTTGTGCTAGCTCTCCGTCCAGAGGCAAATTTAATCCAAAGTAGTTTGGGAATGATATTTCTTAGCTGAGTCCTTGTTAAAAGCAATGAATCAGCAGGTGAACAAGTCAGGTGAGTTAGCTAACTCTGAGCTATTGCCTGCTCTCAGGAAGGTCCCTCTCTTATATTCCATCCTGGGCCTGAGAAACATTTCTGCCAAAACCAATACATTTTAGTAAAACATTCATTTTCAACAAAATAGTGTTTTTCTCTGAACAAAAAAAATTCTTTGAAAATTTTTCAACCTGTCCTACTCAGCACTTTGCAGGAAATGCTGTGTCTTCCACTGAGGGCTCCCTGAGTTTGAACTGTTCAGAGGCTTTTAGAGCCACTTCCTCCCCAGTCTGTAATATCATGTAACATGCAATACAGTGTGGCCTCGTAGCTTGAGTACAAGGCTAGGACTGAGGTGATCTGGGTTCTATTCCCGGCTCTGCTACTGGCCTGCAGAGTAACCTTGAGCATGTCACTTCACATCTCTGCCTCAGTTTACCCATCCATAAAATATGGATAATGACCCTGACCTCTGTCATAAAGTGTTTTGAGATCTGTGGATGAAAAATGCTGTATAAAATGGTGATATGCTATCAATTATTAGAACTGAGAGGGTGATGGGGAAGAGAGTCAGCGGGATCCATTCTTCTTGGGGAATGGGCAGTCACTTCAGTACAGGAGTGGACAATGCAAACAGTAGTTCATTTGCCTCTTCTGCTGATCATCCTGGAGGTGAAGAGGAAACTAATCATATGGGGTGAAATTCATCCCTTTGCATTTGACCGGCCCAAAGACTAATCTCACTTATGTCTTCAAAATAGGGCTGAAGTGGGGTGTATGCTATGCAAAGACCTTGTGCTAGCTCTCTGCCCAGGGACAAATTTCATCCAAAGGGGCTTGGGAATGGTTACTACATAGACAAGTTCTTGTTAAAAGAAATGGATCAGCAGCTTCTCTCGTCACCTGTTTTCATGAATGCCAGTTCTGAATTCAACTGCGAGCAGCACAAGATCCAACTTAACAAAGCAGAACCTGGGGAAAGAAAATAGGCCTGAAGTGGATTGGTTAAACTGCATTAAGTCCCTGTGTGAATACTTTTATTCAGAATTAGAGTGTCTTTATTCAGTCGATCTTAATTCACTTTAGAAATGAATTGAGTGAAATCAAATTAAGGCCCGAATAGCTCGTCTACATAGGGAATTATTCCAGAATAGCTATTCCTGATTAATTCCATGGGTGATGTTCTGGTTCTGAAATAAGAGCTTCCAGCACATGAAGTTAATCAGGAATAGTTAATTCGCTTTAAATTCACACCCTACCTTATTCTGGATTGACTTTCATGTGTAGACAAACCCTAAGAGGGAAGCAGGGAAGTAACACTGAATTCTGTTCTACCTACCGGCAAACGTCTGGAAAAGTCATGTTCACAAAATCATTGGAGAGCCAGTCAGTCATCACTTTGTAGTCATTGCCTTCAAAAAGGTTCCTGTTCCACGGGCCTTTTCTCTTCACCTAAGACAAATAACCATGGACCAAATGTTGTTTTGCGAAAGCTCTAGTGTAACAATGGGCTGCCTCTGGCCACATGATTATATACTGGTGCAGCATCCCTGACAGCTACTAGAATGCAGTGGCACCCATTGGCTACTGCAGCAGCCACATAAGCAGCCCTTAGAATAATGGGCCAAGTTAAACCATAAGAGATCTGGACACTTCACACTCATACATCAATTGAGGCTGCATGTTTAGCAGGACTAAAAATGGAGAAAGTCACATAATGACGAAAACATACAAAGGAGTCCCAGAGTCAGATAATTTTGAGCAAAATTTCCTTTACTTTGCAATAACAATTACTCTGTCTACCTATCTATTGTAAGGCTGATCTTCTCTTAAGAGCTGTAGTGATGTAAGTATGTTGGTTAGGTGTGTGATTTTTTGCTGGCATGGTTATATTGGTAAAAGCCATAGTGTAGGGGCAATTATACTGGTATAATCAGTATTGCTTATTTTGGTTCTTCAGTTGGAATAAGCTATACCAGCATAGGCTCTTTGAACCAGTATAACTGTGTCCATCCTAGGGGCATTGCTGCTTTAAATATATCGGTATAGTTAAAATAGCAACATTTTCTAGTGCAGACAAGTCCTTAGGGTTTTATACTGCCACCCATCATCGTGGTATCTTAGTGCCTGCCATGAAAAACAATTAATGGAGCTGTTTGAAAATTCTCTGTTGAAAAGGTTTTGTTTTTTGTTTTTAAATGGAAAATGGCTTTGTTGACAAAATGGAAATTTTGGCCAAAAAATGCCAATGGTCAAAGATTTTCAGGGTTTCATCAAACGAAAAAAAAAAAAGGTTTTTTGATTTTTGTTTTTCTGGCAACCAGAAAAACAGAAATTTTGGTCAGAAACTAAACACCTGAAAAATTTTGCAGGAAAGAAAATTTCCTAACCAGCTCGAACAATTCATAATAGTTAACTAATATCTTGGGCAATGTATTCCGTGGTCATAATTACTGTTTGATAATGGACAATTTCCTTATTTCTCACCTGAATTCCATTGTCACTTGAAAAAATCACATATACGATTTTTTCTTGGAAGGAAAAGGCAAAAATAATTTTAAAAAGGTGACTAGTAGAAAAGATACCTGTATTACATCCAGGCGCCATGCACTTGACTTACTAGCTTATGTACATTCCATGTTGCTGAACACTAACAGAATTTATTTTATGTAGACTCCAGATTTTTAAGAGTGGCTACTAACTGTGAGTGCTTCTGTACTGGGGTGCTCGATTAGAGAAACCTTGGGCCTGGTTTTGAGAAGTGCAGAGCACCAAAAATTCCATTGAAGAAAGTGGGAGTTGAAATGGCTCAGCACGGGGCCAGCCCTAAGCCAAATGGTGCCCCAGGCCAGGAGCGTCTTCGGCATCCCACTCCTTCCATTTATTAATTTTTTGAATCCCTTATTTTTTATTGCATTTTTAGCTCATTTCACAACTTTGATGTGCAATTTAATGTGTTATATAAGGTGATAAATTTGAACACTAGGACCTGTAAATCTGTGTTTATTCATGCCATATATAAGCAAATAAAAAAAATGTTTCCTTAGGTATGCTGGTATAAGCACTTTTATACCAATACAACAGCATCCATGCTAGAGATGTTGTATCTATTTAACTATACTGGGATCATTAAAGCTGAAGAACTAAAGCAGGCCACAGGACGACAATTCTATTTTGCAACATGAGCTATCAGAATTTGGTTTTGTTCCACATCGTAACAAAACGAAAACCTTCTCAACGTTTTGTGAAATGGAATTGTGTCAAAACACCTGTTTTTAAATGCAAAGCATCAGGTTTTCAATGTGGGTCTCTCTTTTTCTCTGGTCAGCAGAGAACCCTGCACATCAGGAAACTTCTCGTTAAAAATTTTCTCAAAAATGCATACATTTCTTCAAAACATTTTGGCTTTGATAACACAGAATATTTTGATGAAAATATGTTCAGTCAAAAATCTTCCAACAAGTTTTAGGTACAATTTTTGTATATGAATGAGACATGTATTTATTTCATATTCCATTCACTTAATCTGTATAAGCAAAACCTGTGAATGAAAAGTATCAGAAGTCAGAAATGCTAGCATAATTCTCTTGCCACTGTTCTAAACCAGAATACAGGGAAATTCAATTAGCATAGAAGCCACTTATGGAAGGCATCTCAAATGGCCACTAGGTGATAGTAAAAACATATCCATTGCAGCACAAGGAAACATGAGGCTTCTCCAGACAACTTAATGCCTGACAGTTATTTCTTTTTATTACATCTTCCAGCATTGGCTGTAAGAATTGAGAGCAATTTTGTGTACTGAAAAGTTAATACCTTACTTGTTGATTTTTCTTCAATCGGGACAGATCAAGAAAGGGAGAGTATATTAGTATTTACTCTTTTGCAGAAGGACAGTGCTTAAATCCTTTGCACACCTAAGCCCCAATTAAATTCTATTTGGAGGGTGTAAGTGGTTCAGTGGCCTTGTTCTGTCCCTCTGTAAAGGCTGAATCTAAGGCTATGCCTACATTGTCCAGCAGCTCACACTGCAGGGGTATGAATTGCAGTGTGCACCGAAGTGTTGCACCATATCTCCCCCTTGTGGATGCTGCAGGCACAAACTAAAAGATTCCTACTTCACATGAATGTAGTCCTGTTTACCTTTTAGTTCACACCCACAGTGTGCAATTGGAGGAGTTACACCAGAGTTCTTTGGTGCACGCTGCTTTTCATTCCCCTGTTATCTGAACTGCAGGGCTGTGTAGACAAGCCCTAAGCCTTGGTCAACAGTGAAAACACATAAAACACACTTAAAACACATAGCTACAGTGCTCAGGGGTATGAAAAGTTCACACTCCTAAGCACCGTAGCTATGCTGATCCTAACACAGAGTGTAGACACAACTAGGTCAATGGAACAATACTCCCATCAACTTAGTTGCCTTCACTTGGAGAGGAGAATTACCTATAGCAATGGAAAAACCCCTTCCAACACTGCAGGAAGCTTTACTATGGCAAGACAGTGGAATAACTACAGGGTGTTTTTATAGCACCCATAGAGTAGACATAGCCTAAGTCTGTAAGAATTAAACAAAGACAGGAAATTAATTTGCACAGAGCAATCCTAAACTGTGAGAAGCAGGGTATTAACTACACAGGATGGAAAAGCTACCCTGGGACTGACTCTCACCTTATTTACATCAATCAGTTCAAATCAGGAGTAATTCCACTGAAGTCAGCAAAGCTACATTGGCTTGAAAGGAGAATCAGAATCCATACCTTTAATCAGGCTGTAAAGCATTATTGCAAACCTGTGGTACTACATTCAAGTGTTAAATAAAAACAGCCTATTAGGTTATTTAGTCTCCCCTGCCAAATTAAGTCCCAGTTTGATCAAGATGATCCTGAAAATACCCAAGCTTCCACTAAAACAAGGAACACACGCTTGTCAGATAAGATCCTGTAATGGCCATTCACATTATTTGGACAAGTGAAGGGCTTACCTTGGTACTCTTTTGCCTAATGAACAGGCTTCTTAGGAGTGTGGACAAGCCTGGAACCAAGCAACTCTGTGCTATGAAGCCTAGTTTTAGTTCAGCAAAACAGATGATGCTGTCTCCTCTCCTCCAGTCCCAGTTGGGGATGTTTGCCAGGTATACCTGTCTCAGGATACGATAATGAATACAGGTGAGGGTCAAGACAGGCAGGTACATGACGTTCCTATAAAATAAAAACTGTCTTTTCTGTCTCCCTTTTTTGATTTTGAAAAAATAGTTACTGAAATTTTCAAAATAACAATATTCTAAAAATGTTTACAAAACCAGCAATGAAAATTGTGAACAGCTCTAGGCCAAAGTTTTTAAAAGGAGCTAGTGATTTTGGGTGCCACTTGGTTTAGGTGCCCTACTTGAAACACCTTAAAGGAGCTAAGCACTTTCTGAAAATCAGGCTGCTTTAAGAGGTCTCACATTGGCCACCAAAACACTGAGGCACCAAAAATCACTTTTTTTAAAAAATCCTGGCCTAGCTCCTACCGTTCTGAAATCTACCCCAGTAGGGATCCCACACCTTGGCATAGTGGATCAGACTAACTATCCCTCTAGTTGATCACCCATATCTTGCTATGACCAATACTTGAAGCTTTGCTGGAAAGCAAAAATAAATCTCTGCCAGCTGAGCAATGCTTCTGATGGGGACAGCACACAATGCAGAGTTAAACTCTAAACATATATTTTTAAAACAAAATAGAACAATGCCCCTGTGATGGCACACAATGTGCATGAGAGAAGAAGATTCAGTTATTATCATTTAGTAACATAGAATCATCATAGAATATGAGGGTTGGAAGGGACCTCAGGAGGTCATCTAGTCCAACCCCCTGCTCAAAGCAGGACCAATCCCCAACTAAATCATCCCAGCCAGGGATTTGTCAAGCCTGACCTTAAAAACCTCAAAGAAAGGAGATTCCACCACCTCCCTAGGTAACCCATTCCAATGCTTCACCACCCTCCTAGTGAAAAAGTTTGTCCTAATATCCATTAATAGACACACTTGATGTGGTAGTAATGGAAGGAGCAAGATCTATGGGGTGAAATCCTGGTCTTATAGAATTCAGTAGGAACTTAGCCATTGATTTTAGTGGGGCCAGTCTTTCACCCATGATGATCAGCACTAAAGGAATAAGATTAGACTGACAGAGCTACTGGGCTACCTTTTTATGAGACTGGATTATCTGTATAATGACTCTCGTCTTTGGATAGTGATTCTTGACAGACAGCGCCCTGCATGAAAAATATACCTGTTGGTTAGTGTGCCTTGATTGGGCGAAGTGCCCTCAGGTTTCAAAGCCTTTACTGCACAGCACAGTGAGAAGGGAATGGAGACCTGCCAGGGATACGGGATGTAGCAGCTGACCACAGCAGTGGAAGCAGTTGGACATTATGAAATCCAGAGCTGGATCCCATTGTTGTGGGGTGGGGACAACTGTGGGGGACCCTCCAGCGAAATGACCGTCACTTTCTGATTTTTGTGTGTGCAAAATTGTTATCTGAAAATAAAGTTCTATAATTCTGCAAAGGAATCATAGAATCATAGAATATGAGGGTTGGAAGGGACCTCAGGAGGTCATCTAGTCCAACCCCCTGCTCAAAGCAGGACCAATCCCCAACTAAATCATCCCAGCCAGGGATTTGTCAAGCCTGACCTTAAAAACCTCAAAGAAAGGAGATTCCACCACCTCCCTAGGTAACGCATTCCAGTGTTTCACCACTCTCCTAGTGAAAAAGTTTTTCCTAATATCCAACCTAAACCTCCCCCACTGCAACTTGAGACCATTACTCCTTGTCCTGTCATCTTCTACCACTGAGAATAGTCTAGAACCATCCTCTTTGGAACCACCTCTCAGGTAGTTGAAAGCAGCTATCAAATCCCCCCTCATTCTTCTCTTCCGCAGACTAAACAATCCCAGTTCCCTCGGCCTCTCCTCATAGGTCATGTGTTCCAGACCCCTAATCATTTTTGTTGCCCTTCGCTGGACTCTCTCCAATTTATCCACATCCTTCTTGTAATGTGGGGCCCAAAACTGGACACAGTACTCCAGATGAGGCCTCACCAATGTTGAATAGAGGGGAACGATCACGTCCCTCGATCTGCTGGCAATGCCCCTACGTATACATCCCAAAATGCCCTTGGCCTTCTTGGCAACAAGGGCACACTGTTGACTCATATCCAGCTTCTCGTCCACTGTAACCCCTAGGTCCTTTTCTGCAGAAATATTTCCAACCCCAGGCTTCCTCCCCACCCCTCTGTCTGGTGCTGGGAGAGAAGGTGGGCTTAGGGAGAACAATAATTTATAAAGTACTTTCCCATTGTGCCTCTCCCACAAATGATGTTTTCCAAATGTAACAAATTGATATTCCAACTATAGCAGGGAAGGCACTTCACTCCCTATTGAAATGCAGCCACCTCTGGTGTGAAATGAAAGGGTGCCTGACAATGTTATCAGACAAGAAGTGGAGAACATACCCAGTGGCATTGGAACAATCATACCCAGAGGGGGTGCTGAGAGCCATTGAACAAAACTGCAAACCCTGTATATGATGAGAACCACTTCAAGCCAGGGGCTGCTACCACACCCCCAGCACCCATAGTTCCAGCACCCCTGATCATATCTGTATCCATTGAGAGCCGCAGGGGCATTCAAGGAGGCAGCAAGTATTCTATGATTTATTTGTATTGCAGTTGCACCTAGGAGCCCCAGTCATGGACCAGGACCCCACTGTGCCAGGCACTGTACAAACACAAAATGTAAACAATCATCTAGCTTGGAATTTGGGCCGGAACAGTACTTCTGTAATGATTCTGAAGAGGAGCAACACACCGATTGAACTACCAGCACCAGATAATACAGCATCTACATGCACTCTAGGAGTCTTACATACAAGTACTGACTTAGCCTAACCATGCTTAGTGTGTGAGAGCTAATGCAATCACTGCTCAAGGTAGTCCACCTGAGAGTGCATGACTGTTTCCTAAGGATAAAGGCACCGTTCCCCTTGAGAGCTGCAACAGTATTCATGAGGGTGAGAGTGCAAAAACGTCGTCCACTGTGGGGTTTGGGAGGTTAGAGAGCTGTCCACCTTCTTGGTTCTCTTACACAAAAGGTGATGTTAGGGTTCTGCTTGCAGAGAAACTTGTGACAGTGTAAACACATTCTGCTCCTGCCTGTGTCCGCTCATTGTGTTTGCAGGTGTTAACATCACCCAGACAGAGAAAGAGAATGCTGGAGGATCTCAACCTACCTCATGATATTGGAAGTGTCTTCAACATAAGGGTCCGAAGAGCAAGTATCTGCTAGGATCAGACAAGCATCTGCAGATCCCATCTGTTTCTCAGGAGAGAAAAGCAGAGTCAGGGTTTGATTCCACATGGAGTACAATAATCCTCTGTGCTTATCTGACTTATTGTCAAGAATCTCTACTTTCCAAAAAATGCTACATTTCTTAGAACCATTTTATATGCTTCTTTTAAGGCCAATTGGTCCCAATTCGGTTTTGTCATTTATTTTCATTTTCCTTCTTTCCAAGTTTTAGTCCATTAAACTCAAACATTTAGGATTAGATTCTTGCATCCTTGCTGACACTGAGTTGCACCTTACTCTGCAAACTGTTTCACTGAAATACATGGGAGTGCTTGAAGCAAGGTTCTAATCAATGCTAGTCGTGGCAGAATCTCACCATTTGGTGGGTGGAGCTCATGGCTGGAGTCTGGATTTTCAAAACTGTGACTCCTGAAAAGACAATGGTGGATGGAAAAAAGGGGTCTTACCACAACTCTCTTCAGATCTTTATAGTTCAGTGCAGAGCCATGGAAGAAAGTGGTATAGGCAGAATAGCATTTGAATACAATTTCCAGCTCCAGACTAGGAAGAGTTCTACACGATAAAAAATTCAGAACAGAAGGAAAAGGCTGATCAGCCCCTAATAACAATGTTCTTGACTCCCCCGCCCTCCCGCCCCCCACCCCAAAAAATGTGTGTTTATGTGCCGTTTTAAAAATCTGATTAAAAGGGACACTAGCAGACCAGCTAAGGCACATAATTTAGGTTTTACACAGCCTAAGTGTCATGGAAGTTAAGGAAGTACTATTCCACTAAAATGAGTGCAGCCGCACTTTGCAGCATGGTGGTACTCCGTGAGAAGCAGAAAGCAAGACTTGCTAAGGCCCTGATCCTGTAATCTGCATCCAGGTGGAACCATGGATCCGTTTCTCTCCTCCCTGTGGACTTCAGGTCACTTCCTTCCCTTAAAAACTCAGTTATTTTCCTCACTCATTTCCACACTGTCATTGACTATTACTCCAAATACAAGAGACGTGACCCAACCTTCCCTTGTAGAATAATAGATTTTAAGACCAGAAGGGAAGTTTAGATCATCTAGATCATCCTGTATAACACAAGCCAGAGAATTTCACCCCATTACCTCTGTATTCAGGCCAATAATTTATGTTTGGCTAAGGCCAAGAAAGGCATCCAGTCTTGATTTGAAAACAAGGGATGAAAAATCCACCACTTCCCTTAGTAGTTTGTTCCAGTGGTTAATCACCCTCACTATAAAAAATTATGCCTCATTTCTAATTTGAATGTGTCTGGCTTTAAATTCCAGCCACTGGTTCTTATTATGCCTGTCTCCACTAGATTAAAGACCCCTTTAGTACACTGTATTTGCTCCCCATGAAGATATACGTACACTAATCTAATCATCTCTCAATCTTCTTTTTGATAAACTAAACAGATTGAGCTCTTTAAGTCTTTCACTATAAGGCATTTTTTCCAGCCTTCTAATAATTTTTGTGGGTTTTTTCCACACCCTGTTTGATTCTTCAACATCCCCCGCAAAATGTGGGTGCCAGAACTGCACGCATTACTCCAGCGCCAGTCCCATCAGTGCTCCAGAGTCAAAATCACCTCCCCACTCCCACTCATTTTGCTCAGACTGTAGATGGGAATCCATTGTGAATCATGCAATACTTAATTTGCACGTGGCCAGCCAGAGAGAGATAAATATCTCCTCCCCCCGACAGACAGGAGTATATGGATCACCTTTTGGTGACCTGTCTTAACAGACCTAGAGAACATATTTCATTGTATATACATAACTCCTCACATATTTTCCATACAAACTTATCTATGATTATGATGAGCAGTGTGACATAAGCTTTCACTACAGAAATTAAATGATATTCTCTGACAATAAGTAGATACCAGACCCTGTAACCCTTATTTTACCCCGTACCCTCTGCCAGATAGCTCCAAGAGATCCTTGGGTGGGTCATAGAGTCTCATATAGAGTGAGTCCAAAATGCAAGATACACTCAAAAAGGAGAACATTTTTATTCTCATTAAACATTTAGCACAGAGAAGATTTTATCATAAAGCTTCCCAAGGTGGGAAGGTCTCATATGACTCTCTGCTTTTTCCTATTAATTAGTTATACAATGTGACTTCCCTTGCCCAAAGCCACCAGGCAATAAAAGTATCCTCTAGCTCCCCCAAACAGCTGTGCTTAGGAAGTGACTTTGAAATGTTTAGTGGGAATACTTACTCTCCCAGAAAGACAATCTCTGTGCAAACATCTCCTGTGTCCTGGGCCAGGAAGTTTCTTAAGAAAGCTGTCACACTCTTCAGAGTGATATCACCACAGACAACAATGTACCTACAGAAAGAACTCTCTGTCATGTTTAGAACCTGTAGAGTGCTTATTATAAACATGACATTGTATGTAACAATTAATTAGCCACTAGATGTCTCTGTGTGCTAAACAGAGTTCCAAACAGAGTGTGGTCCTGGGTAAATATGACAACAAAGTTGGAACTCAAGTTGTATGGAAATCTTTTTGTTCGTATCTGTAGTTGTGATTATGATTCCATATATCATGATCCTGTAGGTTAGAAGGGTTATTTGGTAAACAAGGGGGAGATATAACCCTTTACAAGTATTCAAATGGTGTAGACACCAAAGGAAAAACGTTTAGGAAAACATTTAGGAGGAGTTTGGGGGATACTGAAGAGAAGTTTAAGAGGTGACTTAATCAGAGTCTATAGGTGCCTACACAGGAACAAGATATCAGGTAGTAAAGGGTTTTTTTAGTCAAGTAGACAAAGGCATAACAAAATCCAAATAACTGGAAGTTGAAGCTTGACAATTCTGAAATGGAAATAAGATTCAAATTTTTAACAGTGAGGGTAATTAATCATTGCAACAATTTACCAAAGGATATGGTGGACTCTCATCAATTCAAACCTTTAAATCAAGAAGAGATGTCTTTCTGAAAGAGATGATCTAGTTCAACCATAAGTTATGTGCTTGATGCAAGATTATGGGGTAAAATTCTATGCCATGCTGGAGGTAGGCGTAGATGATCACACTGGTCCCTTTTAGCATTAAAATCTCTCAGTCTATGAATGTATAACTAGGAGTGATGGGATAAAATTAAGCCAAAAACAATTCAGAATGAGTATCAGGGAGAAAATGCTACAAGTGATTTCTTTAATACAGTGCGATATTCCCCCAAGGAAACAGTGGGAGTTCCATCACTTGAGTCAGTGAAAAATAGAGCTGGTTGACAAACAGGTCAAGGCAAATTAATGGACATATTTCCTTTTTATTTTTTAATTAAAAATAAAAAAAATCCAAACTCTGAAAAATGTTGACCTACTGACAGTCCCCCCCTCCCCTTGTTTTTGTTGATAATTTAAATGCCAATAACATTTTTCATTGTAATTTGAAAAATTTCAACCGGTTTTACTGAAAAATAGAATGGACTAAGCACTGAAGAATATACTGGAACACTCCTGCTTTGTTTGAAAGGGAATTGAAATGATAGGACTCATCTATCTGCAATTTATACTTCCTCTCCTCTTAGGCTATTTCTACACTACAGCCTCTGTTGGCACAACTTACAGTGCTCAGGGGTGTGAATAAACCACGCCCGAGTGACACAAGTTACACTGACATAAGAACTTGTGGGCCCAGTGCTATGTTGGCAAGAGAGCTTCTCCCACCAACGTAGCTTCTTCCGCTTGTGGAGGTGGGTTTTTTATGCCAACAGGCGAGCTCTCTCCCAAGAGCATAGAGCATCTTCACCACGCACACTGCAGCAGTGAAGCTGTACCGGTACAACTGCACGCTGCAGCGCTGTATCTACAGACATATCCTGAGAAACAAAACTCATCCTGAAGAGAGCTGGTGTTGACTAGATGTGTACTGAGATACTTTGGTGATGAGGGCCAAGATGGATGGGTAGAAAGATAGAAAGTTTCAGGCTTTGGCTCAAGTTATTTTGGGAAGATTCATATCACTCCTTATTTCCTCTGATCTAATCTGTAACCTAATTAGTAAGATGCTCTTTGTTTTGCAAAGACAATATAAACAATCACACTTACTTTCTCCCTCTCACTACCTCATACGATTCTTGGTATTGTCGATTGCCACCAACGATATCCACAATTTCAGGGATAAAATTTGCAAACAAGACCTAAAGTGTCAAGAAATACAATACTGTTTAGAGCCATTTCCCATTGTCCAAGGGCAGTACTGGTTGCGTCCCCTTGCGGCTGAGTCTGGGGATTAGCTCTGTCCAGTCTGACACCCACTTCCTTTGGTCACTCACGCCATGACCCCTCTTACCCTCTAGCAGTTGCAGTGCTTCCACTTCATGGTTTGGCCCTCTGGCCAGATCACTGTACAGTTTTCCCATTCTTGGGTAACAAAAGTCTCACCAGACCAGCTGCCATTCCAGGCACTCTTCCGATTCAAGACTGTGCCACTTTCCCAGTGGCTAGAAAACCCGGCCCTCCCTTTGCAGCTTCCTTCTCCACCACCCCTCTGGGTAAACTTTTCTGTCAGGCTCAGAATCCCAGGGCTTCTGCTCCCCCTGGGTTTCCTCCTTCTCTTCTCACTAGGTCCAGAGAGTGACTGTACACCTCCCCACTGCAACCCCCTTCTGCTCTGTCTTCCTGGTTTTATACAAGCCCCCACCGACTGCTGCCCAGATGGGCTCCATCTTCAATTAGTGCTTGTCAGGGAAGTCTAAGTCTCCCCCTATGTGCAGCCTACTAAGTTAATTAGCCCTCTTCTGAGCCATGTTAACTCCTTCAGGTGTTGTGTGGAGTGAACACCCCATCTTACCCACCCATGTTAAATTTCAGACCCTAAGTTGTGAGTCATTATAGAAGCTCCCAATAAGGCTTGATATTCCTATAGTCATCATAAAGACTGAGGGAATGCCCACTGGTTACATGTGGGATACAGGAATTGCCTTGCTGGTTTCAGGGGTCCATTTAGCTCAGTATCCTAGCTCTGGCAATGGCCATGACTAGCTGCTACAAAGAGAAGTACAAGAAACCCTGCAGTAGGCAGTTATGAGAGGGGGCAGCTTCCACACGCCCCCACTATGCACCCCACACAGACATACACCCTCCAGATGCCTACTATACTGGTGGAAGGATGATCTAGAGGATAAGGTATATAACTGGGATTCAGATGACCTGTGTTCTAGTCCCACTTCACCCATAACATCCCTATGTGACCTTGAGCAAATCACTTAACCTACCATTATGCCTCAATTCTTCATTTTTAAAACGGGGATAATAGTCCCTTACCTCATAGGTCTGTTGTAGGATTCAATTCATTAATGATTATGAGGTGATCAGATACAATAGTGATGAGTGACGTATAAATAGATAAGATATTTTCCTAACTCTGATTAGTCCAAGCTTGTGCCCTGAAGCATGAGGATTAATATGTTAAACACTTGCAATTTTTTTCCTATTAAAATCCGGGGTATCCTTTGTTAATAGATATGTATCCATCCCGTTTTGAATCCTCCTAAGATCATGACCTCTATGATACCTTGTTGCAGTAATTTCTACTGACTGTTCATTGTTAGAAAAAAATATTTATTTTTAGCCATTTTATATTTGCCACCTTTGGATTTCATTGAACGTCCCCTGGTTCTTGTGCAGTGAGAAAGGCAAGTGAATGCAGTTCCCTGATCTACTGCTAGTCCCCTGCCAACATCTATCACAGTAGAAATGCTGGACCCTGAGCTTTGGTGTCAGCATTCAAATTAACTAACATCTTGTCATTGCGTTAAACTCCAGGGAACTGGCCACTTGTGAAAAGGAGATAATGGTTTCTTACCAAACCACCGATGATGAAGAAAATCATGAAAATACGACCCAAGGACGTTTTAGTTACAACATCTCCAAAGCCAACTGTGGACATGGTCACCATTGTCAAGTATAAACAGTCAAAATAGCTCAGGGACTGGGAATTTTGATGGTGGACCCAAGGATCTCCACTATTCTCCACCTGCCAGAATTATAAAAGGGTAGGAAATGGTTTGAATCCAAGATTTTAGTTCAGGTCCATCTCTAATTAATGAGTGTGTCATGGATATATTTCAGCCCAATCTGAAAGAGTCAATGCTTCTTGGAAAGATTTGGTTGAGTGGCAAATCTTGCTGCTGTCTCTCTCTCTTTATTTTCCCATGAATGAAACAAGCATTTTCGTTGCTATAGGATCTGCTGCTTATTTCCTAGCAAGAGTTACAATAATCCTTTGCCATTGATATCCCAGTTGGATGAGTTGCCTGCTGCCCTGTTCCAATATATAAATATATAATAGGGCTTACCTCCCTCACTTTCATCTGCTCCGTGAGCTAGGGTTGGGGAACCTCTTTGCCAGAAAGAACATAAATGAAATTTGCCCTGTTGTAGCTACATCCACATAGCTAAACCCCTGTAACGCCCTGATGCAGACATGCGACAGCAGTGCAAAATGGGGCTTGCCCCAGTGCAGATTAATCTGGTAACACACCCAAGCAAGTTGTGTTGGTATAAATTCTGCTTTGCTCAGGTACAACACATCTGCATTAGGGATTTGTGCTGATGTCTAAAGGTCTCCTACTCCTTTGGGAGACTAATTTCTGAATCTACCTCACCCTTGTCCCCTGCCAAGGCACAGCTTGTCACTGTGCAGCGAAGAAGAAACTGCTTCCCTGTTTGTTCTATATTCCATGAATGTTGCTACCATCATTTGGGGAGGCGGTGTTTCTACCCTTCCACTGATGTAGGCTGTCTACCCTGTGGGGTTATGCTGGCATAGATATGGCTTTGTAGCTATGCTGGTACAATCTCTGTAGTATAGACATACCCTTACAGTGGTCTTTCATACCAATAGCTACTCCTGTCCCATCTCTCCCCAGTAAAAGTCTACATTTCCCCAGCAAAATATACACAGAGAATATGCCTTAGCACTGTTTTATGGTTATCCAGGAAGGATGTGGAACTAACTGTACATACCAAGTGAATAAATCCTGCAGCTGTGAGCCAGGTGCTGAGAACTGCAGCTAACAATCTGGACAGCTTGATTGAATTACTGAGGACAGGAGGGGGAAAAGCTCATTAAAGACATTGCATAAGTTATGTTAATATTTCAACCACCTGCATGACTCCATCTGCCTACTGCACCCAGCCTCTTGCAAGAGACCTCCAACTGGGCATATTATTTTTGATTTTCCTTCTTAATAGATCAGCCGGAGCCACAAGTTGGATATGGAATAATTTGCACAGTTCAGATTCAGGGTCAGAGGCCGGATGCAATATACAGATCCACATGAAAAACTGGATCAGAATTTTCCAGCAGTGTATTACACTTACTTTCTCCATTTCCTAAACCAGCCAAAATACAGGAGCCAGGAGATAATGATAAATGGCAGACATCACTTGACCAGACTTTGATTTACCTCGTCCTAGTGATCCTGAGAAACTGCAATATTTTGGGAAGTTCTAACAATCTGAGTGCTCGCAAGAACCGCAAACCTGCAGGAAAACAGCAAAGGAAGAAGACAGAGAAAAGCAATGTCTAGCAACAAGACCACATCTCTGTGTGCGTGCGTGCGCACCATGTGTGTGTGTGCGCGCACGTGCAAACACATATGCAAACTTCTGTTTTTATCTGTAGCCAATGTCATATCAAACTTGGCTCCAGGACCATGCACCTCTTGAGTTCAACTTAAGCCCTCAAGATAGGGCTTGTATTATACAAAAATATAAGGCCTGAAGTTCCCATATCTGTATCTATAAATCCATGGTACATCCACATCTTGAATACTGCGTGAAGTTCCAGTTGCCCCATCTCAAAAAATATACATTAGAAATGGAAAATGTCCAGAGAAGGGCAACAAAAATGTTTAAGGGCATGGAACAGCTTCCGTATGAGGAGAGGTTAAAAAGACTGGGACTGTTCAGCTTGGAAAAGAAACAGTGGAGGGGGGATAGGACAGAGGACCTATAAAATCATGAATGGTGTGAAAAAAAGTGACTAAGGAAGTGTTATTTACCCCTTTACCTAACACAAAAACTAAGGGTCACCTAATGAAATTAATAGGCAGCAGGTTTAAAACAAACAAAATTAAAGTACTTCTTCATACAACACACAGTCAACCTGTGGAACTCATTGCCAGGGGATGTTGTGAAGGCCAAAAGTTTATCCTGGTTCAAAAAAGAACTAGGTATGTTCATGGAGGATAGGTCCATCAATGGCTATTAGTCAAGGTTTTTAGGGATGCAACCCTATGCTCTGGGTGTCTATAAACCTTCAATCTCAAAAGTAGGTGGTAGGATGTATTCCTGGAGGTTTCATCACATGACATAATCTTTAATTAAAGATTTATCTTTAATTCCTTGAGATTCCAGGACAATCCGGGAGGGTTGGCAACCCTACAAAGGGAGGACTGGTTGGCAGAGGGTTTATCACTCGATAAATTACCCTGGTCTGTTCATTCCCTCTGACACACCTGGCATTGGCCACCGTCAGACAGCAGGTTATTGGGTTAGTTGGACCATTGGACTGACCCAGTATGGCTGTTCTTATATTCTTATGTATTATGAGGGCCTAAGTGAGATGTAAATGAGGCCCAGGCTTTGAGGTTTTCACCACAGAATGGGTATGGAAGTCAGTCCATAGTGGAAGCACTGTACTCTCCCATTTGAATGCCTCATGGGAGGAGCACCACATCCAAAGGCTCAGATGCGGGATGGGCATGGTATTAAAAGCTAGACAGACAGATAAACATGGCTGAAGCAGAACTTAAGTGGTGCATAGGCTTCTGCCAATTCTCTTCACGGAGGCGGTGGGGTTGCAGTTACCCTTAAGGCCTAATTCTGCCCCCACTCACACAAGAGCAGTTTCCATAGTGCAGGAAACTCAAGATAAGGAGATACCTTCACCTCTGTGAAGTAAAATAATCCTGAGAACAAGATGTGAAAAAACAATGATGGGAAACTAAATCTCCAAGTCCTACTTACCAAGACAGTTCCTCTTTAAATAGTAGGAAACACAAACTGGAGGGATGGTGAAAAAATCCACAATGGAGTTGAGCTCCAGCCAGAAACTCAGCTTGTTGTTTGCTACCATGAACTACAGAAAACAGGCAAAGTCAAAGAGCATGAGGACAGTGTGAGATTGAAGCACATCAGAGCAGAGAGAAAGAGACTGGTTAGTAAGCCCAGGAGGAGGCTTCTTTTGCCGAATGCAGCTAGCTCCGCTCTCTCTCTCTCTCTCTTTCTCTCTTCAGCCTGTGGGCACCCAATGAACGTTTCCCAGTTTGTTTTAAAATAGGGTAGCTTGGGGAAAATTACTCCCTAGTGTAGCTGAACTGCACTGATTTCAGTGGAGAATGGAGTTACAACAGGAGGCTTTGATCCACCATCTCACAGTCATTGTGATGAACTCTCTATCTCCACTGACAACTAGTTACCCATCTTTTTTTCCTCATGGTATCTAAGTGCCGATGACACTGAACTAGAAAATTCAATGGTTGGCAAAACCCACAGCCATCATTACCCAAATCTGTCATAAGGAAAAGCCTATTTTCTAAAGACTTTGCCAGAGTTCTAATGCCAAAAACTAAGACAAAAGGGCATTTCACCTCAGTGCAGCCAATGGTATCTTAAAAAATGCACACTATGATCCACTCCATGCAAGGGAGAATGGAGGTGAAATCTAGCTAATTGACTAGATGATTTGAGGATTAGGGGTGAGGAACACATTGTTCACAGTGGGAGCTGCAAAAGGGCTTAACAATTTATCAGGCTGAGGAAAAAGACAGATTAAAAAACAGAAAATGCTTATGAGCCTTGGTAACACTTGTACCAGAGCTACAAAAGCTAAGCTAAGGCAGTCAGATCTCATGCTTCAGAGCACAGACATTGCTGTCAGGGTAGGAAGGAAGTTTCCCTTAATGTACCAGACTGACTGTTCATTAAGAAATTATTCACTTTTATCTGAGACATCAGGTTTTGCTCACTGCCTTCAATGGTCGGAACCAGTATGGCAAATCCTATGTTCCTAATTGGCAGCAACATGGTTCATAAAGGGGATACATCTATCTTAGCACTGATATGGCCCCTTCCCAACACCATGGTATCCAAGCCTCACAAACTCTAATGACGCTTGGTTTGCAACACCCATGGAGGTAGGGAAGTATTTTTAGCCTCGTCTACAGAGAAGTGAAATGACTTGCCTAAGCTCACTGAGGGAGTCTCCGGCAAAGTTGGGAATTGAACCCAGATCCTGAGACCCAGTACAGTAACATAATAGTTAGAGCATCATTCCACCATAGTTGTTAACACTGGGGAGAGATTCTGATAACCTTGCTCATGGCAAATAACACCTTACTTCACTATTGGGGTTAGTGTGGAGTAATGTCATATACAATGTGATGAAGGATATCAAAACCTAGCCCTTTGTAATGATGCCCTGGTATTAGGATGTATTCCCTCTTGCTATCAGAAATGTCCAGTCTCTCTTACATATTGGAATTGGAGACATGATTCTGATCTCATGCCAGTTCCATACTAGTGTAATCCCATTGATTTCAGTTGAGTTAATTCCTGCTTCATATTGTGGTGAGAGAAGAAATATTCCTATCATGTTCCTTCATGCTGTTAAATTATTTCCAAGTATGTATTATTTTAACTCAGATTGATTGTAAAGTGCCCTTACCCGTAATCCGAAATAGAAGAGGAAGAATGCATTGAAGCTCATATCTACAGCAAGGGTGGTGTCTGCGAAGGACTGGTAGTGCTCTATGGGGCTACAGGAGGAAAAGTCATCATCATTTGCATTGACATTGCCCTTTTCATGCAAGAATCTCCAAACGCTTGACTAACTAATTTATTAAACTCTTGCAAAATGCCTATGAATTAGGGATTATTCCTCCATATTTTTGATGATTCACAGCCTGATCCAAAGCATATTAAAGTCAATGGGAGTCTTTCCATTCACCTCAGTGGGCTTTGGATCAGACCCAAAATGAGACACAGGAGGATTAAGTGATTTGCCCAAGTTCACACATGAAATCAGTGGCAGAGCTGGGAATGGGACCCAAGATTCCGAGTCCCCTATTCTAATCCGTACTCCTCTGTTCTGTAGTGCCACCATATAAGAGAGGCACTGGCAGAGTCTAACACAAACAAAGCTGAAATGCGTACGTACCTCTATGATGTCATTGTTCCATTTACACATTTAGGTCCTGATCCAACAGCCATTATAGCCAATACAGAAACTTGCAATGGACATTGATCTGGCTTTTATTTTGATTGTGGAATTTTCCCAAACCATAGGTTAAGAACACACCAAATAATTTAAATCTCTGCTTTCTCAGTGAATTAGGATGTGTAAACTAATATCAGGTTTGCCTTAAGATTAGTGAGTTAGATTAAATTGTTTTTTGAATCAGGCAAATTTATTGGACATGTATTTATATAGCATTTTATTAGACACTTATCTGTAGGGTATGTCTACACTGCAAGCAAAGGTGTGATTGTGTCATGAGTAGGCATATATGTGCTAGCTTTAATCTAGCTAGTGCAGATAAGAGGAGTTGTGAAGACATGGAAGCACAGGCTTCAGTGCGGGCTTGCTAGCATACATACCCTGGCTCCTCGACAGACTTAAATTTAGGCAGCTAGCCTGGGCTGAAGCCTGAACTGCCAGTTGTTACCCACCCTAACTAGCTTAAAGCTAGCCAGGGGTATGCCTATGCATGATACAATCACACCTTCACATGCAGTATAGACATGCTCCTAGCGTGAAATCATAGCCCCGCTGAAGTCAATGGCAAAGCTGTCATTGACTTCATTGGACCCAGGATTTCACCCTGAGTAAGCACTAGATTCTCACACCTGCTATCTCTGGCATGCCGTCTATGCCAGAGCTGGCTGTGAGGGCTGCCTTAGGAGCTTGCTGTGCACCAGTTGAAGACTCTTACATGGGGGCATTCTTAGCTGGAGAGATCTGGTCAGCTAACCTGGCCTTATAGGTTAATCAGTGTAAAAACTTAGTTTACTTTCTAGCATGTCATCCTACTCATGGAGAGACTAGGATATAAATAAGAGTAGGTACTTGTATGTGTCTTGTAAAGAAACTCTTTTCCCTCTGTAGCTACTCCTAACAGTTTGGCAGGTTTATGATGTCTTGGGATTAAACACAATATTGGATTGTACTTGATGTATAATTCTGCTTCTGAGGTTTACCCTTGCTATTTGAACACGCTTCAGTTTGTTCCAAAACTTTTATATTTTATTTATTTTGTTTTAACATTCCATTTTATTTTCTGAGCGTTGCGCAACAGTCTAAATAAAGTGTTGAGAAAATAAACACCGCTGTGGCATATTAAATTGATCACAAGGCTTTACATACTAATATATTTTTTACCCCTGAGCTCTTCCTGTGAGATATATGTATTTGGGTGAAGATTGCTGGAGGCCACAATATGTTTCCTACTCAGTCTAGTTACACATTTTATTTCTGTAAAATTGTTTACAAAGGCCAGATTTTCAAAAAAGACTTCAACTCCCATTTGGGCACCAAAATAAGAGGCCAGATTTTCAAAAGAGCTCAGGATATTGGGTCCTGAGCTCTGTTGAAAATCTGGCCGTAAGTGTCAGAATGTGAGCTACTGAGTGCTGAGCTCTTTTAAAAATCTGGCCCCAGTAGTGGGTGTTGAGCACATGGAGATCTGCCCCTAAGATCGTTTGGAAAATAAAAAAATGTAGCTCCACCAGGGGAAAGGAAAAAAGAATTCAGTTTAAGGAAATTTGAGCGGAAGAATGTTCATGGGATGTTTTCCTTTCCTGGTTATATTATATAATTCAGTGAGTGTATTTATACTGCAATTACAGTGTAATTACATTTTAGTTACGCTTTCTTGCACCTATAATCATTACTAAATTTGCAAAACTGGAAGTTTAACTATATGACTGAGTGGGTGATTATAGTGTGAATACAATATAATGAATGTCCCTAAAAGCTAAAAATCCACATATTAAGTATGAAATCAAAGAGATGATAAAATGTAATTCTGTAATGTAGTTAACTTCTGGTGACATGAATAAGTGGTAATTAGTTATTGTAACTACAGTGTAACTACAATGTAATTACAAACATTTAATTTTAAAATATAGCCCATTTTCTTTCTCCTTTGCCCAGGAACATCAAGAGCTCTTTTCACTTGTCATTTCATTTTTTCCATTCAGACAGATTAAATTACTGCTCTCTGTTGTGTGTGTCTTCTTTAGAAGAATAACCTTCTCATTGGTCAGTTTCAATGAGATAACTCAAAGAGGATATTATCACTACCTGACTTTTTAGACCAGAGCATGTCACAAAGAACACGTTTGCATTTCTATACTGTCATGTCCTCAGAACAGCAACTGTATGTAAACATAGTCCCTTCTTTCTCAACATCAGATCTGTTGATTTTATGGACACAGATGGGATTCACTCTTGTTAGCAATTCCAATCAAATGCAGCTGTGCAGGAATTAGATGGATTCTATTCTGCCTCATGCATCATCAGGAGAATCATCAGCTATCTTCTTTATTGCTGTGGATGATGTGAGAAGCAGCTGGATTTTGTCAGCTTGATATTATTTGATTTTGCTGCACCAGCAGTTGGGAAAAAAAAGATCATTTAACTCTTAATCGGAGCCAACTCGATTTGGAGTTTGCTATAAGAGAATCTATTGTCTATCAAGTTATTTATATGCCCCTCATCACCTTAGTATCTGAGCTCTTCACAGGTGTTAATGAATTTATTCTTACAACAACCCTGTGAGGCAGGGAAATATCACTATCCTTGTTTTGCAGCAAGGGAACTAAGGCAGAGAGAGTTTCAGGCTCAGAGGTTAAAAAAAATGCTCAGTCCCCAGAAATGAGGTCAGATGATCAGAAGTGATTTCCAGAAATCACTAGGTGGGAGCTCCAGGTTGCTGAGCACTTTCCTTTGGAGAATCTGGCCCCTTTACTTAGGTGGGAATGGATTTGAAAATCTGGCCCTAAGTGACTCAGCAAAGACCACAAAGGGAGTCTTTGGCAGACTTGGCAACTGAACCCAGAATTCCTGGGTCCCATTTTTGGGTTTTAATAATAACGCCACTTCCTCCTTAAAATAAAGCTGTCATTTCCAAATGAGCCTAAGGGAGTTAGACAGCCAGCTCCCATTGAAATTCAACAGGAGCTGGCTATGCAACTCTCTTAGGCTCCTTTTGCCCGTGTTTGTAGCCACAAGACCACCCTTTAAGAACATATATCATTTTGGGCTTCTAAAGCTTGTTCCCGTGCATAAGGAAGCAATAAAATTTTGGATAAATGCCTAGATTCTACTTACAAGTCACAGTTGATAAAGTAAATGATGAGGGATCCAATACTCAGTAGGAACACCAGTATCACCTAAAAACATAGGCATCAAGCATGAGATATCATGTTACTTGCCTGTCTGAAACTGACACAGATTCCAAAAATACATCTAGAGCATCTCCTGTGGCATTTATCTGTGACCTCGGGGAGAAAGTCAGGAAACAAATAATCAGTTATCTGAGCTCTGTGACAAAGGTGGGAAATGGGTTTTAATTTGGATTAGTCACAACAGATACTCAAATGTTGTTAATCGACATAGCTGCAGTAAAGTCTAATGTATTATGCCAATTTACCAATATCTAATATGCAGAGGAAGGTCAGATAAGTAAGGCAATAAGTTCTGATGACAAGTGGCAGTAATTTGACTCAGCACTTGGGGAAATGAAGGGTGACTGTTGATGGATCTTCTTCCCAGTACTATATGGTCCAGGTTTGTGACTGATTTTGTCTAGTTCATAATGTTTATTTAACTGAGATTGTAAGCTTCCTGGGAAGGAGATGTGTTTTATTTTATATTTATGCAAAGCAGTATGCACATCTACACAGCACTCTGCACTAAAGTTCCAGGTACATCTGGGGATCTGTGAACATTAAAAACTGGGTAGATGCCAGTTTCTCTGTGTATTAATTCAGAATAACTTTTAGACCACCTCATTTACAGACATTTCTACTGCAGTCATCATCATCTGCATCAGTGAACAGAGAACATTACCCTTTGAAAGATTTTTGATGGAAGGAGAAGGTACTTTCAGTCTAGTAGAGTGACATTAAATAAATAAATAAATTGACATCATAGTTGGCCCCTGTATTGGCAGTCTCAGTTAAGGGGGCAAGCACCCAATGAGTCATGAGGACTGAGTCCCTTTGATTGTCCACAAGATAGAGTGACTGTGCAACCTGACCCAGCAATCTGCCTCCATCCTGACCTGGAGTGACCCAGGGGTTGTGAATATCTACCATTTCATTTTGCGTTCCTTCTGCTTAGGGAGACTTTTCAGATTCCCCTCCTAGCCCAGTCATGTCTCGTTAGAGGAACAGGGTGAATTGTTGTGTGTGGTTTGCTGGAGCACCCCCAGTGGGCTTTCACTTTGCTACAAGAGTCTCAGAAGACCTGTTCGACAACCCTTATCATCCCTAGCAGGGAATGAAACCCTGCCAACCAATCCACTTACCAGCACGCGCCCCATACATGTTTGAGCTGACAGCATCATCTCCACTGACTCCAGGAAGGCTCCTTTCCAGCGAATTGAAATTTGCCGTATTTTGGGCAGCCACTGAGCACGCTGTTTGTGTTCCCCCTAAGAGCAACACAAATAGTTTGGGACCCTAGGAAGTACCAGAGTTTACACGGCTTCCTAGGATAGTGAAAGCCACTGAATGGGGTCCTGCTACATGCATCTAGTACAATACTATAGCCAGACTAGAAAGAAAACCTATATGGTTCCTAGTCTGCAGCTCTCCCAGGTGAGCTAGCAGGAAGAATTCCCTTGGATGAGCTGGCAGGAGCTGTGTTGAGCTTCACGTTGCTAGAGGTCATTCTGGATAGACTCCCACCGTCACATCACAACAGCATCAAGGTTAATTTCTCCTCCGCCACATGGTAGTCACGTGACTGCATAGTCAATTAATAACGGTTTGGAGTCTAATGAAAACAAATTATCAGAAGAAAATCAACCTCCCCAAACCAACCCCACAACACACAAACCCAAACCCACAAATATTCACCTGAGTGCAAACACAGAGCACACATACACACCCACAAATACTCATATGCGCACACACTATTTTGAAAAGAAAGCAGTGAAAGTATTTTTCCTGCAAACAGCTATGTAGCTTTATCACCATCAATAAGCCGTATAACTGTACAACTTAAATGTGAGTTAAACAGTATTCCAGAGTAATCAAACCTCATGATTCAAGATATCAGTTGACTGCCTGCAGGGAATGGAAAAGACATTTTACCCCTATGAATAGCACTGTGCATTTGACCACATCCATTATGTTAGGTTTGCTTGCCTTTCTGTTTGGGTCACTGTTTGGGATAGGATACAGGACTGCCTGGACCAGTGGCCTGTCTGAGGATGGAGTATTTTATGCTGTCATGGATGACGTATGTCAACAACCCTTACGTTATGGCCCTTTGTAACCTTGGACTGGAGGAAACTGGGTCAAATTCACCCTTGTGCAAACCAGCACATCTTCTGAGGGGTTTGTGAGATGTCTCTCCTGCTTGCACCAGGAATGAATTCAACCTATGAACTTTGGATCATTTAAACATTGCTCTCACGGATGCCTTGGAATATCCCCGCTCTGGGTTGTTGTTTTAATGTGACCTGCAGGATTCACCCCTTTGTTTTTCCCTTATATGTGACATGACCAACATGACCCATGACTGGGGCTTTCATTGTCCTTGCAGCATCAGCTAACTGTGATTAGTTTGTCACTTTTGCAGGCTTCTTTCTTGTCCTATAGGTATGCCTATTAATTAATAGAACATATACCCAATGCAGATTTATTCTGTGGGTAGAAAACTGGGAGCATCTCCTCCCACCACAATAGTCAGACACCTGCATTTTAGATCTGATTGTCTATTCGTTTCCTTTCCCTTATCACCTATTTTTGGAGCTTCTGTTCTCTGTGCATTACAGAAGATATGCTGATCCCAGTGTCTTTTACACTCAGAGTTTCTCAGGCTCTAGCATCAGTAGGAAGCCAACACTAAACCCCACATCTGCTCTAGTAGCCAAAAAGACACAAGATAATCAGACATTATTTTAACTCTTTGGCAAACAGTGATACCATCTGGCTTGCCAGCACCACAGGTGTTTCTTTCATTTTCTGCCCATGCAATCCAGGTGGGTTGATGTCATATCCTCTCTTCTAAATGATAGAATGATGCGGCACGTCCCAATGGTGGGAGATAGCATAGTATGACATAAGTAAGAAGTTATAGAGTCATTTGAAATCATGTAGTTAAGCAACCTGGGTATGTAACATGAACACAAGCATCTTAAGATTCATTCATTATACACGTTAATGCATTTTATGGGCAACTGTGCTAGTGTAATTGAGACGGATTGGGGCTGGGTTTTCCAAAGGGAGTTAAGAGCCCAAACCCCTCCGAAATTCAATAGGAATTAGACACCTAATTTCTCTTAAGTCCTTTGACTTAAAGTTGACCTCGTGTGCACACGTGTGTGAGAGAAACAGATTGGCTGTGTGTATCTCTCAGTCTAATAATCAAGTAAAATGTAGAATCTTTCATGCCAAATGGCCAAATTTTCCCTGGACACATGCTCTGCTCAGTACAACACAGCAGAAGATCTAGTCAGAGAAAGATTTTCTGCTCTGGGGCATAATTCTAAGAATTCTAAGTTCTTTTGTAGCCAAATTTAAAAGGCCCAAGACTTCCAAAAACGTAGATTTTCCCATGTCAGCACCCAAACATGCACTACTTCAAGAAGACTTTGTATTTACCTTTGTGCTGAGAATGCACTTTGAGATGAACCTGTAAACATATTTGGCTACCCTGGAAGCTACTATGAGGAACAGGCCTCCTAAGAAAATTGACAAAGAGGAGAGGATAAAAGCCAACTGCATGTATTTTTCACAGAAGGTTCTGTTCTCAGGCAGGTTAGTAGGAGTCATTTCCCTCTGCCTGCTTCTTTCTCAGCTTCCTCCACTGCTCAGCTGTGACATTCTAAGACAAACTATGCTTTTGTAGTATCATTGTGACATCATTATCAACATGCAGCAGTGTGATGTCACTGCTGTTACAGAAAGAGAAGAGGTGGAGATGAAAAAAGATGTATCTGGATCCACGGCTTTTTAAATTTGGGCCATCTCTTATTATTAGGGATACCAATGTATTTTTCTTATCAGTCATAACACATTGTATTACTGTTAACTTCACAAATAACCACTAGCTTTTTCACTGAAAACCTTTCAAACAATTCTACTCTCAAACTCTGATCTTCTTAATAAATATTAGTACAGAGAGAAAATATGGGTCTGGGATTAAAGAACTAGACTGGATCTCAGTAAATCAGGGTTCAACTGCTGGCTCTTGCACTGTATAAAAAAAGAGGCATCTCACTTGGTCTCTCTGAGCCTCAGTTTCCGATCTGCAAAACAGGGAGAAAAATCCTTCCTTTCTTCCATTCCTTGTTCATCTTGTCTATTTAGATTGTAAACCCTTAGGGCAAGGACTATTTCTCAGTACAGCACCATCTCAGTCTGGAGCTCCAGGCACAACTGTAATATACATAATAATAATGCCATAAAAATTGGGGTTATTCACCAAATTTGGATCCAGAAAAGCTTCAGCTTTGGGTCATCCATAACATTTGGGGCGGGGGTGATTAGCTGAGAGTTCTTGGCTGGGTCCATCAGTTCAAAGAGAAATACAAACAATGGGACATTTGTATTTTAACACAAGAGGTAATGAAAAGGGTGCTCAGATGGCAGAATTGAAAAAGGGGACTCTCTTTCTCTTCTGTCTGAAGACTGGTTTATTAAACTTCTTCATCAACATATTTTAAGGAAAAACTAAGTTCCTCTCTAGACCTCAATTTCACAACCATCCAGAAAAGAATGGGAGGCAGATCTGAATGACACTAGAAAAGTTTCTTGCGGTGTTTTGATGCTAGGCTATGAGAGAGACAAGGCGGGTGAGATAATATCTTTTAATGGGCCAACTTCCGTTGCTGGACGAGACAGAGATAAGTTTGTGATCTACACCCAGCTGTTCTCCAGGAGAAGTTGCCATTCTACCTTTCTGTCCATAGGTGGCAGTATTTCCTCAGCGATTAGCCGGCATGCTATGGCATTCCAATATAAGAAAGATTATTTGAAGGGCTGGTGTCATAGCCAGGCCTTGGGACAACAACAGAAGAGGAGCAGCACAATATGCCATATTCAAGAAATTGCTCAATAAAAACAACAGCCCATCTTCTTCCATTCAGGCCCAGCCATCAGATCTGCAGCTGCTCAGTTGGGTTCAGATGCAACCAGTTAACT
The DNA here is from genome assembly GCF_965152275.1 of Natator depressus. Lineage (NCBI taxonomy): Eukaryota > Metazoa > Chordata > Testudines > Cheloniidae > Natator > Natator depressus. Next base: position 3,121,342 of record NC_134259.1, read on the forward strand.
CAGTACTTTTTTTAACCCCACTGAAATATAATTTCATCAAAAGCTCTAGGGCTCCTCAAGAGTTTTAAAGTCTTTTATGAAGCTTTCAGATGAATAATGCAATCAGATTCTTCTTCATGCAATCAGGCCCCTGAGTGTGAAAGTGATGATTTCTCCTGAATGGGGGAATGCGTGCACATGAAAACCGAATGGCAAAATAACAGCCTAGCAACATCGTCTGGTGGGCACAGAATGTATTATTGTGGCCTTTAAATACAGTCATTATTTAGTACTCCCTCCCCCATCTGAGTGCCAAAGGGGACTATGAGTGATTGGAACTAATGGGACGTGTTTTGAATGGTGAAGACTGTACTTGGACAGTTTGTCATCTGGCAGAATTGTTATTTGTGTATGTGCCTCTACGCTTTGACACGCCACAATTACAATCAGCTACCTATCTAAGACTCCAAAATGCTTGAGCCAGGAATTGAAGGCTGTTGAAATAAGTTCCCAGAGGGAGATAAAAAGACTATTGTCCTAAAATGACTAACTTTCCCCTGGTTTTGCGTGTTTTGTTCACACACGCTGAATTTGGCTGTGTATTCACAACCTCTCTCCGTGCCTGGCTTTTCTGGAAGGGTTTTGAAATCATAGGTTACAGGGAGTAAGCAATCCCAAAATTGTCTGAAGTTCTGATCCTGCTTGGAACTGCCAGGTGTGGGATCTACCATTGCCAGAACTCTCCAACAGGATTTCTCTAAGGGATAACCTCATCTGGTGGCAAGATTTTCTGTGTATGTCCCCTGCATATTACCACAGCTAAGTTTCAATCCAGAAGCATCAAGGACTGTAGGTAGAAGCACTCCCAGGTGACCTAAAACAGAACACTTGGGAGGGAGGATGGTCCTGAGATTAAGGCACCAGTTTAGGACTCAGTTCCTGGCTTTGCCACAGGTTACTATGTGACACTGGGTAAGTCACTTAATCACCCTATGCTTCAGTTTCCTGTCTGTAAAACAGAGATAACCGATCTTTCATCCACTCCAGAGGTAGCTGCATTTCAGTAGCGAAGTGATACCTGTGTGTTTATAATCTGTGGGGTGTAAAATGATATTATTCTGGCTCTGAAACCACTCTCCCTGTTTCTAAAGCTACATCTACACTGCATGCCGGTATGCATAGCTACATGCAAGAGCGAAAGGTGGTGGGGAGGCAGTGGGGAAAGACTTCATCAGCTTCCTTCTGCCAGAGCACTGTGGTGAGGAAAGACTCTGGTCGCAGGAAGGTGCCAGAGCCTTTCCCTGCTGCCAGAGTTTTTCCCTGCAGCAGGGATAGGCTACAGGACACTAGGCTGCTAAAAATAGCAGTGTAGACAGGGTACATACATGGCCTCAGCCATGTCTTTACTGAATTTGCCTATGCACTGCCCCACCATCTACACTGCTGTTTATACCTGTGCTGGGCAGGATACCAGTGTATGTACTCTATATGCCAACAAAAGAAGTGTGCAGTGTAGACGTGCCTTAAGAGGCTGTGCTGCCAAAGGTGTGTCCTCTGGGTGGCAGCATTTGCATGTTTTTGCATCCAGCCGGGTGAAGGGCTGGCTAAACACAACTCCAGCTCTTTTCTCAGTCAAGTGTCCCCAGAGCAGGAACTTAGTCATTCACAAATCACAATCACTCAGCAACAGTACAGAGCTGTAGAAGGAAAGAAAAAGTGATTGACTGGCATGCAGCAGGGCACTGTCCTGCCTTCACAGTGACAGATACACAATCCAGGAAGGGGAGTTTACCAGAGAGCAGATTTTTGTTTTATTTTATTTTATTTAAGTAAATTGTAGCTTATGTTTCACTGATGTGGACACACAACATTAAATACATAGTGGAAATGCTCAGGGAGATGTCCTGCAGCTCATTTCCAGCAGAGAGGGAATGGCATTTGTGTGCAAAGTGCTATATAAACATTATCTAAGTTCCATAACCTCCTCTGCTAGGAGATAACTCAGTTTTTTCCTCGTTTTGCAACTAGGGAAACTGAGGAAAAGAGACTCAAGGCCACACAAGGAGTCAGTGGGAGAGCTGGGATCAGCCCCTAGGAGCACAGCTGAATTGCAAATGAATCACAAAACATTTCTGAGACACTGAAAAAATTTTCCATCCCAAATTAGGATGAAAAGTCAAATTCTGAAAAATTTTCACAAAACAAAAAATGGTTCCATTCAGATCACTCAAAATATTTTCTTCTGATTTTGATCATTACATTTTTTCTCTACTATAATTAGCTAAAAGTTCTAAACAAAAAGTTGTTTTGAACAGGAAAGCCAGACATTTTGTTTAGATAATGTGAAAACAAAAATGTTTTGACCATTTGGAAACTAGGTTTATTTAAAAAATAATAATAATATGGAGTTGGAACATTTATCGAAATTGACCATTTCACACAAAACATTTAAATGTTGACAAATTGGCATTTTCCAATGAAAAAAAAAACATTTGTTGAAAAATTCCTGACCAGATTTGCTCATGACTCCCTCACTCCCAGGCTTGTGCTTAAGTCACAGAACCATATTTCCCATGGTCAGGTGATCTCTGCTGTAACAAATCTGTGTGGCTGTACAGGACTTGATGATTGTCACCATGCCACAACATAGGGTCACTCAGAACTTCAATAACAGCAGTGAGGATAGATCCCAGCCAAAAGCACAAAGCCTTACCACTTGGGCTAGAGGAGAAACTCCATTAGGTACTAACAATATAGAACCTGTGACGCACACCTGAGCATATCTGATTCATCCAATTAAGAGATTAGTATACACAGACAGACACAGAGTTCATCACAATCCTCCATTCCTAAAGAGGACATTAGAAAGGAACAAACATTTCTTTATAAAACATTAAGTTTAAAAACATTGGCTCCTTTTTCCCAGCAGTTTTGGGAAAACGGAAATTAAAAATGCATTTTTTTTAAAACCAGTACTACTCTTTTTTACATGAAGCCTGGCCAACCATAAGCAGAGCTTATATGCTTTCTTGTTTCTTGCTAGTCATTGGGGCTATTGGTAAAGCTCTATCTAGCTACTTGCATGGACTTCATCATGGAAGTATCTAAGCACCAGTGCAACACAGCAGAGAAAGTTTGACTCCTAGGATCAGACGTGCAAAATGCTGATTAGCATGTGGAACTCATTGCTGCAATGTATTCCTGGAGCCAGAAGCTTAGCAAGATTCAGAAAAAAGTAATAGGTCACAGAGTGAGAGGGGTATGTAAGGAACTGAGGCCAAACTCTGACCTGCACATGAATCAGGATCACACAATGGTAGCCTAGAAGTGGTACCTACTATTGGAAGGGCTGCCTTTCACACAGTGAGAGATCTGCAGGGAGCAGAAAGCGTCAGGACTAGAACCTGGAGCAAGAGCTGGGTGAATTGTTAAACCCTGAAGAGAGGGCTGGCTGGCTGGTTTTCAATGGTCCATAGATTTTAATGGCAGAAGGACCATTATGATCATCTAGTCCAATCTCCTGTATAACACAGGCTAGAGTACCTCACCCAGTAATTTCTGTATCAACCCCATAACTTCTGTTTGGGATATAGCATCCAGTCTTGATTTAAAGGTTTCTGGTGATGGAGAATCTACCACTTCCCTTGATAAACTGTTCCAATGTCTAATTACCCTCTGTGTTAAAAATTTGCACCTTATTTCTGGCCCAAGTTTATTTAGCTTCAGCTTTTGGCCATTGGATCTTATTTTACCATTGTCTGCTAGATTTAAGAGCCCTCTACTACCAGAATTCTCTTTCCATGCAGGTTCTCGCAGACTCTGATCAAGTCACCTCTTAATCTTTCCTTTGATAGATTACATAGGTTGAGTTCCTTAAATCTGTCATGATAAGGCAAGTTTTCCAGACCTTGAATCATTCATCTGGCTCTTTTCTGAACCCTTTCCAATAGTTCAACATCTTATTTGAAGTGCTGACACCAGAACCAGACACATCCGTCTATCAATGATGTCACTAATGCTAATGGATCAAGCTGTAAGCTTATTAATAAACTAGATGCTTGAAAGGGAAAGCATTAATTTTGGAATGCATTAATTGGTGTTGGACTGGGAAGAATGAAAGTTGTGGTACTGGGTGCCAGGACTGATAGGGATTAAACTTCTGTTTGGATAATGAGAACATCCACAGTTACTTTAGAGTGGATAAAAGAAAAAAGGGGATATAAATTCTGATGCTCCAGGGGCACAAATGAAGCACTAACTGATGGAGGCTGGGAAGAATCTTCTCCTATGGGCCGGTTATGGTATAACTGTCCATCGCATGCACAATTCTTGTCAGTGCTGGCTACTGTTAGAGACAGGATGCTGAACTAGATGGATCCATAAAATAAATCCTATGTTTCTATTAGGTCAAGAGCCAGGACACACCCTGACAGCAGCAGCAGAAGGTCTGGACTGAGAGACAAAATCCTCATGTCGTCTTTGTGCCCTCCCTCCATTCCCAAACCTCTCCAGTTAGGATGCTGTGAAATTAAATGGGGGAACTTGCTGCAGAGGCTCCAGCTCAGTCTCCATTTTGCAGAGAAGAGACGTCTGTGCATGAACGTGACACTTTCGCCATCCCCCGCCTGGTGAATGGCTTCTGCTTTAGCTGTGCTATGAACCTTCCAGGTGCAAAATAAAACGGATCGGTCTGGAATTTGGATGTGAATGAGCCCGGCTGCTTGCTCTAGGCTTCCAATTTAATAAACATGCATCTACACCTAATGAACAGTCTGTCACTTCCCTTTAATAGAAATCACCTGCTCCTCTAATAATCATTAAACAAATTGACAATGCAATAGCCAGGGCCTCTCATCTTAGCACCACCTGCACCAAAAGGAAAATAACCCACTAATATCTCTTCAGAAAGGCCATTATTCTGCCTAATATGAGAAACTTGCCCGATGTGATGGAGGATCAAGCGCGTTTGCGTGGAGAATATTCAGTGCGGCATATTTTTTAGGAATGAGATCATTTCTCATTTTCTCTTGATGATAATAATAATCCTTCATGTTCCTGCAGTGCTGCTTCTCTGCCAGAGGCAGCCGCCAGCAGCTTTGTAGGCTCTGTCTGAATGAGCAGCTGGCAATTGATGCACCTACTGCTGGGACACAGCTGCCTCTGCTGCGGAATGTATTACGGACACTAAGCAAGAAGAGTGTCTTCTAAGGAGGGATGTGGTAACACTGTTCCAGAGTGACCAATTTGTAAACAAGCCACAGCCCTCTACCGGAAGGAATCTGAATTGCTCTATTGGATGTCATAGGCCTTATATTGCTAACTGCTAATGGATGTTGTCTCTTAGCTTAGCTGGTTGAGGCCTGTGCTTTAAGGAACAGCAGGTTCTGAGTCCTCTTCTGGTTGTTACCATGACCTGTTGGATGGGCAGGATGACCTTGGAGACCACTGGTAAGCCTTAAGATCCTCTCAAAGCTTTCTAAGGGACCCCTGATTTGGATTATTTGTAATCACATCCAAATCCCCAAGATGGCTTTTGAACATTTCAGTCTTATATTTTCATTAAAAAAAGCGAAAACAGCAAACTCCACAAATGTTGCAGATAGCTCCCAGGCCCTTTAATGAGCATATAGGGTCAGGACCTCAGTCTTGTGTCTCATCCCGAAAATGGCAGCTCCCGGACATGCCATCTGCTTGATTCTTCAGTGTTCTCAATGGCCTGTCTCAGGATGATCTGTTCCTCCTCCAGGAGCATCTTGAGCCCCGTCCACCAATCTCTGGCCTTGACAATCTCCTTTCAACTGGTCTTCAAAGCTTTCTCAACTTCGGCAGTCATTACAAAGGGATACTTGAGACTAATGAAGGGTTTTAACAGCCTTATGCAACCTACTTGATTGGCTCAATCATGCTGATTTGGAAATTGTTTTTTATCTGACGGGGGCCTCTTAAAACTCATGAGGGTACAAAAAATGTTGGGATAAGAGGAGACTTAGTGCATAAGAGACCGTGACAGACACAGCTCACAATTAGCAGCCCTTTTCTGGCAGCATTGAGAAGGGCTCTCGAAGAAAGAGACTGGACTGGGGAAAGTGGTGCTTTAAAGACCGTTGCATGGCACCTCTGAAAGCCAGGAAAAGTACAAGCTATTTGCTAGAGCAGCGGTTCTCAAACTGTGGGTCGGGACCCCGGAGTGAGTCACAACCCCATTTTTATGGGATCACCAAGGAGGGGGGTTAGACGTGCTGGAGCCCAGGGCCGAAGCCTGAGCCCCACCACCCAGGCCTGATTGAGCTTCAGCCCCGCGCAGTGGGGCTCAGGTTACAGGTGTTCCCCCTGGCCTGGGACTGGAGCCCTTGGGCTTCGTCTTTGGCCTCCCCACCTGGGGCAGAGGGGCTCAGGCAGGCTGAGGTTTCAGTCCTCCCTCCCGGGGTCATGTAGTAATTATTATGGTCAGAAGGGGGTTGTGGTGCAATGATGTTTGAGAACCCCTGTGCTAGAGCCTGGCAGCATCCTGTGCGATTCCAGAATGTGGCCCACATCCTCCCGCTGCCTTTAACTGCCAGGTGCAGGCAACCTGGGGAGCATCTGAGGGAAAGTCTCTTTCCTTCCTTTACAGGGCCCTGTGTTTCTGGAGCCAAAGCTCCTATATTCTAAGCCCCCAGGCTGCATGCATGTGGTTTGGCTCATGACCAAGGTGCCAATCTCTGTATTATGCAGACATTGAAAATTCACCTTTCTACACTAGAAGGGGGAGAGGCAAAAGTTGGGCCGGTAGGACATTCACCCCCCATGCTCCAGCTGCTTCCTGCCAGCTACACTGGTGCAAATAGGTCACATGACCTTCTTGGTGGAGTCCCCCTGGCATAAAGCCCAAACCATCTGCCCTGCACAGAGCCAGCTCTGTGTTGTCTCCAGGACTTCTCCGCTGCATGTAGGCATACCGGGGGGAAATAGGGGTGTGGGTGGGGTGGACATGCACTGGGGCAATTCCTGCCTGTTGCAAGCCCCTTAGGGGTTCTGGCAATAGGAAACACAAAGTTTGGGCAGACACACAGATGCCAGAGCCTGCATCTGTAGGACAGGGACATTTCAAGAAAAGAACCTTGCAAAGGATGGCACAGGGATGAAACAGGCTAGAAGAGAAGCCTCCATCTAGCTGTTTATAGGGCCCTTGTCAGTGTAGTATCTGAGCACCTTACAATCATTAGGTTTTCCTGCAAGCTAGGGCAGTGCTATTTCTCTCATTTTACAAATGGGGAACTGAAGCACAGGGTGGATTAAGTGATTTTTCTGATGTCACAAAGGAAATCTGTGGGTGAGTGGAATTAAACCCATGTCTCTTGAATTCCAGACTAGTGCTCTGTCCCCACGAGCATCCTTACTACCCCGTTGGGTGACAATTTGACTCTTCTCATCAAACTCACCTAACAGGCTTCTACATGTATCACCATTTTTGCCTTCACCTTTGAGTTTTATGGGGTTTCTACCTCCAGTGTCAGTGTCAATCCAGATCCCTGCTTGCTTGATTACCACATTACTATATGTTCATTGCATGGGGCTGGTGTATACTCAGAGCTATGATTACATTCCACATATCCACTGAGGCATCAAAGCTTCAAATTAAACCCTGTGAGCCTTCTCAGGCTCTCCAGGAGGCAGTTTCAATCTCTCTCTCCTCTTGCTCATTTAGTCTTCAGTTGGACCTTGCTGGCTCTGTCTTAAGTCTACAGGGTCTAGAGCCTTCATATGCATACAGTACCAGGAGTTCATGGATAAAGTGATATTAATATATTAATATCCCTTTGATTATTCCTAACTTTATTACGAAAAATAGCACCTTTAGTACAAGTATCTCAAAGCACTTTACTAACACTGACTAGCAATGCTGCTGTGAGGTATTGTTTTCCCCCTTTTACAGATGGGGAAACTGAGGCATAAAAAGGTGAAGAGAATTTCTCAAGCCTATGCAGTGAGTTTGCAGCAGAGCTGGTAATGGAACCCAGAAGTCCTAAACCCCCAGGCCCAGTTCTCCATCACTTTGTACTTTGTGATATTATTGACATCGGGGCAGAGAGTCAAAACATGACCATTCTGATCCAGTAGCATCTGGCACTCTCTGAGCACGGGTGTGAATGAGCAAACAAACAGAAAGGCAAGGGAGAATCAGGCTCAGAGACATCTGCTTTGACAACCCCCTCTCCTTCCCTCTCCACTTCTTCATAGCAGACTCACAATAGTTTCAGTGGCACAGGACCCTCTGTGATTGTGGGTTTAGGTAGAATTTACTCCTTGGTGCACAAGAAGAGGGGCACTGTTCCATGGACAAGGAGCACAGTTGGATTTGGGGAACAATATACTGTATCTTCTAGTTACTCTATGAACTGGGCTGGCAGGGAACAATTAAAAGCTATTTATTACAACTTTGACTTTCTTACTTCTCTTTTGAAGTGAACCAGATTTCCCAATGGGAAATCCCCACTGTGCTCCAATAAAACTCTATCTAAACCAAACATGCAGTGAGGCCTCCAAGGAGCTGATGTCAAGTGTTTGTGTGCCTTCCTCACATGGCTAGTTCATATAGAAGATAACAACATACTCCTGCTACTAGGTAACAGCACAGTAACTGTTAGCACTCTTCCCTACCATTTGAGCTTTGGTGCTGAGAGTTCAAACACTGCTGATGACCTATGAGAGAAGCCATTATGTTAATAGTACCTTCAGCAGATAAGGCATAGTTATCTATTGCAGGAGAAGAGGAGGATGGTACGGCTACAAGTGTTAAAAGTAGGAACCAAAGGGTGCAGGGTCCTTCTTATCCTTCTGCATCCAAAAAATGCCCCAAAGTTCACATGGACCCACATTTAAATATCCCAAAGAAATAAGAGTGAATCAGCTCATTTTCAAACTGCTCAGCAGTCAAAATTAAATGAGTGAGTGTCATTACAGCATGGGGGGAACAGGGGAGAATGGGTAAATAATATTTACAAGAGTGCTGGTGAGAACCAGACTCTACCAGCATTTGCATGAAAGTCCTAAAGTAGCCTGGAATGGTGCTGAATGTTATTAGTGGGATCTCTATTACTTTTGCCAGGCCAATCTCTGATCTCACCAGGCCAACTGGCAAGCAGTTTGTTAAATAACATGGCTTCAAAGCAGTACAGACTGTAAAAATGATCAGGCCTTCGTCTTCAGTAATGCTAATGTTACAATCCAGAAGAGGGGCTTGCTGATATTCTGTCTAGTACTGTAATACCTGCAGAGGCACCTGCAAGCTTTGGCTTTTACATACCTGAGTCTGTGTTATTCAGTCACAAGTATTTGGCTAAGCAGGATCCTGCCTCCTGAGTACTAGCCTAAGAAACCACCAAGGAGCATCTAGGTGTTGTAGAAAGCAATGCTGGTAATTCAACAGCAGTCTTCTGTCAGGACCCTCATAGAACTGGGACAGCAGGCTGGACTTCAGCCAGTGTAAATGGTGCAGCACCATTAATTTCAACAAAGCTATACCTGTGGAGCTACCCTGATTTACACCAGCTGAGCTTCCAGTTCTGTAGCCCTACTTTTACACAGAGTGACCTGAAATGTTTAAAGAGCACAAGTTTTACATCACGTTCAGTTTGAGGTTTGGGATGAAAGTTTGGGTCAGTCCTTCTTTTTAATCAAACCCCTTTCCCTGCTCCAGAGATACTGGTGTGGGGTTTCAAAGGAGACTAATGTAGTCAGCTGCTCATATGTCACTGAAATGCAATGGGAGTTAGGCTCCTAAATCACTTTAGTCCCTTCTGAAAACCTCCTCCATTATGTTTTTGTTGGTCTTGCTGTTCACTTAGAACAGAGTGGTTTGGAAGAACATCCATACATGTAATGGTTTGGCCTGCTACATATACTGCTATGCTAATAAAAAGAAAAACAACTTACAGTGCATAGAGGTTAGTCTAACCAAACTGCATTAGACAGACAAAGATTAACATGCCTAAATGATACATGTGTTCTAATTAGAGAATGTAATCACCTCAGGCTGACTCATTATTGCCCCCTCTATGTTTATCATTTCAGCTGCATTAGGGTCCCTGGCAGTTCCTTTATCTGACTTTTATATTCAAGGGCATCAGGTTTTTAATCATTAAACACCTTAAACGCTTGTTTCTTGGGGAACTTTGAAGAATAATAATTTTTCTAGGGTAAGCTTTGTACCCCAGAAGCGTGGTACAAAACCTGTCCTCTCTGGCTACTGTACTCTTGTCAACAGGTCTCCCCTGAAATCGGGGTGTGGAAAAGTTGATCAGAAATGAGGAACACACACACACATAATGTTTTTTTCACAGATTTGCATCAAGTTTAACTTCTTGGAAAATTTCCAGTCAGCTCTAGGATCTGCCTAACCACAGCTAAATGTCAGAGCTACGGGGATTTTCATGAGACTGAGTCCAGGGGTCCATTCCTCCTCTTGGCTAACAAGAGCACGTAACAGTTCATCAATGACTGCGGAGAGAGTGGCAATTGAAGATCATTCCTCCTCATTCCAGTTTTCTTTCAAGCACCTTCATGCTCACACCTGTGCTGCCCTCTACTCAGACATAGAGGGATCTCCCTGTAAAAAAAAAACAAAAAAAAAACCCCAAGCAGTTGCTGCATTGTATCTTTTTCACATCCCTCCCTTAAAATTCACATCTCTAGAGATGCCTGCAAATCACTCAACAGTGGCTATGCAGTTGTTCTGATGACACTTCTTTTTATTAAGCCAACAAAAAGCTTTCCACTGTTTACTTTGTCCCTCACCTCCTGCCCATTTATTTCTTTTAATCTCCTGTGATGGTCAGTCATATCTCTTGGAGAGGCTGTAAGCTGTTTGGGTCTTTTCATTACCTGGGTACAGTGCCTGGCACAATACCATCCTGATTTCCCCAGTGGAGCCTTTAGGAGCTTCCATCATAAGATTAATATTTGTTGTGCTGATAAATTTAAGACCTTGGTCTACATAGTACTCTAAAGTGCCCACCTGCCACCTTTCACTACCCTAAATTCAGTGAAGAATGAAAACAATGGCCTGGAAGAAGGAATGTGTCATGAACAACATATTATGGCTAGATCTGATACCTGGTTCCTGTTTGGGAGCAATTTTTAGACTTGATTTCCCCAGAATTTGCCAGGTACTTGCAAACCACAGATTAAATCTCACGCATTAATCCAGGTTTCATATACACGCCTCAGCTTCTTGTATTATTCAGAATCGCTAGACAAGGCGAGAGGCTTTGGAGCATACAAAGTGTGGGCAAAGCAGAGAAGATGTTATTCCCTGGTTCAGGTTGTGGTTTGGATTTTTTTTTTTTTTTTTTGTGGATTGGAGGTATTAAGAGTGATTTATATTCTGTCAATTTTATTCAAGAGAAATGATATTCTGCATTTCAGCCTTTTCTGATTAATGCTGGGGGGAAAAGAGAAACTTTTCTTCTCTACACCCTGCAACCTAATCTTATTTTTCTCTTTTTTATTTGGCACTAATGCTAGAGTTACTGACAGAGTTTTAAACTGGTTATGAAAAGCAACCTTTTTGTTAAAGATATTCTCCCCCTAACTACTTTATATTTCATTGAGAATGGCTCAGATCAGTTTCAATCAATATGTGAATATATATTTATATTTGTAAGAATATGTATGTGTATATATAAATGCTCATGTATACACATGCATACATTTTATGTTTACAAATGCTCATATTTGTGCATGTATGTATATGTATTTGTGTGTATATCTGTACATATACATGTGTTACATGGATGCACCTGTATACACACACATATATATGTTTATGTGTGTATGTGCATATATTTATGCATGAGTGTATGTGCATTTGAATGTGTGTGTGTATGTATACATGTGGCTACATCCATATATACGTGTGTATATGTTTATGTATAATTCACTTGAGACATGATTTATTTCATGCCTTCCACATTCATGACACTGATAACTGCCCATTATGAGTTTAAGGTTAAAACCTGAAATATCAGAAATATACATGGAGAGGTTCAGAAAAGACTTGGCATAACATTTCTCACGTTCGTTGATACATGTTTTTATTACGTGGTTGGCTTCATGCAGTTCTGAGGCATGCATAAATCTGGCTCAAAATATAAAAATAGCCCACTATCCATCTTTCTGTAGCAGGAGATGCAGGTTCACTGATGCAGGTAAGATGAGCACTGGAAAAAAACTTTACAGCGGCTTGCATAAAGCTGTCAGCAGACGAAACAGGGAGGTTTTTAAGCTCAGGGAATGAGAACCATATTGATACCAACTCGTGTAGCAGGAATACTGATGAGAACCCATATCTGGGTGTGGATGGGGCCAGGAAATCCAAGTGTAGACCTCATTCTCTGCACCAGTGTGAATCCAGCAAGTTATAGAAAACCATCACAGAAACCCAGTTCAATGCAATTTCTAATGATAACATTTCCCCCTTATCTAGGCCTTTCATCTAAGAATCCCTTCAAGCACTTTGCAAATGCTTAGGATAGTCCCTCCTTCACTGTGGACTCCTCATATTAGTGCTTACCAACAGCAACTGGGCCTTAAATAATTCACCCTGACAATATCTTGTTATGCCATTATACAGAGAGGGAAAGAGGCATGTGGTGGTGAAGCCAGTACAAATGTCAGCCTGGGGTCCTGGCTGTCAGTTTCATACTGCAACCACAGCTCTTTCCCTAAGAATGGAAGGTTTTGCAGAGCTGGATTAGGAAGAGGCATAGTGGGGAGGGTGTGACTGGGTTGTATAATTTTTCTGCAATTTTTCACAGAGCCTTGTACTCAGACATAAACAATTGGAGGTGGTGCTCAAAGAGAAATTTCCATCAGCAGCAACCAAATCTAAAAGCTATGGGGCTACATGTGGGTTCAGGGAGCTACTGGTGCAGAGCTGCTTGGTTGCTTGTTATAAACCCAATGACTCAAAAGAATTATATAGCCCTGACACCACAGAACCCCACAGCCTCGACTCTACTCAGTGCCCAAAGATATTGGTCACAGACCAAGTGGCTCAGAGAACCTTTGTCTGAGGTTTGAAAGAAATTGGTTACTTTTATTAAAATTTTGGTTGTACTTATGTCTGCACTTCTGTTTTCAGCTAAGACGAGAAGCCAACATACCATATCTGGTCATCCGCTCAAGATGCTCTTGGGATTATCACCGTCCCTGGATGATATGAACGTGTGCCATCAAAGCCAAAATATAAAACTATCCACACACGATTATTCTAGCTTTGATTTTTCAGTCAAAGATGTTCTGGATGCTTTATACAGACCTAACTCATGAACCTTTTGTGGTAAACTCATCACTCTGGCTTATGCTCAGATACAATTAAAAACTTAGATAGATAACTTTAACTGAAGCCCATACCACATACTGTGGGTTGCTCGGAGGAGCTCATAAGGAGCCCAAGGCTAAGAAGACAAAGGCATATGTACTGGGAGAGGCCATATGAAGCTGCTGCTTTCCATAAGGAAGCCTTTTTGGAAGGCAGAGTCTCCATCCAGCCAGTTTCTCTTTAGGCCCCACAAAGCAAAGCCAGCAGGAGTGGGTGGAAAGGTGTTCTCCTCCACCTCGCAAGGTCCTAGACCCCAGGCTCCAGCCTGAGCCCAGAAGTCTACACAGCAATTAAACAGCCCCTTAGCCTGAGCCCCACAAGCACACGTCAGGTGGCATGGGCCAGTGGCAGGTGTCTAATTGCAGTGTAGACATACCCATTAGATGCAGCTCGGTTAACAGCTGCCCCTCAGAGCACAACCTAATTGGATGCCATGAATTTATATTAAGGTGTTTGAATGCTTTCTGCTTTTTCTCTCCTGCCCTCTTCCCCTGGGTCCTCATTGCCAGTTAATCACTGGGCGGGCGGGTAGGGGGGAAGGAAAGAGTGTTTGTTTGTTTCATTATCAACTTCCTGACCATTGCTGGCAATAAAAAATTAGACTATAAAGGAAGAAGCCCAAAGGAAGGCTGAAAAGCTGTACTGAAGAGTTTGTCTCTGCTGAGGTTCGCTGTGTTAGAGGAACTCAGTGGTGGCCAGAAGCTGCAAGTGACTGCACAGGCACATCCCTGCATGGAATCACTTGCAAGATCAGAGCCTAAGAGGCCAAATTGTGAGAGTCAATTGTCTATGTATAGCTGGAAAGGGAAGAAAATAGCATGCACTATTATTGTACTTAAGACCCCCAAATAGGATCAGAATTCCATTGTGCTAAGTTAAGTACATACAGATAGACACCCCATCCCCACCCCGCACCCTCCACTCCCACTCCTGCAAACAGTTGCACGGCCAAGTCTGTAGCAGAGCCAGGTGCAGAACCCAGGAGTCCTGACTCCTGTTTGTGTGAGTTAGCCAACAGCAGAATTATAGTAAATGTGTAACATATTAATAAGAGCATTTTGACCAAATGTGAACATGCAAATATTGATCCACTGGCTGCATTTAGGGCAGCAGTCTATATAGGGTCTGATCCAAAGCTCGTTAAAATCCATGGGAAGACTCTTCACAGTCTGTCTTTTGAAAATCATTTGATTGAGCTGCATTTATTTCTCTGTAGAGTGAAATGTCAGTTCTTGATATGTACAAATAGTGCTGGTTTTTAAATTTTGCAAGTTGTCTGGCGTTTGAGATTGGTGCTACTGAAACTGAAATCAATCAATCAGTCAACAAAAGGAACCAGCGTCCTTCTCCAGCATTGTCAGTCATGCAACTTTCACCCAGACCCAAACAGTCACTCTAAAAGAAGGGGGGGGGGGGATTGTTTATCTGTAGAAACTAGAAACAAAACCAATCCAGAATGTGCAACCTTCTCTACTCCTATTTATTTCTCACCATGCATTGTATTTACCCCTTCTTTTTCAGGTACAGTGCCTGGCTGTCTACGGACTTCAGTGGGATGAAGTAAAGGCTCATATTTACTTGACAAGGGGCCCAGTTCTTTGCTCACATCAGTGTAAATCAGGAGTCACACCACTGACACCAACAGCATGCTCAAGCCTCAGTTCCACTAAAGCCTTTTTCTTGCACTTACACCCATTCTAATGCCCCTTTCCATTGCCAGGTGTAAACCTGGGCCCGCTCGAGTCAATGGCAAAACTCCCATTGACATCAGTAGGTGCCGATTTCACCCCAGAAGTGGGATAAGAGGGCCTTCGTGTGAATGAGAATTCAGGCCACCCTTGTGAAGGAGAGGAGAATCAGGCTGTATGCCCTGAAGGAATGGGTGCCTTCTTAATGATATAGGGACTCAGTGATATTCTCTGGAATTTACCCGGTAAGACAGTTGCCCACCAGGGCTGTGGCATTTTTCAAAGGGCCTGACAGCCTTGTCCCTATGAAAAATAACATGGACTCTTTAATGACCCTGATGGCTGGGAGGCCCCTGGCATCACATATCATCTGAAAGACTGTTAGCAAATAATCCTGCAAGCCAGTCACTATAAAGCAGTTCAGTGACTATATCATGAGGATTACATCACTTAGACACTGGCTAAACCACAATACTATGCTTCTAGCCAAGAATTCTCCCTGTTATTAGAAAATCAATTACACCTTCCAATCCGGACTGCAAATACCAGAGGTGACTAAGTACCCTGCACTCATGTTCACTCATAAACTTCTCTCCCTGCAGTAGGATCACCTCAGAGGCTATAATAAAATTTGTAACCGGTGGTTTGTACACATTTCAATATAATTTCCTGCAATTCAGCCTGGTGAATGGAAAACAAATTTAAATCATGATAAAAGCCCAGGCAGATGCTATCCATAATGTTAACTGCTTGTCATATGTGGAGATGTATTCTGTATCCTTTGGGAATGGCAGTTCTCATTTCTCCTCAGTGCTAAAGCTGTAACATTTATTGTCTCTGAGCAAGAACTACAAGGTATTCTACTTGGATGATATGTTTGCTCAGAATGGGGTTCTGTGGTTTATAATTTTCCTTCCTCAGCCTCCTCTTTCTGCTTTTCTCCAGTATTACAAGGACTCTCTGCTCTTTTTTCCCCCTTCCAAGCCTAATCAGAGAAATAGTAAATCACTCCTCCTGCTCTGCTTCTACGTGTTTACACACACACTCACACCCACACACACTCCTTAAACTCATAAGTGTCTGATGTTTTTTCTCTCTTGCAGCTATGCCAGATGATGCTCCTCTCCATCTAGTCCCCAAAACTAAGGCCCTTATAAATTAAAGCACTTAAGCATATGTATGTCTTTAAGCATGTGAGATGTCCCACTGGCTCCAATGATCCAACTACCACTGAAATCAATGGAAAGACTCCCACTGGCATCCAAGGGTGTTGGATTAGGGTGGCATAAACCAGATTTTCCAAAAGAGTTCACTCAGCACATTGAAAATCTGATTCTAGGTGCTTTACTGAATAAGGGCCTAAGCAGAATGGGACTAGGACTCTGAACACAGGGGACTTCCAAAGCACCTCTGGGTACTGGTGTTGATTTACTGTATGTGTGTCATTCTTCTCTCTGTGTAAGCATTTTAGCAATGGTGCAAGGAGACACTGTCCTGCTGGAAGTGTTGTCCTTTACATAGACATAAAACTGAGACTCTGGCCACCTTAAGTTATTAAACATCCCCTGGCACTTTTTGGAAGAATAGAGGGTTTGCCTCAGTGTGCCAGTCTAAATCCTCTCTAGATAACTGTAATCTTCTTCCTTGACATCTCCTACCCCCTGCTGCTGTACTTTCAAAGTGGATAGAGTATTATTCATTTCCTGTCCTAAAGTGTTTCATGGTATTGTTTCACTCGGCTAAACAGCTGCCCTGCCCAGTACCAAAGGTAGCTGCACTGTAGTTGTAGGCGAAGAGATCCTACCTACCATACAGGGATGTTTTGAAGTTAAAACTAATTAATGTTTGTAAATAGTTGTAAAGCTTCCGATAAAAGGTGCTGTACAAGTGTAAAGTATTGTTATAAAGGAAACCCAAGTAGCTTTGATGACTAGCTTTTTTGTGTATTGCTACACCCACTCGGGGTACATTTTGCAACTTAGCATGTCAGTTCTGTGCCACAAACAAGGAAATGAACCTAGGTATGGGATCAATGATGGGGTTTGCCCTATGTCCTAGCATGGATTTTATGCGATCAGTGAACAAAGCAGAACATTTTCCCTCCATCTTCCCTTTCTGGCAAGGTGTTTATGTTGGGTGAATAGGGACAAAGACTAGTAGAATCTGCCCCCTAATACCTAGGCTGCATCTTTAATACAACATAGCAAGCTAACTGATCAACAGCAATGGAGTTGGTAGCTCATGTGCAGGACTGACATACTTGCTCACGCCTGCAATAAACAACAAAAGCATTTGCATTCCCTAAAGTTATGACTGGTTGGAAATATAAAAAAATCAAATTAAACAACTAATAATCAGATGCACTTCGGATATTTTCTGGAAGCTCCTTCACACACCTGCAAAGGAAGCAATGGACTTGTTCCCAGAACAAATGACTATGCAGCCCGTGAATATATTTAGCCTTCCTAACAGACTTGGCATCTCAGTTTTCTGCATTTCTTCGTAAATAGCAGGCACTGGTACATTATTTGATCTCTATGCACATGGGGCAATTATTGGCAAAGCAATTTGTTTGTATATAGGTTTTAGATAGATAGATAGATCCTGCAACCTGAAAAATATATAGCCAGACTCGTTAACACCCTGATCAAAAGCCTGTTGAAGTCAGTGGGAGTCTTTCTATTGACTTTAGTGGGCTTTGGATCAGGCCCTAACAGGCTAACACAATCCACTTGGATCCCTCGTATTCTTACCTGTCACAAACCTGGAAACTTTATAAGGCATCAGTGGTAAAAATGTGGATTTCCAGTGAATGCTGTAATGCTCTTGGACAGCAGGGACATGGGGCCAGATCTTCAGCCAGTGTAAATTGGTATAGTTCACCTGACTTCACTCCATGCTGGAAGTATCTTTAATTTAAATCTTTAATTTAATTGACATCACTCTCTTTCCTTTTCTTTTTTCCCATATGACCCAACTTCCTGTCCATGAGGGAAGGGGAAACAGACAATCTTAAGCAGAAAGTGGATCAAGGTTCCATTTGGTTCCACTACTCTCATTTTAGGCAAGTGCCTGTAGTTTCTTGGGAGAAGGTATTGTTGTTGTATTTAATGCAATGGCTTTGTGTGTATATGTTTGTGTATGTGTGTAGCTGGCCTGGACTTTGATTCTTCATCATGGTTTGTCCCTGCTCATGTTTAGTCATAGAGTATATGTCCAGAAGGGATCATCAGACCATCTGGACTTACCTCCTGTATATCACAGGCCACCAACAACACCCAGCACCTTCACGCTAAATCCAACAACCAAAATTAGACCAAAGTATCACAGCCCATAGGAAACTAAATTATTATATGCCACAGATAGTGTATAGGAGGAATTGAGGTGCCCTAGGCCCCTGCAATAGAAATGGAAATGATTCAGTGAAAAATAGCAAGATAATATGGCAAGTGACCCAAACTCACGTGCTACAGAGAAAGGTAAAAAAAAAAAAAAACCCAAACCAAAACACAAGTCACCCAAACTGACCCAGGGGAACATACCTTCTCAACCCCACAAATGGCAATCAATTCGAACCTGAGTTCCTCACAAGGTCATCAATGGCTACATGACAAGTAATACAGTAACAAAACTCAAGACAAAAGAAGCTAAGAAACTTGGCTGCCTACCCAGTGATCTAAAGATCTAGCCTGGAGGCCCCAATTCATCACAGAAATTAGAGGAAGATTTGCAAAGACTCAAGGGGGAGCTAGGTCCACAACTCATGACTGAGCATGGGAAATTGGCTCCCTCACTAGAGCCGGGAGGGAAATTGTTTATTTTTTTTCCTGCAAGAAATGATGACACAACATTTTCTCCACCTACATTTTTCAGGTTTTCATCAAAACAACAAAACCTGAACATTTTTCAATGAGAATTTTCCCCAAAAATGGATTTTTTTCATGAATATTTTCATTTTGTCCTAAAGACATTTCTCATGAAAATAAAGAACAAATTTTGATGGAAAATGTTTAACTAGTTCTTTACCTAACTGCCTTTTCTGCTTTTGAATATCTCTCCCTTCAGCGTGTGTGTAAGCGCTGTGCTAAACCAGGACCTTACGATGTGCAAGTGACGAGGGGGCTTGGTCAGGCATGGTGACTAATCAGAATCAGTGAATATATAATGAAGAGGGTGGAGCCATGTCAGTTGGTGAGCTCTCTCACCAGTTCAGGAAGGAACAAATGCTAAGACAAAGTCTGTTTCAGCTGCTTGCTTCAGGACACAATTTACTGGTTAAACAGAATACTCCTGAATAACATAAAACAGAACAATTTGTCAGTTGCTTTACCCCGGCCTCTCTCAGCTCTCCCTTTAAATCCCCTATTGGTTACATGACAGGCAGGTAGCCCTTCATCCTTTCCTGGCTGATTTACCTTGTCACAAGCCAGCATTCTCCTGGCCTCAGTGAACAACTCGGCACATATCAGTCAAATAGCTTGCTTTGGGTTTTGTCATGTTTGAGGGATGTGCTTGACCACATTTAAAACTAACATAGGCCAGCATCCCCACAAGAGACACTTCACTGAACTTAAACATCTTTTTACTAACAATGTTTGGTTAGAAATGACAGCTATTAAAACAAAAACAAAAGCACAAGCAGCGAGAGAGAGAGAGAGAGAGAGAGACAAGCCAGCTGAAGTGTGCCCTGCAGAAATTCAGCTTCCTTGGCTAGTTCTACAGAGCACTTCAGAAGTGCAGGAATCAAAGTGACAGTGGTGTTATCCTGAAGACTCAGTGAGTACAGCTAGGTAACTGTTCGTATATTTGTATTATTATTATTTTTGGCTTTCCTTTGTCTCCTCCTCTGTTGTGGTTTTCAAAGTGAAGCACAATGCAAGCCCTGTTAGAAATGAACGATTACCCAAAACTAGAATGCAAACAGACTAGCAAAGTTACACATGTGTCGTATTGGATAGCTTGGGCTATTTCTCCATTGCAAAATCTAGGTGTGTTTTTTACATAGAGATAGCTCACTCGAGACAGCTTTCTTCATATAAAATTATAGTGGAAACAAGGTACTGTAGATTTTACCTTGTCGCAGGTAGTCAAGGTAAACTCCACATGGTGATGTAGGGTTGACCTCAATTAGCTACATAGAAGTAAAACTACCTGTGCCTTGTTTCCAGTGGTTTACATCAAGATAGCCTACTCGAGTTAGCTATCTGGATGTAAAAACACACCCCTTTTGGTAATGAAGGCAAAGCCCCAAGGGCCAGTAATGAATTATAGAGTCTTTTTCCACTAGGCTGATGGATTTAGGCTAGGATTAGTGGTGACCAAAATATTTTATTATATAAGTGCGTGGTGGCCCATGTGATTGGGTCTCAATCCTATTCCTAGTGAACAAGTGCCCCTGTTACACAAATTACTGCCCACCACAATTAACACACTCTTTGACTCTCAGTCTCAGAAGATCTGTTAGTCTTTAAGGTGACACCGGACTCCTCTTTGTTTTTGTGGATACAGACTAACACGGTTACCCCCTGATATTTAGCCTCAGCAGAGAGTCCCAAGACGGAATGGGCATGGAGACTGCTCTATATTTGCTTTGTGGAGACAGGCTGTCAGTCTTTCACCCCGGGGTTGTCATTTTGGTGTCCCTCATTGGCACTCTCCTAATGACTGCTCACAACCTTGGAACTCAGTTGATGCCCCCAATGCTTTTTGACCCCTGCCTTCTAATTAAGGGGATGGCAGTTGTTGTACCAAGGCATGCCCTACTTCAGGAGCCTCTTCTGTTTTCCTCTACTCAGGTCACATAGGTGGACACCTTTCACTGTTTCCTAGGCCCTGATTCTGCAACCCCAGTGGGAGTGTTGCTGTTTCTTTCATTAGGAGCAGAACTGAAAACTAAATTAACAAGCACAAGTTTTTTAAAAAGTGAAATGAGCAGGTGGAAAGAGCTTGTCATTTTTTTGTTCCCATTTTCCCTTGATCACTTTTTATTTTTCAGAGCTTCAGAAATCAGACCCATTATGTACCACCCACGCTATTAAGATTAAGTAATTAATTTAACTAATGAGAGAATCTCTAAATGTGTTTTTTAATATAATTATTAATTTTTTTATGTAGTTGCCAAATATCCTAGGTAAATACCAAACTATTGACATTTTGCAAGACTCGCTTTTATAAATAGCATATTTCCAGAGCGCTAAATGTAATAGAATCCTCTTAGAAAACCTATTATACTCTTTAATGTAATATAAAGTTTTATTACTTTTTAGCAATTACAGCATTTGTTTTGCAGAATTAATTACCAACCGACTTCAATCTGAAAAAATCATCATTCCAGCCTCTTCTCTCCTTCCCCTAGCTATGAGTTCTACGTCCAGATCATTGCAATAATTACCGGAGATTAGAAGGAAAAGGTAGATTTGTGTGTGTGTGGTCTACTTTATTTGACAATAAACATATTTTCTTATAAAAGACTCCAGCTGGAATTAGATCCTTGGGCAAGAAATGTTATGTAATAAGATTGTTAAAAGAAGAAAGGCAAAATATCTCTTTTTTAAGGTAGGCTTTAAGCAGCTTGGAAGGTTATACAGAACATTTATCTACTAACTGCTATTCAAATATTTTGAGGTCTGTTGACTCAGGTATGGGAAAAAATATGTGAGAGATTATTGTTATTATTGTCTACTATTATTCTTAGTATGTTATTATTGTAGAGCCTCAATCAAGAATCAGGGCCTATTGTACTAGGTGCTGTAGGAACACTTATGAAAAAATCTCTGCCCCAAAGAGCTTGTAGTCTTGAGCCCCAGTGCTGCAGGGAGGACCATGAGGCAAGATCCCTCTGCTTGTATGGAGTTCATGGCCACATCAGGACAAAAGGACACTAGTGTAGGTTTCATTCTTTCCAGCCACAAGTACATTCCAACTTAGCCTTAGAGTGCTCCTTGTGTAAATTAAATGTGATCGGTGAGAGACACACATTTCAAGGACAAATGGTGCTTTGTAAAGTTATGCAAATAAAATTTACATCCTGCATGTAGGCCTCAGTTTGGGAAAGCACTTAAGCACATGCCTAAATCTATTCCTGTTCAGGACAGAACTTGAGCATGTACTTATTTTTCACTATGTGCTTAAGTCCCATTGACTTCAATAAGCATATGTTTAAAGTTAAGTATATACTTGACTAAGTGCTGCATTGGGATGCCCTCCTGATTCAGAGACTTAGCACATGTAGTCCTATTCATCTGAGAATCTCAAAGTATTTTACAACCATATGCTAAGTGTTACTAAACTTCATTACAGATAGGGAAACTGAGGCACAATAATTTTATGTGACCTGCTCAAAATGACATGGCAAATCAATGTCAAGTCAGAGCCACAAACCAGAAATCATAGAATCATAGGTTTAGAAGGGACAACAAGGTCATCTAGTCTCACCCCCTGCCAAGATGCAGGATTTGTTGTGTCTAAACTGTGATTACTAGCCACTGGTCTGTTAATGAGACCACACTTATACAAATCTTTATAATCAGTATTAGCAATATAACACTAGATGCCCTGAACATATTTAGCCTATTGTTATTAGCCCAAACGTATTTTGAAGAATCTCTGCATGTGTAAAATCAACCCATGATATATTTGTTTCATCTCCTCCTTGAAAACTTGGTAGGAACCCACATGAATCCAAACTGACCAACACACACACACACGCCACTCTGCCCCTGCTCTGCACTTTAAAAAAAATACACACTGGCCAGATTTTTTCAAAAGAGCTCAGAATCCAGAATTGGGTGGTGAGAACTTTTGAAAATCTGACTCATACTTAAGTGCTTAGTAGGGAGTTGCCTTCTTTTGAAAATGTGGCCTGCCACGGTGAATAAAGTTATACACATGCTTAAGTGTTTGTAGGATTTCAGCAACGATGATTATTTCCAATTACACTAAGTTTCCAAACCAAGAAATTGCTTAATTTTTTTTAAAAAAACCCTACAACCTCAACAACAAAACAATTGTGATCCATTCTGCACCTTCCTGGAACTACTCATACCTCTTTCTCCTGCTGAGACCACAGTTCATTAACATTGTTAATGTTCTCACTAAATCTGTTTGGAGAATGTGACAAGTCTAATTTGTTACTGACAGACCAGTTGGGAGTATGTTTAAAATGCATCACTCTTGCTGTTCTACCCTTTGAATGGATGTGTGGTTCCTGTCAGGTAGACTTGCTATTTTGTTAAAGACTATCTGTTATTTCATCAATCTCTTCAGCTAGCTCCAGAAAGGAAGACTTTGCATTCTGCTCACTTCTGTCCCTGCTTTTAGATTTTAAAAAGCTTGTCTTTACAATACAATTGCAGCCCGGGGAAGGAAGGAATGAGGAGGCTTTTCAAGGTGGAATTTAGAAACCAGGAGGTGCTTGATTTTTTTTTAACAGAACTATTTTTAATTAAGTTGTAAAGCTAATTACCATAAAGCCAGATACCGTATCTGCTTTTGCAGGTTAACTTTATAAAAAGATCTTATCAAACCATCAAAGGGTTGAACCTTCTCCAGTGCTCAAACAGAATGCAAATCTAAGTAGGTTGCATGTAAAATTAAACAAAGTCATTGGGATTCAGTTTCTGGTCTTTACTTGAAACAAATACCAGCAATAACATTGTCACCTGGGAAAAGGCCATGTGGTCTGTTTCTCCATCTATCCCTCCATCCAATCATGTGGCCCTCATCCTGTAGTATCTGACTCCCCGGATCCATTCACTAGCCCAGACAGTACTGTTGTCAATTAGGGTCCAATACTGTAGGTTTGTTTAAAGGTACTGTGGTGGGTTGATACTTGAATGAGTAAAAGCAAACTTTTCCAAAGGGGACATTGATTTAGGCTGCCTCAGTTTCTGGAAGAAAACTAAGGATATGTCTACACTGCAGTTAAACACCAATGGATGGCCCGTCTCAGGTGACCTTGGCTTGCAGGGCTCAGGCTAAAGGGCTGTTTAATTGCAGTGCAGCTGTTTGGGCTTGGGCTGGAGCCTGAGCTCTGGGATCCTCCCCACTCATGGTGGGCTCCAGTCTGAGCCCAAATGTCTACTCTGCAATTAAACAGCCCCTTAGACCGACTCAAACCAGTGTTATATATGGGATATTGCACCAAGCATTACTGTCAAGCAAACTGCTCAGTGATTACACAGGCTATGAACCCCAGAAGACCTGTCAGCTGCTTACACACTGAATGATGCCTGAATGCCCACACTAGCTCTTCATGGTACCTGGTTCCATTTCCAGTTTATGCAGAGCCCACCTGCTACTGTGTCCTGACTGAGAGGAGCAAAGCACAATCCATTCTGGGTATGTGCGAAGCTGCAGAACAGGCACTGTGCTACTTAACTCTCTTGTAGTTAAAGAGTCCACAAAGCTTTCCATAGTGATTACAAGGTACCAGTGCCCTGTGGCCTGTGTTTAGAGGTCCCCCTCAATTCCCATAGGGTGACAGCATGGCACAAATCTTTGAACCTTAAGGTGAGTGCAGCCTGTTGTAATATGGAGCAGATGAAACCTGTCTGGAGTGCCTGATTCTGGTGAGCATCACCTCGGTGATGAGTGGGCCTGTCAGCTTGATGAACGGACCAGCAGAATGAAAGATCTCAGTGTCTGTACCAAGCAGCTGATGTTATGAAAAGCAGTTTGAGGAACAGATGCTTAATTTATAACATGCAGGTCAACTAAGTTGGAATTTTGCACACTTCTTGTTGTGTCTTCATACTGCTTCCTGCCACATTTGTGCACATACGACTGCCTTATCACTGCACTTTGCCAGGTCACTGGAAGAGCATTCACGCTCAAGCAGCTGCATCACAGGCATGCTTCATATTTCGCAACAGTCACAGGTATTGATCATCGCATCTCTAAGCTAGCCAACTCCAGTGCAGTATTGATTAAGGCAATGCCTTGTAGTCCATGGCTGATCTGCACCGGATGCGAGGTGCTCAATTGGTGGGAGCCGGAGTGCACAGTCTACAGAGTTGTTCTCTACTCTTGTTTGCCTTTTCTGTTTGGGTGACAATGTTACATGTTTAATGGTTGCAAGAAAACTTTGTTGTGACTTTGGTCAACTCAGTGTCACGTTATATCGTGAGAATGTCTTGCATCTGTGCTCGACTCTACTAACAACTTCCTGGAATATGTGTAGAGAGTCTGTTGATGTGTCTAGGCTTAAGGCATCCTGTGATATAAGGGCAGGCAGTGTTCAGTACAGGTTCTGGCTTTTTTGAGTGAGGGGATCATACCTGCAGCGCACAGGCATATGCAGCAGAGGAGTAATGAAGTGCCAGTGCTGTTGATCCTAGAGTCGACGTGTCTGCACCCCACGTAGATGTAACCAACTTGCTGAGCTTTGCACACCGCAACCTTGTTTCCTAATGATTTGACCCATCACATCAGGCACTACGAGCCAGTCCCTTCAGATTCATGCAAGGAAAGAATCAAACTGCATTGACACAGTGGGGAGCAGTCTAGCAGCTGGAGCATGGCACTGCACAGTCAGGATAATTGGGTTCCACTCCCACAAGTGCCAGTCCATTGGGGGGGATTGTCTAAGTCACAAATGGCAGTTAGTACCTAACTCCTAGAGAAAATCAAGTTGAAGTGAACACAGCCCAAGTAAATGGGAAATAAGCACCTAACTGTAATTTCTGTTTTTTGGAAATCTCCCTCTTTGGGAGTATTTTCAAGAAGTTATTATTGATTTACAGTGCCTTATTTTTGGATGCCCAACTGGAGACCCCTTAAAAAGGCCTGATTTTCAGATGGTGGGGGATCAGCACTTCCTGAAAATCAGGTGCTTTTATGGTGTCTCCAGTTGGGCACCCAAAAATGGAGGTGCCCAGAATTACTAGTCACTTTTGAAAATCTTGGCCTCTAAAGCACCTCACTTTCCAGTATGTAAAGTGGGAGTGATGCCCACCTTACAGGGCACTGTTACAAGGCTTACGCAACTATACCAAGCTTTCATATAGTACTTTTCATCCATAGCTCTTAAAGTGGGGGGGAGTATCATTCTGCCCATTTTACTCACAGGGAAACTAAAGACATCGAGGGGAAGTGACTTTCCCAAGGTCACCCAGCACTGCAAGCCAGTGACATAACTATGAACAGAATCCAGGTCCTTTTGAAACAAAGTTGAATGCCTCATCCACTGGGCGATTGTGCTTCTCAAAGTTTGAAAAGTGCTTTGACCTCCCTGGATAAAGCTCTTAAAAGAGGACAAAGGGTATGTTTTTTTTCTTGTCTGTATTGAGGGGTACTGCACAATTTCCCCATCTTTATGTAAACCATTGCTCAGTGTGTGTTGCTCATGTCCCTGTGCCTGATAGACAGAGGATATGAGTCTGCTACAACTGATAACTAGGGAGCTGGTTTTTTAGCTCTTAAAGCTCAGTCTACTCACAAAGTTGTGCCATTTTAACTAAAGGAGTGACTGAATACTAATGTAGTTAAACTTGTGCAATGTTGTGGTGAATGCTTTTATGCTGATTTCAATTTGGCTTATAGCAGCTTAGTTTACTTTGCTATATTTACAGCTGCAAGCTAAACTGACATAACCAGTTTTAAACCAATATAAGAAAGTCTACGCAGAGAAGTTGTGCTGGTTTAACTAAACCAGTTTAAATTCAACATATAGAACTTCTGTGTGTAGCTTTGGAGAGCCTGCATCCATTCCCCAGTGATGATCCAGAGGATTGCTGTTGCACTTATTCCTCCCAAGGATGTAACGTCCCTGCTTCATGATATCAGAGAATGGCTGGTGGAGAATGCTTTTGAGCATCAGCCAGAAAGGAAATCAGAGCAGCATGCTCCCCTCATGCCTCTCTCAAGAGTCAAGTGTGTGCTGCTCTCTACACAGTTAAGAGATATTTTAATAGGTGACCCTGCTTAGATTCGTCTGGCTGCTGAACTCTTTAATTTGGTCCCTTTTCACAGCACAATGCCTCTGCAAATTTAACAAGCTGAGGGGAATTTATGGCTTTGACTTAAAAGTTTTTAAATTGTTATTGCTTTTTCTTGTGTTTTTTTCATTTAAACCAGTTGAAAACCTTGGGGAGATTTCATGGAGAGTGATTTAAATCATCCCATCTTGCGTGTCTGTTACCAGAGCTGGTATAATGCAGGATTGTTATCTAGCTCACAGTAAGGGGAGATGTAGTCTGTTGAATGGACCCATAAAAAGTGAGACACCCATTACCCATGATTGTATTGCCACACACTGCATATTTCATGTAATGCACATATTCTAGATCACATTATCCATCAAATATATCATTTCATACTAATAATAATGCTTAGCAGTTCTATTGGGCTAGTCACTATGGATTGCAAAGTGCTCTTCATTATCCCCATCTAGCCGAGGGGGAGGCTGCAATGCAGGAGGAGACTCCAAAGGCACAAAGGGCCCTGAAGCTCCCCGCGCTCAATGAAAGGTCACCTGACTCTCAGTTGTGCCTTTGAAAATCTCCCCTTGAGAGTTTAAATGAAAGCACTTTAAAGCAAGTCAGGGACAGAGCTGGGGTTAGAATCCAGATCCCTTGAATTTCCAGACTGTACCCCAGCCACTGGACATCACTGCTCCCCTTATTACACATTACATTCACTTTGAGAATAAATGTGTAAATGTACTTGTGTCTACCACCTGTGCCTGTGCACACGTAGGAGTATGGAGTATTTGCACACTGTACAGAGTACAGTCTACCTGCCCTATGCATACATTAGCGAATGCTGACTGGATAGAGCATGGGACTGGGACCCAGGAATTCCTGAGTTCTAATCTCTTCTGGCACTGACTAGCTGTGTAGTCCTGAAGCATTAACTTCTCTGTGTCTAAGTTTCCCCTCCTTTGCTCCCTCTCTGGAGTTTTTTGAGGGTAGCTAGGTCCAAATTGTGCCCTGATGACCCCATGTGCACAAAGGGGAAAGGCATACAGAGTGGTACCCTTTGCACAAATGCAGTCTCCAGAGAATAGGGGAGCAGAAAAGGACCTGGGGATTACAGTGGGTGAGAAGCTGGATATGAGTCAACAGTGTGCCCTTGTTGCCAAGAAGGTTAACAGTATTTTGGGCTGTATAAGTAGGAGCATTGCCAGCAGATCGAAGGACATGATCATTCCCCTCTATTCAGCTTTGGTGAGGCCTCATCTGGAGTACTGTGTCCAGTTTTGGGCCCCACACTACAAGAAGGATGTGGAAAAATTGGAAAGAGTCCATCGAAGAGCAACAAAAATTATTAGGGGGCTGGAGCACATGATTTATGAGGAGAGGCTGAGGGAACTGGGATTATTTAGTCTGCAGAAGAGAAGAATGAGGGGGGATTTGATAGCTGCTTTCAACTAGCTGAAAGGGGGTTCCAAAGAGGATGGATCTAGACTGTTCTCAATGGTACCAGATGACAGAACGAGGAGTAATGGTCTCAAGTTGCAGTGGGGTAGGTTTAGGTTGGATATTAGGAAAAACTTTTTCACTAGGAGGGTGGTGAAGCACTGGAATGGGTTACCTAGGGAGATGGTGGAATCTCCTTCCTTTGATGTTTTTAAAGTCAGGCTTGACAAAGCCCTGGCTGGGATGATTTAGTTGGGGATTGGTCCTGCTTTGAGCAGGGGGCTGGACTAGATGACCTCCTGAGGTCCCTTCCAACCCTGATATTCTAGGATTCTATGAATCTATGAGGAGATCAGGTCATGGCAAAGCTGGCTGGGTGTAGAGTAGGGAGTGTGCTGAGCCCCCTTTTAACAATGGTGTGCTCCTCTTGCATACCCAAGAGCTCAGGGAGGAATTCTGCCTCTGTTGCACTGCCCCTACCACTGGGCTGTGCCTTAAAAGGTACAATAAAGCCTTAAATGCTTGTGCAGCACTGTAGAAATATACAGCACTTTGGACCAAATCCTGAAAAGTGTTGGGCACAACCCTTAAGCCCATGTGATTTGCAGGTGCTTGGCCCCTCTGAGGACGTAGCCCACTAAGCACCGTCATCATTACTATAAGAACAAAACAATGTGCCTGATCCTCTGAGGTGCTAGGCACCTCCTGAGACATACTGATCCCCCTCAGCTTCCACTGGCTTCAGTGGGTGCTCAGCACCATGCAGGATCAGGCCCAGAGCAAATGCAACATCCATCTTGCAGACAGCCCCCTCTTTCTTTGTCTCTCTTAGTTTTGCAGCTCCCACAAATATGCAGCTCTTGTGCTGTAAGCTGCCAGTGAAGATGAAATGTGAGGACCTGCGCAACCTGTAATTTGCATGGACCAGCAGGATCCTAGAGTGGGTTCCATTCTCCCCCCCCGCCCCAGCAAATTTGCAATGGTTCCATAGCTGCACATTTTGAAATAGCTGTTATTTTTAAGCAATAAAGCTAACACCGCTAGCTGGAGCAGATATTTAAAGTGGACTCTAAATCAATCTGCATTGTCAATTTGGGACTTCTTACATTTTAAATACTTCCAAAATCTTAAAGGTGCCAGGAGCTGACTGGGAAAGATTCACGTCCCCTCTGGAACGGGAGTATTTACGTTAGCTACCAATCCCAATAATTACCTGGCAAAAGCTCCAGGCTTCCAGAAATATCTATAGAATTCCCCTCGGGGTGATCGTGAAGAAGAAGGAGAGAAAGAAAATATTAAGCATATACTAGTTCAATATTTTTATCATATCAGCAGGCCTCCGGATTCCTACCCAACTCACTATTTAGCAATGCTAACTGTGTCTTTCCATCTCAGTTACTCACTGAGATGTAGTAACCTGTACCTACAGCTGCCTAACTTTACAAAAGCTGCTCAGTCTCCAGATTACAGCACTTTTCATTTTGTGCAGTGGGAGAGAGAAGCGGCTTCATTAGAGATTTAGTTGGGCTCAAAGCTCATTTGGAACTAAAAGCCCTATGAGAAATCCATTATGAGAAAGATCTGATAGTTTAATGCATTCCTGCAAAGCACTATAATTTGATAGGAAATTGATGGGATAATACCATTCTTGAGATCAACTGGAGGGCGGCATGTTAAATTTCAAGTTTAATGGTTGGTTCAGAGAGATTCGATTAGGAATGGTTGAAGCAGTGCAGAGACAATCATAACCAATACGAAGCTTCTATGGAAACTCCAGGGAAACTTCAGTCAAAACTTCCAAAAAGTTTGAAGAAATTTATTTTCTCATTTTTGCTTCTTGCTTCTGTTCACGACTGAATGTGGGATGGGCTGAAATGCACCAGCATCACTTCATCTCTAAGAAATACAGTTCAGTTTTGCTGACCCAAAGTGTTTGGATATGTTTCTGAAGTAAGTTCTCAGAATTCTTTATTATTATTTGTATTTCAGTAGTGTTTAATAAAGGCCTCAAACAAAATCCCATTGCACTAGGTACTGTACACACACACAGTCTAACCCAAAAAACTTACAGTCTAAACAGATGAAACAGACAAACAGAATGGTGGTGTCCCAATTTTGCAGATGGAGAATTAAGGCACCAGAGATGCAAGGGGACAGATTTTCAACAGTTGAGTTCCCATTTACGCTCCGAAATAAGTGATTAGATTTTCAAAAGAGCTCAGCATGTTGAGTGTTGTCATCTTTCGAAAATCTGACTATACGTTTCACAAGGGGAGCTTCTGGGTGCTGAGCATTTTTGAAAATCTGGCACTTATTTAGGTACCTAACTGGGAGATGTGCTTTTTAAAAAAAGTTTGGACCCAGTTTTGGGTTCTTAACACTTGACAATCTGGCCCTAAACAACTTAACCCACACCGGCAGTGTGGCATAGTAGCTTGGGCGCTAGACTACCACTCAAGAGACTTGAGCTGAACTCCAGCTTCTGCCAGTGCTTTGCTGGATGAACTGGGGCAGTCACTTCTGTCCCTGTGCCTCAGTTTCCTCATTTGTCAAATGGGGTAAGGATGCTGACGTCCATTATAAAGCACATTGAGATCTATGGATGACAAGCATTATATCGGAGGTAAGTGATAGATCTTTATGCATCCTATCCTAGTACCTTAATCATATTTCCTACCCATTGCTTTGTAGAAAATTACAAGAGTTCTTCAATCTTTTGTAAAAAAAAAGCTCAAAAAGCTAAAACTGAAACAAAGAACTGCCAAAGATAAATGTTAATAAGCTTGTTTTAGAAATGTTAGCCCAGTCATCGTAAATAATAGATCAACCTTCATTTATCTCAGAAGAGACAAGATTTTGGAGATACTGGAGGCAGATATCTGTATGTGGTACTTGCCTAACCACTTAATATTTGTGGGGTTTTTGCTGGTACTTGTCTTCTTTTGGGAACTCACGTTCCTAGCCCCAGCACAGTATGGTAATTATTGATCCGTATTCCCCCCACTCCTGCCACTGCCCCACCCAATTATTATTGTTAATAGCATATTGCTGAGCATAAAGCACAGAAGAAGACAAAGTGGCTGCCCCAAACAGCTCAGGCTTAGAATGCCTTTAGGCTTGCACTCCTGACCGGAGCTCAAGGAGGTAGCAGAAACCTCCATGATATAAACCTCGGTACAGCACAGAGGAGTAAATGGCTGCAGTACAATTGCTACCGCCCCCTGCTCCACCCCTTCCACTCCCAACATGCCAGCAAATTATTACTTCCTTCCCCTCCCTCAAGAGCAAGGAGGCAAGCGGGAAGGAATTGTGCATCTCAGAGGTGTGTCATAAAGTAGGCACTGCGTATATGGCAAAGCCTCACTCCAGCCCTTTGGTCTACATAGATACTCAAATCAAACCACAGTGGCAGACCCAGAGGCAGTTGCATGGTATCGCACACCAGAATATAGGTGCTGCAATCTAGTGGGCAGAACATGAGTCTTGCCTATTGGCCAGTGCAGAATCACAGGGAAGAACCAGAGGTGCGGTCAGGGGACAAGCCAATGGTTGGAGCCAGGTGTTCAGGGGATGGTAGGAACTAGGCCTGGAGCAAGGACCAGTGCAGGAAGCAGGATTGGCACAGCTGCAGATATGGAACACATTGAACACTCACTGTGCTACCGTTGCTACAAAGCCTAATTGGGGATCTGTTGGCCCTTCTGACCAATCAGGTAGCACAGTCAATTAGTGAGGGTTTATTGGGTCCTGCCAGATCATTGGGTTGCTAGGCTGCTGAGCCCAGAGTCAGCTGAGTTCCTGACAGGTGGGAGCTGGGGCACTGGGACAGAAAAGGTTTTCTAGGCTCAAAGGGCAACAGTCAAATTGTTGCTGTTGCTCTTTTTCGAAACAGCTAAAGACCTTCCATTCTTTTGCACGAAGTTGTGCTGGGACCACTGCAACAGACTTGGCAGCTTAATACTTACTGGGACAGCAGTGACCCAGCAGGTTTTCCACCCTCTGGGACAGTCAGCAGATGTTCTGCCCTTTGGAACGACAGGCCAAAGTGCATTTTCTGTAGTGGGTCAAGGGCATCCTGTTTAGATGAATTCAGGTGATATCCCTCTATGGGCAGTCTGGTTTCAAGTCAACTTGTGAAAAAAAAAACATCACAAGAGACTTTCTGCTCCAACCCAACCATCTGACGCGCCTTCCCTCACATTCCCCCTTCCCCCTATTACCCCCCCTCCCCAGCACCCTGAATGGACGTTACAACTTTATAGGTAGAATAAATACAATAATATATTATAAGGAAAAATCCTGCACTGGCTAAAGAGGAAAGGCCAGATGACTACTTAGATTGCAAACACTTTGGAGAGGGACTGTCTCTTGTTTATACAGCACCTAGAACAATAGGTTGCTGGTCTGTTACTGAGTCTCCTCAGTGCTACCAACACAAATAATAAATGACCGAATGGGCCTTCTTTATGTCTAATTTACCATTCACTGTTGTACAGAAGAAATGGACCTGACTTATACAGATACTGTATATCAAGGGCAGATTTTCAATATTAATCAAAATATATAACAATAAGAATGAATCATAAATAATAAATTCATTCTCCACTTATACAGCACTTTTCACTTGTAGATCTCAAAATGCTTTGGAAAGGTAGATTAGCATTATTATCATCCTCATATTATAGATGGGATAGCTGAGTGACTTATCCAAACTATGTGGGTCATTGGCAGAATTGGGAATCAAATCCAGAGCATCTTTCTTCTAGGTCCATGTTCAACCCCTTAGATCACAGCTGACTTCAAAAAAAAAAAAAAAAGACTCACTAATTCCAAAGATTTGTTATAGGATGATGGACAACATCTGGTATTTTATGTAGAATGGAGGCCATGTGAAGTGCCAACCAATGTTAATTTTAAGGTGAGATGGACTGGGAAACAAGATAAAATGGGAAAAGGTGCAGGATTGTTATCTTCTAAGACTCTGCTGCTGTGGGATTTATGGGAAAGCTAAATCTGAAAGGACCAGAACTAATGAATTAAGGGGGTAAATTTTTGAGAATATATCAAACGAATTACTTTAGAGCTAATAAGAAAATATAGTGTAGAACAAGCCAACTGCAAGGACATGGCGTGAGGGGGTATGATGTGAAAATCAGAAAACAAATGGTTAAGCCAGAGGTAAGGTTAATGCATCTTTACAATTAATGCAACCATAATGTAATGCTGCAAACAGAGAGCAGGTCATAAATTGCCTCAAGGGAAGGAGATGACAGAGGGGAGTCTATATAGAGTTATGGAATAATATTATCAGAGCATCTGCCATGCAATATGGTTTGAACTTTGTGAAGCCCCGTTGTAGAACTGACTTGTCACTTGGATTGAGGAGATGGCAAGTCTGCCAGGAATGTTTTAAAAAAGACTTTTTAATTTATTATTTTTTCTAAAAGAACAAGTTTAAAAACCAGCTGTTGTTACTATGATGGTGTTTTAGCAAATGGCTTGTCCTCCGCTTACTAAATGTGCTTGGGATTTTAATATGTACAATGGAAGCCAGCAAAGATGCTCCTATCAGTGTGGGGAAAGAACTTGTGGTGGCTTAGAGCATTAACAGGGTTAGGAAGGATGACGGTAGCAGCAATGAGACCATGTGCTAACATAGTCCAGCTCCGCACATGGCTAGGTTTATTTATTTCACTTCTAGCAATGTTCCCTCTAGGACTGGGCTGAGGCACATAAGCAGGACAGTGTGGAGAGAACTGGTACTCTGCCTTGTAAGGCCAGAATTTTCAAACAAACTCAGTACCCATTTGAAAAAATAACCCTTATTTATGTGCATAAATGGGAGCTGAGCTCTTTTGTAGATTGTCCCAATTGTGCATGCTGAGCACATGGAAATCTGGTCCTGGGCTCTTTGGAAAATTAGGCCTGCACAAGTCCTGTGGGTAAATAAAGGATCCATCTGGTGCCTTTCACTCATGTTACCATTGCAAAAAGAAGTAATAAGTACAAGATAAATTATTTATTGTTATTATTATTATTAATAATAATTATTATTTTCATTACTGTAAATATAGGCCAGAGCACCATTGTGACAGAGAGACAGTTGCTGTCCCCAAAAAGCTTATGTGTATGTTCAAGGATATACCCCTAATTGGACAGATATTGTCTCTGCCTCAGCTTTTATCAAACATAATTAAGAAATGCCAACTGTAGGCGGATGGTAGAATGTTTGAGACAAATGAATGACGAAAGCCATCAACCTCTCCTTTCATAGTAATCATATAAACACTTAGCGACCTGGCTTGCTAGAGAAGCCAGCAGTGAGTCAGAGGCTGGAATCAGAATGGCCTTCTGTTCTGACAATGTACAAGGTGCTTGTTGTCTGTATCAAAAGCAGCAGTGCAAATAATAGAAAAAAATGGATGGATGTGCAACAAGGAGTGAATGAAAGAGACACACTGAGCACATGACATACAGCTCCAAAATATAGATGCAGTGTGTTCAAGAGATATCTTGCGTTCCACATCTCTGGATTTAACTTATGCTCAGAATGAATGAATGTAGTGAAGAAGATAGGTAGCTGAATGTGAAAGCGGGGTAAAATACTGCACGAAAATATGTCTATGCAATATTTACGTACTCTATTAGCCTATACAACTACCTGTCTACATGTATAAACCTGCATGCCTCCGCATGAAGGTTTGTGTGGATTATTATTAATAATATTCCAGTAGCACCTAAAGTCCCCATAGAAAACCAGGCCTCATTGTGCTAGGTGCCGTACATACACACAGTAAGAAACAGTCTGTGCCCCAAATATCTTAGATATCAAGATTATACAGCAGGTTGGTGGTAGAGCAGGAAATAGAAGGCAAATCTCCTGACTTCCAGTACAGTGTGCTATCCACTGAACCATATTGTTTCAGGGATGTGTGTGTGTGTGTATACTGTTATTATTACGTGTGTGTTTGTATGTATGTATGTGTGTGTGTATATTCATATATATATAGTATAGTAATACACAGTACTGTTATTATTATTATTTTACTTTATTTATGGTATCCTAATATACAATATACGCAGAAGCCACTTTCTCCCCATCCCCGGTCTCATCTGCTTCATTGTGAGATTCCTTCACTATCCAGCAGCCTGTGAGGATTCATTCTGTCTCCTATGTTATAGTGTAACTCCCTGCAATCTGTCAATGCAAATCATGGTAAATAGGTGTACACGGAGGATCTCACAGAATGTATCTTTGCCTTTATGCCAAGGCATATAAAAGGAATCCTTTCAGACCAAGAGCTTGTGTATCAAAAGATTAATTCTTTGCTGACCTGTGTGAAATGAATTCATAGATTCATAGATTCCAAGGCTAGAAAGGACCACTGCAATAATTTGTTCTGACCTCCTGCATAACACAGGCCAGAGAACTTCCCCAAAATTATTCCTATTTGAACTAGTGCAGATAGTTTAGAAACAGTTCCAATTTTGATTTCAACATTATCAGTGATTGACAATCCATCGCAAAATTTGGTAAATTGTTTCAATTGGGGTTCTCAGGTCAGTTTCTTCCCAGAGAATTGTCTGCAAAGAAAACCCCGTAATCAGAACTGTAAGTGTTGTCACTGGTTCTGGCACTACCATCAGAGAAGTCAAGGCATGGTTCATGGCGGATCCTTCAGGACAGATGAGAGGCACTTTGACATCAGTGAGTGCTATATGTGGGTGGCCTAATAAATGCCCAGCAGTATGTCATTCCTGGGGGTCTCAAATCAAAGAAAGAGAGTGCTATTTGGGTAGGGACCAATCAGTATTTCTCAATCAGCATCAGCATTTTCTCCAGATCAGGAGGAGGTATTAACATGAATGAACTGAAGAATTCTTGACTGGATCAGACACAAGGTCCATCTAGTCCAGAATGCTGTCTCCTAGAGTGCCCAGCACCAGATACTGCAGAAATTATCTCTGCTGATTTGAATGACTATTCAAAAGCTCACAAATTCTACCTCTTTATTACTGACTATCTCTTTTTTACAAAAACTCAGTGAAATTCAATGGCAGTCACACTGCAAGACACGTGAAATTTTAAGGCTCCATGATTGTATGGCTACTTCTCACTCATAGTGAGTCAGCATAACTATAACCCATGAAATAAGTTAATTTTTCTTTGTGATTGTTCTTGTGTGTTTATTTTTCCTGAGCACCTCAAGTAAATACCCTGTCACACATCACAGATATTTGCACTGAAGTGTGGCACCAGGAACTTCTTAGCACGTGTAGCCCAAGGTCCAGTGTGCTTCAACAGCAGTCGTGGGACCTATAAGTGGTAGACCTACAAACTGCAGCATGTTGGGAGAACTTCCTGGTTCCTGCCAGAAAGTACGCTCTGCCCTCCCAGCAGGAAGTTTCAGCACTGACCGAAGCTGGGAGCACAAGGCCAGCAAGCAGAGAGGAGGCCGCTGGATTGTGATCCTGTTCTCATGGACGGCGGGTGGAGACACTCTTCTGGGAAGCTAGCCCCTGGCTCCGCCAATTCCTCTCATGCTCCCTCTCCTCCTCCCCGCAGCCAGAGCCCCGAGACCCCCTGCCATGGACCAGCCGTGCCTCCCCTCCCCAGACCCCAAGCCCTGGGGAAAAGCTCTCACTCTCGCAAAGAAGCTTTTGATATGCCCCATGCAAGTTCTGGGGTGTCTGAGGAGGTGGTATGTGCTATTCAGTTTCCTGGGTCATCAGTAAATCTCCCTGGACTCCAGAGAGATTACTGATGAACCCAGGAAGCTGAGTAGCAAATACCGCCTCCCCAGCTGCCACAGAACCTGCATGAGCATAATGAAGCAAAAACTTGTCCCCCCAAATTCTGGCAGATGTGGCAGTGCCAGGGGAGGCAGAATAAAACTGTCCTTGGTGGTTTGTCTGAGTGGATCTGGTCTGAGGTGAATACACACTGACATACCACGCAGAGCATACAGAGGAACCTCAGGCCCAAGTTCTCAAAGTTGTGTAAAAAGCCATAAGGCACACTTACCCTATCTTGAGCAACCTCATATTGGGCCAGTGGACAGGAGGGGGGGCTACACATGTAAGCTCTTTGGATGGGAACCAACCATGTGCATGCTCTGTACTCTAATTACAGGCCCTTGATCCTGATTCTATGGTAGGCTAAATATTTATTAAATAACAATAATGACAACAAACACATGGTACTCCAGGAATCCTTTACCTGCATACTTATCATCGGGAGTGCTATAGCAAACAATCTCCTTCTGCGATGTCACACAGGACCTTGTTTTCCTTCTCCCGCTATGCTTCCTCCCTACCGGATAACGTTCTTTCCTGATTTCATGCTCCTTTTTTCATGCTCATTAACTCATGCTATTTAGTCCTTGTTTGACATGGAACTGGGAAATGCTGTTATCTGCAGAACAGATTTCTTCCTTCTAATCAAATCTGCTGTTTGAAAATTGAGCATTATTACTGCATTGTTTCCAGCTCTGTTTAGTGTTAGCCAGGCTGTGCATTCAAGCTTGAAAACCTCTAGTTCTGTTAGTTTCTGATATCAGCTGTTCTTCTTTCCATGCTTGGGGGAAAACCAGGTCATATAAAATAAGACGCAAGCTGAACCTTGGGCCAGAACTCAACCAAAATCTTCTCTCCTCCTCCATCACACTTCCTCCAAACTGTGATAAAGGTGTGAAAGGTGTAGATGACTTTTCTTTCCCACCGACAATTGTTTTAGGAGCCCTCTGGGGTCAGAAATTATGCATGATGAGACCATTATGATCAGAAGTGAAGTAAGGGGCAAGTCAGGAGAGGAATGTGAGAGATGAGCCCTGACAGGGGGGTGATATGCGGGAGGGGAGCTGGGAAGAGCAGAGAGGATGCAGGAGGTAAGTCAGGAGAGAAGAGAGAGTCAGGAGAAGAAGTAAAGAACTGAAGCCTCTTTGGAGGTGATATTAGAGGCATCCTGAATTGACTCCTCACCTTGACACTGAAATGTTCATCTGATGGGTTTACCTTGTGAGCAGTATAGTGTGCTCTGTGTAGCAGTCCCTCGTGACTCCTTCCTGGTGGCCCTGTATGAAGGAATTGCCCCAGAGGAGTTGGAGAAGAACAGTATAGGCTGTAGAAGCAATGTGAGGGCTGCTGTAGCCACAGAGCAAAAACCTCAAAGGACACAAACCATACCATTTACATGACTTACTGAAACCAAATCTGGATTTGGAAGGAGATGTGTGTAAGGACTGCCATATGTGATATGGGCTGCTGTACCCTAATAAAGAACTTCCTTTGTCAGACTTTTCCAAATGCTGCAATAAATTCACAGGGTGCTACAAGGAAGCTGTGCTATTGTCTCCAACTTGTGCTATTTACATGAGTAAAAGCACTTTATAAAACCTGTAATTAATTAATAACTGTAAGTGGTAAGTAACGTTATCCCTACTTTACAGATCAGTAAACTGAAGTAAACATGGAGCGGAAGTGACTTGCCCAAATCATACAGCAAATGCGTGGCAGAAATCCTGGATTCCTGTTCCCGGTTCTATACAGAAAAAAACACGGACACAATGAAGACAAGCATTTAAATTAAACACTATATGTAGCTGTTTGAAAGGAACAGATTATAGGTCTAATCCAAACCTCACTGAAGTGAATGGAAGGACTCCTGTTGACTTGAATGACTTTTGGATCAGGCTCTAAATCCAAGTTTCTTCTGTACCAATGTATTCCCATAGCTTGACTCTGCCAATATTCAGATTCACATTCATCCTTTAAAATGAAAGATGCATGCAACATTAACTCACATGCTCTTATTCTCCTCTCACATATATGTAAATCAGAAGTAGCTGAAGTCAAGGAGGATTTCATCCAAAGTAAATCCAGGATGTGGCGGAGAAGAAACAGGGTCAAACACTTTTGCTGTAGTAATTCACTCAGAATTGGTCTCTCAGAACAAGTCACCTGTTCAATAATTAACCATATAGGGAACAAATGTTAATGTCTGTCTCCCATGCCTTGTGTTGGAAGATTTTTAGACCTGGTCATTTCAGCGTCATTAATATGCAATAATTTCATCATTAAATTAGGCAGATTTTTTTCTATCTGGAGTAACATTCTCCATTCTCTGAGTTTCTAGGTCTTCAGTCTCACATGAGGTCTCTCTTATTTTTTCATGCTAATTTATAATGAGTTTGATGTCCTAATTTCTCTCCTGAGCCTCTCAAATGAAAATACAGATAGGTATCATTAAGATATGGGCTACAGAGAATTATTAAAATATCTGTGATAATTTGTAATTTGCCCAGGGCTATTTTAAACGTAGGGCCTGACTTGCAGGGCTGTTACCAGTGCTAGAAAAAAAAAATGTGTAATGCCTTTTGTTGTACATATATAACACAGATTTACACCTTTATTGAGTATATTTCCCAGACCTGAAAAACTTTGGGTAAGCTCAAAAGCTTGTCTCTCTCACCACCAGAAGTCGGTCCATTAAAAGATATTACCTCACCCACCTTGTCTCTCTGTGTGTATATATGAAAGAGAAGAGAAGAATGATAGGGCCTGATTCTCTTCTCTTACTCATTGATGTAAACCAAAAGTACCCTAGTGTAAGAGTGATATAAGTGAACAAGTGGAGAATCCCACCCACAGTGAATAATTCTTGGTGTTGTGATGGCTGAGATTTTATGTTATTTAATAGAATTGTGTCTATATTTTTAAAAAGTCCTGACAATTATTTCTTTTTTTTTAATGGGTTTTCCCCTTTTTAAGAGCATGGAAGCACAAATATTGTCTGGTTCTCCCTTACTTACCCATTACTCCTGTTTTTCCTGATCTGGGAGAGGGAGTATTAATACTTCATGAAAAGTTACTTATATTTATAAAGTTTCAAACAAAGTGAAATTTCAAAGCCAAAAATATTAGTTTAATACCATTATGTTACAATAATTTGTTGCTTGTTAAAGGCTAAAAGTTAATTGCAATGAATTACACCCCTCCCCCCACAAACACAATAAATCTAGAATTATTTCCCTCAACTTTTTAAAACTTGAACTAAGAACTTAATTCATCAGAATATCAAATAATGATAATATTTTGCAGTTATATAGCACCTTTAATCTGAAGGAACACAATTAAGTTAGCCTCACAATATCCCCATTTGGCAGGGAAATATGTAAAACATATTTACAGTAAATTTAGGCACAGAAAAGGCAAGAAACTTGTCCAAGTTAGAGAGCCAGAAAAAGAACTC
This sequence comes from Natator depressus, assembly GCF_965152275.1. Classification (NCBI taxonomy): domain Eukaryota; kingdom Metazoa; phylum Chordata; order Testudines; family Cheloniidae; genus Natator; species Natator depressus. The sequence continues at coordinate 3,161,980 of NC_134259.1, forward strand.
AGATGCCCTGACTCCCAGCTCTAAGTACTAGATATATTGTGCGTGGGTACGTGCACGTGCACACACACACACACAACCTCTCCTCCCCTCAGGAGCTGCTAATTCAATTTTCAAAAGATATTTTGATTTTTAAGTGCACTGTTAAATAGCTACCATGTTTCACCCCAGAGGGCAGCCAACAAAGGAGAATCTCAAAAATCCATCATCCTAGTCTCCATTATCATTTAATCTCATTAGGGACCCCAAATTAAACCATTTTAGGGTTTTTATATATATATAAAACAAATAAAAGTAGGAGCTAGTTGTCCAATACACTGAGCCAAATCATGCTTACATTACTCAAGTGATTAGTTCCACTGGATCAAATCAGCTACACTGATATAAACCAACCACACATGACAAAATCCCAAAAGAAACCAAGCATGTTTCCAATGGAACTTTGCCTGCCAGGCAGGATTCCATCAGAAATCTGCTTGGCTTCCTGACAACTCACCTGACTGGCTCCTTGGCAGACCATCTGGCAGGATGCGCGGAACCAGGCTCCAGGCTCCCAGCTCCTCAGCTGCCTGCCTGGTGGGCTGATGGGAAGCTGGGAGCCTGGAATTTGCAGGAGCCCCCGCTCCCAGGCTCATGATTCCTCACCAGACAGGGCTGTTAGGGTCCCTGACTCCAGCAAAGCCCACCAGGTTGTACTACTGTGGATCTAGGGCTTCAAAGGCTCCCAGGTTCTCCAGCTCTGGGGCAGCCCTCCAGGCTGCTTTAGAGCTCGGTGGAGATCAGTAATTTCATTTCACAGAGAATTTCAAAAATTTTGGTTATCATTCTGAACCAGAATGAAATCTGATTTTGAAATAGTAAAATCCTCTGCAAAATAACTGTTCTCCACTCAGCTCTATACATTAGCTTAAATAGTTGTCATGTTTCACCACACAGGTAAATGTATTTCAGGAACTGCTAACAAAAATACTAATTAATGCCAAATTCAATTATGACTTCCGTGATCTGGACACCTGTCAATGAGGAAGTGGACTAGGACCTTCTATCTCATTTCCCAAAGGTCAACTGTCATTTTCATTTTTTATCATCCAAGGGAGAAAAGCAAAATGTACTTGAGCCTGGTTGCAATACAAATGTAAATGGCTATAATTTACCTTGGACCAAAAAACATCCTTGAAGCCTTAACATGTCTCAGATTGTGCAACACACAATATGCACTGTGATAAGTGTCTTTATTTCCTTCTCCTTGTCAGGCTGTTACCTTCATCAACATACCTACGAAAGGTGCAAAAGTAAATCAGGGCCGTGGAAGTGATCCCTTGGGTTAGGCTGGAAGGGAACAGAAGGGAATTCAAAGGATTGCCATTTGGACAGGAATAAGAAAACAGGTCCTTCTGATATCATGCAATTTTAATACTGAAGGCTAGCATAATAAGTCATTCCATAAATCCATTATTAACTACCAACAGGACAAATAAATTACACTATCAACCCATTATCTATAGTTCAAGCTGAATTCTGCTTGATAATATAATTGCAGAGTAGGTGACCTAAACATGACAGGCATTCTGAGATAAACTGAAGAAATTCAAAGCAGCACCTGTGGCTGTGTATTCAGCTGCGGTTTTCTAACCCTATTTTCCACTGTACTTCAGGCAGGACTACTACTTGAAATAGGAAGGTCAAAGTTTGCAAACCATTTTGAATGTGATTTTTTAAACAAATCAAGTCTGTAAACACTTATTCCCTGCTATCTATTGGGATTATTATGATAGTATTTTGTGTTATCACTAAAGATTCACATACACACACAAACCGTATATATTCTATTTATTAAGGGGGAATAAAGAACAGCATTTCCACATAACTCTAGCATGGTCTAAAATTAAAGGTACTGGATTATGACATTTTGTCTTTTGCAGATATAATTGTAAAACTGTAAGCTCTTTATTTTTGTATACAATAAAACACATCCATATAATTAAATCAAGGTTGAAAGTTTTTTGCCTAGAAGATTCATTTAAACCTCTATGGATAAAAATAATAACCTTGAGAACACACTACACTGATGTGTTAATAGCACCTCAGCACATTTCAGTGAGCAGGTAATTCCCTTTCTGATGCCCATGCAGGGGATATCTATTTACACTAGAAACTTTTGCTGAATCTTTTGGCCATACAGCCCCAGATCCTCAAAGGTGTTTAGCCATTATGGGAGTGAGGGGCCTAAATATCTCTGAGGATCTGCGCCGCTGTCTCTTGGCTTCTCTTTCCCATCAGTGGAGTCCGGCTGTGCAAATGGGAAATCGCTGCCTAAAGCTGGGAGAGGCCCAACTCCTCCTTGGGCTGGTGATGGGCTCTGCCAAAGTGCCTGGGGTGGCACCGTGGTGCTGGGGACGAGGGAAGCCAGGGTGGGCTTGGTGTGAGAGCCTGGGCAGCAGGGATGGGGCCAGGCGTGGCGCTGTGGGGAAGCAGGTGCAGGCAGGCTCTGTGAGCTGCTGAGGGACAGCAGGGGATGGTTTGGTCCCCTCTCCCCATAGGAAGAGGCCAGTGGGAGATGGTCTGAGAGGTGAGCTCTGTCCCTTGCACCTCCGGGGCCAGCTCTGCTCAGCTCTGACCCTGCTGCCACCACGGGACCAGGCACCAAAACAGCCCCGGGCACAAGGGCTGGACGGAGCCCACAGGGGGCCACCCAGCGGCAGGGCTCGGGCCGTGCTGGAACGGGTTGGAGAGGGAGGGCATTTGGCATGAGGGAGGCTGAGTCAGCTCAAGCCTGGGCCGGGGCTTAGCCTTAGAGGATGGCGGGCGCCGACTGTGAGGTGACACTGAGAGAGAACCGCTGTGGCGGCACGAGCCCAAGCAGGGGCCCAGGTCTTTGAAGCGCTGACGCTGCTCCAGGCCCTCAGGGAAGGGGGAGCCCAATGGGGAGAAGTGGCAGAGGGAGGCTGCCCCAGCACTCGGAGCTGCCAGCAGGCGGAAAATGCTGATGTCACTGGAGGGGGAGAGGAAGGTGATTCGAGGCAGCAGGCTGGGCAAAGACCTGAGGTGGCACGAGTTCGGGGATGGGGCTCAAGCTGAGGCAGGAAAGATCTGAGGTAGATGAAGTGGGTGGGAAAGGCTGAGGTGAGGATGGAGGAGGGCTCAGGGTCTGGGCGGGAAAGGCTGAGGTGAGGATGGAGGACGGCTCAGAGCCTGGGCGGGAAAGGCTGAGGTGATGCTGGAGGAGGGCTCAGGGTCTGGGCGGGAAAGGCTGAGGTGAGGCTGGAGGAGGGCTCAGGGTCTGGGCGGGAAAGGCTGAGGTGAGGCTGGAGGAGGGCTCAGGGTCTGGGCGGGAAAGGCTGAGGTGATGCTGGAGAAGGGCTCAGGGTCTGGGCGGGAAAGGCTGAGGTGAGGCTGGAGGAGGGCTCAGGGTCTGGGCGGGAAAGGCTGAGGTGAGGCTGGAGGAGGGCTCAGGGTCTGGGCGGGAAAGGCTGAGGTGAGGCTGGAGGAGGGCTCAGGGTCTGGGCGGGGAAGGCTGAGGTGATGCTGGAGGAGGGGCTCAGGGTCTGGGCGGGAAAGGCTGAGGTGAGGCTGGAGGAGGGCTCAGGGTCTGGGCGGGAAAGGCTGAGGTGAGGCTGGAGGAGGGGCTCAGGGTCTGGGCGGGAAAGGCTGAGGTGAGGCTGGAGGAGGGGCTCAGGGTCTGGGCGGGAAAGGCTGAGGTGAGGCTGGAGGAGGGGCTCAGGGTCTGGGCGGGGAAGGCTGAGGTGAGGCTGGAGGAGGGCTCAGGGTCTGGGCGGGAAAGGCTGAGGTGAGGCTGGGGGAGGGCTCAGGGTCTGGGCGGGAAAGGCTGAGGTGAGGCTGGAGGAGGGCTCAGGGTCTGGGCGGGAAAGGCTGAGGTGAGGCTGGAGGAGGGGCTCAGGGTCTGGGCGGGAAAGGCTGAGGTGAGGCTGGAGGACGGCTCAGGGTCTGGGCGGGAAAGGCTGAGGTGAGGCTGGAGGAGAGACTCAGGGTCTGGGAGGGAAAGGCTGAGGTGAGGCTGGAGGAGGGTTCAGAGCCTGGGCGGGAAAGGCTGAGGTGATGCTGGAGGAGAGACTCAGGGTCTGGGCGGGAAAGGCTGAGGTGAGGCTGGGGGAGGGCTCAGGGTCTGGGCGGGAAAGGCTGAGGTGAGGCTGGAGGAGGGCTCAGGGTCTGGGCGGGAAAGGCTGAGGTGAGGCTGGAGGAGGGGCTCAGGGTCTGGGCGGGAAAGGCTGAGGTGAGGCTGGAGGACGGCTCAGGGTCTGGGCGGGAAAGGCTGAGGTGAGGCTGGAGGAGAGACTCAGGGTCTGGGAGGGAAAGGCTGAGGTGAGGCTGGAGGAGGGTTCAGAGCCTGGGCGGGAAAGGCTGAGGTGATGCTGGAGGAGAGACTCAGGGTCTGGGCGGGAAAGGCTGAGGTGATGCCGGAGGAGGGCTCAGGGCCTGGGCGGGAAAGACTGAGGTGATGCCAGAGGAGAGACTCAGGGTCTGGATGGGAAAGGCTGAGGTGATGCCGGAGGAGAGATTCAGGGTCTGGGCGGGGAAGGCTGAAGTGACACAGGAGAAGAGACTCAGGGTCTGGGCGGGGAAGGCTGAAGTGACACAGAAGAAGAGACTCAGGGTGTGGGCGGGAAACGCTGAGGTGAGGATGGAGGAGGGGGCTTAGTACCTCGTGGAAAACGCTGAGGAGATACCGAAAAAGGGTAGTCTAAACACTGTGGAAATGCTCATGTTTTTTCATAACTTACCAGGAGTGAAGAGAATCTGCACTGATGTTAAGAAAAATAAAATGTGTCAGTTCCTATGAGACTCTTAGAATAATTAAATAAACACAGCTTTACCTAATAAATGGTACAATAAAAGGTTTTTAACAAAAATAATGATAAAATGAACACATGATTTTTGCTGGGAGAACTTTGGACTTGTTCTTATGTCTTTATTCTACTATATCAGTCTATTTCCAGCACTTCTGAACACAAGAAGAACAAAGTGTCTGAGAAGTGTCAAGCAAAGAATCGGAAGGAAAACAAATTACTGAAGATGGATAAGAAGGAAAGGAACTCTGGGCACAATAACCTACGGTAAACAGGTCTCAGGTCATGTAATGACACTGTATGGGGATCTCAAGCCTTTTCATACCTTGAGCAGCGTGACCGCCCTGTAAGCAGGGTCCGGGTCTGTGCTGTTTTGTCCTTTTGACATTATGCTCCGTTAGCTGATTAGTGAGAGTGACTGCCCTGTAATCAGGGTGCAAGTCACCTTCTCCTCGCTTTCGAGGGAAGTTGAGTTGTTTGGTAATTTGAGCCATTTGACCGCCCTGTAACTAGGATGAGGGTCTTTGCCCACTTGCTCGTTTGGCATTACGCCGTGCTCGGGCCCACTAGTCAGGGTGACAACCCTGTATTGAGGGTGCATGTCACAAGAGTCTACAGAATGGGACCTAGTGGGTCCTTTGATACTTTCCGGAGCTTGACTTTCCTGTAATTCAGGATATGGTCTCTGCTATTTGGCTAATCCCAGTGACCCCCCTGTAAGCAGGGGACAGGTTGCATCTGTCTTTTGAAATCTGGAGGATTAGAACCATTTGTGTAACATGGGCAGCTTGACTTCCCTGTAACCAGGGTTTGAGTCTCTGAGGCCCTTAGGTCTCTTGGAACTGTGCTTTCTTCACAGCCTGAGGCGAGGGACCACCCTGTAATCAGGGATCTGGTCTTTGCGCTCTAGTCTCTTGTCACTAGGACACGTGCAGCCAGCTGGTCTTAAGGAGCACCCTGTAAACAGGGTACAGGTCTCATCAGACCCTCTTTCTGGTTCCCCTTGTAACTGTGTCCAGAGTCCTGGCCCTTCGCACGACACTTCCAACTTGCCTGGAATTCCTTCTGCCAAGTCTCCTGCTTTCTTCACCACGTACTGTGCTCTTGGAGACCGACATCCTGTTGGTGTTGCTGGTAAGCTCCAAGGGAGGGTCCTGTTACAGTTTTGGACTAAATCAATCCAGGCAGTATACCTTGTGACATTGATTTTGGAATACTTGTCAGTTAATTCCATACTGCCCTTAATCATCGAGTTGTTCTTGATTCTGTATAGAGACAGCCTGGGGTGATAGTTGTCACTGGGAAATCCGGAGATTGTGGCTCTGGAGTTGGATGGGTTTGGTACGTTTCTCACCCAGTGGGGGTGGGGAGGAAGCGCCAGTCCTGATAGAAGTGTCTGAGGACCCCAGAGAACAGTCTTGGAGCTGAATATCCAGGCTCTCTGCAGACCCAGAAAACCACACTGTGTCCTTACTTTACACTCAGGTTGCATCAGGGACATAGGGCTGCAGTAAGGGCTTCCGACTTACACATTCCTGTGTGCTCTCGCTCTCTCTCTCTCTCTTTCAGGCAACTCCGAGCACAGGTGGACAAGAAGGGAGTGTCAGGAATGTCAACCAAAGAAGAGAAAAGAAGACATGTCACTGAAGATTGAGGAGAAGGAAAGGGACTCTGGGCACAGTATCCTCCTTGTAAAGAGGCCTCAGGTCATGTAATGACACTGTATGGGGATCTCGAGCCTTTTCATACCTTGAGCAGCGTGACCGCCCTGTAAGGAGGGTCCGGGTCTGCGCTGTTTTGTCCTTTTGACATTATGCTCCGTTAGCTGACTAGTGAGAGTGACTGCCCTGTAATCAGGGTGCAAGTCACCTTCCCCTCGCTTTCAAGGGACGTTGAGTTGTTTGGTAATTTGAGCCATTTGACCGCCCTGTAACTAGGGTAAGGGTCTTTGCCCACTTCCTCGTTTGGCATTACGCCGTGCTCGGGCCCACTAGTCAGCGGGACAACCCTGTAATCAGGGTGCATGTCATAAGTATCTACAGAATGGGACCTGTTGAGCCCTTTGATACTTTCCAGAGCTTGACCTTCCTATAATTCAGGTTATGGTCTCTGCTATTTGGCTAATCCCAGTGACCCCCTTGTAATCAGGGGACAGGTCATGTAATGACACTATATGGGGATCTCGAGCCTTTTCATACCTTGAGCAGGTGACCGCCCTGCAAGCAGGGTCCGGGTTTGTGCTGTTTTGTCCTTTTGATATTATGCTCCGTTAGCTGAGTAGTGAGAGTGACTGCCCTGTAATCAGGGTGCAAGTCACCTTCCCCTCGCTTTCGAGAGACATTGAGCTCTTTGGTAACTTGTGCTATGTGACCACCCTGTAACTAGGGTCTGCGTCTTTGCCCATTTGCTCTTTTGGCATTATGCCTTGGCATTATGCCTCTAATCAGGATGACAGCCCTGTAATCGGGGTGCAAGTCATATTCCTTTTGCTTTTGGGTGATACTGAGCTCTTTGGAACCCTGAGCAGTTTGACTCACCTCCCTGTAATTCGGGGTCAGGTCTCTGCCCTCTTGCTGTTTCGGTATCATGCCCTGCCGGCAATCTAGTCAGTGTGACCACCTGTAATTGGGGTGCATGTCACACCATTCTGTAATATGGGAAACACTTAGCCCTTTGATATCTTGCAGAGCGTGACCTCCCTGTAATTCGGGGACAGGTCTCTGCCCTTTTGCTCCCTGGCTTTATACACCTTTATCATTCTAATCAGAGTGACCACCCTGTAATTAGGGTGCAGGTCAAATCCCTCTCATTTATCAGGGATTAGGGTTATTTTAGGGCCCTTACGAGCTTGATCACCCTGTAATTGGGGTTCCGGTCTAAAGTTGTCTTCTGTGATTATGCTCCTTAATTCAGCTAGTCAGAGTGACCACCTTGTAATCAGGGTGAGAGTCACCTTCCCCTTGCTTATGGGAGCTACTGATATCTTTGTTACTTGAGCCGTGTGACCTCCCTGTAACTAGGGTTCAGGTCTCTGTCCTTTGCTCTTCTGGGATTGTGTCCTGTTCTCTACCTGGTCGGTTTGACTGCCCTGTAATTAGGGTGCAGGTCATGCACCTCTTATTTAGGGAGGACTAGGGTCCCCTTAGTGCTTTGGGCTGAGTGACCACCCTGTAAGTAGGGTTCAGGGTCTCCTCCTTTTCTCTTTCTTGTGATGTATTTTCCATTAATCGGCTAGCCCGAGGGACCGCCCTGTAAGAAGGGTTCAGGTCCTTTCCCCTTTGGCTCCTTTGGGTTGTTGGGCTAGTCACTTGGACCCCACCCTGTAATCAGGGTGCAGGTCTTGTCCCTTTTCCCTTTGTTTTTTTGAGGGGAGGAAGGTTGGTCGAGTTTAACACTGCGGGTCGAGTGACCTGTTGTGATGAGCTCTCTTTCTGTTCTGGGAAGTCCCCCTTTGTTTTGTACAGATGCGTTTGTGAGAGCACGTGATAACTGTGGGTGTGCAAGCTTTTTATTCTTTATTTACTTATTTTTATTTTTTTAAGTTAAATCGCTGCAGCGCTTTTTCTTTACTCTTCTCAGAATCAGAAAAAGAGCTCAAAGTGTATTAATGTATTTATCCTCCTCCTCCCCACAAAAGGGAAGAGTAAGGGCTCAGACATCATCTTTTACTGCCTCATACAGAGTGACCGCCCTGTAAACAGGGATCTGGTCTCTCCCCTTCTGCTCTGTTGAGGTTGAGCTCCTTTTCGTGGGCTGATGGCAAAGACTGGCCTTTAAGGAGGGCACTTTAAGTCACGTGCCTGTGACTCACAGGTGGAGCAGTGTTCCCTAGTACTTGGGCAGCATAACCACCCTGTATTGAGGGTTCAGGTCTCTGCCTTTCAATCTCTTGCCACCACGCTACTTCAGCCGGTTGGTTTGAGTCCTGACCCTGTAATTAGGGGAGACTTTGTGTCCCTCTGGCTTCTGGGAGATATTGAGCTCTGTGGAACCCTGAGCAGTGTGACCGCCCTGTAACTAGGGTAAGGGTCTTTGCCCACTTGCTCGTTTGGCATTACGCCGTGCTCGGGCCCACTAGTCAGCGGGACAACCCTGTAATCAGGGTGCACGTCACAAGTATCTACAGAATGGGACCTATTGAGCCCTTTGATACTTTCAGGAGCTTGACCTTCCTGTAATTCAGGTTATGGTCTCGGCTATTCGGCTAAACGCAGTGACCTCCCTGTAATCAGGGGACAGGTCATGTAATGACACTGTATGGGGATCTCAAGCCCTTTTATACCTTGAGCAGCGCGACCGCCCTGTAAGCAGGGTCTGGGTCTGTGCTGTTTTGTCCTTTTGACATTATGCTCCGTTAGCTGACTAGTGAGAGTGACTGCCCTGTAATCAGGGTGCAAGTCACCTTCCCCTCGCTTTCGAGGGACGTTGAGTTGTTTGGTAATTTGAGCCATTTGACCGCCCTGTAACTAGGGTAAGGGTCTTAACCCACTTGCTCGTTTGGCATTATGCCATGCTCGGGCCCACTACTCAGCGTGACAACCCTGTAATCAGGGTGCACGTCACAAGAATCTACAGAATGGGACCTGTTGAGCCCTTTGATACTTTCCGGAGCTTGACCTTCCTGTAATTCAGGTTATGGTCTCTGCTATTTGGCTAATCCCAGTGAGCCCCCTGTAATCAGGGATCTGGTCTTTGCGCTCTAGTCTCTTGTCACTAGGACACGTGCAGCCAGCTGGTCTTAATGAGCACCCTGTAAACAGGGTACAGGTCTCATCAGACCCTCTTTCTGGTTCCCCTTGTAACTGTGTCCAGAGTCCTGGCCCTTCGCACGACACTTCCAACTTGCCTGGAATTCCTTCTGCCAAGTCTCCTGCTTTCTTCGCCATATAGTGTGCTCTTGAAGACCGACATCCTGCTGGTGTTGCTGGTAAGCTCCAAGGGAGGGTCCTGTTACAATTTTGGACTAAGTCAATCCAGGCAGTATACCTCGTGACATTGATTTTGGAATACTTGTCAGTTAATTCCATACTGCCCTTAATCATCGAGTTGTTCTTGATTCTGTATAGAGACAGCCTGGAGTAATAGTTGTCACGGGGAAATCCGGAGATTGTGGCTCTGGAGTTGGATGGGTTTGGTACTCTTCTCACCCAGTGGGGCTGGGGAGGAAGGGCCAGTCCTTACAGAAGTGTCTGAGGACCTCAGAGAACAGTCTTGGAGCTGAATATCCAGGCTCTCTGCAGACCCAGAAAACCACACTGTGTCCTTACTTTACACTCAGGTTGCATCAGGGACATAGGGCTGCAGTAAGGGCGTCTGACTTACACACTCCTGTGTGCTCTCGCTCGCTCTCTCTCTCTTTCAGGCAACTCCGAGCACAGGTGGACAAGAAGGGAGTGTCAGGAATGTCAACCAAAGAAGAGAAAAGAAGACATGTCACTGAAGATTGAGGAGAAGGAAAGGGACTCTGGGCACAGTAACCTCCCTGTAAAGAGGCCTCAGGTCATGTAATGACACTGTATGGGGATCTCGAGCCTTTTCATACCTTGAGCAGCGTGACCGCCCTGTAAGGAGGGTCCGGGTCTGTGCTGTTTTGTCCTTTTGACATTATGCTCCTTTAGCTGACTAGTGAGAGTGACTGCCCTGTAATCAGGGTGCAAGTCACCTTCCCCTCGCTTTCAAGGGACGTTGAGTTGTTTGGTAATTTGAGCCATTTGACCGCCCTGTAACTAGGGTAAGGGTCTTTGCCCACTTGCTCGTTTGGCATTACGCCGTGCTCGGGCCCACTAGTCAGCGGGACAACCCTGTAATCAGGGTGCACGTCACAAGTATCTACAGAATGGGACCTATTGAGCCCTTTGATACTTTCAGGAGCTTGACCTTCCTGTAATGTAGGTTATGGTCTCGGCTATTCGGCTAAATGGAGTGACCTCCCTGTAATCAGGGGACAGGTCATGTAATGACACTGTATGGGGATCTCGAGCCCTTTCATACCTTGAGCAGCACGACCGCCCTGTAAGGAGGGTCCGGGTCTGTGCTTTTTTTGTCCTTTAGACATTATGCTCCATTAGCTGACTAGTGAGAGTGACTGCCCTGTAATCAGGGTGCAAGTCACCTTCTCCTCGCTTTCGAGGGATGTTGAGTTGTTTGGTAATTTGAGCCATTTGACCGCCCTGTAACTAGGGTAAGGGTCTTTGCCCACTTGCTCGTTTGGCATTACGCCGTGCTCGGGCCCACTAGTCAACGTGACAACCCTGTAATCAGGGTGCATGTCATAAGTATCTACAGAATGGGACCTGTTGAGCCCTTTGATACTTTCCGGAGCTTGACCTTCCTGTAATTCAGGTTATGGTCTCTGCTATTTGGCTAATCCCAGTGACCCCCTTGTAATCAGGGGACAGGTCATGTAATGACACTATATGGGGATCTCGAGCCTTTTCATACCTTGAGCAGGTGACCGCCCTGTAAGCAGGGTCCGGGTTTGTGCTGTTTTGTCCTTTTGATATTATGCTCCGTTAGCTGAGTAGTGAGAGTGACTGCCCTGTAATCAGGGTGCAAGTCACCTTCCCCTCGCTTTCGAGAGACATTGAGCTCTTTGGTAACTTGTGCTATGTGACCACCCTGTAACTAGGGTCTGCGTCTTTGCCCATTTGCTCTTTTGGCATTATGCCTTGGCATTATGCCTCTAATCAGGATGACAGCCCTGTAATCGGGGTGCAAGTCATATTCCTTTTGCTTTTGGGTGATACTGAGCTCTTTGGAACCCTGAGCAGTTTGACTCACCTCCCTGTAATTCGGGGTCAGGTCTCTGCCCTCTTGCTGTTTCGGTATCATGCCCTGCCGGCAATCTAGTCAGTGTGACCACCTGTAATTGGGGTGCATGTCACACCATTCTGTAATATGGGAAACACTTAGCCCTTTGATATCTTGCAGAGCGTGACCTCCCTGTAATTCGGGGACAGGTCTCTGCCCTTTTGCTCCCTGGCTTTATACACCTTTATCATTCTAATCAGAGTGACCACCCTGTAATTAGGGTGCAGGTCAAATCCCTCTCATTTATCAGGGATTAGGGTTATTTTAGGGCCCTTACAAGCTTGATCACCCTGTAATTGGGGTTCCGGTCTAAAGTTGTCTTCTGTGATTATGCTCCTTAATTCAGCTAGTCAGAGTGACCACCTTGTAATCAGGGTGAGAGTCACCTTCCCCTTGCTTATGGGAGCTACTGATATCTTTGTTACTTGAGCCGTGTGACCTCCCTGTAACTAGGGTTCAGGTCTCTGTCCTTTGCTCTTCTGGGATTGTGTCCTGTTCTCTACCTGGTCGGTTTGACTGCCCTGTAATTAGGGTGCAGGTCATGCACCTCTTATTTAGGGAGGACTAGGGTCCCCTTAGTGCTTTGGGCTGAGTGACCACCCTGTAAGTAGGGTTCAGGGTCTCCTCCTTTTCTCTTTCTTGTGATGTATTTTCCATTAATCGGCTAGCCCGAGGGACCGCCCTGTAAGAAGGGTTCAGGTCCTTTCCCCTTTGGCTCCTTTGGGTTGTTGGGCTAGTCACTTGGACCCCACCCTGTAATCAGGGTGCAGGTCTTGTCCCTTTTCCCTTTGTTTTTTTGAGGGGAGGAAGGTTGGTCGAGTTTAACACTGCGGGTCGAGTGACCTGTTGTGATGAGCTCTCTTTCTGTTCTGGGAAGTCCCCCTTTGTTTTGTACAGATGCGTTTGTGAGAGCACGTGATAACTGTGGGTGTGCAAGCTTTTTATTCTTTATTTACTTATTTTTATTTTTTTAAGTTAAATCGCTGCAGCGCTTTTTCTTTACTCTTCTCAGAATCAGAAAAAGAGCTCAAAGTGTATTAATGTATTTATCCTCCTCCTCCCCACAAAAGGGAAGAGTAAGGGCTCAGACATCATCTTTTACTGCCTCATACAGAGTGACCGCCCTGTAAACAGGGATCTGGTCTCTCCCCTTCTGCTCTGTTGAGGTTGAGCTCCTTTTCGTGGGCTGATGGCAAAGACTGGCCTTTAAGGAGGGCACTTTAAGTCACGTGCCTGTGACTCACAGGTGGAGCAGTGTTCCCTAGTACTTGGGCAGCATAACCACCCTGTATTGAGGGTTCAGGTCTCTGCCTTTCAATCTCTTGCCACCACGCTACTTCAGCCGGTTGGTTTGAGTCCTGACCCTGTAATTAGGGGAGACTTTGTGTCCCTCTGGCTTCTGGGAGATATTGAGCTCTGTGGAACCCTGAGCAGTGTGACCGCCCTGTAACTAGGGTAAGGGTCTTTGCCCACTTGCTCGTTTGGCATTACGCCGTGCTCGGGCCCACTAGTCAGCGGGACAACCCTGTAATCAGGGTGCACGTCACAAGTATCTACAGAATGGGACCTATTGAGCCCTTTGATACTTTCAGGAGCTTGACCTTCCTGTAATTCAGGTTATGGTCTCGGCTATTCGGCTAAACGCAGTGACCTCCCTGTAATCAGGGGACAGGTCATGTAATGACACTGTATGGGGATCTCAAGCCCTTTTAAACCTTGAGCAGCATGACCGCCCTGTAAGCAGGGTCTGGGTCTGTGCTGTTTTGTCCTTTTGACATTATGCTCCGTTAGCTGACTAGTGAGAGTGACTGCCCTGTAATCAGGGTGCAAGTCACCTTCCCCTCGCTTTCGAGGGACGTTGAGTTGTTTGGTAATTTGAGCCATTTGACCGCCCTGTAACTAGGGTAAGGGTCTTAACACACTTGCTCGTTTGGCATTATGCCATGCTCGGGCCCACTACTCAGCGTGACAACCCTGTAATCAGGGTGCACGTCACAAGAATCTACAGAATGGGACCTGTTGAGCCCTTTGATACTTTCCGGAGCTTGACCTTCCTGTAATTCAGGTTATGGTCTCTGCTATTTGGCTAATCCCAGTGAGCCCCCTGTAATCAGGGATCTGGTCTTTGCGCTCTAGTCTCTTGTCACTAGGACACGTGCAGCCAGCTGGTCTTAATGAGCACCCTGTAAACAGGGTACAGGTCTCATCAGACCCTCTTTCTGGTTCCCCATGTAACTGTGTCCAGAGTCCTGGCCCTTCGCACGACACTTCCAACTTGCCTGGAATTCCTTCTGCCAAGTCTCCTGCTTTCTTCGCCATATAGTGTGCTCTTGAAGACCGACATCCTGCTGGTGTTGCTGGTAAGCTCCAAGGGAGGGTCCTGTTACAGTTTTGGACTAAATCAATCCAGGCAGTATACCTCGTGACATTGATTTTGGAATACTTGTCAGTTAATTCCATACTGCCCTTAATCATCGAGTTGTTCTTGATTCTGTATAGAGACAGCCTGGAGTAATAGTTGTCACGGGGAAATCCGGAGATTGTGGCTCTGGAGTTGGATGGGTTTGGTACTCTTCTCACCCAGTGGGGCTGGGGAGGAAGGGCCAGTCCTTACAGAAGTGTCTGAGGACCCCAGAGAACAGTCTTGGAGCTGAATATCCAGGCTCTCTGCAGACCCAGAAAACCACACTGTGTCCTTACTTTACACTCAGGTTGCATCAGGGACATAGGGCTGCAGTAAGGGCGTCTGACTTACACACTCCTGTGTGCTCTCGCTCGCTCTCTCTCTCTTTCAGGCAACTCCGAGCACAGGTGGACAAGAAGGGAGTGTCAGGAATGTCAACCAAAGAACAGAAAAGAAGACATGTCACTGAAGATTGAGGAGAAGGAAAGGGACTCTGGGCACAGTAACCTCCCTCTGAAGAGGCCTCAGGTCATGTAATGACACTGTATGGGGATCTCGAGCCTCTTCATACCTTGAGCAGCGTGACCGCCCTGTAAGGAGGGTCCGGGTCTGTGCTGTTTTGTCCTTTTGACATTATGCTCCTTTAGCTGACTAGTGAGAGTGACTGCCCTGTAATCAGGGTGCAAGTCACCTTCCCCTCGCTTTCAAGGGACGTTGAGTTGTTTGGTAATTTGAGCCATTTGACCGCCCTGTAACTAGGGTAAGGGTCTTTGCCCACTTGCTCGTTTGGCATTACGCTGTGCTCGGGCCCACTAGTCAGCGGGACAACCCTGTAATCAGGGTGCACGTCACAAGTATCTACAGAATGGGATCTATTGAGCCCTTTGATACTTTCAGGAGCTTGACCTTCCTGTAATTCAGGTTATGGTCTCGGCTATTTGGCTAAACGCAGTGACCTCCCTGTAATCAGGGGACAGGTCATGTAATGACACTGTATGGGGATCTCAAGCCCTTTTAAACCTTGAGCAGCACGACCGCCCTGTAAGCAGGGTCTGGGTCTGTGCTGTTTTGTCCTTTTGACATTATGCTCCGTTAGCTGACTAGTGAGAGTGACTGCCCTGTAATCAGGGTGCAAGTCACCTTCCCCTCGCTTTCGAGGGACGTTGAGTTGTTTGGTAATTTGAGCCATTTGACCGCCCTGTAACTAGGGTAAGGGTCTTAACACACTTGCTCGTTTGGCATTATGCCATGCTCGGGCCCACTACTCAGCGTGACAACCCTGTAATCAGGGTGCACGTCACAAGAATCTACAGAATGGGACCTGTTGAGCCCTTTGATACTTTCCGGAGCTTGACCTTCCTGTAATTCAGGTTATGGTCTCTGCTATTTGGCTAATCCCAGTGAGCCCCCTGTAATCAGGGATCTGGTCTTTGCGCTCTAGTCTCTTGTCACTAGGACACGTGCAGCCAGCTGGTCTTAATGAGCACCCTGTAAACAGGGTACAGGTCTCATCAGACCCTCTTTCTGGTTCCCCATGTAACTGTGTCCAGAGTCCTGGCCCTTCGCACGACACTTCCAACTTGCCTGGAATTCCTTCTGCCAAGTCTCCTGCTTTCTTCGCCATATAGTGTGCTCTTGAAGACCGACATCCTGCTGGTGTTGCTGGTAAGCTCCAAGGGAGGGTCCTGTTACAGTTTTGGACTAAATCAATCCAGGCAGTATACCTCGTGACATTGATTTTGGAATACTTGTCAGTTAATTCCATACTGCCCTTAATCATCGAGTTATTCTTGATTCTGTATAGAGACAGCCTGGAGTAATAGTTGTCACGGGGAAATCCGGAGATTGTGGCTCTGGAGTTGGATGGGTTTGGTACTCTTCTCACCCAGTGGGGCTGGGGAGGAAGGGCCAGTCCTTACAGAAGTGTCTGAGGACCCCAGAGAACAGTCTTGGAGCTGAATATCCAGGCTCTCTGCAGACCCAGAAAACCACACTGTGTCCTTACTTTACACTCAGGTTGCATCAGGGACATAGGGCTGCAGTAAGGGCGTCTGACTTACACACTCCTGTGTGCTCTCGCTCGCTCTCTCTCTCTTTCAGGCAACTCCGAGCACAGGTGGACAAGAAGGGAGTGTCAGGAATGTCAACCAAAGAAGAGAAAAGAAGACATGTCACTGAAGATTGAGGAGAAGGAAAGGGACTCTGGGCACAGTAACCTCCCTCTGAAGAGGCCTCAGGTCATGTAATGACACTGTATGGGGATCTCGAGCCTCTTCATACCTTGAGCAGCGTGACCGCCCTGTAAGGAGGGTCCGGGTCTGTGCTGTTTTGTCCTTTTGACATTATGCTCCTTTAGCTGACTAGTGAGAGTGACTGCCCTGTAATCAGGGTGCAAGTCACCTTCCCCTCGCTTTCAAGGGACGTTGAGTTGTTTGGTAATTTGAGCCATTTGACCGCCCTGTAACTAGGGTAAGGGTCTTTGCCCACTTGCTCGTTTGGCATTACGCCGTGCTCGGGCCCACTAGTCAGCGGGACAACCCTGTAATCAGGGTGCACGTCACAAGTATCTACAGAATGGGACCTATTGAGCCCTTTGATACTTTCAGGAGCTTGACCTTCCTGTAATGTAGGTTATGGTCTCGGCTATTCGGCTAAATGGAGTGACCTCCCTGTAATCAGGGGACAGGTCATGTAATGACACTGTATGGGGATCTCGAGCCCTTTCATACCTTGAGCAGCACGACCGCCCTGTAAGCAGGGTCCGGGTCTGTGCTTTTTTTGTCCTTTAGACATTATGCTCCATTAGCTGACTAGTGAGAGTGACTGCCCTGTAATCAGGGTGCAAGTCACCTTCTCCTCGCTTTCGAGGGATGTTGAGTTGTTTGGTAATTTGAGCCATTTGACCGCCCTGTAACTAGGGTAAGGGTCTTTGCCCACTTGCTCGTTTGGCATTACGCCGTGCTCGGGCCCACTAGTCAACGTGACAACCCTGTAATCAGGGTGCATGTCATAAGTATCTACAGAATGGGACCTGTTGAGCCCTTTGATACTTTCCGGAGCTTGACCTTCCTATAGTTCAGGTTATGGTCTCTGCTATTTGGCTAATCCCAGTGACCCCCTTGTAATCAGGGGACAGGTCATGTAATGACACTATATGGGGATCTCGAGCCTTTTCATACCTTGAGCAGGTGACCGCCCTGTAAGCAGGGTCCGGGTTTGTACTGTTTTGTCCTTTTGATATTATGCTCCGTTAGCTGAGTAGTGAGAGTGACTGCCCTGTAATCAGGGTGCAAGTCACCTTCCCCTCGCTTTCGAGGGACATTGAGCTCTTTGGTAACTTGTGCTATGTGACCACCCTGTAACTAGGGTCTGCGTCTTTGCCCATTTGCTCTTTTGGCATTATGCCTCTAATCAGGATGACAGCCCTGTAATCGGGGTGCAAGTCATATTCCTTTTGCTTTTGGGTGATACTGAGCTCTTTGGAACCCTGAGCAGTTTGACTCACCTCCCTGTAATTCGGGGTCAGGTCTCTGCCCTCTTGCTGTTTCGGTATCATGCCCTGCCGGCAATCTAGTCAGTGTGACCACCTGTAATTGGGGTGCATGTCACACCATTCTGTAATATGGGAAACACTTAGCCCTTTGATATCTTGCAGAGCGTGACCTCCCTGTAATTCGGGGACAGGTCTCTGCCCTTTTGCTCCCTGGCTTTATACACCTTTATCATTCTAATCAGAGTGACCACCCTGTAATTAGGGTGCAGGTCAAATCCCTCTCATTTATCAGGGATTAGGGTTATTTTAGGGCCCTTACGAGCTTGGTCACCCTGTAATCGGGGTTCCGGTCTAAAGTTGTCTTCTGTGATTATGCTCCTTAATTCAGCTAGTCAGAGTGACCACCTTGTAATCAGGGTGAGAGTCACCTTCCCCTTGCTTATGGGAGCTACTGATATCTTTGTTACTTGAGCCGTGTGACCTCCCTGTAACTAGGGTTCAGGTCTCTGTCCTTTGCTCTTCTGGGATTGTGTCCTGTTCTCTACCTGGTCGGTTTGACTGCCCTGTAATTAGGGTGCAGGTCATGCGCCTCTTATTTAGGGAGGACTAGGGTCCCTTTAGTGCTTTGGGCTGAGTGACCACCCTGTAAGTAGGGTTCAGGGTCTCCTCCTTTTCTCTTTCTTGTGATGTATCTTCCATTAATCGGCTAGCCCGAGGGACCGCCCTGTAAGAAGGGTTCAGGTCCTTTCCCCTTTGGCTCCTTTGGGTTGTGGGCTAGTCACTTGGACCCCACCCTGTAATCAGGGTGCAGGTCTTGTCCCTTTTCCCTTTGTTTTTTTGAGGGGAGGAAGGTTGGTCGAGTTTAACACTGCGGGTCGAGTGACCTGTTGTGATGAGCTCTCTTTCTGTTCTGGGAAGTCCCCCTTTGTTTTGTACAGATGCGTTTGTGAGAGCACGTGATAACTGTGGGTGTGCAAGCTTTTTATTCTTTATTTACTTATTTTTATTTTTTTAAGTTAAATCGCTGCAGCGCTTTTTCTTTACTCTTCTCAGAATCAGAAAAAGAGCTCAAAGTGTATTCATGTATTTATCCTCCTCCTCCCCACAAAAGGGAAGAGTAAGGGCTCAGACATCATCTTTTACTGCCTCATACAGAGTGACCGCCCTGTAAACAGGGATCTGGTCTCTCCCCTTCTGCTCTGTTGAGGTTGAGCTCCTTTTCGTGGGCTGATGGCAAAGACTGGCCTTTAAGGAGGGCACTTTAAGTCACGTGCCTGTGACTCACAGGTGGAGCAGTGTTCCCTAGTACTTGGGCAGCATAACCACCCTGTATTGAGGGTTCAGGTCTCTGCCTTTCAATCTCTTGCCACCACGCTACTTCAGCCGGTTGGTTTGAGTCCTGACCCTGTAATTAGGGGAGACTTTGTGTCCCTCTGGCTTCTGGGAGATATTGAGCTCTGTGGAACCCTGAGCAGTGTGACCGCCCTGTAACTAGGGTAAGGGTCTTTGCCCACTTGCTCGTTTGGCATTACGCCGTGCTCGGGCCCACTAGTCAGCGGGACAACCCTGTAATCAGGGTGCACGTCACAAGTATCTACAGAATGGGACCTATTGAGCCCTTTGATACTTTCAGGAGCTTGACCTTCCTGTAATTCAGGTTATGGTCTCGGCTATTTGGCTAATCCCAGTGACCTCCCTGTAATCAGAGGACAGGTCATGTAATGACACTGTATGGGGATCTCGAGCCCTTTCATACCTTGAGCAGCACGACCGCCCTGTAAGCAGGGTCTGGGTCTGTGCTTTTTTTGTCCTTTTGACATTATGCTCCATTAGCTGACTAGTGAGAGTGACTGCCCTGTAATCAGGGTGCAAGTCACCTTCTCCTCGCTTTCGAGGGATGTTGAGTTGTTTGGTAATTTGAGCCATTTGACCGCCCTGTAACTAGGGTAAGGGTCTTTGCCCACTTGCTCGTTTGGCATTACGCCGTGCTCGGGCCCACTAGTCAACGTGACAACCCTGTAATCAGGGTGCATGTCACAAGAATCTACAGAATGGGACCTGTTGAGCCCTTTGATACTTTCAGGAGCTTGACCTTCCTGTAATTCAGGTTATGGTCTCGGCTATTTGGCTAAACGCAGTGACCACCCTGTAATCAGGGGACAGGTCATGTAATGACACTGTATGGGGATCTCAAGCCCTTTTATACCTTGAGCAGCGCGACCGCCCTGTAAGCAGGGTCTGGGTCTGTGCTGTTTTGTCCTTTTGACATTATGCTCCGTTAGCTGACTAGTGAGAGTGACTGCCCTGTAATCAGGGTGCAAGTCACCTTCCCCTCGCTTTCGAGGGACGTTGAGTTGTTTGGTAATTTGAGCCATTTGACCGCCCTGTAACTAGGGTAAGGGTCTTAACCCACTTGCTCGTTTGGCATTATGCCATGCTCGGGCCCACTACTCAGCGTGACAACCCTGTAATCAGGGTGCACGTCACAAGAATCTACAGAATGGGACCTGTTGAGCCCTTTGATACTTTCCGGAGCTTGACCTTCCTGTAATTCAGGTTATGGTCTCTGCTATTTGGCTAATCCCAGTGAGCCCCCTGTAATCAGGGATCTGGTCTTTGTGCTCTAGTCTCTTGTCACTAGGACACATGCAGCCAGCTGGTCTTAATGAGCACCCTGTAAACAGGGTACAGGTCTCATCAGACCCTCTTTCTGGTTCCCCTTGTAACTGTGTCCAGAGTCCTGGCCCTTCGCACGACACTTCCAACTTGCCTGGAATTCCTTCTGCCAAGTCTCCTGCTTTCTTCGCCATATAGTGTGCTCTTGAAGACCGACATCCTGCTGGTGTTGCTGGTAAGCTCCAAGGGAGGGTCCTGTTACAGTTTTGGACTAAGTCAATCCAGGCAGTATACCTCGTGACATTGATTTTGGAATACTTGTCAGTTAATTCCATACTGCCCTTAATCATCGAGTTGTTCTTGATTCTGTATAGAGACAGCCTGGAGTAATAGTTGTCACGGGGAAATCCGGAGATTGTGGCTCTGGAGTTGGATGGGTTTGGTACTTTTCTCACCCAGTGGGGCTGGGGAGGAAGGGCCAGTCCTTACAGAAGTGTCTGAGGACCCCAGAGAACAGTCTTGGAGCTGAATATCCAGGCTCTCTGCAGACCCAGAAAACCACACTGTGTCCTTACTTTACACTCAGGTTGCATCTGGGACATAGGGCTGCAGTAAGGGCGTCTGACTTACACACTCCTGTGTGCTCTCGCTCGCTCTCTCTCTCTTTCAGGCAACTCCGAGCACAGGTGGACAAGAAGGGAGTGTCAGGAATGTCAACCAAAGAAGAGAAAAGAAGACATGTCACTGAAGATTGAGGAGAAGGAAAGGGACTCTGGGCACAGTAACCTCCCTGTAAAGAGGCCTCAGGTCATGTAATGACACTGTATGGGGATCTCGAGCCTCTTCATACCTTGAGCAGCGTGACCGCCCTGTAAGGAGGGTCCGGGTCTGTGCTGTTTTGTCCTTTTGACATTATGCTCCTTTAGCTGACTAGTGAGAGTGACTGCCCTGTAATCAGGGTGCAAGTCACCTTCCCCTCACTTTCAAGGGACGTTGAGTTGTTTGGTAATTTGAGCCATTTGACCGCCCTGTAACTAGGGTAAGGGTCTTTGCCCACTTGCTCGTTTGGCATTACGCCGTGCTCGGGCCCACTAGTCAGCGGGACAACCCTGTAATCAGGGTGCACGTCACAAGTATCTACAGAATGGGACCTATTGAGCCCTTTGATACTTTCAGGAGCTTGACCTTCCTGTAATGCAGGTTATGGTCTCGGCTATTTGGCTAATCCCAGTGACCTCCCTGTAATCAGAGGACAGGTCATGTAATGACACTGTATGGGGATCTCGAGCCCTTTCATACCTTGAGCAGCACGACCGCCCTGTAAGCAGGGTCTGGGTCTGTGCTTTTTTTGTCCTTTTGACATTATGCTCCATTAGCTGACTAGTGAGAGTGACTGCCCTGTAATCAGGGTGCAAGTCACCTTCTCCTCGCTTTCGAGGGATGTTGAGTTGTTTGGTAATTTGAGCCATTTGACCGCCCTGTAACTAGGGTAAGGGTCTTTGCCCACTTGCTCGTTTGGCATTACGCCGTGCTCGGGCCCACTAGTCAACGTGACAACCCTGTAATCAGGGTGCATGTCACAAGAATCTACAGAATGGGACCTGTTGAGCCCTTTGATACTTTCAGGAGCTTGACCTTCCTGTAATTCAGGTTATGGTCTCTGCTATTTGACTAATCCCTGTGACCCCCCTGTAATCAGGGGACAGGTTGCATCTGTCGTTTGAAATCTGGAGGATTAGAACCATTTGTGTAACATGGGCAGCTTGACTTCCCTGTAATAGGGTTTGAGTCTCTGAGGCCCTTAGGTCTCTTAGAACTGTGCTTTCTTCACAACCTGAGGCGAGGGACCGCCCTGTAATCAGGGATCTGGTCTTTGCGCTCTAGTCTCTTGTCACTAGGACATGTGCAGCCAGCTGGTCTTAATGAGCACCCTGTAAACAGGGTACAGTCTCATCAGACCCTTTTTCTGGTTCCCCTTGTAACTGTGTCCAGAGTCCTGGCCCTTCGCACGACACTTCCAACTTGCCTGGAATTCCTTCTGCCAAGTCTCCTGCTTTCTTCGCCATATAGTGTGCTCTTGAAGACCGACATCCTGCTGGTGTTGCTGGTAAGCTCCAAGGGAGGGTCCTGTTACAGTTTTGGACTAAGTCAATCCAGGCAGTATACCTCGTGACATTGATTTTGGAATACTTGTCAGTTAATTCCATACTGCCCTTAATCATCGAGTTGTTCTTGATTCTGTATAGAGACAGCCTGGAGTAATAGTTGTCACGGGGAAATCCGGAGATTGTGGCTCTGGAGTTGGATGGGTTTGGTACGTTTCTCACCCAGTGGGGCTGGGGAGGAAGCGCCAGTCCTTATAGAAGTGTCTGAGGACCCCAGAGAACAGTCTTGAAGCTGAATATCCAGGCTCTCTGCAGACCCAGAAAACCACACTGTGTCCTTACTTTACACTCAGGTTGCATCAGGGACATAGGGCTGCAGTAAGGGCATCTGACTTACACACTCCTGTGTGCTCTCGCTCTCTCTCTCTTTCAGGCAACTCCGAGCACAGGTGGACAAGAAGGGAGTGTCAGGAATGTCAACCAAAGAAGAGAAAAGAAGACATGTCACTGAAGATTGAGGAGAAGGAAAGGGACTCTGGGCACAGTATCCTCCTTGTAAAGAGGCCTCAGGTCATGTAATGACACTGTATGGGGATCTCAAGCCTTTTCATACCTTGAGCAGCGTGACCGCCCTGTAAGCAGGGTCCAGGTCTGTGCTGTTTTGTCCTATTGACATTATGCTCCGTTAGCTGACTAGTGAGAGTGACTGCCCTGTAATCAGGGTGCAAGTCACCTTCCCCTTGCTTTCAAGGGACGTTGAGTTGTTTGGTAATTTGAGCCACTCGACCGCCCTGTAACTAGGGTAAGGGTCTTTGCCCACTTGCTCGTTTAGCATTACTCCGTACACTGGCCCACTAGTCAGTGTGACAACCCTGTAATCAGGGTGCATGTCACAAGTTTCTACAGAATGGGACCTATTGTGCCCTTTGTTACTTTCCGGAGCTTGACCTTCCTGTAATTCAGGTTATGGTCTCTGCTATTTGGCTAATACCAGTGACCCCCCTGTAATCAGGGGACAGGTTGCATCTGTCTTTTGAAATCTGGAGGATTAGAACCCTTTGTGTAACATGGGCAGCTTGACCTCCCTGTAACTAGGGTTTGAGTCTCTGAGGCCCTTAGGTCTCTCAGAACTGTTCTTTCTTCACAGCCTGAGGCGAGGGACCACCCTGTAATCAGGGATCTGGTCTTTGTGCTCTAGTCTCTTGAGACTAGGACATGTGCAGCCAGCTGGTCTTAATGAGCACCCTGTAAACAGGGTACAGGTCTCATCAGACCCTCTTTCTGGTTCCCCATGTAACTGTGTCCAGAGTCCTGGCCCTTCGCACGACACTTCCAACTTGCCTGGAATTCCTTCTGCCAAGTCTCCTGCTTTCTTCGCCATATAGTGTGCTCTTGAAGACCGACATCCTGCTGGTGTTGCTGGTAAGCTCCAAGGGAGGGTCCTGTTACAGTTTTGGACTAAATCAATCCAGGCAGTATACCTCGTGACATTGATTTTGGAATACTTGTCAGTTAATTCCATACTGCCCTTAATCATCGAGTTGTTCTTGATTCTGTATAGAGACAGCCTGGAGTAATAGTTGTCACGGGGAAATCCGGAGATTGTGGCTCTGGAGTTGGATGGGTTTGGTACTCTTCTCACCCAGTGGGGCTGGGGAGGAAGGGCCAGTCCTTACAGAAGTGTCTGAGGACCCCAGAGAACAGTCTTGGAGCTGAATATCCAGGCTCTCTGCAGACCCAGAAAACCACACTGTGTCCTTACTTTACACTCAGGTTGCATCAGGGACATAGGGCTGCAGTAAGGGCGTCTGACTTACACACTCCTGTGTGCTCTCGCTCGCTCTCTCTCTCTTTCAGGCAACTCCGAGCACAGGTGGACAAGAAGGGAGTGTCAGGAATGTCAACCAAAGAAGAGAAAAGAAGACATGTCACTGAAGATTGAGGAGAAGGAAAGGGACTCTGGGCACAGTAACCTCCCTCTGAAGAGGTCTCAGGTCATGTAATGACACTGTATGGGGATCTCGAGCCTCTTCATACCTTGAGCAGCGTGACCGCCCTGTAAGGAGGGTCCGGGTCTGTGCTGTTTTGTCCTTTTGACATTATGCTCCTTTAGCTGACTAGTGAGAGTGACTGCCCTGTAATCAGGGTGCAAGTCACCTTCCCCTCGCTTTCAAGGGACGTTGAGTTGTTTGGTAATTTGAGCCATTTGACCGCCCTGTAACTAGGGTAAGGGTCTTTGCCCACTTGCTCGTTTGGCATTACGCCGTGCTCGGGCCCACTAGTCAGCGGGACAACCCTGTAATCAGGGTGCACGTCACAAGTATCTACAGAATGGGACCTATTGAGCCCTTTGATACTTTCAGGAGCTTGACCTTCCTGTAATGTAGGTTATGGTCTCGGCTATTCGGCTAAATGGAGTGACCTCCCTGTAATCAGGGGACAGGTCATGTAATGACACTGTATGGGGATCTCGAGCCCTTTCATACCTTGAGCAG
This sequence comes from Natator depressus, assembly GCF_965152275.1. NCBI lineage: Eukaryota > Metazoa > Chordata > Testudines > Cheloniidae > Natator > Natator depressus. Next base: position 3,186,705 of record NC_134259.1, read on the forward strand.
CACGACCGCCCTGTAAGCAGGGTCCAGGTCTGTGCTTTTTTTGTCCTTTAGACATTATGCTCCATTAGCTGACTAGTGAGAGTGACTGCCCTGTAATCAGGGTGCAAGTCACCTTCTCCTCGCTTTCGAGGGATGTTGAGTTGTTTGGTAATTTGAGCCATTTGACCGCCCTGTAACTAGGGTAAGGGTCTTTGCCCACTTGCTCGTTTGGCATTACGCCGTGCTCGGGCCCACTAGTCAACGTGACAACCCTGTAATCAGGGTGCATGTCATAAGTATCTACAGAATGGGACCTGTTGAGCCCTTTGATACTTTCCGGAGCTTGACCTTCCTATAATTCAGGTTATGGTCTCTGCTATTTGGCTAATCCCAGTGACCCCCTTGTAATCAGGGGACAGGTCATGTAATGACACTATATGGGGATCTCGAGCCTTTTCATACCTTGAGCAGGTGACCGCCCTGTAAGAAGGGTCCGGGTTTGTACTGTTTTGTCCTTTTGATATTATGCTCCGTTAGCTGAGTAGTGAGAGTGACTGCCCTGTAATCAGGGTGCAAGTCACCTTCCCCTCGCTTTCGAGGGACATTGAGCTCTTTGGTAACTTGTGCTATGTGACCACCCTGTAACTAGGGTCTGCGTCTTTGCCCATTTGCTCTTTTGGCATTATGCCTTGGCATTATGCCTCTAATCAGGATGACAGCCCTGTAATCGGGGTGCAAGTCATATTCCTTTTGCTTTTGGGTGATACTGAGCTCTTTGGAACCCTGAGCAGTTTGACTCACCTCCCTGTAATTCGGGGTCAGGTCTCTGCCCTCTTGCTGTTTCGGTATCATGCCCTGCCGGCAATCTAGTCAGTGTGACCACCTGTAATTGGGGTGCATGTCACACCATTCTGTAATATGGGAAACACTTAGCCCTTTGATATCTTGCAGAGCGTGACCTCCCTGTAATTCGGGGACAGGTCTCTGCCCTTTTGCTCCCTGGCTTTATACACCTTTATCATTCTAATCAGAGTGACCACCCTGTAATTAGGGTGCAGGTCAAATCCCTCTCATTTATCAGGGATTAGGGTTATTTTAGGGCCCTTACGAGCTTGGTCACCCTGTAATCGGGGTTCCGGTCTAAAGTTGTCTTCTGTGATTATGCTCCTTAATTCAGCTAGTCAGAGTGACCACCTTGTAATCAGGGTGAGAGTCACCTTCCCCTTGCTTATGGGAGCTACTGATATCTTTGTTACTTGAGCCGTGTGACCTCCCTGTAACTAGGGTTCAGGTTTCTGTCCTTTGCTCTTCTGGGATTGTGTCCTGTTCTCTACCTGGTCGGTTTGACTGCCCTGTAATTAGGGTGCAGGTCATGCGCCTCTTATTTAGGGAGGACTAGGGTCCCTTTAGTGCTTTGGGCTGAGTGACCACCCTGTAAGTAGGGTTCAGGGTCTCCTCCTTTTCTCTTTCTTGTGATGTATCTTCCATTAATCGGCTAGCCCGAGGGACCGCCCTGTAAGAAGGGTTCAGGTCCTTTCCCCTTTGGCTCCTTTGGGTTGTGGGCTAGTCACTTGGACCCCACCCTGTAATCAGGGTGCAGGTCTTGTCCCTTTTCCCTTTGTTTTTTTGAGGGGAGGAAGGTTGGTCGAGTTTAACACTGCGGGTCGAGTGACCTGTTGTGATGAGCTCTCTTTCTGTTCTGGGAAGTCCCCCTTTGTTTTGTACAGATGCGTTTGTGAGAGCACGTGATAACTGTGGGTGTGCAAGCTTTTTATTCTTTATTTACTTATTTTTATTTTTTTAAGTTAAATCGCTGCAGCGCTTTTTCTTTACTCTTCTCAGAATCAGAAAAAGAGCTCAAAGTGTATTCATGTATTTATCCTCCTCCTCCCCACAAAAGGGAAGAGTAAGGGCTCAGACATCATCTTTTACTGCCTCATACAGAGTGACCGCCCTGTAAACAGGGATCTGGTCTCTCCCCTTCTGCTCTGTTGAGGTTGAGCTCCTTTTCGTGGGCTGATGGCAAAGACTGGCCTTTAAGGAGGGCACTTTAAGTCACGTGCCTGTGACTCACAGGTGGAGCAGTGTTCCCTAGTACTTGGGCAGCATAACCACCCTGTATTGAGGGTTCAGGTCTCTGCCTTTCAATCTCTTGCCACCACGCTACTTCAGCCGTTTGGTTTGAATCCTGACCCTGTAATTAGGGGAGACTTTGTGTCCCTCTGGCTTCTGGGAGATATTGAGCTCTGTGGAACCCTGAGCAGTGTGACCGCCCTGTAACTAGGGTAAGGGTCTTTGCCCACTTGCTCGTTTGGCATTACGCCGTGCTCGGGCCCACTAGTCAGCGGGACAACCCTGTAATCAGGGTGCACGTCACAAGTATCTACAGAATGGGACCTATTGAGCCCTTTGATACTTTCAGGAGCTTGACCTTCCTGTAATTCAGGTTATGGTCTCGGCTATTCGGCTAAACGCAGTGACCTCCCTGTAATCAGGGGACAGGTCATGTAATGACACTGTATGGGGATCTCAAGCCCTTTTATACCTTGAGCAGCGCGACCGCCCTGTAAGCAGGGTCTGGGTCTGTGCTGTTTTGTCCTTTTGACATTATGCTCCGTTAGCTGACTAGTGAGAGTGACTGCCCTGTAATCAGGGTGCAAGTCACCTTCCCCTCGCTTTCGAGGGACGTTGAGTTGTTTGGTAATTTGAGCCATTTGACCGCCCTGTAACTAGGGTAAGGGTCTTAACCCACTTGCTCGTTTGGCATTATCCCATGCTCGGGCCCACTACTCAGCGTGACAACCCTGTAATCAGGGTGCACGTCACAAGAATCTACAGAATGGGACCTGTTGAGCCCTTTGATACTTTCCGGAGCTTGACCTTCCTGTAATTCAGGTTATGGTCTCTGCTATTTGGCTAATCCCAGTGAGCCCCCTGTAATCAGGGATCTGGTCTTTGTGCTCTAGTCTCTTGTCACTAGGACACATGCAGCCAGCTGGTCTTAATGAGCACCCTGTAAACAGGGTACAGGTCTCATCAGACCCTCTTTCTGGTTCCCCTTGTAACTGTGTCCAGAGTCCTGGCCCTTCGCACGACACTTCCAACTTGCCTGGAATTCCTTCTGCCAAGTCTCCTGCTTTCTTCGCCATATAGTGTGCTCTTGAAGACCGACATCCTGCTGGTGTTGCTGGTAAGCTCCAAGGGAGGGTCCTGTTACAGTTTTGGACTAAATCAATCCAGGCAGTATACCTCGTGACATTGATTTTGGAATACTTGTCAGTTAATTCCATACTGCCCTTAATCATCGAGTTGTTCTTGATTCTGTATAGAGACAGCCTGGAGTAATAGTTGTCACGGGGAAATTCGGAGATTGTGGCTCTGGAGTTGGATGGGTTTGGTACTTTTCTCACCCAGTGGGGCTGGGGAGGAAGGGCCAGTCCTTACAGAAGTGTCTGAGGACCCCAGAGAACAGTCTTGGAGCTGAATATCCAGGCTCTCTGCAGACCCAGAAAACCACACTGTGTCCTTACTTTACACTCAGGTTGCATCAGGGACATAGGGCTGCAGTAAGGGCATCTGACTTACACACTCCTGTGTGCTCTCGCTCGCTCTCTCTCTCTTTCAGGCAACTCCGAGCACAGGTGGACAAGAAGGGAGTGTCAGGAATGTCAACCAAAGAAGAGAAAAGAAGACATGTCACTGAAGATTGAGGAGAAGGAAAGGGACTCTGGGCACAGTAACCTCCCTGTAAAGAGGCCTCAGGTCATGTAATGACACTGTATGGGGATCTCGAGCCTCTTCATACCTTGAGCAGCGTGACCGCCCTGTAAGGAGGGTCCGGGTCTGTGCTGTTTTGTCCTTTTGACATTATGCTCCTTTAGCTGACTAGTGAGAGTGACTGCCCTGTAATCAGGGTGCAAGTCACCTTCCCCTCACTTTCAAGGGACGTTGAGTTGTTTGGTAATTTGAGCCATTTGACCGCCCTGTAACTAGGGTAAGGGTCTTTGCCCACTTGCTCGTTTGGCATTACGCCGTGCTCGGGCCCACTAGTCAGCGGGACAACCCTGTAATCAGGGTGCACGTCACAAGTATCTACAGAATGGGACCTATTGAGCCCTTTGATACTTTCAGGAGCTTGACCTTCCTGTAATGCAGGTTATGGTCTCGGCTATTTGGCTAATCCCAGTGACCTCCCTGTAATCAGAGGACAGGTCATGTAATGACACTGTATGGGGATCTCGAGCCCTTTCATACCTTGAGCAGCACGACCGCCCTGTAAGCAGGGTCTGGGTCTGTGCTTTTTTTGTCCTTTTGACATTATGCTCCATTAGCTGACTAGTGAGAGTGACTGCCCTGTAATCAGGGTGCAAGTCACCTTCTCCTCGCTTTCGAGGGATGTTGAGTTGTTTGGTAATTTGAGCCATTTGACCGCCCTGTAACTAGGGTAAGGGTCTTTGCCCACTTGCTCGTTTGGCATTACGCCGTGCTCGGGCCCACTAGTCAACGTGACAACCCTGTAATCAGGGTGCATGTCACAAGAATCTACAGAATGGGACCTGTTGAGCCCTTTGATACTTTCAGGAGCTTGACCTTCCTGTAATTCAGGTTATGGTCTCTGCTATTTGACTAATCCCAGTGACCCCCCTGTAATCAGGGGACAGGTTGCATCTGTCGTTTGAAATCTGGAGGATTAGAACCATTTGTGTAACATGGGCAGCTTGACTTCCCTGTAATAGGGTTTGAGTCTCTGAGGCCCTTAGGTCTCTTAGAACTGTGCTTTCTTCACAACCTGAGGCGAGGGACCGCCCTGTAATCAGGGATCTGGTCTTTGCGCTCTAGTCTCTTGTCACTAGGACATGTGCAGCCAGCTGGTCTTAATGAGCACCCTGTAAACAGGGTACAGTCTCATCAGACCCTTTTTCTGGTTCCCCTTGTAACTGTGTCCAGAGTCCTGGCCCTTCGCACGACACTTCCAACTTGCCTGGAATTCCTTCTGCCAAGTCTCCTGCTTTCTTCGCCATATAGTGTGCTCTTGAAGACCGACATCCTGCTGGTGTTGCTGGTAAGCTCCAAGGGAGGGTCCTGTTACAGTTTTGGACTAAGTCAATCCAGGCAGTATACCTCGTGACATTGATTTTGGAATACTTGTCAGTTAATTCCATACTGCCCTTAATCATCGAGTTGTTCTTGATTCTGTATAGAGACAGCCTGGAGTAATAGTTGTCACGGGGAAATCCGGAGATTGTGGCTCTGGAGTTGGATGGGTTTGGTACGTTTCTCACCCAGTGGGGCTGGGGAGGAAGCGCCAGTCCTTATAGAAGTGTCTGAGGACCCCAGAGAACAGTCTTGAAGCTGAATATCCAGGCTCTCTGCAGACCCAGAAAACCACACTGTGTCCTTACTTTACACTCAGGTTGCATCAGGGACATAGGGCTGCAGTAAGGGCATCTGACTTACACACTCCTGTGTGCTCTCGCTCTCTCTCTCTTTCAGGCAACTCCGAGCACAGGTGGACAAGAAGGGAGTGTCAGGAATGTCAACCAAAGAAGAGAAAAGAAGACATGTCACTGAAGATTGAGGAGAAGGAAAGGGACTCTGGGCACAGTATCCTCCTTGTAAAGAGGCCTCAGGTCATGTAATGACACTGTATGGGGATCTCAAGCCTTTTCATACCTTGAGCAGCGTGACCGCCCTGTAAGCAGGGTCCAGGTCTGTGCTGTTTTGTCCTATTGACATTATGCTCCGTTAGCTGACTAGTGAGAGTGACTGCCCTGTAATCAGGGTGCAAGTCACCTTCCCCTTGCTTTCAAGGGACGTTGAGTTGTTTGGTAATTTGAGCCACTCGACCGCCCTGTAACTAGGGTAAGGGTCTTTGCCCACTTGCTCGTTTAGCATTACTCCGTACACTGGCCCACTAGTCAGTGTGACAACCCTGTAATCAGGGTGCATGTCACAAGTTTCTACAGAATGGGACCTATTGTGCCCTTTGTTACTTTCCGGAGCTTGACCTTCCTGTAATTCAGGTTATGGTCTCTGCTATTTGGCTAATCCCAGTGACCCCCCTGTAATCAGGGGACAGGTTGCATCTGTCTTTTGAAATCTGGAGGATTAGAACCCTTTGTGTAACATGGGCAGCTTGACCTCCCTGTAACTAGGGTTTGAGTCTCTGAGGCCCTTAGGTCTCTCAGAACTGTTCTTTCTTCACAGCCTGAGGCGAGGGACCACCCTGTAATCAGGGATCTGGTCTTTGTGCTCTAGTCTCTTGAGACTAGGACATGTGCAGCCAGCTGGTCTTAATGAGCACTCTGTAAACAGGGTACAGGTCTCATCAGACCCTCCTTCTGGTCCCCCTTGTAACTGTGTCCAGAGTCCTGGCCCTTCGCACGACACTTCCAACTTGCCTGGAATTCCTTCTGCCAAGTCTCCTGCTTTCTTCGCCACGTACTGTGCTCTTGGAGATCTGATATCCAGCTACTGTTGATGGTAAGCTCAGAAATGGAGGATTACATGTCAATTTTGTAATAAGTGTGTATGTAAATGTTTCCATGTATTTTTGTATCCATGTCTGTTTATTTTATGATGCTCTGGATCATCTAATTCCTAGTTTGTTTGTTTTTGTGAAGACTTCTGGACTTTTTAGTGCAGTTTTTCTCAGCAACCGGGTTTGTGTCCTGGCACTTTTCTCTGAGATCTCCCTGACGCAGTTTAAGAAGGGAGGAAGCCAGTCCTTTTTATTAAAAAGTTTGAGAAACTCTTAATCCTGTAGTTATTAATGGTAAATTTGGAGCCTTTGGCATTGAAATAGGTTTATTTAATTACATTCCTGTGCCTTTTTGTTTTCCCTTCATTGTGCTAATCCAGTGTGCCATCCAGAGTTTCTTTTCTTTAAATACATTGATCGTCAGTTTTAGTTATTGCCCTTTTACATTTGAGACATTGTTCTTTGTGAACATACGTTTATTCCATTTGTCATTCTATAGCTATGTCCACTTTATTGTTTCATTCCAGAGCTTGAAAGTGTTACCAGTAATTTGAAAAACAGTCTCCTTTTTCAATAACTGAATTAATACTTTTTCCTTGTGTCTACTTCTTTTTGAAATTTATTTTGTACTGTCTTCAAACATTTAACACGTGTCTTTTATTTGTATCTAGAATTTCAAATAGCATTGCGAGTCCGCTATAACTGTTTTTCACATTTTTTATATCCTCTTAAGGAGAATTGGACAAAGCAGAAGTACCCAACCGAAAAACAAGAAAAGAGAAGTTAAACGCCTGTTAAAAATAAGAAAGGAAACACATGCTGAGAGCAAAGTATAATTGTGTGATCTTTTTCAAAGGTAAATCATGCTATAAATTCACATCATGAATTTAAATTAATCTAACGTAGAACAGTAATCGATTTCCTTACACAATTTTAAATATATCTTGTGTAGCGTAATTAACATGGCATTAAAATAATATTTTTGTTTTCTCGTCAGGTATATACCACGTCCAGCAGCATAATATATAAGTGCATTGGAAGGACAAATTGAACAAAATGACTAGCATCTGTCACCCGTCAAGTGCTGATTAATGTTAAGAGGCAGTATAGAACGAACTCTAAAGCTCAATTACTTGTGGCGCCACAACACGACATGAAGACTAGAGAACAGTTTCCTGCTACGACCTTTCAGTTCTATAACTACCTGTGCCACATGAGAACTGATATATCATCTTATTTTATAATCATGTATGTCCTCTCAAATTGTCTTTTACTAATGAGTCCATAAAGTATGGTTTTGTGTATCAGACTTTCTTATGCTGGTAGAAAAGCAGGATGTATCTTTTTTATTTAATTCATGAAATTTAATGTTTACCATTCTTTTATGAGTCATTTTCATGTCATTGCTTGGTGATTTGGTCTTCTGTTTAGTAAGCACTCAGTTTTACTTTCTTAAAGTCTGTTGCCTATAGCAAGTTGTTCAAAGCTGAAGAACTATTTGAAAAGGATCGAAGAACACTGAGATATAGGGTGGCCACATTTAAGAGTGTTGGAAAACCTTTTTCAGTAGGCACATTATTAATCTTTCTCTCAGCCCAGAAAAGTCCATTTTTGATACCAAATCAGTACCACGGCTATGATGCCATACGAAATTGAGCTAAGTTTCTACCTATGGCCATTTCAAAATTGTCAATAGAACTGATTATTTTAATCTAAATGTTGATTTCATGTAGATACCTAACCAAGTATTTAAAATGTATGTTTTACCAAGGTGACTACCTGATTTTATGTAAAACAGTTACACACATATTAGAAAATATATTCCTTTGACTTAAGTGTGTGACTTATATAGTTGGGTGACTAATGCTTTATGTACTTTTTGTTTTTACTAACAGGTGTTTCACTAGGTACCAAGGAATAATTGTAAATCTAATACAGAGACATTAAACACAGAAGCACTAAAGGATCATAGCTCACTATTATTAATAAATCATAATTTTGTACTCTAAGTGCAAAGATGTAACTAAAGGGAAGGCATGTCTTTGTATTCTCCACTCACTTTCAAGCCCTCCTTCCCTCCAAAAAAAACAAAACTGGTTAAGGTTGAAAAGATTAACATTTACTCCAGCTAACATCTAACTTAATATTTTTAAAGCTCTGTATCTCTCACACATTTCTAAAAACAAGCAAACAAAACTAAATGTTATTTTGGAAACTAGCAGTTACTCCCCCCACTTCACAACTTTCAAACATCTACTCTACTTAAACGGTCACACCAACGAAACTGTACCACGCATTCAATTTTAACTTTGCACTTATTGTGTCAGAACAGGGAGAGTATTTTTTGATAGTTGTGTATATTGATGTACGTGGTAATAGTGGTGTTTTCATGGGTTTTTATGCTTATTGAATTAAGTGGATGCTCGAGGATGATGATGTGGATGTTTTATGTAGGTATTTTTCTATGAAGTGTTAGTATTTTTGTAGAGGTAAATAGAGGTAAAGAGGTGATTGTGACTGTTTTTCAGATATTAGTTTAGTGTGAATTGTTGAAAATTTTAGATGTTTTTGTGTATGTACATAATTAGATGTACTTAGAGGGCAAAGTTGAGGTTTTCTGTTTGGTGCAATTTTATTGGTGTGAACGTTAATTTAGGGTAGGTGTTTGAAATCACTTAGGTCAGAATTTTAAGCTCAACAGAGATCCAGGACCCTGGCTACCTCAGTTCTTACTGTCATTCCTAATTTCAAAATCTGGGATGAAGTTGACCTGGCAGAATAAAGATATCTCCAGAGATTTTTAAGAATTCAGCATTTCTGCAGCATTAGGGGATCTCTTAAACCTTACTGAGCTTTTTAAAGTGTAATAATTGTGGAAAACTCTTAAATTCTACTTCTGATTCTGTGCTATTCTAAGATGATTTTGCTAAAATCACCACTTTATGATGTGAGAAATGAATGAACTAGGTTTTATTATACCTACTTGATAAAAGTTGGAATATTCCATGTTAAATTCATAGATTTAGCTTTATGACTGTCATATCACCTTACTTTGCTTTCTGTAACTCTGTATTAACATATTTATTAAGATGTATGTAATTAAATTCATATATTGTATAAATTTGAGTTTAGTCTTGTTCTATCTTTGGCTAAACAAAAAGAAATCTGATGAACTTGTGAAGATTTTTATCATTAATTTTAATTTCATTATTATTTCTTTTTACCTTTTTCATGTGGTTGTTGGAAGTAACTACCCTGTAATGGTGCAAGTTTTATTTTTCTCTTGCATCACACTTTTTTGGGAGATTGTGGTGTGACGTTGAAATGAGGATGAAGATCTCACTGCCACTTAGGTGCATAAAGATGCCCTCCTTGAGCTTCTAAAGTTCCTTCATTTCCCACTAGCTTATAGATTGCTTGAGATCTGCAGGCCCTAGAGCTCACTTCCTGGGCACAATATATGAGACCACTGTGTCTCTTGATAAGGCTGACGTGACACTGGCAAGGTCCTTTGGTTTCTGCAGCATTCCAGTTCAGAATTTTTTTTTAAACGTTGATTGAATTAAATATGAAAATTGATATTACATTAACCTCATGTTTTTCAGAAATTAACTTTTACAGTGTGCTAAAATTTTCATTATGCTTCTACATGTGACGTAGTGTGGTCTAGTGGTTTAGAACACTGGACTGGGATTCAGGAGACCTGGTTTCTATTTCTGGCTCTGCTACTGGTCCACTGGGTGTCCTTGGGCAAGTCACTTCATCTCCCTATGCCATTTTCCACATCTGTTTCAAAAAAAGGGGGTGGGAATGATTTTACTAACCGCACTTGTAAAGTGTTTTGAGATCTACTGAAGAAAAGCACTAAACAGATATTCAGAATTTTTGCTAAAAATGAGCCTCCATATGGGTGGGAGAGAACTGGAGTGAAGAAAACTGTCTTGGTGAATAATGAATTACAACAGATTCTCTCTGGGCATTTGATCATTCATTTCTAGTGTACCAGATGCTTTTTGTTCCATTGAAATCTGTATGGGGATGTGCTTTTGATTTATTACCCTTGCCCTGTGATTTATTATTCAAAAATGGGCAACTTAGAAAGCAACTACTCAATATTAGGTGATTGTTCGCCTGCTGTACAAAAATCAGGTGAAAAAGGTATAAGAAAAGACAGAAGCTGAAGGAAGCTGTAACTATAAAGATAGTGTCATGCTGTCCAAAGTGTCTTTTGACTGAGTGCCTACCTCAGGGCAGACTGTCAGAAAACAGAGCAGACTCCCCAAACTGGTGGTGTGTTCTATAATTAAATTTCACCAAACTAAAAAAATTGAACTTCTGGATCACTTTACCATCTTACCACAAAGTCACAGACCATCCCCTTAGACTTTCCAGTCTATCTTGCCATCCAGACAAACTGGACTTTGTGATAAAATGGTTACTTAAACCAAAAATCACATCAGATCAGGTTGCTCCCAGTCCTAAGAGACCAGTCACTTACTCCAGATCAATTGATACTCTAGATCTTACACCAAAGACAATGCTGACAGCCAATTCTGTAGTAAATGAACTAAAGGTTTATTAACTAAGGAAATGAAAGTTATTGAGAGTTTAAAGCAGGTAAAATATATGCACAGGTGAGTCACAATTTGTAATTCCAAATGGTGACAGTGATATAAATAAAAGTTTCCCAAAAGTCTTTTCAGAGTACCAAGATTGTGTCTGGGGATCTACACTTTGCATCTAGTACACTTCTCTGTAAGAGTACAAACAGTCCAGAGATGAAGTACGCTTCCCTGAATCCATGCTTATAACTTCTTCTGACAGAAAACAAGCTGACAGGGCCATTATCCACATTGACTTTTCCTTTGATGACAAAGAGTAAGGAATGCATATGGAGTCTTTGACCTCCGATCATCACACACAATGCTTCGAATTTATCTTTTCTGTTAGAGTTCTTCATTTGCATTCTACAAGACTTCTTTCTCCTTTGATTGGTTATTTAGTTACAGGGGTATACACAATATAAATGTTTGCTATTACATTATAACAGTGAAAACAATAAGTGAAAACAATGCAAGTAACATCCCATGAGTTTTCATGAAGTTTAAACACCAGATACACTCATACATTTAACAATCACTTTGATCTATACTAATACACAAGGGAATTGACCTGGGGCTTCAGCATGAGCTGGCACCTAGGCTGCCAGCATAAGAGATGGGATTAAGGATGAAAATTTTAGTATTCCAACAGTAATTGCTAGAAGTTGGAGATAAAACAAAATCTTTGTAAAATATGTACCCCAAATGGCTTTAATCAGCCTGCAGAAGAAAGGATTTCCAAACAGACTGTGTTGCCACTGAAGTTGAATCAGTTTGAATTTTACAATGTATTGGCACTGAAGGACCGCTCTGCACTGTTCACCGTTGTGATCGGGTGCTGTGTCAAGTAATGGCATATGCTACGTATTACAGTGATTGGCACCCTTAAAGCCAGGATGGATCGAGCATCAGGGCCTAAAGGGCTCTGTGGACTTGTCTTCACTAGAAAAAAAAAGATGAGTTCTAAATGCAAGGTAAAATCCTAGTGAAGACATGACAATTTGTGATTTTGACAAAAGTTAGCAGGTGAAGCTAAAGACTGTAGGAGAGTCTGTGGTTTACCTTGACCAGCTAACTTGTGCTCTAACTACAACCTGCCGTGTCTTCACAGCACACTTCATTGCATTAATTGGCACTTGAGTTGGCCTAGTCTTAGTGTAAGCAGCCACACTGCAAAGTTGTGCTTGAGGTACTGTGTCTAGACTGGTGCTGTACTTGTGTGAGGCTCTAGGACTTGTAGGGGAATAGTCAATGGATTTTTTATCTCATGTTAATTCCTGTTAGCTAACAAGAATTAAGAACATACCTTCTTTCCTAGTCAAGACACAACCAGTGTGTCTAGCTGTGCACATGTTGCCAAAGTGTAAGAGGAAGATACGCGCTCCTCCCCCTGCCCCCAGATATGTCAGAGGTGGCTACAGTTGCTTCTTTATTAAAAAGTAATTTATCATTCTAGCTTTCATGATTGTACAAAAAAGCTTGAATATGTGCAACTACAAGGCAAATAAAAAGAACTTTTTTTTTTTTAATTCTCATGATATTTTGAGGGTTGACTCATGATTTTGGAATGCTTGGAGTTGGCAGTATTGTGGGAATGGCTGGCTGCAAAGCACTTTTGAAACTCTGGCCTTTGTTTAGGTGCCTAAATGGGAGCTAAGCACTTATGATAATCTGGCTGTAATTGAGGGTGCTGAGCTCTTGAAAAATCTGGCCCATAGTGACTTGCTCAAGGTCAAACACCTCTGAACTCTTGAAAACCTGTCTCTAAGAGTTTAACTTACCTCCACAGGTACTGTCACTTCCTGTGTCCTGTGGAGAAATCCTGGGCTTGTGTTGACAGGCTACGAATGCTGCACTATTCACCAATACCAAATTCACTGGTCTGGTGGATTTTTACTGTTGTTGTTGTTGTTGTGTTTGATATATGTTTTTAAGTATTTTACCAATATTTACTCAACATTGATCACTAAAAACAGTTGTAGGTTATTGATAATGCAGTAGATACTGTGACGGGGCAAGGCCAGATGGCTATAGAAAAGTAGTGGGAGACAGATATATTATCTCCAGGCTAAACAAATCCCTGGTACCAGGTTAAGTGAAATGGAAGCTGCTCCAGGTCAATTGAGACACGTGAGGCCAATTAAGAACTTTCCAGAAGGCAGGGAGAAGGCTAGGTTGATTGGGACACCTGAAGCCAATCAGGGGCTGGCTGAAACTAGTTAAAAGCCTCCCAGCCAGTCAGGTGGGTGGACATGTCAGGAGCTGTGGGAGGAAGTTGTGCTGGTGGAGAGGCTGAGCAGTACACACCATATCAGGCACAAGGAAGGAGGCCCTGAGGTAAGGGTGAAGTGGAGCTTGAGGAAGTGAGGGCTGCTGTGGGGGAAGTAGCCCAGGGAATTGTACAAGTCATGTTTCTAAAAGGTCAGCTACCATAGCTGATACTATTAGGGTCCTTGGGCTGGAGCCTGGAGTAGAGGGTGGGCCTGGGCTCCCCCCTGACCTTTGCCCCCTGATTAATCACTGAGACTGGGAGACAACAGAGACTGTGCAAGGAAGGATAACTTCTCCTCACCTCCCTTGCTGGCTTATGATGAAAATGGCTCAGTAGACTGTGACCCTTGTCTCTAGAGAAAGAAGGGTTACGTGCAGGGGTCACAGTGAGCCTCTGAGGCTAGTGAAATCTGCCAGGAAATGTGGGACCCAAGGAGGCAAGGACAGACAAGGAATTTCACAGTTATTTCATGTGAAATCCACCCCCTTCAGAAGGGCAGAACAAGGCCTAAATACTACTTAAGTCCTACTTAAATCCTCAAAATATGGAATAAGTGGGGCTTGAATGGGCAGTCTGTCTACACAGAGGTGAAGTTCCACCCTTATTCTTTAATTTAGGTGTGACCTGTGTTTTTGATTACCTACATTTACAACAGTATAGTTTTCTCCAGCTTTTGCAATGATTGCTTGTTTCTGTCACTTTGCTATCATGCTCTCTGATCAATATGGTACACTCAGTAGAAATGCTTACTTGGGTATTTTGTTTCAGAGTAGCAGCCGTGTTAGTCTCTATCCACAAAAAGAAAAGGAGTACTTGTGGCATCTTAGAGACTAACAAATTTATTTGAGCATCAAATAAATTTGTTAGTCTCTAAGGTGCCACAAGTACTCCTTTTCTTTTTGGGTATTTTGTGTTGTCTCCTGTGGCCTACACATTTGTAAAAATATGATCAGGTCATGTTCCACCCCCCTAGGCCTGTTTAATAGAATTACAGGCAAACGCTACATACTTTGGATTAGCTTCTGACTAAAATCCAGATGCGGTACTGAAATAGGGGTCTGTTCAGTGGAAATTGTGTAATTAGCTGAAGGAAACCTGCAGGGTTTTTAAATGCAAGTCTGATTAGGTGCCAAGTTGATGTCATGCAATGGGTTTGGGGACAAATTCTGTCCCAGCTCACCAGTTCCCTGAACTTTGTGCAGTTATTTATTCCAGTGAAAAATGAGTGTACAATAACACATTTCATATTCAGCAGCATGTTATACTCTTTTTGCACTGGTGTAAATGCCTACGTAAGGTGCAGGGCAATGGTGAATCAGGGCCTCCATATCCTGTTATGCTGGTGTAAATCCAGTGTTACTCCACTGATGTTAGTGTAGTTATTACAGATTTATGCCAGTGCTAAATGAGAAGCAGTGTGTGGCTCTTTAAGTAAGAATGAGAGGTTCTGGGACAATGAAATTGGTGTTACACTTCAAAAATCTCTCTGCATTTCTCCCAACAAGATTATTGGCCAGATTTTTATTAATGCTCAGCAGCTTGCACCTAAGGCTTTCTGAAAAGCTAGTCACACCTGTGCATGCAGTTCCATCTTAATCTTTTCCTCTGTTTCTCACTAGTTTGAACTACAAAATTGGCTCAAAGCTCCAGACCACTTCACCATTGGCCTGACTTGCAGGACGCAGGCTCCAGATGCATGTAGCTGACTTGACCATTGCTCTGGAAAGGGGCAGAACCATCTGTGATGTCAGCGGAAACCAGTGTTCATAAGAGGAGGCTTTAGGTCCGTGATGTTTGTTTGTTTGTTTTTTTCAGCAGCAGCCTTGTGGTTAAGCTACTGGCATAGAACTCAAAATATTTGGGTTCCGTTCCCTGTTCTACCATAGACTCCCTCTGTGATCTTGGCCAAATTTCATGGGTCGCTCAGTTCCCCATCTTTAAAATAGGGAGAGCTATGCTGTGCATTCCTATGTATTTGTATAATACCTAGCACAATGGGACCCCTATCTCAGTTGTGGTTTAGAGATGCTATTGTAATAGAAATAATAATAATGAATTGTGAATGGAAGGTAAGGTCTTCATAGCTCCTTACCAGCAATAGCAGGTACCATAGTGATTATGTAGGCACTGCATCCATTAGGCACTTCAAGAAAAGAATGATGGTCTAGTGGATAAGGCACTGTGTTGGGAACCAAGAGACTTGGGCTCAATTCTTGGAGCTCTCCCAGACTTCCTAGGGGACCCTGGGAAAGTCAATCTCTCTGTCTTAATTCCCTACCTATAAAATGGGAATAACAGTTTATTTCCCTACCTAGCAGTGGTGTTTGGATAAATACATACTAGGGGGATGGGTGTGTGTGTGGGCGGGGGGGGGTGCCTTTCCACCTGAGCAGTTGTGTATTCTAGTCCTTTTTCAAGGGCAATCATGTCCTATTTAGATCCTTTCTAAAGTGTCACACATTGTGATTCACCAAGAACTTAAGAACAAAGTTTTGATCATTTAAAAAAAAATTAAAAGTAAAGCAAAGATATTTGCAATGACACCTTTGATGTTTTATAGATTAAGAGACTGTCTCTCATGAATAATAGTAATTTCTTCTTCATAATCTCTTTTCTTAGTTTTGGGAATTTTCATTAACCAAAATTAATACTAACTGCAGATTAATTAAACTGACTTACAGAGTCTAGTCTTCCCATCATCACCAATAGTAATTAATCAAGACCATCCATGGGTTTTAATAGCATTAAAGATCTGATTCACCATATTATTATCCCCCACCCCCTTGTATTAGTTCTATTATGCACAGCAATGGAGCTCCTTAAAACAATATCAGGAGGACATATATAGAAACTTAAATTAACCCTCATTTGCACGGTCCCTGTAAGAAAATGTCTTGTTCTTTCTACATAATTGCCTAGCGTCATTTACCACTGGCCTGTGAATCTGAACTCAGCATTCAGAGCCCCTATTCTGTTCCATAAATAGAGGCTTTTACAATGAAGCAAAATTGTGGAGAGAGAAGATTTATACAAAAAGAAATGTTCTCGGGCTAGCATGTTCCCATTTACCCCTCTTGCTATTATTGTACCTTTTATTTGCAACATACTCAGCTTGGACCTTACAAACCACAACAGAGCTAGGAACAATGCCCATCCTACCACTGAAACCAAACAGAAGCTGTAGAAGCTCATAGAAATAGGCCTGTTGGCACTGGTGTATGAATGACTTTGATTCTGGACAATGAACAAAAGTCTGTGTCAACACTGTTAGATCTGGCTTCAACCTTCATCACTGCTGGTCATATAGCATTGATGACCAACAGCTTGCAAGATCTTGAGTAGGTGAATGAGTCAGTACTACACTGGGTCTACTCATTCCTGAGACAGATCTCCAAGAATCACAATGGGCACCTACTATTCTGTTACCTGGACCTTATACTGCAGTGCTCAGTTTACTGAAAATCCATGGAAGAGTGAAGCATATTAACTCCTGATTTTGGCTTCTAAGCCTAATTTTGAAATGTGAACAAACACCACACATATAATACAGTGAGATATTACAGTATTTGGCACCAGTATAAGAAACTGGACAGATAGATGGATCCATCTAGTATTAATATAATAAGCCCAGACTTATGTAACACATCACAGTCTGTTGCTATGGAAAGGATGATGAAATCATCAAGCCAAAATGATGACTTGATGAGGAGAAAATGGGGGGCTGTGAGGGAGAAATTAAACCAGAAATGAATTAATTCATCAGAGAACATAGTAAAAGGGCAATTCACTATTCTGTAACCATCACAAAGTGAGAATGAAATGGAGTGTAAATAAAAATTGGAATATGTAGAAGGGGGCACCTATTTCCCTTCCTTCCCCCGCAGAAAGTCACTGCTGTATGGAATGGTGTAGCACTCAGAGGTTTTAGGGAGACCAAATGGAGGTATTAGACTTATATTTAGAAAGAGTTGTAAAACCTAGTCGCTGGTGACTGTGCCAGGTTGGGTTGACGACCGTTCATAGCTTTACATCCATACATGACCGTTAGTTTCCCTGTCATGACTTCTCGCCACCTTGGAATTTTACTGGTTTCCCTTTGCCACCCATAACATGCATGATCCCTGTAGCAATAGAGAGTGACAATCCCAGAGATGAGAAAGGAACAGAGTTATGTCTTCTGGGTCGTCCACGGAAGTTATTTAATCACTCACTTTGATCCTTGATAAAGAGATGTTGCAGACAAGCAGCTCTTGGGACATGCAGTTGATACAAAGGTCAGCTAAGCTGCATCTGCTACATCAGGTCTCAACACCCAGAGTCCTTTCCCATTTCCAATCAATGTGCCCGGGGCAGCAAGTTCTAGCTACTCAGGAAATGAAAGCTATTTTGTCTGAGTAAGTTCCAGTGCAAAACAAGTACAATGCCCTCAGGCAGAGAGCGAATTCCATGTCCCAGCACTGAGCATTTTCCCCATGCTTTGAAAATAAGACATGAGTAGAAAGCATATAACCCAACTATAAATTCTTTATTTGCTGCTTGATCAATAGTGCAGCCAGCCCATTTGTGTGTTCTGCTTTACCAACAACTGTGTAGAAACATCAGAGCATGAAGTAAGGCGATGCAAATAAAAAATACATAGTAGATAATTAATTATTACTGCTCTCTATTTTTCACAAAAGTACAGGACAGTCAAGGGACTTAATTTGTTTCCATTCAACTTGGGTGAAATTTTACTCTGTGCAGAAGGACAGCACAAGATAGTTTTTGGACTCAAGTGGAGCTTAGATCTCATGCTGGCCCTCTATGCAGGGGCGATAGAGGGGAATTTTATTTCTTATGATTGTTTGTTTCTTTTTCCCTTCCTGTTTTTATATGATCAAAAATCCCATGAAATCCCTGGTTCAGGGAAATGAATGGAAGTTTCAGAAACTACACTGGCACATATTTATCCATGCCTCTTCTGGGACCTCCACTAATTGACTGCACCAACTTGTCCTTTCCAGACCCATGTTCTTTTCATGAAAACAGTGCACCGTTTGGCACAATCAGCAGCCTGTCCTGGAGACATGCCAAGAACAGAAATAGTGGAAAGGGGGAGGCTGCAAATCAGGATTCATGTGGAGTGTCAGAGCTGTGTTAAAGCAACTGGACACTGGATAGCAGGGGGTGCTCCATTTGAGATCCAATGGCAGAACTGTGTACGGGTCTTGCTTCAGGGCAGGAATGAGGGGCACTGGCAGAGCGGTGGGTGGGGTGCCTCGGGCTGGAATCGCATGGCAATAGGGTGGTCAGGAGTAATGAATATTAGAAGAGTTTGGTATGAGGAACCCAGAGGTGGAATGGGGGTGATAACTGAGGGGCATCAGTACAGCTGAAATAGCAGGAGTGCTGCAAGTCAAGAATGGCAGAGCTTGGCAGAGTTGTGTGCGTATACGCATGGTGAATCAGGAATAGTCCGTGTTCACACTGTGCTTAGCTCTAGCCATTGCCCTTCACTTTCATAATCACTAAAATCACCGGGAAAAAACATATGCATCTAAAAAGATTCATGTCCCAACAACATTTTTTGGTATATTTCTCTTCTGTGAAAAAAAACTCAAATTTCCACTTTTCATCCTGATTTGGGAAGAAAGCAAATTTCAAAATTTTAGATTGTCAGGAGGGAAAATTTATTATTTATTATTTTAAAATTTAAATTTATTTATTTATTTTCTGATCGACTCTAGAGAGAACATTAGGTTGGTTCCAAAGCCCAGTGAACTCAATGTCAGGCAGCCTCTCCTATGACTCAGGTGGGCTTTAGCTCAGGCCAGTTAGCTCCTTACGTAGGTCGTCTTACTGGCCGACAGTGAATTCCTGTTGCTGTGGAATATAATACCAGTAGAAGAGGCAGTTGTACTCAGATGTTTGTCTTCCTGTTTCCCTCACCATTTCAGGACTTTTGTTTTCCTAATCCATCCCTTGTAGGAAAGGTTTGTTTCTGAAGACAGAACAGTGCAGGGCTGATTCATCTCGATGACTGAAGTGATGCTCTGTGCAAATTTACAAGGAATCTGTGAAAAATATGTATTATTTATTGCAGTTTGTTGGAACTGTCTGATATTTCAAACCAGCCAACAGTGTTTGTAAGAAACAAGCTCGAGAACAATTAGTCAGGTGAGTTTGACAGCCAGAGACTAAATCACCTTTATGAAAGAGACTCCGGCACTACCACAAATAAAGATCTTTAGTAGAAAAATAGAATATGCATAACGTTGCTTAAAATAACAATGTGGAGCAGTTGTTTGATTTGTTCATGCACTGCATCTTTGTCTCTGTCTCTTCCATACATGAATTGTTCTCCATACACCTCTGTATCTAAACAGTTTGGAGATAGACGACTGAGCACCTGTCTATTTGCTCTGGAGATCAGCAGCACATCAGCGTCCATGCTCTGAGCTACATCCCGACAAAGGGGGAGGTTTAGTTGTGAGCCTACTCATGGAAGCCTCAGGGTCAAAATTTAGCTGAGTCCACGTAGCCCATCAACTTTCTGAGAGAAATGGAGTGAGTATCATGCTGGTTTCTTGGTTGGGGACTCTTGGGCTCTGTCAGTATTGCCGCACAGTTTGGAGACGGGGGCATGAATAACAGTGTGCACCAAAGACTTGGGCTGCCACTCCCCGATGTGAACGCTGCAGGTGTGAGAAAAGGTTCCTAGTTCACATTAATGTAGTCCTGTCTGAAGCGGTGCCTAGAGGGGGACATGATATGCCTACATCAGACTTATTTACCACCAGCTACCATAGTATCTAGGTACTCTATCTATTGACAGCCGCTAAGAGCTAACCCAGTGCCCATTGAAGTTGATGGAAAGATTCCCATTGGCTTTGCTGGCCATTGGATTGAACCCCTAACCAATGAGTCACTAAGGCAGCCCTGATTATGACAATTCTAAGGTAACCACTCTGTGCAGCAAAGTTGCCTTAGGAGAAGGACCCTGACTATTTGTTCTGATGGTTTCCCTAACTAGCTCCAGCAATCCCCTTGGCTTTCCCCTCAGTTTTCAGCTCAGTTCTGCCACATGCAGCTCACCTCTCATTTACTTTCCTGAGTTTGCTGCAAACAGAAACTTTATTAAAGACCCAAGTGAAACCTCTGGAGCTTTCCCAATCTCTGAGATGACTTTCAGTTCAGCAGACAGACTGACAACATGGTAAATAAGCACTATTCCCCAAGGACCTCTCACTGGACAGCGTCAGGAAAATAACAAAAGCAAAGCAAAGGGTTTATTGCACCATTTACATTTCCACAGGAGGGCAGATGGAGAAGGAAGGAGTTGCTGTTAGAGATGAGTGAACTGGCTGTCAAGGAAGGATTTAGGAAGCAGGAACATCTTTTGATTGTGACCCATAAGAGGAATGTGCATCCATTGGAAGCAAGTAGTTCAGGATAAAAACCACAAACTGTTCTGTGATGTTTGCTTCTGATATTACTGAAATTTTATTTTAGTTGAAGTTTCCTGGCCAGAACCTGGATACAAAGGTGATGAATGTGGTATAAACGTCTAGGTAGGTAGAGACAGATTTTATACACTGATGAAGCTAAGTTTATTAACCATGTAACATAACATCCCAGAAGAGCCTTGTATCATGCATCAGTCCATAAACCAGACTCTAATTGAGGAAGAAAATTTCCCCCATTGTCAGGTTATTTCAAAAGCACCTGGTACTAGATACTAGATAGGGATTAACAAATACAATTCTGAACATATGAAATTTGATGAAAACATGAAATGGAATATTTGTGAAAAAAATCAAAATTAGACAAAAAATGAAAATTTTCATGAATATTTTTAATTGATTCTACTGGCCACTGTTGGAGGGCAGATAAGTGGATCCCTGTTTGCTCTGGGATGGCAATTCCTATGTTCCTATGTACTTTTTGTGCAACAAAGGGAACTGGGAGACGTCTTTCTAGGGGCAGATTTAAAGTGATTAGGATGCCTTCTCTGAGAAATATAGCCTAATATCTGCATTGCCTTATGACTGAAGGGTATTTGTGAACTCTAATATAATATGCACTCAAATCACTGATACATACATGCAACCTTAATTTCATCCTAAATTTTGTGGGGGAATTAGCCAATGCTATCTTTTCACTCATATTATTCCTTTATCACTGGGAGCCATATTTTCATAGCATAATGTCCATTCAAAGCATTGGATGCACTTGAGACCGCAGAGAAGCCCCTTAGCATGTAATTGAAACCAGAAAACCCTATATAACTACGTTTTAAAACTTGGGGTTTCAAACTAAATGAAATTCCAGGTAGTTTGTAAACCTCTGTGAATGCATTGCTTAATCCAAGTAATCCAAAAGCAATCTTGTTGGCAATCTAATTGTGTTTTCTAAGGAGGAGATTGCCATAACAGTTTGTTTGCATATAATTGGATCCCTTTATATGTTTGCATTGTGCTTATTTCTGAAACCTTTCAGAATAGAAAGGTTTCCTGTAATATTTGACTTGGCTTTTCATTCTAACCTGAGGGATTACCCATTACTTTGGACATAATAGCCCAGCCAAATGTGAATTCTGTATTATTCAGAGCTGATCAGAAAGTGTAGATATCCCTTGAAGAGCCTCGAGGACATGCAGGGAGGAAATCGAGGAAATTATACTGATTTTTAAATTGCCTCTATTTTTTTTTCTTGGTAAACTCTTGCCTTCTAAATCAGCTTCTGTATTGTAAGTGCAACTCACTGGGGGGAGAAAAGGAGAGGAGTTATGGGGAGAGAGGGATGGACTTTATTTTTATATCTATATCTATCTATAGATTATTATTATGACTTTTTAACAGAGCATGGTTTATCTGCATGTGCAGACAGTACTGCAATTCTTGATAGCTGGGTTTCTGAGAGAGTGTTCCTCCCATTGATATCACTCATCGTCCTTAATTGCATTTGCCTCTGAGTCTTATGTTGCATTAGGGATCTCAAAAGGAACAGGGTGAAAAAGGAGGCCAACGGTTACTTGTGACCGAGGTTTGAAGCACACCGTTGGCCTCACATGGCCCCTCTTTGCTAGTGGAGGCATCAGTAAATGTGTTCATTCCCAAGTAAACTCTTTGTTCCTGTTTGTTTTTCCCCAGCCTTGTTGTGACAGATTTTCAGCTCCAGTTTATTTCTTGTGCTGTATAGTAACCAGTATTTTGACATGCAGGCATTATTACTAGGGGGCAAAGGGGAGGAAGAATTTATGTTAAGAAGACAGGATTTGCCAGACCACATGAGATCATTGGTCCAGCAAACCCAGTATCCTGACTCTATCTGTGGCTTATGCTGCTGGGGAAACTGAAACTGCTTCAGAATAAACCTGGCCAATTGTGTTGTGTTTTACATTGGAATAATTCCTTTCTGACCCCTGCAGCAATCACCTTATGCCCTGAAACATGAGGTTTAATTACCTTTATGGTATGCTGCATGCCTAGCAACAAGTGTCTTAAAATTATCCAGTCTTTAAAAATAAAAGCTAGCCTCGGTGTTTGATTCTATTCTCAGCTTCTGAAAAATATTCCTGCAGGACAAAAACAAAGCCATGTAACCATAATGACACAAAGGATGCCGACTACTTGCACACTTAAACCAGTCTAGGCTTCTCCATTACAATATTACAATTTACAGCATGAATATAATAATCCTAAAACCAAACTCTGGTTCAGGGACCAAATGCTGGTGTGCAGAATGGGTGCAGATAGCTGGAGGGTCACACATTACTGGCTTCTCCTTGTTTCCAGCCACTACATTGCGCTATATACATGATGTATTAGCCATTGTGTCTTTTTCCATGTAAGCAACTGTTGCAGTTGCACCGGGATGTTATCCAGTCATGATTCAGTGGTCTGCACAATTGTGAACAGGCGGAGAAGCATGCATGAGGTATTTTTTCTACTCAAATATGATCCATATTATGAAAAAGTTTGAGAACTTCTCCCCTATTCTACCTCAATGTGTACTGAGTACAGCTCATTGGAATGCTTTGAATTTTGATTTTTCTGGAGTAAATATTGGGTTGATAATATGAATATGAGTTATTACGATCCCTTCCCCATGCCATATCCTTTTTAAATTTCTCTGAAAATATGTCAGGTTTGTTTGTTCTTAACCAGATATACAGCTGGCAGAAATGTTTCAATTTTTAAAAAAATTCCTCATTAATTAAAAAATAAAAATAAAAAAATTAAATTAAATTTAAATCAAGCATTTTTTTAATTACAAAAAATGTGTATTTTTGTCTTGTAACTAGTTCTAGTGCTGAGCTCACTAAAGTAAAAATGCTGTTCTTTACCCAATTCTTGATCTTTTACATACTCCTACCTGCTTTTATTCTTGATGCTAGAAGCTATATTTTGAATGAAAGTGGTTTGCTTTAGCATTTAAACTGACAGCAGAAAGCTACAGCTCTCAGGGGAGAATGAAATGGAGACCTGCCCCAGGCTGGGTAATGCTGAGTCAAGATTTTCCCAACCAGAAGTTGTTCTTTGTGGAACAGAATTAACCACAAACTCTTTGGTCTTGCAATAGTCTTTCTCAGTCTTGGAAATGCTACATGAAGTTGAGAGATCAGCATGGGCGGGACCTGGATGATCCTTCACAGCTGGATGACCATGTTGGTTGTGGCTTTTCACTAAGGTCTCATCACCCAGAACCCTGTCCCCACCAACTTCACTAAGACCAGGATTTGTTTTTTATCACCATTCAGCGTCTTGCTCAAGTGCCCAGATACCACAGTGAGAGGCATGGTATAAGAATCTGAATGGAATAGAACAGACACCCATATTCTTTAGAAAAACAAGGTAGGTGAGATAATATCTTTTATTGGCCCATCTTCTGTTGGTGAGAGAGACAAACTTCCGAGCTTACATACAGCTCTTCTTTTTGTAAGCTCGAAAGCTTCTGTCTTTCACCAGGAGAAATTGGTCGAATAAAAGATATGACCTCACCCACCTTGTGTCTCTAATATCCTGGGACCAACATGGCTCCAAGTATACGGCATACCCATATGCTTTGTCATCACAGTCTCTTGTGAATCTGCCTCTCTGTAGCTAGAGACTGACTAAGGTATGTGGGAAGTCATTGAAAGGGATTAATATAGAATAGGTACAGCTTTGGAGCAAGGACAATACTGTTGTCCATCTTAAAATCCTCCACAGCCAATGGAATAACACTCCCAGATTTAAATAGAGAAATCTCTCTAGATTTCACTATGGAGGTATCTGAATATGTTGGACTAAACTAAACTTTTCAGAACCAGTTCAACCCAATCTATTGCTACACACAATCGTCTTTTTTTCTATCTCCTTTAGAAAACAAAAGATGTCTTCATTTGCTATTTCTGACAACTGCAGCCTGACACTTGTAAAGCTATTCAAACCAGAGTATGGAGAATATTTGATAGAATGAGGCTGACATTTTAAGTAAAGAATAATGATGAAATGTCTAAAAATGGAATAAGGATCTCACTAGCTACTGGTGGTAATTTGAATACAACAGCAAAGTGTTTTATCATGTAAAAAATCAACTCTGAGTTCTTTCATGTAGCTAAACATGGAGTTAAATTATGTAAAAGTTGCAAATACTATATTGCAGAAGGGGGAATTCAGAATTCTTGTTTCATGGCTTAATGTATATGGACACTTCACATTAAGAAATAGATTTGTTTCACTTTAGCTCTTGACATAAGTATAGCTATTTCCTGAACAAATAGTAGATGGAAAGTAATGATTCTTCACAGGTGAAGGGAATGGAAGTCTCTCCTCTCTTTTGGTGAACTAAATTAATATGAATCTTTCATAAAGCATTTTAGAAATTCTTCCCTAGCAGTGAGGCGTAAGTTCTTGAACAATTCCAATTATGCTGTTCTACCATTTGCCCTTAGGTACCACAAAACAGCTAATCCTTTCCCTGGCATAAATTTTAAAAGGTTAGCAACACATTAAAAATAATAATACAAATACAGTGAAGTTAGCATTGGTGAAAAGTGACAATCATGGAAACTGGAGTCCTCTTTTTATCCATATCGTATACACTGTGGGCACTAGGACGATGCTGGAAGGTTTGCACCTTAGCAAAGTTCTCCAACCCTGACATGGGGAGTCAGGGTGAAAGGGAAAAAAACATTTGTATGCCTTGGGGTGTATTAAAAACTCTGTTACAATTGCAGGCTGTCACTTTAAATTTCAGCATATTTTGCTGGTCGTCCTTGCAGGCTAGGGGACTCTGTAGGGCCATGGCAGGAGGATGGAGCTATGGAGACCTTATGGTTTGGTGTGCCTAGGGCACTAGATTGTTTTAATGTGGCCCTAATCAGGAAAGCAGCTAAGCACATCTTTAGATTTAAGTATGTGCTTAAGTCCCATTGAAGTCTTGAAGTTAAACATGTCCAGTGTGGGGTGACAGACTTTCAGAAAGATTTAGACAAACTGGAGAGAGTCCAGAGAGGAAGAAGTTTTAATAATCATTTTTGGAGTCAACCCACATTTTTTTTTCATTTTTTTGGAATTACCAGCGCTTTAAAAAATCAGTTATTTGCATTGCTGTAATCACACCCTTTATGCTGATCTTCTTGTTCCTTATTTGTTTGATCATTGCACTATTACATGATTAAACATTGAATAATTAACTGCTGGTAACCCATTAAATTATTAAAACAATTACAATAAAAATCAGTTAAATAAGATGGGTCATTACCTTACTAGCGAATGAGGTGGCTGTGTTTGCACAACACTAACTGCTGCCCCCAAAGTATGCAGCTCCCTGTAACGCACACCCAATTTAAGCTCTATTGACAAAAGTGCACTAGACAGTAGCCCAATAAAAATCAGCATGTTAAAATGCACATTATTCTTCTCTCACCTGCAGTTTGAAAGGTAATTTAGCATAGAACATTTCCCTGCTAATTTCGGAACAGAGATGAAATGTCAGAGCAGAGGTGGAGTCAGCCAGCAGATGGTACTTCAGGCTGCCCACACTGCATTGCAGAGTGCTGTCAGGTTGTCTCAGATCAAGCCACTAGGGGCTGAGACCCTGGCCGAGGTTGGTACCCTCCTCTTTCCCTCCTCTCTAGGTTCTGATATCAGGAGACAGATGGCTTCTTATGGCATGGAGAGACCTCATGGAAAGTCAGCGGCTCAGGTAGCTGAAGGAGTCAATCTGACGGGAATAATCGACAGGGAGATCTAGACTGAACAGCATTTCTGATGCTTCATCTGGCATAGCACTACTGAACAACGCTCGGGCCTCAGCACCTCAGTCCCCATTGCACTGGATCTTTGGGTTTCCATGTGCAAATTCTAACTGCAAGCTGCACAATGTCATCCAGCAGGGAGCTCCTGTCGACACTCTAGACTTTCCTCAGGCAGGGAGCCCTCTCTCACTTGGAGTTAAATTCAGTCCTGAGAAGAGGGGCCAGCAAAAGGCCTGTGCATCACTTAAGTGCCACCTACGTCCTATTTTAAGGCTTCAGGTGTTGCAAAGTCACTGCACTGGCCCCGTGCACGGGTCTGAATTTCACGTTACAACTTTGTCATGGCAGGTTCCAGGGGGTGCTTTTTAAAGCCTGGCCCTTTGGAATGCAAACAGAAACCTCTCAAGGGCCCCAGGGAACTGACAAACTGCCTTTGCTTGCGAAACAAAAAGATGCTTCCTTGACAAGATAGGTGATGACCCACTTTGGCACTGCATGATTGGCAATGGACGGTGGGGGAGGGGGAATGTACCGGCCTTTTGCAGGAGGATTTTAAATGGTTGAGATGCTTCTAATGTGACAGCACTTTCAAGCATTTAAGAAGAAAAAGGAGGGAAAAAACAAAACAACTCCCCCCTCCAGGCCTACTAAATTTACAAGTCCTTGAGAGGCCATTTGGAACAGCTGCTGGAGATCCCATTAAAGTAACTGTCCTTTCCACGGAGCAGTTCCTCAATCTTCTTATCTGACCTGTACAGTCTCCCGAGTCTGACTGAGAATCCTCCACACTCTCTTTTTTTGTTTGTTTGACTTAATGAACCCCACTACTTCCCCTACTTATCTAATATGCTATTGAAAATCAGGAGTCCTGGGTTCTATTCCTGGTGGAGCCACCAATTCACAGAGAAGCACCGAGCTTATCATTTAGACCAAACATTTTTAAAAGTGGCCCTGAATTTGCATGCTGCAGTGTTTCAAATTTTGGGTGCCCAGCTCAAGACAAATGAGGATGATTTTCGCAAAGTCCTAAGCAACCCCAGCTCTGAAGTCAAAGTGAAATGAAGGCAACTCCAAAAAGCAAAGCAAAGTCTCGAGTTGAGTTCCCAAAATTTGAAGCACTCAAAGTTAGTGGACGCTTTTGAAAAATTTAGACTCCAGATTTCCATCCCTCGGTTCCCTGGTCTGTAGAACGAGGACAATAATGTGTACCTATGTCTCAAGGCAATATGAAGCTGAATTCAAATTTGCAAAGTACTTTGAGATCCTTAGATGGATGATGCTAGAGAATGTTAAGGGATAATTATTTAATAAAGTTAAAAGAATTAACTCTTTTCTAAAAGCTTTATCTAAATGCCCATCATATCAGCTTCCATCACCGACAGCTGGTTAGCTAGAAATCCTTTATCTTAGTATCTATATGCTCCCCATCATTCTAGTATCTAAGCAGCTGATAACTTTAATGAAGCCATCCTTACAGCTGTCCTGAAGCAGGGAAGTAATGTTATCTCCATTTTACAGTTGGAGAACTGAGACCCAAAGAGATTAAGACCTAGTTCAGCCAAGCACTCTTTAAGCACATGCTTAACTTTAAACCATTGGAACTGAACCAGATACATAAGCATTTTGCTGAAGTATGGCCTAATCCCAAACCCTTCGAAGTCCATTGAAAGTCACCCATGGGTTTTGAATCAGGTCCTGTGTAACTTGCCTAAGGCACAAAGTGAATCTATGGCAAAGCCAGGAACTGAACCAAAAATCTTACTACCTTAACCACTTGCCAGTCCACTATACTAGAAGGAAGGTAGCAACATGGCCTGCTGTAATATCATATCATCATCTGATGAAGGAGAAACAGAAAACTCCAGTTGCAGGTCTACTTCAATATCTGTCTATCTTAGATATTTGTATGTGCCCCATTTCACAGTATCAGAGCACCTCACAATCTTTAATGTGGTTTTTCCTTGCACCACCCTTGGGAGATAGGGAAGAGCTCTTATCCCAATTGTACAGATGGGGACCTGAGGCACAGAGAGACTAAATGTCTCAAGGTCACGTAGGTAGTCTTTCGCAGAGTAAAGAATTTAACCCAAGTTTCCTGGGTCCCAATTTTGCACCCTAGCTTCTGGACCATACTTCTTCTCTTTCTGCCTTTTAGACAACCTCTTAGAACCCCTTCTAAGAGAACAGCCACTGTCTATCAAGTTCCTTTGCTTGGTGCCTCATGCAGATAATAATGTTCATGGTTTTTCTTTAACTGACTGCAGTTATTTCCCCCCCTTTTGCATTAAAGTTTTAAACACTGAAAAATGAGCACTGAAAAAAACTCCTCAGTCAGCAACCTATGATCTATTAAGGCAATTAATCAAAGACATATTTTGTCAACTTCCTCTTGTTCTCTTATGCTTTATGATCGTGTTGTTATTTCATCAACACAATAAAAAGGGATTAATCTTCATTGTGGGGAAAATTGTTTTTAGGGCTAAGGGTAGCAGTCTTAGCTACATTACCGATGTTGTGGTCCAAATCAATCCCTGGGAACAGAATTAATTATTTTTAACAGGAATGCATTCATTAAGCCTCAGAGAGAGCATTTTCATACATCATCGGGTTTCTTACATTATTATAATACACATCCATCACTCAGGGGCTGTATGTTTCATACAGACACTTTTTTATGTGCATGTTCAGCAAACAAGATATTAGGATACTGTGAGAATGACAAAAGGGGGTGACTGTCTATCTCTCGTGCTTTGTGTGTGTGTGTACATTGGGAATAAACAGTGGGGTGGTCATATTTAGTGGAGTTCAGTTATTGAAAAGCACAAACACATTGTAATTACACTGTAATTATAGTCACTGTATTAAAAGTGTAACTGGTTATATTGTGTTACTTTTTACAATACAGTGAATGTACTTACATTGCAATTCAGTTGCAATTATACCATGGCTTTTTGTTATCTATAATTACCACTAATTCATATAACCTGTGCAGGAAGCGTTCAGTGCTTAGGAAACTCCTTCCAGCGCAGGACTCAGCAAGACAAGCTACCGTATACCATCAAACCTGTCCTCTGCTCTCCACACTGGTTTCTCATAGAACATTGAATCAAGGGCAAGGTCTCAAAGCACTTAATGCTTAAAGGACGTCAAAGCATATAATGGCTTGGGCTCAAAGTCTCTAAAAGATGGGCTCAAGCTCCAGGATGAAGATTATGGTCAAAAACTTTGCTCCTCTGGCACCATGGACCTTTCTACAATGAGGGCAATGCCTGCTGAGCAGAGGAAAGGGCTTTCGTGGGAGCCCGTCCAAGGCTGTGGAGTGAACTTCCCTAGGAAGTAAGTACCGTTGCAAACCTCATTACCTTCCACTCCAAGTGCAAGGTGAATTTATTTGATCTGCCTTCTCTAACATAAACACAAAGCAGCATGTGTATATATGTACAGGACAATGATCCATTGTTTTCCATGTCCACTTAAGGTAGGACAAGAAGTAGTCAACTTCATCTGGAGCAAAGGGAGATTTAGGGTAGATTTTAGGAAAATATTTTTAACTTTGAAGATAATTATGTACTGAAATATGTTATCAAGGGAGGTCATGGAATTCCTGTCATTGAAGGTTTTGAAGAACAGGTTAGACAAACACCTGTAAGGGATAGTCTAGGTATATGTGAAGACAGGCATGTGCTTAAGTGCCTTGCAGAATCAGGACCTACTTGACTCAAAGCCATTCATATGACATGTTCTCATGACATTCTTATTGCTGTTACCTTAGTCCTTCCTCCCTGATTCCTTCAAAATTTTCTTTACATTCACTTGTTGCATCTTGTGTTTTGATCCCGCAATGAGCTCTGTATGGGTAAACTTCTCCCTCTTTTGGGGTCTAGGAGGGTCCACAATTTTCCCACTGTACAGTCAGGGCTAAAGACGATATGCTGTTCAGAGCAGAGACTTTCTTTCAAACACGCTTATATATGGGCTAACACAGCGAGGTCCCAGTCCTTAGTGGAGGCTGTGGGAGCTACAATCATTATAAAACAACAGCTATAACACTAACGCACCATTTCATGACATGTATAATTAAATGATTTCTATAACATCTCAAATAATTTTTAAAAACTTCTGGGTGCTACAAAATTCTTCCCACTACAGCATATGCAGATTCTTTTTACAGTTGGCATCGAACTTGTGGTCAGTGTAGTTCAGATAGGCTGTCCACAGAGGTAACGCAGGCCTCTGTGAAAACAAATTGCAGGTCAAATGCATTGTTTTCAAGTCTTTACACCGAGCTTTCCATTCCGACAGAGGAATTTTGGAGCGTCAGGTTCATATTTTCTTTGTTTTTCCTGTTACTCCAAGGTTAGAGCTAATCATTGGCTTGTTGCCTGCAAAATATTGATTAGCCATAGAGCCTTATTGGCGAGCCCTGCAAAGTAGCAATAGATTTACATTCTGGGGAAAAGTTCTGACAAAGCCAATAACAACCATAACACCTTGTAGGGTCTTTTATTACCAAGTGGATAGAGGCTTTGTTTCACTAACTCAGTAAATAATTGGTTTCAGTTCAATGTTCTTGTAGTTAAAAGGATTCCTAACAAGGCTTTCTTGCTGAAGAAATATACTGCAGGCTTCAAATCTTATTTCAATGCACAAACACACTCAGGACTTAAATGTGCTTAATAATAATATATAATAATAATAAATTTAGCATCTATCTAACACAGATGTATGCCTCTGCATACTTAGCCAATATAAAATATCTGTATACCTTTTAAACCCTGTTTTGAAGGATTAAGTACCAATAGGCTGTGCAGTATTAAAGTAGCAGTTACTCTAGTCTATTCCCTTGATTAGAGCATACCTTGTCAAGCAAGAGCCACTGTGTGTCCACAGTTAAACTGAACCACTTCCAGAGGGGAAGTCAATTCCCATATAATTACTTTGTTACTATAGCGATTTTAGAGCATTAGCAAAATCAGATGAACAACTAATTCTCCCTGTTTTGTTTTCACCACTGACAGCATCCATTCCTTACAACGAGCACTTAACTGGGAGCATGCTATTCTGATGAGGTGGGAGTGAGGAGGAAACTACAGATTTAAGCAGAATGGTTCAATCCAAGCATTAATGTTTTTATATAAAATTTAAAGGCAAGAAAAATTCCCAGGGGCATTAATGGAAGGATCTCACCTATACCAACGTAAATTGGGAGTATCTCCACTGAAATCAATGGAATTACACCAGTGTAAAACCAATGGAAGAAGACTAGAACCAGGTTTCATATCTCCTCTCATGACCGTATGGAATCTGCTATTAGGGGGAAAGGACAACCAAACATTTGTAGCAGTATCCTGAGAACCGCCAGAGGTGCGTTTATGAGTCTGATTTTAATTTGTGAAAATTCATTAACAAAAATGTCTAATTAAAAAAAATCTATAGAACTCTGACATTAACCAGAAAAATCTAATAGAGGGGCTATTAGATTTTTTTTCTGTTCAATTAACTTGAGCATAACATGATTGACCTGACAGATACTTTAATTAGGTGTATATGAAAAAGAAATCTTGCAAAAAATTAAACAGACTCTCTATTTGTAACTGTTATTCCAGCAAAACTGCAGCAACAATTTTGTTAAAATCACTAATTGCTGGTAATTAAGTTGCAAGGAATATGCATTCACAGGAGAAAGAGCTTTGCTGACCGGCCAGTCCTACAGAGTCTATGAGCTAGCAAGGAACATGCTGTGCTGTCTGTCTCTTACATTCCTATAATAGGAGAGTACACTGCAGAAAATATTCAGACAGAGTGAAATTCACCCCTCTGTACAAGACATATGCACCAGTTAAGTCCCACTTATGACCTATTTTGAGGTTTCAAAGGTACATAGGCCTTATGCTGGCTGTTGATTCAAGGATGAATTTCATCCCCAAAGGACAAGCCTCTATTACATGACTTAAAGGAGAATCACCATGAACTGTTAGCTGTATGGAGGCTATGTCACACACTTAAGAAAATCTGGTTCTGTTCAGCAGAGGGCAGTGTTTCACATACATGCATACACATTAGCCATCACAAAGGCTATTCCTAATATCATCTATGGCTGAACTTTCTTTTTAACTGTTTTATTGTGAGGTATTGCACAGCATCTTGAGATACACACCAGGAAGCTGCTGTGGTGTCAGGGTATTTTAGGAAAGATAACTGCAACACTCACCCATGAGAAGGATGGGGCTGATTCTCCTCACACTTACACCCATGTGAATCAGGAGTCAATCCCCTGGATTTACATTTGTATAATAGATTTAATCTTTAGAACAGGAGGATCTGGGTTCTCTTCCCCTTTGCCACCTATGGCCATAAGCCAAGATTTTCAACCATGACTCGTGATTGTGGGTGCCTTTCTACCTGGATGCCCAACCTGAGTCATCTTAGAAGGGCCTGCTTTTCACAGAGCACTTTCTGAAAATCAGCCTCCCTGAAGGTGTCTCAAGCGAGGCACCCGCTAGCTCATGCACCCAAAGCTGCTGTCCAGCATAAGCATGGAATTCCTAAGAGGCCACAAACAAGTTACAATACAAAGAGCATGGGGACCTGGGAAGAGTCCCTGAGTGGCACAGACTCTCTATATTCATTACTGAGCTTCTTTTAAGAATGCAAAAGGTATTACAGAGAAGAGGAAGATCCCACAGACAGACCATGGTAGTTTCCCCAACTTTCATCATCTCCGTATAATTTTCAAATAACTCTGTCTGTGTTTCTGCTACCTTGAGAGCTATAGCGTCATTGATACGAAAATGATCCTAAGGAGTTAGTGGCGACAAATCCAAAGTAATCACCGATTCTTTCATTCCCCTTCCCCTCCCAGCACATGTCTGGAAATAAAATCAATTGTTCTTAAGACAGACATTATTGTAGGAATTAATCACCACTATTTGCAATTACCGTACCACACAATTATCAGTGATATTTATGATACAATGTGTGCTGGTGGGTGTCTGAGTTTCATAAACAAGGACTGTAGTGTAACAGCCAGAACTGGTGAATTCAAATGAGTGGAAAACATGCTTAAAGCTGACAGAACAAACCTGTATCTTCCCCTGTCAGGTCAAGACTTCCTGGGAAGTTGTAGTAACTCTGTATGACATCATAACATGCAAGTTGCACTGTGTAGCTCCTACTAATACCTGTGCATAGACTTCTCCCACCAAAACATTAATGATTTAAAGGGGATATTGTTAAGCTCCGCAAAGTCAGACCTATTCATCCTTGTATCTGTTTGTAAAAGCCACATGGAACATTATGTGTACGGTTTGTCAGTAGGAGTGGAATTCCCTCAGGTCCCCAGAGTAGGCTCTATGATGGCTCTTTGCACAGAGGTGAATTAAAATCCTACTCCAGACCTATTTTGAGGGCTTCAGTGAGACTTGAGTGGTGTTTGGGACTTGTGCTGGTACCTCGCACAAGGAAGAAGTGGGAGGCAGGACGATCTTGTGTGAGGAGCCACTGGGCTCGAACTCAGGAAAAATCAGTTCATTGTTCTGTCACAGACTTCCTGTGCAACCTTGGGTGAGTCACTTAATCTCTCTGTGTCTCAGTTCCCTGCCTATACAATGGGGATAATAATTCTGTCTTGTCTGTTTAGATGGCAAGCTCTCCAGGACAGGGACTATCTCTTAGTAAGTATTTGGACAGCACCTGGCATAGCAGGGCCCTGATCTTGGTCAAGTCATCCAAGTGCTAGAACAATACAAATAATAATAATGAAATTCACCCTACAATGATGATCCCCTTTTAGGCTCATTCTCCCACCCCTTGCCAAGCAGTGACAAGAACTGCAGTGTTTTCAGATAATTTGTTAAAATACAACAAACATGACATGCCAGATCCGTTACCTTATGAATAATATAGAAACACCAGCCTTTGTTAAGGCTGCGGGAAATCACATAACATGGGTATGAGGAGCTAATAGATTTACAATCTGCAGAGGGGTGAGTGGAAAGGTGAGGGGGGAGCTCAGCTTCAGATAGATGAATGAAAAGTCACGCAGGGCTTTTATTCTAATTTTATTATGTCTTCCCCGTCTTTGTTGACAGGAGAAAGATGTTGTCAGTACCCTATTGATGGCCACGGTTTGCCTAATTATTGTGCTTTTCACATCAAAATAATTGGCTCTAGTCCCGGTTCCTTTAGATCAGTGGAAGGGAATGAATTGTGAGGTTGCTGTCTGGGGTGCTATGATTCAATGAGTGTGCTCGTTTTGTTTTGCTGAGGCACTCTGGCAATGGTTTCCGAGCAGACAGGCAACATCCCTTCATAATCTCAGACAGGTTTGTGTGTGGTGAAATTCATCCCTGCTCAGAGAGGCCAGCACAAGCCCTCAGAACTCTATCTAATCTAGCTATGTATCTAAGGTGGTTATATGCCCTCCCCCCTCTATTGTCATAGTATCTGAGCCCTTCACAAACTTTTAAATGTATTTATCCTCACAGCACCCCAATGATGTAGGGAAGTGCCACTAGCCCCATTTTACAGCTGGGAACTGAGGCCCAGAGAAACCACATGACTCAGGTTACAGGGGAAGTCTGTGATAGAGCTAAGAACTGAATCCCAGCTCCCAGACTAACCCCCTCATCACTGGACCATCCTTCCTCTCCTTGCCTAGAAGTGGAAGTTAAGTGGCGTGTGGCTCTTGTGCTGGCATCTCTACACAGAGGGGAATTTCACAAGGCAGAAGCCAAGATTTTCACAAGTCACTAGTGATTGTGGTCACCTCAGTATTCGCGTGTCCCTCCTCAAAGGGGGTCTGGTTTTCACCAGAGCACCAGGCCTCTGTAGGGTGTCTCAGTGCAGCACCTGAAATCACTAGTCATTTGTAAGAATCTTGGCCAAAAGAAACAAAGTGGGACTGAACTGGTGCCTATGACTTGGGCGGTTCCCTCTGCACAGGGGAGAATTTCATCCATAATGAATAACAAACCAATGAAATGCCCAGCTTTCAGGAGTGCCATGCCCCCAGCACGTCAATTCAAGTCCTATCGATTGGAGTGTCACTGCATACATTGGGCCGGATCCATAGCTGATGTAAATCAGTGTACGACTGCAATGAAGCCATGTTCTATAACTGAACAGTGTGAGGCACAGGGTTGCTCTAGTTATTGCTTTACTTTTAATTTCCTCTTCCTGAGAAGATCTACATGTCCCCACTTGTTTTATGAGGCTTTTGGTTGTCATACCGCTCGCTGCTGTCTGGTTAGGAACCGCTATTGTTCACGAGGTACTATCTGGTCATCAACAACTCTGTTTCCATGCTCTGGCTTGTTGGGATGCCTCTGGCTCTTTCTGCTGACAGCCCTCAAGACTGGTGGCTAGTTATAAAGCATTCCCTTTACAGCGCTCTTCAGATGTGTGTAGGGGCGTAGCTGGGTCATCTTTATGAGCCAGGCTGCGTCGAGGGAATTGCTGGATCAGTTTTGTTTATACCTGAGTCTGGACTGGAAAGATGATGGAAGAAAAAAAAATAAGAGAGCAGCTGCATATTGAAATGAATGTGCTTGAGTTCACATGCATTCTCACCAATGGTGGTGATGTTATCGAGGACTGTAAATCTGTAGCTCTAATCATTTGCACATCTGGGGCCCAATTCTCCATTGCCTTGCACCTCGTGGAGTCATTTACACCAGTGCAAAGTGGGGGTAAAATGTTACCAGATCAGAAGTAGCCATTTATATCCCCGTTTGGACCAAAGTAGATGATTTAAAGAAGGAAGAGGGCAACGCAATCAAGCTCTCTGGGCCAGGTCCTCAGCTAGTGTCAAATGGTGTGGCTGCACTGATCAATAAAGCTATGGTGATTTACACCAATTGAAGATGTAGTTCTCTCTCACTATCTAACTTCTAATTCTCTCTATCGGGATTTAAGTAGTCCCATCACCACAATACCAGAGAACAACAGGTGTTGGATAAATAGCCAGACAGAAAAAGATATCATAAGAACATCAGAACGGTGCTACGGGGTCAGACCAAAGGTCCATCTAGCCATCTAGTATCCTGTCTTCCAACGGTGGCCAGTGCCACTGTTTGTGGTGATCCTGATGCAACGCTGCATGATAAATTGCATCTGCCATGCACCTTTGACCAACTTATTTGTACTCTGTGCATTATCCCAGGACTCATTCCGACATTCCAGATCTCTGAGACGCTTCAAAAGGGTGCCAATTATTAGGAATCTACCTGTCAGAGAAATAGTTCCTCCCTGTCCTCAACAGGCTGAGCTTTCCGAAAGCCCAGCACCTGTAATATTTTGTATCTGACACAAAATCTTGAAGGATCAGGCCCTAAAGTTGTATTGTACTGTGTGTATTCTGTGAAATGCACAGGGAAAGCTGAATGGTGGCATTACATGGTTTTAGATAAACAGCTGGTGTTATTCTGGGTCATTAAACATGACTTGTTTGTTTTGTGTCAGTCAAAAACTATGATCACAAAGATAGCTTTTGTTGGCTCCCACAATTAAATCCTTCCTGTTACTGCTACTATAGCCTCCGCTTGCAAAAAAAAATCCTCCCCCCATCTCTCCCCAAAAATTAATTCTATATGATAACATTAGTTGTTTCTGTGGTCCAGATTCTGATCTCGTTACTCACATTACCGTGTAGATAGTCCTATTTGTTTAAATAAGTAACAAGTAATAACTCAACAAGTAAGGTATTCAGAGAAAAGAACATTAGAATTGGGTCCTAAATTATTAATGTGGCCCCTTTAATATATATGTTTTTAAATGATACATAGATCGTGAGATATGGCAATAGATAAAAGTTTGTCATTTTTGAGCCCCAAACCTTTAACATAACATCTCTGCAGTCCTGTGGAAGCTTTATATAATAGATGGGAAGAAGTATTTTTTGCTGAGCTTGCTTACCTAGTAGCTGGCATTTAAAGGGGGAATTTCAGCCCACTGCAGAGTGCAAGCACAGGGAAGTCCTGTTACTGCCCTGCACATGGGTGAATTTTACCAAAGCTTGTCAGGAATTTTTTTGACTAAATGTTTTTCATTTGAACATGCCAATTTGTCAAAACTGAACCATTGTGAGAAAGGGTCAGTTTCAATGAATTTCTTGACTAGAAACACTTCTGAAAAAAAAAAGTTTTGAAATTGTCAAAATGGGATGTTTGAACAATTTCGAAATGAAAAATTCTGTTTTTTCAGTTCAAAACAACTTTTTAAAAAAATGTAAACTACCTAGAGTAAAAATATATTTAAAAAAAATGAAAACAGTCAAAATTGAAACAAAACATTTCAAAGTTATTGAACTGAATAACCCAACCAACATCTCCCCTCTCCAATTTCTGGTTAGCAAATTTTTTTGAGATTTTGATATTTCTTCCCAATTCAGGGTGGAAAAAGTTGTCGAAATCTTGAAAAAAAAATGTCAGGGAAAACTGTTTCCTGCCCAGCTCTAAAGTTCATCCTTTATCCAGAAGAGCGTATGGGAGAAGACAGCACATGGGCTAAGTAGAACAGGCTCTTGCTTTGAGCAGGAAAGATCATTTTCTTAGCTGTTGGGGGGACCTTCGGCATGTGCTCACCACTCCTGGAGGTAATTAAGCAAAATAGCAAATTTCCTGCTTTAAATGATAGTAATTTCCTATTGTGTAAACTGCCTTGGTCATGTTGCCAGACCTCATTTGACACTGCATCTCAGGTGCTTAGCTATCCGGAGACCCAGGCTTTGAAATCTTTCTTAATGACTGTTATTTAAATAGTGCTTTGGGAAGCAAAGGAAATTATGTATTTTAAATACTACTACTACTAACGTCCTTTAAAAAGATAGAAACAATTGTGTTGGAGTGGAGGAAAGCATTTCCTGAAAAGATCTGTGCCAGCTCTAATTACACTCCTATTGTATTTCATCTTCATGCTCCCTGAGCTTGGGGAGCGAGGGGTGGGTGGGGGATAATTGGAACAAGGTGAAAATGAGTACTCATTAGATTGCAGACTACACGAGTACTCATTCCATGAGAGAGGGCTGTAAATATGACTTTTAATGAAGTTATGACATGCTTGCCAATAAAAGTCATTTACTTCACAGTATTACAGTTAATTATACACAGCTGGAGCCATTTATTGCCTGTCCCTTGTTAACTTTGCCTAGGCTCATTAACCCTTTCCCAGCTTGGTCTCATGACACCTGCCACGCTGGAGGAGGTGCAGGGTGAATAAGCTGCTGAGCTAGAGAACCTTTGAGAGGTGGGATGGAAACACTGGGCTTGGATAATTAAACGTTCTTTCTCCTCCAACACGTTCCCCTAAGACTTGAGCTGACCTGTGAAACCTTGCCCATTCTGGCAATGAAGTGCAAGTTAACCCTCTGGTATACATCCTTCTCTGTGCCTGGGCAATAGAGCATATGAGTCTGCTGCAGCTCCACCTTCAGAGCCTTGGCTTTTAGCTCAATCTGTAGCAGTTTATGCTTTAATCTCTAGCGTTCCCCAGCTCAATCCCTGGTACATCAGTCAAAGTGGCAGCCATCAAATAAACTCTCACTGAAGCCAGTCTGTCTGTCTGTTTATGCATCTGTCTATCACCATGTGTACTTATCTAGCAATTGCTGTAGGTACCCAACTAATCCTTTACCTGTCATCTATGGTGTTTCTCTAGCACCCATCCCCACAGAATCCAAGTCCTGGCAAGGAGTATTATATCAGTATGGTGACTGTCTATAGCAGACTTCATGGGGGACAACTGTGTGTGGTCCTGTTGCAAACACACCCAGAAAGATTTCTAAGGGCATGTCTACACAGGGACACCCAAGAAAATTAAGGCAAATTAAGTAAAGGTGTGAATTTAAAGTGCATTCATACATTAAATCTCTTTGTAGATGTTCTCATTCAGAAGCAAAGTAACCTTAGCAAATTAAATTCAAGTGAACTGAGGCCAATATACTTTTGAATGAGAGCACCCATATACGCACTTGAATAATGCATTTTAAATTCACACCTTCAATTTATTTGGCTTAATTTCCCATGTAGGCAAGCCCTAAGGTTTCTCAGAGAAATGCTGTAACTCAAACTAGGGTGACCAGATGTCCTGATTTTATAGGGACGGTCCCGATTTTTGGTTCTTTTTCTTATATAGGATCCTATTACCCTCCATCCCCATCCCAATTTTTCACATTTGCTGTCTGGTCACCCTCGCTCAAACAGAAGATCTGGTCTTGAAACAAAAATTATTGAGTGAGGTTTTTTGGCCTGTGTACTCCAGGTCAGACTAGCTGATCAGAATGGTCACTTCTGACTTTAAAATCTACCAATCTATTAAGTTGGGTTACCACTCATCTCCTTGTGTACCTAATCACCTGAATACACAGGCCTGTTGCTGGCTAGAAAGCTGTGGTGTTATCCATAGAATGTAATATTTAATGATTCTGGAGTTTTCTAGAGATGAATCAGGATTGAGAGAACAACATTTAGGTGCATTTCGGTATGCATTTGAGATTTTTGTTATTCAACCGGAGCTGGAAGACAAGGATCAGGTAATGTCCACAGAGGGCCACAAGGTGGCACTGTTCCAGAGAACAACACCATTCCCTCTGAATGTTTAGCAGTTTCTGAATAGCATGGCTGTTTTAGGTGAACTTCTGTAGATCTCTCTAAATCAGGGATGAGATTTGCTGCCCCAGTGATTCAAGGAATGATTTGCTGCACTACAGCACATCCCATTGTACTTAACTCCATGCAGGCAGAACATCACATGGTTTCCAGGAAGGGGTGTTCTATTTGGTTGCAGGTTTCTGCTGCTAAGTCCTTTAGTAGCTAGTTCCTATTTGCGTGGTGAAGGTAAACAGCAAAGTCCAAGGAATAATTTTGTGATGGGATTCAGAGTCTTGTCTACTGATAGGTCGCGGGTTAACATCTGGCCCTAAGTCAGAAGCAAATAAAAGTAGTTAAAGGTTTGGCCCTTTAAAATTTGTACTGCAGGAAGAGACTGTGAATGAAATCCTGACCTTATTGAATCCATGTCAAAACTCACATTGACTTAAATGGGTCCAGGGTTTCAGCCTATTAGGTCTATAGGAACTCAGTGTTATTCAATGGAAATCACCCCTCTAAAACAGAATGAATTTTAAAGGGCCGGAGCTCTAGTGTACGAAGTTTATTTGATGGTCATTGTGAAATGAATTAGGGATGAAGGCTGTCCTCAGTTCACAGTGGAGAGTTGCCCATATCACAAGGCTGCCTCTGCAACTGGCTGCTAATTTGTAGTCCAAAAAGGCCAAGCACTCCATGGGCCAGAGAGACTGAGTTAATTTGTTATTATTTTAGGGGTGATTCTTCCAAAATAAGGTTGAAGCAAATTGGTAGCGAGAAGGGGGTGTGGGGAACCAATTCCATCAAGGTTCTGTTTTCTCTGAAGATAAACAAAAGGTTTCACTGCCCAGGCCTGTCACTTTGACATCTTGTTCATAGATTCCAGTGCCAGATAGGCCCATTGCAACCCTCTGATCTGACTGCCTGTATAACATGGGTCAGCAAACTTTCCCCAAAATAATTCCCATTTGAACTGGAGCATATCTTTAAAATAAAAATCCAGTCTGAATTAAAAAATTGCCATTGATGGAGAATCCACCCGTACGCTTGGTACATTGTTCCAATGGTTTTCACAAGCACAAAACTGTCTGATTTTCTTTCTGTTTGTAAAGGTTACTTGTTCAGCTGACAAAGCTCTCTGCCTCTCACTGTCCCAGATCATGTCACTGTTCTCTGGTTTGAATCTTAAAGGCCTTGATTAAATACTGCTGCCATATAACACCACCTTAGCCACTCTCTCCACTATCATTATTTTTATTAGAAAGAAAAGAAAACAAAATACAGTCACTAAGAGATGTTAACAGGCAGATTTAGAATCCTGTGGTCAGGAGTCCCCAGCTGACAGCAGCCTGGCTCACAGTTACCCAGGGATTTGTTTTCCTTTGTCACAGAACTTGCCAGCACAAGAACTTTTATAGTGGCAATAAAGCGCTTTAAACTACCCCATAAGCTTCAGACTTAGACAGCAGTCCCCTAGCACCACTCCTAATTAATTTCTTACCTGCTGGCTGTTGGGTTTTCTCTCTCTCTCTTTCTCTCTCTTTAACTGCTAATGAAGTCTGGAAGCCTTCCCGTAGGTTTTACTAGTTTGGTATAGTTGTTAATTACAAGTGTTGTGTTTTCATTGTTCAGGCGGATTCTTTACATACCATGCAGTATTATCTGTTTCTTTTAATCTTTCCCAGTTGTAAAAGCCTTTTGTTTGCGCGTATCTTTTCCCCTTTTGTTAGTTACAGTGAGCTAGACAAAGGGAATGGGAAGATCAAAGGAGTCTCAG
Organism: Natator depressus; assembly: GCF_965152275.1. NCBI lineage: Eukaryota > Metazoa > Chordata > Testudines > Cheloniidae > Natator > Natator depressus. The sequence continues at coordinate 3,228,623 of NC_134259.1, forward strand.
ATGTAAACAGGTGTATTAATAGCTAATCTAATTCATACGTTAATTTTCTTTGTGTTGCATACCAACTAGACAAGCAACTGACTGGGCTTGAATAGGTTTTAGTAGCGAGAAAGGATTGAAAAGCCAAAGTGCTTTGCAGAAGAGTCTCTTTCTAACCTATCTTGGGTATGCTGGGGGCACCATCTCCTCGGATCAGGGTTGGAGTCAGACCATGCAGGTGGGGTGGGGGTCTATGTATCTGTGCTGGAGATGCAGTTGGAATGCCAGTTGTACTGCTATTACTTCTGTTGCCTATCATGTGGATGTGAACAGAGCTGGGCCAATCTCACAGAAAGCTTCCTGGCTATATTTGCTCAGGTAAAAAATCTGAATTTGCTTCATGCCTCCTTTCGAGTCTGCTGTCCCGGGGTACATAATCTATATGGACCACACAGCAGTCATGAGGCAGTCTGGTCCAATGAGTAGAGTATTGGCCTGGGAATCCAGAGATCTATGCTCTGTTCCTCTCTGTCCTTCTGTTTCCTTCCTCTGTCTTCTCTTTTGGGGCAGGGACTGTCTCTCACGATATGTTTGTGCAGCACCAAGCAAAGGGGATCTTGATCTTGGCTCGAGGTGCTTCTGTAATATTAGTAGGAATGATAAACCTGTAAATAGACACCCTGTGGCCTATGTGGCTACTCAGAATTAACCAGCACCCCTCAAACTTTGAATACTATATATTTAATATGTACCACAAACTGCTCCCAGTCAACTTTGAGCAGGTGTGTAAGTCCCATGGAATTCCTTGCGGCTTAAGCAGGGGCTGAAATGGTTTCTTTGATTGTGATGCTTTCCTGCCTCAGAGGGTATGGAAGTAGCGGTGAGAGAAAGGTTATCACTATCATTTTCTTTGCACTGTGCTGCTGTGGCTGGAACAGTGCCACGGAGCTGGACCTGCTTTGGTAGAACATTAACCCCAAGAGCCTGTGTTATCATCTCCACCTTCTGCAGCACCGGGGTGGCTCCTTCCATTAGACAGTTGCTAGTTAATGGTTCTAATCTAAATAGCTGTGTTTTAGCTGCCTCCTGATAACGAACAATAATCATTTCATTAAGGAAAGTGACATTTTTGGTCATAATTAAGTTTCTAAATGAATCCCCCATGGAGGAATTTTTCTTCATTAAAAAACCCTTCAAGTTTCCTTATCTGCATCATTTGGTTGGAGATGAAAATATTCCTATTGCCACCATGAGCCAGCCACAAATCTGGGCAGATTGGTGAGAAAGTCACCTAGTGGGAAGATTCTGCTGTACTTAGCTTGGTTTAACTTTTCCTAGTTTTTCTCCTGCTTTCTTGCCATAGTATGATGAGCACTAGCTACATCCAGACAAAGAAAGTGGAATGATCTCTCTGTCTCTCTATCTACAGTGCTCGCACTTAACCAGCTTCCTGCCAGATTCTTACTGGGTCAGCACAAACTGCCTATTTTGAAATCGCAAGAGACAGAGTGGCCAGTGCAGAGAGGTGTGGTGTGCGGGGGATGAGGATCTTGGCCTAGCTGCAGATTGACTACACCTTTACTGAACTGGCTTTTGACTTGGTACGTTAATAAAGTTTGGGGTGAGTGAATGATCCGCGTGTCAAGATTGCATAAGGTGGGTTTACCTTTATTTAATCCTTTCAGGGCATATAGTGTAATGCATAATATGTGATATTTTATAACATCTTTTATATGTTTTGTATGTGATGTTATGGTGAATAAAGGTGTTTTCATATCAAATCTATTTATATCTCTTTCTATATTTCTGTCTTTATTTCTATCTCTATTTGTATCTCTTTCTGCTCTCTCCTTCTCTCTCCATTTCTCTATCTGTAGTTATTACTCTGTATCGCCTTCTTTCCCTTCTTCTCTACCCCAGGTTTACAACAGGGGCTTGTAACTAAGCATAGGGCACCGACTCCATGGCTGGAGCACCCACGAAAAAAAAAAAAGGGTGCTCAGCACCCACGGGCAGCCCCGCCAATCAGCTCCTCCTTCTCCCTCCCAGCGCCTCCCACCTGCCGCGGATCAGCTGCTCAGCAGCATGCAGGAGGCACTTGGGCGGAAAGGGGAGGAGCGGGGGTGGGCGGGGTGCTCGGGGGAGGGGGCGGAGCAGGGGCAGGAAGAGGTGGGACCTGGGGTGAAGCGGGAATCGAGCACCCCCCAGCAACCCATAAAGACGGCACCTATGTAACTAAGAGCTATGATAGTTGTCTGCTTTCATAGGCCCTGATTCAACTTGAGGCTTAAACACGTGCCTAAATTAACACACTAAGGTAGTCAGTTGGACAACTTCCTTGCTTAAAGTCAGCCACATGCTGGAATACCTTGCTGAGTGAGGGCCTTGATGTTGCCCAGCAATTCTCAAACATTGCTTAATAATAAAGAAGGGCTTTGGTCAGAAACAGTGATTCTAGAAAAGCTCCATCTCTGTGAACCACATTTATCTCCCTGGCCAGCTAATGTCTTGCAGATTTAGCAGCTGGTCTCTGAAAATATGCCCAGGATTTTCGCCCTGCTTCGCATGGTATCATCATCACTAACTGCTGACTAGTTTGACATCAGAACTGAGCTGGCTCTGGTGCGTGAACCAGAACAGGTGAGAGAATTCTGCTGGATGGAGTACGTAGTTGTAAGTGTTATCTACGAGCTATAGGAGGATGGATGTTTTCACTCATGTCCTTGAACTGCGAATGCCTTCTTCAAAGAACAGAAAAATGGGGAAAAACTCAGGGCCAGATTCTTCCCCCTTACTCAGATTGGGCCAGATCCTAATTTGGCTTAAATCAGTATTGCCCTCTACATTAACTAAGTATCTGGTCCATTGATCAGCATCCCTGATTTCTATGGGATTATTCACAGAGGAATAAACCGTGATACTGCTACAATGAGTAGTACTGTGCTGTGTAAGTAGCTCCCTTGATTTAAGTGGGGTAAGGTGCTATTCCGTGTGAATAAGGGTATCCAAATCTGGTCTTAAGTGTGAGCTGTCTTCAAATAGTACTTTTAAGATGTGACGTTCACTTCTAGCAAGGTCTGGGATATTGTATTACTCCTTTCAAGTTCATATTCAAGCTGCAGTGAGTGCTTAAGTAATTATCGGTAGTGTTATAATTAGAGATCAGTCACAATTATGATTTAGCGCGCGTACAAGGACAGCTCAGCTCTTTCAGGCCCCAGTAATGATTTCTTTCTGCTTGCCTTTCAGACATTATATACTTTTTTCTTCATTCTGAGACAGACCTTGGAGCAACACAGCACAAGCCCCATGATTATTAAATAGCCATTGCTGCCTGATGGAAGCCGTGAAGAATATTCCCTTTGCAACCCACTCTGCCTAGCCAGGGTTCTCTTCCCCTTCCCCTTGAAAAGGAATTTTCTGCTTTTCCAATGTCCAGCTTGTCTCTCAGCCAAACAAAACTGAGTACGGAGAGCACATGACACCAGTTCTCCACACACAACACTGGCTCCCTGTCCAGTTCAACAAGAATATCCAGAGTCATAACAGAGATTTTATCACAAGCCTTATGGAAAGGCTACAAATTCTCCTGCTTCTGGGCTTAAACCAAACTCTAATTGATGGTGGTTGGGAAGAAACTTCCTCATTGAGATGGTTTTCTGGTAGTTGCCTACTGACGGGTTTCTCTGTTGCACCATCTTCTAAACATCAAGGCCAAGAAAGGTACCAGGGAAGGTATTTAGTTTTTCCAGGTGTCTGGGTGGGGGCTCGAGCCAGTTTTGTTTTGTAATTTTAAGAGGAACCCCTAGGTATTGAACCCAGCCCTTGCTGCTGCCAACAACAGCTGGCAGAAGGCTTACATTTTTGGAAGTTAGGATCTGGGCCCTAGTACTGGTCTCTGTGAGACACAGAATAGTGTCTAGATAAACCACTGGCCTGATTTACCATGCTAATTGTCATGGTCTTCAAAGTCCTCAATAGGCTGGATCCCCTCTATCCCCTGCCATATCAGCTCTCTTTATTGGATGCTGAAGCTGACAGTGCCAAGGGTGAAACTTGCACAAGCAGGGATTTCTCAGAGTCTGGCCAACTGCTGAGGAATGCCCTTCCAACAGCAATCAGAAAGACCTGACCACTTCTGGAGAGAAACATAAGACGTGTCTCTGTCAAATAGCTTTGCCACAATAACAAACTTATAGATCTTCCCTGAAGACAGTAAACACTCTTAATGTAAAGTAATTATAATAATAATCACCTGAACATACTTTCATAATATGGGGAGGGGAAATGGCATAATATGAGGGAAGGGTGAAGAACACAGACTTTCAAATTTATTGTGAGCTTTGCAAACGTTGATGCTAGGATACCTTAGTCTGTGATTTGTGCATTAGAAACGCATTGATGGGTGGTTGAGTGTATATGGCAATAGATAGATATACAAATTAACCATTACATTTACTCTGTCTGAGCACACGGAGCAAAATCATCCCTTGCTGCTTTATATTGCTGAGAGCTGGGTTTTTCCTCAGGGTTTAGATGAAGTCATGGCTCTGGGTGTGGGCAGAGAGAGATTATTTGACCAGCCAATCAGCCACGACTAATACTCTTTGTGGTCATCTTCAGAAACAGCATCTTTCTGAAGGGTTTGAGAGAGGATGGCAGAGTGGACAGGGGTATCTGTGTCAGGGAATGTGCTCCAGTGAGACAGTGGCTGTGGTGGGAGTGGGTCCTACACCCAGAACCCCTGGCCTGCTTGCAGGATGTTTGGTCCTGAATCAGTAGTTTTCCAAATTGGGTCATGCCTGGATATCTAAAAAAACAAGGAACACCCAAACTTTCCAGTCAGTCAGCACGTTATGCAGTCTTGGCTCTACGTTATAATTTGTTCCAATTTGCTAACGAAGACTAATTATCCAAATAATTCAGCATGACTATCTGTTCCTGACCACTGCAAATTGCCCGCTGTTCCTCAAAGCCCTGTTTGTTCCCTTTCCCTTCTCTTATTTTAAACCCCTGACTGTTCTGAGTGCCTTTTATTTAAAGAGAAATTGGATACCTATTGTGTAAATTTCTGCAGGGAGCCCTTTAATGTAGACTGTTGCAATTTTCTCCAGGAATATGCTAATAATTACAATGACTAGGGACTTGGACTTTGTTATTTGAGGGAGGAAAAACACTGAAGAGAATGATAAAAAAGGTTATTTGTTAAAGTACATGCAGGAAATATAAAATAAGATTAGAGAAGGTGATGTGCCCATGGAGCCTTCCTCAGGCGATGGGCACAGGAGGGGGAGAAGGGGAAGAGGGCCAGAACACAAATCAGAGAAGAAAGGAAACAGGTAGAAGATTATCCAGTTCACTGCTGATGGAAAAGCATCTCTGCAGCTGGGTGGAACGTCCATCTTGGTGAGCTAGGACTAACCACAAGGCAAATAAAAAGAACCCAAAATGTATTTTTTTAAAAAAAATCTCATCATTTTAAGCCAGTCTAATGCTGTTTTGTGCCCTGACTCATGGTTTTTGAAAGCTTGGGGTTACTAATGCTGCATTAAGTTGGAGCCCAGTATACAGCATTGAGAAAGGATCCAGGTGGTATCAAGGGTGAAATTCCATCTGTCTGTCGGTCTAGGTTTGCTGTCTGCTCATCATTGTGGCATCTGGCACCTCAGTAAACCAAGAGAAATGGGTTTTTTTTAAACGTGACTGCCTGCAGCAAGAAGAGTCTGGCCCTGCAGTTTGCCGGAATGTTCTGTCATTCGTGGCCATATTCATGGTCTCAGACCAGACAATTCCTGGGACAGAATGTGCACGTACAGCTCAGTTTACAGAACCATCTTCTGCCGGTTAGGGTATTGTAGCATGGCTTATCCCAGGTTACCAAAAAGCATGAATCGGGCCTGCCAAAAATCACAGGATTGGCTTAAAAATCATGTGGTTTTTTTAACAATAATACAGGTAGGGTTCTTTTTTTTTTTTGGTTCCGGATATTTGAGCCTTTAGGGTTCACATTTTCAAACTTTTCTCTGCTACTGTAATGACTACAAAGTGAAATGAAGGCTGAGATTCAGGACTCCAGAAACTGAGGCTGTAAGGAAACTCTCAGTTATGTTTCAGAGTAGCAGCCATGTTAGTCTGTATTTGCAAAAAGGAAAGGGGGACTTGTGACACCTTAGAGACTAACCAATTTATTTGAGCATAAGCTTTCGTGAGCTACAGCTCACTTCATCGGATGCATTCAGTGGAAAATACAGTGAGGAGATTTATATACACATAGAACATGAAAAAATGGATGTTATCATACACACTGTAAGGAGAGTGATCAGGTAAGATGAGCTATTACCAGCAGGAGAGCGGGGCAGGGGAGGGGGGAGAAAACCTTTTGTAGTGATAATCAAGGTGGGCCATTTCCAGCAGTTAACGTGAGACTCCTGATAAAATCATGAGAGTGGGCAAGGGTTTAAATCCTGCAGGACTGGAACTCATTCTCTGATCTAACATGGCAAAGAAATAACAGGTAGGGCAATATTCACTCCTGTCCATGGGGCCTGGGCTCATCCTCATTCCAGGAACAGCTGCAGTAGAAGTTACTCTTATCTCTGTGTGTGTGCAAGCTATTGCTGAAAGCATAATGACTCTCATGTCTGCCTGCACAGTAACTGTACTGTCAGAGCCCTACACTTGGCTTTGGAATAACTTGAGCCCGGACAGAGTATTAGAAAACCCACGTCTCTTCAAATCTCACACAGATAAATGCTTATGTTGGAAAGAATCTCAAATTCTGCCTTTATTGGAAGGTAGGTATCTGACGGCTGGTAGTTTAGGTGCTTTCCTGCATCTGAACCAATCTATCCAAGCCTCCAGAGTCTGCAAAGGGGAAATGGCATGAGTATGGCCTTTTGTGCACTGTCCTATTGGGAAGCAGTGGACAATGTTGAACACCCTTGAACAGTTCAACGTGAGTTAGATTGTAAGCTTCTTATTTTGTGTTTGTGCAGTGCCTGGCAAAAATGAGCTCCTGCCCCTGCACGCTCCTGTAATGTTATTATTCCTGGTATTTGTTTTACAGTAGTCCTTACATGTCCCAGCTGACAGCAGCGGTGCATTGTACTAGGTGCTGTAAATATACATTGTGAGAGACTGTCCCTGCCCTAAAGAATTCATAGACAAGAGAGATGAGGGGAAACAGAGTTAAAGTAACTTAACCAAGGCCAGACAACTTGTTATTAGCAAAGTTAGGACTAGAACCCAGGTCTGCCGCACCTTAGACTACTGCCTTAATCACTAGACAGCACTCCCTCTCTGACATAGTGCACCTTAAATTGATCTCAGCTATGCGAACCTCAGATCTCAGCTATAAACTTCGGGTCCTCTTCAATGACTCAGCAAATCTAGCATTATGAAGGCACATACAATTGGCAGGGAAAGGGTTAACATACATATTCTCTGAGTAGCAGAAAGCCCACAGCTGCCTCCACTTAGGGCAGGGAATGTCGGGGCAGCAAGGCTAAGCTAGCTGTTGTTAATTAAGTAATTAGCCCAGCACTCTGTGAGGAAGGTGCTTTGGAGGAAGAGGGGGAAGTATATCCTTTAGGTAGGAAAGGCTTCTTTTTGCTAGCTATGTATCTTGGGTGCACCTTTTGAGCAGCTTGTTTGCTCCCTGACTTTGGAGGTGCAGTTTGTTCATCTGACTAGGGTTTTGAATTGAGCCGGGAGGGAGCCTTTTTGATCAAAAACCCTGAGGCTGGGAAATTATAAGAATGGATTTAAAAAAGTTATGTGAACCTCTGATATCTCCTCTCAAGCCTGACTCTGGCTCGCTTGACTCCTGCTACCGGGGGGGGGAAATCCAGGGGAAAAACAGCATGAGAAAAATGGAGCATAGTGAAAAACAAAAGTGAGTTGAAAAATACATCCAGTCTCTGTATTGCATTCAGGGCCTCCTATAGGTGCCAAATGAGATTAACAGAGGGTGGGAATGTCTCTCTTTAATTTAGCATAGTTTTCTTGACAAAAGAAAACCTATGTTAAACAAAAATGGATAGAATCATCGTTGGGGGGGGGGGGGGAGAGACAGAAATGAATTCTAGTGAAATGGCTCATGAATTCTTCCAAGTTGTGTCAATCTCGGTAAAAGTGTGGTAGGGTTTCCACCTCCAGAACCCTGCTAAGGTTTCTCATCTGATCCAAAGCCTGGAAGTGCATAGGGTGCCCAAACCAGTGTGAGCTGAACATTTAAATGTAGGGCCTTTGAAATGTACCCAGTACATTTTCATTCCAGATGTGGAAAAGGGGTGAGTGCTGGGATGAGCGTATTACTGGTTAAGCCGTGACTGCGACTGTAGAGATCTTGATTCAAGTCCTAGCTCAGTCACAAACTTCCTGTGTGACCAAGTCACTTTGGCTGTTGTCTACGCTGCCACTTTCAGCGCTAACACTTTAGTCATTCAAGGGTGTGAAAAAACACTGCCCTGAGCAACAAAAGTTTGTAGTGCCAAAAGCACCAATATAGACAGCCCTTTATCACCCCTCATTCACGGTGGTTTTTTTAAATCGCTGGAGAGCACTGTAATGTGGGCAGTGTAGACATACCCTTTATCTCTCTGGGAATCAGCTCCCCATCTGTAAATGGGGGAAACTAATCCCTCCTTTGTCTGCCTTGTCTATTTAAATTAATGACAGGTACTCCTTTTCTATTTAAATTGCTAACTCTTCAGAGCAGTAAAGGTTACCACATTCATGTATGGCATCTAGCACAATGGGGCCCTGATTTTGGGCAGGCCCTCTAGGCATGCTTGTAATACAGAAGAGAATGGATATGTTTATGAAACCTGGTTCAGGACTTTGGTGTTCAAAGCTTGAAAGGAGCTTGTGTGTGTGTGTAGCAGGATAGAGGTCGATATTTGGCAGTGAGTGAAGTCTGGTTTTGGCACAGGCAGCTTTAGAGGACATACGGACCAACAAAGCTGTGTTGATGACCTGCCTTTTATTTACTGTAAGAGCCATAATGCATTCATTTATTTTGCAAGAACAGTGCAGCCTGACAATGTGTACAATTATTGGGAGCAGGAGAGATGGGAGCAGAAACACTGATTTCTGTCCCACTTTGTAATTCTAACTGGTATTCATTTTTATGTGAGTAATTTAAAAAAAAAATAGAAAAATGTTATAAAAGCAAAACGGGGCAATAAATTGGGATTGATTATATTCAGCTGAAAATCTCCACAATTTTAACACCAAAGCCCAACAGAGCCATGTCCTCTCATGAAAATTACAGCTACCTCCCCAAATTAATCATAAGGGTCTGTCACATTTCAGATATTCTGAACCTTTTGTGGTTAGAAGCAGCTTCTTCAAAAGGTACCTGTGTATTACAGTGACTGTAGTAAGCTCTGCAGTGAAGACATAGCCTAACTCAAATGATCTATACTCCAGTTACTCCTTCGGAGTTAGCCTAACTTGAGTGAAAGCAGCCACCCTGCATCGCTGGAGCTGCACAAAAGTGCAGTGTAGACATAGCTTTAGGCAGCTGCTCAGTTCATTTGGTTAAACATCCTGCTTCCCTATTGTTTTTGTCTGGAAAAAACATTCATGTTTTATTGGTATTAATGCTATTCAGTAACACCCTTAATCACACTGTAAGCGGGGGAATAGTCCCGCTATTGTGCGGAACTTTCCTGGCTTCTGCACTATCCCGGTGAAGTGGGCTAGCGAAAGGATCCGAGTCCTCGCTCCCACTTCCTTTACCCAGTGGCCTCCCTGTCCTTGAGGACTCCCCTTCCATTCTCCTGTCTGGCACAGCCCCCGTCACCCCAACAAGACTGGGCCCAGGATTCCTGGGGGGCTCAATGCCCAACCCTGTTGTGGTCACCTAGGACAGGGGCTAGGGTGTCCCCACTCTGGGGTACTCTCTCTGCACTGGGGACTTCTCTGACCCACTGACCATTACATACAAGTTAAAGCAAATGCAAGTTATTTAATCAACAATTAATTTTAAAAAGAATAAGGAAAAATGGGAAAGGTTAAAGGAAACACATCACCCTGCTCTGTGGCAGGGAACGTCACAAACAGTGTCTCTGGAACGTCCGGGCAGTTCACAGTCTGCTCCTTGTAAGTCCCAGGCCTCCTTCCTAGGCCCTGGCTGTGCTGCAGGGATGCAGCGGGTTGGACACTTGCTCTGGTGGTGGCCACACGCTCTCAGGCTCTAAGTGGTAGGACCCTTCTTCCCAGTGTCGCCCCTGCCCTGTTGGGGTTACGATCCAAGCCTGGCCTGCAGAGCCCCTTGGCTGAGGCGTCTCCCTGTGCTGGGCCCGCTGCCCAGGGTCCCCCTCGCTCTCCCCAGCTGCTCCAGCTCCACCATTCTGTCTCTGCACGGCTGCTGCTCTGCCTCCAGCTCCCTGGGCTGCTTCTCTAGCCCCTCTGGCTCTGACTGCTACAGGTCTGCTCTGCAGGCTGCTTCTGTGACTGCTCCCAGCACTGGCCTGCTTCCTGGGCTGCTTTTCTGGCCCCTCTGGCTCTGGTGGCTGCAGCTCTGTTCCCAGGGCAAGTCTGCTCTCTCTGGGCTGCGCCTCTGGCTTTGGGGCTGCAGCTCTGCTCCCAGGACAGGGTCTGCTCTCTCTGGATCTGGCTCAGCTCTGCTCCCCAGCTCAGCTCAGGCCCCTGCTTTCTCCTTAGCTCGGCTCCACTCTGTCTCACCCAGGCGAATCCAGCTCACACGGAGGACGGGACCTCCCTGGCCTCCTGACTCCCTGATTAGCCTGCCCGCCCTGTCATTCAGGCTGACCTGGAGCATTGGCCTCTCCCCATTGTCCCTGGGGGCTGTCAGTCTCAGGGTCCTGATTCCGTATCGACCCTTCCCCCTTTTTAGTACTGGGAGCTAGCAACTAAAACACCCCCACTGAATATTAGTAAGGGGGAAACAGTCCCCTTACAACATTATCACATGTGTCATAGTCCCTCTACCGCTCCTTGCCTCATCCCCTGGGATAAATGCTTTCATCACCAGACAGCAGTTGAGCTGAAGGAGAAATGGTAGCAGTGAAAGGCTTTTCTCCTCTATGTAGGCCAGCCACTAAAGGGAAACTTGATCACACAAACACTTAGGTGTCATGCATTTCCCAACATTAAGGTAAGCTCCGAAGTCCACAGGAATTGAAATATGCATCCACAGCACTATGTTGTAAAGAAATACATCCACACCTCACCCTGCCACAACTTGGCTTTCTTTCTGAACTAAGGGTCTGATTCAGGAAGGCATATGAGCACACGCTTAGCTTTAAACATGTGTTGAAGTCCCATTCGCTTCCAAGCACCTGCTCAAAGTTAACAATCTGGTTAAGTGCTTTTCTAAACAGGGATTCTTCCCCGAATTATGGCTCAAAAGCACAAACCCCGAGCACTTGAGCTAACAGAGTAACTTGGCTGGTTGGACAGCAGTAGGTTCTTACCCACTATGTGGCTTATGCTCAAACACATTTGTCCAGTGGGAAGTAAGTGTTTGCAGGATCAGGCCCTGTCTTTGCAATTCAGTCATTTTCCCTCTGCTATAAAGAACCTGTATTTCAGCTTTAGTGGTGGTAAATGTATCATCTGAGTTTCTCTGTTCCTGGGTCTTTTGCATGCTTTGTGAGTTCTGTTCTAAGCAGAAAAAAGAAAAGAAGTACTTGTGGCACCTTAGAGACTAACCAGTTTATTTGAGCATGAGCTTTCGTGAGCTACAGCTCGCTTCATCGGATACATAGCATATCGTGGAAACTGCAGAAGACATTATATACACACAGAGACCATGAAACAAAACACGGTCCATCGTCTACAGCCAAGCTCTGCGATACAACCGCATTTGCTCCAACCCCTCAGACAGAGACAAACACCTACAAGATCTCTATCAAGCATTCTTACAACTACAATACCCACCTGCGGAAGTGAAGAAACAGATTGATAGAGCCAGAAGAGTTCCCAGAAGTCACCTACTACAGGACAGGCCCAACAAAGAAAATAACAGAACGCCACTAGCCGTCACCTTCAGCCCCCAACTAAAACCCCTCCAACGCATTATTAAGGATCTACAACCTATCCTGAAGGATGACCCAACACTCTCACAAATCTTGGGAGAAAGGCCAGTCCTCGCCTACAGACAGCCCCCCAACCTGAAGCGAATACTCACCAACAACCACATACCACACAACAGAACCACTAACCCAGGAACCTATCCTTGCAACAAAGCCCGTTGCCAACTGTGCCCACATATCTATTCAGGGGACACCATCACAGGGCCTAACAACATCAGCCACACTATCAGAGGCTCGTTCACCTGCACATCCACCAATGTGATATATGCCATCATGTGCCAGCAATGCCCCTCTGCCATGTACATTGGTCAAACTGGACAGTCTCTACGTAAAAGAATAAATGGACACAAATCAGATGTTAAGAATTATAACATTCATAAACCAGTCGGAGAACACTTCAATCTCTCTGGTCACGCAATCACAGACATGAGGGTCGCTATCTTAAAGCAAAAAAACTTCAAATCCAGACTCCAGCGAGAAACTGCTGAATTGGAATTCATTTGCAAATTGGATACTATTAATTTGGGCTTGAATAGAGACTGGGAGTGGCTAAGTCATTATGCAAGGTAGCCTATCTCCCCTTGTTTTTTCCCTACAACCCCCCCACCCCCCCCAAGACGTTCTGGTTAAACTTGGATTATTGCTGTGCACATTGTAAGATGAGCTATTGCCAGCAGGAGAGTGAGTTTGTGTGTGTGGTTTTTGGAGGGGGGTGTGTGTGTGGGGGGGTGGTGGTGAGAGAACCTGGATTAGTGCTGGAAATGACCCACCTTGATTATCATGCGCATTATAAAGAGACGTTTCAAAGAGGGATGGGCTATTACCAGCAGGAGAGTGAGTTTGTATGTGTGTCTGTGGGGGGGGGGGAAGGGTGAGAAAACCTGGATTTGTGCTGGAAATGGCCCTCCTTGATGATCACTTTAGATAAGCTGTTACCAGCAGGAGAGTGGGGTGGGAGGAAGTTTTGTTTCATGGTCTCTGTGTGTATATAATGTCTTCTGCAGTTTCCACGATATGCTATGCATCCAATGAAGTGAGCTGTAGCTCACGAAAGCTCATGCTCAAATAAACTGGTTAGTCTCTAAGGTGCCACAAGTACTTCTTTTCTTTTTTCTTTTTACGAATACAGACTAACACGGCTGTTACTCTGAAACCTGTTCTAAGCAGTTCTTTTTCATGTATTCTCTAGTGCTGCTGAAGATTGCCTGTAACTGGCAAGAACCTATCTTCCATGGAAGCTCTGAAATTAGGGTAAGTTAACTGTCACACTGTAGTTGAACAGTAAAATAGGAAGAAAAAATCTACCTTGGGAAGCTCTGAATTGGTTTGTGTGGGTGTATGTGGGGGGATAATGTAATGGTGAGCCAAATGCGCTGCTAAAAGAAGATTTAACATGTTTCCTTTTCAAAGAGGGGTGACAGACTCATCCCGCTAACTCTCTGTGAAGAGAAACTCCAGAGATATTCCCAACACAGACAGCTGCAGGCCCCTTCTGCTAGAAAAAGGCAGTGCAGCTGATTTGTCACTGAACCGATTCTGTGAGCTCTCCTGTTTTATTTTGTATTATGCAAATAGGACTTCTCATCTATTCTAGCTTTTTTACTCGAGGCTTGTCACTTAATACTTATAAAAAAAATTTCAAACCTCCATAATATGCTGCGTATATGTAATAAAAGGAAAGGACTGGCAGAACTGAGACCCAATTTCCAATGATTTTTTCCAGTGCAATAAGGAATTAAAGAATAATATTCACCGAGTAATGCCACGATTAGCATCAACATGCATGTTAACAAATAGATAATTTGGCTCCCTGTGTCTGTGTGCAGGGGTTTTTTCACAGCACTGCTGCATATGGGCTCTCCTGAGCTGTTATATTTAGTCTGCCCTGTCTGTCATTCAATTCCCTTCGGGGCAACCATTAATCTTACTCTTTTTGCATGTTCTTTGGCTACCTCTGAAGTGCACGCTCCATCTCATGTGTGCTGAATTATCTATTCACTTTGCCACTAGCCCCAGCAAATGCTGCGTCTTTGCAGTCAATTGGATCCCCTGAGATATCAATCCATCATGTTGGGGCTTTTCTTTCCCTTAGGTATCAACCCATTTTAGGTGCCTTGTAGTTCCCTATTTATCAACTTTGCACCAAAGGAGGGTCTTGGGATTCTTCCAAAGTGCATATTCAGCAGAGTGGGAAGGAGCAAGCCAGAGGGAAGGGGAAGGCACTAGCTGGATTTTCATTTCAAGGAGCTGAATAAACAAATGTACAAACCAGCATTTTAAACAAAGGGCCCTCTGAGACCTGCATCTGAAACACCCCTTCAGAATCCTCTGTATTAGACATCAGGAATAACACTACAAGGAACCAGAGAGCGAGTAGGGAAACAACCTCTGAAAAGCGCTCAGACAGCTCAGTGATGATTGCAGTATACAAACTGAGAGAGGTGGATGGGTAGACAGTAAAATGTGTTTCCAATAAAACACACTTATCAGACCAAAACAAAGGAGTTTAGGAGACTGCATAGTTTGTTGACCATATCTGATGCTTCCATCATTTGCTGTATGGTCCTGTTCTTATTCTAAGTAACTGCCCCCATTAACCTGACTCTTCTTTATTACACTAGTAATTAGGAGTAACTCCAGTGAAGTCAACAGAATGGATATATGGAAGAGCAGAATCAGCCCTGAATGCCTTTTGAATTAGAGCCTCTCAGTGTACAAACACCTCTATACATACTTGCCCAATTTTTCATTCCTGTTAGCCCCACACAGTCAGCACAGCGATGGGAGAATGACCTGAATTCCTTTGGCTAGGTCTTCACCAGAAAACATTGGGGTTTTTTGTTTTGTTTTTTAACATCAAGACAGCTATCCCAATGTATAATCATAGTGGAGATAAGGCACTCTAGGTTTTACCTTGATGTAGCCAGTTGAGGTCAACCTCAGGAGGGAGGCACAGGGTTGACCTTACCTAATTACACCACCGTAAAAACTACCCATGCGTTGTCTCCACTAGGATTTTATGTTGACAACTATTTCAATAAAAAGGAGTACTTGTGGCACCTTAGAGACTAACAAATTTATTTGAGCATAAGCTTTCGTGAGCTCACGAAAGCTTATGCTCAAATAAATTTGTTAGTCTCTAAGGTGCCACAAGTACTCCTTTTCTTTTTGCGAATACAGATTAACAAGGCTGCTACTCTGAAAACTATTTCAATGTAAAAGTGCACCTACGTTTAACAGTGAAGCCATAACCTTTGTGCATTATCAGCAGAATCAACACCTTGGTTCTAACTAAAGAATATGTCCGTTCTGGTTGTGATATCAGAGACAAAATGAAAAAGTCATCTTGGTTTTCAGATCCCAAAGAGAGTTTGTGATGGCAGAACTTTGGAAAGTCTTCTGGTTTTGTTTGTTTGTTTTTTTAAATCATGCCAACTGAGCTAATAAGATCTGGACATCCCAGAGAGAGAATAAATATGGGATCATTTTTGCAGAGTTGTATTTTCTTTGTGTCTGCCAGATCTTTCGCTGGCTATTTTTGCCTGTCTGTGTTACGCATTTAGGGCAGACTAGTGACCTGCCCTTATGGTGAGTCATGCAGAAGAGTAAAGGGATACTTTATGAGCTACTCATGCCACACAGCACTGCATGAGGAGGAGAGTCGCTTCATTAGGGCAGCTACTCCCCCTCCTCAGCAGTTGGGTAGTGAATGGTCAGGCAGGGTGGGGGGAAATGGGTGAATGTTTGGCTGAGCAGGGTGGGGTTGGTGGAATACTCTGCTACTGAGAAGGAGGATTAGCAGTTTACTATTCCTCTGATGCAAGGGAGCAACCAGAGTTGTGGGTGTGACTCTGGGAATCAAAATGTCTACCCTGGTCTGCCATAGCTATTGTAATGTCTCAATCTGGCTCTTGGGCCCAGCACCAAGGGCCCTATATCCTGAACAGATCCTCTAGGTTCCATTGTAATACAACTAAAATAATAACTTCCCTGGCCCTTCTATACACTTAAAAAGGAAAACAATCTGAGAGGCTCCTCTCCAAACATTCACGTTGTGCTATATTGTGGGAAGAAGGGAGCATTTTAGGGGAAAAGTTAATAAGAACCACAATCAATAACTCTGACCACTACAAAAGTCTCTTGGGTTGTAGGTTGATGGACAGAGAAATATGATTTTGAGATTATATACAATTTCATTTCTTTTGATTCCTAATCCATCTTCTGGCTGGGGTATTTTAGGTTCAGTAGCATATCTGGCTTTATAATCCTTCCTCTTCAGGGGATCCCAGGGAGGGCTTTTTAAGTAGGTGTTTTGGAAATAAAAAGGGTGTAGTGATCTTCAAGAAGGTTGGCTCCAAATTGCACCCAGCGCAGATGCCCAGAGAAGCAGAGACCAAAGCCAACCCCTGTTCGTACTCGTCAAAGTTTAATTTTGAGAATGTTGGGTTTTAATTTGGCACACAGCATGCCTCCCAACCACAGAATGAAAGTCTGGGCAGGGGATTCAAGTCTCAGCTGGCATGTGCAGCTTCTCAGCTGTGGAAGCAAAAAAATAAAATGCAGTACGGAAGAGACAGGAAGAGAAGCACTTTAGTGCTGGATTTCCAAGTCTGTTCTGCTTTCTAGATCCCATAGTTTAAGGGGCTTCTAAATACTTTGAAGCTTCTGCCTGTTGAGTGTTTTCCTTTTGTGGTTTCAGAGATTTGAGGCTTTTATTTGAATATATAACTAGAGATCTTATTTTGTTATGTGCAAGAGCTTGTAGCTTGAGTTCAATCAGAGGTAGGTGTTAGTGCATGCCTGAAATCTGCAAATTCTTTCAATGATCTTCTCGATGAAGGAAGACAGATTGAGGATGTAATTAGGTCCCCATCCTGCAAGCTGACCTGGCAAGGGTGGGAAGGGATCATTACAACCATGCAGATACCCTTTGAAACCAGTCGGTGGCTCTTTACAGATGCTTGCATGGATTAGCTTGCAGGATCAGGGCCTGTGTATATAGCACCTCTTCTGATACTCTTTTTTGTATCAGACTTTGTGCACTGTCTCTTATAGCGCTTGCTGAAAATTTTGCTCAGGTGTTCAATTAGTTATTGGCTTTAGAAGAGTCAATATCAGAGATAAAGTCCAGCATTGAGATGCTAATATGGTTTGAAAACAGCAGGGTCTGAACACCTTGAAAAGTCACTTTGCGTGGGATGCCAAGGAGAGACTAGAAAGGTCAGAGGTACGCATTTTTTCCTCGTTCCCCTCCCAGTGGAAGTGCCTATTCCCTGAAATTAATTGCAAACTGTGGCAGAATACAGAGCGTGAGCGTAATGTGTTCCCTGCATGGAACACCACTTAATAGTAATAGTAATTAATTAGCAATAGACACTTGCAAACAGTTTTGTTTTAATAGTAGTGCCTGCCTTCTACTGGTTAAGGGCTTCTCAGGGTTTACTACTTTAATTAAGCGAATATAATGCTGCTGGCAGGTATTGGATTGACAGCTCTGCCGAATGGAACCTTCTGTTTATCCGTCAAACAAGCAGCAGTAACAGCATGGATGTCATAAGGTATGTCTACACTACGAAATTAGGTCGAATTTATAGAAGTCGGTTTTTTAGAAATCGGTTTTATATATTCGAGTGTGTGTGTCCCCACAGAAAATGCTCTAAGTGCATTAAGTACATTAACTCGGCGGAGTGCTTCTACAGTACCGAGGCAAGCGTCGACTTCCGGAGCGTTGCACTGTGGGTGGCTATCCCACAGTTCCCGCAGTCTCCGCTGCCCATTGGAATTCTGGGTTGAGATCCCAATGCCTGATGGGGCTAAAACATTGTCGCGGGTGGTTCTGGGTCCATATCGTCAGGCCCCCGTTCCCTCCCTCCCTCCATGAAAGCAAGGGCAGACAATCGTTTTGCGCCTTTTTTCCTGGGTTACCCGTGCAAACGCCATACCACGGCAAGCATGGAGCCCGCTCAGCTCACTGTCACCGTATGTCTCCTGGGTGCTGGCAGACGTGGTACTGCATTGCTACACAGCAGCAGCAACCCATTGCCTTGTGGCAGCAGACGGTACAGTAGGACTGGTAGCCGTCATCGTCATGTCCGAGGTGCTCCTGGTCGCCTCTGTGAGGTCGATCAGGAGTGCCTGGGCAGACATGGGCGCAGGGACTAAATTTGGAGTGACTCGATCAGGTCATTCTCTTTAGTCCTGCAGTCAGTCCTATTGAACCATCTTATGGTGAGCAGGCAGGCGATACGGATTGCTAGCAGTCCTCTTGTACCATCTTCTGCCGGGCAGGCAAGAGATGAGGATGGCTAGCAGTCCTATTGTACCATCTTCTGCCGAGCAGCCATGAGATGTGGATGGCTTGCAGTCCTTCTGCACAGTCTGCTGTCAGCCAAAGATGTAAAAGATAGATGGAGTGTATCAAAACAAGAAATAGACCAGATTTGTTTTGTACCCATTTGCAACCCCCGCCCCCCCGTCTAGGGGACTCATTCCTCCAGGTCACACTGCAGTCGCTCACAGAGAAGGTGCAGCGAGGTAAATCTAGCCATGTATCAATCAGAGGCCAGACCAACCTGCTTGTTCCAATAAGAACAATAACTTAGGTGCACCATTTCTTATCGGAACCCTCCGTGAAGTTCTGCCTGAAATACTCCTTGATGTAAAGCCACCCCCTTTGTTGATTTTAACTCCCTGTAAGCCATGTCGTCAGTCGCCCCTCCCTGCGTCAGAGCAACGGCAGACAATCGTGCATCTGAGTTGAGTGCTGTCCAGAGCAGTCGCAATGGAGCACTCTGGGATAGCTCCCGGAGGCCAATACTGTCAAATTGTGTCCACAGTACCCCAAATTCGACCCGGCAAGGCCGATTTAAGTGCTAATCCACTTGTCAGGGGTGGAGTAAGGAAATCGATTTTAAGAGCCCTTTAAGTCGAAATAAAGGGCTTCATCGTGTGGACGGGTGCAGGTTTACATTGATTTAGCTCTGCTAAATTTGACCTAAAGTCCTAGTGTAGACCAGGGCATAGACACTCTGCTCCCTTTAAAGCCCACTGGACGGGGGCAAACCTCCAGCTGGAGTTTTTGGATAGGGATGTGGGCTGCAGATTTTAAACACTAATTTCAAAGAAGTATTCATAGTAGGGATGGTCACAGTTGTTTTATAGGGTGTGGTTTAATGGATAGAGCACTGGACTGGGACACAGGAGACCTGAATCCACCTGCATTTTATTCCCAGTTCTGCCACTGACTTGCTGGGTCACCTTGGGCAAGTCACTTTGGCTCTCTGTGCCTTAGTTTCCCCATGTGTAAAATGAGGATAATGATACTGACATCCTTTGTGGAGCACTTTGAGATCTACTGATGAAAAGCGCTCTATCAGAGGTGGTATTATTATTATTATTTATTATTTTATTATTATTATAAGACTCACATTTTAAGTCAGGGTAATGAAGCGTTTGAACAACGTACTTAGGGAGTAGTGGATCTGCCGTCAGCTGAAGTCTTTAGATCAAGACTGAATGTCTTTCTAAAAGGTATATGAGGGGTCAAACAGAAGCGATGCAGGAATTACCAAGAGAAGTTCTATGGCTTGTGTTGTGCAGGAGGTCAGACTAGATGATCATAATGGTCCACTATAGCCTTAAAATCTATTAATCTAATTATCAACCCAAGCACAAACCCTTTCAAAAGTTGGACTGGGACATAGTCTTGGTACTTATATGGACCCTTATCTTTATATATCAAAGTACCTCATTTATGCATTTAGTTTTACAGTAGGGAAGGATTATAATCCGCATTATATGGAGAAATAGCAAAATTAAGTGATTTTCCTAAGGTCAGACAGAGACTGTTATAGAGCCAAGAACTGAACCTAAATCTTCTCAGTACTAGTCCAATGCTTTGGCCACAAGATGATCCTTCCTTGGATCCTCATTCTGTTTTGGAGGGACCGTGAAGAAAGGAGCAGAAATAAAAATTCTAAAGAAAAATATAAATACATCTGTGTATCTTATACTGTGGTCCAACTTGTACTAGCGGGGCATCTTTTGGACTTTGTTACCCTATAGTTCTGGGATGTGTTTAGCAAACTGAGTCACCCTTGGAAGGAAAAACTGGGTTAAATTGGAGAATGAGGGGCTAAAAAAAGATTCATGGACATACTATAATGCTGCAGACCTAACCCCCTCTCCCCACCCCCACACCCTCTGCCCCCGCCCCCCCCCAGCCCCCCCAAAACCAACCCAAACAAACATCCGGAACTTCTGTGAGGTTCAGCCGGGCCTGGAGAAGGTCCAAATGTGAACAATCAGAGGCAGACATGGAGGCTGCTGGAACAAGAAGAAATGTCATTATTTATGGTGACAGGTTAGGAAGCAAAACAAAGAAAAGAGACCAGTCTATCACTGTGTGTCTGGGCACTTGTACTGTCACTCATTAGTTTCTTATCTGTCACTTCTCCGTTCTCTGGGCTGATGTAGTACCAGGGGACTGAAACAGGGTTCGTGCCTTTTAGCGAAGGAAGTTGTTGAGGGTCCTTTGTAAAGCAAATGAGGGAAGGAGCTTGAGAGGCCTTGTAGGGTCGTGCACAGGACTAGGATATTTGCTTTCTGTTCCTGGCTCTTCCACTGACCTGCTGTGTGACCTTGGGCAAGTCACTTCCCCTCTCTGTGCTTGTTTCCTCTCCCATCATTTGCCTCTCTCATCTAATTAGATGATAAGCACCACGGGGAAGAGTCTGTCTCTTACTAGGGTATTTTATAGCACAATGGTCCCCTAGATCAGTGGTTCTCAAACTGTTGTACTAGTGACCTCTTTCACATAGCAAGCCTCTGAGTGTGACCCCCCCCCTTATAAATTAAAAACGCTTTTAAATATATTTAACACCATTATAAATGCTGGCTGCAAAGCTGGGTTCGGGGTGGAGGCTGACAGCTCGTGACCCCCCCCCCATGTAATAACCTCGGAACTCCCTGAGGGGTCCCGACCCCCATTTTGAGAACCCCTGCCCTAGATAGCAAAAAGAAAAGGAGTACTTGTGGCACCTTAGAGACTAACCAATTTGAGCTGAAGTGAGCTGTAGCTCACGAAAGCTTATGCTCAAATAAATTGGTTAGTCTCTAAGGTGCCACTAGTCCTCCTGTTCTTTTTGCGAATACAGACTAACACGGCTGCTACTCTGAAACCTGCCCTAGATGCTATTGTAATTCAAATAATGATAAATAGGAGTGGGGGGAAGAAAGGGAAAGGTGGGGCTGAGACAGGAGCAGCTTTAGCAGAAATAGAGTAGTAGAGACTCTTAAAACATGTATTTAGATCAGCTGGTTCATTCTGTCTCCCAACCTGAGGAGGAAATGGGACAGCTTGGTGGAGGGGGAGTTTAAAGTGAAATGCTTTCTGTGAGTGCATTGTCATGCCTCCCGAAGAGGCAGTGCCAGGGAGATGGGAGGAGACCCAGTTGAGGGACTGATGGATGGCATTTGACTGAAGGACAGAGAGAAGGCACTGCGTGTTTTCCCTTTTGTAGCAGTTACATGCCCAGAGGGGAAAAGGTACCTCTCAAGCACACCACTGCTGCAACTGCCTCCGTCAGGAGAATGCTCTCCCGTGCCTCATCTAGGAGGCAGTGCAGTCTAGGGCTTTGTCGTCACTAGGAAGAAAGGTGGGTGTGTACTACACGTTAGCTAGCGCATGGTAAAATGCTGATGTGGACAAGGCAGCTGTAGTTTTCACATATTGGCTGGCTAAGTTAAATCCACAATACCAGTCTGGGTAAGGTGTCAGCAGCAGGAATCAAACTCAGGACTTCTGTATCTAAAACTGAGTGACTATGTCTTGAGCCAAAGACCCAGCTCTGTTAACACCAAGACTGCATGGGGGCAGCAAGAAGCCACACCGGGTAAGCATGGGTTACGCTATCAATGCCCTGATGATGTTCCACTCAGTAATTTCCTGGGTCTCAGTCCTGTTCCCTGTTGACGAGTAGGCACATCACAGAGTAGCCACATCACATCATAATCGCCACCTGTGGTAGCTTTGCTGGCAGTCAACAGACAAGCCAAGGATTGAAAAAGTCAAGGAGACTGAACTCTTCTCTAGTCCCTGCAAGTCAGGGTCGATACTAATTGATGGCATGCCTTCAGAGGGGCATGCACCGTCACTGCCCATGCTGTGAGTGTTCTGTGTATGGAGAACTTCCATCTGCATGGCTGTCATTTGACAGCTTCCCTGAGCATTAATGGGGGAAAGCTCAGCAAAGGGGCGGTATAAGATCTATACACTACTAAATGTTCACTTAACCCTGGGGGTGGAGTGTTTCATAGACTTTTCATTGGCCCTTTGCATAGGAGGAAATGGTATCGCCAATTCGTATTTAAAAGTTTGCAATATTTTTAAAAGGAAAAGGGATAGCCCATTACAAACTCTCTACAAAGGCATAAGCACAGAATAAAAGCATGAAGAGGCTGATAATGATTGCAGGAAGCTGCCCATTTGCAGCACTGTTTTGCTTTACAACTAAGGGAGCACGAGCAGAAGATTTGCATTGTTGTTGTTCTTATTGAAACAGATTAAAAGGAGGGAAAGAAACACCATCTTTTCATTAAAACAAAAAGAAAATGTTTGTAAATGACCTCAAAACCACCTCACCTCCCGATCTCCCTATCAGCACCAATGTTTTGTTATTTCCGTGACTGTAACTAAATCCATTTGCTAATTTGCACTCCAGGTAATACTCAAGATGCCCTGGCAGCTGTAAATTCTACACATGAAAGGCTTCACATTTTCATTTAGATGCAGCTTACGTGTTTAGGAGAAAGTCTTTCTCCTGTAGTAGCCAATTCTGGCCTCCCTTTTTTAATCACATCTCCACATAATCATTGGTGAATAGTGCAGGTGATTATGTGCATAATCTCCCCGCGCATGAATGGATGCTCTCTTGAATAACACTGTCCGCTTTCGCTTGTCATCCCAGACGTGGCAGAGTTAGACTCGTGTTTAATTAAAAAATGGGGTGCAATAGCCTATCCCCAAGGCAAACTTTCTCTCTCTTGGATACGTTGTCTGCTTTGATAATGCATTTCCATTCCATAGATATATATTCAGCCTCACCTCTGCTTTCCCGTAGTTTTTAAAGAGGATTGTGGTGGAGGAGAATAGGCACTGCATATAGAAAGGAATCTCATAATCCCAGGGGAAGGAATAGCTGTGGAGACAACCTCTGTGGCAGTTAGGGTCCCTTTTGGGTACCATATGCATCTGCTGTTAATTCAGTGGACAATGGTATGTCAGCAGTAACAGGTTGATACTTTCAGTCATCCTGGTCTGAGGCTACATCTGTTCGCCTTTAACCTTGTCCCCCTGCACTAAGGGCAGGGAGTATAACACTTGCCCTCATCCCTTGTAGGCTGCCTGGGATACTGATGCTAATTTGGCAAACAGTGGAACAGAATGGAGCACAGGGAAAGGAAGATGGGACAGATGAGAGGGGAGGTGAAGAGGAGAGAGGGTGCTACCATACTTACCATATAATTCAGAAGAACTCCTGAGTTTTAAAGCGACAGTGATGGACGGTTTTAAGAATACATGACTTTCTTGGCCTAAGTAGGGTGAGGACACAACCTTTTAAGCTTGCGTTCTGCTATTATAAATAGGTGTAATCACCACCTCTCCCAGTGTCTGTTTTAAAACCTGATGGCTCAACCACCTGCCAGAGACAGCTACTTTGATAGAAAGCCAGGCTATAGATGAGAACATTGGATTCGGCATCTGAGATCTGGGGCAGACTATTAGAACTCTACAACATACATTTTCCAACGAGAATGCATTTTAAAATCTGGCATTATTATTATGATCATTTCCATTTTCTCTCCTGTCTTTTTGGAAGAAAGAACAAACACTCACTTTTAAGTAATGAATGAAGGTATTTGATGCAAAATGAGGAATCACTGAAGCCTGTTGCTATGTCACAGCCCTTCAGAACTGCTCCTGGTCATCATGTGTACTCTTATCGCTCCCTGTTGATTTTCCCCATAGTAGATGCTATTAAAAATTCATCATTCCCTTATTACTATTAATAATTATATGTGCTGTGGTAGAACCTAAAGGCCCCCCAAAAGGCCAAGGCCCCATTCCATTGTAGTAAACAGTCCCTGCCTCAGAGAATTTACACTCTAGGTAAGACAAACAAAGGAAATATTCTCCCCATTTTACATCCTGGAGACTGAGGCAGAGAAAGATAAAAGTCTCAGGGAGTCACTCTGGTCATCTGTGTCAGAGCTGGGAACAGTAGCCAGATCTCCTGAGCTTTAGTTCAGTGTCTCAACTGCAAGACTATCCTTTGTCTCAAAATTTGTTGTTCTTGGGTGCCTCTCAGTAACCTTATTTGTGCTTATCCTGGGAAGATACCATAGTCACTGTAAAGCGGCAAAATAGTCATTACCATGGAAAATTCAGCATTGCATTATATTACCCAATATTTAGCATTACGCCTGGTCAAAAATGTGGAATATTTTTCATGAAAATATTTGATTTTTTTTTTAAAACAAAATTTAGAATTTTCAAAAATATGTTCAACCAGCTCTAAAATGCCCCCAAAACAACAAAATGACAAAACTTGAAAAATTCTGGTCAGCTCCAGTAGCCCCAGAATGGCAGCTAAGGTGGCACATATGATCTCTCCTTTTGTATGGAATGGGAAATAATTCCAGAATGGTAATGATTTTTCAGTGGTGTCCGGTGTCTATGTCACTCCACTCAAGCCTGGTCTACATTTTAAAGTTTTATCTGAATAACTATTTGGGTTAGGGGGGGCAATTTATTTATTTATACCAAAATAATTATATCTCTACAATCCCTGGTGTGGCTTCAGCTACAACCGTATAAAGCTGATTTATACAAGTAAAATTATTCCTTCTCTGGTATGGGAATAATTATACCCGGATAAATCACCTTTATACCAACATAACTGCATGCACACTAGGAGGCTGTACTGCTTTAGTTGCATCAGGGAAGTGCTACAACTTTTCAGTGTAGACAGTCCTTCAGTTGAATTCTGACTGAAAGGGTCACACACCATCCCTTGAAAACTTTACAGTTTTGCTAACTTCTTGGAGAACAATCGTCCCAACCCCACCTCAGGGTTGAGATTAGAGGGCTCTTCTTTGCAACAACATTCCAGATAGCCTGCTTTTGTTTTTATAGCACCTTGTTCATCGCCGATCTAAAAGTCTGTCATAACAAGGCTCTATAAATTACTGCCAGTGCTTGCCACTTACCACCTACAGTCTTTCTGTAATGATATATGGCCCATAAATCTTACTGACACCCCTTTTCCACTGCTGTCTCTAATATGCTCTTTCTCTCTACTTCCCTCTCCCTCAGACTAAGAAGTCTGGTGTTTCCACCAAAATGAAAAAAGGGATACAATGGCATGTAATCAAATGTAATCAGAACTCGTGCGGAACCCAAATATTGTAAGTCAATCAGCATTGGCTGTGGAGTTCTGCTTTCAGTACTTCACATGTTAAGAATTGCTGAAAGATTGGCCAGTGGACGCATGTTCTTTAACAAAATGTGTGCAGCAAAGATGGTTCTGGGAGCTCTCACAATCCTGTTCACTGTGTATTTCTCCTTGTTGTTGGATTTGTATCTTGGGGAGGTGGTCGCTTCAGACTGAGTCAGATTCAACACTGGATTAACTGGGTGTTGCAAGAGCTGCACTTGATTATGATAGCAATGAATCTGACTCTGCAGATCTATTTCAAGTGCAGAACATACACACATATAGACACACACAAGTATATGAAAATTAATTTTATTGCACAATACATACTGTAAAAATTACTGAATGAAAGATATTCTCTTAGCAGGAAAAATTACACAGAAATGATTTGTTCAATAGTTACCCAAGGTGTCTTTTCATTAATTAGCCTCTGTCACTTATTATTTTTTATTTATTTTACTTTTTTTTTTCTTTTCATTTTTTCTACTTTGACAGCAAATGCCTCTGCTGGCTGCAGCTAGATCAGTACCTAAGGCAGGATCTAAACTTAAGTTTTACCAGAATTACTATGCCAATATTTTTTACCAAAATAGAAATATTGGGATAAGCCCTGGTGTGGCTGCAGTTATACTGATATAAAGGTGACATAGGCCAGGCCCACACTAGAAACACTTTACCAGTATAGGATTACTGGTGTGCTATACCAGAAAAGCCCTCCTAGTGTGGACACAGCTGTACCAACAAAGCTGCACTTTATACCAGTATGGTAAAACTACCCCCATGAGTGAAATAAGCTGGACAAGTAAAAGTGCAATACCCTATGCTACACTACACTGGGGACTTCTGCCAGAGCAGCCATGTCCATCAGAGATCACCCTTTATCATGCCTCTGACCAGTGTAGCTAAACTGGGACCATCACAGCTACAACAATGCTGCATACAATATAGCTAAAAAGGCAGAAGTCTGTACTGCATCCATAGCCTCATATTGGTATAGTTGTTTCCCCTTCCCATACAAGAATAGCTATACCAATATAAAGCACCTTTATACTGATATATCTGTCCACATGATGGGCGTTGTGCCACTTCAACGACATTTGGATACTTTTTTTTGTTCTCCGTTCAACTTGTTGTAAATTCAGCTTCGTGAGAAGAAAAAAGAAAACAGAAACAAGATCTTCAAAACTTTGAAAATCCAGTTTCGTCAAATTCATTCCAGGATAATTCCACCCCTGGGGCTTTAGTCTCCAAGAAGTAAGATCAATTCATGGTAATCACACCTACTTTATTTGCATTGGTGCACTAGTAAAAGACTCCTATTGTATTGAACAAAAAATGCCATTTGGGAAACTTGCTTGAAGAAGATAGAATCAATAGCTCAGTAAGATGCTGAATTGCTGTTATTCAGAATGTACACTGGATTAATTTAACCCTTTACAATCTGCAGCAGCCAGTAATAATAAATCTTAGTCTGAACCACCTTGATATAACAATAATAGTTTTGCCATGCTGTTCCCTGAAATGTAGAAATAACAAAGCCCAAAATAGTGCAGCAGGGAGTTGATCATCCTCCTTTATACAACCCCTGTTAGACGTCACCTGGAATACTGCATTCTGTCTTGCATACCTCAATACCAGAAAGACACAGACTAAATGAGAGGAATTGACATAAGAGGAACCGGTTATATGAGACACATTAAAGGTACTTAATATGTGTAACTTGGCTAAGGAACAACAAAGGAGTTGGAGGGGCCTAGAGAATATAACCAGACTTGGAAGCTGCAGAAGGGAGTAAAGAGGAGTAAGGCATCATCTCATTCCAATGCACAGGGTATGTGACTCATGGTACCAGTGTAGGGAGGAAGGCAGCTTCCATGGGGCTCCTACATTCCCCACCACCTGTGCAAATGGACTGGAGTCAAAACTTTTCCTCACAGCAGGCATAGCTAGACTGGCGTGCTGGGGTATGTATGCTATATAGATATAGGCTCACCTCAGGGCACTACTGTATTAATTTGATGGAATAAAGGGGCGCAGAGAGTCAACAGTGTAAACATGACCTTGAAACTGTTCAACATTAAACAGTGTTAAACAAGTTTCTGTATACAGAGACCTCAGTCTGCTTAATACCATGGCAAACACACCCACTAAAAATCCTTTTAACCCTTTATTAAAGATATAGGAAAGCAGGGAAAACAGTTAAAGCATTTGAAATGTAAAGTATTAATTAAGGCTTTCACTGTAACAACACCCCTTGTTCCCGTTAGCTGTAGAGATTATTTTGGGGGGACGGGTGGAATCTTGTCTGACTGTCTCTTAGCTGATATTAAAGATGACAATAACTGTCCCTTTTGGGGAAAAGAGAAGAGGCTAGTTCAGATGGGCTGGAGGTGGTGGTGTTGCTGTTGTTAACGTCCAATCCCATTTCCTCAAAGACAAAACAAGACATACGCACGCAAAAGGGACAGACAGAAGAGCAGCGAAGATTGAAAATGCAGCATTTGTCTCTGGTGCTGACTTTCACTTGCAGCCTCGCTTCTGGGAAAACACAGTGCCGGGACATGGTATATCAGCCACTCCAAGACTTGACAAACTTTTACCAGCATTGGCCTTTTTAGGGCGTTGCGTTTAGCTGTCTCTTTCCGGTCACAGGCTTATAGCAGTGTTGCAAAATATAAAGACTTAGCTGGCTAGGCCAGACTTTTAGTAGACAGAAGGAAAAAAGGAGAGGGATAGGAAAGAGATTAAATAAAATGGGGAAGCAAAAAGGACCCGCTAGGTGGAGCTAGGGTGTGACAAAGTCTCACATCCCAGGCAGTTTAGGGATTTGGCTGAAGCCAACAGAGGTGGCAGCGTCATCTGGCTCCCTCTCGCTGGCCCACTCTGCTCAGCCCATCTCTTAGGATTAGGATGAAGATGGTCTGGCATCTAGGAGAGGATGGGGGTGATATCCATGATGGTGAAGCTTCCTCATTCCCCTTGTCTTTCAGTCAGCCAGCATTTTGGTCGCCACCTCCTCATTTCCCCAAAATAACTCTTCTGTAAGGACCCCAAAAGGGAGCAATGGGTGGAAGAGCCAGTCCTTTCGCTATTTTGTCCATTAGCTCTGACATCAATTTTGGCCCCGATGATTTCTAGTCCCCCATATATTTTGATTACGGGCATGCAATCCTTAATGCAATCCTTGAGTTATATCTGGAGGCCTCTTTATTTGGACTAATTCAGTCTTCTTTTTGTCTTCATTTTGCACCTTTTCCCATCAGTGTCTATCGTGATAGGTTATTGTGGCATTTTCTGAACTTTTATTCCCTTTTTACAGTGGAGCTCACAATTAGGGTAAATTTGTAGGTCCCGTTATCACAACAGCACTTACCCCATGGAGCAGAGATTCAGAGACACAGTGTGCTTCCCAGGCTGCTCCTGGGGCAGCACAATAACACACTGCCCCGATCTGGCACTCATGGTAAAGCCACGATGGAGCAAAAAGGATAGGGAGGAATTTTTTTAGGGTGACATGAGGGTGGAACTAGGAGGGATGGACTTAAACTAAGGTAAGGAAAAATATAACCTGACTGGGGAGAACTTCCCAAGTGTCAGAGTAGCAGCCTTGTTAGTCTGTATTCGCAAAAAGAAAAGGAGTACTTGTGGCACCTTAGATTTCACACTTGGGAAAATAAATTTGTTAGTTTCTATCTGAGCGTGAAAGTCTCCCAAGTGAAACAGTGGAAGCCACATGATTTGAGAAACCGAAAATAGATGAATATACTATGAGAACAATCTTGCAGTGAGACTTGAGATGGAATCATGGTTCTCTACAGCTCTGTAATAGGTTGGCAGAATTTTCCTGCGGCAGGTGCTGGAGCCCTGCAAGAGGTGAGGGGTAATTGTCAGCTGATTGGGAGCACGTGTGGGACATTGTGGCTGGGCGAAAGAGGATGGATCACTTGCTGATTACCTGTTTATTCCCTCTGAAGCACCTGATATTGGGCTAGAAGGACCTTTGATCTGACCCAGTATGGCCATTCCTATGTTCATTAGACTGTCTAGAAGGCGGAAGTAGCTCTCTGTCAGAGGAGAGTCTCTGGGACTGCTCTGGCAGTGGAAAGAGAATTGAAAGTGGAAAGTCCCCTTTACCCTGCAAGAATAGTGTAAAGGGGCCTGTCATAAATATAAAGGGAAGGGTAACCACCTTTCTGTATACAGAACTATAAAATCCCTCCTGGCCAGAGGCAAAACCCTTTCACCTGTAAAGGGTTGAGAAGCTAAGATAACCTCGCTGGCATCTGACCAAAATGACCAATGAGGAGACAAGATACTTTCAAAGCTGGAGGGGGGGAGAAACAAAGGTTCTCTCTGTCTGTGTGATGCTTTTGCTGGGAACAGAAAAGAAATGGAGTCTTAGAACTTAGTAAGTAATCTAGCTAGATATGCATTAGGTTCTGTTTTGTTTAAATGGCTGATAAAATAAGCTGTGCTGAATGGAATGTATATTCCTGTTTTTGTGTCTTTTTGTAACTTAAGATTTTGCCTAGAGGGATTCTCTGTTTTGAATCTGATTACCCTGTAAGGTATTTACCATCCTGATTTTACAGAGGTGATTCTTTTACTTTTTCTTTAATTAAAATTTCTTCTTTTAAGAACCTGATTGCTTTTTCATTGTTGTTAAGATCCAAGGGTTTGGTCTGTGTTTACCTATGCAAATTGGTGAGGATTTTTATCAAGCCTTCCCCAGGAAATGGGGTGTAGGGCTAGGGGGGATATTTTGGGGGGAAGACATCTCCAAGTGGGCTCTTTTCCTGTTCTTTGTCTAACACGCTTGGTGGTGGCAGCATAGGGTTCAAGGACAAGGCAAAATTTGTACCTTGAGGAAGTTTTTAACCTAAGCTGGTAAGAATAAGCTTAGGGGGTCTTTCATGCAGGTCCCCACATCTGTACCCTAGAGTTCAGAGTGGGGAAGGAACCTTGACAGGGCTTCAGGGTATGTCTACACTTGGAGCTTAGGGTGAGATTTCTAGCTCGTGTAGACATAGTCATGCTAGCTGTTATCGAGGCCGCACGCTAAAAGTAGCAGTGTAGCCGAGGGCTACGCAGGCAGTGGCAAGCAGAAGCCCAGGCTAGCCACGCGAAGTACAAGCCTGCCTGAACCTCATGAGTATATACACAGCATGGTTGACCCATGCCGCTGCTTCCAATGATGCTATGGCCACGTTGCTGTCTTTTAGCATGCCAGCTCGATGAGAGCTAGCGTGAGGATGCCTACGCGAACTGGGAATCGCACCCCCAGCTCCCACTGTAGGCATGCTTACAGTGCACGTGAGACTCCGGCTCACAGATCCTTAGGGATGGATCCCTAGAAGCAGCCAGGCACGGGGAAAAGACCGAGGGTAGATCTACACGTAAAACACCACAGCGGCACAGCTGCAGCACTTCAGTGAGGACTCTGTCTATGCGGATGGGAGGGTTTCTCCCATTGGTGTAGATACTCTACCTCCCCAAGA
This sequence comes from Natator depressus, assembly GCF_965152275.1. Taxonomy (NCBI): domain Eukaryota; kingdom Metazoa; phylum Chordata; order Testudines; family Cheloniidae; genus Natator; species Natator depressus. Next base: position 3,259,661 of record NC_134259.1, read on the forward strand.
GGCGATAGCTATGTCAACAGGAGAACTCTCCCATTGATTTAGCATTGTCTACACCAGGGGCTAGGTCAGTTTACCTGAGTTGCTCAGGGTGTGGATTTTTCACACCGCTGAGTGACATAGTTATACCAACCTAGTTTCCGACTGTAGTCCCGGTCTTAAGCTGGGGGTTTGCGTCATGTTAATTTTCAATTACTTTTTAAAAAATCAGATCAGATCCTGATCAAGATGGGAGACAGAAGGTTCTGCAGAGATTTTATTTCCTTTTTTAAAAAAAAATAAAAAAATCAAGTTTATAGTTCCGAAAGAAAAATCTATTACAGAGCGGCATTGTATATTTTAACCAATCATCTGGAGGGACACAAATAGGGGAGCACAAAATTCAAATCCATCATTGTCAAGGGCTGGCAAAAATGTGACCATTCTTGATTTCTTCCTGAGTAATTTGAAAAGTTAAGTGGATTCCAAGCAGAGCAATTAACGGGGCTGATGTGACTGCGATAAAAAGTAGCCAATTCCCGTGAAAGAAACGGACTATTGTTAACAATAAATAAATAAATAAAAAGGACTCTAGAATGGTCCTTATGGGAAAATCAATTCAAGGGAATAATACCAGCGTAGACGCCAGGAGAAACGATTAAATTAATTGATGCCTAATTTTATAAATAATTCATGAGCTGGAAACTGGACAGCAAAAGGGAGGTTCACAATTCCTAATTTAAAAATCAGCTAGAGCATTTCTGGATTGTTGTGTTGACTTGCCCAGCTATCTGGCTAGCAACATACAGGATGGGACTTCTGTGTAAAACCTTTCTGAAGCTGCAATGAAAGGATCCTGTGTGTTGGTGGGAAAATCCACGTATTAGCTGCGGTTGTTTGGCAGCTTCCTAGCAGCAGTTCTCCATTTATTTTGTTGTGAATTAGCATGACTAAATCAGCACAGCAGTATAATTAAAGTGGTACAATGTCCCATACTGCCAGTGTAGATACAGTTATATTTGTGTTTTATACTATATAAAGCATGGTATTAAAAATAAAGCTGGTTGAAATGTCCCAAATTTCCAGTTTTCAATCATTTTTTTGTCAAAAATTTGATTATTGACCAAAAAAACCTCCAAACCCAGGAAGATGTTCAGGCTAATTGAGAATAAGGGGCCATCACATACAGATGTCCTTACTGTCCTTCTCTGACACACACAAGCTTTTTCCCCTCCCCTCATCTCTGCCTAGGTAGATTTACAGCAATTCTGCATTTTACCTTAGCCCGTTTGGTCTCGGCATAGAGAAATCTGTTTCAGTTTTTAACACACGATGGTGTAAACTGATGTGATATTAATCTTGAGGCAATTAAGATGCAAAATTATCATGCTTAGTGCTACCCATGTCTTGGTGAGAACCAAAATTCAGGTACCCCAAAATTATTAAAAGAGAAAATGTCTATGCAAGTTTAAAGCACCTTCTCAATTGACTGCAGACTGGACACATTAATATTGCTAATATTGACTGGTCTTTTAAATCTCCATTCCTTTCCAATGGGAAACAACATTCTAATGCCATTTTGAGCGATATTTCTTTGAGCTATACAAACCCTGTTAATTTCTGATGAGAGCATAGTCAGATGATCTGGCAAACACTGGGTGTCATGATTAATCTGACCGCAGAGCTATTTTTGTTACTGTTGTTGCCCCGAACAGCTAGTCAAAGTTCAGAGCACTGGGGAGGTTTCAGTTGTGAGTAGAAATTGATAATAGTATCTGGTATTTTCTTTGATGCAATCTTGTTTATTTACAAGGAATATACAAAGTCCTGCTGCCGTGAATGCAGACAGAACCCAAACCAAAATAAAGTTGTTTCTTTACTTGCATCTCCAATTCTGTTTATCCAGCACCAGACCCAAAAGTTCTCCGTCTAGCTTCTTCCAGGGTTATACACCAGACTGCTGCTTGGCTTTCCTGCTCTCCCCCTGAGTCTGTTTCTTTTCTGCCTGGCGCACCCCAACTGGAGTCTTCCACACCCACAGACACACACACATACAGCTGGTCAGAACAATACCCAGTGGAATGCTCCACCCAGATATTGCTAGTTTTGAGGCAGACTCCATTATGCCTTGTTTTAGGTGTGGCCCCATATTTGTGTCTCTCTCTCTCTCTCTCTTTTTTTTTAATAACTGTCTTAAAAGGAGGACGTGGTCATACCTCAGTTGCAACAAGGTTTTAACTGAACTAATAACAAAGTTTAACCTAGCTCACAACAATACAGTGTCCAGAGTAGAGTCAGGGAAAGCAAGTACTTAAATGTTCAACATTATTTTAAGCAAAGGAGCATTAGCTGGGCAATGAACGCATTATAGATCTCTCTCTGAAGTTTGCGCACATATAGCGATGGAGAATGTTTAGCAGGAGGCTGTATAGCATAATCCTTTGCATATTTGGGGGAAATTACAGGGTCTTCTCCTTCCTTTTTTTCTGGAGCTCTGGGGGTGGGGATGGGGGCTTGGGAATCATATGTACTTTTATTTTGCGACTGAGGCGGGAGGGCACCTGATAAGTCTTCAAATATGTTAGGGGCTGTTATAAAGAGGACTGCGATTGATTGTTCTCTGTGTCCACTGAGGGTAGATGAGGAAGTAAAGGGCTTAATCTGCAGCAAGGGAGATTTAAGTTAGATATGAGAAAAACTTTCTAACTCTAAGAAGAGTTAAGTTCAGGAATAGGTTATCAAAGGAAGTTGTGGAATCCCCATCATTGGAGTTTGTCTAACCTGTTCTTAAAAACTACCTGTCACAGATGGTGTCAATTTATTTAGTTCTGCCTAAGTGCAGAGGGCTGGACTAAATGACTTCTTGAGGTCCTTTCCAGCCCTCCATTTCTATGCTTCTATGATTTAGAAAATGGCAACATTCCAGCTTGTCAGATAAAGAAGAGCAAAATGACAAGGAAAAATTGCCATGACATCCTGTCTGTGAGAGTTAAAGCAGTTTGCACTCGTATCACTGATTTTTTAATTCACTTTGTTCAAACGCTCACATTTTTTGCCTGTTACCCATCTTTACTTGTAAAGAGAGAGGTGCCGTTGTCCACTGGTCTACACAGAGTTCAGGAGCTCTGGCTCTAGACTGTCCTTGAGTAAGTCGCTTACCCCCTGAGGTTCTCAACCTTCTTTGAATCATGCCCCACGTTAGCTTTTTAAAAAAATGTTTACGTGAAGCCCACGCCCCCTTACAATAGTGAGAGGGATACTGGCACATAACATTACCAATGTGTCTGTTCTGGAAATTCAGTGCAAATCACTCAAAAAGCAAGTCAAATAGTACTACAAAAACACGTGACCTGTATTAATGCTGCCAGTGTCAGTCAGTGAGAGAATTGACTGCGTGGCTTTGCAGCCTGGCACTTGACCACTTTTACTATAATTACAGAATTATCAGAAAGTGAACCATGCCCCCCTAGAAAGTTTGAGGCTCCCCCAGTTGAGAACCTCTGACTTAACTTCTTTGTTTCCTTGTATGTAAAATGTGGACAACAACCCAAATGTTCAAAAGTGACTTGTCATTTTGGGTTCCTCAGTCAATGGGTGGCCACCTTAAAGGAACTTGGTTTCCAAAGGGCAGATGTCCTAATTAGGCACCCAAAATGACAAGTCACTTTTGAAAATGTAGACCAACAAGTAAATTTGATCTATCCACGTATGGCACCCAGTAGTGTAGCATCTAAGTACCTCGCTATCTTTGATATATTTAACTTCACAATTGCCCTGTGAAGTAGAGAAATACTATGGGATGGAGAATAAGTGAACTCTAATTGGTTAATGTTTTCAAAATACACTGAGAGTGAAAAGTGCTGAGAAGTATTATTAAATCTTTTCTAAGAACCATCTGTTCTCACTGCACTCTGATGTCCACTGCTCTGCACCAGTGAATTAAACAGGAGTTTGTGGTTACTCACTGAGCTTTATGGCATGTTTTTGGTTTGATGTTTTTAGTAGTATTATGTTGCTTTATTTAAATTCTTCAGACTCTCTCAGTGCCAAACTTGTAGCTCTTTGGGTCATCTTCAGGTAATTTATTTGTTTAAATTTGATAAAGTGCCTACCCCAAGTGCTAGGCATTATTCATGATTAAAATCCACAACCAGATAAATGTCTTAGCACAAGGACTATATGTCCAAACACTGTAGAACAGAGCCTATCTAATAGTATGACAACAGTATGTGATCCCTAGATTCGAAGGCTAGAAGGGTCCACTGTGATCCAGGTAGTCTGACCCCCTGTATAATACAGGCCACAGAACTTCCCCAAAATAATTCTTAAAGCAGATCTTTTAGAAAAACATCAATCTTGATTTTAAGATAGAGAATCCACCATCACCCTTGATAAGTTGTTCCAATGGTTAATTACACTCACTGTTAAAAGTGTATGCCTTATTTCCAGTCTGAAGTTCTCTAGCTTCAACTTCCAGCGAGTGGATCATGTTATACCTTTCTAGGTGAGGTTGAAGAGGCCATTTTAAAATATTTGCTCCCCACATAAGTACTCTGTAAACTATAACTAAGTCACCCCTTAACCTTCTCTATGCTAAAGTAAATAGATTGAGCTCCTGGACTCTATGACTCTGAGGCAGGTTTTCTAATCCTTTAATGATGTTCAAGGCTCTTCTCTGAACCCTCTTCAGTTTATCAACATTCTTCCTGACTTCTTCTCTGAGGAATGAAAATGGTGAGCTACATGGATGGAAATTCATTGTAATGCTACATCTACAAATGCAAAGAGAAAGTAAAGATCTGGTCTACACTTAAAACTTACAGTGGCATAGCTGTATTGGCCAGACCCCCTACCCAACACAGCTATGGCGAGAAAACCCCAGTGTAGATGCCAACAGAACGGTGCTTCTGTTGGCATAACTAATGTTGTTTGGGGAGGTGGTGGTCTTAGACTGGCAGAAAAACTCCTTTTGTTGTTGGGAGGTTGCATCTACACTAGGAGACCATGCTGGAATCGCTATGCCAATGTAACTATGCCAGCATAGGCTCCGTGATGGAGACATAACCTATTAAGAGACACTTGAGTTGCCTTAGATCACCACTCCAGGACCTTCTACTGAGATCATTAAGGGTCAAATTGTGGCTCTTACTACATTCCTGCAGCAAAAAAACATGCATGTAAGGAGTCCCTTTATTTCTCTGCATGGGCTACCTGCATCATAAGTAGAAGCTGGGGGTGAAGGGAAGGATGGGGGAAGCAGCCACAGCTGGGCCTGCTGCTCCCCCTCTCATACAGGTGGGCAGGAAATGGGATGTCAGGGAGTGGGCAAAATCTTGGCACTGTCCCCACCAACATGCTTTTGAGTGAACAATTTGGTCCCTACCCAGCTCCTGTATTTAATGGGGAGGAAAATCTGCTGGGCTCTGACTGCAACTCAATGCCAAGAACACATGAAGGGAGCCAAGGCTTCTCTGAGACTCAAATAGGATGGCAAATCAATACCCCCTTGTTCAGAGAGTGAAATGAGCAGAGAGTTTAGAGTGAAACTAATGGGAGGGCCAGGAAAGAAAAGCACCAATTGCCGTTGCCATGACAAATAATGACAAAAATGACTGAAGCATTTTAAAAGTAACATTGCAATAACAAAATATCCTGTGAGTCACTTGGCTATAATCAGACTGAGCCCTGTTAGTGCTTGTTAGAGCTGAGAGCAAGCGCTCCATAGCCACATGAGCAGTGTGTGCACTGCGTGATTTATAGAGAGGGAGGTAGAGTTCTTGCAAAAAGGGAGAGAGAGAGGTATTTAATTCCTGCCATTATCGTAAGGGCAGGCTGTGGAGGCTAGTGGTTAAAGCAGGTGGCTCTGGATCAGGACTCCTGTGTTCCATCCCTGGCTCTGAGAGAGGAGCTCGGTCAAATTGTTAGAACAGGTGGCTAGAAATGAGGACACCTGTGTCTTTTCCTGGCTCTGCCCTTGACTTGCTACATGGTCCTAGTCGATCACTTTACCTTGCTGCTTCTTAGTTCTACCCTGCCATAAAATGTAATACTACTACTTTGAAATCCTGGGATGAAAGGTTCCAGGAAGGGGAAAGGTCATTTCCTATCCAGTGCTTTTCTCTCATACATGATGCACAGCACACGTTTACCTACCTCATAGTCATGGGGATGAATTGGATAATGTGAAAATATGACCCACGTGTGTCCAAAAACTCAAAGCCAGAAGGTAAATGAAAAATATTATTGGTGGTATTTGTCAACTTTCATGATCTGAAAGTCAATCTCCTGCTTTTTAGGGACCTGACTCATGGTTTTTTAATACTTGGGGTTTGCCAATATCGTGTGTGTTTGTTTTGTGGCGCTTTCTCTAATTCGCCCAGGGACAGGACTTCAGTTGTCTAATCCGTCAGTGGCTAGCAATCAATCTCACGTCTGACTAAGTCAGGGTCCATCAGAGAAATGCAGGCTTCTTCTCTGGTCCCATGAATCTTAGACGGAACCAACTGATTCTATCACTTTCCTCTATTTCTGATCTGCTTTTTAAACTCAAATCCTGACTGGCAACTACACAGTTAGGACATAAAGGCCTTCAAAGGTTAATTTCTAGGTTTGGAGCTAGATTATTCATGGATACTTGAACCAGTGCTCTAAGAAATAAATAATAAAGTGCAGATAACTAAGCAGATAACCCCATCTGCTTCCTGACCCAGAAATATCATCTCACCAATTGCAGGGATCAATAATGCTTTGAACTAGTTCTTATAAGAAGAGCATGTTCAATTTCAGAAAAGCTCCATATCTTGTATGTGTCTGCATGTGTGTGCTTTTTTGAATGTGGAGGTTGCCGCTTGTAATATATGGGGTGGGAGGAGGAACCACATTGTGGGGTTTTTTGTTTTTTTTTTTTTTTTACAGTCATGCTTGATTGCATTCTACCTAAATAAGTGCAATCCAGCCAGACACTATAAAACTGAAATCCTGCAGTGTAGTAGATTTTTATTCATGAACATACAAGTAGCTGTCAGAAACGAAATCTCCAGGTAGTTTATAACAGAGGCATGAAGAGAAGCTAAGGTTGGCCAAGTGTGCAGTTATAGAAAGCTGCAAAAATCTTGCATTAGACCCAGTGAGTGTGGGAGCATCCATCTTCAGGAGGAAAACATGGAGCGAGAAAAAAGACAAACCTTTCTAATTAACTGTGTGTTGCAAGCTGAAGAGTGGGATTAAGTGGCCAAGTTGTTGTCCTGTGACTCTTCTGGTTTTTAAAGTGTTTCATGATGCTGCTGGGATAGAGAAAAAAAAACACAGAAAAATCCAGTTTTGCTGGCTCACCCTAAACCATCCCATTTCGGGATGGAAATCCTTATATCTAGAAAATGGCTGTAGAAAGTTCCCTAAATAGCTGTGGGTTTTTTTTGCCATATGTCATGTCTTGCTGATAATTTTATGGGGGGCCACTCATCTGCTTATCTCTATAGCCCCTATGGTGTTGATGAGCGGTATTAATACAGCCAAGACTTGTAATCCACAAAGTGCAAATATTGCAAGTAGAGATGGGCCAAAACCAAATTGCTGCATCTGAAAGTCTCCAAACTCTAGCAAATCCAGATCCAAACTTCATATTGCTATGAACACTGTCTGAAATTTTGGGGAAATTCAGGTCCAGAACAGAATTCTGAACTTGTGTACATTGGATCCAACTCTAGGCTGGTGGTTTCCTGTAATACAGGACAATCCAAATTTGCAGTCAGAATGGTTGATAACTGTTGTGACTGCTTTTGAAAGTTTTTGGGAAGAATTAACTCTGACCACCAAAGTTCATCAAAGTCCTCTTCATTTCTTATCATCTTGGCAAACCATTTCTCATAAAGCAATGTGTTTACATTAATAACTAGAGGTTATCTGGATCTTCAAGATAGGGTTGTCTGTGGGTTGATAGAGAATGATGTGAGATAGCCAATACGTACTCTAAATCAAACATGCCAGTTAGTGAGTGGCCTGAATGGTATATTATTCTAAATATCCACAGACTGAAAAAATCCTGCATATCTCTATGCAGTCTTTCTTCTTCCATCATCCTAAATGACTGCAAAAAAGTGGAGTGTACCTTCAAATGGGCTGGCACATGGCTTGTTTTTAAATACTGTACACAGAATCATAACCAATAGTAGCTCATTATGCACTCTAGAAAGTCTCAGTCTTTTCTCAGTTAAGACCAACACAGCCATCCATAAGAGCACACAGAATGAGTAAGCGCCAGTTTCAATGGGGAAAAAAATCCAGTAGGATAGAAAGTACATAATTTTTAATGTGCCTCCAAGTGCTCTCACTGGCCTGTGGTGTGACCACAGACTGTCTGAGTGCAATAATTCTAACGTGGCATCACTTTAGAGCAATAACATTATATGTGGAGGCATCAAACATTCATGACCACATCTGAGATTTTTCCAGTCCATAAACCTTCTCTGAACTCAAGTAGTAGAATTATCAAAAAAATAGAGCAAATGCTCATCATAAATGGAATATATTCATAGCCGTCAATGAAGTGCTGCAGTCAGTATTGGAATCCTGTGGTTTATTGTGTAATAGATTCACTGAAAACCCACAAAACTATAGACTTTTGGCTCCGAGGATAAGCACCTTGTCCAATGAAACTCCCTTTCTGATGTCTGATCCTTCAGGTATTTAGAACAGTGTCACGTCCACTTTTTGCCACCTTGATTGAAAGCTGGATCCAGTCAGTTTTTCCTGTCTCATGTGTTCCAGAGTCTTTAACATAACCTGTGTGCCCTCTGTGTACGTGGACTGATTAAGTCCATAACATATTGGCCATAGCTAGCTGTTGGTCTCCCTTCAGTTAAAGTGAAGCTTTTCTTAAAAATATATATATATTTTTTTAAAGCAAATGGACTGTTTGAAGCATTGAAGCTCTGTGGAAAGTTCAGCATTCAAAGTGGGGCTTTCTCCATGTTCCCAGTGGCTGAAATTCATATACATAATTTAAGTCTCACTTAAATCTCAAGTGGGACTTGACTGGAACATCTGCACAGGGGTGACTTTCACATACAGTACATTACATTCTACCCTGAAATGGACACTACACAAGTGAGCTGGAAAATGGGCATGGATGCAAGTATTTCTGATACAAATTTAAGGTCATCCTATAAAATGGGATCTTGCCTCATAAAGAGTCAGATCCACAGCCCATTGAGGAATGGGTGGATTTCCCTTGACTTCCATGGACTTTCATGCCCGTCATCGAATATGCCAGTTACTGTGTTACAATTTGTTTTCAACCAACAAGACATTTCAACAACTCTCCAGATGACCTTGAACAAGACTCATGAGTAAGAAAGGTCAAATTAAAACATAATGCAGAGTTTTGATCTGGGATGACTCTTCTTTTTGTCTCCTCCCCTTTTACATGCTGAGCATTCAAAGGACTGAGGAACCCCTGCTGAAACAGTTGCCTAATTGAGTCTCCCATCTTCACAGAAAGGGATGACAGAGTCACTTAAAAGGGAATCAAATTCAAAAACCTTCTTAGTTCAGAGAGGTCCCTCCAAAAACACTACTAACGAGTTGTCAGAAATCATGATGAAGAACCGATACAAGGTATTTATAGTATATATTTTCATTTCGGCTCAAGGCCCCAGCACGTCAAATAAAAATTCCTGTTGCTGAGCTATGTTTAGGAGAATATTATGTCTAAAATTTCACTTTTTCACATTTATTTCTCATATTTTCTGTTTTTTTTTCATAATGTATTTTATGCACAGAATCAAAATTAACATGGTTCTGGGTAGATTCTATTCTGTTCTATTCTGTTCATAGCTGGCAGAAAAATGGGTTGGAATTTCTGTGAGAATTTTCATTGAAAATTACTACCCTTTTTTTCTATGAAATTTTGAAAAGACAATTCAGTTGACTCTAATTGTATTTTATCGCATTATAGTCATTCCAGCCCAGATAGTCAGTGATAGGCATTTTTCGTAGGTGATGGCTTCATAGAGCCATTGTCATCCAGTCTGGGGTCAGTCAGCATTTACCTTCTCTCGTGGCTTTAGCATAAGGCTGAACAATTTCACTTGCCTAAAGTCAGAGGGGTGTTATGGATGTTCAAAATGGATTATTTGGCATCCATCCTAGTTTTGTGTTTAGAGATAGAGACTACAGCTGTGGATATGTGGACTGTCTCTTGACTCCATGTCTTACTGGTGCTTTCCATTATAGCAAACGTGCACACATACATAATAGGCCAGAATCTGTTCAGCACCCTTTTTGGAAAAGTCTCACAGAACTGAAGAAAGATTAAACTAATCGAGTTTCTATAGAAACTATTCTATAATCCCACAGAAGTTAATAGAAAATAACATAATTGCAAACCAACTGAACCGAACCCTCTGTTTAATGTACATTTGCCAGCTTGTTTTACTGTTACTTCCTCCTCATCTTTTCTCTACCTCCTTCTCTGTCTCGTTCACCTTTTGCATCTTTCCATAACTTCAATTGCGAACTCTTTGGGCCGGGCATTACTTTTTACTGTGTGTCTGTACAGTGCATAGCACAATGGGGCCTCGATCTTTATTTGGTGCCTGCAGGCCCTAGGTATATGGAAACTGTCAGACAGAATCAAAGTGGTGACACCTCTAGCCCAGCACCAATTGCTTCAGAGGGGAGGTACAAGAAACCTTGCAGTAGCAACTATGGAATATCTTGCCCTTGGGGAAAGCTTTTTTTCCTGTTGATTCAAAATAAATAATAGATAAATAATAGTCATTTCATTTAACCATGCTGTAACACAATTCTCTGTGATAGTCTATTAAATCCCCTAGGACTTTCCCATAAGAGGCTGAGCACCCTCAACTATTGGCCTGGAGAGCTGAGGGTGTTCAGCGCTCAGGAGGATCAGGCTCTGTAGTGGTAATAGCTCTGAATCTCAGCATCAGTGAACCAATGTAGCTGGATAGCCACCGCTCTGAGCCAGCTGCAGTAACTGAGCAAGAGGTTCTATTGATCAGGATGGTTAAAAGGTCACTGTGACCTAGTGAACATTGAACACACTTGGCTGTAGTGAGGTGTCCTCAAGTTGCCATTGTTTTGTGATAATATTTTGCTAGTCTCTCCAGAATGCTGGGAGCAGGTGCTCTCTATGCGCCTACCTGGCATTACAAGTTGCAGGAGAGGGAGGTGGCAAATGGCTTTTCATTGTTTTCACTAGAGAAAATGTATAACAAAACATTTCAGTGAGGCTCGCCTGACCTTCCTATTGAATCACCGAATGAACAAACATAAATCAAAGTGGACACAGTTGAGTCTCTCTCTTCAGAGCTTTGAAAATAATAATCTATCATCCCCATAACAATACAGCATCCTCTTCCATTCTCTCCCCCTCAAACATGCACTGATTTCTTGGTGTCTTCTCAGCAAAAGAGTGTACAATCAACCAAACCAGCCAAACAAACAGGAAAAACACTCCTCATTATACAAGTTTAAGTGTAATTCAGGGAGAAAAAAAAATAAAAAAGTGTGTGTGGGAAGTTCACATGAAAGATGTTATTTTATAGAAGTCTCCTAGGGATTATTATATGCAATAAACCAACTGCCAACAGTTTTAATACAAAAAATGAACTTCATATCTGGATATCTACTAAAATAATATTTTGAACAAACTAATATGACGTCCTGTTCCAAACCTTCTGATTTCTGAGACGTTCCCTGTGGGCACGATTGTAACTCTGCATTCCATCCAGGACAAGGGGCAGCACGCAGTCACAGTTCTTTCCGTGCTTTCCCCGGCCCATCGGGAGAAATGAGCTGCACAAGGCTCTCTCATTTCAGTTGCCCGGAGCTGTTTTGGCAGAGATGAGAAGTCGTGCAGCCAATTCCCCCCTCAAAGCTTTCAGTCTTCTGCTGTTTGCCCTTTAGGCTTGCAATGATGAGCCAGATGAAATACGCCCCAGTGAACTGCTGAGCCTCTGGGTAAACTTCAGACTCTCCAGGCATGTGAGGCAACTCCCTCGTGGGAGCCATAAGATCACCAGTTTGATCTGCTCCAGGTATAGGAGCACTTTTTATTGTTGCTGAGAAAGCCAAGAGGAGAAAAGGGTCAGAGGTGGGGGGAAGTGGACTGAGGAACCTAAAAATCTTATTTAAAAATGTCTTTTCACGTTAAATGGGTTTGTTTGTTTTTGTTTTTGTAAAATTCCTTCCTCCTTCGTGGGCCAAATTCAGCCCTGAAAAAAAGAGGTGCAATTCCCACTGAATCTTTCTGACCAGAGAGAGGGCAAAGGTAGCTTGTGAATCTAAACCAGAACTTGTCGAGAGGGACTGAAAGCTTCCTTGGATTTAGTGGTTCAAGCATGAAATTTGAAGCCATGACTCAGTGTGTGACCTAGAGTAAGCTGCTTCAACGTCCTGAGTCTGTAAAATGTGTATGGATAATCATTCTGCCCTGTCTCCTTGGTGTATTGTCAGGCTCCATCAGAGTTTGCAAACCTATCTGAGATCCTGTGTTGGGAGGTGCTATGGAAGGGTAGAATTTTATTATTACTTGAATGAAGCTGTTTGTAACTAAATGGGTAAAGAAAATCCTACTGTATATTCAATCTGTCTTTCACACCACTTCAGAGATTTGGGGACTGCTTTTCAGAGTGGTTGAGTACTTACTGCTCCGATTAACATCAGCCAGACTGGTGGGATTTAGCATACCTAACATACCCAAGTTGGGTATCCAAAAACAGGGGCACTCAGAATCAGGGGCCACTTGTGTAACCATTGGCTATAAAGTAGAGAGAGAGAGATGTCCTCTGTCTCCAGCCTGGATTCCCCATCACCTTTCAGCTCTGCTGTTCAGTAAAGTTTTTGTGTTTATAAAAAAACCCTAACTCCAAAGAGTAGAAAATAACCATCTTTCACAATGACAAATATCCCCCCTATAATTTCCAGGCTGAGTGATATCTTTGTATCCAACCCAAGAAGTCAAACACAGCTCTCAAGTCATAACATTCAAATGATGGAGGCTATTTGCAAACCATTGGGCTTCTTGACAGAAGGTTAACTTAGCAATTGTAACTCCATGGGAAGGGACATTAGAGGTGGTTAAAAATCTTACAAGTCACTCTGAGGTGCCTCCTTCAATATGTTGTATGGACATGCGTTGACAGAATTCAATTTTAGCTCCATTTGCCATGTCCCGAGAAACTCCCCATAGCGAGACACCATTGTGAATCCAAGTTATTTTCTGAATACTTATTTTTATTTGACAAAAAAGGAAGGAAAGGGGGTGTAAGAACCACACACACTAAACCCAACAATGGGTCTGCATTGAGCCAGCACTGTCATTTGCTCCCCCATTGCTTGATTAGTTCGTTTTTTATTAATGTAAGGAAACAGATTCTGAATGCCCTTTGCTATTCTCTTCTCCCTGTCCTCTTCATTAAACACCTTCTCCTTTTTCTCCCTGGGTGCCTTGTCCAGCAGTGAGTGTGCCTCCTTTTACATCTCGGATAAAAAGCAACTTTTCCTACCGTTTGTCCGGGAGGTCTTTCCTTTGGCTTAGCTAAATTACATAGGATTTCCCACTGGCTTCAAAGGGATGAAAGTGTGTAACCTGTGGGCCATGCTTTCAGCTGTTTTGTTTAGTTTTTAAACACACTTTCTGAGGCAGCAAAGCCAAAACTATAAAGATACAGAAGAGTTTAAAAAAAATCAATCAAATGTATTTTTTTATGTCTTGACTCCAGAAGATATGGCTGTTTGTTTTACCCACTTTTGCATATTTTAGAATGCTAATTACCACATTTATGTACCAAAGATGCAGACATTAACACCACAAGCCACTGGTAAGGCAGCCACATAAGGATAATTCCAATTGTCTCTCTCAGAGGCAGGTCAGCTGGTGGGCTGAGATGCCGTGCAAATTGCAGAGCAGATGGGTTGCAACATCCTGTTTTGTTATATGAAAAAAGGCAAGGGTTTTTGTTTTGCCCTTTTTTTTTTTTTCCATTTGACAAGCAAAGTCTGGAAAAAGCTGAGAAAATAAAAGGACTAAGCTTGGAGACAAAAGGATTAATTATCATTTTTTCTTTGTAATTAATTATTTTATTATTGTGGTGGTGCCTGAGGCTCCAGGACCTTGTGCTAGGGAGTGTACACACATATAACAAAGAGACAATCTAAAGGGTTTACAATCTGATTATAGATTAGCATGTCATGGTGGACTGTAAGGAAGAGCAAGAATGTAAATGTTTTTTTATCCGGTTTCAGAGTAACAGCCGTGTTAGTCTGTATTCGCAAAAAGAAAAGGAGTACTTGTGGCACCTTAGAGACTAACCAATTTATTTGAGCATGAGCTTTCGTGAGCTACATCTCACTTCATCCGATGAAGTGAGCTGTAGCTCACGAAAGCTCATGCTCAAATAAATTGGTTAGTCTCTAAGGTGCCACAAGTACTCCTTTTCGTTTTTAATCCATATTTCTGAACCAATTGTGCCAGATACTCAGCTGGTATATATCAGTGTAGCTCTGTTCACTTCACTGGGATTATGCTGATTTACACGGGCTGGCATCTTATTGATATCAATAGAGTTACAACCTCTGGGGGTGTTGACCATTGGTTTCAACTGAGTTATGTTGATTTACACAAGTTGGAGATCTGACCTATTGACTTCAATGAAACTGCTCCAGTTTAAACCAGCTGAGTATCTAGAACATGGACTTCAATGGAGTTACACTGGGAATTTGGCCCTTTGTCTGTTATAATGGTCTAATGGCTTCAATGAAAGTGGCTATTTGAAAAACAAAACAAAAACAAAAAGCTACTCTACAGAACCACTAGAAAAAGTCATCTAAAACAAAATAAGCTTCAACTTCTTTCCTTTCTGTAATATTAAAACAGTAAGGGTTTTTTTTAAACGTGAGAATAATAATAATAATAAAATGTTCCCAAGTGGAGTCTTTGATGTATATCAGATTTCAGCTTCAAAGCCAATTTCTATGACTGAGTAATAAATCCCTGAAAACATGAGTGTGCAGTAAATTGCTGATACAGAACAATCTTAACTATAGCTATGCTAGCCAATGTGCCGATAATCCGTGTCACGAAGGTCCACTAATGAAAACTGTGCAGGATTATCCCACGTTCTCCACATTGGAATCATCTGTCCAGTTGGGGCAGATTTTCCACAGAGCACAGCAGCCAGTGTGCCCCCCGCGTGCTGAGCCTCCTCAGAAGTCCAGCCACTTACTTTAGTGCATAAATGGGAGCTGAGCTCTTCTGGTACCAATGATGGGTGCTCACCTCTTTTGAAAATCTGTCTGCAACAAAATATGATTTATATGCTCAACTTCCAAGATTATATGGGAAAAGGGAGTGGTTTTTGGTCAAGTACCAAGGAGAGAGAACTGAGTGGATCCCTCATATATGGGGCCTCGCAAGGTGAAGGAATCTGGGAATGTAAGGCACCTGTACTTTGCTTTGTTCTAGGAAGGACCAGGATCATGGGATCAAGGCATTGCAAAAGCAGGCATCTCACCAGGGAAGCTGCTGAGAGACCAAGGAGGAGAAAGAGGTTCAGGTAGCTTAAAGTTCACACTGGTCTTGTTTGCAGAATTTAATTTTTAAAATGTAATAGTTTCTTCCCCCTGTTTAACTGCATCTGTAGCTATATCCATATTTTACTTGGTAAGAGCATGGGGAGTTCTGCTGGTGGTGATGTTAGGACTTCAGAAGAATGTTACTCTCCCGTGCTAAGGCAAGCTCTAGTAATTTCTAGGCCCACCCCTAGGGTCCTAGGACAGGGGTAAGTGTTACAGTGGGCTGCATTTATCAGAGATGTTTCCATTTTTGTCCATACAATCCAATAAATCAGATTTCATATGAATTAGAACATATCTACTAGGGATGGTGAGGAAATATGTATTTTCTGTGAAATTGTTTTGTTCAGAATCTAACACTGAATTTGTTGCTTTGTCAATTAAATGAAACCAAATGAAAATTTCAGTTCAAACTGGAATTAATTTTTTAAATATATTTTTTTTCAATTTCTCATCTCTTTCCCAATCCCATTTTTCTCTCCCTTTTTCCTCAATGAAAAAGGAGGGGAAAATTTAAAGAAAGGTCAAGAAAAGAACTGGGCGGTGTGGGGAGAAGAATCACCAAAAGTGAACAATGCAGTATTCTTTTTCCAATATTTCAACAAAAAGCTTTCAGTGAATATTCTCAATTTAGTCAAAAATAGCTTTTTCACAGGAAAAAAAAAATGCTTTGACAGACAACATCTTGACTAGCTCTAATATCTGCTGACTACTCCTAGAGTAGTCAGTGGGAATCCTTCCATTGACTTCAGCGGGTGCTGGATAAGGGCCAGGCCTCTCTAATTAGACTAGCAAAAGGAAAATGAATATCACACTGGTTCTAGCTGAATGCTTTTTAGAGGGCATAGGTTGAAGAGCTTCTCTAGGAGAATCACCGCCAACTCCTAAAAGTTTAGAGTAAGCATCGCACTTAATGACCCATTCTACAGCTCTATGCTGGTTCCTTTAACCACAGACCATGACACCTATACTGTTTCTCTGGAAAGGCCAGGCCTGAAGGGAGGCTTGTGCTCTGAAGCCACTGAGGAACAAAGACAGTTGCATATAACAAGCATTGCCCCTGGCAAGTCATTTCCTATCTCTTTCCTTTGCTGCCAATGTTCTTTCTGATACAGTATTTGGGTTTGAGCACACAAGGCCTTTCTTTTCCCCAGGCAACCTGGCATCTCCTCCTGATGGCTTTGAGAGGGAAAAGTGCCAGTGTTTTGCAATATATCCGAGAGTTTCAACCTTTCCCATCTTGCGACCCCCATCTTACAACAGAAAAAAGTTTCGGCACACCCTTCTGATAAGTTTTGGGACAGAACCCCCACCCCAACTTCCATGTAGACTAATGAAAAGGAGGGTGGTCTTGATCCCCAGGTTGAGAACTGTGCCGTAAGTAGTCCCATACTATGGGAAACTGAACTACTTTAAGGGACAAGATAGAAATTAAAGTAGCTGAATTTTCTGCAAAGGTTTTAGGGATCTATCAGCCTCTTACATGGAAGCACAGGAAGAAACTTTTGCTGTCTCTACAGACCAACTAAGATTTGTGGCTTTGCTTTCATTTGTTTAAACAACACTCATGACAATGGGTCATGAAGTGGCTTTTTGCACTTACATGAATTTATGAAGATTCATCTACAGTGGAAGAAACTCAGAGAAACACCCTTTTCCCCCCAGTCCCCTTCATAGTACTTGTAAGCCTATTTCAGAGCTTCATTGTCCTTCATAGTTAGAAAGTTTTTCATAATAGCTAACCTAAATCTTCCTAGCTGCAGATTAAGCCCATTACTTCTTGTCCAACCTTCAGTGGACATGGAGAACAATTGATTGCTGTCCTCTTTACAAAAGCTCTTAACATATCTGAAGACTGTTATCAGGTTTGCTATCAGTCTTCTCTTCTCAAAACTGAACATGCCCAGATCTTTTATCCTTTGGTCACTGGTCAGGTTTTCTAAACCTTTTATCATTTTTGTTGCTCTCCTCTGTGCTCTCCACAATTTTTCCATATGTTTCCTAAAGTGTGCTTCCCAGAATTGGATGCAGTAGCTGAACCTGGTACCGCTTGACACAGAATTAAGTGATCAATGAGCAAAACTGTGCCTTGTGAAATGCTCCCCAAAAGAAGGCCGAAGGGAGGTGAATATAGCATGCAGCTTCAGCTTGTCACACCTTTCAACTCTGTCCAACCAGGCTAAAAACGGGCTGTCAGGACTTACAGGTTTGTCCTGTGGGGTTTTGTCTTTGCTTACAAAAAAAACCCCAACCCTGTGCTATTTACATTGATTGACCTAACTCGAGACAACTATCTTGATGTAAAATCCTGGTGGAGACAAGGCACTGTGGTTTTTACCTTGATGTAGCTGAGAGAATCCCCATGTGAAGGGTGTAAGATTGACCTCAACTACCTAAATCAAGGCTAAAAATTACCCGTGCCTTGTCTGCAATGGGATTTTACACTGATAGCTACCATGATACACCTATGTCAATGTAAAAACAAACTTCTTTTTGCAGCGAAGACATAGCCTGTCTTTAAAGACCCAGGCCAGAAAAGCTCTTACGTACTAATCTTCAGCACCACAGCAATCCCATTGATCTGGCTGCTTAAAGTTAAGCATGTGAGTAAATCTCTGGCTGGATTGGTGTCAAAACATGTCCATGATAAGCAATCCAAATGGAAATATTATTTGTTTTCATTTCCCGTTTTGGAATCCAGCAGGGGTAATAAAGCCCTAGAGGCATTGTCTTTTACCAGGAGAACTGCGGCTGTGTGGAGTAATCAGAGCTTGTAACCAGCCATTGGGGAACAATAGCATTAGTTAGAAGTAAAAACATCAGGCTCTTACTGTCTGAGCTGCCAAGGGCCCTTGGAAAGAGTACGGAGTCTCTTTCAGCTCATCAGTGATCTCATTTGCCCTACCAAGGTATATGTAACTGACAGAGGCGACACGTGGGGGGCAAACAAGTTCATGTGCGCGCACACACACACACCTCCCTGCCCCCCGATTTTTGCCAGGGTTTAGATGTTCTGCCCTGAACCCTGCTGTATATCACCAGAACCTTTTAAATCATGCCCTTCCCCTATCAATAGTTACATGTCATCTCTGGTAATTGATTTGCCTGCTCTAAAGACTTGATAGCTGGCATAGGTTGTCACAACACTGAGAAACTGCATGGCACATGGGCGAAATAGGCAAAAGTCCAGCCTGAAAAAAACAGGATGAGATGAAGCTTTTCTGTTTCCCAGAGCTCTAATCACCCTCCTCCTGACACCTGTTGGCTCAATAAACTAAGCCTGTAATAAAGTGAGCCTTCCTCTGGTATTCTAATAGGTGCTCCCAGGATGGAGGTGCATACACCACATAAGTGCATATTGGGTTTGGTCTCCCCCCACCCCCCCAATGGAGGATTTGTGCAATCTCCAAGGGAGTAGGGAATGGGTATCCCCTTGGAGAAAATCATTACCTGCCAGTCACCGGAAGAAGAGTGTGAGTTATCGCTTGTGAAAACTGCAAATTGAAGTGCAAGCAAAGCCGCGATCTGGAGAAATAAATAATCCAAAGATCCAGAGACTTGTCAGATCTAGTCCTGATTCTCACTGCCTTACACCTGGTACAGCCATTTACACTTTTGAGAAAAAGGGCTAGATCCTCAGTGAGCATAAACTGGAGAAGCTCTGATGATGATGATGATAGCTGTAGGAATACAAAGTGGGTATAGAATGCTACCATATCACAAAGGCAGCATTTTACACTAGTTTTTGCACAAATGCAAACAACTGTGCAAGATGGAAGCCCTTGGGGTATCCAACCCTCTGTGTGTTTTTAGAGGAGGAGACAGGAGATTGCAGGTCTCCCAAATTTGATTTGCCTAGTTATCTCTGCAAAAACGGCTTAGAGGGAGACCTTTGTGGTGCAAGGAATGGTTAAGAGCGGTTCCTGTAATTTCATAATTCGCAAAGCCAATTGGTTCAAGGGACATTGTAGAGATAAATATCATCATATTGACCTAAGATGACTAGTCATAACCCGTTAGTCAGAAGACACCATTTAAAAAATGAGTTTACTTGCCACTATTGATGCAGTTTGTTTACAACTTGCACTTCATTCAACTCAGACACTGGAACTAACATGTGCAATTTCATTTTTTGCTTCTGGCCCCTTTCACGTCCCAGTTTCTTTCACTAGCACAGTGCTGCTGTGTTTGGGTATATTTGGCTACAAGAGGAGGTTTACATTTTTAAAAATAAATCTTTTAACTGAAATAAAAATCAAGTTATAAAAAAATTTCTGTTCATGTTAGATTCTGCAAAATCCATTTTTAAATACAAACACCTAATCTGAGGCTTGAGTTACATGGCAATGAGCCTTTAAGTGTAATAGTCTCTGAGATGCCACAAGTACTCCTTTTCTTAATAGGAACCTGTGACTCTGATGTCTTCTGTTTGAGGCAGCACAATATCATGTTAGATATGGCAAGGTATATACAGTGAAAGTATAACAGACTGTGTTAAACTTGCTTCCTCCTCTCCCTAGTGCCCTGGCACACCAGTGCCTGCAGAAATATCCAGACACCTGGATAAAGCGGGACATGGCTGACCTCTTGCAAAAGAGATTGAATAATAAAAAATAGAGCAGACTTGTAAATCCTGCATTACAATCATGTGCACAGACTTCTATAAAGTGGTGCCTGCCATTTGAGGACCTCATCTCCTTGTACTTATTTATCTATCTATTTTACAGTTAAAGAAAATGAGGTATACCCAGGTCACAGGACAAGTCAATGGCAGAATGGGAAATAGAGCCCAGGAGTTCTATTTCTTTGGTTCCTAGTGGTTAGAACAGAAGAAAGGATCTCCCCTGTCTAGGGGTGCTGGAACAATTTGTACAGTGGGGGTGCTGAGAACCATTGAACCAAACTGTAAACCCTGTATGTGATGGAAACCACTTCAAGCCAAGGGATGCAGCAATACCCCCAGCACCCTTAGTTCCAGCACCTATGCCTCATCAGTAAACTATTAATTTCATTTAGTGTAGGAACACCTACAGACCCAATCAACAGTGGGGCCTCTTTGTGGCAGACACAGTGTAAACACAAAGAAAAGGAGGACTTGTGGCACCTTAGAGACTAACAAATTTATTTGAGCATAAGCTTTCGTGAGCTACAGCTCACTCCATCGGATGCATGCAGTGGAAAATACAGTGGGGAGATTTATATACACAGAGAACATGAAACAATGGGTGTTACCATACACACTGTAACAAGAGTGACCAGATAAGGTGAGCTATTACCAGCCGGAGAGTGGGGTGGGGGGGGCATTTTGTAGTGATAATCAAGGTGAGCCATTTCCAGCAGTTGACAAGAATGTGTGAGGAACGGGGGGGGTGGGGTGGGGGGGAATAAACATGGGGAAATAGTTTTACTTTGTGTAATGACACATCCACTCCCAGTCTTTATTCAAGCCTAAGTTAATTGTATCCAGTTTGCAAATTAATTCCAATTCAGCAGTCTCTCGTTGGAGTCTGTTTCTGAAGTTTTTTTTATTGAAGAATTGCCACTTTTAGGTCAAAAACTTCAAAAACAGCTGCAGTGCGAACATACTGTGTCCCAAAAAGCTTACAAGGTCAGACAAAGGGTAGGAAGTAAAATGACTTGTCTGAGATCATATAGCAGGTCACTGGCAGAGCTTGGAATAGAACTCAGATCCCCTGATTCCCACGCACTTGTCTTCTGCATGAAATCACATAGGCTCCCCTGGTGGAAAAGGAACATTTTGGGGATTTATGCCAGTTGTGTCCGTTGTCATCTTGTGAAGATAGGTGATGTAGAAAGGAAAGTGACTTTCTGAGCAAGCCTCAAACCAGACAGACCAATTTCTCCCTGCCATTTCTGTGTCTAACCACTGCGGATCTTTTCAGTATAGCTACCTTCCTTAGACATGTTTGCAGAGGCCATGAATCTATGATCTAAGCATGGTGCTTGAAATCCTTCTTTGAGTGCCATTATGCTATGGTTTTAAACCGAATACTAGCCCTAATTTTCCATGAGATGCTTTGCAATGATATTGAGTATCTAATTTCTCAGATGTTGTATGCAGTGTAGTTGTAGCCATGTTGGTCCCAGGATACTAGAAACAAGAGAAGTTGGTCTAACAAAAGAGATTCCCTCACCCAACTTGTCTTTACAATTTCACAGAATCCTTTGGGTTGGAAAAAACTTATAGTGGATCACACAGTCAGTCCCTCCTGCCTCATGAGGTGAGTCGTAGAATCACAGAAGATCAGGGTTGGAAGAGACCTCAGGAGGTCATCTAGTCCAACACCCTGCTCGAAGCAGGACCAACACCAACTAAATCTAAAGTCCATCTAACATTATCCATTTCATCCCATTGCTGATGACCATCTGGAGGCCTGATCCGGCAACTTGTACAGATTTTGAGTAGTATCTTACTCCTGAAACCCACTGAGTTCAATGGGATGAATTGAGCAAATAAATGTTGCTCAGTGTGAGTAAAGGTTCCAGAACTATGTTGTTAGGAAGACAGGGCCTGATTCAGTGCCCAGGAAAAGACTCCCATTGAATTCAGTGGGCTTTGGATCAGGCCCCTAGTAATTTTTGACTGGCAAAGTTTCTATTTACAGAAATCCTCATTCCTGGTACAGAAACAAAAGTATGCATTAGCGCTAATTACTCTGTAATAAGTGCCCTGGGAGAAGCAACAGATTTGACACAGTTGATGCCAAACTCCATTGAATCTGATATGATTGATGATCCATCATTTCAGTTTAATTACGAACCAAGAGAAAACTGGTCAAAACAGCTTACGTCAGAGATGATTTTTACCTTCAGAAGACTTTTCTGTGGATGCCATTGGGGTTTTTTAAGTCACTGGTGTTTTTTGTTCATTTGTTTTATAAATATCTCAAAATCAAACGGTGACAAAATCTGAAGGCAAAAATAAAATAATAAAGTAATTATCCCTTACAGTGCAAAAACCCTCAAAGGAGGAATTTTGTCTTTTGGGAGGAAAAATGAGAACAAAATCTTGAAATACTTTTCTTTTTGTGGACTAAACACAAATCTCTAAACATTTGGCATAACATGTTTCGTTTGCTGCTTAGCTTTTTCAATGGCCACTTGGGGGAAAAGCTGGCCCCAATCATTCATAAAGTTTCATTTCATTCATAGTTTGAATTGACAGCTATGAAGCTAGACTACATATCTGAATCCTAGCATCCAACTATCAATCCCACTTTCACTGTTAAAGACACATTATTTACACTAAAAGAAAGGGAGTACTTGTGGCACCTCAGAGACTAACAAATTTATTTGAGCATAAGCTTTCGTGAGCTACAGCTCACTTCATCAGATGCATTTACACTGTAGGCCTAATCTCTTATTGACACAGAGAGTCCTTCAAACCAGCCTAATCATACTTGGTTTGATCGTTTTCAAGTGTTATCAAGTTTGCAAATCATGCAATCAACATTGTGCAAATCTGTTAGAGGGGAACTCAATGTCCATAAAAGGAAAATCTGCTTTTAGATAAGTGCCAGGTTGCTACATGCATATTCAAGTCTCATTGCAGAAAGCAATGTCTTAAGAAACTAAAGCCACACAGCATTAATGCTGGGATTTTCAAAGATGCTAGAGGATTTGGATTCCTGATTCCTTTTAGAAACGAGAGGTTTTGAAAATTCTATATTGAGTCTATATAGATTTCCCATGCGTAGGTCGGACAGCAAAGACTGTCAGGCTGATGTTCCCTGGAAGGCTCCATTTAATATTAAAGCACTCTGCTGACAGGTACATGAATGAAGAACAAACAGTTATTTAGCTGGGCATAGAGAAGAAGCAGCCAGATTTAGATTACAGTTAAACTGGTTTTAAAAGCAGAGTTGGTGTAAATCATGTCTTCAGAGCACATTTTATTGCCCCCCCCCCAAAGGCTTTTGGATCAAAATATTTGTGAAATTATTTAATTTTGATTGAAATTTTCCAGAAACCAAAAATAATAATTTCCTAACAATGACTTTTGAAAACTGAAAATCTGTGAAACATTTTTGTGGGAAATTAAAAAAAACAACTATTTTTTAAAATGTCTGAAACATAAAAAATAACTGGCATTTTTCAATTAACTCTACCTTTTTGATTGACACATTATTATTCATTTTGGAAAGTGGGAGTCCGGAGAGGGTTCTGTTCCTGGCTCTGCAGTGTCCCGGTGCGAACTTAAATCTCTCTTGGTGAAATCCTAACCCCGCTAAAGTCAGTGGGGGAAACTCCCAGTGACTTCAAAAGAGCCTGGATTTCACCATTTGTGTCTCTGTTTTCCCTCTTATTCTTCCTTGTCTATTTAGGCTTCAAAGTCTTCAGGTCTTAATGCTGTTTTAAATGGAAGTAGATTAAAACTCAGTAGGGAACTTTTAGTACATAGTAGCAGGGTCCATATGGCCAGTTAGCACGAAGCCTGCTAGTGCATTGCAGATTTACACTGCAGCTTGCTATGCACTAACTTTCCATCTTTCTATCTAGACAATCCCAGTGTATATGTATAGGTCCTAGTGGAAGAAAGGGAAGTATATTGACCCTGTCTGGGAGGTTCACTGCCACGGGCTGTATAGACAGACGGTAACTGCTACTGTTATTATAATAATAATGATGATAATAGTTTTGAAATACATAGTAGCAATTTTGAGGACAATATGGCCTTGCTCTTGTAAAGGCATATGCACGTGCTTACCATTAAATATGATATCAGAGAGTCTCCTAACAGGTCATAAAGCTCAACACATGCATAAATCTTGGTGGGATTTAGGGCCTGTCTCCCCAGTTTTTGCATATGTGGTGCATGTGCACTTTCCACACTGAACATGGTAATAGTGTAACTCACAAGCACTTTGAAGAACAGGCCTCATCTAAAGTATTGGTTGACTGCTAGAGAATTAGAGGCATAGCTGTTTTCATGTCATGTGCAGAGCAGCTTCTTGTTGCATATAACTGTAGTGCTTTTTGTGGATTTCATTAAATATTTCACCCTCTGTGTGTCTAAACATCTAAGCATTACAGTTTCTAGACTGTGCATGTAAATAATTTATGAAAAACATTGTATGGCTTTTAAGCCTTACACCTTTGGCATCTGCCTTTTTATCTCTGAACGTTACTTGTGTGTGACAGGCCTGTGCTAAATCAGCTATTCAGTGTGTTGGTTATGGTGGATTTTTAGGGGGAAGCGGAAGTAGCTGTTACTCATGCAAATATGCAAAACTTTGCTGGTAACGAACTAGAAAAAAAAGCTAATTAGTGTAATTACCATCGTTATAATTTTAATTTAACTGCATAGACTTGCACTGCAGTAGCATCAGAGCTGCCACATTTGCAAACTGCATAATTATATGTATTACGTTCTGTCTCTGTTGCACCCAGTATATAAAATGGGCTGTTACCTTAAACCACTATACCCCCCCCCCCCAAGAAGTTAAAATGTCATTAAAGGTCTGACTTAATCAGACAAAATCAGGGAAATTGCCAGTAATAGGTGAAACATAAAGCTTTCCTTTAGAAACAAATGCTCAAACATCAGTGCTAGAAGACAGGCTTAAAATTGACAAACATTTGTTGTTTGCATTTACTTGAACCGCTGCTTTTTACTGGATGGAATCAGAGCTGTTTGACAGTGTGTCAGAAATCCTATACTGAAAACAGCCCTGGAAGAGTCTCCTTTGTGGTGACTGGTAGGAGCCTGTGCTTTTGGAACAAGAGGATAACCTCTCTGAGATTCTGACAGGCCATAGTGTGCAGCATAGTGACAAACATGAAATTCTAAGTGGTCATGGATTTGTTGCATTTTATAACAAATATGAAAAAGTACATGGAATAGAATGGAAATGTAATTCTGTGAACTAAATTTGCAGCCGCAGTCCATTCCCTACAGGGGTCCATCTCATAAAATTGACCAGCAAGATTGATATTCTAGCTGGTGATCACACCCCTTGGAGAAGCCAGAGGTTAACAGGGTATAGTGCCTGACATCCTGATAGAAAGTAAGTAGGTAAAAGGGCCAGAACATACAGATCTTGGGAATTCTTTGGTAGTGGTGGAGGACGATCTAAACACAAGCTCAGCTACACATGCTTTAACTTCATCTTCACTACAAAGTGAGCAGGTAAGAGCATGCCTTAAAGTGAAAAATGGGCCATATCCTGTACCCCCAGCTGTGTAAGCAAGCATGGGTTCAAAAGCACATGTGAGCACATGCTAAAAGGTTTTGTGCATGGATGGTAGAGGGGATTGGTCTAAAACACATGTAAGAATGTGGAGTGTAGACATACCCTAAGAGGTGGTACTTGAAGAAGAAAGTTGGGGCACATTGGCATGGCAGTTGCGGGTGCAGGAAAGTTGGATTGCTATGGCCCATGCCATACATAAGGCCTGATTTCAGCAAAGCACTTAAGCACATTCTTAACTTTAGGCATGCGCTTAAGTGCTTCTGCTGAACTGGGAGTCCAATAGAAGATATCTGCTTGCAAGACTGACGATCTAGAACTTTTCACCAGCACAAAATGAAAGAAAAATGTACTTTTGAAAACAAGTGCATAAAAATAATGCTAATGAAATGCAGTTAACTTTAGAGTCCTAATAGCTGATTTAATGACAATGAACATTTATAAGTGATTGTTGTGCTTTGGATATCAAATGTGCTTCAAGGGTTGTCATATCCTGGATGGGATTGAACATCATGATTGCTGGGGAATAATGGCACCATTAGGTGACAACCCAAGAAGCATGAATTACATCTGGTGCTTTAGCTGTTGTGTGGTTCCTCAATCTGTAGCAATCCAGTGCCAGTTTGCCCTTGAGTCACCCTCATTAAAAGAAAATGCATCAAAATGCCAATGCAAATTGGAGCTAAATTCACCTGTTTAATTGAGCTGGTTGAGATCTGTGGTTACATTTCACTGTTCTATTCTGGAGATGCTAGATAGGTATTTCTCAGTTTCTAAATTGAGAAATATTACACTGCATAGGGATTACTTGTAATTTGAAATTCATTAGCTGGTAATGTTCATTTTGTGAAAATGAATGGTACATATATATTCTCATGAGATGTTCGTACTCAAACTGCTATTAACATAATAGGGATGCTAATCCTGTCATATGTTGTTTGAATGATTCTGTTCTCTTCTACCTTGGTCTTTATATTGCACCCATCACTGTAATAACTGTGAACTGTGTTATCCCCCCATACCACAGATGGGGAACCTTATGCCCTGAGAAGTTAAGGCCAAAAACTTGCTCTGTTTTAGAGTGTCTCATTTTTTGAGACATTGGGCCCCTGATTTTTGGAGATGCTGAACATCTGCAGCTTCCATTCACACACACACACACACACACACACACACACCATCCGCCCCAAGTGGAGTTATGTGTGATGAATACTTCTGAAAAATCTGACCCAAATTGCCTAAAGTTAGGAACCCAGAAATGTGACTTTAACCATGAACCCAAGTTCACCCAGTAAGTCAGTGGAAGAACCAGGAATAAAACCTGAGTCTCTTGACTGCCCCATGTTGTATCAGCCAGACTGCACCTCCTCTTGCATCCACTGCCCGCTATAGACTGATACACACGCACCACTGACATGCATTGAGTTCCAGTTTGGAGGTTCATAGATGTAAGCAGTGTCAGGATGAGCTCCACCCTGACATCTGGTGGTGAGGTGTGGCAAGTTGTGGAAAAGAACTTCAGGGGCCGATCTCATTTGCATAGGCACACCCACCCCGCCTAGAATGAGGCCATAGCTGCCCAAATGGTCACTTTGGCTGCTGTGGGGTCCCCAGTGTCTCTGTTATTTAGTGCAGGAAGAATAAATTGTTATTATCCTGATTATGGGAACTGTGCTTGGAACTGTACTTGGCTTTTGTTATGATGGAGGGACTCACCATCAACTAAGTAGCACTCGCTAGGCAAGGGACATGGGTTCCAAAACTCTGTGAATTGAGAGGGGCTGGGGACAAGTATTAATACTTGGTGGCATGGGCCCCTTGCTGAGGGCCTTACATGCTAATTTCACTTCCTCCTCTCTCCACTGTGGAATATCAGAGCTAATTTTGATTTCATTAGAAGTCTAGTTACAGACTGCTGAGCTCACTTTGGGCTAATAGTGCACCAGCACTGAGGCTTCCCTACTTCAAGCTGAATTGGGGCATGCCCTTTCCCTTTGGTTCTTGAGTCCAGCAACCCCAAATCACCCAAATTCCCAAAAGTCCAATGACCCAAAAGTCTCTGTCCCTGGTCAGGGCAGCCCCAGAGTTTGAAAGTTTATCTGCATAACATAACTACATAACATAACTAACCCATGCAGCTACTGATAGGGAGATTTGTATCTAAGGACATCCAGACAAACCCTAACTTTTACATGAAGTGCCACAGGGCCTTTAATGTTCATGTGCTGGTTTTTAAAGCACTTAATAGACTGGGTTACAGACACTTTTCTGAACATCTGTCTCCCTCATAGATGTAAGAGGGGTTGAAGTTCTTGAACAGTGGAGTTGTAAGGGCTGTGAGGATATGTGTGCTGCATCTTTAAATCAAGAAGGGGGTAGGGAAGGTTCCCTATCGAAGCTCTGCAGTGAAGCGGAAAGAGAGAGTGTAGCTTTTGGGGCAATACTGATTTCCTTGTTTTAAGAAACTTTGTTGTTCAATGTTAGATGAAAATGGCTATCATTTTAGTAGGGGTACTCTACATATCTTTTCCTTAATGGCCTCAGAGCTATGAAATAGCTTACCCTGTTAGTCTGTGAAAAATCATGGAAGTTCTTCCTGGGTTGTTACACTTGACCCAAACCCATACCCTTATTAATGCAGGTTGAAAAAACTATTTGTTTCAGGCACGATGTGGTCATATTTTCATGGTTTTATGCTTGTTTTAATAATTGGCTTCATCTTACTTGTTTTCAGTGTTCTGCATTTTCAAATGTTTTGGTAAATAGGTCCCACATTAATAACATGTATGATAGTGAGTGTTAAAAGAAGACAAATGAAGTCCTTTTTAGATTTAGATTCTGTTTAATTTTCTTCAGAATAATTCATGGCGCTAGAAACAAGCAAAGAAAAGCAGTAGAAAATGTTCTGTTGGGGAAGGCTAGATTAAAGCATAGGTACTATAGGCCAATTCCTCGTGCCCGCTTCTGGAGACACATGATGAATTTTAGCTTCCATTAAAAATATTTTTTGTAGCTTCCATGGTTGTGAAGAAAAGCTTTAAGATGTGACCCAAATAGAACTAATGCAGCATCTACCTCAGTCTGCAGACACTTTGATACAATAACTGAGAGGTATGAAGTCCCCATGCAGCTCAGTGAGGTATTAACTGCAAGACTCACTTCTCCAAGAAAGGTTTCAGAGTAGCAGCCGTGTTAGTCTGTATCCGCAAAAAGAACAGGAGGACTTGTGGCACCTTAGAGACTAACCAATTTATTTGAGCATAAGCTTTCGTGAGCTACAGCTCACTTCATTGGATGCTCAAATAAATTTGTTAGTCTCTGAAGTGCCACAAGTCCTCCTGTTCTTTCTCCAAGAAAGTCCCATTAAAACAACCCCAGCTGAGGACTGTGTGTGGGAGGTGGGGAAAAGTATGGAGTGTCTAGGCCACACAACCAACTATATACATATCAGCTACTGGAGTAAGTACTAGGTTACCTCTCTGCTACCATGCTGGAGGAAAGAGAATTCCTTGCTGACAATCTTGATATCACAAAGGGAGGGGAGACCCTGCTGCTGCTCCTAATATGACAAAGGGACCCTCAAGTCATTGTCCCGGCCTCTCTGGGAGGGGGGAAGGACCCTGCCACTTGAATTCCAGGTGTAGGTGTGGCCAAGGCATAGGCGCGGGACCATGGCCCCATGTTGTCATGTTTCAGGGGCCACAGATTACCTTAATCTGTCTTTACTGCCAGGAATAAACCTTCACTGTCTCCAGCAAAGAGGATGAATTTAATGCTTTCATAAGTGTTACCCATCTCCAGCTTCTGTAATTCCTTTCAAAACTGTTTTTTGATTCATTTACCAAACTTTGTATACGTAACCCGTTTCCTTTGCACACACATCAGCGGTCCAGTTGCATAAACTCATGATTAAACCTCATAACTTGTGCTTTGATCTGTTCATTGCTGTAAATAAGCAATGTGCTTTTTCAGGTGAAGCTGTCGCAGACTCGGCTGATTGAGTTGCAATGTTTAGTAACAATGATATACAGTTTACTCTCTGCTTTGTATGTGGCATTAGTGGTGAGGTAAATTTTGCTGATATAGTTCTTATTATTTTGGGGGTTTGTCTTTGTTTTTTTAACTGCAGCTGCAGACTTCGCTGATCAAG
Organism: Natator depressus; assembly: GCF_965152275.1. Classification (NCBI taxonomy): domain Eukaryota; kingdom Metazoa; phylum Chordata; order Testudines; family Cheloniidae; genus Natator; species Natator depressus. The sequence goes on from NC_134259.1 coordinate 3,289,595, forward strand.
CTGAATTTGCAGCTGAAGTTCCTTATACTTCACACATTAAACTGCACAATGGGTGAAATACCCTGCATGCAGATGGCCTGTGAGCAATTTAAAGCTAATTTAAACTCTCAAAAGTGTGGTTCCTTGGCCTTGCACAGCCACTCTGAAGAGAAGTCCACTTAGCACGAACTGTTTACTCCTATTTTTCTCTCTTACTCGTAGAAGCCCCAGTCATAAGCCAGTGTGCATTCTTCACGTAACACAGCTCATCAGTGATAACTATGCAGTAGCTGGGATTCATACTTGTGCTGCAAATAAAACACACTTTGCAGATCAAACCACAGGTGACATGCATGTTCTGATTTATAAGATGCACTGCACATGTTACTTGTAGAGATGAATGCAGGGTGCTTGCTGAAATGTACAGAAGCAGCCCAAGGGACATCAGGAAGAATTCTGGAGTTTCACATTCATTTTAGTATTCAAAGAGTAAGTTCCCAGCCTTGCTCCCGGCAAGAGCTGAGTAATTTTCACCAGATGGCACTGCCCTTCAGGCTGTTGAGGTTTCTTTTCCTCTTTTTTTTTAAAACTAAACAACAACAAACTTTACTTTGTAAAGCTGTGAATTTCAAGAGTTAAATGAGCATGTACTTTGCCAAAAAATTTGCATGACTGTTGATTCTGATGAGGCTTGTTTTATCTGTCTGTCTGTCATTGTATAATTTGGGATTCAAATTTGGATGTTATCAATTTCAAGCATTTAAAAACATGAGCCAGACCGTCCAAAATGATGAGGCTTGACTTAAATTTCATGAGATATTTTTTAAAATATATTTTGGTTTCTTTTCCTTTACTGTCTGGTTTTTGAACCTTAAAGGTACACTCACCTCATATATCCAAGCTTTTCTCCACAAACACAAGGGCTGGTAACTTACTTTAAAAATAAATAAATACATAAATAAATAATTCTGAGGTTCTCATCTCCAGTAGATGGGGCTTTAATGCATACACCAAATAATACAAGATAAAATCACGAGAAGTGGCAACACTTCTGTGATCTCAGTACAGTACTGTACCTAAGCTGCATCTGTTATTTAGTGCTGGGTTAAGTCTGTGTCCCATTTAGACAAATATTCAAAAAGGGAATCCCAGACTGTGAAAATCTCTCTGGTCTAAAACCTCAGAATTTTCTAGTACTTCCAACTCCATCCTAGGGCAGATATGCTGTAAAAAAGTTTCTCTCTCTCACTGTATTTCATGAGTGCACATGGCTGGCCACGCTTCAAAAGTTTGGCTTGTGTTTGGCTCTTCAGTGGGCAAAGGTCTGGGCATGGTGGTGAGGGATTTTTGTTTCTGAACAGCTCCACCCATCCCTGTTTAATGTGCATATCTTGCTAATAAAATACACACATACCTGCCCCAAGACCTCAGATCCAAACAAGCCTGAACTTTGAGGCTGTTAGAGGAGCCAAATGAAACCCCATATATGAACAGTCCAAGGCGCTGTCATGTTCCAAATGCAGATCTGGATCTGAATCTTGTTGCTTGATTTCATCCCTTGAGACCAATACACTTTACTGTTCCCTTTCCCAGATAGCAAAAGCACATCCTATGAGACTTCCTCATTTAATGCATCCGATGAAGTGAGCTGTAGCTCACAAAAGCTTATGCTCAAATAAATTGGTTAGTCTCTAAAGTGCCACAAGTCCTCCTTTTCTTTTTGCGGATACAGACTAACATGGCTGCTACTCTGAAATCTGTCATTTAAAGTGTATTTATGCTTCTAAAGAACTCTTGACAGTTTTTCCTCCCCTTCCTACATAAAAAAAGAGTTGCTTTGGTACTGCTCAGCACCACATTATCAATATTAATCCGGGGTATTTTTGTTATTCTAAGACCCCTTGTATCCTGTGTAAGGAGAAAAATGAGGATATAATTAATCTCTTTGTTAATCTTGATATTTGCATGGAGCAAGTGAACCAAGCTCTTCCAACTATTCGCTTCAGTCTTAAGAAGTGTTTGCACTGTGGTTCAGAAGGAAACTCAAGGGCTTTTTATTTATTTATTTTCATCTCCTGAGATTCAAAACACACAGCAGGAGCCAAACATCCTAATTTCCAGTGAGTTTTCTCTGGCACAGCATAGCGGTCTGAAGGCATTTTGGAAGTGTCTGCAGCAGAAGGGTGTGGAGATGCAACAATTTGAAAAGGCAGCTCGTTCAATAAAACATGTGGCCTGGCTTGCTGTGTATGGCTACGGCCTCCAAATGCATGGGGCTAAGCAAGCAATCACTCAAATGCATGTTAAACTCAGGCCTCGTGCTAAGCGGTGCTGAGTGCCTGCAGCAGCATTGAAGACAAAGGGAGCTGTGGATGCTCAGCACTGCTGAAAATCATATCCTCCCCCACCAGTGTCTGTCTGCATTATCTTAAGTGGGGAGATGTGTGCAGTTGGAGAAAGACTACAATATTCTGCACCCTTAACTGTGGAATCAGTATATCTTGTGGTCTATGTACTGCACTGCACTCAGGAGATCTGGGTTTAAGTCTGGACTCTGCCACAGATGCTCTGTGTGACCTTGTCAGTGCCTTAATCTTTCTGTGCTCAGTTCCCCATCTGTAAAAGGGAATAATATTCCCTGTGTCTGGCTTGTCAATTTAGACTATAACTCTTTGTGGCATGGACTGTCTCTTACTATGGGTTTGTACAGAGCCTAGCACAAAGGGGCCCCATCCTTGATTGGGTTTTGTAGGTGCTACTGGAATACGAATAACAATCACTAATGGTGTCATCGCTGGTGACTTCACTGTACAGCTGAATGGGGGATTAAACAAGGCCATAAATGCTAAGGGTTAACCCTTGCCTCCTTTTTAGGTGCAGAGGTCTCCTGCCTACAGCAGAACCAGTGCTGTTCTGCAATGCATTCTGGGATCTGTACATGGAATGTCTTGACTTGGTATATAAAATAGGAGTTGTCCGTCCCAGGTCTTATACAATTTGTATATACATTTGGCTTTCACTGTGCCAAGGGGAAATCAAGATTTGTGCAGCCTTATACAGAATTCTATAGCATTCCAGTCAGCCATGCAGATAGAACTTAGGGGTGTGTTTCACATCCAACTGTATCAGTAAAGATCAAATTGTTGAATGCAGATGTAGCATGTCTGCTCTGTGCAAAAAACAAGAAGAAATATTGAACAGTCTACCGGCTCTGCCTAGCTCTGCATCCCAGCATTTAATGTATCAGGCTTAATTTTTCAAACCTGTGAGATCCAGAATGGTCAAAGTAAACCGTCTGGAAGCTATGTTTAAAACAAAAACAAAACCAACAATGAATCTAATAAGTGGCATACTTTTATCACATGCTATCACTTCATTTGCAGGAACAAAAGGCTCCACTCAGATGCAATCTGGCAGATGTCCTGCTGTTGCAACTCTAATACGTTTTTTAACTTTATCCAGCAAAAGTTTTCCTCAAAAAATTCTTGGGCATACAGGCAAGGCCATTTTACTTCTGTTGGATCTGAACTGGGTTCCAAATTCTCCCTTGTAGCTGCATCTGCGGTTTTTATTATGATGATTTACATACAGTTGCATGCATCTGCTATGTGCTTGGCACTTTACAATCAGTGCTGGGTCTTCAGTAGGCACTTAAATGTGTACTGAGCTGTGGCTACCTGAGAAAAGTTTGATTTATGTCTTGGTCAGTATCACAAAGGAACTCAGTGAGAAGCAGGGATAGAGTCCAGTTCTCCAGGGTGACATTCAGCAGCCTTAACTGAGAGAGACATCCTTTCTCTTCCTGCAGTTTTCTACATCATTCACTGCACACCCTCCAACTTCTGCCAGAAATGAAGCAGAGCAGAGGTCCTACAAACAACAGTCTCATTCAAAAGCACAGTCCATCTGGGGTATTGAATGAGGCAGGGGTCTTATGGAAACTACAGTATGTGATCATGCAATTAAAGATTGTATCGTAATACATACTCACAAGGAGGGTGAATTAAGGTTGCAGGAGCAACTTTATTTCTGACATTTCCTGAGTGCTTGACCTTGCAAACTTAATGTTCTTTTAACATGTTTGGTTTGGTTTGGTTTTGTGATATGTAGATTAGATAGTTAGATTTTTATGCTAGAAAGTTATTTCCATAGAATAAGAGAGAAGCTCCAGTAGTATCCTTTCTAAAATATGTAAAGAGACACCATTGGATCCCAGGTCCACATCATGCATGCAAAAAGAGGATGAAATGTGGCATCTGCATAACCAGTATAATAAATACCTGTAGTTTAAGTGGAAGATCAAGATTTATATTAGATTGTATTAACAAGCGGTTTGTAAAAATGCTTCAAATGCCATGCAAATGTGAACAATACACAGTATCTGAAAACAGTTCATCAGTACAGTCCAACTGATAGCTTGTCTTTGTGATCATTATTACATAGACTGGATCTTGATTTCTTAAGGCAAACACTTAGTCTTACTGCAACACTGTCTTGGCTGCTGTGTCACTGCCTTCTATAATGGACGCAGCAGAGCTGTGAAAGAAACATCCGAGATATTTATGAAGTTTTAATAAGCGTCACATAGTGCACAGGTATCTGAATTTGTTTGATCTTGTGTTGTTGAGCTGCTGTTGTTTTTAAAAGAGAGGGAGAGAGAAATGCTAATTAAATGGAGGGAAGGATCAGTGTGCTACTTAAATCAATATGGATCCTCACTGCCTTGAAAACAAACAGGATTATATGTGGCAGGCTGGAAAATGTAACTTTCTCCAAGGCTGAAATTAAAGACTCATTTCCTATACACAGAAACTAGGAGACAAAAAGTCCCTCGGCTCAACAGGGCTAGTATCCTGCCTGTGGCTGGGGCCAATACGTGTTGCTTCAAGAAAGTGAATAGGTCAATAATGAGTAGATGACTCCACCAGGGCTGGTAGGGGAGTTCAGATGCAGCACTTTAGCCACCAAAAGCCTGAGTCTGTAGCATGTGAAGTAAAGCAGTGAATCTGTTCTTTAGTAGCTGTAGCAGATTCATAAACCGCTGTAGATCAGCTGGAGTGGGACATGTCACTCACAATGAACTGTGGCGTTTAAATGCACCCGGCCAGTTGTATAATGCAGAGCTCATCAATTGGGGGTGGGGGGGGGAGGCGAGGGGGAGGGTAGAGAGATCCTGAGCCCACAGCTTACCCCATGAGGCATCCTTCAGGACGGTGTGACTCCCCAGCAGCACCGGAGGCAAGAGGAGGAGGCTAGCCAGGCCTTGTTCCCTACCTCCACCACACTGGAGCCTGGATTTCATGGGCACATGTAATTGAATCCACTCCTGTCCCAGCAGCATGAAGGGGCTGAATCTGTTGAGAGGAAATAGGGTACCCAGGGCACATCAGTGAACAGTTGAGCCCACTGAGTGGGGCAGTGCAGGACTGGAGAATTAGGATTAGAGCTTAATCTTTCAGGGTGCTGAGCATCCTTCAACTTTCACTGGTACCCAGTAACATTAAGCCCTCTGAGACGTTCACGTCACCTATTTTGCTTAAATCATGCATCTGAGTCATAATCCTCCCCAGAAGGACTACCAGGAGGGTAGTTGTGGGGGGCAGGACTAAAGAGTAGTGCAGATAGCCTGGTGTATAGCAGTAGAACTGCCTGGAGAACAAGAATTCTGTTTTGCAAAAAAAATAAAAAATAAATAAATAAAGGTTTTGTTCTGCATTGGGATGAAATTGATACCTTCCGTGGGTTTTCATGAAAAACCAGAGAGAGAGAGAGACCACCCCAGAATAGCCAGTAGCCTTGTGGGGCACTCACCTAGGATGTAGGGGGGTCCAGATTTAAGTCCCTGTTCTGTCTGATTCTGTCCCCTAACCAGCAGGCTATAGAGTCTGTCCCTCTTCCTGGCCCAGTGAATGATTTATACGCAGTGGAACAGCTCCAGCAGGAGAGACTGAGAGAAGTCCAGCACCAGAACAGCCTGGTGGTTAGTGATGTGGAAGATGTGAAGCAGACAGGGCAGGGACTTGAATCTGAGTTTCCCACGTCCCAGGTGAATGTCCTGATCACTGGGCAACTGTCTGTTCTGGGGGTGGGGAGGGGGGGTGTCTCTCATGTGACCCAAAATTCCATCCTGGACCTGAGAAACCAGCCCATTGAAAGTTTCATCAAAACTGATACATTGCTAGGATATTTCACTTTCAGTTAATAGATATTTTCCACCAAAAAACCCAAAACACATTTTGCAAAAAATCTTCCCGACCAGGCGCAATAGGAAATTGAGCCAAATTTGGGGAGGGAGGGATGGGGTGGGAAAAGCCCACAGATAAACCTACTGCCTATTATATTTGTCTTGTAAAGTTACTTCCAAATAAGAGGTACATAAAATGTCCAAGTGTATTAAGGGAACTTACAAATGGATTTCCCTTGCCTTGCACTGCTAATGTGATCTGCTCAGTAGACAGACATTATTTTAGTTCATTTCTCAGGGCTCCAGTACACACTGTCAATTCCAAAATGCCCTTATTAAATGAAGCCACAGCTTAAAAACTTGTGAAATTAAAGTATCTATCTTCCAGGAAACGGCTGGAATGTAATGCAACCGGAATCAGTCTTGAAAGTGGCATAATACCAGCGTTGTGCTGGTATTTTACCCTGCTTAGTAGGAGAGAGGTAGAGTGGATGCCAGGTGATGAGGATGGGATCAAATCCTGCAAGATGTAGAAAATATCCTAGCATGGCTCAGACAAACTTATCCTGAGCTGTGGCAACTCATTTGTAAGACTGGCTCAGTGCAGCTCCTACTGGTTGACCTATTGGGTGGATCTCTGTTGGATTTCCTCAGAGCGCTGCTGCCTATGGACTCTGGTGGATTCTTAGGTGCAGTAGCATACAAGAGACACATGCAGAAAATCCAGCTACTCGGTGGGAGATTCAAATAATGGGCTAAGTTCCACTCTACTGTGTGGCCACCAGTTGACAGCAATAAAACCATGCATTATACCCCACAATGCAGTATGATTAGTCGATGCTGTAAAGGAAGCTATTGTTTTTCTAAGACATCCTCTTTACATTGAAATCTAAGAGCCAAAGTTATCTCTGATGTAACTCCACTGAACTTCAGTAGACTTACACCAAGGACACAAACCCTGCATCTGAAAAATAAATTAGACCAATATCGAAGCTTTGCTGGAAACAATAACCCTGCTTTGAAGGCTCCTGTTTTATGAAAGGTGCTTTGAAGGAATTCATTCACTCTGGAATGAATTCACACTATTCATCTTGCCACTCACAGAACAAGATATAATAGCAGTCAGTCATGATTGCTGTCATCTATCAACAGTTCATTACATACCCGTTAGACTAAGGGTAGCATTTGTGAAAAATATTACTCTGTGTGTGTTGAAAAGCAAAAGCAGCAACATAAAAGAAAGGAAAGATTTAGCTTGTTTCACTACAAAACTGGATATGTAATATTTTGAATGTTGAGAGATTGGGGCCACTGAGGGTACGTCTACTTTGCAGTGTAAGCCCCGTGTTAGTAAACTTGAGTTAGCTTGAATGTCTAAACGCCAGGTTAGGAATTGTTAAACCCTGGGTCCCCATCTCAGGCTCCAGCATCTATGCTTCATTATGCTGGCTGGAGTCCAACCACCTATATTCCAATCTTTCTAGCCCCCTCCCAAAATGTAGCCCCTCCAGGCCTTTGCTTGTGGTGCACTATAGGAAAACCTGACTGTCCAGCAAACTTGACCATCCAGAGGACAAAGAAAGTTGGCTCATGGAATTGTGGGATACTTTTGGAAGACTCCCAGAACATAAGTCCAGTGGAGCTGTTTCTACACTGCAACAGAAGAGGACTTGAATCCTGGGTCCCAGCTTAACTCCGGCTCAGACCCTCCACCCTTGAAGGGTCCTGGGACTCTGAGTCTTGGGATATTACAATTTGTGTGTAAACAGAAGAGGGGTTAGGCTCGAACCCTGGCCTTACACTGCAGTGTAAACACATCCTGGCACACCGCTCCAGATCCTCACCTGGTGTAAATTGGTGCAGCTTCACTGACTTCTTTCATACCTGTGCAAAGAAGGTGAAACATGCTACCATATCAGACCAATAGTATTTAACACCCACTTTCCACAAGTGCAAATGACTGCATGTGGTGAATCAGGGGCAATGTATCTATATGAGATGGAAGGTTTTGTATACACACACACTTGTAATCTCCCGGGGATGTGCCTACTGGATTTCTGACCAGGACTTTGGAATGACCAAAGAAGAGACTTCCCACTGGAGAATCAATCTCTTGTTTTATATTTAACCCATTGCACTTTGGGGGTCAGAGCCTCAGCTGGCATAAGTTAGCATCACTCCACTGAGTGATGTGAATTTACACTGGACAAGGATCTGGATCAGAGAGTTTAGCTTGTAGTGCATGGGTAGCTGGGCAGTACAAGCATGACCAATAAAGCTGGAAGTTAGGTATGGCACTGTCGAGGCTAAACTCTGCAAGGTGCTTTGGCTACAATGAGAGTTGAGGGTGTTTGAGAATGTTCAGGTTCAAGCCCTCAACGCCTTCATTTGAGGAGCTCTCTAAAACAACACGAAGACATCAAATGGCAGAGGGGTGTGAAAGAGACAGACACATGGGGAGAGTGAGTGACAAAACAGAGAGAGAGTGGTGAGGGAGTAACTATTATTCAGTCACTAGAGAGGAAGGATGGTGCAACGGTTCAAGTGTTGGCCTTGACTTTGGGACATCCACATTCCATTTCCTGCTTCTCCACATATTTCCTGCAAGACCGTAGGCAAGTCACCTAGGATGTGTCTACACTGCATTGTAAACCTGGGTCTGTGGGACCGACGCTTCTGGAATTGGTGTTTCCAAGCCCGTGCTTGAGCGCCCACATTGCACTGCATGCTGGGTTTACAATTGCTGGACCTGGGTCTTTAGATTAAGGAAATGAAGAAAATTTGTATCACTGGAAGCTGCTGATTGTTCTTTTTGTTTAAAGGATCAGAGGGCAGGAGAGGGCCTGGGCCAATTCCCTGTTTTGCCTTCCCACAAGGTAAAGAACCAGTAACGCCAACGTTCCCAAGAAGAATATATCTTGTTTGGTTGTTTTGGCAGTACCCACTAACAGTACATGAATAATGTGCCTAGAGCGACTCCCATTGGAGTCTGGCATATGTCCTTCAAATTGCTGGTATTTCTTTTCTGCTTCCACTTCGTGGAGCCCAGCCAAATTCTCATTGTTTTTGCAGGGAGCTGGAACCTGCCAGTTAGCAATGTCTGTCATTTATTTACAAGGCAAGTTGGACTCCTCTTGCTGCTGAAATAACTGCTGCTTGGGGCTTTGTTTTGTACAAGGGCAATCATGGCTTGGTAGGGCCAGAAATTACAATATCCTTTTTTTGGGTCAACGGTGGAAAGCAAGGATGATAGAAAGCAGGATGAACCTATCCAGATCATTACACAAAATCAAGAGAAAAAGTCACCCCTACTAATATTGAGGCTGATTTTGCCACTCGTGGAGGAAAGTTCTACTCAACAGGAGTAAAGGTGGCAGGCAGGGCCAGCCTTACTGGTGGGCGATGTGGGCAACCGCCCAGGGCACTGTGGTTAGGCGGGCACTGTCTGAGTGCAGCAAGCTGGCGGGCCTGGGCTGCTGAAATGGAGGTGAGAGTGGGCAAGGCCGAGGCTAGAGGCCCTGGCCAGCTGGGTGGGGGGCAGGCGATGCTGCCTGGGGCTGCCAGCCTGGAGGGGAGGCGCAGGCAGTAGGGTTCACCCCTGTGGAGCCAGCGGGCCAGCCCCTGGGTCCCCCCTTCCTGCGGGCATGGGTGGTGGCTGGGCACCTGCTCTCCTCCTGCTAGGTGGTCAAGGGGAGTATAGCTGGGGGAGGCCCAGGCTCAGAAACTCCTCCCCGTGCAGCCTGGTTGGGCTCTGGGGCCAGGAGCTGGTCCTCACGCCCTGCTCCCCACGCTGCTGGTCTCAAACTAAAAGAAAGTTCGCCCAGGGCACCATTTTCCCTCAATCTGGCCCATTGGGCCAAAAATTATAATCTCTGCGTATGTCTGCTTCCCTTTCTTGAAAAAGAGGGTTAATAATATTTCCTGCCACACAGGGATAACTCGAGGATAAATTCATTAATGTATGTGAGGAGCCCAGGTAGTATAGTGATGGGAGGGCATAGAAAAGCCCATGACTAAATAATAATAATACCAAACTCGTATAGCATTTTAATTAAAACTAATAGTATGTTTCCCATAGTACTAAGCAGATTTCTATATACCAAACTTTATTTATATGTTGGAGACTAACTGGGTTATGTTAACCCCTTTGGCCCATATATTCCATTTAATTTAATACGACACTATAGAGTGGTCCCATAACCCCACCCATTTTACCTGCACCCCTCCAAGAACAATTAATTTGACTTATTACTTTTGTATGTAACAAGGCACACACTGAGAGGATGCGTTAGCATTTCATAGTGTAGCTAGACAGGTGAAGACAACTGCTGGCAGGATATGTTAATATGCTTTCCCACCCAAGGTGGTGCTGAATTTTCACATTGTCACTGCTCTGAAACAGGTTCTCAGCGCTAGACGTAGAGACTTATTATTGCTCATCTGCTTTCAGATGCTGAAAACAGTGTGCTGTTTCCTTGAGAAACTAGGAAAGGAAGTGTTTCCGAGGAATTAGAGCACAGGATTAGGTGTTAGGGGTCCCGGGACCTGTTTTCAGCTCTGCCCCAATGCACTTTGGTCCAGATTTTCAGAAGTGCTCAGTATGCATAACTGGGGCTAGATTTTCTCAGCATATTGAGTACTGAGCTGTTTGGAAAATCTGGCCATGAATGTCGCAATGGGTGATGATGCGTAGTGAGCACATCTAGGTCTTATTTTGCTCTGTAAAGGGGAGAAGAGCTCTTTGGACAAATCTGGTCCCAATTGTGGGTGCTGAGCACTTGAAAATCTGGTCATGTGTGACTTTGACATTTGTACCTCAGTTTCCCCATCTGCAAAATGGGGATAAAAAATTCATCTACCTAACTTATGAGCCTTAATTAACTAACATTTGTAAAACAGTTTTAGATCCTTAGATGCTACCTTCTCTCTAGAATAAAAGCATATGCAAAATATTAATACACAGGCTATAATGGCTATGAGTACAATTTCCCCCAACTCTCTGAAGAATAATTGAGTTAATAACTAGTTAACTACTTGCAAATGTATAATTTTCTCATTTATACAACTAAATTGTAATTAACACATATGGCCTAAGGATACAAGCGGGGTAAAAAAAATCTAATTTTCTCCTCTGTTTTTTCCCAAGTATGGATAGATTAAAATGTCCTGTTTTGTGGGAATTACATTTTAATGAACATTAATATGCACAGATCCATTTAAAGACAGCTTTTTTTATCAGTTCTTTTAATTACAGGGATCGGCTTGAAGCAAAAGGACTTGAAAAGCTTTGCAAACCCTCCGCCCCCCCACAAAAAACCCACCCCTATATTTTGAAATAAAAGCCTACGGAAAGTGTTTTGACTTTATTTTTCTTTTGTTATACTTATGACTTGCAATTACAATCTTTCAAATCAAAACTTAGACAATCCGCTAACCATCAGCTCATTAACAACATTGTGAGGCTTGCTAGGAAATATTTAAAGCTGGTGAGAAGAAAGAAAAATAAAACCCTCAAGAGGTTCTGATACGCTTCCAAATATCATCTTTTATCTCAGAAGTTTTGATTGAATCAAAGCAGGATGATGTCCCATGATTAACGAAGGGCATTTTTTCCTCATGTTTTTTTCATTTCCAGGACTGAAATTGTACAAAACTGATTTAATTTGATCTTGAGTTGGGTTCTGATCTCTGTCAATTGAGACAATGCTGCAGATCTGTCTTGTTGTTCTATTGGAATGAAGGGTGAACCCCAACAAGAATCTTAGCTCATGTTCAGCTGTGTTGGAGAGTTGCCAAGTTCAGATTTGTGATACAAAGTTTGGAGCATATTTGAATGCGGTGTGGCAGGGTTAGTTCAGGCTGTAGCTTGTATCTGGACCACAAAATTCAAGGAGGTTCAGATCTGGGGGCTATGGGTCAAGACCCTCTTTCTAGTTTTGAACCTTTAGGGTTGGTTATTTGGATTGGAATTTTTTGCAGGAGCAGGTTTCTTTCCATTATTTCCACTTCTTTCCTTGTTTGAGATGGGCCAGAATCTCCAGGACATAAATGTTCTATTTATAGCATGACAGTATTTATGCATCCAGCCTGAGCTGCCACCAGGAAGAGGCAGGTAGTGAAGCACAATAATTAAAACATGTTAAGCCAACGTTTAAAAATTTGTTGATGATCAGTTTGAGATTTGGGTTGGGGGGTGGGGTGGGGATTGTTTGTGTTTTGTTGTGTTTTACTTGAACTGTCCCTAGTTAGATTCATCTTGATCAGAAAGAGGGGTAGGAAGGATGGTGTAGTTTCCTCTTCTGTGAAATGGAGATAATGATACTGACTCCCTTTGTAAAGTGCTTTGAGATCTTCTGATGAAAAGCGCTATACAAGAGCTAGGTGGTGGTAGTAGTGGATAGGGCACTGGACTAGAACTCAGGGAGACCAGGAAACAATTCCTAGATCAGCTACAAATTACTTGCGTGACATTGGGGAAATCTAGAGGTTTCTTGTTTTTTTTTTGGGGGGGGGGGTTAAACAAAACATTTTTTCACTGAAAAAAATGAGCTTTTTCATGAAAAATTTTGCATGAAAAAATCATATGTGATAACATTCAGACTTTCCTCAAAAACCAAAAGTTTTGAGCATTCAGGTGATTAACAATTAAAAAAAAAAAACCTATTTTTTTCACATAGGAAAAAAGTGCTTTCCCAACCAACTCTAGTCAGTCATTTAATCTGCTTCGTGCCTCAGTTTCTTTATGTGTAAAATTAGGATAATGCTCCTACCTCACAGTATTAGTGTGAGGATAAAATCCATTAATGACTGTGAGATGCTGAGATACCATGAAGTACATAGGTAGAAGGGATATTATTTCACCTTTGGTACATGAAGATTGTTTTGCTTCTCTTCATAACACAGGCATTCGGTGAAGACAATGAGGGCAGCAAAGAATGAGCAGAGTACCTCAACAAGGCTTTGTTATATAGTAGTGTCATATCTCCTCAAGGTGAAGGTTGGAATCCGTTCTTTGTTTGGTAGTTGTTACCAGAGGACAGTTGTTTGACACCTCCCCCCCACACCAGTTAACATTGTTTGGCGACTCTGTTTGACAGCCCTTGACAGAGAGACGATAGAAGAGGACTGACCCTGTCTCCCCTGGAGCTATCATCCTTGTGTGTACGTTTACACTGAACACTAAGCCCAGGCTCTGACTCAGGTTTCAGCCTGGGTCTCACAGCCTGGAATCCCCCCTTCCATCCACACACATCAGTCTGACTTGGCTCAACAAGCTCTGAGGACCTGGTACTAGGACCCTGCTACGAGGGTGTGTTAAAGCCTGAGTCTCCTTCTGACTCAGATCCTAGCTCTGTCATTGTGCAGTGTGGATGCAGGTCAAGCCACAAACCCGACTCAGAAGGTCTGTGCAGTGCAGTATGGACATGTTAGCATGGCTGTGAGACCCAGGTCCAGCAACTGTAAGCCAGCTTAACAATGCAGTGTGGATGCTCAAGTGCAGGCTTGGAAACACCAAGTCCACAAGCCTGGGTCTCACAGATCGGGGCTTAGTGTGCAGTGTAGACATACCCAGAGTAGAGTGGGGACACACTGATGGGAGCAGGGGGCAGTGTGTAAAAGAAGCTAGCCTTGCTGCTCCCCTTGAGGTACCTCTGCTGTTGATACAGAACTTCAGTCTCCAGAGTTTCCAGCCCAGCACCTTTTCTTCCCTATGTGGAGCAGTGGGTGCTGTCTGGAGTTCTTTGCTCAGTGTCCCCCTCTGGCAGTCTTCAATCACACCTTTGTTTCCATTCCTTTCCCTACACATTTCATTTGTCCTCTGGAATTAGTTGACTCTGATTTCTTGTTGGTCCCTCCCCTCTGGTGAGATGGCAGCCATTGTTGTGCCTTGACAGGCACTCCCTCCCTTCACAAAAGGTTGAATGAGCTGGTACTTGTCGTACCCTCACCAACTCCCTCCTGTGACCCTTCTGACCTGGCACTGTGTTTTCCCCACTTCCCTGGGCCCTTTAAGTTGACCTCAGTACTTTTGTGGTCCCTCTCATCTCCATCAGAGGCAGAAGCCATTGCTATTCCTCTGGAGAAACCTTTTCAGCTCCCTGCCTCTATAAAGAACTCATATGAACCAGAAAGTGTCTCCATTATGGGATGGGAAAGAAGGATGGGTAGAGTTGGCAGTCTAGTTTTGCTGTTTAGGCATTGGACAAGGACTCAGGAGACCAGGGTTCCGTCCAGATCTCTGCTACAGATAGGTGCAACATAGAACAAATCACTTGGGGTTAGATTTGCAAAAGAACTGTGCATGCAGCTTTGAAAAGCTAGCCCTTTTTAGGTGTCAAAATGGGAGCTGAGCTTTTCTGATAGGTGGCCCTCAGCGTGGGTGCTAAGCACATGGAAATCTGTCCACACCTCTTAATGTACCTCAGTGCCTCATCTGTAAAATGGGGATAATAATGTGGATCTAGTTCTCGTGGGTGCTCTGGAGATAAATAGTGATTATGAGGTACTCCATACTATGGCAAAGGGGGCAGTATATAAATCCAGTTAGACACATACTGTGTCTTCTCCTCCATCCCCTAATCTACCCTATCTCATTTCTCCGTCACAATGCTGTGACCACCTGAGCCCTTGGCCCTTGTCTCTTCTACAGCTGTTATGTGATGGATTCTGATGGGTGTCATATAGTCACACTGTCCCAGAAACAGCAAGGATTAATCCTGCAACCTCAGGGATGGTGAAATGGATTTTTCTTTAATGCACTCAACTGAATATGTGAAGAAAAAAACAATGTAATCCAGTGTGAATGACATAGCGAGCAGGCATCCTACTAAAGGATATTCGAAGAGCGGAGCCCATACATGAGACACTGGCACAGTATTTTTCCATCAGTTTAAAAATCTGTGTTTTACACATTCTTGCCTGTAATAACCACCTCCTGGGAGCATGAAATTGAAACCTTTCGTCCCCCCCTCTAATATCTCCTCCTTCCCCATCATATGCACACACACAGGCTTGTTGCATTAGGGTTGTTTGTGAGCACTGTGCTGCTGGCATTGATTTTTGTTTGTTTGTCTCTGAGTAAGAAGAGATCAGAAGGACACTTATTTTCAAAATAAAAACCGCATCTGAAGGATTTATTCTGACTTTGCAAATAGATGAAAGGGGGAGGGAGGGAAGGAGGTTTGATATGAGGCCACCCCAGGCGGACTTAATGAGTGTTCAAAAAGCAAAGGACTTTTTTAGAATTAGGATGAAGAAACAATTACAGTAGCGCCCAGATTCTCATTGTCCTTGGTGCTGTATATACACATAATAAGGGACAGTGCCTTCCCCAAAGTGTTTGTAATCTAAATAGACAAAGGAAATATCGTTATCCTCATTTCGCAGATGTGGAATTGGAACACACAGATATTACCTGACTTGCTCAAGAATCTGCAGCAGCGCAGGGAACTGAACCCAGATAGCCTAAATCCCAGTCCCGTGCCTTAAACACAAGGTGACACTCTCAGTTATGCACGTATAGGGGAAGAGGTGCACTAGGGAAGAAAGAAGATGCAAAGCTTCTAAGTAGTAGCTCGTTGTGGGAGTGCTGGGAAGTGAGGGTGTGAGGTTCTGTTACCCCAGCACAGCTTTGGTGGTGTGCAGCAAGGTCCAGGCCATGACCCTCCCTCTTCCCACCCAGAGATGGCTTCTCTGGGACCAGCAAAGCTGGTAGTGCTTGCCAGCCTTGCTGTCCTTTTGCACATATATTTCCCCATCCCCTAATGCAATGGTTCTTAACCAGGGGAACTTGTACCCCTGAGGTATGCAGAGATCTTCCAGGGGGTACATCAACGCATCTAGATATGTGCCTAGTTTTACAACAGGCGACATAGACAGCACTAGTGAAGTCAGTACAAACTAAAGTTTCATGGAATGACTTGTTCATACTGCTCTGTATACTGTACAATGAAATGGAAGTACAATATTTATATTCCAATTGATTTATTTTATAATTATATAGTAAAAATGAGAAAGTCAGCAAATTTTCAGTAACAGTGTGGCTGTGACACTTTTATATTTTTATGTCTGATTCTGTAAGCAAGTAGTTTTGAAGGGAGGTGAAACTTGGGGGTACGCAAGACAAATCAGATTCCTGAAAGGGGTACAGTAGCCTGGAAAAGTTGAGTACCACTGGTCTAGTGGTTAAGGCCATAGAGTGGGACTCAAAAGACCTGGGTGCTATTCACCAGCTCAGCCACTGACCTGCTGTGAGACCTTGGGCCAGTCACTTCTCCAGTCTGGGGGAGTGCGGTGAAGTGAGATTTGCAACTCCTGCACAACAGATGTGAGGTTTTGCTTCCCCAGCACAGCTTTGGTGGTGTGCAGCAGGATTCAGACGCTGACTCACCCTCATTCCACCCAGAGATGGCTTCTCTGCGACCACCAACACTGGGAGTGTTCACCAGCCCTTGCTGTCCTTTATCTCTCCTCATATCTTTCCCCATCCTCTAGTGCACCCATACTAGGGCTCCCCAAACACTTGTGCGTGGGAAATTAGAATCCATATTCCATTAGAAGAGAAGAAATTTAAACCAAGAAATCACATGGGGTTCTTGCACTTTTGTAGATAGAGCTAAACTGGAGAAACTTAGATGGAACCATATTCTGCTGGAATATGCATTTCTCTTGAAATGAAAATGCTTCCCCGAACTGGGTTTATTTCACTGGCATTTCATTTGGGGGGGGGAGTTCCAAGAACGTCAAAAGTTCACATTTTGACACTTTTTAAACAATTTTTTAAAAATTTTGAAATGACTTTTCATTTTGAATTTTTTATTTTGTTTTATAATATATATTATAATGTAATACACAATTTTACAGGGTCAAAATCATAACAAAGGACCTTTTGAACAACCCAAAACATTTTTTTCCCCTAGAATTTTCCTTTGCGGGGAATTTTGAAATTTTTGATTTTTGCTCTGATTCAGAATAAAACCAGACTTCGTAACCTTGACCTCCTTTGTGAAATGGAACTTCTCTCTTCTGAAGAGCTCTGTTTGTTGGGTCTGCCTCCCCTCCTCAGCAACTCTACCTGCTGGGGAAAGTGAACTAGAGTGATGTTATTATTAGCTGGATTCACATCTGTTATCTAGCTAATAGTAACAGCTGATATTCAGTATATGGCAGATCTGAATAAGGGGCTTTTGTCCTAGCACTTCTGTCTTCCTTACAAAGCTGACACTAGTGGAAACAGGAAAGCACCAAGATTTTCCATTTCTTCCCATCCACCTGCAGCAGCACGATCCTCTTGGGCAAGCAGTGATGGATACTCAGAGCAAGGAAGCCTCTGCCTATTGGATCACCAATACCACTTCTAAAAACAGCCCAGGTTCCTGTGTGATGTCTCCCATACAATCACTGACCCACCCTGTCTTACTTAGCTTTTTAGCCCTATTCATATCACAATACCTGGTGATCTCGCCAGTGTCACTACCCATCACTGCTTTGAAATAGCTCTAAGATGGAGATGCCTGCTGGCATGAAATTAGAAACCAGAATTCCCAGACATGTTGCAGCCAGGTTGGCACAAAGCCTGTTCAGAATGGGTGTGGGCTTTCTCTCGGCTGTCAGTAACTGTAGATGGGTATCATAGGCCATACAGTGAAGTCTACACACTTTCTTGGGGTCTCAGATTCTGGGCTCCAGCCTGAGCCCGAACATCTATACTGCACTTTTACAGCCCCAGCTGCTACTGACCAGCCGAGGGTGTTTTATTGCTGTGTAGACATACCTAAAGGGCCCTCATCCTTGCTCAGCCACACTACTGCAATGCCAGTGGGCTCACAGCATTGTGAAAGAGGGTAGAATTTGGCTTAAATAGGGTTAATGGCTGCAGTGAACAGTTCTGCAGTAAAGTGGTCACAGGTGTAATCTTTAACTAGGAGTTAATGGGGGGGGCAGGTTTGTACACGTAAGAGCCACTGAGAGGGATGTGGTTTTGGCATGGAGGAGGAAGTAGCGTGAGCCTGCATGCCGCTACTTCAGATAAGACAAACTTTAGGCTGTGTCTACACTGCGCACCTGACAGTGCCACTGCAGCTGTGCCCTTGTAAAAGGTGCATTGTGTGGCTGCTCTTTATTGCTGGGAGAGAGCTTTTCTGGCAACAATATAAAACCCACCTCCAAGGAACGCGGTAGCTTCATCACTGGGAGTGCGGCTCCCACCGACAAAGCACTGTCCACACCGGCGCTGCTGGTCGCTAAAACTTTTGACGTTCGGGGGGTATTTTTTCACACCCCTGGGTGACAAAAGTGCCGGTGCAGATATAGCCTAAGTCTCCGTTGCTTTTACTGTAGTCTTTGTTGGAAACAGAGGGCAATTCGAGATGGGGAAGAGGGACTCTATTCTTGTTTGTAGAACAGATTGCTATGAGGCAGTTTATATAACTAATAGCTATTCTAATATTCTGGAGAGTATTACAGCAATTCATGCTGGGGAAGAGGGACTAGGGGTTGCGGGGCTGCTTCTCTGCCCCCTGCATGTTGTATAATCAGTTATGCCTGTGGGTAGTATTTTTATTTAACACTAAGGCCGCAGTCCTGCAAACACTTGTGCATGGGCTTACCTTTAATACCGTGTGTAGTTCCCTTGATTTCAATGTGACTGCTCACGATAGTAAAGCTATGCAGATGTATAAGTGTTTGCAGGACTGGAGCCATATTGCAGAAGTGCTTTGAGCCTAAGTAGGTCAGGTCTCCATTGTGTGAGGTGCTATACAAAGAAAGAGTAAATGAAAATAATACCTGGCTCTTATATAGCGCTTTTCATCAGTAGATCTTAAAGTGCTTTACCAAGGCGGTTAGGGTCATTATCCCCATTTTACATATGAGGAAACTGAGGCTCAGGGAGCCAAATTACTTGCTTAAGGTCACCCAGCAAAGCAGTCACAGAGCCAGGAATAGAACCAAGCTTCTGAATCCCCGTTGAGTGTTCAATCCACTAGGCTACCTGGCTCAGAGAGTTTACAGTCTAAACTGCTACTGTTTGACACCTACTTTGCTCTCAGCAGGCACTGGCATAAATGACAACACAGGGTGCAGGGCAGATGAGAGTTGGATCCAGGGCTGATATCACGTGGAGAGGAAGGCATGTGGCTAGACTGGTACTATGGGATGTTATTACAAAGAATGTCCAATTTAATTGGGGAAGGGAATATAATCCCCTCTAGTGCTGCAACATTTTAATGAGGCAAAACAGCATCATGTTGCAATGAAGTGCTCAGATTTTTACAGAGGGAAGCAAAGAGAGCAGCTTGCCCTACAGAGATTACCCTGGTTTAAGGAAAGGGGTGGATGTCATGGTGAGTGAGTGAACTAAATAGACTGCTGGACTGAGGTGGTAATGCTGTTCAGGGAACTGTTCATCAGGAGCTTTTGTACCCTCTAGTCTATACAAACCAGGAATCTGAAAATATGCACCTTGCCTCCTCCCATGCCAAGGCCTGGTGCAATCTCCGATAGCCTGATCTCCGTACAAGAACAGGCTGAGCTGTCCTGATTCCCAGTGATCCATGGACCAAGTGGGCATGGGATGCAGATATCATATTGGCTCCACCAAACTGCCCTCCTCTCCAGTCCTTGTTGTCCCAACTAGAACTATGCTTCCACCTTCCCTATTTCTTGCACTCACACTCACCTTAGTCATTTTCTGTAGGGCCTTCTAATCTCCTCCCTTCTAGTGATCAGACAGGGTGGCTGGCTGGACCTCACCGGATTGGCAGCACTCTGGTGCTGACTGAACAGTACCATGCTGTTTTGCAGATGCAGAATTTGATTCATCCACATTGCGAGATTTCCCAGTGACCCAGCTGAGTTGCGTCACCCAAATGCAATTACTGGCTGAATTCTGGATGAAATAAATTGTCTATTGCATTTCCTTGATGGAAGTCCCTCTCCTCCAGCCAGCCTATTGATCAGGGAACATACACAGATTGTAATATCTTTTGAGTCCCCACCGCAACATACACACACGTCACAATTTGGATAATATGCTCCATAACATAAGGCTGGAGTGGCTTGTTTGTAATGTCACCATTCACCAGTAGGTGTCCCTTCAAGCTCACCAATTTTTTGCATTTCTTGAAGAGATGCCAGATGAAGCTATTATTAACTGCAAGAAATTATCTAATACAACACTGGGTGAAACTGCATGGTGCATAATATGCTTCACTGAGCTTCCAGTCTACAGAATGGCACAACGTGAAAATGTGAGGTTTATAGCAGAAATCGGCCTCAAGCCAAACCCCATGGCTGAAAACCCTCAAATGCTGGGAAGGTCTTTATGCTTATGAGGAAAGAATGGTCTTGTGGTAAAGATAGTGCAGTGGGATATGGGAGAATCTGACTTCATTTCCCAGCTCTGCCATAAACTTTCCGTGTGACCTTAGGCAAGGCACTTTATCTGTGGGTGCTTCCCATCTGTAAAATGGAGAGAATCATTTCCTCCTTACAGAATACACTCATTCATTAATGATTTGGAAGGGTTCAGTCAAATTGATAACCATAGCCATATAAATACCTAAACAGATTATTTTAAAAAGCCAAAGCCAAATACCCCCAACATATTGGTGGTTTAAATTTGGTTGCCAGTCCAGATTTTTATTTCTTATGGCTACAACTTGTAGAGCTGGTCAGGAAAAATTGGTTGTTCTTTTTCTCTATGAAAACGGACATTTTCCACAAAAATTCCCATTTTGTCAAAAAACCTTTTTTTTTTGCTAAAAAAAATTCTTGATGGAAAATTTTTGACCCGCTCTCAATTGCATGTGTTTAAGCTTATCTGTGGCATATCTGCAAAGCGTATTTCTGAAAAGACGCCTCCAAAATCTATTTGTCAAGAACTGTCAATTTTAAAACTAACAATCTTTGTAGCTGAGACTTAGCTAATGCATGAGATCAAATCTCTACTCTAACTTTTCTGGCGTGCAGGAGGTTGCTTAGTTGATTTGGATATTTTTGTATATTATTATTTACTGAGCACCGCTACCATGCTGGTGCCATACAAACATAGGGCTCTATCATACATGGGGTATTGTATGGGGTCAGGGGTCCACCTGTGTTGCATCATGGTAGAAGAAGGGTCATAAAGAAAGACATGGTGCCTGCCGCTTCTTTGCATTGTAAACCACTTTGCTAATGATGCTTCAGTTTCTCTGAAGTTTCTTTGGAGCTACCTTGTAAGACTAGACAGATGACTTAAAGACATCAGGTAGGATACAATCCTGCCTTGCCTGGAGAGATCATTCAATAACCTATCAGGCCCCTTCCAGCTGTCGTTTGTAGGGGGATGATTCTGAGCTCACACCAGCATTTATACTAATGTGATTCAGTGGAGCTGATTTTTTAAACAGATTAGTGTAAATCTGAACAGGGTCAGGCCCTGTGGTTCTATAGTACATCAGGCAAAACTCATCTCTCACTCTGTCTGTAATATAATTTATCCTTCCATGGCACCTTCCATTCACAAATCTTAAAATTCACTTAGGGATTAATCCTCACTGACTTCCCATGAACTGAGGATCAGATCCTTAACAAACTGAGCTTCATCGTAAGCCTGTGAGGTAGCTGTTTTCCTCATTTTACAGAAGGAGAAACGGAGGCACAGAGAAATTAAAGGCAAAATTTTCAAAAGCTGGCTTCACCTTGAAAGGACCTGATTTTCAGAAAGTGCTCAGCATTCACAGCACTTTTGACGATCTGGCACAAGTTTCTTGATTTAGGCTCAAGTGGTGTCCTGTGAAAATGTTGTCCTTAGTGACTTGCCCAAGGTCACAGAGTGAATCTAATTCAAGTTCTCCGGAATCCCAGGCCTGGGCTCTAAATATGAGGTGAAGGTTCCTCCGTGTTGGGTAATTCCTCCAGTGGTAACTCATAAACTGGTTCATGTCACCCCTCTGAGGGTAATCATTGCTAATGAACTTCAATTACACTTAAGGCAATCACAGTCTGGGCCCATGGCATTAGCTGGGGATTAATGATCGCCTGCGAGAGCTGATTCCCGGTTAACCCCAGTTGGCTGTCAACTTCTCGGAAATGCCTTAAATCAAGGTCATTATTGCAACAATAAGCAGTAAATTCAGTGAAAGCAAAGGCAAAGAGAACTTTTACACCAGGTATTTTTATTCTCTTGTGCAACATGCCTGTACCAGTTGTTTTGGGGTTACATTTCTGGTGGTGGCAGCAGTTGTTTCCATGAATGCTACATACTGTGTGGGTAGCTTTATGCCACTTTGTTCTTCAAAATCTGTAAATAAGTGCCTAGTTGCCAAGGTGACAGAATTTTATAATAGTCACTCAAATAAATAAATATCCCAGGTATTGCTAGGTAATTAAAGTTCCCTAAATTGGCCAATCTCAGTTTTCATTTCCATCCTTCATGTTCCTCTTAACATTGTGAGTGCATTAAACGGTCCTTATCGCTCCGCTGCTTCCTACAGAAGCCTGTTTCTTTTCAGTCTTATCCTTGGCAAAACAAGAGATTGGCATCAGATAGCAGAACAGCAGCAAAGACAGAAGAACATAGGAATTGCGATACGGGATCAGCCCCGAGGTCTTTCTTATCCATCAGCCCTTCTCCAACAGTGGCCAGGCCTAGATGCTTCAGGGGAAGATGCAAGAAATGCCCATAGAACACAGTTAGGGGATGACCTGCCCCAAACTAAAATTTTCTCTTAACTCCCATTAATTATAGATTGGTTTATGCACTGATGCAGGAGGGATTTTTATAGGGTCTCAATAACACAAGTGATGATTTCCATTGGACATTTTGGGCTAGATTCACCTCTGACATCAATGTATTGATTTCTAGTTGTAGCCCTGCCTCAAGAGAAAACATCTACATGTTTATTTACTATGATGATGGGTGGCATTTAAACATCGATACATTTAATCAATGCTCCCTACCTCTCAAACACCTGTATCTGAACTCTTTCTTTGCTTTATTCTTTGAACTTACACGCACCAGGGCAAGCTGATATCTCAGTATTGTTTGAGCTTGATTTTTGTTGAATCCTTATTTAGGGGTGTTGTGTTTCCTCTCAAAATCTTATTTATGCTTTTCATGGTTTCCAGACTGCCCTGCATTCCAAACAGTGACTCATCCATATGATGCTGTCATTATCAGGCTTGCAATAAATTCTTACACAGATGGGCTCTGTTCCTCTCTTCCACCCAGAAAATGATGGATTTTTCCCCCTGCTATTAATAAGCAAAATGTACAGAAAAGGAAAGTTAAAAACATATGATCAGTTGTTGCCTCTGTAGGCAATTTGTGGCCTCTTCTGTTGTGAGTTCAATCTGGCTATTGATTCATAACAAATTAGCAGCTGGCATTCTGAAATCTGATTTATGACTGAAGCACAGAGAAGTGAAGTGACATGTACAAGGTCACACAACCGGTCAGCGACGGAGCCAGAAATAGAAGTCTGGTCTCCCAGTCTTCTGCCTTATCAACTAGACCACATTCCTTCTCCTTATTGGACATTTTAACTTTCATCCGAAGCCAATATTGTACCCCTGTCCCCCCACTTCTTTCTGTCATCTCCACCCATTGTTTCTTGTCTTCAATTTAAAGGGCAAGGACAATAGCTTTGTTATGTTTTGTATGATGGCTATCACAATGCGACCATGCCCTCTTAAGTGCTACTGTAGTAGAAATAATAAATAACACATAATACACGCACCAGTAGTCTGTTCTGCTCTGACAAATTCTTCCTTTGTACACAAGAAGCTTTTACAAAGATTATTTAGGTCCCTAGAAATATTTGGGACATGTTCTTTACATGTTTACCCCCCCCCCACCCAAAAAGAGGGAAATGTCATGTGATTTTCCTACTGCAGTTTTAAATTTATCCACCCCAAAATCAATAAGCCCAACTATCTTGAGAGCTGCTTGTTGGGAAGCTTAGCTAAGTGCTGGAAATGTCAGTACTCAGTGGGTTTTGGTGACATTTGTGGATCTGCTGGGAGACAGATTCAGGCAGCTCCCCATGGAGGAATCTGGGCTGAATGTAGAAGGAGAGGCATTTTTAGAACAGCTTTTGCATAAGTTTGAACTGACTTAACTCGGTTAAGATAAACAATTTTGTTTGCTTGAAAAGATTAAAAAGAACTAGCAGCTCCGATCAGCACATCAGTGCAGAGCTCTCGCCAGCTTGACAGGAAAAAATGCGGAATGTTAGGATGTGGTATTAAAATATGTAAATGAGACACTTTTACTTAATTTGAAATAATCCTGACCCCACTAGTTCAATGTAAGGGCTGTCAGCACACAGGTCTTGTCTACACCTGTTGCATCAGTTTCAATTCATTCTCTCTTTAAACCACTTAAGTAAAACTGGTACAAATGCCCCTCTCTTTCTTTTGGGTGGCTTATTTCAGTTTAGTTTAACTAATTCCTAATGAATTAAGCTAAACCAACATAAACCCAGTTTAAATTGAAATAAGAATGTCCACTCAACATTTTGCACTGGTTTAACTAAATCTGTTTAAAATCACACCATTAGTAAAACTGGTGCATGGTGTGTGTTTACACCAGGCCTTTGAAACAGGGGCATGATTCACCCCTCCTTACCATTGGTGTAAATCGGGACTAAATCCACCGGATTTATACTGATGTAAAACTTTTATGAGATAAAGCCTTACAGGTATAGGAAACAGGGGACATTTATATGGGGGAAAGGATACAAGTTCCAAAATTGAGATGTTTAGTTAGAGGAAGGGATAGGAACATCCTGACAATTAAAACTACTTGGCCAAGATGGGAAGACTAGAAATCACTGTACATCCCAAAAAACACAATCACAGTTGGCAGGGTCTTCTACACTACCAGGGAGATGAACTGTCTACCCCAGCTCGACCTTCTGTGTCTTGGTGATTGAATGGGTCAGAATTAACTACCTCAGGGTCAGTGTGGAGTCATATTGGTGATGATAGCTTTTCCGGGAAACATGGACTCCATACCAACTTAGACCCCATTCCTACAGACACCTTCACACACTTTTAACTTTACTCCGTTGAGTAGTCCCATGGAAATCAATGTAAAGTTAAACCCATGCATAAGGGTTGGAGGATCTGGGCCTTAGAGAATGGAGATTAGAGCTGAGCAAATACAGCATGGATGTTCGTGTGAATAAAGCTCACCTATTCACTTCCCTTGTATAGGCAACCCCTTTTATTCATTTACTCACAGACATCTGAGTGAGCAAAGAAACCCACCAGGAATGCTAATGCAGATAAATATTTGCAAGAATATTCATGCCAGAAGTGCTCTGTGACCATTTTGCAAAGCTCTTTTTATTATTCATATAAGAGATCTGTCAAAAAATTACAAATATTCAAGCATATCTTCTGTACAGAAAAAGAGACTCCTGATTTAAAACCTGTCTACCCACACAGAAAAAAGAACCAAAACCATGTGACTTGGGTGGCTGAACTGACAGTTCAAGCAACAAATAGTGAACACTCACAGGCTTAAGCAGTGTGTGAACAAACCATTGGCAAAAGATTGTTTGCAAATAATAATTGAATAATTGAGATTAAATAAATAGCAAAAAATCAATCAGTTCATGTTTATTTTCAGGGAAAAAAGAGCTACACTGGTTAGATACATCATTCATAACAAATACTTCAGCCATCTCTAACAGGGAATATGTTAGAAATTTCAGCCATGCTACTGAGGTTGCATTTTGAATTAAATAAAAATAAGGCATTATATATGTTTAAGGAAAAATGGCTAGTATGTAATTAAATATCAGGGGATTGTTAAAAGTATTTTAGAAAATATAAGGAGCTAAAGAGGGCCTCTAACATACCATACTTACACAAAATTACACAAGCTGCAAATGTGTAATTAGGGTGGAGAAATGTATATCCACGCACTGTAGTGGCATAAAATTACAGTGGTTACTCCAGTTATAGGAAGAATAGTGCCAGTAAACATGCTGTATATTTTGGTGTTATTAACACACACATGCAGAGTCTCCCCTCATTCTCTGAACAAAGTGACTTTAACATAACACTCCGAGCAGCAAAGAAGAAGTTAAAGTTTGTTTTTATATTATGGGCCTGATCTTGGTCTCACGTTTACTTGCGAGAGCATCAGGAGTAACTTCGGTCCCTTTGGAACTGTGATGCTTACTATCACCTCCAAGAAAGTAGCACCGAGCAGGAAAATAATATAATTTAACTTTAATTTCATCCCTGAGGCAAATAATATGGATTTCAGCTGAAGCAAATGATGTTAAAAAAAAACCCTGGGGAGAAAAAAAAACAAGTAAAAATGCTAACGGCAGTTTAAATTTTTGCAAACATCTGATAAAGTACTTTGTAATATTTCTTTTTAAAAAATGTTGATTCAAGGTAAAGTATCCAACTTGATATTCTGGTACTTTTTTTTTTTTTTTAAATGTAACATGTTTCAAAGTTACCCTCCTGTTTCAGTATGCATTCATTCAAGGCATGTATTTGGTTCCTCTACCTCTCTGTAACACACGTGTTTGTAATGGTGTATTGATTTCAAATCTAACTTTAAATGAAAGGAAACATCTTCCCTGCTGCAAACAGGAAGGGTTCCCATGATCTGCCCCTTGGCTTGCAGTCATTTGAGTTAGTACATTTTCCTTTCATGATGTTTGGCTGGGGGGAACTAAAATGCTTTTAAACTGGGGAAATGGAGACAGCTGAGGTGACGATGAGCTTGGTGTGCTATGGAAATATCTCCTTTATGTAAGGCGTAGTGTGGCCTAGTAGAAAAGTTGCTGGCTTTGTATTCCGATTCTAACATTTATTTGATGCCTGGCCTTGTTACTTCACCTCTCTGTTTGTCCTCCCACCCTTTCTTTCGGTAATTTGAATTATATGCTCCGCAGCGGTCTCTTATATTCTTTTTGCAGTTACACTGATACAAATTGGGGGTAACTCCGTTTGAACTCTATGGTCCAGCTCTTCAGTGAGTGTAATCATCATAGTTCCATTGGCCAACTTAACATAAGCTGAGCTTCAGGGACAAGGAGAGAAGGGACATCAGCTTTGTACTAAGCAAAATAAAGAGACCCAGGCAAGGAGGAATTCCTTCTGGAGTCTGACACAGGTGGGCGTGGTGGTGGGGGAAATGGCTTTCAGAGAGGAGAGAGTAGTGTTTTCCCACACACAAACCAAGCTGTCTTTGATCCTGTCTAAACCCACTTACTCATTTACATTTTCTGGTAGTTAATCAGTCACTGACATTCCCCATTCATAGTCTGAGCTTTTAAAACAATCGGTAAATAACCATCCAGAACAAGGCGGGAGATGGGGAAAGAAGATGCATTGTGGTATGTCCCCCCCCCCCCCCCCCGCCGCCACTAATCACCAGAAAGCCGGTATCAAAGGTATGTCAGGAGATTTAGGTGATGCTGCACTCAGCATCACGACACCTAAGTCTTATTTTCAAAAGTGACTTAGACTCCTAAATCGAACGGAAAGGTATAACAGGAAAGGTATAACGAGTTACAATGGCTGGAAGTTGAAGCTAGACAAATTCAGACTGAAAATAAGGCTTACATTTTTTTAACACTGAGAGTAATTAACCATTAGAACATTTGCCAAGGGCTGTGGTGGATTCTCCATCACTGACAGTTTTTAAAACAAGAATGGATGTTTTCTAAAGGATCTGCTCCAGGACTTAATTCAGGGAAGTTCTATGGCTTGTGCTATGCAGGAGGCAAACCAGATGATCAGATTAGTCCCTTCTGGTCTTGAAATCTCTGAATCTCTGAAAGTCAATAGGATCCTAGTGGATTTAGGTTCCTAAGTCAGTTAGGCATTTCAATGCTGAGTGAAGCAACATCTAAATCCCTTTAAAAATCCGGGCCTAAGGCCACGTCTACACTACCTGCCGGATCGGCGGGTAGTGATCGATCTATGGGGGATCAATTTATCGCGTGTAGTGTAGACGCGATAAATCGATCCCCGATCACTTTGCCGTCGACTCCGGAACTCCACCTGGCAAGAGGCGGAAGCGGAGTCGACTGGGGAGCGGCGGCTGTCGATCCCGTGCCAGGAGGATGCGAACTAAGTGATTCTAAGTCAATCTAAGATACATCGACTTCAGCTACGCTATTCTCGTAGCTGAAGTTGCGTATTTTAGATCAATCCCCGCCCCTAGTGTAGACCAGGCCTTAGCCTCTTTGTGCGTCACATCCCCGTCAGTGAAATAGGGTTAATAATACCTCTTTTAGTCTGTGTTGTCTATTTAAATTGGAAATCTTCTATGCAACCACTGTCTCTATTACCTGAATATACAGTGCATGGCACAGTTAGGCCTCTAGGAGCTACTGTAGTACAAATGCATAATAATAATAAATAGGTTACTTTAGTGGGACAGAAGACTTAACTCTGTTCCCCAAAATAAATGCTCTACCAACCTCCCCCTCCAAAAGAAACGTTGATATGGTTCTAACTTCTTTTCCTTTTGTGAGCAAACCTTCATGACAGTTGCAATGCATTCCACCTCCCCGGTTCCCTAGGGCCACAGGAACTCATATCCCACAGAGTGGCTCCCACCCAAATTATTATTGTCCCGGATGCTGCATCACTTTGTGGCCTCGTCCTGCTCTCATGTTTTCCTGGAACCCTAAGGAATGGATTTCCCATCCTATCCAAGGCCATTCATTACTGCAGTTTACGAGTTAGCTGTGCTTCACTCCACCCAACTAGTTTGCCGCTTTCCTGCAGGCATCCTAATGCCTAATTTTCAGCAGTCAGCCTCCAAATGAAAATCACTATCAGTATGGTAAGCGTTTGGAGTATTAGTATTGATTTATGCCTTGGGTGAAGAGGTTAATTAAATGTGAATTTTAAGCCGACAACATGATTAGGGGAGTGAGGAAACCTGAATTCATGAATACTTCCAGGGCTGTTAAAACCATTTAAAATGAACAATGACTGGAAAAAACCCGTCTGTTACCAGCAACTGGATTAATGCCATTCTGATGACTTTAAGAGAAATAACGGATTCTTTCTCAGATATTTAAGTCCAGCTGGGTTTTTGTTTTGCATTTATATTGACATTAGCACTGAATTTCATACATTTTTATTTAAACTGCCCTTATAAATTCTGTTTTTGTTTCTCTTCTTTCTTTTTTTTCCCTTTAAAATTTAATCATACAGTCATTAGTTCACCTGGATCTATCAAATTTGAGACCAAGGCTAGTCTCAGTCAATACATCCTTAAAGAGCCACTGAATGGCCTTCAGTAGAAAACTTTGAACAACATTGGGCCAGATCCCCACCTGGTGTAAATCGACATGAGCCTATTGAAGTCAATGGAGGGACATCAATTTACACTTGCCTATTCCCTTTAGAAATGATTGGATTCATAGAGTAGCACTTGATCCAACTCCCTCTGAAGTCAGTGATCAGACTCTCATTGATTTCAGTAGGAGATCAGGGTGTATTTATGATACTGTAGGGTGCTAAAACACCCATAGAGGTTCTGAGCATCCCTCCCCTCCCATTTACCTCAGTAAGAAATTAAGGCATTTGGAATTTCCAGTAGCTGCGTATCGCCTTGCAAGTTGGAGTCTCTCGCATAGATTTTTCTTCCCTCTGGCATAGGGTCATATGCCGGAGGGATCTTTGTTAGGTAGAATTTCATCACATTTACGTGAACAAAAAAGAAAATTAAATTCACGCTGGGAAAATGGAAGACAATATATAGCGTGAGGGTGAATGGAGAAAAAAAACCCTCATGGGCATATATTCAAAGGGAAGGGAAAAGAAATATTTGGAAAGCAGTAACCCTTTAAGAGATCTAGCCACTCAGGTACCAGGGTTCATTATAGGAACCTGAAGAGATGAGTGTACAGCTTGGTTGCTATGTCATATCCTGGTTGTTACTATGCATTAGTGCTCTCAGACAGGTTATATTCCATCAGACGGGTTACTCCTTCTCCTGCCATTCCAACTCCTCACCAGAGATGTTTTCACTGGGGCTATCTTATCTGGGCCACAGTGACTTCCTGAGGTCACACAGGGAGTCTGTAGCAAAGCCAGGAATTGAACCCAGAGCTCCTGAGTCCTTGCCCAGTGCCTTAACCACACATCCATCCTTTATATTATTTAATGCTGGCAAGGGAGGAAAGGGATGTTTTCAGATGAGAAGTTAGATCAGGTAAAATCAGTGATATACAAGAAGGATTGTTCATGACAGAAGGAGCTACTCAGGTAGTAGCTCTCACATCAACAACTGCAAGAGGGTGGGAGGGGAAAGAGAGGAGGCTGGCAATGGACCAGCAGAAGAAGCTGGGAGAAAGACATCAGGCCTGGTTCTCCTTTGCCTTGCACCTTGGGTCAGCATTCATACCAGTGCAAAGCAAGCAAAAAGCTGAGTGAAAGGCGACTTCTAATTTGGCAGCATGTTGCATCCACTTGGCCAAGGCGTAGGTGGCTACACAAAGAGCAATACAGGGGAAAATCAGGCCCAATGTTTGGGAGAGAAGAAAAAGTAATGCAAAGCTGGAAATCTAAACTTTGGGGGAAGGGGGAAGCTTGGTGAATTGAACCTAGTCAGAATGTTCACACACACACAAGTACTATGAATCATTGAGTTTCCCAGAGTCCTAGCACAGTGCAGACACATCGCAGTGCCAGTCTTATTTGTTAGAGACTTTGACGGTATCAGTAAACATCTGGACGCAGTTGAGGCTTCAGTGTTTGAAAGGCTTGGTGGAAGATTTCAGCAAAGCTGGGGCTTCGGAGACTCTTCGTGAGAAACCTAGAGTGGAAATGAATTTGGAGACTGGGGAAGACAAGTGAGATTCAAAAAGTTTTGGGGGATGGAGGAAGAATAAGATAAAAGGACAGAAAATGTATAGAAGGCGGGATTTTTTAAAACAATAGGCCAGAATCATCCCTGGTTTAACTCCATTGAAATCAGTAGAATGTGATCAGGAATGAATTTGCCCCGGTAAACTGGGGAAAAAGAAAATTTTGTTTTGCATTTTGCCTCAAGCAGAAACCTGACATTTGGTAGATGATCCTTTTCCTGGGCTAAACTTTGGGGTGTCAAAAAGAGAAGGGATTTCCCCTCTCAGAATGCATCTGCTAAAAAACCAAGCAGAATGACATTATTGAACGGACCTTAAAATCCGACTTGATCTATTTCTGACCGCTGGATGGCCCCTGAAATAATAACTAATGATAATTGAATAAATAATTAGTACCCAGCTGAGGTTTAATTAGAGGCTGAGGTATTAGAATGAGGCAGTTTAGTGAGAGGTGTTGGGTTTCATTACCTGTTGTAGTCAGTTTTCCTTTCTCATGAAGAGTTCACATCTCTCAGTGCCAGAAATATGAGCAGCAACCAACAGGGTCTGTTTTGGTGGCTCAGCAATGCATGGCAAATGAGCTGCCAATCGCTTCTGCAGCCCTAATATATGTGAACCATGATTCAGCAGGAAACTCAGCCACATGCCTTACTTTAAGTATGTGGCATATGCTTGAGTATCTTGATGAACTGGGGCCTTAGATACTAAAGTAATGGGTGATATACTGGAAAACCCTATGGCAGATGCAATCCACACGACTATCTCTGCAGTCACTGAGAGTTTTGCCTGTGTTAGGACTGTAGAATATGGGACAGAATATAACGGCTAGACAAAAGAAGTTGAGATTTGACATAAATCTCATTGCCTTACCGTCCTTGCCTTTGCCAAGCCCTCATGGTTATCAAGAAAGTTGGTAATTTTTTTTGGTAACCTTTGGGAGGAGGATGAGTTTGTTCCGACATGATCCTGTTGAGTCTAAAGATGTTAAGAAGAAAAAAGATGAGTGTTAGGTCCTACACCAGGGGCATCATTGGTCTTATATTTTTACCAGGAATGCAGACGGATAATCCCATAGCAATTCAATGATCCCGTTGGGTCCATCATGGTAAAAAAAAAATCTATATTGGAGGGGGAATTTTTCAAAGGCCTGAGGCTCAGCTGTCTATTTTTTTCAGGTATCATTTACACCCACAAATGTGTGACCTTGTATTTTGCAGCAGGTGCAAATTGGAATAGTTGCGCCTCTAACTACCTGATTTATACCTATTCTTCCACTGGAAGCTAGTGGTTGGTGTATCTTCAATGGAATTGTTAACTAAAGCCCCAGTTCAGCAAAACTCTTAGCCTTGCGTTTGGAGTTAGGCAGGCTCTTAAGTGCTTTGCTGATGCTGGGCCTAAGTTACCTGCAGGCAAAAATTATGTCATCAATATTAGCTCTGTGACCTGCCTGATTATAATGGGGTTGCATGAGCATGACTGAAGGCAAAATGTGATGCATACAAAGGATCATATTCTGTTTTGCGTTACCCTGGTTTTTACCTCCATTGAAGTTAGGGAATTCCAGTATAGAACTAGAGCAATGCAATGGAGAATCAGATTGAGAATGGTTATTACTTGTACTGATATTTAGATTAGAAAGAACACTGCTTGACTTTCAAATCCCAAGTTGAGTTTGCATGGGTGACTGATACGGGGGGAAAAACTGAGCCCATCTTTTTACTTGTAAGCTGAGCAAATTTTAAGTGGAGTCATTACGAGACGATAAACGTGGAACCCCACAATGCTTTTTTTACCAAGTCACTCTACAGAGTACAACTGTATTCCAAACCCATTAACTTTCTGTTCTGCCCTAGTTGGCCAGTAATAATTATTAGCCCCTCTGCTTCTTATTGCCTCTCTTTATGTGCTAGTAGACTGCTAACCTATCTTCCCTTGGTTTTCTTTAGCCTGAACAGAAGGTACACAGCAGTTTTAAGAGCCTAGAGATTGGAGCTTTTAAATATCCCTTAATCTTTCCTCTTCAAGTGAACACAAATGGACATATGCTGTAGTGGGCTGAATTTAAAAAAAACAAAAGTGAAGTAGTTGGTGCTAATACATCTAGATAAAAACCCACACAAATTTCATGTCAAATCCAGCTAGAATCAATACAATGTTTCTGTTGCATTCATGCAGCAAAAAGAAAAGAGTTTGGTGAATGGAGACCTGCTCTTTTACTTTAATGAGTCTCTTCTTTCCAGCACCTGAAAGGTCATTTGTAGACTAAAGCCTATATTCTACCATTTCAGCGCATAATGACAAGGTGCTTTCCAAGCTCAAAGAACAGCAGTTAGGATCTTGTTTCCCTGGGTAAGGGAGTTATAATGTACTGTAGTAGATTCTGTTTTGAAAGCATTTCTTGCTGAGACAACCTTGCCAGGTATGCTGCTCATGTATTGACTCTTTATAGCTTATATAAGCAGAGTTGTGCATATTGAGGTTTTGTTGTTGTTTTAACTTGAGCACCAAAGTCTACTTTGTTTCCGTGTTACTTTAAAGTTTATCTGTTTCTTGATAAATGTTAGAAGAAGCCTAGCAATTATTTCTGAAAATGAAAAATCCTGTAAGAGATAAAGGGCAAAAATCTGTAATGGTCAATTGATTAACATTCTGGTATATTTCACACAAACATATTCCCTTCCTCCACAACTACACGGTGGAAAAAAGAGAGAAAATTCAATTAAAAGGTCCATTTAAAAAAAGACATCTGAGTGTGAATTATTAGAGGGAGGTGCAGAATTTCATATAAAAGATACTTACTCCCCTTTCTGAGATTTAGGAGCCTGAAAAAATAGATTTAGTTTTTGCAAAGAGAGGCAATTTCTTTTAACATTCTGAAAAGAGAATAGATTCTCTTTGACAGCAATATTACCATACTGCTGTCAAACAGTTTAACACACTGTTAAGGAAAGTATTAATGGCATTAAATAAGAATCATAGCACTGTGTTGGAAAAAGCCAGTGCCGAGGAAAAACAGAGGAATTGCTGACAGAAAAAGTTTGGAGATATTATTCTAAAAGGGCTTCTTGGAGGCACCACCTCATTGGCAGTGTCTCACGCTGAAGGATGGTCTTATGGTTAAAGCATTGACTGGGACATAACAGATTGCATCCATCTCTGGGTTCTCTATTTGATCATGGGTAAGTCACTGATTTCTGCTGTGGCCTCAGTTCCTCATCTGGAAAATGGGGATAATAAAAATTCCTTTTCCGTCGTCTGTCTTGTTTCTGAGGGGACCTGGGTTCTATTCCTGAACCTGTCAGTGAATTGCTGTGTGACTTCAGCAAGCCACTTCTCCCCAGCCCTTTGTCTTGTCTATTTAGATGGTAAGTACTTTTGGGGCAGGGACTGTTTTTTATTGTATGTGTGTACATCACCTAATGTAATGGGGCTCCAAATCTTATTTCGGCCTTCTATCCTCTGTTATAACCCAAATAATAAATAATAATGCTGCAGAATATTCCTTGAGCAAATTAATGTTTCTTCACTAGCCTAATTCGCTAGGCTCGGTGTGTAAATAAATCATGTGCAACAGATAAGAGATACAGTTATAATAATGACACTCGCGTACACAAGCACTGGGGAACCAGGACTAGGACTCTGCTCTTTCAAAAGACACAGCCCTCTACTTCCTGAGCTGAAAAAGAATTACTTTAATAACTGACACTAGTGATCTCATGTCATCCTTGTGGGCTAGGCACAATAAGGTAACATCATTCACTGACTTAGATACGTAAAGCCAGGACATTACAGACTGGCACTCCGATCAGAATGTGTTGAAGATCAAGGATCTCAGAACAATTGTTGTGAACATTAATTAATTAAACCATACAAAGACAGGTTTCAGAGTTGCAGCCGTGTTAGTCTGTATTTGCAAAAAGAAAAGGACTTGTGGCACTTTAGAGATTAACAAATTTATTTGAGCATAAGCTTTTGTGAGCTACAGCTCTTATGCTCAAATAAATTTGTTAGTCTCTAAGGTGCCACAAGTACTCCTTTTCTTCATACAAAGACAGTGGCAGGTAGGTAGAGCAAGAAAATATTAATATACAGCAACACCCACTGAGCGAGTGGTAAATTGAGGCACAAAGAGATTAAGTATCTAAAGTTTATGCAGCAAGACTGTACCAGTGCCAGGCATAGAACCAAGTCTCCTGATTCCCCATCCTAAACTCTAACCACTAGAATGTGCAATTAGGTTTATTTACAATAGGCAGAGACGTGCAGACGCGATGAAAGAGTAGGCAGGGGTCACTCAGAAGGCAGATAACAAATAACCCTCATTCTAGTTATCCTTCACATGCAGGATAAATTTGAGGGTTCTGCTGGAGCTTCCTTTATGTGCCTGCAGCTTCTAAGCAGCACAATGCCTTCATGAATGCTAGCCATCACTTCAGGCTCTATTTCAGCTTGTCACATCCCATTTATAAACTGGGGTCTTTAGTGTGGAGAAGTAGTCGCAGAAGAAAGAAGACCTCAGAAAATAAATAAAATAAAAATTGAGGAAGTCAGTGATCATTAAAGATGACACTATCTTACTTGTTTATTAATTATGGATCCATTTAGAAAAAGAGCTTTGTGAAATTGCTGACAGGTGCATTCAGTGTATTTCTGGGAAGCTCTGTGCCCAACTCATCATCTTTTGAGCACTGGGAACCCAAAAGCCTAGATTTCAATGTTTTAAAGTGAAATTTACCACTGTGCTAGAAGCCAGGCCAAGGCCTATGCACCACTTAGCTTCCATTTAACCATGAAGGCTGAAATCCTGGCCCCATAGAAGTCAATGGCAAAACCCTCTTCTGGCTTCAGGGGGGACAGGAATTCAGCCTGGAGAGGGTGAATAGGATGTAAGTGATGCATAGATGTTGTGCTGGCCCCTCCACAGGGTAGCTTTCACTGTACCAAAAAAACCTGGAAATCTTGTGGCTGCTTTTGTAGGCTAGGGAAGAGTGTTCCAGATTAACAAAGCTGAGTTCCTATGTTTATTCCCATTGCAGCTACAGAGTGACCAGTATCAAGACATGCTTCCTCCCAGCAACTCTCCGCCAACATGCTCCTTCAACCCTGTCCTCCATGTATAAAAGAGAGACCTCTACATCTGAAAGAAAAGTTCCATGGCCCATGCCAGTCTGGGCCTCTCTGCAGTGCGTACCAATAGTGGTTCCAGCTCTAATGTTTGTTTCCATAATAAGTCCCATCTTCCTGGGATATGAGCTGAGACTCTCTAACCCATTTGACATAGACACCTGCACAGTCAACAGACAGCTTTCTTGGTTACTGCTGATCTGGGTTGTATGTAAGCCAGTGACCTAGAGGTGAATACCAGTGCATTCCATTACTAATCACATCCTCCTGAAGAAAGCCTTCAGTTTGGCAGATGATGCACATCAAAGCAGATTTTTCAAAAAACTGGGTCATGCTCACTGTTCTTCTTCCCTTACTTTTTAAGCACAATGTTCCTCACTTTTTTTCTTCATTGTTTCCCCTCTCTTGAATCCCACAGACTTTTTTAGGGTTCATTTTAAATTGTTCATGAAGGCTCCAGTGAACTCTAGATTCCTACTGACTGACTTCTTCTATGGCCGAGCAGGCTCAGAAGAGCAGTGGCATCAATACTCAAGTCTTTTAAATGACGTACTGAAACCCATGTAAAGAAAAAAAAAAAGATAAGGGAAGATACCTGTGAAACCACAAACCTAAGGTCATGTCTACATGACAAAATTATGTTGACCTAACTTAAATTGGCATATAGCCATCGCAGTTATTAAATTGCTTGTGTTGGTGGTGCATGTTCTCACCAGGAGTACTTGTATCAATTGCATTGTCAGTGTGAGGCACTGCGTGACATCTCCGGAAAACCAGTAACAGTCAACATAAGCAACGCAAAGTCTACACCGATACTGCATTGACCTAACTATACTGACCATGGCTCTATGCCGCTTGGGGAGGTGGTGTTATTAAGTCAGCCTAGCATGTTACCTCAGCAGGAGTGAAAAGGGTAGACGCATCCACAGTTCGGTTGATGTAAACTGCCTTGCATCACCCTAGTAATGTAGTACAGATGAGGCCGGAGTAGCCCTGAAGTGAACTTCCAGGGTTCAACAGCAGACAGACACTTCTGCTTTTCCATAGGCTACCTAGGACTTTAATAAGAAAGTTTCATGAAGTTATATTTTATCCTCTTGGTTATCAGTTGAATGAATATCAGTGACCTCAACAATATTTTAATATCTTTAACAAAAATAAGCACAGATGAAATACCTTATCACAGAGGCAGTTATTAATGCCATTGACTGCTCTTCTTCTTTGAGGCGGGACAAAAACAAAGCAGATCCTGATTCTCCACTGTCTGGCACTTTGTCATCATTCAGACTGACCGCAAAGTGGGTGTCAAATAATGTTTTAATGGGGGTGGCATTTTACATCCTCTTTGTACTGGTGTAAATGACAGCATGAGTTACCGGGCCAGAGAGACTCAGGCCACAGTGTACAAGGAAAGAAAGGGAGAGTTGGAATTTTAATCTGAGATTTTCTAAAGCCTGAAACCTAAAGGATTTATTTGCTGTGTATTATGCATCTGAATCTCTTACGCCAATTGGGAAATCTAAGCCTTAGCTTTTACACTTGGGTTAGAGTTACTCTCCAGTAGTTATAGATTATTTCCCCCCTCTGGAGATGGGCCAGTTTACCGGGGAAAAATCTTGGTGACAGCTGAAAATGGGGCTTTTTCTGGTACGTACACACACACACACACACACACACACACACACAGAGTACATTAAGGAAGGCATGGATATTGCATTTCTCTGGCACTCTTGATGGTATTTTATGGGTCCTCTCACCAGCCCTTCTCTACTCTTTTCCATACAGGCAGCTGCAAGATCCTCAAAGAGCAACTTCAGGCTGAGATGAGCCATGTGCATCTCCCACCACCTCCCAACAGGAAGCTCTCCTGCAGCCCATGGACCACAAGCAACCCAGTCTGAGTATGTAGGACAGAAAGATGCAGCCAGTCCATCCGGATGGCAGGCTCCACTAATTGATTAATTACATTCGGAATGTCACCAGATGCCCTGCCTGACAGATGATGTTCCCCTTTAACAGCTGTCTTTCTGACCCCAAATATAAGGCGCATTACAAATAATAACTTTGTAATTACCTTTCTTAAACAAAGGCAGAAGCTGAAAAGTAGCCAGCTGAAAACCACGGGGAGCATTTGGGACAGATTTTTCCATTAAGTGAGTTTAAGTGTTCCTGTGCTGTGCAGCTCAGGATGCATGCCAGCAGAGAAGGAAAAGCTGCCTAAAACATGCACCCAGCCATAAATCTTCCAGACCCCATGATAAACAAACGAGTCCAGCATCTGTACAACCAGCTGATGAGTAGCTGAGAAACAGACAAAATGGGACTTAGAGCGTGGAATTTTCCAGCATGTTAGAACTCACACAAGTGCCTAAATATGCAAAGCTTTATAAAAAAAAGTAGGTCTAGAGTTAAGATCCTAATTTCATGGGTTATCAGGTGCTTTTGAAAATTAGGTCATTTTCTTAGGTGCCTAAATATGGATTAGGAGCCTAAGCACTACACTACAAGCAGAATTGCAGTGGTTTAACGTAAAGTGTGTCTGTAAACCAGTTTGGTTACATCAGTGCAAAAGGCTGAATGGACACTTAATTAAGTTAAACTGGAATCTGGCACTCTTATTTGGAAAGGAGTGTGCTCATAATAGAGATTTTCAGGAACAGCTATTCAGGAATACCTCCATGTGTGGACAAGCCTCAAAAGTGTCCACACAGTGGTTTAATTAAACCAATTTTATTACTATTACAAGTTTGTGTGTAGATGAGGTCTAACTTTAGGCATTCATTTTTCATTTTCTTGGCCCATATACAAACGTTTTTATAATGTAACTCTCCCTCCCTCAGCTCCCCTCCCACTCCAGATTAATTGAAACAATAAAGACAAGACATTGCCAACTTGGGCCAGATCTGGGTACAGTCTCTGTTCTGAATCCTTCGAGCCACCGCATTTTTCCTTTTCTGCTTCTCTCAAGGGCAACAGAAGGACTCCCTGAAGCCTGGATCAAATGCCAATCTATAGCATAAACTAGCACAGTGTACTCTGTGTCTATGCTGCAGCTGCTGACTGACCCTGGGGCACTTTGTTGGTGACCTCTGCAATATGCACTGTATCCACAGCTCTTGCGAAGGGAGCCTCAGGTAAGCTGCCATATGGCTTTGCTTGTTGGCCTAGTATGTTGCTTCCAGCCCATTGAGACATCTAGAAATAATTCATACTATGCGTCCCGTACTTTCCTTCAGGTGCCCTGTATCTCATTCCCAGTCATCTCGTCTTTATCTGCATTGACTGTTGAAAACTGCTTAGTTAAACATTTTTTGCCTTGTTAGCAAAAAGTTTCCCTTGATGCTATTATTTTGCAGCTTCCTCACTCCCAGGCTAACTGCTAAATTGGGACTGCCATGTCCTCAGAGTCAGCATTATCTCAATCATCAGGAAGGAGGAATTTTTCTTGATGTAATAACAAAGAACAATACTTTGCAACTTGCATAGCATCTTTCAGCTGAGGACAATGAAAACATTTAAAACATTAAACCTCGTGACTAGAGCTGGCTGGGAATGGGAATGGAACTTTTTGTTGTTGTTCTTGGAAAATACCTATTTTTCAAAAGCAAAACTTTTCACAGAAATGTGTTAGTTTTGATGAATCTTTTGTTGAGAAGTTTTCTCACACCCAGGATGGAATTTCTCAAGAGAAAGAGAAACACCTCAGAATACCCTGAGGATGATGGCAGTCATCTGGGATGTTTGGAGAGCCAGGATAAAGTCCCTGATCTCCCGCAGGGACTTGAACCAGGATCTCCCATATCGGAGGTGCATGCTATATTTACTAGGCTACAAGCTATTCTGGTAGCGGCATATGTTCTCTCACATATATTGGTGAACAATTTTGAGAGGTCTTGGTTTCATCCCCCACTGGAATAAAAACAGGTTGAAAACTCTTGACATTTTCCAGAAAACAGATTTCTTGTTTTCTGCCCAGCCCTAAGCATGATGCACCAAGGAGATGGAGACATTGTTATTCCAACTATCTGAATGGATAATTAAACCTACAGGTGGTGCAAGTGGCCCAAAGCCATACAGTGAGCCATTGATAGAGTTGAGACTAAAACTCAGGAATCCTCGCTTCTAGTCCCTCCCACACTCTCACACTAGCTACTATGACTCAGAGTCCTTCCAGAGCTGGGCACAGAGTCCAGGAGTCCCCACCCCTTTAGATACAATAACCTAGAACCCTTCCAGGACTGGAAATAGAATTCAGGATTCCTGACTCTGTCCTCACCAGGTGATTTTCTTCTATCCCAGAGCAGGGAATGTAAGTCAGGAGTCCTGATTTTCACTTCCTTAATCCCCTATAGATCCTCCCTACACCATCTTAAAATCTCCCTCTTCACGGGACTCAGTATCACACAGTGCTGAATTCCTCCTGAACAGTGCCATGGACTCTCAACTACCATTGCCTCACAGAGTTGGGCCTATAGTTTAAATTGCCAATAAATTCTTCAACCATAAACTTTCAGATAGTGTTGGAGGAAAACAAAAATCAGAGAGAAGTTGTTAATTGATGTAATTATTTAAGAATTTCTGCATTGGGTTATTGTACTGTATTTAACCACAGCACATGGTGCAGTAAATGAATTTGGATTTAGTTGCATATACTCTCAACAATGCATCTGCATATTTAAGTGTTACTGTTCAATTACAAAACAAAAGTATTCTGCAATTTAAACATTCTTATTGGTAATTACATTTTGATTGCAAAGACATTATCAGGGCATCTTTCAAGCCTTGATTAATGTAAACCTAATTCTCCCTTAATACCAATCCCAAGAGGAGTTTAATTTAAGAATACTGAGATTTATCTTCAAGCTCCTAGATAATGTCAAATGCCTTCTTGTTAAATGTTCATATTAGGTGTATGTGTGCGTGTAAGTGTGGTCAGTGGAGCTGCACTGATTTATACCACCTGAGGCCATGGCCATACAGTTCCTACCACAATGAAGTTCTAATGCTGGTTGAGGTCTTTAGGTGCCACATTCGATAATACTACTCATAAAAAATAAAAGAAGAACCAAATAACTAGCAGACATTTCTTGACTTACACTTTTGTGCTTAAATAGTGCTTGAGTATCAGGTCAGTGCATAGTACTGCATACTTCATGATCTGGGCCACATTAGCGTATCATAATGGGACAGCGTTAACTTTTAATTTATTTCCTATTGTCAGGATTCAGTTTTTGTGTGCTTGCGGTCTTTGATATACTCTTATTGTGAGTATAAAAATTAAATGTGCATAGAAGTCAGCGTTGCATATTTCAGTCAAGTTATAGGTTTCATTAACATCACAGGACTTCTTTTTTATTGGTGTCCGTGAAATAAAAAAGGTAATAAAATTTGTATCTGGTTTAAAATTTTATAACTGAAGTTACACTGAACATTAAGTAGATGCTTACTAATACTGCAAAAGCATAGCAGCAAAAATATTGATGTGCACTGCTTCGGTGAAGTTGGAGAGATCTGTATCAAGTTTATGTGGCTCTCCCAAGTAGCCTCGTCCAAACTAAAATGATTTTTTAAATTGCCAATGAACCAAAAGATTCACCAATTCTAGTTATGTTATGAGATCTCAGAAAAAAAAACTTTTAGAAATGCTAAATATTATATTTTTATTGTTATTTATTATTATTATACTAAATATCTACACAGAAATGTTCCTGACAGAGACAAGTTTGTCTTTACGATGGGATATCTATTATGTGCACCTCACTTTGCTTTGGAAGGTTTTCATGATGTTTTAATTAGGTCCCTACTTCCTACCGTCAGTCTATAGTTACTGGTGTAATTGGCTACTGGAGCTCAAAATATCCTTGTCTTCGTCTCAAGACTGCTGGGAGCTGTAGAAGCATCAGACAATAAGAAAATTAATTAAGTAATAATTTCCTAGCACCTTCCAATGATCTTAAAGGTATTTATAAATATGAATTAAATCTTGCAGCAGCTTCTGAGGCAGACAGGGGTTATCCCCATTTTACAGATGGAGAAAGTGAGGCTCAGGAAGGTGAAATGAATTACCTAGGCTGTCACCGCAATTCATTAGCAGAGCCTAGGAGCCCTGACTGCTGGTCTTCTGCTTGTATGGTTAGAATGCAGTTCCTATACGGGTAGATTTTCAAGGCACAAAGGTCTTTTAGGTGCCCCAAACTCACTGAATGTCAGAGCTGGTTAGGTGCCTAACTCCCATTTATTGCTATGAAAATCAACCCTTTAATACGCTCCCTCACGAGCTCTCAGATCCCGAGTAGGCCCTGTTAGAAAAAACCCTCAGGATATTTGGGTTTTTTTGAATTTCAGATTCATGGCTTGCATTTGGAAAGAATAATTGGGTTTTGGAAGCAGCAAGCCACTAAACTAATGTTACATTTACAGCATGCCATCTTAGGGTGCTATGGCCTGGTTCTTCTGATCTTAAATGGAAGTACCTTCCAGGAGATGCTTACTACTGCTTGACAGCTGGAGTCCACATATAACAATGCCTCCCTTTGGAGATAATTAGACCCACTGTCTGTCTCACTGCTGGACTTTGATTCATCAGTTTAGATTAGCTGAGAGCCCAAATTCATCCCTAGCCAATACGCAACGTCCTTTGCATCAGCTTAACACCTTGACAGAACTTTCCTTGGATGACAGGATGCGTTTCTCATGCAGAATAAAGCATATGTTGCCGTTTTCAAGTGGTCTTATGATTCAATCATGTCAGTCTTAAACAGCCTTGTCAGAAATTCAGAGATGGTTGAGAACCAGCTCAAATTAAAACAGGGCTCCTATTTCCACAAATCAGTCTTTCGTCCATCAGCCGGTGCCTAGGGAAGATTGTATATAATAGGGAAATGATAAGTAATTGTGCAAGAGTACAAGGTTGGCCCAGGGGATTAATGCTGAGTACCAGCCAAAGGAGAAACAAAGTACTAGATGCCTTATTCTCATTGACATTAAGGCTCCACACCACTCTGGCTGTGATGGGGAGCCTGCCACACACAAGGCCTGAGTAGACAGAAAGGGCCAATTAACCCTGTGACAGGCTGCACCTGGAGGAGAATCCATGTGGATAAGCTTTTAATTGATGGTGAAGCCCACCTGGGCAAGGGGCAGGCTAAACTGCTATAAAATCAGGAAGCAGTACATAAGAAAGGGGGCTGTAGTCATTCTCTAGGTTTAGTGATGGAAAGGGGAAAACGAGAGGGAGAATACAAGTTCTGAGATCCTGGTTTTGAGGGAAAGGCATACCCAGAGGAGGATGGAGAAGGAGCTTTTGATAGAGGTAAAGAAGGAAGCAGACCAAGGAAAGAGCAGCAAGGTTGGAGACGGTGTAACTCTTGACTGCAGGTTGTAGGGTCTCTGGGGTGGAACCCTTAATAGAAGATAGGTCTGAGTTCCCCTATCAATCATGGAGGAAGTGGCATCGTCTGCGCAATGAATGGGAAGACTGCCTCAGTCAGTTTATATGGAGAGACTTTAATATTCTAGAAGGAATAAAACACATAGGAACCTGGAGGGAAGGCCAAGCCAGGAATTAAGTTACAAAGAGAGAGAGCCCCTGAGTTGCAGAGAAGAGAGAGAGAGAGGCTGTGGGGTTTGTAAAGGAGAGAAGGAAGGGGGTGTCAGACCTGGGCAGAGCTAATCCCTAGAGCAGCTGGGAGTGAGTGAACCCCATGACACTGTCATTATAGATTGAACTTTAAGTGAATGTACGTGCACAGTAAGGCTCCTTTATGCTTCCAGGGCAGTATGAAGGGACCTCTTAGTGTCAATGAGAATAAAGACCTTCCTCTTAAGGCTCACATCTTTGGGCACAGATGCTCTCTCCTCTGGCAACATTCTAAAGGGTTAGGAGCAAGACTTTCCGTAGCTTGGTCCAAAGAGGAGATTGCAGTGCCAATTATAGACAGACAGGCTGCAGCTTGAGCAAACCAAAGTAAAGGCCAAATAAATAATCTTAATGAGAAGTATTCTGGTAAGACTCAAACAGTCCATCTCCAGGGATCTTCAAGTAATGGGGTGCCCTGGGAGCCTCTTGGCTCTGTTCTCTCCTAGGCTAGGAGAATAGCGAGGGAGATCATTTCCTTCTCTCCTCTGAGGGCCCTCAATTTACTTATCATTGATATTACTATAGGACCAACAGGCTCCATGTGCCACTGTTGATTCACTGAGCTATTAGCGGCCCCTTCTAGATTAAGTTTATTGAAGCTCCATAGAGCTGACTGCCACCGTTCCTGGGAGGCAGCGATCACCTCTATTGTTCTAGCAGAAGGCAAGCTAATGAAACCCCACAAGCTATCTTTCAACAGAATTCAGCTGCTTCTACAAAGTCACAGTTTTGTTTGCAAGAGTGGCTTAGAGAAATTGTATTGAGAAAAAAATCAATATTTTTTTATGATCCGGAAAGGTGAACGTCTTATGAAATGGAGTGAGTGTAGACACACGGGCGTGCACACACATGCTTGATTCTACATCCAACATGGCTGTAGAAGGCAGCGCAACAAAGCTGGGTTTACAGAGTGGGATGAAAGAGTATATTGTGACTT
Organism: Natator depressus; assembly: GCF_965152275.1. Classification (NCBI taxonomy): domain Eukaryota; kingdom Metazoa; phylum Chordata; order Testudines; family Cheloniidae; genus Natator; species Natator depressus. Next base: position 3,334,306 of record NC_134259.1, read on the forward strand.
AAAATTTTCATGCTCCTCTTAACTGAGTGGGTTTCCACTAATTCCAAAAGCCTGAGGAGTCAGAGGAGGAGAGATTTGTGGAATTGAGCAGGATTAAGGAAGCAGCTTTATGGTTCAGGATTACCAGGATGCCTGTGATACATGGCAAAACATTGACAACTGTTTCCTGAATTTTGCTTACATAAAACTTGGTGGAGATGAGAGCTGTAAAAACCTGATCCAGCTGTGGAATTTAAAGGTCTTTATTTATTTATCACTGTCCTTCCAAGCATTTTCTAAAGTATGCTGGTATTGAACAATGGAACACTTCTCTTGTCCTCAGTCAATTATCTCCCACCGTTTTTATTAAATGTGGAGTTTATATCCAAGATTAAATCCAGATTTGTAGCTGACTCCTTCACATGGATAGGTTTGCAGTTATATGGTACATCTTAATACAGAAATAATTATATAGTCCACAAGAAGTTTCCTAATTTTTAGAAGCATTTGAAGAGAATAGGCAGGTACCCTGTTACATACTGGTGTATTCTTTCAGTATCAATAGGGGAATATGAACATCCTGGTTCTTATCTAAAATAAGGTCTTTTTCTGCCACTTTGACAGTGTAAAGGGACCTTAAAGTGCATGTAACTAGTACATATTTACAAATGAACAGTACATAGTTACATTCATTTTAAGGCCCCTTTTTGGTACCATAGTAGCATAAAGGGACCTCAATGTAAATGAGAATCAGGCCTGAAGACTTTACGAATCACTGACTCATCAGTTTATCATAACTGTTATACTTGCCCTTCAGAAGAGGTTACCAGTGGGTGAAAAAACCTGCAGGGACTTCTGGACAGTCAAGCATCAACAGAGCAGAGGTCTGGAGCAATCTCTCAGCTCACGGTTGTCTGTAATGAAACCTTGGATGTGGGTCTGTAGAAGATGGCTGCAAATAGCAGTCCTTTGTGCATGAGTTGTGGTGATTATGAAAAGGTGATGGGACCTCAGAAGCACTACAAGGGAAGAAGAATAGCTACATAGAAGAAACCCTTAACCACATCTAGCAGGATGTGATTAGTACAGCGCATTTAGAACTTTAAAAAAAGAAACAGAAAAGATCAAGCTAAAACCTAAAGCTAGTAAAAGCAAAATTATCTTATTAAAACCTTTCCTTTGCTGCCTGGAGAAGATATACAAAAACCTTGAATAGGATTAAGAAAGGGCATCAAGATGAATGGAGTGCAGCTAAATCTGCTAGGGGTCTTGCAGATGGCATCACTCCCTTTCATGTAAATCCTTTTCAACCTTAAAATAACATTGAGACAGCTCAACATGAGACAGAAAGAAATGTGGACTCCAGAGGATGAATATGCAGGAGGCAAATATTATAGGTAGGGTGGCCAGATGTCCCATTTTTAAAGGGACAGTCCCACTTTTGGGGACTTTTTCTTATATAGGCGCCTATTACCCCCTACCTCCATCCCGGTTTTTTACAGTTGCTATCTGGTAACCCTAATTATAGGCCATGCTAAAGAGAATATCTTTTTTGGGGTGGGACTGGATTTCAGGCTGAGGAAAGCACCCTTATTCCAATGTTGCCAACTCTCATGAGTCTAGCAACATTGCATGCGTTTCTTAACGTCCCAGCTCCTGGATTCAGGTGGCTACATGAGAATCTCAGATTATATATTTTTTTAAAATGTAAGTTTCTAGCCTTCCGGGTTGCAGAGGAGAGCTTGAAAATGTGACCCCTAATGACAACAATACCAGAAGATAAATAAAATCTGCATATTTATTATTTTTAAAAAGATTGATTTCTTTTTTAGCCCCTCTCATTATCTTTGGGAGCCTGACTCATGATTTGTCACTGCCTGGGAGTGGCAATACTCATTTAAACGTGCTTAAGTGCTGATCTGAATAGGGATGGATGAAAACACTTGCCTAAGTGCTTTTCTGAACCAGGGCCTTAATGAGTATCAGAAACCATCTAAGCAACATGGATTCTCAATGAGCACAGTATAAAAGCATTGTGTGTTTGTGTGTATATATATATATATATATATATGTGTGTGTCTGTCTGTCTGTCTGTGTGTGTGTATGTGTATAAAACCATCAAAATGAATGTGGTCACTTCCCAAGTGGCCACATAATCATATGGTCCTTGCCTGACCATTTCCCCTGTCTATGTAGATTTCTCCCCCATTGATCTCATCTTCATTTAGACCCCCATCCTGCATTGCACAATCCCATTGGGGTTGCTGGTCACAGGGTCTGTGGGAGCAGATTTTGAAGTAGTATCAAGGCATTAGCTCTGTAAGCTTGTCTTAGCAGATAATTCAACTTCGTTTGCTTTGTGAAGCAAAATGCACATTGGCACTATACTACTACAAGATTAAATAACATTTTTATGATAATTTATTATTTGTATTATCATCGCACCTAGGAGCACTAGTCGTGGACCATGTCCACATTGTGTTAGGAGCTGTACAAACAGAGAACAAAAAGACAGTGCTTCATTTCCATGTAATATGCCATAGTCCCCTTTTATCTCCTTTGTCATATGCTTGCTGCAATAGCTCAGCCTCATACTTTCTTTTTCTGGTTCCACATTATTATTAAAAATCATGCCACTATTTTTATTATTATTTACTGAACAATGTTGCTGCACTCTGCTATGTATAGCATATCTCAACAGTCGTAGTCCTTCCCCTTGTGGCATTTACAATCTGAGGCCCCAATCCTGCAAACATTTGCAGTTGTACATAACTTTGTACCTGAGAGCAGCTCCTTCTAACTGAATTGGGCCTCTCCCCTGAGTAAAATCATGCAAGTGTTTGCGAGAATGGCACCTTGCTGAGAGACAAATAAAAGCAGTTTAAATGCAAGAGGACATGGAGATATTGCTGGTGAGATCAGCACAGGGGGGGTTTGTGGAAGAAATGTGGTGGAAAGAGAGGACAGAAGAGACTTCGGCACGTGAACAGTGGGCAGGTATTTCAAAGGACAAGGTGTGGCGTGAAAGAAGGTACACATCAAGTACCAGATCCACAATAGTACAAAATGAAACTTTCAGACACCTCCTCTGGAACATGCAGATTTTGAAAAATTTTATCTGTACACAGTTGTCAAAAACCTAAGTGACAGCTTTAAATGCAAGGCCTGAATTATTTCCCATTTAGCTCCTAAGAGGGAATATTGACTCACTTGGTTTCTCTTCCCCCACATCCCACTTCTTTTAGTGTCACTCAGTCACAAGATTCTTAAACACAGCTTGCTACCAAACATTATTTATGCTCCTTTTCCGAGCTGTACCTAATAACTGCTAATTAAGTCTTTTGTAGCCTGACTCTGAACTAATTAGGGTTAATTGAGCCTGTTTGTACATTAGCTACTCCAGCACTTGCCCTGATAATCAGGGGGTTTGGAGCAGATTGAATATGTTGTCATTAGGTAGCCTAGAAATCACATACTCACCAGTTTCTCCATGGCCTTTAGGATTATTCTGATAGCCAACAGGAATCTCCCTGTGCTAACTTCTTTTTATGCCAAAACAACAAGATGGCGGGAATTATGGGTCAGGACTGCTGGCTTAACCTCAGTCCACTTTATGGTGATAGTAGTGACATAAGCACCTAGGCTCAGATTTCCAAAGGTATTTAGGCACCTAAAAATGCAGATGTTGTAAAGAGCCTAGTTGCCTAACGAATATTGATTTTCTTTAATCCAGAATATTGTATTTATAGCAGCACCCAGCACTGTGCAGGGGACTGATTAAGTACTGGCTGAGAGGGAAGAATGTCACCTACTGAATCCCTGCCATTATTTACTGCAGCACAATATGTTTTGTTCCCCATTGGAGGGGTCCCATCCCAGTCCTTGGCCCAGTCTGACCATGCCTGGCTTTGTTGAGAGCACCGCCAGAGTTGAACATGATAAAGCAGTCACTCCCATGGCCTCTCTGAAGCGGCCAGTTTTATTTGTGGTTAATGACAGGTAGGATGGTGGGATTCTCATCATGCTATCCAAGACACTTTACATTCATCAGGTTACGGCTGACAATGCAAACCTCTGTCTGTAGAAATGATGTTGCAGCTGTAATTCTAACCTAAAAGCATCCCCCATCCCCGTATACTTTTAGCTGCTGGGAGCATTGCATTTGCAAACTTGGTGCATAGTGTCGGACATACCCTATTGCAAATCACACGTGCTTCAGTGAACATGTATATGCGTGAAAAGTGGTGGCATTGCTTCATACTGAGATGATGACAGAGGAGATGAACAGTGTAATTCAGGTTTCAGAGTGGTAGCCGTGTTAGTCTGTATCAGCAGAAAGAACAGGAGTACTTGTGGCACCTTAGAGATTAACAAATTTATTTGAGCATAAGCTTTTGTGGGCTAAAGCCCACTTCATCAGATGCATGTCATGGAAAATACAGTAGGAGGAGATATATATATATATATATATATATATATATATATATATATATACACATATACAGAGAACATGAAAAAATGGGGGTTGCCATACCAGCTCTAACAAGACCAATCGATTAAGGGGGGCTATTATCAGCATGAGAAGTTTTTTGTCTCCTGCTGATAATAGCCCCCCTTAATCGATTGGTCTCGTTAGAGCTGGTATGGCAACCCTCATTTTTTCATGTTCTCTGTGTATCTATATATATATATATCTCCTCCTACTGTATTTTCCACGACATGCATCTGATGAAGTGGGTTTTAGCCCACAAAAGCTTATGCTCAAATAAATTTGTTAGTCTCTAAGGTGCCACAATGTAATTCAGGTGTGTTTCATGCAAAGTGAGGATTTTACAGCACTAATGCAGACTGTTCTGTCCCTGTGTGTGATTAGCACCAGCAGAAGGCTCCCTTCCCCTCAGTATTGGGACCATGTAAGTGACAAATATTTTGGATTTCAAACTTTCAATCTTGGTGCTAATGCACATAGAACATACTGTAGCACTCCATTGAGCAGCAGGCTATGTATGAATATTCATTTTCTTGACTTTGTTAGTTACATACATTTGGTGTAAGACAAATCTTCCCTGCAATCACTTTAGCCTTTTCCTTTTTTACAATATAGTGTAAGATCCAGCAACACATATTTTTTTATTCCTCCTTTTCTGTTTTCCCTCCCTGTTCGAATATTGGATCTGTGACCATATAATAAGGTAAAATGGTAAAAGTCATTCTGCCTTCTGACACAATCTCATTTTAAAGATCCCGGGCTTCACTCACCACTCCCTCAACACCAGTGTATGTCAGTGTAAATGCATTGATTTGAGTAGTGTTACACTGGTGTGAAATTAGTGTAAGGTGGTTTAGTAGCCTCTCTCTCCCTGTATGATTCTTTTTATATGTGTGTACATTTGTGCATGCATATATCTAATGCATACACATATATACATTAATTTAATTAGGCATTACTTTTTCTCTCCGTCTATATATAGCACACACAAGCTTATATATATATATATATCTCCACACACACATATATCCATTGGTAGTCAATACAAGCAAAATAAGGCCTAAATCCCAGAGAAGTTAGAATTTCCAAATGAGAAACAGGAACTATAGCTTTAAAATAAGGAAGCAGCTATTAAGATTTATGATCATAATAATAAAGCTGATGTCAGGATTTATTTCATAATGAGCATTTTATGATTCAGGGGAACAGTGATAATGACTGAGAACAAAGTTAAACAAATGGATTTCCATACTAAATTTCCTTCACACAGAGTGGTATTAGTATGTCCTGGCATACTTACTGCATAATTTCATCTCTTTGTATTCTGACTGCCCCCTTTCTAGAATCTAATTAATATTAATTGTTCAGTTGAATCCTTCTGGTTTGCATGCATGGGGGTGGCTGTTGTTCTGCTGTCTCTGTTCTTGGATTAAAAATCACCACCATGCCACGCTGTCTAAAATGCCTATCTCTCGTTTTCCACTAGCATTCATGCAGTAGCTGAAAATTGTAGCGCGATGTGGGTGAAGTTTAATAAGATATCAAGAAAGTCAGGCTCTTTTTTAGTGCAATTAAAAGGCTTTTTAGATGGAACTGGGCCACAAACCAGACAGATTGTTCCTCTCCCCCATGTGATCCTGACCTGAGGACATTTTCTGCACTGGGTAATAAGAACATAAGAGTGGCCAGACTGGGTCAGACCAAAGGTCCATCTAGCCCAAGATCCTGTCTTCCAACAGTGGCCAATGCCAGGTGCCCCAGGGGGAATGAACAGAACAGGTGATCATCAAGTGATCCATCCCCTGTCACCCATTCCGCTCTTCTGGCAAACAGAGACTAGGGACAACATTGCTGCGCATCCTGGCTAATAGCCATTGATGGACCTATCCTCCATGAATTTATCTAATTCTTTTTTGAGCCCTGTTATAGTCTTGGCCTTCACAACATCCTCTGGCAACAAGTTCCACAGGTTGACTGTGCTTAGTGTGAAAAAATATTTCCTTTTGTTTGTTTTAAACCTGCTGCCTATTAATTTCATTTGGTGACCCCTAGTTCTTGTGTTATGAGAAGGAGTAAATGACACTTCCTTATTTACTTTCTCTACACCAGTCATGATTTTATAGACCTCTATCATATCCCCCTTTAGTTGTCTCTTTTCCAATCTGAAAAGTCCCAGTTTTATTATTCTCTCCTCCTATGGCATCCGTTCCATACCCCTAATCATTTTTGTTTCCCTTTTCTGAACCTTTTCCAAGTCCAGTGTATCCTTTTTGAGATGGATACCACATCTGTACGCAGTATTCAAGATGTAGGCATGCCATGGCTTTATATAGAGGCAATGTGATATTTTCTGTCTTATGATCTATCCTTTTCTTAATGATTCCCAACATTCTGTCGGCTTTTTTGTCTGCTGCTGCCCAGGGAACTATCCATAATGACTCCAAGATCTCTTTCTTGAGTGGTAACAGCTAATTTAGACCCCATCATTTTATATGTATAGTTGGGATTATTTTTTCCAGTGATCATTACTTACATTTATCAACATTGAATTTCATCTGCCACTTTGTTGCCCAGTCACCCAGTTTTATGAGATCCTTTTGTAGCTCTTCTCAGTCTGCTACGGACTTAATTATCTTGAGTAGTTTTGTATCATGTGCAAATTTTGACACCTCAGTGTTTACCCCTTTTTCCAGATCATTTATGAATATGTTGAATAGGACTGGTTCCAGTATAGAACTCTAGGCTACACCACTATTTACCTCTCTCCATTCTGAAAACTGACGATTTATTCCTACCCTTTGTTTCTTATCTTTTAACCAGTTACCAATCCATGAGAGAACCTTCCCTCTTATCTATACACTATATTCACTGGATCCCCCTTGTCCACATGCTTGTTGACCCCTCAAAGAATTCTAATAGATTGGTGAGGCATGATTTCCCTTTACAAAAAACATGTTGACTATTCCCCAACAAATTATGTTCATCTATGTGTCTGTCAATTTTGTTCTTTACTATAGTTTCAACCAGTTTGCCCGGTACTGAAGTTAGGCTTACCAGCCTGTAATTGCCAGGATCACCTCTGGAGCCCTTTTGAAAAATTGGTGTCACATTAGCTGTCTTCCAGTCATTTGGTACAGAAGATGATTTAAATGATAGGTTACGAACCACAGTTAGTAGTCCTGCAATTCCACATCTGAGTTCCTTCAGAACTCTTGGGTGATACCATCTGGTCCTGGTGACTTATTACTGTTTAGTTTATCAATTTGTTCCAATGACACCTCAATCTGGGAGGGTTCCTCAGATTTGTCACCTAAAAAGAATGGCTCGGGTTTAGGAAACTCCCTCACATCCTCAGCAGTTAAGACCAATGAAAATAATTCATTTAGTTTCTCTGCAATGGCCTTATCATCCTTGATTGCTCCTTTAGCATCTTGATTGTCCAGTGGCCCCACTGGTTGTTTAGCAGGCTTCCTGCTTCTGGTGTACTTAAAAAAAAAATTGCTATTACTTTGGGAGTCTTTGGCGAGCTGTTCTTCAAATTCTTTATTGGCCTTCCTAATTGTACTTTTACATTTCATTTGCCAGAGTTTATGATCCTTTCTATTTTCCTCACTAGGATTTAACTTCCACTTTTTAAAGGATGCCTTTTTGCCTCTCGCTGCTTCTTTTACTTTGTTTAGACACGGTGGCTCTTTTTTGGTTCTCTTAGTATGTTTTTTAATTTGGGGTATACATTTAAGTTGAGCTTCTATTATGGTATCTTTAAAAAGTTTCCATGCAGCTTGCAGGGATTTTACTTTTGGTGCTCTACCTTTTAATTTCTGTTTAACTAACCTCCTCATTTCTGAAATTAAATGCTACAGTGCTGGGCTGCCTTGGTGTTGTCCCTGCTACAGGGATGTTAAATTTAATTATATTATGTTCACTATTACCAAGCTGTCCAGGTCTTGGACCTAATCTTGGACCTGATCCTGTTCTCCACTTAGGACTAAATCAAGAATTGCCTCTCCTCCTGTGGGTTCCAGGACTAACTGCACCAAAAAGCAGTCATTTAAGATGTCAAGAAACTTTATCTCTGCATCCCTTCCTGAGGTGACATGTATCCAGTCAATAAGGGGATAGCTGAAATCCCCCATTATTACTGAGGTTTTTTAAATTTTAGTAGCCTCTGTAGTTTTCCTGAGCATTTCACAGTCACTATCACCATCCTAGTCATGTGGTCGGTAATATATCCCTACTGCTATAGTCTCACTATTCAAGCATGGACTTACTATCCATAGAGATTCTATGGTACAGTTTGGTTCATTTGAGATTTTTACTTCATTTGATTCTACGCTTTCTTTCACATATAGTGCCCCTCCTCCAGGGGTGAGAGGAAGCCGGTATGGGCCAGTACTGGGTACCGGTAAGAAGTGGCTGCCGGTACCGGCCCGTACACAGCTGATATTAAAGTGGTGCTGTGGCAGCGCTTTAACATCGCTGCCCCTTTTGCACCCCGCCGTTGGTGGCCCTGCCGGTAGGGACCCTACCAGCAAGGCTGCCAACGGGCGTATAAAAGGGGGAGCTGCCCCGGGGCTCCGCAGCGATTTAAAATGGCCTGGGGCTCCCAGTCGCCACCACTGCTGTCACGGCAGGGGCTGGAGCCCCAGGCCCTTTTAAATAGCTGCCGGAGCCCCAGGTGGCGCAGGCCAGACAGCGCGGATGGGCGGGCTGGGGGAGGCTGACCCCCAGTTCTGCCCGAGGCCCCATCCCTTCCGCCCAAGGCCTCGCCCCTTCCAGGGGCTCTGAGCTGGACCCCCGAATCTGTAAGTATTTTATCTTACTTTCACCCCCTGCACTCCCCCGCCAGCACAACCTGTTCTGTCCTTCCGATATATTTTGTACCCTGGTATTACTGTGTCCCGTTGATTATCCTCATTCCACCAAGTTTCTATGATGCCTGTTCTATCAATATCCTCATTTAATAAGAGGCAGTCACGTTCACCCATCTTGTTATTTAGACTCCTAGCACTGGTATAGAAGCATTTTAAAAACATGACACTTTTTAGCTGCCTGCCGTTACATGATGTAACTGAATGGGACTTTTTTTTTAATTTGACTCTTTTTCATGAGATCCTACTGTATTTTATCATCTTCCATCCTCTCCTCCTTATTAGGACCTAGGGAATCTCCATTTATAGACTCTCCTGTAAGGGATGTCTGAACCACTTGCTCTTCTGCACCTGTTGGCTTTCCTCCAGCCCTTAGTTTAAAAACTGTTCTACGACCTTTTCAATTTTAAGCGCCAGCAATCTGGTTTCGTTTTGGTTTAGGTGGAGCCCATCCTTCCTGTATAGGCTCCCCCTTTCCCAAAAGTTTCCCCAGTTTCTAATAAATCTAAACCCCTCCTCCCTACACCATCGTCTCATCCACGCATTGAGACCCTGCAGTTCTGACTGGCTTCGCGCCTGGAACTGGAAGCATTTCAGAGAATGCTACCATGGAGGGCCTGGACTTCAGTCTCTTACCTAGCAGCCTAAATTGGGCCTCCAGGATCTCTCTCCTATCCTTCCCTACGTCATTGGTACCTACATGTACCACAACCACCGGCTCCTCCCCAGCACTATACATGAGTCTATCTAGACTTCTCGAGAGATCCGCAACCTTTGCACCAGGCAGGCAAGTCACCATGTGGTTCCCCGGTCATCACAAACCTATGTTTCTAATGATCGAATCGCCCATTACTAATACCTGTCTCTTCCTAATAACTGGAGTTCCCTCCCCTGGAGAGGTATCCTCAGTGCAAGAGGATACCACATCATCATCTAGGAGGAGGGTCCCAACTATGGGATTGTTTCCCCTTCTCCAGTTGGATGTTCTCCTTCCCTGAGGCTTTCATCCTCCTCAACAGCACAGAGGCTGTCAGACAGGGGGTGGGACCGTTCTACTGTGTCCCGGAAAGTCTCATCTATGTACCTCTCTGTCTCCCTTAGCTCCTCCAGCTCAGCCACTCTGGTCTCCAAAGCCTGTACATGGTCTCTGAGGGTCAGGAGCTCCTTGCACCGAATGCACACATATGCCACCCACCCACAGGGCAGGTAGTCATACATGCTGCCTTGGGTGCAATAAACTGGATATCCCCCACTCTGTTGCTGGACTTCTGCCTGCATTCTCTTTTTACTCCTGCCACTGGTTCCTTTGTTGTTGTTTTGTTTTTATAAGGGGGTGTTTTTTAGCTTAAGTTTAAAGAAGTTTAAGGAATGTTAAGTGTATATAGCCCCCCTCCTCACACTCCTCCTGTAAACTCCCTCGCAAAACTCCCCTGTTTGCTAGCTCCTCTGGTCGCTTAGGAGTGGGCTTTTTAAAGACCTGGTCTTCCTGAGTAGCCCCACCCGCTGGCTAAGGGTTGATGGGTGCTAAAGGGCTTAGGATCAAAGCCTCATTAAGAAGCTCTCAGCCTTGCCTAGCAGGCCGCTAGGCTCAGCACCCATGTGGTCAGCACGCGGTCCCTCAAACAAACAGACCACACAATATATTTCAGTCCAGCAGCAAGCACACTGCAACAAACACAAACACACACAGAACAGACAACAAACTTACCCCAAGGTTCACGTAATTGCTCCTCCTTCACCTGAAGAAGTCCCTTGCAAAACTCCCCTGTGAGCAACTCCAGTTCGCCAGCTCAGACTGTTCATGATAATAAGCACAGTGCTGGCAAATAACCTCACTGGGTCATACCTGTCTAGAAATGGGTGGACTAATGCTAAGCAAATAAACTGACCTTCCATCCTAACGAAGCCAGGCAAGTACTGAAAAGCTTGTGAGCATGCTATTGCACGGTCCCCATAGCCTGTTCAGCTCTTCTACTCTTTGCAGAGATTCCCAACAAGCGTGTCAGTTATGACGGTTGTTTTTAGGTAATAGGTAGGTTCCTACCTTGGAACTTACATAGATCCCCACAGTTCATTCCGCACAGGCCACTGAACCACCAACATAGAATGTATTTGAACGGGTGAACAAAGGGAAAAGACTCCATATCCCACTGGCACAAACAAGGGGCATTTGCTCCAAGGTTTCTCAAGAGAGAAGAGTTTTCAAGTGTGGACAGAGCTCTGCTGGAGGAATAGGCTGTGGATTCTGGCATAGCCCAAGGCTGAATCAAACTCACCAAGTAATCTTTCCATCTAGCTACTCAAGATAATCTATATAAGGTATCTATCCATCTTCATACATATACATCTTCATACCTGCTTACCTATCTAAGCTATTTCCATACATATTTTTTTATCTATCCATCCATCCGCTCAATGGTCATATCCTTAAAATATATTTTCCATCCCCTTTAGATTTTAACCTCACCAGGACTAGGACCTTGCTTCCTTTTTCTGTTTGGAGACCACCTAGGGCACTTGGTCATTACCTGAAATATGTAATCATAATGATAATTTGTGACTACAACGTTATTTGCCAGCACTGACAAAGTATTAATATTTTAAAACAGTTATGCATAGTGTAACAAAAAGGAAATGTCATCTGGAATGGTTCATTATGTAAATGAAGCTTCAAAATTATATTTTTTATGGAAATCAATATCCTATATGTATTACCCAGCTGCAAGCCTAAAATTGATGCCACATCAATTAGAAAACATAACTGATAAAATCTTGATGAACGCTATAACAATGCGTCTAAGTCACTAATACTCTGATTAAACAAGGTGATATATGGTGGGGAGGAAAGCTAACTTCTCTGGCTTCTCCTGAATGCTGGTCATGCTCCGTCTTATCCTAACATGCCCCAAAACAATGGATGGAAAGTAAACAGACAAGCTGTTTATGACACTTCCTATTTCAGTAAACACACTGCTGGAGGGTGGAGGAAGGATCTGGGCTTCTGTCCTGAAAGTTAAATATCAAATCCTGGGAAGCTCACGTTACTGAATGTGGCAACACTTCAAATGTTGCAATCAATGTAATGTTTAGCCAGGCAGGAGGCTGGAAGGGAAGCAGAATTCATTATTGGATGCTGGACTTTTAATTCAGTCACCGTCCACTCTCCTCTCCTACTGCCATGCATATACGTTTCTATCTAAATGTCTCAGGCTTTAAGGAGGCACATGACTGAATTGCAGGAGTAGAATAAAAATTTCCTGTGAAAGGCAAAAAGGACAACACTTTGCCTTTCTCTTGGATATTTCCTCTGATGATCTTAAAGCACTTTGCATCTGTCAAAAGGGTATCATTATTAGACCCACTGTACAGATGGGAAAACTGAGGACAGAAAGGGGCAGATAATTGCCTGAGGTCACATATTGACAGATTCTCAGTTCCTTGCTCTAACTAACAGTCGACACACGCGCTCTGTCAATCCCAAGAATGTTCTTTCAACTTTTGAAACCCCTGTCCCATTTGAAGTTCACCTATTGCTACTCTTAATGTTGTTTACAAGCCTTAAATGAAGCCTGATATTGAGACATGCGATATTAAATGAGAAACCAAGCTGCTTTCTGCAGAGAGCAATTTAATTGCTGTTTCAGCTGTAACAAGTATGGAGAGAAAAATCAAGTAACTACTTTCATTGCCATTCCAGCCACATTTTATAAACGTTTCTATTTTCAGTATAAGTTTGTTTACATTAGAAATCAAGGAGCTAGACCTGATGCTAGTGAGTTCATTTACTCATCCCAGTACTGTTGCACTGAGAACAACTCGTTTGCTATTTGCATAGGCATCAAGACAAAGTTCTGGCAAATGCAAAAAGCAGCCAGTTTGGGGATTGTATAACCTGGGACTGCTCAGAACACTTTTCACTGATTTGATTCCTAACCACGCTGGCAATGAATAGAAGTTGTTGTTTCAATTCGGGGTGAGATTTCAATTCGGTAGGAATTTTGCCTGTGAAAGGTAGGGTTGCCAATTTTAGTTGGACATATTCCTGGAGGTTTCATCAAATGACATAATCTTTAATTGAAGATCACTCTTTAATTCCTGGAGACTCCAGGATAATCCTGGAGGGTGGGCAACCCAAGTAAAAGGACTAAGTGAAATTGAAATTGAAGGACGTCCGGATCGGACCCTGTAGGGTTGGATCTGACCCTTGTAGGAAATTAAATGGTGATCTCAGCCTATTTCCTAAAGAGCAGGTTTCCACATTACAAAACCATCACTGAAGCTGGCTCTACTTGATGCTTTTAGTCAAAGCTTGCATGAGACTCAACACTGCTCTGGCTCCTGACAGGGCTCACTCCAGGAAGTGGGTGAAATACAGTGGTAGCGACACCTGCATTTCGGAAGGTAGAAGGTTGTGAGAGGAACTTTCCCTGCTGCTGCTTATGCTGTCCAGTTCTGGAGGAGACCAGAAGACTTCTGTCTCCAGAATTAGGAAGGTACCTTTCACCAGCATAAAATTCACTTAAAAGAAAAAAAGTGCGTGTGCGGGGGGAAACGCCTGAAGCTACAATGACACCCCTCAGCGGCTGGCAGTATGCTGTGATTCTCACTCAGACTACACAATGGAAGAGAAACAAAGACTTGCATCACGTGTTCACTGGCTTAAAATATGTTGATGGTTGTGAGACATAAAGACTGTCTCTCCCTGGGGAAACCATGAGAGAAAGACCAGGCCTCCTATGACAGAAGTTGGTCACGTTGCTCAGTGCACTACTGGAAGGTGCTCAGACACCCCCATGGTGAGGGTGGGATATGAACCAGAAAAGAATAGAATAATCCTGTCACACTGCTCATCAGGGATGCCTAAGACGATGACACCCTCCATGTAGATGCTGGGGACAGACCATTTTGAATGATGAGTTCTAAATTGTGGAATTTATTCCCACCGGCAACAAAGAAGAATCACCATTTCTAGGATGGTTAAGCCACAATGCAAGGGACATCTCTTTGTGAAGGCTTTCCAAAATTGATACAGTAGAGAGAACAGCCCTGCTGTGCCTTCTAGGGAAGGAAGCGGGAAGGAATATGAATGAATCCAGCTCGACAGCAGATTCTGTTAAACTATATTTTTTCTCCTGGGGATCCTAAAATATTGTATTCAGTACCCAGGAATCACAGTAATTGGCAAGAAGGGGGTGCTAAGCAGTTGAAGTTAAAACAGAAACAAATACAAGGAGTTTCAGATGGCACTTTCTCTTGGCTGCGTTGAAAGAAAATTGATTTTTCTTCTGAAGGAATTATCTGTTGGCCAGCTACGAATATCCACTTATCTGGGTCAGGCTGGGTCCATACTGCATTATGCCCTGTGGGGAGCCGGGGGGAACAATACAACCAGTAGCACTGACACAAGTGCGCACAGTTCCCTACTGCCCATCCATCGCAAGACTCTTTATTGGCTCTTTTGCGTCGATGTTGTTAATGTATTGTGTGGGGTCCTTGAAGCAAAAATGAAATAAGTTTATTAAGGAGTGGCAAAGCAGCTCTCACCGGTGTGTGTGCGCAGCCGATCGATACAGTGGGATGCTTTGTAAAATAGGCTATAGCCTTCACAGCATGCCCATCTTCTCTTCTTTTTTTCACTTTAACTTCTACTAAAGGTCAGGAACTATATTTATCACAACCAAACATACACTGGAGAGGGGAGGCGAGCTTCTTTTTACAACGTTGTTCTGAAGTGGGGACAAAATCTATTTACTTGTGTTTCTTGATTATCGGAGTGAAAATCTATAAACATTAAAAAAATATTTTCCACTTCTCTGGAGCCTTTTATCCAAGGGTCTCAAAGTACTTTACTGACCCTGATAAATTCTGTCCTGGAGATGAGCAATCCAATTGCTCTGCAGAAGGGAAAGTGACTCATTGGAGGTGAGGGGGTTGTCAGGACTCACATTTTCAAAAGCAGCATCTAATTTTCGGTACATCCCACTTTTAGGTGCAGAATTTCAGGTGTATAGGGCTTGATTTTCAGAGGTGATCTGGACTCCTGAGTCCAAGCAGAGTTAACCAGGCAGCTAAAGGTAAAACTGAGCCTTCAAATATATTGTGAGATCAAAACATTTTTAAAGTGTTGTAAAAAATGAAATTAGATTAAACAGCGGAAATATCACCTCCCAAGAAAGCCCATGAAATAGACACTCAAATCAAAATCTGTAAAGCCACCACCTTATCTCCTTCAAGTCACTCCTTACAACTCATCTCTGCCATAATGCTTACAGGAAACTGTTATCTGACGATGGCTAGGCAGGTGGTGAGATGTGATTACTGGGGTTACTGCTACTGATTGGCTAGGAGCTGTGCACACAGCTAGTCTATGCTAAAGCATCCCATTAGTTGATTACCCTGTACTCCTTTTCCCCCTTACCCACTTGTGTGTTTCATCCATCTTTGCCAGGTTTGTTTATTTAGAATGTATGCTCTTTGGGGCAGGAAGTGTCTCTTACTATGCTGTTCCTGAACGGAAACCTTTGTTTGTTTCATCTAACAAAGAAAAGAGCACTTAGGAACTACTAGGTTAATGTAAAAAGTATAGCGTTATAATAACAAACTATAACTCATTTATTGCACACCGGCTATAAGGGGCAAATGAATTTGTTTATCAATCCGGAGCCAGTTCTGAACACTGACTTATATAGACGTTAAAGGCTCTGTATTCCCTTCCCAATACCCTTAGCCAACCATTCCCCGCTACTAAAGAATAATTTAAGATTTGCATCTATTTGGATTAAGTATTTTGGTTTGCTTCTAAAACATGTTCACCCTCCTCACCCTTTGGGAGGTGGGGGAAATTGTCATCAGTTGTTGCATAGATATTTAAATTAGGCTTTTTCAGAAAACTAAAGATCGAAAACAAAATCCCATAGATGTGGAATTAATTGTTGGATCTGCATCGAATCACCAAGA
The DNA here is from genome assembly GCF_965152275.1 of Natator depressus. Classification (NCBI taxonomy): domain Eukaryota; kingdom Metazoa; phylum Chordata; order Testudines; family Cheloniidae; genus Natator; species Natator depressus. The sequence continues at coordinate 3,350,602 of NC_134259.1, forward strand.
GACCTGATTTTATTTCTGTGTCACAGCCAAAAGTGCTTCATCAGTAGGAATTCATGTGGAGGAAAACCAAGCATGTCCCATTTATTTTGTGTTCAATATGCCTGAGATGTTTAATTATTTTGTGATTAATTCATTTAACATTTAACTCGTCAAGGACTTTAACGTATTCAGCGCGCATGGTTTGCCACCTATACACACCTTCAGCTCTTATTTAAATCCACCTTGTGGTTTTTACCTGCAGCTGTTGTGAATGAATTAGCTTTTCAATTCTAAGCTACCTTCATTACCCTGAAGAAATGCACGGATACACACTGGAGCCTGAGATGATCTGAGATATCTGTGGTTAAATTTAATGTAACATAACCCACATTTTCAAGGATAAAATATCCTTTTGGTTAAAGGGTTGGGGTTGGCTAAAACATATGTCAGGCATTAATCGTTTGGAAACATTATTTTTTTCTTTATTGTGCATTTTTAATGTGAGTTTAATATATGCTGAAAGGTGGTAAATTAACATATGTAGAGACTAAAACCCACAAATTAGCCAAAATATACACACAGGCATAATGCAGAGACAGCAGCAGTGCAAGCCACTCCTGACTCTCTTTTCAGTATATACTGGCCCTGACCGAGAGACACCAAAGGATGCGAGATCTCTTCCATTCACCCTTCAGCCACTCTGTTGAGACTGCTAGCTACCTTGCTAAGTTGCCATGGCTGCTCTTATTTATTTGTATTGTGGTACCACCTAGGAGCCCAAGTCATGGACCAATCTAATTAACAAAGTCTCTAGTGACAATTAGGTGGTGGTGTTTCCTTCTGGGATATTTGCCTGCCCTTGGAACTAGATGGAGAACCATCATAGGCTACCAAAGAGCCAGCAAGTTGGGACTACTTTAAATCACTGCTGATCGGGGTTGGGTTATAACCAAAAAGAGGGTCTATCGCCCATCACCCGACTCTTACATTTTTACATGCTAACATAATATTAGTGCTTGTGATAGATTATAAATTCCTTACCCAATCTGTCCCCTATTATTATTATTTCTGGTAATGTGCTGACACTCAGGGACCTTAAATATTCTTAGGACTGATTGTGCTAGGTGCTATGCAGACGTATAGGTTAAGGAGACACAGTATAATCTTGCACCAAGTGATGGTTCTCATTTGTAAATGCCTCAGCAATTAACCTACTCCAACAAGTACAAGCAGCTAGAGCATGTGAGGAATCTTGTTATTTGACTGTATTCATTATGATCAAAATGTGGGCACAATATTTATGATGATCTGTTTTATACCTTACTCTACTATGGATGACAGGACTGCTCAGGGCTTTGGGAACGGGCTAAAGAGGCTTTCACGGTAGGCTACAGGTAGATAGCAACTACCAGTTTTCAACTAAAATGTCAACCCAGTGAAAGATTAGTCATCGGGCAGCTTGGTGATCTGTTTGAAAGGAGCTGATGGGTCTTAGTCTAGTCCACAAAATTGTCTATATGATAAAAATGTTGTTGGTAGCCTCAGTAGAGGGGCCTGGAGACTTAATTCCAAGGTGATTCATCTAGTTCAGGGCTGATGCACATTGAAAGGGTACTGGATTGCACTGAGGTCACCAATTCTGTTCTTCTTTGGACTCCAGTCTCCAGAGCTATCAGTCAAATAACTCTGAGGAACAACACATTTTACAGACACGCAAACACAGACAAAATCAGCATTCATAAATTTTAAAAAAGCAGAAATTAAATCAGCAACTTCTGACAATACAAATCTGAACATTACTGAATAAAAATATATGTCCCTTTTCAGCATAACCAGCCAGGCATACCTATGCCAAGATAACCCCTGTAGGCCTTGTTTGGAATTATGAATACTCACAAATACTCGGTTGCTAATTGCTAAGAGCAATTCTGCAAAGTATCCCTTAATACCTTGCATAATATGCATCATTAGTGTGAACTATTCTTCTTTATTTATTAAGGCTAAAATGTATATATTTTAAGGTCTTGGCTTGTTTTCCAACTGGATTTCTAGGGAAGAAATTTATACCACAAGACACCATTAAGATTATGAGACAAACTAAGACTATCAAAGATATGATGCCTGGGTGAAGAAATCAGACCTCACTTTTGAGACCCCGACATAACCGAGAGCAGGAGGAAGGTATGCAGAGAGAGCCTAAGAATTGCACGCCATGTTGCTTCCAACTTTAGACACCTTCTTCTGATTTTCGGTTTATTTCAGCATTCATTTCAAAATTGCCCTTTGATTTCTCAATACCCCTGGACTCACGGCAGTCCAGCTCTGAGACAGTTGTTGCTGTTTAGTGCCTTCTGAGCTCCCTTTGCATCTCTAGCACCACACACTTTCCCCTCACTTCTCAAAGGCTTACCACTGATGCCTCAACAGCTTTGTCCTCTGCAGCCTCCCTTAGCCTTGCATCTCTTCATCAGTTCGCCGGATTTTCTGTTGCCCAGCATTTTATGTCATCACTTACACCAGCACAAGATGAGTGATAAAGGGCCTGCCTCTAAAGCCAATTTACACGACTCAGTGTAAAGGGGCCTTAAAGCAGATGTGAATTATATTACACGTACACTGCCAGAGTGGCGTAAAGGGACCTCATTGTAAATGAGACTTGCATTTTACACTCATTTTGCATTAGTTTAAATCACTACGGAAGGTGCAGGGCAATGGAGCGTCTGGCCCGCTTTCTTCTCAAGTCTCATCTCAGAACAAATCTTTCTGCTTTCTGCAGTTATTATTGTTGTTAATTTTAACTCTGTCATCTGTACCACAATAAAGTGCTGTGTGCACAGTGCATGCAAAGGGCTAGAGAAAGTCAAGAAGCATTTGTAATGAAGTCTGCAAAGCCAACAGACATTCAGAATGAGGAGAGATATCTTCAGTGAAAATTTTATAAATCAGGAAGGGCTGTGCTACAGAAATTACCATAAAGGCAGAGCTTAGCAGCGCCAAATGGTGTCAGCTCAAAGTCTCGCAAAGCAGCATGCCAAGGCACAAACAGAAACCACAGGATATCTTTACATTTATTGGGGGCTCATTAATGAGGGTGCAGCTGTCCACTTAATTTGTGGAGGTTGGCTTCTATTTTTTTTAATCTCCCTTTTCATGATCCATGTCAACTATATGAAGATTTTCATAGGTATCTTTTTCTAAAAGAAGGTGTTACTGGGTTATGCCTTCATGTGTAGCATCCCCCATGATTCTGAGTTGGATTGCATGAAACACTGTCTGTTATCTTCTGCATCCAGAGAAATCTGACAGCTAGCACTTTTGCCAATGTCCATTAATGCCTAGCAGTTGCTGCCTGCAATATTCACACATGGTGTCTTGCAGCAATACCCCACCCCAGACCTTAGCACCGGGGTAGTAGCTGTGAAAGTCTGCACCCCACTGTGCACAGAAGTTGGAGGCCCAGCTTGGAGGTATTTCAATGGTTTTGGTGCAATGTTAGACGTAGCTGGTCTTTCTAAATCTTTCCCTTCGTGAGCCCAGAGAACTACATTTTGTATACCACTCGTTAGCTGTGCAAACCTGCACGCGCACCGCAATACAGCGATTACACTACCAGAATAGACAAATGGGCCATTAAGTCACTTGTGTGGTACCTCCAGAGCGGCATATCCTAGCACAGGGGTTCTCAAACTTCATTGCATCGCGACCCCCTTCTGACCACAAAAATTAGTACACAACCCCAAGGAGGGAGGACTGAAGCCTGAGCCCTCCCAAGCCCCACTGTCCCAGGCAGGAGGCCCAAAGCCAAAGAGCTTCAGCCCTGGGCGGGAGGCCTGTAACCTGAGCCTCACTGCCCTTTGGGCTTCAGCTTTGGCCCCAGGTGGTTGGGCTCAGGCTTCAGTCCCGGGCCCCAGCAAGTCTAAGCCAGCCTTGGTGACCCCATTTTAATGCCTTGGTGACCACTTTGGGGTCTCAACCCACAGTTTGAGAACCACTGCCCTAGAGGAAGGAAGACATAAACCCCACCAACATCCCTTCCCTAAGTGAAACTGAGGATCTGACTGAGTGTCCTGCTGTGGCTCCTCTCACAGGGGATATCTGCAGCTTTCAGTGAGGAACTAGCCCTTGGGTGGAAAACTTCCAACTGCCATGTGTGGGTTTTCTGGCAGGAATCTATGTACTGAGCCCTGCCAAAATTGGTTGAGGTATGTGTGTGTACATACTGGGCCAATTTTGGAAGGCTTTATAGCAGCTAGGGATGAGGATAACGATTGATTGAAGAATAGGAAGGATGTATACATTTTGGATAATAATAATAATACCTAGCTCTGCCGTAGCACTTTTCATCAGCAGATCTCAAAGATCTTTAATGGAGGAAGTCAGCAGCATTATTAGAGCTGGTTGGGAATTTTTCAACAAAATTATTTTTTTAAAATGCTGATTCATCAAAAGCAGAACTGCTTTGACAAATTTCCTGACTTCGAAATACGTTTTTGAAATTGTCAGAAGTCCCATTTTTGACATTTTTAAAACATAAAGGTTTGTTCTTCAGTTTGAAATTACTTTTCGTTTTAACTAAATCTATATTTTAAAAAAGTCAAAATCAAAATTAAATACTTCAAAATTATCAAAACAATTTGTTTTATTAACCATTTTGATTAATATTGATTTTTGTTTCAGTTTGAGAAAATTTTCATATTTTCAAATTTTTTATCCTGATTTGGAATGGGAATTTTTTTCAAAATCTCAAAAATTCTCATGGGACAGAAAAAATGTTTCCCATCTAGCCCTAAACATTATTTTTATTTTACAGATGAGGAAATTGAGGCACAAGAAAGGGAAGTGACTTTCCCGAGGTAACTTAGCAAACCAGTGTCAGAGCCCAGTTCGTCTATTCCCAGCCAATTCACCAGTCTTCTGCTAATTTGCATCTGTGTTTTTTGCTCACCAAATCAGTTGGAGGCACAAATCCATGTGCATGAACATAGTTTTTGTGCTGCCATACAGTGAGAAACGCAAGTCTCCCAGATTCTGGTTTTGTTCAGATGAGGGTGATAGTTCCATCCCTAATACAGATACAAATATCTTCTCTCCTGAAGTATGGTATTGTATTGTATTTATAAGATGTCGATAAATTAATACTGGACTCATGTCTCAGAAACACACACTCTTGGCCATCTGTCTATCAGTCTAAAATGCTGGATTGGTGGGGAAAGGTTTATAATTACCGCAGTCATAAAGTTTAATAAAATGTTTTGATTCCATTAGCCAATTTAATTTAGATGATAAACTGCCAGGAAATGACAGCTTTAATAAATCCTTATTAAAAAGGTTCTGGGAGCCACCAGCTGTGAAGGAATAGTACTGTGTTTCCTAGTAAATGGTGGAGAGGGATACCTTGTTCTTTGAACATCTCAGATGTATAGGTACTCAGATACTATGGTAATATGCATGGCATAAGAACCTAGACAGAAAGTTCTGCTGTGTAATATCGAAAAACAAGACATGAGGTGCTAGAAGCAAAGGAATCGGAAAACCATTCTCCTGTCCTGACAGTGGCCAGTATTAGATGTTCCAGAGGAAGGTGAAAGAAAAACCCTATAAATGGCTATTATAGAATAATCAGCCGCTTGGGAATTAGTGGTTGGCTTTTGCTCTGAAGCATAAGGGCTTATATCCCTGTTTCAGAGTAGCAGCCATGTTAGTCTGTATTCGCAAAAAGAAAAGGAGGACTTGTGGCACCTTAGAGACTAACCAATTTATTTGAGCATAAGCTTTCGTGAGCTACAGCTCACTTCATCGGATTCATCCCTGTTGTTTCCAGATCATGTGATGTAATTGTCCCTGATCTCATTATACTTATAAATCTGCAACACTTTTTTATGTAATGCTGCTTAGCTCTTGACTTAAGTGATATCTTGTGGCAGTGAGTTCCACAGATTGTGTTGTGCAAACAAGTATTTATCTTTGTTCGGGTTAAAATTTTTGTTTTTCAACTTCATTAAATGTTTCCTTGCTCTTGTGTGATAAGCAAGTGTAAATAGGAGTGACTGATCTAATTCCTTTATACCATTCACTATGCTCCCTCTGTCATGCCCCCTTTTTCTACTTCTCTTCTCTAAATGAATCACAGTCTTTTCAACGTTTCCTCATACAGAAATCTCCCCAGTACTCTGATCATTTCCATCCCCTGTCTCTGGACATCTCCTCTATAGCTTTTCTTTAAGGTAGAGTGGCCGTATCTGAACACAGTGTTCCAGGTGAGGGTGCCTGACCACTATATTTTCACTTCTATTTTCTAGGCCTTTCTTTACATCTAGGAATAGAGGCTCAATAATGAAATGGTGTTTGCAACTCATAAAGAGTGACACTCATCCTCATTTCTTGATTTAAGACCTGATTCAATGAGGCATTAAGGCACATGTTTAACTTTAAGCGTGTGAGTAGTCCCATCTACTTCAATAGGACCGCATGTGCTTAGGGAGAAGCTTGAATACTTTGTTGAAGTAGGGCCTTATATTCAGGACTTTTAAAATTATAGCTGCTGCCAAGGTAAGCAAAGCTTGCCACTTCTGGTCAGCTCTACTCCCAGGAAGTAGAATCTAGTTCTTTTCACGCTATCTTAGATAGTCAAATTGATCCAAGGAGAGAAACACCAAGGGCTATGTGAAATGGTAACTATGAAGCTAGCATAGAGACCTTCTAAATATTAGCTGCCATTGTCAAATGAGACCAGCGACACAAGGCCTTTGCTGAATCCTTAGTAGCTCCTGTGTGTAAAAAACAGAATTAACTTTTGCTTAGAGTGAGCAACTCTGAATTCCATTAACAAATGCAAAGCCCATCATCAAGCAAAAAACTACAGTGAAAAATATGTTCTGCTTTTTCGCCATTGACTCAATTAATCATAGAAACTTGTTTCTTTTAATTAGCCTCCATCCCCTGTTCCCTCCAGATGAAAATCATTATTGGCTGCAAAGTGCTCTGGTTCCTGGAAACATTCTGATGTGCATCAAGTCAGCTGGGAGCTTCAGAGAAATCCAGTTGCCAACATGTTCCAGAAAGTTGAGTACAGCCTTAGGTTTGTTTTCCATTCTGGTGCCAAAGAATGGAGATAATGAATGGGCGACTTCATTAACTTTTAAGCCCCTGTAGCTGGAGGTTCACAGTCTTTGTGAAAGGATGTGGTCTGCTCTGAATTTGTTGCAGTGGCTGCCAAGCACCTTCCCCACTGAAAAGAAAACTCTGCTTGGGTCTAGATAATTGCCACAGAAGCCTGCCAAGCCCCGACATCCTCCTCCGTGGACCAGCTCTGTGGGGTTTGAAATCCATTTGCTTTCAATAGAACTGTCTTATGGGCCAAATCTCAGACACACAACCTTGGGGTTACACTTGGCTGCAGCCTGAGGTGTGACTGCCACAGCTGTAAAAAGAAAATCAGTGTTTTCAGCTGCTTCTTTGCACTCGGAAATAGTTTGAGCTTCATTCTCCATTCCCTTGTACTTTTTTTGCAGCCATTTACACCCATACAAAGTGAGTGTAAATCATGACTCTTCTGATTTATTAGTATTTCAAATCTACTTGGCATGTAAATGGCTGCACAAGGTGCAGCGCACTGGAAAATCAGGCCCTTCATGTTTAAATTTAAGCTATACTATGTGGCAGGAGGCTGAACATTACGTAAGAAGCTGTTGTTCTTGTATTTCTTGCCCAGACCAGTAGCGACTGACCTAGAAAATTCACAGGCATACTTCTCTAGGAGCCTCACTTCTAGGGACGTTACTGTGTTGTACCAATAAAATAAAAACCAGCAGGATCTTATTAAAAGGGAAAAAGGCAAAATACCACATTTATTGTGAATACAGAAAGAATCATAGTAAGCAGTTAGTTATAGTTATAACATTCCATTCAATCTCATATTTATTCACACATTCATTCATACAAACACACACACACACACACACACACACACACACACACACACACACACACACACACACACACACACACACACACACACACACAGGTTCTGCGAGGTTGTTATCATAGTTACCAGCCTTAGAGTTGCTCATGCCACGCCACTGGCCAGGTGGCCTGGACATGAGGAGGGAGCAGGGCCTCGTCAGATGCTCATCTGACGCTCCTGGAAGTTGCTTTGCAGAATCAGACCCCAAAGTTCTCACTTTTTAGAGTCCATCTTTATAGGAATTTCTTCCTATGCCAGTCTATGGGAATTGCTTCATCATGCTGTTGCTGAATCAATCAGCAGATGGCACATTCCTGACGGCTCCGTGCTGCTAAATGTTATCTTGTTCTTTGGTTCTCCCATTCTTGAGGCTGTTGGGTGGATTCCAGTCTGCCTTCCAGGGGTCCTCTGGTTATTTCCACTTGACGCCTTCTTCAGCCGATGGACACTGGATTCTTAGGCTGGCACCTCCCTGATCATTCAGTTATTATCCACACCAAGCATCCATCCACATACATTCTCTATCTCTATTTTAATCACAATTGTTAACAAAGCAAGATGAATACAACAAAAGGGCGGATAGTCTCTGGGTGCTGTTCCTATTGTTACAAAGTATTGCTTTGAGTCTCTCTCTGTGTGAGTAGGTTTCAGAGTAACAGCCGTGTTAGTCTGTATTCGCAAAAAGAAAAGGAGTACTTGTGGCACCTTAGAGACTAACCAATTTATTTGAGCATAAGCTTTCGTGAACTGAGCTGTAGCTCACGAAAGCTTATGCTCAAATAAATTGGTTAGTCTCTAAGGTGCCACAAGTCCTCCTTTTCTCTGTGTGAGTAGTTGTTGTTACAACGAATTGCTTTGAGAACAGACTCTGTCTTAGAATGTACTAACACAATTAGCAGCTTGCAAGTTTCACACATAGAGGGAGAGAAACAGTACCAAAAACCAAGAGACCTCTTAATTAGTAATACCCTGGAATTTAAACTATGGGGAATCAAACTCATTTGTGATTTTAATACAGAACTTCTTTAATATGATCCAACAACTGAGTGTTGTTCCAAAACTCCCTATAATCCACACACACAGATTTGATGGTCTCTCCTCCCTTTTATTGTTGAAAATTACTTACATCAGAAATAAAGAGTCACAGGACAGACGTTAAAGAAAGAGCTGTTTTCACTACAGGAATAAATCCCAACTGTATTTTCAGTTTTCATAGATTTTAAGGCCAGGTGGGACTCCAGGATCATCTAGTCTGACCTCTTGCATAATACAGGCCAGCGAACCTCACCCAGCAATTCTCGCCCGAATTCCAGCTGAGTTACAACATATCTTTCCTTCGTGAATATTATTTTTGTATGCTTCATTCTGGGACTTTAGCCACACATTGCAGCCAGTATTTGGACCTTGGCAGTCTGAGAGATATGTCCACGAGACAGCTTGTTCTTGTGAGATTTCCAGCTCATTTTTGAAACTGCCAGAGGATTTTGATAAACATTTGAATTTTGGGGTGTTTTACCAAATGAAATCCAAGCTCTGAAGGCCAGATTTTCAGCTGGTATGAATCAGAATAGCTCCACTGATGTCAAGAGAGCTATGCCGATTTACACCAGCATGGGTTTTGGTCCTGAAAATGTTGAGGTTCTCCCATTACTAAATAAGAGTAAGGATTTCACTGACAGATGTGACAGACCCAGAGTCTGGTAGAAGGCAAATATACTGGCCACTGGATGAATAGTTTTCTGTTCCCTGAGTGACCAGAGCAGGGGCTGCACTAGAGCAATCAAGAACTTGCTAGAACCAATTAAGACAGGCAAGCTAATTAAGACACCTGAATCCAATTAAGAACATACTAGAATCAAACATGGCAGGCAGACTAATCAGGACACCTGGTTTAAAAAGGACCTCCCTTCAGTTAGGGGAGGGTGAGCAGGGAGTGAGAAGGCGTGCTGCTGGAGGACTGAGGAGTACAAGCATGATCAGGTTTCAGGAGAAAGATCCTGCGACGACTGTAAAGAAGGTGTTGGGAGGAGGCCATGGGGAAGTAGCCCAGGGAGTTGTAGCTGTCACGCAGCTGTTACAAGAGACACTGTAGACAGCTGCAACCCACAGGGCCCTGGGTTGGAACCCGGAGTAGAGGGCGGGCCTGGGTTCCCCTCATCCCCCTCTACTTCCTATTTGAGACAAAAGGAGGTGACCTGGACTGTGGGTCCCACCAGAGGGGAAGGTCCCTGGCCTATCCCCTGACCCACTAGGTGGGTCAGCACAGACTGCGGGGATTGTTCTCCTCCCTTTCCCCATGCTGGCCAGCGATGAGGTTAGCTGAGTGAATGGAAGGTTTGAGCCACTAGCAAAAGTGGCCAAACTGAGGGCGGCCATGAATTTCTGAGGCAAGCAAATCCACCAATAAATGCAGGACCCACCAAGGCAAGGAGGATCTTTGTCCACAGGGAATAAATGAGGCTTATAAGAAGAAATGGAGCCTTGAATGGAAAATACAATGGGGCTCCACTAAGTTGGGCGACACAAACTGAGATAAGTATCTAACATAAAAGAATGAATAAGACATTTAGACTATAATACATGGTGTTTATATGGCATTTTCCATCCATAAAGCTCACAGAGCTTTACATCACTGGGAACAAAATATCTTTATCCCTTACAGAGGGGCAATGTTACAGAGGGGGAAAATGAAGCACAGAAAGGTGATCTGACCGACACTTCTCTCTGAGGCGTTTGATAATGAGTCCTGTCTGAGACTGGATACTGGGCAAATGGATGTCAGATGTGACTCAACATGGCAATTCCTATGTTCCCATGAGTCAACTGGAAGGATTAGATCTTCCAACTTGTAGTCTCATACTCAATGTAGTAGACCAAGCAAATGTATTAAATATGCCTCTCACTTTCTTGAGCAGTTTGCCAGAGACAATAGAGTCATCTATTGTTGCTGGAAATCATCAGGAATATTACATCCTCAATACCCGGTTATTGTTCAGATCCATGAACTAGGATTCCAAACCAGATCTGAAGTTTGAACCACACTGTGAAATCCGGGGTTTTGGTTCAGCACACTAACTAAACAGAATGAACTGGGGAAATACCAGCCTGAGTTCAAATTTGAAAATCCTTCTGGAAGGTTGAGGTGAACTGGGGGTTTTGTTCTATGTGTGAGAGATTGTTTTTTCAAAGTAGCCTTCACTTCTCAGTCTGATCACATGTACACCAGTGTAAATCAGCAATAACTTCATTCAACTCTGTGTAGTGACATCGGTGTAAAACCCTTATAACTGAGAGCCACATCAGACCCACTGTATAAAGGAGCGAAGACTTTCTTCTGAACCGTCATAATATCATACTCTGCAACTCAACCCCTAATGCAACAAAACCAATGATTTATTTCCTTTTTTTTGAAGAGGCATTAAATTTTCCCCGCATGCTCCTTGGGCTATGACAAGGAAATAAAAGCAACCCTAATTCCATGTGACTGAAACCTGATCTGTGTCAAGTCAGAGAACTATGGAGAGGGACACTCCCAGGAACTCTCACCAACTCCCATTCTGATTCCCAGTGGCTTAGATGCCACTCACCTCACTGCTACTCTTTCCTATCTGAGAATCCATTCAGAAGAGATTGTGACAAGGACGATATATTCCTGACAAACTTTGAGAGAATGTTAGGAAACCTCATTCCAACTGTTAGAGTCAATGAGCGAAACTGTGAGTCTTGTCAAGTCCTTTTGCTTCTTCACAGCATAAAACTGTCACTTCGTTAATCAGATGAGCCTGTTGCTACTAGGCTCCAGCACGAACATCATTCATCCCTGATCTTTGTTAATTTCTTGCAATAAAGCTGCCATTTAATAATCCCCCCTTGCACATTAGCAATCGTTTTATGGTAGAATTTCAGTTTCCTGATGATGCATTTGATTAATCAGTCTGGGGAGGACAAGAATAGATATATTAGGAAGCCTAATTAAAAGGCAGAAAACTAAAAAGCATGCTGGAAGAAGAGTATTATAGATGCAAGTTCCTTTTCATGCATTACAGTAGTTCTATACACCCAGATTCCCTGCTGCAGCTTGGGAACACACAGCACAGCTTGGAGGAGGACCAGGGTGCGTCCCTGATACTAGGCTGCACACTGGGAAGGTGCCTCATCTTAAATTAAAGTAGTTTAAGTATGCTATAAAGTAGCATACGTATAAGCTGTCATGGGATAAGAGGGAAGGTCCTCTCATGGATCAGTAACTGGTTAAAAAATAGGTTTCAGAGTAGCAGCCGTGTTAGTCTGTATCCGCAAAAAGAAAAGGAGGACTTGTGGCACCTTAGAGACTAACCAATTTATTTGAGCCTAAGCTTTCATGAGCTACAGCTCACTTCATTGGATGCATTCAGTGGAAAATACAGTGGGGAGATTTATATACACAGAGAACATGAAACAATGGGTGTTACCATACAGACTGTAAGGACAGTGATCAGATAAGGTGAGCTATTACCAGTAGGAGAGCTGGGGGCAGGGAGGAAACCTTTTGTAGTGATAATCAAGGTGGGCCATTTCCAGCAGTTGACAAGAACCTCTGAGGAACAGTGGCGGGGAGGAGGTGGGGGGGAGAAATAAACATGGGGAAATAGTTTTACTTTGTGTAATGACACATCCACTCCCGGTCTTTATTCAAGCCTAAGTTAATTGTATCCAGTTTGCAAATTAATTCCAATTCAACAGTCTCTCGTTGGAGTCTGTTTTTGAAGTTTTTTTGTTGAAGAATTGCCACTTTTAGGTCTGTAATCGAGTGACCAAAGATATTGAAGTGTTCTCCAACTGGTTTTTGAATGTTCTAATTCTTGACGTCTGATTTGTGTCCATTTATTCTTTTACGTAGAGACTGTCCAGTTTGGCCAATGTACATGGCAGAGGGGCATTGCTGGCAGATGATGGCATATATCACACTGGTAGATATGCAGGTGAACGAGCCTCTGATAGTGTGGCTGATGTGATTAGGCCCTATGATGGTGTCCCCTGAATAGATATGTGGACACAGTTGGCAACGGGCTTTGTTGCAAGGATAGGTGCCTGGGTTAGTGGTTCTGTTGTGTGGTGTGTGGTTGCTGGTGAGTATTTGCTTCAGGTTGGGGAGCTGTCTGTAGGCAAGGACTGGCTTGTCTCCCAAGATCTGTGAGACTGATGGGTCGTCTTTCAGGATAGGTTGTAGATCCTTGAGAGAGGTTTTAGTTGGGGGCTGAAGGTGATGACTAGTGGCGTTCTGTTATTTTCTTTGTTGAGCCTGTCCTGTAGTAAGTAACTTCTGGGTACTCTTCTGGCTCTGTCGATCTGTTTCTTCACTTCAGCAGGTGGGTATTGTAGTTGTAAGAATGCTTGATAGAGATCTTGTAGGTGTTTGTCTCTGTCTGAGGGGTTGGAGCAAATGCGGTTTTATCGTAGAGCTTGGCTGTAGACAATGGATCGTGTGGTGTGATCTGGATGAAAGCTGGAGGCATGTAGGTAGGAATAGCGGTCAGTAGCTTTCCGATATAGGGTGGTGTTTATGTGACCATCACTTATTAGCACCTTAGTGTCCAGGAAGTGGATCTCTTGTGTGGACTGGTCCAGGCTGAGGTTGATGGTGGGATGGAAATTGTTGAAATCATGGTGGAATTCCTCAAGGGCTTCTTTTCCATGGGGCCAGATGATGAAGATGTCATCAATGTAGCGCAAATAGAGTAGGGGCATTAGGGGACGAGAGCTGAGGAAGCGTTGTTCTAAGTCAGCCATAAAAATGTTGGCATACTGTGGGGCCATGCGGATACCCATAGCAGTGCCGCTGATTTGAAGGTATACACTGTCCCCAAATGTGAAATACTTATGGGTGAGGACAAAGTCACAAAGTTCAGCCACCAGGTTTGCTGTGACATTATCAGGGATACTGTTCCTGACGGCTTGTAGTCCATCTTTGTGTGGAATGTTGGTGTAGAGGGCTTCTACATCCACAGTGGCCAGGATGGTGTTTTCAGGAAGATCACCGATGGATTGTAGTTTCCTCAGGAAGTCAGTGGTGTCTCGAAGATAGCTGGTAGCGTAGGGCCTGAGGAGGGAGTCTACATAGCCAGACAATCCTGCTGTCAGGGTGCCAATGCCCGAGATGATGGGGTGTCCAGGATTTCCAGGTTTATGGATCTTGGGTAACAGAATACCCCTGGTCAGGGTTCTTGGGATTTATTTGTGCGGATTTTTTCTTGTGCTTTTTCAAGGAGTTTCTTGAGCAGATGGTGAAGTTTCTTTTAGTAACCCTCAGTGGGATCAGAGGATAATGGCTTGTAGAAAGTGGTGTCGGAGAGCTGCCTAGCAGCCTCTTGTTCATATTCCGAACTATTCATGATGACGACAGCACTGCCTTTGTCAGCCTTTTTGATTATGATGTCAGAGTTGTTTCTGAGGCTGTGGATGGCATTGTGTTCTGCACGGCTGAGATTATGGGGCAAGTGATGCTGCTTTTCCACAATTTCAGCCCGTGCACATCGGCGGAAGCACTCTATGTAGAAGTCCAGTCTGTTGTTTCGACCTTCAGGAGGAGTCCACCCAGAATCCTTCTTTTTGTAGTGTTGGTAGGAAGGTCTCTGTGGGTTAGTATGTTGTTCAGAGGTGTGCTGGAAATATTCCTTGAGTCGGAGACATCAAAAATAGGATTCTAGGTCACCACAGAACTGTATCATGTTCGTGGGGGTGGAGGGGCAGAAGGAGAGGCCCCGATATAGGACAGATTCTTCTGCTGGGCTAAGAGTATAGTTGGATAGATTAACAATATTGCCGGGTAGGTTAAGGGAACCACTGTTGTGGCCCCTTGTGACATGTAGTAGTTTAGAAAGTTTAGTGTCCTTTTTCTTTTGTAGAGAAGCAAAGTGTGCGTTGTAAATGGCTTGTCTAGTTTTTGTAAAGTCCAGCCACGAGGAAGTTTGTGTGGAAGGTTGGTTTTTTATGAGAGTATCCAGTTTTGAGAGCTCATTCTTAATCTTTCCCTGTTTGCTGTAGAGGATGTTGATCAAGTGGTTCCGCAGTTTCTTTAAGAGTGTGTGGCACAAGCTGTCAGCATAGTCTGTGTGGTATGTAGATTGTAATGGATTTTTTATCTTCAGTCCTTTTGGTACGATGTCCATCTGTTTGCATTTGGAAGGGAAGATGATGTCTGTCTGTATCCATACAAGTTTTTTCATGAAGTTGATAGATTTCCATTCCATACGGCTAAATTCAGTGCCTTGCATAATGATAGGTTTCAGAGTAGCAGCCGTGTTAGTCTGTATCCGCAAAAAGAAAAGGAGGACTTGGGGCACCTTAGAGACTAACAAATTTATTTGAGCATAAGCTTTCGTGAGCTACAGCTCACTTCATCGGATGCATTCAGTGGAAAATACAGTGGGGAGATTTATATACACAGAGAACATGAAACAATGTTTTCTTTTTGTGGTTAAAAGATAGGAAACAAAGGGTAGGAATAAATGGTCAGTTTTCAGAATGGAGAGAGGTAAATAGTGATGTCCCCCAGAGGTCTGTACTGGGCCCAGTCCTATTCAACATATTCATAAATGATCTGGAAAAGGGGGTAAACAGTGAGGTGGCAAAATTTGCACGATACAAAACTACTCAAGATAGTTAAGTCTGAAGCAGACTGGGAAGAGCTACAAAAGGATCTCTCAAAACTGGGTGACTGGGCAACAGAATGGCAGATGAAATTCAATGTTGATAAATGCAAAGTAATTCACATTGGAAAACATAATCCCAACTATACATATAAAATGATGGGGTCTAAATTAGCTGTTGCTACTCAAGAAAGAGATCTTGGAGTCATTGTGGATAGTTCTCTGACAGCATCCACTCAATGTGCAGCGGCAGTCAGAAAAGCCAACAGAATGTTGGGAATCATTAAGAAAAGGATAGATAATAAGACCGAAAATATCACTTTGCTTCTATATAAAGCCATGGTACGCCCACATCTTGAATACTGCGTACAGATGTGGTTGTGCCATCTCAAAAAAGATACACTGGGCTTGGAAAAGTTTCAGAAAAGGGAAACAAAATGATTAGGGGTATGGAATGGTTGCCAGATGAGGAGAGATTAATAAAACTGGGATTTTTCAGTTTGATAAAGAGACGACTAAGGGGGGGGGATATGATAGAGGTCTATAAAATTATGACTGGTGTGGAGAAAGTAAATAAGGAAGTGTTATTTACTCCTTCTCATAACACAAGAACTAGGGGTCACCAAATGAAATTAATAGGCAGCAGGTTTAAAACAAACAAAAGGAAGTATTTTTTCACACAATGCACAGTCAACCTGTGGAACTCCTTGCCAGAGGAGGTTGTGAAGGCCAAGATTATAACAAGGTTCAAAAAAGAGCTAGATGAATTCATGGAGGATAGGTCCATTAATGGCTATTAGCCAGGTTGGGCAGGGATGGCGTCCCTGGCCTCTGTTTGCCCGAAGCTGGGAATGGGCGATGGGATGGTTTGCCTGATGATTACCTGTTCTTTTCATTCCCTCTGGGGCACGTGGCACTGGCCACTGTTGGAAGACAGGATCTTGGGCTAGATGGACCTCTGGTCTGACCCAGTGTGGCTGTTCTTATGTTCTTATTCTATTTGTGAAAGGCCCCAAGAAGCCACAATAGTGCATACGTGCTTTTTTCCGAGTCACAACATCTATGCTGGCTGCAAGGGTGGGCATGTGGCATAGAAACAGCTACACTGGCTTTGTGTCCATGGAGGATTCCCCATCCTGGGTTGAAGCTCACATAATTACAGTACAGCAATAACTCAGGCTGCAAATAAACACAGAAAACACTAATGAGCTTCCTAGATAGGACTCTAAAGGACAACGACCCTATGATGGAGGCAAAAACTACCCCTTTCTCTAATAATAAAAATGACCACCCACTTTCAGCCAACACTTGATGATTCACAGAAAGAATTTCCCTTGCAGACCAGATGATCAACCAATAGATCAACTGGGGCCTTGTGTACACTGGGGATTTGCACTGATTCCATCTACTGATGTCGTTGCAGGAGTGTAAGCACCAAGTGCAGGCAAAGCTGCTATTTGCACCTGTAGATCTTACCTTGGCTATTTGCACCAGTGAAAACTGTGGATTTCCTATCTACAGTAGGAGTTTGCACCATTACAACTGCACCAGTAGCTGGAATCAGGGCAAATTCCCAATGTAGACAAGTCCACGGCTTCTAAAATCACCACTCAGATATTGTCTATTTCCTGATGTGAACTGAGGACATAAGACCACATCCTTTGCCAGCATAAATTGGCAAAGCTCCATTGACATTAAAGGCATGGTGAAGATTCCCACCAGCAGAGAATTTGGTCCACAGGCTTAAGTAAAACAATATGTAAAAAATAAATAAATAAAATCGGTGTCGATGCTGTGGACTCATCAGCACATCCTTTGCTGCTTTTCATACTGACTGCTGCTCTCAGACGCCCAAGATTACAGCAATCACCAATATTTTATACAAGCAGTTACTTAGCAAGCGTGAAAGAGGGGGTTATTGTATCAACTCAATCAGTAACGCCCATTAGAGCTTGCTGACCCTGATTTCGGTTTTGTTTGTTTATTTATTTCTCTTTTCCCATCTCTTTATGAAAAACAAATCAAAGCACTGAAGAGTGGTAGAGAAATATCTGAAAACAGATACCATAGACAGGGGGGCAGTGGAATTATGTAAATGGAGAACAAAAGAAGGGAGAGGTGGTAAATTGAGGCTTAAAAAGCTGCACATTGGGACCATGATCTAAGGTGAAGTGGGAAAGCATTACCCAGCCACTCAGTTCTTCAGGCCAAGGCTAAGCCACCCAGGAGGGGATCTCAGTTGTTCCGTAGAACTCCGTATTACATTTAATAGCACAAGAGGTACTTCAGACACAGGTAGCTGCCCCAGTAGTTATCTATCCATTACAGCCTAAGAGGGTCAAGCTTTCTTACACCATAATCAGTCCAGCTGTAAATATCGGTGATTCCAAACATTGTCACTTTGTGTTTGCTCCTGCCATGTGCGGTGCATCCCCAGTTCTCACTGAGATATTATTTCCTGTACTGTGGGTGCTTAACATGTCTCAGGAGATGCTGAGCACCTTGCAGGACGATGCTGTGTGTAAGCTAGGCAGGCTGCTATCGGGTGGTAACAAGAGAGGGGTTCATTTCTAAAGACGTGAAGTGTGGACTCTGGTCAGAGGCTTACACAACAGTTATATTTACCTCTTCAGCTCTGCAAATCTGTGCTGGAAACTTCATGAGAACAGACTTTCCCATGGGAGGTTCTGTGATCAAATGGAAAAGGCTTCTGTTCCCAGGTCTTCCAGACAGCTCCTGTGTAACCTTGACCTGACTAGTACAACTGCTACTAGTTTTTTCTTGCCACCTCGCCATCCTGGCTTGGCTATTTTTATAGTCTTCTTCCAAAACTCATGATTGTATGCCTGGCTATCATGCAAATTGGTATCTTTAAGCTCCGCTCATATTTATTTGGTTCCCCCTTGGTTGTCTTCTGTCCATTATCATTACTGGGGCCACCCTACCAATATAACTCTCGGGTCTTGGCTGGACATGTCCATACCATTGTAGCCTAGCCTCCCTTAACTTATCTTCAACTGGAGCAACCCTCATTAGGCCCCTCGCCAACCTCATTTTGTTTCTTATCATGGAGTGTCCAGCCATTTGACCATCTCAACATCTTCATTTCCATTTTCCCTCAGATCCTTCTGGTCAGTTATAGAGCTAATGATAGGCCAGATTTTTAGCTGTCGCAACACTTCCTTTGGACTTCTTTTTTTGCCTCCATATATGCCAACTTCTCACCGCTCAAGCCACTAGCCTGCCATTTTTTAAAAGTTACTTTTTTCTTCTCAACAGATGCTTTAACTTGAGGACTTCACAACCAAGTCTCCCTTCTTATCCTTTTTGGCACAGCTAGGACTTCATGTGATGTTTCCAGCAATGGTAATTTTAGTTTCTACCAGTTATCCTCCACACATTGTTTTGTGCAATCAGGAATTCTTACCAATTATTTTTGGTTTAAAGATTGTTTTCATTCACATCTTCAAGTTTCCACTACTTAGGACTTTCTGGTGCCCAGAGGTTCAGATGTTTCAGTTTGTTGGCTAGACTTCATGTGTCACCATTTATCCTCTCCGTGCCTTAGTGTCCTTAGCTATAAAAATGGAGATGATACTTGCCTTTCTCTGAAAATCCCTTTGCAATTTTTCATATGAAAAGTATGACATGAGAGCTAATTATTATTATTTCAGGAATCTGATTTCAATCTTGGCCAAAAACTTGAAGTGTAACAACCCAATTGCTTACCTGAACATTTCAGAACCTCAGAAAAGGCTTTGTTCAAAACTGGTTTTAAGCAAAAGTTGAGGGAAGAAGAGATTTCTGGAGGTCACTGAAATTTTTCAAATTGCAAAATTTTAACTTGGGTGAAAAAGGAGAGTGAAAAAACTTAAAAACAATTTGTGAATGACAGGTTTCAGAGTAACAGCCGTGTTAGTCTGTATTCGCAAAAAGAAAAGGAGTACTTGTGGCACCTTAGAGACTAACCAATTTATTTGAGCATAAGCTTTCGTGAGCTACAGCCCACTTCATCGGATGCATACTGTGGAAAATACAGAAGATGTTCTTATACATACAAACCATGAAAAAATGGGTGTTACGTATTCAGGGGACACCATCACAGGGCCTAATAATATCAGCCACACTATCAGAGGCTCGTTCACCTGCACATCTACCAATGTGATATATGCCATCATCTGCTAGCAATGCCCCTCTGCCATGTACATTGGTCAAACTGGACAGTCTCTACGTAAAAGAATAAATGGACACAAATCAGATGTCAAAAATTATAACATTCATAAACCAGTCGGAGAACACTTCAATCTCTCTGGTCACGTGATTACAGACATGAAAGTTGCAATATTACAACAGAAAAACTTCAAAACCAGACTCCAGTGAGAGACTGTTGAATTGGAATTCATTTGCAAATTGGATACAATTAACTTAGGCTTGAATAGAGACTGGGAGTGGCTAAGTCATTATGCAAGATAACCTATTTCCCCTTGTTTTTTCCTACCTACACCCCCGCCCCTTCCTCAGACGTTCTTGTTAAACCCTGGATTTGTGCTGGAAATGGCCCACCTTGATTATCATACACATTATAAGGAGAGTGATCACTTTAGATAAGCTATTACCAACAGGAGAGTGGGTTTGTGGGGGGAGAGAAAACCTTTTGTAGTGGTAAACACCCATTTTTTCATGGTTTGTATGTATAAGAACATCCTCTGTATTTTCCACAGTATGCATCCGATGAAGTGAGCTGTAGCTCACGAAAGCTTATGCTCAAATAAATTGGTTAGTCTCTAAGGTGCCACAAGTACTCCTTTTCAATTTGTGAATATTTTTCCTGCCTTTTGATCATCCCTAGGTCTTTTCCTATATCCAAACCACTTCATCCATCCCTCTGGATACAACTGATAAATGATGTAAATACTGGGCCAAATGTGCATATATAAACCTGTAGAAATTTCACTTAGGTCAATAAACAGTGCAATTCAGAGAAAAAAATGGGTAATTATGACAAAATTACAAAACTTGGCAGAGAAAAATAATATCCAACCAAATTCAATGCAAGTCTTTTTTTGAAATATTTGAAATAAAGATGGGCTACCTCAAAACACCCAACACTATTGAAAAATTTGGTTATGGAACCAAACTTCATGGCTGAACCTGATCTGATCCATCCCTATTGTCTTGAACTTGAGGAAAGTTTAGACCCTCACCCATCGTTGTGAGTGTTCTCTGTAAACAAAATTAAGTCTTGACCCATAGAGTTGATGGGAAATTTTTCATCAAAAATAACTTTCCATTAAAAATATGATTTTGACAAAACCTACATTTATTTGGAAACTGTATAAAGACTGATGAAACATCACTATGGAAAAATTGCTGGGGAAAATGTTTCAAAAAAGGTGCAAATATCCCATTTCACTCTGTTGGGGAATGAAAAGTTTTGATTTTTTTTGTTTTGAACTGACTTTTCATTTTGAAATTTACTTTATTCTGTATTTTAAAAAGTAAAAATAAAATGAAGTATTTCAAATTTATCAAAACAAAACATTTTAATTCACCCAAAACACAATTTTTTTCAGCATTTCAGTTGGCAAAAATAATTCAAAATTTTTGCTTTTTGTCCCGCTTCAGGATCTGTGTCTAAATATTGGGGTTTTTTTGTTTTGTTTTGTTTTTTGTGGGATGGAAAATCCATTTTTAGTCAGCTCTACTGCTCCTAAGCTTACTGAAGTCAAAAGAATTCTTTTCATTGACTTCAATGTTTATACAAGTTTTCAAATGCATAGTGTATTGTTTACCAGAATGTTAACAGCCAGTGAAAGAGCAGTGACAACTGTAGTCCAGCAGTGCCTAAGTTATGCCAACATCCTCACAATCATGATTCAGACTGCGCCACAGCATAGTAATGGCTTTTGAAGTGCTGATAGATGACCTTCTCATGGCTATGGATAGAGGCCAAACCTCAGATGGATAGATAAGACTTTTGTGTCAGAAAGTCAATGAATGAGAAATGTTTACTGGAGAGTTGTCATTCCAGTCCATTCTAAGTTACGCTATAATTGCGAGACATCTGCATATCTACAGAAGTTGGCCGTGGAAGGAAAAGGGAGAAAATAGAAGGCAAGTATGAATCCTCCACTGGCAAGCACAATATGAAGTGAGCAAGGAAGTGAGGCAGAAAAAAGGGAGTCACTATTAATTGTCTGGTGAATCAGGGTATAATTAAAAAAGCAAATGAAAGGAAAAGAGATAAAATGAATTTTTGAATTGTGATCAAAGCAACACAGTTCTGAATTTTCTGTCCAGAAGGTGGGATTTTATATTGTCCATGTCCCTATCTCAGAGTGCTTACAATCTAAACAAACAAGATGGATAGGAAAACACAGGCATAGACAGGAGAAGTGACCTGAGCAGAGTAGGTCAGCAGCAGAGCTGGGAATAGAAAACAGGCCTCCTGACTATTAGTTCAGTGCCTTATCAACCAGAGCACACCACTTTGGCTCTCATTAGTACACTAGCTACTCACCTTTCACGAGAACAGGTGAAGATCACTTTCCTACTGTACCAGCAGCCCTTCCTTGGAGCACTCTACTAACAAGAATCAAGAGATCAATCCGCCTAAGACGCTATTAATTTTATTTTCTCTTGGGCACTTAGACTCCAGCTTTGTGTTCCTCCACAGCTTTTGATCGTGTCATAGTAAAGTAATTCTTTGCTCAGTAGAAGGGATGCTTTCATCATGATACCATTAAAGGGCAGAAAAGGACTCAAAGCCAGGCTTATTTAGACATGTCACTCCATATAAATATCTTAAGCTCTGCTGTGTTTTAGCCAGAATGGAGCCAATAAGCTGTGAATATTTTAGCATGTAGTACAGAAGCAAGACCTGAAGCAGTGCTTTGATCAAGAACAGATGAAAGCACAAAGGCATGAAGAATATTGTTCAATCAGTTAGCAGAATAGAGTTAAACACTCAAGTCTATCTCTAGGTTGAAAAATAAACAGCAGTCCAGAGGGGAAGAGTGTTGGAATTCTGTATGAATGCTCTTATACAGACAGACTTATGTCTATCTCCACCTGTTGCCTCTTGTCTTATACTTAATCCTCTTCAAAAGTGTTGCCTGACCCTTTTGAAAGATGATAATATTTGGACGGATGGCCAATTGATGTGGCTGTGTTAAGGTTCTTCCCCCAGAATCAGGCTACACAGAATTAACACTACAGAGTTCAATATCTTGTGGGCAGTCTTGCAGGGGATGACAAGGACACTCACACTGAGGGCAAAGTAAAACCTTTTTTATCTTTATTAAAATAACAAATAAAGATAGAAAAGACCCAAACCACATAACAAGATAGAGATAATACAAGTATCGGGGTTATCTGTGGTATTATTCTATGCATAAGCTCCTAGAATTGCATACTCACACCCTTAGTTGAGGACCTCATGGTAAGAGACAAAAGGACCAGCCCTGGTCTGGCATGCCACAGTGACAGGTAGTCCAAGTTCCTTAATGAGTTGAAGCGTCAAGTAGTAGAAAAGCAGACCGCAATGGAAGAAGCCCAGGAAATATCAAGCTCCCAACCACATGGTGACTGCCCTGTTATAGGGCCTGAACATCACCCGCTCATGCTCGGTCCTCCATGTCCATACTTAGCCTTTGCACCCACATAATACAGAGCTGTACTTATTCTATAGGTTAACAGATTGATACATGTAGCTGCCAGTTCAGCACATGATCAGACCCATGACCCCTTGCTCAAGCGGATTTGTGGTTATTACTTCCATGTTCCTTGTAGTAGCACTGACTGGAACATTCTAACTCCTACCATTCAGCAAGCTCTTCTTAGTTCCCAACATCTAAAGGTAACCATTGATCTATGCCAAGGGTTATGGCCTATTTAACCACATTTATGCTAACCTATGCTTCAGCTAATATCTTACAGGATACAGGCCTGTAGGTTTTTTGCATTATGGCTGATTATAATGAAAGCAGCTAACTATAACGAAGGCAAGCTAGTGAATATTATAAAGGCATGCTAACCTCATGGGCTACAAAGTGGATTAAGCTAATTTAGAATAAAGCATTCTTATTCTAGAATAAGAATGTGCATACAGGCTGTTAATTGGGAATAGCTGTTCCACTTTAAATTCACGCCCTACCTGGATCTGAATTAATTTCCCAGTATAAACAAGCCTACGAATTTATATGCTCATTTAAAAATTACCAAAACTCTTAAACCTGCAAAACTGAGTTAGAAATGCCAACTGAACAGATTTTCCCATGATGACTTGGCATGTCTCCTTCCAGACCTGGCTGGCTTAAAGTAATAAAGATTTACACCTAAGAAAGAAAGAAAGAGAAATGTTAAACATTTTGGAACCTCAGAGTTTCAGGATGGGTTAATCTCAAATTTGAGAGGAAAATTTGGGCCAATTCTTATTTTATTTTCATAGATGCATAAATTTTAGTTTCACAGACCTGAATTCTCATTTACGTCAAGGCGTTTTTACATCACTTGGGAGTGTAAAAGTGCCTTTAAATGGGTGTAAATTATGATTGAATTTAAGGTCCATTTTATACTTTGAGAGTGGTGTAAAGAGGCATTAGTGTAAATGAGAATCAAGCCCATAGAGTTTCAGGCAAAAGGAACCACTATGATAATCTAGTCTGACTTCCTTCATAACACAGGTCATAGAATTTCATAGAATTGCTGAATGTAGGGAATTATTCTTCCCTACTGCATAAGTGAACATTATCAGCCCAATAACTTGTGGATTAACTTTTAGGAAGATGTCCAATCTCAATTTAAAGACTTCAGTGATAACAAAGGTACCACTTCCATTTACAAGCTGTTCCAATGATTAATTAATCTCTCTGGTAAAAAGTTGCAATCTTATTTCCAGTTATATCTTTTTTTGAACTGGTTGATTGAGAGTTATACAAATGTAGGGTTGAGGATATGCTGAAAGAAGCAAGCTACTGTGCAGGCTTAGCATAGGTTTATGTTCCTATATCTTATATTTGGCTGGACTTGTAAATAGAGTAGGTTGAATAGAAAAGATTAAAAACTGTGAATTTTCTTTTCAATTTAAAGAAATCAAAATCTCAAATTTTATCACATTTTGAAAATTTTCAATCAGCTCTATATTTGGTCAAGAAAGAGTAAAAGGTTTTGGCAAATAAATAATCAACACTGTTTTCAAATTTCTAAATTTGACAAATGTTGTCCAGCTCCAGTAGAACC
The DNA here is from genome assembly GCF_965152275.1 of Natator depressus. Taxonomy (NCBI): domain Eukaryota; kingdom Metazoa; phylum Chordata; order Testudines; family Cheloniidae; genus Natator; species Natator depressus. The sequence continues at coordinate 3,375,412 of NC_134259.1, forward strand.
CATTAGAAAGCTGGGAATTTTGTATTCCAGTAGCTTCGCTTAGATTGCAAGAATGTCAAGGCAGGGAATGTGTTTCCCCTGTGTTTTGTAAGGCACCGGTTAGATTAGTGTGTGTGTGTGGGGGGGGGGGCGTTATACATTTAAAATTATAATACAAACGTAGGGCTAGACCCTGTAAGATGATGTGTGTGAAGTCAGTGGGATTAAAGCTGTCAGAACAGTCCAAATGCATTCAGGAGCTGTAAATTTCCCCAAGTACTGTTCTCACTTACGCTGGTGTAAATCGAGGGTAACTCCATTGAGGCCAGTGTTAGAGACCATGCTCAAGGTTCAGTGCTATAGCTGGGGCAAAACAAGCTTTCACAGCACTTGCCTGTATAATACCAGCTCAAGTTCATGCCATCTTACTGCAATTCACTTATAGATGTTATATTAAAAATGCATCATTCAGTCTTCGGAGCCAGATCTTTCAGCAGCTCCATTTATAAACAACGGGGAATCCCTTTCTCCATGTAGTTGACAATGATCATGTAGAAAGAATAAATTTTGACCTATGGTTTCTCTGTGAAGAGCGCTTGCTACAATAAGGAATGATCCCCCCATCCACCTCATTGTGCTCCTTCAATTCCCTTCTTAAAAGTCTCCTCTGACATAATGCCGACAAAAAACTCAACAATGGTTCAGCAGCTGGAGGGCTGACATCACAGTCCATTGTGCTGACTGATATTATTTCCGTGTGCTCCCCCCTTTGTCTGTCTCTACCTGTTGTCTCTTGTCTTAGATGATAAGCTCCTGTAGGTGGGGACCGTCGTTTTGGTTTGTGTTTGTACAGTGCCTAGCACAAAGGGCTCCTGGTCCGTGGTTGGGCTCTTAGGTGCTACAGTAATACCAATAAATAACAAAATATCATGAAGAAAAAGTACAGTAGAAAATAGCCAGCAGATAAATATAACAAAAATGTAAGTGTACCGGACTAAGTTATAATAGGTTGGTACAAAATAGCAAATGAATGTAAGGGCAGCAGGGCCTGCAGATTACAGCAGGTGACTGGGAGCTGGGTTCTGGCTCTCTAAACCTAGATCTGCCTCACACTAGCTTCATAACTTTAAACTCAGTTTACCCTATTTGCAAAATGGGAATAACAACACTGTGCTGCCCCCAGAAAGCCTGTTGTGAGGCTCAGTGTTCCCACAGCGATTTGAGACCCTCCGATGAACGGTCACATAACTGCAAGGCGTTATTCTTAGTGCTAAGGAATCTGAGGTTTAAGCATTCAGCTTCAGAGATGGAATTAAAAGGTGAACTGTGAAGCGGTAAGAGGAGCGCACACAAAGTGCCGAGCGGAGCTAGTAGAGGTGAAAACTGCAGTGCAGGTATAATCCCAGATTGCTTGCAAAGCAGGTAATGAGCAGAAAGCTACAGTACAGCTAGAATTCTGAATTTATAAACCGCAGAGTTGTACAGGCTCATGACGGAGCTAGGTGAGAAAGTTCTCAAAAACAAAAAAAATTGGCATTAAATTGTTGGTTTGCAAAAATGGGAAACACTTTGCAATTTTACCATGAATTTAATTGTGGAGATGAAAGACAGTTTTCAGAGACAACAGAAACTGTCATTTTAACACCTAAAACTGTAAAAAGAATGAATTTCTGCCTGGGGCAAATCCACAAAGAACTACTAATTATGCTATGGGTATCTGTATTCCCTAGCAGAAACAGTGGCATTTCACCCTGGTTGAATTTCAGGAATGCCCCTAATAGTACATTTGAGATCCTAGTGCAGCTCTTCTTAAACCGCTGCCAGTGGAAGTAAATCAGGAAAACAACTGCACTAGAGTGATTTTCAGAAGAGTGATGATTGCCTCATCTCATCCGTCAGATTGAGGAAAATCTGCTTGACCAAAGCAGATATCATTCCTCCTCCTTACTTGGCTGGATTACCATTGATCATGTGGGCAAATAGGTGTGAGTTAGGTAAATGCATAGGGAGGTGAGGATTCTCGTATCCTGCCAAAAAGAGTCAGGAATAATCTGTGAGGCCTGAAGCTGGGAGTGGGAAGAAGAGAACTGCCCCTGGGCCATGTCATATTTTAGGATCACTCAATAAGAAATCTGGGCAAGATCTATAAAAAGACAATAGGATGGAGAGATTCATCTGGTGTCTATGCATTAATTAAAGCAATTCTGTGTAACAGAGGAAGAAGCACTGGTTCTGGGAACCATTAGGCATTTGTTTACTATTGTATGGATTGGCGAACCTAAACCAGAACACGTGTTACATCATTATTTACTGGGCATTGACAATCCACAGGATCTCATAACCTAACTCAGGCAGACAATATGATTCAGCCACAAAATACATCAGGGTTGTTGGCTGATTGGAGAGCATTGCTTTAACACATTTTTTTAACTCATAGGGTTACATTTTCATAAGCATCTAAGTTCGGAATTTAAGGCCCATTGTCAAAAGTGACTTAGGTACTTAGGGCCAGATTTTTAAAAGTATTTAGGCATCTGAAGGTACAGGTAGGTGCCTAGTAGGATTTTCAAAAGTGCCTAGGCACCTAACTCCTATGGGAGGCGCTTTTGAAAATCCTTGTAGATGCCTTCCTTCATCTTCAGGTGCCGGTATACTTTTAAAGTCTGCCTTTAGGCATCTATGTCTCACTGAAAGTCAGTGGGAAGCTTTCATGGGAGCAACACATGGACTTGAAGTAGGGATTCAAAGTAAGAGAGAGTGGTTGTTGAAGGTCTCAGTCCTGCAAATACTTTGGGTAAATCCTGGTCCCATTTAAGCCCATGGGAGTTTTACCATTGACTACAGCAGGGCGGGATTTCAGCCTTTGACTTCGGTTGAACTACCCATGTGAGCACAGTTAAGCACATGTACAAATGTTTGCAGGATCAGAGCTTTATTGCACAAGGAGGAGGAAACTGTTCCAACCAACAGTTAACCAATGTCAGTGCTTGGTTAAAAAGTTCACTGCATGTCCTTGCATCCTGGCTTGATCTCTTAGCTCCTCCTAGGCCAACCTCTGCTCATAAAAGGTTGGAAGATCTCATTCAAGGAAGGTAGAGTTGAACTTCCCATAAATGTAGCTGGGAGTGGATTCCCCAGCCTTTGGGAAGATGGTAGTGTTACTCACAAACTATTGAACAAGGCCTTTGTGGGACTTCTCAGATAAGTGACCTAATCCAGGGAGGTGCTGAGTACTTGTAACTCACACTGATCTCATTTGGATTTCTGAGTGCACCATACCTCTCAGGATCAGGCCCTTAGCACTGAACTCTTGTGAAGAGAAGTCAGCATAAATTTTTTCTGCCATATTTTAATAAACTGAGTAGTTAGTGAATGAGAAACAGGGTGGGTGAGGTAATATTTTATTATTAGACCAACTTCTGTTGGTGAAAGAAACAAGCATTTCTTCAGGTATTGCCAGAGATGGGAAAGGACATATTTGGTCACTTACGGATGGATTTTTAAAAGACATTTAGGCTTCTGATGATACAGATAGGGGCCTATTGGGATTTCAAAAATGCATAGGCAACTAACTCCCATTCAAACCAATGATTGTTAGGCACCTTGGTGCTTTAGAAAATTCCACTAATCACTTACCTGCATCATTAGGCACCAAAATACCTTTAAAAATCTGGCCCTTAGTCCATCTGCTGGCTAGTACAGAATAGTTACCTGGCGAGATCAAGTTGCTATGCTGTTCTCTGTGCATATTGTATTGAATATGCTGTGAGTTTTGTTGGGATTTCCTCTGAGACCTTTCCCACTCGGTTTGCCCAAAACACCTCATTCAGTTCTGGGAGAACACTATATCAAGTTCTCTGGAATCCAAAAACTCTGTTCAAATCTGGGATCATCACTGTGTTTTCTCTACTGGTATTTCATAAAGCTACACCTGAAGTGATCAGGCTCAGATGTAGGGGATAGGTTAGGGTGCCTCACAACTCCATCATACATAATGATATATCAGATTGTATAGATATTCTAAAACAGAGCAACGCATGCACATTATTACAGTGTACATCATGTTTCACACGCTTTGATTGTTTTACTAATTTTGTGAACCAATCCCTGTATAGATCCTAAACTATCCATATGCTACAGATTGTGCTCGTAAGCCTACAGCAGCAGGCTTATCACACATTACTTCTCTTACTATTTCTTTATCTACTAGCCACATATTATTTACAAGGCCACTTGTGAATTCGTGCTTTGTCCATTGTTAACCTCTGTTTTCTTACTTCTGTTTTCTTTCATTGTTCATGCAAGGCCTAGAAGATTTTGTTTTGGCACAGACCTACTGCATGGCAAAACTTGGCCACTACTCAGCAGGGTCTCATTGCTTGTTACTTGGATGTAGGGTGTAAATCTATGTGAGTGGAAGCAGCACTTAGAGCTGGAAATGGCCTAAACATGCAGGAGTGTGTCACAAACCAATGAGCCAGGTGAGAGAAGCCGAACTCAATGTTTGTAATAAACAGCAGCAGAAGAGAGCGGCAGGGGGCGAAGGAGAGACCAGGCTTACCACAGTTCAAAGCAAATGGCAAGGTAAAAACGACTCACAACATGGGCACTGGTGGCCAGTTTAATATGTTGTGAGGAGCCTTGCTAACTGCTGGGGCAGATGGAATCACACGGAGATTGCAATAAAACAAGAAGAACCACAAGAGACGTTTACAAACATAACATCATCTGAGCTCCCCAAACCATCACACAGAATCCCTGACATTCTGTCAATCTCACAGCAAGAGGCAGAGGGCAGCTCTTGAGGGGGTTGGTGGGACCCATTTATTGTAGATCTACATGTAGTATTGTTGATTACGAAGGGCCAGATTTCAATAGATTTTAAGGCTGGAAGGGACCACTGTAATCATCTCGTCTGACCTCCTGAACAACATGGGCGGAGGAATTTTACCCAGTCATTCCTGAAATAAGCCTAATGACTTTAAAAAACGCTCAGCATCCAACAGCTCCCATTGTTCTCAAGGGTGGAGAAGGGGATTCTCCTTTGTTCTCAATGGGAGTTGTGACAAGATGCCCATTGGTGCCAACTTGTTCTTTGTTCAGAGTTCACAGTTCTTTACAAGCAACTCCTGTCTCAGACCTGACAAACTTGCTATACCTGCTACACCACTTGCATGGAGTTTATTCATAAAGGATAGCATGTGAGATCTCTACAGAAAGCTAGTACCTTATCAATACTCATAAACATTGTAAGATATATATATAAAGACTGCAGGCGGACATCTTGTACAGCTGGGATGTAGGCAGTATGTAGAGCGAATGATCTGAGTGAAATAGGGATTGCAAGCTCTTACCCAAAGGTGTCCCCCCCGCAAAAAAACAAAACAACCAGCTCCAGAAGGAAAATAAGTGTCCCCAACACAAAAGCTGCCAAAGCTCTAAGCAGCAAAGTGCCTGCAGCAGATTGACTGCAGCCCCAGGAGAGGGATGTGTAACCAGGTGCAGACACTTCAGGGGAAACTCTGCAAAGGCTATAAAGGCCTGACTGCAGAGTTGCTCTGGTTGTTTGGAAGGGGTTTCTTTTAGGCAGGGAATGCCTCTAGTTGACAAACATATAGAGACATAAACTTTGTAGCTAAGATTCATAACATTAGTTCTTTCCTTTGTTTTGTTTGTTCTGTTAATGAATGGCTTATGTTTGAAGGGCAGGTAATATCCAAGGACAGGTTTCCACTTGCAACTTCCCACTCAGCTCCCCTTCAGAGCTGTTCCATTTCCCAGCAGATGTAAAAGAGACAGAAGAAATTTCTAAGAAGTTAACATTACTTTTGATCTATTTTTATTAAAATATCTACTAGTTGGTGTAGGAGTCTCCAAAGGGAACAGGCTCTAAGAATTCCTAGAGCAGGGGTTAGGACAAACCTTGCATTGTTTGTGAAGCACCATAACAGAGTCTCTAGTCTCTGTACTAGCTCACACTCCTAATAATGATTCATAAAGGTATCTTCCAGCTTCTGGCATGTCCTATTACACATTTAAAGCAATGAATATTAGGAAAATGTTTCCCATTAGTGGTGGTACTCTTTGTCTTATGTATGGATTATTACAGTTAGGGAAGGGAACATTTGTTGTAACTGGTCATCTAGACTGCCTAATTAGTCAATCAAATCAAATTGCCTTTAGCAGCAAGAATGACACAATTGCATTACAATGGGAACACAAGGGGAGTCCGTTTTTACTACTATTCTGCAAGAATGTAACTCAGAGAGACTGCGATGCATTTCTCAGAACAGATATTAGCCCCAGTGGTCTAAGGCAAAGAATGTCAAAGAAATTCACAGTATGGGCCACATCTTAGCAGAGGGGTTGTCTCACAAACATTTCCTCTCCCATTCAAAATCAGGTCATTTCCCTGTGTCATTTAAAACATTTGATTACATGGAAAATTAATATTTAGGAGGCTGTTTAGTGTGCTCTTAACTGTCTTTACGCAGCTACAACTAGAAAGAAGGGGGAGACACAGCATCATATAACTAGCAAGGGCTCTGTGGATTGCTAAGGGTCCAAAGAACGCAATCTGGGAACTCTGGCATAGGTTATTAGTGTCCATGATACTGCAGGGGGAGAAATCAGAGTGCAAATGTGCACATGGGGATGGAGATAATGCATTATAATTTCCCTATGTCTGTACAGCATGAGCCTATCAGTGGATAACAAATAGTAATGTAATTATAACTTTTTTCTTTGCTGCCACTCTCCTGTCGTGCGCTCAGTTCTACCCTTGTGTGAATGGTGGAATAATTAATTGGAACAATAGATTGTGCTACATGAGGGGAAGCTCATACTGGCCATTTTACTGGCAAAAAAAGAAATGTTACCTGTGATAGAAAGCTGGGCATGTTTAAGAAATTTTATATGAATAATGCCAGAACCCAATTAGAGTAGCAATATGTCTATGTAGCTGGTTCTATATGCTGTGTATCTTCAGTAAACAAAGTTGTTAGGAGCCCCATTGAGTCTGTCCAGTTTTTACATATTATTTAGTTGTGTAAAATGCAAAATCCACAACAATTTCACAGACATAGAGACTAAGGTCAGAAAGGGACAGCTATGATCATTTAGTCTGACCTTCCAGTATAACACACAGGCCATGGAATTCCATCCATTAATTCACCCAGTGGAGGGAATAATTCTTGCTGACATATTAGTATGATGCTATCAATCCCAATAACTTTAGCCTGAGCCAGAAAACATCTTTTAGAAAGACATCCATTCTGTCTCTGGTGGTATTGCTCTAGACAGAATCTTCTTTGCTATTATAAACTGTTACAAAAGCAGAGAGGGGAAGAGAGAAGTATAATCTGTGTGAGAATTTGAATTGAATAAAGCACTTGAATAAAGATTTTCCTTGAATTACAGGAGTAAATGTATGCAGTGTAGTGTAGTTATTAAGCAGAAAAGAGAAGCAAACATAACACTCCACATTGCAGGTGCCACTCTATGCATGGTTAGAATCAACTCCTATAAGCATCATAATGGAGCAGGAAAAATAGTGCTTGCAGAAAGAATGGAAGAGTTTGAATTTGCTGAGTTTATAATACAGAATTCATTTCAGGAGAAATGTTTTGCATACAGGAGAGAAAATGCATTTATTGATCAAGACGGACCAAGAGAAATGATAGAAGCACTGGTTTCATTCAGGGTATCGTTTAGATTCTGGAAAATAACTGTATTCTATAGTCAGCACTCAACAATATTTATTCATTTTGAAGTATTGTTTTTAAAAGAAACACAAATCAATGGAGGATCTTGTGCCGATAAAACCACAACTGGAGCATTATCTCCAGTTCTGGGCACCACATTTCAGGAAAGATGTGGACCAATTGGAGAAAGTCCAGAAGAGAGGAAAAAAAGAAAAAAAAAGATTAAAGGTCTAGAAAATGTGACCTATGAGGAAAGATTTTTAAAAATGGATTTGTCTGTCTGGAGTCGAGAAGACTGAGGAGGGACATAACTGTGTTCAAGTACATAAAAGGTTGTTACAAGGAGGAGGGGAAAAATTGTTCTTAACCTCTGAGGATGGGACAAGAAGCAATGGGCTTAAATTGCGGCAAAGGCAGCTTACACTAGACATTAGGAAAACCTTCCTAACTGTCAGGGTGGTTAGGCACTGGAATAAATTGCCTAAGGAGGTTGTGAAATCTCTGTCGCTGGCCGTTTTTAAGAACAGGTTAGACAAACACCTGTCAGAAATGGTCTAGTTATTACTTAGTCTTGCCTTGAGTGTAGGAGACTGGACTAGATGACCTATTGAGGTCCCTTCCAGACCTACATTTCTATGATTCTATAACCTGAAAACTAGGATTGGCCCATGTCCAACTTGAAAAAAAGTATTTGGCAAGAGGATATATATTCCACACACACCCCCATCTCAGATGATGTAAAGGAAAAAATCCATTCATCCTTCTAGATTACTTTATATATGCTCTGAGCTCACATTTGGAAAAGGAAATTTCAAGAGTAGGAAAATATTTCGAAGAACAGTCTTAAAAACAAGTCAAAATGTACCTGCTATTTACATATTTCCCTTGCCACGCACTTGCTCTGTACTGTGAAAATATTCAGTAATTCATTGTGGAATGTATAGAGTACTGTTCAACTTCCATTTTTTATTTTTGCTTCCATTATACAATTTTACATGAACATTAATTAAACTCCCTCCCAACCCTGGGATGTCTGTCAGTAGTATCAGGCCAATTTTACAGGTTGGGAAACTGAGGCACGGTGAGGTTAAAAGCTCACGAAAGCTTATGCTCAAATAAATTGGTTAGTCTCTAAGGTGCCACAAGTCCTCCTTTTCTTTTTGGTGAGGTTAAAATTACTTATCCAAAAATCCTGAAAAAGTGTGTCTTTGTCGGAGTCATATTAGAACTCAAGCATTCTAACTCATTATTAAATATCTAGATTGAATAGCTATTTTCACCAGCAAACCTTGCCCTGGTCTCAGACTTTTTGGGGATAAGGATGAATTTAGGATGTCACAGTCACACTCATGGCAGCAGACTGTGACTTCATAAGCATAAATGCAAGCTTCAGTGCAGGAATAGGAGAAGGTGAAAATGGATTCTTCTGAGGAAAATGTCTTTAACTGACACCTGCCTTCAGGAGTGAGGGAAATACATACAGCTACAAGGAAAATAAATTGGTCTGTATGCAATACAAATATTTCAAAATCATTTGCTCAGGGACATTTTATGTTTAATCACATGCTACATGCCGGCCAATTTCTTAATTGATATAATTGAAAATGTAGGATGATGATATGTAAAACCAAGGTTTCTTGATTACTCTCTGTCATTAAAGATCCAGTCAATAACACCTTTTCAGAGTTGCAATTTTAGCCCCAGTGTCCTGGTCAAAACACGAACTTGGGAGAATTCCATTTTGCCTCCTTAAATTCCTCTGGCAATTTCAGCTGGATGCAGGATTCTTCCCCCTATACTGTTTGTATGTGGCTGTGTGCTGCCCTGCTGTTTCACCCCACAGCTGGCTGCATTTCAAGGGGCTGATACAGTGACTCTCTATGTGTGCTGCTTATTCATACAAAAATCTTTATACTAATTTTTAGCACTTGTCACCTGTAGATCTCAAATCAGTGTGCAAAAGTGGGGGCAAGCGACAATAAATGTTTGAGATCTTCTGGGATGAAAGGATTTTGAAATGTAAAATATTAAATAGCTTTATGTTCAGTTAGACTGCCAAGTGCTGAAACTTCGGTGCTACAGTTGGTATGAACAGGTGAGGACTAACACAGACATGTTCTGTCTCTGTAGAGACATGTCTGACATATTTGCCTTTCATTCATTGGAATGTGGTAAAGTTTATTGGCTCTTTGAACATCTTTACGCGGAGACACAGGGCAAGTCTACACTCAAGAGGTACATCATCTGTTGTAGCGCATCTGGTGAAGACACGCTATGCCAACAGGAGAGCGCTCTCCCATTGGCATAATTACTCCAGCTCAGCAAAAGGCGGGAGCTATGTCAGCAGGAGATGCTCTCCCGCCGACATAACACTAGTGTGGACAGTGCTTAGGTCGGTGTAACTTACATCACTCAGGGGGGTGTCTTTTTCACACCCCTGAGCAACGTGTAAGTTACATCAATTTAAGTGGTACTCTAGACCAGCCCATAGGCTCTTCAGAGGAAAGGAAATGGCAATATAAGCAGTTTTCTCTCATTGTTTCTTTAAAACCCTGTAGACAGAGTCCAAAGTTAAATACACTTATTAGCATGGGAAAAGATGAATCTATTAGCATGGGGTAAAAACATAAGGGGGGTGGGGTTGGAACCAGTGAGTAATCTGTCTAAACTTTTATGTTAGAAAATAATTTTTGCTTCCCACCTAATGTGGCAGTTTAATTATAAAACATATTGTATAAATCATAGACAATAACGGAGGTTGTTTTTTTTTTTTTTTATAAATGCTGGAGTAGTTTAAATATTCACTATGCAGGTTTGATACTCAGAAGAATTAATCAAACTGTCAGGCCTGAGACCAGACTCTGCAGAAAACACACAGTGGTGTGTCATGGTAACTTAGCAACCATAGCTGAAGAGGTTAAGGTGGAAACGGCTGTCATTTTCTTATATTGGAGCTTGTTTTTTCTCTCCACACTCTGTGTATATTTCTTTTTCCAACAGATGAAGTCTTTTGTGTGTTTTAATGATTCTGTGTTATAGCTTCCAAAATAACTTACTATTCTGGAGACTAATTTGAAATAAATGAGAATGCTGAGGCTTTGAGCATTACATATAACACAAGCAGGAGCTGTTAACCTGTAATGTGTTTGTAGAGCTTCCCAATTTTGAATGGCAAGGTGCTTAATTTTATTGTAATTTATTTCTGCTGGGCAAATGTGGTCAACCGGGGCAGGCACAGTTCCCTCTGAGTCAGTACTGAACCAATGCTCCAACATAGTGCAGAGGGATGGCGAGGTGCACTGCGCTGTCTGAGATGCTGCTTTCCACTTAAAAGTGAGGTCCTCCCCACTCATAGGCATTAAAGATTCCCTTGTGCTTTTGATAAAAGTAGGGATGGTTAGCACTGATGCCCTGGCCAAATTCCCGTTTGGGTAGTGCTTTCTACATCCTTTGATTTCCCATGTCATTTTACAGGTTGTTTCTTCACATTCACATCTGAAAACCAGAGACAGAATTGGAGATAAAAAATAGTGGAATTCCCCCTGCTTCCACCACAAACTAATCTCCACCCAGTTCAGACACCAAAATGAGGCACCAAATGCGCCTCTCAAAATAGACTGCAGAATTTCACGTGTGATTGTCACTTTTATTTCTTCTGTGCTTTGACTAGCAGTAAATAGGGGGAAATGTCGATGTTTAACATTAGCCTTCAGCGTTATTGAGATAAACAGGAGCAGTTCACACATCTCAAACCCATTGTTTCAGGATGTCTGCAGATTCAGATACACGTTGCTGTGTCAGCTACACTCTGTTCACATTCTGAAGGTTTATTTCACAAGCAGAGGCTAGACGTTTAATTGGTTGGGTTTTTTTAAATGAATGCTCAGAATCCGGAACAGAAGATGACTATGAACTTCCTCAGTAACCCCCCTCAAAAAAAAAAAAGTCACTGAACTGTGCTATTCAACTTTTACTAGAAACTGTTAAGGCCACCTTGCTGTGTGTTGGTAACTGTCTACCAGGTTTCACCACAAACTTCCAGTGCTACCAGGTTTCACCACAAACATGTAGCTGCTCTTTAGCAGTGAGTGAACTGACATGCAGTTTATGAAACATTTATGGAAACCACAAGGTTTGCAAGCCATGGATCGCATAGGAATATTCTATTAGGAGTTAGGACTCTGCAGGATGCAAAGGAGGATTATAGCTTCCATTTCTTAAACCAAATGAAATAAGACATGAGGGAGGAATTTGTAGTGAGAAGCAGGGGGTGGCAAAGGAAATGAAGGGCTGGGGTTTCCACCCCCATAAGAACTCTGAACTGCTTGCTATATTCTTGAAACCACCAACGTAGGCCAGATACTTTGAGTATTCTGGAAATACCCTGTTTCCAGCCACCTTTTGGAGACTATTGTTTGAGAAATGTTCATAGGAGTGTAGGACCTGTTGTACCATTGGCCCATCCAGTCAGAGATTTACCATATTGCAACTAGAAAACTGTACAATGCTGCACATGGTGTGTGAGGGTAGGGGGAAAGAAGAGGGGGGATGGTTCCTTCTTCTGTCCTTATGGCGATCATTTTATGCCCGATAGCATAAAATGCAATTACTCTTGTTTCAGTTAGCATCTCTATCCAGTGCTAATTTTGCTTATAAATTATCTAGCCATAGAATTTGACTTGATGACCTCCTATGGCTGCAAATCCTTAGGCTTTGACTATACACACTATGTGAAACAAGTTATTTCCTTTTATTTATTCTGAATGTACCAGTCATCAATTTATTCAGCTTGACCCCTTGTTCTTGTATCATGGGACCTGGTAAAAAACAAAATTGTCTATTCAGCTTCCATTGTAACCCTTTTAATCTGAAATAGCTTAGTTCAATCCTCCCTCACCGTTCTCCAATACAAGCTCTCCAGTGGTCTCCTGACGCCATTATGGAAAGAGGAACCATTTTGATGAATGAACCATCCTGGAGACTGATGACCTCTATTCCTCCACAGCAGTGGGCAAGGTCAGTTTCCATCATGCTGGTCTACCACTGTGCCTCACCCTGAAATGGAGGGGTCCTGAATGAGGAAAGTTTCATTCAATGGTTTATTCAATCCTTGGGCCTTCCATTCAGAGTCCCTAAAAGGGGGAGCCTGTTTCACAGCGTATGTCATGATGTAATTGTGAAGTGAAGACCTTTTTCTTTAAGGACGGGCAGAGACGCTTCCATCTCAGTTGTCACAGGTCTATAGAAAGGAAATGACTTTTGATCACTACACCAATCAGAGCTGGTATTGAATTGGTGACCTGATTATAAAAAGGTCTGGGTCCTACTTCCAGTCCTCAGTCATCCTTTTACCTGGCTCCCTTGTTCATCTCAGACTTGGCTTACACCAATCTCAGATGAGATTTCCCTCTTTGCCAAGAATTTGTGTCTGCCATTAGTCCCGTTGAAATCACATTGTGATACAGCCCATTAAGCTCTCCCAAGGCACCCCAAAGTTAGAGGGACTTGTCTTTTTATTAGTATTATGTATTTAATTTATTCTAGCAAATAAATAAAGTTTGCTTGCGTAAGAGGGAATTTCTGGCCTCTCTCAGCGCCATTTGCAACATCAGCTGCTGGAAGATTTGCCTCTGGCAACGGGTTAAAAATAATAGTGGTTCTGCAAAATTGATGAAAGCTTCAGGGTGAATGTCACGTTAACACTGGCAGCTATCACACAAACAAGACTTGAACCCTGCAACTTATGAAAGGATAATGAGAAAAGAATTCAAAACTTCCATTGTCTTTATAATTTTAAAAAAGTCACTTTGGAACCAGGCAAACAGACAAAAGATGCAGCAAACCTATGCAGGAGCAAACCCTCTAAGCCGAGCCAATATCGAAAGGCTGAGATGATTTCCAGAATCCAATTCTTGAGGATGTTTAATAATAATATTAATGCTTAGGTCTCCTATTGCTCCATATTGTTAACCAAGTTTACTACAGTAGTGACAAGGTTGGGACCCCGTTGTTCTAGGCACTGTACAAACATAGTAGACAGTCCATAGAACTCAAGCAGTTTACTCAAAGAGGATTGGTATCATTTTCCCCCCTATAGAGAAGGGGAAACCGAGGCACAAAGTGCCTCACCCAGGGTTCACACAGCATGTTAGTAGTGGAACCAGGAGTAGAACCCAGGAGTCCTGACTGCCCATTATCCCCCATGGGATAGGCAGTAGAGGGGCAAAATGTATTCGTTGCAATGCCATAAAAGAGATGTCAAAGTGATGTGTTGTATAAATACCTGGGTAGATTTATTATTCTTTACTTAGTAATGCACTAGGCAATATTTTAGCTAATTTATATTTAGTTTATCCTAATTTGGAGGAAGGTGCATCTGGACTAATATAGCTTCTTGGTTACTAAAATGGAACCAGGATATCCTGCGTCTGCTTTGAGAACACAGAGTATATATACATTTATATCCTTCCAGAAGAGAGAGCCCTGTCCCTTGTAGAAGTACATATGAGATTTCACTGACAGATGATATCTAGGATTAGAGGATGGGACTGAGAGTTCAGCATTAAGGTCCCAGCTTTGCCAGTGACCTGTCCTGCCATCTTTGACAGGATGTCTATCTCTAAGCTTCAGCTTGCTCATCTGTAAAATGGGCCTAGTAATATGTCTCCTACCTCACAGGGGTGTGAATCACAATATATACAATATACATGATAAGCAGGAATTGCTTCCCAGGGAATGTCATGAAGACATATTTGGCTGTATGAAGCTTTGAAAATGTAAAGCTCTAAAAGTTCTAGTATCTTTCATCCTGAAGGAATCCCAAAGTACTCTGCAGCCTGGAGAGTTTACATTATAATGCAAGTAAAAACATTGTCGTATATGCCATGCAATATATTCCATCATTGTCAGGTTACCTGCCCTGTCAGGTTGTGTGCAGATTTGAGAATGGGGCAGGTTGTTGGGAGCAATGTTGGTGTAAATATTAATGATGTAAAAGGCATTAGTAATTTAATAGTGAACATAGGTAAGTGGGCAGGCAAAACCATTGAGGCAGTTGTGCTAGTGAACCACGCATTATTTTGTCAAACCCAGAACGGATTATCACCTGCTAGATGGCATTTATTAAAGCCTGCTCATTTCCCCGCTGTTTAGCTAGATGTTGTTAATCATTTTCTGGGCCTCTATTTTTGCTGCAATAACATGCCTGGGGTTCAAGAAAAGTGACTCTGCCACATTTTCTTATGGGTAAATGCAGAGTCCCAGCCATGTTATATCCAGGTCTCCAAGGACAAGAAGTTGAGGGGAAGAGATAACATCTCCATGAAAAGACTTAAATGCTGTCATCCACTTTTCTGCTTGTTGAGAGACCAGAGACAGAGCAGAGAGAGTGAAAACACCTCACTAACCTTTAAAAGGAGTCCCAGTCCATTTCGATGCATCCTCCAGTGCTCACCATGGTTTTCTCACAGTGCGTGCACATCATCATCCAGATGACATTCATGCCTCCTCATTACCCCTTGTGAATGTGTTTTCTTTCGTTGTGTTTAGATCCTGCCTATTGCCAATATCAAAAACAGCTAGTTAAAAAAACCCTCAAAAAATAACACCTGTGTGTAAAACAGATTACCCTTGGGATAAAATGTACTGCAAACATAGAACCAGTCATGTGCTAACGCACACATCCACCTGCTCAGGAGATGCGGATCTGTATTGCTTTAATGGCGGTGCACATGGGCTGCAGCATGAGAGAGGCTGAGGTCTCTCCAAAGGTACCCTGGCTGAATCTGCGTCCTTATGGGAGTTTTCCCTTTTCATGTAGTAATATAATTGCATCTTCCCTGCCCCCTGTTAAGAGCTGCACAAAGGAAGCCCTTTGTAGTGCACAACAAGAAGTTTTATAGGTCCTGTAATATCTGTTCTTGAGTCCCATTTACTGGCACTTTATTAACGAGCTATTTACATATCTATAGGCATACAGCACTCTCATAATACCCTGTCTCCTTTAGGTAGGATGGTTTAGTGGGTTAGGAACTAAAGAGGGAATATGTCTTCCTGGCTGTGTCTGAGATTCCCTTTGTGACCTTATGCAATTTACTTAACCTCTCTGAACTTCATTTTTCTGATCTGTAACTTGGGGATAATACAGTATTGTCGAGTCCAAACATCCAAAAATCATGAATCAGGCACCACAAAACCATGAGATCTTGAAAAAAAAATATATTAAATTGTGAGTGTTTTTAATTTGCATTCTGCTTTCTGAGCCTTGAGGGAGCACTTGTGTTGAGTTTTCAAGCTATTCTCCACATCCATGTGGGCTATAAACTTATTTTAACAAATGAAAGCCGAATCTCATATTTTCCCATGACTCCAGGAGCTGGGGGTTTAAGAAAAAACACAAACTATCAGGAGACTGTCAACAATATTGTGAGAGTTGGCAACTTTGTACTTACAACAATCCTGGGAGGTAGGTGAGAATAACTGTAATTAAATAATAACTTCATTTAGTTCCATTGAAGTCAATGGGACTATCGATGTGCTCAAAGTTAAACACATAAGAACATAAGAATGGCCATGCTGGATCAGACCAATGGTCCATCTAGCATAGTATCCTGTTTTCTGACGGTGGCCAGTGCAAGATGCTTCAGAAGGAACAAGCACAAGAGAATAATCATTTAGTGCCAGTTTCTGGCTGCAGAAGCTTAGGGACACCCAAAACATGAGGTTGCGTCCCTGACCATTTTGGCTAATGCAGTGTTGATGTAGTGATGTCGGTCCGAGGATATTAGAGAGACAAGCTGGGTGAGGTAATATCTTTTATTGGACCAGTTTTTGTTGGTGAGAGATACAAGTCTTTGAGCTACACAGAGCTCTTCAGAAGAAGAAGAGCTCTGTGTAAGCTCGAAAGCTTGTCTGTCTCACCAACAGAAGTTGGTCCAATAAAGGATTTTACATCGCCCTCTTTGTCTCATCTTGGCTAATAGCCAATAGCCCTCCAGGAACTTTTCTAATTATTTTTTGAAACCTGTTACACTTTTGGCCTTCACAACATCCCCTGGCAACGAGTTCCCCAGGTTGATTGTGCGTTGAGTGAAATATAGTACTTCCTTAAACTTGTTTTAAACCTGCTGCCTATTAATTTCATTGGGTGATCCCTGGTTCTTGTGTTATGGGAAAGAGTAAATAACACATTCTTATTCACTTTCTCCACACCATCCATGATTTTATAGTCCTGTATCATATCCCCCTTCAGTCATTCCTTTTGTAAAATGAACATTCCCAGTCTTTTAAATCTCTCCTCGTATAGAAGCTGTTCCATCCCCCTCATCAGTTTTGTTGGCCTTCTCTGTACTTTTCCAATTCTAAAATATCTTTTTTGAGATGGGGCAACCAGAACTGCAGACAGTACTCAAAGGGGGTGCGGAGGGGTATACCATGGATTTATACAGTGGCATTGTGGTATTTTTCTGGTTTGTTAGTTTTTTGACTGCTACTGCACATTGAGCAGATATTTTCAGTGAACTATCCACAATGACTCTAAGATCTTTCTTGAGTGGTGACTGCTAATTTAGACCCCATTATTTGGAATGTGTAGTTGGGATTATTTTTTCCCAGTGTGCATTACTTTGTACTTACCAATGCTTAAATGCTTTGCTGGGGCCACAGTGACTTGGGAGATCATGATAACCAAAGAAATACATTGTTACAAATGAATGGGAATGAAATAAAGCCAGTGATGTATGATGTGATTTCTTTTTCCAGAAACTGTGTGACCGAACAGCGTAAATAATGCATTCTATAAATATAATAAACATTAATTTTACTGGTTTCAGAGTAACAGCCGTGTTAGTCTCTATTTGCAAAAAGAAAAGGAGTACTTGTGGCACCTTAGAGACTAACCAATTTATTTGAGCATGAGCTTTCGTGAGCTACAGCTGAAGTGAGCTGTAGCTCACGAAAGCTCATGCTCAAATAAATTGGTTAGTCTCTAAGGTGCCACAAGTACTCCTTTTCTTTTTATTAATTTTACTGCGGTTAGGTTGTTTATGGTGCAGGTCTTGTCTTCCCTCTCCCTTTTTCCTGAAAAACAATCAGCTACAAAAAGAGGACACAAATGCTGGAGCACTGATGTCAGATGGTAGGATTGAGGAGATAGGTCCTTAGCATCAGAGGACCTTATTGCTAGGCAGATGCAGTTGGATCAAATCTTAGTCCCAATGGAAACCAATGATACTTTTGGTAAAATGGCCCTTCCAAGAGAAAGGAAGACAATGAGTGTGATGCAGTCAGAAACACTGAGCTGTATGACTGATGACTGTAAGCACTGAGGATATTTGGCATTTAAAGAGAAGCTTGGGGGGCAGGGGAAGGAAGTGAGCGCTGGACAGTTGTATTGCTGACTATTTTTTTGTACAGTCATTCTTTATTGGGTAATGTGCCAACAATGTGCCTGAGCACTGCACAGGACACGGATCAAGGCAATCCCTAAATATGGTTCTGCTTTATTTATTGTTTGCCGGGTTTTTAACATCTTAGTGTTATATCTTAGGGTTCCATTGATTTTTATGGGTTGTATAATTTAGCTGCGCATTGATTCATTTGCTTTCCAGATGTCTACATATGTTTCTGTAATTTCCCTGCTTTAGGGGAAAGGGGAGGAATGAATATGAAATGTATGTTCTGCTTCACCCATTGCTTTTTCACCCGTTGATTGTGTCAAGTTAAGTTCTCTCTGTTTGTTTGTTTTTTTTAGTTATTGATGATCATTCTCACCCCGCGAGTTGTTTGTTCGTTGCGCCAGTCTGAGTGAAACTGATCTATGGCTCTGGATGTTAGTTACTAAGGAGCTACAGGCATGAGGTTAATTTTGCATCTCTTGTTCAAACCTTGAGTAAAATGTTCTTTGTGCAGGAGACACGTGTGTGCGGGTAGGAATCCACCCCCTGCCTAAAGGCTGGATGCACAAAGCTGTACATCTGGGCTCCTTGATTCTATTGTGTAGCCCATGTGGGCCATGACTGAGCTACTGCACAGCCCACAAAGTGGAGGGGCGGGGGATTGGGGTGGAGGGAAGTATTGTACCCAGTGGATCATCTTCTCATTTCCTTGTCCCACTGGCCAGTGCTCCAATCAAGAACTACCCAAGCTCACCCACCGTCCCTCCCGGCATCCCTGTTGCACAGACAGCCGTGGGAGTCTCACATGGGCACCGGGAAAAGAAAGAGACTCCCAAGGCATAGCCCAATCCTGTAGACCTACTTCATGCTTGTGGCATTGTCGGAATGTGGGGGAAGGGAGGGGGCCTTTTGCTACCAATATTTTTGTCATCCATCCCAAATAGCACAAAGCATTCAAGAAACTTTGGGGATTTTTTATTTAATGTGGGGGTTTTTTGGTATTAATAATTGCACAGCTCCTGTGGTGTATTATAATTCCATAGCACCTCTTCAATGCTTTTTCCTTGTATAAGAGATCCAATTTGAGCACATTATATTGTCATAGGCATCAGAGGAAAAGAGAGTATTTAACCTCCAAACACAGACATATACAAGGAAACAAAACAACACTACTCAAAACCCTTCCACCTATAAAGCTTGGGGCTTCATTTCAACTATAGTAACTACTGAAAAGTCAGATGCAGAACAGCCTACAGATGCCGAGAAGGAAAACAAAACCAGGATGCTCCCAGGATCAGAGTAGCACCCTCACAAAATCTTGGTGAAGTGATGATTTTATATGCTTCCTTGCTTATACAAATAGAGAGCATGTAGGAAGGGTACGTTTGATAGATGAGACAGCCAATTTGAGCTTGCAGACAATAGCAGGTGATGGAGTTGAATAGCAATGACCAAGAAGTAGCTTTCATTACTTACAAAGCAGTACTTCTATGATTGCAACTTAAAACTCCTAGAAATAGTTAATCAAGACTTGTGGAGGACCAATAACCAGTGTTTCTTTGGTCTCTTGGAGTGGTTTCTAAAGGGTCACCAGATGCCAGTCACCATCTCCAATAAATGCTCTCACGTCTATGTTCATTCAGTGCAAACTTCAAAACCACATTATTACATTACAATATCTCCAAACTCTCCCCTTTGAAGATGTTCTATGTTCTTTGGATAATATACAATTCAATTTCAAACAGTGTTTCTCCATGCTGCATTAGACAAGCAGGTAGAGATTGGAATAACAATGCCTGCTGCAGCCTTTGTCAGAGGGAAGTTGTTGAAAAGCCATCAGATATTTTCTCCAGGGGGAGAATGCTGAAGGAAATAAAAACCAGTTTGTTTGTATTTCATACTTTTCTTACAGCTTATATATTAAAATAAGGGTAAATGAAGTTACTGTAAAATCTGCCTACTGAATCTCCCACTGTAGTTTCCACATGAATGAGTCATTCTTCATATCCTCTCTGAGGAACTGTATGTAGCCTTGCTGGTGAGGAATGGTCCACCCCAGAGACAGAAGTAGTTGAGTGACAGGCCATGTGACTCTAACACTTTTATGCACCCATAAAGCATTGTTCAGATGTGTAAATTGGATGCCCTAACTTAATCTTGTTGTCTGTAATGTCTGAGTGAAACTTGATATATAATTGTAAGATATGGTGATGATTCTTCATATTCTGATATGGGGCAACAACTATGGGACATAAAAATAATCACATTTAAAACCAACTCTAGACCAATGATGGGTACATTTAAAGTTTCAAGTTCTGGCCAGATAGGCAATTATGTTTTTGGGTGCGTATCCAAAATCTCATTGGATTTGAAATCAGTCTGGATATCTAACACTCCTGGGATTTTCAGTAATACCAGTTTGGCAGAATCAGAAATTACTCCAGAATAGTCTGTTTCATGGTATTTCCACTTCTTTTCCTAGCATAACACAGGAAGTGAAAATGTCCAAGAAAGGCTTGTGGGGTTTTGTTTTGTTCTTTTGTAAATGACTTTAAAAACAGTGAGGGACACAAGATGGGTTAGGTAATATTTTGGACCAACTTCAGCTGGTAGAAGAGACAAGCTTTCGAACGAGACAGAACTCTCCCTCAGGTCCACTTCAAAACCAGTGTTGTACATAATAGTATTATTGATATTGTAGTAGCATTCATGCACCTCAATCATAATTTGAGACCCCATTATTCCAAGCTAGGATTTCTCATTCATGTGACCTCCAGAAAGGTCCAAAAAGGCAATCAAGGGAGTTGCAAGGTGTTGAACGTTTTCAATACATCTAAGGCAAAGAAAATCTCACTCCCTGCACACCCTTTCCCTTCAAGGCTAAGTATTCAGTGTCAGCCTCTCAAAACACACACTCACACACATTACAGGCTTATCATGAATGCATTTTTTACCTTTACTTTTATGCTAAATGTAAGTGGGGTTGTGAACACTTTTGACGTTGAGTAAGGGATCACCAGCCTGAAAAGGCTGAGAAACATTGGGCTAAGTAATCTAGGACCCAAAGCAAATTCCCAGATCTTGAACACACTCAAACTTCGGGGAAGGCTGGTTGTAAATTGTCTTCTCTCCTAGCCTCAGTAATGGGAAAATTGCCTTCTGGAGTCAGAAGTAATGCACAAATTTCATGTAAGCAGAATCTGGGAAGAACACGACAAACACACCCCTTGCGGGTTTTATACTGTTTCTGTATGGCATTACATAGGCATCTTTTTCAAAAGATAAGTGAGAGCGGATTCTAAATCTAGACAGCAGATTAGCATCAGAAGCGAGCCCTGCTGCACATAGATTAGGAACAATGACACAATTTTGTCGTTCTTGTTACTCCTACTCTTGGTTACTCAGCTCGTCTGCATGACACAATATAACAAAGGACTAGGTGCTTCCAACTGGTAGGCACATGAGCAGCTGGCAAGAAATATCTGGGGGCATGAGGAGGAAGCTTATACAGGAGGGAAGCAAATAGAAGAAAAGATGATGTAGAAACAGATTAAATACAAACATATAAGGTTGGATATCAGTCCTGGTGAAAGTAGGAGATTCTCTGGCCTCTTCATCATTGTGCAGTATGCACTCACTCACACATACTCTGTATGAACTGTATCCCTGATTCTATAAAGGATTCCACAGTTGCTTAGATATATTCACTGCACTATCAGTGTTTAGCTTATTACAGTAAAGCAGTCTGGGATACCCTCACTATAAAGGCACCATATAAAAATTAATTTTTTGCATTTCACAGTGTCTACAGTCTTCCTTGTTTGGGTCATGAAAGGGACTTACTGGACTCAAACTGGAATTTATCAGTGTATGGAACTGAAACCATTACTTGTTAAATAGCAGGAAGTGGAAAAAACAGTTTATAGGAATGCTGATAATTTCTGCTTAGCAAAAGACACATTTAATGTTTCAGAGTAGCAGCCGTGTTAGTCTGTATCCGCAAAAAGAAAAGGAGTACTTGTGGCACCTTAGAGACCAATAACAAATAAATGTGTTAGTCTCTAAGGTGCCACAAGTACTCCTTTTAATTTAATGTTTCGACTTTGTTCTTGCAGTTCAATATTAAAGCCCAAACGGTTGATTTTATGAAAGTGTTAAGTGTATTAGACTACATTAGAAGCAGTACTTCAGGAGACAGTTAAAGATTTGTCAGGCACGCCGTTTGAAGAGTGAAGCAATTCCAGATATAGTCTTGTCTATGTCTTTGATTCATTATTTACTGAATCTAACTATAGCTGGACCACAGATTGATTTTCTGTGGTCAGGTTTCACTCTTGCCTGTCATGGCTTGTGCTTAGGGTGGGGAAGGGGAAAGATATATTAGCATAACTCCACTGGTTATAGTGAAATTGTTCTTGATTCACACCAGTATACAAGAGAAGAATTTGGCCTCTTGGGTCTAAAATCTGGGTATGAAAACAAATCCCAGAAGAAATGGGCATTTCTTTTCCCCAAGCAGTTCCAGTGCCAGTTGTGACCTGAAAAAAATAATCTATGTTTAGTTACTCATTTTTTCATGATCAGTAAACAGAATTGACAATACCAGTTATTTTCTTACATAAATGAATAATATAGGGGGTGTCAGATGGAAAACACATACAAAATATACTTGTAATATATCTTAATGGAAAGAAGAGTCTAATGCCTCCTTTTCAATCCTGCTTGCAATTTCCTGAACTGCCTTCCCTCCCATTTGCCAATTGCATATACATCCCTGTGGCCACTTACAACACTTTCTGACATGGAAAGTAATAGTAGGAAAGTATTTAATACAATTTTAACCATCTTTTAATGCAATATAGCAGCTGGAAACAAGAAAAGAAGTCAGCATATATCACCAGACAGCTCTTCCCAGGTGATCACATTTTGAACACTGGTTTGAAGTATATTCCTTTTTGCTCAGGAATTTCTGGATATTAGAGGATCTCTCTTAGGTGTCTGTGCCCATTGTCTCTCCTAATTGCAGCATATAATACATGTTGCTTGGCCTAGTTCTAGAAACCGCATGCACAAAGTTTAACCCCAGTTGTCACTGCATCTTTACAGTCGCTGGGAAAAGCATTGACAAAGCAATGAATGCAAACAAAGATGTAATGAATGAACAAAGCAGTCCATTTAGAACTCATTCATCCAGATAATAATTTGACAAGAATCTATTTGGAGTAGAAATAGAAAATGGCTCGAAATCTCCTTTTAACAAGAATAAATAAATACGACTTACTGAATAGCTTCAACAAACAAATGGCAATACAGACAACAGTGCTTATTAGTTATTGCTAAGGGACTGTATTGAGGCTTTGACATTCTAAATCACCACCTCAAATCTGATCCTAGATAGGTAGAGGTTGGGAGTTGTTACCACCTGATGACTGCTTAAATGACTTCACATAGGCTCAGGCCCTTTGCTAGAAAACAGGTGATAACCCTAGAAAAATTACAACTGGAACCTTTGTCTCAACCTAGACACCAGTGGCTTGAATGGACAGGGAGAGCTGAAGCACCTTTGCTTGTCTGTATATATAAAGGAGGAGGGGTCAGTGCATGGATTTTGCATTGCTGCTGCATTTGCTTTGCCTAAACGGCAGACTTCAGTCTCCAGGACAATCTGGGCTCTTTCAGCCAAACAAAATCCACTTCATCTGATCACTGCAGATTTCTGCTTGTTGTTCCTTAGCTGCTGGTGGTAGTGCACAAGTGTAAAAACCAAACAAATAAAACAACTTTGTAAGCCGGTGGGGGCTTGCTTTCCATGACACCATCAACCTTTAATTCACCTCTTTGAGTCATCATTCAAGCTTTGAGACTAATGTGGTCTTGAAGTATAGAAATTTAATAGCAAAATCAGGTTAAGTTCACTTCTTCAGTGCCATAGTAATGCAGGCTCAAATCTCATCAGTTCTCACATTCCCAGTAAGGTCAAGCCTAGCCAGTAACTTGAATAGGAAAACTCCAAAGCAATCCTAGGTTACAGAAGGATGTTCTGTGGATGATTCAGCAGGTGGTACTCTTTCCCCATGGAATCACATTGAATTGTTATCCCAGCCTGGTGCTAGGGGATCATGCATGTGGAGATGCCTCAACAAACCATGGTCCTTTTCATAAAGACTAGAAATATTAACCCTATCACTTGAGTAATTAAAACCTATACAAATCCCACTTTTAAAGTACTTAATTATCTACAGTATTCATCCCCCCTCCTCCCCCCCCGGGCCCCACACACACATTTGTTGTATAGGATAGTGCAACTGTGCACTATAAAATAGTATTTGACACTGGTGCAACTACTGCTGGAACACTGTGTCAAGTTCTGGTGATCACAATCCAAGAAAAATGTTGATACATTGGAGAGGGTTCAGAGAAGAGCCATGAGAATGATTAAAGGATTTGAAAGCATGCCTTATAGTGATAGATTGAACTCCTCGAGTCTATTTAGTTTAACAAAGGGAAGGTTAAGGGGTGACAGGATCAGTATATAAGTACCTACACGTGCACTCTAGCAGTCTAGCAGAGTAAGGGATAACCTGATCCAAGAGCTGGAAGCTGAAGCGAGAGAAATTCAGACTGGAAATAAGATGTAAATTTTTAACATTTAGGATAATTAACTGCTGAGACAGTGTGCCAAGATTTGTGGTGGATTCCCCATCACTGGCAATTTTTAAATTGATTGGATTTTTTTTTTAAAGGTATGGTCTAGGAATTATTTTGCGGAAACTCTATGGCTGGTGTTATACAGGAGGTCAGACCACAATGATCCCTTCCAGCCTCCGAATCTCTGAATCTAGGAACAGCTGTTATGTATTACCCTACATTGGGTACATTACAGTGTTTGGTGATATGTTGTAAATACTATGTAGAAATAGTCTGTAACTCTGTAAAATACTGTGAAGCCTGGATGATTACCCTATATCAATCAATACTTACAAACACAAGCACCGATTCAGGAAAGGATTGATTTCAATGGCACTTAAACATGTGCTTAAAATTAAGCATGTGTAAGTGGTTTTCTAAATTGGGACCTTAGAGTCTAAATTCTCGGGGACAGGGTGTGTCTCTTACTATATATTTATACGGCACCTAGCACAATGGGTCTCCTATCTGGTTGCTTCAGTAATATAAACAGTAATACATCATGATCCCACTAGGAGGTCTTGTAAAAATAATGAAATGAACACTGGAATACCACTTTACATAGTGGTAAAGTGCCTAACTGGTTTCTTAAAACTATTGCTAAGTTGGGTTAGTGTTCCCATCACCTTCCTTTAAGTAAGATTCACAACAGACCTGCAATACAATATCATCTGTCATGAACAGTCATTAAGATAAAATTTTCTCTAGTGGAGTAATTAAGAAATAAAAGCACATTATGTTATAAATCTAAAGAAGAAATCATATTCAATCATATAGCTCTTTTCCTTTAATTGAATGTAGTAAATGCACTGTATTTAAAAATATAATTGTGGAATGTTTATATCTTCTTAAGATTTTCTGACAAGAGAAGGATAACAAAATCACTGGTTAAGCATTTCCTGGTTGTTAAATGGTTTGGAGGTGTTATTATTGATGTGATTTTTATTGGAGCTATTTTCCCAAACAAGTTCTCAGTGGCAGTCCACTAGAGTGCACTTAATTCATGAGAACAAGAAGAACTTGAGTTAAATGCATTATAGATGAACTGTTCATATGTAATAAGGTCAACTCATGCCCAGCAATTCCTTGCCCAGTTATTCAGAACTTGCTGTAGGATCCTAGCAACAAATTCCTTTTTTTTTCCTATGCTTGAGATGATTCCTGTACAATTATTGACTAGCTTTGCTTAAATTCCCTTTGCTGCTTATGCAGAGCAATATTTGTAAGTCTAAACATATGATTCTCTATTAAATAAAAATCCAGGGTCCAGCATTGGGCTCAAAGAGTGGGGTTTCACACCCAAAGTTTGATATTGTAATGCAATACTGTTGGTATAGATGAGATGATGAAATTCTACTTGACCATCCACCACCAGGGGTTTGATTCCATTGATTTTTTTAATAAAACAGAGGATAAAGAAAAAAGAACAGATAGTGTCCTGGCTAATACACCTTTGTGAAGGTTGTGATGTCCCAAGATCCAGGATAATATTTGAGTAGCGCTCACGGCATTCCCAGGTATCTGCATATTTGTTTTTCCAACCCATGTGGTAGAATATAAAATACATGAAAACTTGATTTTGTACTTGTCTTAATCATCTTGTATATATTCTTAGACAGACGCATTTGAACTTCAGTGGCGATATGCTGATTTAGAGGATCTGCCCTATAAAATGTACTATACAAGTTACAATTAGGAACAAGAACCACAAGTCCAGTAATAGGAATATTACCTTTGCTACTGCATCAGAGAGATGCTAGGCTTAATTAGCTGTTTGCAAAGGAGCTCGAAGAGGTAAAGAGTTATATCAATGCTAAAGGTTAGCTGGGTGTATTCTGAGTCTGATCTTTGGGGGAGGATAGGGAGAGGAAAAATTGGAGTCAAGATATGCTGTGCTGAATGCAAGAGGAGAAATTTACTCTTATCAAAAAAGCATGACAGAGACAGCTGTGTACGTGCCTTTCATGGTTCTGTTATTTCACAGCGGAGAACTCTTTAGCTGGAGCTCTGAATAGTAAGGGTCATCCCCAACCCAGATGTCCATAGAGTTTTCAGTTCCAAATTCAAACTGTTCTTTTTTTTCTCCCCTCCCCCTTTAAGCAGAGTGTTATAATAACTAGCGTTGTGAGCCTCTTGCATCTCTCTCCCTGAGTTTTGACACAATAGTATGGACCCAAGCACTGGAATGGGTTACCTAGGGAGGTGGTGGAATCTCCTTCCTTAGAGGTTTTTAAGGTCAGGCTTGACAAAGCCCTGGCTGGGATGATTTAGTTGGGGATTGGTCCTGCTTTGAGCAGGGGGTTGGACTAGATGACCTCTTGAGGTCTCTTCCAACCCTGATATTCTATGATTCTATGACCTCTGTCAGCTGCTGAAATTATCAGCTTTCATGGGAAGACAAGTGAACGGGATCGGGAAGGGGAAGATAGTTTCTTCCCTGACTGAGACTTATTGCCAGTCAGTTTCTCAGAATGGGGTGTAAATTCATAACTCCTCCTTCACTTTGGTTCAGTGAGCTATTTGTGAAAGAAGATGGGAATTGCCATTTATGACATCATCAGCTATCTAGTCAAGTAATCTGTGTCCAGCAATTCCCAGCGCCAGATAGTTCATGGGAAGGTGCAATTATGAAAAAGACCTGCTCACCAGGAAAATATCTTCCAAATCCTTAGAAGCTGTTTTATGCCTTGAAGCAAGCTCTTAAAAAAAAGCCCTTTACTCTTATTGTTGTGGGTGTTCCCGTTGTCTATATAAATGTCAAAGGTGTAAAAACTGAGCTCTGATTAGATTATCCAGTGGTCCCTTCTGGCATTAAATTCTATGAAACTATGAAATACTTTTCTGAATCCTGCTAAATTCTTGGTATCTCAATGGTATATTGCTTCTGGCAATGAGTTCCACAGGTCAGTTGTTCATGGGGTGAGAGAATATTTCCTTTGTTCAGTTTCAAATTTGCTGCCTTTCAGTTCTCATTGACTGTCCTTTGTCCATGCAAAGTGGGAATGGAAGTGACTGGTCTACCTTCTCTTATGCCATTAATGTATATACCTCTATTGTGTTTCTTCAGTTAAAGCAAACAGTCCCCAGTCTCTTCAACTTTCCTTCCTAGTGATGATCTTAATGTTGTAGATGAATTCACAAACAGGGAGGAGGAAAAATTAAAAATATATAAAGTGGTAGTCATCCCTGAACTTGCAAAAATAAACTGAACACCATGGCTGATCCCTGCAAGAGATTAGCTCTGTCGTTTTAAATTGCTTAAGCCATAATGTGATGAAGAAAACAAAATGCCATTCTCTCAATGTGTCTTCCAGCAGGATGTCTTTGGAATTCCTCAGCAGCACTTTCTGTGTCCTCAGAGACGTCCAGTCATGTATAATGTGCTGTAACAGAGCTAGCTGCTAAACTAACCCTGATAAATCCAGGCCCTCAGAGACTGCCTCCGTGCTCGTAAGGCATGGACTAATTCCCTATCAGATACAGCTTCCACAAATGCTGCTGAGGTAAAAATCATGCCCAATTACCATGTTGTCTAAGGAGTGCAAAAGTAGAACAACAACATAAAGATGATTCTTTTAATTAAGGATAGTTTAGAAAAGATCCAGATGCGTCTAAAGCAAGACCCAACCTTGATGCCTTATCCTGGTTTAAGGATGTGACCATGATCCAACTGTCTGATCTCTGTGACTCTAGAGACTTTGCTTTCTTATAAGTTAAGGAGAGTTCTAAAGTGGCAGGAGCTTGTGCTTTTGAGCCTTAAGTCCCCAAGTTCCCACTGATGGCCATGGAAACTGTTCCTTATGAAATGGGACCCCAGATGGGATTTGAACGACTGTGCAATATTTGGGAGAAGCTCGTTCATTGGGGTGTGTATGTTAAATGCTGGCCTAATGTCTGTGGCCAGGGATCTGTCTAATGGTTTGTCCCAATGGCCATGTGAAGCCTCTTACTTTTTCGCAGCAAAAGGAATTTTCTGTAGTTCAAGTGGTACGTTTGGTACTGAAGATTCTGGATTTGATACCCTCTGTTTCTGTGTGAGTGAAGCCGTGACTTGTTATCTCTGCATTAAATGGATACTCAGTCTTGTGCTTGCTGGATAGGTTTATTGTGTCCCCCAGTAAGGCTGAAAGGAGGAGGTGGATATTTAACAGTGATACTGCCTTTTAACAGCTTGCATCTTTCTACTCAGATACCATGGTGATGAGTGTTTTATGCACAAATGTCGAGCTGGCTGAAAAATGGTAGTCCTACTCTGTGAAAAAAGTTTTGGGTTGTTTTTTTTAGACCGAGTAGAAGTTTTCCCCCTTCTACTCTAGTGAAACTTTTTTTTTGGCAAAATTTTGAAATTTTACTTTGAAAATCTTTGACCAAAATGAATTTTTGTGTGAAAGAATTTGTGGTTGAAAGAGTATTTTCCATCAAAGAAGGAGTTGAGATATAAACATTCTTTACCAAGCTCTCGCTAAATGTTTAGATAGTATAGCCCATTATGGGGAAGGCAACTCAGCACTCAGTCTCCAGCCACCTTCAAATTCTAAGATTGTTAATCCAGACCTTTTCACCAGATCTAAATTCATTTAATCTTCAGAAAGGGAAGATTCATCCATTATAGAGAGAGGCATTTTTTTTAAATTCATTAGCTTTAGGGATATTTAAGCTAGTAAACTGTATTTATCTAAAAGACATAAAAGGGACAAAATGAGCCAGGGGCAATGAGGAAGCAGTCACGACAATACTAGTTACTGACCTTGAGTTAAAGTAAACATGGCATTGTGAAAGCTATTGCGTGTATTGTAGACTGCAGACTCTTTAAAGTTTAGCTAGGTACTTTTCCTATGCTAAGTTCATTTCAGTGGAAATTTTAATTATTAGTGGAGTTAGACTGATCCAGGTTTACATCTATTTTTAGTGAAAGGGGCTGGTCAAGGGTACCAAATTATCTGTCCTGGAGCCTTAAACCCTCATACCCTTCAGAACAAAAACATGTGCAGAATGATGCAATGTTGGCACAAGATTTTTGCATGCATTATTCCCTATAATGTCTGGCCATATAAACACCACTACAGGAGGGTTCAATCCCTGGTATGATTTGGATCTTTGCTAAGACTTCCATTTAAAAATATAACAAAACACGAGTACATTTTTGTGTATGAAGTAGTGACGATGGGATGGTATCCCCCGGTTTACATGTTCACATGGATTGCATATTTCAGAACATATTTCAGAATATTTCATTTTTAGGGTAGCATGGTTTATAGAGCAATAGATTTCCGCTTTCTCCATAAGTAATATAGGGCAAAGTAAGGTTAATGTTACACACATTTAGTATCCCACATCAAAAATCTTAGTGAAGGTGATGTTAGGATGGCAGGCATCCATGATTTGGTTTGAATGTGTATTAACTTTCAAAAATGTTAGTTTATAAACTCGTGATATTCAGATTCAAGGTCAACCCTGCAAAAAAATCTAGCTCCTTGAAATTATGAAAATTCATAGCTAAAATTAAATTTCTCTTTGGGGAGAGGAAGAGAGATAGAACTAACACACGAGACACATGCTAGACATGTCACTCAGTGCTCAGAAATTGGTGATGAGGGCCATAAAAATAGACTAAGTCTGCAAACTACCTGTACTGTACTCATTGCTATGAGGTGGCACACTCTATTAGATAAAGGCACCAACAGATTGTATTTTTCAGTCTTGTTAACTTGACTGGCTTGGAAGTGGCGAGCTAGAGGCAAAACGCTTTATCCTATTTTTAATCTCCTGAGTAATGAGAGGTTGGGAGGGTGTCTGCTGTTCTACCTAGCGTCAGGTCACCATGACACAGTACTGCTCCAGTTGGAATCCCAATATACCTGACTTCTTCACAATTGATGTACCTCTGAAAACTTTCCGAATCATGCTCTCTTCCCCTCTGCCCCCCGGGACAATTCATTCTGACTCCTCGTTAGTGAAAGATGTTTTGCTAGTCGCCTTTCAACTTTTGACTGTCAGCAGCATACCTCAACTAGTTCAAAAGGTAGCATCATGCTGTTGCAGATCAATGCAGACCCCGCATTTCTGTCTTACTGTGCACTGCTCTTTTTGGACCAAGAAAAAAAAAATCAAGTTTGAATACTTGAAAACATCTCGTAAATACTTGCTGTAACTTTGTTTCTATTCTTGGACTGAAATAACCCAGACTACAAGACATTAGAGAAACTAAGTCGTAGAAGGAAAATTCATAAAAGCTTTGAAGCCCCCCGCCCCTATAAATTGTGGAGCCGGGGGTTGCCTGTTGTTTTTCTTTCTTTTAAGAAATTAGTTTAAGCTCTGAAAAAAGTCTTGAACTCTGAGATTCCAAAGTGAAGCTGTGATTCTACAAGTAATTTCTAGTCACAAGATCAAATCTGTCAACTTTTTACTCTGATAACATTGTGTCAAAATTCCAAAGCAACTTTAACTCATCCTCTACTGTTAATTGAACTTGTGATTTCTGCACATAGAAAAATATGTCTCTCTCTCTGTGTCACCCTGCTATAGCCTCTGGAACTTGCTTCCTTCCTGGGTCTGAAGTAGTCCAAATTTTGTGACTTTCCAAGTATGCTGCAAAATACCTCTGTTTAGAGAGTTTTGGGAGTAATGATAACATTTCTAACAACAGCACTTTTTATTACTAGATCTCAAAGTGCTTTAAAAAGGAGGTTAGTATGATTATCCCCATTTTATAGATGGGGAAACTAATGCAGAGAGAAAGTGACTTGCGCAAAGTCACCCAGCAGGCCAGTGTGAAGAGCCTTATAGAACCCTCCCGGTCCAGTGCTGTACCCATTTGGTCATACTATTTGCTTTCCAGAGCAATGAAGTGGGGGAAGACTGAGTTCCATGAAGTTGTCACTGTAATGCTACTGGGATTTTTATTGTGATGTGGATGATGCTAGAGCATCTACATCCTTTGATATGTCTCTTTTCATACTTTTAAAATCTAAATAAATAAATATGCACTTGCAAATACTAATTTGTATGTACAAATGGCAATTAATACATTTGCATGTACAAACTCTGGGTTTAATGGGGGCTAATGCATTTGCGTGCATAACTGCCGGTAAAAAATTCAAGTGCATGAGTGTTCAGAGACAATAGCAGGCAACTCTGTGCAAGAAAGCTATTCCTTTCATGGATGCCAGTAGCTCCTGTTAGCATAAATGGGAAATCATATGCATGCACCAAGATGTACACAATCCCTTTACACATCTTAATTAATTAGCCTCTTTCTCCACCTTTTCATGTTCTCTGTATGTGTGTGTGTGTGTATATATATATATATCTTCTTACTATATGTTCCATTCTATGCATCTGATGAAGTGGGCTGTAGCCCATGAAAGCTTATGCTCAAATAAATTTGTTAGTCTCTAGGGTGCCACAAATACTCCTGTTCTTTTTGCAGATACAGACTGACACGGCTGCTACCCTGAAAACAATCCCTTTAGTCTACAGCAATTTTGTATTTGTTCTACATATTTAAAGGATTTTACTACAATGTGGAAAATTTGCCTTTGTAAACAATGCCCTATACACTTCCCCATAGTAAAAATAATTAATTACCCATAGTTTTTTATTTATCATGCACTCCATTTTTTATGAAAAAACTTCTTTAAATATAGTTGCTTTAATCAGCACTTTTTAGATGTGTGTTTCCATGTTCCCAGTAGATTATCAGTAAAATTGGTCTTTACATTATTTTAAAGGAGCGGGGGGACCCTTGCATATCTATACAATCTGAATTGGTGGTGTTTTTCCACTTGTCCCTATATCATAACCACTGTATAATGATATGCCTACAAACCAGAGGTCCAGAAGCAAAAGAGAAAAGTTTGCTGCGGCTCAGAAGAGGGGGAATGCATTTGTAGAGCTATGGTTGAGGACCTTCAGGACTGGAATAGCTCAGGAATTGTAGACCAGGTTTGAAGAGCAATGGTAGAGTTGTACAGAGAGCCCAGGACTGGAGTAGCAGAAAGTTTTGCAGGTCAGGTAAAGATGGATGAGGAAAGTTTGCACACTACCCATTTGCACTATGTGTACTAGTTCTTTACTTTCTTTGAAATCACACTGACATCTAAGAAAAGAAAAATTAAATTAAAAAATAGAATGTAATTAGCTTCCATGAATCAATAACTCGTGTTATTTAACATGGTTAAATTCTTTGTTGGGTCTCATTTGTATTTGCCCGATTCCTCCTGATGCTGCTTCTGTTTCATTGTAAGGGACTGGGGTGGAGCTGAGGTACATGGAACATTCTATGATGACCTCAAAGGTTAAAGAGTGGGGACAGAAAGTCAAGGCTTTTCAATTCTATTCCTGGCTATGACAGTTAGTGGCAGTGGAAAATCATTTTACTCTTTTTCCTTGGTTTACTCATTTAAAAAAATGTATAACATTGACCTATTTTTGGAATTGTAAAGCCTTTGAGAACTTTGGGTAAGAATTGATAAAGAAAGACAAAGAATTATTGATGCTTTCATTGCACCTGGAAATCCATACTTTTGAACTGTCTAGTTTGAGATCCAAATTTCCTTCCAAGTGTTTGATGGGCGTGGACAGGAAGGATGGACTGTATATTGTAATAATTGATATAATCAGAGTTCAAGGCCAGCATGGACCATCAGATCAGCTTGTCTGACCTCTTCTATATCACAGGCCATTAAATTGCACCCATTTACCCCTGTAATAAAACCAATAATTTATGTAATCTGAAGGTTTAGGGCTAGGAATAATGGAATGAAAATACAGGCTGAATATTAGAAAACATTTTTCTAGAGGTTGAGATCAATATTTCAGGGGCAAGTTAAATAGGAGCTTATAATTTTAAAGTGCCTCTTTAACAGTGTAGCATAATATGTTCAACCCCTGTAATACTATGCATCTCTCTAAGTACCATATGGCTGCCAGTCTGGAAAATGCCAGTATCCTAAGAGTTAACGTTGCACATCTTTCAGGGAGTATGATCACAGTGGTTTCAGGGGCTGTGCTGAAATGGAAAGCCCCCAGCATCTTCCTGCTCTGCAGGCTATGATGTTCACTAGAGCAGGGTAGGCTAAAAATGGATGCAAAGGGAGCAGAGTGTTTGCAAAGAAGATAAAGTGTAGTTCTTGTGACAGTGGGCTGGTATTTTCTGCCCTGCTTTTTCAACTGCCAGTTTATCATTCATATTCACCACCCCTCATGTAACAATATTGTATTCTCTGAAGGTTTTGATTTTTTTTATGCTTAAAGCTTCTCCAAAGTTCACACTGCTCTTATGGAACTCTCACTTAACCTTTATGAAACAAGCTGAAGGCTCGGTCTATGACCTTGAAGAATGGGGGCAGAGGAGGTATGAAATATCACTGCATTTTGCTAAAGACACCTTTAGAAATATCTAACAAGGCATTTAATCTAAACTGGGAGAAAAGGATACTTACTGTAAATGATACCATCTTTTGGAGTGGGAGAGGGGGCATGCAACAGTGACTAAAAACAGCACCTGAGATGAATGGTGCCACAGACCTATGAAAAGAAATTAAGTACTGGGATTTTAGTCTGGTGAAGTTGTTTCAGGAAAGGATGCCAGAGACTTGAGGCTAGGAGCAACACATGCACAGGAAAGAATGAAAGCCAGCTTATGTGGCAAGATGATTTTTATGACAGATGTAAGGTTACCAATCCTCATGTTTCCAGGCAATAAAGTAGTCGCAGGCTGTGGTCAGGAAGAAATACCGCTCCCTTCTTTCTCCCTCCCCTCTCCCCTGCAACATGATACTGCACAGTAAGTTCACACCTTCCTTTGAAACATCTGGTATTGAGCCAGAATACTGAACTGTGTGGCTAATGGATCAGTCTGGTATAGCAAATTCATAAGGCCTTTATGAGATTTCTGAGTTTTTGGCTCTAGCGCTTGATCCTCAGCTGGTGAAGTTATAGTACTCAAGGAGAGAAAGGAGAGAATCATCAGTCTTCAGCACCATTAGACTGAACAGCGACTTTAAAATAGCTCTCAACACTGCAGCAGCTGGGCACCTCCCAGTCATTGGGTTTTGGGGTTTTGTTTGTTTGTTTGTTTTTAATGCTCACAACAACTCTGGGAGGTGGGGAAGAACAATCCTCAATTTGCTGATGGGGAACTAAAGCACAAGGAAGACTAAGTGGCTTGCTCAAGGTCACACAAAATTTGTGGCAGAGCTAGAAACTGAATCCCAGTCTGTTATGTCTAAGTCCAGAGGCCTATCCAGTTGGCCACACTGCCTGTCCTTTCTGTGTCTCCAAAGAGCTCTGCTGACCTAACGAGGCCATAGTTACAGGCCTACACTTCCTGTGAAGGGTACGGTGCCCCTCTCCAGTGCAATTTTCCCCTCCACTTGTTGCATCATCATCCCACCCAGCCATCATAGGCCCAGGAGGGAGTCAACTGAAATCAACTTTTTTAACTCTCTTGGCTTGGCACAAATCTATTGATGCCCCCACGCACACCCGCCGTTGCATCCTCTCTCAGGAGAATGCAGAGTGGGAGGAATCAGTCAACGCTAAACAAAAATCCGTGTTATATAGCTGCTAATAATGACCATCAAAATATTTTACATTCCTCAGTGTCTGCTCTCCACTTTAGTTTCAGTGCAAGAACTACCTGCTTCACAATCATAAATACACTGCACCTCCTTGTAGATCTATAATTGAGTTAGGAGGGTTTCCATAGCAACTGCTGTGATTAATTAAAATACTTGGGCATGGTAAGTTTTATAGATGCAGAAAATATTTTCGTGTTTAAATAGTGCAATCTGTTTATACTCAAAGGATTTCTCTCCCCCTTTCTTGCTCCCAGTCTCTACTGAGAAATTGGGCTGTTTTTCCTTTTTGGTGTGGACAAATCATTGTGTTATTCCCCATAAACTCTATAAATAATTCCCAATGATTAGTGTCCACTGAAGGCCTGGGGATAAATATGGTGAAATACAGAAATCTGTGTGGGACTTAAAACATTCAACTATTTGCATGAGGAAAGAGTGCAGACTGGGGTTAGCAGACGTGGGCAGCTGCCTACCTATATGAGTACATGTGCCTGCCATGAGCATGCTTCCATATGCCCTTCCCTGAGCGTCACAGCTGCACCACAACTCTCCTATTGTTTGAGTAGGCAACATTGTCCAGTGGTTAGCACGCTAGACAGAGTTCAGTTCTGTCCCTCACTCTGCCACTGACTCACTGTGTGACCTTGAGCAAGTCAATTAAGGTCAGACTGTGATCCACTCACTTATAGTAGTAAGAAGTTACTTTGAATCATGGTCCAATATCTTTGCTGCCGTTAACCTAGCTGAACTTCTCATCACTGTGGAATGAGCAACAACAGAACAGCGAGTCCATCAGTAACAGAATTATTTTCTCCAAAGAAAAAGAGCCAGGTTTTATTTGTTTTGTGTCCTTTATTGGCCTGCTGGCAACAACCTTAATCTCCATTCTCTGAGATTAAAAAAAAAGGAAGGAGAAATACTGACGGACAAGGCCTGATTGACAGTCATCTCCTCTAATCTCTGGGGTGTGTGTGAATGTTTTCCTCTTGTTTATTTTTTCGACTGGAAATGATGACCTGTTGTCAGCTGTCAGCATCAGACAGAATGCAATTGGGGGACAATATCATGAGTTAGTACAGCAAGAAATATGGGCAAGGTGAAGGTGAGACTTCCAAACAGAGTGACCAGTCAGACATTAGGAGCTAGCAGGTTTCATGTGTGATAAGGAAAGGAAATTGAAAGGTTATAAAATATAAGACTCCTTTTTTTCTTGTGCCTGTCAGATTGCTTCCTCTTGTACAAACCTCATTCTCTATTCCTGCTTCCAAGTATATTAACAGGCACTGCTGACTGGCCTGCTTCACTGGGTGATGTTAATAATGATATTCTGTTACTTCTAGGCTAGGATAAAAAAGCAACCACTGACAAAATCTCGGTTGCATACAGAATTGCCATCCTAACGTGGGGCCTCCACTGCCTCACGTCTTGTCCAGTCATTGACATCTCTGCAATTTGGGTATATAACTCCATCCAATCAGATCAGGGTGTAGCCTTTCACACTCACTTGGCACAGGTGTCAAGACTGCACAAAAGACAGGGCACTGGAGAATCAGCCCCAGTTACTACAATTTTTAATGCAAATGACCAGTTAATGTCTATTTGCATATGCAAATAATCAAACTTCCCTGCATAAATCTGTGCAGCCCTGGGCTTCTGATTAATCTAAAAATCTGGCCAGCAGGCTTTTATCTCGGGATCTCTAAGTGGTTAAATAAACATGGTTTATTTAAGCCTCACAAACAACTGCCTGTAACCTTGTTTAGGTATTTCTATTGTATCATCTCCACCTTGCAGGTGAGGAAACTGAAACACAGAAATGGGAAGTTGTCACAGTTCCTGAGTTAACTGCACTTCTGACCCGCTCCTGGTTTCCTTAGGGGCACCACACTTGGGTCTCAGGCCTCTATCTGGCACCTTTCTCAGGGCAGAAACTTGCCATTCACTCCCTCCAGTGGGGACTGGTTGGCTGCTGATTCCTGCTATTCACTGTGATCATCCCTTAGCAGATCTAACTGCAGTTCTGCACTTCCAGGGCTACGACAGGATTAGTGACCAGCCAGATCTCATAAAGCAATGTGCTATTTATTCAGAAGAAAAGCATTTCAGAGAAAACATACTTTAAAAACCAAAAAAGCCCAAACCCCTCTGATGTATTCCCTAGCTTCCCAGGTCATCACCCATCTTCCACGTAGAGACCCTGGAAGCTCAAAAGTATTTCAGGTCCTCACTAGGGCCCTGTTTCTTGGTCATGGTCTCATACCTGTCAGAGTTCTAGGATAGAGTCTGAGTGACCCTCTCCTCTAGTCAGGGTTGATATTTTGAACAGTTTCAAGCTCTTTGTCTTCTTAGGCCTTTTGATCCAGGTCAAACAAGTCTATGCTATTCCCTGGGGGAGGAGAGAGGGGAACTTCAGAAGACTAGTTACCTGCATTGCTTCAGCATTGGGGATTTGCACTAATTAATCCCCATTGACTTTCGTGCCCTGCCCATAGGAAACATCCTTCATTTTACCAGTTGAGCTAGGGATACAAGCCCATAAAGACACATGTCACATTTATAACATTAATACAATAACCTTTTGAATATTCCATGTTTTCACAGCATTACATTTATCACAGAAGTGACTTGCCCCATGGTCAGTCGGTGAAAGAGCTGGAAACAGAACCCAGGAGTCCTGGCTCCCAGACCCCAGCTTGAACCAATAAATCAGACTTTCTCTTTATGTTTACTTTACCTTCAATATCTGCTAATGTAAGATATACCATCCTCCTTTACTGTGTGGGGCTGGGAAAAGACTTTTCACATGAGCATGATACTCTGTTACGGCCGTGTTTGCATAAGTGCTGGACCCCTACAACTCTACCTGTAATCTGGCCCCATTATGGACATTGGGTGCATGGTGGGTGCTCAACTTTTTTCAAGATCTGGCTCCATTTGGGTTTTACCTCTTTGTGGTACCAGCCATTATGAGACACCTGACACCAGACATAATGGGACCAATGGTTTTATCCATACTGGTAATTCCCAGCTATGTTGCTATGTGACCTGGCTGATATAGGGAGCCCCTTATTAAGTGAGGGTCAATGTAACTGAAAACCCTGGAACTGAATATACTGCATATTAATCAAATCTGCTTATCTGGTAGAAAGGTCTCTACCAACTGTCAGCTAAATCAGAGGGATAAAGGCAGAGGGCTATTGAAAAGATTGAGCTTTATGCACTAGGTGCTAACAATATTTTATTCAAATGAACACAGAAAAAGCCCTCCATCAGCTTCCATTTTCTTGCCCTGTTCCTGTAAGTTTATTCAAAAGAGTTATCAAAGCACAGAGCATAAACAAACTACGTAGTAAAATACTTCCAGCATCTAATGCAACAAATTGTTCAGTACTGTGTGAACAGATGTCCATTTGCAGACTGAAAGTTTCCTCAATGAGGATGAGAGGTGAGGTTGCTGCAAATGGAGCTGAGAGGGTGTTAGGAATCCCAGGCTGAGTAGCAATCACTGGGTAATCGGGTCACCCACAGCCGCCTGGCACATGGAAATTGTGCAGGGTGTATAGTCTCAAAGCCAGGCCCTACAGCAGTGGTTAGATGAAAATGATGATTAGCTGCCATCATACCTGGTAATGAGATATCAGCATTCCGCGCTGCTGCAAGAGGCAGAAGCACCTGTTAACACATAGCCCTGTGGCTGCCCACATATGCATAGAGAATGGACCTGATTCATCTTTACCATGGTGCCCCTTGGTGTGCAAATAGGTCATCGAGCTGGATTAAGGCCCCACCAGGATCTCTCTGCTTGTCACAGCTGCCTCAGGAGGCATTTCAGGGTCTGGGGGCAGGAAAAGGAGGCTGATCAGGATATCAGATGAGCTGGATACAGAACTCCTGATCCTTACCCTCTTCTTGAGCTATCCCCCCCACACTCTCCTGCTGATAATAGCTCACCTTAAGTGATCATTCTGGTTACAGTGTATATGGTAACACCCATTGTTTCATGTTCTCTATGTATATAAATCTCCCCACTGTATTTTCCACTGAATGCATCCGATGAAACGAGCTGTAGCTCACGAAAGCTTATGCTCAAATAAATTTGTTAGTCTCTAAGGTGCCACAAGTCCTCCTTTTCTATTTTGTAGCAGGTCACTCGTACACCTGGCACCACGCTTGCCATCAGCTCTGAAGATCTGTGAGGACATGGGAAATAGAAATACCATAGCCAAGCATAACCATCTTCTATTAACAGGCTAAGAAAGGGAAGTTTTCTTTCTGTTACACTTCCCCTTCATGATTCTTAATGGCATTATGTGAGTGTTTCTACAAGTTTCTGTAGCTGTTAAATAATATCTGAGTATGAATTTAACACAGTTCTTGACATTCATTAGCAGACATGGTTCCATCTATCTCTGTCACTATTCTGCTCTGGGAGCCATCCTTGCATTGCAAAGAAATGTACGCAGAGACTATAAAGACCTGATGATAGAGTGATAGATCTTTTTTAAACACTGGGGCATTACACGGTTTTATGATGCAGTAAAATCTTCTCCAGGCATGACAAGTGCGGACTGACAGAGACCATTTTATCTATAAAGCATTAAAGTATAAGTGCCACATTGGACAAGCATAATAGAGGGGAAAAATAATCTCCAAGAAGACGAGCTCCTGCAGCAACAAAACAAATGGACAGGGATGTCACTTAGTGATGGAGCAGGCAACTCAGAGCTTGCTAAATTTCTAAGGACATGGCTGACAGTGAGAGAGAGACATTTTCTAAGAGTGCTTTTGTTCCTTCAAATTATTGTATATATTGTTCTTATTTCTTGCTTAGAATTTGATAAAGAAAGAGGAAGTCAACTGTGTCATGAGGGAGTATATCTCGGTTTATCTCTTCTATATAGAGTATTTTCCAAATGAGATGGGCTTGAGTTGATGAAGATGCTCTTGACTGGAGTTTGAGAGAGACAGAAGTGTGATATGATGCATTTTTCTCTCCAGAATCTCTGCATGTGAGTCTCTATACTTTGGAGAAAGTGAAGTTTTATTTTTCTACGCTCTTCTCCAGTCCTCCCTATCATTTAGCCATTTTATTTATCAGCTTGTAGTCAAATGCACTGGGGATTCCTAAATGGTGTGTAAAGTGAACATCTGTCCACTGGCAAGATGGGCACATCTGAACCCACTAATTTTTCATCATTTCCCAATATTAGAGGTCAGCTGTTCACAATATAGTAATGTCCTGGAGTCTTTCACTGGTGGTTTTAATGTGTCTGAAGCGGATAATTCTAATTACAAGATGGTGTTAAGAATGTTGAAGCATCAAATACAGTCATATATCTCACTCACTATAATGCTTCTTATCTGAGGATATTGGAACACTTAGTCTTTAAGGTGCCACCGGACTCCTTGTTGTTTTTGTGGATACAGACTAACACAGCTACCCCTCTGATACTTGATATTTGGCTAACAGATTTATTTGGGCATAAGCTTTTGTGAGTAAAAAAACCACTTCAAAAGTGTGGTTTTTACCCACAAAAAAGTGGGATTTTTACCCACAAAAGCTTCTGCTCAAATAAATCTGTTAGTCTTTAAGGTGCCACCGAAGTCCTTGCAAAATATCAAATTAACTCAGCTTCTCAGAACCCAGGAAAGGAATGGTTATTGCTCCAGTTTTACAGATGTCAAACTGAGGCTTGCTACGCAACCCAAACTATTGAACTTGCTTGCCTTATCTGCTCTCTGTTTAAACAAAGGATCATCAGCTTTCTTATTAATACAAGCAATTATGTCTAATGTTCCTAAGCACTGCCTGTACCATAGATACGTCTCCTTGCTATTCCATTCCCAAAGTTAATAACTTTTTTCTCTTTCTTCGGTCTGAAGTCTGCTAAAGAGCCATTAGCTATATTATTATTACCCCTTTCCTCTTCTTTTCTCCTGTTCCACAGTAGAATTGCAGCACAGGTTCCTACTAGCTGGCTCGCAAACCCTCTCTTCATAAGGAGCTCTTCTGCTTTGCTTCCTTTCAAATGGCCACGTTACGTGGTGCACATCTTGCAAAAAGACAGCTGCAGGTGATGAGTTATACATGTACTAATAAATGTTTACTTTAGGGCAGTGGTGGTATTTAAAAGAGAGAGAGGGTGAGAATCCCCACCCTCAATATTACCCTTGTATACTCAGCATAGTAAGAATCCTTTCATAGGAACCATGTCATGTTAATTACAAATCTCATGGTGTATTAAATATCTAAAAACAACTATTGATTATTCTTCTACATGGAGAGCAATAAAAGCCATGGGCTGGGAGGGGATGGAAGCTACTGTACTTAACAAGAAAAAAAAAATCAAGACTTGGACATAGTCCCAGCTTTTCACTTTTCAGGAGGGCAAAGGGGGATTAACAGATTTCACAGACAGTAGTGAAGTAAAGAGGGCTTTTTATTTTATTTTGCTATGCTTCACAAACCTGTGCTATCTTTGCAGGATCTGCTCAG
Source organism: Natator depressus (assembly GCF_965152275.1). Lineage (NCBI taxonomy): Eukaryota > Metazoa > Chordata > Testudines > Cheloniidae > Natator > Natator depressus. Next base: position 3,417,254 of record NC_134259.1, read on the forward strand.
GCTCTTCCTCCTGGCTTTGCATCATGCACTGCAAAGAAGAATCTCTTAAGTGCTGAGAAGTTACTAAAAGTCTTATTTGCAATGCTTGACTTCTGTGGGCAAAGTCAAAGTCAACGGGCCCTAACTTTTACTCAGAGAGGCTCTTCTTTACCTCCTCCTTTTTTTCTTAGATATGTCTGAAAAATCTTAGACCTACTTTGATAATCTCTAATTCTTTCTTGTTTGGGCTTTGTTTGTGGGGAGGAATGCTTCTGGCACTCTTTATAAATACATTTTTTAAAAGCAGCACACGCGAGCAGCCGTACAATAACAAACTGGCGTGGGTGTGCAGAGTGAATGGAAATTCATTTGGCGAGATGGCTTTCCATGTTGACCTTGGAGAAAGTTAATAATTAAAAATTAAAACAGTAAGAAAAATGATTTTATAAGTCAGGAAAAAATGACGACCATGTCCTTTGAATGACACTGCTCTCTCCCTCCCCCATCTGTTCATGAGTCTCTGTGTATGTGACAGGGGCCCAGATTCAGCACAGCTCTTGAGCATATGCTCTAACTTTATGTGTGTTCTTCATTCCTAGTGAACCCTAAAGGTGGAGTTTGGGTGGCTGTTGCTTTAGTCTGCTCTGGGACGGGTACAATATCCTGGAGAAAACCCCCCTCTCTCCAGATTGTTCACCAGGTCTTTGGGGGAACAAAAGAGAAGGGACTGTACTCCTGAGAATGCTGCCCAAGTTATACTGGACCCAAAGCACGCTGAAGACAGGACTTGAGATTTAGATCTCAGGGCAGGGATGGTTCTTTAGCATATGTATGTACAGCTCCTTGCACTAAGGGGGCCCTGAGCTCAGCTGAGCTACAATAATCTAAATGACAGGGGGAGTTTATTCAGTGCTTTGCTGATGCTCCTAAAATGCAGAGACTATCCATAAAACTTGTAGTTATGCATCTCACTAGCGACTCCTGGTGCCTTTATTTAAGGAACCACACAATAATATAAGAACTAGCACTTACCTGAGCACTCCCATTCTTTCCACTGTCACGGACTGTATGCTTTACTATGTAGGAATTAAGGGGCGGAGCAGTTTGTCTTGGTGCACATAGGCAGAGAAAATATCGCAAAGGTCACCCAGCAACAAATGTATGTTGAATTTCAACTGTGTACTTGTTTAAAAAAAGAAGAAAAAAAATAACCCCACACTAATTTGCTACTTGTTCAGAATGTTGCCTCAAGGTAGCCCCAGTGCCTGGAGCATGAGTTGGAAGACAAACTCTGGAAAGTTGAATGCCGTCCTGGATTGTTTATTCAGCCAGTAAAAGAAAATTATCCAGGCAGGGAAAGAATGAAAACAGAAGGGACCAACCTATACTTAGACTTCTGCAAGATATTTGACTTCATATCACACTACATTTTGAATAAAACACTAGAAAGAAATAAAATTAACATTGCACACATTAAATGGATTAAAAGCTAGCTAACTGATAGGTCTCAAAATCTAATTATGAATGGGAAATCATTATTGCCTGGGTGCATTTCTAGTGGAGTCCCACAGGGACGCATTCTTGGCCCTTTGCTATTTAATACTTTTATTAATGACCTGCAATAAAATATAAAATCACCACTGATAAGGTTTTGCAGTAGTAAAAAATTGGGGGAGCAGTATATAATGAAGATCAGAGTAATCTGGTACAGAGTAATCTGGATTGCTTGATAAACTGGGCTCAAGCAAACAGGGTGTTTTTAATATGACTAAATGTAAATGTATACACGTAGGAACAAAGAATGTAGGCCATACTTCCAAGATGGAGGACTCTATCCTGGGAAGCAGTGACTCTGAAAAAGATTTGGGGGTCATGGTGGATAATCAGATGAATTTGAGTTCCCAGAGCAACTCTGTGGCCAAAAGGGTTCCTGCAATCCTTGGAGGCATAAACAGAGGAATCAAGTAGGTGTAGAGAGGTTATTTTATCTCTGTATTTGGCACTGGTGTAACTGCTGCTGAAACACTGCATCCAGTTCTGGTGCCCACAATTCAAGAAGGATGTTGATAATTGGAGAGGGTTCAGAGAAGAGCCATGAGAATGAGTAAAGCGTTAGAACACCTGCCTTATAGTGAGAAGGCACTCAATTTCTTTAGCTTAATAAAGAGAAGGTTAAGAGGTGACTTGATTAGTCATTAAGTACTTACTTGGGGAACAGCATTTAATATTGGGCTCTTTGATCATGTTATACCTTTCTCAGCTAGCTTAAATGGCTGGAAATTGAAGTTAGACAGGACATAGGGTGTACATTTTTAACAGTGAGAGTAATTAACCTTTGGAAGCACTTACCACAGTTTGTGGTGAATTATCCTTTACAGGCAATTTTTTAAATCAAGATGGGATGTTTTTCTAAAAGATCCACTCTGGGAATTATTTTTGGGAAATTCTCTGGCCTGGGTTATGCAGGAGGTCAGACAAGATTACCATAATGGTCCCTTCTGGTCTTGGAATCCTTGAATCTGCTCCTACTAAAGTTGGTGGCAAAATTTCCATCTAATTCAACAGGAGCAGGCTTGGCCATAGACAAATGCACTCAAATCATGCACACATCCTTCACTCAAATTGTAAGATCTTTGGGAGAGGGGCTGTCTTTGTGTATATTGAATACTGTATTAAAATTACATGCTTTCGCTCTAAATGTAAGGTATTTCCTGTTCCTGCTTGCAGGCTGAGGGACTCTGTAGGGAAGCATGGGATATGGTTCTTGAGCATCAGTCTGTAAAGAACCAGCCTAGAACAAACTGGGTTGAGTTGTGCATCTCTGCCTTAGGGAGCAGCCTGCTTTATCTCTTTCTGCTTTTGGTTATTATGTGTTAGGGTTCTGGATTCTAAGAAACAAAGTAATGTTACATTGCAACCTTCCAGAAAAAAGTATTTTGTTTTTGTATCCAACGTCTCTGTTTGCATGTTGTGAACATAGGTCTTGTTCAGTATCTGTACAGATCCTAGCACAGTGGGGTCCTGGTTCATGAGTGAGGCTTCTGGGTGCTACTGAAATACAAATGAATAATAATAATAATGAGAGGGGATAGATTTTCTTGTGGTTAAGATGTTGAACTTGGCTTCAGAAAATGTGGTTCTGCTACAGTCACAGCTGTGTGACCTTGGAAATGTTACTTAGCCTTCCTGTAAATCACCTGTAAACTGAGGCTAATAATGACCTTCCAAACCTGACAGAGGTGCTATGAAGGTGAATTAACGTTTTTGAGGCTCAGGCACTAGAATAAGAGTATGTTTGAGAGACATCCTTTCTGCGCCATCGCAGAATCTCACTCAGGGTGGAAAAAGAGTTTTCTCTGCACTTCCGGTCAGTTGGAGTAGCCTTTGTATATCAGTTTTGCCTTATCTGCTCCCTCTCCCCATTGCATTTCAAACATGAACTTGAAAGTACCTTTCCTGTACCTGCTACTAGTGATCTCCCTTTCCCTTTGCTATTATCTCCATGAACTCTGGAAAGTGCTTGGGGTTACAGTGTATATTAGAAATGCTGCACAAAATAAGCGTGTGTCTGCGCATACCACACAGTCGTGTTGGTGTCTCAGTATCCAATTAAATAATCTAGGATTGCCTTTTAGTTAAGTTAGGACCTATTGATTTGGGGATTCTTTGATTTATCATTTTTAAGAATAAAAGGTTGGTCTGGGCAAAACCAGGGAGCAGGTTTTGGTTTTGCAGATGCTTCAGCTCCAGGTCAGGAACATTTCAGAATCCAGGCCCTATTTTATCCAAAACCTCAAAGTCTACAGGTGGGACCACACAGCTCTAGCGCATCTCTATCAAAATGCAAACCAATATCTCTCCCTCCATTATCTACAAGCTGTTTTAGATAAAAACAATGCACAGCTACCTACAAGTCTAGCCATCAGGCCTGGCTCTGACTGAGGGGGCATTTCTGCACTGCCATTTCAAAAGAGAAAATAAAACAGTTTCACCATATTGTGCTAAGAGCCTAGAGGTTAAAACAAGAATTCAGTCCCTTCGTTTCTCTACATCTGTTAATCTTGCACTTGACATTTAATGACATGCTTGGTCCCATGTCAGAGAAATGAATGATCACATCTTCTTGGCAACCTCTCACTAGGCTCTTCTCCACTCCCTCTTTATCCCAACCTCTCTGCCAGATGTCAGCCTAATGTAGGAATAACAATCCCTGCTGGTGAGACTTGAGGTGATAAATATTTCAAAGCGGAGAAATTGTTCAATCTCGTTTTCATTTTCTTTCCTATAATTGTGTGTAAAGAGCAACGTCTTTTCATTTAGCAGGGTCCCAGTGATGTTTTTCCTTGATATTTGGAACATTTAAATAAACAAGAGCTCCTCCCCCCTAGACCTACCCCTCAAAACCACATGTGTTGCTCATCTTAAAGTGATGGGAGTTCTGTATCATGTTTAGGGGTACCTTTCAGAAGGCAGATGCAAAGAAATGAGTGGGGAGGGAGTGCTTGAGTATGAAGCTTCTGATCTTTCTGTAAAGACAAGGAAATGACAGCCACTTGGGAAAAAAACGAGGCGGCTGCTCATTGCTGTCTGTGTCAGGTTTCAGTTCATGAACAGCAGGACGAAGTTTGCTTATCGCAAATGTTCAGTTCACACCAGACTCTGGTGTTATTTCTGCTGGGAAATCTAAGAGGTGAACTGAGCCAGAGTTTCCACAATGTAGCAACGTGATGAGCCTAAATGACAAAACACTTGCACTTCTGAATATTTAAAAAGGTGTCAACTACTTGTTACTTTGGGAAGGGAAGGGGAAAAAACAAGCCCAACACGTTTTGTGTTGTGTTTTAGCTGTGAAACAAAATGAGCAATGGGGCCAAAGTGTAAAAATTTACAAGGGGGACGGAACTTGATCAAGAATGGGATGTGGATCTTTTTGCTTCTGGATCCTCAGCTCCAGTCGATGATGTGTGACCCCCTCCATGAGAGTTGATTGGTAGCCTGTGTTAATAAGCTTATGAGAAGAGAGTCTCAGGCCAAATGTTTTCGGACCAGGTGTCCAGATCAGATCTGTCCACCTTGTTGACAACAAGGGAAAGAGTGGAATGAGCCCTTGAGACTGAAATGGCCTCACAGTTGCCATTCCACCCAACGCTAACACCAAGGAAATCTTGAATTGCCACTTCCCATGCTGGATCTGTTCTGTGTAGGAAGGACTGTAATCTACACAACTTTCACTAACACAAAACTCACTTAAAATTTGGTTTGTAAAGTTCCATAAATCTATAGTGTGATTGGCAGTGGGGCTGGATCAGAGCCATGTAAATCATCTGCCCAAGAATCTATAACTTAGCTAAAATACTGAGTCACAAGTGGTTTTATGTAATGGAAGTATCAAGTTGTAGTGTCCCGTATGGAGATGGGGAGCCATCTGCTGACTCACCCAGTTAAGCCAGATCTGGATGAGTCTGATCAGCTCCAATCAGGAATGTATGAAGCTTGAGTCTCTGGGGCAAGAGAGAAAGGCAGGAGGTCCTTCAGAAAGAGATCATAATCCATTGCCTTAGGAGGAAGCTTACATTTGTAAGTATAGTTCTCCCCTTGGGACTGGGCAATCTCTCGTGTGTGTGAGTCTGTGTGTGTGTAGCTGTGTTAGAAGAGGGATGGGAACACTACCAAGTTACACCTCTGTTCACAATCAGTAGAGATGGACCAAGCCCCTCCGCTTCTCCAAACACCTCTGAACTCTGGGAAAGTTCAAATTTGGATGGGAATCTGAACGCTGCAGTTTGGGCTGTTGCTAATCAGCAGCTGCTTGATTAAAGCAGATCAGGAACAGTAGTCTGTGATCAGCAGGCCCTTCATCACACACATTGAAAACTTCATTCTCAAGTGCTTTTCCTAGTGGGTTATTATTATTTTCATTTGTATTATCCTTCTCGGAAGCTTCAAGAAATACTTTTAACTGGCACAAAGTAGGAGCTCATTCCCTGGCATGCAGGTCTGGCAAAGGCTTCCAGCATGGCCGAGACCCCTACAGAGATATGCAAGCACATCAGGACACACTTAAGTCCAACCCCTTATGGCCAACACAGAAACAGCTTTGATAGGCTGAAAACAGAGGATTGCTCTGCTGGGCTCTCCTCTGACAGCAGGGTAGGCTGACCTGCTGTAGGATCTTTCCTAGTGGAGTCAATGAATGGGAAAATCAAGGAGATCCCAGTGGATTCCCTTTATTTTTGAAACATAAAATACAGTTTCCTTCTCTTTCCATTTATAAAACAATTACGTAGCTTTTGGGGTCCTGGTCGATGACTGGGGATCTTCAGCACAACAGCTGTACAAAAAATAACTGGGACATTGGCAGGAACTGAACCTCAGGACCTCTGGCTGCAATGCACAGATTCCTACCACGTGAGCTGATGAACTAAGGCCATTGGAAAGTAGGTACTCACTCTGTAGTTGATCCACAGGGTTGGGGACACACATGCACTTGGCTAGTGTGGTCTAATGATTTCTTCCAGCCCCTTCTGCTCCAGAAGGAAATGAAGCCAGTGCATCAGCTCTATGCCATGTCCTGTCTTGCTTGTATAGTCAGAATCATCAGAGATCAGCAGGAGCATTGCATAGCTCTGGGAATGATTTTAATTATTTGTTATTGAACTGTCCTACACACAGTATGTATAGCTACAATTCTCAGAAACAGACAGTAGAAAATGGAGAGGACTTCAGTTTCTACTATCTGCCTCTGTCTTCACCAGCACTGACTTTGGGGGGGGGGGGGGCTTGAACCGAGCCTGCTTGTGCTTCCCACACCCAGATTTGAAATTAAGTGTGCAGCTCAAAATCCCTTTTGTGGTGGGTCGAACGCAATACCCCCAAACTGACAGTCTGCAAGTGGAGGCACCATAAAGGGACCCTGGTTTTCAGAAGGTGGGTGCTCAGTAAAATCTCAGGTGAGGCATCAACACTTATGGAAATTTAGGCCACATCCACAATCAAGCACAGACTGAGCACATGTCAAGCCCACTTCCTCATGTCATTCTTGGCACATGCAAGCTACTCTCGCTCATCTTTGAGAATCTACTGGGCTAAAATCTGTTATCGAACTTGTGATCTCACATGACTTTAATTTCTCCAGACTGGAAGTTTCATTTCCAATACGACGGCCTCACTTAGAGAATTAATTTAATTTTTGTAAATCATTAGACTGAGGACCTTTAGGTGAACTATCAGATGTATTTAATTTCATTTCTTTTATGTAATCAACAGTCCGTAATGAATAAGTGACCAAATTTCAGGCTTTGAATGGTTGAAATTAGATGATAAAGACTTGGTCACCTTTTTGGTGAAAAGGTCAAAGGTTAAAAAAAAAGTGTCCCTTCCCTGCTCACCTCCTTGTATTCAGCAGCCTGTACATGTAACATAAAATGACTCAATATGTAACTAAAATGTCAATATATGAGTTGTACCAAACCTCAAGATGCTAGCTCAATGGCAAGATGGAAATGAATTGTCAGTCATTTCCCCATTATGACACTCTGAATAGTAATATAGAAATTCCGCACCCTAGATCAGACAAGAGACCCATCTAGTCCAGAGGGTCTCACAACAAAAATTTTGGTGGGCTCAGTGTGTGGCCACCAACTCTTGCTGGTGGCCACTCTGACAAATTTTCCTAAAATACTTAATTAAGTTTAGGAAAAACAAATAAATATGTACATATACATGTCCAAATCATTGTCATTTATTTATGTAGGGTTTTTTTGTTTTGTTTTTTTGCAGTCTCAATAATAAAAATACTGTACAGTTGTATTTAGGTGCCTTTGGCCCCCACCCCCCACCCCCCTGGGCTCTCCAGCCCCATCCCCTGGGCTCTGCTGCTTCCTCCTCCCCCCGCATTGCTCCGAGATCCCTTCTGCAGTTTTGCACCCCAGGCTCACCCTGCTCCTTGCCTCTTGACCATGGTGCCCAGTAAAGTGGTCCCTGCTGTAGTCCCACCACCCTGGGGTGAAGCCCAGAGTAAGACCCTGGGGAGGAGTCTGGAGCCCTTCAGTTGAAGGGGGTGGGGGGGCCTGAAGCATAGAGCCTGCTGCCAGAGCCCCAAGGCTGAAGGGGAGAGGGGGATTAAGCCCACCCCCTTTTCCCCACTGTTTAGCCAGGGACGGGGGGAGAAGGGGCTAAAGCCTGCCACCAGAGTCTCCAGCTAAAGCTGGGGGGAGTGGGAGGGTGAAGCCTGCTGCCGGAGCCTCTGGCTGAACCAGGGAAGGGGGCTGAAGCACCCCCTTCCGAGTACTGCGGCTGAAGATGGGGGGCCTGAAGCCCTTCCCTAGAGCCCCTGGGCGCTGCAGGGAGGGCCGCAGCTTTTAACTTTTCCCTGTCTCTGCCCATGAGGCTGTAGTGGCGGCAGGAAAAACACCTGGTGGCTGCATTTGAGAAATACTGCTCTAGTCTCCTGTCCTTTCTCTGACCATGGCCAATACCAGATTCTTCATAGGAAGATGCAAGAAAGCCTGTAAAAGGCAATTATGAAATAACCTGCCCCTAGGGAAAGTTTCTTCCTAACCTCTATTAGTTAGAGGTCAGTGTATGCCCTGAAGCATGACATTGAGAGATTTTTCAGTGTTGGGTTTTCAACAGTGTGTGTGTGAGAGAGAAGTTTTGTGTTCTGTAGAAAACTTGAATTTTTCATTGAAAAACTGAACATTTGATAACTGTTTTTTTTGGGGGGGGGGGGAAGATGTGAATTTCAACTGCAAAATCAAAATGTTTTCATTGGAGCTTTCTGCAATGGGAAAAAAAAATACTTTTTGACTAGCTGTAGTCTGGATCCAGATTTTTCCTGGATTTGGCCTATCCAAGAGGAAATTTTGAGCTGCGCACTTGGTTTCAGATCTAGGTGTGTGACCCACACAGGTCCTAAAGGGGTTAACATGAGCTCAGAGGCCAATTATGGGACCTGGCTGCACCTGGCGGTTAGCCAGGCTTAACTGATCATGAAGCCCAGCTGAGCTGGAGAAGGCTGGTTAGTACCTGCAGGGAGACTGGTCTGTAGTCACTCCCTAGAGGGAAACAGAGTTGGCTAGTAGCAGAGTAAGTCCTGGAGTTTTGCCCTGGACTGGGGCAGGAGGCTGAGAAGGGTGAAGTAACCACAGAGAGCAGAGGAATTGCTGGTGGTAAACCCCACAGATAGGCAAGAAGATAGAACGGTGGGGTCAGCAAGAGCCCAGGGAAACAGCACTAGGGTCTGAGACTGAGCAGACCTGGATTGCTAGTCATAGGATTCCTGGGCTGGAACCTGGAGCAGTGGGTGAGCTGGTGTACCCTGCCAGCCACTGGCAAAGTGGCACAGGGCCAGATGCGGGAAGAGAAGACTACCTGAGATGGCATACAGACAGCTTGTCTGGGACTTTGTTACCCCGGAAGGGGGACTCTAAAGTGACCTGGCTGGAGGACCAAGTCGTGGAGGGGAAGTACCCTGAGTCATGGAGAGAGAGGGGCCATAGCATGACCAACCGATGGAAGGAGCACCAGACGGAGTGAGAGCTGATTCCCAGACCCAGCGACAAGAAGGTGCATGTGCGGTGAGTAGAATCCCCTTTACAGGGGAGCACAAGAGGCTTGCTTCAGGGGATTGTATGTAATTAGTGCTAGCAAAGACAGAGTCAGATAAATTATGGTGGAAATTGAAGTCCTTTCCATTTCAAGGGTGTGAAGAAACAAAAAAAACAAACCCTCTTTTTCTACCAGTTGTTAACCAGACAAGCAAGGAGGGACACTGGAATATATCAGGTTTCAGAGTAGCAGCCGTGTTAGTCTGTATTCACAAAAAGAAAAGGAGTACTAGTTGCACCTTAAAGACTAACCAATTTATTTGAGCATAAGCTTTCATGAGCTACAGCTCACTTCATCGGACGCATTCAGTGGAAAATACAGTGAGGAGATTTATATACACACAGAACATGAAAAAATGGGTGTTACCATACACACTGTAACGAGAGTGATCACTTAAGCTAATACCAGAAGGGGCGGGGGGCGAAAAACCTTTTGTAGTGATAATCAAGGTGGGCCATTTCCAGCAGTTAAAAAGAATGTCTGAGGAACAGTGGGGAGGAATAAACATGGGGAAATAGTTTTACTTTGTGTAATAACCCATCCACTCCCAGTCTCTATTCAAGCCTGAGTTAATTGTATCCAGTTTGCAAATTAATTCCAATTCAGCAGTCTCTCGTTGGAGTCTGTTTTTAAAGTCTTTTTGTCGTAATATTGCGACTTTTAGGTCAGAGATCGAGTGACCCGAGAGATTGAAGTGTTCTCCGACTGGTTTATGAGTGTTATAATTCTTGACATCTGATTTGTGTCCATTTATTCTTTTACGTAGAGACTGTCCAGTTTGACCAATGTACATGGCAGAGGGGCATTGCTGGCACATGATGGCATAGATCACATTGGTAGATGTGCAGATGAACGAGCCTCTGATAGTGTGGCTGATGTGATTAGGCCCTATGATGGTGTCCCCTGAATAGATATGTGGACACAGTTGGCAACGGGCTTTGTTGCAAGGATAGGTTCCTGGGTTAGTGGTTCTGTTGTGTGGCGTGTGGTTGCTGGTGAGTATTTGCTTCAGGTTGGGGGGCTGTCTGTAAGCAAGGACTGGCCTGTCTCCCAAGATCTGTGAGAGTGATGGGTCGTCCTTCAGGATAGGTTGTAGATCCTTGATGATGCGTTGGAGAGGTTTTAGTTGGGGGCTGAAGGTGATGGCTAGTGGTGTTCTGTTGTTTTCTTTGTTGGGCCTGTCCTGTAGTAGGTGACTTCTGGGTACTCTTCTGGCTCTGTCAATTTTTCTTCACTTCAACAGGTGGGTATTGTAGTTGTAAGAAAGCTCGATAGAGATCTTGTAGGTGTTTGTCTCTGTCTGAGGGGTTGGAGCAAATGCGGTTGTATCGTAGAGCTTGGCTGTAGACAATGGATCGTGTGGTGTGGTCTGGGTGGAATATATCATGCTCTCCATTATGAAATGGAATTACTTATGATTGCTTGTTTTCTTTTCCTCACCCTGACCCCACCACATCTCTCCCCCCACCCCCAACCAGAAGCTTGACAGAGTATATTTCAGTTACTCCAAATTCATCTGCCTCTTCTAATCCTTAGCTGTCAGTTCTGTGCTTTCCTCAGGAAGTAACCTCCTGCTCAGTGACAGATTAACAGTATCTTCTTGTCTGTCCATCCTTCCTTCCCTTGTAAATTGCAGCCTATCGGGGTCCAGTGGCAAGTCACGCGTTTGAGTGAGGTCAAGAGTCATTTTACAGTATCTGCCACTCTGGGTGGCAGGAGGGCAGGGTAGCAGACAAATAAATAACCACTATCAATTAAAATAAATGAGAGAAACTTTTAAGACCTGAAGTTACAAACTCAAGAAGAAACACATTCAAACCATAAAATCTGCCTGGAATTCCAGAGCTTTCTCTATCGGCGCCTTGAGGGGCTCCAACTTGATCTATTGTGGCATCCATAATACATTTTATAAAGCCCAAGGTCCTCACAACTCCAGCCCCAATCTCAAAGTGTGTGTGTGTGTGTGTGCGCGCGCGCGCATGTGCATCAGGGAGGGAAGGATTTAAGTTTAAATGTTATCTACTATCACCTTGGAGACAACAGCAGAAATAAGCAGATGCAATTTGTTACACTTGCACTGCTGACGAGATTACCGTGGAATGCTATGGGCAAAGACAACAGCGAGGAGCTTACTTCTTCTGCCAGCCATTCTGTCTCTTCGGGGAATGTGTTTATTCACTGAGTTGACTGAGCAAAGCCATTTTGCAGAATGTATGAATCTTGCCTTAGATCCAGGCTCTTAATAACAACGTTGGGGGTTGTGTTCTTGGTGTTGCACATGTCCTGTAACCTCGTAACAGCACTTTCTTACGCAGGGAAATAACTTTGTCTCCACCCACAGCAATGGCTAAGCACTTGTTTGCTCCTTAGGTGCAGACACCATGTAGTACAGAGATGGGGAAGAGCTCTGAGCAGCAGTGGCATTCTAGGTATGGCTGACAGGCAAATGAGAGAGGTTGGAGCTCTGAAGGATTATATAAATTAAAATACAGTTTTTAATCCTTAGGAAACTGTCATTTACACTTGAAGGGAAGGAGCCCTGTTTCTTGGATTTTAGGGAAGTGCTAATAGGACACTCAGATACCAAAGTGGTGAGCACAATATATACATAGACAGCTAGGGAATGCAGATAGTGGATGCAGGCCGAGAGGAGGGATTATAATCTGGAAACTTCCCCTCTGTCCCTTGTTTCCCTTCTGCTGGAATGCCTCTCCTCCCAGTGTGGCCTGTTCCTCTTGCTGATAGAATGTACACGAGCCCGGCAAGAGGCATATTCCACGATAGTGGATGGTCCACATAAGAGGATAGGAATCTACTACTGATACTAGCAATGAGAGGTTATTCCTTTAACTCAAGTTTGTGCTTTTGGTGCTGGAGTTCAAACCTTGCTGATGACCCAGGCATTTACACTGGGAATAAGCAGCAGGAGCAGATACATTGCTAAGCAACAACCTTGTTTCTATGCAAGTGTCCCTACCATCACTCACAAGTGTGTTTTTTTTTAAGTGTGTGTATACGCACACAATTATATAAAATATATCATCAGAACAGCATCTGTATAAAATGTTCACCTAATTCCCTCATTGCTCTTTTAGAGAGGATCTATATTTATAGTATGGTTTTAGCAGCCTGTTTCATGAAGCTCAGCTTCCTTTTTACTCCTCTATAAAGGGGGGGAATAGAATAGTGTATACATGACAGGAGCTATGTCATGTTTGTGTGTATGTGTGTGCGCACACGCATGTTTCTGGCTTCCAACCACTGATATGTACTATTGATTCTCAGTCAAGAGAATTCTCCATGTGTCTAGCATGCTATTAAATAATATGTACACTACTTATGGTAGATGTAATAGTGAGAACACATTGACATTGTTAAAGTTAATGATCCGAGACATTACCACTTAACACACCTTTTGAAGTTCACTCAATTGAATTAATTGCATTATTGAAGAATGCTGAGTGCATTGGTTCCAGATGTCCTATAGCACCATTTAACTGGAACTTAAATGATAAAGCAGCATCTACTGCTACTTTTGGAAGTTGCTGAGGGGGATTTTACTTTTTTCTGACTCTTGTAGTTTGCTAGCACTCTGAATAATGATGATGATAAATATTTTTTAAAAGAGACTGTAAAGAATGGTGAAGATTTAGTGTGAACAGGTGCACTGGTTTCCTGGCCCATGAAATAAGTCAGGCGGTTCTCAGTTAGTTGTGGTCCCTTCTTCCCAGGGACACCTTTATGAGAATTTATAGAGAGTCCAAACAGAACACAACCATCAGGAACAAAACACAAACTTCAACCAGCAGTTTCCCCATATAGATCTTTGGGTGGGACTCCGCTGTTCCCCTGTACTACCTCCCAGGCAGTCCTTTGGATTTCCCCTGCTCTCTTGTAGGTCAAGGTTAACTGGCTGTTGCTTTAACCCTTTAGGGTCTGGGCTAGGAAATGCCTTGCAACCTGTCACATTTAACTTTATTTAAAAAAAAAAAAAGATGCTTGACTGGTACTCACAAGACCGGGATTAAGTTCCTAGCCATAACACCTACTTTCTGTGTGACCCTGGGCAAATCACTTAATAGCTCTCTGGCTCAACTCCTAGTATATAAAATGGGCATCGTACGTTCTACGTGGGCTCCATTACCTTAATATCCGAGTACCTCAAAATCTTTAGTTTATCCTTATACGATCCCTGTGAGTTAGGGAAGTGCTGTGGTCTGTTTCACAGGTGAAGTATTGAGGCAGCAAGAGGCTAAGTAAACTTGCCCAAGGTCATATAGCAGGGCTATGGTAGAGCCAGGACCAGAACCTGGTTTTCCTGAGTCCCATGCCAGCATCCTAACCACTGCACCATCAAGCCTGTGTTTCTTACCTCCCAGATAAAGGTGGTTAAGTTAGCTACTGCTTGTGATGTGCTCAGTTGTTCTACTGAGAGCTATAGAAATGCAAAAATATAAAATGTCTACAACATGGCAGCAACCCAGCAAATGTGTGCAAACCTATGATATGGTGTGCCCGGCATACACAAGAGCCCCTACAACAATGAACTAATCCATGCATTCAAGCCCTAATGAAGAGCGTGATATGCCAGGCATACACAGATCATTGCAGGCCTGTCTCAGCCTACCAAGATTTAGCCAGTGCAATTAACAATGTTAACATAGCTTAGGTCTCGTTTTTCTTGTTTGCCTGTTCTAAATTATTTTCCCCTCAATACCTGATGCTCAATGCTCAGGCTCAGAGTGCCAGATCCCCCAGAGCCTCAAGATGTGGAGAGACTCAGGGATTTATCTTTCTGGTGCAATCTTTTCCCCTGAAATGAGATACATGTTAAATAATGTAGGGACTGTGCAATTTATTTAGATTCTCTCCATGAAATCAGAACTTCACTATAATCAAGACTTTCAAGCGTCAATTTGCTTCTCATTGTAAAAGCTCAGGGCCTCACAGCTCCTCTAGAAATGAAATCTTATGCATGAGTAATCAGGAGGTGGAAAGTGCTCCAGTTTGTGGTTTTTTCACCTAAGAAGAAATGTTCTGGTCCAGGGTGAAAAGTTACAACCTGCTATTTTAAAAAAAGAAAAGGAAAGGAAAGAAAGGAAAACAGTTGAGTGAGTTTGTATTCTGTTTGGTTTCTGCATGTCAGAAATGACAAGCCCTCTGCAATATCTAGCTTAACCCCCTTCTCAGAACAGAGGGCTTCTATTGATGAAATTAGTACACAGCAATCAATCTGTTGAATATAGATTTTTTTTTTTTTAATTTTTTTTAACACAAAGTTCAGCAGGAGTATTCCTAGTAAAGCCAAGTATTATGATATGAGTTCTACATATCATCAGCATCCTTGGTTAATTGTTGGGGGCTTTTTTCCCCCCATGTTGATTGATCTATTACTCATAAATGCAGAAATATGACAAACTTTATTTTCTTTCAAATATCATTTTGAGCTGTGCAAAACTTGTCCAGTGAAAGTTATTTTCCACATGTCCCTTAGCTAGATGAGCATCAGACATAGGAGGAAGGCATAGTCTGTGGTTAAGGCACTCAGAATATTAAGGTTCAGATTCTGGTTCTACTAGATTCCCCTGTGTGACCTTGGGTAGATCATTTCATTTCTCTCTGCCTCAGTTTACCAGCTGTTAAATGAGGTTGTTAATCCTGTTTTTCTCGCACCCTTTGTCTCTTCTGTTTAGGCCCCAATGAGTCCACATTGGTGGCTTCCCATTGAAATAAAAATTAGGAAATCCATGGTCTTCAAGCTTTGGAGCCTTAAATGGGAAGCTATTTGGTGCAAGTGTGTGTGTATAGAACACTGATATCTAGAACCTCAAATTATGTTCTCAAAATACCAGCATATGTAATTTTCAACTTTATTTACCCGATTTTTTTCAAAAATGACCTGAGATGCTATAAATATAACTGAGAGCAAGCCTGATTTTCTCCTCCTCCCCCCAATGCGAAGACTTTGCCTTCCATAGTTCAGTTGCCGATAGGAAAACACCTGCAATGCTTTGGAAGCTTTGCGCCTCTTCTCCCTAACTCCTTCGCCTCCTGTCTTGATTTGTGTTTGCTGCTCAAATGTCTTCAAAGGTGAAAGCAGGTAGAAACATCTGTCTTGTTTTCTGTAGCTACTGCAGGTAAGCACACCAGCATGCAGTGCTTCCCAAACGGCTGTGAAGCTATTTGGCGTATCATGAGTAGATAAGACCGAAAACTAGGACAGGTCTGGATTCCTGACAGAATTGCATTAAAATGTATTCTACTTTGAGAGACACTTAATAAACTAGGAGTTGCAAGTAACAGGACATTGTGTAGAGGGTCCCCCTAATAAAACTCTGTGTATATTAGCAATGGCTCCTATAGAGGTTGAATGTGACGTTTAGAAATTGAACCATGTCCGGTTAGCTTGAAGTTTACAGCTCCTGCTTACACACAGAATATAAATAAATATAACCCCAAATGCTCTTAGTTACCTTATTGGGGCTGCCAGTATATTTGCTGTGGTGTAAAATAAAAGAGCTGATAATCATAAATACATTAAAGGGGGAGGATGAGTTCTGATGCTGACAAATGCAACTCCAGTGCACCTTTAATTCAGGCCACCTCTGAAGCTTCTCCAGTGCATTTTCCTGAGGATCCCCTGCAGTGCCACAGGGCATATATAAGCACCACTAAAGAAGTGGAACCAAGATACTGTTAAGTGCGAAATACTTTAACTGAAGAAGAATAGGACAGACAAAGAGGCAACTCCTCACTTTCGGGGTGCTTTCAATCAATGCAATGATGTATTATTTACACAGCGTCTCTGGTCCATTAGATGCACACAAAAACAAGGTCGTTGCCCTGAGAAGCTTAGACCCCAGAGCCTCCATATTTTCCCCCACAGCAATAGATTTGCTTCTGCAAATAATTACACCTATACTTCAGGGCAAACATACAACCACTTGAATGCATAATTCTTTGATCTGCAAGGGGACTACAAAAGTAGAAGATGCTTTTGAAAATCAGGCCTTAAAATTATCTACCTCAGCTGTTTCCATCTCACCATTTCCAATTATTCATCAGTTTTCTGTGGCTGACTTGATGGCAAAAATACATTATCCTAGTAGTGCCAGTAACCGAGGTACCCAGATAATGTAGCAGGGAGCAGCCAATGACTCAGCCACATTTCCCAGCTGCCCAAATATCTAATTGGTTTCTGCTCAGCATTCCAGAACCAAATTTTGACAAGAAGCCTCCAAAGCGCTCAACCTGCTTGATTTAATTTAAAGACATCAGTTAGGTTCTGAGTTTGAAAATTAACATATTTAATCTGTCGACCGCCTTTAATTTTTACAGTGATGTATCACTTTAAGACAGTGATGTTCCTCTCTTTTTTTCAAGGATACTGTTTCAGTCAACCTATAAGATTAACAATTAATGGTCAGATTTCTAGGATGGGGTTTACTTTGATTTTAATAAAAGGCCTCGAAGGAAGGGTCAGTGAACTGTAAGGAATCAATCATGTATAAGCAGTCTTTGGTTCTCGTTGAAATATTTATGAATGATAAAGCTATCTTGACAAGGCAAAGTTCAGCACAGAGGCCACTTGTGACAACATGACAAGGTTTCATAACAGACAATGTGTATAATTAAAGCAAGAATGTAGAATGAAGGCAGAAGGAGATGTGTCCATTTCATTACATAAATCTTCAAGGCGCAATAATCCAATACGACTGTGTATAGCAAGAAGCTGTTCTCCAGTTAAATCCAATAAGGTTACCCAAAGAACATAACGGAACAAGTGAACAAAAGCCCCCTATCCATTTACACTTGTGTCTAATACTTTTTAATGATGGATGAGCAAAGAGGTTTTAAAAACTGCAAATGCATCTAACCCAATTGAGGTTTTGCATGAAAAGGCGGGGAGGAGGGGTATTTTTTAATCTTATATTTTTGGATGGCGTAAAACTATTGGGTGGCCTTAAAAAAAACAAACAAAAAAAAAAAACCACCCCTCTGAGATAGCGTGGTGTTCCCTATTCTAGAATAAAATTAAGTGAGTTACCCTAGGTCACTCGAAGTCTGTGGCAGAGCTTTAAATTAGAACATAGATCTCCTGAGTCCCAGGCCTTGTGCCATTAACTGCAAGACTGTGATGAACCTGTCAGCTGTGCAAAGGTCTATATGTGATGGGACAGGTCACCATTTCATCCTGTCCCCAATACAGTCACTTAAGCCCTGAAGTATGAAGCTCAGTTTCCTTTGTCTTGTAAAAAGAATGAAAATATAGTTAGTGGTTATAAAATATTCCCATCCCTTTTAAACATGTTGTGGCAGTATTTGATTCTGCAAAGTCCTGTGACACTCCGTTCCACAGGCTAAATATAAACTGCATGAAGTATTTGCCTTAAATGCTGGGAAATTCATGTTAGTAGCTGGCTGATTTATTTACTTTTCTAACCCCCTCACAAGCAAAAACATTATTGCCCTGTAGCATGATTATTATACTAACAGCTTTGTGAACATCTCTTGTCATGTTTTACATTTTGTACAGGACTCTGTGCAAGTCTGTTCAATTTAATCTCGGCATTAGGCTCTCAAAGTAGCTATCTCTCAGCCCTAGAATCTCACCAGCTGGTACCAGTGGCAGGCTTCAAAGTGCCTGTAATTGGTGTGTCACACTGGGCAGCACTAAAGTCAATGGGAAAGAATGAACGGACGGAGGGAAGGTCTAAATATTTATAGCTACACCAATAGCCACTTTAAGAGTGTTTACCTACTTACAAATGCTCACTGTGCATATATTTTTGGTGCATTAACCCTAATTCTCTGTGGGATGAGAGGCTGACAGTCACATTTGATTACATTTTTAAGATCCTGGAGAAATGCTCTCATTAAAAGACACATGCGCGCACACACACCTGTCTACTCATACAACTGGGCATCCTACTGCTGGTGGCCTTTCTTTTACTCGGATCAGGCTCTCACCTCTGCTACTGCTGCCTAATATTTGTATAACTTTTTGTTTTCTATTTCTCTTACGAAATATTTTTATTATTTGTTTTTTTCCCCTTCTTTTGTAAGAGAAATAGAAATTTGTCTCAGGATAGAGCAGAAGGTTAAAAGAATTTTGAAAGAATGAGGTAACTGAAGGGACAGATGATATTGAGAGTCTGGCCAAGTCTCATTTCATGCTCCCAGGCTCAAACCTGCCCCACTTAGCATGGAGTTTCCTTACTCCTTACCTCGTTGGCATGCTGCAGGAGCCCCCTGTCATTCCACTGAGCACTGCTTTTCCAGATCAGCTCTGCCCTGCCCCATCACACAAGCTTCTCTTCCTGCTTCACCATCTCCCCCTGCTCTCGGCTACCCCAGCTCAAACGTGCCTTGCAGTGCTACTGCTCTTCTAGGCTTTTCTTCCCCCTTCTGCATGCTACACTCAAACTAATAGATTGCGTCTTCCTTAGCAGGTATTGTGGGAAGCATGGCTTTGATCCAGGTTTAAATTGTAGTCCTATTGATTAGTGGAGTTGTTGGGGCAGCTAATCAGCCTGTCTACAGGGGGCTGGTTGCCGTTCTGGTGCTTTCCCTTCAGTGTTTGGGAAACTGGAATTAAGCAGAGAAACTTCTTTTAAACTAAGTTTGCATACGCATACTACCTAGAGCTACTTTCACATTAAGAAACGGTGAGTATGTCTACACAAGGATAAAAAACCCACAGCTGGCCTGGCTCAGCTGGCTTGGGCTTGGCCTCTGGGGCTGAAAAATTGGTGTCAATATTTGGGCTCAGACTAGGGCCCAAGCGCTAGGACTCTGCAAGAGGGGAGGGTTGCATGCAGCCCAAGCCTGAATGTCTACCCAGTGATTTTTAGCCCAGCAGTCTGAGCCTTGCAAGTCTGAGTCAGCTGACCCCTGCCCATCGCAGGTGTGCTATGGGTCTCTTATCTCTATGTAGACGTACTCAGTGAGGTCTAACTAGATTCTGGTTTCATTAACCTTTAAATATGGAGAAAAGGGAGTTGCAAAAGTAATTTGCTGCCAGGGCCAGAAAATACCCATTCTTAGACTGTCCTGTTCATTTTGTGTGGTTTCACCTGCCACTTTGCAAAATGTTCACAAAATAAAACGTATGTCTAAAAGCCCACACAGTGCACATTAAGC
Organism: Natator depressus; assembly: GCF_965152275.1. Taxonomy (NCBI): domain Eukaryota; kingdom Metazoa; phylum Chordata; order Testudines; family Cheloniidae; genus Natator; species Natator depressus. The sequence goes on from NC_134259.1 coordinate 3,436,985, forward strand.
ATGATATATGGACTGAAAGGAGAGGAAATCTTTTTTGGCATTATAAAGTATTCAACAAGTACCAAGTTTTAAAATAATAGATAAGGGAGCCTGAAGCTTGATGTCACCCAAATTTAGGTCATCATAGCTATATCAGTTACAAGGGGGAGGGAACCACGCCCCTGACAAGCATAATTACGCAGACCTAACCCACAGTGTAGATGCAGTTGTGTTAATAGAAGAATGCTTCAGTGGATGAAGATAACACCATCTCCCCCAAACAAAGTTACTACACTGGTAGAAAACCCCCGTCCACTGGCGTGGCTGCATCCACACTACGGGGTTATGAGAGAGAGCTACACAGACATAGTTATGCTGCTGTAGTCTTAGTGTAGCCACTACCCACTTGCTACTCTGAAATTTGTTATAGCCACTTGTGCAAAAGTGGGAGTTAAAACACTACCAAACCAGAATGGTCCCAGTTACAACCGCTGTGCGCTGGAGGTAATGATTGCAGAGGGGAAGGACGTAGGTGAGAATCAGGCCAACTATTTTTGCTTTGCCATTTTGGTTACTTAAGCAAGAGGGGAGACTTGATAAATGTTAGTCAGTAGGTAAAAGTGCATGTCTTCATTTGAAAGTTGATTACCCACCTGAATGACATTAGGAACAAAGGATGTTGAAATCAATGCACAAAGGAGGGTAGGAGAGAGCCAGCTAAATTACATTATAAAACACAATCTACATCACAACAGGAATACATTAATTTAGAAGAAAATTAGCAACCTTCCACTAACAGAATAATGAATACTTACAAAGGTTTATCATATTAAATTGGAAAAAAGGCCTAATTGTGTTCATTAATTCACAGCCTTACCACTATTGTGGGGGAAAACTAAATGTGAACAAAGCAATAATCTGCCTCATATTCTTGGAAACCAACACTAATTCTGGTTATCCATTACCATTATTGCAGCACATCCCATTTTAATTACAATGAAAAACACAGAGAATGAAAGAGCCATTTCAGATTAGACAAAGCTATTGCCTGCCTGAGCTACAGCATCTCAGAGTCCGTTGTTGCCTCCTTCGTATCAAGACCGATATACTGGCTCGGAGAACAAATGGCTAGTTAATTAACAGTACCCAAAGTTTGACCTGCTTTCATATTGTTATAAACTAGTGGGGAATTTTCTCCAGAATTTAAATAGCATTTTGTCCAGAATGTATAGAACATTTTTCTCTAAACTGCTATCTTTCTCTTGCCCAAATTTTATTTGTATCAAGAATATGTAACTAAGGGGAGTAAGAGGAGAAACATTTTGATTTCTGTCTCATTGAAATTATCACCATTTGCTGACCAGTTTTAATCTGTCTCCCTGATACTGTAATTTAATATTGGCACCCATTGTGTAGCATCTGAGTGCTACCCACATACTAAGAATAACAAGGATATGGTTCTCAACTTCTTGCTAGCAGGGAAGGGTAACTTTTAGGGCTTGTAGTTTGCAATCTAGCTTATAGCAAAGGTTAGGGTTTTGTTGTGGTGCTACAAGGAGGAAGTATGCGGTCTGTCTTTGCACTTCAAATTTAGACTGACATAGCTGTGTGGTTCAGTGGTGCAAAAAATCCACATCCCTGAGAGAAGTAGTGATGCCAACCTAACCTCTGGTGCAGACACCACTAAGGCAAGGGAAGAATCCTCCTGTGGCCCTAGCTACCATCACTCAGGGACATGGTATTCCCACATCAACTGAAAATCCCTTCCATCTGTGTATATGCTACAGTGTTTTTCCAGCTTAATTATGGCATTGTAGCAATGCTGGTATAGTCCCTGTAATGTAGACATGCCCTGACACTTGATCCATTAATTGCTTTGAGGATTTGGACCGAAGTCTTTCAACTGGCAATGGAAGCAGATTGTGAGGGCCTGGAGCATAGGCTTTTAGGCCCAGGGTTCTTGACCATTTTTGTTCTCTTTGGTGATTTTAGGCCTATTGTGCAAATAATTTTTAAACAATAAATTTTTTTCTCTCTGCTTGGTGCCCTTGGCAGCATGGGGCACAGGTCACTTGCTGGTTTAAACTAGGGTAAATGGTGGAGTCTCTGTAACATGAAGTCTTTAAATGATGATTTGAACTTCCGTAACTCAGCCAGAGGTTATGGGTCTATTACAGGAGTGAATGGGTGAGGTTCTGTGGCCTGCAATGTGCAGGTCATACTAGAGACAATCATGATTGTTCCTTCTGGCCTTAAAGTCTATGACCAATGATGGGCCATATTGGTTGCTGGTTACATTTCCTGATGCACCGGCATAACTATGCCCCTAGCCACGCTGAGGGAGGGGTAGAGTCAGAAGTCTGCCCCTATCACTAACCTGCATGGGGCAAGTGGGGAAACAGCAGCTCTAGGGAGCCTTCTCTTCCCCTTCTCCCTTCCCATGAGGAAGGGAATAGTATAGTACACAGGCGCAAGGGAGTTAAGGTGGTGATATTATCTCTACACCCTTGTGCTGATTCATGGGGTGGACCATGATCTGGCCCTTAGGTTTTGTTTCTAATTATTATTGAATGTAGAAGAGTGGGATCATTTAGATTAGTGAAGGTACAATTGCAGGAAGGCTTGGGCAGAGTGGTAGGTTTTTGTATTTAGCTCTGAACACGGTGAGTTTAATCATTTCCGCCCTCTTCCCCCCCCCCCCCCCACTTCCCTTTGTGGCAGTGAGTTCGGTGGTCTTAATGTGGCTCTTGTGAAAATTCTGTGCCTTGCGGTGCTACTAGATTCACTTCAGTTCTAAGTCCATCCACTCCTAAAGATCGGAGTCTGACATCAAGCAATGCCAATTGGGGGGGGGGGGGGGAGAGGTTTTTTTTTTCCATATATACTATTTTTCTCTCTCCCCACCCCACACCCCCCGTCCTGTTTTTACGGAGACTTCTAGGCCAAAGATCCAGGAAGCACACAGACAAGGGATAATAAAGCAGACAATGGATCCATTAGCTGTCCTTGGAAAAGCCTGGTCTGATAGCTCTTAAGGTTCTGAAACAATTATATGTGCGGTAGAGCTCCTAATATCTCTTATTTTGTTTGAAAGCAAGTTGTTGTGCTTTTATAATCTCTCTGTGCAGGCCATGAAATGCCCTTGATCCTGACTTAGAAAGGTGCAATTTTTATCTTGCTCGAATGGCTTGGAAATAGGACATATGGTCGCCATAACTCAAGGCATGGAGTGCTACATGACATAAATGAGAGGCTGTGATGAAAAGATGTGGGAAGTGGGAGCAAGGACAGCCATTTGGTAGAAATAATAGTTTTTAGTCAAAAACTTTAAACTAGAGAAAATCCTGAATAAGTATACTGAACCCAATTCTGCTTGGAGTGGGTACTCATTTACACCAGAGCAGTTACTCCTGATTCACACCAGTGTCATCGGGAGTTGAATTTTGTCCATTGGCTCTCATGAGGGCTCCGTGAAAAGAAACATATGCAGAAGCACCCTGAGCAGTCTTGTCTGTAGAATTAAAGTTCTCTCACTGATGCACATAGCTTTATTCTGCTTTCACAGTGTTGTGAATCAGGAGATGGTGTAACAGATGAGAATCAGGCCCACAATACAGAAAACTGTCCCAGTGACTATATAAGTGGCATATGCTCAGAGCAGTCTGACCACCCGCTCCAAAATCTGTCGCTCTGTCTAAAGGAAAACTCTCATAATGGTTGGTGGTAGTAGCACTTCCCATATTCTTGGGGGGAGGCCCAACTGATGAAGCACATGCACACAAAGACAGTACATTGCCCCAAGACAGCTGCACTGAAAATTCTTACAAGCCAAGAGCCAGGAAGAACAGCCACACAAGTTCCTGTAGCAACATTTGCCGAAAATACCACTTCACAAGTTGGACTTGATCAGTTAGCAGCTCTGACTTAGATGCTACCCATCACAGAAAGATGGCATTTCTTTGCTCACTGTACCCAACATGAGAGAGAGGCACAATCCTACTCTCCACATCACTGGGATGCATGTCAGTAACTTTCTTAAGGAAATACACTTCTCCTGGCTTGCTAGCACATCACTCTTGTAACTTGGTTAATTTTAACCAATGGGCCAGAAACACCCATTCAAGCTGTAACTGTTTAAAGGCATCGCTCAGGAAAATATAGCCACAAATCATCCCCCAAAATAAGAAGGTCAACCAGTATTAATTTAACTCATTTACAGAACTCACTGGAATTAGCAATGTGTTCTTAAATTGCTTCTTGATTGAGGACATTTGTTTCATTAATCCTAAATAACCTGTGAACACCATTAAAGTCTAATAGAATGAGTGAGATTAGAGAGCGTGCACACATACTGTACTACAGAAAGTACCATATTCCGCTCTTGCTTCTTGTCACTTCTTGCTTACGGAGTCTGATTCACTGTTGTATTGCACCTTGAGTAGCTATTTACATCAGGCGGTGTCGCATATAAAGTGCTGCTATTCTGATTTGGTACCATTTTACACTGACTTTCCACTGGTGTAAATGAATCCAGTCCCCTAAAGCAGAAGCACACTAGTCTAATGTCATCAGAGAAGGGCTGATCCTATATTTCCAGCCTGGTGGGTTCTGACCAGTATAGAAACCTGGGCTAATAATGTTCTTACGTACAACTCTGCTCATGCAGAAGGCTCTACAGGCATTTAACAAGCATGGACATGCTTCCCTGGTCACTGGAAAGCAGCCACTTCAGAAGCACTGTTGGACGGATGCCAGCATTCTGCACCTCTCTTTCTTCTTTTAAGAGAAGGAGAATGCCATGCTCTCACCAGACTTTCCTGGGTCGCCTTTGTCTCTCCCCCCCCCCGACCCGCCAAACTTGACTGGATAGAAGAGGCATGTACTGACCCTTAATTCCAAATCTTTTTGGTGGGCATCTTCCTCAGTAATTTGCAGTAGCAGCCAAACACCCCACTAGCTTATAAATGAGAATTAAATATATTTCTGCACCCATTCTGAATTGTGGTGTTTTTCCCCTTGTCTTCCATCTTCAAGCCCTGTACTCTGATTGCCAGCCAATCTGTCCAGGTTTGATAGCACGGAGACTGAGGGGGTTGTGTAAGCTGTGCAGATATCTGCTAGTGTCGTCCGTTTCAGAAGCCGTGCCAGCTTAATGGTGCAGTATCATTTAATTTCCTCATGCCATTTATTTATATATTTATTGCTTCTCTCTCTTTGGAAGAGGTGAGAGCAAGAGAGAGGTCTTGCAACTTCTCTGATATCTGAATCTCATGCCAGTTTAGTCAGGCATTCCATCCAGATATGCGGTTAATTCACTGTTGGTATGGTGCACGTTGTTATGACTCTAACCTTTCTCCTTCCTCACCTCATTTCCCTGACGCATTGTGTGTCACTTTGACCCACAGTACCACATCTAAATTAGATTATAATTCTTCAGCACAAGGAGCCAGTCTTTTTAATCTGTTCTCTAAAGCATCTAGGACACTTTTGGGTGCAGTAAGAATAATAATGATGAGAGGGTGCTTCCCTTTCTGTGTACTACAAAGATGCTGTAAAGGAAGCAATAGGAAGAAATGCTACTTGAGGGATTGCCACTTTAATTGACCCATGATCAACAAGAGATTTCACTCAGCTTGTCTAACTGCTCAGGAGAGGCGACATCCTTCCACTTTCACTCTCCCACCTCCCATGCCTCTTCAAAATCAACATATTTGAGTTGATTGCTTCTGCATATTCCTCCACAGGTAGGGTTGTCTTTTTTGCCATAAAAAAAAAAAAGACATGTTTTCAACCCTGCAGGGGACAGACCGCATTACCATCTGGCCTCATGTTGAGTTATTAATTTAACCAAAAATTTCAATTTCAGATAGCCCGAGGTTAGTCTTCTGCATTGGTAGCACTCTCATCATTCCAAAAGTGTCCCCAGTAATAACCTTTGCCCGCCTCATTACCTTTTTGCATGAATAATAGCACCACGTACTGTAGGATTAAAATAACCCTGGGTATAAAATGGTGCACAATTGCACATAATATTTTACTGCAGTCCCCTCGCCTGCTTAGAAAATGACAAACCGTTCAGCACAAATACTTGTTGCTCAAAGATTATCAGTAAAATACACAGTATGTTTTTGTTTTTTGGGCACATCCTCTTGCACATCCAAAATCTCTGTAAAACGCTATTGTATTTATTTTAATGAGGCTGCTATTTGCAAAGCCTCAGTCTGAGCATAAAAGTCTATAGCCAGCCTTTGGAAGAAGAGTCATTAGTGAAAGAATAAATCCAAGGAAAAATCTCAGCACATTCTTCTTTGTATGTTAATATTTTAATTTTTTTTGATGCAGCACAAATTTTAAGAAGTTTCCATTTTTATTCCTAACTTTGAGATCTAGAAAAATAGAAGTACAGGAGATTGCATGACTCTATTACAGCTCCATACTTTGGTCACAGCAGATTCTTTCTTTAAAGACCCACGCGGCTTCATGGAAAACTTTGTAAATCAAGCCATTTATTTTGGTTTCTATACTCTGTGTTTAATACATTTAATCTTTCCTGGACTATCCTTATTATTGGCTTTTCCATAAAGACAGGGTATCTGTTGCTTATTTCCCACCATCTCAATTCTCTGCATCTCACTTTTTTTTTTTTTTTAAATAGGTGGCTAGTAGAAGACCATGGGGATGAAAAATCACTAGAAACAGACAAGCTTCTCAGCAATAAAGAAGCAAATGTTTTCATGTAATGAGGGGGGCCACGTATTTTTTTTTTTTTTTTAAATGAGGAAAGAGCAATGCAGGGAATTGAGGGACACACTTTCAAAAGAGCTCATCACCCACACCGGGGCAGGGGGGGGTCAGACTTTTCAAAAGAGCTCACTCCTTTATTAGGCCCTAAATGAAGGGCCAGATTTTCAAAGGTGGTTGGCAACCCTACAGCTCCCACTGTCCACAAAAACAGCACTGTTTTCTAAAAACTCTGATGTATGGGTTGCAATCTGGGTGCTGTGCTTTTTGGACTTGCCAGGCGCCTCTTGGGATGCTAGGGAGTGCTGTTCTTCCACACGGGTGGGGAAAAAAATGAAAGGTTTTATTTTGATTTTTTTTAACCATTGTTAATATTTTGAATTATTCTGATATAAAATTGAAGGAAACTTTGAAACAAAAATGTGCTTTGAGCCACAACATCAAAATGTTATGTTTAGAAAAACATCCTGAGGTGTTTCCTGATTCCCAGGCCAGAGCTTTAAACACAAAAACATCCATCCTCCTCCTTCCATTGTAGCTATATATAAAGTGTGTGTATTTTTAATATTTAGACACATGCTTAATTTTTCCATTTATTTATATTATAAACATTTAGGATCCTTTACTTTTTTTCTTTTATATTTGTATTCTCTATAGATAGAATAATCTCATTTTTCCTTTCAGTAATGACTCTTCAGAGTGCTGGCTTTTCCTAGACATCAAAGATCCCATTTTCATGCAAATGTCCCTCGGTAATAACTAAACGGGGGGGGGGGGGGGATCAACAACCGTGATATATGCACAGAAGCAAAAATGTTTTTACACAGAATGGTTTGGTTTTCTTTCAGACCTTTCCATGAGGCACCTGCCACTCATTTAAGGATCAGGAGAAGCAAAGGCCTTAGGGGTTAAGTCTTCAACATCCACACGCTGTCAGAGTCAAGCAGTATAGTGTCCCCTTTCAGGGCCGGCCCACAATGTTTTGGCACCTGAGGTGGAGAGCTCAAATGACTCCCCCATACCCCCTCACTTGGGCCCAAACTTTAAAACTCTGGGTCCTAGTGGCACCCCCCCCCCCAGTCTGGCACCTAGGGCACCTGCCTCAGTTAGCATCATGGTAAAGCCAACCCTGTCCCTTCTATCCATCTATATTGCCAATCTCTGGAAGCTTGGTCTGCTTCTGCAGTGGTGTTCGATCTCTTCCATTGCCCTTGGAGAAGAGCAATTCCTCCCCACAGAGTACAGAGAGCAAGAGAGCATCCTGTCCATTCCAAATCCTTTAAAATCGTAGGTTTAACCTTTAGAGAGCAATATGGCTACAGCCAAAAAATTGTAAGGGTAAAACGGCAAATCCTAGCACAGGGATAATGCCGGTGCCACAGTCGGCCTTCGGCTATGTCTGCCTATGGACCTTACAACGGCACAGCTGTGTTGCTGTAAGGTCTCCTGTGCAGCCACTCTACTCTGTCAGGAGAGACATCTGCCGCCGGCATAATTAAACCACTCCCAACAAGCAGCAGTAGCTATGTTGGCGGGAGATGCTCTTTGTGTAGACAGAGCCTTGGTATTGTAACATCTCAATATGATGATTTGCTTGGTGTCCAGGGCGAACCACTATACTGCTAGGATAGGAAGCATTGTCAAGCACCGTGGAGCCATGTAAATGGAACGCTCCCACAGGGGCACACCCTCACTGCTGGCTCTTCTCTTGTTTCTTGTGCAAGTAAACTGAACCGTGCCCTTACTGAACCACTCAGTGAGGACCAAAGTGCAAGGGTCAAAAATAGGAGTAACAATTTCAAGCAGCAAAGTTCCTCAGTCAAGACCTGGAAGGACTAAAAGGGGGAATGCAGTCTCCATACCTTGTTCAGATCTTGGCCTTTCCCCCTAATGACACCACCACAAGGTGGGGTCAGTGGGTGATATGGTGGTGGGAGTTATACTGATGCTTTCCCACTTGGAAAAGGGCACCAACAAGTCATCAGATCTAAAACTTTCAGTCATTTACACAGTGGAAGAAAGGACCAGTTGAACTGATGTCCTGGAGGTGAAAGGTTCTGTAGCCCATTCCCGATCATCTTGAACAAACATCCACTTCAATTCAGTTTAACGGAATGGTCACATAAAACACACACTATCCTTTTCCTTAATGGCTTCACTACGCTTCCATGTTCCACTCTGGATTACTAATTGATCAGCTAATCACATTGCTTTACAACAATTCACATCCTGAAGTCACTGCTACAAAAAAATAGCACTTTTCTATCTCTCTTTAAAGGTTGACAAACTGGCCAGGTCTGCTTTGGCTTAGACATGTTGAACTCTTTCTGGTCGTCAATGTTCTCAATGACTTTGGCTCCAGATCCAAACTCTGTTGGTGTCCTGAGAACCGATAATATCAAAATTGTTCTAAAATGATGTATCCCCAGAGAGCTTTTTGCCTTAGGTTTAATAAATGAACCAGCGGCAAGAGGCTTTTATGGATAATGTTTGCAAGAAATAAAAAGACAAACTATTATTACAGTTGAAAGAGATTATATTAAAATCTCAGTTATTGTACCTTTCATCTCCTTAAAATCCCCAAATGTTTTACATTCCTTGTAATAGACAGTACTTGCCCATGACTGAAATACAGCCATCTCTCCTGCTTGGATTCCAGCTCGTATTTTCAAAAGCCTCTAAGGAGGTTAGACACCATAATTCAATAGGATTTTAGGCATCTTGAGTTCCTTGGGGTGAGCTCTTCAAAGGGGTGTAACAGCCTGCACAATGGTTTAGGATAGGAAGTGAAGGAAAATACTGTCTAGCTTAAATACTACACTGTTTACTTGCACGTTAAATTATTTCTTCAGATTTGCATATTGTCCATGATTCTAAAACACTTATTTCCCCATTTTTTCAAAATCTCAATGTGCTTAACTTAATTATTGTAATGTTTAGCGATATGATTCACATCCAATGTCCCAAGCTGCCCAATCTATTATTTCCTTAAATTGTTTGCATCATTTTCATTGCCAGTGTTAATTTGACAGATGCATTAGTCAGGTTTTAAATTTTGTGCCTTAGCGATTTGCAAAAACCATTCTATTTTGGGGTCTCACTCCAGTATCAGAAATATCAATGAAGCTTCACAGCATCACTCTGAGATGATTGATGCAGTAATGGCCCTTGATTATATTTTCTCCATTCTACAGATTGGTAAACTGACAGGGAAAATGTTGAGTGACTTGCTCGAAGTGTGTCAACAAATCAGTGAAAGACATAAGACTGGGAACCCTAGCTCTCCATCCCCAGCTCAAAACACTTGGTCACATCCCTTGCCAGACTGAACATTAGCTGTATTAATTGCAGCTACTTTGAGAGAGGCATTGAGGAGACAGCTCAGTTCCATGGTTGTGACTCTGCGTTCCTCATTCACTTACCAGCACATACTGCTGAAAGAGAATTTAGTATCATTTGTAGTATACAGTGTGAGGATACTCTGTTACCATCACTAAGCAATAAAAGTAAGGAAGGTAGGCAGGCAGCTCCAAGGACCCAGGTTAATGGAGTGCCAAGTCTGTCTGAATCAAGGGAAAAGTAGCTTGAATTATAAAAAGGTTTTTAAGCTGGATATGAATTTACTCTGTTAGAATATACCTTGTTATCTTTCCTTCTAGTATCTTCAGGCTAGCTGCCAATGCCAGGCTTTTTGTAAGGGGACTTCCAGAAGATTCTAAAGGCTTTGTTTATCTGTTAAACCTTCCATGGATGGAGGCCTGCGGATCGGAAAGAGATTCTAGTTTTTATATTTTTGTGTCTGCTGGTTTTCGTTGCTGCCCCCTAGAGAACCAGATCTAGGAAGAAAATTGGCACTTAAGCTTGACAGGATATTGGGAAGGTGTTTGTTCAGTTTTAAAAGAGAATCTCTGGGGTGAACTAGGTTTTTGTTTGTCCGTCCTACCCCACCCCCCCTTTCTTTAAAGAAATCATAGTGGACAAAGAAAACTGTGATGCTAACAGGGAAAAAGCAAACACCATTCATTTGGAAGATAGCAGCCATTGCCAAAAGAAATGAATGGTCCATCTAGTCAATGATCCTTCCTTAAACAGTGGCTTACATAAGATATTTCAAATAAAGGCCAATACATGGTGCATCTCTGCTGACTATGAAATCCTATATGATGTAGAAGGTGAGAAAAATGCTCTAAAAATACCCACATAGGAATCTGTGTGAATGAAATTCACCCCTTTAAGGAGAGTCAGCACAAGGTCTAGGCACCACTTACTGTCTTTTTCAGGGGTTAAGGGGTGGATGGGGTGAATATAATCCTTTATGCCCACAAATACATGGATGTGACAACCCATAACTTTGATCTTTAATTAGTTTCCTTTAAATGTGTATAAAATACTGTGGTGAGTGTTTTCACATACAACAAAGTTTTATAATAATTAGTGCAAATATTAGAAAAACTAACTAATATGGAAGAAAGAGGAAAGAATAACATAAAACTGGAGGAGTCTCTACATTCAGTCAGTTTGTTCCACATTGCCTTGCAATCTATACATTACCCTCTCATATAAAACTCTTTCAATTAATGTGAACCATTCTTCTGTGCTCAGTTTTGGCTGTTGTAATTTTTGGCCTAGCTATCATAGTGTAATTGTGTGGATACTATTCTTATTTGCTATATAAATGCCTGTTTGTAAAATGCATGCTATCTGCTGTGCAGAATCAATTTAACAATTTCACCCTCTTAACAATTGTTGTGTGCATCTCCCCAGTGAGTTGCTGCCTTTTATTATGCCTCTATTTAAGTTACTTTGTTTTGTACAAGATGTTTTTCTATGGAGTCCTTCAGTGCTGTGCAGGAGACATGAGACTTTGTGGCTATATTTATGTGGCAGTTGCTGATGTCTTTCCTAGTTGGCAATCGGTGACACATCATTTAGAAATTTACACTTCACCCCAACAGAGCATCTCGGCTTTTTTCCCCTTTGCATTGGGCCACTTCTGTAGAGGTGTCTCTGGTTTAATTTTCTTGCCAACCACACAGGCTGTTCAGTGGAGCCTGAAGCATTGGAAGGACATGGACTTATGGCTCTGACCAAGCCTGCAAGGCTATCCATATGTTGCTTTGCTACTACTCCGGTTCTGATTGACGAGGGAAGATTGCCGGGGCATTGGGCAAATGTTTTCAGGTGCTCCTATTGGGGGATAACTCAGAGTTGCCTAATGAAGTCAAAAAGTTAATTTGTAGCTGCTAGCTGTTGAAATAGGAGTTATAAAGCACTGGCAGAGTGCGGCACTACCAAGCAGAGAGAGCACACTGAGGACTTCGCATAAATACAATCAGTGTGGCCAGCAGAGAAACTCAGACAGTTGCCAGGTGGCCTCTTGGAAGAGAGATAATGGATATAATAGCTATAGGCAACTCTGGTTTTAGGATGGTTTTTTATCTCAGGGAATACGGTGCTGTTTGTTCTTCTGTTCTGGCAAAAAGTGTGTAACTCTAGCCTTACAGCCTCCAGAACTGGCTTGTGCCAGGCTTGATCAGCCTCTGTTACTGAACAGGAAACAGACGAAAGTAAGGACATGATTAATTTTCACTGGAGTTGGGGTTTGTTTGGGTGGGTTATTTTTTGTTTGGTTTTTTGGGGTTTTTTTTTTGTTTTTTGTTTGCCCTGCTGGTGATTTTAGGCCTTGCCCTGCACTGGAGATTTGCCCCAATTTCAGTTACCTGCAACATCCATCAGTACTTTTAAACCTGGGCTGCACCAGTGCACCTCATGGCTTACAGGAAGTCCTTCTGTCTACAGTAAGAGTGTGCACTAGATCAGAGACATTGGAGAGTTGCCTTGATTTCAGCCATCAGTGGCTGGACACCAGTATAGACCAGGCCTTAGAGTCCTTTTATCTGTCAACTGGGCAACCCTTCACTGGCATTTTCACTTTCTTTTGCATTGAGGGATAGAAGGGGATAGAGAGTAGCAGGTGACTATGTATGTGCCACAAGAGAATAATTTCAACCAGTCAAAATGCAGAAAAATCCAATACTATTCCTCCTTGTAAACCGCATTCAGTCTTTGTGGACACTCTGACTACACAGGCTTCACGGACACTTACTGGTCATCACAACACACCATAGAGGTAGCTAAATTATTGTACACAAGCCCAAGGTCACCAGTACCTGAAACTGCATTAGAAAACTATTCCCAGCCCTACATATGGACCCCACACACACACCTCCCCTCAAAGAGGGAGTCAGTGTGGTCTAGTGGACTACCTACTGGACTGAGACTCAGGAGACAGGGAATATCTAGTGAAAAGGACTAAGACTTGAGACCTGGGTTCAATTCCCTGCTCTGCCACAGGTTTTTTGGATGACCTTGGGCAAGTCACTTAACCTCTCTGTACCTCTGTTCCCCATCTGTAAAATGGGGATAATAGCACTGCCCTCACTCATTAAAGATTTCAAGGTACTCCGATACTATGGTGATGAGGACCATAAAAGTACCTAAGATAGAGACCTGGATTCCTGTTCCCCAGCTCAACCACTGACTTGTCGTGTGACCCTAGGCAAGTCATTTCCCTGTACATATGCATATATTCATCTGACCCTCCTTGTTTCCCTTGTCCGCCTTACCTGCTTAGGCTGTGAGCTCTTCAAGAGAGGGGTTCTCTCTTACAGTCCCTTTGTACAGAGCCTGGCACAATGACCTTGAGCTTGGTTGCAGCCTTTAGGTGCTCCTGACAGGCTAGGGTTGCAGTACAGCAGAGCTTGCTTCTTTCTGTGCAAGGAGAATGTCAATGGCTTTGAGACCTGGGCTTCAAGTTGGCATTTAATCATCTGCAAACCCCATTTATTGCCTCGTATAATACTCCACTGGGAGCATTATTCCTTCAGGGGACAGTAAATAATTTGGTATATATTTTCTCACCTGCCTGCATTCTGCCTCTCTACTGAGTCTTAGATCCTGCCCTACTCCAGTGTAGCCAAAAAAGGAGTGCCCTTGTGGCATGGTGATGGGAACATTAGAAATACTACTTCTGAATAGATCAAAGTCAGATGTCCCATATTCTTATCCTCTTCTTTTCAAAACTTTCTGTAGGTCCAGTCTTTATTTCATACTTGATTAGCACACAACTGAGCTTCACAGACTCTTTGATCATGTGGGTGATTAGCTATTTTCTTTATGGATTCAATGGCCCATGAAGCACTTATAGGGGTAATGATTCATGTAGGGTTTTATTCACTTCCACGCAAAAAGACCAGTGCAAGGTCTATGAACCACTTATGCCTCCAAAATTACAATATGCAGAGTTCTTATTGTAAATAGTTTTTGTTTTTATTTTTTAGTATTTTTAAAAAAGATATAAACCCAACTATTTTAGGGTTTAAACCAATCTCCAATTAATAGGGATTATGAGGAAGCAGTTTATGGCATGAACATCTACTACAAGATTCATTAGACCTTTTTCTAAAGCAGCTGATAATGACCATTGCCAAGACCAGATACTGAGTTAGAGAGACCCCAGCCTATTCCAGCAAGGAAATGCCGATATTCCTAAAATAGGACTTACATGGTGTATAGGCCTTGTGCTGACCCTCAAGGGGGGATTTCACTTTCAAATCCTACACCCAGTTATATGGACTTACATTTGCAGAGAGGGTTTTGAGCACTGCGTTGACACTGGAAATAATCCAGGACTAGCTGGTGGCATTAGGGAAACCTCTAATTGCCCCACACTCAGCTCTCTGTTCATACTGTGGTGATGTAAAGGTGCTTGCAGCCCAGCTGCTCAGACTGGTGTGTTGAAAAATGTTGAATAATCAAATAGGCCATTTCTGCTCAATTGCTCTAATTTATTATCCCACCAAAGCCAGGTATTGTGAATGCTAATGAAAAAATACCTATCACTCCAGCCCATGTCATTCTGTTTTATGACCTTATTAAATTGTACACTTTCTTAGCGCACAGTGACAATTACTGGAGTCTAGGACAGGACTCCTTCACCGCACCAAGCAGGGCGCATACACTTTTCCTTGTCACTGCTACAGGCGGAATGATTTAGGCCAAATGAGCAGCTCCAAGTGATATTTTCATACTCTTGACAGGATTATATAACTGGAGAAAGGCCATTAACAAATACAAAGGAATAAGCAGAAGGGAGAAGGCAGGTGAAAAATGGGAAAGTAAATCTTTAGAACTGTCACTTCATAATAAAATACCTTCATGTTAAGATTTAATGAGCTGGTTATCCCGCTAAAGAGAGAGGAAAATACTGTCATCCCACATTTCCCAGGGATTTTCTGCACAATATGCATCCACTTAACAAATGAGATTAGGATATGTGTGTGTACACACACATACACCCCAGGCGAACTGACTTTCTCCCCTTATTAGTGTGGCATCTGTGTCACTAAAAAGCCCCATACCGAAACCTCAGTATCTGCAGACAAACAATTAGAACAAAATTTAGGTGCTCTCTATAATGGCACAGCAAGAATAAAAGATTTATGAACAAATGACCTCATTTTATTTTTCTATATTCCCAGAAAGCTATGTTGCTTCCGTTTCAGCGTGCGAGTTTGTTTTTTAACTGTCTCATTCATTTCAGTAGCTATGCCTCAGTTTCCCCACTCATTAATTCTTTGGGAGAAGTGGGTCTAGTGGTGTGTGGGACTGGGAGTTAAAAGACTTCATTTGCACATGGCCTATGCACAAGATTTTAGTGAGTTTTCACTAATAGCAAATTTTGAGGCATCTGTGATATTCCATTGTTCAGGCCAAAAAATTAAAAAGGTCTGACATGAGGAGGTAAAATCTTACAAAGACCAATTTTTTAAAATTGATTTTTAACTTGACTAATTGTTACTCTTTGAATATAGAAATCAATTTTTAAGCACTGTAATTTTGGAGAGCATGTTGTTTTATTCCACACATAACACACACAGGTTGTTTTAGGTGCCACACTCAGCTTACCCCAAAATATGGAGCAATGACCAAACCTTCATGATATTATTACTTGTAATACAGATAGTGAGACGGTCCCATTGTGATAAGTGCTTCACAAACAGGACAGTCCATGCGCTCAAGAGTTTTTACAGTCTGAAAGACATATGGTGATAGACTAGAAGGATTAATACCCCCATTTTACAAACGCGTTAAACGACTTGGCTAAGACCACACAGGAAACGTGTGGCAGAGCTGGGAATTGAACACAGACCTCCTGAGTCTCAGTTCATCTTAACCACATGAGAGTTCCTTCTGTCTCCTATTCTAGCTTTGTCAATGGCTTGAGATGCCTTGGACAGGTCACTTCTCTTCTTTCTTTTCTTCACGCTATGAAATGGGGATAACCTTCCCTGTATTACCTCTTGGAGGGTTTAGGCTTTTTTAGCGTTTGCAAATGCTTTGTGCTTCTTGGATGGAAGATCATGTAGGGGTGTTTGTTTTACATGAATTGGTATATGGTAATGAGCTAAAAGGCATTAATATGTTAATCTATAGGATAAAAGCACCCCAATATTATGAGCATGAGGAAGTTAGATATGGACATGGGAGACTGGACATCAGAATGAATATTCATGATAGTCCCCAGACCGTATAATAGGCCAGGCCACCATGTAGCTGGGGTGAGCTTTCCATCATTGACTCTTCGTTGTCATCATCTACCTTCGGGGATTAGCGTCTGAACCATTAGACTCATTTGGCATGCCAGGTACAGGGCTCGTCCTTTGCCTCTTACCACCAGATCCCCAAGGAAGGGTGTGAATACATAAGTAAATGAGCATATGCGAGGAATATATCCAAGATATCCCCAGTATTGTATTGTTGCTATTTGTTTGTGGTTTGAAGCTTTCCTGGTGGTATTAATAAAAGTAGCTTAAGCTTTGCTTTGTCCTCAGTGTGTCACTGCGCTACACTCAGGGTTCCCTACAAGATAATGACCTTGTTAGTTTTAATTCTGGTGCGTCCGATTCTGGGACTAAAATCCCATTTCCCCCAGTTCATTAATTTAGTATCCATTGGCAGCCAATAAAATTATTAATCATTAAAGAAACAGGCTAGACCACCATTGCCATCAACCACTGATGCTATTCAATCCTTTCAATTTTTTCACTCTTCTAAGCTCTCTGCCTGTGATATCCTTTATGGTGAGTCCTGCTCCCTCAGTTATCTAAGGATACATCTAAACCGCAAAAATAGCCCCCCCTGATCAACTAACTCAGGCTTATGGAGCTCATGCTACAGGTCTAAAAATAGCTGTGTAGACTTTCCTGGTTGGGCTGGAGCTTGAGCACTTTGAAACCTGGTGAGTGGGGAGGGTCTCAGAGCCTGGGCTCCAGCCCAAGTGGGACTGTCTGCACTGCTATTTTTGGCCCCGTAGTGAGCCTGAGTCAGTTGGGGGACCCTTCCTGAGAAGAGAGCTCCATGGAAAAGGTCATACAGCTGCAGGCAGTATTGAACTTTGAGGATAAGTTCCAAAGTGCTGGGGAGAGTGGTGTGCATCACCCCATCCACCAGCTCTGCCCCTCACCTACGCAGTCTTTTCTACTTCCCAACACTGGGACCAGAAGAGAAGAGGCCTCCCTGGGCTGGGGAGCAGTGCCATGGAGACAGTTGAACCCCCTTCCACACAGGAGCAGAGAGTCTGGCACACAGAGGGCCCCCCCCAGCATACCCGGGCCTTTAATAAGAATTCCCACCTCCCAACCCTACACCACCAAATATTACAATAGTGCTCATTTGGCGCTAGGTGACTTATTAAGGCTCTACTTTCCTCTGAGGCTACATGTATGGGCCACTGCTAGAGGTATGGATCTAAGCAGCACACAAGCCATGCTGCAATAGTTTAAGCCACCAAAGTAAAAATAAATCTAAACCCAAATAAAGGCAACATGGCCCTGAAACTGAGCAAATCCTAGATTCAGCATTTAAATAAATATAAACAAACCAATATTTCCCATTTAAAGGGGAAACAAACAAAAAAATGCACAAAACTTCTCAGCAGAGGACAGCTTGGGATTTATTCAGTTTAGCTGAAATTAGTCTGTGGTGTTTGTAACCGAGAGTAGCTCTCTACAGAGCTGCCTCCTGTCACAACAGAAGGGATCGAGGATTTGAGTAAGCAACCAAATGGCCTTAAAACAAACAGACTCATTCTTCCCCTGGTGTCCCCCTTCTCCAACCAAAGCTGCCCCTCTCACCAAACATTCTGCAATAGCTTCGTAAACAGCTGCTTGGAACATATGGTAACAGAGTCTTTGGCTCTCCACCACGGGGACTTGTAGAAAGTTTATGTCAATCATGAATCACAGGGGGTTCATTCAGCTGACTCTGTAAGTGACCATCCATGCTATAGTTGTGAAAGCAGCTCATTTCCCCCTATTCATTATTTCTCTCAGGCTCCATGGGGAAGGATGGAAAAACTGAAAACTGGAGAATCTCACATCATTACATGTTTGGTTAAAACTGAGTCTCTGCCTATCTGTTCCTTACATCTGCTATCGTTCTTCAAATGAACATACAACACAGAAAGAATATGTTAAACATTGTATTTTCTTGGTCGGGGGACAGAGCAGTTAATATAATCTATCGCAAGTACAGTATTTCAGAGTTTAGAGGAGTAGCAGAAATCCAGCATAGTTTTTACTGGACATAGGCAGTAATCTTCAGACCAGGTTTACTGCCCTTATAAAATATTTCACTTAGTGCGGATTTAAGAACATTGAGATCTTTCGATATTTATGGGCAAATATTTCAGACTGAACATTTTTTTTTTTCATCAGTTTAATTTCAGGACCTGATTTAAAGGGCATCTCTGATACAATACTTAACCATGTTGTTGTTCCTTTGTTTAAGACTGGAGCTTTTAAAGCTTTTAAAAAATTAACAAGGTTTTAAACTGTTTTTTTTGAAATTTTGATGAAGATGAAAATTGAAAATTTTCAACATCTCTCTATTTAACATCCTCCAATCAGCTTGAAAATAACCAGGTCATTTTTAGTCCTTTCCTAATTTGGGAAATATTAGTTTAGTTTTCTGCATTTTCAGTAGAGCACAAACTAACAGCTTCTCTTCTGTTAACTTCCTTCATTGCTTGTCAACGGTGCACATCTGAGCATAGACTGGTAAATTAACTGGTGCTCCCCCTAGTGCATGGCTTTTATCTGCTGTGAATTTTACAGTCACATGCTGATGAAATTAGAGTTGAGGATATTCCTGAAATGGATTTTCATGTAGTTTGTTTTATGGCAATGAAAAGGCAGGATTCATTAGCAATTAATCTCTTATGAGGCTGATTACAGATCAACCCAGTTCTTCACTTTGGCTCTCAAACTCCTTAGTGTCATCTTTAGTCTCGGACAGTACTATGTGGTTTTTAAAAAGGAACTTATTACTGCACCTGTTCAGGGTCCTCAGCTTTCCCTTCACTCCCCACACAGATCTCTACTGAGAGCTACATATCTTCAGCTTTTAGAGACTGAAATGGATTTGCTAGTCAGTATCAATGGGCCCCTCAACATATGAAATAAAGGTTATTAGTTGTTTGCATTCCAGGTTATGGCCGCCTACAGTTGTAGGGTACTGATCTTCCTCTGGCAGTGCCCAAGGGTAACCCTGTCTCCACTCTCTTCTTAGCTGGATCAATGTGGTATCATACTTGAGCCTGTGCGTAAACATTCCATGAACACTGGAAACAGGTATCTACCAACAGCATATGTTTTAATCAGCCTTAATACTCCAACAATTCCTAAGTACCTACAACGTGTGGGGGATGAGAATAATTGTGTTTTTAATTACATCAGTAAAGATTACCTCCTCACTCTGGTGGGGAAAGATGTCTGTCTAATATTGGATTAGATAAAAGGCTGTTTAAAAGAGAAGAATTTAGCCTTCAAAATGGCAACAGATTTAACCTGTGGTCTTTTCTCCTGAGTGGTGCTGGATATTAAGGGCCTGATTCACTGTTGCCCAGCATCTTGAGTGGTCATTTGCATCAAATGAGAATGGTATTATTTATATATAGCAGATCAGTGCCCCATTAAGCTAACTGGGTGCAGACACATGGTAAGAACCAATCTGTTTCTTTAAAGAGAGTTTACAGTCTCAATAGACAAGACAGGCAAAGGGCGGGAGGATAAACAGGGATGCAGAGAAGTGAGGTGACTTGCCCAAGGTCACACAGCAGGTCAGTGGTGGAGCTGGGAATAGAACCCAAGTCAGTATCCCAGTCTGTTATCCTATCCACTGAATCATGCTGCCTCTTAATGGTATTGTTTCAAACTCACTTCACACTAGTGTAAAAGATGACAACACTGCGCTGGACCTTAAGTCTACAGGTGTATAGTAGGTTTCTCTTTTGGGATACAGATGGGAATAAAAGTCTATGACACAGCTTGTAAACATTTCAGTGGTCAGTGAACTGCCAAGATAAATGGCATAGCATGTCATTATGTCACCTCCTTCAAATATTGAAGACTTACATGGATGAGATGTGAACCTCTAAAGGTCTGGACTTGGATTTGGCCAAACACCTCAAGAGTCACATAATTGGGACATTGTAAGTCACACAAATTGGGGCTGGGATTTTAGGTGATTTGGGTGGGGGTGGAGGGGCACAATTCCACTGCTTATGGTTGGGCTAGAAATACCAGAAGAAAATACCGTTGCACTAGGACCCATTGGTTACATTAAACTTGCTGACCAATGTCCTCCCCATCCGCTTGCCCCACAGCCCTTAGATTCTTTCTTCAGTGACTAAAGTTTATTAATGCTATTTGGAATTGGGTGCAATAACCCTAAAGTTTTACTGTGAGGAACACTGTGTAAAACTTTCTAATTGTTTTTTATATGGCACCTTTAATATACTGTAATCTATTGCACTGGTAATACTAAAAGGGAAAATAGAAGGTGAGCTAGATTTTTTTTTTTTTTTTTTTTTTTTTTACACAGTGATAATCTGGTTCCCAAACACTCAGACTTTATGAGGGAAAGAAAAGCAGATTAATTTATCCCAGAAAGGGCATTGAATTATGATCAGGAGAAAGGAGCTATCTTATTACAATGATTTTATAAGCCAAGTGTAAAAAAGCAAGTTAATTTTACTAACATAAAATAACTTTTTCTGCCACCCCCCCTTTGAGACTCAGGAGAACTGGGTTCAATTCCTGGCTCTGCTGTTGGCCAGCTGTGTTACCTGGGACAAGTTACTGCTCCGTCCCTCTGTTTCCGTATCTTTCAAAGGGGGGATACTGATAGGGACCTTTGAGATCTATAGATAAAAACAGCTATATAACAGCTGGGTATTATTATTGGTATGTCTACATAGCAGTATTAAACCCATGGTTCAAGCTCAAGCCTAACCCCCCCCTCCCTCATATACACAGAAATTTTGCTAACCGAGGGCTCAGACCCAGTGTCCCAGGACCCCTCGGGGACAGGGGGTTCAAGCCCTATTGGTTTGCAGTATAGAAGCAGCCCTACTGAACTTGTACTCTGGGAGTTGGCCAAAAGTATCCATAATCCCATGGCCCAACTTTCTTCGTCCTCTGGACGGTCAAGTTGGGTGCACAGTCAAGATTTCCCACATTGCACCATGAACAAAGGGCTAGAGTGGCCACATTTTGGGAGGGCGCTAGAAAGTCTGGGTTATGGGCGGCTGGACTCAGGCCTGAGTAATGCAATGTAGATGCTGGAGCTCCAGGTTGGGACCCAGGCTGTAAGAATTCCTAACCTAGGGGTCACAAATGAGTTAGATGCTGGGCATGAGCGTCTACACTCAAGTTCCACTAACTCTGGTCTTATGTTGCAATGTGGACATGGTCCCCCACCTGGCTTTCAAGCTGAATCCCCCAATCCTTTTTCTGCTTCCAATTAGAGTACCTCATTCTTCTATTCCCTTTGAGTCACGTACTCCTACCTAAACCTGTTGCCTCCATGCAAACTCCTCCCAATTAGTATTCAAATGGTAATTAGCTTGAGTCTTTCTTTAACAGCTATTTTAGGGAAATGTTAATAAGAAATTACTTATTTTTTTGCTCCGTTGTTCAACTCATCTGTCTGCTATTGCACTGTACAGCTCAGATATTGACCTCTTGAATGTTAGTATACTGCAGTATCAGGGCCAATTAAAGTGGCCAAATAGTGGGAAATTTTTCACCTATGCCATGATAGGCATCGGAAACCATATTTTAAAAAGTGCTCCTCTCCCAGAGTGTAGGAGGCGGGATCTCCTGGAGCAAATGAGGGCTCCCCGGTTGTCTCAAAAATCTGGCCATGTATGTCAGTGCTTGAATGGGAGCTGTTGAATATCTGGCCCTGGTGGATTAAATATGGGCTAATGAGCTGTGTGCACGCACGGAAGGGATGTGGCATGTAAATAATGAGACTGCCACCCCAGTTCTTTGTTCAGCAGAGCCCATCATTCTATTGAGGAATAATCTGACAGCAACCTCCACTTGCAGTATAATTTCTAAGTGGCTGTTCATTAAACCACAATACAATGGACTTCGTACAATATTAGACACTACCTCCATATAAACATAATTAATCATGATTAATACTACAATGAATATCAAAGGCATTTACAATGATGGCTCCATTTATTATAAAGTGTGGCCATTACATTGTATGGCATATGATAGCATGGTTGATAATAACTTAAATGAATGTAATAAAATATTTGAAGAATGTCTTGATTTATAACAGCTTGTCCTAGCATCCTCTGTTAAGTATGCATTAATGATGCATTTTATAATCACTTACTTAAGCATTGCTGCATCCAGCTATTCATAAATGTGCTGTGCTGATCTATTAAA
This sequence comes from Natator depressus, assembly GCF_965152275.1. Classification (NCBI taxonomy): domain Eukaryota; kingdom Metazoa; phylum Chordata; order Testudines; family Cheloniidae; genus Natator; species Natator depressus. Next base: position 3,459,514 of record NC_134259.1, read on the forward strand.
TGAATGACACTTAATTTTACATGTTAATGAAAACATTGGAGATCCTTTGGTACGATAGACCCGGAGAAAATGCTTGGTTCTATTAACTTGCTGATAAACAGAGCTGCTGCTCTCTGGTGCCGATCACAGGATAGCAATGGCCTGGCAAGGTGCGGCACTGGTTCTGTATTAAAGATCTGGAAGTTGGCAATAACAAAACAGAACCTCACTTGAGACGGTGGAGTAGAAAGTAATAGGAAAAAGGTGAGGTTTCCGGAACTAACAGGCATGAGAAAAGACTTTCCATCACAAAGCAGACACGTAAAACTGTACCTGACCCTGAGAGAAAGGAAAGAAGTTGCATTGCACTGTGTGGCAGCCAGTCTCCAAATCTGTATTGGACAACACTGGCAAATTGACCCGGGGGTTCAAACACTGGGTAGCCCTGTCCTGGGTTGACTTTTACCAACCTGTGACACATAACTGGAGGTATCTGCCCCTTCTTTTTAAACTTTGCCTATGCTTGTCTAGCTCATCATACCAATAAAATCTTACTAAATCATGCAGCAGGCACAGCAGTGAGTTAGCATTGCCTAACACAAATGTATCCGTGTTCTCGGAGTACTAACGGCTAGGAGAAATATGCTCAGAATTTGTGGGAAGAAGTAGTTTTGCTTATCATGATACAGATTTAGTGTGTAATAGAAAGGACTGTTTCTATAATGGTACTACAGTGTGTATCACACTCACCCAAGGCTTCCTTACCAGGGGGTTGTGTGTGTTATGGATTTATTACGGGCTAGATTCGACCACCCTGACATGAAGCAATATTGTGCCTTTGAAAACAATAGGGGACTATTAAACTTGAGGGAAACAGGACTGGACCTTATATTTGCTCAGAGGATATTTATCTGTTCTCTGAAGTGGGATAAATGATAACTTACTTTGTGAATATTAATCTGTGTAATGGGTGGCCGTTTCATGGCATGGGCAATTGCTGACAATTTCATAAATGAAAAGGTGTGTGCGTGCAGCAGAGGGGAAAGAATTTAAGGAGCAACCACTAATTGCTGAGGCAGTAGAGGAGCTAGCTGAAGCCCCAGAAGGAATCTTCAATATACACACAGGCAGATATTGCATATTCCAGCTAGTGGAAGACCGACAACAGTGCGTGTGTTTGTACAGCGCCTAGCGTGAAGGTGCCCTGGTCTGTGACTAGCACAATCAGATCCTGGTCCATGACAAAGATTCCTAGGTGCTGTGGGAATATAAACAATACAAGCAAGTTCATCACACGATGTCTTCAATGATGCATTCATGTTATGGCAGAACCCACTTACTGTGATCTTTTGAGACAGGAACAAATTCAAATTATTTTGAAGTCACCAGAAAGTCTGATGACTGAAGCCCACAGTGAATCCTGCAATGAAAGGTAGAATGATATTCTTGGATTGTTTCAATGTACTTACTATTATTATGCTGTGTGAACTTCAGTTCTAGTCAGTCATGTAGACAGCATGTATATGAGGGGGAAAGTGTCTTTATAAGAAGACCCCCACTGTACTCCATTATCCCATCTAAACTCTAACATTGTCTGTCTGAGGCTCACTGTAAAAGCACAAAAGTATTGGAGCTCTCCTACTGGAATGTCTTTCTTTATCTCACAAAATTAATGTGCCACTCGTAGAGTAATCTAAGATGTCAATAAAAGACTCTTTATTCATAAATAACTGATATGCAGTAATTTAGGTCTGTACAGTTATCTCAAAAGGCTATAGCCAGACAATTTTTGCAAACTCTACATAAAACATCCAAACTGTCCATTATTTTGTTTTTTCAATACAATATAACACAGCTGTTTGGCATTACCAAATATATATATATATGTATGTATATATATGTATATTTATGTACACAGATTGAAAAAAGACGCCAGTGCAGCCTTTTCCAAGGAGTCTTTCCCAAGTATTGACTGTACAACATTCAGAATTTATATTGATAGTACAAGGCACAGAAAGTGTGGTATGAAGCCAAGGCCATGCGGTCTCTTGTTGATCTTCTGGCTCATTTCCTCACTCCTTCAGTTTCATATTAAAGAAAGCATTCAAACTTGGGCGCTTTTTTTTTTCAGTACCAAACACACTTGAAAAGGTGGGAGGGGAGAGGGAGGAGACAGAACCAGTTGCTAATTTTCAGACCCTGTTCAATGCAGAAACGAAGGGAGTAAGAGAGGAGTACCTTTAGAGTAGGGCTGGTTGAAATTTTTTGAATTTTGAGATCTTTATCAAAACTTCAGAAAAATTTGGGGAAATACTTAATTACATTTTCATGAAATTCCTCTTTCCCCTCTCCACCCCCTTTTTGTTAGCTAAAGGGCTGGTCAAAGATTTCGAATTTTTGATAAATTTTCATTGTTCTTTCAAATGGACAGGAGGGAGGGGTGATTTCATGGACATTTTTGCAAATTCCCGCCATAACACTCCTTTTTCAACTTGCTCTACTTTGCACGAAACTTCTGATTTAAGCCCAGATACGACTGAGTGATATCAAACTTTACATCCCCAAAATGGATTAAATGTGTGTATTTCGCACTTCTGTATTTAGATGTAAGCTGAGATGAATTTAACTCAGAGAAGGCAAAAAGCTGCTGTATCTCCCAAGTGACAAATCCCATGAGATCAGCCTTTTCCCCATCCCAAAATATCTTCTAGGAGCATGCCATCTCCCCAGTGTAATTTGGGACAGAGGTAAATTCATCTTCCAGTCAAGAAGTGGGGTTAGTGATGCATCAAAGAATTTCATTGTAAGATTCAGTAACACGTTTTTTTGAAAGTGGGGTGTGTGTGTGCTGGGGGGGAATAAATCTTGGGTGACTTTTTTTTTTTTTTTAATTGCAAAATTTAGATAAATTGAAATTTTGGACGTACCATTGAAGTAGTCTTTGCAGAAATTTTCAATTTTTTTTAACCATCTGTACAGCTAAAATTTCAAACTTTACTGGGGGGAAATAGGGAAATTTAAAAAAAATTTTTTTTGGTGAAGGTGAGAATTTGTCAGGATAGGTTTTTCTTCTTTGGGGCAGATCTTATTTGCATCTGCATCCAAACCCCCTCCAAATCAAAAACCTAACACCAGCCTTGGTGCACAGCCCCCGAAACTTCAGTTTGTGCTACACGTTTCCTTTTGGGATCAGGTGGTGGGATATATACACCCCCCCCCCCCCCGCAGGCAATGTGGGTTGACATCTTACTGTATCCACAGAGGACATTCCAGATCAGGGTCATCACACCAGAAGGCAGACAAACTAAGTAGCTGCTAACAAAACCAGAGTTCTACACTAGGTGATTGTATAGTCTTGTTTGATTACGGTACACTACATGACAATTCAGGGGTGGCTTTCTAACCCACCCTATCTATCTCTTAGTTAAATTTTTCACAAGTGACTTTAGCTCTAGTTATCCTGTGACAGCAAGGCATGAAGGCTGCTAACCCTCAGATCCCGGCTCCCACAGACTCCCTTGTAAAGCACAAACCAGCTATTCAATACAACTGAACAGCATTTAAAAGCAGCTTTTGCAATAGCTTGAAAAGTACAATACAACCCTATCAACCCCCTAAACACACAAAACACAATCAGAATCTGTAGTATTTACCTCTAATACAAAAAATATACTGTCAAATGTCTAGAATTTATTTTAAAGAACAGTAAATAGGGAGACCACGTTTTTTCTTTCCATTGTGGCTCTTGACTATAACATCAGCTATGCTATGATTAATAATATCAAAGGACTCTTGAAGAGTTTGCTATAATCTTAAAAGTAGTATTTTTTTTCCTCTTGTTGGAAAGTAGATGTCACTCCTGTTCATACCAGTTTGGATAAGGTGAGAGTAGAGCTGGATTGTATATTAAAAAAATAACTCCTGAATAGTTCTGCAAATAGGAGTGCTGAGTCTGGTTTGCCACTACACGTATTAGAGTTGTTATACACCAAGAGGGTTAGGATTACAGTATTTGTTGGGGAATCCCTAAAGTTTTCACAAATTTTAGCATGATAAATGAATATCCATACAAAAATGCGTGCGTGCTCTTTGTCAGGTTGCTACTTCTCTATATTGAAAAGAGTTTTTCTCACTCCCTGAGCAATTGTCACATGACCAAGTCTGCCCAATGACGGACCACGAATACTCCACATGAACAACCTTCATGGGGAAAATTTTTCAGCAAATACTAACAGGAAAAAAAAGTGAAAATTGTCAATGAATGACTAGCTCTACAACTATGCGAAAAGCGGAGAGTAAATTCCTTAGGGGTGTGTATATAGAGAGAAATCATTCAAATTAGTGACCTAATGGACTAGAAAGACGTGTGTTCAGATCTTTCCTGGTGGTTGTGGACTTTGAGATGAATTCCCAACTAATTACCATTCACACCATAATACAGTCCTTTGTTTCTGCGTGGGGAACACAAACCGAAAAGAAAATTGGCAGCAAAAGCTCACAACTATTTTTATTTTCATGTTTCAACTCCATTTTGTATCAAGGCTGTGCTTTTGGCAGTGGGAAAGCATTATCTGGAATTAAACAATTTACTGTATATTTCAAAGTGTTTCCTGTGGCATTGTCTTTCAAAGAGAAAAAGAAAGGAAGGGACTTTATTATATGATGTATAAAGCTTTTAATCCTCAGAGGCGACCTCTGCTTTATTGATCAAAGCTTAGTATCGTCTCTCAGAATCTGCTGAAAGAAAACTGTGTACAGGCCACATAGAAGGATAATACCTGTTGTCAGAGATAAAAATAGTTCCCTGTTTTTAAAGAAAACTGTGTCAATTCCTTTTCATCCCTTGGAAAAAACAATTTGGGGGTGGGGGGTGGAGTACCATCCTAGTTTTATGGGACTTCTTACACTGGTAAATGAAGTTTGCATTTACATCTACAGAGGCCTTCCTTTCCTTGTGGCTTAAAGGATTTTAATGTAAACTAGTAGGACTGCAAAAGCAATGTTGTAAAAATTGTAAATTAACTTTATGATGCTGTAGTCTGGTGAAGCTGTGAAGTGCACCATTTTGGTCGCATAATTGTAAATCATTTTAAAAGCACAACTATTAGTCTTAAATAAGCCACAGCACTGAATGATCTGGGGAAAAAGTGTTTAGTGGGAGGAAAACACACAAAGGCAGATACTGTACTCAAGTGTTGTAAATTGGACTTGACTTTTTCACCAGATCAGAATCTAGCCCACTAGAGAGAACTTTAAAGTTCTATACAGGATTAAGTCTCCATGTTTTGCTCCCCATAGTTCATTCTTCCTCTCAGAGCAGCCTGGTCTATAGATTAGAGGAGATGATTTAATTTGGGTTCTAATCCTGACTCGGATACTGACTTGTGTCCTTGGTCAAGTCATGAATGGCCAGATTTTCAAAAAGGCTTAGCACCAATCTCGGCATCTAAATAAAGTGTCCAAAGTGCTCAACACCAGAAACTCCCATGGGTCTCAACACATGCTATTTGCATATGAATTATATAGATGATGGTTCTATAGGAATACTGAACTACGATGTATCCTATATCGTCTTTCCATAAAAACAACCCTCTGACAAGAGCCAGCCTCCTGTTTTCTGTAGCATAAAGCACTTCACATAAATTATTTATGCTGTGTAAGTAAAGATGCTGTTAATGAGCTGCTGGATACTTCATTTATGTAACCAAATGGGAGCTGAGATTTTTTTTATCATTTTAAAAATCTGCTCCTTAACTTCAGTTTCTCCATCTCTAAAATGGGGGTAATACACACAAGAAGGGAGGAGACTTGAAGAAATAAGCATATGTCAGTAAAGCACTTTGAAGATGAAAAGTGTTTGCTCATAGATTCCAAGGCAAGAAGGGATTATTGTGGTGGTCTCATCTGACCCCCTATATAACCCAGGCTGTTGAACTTCCCAAAAATAATTTCTAGAGCAGATCTTTCAGGAAAAAAAACAATCTTGATTTTAAATATTATTCCACTGGTTAATTACTAAATGTTTAAAAAAACAAAGCTATGCCTCATTTCCAGTCTGAATTTGTCTAGCTTCAACTTCCTGCCACTGGACTGTGTTGTACCTTTCTCTGCCAGATTGAAGAGCCCATTATTCAATATTTGTTCCCCGTGTAGGTACATATAGACTTTAACCAAGTCACCTCTTAACCTAAATAGATAGACTCAAGGAGCTCAATCGCTGTATGGCATGTTTACTAATCCCTCCATCATTCTCATGGCTCTTCTCTGAACCTGCACCAATTTATCAACATCCTTCTTGAATGGTGGGCACCAGAACTGGACACTCTATTCCAAAGTGTGTTTACCTCTGTATTTGGCAGTGGTGCAATAACTTCTCTACTCCTCTTGACATCCCCGTTTATGTATCTAAGGATTACATTCTCTCTTTTGGCCACAATGTCATCTTGGGAGCTCATGTTCACCTGATTATCCACCACCCTCCTCCCCTACTTCAGAAAACTATCTGATAACATTAACACAAATGATCACAAGGAAAGAATCGCAGTAAAGCATCAGAAAGTATGTCTTCACTGCAGGGTGATTTGCACCCACATCTGGGTTTAGCCTAGTACAGGTAAGAGCAGCCATACTGCGAAAGTCACATACAATTTATTGTCCTGTCACTGCTGTTGCAAACAGCTGTGTTTCTTGCTATGACTCCTGGGGACATATCCCTTGGTGCTGCAGTGGGCTGAGCCGCTTGGATTTTTTTCCCCCTAGTGAATTGTGGAGGAACTTGTCTAACCTGTGCATGTGATAGAATTGTTGGAAGGCACTGGAGGACACTCAGCACTCTAGGAAGTTCAGCCTGAGTCCTTAATGAAAAGGGGGTTACAAGCCCGAGCAAAATTGGCACCTAAGCTCTAATCTATACCCCTAGCTAGGCCAGCTAGCTTGTGTTTAAAGAACCACTAAACTCAAGTGTGAAATGGTGTGAACAGGGAGGGAAGATAGGTCAGGCTTTTGCCTGATTGTTCTAACTCAGCAGAGAAGACATACCTGGACTGTTTTCTGGGGCTGTTCTTGGTTGTGTTCCAGTATTGCTGGGTAAACATCAGTCTAGAGGAGATGATTACTGGGACTCTCTTCTCTAAAACTCTGGTCTGGAAATGCTGAGATTTCCAGCACCTTCCTGCTTTTGAGTGATTTGGAAAAATACTGTCAGTGATGGCATGTCCATTCCTCGTAATGGACAAAACGATGGAAGTGGAGAGGGGCACAAAAATAAGTGACTATATTTTGCAAATATCAAAACGTGTTTTTTGGGGGGTGGGGGTGATTTTACGTATGGAGGAAAGGGGTCAGGAGAGAGCATTTCATCAAAGTGTCTCATTCTGTTGTGACTCTGATATGCTGCCAGATAGGGTCACATTGGAGATAAGCTGGCTAGGAATCTGGTTACCACTTTAACCTCAACTCTGAGATCAGCAGTCAATTCCTTTTTCCTCATTCTGTGGCATTTCCATTTCCAGCTTGCTTGATGTTACAAGGGCATTAGAACCACCGTGCATTTAGAAAAGGTTGGCATTCTTAATTGAAATGACTCTCAAAAGACAAACAAGGAAATCTGGCAAAAATGAGTAAATAGGGTCAAAACCCAAAGGAAACCACACTAGACAGTCTTTTAACTGAGGCAAGAGCCTGAGTTTCATGTATCTAAAAGATTGCAAGAAACTGACTTTCAGAGCTGTTCCTCTTCAGGTGCATAATCTAAAGCCCCCTGAAATCAGTGGTGGCAAGATCATTGACCTCAATGGTCGTTGGATCAGGCTGTAGATTTTTGGTTTATACCCCAGCTCCCTTTAGTATGAAGACCTTCTCCAGAAGTGCTTTTGAATAACTCTCAGTGCATGTTCTCTGAGTTTTCTCTCACTCCCAATAAGGGACCAACTTTTGCTAAACAGACTTCACAGGGCATTCAGTAACCTTATCCACATGATGAATGTCAGGTAAGCAGGGTTCGGCTGCTCGGTGTGGCATTTCTTTTAGAAACAGCTGCAGTTCTATACAGCAAACCCTAAATTTTCTGAGAAAAGCCTTACACTCCAGATTCCCTGTAGCAGCTGCCTCTATCCCCTATATGCTTTGTGTGCATGAGACATATTTGTAAATCAACAAGGAAACGCATTCAGAACATTTGGAATGACAAATACATTACTGCATATAGAGAGAGACTTTAGGAATCTTTAGTTTGATTGCTTTTTCAAATTGGCTTAGGTTAGTTACCAAAATGTGTGAATGGCTAGAAGTCGAGAGAAAAGTTAACAGCTGGAAATATACTCTAGTATGTTTTGAAGAAAACTACAGTACATATTTCTTTTCTCTTGGTGTCATGGCTGAAACTTTTAATCCCTGACTCTTTGAATTTTGTGTCTAGTAACTTCAGTTCCTCCTCTTCTGTATTAAAGAGAGCGCCATGTGCTATGACAAGTGATAGGTTTGCTACTTTCTTGAGGAATAGGCTGGAATTTTGTTAGTCTTTAGCACATTTAAGAGCCATTGCTGCTTCCCATTGCCAAAAGAAAGGTATCTTAAAAAAATAAAAACTCACAATATGTTGCTTGAAATGAAATGCAAGAAATATTTCTCAGTGGGGTTGTCTAAGTATTTATTCTGGACTGCTGAGCAGGGGAAGCAAGGAAGGTTTGTACTGGAGATCAGTGAAAATGAACAGTTACTTGCTAAGTCACTGCTTGGAAGGGGGTTGTTAATTGTACAACCACAACTGCAATTTTATTTGAAGAAATGGCTTCAGATAATCATTAGGGTGCATGTTCTGTAAACTACTTTTTGGTTTGTCAGGCTGCTCCCAGCCCTCTCTCTAAAATCTGCTGGATTATAAAAAATTAATTTCTTGCATCTTCTTGCAACTGTTACAATAAAATGGGCTCCAATGACTGATGCTCCTGAACTACACAGATTTGTGCCCACACCACCAATACTGATGATCTGTTTGCCATAATTGGCACTTGAGCTGATTTAAAACAGATGTCATGGGCAGATCTTGTTCTGCACCATGTCCATTAGAACACACATGAGAGAGACAGCCTTTTTGGTTTGTGTAACTTATTGTAGCTTATTTTTAAAAGATAGGGAACTTTCTCTGGTTTTCCACCGTTTTGTTGTTTTGCATCAACATCACTAAACCAGATGAAATGCAGCAGAGCTCAGATTGTGAAACTCTGCCACAGTTCATAAAACCTTTAGGATGAAAGTGGGCCAATTTCTGGGTGTGCCCTTGGATTTATTGTTTCTGATTGCAATTTTGATTATCAATGTTGGGCTTGGTTTCTATTTCCACCTGAAACCAGGCCAAAGTTACACTGCCTTGATTGACTGTCTAGGCTTAGCCCTGAAATTAGGAGCAATGCAAGAACGTACAAATTTGCTAAAACAGGTGTGGCTATTCCCAGTACTGCAGTTGGTTGTTATAAAAGTGCTGCTTTTTACTGCATTAAACTTGGAACAACTTCACAAAAAAGAGTTTGGGGGACTTTTTGCTATTAGAGGGACCAGGAAAATTCTGCCGCAAATGTGTACGTTAATTACATGATCAAATTTTGAAGTGGATTGGCTGCTTGAGATCGGTTACATACATGAAACTGTATAGGTTCCAATTCCTGGGATGGCTGAATACCCTGGGTCTGATTTTTCTGGAGCCCTGCAATATATGGAGTTCACTTACACCAGTATAAAGCGAATGCACAGTGCTACCACATCAGCATGGTAGTATTTTATACCCTCTTAATTGTAAATTGACAAGGTGCAAGGCAATGGAGAATCAAGCCACGTGGTCAAATCTTGAAACCCAGAGATTCTAGTGGCTCTAAATATTCAATAACTTCTTGGTCATAGAGCATCCCCACTGCCTCCTTTTTATTTTTCTCTGGGTTGCATTACTGTTTCATGATATCTACAGCTTCCCCACCCTCTCAGCCCCTGGGAATCATAGAAAAGTAGACTTTATTTTCAATACTCTGACATGAGTTTTAATTCTGGGAGGATTGTGGAGTTGCAGAGATGATTGCATTTGCCTTGTTACTGTGCTGATTTACTCTGGGGTTTCTTCTGCTCCTCCAAATAAAAAACAAGTGGTAGAAATGAAGGTCTAATTCCCTGTATGCAATGTGCATAAAACCCTTCTTTCCTCCCTGCTAATAGAAATTCGCTAATGTCAAAGTCAAATCTGGCCATCGGTTCTTGGATGGAAAAGAGATGACTAAAGTCCGTTTTGCCCGCTGTAGCTGAAGTCGGTCTCCTCAATCGGAGTTTCTGTAATATTTGAGACTTTGGAGTGTGTCCGTCCTATCTCTTCCAGAGCACAGGCAAGAGAGTCAAGGTCACCATCATGCTGATGTCGGGCTTCCCACAGGTCCAGAATGACAGCAGATGGGCTGCTTTGTGTAGCAAAGTAAGAGAGATTCCTAAAAAAAAAAAGGGGGGGGGGCAAGGTAAAACAAAAGGATTAGAAAGGAATTTATGCTGTTACCTCTGTGAATGTGAAACTGACCTTCTGTCTGTCATGTCTTGCTACAGATACATTTTTAGACAATGAAGTGAACTTCATGGACATTAAAGAATCTGGCAGCTGTCCCTCAAAATGCCAATTTTCTTTACAATCTAGCTTTGTTTCTCTAAAACAATTTGAGACCCCCACCCCCAAAAATACAGGAGTTGAATAAGTGGGAGGGAGTAGCACCACAGGGAAATGCATTGCTGTGCCATGGGCTCAGTTTATCAGAGGAAGGATAAATGAAGAGGTGTGCGTATAATAAGAATTTACCTATACTGCCTTGTCGAGTTGATTTGCTGCCTAAATTATGTAGCATTAGTGGCCATGGCAAACTTCATATATGTAATATATTTGTGTGTATACAATTGAGTGTCAAGAAATTGACTTCTTACTGATATCGGTGGTGATGAGTTATGGGTATCATTTGTTGAGCTGGGACTCTTCACTTGTACATTTTGACTTTCTTAAAAGATACATGCTCATGATTTATGGAACTTTGTTCTGCAAACTGGTTTTTAAATGTGTATTGTCCTAAGCCTCTGCCATGATACCTCAGTTTGACACATCCACTTGTATATTTGCTTTTCAGACAATTATCCGCGTATATCTATGGTGCTGACACACACACACACAAAAAGATTAGGTACATGTATATACACACAAGTGCAAGGAGAGGAAAGTGATTAAATCATAGAATAGAAATGAAATGGTACGGTTTGATAGACCTATTTATTTCTATAATGAAATGTCAAAACTGTAACTCAGATGCTTATTCCAAGTACTGCTGGATCATTTCAGTAGACTGCAATTTCATATGCTGCCTTTCCCACTGGATTTTTTCTAATGCGAATCCACTCATCTGATGAAACAGTCACGCATCTTCCCTAAAATTTAAAAGGCTCGCATCCCAATTATTACATACCATTGAACTCCCCTCCGCTATTGCGGACAACAAAGGAGCTTGGCCACCAGGAGGCAATCCTCTTAAGTAATTACCCATAGATCTTTATCACACAATTCCTGCCAAAATGTTATGACTAAACCTTCTGGTATTGGATTTTAAATCAATATTTACTGATGAAAGCCTGCTGAAAAAAAATCTAACCTGATAATGAATCAACACCCACATCAGGTCATCTTTGCTCAGTTCCACCTGTGCATGTGAGAAAAGCCCTTGCTGTATCCTATAGCAGCTGAGGGAAGCATTTCCCTTGCTGAGATTATTTCAATTTAAGTAACTGTACAGTTTGTCCTAATGACCCAACCCCCACTTGCAAACTAGAGTGGAGTTAATTTAAACTAACAAAGCACATCTGCACTTTTTATTTCTCTTACATTCAAAGGTGGAAATGGAACTTCCTATAATCCCCCTTCTCCAAACAAAGCATAGTATAGCTGAGTAATTTATCATTTTAGGCACAGCTAGAAAAACCTTTGCTCAAATGTTTGCCACCAAACACCTGCTGTTCCCTCTAAGCTGTACCCGTGTGCGCAATTTGCACAGAAGAAATTTTTTGCACGCATGGCCTGTCAAAAATTAGAGGGAACATTGCACAGGGGTAGAAAAAGAACAGGCAAACCCCACTTCTTTTCACAGGTTTTTTTGTTTGCAGTATGTACAACGCTTTTTTAAATGGCAGAATGTTATACAGGAATAGTGAACTGTGTGTGTATAGACAGAGATGACTAATTCTACTTCACTATAGGGATTTTTTTATATTAAGTGACTTCTGTACATTGTCAGGTGTAGATTAATATCCATCTCAGAGTTAAAGCCAGATTGTTACTCATCTAGAATAATACCTGGCTTGATGAGTAGTTCCAATGAAGTCACTATGCTACTTGCTGAGTAAGATACTAACTTTTTTTATATATTAAAAAAACAACTTTGTGTGTCTCTCTCTGACACCCCATCTTGGTATGATAGTCTCTCCTGCTCTCTTCCCCACCTTACTGCTACCACAGAGTTTCCATTTAACCCTGGGTTCTGAGAGTCACTGCCTTGGAAAGACGGAAAGTCCGCATTTGTGTGTATGTGAACGAGTGGCTGTACTTTAAAATTGCCAGATCACTGCCTGCAGACAAGTTGTTGTATAAAAGGCAGGTGTACACAATGAATGTTAGCATCAGGGCTTTGATGCACAATGTAGAGTTTCAGAGTAGCAGCTGTGTTAGTCTCTAAGGTGCCACAAGTACTCCTGTTCTTTTTGCGAATACAGACTAACAAATTTGAGCATAAGCTTTCGTGAGCTACAGCTCACTTCATCGGATGCATTCAGTAGGGAAAAAAAAGTTAGCAAAAATACCCTTGCAGTTAAAGTAGTGTACAGTGACCTTGTTCATGCTTGTTGCTATGCTGGTGTGCCATTGGTGTATTGTAGACTGGAATAATAACTATGGCTCAGGTAAATGCTGTGTTCTGTCTGCTGCCAATGCTGGAATCACTCTTTCCAGTAGTAGTAAAAATCATGCAAAAGAAAAAACAAAGTGAAGCCCCATGTATTTGTTTGTTCCAAAAATATATCTCCATGTAAATTGCAGTGTGCTAGTCATTTCAAAGAGACAGACACCATTCTGGGATGTATTGGCAGGAGTGTTATATGCAAGACCTGAGAAGTAATTCTTCTGCTCTACTCAAGCCTCAACTGGGGTAGTGTGTCCAGTTCTGGGAGGATGTGGAGAAAATCCAGAGAAGACTGAAAAAATGATTAAGGTCTAGAAAACATGACCTGTGAGGGAAGATTGAAAAAATTTGGGTTTGTTTAGTCTGGAAAAGAGAAGACTGGGGGGACGGGACATTGTAACAACCTTTTACATACTTGAAAACTGTTACAAAGAGGAGGGAGAAAAATTGGTGCTCTTAACCCCTGAGGATAGGACAAGAAGCAATGGGCTTAAATTGCAGCAAGGGAGATTTAGCACTGGAATAAATTGCCCAGGGAGGTTGTGGAATCTCCATCATTGGATATTTTTAAGAGCAGGTTAAACAAGCACTGGTCAGGAGTGGTCTAGATAATACTTCCCTCTGCCATGAGGCAGGGGACTGGACTCGATGACCAGTCCTTCCTTGCTGAAGGAATTGGCGGCTGTGATTGCAGAGCCCTTGGCCATTATCTTTGAAAACTTGTGGCGAACGGGGGAAGTCCCGGATGACTGGAAAAAGGCTAATGTAGTGCCAATCTTTAAAAAAGGGAAGGAGGAGGATCCTGGGAACTACAGGCCGGTCAGCCTCACCTCAGTCCCTGGAAAAATCATGGAGCAGGTCCTCAAAGAATCAATCCTGAAGCACTTACATGAGAGGAAAGTGATCAGGAACAGTCAGCATGGATTCACCAAGGGAAGGTCATGCCTGACTAATCTAATCGCCTTTTATGATGAGATTACTGGTTCTGTGGATGAAGGGAAAGCAGTGGATGTATTGTTTCTTGACTTTAGCAAAGCTTTTGACACGGTCTCCCACAGTATTCTTGTCAGCAAGTTAAAGAAGTATGGGCTGGATGAATGCACTATAAGGTGGGTAGAAAGCTGGCTAGATTGTCGGGCTCAACGGGTAGTGATAAATGGCTCCATGTCTAGTTGGCAGCCGGTGTCAAGTGGAGTGCCCCAGGGGTCGGTCCTGGGGCCGGTTTTGTTCAATATCTTCATAAATGATCTGGAGGATGGTGTGGATTGCACTCTCAGCAAATTTGCAGATGATACTAAACTGGGAGGAGTGGTAGATACGCTGGAGGGGAGGGATAGGATACAGAAGGACCTAGACAAATTGGAGGATTGGGCCAAAAGAAATCTGATGAGGTTCAATAAGGATAAGTGCAGGGTCCTGCACTTAGGATGGAAGAATCCAATGCACCGCTACAGACTAGGGACCGAATGGCTAGGCAGCAGTTCTGCGGAAAAGGACCTAGGGGTGACAGTGGACGAGAAGCTGGATATGAGTCAACAGTGTGCCCTTGTTGCCAAGAAGGCCAATGGCATTTTGGGATGTATAAGTAGGGGCATAGCCAGCAGATCGAGGGATGTGATCGTTCCCCTCTATTCGACACTGGTGAGGCCTCATCTGGAGTACTGTGTCCAGTTTTGGGCCCCACACTACAAGAAGGATGTGGATAAATTGGAGAGAGTCCAGCGAAGGGCAACAAAAATGATTAGGGGTCTAGAGCACATGACTTATGAGGAGAGGCTGAGGGAGCTGGGATTGTTTAGTCTGCAGAAGAGAAGAATGAGGGGGGATTTGATAGCTGCTTTCAACTACCTGAAAGGGGGTTCCAAAGAGGATGGCTCTAGACTGTTCTCAATGGTAGCAGATGACAGAACGAGGAGTAATGGTCTCAAGTTGCAATGGGGGAGGTTTAGATTGGATATTAGGAAAAACTTTTTCACTAAGAGGGTGGTGAAACACTGGAATGCGTTACCTAGGGAGGTGGTAGAATCTCCTTCCTTAGAGGTTTTTAAGGTCAGGCTTGACAAAGCCCTGGCTGGGATGATTTAACTGGGAATTGGTCCTGCTTCGAGCAGGGGGTTGGACTAGATGACCTTCTGGGGTCCCTTCCAACCCTGATATTCTATGATTCTATGACCTCTCAAGGTCCCTTCCTATGATTTATTGTGCATGGACTAGTTAAAAAAAACAAACCAGAGGCAAACTGGAGTTGGAAAGACATGCCATTTCTCAGTAAGGTAGGGTCAGCTATTCCAATTTGAGATCCTAACCTGTGCTCAAACTGGGAGCTCGGTTGCTTCAAGTGATTGGCTGACATTAATAGAAAACTAGTTTAAAAACAGCAAAAATTTGAATGGGAGCTTGTTTTATGGAGAAGCACTGTTGATTAAAACAGTGTGTTTCATTAGCAACCCCTGTGCTTTCAAATTCCCAATAATAGACACTGACATCATACACTTCACAGAAGGACAACGACTGCTCCTAAGGGAAGATCATCTACCATGCTCTGCCAGTGCATCCTTATTTCCTCTAGCCTATTCTTCGGATGCTAATTTTAAATGAGTTTCCATCCCACCCCATGGATTATTATTCTAGTCTCAAAGTCAAATGAATATATGTAGATTTGTTTTTTATAGCACAGACTACCTGAGAGAAACTATCAAATAGTCTCTAATGAACAGGAAACAAATACTTTTTGAGGAGGCACTAAGTTGTAATGTTTTCAATTCCCCCTTGGTACCATGAAAAACATTAATGTCTTCCATATTGCACTGGTTTCATTTAATGAAAGCCACTTATGTGCCCAAAAGCAAGTAATTGGAGAGACAAAAACTGCACTTGATTCAGTCAAGTTTTCATCTGAAAACCAGACTGAATCGACTCTGTGGTATCTAAAAAACTGCAGAGCAGCCTCTGGTCTCTCACACAGCTTGTTTCTGAATTTTCTCCAGAAGTGACGCCTGGTTTAGTTTAACATGAATCCTGCTTGTACAATATGTGACTTTGGTGAATACAGCTCTGCAGTCCCTAAGAACCCAATGAATCATACTTTTCTCCTTCACTAAGTGCATGATGGTTCAGTCTTACCTGGTTTCATGACTTTAGAAACCCGTGAAGAATAATCCGGTAAGGAGCTCAGTCTGACCTGACTTTGTTGGTGTTTTACTTAGGGCTAGATCCTACAAAGGATAATGTGAGAAAGCAGTGCACTGAGCCACTTGTAGGTTTGCTGCTGAGTGTGGTGCTTTAGTTAATTATGAAGTACGAGAATGGAAGTTTCAGGCCTGAACGAAGGTTTTATTTCAGAGATACAGATCATAAAGTATGTTGTGCAAAGATACTTTCATTCTTTGTCTACTTACAATGTGTCTGTACAGCCCCTAGCACAATAAGATCTTGCTTGGAGCCTCTGGATGCTATCCTAATACAAACAATGAACAATACAAGTTGCCTTAGAAACTGGGATCAGGGGAAGAAGTCATGTGAGCCACCAATAGTCAGAAATACCTGTTAATCACTGCAACAAGATACCAGGGAGGTCAAGAGTTTAGCGGACTTTACATTTAAAAAAAAAAAGTAGAAGGGCAATAAATCCTCATGCCATAAGAGAAACACTAACTGATGGAGGTTAGGAAGGAATTTTCCTCATGGGCAGGTTGTTCTATATTTGTCCATGAGGTTTATTGCACTGAAGCAGTTGGCAGTAGTAACTGTTGGGGAAAGCTACTAGAGTAAGTGAGTCACTGCTTTGGCCTAGGCTGGCAAGTCCTGTGCTGAGTGAGCAGCGTCTCCTAGTTCACACCACTTGCACTCACTGGATTATGCCTGCTTCTGGGCACTGAATGGAACACACAGCAGTGCCAACGTAGACATTTTCTCACCCTGTTGAAGGCTGGTTTGCGTTTCTCTGCACAAGTGTTCAGTGGCTACTCTGAATGGAAGGGTGAATTTGTTTTGCCAGGAAGACTACTTTATCACAATGATCTCAATCTGTGCAGCAGTGCTCCACTCATTAAATAGGTTAATTCTGCTGACTTCTCATTTTCTACTATGGCTAGACACCCAAGGTAACTAACTTAAAGCTCTCTGGGGCAGGGATCATCCTTTTGTTCCATGTTTGTATAGCACAAGGGAGTCATGGTCCATATCTGGGGCTCCTATGGTAATACAAACAACATTAATAAGCTGGTTATTACAGTGTTCTTGATAAGTGGAAGAAAATATTGTCTAAAAGCCACAGCATTAACTGGTGTGTGTGTGTGTGTGTCTGTGTGTGTCTGTCTATCTACTCTCTCCTAGAAAGGTTAATGTCTTATAAAAACCCCAATGTATTAATTTCTTTGATTTCTCAATCTTTATTTACTCAACTGATCCTGACAAAATGCCTCTCTTCATTGTGACTCTACTAAAAAGTGACTCAAGCACCCACTGTGAATGAACCAGCATGTTCTCCAAGCCACTGTTTGTTTAATGGATAACTTGCATTTAATATTTATGGGTTTTTTTTAGCTAGTCAGCCAGCTATAAATGGGCTAAGCACCCTGCACAAAAGAGGATGAACATGACACTCAGCTACAGTGGTCACTAATGCATTGACCCAAGTGTATTTCTGAAGCAAATGCAGGCATATAATACCATGTGCACACTCTAAATCATCCCTTCCTTAGTAAAAGCTCATAAGCAACAAGCTCCTCCTTTTGTGAGTACCAACTCTATAACAAAGAAATATGAGGAACAACCCACTGTTGGAGCAAGGGAGATGTCTAAAAGGTTTTATAAATAAAAAACCAAGCTGAGAAGTATTTTCCAAGTAGGAGCAGTTTAAATGAAAACCAGCTCTACGCTGTAAGTATTGAAAATGGGAATGTGAGCTTCACCTAGATTGGGGGGCAAGGTGGGAATTAGCACAAGGACTACCCTGAATGTCAGCTATACAGAGTGCTGCAAAGTTAGGTGAACTATTGGGTGGTTTAGATCTAAGATTTAGGCTTTATAAAAACAAATTCTGCAAAGACTTTCCACTAAAAAGTCAAGAGTTACCATACACTGTCAAGCATTTGTAGGCTAAAACACTCTTCATCAGATAAAGTCTAGTCCTTGTGGCACCTTAGAGACTAACAAAATTATTTGGGCATAGGCTTTATTTCCTGTTCCTAACTACAGGGAAGGTGTATCTTAGAGCAAACCGCATTTGTCTGAGCCCCCTCCCCCCCCGCAATGTAGTACCTGATTCCTCACATGGATATAGTGAAGCCAAGAAAATAATCTCTCAAGTCCTCATTTGTAAAATGGGAGGCTAATAAGTGACTTACTAAGAGCATAGGTGGCAGAACTAGTAACTGAGCCCAGATTGCTGGAGTCCCACTCCAGGGTCTTAACCATCCTGCTTCTCACTAGCTTTCTTAAATTTTGCTTTTATTAGACCAATGTAAACAAGTTATTTGGTCATATTTAAATATTCTCCTGTACTATTTTCATGAGAAGCAGAAAGTAAGACTGTGACTTTTCCACTTGGACTAAACAAGCAAGCAGCATAAATTTTGATATTTCCCCGCCCTAGTTCTCTCACGTTTAATAATGCTGTACTAGTGGTAGCACAGATGGGGAATTTTTTTAAACATACGTTTGTCAGGTTAAAAAAGCATCAGTTAATGTAATTTTTTCTTCGCATTCCAATTCAAAATAGTCTGTGGAGAGAAGAGGCCAAACAATTTTTTCAGTGTGTGTCAAACCCTAGGGGACATATCATAGCCTATCTTTGTATCATACAGCAATGTAGAAATCTCTCTGCCTTCTGCAATTGCCTATTCTGCTAAGACACCATGTGTATGTGTTGGAGAAGATGTTCCAGAACATAGATAACTTGGAAGGTCAGACTTCCTTTAACATCATGCAGGATTGGCCCAAAACAGCAACCGTTTTCTCCTCCAGTTAAACTATAGTAATTATTTGAATATCTTTTATACAAGCAAACAGGGAAAAAAAAATCACAGCAGCAGATTATTCCTATTGTGTATATAAATGTTCGCCTTTCATTACCTGTTGATGCTGTTTTTCTGTGCTAACATCTGCCAGTCTTTGCCTTTAGCATTAGGTGTGTCAAATGTCGCACATATTCTCTGTCTAATGGAGTATGGGATTTTGAAGGCTTTTGGACCAGTTTGTGCAGGGAAGTTGCTGTCCTCACGTGCAAACAAAGTGATGGTTTCTCTCTCATTCTACACAAAAGATAAAAACAAAACTGTTAATAGGTCAGTTGGTATCTAAGGTCCTTTTATAGTACACGTATGCTGTCTAGCACCCCTTTGAGGTACATCATTGCTATTATCCCATTTTATAGATTGTAGTCCACCTCTGACGACATCCAATTTGTTTTGATTGCAGGTTGCATTATCACTAGTGATGATATTTGGTTTGGAGGCAGAGAGAGCCCAGCTTGATCTGGAGATCAAGTTGATGCTGTCAGCACTACAAAGTGGCACCAGACCCTGACAGAACAACAGATGCATATGTAAGTCCACTGCTACAATGACCAACCCTGCCCCTCACATGTGGTATACCTCATCCAGTGCAATGATTGCCCCAATACCAATTATGTGGGTGAAATCAGACAATCACCCATGAGTGAACGCTTTTCATAAAGTGATCACTCTATATCTGACCTACCAGTCCTCATAGGAAACCTGCGAACTTAAATTCATTTCTGTGCTAGACACCAAAAATGATGGATTGAGCAGACACACTCTGGCTTAGTACAACAATCTGTAACCCACTAATCTCCTCTTTGTCCTATGACAGCAGAGGTGTTAACAGGCCACTCTACCTTGAATGGTCTCTTGCTAACTAAACAATCTGTTCCAACTTACATTTTCTTGTGATGCTGGGAGTTTCTTTCCCAGAACTAAAGAAGAGCTCTGTGTGGCTCAGAAGTCAGTTCAATAAAAGATATTACCTCGTCTCTCTAATATCCTGGGCCTGACACAGCTACAACTATACTGCATATTATAAAGTCTGTTATTTCCAGATCATATTGCCTCTGTTTTACAAATGCAAATACAACTATACTAGTTTTTCTGACTTAATTCACATTTCAACAGGGTGTCCTCTTCCCTCTGCCATCTTCATATCTTTTCAGTTGGAGACTTTAAACTGTACAGGTCAGGGACTGTCTGGTTTTGTAGACATCCAAATTGAGGCCCTACTGGATGCATAAATACTATATGAAGATACTAGTATCATCACTATAATTTAATATTTATGAAGCATCCATGCAAAGTAATAGGAATGTTGTAGATACATTACTGTTCTTCTGCATGTTTAATTTAAACAATCAGAAAAGGTGGATTTTCATACCCTGCACTTCTGAGATAAGCCACTGCTGTGGGAATTGTAAAGCAATGAGAAGTTCAGTCCCCCCAGTCAAATTAGCCTCATCCTTCCATCACCTTTGGAGATAGAGAACATTCTAAATATGGCAAGTTTTCTTAGTCTAACATGTACCTGGGGTTTATGGACAGCTAGTCCTCCTCAAAAAAAAAAAACCACCACTGCAACATTTAACTGAGGAAAAATAGATGACAGAAATCTGCAAGAAGTTATGGCAAATAAGTGGTGGTAAATAATTGATCTGAAATTAGGGCAATCACAATACTGTTGGACTGAGTCATGCAGGGGGAAACAGAGACGCAAGAAAAATCCCCAATAGCATACAAGGGAGATATGAAAAAATTACTCCTATTTATTATCTGTGTGCTCCATTATGCTAGATGCTGTACAGACACAGTCCAGTGGCCTGAAGAGCTTACAATGTAAATTGACATGACAGAAAATGCCTCCATTAGCCCTATTTTATAGGTGGGAAACTGAGGGTACAAAGAGATTAAGTGACTTTCCCATGCAAGGAGTCTGTGCTGTAGCAGAGCTAGGAACTGAACTCAGAGTCCCACTCCAATGCATTCATCACAATGTGTAAATTGTTGCTCTGTACTTGTAAGAAACCGCTGTTCTCATATCCTTGAAAGTTTCAACATTCTCTGTCTAATATTGATAACCTCTTCCACAATTCATATTCTTTCTCTGAAATCCAGCACTAAGACTATGTATTATACATATCACAAGGCTTCATAGGAGAAGCCTGATTATTCAGGACAGGTCCTTTTCAATGCTGATCACAAACAAACTCTTGTTGAACATTAATGCAAATCGAGACACAGCATCTATCAGGTGTTTTTAAAAAATACCTGTTAGCCCTGAACATGATGATCTGTAAGACTTTGAATGCCCAAAATAAAAATCCAGCACTGAATCCACATGATAAAGCCACAATCCTGCAACAGCTAACCTCATCTAGAGGGGGAGGAAAAGATAGCCTTGTGGCTAAAACACTTAAATCTGTCCATGCCTCATTGCATTCATCTGCACAACACAATGTGCCTTACCTCTTCCCCTTTGAATACCTACTTACTTCAGGCCAATCTATCATTGGCACAGTAAACTATCGTTGTGTGGTGGTATTACTTATTGTTGACCACCTCAGTTCAATGACTGGTGTGGGTGTGTAAATAAACCAAGTTACTTTTATAATATACCCAAACTCTGCATCAAAGACCTCTCCTTCACTGAGCTGAAAAGCAGCAGCTCTCCAGAGGGGAAATGCTGGCTACAGATATAAAGGCAACACTATTTTACATGGGGTAAACTGAGGCAGGGTTGTCTCTAATGTTACACAGCAACTTAGTGACAGAACTAGATGGAAAAAAAGTTACCTCTAGAATAGATGTCTGGATCTGTAGGATCTGCTCATGGCCCTTGACTTGCCGAACACAGATCTTGCAGGACAGGTGTGTGGTTGCGGGAGTGTAACGCTCCAGTGAAAAGGCACAGTGCAGTGGCTGCTGGTTACTGCACCACACACGAGAGAAAGGAACTTCCTGTGAAAGAAATACATCCCAAAGGGGAGAGAAGCTGTGACAACTGCAAAGCAGGAGACAAATAATAATTATATACACGATTTTGCTGGAATTGCTTTTGTAATAATGTCCCTGTGAATGTCGAGTAGCACAAAACTAATTAATGTCAATTCCAATTGAAAACTGCAATGTTAAAATTACTGCAAGCTTAAATTTCACTCAGCGACATGGATGACGAGAGAGAATTAAACTTTATTTTTTTTTAAACTCCTCTGAGTGAAATACATTTATTACCCCCATCAGACTCCAGAATTCCAAATTCTTGCCACACCCTGGAGCTCTCTAGTTTTCACAATAAGCATTATAGAATCCTTGAAACTGGAGATGGAAAAGACCCTTCCCTTAGGTCAACTAGTCTTCCATGAGCCAGTGCAGGATCAATCCGCACAGCACATTTTCCAGTGCCACCTTTAGTCCAATTTTAAATCTGAGTGATGGGGCTTCAGCCACTTCTCTTGAGAGACTTATATACAGCACATTACACCTCACAGTTAGGCTAAAGTAGAAAGGAAAACAGGTTGAATGCAGGAGACATTTCCCTATCTTGTTTTTTTCTTTTTGGACCATCTCACACTGCTCCTTTTTCAGAATTAATACCATCTATGAACAACACAGCCATTACTGTAATGGGTCAGTATAAAACTTCAGGTATTCCTGGCTACCCTGATTTCCTAGGACAATGAGGGTCTGGATATGCGCAGGAGAGCACATGCCCAATAGGAGCAATTAGAACTTTAGTGTTGTGAAAGGGATCCAAAGAAAACTATTACCCCACTCAGGGAAAGTTATTACAGGAGTCTTATATCCTTGCCTTGCAATCATCTAAACAGGGAAAAAGAAAAGGAGTACTTGTGGCACCTTAGAGACTAACCAATTTATTTGAGCATAAGCTTTCGTGAGCTACAGCTCAGCTCACGAAAGCTTATGATCAAATAAATTGGTTAGTCTCTAAGGTGCCACAAGTACTCCTTTTCTTTTGCGAATACAGACTAACACTGCTGTTGCTCTAAACAGGGAAAGTAATTCAAACAGTCCATTAATTTAAAAATATTTTAAAGTCACAACAAATTTACGAACTAGAAAGTGTGTGTGTGTGTGTGTGTGTGTGTGGGGAATAAGCATTAAATGGCTCAGATGAGGCATTATCTTAACATAAAGGAAGAGAATTGGGTTTCAAAGGCAGATTTAAATGTATTATTTTGCACCAGTGTTGGTTACCCTGCCTGTGTTCTCTTTAAATTTTAGCTCTGTAAATACTGAAAGAAAGACTTGATTTAAGAAGTGGGCGGAGCTGGCCACTGAAAGAAAACAGAAATCAGATTTAATTTGGTCATACTTAATATTATGGTTCCATTTGTAAAGCATTAATAAATTAATTGATGCTAAAGCATATTATAGACATGAGTGTGTTTTAAATGGCTATACTCATAGATATGATGGTCAGAAGGGACCATTATGATCATCTAGTCTGACCTCCTGCACAATGCAGGCCAGAGAATCTCACCCACCACTCCTGCAATTAACCTCTCACCTATGTCTGAGCTATTGAAGTTCTCAAATCATGGTTTAAAGACTTCAAGGTTCAGAGAATCCTCCAGCAAGCGACCTGTGCCCCATGCTACAGAGGAAGGTGGAAAACCCCCAGGGCCTCTTCCAATCTGCCCTGGAGGAAAATTCCTTCCTGACCCCAAATATGGTGATCAGCTGACCCCTGAGCATGTGGGCAAGATTCACCAGCCAGATACCCAGGAAAGAATTCTCTGTAGTAACTCAGATCCCATCCCATCACAGGCCATTGGGCCTATTTACCATGAATACCTAAAGATCAATTAATTGCCAAAATCATGCTATACCATCGTACCATCTCCTCTATAAACTTATCGAGTTTAATCTTGAAGCCAGATAGGTCTTTTGCCCCCACTGCTTCCCTTGGAAGGCTATTCCAGAACTTCACTCCTCTGATGGTTAGAAACTTTCGTCTAATTTCAAGTCTAAACTTCCCGATGGCCAGTTTATATCCATTTGTTCTTGTGTCCACATTGGTAGTGAGCTTAAATAATTCCTCTCCCTCTCTGGTGTTTATCCCTCTGATGTATTTGTAGAGAGCAAGCATATCTCCCCTCAGCCTTCTTTCGGTTAGGCTAAACAAACCAAGCTCCTTGAGTCTCCTTTAAGAAGACAGGTTTTCCATCCTACCATAGGCTTTGCACCTCCTGCCATTACAAAGACAAAAAGCAACACAATCAGCTCACCTCCTTCTCCCTAATACACAAAGAGGGATCTCACATCAGTAGAAGATGTTATAGATGACTATAAGCAACCATTTAGCTGCTGGACTCTAATCAAGTGTTTATAATTTAATCCTCATTAAATCATGTATTAAGCCTCTTATAAGCTAATTATAAATTGAACCTTAACAAAGTGTGATCTTTAATATTTCATTTCAGTGGAAAACACATGAGCTACTCTTCCTTACCTCCCTTCTGTACACCAGTTCTATCCAAGAGGAGCCCCTTTTTCATCAGTAGATAAGACTCGGTGCATGCACAGAAACCTATATCCCTATGAAACTAATTATATGATGATACTTTGTACATCTACCGCCCGCTTCCATTGGAGACATCAATTCACTTTCCAAACAAAAATATCATTGCGCCTTTCTGAAGGCTAATACAGATTAGAGATCATTTTACTCACCCCTGAAATGCAGCTAACTCTGCATCTTCTCAAGACTGTCAGGGTTTACACAAAATGATGCACTAAGTAGTAATTAGAAGAGCTATCTTAGCTCCTGAGTCCGTAGCAGTAGCAAGATACCAATGGTGATAAAGAAAACATTAAAAAAATATTAAAAATGGAGCAACTGTAATTAGATTTTTTCCAGAGTAATCATCTTTGCTTTCATTTGGAGTGGAGAGGGACTCATGTGGGAACTCACTGAGCTGAGAAGAATTATGTGAAAAGTAATACAAGAGGACAAAGTATTGTGAAGTTATGAGTGTTGTGGAAACATTTTTAGTTTGATTCCCCATTATAATTAGGCTCCTAGCAGATGGAGAGAATGTAAATCATCTCCTTTCACGAGACAGGCTCTGGATCCTCCAAGACACAGAAGGTGCTGTGAAAAACAGCTGCTTGTTACTTAAGGAAGGTGGCTGTCTGGCTTCATACCTTGTTGGTCTGAGCTTTATCCTGATCTGACACTCACTGTCTAGAGGTGTTTCCCTATCATTTGTGAAAGTGGTGGGAGGGAGCCTAAGCTTTAAGTGTCTGCTTCTGTGGGATAGCCAACATGACCAAATGCAGCTGGTATATTACAGGAAAACGCTCCCCCTGATACTGTTGGATCTTTTGGGGGATTAACCTCTACTGCTTTTCCTTTTGATTCACAATTTGTAAAAAGCATCCTACCACAGGCTTTGCGCCTCCTGCCATTGCAAAGACAAAAAGCAACACAATCAGCTTACCTCCTTCTCCCTAATACACAAAGAGGGATCTAACATCAGTGTGCTTGCTGGGCACGACTCTGGCAGTGCACCATGGGGTGACACTTTATGATGACACATTGCCATGGCATTCGGTTACTTGATAGAAAGATTTTCTAAACTGGAAACCCGGATACGGGTTCCTCCTTCCTCTGAATTTCAAGTGGGCGGACCTGAGAGCCCATATACATACTGCCCCGCCTCTATATTTTCTGATTCAGGTTCAACATCCTGTTTTCCAGGCAGTTGTGCAGGTGACTGTTGCAAAACACAAGTTAAAGCAGACACAGTCTAGGCAAACCTGGTGGTCTTAGGGCATCACAAAAGCTACCATAAGGGAGATGGGGCACAGCTTTCAGCACTCCCAGACCATGCTGCATTGGGATCTCATCATTAGGCAGGAATCGGGTGCCTTTTTTGCCTGACAGGAGCTGTGCGCTGCTCTGTCTGGGTGCTAAGTATGACATGGACATGCGCCTTATCTCACTCCCACTTCCAAGCCTCTTGCATACTGCCCACTCTGCGAGGAACAAAATCCCTGTCTGCTTATGAAGCCACCACTGGGTCATCATTCAAATCCCTTCCAACTTTGCCACGTGCTCTCCAAGAACTGAATTATTTCTCTCTCTCTCTCTCTCTCTCTCTCTCACACACACACACACACACACACAAAATTGAATGGAACAATCAAGATGCACACACCAAACCCAATTATCTGCAAGTTAGGAACATGGGAATTGCCAGTCTGGATCTGCCCTAGGTCCATCTATCCAGTGCTACATTTAGCTCCTGAGTCAGTAGCAAGATACCAATGGTGATAAAGAAAACATTAAAAAAATATTAAAAATGGAGCAACTGTAATGAGATTTTTCCAGAGTAATCATCTTTGCTTTCATTTGGAGCACTAAATGTAGCATTTATAGACTTACTTGTGTGTAAAAACCCGCAGGAGGCAGACATGGCATAATATACTTCCCACAGTATGCCTCATTCTGGTCTCTGATGTAAGAGATTGGTTTACAGCCTGAAGTATAAGATTTTATAATCCGTATCTGAGGTATCAATAGCAGTCATCCTCCTCTTCCACAAAGTCCGTTACCTTCCCCTTGTTGGGTCACATCTACAAAGATTGTAAGTTCTTTGGGACAGGGTCTTTTAATAGCTCTGTAAAGTGCCAAGCACACACTGAGTGCTGTCAGCATGAGCCTCTTTCAGTCCTCCTTGGTTGGGGGGAAAATGTTGAGGGTGGGACATGAAATAAAAAGGGAGTCAACATTGGAGAGAAATTTGCAGAACCCTGGAGAAACAGATCTTAGGGCTCGGGCTCACGCTTGGGCTTTTAGAGGACAGAAATTGGTGACATTTATTTGTTCATGCAGGGCCCAAACCTAAGCTGTCAGATGATCTAAAGATTCATCACAGACCACGTTTCACTGAGCAGAGAATATGAAGTTAGTGCAAATTGTGCTGCAGTTCCTATTAAAAAATAATAATAATTATTTCTCAGCCATCCAAGTTGTTCAAATTACACACAATTATAAAATGCAAATATTTATTTGGCTTCAGTATCATCCTGTCAAATCCATTTCAATGACAAAGGTTTTGCAGACATTTTTGTTTGCCGCCAGTGTGGCGAGAGTGGTTAATCTGAGCACTACATGTAAAATTCTGCAGGTTCCTGATCCCATCCATCCCAGTCTGCACTCATTACTTAAATGCTGCTATCTGGGATATGACTCCCTCATCTGATATTTTTATCTCTCAGCAATACATTTAATAGTTATTTTGGAGGGTGCCACTCGCATTAGATCCAGCGAAGTGAGGCCCTTACAAGCCATAAAGATAAATATGGAGAAATTTGCATGGCTATCAGGACTTATTTTAACAGCACCCTGCAGCTCAATTTGGCTTGGAAGCGCCAGAATATTGCTTGCCAGCAGAGTACACACATACCTAGGTTTAACACACCATAAACAATGTATTTATTCATAGAAATTGTACGTGGCATTAGAGAAAGTGCTGAACCACACACAAAATGCTTTGGGGCCTCCAAGTAACTCTCACCACTTTGCACATACTCACATCCAGCAAGGAGATAATATCCTAAAGACATCATTCTGTAGAAATAAACAACCAGAAATAACTCTCACCAAAGTCTTGAAATACACAGAAACATGGGGAAGAGAGTTGGAAAGATCCCAGTGGGTCATCCAGATTATCCTTCCCTGGCTAGACTTTTATCATCCAGTCTAATTTTAAATGGCCGATTCCTTCTCTCTTATGTAACTGCAGCCCCCCACTGCAGATGTCCATGCAATAAGCCACATCAGTGCTAAAATGTAGAATTCTGTGAACATTGAAACTACAAGCATTTGCACTGACTGCTCAGTATAGGAGTATGGGAACATACAGCCCTCTGAACAGTAGCATTATCTACCACTAACGTTGTTGAAATGAGTTGTTTTGCTGCACTAGCTGTGACCACGGGGACTGAATTCTCTCCATTGTAATGTGTTGGCTTTGCTGTAGGTGCCAGGGTGTGCAAATTCATTTAAGCCACACCAGTGTCACTATGAGATCTGCTCTTGGGTACACTGGACATTTAAATGATACTAATTCTTTATAGTGGAACCTGTGAAAGACACTCCACCCTCTCTTACTAAAGCAATCTGAAGAGACCAGCACAAAGTACCCCAAATGTATTGTGTGCAACTGCATTCCACCTTTATTAGAAGAGTCTTCTGTAAGCAGGATATTTCTAATGGTGCCTTGAATCATTCTTGATTGTACTGCAAGATTTTTACTCTCTGGGACGGGTTAATCAGGAAGTGATGTAGATTTGATATTAACTGAACTCTGTAGTGCCTTTGTCTATGGGTAAGCAAACCCTAGCCTGTGATTAGCAGAAAAGCTTAGTAATGCACATAGAAGTACAGATTTTAATGTGTCTTTAACACAAGTGGGAGGTGTGCCTATAGATTATGATAGGGTTTTTTTTTGTAAACTGTAAAATAAACAAATGTAATAGAACAAGATACTTTGATACTTCTTCAGAGCAGGTTGTGGGTAAACATTCTCTTTCCTCCTCCACTGAAATTACGTGGCATAAATTACCTTCATGCTCTATTATCTGTATTTCTAGCATAGAGCATGCATTCTGGCTCAGTTTCACTGATATTTAGGACAATCTGCCTACACATTTAGGGCTACTTTTGCCCAGAGATCACAAGAGACCCTGCTTTCCTCTTCTCTGCCTACTTGTTTGCAGGGTATGTGAAATGACATACTAATTAAGCTCCTCTCTTTTATTTTAACACACTTTGTGCCAAAGGATTGCATACAATTTTCAGGGACGAATGCATTTGGTAGGCTCTTCCCATCTTAGACAGCCTCTTTAATTAATGCATCACAGGCAGGAGAACTTGCTGCTCTATCATTTCTGAGCCTAAATGGATACATGCCATGGTTTGAACCCATGACATTCAAATGCATGCAGACATGCACTCCATTTCAGCTGATCATTCACTGTCTGCATTAAGTCCAGGAATGACAACTCAATTACTGATATCGAAAACCTGCTCTTAACGGGAATGATGATGTTGAGCCTGAATGTAGGGAGTTAGTTGGGGCCAAATGCAACGTGGGGGGAAATAAAAGCATGTTTCTGTAAGCTGAGAGAGATTTACAACCACTGTGCTTTCCATGACATGTTTCATTCCTCATTTCTCCCAATCATCGTTGCATTTTTTGTTGGCTGCTCAGAGATTAAATCCACGCTTTTCTTTTGAAAACAAAATAAAAGAGGCAGCTGCCTTGCCTGCACTCTGCTTTTACTGGTAAAAACTCATACTGCCTCTGAATTTAAAAAAAAAAAAAGTAGAATATTGACAAGTACCTGACATGCAGTAAATGGTTTAATTCTCCAGAGGAAAGGGGGGATATCAAGAACAGAGATCTGAAGACTAAAGGTATTCCCTTTGAAATGCAGCAACTTAGGTTCCTCCAGCAACTGTCCTCCTTGTTGTCTTTCACCTGAAACTACTTCCTACAGGAGGCGGGAAGAAAAAACAAAACAAAGATGAGGCTTACTGGGTCTTTACTATTGAAAATATCAATATTAACACATGTGCATGCTCGTTAAAGGTGCCAGACAGACAGCCGTGGAAAATGAATCCATAGTGCTGCATGGTCCTGATAAGGTGAGTTGGCATGGATATGTAGGGACCACATTTTGACAGTGGAGAAGGGGGAATTCGGTCCCTGTGCCTCTATCAGTCCTTTTTTCCCTGCTTGGATGGTGGCTCTTGTGACCTGGATGCCAGTCCCCCGGGATTTGGATTGAGCACATCAACCTGTTTCACACAGAAATCAATGGAAGTCAGGTACCTAGGTACTTTTGAAATTGCCACTGGGTTCCTAGCTGCATCTTTAGGCACCTAAATACCTTTATAAATCGGGCCCTGGGAGTTTTGCCATTGAATTGAGTGGAACAAGGATTGCACCCCATGTGTCAAGTACCACATGCATCCATGTTCTACAGAAAGAATAACACATGTCAAAGAATAGCAGAGGGGAAACATCTGATGATTCCTTTGGTTTGGGTCCTGTCAAAACTGCAGCATCATACATCTGGACTGGGCTGGCTGGGACCTTTTCCTATATGTCAGTCCCCTACACTTCTATTATTATTTGTATAGGGCTAAATTGTGACCCAAGGAGAAGAGAAGGGTGCACCTGTGGAGACTGCCCAGATCAGAGTCATCGCATGGCTGCCACTCCTCATCCAGTGGAGGAGCATTTACTCTGTCCCCCACATGCTGGCCAGAGCACCTCAGGCAGAGCGTAGGGGGAAGCGAATTGTGCATGGAAAAGTGCTGGCACAGTTTACTTCCCTGCTAGCAGAAGGGGGAAATCAGAGATTGACTCTCGACACAGTCACAGTTTGGTCCCTGGAGCAGTGCAACCTTACTCAGGGCTTGCGGTTACTCCATGATGTAGCCTTTAGTGTTGATGATACTCTTGGCACCATCTGAGGTACAAAGAGAGACTACTACTGCCCCGAGGAGTTGTTATACCTCCCTACTGTATGTTCCACTCCATGCATCTGATGAAGTGGGTTTTAGCCCACGAAAGCTTATGCCCAAATAAATTTGTTAGTCTCTAAGGTGCCACAAAGACTCCTGGCTAAAAACACCTATGTTAA
The DNA here is from genome assembly GCF_965152275.1 of Natator depressus. Classification (NCBI taxonomy): domain Eukaryota; kingdom Metazoa; phylum Chordata; order Testudines; family Cheloniidae; genus Natator; species Natator depressus. The sequence continues at coordinate 3,490,142 of NC_134259.1, forward strand.
GTGAAGCAATATCCTCATTTTACAAATGGACAAATTGAGGCACGTAAGCTTGTACTGCAAATGAGCAACAGAACCCAGTAGTCCAGACTCAGACCAGCACTTCTATTTATCTATTGCTGACATTTTTTCTGATAATTACTCAATTTCTATATTTAAAAGGAAGCTGGCACTGAACTGACATAGGATATTTATAGAGAAAATAGAATTTCATAAACATATAATAGTCTTATGTACAGACAACGTGTGCTGGTTTCTATAAGTGGAAAAAAATGGTAATTCTTAAAACACTTTTTTTAAAAAAAATATCAAAATCTAAAGTATAAATAGACGTGTCTTATTCATTTATTTTCATTAACATTAAGGGGGAAAAACCCTCTAGTCGTCGTCCTTGTTTTTTTCTGAATGCAGCAGCAATTTTTGACCCAAAATGGTCCAAATAAATCAAGCTTTTTTGTTTGTTTTCTTTCAATAAAGTGCAGGCTGGATGAATCATTCAGCAGGAGAATAGCATGCTATAAGAACGAGTCTGAAAAAACTAGTAGTAGGTTGCTTTTGCTCTGGATAAGACAAACTTGTTTCTGGTTTTCCCATATGTGCCATTTTCACAGTTCCTCTGTTGCAGAATACTGGTTTCTGGAATTTCTGCTTACTAAAGTGCTTTGAAGCCCTGTAGTATTACTGTTTTGAACATTCTTTATTATGGCATACATGCACACAACAATGGGACAGACTCCGTAGCCAATTAACATTCTTGTAGCTCCGTTGAAGTCAGTGGACTACACAGATTTATATCCGCTCAGTTTCTGACCCAGTGCAAGTTAGGGGTGTGTATATGTGCCTTTGTATGCAAGATCAGAATTGGGGCCTTAGAATTTCACCCAGATTTACCAGGACAAATATTACTAGACATTAGTTGTACATACCATCCATCTTTCAGCAGTGAGTGCAGAGCTACCACACTTCTCTAGCTACCACTAGCTTTTCTTTTGTTAAAAACAGAACTATATGAGAGCATGCTTTGTTAAGAGCACCATGTTTCTGTGATGTAAAATAGGAATGGGGAAAAAAAATTAGCTGTCTCAACTGTCTTCATCTCTATTCCCGAAAGACACGTCTTTTATTCCAGCTGCAGCCACGGCAAACTCCAAATAAGGCAATTTTTACAGAAACACCATGTGAAAAAAAAATTGTATTAATTTTGATTAACTACTACAGGGTTCCATTTGAGGTTTTTAAAAGATATTATGCACAATTATTGTGCAACTCTTATGGAAAGGGTCAAAAAACACCGACCAATTCTTGCTGCAATTCAAAAAAGGGAGACATGACTAATGAGAACGTAAAGGTTAATGACCCTGATAAATATGACACATCACAGGGTAAGTGGCTGGTATTTTAGTATCTGTATCACAGTAACACCCCATTGTACTTGCTGCAGTGCAAATGCATAATGAAAGAGAGTCTCTGGGCAAATCACTTCATGTCTCTGTGCCTCTGTTTCCTCTCCCACACTTTAAGTGCTTTGGAGCAAAGACACACTGCAGGTCAGTGGATGGGCCAGGAGTAGCGTCCTGGTCTCCGGAGTTCCAGTCCAGTGACCTCGCCAGTGAACTAAATCACATATGATGAGTGGCAGCATAAAGCTCCATGGGGCAGGAACCATCTTTTTGTTCTATGTTTATGTGGGGCCGAGCACAACGGCCATGACTAGGGCTTTAAGGTGCTACAGGAATACAAATAATAAACAACAATTCTGTAGAAAAATTAACTACAATAAAATTCACGAGTTGAAATAATTTACCTGAAATGCACAAGGGGTGTTGTCCATACAGTACACTCTCAGACTGTAATCCAGCGAATTGCAAGACATGCAGCCAAACACTGCCACTTTCAGCTGTTTAACCGCGCAGTCAGAGATGGGCTCCCCAGCGAGCGCGTAAGTTCCAAAGCGGTCTAAGAGAATGTGACAGGCATAAGGATCCAACAGGCAGTAGCAGGAAGTAGTTTCCTCTTCCATGGACATCACTTCCTGCGTTATGAAAATCATATTTCAAAATCAGAAAGCTTTTTAGAACAGGTGCTGGGACATTTCTGTTAGTTTCTTTTCATTTTTTTCTAATTTGTTTGAAACATAAAATACTTTGTGGGCAAGATCGCATAGACTTTACTCATTCAAGTATTCGCAGTCTAGCCCTGAGTCTGCAGCAGCACTTCTGGCTGTGTGCAGAATCCATTGTGTGCAGAATGTAGTAATAATAATGATGCATAAGCAATTTTAGCATCTTCTTAAGTGTTCTTGGATTTCTAGCTAATTTTTCCTAATGTCAGGTTAAGAAATTACCTTGAAGAAGGAAGTCAATAAGCAAACCTTGAAAAACAGTCTGCAGCTAACATCCTCTTATAGCAACTATCAAGATAATGTTTATTCTGATCCAAAAAAAATACAACGTTTTGTCTTCACGTACTCTTTTGCCATGTTGAATTGTCATTAGATAAATGGTTTGGGGAATTTGCACTGCAATATTTCATTTTTCCTCAATAGCCCTTGAATACTGGTAACCAGTGCTGATGAAACTGACCGAGTACTGAATGCAACAGCATCAAGTATAGAAGAACTATGCTGAACTTGAAATGAGGCAGAGAAGTGCAACAAATAGGATAAAATCCTTGGGGAGGGGCAGGCAGAGAAGGTTAAGAAAGTCATGGATGGTTTTACTGTTGGGCTTTCCCACAGCATGAGGAAAAATGGGAAAACTCAATTGAATTGACTGATACTTTGAAAGCTTTTGAACGGAAAATGGGAACTACTTTATGCAGCATATAATAAACCCGTACACATTACTGACACAGGTTAATCCAATGAGGCAACCAATTAAATGGAATATAAAATGGCATGAAATATGTAGACCCAAGAAGACTACTCTAGAAATGTAAAAATATTAAACTTCATGCTTTGGTTCTTAAGGAATTCCTTACCTTTCTTTCCATCATGGTAAAGTTTTGCCCAGCTGGTCAGGTTTAGCTATGGGTGGGCCTCCTAGCAGAGTTTAGACCTACTTGAATTTCTTAATGGCTTAGAAACAGCAGACACAACAGTTGGGCAAAACTTTACTTGTCATAAGAAGAGGAGTACTTGTGGCACCTTGGAGACTAAAATTTATTTGAGCATAAGCTTTCATGAGCTACAGCTCACTTAAGCTAAACCTAAATCATGTGACAGGGACAAGATCATAAAATGCAGTGACATTTTTCATCAGTTTTGAATTGCAGTGGGGGAAAATGATTTTAAAAACATCTGGATTCATCTCTTCCCACCATCCCCATTTGACTAGCTCTAAGTTCAGCCTGGATGGTTGTATTGTATATTTTTGTCGCCAGTAGGGCCTTTGGAAAGGGGCAATTTAAACTTACCTCCCATTTTCCTTGTTGTGTTCTTTTTTTCAAGTGAATATTCCAATGTTCAGAATTTACTTCTGCGCAATGCGGTATAGTCAAGGCAAAAGGAGTGGTGACAGTCACATCTAGAGGGCCACATGTGACTTCTGGACCAAGAAGAACTTCTGTGCCTTCTGGCTGTAGACTTCACGTGTCAATAAATATTAGAAGGAAAAAAAAATCTCAAAGTATTTTTTAAAAGGAATGAAAACTTTTCTAGCATTTTTTTTATCAAAATGGAATTGATTTATGTTAACTGCAATACACAAATATTTAAAATACTTGTAGCCAAAATCTGAGTGCCTCATCCATCTGCCACACAGACGAAATGGAAAGCCAACTGCTGTGCTAATTTCAGTATAGAATCTGAAGCTGGATATGAAAGATACTTATTAGGTCACATATAAGCTATCCTCCACTGGTCAGTTCAGGATTTTGTTTCTTTAAGTACTTTTCTATTTGAATAAATCAAATGCAACATTAATATTACTCTGTGTAAGTAAGGCCTATTTTATGCACCAGCTGGCAATATCACCATCTAATTCTTTTCTTGTCATCAACAATATTTTCATAGTAGTAAAGATAAACAAATTATGGTGTAAAAATACAGCCTCTCTCAAATTTTCCCAGATTGAGTATGATTTCCCTGGTTTGAGAACACATTTATATCTGCCAATAGAACAAAATAGGTAATAGAGAGATAGCAGACATTAAGTTATAAATTTACAGTATCTGATACGAATCTCTTTCCCTGCTCATCCATTCAGAGCTAAATTTAACCTCCATCCCACACAAATCAATTTTACCTCACTTTCTGTATTGTAAACACATATGCAAAACAATAACATTGAAGTGATAGAAAGGGTCCGATTCAATTTTTAGACAAAAATGACATTGTTTAAATGTTATGCCCTGTCTTTATTTTATCTGAGGACTATATTTTGGGTCCAGTCTCAACCTTGTGGATTGTAAAAAGAAAAGGAGGACTTGTGGCACCTTAGAGACCAACAAATTTATTGAGCATAAGCTTTTGTGAGCTACAGCTCACTTCATCAGATGCATTCAGTGGAAAAAATGCATCCGATGAAGTGAGCTGTAGCTCACGAAAGCTTATGCTCAATAAATTTGTTAGTCTCTAAGGTGCCACAAGTCCTCCTTTTCTTTTTGCAAATACAGACTAACACTGCTGCTACTCTGAAACTTGTGAATTGTGTTTTTATTACTAATGTTATCATAACTGCTGGCCAAAATCTGCCCATAGAACTGAACACAGTGACGTTGCACAGACATAAGTCAGGAAAGAATTGGCATATGAATAACCTTACTCATGATTTTTATTATTATTTAGATCATTGAAGCACACAGGAGCCTGGTCAATGACCACTGTACAAACACAGAACAAAAGGAGGGTCCCTGCCCCCAAACAGTTGACAATCTAAGTAACGTCAATTAGACTACTCACATGAATAAACTTAGATATGTGCTCAAGTGTTTGAAGGATCAAGCCTAAATGGAAAAAAAACTGGGTGGCTGATTCTGCTCTGCTGTTACAAGAGTCATAATAATAATTGTTCACAATTATTTGTGAAAGTGTTCACGAATCCGCAGAGTTGAGAAATCGTTACATTTGTTTATCTAAAAAGTCAAGCAAGAAGCGCATAATTCGGTACGTCTGCCATTCTCCTCTGTATAAAGTCTGTCAACCAACCAGGGAGCAGAAACCCACCACCACCAAGTGGCTTTGATCACCAATAACACAACACAAATAGGCCCAGCTTCAGTAAAGTATTTAAGCACAAGCTTAATGTTCCATACGTCAGTAGTCCCACTGAATGTAAAAATAAGCATATGCTTAAGGGTTTTGCTGGATTAAGGTCATAGCAAGTATTCCAAATGAATGGTTCAGAAACAACCCAGAGTCTCAAAATGTATTCATCTAAAATACTTTAATTATGCTTGTGATTACTACATTTTTCAAGAATCATGAATGGTTCACAAATAATTCACTACTATGAAAGTAAATAAGTATTTTCTCACATATTTCAATTTATTTATTTTCCAAGTAATAAAGAAAGCATTTGAAAAATTAAATAAATGAAATCAAGCAGCAAGCAATGCTACCCTTTACCAATCACATCTGATTTAAACAGAGATAAATAAATAAATAAACCTAACAGTACTGTGAAGAAAGCCCTCTCTACAGCACAAAACTTCATTCATAAACAACTTTCATAAAAGATGCACTGAGTTTCTTGCAAATTCATAGAAATGGTCTTGGCATTATTAGAAACCCTCAAGACAAACTGCTATTTATTTATTTTGGGTAAGTTGTTCAATTATTACTCCCTTCTCTGCTGTAACTCAGGAACGACTGGTGCATTTTATCTCCTTATCTCCATTTTGATGCTGCTGCAGGAAGTGATAACAATACCATATTTCCAGAGAGTGAGTTAAACCCTAGTTATTTAACTTGGTAGGTGCATCTCTCTCCTATCTCACTCGCAACAGGCATACGTCCTTCAACTCCTGCCCTCTATGCCAAATGGATACTGCTGACAAATGCACAAAATACAGGTGCATGGGGGGCAGGGGAAGAGAGGAGGGAGTTTGCCAAAGTTACCTCCAGCACAAAGTTGGACAATTCATCTCCCATAGTGGGAACAAAATATAGGTTAAGCTGCAAACAACACTACATTTACCCTCAGGGGCTGTGAATCAAGAGTTTTAGTCATGCTACTGGTGAGGATTCCCAATAAGTCACATTTTTTAAGTGTCAAGAAGAAAACAAAACACTCTCACAAAAAGAAAGGAAGACGTCTGTCCGGAGGATGATGTGAAATGGACTGGGACAATGCACCTGTGGCCTAAAACTCCCCCACCACCCCGAAGAAGTAAACTGTCACTGAAACAGAATAGCCTCAATAATAGTCACTGGCAGCCTTCCATGGTCACTGTGGCTCAGTGTAATTGCTGACTGAGTAATAGTAGGGATGTGTGTGAATGACCAATGACAAGCTCTTCTGAAACAAGCAATTTAATTGCTTTCAGAGAGTCATTCCCCGGTTGCATATATTGTACAAACATGGGAATTCTGGGAATTATTTAATGCCAAATGAACTGAAATCAACTAATTAGATGAACTTTCACACTTACTGCAAATAGCAGGAGTCTTTTCTATAATAACGGGCAAGGTATTAGGAATCTGATGCATTTCAGGGCTATTTATTAAGCAAGGCAGGGAAGGGAAACATTACAAGATGCAGATATTTAAAATTCCCTTGGGTGCATAGTAAACAAATCAGTAACCAGATCTAATCCTTCCAAATCCATCAAAATCAAGAGCTTCACAGATTTCCAGTGAAGGAAAGAGAAATAGGCAATGGAGCTCTGCACAAATAGGAAATTATTCTCTGTGAAACTACATGAAAAAAAGGCTATTTTATTTTACAATATTCTGCCTTTTGCACAGTTCAGAGGAAATGGTGGATTTTTGGTTGTGGAGGTTTTTTGGGGGGGGTGGCATCTCAATTACAAATTTGATCATCAAAGTAAAATTTCAAAATTTGAAAAATGTCATTTCCTTTCTAAAAATAAAGGAATATCTTTTTGCTGAAAATGGAACAATTTTTTAATTTTACAAATCCCTACAAAATAAGGCAAGGTTTGGCTCAGTTCTGTGAAACTCAAAAAAAAAAAACAAAAACCCCAAAGCAGCAACTACTAGGGCAAAAGAAATGAACTTGCATTTTGTCGATTTCATATTAACACTATGTAATCTTCATATGATAGGTGCCAGAGGAAATCCAATACTTTGTGAAGCGTCATTCAATGTTCACAAAGTCCTTATGAGGCAAATGTTATTCCTTCCCATTTTACAGAAGGCACAGAGGTTAAGACTCAAATGGAAAGAGGTGGCCTCAACTTTTGGGTGGTTCGGGTTTTGATTTCCCAATACCGACACTGATTTTCCAGGGGCACTGTGCACCCAGAACTCCAAATAAAGTCATTCGGAGCTCAGCACCTCTGGAAATCAAGCAAAAAAGTGTTTCATATTGGGCATCAAAAACAGAGGCACCCAAAATCTGATGCTAACAGTCTGATTGCATTGGTATAAACGATGACCCTGGGTTCCAGGCAATGATTAAAAGTTAGTTCACTGTGCTACTATTCCCACCTGGTAGCATCTTACCCCCCAGTCTGCACTGGTGTAAACAACTATGCATGGTGAAGAGAAATGATGAATTGTGGCCTAATTGTGGTAGAGCAAGAGAGAACTTTGGAGTCCTCACTCGCAATGCCTGGCTCCGCCCACTACACTGGACAACATTTCCCCAGTCTTCAAACATTGCACAATGTGTTTCTGCTCATATTAATTCATAAATAAAGAAATCTGTGGTTCTTCTATCTCTTTCTATGCTGTGTTAACTGCATAACTGCAGCATAATATTTTCCTCTTATTCTAACATAGGGTAGATTAATGCTGATCTGATCACCTTTCTAGCCCAGCTTTTGGAATCACATGCCTATCCGCAGTATAAAGGTAATTTTAATATGCTAAATACTGTCTTGATACAGAACACCATATTCTAATGGCACAGACACACAAGCAGATCAGAAGTGAGGCAGAAATTGGCCCTAAGAAATACAATTGAAGGAAAAGATGACTCCCAGGAGTGGGTAGACTCCCAAATTCCACCTACAGAGGAAGCAACCATAGATATCCCAGAGAGAAACTTAACAGTAATTTTTGCCACTGATCTTCCAGGCCCTGCAATAACTCTACATAAATAAGCCAATGGTGTGTGATTATCACATTCTTTACAACCTGAAAAAGACATTGAGCATAGCTGAGGATCTGGCCTTTAATTTTATTTTACCAGCATGCCTTCCTCAGTGGCTACATTTAGACTTGGTAGAAATTGATTTCTTTTTTTTTTTTAATCATTTCAATGGATAATGTTTATTTTAAGTATATTTTCATTTTTATTGATGTAATTTTCACCATTGCACCAAATTATGTCTTAAGAATTTTTTATTTTTAATCTATTTAATTTTCACAATTGCGAGAAATTATGGGGAGGTCAGTTAATAATGATTTAATAGTTGACATTGCAATATGGAAAGTTACTTCTATAACAGTTTAAACAAGCTACTTTGATATAAGGATATCTGCCAACATCACATGCCAAAATATACAAACATTATTACATACTAAAGTAACTTTTTACTTTGCCTATCTGTACATTTTGATTATTATTGAAGGAAGTATTTTTTCATCAGTTAATGTGCGTTTGGTGAAATCAACGTTAACCGACATTTACTGAAAAATCTAATCCTTTCAAGCCTAGCTACATTGTCCAAGCATTCACCCCAGTGACTACAATCAGCCAAGTCATTCCCAGTACTTCTGCCTGCTTGTTTGAGGCCCATCCCCTGTGACTGCCATCCTAGTGCTCTCTCACTGAAGCTGATGCTGCCGTGTTTTGAATTATTGCCCACAGGGTATATGTGTGTGGGGGGGGGGGAGCAGTTTTTAAGATTTCCTATTACAAAAACTAATAGTCTGTATTTCAATCTCCAAGCTACAGAGCTGGGAGATCTGGATCTTGAAATGGACTTTGGCTTCTAGGCTTGAAGTCAGTGTGAGGATGTTATGGAGAGGATTTAGCTTCCAAGAGAAGAATTGGTGCCCATTAAAAGCATGGTTTATGTTGGCTGTAGAAGTAGCTGCTCACGTATCTTCTAGTGGGAAGATTCAGGGGCTACAGGCCAGATGTTCTTCTCCCCTTATACATTGCAAAGGCATTGAAACCAGAAAGATGGGAGTGGTGCTAAAGACGTGCGCACCCTCAAGCCCTAGCAGGTTCTTTGCTTTAACTCAGTGTGGTTGGATGCAGGGTATGTTAGTAGAGGAGGAGAGGAGAGGCATTACGCTTGACGACTCCTGTTTTTCTATTTTATTGCTACCAGCTAAAAACAGACCAGCAATCAATGTGATATGTAAAGGTAACAGAGCTGACGGCATCTTGGTTCTGAATGAACCATAGTGCCTAGAGAAAGGAAGCCAAAGAGCTCCAGCTCTGTACATGGAGGGCCAAGATCTGTGCCTTGAATCTGGATTTCCCATGGTAATCCAGTCTCTGGGTAACAGGAATGCTAACTTTCATGTTACTTCAGACGCATAAATAAATAAATATATACATATATATATATACACACACACACACACACACACACACAAGCCATTAAATATAAACAACAGAACTGGTTTGAAAAAAAAAAAGGACGTAAATGAATTATTTAAAAAAATCCATTTAAAAATGAATATTTTGACAAGTTCAACAAACAGCAAAATATATGCAATATGCAGTCACATGCACAGTTTCCTTTACAACAGAAATGTGATGATTTATTGTTTTTGGGGCAATCAATGTGGTAGGGGGTGAGGAATTTTGCCCATTTAGTGTAAAGTTCTACATTAACACAAGTCAACAGAAATATTGCATGTTACATATTATATCTAAATCTGAATTAATCTGTCTTCTCATACATTTATGGAGAATTGATTGATTTAACAAATTAGATGTTTAAAAACTACATGCAAATCAATTTTACAATGGCCAGTTTATATACACAGTGTAAAGCAGTGTCCATACCTTACATGGAGGTTAGGAAGTACCAATTCAATGAATATCTGAAATACATTCAGTTTTTCATGCAGTGTGGGTTACTGCATTTGATTATCATGGAATCATCACATTTCTGTTGGAATGCAATCAAACCAGAATGTCAGAGAGAGAAATAGGCAAATAGAACCTTGAATCCTGGAATTTTCCCTCCGCCACTTTTCTTCTTCTAATCTTTTCAATCAGCTCCTTTCCTCCTCTACCTTCATACTCTGACCTCATTTGAATTCATTCTACTCCAGTCTGGGATACCTATAAGCATGTATGTGGGTGGTGTTTCTGGAAACAGTGCAGCTTTAGCACCAATAGTTTAATTTACACTTTTTCAAACACGTAAAAATGTATTTAAGTATATTACTACTTATGGTAGCACCCACAACTTGCTAATAATTTTCCAAACATTTAAGAAACAGTGGCCCCTGCTCTGAGTTCACAATCTAAGGAGCTGACCTGACCTGTACAGGGTATTTTATTTTAAGTGATACAGGCCAGATATACTCAGATAATATGGTAATGGAAACTATACCAGTACCTAACATAGACAGATACATACATTTTCTCCTCCAAGTGTCTTTAGAGTCAGACTGAGCATTGTTCGAGAAAGGTGGGCAATTCAGGTATGGGCCACTAGACTTGTGTATACACAGCCCCGTGCCTTAAAATTCTATTACTCCTTCCAAATGTTTCCTGCTTTGTTCGGAGAATTCGATGAACACTTAAAACACAAGTCCACTGCCCTGCCAGGAAAGGAATGTCTCAAAACTCCAGTACTGTGTAGTGAGTGATCCTATTTCCTCCTTATATTTGTATGTGATACATCCATCTCTAATCTGAGCACACACCATGGTATTCATTTATGTGCCCTGTTTTCAATGTGGAACCAGCCACCTCATTTGAGGAAATGACAATTTAAATGAGCACCATTTTGTAGTTGCTACAACTAAGATAATGCAGTAGTTACTGGGTCCCATGTCACTCAGCAGTCTTTTGAAGCACAGAGTTCTGGTTCAACAGGTGAGAAGTTCTTACATTTACTACTTTAACTATGCTGCAATTAACTGGAGTGGAAATTATGTTTATGATAAATCACCTTAATAGGACTTGCTATTTCTTCCAGAAGAACTGGCAATAAACGAAAGGATGCACACGAATAAGGCCTACTTACACTATGTGGAGCCCCTTTTCAAAATGCAATCGGATTTGTGAACCTGTGGTTTTCCCCTTAGTGAAGGAAGGTTCATGTTATTCAAACCTCTTCGTGAACACAAGCCATGGTTATCTTTTCAGCTGCATCTTTAATTAAGACTCATTTGGGCTATTCTCATCACTTTCATATTACAATCAGTGTGGTGTTAAAATACACTGTTAAAATTATAGCAATTTGGACTGTCAGAGGGATAAAGTTTGTTTAAAAATAAAAAGAGAGAAACCTAAGAAAATTGTGACCAGACAAGATTTGAACACTTGGGGGCAGAATCTGCCCCAGTAATAATTGGGTTAGCCCTATTGTTTGCATTTGGCCTATATTCTGAGTTGAGTAACTTTCTATTACTCTAATCTGGATAATTGTAGGCTAACAATATTTTGTACTTTGATAGAACTTTCCAGCTGAGCATCTCATAGTACTTTACACACATTAATTAAGTCATAGAAACGGGGAGGTATAGCAAATTTGCCCAACTCTTCAAAAGTGAATCTATCGCAGAGCTGAGACCAGAACACAGAAGTCCTGAGGGGCCACCCTATAACCAGTAGATCCCACTCCTTTCACTATGCTGAGAGTTTGAAGTCTCATGCTTCAGGTTGTGAAATTATCACAAAAGATTCGCTCCTTGCATGTCATTTTCCCCATGCATGTCAGGTATTGGCCACTTCTGCAGGTATGATGTTAGTCTTGGTGAATGAGTGGATTGGTTTTGCATGGCATGTCACACTCGGTCCCTCAACAGAGCTGAATAGCTGTATTCATTAGTTTCAGTTTTTAGTCTTCCCACTCCCTTTTAATTGTTTTTATTCACAGCATTGTGGTTCTGCCACAAGAAACAAAAGCTTGAATGCCAAATTGTCAAGACTATGCAAAAACCATTAGCGTTTTGAGTGTTTTTATTACAGCAGTTGTCCTATTCTTTCTGAACCCCAATAAGAGATGGTATTGACTATTGAAAGTGCAGTGCTGGAGGACACACAGCCGGCAAACTTCTCTCTCCTCCCCTCCCCACCAAACTAATTGAATTCCAGCATGTAATTTTTATTTATTTTTCTTTAAAATCTCTCTGGGCTTGGTGTTGGCAGCAGGTTGTTTTGGAGTATTAGTATGTGAGAGACAAGAGGACCACACAAACTCTCCTCTCCCCCCAGTCCCTCTGCATGAACTGCTGTGAAGAGTGTGTGGGGTTCAGGAATCAGCTGCTGTGAAAGCAAGCACAATTTTTAGTCAAAATCTTACAGTGGATAAGGGGTTCTTAAATCATTTCCGTGCTCTGATGTATGGAGCTGCTGTCACTACTAATGAAGTACTGTTTAGCATTTTGTGACCTAACATGCTCATCTTGCTTCTTTTTTGAGAGGGGCTTAGAGGTTGTTGTGTAAACCCCTCAGTAAGAGTGAACCTATCATATAAAGTAGTCAAAAACCACTTTGAAATCCCATTTCCCACTGAAACCCCCCCTTAAAAAAACCTGGGTCCTGGATTTCCATCAGTCTCTTGCCAAAAATACTCACAGCACTGCCAAATTTCATTATCTGCTAAGAAATCCTGTTATTCCTTATGATCCAGACTACCCCACTACATCTGGCTTTCCAGTCCTACAGATTCACTTCCAATCCTTAAACATTACTGCTGATGAGGACTCTGGCACATCACTGGCTATTCCCAAAAGTAAGGGTAAAGGAAACTTATGCTGCTCCTAATAGATCTATTATTTCTCCTTTAAGTGTGTGCAAACTCTTTGCATGGAGAAACAAGTAGTCTGTATAGATCAGTCTTTTGCTTCTGAATGCAGATAATTTATTATTTGTATTGCAGTAGTACGAAGAGGTGCCACCTGAGACTGGACCTAGGGTTGCCAAGCCTCCAGGGTTGGCCTGGAGTCTCCCAGAATCGGCATAGATCTCCTGGTGACTATTGAAAGCAATGCAGGAGATTTTAATAGGATATTTTAAGAAAATGATATTATATCATGTTGGGGGGTGGGAATCTCCCAGAATTGCTTCAGTCACAGTTGGCAACCCTAAGCAGACCCCTATTCTGTTAGGATCCCAGTAGGAGGTAGTCCCTGCCCCAAAGAGCTTAAAGTCTAAATGGACAAGACAGACAAAGAATAGGAGAAAGGATTCATTATTTCCAAGGGTATGTCTACACTGCACAGTGAAACTGGGCTCTTACCTACGTTTTAATCATAACACCCCTTCCTCCCTGCCATCCACACAGCAAAGCCTCTGACCCACATTTGGAGGTCCCTAAAGCCCAGGTTAACTGATCCTGCTGGACAGGGGGAGGGGGTTTGTTAAAGCCGAGACTCCACTGTAACTTGGACTGGAATCCGCCTGCACTGTAGTGAAGATGCAGGGAAAAATCACTCATGTGCTGATAGTCCTCCAGTGCGCTTCCCACAATTCCCCCAGCCATTGATACAATTGCCTGGGAAAGAATCCCAAAGCGTCTCAGCACAAAGAACCATTGGCTGTGTCCCAGCCATACTCAGGCGGGAAGCAGTGAGGACGTACTTATGCAGATATGGCTTTGCAGTGAGGATGCTCACACCTGCATGCCAGTCTCACCTAGATGTAACTGTAGATGTAGCCTATATTACCAACGAGAAACTGAGGCACGGGACAACTAAGTGACTTGTCCAAGGCCATAAAGAGAATCGGTGACAGAGCTGGCATTGAATCCAGATTTCCTGTGTCATCCCTGTCTCCATGTGCCTATTAATGTATTTCACTAGGAGAAATCAGTAGTGGGCTGAGATAATAAATCCCCAGCACTGTCAGGCAAACAACATATTCCTAGCTGCACTACCTCCAGCCAGCCACAGTTCCCGGCTGTGTGTGGGTAAATCCAGTGAGGTGGCTTTTTGGTTCAGGGAGCAAAAGCCACCAGATTGCTGCCTTTATTTTTTTTTTAAACAGTATGGCTCCTGTTCAGTGTTAGCGGCTTAAGCAGGTTTAAAGAGAGAGAATTAAGCAAGGAGGCAAGAGATGTTTCACTCTAATTCTCGCTAGGGCCTGAATCAACAGGGTTATTGTTACTTTCTAAGAAATAAATATCCAGTGCATTTTGCCAGCATCAAAGGAAGTATGGTGTTTTGAGAGCAAGCTTGCCTGTTTCTTTCCTCTCAGGGAGCCCTTCAATGCATACGTTATAAAGCCCCAGCAGCCAGCCCCATCCTTGAGGCTCTACGTGACAGACAAAATATTTGTGATCATCATACCTTTGGCTTGGACTCCTTTTAGAGAGATCACCGGTTCCATGGCTGATTTGGCCAGGAGTACTGTGCTTCAAGACTCTGGAACATTTTAAGATGTGGATTTCTTCTTCTAGATTTAGCACAAGACCCACGTTCCAGAGGATTGTATGACACCAATTCACAGCTGACACAGATGATTTGTGATAAGAATTGGTATATTGCACAGATGATGGGGCAAAAAATTGTGGTTTTGTTTTTTAAATGATAGCAATGGAAACAGAGCAGGGGAAAAGATCCAGGCCTGATTCAGAATGTCTTTTAATGTCTACCTTCTCCCCACAGGGGCTGACAGAAGGAGGTGATAGTAATGATGAGTAGTCCATTATACTGAACAAACTGTGCCTTAATCAATGCATAAGATGACATGACCCCTGCCCCAGATGGCTTCTTGGAACCACACATTAAAGGGCTAATGCAGCCCCTCATTCTTAAGAGGTAGATGCATCTGTTCATTCACCTAACGTAGACAACAAATTAGACTGTGATATCTGAAAATCAGGGAGGGTGGACAGTCTTTTGGATGAAACTTTCCTAGAACTGCTATTGAATCACAAATGATTACACAGAGCAGACCTTTTGTAAGGAAAAGGGAACAAACATCCTTAACTTGAACCCATAATTTAACCTTTCATCCACTTCTGTATAGTGAGCTGTCCACATGGCTGATGACTTTCACTCAAGAGGTGGCTACTTAATGCATATGGTCAGTAAAGTGATACAGAACTGTAACTCAGTATTAACTCTGCAGAGATTACAGCTCCTTCTGCCATGGGAAACAAGAAACTCAGGGGCAACAAAAGGGAATCAGGTTTCCTGCATATCATTACAGGATGCTGCGGCTGCTAGTCTGTTTTATTCCAGCAAAGCTAAGATGGCTGTATCACTGCTGTCCCAATTATTCGAAAAGGAAACACTGCCTGTATTATAATGGAAAAATAAATCAGTGTTTGCATTTGTTTCATTTTATAGGATTGCATTAAAAAAAAAAGAAAAAGAAAAATCTCCCTATGGTAATTTTCTGGTCCGGTTCTCACCACCCCTGTTTCTGCCCACAAAAATAAAACAGCAGGCAAAATCTGCTACTTGTATTTAATTAACCCATTTTAATTCACTTCTGCAGAATCCTTGCAGATGAAACAGCTGGTTTTTTTCCTCCTTCCCTTCACGTATCTTAATCTTTCATTGAAAATGATCAAAATACTATGGCAGCAGATGGGGATGGAATATAAAAGTTCTCACAAAGGAGTTCAGATATCAGAGAAAAGCAGAAAAGGGTTTCAGAAAATATCCCCAGACTTTAAAATTCACAGACAGCTCTTTCTCTTGGCTTTTAAAGAAAAACACCTGCAATTATTTAGCTATCTAAGCTTCTGTAACCAAATATTTACTTTATATGCAATAGTTTTCTTTCTTTACATCACTTCTTTTTTGAAATATTGTCCACTTTTCCTGTACCTATATTCAATATAAAGGGTCTATCACCCCACACAAAGAGAAGAATGACTTTGTTTAGGAATCTGGGACTAAGTGCTCCTTTCCTTGGACACAAGAGCCTTCTCCATCTCCACTAATGCTTCACGGCGACAAACCTCTACGAATTGGCCAGTCTTGGACCACTATTCAAGTGTTAAAAATAGGGCTTGAGAGGTACATAAGCCTGCTTCTGGCCCCTCTTTCCAGGGGGTGCATTCCCCTCCCCCTCAAAAAAAAGAGAGCTTGAAATTCACCACCTAAATTATTACTGCAACCTGTCTGTTCAGCTCAGTTTGGAACTTAAATTATGAAAGCACAGTTGAAGGAAGCTAAAGAAACATGCAATAAGTGGGAGCTTATTTAATTACACTGTAAGAATGTTGTTTGGAATGTCCCACTGCATCTTGTACAGTGGTAGTGATGGAAAGACTAATCAATCCAATCCTCACACCTACTGAGCTAAAGCAGAGAAATTTGTTGGAGGCCTCAGGCAAAGATTGAAGGGGGGTTGGGTTTCAGAACAGTTCTTGGTAACACAGACTGAGAAAACAGAATTTGCGCTTAATGGTAATGGACCAGATGATAAAATATGAAAACAAGTCAGAAAATTACATGATGAAGTATAAACAGCATCAAGCTACTCTATGGAATTAACCAGTTGTGCTCTAGAGTACACGGGTCAGATCCCCTATGCCAATTAACACCAGTTGAGGATCTGGGTCCACATGTGTGTGCATGGACATACACAAGAATGACACGGACAGCAACAACATCCCATCAACTGTTGAACTGGGAAAATTAGGACCATTCATCTGAAAAGTCTGTTCTCTAAATGTTTAAATCAAGAGTGGATTTTTTTTTTCTAAAATATGTTTTCTAGGTCAAACTGGAATTAATTCATGGAAGTCCTATGGCCAGTGTTATACAGAAGGCCAGACTCAGTGATCACACTGGTCCCTTCTGCTTTTTAATCTCAAAACTATTCAGTTTTAAAAATAATACTTTGTTGGATGAAAAGCAAAAGGGAAGTGCAATCTCAAAGGACTTAGCACTCTCACCACTAGTCCAAGAGAGGTAAATGTAAAAGGGATCTATAGGAACCACTGCACTCACCCCTGAAACGTAGTCATTGCTGGAGTGGAACACAATTGCTACTCAGCAGCATAGACAAACTCTACGAAACAGTCTTAGGACAGTGAGCACACAATACTATATACACTTGAAACTGAAAGGGACAGTTAGGCAGTAGGATGTAATTACACAGGTTTTAAATCAGGCAGGATGCTGGGTTAACATCCCAATCGTTGCAAGAAGTTGCCATAATATCTTTAATGACTATAAATGGCAAGGACCTTTGCTGTTAGTCTTCTTTGAAAGGTAAGCCCTGCTACAACAGCAAAGCTTTATCTAGCAACATGTCAGGGCATTGTTTCAACACTAATTCAGAGAGGAAAGTGAGGCATAGGTGATTTGAGCAGGTATAAAAACCTAAACTGCCAACACTGTTCCCTACAGTACCTTAGAGATCTCATATCCAAGTACTAGGCTGACACTGCTTAGCCAGAGATTTGTCAGGATCACAAGATAAAGAATCTTAGTGTAAACAGTAGGAGAAAAAGGAAAGTTATACTCAGTAGAAGTGCAAACAAACCCTTAAATGATACATACTGTGGCTTAGTAGTAGGAGCAAAAGGCTGAATTTAAGATTTTAAGTGTCCTGGGCTTACTGATTTTTATCTTTAATCTTAACATTATGTAATGATAAAATCAAGTTTGCTTAATTTAGAAAAATACACCTCAGTAGTATATATTAACCAGAATTCTTGTGACAAACTCTCGAGTAAATATATCACCGGGGAAACTAAGTGACAAGTTATATTTACCCAAGAAGCTAGAGTAACTCTAAGTCAATATATACAGAAAAAGGGGAAGAAAACAACCCACTAACATGCCAGTTTCTCATGTGCATATCAAATACACTCAAATGGAAATATGTGGAAAGGAAAATAACTCTCATGTGCAACAGTGGTGACACTAAAGGTAGGAAGTGTCCAGCAGTTAGATAACACTTAGCGCTGTTGAAAGTCCAGAAGGCCCTGAGTATTGTCTAAAGATTAGAGAGTAACTTAGAGTCAGGGATGGGTGTGGGTGTTTTTCCCCCCGTCTCTCTTCCACCATTATGATTTTAGGCAAGATATTTAGGAACAAGTTTTCAAAAGTGCTTTCATTCTGGGTACCCAATCTAAAACTCCTCAATCCTGATATTTGGAGGTGCTGAGCACCCACATATCCTACATTTATTAAGTTGGGCACCTCAAATTAGTAGACACACTTGGTCTTATCTTTCCATCATAATTTGTCCACCTTTTGAATGCGTGTAAACTCGTCTGCCTTACTAAAAAGCTTTAATTAATGAATGTTTGAGAACCTGGGATGAAACATGCAAAGCACTAGTGCAGTTCCTAAGGTCTGCCAAGCCCCTTCAAGTCACAGATATCCCCTCAAGAATTACCCTGCTGAGACTCAGCTGAGGGACAAGGACCCAAAAGGAACCACACAAGAAAAATAATGCAATAGCAGGATTATTTGACTTGGAATAATCATCACGTAGAAAGTCAATATTGTAAAGTGGGTTCCTGACATAGACCTGATATTATTTTGTTTCACAATTTTGCATTTGAGGTAAAAGAAATTTGGGCTCTAAAAATGAAGGATTATCTTGTAATTAGTGACAGTTGAGAGGTAGGGCTAGCACCCTACCCACTTCAAACTTGCCTCCCCTCAAATCCTTGTACTAGCATTGCGACAATATGCTACATTTGTGACCTAAGTCTGCTCACTTCAGTTACTAGACCCTATTAAGTAAAATTTCACTTTGTAACTCTACTGAGTCTCCTGGTTTGAGAGCAAAGTTTCCAGACAGTTGTTTTTCAGAGCCCGATGGATTTTGTTGATGTGCAGTGCTAAGTCTGGCAGAAGTTATTTTCTAGGTTCTGCTAAGTTCTGACTGGTAGAGCACTGTGATTCTTTATAACCCATGTTGTGTGAAAAGTTAAAGCCACTGGGAAACAGAAAATGCTTTTATGGGAACAGCTATCAAAATCTGCTAAAACCATCTGTTTCTCTGGCTGTTTTCCTTCATAACAAAGGGGAAAAACTAATCTGAGGTAAGAGACCCTTGGTCAAATTCTACTTTCACACTGATGTAGATCTGGAGAAACTCCACTGGTTACAATATAGTTACTCCTGGTGTAAGTGATAGCAGAATTCAGACCTTCCCCCATGTCTAATGGCCACCTCGTTCATGAAAAGGTCCAAAAGAGTAGCTAGGTACATTTTATGTCGCAGAGAAAATGGCAGGATATATGATACAACTGTACAAAAAACAGCTGTCTGGACTTACCAAAAGCCTAGTAACAACTTTCCTTTTCCTTCTGTTTCTAATTCTTTAAAGTGATTGTAATGGTGCTGGACTGAAAGCCTGGGAGAACCAACTCCTTTATTTATCCACAAAAGGGAAATAATGCAAGGCAAAAGCACTTCAAACACCCTGCCAAATGCAGCGCAGAAGGACCACACTTCTAATGGTCAAAGGGCAGTTCAGTTTGCATGGTCCATTCAGTTCTTGCTGGGACAGTGTGACAGTATGTCATCACAGACAGCCAACAAGGGAGCAGACTCTGACAGTGACTTCTAGAACAGAGTTATCTATAAGTTAGGAACTGGACTATCTATGCACTAAGAACTTGAATGAGAACCCATTCATTCATTTCACATAGGCCACCGAATGTCCATAGGATGGTGATAACTATTCATCAGCAATGGGAAGAGTCAGACTGATAACCTAGACGTGCAAGATTCCTTACTAGAAACCCAGTTCCCCTGAGTTATCTAGTCCTTCAACAGAGTTCTCATAACTGAATGTGTTTTCAGAGTGGTAGCATACGCTATTGCTTACCCTAGTAATTCCTATGAAGTCAATAGTTATAGCAGGGTAGAAGATGGTGGAATGAGGCCCACATAATCCAATAATTGGTATGATGGCTATCAGAAAAGTATTTGCTGGGATTATGCTTTTTTTTCGGGGGGGGGGGGAGGGGATGGTATTGCCATGTGATTTTTATTGGTTTCTCACCTGGACTCCCCTTGACAGATGGTAAGATACATTTCCCATGAGCTCTCTTCAGGGATAGCTCCATGCGGTATCAGCAAACTGACTCCTACAACAGAACAAGTTTAGAGGTTATTGTTGGACTTCCCAAATCCAAAGCTTCTGGAAATATTTTGGATGTAAAGAAAAACCTCACAAATTGCTTCTGAATGATATATAGCCCCTTGAAATGTATACTACCCTAGCAAAAAGCCTGTTTGAAAATGGTAGTACAGGGTGTGCCATTATCAAATTAAGGAAATACATCTTATTAAAATGGTTTGTTTGTACTACAGTATTTCCCAAAGGCCCCTATCAGGATCAGGTCCTCACTTGGCTAGGCTTTATACAAACAGGGAGCAGGCGTCCTGCCATCATATGAGTTTTTGAAAGAGCAGACTTTGAGGAATTTTTGCACCAGTGAGTGTTGTAGGACAGAGGTTCTCAAACTGTGGTCCATGGCCCACAAGCTCCGTTCAGGTGGTCTGTGGATAGTTTCCTCTAAGGTGAGAGAATGAAGGGCCACCCACCTAATTAGTGGAGCCACACAGGCATGGCTCCACTAATTAGGTGCCTGGACCCTGGAGAAGATAAACATGTAAGGTGAGGTTGTGGCCTTGGGGAGATGGCAGTGGGATGAGAAGAGGGGGTGGGCGGAATTTGGGATGTGCAGGGCTGCAGCGGCCAGAGAAAGATGGGACTTCCCCCAGCTCCAGGACTGCAGCTGCCGGGGAGAGACAGCTCTCCTTTCCAGCCCCAGCTTGGGGGCTGCCGCAGCGGGGGAGAGAGGGCACATCCATTGCATTAGAAAGGTAAGACTACAGATATTAAAATATGATTTGTGTGCTTTTATTTATAGAACAAAAAAATTTAATTATTGTTAAGGTTTTTTCTTTAAATACAGTGCTTTTATCCAAAGCTCTTTACAATAGTTAGCTAACAGTACAAACAACATTTGGCTAGATCATTAAGTGGTCCGCTGAGACCCTCAGCAATTTTCGAGTGGTCCGTGAAAAAATAAGTTTGAGAACCACTGATGTAGGATGCATAGCCTTGATGACTGAACTCCTCTCTTCATCCCTAGGTACAGAAAGACTTCTTGCCCACTCTGCCATCAATGCCACCTGCACAGGAGGGACTCCTTTATGGAAATGAGAGGATTTCAGTCTCATGGGCTCATTCAGACCTTTGCCCCTTTGCTGAGACTGCCAGCAAAGGTTCTGTTTAGTTCCAGTTGTGAGGGTGGTCTCAAACCCATTTCCTAGTGGGGACATAATAAAACCACTAACTTATTTAACGCAGCCATCAGATTCAAACAACTTTCAATCACTTCTGAACTAGGTTTGAATGCAACTCCAGCCACACAAAGGTGAAAGACTCTGTATACCATTAAAAGTCCTCAGAGCCATCTAGTCCCCTAGGGAATGTACTTCTGTCATTGACTTTATTCTTAAAAGCAATGCCCTGTATGGTCAGATGGTATAGCTACTAAGCTTAAAAGAAAGAATCCAAATTTAAAATCCTCAGTAGCTTTTTCCAAGGTGTATACAGTCCACTGCAAAGCCAAGGAAGCTCAGCCCAACCCAGCCCCACAGTTCATGTGGAGTTCCTGAGCTTTCTTTTCTCTGTAGCAATTGCTTTGAAGTAAATCTTTTACATCAGCTAACAGATAAGAGCCCACAGAGCACAGTTCTTCTCTTTAATGCATCTTCTTGTTTATGATAAGAAATGAACTGGTTACGCATGACAAAAAAAATCCTTTGCAAAAATAAAACCTCAGGGTTTCTTCCTCCCCCTCAAATAATGAAGCGCTCACCCTCTCTTTCATTAGAAGAACCAATGCTAGAGTAGAAAAGCATACAACTTGGTGATTATAATTTCAGTGAAGAGATGGCATCCTTCTAATAACATTACCGATGCAGAGTGAGCTGCGCTCCTGTAAGCCCAAGAACTGCTGTAAAGTCATGCAGCCCAACACTCATTATAAAATAAGTTATTTGTGCTTTCAATTTATGAACATTATTCAGTAACATGCTGGTTATCATTATAGTCTCTTTTACTTGTGCTAAGAATGAGGCACATTAAAAAAACCCTGCTCGGAGCCTCCTGTCAATGAGATTCATTATTAACTAGGTTTTAATATCAATACTAGAGAGGCACAGCCATCATTACATTGGACAGACACCGTGTTTGTCATAATCCCCTAGGTACTGCTCTCCCTGTATTGTTATAGGCACACACTTTGATAGTTAGGGCTCACTTTAGGGCAACCATTTTGCTCCATTCGAATGGGATAGAGAGAAGTTAGGTCTTTTGTGATGTTGAGAAAATCCACACGTGTTTAAAGGGGTGGATTTTCAAAGGCACAAAGTACAGTTTAGGCAGCTAATTCCCAGTGAAAGTGGATAGTGGTTAGGTGCCTTCTGTGCTTTGAAATTTCCCAGTTATGAAGCATTTAAAAATGTCTGCCTCTTTTCAGGGTGAACCCCTTTGGAAAACAGTGAGTTCTGGTGAAACACACATACACACACCCTTCCTATAGTATAGGAAGAAATTGAAAGGGCCAGGACCACATTGTTGGATGTGCACAACAGTATTTGACATTCACAAACTTAAAGTCAAACGGTCACTCAGATAGAGCTGGAAATTGAGTCTGAGCTTACTCACAGAACTCAGAGGTGGTCTGAAATTATCACAGCTTCACCTCAATCAGAGATCCGCTACCATCTTTCAACCCAGAAGGAAAAGCACAGGAATCAGAACACAACGAGTGAATGCAGCTGAATATCTGTGCCATCAAAAAGGGAGCTCCAAGTTATGAAGTAAAAAAGGTAGATTGTCTGTCTAATATCTTGACGCTCTAGGACCTAAAAAAGTCTCTTTTTTGACATGTCACTCCAGCAATTAGCTTTGATTTGGGCAAGGGGAGGGAAACACCTGCTACCTGACAGCCTTTTATTTGATCTGACAACAGAACAACCTGTTCTGAGTTCTCTATTTAGTATTTTTTTGCATAACAAATGCATGCACGATTTTCTTAACCTTTAAAATGAGCTCTCAAAAAGCTGTTGCAGTAAACCAATTATTAAAAATTACATTATCTGTGCCTTTTTTGCCCCCAGGTTATCCACCTAAATATCTATTCATATTATGAATCTTGTCATCTGTAAAGCTCGTTATAGTTTGCAAAGCTCAATTATTGTTTAAGGTTTCTTTAAGCACCTTTACTCAATGCTACATTGGCAAACATTTGTCTTTAAGTTTAATCTGCTGGTACTTTTGATCAGGAGAAACTCATAATGGAGAAATCACTTACAAAAACAAACTGGATTTATAGAGATTTTCATTTCTTTTTGTTCATATTCACAACAGCCATTGCAGCTTATGGTTTGATGCTCCTCTTACTTACAATGGTGTAAATTGGAACTTACTCTACTGTGGCCATAATTGAGTTACACTGTTGTAAAGTCAACATAAATGAGGGAGGAAAGAATAGATTCTAGATTCTTTCAATATGTCACCCTTGCATACCTTCAGATAAATAGTGAACCGTTGAGATGCTACTGTGATTTGCAATTGTCTGCAAGATTTTATTTCAGCCTAGTGGTAGAGGGGGGAAAAGTAAATTGCATGGACCAAATACACCTTGAATTTATTTGCTTTGTGGGATGAGCATTATTTAAAGTAAGTTGATGCATAATAAGAATTCCTTTGCCCATCATCGCTTTTGATAGCTACACTCCCCTGATATCTTTGTAATGTTCATTCCTGAACATACAAATCCTCCATGGAGAAACAATTGCCTGGAATATATCATGCATTTCTGTAGGCTAAATATTATCACTTTTAATTACATATTACTATCAATCTATTCTAAATATACTATGTTTTTGATGCTTTTTTTTAAAAGCAGCAATGAAATACGAAGGGGAAGGCTGTAAATGCCATTTCATTCAAATAAACAGTAAGAGACAGGCCTGGATGCACAGAACAAAAGTTGTCAAGTGAAATCAAACTCTAGTCAAAAGTGAATCTCAACTCTAGGATCACTAGAATCCAAAAGGTGCCCAATTAGCTGGAAAGAGTGGCATCAGGCCAGTTCTGACACACATTCCATTTCACAATACCAAAAGGTGTAGTCAGCACCACATAAATGCACTGGCACAGTGTAATAGGCTGCAGAGATGCAATCTTAATATCCTTTATTTGATTCTAATTTGGTTTCACACAGTGGCTGCAAGTTTAAAAAACCTCATTTCCTTTTAGCAACTAGCAAGCAGAGCTAAAGACGAGAATCTCACGCTAAGTTACAAAGCTCAAGAGTCACAAAGCAAACTTCATCTATTAGTAATGCAAATTTAGCCCCTCCATTTTAAGCGAAGTTCTGATGCTCAACCCAGTACTGAGCTGGCAGTTAACTTGGAAGTGATGTACTCTGGAGATGTCCTTTCACAACAGAGCTAAGTTAGAAGGAAAAAACAACAACCTTGGAAAATCCCCAAAACAAACAACAAACTGATTAGACCCCAACAGGTGTAGCCACACACAGCAGTTTTCATTCAGAACAGTGGCTGTCCTCAAAGGTCTCTCATCATTATGATACCCCACAGATTTTTCTGTCGCATCATCCTGATATCCATCAATGTTCACTGGGTCAGTCATTGATATAATTAGACCGTGAGGGACAAATTGGAAAGAGGAATCTAAGACCCTGATTCACCAATGAGCTCCTGAGAGGAGGTCTATGGTGGGATCAAGAACCCGGTAAGAAAAAAAGGGAGTCTTCTACACTGGCATAAGTTTCATACTGAGGAGTCATGAGAAGGTGTTGGATTATAACAGCTCAGACACAATGCCGACTTATCAACATGTAATAAACCCCCATCTCTGAATTTGGCCCTGGCTGTAATCTTATTAAATGATCTGGTAGTAACAACTGTCTTCTGGGCGAACAAGATTCCTGTAATTTTCACATTTCCCAATAAGTGAGCTCCTGTCTTCTTTATATCATGATATGCTATAAAGCAAAAGGGTTTAAATCACATCTTTCTTGTGTGCTTTAAAAAGTAAATGATCGACCTACCTGTGTTTGGCATCACTAAACGGCCACCCAGGTGGCCAAAAATGCCAGTCGTTCTCAGCTCACTTCTTGTTGAAAGAGATGACAGATTCTGAATGTATGTAGTTTTGTTCCTGGCATGGATTGTCGTAAAGCCTCTGTTGTTCCCATGGGGAAATGTTCCAGAATGTGCCTTTCCGTGATACTCGGCCCGCTCTGTCACCCCCAGGGAAACCATGAATGAACTCTGAACTTTGACTTTGATGTCTGACAAGGGATTAAAGAGCGAAGATTCTGTCATGAGCTCCTTGTCCATGGGGTCCTGCAGGCAGATGGGTCCGCTGTACGTTCTGCTCACTGTCAAGTCAGGCTGCATGGATGAGTTCAGAAGCAGGGAGTTACCTAATGAAAGGAAATTGATTGAGTACTCAGTTACCATTTTACATGCAAGGGAAACTGTTATGTGCACAGTGGTTCCTAGAAAAATGCCTGCGTACCAGGATTTAATCTGAGTAATGGAAAAATAGAGAAGGGAGGTGGAGTTCCACACCCAAACAGGAAAAAGTCCGTTTAGCCACCTTTCCATTTTATGTTGTACCTTACAATTTTGGAGTGTGGCCCAGTGGTTAAATTAGGGGGCTGCGTGTTAGTTGCAAAATCAGGGATAGAACCTAGGACACCTGATTCATTGTATGACCTTGGGCAAGTCACTTTAACTGGAATTTTCGAAAGCACCTTAGTAACTTTCGGTTGGGCTTGTGCTCATAAGTCAGTGAGGTGCTTTCAAAAATCCCCCCTTTCACCTTCCTGTGCCATGGTTTCCCTATCTATAAAAATGGATATCATTTTCCTACACAAAGAGGAGAGTTGTGAGGCTTAATTAATGTTTGTAAAGTGCTCAGAGATCATTAGATGAAAGTCGCTGTAGTAGAAATGCACAATATACTTTTTGCAAAGGCTGTTGTACTAATTCTTTTGTTATTCACTTTAGCCCAAATTATAGGTTCCTTTAGGGTACTAATTCAGTGGCCAGTCTGGAAAACAATGGTGTCAGCTCTAGATTAACTACAAAATTTTGGGCGCCTGACTCTTACGTGGTATAACTCCCTTGGCTTTAGTGAAGCAATGCTGACTCACATCCGCTGAGGATCCGGCCCTTGATATCCATGGGCATCTAATGATCATTTGTTGCAACATATCCATCTCATATATTGACAATAAAAAAAAACTGCTCTTAGAAGATAATGTGTCTCCCTCTTCTGTTTGCAGTTAAACTTTTAAAAGCAATCCAGGCAATATAACAAAGAATAAAATCAGAACAGATGCTGGAAAATTATTCTGTTGGTCTTCACAAATGTTAAAGCAGAATATTTTCTGATCTAGTTCCTTATCTTGCAATGAGCTCCATATAGGTAGATATAGGTAAAAAAATCCCAAGCCCACATGGAACCTCAGTCAAGTGGATATATGCAGGTGCCTAGAATCGGCTGGTACAAAGTCTATTGAAGGATTTGTGCTTCTTGCCAGATCAAGTTAAAACTTTAAAACAAGCCAGCCTCAGAGGCTAAGAGATGTCTGAAAACACTCAAGAGTCTGAGATGCAAGGTTTTATCCTTGTTTTGATAATTCCTAGAGAAATGTGCATGAATTCATCACATTGGCATCCTCCTTCTGATCTCTTCACTACCACCCATCCAGCTTTCCTCTCGTTTTCCAATGCTCTCAGAAATCAGAATCACGTGGCAACGTCCCAAAGGAGATGGAACAATGCAATAGATCTAAAGGATACTTGAACACCATGTTTTCCTGTGCTCCAGTCGGTGTCAAGGCACATGTAACCAAGGAGTCAAATGTACATCAAATGAAAACATGTCTGAACACAACTCTTTTAGTGAGCCTATCGGAAGGTATGGATTCAGGCTTGAAGGAAACTAGGTTGACTAGACATGTGGGACCACAACTATTCAGAAAAGGTTGGCTCCAAATCTAATTCTGGGTGCTGAATGACTCAGAGAATACCCGGTGAAAGAGGAGGAGAATCAATAAATGTAAGGCCTAAATTTTCAAGAAGGACTTGTGATTTTTGGGTTCCCAACTTTAGACGTTTAAAAAGCATCCAATTTTCAGAAAGTGATGAGCCTACCCACCCTTTGAAAATTAGGCTCTTTTAATGTGTCTCAAGTTGGACTGGTAACATCACTAATCATTCTCAAAAAGTGTAGAATTTGGATCCCTCAGAAGCTCCATTCTCACATACTAGCAGATCCTTTCATTTCACGCTTGGGTCAACAGATCCGTGTCTAATCTGCTACAAAAACTTGAATTGCAGACAAATGTCCTCCTGCAGTTCTAGCATCCACTGAATATTTTCATCAGCACCACTGATAAATAAGGCAATAGGCATTTTAGCTGCTTACTCATTGTGGGTAATGACTGCCCTAATGCATATTTCTAACCAGATGCTGCTGCCTTTGGTATGATTTCTCTTTAGATGAAAATGAGCATAATTTTTAAGCCTTTCTTTGCGGCTCTCAGCATCTTAAAAAAGAGGGGGGAGGGAGTCATTCCAAAGGCCTAGCTTTTGGGTTTTCTTTTTTAAATGATGTTGCGGTCAATATAACCCAGCAGCAGAGATTCTTACTATATTTTCTCCAGCTCAGATGGTATTAAAGAAACGGGGTGTCTTTGGATGTTTGTGTATAACTGATCAGAATGCTTAGATTCAAATGTAAAAAGAATTCCCATGCACACCAACTCTGTCCTATCCAAAAGGTGGCAATTAAGCAAGTTGCACCATTTATCAATTAAACATGATAGACAGATTAGATAAAAACTTCTAGGCTTCTCTAAGCATAATGTACTTAAATTCCTCCTACTGCTAACCTCCAGCGTGCTAATTCAGAAGAACTAGTCTCTTCCTCTAAATGGATTAAGGATTACTAAAAAGAGATTATTCTAAACTAGAAAGGTTAAGATTTGGGGATATCACATGAAGCTGTCAACTGAAGAAATCAAATCATGAATAATATGGGATGGATTCTCCTCTGCCATATTTGGGTCAAAATGATTCTCTGGGCCAATATGCAACTACTTCAACATAAAACAGAGTTGCCCAAAGGCTGCTCTAGTTTATGCCATATGGCCATTGTTCCCAAAGGAGTGTTCAACAGCTAAAAATTGCAGATTAGAGCTGGTCTTTCCCCTCACCTCAGATACCTCTGACATGTCTCTTACATCTTGGTATGGGAACGGAGTACACTGGCTTTACTCCAGTTAAAAGTCACCTTTCCACACAGACTGATGCCAGGTTATGACTTCTTTGAGCTACCTGTATCATTCCACAAAGCCAGTTTGGGGAGATAGAATCTGGCTCTACATATTTAGAGTTTCCAGTTTTAAAATTTATGCCAATAAAACCCCACCAAAACAATTTGCAAGAGATACACTGAGGAGGGGGAAAAAAAACAAGCCAGATGTTTTCTGTTTTTTCCAGTGTTTGAGAGAGGATTCTATAGTCCCTAGAGGTCTCTCTGTCTAGATTTTTATATCATGCTCATCACCATGTTATCTGAGTATCTGAATCTCATTCCTAGCTGTGTGGAATTCTGAAGAAACTAAAGCTGTAATTGGCATAAGAACAAAAACCACAAATCAGAAAATCATATGTGTACCTAAGTTCTAAGAGCCAGATTCCAAAGCCACTCAAGTTAATGCAAAGACTCCCATTGAGATCAATGGAGTTTGGATCCAAGCCTTAAAACCCGGATCCACCAAAGCATTTAAGCTTGTGGCTAAAATATTTTAAACAGTGATTTATAGGTATGGCTGAGGGTTAGAATACATGTGAAATCTCAGACCGTTTTGGGGCTTTTTGTTTGTTTGCAAGTATTCATTTTAAAAATTCCCAAAACATCCAAAGTAGCTGCAACTGAACGAATGCATCCTAAAATAAAAGAAACTATCAGTGTGGGCATTTTTAATGCGCCTCCGTGAGGTGTCTGTGAACATTAAAACCAAACCAAAATCTCCCACACAAAACCCAAAACAAGATTTTTATAACAAATTGAGTTTCCAAATGAAATAAGAAGCTAATCTCAGATAATGTGGAAAAGATATAATTGCAAATTATATACCACTCCTCACAGGCAACTTGAACTTCCAGATAAATGAGTAAAGTTCCTCTGCATCCCAAAGTTTTTATTTATGCTCTGTGGAGCATGTCTCTCTTGGAAAGTAGAATGAATGAGAGGGAGGGAGGGAGAGAGAGTGTGTGAGTGAGTGAGTGTGTGTGTGATCACGCACATACATACACACACCAATTGCAACATTTCACTTTCCTAAAGAGAAAAAAAATTGGGCCACTTTCACACCAACCCACCTACAATAAGGCCAGCATCTAGTTTAGAATACTGGTACCGAATCAAGAAATACAAGATTTTATAATGATCACCACTTTAGTTCAAAATCTCATTTTTTTTGGCCAAGGAAATATTCCAGGAAACGGACTGCTTTTTAGCATGGGGTTTTATTTATGTCTTGGAAAATCTACCAGTGACCTTCTAAAGTCCTTTAACAAAAAGAAGCAAATAAATATATTTTCACAACTGTGCGTCTTCGACTATTCTATATATCTTAGAATATAGAAATTTGCATGCAAACAATGTAACATAAAATGCTTGAAAATTAGTTGTTTAAATTAGGAATATAACAAATGAAAATTTAATCACTTTCAGTTGGGAAACAGAAACAGAAGAAGTAGGAACTGAGCAGGAATTTACTAAATGCTAACGATTTCTGCGTTTATTAGTTGTCAATGCAGTAGGAGAACCTAATAATATACTCAACTTCTAACACACATACAGAGGGATAAACTGGGGCAAGCTGAGATTAGTCACTTGTCTGAGTTCATACAGAAATTGGTGGCAGAGACAGGAAAAGACCCCAGAATTCCAACCACCGGGCTCAACCCTGGCCATGAGACCACACCCCTTGCTCTGTGCAAGCCAGCTCCTGTGGCGGTCTCATGCAGCGAGATGCTGCAATGCTCTTTCTCAAAGAAGCTGTGAGGGAAGAGGATGAAATCACAACACTAACCTTGCCGGACTGTTTTAAAATTAAATGTCTGGAAGCCTCCTGTCAGCGCAGATGAATCAATCACGTCCACGCCGTACTCGCTCTGGCTCCGTCTATAGAGTGTAATGCCGACTACCAGCACACCTACAGCAATGACGGCAGCACCCAGACCTGAGTACAAGGCAATGTCACTGGCGTTCTCGATATCTGAAAGGAGAGAATGTAGGCACCAGATTAGCGACACACACTCGCATCGCCTCCACTGCCCCCAAACTGCCCACACGAGGATTGATTGGTGCATTTGGGAAGGTAAAAATTAAGCTGGGCTCAGACTAGATCTTCAAACTCATTTTTCCCAGTGAGGAATATGCTGAGATTTTTGGATGCTGTGTAGTGAGGGCATAGGGTGCCCTCTTGCCCAGCAACGTTGCCCTGCATGGGCATTGATTTAATTTCTCTCCCTCTGTTTCACGCTCATAAACCTTCATGATTATTTAACACACGGGGAAAGGTGTTAAAAAAAAAACAACATAACAGCAGACAACTGGAACATCAGGTGTTTCCAGGAAATGGCTGGCAAGTCATCTGACGTTTCGTGTGACTGGAGGGTTCAGCATTCGCAGGTCCATGAGTGAAGAGAACTGAGCGCAAATCTCATCCGAGCTGAGTCCCCACCCAGCAGTGTATTCCACAGGTCGGGGGGAGGGGGGAGTACAGTGGGCTTGACAAGTATCATTCCCCATTCCAGCCTCGTGGAGATTAAGGGCTGAGTTACATTGTCTTAGTAAAGGGGAGACTCCAGAGCAACTATAGCTAGGATAGGCGCTGTTAGGGAACAAAACGCCTCTTATAGAGTCATAGAAGATATGGGTTGGAAGAGACCTCAGGAGGTCATCTAGTCCAATCCCCTGCTCAAAGCAGGGCCAGGACCAACACCAGCTCTTGTCTCTCACTGGTCTCCAGGGACGTGTAGGGTATGGGGTTGAGCCCTGATGCTCATCCAGGAGAGAGCAAACTTGATGGAATGATTGGTGAAGTAAAGATTTCATATTTCACTCTCTCCTGTGGGCTTTACTTTACTTTACTACCTCTCAAACACAGAGCAAAGCTAAGGAGTCAGCCTACAGGGTTTGATAGCGTCCTACGAAGCTGATGGAATCTGAGACATCATCTGGAATCCCTGCAAGTGCTCTCTGCCATTAAAAACAGATATGAAACCAAACAGTGCTTATGTATGGGCAGCTTATGACCAAGTTTTTTACATTTTAAAACTTTGGTAGCAGGTGAGAGTAGCCCAGATGAAACCTGCAATAACAGAGCTGTCTGGGTCCAACTATGCATGATCGGGTAGGAGTTGGGACCAAGAACCGTGAAATTAAATTACTTGGCAAGACACTTTGTGGGCCCTTAGATAATTCCCCTTATGCTGAACTCTGCTTTAGAGAAAGAAATGGTCATGTATTTACTCTGTGCAGCGTTTACTGTCTCACAATATGGTGGCTGCATTATCAAATGCTTATTGGAAGAAAGCATATTATTTTAAACAAACAAATCATCGTGAAAATAAGTATGAATTGGAAATTCAGACCGAACTATTTCAATAACTGAGCAGTAAATAGACAATACATTGTGAAGCATTGTAACAGCATAGAGGAAGAATGCAGTATTGTATAGAAAGCCAGTAGATGGCCTTGCACCACTTAATTCTTAGTCTGAGGGTTTATGTAGTGCATTATCTTGTGCCGAGCTCTGCACAGGTGGGAATTTCACCCTCAAACCCTATACTGTATGCAAGAAACAGATGGCCAGACAATTTTAAGAGAAATAGGACAGAAGGATGCTGATGATGTGTGTTGAGAAATTGTGAGCAGGGACCTAATTTGTAAAAGTTGCTTTTTCTGGTTTACCACTTAGTTATTTAAACTAAATGTTGGACACGTAACTTGCCAGGAACGCACACTAGCTATTCAGCCAAATGCACCAGTGGAATACTGACAGTCCCCTAATTTCAAGGGAGCTGTACAATAGGAGCAACCAGCAGCAAAAAGAATTGAAATTAAGATATACGCTGCTATAAGTAGGCTGAAGCAAGTGGGCTATTGGTTACCAAGCTGTCCTCTACAGAATGCAAGCCAAGTACTTAGAGATATAAAGCAAACTCTGCTCACAGAATCTCCATTTACCTTAAACCAGTTCTCCTTGGATTGCATTACTTACTGAAGAGACAGAGACTCTCAGGGCTTATATTTACAGTGGCCACTCCAGAAACAGTGACAGAAAATCTCCAACATGTACATACTCGTGCACCTCAGCTTAAAGGGGATATACCCGTAAAGATTTCAAGCTTATGGTCCAGGAACATCTGTGAAGTGTTCAGATCTGTTGTATGAAGGCATTTCTCCTACTCTGGGTGGCTAATAGTTTCTGGGACTTTCAACATCCAGCTCCACAAGGGATATTGTAGATGCAAAGTGATGTATTGAGGAAACTTAAACACTATAACACAAATAAAAAAAATTCAAGGTCTTTGTAGAGTTTAATGTCCTGACATGATCATTCATTTATTGTATTTCTATCAGATGCCACCTTTGTTTTGAAAATTGCTGGCTCACTACAAAAGCAATTTTCCCTCTCTTGGTATTGACACTTCTCATCAATTATTGGGAGAGGACCACATCCACCTTGACTGAATTGGCATTCAACATTGGTTCTCTACTTGTAAGGTAACTCCCTTCTCTTCATGTGCTAATATAGATTTATGCTTGTATCTGTAATTTTCACTCCATGCATCTGAAGAAGTGGGTTTTTTTTACCCATGAAAGCTTATGCCCAAATAAATCTGTTTGTCTTTAATGTGCCACCGAACTCCCCGTTGTTTTTGTGGATACAGACTAACACGGCTACCCCTCTGATATTTGGCACCTTTGTTTGACTTTCATAACTTAATGCCCCTTGCACAAAACATAATTTTCTTTTGGGTCAGAGCGTGCACATGCAAAAGAAGGCCGATTGTGGTGGCAGGGGAGACCTAGACTATGACATAATGTTGACGATATATGGAGTACACTCAGTTATTCATGAAAGTAACCTTCAACAGTCTTACTTGTAGATCATCATTTCTAGCTAATTAAATTGCCTCTGCAGCACAAGTTCTGGAGGGTAGGTTTTTTTGGTACCTAGTTT
Source organism: Natator depressus (assembly GCF_965152275.1). NCBI lineage: Eukaryota > Metazoa > Chordata > Testudines > Cheloniidae > Natator > Natator depressus. The sequence continues at coordinate 3,523,670 of NC_134259.1, forward strand.
CTGTTCGGATAAGGCTTGGGGCAGTATCTTCTTGACTGAGGCTCTTCTGAAGGAGTTCTTCCAGGAAGGGAGTTGCATCAAAGCCCATTGCTGGTTGCTGTGAGGGGAACAGTGTCTCTCTTCCAAGTTGAATTCAGAGTTCTAGCTCCTGGAGAGGGCCAGGACACATTGAAGGAACTTAAAGTGAGCGACTTCTGTGTACGGTTCGTTCTCTAGTTCTTTGCCAAAGCCCTTGGAGTTTACTGTCTTTCTGCTTGGACTGATCTTTGATGCTGGACATGCCTCTCTCATTAAGCATTAGATTGGATTTTTCAGTGCTGCTTCAAAATTGGCTATGGTAATGGTGTAAGAATCTGAGCTGCCAAACAGAGCAACCTCAGGGTACAATCTGACCATGTTTAGCCTGTGCTGTCATTGGTTTGACAATGTGCCACAAAATGGGACTTTTTTAAAAAGAACATTTAGAAACAAGAGATGGTCAAATTATTCTTGTCTACACTTTTCTTGATTTTGTATGTGTGTGGAGGGTGGGGAGGGAGGCTGTTAAAATCAGAACTAGATTTCTTTTGCAAAAAAATTCTGTTTAGTTGAAAAGCCATTTTTATTTGTAAAAATACAAATTATATTTATTTTGACAATTTTAATATTTTTGAGGGGGAAATATTCCTTTTCCAAGTAGCTCATTAGAAATAAAGCTCACGTTTTACTGTATAAGTCATTAGCACTGGTTGAAGTTTTTGACCAACAGTAGAAAGAGAAAGAGACAGAGCATGTATGTTTTCATATTTAGATGGTGGCAAAGGGGAAAAAGGGATATTTCAGGAGCTCCTGGGTTCTAAAAAAGACGAAAGAAAAATATTTCTGGAAACACAGCTCCAGATTGTTAGCAATCTTTGGTCAGCTTCTTCCCTGGATAATATTTTACTGATGCAGATGGAGAAGAATATCTCTATGACTAAGAATAGATCACCTATAGAGATGCTTAAGAACAGATGTGGAAAGGAATAGGAAATGATCAAAACAAGGATGACTTTAGTCATCCTTAAGGTCATGATGTTTCTTAACAGATTTTGTAGTTTACAAAAAAATAATCATTAATCTTAGTCAGAGATCCCAGTTAGTCCATCTTGTGGCACAGGTTGTCACACAGTTTAAAAACAAAACAAAATCACCAAATTGACCCCTGACTTTTTTTTCTTGAAACTTTATTTTTTTTTAATTTTGGGTGAAATCAAACCCAAACCCACATAAGGTTTAAAAATACCTGGAAATAATTTTATAATGAACATATGGTATCTTTAAAACATTTGATTCTTTTATTTCTACTAATTTTTTCTTTCTACACAAACAGAAATTGTTGCTCTTGCTGTGTTAGGAAATGGGTTGGCTTTCTTTCCTCGCGTGATTGGAGAAGTTAGCATTTGTTGGCAGTTGTCATACAAAACAGGAAATGGAGGGAAGCTTTAACCTGCTATTCAATGGTCAATGTTTGCAAACCACCACTGTAATTATGGCATATGGTCTTAGGCAAGTACTCAGTTTTGACCCATGATTTGCCCAAACTTTTGCCATAACTACAATGAAAATGTTTCAAATTCTGCTCACACCATTTCTTGGAAAGTTTGTCATGCTATAAAATTTACAATGGAGTTTTGAGTCCATTTTATTATGAATTATGTTGGTGCCGAGAGGCTCAGTCATTATCAGCACCCTCTCCCCCTCCCCAGTATGGTAGGTGACATACATAAAGAGAGTAAGAGACATTTCCTGCCCTAAAAATCTGACAATCCAAATAGACAAGACCAACAAAGGAGGTATCATTATCCCATTTTTACAGATAGGGAACTGAGGCACAGAGAAATCATGCGACTTGCCCAATGTCACACAGTGGCAGAACCTGGAATTGAAGCCAGATCTCCTGAGTCCCTGCCATTAACCACAAAAGTAACCTTCTTTCCTCAGTTTCAATCTCTAATACCAGGGTACAAGAAAGGAAGTCTACAAATCAACTACATTTCAATTTCTTCTCACTTATGTGTCCCCAAGCAATCTTTGTTGTTGGATAATTAACTCTGATACTCTATTCCTGACTTAACTTTTGTGGATAATTGGTACGTTGGGTAAGCCAGGAGATGTGTTGTTTATTATGAAACATCCGGGAGTGGTATATATCCCAGAGGGTAGAAGTAATCAGTTAACAAGTGTTTGAGCTCCCCACCTCCACATTCCCGTCCTTTTGGGAGCTACATTGACCTATCCAGTAGTTGTCTTAAACATATAAACTTTGTAAAAAGTATCCCTTTTATACAGAAAAAAGTGGAAAATCTTAATTTGTTCCCTCCTCCTTTACAAATAGGTTAAATTCTGATCTAAACATGCATACCCCCGCTAATAATAAAAATCCGCAGCTGCCAGAGGTGTACAGGTGGCAATAGACGTATAGTGCAGGAATTCAGAAGTTATTCTTCACTGTCAAAACAGGATATGTAAAACTGAGAATATTTTAAAAAGCTGTCACATTTTAAACACTGTTGGGGTAAAAATCATTAAGAAAATCCCTCAGCTATGTTACTAATAGTAATTCATAATTCTTAATTCTTACATTATTCAAACAAATTTACTTAGATAATTTACATTCTCATTTTCCACTCATCTTAGACAATAAAATAGATCAGTCAGTTTCATTTTTGGTTTCAGCACAAGACTGCCATGTTTGGATTACAAGTGCTGAGGAGAATATTCAAATACTAATTAAAAAGATTTGGGGGGGAAAAAAACCCAACAGCATTAGAAAAACAAAAACAATTTACATTAATGAAAAATATATATTTTTAAAAACACAACTGGGACCTAAATTTGATGGTTCTCTTCTTGGTATAAGGTTTATTTCTAGGATTCCTTATCTTTAATAAGATATTCAGTGTTCTGGTTTGTTTGTTTGGTTTTTTTTTTTAAGAGATGACCTGAAAGTGATACTCAGGTATTCACACAACTATTTCTTAGTCAGGGATGAAAAGACATAACAGCAAAACTACAAACAGTTGAGATTCAGGGGGGAAAAGAAAGAATTCACTAAGTATGACAATTTAAAGAAGCAAAATGGTACTAATTTTGTTCCAAGGGAAAATGCTGCTTATAAAAAGATGTGTTTATTCTTTCATTTCTATTCACAGCACTATTATTTGTTTCCAAATAACAAATGAAAATGAAAAAAAAAACTTTAATCTCTTTTTCCATTCTCACCTTTTATGCAGAATTTCTTTCCTTTGGGAGAATGGAGATTCAAGAAAAAGGAACTATAGATTTTTTTTTTTTGCTTTGGTACTTTGTGTTTTTTTCCAGATGCGATTCAACTGAAAAGAACACTTGAAGTCAACCAATTATTATTTAATGAACTGCATCCTCCTAACCCAGAGGAGGCAGTGACTTTCTTAAAGCAATAAGTTTCTGTGATTTTGTTCCAGGGTACGTGTTTGTGGTAATCATAACTAATATTTCACTCCATCTCCTGACACTGTTACACAACATTTATTGAAAGCATATTTGATGGTAATGAAGTTTCTATTAACTATGATTAAGTTTCATAAAGCACCTGAAGATAATTTAAGATGTGCACGAGCAGAAGATGAAACATTTGGTTTAGTACATTAGGAAATGTAATTGATTAAATTATCTCATTTACAATAAGTGCTTTCCATGAGCCATAGAGGGCACACATTTCCTCCAGTTTGCCATTACAGTTTGTTAGGAGATATCAAAGATTTCTCTAGCTTTTATTCTCCGTCTCCCTTCACTTTGCTCTCTTTTTGTACCCTCCAGCCTCTGGAAATCTCTCTCTCCATACAATCATTCTTTGAGCACGTGAAAGTCTTAACAGATATGAAACCAGTCAAAGCCAGAGAACCATGCATAAGGCTATTTCGCAGAACAGGTTGTTTCTTAATTATCTTCATAATTGATTGATTTCACATCAGTGATAATTCATGTAGTCTTAAACTAAGCCCCTGTTTTCAATGAACAGCAACAAGCTGTATTTATATAATGTACTTCTAGCCTCACAGATTAAGGAAACACCATTTAATTCCCCTAGGAGCCTCATGCACTAAAATGGACTCCATTAAGGTTTTATTTTTAATAAATCAGAAATTAAAGCTGTTTGACAGATTCACTTTTAGGATCCAATAATTAAGTTGGAGGTGCATAGATGAAAATGCAACAGTTGCTCAAGATAAGTTACAAAATAAAAGAGTAGTTCAGGGCAGAACGGGGATGGTCCCATTAAGACAAATTTATAAGGGCATGGTAATGCAAGCCAACCATGGAATGTTTTATAGTTTGCTTTTGATTTTGAATATCCATAGAAATATTTCATAATTGGAAAAAGCACAGGGGAAATGCTCTTATTCAAGGACTCTGCGCAACCCAAGCAATAAAATGTAATAACGATCGTTATATGTAGGACACCCACAGAACTCCAATGTGTTACAAGATGAGAAACTGAAGGCCAAGTTCCTTCAGCCTGCCAAGAGGTGCAGCTATCTAGGAGGATAATTATTCTTCTTTATTATTACTTTTATTGCATCACATTTTTGAAACTAAGTTATACATCCTCAATCTGTGTGGATATTATAAGTATCAGTGGACGAGATGCATTATGAAAGAATAATTTTGGTTATAAATCCCTGTTTTTTAACATAGCAAAATACTCTGAACTGTGTTTACTGAACTTCCCATTATAAAACCCCATGAAAATTAACTGTCAATTTGACATCTAAAGCCTACTGCATGTATTCCTAAGAATATATACCTTGGGCTGGGATTTCCAAAAGATTGCCAAATAGTTAGATGGCCAAACCTCAGTGAATTTTAAATGGGATTTAAGTGCCTAATTCACTTAGGATCCTTATAAAACATGGCCTTCATGTCTGGGAATTTCAAATAAATAATATGCACTCATAGGGAATCTTTCACCAGAAGAATTCAAAGAAATGTTCACACATTCAGACACAGAACTAGTGCTTCTCAGAAAATAGATTTTTCCCCACAACATAAGTAGGTCAAAAATATAATCAAAATGTCTTCACTGAAATTCTGGACATTTGGGGGTGTTTTTGTAAAAAGGGAATTTCAGCTGGTTGGGCAAAACCTTTTCTTTATATAGAAATTTTTCATCTGGTCCTGTTTTAACCATAAAACCACAACAGACCTCAAGAGAGCAATTCTAAGATAAGCATTACTGCAGAAATGGCCCACAATTTGATTCATAACTGCTGAAGAATAGTCACTTTTTTATATTTAATCTAAAATCTATGATTACTAAGAAGAGGCTTTTGTTAATCCATTTGCCTTTCATATAACTTTGTTTTATTTAGCTCCTAAACAAATAAAGCAGAATGAAAGAGAAAATGAAAAAAAAAAAATTACAAGACAAAAAACAACTTACTTTGGGGTTTTATTTCATGAAGAAGTTTTTTATCTAAAAGAGAGAGAAAGAGAGAGAGAGAGAGACACAAAGTTGCACTTAATAAATTTACATGGAGTGTATCTATTTCCCATATCACTTTCTGTCTTGCTCTATAAATGAAAAGTTTTCTCCTTCTTTCCTGACAATATGAATTTTTTATGTCGTCCATATATTTTCCTTCATCATGTAAAAGAAATCTCTTCCAAGGTATTTCTTTCCAGTTATTTCTCAGTTGGTTGTTTTAGTTTCTTTGTTACGTCTCTTGGTTATTTTACACTTACATACATACATACATACATACATACATACATACACACACACACACACACCCCCCTCTACTCTTAACTAACTCCTGGCGAGCTCAGATGAAGTTAGTCAAGAATCATCTATATTTCTCAATGAAGGATGATGTAATGAAATAAAAATTTAAAGGAAAACTGATTAGTTAAATATTTGTTTAACAATCAAAAGCACATACATGGTTAATATTCATTCTTATGTACCTGTATATGCAGCACACACAAATACAAGCGTGTGTGTGTGTATATATCAGTCTATATTATATTAGTCATTCACACAATACATTAATTATTAATTTTCTTACTGATTTTAGAAATTACTGTGCTTACTTCCTCATTAGATGAAGAATAGTGCTGGTCTCGCTCTCTCTTTCTCTCTCTCTCTCTCACACACACACGGCAAGAACTGCAATTTAGGGCCCACTCTTACCACCCTTAACTCATATGAGTATCTCATAGAATTCAGAGAGACTATCTGCATGGGTAACTTTCATTAAAGTATTTTTTATAACCAGTACATAACTAAATAGTGCAATTCATGGCTGCAAGATATAATTGAGGCCAAGGACTTAGCAGGATTTTAAAAAAGACATATATGGCTAGGATGAAATAATCATGGTATGGGTATAAATCTACCTCTAGCTTCCTGGCATTGGGAAAACTTTCTCAATAAGTGAGCTATTCCATAATTTTCCATTATAGGGTTTCTTCCTCTGAAGCAACTCGTATTAGCCATTGTCAGAGTCAGGTTAACAGTCTAGATGGACCATTTGAATGCATGATAAAGAAAGGAAACTGGTTATGAGGTGGTTTCCGTTATTTTTATTGACAATAAAAAGGGTCAGTGCTACAGTGATTGAACAAAAGTCCACTGTTATTCATGTTGAAAGACTCATTTTTATGTCCTGTAATTAAATGCTGAGCCCCTATGGTACAGTTTTCCTTTAAAAAGCTTTATGATGGGAAATTGGATGCATAGATGGTGAATGAACCACAAATCATTGAATTTGAGATGGAAACAAACATACCCCTCCTGCAAACACAGATTACAATCTACAGTAGATCTGAATAGAAATGAAATGAGTTTGGTGTTCTCCTCCTGCTAAATGGCAGAACCAGAAGCCATCTGGCCAAAGTCAACATGGCTGGCTGGCTGAGGTATGGAAAAGCAGAATGTTTTGGCGTTTATGATGCACTGGCAAAGGATGCTTGTAGTGCATCAGTTTGTAACCTGGCAAGCTTTTGTGGGCACTGGGGAAAAAAAATCAATGTTTTTTTCGAGATAAAACATGTAACTTTAAAGCAAATAGATAAAAAATAAAACACACACACACACACACTCTCCTTCTCATTGGATTCTACATAGAAACCCACTAAGGAAACTATACAACAGAGAATAATAGTATGGAATGACCACTGAAATAAGCAACATATGCACAAGAAACTGACAAAAACTTAGGACTGCCTCTAACCAAAGTGATCTGTCATTTTTGCTTTCACAAGTCAATCTCTGTTTTTCTCAAGCTTGGTGATGCCATGGCAACCTTTTCTAATTAAAAACACACACGTGTGGGGGGGGGGAGTAAAAAACCCCACAAAACTCCACCCTTATTCTGTTCATGAGGGGAAGGCAATCTGCTGTCTAATTTTTAAAGACTGAGAGAAAATGGATTAGTGCATAGCTTCTGCACTTGTAATGCCAACCAGGCATTACCCATCATGTTGTATCTTTACTTTACAAAAAACTGGTGTCCTTTTAGGCAAGAAGATTAGGTGCAAATGGAGAAATGAACCTTCATTTAGCTGGCAAATACTTCATTGATTTGCTGCTGTTGGTCTGAAAGTTTGTTTTAGAGTCACATCCTTATTGCTGGACCTCACTGGCCATTTTTGTACCCCTGACAATTAGCAATTTTTGAAATATAACTGTTCTGGTCTCTCCTAACCACTCTACATAGTTCTTCATGATAAACTCCTTCTCCTGACCTAGCGTGTATGAATTTGGCATTAATAGATGTCTTCACGTCACGTTCCATGACAGACAACAGATGAAATTTTTGCACTTTGGCTATGACTGACTGGTCTGTGAATACGGCCAAAACACACTCACACAGTATGGTATATTACCATGCATGCTATGGGGCAACTTGATATGGGTACTTGATGAGACCCCCAACATTAAGTATTTAAGAGGAGATTGGACCAAAAACTTATGGGTTTAGTATACTGAAAAATTCTGTGCTATTGATGTCAAATAGAATAGATGACCAAGGAATTATTTTCCAACAATTGTCTTCTATCATACTTATTTATGCAAACATTTAACAAAAGGCAATTTTAACTTTCCAGATGGTCGAAATGGTTAAACACAATCTGCAACTCATGTGAATTTGGAAAACAGAAAAAATATTTTATTGCTGAAGACAGGTTGATCAATCATTTGCCAAACATACTGTAGACTCCAGAAAAGACAGGTGGTGGATATAAAAATGACACCAAAAATTAGGACTTGATAAGTTCATACGCACTTATATTTAGAACTCCTATTAATACACCAGCCTTGCTCATTCTGCACTGCCCTTTCAATCATCAACATTCATACTGGTTATCATTGTGTAAACCTAGCATTGTACTCCTAATGGAAAGGGAAAAATGAATTCTGGAATAACACATTTACATCAAGATCCAAAATGGGTTTAGTTTGGTAAATGTCAAGGGAATTCGCGGGAAAGGTTAGTTTTGTTCCCCATCTCCAGCACCTACATTTCTATTAGGCTGCCTCCCTGCCAATGCAGCATGGTTCTCCACACCATAATATCCAGTCTAGTTTTAAACAACACAAGAAAGCTTCCAAACTTCCCTTGGGAGACATTCTCCAGTGGCGAGATGGAACAGTGGAATAGTGTCCTGCTAATTCAGCCCCATTTTAACCCTATCAGTTTACTGTAATCATTCAGTCTCCCTCCAGGGTTTTTAGACCCCTTAAATAGCTAATATTTAGCCTTGCTTCTCTTACTTATTTTAAATGAGAGCTGTGTAAGCAATAAGTATAGACATCTTCAGAAAACCATATTCACTACTGTTTGTCCAAAGTTTGTGTGTTACCATGGTTTGGATTCATTTTTTTGGAGGGAAGGTCCTTAGTCCACTACTTTATTCCTTGTTCCACCTCAAAGATTTCACTTCCTGGAGAACAGTTGTTTCAGCTGAGAACTGGACTCCCATGAAATCTACCTAACCCCCCAACTGGTCACTGAAATTTTCATTTAATGAATGAAAGTTTGAAAATTCTTTCTGAGGATTAGAACTTTTCCTACCTAGAAAGAACTGCTGGTATCTGCAAGAACTGCAATCCCTATCTGCAGTTTAGGGTTTCCAACCTTGCCTTTGTAAGAGTCCATACTTGTTAAGCACAGAAATGTTTCATTTCTATTTTTGCCTCATGAAAGGAACAAAGTTAACAAGTTGTGCCTGAGATAAATAACCTCCAAGAGATTAGTTTTCTGAAGCACTGCACTGCATTTCCCTCACAATTCCCTGTGGGATGTAAAGCAGAGCTGGTAAGGCACATATTGGAACACGAAGGAAAATAAAAACCAGACGGGATAATTGCATCAATTCCTATTAGCTGAGAAAGCAATTATGGCCCTAAAAATAATTTGACATAACTATATACATACAGCATGACCCATAAAGGAGTAATATCACATCACACTCCAAGATGAAAGAGACAAGAGACACTTAATATTTCAGTCTAATTGAATTAACACATATGGAGATTCAAGTTTTGGAGCAAGCAAATGCTCCCCACCACCTGCCATCCCATCAAAACCAGGAGAGCAACCTATTTAAAAAATGAAACACATAATGGGCCAGACCTGATCTCAGCTCCACTGGTATAAACCTGGAGCAAATCCTTTTAAATCATTGGGCTTCAGTCTTCTTTCTCTTACAACAGCTTGGCATCATCAACTTTCAGTGCAGTTACTCCTTACATAGAATGATAATACTGAGAACAGACTTGACCCCAAATTTTGCTACCTCAGGTACAACACCTATGGACCGGTTTCTGACCCCAATGTTGGGTGAGCAATCACTAGTGTGCGCAACAAAAAGAAATCTGCAGTTACAGTTTCCTCAGCTCCTTTTTCTCCTTGCAAAAAGAGTAGAAACCATAATCTATACAATGAGAGTTTTGCATGCACATCAACCCACTATAGATTTTTATTTTTCCAGGTTAGGCATTATTCAGTGCCAGCCAAGAGTTTAATTCTGCTCATTTAAATAATATCACTTTGATGTCAATACCTATGTTCCTAATAGTCTTCTACTTTAGACTCCTTTTAATTTCAGTAATCTAGTTTGCTTTTCACAATTAATCCCATTTATCCTTTTCAAATAGCTAGTTCATTTTCACTGTCCAAGCTGCACCGAACACTGTGTTAAATTTCATTTACTTGTGTTCACTCAAATACATGAAATAGAAACTATTGTTATTGTGACTTGCTCCCAACAATGATTTAACAACTCCTCCCCCCAAGCATACAAAGAGACCTCCAACTCATTCACATATTTCAAAATTATAAAAGAATTACTCACATAAGGTTTTTAACCTTATTCTCCCATCACCACCCAATTTTTCTTTTTTAAATAAAGCTTGCATTTAGAGCCTAAATTATTTCACAATGCCCCTTTTCTCATTCAAATTTGTTGTGTATACTATTTTACAGACTTTGTAACTCACAGAATCATAGACCCATAAGGTTAGAAGGGACAGCAAGGATCATCTAGTCAAATCCCCTGCCAAGATACAGGATTTGTCGTCTCAACCATCCAAGGCAGATGGCTATCTGGCCTCTTTTTGAAAACTTCCAGTGAAGGAGATTTCACTACTTCCCTAGGCAGTTTGTTCCATTATCTTACTGTTCTTACAGTTAGGAAGTTTTTCCTGAAATTTAATCTCAATCGGCTATGGTGTAGTTTGACCCCATTGCGCTTCTCGTCCTGCCTTTTTTTTTTTTATGGCAGCCTTTCAAGTATATGAAAACCACTATCATGTCCCCCTTTAATTTTATTTTTTCCAAACTAAACGTACCCAGTTCCTTCAGCCTTTGCTCCTATGACTTCCATTCCATCCCTTTGATCATCTTTGTTGCTCACCTCAGGATCCTTTCCAGTTTCTCTACATCCTTTCTATATACTGGTGACCAAAATTGGACACAGTAGTCCAACTGAGGCCTAACCAGTGTCAAGTAGAGTGGTACTATCACCTCCCATGACTTGCAGGCTATGCCTCTGCTAATGCAACCCAAAATTACATTTGCTTTTTTTTGCAACAGTGTCGCACTCTTGACTCATGCGAAGTCCCCTTTGCAAAAAAACAATCTGCTTCAGAGGCAGAAGATTTTTGCTATGCTACAAACGGTTTGTTCCCAGGCCTACTCTATTTAGTTAATTACTGGACAGAAGAGTTTGTGTTGTTGTTTTCAAGAAAAATAATTATACAAAAATTTAGTGTAGAGTCACTGTCTCTTTAAATGTTAAGCCACATGGAAGTACTAGAATTCTGTGGGAAAAGCCAAGATAGCCTAAAAATAATTGCACTTAAGTAAAGTTTGGCAATGCATTTTTTTCTGTTTACTGTAATGCAATTAGCCAGATGAGGCAGACATTCTAAAATTATTATTTGTATTGCAGTAGCACCAATGGGCCCCAGGCATGGACCATGATCCAGTTACTCTAGGCACTCTACAAACACAGAACAAGAGGCTGGTCCCTGCCCCAGAAAATTTACAAACCAAGTAAAGTAAATGAACCAAAATACACTAAATAAACCAGGGCATTACTGAACAAATGTTGTTGCCATGTCACAGCTTTTTGGCAGTCCACGTGAAAGGAGCTGCTGCGTTTCTTTCCAGTTTTCAGTTAGATAAATGTCCACGTTGTAAAACCACCATCAGTGACATTCACTGATCCCCTTGCCTGGGGACTGAATGGGCCTGGGATCTGAACTTCCTTTTACCCCTGAGAACTAGAGTTCCTCCTGGTAAGCACTGGGGCACATTAACAGGGTAGTAGAGTGAATAAAGCAAAAACAGTTAAAGCTGTACCATATCCATTCTGTGGATAAACAGAGGATGTGTGTCTCGCCCAGGGTTGTCAATATGACACCTTTCATTTAAATTTAATAAGAGAAAAAGTGGCTTTGCTGCACTGTACTTGCATCTGTAATCAGTGGTCTTGTGTCTTGAAGCATAAGCACTTTTAAAAAAATATTATCATTATGTATTTGTTTCCCGACAAGGAAGATGGATTGGCAACAGGTTCTTTACATTCTGAAGTTTCTTTGCTTTCAATCACAATTGTGGAATTTCCTCAACTCAGATCTCTGCAAAACCAAAGGTGCTAATCCCTTCCAAAGGAAATCTGCTTTATCTTCAGGACCCAAAACTACTGGGTTTGTAGCTGCGGGAACAAGTGGAAAGAGTCAAACTCTCTTTTGTATGAGACTAGGTAAAAAGCACCATTCAGAACTGCCCACACCTCAAGAACCTTCTGTTTCTGCCAATGGGATTTACAATCAAGCTCTTCTCTAAAGGTACAGTCTATACAGATTCCAGTCTGAATGCCATATTACAGGGTACAGCAGCAGATGAGTGCATTACAGCTAAAGGTAGGTCATTAAAAGAAACTGGACTCAAAGAGCACGTTTTCAGTCAATTAACTGAGGTACCTAAGTGTGTGAGATTCACTCTGCAGAATCTTACAAATTTCTGTTTTTTGATGTGGAAAACATTCCCGCTTGACATGTGTCTGGTTTTCAGTGGTTGTTCCTAAATTTGAGAACTGGGACAGTGCAGAGGCTAAGCAAAAAGTCCAAGTTTACTGGGTGTATCGCTGCCAGGTCCAGAAATAGAATTCAAATGTAATATGAGACAGATTCCCCCTCATCGACCATAGAAATGTGTCTGAGGAGAGTCTCTTGTCTGCTTCTACACAAAGCTCCACCAGTGCATTTTTTGAAGACATGTTTTTTAAAACTCCTGGAGTCAGTATCAAGTATCAGGTGTGGTCCTCAGGAGACACTTGGCTGGCATAGCCCTACGTTTCTGTGTTCCTGCAACATCTAAGAGGCACTTGAACCAATATTAAAGTGATAATTCACTGCAGTCAGTCATGATAGGGTTCATTGTAATAAAATCTCTTCTGGCAAGGGCATTCAGAGACAAGGCTACAGATTGCAGCTAGATGGACTGCTCAGAAAGAACCAGAATGCCTAAGAAAGGGGAAATTAGCCCTTTGGAAATGGTTGGAAAAGCCGCACAACAGAGACCTGTCAGATAACATGCATTATTAACGATACAACAATACTCAGATGCTCCAGTCAGGATCTGTGCCCCATTGTGCTCGGCCCTGTACAAACCACAGGGAGATTGTATCCTTGCCCTGAGATCATGAAACTACCACACTAAATACAAGTAAATTTATCAAGCAGTGATATTTGTGATATGCTCTTTTGACAAATTTAACCTCCCCTCAGACAATGAGCTCCTTTCCACACTGTCACGATAACTCTAGGAGGCATCTCTGTCCCTCCATCTTTAATGCATAAGTATGGCATGGGACACTTTAGGCAAGGTACTGGTATTATACGGCACAGTGTAAGTGGAGGGAATTATCATTGCAGCTTCCGGAAGTGAAAGCGGATCCCTTTACCTTTCTAGCAAAACTTCAGTAAAATCAACAGCCTTTAGGGACACTTTCTGTAAGAAACATCCAGATACTACTGATGAGGGCCATAGAATAGCTAGCAGGCCACCTGCATGACTGCCATAAACATGGATACGTGCTGCAGTGCACAGCTACATCCTTGTAAGCCCCTTTCAGCACATACTTCTGACAAGTCACACCATGGTAACAGGTTGAGATTGATTTTCAATGGATATACTAATATGCATATTGTAGAAATACGCAGGAAGGCATGCGGGACGTAGCAAGCATCTGTGGGGAAGGGCGTTCATCTCATGCATAGCAGGGAGAAAGAACAACGAGCATCTTACATTCACCACAGGTTGAGCCTCAAACGCTGAATGAATTCTGTATCCCACGGATTCTCACTCACTATTCTGCTTATACCCAAGAAAACAAATAAATCGTAAATCCTGCCTATGCCCTCTTAACCAGTTAATGGTTGTTAATTTAATGTCTCAGAAGCTGGACGGACTGTGCTGTAGGACTGGAAATCTCAGCTAATGAATGAGCGATAACATGACTACATTTAAATAAAAAAAAGCCAGGCCTCGGATCTTTAAAGTCTAAGGGGTGTAGGCACTGAAATACAAACTCTTTTGAAAATCCTATCTTAGATAATTTTATATCTTAAGCTTCACTATCTACAAAGGTTACTAATGGCCATAAAATAAAAGGTAATCAAATCTCATGCTGAAAGATGAGCTGTTTCCCAGATGGGGTCCATAAAGGTACGACTTTCTTCCCATCGAATGTACACCTTTGTGCAACTGGTTAGGCACAATATACTTTTTTCTTTAATTCTTCCTTTGAATTTCTAAGTAGAGTAGTAGGCATTAATGGAAGACAGACACCAGTGGAAACCGCCATACCAGATCAGAGTATTGCTCTCTCATTCAGCTAGCAGATGTTGGGCCTATATAGAGAGGATGTCCTACTAGTTAGAGGCATTTTAGACATGGTGGTGAGAAGGGGAAGCAGTGCAAGCTAAAGACTTCAGGCCGACCACCACATCCGAACCGGATTGTAAATGCCATTGAATTCAGCAGATCTGCACTAGGGAGGGATTTGGCTGCTGGGTGATGAAGCAACACTACAAATTTAGAGCAGTCTGAAAGTGCTCAATGCCACAGGTAGCCACAACAGCCAGTGCCAGTTCTGTGCAAGGCATGTTGCCCTACAGGGGATGGACCTACGTGGGAGACGTTCCCTTTATCATCCAATAAAACTGCAGTAAACTGCTTATAAACTATAGTGAATAAAAGGTGAGTTCAAACACTGAGTGACTAACACAGATGTCAGGAACCCTTTAGTTTTAAAAAAAACAATAGATCCACAGTTCTCAAAACACTTTGCATAAGGAAGGTCATTATCCCCACTTTACAGATGGGTTACCCAGCAGGTCAGTGGCAGAACTAGGAACAAAACCCGTGTCTCCTGACTCCCAATCCAGTGCTTTAGCCACCACAGCACACTGCCACACTAACTGGATTAGATTGGAGCCTGAGCTCTCCACTTGTCTTGCTGTGACTGAGGGAGGGAGGGGAAGACACTTCCATGGAAACAGAAACAAAGGAAACTATTTAAAAATAAAACAAACTTTGTTTTTTCAATTCACTTATTTCAGTCCCTGATTGTTCCCAAAGCTGCCATTTTATTGCTATAACGGGATGAGGTGACAACATTGCTCCATGGAAATGGAACTGAATGTAACAGAGGAATAAACTTGTTAATTTCTCATTTATTTCAAGAATATGCAGCTGTCCCGGATGTTATGCACCTCTAGGTTGATATTTCAGCTGCCGGCCTGATTTTTCTTGGATCCTTAGTTGTTATGGCAGCAATCACAATGTGCTAAATGCTTTCCAAATGTTCAAAAAGCATCAGGACCTTGTTGCAAGGGGTTCACACTTACCATGCAGAGCTTAAATCAGCCCTTAGTTACACCTTTGAAATTTTACTGAGTTGCAAAGGTGCAAATGAGAACTGAATCTGACCCAAAGTATCTAAGGCACCAACAAGACACATGTTGGTGCTTCACCCATTTAATCCCATGAGAAGTTGGAAAGCTAAAGGACATGTTCCAATAGTGCGAGATACACTTCTGCTGGGTGACTCACTGGGGCAAAACTGTACACATACGAAGAATTTTTACATGGCTCGCCAGAATCACCTGGTGCTGTCTATATGAAGTAAGCCTGGCCTGTACAGGTTACACTTCCTAAATCCTGATAAATTATTCACTTTGGGCCTAATCGAGAGGCCCTTGAAGCCAGAGTGAGCCTTATAATTGACTTCAGGGGGCTTTGCCTCAGGCCATAACGAAGAGCCAAGAGTCAAATGAATTTCAAATTGGCAGATACATAACTCCCTGAAAATGTATTCCAACATCTGTAAGGATTTCAGCCACGAGCCTCCTACGGATTTAAATGTGAGTGATGGTGTTGCATTCTAGAGCCCTGCAGTTGGGCATCTCTTTCAGAAGGAAATGCCTTCAGGTCACTGTTAATGAGAGGGGTCATTGTCATGTCACCTACCTTGAATACAAAGCCCTTCGGTGCAATTCTCAGATTCTTGACTAAAGCCCTCACAGAATTTTCCTCCATTTCTTGGAGGTGGAGCTGTACATTCCCGAATTCTCAGATGCTCACATTCCGGGCTGCAGACAGACCATTCGCTCCACACCTCCCAACTACCATCCACTAAAAAGGAAAAAAAGTAAACATGATCACTGTGTGTTATCTGACCAGCCGGTGTGATCAGACTGTACTGTACTGAAAGCTACCTGCTCCACTGGTTATTCAGATGTGTTCAGGGTTACTTTTAAAGAAACCTAAGTCCCCCACTCAGGGGGATTTAGCAACTGGAGCACACACTATCAAACTCAAGAGATGTCTGTACAGAAGATTAGCTTTATTTCTGGATAAGAACTACATAATACTGATTTTAAAGATGCAGGCCATGTCTGATGACACATATCTAGCATCTATTATCCAGAAAGATCCTAAAGATCTTTAGGATTCTAATTGTCTTCTCTCCCATATTATACACACAGATCTCCACCACTGACACACTGCCACCTCTGGGGTGGAACGCAGCATCTTTCTGAGGCTATGTCTACTCTAACACTTCTGCCAGTAAAACTTACGTTGCTCAGGGGTAGGAAAAAACTACCTCCTGACCAACATAAGTTACACCGACAGAATCATCGGTGTGGACAGCGCTATGTTGGTGGGAGATGCTCTCCAGCCCAGTTAGCTACCACCATTCATCGACTGTGGTTTAATTATGCTGGCAGGAGAGCTCTCTCCCATCAGCATAGAGTGCCTACACCGGAGATCTTACAGCGGCATAGCTGCAGTGGTACAGCTGTGCTGCTGTAAGGTCTCTAGTGTAGACATAGTCTAAATAGATTTCAGAGTAGCAGCCGCGTTCGTCTGTATCTGCAAAAAGAAAAGGAGGACTTGTGGCACCTTAGAGACGAACAAATTTATTTCAGCATAAGCTTTCGTGAGCTACAGCTCACTTCATAGAATCATAGAATATCAGGGTTGGAAGGGACCTCAGGAGGTCATCTAGTCCAACCCCCTGCTCAAAGCAGGACCAATCCCCAATTAAATCATCCCAGCCAGGGCTTTGTCAAGCCTGACCTTAAAAACTTCCAAGGAAGGAGATTCCACCACCTCCCTAGGTAACGCATTCCAGTGTTTCACCACCCTCCTAGTGAAAAAGTTTTTCCTAATATCCAACCTAATTCTTCCCCACTGCAACTTGAGACCATTACTCCTTGTCCTGTCATCCGCTACCCCTGAGAATAGTCTAGATGCATCTTATATGGAACCACCTTTCAGGTAGTGGAAAGCAGCTATCAAATCTCCCCTCATTCTTCTCTTCTGTAGACTAAACAATCCCAGTTCCCTCAGCCTCTCCTCATAAGTCATGTGTTCCAGTCCCCAAATCATTTTTGTTGCCCTCCGCTGGACTCTCTCCAATTTTTCCACATCCTTCTTGTAGTGTGGGGCCCAAAACTGGACACAGTACTCCAGATGAGGCCTCACCAATGTCGACTAGAGGGGAACGATCACGTCCCTCGATCTCCTGGCAATGCCCCTACTTATACATCCCAAAATGCCATTGGCCTTCTTGGCTACAAGGGCACACTGTTGACTCATATCCAGCTTCTCGTCCGCTGTAACCCCTAGGTCCTTTTCTGCAGAACTGCTGCCTAGCCCTTCGGTCCCTAGTCTGTAGCGGTGCATTGGATTCTTACGTCCTAAGTGCAGGACTCTGCACTTGTCCTTGTTGAACCTCATCAGATTTCTTTTGGCTCAATCCTCCAATTTGTCTAGGTCCCTCTGTATCCTATCCCTACCCTCCAGCGTATCTACCACTCCTCCCAGTTTAGTGTTGTCTGCAAACTTGCTGAGGATGCAATCCACACCATCCTCCAGATCATCGCTGTAGCTCACGAAAGCTTATGCTCAAATAAATTTGTTAGTCTCTAAGGTGCCACAAGTCCTCCTTTTCTTTTAGTCTAAACAGAGTTCAGCAGCAATACTTAACAGTTTAGGGCAGAAAGTAAAGACCATCACTGACAGCCAATAAAAAACTGCAAGAGGGAATCTGATAGATATTTCTTCATAATGCAGCTATTAGCTCCTAGTGTTCATCCAAAATTCAGCTCCAAAGAGGCTGACGTGTGAAGGTTTCACACAGCTCTAGAGCAGGAACAGTGCTGACATTTACAAAAAGAGCATAGATGACTTTGGTGGTCTCTCTTTAATGCCCTGAGTGAGATCTAGGATCAGTATGTCTCGGACTTATCTGTAGTTCTCTCCGTCCCCACTCACACCCTAAAAGCATTCCACAGTCCCCTGTCTACACTTCTCACACACAAGTCAGGTGAACACAGGCACTTAAGATTCTTTTAAATCCCAAATCAGTAAATACTGGGCCAAAGCCTATAAAAGTTAATGGAGAGACTCCCAGCAATTTAAATGAGGTCAGGTTCAGGCCCAACAAAAATATTAAATCCTAAAATTATACACACACACACCAGTTTTATTTACTCACATGTGTTGGACATACCCTCACTTCCCCCAAATCAGACAAATAGTGTTTCAGGTGAACAAGAGAGGCAACACACTGTCTCAAGGGACATAACTATTCTTCAGTTATAACCTGAGCTTGGTATACAAAGGGAAAATGCATTTTAAAGCAAAGCATTTGAAAACCGAATTATCTTTTATTTACTCATTATGTCCCGAATTCAGGGTTCTGTGTTTCTCCTGCTAAAGTTACCAACATCACTAAGCCCTACATTCAGGAGGTAAGGAATGGAGTGCTGTGCCAAGTTTTAAGGGGGACCAGTCCTTGAATACGTGGAGACCTCTCTTTATATCATAACAATCACTGTTTAGTGCCTAAGCACCCAGGTGAATTCACTGGGCACCAAGCACCCTACCAGATCAGGTCACAGTTGATTGTAAGTCTTTTGCTATTGCACAAAAAGATAAAAAGCACAGACTATGAACTTCGGTCTAAACAAATGCCTTCCCATTTCCCCTTTGATCCCAGTAGCTCTGCATAGCACAGGAAGCCACCGAGCACTTCAGATGGAGAGAATGCTCTCTTGGTGTCACATTTAAAGTTAGACTTGGATATCTCACCAGGGCAAAGTGAAGTGCAGGTAATTTTCTGCACTGACATTCCCTCACAAAAAGCACCCCCGTTGAGCGGAGCAGGGTTGGTACAGGTCCGGGATCGCTTCTGCCAGCCTCGGCCACACCGCACATTGCAGTTAGACCACTCAGTCCATGACGACCAGCCTCCATTCACTGCAACACACATGCATGGCATTATGGATGGCATGGTAAGACTTAAGCATCAAGTCTTTATTTCTGATCCCTTTGTTCTCAGATTTTTCTTTTTTATATATTCTGCAAGGTAAATTCCAAGCCCAAATAGGGGCATCACCACCTAAATAGCACCAGGATGCAATTACATAAAGGACACGGTGTCAAAGAACTGCTGTGTTTGCCTTTGGTGGGTTTATATGCCAGAAGGTGTAATGACTGACAGTGAGACTCTAAAGGGAATGTGGAGGCAGGCACCTCAGTTCTCTTCAAATATGCTTCACTTAAAGGATAAACACAACCGTTTTTTTAAAAAGTGATGGTTTAGGCATGCCTCTGACTTCATTGATAAAATGTCACTCTCCAGTTTAATGAACACTGTAAGCAACAGGGTGTGGTAAAAATAAAAGTTTCTGCTTCTTTTACCAGTGCCACACAACATTTAAGGGCTTGTCTTCACTACCGGGGTAAGTCAACCTAAGTTACACTACTCCAGTCACTTAGGTTGACTTCCTCCTTACTCTTCTCGGAGAGGTGGTGTACCGGGGTCAACCGGAGAGCACTCTGCCGTCGATTTATCGGGTCTTCACTAGACCTGCTAAATCGACCCCTGCTGCATCAATTGCAGCAGTGTCGATCTCCCCGTAGTGAAGACCAGCCCTTAGGTTCATTATCCAGTCTTTGTATAATGCTACATAGGTCCAATTAAGGGAAGCACTTGAGCATCTCTCTATTCAGAATGGTATTTCATAGAATCATAGAATATCAGGGTTGGAAGGGACCTCAGAAGATCATCTAGTCCAACCCCCTGCTCAAAGCAGGACCAATCCCAATTTTTTGCCCCAGATCCCTAAATGGCCCCCTCAAGGATTGAACTCACAACCCTGGGTTTAGCAGGCCAGTGCTCACACCACTGAGCTATCCCTCCCCCCAATTTAGACACGTGCTTAAGTGCTTTCCTGAATTAGGGCTTAAGAGCACCACGTGTAAGGCTTATTTCTTTGGCCAGGCTTATAAGCGGACCTTATTGATAACTGGAACAAGGATTATTTATTATTTTTGTCCTCTTGGAGTGCCTGGAAGCCCTCATCACAGACAAGGACCCCATTGTGCTAGGCACTGTACAAACAAATATGATCTTTATTTGCAACCCACTGGTTATTACGAATGCAAAGAATCCAGGCAGTAAATATTACACGTTTCTACTGACCATACACCACGACTGTCGCAGACATGCTCCTTCTCTTGGCCACTATGTTGGCAGCCATGCAGGTATAGTTCCCGGAATCAGACAGACGGGCCTGGCGGATGATCAGGTTGTGATCTGCCCTGGTGTCGATGTTCTCATCCTGGTTGGAATCGATGGGCTCCTCATTCTTAAGCCATTCCACCTGATGGGTAGGGAGATGAGAAGAGAATGAAGCAGAACAGCTGGAGAGAAAGATGCACAGTGAAAATAACCATGACCCAGGGATAGTTATTGTTACTGCAGAAGCTATCTGCAAGGCACTTGGACTGTTTGACTGACATATTAATTTAAGGCATGGTGAATTGGTGTTTTACAGAACTGAGAAACTAAAAACAGAAGTGGAGTCTTTAGACCCTGTTAAGAGGCTGAACAAATGTGTCTCATTTTTATAGATAGGTTTTTCAGACTGAAAGGAGGTAGGGTTGTGTCCTGAAGTCAAATACCCTTCCAAGTCTCAGTTCAGATGGATAACCTCAGTTGGGAACTTGTGGAAGGACTTGCAACTTTGAGGTAATGAGCTTATGGATTTGCAGACTACAGGCATTCATTAGCACACTGTTCTATGCAGATGGTCTGCAATTTGTAGATTTTCCAGTTTATAAACAAATCTGCAAAAGCAGACCATCAAAGCCAATTAGATTTCATGCCAGACAGCAGGTTCCTCTTCCAGTACCATTAGTCATTTTGGTTAGCTGGGGACAGAAGGTGTGCAACTGACATACCTATAGTTCGTAACATCTCTGCAAGATGGCACAGTCAGATGGAAGCCAGCCTTTGAAGGGAGATGGGGTTTATGGCAATGTTTTTCTTATATGATACCCATGGATATAAGAAATTTATTGACAAGTATACAGGTCTGCTAAGCAAGGGACTGGATGCACATTTGAGCCATATGACATATTTTATAAACACAATAGCTGAAAAATTCAAGCGTGGGGTACATTTCCTCCTCTATTTTCAATGTATGCTATTAGGCAAAAAAGAAATCACAGCAAGATGAGTTAAAGATACAGCATTATTGTTAAGTTTAGCATTAAGCATTCTAAACACTTCTATGTATCTAGGTACTCATAATGCTCCCATCACCATAACATTAGTTATGTATTTTGTGTTTCAAACCTTACCATTATTTAACATTGTTCCTTAACACTCTCTTTCATGGAAACTAAAGGAGAGTTCCTGGGACATATACTTGTGTGCTGCACGTGAGACCAGACAATGTTTAGAGAGAAACTACACAATGTTGGATGAACATCTAAGGTATGTTCTGTCACAGCCTAGAAGCCACCTCCTCTATTGGTCAGTCTTGATAGCAATCACATAGTTATAGACACCTTAATTCATCAGTCCCACTCCTTGCATTTATTCTCACTGGTGTTTCAGCTGACCTCTACCCCTGAACAGAATCACCTCCTTTTTACCAACGCCTAATTGATAAGGGCTTGTTTCCACTTACCAGGGGATCAACAAGCAGCGATCGATGCATCGGTGGTCAATTTAGCGGGTCTAGTGAAGACCCACTAAACTGACCGCAGATCGCTTCCCCCGTCGACTCTTGTACTCCACCAGATCGAGAAGAGTAGGGGGAGTCAACAGGAGAACATCTCCCATCAACATCGTGTAGTGTGGACCCCGTGGTAAGTAGATCAAAGCTACATCGATTTGAGTTATGCTAGTCACATAACTCAAATTGCATAGCTTAGATCGAATTTCCCCTGTACTGTAGACAAGGCCTCAGGCTCAAGTTCTGGCCTATTCATTTTACTGGGATTACATAGGATGTGTAAGCAGTATTTGTGTAAGCTTATGCTCAAATAAATTGGTTAGTCTCTAAGGTGCCACAAGTACTCCTTTTCTTTTTGCAGTATTTGAATGTACCTGTTAAGGTGTCTTCCTCATTTTTAGCTTTAGGGGCTATCCTTCCTTGTTTTACCACCTATGGATTATTTGATCATACTCTTCCTCCATCAATGATTATTCTTTAGATGGATTTACACAGGTTTATTACAGTTCCCTTTAGTCTGAGTGAGGTAGGAAACTATCAAGTGAATTGAAATCCACATACTATTCATTTTCCTCCATGCAATTAACTTCAACACTTGTAATCAGACTATGCCTCGTCAAAGAAACTAGGAATCCAAGTTAAACTGAGGAACTACAGCACCAGAACAAGTTAAGTGACAGAATTCCAATGGCCACAGTCAGCATTACATTCACTTTATATGCAAGGAAATGACAAACATGTCTAGTAATATTAAATGAAATGACAAATGTGACTAGTGCTAGTGCAGACTGGAGTTCACGATTTTACACCTATATATATTTTACATTGTGACTCTCTCACCAGATCAATTTTTTTTTAGTTCCAGGTTTCTGTTACAGCAGCACTTTTGGACTTCACGCTATTTTTCCTCTAGACAACTCAATATTTTCCAGGAGAGACAGAGAGAGAGAGAGAGAGCGCGCGAGCGCACTGTGATCCATTGTTTATTGAGCCTGAGATTGCGAATGAAAAACGTTTACATTAACGCAAAGCATTTAAAAGAATGATGATCGGTGTGAAGGGAGAACATTAAACAGATGGAACATAAACGTGAAAACATTGAGAGATGTGCAATCAAAAGATGATTTGTAAGCGAGGGCATGCAGTGCCTTTTACTTTTCATCTGCATGTTTGACAGCACTGTGAATTCTCCTCACTAATCCCAGCCACCACTGCAAGACCCCCTTCTCCTAGAGAATTACTTTCTTTAAAACGGGAAGGTGCCTCTGCCACATCTGATTAATACTTCTAAAGCAGCAGGAGTTTAGAAAGCAATTTTTTAAAGGATGAACTGCTAACTTGGCTTTTTTTATTTTACCATTTCCAGTGATCTAGGTTCCCTTTAGATAACTTCTCCACAAAGGACACAAAAAGTAAAGGTGTGAGATAATTCACCACATTTCCATATCCAAATGAAACCCTAACTCTGAATTTTTAACCTGGAATCTCTAAAGAGTTGACTTAAAATTCATTAGCATTTAACTTCCCTTGCTTTATCATCAGTGGATGTCATGCAATTCATTATAATGTGCTGAAAATAGCTGCCTTTTTAAGGATTAGACTGTCTGAAGATCTTTAATACTTGACTCATGAATGAAGTTTCAGAATGACTGTCTATAATGCAACTTAAGTTTTTATATATAAATGTTTTTTTTAACCCAGAAATCATGCCTGCTCAGAATTAAAATGTTCCCATAAATTTCCACCAAAGGCTAATCATGTAATGATCTACAAAAGAAATGCAGGGGCAGATATGGATTAACTCAGCTTCTCTACATTGGGTGGCAGAGGATGAATTAGCATAATCATAAATTTGTTCCAATTACAGAAGGCAATTACCAGAGACCAGCTTACAGCACTATCAAAATGAAATCAGTTAAGCACAGCATATCGCAGGTAGATTGTAGTGGGAGTTGGTTATTTTTAAGACAGAGTTCAGTAACTAAAAAGCTCATCCATTTTTCTGTCTATTGAAAATATACCATAAAAATATTTCAGTGCCAACTTCATAGGCACAAAACACACGTGAGATGCTTTAAGTGGTGAAGTCTAATAATGCTTAGCCTGTGCAAAAAATTTAATCAAATTAATGTATGCATATGAATCGTATTTAAATATGTACCCGTATAAATATTATGGACACGCATCTTCCAATTTCCTGATTACAAATTCAGAGTACCCTGGGGACTTGTAAATGTCCATCAGAATATTAATGAAGGCAGCAATACAGATGAGGCAGACATTGCAGAGAAGAGTTAGGAAAGGTAGCATGACTCTTTTAAAACGCTGTCCTTTTCAAAGGTGCTTCTCATGCATGAGATGGCACAATAAAAAAACCTTACAGGCCAAAATCCTCAGTGGGTTTTAGAGTCTGATTCAAAGATCACTGAAGTCATTGGGAGGCTTTCTGCTGCCTTCAAAGGGTGCTGGATTGGGAGCTTAACCAGGCATTAACCTGTTCGCTTCAATGATCTATGCCAATTTATACCTGGGGAGCTCTCTATTCTCCTTAGAGGAATATTTCAAGAGGGTGATGCAGACAAAAGTTTTTTGCACACAGCCCTGTGTGGAGACTGGCTATTTGTATGTCTGTTTAAGTAGCTATGTCATATTGGATGGGTCTTTGTCTGAATAAGAAACAGGTTTGGGAAGTGTTACGTTCAGAAATCCTTATTGAACTATATAATTTCATTCAATACATTGTAAGGTCTTTGGAGTAGGGACAGTCTCTCTTACATGCTTGATGGACAGCACAATGGGGTCTGGTCCATGATTAGGTGCCACTACAATACACATAAATAATATTTCCCGTTGGGCTCAGAAATACTTCAAGCAACTGTCTATATAATTCAATAAAATGAGCAATATAAAAATAACAGCCCCAAGATTATTAAAACAAAATTATTAAATACCTAATTTACACAACATCTTTTTTGCATTTTATTCAGTTTGGACAATGAAGAATAGAATGATCAGCTTCCCCTTGTTCTGGTTATTTGCACACACTGGTTCCTAAGCACTGTCCCCACCTTGCCATATTCCAGTTTCACAGGATTTCAGGGGACACAATTTTTAAAATTGCCATAGGAAGTAATAATGGGAAAAATGATTTTAATAGATTTTGTGTGCCACACACCACTGTTGCCTCTCCACATTTTAAATTTTAAGCCAAATCTCCATTTTGAATCTTAAATTGGTTTGTGCAGTATCCCTTCCACACCAATTAGTATAGCTTATTCCCCTGCAGGACTGACGGATATGCCTGGATTTTATGTTCTCTCTCATGTATCTTGTTTGAGAATATATAGACATTTAATAACCAACAGGAACAATGCAGACTTGAGGTCCTTTGGGCACAAATGATAATTTTATAGGTCAGAATACAAAAGACCTCAGTGTACCTCTGCATTTAGATTAAACTACCTTGCCCTTTACCTACAGCATCTGACTTTCTCATTTGGTCAATAACCCGGGTACACGTATACCAGAGATAATATAGTTAGAATGTCAGCTCCCCTTGAAGAGAGAATCAATTGCCTTCTGGATCCAAGATAAATGCTGTGCAATCTTAAGATGGGAAAGGTCAACATCTGGCTAATAGCTGCAACAATATTTCCTATTACCTTGTCACTTTACAGTTTTTTAAATAGACTCCCTTCTAAATTGGGAACATTAGTAAATATTCCCTTAACCTTCTACTATCAATTAAGCCAACACCATTGCTGCCTCAAGTCCTTACGAAACAAGCCATCATTTGCATCTTCAAAAGTGCATTAAAATTTTTGGATCAGTTTCATGCTTTAAAGACAAATCCATTCTATCAATGCTTGGACATTATGGTGGAGTGCACTTTAGAGAAACCCTTAGCTATATTGCTGCTTGTGAGATGACTGATGCTAATTACACTCATCACAACTCTCTCTCAGTTACCAGGGAGACACAACGGATAAGGCAAAATGTATCATTTGTTTTATACTGAGATTGTAAGCTCATTGGAGCAGGGTCTGTCTTTTCGTGGTGTGTGTATAAACCTAGGCAGCACAACTGGCACTAAGATCACACAACAGTTTCACAGAAGACATTGATCAACGAAAATCCTGCAGATAACTTTTGGCCACTCCTGACTAAAGACTAATTTAAAATCACTGACCTATGGATGAAAGGCTCCATACCTCACATCACCAACCCCCTCATCCCCAGTTCATCCACTCCTCATGCTTTGTTTTGTCCTGATTTACAACTCCCCCCCACAACACAATTTTTGTTTTCACATTACACACACAATATCAGATGGAATTGTAGTTAGAAAGCAACTCTATGTAACTGAGACATCGCCTCTAACTTTGTATTCATTGCAGGAATCAAACCTAAACGTCTGGTAATAAATGGCACCAAAACACACAGACTGTTCTGTAGGAGAAATTATGTTTAATGTGTCCACTTTAAAAATATTTACACATGGTAAAAGCTAAACACCATGAATCCTCTGATATTTACTGCAGTTTTTTATTGCAATATGATTCAAAATGGGGGAGAGGGGGATAGAATGATGAAATGCAAAGGCAGAGACCATACAGACAACAAAACTACAAGAAATAATCACACCTGCATTCTTTGTCAATAACAAAGTACTTCACACTGCCTTCTTTGTCAATAACAGCTGTTCCATCTATCAATCATCCATATTTTAAATAACCCCCCACCGATAACTTTCAAATCAATGGTATAAAGTTGGCAGATATAATTTTGAGCTAGCACCATAAAACTAGCCAAAGGCTACACAAAATCAGAAACCAAGGGTCTTGGAGGCGTGTCTCCTTCAGTTCTTCATTCTACTTGCCTTCCTGTAACAACCACTGCAGAACAGCGAGCACTACTGTGAAGCTGTTTCAAGTGACACTGTCTCTGCATGGGTATTAGTTTGTCTGATATAAATAATACAAGAGATGCTTATACCAGAGCTCGAGGCACCCTATCAATTAACTAATATGACAACTTAATGCCTCCAGAAGAGCTGTGGGGAATATTTTTTGCCCATTGAAAATTTTGACCCTCCCTCTCTCCACAAAAAACAACAAAAATGTTGGCTGAAAACTGCCGGTAACCAAAAATCTTGGTTTTCAGATGAAAATTTTTGTTTTTCTATCTATAGTTGGACAAACAAAAATTTGAGAGAGAAAGAGAGAGAGCACGCACAAGTAAAACAAACACTTCCCACAAGAAAACCAGTTAGTTGAAAGCAGAATTTTCTGCCAAAAGAAATTTTCACCAGAAAATTTTCAACTAATCCTAACCTAGCATTACAAATGAACATTCAACAATCCACCTGGCCAGCCAGTCAGCAACTACCAAAAAAAAAATAAAACAAAATTTTAAAAAATTGATTTTCTACTCTACTCCCCATCATTGTTCTGAGAACCATACCCTCTACCCTCTCCCCAAACTCTACTAAATACACGTCTTTTGTAGAATCCCAAAAGGTCACCAAATTCAGGCTATTTTGGATGAAGGGGATGGACCAAGCTCCAGAGCCCCTGGGCTGCCAATAGAGCACCATGCATTGCCCCCATCCCTCTTATAATAAAGGGGGGTCTGGCTCTAGAGTCCCTTACGACTGCACAGTTACAATGGGTGAGCACAGGCACATCAGATACTCTAATTACTGAGACCTTTAAGGAGATCCCTCATGCCTCGTTTCATTTTGTTTTTTTCTTTTAACCTAAAAAATCCAACAATTGTATGAAAAAGCCTCGACATCATAAATTATTGTAGATGATTAATGAAAAAAAAAGTTTGCCAGATCCAACCCATTCACATCTACCTTTATGATCACATTGTTATTTCATCAGTTCAATCAAAAGGCATTAACCTTCATTGCAAATCCCTAGTATAGGACTGGGTCAACTATACCTACTGCATTGTCCAAATTATTTCATGGAGGGAATGCTGTTACCAAATCAGTTAATCATGGTGCCATCATACTGTTCTGGTAAGCATATGTTTCTGTCATTAGACTGAATGTACAATCCCATTACAAAAATCTGATGTGCCAACTAACTCATAAATCAGACTGGGCTTTTGTGTAAACTGCAGGGAGGCGGTGTGGGAACCTTATCTCTGGAAAGATATTATGTATGGTTTGGTGTAATAGTGAGAATTCTAGAAGGCAAGTGCCTGTGTAGGTATTTTCCTACACTGTCAATTTTCTTTATATTGACCTTTAACTGGCCCCCAGCTATTACATTTTCGTAGAAAAGACAGAGGGTGGTGATGCTCAGACACGACACATGCCATGCTGCCCACACCTCCCTATCTCAGATACTGTGTTTCACCCACTTCATAATGACATATTTACTATTACACAGCAAGGGCACTGAAATCCACCACCAAAAATGAATCCATCCACAGAATGTTCCAAATGGACTGGAATTAGGGAGTTGGGGGGGAGGGAGGGGAGGACCCCAAAAGATAGCCATAAATAATTTCAAACATTGTGACCTGTTAGCTCATCTTTAGTTGCAATGTTCTGGGTACGGAGGTTTTCAGTGTTGACTAAATCACAGCATTAGGACATTGTCCTGTAGGTTCTCAAGACAATCAAATTGGAAAGCAAAGAGTCAACTTACTGGCACCTCTCCTTTTGCAGGAATAAGAATCACATTTGAATTGGAATTCCATGCCTTTCCTTCATGTAAATACTGCACAATGACACAGCACTAATAAAACCAAAAATTATTATGTGGGTTTATATGGTACCTTTTCCAGTAAGGCAATGCTCATGGATCATTTGACTTTAATTATTTTCTGGTGAGCAAGAAATAAATGACCTGGCTGACACTGAAACCCGAAGTCCCCTGACTGTATACAGCTCAGGTGAATAGGAGAACAAATTAGGTGAGGCTCTTTTGGTGCATTTCTTTAGCTAGATAGCCTGCAAACAAAAGATATATAGCGATTCACAGACCTTATTTTAAAAGGGTACAATGTGTACTAAAAGTATATTTCTTGATACTGTGAATCAGGATTGTTTGAAAGATAGACAAATAACTCAAGGCTCCGGAGATGCTGTCCATGGTGCTACTAGTTGGACTTCATCTGTTTTTCAATGCATAGGCATTTACAAGGTAATTATAAATGTAGCTGACACAAAAACATTTTTAGATAAGAATATTGGGGAGTGTTCTTTACAATGTTTTGCAGATGTCATCCCAATATGCAACATCTCATTTTTACCAAGCTCTTGGAGATAAGAAAATCACCACAGAACACACATAGTAATTGAAACCAAAAGCTATAAACAAAGAGATTGCAGTGTCTTTTCCTTTTATATGCTTGCAATCAAACATTATGATGTGGCATTAAGGAAAACAAAAACAAAACAACACAATTCCTCCACTCTCCACCAGTTTATTTCTTTCAAGAAAATAAAGAATAAAGGCCTAATCCTTTGAACAATTGCTATCAAGTGTAATGCTCACATACTACAGTGATGAGTATGGCAAAAAGATTCTAAATAAAATAGACTCTTGTGTATTTGTATTGTTTTCAACAGGAATTGTCATGGTAGTAATTGTCACAGCTCAGGATTAGCTGCACTTTTGACCACTTTCTGGTCTCTCTGAGAACATCCCCTCAGGTGTCAGGCCCTTTCCTCTCCTGAGGTGGAATTCCGCAAGTCTCCCACTCTTAGAGTGGACCCTGGGCTATTGCCCAATGTATCAACCGTGCTTACCCAGCAGGCCCAACTGGGTTTGACCCCTACAGTTCTACCCTTTGGGAGTCTGTGAACAGTGCTGTATATAGTGACCAAACAGCCTTCTTCAAACCGCAGTATTGTTTACTTTGCTGTTGAAACCAAACATTTAGATTAAAAAGATCTTAAAACAACCACCCACATGCATATCTATCCCCTGATGGTAGCCTAGGCAGGGGAAACCTTCTTCAAACATCCCAGTGGGTCCTGTATGTCAGTCTGGTTCCCTCAAAGAACTTCCCCCATCTTCAGAAAGTTTTCCTTTTTAAACTATTACTGCCCTTTTGATCTTCTGGTTCCCAGACCTTGTCCATGCTTATCAAATCCAGTTTTGTAAGCTGGCTGGAGCCAGGAGGTCAAATCTTCAAAGATAATAGTTCAGACATGTCTCTTAACAAACTTCTAAGCATTTGCCAAAGGGTCGATTATTTTTAGTCAGTGTTTCCCTTCCTGTTTGTTTTTTCCTGACAACTATCCCCCTATTAAACTAAACCAACATATTCACGCTGTAAACAAGACAGGAACCAGGTCAACATACAGTATTCATAAATTATTACAGAGCAGCTCCGGTATCTACTGAAGCAACCACTATGCATGCCTGTGTTTTCAGGATCACATGCGAATATATCAGTCTGATACATTTAGGTCCATATATACTATTCAAGCAGAACAAGGATAATATCACTATTCAATCTATAGTTAGGATATAAAAATACATTGTGAATAGGAACCATTGACCCTATTAAACTTAAGAGGAAGAAGGGGAAAAATCATTAAATGAAGACAGGAGTCTTGTCAACTCAAATTTTTTATCAGAACCATCAACTTGATTTCATAGGTCATGAACTTTGAATGATTTAGATAGTATGCAAGTTTTCAGAGTCAACATTGAAAATAAATACCTTTTTTTTTCATTTAACCTTTTATAACTTTGCCAGAAAATATAGAGATTAGGCAATAATGTTTCTGTTTTAAAATTCATCCCTTCAGCATGTTAAATGCCTGTTGCTTGTGTATCCTTAGCAACATGAAGAAGCATTAAGATAGAAAACAATTGGCATGTATTAGAAAAATAAAAGGGCTGTCATACTGTCACCCACAAAATGGAAACTATTAGAATTGTACAACAAATTTCTACTTTTGATTCCCCCTGCCTTGCAGCGAGTGTCATTGTTAAACTTCTGCAAAGAGAGTGTAAGACACTCTGATTAATTAGCATTACACACCCATTTTTCACGAATTTTAAATAGGTGCAATGCAGTGAAGAAGCAAGCCCATTATCTGGATCATCTGATATTGTTGAGAACTGGACGGACTGGGAGACAAAACATCTTTTCAGTAATAAGAGGTGGATCAGAATTAACATTTAAAATTTACTCTAACAAAGCAGGGTAAGTAGTGACTGTCTTTACCCTGACTTTAAACATAATAGTCATAGGTTTAAGTCTTGATATTGGGACTTGTTGCTGCACCATTCAAGTCAATGGGAGTTTTAACAATACAACTATTACCTATACAGAGCACTCGACAAAGGAGGTGAATGACATTATCCCCATGTTGCAGCTGGGGAAACTGAGGCATAGAGCAGTTAAGTGACTTGCCTAGAAGACTAGTGGTAGAGTCCAGAGTAGAACTCAAGTCTCTTGAGTCCAAGTCCAGTGTCCTAACCCTTGGGTAACACTGCCTCATTTTGCTATTGCTCTCACTGGAAGCAGGCTTGCACTCTTCTCAACATTTGTCTTTCTCAAAGCAAGAGTATGAGAATCTTAAACTATTTAATTCACGTTTACTTGATTCTGCTGGTTTTAAAAGTCCTAGCAATCTTTCTGAAGTTTTCTTATGAAGCTGACAAGTTCATTAACAAGTAATATTTATTCAGATGGTTGACCTACATATACCTGCAGTTCAGAAAAAGGATTGTTAACTCTAGCACTCTGTAGCATCGTGATAAATGTACTGGGACCATAGGCGATAAATTACTTCCTTTGGGTTGTTTGTGTGGGCCCCTATTCTTGATTACAGCAGCAACTTCAATACTTCTGCAGTGAGTATAATAGCACAAGGGACTATATATGTATTATTCTCAGAGTTATGGCTTAACTCTTACGATGCCTGATACAATGCTTCTTTGGAAAACAGTAATCTTCAAATAGTACCATTTTTTAATAGAATACTGTAGGTAAGATCTTACTAACGGAACCATCATTAAGATCCACTAATGAATCTTTCTCCTATGCATGCTGGGAATAAGTATTTGAACTCAGGCACTATATCTACAGCTGAAGAAATACAATTATTGGTTAACAAATGAGTTACATTTAGAATATGTGTCCAAATGCATGCTAAGTGCAACTGAGTGTCAGATTTGCTGCTAGAATAACTTTAGTGTTTTTTCCTGCAACATTCCCCTTGCAATTTAAACAGGCAAGGATTTATGTTTGGAGGGGGGGAAACCTCTATACCTGTAATGCTACAACATTTCAGTTTTCCCTTTATTTTTATTAAGCTTACTCCTGATTGTTTACTAGCCAAATACAACCATATTGCATCTGCAGAATGGGACCACAGGAAACCCTTTCTACATGGAGACAAGCATAAGGTGTGTAGTTTAAAAAAAATGCAGCCAGACCTCACATGACAAATGTGTCTGCCGTAGAAAGTGGCTGAGCACATTAAGGGGAAAAGCTTCAGTGCACAGAATTATCTGCCACACTGTCCTTGCTTCGCTTTCCCACACTGGAGAGTTTGAATTATTTTTTCAAGTTTAACAGAAACCCTCCAAACCACTGTAATTATAAAGGGCCGCTTGTTGAAAGGAGAGAGGTTTCTTCCCTTACAAACCAAGTTCTTTTTTTATTATATTGTTATTATTATTATTATTCTCCATCTCTCTGCAGTGAGGCAGAAAATGATGATGGTTCTCACTTCAGAAGTGAGAGACACAAATAGAATGAGATGATTTTTGTAAGTTGGGCTGCCTCTTAACCAGTTTTCTGCAGCAGTCTCTCAGCCCCAAATGCTTCAAAAGTGACACTGCATCTCTGATGCATTTGAAAGTTCCAGGTTTCTATAGTTGGGACCATTTTGTTGTATTATTATAACACACTTTGTTCTATGGCCAACACCGAGTAAACACACTTAGATTGTTGGCAAAGAGTCCTGTGGCACCTTATAGACTTGCAGATGTATTGGAGCATAAGTTTCGTGGGTGAATACCCACTTCATTGGATGTAAGATTGTTATTACTGAAGGACATGAAAGCCGGTCTGCTCAAAGACCTTCAGAAAACAAGACTCATTGATGATCACACCATGCTAACTGCTCAATGTCCTGCTGATGTGCTTCAAGTTTTTAGTATTAACATTTACAGAAGTTAATTACCAGCCCATCCAAGGGACCTTCTGGATGCTTTACCCAAAAGACGGTAAACAGTTCTGTCCTTGCTGATCTCAGTTGCCACTCTTTGAAAACCTGTAACTCTGGTGCCTTCTCATCCTTAACACACGTCAGAGCAAACCTATGACATCCTGTTAGGTGAAGCTCAAGACCGGTTTCCTCCTTGGTTTTGTGCACGGTTTATTGTTAATGTTGGTTTCTATTGCAATTTAGGAATGTGTTGGACCACGCTGCTTTCACATGCTCACATATATTTGTTGTTATATTTTGTTGAGTGTCTTTCACTCTCCCTTTTTTGAAGATTAGATATCATGGAATATCATTTTATATTGGAAATCCGATGTAGTGATGCAGAACAAAAGCATCAGATTTCCCTCTGTTGCAGCTTCGCTAGCTATGACAGAGTGACCGTGGACTGATGATGGTGTAGCTGAAAGCAGAATTTGGCCAATATCCCTAGCTGTTTCAATGCACTGAAATGCAGAAAATGGGATTCCAGTTACAGTGAGAGCTCACTGTATAGTGTCAATGTTCATTTTAGAAAGTATTGTATTTTGATTTACCCTTCTTCTTTTGCATTAGGAATCACATAGGTTAATATGAGTCAGGATGAGCCTAGTATTCCTTAATTGAACACAATGAATTAAATGCTAGATTGATCACCTTGGATAGAGATACCACTGCTTTAGTTTACTAAAATACATCATGTTAATATTGCCCCTAAACAGGAAGGTAATCCATAATCTGAACCCAGACGAACCTTGATTTTATCAGAAACAGGGTTCCCTTTAGAAGAGAGAAGTTAAAGGTCTAATCCAACAAAGTGCTGAGCACCTTCAAATCCATTTGAATTCAATGGAGGGAGAAGGTGCCTAACACATTTTAGAATCAGGCTCCGTAGGTGAAATCCTAACCCCATTGAAGTCAAATGGGAGTTTTGACATTGATTGCAATGGAGCCAAGATTTTACCCTAAATAAATAAATTTAAACGAAGGAGTGTCCAAATGACCTACCCAGCTTTAAAATCCTGATCCAAACCACATGGAAAACTTCAGCATCAGCAATGAAGACCTCTCTAAACAATACACAAGCAATATCCCGAGTTACCCACCTCCTCAGAAGCTACCTGTGAATGTGACAAATTCTGTTGTTCAATCTGTCCAGAGCCTTGGAGAAAAATGGATGCATTATAGTCTGAGTCCCCAATGGGTGATCATTCATGTGCTCCCACTTCCTGGTAGAGACATCTGCTGACCTGTTGCAACCTCACTGAATAATGGCAGAGTGCCCCTAACGGAGGAAAAAGTTGCCCTGAATACTTAAAACATCTTTCTTGGAGCTGACAAAGTGCTGGAGCAGAAACAAGATTCTACAGAGAAAGCCTTCTATTGTTCTTTAAATTTATCTTTTTGTCCTTATCAAATTTTGACCCTACACTTAAAATTTATTGGACTAAATGGGAAAAAAAATCACTATTTTCCACTCAGAAACACTGATCAGAATTAAAGCCCTTAGACAGGTAGGAAAGAGGACAATATTTCTTATACAAATAAATGGATATTTGCTGGCAGTATTTGCCAATACACACCCTTATTGCTGAATATTCTAGTTTGTCCTATCTGGTTCTGACCCATTGGCACACAGACAGAATCAGGGATTCTGTAAAAAGATAGCAGTGTAGAGTACTACACAAACTATAAATTCTTTTCCCCACTAGCTTTGACAGCAAAAGAATGTTCCTCTGAGGAGAAGTACTACAGAATTGGCAAGTGCTATTATTATTACATAAACCTATGATATATTAAGGTAAGTATTACAACCCCCATTTTACATATGGGGAAACTGAAACATACAGACCAGTTGAATGACATGTCCAAGGCCACACAGCGTATCTACGATGGAGATGGGAACAGAACCCAGGAAGTTCGACGTTTTCTTTAAATACTACTTAATGTTTCCTGTGTGCATGTTCTCTAGTTAGCCTGGTCTGTACTGAGCGGTGGTTTTGTAGCAGACACAGAAATCCCAGCAATTTCCCCTATACTAGCCCAACAGGAAATTGCAGTATACGCTTGGCTGCTGGGAGATAGTGTTAGGTGCTGTGACATTAAGAATCCTACGTTTTTTCTGCAAAGGAAATTCATGTACAAAAGTATATGATGCTATCCCCCCCCCAAGATAAGCCTGTATCTTAAAAGCCCAATTTTGCAGCTGCTCCAGATGGGACACCCAGGGTATGTCTACACTGCAATTAAAAACCTGTGGCTGGCACATGGGCTCAGGCTAAAGAGCTGTTCAATTGCGGTGTAGAAGTTCTGGCTCAGACTGGAGCCTGGTCTCTAGGACTCTGCAAGGTGGGAGGTTCCCAAAGCTCAGGCTGCCGCCCAAGCCCAAACATCTACAGCACAATTAAGCAGCCCCTTAACCCAAGACCCATGAGCACAAGTCAGCGGGCACAGGCCAGACATGGGATTTTAATTGCAGTGTAGACATGCCCCCAGTGACCTCAAAAAAACACAGCTTCGGAAATCTTTAGAGCGCACTGATTTATTTAGGTTCCATTCCGACATGCACATCGGTTATGCCTACTGTATCAGAACCGTAAAGTACTGTGTACACTTGCAGCCCACTGAGTTTGGAATGGTGACAAGAGATTCAGGCAGTGATGTCAGACACTCTTGGAAATGGGTCATTAGAAAGAGAGGTGAACAGATACTAGCGGTAGTAGTTGAAACAAGGGAATATGATGCGGTCACCTAATGAAAGTGGGTTAAAGGGAAAAGGGGGCTGGAGAACAGGACACACATTTGCAACATTGTCAATAAATATAGGGAGAAAGGGATGGAAGAGAAGTTGCAAAAGATTAAGCTGTAAGAGAGCAGCCTCAAGGTAGCATGACGAGGACTAAGCAGCACAGGAGTCCCAAAAACCAAGAGAGAAGAGGAAGGCGAAGAGCAAACAGCATAGGCATCTAACAGACCAAGAAGCACAAGTGACTAGGAATGCACAGGTTACACTTTATCAGGGCATCTGCCAGCATCTGACCTTCAAACCTGCAGTAAAATGCTGTGGATATGGAAATGCCCTTCTCCAAGGGCATTTAGCATCTTCACTCTAACTCCCCTCCTTCCGAATGAGAGGACTAGTCACAATTGTAAGTAAACCAACTGTTCCTGCGACCACCATGAGATTTAGCAAAATGGGAGAGGATCAAAAATTGCTAATGTAGCCTGACTTACTGCATGAAATATGCACTCAAATTATGGTGTTGCCCTGCTTTGGTATCAGTCCTCTGCCAGAGCCTGCCCTAAGCCTAGAACAGATTCAAAGGAGTTTGTTGCCTCTCTCACTCTCCTTCAGTTAACCATGGACCTCCTTTCATCCATTGTTCTGACTGAGACAGTATAGTATATTCCTGACACAGTATAAGGAATCTCCAACTTCTAAGCCCTGCTTGGAGACAGACTCCCTCTGTAGCTTTATCCTCTATGGCTCAGTTTCCCTATCCATAAAATGGGAGTGTGTGAAATATTACACAGATGTAAAGCACTATTTACCTGTAAACAACAGTCCTCCACCTGAACCTCACCCACCTTTGCAACCTTGTTTCTTTCACACTGGCCTTATCTTCCCTGACTGACATGACTCAGGCAAATATTCCCCCAGTCAATGCCACTTCACCAATTAACCAGAAGAGAAGCTGAAAGAACAGCCGCCCCTCCCAAAAATCATCTCAACGACATGGCTGAGCTCCAGCAGCAAGAGAAGCAATCATGCAGTGTTGGCTCCTGAATCCAATCGCGTATGTGGCAGTACAACATGTTTGTGCAGGGGGTGTCCCCCATCAGTGGATGCTCAGAGGATAATAGCCTGCTGCTTCTACCAGCTAATGGATTTAATCCTTTAACTCAAGTGACAGAGGTCTGTTTATGCTTTCAGTACTGAAGGGCGGGTGTTCAAAACACACTGAAAAACCATCCAAAGAGATATTAACATAGTTCCACAGGCAAGAGGCCTAGATGCTCTTTGCAAATTCAGAAACACAGTTAAAGTGTTAAATTTCAGCAGGAAATGTAAAGTTGCCATATGTCCTGAAGGTCTAAACCTTAGGTTTCGGGGATGGAGCCACAGGCATACTGGGGCTGAAGCCTCTAGGTGCTTCCACAGTATTAATTAACAACTCCCCTGCCTCTACATGTCCCTGAACAGAAGAACAGTTCTAAATAATGACCTCAGCAGTGTTTCCCTGTCAAACTCGCACACAGAAATCTTTCGTAAATCCTTACAGGATTACTTCACACAATTTCCTATAGCTTCTTTTTATTTATAACCTTTCAGGACTAAATGACATCTTCTTATGAATTAAGAACACTTATGAAAAGAACAACATCAGACACACACACATAGGTCAATGCAGAACTGGAAAAAATTGAATCCATACAGCCATAAAAGGAGCTATCTAGTCAGATTGGAACCACAAGGTTCTCTCTCTCATTTTAGCAATCCCATTAAGCAGGAATGTGTTTTGCTTCAGCATTTCTGTTTTGTGACCTTTACGGCTCCTTTGTGTACTGACTTGCTTAGTGTGAATCAAAACTCAGAAGCAGAAATGTGCTCTCTACTGCAAGGAACCACAGGTGTAATGTTCATTTGCTTGCACGGAATCCGAATCTACCTGTATCTCAGGAGGGAACTTACACGAATGTTTCAAACGAAGAACATGTTTGTAGAAACTAAGATGTATCCAGGAGCTGCAGTACTAACATACAAAAGCAGCAAAACGGCCAGCAGTAAATAGCACCGAGGACCCAAGCATAGAAGGGCTGATAAATACAATTGTACCAGACATCTGTGGTGAGGACAGATACCACAATCCCCCGAATTTGACAAAGCAGGGGAACAAAATGCCGTGAATAATCTAGTTCAGCCTAGTAGTCTAGTGGCAGCCACAAAAGTCATTCTGAGTTAGTCTCAGATTCTTCCCACTTCAGGTTGGCAGGGGGCCATAATTACAACATTCCTGTAAAGTAGTTGCTTCCTTCCCTATTGGCTGGCTGACTAAAAAACAGGATCAGTCTTTTAAATGTTTGGCTAACTATTACGACCGGTTTGTACGTGGTTTCAGTGAAGTTGCATCTGCTACTACAAAGGTGTGCAAAAAGACAGAGCCAAATAAAGTAGTGTAGACAAAAGCTTGTCAGAAAGATCTTGGCAAGGCAAAGAAAATCTTGTCAGGCAAGCCTGTCCTGGCCAGTCTGGATTTTGGCAAAATGTTTTAACTGTGTACTGTTGCATCAGACACAGGTTTCGGTGTGGTGCTGATGCAAAACAGGGCAAAGTAACAAAAAAAGCATCCCGTCACTTTAACTAAAACGCTGACACCCACTGAACAGGGTTGTTCTCTCAGAGAAAAAGAATGTTATGCTATTGTGTGGGCAATGAAGCAGTTAAGACTAAGTATTTAACATCAAAATTCAGGTCCTGACAGACCATTTTCCATTGGTAAGGCTGCACCAAACCAAAAGGTACCAAGTCCAAACTGCTATACTGGAGCATTCTCCTCCAGGAATATGACTTGGAAATTGTGCATACTAAAGGAAGAGGGAAGGAATATCATGGGACATGCCTTGTCCAGGCAAGAGGGTTATGACCCAATGCCTACAGATCATCTAGTAGCTGACCCTGCTGCATCATTGTAAGAGGGGAGTTGTGGCCCAGAAGTCTTGATGTCAACTGGCAAGGGGTTTACAAGAATCTCCTGATTCTGGTCTGTACATTCTGGTTCACCAAAGAATGTCATTTGAGGTCTTAAATGAAATCCAGGGTCACACTGGTCATTGATATCATTGTGAAATGTACGTACAGATAGTATGTAAGGAGTTATATATATAAACTGAAAATATGTTCTTAGACTCTGTTTCACAGCAGACGTGGAGGAACAGGTTCTGTGAGACAAAAGATGTTTATTCACCTGTCTCTCTGTCTGATGCAAATTTACCTTTGTAAGATAACGCAACGGATGCCCATTTACATATGAAGTTATAGAAGATATGTGAAAGCAACAGGGAAGAGCAGACAGGAAAACCAAGCAACGAGGGGGTGTTCCGCTGCCCTCTGAGTAAAGACAATAAACTCAGGGGATATAAATAGAAGGCAAAGACGACACCCTCTTATCCTGCACCTAGGAAGTAAATGGACAGCGTTTACGTTAATTGAAACGGGATCTCTGCTACCTTGGCTGAAGTCACCTGCAAAAGGATTCGGGTGAGAAACTTCATTAGATAAGAGGTAGACCTAATAGTTTGGAGTCTAGAAAGTATTTTGTTTTATATTTAACCTTTTGTTTCAAATGTCTTTGCTCACTATCACATGAATACTGAACCTTTGGTAATAAACATATTCTTGTTTTCACTATAAATATATCTAAGTGCTATGGCATTAAGCAGGGGGCTGATGCTGAGGCGGGACAGTAGACTTGGTAATTCTGAGCAGCCAGTGTCAGGGGCTGGATATCACAGGTAAATGCTTCAAAGGAAATTGGTGACTGGGGTATATCTATTATATAACCTGCAAGGCAAAGTAAGTGGCCCAGAGGAGAGTGCTTGGGTGGCTAACTGGCTGGTGATATTAGGGAGATGACACTCACTTAAGCAGAAGCAAGTCTCCCTCATGCTGGAGGTGGGGTGGGGAGTCACAAGGTGAGTCACTGTCCTGGGTACCCCGAGAACCATCACACTGGTTCAAATCACAGGTAACAGCCTGCTACTGCTGCCAGCTAAACAAGTTACTCCTTCTGCAAAAGTGGCAGAGTTCTGTGTTGCAATGAAGGCTGTCCCCGACCCTGTAATGACAGACTTTAGTTGACCTAAGAAGTGATACAACTAACTCAAAAGAGAGGCACACCATTACTTTCTGCTAGGAGTAGGTGTTGCACACACTAGGCCCTTTGATGCAGTGAGGAGAAAGATCTTTCCAAGACAAAACATTACGTGCACTCCTGTAGCTTCCATATCCTGAACTGACTGCTCTCATCATGGCATTTTCTGAAAACGTGGTGCACTGCCAAATGACAGGCAGGTTGGCCAAGTCCCTCCAGTTCCCACCAAAAAGAACAGGAGTTTCCACTGGAGCATGATATGCAATAGCCAGAACCAGGATAGCTCGATTCCCAAGATAGACCATGGAACAACATGCTTTCCTAGAATTTAATTATCTTTTCACTAGGCTAACAACTTTGCTACACGATAAGCACATTTCAGAAAAAAGTGCCTCCAAGATATCAGTGCACTTCACATTTCCCCTGACTAGAAAACATGACTGGGACACTTGATTGGGCCTGCCAGATACAGGAAGGCTTGGGTTCAGCCACAGAAAGAATTCAGTGCAGGAGACAAGAGCATTACAGATTCACAACTGGATTTGGTCTAACACAAGCAGATCTCAGAATAAATAGTTTGGATCTAGGCAGTTCTTTGGCTAAAGTGCTACAACTCTGATTGCTCTCCTAGAATGCAACTGATTTTGTGTATGAGGCTGTGGGGAGAGGAAAGACGTTTATGATGAGCTGGAAGTCTGGAGAGTGATGCTGAATGCATGTAAAGTGTAAGGGCCTTCACAAGGCACCAGTTAGAAATCCGTCTTCTGACTCATACTCAAAACATGTTTTATCTGGGTAAATCTATGTTCTAGTATTCTTCCATTTTAAATATGATAAACCCTATGTCAAAATGCTATGAACAGGCTGGCTAAAATCCATCAAAAGCAGGGTAGCTTCGAGAGATGACTAAAAGGATGACGATTCCATTTTGCTGCAACTTTTGAGGATTAAAAA
Organism: Natator depressus; assembly: GCF_965152275.1. Lineage (NCBI taxonomy): Eukaryota > Metazoa > Chordata > Testudines > Cheloniidae > Natator > Natator depressus. The sequence continues at coordinate 3,564,810 of NC_134259.1, forward strand.
TGTTTTGTTCCACACGGGAATTAAACCAAACCCTTTCAAATATTTTCACAAAAAGAGAAATGCATACATGTGTCCGTGTTCAGTTGGGCACATCCCAGGCCTACCACCAGATGACAAAGAGCTTCTCTCTCGTGAAAACATCATCCATACTTCTGTGCCTCTATGAAATGTTTTGGGTTGACAAATCACCACATTTCAGCCAAATTCCATTAAGCAAAAAATATTCCAATCAGCTCTTGAAGCTCTCTGTAAGCTTGCAATGGTTTTATTATTAGGTATGTATTACAAATCAACAATGCAGGGAAAAATACATTTGCCAACATTTCACTACATATGATTGTATCTTCCATCCACAGAGAACCTTGAAATGGATTCCTAGAATCAGCACTCCCGTAACGTGAAACAAGAGAAGAAAATAACTGGAAACTTAGTGAACCAATTATTCTCCCAATTAAACTGGTGGACACTGCAGCTCAGTGCATAGGGTCCAGAATGTACAGTCAGGAGTCCTGAGTTCTATTATTGGCTTTGTCAGTGACCTGCTGTTTGACCTTAGACAAGTGCCTTCACCTCTCTGTGTCTAAGTTTCTCATGTGGTACAGTAAGAATAATGATACTTCCATTTTTTTCTGTAAAGTGCTTCGATATTTATGAGTGAAAAACACTATATAAAAGCTAAGTATCATTATGATTATCACAAATTCAAATGTACTGTGGATTTACACCACAGAATTTGGCTGAGTGTCTCTTTAAAGGTAAAGAGTTGACATCATCAAACTCAAGCAACCCTACACATGAGTAAATTCTAATAATAATTTGCATATAAGCAATAAGTATATTCAGTGCTTTACACGCAGAGAAGGAAGGATATGCCCCTGAGCCTAATAAAATAAAACTAGATATCAAGCAACAAGAAAAGGCACAATTACAGATATACCTGAAAGGGCTGTGGTGTAGATATGGTTTAGTTTGTTGCAGTATGACTCCATGGACATCAATGGCCACACTAGAAATGGATATAGCTAAGACAGTTTGAATTGTTCTATACCACAGACTAAATTAGTCGTAGAAACAAGTATGAAACAAGTTCTTGTCTCCCCATCCCCTTCTTAATAGCCCTATTGCACAGATAGGGAAACTACCATGTTAAAAACAACAGCATGTGGTTGGTGAAGAGTTAAATTGCGTGTAGTTGCTTTTGAGCTGAAATGAAATGCCTCAAAAACAGCACTGGTCTGAAGGCTCCAACCATCATGTGAAGGGAAGATTTTTAACTATTTTTTAAATGACTTATTGTGTTGGGGGTGGGGCATGGTATAAAAAGAGAGAAAAAACACCCTACACAAATAACCGGAAAACATCACTTCTATTGACATCCTATTTGCAAGTCATTCAAACTGAAGTCATTCAAACTCATCACACAAGACACTGGAAATGACTTAGAACCATTCCAAGAGCTGATGCTTCTCTGCTCCAGAAAGAGATCCAAACAAATACAAAATTCCAGCATATATATTATTCAGGACCAGATCCACAACTGGCATAGAGAGGCATAGCCCCATTGATTTTAATGGAGTTTTAATCTTGTTAACATTTTACTACAATCAAAAGAAAAAAATTAAGAGCCCTGCAAATCGCTTCCATGTATGAAAAGACCCTTACTGACGTGTGTGGGGAATCACACTCTTGCAGCATATCTGGCTGTAAGGTTATGTTTTACCGAGAACATGTGATTAGCAGTCACAACAAAATAATTGTAGCATTGTTTTGTTTTAGTGTTCGTTCTTTTAGATGTTGTGCCCACGGGATGAGCTTCGTGCCATTTCACAGCTGCTGCTGCCCAGTGTGATGGGAACCAGCTCCTCAATAAAACCCTGGAAAACGTAGATGAGTCAGGGGGTCATAACAGAAAAATCATCTGACCATTAACTAAAGTTGCACCACCGGTGCCAAATAATCTATATCACGGCCCGTACTGCCCTGAATTATGTATTGCTTAAACAAACAAAAACAAAACCCCAAGAAAACAAAATGCTCCTTGTAACATTTAAAAAAAACCCAAAAAACTATCAGTGCTATGCAAAAACCTGTCCTTGCTTCAATCAATCTCCAGTTATACTGCATCACTATGAAATCTAACCCTTTTTTATTTTATGATATTGAGAAAGAGTATTAAAAAAGCTTCTACAAGCATTGGTGATCAGAAGACTTTTGCCTTTTAAACCTAGCTCTCTGTTTGAACCTCTACAGAGTATTACTCCAGGCTCTTTGCTGCGTCTGCTGTTGTAATACCTAATCCATGATTTAGGTTGACTAAAATATGCTCAGGGTATTAAAGATGAAGAGCTTTAGCAAGAAAATAAGAGAGAAAGATAGCACTGAAGCAGACATTTCTTTCAAAGGATACAGGTGATGAAGTGCAAGGAATGTAGGTCAGATCTGACTGAAGATGAAACAATATATAAAATAAATAAAAACTCAGCGTTTTATTTTGCCTTGGCCATCTTCCTGTGAATGCAGCCATCTCTCATTTATAAGGCTTAACCCAATGTTTTAGTTTAGCAAATGTCTTACAGGTAAAGAGGGGGCCACATGTTGTTAAATGAAGACTGCTGTACCCTTAACCAGCCCATGACCAATACACTATAAATTATCCACAATGGCTATAAATTGCACACTCTCCACTGTACATGTAGGCAACTGTAAAAAAAAAAAATATGATGAAATAGTTCTTAAAAGTAGCTGAGGACATGCAGTGGCCTGTGTGCGAGGTGAATCAACCAAAATTAGAGCAAGAATTACTGGATGCATGCATCCGATGAAGTGAGCTGTAGCTCACGAAAGCTTATGCTCAAATAAATTTGTTAGTCTCTAAGGTGCCACAAGTCCTCCTTTTCTTTTTGTAGAATAATTAAACTGAGCGATTAAGCTGCTGTACTGATTTGGTACAGTAGAATCCATGCTTAAAGGTCACTGGGTTTCATTCAACAGGGTGTGTAGAATGTGGATAAAAGGATGTGTGGCTAGAACAAGGACTAATCTGATGTTTCTAAACACAGCAAGGACTCAAATAGATCTTGGCGTTCTAGATGGTTTCAAAACTGCTTTGGCCATACTTGCAGTCTGTCAGTTTTATTAGTCTAGTAACTTCTGCTGTGATCTGCGTGCAGCCTTTACTGCTGTACATATAGTGGAAGGTGGCCTAATAATTTGAATTTCTTAGGATTCTTGGGTGGAAGTACAGTAATTCTTTAAGTGGCAAAGAATTAACTGAATTAATGGTGTCTATTCCTTAAAGAAAACCCCACTCTGACTAAACCAATAGCTGCCACTCAGATTGAAAGTGGTGCTCTGGTGAACTGAGATTTCTTTTCTCAATGATATGTTATTTTGTGAGCTATCAAATGGAAAAATAAATAAATAAGCCAACCACCAGCAACTGACAACTCAATCTAGAAAGAATCATGACCATTCAGAGGTTCATGTGATACACATTTACCCACTGGACATGCACCTTAGACACAAGTGTGTGTGTGTGTGTGTGTGTGTGTGTGTGTGTGTACACAAAGCTGTTTATTTCTTTACATGAAAAATATTCACATCTGGAGTCCTACATGAGAACATCCATCCATTAGATATTTATTTGGCATCAGCTTGCATTTATATAAATAATCATTGAGACATATTGCATGCCCTGAGTTCACACCTGAAAGTACAATGTCTTGGGTGAAAAATGACACACACTTATTGTATTTGTAACTAATGTACCTTAGAAGTAAAACAAATATTGATATTCCAGACACACGAGACCCAGGATCTATAACGAAGCATATAAAATGCATGCTGTTCACATTTAGTAATCACACTCTGTTTTCTATAACTGGAAACAAAGTTCAATGAGGCAATAATTCACAATCCTTTTTTGCAAGCACCACATTGTTTTATTACAATATGGTTATCCTGCCATAATACATTTTACAGTATGTCTACAGGTCCCATAAATACAGCACTCGGTCTAAAATATGCAGCGAGGACTCACTACTTTGGGGATACTTGCAGCTTTTGCATTTTATGTAGATTTCATGTTTTGTTGATGTGTTCGCAATGGAATATGTACTGCCCAGAAGAGAAATTATTTTACATTTCCATTAAAAGCAACAGCAGTAAATAAACCATCAGAGTTTATTCAGACACTCTCTAGAACATCTGTAACAGTCCATTAAAATGTCAAAACCTATGTTAAAAATTTGAAAAAGTAGCACTTGTAAGGCACGTTTAAAACTTTAAAAAAATTAAATGACAAAGATATTTTACAGTACTGTACAAACCACTGCACAACATTCAAATCAACAAAAGTTTATGTTCATCAGTAATACAGCTATACATCTGAGCACAACAGACGCCCTTTTATAACATCAAAACTCAGACAGAGAAGAGGAGGAAAGATTTGCAAGTTATCACCGATACTCATGGACTATTGTGGGTTTTTCCAAAAATTTGTATGTGAGAGATTGGTTATCTATAATACATGGGATTTAGAATCACATTTAATACATTACAGCCAATTTCTGCCCTGATTTGTGTCTCATGCAACCCAAACAACTTTAGTGGTATTACACAAGATGCAATTCAAGTTGGAATTTGACCTCTGGACTTAATCTTGCAGTCCTTCCTCACATCAATACGTCTTATACTGGGCAGGGAAACCACAGAAGCATTGCACTAGTAGAGATGTGCAAATTCCAACCCATGGTTTTATACCTAACATGTAGGACTGGCAAGTAAAGTATGACTGGGAAGTTTGCAAAAGTTAATCACCAAATCTTCATGTTTAGTTTGGAGTTTCAACATAAAGGGTCCATAAATCAGGGATATCTATTGAAGTTAGTGGAGTTAAACCAGTGCTAAATCAGTGTAGGAGCAACTCCGCTGATTTCAATGGGAGATAGAATCATAGCAGGACTAACTCCAACTAAATCATCCCTGGCGGGGCTTTGTCAAGCTGCGCCTTAAAAACCTTTAAGAATGGAGATTCCACTGGAGATAAAGCTGTTACCCATGTGAAATAGGAGTATGAGGCCCAAACTGCTTTAAAATTTAAAGATTCCCCTAGGTTGATATTTTTAACCCAAGGCCTGATTCAATTCCCAAAGAAGTCAATGCAAAGAATTTTGTGGCAGCTGATTTGTGCATAGAAAGTCTGATCCAAAGCCCCATGATGTCAAGGGGAGCTTTCAATTGATTCCAATGGGCTTTGTGATGAACTCTTTAAAACATCAACAACATACGATAGGCTGAGCATTTCAAAGCTATGCTGGGCTTTGAGCCACATAACTTCCATTAAAATTGATGGAAGATGTGTAGCTAAAACACCCTGAACTGCTCTGAAATCTTAATTATTAGACATATGGGAGGGAACCAGAAAATGATGATAACTTGAAACTGAGGGAAGTGTTGTAGTTTTGGCATTTCAATCATCTTGGAGGAAAATTAAGCTGTATAAATGATGGAAAAGTATATTATATTTATAAATGTTATTTTACATCAATGGTGTTATTAACATAGAGGATTGTTGTGTCTTTGGCTCCCTATACAACATTAGGCACCAGGGTTAATCTAGCCGAGGTGAGAGCTTGTCCACTGCAAAGTCCTACCTGTGTTACTGTGTCCTCACTATTTCTGCACTCATTTGTGTTTGTCTGGGGGTTTATCCCATAGTTCTTTATACTGAGATGCTCTCAGACTTCTTCCCAGTAAATTGCAGGTGAACCTATCTGTCCTTTAAGGGGCATTTTGGGAAGGCACTGGAGGATTATCAGCTCTCAATTTATTTAGCCTGCATGATCACTGCAAAGTAGACAGGTACCTGCCTGAGTTAAAATGGTTCTAATCCACACCCTGAGCTGGGTATGATCGCTCAGGTTAAAGCACCCCCACACCCACATCAGAATTTTCTGAGTGGACAGTAAGGGAGGATTAAGATTAAAACCTAGAAAGAGGTTCACTGTGCAACGTAGACATAACCTAAGAATACGAGGAAACCACATGGACCCAATTAGGTTCCAAATAACCATGTTTACAAGCTATATATAAATCTACAAGAATCTAGCTACATAGACACACTGTAATAGAAGACAGGGAGGCACACTAGGGGGTTCCCCAAACTATTTACGTGTTCTACCCAGTTCCTATACATTACAACAAAAACTTTTTGTGGCTTAAAATATTTAAAATCCTATTAAAAACAGTGGATTACTACAAAAATATGAAACAGGTGTACCTAATTAAGTATCTATGACAGACAGATAAGCAGCTACCAGATGAGTGTACTGTCTGCTTATTTGAACAGCTAGACACGTGTATTGAAGATTTAATATTTATATATATTCTCGGTCACATGCAAAAAAAAATCACTTTGGTCTTGATTAGGTGGTGGTGTAAATATACCTCTATAATACACACAGTACCGCTCTGATGAGATTAGCTGAAATACCAAATCTTTGTTGATTATGCATCACAAAGATAAGGCCAAACAATGAAGGCATCCTGCAGGTCAATAAAACTAATGGAACACTGCACACTACAATGTTAAACACATTCTTTGCTCCTATGGTCAAAGAAATAAAGATTTTGCTCAATGAAATAGTAATAAGATGAAACAAACAAACATGGAGATGACCCAAAACTTGATAAACTGGATATTGACCAGGTGTTTTCTAGCTCATGGCTCAAGATTGGTTTGACAGCAACCACAAAACGGAACATCATGGCTATCACAGATCAGACAGTCAGAAGGAATTACCATCAATGAACCAGAGAGGATGTGATAATTTATCCTATTTGCTGACTCTATCACTAGGAGCCAGAATCCATTAGTCATATTGATTCCGGATGTTCCACCTTAGCTGATACAGAGCTGCAAACAATGACAGAATCAAGCTGTCCACATACTTCATTGTTTTACTTTGAAAGTAAATGAGTTTGTCACTGAAACACAGTTGTGCCAACATTCACTATATCCTTCAGAACCAGAGAGATAAAAGATCCTTTGGCAAGAATATACCAACACAGACTATATCCCCAGTACTTTGGATATTGAAGTCTCACCAAGTTGCTTTACGTAGTGAAAATAATAGATACGAACATCATATCATTTAAGGGTAAGACTGCAATGCATTGAGCATTTCAGTACACTATGCATTTTGCAAGAAGTTGGGTTGGATATGCATTTAGAAACTAAGGGCCCAGTTCACCATTACCTGTACCTTGAATAGTCATTGACGCTGCGATTTTCAAAGAAGCTTAAGGTAATCTGACACTCAGGTGTGCCAAAATCCCTTAGACACCTTTGGAAATCCCAGCTTCATACGCTTTTATAGAGTGGGAGAGAAATATTACGATATTGATCTGGTAGCATCTAAAACTCACTTTGCACTTGGTGTAAATTTTTAAAAAATGGATGCAGGGGAACAGCAAATCCCAAACGAAGGCCCCAGTCCTGAAGTCTGTCCCATGCAGATACTCTCTTGCACCCATAAAGACTGCTATTGAAGCCAATGGGGCTTTCCACAAGCACCTGGATCCAATTGAAAGAACAAAAGCACAATATTCTAAGTGAACATTATTTACACTTAAGGGGGGAAATGTCAAAGAGAACATAGGAGAGATACAAAATGTAAATATTCAGCACACACAAGAGTGAGAGGTTTGCCAAGTACAACAGCAAAGGAAACAATACAAGGTTTTTGGTATTTTTTTTTCTTCTTTTTAAAGAAGAGGTGTTTCAAGAAATGCAACAACAGAGTATGAAGTACAGAGAACACCACCTAGACAAGGGGCCAAAGTAAAGGGGAACTGCGGAGACAGACTATATCAAGGAAATTCACTTGAGTGGATGCGTGTGAAAGGAAACAAACGGTTTTATTATATGTTTTACTCTACAGAAACAGGGCACTTCAGCAAGAATATATGAATTACATGAATAGAAAGATGGATGCAGTGAAAGAAGGTAGATCTTTACTACTTGTCATCTGAACCATATGGCAATTCTGGCTTCAGTGTAATACACTTTAAGAAATATGAACAAAAGGTTGTTTTTTATTAATTATTATTATTATTTTACACACAGCTACAGTACAGATCCTTTAATGAGCTGAAAGTCACTAATAAATATACGCATCTCAGCAGAGTTTAAGTTCAGGGGAAAATAAAAATAGCCATGCTGGGAGAAGGGTATCTACAGACATTCCTTTGCAATGACTCTTTGGTTACAGTGTTCATGAAAGAAAAGGAGTACTTGTGGCACCTTAGAGACTAACCAATTTATTTGAGCATAAGCTTTCGTGAGCTACAGCTCACTTCATTGGATGCATATACTGGAATGTCTGAGCACCAGATAAGTACATGTTACTAAGAGAGTAGGCGCTATACATAATCACTTTTAAAACAAGTACACTGCAAAAACCTCTGTTGATAAACCATTTCCACCACAACTGGAATGATGGGGGGGGGGGAAATCCGAGAATTTGGGAAAAGACGAGCAGAAGACTCCAATGAAATACATTGAGGACCACACCATCTTTTGGACCCTTATCAAATTATGATGAATTGCTGTGACTGATATGAATAAATGTGGTAAGCATGAGTTTGGTATGCCTGAACTTGCTAGAGGATTCTGAGAGCAGGATTCTCTTAGCATTATATAAATGGTGTGGAAAATTACTGAAAATGTTAAAACTGTACCTGTATGGTTAATAAAGGCTCGATCTGCATGTATGTTTCAACATCAAACTTTGGAATATATCAGCCGGGGGGGACCAGCTCACAAAGTAAAGAAAATGTAAAAACGCGATCAGTGGGCTTGGTACAGGCCGACCTGGGTCAAAATGACCATTGTGGATGGCATCACACTAAGAGCTTAAGTGAATGATTGGTGAGAGGGTAAATGGTGATTGAGCTTTGGTCTGTCTGCTTTGCAGTCCCTTCTAAAATATTAGAGAAAACCAGTAATGAACACCCACAGGGCATATTTCTGGGACATGTGACTCCTTTGGGAACAAAAGATATAAATGCTAAGCAAAGTAAATTAGCTAAGTTAGTTCCCCAATTAACATCTGAAGACACTGAGAGACAGAGGGCTTGGGGCAACCTAGGACTTGCCTCAAGGGACCTTTGTGAGATTCTAGAACCAGAAGGGCTCAGGGTGACCTAAACCCTGCTTAGGGGGATCCTTGACAGACCAAGTACCTGGGAGGGGAAGAAGAGAAGTAGTCTCCCTCTAGGTTTGGTAGATATACCTGCTTTGTTTGCCAATCAGGATACTGTGTAAAGCCAATATAGTTACTGAGGGTTTATGCGTGGGGAGCTGAGGCTTATTGGAAAAAAATATATACTGTGTAACCTTAACTGCTTGTGTGATTCCTTCTCAAATAAATTATTATGCATTAATCATACTGTACCTGAGTTTTTCACTGCTACTGGTAACAATCTGCCCAGCTGTGGGCCACTGAAGAGCCATTTTAACACCATCCAGATCTAATGTACCTGTGCAGTGCTAGATACTATGGTTGTAAAGTGTTATGGAAAACTCTAAGATAGATATATGTGGGAATATGCCATTTGTCTAAGCATCATGTCTGAAATATTCTCCAGAGCCACTTATTTGAACATTTGCAAAATCAACTCAGCCCTCTCGCCTTCTGCAATAAATAAAAGAATTCTAATGTCCATGTTGAGCTGACTAGCTATTGATAAAGATTCTCAAAGCTCTTCAAGAGTAGGTGTTTGCTCATGCAATCCTGGCTAAAAAATTCTCTTCTCTACACCCTATGCTGTTATGCAGTGGGCTGAGTATAGGTACCCAATGTCATAATGTACAATTCTTTTTTTTTTTTTTTTTTTTTTAAACGAGCAAGATTTTATTTACAATAGTATTATTAAATCTTGTGCTCTGGTACAGAACATGGATTGAATGCTGGAGACTTGAGTATACATTTTACAGTATCAAAAATGACACTTACAAATAAAATACCTTCTAAATAAAGCCTAGCTATAGCTATACAGTAGAACCTTAGGGTTATGAACACCTCGGGAATGGAGGTTGTTCGTAATTCTGAAATGTTCGTAACGCTGAACAAAGTGTTATGGTTGTTCTTTCAAAAGTTTACAACTGAACATTGATTTAATACAGCTTTGAAACTTTACGAAGAAGAAAAATGCTGCTTTTAACCATCTTGATTTCAATGAAACAAACAAAAACAGTTTTCTTATCTTGTCAAATCTTTTTTTATTAAACTTTCCATTTTTCTTTAGTAGTTTACATTTAACAAAGTACTGCACTATACTTTTTTTTTTTTGGTCTGCTGCTGGTGCCTGATTGTGCACTTCTGCTTCCAAATCAGGTGTGTGGTTGACTGGTCAGTTTGTAACTCTGGTGTTTGCAACTCTAAGGTTCTACTGTAATATCATCTGGAGCATTAATAACATAGCACCTCTCTGTTTGGGTTGTCAGTGGGGATGGAACCCAGAACACTCTCATCAAAGCACAGATCTTTACAACATTCATTAGCTGCGAGCAGTAGCAGGCAAGTAGTCTCTATGGGTCAACTATAGAATGGGACTACAACATAAGACTGAAGGGGGGTATGATAGTGGTCTTCAAATACTTGAAAGGCTGCCATTAAAAAGATGGAGAAAAGTTGTTCTCTCCTGCCACAGATGGCTGGACAAGAGGCAATGGGTTCAAACTACAGCATAGTAGATTTAGATTAAATTTCAGTAAAAACTTCATAACCCTAAGAACAGTAGGACAATGGAACAGACTGACTAGGGAGGTAGTGGAATCTGCTTCACGGGAGGTTTTCAAAAGGAGCTGGATAGCCATTTGTTTTGGATGGTTTAGACACAACAAATCCTGCATCTTGGCAGGGGATTAGACTAGATGACAGTTGCTGTCCCTTCTAACCCAGAGTCTATGATTCTATGAACACATTAAACCTGGAATTTGTTTTCCTTCTCACTCTTAATAGTCTACAAGCAAGATTTTAAAAGGCATCTTATTAATGGAGTTAGGGTAACCAATTGGCAAGAAAAAATTCTTTGCTTCCATGCATTAGGCATATATCTGGTAGTCATCACCAGCATGAATGTACATGCTTGTAGTGGTGCACTTTTTCTATATCATGTAATGGATAAACATCATCAAGCATCCAATTTGAAAAAATCATAAAAGTCACAAAAAGGGACATAACCCGAAGATAGGCTAATTTTGACCAAAATTGGCAGAAAGCTTCTAAATACAATTGATAATGTAACTATTTACTCAAAATAGTACTGTTTTGGAAAGTTTGAGAAATATTTAGCCTCAGGTATGATATATTATGCATTCTCCTGTCTTTTTTTGGGTTTGGTTAAAGCAAAAGTCTGTAGTCACATGACAGTATGAGCTTGTTTGTACCATATATGGTACATCGAAATATTTGTCATTATTTGTAAAATGGACTGATTTGAGAAATATGTGTCTGCTATTCTATGAACATTGGCTATTGTCCCGCACCAGCAACTGACAAATACTGCATGCACCATGATGAAATATTTTAAGGAACATCTTTAAAATATTTTAACCAACATCTACACTGCTTCAGTCATCAGCCATGCTGTAAGAGGGAAAGCACATAACTGGGATATTAGAATCCACAAACTTGTGAATGAGGAAATGAATTGCTTGAAATGGGTGGCACTTGGTGATTCCATGAACAATTACATTCTCCCAGAAGATCAGAAGAAACATCTTGGAGAAAGCTCCAATGTGCACTGAAGCATTTGAAGATGTGGGGAAGGTACACAGAGAAAAGAGCAGAAGCACAGATTGATCTGGTAGACTTAATGAACAGTACCTAATTGCTCTGCCAGCTCAGGGACACTTACATTACCTAAGGAAAAAACAACAACTATTCATATACTTTTCTGTTCTGGGAAAACTATATAACGATTTCTCCCAACTACTGATGGATTTCAAAGCAGCAAAGAGAGACAATAACAAGTCCATGGACCTTTTGACATTTGCAGAGATGATTCCACTTACCTTCTAGTGGGGTCATGTGAATTATGCTAGATGGGGTTGTGTAACTATAATAGAATCCAGACTTCTGGAGGAGGAGAAGCCAAATATACCCTACTTGATAATTAGGGAGCAGCATACCAGACTGCCAGACCCTGGTGTATGGCACGACCTGACTATCGAGCAATCTCTCAACAAGGACTGCATCAGGGTCTGTACATGGGCAGTCTGACCTAATGGGCGAAACCCAGAGAACAGGCCTGGTCAGGAGTCACACCCATGGTCACAGCTAGAGTCAGTCAGAGCTAGAAGCCATGCCAGGGTCAACCCAGAGTCGGAGCCAGAAGTCATGCCAAGCATCAGGTTGAAGGAGCAGGAACAAGGCAAGGTAATGGAAACAAGGAGTGTGAACCAGGCAAGGAGGTATGAGCTTGATCTTAGGAGTCTAGTCAGTGGCAGACCTTGCAACTGTGGCTCAGACAAGGGGTGTAGCAGGAAGAGAAAGCTTTATCTTAGAAAGTGACCAAACAGCAGCTGACTGCTAGTCAGCTAATCTTGCTGAGTCAGAGAATGCAGCCTCTTTTTTGTGGGGTATCATCTGCAGTTCCCCTCTCTGACCTTGTAACATGGTGATGCAAAGAGTAAAGCTCCTCTTCAGCAACTCTGGGATTAAGAGCTATGGTGCCTGACAGACCGTGGGAAGCATCAGCATCTTTGCACAAAGATAAGGCTCTGACCGAGTACTACATTTTAAGGCAGCTGTAACAGATATGACGAAACAAATGTGATCTCAGCAACAGATCTCCACAAAGAGGCTACCACCAAGGACATGGCTGAAGACAAAACTTTTGTCCAATATAGTATAGAAGTTGTGACTGAAAAAAAAATGCGAAATCCTTTTAGCATTAAACCTGGAACAATCCCAGACAACAGAGAGCCACTTGTGAACATTGCAACGTCTACTGTGGCCCCACCTGAAACTGCAGGAAGTTTGTGCATGATAAGACAGAATGGCGCACAAGAAATGAAGCAGCTTGTAACCAGATTCCATAAACGGCATAATCTCAAACAATTTAGTAATTTTAACAATACTATCGAACAAAAAAAAGAAGCAGACAGCACAAGTAATAACTATTAATCGTCAGATAGTCAGCAAGCTGACAGTTATTACCCAGTCCAGAGACATTGCTATCCAGGGTTTGATGAAGCATGTGCTGGCACCAGTCCCACTTTTCCTCTTCAACTTGGATGACTCTCTAAGACAGACCCAAAAGAGCAACACACTGTCTTGGCTAGAGAAAAATCTGTCAGTGATTGAGCTACCAGCATCCGATGAGCCAACATTAGCTATTATTGACCTCATGATGCTTCTGCAGATGGCGTGCACTGACATTGCCAAGTGGAAAACTTTTGGGGAGCTGTATGATCAGCTGCTGAACATTATACTTGGACTACAATGTCAATATTCTGCTTTTGTTGGTGACAATTATGCAAATGACAAATCAATCAAAACAGCGAGAGAACCTTCCTGGAGAATGTCCAAATGAAAGAAGTTTGGAACCCCACTGCAATAACACTATTATCAAAGCAACGCTTGAAGATGATACCAGTTTCCAAAGTTAGATTTAGTCTTTGATCGTAAAGGGTGAACAGAGATTGTCACCTGGTTGAAGTGCACCTTGCTGGTGGGTTTCATGACATTGCCCTTGCAGTGAAAGAAGTGCCTGGCAACTATTTTGCAATACCAGACCTTGAGGCAGATCATGAGGAAACTGATTTGCACATGTTCTTGTAAGTCGCTCATGCAAACACTCAGGGTAAACAGGGCGCTAATATGGAACTTGGGCACAAAGATAAAATTTCTGAGTCCAAGATATTGCCCTCTTCTTGGGGTAGATGAATTCTATTTCAAAACTGGAGCTGGCCAAAAGAAGAGGTTGATTCCCAGGCATAGAGTGGCTGGGGAGCTGAGAACAGACATGTGCTTTATACTGCCAAACATTCATGCTGTCAATGGACGTGACTGTACTTCAGCTTTCAGTGGCATGGGGAAAAAAGAGATGGCTGAAGACAGCAGCTGAGCGCCCACTGAAATGAATGGAAAAGGAGTTTAGAGCTCTTCTCCCCACGCCCAGAGAGCAGGAGTGTGGGGGAAATGGGAGTTCCAGAATGCTTCTCTCACACCCCCATTTGAACACCCCAGCTGCAGCGTCAGGGCTCTGTGTCTAGGGCAGACATTGAGACTGCCTGTCCGCAATTTGCCACACTGGGGCTGGGTGTAAGGCTGTGGCCGGTGCTGAGGGTGTCTGTTCTGCATTCCCCACCCTGATCTCCGTGCTTGCGGCATTCGCAATGCATGCCCATTCTCAGCTCTATCATTTAACAGACAGCTTGTCGAGGTTACGGCAGCTGCGGATTCAAATCCCGCCTCTGCTCTTGATAAAGGACTTTGAACAGGCATCTCCTACAGCCAGGGTGTGTGCTCTAGTCTGTGGTGTATAATAAGGGAGGGTCTGTGATGTAGGGGTACCCTGCTTCAATTTCCCCCTCTGCCTGAGGCAAAGGAATTTGAAGAGGGATCTCCTATCGCCCACCGAGGGCCCTAATGATTGGAATATGGGAGATAGCAATGGAGGGGGCTCCTTCAGTCTTGCCTGTTAAAGCTGTTCCACTCGAATTAATTATTATTTGGGCCACATCCCAACTGAGTACCCTAATCCTGTTATGAAGGAGACCTGCTCCTTCTTTCAGCACACCCACCTGAGAGGTGGCAGATCCCTGTTCAAATCCCTTTTCCTCAAGGAGGTAGAGAGTGGAAACTGATCCATGCTGTCCCATACCCTGGCTGAGTACCCTAACCTTGAGCTGAGCATTATTTCCTCCCAGACCGCTTTGATTGGAGTTAGGTGGCCTCTGAGCCTGCCTACCAGATTGAGCCCAACAGGGAAGATGGGCAGAGCAATGCCTCTTTGTTCTCAATTGGAGAACCATGCAGGGGCTTAGCCATGAGCTTGGCCTCTGGTGCCTAGAATGAGGTAGCAGGACACATGCTCAGGGTAGAAAGAGGAGGTTACTCATCTGTGCAGTAACTGACATTCTTTGAGATGAGTGTCCCTGTGGGTGCTCCATTCCAGGTGTTGGTGCGCCCCAGCGCCTTCGCTTGGAGATTTTCACAGCAGTACTTGCACGAGCCGCGCATGTGCGGTACCCGCCTCACGCGCCGAATGTACCTCAATAATCCGCATGCACAGCCCGGGCTCCTCAGTTCCTTCTCGACAACAGAAACCGCTCCAAACTCCAAAGTAGAGGGGAGGAAGGTGGGTAATGGAGCACCCATAGGGACACTCATCTCAAAGAACATAAGTTACTGCACAGGTGAGTAACTTCGTCTTTGAGAGAGAGATGTCCCTGTGGGTGCTCCACTCCAGGTCACTGAAAAGCAGTATTTCTTCAGGAAGTAGCGACTTTGGATCTGGTAAGAAAGCTTTAGACAGCACAGCTCAGCCCATTCAAATGTCGGTCAGGGGTCCCTGAGTAAGGGCATAATGTTTAGCAAAGATATGCTCCAAAGCCCAGGTGCTCAAATAAATTGGTTAGTCTCTAAGGTGCCACAAGTACTCCTTTTCTTTTTGCGAATACAGACTAACACGGCTGCTACTCTGAAAGCCCAGGTGGCGGCTTTGCAAATATCTGTGAGGGGATTGTTACATAAGAATGCCACAGACGTTGACACAGATCTGGTGGATGTGCTCTAACAGAAGTTGGAGGATTCATCTTCTTAAGCTGGTAGCACAGACGGA
The DNA here is from genome assembly GCF_965152275.1 of Natator depressus. Classification (NCBI taxonomy): domain Eukaryota; kingdom Metazoa; phylum Chordata; order Testudines; family Cheloniidae; genus Natator; species Natator depressus. The sequence continues at coordinate 3,580,668 of NC_134259.1, forward strand.
TGCAGTCTGCTATCCAATTGGATATTTTCTGGATAGAGATGGATTTGCATCTGGATCGTCCTGTGATTGAAATGAAAAGTTTCGGGGAAGTCCTAAAGGGCTTAGTCCTATCCAAATAAAAGGACAACGCTCTGCACGTCGAGTGTCTGCACTGGTGCTTTGAACATGTTCACATGCGGTTTAGGAAAGAGGGTTGGTAGATGGATAGGTGCATCTCTTAAAACCTGGCGACCCAAGCATAGTATAAACTGTCTGTCTGACAGAGTAAAAACTGAGAAGAATTTTTTTTTAAGAGAAGAAGGGGGAAATAAAACTTATTTGACTAAAAAAACTAGATAAACTGTATAAAACAACTAACTATCTAAAGCGAGAAATAATTGAGCAAGACTGCTGAGCTCTGTCTCACGCCAGGGACGGTAGAGAAGGAACGGAGAAGCGCGTTATTTCGGCACGTGAGGCAGGCACCGCGTGTGCAAGGCCTGTGCGAGTATTGCTGGAAAAATCTCCGAGTGAAGGCGCGGGGGAGCATCAACACCTGGAGTGGAGCACCCACAGGGACATCTCTCGAAGAAGAACATAGGCAGCTAGGGAACGTTTAGAGCAAAAACTTAGATGCCAAGTGAGTTTATGGGGCTAAAGGAGTGGGTGGCAGCTGAGCAGGAGAGGTTGCAAATCCCAGTGTTGACTAAATCTGGAATTTAGGTATCTAGGGCCCTTTGTGTGCCTATGTTGCAGACTGAACGTACCTGTTCTCAGCTCCCCTGAATTCTGCATTGTGGGCCTGTGGCCCATACTGAGCACATTCATTCTCAGCTCAGTGCTGCAGCTCCGCTGCCTGTCCCTTCAACTAAAAATCTGCTGGATTTCCCTGGGTAGTTGGTCCTATTATAAAAACAGGTTAGGGGACAGGGGAGGATCTTGTTATCAAATGGCCCCCCAAATTGTACCCCAACTGGTATTTTGGGGCTTCAGCTGGCATACCAGTTTTTAAAGCATCCTGGCTCTGCCTTTGCTTTTTAGACCACTTAAAAATTAAAACACAGGTTATTTGCCCGGAGGGGAAGGGAGCTGTATCTCAGGAGCCGCTTGACCATGACCCCAAATTTGCACCACAAATAGTACCCAAAGCCTTTGCACCTCTCATAAAAATTTCCAAGCCATTCTGACTCAGTCTAGTGTAGCCTCTGTGTGTCTTTTGTACCTGTTGGAATCCCATGTCTTGCTCCCAACAGCCCCACCTTGTAGAACCAAAGGGAAAGTCTTAATAATATTTTGATTGTGGGGTTTTGGAATTGCGGGTTGGTCAGATCAGGGGAAGGCTAGTCACATATGTGATGTGTGCATACTGCTTATTCCCCCCGCGCCCCCCCCCCAGCTCTGTGCAAAAGAAAAGTGATTTCTTTCTATCCCAAAAACAAGCTTGAAAGATCAGCTGTGGTGTGTCAGTAACCTAATTGCATGTTGTCATTTATAAGAGACTGTTCCCCTTACGTACACTCTGAGCAGTTTTAAGAGCAAAGAGCAGAAACACTCAGACATGGTCACGCATCAAAGGTAATCCAACAGTCCAAGAGGTACCTCCGTCTCTGGCTGTTGATAGCTTTATGAATTAGGACCTTTATTTTGAACTCATGGGATGGACAGACCTGATCTAACTAAAACGTTAATGAAGGACCAAGCAGTAGCTGAATCAAGTAGTCCTGGCTCAGTACCAGTAGCAAGATTTGAAGGCAGGTAGCTTCAGTCCAACCCACTTCAGCTTTTTCTCCCAAGTCAGCAGCCCATTAGTATCATTATTTTACAGTGGTAAGCAGCAAGGGTCTCTGGATATCGTGTGTTACAATTTGGTTGCAAAGAAGAACAGAACAAGTGAGAAACTGCCACCAACAATAGCCTCTTTCAGGCAGCGTCTGAAATCTGTAAATTATCAGTCACGCACATGGAATCATGCAACAGTTCAGTATCTTCATGTGTCTTCTTCCTAAACGATGGTGCTGGTACCAGCTCCAGAAGCCTTTTCCCCCTTGTGTAGTGTGAGCGCACTTGTGCAACAAGGAGGTGCAAATGCCACACAGAAGTTTTGGTGTGTGCTGATGCATGCAACTGTGACAGTGATTAGCCGAGCAACAGAGTATTGAACACATCAGACACAGATTATGAGGGGGAGTAAAAATGTTTCAACTATCTGCAAATGACTATTTTTGTGAGTAAATATAGCTTGAAGGGGCGTTGCATTAAACATTTAGTAGCTGATAGTTACATATAGGGGTTATTCACATAATACAGTCATACAAGACAGTATACAGCCCTTCTGCTACTATTATTCCTGATATATAAGTAGTTTACATGTATTGTCATTGTATTCAGAGATAGTAAGAAGATAATCCCAGTTGTACCATATGTGTGTTAGACTTATGTCGCCAGCCAAGGAGAAAACATCAAAAAATATATATTTTATAATTTGGGGGTAGGGATCTTATCTGCATAACTTCATAAAAATAGCAGACTGACATCTGTTCTCACATCAGTCCACTCTACAAATGATGACAAAAATCTTGATGTATTACATGGTACAAACAAGCTCCTACTGCCATGTGACTAGATACTTTAGCTTTAACTGAAGGCAAAAAAGTAAAGGAAAATGCATAAAATATATCACCTGGGGCTAAATATTTCTCAAACTTTCCAAAACAGTACTATTTTGAGCTAATGGCTGAATTTTATCAATTATATTTAGAAGCTTTCTTCCCATTTTTGTCAAAATTCGACTATATTTCTACAAGTTCTGGCTCTTTTTTGTGATTTTATGATTTTTTTCAGATTGGATGCCTGATAATGTTTAAACATGCTGTTATATAGAAAAACTACACCTCCTCCAGCATCTACATCCATCCTGATGATGACCACCAGATATATTCCTAATGTGTGGTACCAACGACATTTTTCTAGAGGATGGGTTACCCCTTAGTGCCCAAAATGGGCCTGGGCTGGTAGACAACAAACATGTAAGGCTTCGTGCCTACATGATGGATGTTTTCAGCTGCGGGCACCCTTCTATTACCTTTTTTTTTTTTTTTTTTTACTCAGTAGCTTTCTAGCTGTCTAAGCTAGTTATAGACAGCTGTCTGATAATAAATGGTCACCTTATTTTGAAAGGGTTCTTTCTAGGTCCGACTGGCTGTTTATTACTAGCATGGTGGCCTATGTGTCTTCACAGAGGTCTTGGACTTTTCTGTATCGTGCAGTCTTTGGAATACTTTATATCTGCCATCATTGCCTAGCCCCTATAATCTTTCTGTATCTTGTGTTCATTTGAATTAGCTGAAAGGATGTGGAGCGCCAGCCCTGTCCTTGCTGAATGCCGGGATATATTTCGCACAACATTTTACAACTGACCTAGAAGTAGCAGGCTCAGCATGAGGGACGCAGCATAATCTGACATGGTGCTTCTCGGATAAAGGGTTTTGTCAAAACAAAGAATTCAGAAATAGTCAGTGAGCAGTCAAACTAGATTACAGCCAGACGACCTGTTTTCAAACAGACATGCACATAAACCGGATTCCCTGTGCATGGATAGCAGCATCACTCCAGTAAACCGTTCTTCTGAAAAGAGTAGAAAACTTACAGGACAATAAATTAGGATAGTTATTGCCGACTTCTGTTTTCCAGATAGTGAGCACCTATTTCAGCCTGAACTGTATTTCATGTGCCAGAGACAAGTGTGGAGCCACGGCCACATTTCCCTTCTCATGGACTCAGGGCCTTGGCTAATATTGAAAACAGCGTGTCTTTCATGCAAGGTTGTACATTTTTTTAGCTTGCCCCCAGTAAATGATGGAAAACATAGCTCAGACTAGGCAAGTGGCATAATCTAAAGGTCAGCTCAAGTTAATGCAAACGGCGCACAGTGTGAACAGTGCAAGGGACTTGTCCACCATTAATGCAAGGAAGTAATAATTAATAATAAGCGTATAAAATGCAACACACACAGCCAAGCACACGCACAATAATACACTACAGTTAAAACCTCTTTAAAAACAAAAAGAAGTATAAAAACGTGAATAAGCTCATGACACAGTTTAAACAGACGCCAAGGACAGTCTTATGCAGGGGCTGGCAGACATGAACACAAGCATATTTGTTACTTTTTAGGGATGGACTGATAAGGATATCCAAGGGGCGAGTGCGAGAGGTGGTGTTCCAGACCCTAGAATGCAAGCACTTCCACTCTCAAGGTGCAACCAGGGTAGAACTCCTGGATGGGCAACTAGTGTGACAGCAAAGATACCCCTGCAGGGAAGGACTCAAGCAGGATTCCTTGAATATAGCCATGGCCTATGCCATTCAGGGCTTCCAAAGCCAAACAGAGCCGGATTAAAAATCAGTCCGCCACTTCGCTGGCGAGCTCTGTTTTCTTTACACTGATTGACTGTAAGTGAAGAAGCGATCCAACTTTGCCTACAGGATGCTTCAATCTGCTACTTCTGCTCATCCCTTTGAAGCTATCCTTTAAGTTAACTCCATGGCAGGCTCCATTTCAGAAACCACACGGGCTTCGAGACAAAAAGGGGCTGAATTTGTGTTTTAACAATCCGTTTGGTGCCTCATAGGATCTCTTACCAATAGAAGCTGACAACCTTCTGTGTTAGCAGGTCAGGGTTGCCTACTTTCACCTTCACCAGGCTCAGGATGTTCATGGCATTGGTTCTAATGCACACCTTGCTATCAGGAAGGTGTCACACACGCGCACTCTCTCTATACCTTGAACTTGTATTCATGCACTGGCACTGGAGAAGTTTCCCTACTGGTTCTCATAATACATCAGGCCAACGGTAGCAAGGTCAGCTGTAGCAGCAGTAGGACAGAGACTAGTCAGACCATTGGGTGAGACAACTTCGTGTCATTTTACTTCTCATGGAGCAGACAGTTTGCGTCACTGTCACACGGAGTGTTTGAAATGTCACTGGAGCAGAGAGAAGTTCTTCCCCTCTCTGGGTATCTGCAGCCTACATCACAAAGACACAGCTGTGGCGAGCCGTCTGCAAGCACTGATAGCTGTGTAGTGAGTGGACAGGTCTGAATGATGAAATACTGGCAAGGATAAAGATGTTGCTCTGGAAAACTAAGTTATCGGTCCTGCGGCTCAAGGGAGAGAACTGAGCCTCATTTCCCCCTCACAGCACACCAGGGTAAATCAAGAGTAGCTCCACTGACATCAGTGGGGTTTAACAGTATACGTGAGAGGAGAATCAGAACCACAGAGTTAATTGAGCCCAACCTGGCAGCCTAATAGCACCACCATTAGAGTGTTGGGTTTGCTCCCACAGTGTACAACAATTGCAATATTGCAGGGACTCCAACCTAAATGAGGCCCCTATTGCTCACAATTCCTAAGCATATCTATGGGGAGAATCTATTGTGGGGATTGGGAGCCAGAACTGAGTTTTCCATGGGCCAATTCAGAATCAACAGTGAAAGGAATGGCTCTAGTCCCGCCATGCTCGTGCCAGCAGAGAGACTGTTATGTTTAAATCAACATTTGCCACCGCAAAGGATTATCAGATGTTCAGACTGACACATAAAAAAATAATAATCCACCATTCAACTCTCATAAAAACTGCATCGATTTGGGTTGGGTGCTGATGCCTGCAGCGCAGCTGCTCACCAGCTCCATTTTACTTGCTGTGCCAGTACATGCGAAGAGGATTTATTTTATTTTGTTTTAATTCTCCTAATGCAGTGGCAATGCACCAAGAATGCCCACATAAATCCAGCTACCTCCCAAAGAAAGGGGCACAGAGTTTACCTCACCTTATCCGAATAATGGGGACACAGCCATATGCCCAACTGGGAAGATGGAATGTGCGCCGAATGCTGAACGTGCTGGAAGTTGAGGAAATGTAATTCCTGGAAGCACATGTAAGCCCTTTCCAAAGACAGTACATTCTAGGAACAGAGCTAAGTTGCTCCTGGACAGATGGTGCGTGGGCTTTTCTTGTCACATCTATAGGCAGAGGCATATGGTGACGGTAAACACCCATCTCTACTGCTGAAGAATTTAAAATGTCTTTATATTCTCCTGGGGCCATCTAACCTATCTAAAATGAGAAGGCAATGGGGTAATACACAAGTTATTCAGTTTTCTTACCACCTGTTGCTGCATGAGGTTTTTAGTACTATTAATAACAGGCACAGTCCATTGCATCTCATATGCAAAGGACTACTTTCATTCCATGTAGTTCGCAATTGAGTTCTTGGGAAGAAATCACATATTTAAAGAGATGCTCCTTTATATAATTTTTATTTAAGTCCTACCTGACACTGGCAACTGAAATGAATCAGGACAGGGTAGTATAGTGCATTTTGAAGCAACATTAAAATCAATGCTGCCTCAGCAGGATTTGGAGCTCTTGATTCATCCCTGTGCAACGTTAAAGCTGAATTATAGTACTGCAGTTCCTTATTTGCAGGCTTACCTGATTATTTGCTTTTACTAATGTGTAATTCAGCTTAAAGACTATTTACTAAAACTAAACTGTGTGAACACACAGAGCATTGACAATGCTACATTAGCTTCTTTTATTTGTAAATTAATTCGATACAAGCAAAACACATATTCCAAATCTTTTGAACTGTGTTCTCCCAGCTCCTCCTCTTGGATATTAACATTTGAAGTATACTTAATCTGGCACCTTTCTCCAACAGCCTTACACACTGCACTCCTGTTTATCCATGGAAGAGGTGTTGCATGACCAGCAAAAATACATGCTTCCCCTAAACAATTTCAAAGCTGGTCTGGGAGAACTCTCTCTAAAGATGAAAGGCAGTTTAGACATGATACCCACATGTTCTTTGGCCTTTTCATAACCCCATAATACTTGGCATCTCTGCTAAAGCTACCAATCAGTGCTACTTAGTAATGCGAACATAAGAACATAAGGAAATGCACAGAGGAAATAAGAACATTAGGAAATGCACAGAGATCCACTAACTAATTTTTCACATAGGCAAACAAATAGCTAGCATTAATTATAATCACTTGGTTGCAAGCAGCATGGGGCAGGGAGAAGGAAGGATCATGAAAGGGAGAGAACGTCTCCACATCTCCCAAAGCATCACATGCATCTGTCATGATTTTTCCTACAGAAGCATGACAACTGCTGTCATGGAGAAACCCTGCTTTCCATTTCCTTTGGGGAAGGCGACCACACAAGTGGTGGTTTGGGTCATTTCTGGCAAGAATGCTTACTTTTAACACCTCCACACTTAGCTGTAACCTTTACATTGCAGAAGAAATAATTCTAGAGATGAAGATTTATATTGCTGGCAATGGACATGCTCAAATGATTAACTGAACTGGATTTAAATTTCATTCCAGTTGTAAAGCGTTTGCTTTCTATTCAAGAGTGTTGCATGATCAGAGGTTTGATTATATCAGTCAGTCACAGAAATAAAGAGATCAATAGATTATCTGGGAACTAGCTCAACCACACGACATGCTGGCTCATCAGAAAAATAATAGTCCTGAATTTTCACCTCCTGGAACAGAATAATCAGAACCTTTTATAGGGGATTTGGCCAAATACTGGCATGATGATAGGAAATGGAAGTGAAATCTCTTTTCTACATTGTTTTCTATTTGGGTTCAGATCCATAAAGTTTCCTTGAAAAAAAAGAAGTGATGTCTGTACCAATATATAATACTATTAGAAAAATGATGATACATGCAACTGTGGAATTTCTAATGACATAAAAAGCCTAAGTCTGTCATAGATTATAAAGCTAAAAGGGACCGTTGTGATTAACTAGTCTGACCTGCTGCATAAACCAGGCCACAGAACTTCCCTGGATTCATTCCTGTTTGAACTAGAGCATCTTTTTTTTAGAAAAAGACATCCAGTCTTGATTAAAATTGCCATTAATGGAGACTTTACCACAACCCTCGGTAAGTTGTTCCAATGGTTAATTACCCTCACTTTTACATGTGTGCCTTATTTTCAGTTTGAATTTGTCTAGATTCAACTTTAATCCAGTGGATCGTATTATACCTTTGTCTGCTAGGTTGAAGAGTCCTCCATTCTCAAATATCTGTTCCCATATAGGTATTTATGGACCTGGACCAAGTCACCCCTTCACATTCTCTTTGATAAGTCGAGCTAAATAAATTGAGCTCCTTGAGTCTCTCTCAGTGAGGCAGGTTTAACAATGGTTTAATCAGTCTCATGGATCTTCTCTGAATCCTCTCCAACTTTTCCACAACCTTCTTAAATTGTGGACACTGGAACTGGGCACAGTACTCCAGTAACAGTCACCCTAGTGCCAAATACATAAGCAAAATAACCTTCCTCATCCTACTCAATATTCGGTGTTTGTACATCCAAGGATGGCACTTTTGGCCACAGTATCACACAGGAAACTCATGTCCAGCTGATTAATCATGACTCCCAATTATTTTTCAGAGTCACTGCTTCCCTGTGCATGCTTACTAATTTGTCCAAACTTCACCTTGTTACATAGGGCCTAATCAAAAACCCTGGAAAATTACAAAATTGCTATGAAACACACTTTGTTTAAACTTACATACCAACTTTGCTTAGTTGGGACAGATTTGTTGTGGCTACCTGCTTTCTGAATACCTTAGTAGCCCATTGACTACTTATAGTTACTTTGTGGCAACAGGAATTTTGAAAAAAAATACTGGTAAAGATCCTTACTGTCTCTAACATCCTAGTTATTTATCCAATACTTCCCTTTCTTCAGAGTCCATTAGGTTTCTGTAACAATGTTAGACATTCTAATCAAATACTAATTATTGAAAAGGTCACCACTGCCAGATCCCTGATGTAAGGTCCATTCTCCATTAGTCCTCCCTGCTGTAGCTACCTCAGATTACAGTAATGTACAGCCTTCTCGTTGCAGTAACATTCTGGAAAGTATCATCCCACTCAAAGCCCCTAAGCCCAAATGAATGAGTTTTCATGCACAATCTGCACGAAAGCTTAAACTGTTTACAAAGGAATTATCAGGTCCTCTGCAGCATGGGATAAAAGGTAACAGGCTCCCCAAGAGGAGCTCAGCCTAACACATAACAGCTTTATAAAACATTCAATAGTAATACAACCACAGCCCTCCCAGTCTAAAATAATCCTACTGACTCCCACATTGCAGATTCCACTTAACAAATTACCCTTCTCGCATTCTTTGACTTCAACACACACATCTTCACGTCACTCCCCTTCTGATCTAGTACTAGTCTCTTCTCTATTCAACTGGTTGGTCCAAGAGTCTTCTCCCCTGCAGCTACCACTATTTGGAATAACTTTGCCATTTCTCTCACATTCATATTAGCTGGGACAGATTAGATTCATATTAGATTAGAAGTGCATACCTTCTTCTCTGCCTTGCCCAAGCCTCTGAATACATCACCTATCCTGTGTGTTCTTGGGTACAATGTCCTTCTGAAAATCTGCATCCCCCAAATCCTTTGCAGAGTAAGGGAGAGATTTTTCAGAAGCACCAATGGAAGCCTCTCTTTTACTGGGAGTTGTGCGCCTTTGAAAATCCCCGCCTTCTCCCTCACATAAACAGCTTTAATGGAAAAGAGGCTCAAAATTAGGCTTCTGTTAATGGGTAACTCTGCCTTTATATAGGACTTGGCTATTGATTTATTTATTAATCCCATCTGAAATCCCTTCTATTTATTGAGCTTTGAGTACTACACATTACCAGGGAAAGTGATGCACAATCCCCAACGGGCTGCAGGGATCAATTTATGAGCCTTTTGCCCCATTCTGCAAGGAGCTCTTTGCAGCTTCCAAGCCATATTTAGCTCTTTTAATCATCCCTTATATGTTAAACTCAGCTAAGATGCCAAAAGGAAACTACAAATATTTGAAGGGTGTAAACATGAAGGATGGAGAGGAAATATTTAGGGGTGGCAAAAGGGGATTCAAACTGGCAGTAAGAGGATGAAATTAAGAAAGGGGAAAATTAGAGTGAACCTTGATGATGGGTGCAGAGAGGACTTTCTGACAGGGAGAATGCACTTGATCAGGAAATAATCACAAACCCATCTTCCTCCTTCAAATCCCTTCTGAAAACTCTTCCTGTACTATGTTGCCTACAAAATACTCAAAACTGCATGGCACATAAAGCAGCAGGCACAGCACAACAGCTGCCTAACCATCTTTGTGCTTTTCCTGTTCTATCCACCTATTGTCTTCTGTCCATACTTGGAATGTAAGCTCTTTGGGGGAAGGGACCATCTCTTTTTTGGGTGTCTTTATAGCATCTTAACATTGTGTGGTCCTGGTCTACAACCGGAGACCCTCAGCATCCCTGCAAAATAAATAAATAATAGCCTCCCAAGGGAAGCAGTGGATGCACCAGACCTTGGAAAATGTTCAGTCCAACTTCAGAAACTGTATTTCGGTGAACAGTCCTGCATTGACTGGGAGATAAAAATCACAGGAATTGGAATCAAGGTTGACTGAATAGGAGCTATTGAAATTGGATCTAATAGGTATTTCCCCCTCTCTGAATCCAACTCTCAGTGCTGAAACAGGAAACTGTCACCAAAACATGGTGCAAACCATATAAATGTACTGAACCTCTGACACCATTCAGGAAGATTTGGCTGCTTCTTAAAAGCTTCCCATCCAAGTGCTGAACAGCCCTAACCCTTCTTAATGCATGAGAATTAATAAATAATAATAATAGTTTGTATTTCTGTAGTGCCCAGAAGCCCCAGTCGTGGACCAGGACCCCAAAAAAGAGACAGTCTCTGCCCCAAAGAACTAATGAGTTTACAGCCACAAGGGCTATTGCCACAGACCATGATCTGCTGCTGGTTTGAATTTGGTACCCAGTTTCCAAAGGCACTGAATTATTTTAAATAGGCTGTTTACCTTCATGTGAATAGAATTAGCCTTACACAATGAGCCTTTATATGAAGTTTTATTGTCCAAAGCAAATATGACCTGTTAAGATTTACAGGCTTTATTAACAGCAATAACCATTTTACAATCAACATCAGTAAATCAAGGTTTATTGAGAGCTGTACAATTTTAATGTGTGGAAAACCATTAAACTGTCAGCTTTTCATCTGATATAATTCCTAACTTTGTATGAAAGAGATTTTCCATTTAATTGGGGAGTATAAAGCAGCACAGTTTGGAATAATGAATTGTTCTGAAAACAACAAATAGGTTTTGTCTAACTAATGATGAGTATCAAATGGTGAAATGGTTATCTTTAGTTAGTACCATTCCCATAAGCTTAAGGTAAATAAAAAGTATAAACCCAGGCAAATTAGTCATGTAATAGTCAATATTCTGCATGGCCTGGCTCTGAACTTATAGTGATATTGCCAACTCTTGCAATTTTATTGAGAGTCTCACTATATTTAGTGTTTTCTTAAAGCCTCAGTGTCCGAAATCATGAGATAACTTGAGAATCTTAGCTTGTATTAGGGAAAAAAATGTAAATTCCTAACTCTTCGTGGTTATGGAGAAAAACTTCAAAATGTGAATCATAAAGCCTCAAAAACAGGAAGGCAAATAAAAAGAACCCAAATTCTATTTCTTTTAAATCTCCTGATTTTTAAGTCAATCTCGTGGATTTTTGGAGCCTAATTTGTGAGTTTTGAACACCTGGGGTCATCTGAACACCAAAGTCATTCAGTTACTCCTGCCTCCACCCTGAACTGCCCCAACAACCTTCCCTGATTTTACATTTTAAGATTTGGATTTAATACTGGGATAGCTAAGCAGTGGAACAAGTTACCTAAGGCAATTTGGAAACTCCAGTCATTTAAGGTTTTTAAGACTAGGCTGGACAAACCCCAGTCAGGGATGGTCTAGGTATACTTAGTACTGCCTCAGCACAGTGGGATGGACTAACCATCTCAAAGTCCCTTTCAGCCTACATCTCTATGATTTAAGGCTTCAACTTGTCAATTTCTATTTAAGGATGGGGGGGGGGGGGAGGGAAAGAATGCCTATAACAAAAACTCTGAGTGCCATAATAAAAAATAAAAACGTACAACACTGATAAAGACCAGCAGCATTAAATTCTAATATACAAATAAATGACCTGAATAACTGGAATGACACGATTAAACCCTTCTCCTAAGATTCACCCCAGCACTCCCAGATGGCCCCAAAGCAGATATACTCTCTTCTCTCCAGTCTACACTGCTGGCGGGGACAATAACATCTAAAGCCTTGTCCCACTCTAAGATTCATATGATGTACATCCTCAAAAGGCAAGGGTTTTTTTTAAAATATGCTAATCCAAGCCTTTAAATGTTACTATAGAAATTTACTATTCTGAGCAATCATTTTATTCAGGGGGGAATTCACTATTGGTAACAGAAGCGTTGCTATGAAGTTGAACAGTCAAAAAAGAACATGCTAGTGTGTCTAATCTTTAACGCTTTAACAATAAAGATGGCACAGTGTGAAAATCCATTGGAATTACATCAGGGACATCTTTGGCCCAGTTTGTTTTAAAAGGCAGCAATTGCATAGAAATGAATCACCAATTACTGACCATTATCACACTTTCCAGGGTTCGATATCTATTTTCAAATGGAAAAGTGCTGATAATTCTCAAATCCTCAATAAAATTCAACACATGTCGGCTCTGAATCACCATTATTTCTTATCCCCTTTCTTTCAAATTACTGAACTCCAACAGTGAAAATGGTCTTTGACTGTTTAGCTATCTGCAACGGGAAATAGCCAAACTGATATAATTGTTCAGTCCAGCATACCATACTCGCTGGGTTGGAAAGCATTTATTTACCTGGTGGGTTAAAATTTGTTTCTTTTGTTTCCAAAGAAAATGCCTGAAATTTGCATAATTTTTCACGTATAAACTTTTTGCTCACTCTGGAGCCGATGTATATGGAGAATAAACGGCAAAAAACAAGTCTCTCAAGGATGTGATATAGTAAACTGAGTAGTGGGTGAAATTAGATACCATTGAGGTGGATGTAGTAGCAGAAATTCTCTTGATAGAGAAATGAGAGCTCTGTATGTAGATACACATTCCCCTCCTCCTTACCCTTATTTCTAAGCCAGCCTGCAATATCTTTTCATTTGTATCCCGATTTGCCTAATTTCTTAACTCTTCCTGGGTTTTTGACAGCATCTGTCCAGCCTGCTTTCCATCTAACGCAGAGACTGTGTGTTTTCTTTCTTTGCAGTTTATTTTCCCTGCTTCTTTTGTCCTGCCAGTTAGTAGATACCATAGTGATTTGAACCGAGATGAGAGACAAACAACTTCTAGTTGATACCAATTTCTCTGTTTATCAAAAGGATGCTAAATAGCAGCATCACAGATGCAGCTCTGGCATTTTTGAGAGTAAATACAGCACAGTACAGCATGGGCAGGCCCCCAGATTTTTAGCTCTGAGCCCAAAGGTGGATTAGCTAGCTAGCTAGCTAGTATTGTAATTCCCATAGGAGTTACATAGCCGCGTTTACTGATGTATCATACATGGAGTTGTGAGACCGCTGTCCACCCCTGCCGAGCATCCTGCTATTCAGAAAGGGAGGTTCCATCTATAATACAACAGCACTCCAAATAGCTACACCAAGCATTTCACTAGGCATCATTTAGTTAGCCCACTGCTTTACATGGGCTATTAGACAAGCCTTCCTCTGTACCAGAAGCAGAGAAAGTAACATCAACAGGGCCAAAATCATCATTAGTTCGAGTCCACTAACCTCAATGGAGCGACACCAGAGTTTATATGTAGAGCATCTACTGCGTCCCAAGCATTTTGAAGACAGGAATGAAGACAAGTGCTTCACCCTAATGGACGATGCACACACGCAAGAGGAGCAGCATAAAAGCAGTGAGATTGAACAGTGCTATTCCATGTGAATCTTGTTAGAGTCACCTTTTTCCCCCCTATATCAGACACAAATTTTGGCCCCTCGCATATTTTAAAATAAAAACAGACTGGGATTAAGAGAAGGGGAGTATTCACATGAGGTGCTAACTATTTGACCCCCATACTGCGTGTGCTACTCCAAACTGCTCTTTTGGAGGTGGGTGGTTAAGTGATGGGGAGGGAAGAGAAATGTTCAGATAAGCACTTGTTTTTGTTAAGTAATTACAGTTTTCACCTGAAAAAAAAGCCAACAACCTAGAAGCCTCAAAAATCACCTGCCACTTCCTTCTGAAGGTGGAATCATTAAATAACATCAAGACAAAGGCTTTAAAAACAAAATTCTTCAGAATGGGTAAAAAAAAAAAAAAAAAAGGTAAAACAATCAGAAGTACCAAACAGAGCGTTTTACCCAGCTGCACTACTGGACATAGCTGAGTGTCCAGCCAGGTCAGTGTTTGTGCCGTGCTTTGAACGTGGAGGATGCTAAAGTGCTAAGTATTGTCGTTATTATATTCCATCCATTCTTTATGCTCACGTTTCACCATTTCAAAGCAGAGGCTACCATCTGTTTCTCTGCTTTGACAGGTAAGAGCAGACTGATGCCTCAATGTCATGCAGTCTTTCATATTTAGTCTCTAAAACAAATATTTAGATCCAGTCATCCTCGAACTCTCACGGGTGAAAAAGCCAGTTCTACTGATATCGGTGCCTTCGCCTCCCCGTTACTCTACTACTTAGGCACAACTTCATTGACAATAAAAAGTAGAATTAGAACTGGCTTTAACAACAACATTTTAAGAGACCCTAGAGTAGAATATTGTAATGGCACTGGACTTTTACAAACACCCAGAACGGGCTTTAGTTGATAACTCCCCACTTCCCCTCCAAATATATCCAGTCCAAGAGAGACTAGCTAATAACAATGATGTTAAAACCAGCATCTCCTCTCTCACCTCAGCTGCAGGTACTCCCTCTGGTGGCCGACAGTGCAGAACAATCATCCCTTCAATAGGAACTTCCTTTCCTTGTGGGTCTTGCTCAAAGTTTTTCCGTAAATCTGAAAAGAGGTAAATGCAGTTGTTATATCACCAATACAGTTTATTTGAACTAATGTCAAGCTCAACTGCTGGGATGTGAGGTTTTCTAAAAGCCATTCTTCATGCTGTTTTATTTTATATATGTTGTGAAAGATACTAACAATAAGACTTAGTAATTTTCTACCACTATGTTTGTTCAAAGCACTTGACAAACAATGACTAATATCCTCTCTGGAAGGTGGGTGTATAAATATTTTTATTCCTATTTTACACATGGGGAAACAGAGACAAAGTAGTGACTTGTCCAAGGCCACACAAGTGAATCAGGATTAGAAAACCTCTTTTCTCCCACCTTGTATGCATCCCCCCCAAGCCAAATCAAGCCATTCTGGCTTTCAAAAGGTGGAGAATAATCTCCAGGAATGCTATGTAGTGACACTGAAACAACTTTAAAAACATCAATATTCACTGGAAAAAACTAAGTCAAAGGATATTATTTTAAAATAAAACAAATGAAGCTGATCTGTATTTTATGGCAATATGATTAATTAAAACTTAGAATCATAGAATATCAGGGTTGGAAGGGACCTCAGGAGGTCATCTAGTCCAACCCCCTGCTCAAAGCAGGACCAATCCCCAACTAAATCATCCCAGCCAGGGCTTTGTCAAGCCTGACCTTAATAACTTCTAAGGAAGAAGATTCCACTACCTTCCTAGGTAACGCATTCCAGTGTTTCACCACCCTCCTAGAATCATACAATATCAGGGTTGGAAGGAACCTCAGGAGGTCATCTAGTCCAACCCTCTGCTCAAAGCAGGACCGATCCCCAATTTTTCCTAGTGAAAAAGTTTTTCCTAATAATCCAACCTAAACCTCCCCCACTGCAACTTGAGACCATTACTCCTCGTTCTGTTATCTGCTACCACTGAGAACAATCTAGATCCATGCTCTTTGGAACCCCCTTTCAGGTAGTTGAAAGCAGCTATCAAATCCCCCCTCATTCTTCTCTTCCGCAGACTAAACAATCCCAGTTCCCTCAGTCCCTCCTCATAAGTCATGTGTTCCAGTCCCCTAATCATTTTTGTTGCCCTCCGCTGGGCATTTTCCAATTTTTCCGCATCCTTCTTGGAGTGTGGGGCCCAAAACTGGACACAGTACTCCAGATGAGGCCTCACCAATGTCGAATAGAGGGGAACGATCACGTCCCTCGATCTGCTGGCAATGCCCCTACTTATACATCCCAAAATGCCATTGGCCTTCTTGGCAACAAAGGCACACTGTTGACTCATATCCAGCTTCTCGTCCACTGTAACCCCTAGGTCCTTTTCTGCAGAACTGCTGCCTAGCCATTCGGTCCCTAGTCTGTAGCGGTGCGTGGGATTCTTCTGGACTAAGTGCAGGACTCTGCACTTGTCCTTGTTGAACCTCATCAGATTTCTTTTGGCCCAATCCTCTAATTTGTCTAGGGCCCTCTGTATCCTATCCCTACCCTCCAGCGTATCTACCTCTCCTCCCAGTTTAGTGTCATCTGCAAACTTGCTGAGGGTGCAATCCACACCATCCTCCAGATCATTAATGAAGATATTGAACAAAACCGGCCCGAGGACCGACCTTTGGGGTACTCCACTTGATACCGGCTGCCAACTAGACATGGAGCCATTGATCACTACCCGTTGAGCCCAACAATCTAGCCAGCTTTCTATCCATTAACTTCCATCATTAACTATCCTCATGTGTGACTGGATTTGCTAATGCAAAAATATTTACTTATAAAACATTGTGTCCAAAGGTTCTTTGGAAACTTGGCAATAAATACCCAATTAAAAAGGAGGCACAGTACTGTAACTAGCAATCTGAAATCTGTGCAGACACTGCAGCAAGTTATACAATTTCCCCCAGCACTAGACAACATGCCCAAGATAGACACCATTACAAACTGTCTGGTCAACAATTTAGTGGGTTAGAACTTTAAACAGTATTAATAAAGGGCTGAAGGAAGAATAATGGTACTCTATGGGGACTGGCAGGTTTTTAAAAACTGTTTTAAGCCATTGTGGATTTTGTTTAGATCCGGCTATAGCTATGCTCAAGCATTGGGACTCACCAGGAAAATATGGGGGCGGGGGAGGACAGGAAAGAAGGTACACAATTAACCCATCCAGTCCCAAATGCACAAAGAAACACCCACACAACCTCCCTCCAACAACCAACCAAATATGAATGACAAGGAAAGAAAAGCAACTTGAATCTTGCTCAGAAGGATTCCACTAAAGTTTAAATTAGGATAGTCATAATGGATGAAATTCACTCTGTACAGTGGGGCCAGCACAAGGTCTAAGCATCACTTAAGTCCCACTTACATCATATTTTGATTACTTAAATGGTGCTGTACCTCTGCACCGCATTTTTATATCCCCGTATGTGTGTTTTAACAACCATTTTATGCAATACTCCTTTGGTCCTCCTTGGATATTGGGATATAATTCCACAAAGGCAAATCCTGATCTTACTTCTACAAATGCAAAGAGGAACTGCAAAGCGCCACTGTGCAAAAGGAAGGTCTGCAGGTGGGACTCATGGAGGAATGCACACCACTGGCACAGAGCCCACATATGTGGGGACTCCGCCGATGGTCATGCTTTAGGTTTGGCTGGGGGAAAAAGGCAGATGTGGCCAGCGGATTCACTGTTGGAAAAATTTCTCCATTCAAGCTGTGTTGTAGGGCTACAGGCTACCCTCTTAGGGTAGAGTTGCATCCATCACTTCTCCACACCCTTGGGAAAGTTTTCCACCTCTTCCCCAAGGAGATTCCCAGGTGACAGGTAAATCTCCTATTGCACAAATCCTCTAGTCCTTCTTCCCAACCTCTCCCATGCTAGCACTGCAGAGGATACTTGATTAGACTGGAGCAGCCTCCCCAAGTGGTTCCACCACTGATGTTCAGCCTTGGGAAAGAATCCCCTTACCCATGGAGATCCCTGTGCCAGAGTCTGGATTTGCCCGGTAATAGATGACAGTCCTTGCAGCCATGCAAGCATGTGAGAGACTGAACAGAAGGAAGGTTATTTACAGCATGTACTCCAAGTGAGGATGCTTGTTAGACAAAGTCGTTTTGTTTAAACAGAGTGCCTCAAATTCCACAATGTGGATTTATTGATTTAATTTTCTCCAGTGCTTACAACTGCAAGAAATATGTCCCCCTTAAGCAGCAGAGGCCCTGAATCAGTTACACTTTTATACATTTTATAAATACATTAAGATTTATTTTTAGCAAGTCAGCCACTCACTGGAAAAAGATGCAAATATCACATTTATGATTCCCTTTTAATGTTGTTTTTTCCCCCATGTAGGGCACTGTAAAAAGAATATTGGTTACCTATTTAGAAAGTTATCCATTAATACTTAGAATACAACTGTGTCCATTACAATACAACTGTGTCCACAAGGGCTTTTATCAGCAGAAGAATGGGAGCAAGATCCATCTTTTTGTTTTCTCTGTCTTCCAAGTTGCTCTACAAAAATAGCTACCTGCTATTTCAGAGAACTATAAATTGCAATATTGCTTTAAACTTACGATTCAGAATCACAGGTTCTGAGTGAAACAGAAGGCCACATGAACTGGTGTAACAAGTACTGTGAGCCAGGTCTGAAATGAAATACTAGTGCTCTCTGCACTATCACAAATATAAGATATGCACGTTCTCATCTGTGGTCCCCTAGGGGATATTCCCGGAGTCAAAAATCCATGCTCTAAATTAAGCAACTGAGTTGTTCATCAGAGACAGCCTGAGACAGGTCCATGACAAAGTGAGCTCCTAAAAACACTATCTATGGGGAGATAGTACAGAATCCTATTCAGAGACCATTCATTTTGCTTGTCTGAACTATGCTCAAGGTCCTACCATCTTTGATGCTCTAATTTCTGGAAGTGTTTTTGTGCTGTCTATCCCACCCCCACAAAAACACTAGTGCAAGAAAAGACATCAAAGGGAATGGTCAATGAAGCAATACCATTCTCAGGTGCACATCTCTACTGTGGTCAGTATATTACAGCAAACAGAAATGGGGAAGAACATGGTCCGCAATGCTTGCCAAATTTATAAAATATCTGATATTACTTATGAGAGGTAGGCATGCATTATGCAGATGATCAGATACCACAGTGATTGGCATAATATATATATAAAACCAGACAGCTAAACCAATCCACCTGCTTCAGTTCATTCCTTGTTCTTTTTTCCACTCTGCCACGTTAGGGGGAGAGAAAAAAATTCATAGCACAGAGAAAAGTCAATAAAAATTCAATTCAGAATAATAGACTTTTGTAGCTCAGCAATAAGGGGGAATTATCAGCTCATTCAATGTTATGACAGTTAATGCAGTGAAATAAAAATTGAATTTACACATTCAAACTAAATCAGTCAATGAAAAATCAGTCACTTATAAAAATCAGGGGGTTGGTATGTTGTCCTATTAGTTTGTCCAACTGTTTTATTTAAATTGGTCCTGCCAAAGAAGCATAATTGTAGAAGCAAACTCCAAAACAATCTTCATCTGGGCCAAAAGGGAATACACAAATTTCAATGTGTTTGTAGTCATTTGAGTTTATGATGCCTACTTACTTCTGCAGAGCATTTATGGTCCTTGGATCAGAGAAATATTGTACCCATTTTACAGCTGGGTAAGCTGAAAGCACAGAAAGGAGAACTAGTCTGTCTGAAGTCACCCAGTGAGTCAAAGACTGAGCTGGGAACAGAATCCAGAAGTTCTCACTCCCAGTCCCCTACAAGAATCCTAACATAATAAGTGCAAATCAAAGCTGCACAATTGTTTCCTTCTTTTATAGACCCTTTTACTTACTTATTAATTAACAATGTAGGATATTTGCCTAATAACCAAAATTAGTGATTTAAAAGTAAAAGATAAACTGGGACCACAAGTATATTCCTGAATCCTCCACTAAGACCAGTTCTGCAAAAACACAGCTCAGACCCTTCCACAAGGAAAATGCACCAGATGTAACTGTAAAGTGAAAACCAGATGAAGCTTTGAGTACCTCCAGTCGTATAACATTCTGTATTATAACACTCATATTCGGGTACTGTCCTTTTGGTCATTGGATTTTAATGTTCCTCCTTGCCAGAATGCCTTTTATTGTGTTTCCTACTTTCTCCTGCATCGAGATAATGATCTGTTGATTGTGAGTGATAACACTGCAGTGTAGCAATTCTGATATGAGGAGCAGAGATGGGCTGAGACAGAAACAGCTTCCCAGACTGAGGGAAACTACTGCCCGTTCTCCCCAGTATTTTACAAATACTGGCATTATGCAACCTGCCTGGTAGCTATGTTTCTTCTATACCGTTTGGGCAGTTAGGACAATTCATCTCTAATCTACGGTACAGTGGCTGCCATTAAAAGAAATTAACATTTGTCAGCCCAGATGAGCTGTATCTGCAAAACCACAGCCTTTCGCTATACTTATTACAAGAAAGAAAGGCAATGTACGTGCTAACTTGGCAAATAGTGAATTTTCAGTTGTGACTATTATAACTACAGTGACTTTAGTGAAGTAACACTAGGGATGAATCTGGGATGAATTTAACCTTCAATGCAACATCAGTAGCCTGAAAAGAAATATATTCTAAATTACTTTGCTTCTCTGCACATTGGAGTGCCTTTCAAGCCCACCTTCGGGCAAGAAACTGACATATATGGCATGTTTTAGACATAGTTTAAACAGCAGAGCCTAAACTATACAGGCTATTACAGCAGGTCAGAAAACAGTTAAAGTTTTTAATGAAAAATACTGGAAGTACACTAGAACTTCAGAGTTGCAAACACCTCATTATGGTTGTTCTTTCAAAAGTTTACAACTGAACACTGACTTAATACAGCTTTGAAATTTTACTGTGCAGAAGAAAAATGCTGCTTTTAACCATCTTAATTTAAATGAAACAAGCGCAGAAACTGTTTCCTAATCTTGTTAAATCTTTTTTTAAAACTTTCCATTTATTTTTTAGTAGTTTATGTTTAACACAGTACTGTACTGTATTTGTGTTGTTGGGGTTTTTTTTGGTCTGCTGCTGCTGCCTGATTGTGTACTTCCAGTTCCAAATCAGGTGTGTGGTTGACTGGTCAGTTTGTAACTCTGGTATTCGTAACTCTGAGGGTCTACTCTATTTAAAATTTTGACAAGCAGGACAAAAAATTTTTGACCAGATCTAATATGATACACACATCTAGAACACAGAATTCAGCTAGCCTTGGCAAGTTAGCCAGAGTCATAACCATGGTATTAATTTACAGTATAGCTGCTCAAGATGATTACTGTTGGTTACATTAAAATACAAGTTTTGATCCTCTTCACAATGTCCTCCAATTTGGGAAGCATATGTAGTGCTTGTCACTATCCTTTAAGTACAGTAGATGGCATGACCTTCGGAGCAACAGCTCCTGGTTTTCCAAGCCAATGGCAAAATGTGAAAAGAGCAAAAGAAGGAACAACTTCCCCTTGCCACATGAAAAAAGAGGAAGTTATTCCTAAATCTCTCTAGAACTAGTTCAGAGGATAAATCCAAGCCACCTGATAGAGATATAACTGCAGCTATGTGGTTAGCAGGCAGTTAGTAGACTACTAGCCCAGTTCACAAATGAAATGAATAACCTCTTAGTTAGATGTACCTGACCTTTTCTTCAATGGCTTTTTTAATGTCTTAAAAACAAGGGCTCTTTTTTAAAATGGTAAATTATATGTTTATTCCCATAGAGAACAAACTCTTCTTTCCAGGGACTCTAAAATGTCTGGCAGGCTGTACCCTAGTCTCAGTTCTAATAGGGATGTTTTTATCCCCTTTCTTTGTAGATTTGTCTTCTCATTTGGATCTGTTTTCTGCTGACTGTGTAACTAAAAAAAAATCACCCCATTTTCCTGTTCTCATCCTGCTTCCCCCACATCAGCCCACACAATCAATGATGTGTTTCAATATTCAAAAGTAGATCTGGAATAGCAGAACACAAAAGCCTCTAATGTATTCTTGCATATTTTTCTGAAAAATGTAGCAGACATACATTGTTAAATGCTTCTGCAGATGTCTTTAGACCTTTGCCATCAGCACAGAGCAATAGGGCACATTCCAGTAGGTTTTCAATTTGCATTAACATTTATTTTTGCATTGCATTGTTATGACACCTGTGTGCATGCAATCCAAGCAGAATCTCTAAGAGAAACAGACTTGCTGAGTGCACTTCAAAGAAAATCATCAACCAACATGAAAATAAAAAAGGAGCTCCGAGAAGGCAGCATCAGAACAAATATGGCGTGTTTTCTCTGACACTCCTGTAGTATTTCACAGGGAGCCCTAAGAATGACAACAATACTATCCTAGTGCCCGGTTACCTTTAACCCTAGCATAACAGCCTGTTTCAATTCTTTGAAAAAGCTTGAATAGCACACACTTATTCCACTTACAGGCTATGCGGACTGATGCCTTCCTGCTTTTTGAGGTCCCTAAATGGCTCCATGCAACACACTGACACCAATAATCTTCTGGCCCATGAAAATCCTCCACTTGCTGCCTTGTCACATTGATGAACACCTCTCGAACCTTCAAGCCTGAATAGGAAAGATATAGGAAATTAGCTGATATAGGACATCTTACTCAGGCATAAAGCTAAGGTTGGCGAAACCTTTTCTCTTTAATTAACTAATTCCATTTTTAATCAAGGCAAAGCTTTAATTACTTTGACAATAACATATTACTGCTAATTAAATCTGAACAGCTGAGTAGGTCAGAATGCACAAGTCAAAAGAATTATCCACTGAATTTGGGCTTTGAAACAATGTAATATCTGCCTTAGAAACCTTTTCTTTTGTGCCTTTGCTTTCCAAATGTTTTTATTTACTGATTTGATTTGCTTATAAATTACAATAAAAGTGCATCCCCATCCAGCCCTCTTGACAGCCTGTTGAAAATACACTGACAGACCGGTCAATTAACGCTGATCAAATTAAACACCCAGAGACAACATAAGTGTGACAAGAACTGATTGACTGCCGTTACAACCCACCCCACGCTCATGAGGAAGGGAGAAAATGTGAGTCTTGCACCATGCACCAGGGTGTCTAAGACTGGCTGCTGCAGTCCTTGGGAGAAGTGAGTTCCCAAGGTCTGAGGTCCTGATGGAGAATGCCCTGCCAGCTGGCCTGTCTCTCTTGTACTGATGGGTTAAGTAAACCAGCCACCATTTTAAAGCACTGCCTTTCTTTACAGTTATCACGGACAATGGTGTTCATACCATTCAGACAAGCATCTTGTTTGTTTTATTCAAGCTCCTTCCACAGGCCCCTATGCATGGTACAACCACCCTGAGTTCATCTGCAGTCCTACATTTAAGTCCCTCTTAAAGGCCCATTGGTGCTGTGCTAACTACGGTAAATTTAGCTGATGTATCTATTAAAACAAGTCTCAATTTGTTATTCCCCTTTCCCTAACTTATGCCCACTTATCTGTCTGTCCTTAGACAGTTCTTCAGGGATTAGTCATCCCTTCTTGTATCGCCTAGCCCATAATAATTATAATAAACATCAAATGCGTTGATCATAGTATTCTAGACTTGGTAGAACATATCTTATTGTGGGAGCAAACAGCATAAATTATTTTAAGGCAAACAGGGATCTGCCATATTGTTATGAGTGCTAATGAAGAGCAAGATGTACCATACACAAGTTGTTATGCGGACCATAAGTTCTCCCCAGATGAAAATTCTAGCACTGGTTCTGTGTTTGGGCATACAATTTTTTTTTTTGGGGGGGGAATAATCTGTGCTGATAATACATCAGAGAAAAGTTTACAAATATTTCCTCAAAGTTGCACTAGTTCTAGGAGAAGCATGAGTGAACAGGTTCATTTTCAACTTTTACAGTGTTATAGGAGGCTCATTTTCATTACCAGAAAGATGCAAATAACTCAGAAAGAAGTGAGAAAAGAGTGAGACAGTGACCAGGAGAAAGGATTGCCTAATTAAGAATAAAGAGGAAGAGAGCTAAATGTTCTCTCTCTAATTGTTATAGTCTAGCATTCACAATCTGCTCGGCATGGGAGATATTCAGCAGGAGGTTCCTTCAACCCAGGGGGGCTTGACTTCAGGCTTGAGGGCATGCATGGGACATACTTAGTGAGACCTGCCATTTCTGACACATGCTGTTGCTACAGCTGTTTTACCTGATCTAAGAAACACTCTACCTGAGAGTGGAGATGGTCTGCCTTGAAGACTCAGAAGGCTTTAACTCTGGTTCTAGCAAAATGGGACTGGGAAGAAGAGGAGGTGGTAGTGGAGAGAGAGTTCATTATGGGGATCCTTCTGAGGGTTTCAGGAGTTCAGAGAGTTCCGGGGGACGAACAAGAAAGGTGATATTTCTCTTCAGAACTAGCACTTTCATTCTCACTCACTCACTCACACGGTATATAGCAACAGTGGTATCCTCATATTTTCAGTTCCACAAAAGCACAGAACAATTGGACTGAGGAAAGCAAAAGAAAAACCACACAGCCAGCAAAGCTGCCAAATGCCATAGAAAAAAATCCCATAATTCACTTCTACTGAGCTACTGCAAGAGAATTGAGGAGGCCGTAAGCAGAGTCGGTTAGAAAACCGAATTTCTGACCTATGGGAAATTCTGACATTTTGATATTTGTTTTTGTTCCAATTTGGAATGATGCCAATATTTCAAATTTTTTCACAGAATGGAAATTCGGAACTATTTCAATCTGGAAATATCAAAATATTTGTTTCAATAATGTTGAAATTAACATTAATATTGTAATGTATATATTATACTTTACATTTTAGGTCTTGAAAATGAAATGAAATTAAATGTTTTTACCTAGTCAAAATGAAATAAGACTAAATGATTCATTTTAGCACTTTTCCATTAAAAATCTTGTCGAAATCTAAACATTTCCTTTTTTTTTTAAACCAGCTCTAATACCGAGTCCATCAGGAAAACTGTTTTCGTGTATAACTACTTCACAGAAGTAGATACTGTGGTTGTGTCCACTCCCCTACAAATGCCCTTTAAATGTGATTGCTTTCATCTTATTGTCGCAATGGCCCAAAGATTGCTTTGTGTCATCTTGTCTAACATTCTCTTTCAGAACAGAGCACTACAGACAGTTGCATCCTTTCTGCTGTTTGCAAAGGGCATTTTAGGGGCTCCCAGCTATTTCCACCTTGGTTCAAGAAAGACACCATCTCACCGCCAGGGTAAAATGATATGCTAAGGATAGCCAAAAATCAGAGAGGGTGAAATAACACTTTACACTACAAAGTGTGGTCCTGATTCTCCTCCCCTTTACACTAGCAGTGGAATTCTATTCACTTCATTGGAAGGTTCTCTTTTCCTACGCAAGACTGAGAGGAGAGTCAGGGTCCATGCATTCTTCCCCTCCCTAGACTGATAGGCTGTTGCTGTTAGCCACATCTTTGACACTCAATGTGGGACAATCTGGTGGAGTGGAGATATAATCCAAACCCAGTTAAAAAGGCATCACAAATAATTTGAAAGATCGCTGGTCATAAAAGCATTAATTTGAAAATGGTGCACATTCATTCCTGCCACTTTTTTTCCCTCTCTTCCCTCCTGTGCCATCCCGAGATACTTATTTCCCCTTGGCTGGAAATGAATGGAAACTCAATCTCAAAATATTTCATGCCTGTGAAGTTTATAAAGCAGCAAGGAATTTCTAAACCTGAACTCCATAAATTGGCTTCCACTTAATCTCAGGCATCATTAACAGCTGGGTATTTCACTTCTGAAAGGCATTAGGAAGTCAACCTGTTCCTTCAGTAAACAGTAGAGATAAGGCCCACCAGGAATACTAGAGGGGAGGTCAAATCAGCAAAACAAAATTTGTGCTACTTTGCCAGCAGCTGTTAGAGAACATTTTACTTTCTTTCACTTACTCTATTTGCTTTGTCATACTACTCAGTGGTATGGCCAAACCTGTGACCTTTTATAAAGGTGTCTCATTAGCCTTATCAGTCACTCAAATGCTCATTCTGTAACAAGCAAGCACACACCTTTCTTGTTTGTTTTGTTTAAATACGCACACTGACGTTGCAATTCTGAACAAAGCTGTTTATAAAGAGTTCCTGTATCTTCTGTCATGATGGAAACACAGCAAGGGATTATGAACCAAACACAGCCCAGAGAGCTCTGCAGTGCTATCTGCAGCTTCCCTTCTCTGTAACACAGCACGGTGGCAAAGACACTGCATGCCCCATGATGAAAACGCCCCATCTCAATTCGAACCACTCAGAGAAATGGAGCCTTGCATGCTCAGCCAGGTATGTAGGTTGATCTCTGGTTTAAAGAGGAGGGCAGCTGCAATAGGCTCCACTGGGGCAGTCCTGAATCAAGGCAAGTTGCCAGTGCAGCTCTTAGCTGGACAAAGTGTGGGCACTCATGCCATATCAGGTGACTTTCAGATGCATATATCTGCCTAATGCAGCACATGATAAAGCCATGCTACATACCGCAGCGACTTATTATACTTGGACTCTTCCAGAACTGCTTAAAGTGTTTCATAGCCCTTGTGCTGCTACCAGTTTACAGAGATTCTCCTTCTAACTTGAGTAGTAAGGGTCTGGAAATTACTCATTATTACTATGAAATTTTGAGCAATCATCATTCTGGATTTAGCCAATTATGGCTTTAGTTTTGTTAAGATATGTTATCTCCAACCTAGCTTTCCCCTTCTCTGACATGTGATTTAATCCAGCCAGAGATATGAGCCTAAATTTTCCAAAAGCGATTAATGTTTTTGAGTGCCTAAGCAGAAATTCATTAAAAGTCCCTGGTTTTAAGAAGGCAGGTGCTCAGAATTTCCTGAAAAATCAGATCCCTTTACGATGCTGCAAGCGAGGCATCCAAAATATTTGGGAAATGCTTAGAAATACTTATTTCGTCATCAGAGTGCAATCCTATTTACAACTATTTTAGAAAAACTTGGGCAAAGTAGTCCTATTTGTGGCAGGAGGAATGCGCTGCAGTTCCTCATCACTGCAGTTCACCCAATAGTACCAAGAAGGTATATCCACCTACCTCCTACAGCTCAAGAGATACCAGCAAAATTGTTCCGAGGAAATGTCATAGGCAGAGCCCAAAATCAATGCAAACAAAAGCTAGCATATCATAAATACGACCAGGATTCTACCTGATAACTTGCATAACTCTAATAAGCACTGAAAGTCCAACCCTTTAAATTATTGTGCAAATTATAACCGTCATCTTTTGTTATACAGTACAGCCTTACAGAAAATAAAATTAGGATTGTGGTACTGATATGCTAATAAGCTTTCTGTGCTGTTGGATGGTTTAGCTGCAGATAGACTAATGCTGGCAGCAGATGAATAATTGCTCTGTATGTACTAAACATAACGCAGCAGCACAGAACTTCATCATTTGTCAGCTTTATTTGTTTAAATGAGGAAAAATGCTGACAGCGGTTATTGCTGTAATCCTTGTATTTATCAGAAAAGAAAACTCTAGTTACTTTTCACAGGTCTGATCCTGTTGGGAACCCCAAAGATGAAGTATTTTAAAAATAATTTGAGGTGCATTCTGGAATGTTCAAGCAAAAAAAGAAAAAAAAAAATCAGAGAAAGAACTTATGCCTTAATTTTTTTTTTTTTTTTATTACAGAAGGACCTAGAGGCCCCAACTAAAGCTACATGTCACACTATGAGCTAGTTGTCATTCCCCTGCTTGTGTACACATACTCATCAAGCTAGCGTGAGTATAATTAGCCATGGTAGCACTGTAGCAGCCATTATACTATTCAGGTTTAAATATCAGGAATCAGAACAAGCAATCACATTCACGACCTGTCACATGCTTTCAGACATGCGACATTTTTGCCACATCCTGAGAAGTGAATGCTTTGTGACATCAATTGTTGAAGACTATAGAATGCATCAGAACCTGTGGACCACAAAAGCAGCATTAAAGTAATTTTTCTGTCATTGAGAATCTATATACAGAGATAGAGTTTTACATTTTGTGCATCTCATTAAAATGCAAAGAAATTTTGAGATTAAAAAAATGAGGAGTCCTTGTGGCACCTTAGAGGCTAACATTTATTTGGGCATAAGCTTTCGAGGGCTAAAACCCACTTCATCAGATGTATGGAGTGGAACATACAGTAAGGAGGTATAAATACACAGCTTATGAAAAGAGGGGAGTTGCCTTACCAAGTGGGGGGGTCAGTGCTAATGAGCCAATTCAATTAAGGTGGAAGTGGGCTATTCTCAACAGTTGACAAGAAGGAGTGGAAATCACTTTTGTAGTGCTAATGAGGCCAATGTAAACAAGGTGGACCATTTCAAACAGTTGACAAGAAGAAGGTGTGAGTATCAGCAGAGGGAAATTAGTTTTTGTAGTGACTCATCCACTCCCAGTCTTTATTTAGGCCTGATTTGATGGTGTCCAGTTTGCAAAGTAATTCCAGTTCTGCAGTTTCTCGTTGGAATCTGTTTTTGAAGTTTTTTTGTTGAAGAATTGTCACTTTTAAGTCTGTTATTGAGTGTCCGGGGAGACTGAAGTGTTCTCCTACTGGTTTTTGAATGTTGTAATTCCTGATGTCAGATTTGTGTCCATTTATTCTTTTGCGTAGAGACAGTCCGGTTTGGCTACGCATGTATATGGCAGAGGGGCATTGCTGGCAAATAATGGCATGTATCACATTGGTAGATGTGCAGGTGAATGAGCCCCTGATGATGTGGCTAGGTCCTATGATGGTGTCCCTTGAATAGATATGCGGACAGAGTTGGCACCGGGGTTTGTTGCAGGGTTTGATTCTTGGGTTAGTGTTTCTGTTGCGTGGTGTGTAGTTGCTGGTGAGTATTTGCTTCTGGTTGGGGGGCTGTCTGTAAGCAAGGACTGGCCTGTCTCCTAAGGTCTGTGAGAGTGAGGGATCATCCTTCAAGATAGGTTGTAGATCCTTGATCATGCACTGGAGAGGTTTTAGTTGGGGGCTATAGGTGACGGCTAGTGGCATTCTGTTACTTTCTTTGTTGGGCCTGCCCTGTAGTAGGTGACTTCTGGGTACCCCTCCGGCTCTGTCAATCTGTTTCTTCACGTCACCAGGTGGGTATTGTAGTTTTAAGAATGCTTGATAGAGATCCTGTACGTGTTTGTCTCTCTCTGAGGGATTGGAGCAGATGTGGTTGTATCTTAGAGCTTGACTGTATACAATGGATCATATTATGTGGTCTGGATGAATGTTGGAGGCATGTAGGTTTCCGGTATAGGGTGGTGTTTATGTGACCATCACTTATTTGCACTGTAGTGTCTAGGAAGTGGATCTC
The DNA here is from genome assembly GCF_965152275.1 of Natator depressus. Classification (NCBI taxonomy): domain Eukaryota; kingdom Metazoa; phylum Chordata; order Testudines; family Cheloniidae; genus Natator; species Natator depressus. The sequence continues at coordinate 3,609,979 of NC_134259.1, forward strand.
TTGCATGGACTGGTCCAGGCTGAGGTTGATGGTGGGGTGGAAATTGTTGAAATCCTGATGGAATTCCTCAAGGGCCTCCTTCCCATGGGTCCAGATGATGAAGATGTCATCAATGTAATGTAATGTAAGTAGAGTAGGGGCATGGGGGGACAAGAACTGAGGAAGCGTTGTTCTAAGTCAGCCATGAAAATGTTGGCATACTGTGGGGCCATGCAGGTACCCATAGCAGTCCCGCTGACTTGAAGGTATAAATTGTCCCCAAATCTGAAATAGTTGTGGGTGAGGACAAAGTCACAAAGTTCAGCCACCAGGTTTGCCGTGACATTATCGGAGATACTGTTCCTAATGGCTTGTAGAATACTGTTGAGAATAGCCCACTTCCACCTTAATTGAATTGGCTCGTTAGCACTGACCCCTCACTTGGTAAGGCAATTCCCATCTTTTCATATGCTGTGTATTTATACCTCCCTACTGTATGTTCCACTCCATGCATCTGATGAAGTGGGTTTTGGCCCATGAAAAATTACACCCAAATAAATGTGTTAGTCTCTAAGGGGCCACAAGGACTCCTCGTTGTTTTTGCTGATACAGACTAACACGGCAACGACTCTGAAACCTGTCACCTTTTGAGATTAAAGGGACCTCACAGCTCATATTGCCTAATACCACAGCTAGCTCAACTGTGCTTCCTGAGCTAAGAGTACATCCATCCATTCTCCAGATTAGGTGCCTGCAGGCTGGAATACCTGTAGCAGTAATTTAAACATGGATAATTAAAAAAAAGACATTCCATATTTCTTACTACTTTTTTTTTTAAAACCCATCGAATGATTAAGTGAAGCTAAAATGGCTTTTGCATCTTCATCCTAGCAACAAGATTAAAGTGTACTTATATTAAATCAGATTGTATTTATTAGACGGTGACAGTATGCCACAATCTGCAGTTCTTTTAGACAACAATAAATAATACTCCATATACCTCAAAAGTACAGCTTCCGCTTTGAGCAGAGATACCAAGAACTAAAGTCTTGCACTAAATAGATTCTCCAGTTTAGCATATTTTGTAAATTGTATACAGATTCCTCTGGAAGTAAACAAAGGAGGTACCAGTACCATCTGATTTAGCCCAAAGGGATAGAACATGGAGGGTTGTAGAGATACGTCTGGGCAAGTATTACCCAGTGTTCACGTCACACCTATAAATTCCTTTGTAATACACATGTACCCATTATCTCACAAGTTTAGTTCCCAGAATTAATGGAATCTTCCTTTCTAGCTTTTGAATTGGAGATTCCACTGGTACCATTTTCTGTTAGAGGTATAAAATGTAAATTCTCAGAACAAAGAGGCACAGCTGGAAATCCACTCTCGTCATCTGCAGTATAACACCCAGCAATAAATAGAGTAACGTAAATTTTTCAAGTCAGCAGGACTTATGTGGTTCTGGAAAGTTTACACTAAATTACAAAATAAACAAGTAGTTGGAAAAAAATGAACCCAGGTCTATCCCTCAATTTAAGGTGCTGAGCTATCTATCCATTTCCACCCCAACCCCCACCCTCACCATTAAGTGTCTCAGAACAAGATGTAAACATACAAAAAGACTAAAATACCCATAAGCTATTTTGGAACACTTTTGAGAAAAATGAAAAATTAAAGTTTCGTTTACGGTTACAGTGTATGCAGCCTTCACTCGCATTTTGGATTCTGACGATCCAAACGAGAAGGATTCTGACCATATATCCACGTTCAAATAGTAAAAATTTTTGGTCAGTTCTAATGCTGGGCTTCATTCAAGCTTGCAATTTTTAGGTTCTATATCCAATGTGTAATTTCCTGGGCCATTAAGTTCAAAAATCTCAATGTTACCTGTGCAATTTTTTTTTAAAAAATTGTTGCTCTCTCAAACAATTTTTAGTTCAAGGCTTAGAAAACATAATTGCAGTGTGGACAAGACATATTTTCATTAACCATATGGAAGAAAAACATTTAGAAACAACATTTCTTCTATATTGATTCAGAAATGCCTTTGGAAGTAAAGGTTATGCCTATTAAATGCTTTTCAAAAAAGGTAACTGTAAAGATTAAAATTCATCCTGAATAGCATTTACAAAAAGCCTTTAGGGTGAAATCTCTTCAGAATCTATCACTTACACATGAATGCCTTACACCACCAGCATTATAGATATGAAACTTCTTTTTAAATGGTGGCATTTTCCCCCAAAAAAGGAATGTACTGGACTGACAGAAAGGATGTTATATCTACACGGCTATTTCCAAGACACGGAGTTGCCTAGCAATCTTGGAATTTAACAGGAGGAGGAAGGTAATAAAGAAAACAGAATTGTGAAATTACAAGAGGGTGCTGCTTTAAATTGGTTTTCAATACTTATCAAGTTGCCTGCAAATGAGAGGGGCTATAGGATGGTCTAGGAGCATGACAAAATCTGCTGATCATTTTTTCAGCACTCTCCCTTCTCTATTTTCAGACACACTTTTACAAGATGCAATGCTCCCACTTAACCTCATTAGCTGTCATATATCCTACAGAGGGGAAAAAAAAAAATCATTCAAGCCATATAGTTTAGTAGCACCACCACTGATTTCCTCAACTTTCTGAAAGAGGTGCCCTTTATTCTTCCCCTCTAAATTTCACTCTCTCTCTACATCCTATTTCTCCCCTCTGCCTTTTGTATTTTGCCAATAAGCCATGTATTCTAAGATATTTTCACATGAACACATCAGTCCCACTCTTACCTGTACTTTCATCCATGCTTTCCTCAGAGACATGCTCATTTTGGTGGACCCATTCACCATTACACTTGAAGAAAATCTGCATAGCTGGCATGGCTTTGCATCGCAAGGCAATGGGGTTGCTTTTAATGATGTAAGCATCATCTGGTTCTTGCATAAAATGAGGCAATGTTCCAGGAGCGGATGGAATAGACTCAGGAAGGGCTTCACTGTTGTCATTTCCTGACAGGAGAGAAGAAAGGAAACGTTTGCATATTGGAACCGATAAGAGGGGACAATGACTTACATGTTTGCCCATAATTCAATAGGAATACTTCTGGTTTGGGTTCAGTTAATACTCTGTTTTCTACCATGTCATTTTGCTGCCTAAATAATACCTGGAATCTTCTTATTATCTAGTTGTATTATGGTAGCACCTACGGGCCTCAATTGTGATTGGAATCCCATAGTGATAGGCATTGTACAGACCAATAGTAAGAAAGAGCCCCTTGCCCAAAGAACTTGCCATCTAAAAATAGTTAAGACAGACAAAGGAAGTATCATTATCCCCAATTTCACAGATGGGGAACCAAAGCACAGAGAAATTGAGTTGCTCAAGTTCAAACAGGAAGTCTGTGGAAGTACTGGAAATTAAACCCTGATTCCCTGAGTCTCAGTCCAGTGTCTTAACCACAAGAATACCCTCCTCTCAAATACTGCATTTAATTTCCTTTAGGCAGTTGTTGTAGATTTAACAGGGATCAGCATGTTAACCATACAGAAGTCTATGATATGACCAGTGCTATTTTAGCATCCTGGCAGTGGAATAAACAAACAACGACCTCTAACAGGGTTTGAAAAAGCTTCAACACACTTTGAGGATGATTCCATTTATTATTGTCCTTTTAAAGATAACCAAGGAAGGGAAAGATCTCACACAGCAGCTTTCATAGAGCCAGAACCTGCAAAATGCTGAACCTGTCCAGAGAAGTACTGAGTACCCTCTCCTTCTGTTACAGTCAGCTCCTTGTAGGACAAGGTCATTTTCCCTCTGTACTCCCACACTTAGTCAACCAGATGCTCAAGACTGTGAATGGCAAGAGAGAAGAACTGTAATACAAGCCTGTAATTTGTTACAACTTTGTTTTAACTGAGGCAAATCCTGGTCCCACTCGAGTCAATGGTAAAACTCCCGTTGGTTTCAGTGGGAGGGGGATTTGGTCCCTGTATATTTACTTCAATGGCTTGGAAGCTTTGAAAGGGAACTCTGAGAATGGCAACAAAAAAAAAAATCAGTAGGGTCTGATTTACGAAGGAAGATTAAAAAGGACTGAGTATGTACAGCATGGCCAATTGATAACAGAGAACAGAGTCCATAGGCAGATAAAGAGAGCACACTGAAAGAGAAAGGAATAGCTGGCGGCGGTGTATGTGATTTAAATAAGAATAATGAGATGAAATTAGATGAAAGGTAAATTACAATGAAATAGCATGACAATTTTTTTAAGAAGACAGATCTATTATATTATGGAATAGTGAGAATACAGTGGTTATTTTTAATAATACATACCTCTTATTTTTCATGTGTGTGTGTTTATATAAACACCATTTTTTATCTGTGCGTGTGCGCGTGGTCACAACTCAGACGATAAATGCTATTTAACATTATACCCATAATTATGATATATTCATAATTAAAATAGTGTAAATATATTATAGGTTTATATTATATATAGTGTTTTATCATTATGAATATATTAATTATGATATATTATTTTATATGTAATGTATTACTTAATATAAATATAAGTAAAGATGTATTTCACAAACACACACACACACCAAACAAGATGTCTTTATCCTATAGATGTAGTGTAAAGACATCTTGACCAGAAAAACAAAAAAGTTTTTGGATGGGCCAGAGAAGATCTTTGGCATGTTTTAAAGTTACATTCACAATGCACTTCATAAAATAGATCATAATTCTTAGCATTTTATTACTGACCATTTTTGTCAATTTCCATGATGTCAATCTTCAATAAATACCATGTCCCTGCAGGCTTTATTGAATCCAAACATTGGAAGAAATAATAAAAAGGTATAAGATTTGATATGGGCATCAAACCTTCATCAATGTCTTGAATGCCTTACAAAGCAGCATACCCTTGCTTCTCCTCAAATAATCTATTAGGCAGTGAATGGATGGGAAAGGACAGTGAACAATTTGTTAATTATTCACATGTGGAGTTAGTCAAATAATTAGAACACACGCTGTACTTTAGTAGTTGCATTGCCCAGCCTTAATTTTGCTTAGTTAGGACTTGTCTATACAGAGACTTTGTGCATAGCAAGCTGGGGTATAAATCTATAGCACACTAGTCTGCCACATGCTAATTTGCTGTGTGGACCCTGGTGTTGGGCATTAAAAAGTCTCATAGTGCACTCGGCCCTACCACTGACGGAGAAACAGAAGTACATCAAAGCACACTACAGAACTTTTTGCGCAACACAGCATGCTCGTGACTTAGTGCACTACAGATTCACGCCCTCGCTTGTCTACACAGAGACTTAACATGCGCCAAGCACTTACTGCGTTCATCATTTGGGGCAAAGGACTGATACTGTGAAAACCTAGCCCTATTGACATTAGTGGAGGGCATAATTTCCCCCTCGGTCCTCAGATGCTTGGTTGTTTGCTACCAATGAAAAGCCAGCTAAAAACAATAGCTGATTCCCCATTGAGGCAAGAACTTGGGAAATTTTTCTCCCTGTGGCCCAGGAAGACCTTGTGTTACTAACCACTACACTTTTAACATGCATACAATGTATCATGTCAAATTACAACACCATCTCTTCTTAATATTGCTATCAGTCTATCCTCCAACCCACCTCACCAGTGGCTACATTTTATGGACATAGGAATGGCCATAATGGGTCAGACAAATTGTCCATCTAGCTCAGTATCATGCCTCTGGCAGCAACCAGTGCCAAATGCTTCAGCGGGAGTGAACAGCGTAGGGCAATTTATCAACGGATCCATCCCCCATTGTCCAGTCTCTTTTCTGGGACACCCAGTGCATGGGGTTGGTTCCTGACCATTTTGGCTAACAGCCATTGATGGACCTATCCTCCGTGAACTTAGTTAATTCTTTTTTGAACCCAGTTATCGTTTTGGCTTTCACAACATCCCATGGCAATGAGCTCTACGGGTTGATTATGTGTTGGGTGAAGGACTTCCTTATGTTTGTTTTAAACCTGTTGCCTATTAATTGCATTGGGTGATCTTAGGTTCATGTATTATACGATGGGGTAAATAGCACCTTCTCCACCCTATTGATGATTTTATAGACCTCTACCATATCCCCCTCAGTCGTCTCTTTTCCAAGCTGAACAGTCCCAGTCTTTTTCATTTCTCCTCATATGGAAGCTGTTCCATCCTCCTAATCAATTTTGTTGCCTTGTCTGTACTTTTTCCAATTCTAATGTATCTTTTTTGAGATGAAGCAACCAGCACTGCATGCAGTATTCAAGGTGTGGGCGTACCATGGATTTATATAGTGGCATGATGATATTTTATGTCTTCTTATCTATTCCTTTCCTAATGGTTCCTAACATTGTTTGGGTTGGTGGGGTTTTTTTTTGTTTGTTTGTTTTTTTGACTGCCGCTGCACATTGAGCAGATGTTTTCAGAGACCTATCCAATTTCTTCAATATTTCTTGGTAACGGCTAATTTAGACCCCATCATTTTGTGTGTATAGTTGGGATTATGTTTTCCAGTGTGCACTACCTTGCTTTTATCAACACTGAATTTCATCTGACATTTTCCTGCCCATACACCCAGTTTTGTGATATCCTTTTGTAACTCTTTGCAGTCAGCTTTGGACTTAATTATCTTGAGTAATTTTGTATCATCTCCAAAAATTTGCCACCTCACTGTTTACCCCCTTTTCCACATTATTTATGAATATGTTGAACAGCACCGGTCCCAGGACAGAACCTTGGGGGACTCCACTATTTACTGCTCTCCACTGTGAAACTGACCATTTATTCCTACCCTTTGTTTCCTATCTTTTAAAGAAGTTACTGATCCATGAGAGGACCTTCCCTCTCATCCCATGACTCCTTACTTTGCTTAAGAGCCTTTGGTGAGTGACCTTGTCAAAGACTTTCTCAAAAGTTCAAGTACACTATATCCACTGATCACCCTTGTCCACATGTTTGCTGACCTCCCTCAATGAATTCTAATAGACTGGTGAGGCACGATTTCCCTTTACAAAAGCCATGTTGACTCTTCCCCAACAAATCGTGTTCATCCATGTGTCTAATGATCCTATTCTTTACCTGAAAATCATTTCCACACCACATTTTACACTGTTGGGTCTCATGCTGCAAATCTGCACCTGACAAATATAGTCCCACTGACTTCAGTGAATAAGGGCTTCCATTATCCTAAGCGTATGTAAGCAAGATAACTCATTACCCAACAGTTTTAACCAATTTGCCTAGTACAGAAGTTCGGCTTATTAGCCTGTAATTGCCAGGATTGCCTCTGCAATCTTAAAAAAAAAAAAAAAAAAACCCAGCATCATACTAACTATCCACCAGTCATGCTTTAAACACTGATCTTGCCAGACTCAGTAGAATGGTTTTCATTTGTGGTACAGGAAGATAACCCCTAAAGAAACCATTTAGTGCATGAACGAATGCCAATTCAAGCCAAACTGAGACTTTCCATCAACTTAAATTGGCTTTAGATTACAAGTCAATGGAAAGTCAAATTTTCAATGACTGTAATACAATGCCAATATAAATCAGTAAGACGACTCATGTTGGCTTGAATTGGCATTAGATTACATGTCCTTAAAGGGAGAATGAAACAATTATTATATTGAGGCGGCGGTAACAATCCTGTGTATCCTTCCCCAAATCGCTCACTTATAGATCTTGGAATATTTTTACACCGTAGCTGCTTGAAATCATCTCCACACCACATTTTACACTGTTGGGTCTCATGCTGCAAATCTGCACCTGACAAATATAGTCCCACTGACTTCAGTGAATAAGGGCTTCCATTATCCTAAGCGTATGTAAGCAAGATAACTCGTTACCCAACAGTACGAACAGTTAGGCTGGAAAGCAAATTTGTGCCTCTGAAGTTACCTAATCTCAAGGAAAGCCACTAAGAAATTGCATTCCTTGGTTTTTGTTTATGGAGAGGTTACTTGTCTCCATATGGTTACCTAATTAGATGAGGACTGCAGGCACACCCATTTGGATGTGTACAATAACCAGACTTTTATATATGAAATATTTAATGTGATTTAGGATACACGGGACTCTCTCTGTGGTCCCCATTACCATGCACAAACAGAAGAATTGTTCTGCAATACTTCTGACCTGTATGAAAGTAGAAATATTTTATATCCCACCTATTAGCCCTTCCTCTCATCCTTCTCCCCCACCCCCCGCGCGCACACACACTCACCCTAATTAAGATGACATTTCCTGGCAAGTACAGTGCAAAATCTTTGATGAATACATGAAATACCACGGTGACAGCTCCCAGGGACTGGAACAGGTATGGCAGCATGCTGAACAAATGCTCCCGTCTCCTCAAGCATGGAATTTAGCAATGATTTTGGGATGTGTGCTCCTCCTGATGTGCAGTTTTCACACTTCCTGACGCTTAACAGGAGTTAACATCAAGGACTGAGAAATACCCTGCTTTGTTCACTTTCAAAGTCAGCACCCCTTTCTCTTACTCTTTTTAGCTTGGCTCTCATCCTTACTATATCTTCTCGTTCTTCCATCATCACCAGACTCAAAATATTCCTTCCCCTTGTTGCTTTTTTCTGTCTCCAGTTCGTAGCATATCCCTTTTGCATCTCAGCCTGTCATTCTTGACTGTCTCCATGCTAAAACACATATTTAAAATGATGTATATGCTATAATAGGATGAACTTATACGATTGTCAAGAAAGAATCTCAAAGCACTTTAGAAAACATTAAGAATCACAGCTCAGGGTAAATAGAAGACCATGCTTTGGTAGGCAACAGGGCTGACATCATGAGGTTTCACACTCCTTCCAAGAATCCGTACAGTAAATTAATATATCCAAAGAGAACAATGGGTATAAGTTTAAAACATTGAACACCCTGTTTTATGGCACTAGCAACTACCTTCTGCCAATTTATAAAAATGAAGAGCTCTCCACAGTAAAATGTTCATTGCTTACAGCCTCAGTCATCTGCAAAGGGCCATTGGGATTGTCCAATACATCCCTCCATCCCCTATGGAAGTCCAGGTATGTTAGAATATCACAAAAAGAAAAGGAGTACTTGTGGCACCTTAGAGACTAACCAATTTATTTGAGCATAAGCTTTCGTGAGCATCCGATGAAGTGAGCTGTAGCTCACGAAAGCTTATGCTCAAATAAATTGGTTAGTCTCTAAGGTGCCACAAGTACTCCTTTTCTTTTTGCGAATACAGACTAACACGGCTGTTACTCTGAAACCTAGAATACCACAGGCACTGCTTCTTCAAGTGACCTGCCGTTACATGCACCTAGGCATTCACGGGTTTACAATCTCTTCTTTTCCTGTAAAAACAGCTACTGGGTCAGATTCTATCGCTTTCGAGACTGTTGTTAATCTGGATGAAGTTCATTCAGTGCATTGTTTACACTAGCTGATTTCCGATTTCATTGACACTGCTACAACTCTAGAGAATAGCCCACTGTTTCTGCTACCCTTAGAAAGCCCCTACAGAAATAATGCATGAAATACCACTTTTGCAAGTTGATGGGCCATTTCCTAGAGACCTCGGAAATATCCGGTCTTTTGATTTCAAATGGCATCGCTCAGCCCGCTACACATTTTGAGGCTGTGTTTAGAGCCGATGCCATGTCACAGAGTCATACAAGCTTCAGTGGAAGGTAAAATTATGGGAGCAGCGTGATTAAGGCAAACAGGCTTTGGCCCAAAATGTTACTTCACATCCAAGTCCTAAAGAGTTCAGTTCCTGTAATCAATAGCAAAACAAGACTAGACAGAGTATTATGAGACATTTCAACTCTCCTTAAAAACAATTTAAAAGGACTTAGTTGAAACAGGAAAAATGTATCGAACCTGCCAAATCTATCACACAACTCTCACCTCCCTTTCTGAATTGAGTGCAGTTCATTCTTTTCAGAGGTAAACTTGCTGCAGATACACTGTAAGGCCACTGCTGCTAGATAGACATGAGCTGATTAAATTTAGAGTAAAGTAAATATACTGGATGTGTGACTTTGTATGTATGTATCTTTTTATCTATCCTTGTCTATATATAATAGTAGCCCTCAGAGACCCCAATCAAAATCAGTGACCCATTTTATTAGCAATGAACGGGCATATAGGAAGACATAACCTTATACTCTTCTAAGACCCAGATTTTGCCTACTCCCAGCCACCTTGCAGGATAAGGACCTAAGAAATAAATCAGCTTTACAAGATTATTCCTTATGCCACGTGTAATATAAATACACACACCCCTCAAGATAAATAAAACAATGTTCTGGCTGTGGTCACAGGAGCAGCTTTTGGCCAAAACAAAGCCTCTTCTAAATGTTATTCATTTATTTAATTTCCACCTCTTTTTTCACCCTGCAACATCTTTTTTGTGCATCGACTTGTTTTCAAATTCATCTGAAGCCTGGTGGAACTTCTAAAGGGTTTTGCTTTCAAATTACTATTGCTTTTCATTTATAACTGTCAGTTTTCAAGATTAAGGCCATTCATAGTTATAGAAAAATGGTTGTTTTAATGCAACTGTGAATGACAGAAGACCAAACAATCAAACACAATTCTTGTATTTTTCATTCTTGGAAAATTACCTTTCAGGAAGCGCTTTGAGTTTTATGTTCTGCACACTAATACAATGGGGACTTTAAATCTTTTTATGACAATAACAGAAACCAAAAAAAAGTTAGGAACAAACACTAAATTCTTTATAGAACAAATATGCTGCTGTTAGTTGTCAGGTCATGTTTTAAAACCTTGATAGCAGCATCAACAGAGGTAAATCTGCTAAAATTTAAAATCTTAGGAAGACATAATTCAGAGGTTACACTGAAAGCTTGGAATGAGACATTTTAAATAGGAAGCAAAGTCTGACTGTTGTAAATGTTTTTGCAAATTAAGGAAGTGGTGTTGTTTTAAAATGAAATGTTAGGGAATTTTGGGGGGGTAGGGGAAGATAGGACACAGAACCCACAACCAAGGGAAACTTCTTAGAATTAAACAAATATGCATGTTAACTTCATTATAGTCAATGCTAGATACCTATCAGAAAACTATATCCTGTATTTGTCAAGTTTACAGATTATGATCTGGTATTTTTTTCCATTTAACATAATCCTACAAAACCAAGTACTGTGTTATTACAGTGAATATGCTTAGTAAATTGCATATGAGATACCAATGAAATGCCTTTTGTTCGTTATAACAAACAAAGTCATAGAATTTTTTTTTCAGCGCACTGAGTGTGTTTCCCAAAGAGAAAAACAGACAGGTATATACTGTTGATGTCATAAGAAGCAAACAAAGCTTTCTCTGCATTCAGAGTGAGGTATCTAAGCAGCATACAGAGTTATGTGGGTCCACCACAAAATGTAATCATTGTAAATCTTCTGGATTTTCTCCCTACTCTGCCCTCAGATTATATAAATTGTATCCTCCCATCTTTCTTTCCTGTAAAAAAAAAAAAAAAAAAATGATGTGAGGAAGGGTCGAGCCCTGCATCTTGTCCTGAAAGCAAATAGAGTATGTGGCTATTCTAATCTCTACGCAGAGGGCATTCCAAAGCCATGGAGAAAGTTCTGCACTATAAATATTGCCCTTGTTGTTAACAAATCCAGAGTAGTCAACTATAGAATATCAATCACAGACCGCATAATAATCTGGGTTTAGTCAATGAATAGCTTTAAAGTTAAGGACCAGAACCTTACTTTCAGACTCAGTGTTCAATGCATTGACCACAGTGTTCTATCTCGAGCAATTCTGAATATTTTTATATCTATATCTATGTTGTACAAGTTGTACCCCGAGGTTTTCTCCTTTATATTCCCGTCTCTATTTTCCTCTTCTACATTCCCGCTCCCCATTACCTTCCAAGACTTTCATGTTCTCTCTTTTTATCTGTGGTCTTCTTACTTCAGTTCTCTGTTCCTAAATCAATCTTTTTCCTCCTCTCTGCTTCCAAGGAACTAAGTTTTTTCTGTCTCCCTCTTATGATCCCTTCAGATGCCAGAAAACCCCATTGCTTAGCCACCTCATTTGTCCAACATGCTTTTACAATAAACTGGTCCATCTTCTCTCCATTGTCACATCCCTCATTATGGCCTATCACATATATTGATCTTTAGTTCCAGACTCTAGGTTTTATTCTCTTAAGTGTTATTCAAGCCCCTCTGGACAACACCTGGCTTTACTGTTAGTTTCTTTTGATACTAGTTGTTCCTTACAGTCCCTCTCCCATCCACTTATGCTACATCACTTACTGCAAAACTAAAGGCACCAACTGCCTTCTGACATTCAATTCATTTCTATAGCAAGATGATGGAAGATAGCAGCACAGAAAGGGTGTAGGGAAGAAATCAGGATTGAAAAGATTCATATGTTATAGGATACGTAAATTGCTCATGCAAGGAATGGTATTAGTAATGAAACCAGAATAATTATTCGCTCAGAAAAGCAACTGGAGCGGGATTTGTCTACATGCTCTTAATCAGGTGACCTTGTCCTCTATGCAATGATGTGGTTTTCTTGGAAGTCACTCAAGACATTGATGGGAGTATGAGGTTTTGATGCCGACATAAAATCTTTCAATACTTTTATTTCCTCTAATACATGGATTTACTAAAGCCTACAGGGACACGGTATTTGGTAAAGATTGACAATACAGAAAAGAGCAAGAGTGGTCAGCAATAGAACATGCATGCTGATGTGTTTCATGGCATATTTTTTAAACCCTATATGCTGAAGGAGAACACACTTACTACTTACCTTGTTAAATGACACACAACTGCTTCATCTATCTAAATGGCTCACCAAGTGTTGTACCTACCTTTGGTGACTCACAGACCTGGAAGGGACCTCGAGAGGTCATCTAGTCCAGTCCCCTCCACTCAAGGCAGGACTAAGTATTATCTAGACCATCCCTGACAGGTGTTTGTCCAACCTGCTCTTAAAAATCCCCAATGATGGAGATTCCACAACCTCCTAGGCAATTTATTCCAGTGCTTAACCACCCTGACAGTTAGGAAGTTTTTCCTCATGTCCAACCTAAACCGCCCTTGTTGCAATTTAAGCCCATTGCTTCTTGTCCTATCCTCAGAGGTTAAGAACAACATTTTTTCTCCCTCCTCCTTGTAACAGAAGGTTACAAAAAGTGAAATGGCACTAGTTGGGTCAAGCCTCCCACTCTGCAGCCGTTCCCTCAATGCTTGCTGCTTTTCTAGTTCCACATGGTTTGTGATGCAGATTTAATCTTACAAACAGACACTTTATAATGCTTTGTATATGTTTAAAAGCAATTCATGCAGTAAGTAAGTGTCTCCCAGCTCAGCCTCCCACTCTAAGAACTGAACTCTTGCTTCACTGGCATGTTTCTGCACACACCAGCACCTGTGGCAATGTTGAGATTTCGACTATATCTATTATGACCATGCTGGCATTACACCTTCTTGCATACGGAACATGGCTTCTGCAGATAAAATTTCATATACATGCTGCTTAAGATATAATTGCACTCAAACTCAAAACTGATGCACAAGCTGCCAGTCCTCCTTCCTCCCCAGCTCTATAAACCCAAGAGCAGCTTCTTAGAATGTGTTAAGAGCAAAGAACTGAACAGTGCATGAATTCTACAATGAACCTATCTGCGTATCTCAGGACGCTATAGATCCAATTCACTGATGCCCTGCGCCTTGTGTAGTCATGTACACCAGTGTATCGCCTGAATAAAAATGCTACCATCATTCTCATCAGACAGCATTTCACACCCACTTTCAACTGATGTAAATGACAACACAAGGTGGCAACAGTGAGTTGTGCTGTATGATGTTACATGGAACAAACACAAAACCAAAGATTTTTAACTAAATTTATCATGAGAAAAACTGAACCTGTTTTCTTCCTTCTTGTTAGCAAATTTCATGGAGTCTCTGGCACCATTTGTCGACCGTGAAAATTTGTGCAGGCATGCTCATTGATTTTAAATGCAGTTGAGTCTGCCTATAACAACACTGATGTGAATTTCAGATACTAGCTGTTGGTAACATGGCACATCATAAGATTCTGGGAGAACATTACAGGGAAACTCAAAATGGGTATGAAAAGCACGGAGAAAAGTGCATAACTGTGACTGAAGTCAGGGTTCCCACCTGTCAAGGTTTCCCCGCTATCGTCCCTTTTTCTGACAGAACTGTCCTCAGAAATCTGTAAGGTGCTCAGTACACACTGCCAGATATTCAGCTTTTTAGACTCAGAATCATCCTGTATGTCTTGTTTTTTTGTCCCTCAGAGGAAGCCACTCTAACTGAGGTGTTTCACAAAAGGTTGTGAGATAGCTAAACCATTTTGATGGGGAAAGAATGAGTAATTGATTCTGAAGTATTTATTTACTCAATTTCTTCCCCAGACATGTTAGTCTATTTCTATTTTCAGTGGGGTTTGGAATCATAATTCGGTGGCCAAGACAATAACCCTACAAGCGTAATATGGTAATACAATGTCAAAATGGAAAACCATAAAGATGTCACTGCTGTTGAACAGAGAGAAATTTCTAATATCAAGATGAAAGGAAATAAACGTCCATGCATGGCTGTGGAGACAACAGGACAATGTCAAGGCATTAAAAAGGAAAAAATATTAATGCTAACAAAAGTCTGTGGATATGACCATATAATGTATCCATAGTGACACAACATAAATGACATTACAACATCTAAATGCAAGAATGTGGTTAGAATCTACTCTCCTGTTTAATTTCCCCTCTAATTTGAAAGGATAAAAGAAAAAAAGGGGTTAACAATCTGTCATGCATTTGAGGGTTCACATCTCCTCCTCCTCCAGAAGCATTCACAGCATCAGCTTGGATTCACAGCACAAACACATCTTAGAACAGGGGAGAGGAACCACAAGACTGGCACTCAGAGCCTAGAATTTGAATTCAGCTCTCCTATAACAGTCTTCCTATAAGGCCTGGGGCAAGATACTTCATCTCTCTGGGCCTTAGTTCCTCCTCTGTAAAATAGGGGTACTAGTCCTCCTTTCCCCATCTTTTGTCTGCCTTGCCTATTTAGGCTGTAAGGTATTTGGGGCAGAGACCATCTCTTACTATGTTTATATAACAGCAGTTAGTACAATGGGGCCCTGATTGGCTTCTGTAGGCACAATTATACTACTAATAGTGATATATTAATTCATTAAAATACAGGGCTGGAGTGCACTGCATGTAATTATTATTAATTTAAGGAAGGAAACTATTTTAAATGTCACTTGCAATCAGGGTACCGTACAACTATATGTCGTACTATACTTAGTGCTGGTGAAATAAGTTCTCCCCAGCATCAGCAGTAACACATATAGTGGTAATACTGCCTTATACACAGGATGTTTACAGATTTAAAGAATACTGAACACATCGGCTTAGAGATTCCTCCATGAGCTAGATGAGCCAAGCTTGCCGGGTTTTTTTTATCTCTCTGTTGTCTATACACTTGAGGAGCAACTTTCTGAAAGAACAGTGGTATCTATAGTGGTACTGTGCTTACATAATGCCATGCCAGTCGGTTGTTACCAATGGTGACTGCACTGAACTGAAGATCTCTGGATCTAAAATACATTGATGAGCACATCCTTGGCTATG
The DNA here is from genome assembly GCF_965152275.1 of Natator depressus. NCBI lineage: Eukaryota > Metazoa > Chordata > Testudines > Cheloniidae > Natator > Natator depressus. Next base: position 3,625,623 of record NC_134259.1, read on the forward strand.
TTGACCAGTCACCATTAAAAGGGAATAAACTGCCACACACAACAGGTCTGGGTTACACTTAAGATGGGAAGGGAAATCTTTGAATTAACTGGCAATTGTTGATTTAACTTAGATAATTTTTTCACTTCATGGTCCAAGAGACACAGACAAGGTTTTCATCTCAAGGCCAAAAGACCAAAAACATCAAGACATTTGATCACGGCCTTGGATAGGCCAAGAGACTACTTACACTTGCTCTTAGCTCATAGAGCCAAGAAACAGTTTCCTCTCTTAAGAAAAAGAACTAAGGATACCAGAAAATTACACCCCTACAATTCCGTAATGTTTCAATGCACTTAAAGGAGACTTCTTTTCATTGCAATGTGACAATTGTCCAGCAGTGATTCACTAAAAAAATAATGTTTAATGAGCCAAATACAAAAGATAATTATTCCAGTTATACTTGGAATACAAATGAAATAACAATATTTCTGGACTGTTTATGTGAATTATACTGACTCCAGGGCAGATAATTGTTAAATGGAGGAACCTGCTTTTGTATAAATTAATACCTTTTTGCAGTAGCTCGTCTCCTTTCCAACCAGGAAAAAATAAATGTTTATATATTCCAACTGTAGCATTAGATGTTGTGAAGCACAAATAAAATACTATTCATCTTAAATACTCCAAATCAAACAACTTCAAACCCCAGAATCATCTTTAGAGATCTCTTTCACTTCATTGGAAAAGCCTGACCAAGACGGTGGTGAAGATTTTAGGCTGGTGTAATTATATTGCACCCAAATTGTTTCCATTCTATTTACAAGGTTCATTCCCTCCTATTGCAAAAGCAGCTCTCCAAAATCATTCAAAGCATCAGGTCTTTTATTAGGAATATGTTTTATCAAAAGGAATCTACTGAAATGAATGTTCAGGTGCCATATAATTCAGCTGGCCTAGTTGCAAGTAACTCTGCTTATGAAGGGAAATTATCTTATTGAGACACTCTGTACCCCAGTGATAAGAAATACTGGGAGCAGTTACAATGCGTTTTCAATTAGAAGACATTCTATAAATCCAGCTAAACCTAGAAACTTATTGCTCCCATAGCTCCCCTGGCTGCAGTTAGGAAATATGTCAATCCAACTAGATTCAGGGTCTAGCTAGCACTTGGAAGACCTCTAGTAGAATTCCAGGTGCTGGAGTAGTTAATTTAAGAGGGCAAGTATTTCTCTGAAGAAAGAAACACTGTTGGGCAGTATAAGGTTGCTGAAAAAAAGAAAACCCTTTACCATTCTGCCCAACCAAAAATCGTGTGCACGTCATGTCTTTGTAGCCAAGGTCTCTCAAATTGTCCGCGCATGCTGAAAGTCACCAGTGCTGCATATGCATCTCAGCAAGTCAACCTCTGATATCAGGATATTAGTTTCATCAGACCCTCTTGCTTCCTATGGATATAAAGTATAAAGTCTCAGTAGCTGTGCCATAATCCTGCTCATCAAATATTTGGGCGACAGGTGGAAAATTGTTCTGCCAGCTGAGGAAGACAAAATCCATTCCTCCTGGCAATTTTCTGCAATGAAAACTCCAAAAAATGAATGTGCAATAAGTTGTGGAAATAAATCTAAAATATTATCACACAAAACCAGTGTGCTCAAAATCTCTAGCTGCAAACTAACTCCTGTTTATCTGACTTTTAAAAGCTTGATGTCTATTTATATGTGCACTGCACCAGTCTGTAGATATTAAAACTAGCTTCTCTTTGAAACTATTAGTTACGCACCTGTTAAAAAAAACATAATTGCACTATGATGTCCTTCATCACTGCTCCTAGAGCATATTACTTGCATCAAACAAGACTGACAACAAATCTGGGTAACTCAGTATTACCAAATTAATATTAGAGATGGGTAAGCTGTCACTATGAAAAGGAATTGTGTGACTCAGATCAAGCCACAAAGTCAGGAACAAAATGCCCTGATTTCCAGTGCCTCTTTTAACCACTAAACCAACTAAGTGGGGTACAAAATTCCCTCGTTATTTAGAAGGGCTTGGGTTGCATGAGGTGCCCAGCTGACTGCATGGAAGGAGTTGCAGAGATTCAGGGTACAAGTAATGTGAATGAATGTGTTTGAATAGGATTCAAAATCAAGGTAACTGTGAAATATATATGTGTGTGTGTGTGTGCGCACACATTTTATAAAATGTATATTTATCTTGCCACTTTACCAAATTCTCCTGTGTCCTGTACACTGGGATTTTAAGGGGCTCGGTGCTAATGATTTCAACAGAGATTCTAGAATTGAGGCAGTGAGAGTGATATGGGGCCGCTACGAGAGAATCAGAATAGTCCCAGTGTGCTCACAGAAAGCTCAGGAGCTGGTGAGCAGAATTGCTCAGAGGACAACAATCCCATTTCATGGCAACTTCTAGGTTTGTTTTCATTCTGCACTGGAACAAAAAGAAAACCTTTGACACATTTTCACAAACATGGAATATATGAAAGAAACAGACCAAGTGATTAGGGGAACTTACCTCTGGGATCTGGGCAACCCAAGTTCAAGTCCCTGCTCTGGCTGATCCAGAACAGTGTTTTTCTATCCCCAAACACTCCCAATTTGCATCCCAGATCTCTCTCTCTCTCTCTCAAACTTTCCTGGCAATATGTCCTCAAAACAGTGAATTTCAGCCAAAATCATTCCAATCAGCTCTACTGGTGAGTGGCTATCCTCCCCAGATACAAAAGTTGTTGTTGGGGGCTCTCTTCTGTTTCTCATCCTGCCTTATTCTATGCTGCCTCATTACCTGCACATTCTGAGCTTAAAAAAGAAGCAAGGGGGAATTGTATTTCCTTTTCCCAAGGCCTAGCACTCCAATGGGCACCTGTGCTGTTTTGAGCACTCATACCACACAGGCTCACTGACAGGACTCCACGCTGTAGTTTATCCTAACCATGAAAGGGGTGAGATCAACCCCCTTGTTCATCTACTAAGGGCACCAAGCTCCTTCGAAGAGACTGACATCAGATATAATATTCTGTAACCAGTGTGCAAGGATACATAAGAGAAAGGAATCACAACTGATGGTGAGGAAGATAGATAGCTGTCAGCATCCTGAGCGCTACTTGGGCCCAGTACTGCAAAAGATTATTTCAATAACCTAACCAAGTTGGCAACATGAATGATGAATAGCAGAGCAACAGTTGGTCACCTGCAATGCAATCAGGTACAGCTTGGGTGGTTTAAAGCTTTCCATGAGTGCAGATGAAAAGCAAGGGAACATAATTGATTTGCCACAGTATTTTTTCTCCCCTCCTAATTCATTAAATGGCGCCTGGCCAGGCATAAAAAAAAAACAAAACAAAAAACAAAAAACAAAATAAACCTCTCTCTCTTCAAACTTCCAAGAGAAGGAACATAATTGAAATTCATTTTGTTTAGTCTAATTAATTTTTTATGAATAACTATTGTCTTTTTGGAGAAGAAAAGCATGTAGTCCGGTAAGTAACAAAACAACTGCATCCCAATCATTCATTCCCTCTGTAGCCTGTAGAAAAGGGTGCTAAAGAAAGGATAAGAACAGACTCGAAGAGAGCAGGATTAACAGGAACAGATCAAATTTTTCCTTAAGTGTTTGAAACCACCAATACAAATGCAACATAATAGTTAAAAAAATAAAGAAATCTATTTGTAGCGCTGAAGATTTATTATTACAGTAGTGCCTAGAGGCCTTAATTAGATCAGAATACCATTGTCCCAGATGCTGTAGAGACAAATAGTAAGAGACAGTCCCTGCCCCAAATAGCTTACACTTACAAAGAGTAGATTCAAAGAAGGTAACCTTGAAGCATGTTTGAATTATTTAAACTGTGTGTGTATGCAATTTACAGTTGTATTAAGCCAATTAGAAGATGTAATCTCATTTCCCATAATGTGGCAGTGCACTCAAACACACTCTAATGACATCTGTGTGTGTACCCTTCATTCCCCACCCCCCATCTGAAATGTACTTAAATTGTTTAGATTTGTGACCTAGGTGACAGCATTGGGCTTCAGAATCAAAACCAAAGAGTATTCCACCTCTTTATCTTGCCCTGCTCTTCACCACACAGCCCGAGTAAAGAGGTGAGCCAGGCAGGGAGTCTTGAAGGTCAACAGAGTGAGGCTCTTTTTGGATCTAGGAATGGGGATTAAATTCCATAGCTGAAGGTACTTCACAGAGAAGCATGCTGCTGGCAGCTACTTCTCTTTATAGAGAGGAAGTTCCAGTTCAAGTGACTGTGACTGCAACCACAGCACTGTGGAATGAGGAGAGAGGCAGTCTTGACAATGAGCAGATCGCAAGCAACGTAGGGATTTTTAAGTCAAAACATACACCAGCTTCTCACTTTCAGTCACCAGACCAATCACCACCTAGGTGGATGAAGAGCAAAAGCAGTGACTTTTCACCATCGCATGGCCTTTGTATACTACCAGGCTGGCCTGGAACTTAGGCCTGGTCTACACTGAGGGGGGGGGGGGGGAGATATCGATCTAAGACTTCCCTTTTTACCCCTAAAGAGGGCTTCCCCTATTCAGGGAAGAGAAGCACATCAGCTGGGGAAATATCATGGGGGAACATTTACACCATTCTTCCTTTGTATGAGGGGTTATCAATCCAGCACCTTTCACCAGCACTATTCTCCTTCTCAAATTTAATACTTAATTGACATTTTTGGTATCTTCCCTTCAGCAGTTTCCATATGAAACTTACACATTGGGGAAATTAAGAAGAGCAACTTTGCATAAGCTACATTTATAATTGGTTGCAGCAGGGTAGGGCATTTATCTCCACCAATGAGGATTAATATGTTCATAAAACACTAGTGGCCTTTCTCTTGCCAGCAGAGATGAATGTGTTATCCTGTTGTAATCCCTTATGTATTCTAAATCTATCTATATCTTCGTTATACATATTTATAAAAAATGATATATTGCATTTATTAAATATTAAGTGGATTACAGACTTGAATCTTTCATGCATTTATTTAACGTCTAGATTTTTTTTTTCTTTAAGTAGTATGCAAGGAATAAAAATCTTTAAAAAGAAAAAAAAGCAAGTTTTTTTTTTTTTAATTGGCATTCTAAATAGGCAAATCTGTATCAAAAAGGCTTCCAGCATGCAATGTGCAAAGAATATCAAACCAGAAAATAAAAAGATTTTGACTCTCAAGACATAACAGGGAATATGTGGTATTGCCAAAGGCATTCATGTGTTGAGAGACTCTTATGGGTGGAGACTGTGGTCCTATACTCAGAGCAAGAGCAGGCCATCAGGAGACCTACATTCTCACCAACTTGCTGTATGACCTTGGAACAGCCTCTCTGTGCTCAAATAATACCCCCACCTAAGCCTTACATAGCACTTTTCATAAATGAAGGTTAACCCAGCCTCACAACAGCCTTGTGAAGTAGGTAATGCTTGTAAGTTCTTTGAGATAGTAGCTATTTTGTTATAGGCTTCCAGTGGTGCAAGAAGGCTTCCACACATATCCCCACCATGTAATTAAAAATATATATATATATCATAATGCATATACACAAGGGGTCTGAATTAAGGATTCAAAGACAACCTGGATTCTGGCATTTACTAACTTTTGAATGCTTGACTTCGCAAACTTACTAATAGGTTTCAGAGTAGCAGCCGTGTTAGTCTGTATCCGCAAAAAGAAAAGGAGGACTAGTGGCACCTTAGAGACTAACAAATTTATTTGAGCATAAGCTTTTGTGAGCTGTAGCTCACAAAAGCTTATGCTCAGATAAATTTGTAAAACTTACTAATGTTCTTTTAACAGTGTGCATGTGTATGTATGCGTACATGTGTGTAATTTGCAAGGTTTTTAGAAAGCAAACTGGAAAAAAACCCAGTAATTTCATCATGTGGCACCATCCTGACACCCACGTGGACCCATCAGTAAAGTTGGAATCCTTAGATTCTCCCCACAGTCCTCTTATCACTTGACCTAATGAAGTAAGTGATAGCAACATTAGGTTGTTATCCTGAATGTGAGTCTAGCACTAGAGCAGGATGGGACACTTTGCCCATGGGTTTCACAGATATTTGCTGACAAAGGAAGGGTGTGGCTCAGGAATCTTGGGCTCCAGTCCAGGCTCTGGAGGGACGTGTGCACAGACGCTTCTGCTCGTGTCCCCTAAACTTGATCTCTTCTACCCCACACCCTCCAACCAGTCCATGTCCAAGTCCCGTCGCTTCCTTACCCCTGGCTCTTTATCCCAGTCCCATTATCTTTGCCTACCCAGCCCCTGTTTCCACTCCTCAGGCTTCCCACACCAGTCCCAGTCTCCTTGTCCAGCCAATTCTAGTCTCCCGCTCTGGGCTTGCTATCTGAGTTCCAATCTCCCCCTGACTTCTAGTCTCTCCTCTTCTCCATACTCAGTGCCCATCCCTTTGCTGGTGCTGAGTTTGGTGAATGAATCATTTTAGGAAGCCTGAGTTTAGGTAGTCTGAACCCCCACGGGATCTTATTACTCTCTTCAGCAGTAAAGATATTGTCTTCAGGGCAAATCCTGCTTCCTCTCCACAGCTCTAACACAACAGGTAATAGAATAAGTCCCTATGAAGTTCAAGGCTGCAGAGTGCCACCAGCTCCATACTATACTTGTCTATTGGCCATTTGCTTCCGCAGATGCTGTGGTGACTACTGCACTCCTGAGCATGCCTGGATAGCCATGGAGAGGCTCCACTTGTGTTGCGGAGCCTGGGGAAAAAAGATTAACAGATTTCAAGGCCAGAAGGGACCATTGTGATCACCCCATCTGACCTCCTGTATTGCACAGGTGACAGAACTTCCCCAAAATAATTTCTAGAGCATAGAGGATTCTATTGCTCTCAGAGGAAAGAAAAACAAACATTCATGCCTGACTGTGCTATTAGCAACTGGCAGATTGGTATTTCTTCTTTAAAATGCTAATTTATGTCTACATTTATGTTTAAACTTGGCATTTTTCATCAACCTTGAAATGTGTATATATGTATTTATTTGTATGAGGCAATGTTGCAAACACACTCTATTAGGGACGAGCTCTGCAATATGATGTTTACTTGTTGCCAATTTGATATCTTCCTCTTTCACAAAATCCAGTTAGACTATCAGATGGGTTCCACCCTCCCCCCTCCATTTTCTGACATATGCCTTATGGGAGGGGGAAAAAAATAGAAATTGAGATGTTTGACTCAGTGAGATTTACCAAAAAGAAAAGGAGTACTTGTGGCACCTTAGAGACTATAAATTGGTTAGTCTCTAGGGTGCCACAAATACTCCTTTTCTTTTTGCGAATACAGACTAACATGGCTGTTACTCTGAAACCTGAGATTTACCAGTATCTTTTAGTACATGGTGCAGGATTCCATCTAACGAGGACTAACTGAGAAACGTGCAGTACTATTTCATATTGTTAACGCACTGCTTGGGAATTAAAAAGCCTGATCTAAAGCCCTCTGAAGTCAACGGACTTTGGATCAAGCCTTGAGGGAGGCATACTGTGCAGCTTCTGGTATGCTTCAAACCCACAGCTGGAACCCAGGTTGGAAATAGGCTGGCCCAATCGTGCACAGAACGGCCATGGAGATGTTTTTCAAGCTGGGGTATAAAGGTCATGATCTGCATGTGGGAGAACTCAAGTTATATCAGGCCAAAGACCCTAGTGAAAGGACTTCTAGCTGCTGTTATTCTCACACTCCTCCTTCCCCCATATAATACATGTTGTAGTGTAGTAATATCTTGCTTCCATTTAGTAGGGGCCCAATTCAAATCAGTTATGCACAAAATTACCTGTAATGGTTGAAAGGGAAACTATGGTGTCAATCCCCAAATTCAGAGTTTTGTAAAAACAAGCAATGAATGCTTTGCTAAACTTTCAAACAGTATGTTTCTAGATAAACAGCACTGACCTTTCAAGCATCTGTGACCAAAAAAACCTCGTAACAAAATAGATCCATTAAGCAAACTGATTAGAAATCAATGAGGAATAAAAATGAATGGCTGTTTTGCTCATTTCACTCTTTCTGGAGAACAAACAGAATGAAAACAGTAGAAACTTTTTTTTTTTAAACTGAAAGGGTATTTGAAACCCAGTATTACCTTTACTAACATCACTAATGACATAAGACAGTAGTAACTGAATAGGATTTATTTTATGGACAATTAACAATTCACTGTAACATTAAAAGTGATGCTATCAAATTAATGTGTTTTTAATTTTACTTTCATTTTAAAAGTCAAGTGATAGTGGTGGTAACAGTTTAATTAAATATCTATATCAGGGCAGTTTGCTACAGAAAGCGATAAGCCTACTAATATATATGGGCCTGATTCTTATCTCACTTACATTCATGTAACTATTGACTTCCGTGGAGTTAATGCTGATTTACAACAGCACCAAAGTGCAGTTCCCTCATTTTTTAGGTAGAAATTGACTGAAAACCTGCACTCTTATGTTTCTCCGGCGACTGGTACTGCTTAAGACTCAAAATCTAGCTACTCTTGCTTCATTGGCAAGAATGTAACTACCATTATCTGTGCTACAATGTATCAAAGAGATAAACTTCCATGGGGGAAACTAAGCTGCAGTAAACCAAGACTCCAATTTGCCCACCAATGATGAGTGTAAACTACATTTCCTCCTAAGTACAATTATTGACTTAACATAGCTGCTTATCATACCTTGGACCAAAGTGGTTTTGCTGATGTAACAGGGCAATAATAAATATAACAGAGTCATACTCTGTTCATAATTGCACCAGTGGTACAGTGCTTGTTCCTAGCTAAACTAGCATTTTATTTACTGAGCCCATCAGTTTGAATGAACTGCAGAATTGGTTCCCCCAACTCAATTCACTAATCAATTGTCATGATTAAGGTTAAAGGCTTTGATGTGGCCAACTGCTGATTCAACGGCTGGAGGAAATGCTTACTGCTGAGTTATTCACATACTACTCGAATAGAGAGAGAGAGAGAGAGAGTCTGTTTTGTTTGCACCCAAGAAATAAGCATGCTCTACAATTGCTGATAGCATAGGTGCTGACTCCGTGGATGCTCCGGGGCTGGAGCACCCACAGGGAAAAATTAGTGGGTGCTCTGCACCCACCGGCAGCCAAGCTCCCCACCCCAAATGGAAATATTTTCTCCCACTGCAAAGGTATTTTTGCCCATTCCTAAATTCCCGCAGCAAGAATATCACTGACCTGCTTTTCTCAAGTACTAAGAGCCCAGAAATCCTTACTGAAGTCAGTGGGAGTGCTGAACACTTTGGAAATGTATATGTGTACATTTTGGACATACTTCTCTGGCAACAGGCTGACTTTCCCTAGCCAGGCTAGCTTTAGTTATGAGATCACCACTGTGGGCAAGCTCAACATTGTTTATCCGCTCCCCTTTGATTTCATCTTAACCCCATTTGACAACTTTTCCTGGAATTTCCTAGGTGGTTTTATTTATGCTCTTGTATATACATTGGGGTTTCTTAGCTTTCATGCAGCATTGAGCAGTCATCTCTTAATGTCTCCCAAGTCTTTAAAAATTAAGCTAACTACCAATATGAGCAATAGTTTTTTTTTCCCCAATTCTCTAACATAGGAGCAGCAGTTTAAGAGAGAAGCAAGGACTGATTTTGCCACAGTCATCACTGATGCAAATTAATTGTTAGTGAAAGGTGCATTGACAAAAGTAAAATGCTCATTTATAAGACAGGCAAGGTGGGTGAGGGAATATCTTATATTGGATCAACAATCTTGGAGTAACATATGGGTTTATATCAAAGTCCCACAAATGTATTGGTTTCATCTGACATGACATGAAGCAGTGATTCAACCCCTCCCCTGACACAGACTGCAGTGAATAGGTGCTGCATAGGGTGACCAGGTGTCCAGCTTTCGACTGGAATACCCAGTCGAAAGGGACCTTGCCCGCTCCGGTCACTGTCAAAAGTAAATTACAGTATAGAAAAAAGTGTATATGGCATTTCAATCATTAGTATCTGGATATTTAGTAGTACAACCCCAAGCAAAAAAGAGAAGCTTTTTTGAGAAGTATCCAGCTATGCAGAGAGAGAGAGAGCGAGAGCGCATGCACACATGAGCGAGCATGTAAGGGGGAATAATATTGCATTTCTGTTTAGCTTTTTAAGGGTGTACATGCAACAAAAAGTTACAATATCTTAATAAACCACTCAAGAGGTTATTGTTAGATCATCAGATCAAAATATCTCCATTACTGAATTCATTTTTTTTCAGTTCATTACATGCATAGATCAAGAAACTCAAGCCACTTAAGTTATTATCCTTATTTGATTATGCTATAAATTGAAGTCAGGTCTCTCAATGCAACACATTGACACCAGTCCACAGCAATGTCTCACTTACAGACTATTAGAATACAAAACAACTGACACCTCTCTCTAACTGGAGATTTATTCTCAGGAATATAGAAAATTAAATTAATCCTTTCAGTTAGTTTGACTGAAAAAGGAGATATAGCCACATGCTTACAAATAATTCACACACATTCTCTCCCAACCTCCCATTATATGGTGATACAAAACTAAAATAGATGCAATTCCTTTGGCGATTCCTTGCTATACAGAAAGACAGCTGCATGAATTTTTTTTCCAGTGCAGGAAGTAGTAGTACATACTATATCATGATTTAATATCCATACTTAAGAGAAAGCTAACATGACCCCTGTTTGGTGGGCAGGATAGTGGTTTAAGTGAGATGTTTAATTGTGGAATTTTTCTCTTCATTTGGTACGTAAAGGCCAAGCTTGTGGGACTCAGTTTGTGTAAACGGAAGTAGTTCCACTAAGTCCAATGGAACAGCACTGACTTACACCAGCTGAGGATCTGGCCCTTGATCTTTCAATGACTTTGCAATGACAAAACCTGGCTTTTTCTCAACAGGTGGGTTGAGTAGGCATGTGGTAGGGATCAAGGAGGGTCTTGGCTTTAGAATACTTGAGTGCTAGTTGTTGATATTTTGGTAGTTTGGGTAAATATGAGTAAATTAAAAATAGCGCCTGAGTTGTGAAGATGAATAGACGTGTAGCTAAAAAGGGATGGGCTATAATCAAGGGTTAAAATAAAGGGGAACTGGGAACGAGGGAAAGCACAGCTCCCATTCCTCTGCTAAAAGCAGACGGAAGCTCCCAATTCCTACCCCCTGGCTTAGGTAAACAGTGTTCACCCACTCCTCCTTGGCAAGGGTGGGGAGAGATCCCTCTTCCTGTTTCAACCCACCTTATCCATTGGCTCGAGGTATACTATACATTTCCATTGTACTCCCCCATCTTTGGGGGGGTCTAGATTCCTGAGCAAAATTTATTAATTGGAAGCGCTGATCTGTTGCACCTTTTGTTCCATCCTGGAAAATATACAGTTTTACATGTCAGAAATCACATAAAGCCACTATGCATTTGCGGAGAGGCACCTCATCAAGAAATTAAGCAAAAAGAGTCTTCTACATATAGACGCTGCACTAGTTATTCTCGGGGGGGGGGTGGGGTGGGGTGTTTGTTTTTTTCAGGTCACACTGGCACTGACTGGCAACTATTTACTGATCCAATCCTGACAAATGCAACCTCTGGAAGAAACAGATAAAGAGTCTCCCTTACATTAATGAATTTATTACAGAAAATTTTAATCTTCGTATAACAAAAGGCAGTAGGCCAAATTCATTCCTGGTGTAAGTCCACTGAAGCCAATATTGTGATGCCAAGAATTAATTGGGCCCAACTAATCTATGGGACCAACATTATGAGACCCAGTGGTTCCCATTTGAAAGGAGGGGAAAGGTTTACAAAACGCACAAGAGTTTTAAAAGGACAATGGACTCAGTATCGTACATACATAGAGGCTGACAGTCTAGTTCCAGCGCAGGCAATATAGTGATGGTGTCAGTTCAAAGTGCGAAAGAAATTCTGCACAGATCACTAGTGATTAGGCAGGAAATATTTTTGTTTTACAATTTAAAGGCATGACGATAAACATGACACAATGGGATTCCAGAGAGTTGAATAGCTACTGTAACATTTCATAGCACATTTTCCTGTAAATGGAAATATTTAAACTTATAAGTTAACTTTGTCACTAGTCTTCCAACATTTTACCATAAAATTTACCTGGTATCCATAGTAGGACCTATAAAATCTTACATGTAAACTAACTGTCTAATTTGCAAAGGTGCTAAGCACCCATACCTTCACTAAAAAACAGACCCTGGATCACCAAATGCCTTTAAAAGTTAACTATTCTTTGCTTTTATTAGTTTGTCTTTCTAACCATAGAGATCAAAAGACAGCAACCCATAAAATGAATAATGGATTATACAGTTAAAACTCCACCTGAGCGTCCTTGCATGGGATATAGCCAATTCTGATAAATGTTCAAGGTATTGTATAGGATTTTGCTCAATATTAAGGGCAATGGATAGTTCACTGCTACATAAATCTAGATCTCAGAGATGCTATGCAAATCAGTGTCGGATTCCCTCAGCCTAAAAGGAGACAAAGCTCTCCAAAGATATGCCCTTTATTTTCATGCTGACAGTTTCCTTAAAACCTCTGCTGTAATGCATAGCTTGAAATGCAATTTAAATAAACTCAATAGCCAAGAGTGAGGTGCCACAGTGTAATTTGAGCAACAGAGCCTTAAATCCCTAACGATCTAATTAAAATTGAGTTAAAGAATTCTGTAGTTGACTTTTGCTTCCTCAGGTATCTCAAACTTAAAAAAAAATACAAAAGATTCAGTGTTAACACATTCCAGTGAAATACATTCAAACCACAATATATGGCATGCAATTTAGACTGAAATAACTTAGGAAGAGGGCAATGCAAGATTTCTAAATTTCTATAAAGTACAGAAAAGCAGCAGGTATTTATCTTTCTGATCGAACTTTATCTGTAGCAAGTAGAGCTGTGAGGAAAAAGGTCATTTTGTTTCACTGAGGATTTCAATATTTGGTTTCAAATTCAGAACTAAGAACAAAAAAATTTGAAATTCTCCATGAAAGAAGATGGAGCCCTGGCTTGCTCCAGGAAAGTCTGTCCGGCGGGCTGTCCCAAAGACGCAGACCCTGGAAGACCTTGGGTTCCCAAGGGGCCCAGCTGTTGGACTGTTGAGGCACTGGGCAGGCAAAGTGGCAGGAAAGGTCCAACAGATCTTTGTCAAAATTGAACTGTCTTTCACAAAATGTTTCAGTTTTGACAAATCAGCAAATTCTGATGCTCAATAGCTGTTACGGACAGTAGTAGTATAGATGGTTAAAGGCATACCAGTAGAAAGTGTTACAGATGATTAAAAAACATGGACATAAGCAACCTATTGACTCGTTGGTCTCCATAACAATGGATTAACCACTTATTAACCCTTTATAGACTGTTTATAATCTGAACCCTAGTAGAAATCAATCATAATTTGGGTCAAACTTTAAAGAAATTCCCATGGCAATATGGACACACAGCCCAAAACTTTCAAAGCTGTCTAAAAAAAATTGATACCCAATTTGTGTTAATTTTCAGAAGAACTGGGCATCTGACTCGGTGTCAAAAAAGAACAGAAAAAAGAAGCTCTCCATCTATTACACCCTCTCCCCAACCCCCACCCCCGCAATCTCCTGAGGGTGTTACATTTTCTAAGAATTCAGTTTAGTAGAGGTGGAGAAAGTGACAATTTCATAAAAGGAAGCTTCAGTTACCAAAAGTGCATTACTTTTATGTAATTGTATGCATTCACCACCCACGAGGGATAAAGTTGCTTCAGCATTGATTAAGTGGAGCTGATGGAGTTTTAGATACTGATTCTCATTTACAGTATGACCCTTTTACACTTCCAGACTGATGTAAAAGAGCCTTAGTGTAAATGAAAATCAGGTCTTGTTTCTTTAAGAAATCCAAATACTTGGAAGCCATTCAAAGAAAGCCCGTAGTTACCTCCTCTCTATTGTGAAGGGTTTACTAAAATGAAACTTCTATTTAAATAAATCCTTAACACCTACTTCTCAAAGATGCAGGGACCATTTTCTGAGTTGAATGAATCTTCATCTCATGAACTCCACTTATTCCTGTTTTTAATTACAGCACATGACCTCTCTGTAACTTGATGCAGTTTTGGATGCAAGGAAAATTTACAAAATATAAACTTTCACTTTTTAAAAAAAAAACAACAACATTGCTTTCTTGACAGATTATATCTTAAGTTTTTGTGATCCTGGGCACGTATATGCTAAAAGTTTCTAAAGGACATAAGTAATATTCTCTCTGTGATTATTTCTATACACATGTGATTTAAACCATCAAAGATATATTTGCATTTTATATTATTTATTGGTATTTGTAGTACAGTCAATAATCAGGATCCCATTGTGCTGAGCACTGGATAGGCATGTAGCTGAAAAGAAGAGAACCGCCCCTACCCTTAAAGACTTTATAATCTAAGATTATGATCTGATGTAGCAGGTGGATGAAAAATGCACATGGGGGAAGGAGGAACTAGGTAACCATGAAGCAAGCATAATTTTGTATAACAAGCTGTCGTCTCTCTGGCTCTGTAATGTATTTGTACTGTGTTAACATTACTTCCCACTCGGTGTTGCAATGGCATTGTAGACTGGGGAGCTCTTTCTTAACCCACATGCCGTGTACTGGCCATTATTTATCTGCAGCAGCATTGCTCTTAGTATTATTCATGCACCCAGATCCCGCTCCATAGATGAGAATCATTCTAGTTCTGAAACAGCATCATAGCTGAAAACCCCAAAGAGCAATAGCTTATAAAAATTGCTTATCTATTCCCCCATTTCCTCCAGAGTTAACAAATGAATTCACACAGTCAAACATAATATTGAAGGAAAGTTTAGGCAACAGAGTAAAAGAAAATGAAAGTAAAAATGCTCTAGAAAGACCACCCAACACAATTATGAGTAATGTTACAAATTAGTATGTCAGGTTATCTGCACCACAATGTACTTGTGAAACATGCTGCAGGTACAAATCTTACGATACACTCTCCAAAACAGATTGACTTGCCAGACCCATCCTCGTAATACAATCAGGTCTCAGCAACATCTGGTAGTTTCTTACTTAATGTCCCAAAGGAGACAGAACCTAATTATTATCCTTGTGATCTCCATTATTAATTATAATTACCAATATAATAAGGAGTTGAAAGCTCAGATCCATTGCATGTCCTTTTCTGACTTTGAGCCGTAATGGAACCCTTTCCCCACTGACAGACCCCTCCATCCAGTTTAGATAGAAGTTTTGAAGGAATTGCAAATTCTTGCTAACTGTGAGTGACCAATTAAGAGATGGAAGATTGGAGGCATAAAACACTATGAAAATCATAACAGTACTTACTTACCCTATTATCAGTATTTGCCAAGGATAATATTAAATCAATCTGTTTATTACTACTATTTCTGTTCAGTGTATCCTGTAGCTTTATTGACCTGTTCTGATTAATCCAATACATTTGTAATTTACTAGTCTATAGGAAGTAGGTGTATTTTGCAGATACATGATTAAGTGAAATAAATATTTTCAACTTTAATACCTTTACCAAAATTGAAAAACATAACTGCATGGGGCTGCTTCTGCTTCAATATAAAGCCCAAAATTTATAATGGATAGCCGTAAAAGGATGTTCCAGCCTCCATCCAATATGTGCTTATCTTAATGTAGGTGCAATTAATAAGAAAAACATAGAAAGCATGGTTGTGGTCTGTTGCATCGTGATAACATTATTGGATCCTGGAGCATTAATTAAGTCTTAAATATGAAGAGATGAAAGACTGCACACACAGAAAATGGGAAAGGCATCATAGATAGAAAGGCAGAAAAAGGGGGAGAGAGAGAGAGAGAAAGGTGCATTTAAAAAGAAGCCATGTGTTAACTTTTCACTCCCTCTTTGTGAATTAATTGCTATGCTACCCTCCATGCAACTAAAATTAAAATAGTAAAATATTCTAGCACACTGTACTATTACAGAAAGAGACCTGCAAGGCATTTTAATTCATTTATGTTATTATAGTCTTCATACACTGCTTTCTGCACCAAAACATGATAAGCTTTCTGTAGTGCCCTCTAGTTAATTGGTTGAGCAAATAAAAAATTTCCTTTGCAATCCTTCCCCCACCTTTCTTCTCAATACCAGACAGCTGTTACTAAACCCTGAAAAAAAAATTAAAGGAAATCCTACAAAGATTAAAAGCCCAGCAGGAATGATCCATTACTTCAATTTTTCCAATGGGCAAATATATTTTTAAATCCTGTAAACATAAATGGCTAAGAAGTAATTTATCAACAAGCAGCATGACCAAAGTCACATATGGACTAGAAATACCCAGAAAGGTCCCAACCCAGCTAAGGCTGGGAGAGGGGGAAGGGTCAGGGAAGGGCTTGTGATCCATCTCTAATGGAGCCGCACCATCACCAGGGCCAACCCTGGTGCAGAACATATGGTCTCAATGTGGATGGCCCTGGTCTCTCAGAAATCTGCCTGGTCTGAAGGTGACAGGGCTGCAAACCCTTATTTGTGGCAGGGTGAGCTGCTCCCTCCTAGATCCAATGATGTTGGGGGATTTCCAGAAGAATGTTTCATCTTGCAGGCTTTAACGTGGGAGGGGACAATATGGTCCTTTAGACTATTTTAACAGATATCTCACATAATTTCTACAGAGCCCTATTCAACACCTACAGAAAGTTACTAACTTCATTGTCTGTTACACCTTGTGGTTATTTTCCATAACAGGCAAAAAACAAAGGGATGGAGGTCGCAAACTATAGCATGTCTAGATGATTATTTCAGGACCCCTGCCTCTACCAGAAATGAGATTCTATTGTTGCTGGGTACATGGATCATTTCTTGACATCCTTGCTCAAACCTGACTCCTTCAACTGTGGCCTTCTGACAATCACACATTTACAGTCGGTGAAATCTGTTATAAATTATTAAGTTTTAAACTGACATTTGCCCCAAAAGAGAGAGAGAGAGAGTCCTGCTTAACAATGTGGAGACAACAATGGTCACATGAAATTATGTTTAAACTGGGACTATATGTTTAGCTCATGTCAGTCTTCTTTGACTTTTGCTAGATGGTGACACCTGTTATGAACGAAAGTGGGTTACTGATATTTCTTCTATAATTGAATAAGACATCACATGTTGACACATCATCTGTCAAAAACCACCTACCCCCCTCTCCTCCCTTATAGCCCATCTTCCCAGAAACAAAGGAAAGGAGATTGTTAATTTTAACCACCTGACATATGGCCCATCAGAATCACACATTTTTTGGAAAGACACATTTATGCCACTGTATGTCGCTATTCAAATAGTATAACCAGTTCATTGCTAAATACTCAATTTTACACACACACACACACCCTGCCAAGACAACAATTTAAAAAATAATTTGGGTTGTGGTCTAGCCAGTCATCAACTGCATTTCATTATTTTAAACCTTATCTACCCTACGGATTGCAAGTAAATTGACTAAGCGCTGTGCACTTTGGTCTTCCATAGTACAGACAGTTTTACAGAGAAGACAAGTTAACAAAAGACCACTCCACAAGATTTGAGATCAAGAACATTTCCCCATGTGAAAATTGGTTCTTTTGAGTAAAGAAACATGAATCATCCTACTCCAGCATTCCTCAAAATGTCAGACCAACATCCCAAGGGAGGATCTAACCTCTCCCTTAAGCAACCTTGGAGACAGATTGTTTAAAAAAAGGATAGCTCTCTTTTGCTTTTTTTGCATAGGACTCAGCTAAAGTAGAACGTGCTTCTGTACTGCCCAATTAACACCCTCTATTTTTTTTCCTCCATGAGGAAATGCTGCTTGATAAGTTAGCCTTACAGTTGTGTTTTTGCTCTGAGTGGCAGAGAAAAATAAATAAATAAAAAAAGTTTTCAGAAGTCCAAGGAGGACACACTGACTCAAAGATGTGAAGGAGATTGGAAGTTGACACTCTCTCACACCACACTTTCACATCGT
This sequence comes from Natator depressus, assembly GCF_965152275.1. NCBI lineage: Eukaryota > Metazoa > Chordata > Testudines > Cheloniidae > Natator > Natator depressus. The sequence goes on from NC_134259.1 coordinate 3,643,653, forward strand.
TCAGGGGAAGGAGAAAATGCTTTCCCTTGTCTGATGAAATGTTATTTTTCTAGTTCTAGTCAAAAGAACACAATGGAAATAAGAAATATCTAGTGGGCAGCTTTCATGCAAATATTTGTCAGTTACAGGCAAATTGTCCACTACCATCAAAATCAAGCTACAAATATTCTTAACATGAACTATCAAAACAGGAGCCTCATTAGCACAACAGGAAGGTCCAGATTTGAAACAAGATGCTCCCAGTTTGACAGTGTAGTAAGGATGTTTGGCGAGAAATGAATTCCCTTCCCATAATCTGATGAATAATACATACCAATAATTGTGACGGATTTAGTCAGAAGTTTGTTCCCAATACAGAGCAGACTTCATATCTCCTTTATATCTTCCCTCTTCGGTACATGCCATGACCTTCAAGTTTTGTGATTTGAGTATCTGGGCTCAAATGTCAAAAGGTTTGCGCAGTCAAGCCCTGAAAATTTGATGGCGGCAAGACTGGATTCACTATGAATTTCAGAATTAATGCAAGTTCAGTAAGGAGTTCGTATATCAACAACATTTCAGCATCCAGAAGTATTGGTCAGGGAATTAAGTAACCAAAATATTCTTAAGCAGACCTGAAAGGAGTGCCAAGTGAAAGCTGCAAGAGGATTTAGGAGTTCCACTGAATTTTCTCCTGGACACCCACGTAAATAGGGGATTGAGGGATTCAAAAATAAAACTTTGAAGAGAGAAATAGATAGAATAATACCAAGATAGCTTACTGAAGTTATGATATATATAAAATTGCCATTCTCCCATCTTTCCTTCCCCACCCACATTCCAATAGTTTGCTATTTCTTATTGAGTCATTGCCGTAACAACATGTGGCAAAATATTCTAAGCCAACACTGTTCTGTATCTGTGCTCCTTGAATTGCTAATAATTAAGTCTTTTGCACTGCAGTGGGCAGGGACCAATTCCCAGAGCTGCAGGGCCAGGGAGGACTATTTCAGTAAACACTAATATATTTCAAGCCTCTAGTCAAGTCCTTGGAGGGAAAAAAACTGAAGAGGTCAATAACCACCACTAACAGGGCTCCTCTGTGGTTTTTTGTTGTTGTTGTTGTTTGGGATCATTCACAGTAGATTACAGAAATGACCATTACTTTCTTTAAAAGTTACAGAAATGGCTGTTGAACATCTTGAAGTACCAGAAAGCAAGCGGCTTTAAGATTACAGTCAAGGAACCCGCTGTTCTGCTGACATATTGGATTCTAGACATAAGGGATTCTATTGTTTTGAAGACATTAGAAAATCTTAAAGAGGATTTAAATATGTAATTATAATTACCATGTTGATATAACAACATGTCATGTGCAAAACTCCCATTGACTTCAATGGGGACAGAATTTCACTCTTGAAATTTAGATCCTGATTGTGTATGGGTTTTTTTTGTTTTTTTTTTTGTTTTGTTTTAAGACCCCAATGTTCATTACTTCTAGTTAGTTGAATTAAGGTATTACGTAAAATAGGATCAGGGTCCAATGTGTTAGTGCTGTACAAATACATAGGAAGAGACCTATAGGAAGAGTCCCTGACCCAAACTGCTTATAGTCAAAATAGACAAGACAAGCAGGAGCTGGGAATCATGCCTCTCACAATGCTGTCCCTACATTCACCTTCTGCAGCCACATATCTTGGGCAGACTGATATTAGACATTTGAGCCTGCAATGACTGTTCAGTATCTCATTATTGATGGTATCTGTGCTGTTGCTGTTCCAGGTAGCATCAGGTAGCACTACAGCAAGAAACTGATGGGAACCATACTTAATAAGCAATATAATTCCTATTTTCCCCCTATTTAAAATGAGAGGATTGGGTCTAGTAAAAAGGTTTCTGGACGAGTAAGTTTGATCATGTGGGTCTTGTGAGCATCTGCACTTCCACTGCAAAGAAGAGCAATACACTTCAGGTACCCTTCTATTTTTATAAAAAAAATTCCCCCCAGCATGTCAAGGAAAATTACGGAGGATGGTATTTGGATCCATCCCCTCCAAACTCCAAAAGCATGACATTTCAGTTCAATTCCTCTACTGTTAAGAGACATGGTGCTTTATTAGCTGTAACAAACACCAACTTTCAGTTAGTATTTTGACAGATAAGGTGCCAATTATATTGACAGCTCTTCCAGCTGATGCCCAGCTGGGGTTTTGTCCTGCCTCACCTGCCACGCTTTTCATTAGCGGGTAAAGTGATGTCATGGGGAGTGACACAGTGAAAATCCCAAAGCTGATCCAGAAACATTCCCCTAATTCATGCATCTATCATTTAAAGCAGCAGCATATATTCCTGCCTTGGATATTTTGTCTAAATTTTTATTTCTATTAATGTACTATCTGCCAAGATACAAAACTTTGGATAAATCTCCAGGGAAGAAATATCAGCAGAAGAATCTTAAAGTGAAGCAGGATTGGTTTCTATATCATAATAAACACCCTACAAAGTGTCTAGAACCTTATTTTCCCGATATGGCTCAATATAAATAAATCTAATGCAATAATAATGAGATGGCACTAAGACTCGAATTCAGCAAACACTGGGACGTAAGTGTGGAAGGGATAAGGGTCTATTTTGGCCTAAGAGGAAGGATAGCTGCACTTCCAACTGGTGACCCTGCTCACTGGTTGGAAGCAATTGCTCCTTTCTTTTTAAGGAGGAAGAGCTGAAGGGAGTGAAAAGAAGATATAAACTAATCAGATAAAGATAGGGCATCTGTTGTTAAAAGGACCGTGTATAATGAAGGACAAACTGAATATACAGTATGGAAGAACAGATTACAGTGTGCGACTGTTCACCAGACTTTAGCATCTGATCCTGCAGGAAGATAATGAGAACTTTGCAGGTTAACTCAAAGGACATTGGATCAGGCCCTTCATACAAAATATATGACACAAATATGGAAACAGCCATACAGACAACAGTATCATATTTAAAGAAGAGCTTTACACACAGCAAATGAACAACAGAAAATCTGGCCCATATTTTTAGGTACCTAAAAGGCAGCTGAGCTCTTTTGAAATCTGGACCAGGGGGCCCCCATCATAATATTATTATTTGCATTATGGTAGCACCCAGGATCCTCTAGCTTGGACCAGTACCCCATTGTGCTAGGTGCTGTACAAACAGAATAAAAAACCTGTCCCTGCCCCGATGAGGTTTCAATCTACATTCCCAGCGGTAAATATAAGGTGATTACATTTTCAAGATGAGAGAGGCTGGAAACATGTACAATTGACACCAATTCACTTAGACTCACCAATACCTTAAACTCTGCTTCTGACTTTTCCCCAGTATACTTAACTACTGCTGTGCCCATGGTATCAATGTCCAGAATATATACAATTTTGAAACATAAGCCTCTCTCTATCTGAGCACAGTTCTGGAATGTGGCCTTTTTACAGGACACTAAAATACTGGAGCCTACTGCAAGTGCTGGACTTTATATTTTGTTCATGTGCTTCACGGGTAAACACCATTTGGAGGGGAATTAATCATATTTAATTTGCATTTTTCTAGGTTCTTCTTTTACTGGTCAGAAAATTGAGATATTAGCCATTAAGAAAATCAATAAGGGCCAGATTTTTCCACTTACTCACATTGAGCTGTACCTTATTTTGCAAATAGCCCCATTGATTTCAGTGGCACTACTTGTGAAGTAAGGTACTATTTAAAGTGAGCAAACAGAATAGCAGAATCTGGCTCCAAGCATAGAGTAGAGGTCAAATGTGCATTTAAAACTAGGTGTCCCAAAATAGCTCCTAAAAATATCTATTTTCCATATTACCAGGACAGGGAAAGGTAGCAAAAATAGATGACACTTCCTATTACTTGCAAGCTTCAGTGAAGTAGATCAGCTAACCCAAGTGTCCCCTGCAGACCTTTTCATAATCTCGGTTTTTGAAATAATAGGTGTTTCTGTGCTCAGTAGACAAAAGTTAAAGCTAATTATCACCATTTGGAAGCCTGGCATTTACTATATGTTCTTTCATCAATTAAAATGGTCGCTTGGAAGATATTCTCTCTTACCACCACCCCACCCAAAAGGAAGACAAAAAAGTCAAAAACAGAACTAACGGAAGAACTGGAATCTCCTCAGAAACAGTCACTCCATGAACACTTCAAGCATGAAACCTAGACTTCAATCTACCTCCTAATTTGATTCCACTGATTTCCATAACAGAAAAGCTAAGTAAAGTTTCTTCTTTAGCTCAATTTTCTCTGTATTACTTTGTATAGAGGGACAGGCATAGATTATTGCAGGAGAGATGGACTGGATTTGTGATGTAGGTTATCAGCGCTCAGGGGAGTTAGGGGCTGATCCAAAGCCCACTGAACTCAACTGAAAGTCAGTGGGAGTTTTTTCAGTTGACTTCAATGGGCTTTGGATCAACTCTAAAATAGGAGACCAAACCAGAATTAGGCTTGTGTTCAGAGAGAGTAAAAAAGAAAGTAGCATCAGTTCTCACAGTCACAGAATTCGGGATACAGCTGATGAGCTCAGAAGATGTGTTACACATTTCTTGACCAGCGTAGCCCAGTGGGCCATCTTACCTCTATTATATTCACTGCTTTGCATTATATCCTGCTTTATTTTATTCAGCAGTAATGTAAGGAACCTACAGGCCTGTAGCCTGTAAGACATCGGCTTCAGCAGTTAGCATGAGGCTTGAGGCCGATGAACTTTGGCATAGATAAACTTAGGTAACCCATACGTTTTGGGGAACTGGAAGTAGAGTACAGGGGGGAATTTTGTCCATAATGACATCGGACAACTACAGAACATGAACTGACACCAGCTTCTGGAACGTTTTGGATGGATCATCCGACTGCAAGAGCGCCATGGCAATGAATTAACGTATATGATAATGAGTTAAAATCATAAATATACTAACCTATAAAAGAAGGAGTCCTTAACATTGGTAAGGGGAGGAAATACAAATAAGGAAGACGGGAGAAACCCCTAATGAATATGGATTAGACATGGTAATGGCAGCATAACACATTATAAAAGCAGCATCCCAACTTGGGGCAGTAGGAGAGACAGATGTAGGGGAGGGGCCAGAATGATGGCCACTGGTGAGGATGAGGAGGGTGGAAATGATGAGGAAGATAATGGCTAACATTTCAAGTTTTTCTGCAAGGGATGGTGAGAGTACGGACGTTCCGATGTACGTTCTGTATTATCTCTATCTACCTTACTGAGTGAGAGCGTGCGTGACTTTGCTAAACGTATTAATAAATTATATATTTGTCAATATAAAAGAGTTCCTATAGTGAGAGTGTTGCACCTGTGCACATCGGGGTTCCCAACTATAGAATAATTTTAACAACATTGGGCCTGATCTGAGGACAAGAACCTGTTGACCCTCAAAGTGATAACGGGAAATTCTTATTCATAATCTATAGATCAGGCTACACCAGGAAAGGATGTCAAGGGAGTTGGTTGCCCAATTCTCATTTTAAATGGAGTTGAGACACTAACTCCTATAGGCTCCTTTGAAATTCCCAGCCAACAAGCACTGCTCCAAAACAAGGAACAACAACAACTGGTTCTGGTAGCAAGGGGGGGTCTCTACACAGTTGCAGTATTAAGATTTCTGAGCATGGCACTAGGGTGAATATAACGTGGAAAGCAAAGACGACCCGAGAGAAATTACAAAGGCACTTACAAAGGGAATACATTAGATCTAACTAAATCCAGGCACTAGCCTATTTGCTACCCTTCTTCATTAGTGCTTTGTAGTTCCGGGCGTGAAAAGAAGCTAAGTCTTGATTGTGATAAGACTTCCTCTTGAAATGCATGTCCTCTACCATCATTAAAAATAATAGACAATCTTACTATCTAAAGGATTTAATAGGTAGCTCTCTGCTCAGGATTAGAAGCATCTGCGGCTCTTGTTCTGCAGACTGGTAGAGACGAACTTTTATGGGGTGACCCACACTTTCTAGGTTAGGGGTTTCAAGTGTGTCCTGCTGCCAAGCATAGCCAGTTGGTGGGCTGTACACATGGCAACTCTAGGAGCCTGCTCCAAAACCCACTGAAGTCAATGGGAGCATTTTATTTTATTTCAGTGGACTTTGGATAAGGCTCTAGAAGTTTATTGTTAGTCCTCGCGATATACTAACACTGCGCATTATACCAATGGCAGATTGGGAGAGGAAAGGATCAAATGAAAGAGGAGCAAGAAGAGGGGGAAGGCAATAGAAATGAGGTTTTTGACACAGTCTAACATGACATCTTCTTAAGCACACTAGGAAAATGCGGTGATGAAATTACTATAACATGGGTTGAAAGTTTGTCCTTAAAAAGCAGTTATCAATGGTTCACTGCCACAGGGAGGAAGGGGAAGTGGGGGAAGGAATGTATATAATGAGGCTCTGGGTACTATTCAGTGTTTTCATCATTTGGATAATGGAGTGGAGAGTATGCTTATAAAATTTGCAGAGGACACCAAGCTGCGGGGGTGGAGGGGGTGCAAGCACTTTGGAGGACAGGATTAGAATTCAAAATAATTTTGACAAATTGGAGAATTGGTCTGAATTCAACAAGATGAAATTTAATATAGATAAGTATAAAATACTTCACTTAGGAAGGAAATATCAAATGCACAACTACAAAACTGGGAATAACTGGCTTGGTGGTAGTGCTGCTGGAAAGGATCTGGGAGTTATAGTGAATCACAAATTGAATGTGAGTCAACAATGTGACACAGTTGAGAAAAAAGCCAATGTCATTCTGGGGTATATTAGGATCATGCTGTTATATAGCAAACAGGACTGCACCGGGAGTTCCAACTCAGAACCTTAGACCACACATCAGGAAACTGAGGAATTGCTGCAATAACAGCAGGGAAAACTATCCCATCACTTAAGTGCTCTTAGCAATTTTGTGTATGTCTGATGTTTAGTTATGCTAAGCCCATATCAACTCACACATTTCACACTGGGAGTTGACAGCAGAAAAAAAATTATGCTGATCACCATAGTCTCATTAATAATTTACAAAGCCTTTGCTCTGGATCTATACTCTGCCTGAGCCAAAGGCATTTTCACTCCTTTAAAAGAAAAAGAAAAAAAAAAGAGTACATAGGGCTTTTCCCCTTTATCAATGCAACCTGATCCTAAAAAGAACTTTTAGAAAAGTCTCGAAGACATTGTTTTTGGCTTACTTTTAATAAGCAGATGCTGTTAAACAAAAATCTATTGCAATGGACATCTGACTCACCAAGACAGAGACAGATGGCTAACCCCTAATGTACTATTTATCTGTCTATTTACCGACTTATTTGGTCTCAATCATGGTAGTACCTCCCAAAAGAATGAACAATAATGAAATCTCTCTTTTTCTCTTCACTCTGCCAGGAAGAGGGAAGCTTGATGCTTTTTAAAAACACACATTCAAACAATTGCAAGATTTGCATGAAATAATCATGGAACCACAGAAAAAATATTTCAGTAAATTATCTAATCTATATATATTTTTTTAAAATCCCACTGGTGGTCTGCGATTTGATTTTTTTGTGTGCATAACACCAGATTAAGTTTGCTAAATTTGTGACAAAAACAAAACTTTTAGCATCTCAAAAAGCTTGCATCCATATTTAATATGATTTTCCTGATTAATGGCAGGCATATTTGCTTCCAAAATTTCCCCAGAACTTCCTAAAACCAACAGCATTTAGAATTATTTCAGGAGAAAGGATAATACTTTCAGACAGGGATGGTCTTGTGGTTAAGGGACTCAGATCTCGGTTTAATCCATAGCTTTGTCACAAACCGTGTGTGACCTTGGGCAAGTCACTTGATATTTCTGAGCCTCAGGCTCCCCATCTGTAAGATGGGCATAATGCTATTTCTCTTCTCTTGCTCTTTGAGTTGTCTGTTTATATTGTAAACTCTTTGACCCATGGACTCTCTCTTGGTACATCTATGTACATCACCTAGCACAATGGGGCTCTGATTTTGGTTGGCATCTCCAACTGCTGCTGGAATACAAATAAATAATAAACAAAATATAGACAGAGAGAAACATACCACTTTAGAGCAAGCAGATAGATACAGCTCAAAACAGGTGAACCTTTTCAATCAGAGATTTTTTTTTAAGGCTATGAATATACAGCCACCCATTTTAAATTATTATGATTTGTTTTGTAAATTAATTAATATACAGATGATAGGATCCTTTTAGCACAGGATTATCAATACTCTAAATTTCATCCATATGTTTCTGGAAGTGTCCCATGTTCTAGGACTTAAAAGATGGAAAGTCAGTCATAAAACCACTTTGATTCTTTTAACCAAGGCAAAGTAATTGACATTTTAAAAATATGTATTTACATGAGACTTAGGAAATACTGCTTTAATAGTTAAATTTGTGCACATAGTACAATTTAAAAATATGAATTGTTTTTCCACATGGAAGAACTTGAAATCATGAGCAATATGAAAGATGCACATGCTGCACCCCAAAGCTGCTTCAGTGAGTTTAACTCCACTTTACATATTATCTTCACCATGAACTGAGAAACAAACTGAAGGAAAGCGAGCTGATATGCATTGCACATGACCCCGAGCTAAATATTGCCTTCCTTACGGAGAAGTCATAAGGCTTAAGGGTTTTGCACAGAGTGGGGAACAACTTGTAAACGCTTGACCAACTAGGTGAAATCATGGTCTATCAACAACCGGCTGATGCATTTAGCCTGTTCACCCGCAAGGCCCATTTCAAAGAAATAACAAATGCTCTTGGAGTCAATCAACCTGCAACATACCTTTATATATCTCAATACAGCCTGTGGCAGATTGCCGGCACTACTATGAGGGGTCTCGCGCTTTCTCTTCTTGGGGGGCGGGGGTTCGGGACACCGTTTCTTGCCCCTGAACTGGGGTATTAACTGCCCCACTAGTGTCCTAGAGGAGGGGAGTGGAGAGGGAGGGAGCCAGGCCCGCCCTCTACTCCAGGTCCCAGCCCAGGGGCCCTAGGGATAGCGGTAAGTCACTAGAACTAGCGGTTCCTTCCCCTGGGCTACTTCCCTCTCCTGCTCTTCAGCTTGTGGGGCTTCCTGCCCTCCCTCTGCACAAACCAGGTGTCCCTTTACCTAGGGTCTTGGTCTTCTCAGCCCACCGCAGCACTTCTCCAAACTCTCCTCTGCTTCCCTCCAAACTGCTCTCTGCTCCAACGCCAATCCACTCTGCTTCAACTCCTCCAAACTGCTCTCTGCTCCAACACCAATCCACTCTGCTTCAACTCCTCCTCTTGTCTGATTGAAGCAGGGCATTTTTAATCATGTGACTGGCTTCAGGTGCTTTAATTGGCTTCAGGTGCTTTAATTAATTTATAGCAAACTTTCTTCCCTCTACAGGGAATAAGGCTCCCTTCTAACACTCTCCTGCTGCTGCCCTCTGGCCATGCTGTATCACAGTACACACACACACACACACACACACACACAGGTCAATTCCTTGGGCTAGCAAATGAAAGCAAGCTGTTTCTTGACTGAGCCCTATACTACCAAATATGTACAAACAAGTTCTCCATAACTTTTAAGACAAGCAATGACGATGACAGGGCATTACGCAGACATGATGTGCAAACATCCTATGAACAATACTGGCTTTTTGTATTTGCAAGATGCTAAAAATGGCCTGTTATCTAGCTGCAGTTTGACTCAATTGCTCCCTCCTCTCCTATGAAAAACACTATTATTAATCTAATATGTCTATCACTCACCCACTCTGTGATTGAAAGGACTTCTGTTCTAAGATTTGAAGACTTATTTGTCAAGTCAGAAAGCTCATTTTAGCCTTTCAGCTAGCAATGGTGTCTGAAAAGGCATACATAACTTGATGAACCCTAGAACATGACTGAGATCTTGATACAAGGGATTTGCGGGATGGGGAGGGATGTGGAGTAAATGACTTAATAAAAATTAGAGATGGAGAAGACCTACCGGAGGTGGAGAAGTTTTATGGGATTAGCTATATTATAAGCATCTGTATGAAACAGACATGTCTCAAACACCAGGCCACACCACTATCAAGACTATTTATATCACTCTCTTTTTTGCCAAGTCTTTTCACAGGCACATCTAAAGCAGATATGGAGATCAATGGCCAGACATGGAAGAGATAAAGTCTTAAGTCTTGTCTACATAGGAAAATGGGATAGATTTAACTAAATTGTTTTAGCTGGTGCGAGCTCCTTGGGTGGCTACTCTTATTTCAGGAGTGTCATGTACCAGTTTAACTGAAGTCAGTTTCTTAATCAGCAGTGTGGATCCATACTGCATTGTGAGAGATTTACTCTTCCAGTTGTGTCCACAACAACTTAACTAAATCAGTTTCTAACCATCAAAGGGATGTAAACCGCCACCCCACTGATTATCAACAAGAGTTATATGCATGCACCCAGTATCACACTATCCACTTCATCGACAAACACCACCTTTCATTCCTGAGGCACTTCATTCTTCAGTCAATAGCTGTGAAATACACATTGGGACAGGATCATTTCATCTGCCCCTGAAATGCATCCACATATGGGAAGAAACCTGTTTCCTGTTTTTCAGTGCACAGCAACTCTGCATGACTATAGGATAGAAATTGAAGAGTACCATCATATCTAATAGAAACTGCAAAAGGAATCATGCAAATGGCTCCACCAGAAAACCACTAAGTGCCTAACAATATGGAGGGCTGCCCAAGCACATTCAACTCCCATTGCAGGTACTGGGAGCTCAGCACAGATTTGGGTGCTTGGTGCTTACTTTACTTCTTTTTATCATATTCTCTAGTTTATTTTTCTCCTTTAAATGCAACTTATTAACCTCTGTAAAACTATTAGAATATACATTTAATATAAATATTCAATTACCTTAAATATATTTATATATAATACAAAAGAAACACACACACACACCATGTGATATACAACTCGTGTGCATATGATCATGTGCATTTACATATACACACTCTTTCTCTAGGCCACATCCTCACCTGGCGTAAATTAGCATAGCATATTGAAAATATCCTTGTCTGGTGAAAATCTGCTACCTTGATTTCAGTGAAGCTACTTTGCACCAGGTGAGGATGTGGCTGGGAGAGGGGAGGGAGGGAGAGAGAAAGAATGCATATAATCACATATACACAACTCATTATCTGTATTTAGATGTAATATTGGCATTGATGTTGAACTTGACACTGAATCTGAAACCTGCCAGAATCTCCATTATGTGATTTAAACCTGTTTGAGTATAATAAAGAAGTGAGAGAATCTGCCTGAATTCTACATATCTAGCTGTAGATGGATAGTCTCCAATTACTCCAAAAGCTGTTTTGTCAATGTGAGAAGAATAAATCAGAGAAGATGCATTTCACCTTTAGGAAAGCCAAGCAATCAGCTCATTCATCATCTTCCATCAGTGAAAAAATTAGTAAATAGCTACAGAATAGGAGTCGATAAAATGTGCTTAAATACAATCCAGGCTTTTACTTGCTGTGCTTTTAATTTGGTAAATAAATGCCTTCCGTTGGGCACACACCCTAGAGTCTCTGCAGTGACGTGGATTAAGTGCTCTGTTAGCACTGAAGTGCTGAATGGATCTCCGAGGTATAGCTAACTATAATGGCCTTGAAACATTCAGCCTAAATCTCCCTGCTGTTTAATTTCAAACATTAAAAGGTGCATGTGGGGGTAACAAAACTCTGGAGTTAAAAATATTACCCTTTTTATGGTTTTATTTAGTCTGTTAACTGTACAAATAAGAAGAGTGTCTTACAGGCAAGAAATACAAGTGTAATAATATCTGAGAGTCTGGTAGAATATATTGTTAATTAAGTTGAGTTTAGCCCCAAAAGGCGCACACTTTTTTGTTTTTAAGAAAAGACTTAATTAAGAATAAATATCAGGAAAAGAAATAGGTGCACACACACATTAAATCGAATGGGTGGGAAGAGAAGGGGGTTATAACTGCAGTCAATGGAGACCATTCTTATATTAAGTAGGGGTTTCTCATCTAGTGAGCTTTTTCATTGACTAGTTTTGTAAGTAATGTGTATTGTACGGTGCATGCTTATTGAGTTTTTATCCTGCTGATATAAAATCTAATTCCTTTCCACCATAGGAAGAGAATGAAGCAGCAAAAAGCCATGTGTGCTAAAGACTGGATTTTCCAAAATGCTCAGCGCCCGGGATTGCTGCCAGACTTTTGAAAGTAGCTCAGCTCCCATTTCAGAACCAAAATAAATGGCCAGATTTGCAGGCAAACTTGGTGGGTGGGGAGCCTTTTTGAAAATCTGACTCCCAACAGTCACAATGGGAAGTGCTAGGTGCTGCGTACTTTGGAAAACTGGGTTCCTATTGAGGTTCCTAACTGGAAGCTGGGCTCTTGAAAATCTGGCCCCAAGTCCCTGGCCTTGCAAAAACTGATGCACATGTACCAGTTTCAATGCAAGTAATTCTCTTGAGCTGAATAGGACTACTCCTGCACCAAAAGTTAAGCACATGCATAATCTTCGCAAAATAAGAGCCTGAAATTACTAGCAATCACTCCCTTAGGGTCAGAATCTGTGAAGTACTGAACTCCCTTCATTCCAATTGCAATAAATAGTAGCTGAAGGTGCTCAGCACCTTTTAAATGTCACTGGCAGCCTGCAGTGATGCTGAGGGGCCATAGGGTGGTGAGAAAAAGAGAGAGAGAGGGTTCAAGAAGTTGCACTGTGTTGGAATGAGAAGACGGTCAACCCTGCATGCCCAGGTAGAATAGCTCTGAGTGACTCCAAAAACAGTCACAGAGGGAGGGAGGGAGGAAAGGAAGCAGTCTGGGGTGAGAAAGATATTTAAAACTATTTTCATTTTTTTAAAAATGGTCGGCAAAAATAAGGGAAGATGCTGCCAAGTACAGGTGGCTCCTTGAGTGAATACATACAATTGTTTTAAGTGTGATGTTGAGCTTTTGCAAGAAATATGACCCATTATGCATGAAAGACACTACCTGTAGACAATACATACACAGCTGATAAGTAGTTTTATTAGCACTATGAGAGATTGTGATGGAAGACTTGTGTGCATTTAACACCAATTTATTTTGAGACGGGGTTGGCAAAGCTGCTAGACGTATGCTATCTGTAGATTTCTGCTTTCTGGCATGAAATGACCTGTACTATTTTTACTAATGTTATGCATCTAAGGTCACTGCTTCCTCTCCAGCCTTCTCCCTGAAGTGTTAGTCACAGTGCCCAAAGTCTACACAAAGGCAGTCAAGTGCCAACATGCCACAAGTTATGTTAGAGAGGGGAGGCAATAAAACCAACCGCTGCAGCATATTCTCATTTTGGAAAATTAAACTTTGATGGATTTGTTTCACACTACAGAATTGCATTTCCTCTTTGCATTCTATACTAGAGCAAGGGCAGAGAGAGCACGACTGACCCTACAGGTGAGAGGCTTTTTCCTGGCTCAGTAAACACAGCTGCATGTACAAATTAAAAACAAACAAACCCAAACAAAACCCTACACCACACACACAAGATAATGAGAAAGAAGGAATTACAAGTGACAGATATCCGTTAGTCAATGATTACACTACCGGTAGGTGCTCATATACAATGGTGATGAGGAGTTTATACGAACCTATGCAGAGTAGAGTAGAATAGATATCTTACTTTGCCTTCAGATAGCACAGTTGGGCAATCAATTAACCATACTGCTTCTCCAAAGTTAGGTACATTAAGGAATGGGAAGGTGGTTTACTTTGTCTTTGGAGACAGCAGGGACTATACAATATGCCTAATATCCTCTCCTGCTATGCTAAATCTTAAATATTACAGAACTCATCACCTGGTGCACAAAGTCTAGTAGATACAGCACTATTTCAAACTAATTTATCTGGGAGGTGCTCAGATAATATTGTCAAAACCCTAAGATGATGGCTAGATTCCCAGTCTCTACGGGGAATATAGTTGTATGAGGTCTTGGCTCTTTGCTACAAGATCTTTATGAAGACACGCGGCTCAGCCTCTTACCAGGCCTGATCCAAAGCCACTGGGAATCTTCTTCATTGACTTCAGGGGGATTTGAATCAGAACTCTAAAGATGAGGCACCTTTGAACACATTGTGGAAAGTATGTATTTTCCCTAGTCCTACAACTTGCTGCAAATTAACTGTTCTACATGTACTCTGATTTCAACATAAATACTGTGGACAGCTACCTTTCTTGATCTGGCTGTTACCACAGAGCCCAGTTTGTGACAGTACAAGTGTTACAATGATGCTATGAGTTACTAAGACAGATTCAATTGACAACCACCCCCAGAAATTCCGGTTGTGCCTGAATTAATTTCAGTGAAACTGGTCCCATAAAACAAAAACAGCCCATGGAAATGATGGAGCTGTTCAAAATTTAAAGATGTCAAAATTCAACACCAAAATCAGGAAAAAAATTTGTTGAAATGTTTGCATTTTCCCCTTTCTTCAACGTGCTCTAACACTCGCACACTTTTTTGCTTCAAAGAAGAAAGACATTATTTTTTTAAAAAAGGAGGACTTGTAGCACCTTAGAGACTAACAGATTTATTTGAGCATAAGCTTTCGTGAGCTACAGCTGAATGCATCCGATGAAATTAAAGGAAATTTTGAAAAATGAGGAGTCCGGTAGCACCTTAAAGGCTAACAGATTTATTTGGGCATAAGTTTTCGTGGGTAAAAAACCCACTTCTTCAGATGCATGGAGTGAAAATTACACAAACAGGCCCAAATAAATTTGTTAGTCTCTAAGGTGCCACAAGTACTCCTTTTCTTTTTGCGGCTACAGACTAACACGGCTGCTACTTTGAAACCTGTCATTATTTTAAAACTATTTTAGTTCAGCTAAAATACTTCAGGGTTAGTTTAGTTCTAAAGTTAGTAAACACGCAAACGGAGAAAATCTTGAGTTCTGTGACCCCTCCCTCTATATCCTGAAATGCTTCTCTCACATGTACATATAGCTACAACATCACGACGAGCATTTCTATAGAAAGTCATCCTATGGTGAGTATACCTCATTTCTCTCCCTGCCTAAAGCTACGCGTACACCGGAGCTGGAAGGTGTCATTTTCAGCTCAAGGACGTATACCAGCATTAGCTCTGATTGAGCTAGTGCGCTAAAAATAGAAGTGTAGCCGAGGCAGCACAAGCAGCAAGAGGGGCTAGCTGCCTCCAGTACAATCCCATCTGAGATTTTAGGCACCTACTTGGGGCAGCTAGCCACTTGTGTTGCTGTGACGACACGGCTATTTTTAGCGCACGAGCTCTATCGGAGTTTCACTGGTCATTTTATGAAGCCCACTTCTAGAGTTCCAATGAAATACGTGAAACTTTCTCTATAAATTCAGTATTTTCCACACTGGGGGGAGAGGGGGGAAATTATCCTTAAAAAAAAAAATCTGCATTTCCATTTTCTTATAGTGCTTGCAGATTCCGTACTCATCACTCACAAATGAGCTGGAATTATGGGCACTTCGAGCAGAGTTTCATTTTTTTCACATGGTCTCCAGTGACGCTTAGCAATGCAATATATGAAACATACACACTGTCAAGCCCCATTGGGAAAAGCCACAAAAGCATCAGTGGGGAGGGGGGAAGGGAGGAAAAAAATTGCTTTAGCGAACTCTAATGAGATCTTTCTAGCCCCTCACCCAAACTTCTAAGAGTATCAAAGAGATTTTTAAATGGTTTAAAAAAATAAATCCCCCAAAAGTGTGAACTGGAACGCAGCTAAATATAACAATAACCTGACAGTATTAGAACATTTAACATGATTCCACGTCATTTTACTGTGGGAGCTTTATCCCTATCAGATACCATCCATCCCTTTGTTATATCTAATCATCAAAGGAATCTTGCTTCCTTTCCTTAATTTGAGGCACCGGATTTCAATATCTAGCTAAGGTATTTATATGCTTGCCATTACCTAGGATCTGAGCACGTCTCAATCTTTAATGTATTGTTCTCACACTGTTCCTGTGAGGTTGGGCAGTGCTATTATCCTCATTTTACAGATGGAAAACTGAGGCAAGAAGAGACTACTTGACTTGTCCAAGGTAATGCAGGAAATCTGTAGTAGAACAGGGAACAGACCCCAAGTCCCAGGCTAGCACTCTAATCCCTCTGTCATCCTTCCTCCTAATAGGGCAGGTGCTCAGCCCTTTCTGACCATCAGGCCCCTTTCCAGGACACAAAATCACTAGTCACTTTTGAAAATCTTGGCCTACTTAAGGAATAGAAAACCATCCAGTAAGTGTCCAATTTAAAAGGTATAGGGAAATAGGTCAGTAGCTGGTATTTAATTAGATTTAACATTTAAACATTTCCTCAGCTAAGAAATTTGATGAGCAGTTTAATTGGCATGACTTAGGATGCTGAAGAGCTGATTGTGAATCAACCTTTTCATTGTACATGAACATTGCATCTCACAGAATGTAGTGATTAGAAAGTAAATACTGATAAGCCTATTTGTTGCCGCAGCGCATGTTATATTTGGTAGGGAGCAAGGGGTGGAGGGAGGATTCTTCTGTTAATATTGGTTGCTGCAATCATTCCGTCTCATCTACTTTCTCTAAAAATTTGCTCAGCTACTTACTATCTTTGCATGACTTCCCCCACAGAGTAACTAACAGTCACATGAGCAGTTTTCTTTTTCTTTCCTCTTACTTCCTCTTCAACCATTTGGTGTAAATTGATCTGCAGAGATACAGGATTTATTTATTTTTGTCCATGAGATTTTCCTGGGAAATGCCAGAGTTCAAAAGTAGAAGATACTTGATGGCTGCAGAGAGGCTTCCGATCACAAGAAAAGCCTGTTTTAATACATTACCATTGGGTTTCATTAGCTGAGTTTTTCAGAATTGTGAAGAGCATGGTTTTGTGGGGACCCAGAAGCCCTGAGTTTAGTTTGTGGCCATGCTAGAGATTTTCTGTATGAGCCTTGGTCAAGTCACTTAATCTGTCTGTGCCTAAATCCTACATCTGTAAAAATGGGATAATAATGACCTCTGACCCTGGCCTATATAGATTACAAGTGCTTTGTGGCAAGGTCTTTCATTTACCTATCTGTACAGTACCTAACACAACAGGAACACAATTTCAGATGGGGCCACTAGTGACTATATTTTATTATATATTATTAATTTATTATTATTATTATTAAATGTTAATGATTAGTTCAGGCCTAACACAAGGGAAGAGACACTGTAATTAACTGACTGGTGCATCCTTCATGTATTTCTTACGCTTAAACAGGATTCATAGCTTCCTGTTCCACAGAGGAGCATACCACTGGAAAAATATGCATGTTTGACCTTCCAATATGGGCTCAGTATCTGAACATATAATTTAAATTATTTCCCCCCCTAAAATAATGAAAGATTCTCTCTCTCCCTCAAAACCTCCTCTCCTGCTGTTCCACAGAACCACCCCTCTCTGCCTTGTGCTTTAGGAAAGAGATAGATAATAAGACAGTACATATCATCATGCCACTATATAAATCCACGGTGCACCGACATCTTGAATACTGTGTGCAGTTCTGGTCACCCCATCTCATAAAAGATATATTAGAAGTGGAAAAGGTATAGAGAAGGGCAACAAAAATGATTAAGGGGATGGAACAGCTTCCACATGAGCAGAGATTAAAAAGACTGGGACTGTTCAGCTTGGAAAAGAAACAATTAAGCAGGGATATGATAGAGGTCTATAAAATCATGACTGGTGTGAAGAAAGTGAATAAGGAAGTGTTATTTAACCCTTAATATAACACAAGAACCAGGGTCAATTAAATTAATAGGCAGCGGATTTAAAAACAAAAGGAAGTACTTCTTCATACAAAGCACAGTCAACCTGAGGAACTCATTGCTAGGGAAACTATAACTGGGTTCAAAAAAGAATTAGATAATGTCAAAGTCTACCAGCCAAGATGGTCAGGGATGCAACCTCATGCTCTGTACCTCTAAGCCTCTGACTGCCAGATGCTGGGATTGGAGGACAGGGGACGGATCAATTGATTAATTCCCATATTCTGTTCATTCCCTTTGAATCATCTGGTACTGGCCACTGTCAGAAGAAAGGATATTGGGCTAGATGGACCATTAGTCTGGCCAAGTATGGCCAATACGTTCTTTCCCCTCAGTGACCTACTCATTTGTTATTCCCTGCCCTCCCAACAAGAAATCACATACTCAGTATTTCAGCAGGTTTTTGAGAAAGGTAATACTGCCCACCTAACTATTTAAATAGGGAAAGCTAAACATGGACGCTACTAAGAGAATCACCGGGGCTACTCCAATTTGTTTCTTAAACATCACATTTTAAGGCAGTGGTACTATAGCTGTGAAATATCACCTCCTGGCAATGACACAGTAGGCAATAAAACCCCTCCTGTCCTGAGGATAACAGTTAAGAAAGGGGGGAATACACAAAGAGTGAGTGTGGAAGAGAGAAAGCACACAAGAGTTATTGCCTTTTATTAATATTCACTAGTACAAACTGGGGCATGCACAGGCATTTTTCAAGCATCATAAATGCTCCTGGCATCCCAGGATGGTACTGGAATGAAATAGTAGCAGTGGTTTCACATATCTGCAGAGTAACCACAGCGTCTCCAGTAGAAACTGCTTCCCTTGGGGCAGCGAGATCTGTAAGTAAACAGCGAAGTTGCAGGGGTTGCCTTAATAAAATCTTGAGATTATTTCTGAATTCACGGTTATGGACACTGACCACAGGCAATGAGTCAGGAATAATAGAAGGAAAATAAAAGCAATACATACATTAAAGAGAAAGTATGCTTGGACAACAAGATATCTGGCACTAGCCTGCTTCTCTTACTTTCCCCTCTGCCTGGAACTCCCTCCCCAAAAGCCTGAGGCCACAACACCTCCCTTAGGTCCTTGCTAAAAACCAACTTCAAGGACTCTTATAAAACAGTTATCTATACTTTGTTACTCTCAAGCGTCCTGACTTTCAGAGCAGCTGAGCAACCCCTACCTCAGCTTCAACTCAACTGGTGCTTGATACCTCTGAAAGTCAGCAACAGAAGCAGCTTCTCAAGAGACCACATGAACTTAGTTCTACTTCTGTACAGTGCCTAGCACTGTGAAGTCCTGATCCATGACTGGGGCTCCTAGGCATCACCACAATACAGTTAACATCTCTGTGCCTTGGTTTCCCCATCCATAAAGTGGAGATAATCACACATACCTTTCTTTGTAAAGCACTTGGAAATCTCCTGATGAAGAGCACTCAGCGAGAGCTAGGTATTCATTATTAATTATTATTACTAATTAACAATAGTAAGACCCCCCTACCTTGTTCTTTTGCTTCTCCTATCTTCCCTGTGAAGTCGTATGCTCCTCTCCTCATATTAATAAAAGGCCAGATTGGCACGAATTCAGCATGAGTAAGGAAGGCGCAAATTCCTCAAGCAGCATCACTGATTTCATTAGTACTTTGAGGGACAAGGCCTTAGTAAATTAATAACATTCTTATTCACGATGGGCAAACACTAACTTTTTAAGAGCTTTTTTGACTGACTATATTTTAAAGACTTCAGAATTTTGCACTCAGTCCTACAAGGTGCTGACACTCTGGTCTTTATCCATTAGACCACTGAATTACATGCATAGGTTTAAGCACATGGGACTAGTTATATGATTAAAGTTAAGCATGTGCTTAAGTACATTTGTGGATCGGGACCAGAGTGCTCAGCATCTGGTAGGAGTAAGCCTTTTGTCACACATTATTGACCTCCACTGGTAAACAGAGCTTATGGAAAATGTTAAACTCCCATTGGTTTAAATTGTCTGTGCTATATTTCTGGTATCTCTTGTTCTCAGACTTTGTCCTCTGTTTGGTCCTTATTATACATAGAGGCTGGCCCATTCTCTTTTGCACTGACAATCTCACTGCCAACAAAACCATTGGTTACTTCTTGTAGTTTGTGCTGTAGTAAAGTTGAAATACAACATTCCGGTTTGACCCTTAAACTGTTCTTAAAAAAAAAAAAATCCTGCTGCACTGTTCAATCTTATGGTACCCTTGACATGGGCAGATACTGCAGGACACAAATACAGAAAAGAATATTAATAAGGTAAAACAAAAGGAATTTTTAGCATGGGGGAGACTTATGTATATATTATATTGACCCCTTGCTTCAAGCTAAATAAGACCAGCATTCTGTATTGATGCATCCATTCTATGTTCTATAGTTTTTCTGCACACTAACTATTTTCAAACAGATTTGCTGTAGAAACTAAAATCAATCGTGCAGGCAGAGGTTCTTCTCCACATCAATCCTACTTAAAAAGAATACCAAATCCTCAATATAAGTGACCTGAGTAAGCCCTTCTAAGAAGACTGATATTTAAAAATAAATCTATGGCACAGGACTCCCAAACCTCGCTTAAGTAAAATGGAGTTCTACGTTTGTTTTCTTCTTTTTTTAAAAAGAGAACAAACTATAAACATGCATCAGTCAGGAAAGAGTGACCTTGTTATCCAGCACTAGAACAATCTGCACTACTTACACATCCACACATTTCACAAAACCCTTTTTTGCTATATACCACCCTGCATTTTCCAACCAGCTCACAATGTACGAATGTTTAGTGTTTCCAAGTGGAGTGTAAAATAGTGCACTATGCATCTATTAATTGAAACTAAGTAGCAAACAAAAGAACGTTTTCTTAAGGCATGTCTCCACGTACAGCTTCATCTTTAGTGAAGATGCCACCAACGCCAATGGGAGATCTTCTCCTGTCAGCGTAGTTAATCCACCTTCTAGAGAGATGGAAGCCATGTTAATGGGAGAAGCTCGCCTGTCAATAGTAGGAGCATTGCCAGCAGATCGAGGGAAGTGATTATTCCCCTCTATTCGGCACTGGTGAGGCCACACCTGGAGTGTTGTGTCCAGTTTTGGTCCCCCCACTACCGAAGGAATGTGGACAAATTGGAGAGAGTCCAGTGGAGGGCAACAAAAATGATTAGGGGACTGGAACACGTGACTTATGAGGAGAGGCTGAGGGAACTGGGATTGTTTAGTCTGTGGAAGAGAAGAATGAGGGAGGATTTGATAGCTGCTTTCAACTACCTGAAAGGGGGTTCCAAAGAGGATGGATCTAGACTGTTCTCAGTGGTAGCTGATGACAGAATGAGGAGTAATGGTCTCAAGTTGCAGTGGGGGAGGTTTAGGTCGGATATTAGGAAAAACTTTCTCACTAGGAGAGTGGTGAAGCACTGGAATGCGTTACTTAGGGAGGTGGTGGAATCTCCATCCTTAGAGGTTTTTAAGGCCCGGCTTGACAAAGCCCTGGTTGGGATGATTTAGTTGGTGTTGGTCCTGCTTTGAGCAGGGGGTTGGACTAGATGACCTCCTGAGGTCTCTTCCAACCTTAGTCTTCTATGACTCTAAGATTCTAATTACTAACAAAACAAAAGTAGCAACATAAGGAAGCACAAAACCAAACACTACACAGAAATGCTTAGTGAAAGACATGACACCCTCAATCTCTCCTTTGAAAAATTAACACAAGTAACTAAAGCCTCTCACTAGATAAGAACATTAATTGACTTTCTGTAGATGGTACAAATGTTTTCAATTTGGGATATCCTTATTTGAACAAACAAGTGCACCAGAGCCTACTTTTCCAAAGTGGGGGCTGAGCAACTGCTGTTGAAGTCAGTGGGAGCTGCGGTAGGTCAGCATCTCTCAAAGTATTTAAGAATGATGTAGCAGAATCTGCAATGGTGTGGGCACCAACATCTCTGCAAATTCAGGCCCTGTTGGATCCCAAAGCCCAAACCATAATCCAAGATTTGCTCAGAGACCATCTCATTTTCTTCAGTGAGCAGGGAACTGGTTTTGAAGATAAATCCCTTCAGGGAGAAGATTCATGCTGGAACCACTCTGAGTTAAGTATGAAGTAAGATTAACAACAGTCAATTCAGAATAGATTTTAATTTTAAAACCAGGTCCACTATATTTTAATAAACCATATCCTTAATCAAGCCTCCTTCCCTGGTTTTTTTTTTGCTTCTTTTTCTCACCATTTGACATGGCTTTCATTTCTGACAACAGAACAATTTATTCTGCTACGTGCACACAGAAGTTGGTTCTAGCCAGTTTCTGCCCTGGTTTTGTTCAACACTCCACCCCCTCTGTATATCAATGCTTTATCTATTCCTTTTGAGTCCTCTGCCATCTCCCATCTTTGTGCCATTTTGCCAGTCATTCAGAGTTTAGAATCCTTCCAACTAATGTTTACCAAGGGCTGCTCCTCTTCCCCTCCAACTATTGTCTAAGAGTACAGCCACACTGCAAAACAAAAACCACTCCACATCACTGAGTCTCACAGCCTGGTCAGATGACTCAGTTCCTGTGGGGCTCATGCTATGGAACTAAAAATAGCCGTGTAGATGTTCACACTCAAGCAGGAACCCAGAGTCTAAAACCTGCTGAGGGGCAGGGGGAGGGAGGTCTAAGAGCCCAGGTTCCAGCCTGAGTGTGAATGTCTGTACTGCTATTTTTAGCTCTTTAGTGCAAGCCCTGCAAGCCCAAATCAGTTGACCCACATTCAGACTCACTGCCATGGTTTTTTTCCCCGCCGTACTGTAGATTTCCCCTAAAAGCCAAACTAGTAGGATGCGAAAATCAGCACCTCTCATTTGTTATAATCATGATGTTGTTTTATACCTATTCTATACCAAGGACATTGTTTCTATTGTTTTGTCTTCCATCCAGATTGTAAATTCTGTGGGGCAGGGACTGTGTCTGCTGAGTCGTGTAATAGCACAGAGCACTGTGTCGACAATTAATTGTTGTGTATTTAGACTGTAATCAAAGTAATGCTTTGCCAAGTTCTCCAGGGTAAGGATCTGTCATTTGCTTGGCATACTCTTCCCTTATTTTACGCTGCCATATTATTTATTGAGGGGTAAACATGTTGTGATGGTCTGCAAACAAGTGTAAAATTCTTGAAAAGATCAAGATCACCAGCTAGTTTAAAGAACTAGGAATGCGAAATTCTACTCTGGAAAGCTTTCAGCCTGCTGTGTCTACATGTTACTCTCTGGTCAGCATTGGCTGCATTATGCTGACCTTACTTCCGAAAGAACACTGAAATGAAACAAACCAGTTCCCTACAGTATCAACAGCAACAGATCTTATGTGCAGCACTTACTGTGAGCTCATTTAAATTCCACTTTGTTTATGTTTGAAGAAAAATTAGCATTTTCACATACAAAAAACCCAACAAACACTCTATACCATGAAGACTCTATCACTCAGCACTTTACCAGCCTCAAATAAAATCACCAAAGTCTTTGTGGTTTCTTATGGATTAAAAACATTGATCTTTTGCTATCAAAAGTTTCTTCAGACAAAAAAAATGTTCCACTTGCAGCGTTTATCATCAGTCTCGTATTCACGGGATAATATATCTGAAGACAGAGAGTACTAGGACTTTCATGTTCCATATCTAGTGTAAATAGCAGGCTTCTGAATGCAACACACTCAAGCCACTCTCGCATTTGGTTTACTTTCTCCAGTTCAGAATGTAGCAATCAATTATATATTGTGTTATGTGACAGAAGTACTAAAAAGCTGGTCAGAGTTTTGCCATGAAAATGGGTCTCCGGAGAATTATAAGATTAAGCAACTATTTAAAATGTGACTTTATGCCATTTTAAACCATGGAGACTTGAGAAAATTATGAATAGAGAATGCATTCAACGTTAAATCTTGAGACTAATCTAATATAATTTGGACCAGAACTTTAGCTGGTATAGCTATATAGACTTGAATGTAGGTGGTCCAGTATATCACAAATAAAACTCTTCAGTGAGATGCATGAATAGATCATTTTAGCACATGTCCATTTGCTGAGACCATCCATCCGAACTGTGCGTGTGTGAACAACTTGTGTGAAAATGTGTTTTACTACAAGCTTAATGTTAAAAGATTTATTTAAAACTGAATTTGTAATGACTTATTCCTCAGAAAACAGAGGAGTAACATAACATTTCAAAATAATCTTAGCAAACAAAAAACATTATTTATAAAGTGCTTTGAGATCTATAAGGAAAATGCTATAAAAGAGCTAGGTGGTATTATTGTTTACACAGTTGATCCATGTTTTCAATTTAAAATGTCCACTTTTTTTTTCTTTTTTTACACCAGAGCTACACTGCTTATCTTGTTACTTAATGCCAACTTTAAAACAAACTACTGTTAGGGAAAAAGGGTTTCCCTCCCGTCTAGGGTTGGGAGGGTAGCCTTCCCTGGTCTTCTGTATTAGCCAAACACACACAGAGTCAGGACTCTTAGATAAAATAAGGCACTTTAATGCTAGCAAGTACGACAGCTGAAGGGCTCACCAATTCCTACAAGTACGACAGCTGAAGGGCTCACCAATTCCTACACAGAGGAATATGGCGAAGCCCAGAACAAAGAACAAGGTAGAGCTTTTATAGCTTGGTTCAACATACTTTGTGATATCTCTTCCAGTTCAAACCGGTCAACCCCTGTTGGTCTGAGTCCTGAGGTATGAACATGGAGGCCCATCTGTATAAGGAATTCTTTCCCCAAACGGGGAGTACAGGTTACACATAGTTCAAATTCTTTCTACCCATAAACATAGGGAAAGGACAGATAAGCATAGAAAAAAGACAGAAGCCTAGCTTTACATGATTATAGGGTTGTTTTCTGGTTCTTTTCTTTATCACTACTACAGCCCCTGTCATATTCCCCCAACAGTTTTCTCCTGCGAAAACCCTCTCTACCTTTTCTATTATTAAAAACAAAACAATTAGAACCACTGGTTTACATCTCAGTTACAAACTATATACTCTTTCCTAATGTTCTGTTTTTCATATCTACTACTTAAACACATCATGTGAATAATTTCTTTATCTGGTGATTATGAATGTCTGCAACACCTTTACACGTTAGGGAGGATACTTACTTGAAATGTGATCACGTCAAGCTGGAAAATTGAACTTCACTGAGAAGCACAAAATGAGCTGAATGCACATGCTTTAATCAACAGAAACCTACTGAAATATGGACATTGGAGACAAGAATTATAGAAAATCTGAGATGGATGAGACCTATCAAGTAGAGACAGGTGAAATTTTTCAGCCATTTTTTCCAGTGAAAAAAATTTAGATTCAGTACTATTAATGTTTTGCAAGTTCGTGTTAAATTTGGCAAATTGTGCATGTTGGAAAAAAAACTGAAATGTTTGGTTTTGATATTTTCCAAACACCACATTTTGATTTTTTGGTTTGAAATGACTTTTTTTTTCAAATATCAGAGAGGGGTAGCCGTGTTAGTCTGTATCCACAAAAACGAGGAGTCCCGTGGCACCTTAAAGACTAACAGATTTATTTGGGCCTGTTTCTGTAATTTTCACTCCATGCATCTGAAGAAGTGGGTTTTTTACCCACGAAAACTTATGCCCAAATAAATCTGTTAGCCTTTAAGGTGCTACTGGACTCCTCATTTTTCAAAATTTCCTTTAATTTTATTTTTTAAAATGGTCATCATTGAAACTCTTCAATTTTATCAAAATGAAAAGTTTAGTTTGGCCTGAAACTATTTTTTCAGCTTTTCAAAATTTCCAATGTTTTTGTGGTCTCTTGAGCTTCTATTCTATTCGTCATCTTGTCCATCCCACTCTGTATGGGTGAAATCCACGCAAATGTAGTCCCATTACAAGCTTCTCTATGCATCACTTAATATAGGGCCTTGGTTAGGTCCTCTGCTCTGGGACAAACTTCATCCTAAACGCACAACTGTTTACTAGAGTATATTCAAGCATTTTGATCAGTTGCATTTATAAATTGAAGAGCTTCCACCACTCCCCTAGGAGACTATTTCCTATTCTAATAATTCTTCCTTTCAAGAAACTATTCCTTTATTGTAGTGCCCGCTTCTATCTATGTCAAAGAACCTGTTTCATGTTCTGCATCTATAGGTTGGACATAAAACACTGACAATTTTTCCGAGTAGGTAGCAAAGGTTTTTATGAACAGTCTGAACTTTGCTTAAAGAAAAACAAGAAAGAGAAGCAGCGCTCTTACTCACTAGTTTATGCTGAATAAGAAAGTGTTCACTTCCCCTGAATCATGCTACAATATGGTGTCAGCTTTCGTGACTGCTTCTGTGCAAAGACTTCATTAACAGAGTTGTAAACATACGCAATAGGTCATTCCTCAAGATGTTGATCATTCATGACTTGCTTCCTCCCACACTGCCACAGCACATATACATTTTGTACTAAAAAAAAACCCAACAACAACAAAAAAGCAAACCCACAACCAATCAATCTAACGTGTATCCTACAGGAGGAAAAAAATCTTCTATTTCAAGCTAAATAAAGGCTATAAAAATTTACAGGCTCAAACTGGAAACACCGAGTATTTTTCCTTTATTGTTTTTCCCATTTAATTATAATTTCACTCATACTCTCCTGTGAAGGGGAATCATAAAATTCGTTTTAAGTGCAGTTTTGAAAGTTGCCAGAATGACACAGCCTAGAAGCTAGGTTCTATTTATGACACAGAGGGACAAACGATTCTACTATCCTTACCCCTGAATGGGACTCCTTACAGAGTAAGCTGCTAACCCCCATGAGTAGGGATAAGCACAGTCAACCCTACGCAAGTGTGGCAGCAATGCTAACTTCCCCTAAACAGCATTCCTCTGCAGGTCAAGGTGGAGGCATATGGGTGACCACTTATAGGAATAAAATGGAAGTTCGTTAACATGGCCCATTCAATCTTTCACCTCTTACCTTCCTTGTTGGCCGACCCAGGAAATGCTAACGTAGGTATTTCTGAGATGAGGACACCAGTCTACTAGTTTCCAGAGACCCATCAACCATTCTACATAGGCCACTGAACAGCCATTAAGAGAGATAATGACTATGAGCTAGCATTTTACATTGCACAAAGTAATTATGCTTAGGGAGAGCCTCCCTGAATGGCCTCAACTAATAGCACAGTAATTTACTGTAACTAACATGTAATACATGACTCCAAGTTTGCCATTTTATTTTGTTTGTTTCCAAATTACACCAGGTTTGTATTGTTCGCACTTTTAATCTCGTAAAAAACCACCGGCAGCAGCGTCCATGCCATAGGAGAGCATTCCTAATTTATGTAAAGTATTACACAAAATGATCTATATGACAGTTTGGTATAAAACGCTAAATGCAAGTCATTACTCACTGAAGATCATTTGAAACAGTATTGCATCAAGGGAGACATTAGATTACAGAGGATAAAAAGTGGGAATAGGTATTCAGATACTTAGTCATATTTGCATAATCATTTGAAGGAGATAGCGGATTCTCTCCTGGGCCCAACTAGCACACAATGAACAGAACAGCAATTTGGAAACTTTGCATTATTTTCATACCACCACCACCACCAGGCAGATTTAAAAAAAAAAAAAAAAAGGTTTGCTAGAGGGACCCTGTTCTTACTCCAGAAACAAATCTTCTAATTCTTGTTTGCAAGTAGCTGACCAAGGAGCTGCAACTAGCTCAAGGTCACTTTGGCAGTCAGATGCTGCAAGATTACAAAATTCTCCTTATTGCTGGGATTGTGGGATCCATTGTCTATTCTCTGGCATTGAGAGTCACACAGCTCTCCCCATGTTTTCCATTAAGGCTACTGAAAAATGGTAGCAGCTTGCAATAACTCTCCCAGTAACAGAAAAAAGGGTAAAACATGGTTGGCCCATCGCCATTTAGAAACTTCAAGGCTAGTGCAATGCTGTTCTCCACAGCCATGCAGAATTTCACAGCGACAGCTGAAAGAGCACTCAGATCCTCCAGGCCCATCTCATTATTATTATTTTTTAATATTACAGCAGAAACCAAGAGGTTCCACAGGTAATAGGGGACCCCATTGTGCCAGATGCTACACTAACACACACAGTTTCCGCTCCAAAGAGTTTACAACCTCAACAGACAAGACAAAGAGAGGGAAAACAGGGGCATATAGAGGAGAATTAACTTTCCTCAAGGTCACAAAGCACGTGAGACAAAAATATCCACCAATGCGCGCATACACACACACACAAAAATGTTCACAGACCAATGGGGTTCCACATTAGTTTCAGGGTCTACTTATCTGGGGCCTAGGTTTGTTGACAGCGTATTAAGTTGTATTAGCAGTGGATAAGTCTTGCTAGGAAACTAATGTAATTGTGCGTTCTTTTTTGAGAGATTTTATATTACAAAATGTAGCTGATCTGTCTAATGAACCTTAAGGGGTACATGGCCTGATTTGAAGTCAAGTGAAATCACCAGAAAGGCACAGGGTTGATTTTTCAAAAATGGTGAGCTCCTACAGGGCCCACCAACTTCAGTTAAAGTTGAAGGTGCTCAAAACCTCCCAAAATTACGCCTCTAAGGGAAGGATGTTCCATCTTTCAAGACTTCTTTCTGGTGGGACTTAACACTTCAGAATGAGAGAAAGAGAACAGTCTGTGCAATTTTTTTTACAAGATTAGAATAGCAGCTAAAATCCATTACAGACCAATTACATCCATCAGCGGTAGCCATGGCTTTTCACGAATGAACATCAGTGTTTAATCCATCGAGCAACTAATGAGATATTTGAAAATGGAATCCACGCATCAGAAACTTTAGAAAGATTTCACTGGGATTAATGAACTGCCAGATCATCAACACATTGGAAAGCTATTCTCTCTAGGTTTGTTTACTGGCCAAAAGGAACTACTTGACTTTCCCCCCCTTATTCTTATTATGTTTAATTTGGCTTCCACACCTTGAAGGTTTTGTTTTCCTTGTGGGGTTTGTGTGCTCAGACATCTTTTTGTTGTTGTGTTTTAACGACCCTCTCCTGGTTTGCCCTCAGCTGCAGCCCTTGCTTACTCTTTAAAATGGGTCTTTTCTGGAAAAGGAGAGCTGGTATAGCTGATTTTTTTTTTATCTTTCTTAGTTCCTTCTGTTTCTGATTATCCTAGATACAACACTAACATGGTCTCAGACCGGTAAAAAGCTCAATAACTTCCAGCATGCCTGTCAAGGTTCCTTCCCCACTCTGAACTCTAGGGCACAGATGTGGGGACCTGCATGAAAGACCCCCTAAGATTATTCTTACCAGCTTAGGTTAAAAGCTGCCACCACCAAAGTGTTACACAAAGAACAGGGAAAGAGCCTACTTGGAAACGTCTTTCCCCCCAAAATCCCCCCAAGCCCTACACCCCCTTTCCTGGGGAAGGCTTGATAAAAATCCTCACCAATTTGCATAGGTGAACACAGATCCAAACCCTTGGATCTTAAGAACAATGAAAAAGCAATCAGGTTCTTAAAAAGAAGAATTTTAATTAAAGAAAAAGTAAAAGAATCACCTCTGTAAAATCAGGATGGTAAATACCTTACAGGGTAATCAGATTCAAAACAGAGAGAATCCCTCTAGGCAAAACCTTAAGTTACAAAAAGACACAAAAACAGGAATATACATTCCATTCAGCACAACTTATTTTATCAGCCATTTAAACAAAACAGAATCTAACACATATCTAACTAGATTGCTTACTCACTCTTTACAGAAGTTCTGACCTGCATTCCTGCTCTGGTCCCGGCAAAAGCATCACACAGACAGACAGACCCTTTGTTTCCCCCCCACCCTCCAGCTTTTAAAGTATCTCGTCTCCTCATTGGTCATTTTGGTCAGGTGCCAGCGAGGTTATTTTAGCTTCTTAACCCTTTACAGGTGAAAGGGTTTTTCCTCTGGCCAGGCGGGATTTAAAGGTGTTTACCCTTCCCTTTATATTTATGACAATGCCATTACAGAGTTTAACTGTGGTTGCAGTAAAACAACAAGGAGTCTGGTGGCACCTTAAAGACTAAGATTTATTTGGGCATGTTAGTCTTTAAGGTGCCACCGGACTCCTTGTTCTTTTTGTGGATACAGACTAACACGGCTATCCCCTGATACTTTACACCATGTGGTTGCAGTGTTGCTGCTATGGTGCATTACTGTTCCCTGCCTCTGCAGTTTTCACCTCAATTGCTATTAAACTTGTATTTGTCAATATATAAATGAAGAAGAAGAGAAAAAATAGAATCCCCCAACCTGAAACCATGAGTTCTTTTTGACTGTTTTCATGCCAGCATGATATCCTCTCCAGTGTATTCAGAAAGATTAAAGGGTAGAGATTAAGTCAGCTATATATTTGTAATCATGCTAAGGACAGGTAGCTATACAGCAAACTTTTCAAATATATATTTCTCACGGTGTGAAAGGCCCTTAAGGATCGTCACACACAGCACTAAAGAGCTACTAGTTCCACCAACGTGCTTCTGCCAAGGCAAATCAACCATTTAATAATATAGTGCACATTGTCAGCTCAATATCAATTGTACATTTCATGAAAGATGATGCATTTTACCTTGTAGATTTCAGGTTCTCATTTCCTCAGCAGCAGAACTGAGCTGAAATTACTAAGCAGTTCAAGTTGGAGTCGGACTCCATGCACCATAAAAGGAGTATTTAAGTCCCCTTAACTGATGATTGATATCCCAAATTTAAACATGGATTTAGGGGAAAGGAGAGGGCTCCTGTCTCATACTAAGAAAGAAGGACAAACAGCAAGTTATCTCAAGTGCCTATACACAAATGCAAGAAGCCTGGGAAACAAGCAGGGAGAACTGGAAGTCATGGCACAGTCAAGGAATTATGATGTGATTGGAATAACAGAGACTTGGTGGGAGAACTCACATGACTGGAGTACTGGCATGGATGGATATAAGCTGTTCAGGAAGGACAGGCAGGGCAGAAAAGGTGGGGGAGCTGCACTGTATGTAAGGGAGTAGTATGACTGCTTAGAGCTCTGGTATAAAACTGCAGAAAAACCTGAGAGTCTCTGGATTAAGTTTAGAAGTGTGAGCAACAAGGGTGATGTTGTGGTGGGAGTCTGCTATAGACCACCGGACCAGGGGGATGAAGTGAACAAGGCTTTCCTCCAGCAACTAACGGAAGTTACTAGATCGCAGGCCCTGGTTCTCATGGGAGACTTCAATCACCCTGATATCTGCTGGGAGAGCAATACAGCGGTGCACAGACAATCCAGGAAGTTTTCAAAAACTGTAGGGGACAATTTCCTGGTGCAAGTGCTGGAGGAACCAACTAGGGGCAGAGCTCTTCTTGACCTGCTGCTCACAAATTGGGAAGAATTAGTAGGGGAAGCAAAAGTGGATGGGAACCTGGGAGGAAGTGACCATGAGATGGTTGAGTTCAGGATCCTGACACAGGGAAGAAAGGAGAGCAGCAGAATAAGGACCCTGGACTTCAGAAAAGCAGACTTTGACTCCCTCAGGGAACTGATGGGCAGGATCCCCTGGGAGAATAACATGAAGGGGAAAGGAGTCCAGGAGAGCTGGCTGTATTTTAAAGAATCCTTATTGAGGTTAGAGGGACAAACCATCCCCATGTGTAGAAAGCATACTAAATATGGCAGGCGACCAGCTTGGCTTAACAGTGAAATCCTTGCTGATCTTAAACACAAAAAAGAAGCTTACGAGAAGTGGAAGATTAGACAAGTGACCAGGGAAGAGTATAAAAATATTGCTCGGGCATGCAGGAGTGAAATCAGGAAGGCCAAATCACACCTGGAGTTGCAGCTAGCAAGAGATGTTAGAGTAACAAGAAGGGTTTCTTCAGGTATGTTAGCAACAAGAAGAAAAGTCAAGGAAAGTGTGGGCCCCTTACTGAATGAGGGAGGCAACCTAGTGTCAGAGGATGTGGAAAAGCTAATGTACTCAATGCTTTTTTTGCCTCTGTCTTCACGAACAAGGTCAGCTCCCAGACTACTGCACTGGGCAGCACAGCATGGGGAGGAGGTGACCAGCCCTCTGTGAAGAAAGAAGTGGTTCGGGACTATTTAGAAAAGCTGGATGAGCAAAAGATCATGAGGCCGGATGCGTTGCACCCGAGAGTACTAAAGGAGTTGGCGGATGTGAGTGCAGAGCCATTGGCCATTATCTTTGAAAACTCATGGAGATCGGGGGAGGTCCCGGACGACTGGAAAAAGGCTAATGTAGTGCCCATCTTTAAAAAAGGGAAGGAGGAGGATCCTGGGAACTACAGGCCAGTCAGCCTCACCTCATTCCCTGGAAAAATCATGGAGCAGGTCCTCAAGAAATCAATTCTGAAGCACTTAGAGGAGAGGAAAGTGATCAGGAACAGTCAGCATGGATTCACCAAGGGCAAGTCATGCCTGACTAATCTAATTGCCTTCTATGACGAGATAACTGGCTCTGTGGATGAGGGGAAAGTGGCGGACGTGTTGTTCCTTGACTTTAGCAAAGCTTTTGACACTGTCTCCCACAGTATTCTTGCCAGTAAGTTAAAGAAGTATGGGCTGGATGAATGGACGATAAGGTGGATAGAAAGCTGGCTAGATTGTCAGGCTCAACGGGTAATGATCAATGGCTCCATGTCTAGTTGGCAGCCGGTATCAAGTGGAGTGCCCCAAGGGTCGGTCCTCCGGCCGGTTTTGTTCAATATCTTCCTTAATGATCTGGAGGATGGTGTGGATTGCACCCTCAGCCAGTTTGCAGATGACACTAAACTGGGAGGAGAGGTAGATACGCTGGAGGCTAGGGATAGGATACAGAGGGCCCTAGACAAATTAGAGGATTGGGCCAACAGAAATCTGATGAAGTTCAACAAGGACAAGTGCAGAGTCCTGCACTTAGGATGGAAGAATCCCATGCACCGCTACAGTCTAGGGGACCGAATGGCTCGGCAGCAGTTCTGCAGAAAAGGATCTAGGGGTTACCGTGAATGAGAAGCTGGATATGAGTCAACAGTGTGCCGTTGCTGCCAAGAAGGCCAATGGCATTTTGGGATGTATAAGTAGGGACACTGCCAGCAGATCAAGGGACGTGATCATTCTCCTCTATTCGACATCGGTGAGGCATCATCTGGAGTAGTGTGTCCAGTTTTGGGCCCCACACTACAAGAAGGATGTGGAAAAATTGGAGAGAGTCCAGCGGAGGGCAACAAAAATGATTAGGGGACTGGAACACATGATTTATGAGGAGAGACTGAGGGAACTGGGATTGTTTAGTCTGCGGAAGAGAAGAATGAGGGGGGATTTGATAGCTGCTTTCAACTACCTGAAAGGGGGTTCCAAAGAGGATGAATCTAGACTGTTCTCAGTGGTAGCAGATGACTGAACGAGGAGTAATGGTCTCAAGTTGCAGTGGGGGAGGTTTAGGTTGGATATTAGGAAAAACTTTTTCACTAGGAGGGTGGTGAAACACTGGAATGCGTTACCTAGGGAGGTGGTGGAATCTCCTTCCTTAGAAGTTTTTAAGGTCAGGCTTGACAAAGCCCTGGCTGGGATGGTTTAGTTGGAGATTGGTCCTGCTTTGAGCAGGGGGTTGGACTAGATGACCTCCTGAGGTCCCTTCCAACCCTGATATTCTATGATTCTATGATTTAAATACCAACAAGAAAATACTAAAGGGATATTTTCCACTCTCAGGAAGTCATGAATGCTCTGGAGAAAACATTCTACACTGGACAGAATGCAATTTCCTCTCTGACATATTAGAACTGTGGCAGAAACCTGCCTGCATGTGTATTGAAGCTACAGTAACAACAAAAGAGTGTGTTTGGCAAACACTCCCTCTCATACCCAGGAATCTTAACAAATGGTCCCTCATCCCACCTGTCCTGGAAATCACATAGGTTGGCTGGATGCAAAAGTGAGATGTTCCTTTTACTACGTGGAATTTTGTACATCACAGCAGATTTAACTATCATGTTTCTTGATCTAAGCTTATATTGGACCTTCACAATAATTTTGTTTGAGATGAAGGCTATTTCTACTCTCTGTCAAATGTTCCATCATTTCTTCTCATTTGTAATTAACACATATAGTGGATAAAGAACTATTCTCGGGGCCAGGTTTTGCAGCCCTTACTTTCCCTGGTGAGCGCTTACCCACATGAGTAGTCCCACTGAAGTCATTGGGGCTACTCACCTAGTGCTTCCCAGATAAAGTATGTACTTCTCGTGTCTTCGTTCTTTATCTAATATTAAGAGTGTAGTGTACAGGAATTGGGTAAAAGCGGCAAAGAGTCCTGTGGCACCTTATAGACTAACAGACTTATTGGAGCATAAGCTTTTGTGGGTGAATACCCACTTCGTCAGATGCATGTAGTAGAAATTTCCAGAGTCAGGTATAAATATGCAAGCAAGAATCGGCTAGGGATAACGAGGTTAGTTCAATCAAGGAGGATGAGGCCCTCTTCTAGCAGTTGAGGTATGAACATCAACGGAGGAGAAACTGCTTTTGTAGTTGGTGAGCCATTCACAGTCTTTGTTTAATCCTGAGCTGACGGTGTCAAATTTGCAAATGAACTGAAGCTCAGAAGTTTCTCTTTGAAGTCTGGTCCTGAAGTTTTTTTTGCTGCTGGATGGCTACCTTTTAATCTGCTATTGTGTGTCCAGGGAGATTGAAGTGTTCTCCTACAGGTTTTTGTATATTGCCATTCCTAATATCTGATGTGTGTCCATTTATCCTTTTACATAGGGACTGTCCAGTTTGGCCAATGTACATAGTAGAGGGGCATTGCTGGCACATGATGGTGTATATTACATTGGTGGACATGCAGGTGAATGAACCGGTGATGGTGTGGCTGATCTGGTTAGGTCCTGTGATGGTGTAATTGGGTATTATCCCTTTAAATGGTCTGTAAGCCCTCTAATAGGCCTTCTATTTTGGAAGATTGGGGGGCAGCCCATTAAATGTCTTACCAACTATTTAAAGGGATACTACCCAATTCTTATACTCTACAGCTTCGCATCTGGCTCTTAATTAGCCTAATAATGGAGCACTAATGTTAAGTTACACTAAAATCCTAAAAAAATAGTATTGAGAAAAGGAGAAAATGCCTTTTCAAATGTTATGTTGGAAGCCTACATTTCCAAGAGATTGAGACGTACTGGGTCTGATTCTCTTGCCCACTACATCAGTTTTACATCACTGCAATTTCACTGAAATCAATGCAGTTTCACTGACACAAGATGGGCAAAATATAATGGTGAAGCAGACTCACAATTCTCACTGAAGTTGGTGGGAGTTGCGTGGCTTAAATCCCCATAAAAATGTTACTAAAATGCAGGGTCAGAATCGGATTCCCTTATTTCACAAGCTGCCACAATGGAACTTTGTACAGAGTTTCATTTCTTTTAAGGTAACATCCTCACCCACACATTCTTTTAAATCATCGGCTGATAGAGAACAAAATTCAAACTGTATTTCAAGATGTAAACACAGACCTGTTAGCCAGGGATTACTCCAATAGCACAAGCCCTCCTAGTATTCACATTATTCCCATACGTTTTTTCAATCCATTCATTTCATAGCAGCAAGTACCAGGTTTGCTGCAATTTCTTACATTTGAGGTTGTCCTAGAATACTTGAGGAGAAAGGCTTAGTAGGCACTTCTGACATCTCTCTCACACTCTCTCTCTCTCTCTATTGGTGGTACGTTTCTGATTGGAACTGTCTTTGTGTCTTTTCTTTTCAATCCTGCCAGCCTCATTCAGTTGCTGATTTAAAAAAAAAAAATAATGCAAAAAAACCCAACCCCACCCTCTTTGATAAAGTACAAACCGGAATCCTTTCCAACACAATATTCTCTATTTCTTTGCTATTCAAACACAATAAATCAAGGGAACCCCAAATAAAATCCTAAATAGGTCACAACTCCAGAACTCTAGTGAGGCTGGATTCTTGTCAGCAATAGGTTGATATTTATTTTGAAATTATAATCTTCTCCCCCCATCTTAAAAAAAAAAATTCTCAGTCAATTGTCCTGATGAAAGTATCTTGGTTTCTAAATAAACAACTGCGTAGATCACTCGTCAATCTGGCTATTAAGGACAGTAAGTCATTTTTAAAGGCAGCCAATGGATTTACAAGCTTGCACTGATATTGCGCTCTTTGGTAAGTAGAGTTTTATGCCTTACAACAACATTTGCACATAAATAGGTTCTCCTCCGTAGAATATGGGACTTTGTGCTTTCCTAGAAAATGTGCCTCTATGAACATAGCTGAGCCAACCTGTTCTCTATCACAGAACTGGTAACTGCATTTGCTGGTTTTTGGCAAAGTATCACTTTTACAGTTAAAACATATGGTATTCATAACAGTAACTGGAATTTACAGTGCATATTTAATTTTTTTAAACAATTACCTCCATATTTATGGGTTCTAATGTATGGAGGCTGCTATTTATTTTATTTTTTTACTTGGGTTATATTTCATATTAGCTTGTGGATAATTTATCCCCAAATTATGAAGCATCCTTGTGCCCGGTGAAA
The DNA here is from genome assembly GCF_965152275.1 of Natator depressus. Lineage (NCBI taxonomy): Eukaryota > Metazoa > Chordata > Testudines > Cheloniidae > Natator > Natator depressus. Next base: position 3,680,099 of record NC_134259.1, read on the forward strand.
TGCTTTAAATTATTGTGAAATTTGTTGCCATCGAGACCATTAGAATTCATGAAAACTGAGAGAATCAGAAGTATCACCTGTTAATGGGAATTCAGGACCTGATCCAAAGCCTATTGAGTCAATGAAGAGATTCCTATTAACTTCAGTGGGCTATGGATCAGTTGCATGTGGGACAATTAGTATTTTTATTGTAATTTTCTTATTGACACTGGATTTGTTGATTTGGGCTTGGTTTAGGGGTTTTTGTATGTACAATGGTATGAGCACTTGAAAGTCCATTACACCATTAGTGTCCATTAGGACACTTTGCTCCAACCACCTGAGAAATATTTGGCTGAGAATGGACACAGGGAGTAGGACTCAGCTGGAGATGTAAATACATTTTATAAATGGAAGCCCTGGCAAATTCCATAGCCTTAATCTCACAATCAGATCCAAGCAAGTGGCCTCCAGGGATATTATTGCAGATTCCAAGCCTATATTTTTCCCCACCAATGTATTCTGGTGAGGGTTTGGGCAGTTTTTTTGGGTCTCCTATCTCTGAAGCATCAGAGATTGACACAGCCAGAGGTGGGTCACTGGGCAGAGTGGGCTGATATTCTGAGAAGACCCTGAGCCTTCTCTCTTTCACATGCTTAACTGACTGGTTCTTGCTCATGTCTTCAGGCTCTAACAGATCGCCATATGTGGGTTGGTAGGAATTTTTCCCTAAATCAGACTGGCAGTAATCTTGGGGGGTTTGGGGCGGGGGGGGGGAGGGTGTTGCCTTCCTCTGCAGAATGGAGTGTGGGTCACTTGCTGGAATAATCTGGGCATATCTCACTTAACTATTCCCCTGACATTGCAGGGGCCTTAGGCACTGGTGCACCTTGGTCCATCCTACTCTCTGCCTGTGACACATAATAGTTTAGTCTCCTGTGGGCTGTAATACTTCGGTCTAATTTTGGTCCTTGGGGTTAATGTGCGGGTTCTGGCTCATGTTACATAAAGGAGATCAGACTAAATGTTCTGGTGGTCCCTTCTGGCCTTCAACTCTATGAATCTCGCATTTTAACTACATAAGGCAAAAAGAGCATAAACCTCTATGAGGAATTCACTCTGCTTTATTCTGCAGCATGGTGAGGTAGAGAAACACAGCAGCCAAAGCAACCAGCCCATCATTGATTCTGCTTTACCCTTCCAAAATAGCAAGATTCAAGTGGTCAAGCAATACCCAACGAAAAGACACAATTAGCCTGTGAGCACTTCGAAAGCAGCAGCAAATCAAAAGAAATTTAGCATGAAGAAAAATCAATAGCCTATTGCTAGAGTCATTTAAAGCAGAATTGGACTAAGCGCTGGAGAATACATTTTTGGGAACAGTCCTGCCCTGCCTTGGGAAGAGGAAAGGCCTGGCACAGGCTTTTCCATCTCTAAATCTTACTGTTCTGCCTTTTACTCTTTTTCTTTAGCGAGACAAGGTGGATGAAGTAATAGCTTTTATTGGACCAACCTCTGTTGGCAAGAGAGAAGCTTTCAAGTTTGTCTTTTTCTTCTTTGCCACTGTTTGATTTAAAGAGACCCACTTTTTTTTAGTAACGGGGTGACATTTGAGCCCTGATCCTGCACCCATTGAAACCAACTGCAAAACTTCAATCAAAATGCAAATAAAAATAATCACAGGCTCTTTAGTAAGCACCAGAAACCACCGCCCTGGTCAAACCTCGGCAGCCTACTAGGGATTCAGAACCACAACACATCATTTAAGTAGACAGGCCCTAGGGCGTGTAACTGATTCTCTCCTCTCACATGCCTCAGTCCATGGCTAGGTCTTCATTGGGCGGGGGGTCGGGGGGAGGAAGTGTGTTTATACCTGAAGACAGTTATCTTGATATAAAATCTTAGTGGTGAAAAGGCACTATGGGTTTTTTCCCCCCTTAATGTTGCTAGGCAAGGTTAACTCCTGGTTAAGCTCAAGTAGCTATATTGAAGTACAAACTACCTGTGCTTTGTCCCTACTAGGATTTTACATCCAGATAGCTATAGCTGTGTAAAAACACACACTTTTTTTCCCCTGCAGTGAAGACACAGCCTTCTATCTTCGTCCCCTTTTTAAGTGGTATCCTAAACACCTTTTTCTTTCATTCCAACAGGGCATTTTCACAAGTGTCACTGTCCAGGGCAACTGTACTCATATTTCCCCTCAGTGGTCCAGCAAGAGCACCCACTCTCAGACTTCCACGTCCCTGGGGCACCACCTCTCTTGGGTGGAGACCCGAGTACCTCTTCCTCCTGCCTGGGGTATTTCCAAGATGACCAGTTCCCTGCCTTCACTGTGTTATTCCCAGCGAAAGCAGTCTGCCAAAGCAGACCTGCTTCTCTTCTTTCCTCAGAGATGGCACAGAGTGTAATTGCTACAGTTATAAAGGTACCACATAGCTCTTTCTAAGCAAGCATATGTTATTCTTAAGGTAAAAGCACTATGGTAAAAGCACACACACACACACTTCCACAAGGGCTCCTTCCAACTCTTGCCTAAGGACTGGAGCACTCTCCTTGGACAGAACAAAGTCCCGTCCCTTTGCTGGATCAGAACGAAGGCACCGAGTCATTAAATTCAGGCATTTATCCCAAAGTCCTTTGTTTGTCTGCTGGTCTTTAGAGAATCCAGTCTGAACCTTTGAAGAGACTGAATAGGTAATCAGCCAGACAACTGGTCCCTTCCCCAGGGTGATGCTTCAAATGGCTGATTACCAGAGGAATTACATTAGTATACCCCCTCCTCCTAGAGAAGGTACATATAATCTCATAACACACAAATAATTGCATTTTTAATACAAATGAACCCCAAAGGTATTAAACTTAATTTAATAAAGTTTAACTAGGACATTGCAGGATATTGTTATATCTGGCACAATAAGATCATTAGTGTCTGTATCTCATGACGCAAGAACAAGAGAACATCCCACAAACTTCAGCAGGCAAATTTAAAACTGATAAAAGGAAATACTTCCTCCCTTCACCCAAACAAAGTTGATGGACATTTCTTTTTTTTACCAGCCATAATAAAACCTGACCTAGTTTACAAATGAAAAATGAATGCAGAGGTCTCAGTCAAGTCCACGTTGACGTGCAATTAATACTGCTTTCAGGAAGTGCACAGCACTGGATTGCCAGCTCTAAAGAGAGGGATATTGACAGAGTAAGCCGAGGGCTGCAGAAGAAACGGAAAGAAGCCAGCTACTGTAAGTCTTAAACTATATTAAGACCATCTGTATACCGATATAGTTATACTGGGTTAATTGGTATTTAAGGTTTTTCATAACGCTACTTACATTTCAACTTCATTCTTCATGAAGAATGATTTTAACATGCCATCTCATTAAAGATTATTCTTAAACACACACAATAATCCTGCTAAACACCCTACTAAAATCAGAAAAGCGTGTATCCCAAAATGCAACAGAGGAGCTTTTGCGAGCTTCATTTTTCAGGGACAGTCTAATCTTTTTTGAAGCTGTAAATCTGCCCCCCGTTTATATCCGATATATGTAGTCCTCAGTGTAAACTGTGCTTATTACAGATAGGACATCAGAAAAATCTAGACACGCTGATGCCACTTCAGAATTAATCCCTGGCCTCAATATGTTGTAATCGAATGGTGTATAATACTATGCATATAGCATTAGCTAGCTAGAAAACAAACAAAGTCTTGTTTTGACCTAACTTCTGAAAAAGACTGACAGAAAAATAAAGCCTGTAGAGAACCAAATTACAGCAGAATTTTACTGACATGTTACTAATTACCCAGTAAGTGAATACATGCAAAAAACCAGCCATGATGTATCATAAGATGGACTGATCGCTACCATCAATGGTAGCTTGTGTTTACTAGTATTTTTTTTAATTATGTGATCTATTTTGTCTCTCTCTCTATATATATATTTGAGGGGTTTGTACTCTCAAGCAATGGTTATATCCAGGTGCCTTCCACTTCACCAGCTTGACCAGAGCAAGGCCCCTGGTGGACTGATGGAGTGTCTGCTCTTCAGTAGTTGTTTAATTGGGTTGTTTTGTTTTGTTTCTTGGAAGGGTGGCAGAAATGGAAAGAGAATTTAGCAGTTTGGGGTACTTTACATTATTTCTGCAGAACAAGAGGTCTGCTAAGCCAGTAAACACAAGGTCTCACTGCTACATCTATGAATAAATCACAGAAAGGTGGAGGATGTCATCAACATGTTGTATGGATTATAAATTTGCAGTGCAGCATAGTATGGGTTAGAGAGATTCTCCCACACTTCTGCTATAACACTAGAGTGAATTGTAGGCCTGACGTTAGCAAGAGAAACATCATCTCACTAAGGCCCTTAATAAGGCTTCCCATTTACACTTGCACACTTTAAGGGCATTAGTGAGAAGGTGCTTCTCTGATTGTCAGGTAGATATTTTACACACACACACACACACACACACACACACACACACACACACACACACACCCCCACACCCACCCACCCTTATCATTCCAATTCTACCTGTGCTGTAGGAACAGTGACACTTTTTGTTTAAAGCTGCAACAACAACAAAAACAGCAGGAACTTTTCTAATTCACCCTACGGATCAGGCAGGATGCTGAGCTCCAGGACCACAATTCTACAGTGCTCACCGCTGACCATGTCATTCTCAGTCCTTCAGCAGCTGCCTTAGGATCTATATGTGTTTAAGTCTTATCAAATATCATACCATAGCCTCACTGAGGTCTGGGAGGGAAGGAGGCAGAAAATACCTTGTCATTGTTATTCCCATATGGTGACACACACTCTTTTCTAAAGGGGTTTTCTCCCAGTAGAACCAGATTAGTCAGCCTTCTTTTCAACTGTGGGTGCTTTGTATACTGAAATGTGTGAATCTCCACAGTCCTACTGCAGTGCAACTGCCTACAGGATGGGTCAGGGATGTGCATGATATCCCAGCTGTAATACATGGCAGAAAGCAAACACCGTAGCCAACTGAAATCATGGGGGAAATTTAGAGGCCAGAATGAGAGTACCTGAGTTGGAATTTACCCAGGACATCAGGAATAGAGTTCTTAGCCATTCACCAAGGTCCACGGGTCCACTGATGTGCACATATGTTCAGGGCTTCAGTTTTCTCTCTCATCTGAAAGGCAATATATGTTTTATATTGTGTAGCTTAGGTCAGAGGGTTTGAACCTTTTCCATACCAGGACTTCCCTGGTATTTCCCTACCATGTGGCCAAGACCTATTAGGGACACCCTCTCCTTCCCATTTAGCCATATGAGAAGGGCAGGGTGGCCACAAATCCCAGGCTGAGAACTGATGGTCTAGGAGAGTTGCTTTTTCAAAGCTATTTTAATATAAAGTGGTTTCAATCCTTTTAAAATTAAAGATTGCATATTCGTAGCAATGTAGAAATACAGCGGACAAAGCAGCTTTGGGGGATGCAGGAAGAAGCCTGTGGCTGTCGTTGATTTTACATTCTGGTTTGCTAACTCTACCCCTGCCACCACCTCATACAGGTGGAAAGTGTGAGAATCACTGAATACCGTGAATTTTCCCAGGGTATCACAATCACAGAAACACCTGTGCTAAACAGTGCTATGCCAGAAGCATGCTGTTAACAAAAAAGTCAATGTTTAAATACCTTGACATTTCTCAAGTATCACCTGTGGGGTGGGAGGCAGAATACTGGCATGAACAATAATAGAGCTTTGGGGAACTGGTTGAAAGACCTCTTAAAATGGAGGACGTTTTCTTAAAAACCATGCACCGCCTGCAGGGTACACCTGTTTTTCGTTTCTGGAGCTGCAGCAAATGCCCTGATCTGCTGGTAAACTGAAGTGAAACAGTTCCCAAACTTCTAACTGTTCACCTGCTTGGCTCCTCCTCCCCTCTTATCCTAGGTGGCTCTTTTCACCTCATCTTGTTCCTGACCTTTTCGATGCCTCTCATTTATACGAGAAATTCTGGGCCTCTTCACTCCCCATAGGCTCAGAATGGAATCGTTTTTAAAACCACTGAAATCAGCTGAGCTATTATGGCAGCAGAGAATTTGGAGCCCGCGAGCAACCAAATGCAATCCCAACTAGCAAAACTAGACTGCAAAAAGAATAAAAGACTTTTTTTAAAAAAGAATTGTACAATAAGGAAAAAGTTTAAATGTTACTTTAAAGAGAGAGAGAGAGAGAGACAGACAGACAGACACACACACACACACGGTGGGTGAGGTGATATCTTTTATTGGACCAACTTCTTCTAGTGAAAGAGACTCTTCTTCAGACCTGTCAAAAGCTTGTCTTTTTCATCAACAGAAGTTGGTCCAATAAAAGATATCACCTCACCCATCTTGCCTCCCTACACATGGCTACAACACTGCAAACAACTTATTTAAAAAAAAAACAAAACACCACCACACAATTCTAAAACCAAAAATTCAGACAACTCCCAAACACCAGGGACATAAATCTGATTGTACTGTTTCCTTTCTATCCCATGCAATATAGAAAAGATCAGATAGCTGACTGAATGAACTGCATCTGGTTCTCTCTACATTCTAACCATCAGACAGTGCAGCATGGTTCCTTGTGGGTATCTTTTTTGTGTTTGCAAAGCTTTGGTTTATACCTTCCATTCTAATGCCTTACTCCTTTACAAAACCATCCTTTTTTCTAATTTAACTGTACCTCCTCCCTGCTGTCCTCCCTCCTACACACACAAGTGACACATTTAATTTTGAACAACATGCAGCACCTGCACTGTGAGTCACACATGAGAGAAGGTGGAAGAGCATCAGTCAGAGTTTGTGAATCAAACATGCATCACTTATTTTTCCTTTTTTAAAAACACTAAAGTGACAGCTCAAGAGCCAACTGCATCACCATTTTGTTTTATGATTATATATTATTTTAACCTGAGTGGTACTGTTATTTTCCAGAAACTGACTGATGTTGCCTTAACTGAAAAGCCATAATAGTAGCTAGTTAAGGGACCCAGATATAGTCATCTGGATTCTGGAACACCTCTGTTCGAAAACTCCATAGGTCTCCTTAGACAAGACTTCAATGCATGGAAAAATCTAAACTTGGATTTACAAAATACATCTTTCAAAATATTTGCTACCTATCAAGGTAGATTCAGTGCAAAAAACAAAAACAAAACAAAAAACCCCCACAACACTACATCATTGTAGAGGTTTTGGTGAGAGTATAACCTACAGAATTCTGGCACTTGGAAGTTACCATTCTCATGTGACAGGTTTCAGAGTAGCAGCCGTGTTAGTCTGTATTTGCAAAAAGAAAAGGAGGACTTGTAGCACCTTAGAGACTAACCAATTTATTTGAGCATAAGCTTTCGTGAGCTACAGCTCACTTCATTGGATGCATTCTCATGTGTTGACTCTATCCCATGTTGTCCGTGGTATGACTCTGATTTTCAGAGAAGCTGTGCTTCCATAGATACTATTGATTACAAACCGAGTTGTTGATGTTCCTCAGCTCTGAAAAATCAGATCCAAAGTCTCTTAATTGGGCCCCTAAAGTCAGAAGCATCCAAAATCAGTAGCCAATTTTGACAACAGGGGCATAGATTAATAGCATCTGAACTTTATGCCTTTTGTATGTTTTTTGTGTTTCTTACAGGAGTGCCTAAGGACCAACCAAGATCAGCGCCCCCATTGTCCTCCGTGCTGCATACATGTAGTAAGACACAGAACCTGCCTCCAGGAGTTTGCAGTCTAATAAAGTAAGACAAAGGCAGGGAAGTGGAGGGAAGAAAAGCAAAGTGAGCCATGTGAGGGGGCCTGCAGACATCATATTAGTGCCACAATTTGTTTTCGTCTTTATTTTTTTGGTTGGGGTTTAGTTAGAAGGGGATTAGCTAACTGTAAAGACAAAGGCACAGACAGGAGAACAGGGAAGCTGTGGAGGGGAAGAGGAGGAGAAGTGTATGAAGGACAAATAGAGCAGGGGAGAATAGGAGCAAACAGTCAATCGGGACTGGAATTCACATTTTATGAAACATTTTGCACAGAAGTACAAAATGAAATAGCAAACTGAACTTCAGGGTAGGGAATAGAGAGATATATTAATAACATAATATAAGAACTGCAATACTGGGTCAGACCAATGGTCCATCTAGCCCAGTACCCTGTCTCCGATAGTGGCCACTACCAGAGCTTCTTGGGTGGTGTACAGAACAGGGAAGCTTGAGTGGCCATGCCATCTTTCTTTCCCGGCTTCTGGCAGTCAGAGGTTTAGAGTTGCCATCAGCATGGAATTGCATCCCTGACCATCTTGGCTAATAGCTACTGATGGACCACCATGAATTTATCTAGATTCTTTTTGAACCCAGTTATATTTTTAAAAAGAAAAGGAGTACTTGTGGCACCTTAAAGACATGCTCAAATAAATTTGTTAGTCTTTAAGGTGCCACAAGTACTCCTTTTCTTTTTGTGAATACAGACTAATATGGCTGCTACTCTGAAACCAGTTATATTTTTGTCCATCTCACGGCAATGAGTTCTACAAATTAATTGTTCTTCATGCTCACTTAAGTTTGCAACTTAATAGTAAAACTCCAAATAATAGCATTTAGAATCTCTCCACCTAAGTACGTTTGTTTTGTTTTGTTCTGATTTGATTTTTAAAAAGGCTTTAAATCACTCAGTCACTTCCTTGCTTGCTTTTTCCTTAAAGAAAAATCTAAAGAAAATATAATATGCCAAAGCGTGAAGCCAGCCTTGATCCTGGTAACCCTGGTGCTCAGCAGAGATAAGGAAGTGTCTGTGTTGATGGATTCATCTTTATATTTTCCACAGTGATAACACAAAAGGGAGGGAAGGTTTAGACTCAACACAAGTAGATAACTAGGATTTAAACTTTCAAGTGGTGAACAACTACAGTTGTTTAAATCTACCTATCTCCTCTCTCCATTCCCTGGCTCTTCGGCCTGTCCAGAAACTCAAAATGCATCTCTGGTTTACTGTATAAAAAGCAGAAACGAAGATTAAAAGCTCAGAGGTGCGTCCCTCTGCTGCCTAAATTTGTTGTCTTATTGCACTAGACATATTAGTTAAAATTTCCACAGAGGCTTGCTGACACCAACAAAACTGCAGATCAGGCCCCTGATTCTGCAAGTTGTTCCACACTGGAAGAACCCTGTGCCTGTGCAGAGAAGCCTACAGGGACATAGCCCAAGACAGCTTGTTACACAGGAAAAAAATCTGTGTTAAAAATGAAGTTGACATAAAAAGAAGCACAATTCTGAGCCACCACATTGCTTCTTAAAGGAAGAGCCACTCACTTTTACTAAACAGAAGGCAGCGTTCCCAGCATGTTAGCGTATTTGATGCGGCACCAACAAGCACACTTTTCCCTCACTGGGCATAGCTGCTGCCTATGAATCAGAAGGATCTTCGATCGAATTTGAGTGGGGATGACTTGTAAGACACCCAACAAGCCCAGCCACCAGATGGAGGATTATCGTAATTGGTCAAGTCAATCTTGGAGTGTTTGGTTGGTAGACACAGTATTACACACAGCGATTACGTGGTTGAGTTTATGACTATGAAAGGCCTTTTTTTCCTCTTAATTTAATTATTTGATACTGCAAATGGCTCATTTTTTTTTTTAAGTTAAACAGTGGGCAGTTCTAAAATGATTAATTTGCTTCAGCCCTTGAATTTTAAAAGCATATCATTCTGCTTTTTTTTTTAAATGTCATTTTTACTCCATCCCTACCCATAACGTGTCATTTCATGGCTTCAGAAATACCTTCAACAAGCTTTTCCACTCCAGTAGCAATGGCTGGGATACACGCAAAGGCCCCAATATGGCAAACACATATGGATGTGCTGAATTTTACATGTGATTAGACCCACTGAAGTGAATGGAGAGGCAGTGCAGTCTAGTGGATAGGGCGCTGTACTGGGGGTACGTCTACACTAAAAGTGCGACAGTGGCACTGTTGCAGTGCTGCTGCTGTAGCGTAGACACTTACTACAGTGATGGAAGGGTTTATTCCTTCTCTCTAGTAAATCCATCCCCTCGAGAGGCGGTACCTAGGTCAATGGAACAATTCTTCCACCAACCTAGCAGTGACTACATTGACGCTTAAGTAGGCTTAACTACATTTCTCAGGGAGGTGAACTTTTCACACCCTGTGAGTAACAGAGCTAAGTCAAAGTTTCAGGTGCAGACCAGCCTGGGATTTAGCACACTTCGGTTCTATTCCCATCTGTGCCACTGACCTGATGTGTGATCTTGAACAAAACACTTCTCCCTCTCTGTCCTTGTTTTTTCCCCTCACATCCTTTGTCTGTTTTGTGTATTTAGATGGTCAGCACTGACGGGTATGGGACTACCTTTTATTTTGCGTTATTACAGTGTTTAGCACAGTTTTGCTTGTATACTAATAACTGTAAAGGACCGTATATATTTGAATTCTGAAAACAGTTACATTTCTTCAAGGAAAATACTTTCCTCATCTAGCAGCCACTTGACACTTGGGGAGCTTCCTACCTTATCTAAATTATCCAGCAAGACTTATCTGAGTCAAGGTAAGCATGTGCAGACGTGCTTGCACCTAATTTTCTAAACAACTTATTTTCTAAACAACTTATTCTCAGATGTTAGCGCCAATCTCTCCTATGCAAGGTTTGAAAACTATTGAGGCCTTCTTTAAATAGGGCATTTTCAGGAATTATCCCACTGCACTCGCATTGGTGGGAGCACTGTCATTGACTAGCCACTCACAGTTTTACTCCCATGATGTCTAGATTTGCAACTAAGTAACACACTAGTATGAACACCTGTAAGGTAGCCTAAACTAGTCCTCTTTTATTTCTCTGTTATATATAACTTGATTTATTCATTATCTCCCTTGTGACATTGAAAAGATTCTCCTACCCTGTTTATCTAAGAATATGTTTTGTAATTTTCAATTAAAACAAAATTAAATTGCTTAATAAATTCCTCAAAATGTAAACACCTATGCTCTTATTTGGGTCTAGACAGGTCAAGGACATTGGTACCTGCAACCCAATATTTCCTGTAGTGGCCTTCACTGCTTCTTTGAGATATATATCAAATAGAACAGTGAATGCAGATTTTAATAACCAGAGGCCTGCCTATAACATGTACTATTTCTTTAATTTTTTTTCTCCCTTCCAGCATTAATGGGCCCCAGGTGTTACAATCGTGATTAAGATGTATAAATCCAATGGCAAAGCAGTGTGGGGTATAAATCAGAAAGCAGCATAATTGCCACATTCACTGTCTCTCTCTCTCTCTCTCTCTCTCTCCTTTTTTAATAGTCTTTTGAAATTAAAAATAAACTTTGTATGAAATGTTTTACCAAGTGTATTGCAGGTAATTCTGTGGAAGTTACACAGGAGTCATTACAGACATGACTGACAATGGTGATTTAATGCTTGATAACTGACTTCTTCACAAAATATACATACGTAGGTCACAGCTACTACTGACTCAGTCATCTTATGATGTTTGATAAATATTGCTGGACTTCAGTGCTAAGAAACAAAAATGTTTCAGTATCATAATGGCTTCATGTGCTTTGCATTGTCACTAGGGTTGTTTCTATTCACTCTGTTTTCTGGCATGCAGAAAGGAAAGACAATAAAAACTATTTTCTTTTAAATGCAACATTCCAAACTGCACAAGTATGCGAATCATAAAATTTCAGTGAAATTACTTTTTTTCATATCCCAATGACTGTTTAATTTTAACCATTCAATATTCATATGAAATCTCCTAGACAATTATTTTGAAAAGGCATCATACATTTAAAGAGAATATGACAGAACACTTAGTTAAATGTTATATTAAAGATTCATTGTAAATTAAATATTAAAAAAAACATTCAACAGATCCCAGTATAGTTCAAATCCATCTGTTACGACAAACTACATTTTTTCTTTATCTTAATGTAGCCCATATGCCATGGGGTAGTAACCAACATTTAAGTGTTCAGTTCAAATCTCTGTTTAGGATTAAATGTCCATATTTAACATACAACTTTGAGAATAATTAAACACACATTTTTCATTTTGCTAGAGGGCCTGAGAGAGAAGTGTCAAAATCATTTCAGGAGGAGAATATGGCATAGAAGCAGCTCTTTACTGAGCTACAGAGGACACAAGTGGACAGAGAAACTCAATCCTCAGACCACCAAAAGCTTGCAGAGGGGTGCTGTAAGGAGACAATATCCATCATTAGGAAAAAAAAACCATTGACTGATTACCCTAATGCTTAAGCCCGCCTAGGCAGCTGTCTGGAACAGGGCTTTGTGAGGTAGTCGTCTGTCTGTTGGGATTATGTGAAGATCCTCACATCAAAGCAGAGATGAATTCAGGTAAATCAAGGAAAAGAAAGAGTAGACTAAAGCCTCATGATCATCTTGTTCTCAGCAATTTACTCATCCAGTCAATATCTACTGGATGTTGAAAACCCTATGGATGTGTGCCTATGTAAAATTTGAGAGAAAGGGTGGGGGGGGAAGATCTCTCCTACCTGGATGAATGGGGCTCACTCCAAAGCATGGAGGGGGGGACAGGGAGATACAAAACCCATGCAGATGTGACACTTGGTGACAGTCAGAAGCCCCAGTGCAGGGAAGTAGTACAGCATGAGAGTAGTCATGTGTTTAAAAACTGAAGCATATGCTTAAGCGCTTTGCAGGATTGGGACCTTACAGAGCAGTAACTTTACATTTAAAAATCACCCATTAGAGGGCAGGATTTTCTGTTCAGTACCAAATTAAAACGGTCTTATATGAGTTTTATACCACCAAAAATACTGGATTAACTTTCATGATTAACTTGCACTAGTTAATGAAAGTCGGTGATAAATTGCAACAACAAAAATACCATGAGCAATGCAAGATTAATTTGAAGACCGTCCTGGTTTACCAAGTTATGTTTTATCCGTCTGGTGCCAGTGTGGCTGAGATAAAACAGACCATCACCAAACAACAAGAAAATACCACAAATCCAATCTAATCCTGCATACCTATTTCCTCTACCATTGCTTCAAAGACCTGTTAATAAAACAATACCTTTTTATTACCCAGAAAGCCACTGATGGAAAACCAGCACTCTTACCATTGTATTACTGTGTAAGTATTTTGTACAGACACTGTCACTGCAGCATAGAGCAGACACCTTAATATCTTACATTATTTTGTTAAAGTTATCATCCTAGGAGTTTGATAAAGAAAGAATGCATGATTGGTGATGCTCTCTGTTATGACATGAGCTGAGAAAATAATTTCCATTAATCTGAAGTGATTAGAGAGTTCATCTTGCTTCTGTCTACCGCACACCATAGAAGAATGCATAATGATGTGTTTGAAGTTGCTATAACATCCATTAATAAATCTGTTTTCAGCTCACATTGTTTTAACATTATCACTACGGTTCATATATACCCTCACTATATTTTCCTAAAGAACTGAAATTAATTGATAAAAGTCTCCTGCGAATTTATATAGTAGAGTACATACTTGACTTATGAAGGCAGATGCAGTTAAAATGCAGCTATATAGTCAGATAAAGACCATTTTCTTTCCTGTAATGACTGGTAACCTATAGACACTGCATTAAATAAGACAGATTACAGAACACTGGCACACTCAGCATTCCAGAAGATATTATCAAGCCAATCAGTAGCTCTAGCAAAGCAGAAGATCACAGGCCACATCGTCCATAATGCTGATTTAATGAATTTCATAAAAGCATGATTTGGTTTTTAAGCAAAAAAAATGTTTTGACAAGGTTCCGATTATGTTGATTTTCTAATTAAAATATTTAAAAGGTGCGGAAATTCCTACACAATGACACAAAATAGAAATGGAGACAAAATTGATTTCTCGGTTGATTTTGGCATTAATTTAATTGAGTTTCACCAGGAATGAGTTTGGTCCAATGTGATTTAACACTGGTAGGTGAAGGTTGGGGGAGGAAGTGTGTGTAATTTTTTAAACTTTTAATAGAAGTATTTTATAAATATAAATGTCCAGCTCAAGTTTAGGCTTGGTAAGCGTTATGAAGATGAATACTTCATGTTTGGGAGGATCAAAACAAGGGACACACACAAAATGCCACCAAACTCTACATACCTCTGTCTGCAGTTACAGAAACTATACAGGTTTCAGAGTAGCAGCCGTGTTAGTCTGTATTCGCATAAAGAAAAGGAGGACTTGTGACACCTTAGAGACTAACAAATTTATTTGCGCATAAGCTTGCATCCGATGAAGTGAGCTGTAGCTCACGAAAGCTTATGCTCAAATAAATTTGTTAGTCTCTAAGATGCCACAAGTACTCCTTTTCTTTTTGAGAAACTATACAATATCTCAGGGTAAATCAACCACAACTCACCAAAAAGACTCATTCTTTTCTCTTTGAAGCACAAATCACTGGCAACAAGGATGAAGATTCTCAAAAGCAGCCACTGATATTGAGTGTCCAACTTGGGCCTGGGTTTTCAGAAATGCCAAGCAGCCAAAGTTTCCATCTAGGTTACTGGAAGGTCTGGGTGCTCGTGTCCGCTCAAAATCTAGTTCTAGGTGTTTCAAGTTGGTCACCCTCTCCTGGAAGCACCCAAAATTAAAGTCCACTTTTGAAAACCGGACTGTGTGTCACGGCACTTTTTTTTCCCATATCGGGCACATTTTGGACAGTCCTTTTAATACCATCCCCATGTAGTCTGCATTGGGAAACGCATTGCAGTGCTAGGGTCCTGGCATCTGTGGGGGTGAGCAGAAATGCATGACAGGCTCGCAAATCTAGTAAATTTCCAGATAGATATCCTCCAAAGACAGGATCGCAGCCTTCCCCTAAATGAACTGCAGAATAATCCAAATAAACTCAGAGCACTAATTAACTTGCTCAGCCAGCAGAAGAGATTCACAGTCAAGTACAAGAAGCCAGACTTAATACTCATTCCAAAATATTTTTGCTATGGGCAAAAGTGACACCGATTGACAGTCATCATGGCTAATGGAAAAAATATGGTAGTATTTTTCCTTCTATTGCAGTAACTTGCACTATGCACATCAAGCTCTTGTGGCAGTAGCAGACTAAATGAAATGCTGGCTTTGAAGAAACTAGTAGCAGAAAGCCTGTGCTGTAGCATGGGTGTGGCAGATGGGCCAAGTAATCCGCCATCTGTGCAGTTTCTCTCCTACAACCAGCAAAACTGTTGAATGCAAATTTCTGCAGAGTAAGGGGGAGGAGATTGGTTGAGTCACTTCTGATATCGCAATGGTCTCGCACTCTTGGCATGGCAAGGAGACATGCCTTACAGTTGCTGTACAAATTATACAAGTGCACTTTAAAGTCAAAATGGTTGAGGATTTTAAAAAAAAAAATGGACGGTAACAGACCGCAAAGCCAAATCACGATTGAACCTGGTGAACTTTCAACTATGCTTGCATCAGTTTCTGACACTTTGCACTGACTCAGACTTTCTAAACTTGCGAATGACACACAGAATGATGATCCACACATTTTCAAAAGTCTCTACATGACTTAGTCTCCTAAGTCCCATTTTCAAAAGTGACTGAGTCAATGGAACTTAGGCTCCAAACTGTCTCAGTCAATTCTGAAAATGGGACGTAGGCCTTTTAAGACACTTTAGGGGCTTTAGAAAATTCTGCCTCATGTCTGGAAGTGCCAACAGTAAGGCAGTTCAGTTTCCAGGAGTGACCTCAGTGCCAGAAACATTCAGCAGCTGCAGTAACAAAACACACTATTTCTGAGCATGTCCATTATGAGGCAGCTTTAGTTAAAGAAATGACCATTAATGAGCCACTTGGACACAGCATCACTGCCACCAGGAAAGGGGTGGGATTCTTACTTTGACAAACTTATCTGAATCTTCATAAGATTCATACTTCTTCATACAATGAACAATCACCTGTGGAACTCATCACCAGGGTATGTTGTGAAGGCCAAAATTATAGCTGATTTCAAAAAAGAATTAGATAAGTTCCTGGAGGTAGGTCCATCAATGGCTATTAGCCAAGATGGCCTGGGATGCAACCCCATGTTCTGGGTATCCCTAAATCTGTGTCAGAAGCTGGGACTGGATGACAGGAGATGGATCATCCAAAATTACCCTGTTCCGCTGATTCCCTCTGAAGCATCTGGCACTGGTCACCATCAGAGACAGGATACTGGGCTAGATGGACCATTGGTCTGACCCAGTATGGAAGCTGTTAAGCTATGTTCTTATGTAAGATGTTCCTGAATATCCTGAGTTATAATTAAAATTTTTATGTTATTCTTCCTGCCCTAAATTTATTCTCTCTTAAATTCTTGCAGTGTGTTTCTGTGTTCTGTGAAGTGCTTTATACGATAGTAAATTTCCAAGTCATGCTGTTGACCAACACTCCAAGGTGCTGGGTGTCTTTCTACTTCTTCAAGTCTAAATAACGACTTAACGAGTAAAGAATGCAGGTTCCAGCCCTAATTTTATGTAGACTGTAGGATCTAGTTCTATTTTCTTATGCCATTTTATGGAGATAAAATTACATTAGAAATTGCTCATAAAATTACATAAGGAAAAACATGTTCCTTCACTCCCGTCAACATTCTGAGACTTGGAAACATTTATCACCTCAGTGTTGAGATATAAGTGATAGAGTTGTATGTCATAATCACTTAAAACCCTCTACATCTTACTCAGCAGGATGAGTGAAAACCAACACAAGGTCATCTCCATGGAGTTCCCCATCCATTCTCATTAGCGTAAACAACAATACAATACCTTTTACTGGTGGCTTTTTTTTTTACACTATAAATACTAAATTAAGATTTACTGCCTCTTGCCAGTGGAAATAGTGTACACGGAACTAAAGAGAAAGTGGTTTAGACGCTTGGCCGCCGAGTCAGCTGGAAAGCTCCTTTTTCAAAACAGATAAAGTTTATGGTAATTGCTTGAGAGCACATCAGAGAATACAAGCACAATTATTTGGAAGAAGAAATGGATTGTACACAAATATTTAAATTTAAAAAACAAATTAAATGTACAAATTAACTTCTACTTATGCATGCCAGTTCTCAGAAACACTTGAATGTGCTTTTATTTATTTTATTTTTAAAGTGTTAAAAGACTTGAATTAGAGGCATAAATCTCCACTCGTAAGTGTTGACGTATTGCTTTTATTAGACACTTCTGCATTCAATGTGTTTTAGATGGAGATAACTCTAATGCATCTTTCATATTCCCTAAATTTTTGTGAGTACTAGGGAGAATATTTAAATAAAAGTTTATAGGGCAGACCAGAGACTATAAAAGAGCATACTATGTTGCTAGTTGTCTAACTTAGGTTTAAAATGGATTTACTGTACTTTTCATGCCACAGGTGGCAGACAACAAAAGGCATAAGCAAAGTCATCTGTAACCTTTTGGAAGGAAAAAAGTCAGTTTCCTTTAAAAGCAAGATTTAGTTTGAGTGAAAGGGGAAGCCTTCTTGACAGTGAGATCTGTTAGACTGTGGAAGAGTTTGTCTGGAGAAAAAGGGTAGAAACATCACTTGAGATATTTAGAACTAGTCTAGACACAACATTAGAGAATGTTCTGCAGGGAACAATCCTGCACTGGCAGACCGCATGAATTAAGGTGAACTCTTAGTGCTAAATGAGAACCAAAACTTTTCCTTTCCTGTCCGAAAATATGAGAGAGAATGTTAAAGAGGAGTGGGTGCACACTCACATATCCTTGTGCCTATATACTGGAAGTGAATTTTAAAAATACAGGCTGATAGGAATAAACGCTGGCTTTATGAAATTCAGGTAACACATACTCCAATTAATATAATTGGACTACTTTGCACTCATTTCGGAAAATGTTCTTTTAGGAAATGCCTAAGAAATAGCAACTACTAAAGTTAACATGCAGATTGAACTTTGCTATTAGTACGACTTTAAGACGAATAGAGAAGCAATATAAATGCTTTTTTGGACCCACTCTCTCATCCAAATAATTTTGCACTGTGGAAAAATGCAAAGATTAACATTTTTAAAAAACATATTACTATTAACATCTAACTCGTACTCAGAGAATTAATGCCCGGGGGCGGGGGGGGAGGGGCGCGGAGGGGGAGGAAGAGTGTAATTTTTGCTGCCTTTAATATAGAGCTTCAAAAATAAAATCCGCATCTGTTAATGATGATATCTCATTTCTGCATAAAAGATACCAGGAAAAAAAATGTATAAAATTTCAAAGATAAAATATTCAAATGGTTTGAAGCTAATGCCATTGCATCAAAGTGCTAGATAACCACTCACAGAAGCTAAAGATTCAGTGCTGTAACCCCCTTTATGAGACTGTAGTAGTTAGAGATGAAATTGTAAATGGGGAAGAGTAGATTGCTTTGATTTAGAAAATTGTTGCCATTAAACAGTTTACAAAGAGCCTAGTGTTTCTGCATCGTTATCCCCAATGTATCAAAGTCAGCGGTTTCACAATATTTAAAGCACTCCCAGCTTCCTCATAAATATCATTTATATTCCTAGGTTGCTATTCAATGTATCAAGAAATATCATTTACATTCTCTATAGTTATGCAGTGTGATTACCTGAACCGATATTTGCTAACCTGACATAAATAAAGAAAGCACAGAGGGCATCGGTTGTTTACAAGGTTTAACATATAATATAGCACATTGTGCGAGCGATGTACTGCAGTTTGTTTGAAAATTGTTTGTTCTGCGTCTATAAAAACAAACAAATATATGGGACATGTGAGGACTTCTAAGTGTGCAGGTCATTGTGCATATTCCTAACTTTCATTTAAGTGCAGTTGGCCATCCACATGCAGCATAACAGATGGCTAGTGTTGTATGGTGTATACTTTTTATTTTCCTTTTAAAATATCTAGGTAATTTTTATTTAGTGAGAACTAAATTCATACCCCTGGCTACAAGCAAGCATAATGAAATCAAGTTCTGTTGACTCTCAGTCCTGAAGTAGACAGATCCTTCCTGCAGCAAAGCTATTAGCCTCTGACTGCAGGGCAAACCACCACCACCTTCACATTCCTGGATACACACACACACACGTACCCCCCCCACACACCCCTGTGCATTACAAAATCCCTTCGTTCCCCCTCCCACCCCAAATTCTCCCCAGCCTTCCTGCCCAGTCCTTCACATCTTAAGGATCACATCAACTTTCAACGGAAGCTTGGCATGTGCACTGGAATGAAAATTCAATCCCATCATTTGGAAGAGGAAACATTTCTTTTTTTTTACTAGCATAAGGAAAACTTTCCTTTCTGGACCATGTATCTCCTGACCTACCCACCTCCTAGCTCCATTCTGAACTCTAATGGGAGGGGAAAATGTTGGTACCAGATCAGCTTCCTCACTAAGGGCCTGATCTAGCAAAGCACTTAAGCATGTGCTTAACACAGAGCACGTGAGTAGTCAATAGGATTAGCACATTGCTTAAACATATGCTTTGATGGCTAGGGGATTAGAGTCAGGAAGACAGTCCCTATGAGAGACCATGGAGACAAGCCATGTGAGAAAACTAAGTCAAACTTCCCATGTTACAAACTGTTTCATAAAGTTTAAAGCCAGAAGGGATGGATAGATCATCTAGCCTGACTTGCTATATATCACAAACCACTGAATTTCACCCAGTTACCCCTAAATTAAGCCCAATAACTTGGGTTAGACTAGACAAAGCATTTCATCCTCAGGATACTGAACTGCTGTGTGCACAGGCAGAGAACAGGAAAGACTGAAGTGACACCAAAGGATCTTTGAATGCACCTAAAGGCTTTCTGTTCAGAGCAGTAGATCTCAAAGAACTTGGTTTCCAGGTGGTATGAAGTTTTCATAACACCCACTGACTTCAACTGAAGTTTTGGGCACTCAGAAGCTCTGAAAATCAGACCTAGTGGCTTTATAAAATGAAGGGCAGTATGTGCCATGCCATCTCAAATACAAGTCAAAACTATTCTCCAATCAACTGTCCCATCACAATTTTTTCTCTCTCCCCTGCTGACTTTACTTATACTGGATTCGCTCAAATCTCAACCATTGTTGTAGCTGCAATATCGCAAACCTCGGAGGTAGACAAACAAATCCGCTATTTGCACCTATGGGGTTAGCCCCCTGCTTGATCACTGATAAAAAAAGATCACATCTTAGCCTGTCTTCAGTTGGAGTTTGAACCAGTGCAGCTACTTCTCTGACTTTTTATCAGTCGGAGACATCTCCCAGCATAGACACAGCCTACATTATGAAACCAAAAATTTATTGGGAATCAGAAAGATAAAATTGCTTTTTACAAGGGTTATTGTTTTGGTAGCTCAATACTTTTCACTCTAAGGAAATCAAAACCAACAAGTCTTGCTAATATCCACCAGATGATCCACAGCAGATAGGAAAGCAGAGCAGTGGACACTCTGCGCAGAAAACTCAGATTCAATAGTTACCTGAAGTAGGCAGCTCTCTGTTAGGCAACTAGTTGGAGAATTCAAACCCATATTTCTAGTGAGGATTGTCAATGATAGAGGAAGTAGTGCATATGCACAAGGAACAGGAGATGAAACTCTTGAGTAATAGTTAGTTGGTATGGGAGAGATGGGTAAATGTATCACTCTAGGAATAAGACTACAGCAACCAGAATCTGCACACATACAAGTAATCCGGTATGGAAGAAGCTGAAATCCTTATGCAAAGCGGTCAGCTGGGTATTGCAACTTCAGACTCACCACCTCATAATCATTGTGGAAATTGGCTGATTTAGTACCTCGGATCAGCAATAATCAAATAAGCTCTCTATAGCTACAAGGCATCAGCGAGGCACAATTTACAAGATGACAGGGCAGGCCATGTCAAATGTGTACAAGTTAGGCTGTTTAAATTGTCAGTACACAGCATGGCTATCCAACCATAAAGAACTTCAAGTGAGACAGCAGGCTAACGTGAAAGGCATAGAGCGATGGATGCTGACATACCAAACTACTGTAGATTAGGATGCTGGTGCAGGGTATACGTTTCCTTTATTGCTCCATTGTCAATCACATGTTGCTAACAGCTAGTTACTAACTTGCTAGCATGTCAAAGCAAGGCACCTTGCTCAGTCAGCAATTTGTAAAAAACAACAACAACAAAACCTTACAATCAGCTTTAAAAAGTAATAAATTATTGTTCTCAGCTAATGAAAAGATGTAATAGGAAAATTACAAGTGTCTTTTTGCAGGTGCTACTCCCTCCCCCCATTTGCAGAATCTTTGGTATTCAGTGGGAGGAACGGCTGGGAATAGAAAGACAAAGAGAAGGAAAAGCAGTGTACATTGAAGCAAGCCATGTACTGAAAGACACCCAATGCCTGGGCAATATCTCCTCTATTTATGCAAACAGCTATTACCAGATAGCAAGAAACATGTTTTTTAAGAAGCTGATAGAGCTGAGGAAAGGATGTTTGCCAAGAGGATCTTGGCAGAGAGATAACAAATCCCACCAAAAACGTATCGGGGGAACTAAATGCATCCAACAAGAATGAATGATCCAGTATCTAAAATGCTTTACATACCATTTGTTATAGACAGTATTGCTGACCTACTAATTTACTTTCAATTGGGAGCAAAGGGGACCTTTACAGCTGCAATAGGCAAGGTGTGGTTCAAAGGCAAAATATTTAAGAATGCACCCTCCTGGGTATGATTATACCAATACTAATGTAAAAAAAGTTTCTTATGATCACTTCCAGGTAAAAAGCTCTGGAGACTGAAAGCCTCTGTTCACGGAGAAGGTACAATAGTGGCAGATTCCTTGGCATGTTCATGCATAAGAAAATAATTTAATAAGATCAAATGGCCAAGATTCATACCTCAGTAGCTATATTCTGATAGTTCCATAAGATACAGCAATTTCACTTTGTGTGCGTCAAGGTGTAAAAGGTTGCAGTACGACTGCCTTGATGGGTATAAAGGGTATGTTCTTCCAATTAAGTTACCCAATCAAGATTGCTTAACACGATTGAAAAGGCCTGTTAAGATGCAGATTGAGATTATGCAGCAGTGTTAGTTGGTCAGGCTGTAGACTAGGCTCTTCCTAGTCTTTCTTAATGGGGCTTTTCAATCAAATGAGCTAACACTTTAAAAAAAAAGTTGCCCATCAGGCAAGGCCTAAGAGAAACAGGAAAACATATTCACTCATATGAGTACTCAGTTGCATAAATCCAGCATAAAAAGCAAGTCATTTTGAACATCAGATTCCCATTCTAAAATCCTTGGTTTCAATCATTTCCATGTGGCACAG
The DNA here is from genome assembly GCF_965152275.1 of Natator depressus. Classification (NCBI taxonomy): domain Eukaryota; kingdom Metazoa; phylum Chordata; order Testudines; family Cheloniidae; genus Natator; species Natator depressus. The sequence continues at coordinate 3,702,395 of NC_134259.1, forward strand.
ACAACTAATTGTGCCAAGACAACTTACTCAAATCTTTAGGCATAATTATTGTTCCCATATATCAAAGATATCAACATCATCACAGGTACCACTCAGGATTGTTATAAACACTGTTTTTAAAACAAAGTTTGAATGCCAGAAAAGGAGGACTTAAGAGAATCCAATATTTTTATACAAGGATATTTTGTCTAAGATGCTGTAAGATAGTGGATAAAACTAATATCAGCATAAGGCACCAGAAGTGGAAGAACTCCAGTGTGAAAAACAACAACTACGGAACAAGTGTGTTTAATTTTCTGCCAGTTGTAATGGATTGTCTCAAACACCCATTTAAAAATTATGGCTCATTTGGATTACCCCCAATTCCAAGTCATGAGAGAACAGTTGCAATGAAACGTCAGCAGAATTCCTTCCTTGGAAGACAAGTATTTAACAAACAATAGTGTTAGAAGGAAGGGGATCCAGGTCCAGTAATGGGGATCTAGATAGGTGATTGGGAAATAGTTTTACAATAGATTGTTACAACCTGTTAACTTACAATGAGTTTAGTTTGAATGCTGGTCACTTAAAATGGGAAATATCACTGGAATCAGCGATATCTACAAAAAAGTGAATTTTTAAGGTGTAAAGAATATCACAATTGCTTGAAGAATATTTCAAAAGTGAAGTGAATTTAAGTGTGACCACTGTAGTGCCTAAGATCTCACTCACTCACTGAGTTTTCCATACATAAAGCAGGAATTGAAAAGTGATTAAAGCAGGGGTGGGCACGCTACGGCCCGCAAGCCATTTTAAGCTGGCCTGTGAGCTCCCGCTGGTGCCGGATCAGGAGCTGCACCAAGGGTCGGGGCCGCTCCACGCGTAGGAGCTGGAGAAGGGACATGCCGCTGCTTCCGGGAGCCACTTGAGGTTAGCGCTGCTCAGAGCCTGCACCCCTGAGCCTCTCCCCACGCCCCAACTCTCTGCCCCATCCCGATCCCCCTCCCGCTCTCTAAACCCCTCAATCCCAGCATGGAGCACCCCCTGCACCCCAAACCTCTCATCCCCAGTGCCACCCCAGAGCCCACACCCCCAGCCGGAACCTGCACCCCTTCACCAGCCCTGGTCCCCCTCCGAACCCCTCGGTCCCAGCCAAGGGCACCCTCCTACACCCCAAACTCCTCATCCCGAGCACCACTCCAGAGCCTGCACCCCCAACCAGAGCCCTCACCCCCTCCCGCACTCCAACCCCAATTTTGTGAGCATTATTGGCCTGCCATACAATTTCTATTCCCTGATGTGGCCCTCAGGCCAAAAAGTTTGCCCAGCACTGGATTAAGGGCAAAGCAATTAACTGAACTTTAACTATGGAGCCCCAAAATATGCATGTGTAATATGCTTAAGAGTGAATATAGTTATGTGCACACATATTCATACACTTTATAATATTTACATAACACATTTATCAATAGACATTTACATTAATCTATACCAATATAAATATGTCTATGATATAATTATGTCAAAGTTCATACATTGACAGTATGCAATGGCACTGCATACCAGGTTGGTGGCACAGCATACCTCCCTAAGGTTGTTTTCTTGTTCTCTAGGATCTCAGCTTAAAACATATGCCACATGATCTAGTTTAGTATGCCCGCATTATGCAGTTCTTCATAGTATGATACTTCCTCTCCTTCCATGTAGTAAAACAGTCGATCATCAACTGAGTGACCACTAGTTTTGCTGTCACTAGTAGGTGAGTGGGCTTGGCAGAGAACCATGAATTACTTCCTGCACCCCAAAATCAGGTGCCAAGTCTAAGAAGGCCCCCTCAGAGCATCTGAATTTCCCCAAGGTGAAGCCAAGCCCAGCAGACTTCATGGGTGTATATGAACCCAAATGAAGTGGAGAAAAGCCCAAAGAACCTAGTGGAGCCTTAAGCATATGGCATTATCGTATGTTGAATATCTGCACAATCTATTGAGAGCGGGGTTCATTCCAACATTTTGATGAGGTGGAGCTTATTTTGTGGGTGAGGTTAAGAAGGACATCACTACCCCACCCCTCGCACACACGCTAGATGCCTATATAATATATACACACAGTTCCCTTGCACCCCAGTTTTCCATCCTGGATGACACTGATCTTACAATTCCTATATAAATCGCTCACCCTTGAAGTGCTCCAAAGTGACTTTTCAGACTCGGCACAGATAACTTTCCACCTCTGTGGAGGACGAAATGAAGCAGCTGTTCAACAACTACAAAAAAAAAAACACACACACTACACAAAAGTTTGGGACAGGAAGAGAAGAGTTGTTTACCCAAGCCCTAGGTTTTCCAGGTGGAATTTAGGCAGGCACAACTGGAAGTGGAATTTGGTCAGGACACCGGGCCTAATAATTTCACTCTTCTATGGGCTAGGTCTCAAGACCACTGAATCCAATAAGAGTCTTTCCACGGATGTCACTAGGGTTTGGATCAGATCCTATATCATCATCTTGAACGTTAATGGCCAGGATTTTGGTTTTACACCTTATCCAGAGAGACAGGTGGCGCTAAGCTGCTCAAGCTCCCAACACTGTGACTGGGAATTGTTTAATAAGAACGCAGATAAATGTACAACCTAATACAACAGCAGCACCACCTTTGGAAGCACATTTGGAGGCTAATCCAGTTTAGCTTGCGGGATTTGACAGAAACATGGCAAAAGGAAATAACACCCAGGGTAGCTTTTGCTTTATAATGTCAATAAACAAGCTATAGTGGGAAATGGATTTGCAGAGTCCATTTATGGGGACTGCCCTTGGCCATGTAATTCACAAGTGAATGCCATCTTATAGCCCCAATCAGAACCGGAAGGTACAAATTGTCATAGGAAACCTTTGCCTCCCCAATTAAGTCCTTTGCTGCCAACAATGGCCCAGTTGGTGTCCTCCAAACAAGAGCCGTACTGAATAGTTGAGAGTATAAGTAAATCATGAGTTTGCTCATCCATTACACGGCAAGAGTTTGATCTTGTTCTGTTGTTTGCTGCAAGACCACTGTACATGCAGCTGTTTCTAGAGAGTCTTATTTGCAGAGCTCTGTATTTCTAAGCTCCTCTGGAGTCAGAGATTGCTATGAAAGGGTTTGTACATACGGCAAAACAGCTTCTGTATGGCTCAAGGTGCCAATTATGCATTCAGTTTAAATGGATTCTGTAGCAGTGACTACTACACTGTACACTACTGCTAGCAATGGGGTCCACTGTAAATAGACAAAGGTTGAACAGTTTGTCATGAAATAGTTTGTTGGGACTGCATACATCCAGCACTGATTTTTGGCATTAGACACATTAATTATATTTCTGATGCACCTGTTTATTACTTATTCGTAGCAACAGAAATCTGGTGTTCTGTTTATGGAAAGAAAGAGGCATGGGTCTGGTGAAAAGGATAGGAGTAGAGCTAATTAAAAGATATTTTTGGTGAAAAATCTTAAAATCATTTTTATTCCACAAGTTTAGAAGAGAAACAATTTTTCGTATTGAAATTTCTTTGTGAAAAATTGTTTTTAAAAATGTTTCATTTTTTCTCCCATTTCCTCTCCATCCTTTCTTCCCCCCATTTTGCTGCAGAAAAAGGAGGGGGAAAGGAAAAAAATATTTTTTCTTTTCAAGTTTCATCTATAAAAACAGAAAATTACGAAAAGAGGGAACATTTTAAAGATCTTTTTCAACAACAACAACAAATATTTAAATTATCTCTAGGTAACATAAATTCAGCTCAGAGTATATTTAAATACCAAATTCAAGTATCCTCCAAAGTATGGAGGATTGATGCCCAAGTTTAAATTTAAAATAAATTAGATAGTTCATAAACTTTTATAAAGTACAGCAAAATATTGACTACAATTTATCATCTCCCCACTAGGTATGAGTAAAATTCTTTTGCACTATAATTACACCCAGTCCTCTTACCTTAATCTGCTCTACTTAAAGTCTCCACCCAAACAACATTTCTTAGGAGCTTGGCTTTTATCCCTTCTATCCTGGAGTTGATGAGTTCTGTGTTCCAATAATCCCCAGCTCTACCTCAGAGCACTCATCTACATAAATGGGAACTTACAGCAACCCACACATCCTCAAGTACGTACACCCCAAACACTACCTCAGCCACGAGCAATGGGAGGCTTTTTGAGGCAAGCAAAGGGCCCGTGTGTGTTCCATCTTCTCCCTGAATTGGTTTGTAAATTCAATATTCATACAGACTCCATCTTACCACAGGCAAATGTGGCCATTGCGGTAGCCTCTGTTTTACTGAGCAGCCCCATGGTGTCTGTTCTACATGCTTTTTATTTTTCCCTCCACCACTTCACTGCAAAAATCTCTCTCGCGTTTCTCTAAGGGCTGGTCTACACAGTCTTCATACTTTTATATCAGTTTAGAAACCATTTAAGTTAAAGTGGTACAGCCCTCTAGTGTTGCCTGATCTACAGATTATGTATTAATTATATTTCGAATACTTAAGAATTCCTAGTTCTCTCTTTGAAGGTTGACAGGTTCTTGTCCCAAGATCAGGCCAGGTGTTATTCAAATCATTATATAGTTGGGAACCCCGATCTCCACAGTTGCAACACTCTCACTACTGGAACTCATCTATATTTACGAATAGTTTATTAATACATTTAGCACAGACACAAACACTCCAACTCCGGAAGGCAGATAGAGATACTACAGAATGTACCTCTGCATATCCATATACTCACACCACCCCTTGCAGAACAACCTGAAATGGGAGCCATCTTCCTCAGCATCATCACCATCCCCCTTATCACCAGCGGACATAATTCTGGCACCTCCCAAGGGTTACATCTCTTTCTCCTACTGCCTATAGGAGGGGATGCAACTTGTCTAATATGTTACACCGACACCGCAATACCTGATGCATATTCAGTAGGCGTTTTCTCCCCTTATTTGTGTTTCCTCACCTTACTGATGTTGGAGAATCCTTCTCCTATAGGTTAGTATATCAATGATTTCAACTTATCATATACATCAATTCGTTGCCATGGCCCTCTTGTGGTTAGGTATTGGCGGATGTAGTTCAGGTACTTGTTATTCTGTACATAGGTTCGTCACCATGACACTCCTGTGGTTGGACTCGTTCCTGTGGTCAGAAATTCCCCTTAAACACACTAATTTCAGCTCCCTAATACGTGGAGTTTTCTGTTGGGCTGTTAATCTGTGCCAAAGTTCACAGGCCTCAAGCCTGATGCTAACTGCTGAAGTGAATATCTTAGAGGATACAGGCCTGTAGGTTCCTTGCAGTACTGCTGAATATAATAAAGGCAGAATATAATGGAATATAATAAAGGCAAGCTAGTCCTATGGGCTACAGCAGTCATACTCATGTAAAGGGGTTTATATTGGTATAGCTCATTGCTGTAACTGCAGCCACAATAGAGGATCGTGCCTTTTTAACTATATCAGTTCATAAGCCAATGTAGTTATAACAGTACAAAAACGGCAAATGGGCTCGCCCAAAGGCCCCTATTACCATGGTATTGCTGTTCTACAGCTCGCCATAATCGGTTCTGTATTTGATATACTTATTGCATGGAAAGAGGTGGACTGTGCCAAACAAGAATGTAAGGAGCTTCTCCTCTGAGATTTGAAGGAGAGACAGTAACAATGCAGGGGCAACTTGATCCTTTTTTAAAAAAAAAAACCTGGTATAGATTCCTCCTCCACACTATCCCTGTTGAGACGGATGATCACATGGAAAAGGCTCATTTCATGAAAGTGCCCAATTCTTTCCTCCTCCTTCTCTGGTCCTTTGCTACCATATGGCTTGCTAGTGACAAGAGGAAAGCCATTTTGATAAGAAACAACAGTGTCACAAGGAGATTTTCCTGCTTTGTGAAGCCAGCAAAAAACCCTCAAACAGTTTTGTTTGCGCGTATGTGTAACGTGAGAGACCTGTGCTGCACTTGTCACTCAGCAGAGCGGCAGCCATTCCAATCCTATGAATCTGCAGCAAGGCCCAATTGCAATGAAGGCTCAGGGCAATTTCAATTTATAATTAAGCTGTTATGATACACAGGCTTATTTCATTGCAGCACTAATGCAAATTGCCTTTGTACTGCTTATCTTTTCGGGCAAGCATTTCTGGGTAGCTCCTCCTCCCCACACCCTTCTGTCCCCACTCCCATCACCCACACTCCTCCAGTCCCTAAAGCGCATGAGCGATCCACCCTTCCAACGTGATGAAGGTTTGGGAATACTTCTTTGAGCCCCATTAATGCTATCTGGTGTTACATGAAGAAAGATGCTTACTTGGAGAGAGACATTGAGGCACTGTTATAAAAATCAAGAAGAGCCTATCCAAATCAATTAGAATTACTTTATTCTGGCATTATATCTAGATCTGGGAAGGAACCAGATTTTCCATTTCACATGAAATTCTATGATTTTGAATTTTTTTCTTCTGTTTTAAATAAATAAATAAAAATGGCTCATAAAAAGAAATTTATAAAAAATATTTTGGATCAATTGAAACATTTTGATCAAATAGAAACATTCTGTTCCAATTTCATCCTTTAATTTTTAAAACAAAATATATAAAACTAGCATGTTATTTCAAAAAGTCATTTCAAAATGAAAAATCAAAACAATCCATTCTGAAAATGTCAAAACAAGACCTTTCATTTTTTGTAATAGAATTTCAAATGTGTTTTTATGAATGTTTTGATTTTGATAAAACTTAAAAATTGTGATTGAAAAATTTTTCAGCCAGCTCTATTTACATAACACTAATCAAACCAGAACACACACTCAGCTGTAGCACACAACTCTGTCTTCTCAGCATTCACTGAGCCATTCATTCTAATCTGAAGAGTGACCCCTGACTACTCCATCCACCTTCCTCATACGTATAGAACAAAAGCATGTACTAATGGATAGAGCACTGACTAGCACTCAAGAGACAAGGGTTCTTTTCTACACTCAGCCACTAGCTGGGCTGGAAACCTTGGGCAAGTCACTTTACCTCCCTGTGCCTCAGTTTCCCCAGCTGTAAAATTGGGATAATAACGCTTACCTCTTTTGTAAACCACTTTGAGATATGCTGATGAAAAGAGTTATGTATCATCATTCTTCACATAATGCCACCAAAGTGCTCTCATCCCTTGCCATCAAAGGACAGGATTTTTACCTTGACTCTCTTCTCTGACAATATAGTGGATAAGTGGCAATATTTTCAAAAGTGACTAATGATATTTGAGATCTCTACTTGAAACAATTGCAAGGGACCTGATTTTAAGAGGGTGAGTGTTCAAAGCATGTCTAAAAATCAGGTCTTTTTGAGGGGTCATAAGTTGGGCACCAGGCAATTAGGGTACCCAAAATCACTAGCCAGCCCTTGAAAATCTTGGCCAACTTTCCCATGATAAGTTTCTTTATATATGATGGTTTGTCAATTGGTCAGCTTTATGACTGACATTTTAGAAACATGGCTAAGGTAACCTGGACCTTGTAATTGGCAGGGTTACAATTTATCCACTCTTACATCACGCTCCAGTTGTTTTTAAATTATAACATTAGCAATCTGTTTAAAATGTTGCATAAACAGAATTGAAGAGCAAGAGAGTTTGATCATTAACATAAAAGTGGTGTAGGTGGTGACTGACATGTAGGAGTTCGAAAAAGCTAAATAATGAAGTATAATACTGCAGAAATTGAGGAATCAGAGTTTGATGTGCCTGCAAGCATTTTACATTGTTTTAGTAGAGTCATGTATGAAAGAGAGGCTTAACCCTGCAAGATATCTTTAGGTTTGCCTTAGGGTTCGTCTTCAGAAACAAATAAAAGGGGCGTTTTGACCACAGGGTAACTACTGTGCATCCCGTGATAAAAAAACCATAATGGAGACAAGACACTTGAGTTTCACTGAGAGGTAAACTAGGTGAGGTCAATCACGGGCAGGAGATAAGGCGCTGACCTCGCAGTAAACACTGCACGTGCCTTGTCTCCACTAAGTTATCTTTCTGTAAATCCCACTGGGCATTTGTTTTCTTGTAAACGAAAGAAAACAACAACAAAAAATACCCTAAAAACGTTGTATTACTGAAGACAAAGCCTTAAAATTATTCTGCGTGAGCTATGTATGAGAAATGACACGTTGTAAATGGTCCAGATTTCCAGAAATGTTCAGCACCCGCAATGGGACCCAGATTTTAAGACAAGCTCAGCTTCCATTTAGGCATCTCAATTAATATTAAGTTTGGCCAGATTTTCAAACAAACATTCTCTGAAAATCCTGTTGTTATCCACAGGAGCTGCTGGATGCTGAGCGCTCTTGGAAATCTTGCCCCTAATGTCTTCACTTTTCATTCTTATTCATGGCTAGTTGCATTGATGCTTTACATGCATATGTCACCTCTCATCTATTTCATTAGTAGGGTGGTGAAGTACTGGAATGGGTTACCTAGGGAGGGGGTGGAATCTCCATCCTTAGAGGTTTTTAAGGCCCGGCTTGACAAAGCCCTGGCTGGGATGATTTAGTTGGGGATTGGTCCTGCTTTGAGCAGGGGTTGGACTAGATGCCCTCCTGAGGTCCCTTCCAACCCTGATATTTTATGATTCTATGATCTTCAACTTTCAATGTATCTGACTGACCTGGGGTGACAGCTTCCTACCTCACAGGAACATTGTGAAGCTTAAATATTAAGCAATTTATCCAAGATTATAGAGCAAGTGAGTGGCAGAAACCATAAATAGAACCTACCAGTCCTAACGCCCAACCTCTTGTTCTAGTCACTAAACCATACAGACCTCAGCTGGTGTAAACTGGCAAAGCTTAGGGTTAGGGTTTAATGGAACGATGATAAATTTACACTAGTTGAGAACCTGACCCAATACTCTTCCACCCTTTATTCAAAATCTGGTTTCAACAGGTTATACCCAAACTTAGAAGTATAACGTGCTAAACATCCAAAAAACCCTCTACTATTACAATTGAAACAGCCAAGCAAAACGAATCAGCTCAATTTAAAATAAAAGTAGTACCATTTCAATGCAGCTATTTTAAAAAAATAAGACTGTATAATGAGGGTGTTCTTTCTCTCCCAAACACATTAGACCCTTCTCACTGTATGGATTGCGAGTTAGGGCAGGTCTACCCGATGGCTTAAGTCAATCTGACTTACATTGCTCAAGGGTGCGAAAAAGACACCCCCCATGTGCCGAAAGTTTCAGCGACCTAAGCGCTAGCCACACTAGCGCTGTGTCAGTGGGAGATGCTCTCCCACAGAATTAGCTTCCACATCTCACGGCAGCGAAGTAATTTTGCCTATGGGAGAGCACTCTCCTGTCAGCATAGAGCATCTTCACCAGACCCACTGCAGCAGCACAGTTACATCGGTGCAGCTATGCGGATATAGCGCTTCTAGTGTTTTGGTCCAGTGTTCTAGTTGGGTTTTTTTTCCTTCTTGTTTCCTAAAAGCATCACTATCCTACTCAGACTTCATTTTGAGGCTCACGTTGGGACTGCGGAATGTATAAAGACAAGCGGTTCATCTAAGTCAACATCAGGTTTTGCACTTCTCCAAGCTTTGTCAGTGCGACATTTTTAACAGCAAATTATTTTGTTTTCTTGCAATCTTCCCCATTTGATCTTTAATAGTAAAGGAACTTTGTGCTTTAAAGATGTTAAGTCAAGTATGTTGTATCTGGACTGTTAATAAACGTAAGTTGTCAGAGTGCTGTATCGTATTGCAGCTCATACTAGAGTGAAGTCTTAAAACCTAAAAAGAGGAGTAAAATGCACTGAAGGTTATTAAATATCTCAAAGCTAAAGCTGGATTAATATTGACATACTTTTCAAACTTCATCAATGGGGACAGAACTTCATGCAGTCGGCACTGTTAAAAGACAATTTGGGCTTGACGTAAGAATATTCATGTGGAAAGTACATAGTCATAATTTAAAGTATCAACAAGTATTCTCGTTGTTGCATTTAAGCACCAAAGTCAGTCACCTCAAGAAGAAGAGAATAAAGAAATACAGAGGTAAAGATTCAAGAATATGCCTTGCCAAGTCAGGTCTTTACTATTCCAATTGTTGTCAGATTCAATTTCATTGTTTAACCTTCCAGTAATTGGTTCACACTGCAGAAAATACTAAATGAAAGGTTTGTGCAAGTGCCCAATTTCTAAATACTCAGCGCACCTTTAACACTTCTATCAGGACAATGAGCATTTCTATATTCATCTTCCTCTTTCCAGCTCACACATACCACCATTTTGACTAGCAAACGGGGGAGGTGGGGGGGGGGGGAGAATTAGAGACTTCAAGAAAATGGCAGCTGCACAAAAGAACCTAACAGGCACTTTTAAGGGAGGAATTGATATCGAGTTACCATCTGTTGCCCCAGGGTAAAATGCTTTACTATATGACAATGCACTCAACTTATACAATCATTTTTAAACTCACTTATCCACATTTTGTATAATACAGTGAAAGAATACACTTGAAAGCTGAAGCATCAGCACATTAAGGAGGCCTGTCATGGTTCATATCAAGTTTGATTTCATAGATTTTTATATTACAGCCCCCAGCTATATCGCTCTATGGTAATCAAAGCTAGAATGATAGCCTCCTATGTATATTTCAGAGCTTCAAAACCACTGAAAATTAGAAACCTAGTTGTATTTTGTTCTCCCCCACCACACAAAACATTCCCCCATAACAAAAGGATCTGCAAAAACATTTCTAGATTAGATTTTAATGGAATTATACCACTTTGGTTACTGCTGAATGAAGAACTGTCCTAGAGCTATACAGCATATATTCACCCAGTGGCTGCTGTGCAAATGACTGGGTTGCGAGTTGCTCATAGTCTGCCTTAAGGCTTTATGGCCCCCACCATCTATTCACACAGCTGCTGTACACCTCTGTTCTAAGCAATTTGTGTAGCGCTCCCTTAAAACTCAGAGCTCCACTGCACTGTTTTTATTGCCCAAGTCCATAGCATATAGTAAAGGACTCACAACAGGCCCTGCATGGGTCCAAGAATAACACTTGACTTTTTGGCTCCTTTCTTCTCCTCACAAATCTTGACTCAGTGGTCAGATAATGTACCCTTCCTCTCCCAGAAATATCCAGACATTCTCCACAGCCCTTAGAAAACATTTTAGGGGAACTGTAAAGTATAACTTGAGCAGAAGCTCAATGCAACTACAGGTTTGGAAAAGGAGACTGGGGCCCTGATTCAGGAAAGCATTCCTATTGAGAGCTACAATGACATCAGTGGGATTTAAGTTAAGCACGTGTTTCAGTGCTACCCTGAACTGGGATGAATTTAAACACACCCTTTAATGCTGCACTGAATGGGAGTCTTAGACTGGGAATGCAAGGCTAGATTAGATCTGGTTAAAAAATGAAGTCAGTACATTTCCACTGGTGTAAAACCAATGTAAATGAAATCAGATTTAGTCCCACCATATCAAAGCCCTGATGAAGCCCCTACAGAATCATAACAAGGAGTTGCAAAGGCTGCTATACAGAATTTTTGAAGTCTTGATGCCAATTATAATGAAGCTGCATAACTAAAATTAAGCAGGAGGCAGGGTTCCATTTCATTAAGTGGCAAGTGTATGGAAAAATTTATACTTCTATATCAGGTAGCTGGAGAAATTAATCATTTATAGAATAGTGGGAGCTTATAGAACTTAATATAGAAACAGAAAGGAAAACACTTTTTTGTTTGATGCTACTTCAAATACCCTGGTTTTTTTTTTATTGGGGTAATAAATAATAGCCAGTGCAGAATTTTTAACCTGCCACCCTATCAATCACATGAATAAGACCATTGGACAGGGAGAGCCCTATTTATGGATGTTTTATGCACACATCAGGCCATCAATAATGGAAGATTTTATGGTGCGTTTGTACATAAATCAAGACTTTGGCACAAGTTCTATTCATAACCACCAAATAAATACAAGATCCGTCTTTAGCTACCACTATGTAAAACAGAAATGACAAATACCCAGGAAGAAGGAGAAAATTGTCATGGTCACAAATCACAGAATTCTCAGCTACTTAAAAGGTCTTGTTGCAAGTCTCCCCTGAAGCTGACCGTGCAGAGTTCTGCAAGATACATTCTATAATAACGATAGGGCTTAAGCCTATGCAACAGAGAATATGGGACTCTTACAACTACAAAGCAACTAAAATGTAACCAATACCATAGTCAATAAACCCATTACATTTACCATTATTTAAATCTATTTTTATACAAACCCTGATTTAGCAACTGAAGCATGTCCAGACCAGAATAAAACAATGCTTGTCAGTTACCCTCCATATTTCTAAAAGATGCATTAATTTAAAGTAAGATTGTCAAGTCTTTTTTTTGTCTAAGCCCTGGCTGGGATGATTTAGTTGGTGTTGGTCAGGCTTTGAGCAGGGGGTTGGACTAGATGCCCTCCTGAGGTCCCTTCCAACCCTGATATTCTATGATTCTGTGAATATATGAGGAAAATCAAGGGGTGACTTATACTGGACCAAAAATGTTGCTCATAACACCACCACCCATTTTAAAGATAGGGAATTGGGGCACAGAAAGGGGAGTGACTTGTCCAAGTAGTGGCAAAACTGGGATTTGAACCCAGAGCTCCTAAGTCCTGATCCAGTACTTTCATCACAAGACCATCCTTTGTCACCCCAGATAATTTCACCTATAATTAAGTCACCCAAGACAATGTTGCTATGTGGTCTGTATACAAAATTAATATTTTAATTAGTCTGATAATGACAGTTACACACCAGAACCCAAAGGAAAATAATTTAGAAATTTATGTAAGATGGATTCATCTTTTTCATTAAAGGGGAAAAATGAAACATTTTAAATAGCATCTTCTGTCTTTGGATCTCAAAGTGCTGAACAAACACAGAATCTCAGCACCATGTGTGGTAGGTACAAGTATACCACAAGTCTAATATTTAAAACAAAGTTAGCTGGCAATTTCTGAAGACATACATAGTCCGCAGCGCGACAGCATACCTCAGAAAGAATGGAATTTAGAATATCAAAGATTCTCTCAATTCTTACCCCGTCATTCAGTTTCTATGTCAGACGCAGTGGTGCCTCGGGCTCCATGAAAACCTAACTTACTCAGTTTTAGACCACACCCAAATTATTGCAGACATTTTATGGAAAAGGATACATGGATACTGCTGAGGGCTGGCACAGCCAGAACCGCACACTTTCATTCAAGCTGCCCATGTCGATTCGGGTCCAAATCCCTAGCTCCACTGACTTCAGAGCTAGGCCACTTTTACAGCAGCTGAGGATCTAGCCCTATAAAAACTAGTGTAACTACCGTTCACATTTAGTAACTCAATCTAAGGCGACTTAGTGTGAGCAGACATACTCAGACGTGCTCTGATCGAGCCAGCATGCTAAAAATAGCAGCGCTGAGAGAACAGCACAGGCAGCAGCAAGCCGTGGCATGGGATAGCTGCGCCGAGTACAAATCCCCGAATCCCATGGACACATACGCGGGGCTGCCGCTCACCACTGCCCATGCTACACGGCTATTTTTAGCACACTGGTGCCGGTATGCCTATTCGAGCTGGGAATCACACCTACAGCTCCAAGTGCAGACACAGCCTAAATACAGATGGTAAAAGTGTCAGGGTCGGGCTGGAACCTACAGCCTTGCATACGATTGTTTTCCGTCTTTTGCAGAATCTCCCCCCTTTGTCAGGACGGAAGGTGTTCTATTCATACAACACTACAGCTATAAGGCAGATCTCTCAGGACACAAAAAGCCCCTTGCTCCGAGTATCCGGTGTCCATACTTCAACTAGCTTCAATAAAAGAGAACAGTAAAGCCACCAGAGCTTAGCTATTTGCATAAACCATTCAAAGGCAACCTAAGGAGGCTGCCAATGCCCAAACAAATGGCAGACACAGTGTTAGTGGCTTCTTACTATGCTCTTTAGAACTCTTCTGTCTCACCTCAATATTTCTGCTGTCAAAAATACCTAGTGATACGCAGAGAACATGTTTGTGGAAAGCAGAGCTGAATGGCACAACGGTCAGAATTCCCAGCTTTTGCAAACCTGGCCTTGGAATTTAGTCCTGGATAGCACCCCAGGGGATATGGCAGATGAAACCCAAGGGGGTTTGCTCACCACCACTAGGGGGTGCTGTGCAGACAGGGCAGGGGGGCAACTGGGCACTTCCCCTTCCAAGGAAATAGGAATGTAAAGGCAGCATAACTCTACCACTTCTGGCCCTCCCAAGGCCTTGTAAGGGAAAAGGCAGGAGGAAAAGGGATAACAGAATTTTAACTAGGGCTAGGTGGGGAAGAGAGCAAAAAAACATAAGGGTGCCTGCAGGGCAAAGAGCAGCAGGAAAGATGCCCAAAGAATTTATCAGTGAGGGAGACAGTAGGTTGTGGCTACTTGTCCAAACTCCAAACATTGTGGAGGCTCTTGCTGTCACAGATTTAGTTGGGCTGCCTTTACCGGTGGCTCTCCAGATTGCTCCGGGGCAGGGAAGGGACCAGACACTGAATCCCTCCCCTTTGCGCTTGAAGTCTAACACACTACTGCTGTTTAATCAACCATACAAGAAATACACAGATCTTTTATAAAAGTAAACCCTACATGCAGTTCCCTGCCTCAGTTTTCTCACCATTCGGAGGGCACTTCAGGCCTGTCCAGAGTCCTTCTGCTCCAGTGCACAGCCTGTGTTCTGAAACATGGAGCCTTCTCACTAGATCAGTATGGTTCCTCTGTCCTTGACCAGTCTGTACCCTTCCTTCTTCCTGCCCAAACCTCCTGTGTGACTCAGAGTCTATTTCTATATCCTCCCTCCCAACACCTTGGCTTCTTTGTTCTGTCTTGGTAACTTCAAACTATCCTACTTTTGCACTCTCTTCTGACAGGAGAAGGAAGTACCGTTTCCCCAGGCAAAGCACTTCCCCAAAGTACTGAACTCTGAACAGACAGTCATTGATTTCTAACCACCTGCTATTGTCCCTGGTCTGATAGAGAGAGGACACAATGCGACCAGCTCATGGTGGATACACATAGAGAGGGGCATTCATAAATACAGCAGTTTTTCAAAGTAAAAACTTCAAAATCTCACACCGAGCTCAAAAAATGGACAGATTTCCCAATGGTTACACTAGCCATTATTAATTTAGATAGACAGAAAAAGCACAATAGTTTTGAGTTTGAGTCTCATTTAAAAAAAACCCCAACCCTAAAATTAATCCAAACACAACCTTTTTCTGGTGCCAGACTCTTGGCATACTTAAAAACAAATCCCTGCAGGGTGGGGGTGGGGGTGAGAAGGAATTAAAATGCTGGCAACCATGAAGCTGGGAGTCTGAGGGAGTAGCTGAGAGGAACTCTACTTCACTCCCCATTAGTTCTTAACCTGCATTTCAGGTGGTGTATACACTGGCCCATAGTGTGTCTGTCATCTGAAATATGGGGGAGTTACTTTACAAGTGTGGCAGGGCGCAAAATGTGGATGGAAATATATTCAAACGCTAAACAGTTAGTTTACAAGGACATATGCTATAGGGATTTTATTTATATATATTTATTTATTTACTTATTTATTTTTTTGCAAAAACTGAGGTAAGAACAACCCAGGCTCTTTTCTGAGTGGTGTTCACCACTTACTTTTCTTGTGTTCGTATGTTAAAGTCAACATCCATGCAGTCCCTTGGTTTGAAGAGAAGCACTAAAAAAAATCCTAGTATCTTCTTCCTCACATCAACACACGGATTTGGGGAAAGGTAGCAATTGCCAAACTAGGCCGAACCACAAGTTGAAGTGGAGAAATAGAAGAAAACTACTTCTCAGCATAGCCGGTGATCAGCATTTGCCCTAAATGACTAGAAACTCTCAACATTTTAAGCTTCTCCATAATTAACCTTAACGTCAAAAACTCCTTTCAGCAGACCGGTGCTTTAGAAGTAGTGCAACTCTCAAGCAGAAGGAGGCAAGATACCAAGCACCAAACAGATAAGGGTTTTATGACTCTCAGAAATAATGTATTTTAAGAGGGAAAGTATCACTTTCTGTGAAAGCATATGTCACCTCTAAAGGACACAGGTCAATCCTTCCTTTCATCCACAGTGCACATTACCTCCAGGTCTCAGCCTCTCACTCTTACTTTGGGATAAAAGATTCCTGACTGGGGCCTATGGAGCAGAGAGGGTGATTATAAAACTTACTTCACTGACACAGAGCAGGACAAGTTAAATGCATAGTTACAAACTAATTTATTAATGAACAGGGTCAAGGCTACAGAAGACTAGCATGCTCAGAGGTTGCACAAGATATAATGGCTGCAACCTCGGCTACAGTGGAACCAAGTACTGGCTATTCTAAAACAAGAATTCTGATTTAAGGGGAGCCTGAGGGTGACTGTATAGCTAATATTTCAAAAATGTATGTCTTTAATTTACCCAAATGGTTCTGTCATGCATGTATAACTTAATTCACATCCTAGTCTAAGATGACTATCCATGTAAATTAGTTGTGTGTAGGTGTTTGTAGGAACCAGCTCTATAGTTATACCACAACAAAAACTAAGCAAGTTGAGATGGAAGTACGAAGGAATACCTTTATGCCACAGGAAAAAGCTAGTTTTGGTGTTGACAACTCAGTACCGAACCAATTTCTGACATGAAATTAGGAGTGTTCTCTTGCTTTGGAGGTGTAGTCTCTCTCAGGCAAGATGCTGTCATTAAAGAATGTATGGCTATCTTAATGAAAATTATGACAGAAAGAACCATAACCATTTCTATTTCCTGCTCTCTGCACTAAGCGGAGCACAACACCACACAGTTGTGTCACAGGAGAGGAAACATGTTGTCATTTCAAAGACATATGCATACAATCTATGGACCTTCTCTTAGTTAAGCGATTAGGATTTCTGCCAGTGACCACAATTGAAGCAGGAACAAGCTTTCTGTATAGTCATACAATACAGCAGCATGGCCCATCATATTGCTGAAGCAATGTAACAACTGAAGACGCCACTGTTTTTCTGAAACTTAACTTTAGCCAATATGAAACAAATCCCACAGCATTATGAATAACCCACTAGTGGGTTTACTACTCCCCTCTACAGGATAGAATTAGAGTTCCTTAATTGTACTATAGACCCTATACTGCTGACAGATTTTTCTACAGTTCACCAACAAGGGCTTGTGTATTTGCAGCAGGAGGACTTTGGTTCTATCTTGACCCACCCCAGTTCAGAGTAGCCACATTGTGTTGCCTAGTAACAACTGTGAAATGCTCTATTACCAAAGGACGCTGCAATCTATAGTTTCATTTAGCCATAGTTTGAAAAGCATAGGCGCCAAGGTTTGAGAACGAATGATTTGACCTTAGCACAAAAGCATACTCCATCGTGTTGGTTAGCAACGACGGTAGCTGGAAGGACCCCAATATCAAAGTATCATGATGTCCTACAAGGTATTTCCACTGAGCACATGGGCATTGGATTCTGAATTTTACTTGTCCACATGATTCATATACATGAAGAGATGCTATAAAATTGGAGTAATTGATTAGTATCTGACCTTTTTTAAAATAGTACATATTATGACAGATCCTATCCTGAGTTCTTTTTAAGGCTTCCAAATCCATTTTCCACACACAGTGATTCTGGGCTGAATAGTCTGATATGGAGATACTATAGATGCTTCACAAACTTAAAAAGCATCACAAGTCAATAGAAAGCAATCACCAGTACACAAGACATTAAAATTTAATATCACCAAGGAAAATTGATGCTTTTTGATCACAACATAGGACATATATTGGACAGATATTTAACTGATTGCATCGCATAGCCTAGAGTAGTATTTTCTGACATTTTCAAGCAACAGTGAATGCTACAGTCTGTCAAAGCACAATTATGTATTTGACAATTATGTCATCGTGGTTAAGTGGTTTGGCGGTTTCTGCAAGCTATCAGGAAGGCTTGCATAGCAGAGGCCTTGGTTTCTGAGACTCATCGAGGGCAGGAATCTCAAGGGCTTCCTGCATATGAGGTTATATACACAATTAAATTATTCTTAAAATGAAAGCAACAAAAAAATGTTATATTCAGAAATGTTACTATACCTCTCAGGATGTAATAATGGTTCAAGCAGCCAAAAGGGAGCACCAGTACCCATTGTAAAGAGAAATTTAACTCAAATCCACAGGCAAAATCCTGACCCCACTGAAATCAATGGCAAAGCTCCCATTGACTCCGGTGGGGCCAAGGTTTCATCCTGGATGCATATAGATCTGTTTCTGCAATTAACCTGTGTGAATCCATCTATCACTGACACAGTTCACAGCCAGTAGAATGCATCCTTCCACTTACAGATACATTATGCCATACAATATCTAGCAAGGCTGCTTTATACCGTAGGTAATCTGTTCCCATCTCAAGATATGAACAAGTTACTCGTGTTAACCCTATATAGAACAAGCCAAAATATCTGTCCCATTCACCAATCAGAGCTGTACATACGAGTCAAAGAACAGAATCTGATCTCAAGAATTAAAGGGTATCACTTAGTTACTGTTACTAAAAGTAACACAGGTAAATCAGCGTATATCTAACTTACTGTTTGGGGGAGGATAAGTTATTTCTTTTATACGAAAATACTGCCACACAAAATCAAAGAGAGGAATTCAATTCATGAGAAATATCAGAATTATACTACATAAATATAAAAACCACACTTAGCTAGGACTAATGAATTCTGGACCTGAGAGCCCTGCAGACTGAAGTTTGTCTCTCCAAAGAACGGTTATAGCACAAACAGTAGTGCCAGGCTGGAAGGATTCACCTAAAGTATGTGAAGCCTGAACTGGAGTGACCACCTTTAACGGTAAGATGGGAGTTTCGGGCTTGATGACTCACTCAGTTTACAGCCTCTGCTAAAACGGCTAAGGGTCCATTTTGAAGTTTTGACAATTGTTTCCACTCTGATCTGGAATGAAACCAAGACCTTTTCCGTGCACAAGAGAGATCCACCCAAAAACAGGCAACTGCATGGTAGTTAAGGCACTCACGTGCCTGGTCCAAATGAGGCAGAGTGGGGTGCCCAAACCACTGAACTACGGGCTATTCTGGCTGGTCTTGATCTCTCTCTTTCTGGTCCTGAGAAACCCTCTCAACAGACGTTTTTTGGTACATAAGAACAGACATACTGGGTGAGACCAAAGGTCCATCTACCCCAATATCCTGTCTTCCGACAGTGGCCAATGCCAGGTGTCCCAAAGGGAATGAACAGAACAGGTGATCATTAAGTTATCCATCCTCTGTTGCCCATTCCCAGCCTCTCGCAAAGAGAGGCTAGGGACAACATCTCTGCCCATCCTGGCTAATCGCCATTGATGGACCTATTCTCCGTGAACTTATCTAGTTCTTTTTTGAACCTTGTTATAGTCTTGGCCTTCACAGCATCCTCTAGCAAGGAGTTCCACAGGTTGACTGTGTGTTACGTGAAAAAAAATACTTCCGTTTGTTTTAAATCTGCTGCCTATTCATTTCATTTGGTGACCCCTAGTTCTTGTGTTATGAGAAGGAGTAAATAACACTTCCTTATTTACTTTCTCCACACAATCATGATTTTATAGACCTCTATCATATCCCCCCCAAGTTGTCTTTTTTCCACAAAAAGTTTTGGTGTCAAAGAATCAACATTTTCCAGACAAAAAGCATTTAGTTGAAAAGTTCCTGGCCAGCTCTATCCGTGTTGATAGAATGTACTTGTATTTTCAGAAAGCCTTTGCCAAGATCCACCACCAAAGCTCTAAAGGAAACTAAACAGTTCTGGGCTAAGAGGGAAGGTCCTATCATGGGTCAATAGCTGGTTAAAAGACAGGAAACAGAGAGTAGGAATAAATGGTCAGTTTTCACAGAGAAGAGAGGCAAATGGTAGGATCCCCTAAGGATCTGTACTGGGACCTGTGCTGTTTAACATATTCATTAATGATGTGGAAAAGGAAGTGAATGATGAAGTGGCAAAGTCAGTAGCCAACACAAAAATTATTCAAGATAGTCAAGTCCAAAATTGACTGCAAAGAGTTATAGATATCTCACAAAACTGGGTGACTGGAAAAAATGGCAGATGAACATCAATGTTGATATGTGCAAAGTAAGGCATATTGGAAAAAAATAATCTCAACTACATATATATATATATATATATATATATATATATATATATATATATATCAATGGGTTCTGAATTAGCTGTTTCCACTCAAGAAAGAGATTTTTGAGTCATAGAGGCATTTATCGGAAAACCTCAGCTCAGTGCTCAGCAGCGGTCAAAGAAGCTAACATGATGTTAGGAACTATTAGAAAAGGATTAGAAAATAAGACAGAAAATATCATAATGCCACTATATAAATCCCTGGTGCATCCACAACTTGAATACTTTGTCCAGTTCTGCTTGCCTCTTCTCAAAAAGGATATAGCGGAACTGCAAAAGTTTCAGAGAAGGGGAACAAAGATGATGAAGGATATGGAATGGCTTTCTTAAAAGGAGAGATTAAAATGATTATGGCTGTTTAGTTTAGAAAAGAGACAATTGAGGAGAGAGATGATAGAGGTCTATAAAATCATGAATGGCATGGAGAAAGTGAACACAGAAGTGTTATATACCCTTTCCCATAATACAAAAACCAGGGATCACCCAGTGAAAGTAATAGGTAGCAGGGTTAATACAAACAAGAGGAAGTACTTTTTCAAACAATGCACAACTAAATGTAGAACTCATTGACACGGGATGCTGTGATGGCCAGAAGTATAACAGGTTTCAAAAAAAGAATTAGATACGTTCACGGAGGATAGGTTCATCAATGGTTATTAGCCAAGATCCTGGTCCAACCCAGTATTTCAAGTCTTATGTTCCTTCCATTCCCTTAGCTCTGTTGGATAGTGTAAGAGTGTAGTCTCTCCCCTGCCCTGAAGCAAGTAGGAAATTCCTATTTTCATGGGTTTCAAAATGTCTTCTGGAAACAAGTACACCAATCAGGAGTATGCTTTGAAATGCTCCAAATAAAAATTTCTGGAGTTTTTCCCCCTTGCAATCAATGTTTTGCCTTTGACAGTAAATCAGTACTGGTTGAAAAGTCGCAGCATGGCATTTATGTGTTCTTGCATGTTTAAGTAGCAAACCAAGGTCAATATTTATTCAAAAGCCATTCTGTTTTTACAAAGAACATGAAACTGATTTGCAAGGTTAATTAAGCATAAAAAGCTATGTTTTTGTCCTTTAACCCTCAAAACACAGTAGTCTAACCTAGGTAGTGACGCATGCCTTAGAATTCAAATCTATTTAGAGCTTAATTTATGATGAAATTAGTATGAAATAAAATTTACTCTTTCCATTTGTTTATAACAAAGAGACGATCAATCTGGTCATCTCCAGTGAAAGTAGCACCATTGATCTGAAGTCCAATTTACGTATGTTATAATCATCTTGACATAATTACAACCTTGGCAGAGCAGTTGACATTAAATCTGTCAGAAGCCTCATGCAACTGCTTACAAAACATCATTTCAAACCTTCTCACAAGTAAGGATAGATTGTACTACTCCACATTCTCTCTCTCTCTCTCTCTCTCTCTCGCTCATCATCATCTGTAGGAATTTGGAGACAATAGAGGTCCAAGGTTTAATCTCTGTAAATTCAATAATTTCCTTACAAATTAGGTGTAAAATTAAAAATATTAATAGCTGAACTATTAATTGTACTAATTTGCAAACCTACAAACATCTGCGCTGGATAACCTATTGCCTAAATTATTTTGATACAGAATATCAAACACTTTCATTGGTTAATACAAAGTCCAGATATGGCATATTATGCCTGTGTATCAATCCTATAATTTATCATATACACGTTCTGCTGCAAGCACATCAGTTCTTACAAACTAAATTTGTTTCAAGTCAGTACTTGGTGTTCCTTTTGGGTCCTAAAGTGCTGTAAATATAGATTTGGGGTATCAGTAGGTGATGTTCAATCATCATTAAACCAAAGTCCCGTGTTGCTAGGCAGGGGATGGTTGCTATACTGGAGATGCAGTCTTAAATGGGGATTTAAAATGTAGTAATAAAGTTCCCAGGGTGTATTTTTATTTATTTAAACAGATTATATATGTGTGTGCGCGCGCGCGCAAGAATAAAGGATACTATTCTTACTATTCTTATTTTCAAACATACTACCAACCCTTCTATTTTTTTTTTTTAAGCAAAACATTTACCACTTTTCTAGCTGTGCCCTTCTCTGAAAGCTCTTTTACTCCTTTGTATTTCAATGGAATTATAGGCTTGTCTCTACTTACAGTCTGCACTGAAGTTCAGCCAGGAAACCATACTTGCCAACTGGGGTTACTTCTTTGCCAGCTAAATTCTCCCAGCAATTTTCACTTGGGACATAGTATATTTCACATTCTGCCACTGTTTTGTTAGAGCTGCCGAGCTCTACCTCCAGCAGCAAATGAAGAAGAAACCCTCCCTGTACATAGCTTGTTTCTTTTCCTTTGCAAAACACTCAGGAATTAGAAAGGTTCTATACAGAAAGTAAGACAGCTAAATGATAGCTACAAAACCTTGGGAACTTACAGAGATTCTATTTCTGCAAGTCTTACTCATGATTACTAGTTATTTCTACCCAATTTGGATTTTAGGAGCTCAAATAGGGATTAAGGTTTCATTGTACTAGGTACTGTACAAACATGCACAGTCCCAAACACCGCAGAGCTCACAACTTAAGATTTAGACAATAAACAGTAGACAAGACAAAACAAATGAGGGAAGACAGAACTTTACAGTAAACAATTGTGTTCCCTACGTTAAGATGAACAGTTGTCTCAGTCTCAAGTGATCGTTAACACACTTGCTATTCTCAGATGTCAGCGGAGCCACTCAGACGAGTAAGGGTCTTCGAATAGGGTACTAAGGAGTTTATTCATTATAAACCAAACATTAAGTTCAGAATTTACACAACATCAAGGTCCAGGAAATGTACGCAATAGTTTCAGTATTAATGAATTATTTCCCTAATGGGAAAATCCCTATTAATTTTTTGTTTGCTTGCCCTCTGCAACTGCAGTAAGCTTTGTGTTGTTGCTTTTGGGTTTTTTTTGTTTTTTTTTTTTTTTGAGAGAGAGACAGAGAGACTCTTTATAGTTACTTCATTTTCCCTGCTACCTTTCATTATTTAATTATGTGTGAACTTGCCTTTTTATCTCCATTCAACCCTTCTTAACACGTACTGCCTATCCTCTCCTCTGCCTTTGGCTTCTGCTGCATGTTCCATCACTTTTGATAAGAGATGTTTCCTTCAGAAGTGCTTGTGGTGGCCTAACTCTATTCAACCTGACACAGCTAATTTACTTACATATGAAAGTTTTTAAGTTCTCCAGTCTCATGAGGATGACCTACAGGGCATGCTTTGCTGTTTCTCCAGGGGGAGGGGAGGGAAATGCAGCATCGAAGCTTCTCAGAGTCTCCAACTTAAATTAGTTGAATACATTTCTATGGCTTCCAGACTAACCTACTGTAAATGAGTCTAATAATTTTCTTTTGTTCATGACTGATTACATTACATCAGCAAGGCTTCTACAGCCAGCACCGCAAGACTAATTGGTTTTCACCACGTATATAATGGAACAGTTTATATCGTTCTCAGTCATAACTTTGGCAAGATAAAAAAAGTAAATAGGTCTGAAGTCACATGCTGCAAATGTAATTTAGGGGAGGCTATTTTTATACCTCAATTTTAATGCAATTTAATATATTAAACTAAAAATGGGCTCCTTTGAGTTGCACAACAACCTTCTAACTTTAACAGCTTCACTATTTTGAACAGTAATGCTTTGCTGCTTTGCTGTGTGACACTACTTTATTATTAAAAAGTCATTCTCGTTTAGGTTTTGATCCATTTTATTTTCCCTGACACAAAATTAAGTTATTACAAAATTAACTACAATTGCCTGTGTGGCAGCAGATTTATTTATGTATCAGAAATATAATTATCCACCGGCAGAAGAGAAGGCAAAGTGAAGAAAGGGTCTTCTCTACTGAGAAATATTGCCATACATTTTTAACACAAGGAAAAGAAACCTACTGTCAAACATGCAAATCATTTACAAGGAAGTATCTTCCCCGGGACCTTGTTTACAACAGATAAACTCGTAATTGGGAATACAGCAAGTTTCGTTTTTATATTAGCCGGAAACAAAGCAGCATCAAAGCAATTCTCTGGTGAGGCTACAGCAAGGGAAGTCAGGTCCATGGCAATATTCCCTGCTAATCAAAGGATTTCCTCTGGATTTCACTAGCTTTGTAAGCCAGACCTCCTCATGAGCAGATCAATGCTCCTCCCTCAAGAAAGGCTGCCTAATAACCTTTGTTTTTAACATGAAAAAGACAATCAGATCCACTGAAAAGTCAAACTCCCCACACTGTTAATGAAGTGCAGTAGGTCATTGCTAGAAACACATACACACACTTTAGCTGACCATTTGGCTTTCTTCTAGTTTTGTCAGCAGTACTGACAGAGTATGTCTCACCTAAGAGGTTACCAATATCGCCAACCCTGAGCGATCGATCATCATCATGACTCAGGACATTCAAACCCCCCTCTTTCCCCTCAAAAAAAAAAGTGGTTCGCTTAAAAATCATGAACATATTATATGGGTTTTTATTTGCTTTCTGGGTTTTTGAGCCTTTAAGTTACACTTGATTCACGTTTTCAAACTTTACTCTGCAACCACAAGGATAGAAATGTACTAGTTAAAAAAATGAAAGCTGAGATTTCCCCATAATCACAAGACTCCAAAAGATGGCGCTTTAAGAAAAAAAAATCCAAGTATTGCAAGGCTCTCAATAAAATCACAAGAGCTGGAAATACTGGGTCACAATATCAAGTTTTCACAGAGAAACAGGTTTTTGGGGTGACTCCTCTCAGAGTCCATGCCACAAACAATGCGCTCTTTTGCCATTAACGTTACTGGAGGTTGGGGGAGGAAAAATGAAAAGTCACATATGCCAAGCTCTGGAGGCTCCCAGCTGATTTTAAATTCTTTGTTATAAGCAATGGGAAAATATAAAAAGGAGGAGCAGGAAGAGGCTGGAACAGGCACTGCATGGCTGAGAATTTGAGAGAGACTTACTATTTTTTCCCTTATAAGCAAGGATGGTCAGTTGATGCTTCCTTCTGTAACCAATTGGAGCCATTTGTGCTGGCCAGAAAGGATGGCTGTGCAGAAACACATTTCTTCCTCTTCCTCCCCCTCCCCCCAGTAATCAAACTCAGATTTCCCTTCTTCCGCACTATAGTTCATTGCCGCTATTAATATTGGCATTGTCTCGTCCTATACCCACCTCAATAACAGAGTTACCTTAAGACACATGTAGGCAATGAATTGTCACAGTTCACAAAGACATAACATAGCCTTTTGTCCCAGTCATGGTCTGCTAGGATTACAAAGAAGAACTGAAGTAACCTTCATTGCGGAGCACAATCAGAGGGATACTGCATATTTTCTAAATGCTCAAGAGGCCTCACAGTGAGAGGAGAGGGGACTCTAGCAACCCAGAAGTCATAAGAAAGGATGTGATAACATAACTGGCTCAGTTTCGTGTCAATTTTTTTCCAGCTTTTGTTTCCCAATGTATCACGTATTCAGGTTTGGACGACCTCTATTAACTTTCAGCATAATTTCCCTCTCCCCCAATTTTTCCTTTTTGTGAGACAAACAAGAATAAACCATGTAATTTTCTACTTTCTTAGCTTCTTAATGGTCATTCTAATTATACAGGGAAGATTTCTGTAGCTTCCCTGCCTTTCTGTTTTAGGGCAAAGGTTTCAGACATAATAAAATGTTCCTTTCAGGCCAAGGCAACTTCTGTTTGATGGGGTACCAAATTCCATTAGCCCACCGGCATGCAAAAAAAGATTGTGTCTATCAAGAGGTAATTGGGCATAAATAGATTTTTGTAAAGTTGGAAAAGGTCAGTTAGTACAGGTACTCTTGACTGCATACCAAAGAGCAGTGGAAAATCTCCTGCTTATTAATTAAAAAGTTAAACAGATGGTTTGCACCATGCATTGATGCCAAATGCTTTGCCATCTGAGAGAGATTAATAAATGGCAACAGACTATAAGAGGGAGTGAGTTCCACAGAGAAAGTCCTTCACCAAGGATGGCCATCTTCCAAGGCTATACAACTACGAGCATAAAAGTCTACAGACAACTCTGAACAGAGCTTTTAAGACTTCAGATGCTACAACCAGAGCTAGAAGAGGTAAAGAGGCAAGACCTTTGAAGTTGCTCAGTTTGAAAAGGGAAAACACCAAACTTTCTAGAAGATACTTTACATTGTGAATGTTTGTGTATATGTGTGGGGGGGGAGGGAAAGAGAAAAACCACTTTGCACTCATTCTCTCATATTTGCCATTAAGAAGGTTGAATGGGCACTGTTCTGGCTTTCAACTCTATTACTATGTCTGCATCTCAAAATTCTGCATGTTACTATCTTTACTTTGTGGCTTAGATCCTCCTGATTCTTTTATTTACTTTAATTTTAAGTTTTGTATTTACTGAATGTAATGCTTGCAAAGAATTCTAGCTCTAGACATCTTATTTACAGAACACACACAGCCCAGAAGCAGCAATACAAAACTTTCCACATACGATCCCTATCAACATGCTTCAACCTGGAGTGATCACCTTTAGAATGAAGCTACTTCAGAAGACACCCGTGTGACCTTAGGACTCTCTGCTAACACGACAGACAAGGAAAATAATTAATGCCGGTGATGGTGGTGGTAGTCATGTAGGCACCCATTCCTTTTTCATTTCTGAATGATCATGTGCGCGTGCGCACACAGTCAGTCATGCGCACACACAGAGTCAGTCATTACTGATCCCAGGGTAGAGTTGAATCAGGTGTTCTCTAGAGCCAAAAAAAAAAAAAAAAAAGTTCAAGCAAAGTCACTGAATGACTTCAGGGAACCTGGAATCCTAAAGTTACATCTTGTTTGCATTATCCCCAAAACAACTTTGACGTCCTGTCCAAAAATTGGGTATGTTGAAGCAGCAGGTGAAGACCCTAAAGTGGGACACCGAGGAGCTCCTCTCCAAGTATACATCTAGCCTGATCTTCAAAGGTGTTGAGCATCCCTAATTCCTAGTGGCATCGACAGGAGCTTACCATGCTATAGACACATTATTTCCAGGAAACGTGCTTGCTTCAGACATGAAGGCAATTCTAACGGTACTGGATGGCCCTTGGGAATAAGAGTCAACATGCTCATCTAGAGTACTGCCAACTACCCTAACTGGTAATCCTAACTACGGCTCTGCTTAAGTCAGTGTAGGCTGGAGAAGAAGAAGAGGGTCCTCAGGATACCTGCTGCTCCGTACAGCTGTGTTTAGAGACTGTAACATGATTAATGTGGCATGTAAACAAAGAGGCACCAAACTGATAAAGACAAGTAAGCACAAGTAGTGGACATGAGTCATCTTTTTAATCCCTATGCCTTGCATAATAGTTTAAAGCACCGGTATGGGCACTAATCAACTTGCAGGTCTCAGATGGTAATGATGCCAAAAAACAAATAGTGTTTATTGATCTAAGGTCTTCATCAGCATAGTACCCGAGCATCTCACAGTTTTTAATGCATTTATCCTCATAACACCCCAGGGAGGGAGAGCTGTGCTATTATCTGCATTGTACAGATGGGGAACTGAGGCACAAAGAGACTAAGTGACTTGCCCAAGGTCACACAAGGAAATCTGTGGTGGATCAGGGAACCAAACCCAGGTTTCCAGAGACCCAATTCAATGCCATTCTTCCTCTTGTTCTGTCATCAATTCTGATTTTTCTTTCCCTTTTCAAGGCCCCCAGTATCTGGCCTAAAGTTCTACCAGTCCTTTTGATGAGTGGGAGAGGTGAACCAACATGGAGTGGGAAAAAAGAGTCGGCTACAGTGCTGTTCAAAAGAGCAGAAAAAGTGGAAAGGGGGAGGAGGCTGGGGTTGGAAACAGCAGGAATAGGAGAGAAGAGCAGCATCCCCACCAGGGTCTGAGATGAAGGGAGAACCAGGGTTGTGGCAAAATGTAACCAGACATGTTGTCCAGTCTAGTTTTAGACAAGAGCGTCACTTTTAGCACTTCTCTTGCAGTACTTGTACAGTCTAACTGATCTCACCATTCATTACACCAGCCTTGCATTGTGTTCTTATGCTCATGGTTAGGTTAAATACCTTGTTTGAAAGCATTTGTAAACAGAATTGGTGATTTGATAGTCAACTTTTAGTTAAAACAGGAAATTATTTAGGACACTTAAAACTAACAGTGATGCTGTACAACTACAAAAATCTAGAGTTACAACACGGCATGCTTTTATAGCTCCTTCAAAAATAACATTAATTTACCCATTAATTTGTTTGTTTCAATCAAAGTAGCAGGCCAAGACAAGAGCAGATGTGTTGATTTCACCACCTCATCACAAACCCAGCTGAAATATCTGAGAGTTACTAGGAGAGCTTTAGAATAAAAAATATCTGGGAGAGCTTTAGAATAAAAATATCACTAACCTAAAAATTTATTCTACCCCATCACTCTACAGCAACCCGAGTCATATTTATAATAATATTCTTGAATTCTTACTGCCTAAGAACAGCAGGCTACAGAACTGTCCTAACAAATGAAACAGATCAGAAAATATACATACATAAAACCTACAAACACTTTATAAATCACATATGTAGAGAAAACCAATTGGGTTCCTACTGAACTACAGAAGAAAATCTCTGTGTTCAGGATGTTGATACATTAAAAGAAGTGATTAACACATTACTATGTAACAACCTCCCTTAGAAAAAATGCCATTAAGAAGAAAAACAAAGTTATCTGAAAATTGTTAAATCAAGGCAAACTGCATTGCTGGAAAGAAAAAGCATATATAAATAACCAAATCAAAGTTAATCATCATGGACTCTAGTGAAGTTGAATGTACTGCATCTGCCTGAAATAACTCCAAGGCAGGAAAACAATGAAAGAAACTAAGGTTGTAAACCTAAAAGACAAATCAAATTCAGGAACCTTGACCAATATTGCAATATGCGGTACTTTGAGTCAGAGCAAGACTTAGGTGCTCCTTCGTCTTGCTTTGGCGACCTGCAGAGAACCCCACAGTCCATCCCTGTGGATGTAAGCAAGTATTCCTGTTGCCCCCAAAATGTTGATTTAAAGATGAGACTTTTGTGAATTACCCAGTGTCACTCAGCAATTCACTGGCAAACCTGGCATTATAACTGAGGATTGTCCTGTCTCCCACTCTAGCACTGAACGCCCACACCCTCCCCTCACGCCCTGGGGATCTTCCGCATCATCTCACAGAACGTCTCCTCTCTGTTCCACTGTAAACACCTATCCGGAAAAAAAAATTCTTCGAATGCAGAAAACCCTCAACAGCTCTACAAAATTGGTAAAACAAAGTTTTTGGCTTGTTCACTGAGCAGAGCTGTGAACAGAACCCAAGAGTCTTAACTCACCATTAATCTTCCCTAAATTACCAGACAATATTTGGGTTTCATGTGTATCTAAACAAGGAGAATGGTCTTGAATGTTGGCCAAAATCATGATCCAGGACATGTGAAAAGTCAGTTAGAAAGTGTGTTTTTACTTCATGCATTTCCTGAAATAGTATCCATTGTCTACTGAACACAAAAAAAACTTTAAACTGCTGTTGTTGGCCCCCCTGAGGTATGTTCTGGGGTGTTTATGTCTTGATTATATAAGTATGAACACATGAATTCCATCTCCTGTTCCTTTGTCAGCTAGATTTCTTCTGCAGTTAATTGGAAGCCAGGGAACTCTGCCTATGGGAAAGCCAGCAGCAATTGTAGCATGCCTCTACCAGAATTTGTCGATATGAAGTACTGTATAGCAAGGTCATTTTAAAGAGATGCACAAAGACAAGGAGAGAGAGACATGCCAACATGTAATAAGGCAATACTGGTTATTAATTAGTCTAAGATGACTAAAAAGGGGGTGGTACTATTCCAGCTTTGCACCAAATACCTCAGCTCATTAGTCATTGCTTTGACATGCAACTAAAATACAATTCACGCAACTGTTCTTTATTCGGCAAAGAATGATGCAGGCTGGGAATAATTTACAGGCTATAAGAAATTGATTTTTTTATGCTTTGTGTTTGTAGTACAAGTACAGATCTACAAATACAGAGAGTGGTGTTTATTCCTGTTTCCTTTTCTAACCATAGGTGAGCAATTCTCAGAACTTTTCCTACCACTATAAATAAGTGCCTATTGCTTTTTTCTTGGCACCCGCTTTTTCCCCGATCAATGCTACCCTGGGAACAGATACCCAAGTCCTTTCCCTGAATGCTGTGTGGAGTGCTGCCACATAGTTTTCAGAACCCCTCCCTTCAAAAACAAACAAAATAAAAACTCAGCTAAGATGCCAGTCACTGGTTATTAAAATAACTTTCCCCCTCTCCCTTTCCTTTCTGCTGAACCAAGTGAATGCTTAAAGCCTAATGGTTTATAGACAGTTACTACAGTAACTGTGGTAGATAAAACCATGAAAGGCTGAAAATGCCACAAATGGATTTTGCTAATACTGTAAATTCAACAGCTTCCTAACTGGTTCTAGTGGGGCATAGGAAGCAGGTATCTATTCACCAGTGTAAAAAACTTGCTGACCATTATTTTAGGACACTATACCATTCATCTCTCTTAGGTACTTATCTGCCCTCATCACTATAGTAGCTGATCAACTCAAAATCTTTAATGTATTTATCCTCCCCACATCTCTGTGATGTCGGGCAGTGCTACGGTCTCCATTTTACAGATGGGGACCAGAGGCCCAGATGGATTCAGTGATTTGCCCGAGTTCACACAGAAAATCTGTAGCACAGCAGGGACCAAAATGTAGGCGTCCCAAGTCTCAGACTAGCACCATCCATCCTCTCTGGGAGTGGTAGTTGTATTGGGGCCAATGACAATTCCCCAAGAGAAAAGCTCATGGGAGACATAAAAGCTTGCAGAGAAGAGCCCAAAGTTTCCCCTTCTATTTTTGAGCATTTTTAAATTAAGAGAAAAATCTGAGCACTCTCAGACTTGGAAATTCAGGGACAAAGTGCCTTGCAGAACAGGGTGAGGAAAGCTTTCTTTGTTACTCCCTATGTTGTACCTTTTCCAAGGCTGGAATATTTCAGTCTCCTGGCGTGTCGCATTTGCACTTTTAGCATGCAGAAATATACTCAATACAGCCCAATAATCGCTTAATACCAACTAAAGAGGATTTTTCCCAACAACAAATTATATCAACCTCCAAACAAAGCCCCATTTGTTGCTACTCTCATTTTACTCTTTAAAGTTCAGCCTAGACCATTCCCATTTATCAAGGGCAATAGTGACCCTAAAAACAGATGCCCAAGAGCTGCAGGTGACTTACCAAAGCAAGGCTAAGGCACTGTACACTGAAGGATCACGTCCATAAGAGAAGCCAGGCTAGATCCAAGTGTACTAAATATTCAAGTTCTCAATTCCAAGAGGGTAATTGGCTAAAAGCAGCCTAAACAGGATTCCAGCTTAAATGCGGATTTCATTATGTGAGTAAGAAGATGGTGTATTCTCAAGGTAACAGCTCAGGTATTGCTCTGTTAAGTACTCTGTTTAAGTATAGACTTTGAAAACTACACAAGGATAATGTCTACTGCTTATAAACTCTTACCCGAGTTTCCTGCTGTGGCAAGCACACAAAACTGAATTCCCACCCCTCTGAATGAGCCACCTGTGAGAAGAAATATTCCACATTATGTAATTCTAGTTATAAATTTACTGACTCATTTCAATAAACCTTGAAATTTTATAGACACCCCTTTTTATATGTGCAGGGTAATAAACAACTAAAGAATGTTGGTCATTTTACTGCACCTCTCGGTCCTTAAAAGTTTACACTTGACTTTGGTCTAGTGGGCCTATCTGGCTAAAGCATAAGCCTGGAGACCCCTAGGGTCTAGTGCAGGCACTGAGTCCCTGTCTGAACTAGGCAAGTCATTTCATGTCGCTTTGGGTATATGGTACGGTCTCAATTATTTAATGTCGTGGAGGATACTGAATAAATTTAGATAACTTGAAACAATATCAATTTAATATATTGGGGAACACAACTGTCTTTTGGATAATTGAGGTTCAGATAAGCAACATTGTTATTTATCTTAGGCCTGGATTTACGGTATCTTTTGAGACGCTGAGACAAATGTCACCATGTCTGGATGAAGAATTAAGAGCCACATTTTCAAAAGTGGCGTCTAATTGTGGGTGCCCACCTGCAGCTCCCATATAATTGAACAAGAAGTGACAACGACAATAGATTTATTAGGAGCTGTGAGTGCTCGGTACTTCTGAATGTCAGGCCCTAGGTGTCTCAGCTGTTATTTCAAAGTTAGACACCACTTCTGGAAATTTGGGCCTGACTCCAACATAGCTGCCTAAGCAGCTAATCATCCTTTTGGACTCTTAATAGCAATTTCAGCTGCAGAGCTGTCCGCATCTAGGGGTGCTGAAGCAGACAACTGTGATTCATGCGAGTCTTTGGTTCTATTTTTAGTTGTTTAAAACAAAACAAAAACCTCCACATGCCTGGTGCGCATTAGTAGGGGCACTAAAGAGGTTACCTGAGTTCCTTACAAGTCAAGTCCACCTACATGAAAAATGGCAAATAGTTTGAACCTCTTAAAGAGAGGTGCTGAAACTGAACTGTCTGAAGTACATTAAAGGGAGATCGCAAGTGAGCTGTAGCTCATGAAAGCTTATGCTCAAATAAATTTGTTAGTCTCTAAGGTGCCACAAGTACTCCTTTTCTTTTTGCGAATACAGACTAACATGGCTGCTACTCTGAAAAATAGCCATCTTGTTGTTGTCTTTTCCTTCCTGAGTCAATATAGCTTGTGAGGACGCTGACATACTTGTCATGCCATATCGATGGAGTAGGTTACTTGGACAGAAACCACAGGGGATTTCCTGATCTCCAGCAGAAATAATTTAATGACAAGATGTGGTCAACATCTGTTTTCACTGCCCCAGCACCTCTCCCTCTTACTGCTCTGAGCAAGAGCTTCTTCATGGATTATCCTACATCTCACATTGCTAAAATTGAAATTACAGTGGTGATGCTGTTTTACTGAAAAGCTACTCAGCCACCAATATAAATTTTGCACAGACAGTATTGCACTTCAAGTTACAGTTAACTCATGCCGCAACCTTTCCATGACCAACACCATTACTTCTTCAGTCTTGAGCATGATCTTTCAGGCAACACCTTAAAGCAAATGATCCTCTTGTTTTTAAGTGTATTTGTAGATATCAAGAGCTCATGTATGGCCTATAGACTATGTAATAGATTAGCTGCCTTGAATTAACATACACACAGAAAAAAAGGAGTTGCAAAGATTTTTTTTTCTTTATCATGGTTGCTGTAACGAAGCCAGTGCGTGCTATAACAAAGCTAGAAATGGCAGTAAACTTAAACTAGCATTAGGATGGTCAGTTGTCGTGGCCAGATTCCAACGTGGACATATTTGCATTATGCCAGGTGGTTGTTCTTCACTTCCCCTACTTAAATAAATCAAATAATACTTGTGTAGTGTCACAGCCATTCTGTCCCCAGCATTTCAGAGTTAACTTAAGGAATGACTCAAACACTATCCATAAAGCATTCAGAGTTCCTTTAGGAATGAAAGGTGTTATTTACAAAGTAATAGGCCATTCCCACATCTCGATTTCCCAGAAAGTCCTGTTCTTGGTATATGTTTTAGATGGCGAGCATTTTTGAGTTGGGGAAGTCTTTAGTTTTCTATACCATTATAGCTCTAAATATCACCTAGGTCTTCACCAAACCATATTAGAGGTTTTCAGTTTTGTCTTCGATCTTGGTTTGGGATCCTTTTCCAAAATTTGGTGAATAGATTATGAAGGCATGACTTCAAAGATGTAAATGTCACTAATCCAATACAATCAACAGGGTTTGACAAATGGCTGGCCCAAATGGATAAATCCTGAAAATGAGGAATGGTAATAGACTATTTTTCAGCAATATACAACAATACTTTTATAACCAGAGCTGGGTGGAATTTTTCAGATGAAACTTTTTTCCCCTCTTGAGAAATCCAAATTCAGATTGACCAAAACAGATCACAAATTTGTGTTAAATTCTCCATATTTTTTACACTAAAACAAACACCATTTATTTTCATCATTTTAAAAATTAAACTGACTTTATGATTCAAATGAATTTTTATTTTAAATTTTACTTCAATTTTATAGTAAAATGCATTGTTAAAAGGGTAAAAAACCCTTAAAAACAAAATAAAAATATTTTAGAGTCAAACAAAAGGTTTCAACTTTTTCAGTTTGGGCACCAAATTGAAAAATAGGGTACTATCACAGCTCTATTCAAAACAAACTTTTGGGGGTACATTTCACTGGTAAGAGTAAAAAGAATAAAAAAGTGTTTTATGACTGCTGACACAAGTACCTTGCCAGAATCTTGAATAAATGTCTATGAATTCATTGTAAGCTATGAGACACTGTTTTAAATGGCCACGAAGCAGATGTTTTAAGTCTTTAACAGAGCTAAGAGATTAATACATAAATAAAATTTAAAAGAACCAAACAGACCTTATAACCAATTTTATTTATGTCCCCAAGCATAAGGGTCTTTTTTATTTAAAGTGTGTTGGGGGACTAAACAATTGCTATACATATCGCAACACTTTAGTAATCCAACTTAATCCCACAGAAGCAAGAAAATCTAAGGTTAAAACAAAAAGGAAATAAAAACGAAGGTCACTAGGCTATTGAAACGGGACTACCTAAATTCAGCCCCTCTGGAAGTTCTGTCAGCTGCAAATGTTTTTGCTGGGAGTGGCGGGATTTGGCAAGTGCTCTGGGTCATGGAGGAAAATGCAATGCAACATGTGAAAAAAAACCTTCGGTTCTGATGGTTAGTAAACCACTCCAAAGCACTGAGGGGAAAAGGAAACTTTCTTGTTAATGTGTAAAGTCAAACATTATGGACTGATTAGTCCAATTTAAATTTTTCAAGAATGTACTTTATCACTCCAAATTCAAGCTTGATTAAAGTCCTATAAATGGACACACCAAACTCCCTTCAATTGTAACAGCCCCTGATGTTTACCTTGTGGATGCCATATATTCCAAATATACTTGGTTCATCCTTATTAATTTATCCTTTTTCCTACCACATCTTCTTACGAGAGTTACCTATTTTAACAGGTGACAATTTGCTTCGATAAGTAGCAAGACACTCATTTATTAGAATGCTTCCGTGGCATAAAATAAGAGGTTTTTTACTGATATTACTTCAGAAAGTCATCAATTGTGGAAGGTTCTGAATAGTTCAATGGGAATAAAAAAGGGTACTGGCAATAAATTAGAATACTGTTGCCTTCTTTATGTGTTTCAGGTATTTCTTCACAGTTGCTACTACGCATGAATTTTAAACAGCCGCTTAGATGAGATAATTCATGAGAAGCATTACGAAACATTACCAGGTATTACAGTCAGCTGAGTCTCAGTAGTACGACTTCACCATATAGCCTCATCTACACTATAGGGGTAAGTTGACCTAAGTTACGCAACTCCAGCTACATGAATAATGTAGCTGGAGTCCACGTACCTTCGGTCGACTTACCGCGGTGTCTCTTTTGACTTTTGTTCCTCATGCCTTAATTGCTTGTTCTACCCTATTCTGGCCTCCCATCAACTCCCCTTCTCACCATAACTCCATATGTTTCCCAAAGTGGAAGCCCACTGGTGGCTCCATAGAGGTGGGCAGCATTTGATTTTGCAGCTGAGCCAAGTTTCACAATAGGAGGAGAGAGAATCTTGGGACAGTGGACTACTGCTTAAAGTCTGCAGTCCACCAAGAACTGCTACTTTGGCCAGGTGCATTAGGTGCCACCATGGTGGCTGGGTCTTAAAGCATTACCTACTGGCTTACTTGCAGCTTTTTAGACAAAATTCACCATGGGAAATAAGGCAGCTTCAGGGTCATGATATTTTCCATCACTTCACTCATACTTGTCCCTGCTCCACAACCTCTGCTGGATTAATCAACATGTCTGTCCCTCCCCAGTTGGGAAACTTAATTCCCCACAGAGCAAGTTTTGTTGCTCTTAACTTAATGATTTAATATCACACAAAGAGTGAAGCAAACCTCTTAAAACTGCCATTTAGATTCTTCAAAAAGGGTTTTTATTTATCTATAGCACTTGAATGCATGTGCACACACACACACAAATAAACATCAACCAAGGGGGGGGGGGATATCAAGCAGGCAAAGTCCTCTTTTCCAGGAGAGGCTCAGTTTCTCCTGTTAAGCTGCTCTGGAGGTTAAGTATGACAGGCCTAGATGATGGAACTTTGTAAATTGCATGATAGTGCAGCAGGTGCAATGCAGGCACAATATAACGTGAGCATTGGGTGGCTATTTGTTTCCAGCTTACAGGTGCACCTTTTCTCTCCACAGGATCGAGGAGACTATATAACTGACACTCCGAACGCAAAAATTTACTCAAGAATAGCTCTGCTGAGTTACTGATGGTTATGATTTCATTCACAGGGGTTATAGGCTGGCAAGTCACTGCTGAAAGGACTTGCAGCAGTGTTCTGGATTCAGCTCCCGCGCATTCATTTTGGGTGTGTGTGGATGGGGTGGGCCTCTAGGAGGAAGGGGAGGAAAAGAAGAGGCAGAGAGATTTCACAATACATTTTTTGGGACAAGAATGATGTTCAGCCTTTGGAAAGAAGCTCTCTTACCTCTCCACCATCTCTGTAAAAGAAGCTACAGAATATTTATGGAACATGTTTTCTTGACAGCACTTTCAAAAAATAAAGGATAGAGCAGTCAGTTTTCTGCACTCTCCTCTTTCACTAAAGTTGCTACTGCCCTTTGAAAATATGAAAGCACTCAAGAGCTTTCATATTTTCAAAGGCTAAAAGTGCTAAAGAGCAGTCCTGTATTTCAAACGCAAAGAGAAATCAGTTCACATCTGCTGAAATTGTTCACTCGGAAAAGGTAAAAACAGCTAGAAATGTCACTTACAGAGTCTACCTTATTTTGAAGGGATGAGGGACAAGAGCTGAGGAGCACAGTGGTCAACATTTACCACATTTTACGAGGCCCTTCTGTATCCCACAGCTACAGAATCCATCAGGAAATCTACCCCTATACAGCATTCATTACCTTTTCACATTTAAAGCTTTCATCTCAAAAAGTAGCGATTAAAAATAACAGCGCTTGTGAAAGGTGCTGGATGAAACAATCCTGGAGACTGAAGACCTCCAGTTAACCACAGAACAGAAACAGCACCTAGAACATTGTTGGCTTTCAATAGTCACGCAATACAAGTCATACATATGGACAGCAGCACTGCAATGCTTGGTCGCAACTGACCTGAAGGAAGTTCATTCCCTATTCACATTCAATCTTTGGTGTGTCTGCTGGAAGGACTAGGGAGCTGATCAGTGCTAAATGCAATGGTAACACCAGTCAACTAGGATATGGGCTGAGACCATCATCTCATTTCAGAGAGAGCCAAACAGGCATCAAATGGAAACAAAGTTCAGTCATTACCCAGGACTCAAACTTGCCTCAAACCTTCTTCTAAAATAGCCTGGCCTTCCAGGCATGCTGCTGAAGGCATGACATGGTTCTGGGGGAAGGTTAAAGGTATGTTTGGGCAGGTGAGGTCAGGGAGTGAAAAAGGGAACTTACTTTGTTGTTTTTTATTTATTAGCTGGCTCAGTGGATTCATTATTTGATGCTAGGTGATCACCATTTGCAATTGTAGATGTAACTGTTCAGCCACAGGGAGCTTTGTAAGGGCATTTTTGTGTGTTATTTAAATCTAAGGAACCAATACAATACAAAATACTGAGTTAGACTCTGTCTGAAATCAGAAAGGTTCTCTATCCATTACGTTTCCACCTCCTTCCTCTCCATAGAGCCATTCAATCTCATCTAGACAGAGAATGTGCTGTGCGGATTTTCTAGGAGACAACTGGATGTTTAAAACTATTTCAGTCTCCATTGTAGTCCCTAGAAAGAGATTCATTGACTTCAGTGAGTACGAAAGAATTCTGCCATTGATATCAATGGGAGCAGGATCAGACCTATAATGAGCAGAATATCAGTTTTGTTCTGTTCCTGCTCTTTCAATCCCATCCCATTTCCTGAAAAAGGGGAGCCAGGAATTGGCTGGTGAGTAATTTGTGGGATGTGCAACTCTAGTCATTAGCTTGAGCTGTTAAAAGGTTACATTTCCCTACAGCTCAAAATAAAAATAAAATAAAATAAAATAAAGCTCCCCACAATTGTTATGAAGTGTTATAGAAGCAACGAATGGAACTAGCATTCAGACAATTAAAGCAAAGTTATCAATCTTAACAAAAGTCAAGGTAGCTCATTAACAAGCCCCAGATTCAATCGAAATATAACAGGAATATTTAAATTGTAGTATAAATTAGATCTGTAACAATCTTTATAGGAATGAGCAAGTCAAGTAGCAAAGTTATCTTTGGAAAAAATCTATTAGCACTAATGGAGCGATAATCCTTTTAGATTCATTGATGCTGACAGATTAAATACTTTCAATTCATTTTTTATTTGGTTAGCTCATTTGACATTGGATAAGTCCTAGATTCTATGTTACAGTGTGAACAGCAGGAGCTTTTCCGTTACTGTGACAAAACCATGTACTATTGGCATGTTTTCTGGGGGGTACCAAGCAGTATCCTGTGGGTATGGGTAATACTACACACTACTCCCAAAAGGCAATGAGAGTAGATAAATTTGTTTTAATCTTCAAAATAGAAACACTGCGGCTCAAAGGTTAGACTAAAATTACTGACTTTGCTTCTTATATTAGAGAGGCTGCAAAAGGAGAAATAAGAAAAAAATATTATAAAAGAATGTGTGTGTTTAAACACATTCAAACACTCCCTGTAATAAGGGGTTGATATGAGTGGTCAGCCTCAATTTAGGACAATGGTTCTCAACCAGGGATAGGCATACCCCTGGGGTACACAGAGATCTTCCAGGTGGCATGTCAACTCACCTAGACACAGTATTTGCCTAGTTTTACAGCAGGCTACAGGAATAGACTCAATATGAAGAAAAACTTAATGGTTGCTGTTGCTTCACAGCCTCCCAGAAGGACAAGGCTCACAAGTGAAAACCAGGCTCAAGTATCACATTAAAATGGAAGTATAATATGTATGTTCCAATCAATTTATTTTATAATTACATGGCAAAAAAGGAGAAAGTAAGCAATATTTCAGTCACCTTTTAGGTGAGGTAAAACTTGGGGTAGGCAAGACAAATCAGACTCCTGATATGGGTACAGTAGTCTGGAAAGGTTGAGAACCACTGCTTCAGGAGATCGCTTTCTCCGTCTCCAATAGTAGAGACAGTTGGGGGGGGGCAGGAAAATGATGAAATCATAGAATATCAGGGTTGGAAGAGACCTCAGGAGGTCATCTAGTCCAACCCCCTGCTCAAAGCAGGACCAATCCCCAATTTTTGCCCCAGATCCCAAATGGCCCCCTCAAGGATTGAACTCACAACCCTGGGTTTAGCAGGCCAATGCTCAAACCACTGAGCTATCTCCCTGCCCTCCTGCCTGCCAAATGTTTGTGTCTGTTGAAAAATGCAGTTTCAGCAAAAACAAAATATTTTGCAGAAACATTTCGAGAGAAAAAAAACTCACTCCAGAATAGCCTGGTGGTTAGAGCACCTCTGCTCCAGAATAGCTAGTAGCCTGGCACTCACCTAGAATGTGGGAGACCCAGGTTCAAGTGCCAGTCCCTAATCGGACAGCACAGGGACTTGAACGTCAAAGTGTTTTGCAAAATGGAGTTGTTTTCTGCCCAGCCCTATCCAGTAGAACTCAGGGTTCACTTAAGAAAGAACTAACCCTTATTAAATGGAGCTGTGCTGACTTACACCAGGTGAGGTTCTGGTCCATTGAGTCTAACAGGATTCCACTGCTTCCCAACAACAGAATACACAGTAAATATAGCATGGAGATCAATTTTCCAAACAAATCCAATTTATGACAACTACACAACCCATCTCTTATAAAAGACCATTTCTTTGTGTACCATATATGGGAGCTATCCAGCCTTAAATAATATGTAATACGCTGGGTAAAATAATTCAATTTCAGAATTAGAAGGATATTTTAATGTATCTATAAAAATGTACGCGACTCTCAGAACTACATGATACGTACAGCAGTATCTGGAAGCTTTCAGTTAGAACATAGTGCTAAAGAAGCAAGGCATGCATTAAATATATGCACCACCTACCGTCTTCAGAATGTCCATTGCATTCATTATTCAATTGCAGTACAGTACTCTGACAGGGAAAGTGTTGCTAAATGCAATCTAGAATTAAAGTTTAAACTCTAAGCAAACAGTTTACATCGTATATATTTATGCTAAAAGAAACAAAAACCAGTCTCTCTCTCTCTCTCTCTCTCACACACACACACAGAGTTCTGACCATATATGCCAGCAGTAAATATCTCCTGAATTAAGAATTTCATACATAATATTTGAAGGGTAATGCCTATCCTCATATTTACAGCAGTCTTGGTTTTGGCCTACTCCCAAGAAGTCATGAGGCATCTACCACCATAAAAGTCATGGACACTTGTATGATTGTGTACATTGGACAGGATTTTATACAAAAACTTGAATTCAATTTAGTAGAACAAATTAATTTCTGTAATACAATTTATTACTACGGAATGTGGTAGAAGTGATTCTGTGAGTAGTTGGTTCACAATTCTCTCACTTAAGCTGTGTGTGCCTATTTTATGTTTATTCTCTGAAAGCATTAAAACAATTGACTTTTACTGGCACAAATACTCAAAAAAATGTTAGTTTCACAAAGGCACTTTTACCAGATTAAAAAAAAGTTATACTTATCCAACTAGGGAACACAATAATAGCACGACTTGCAACCAATCACAAATAGGCAGCTCAGATTTTAATTGTTTGAATAGCAAGCCAAATAATAAGTGAAATTCTCTCTCTCTCTCTCTCTCTCTCTCACTGACCCACAAACATGAACCAATGGAAATCAAAAGATATTCTGTCTGGGCATTCTCCAAACAGAAAGGCAAAATTCAAATAAAATACTCACTCCAAGTGAGATTTTCAAAATTGAAAAATCCATTGGGAGTTGGGCATCTAATTCCCTTAGGCTCCTTTAAAACTCCCAGCCCTAGTTTGCTTTGTCGCTCTACTGAAAATCTCACCTTCAGCCCTTTACACTGATGCACACTCCTCAGGTGGAGGAGATGCAATGATGGGTACAATAACCCACTCCCCCCAAATGTTTTCCCCCACAAAGAAAAATAAAACACAGTCAACTGAAACAGTGAATTTACATTTCAGCTAATTGCAAGTTTGATACTGCCTCCTTAAATCAGATATCTGTTATCTGTGCCTCACAGTGGGGCACTGTTCCAGGTCACTTGGAATTATGAGAAGACTGTGAAGCTTCATTTTAAACTCAGATCAAATACCCGCTGTGGAGTCTTTTGTTTGTCATTCCTTTCCTCCTCCATAATTCTAATGAACGGCAATCAGGAGGAAGATTTTTGGAAGCTAACCTGCCCTTATCCTAAATTACCAAGATGAGGAACATTCTGCTGAAGTGAAGGAACATAGCCAGCCATTTTTATATCAGCTACAAGGTGGTCTACATTAGTCTGTTGATCCAAGAATGAGAAATGTGCACACAGTTTGAAGTGATGCCTTTTACAAATGAAATAAAAAGACTGATCCCTGCATATCTCTCAGAGACAATGAGGCAGAATCCCATATTTACTAGCTGGGTATTCTTTCAGACCTAGTGAACACTGGTCTTAATATGTACCTCCCAAATTAGAGAAAGACGATGGAACATATCAGCCTTATTCTGAGCACAGCACAAATGCATGCTTCTAGAGACT
Organism: Natator depressus; assembly: GCF_965152275.1. NCBI lineage: Eukaryota > Metazoa > Chordata > Testudines > Cheloniidae > Natator > Natator depressus. The sequence continues at coordinate 3,744,509 of NC_134259.1, forward strand.
ACATAATAGGCTAGGGGTCCAGAATTCTTTACCCATATTGCATCTTTGCATGTGCATTGACTGTTTTGATGTATAAGTCCATATTCTGTATTGCAGAGTAGAGTACATGCATGCAGGCAAAGTATAAATGCTATGTTCTGAAGTTCTGGCCTTATATAACGTAAATATTTTTTTTCCACACCAAGGACACATCTCAGCAAACACTTATTAATATTTCTCTCTCTCTCTCTCTCTGAGGAGAAAATTCTTTATTCAAATTTGGTTTCTGAGTTACCCCTTCTTTTAATCAAATCCTATGTGTCCACATGACATCTTGACTCCTTACATACCATAGAATCATAGACTATCAGAGTTGGAAGGGACCTCAGGAGGTCATCTAGTCCAACCCCCTACTCAAAGCAGGACCAATCCCCAATTTTTGCCCCAGACCCCTAAATGGCCCCCTCAAGGATTGAACTCACAATCCTGGGTTTAGCAGGCCAATGCTCAAACCACTGAGCTATCCCTCCTCTGAGGTCTGGGGAGGTAGTGTTGGAAGCAAGACTTTCATACAACTCTTTGATGCCCATTGGACTCCAGTTGTGGTACCCAACAGAGCTGGACTTCTTTGCTTGAGCACAGAGACAGACATTTTCCATTCCCAAAACTTGGTTGTAAGGTTTCTTTTCTACATTTTATCCAATTCAAGAGGAGTTTTGCTTTAAGTGCTTTATGGATTGTAAAGTGCCTTAGGATATGCAGCATGATAAGCATTTGAGAATGGGCAGCTTGTGTTGTATTGCTGAAGTTCTTGTCAAGCACAATTTAAGAGACTTTAATCTCTTGTTATGATAATACCCTGAAAGAAGCCACAATTTGATAACAAAACAAGTTGGATTGGGAGAAAAAGAAAAGCTCACTAAGGAAGATTCTTATAACACTTTTTCTGTAAAGCTTTAGATCTTACAGCATGTTTAAAGAAACAATGAATGCTTTGATTTTTCATTTGTTTGCAATGGCTCAACATAGTTCTCTTGTGGTTCTGCAGCACTCGAAAGATTGTCATCCCAAACTTGAGGGAAAATAAGCAGCATTTTAAAAAAATTGGCTGTATTTAAAAAAACTAAACAAAAAACCTAAACAACACCTTTTCTCCCATTAATTTAAATGGAAATTTTCTGGATCCAGTACAACTATTGTGTTACCGCAGCACTTAGACTCCAACTGAGATCAAGGTCCCTTTTTGCTACATAAACTATAAGATCTTCTTATTGTGTATAAGTAGACAAAGAAAAGGTGGGGAAACAGGCACAAAGAGCCATAGTCACTTGCTCAAGGTTATATGGAAAGCATGTGAGAGCTGGGAATAGATTCAGGTCCCTCTGAGCTCCAACCCAGTAACCCATCCACTAGAACACACTGCCTCCCTCTCCTTTTGTCTGGGAAGATTTCCTAGTTGCGATATTGTTAGCATATGTTTTCCTTTCTCTCTAGAATTACAGATGAGGGGAGCTGTGCATTCATGAAAGGAACCAGACAGAAACCCTCTTTGTACACAGAAAGGATAAAGCCCAGGTCACGGTAGTGAAAGTTGCCACCATTGCCATGAAGAGGGATTACTCTCCAAGCCTGGCTGTTTGTGGGCCTGCTAAATGAGGCCTCTGCTAAAAGATTTTTTCCAGTGGTGGTGGTGTGTTTGTGTGACACGGACATTTGCCCACTGGGAACTGAATTGAGCCACCAACTCATTTCTTACAAGCCAGCCATGCCAAGCATTAGTTGGTAACTATTTTTGGTTACTACCAATCTCGGCAGGATGCAAAAAGATGAACTGGTGTTAGGGCATTTATGTCCCCTTATCAATTCCCAAAGTCTTCCCATTCCAGGCTTGTTATTCTATCACGTGCAAATAATTCCTTTTTCGGGAAGGCTTTCAAAGGCACAAACAGGCAGTTAGGCACCAAATTCCCATTGAAAGTCAATTGGGTTTCGGCACCTAATTCCCACTTGTGCATTTTAAAATCATTTTCTTTATTGTTAAAGAACTTCTCCTGAAACAAAATAGTAGTAGTCAGCCAATTATTAGTATCACACTAGCTCCTAGACACTCCAAGAAAGATCAGAGCACTGTTGTCCTGGATGGTCCACAAACACATGATAAGACAGGTCCTGTCCCAGAGAGCTTGCCATCTAAATGGACAAGACAGACAAAAGGAAGCCTTATTATTCCCATTGTACAGATGGGGTGCACACACACACACGCAGATTAAGTAACATGCCCTAGGTCAAAGAGGGAGTCTATGGCAGAGCTAGGAACTGAACTCATAACTCCTGAAGGCACTGCCATAATCACAAAATTATCCTTCCTCTCTAAAGCTAAGGCCCGCTAATAATCCATAAGTGACTAAGGTCGTATATCACATCTACCAATGTGAATATGCCATCATGTGCCAGCAATGCCCCTCTGCCATGTACATTGGCCAAACTGGACAGTCTCTACATAAAAGAATAAATGGACACAAATCAGACGTCAAGAATTAGAACATTCAAAAACCAGTCGGAGAACACTTCAATCTCTTTGATCACTCGATTACAGACCTAAAAGTGGCAATTCTTCAACAAAAAGACTTCAAAAACAGACTTCAACAAGAGACTGCTGAATTGCAATTAATTTGCAAACTGGATACAATTAACTTAGGCTTGAATAGAGACTGGGAGTGGATGTGTCATTACACAAAGTAAAACTATTTCCCCATGTTTATCCCCCCCCCCCCGTTCCTCAGACGTTCTTGTCAACTGCTGGAAATGGCCAACCTTGATTATCACTACAAAAGGTTCCCCCTCCCCCCCCCCGTTCTCCTGCTGGTAATAGCTCACCTTACCTGATCACTCTCCTTACAGAGTGTATGGTAACACCCATTGTTTCATGTTCTCTGTGTATATAAATCTCCCCACTGTATTTTCCACTGAATGCATCCGATGAAGTGAGCTGTAGCTCATCAAAGCTTATGCTCAAATAAATTGGTTAGACTCTAAGGTGCCACAAGTACTCCTTTCCTTTTTGCGGATAGAGACTAACACAGCTGCTACTCTGAAACCTAAGGTACATTTTGTTTCTCTAATCATAGTATTTTGATATATTGCCTTCTTTTGTGTTACTAAAAAAAAAAGTCTTCTCATTAGAACACTCCAACCCAGGTTATAAGTTGTGGAAGAGACAGTAGAAGCAGCTAATGGACTCTTAAAGGCAGCCATGAGGACAATATTGCCCAGCAGGCTTTTCCCCGTCTGGTCTGATTCAAGAGAGGATTAGACATTTATATAGATGAGACATCCACAGCAATTCTAGGTAGAATTTTTTGCAGGGTAAGGATAAGGGCATATTTGTTTACTTGTTTTGGAAAGAAGTTTCCCATATGGGGAAGTTCTTCCATGGCTGATCACTGCTGGATTTCTCCCAAGCATCTGGTACTGTTAGACAGGTCCCTCGGCTGATTGTGGCAATTCCTGTTCTCCTACATCACCAACATTACTGAATAATTGGATGTCATTGAGAGGTTAGGAGGACAAAACCATCAACTGAAGTTAGATAAATAAGTTACAAAAGGTGAAATAAGAAGTTTAGATTTGCTTGAATTGTTAGCTATTTTCATAATCTACTCGCAACGTGCATCACAACATTGTCTATTGTCTTCTAATGATCTGTAACAGACTATAAAAACAACATACTTGCAAATATCCATGCTATATGGGTAGGCCAAATGATACACTGTGGCACAAGACAAGTTCTTTAAAAGTAGAAATGGAAAATGAAACAAGTTTATATTTTCTATAAATGAATCCGACCATCTGCTCCATTACAATAGCAGCAACGTCGAAAACAACAGAAACAGCAGCCTCTGGTGTTAAATTTCTGCTCTCAGTCTCAGACTCCACATTTCCTCAGAAAGCAAGACTAAAAATACAGAAAAGATACATCAAGTTGCCCTGCAGGATCCCTTGTACCATAAGTAATTTTCCATCTTAGTATATGATATCATACTATTTGTATTTGCCATCTGTAATTCACTATAAAAGTACCATTATATCAGTAATTTTCATTCTGCATTAGTGAAAGTCCATCTAGGTCTGAAATTCAGTTACGGTATCAAGGAGGACACTTGTTTTCATAGCATGGTAAGCTCATTTCACCTCTTTAGAGCTATTCTTTGCATATGAAGAGATAGAAATGATATATCCCCCCCAGCAACTGTGAAGAAATTATGCATCAAGTAGCACTTGCATATAAAAAAAAGAGACTAACCATAAAATCTCAGAAATAAGTTAGCACAAAGGAACTGTTATGCTAGTTCTAACTACATTAATGGAACATGTCCACAGAAAGAGGTCATCTAGTAAGCAAGTATATGATGGAGTTTATTTGCAGATCTGTGTGCCATGACAGTATTATATGTAACACCTTGATCTGATGTTTGGCCACAGAGGAGGGAAGTTACTGTGCAGAGCTACACCGACCTGCACTAAGTTAGAGGTAGTGTACTGTATTTTCTTTGCAAAGTAGTAATGTGCAGAAGTACTTTGCTATGCAACAAGTGTGCTGTTAAAAAACAAAACAAAACAATGGGCTGCATCTACCTACTGCATCTAGATGTTGAAGTGACCGCTGCCCTCTGATGTAAAGAATTAGAGCCAATTCATGTTGGAAGAAATTCTGGCATTCTACAGGTGTAATCACACCACCCCACTAAAATTTCATGCACAATTTGTGGCAACATATTATCAGGAAGATAATGAATTGGGAAAGTTATCAAAGAGGGCAACAAGGAAGTGAGAAGATGTCAGGAGTTGACTTGTAAGAATTATTAGAAAAATCTAGATTTGCATTCATAAAGAAAAAGGTGAAGGAAGATGGTCAAGTGGCCCAAATACAGAACTGGGACCAGGAACCTCCACATTCTAGGCTCAGCTTTGGCACAGAATCCTTTCTGTAGCCTCAAGCAAGTCACTTTACCTCTCTGAACCTTAGTTTCCCAATCTGTGAAATGGAGTGAATATGTTACTATGAGCGTACCAAGCGTGCATCATTCTGAAGGATATAGCAAAGGCAGATATCAACTACTAAGTAATATGGTGACATGAACAGAAACTGCAGGTGTTGGCTCAGGAGCCATCTCTCTGCTGAAAAGGTAATTTCTGTGAGCAACTGAATGAAGAGAGAGTGATAGACACACTCTTGAAAAGTATTACACACTGGAGTACCAAACAAATGGATGGACCATATGATCTTCTTTCCAACCTTGAGTCCATAAGCAGAATGCCCATGCCGAGGATGCCTTAAATGACACATTCAGAACTAAATCACACAAATGGACCATAACTATTATCCATGATTATTTCCTAACATTTTGTATATTACCCACATCAAATGATTAGAATATTTCATGTACATCTAGACAACACATTCACCACATATGGACTTTAAAAATAACAAACAAATCAGTATGTTGACACTGTGTGGATTCAATTAGCACTTGGCAGGTCAGAATATCCCCCCCACATACTTTCAAGTTATAAACTGTTAAATGTATTTTTAATAACCAAAAAGCTTCATTCTCAGCAAGGTACCAGGTACAAAGAAATGAATCTCAGCGAGGCTCTCCAGAAAACAACATACATAAAATATATTCCTTTCAAGCAGTTTTTTTTAAACACCCACTCTCCTTACTCCACATATTCAAATAAGTGGAACTAGCCACACAACACAATAATAAGCCTCACATGAAATGCCATAGAGAACTGTTAGAGCACCAATCCAGTGACTCCAAATACTTAGCAAATACTAAAGAGTTCAGATGAACAATACCCCAATGAAACATAAGTCCCATTTACAAATGAGAGAAACTGAAGCAGACAGGTAAAATTAATTTGCCCAAGGTCACAGCAAATCAGTGGCATAGATGGGATTAGAACTCAGATCTCCTGACTACCAGTCCTCTACCTTAACTACAAGACTATTACAAATGGAATTCAGTATTTGTGCCTTTTCCCAGAAAGCATTTCTTCTGGTTCCATCTCCAAGAGTGATATCCTCCAATAATTGTATTATATGCCCCACTGGGCCATAGAATCCTGGCCAGGGTCTCAGCTATGCAACTATCTAGACTGCTGTTGTCCTCCGTTTTACACATTTATTACCAGACGTTTTAGACTGAAAGCAGATATTGTTCCAATACCTTGTTGGCCACAGATCCACCCTTATTCCATTACGTGGGTTAATGGTGCTCTTTATCTTCATAAAATCAGTAGCAATATGCAGTGGCTGTCATGCAGTTCTGTAAATGCATAGGCACCATTTGAAGAAGAAGGAAAACACTTAATGATTCTTATTTAGAACAAAATGTACTTAGATCTAGCAATACCACCCAATGCATAGACGTGGGCTTTATAAACAAGACATTGAGAGAAGGATGTTTATATTTTGCAGACATCTTTATATCAGATATGGGGGTGGACACAAAGTATAGTTTTCCATGCATCAATGAGTTAATTACCAGGGAAATATTAGTGACTTTCTATGTCCCATTTTTCAAATTACCAGCATCTCTCTGTACAATGTTTATTGTAAAATAAAAGCCTGCAGCTATGCACACATTCATTCTAATAGACTTAAAATGCATTGTGAAGATTATCTGCAATCATTCCTTTTTGCTTTTAAGCCCTACTCAGAGCGAAACTCTGGAATGCAATTTCTCTTAGAGGTAGCTCTAAGACAACTTCATAAACTGTAATCTTATAGCTCAATGGGTCAGTAACTGGGGTTAACTGCTCCAGCTAAAGCTACAAGTAAACACTATGCAGCATCAAAAAAGTGAGACACTCTGCAGCCACTGAAGTGGTTCTAAAAATACCTTGCTATCCCTCATAATAATGCCTAAAAACAATTGCACATTAGCCTGGCACCTACAACATCCTGTACGGTACATTTTAACTAAGTAGCTGAAGCTTGTTTCTAACAAGAGAGGGCAGAAAAAGAGTTAGCCTGCTGCACGTGACCTGTAGTGTGAAATTTCAGATGCTTAAAGGGGCTTGATCCTGTTACTATTGAAGGCAATGGCAAAAACTCCCAGTGTTCAAAATGTGCTGGAGAAAGTCCTTCAGCCTCCCTTCATCCCACACATTCTAATATTTCAGATTTAAATACACACACAGTTTCCCCAGGGAATCATATATAAATTATTATATTTATAGTCACATTGGGGGTGAAAAAGTAGTTAAACTGCATTTTGTTCCCTGTCACGTTCAATCCTGAAAACAAAAGTTCACTTTTTACGTATAGGAACTTTTATCCCACGGCTCCTAAATACTTCGCTTCACCCAATTACACCAAAATCTTCCCACCTATCCCCTCTGCATTCACCCTTATCTTTATGCTAAACAAACCATTTGGTTTTATTGTGGAATAGCAGATGAGGGTGGACAGCTAAACACACAGGAACTATAACGAGATGTTACCAGCTACCTGCTAATGACTTATTTTATAAAGACTAAAACAACAAAGTACATGGGAAAGAAAATGGAATGATGAACATAATGCACATGGCAAGGATGGAGACCTACACAGACATTATTACTCCTGCATAATAGACAGTCTCAAGAGATTCCTTCAGGATCTATTCAGACAGCATCAGATTTTGATTACTCTAATCTGGAAAAGAAGCCGAACAACAACTGATGTATCAATCTCAAGTTCCAAACAGTCAACAACAACAAAAGCCCCACCAAAAAAACAAAACAACACAACACTAGCTTCCAACAGGAAATATTTTTCTTGAGAAGGATGACAAACATGAAAACACCCCCCGCACACACACACTTATGAGAAGTCCAGATATAATAGCCAAGGTGTCAAGGATTCCAGATGCTGAGCAGTTGACATTCTTTGGCGAGTTGCTTGGCAGATTTTCTAATTGAAGAATTTTAGCAGGACGACATTAAATAAAAATGTGGGAACCAGTGTGTACCAAAAATAAACATATCCCAGACGGGAGTGTTATTTGACAAGTAATTAAGTTCTCATTGCTACAGGAGGTGGTAAAGTAAGGCAGGAGGCTTAGGGATTTTGTCCAACGGGTACATTTTCACACACTGGAGCCCAAGGGACACTCATGCTACATCTTTCTCACCCACTTTAACAGGCTGGAGTTCTCTGCCTATAAAACAAGCAGTCTTGTGGTAAATCACCTCTGTTCTCAGTAAGGATTCGAACTACCGGTCACAATTTCCACTGCAATTCTGTCTCCCCCACACCCCACTCCAAATGAACTCCTGGACACGATGTCCTGCAGCAGGACATGCTTTTTTCTGATCTTTCCCCTCCCCCCATGGGGTCTTTTTTCCCCCCCAAAACAGCCCATCCATTAGAGGCGCATCATACAAACAAAAAGGGTGATCCGTGTTCAGTGCATGCAAAGGACTCCAGGATGCAGACAGATACAAAAGGTGCCACTGAGTGGGGAGAGGAAGGGGGTAACCTCACCGTACCCTCCTTATTTTTGGAAGCTGGTTGAATAATTTCCCTTGCATGCATCAAACGTACACACGTACAAGAAGCAAACCTGTGAGACATAACGAAACCCAGGACTGCCGAAGCAAACTTTGCATCCCCAGCTAGCCGGGGATGCAATCAGCACCTAAGGAGGAGACAGCTCCCGGCTCAGTGCTCTTCCCACTCAACTCCGCAGCCACCTCCCTGGGACGGACGGGGGGCCGGGCTCCCGCGCACCATGTCTTGCTGTCTCGTCCCCCACTTACCTCTGAGGGCAGCAGCCCAGCTGCAGAGCCCCAGCAGCAAGAGCAGCCGCCTCCTCAGGCGTGCGGGACACCCTCCTCCTGCAGCCCGTGTCCCCATGCTCCCTCCACGCCTCCTTTCCCCCTTCTTCACTCCTGCTGTCCTTCCCCCGCCAAGGGGGGTAACTTCCCGCCCGGCTCTCAGGGCTCGAGTGCCAGCCTGGGACTTGCCTCCCTTTTATGACTGAGCGGTGTCCCTGGGAGGGGCTTTGAGGCTCCGGGGACCGGGGAGGGGGCTCAGTGGGTGCCGGGTGCCCCCAGCCCTGCGCTTCCCGGCGCCTGCCTCTCGCCGCTCGCATTCCGCATCTCGCCGCTTGCCAGGCGCCCGGCTACAGACTAACCGGAGCAGCTGCGAGCCAGCATCCCTAATGAGCCCCCCGCCCCTCCACCGGCAGCCAGTTAGGCCAGGGCTGGGCGGGGCCTGGAGGCAGGAGGGGGAGGACGTGGTACCCGGACCCAGGCACGAGCGAAGGGATGGAGCAGGTGCGCCCTGGCAGACAGGCGGGCGCAGGGACAGCTGCTGCCGCAGCAGAATGCGGGTGATTCCCCTCCCCGGCTCCTTTCTTCCCCTCTTCCACATCTTCCCTCCCGTCCCCGTCCCTACTTGTATCGCTTTCCCCGTCCCCCTCCTCCCGAACTGCTGCCCGGCCTGCTGGGAGACGCTGCAGCTTCATCTTGCTCCCCAGAAACGTTACATCGCTTCCCCTTCGATCCTCGCTCCAGGCTTGTTCTGATTCCTTGATTGCCTTCCCAGCTATCCTCCTGCAAACCTCCTTTTCCCCCACCCCGACCCTTATTCTTCTCTCCCAGTGATCACTCCTCAAGATAAATCTTTCCCCAGACATACAGCCCTGGGGAGGCTGTTACACTGCCGGGGGCAGCTTTCAATCTTCATTAGGGGGTCTGGGAGCCTTCTAATTTCCTTTCGGTTTTTTGTTTGTTTGTTTGTGAGCCCTAGAGAACCTGTCTACCATCGAATCATGGTTGGGTATGCGAGCAAGACAGAGCAATACCACAAGTCATCCTATGGCTAGACTCTGCTGATTTTACACTGGTGTAAATCAGGAACAGCTCCACCAAAGTCCAGAGTGCAAAACTGGTAGAAGTGCATCAAGATCTGGTCTTTAGTTTAGTTTTAAAACATAGTGGGGGGGAGTCCCAACTTCAAGTGCAAATCTCAGCTTATCATTAACTATGGAGTCCTGACTAGCACCACCACCATGATATGTTAAAAAACACTACAACAAAACCAGTCAATAAGAATACAAAGAGCATTCCTGCCACCTCCATCCCTTCCATAAAGCAGGTAGGTTCTGTGCCATACTCGATTTACATTGCATCTTGCTAAATGTATTTTTAAATACTTTTCCTTGCCAGCCTATAACTGTTCTCACCCACCTTTATTTTTTCCCCTCTAATCCTTCATTTTTTTCCAATCATATTTTTGATGAGGAGAAAAAATAAAACAGGTGCACTGAAGTAGCTGAAACATGAAATCAACTGAGATATAATAGATTTGGCTGATAAAGTCAACCTGCAAAATTGAAATATTAGTATATGCTTTGTCGAAGAACCTTATGCATCAGCCACTGATAGAGAAACTTTCAGGTATGAAGAACAGCAGCAAAGCATGACCCCGGATTCTAAACAAACCAACATTTTCAAATCATAAGATTTCAGTGAGTATGAACTAAATAGAAAGTTTGAACAGTCCAAGTTATTTGTTACTGAGACCATTCAGGACAAAAATGGTCTAACACTTACTTGATGCTAAATTTCTTAAAGGAGCCATTTAAACTTATTTTAACCCAAAGTAATAGATTTACTTGTAAATTCTCAGGAAACTCATTCTGTACTCAAGGAGTGAGTGCTGTAATTTTGGGGAGGGTATATTATATTCTTCATACTTGTCAAAGCAGCTGAATCCTTACTTTAAGAGCGAACAACGCATCTTAAACTAGGAGCCATGATCAGTCTTCCCTAATAATATACAAACAAGCGATGTCTATCTGAGGGTGTGAGAAAAAGGAGACCAAGACCAGTACAGGGGGCTGGACTTGATGACTTCTTGAAGTCCCTTCCAGCCCTACCTTTCTAGGATTCTATGAAATGGAGACACAGGAAAGCTGAATCAATTTGGGGGAGTAAGAATTTAGTCAGGGATGACCATGTTTTTAGGGGACCCAGAAATTCTGGCAATGGAACAAACAGGCTTGTTTTAATGGGAATAGAAAGAGGGAAAGGAAAGGAAAGGAAAGGGTCAGTACTAAAGGAGCACACATCACCTGATTCCTCAGCTACCATTGATAAGAGTGAGTGGATCATATTTATATTGCCCCTGCTATACAAGGACTATTTACTGGGGCTGAGCATTTTGCGTTTCTAGACTGTTCTTTCCAATGCTGCCTAACTGTGTAGAAATGTATCTCCTGTTGGGACTCTGCCTTCCATATTTGGTACAAAATAGCCCAGTATGGTGTAGTGAACAAAATACAAGACAGAGTCAGGACTACTGGACTCTATTCCCATCTCTGAAACTGACTCACTGTGGGACCTTGTTTAATCTGTCTCTCAGATATTTGCCATATTTTACAGTTCGGGAAACTATCTCATGGGGGTAAAAAGACTTACTAGATCTCCAATTCCCTGCTCGTTATGTGTTTGTGAAACTTCACTGGCGCCCAATTAAGAGCAGATGTTGTAAAGACAGATCAAAAACAAATGTACATTTTCTCCAGTAGCCTTAGGGGTCACCTCCATACCAAGTGGGTTCCCAAAAACATGGAGCAATAAGCTGGGAAGCTATGCAGGAACCAAAACTTTGCCTGCTATACTGTATATTTCGGAGCTAGTCTGAGAAAAGCCCACCCAAAGCAGCTGCTATAAACAGATGTGGGCACATCACCACCAGCAGCCCAGTTGTCATTATGTGGAGACTACTCTGCTGCAACACTTTCTGTGTCAGTGCAGAAAGAGAGTGCCTAAGATACTGCTTGTGGTGCTTTACACTCTCAACACAGACGCACTCCTTCTCCTGGTCTACCCACCCAAGCAGATTTACTCCAAGCCAAACTAATGATCTATTCCTGCCCATGCCACTGAGTGAATGATTGATGCTTTGGATAAAAGTTCCAAGTTTCCTGCTTGTAATGCAATTATGACAGGGGCAGGCAAGAAGCACAAGTTTGAAAAAAGGCCAACATCTGGTAACTTCAATCAATACTCATGGAAGTACAATTAAATGGAATATTCAACAAGAAATATATCTGGGTGGAATGCTGCAATTTTGAAGGGAAATCCTGCTTCAGTCAGAACTTTGCATAATTTAGACATCTGTGCATGCTGATATTGTACATCCATATATAGACACAGGAGGGCCCCTGGCATGATATATGCAAGACCTTAATATATGGCTGTCCATGTCTTAACAATGCAGTTGGGATAGCCTTTTGCCATAAGGCAATGCACAGTGTTTAATAAGGGAGATACTCACATCATGACTACAGGCTGCTTTTTGATGTTAGGATCTAAGCAGGAGTGGAGAAGCAGTCAGGGGATGGAGAGAAGAAAGGAGACAGCCTAGTCAGGAGAGAGAATGGAGCAAAGGTTACAAAGGAGAACTCTACTCTTCCCTAGCGCTCGACGGGTTAAGGCTCACAAAAAGTAATATCTGTTTTCTGACCGTGCATTTTCCCCATCTGGGACTTTCCTCCAAGAATCTGGCAGCTTGAAGTTCAGATGCGGCTGCTGACACAGAGAAATGAAGAAGGAGGCAACAAAATGTTTTTCAGCATCACCATCTTTGAACTTGTAAAGTGCTATAGAGATTCTGAGTGAGTTTGCCTACAACAAGAGATATTAGGCTGCTGAAGAGAGGTGCCCAAGTTTGAACACAGGGCTCTGTATCTTCCTTACAGGGCAATAAACTACACTTGACACTCAATGGAATCTTCCAGCTGAGTTTGCAAAGGAGCTTTCAGACACTATTACTCTTCAAGTGAAACAGATAAAGTTTGCCATTGTGTGATTAATTTTTGTTTCTGATTTGAAATACAAACCTAAAGGACCCGATAGTGATTTGTAATAAATCAGTACACACATCCATGTCAGATAACAGGGGCATCCCAAAACACATTTTCAGTGGCAGATAGGGTACTGCTTTTTTTTTTTTTTAAATTCACTTTGTGGTTCCTGCAACTAAAACATACATGGGATGTCACCAGGATGTCACTGGGCTCTGATAAGATGTAGCACAGCTATGCACAATGTATCTAATAATGCAAAAGACAGTAAGTGTATATCCAGGCCACCAGTCTGTACGACAGTGAGTACTAGGTACTTACCATTTGACACTAATGCAATTATTCATATCTTGGTAATGGGGAATGCTGCTGGAGTATACATCAGGTCATCCGCTGTTTTACTTTTAGCTTGAGTGGGACTACAAATATGTAATTAAATAATGCAAAAGCACTTTGGAGGGGCTCAATTACTGGAACATAGAATACAATTAAAAAGCTAGTTGTCTTTAGCAGGTTTTGGATATTTCATGTCCCCCCCCCCCCACATCCATAAATGTTCCTAAATAAAATGTGAGCTGAAAAATACTAATCTTCTGACATCACAGGCAGATGAGCTAAATGCAGAGCAATCAGATTGCACTGAATACTGTAGCTAAAACAATATTGTTATTTCTACTGCAGTAGTACCCAGGGGTATGTCTACACTGCACAGTAGTATGTCTACACTGCAATTAAACGCCCACGGCTGGCCCATGTTGGCTGACTCAGGCTTGCAGGGCTTGGGCTAGGGGACTGTGTAATGGTAGTATAGATGGTCAGGCTTGGAATGGAGACCAGGCCCACTCATGGTACAGACATACCCTAGGAGTCCCAGTCATACACCAGGACCCCATTGTGCTAGGAACTGTATAGAATAAACAGAACTAAAAGGACAGTCCCCACCCCAAAGACCTTACAATTATAAAAATGACCTGTAGAGGAACAGGACCAGACTGTTTCAGATGGAGGAAGAAAACTCCATCTGGATCGGTTGTAGCTGTGACAAAGTTAATCATTACAGTGGCATCCAAAAGCCCCAGTCACGATCAGACCCTGTTCTGTTAACCGCTGTACAATGACAGATGAAGAATAGGTACCAATTCTCGCCAGGGCAGGTGCTAAGTCAGTTTATAGCACCCGAACAGGGAGATGGCCTGCTGTCCATTAACATAGTTGGAATATGGAGGAAAGGATTTCTGGCCTCACGTGACTAGACACAACCCCTCCCCACACTGAAAGGGAGGAGGTAGATCAAATTCCCCTCTGCAGTAGCACTCACCCCTTCCCTCAGGTACTATGGAGGGATCCAGATGTGCGTAGCATTGGGACAGGATGGACTTCATGTCCCTTCATCCACACCAGGTCTAGCAACATGCACAAGGAGTAAGTTAATACAGCCCGTGCCTGTTCTAAGATCCTAGCTGAGACCCCCTCAAGACTGCAGAATAGCCGTAACAGGTGATACTAGCCCGAGCTACATAGAAGTGGCGAGACAGAATTAGGAGTTCCAACTGCTCACTGCCCAGGCTCAAACCACTACTGGACCACACCTCTCTAAGTAAGAGCTGATCCTGAAAGACAGCAGCAGTTGCAAATGCTGAGCACTTTTCAGTGTCAGGAGCCTGATTCTTCTCTTGCTTAGAAGTATCTGAAGCTGAAGGAGCCATTACCCTAGTATGTGTGATTGGGTCATTAGGCTCAAATTTCTACTGGGGATTGCTTTCGGCTAGCCATATTGCCGATTATGAAATAGGTTTTCATCTCAGTCCTGCTTCTTAGTCTCCATTTTACGAGGCAAGACCATTGGAATTAGCAGAACACCAAGACCTAACACTTGTGTTTGGCACCCCACTAGGTACAGTTCCACATACATGGACATTCAGCAAGAACTCAGCAGATCCTTTTCCTTTGCCCTAAAGTTTATACCAGTTTGTAGCTGCAGCTATATGGTTTTACAGTTTTTTCTAATGAAATTTTTAATTGTTGTTTAACTCTTCTTTGGTCTGGGGTGGATGCGTTACTGTGGATGTGTTACTGAAAGATTGTCTGACAGTAAAAGGATACACTCAATTTTTTTTTAAACCCCTGGATATTTTCTATGTCCTCATTCTCTGAGGCTACGTCGGCAATAAACAAACACTGCAGCTGTTTGACTTTCAAAAGGAACAGCCATATGCCATCTGTGTCTACCCATTTCAAAAACACTCATGGAAAGGTCTCTGCATCTATGTTGTCCCTTAAGCATGAAATACCTGCCTCCCTGCACTGAGCAGCCCTCAACATTCTCCTCTACCACATCATCTATAGAAAGACTCCGCAAATTAATAATGGCTAAGCCCTGTCTTGTAACTGATTCCAGGCAGGTGACTCCCTGTGCCCATGGGGCACCCCACTGAAATCAGTGGGGCCCTTTTTGGGCACAGGGGTCCAGCTGCATGGACTCACCAGCAAAAATCAGGGTTAGAACTGGATCCATTTATAATTTTTCTTCAAAATTGTTATAATGTAACTCTTTGATTGTATCTCTCTCCTCCTACCTTTCACACTCCACTTCTCTTCTAATGCCCCAATCCTAACACCCAGGCACCTTCTTAATTTTACATACTGTAACTCTTTGCAGGATCGAGGCCTTAGATTGTAAATGTTTTAGGACATATCCTCATGCATGTCTGTACAACCCCACAGCACAATGGGCCTTCATGGGGCCCTAATAGTTTGAATGCTACCTTAATATAATATTCAACAAATGACCATATTGGGCCATCAAATTAATGGGAAATTCTGCTTAATACATGACCTGATATAATAAATTACAAGAGCCTCCCATCACCAAGGCACTTCAGACACTGCAAAAATCAATGATAGTAACACATTAAGATGCTAATAATAATATATGACGATACATCATCATATAAAAGGACCTAACACAAAAACAGAGAATTTTCAAAACATCTATTCATACCCTTAAGAAGTCAAATAATTATGATCATGAACACGCAATCAGATCTGCATAAATGAACCGTTGTACCCTCTCAAGACACAAAATCACAGTTTTAAACAGGAGGCATGAATTTTAAAAAACTCAAACAAAACAAAAACCTCACCACTACAGAAACAAGTTTTCTACACAGTTTGAGTCCCAGCTTTCTATTTCTTGTTTACCAGGAACCACACCATCTAGTGAATGCATCCGATGAAGTCAGCTGTAGCTCACGAAAGCTTATGCTCAAATAAATTTGTTTGTCTCTAAGGTGCCACAAGTACTCCTTTTCTTTTTGAGAATACAGACTAACACGGCTGCTACTCTGAAACCATCTAGTGGTTGAATGATATACTGCATATAAATATATTAAATACCCACCTAATTCTGATGACCAGATTGTGGCTTATATCTATGTTCCAAAGCTCAGCAAAAGCTGCTGGTGACCATCTTATGACATATGCCCATTTGCATGCCCTGCACTACAACACATAACTAATTGCTTGGTAAAGTGGTTTGAAGTACTCTGAGTATGAAAAGAATGTCAGGTTTCTAAAACCAATTTCTACTGTATCTTTCATCAAGATACCAGGGTAGAATGTTTACCTCTGATCTGTACTGCAGTCCTACTCTTTACAATGTACATAACATTTTAGCTTGGGAAAAGTCTATTCTCAATTTTTAATATCTTACAAAGATGGAATGCTGCTCTTTGATTTTATGCTATTTTGCTTTCATATGCATCAAAAATTATGCAAAACCTTTTATCCAAAAAGGTACAGATCTAACATGGTCAATGATTTAAAAAAGAAAAAAGGCAATATTTTACTAACATCTCAAAAAGATTCCACATCCCTCACTGGAAAGCAAAGTAGCTATATGGGCAGTCATAAGCCATCACTTTTGAGGAGATAAAATCTATATAATTTTTAAAATGATTAACCCAAGATGAAATATGATACAACTGTTTGCATTTTTCCTTTGTGTTTACATTTTCTACAACTGACAAACACCATAAGGCGAAGTTAATTTGATAAAAAGAAGAATGCTAAAGTGGCTGGATTTGCACCAGAAAGGGAATCTGTGGTTTAGAGTGCCAATTGGATGATCAAAATTTGAAATCTGCTAATGTATGTTAAATCATAACATTTGGGCATTTACAGAAGAGCGTAATCTTTCACATCTAATTCATTCCTTGAACAATAAACTTGGGCAAATCAGATCCACTTGAAAATTCACCTAGAGCATTTCCAGGAAAATACTGTATTTCTCCTCCAATGGGGCAGATGAGGTTCCCTGGGTATATTATTATTTTCATGCCCTTGTTTGATTTCACTGCACAAATAAACACTGCTCCCACCACATTCGTCACAGATCCAGGCCTTTTGTTTGTGTTGCTGCTGCTGAATTAAGGGTAAAAGGGCAAACCATCCAATGTGCTGAAATCACTGCACGAAGAGCTCAGTAGACAGATGCAAAATGTCCATCAGTGGTATTTTGTTCCCATCCCCCTTTAAAGTCACCCCGTAAGTGTCTATTACTGATGGAGCTTATTCTCTTGGCTCTTGCCGTCAGAGCTTACTTGGCGGGAGAAAGCTATTGACAGAAGCAGAGAATACAACAGCGGTGAGTATGTGCGTGTGTGCGTGCGTATTATATTTATATTATATACATACACAGAAAGAGAGAGAATATGCTTTCAGAGAACACAAAGGAAACCAAAAGCAGCAGGAACCTAGACAAGCAATTCAGCAGCTCTGCTATTTGTAATTTGTGGTTAAAAAAAGAAAAAGGGGTTTCACTTGAGAGCTTCTTTAGAACACCATATACATTCCTGTGCAGCGTGGCTCAGAGCTGGCAGGGTGCTGCTGTCTGCAAGGAGAAGTTTAGTTAGAGGGCAAAGGACAAGAAACACCAGGTGAGTCTGTTTCTGTTCTGCCTGCACAGAGGAAAGTGAGTGACATACCTACCCATTTCAGCCCCAGCCAGGGGTACTGTTGTTCTCAAAAGGCTATTGCTGAATGAGTTCAGATCCCTCTTGTCCAGTGGGAAGTTGTGGCATCTTTGCTGACATCCCAAGTTATGCAGCACTGGAAGGAGAGTTCAGTTAAAGATGTCCTCTGACAATTAACCAGTGGAGGCCAAGAGGTATTCCTTGACTCTGACTGAATGCATTTGTGAGTTGTGAGATGCTGATGAATAGGATCACAGATCACAAGACACTGAGTGATATGTACAGAAAGAAGAAAAAAATTCTTTTTCCCCCTTCCTTCTTGAGTACAAATGCCCAAAATATGTACATACAGTACCTTGAAGAGAAGCTCCAGTTAACTGCAGAGGAAGGGGTGTGTGTGCAGGGGGTGTCTCAAGAACTGAAGTTAATAAGTAGATCTGGGTTTTAACCTGGACTCTGCCACCCACCTCCAGAGGAGCTTTGGACAAGTCACAACCTCTCTGGACTGGAGTCTCACACTGCTAGAGTGAAGGAGCCATACAGCAACCATAAATGCCCCCAGGAAATTCCCCTAATATAGCAAGTGTCCCCAAGAGGTGCACAGTAGGCATAGCTGGCTCCACAGCACTTCTTGCTGGTTCCCAGATGCAAAACACACATTGGGGGCACAGCAACAGAGGAAGGAAGGGATCCTGGTCAGGGAATTCCTAACCCTGGCTATTACCAGCTGCCAGCAAAGCCCATAGGGGCCACTGGAAGCTGGACAGACAGGTAAGGCAGTCCTCAAGGCTGTTCTGACCTGTGCTGGGAGCTGAATTGACCCCCTACCAGTCCCTGCCCAAGTGAGATGTAAAGTTGAATTTGGGACAGAGATTAAATGCAGCCAGGTGTGTCTCAGATTCCCTATCTGCAACAACAAGCGTAGGCTTCCCCTAGCTCAGAGGATTGCTGTACAACTTAGCTCAATAATGGTTCCGAGCACTGAAGAAATACCAGGCACCACTGTGATGTGGGGTCTTAGCACGGGTGATAAACTGGTTTCAGTGCTCTTTATCCTTTAATGTAGCCAATGTACAAGGTGCTGAGCACCCTCAGCTCCCACAAAGGATGCACTGCACCTCACAGGTTTGGGCCCTGATTCAGTAGCATCTGCACGGTCACTAACCTAGCCTCACTAATTTCAGCTGCTTGAACCACCTGGCTTTGTTCTCAGGCTCCTGCCAACTGAGCAGAAACTTAGCTCTGAGAGGAGGGGAAGGAGCTGAAACAGGCTCCTGGCACCAATCATTTACATTGTAAATGTGCTTGGCATGATTAAGGATAATTTGTCCTGCTTTCATTTGCTCAGCACATTGGACTGATCGTACACAATTTCTGTCCCCTCGCCCAGCTCACCAGAGCACTGAGAAGCTACTCAGCGAGTCATGAAAAATGGGAGATTATTTCCATCCCAATTTACATACAATGTTGATGGGACTGGAAATATGCAAAGCCTGTATTATTAAATTAGGCAATTGTGCCTTTGCAATGACCACATAATTGCATCTCACCAACAAGAGGGAAGGATGGAGGGATGGGGAGAATCCTTTGCTTTATTATTTGTGTCTTAATCTCCTGCACAAAAGCAGAGTGCAGCCTCTTGGTAACTAAGCCCCTAAATTATTCATGGTTAGTAGGACATCATGAAATACAACTGTCTGCTGATATTGGGGTAGGGCAGGGAGAAGGGCAGCAGTAGTCATTAGGTGGCTTCCTTCAGAAGTAGAGTCCATTTCAGAATGGAGCTTGAGAAGGGGTGGAAATCCACCTTAGCGTGAGGTACACCAACTGCTGTCTGAAGAGGAAAGCATCAGCCAGCACACCTGACCTTAGTCCCAAGCAGCTAGCAAAGTCCCTCCCTCTGTTAATAAAGTTAGAAGACAAAAAACTGGATTCCTGACAACCATGCCCCCTTGTTCTCAACATTCACATGGAAATGCACTCTAGCTACCCACTTGCTACTCCCTGTATATTGCACTGGTCTCGGCTATGGCGCACAGGACTTGTGTTTCCTGGCTACAGAAAGGCTGGCCAACCTGCTCACACTGTCTGTCCATCTCCCTGTGGACTGCAATAAGAGTCAAATCCAATGAGTCATTACCAGGTGGAGATCACTGAGGGGAATTATGGTCTGTGGGTGCTCAGGGAATGCTCTGCCACCAAACTGAGCAGGATCTACTCCAGTACACAGTTCATAAGACTTTGTGTTGCTCCAGACTAACCATTTCATATTCTGAGGCTTAGAGGCCTATTTGTATGAATGTAGCCTTATGCCATCTGTGTCTGGGAGGTCAGGCAGACTGATTAGTCATCCACTCATTTCCACAACCGCCCAAGGTTTCTGTGGCAGCGTCCCTATAAAAGACTCAAAGAAGCTAATTCAAGAAAAAGCGCCGACAATTCTAAACTGGAGCTCCCAAAATCCCCACACTGTTTCACAGCCAAATAAATGTGTGCTCGGTGGCAGGAACAGGGGTTGAACTACTAATATGACCCTTTGTTTTTTAGAAGCTTATTGTAATTGAGTGAGTGATGTCTTGATGGCGGGAGGGGACAGCTGTTTGAACACTCTATTCAGCTCCTGGATAAAGAGGAGAGTCACGTGGGAAGGCAGACTCAGCTGAGCCAGTCCAGGGATACAAGAAGCTGCCTACCCCATATAGGGACACCCACACCTGTACTGTCACTTATTTCTGTCAGTTTTTTCCCCACAGTTCTGAAATATTCACACACACCTTCCTTTTGCTTCCAGTTTCCAGTGAAGGCCAACCAGAACCACCCTACCTGCACTGCACATCCAGCTAAAGTTGTTGCTCTCACCATGCAGGTCAATCCAGCTTTTTAATCACCGTCAAAAAGGAAATACCCTATGGCTGCATCAACACCTACAATGCAGAGGTGATAGGAAAGACCCTCAGTGCAGACAGGTAATGCACTAATCCCATCTATTGTAATGAAGAGTAAGTGGATACGCTGCAAGGAATGTATACCTGTATAAGAAAACTTCTACACTATATGCAGTAAGCCACAAGAGTGGGGGTCAGCTGGTCCTGGATTACAAGAGATCCCCAGGTCATCAGGGATACCATATAATAGATCATCACTGGAAAATCGTGCCATAATGCAGTCTTTGGGGTACATGTTCTCAGGATAGGATACAAATTCAGCTTCCCTTTTATGGAAAATTCTGACAGAATTTCATTGAAAATAATCACCATTTTAAAGGTTATTTAAACCATCCTGTAGAACGGTAGACAGGTGACCATCCTCTGTTAAAGTCTAAGTTCTTCTACAGAAACCCAATTAAAATAAGTATCTAGAGAACCTATTGGTTTCACCCCTATTAAATTATACAGAACTTGCCTTGTAGAGGAAACTATGGGTATCCAGTAATATCTACACAAAAACACCCATTGCCCTGTTACACACACACACACCACTGACATACTGATATTGCCTGTGGCAATTTTTTTCCAACAGTTTTCAGTGAGGCCAGTCTGACTCTATATAATCCTTTGTATCCCCTCAGGTTCAGAAGAAAAGAACTGTTGCAGCCTGGGGCATGTAGCAATAAGATGACACTGCTCATATATTTTTCTGTGTCACGGGATATCCTCCCTCCTGAACACACCATGCCAATGACCACAACACTAGCCCCTTTTAAAAGCAGACTTAGTCTTTTTTCCTCAGAGCCTCCAGCATACTAGTTAAATTGGGAGATCACACAAAAATGGATTTAATGTACCCAAGTTGGTACATTTTAAAAAAAAAAAGTGTATTTACTGTAAATAAGGAATGACAGCAAAGGGTTTACCCAGTCAGCAGTGGTGGTGGTGAGTCATTTGCAAGTTAACCCTGTACTCCATGTCTCCTCTATACAATGTTATCAACAGTGTTAAGAATAACCCAAAGCTCTCTGAAGTTACAGCTAACAAACTTATCACATGGCTTCACAGTCTAATTTGTCATGGGTCCACTTTACTTGATTTGGGCAATTTAGCTAGAGTGAAGATGAATCCTGCCGTCTATCCCATAACAGCTTGCACTGTTTGGAAGCTACTTGCGGGAATGAACTCTTGCTATTGCTTTCACCAGGGGTGGACAAGTGGGGAACATAATTCAATACAAATATCAGAATAGTAAGTGGTGCAGTCTTAATGTAGTATTTGGTGTCTCTTTTGTAGTATCGAAGATCCAATCTATAGGTATCAGCTGAGAAAAGAATCAGTCAGTTCAGCATTTTGATAATCCCTTTACCCATCAAGGGAAACATCACTGTCTGTTCAAATGAATTAACCTATTCTGCTAGTCAGAAATCAGTTGAATGAACCCTCTTCTGAGATTCAACAGACACAATTCACTGAAAATTGGTAACATAAGTTGGCTGCATAAGTTGGTTGCACACTTCAGAGCTCTGCTGGCTTGTTTGTTTGTTTTTAATTCCCCCCAAATCAGTAACAGTCTTATTAAGTGTTACAGTAGCACCTAGAGGCCTCAACCAAAATCATGGCCACTTTGCACCTCGGCCCCATTGCACCACTATACATAGACATAGTAAAAGACAGTCCCCGCCTTGAAGAGCTTACAGTCTAAATACACAAGCCAGGCAAAGGGGAGGGGGGAAATGAGGCTCAGAGAGGGGTAATATCTTGCCCACGGTCACACAAAAGGCCTGTGGCACATAACAATACCCAGATCTCCATTGCCTCAGCCCAGTGATCCGTTTACTAAACCATTCTACTTCCAAACTCTTTGAAAAACAAGCAGAAGCCTAGGAATATTATGTTATACACCATAGCCACCTGGGTCGGAGCCTCAGCTGGTGTGAATGGTCATAGCTCCATTGACTTCAATTGGATCTTCCCCCCTGGAGTTTCACAGTGTAATAGAAGTCAGATCCACTGAAGGGGACTCTCTCTTTGCAGTACACAGTTTCTGGCAGACATCTGAGTAGTTCTGACTTTATCCTGAAGAGGGAAGTGCTGGGCACACAAACACACACAAGCCAGTCCATTATTGTGTGCTGAAAAATTAATTATGTTCTCAAACAAAATACAATGGACTGTTTTAAACAATCACTCAAGGGACCATTAAGTCAGTTGCTTAGTTGTAGTGGCCTTCTATTAAAGGTGGAGTAGAATTTTACTCAGTGCCTATAGGAAAACATCATGATCTCTTAAAAACAAGAAAGTGACGTCCAATGCAGTTGAAAATGGAGTTCCTTTTTTCCTTTACCTGCCAACACTTGAATTTGCAAGCTGGTGTTTGACCTACAACCAACACCTAAAACAGAACAATTTCCTCTAGTCTCAGAGATGTCTTAGGGATTTATGATTACATCTGCTCCAGTAGGGGAACTGCAGACTCATGAACTCAAGTCTCGGAAGGTAAGCTTGAAATACTTTGCTTGAAAAGGTATTTTTAGGCTTGGATATATATTATGTTCTGTTTGGTGAAAATCACCTCTCCACAGGGCGTAGGCACTACTTAACCTCTATTTTGATATCCGCAGTGGCTCTCTTCCCCCCCAGAGGCAATCACGGATCACAGGGCATTGAAAATGTTATGCTCTAAAGGGGGAAAGAAAAAGACAAAACCCCTCATTCCCCCTACCCTTCAAAGTGTCAGAAATCCCACTGACCTGATGTGTGACCTTGGGCAACTCACTTCACCTTCCAGGGCCCATTTTCCCTCTTACTCTTTGTCTTTGATTATTTCAATTGTGAGCTATATGGGGCTGGAACTGTCTCACACTGTGTGATTGTGTAGCACCTAGCAAAATGAGAGCCCCAATTATGTTTGGGGCCTCTAGATGCGACTGCAATATAAATAATACCCATTCATTTCACAACACAATTTTAACTTTACAAAAAAGAGCGCACAACAGAACAAAAAAGAGTGCATTCTAACAAGCATAAAATCCATCAACAGCCTACTCTGAGTTTGTACCTATCTAATCCTCACCTAGCAGTGTTAGAATTATACTTCCCCTCTCACAAATTGCTGGAGCAGCCAACTCATTGATCCTGCAGCAGGGAGGATTTACCAGCAATGGAGGGGGTGTAGACCAGGGAAATATACCAGTTAAAACTAAGTACAGATAGGCAGACCGGGTCACAAGAGGTTCAGGCCATATGAGAAAACCTTTGAGAGCAAATTGCTTTCAGTGTGCAGAGAACAGACTTTTCTGACTTTCCAGGACACTTAAGATAAAATAATATTGAATAATTGCGGTCTCCTAAGATAGAACTAAAGGTTAGAGGAGGGTAATTACTGATTATTTAAAGGGTAATTGTAATGAACTAAGATAAAAAATATGTAGCATTTCTAATCCTGATACTGTATTTTTAACTAGGAAAATGATCCCACAGACTAGTATTACCCACAGGCAGTACTCAAGTTAGAAGCAATGCTGCCACTTTCAAAATAGTTTTTACAATTAAACAAAAATTCTACAATGTTTGAATATCTACCTCCCTGAATCAGGATGCAGAGGTATTCCAAGGAGGAGACACTAGAGTTTGTATTTCATATGCAGTTAAATAAGAAGGGCAGGGGCGGGTTATTAAGAGAGGCAACAATGAAAATGATTTTATAAAAAGGTGAAATCTGCACTTCAAGTGACCTGATCTTGATAGGGAAAATTCTACAGAACAGTTATCAAATAAAAGAAGAAAAAAAAACCACCCCTGGAGCAGAACACCCTACCAGGCATAAAATGGAGTCAGGGAATGAAAGCTAGAGATTCAAACAGAAATCCACACGAAGGAGCATTGTAGGTCTGTTTGTTTCTAAATCAATTTCAAGGTGGGGAAGGGTGCACAACAAAAAAAAAAAAGATACTTTCAAAATGAAACAAGTATGTCGAGAGAATATGAAAAATAAAGAAGGCAAGAAAAGCACCAGAGTTAATGTCAGAAATTCTTGTTCCTAGGCACCCGCTGTCAGAGAGCTCGAAAAGCCAGAAGCGTTAACTTCAGCCTTGCTGACGAGTAGTAATTTTTTTCCTTCCTGTCAGCTGATTTCTCTTCCCTTTTTATCCTATTGTCATCCAACGTTATTTAGGACACCCTGTAACCAGCCATGATTGCATTGTGGAATTAAGAGACTAAAATTCCAATCCAGCAAGATACTAAGCACATGCCCAATGTTAAGCTTATGAATAGTTCCGCTAATGTGCTTAAAGTTAGGCACATGCTTAAATACCTTGGTGAACCAGGGCCCAAGTCATTGGTCTGATTTTCACAGGTGCTGAACACCCTCGAATCCCAGAGAAGTCCGACAGAGCACAGGTACTCCGCTCTTTTGAAATTCAGGCCAAACATTAATGCATAGACACTAGGTCTTCTTGGCCTCTCACTCCTTATCCACTCAACAGACACAGTATTGGATTTTGGGCCTGGAAAAATCTCCCCAACAACAAAGCACTTGCTGCCTCACAAACTATCACCAGCTATCAACAGCACTGGCACCTTACTGAAAGTTCTCTCACTACCAGTGCAGCAGGGACTTCTATTGATCATTTACAGAGAGAGAGCGCGAGTGCGTGCACACGATTTGTTGTCGATATGAAACTGAACAGGTAAACAGGAGCAGAAACTGCTGTGACTTCTGGAGCTGGCAGCTGGGAACAGAAGGTGAGTCCTGGGGTCTGCATACTCTGGATACTGATTACTGGATACTGATACTTTGCCACGCAGAAGCCAGAGAGCAGCATTCCTGCCTTGAATTTCACTAGCAGTGGGGTATGAGCGGCATGAGGATCAGAGCTTCTGCACCAGCATGGCTCCTTATTTAATTCACAAATTCTGCGTGAATTTAGAAAGAAACAGGATTTAAAATAAATCTCTGGGCAGGGGCTCAATCCTGCCTGGGACAAAAGGATGTGTGTTTGGCCTTCTGTTAGCAGCCCTCCAATCAGCTTGCTGTAGAGCTTCTCACCCTCCTCGGAGATGAGCGCAGGCAGTACTTATTCGTATTGTGCTTAGCCCCCACCACTCCCTGATGTGCTAGGTGCTGTACATATACATAAAAAGGCAGACCCTGAACTGAGGAGCTTACAACTTAGACTAAGATTTTTGGGGACAGGACTGCCTTTCTGTTCTGTGTTTGTACAGAACCTAACACAATAGGGTTCTGGTCAATGATTAGGGCTCCTCTCCGCCACTATAATACACCAGACAACAACAACAACAATCTAAGAATGAGACGACAAACAACAATGGGTGGGTACAGACAGGAGCACAAGGAAACAACAAGAAGAGATATTAGTCAGCATGGTGGGTAGTGGTCTTACCATTGGCAGGTTTTTTTTAGGAGAGCTTTTAGGCAGGATTTGAAGGAGGACAATGAGGTGGTTTTGTGGATATTTATAGGGAATGCCTCTCATATACAGGAGGTAGCATGAGACAAAACAAAAAGGTGCTTGCTTGAAAATGAAGGTCACCGGAGGTTTTCAGAACAAGTTGGACAAACACCTGTCAGGGAGAGCCTAAATTTACTTGGTTCTGCCTCCACACGGGGGGCTGGACTTGATGACCTCTCGAGCTCCCTTCCAGCCCTAGTTTCTGTACCTCTATGATTGTGATCATCTGGTCTGACCTCCTACATCAGACAGGCCAGAGAATTTCACCAGCAGTTCCTGCCTCAAGCCCAATGACCAAATATCTAGGCATAACTATAGAACATAGCTGTAGCTCACAAAAGCTTATGCTCAAATAAATCTGTTAGTCTCTAAGGTGCCACAAGTCCTCCTTTTCTTTTTTCTGGTATGAAGGTCAGTCTGCATTAATGATAAGATACTTTATGATTTTTATAGACCTTCATAGACAGCTCACCTTAGAGGTTTCATATGTACAAAGTCCAGGACATGGATGATTACTGTATCAGTACAATAGTTCTCTTTACCTCTTCTCTCTTGTACCACATGGAAGACATTTATTACCCTGTCTCTTTCCAGCCTGATGTTACAGAGAAGTGAGACTGGGGACGTTAACCTCAAGTGTTCCATATTGTCATTTTAATTAAAGCCATATCCTGTTAAAAAGCTATATGCTGCGAACTCCTGATAAGATCCTATCAATCAGGAAAGCGCAAATTTGAGATGTTATCTGGGCCAGCCCATGATTATCTGCCAGAACAAAAGGAATGTTATTAAAGCAAACTCTCTGTTAGATAACCGGGGGAGGACAGAATGAAAACCGTGCTCCAGTGAAATCCCTTATCTCCCTGGGGTCACACCTGCAGTGGCTGTTCTGTGCTGAAAACTAGCGCTTGGTGAGGTAGAGAACAGCTTTCTGGTGCCTGTTGTGTTGTGGAAAGTTTTGTTTCTTTCCTGCAATTTGTTACAGGGAGAGATACTGACTGTAACATCAATTAATTCCTAGGGAGATTATGGTTTCCTGAGCACATTTTCACACATCTCATTATCAGGCAGAGTGGCTGGATTTGCCTTTCTAAATACAGGCATTAATTTTTAGGACTGATTTCTCGGTGACAAAAGAAAGAAAGCATGGTAACAAATCTCTCTTACCTTTAAGGTTTAATGATCTGCCACGAAACAAAACCAGGGGGGAGGGAATTGGCACACAGTAGTTTCTCTTCCTTAACTTCATCTTTTAAGTTCTTTGCCTCAGCTGAGTAGCATGTCAGCCCTCTCGAGGTGGATTCTGGTATTCTTCTTCATGCAGCCTCAGCCAGCTGGAACTATTACAGACTAAGGAGAAAAACAAGGAGGGAGCTGTCTCTGGAAATTTTCATGCTCTTTCTGCTACTGCAGCTGAAACACATGCAACCTTGTATATTTCAGAGAGTCTCTTTGCTGAAGGTTAATGCTACTGCCTCAGTGCCTGGTTTTTGCTCCTAACAGGTACACAGCTAATGAAACACAGGAAAAATTGGGTTGTCCACTCAATTCCAGAAAAGTGATCTGTTCCTATAAACCTTACCTGGCAGTTATTGATGGACAACTACTGAATCATGGAGGGGAAACGGTAGCCTTTGCATCTTCCTGATCTTGAATTACCCCCTGGGTCTACTCCTTCACTGGTTAGGCTACATCTACCATGCCACCCCATACTTAGCTTTCCTTCTACCATGGTCATTTAGGGGCCAGTCTTTACATGCTGAAATCTCTCAAACAAGTAAGATAAAATATCTAATTTAATAGCAGTACTTCTCACAAAAACCCTGTCTCCATTCACATGTCCCCTAGTAATAAAATTATGGGAGTAATAAGTAATAATAGCAGCAGTAGGGTTTAAATCATGAAGGCAGGTCAAACTATGGGTGTAAAACATTGACAGTACCTGTAAAATGTGTACATTTATATGTAGGATGTATAGAAAAAGAAGGATTAAAGTGTACTAGCTGCATGTAAGACAGATAATCAGCACAAATTAAAGTGTTGTAGGAGGCATAAATTGCAAATGAATTGAGATTGGTTTTCTTAGAAATACCCTTTTTTCCTGTAATTTGTATATTACCTGTATTATTGCAAGACAACAAATACAGGTATGTCAGTTTTATCTGACATGTGCATAACTCTGATCACAGCCAGAGTTATGGCATTGCAGTGGCTGTCTCTGAGTGCAGCCCTTCATAATCAACTCTCTCTTGATCTGCTTTGCAACAGCTCCACCTATCGGTGGCAAGGTGGGAGGGGAAGGAGATAGGAAAAGAGTGGAACTTCAAGGTTGCCTTCAAATGACAGAGCTTTGTGCATTGTATGTCTGGGAGCAGAAAAGCAGCAGGACCTTGTGTGACCCATTGGATTGTTGTCCTATTCAGCCTTCAAAAGACTGGATTTACTAGACAGTACAGGCTGTCTTTGCAATTACCATGCATACGTGGAAAATGGGACTCCTTAAATTCCAAGTTTCTGATTACCTGAACTAGGCATTAATAACTACTGGCAACAAGTTTCTCGATTTCTGTCTGCCTACCAGATCTCTGCTGGAGCCTCCATTACTTCCCTGATGCCCTTCCCTCTGTTTCTTCATTGTGAGCATGTTTGTGGGGAAGGGAACCATCTCCAGATTAATGGGCTTTGAACATTATATTAGCACTATCTTGCAGCAGGATCTGCCATCCCTCATGGCTGAGGCAGCAAGAGGCTAGAGCGATGAAGTCTGCATAGTCGAATTCACAGGAACTAAAGCTTCCACCCACAAGCTTCTTGGCAACGGCTCTGCAAGTGACTTCCTCAAGTAGGGATGGCAAGGACAGAACCATGGATGGTAAGTGTTGGGAAGCAGATCAGGAACCTACAGTCATTTACTTGCTCACTGCTATGGGCCTGGCCTGGAACACTGGATCCAAAGCTCTTGTCCCTGTGCACTATATGCCAGACCCAAGCTTCACCTCTTGGATTTATGGTTACTGCCCGCAACAGTATTGATGATCAAACAGAATTAGTCCCAAACCATTGCAGCAAGATAGCGCTTGGGAGGATAACACAGAAGCTACCACATCACAGCTCAGGAAGAGAGGGAGGAAACCCAGCTGGGGTTACCCCTTTCCATGGTACCCCCACACTAGAACAAGAACCATGAAGTGGGGACACCCCACTTCTGGGAGTATCAGGGCTCATGTGGCCTTCCCCTTTTCCCCCCCAGCCATGTGGGTTTTGAGAAGAGGGAAACTGCTGGGAAGAGCCAAATCAGAGAGACAACCTGCAATGAAATACATGGAAGCAGCTGCAATAGGGAATCTCTGGCACTGATGTCGCATCAGCTTCTCTGCCCAGTTTATATTCTGGACAGGTCTCCCCTCTGCGGACTGGCTGTCTCCTCCCACACAGCCACTTCAACCTCAGCCTCAATCCAGCCACTCTCCATCCTTGCCACCATGTCTCATCTCTTTCTTTCTGTTCATGCTCACTCCAATCCCCTTGATCCCCCCTCAAATAATAAATAAATAAATAAGCAAGCCAGAAACACCAAACCAGCACCACCTCCAAGGCACTAACGTAGCAAGTGCAAGCCATCTTATTGCTCTTTACTTGTACGTTGTAACTCTGCCTACCCTCATACCTCCCACTTGTCTTGTTTATTTAGATCTTTGGGGTGGGGACTGCTTCATACTCTTATGTGTATGCTTTTGCTGCAAGAAAAGGTGTGTTCTTAATTAAGGTTAGTAGGAGGGGTGAAGATAGTTATGAAGACACAGCAACTCGACTTTTTACTTGGGTGACCAGGTAATGACCAGGCTGCCCTGTTAAACTTGAACTCGAGCTGCTAACCTGAGTTAAAAGACAAGGTGGTGTGTCTTCATTGTATTTCATCTGAGTCAGCTAAAAATGCATTGGGGGGGGGGCAGTGAAGACTACCCAGTGCTGTTTTCACCCAACGTTTATTAACACTATTATTTTCGAATCTCGTAGTTTCATGGTTACTAAGTCAATATTTTGGAGAGAAAGATTTGGCTCATAGTTTCTGAATGTTTTGGCTCAACAAGACCGATTACTGTAGCACCTAGAAGCTCAATGAAATCAGGGTCCCACAGTGCTGTACAGATACATAGATGAGAGTGTCCTCTCCCCAAAGAGGCGACATTTTAAAATAGACAAGATGGGTGAGAGGAAGGATTATTATTCCAAATTTTGCAAAATTGGAAATAAGGCACACAAAGAGTAAATGACATGCCCGAGTTCACACTTCCGGTCTGTGGAAAAATGAACCCAGATCTCCCACGTCCTACTCCAATGCCTTAACCATCTGTCCTTCCTAGTATTCTATTACTGTAGGGTACTGTGACATTTTTATAGAAGGTGCCAGGGCTGCAGCTATGAATGGCATTAAAATGATAAGACTGCTGCTCTTTGGATCCTATTCTTATGAATGTGTGTTTCATACCAACAGTGCATGAACTAAGCATCCGATACTCAAAAATCCTACGACATTTTACAAGTCTTGTAACCTACCTCCCCAAGAAATATGAAATACTTTCCATTTTACAGACGGGGAAAGTGAGGCATAAAGAAGATATATGCTTGATTTTGAGAGGTGCCATGCTAAGTTTCCTGTAAGCTGTGCAGCCACGCAGCAGACTATTAAGCGCCATGCAGGCACTCAGGGAACCCAAACAAGCCCCAGACCTGCCGCAGCCGGGGAGGGGCATCTATCCTGCAGCCCCAGCCCTGGTGCTGCTGCTGGGAGAGAGAGCTGGGGGAGTCCTCTCTCCCCATGGTAGCCCTGGGGCAGCCTGCACCCAAACCCCTCATCCCTGGCACCACCCCAGAGCCTGCATCCCTAGCTGGAGTCCTCCCCCCGCTCACCAGCCCTCTGCCCCCTCCCACACTCCGAACCCCTCGGTCCCATCCCCACCACAAGAATTGTGTTATGTGCCCCAAGAGGGAGGTGATGTATGACACATCACCTCCCTCTTGGGGCACATAAAATTCATTCCGCACATGTGTGGGAAAAATTAGAGGGAACACTGGTGCCATGTACACACAACTCCCACTGATGCCAACAAGAGTTGTGGGTGCTCATGACTTCTGGAATCAAACTTTAAGTGACATGCCCAAAGTTACAGGCATAGAGCACAGATATAGAGCCAAGAATAGAAGCCTGGAGTCTGATTCCTGGTTGTTTAGTCCATCTACTAGTCCACGCTGTCTCTCCCAGTTTCAATAATCTTGGTCCATCAGTATATACAAGAAACAGCATTTATTTGAATCCTTTGACCAGATAATGAACTAAAATTTTATACAATGCAAAAATAAAATAATTATAAAACACAAATCAATAGCATCATTATCTGATCATAATAGTATTTTATGAACAATTTCACTACTGCTTTGAGGAACCAAAGAATGCTACAGAGAGCTCTTTGTGTCTACTTTCTGTTGATGGGCAAGTCTGATGCTGTTCTAGCACCAGCTGAGATTTGACAATAGGCTTAATTAGCAACAAGATGCTACTGTTTATGTGTGAAAAATACACGTCCTGCCTATTTTTCTAATTGCAACGCAAGCCTCTACTGAAGAGAGTTTTTCCACTCATTCCCCGTTTTCCTCCTTCCTTCAAGTTCCAAATCACTTCCTCATTCTCTGACCCCACATTTCCCAATCAAGAAGCATTAACAGAACCAGATGCAAAGACAGACTAGGGCATCGATTATCTATATATCCAATTCCAAAGTGGGTGTGGGGGGGGGAGGAATCATTGTTTATCTAAATCCAGACTTTCAGTCTATTTCAGCTCGGACGGCATTAATTCTGCTCTGCAAATCCATTCTGTTCAGAGATTTAGAATATGGCTTTCTGTCTCCTAGGAACAGGAGCAGCTATTTCTCAAGGAAGAGTGAGTAAGAACTGTGGGGGGGGGGGAAGGGGGGAGAGTCTTTTGATAATTATCCCTTGTGCATCGAAAGAATTACAGGATGCAGTAAATTTACGGGGAAACACACTTTGCAAGTTAGGACATTGGAGTGGGCAGATCACCATGTAGAAACTTCGGAATTGCCAGGGCAGGTCAAAGCAGCAGTATCCTGTTTCCAACAGTGACCAGTGCCAGCTGCAATAGACAAAGGTTCAAGAAATCCAGTACCAGTCAGTTACAGAACAATCTACCTACAAGGAAAGTTTCTTCCTAGTTAGAGGTTAGTTTATGCCCTGAAGCAAAAGGGTTTATAGCCCTTCCAAAACTGTTGATTATTTATTTAATCCTTACTCTTATACCTCCAGATGTTCTTGGTATCCATATAAATGTCTAATCTTTTTCTGTACCAAGAAAAGTTCTTAGTTTTACCACAAGAAATCACTGGCACATCCTCTCTTTTTTTCATACTTTCCTGGTGAGGAAAAAAGTAAATAAGTGATTTTTCTGATTTTCATCTAGTTCTTTTCTTATTTTTCCAGTAGAAATAAGTGGGGTGGAAGGAAAGTAAAGATTTTTTTTTAAATGCAGAGAAATTGGAAATTTTACAATAATTTTGAAATGAACAATTTCAAAAATATATGGAAAAAACATTCCCTCCCCCAACATTTTCATTTCAAAATGTTTTTGAATATGAAAAAAAGTTAAATTTAGTCAAGAAACATTTTGTTTTCAATTAAACCCCATTTTTTATGAAAAAAATGTCAAAAATTTTCACTATGCTCTACCAAGTAGCCTCTGGTAATGGATTTGATCTGAAATACATCCTAACTACTGATTAGCATCCTAAGCACCCAAAAGCCTGGATTTGAATAGTGGGATTTCCTATGTATATAACTTTATCTACTAATGAACCACAGCTTCTGTTAGGAGGATGCAACTTAGAAGATACTGTGCACTAGCAACAGCAAACAACAGCACCAGTGAAGGAAAAGGAGTGTCAACGCATAATTTCTCCAAATGGAACTGCAGGGAAAATGTAGATCAACAAAATGTAATTTCCTGTGTTATAATTTAGCCAGGACATCCAGGATAAAACCCCTTGATCTTGAAAAAAAGTACCAGTGGATCTTAGCAACTTAATATCTGTTGCTGCTGCTGCAGTTGGCATGTGCACACCTGGGTTGAAAAACTAAATATCGTAAGGATTAATATGTGCAGTCATGCCATCTACAAAGTTTGTTTTTTTTTTTTTTTTTTTTTTTTTTTTAAAAGGATAGCAATGAAGAGTTAATGTGCAGGTCAGGGAAACAGGAGCTACTTCCCATGCCAGCCACACCAACTCTTTAACTCAGTAGAATCGATATAGGCCTTTATATACTGAAGGAGAAAGAGATTCACATTCAAGCTGATATTTGCTTCAGCCAGGGTCTTGAGAAGAAATGAGATACTCATTGGATGGCTCATCCAAGAATCTGACTTTTCTAACCCTGGAACATTGTGTCACTAGCACAAGGCAGAAGACGACCAAGAAGCTCAGAAACAATGACAACCTGCCAGCTCCACTCTAAAAATGTGGAGACTCTCCTCTTCCTACCCCATCCCCAGTAGCTAGCAAAGATGTGATCAGTTCACATTGTGATTTTCCCCAGGTGAAATACAGATGCACAGAGCCTTACATAAACCAGAGCTAGCCCGAGAAAAGATAATTATCCACCGCAAGGAGCAGAAGCAGCCCAGATAATTCAAAACTACTTATCAATTTCACTACCCAAAATAAGAAAATAAATGGCAACCTTCTGCAATTCATTATTGTTCATTCACCTTCCATGTGTGCAGCAGACAGACAGTTGCTACTTGACCAAGAAATCTGCTTCTTCCATGCAATGAATAGTTTCCAATTTTTCAGACACCGAGGGCTGCTCCGGCAACTTGCCATGAGATCCCCACACCCCAAAGTCAAGCCTCTGCTGCATATGAGAACATAGGAATCGCTAGCTTGGATCAGACTAGAGATCCATCTAATCCATTATTACATCTCCAACACTGGCCTATACCAGATGCTTCAAATGAAGATACAAGAGATCTCCAAGTGGGCAATTATGTAGTAATCTATCAAGAGGGAAATCTTCTTTCTTAAACCCATCATTTAGCACAACACAGACTTGAGCCTCAAATCAGTATCCATAAGAGAGAGTAGAGTAATTTAAGCAGTGGCTCTTTGAAATAACATTTGGGCAATTAAGAGATGTTTGTGCCAGAGTAGCTTTTGTTTGACCAATGATGTAATCAACCCTGAAGGGTTTCATTTAACCACTTTTAGGCTGATGATTATTAAAGATGAAATATTTCTGATGGCCCATATTTGTCTGAAATATATACATGAAACCAGTATTATGAAAGCATCTGTATGAAAATCATTTTAGACGTGATTTACTGTAACTGCGTCCATGTAACTGAACTTAAGTAACTGAAAGAAAAAAAAATGGTATTTTTTACATCTAAAGTGAGGTTGTTTATAATCTTTTTTTAAAAAAAAAGATTAAGAGTTTAAGATGTCTAGTTAAGTTAATTAAATCCAGAATTTTTATCTACAATAAAAATATTTTGTTTTTTCAATTTGTGCGATGGGCACACCACATTAAAAGAAAGCACAGGACATTACCAATGAAAGTTTAACAGCAACAAAAAGTGATACAAAGAATTCTTCCCACACACAAAGTGAAGAAAACAGACATTCCCAAACCAATGCATCTTCTCTGAGGGAGCCTGAACAAAGCCCTGGCTGGGATGATTGAGTTGGGGTTAGTCTTGCTTTGAGCAGGGGGTTGGACTAGATGACCTCCTGGGGTCTCTTCCAACCCTAATCTTCTATGATTCTATGAACAAACAAGCAGGCCTTGCAACATGCCTAGAAGCTCCACAGAGCAGGGCACTGTGGGACCCAGAGGGGTAAGCAAATTTCAGAGTACAGAGTTAGTGAAAGCCCTAAGACAGGTCAGAGATTGTTGACTCAGAACTCTAGATTAATCTCCACTGCTAGTGAGCAGCGCAAAGAGAGAAGCAACATGCTAAATGCCCACTTCTGCCTCACCTTGCATCGATAGATCCCTATTAGATTTTAAGCTCTTTCCAGCAGGGACCATCCTTTTTATTTCTATTCATACAAAACCTACCATAGTTGGGTCCTGGTCCATGACCAGGGCTCTGAGGCATGAAGGTAATACAAATCAGAAATGAACAAATAATAATAAATGATGGTCTTGTGGTTAAGCCACTGGATTGGGATTCAGGAGTTCTGGGATTCAAGAGTTCCCAAGTCTGCTACAGACTGTGTGAGAGCTTGGGCAAGTAGCTTGATCTCTCTGTGCCTTAGTTTCTCCATCTGTAAGTTGGGGAGTGATAACACTTTTCTCCCGTCCTTGGTCTGTCTTGCCAATCTCTACTGTAAGTTTTTTGGGGATGGGACCTGTGTGTACAGTGTGTAGCATAATCAGGCTCCTATCAAGTGGAGAACCCTGGCATTACCATCACACAAATAATTTAATAATAATGAACTGAGACCACCAGTGATGTTGGAATACAAGTAATAGAAAGTAAAAATGAAGAGAGCCATCATTAATTTAGCTCCACTATAAACACTAAAGAAAATCCATCTTTGCCAAACTTAAGAGGGGGAAAAAGACCTAAAAAAGACAATTTCATTTCATAATACTTCTAAAAAGATATTCCAGTCAAGGGAAGGTGATATTAAACCAACCCACAATCAGAACTCTGGAGTAATATCGGGCAATGTCTCTTTAAGAAACTGTATACCCAGATGATACTTTAGTTCTTATATCAACTTTTGAGACACAGGTGGAAGAAGGGGGGGCAGTTTCAAAAATAAACTTACAAGTCATAACGCTTCAAAAGCTTTATGATTAAAAAATACATAATTTCCTGAGGGAACCACATGACCACAATTACCAGGATTGCGCCGTCAGAGCATGCTAATGTGCTACCTGACTGGGAAAACAAGGTTAATTCTTGAGACACACATGTCTAAGGAGGAAAACTGACCCCTACAGCTACACAATGTTTTAACATCAGAGGCAGCCACTTTCCTACCTCTCCTGTTCCCAGGTATGACGCTCAGGAGGTGCTGAAGGGGAGGGGACCTTCTATAGGTAAATTCCCCTTTACCATGGGGCAACATGCCCTGTCTGCAGCACTATTTCCTCCCTCTCAGTACCACGAAGAGGCCTCTCTCTATAGGTCCATGCTGGGGCTGTGGTGGAGAAAATGGGAAGGGAGGGGGAGATGGAGTAGTGGATCAGAAGCACTTCACTCACACCCCCCATGATAATGCAGCCTGGGGCTACGTTATTACTTCCCTTTAGTAATCTTAGGGCTTGCACTGGCAGGGATGGGTAGAACAGTCCCTGCACAGGCACAAAGCCTCCATGCAGATAGTGGGCGATTCACAGGAGACTAAGGCTATCTGCCAGGATTGAAGGTGGAACCCGTAGACTTCTCCATGAGTCATCCCCCCCCTTCAGTTCCCCCACTCCTGGAAGGTATGATGTGGGAGGAGCATCATAATGGGATTCTTGTGAAGATTCTTTGCCATGGTTCCCTCTCATGGGGATAGATTATCTTTTTAAGGTCCTTTAGCTAGATCTTCTCTTAGCTTCCTTTAAAGGGCCCAACTTTTAGAAATGATGGACCAGATACCCCACTAGAATAAATCAGCATTGAAGCCTATTTAGCTAGGTCACTTCACACCAGATCTGGCCTTACGTGCTAGGGGCAGGGTGGAGAAGAGAGGGATTTACCAAACCTGAAAAGAAATTTATTTTGTTCTTTTTGTTTTAAATAATAAAATGTCAAATTCAAACTAGGGATGAGCTCAAATGGCAAAATTCAGACTGGGATCTAGGTTTTATACACCCCAAATCTGGCCAGTGTTCAGATCTGGGGATGTGGCTGGACTCACTTATAAAGATCAGGGGTTTTGCAAAACTCAGATCCAGATCCAGATCCAGATCCAGATCCAGAATTTCAACCCCAACGCCCCCTCCCCCAAACCCCCCGCTGTTTCAGAGCTGTTTGGATCCAGGATTTCTGTCAAACCCATCTCTTAAACACTCCCTGCAGTGTTATGAACCCCAAAAGCACTGTGCTCATGTAGAGGAACCAGAACATTAGGCCCTGTCTACAGGTTTTCTAAGAAAGATGTATTTACACACAGGTTTCAGAGTAGCAGCCGTGTTAGTCTGTATTCGCAAAAAGAAAAGGAGTACTTGTGGCACCTTAGAGACTAACAAATTTATTTGAGCACAAGCTTTTGTGAGCTACAGCTCACTTCATTGGATGCATTCAGTGGAAAATACAGTGGGGAGATTTATATACATAGAGAACATGAAACAATGGGTGTTACCATATACACTGTAACAAGAGTGATCACTTAAGGTGAGGAATTACCAGCAGGAGAGTGGGGCGGGGGGGGGGGACCTTTTGTTGTGATAATCAAGGTGGGCCATTTCCAGCAGTTGATAAGAACGTCTGAGGAACAACGGTGGGGAGGGAGGGGGGGAATAAACATGGGGAAATAGTTTTACTTTGTGTAATGACCCATCCACTCCCAGTCTCTATTCAAGCCTAAGTTAATTGTATCCAGTTTGCAAATTAATTCCAATTCAGCAGTCTCTTGTTGGAGTCTGTTTTTGAAGTTTTTTTTGTTGAAGTATTGCCACTTTTAGGTCTGTAATCGAATGACCAGAGAGACTGAAGTGTTCTCCAACTGGTTTTTGAATGTTCTAATTCTTGACGTCTGATTTGTGTCCATTTATTCTTTTACGTAGAGACTGTCCAGTTTGACCAATGTACTTGGCAGAGGGGCATTGCTGGCACATGATTGCATACATCACATTGGTAGATGTGCAGGTGAACGAGCCTCTGATAGTGTGGATGATGCGATTAGGCCCTATGATGGTGTCCCCTCAATAGATATGCCAACTTTGTCCACATATCTATTTCTAACTATTTCCCCATGTTTATCCCACCCCCCCACCATTCCTCAGAAGTTCTTGTCAACTGCTGGAAATGGCCCACCTTGATTATCACTGCAAAAGGCTCCCCCCTGCCCCTCCCCCGCTCTCCTGCTGGTAATAGCTCACCTTAAGTGATCACTCTGGTTACAGTGTGTATGGTAACACCCACTGTTTCATGTTCTCTATGTATATTAATCGCCCCACTGTATTTTCCACTGAATGCATCCAATGAAGTGAGCTGTAGCTCACGAAAGCTTATGCTCAAATAAATTTGTTAGTCTCTAAGGTGCCACAAGTACTACTTTTCCATTTACACACACACACACTCTCTCACACCCACACCCCCCCGTACTTTTCAAATATATGGGCCAAAAAATTTAAGGACTAAAGATTGTGGCTGCCCAATCTGAGACATTTTTAAAGGGTTCTTATTTCAGCTTCCCTCTGAAAATCAGACCCTTTAAGGTGTCTAAATTTGGGCACCCAAAAATCACATCTTGGATGTGAGTTTTATGTTGATAGTTTTCCTTTCGTTGCATGTTTTAGTAAGCTAGCTCTCACTATTAAATCTTTTATCACTTTTTGGTGACTTTATAGGATCCCGCTTTGAAAGATGCCAGCCTGAAGAAACAATGTTTAACTATTAATTCAGCTGACACACTGAGTTGGGATGTATCAAGATGGATGGTACAGTCACATTTCAATATATTACGTGACCTCTACCTACCTAATATGATGTATCAACTAAAAAATTGCAAAGGGAAGAGAAAAAATAAAAAACAGAACAAAACAGCTTTTTAAAACTCAAATGTGATTCAGTGTCCAACCATACCATCTTAAATACTCCTTTGGAGTTCTTTTAAATATAAAAATCAGTAAACCAAATTCCTCACAAGAGGCTATTAAGGACAATAAGTAGTCAAATGTGTGAAGGCAAATTACTGTCATGGATTAGAAGATGGCTATGAGACAGAAGGCAAAGAGTAGGAATAAAAGGTCAATTTTCATCATGACAAAAGGTTAACATTATTATTTATCATTGTGGCATTTAGGAGCCCCAGTTAACAGTGGGATGCCGCAAGATTTGTGTGTTGTTTAAGGTGTGCATAAATGATCTGGAAATGGGAGATCAGGGAAGTGGCAAAAAACAGATAACACAAAATTACGCAGGTGAGTCAAGATAGTAATACCTAGTTCTTATTTAGTGCTTTCATCAGTAAATCTCAATGTTTTACAAAGGAGGTCAGTATCATTATCCCCATTTTAAAGATGGGGAAACTGAGGCACAGACCAATGAAGTAACTTGTCCAAGTTCATCCAGAAGGCCCAAGACAGATCCAGGAATAAAACCCAAGGATCCTGAGTCCCAGCCCAATGCTCTATCCACATACAGTGTTGCATCTTGGAATGGGCAATATGAATATATTTGTGTGTTCAATCAAAAATATATGTACGTATGTATTAATATATTAGTGTTGCACAGATATAGTATGAATAATTTTAGTAGACATTACATGGAGAATAGACCGACACTTTTTTGTGCTATTAGAGAATCTGAAATATCTGCCCCAACTCAGAAATATCTGCCCCAATTCCAGAAACACGGAATGGCAAGTAGCAATAAAAGCAATATGTTTTTCATTGGCAGTGATTCAGAAAGAAAAATAAAAAAGAGCTGCGTAGCAGTCACTGAAGGGCTCTTCTCATATGTAGCGTTTAGCAAGACATGGCTGTGGGTTGGTTTTTAATTGCTGCTTATGTCTTTTGCTTTTGTGCGTGATCTAGGAGTTTAATGAATGTTAAAACTACTCCACAACACAGTCTTGAGCGTATTGTAACGACTGACACAGCTGCTTACAAAATATTTGCATAAGCAAAAGCCTAATTATGTCTAAAAAAGTGAGACTATGAAGAAAAGAATCAAGGAGATGAATTAACAATTCTAAGAATATCGATAGCCAAGATTTTGGAAAACGTGGGTGAAAGGAAAATAAGAGATAGTTACACTTGATATTATTACCACCACAATCACCACAGTCTAGAAAGCAGGAACAGATGTTCCAAAAAAGTAGAACATCTATCCATTAATTTAAATGCAACTCTCTCGGGAGAGAAATTCACTAACTCACTTAGGCACCCTGCACCAGTTGGTTATTTAGCGAAGATGATGATATCCAATTTTCATGACATCCATCTTGCGGCTATTAAAGCAGCCCTTAATATGAATGTAGAAGGGTATGACAACTATACACACACACACCCCAAATACCTTTTCCTCATTCCCTAGAATAAATATCAGATCCCTGGGTAGATTTCTGTTAAAGATCATATTAATTCTTTCTGCTTCCTCATGCCAAAATAGGCTAGTGTTTTGGCATTCTCACTACACAGGATTTAAAGTGCTCCTTGTTTATTCGCACTCCCAGCAAATACCATGTGTTTTGTTTACGACTCTTAAATGAAATAAGCCTTTCACTAAATGTAGTTATTCTTGTAAATGAAGAGAACACTGCAAATATGAAGGAAGGTTAAATATGTCCAAATAATAAACATCACTTGTGCCAGGGTAATTCAGGAGCGACTATTGACTTCACTGCAATGAAACCCACTCACTTTTTTCTTTTTTAAATAGCATCCAAAGAAGAAAAAAATAAAATATTGGAAAACTGGCATCCATTTGGCAGCAAGGGTTACACCAGCGTAAATCAGGAGTAACTCCATGGAAATCAATTTGATTTTCCGCTACTCTACAACTTTTGTACAGTTAGCAGTATTTTACATTCATTTTGCACACCGTCTAAATGACAAACACAAGGTGCAAGGCACGAGAGGAATTAGACTTCAAAGTTATATATGGAAAACCTGTGTGAAAGGATACTCAGGCCACAGATTGAGTCCTTCCTGGCTCAAATTATACATGGAAAAATATTGCTCCATCTCCTATTGGAACCATTATAGGTTGCTTATCTTTGCAGGATATGTGCAAAGACATTATCTAAGCTTGAATCCTAAAATATTTTTAGCCCTCCTGGACCATCCCAGTAAAATTGGCATGAGGCAGTTGCAGATTCTTCTGGTGCTGATGCTGTAGGAGGAAGGCAGATAGATTTTATTCTTTATATGTTTTCCTAAGATACTATTCTTTCCTATTACATCTCAAAAGAAAGGACTGAACACAATACTCACAGGCATTCCAGACTGAATCTCAGGGGAGTCCCATGATATTAGTCAGCATAATTAGTA
The DNA here is from genome assembly GCF_965152275.1 of Natator depressus. Taxonomy (NCBI): domain Eukaryota; kingdom Metazoa; phylum Chordata; order Testudines; family Cheloniidae; genus Natator; species Natator depressus. Next base: position 3,785,968 of record NC_134259.1, read on the forward strand.
GACAGTTTTCATTGCTCTTAACATCTCATTGTATTAAAGCACATGTATCAGGTTATAATCACAAGAGAGACTGAATGCTACTTTTTCACCTTCAGTAGAATGCAGGATCACCTCAACCAAACCAGATATCTCCGCAGAGCTTATTAGAGAGAGGAAGCACTGAGAAAAGAGATACTCCAATAATCCCCAAAATCATGAGCCCCAATAAACTGAAGACTGAGTGTTCAGTATTACATTTTGTCTGAGCTGAGGGATGTAACAATGTACAAATAGCTGAATATTATTCAAGAGCCAGAGTGGAAGGGTAGAGTGGTTAGACTAGAGAACTGGTGCCAGGCCTCTCACCTGCCCTTTGAGCTTAGTCAATTCACACAAACTCTGAGTCTGTTTGTAAAATTAGTCTGAGAAATACTAGCCTCTCTGCTGAGAGACTTACTTGTCTGATGTTTAAAAGCAGCCTCTCATTTGGGGTCTGCAATTTTGTTGATGTAAATAATTGCAGATGCAATTTCATGTCATTGGGACATTTAACCAACCATGCCCGCAATTATTTGAGCTTGAAAAAATGAAGCGTGAAAAATGGGAAGCCATGTTGAAGACTATTCCTAGATCAGGCTGAGTAATTTAATGGCTTCAACATAGTTTCGCGGTTGTATACATCCCTTTCAAAGTATTGGTACTATTATTATGTCTGAAAGGTATCAACTGAGACATAAGGAACTGAAAAATGCAAGGGGTGACACATGGCACATTTTAGCCGTCAGGGGAATGAGGTGAATATCCACCATTACAGATGTAAAGAAACTGAAAAACTCCTGGCAAAATTAATGTAGTGAAAGATCTTGTTACATGCTGCATGACATAACTAGATGGTCTTTTCCAGGCTGATAATTCTAGGAGTATCCTGATTGAGTTAACTGAGTTGCTACAGTTTTATTTATTTTTTAAATTAAGGTAATGGGTTAAACTTAAAAAATAATTTAGGAACTTCACAGCCTCAGTCCCATTGACTTTCACTACACACTTAGAAGTCATATGCTCCTAAATGCCCAAGTCATTTTTGAAAATGGTATTTAGACTTCTATGTCACTTAGGCACTTTCGAAAATCTTAACCAAGACCTGTAGTTGTAGTAAAATCCCTCTTTACATGTTAACTGATGTGTCTATACCTATTTTGTTGGTGACTTAGAATATGAAAACATTCATGTACCATTCCCTCTCTTTCTTACAGATCCCGTGACGTCTATTGACGTCCAGACTACATGTTTTCAAAGAAGTTATAGGAAGAGAAGAGAAAATATTGAGTTCCACTATCACAAAAACAGTTTTTCCACTGAATGCATCCGATGAAGTGAGCTGTAGCTCACGAAAGCTTATGCTCAAATAAATTTGTTAGTCTCTAAGGTGCCACAAGTACTCCTTTTCTTTTTACAGAAACAAATGTCACTCAGAGAAGCACATTCTGTGACCATTATATATTTTTACTGGTGACTGTTTAAAGCTGCCAGATGCATCACAGCCATTGCGCGCGCACGCATGCACACACTCCCCTACAATGTCAGTTTCCATACTCTCCAGATTTGGCAAGGAGTAAAGTACACTGGGGCTGGAGGGAATTCAGAAAGAGGAGATAAACCCCGGATTAAGTGGGTTCAGTATTATTACTTTCATACATGTTTACCCTGCTTTATGGTGGCTGGGCAGCATGATAAACATGTTATAAAACAAAACCAAACAGTGGCTCACTAACTAAAAAGCTGGTGTTTTCAGGGCTCTGCATTCCGCTCATACTAAGTCAAGATGATGTCAAGGTGAACCCATTGATTGTCCATCCCTTGCATCCTCTCCGAAATCTTTCTTGGCAGTTTTACTGAGCAGCTGCTGCTGGCCAGACACAATTCCATTCTGCTTACTGGAATATCTAAGTATAATTCCACATGCTGTGAGAGGATTCCAAGTCCAGAATATTTGGTATATTAAGAAAAAGGCTTTAAGTTTCCGTTGAATACCATTATGTAGTTACAAGAATTTTCTGGAAGGAGCATTAAAAATACAAAGAAAACCAAAGGATTTATTAAATATGCTGGTTGTGTGGTTACATACAGTACTCCTGAAAATCAGTGATAGGAACTTCGGCTCAGGTTTGTGAACAAAATGGCCCTGACCCTGTGGTATTTGCTAGTTAGTACCCATCTTTGTTCAAAACGATGTCTCTAGGAATATTCAGTGTAACAATAAATTTACTGGCATAGCCAAGTTTAGCATAGGTGAGTGGATATTAGTCACAAGAGGAAGTTATCATGGGAATTTGTAATACAAGGATTGTCTGCACAGAAGACGTCATCTATATACTGCTGTTGGAGGCAGGTAGTTTTACCCCTCAGGCAGACACACATGGGGGATTAAGGAGAACACAGGACCCGGAGCTTTGCTCTCCTCAGAGTATTGTACAGCAGTTTTCCCAAAGGCCTGTAATAACTACTGAGAACTCTAAGCTAGAATTTTTAAAGTTGCCTTAGGGAATTAAGGCTCCAAGATCCCAAAGAAAATCCAAACCCTTGCATTTGAGTTCACTACTACAGAAAATGGTAGTGGTTTTATTTTTGCTTGCTGTTTTTTGTTTGGTTGGTTTTGTAACAGCAAAGCACTTACTAAACTTTCCCTCTTCAACAAAGCACAAGCACATGCCTAACTGTAAGCATCTGTCTAAGTCCCATTTAAATACATGCTTAAGTGTAGTCCTGAACAGATGGGTTAAGCACGTGCTCAAGTACTTTGCTGAATCAGGAGCTCAATAACGCTGCTGCATTCTCATACCTTTTTCATTTTGTCTTGATGTAACAATTCTTGGATCACATTTGCAGAAACCACTGCACCCTGACCACAGAAAGGAAAAAACAAATCAAATCACTGGTGGATTTTGTTAAGAAAATTTAGTGCATAAAGTAATGGTATCATGCACTGGGAAATTAATAGGATATGCAGCTGACTTCAATCACTACATTTCTCCCTCTGTGGAGGAGGCTTTATTGTACTGTATAAAGCTGCTCCTTCCTCTTTTTCGACCTGATCCAAAGCCCACTGAACCAATGGAAAGACTACCACTGATTTCACTGGGCTCTAAATTTAGTCCTTTAGTATTAGACCCCCAAAAATGCAATATATCATGTACAATAATAAGCAAGAACAGTTCACTCTGTGCACTTGTCCTGATCTCCCCCATCTCTCTCTCATTTACTCTCATAAGGGATTTAACGTTTATATATTCCAAGCCACTGAAATAAAAAAAATATTCCCTATAGAAGCATATAACACTGAAGAAATAATTCAGTTAAACTTTGATAATGACAGATTGTTGACACGGTTAACCATATAGAGGATCAAGGATTGTGCTTTGAAATGTATTTACGGCCATCCTTACCATGGCAAGGAACATTTTTTTCACTCATGAACGCATACAGTCCCTTATGGGAATATTAAATTCTGGTCAAACAAAGGTGAATGGGATTTACAAAAAGCACAGCAAGAGACAGGCTTCATAGTAAAACAAGGCTATGTTCCAAATGGGAATCAGATAGGGAGATGTCAACCCTCCATTAAGAAAGATTTCCAGTGGAGGCAGGGAGGAGTCATGCAATTAGTAGGGTTTTTAATATAGATTTATTTCAATCTTTCAAAACCTATACTTGGCTCTAGGCATGCCCTGATATCAATTACGCTGACAATCTACAATAGGATCATCACCCAGCAGCGTAACACAGAAGCAGAAGTCAACATAACAGCCTGGCATTATAGCAACAAAACATAACCCATCCCACTCTACCCAAAAGCCCTTTTATCTGCCCATTCTTTCCTTCCTCTCTTCATAGTATTTTTTCCCCCGTGTCAGTTTCATTTGGTCTTTTTTCTCTTCTGTGATCTCTTTAAGAACAGTGAATGAACCTCTCTCCAACTTTAAGTAGTAATAAATTGCACTCATCTAAGCATCCTTATTCTTCACATCTGTCCCAGTGTCCATTTTATGGCAAACCCAGCCTAACAATACACATTAATAGCCTTTGCTCTATGTATCTAAGGCAGTCTGATCTGGAGGAACAAGCACACAGTTGGAAGTCTGGAACCCCCTGTTAATAGCCAAGTGTCATTATTCAAGTAAGAGGCTACGACAACCTGCCCAAGGCTCAAATTCTCACCCAGCTGCACAGACCAAGTACACAGGCTGTGAGCTGGAGAGTTTGATGAGGGGAAAAGTGAGGAGAGCAGGTGGGGAGAGCAGGAGGAGGAAGATGGCTTTTCAGCTGTTCTATTCAAGAGTGGCTAGTCCAGCTTCTGTTCCTGCTGAACAGTGTTCCCAGGGAGGGATTTGGGTGAGTAGATATATAGCAGCTGGAGATCCACCCTGCCTGCCCTACACAGGTCACATACAAACTGTCCCAGAACTGTGCATAATGGTATCCTTGGAATTCTTCCCCAATACTCCTCAGGCAGCCCATCTGCTGCATCCAGGACCATCCATGCTCCCAGAAGGGATGGGGGCAAAGGACCCTAACTGAAACCAGAATCCCTCCATATCCCAATTAGCATCTTTCCTTACTGCTTTGAGGTTCCCACGGCAAGAAGAATGCATTAGAGATTATACCCTCAAATCCTGCAGATATACTAAGAACTCGCTTATTCCCAAGACCCAAAACACTGACACCGCAGCCTGTAAACAGAGGTCCATGCTCTTTCGTGGCCCAAGTGAGGGCTTAGTCCCTCACTTTCAGTGAGCAGGATCTGGGAGTGCAATGAGTGGGGTGTCAGTGCAATCCAACACAGCAAACTGAGTGGGTGAGGGCAAAGGAAAGAGAAACTGAAGTCTTGTGCATTTCTTTTTAGTATTTATTTTGGCAGTAGGAATGAAATGCACCCTTGAACAGAGAGACCCACACAATCTTTGCACTGCTTAAGAAGCCCTGCAAACAGGGCTTACGTAGGCTATAAGCCATTTGCACACCTAGTGCCTTCACAAATGCTAAAAGCTACTATACCAAGCAGCACTGATTAGAGAAATGAGATCGAGAAGGGATGCTTTTCATGGCTACTCAGAAACAGACAACGTCTTCCCTCCCCTACTCACTCTGACCCAACATCATCTCAGGGTACCTCTACATAGCAGCTGAGAGCATGCCTCCTAGCCCAGGTAGACAGACTTGCACAGGCTCTACTTGAGACAACTCTCTAAAAACAGGAGTATGGACATCGTGGCTTGGGCTGTAGCTCAAGGTGTCAAGGCCACCCAACGCTCTAGACTTGAGATCCTGAGCTGCAGTCCCAACCGCTGCATCCACTCTCCTATTTCTAGTGTGCTAACTTAAGCTCCACCACTGTGAGTTGTTCGACCCAGGCTAGAAGGGTCGCTCCCAGCTGCAGCGTAGACAGACCCCACATAGCTGTGGTGCTACAGGCAGGGGCTCGGCTAGCCATCTGAGTATATACCTGGGGGCTGGGCAGGTTTGTACTCAGGGGCTAACCCAAGCTGCCACCTGTGCCACCACGGCCAGCTGCTATTTTCACCACGCTAGCTCGAGCGGAGCTAGCACATGTCTGTCTGCCCAAGCTAGGAAGCACGCCTGCAGCTGCAGCGTGAGCATACCCTTAAAAGAGGGGCCAACAAGATGCAAGAGTATGGAAACTGGAGACAACACAGGAGCACGCTCCTCACCCCATTAACCCCACAGACTTTTTCTTTGCGGTCTGCACTTTCTACTCCAGCTATTTTAATTGTGATTTCTTTTGTATGCTGCCTCCCACACAGCTTGGTAAAACAATCACCAACAAGTACCCGCCACCCTACTGTATTTTCCCCACTAAAAACAACACAATAGGATCAAGGCAGTGCAAAAGGTGCTTTTGTTTAATGTCCTGGATTTAAACAAAAACAAAACATCAGAGAGACTTCAGACAACACACGTAGGAATCTTTCATCAGCAAACAGAAACCGACTTCTGGCAAGCACCTCCCTTGAAAACCTGCTGTGGCAGCGGCGTGCTTTAGGCAAGGTGGCCTGCTTAATGAAGTGCTGCCGGGTAATTTATTTGTCAGAGCCAGTTGATTTTAAAACTACTAGGTTCCTTTCCCCTGCCTTGTTAGTTGGGTACATTTGCTTCCCATTTCTAAGTAATATGGTGAACGCAAATCTTCTGCCCTGTTACTCTGAGAGCAGCAAAGTTCTGCTGAAGCCTGGCCGGAGGTGCTTTAACAACTAGTCCCATCACTAGCTTGCTATTTGAGGCATCAGTGGCAATACAGTGGAATATTTCCACAAGATTCAGCCCCATATCACTGGGTGTATATGGTGCAAACAGGCATAACAGTAATAGGAGGGGAGGGTTGATCTCTTTACCACCCCTGAATAAGGAGGCAAAGAGAGCACCATTTGGGTAGGGACCCCTGGATCTATAATTAGGCAGGGGGCATGAATTTTTGCAAAGCGGGCACAGCAGTCATACAGGGAGTATGCTGTAACCCTTGTTGGGGTCACGGGTTTTGGGAACCAGGGGGTAATTATCTGTAGGAAGGGTGAAATCCACTCCAATGCAGGGGACCAACATGAGGCCAATGCACCACTTAGCCCCTATGTGGAGGCCTTAAGTGATCCATGGGCTTTGCGCAGGACCTTCTGCCCAAGGGCAAATTTCACTTATATCCCGTTTTCTTGGGCTTGGTGAGGAATCAGTTTCATCCTTAGCGTTCATCGACTGCATGGCTCAGGGTGGTTTGTCACAGGATATTATTGCATCTTTTCCTACTATTGCCATTAGGCTGCCGGTGAAAGCCAATGCCACTAGCTTCAGAGCTTTTGTACACAAGCTGGGGATGAACTACCCCGGTGCTACAAACATCGACCTTGGCCCTGGTGTACCCAGTTGCAGAGTACTGTGCACTACTGTGGACAAGCAACTGCCATACCCAACTCAGACGATGGGAATCGCCACAGGGACTACAAAAACCAAAACCTCTACCATGGCTTTCTCTATTAGCAAACCTCGAAATTCCAGGTATCCGTCAAGATATAGCCAGAGCACGAGAACTTAGATGCACTGAAGACTACCCAGAACTTCCTACCCAGCAGGTTATGGATAACAGACCCCAGCACCACCTGACATTGCGAAAACCCCTATGGGCCACACGGGATCAGTTCATGTCTCTGGACCTGGCCAGGGAATGGCAAAATGTCTGGAGCTCATCTACCATTCCAAATAAGCACATTATTACTGACCCAACAAGCTGCACTCTTGGTTTCAACCTGTCACGCAGACTTTGGACCACACTGACCTGCATCTGAATAAACCATGGAAGATGCAGCTACTTGACTCTCAGATGGAAAATTAAAGACTTCCCTTCATGCAACATCCAAACCATTCAACACCTCTTAACGCAGTGCTCCAAATATGGTTTTCAAGGTAAATTGGATTATATCCCCAACATCACAGAGAAGGCCTTGACATGGCTCATGGATCTACAACTATTTCTATAGAATGTTGCTTTGCATGTGCCATATGCAAGAGAGAGAGATTGGACATTTCACCTTCAAGCCTGGCCACAAACTAGTGAGGACTAAAAGTTGTTACATTCTGATGCTTTTTCAGCATCCCTTGCACCTGTGAAGTGAGCTGGGGGGGGGGTTTCAGCCTAGTTTTTAGTATGCAAGAGTTCGCAAAACAAAAAAACCACAATCTTAACAAGCACTAATTAGTGCCCTCATTAGTCATCTTGACTTACAGGCCAAGGATTGAGTGGCAGTACAGACAATGTTATTTGGGGTAGGGACTGCATCTTCCTCTGTGTTTGGAAAGAGCAGATCACATTCTGGATGCTACCTCAATGTAAATAACTATATTCAACCCTAGAAGCATTCCCTCCAGGTCAGAACTGAGGCATGTTTTGGCAGAGTTTGTTAGGAATCGGGGGAGGGTCAATCTGTGGCACTACTGGCTGGTGGATTCATTTCTGGGGATAAATACAAGCCTACAAATCTCTTGGACTGCTCTTCCAGCATGATTAACTAGGGCTGACTTCAGGAAAACACATTTCCACAAAACAAAACAAAAATGGTATATACTTCCATATACTTCTCATTCATGATGGAATGACTTTCCACACCAGTACATAAAGTTTTCATGAGGTAGCTTTCAACAGCAGATAAGATTATACATACATTTACAGTGGTTACCATCAGAAATAAAACTAGTAGAATGTCTGGTCTGCACTTAAAACTTGACATAGCTACAGTGCTCAGAGCCGTGAAGAAAGCACACCCCTTGAGTGCCATAATAACTTAACTCCTGGTGTAGATACGAACATAAGAACGGCCATACTGGGACAGACCAAAGGTCCATCGAGCCCAGTATCTTGTCTTCTGACAGAGGCCAGTGCCAGGTGCCCCAGAGGGAATGAACAGAACAGATAATCATCACGTGATCCATCCCCTGTTGCCCATTCCCAGCTTCTGGCAAACAGAGGCTAGGGACACCATCCCTGCCCATCCCAGCTAATGAACCTATCCTCCATGATGATCCTATCCTCCCATTGACGAACCTATCCTCCATGAACTTATCTCGTTCTTTTTTGAACCCTGTTATAGCCTTGGCCTTCACAACATCCTCTGGCAAGGAGTTCCACAGGTTGACTGTGGTTTGGGTGAAGAAATACTTCCTTTTGTTTGTTTTAAATCTGCAGCTAGGTCAATGGAAGAATGCTTTTGTCCACATAGCTGAGGGAGATGGTGTTCCAACAGTGACGGAAAAACCCCTTCCTCAGCTGTAGACTGAGTCTAGAGTGCAGGGTTAGTCCTGCATAGCTATTGTTCTGTAGTGCCTGTAGTGTAGACATCGCCTAAGAGATGCTTCCCCATGGAATAATTTCACAGAGACGTGAGAGTTTCTGGATTTTTAGTTACCATAAAGCACTGCTGCCACAGGGAATCCCTCAGGACACCACCACGGCAGGCATTTAAATAGGAGTGTCTGTGGCATATTAAAAATATTATATGAGAGCATTAATGCCTAAGAGCCTGCAAGAAACGTTTTTCCCTGGGTTTTATAAAAATTGGATTATAAATTAGAATATCATAAGAGTTAACACGCACTAAACCTATGGAGACATTTATGGACCTTACCAAATGAGTGATGCGGCCATGGATTCACTTTTCAGATGTCACGGACAGCTATACTCATCAGAAGTAAAAATCCTCACAGAAAAGAAATTAGAGACCAGTTTCTTTCTAGAAAGTTCCATGTCTTCTGTCATAAATATAAAGGGAAGGGTAAACCCCTTTAAAATCCCTCCTGGCCAGAGGAAATCTCCTCTCACCTGTAAAGGGTTAAGAAGCTAAAGGTAACCTCGCTGGCACCTGACCAAAATGACCAATGAGGAGACAAGATACTTTCAAAAGCTGGGAGGAGGGAGAGAAACAAAGGGTATGTGTGTCTGTCTATATTCTGCCGGGGATAGACCAGGAATGAAGCCTTAGAACTTTTAGTAAGTAATCTAGCTAGGTACGTGTTAGATTATGATTTCTTTAAATGGCTGAGAAAAGAATTGTGCTGAATAGAATAACTATTTCTGTCTGTGTATCTTTTTTGTAACTTAAGGTTTTTGCCTAGAGGGGTTCTCTATGTTTTGAATCTAATTACCCTGTAAGGTATCTACCATCCTGACTTTACAGGGGGGATTTTTTTTAAATTTCTATTTACTTCTATTTCTATTAAAAGTCTTTTTGTAAGAAAACTGAATGCTTTTTCATTGTTCTCAGATCCAAGGGTTTGGGTCTGTGGTCACCTATGCAAATTGGTGAGGCTTTTTATCCAACATTTCCCTGGAAAGGGGGGGTGCAAGTGTTGGGAGGATTGTTCATTGTTCTTAAGATCCAAGGGTCTGGGTCTGTAGTCACCTAGGCAAATTGGTGAGGCTTTTTACCAAACCTTGTCCAGGAAGTGGGGTGCAAGGTTTTGGGAAGTATTTTGGGGGGAAAGACGTGTCCAAACAGCTCTTCCCCAGTAACCAGTATTTGTTTGGTGGTGGTAGCGGCCAATCCAAGGACAAAAGGATGGAATATTTTGTACCTTGGGGAAGTTTTGACCTAAGCTGGTAAAGTAAGCTTAGGAGGTTTTTCATGCAGGTCCCCACATCTGTACCCTAGAGTTCAGAGTGGGGGAGGAACCTTGACATCTTCCAAGGTATTGTTTATTAGCTTTAAAGGGTGGGTGAGCTGCTGTCAAAGGGGCTGCCATAATATATGGAATCGTGGTCCTTAAATAGAAGGCTTTATTAAAGAAAACAGATACAACTATGACACAAACAGGCTTCCACCCAGCTTGCGTTCTGTCTTTGTCTCCCCTGTTTACCAGGGACTACACCCTATCAGGGAAAAATCCAGACATCTAGCAGCTGAATAAAGTACTATATGTCACCATATAATTATAGGGTTATTAATGTAGCTGGTTGGCGAATTGGGGATGGTGATGGGGTGAGGGATTGAAGAAACTTCCATCTCCATTGCTTGGGGGTGTGGGGTGTTTCCTGCCCTTTTCAGGCAACAGTGCTAATTGAAATAGGGGTGGTAATGCATTTGCTCAGTGCCTATGAGAACTTGAGATGAAAGCCAATCTCAGGGTCAACCTGACTGGTCTTCTCCTCATTCTGGCAATGCTGCCATGTGCCCAGCAAGGAGCACCACATCCCTGACTGGTGTCTCAGCAACTGATAGAGTCATGCAGCACTCCCTCAGTTTAGAGCATTTTGCCTCGATGTCCCTTCTGCCACACTGGTTTCAGTTTAGGAATCACATACATAAGCTACATAGCATTGAACAGAGCAGTTCCCAAGCAGATAGCTGGCTTGGAAAGGTAGTCCCTCTATTAAAGATGTCATCCTTTCTATGGATAAAATTCACCCGTTCAAATAGTAACACAAGTCCTATACACAATTAAATCCCACTAAACACCATCAAAACAGGGCTTAAGTGGTATATAGGCTTTGTGCTATATCTCTGGATATGTCTACACTACAAAATTAGGTCAATTTTATAGAAGTCAATTTTTAGAAACAGATTTTATACAATCGATTGCGTATGTCCACACTAGGAGCATTAAGTCAGTGAAGTGCATCCTCACTACCATGGCTAGCATCAACTTACAGAGCGGTGCACTGTGGGTAGCTATTCCACAGTTCCCGCAGTCTCCGCTGCCCATTGGAATTCTGGGTTAAGCTCCCAATGCCTGATGGGGCAAAAACATTGTCACGCGTTGTTTTGGGTAAATGTCGTCAGGCCCCTCTCCCTCCCTTCCTCCATGAAAGCCATGGCAGACAATCGTTTCGCGCCTTTTTTCCTGGGTTACGCATGTAGACACCATACCATGGTAAGCATGGAGCCCGCTCAGCTCACCATCACCTTATGTCTCCTGGGTGCTGCTGGCAGATGCGGTACTGCATTGCTACACAGAAGCAGCTTCTTGCCTTCGCAGAAGACAGTGCAGTAGGACTGATAGCCATCGTACATCTCCTGGGTGCTCCTGGCAGACCTCGTGAGGTCGATCAGGGGCACCTGGACAGACATGGCTATTCTCCTCTTAGAGCACCGAATGGGAGCCAGAGACTCCAGGTCATTCTCTCCTTTAAGTTTCGTCTCATGGAGATTCAGTCCTGCCTGGAATATCATGAGAGCTGGAGGCTTCTGCCTTGGGCTGCTCTCCTAGCCAGCAGCACCGCACAGTCGCACCTACCCCAGCCTACCCCTTGCTCCCATGGCTCATGAAGCCTGGACAGTAGTAAGGAGCAGTTCAACTATAGGCTGAGCAAGTGTAGAATGGTGGTAGAATGTGCCTTTGGATGTTTAAAAGCTCGCTGGTGCTGTTTGATGACTACGTCAGACCTCAGCGCAACCAACATTCCCATTGTTATTGCTGCTTGCTGTGTGCTCCACAATATCTGTGAGAGTAAGGGGGAGACATTATGGCGGGGTGGGAGGTTGAGGCAAATCGCCTGGCATCCGATTTTGAGCAGCCAGACATCAGGGCGATTAGAAGAGCACAGCAAGGTGCACTGTGCATCAGAGAGGCTTTGAAAACCAGTTTCATGACTGGCCAGGTTTCGTTGTGACAGTTGTGTGTGTTTCTCCTTGATGCAAACCCACCCCCTTTGTTGATTTTAATTCCCTGTAAGCCAACCACCTTCCCCACTTCAAAATAAAAGTAACTATTATTTTGAAACCATGCACACTTTCTTTATTAATTAAAAAAAAATAACTGACAAGGTAGCCCAGGTGGGGTGGAGTGCGGGAGGAGGGAAGGACAAGGCCACATTGCTTATTGTAGCCACACTAAAAATCAAACTGTTTGAATGACAGCCTTCTGTTGCTGGGCCATCCTCTGGAGTGGAGTGGCTGGGTACCCGGAGCCTCCCCCAACCGCGTTCTTGGGCATCTGGGTGAGGTGGTTTTGGAACATAGAGAGGAGGGTAGGCAGTTATACAGTGGATGCAGCGGGGGGGTGGGGGGGGAAGTGTCTGTGCTCTTGTTGGCTTTCCTGCAGCTCCAACAGATGCTTCATCATGTCCATTTGCTCCCCTATTAGCCTCAGCATTGCATCCTGCCTCTGCTCTTCACGCTCACTTAATTCTTTCCTGGCCTCTGCCACTGAATGCCTCTATGCATTAAGCTGTTCCCTATCAGTCGAAGAAGACTGCATGAGCTCGGAAAATATGTAATTGCGAGTGCAGGGTTTTTTTGCCTTCTAATCTGCAATAACCTCAAGGACGGAGATGATAGGGGGAGCTTAGAAACATTCTACACTCTATGATTCTGGGGGGACTGCATGGTCACCTGTGCTGCTGAGTTCGCCACGCTGACCAAACAGAAAATGAAATTCAAAAAGTTCCCAGGGCTTTTCCTGTGTACCTGGCTAGTGCATCAGAGTTCAAAGTGCTGTCCAGAGCGGTCACAATTGAGCACTCTGGGATAGCTCCTGGAGGCCAATACCATCAATTTGCATCCGCACTACCCCAAATTTGACCCAGCAAGGTCAATTTTAGCACTACTCCCCTCATCGGGGAGAAGCACAAAAGTCGATTTTAACAGCCCTTTAGGTCGACGGAATGGGGTTGGTTGTGTGGTCGCAGTCATTTTTAAATCGACCTAACGCGGCTAAATTCGACCTAACCCCATAGTGTAGACCAGGGCTCTGTAAGCTGGTCAGTGAATTCAGGGGAACTGAAAATGTTTACACCAGTGAGGAAATGTTATTTGTATTATGGTAGCATCTAATGGCCCCAACCAAGATCAGACTCCATTGTACAAGGAGCTGTTATGAAAAGACGGACAAACCCTGCCGCAGAGAGCTCTCAGTCAGAAGAACTGCCATACAGGGTCAGACCAAAAGTCCATCTAGCCCAATATCCTGTCTTCCGCCAATGCCAGGTGTCCCTGAGGGGATGAATAGAACAGGTAATCATCAAGTGATCCATCCCCTGTTGCCCATTCCCAGCAGAGGCATGTTTTTAGGAGGATTTCTCCTTATAAGTGGACCTTAGGATAGCTGGCTTACTGGTGCTTTTGAGAGACAGATGATTAATCTTATTTGCTTAAATCATAATATCTAAACACAAAAAATATAATAAAAGAGGGTTTTTTAATAACTTCGTTTGTTAGAATCAAGTATTTAAAAAAAAATACTAGCATGCAAAAGAATATACCTAGCAGAGAACATACTTCAGGTAGGACATTCTCTCTATTACCGATCACAGGACTCTTACAATTAAATTCCTTTTAGCTTGTACAGCTTTGCTTCCATAGCTTTTAAATCTCCAAAAAGATCATAAAAGTTAAAATTTTAAATGGCATTTCTGCAAAGCCTTTTTGAATTTTGTATTAGATCTCAACTTAGCCTTGGGTAAAGCCGTTAGGAAAAAAAAATCTGATGCTTAAAAATGTAATAATCTTACAGGAACCTTCCAAAGTCAGCATCAAATAGAATTAAATATATTTTATTAATGATACAATTCACAAAATTACCAGTCCTGCCACTCTCTGTCCACAAGAGACACCACCTCCTCTGCCTCACTTTAATACATACACATCAGCCACTGGTGTTTGTTTTGTCTGATTTAACCTCCTGATTGCTTTGAATGCTTAATGAACTAGGGTACTTTCACTAATGATTCGACAGAAACTGGCCATTAGAACACTATTCTAATCAGAAGCCCCTGCTGTGATCTCAGTAAGGGAGACAGATGTCTTTTTCTTAATGAAGCTTTAGTCCAGGCAACTGAATAGACTAAACAGACTAAAGGTGTAACCCTAAGAGTTGCTGAACACTTGCAGTTACCTTTAATTTTAATGGGACTCGTACATACTCAAACCTCTCAAGATTAGGTCTCAATACTGTGTGTAGAATGTCAGCTATTCCACAATAACAGGTTTCAGAGTAACAGCCGTGTTAGTCTGTATTCGCAAAAAGAAAAGGAGACTAACCAATTTATTTGAGCATAAGCTTTCGTGAGCTACAGCTCACTTCATCGGATGCATCCGATGAAGTGAGCTGTAGCTCACGAAAGCTTATGCTCAAATAAATTGGTTAGTCTCTAAGGTGCCACAAGTCCTCCTCTTCTTATTCCACACTATTCGTTTAGGCCTGATCTTGCAAACTCTTAATTGTGAAATTAGTTCCTACTCACACAAGTAGTTCCACAGGGTTCAGTGTGATTACTCACATGAGTAAGTATTTGCGGGATCAGGTACTTAATCTGCAGCTGGTCTTTCACTCCTGTACACCAACACCACCACCTGCATTCATGCTGTCCAGTGTTTGACCTCCTTGAAGTGCTTTGCACACATTAGGAGATCTGCTCAGCAACTCTATACAGTGGGTCAGTATCACAATGTCAGTTTCACGGAGGAGAAAGCTGAATACTAGAGATGTGAAGTGGTTTGTCCAAAAATCACTCAATAGCCAGCAATTCTGGATTGAAAACTCAAGAATTCCCAACTTCCAATTCCACTGAGCTGGGCTGTCCCTCAGGCCAGACTAAAATACCCATATTCTGCAAAATATTGCTACTTCAGGGATTAGTAAGAAAATCCATGGAGCTTGGGGAAGTTTGCATCTCAGACCAAGCTTTGTG
This sequence comes from Natator depressus, assembly GCF_965152275.1. NCBI lineage: Eukaryota > Metazoa > Chordata > Testudines > Cheloniidae > Natator > Natator depressus. Next base: position 3,801,128 of record NC_134259.1, read on the forward strand.
GCTTAGGACCAACTCATAATTCCACTGTTAACACGATTATATTCTTGCTTCAAAATTGGTGCAGTAACTGTAAGACAATGACAACACTCATCTGAGTGTGATACATATGCTTCGCTATTAGATAAACAGGCTATCAATGTCTTCGACATGTTTGAAACAAGCCTGTGGCAAGGCACATAAGACCATTGTGGTAGTTTTCTTCCATCCTAAGGAGTCATGTGTCAGACTCCAATGAGAGACTGCTGAATTGGAATTAATTTGCAAACTGGATACAATTAACTTAGGCTTGATTAAAGACCAGGAGTGGATGGGTCATTACACAAAGTAAAGCTATTTCCCCATGTTTATTCCCCCCCACCCCACCCCCATGTTCCTCAGACGTTCTTGTCAACTGCTGGAAATGGCCCACCTTGATCATCACTACAAAAGGTTCCCCCCCACCGCTCTCCTGCTGGTAATAGCTCACCTTAAGTGATCACTCTCGTTACAGTGTGTATGGTAACACCCATTGTTTCATGTTCTCTATGTATATAAATCTCCTCACTGTATTTTCCACTGAATGCATCCGATGAAGTGAGCTGCAGCTCACGAAAGCTTATCCTCAAATAAATTTGTTAGTCTCTAAGGTGCCATAAGTACTCCTCTTCTTTGTGTGTCAGCAAGACACCAGGACTACACCAAATGGCAGGACAGCCAGCTGAGCTGCGTAACCCAAACAAAACCTTGTTGTTCTGTCCTGCACCACAAGGTGGAGAGATTACCTTTTTACAGAGGCATTCAGTGTCTTTGCATATGGTGTTGCTACTTACAGTTAAACAGCTGCTACATCCCACCTCAGAAGTGGACGCATTTCAGTAGTAGGTACTATGATGACTATAAATCTATCATCTACTTTGGGGGCAGAGGAGAGCTTACAAATGTTCTACAGGAGCATTGCCACATCAAACAGGACTTCTTTTTTAAAGTAGATTTTATAAAAGCTACAAAAAAATTCTACAAAAATTAGAAAAATATTCCAGTGGAAATAGTTTTCTTTAAAAAAAAAAAAAAGCAACGAACATGGTCTCTGTAGGGTTTACAACCAAAATATTGTTGGGGCCCAAAAATCTTAATGAGAAGTTCACTAGAAAATGATCATCAAACAAAATGAAATTGACTAGTCTAGTTTCTTTTTCAAGCCATGAAGAAAAAAAAAAAAAAAGCAAAGAAGTAAACAAAAAAGACAACCAAATGCTATAGCCACGAAAGTCAGGGAAAGTTTTTGCCATGGGCTTCAAGGGAATCAAATTGTAGCCCAGTTTACTGAAAAATAAAACAGATTTTTAGAAACTCTTATTTACATTACAGCAGCCATTAGAAGCCCTAATCAGGGAGCAAGACTCCATTGTGTTAGGCACGGTACATATAACAGGGCAATCCATGCCCCAAATCAAACAATCTAAAAAAAATCTTTCATTTTTACTCATTTAACGTCTCAATTCCAAGATAAGCAAGAAAACTTTAAAAATATATGTTAAGAACTTCTCAGCATACTTTTATGTTTGAGAGGTGCTTAGAGATCTCCTGAAAGGCCCTTTATGTGAATGAGAATTATCCCCCCTAAATAGCAAGTCACAGGTCTGATTCTCAGCTGCCTTACACTTGATACTGTTGTAGAAACCCACGCAGGGTGGATGTAAAATATGACCATTCAGAGTGTGAATTGCCTTAGAAATAAAAGACAAAACTGAAGACATTCACCAGCTGGAAGTGAGGGTGGCTCAGCAAACACCAACAAAATCCAAAATGGCCACTTCAGAAGTACAGCTGCTTCTCTGTCCCAGATTTAAAGGCCCAGCCCCAGAATGACAAAATATAGGTATAAAAGAGTAACCCAGCCTTGGTGAGTGTTAGTAGGGACCAGGCAGTCCACAATGGAGGTGCTGATTCTGTGCACTACCAACCACCACTCCATTACACTCTATTTATGCAAATTACTACTACTACTTAGTGATGAAGTAGAGACTAGCAGTTGCAAGATCCTCAGTCTCTCATGCAAATACATTCTACCATTTCCATTGTACTGAGGGGCTCTTCTGAATTCGTTCTATTAGAACAGTCACCTTATTTTTCCCCTTTACCGGTCAGATAGGCATACTTTTCTCAATGGTTTCTATTAAGTGGCTGACGCTATGGGGCATCTGTGCCTCCTTAAAACAAGCATAATTAGTAGGCATTTTCTTACTGTGTTATGGCACGGATAGGATTAGTCATATTCTGTTATTTATTATATATGAGATGCTGCTCTAAAGTAACATAAATAGGAAATAATAGATTCTTTCCCTGGAAGAGAGAGTTGGTAATTCAATAATTAAAAGCACCTTGGGGCTGATATGACTGAACATCTTAGAACTTGTTCCTTCAGCTACTGGAGACATGGTAGCTACATTTCATTGATCATCTTAGGCTAGCAGTCACCTGCTGGGAGGCAGTGTTGTCTAGTGGGCACAACACTGGATTGGGACTCTGGAGACTTGGGTTCTAATCTTGGCTTTACTATTAGCTGCTAGGTGACCTTGGGCAAGTCACTTCAGTTCTCTGTGCCTCAGTTTCTCTGTCTGTAAATTGGGGAGAATGATAACTGAACTCCTTTGTAAAGTGCTCTGAAATCTACTCCTGACAAATACTATACAAGAGCTAGGTATTATTATATCTCTGCTCCATAATTATTTTAATTCTTGAAAGCACCATTATTATTAATACTGTTATGTATTTGTATTGCAAAAGTGCCTAGGAGCGCTAATCATGGATCAGGACTCCATTGTGCTAGGCACTGTACAAGGTTTGCAAACAATCTCTACACACAAGAGCATGAGCACTAATGTTTTTGATTTTATTGTTCTCGCTCTACTTTTGAGCAATGGACAGATTTCCATCCAGCCCACCTCTCTTGAATGACTCCTCACACCCTTTTTCAGGCCAGAGCTCAAGAGTCTTAGACTTGAGAAATTCTGAAAGCAATACATTTGTTGGTGTTTTCTAATTTCAATTAAAATATTTTACCAGGAAAAACTCACTGATGTGCCAGTACATGTTTGTTGTCAAATGTTATGTCTTGGAGACAGCTAATTGAAATATTTCCATCAAAAGCTATCTTTTTGACCGAAATTAAAAAATATCTGTTGGAAAATTATTTTAATTAAATTGTTCTGGGATTTGGGGGGGGGGGGGAGGGAAGGGGGGAGAGCCACAACCACCAATTTTATTTATTTACCAAAAACTGAATTTCTTCCTTTTCAAAATCAAAAACTGATTTGAAAAACTAAACGAAGAGCATGGGTTGTTTTTACATTTCCCACAGAAAAGCATTCGCATTTTTTAACCAGGTCTAGACCTGAATATACAAGTATATAAAAAAAAAAAAACGTGTCAGCAACATCCCCCACAACCCAAGACTTTGGGTGGCTGAAATCTCAACTTGAACTCAGATCAAATTTTTCAGCTCTAAATTCTGATACAATAAGATAGTATAAAACAGAGAAACAAACTTTCGAGAAATGTTTCAACCTTCAACCATTCAGGAAAGGATATGCACAAAATAAATAAATAAATAATAATACAGTAAGATTCCAAGGTGTCCTGTTCTGAGAAGAACAATGGCAGGGTTTCAGTTAAGCAATATGTTGCTGTAAATACATCTCCAAGACTTTTTTCTGCAATTAGGGAGGTAATGTGTCCAGTGCTAGGGCACAAAAATGGGAACTAGAACTTTTGGACCGAGTCTCCACTGCTTTACCCCTTGATTAGTCTTTTAGACCTGTGCATAGACAGTGTAAAAATGCTACCAACTTTGAATGTTAGGCTAGGTGTACACTGGCAAATGGACAAAACTTCTGTCTTTCAGAGGTGTTTAAAAATAAACAACCCTGAAAGACACCCACTTTTCAAAAGTATAAACAACTAAACAAGGGAGGAAAGCAGTGGACAATCAGTCTCCAAGAGTTCTTTATTGCCCTTTTCCACTACTGACTCTCTGAATGAGATGGCTAAATCACTTTACCTTCTTGTTCCTCAATTTACCACCTGTAAATTGGGGGACAATACCACGACCACAAGGGACTTAATAAAATCATTTGCAAAGATTAAAGATCTTCACACCAAAAGTCCTATGCAAGTGCAAAATATCACCACTGCCTGATGAAAGTGCAGCCAATCTGTTAAGATACTTGCGGAGATTAAATATTACTTATTTTTTAAATCAGGTCTTCCTTGGGATTTTTTATACTTTTTTTTTAAATGGTATTTCCAGCTCTGGGTAGGGTATTGATCAGGGACTCAGGAGACCTGGGTTCTAATCCCAGCTTTTCAACTAACCTGCTGAGACCTTGAAGCAAGTCACCTTTTCTCTGTGCCTCTGTTCCCCCATCCACCATTTTTGTGTCTTGTTTGTTTAGACTGTAAACTCTTGGGGGCAGGGATTGTCTGTTGATATATGTATGTACAGCATCTAGCACAATATATAAAAGAAATAAATAGTAGTAATACCTCCTCACCAGTCAATATATTAATTACTTTCAATTTTCTCCACAATAGTATATTGCAAACAAACAATCAATCAATAATAGACAGGCACCCTCAGCCTGTGAGTACACCCTTTAGAGTTGACACCTACATGAAAATGTCAAGTGCTGTAGCAACCATCCTCTATTTCAAGAAAATTACATATAGGCAGAGTGTGGAAGATGACTACAAGAAACTAAGAACTACTTGTTGAATAGCCTCTGACAAGAATATAGTTCTCCAAAGCTGGATCATTTTCCTAGGTAAATGTATCTTGTGTCCTATTCCACTTCAACAGAACTGACAGTCTATATTGGATGCTGTCCGCACCAAGATTTATCATTTAATTATAACTAAGAACATTGACTCAGTCCCAGCTGCTTGGGGAAATTACTTAACAGAAATGCTGGATTCTCAATAAAACACTTGGAGCTTATTGCTGTGACACAAATCACAAGGTGGTTCCCTCTCAGCCCCCCTCCCTCCCTCTCCTCATCTTTAACACTGACAAACCTTGTGTTTTCCAGTAAAGACAGACACCAATTATAAGGCACATAATACGTTACAGATTAAATCAGAGCAAATATATTGGCCACACACAAAGCATATAGCAAGACATCATAATGCTTTTGGACAACTCTAGAGATTACCACAGGGACTATTATTTCCCATGGCATGCCAGGTATTAGTTCTGCATCTGCCATTTATTTATTTAAAAGAGATGGGCAAAAAAAATCAGCCATTCTGAAACAGGTCCGCCTGAAACATGGGCCCCGATTTGCTGAGACATTTGGGATCCGATTCACCATTACCATCCACCTTGTGCGGTTATCTGTACCAGGTCAAAGAGACTACACAGGACAGCTTGGAATAGTGCATTTTTTTGGTTTGCTGGCAACTCCAAAACAATGAAACGGAACATTAATGTATTGAAAATTTTCAGCAAATAGGAAAAAACGTCAGGAAAAAAAATGCATTTTGGGTTGAACAAAAAAAAAGCGCGTTCCCTTTTGAGTCAGACTACTGTTGTTCTCGAGCTTTTAAAAACAAAACATTTTTGAATTGTCCTTTCATAAGATCAAATGAAATTCCTAAATGTAAAGTCATTTCAAACAAAAAACCCCAAACATTTTGAAAATATCAAGACATTGGTTAGATTTTGGGGGAATTTTTTTAAGGTGAAACCAACATGAATTTGCAAACGAGTGTAGTTGAATCTCCACTGTTGGCTGAAAAAAAAAAACTAAGCCAAAAACTTTCGGCCAGCTTTACTGAATTCTGATCTGGCAGCACTTTATGTTCACTTTGCACTGCTGTAAATGACCACACTGGGTGGAGAACAATGGAAATGTTGCTAGTTACACACCAGCCACCACCTCCATGCCTTTTGGGGGAACGAAGGGGAGGGGGAAGAAGAGACTTAATTTAATTGAGCCCATCTACCCTGAAAATCTCAATACTCAAAGCAGGCAGTTGTGGTTCTTCCCGCACCAAAAAGGAGTTGGTAAAAGCTCCCTTGGCAACCTCTGGACAGGAACTATTAGCCCTGTTAGCCCAGTTCAGGTGCGAGCCGGTGTGTCGTGCATCAGTGTATCTAAAGGGCAGATCTGAGGCATACGTGCATTTTGTCTTCGGAAAATTGTAATTGAGAGTCTTGAGATAAGTTAGAAAAACAAACGGGTTTAGAACTACACACGGTGTTGAAAAAGTGCTGAGGTTCCCCCCCCTAAACTCCACCCTCTCCAAGCATCCTGCAAAATATCATGACACACACAGCCAATGAAATACCAAGTTAGAATAAATACACTATCAGGACAAGCTTTCATTGGCTAATCATTTAGGGCAGGACACTTTAAAAAAAATAGCTTCTGAAAGTTGCCTTTTCCAAATTAACCCTTTTGTGGGTACCATGTACACCACAATCTGAAACTGCACAAACTAGGGGACTATATATCACTGTACATAACAAATGAGATTCAAAAACATGTAGCCTTTTCCTATCAAGTTTGGAAGGATAAAGGAGCTTTTACTTCCCCCACGAATACTTAGGGATTTTATGGACTGTAATTGCATTTAATTGCTGCTTTCCTTTCTATTGTCTAACTGTTTAGGTGCCATATCCTGTGAGTTTGCAAACTGTATTACAGAAACATTTTGAAAGAGCTGTAAAAACTTTAGAACATGACTTACCTCCGCACATGAGAGAGCATAATTAAGGGTATTTGTTGTTAATTTAAAGCAGGGATGCTGCCACGCTGGTTCAAGAGGGTTGCCAATGATAGCAGGGGACTAGACTCCATGATCCAGGAGACTCCTTCAGTCCTATGTTCCTAACATACTTTTCTTCACCTCCCAGTTGCAAAATCCAAGGGCCTAATTCTGTTCTTCCCCCCTCATGAAGGATACAAATTACTCACATTAACATTACTGAGAATTGTGCCCCTTGTCCTGTTCTCCATTTTAACAGAGAAATTCTCCTCTCTGCTCTAACCCCTTCCAGTTGCAAAAGCCTACCTCTTTATATATTGTATAGCCTAATAAATACCAGTTTAAAATAACCAATCCTAGCACAGATCATACAGTAACACTAATAATAAATAATAAGAATAGGCTGATGCACAATAGATCCCTGATAAAAATAAGAAAATGAGATGTGACTTATCTCTAAAAATAATAGTGCACGGATACTAATGCTTCACCAATAATAAAGTACCAGGAGGTGCCAGCCTAAGAATCCAGTGTCCATCGGCTGAAGAAGGCATCAAGTGGAAATAACCAGAGGACCCCCAGAGGGCAGACTGGAATCCACCCAACAGCCTCAAGAATGGGAGAACCAAAGAACAAGATAACATCTGGCAGCACGGAGCCGTCAGGAATGGGACATCTGCCGACTGATTCAGCAACAGCATGATGAAGCAATTCCCATAGACTGGCATAGGAAGAAATTCCTATACAGATGGACTCTAGAAAGTGAGAATTTTGGGGTCTGATTCTGCAAACCAACTTCCAGGAGCATCAGATGTGCATCTGACGAGGCCCTGCTCCCTCCTCATGTCCAGGCCACCTGGCCAGTGGCTTGGCATGAGCAACTCTAAGGCTGGTAACTATGATAACTACCTTGCAGAACCTGTGTGCATGTTTGTATGAATGAATGTGTGAATAAATATGAGATTGAATGGAATGTTATAGCTATAACTAACTGCTTACTATGATTCTTTCTATATTCACAATAAATGTGGTATTTTGCCTTTTCCCCTTTAATAAGATCCTGCTGGTTTTTATTTTATTGGTATAACAGCATTGCAAGGTATTTACGTGCCAGATATGCTGAACATTCATATGCCCCTTCATGCTTTGGACACCATTCCAGAGGACATGCTTCCATGCTGGTGACGCTCATTAAAAGAGCAATGTGTCAATTAAATTTGTGACTGAACTCCTTGGGGAAGAATTGTATGTCTCCTGTTCTGTTTTAACCACATTCTGCCACATATTTCATGTTATAGCAGTCTCGGACGATGACCCAGCACATGTTCATTTTAAGAACACTTTCACAGCAGATTTCACAAAATGCAAAGAAAGTATCAATGTGAGATTTCTAAAGATAGCTACAGCACTTGACCCAAGGTTTAGAATCTGAAGTGCTGTCCAAAATCTGAGAGGGATGAGGTGTGAAGCATGCTTTCAGAAGTCTTAAAAGAGCAACACTCAGATGTGGAAACTACAGAACCTAAACCACCAAAAACAGAAAATCAACCTTCTGCTGGTGGCATCTGACTCAGATGATGAAAACGAACTAGCGTTGGTCCGCTCTTCTTTGGATCATTATCGAGCAGAAACCATCATCAGCATGGATGCACATCCTCTGGAATGGTGGTTGAAGAATGAAGGGACATATGAATCTTTAGCGCATCTGGCACGTAAATATCTTGGACACCAGTTACAACAGTGCCATGCAAACGTGCCTCTTCTCACTTTCAGATTACATTGTAAACAAGAAGCGGGCACCATTATCTCCTGCAAATTGTAACCAAAATCTTGTTTGTCTGAGCAATTGGCTGAAGTAGGACTGAGTGGACTTGTAGGCTCTAAAGTTTTACACTTTTATTTTTGAATGCATTTTGTGTATAATTCTACATTTGTAAGTTCAACTTTCATGATAAAGAGATTGCACTATAGTACTTGTATTAGGTGAATTGAAAAATACTATCTCTCGTTTTTTATATGTGCAAATATTTGTAATAAATTATGAAGTGAGCACTGTACTTTGTATTCTGTGTTTTAATTGAAATCAATATATTTGAAAATGTAGAAAACATCCAAAAACGTTTAAATAAAAATTGTATTATTATTAATAGCGCGATTAATCAGGATTAGTTTTTTTTTAATCACTTGCCAGCCCTAATTCAAAGCTGAAATCAGGGACGCTCGTTCCCACAGACAAAGTTTTCCTGAGTCTCCAGTTAATTGCAGCCACTAACTTTGTGCAAGAAACACTGTGATTGCCCATTCCTGTGACTGGGGCAAGAATAGCACGAGGGCAGGGAAATTAAAAGTCAAGTAAGCTGTGTTCCTCATATTCTGGACTTGGTTGATCCGCAGTTTAATAACAGCAACCTCAGAGCTCCTCTAACTTACCCCTCTAACCATGGGCCCCACCATTCAGCAAATAGCCACAGCGTAGTGTATCATCCACATCCACTTCCTGCTCACCTGCTCTTAATACCTGTCTATCCTAGAGACTGACAGCAGGGCTGGTATAGGGCCCTTACACCAGTTATACACCAGCCAGGTAGGCCTCCTGAACTAGGGGCATTATCAGGAAGCTGTTTCCAGCTCGTTTGGGCAGTTTTATGCAGCCAGAGCAAGGTAAAAGGGGCCTTAATGTAACTGAGAATCAGCCCCATTATGATCAGTAGTGATATGGAAAGACCAAGGAGACCTGATAGGTCTAAGAGGACTTTAATAAGTGGGGGCTGGAGTACTTGATAAATAAATTGGTTTGCCTGAAGAAATCAATATTTTTAACTCTGTTGTAATAACATACTTCAGCTCTGAGAAGTGTCTCTGCAAAACATGAAGTAAATAGGAGGCAAGTCATAAATATAATCTATTTACCCCCAAATGTAGGGTTCCAGCGGGTAAGTCACTGCTTGTTTGGAGTCCCGGTTAGTGAGAAATGGTCCCTGCTGTATCTACAAGTCTACCTGCTTAGGTAATCTTTAGATAACGAAACATACAATGTGCTTGCCCTTCGGTGAGACTGAAGAATGAAAAAAACTTTAACAGCTGAGCCATTGAACCAAGGGGCACTTAACTTGCTCCTTCAGTTGATCAAGAACTGACAAAGACAAGCTTGATGTAGGGGGAAAAAAATCCGTGTTTCATTTTTTAATGCTCTTGAAGCTAAATGACAGGTTTCAGAGTAGCAGCCGTGTTAGTCTGTATTCGCAAAAAGGAAAGGAGGACTTGTGGCACCTTAGAGACTAACAAATTTATTTGCGCACAAGCTTTTGTGAGCTACAGCTACACTCTTGTTACAGTGTGTATGGTAACACCCATTGTTTCATGGTTCTCTCTGTATATACATATCCCCACTGTATTTTCCACTGACTGCATCCAATGAAGTGAGCTGTAGCTCACGAAAGCTCATGCTCAAATAAATTTGTTAGTCTCTAAGGTGCCACAAGTCCTCCTTTCCTTTTTGCGAATACAGAATAACATGGCTGCTACTCTGAAACCTGTCAGTTAAGGTGAGCTATTACCAGCAGGAGAGCCGGGGGAGGGGGCGGGAGGGACCTTTTGTAGCGATAATCAAGGTGGGCCATTTCCAGCAGTTGACAAGAACCTCTGAGGAGCAGTGGGGGGTGGGGAATAAACATGGGGAAATCGTTTTACTCTGTGTAATGACCCATCCACTCCCAGTCTCTATTCAAGCCTAAGTTAATTGTATCCAGTTTGCAAATTAATTCCAATTCAGCAGTTTCTTGTTGGAATCTGTTTTTGAAGTTTTTTTGTTGAAGAATTGCCACTTTTAGGTCTGTAATCGAGTGACCGAAGAGACTGAAGTGTTCTCCCACTGGTTTTTGAATGTTATAATTCTGGAAGTCTGATTTGTGTCCATTTATTCTTTTACGTAGAGACTGTCCAGTTTGGCCAGTGTACATGGCAGAGGGGCATTGCTGGCACATGATGGCATATCTCACACCGGTAGCTGTGCAGGTGAACGAGCCTCTGATAGGGCCTAATCACATTAGCCACACTATGATGGTGTCCCCTGAATAGATATGTGGACACAGTTGGCAACGGGCTTCGTTGCAATGATAGGTTCATGGGTTAGTGGTTCTGTTGTGTGGTTGCTGGTGAGTATTTGCTTCAGGTTGGGGTGCTGTCTGTAAGCAAGGACTGGCCTGTCTCCCAAGATTTGTGAGAGTGTTGGGTCATCCTTCAGGATAGTTTGTAGATCCTTGATGATGCGTTGGAGAGGTTTTAGTTGGGGGCTGAAGGTGACTGCTAGTGGCGTTCTGTTATTTTCTTTGTTGGGCCTGTCCTGTAGTAGGTGACTTCTGGGTACTCTTCTGGCTCTGTCAATCTGTTTCTTCACTTCAGCAGGTGGGTATTGTAGTTGTAAGAACGCTTGATAGAGATCTTGTAGGTGTTCGTCTCTGTCTGAGGGGTTGGAGCAAATGTGGTTGTATCGTAGAGCTTGACTGTAGACAATGGATCGTGTAGTGTGGTCTGGATGAAAGCTGGAGGCATGTAGGTAGGAATAGCGGTCAGTAGGTTTCCAGTGTAGGGTGGTGTTTATGTGACCATCACTTATTACACTGTAGTGTCCAGGAAGTGGATCTCTTGTGTGGACTGGTCCAGGCTGAGGTTGATGGTGGGATGGAAATTGTTGAAATCATGGTGGAATTCCTCAAGGGCTTCTTTTCCATGGGGCCAGATGATGAAGATGTCATCAGTGTCACGCAAGTAGAGTAGGGGCATTAGGGGACAAGAGCTGAGGAAGCGTTGTTCTAAGTCAGCCATAAAAATGTTGGCATACTGTGGGGCCATGAGGGTACCCATAGCAGTGCCGAGGATTTGAAGGTATACATTGTCCCCAAATGTTAAATAGTTATGGGTGAGGACAAAGGTCACAAAGTTCAGCCACCAGGTTTGCCATGACATCATCTGGGATACTGTTCCTGATGGCTTGTAGTCCATCTTTGTGTGGAATGTTGGTGTAGAGGGCTTCTACATCCATAGTGGCCAGGATGGTGTTTTCAGGAAGATCACCGATGGATTGTAGTTTCCTCAGGAAATCAGTGGTGTCTTGAAGATAGCTGGGAGTGCTGGTAGCGTAGGGCCTGAGGAGGGAGTCTACATAGCCAGACAATCCTGCTGTCAGGGTGCCAATGCCTGAGATGACGGGGCGTCCAGGATTTCCAGGTTTATGGATCTTGGGTAGCAGATAGAATACCCCAGGTCAGGGTTCCAGGGGTGTGTCTGTGCGGATTTGTTCTTGTGCTTTTTCAGGGAGTTTCTTGAGCAAATGCTGTAGTTTCTTTTCGTAACCCTCAGTGGGATCAGAGGGTAATGGCTTGTAGAAAGTGGTGTTGGAGAGCTGCCTAGCAGCCTCTTGTCCATATTCCGACCTATTCATGATGACAACAGCACCTCCTTTGTCAGCCTTTTTGATTATCACTACAAAAGGTTGCCCCCCCCCCCCGCTGGTAATAGCTTACCTTAAGTGATCACAGTCATTACAGTGTGCATGGTAACACCCATTGTTTCATGTTCTCTATGTGTATAAATCTCCCCACTGTATTTTCCACTGAATGCATCCGATGTAGTGAGCTGTAGCTCACGAAAGCTTATGCTCAAATAAATTTTTTAGTCTTGAAGCTAAAGGTTCTCTTCTTTCTTATACAATACCAACTCAGATTTACACAATGCCTTTCATCCCCTGGGCTCACACAGTGCTTTGCCGATTATGGCCCCATCCTGGAAAGCATTCCTGAAACAGGAAAGCACTTAAGTGGGTGCTTAAAACCCACTGAAGTTGATGGGACTTAAGCAGATGGTTACATGCTTTCCTGATGAGGAAGAATGGATTTAAGCACATGCGTAGTGCTTTCCTGAATCAGAGTCCTGTTCCTTCAAGATGGCCCATGAGACCAGATCCTTACACTCAAGTAAAGAGCCTCTTTTGAGCTTAACAATGCTCCATGCTGGTGCAAGGACCCATCAGCCAATTAGATCAACTTGCAAGAATGGGGCAAAAGGACTGAATTCGGAGGTCATTACTGAGCAAAATTCCTACTGGTTCCAATTGCATTCGTCCTGCATTCTTAGGCCTTGATCCCACAAGCTGCTCTGTGTGGGCAGACCCCAACCCTTAAGTCAATTGGGTCAACAGGGTTTTTCTTGGGCAGATGCAGTTGCAGAATCAGGGCTTTAGGGAACATAATCCAGTAACAGGTGCCACAGCACAGAGTCCATGCAAGATGAGGGGCACTAATATAATATAAATGCTTATTACTATCCTGGTAAGCACATAGGTAAATCTTTGGAGGATCCGGGCCATAGTTTGTAAAGCACTTAGGGAAAAGCCCAATATATAACGATGAAATAATATTACTGAAAGGAATCTGGGTAGCTGTGAAAGAATTCAAAAGAAAATTTTCCTCCTCCCTGTAGGTCATTTAAAAACAACAAAATGAGGGAAGGGGGTTTGGAGGAGAAAATTAGCTTATGAAGGTAAATTCAAATTAATTTCCACCCCAATTCTCGAATCGGATGACCCATGCAGCATGCCATCCAGAGCTCACCCCTGCATGCTAAGTGTCATATTTTTCAGTCAGCCATGTCTCAGAAGTGAGTTTTACAAACTTTTTCCCCCTAAATTCTATTCAAATTTCCACGTGTGATTTATTGCTCAGCAAGTCTACTAGAAAAAGACTTCACACACACACGGAAAAAGTCAAAATGTGCTGTTACTCAGAAGGAGATAACCTAGACGTGGCATGTAAAAAATGGTGGTCAGTACTGTGTAGCTATACTGATGCAAGTATAGAAAGGAAAAGCCATGATTTGCTTTGGTTGAGCGAACACCTGCTTGAAACCGAGGTTAGCTCACACCAATGTTTGAGCCTCTCTCTGTCTTTGGCAGAGGCTTCCAAGCTACACTGATTGCTGAAGCTATGTGATAGCAGAAAGCAGGAATAATCCTAAAAGGCACTAGGCAGCCAACTGAAGATTCAGGATGAATTTTAGGGAGTCAGAACACAAAACATGCTGTGGTTGTTTAGAATATCACTGTTACTCTCAGGAAAACTTTAATTACAGCTGGACAATTTTTTTTGAAATTTCAAGATTTCTATGATAATTTTTCAGGGAAAAAAATTTTTTAAAAGCAGTTCTGTCTTTAAAATGATCATAATGAATCAAAATGATAAGCAGTGAGGACCATTGTTTTATTTCTCATCCACCAGATAGCACCTTCAAAGGCACCAAACTCCCTGACACCATCCTGAGGAATTGATTCAGCACCTACTCAGTTGGAAGAGTGCCTTCTACTGAACTGCCCACAGCAGGACCTGCAGCACCTTGGCCTTCCATGGAAGTCTTTCTTGGACTGACATTTATTTGAAAAATCTGAAAGGATCACAGCACAAAGCATGGATTCAGACCATTTTGATTTCTTCCATCCCTGCTAGAATAACTAACTAAGTAGCAAATACAGAAGTAGGTGCCTTAGTTTTATTTTCACAAAGTGTCCCCATTGGGGTGTATGTATTAGACAATGGGGAGTTCCTTTCCTCCAGCATAACCCAGTATTAAAATTTATTTTCCGATAAATACAGAAGCTTAAACAATGGAAAAATCTTTCAAGCTGAGAGTGAGCTCGTTTGTTTTGAATATTTTGCAAAAGCTGATGCCAAGCATCTGAAGAGCTGGTAAAAATTCAGCTGTTTCTTGGATGATCTAGTAAGCCTTGTACTTCTCAGCACAGCATCCCATTAAATATTGATTATTAAACAGTACTGAAAATCATCATCAGGCAAGGCTTGCACCCAGCTGAGAGACAAATCTCCCCAGCTGATCCACTCCTCTAATTAAACAACCAATTTCTGTACCTGCAGGACTAGAGTAAAGAAGATGAAAAACAACAAAAAGGTACTGGTTAGACAAGGCTGTATCCCCAGTGCTATTTAAAAAAAAGTGTATAAGCAATGAACAATCATTATGGTATTTTTCCCTTCATAGTTTCCTTATTTCAAAACATACCCTCCACATTGGTAACCCAGGCTCCAAGCAGGCTTGTCAAAATAACTGGTTAAATTGACTAGTTATGCCGATTCACAGGACTGTTGGTAGTAACTGATTGCAGGGAGGAGATTGTTCTTAAAAGCAGGTAGATGGGCTGGGGGGGGGGAGTAGATTTTTAAAAGACAAGGTGAGAGAGGCGCATATAAAAAAAAAGAGTTACAGGGTAAACTGCTGGATGACTACACTTTTACACGTGTATACAAATATTTATCAAATACATTTCTCTTCTACAGCCCTTTTCTCCTGTAAAAAGTGTTTCCAAAAGGGATGTTAGATCTCATTATCCCCATTTTACAGCTCTACGTTATCTTCAGTACTTGTGTGGCCTCCATTACTGTAGTATCCGAGCACCTCAGTCTTTATGTATTCATCCTCAACATCCCTGTGGGATGGGAAGTGCTCTTCTCCCTATTTCGCAGATAGAGAACTGAGGCAAAGATTAAAAGGAGTTGCCCAAGGTCAGAGGGAATCTGTGGGTATGTCTGCACTGGAGCTAGGGCTGTCATTTCCAGCTTGAGGAGACATACCTGCACTAGCTCTCATCAAAAGAGCACTAACAATAGAGCCAAGCCATCCCCTTCCAATATGCTAAGTGTGTACTCAAGGCAGCTAGCCCCTCCCACCACCAAAGCTACACTTTTAAAAAAAAAAAAAAAAAAAAAAAAAAAAAAAGCAAGCTTGCTCGGATATCTTCCCCCAAGCAGGAATTTATAACTCCAGCTAAAAGCATAGACATACATTGTGGCAGCTCAGGGAATTAAACGTGGGTCTTTGGAGTCCTGGGCTAGTAACTTAACCACCAGGCCATCCTCCTTTTTGGGGTGGGGAAAAAACAAACAAACCTGGAGGCACAGAGGGGTGAATGAACTTGACCAATATCACTTAGTAGGTCAGTGACAGAGCCAGAAACGGAACCCAAGTCTTTTGACTCAGTTCTAGGTCTATATCCACAAGATTGCACTACCTCAGATTCAATTAAAACAATATAACCCAACGGGAAAAACACATTATAGGCTGTCTAATGGTCAGCCATTCCATACAACCTTCAAAAACCAAATGGATTGTGGAAAACCTCTCTCAAATCATCCACGTTCACATCATTTTCCAATCCTCCCCCTTTTTATTTATTGGCAGGGGGTTTAAGGATACATCTTTGGCTGGCTGGCTAGCTCATAAATGAGTGATTAAGGAGAGAGATTCCATATAGTTGCTTTTTTTCAATATCTTGTAAAGGTCAGTGACTATAATCTCTTATCCTCAGATAAATTCTGAGTATATTTCATAAAGATACGCTCATCCTCTTGAGCGAGTTTGCTGCTAGAGAGAGAATAAAATTTCAGAGAGAACTGCACCTTTCATATTCAAGGTACTGCAGCAAACTTTATCATAATGAAACTGGATGCCAGCAGCAAAAGGAATGTACAAGCAAACAGGGCAAGCATTGTGTGCTCATAAATAGCCCTGTATCAAGCCTTGGATATTAGAACCTGGTTTTAGTCAGAGGCTGAATAGCAGGCAGGACACTATACTCTTCACAAGCTAACCAACATTATTCAACTTCCACTTGGGTGGTCCTGTGATGGCTCATTGAAAGAAAAGTACCTTTAGCCCTGAAGTTCTTCCTAGGGCTGGACTGCACTCCTGTTCTATGTGGTTAAGGCACTGGTTTAAATATGTAAGAGTTGGGTTTAATTCCTGACTCTGTCCATAGACACCTGGTGTGAACTTGGGCAAGTCACTGAGGTGCTTAAGTACTTTAAAAATCTGGGCCTAACTTTTGATTTCAATGGGAGTTAGGCTTGTAAGTACCATTAAAAAATCTGGGCCTTACTCTCTGGATATGTCTACACTGCAATTAGACACCCACAGCTAACTTGGGCTCACAGGGCTTGGGCTGCATGGCAGTTTAATTGTCTAGACTTCATTGCTCTGGCTGGTACCTGGGTTTTAGGACCCTGTGAGGTGGGAGGGTCCCAGAGTCCAAGTTGCAGCCTGAGCCTGCAAGTCTACACTGCAATGAAACAGCCGTGCAGCCTGAGCCCCAGTCAGCTGGCACAGACCAGCTAGGGCTTTGTAATTGCAGTGTAGACATACCCTGTGCCTCAGTTTCCCATTTCCAATGCTACTTCCTGACCTCAGAGGGGTGTTATGAGGGTGAATTTACCAATATATGTGATAAAGATGACAATCTAATTAGACAAGGAAAACCCTCCTTTGAATCCCTTCTTAAAATGCTCCTCCCCCCCTCCCCAAGTTAGGTAGCTCGTACACTGAGCGCAGATTGTGCTGGGCCACATGACTTACGAGGAGAGGCTGAGGGAACTGGGCTTATTTAGTCTGCAGAAGAGAAGAGTGAGGGGGGATTTGATAGCTGCTTTCAACTACCTGAAGGGGGGTTCCAAAGAGCGTGGATCTAGACTGTTCTCAGTGGTGGCAGATGACAGAACAAGGAGCAATGGTCTCAAGTTGCAGTGGGGGAGATTTCGGTTGGATAGTAGGAAAAACTTTTTCACTAGGAGGGTGGTGAAGCACTGGAATGGGTTACCTAGGGAGGTGGTGGACTCTCCATCCTTAGAGGTTTTTAAGGCCCAGCTTGACAAAGCCCTGGCTGGGATGATTTAGTTGGGATTGGTCCTACTTTGAGCAGGGGGTTGGACTCGATGACCTCCTGAGGTCTCTTCCAACCCAATCTTTTATGGATTCTCTGACTAGTATTGTTCTCACTGGTTACTTGCACCACCCTAGCTATCTGTACCCATTCATGTCTTGCCCTTTGATTTTAAGTTCTTTGGGGAAGGGACCATCTTTTTGTTTGTACAGCACCTAGAAGAATGGAATACCGCTCCATAACTGGGGCTCTTAAGCACAACCACCACTACACAACCACTTGGTGAGTTTTAAGGCAACAACTTTCTGATTCAGAGCCGAGCTAGAGTACTGTATTATTGATGCATGTAGTGCTGTGAACTCACACAGTATACCCTTCTCCTTGCCCTCTAAGTAGATATTTCTCCATCCTCCCTCCCCCTTCACATGGTCTATTCCTTGAGAACTACTGCAGTAGTTCAAGTTAGAGCAAAAATGGGCATGCTGATAAATGTGGCCAACACTGAACATAGTATCAACCACTATGCCAGCAACTGAGCTTCTGATAAAAAAACAAAAGCTTTTTACCTATTTATTTTCATTTCTGAGATATAAAATAAAGCCTCTTTGTTGCTTACACTGTCTTGGAGAAGAGGTATGTTTTTGTCCCTTCCTCTTGCCGATAAGACTTGTATCAAGGTTGAGAAGGAAGGAATTGTAAATTTTTCAGTTTAAGTGACTGCTCATATCAACTGGAGTCTTGGTTAAACAAATCCCCAATGAAACAAGAGATAAGGAACAATCTATTCGTATATTGAACCAAAAATGTGTTTCCCATACTGTGTGCCTAAAAAAGAATTTCTCCTCGTGTGCTCTGATAATTACTTATCAGTAGTGCAAGTAATACATTTTCTAGCCAATTAGCCAGAAACAAATATTTACAGTGGCTTACAATTATTATTTTGATGACAAAGACATTTCTAACGCCGTATCTCCACTGCATTTACCTGATCCTCAGACCCTAAGAAGTTACTGTCAGCAGCTACTAGTCTTAGGCCCTGCCTATAGTAATAGAGAAATATCCAGTGGTGTAATTACAAAACCATAATGTAGACACATGAAAATAGTTTAAAATGGAACTTGCACCACTGTGGTTTACTCAGTTAATTTACCAGATTAAACTGCAATGCTGTGAAATTTGCTTTACATTGGTGCAGTACATCAGCATAAAGGAGTTTGTCTGCACTGGTGCAAACTCATCCAATGTAGATAGGAGGCCAATTGTATTTTATTTGACATAATGTGTAGAGGTCAAAGGCCTCCAGTGCTGGAGAGTCAAGAAAGGCTTTGTCAAATAGGTTCGGTTTTCCCCTTTTGGTGTCAACATTAATTGAAGTTTGCACTTGTAAACTGGAGGAGAGGTAAGAGCTCTTTAGGGAAGGAGTGCAGTCTCTGGTTCAGAACAATAGACAGAGCCAGGAATCTTGAAATCTATTCCCAGATCCGTTAGATATGCCCGTAGTTGCTCAGAGACTGTCTCTGTGCCTCAACTTTCCTATCTTTAATATGAGACTACTACTAATCTCCCTCACAAGATCAATCAATGCTTTTAAGCACATCATTTAACAGTGCTAGAGAACTAAAAAAATATTAATCATGCTTCAGATTACCACCAGCTGGGGTCACGAAGGAGTGTCCCTTTCATAGCATAAAATGGCACAAGTTGCATTATGGTGGGAGTGGGGAGAGAAGAAGGATTCCTCCTTTTTGTGAAGCATCCAGCATTGGCTGCTGTCAGAGGCTAGGTCTATGCAGAGCACGTGCATCCAAACACAAGCTAGCTAGCCAGCATAAGAGCAGTAAGGCAGCAGCATGGGCTGTATAATCTCACCTGGGACACTGGGTATGCACTAGGGTGGCCAGCGCAGTGCTGCCACTGCATCAGTGCTCTTGTTATTTGAGCTAGCGAGAACAAAGCTAGCTTGTGTACATACTGCAATCACCCCTCTCATGGCAGTGTAGAAATACTCTGGGTACGGGGCTAGACAGACGATTGTTTTATTTCACTCTTACATCTTCCCATAATATGTGGTTTCTCCATGATATTCTGGCTCTCCCTCTTCAGACTGGCATCTCCAAAACAGTGACTGTTAGTCAGTGGTTGGAAGGGGATGGGGAAGAGACAAACTAAGTGTGAATAAAATAAGAACCTCATTATTGATTTCTCAGAGTGCGGGGGTAGGGGGGCGGGGCGAGAAATATAGAGGAAGCACTTTGAGATTTCAGGTAGAATCTTGCTTTGAAAAGTGTTGTATTTGAGACCAATCAACCGAAGTGTCTATATGTAAAATGATTTATGCCGATTCCATGCAACATGCTCAATTTGTATTGGCTGGAAGACTTGGGGGCGGGGGGGGGGGAGAAGAGGGAAGGAAAGAGAGGAAATAAAGGGTTAGATACATTGTTTCAACTAGCATACTACATGGCACATGTGTTGAATTAATGGGCTAAACTTATCTCTGGTATGACTCCAATGAAGTAACAGAGTTATTACAGGGATGGAGGAATTCGGACCACTTAGTTTATAGGCAGAACACTACTTCGGAGCTGTTGCAGACTGCCGCTTCAGGAAATTGGTTAGACTGCTTTTTCAAGCTTTAGTTACTTGTAATTTTGTTGTTGTTGTTCTTAAAAAACAAACAAAAGCCCTTAGGAAATCCCAAGGGGGCTGCACTGCCATCTTTTGCTATACAACAAATTCCCTGTGTTCAGTAAGGCAGTATTAATGCCTTTATGATCATTTTAACTAATTTTTCAGACTACTAAGCAGATCTCATTATCTTATTATTTTGGATATTCTGGAGGGCTGCAGTGTGACATTTCAGTCTCCAGTTATGAGCTAGCTGGTCCTTCGATCTGGGTTTGCCACATGACCTTGTTCACTCATCTGAGCAAAAAGGACTCAGATGATCCTTATGGAATGGGAAATCAAAGGCATTCAATTTCACACTTTTGAAACCAAACACAGAAATGCAGCAACAGCCAAGCTCCTATCTTCCCTTGGAAATTGGATGGTTAAGTGTTTCGACTGGCAGTTTTTAGAGAGGAACAAGAGACAAAGAGAAAGTGTTGCAATGATAGCATTAATACCTCCGCTGATCAGTTTGTACAGCTGCTGAAAAACTGTTAGTTATGAGGGGCTGAGATTTCACTGAACATTTAGAGTAGCAGCCAACAACTGCTACATAAAAGGGCAAAATTCACCCACTGTGCAGAGATCTAGCACAAGGCCTGTACATCACTTATCTCCCAATTAAGTCATATAGGCCTGTTGCTGGCTCTCTGCACAGGGCTGAATTTTGGGCTTTTGACTGAAACTCCCACAATTCCAGCAGGTGTGCCACAATACACAGCAAAAAAGTTCCCATAACACAATGAGCCTGCAGCTGATGTGGAGGGCACTGTTACCTATCCACTAGGTTTTTAGTGATACAGCACGCTGTTGTGCGGACACACGCATCGAGGGAGGCACTGGCACAAGCGGTACAGTGTGAACTCTCTCTGCCGAAATTTTTTTTGATTGCATTAGATCAACAAACCTTATACCAGTGCAACTGCCACGTAGACAAGCTCTTCAGCCCCACTGCAGCAAAACATTTGAACAAGGTCTTGAGTCCATTCCCCCTTCAGCAAAAGCACTTAAGCACGTGCATAAGCTATTAGCCTAAAGTTAAGCATATACTTAAATGCTTTTCTGAACAGGGAGAGGAGAGAAAATGCTCAGCAGATAACTGGGTAGAGAAGGTTGAAATAGCATGAAGAACAAATGCGACACTATATAAATTTAACCCAACAGATCCAGGTTAAGGGGTTTTTTTGAAATTACAGAAAGGTTCTAAGTGAATTTTAGATATGGGGAATCATGCTTGGTTATTCCTTGGAAATCCAGGTAGCAGGTATACCATGAAACACCATACTGTGAACTTCTCTTCTCACCCCTATCACTGCTGCCAGCCTCACCTGATGGAGACATGCCAATCCCGTGGAGAAAAACACAGAAATTGGGCTTGTTTTTTGGCTTAATTGGCTTGTGAGTTGCTTGTTGGCTAGTTTTTGGCTTGTAGCTTGTTGCCTTTTTTTTGGGGGGGGGATCGGCTCCCAGCAAGCGGGGGTGGGGGGGAGGAAAGAGAGAGTCAGGGGTGCACAGCAAGCCCTCCACTGTCCCAAACTGCATGCCAGGGGGACTTAGTCACAGGGTGTTGGGTTCTTAGGGATTAGCTTGTTTTTAAGTGGGATTAGCTTGATTTTTGAAAGTTGGGGTGCTTATTTACCCCGTGAAAGCTGGCAATTGTGAGAGGCCAGAAGTTGAATGGAGCATGGAAACTAAAATTAATATTTTCAAACCCGGATGCTGAAAGTAAGGGTATTAAAGTCATTTTTAGGCACAAATATATTTTTAAAACCCCCTGATTTTCAGAAGAGTTGAGCATGCACAAAGCCCACCAAAAGTCAATGGGAGCTGGAGGGCGCTCAGCGCCTTTTGAAAAATCAGTCTGGTTAAATATGGATTTAGTAGCCCAATGTTAAGCACCCAGGATTGAAAATTTCAGCTTGAGCTCCCCTCTCATCCACAGGGATTGTTCCTTCAGGGCAAGTTTGAGGCATGTTGGTATGGGTACAAAAAAAGGGAAGGTTGTATTTCTCTTTGGTCCCATTGTATTTTGTCTTACAGATAAGGAGGTAACTTCAGTCGCTAGGACTGTCTCTTTGCATCACTGTGAAATTCACTAAAGAAAGGTGTGGGGTGAAAAAGTGTATCCCTGCCACCTGTCCAGACTCAGCGGGTTTCAACTTGCATAACCCTCTGCTCTTAATGTAATGGAACTGATTTAGCCTTATTACCACCTTCTAGCAATTCTCCAACCCACTTCCATGCTACCCTTAACAGTATGATAACCCATGCTGATAGAGGGCTCTCTCCAATCCATTACATGCTGATCTAGTGAATGGGAACAGGCTGGACCTACTTGTAGCCTGAACCCTTTTGTGCATCAGATGCCACTAGTCTTATCTGTTACTCAAAAAGCAACAAGCAGCAGCAGACAGCTAGCAAGCTGGCTAAATATGCAGGAAACGTTATCACTACCTAGCTGCGCCTCACGTGTGCCCAATAGTTTTGGCTGGGATAATGAATTTGCAGAATAAATCAATGTTGTCTAGACTGACACTGAAGCAAAAATTCTTCTCGTCTGCATTTAGATGAATGTTCAAACCTAATCAAAACAATGGGCGACATTCACCATTGCGAACAGGACCTGCCCAAGAGCTTTGAACTACTTAAGCCCTAACACATACCCCATATCTGGGTAGAACTTAGGTGGTGTCCAGCAAGCTGACTAAATGGGGGCACATTTCACCCTTTTGAAAAGGGATGGGTCAGTGCAACAAAACAAAATTAATCTCCTCACAGGACAACAGGCTGGGAACTTGCTGCTTTATATAATTGCATCACAACAGCATGGCAGGGAAAACTCCCATTGATTAACAGGAAGTGGGGGGGAGCAAAAGAGAAAAGAAATAGCTGCATAAGAACAGCCATATTGGGTCAGACCAAAGGTCCATCTAGCCCAGTATCTGTTCTTCCAATAGTGGCCAATGCCAGGTGCCCCAGAGGGAATGAACAGAACAGGTAATCATCAAGTGATTATCCCCTGTCGCCCATTCCCTGCTTCTGGCAAACAGAGGCTAGGGACACCATCCCTGCCTATCCTGGCTAATAACCATTGATGGACCTGTCCACCATGAACTTAGTTTTTTTTTTTTTTAACCCTGTTACAGTCTTGGCCTTCACAACATCCTTAGGCAAAGAATTCCACAGGCTGACTATACATTGTGTGAAGAAATACTTCCTTTTCTTTGTCTTAAACCTGCTGCCTATGAATTTCATTTGGTGATCCCTAGTTCTTGTGGTATGAGAAGGAGTTAAGGAAGTGTTATTTTTTACTTTCTCCACACCAGTAATGATTTTATAGACCTCTTTCATATTCCCACTTTAGTCATCTCTTTTCCAAGCTGAAAAGTCCCAGTGTTATTAACCTCCCCTCATATGGAAGCCATTCCATACCGCTAATCATTTTTGTTGCCCTTTTCGGAACCTTTTCCCAATTGCAATATATCTTTTTTGAGATGGGGCGTTTTTGACGGCCGCTGCAGATTGAGTGGATGTTTTCCAAGAACTATCCCCAATGACTCCAAGATCTTTCTTGAGTGGTAACAGATAATTTAGACCCCATCATTTTGTGTGTGTAGTTGGAATGATGTTTTCCCATGTGCATGACTTTGCATTTAGCAACAATGAATTTCATCTGCTATTTTGTTGCCCAATCACCCAGTTTTGTGAGCCCTTTGTCACTTTTCGTAGTCTGGACTTATCTAGGAGTCATTTTGTATCACTTGCAAATGTTGTCACTTCACTGTTGACTTCTTTTTCCAGATAATTTTGAAGATATTAAATAGTACTGGTCCCAGTACAGACCCCTGGGGGACACCACTATTTACCTCTCTCCATTCTGAGAAATGACCATTTCTACCCTTTGTTTCCCATCTTTTAACCAGTTACCAACCCATGAGAGAACCTTCCCTCTTATTCCATGACAGCTTGCTTTGCTTAGGAGCGGTCAGTGAGGGACCTTGTCAAAGGCTTTCTAAAAATTTAAGTACACTATATCTCCTACACCTTGTCCACATGCTTGTTGACCCCCCCAAACTCTAACCCCCCCTGTTAGGGGAGGCTAGCTCCTGGTTCTGCCCCTTCCACCCCCCTCTCCTCACAACCAAAGCCCCAAGACCCCTTGCCCCTGCCCTGCGACAGGAGGAGCCCTAAGCGCCCTCCTCTCAGCCGGAGGAGCACTGGGCTGGCTGAAGCCTCAAACCTCCACCCCCACCCGCAGGTGCCCAGGCCAGCCGCAGCCACACCTCCCCTCCCCAGACCCTAAACTGTGGCAGGGAAAAACCTCTCACTCTTGTCTGAAGACACTTTTGATATGCCCCATGCAGGTTCTGGGGTGGCTGAGGAGGCAGTATGTGCTATTCAGCTTCCTGGGTTCATCAGTAATCTCCCTGGAGTCCCTGATGAACCCAGGAAGCTGAATAGAAGATACCACCTCTTCAGCTGCCCTGGAACCTGCATGAGGCATAATAAAACAAGAACTTCCCCCCCCCCCCCCCAAACTCCACAATCAGAGGTCTAGCAGCAGCACCAGGGGAGGCAGGGCCTCCCCTGGCCTATTATACCCACCACCCATGTTGGAGAGGCATGGCTTCCCTTTACAAAAACCATGTTGACTCTTCCCCAACAAATTACGTTCGCCTGTGCATCTGACAATTCTGTTCTTTACTACAGTACCGGGCAAAGTGGTTGAAACTAAAGTTCAGCTTTACTAACCTATAATTGTCAGGATCACTTCTGGAGCCTCTTTTTAAAACTGGCATCACATTAGCTACCCTCCAGTCATCTGGTATAGAAGCTGATTTAGAGGTCAGGTTACATACCACAGTTGGTAGTTCTGCATCCCATAATAATCTGTGTAACCCAGTTAACTGGGTTCACCATACACTTCACTGTACACCCATTGGTAGCACCACCTTATGCAGCTCCATTCACTGTAGTATGAGTACACCAAGCATCAGTCCTGTAACTCATCGTGAGCAGTCCCTGAAACATGGCGTTTGCTCCTCTCCGCTTTCGTTCCTGCCATTTGGTACTGAATTGTTCAGAACTGAATGCAATACTTTAAATGTCATCTCATGAGTGCAAGGACTATCCCCATACTGGTTCAAGAGCAGCACTGGGGTTTAGTACTTTTATGAAAAAAAGAAATAGCTGATAGCACTAGATTTGTTTCTTTGGACGACAGCCATACATTCTCAAAGGTCTGTTTTCTTTACGGAGACTTGAGATGTTTTCCACATTTTAGTCTTTTCAAACAAAGCCTCTCCCAAGTGCCTTATTGCTGTTATTTATTTATTTCTCCTTGCCTGTTCTAACCAGTCAGGAAACTGTTTTCCTCAGTCCCAAGAGAAAATCCTCCAAAGCTAATGACCCTGCCAGAGGTTCATTTGTTGCCGTAAAATGTCAGACAAGGTACTTTAAGGCAGTGGAACTGGCTGGAGAATGTGGCTCTACATTATTATTTAGAAAAAGAATTAAAGGTAGGTCTGTCAATTCCATGCATTTAAATGTCATTCTTGTCCGTTTCTGGGAGTTTTATGTCAGGTTGAATATAACAGGGACTCCAATAGTAGGAGCTAATGGCACTGATTCTGCAGCTAAGTACCATTTTCCAGGGATGATGTGGCAATGCAGACAGATTTGCTGAAAAAGCCACAGGATTAAAGAATTATATAAAAAATAACCATGTCTTGTGGGGGGGGATCTCAGCCAGCTCCAGTGCAATTGCAGGTGTGGCCAACTAATGACTTGATTGATACAGAAACAAAAACATCTACCCAAATACCCATACATATATCTCACAAGCAGATCTTCTGTATGCACATGCTCATCCATACCTGCCTCCAAAAATATATGCTCACACATACTGCTGTCTTTAGGATGTGGTTTAAAATCCAGGTCTTTACCACCCAGGGTTAAGTATCTCATGGCACTTTCTGCAAGCGTAGGAATGTGTTAATGCTGGCGACCTATGTTATATATTTGTTTAATTGCTAAAGTCAGTCTGTGTCCTGTTTGTGTTTTTATTCATTAGGTGCTAGATTCACCCCTAAGTATCAGCATGTCACGGCACGGTCTCAGAGAGCCACAATTCCTCCCCTGCACCCATATCTGGGGAGCTATGCCAGCAAGTTATAGAAGTGGAGCCAAGACTCTGCCCATTCTTCATCCCATCTCCATGCACTTGCTTCAAGGGGGATGTATCGGAAAAAGCAGGGAGTGTCCCAGACACAAGGTCATGGTAGGTCTTAGCTAACCTGGGGGGGGGGATGAGCAAGGCCTTAGTTACCCTTACTTTCCTACAACAAGGCCACAGTCTACAAAAATCATCCTCCCCCCGTTTCTATTGTAGACAAAAAACTGGAAGAATTATACCAAACGGCTGGAATTTTCCAAAGAGCATAAAGGGAATTTGGCTTCCATCTCCTACTGAATTTTAAGGGGATTTGAGTTCCTAATCCCCATTAGGTTCCTTTGAAAAGCCCAACCAAAACCAGAACCTTTAAGAGAATTTCTCTTGTTGCCCTCATCTTGAGCTCCCTAAATGCACTTTTCAGTCCAGCGTGATGGTAATTTTTGAGACCACGCTGGCCTGTCCCATCTCACTTACCTTGAAAAGGAATAAGAAGACTATCCTGAAGAAATGAATTTGTCTCCGGCTTTGTTCAACCTTTACGATGTTGCGGACATTTTCAATAACCCCAACGAATTATCTGTATTAATAAAAGTAATTCTTAATTGCAGTTTACAATTTAATATTTCATGGGATGACCCAAATGGTGTTCATTTTTAGAAAGACTCAGTCTGGAGCCATAATGGCCTTGGTTCAATATACATAAAAATTCTCCCTCTATCTTACAGGCCCTGTTTGGGACGGGCAGGGTGACCAGCTGTATCATTGTATGTAACAAAACCACATCAGGAGCTAGCGTAGTCAGAGGAGAGATTATGCTTTCATTAGTGGTTTGAAAAGGAAGCAGTTAGACTCGAGCACCAAAAGGGATTTATTTATTTATGTAATTAAGGAAAGAAAAATGCTGGAACCCAACTCTATCCCCAGTGAAACTCAATCGCCTTCAATAGAGCTACAGGAAGGATTAATTTTCCATTAATTGTCACTTTCTCCATGGCATTTACTCACTAGGGACCTGATCCAAAAAAAAAAAAAAAAAAAAATCAATAGAAAGTCTTCCATTGACTTAAATGGGCATTGCATCAAGCCCTGGATTTGTCAAACTTGCCTGGTTCAGGTTCCTCACAAGACAAAAAACTTGGGCACTCCCATGACTTCCCCATCTCTTGTCTAAGAGGAGCTATTCACTCAAGTCAGAGGAATAAGGGGGAGGCTCCCCTCCCCTATCTATATAGTGGACAGAATTCTGGATCCAGATACCCCTGAACTTGGCAGTTCTTCTCTATCCACATCTGAATTTTGCTACTTGTGTTATGTCCGGAGTGAAGGAACATAACAGAAGTAAGGTCGTAATTACATTTCTGGGCATTGCATGCAAGTCTAATGTGTTAATAAAAAAGTAATCGCACCTTCTTTGTTTCACCAGGTTTGGCTTAATTACATGGCAGTTGTATTTCTTTCTGCACTTATTCACTCTCAGCAAGAGCTCTCCTTACCATCTGCTGATATTTAATTAATATACACTAAATGTCCTACTATATTATTAAATCTCATTTAGAAACTTTGTTGGTATGCCGATCCAGGGGAGATGAAAAAGGACCTCCGTCCTAGTGTTAAATTTAAAAAAAAAGGGGTTTGTTAATTAACAAGAGGGAATGAGCGGGGGGTTGGGGGAGGCACGGGAGACACGGACAGTTTCTTCAAGAATAGGATAGAAGGGAAGGAGAATTCCTAGAGCTCTGTGTGCGGATGTGAGTTATCCAGTCCTGTCCTGAATTCTTGAAAGATTTTACAAAGCTGCCATGAAGACAACTGAATCAATTTCACAGTTGTGTCTTGCTGTGTAAATTGGCATGCATACATGGCCATATCGGACAAAACACTATAGCTATCTCAGTCCCAATGCACTCTCAGTACCATGTACAGTGATCACCAACACAGACCATCACCAAGGATTGAACTCAGGAGGACTTTCAGTACTAAAAGCATAAGCCTCTGTCATACATAAAGTAGTAACTTCCCTCTAGCTGTAGTAGACCCACATTCTCTGCGGGTGAGCCACCAGAAGGAGCCACAAAGTTACACCTGTGCTGTAAGACAAGAATTGAAGTGAAAGGTTGTCAGGATAAAGGGTTTCATTCTTCAAGGCATCTCCTCTGACACAGCCTTCAAAAGTCTAATTTCCCTCTCCAAAAAAATACCACCAGTGAGATGTGTTAATTTCATTATAATAGCAGCACAGCTAAAATATGCCACTCCTCTATAAAAAGGGAGATCAAATACAGGTGTGTGTCAGGTTTGCCCAAACCTCATGCCTTAGGGAATAAACACAATGACTGAGATTTTCAACTCCGCCTCAGAGATTTGGGGATCCAAAATTACTTGGGCGGCTTTGAAAAAATGCACAATCTCCTCCAGCTTCCCGAAGCGTAAAAAGTAAAAGATTAAAACTCATGGCCACCTACCTAGACACCACCTCCCCAAACACCAAACACACAAAGCAACGATGCATGCTACTCATTAGGTTTGGTGTATCAGAGACTTAATAGGTCTTTCCTATCCTTAATACTTCTGTTAAATTTTTTTTAAAAAAGGTACCTTAAATTCTTATTGCCCACTTCACAACTTCTTCCATTTCAGGTGTAAACTGAAATGTTTGCTGTGCCTTGTAATCAGCTACATACTTCTCAAAAAGCAGAACAGGGAAAGGGGAGTGAGCAAGGGTGTAACTTGGGAATAGGGCGCTGGGCCAAGAGCAAAGCTCAAACGTCAAAAAGTAGATATTGGTCATTGCCAGTGGAATGATGGAGGATATAGAGGACCAATGTTTTGCTAAAATATAGCTAAAGATATCATCCTGGAAGAGCAGCCTTTAACCCAATACTCCTCAAGCCAACAGTCTACACTAACTGCTTACATTGATGAAAGTTACATTGCTCAGAGGTGTGGAAAAATACACCCTTCTGAGCAACATAACTTACAATCGACTTAAAGTGGCGACTACACCATGCTAGGTTGTAGTCAGGAGAGCATCTCCCGCTGGCATAGCTTCCGCCTCTCATTGAGGTGGAGTAATTAGGTCAACAGGAAAGCGCTCTCCCATCAATGTAACGCATCTTCACCTGATGTGCTGCAGCTAGACCGATTTAGTGCGGTAGTGAAGACAAGCCCTTACTATCTTCAATGAGTCCTTCAAATGGAAAGACTTCCACCAGCCACTTCTTTCCATCTGTTCCCCCATCCAACACTGAATTGCCTCTTTGCATCCCTGATACAGGTTAGATGCTGTCAGACTCAGGTCATTAATATGCCCTGTCTCCAGTTGAGAGAAGAGATAGATTAAGTCAGCAAACAGGAGTGACTGAAGAAATGTGATACTGAATTTGAGAGCTTGTCCTGCTCTCTCACTGAAGTTAAATAAATAAATAAAATGTTATTCACAGCATGCTACCCAAGATCTGCTTTTTCCACTCCCCATAATTCAGGTTACTCTTCATTTCTCCAAATCACTTGCATCTGGGAATCACTGTGTTGCAAATCCAAAGGAATTATCTATTTTTTCCCCCAGTTGCCTGCATCTAATGATGCCCATTAAGGACCAAAGCTGATGGAGAGATTTTTTTTTTGTTATTCAGCCTAACATTAAATCTGCTCAACAAAATTCTTTTCAATATATACAGGTTACTACCAATGGTGCAGCTGCCATCAAGGGCAAACTATATACGCTGAACAAACTGCCAAACACACATGGATTAAACAAAAAAAGTTCTAAACTTTTTTAATCCAACTTTTAAATAGTTGGAAATATTTGCAAAATTAGGTACAGTGGAAACTGAAAAGATCAGTACAACACACAAAAACACAAAACAAAATGAAGGACATTTAAAAATGCATCAACCCAACAAGCTCCCAGGGCAGTGAGGCAATGGATAATAATTTGTTCTAATGTGGAACTTCTTACATGGACTTCTGGACTAGCAGGCACCAATTCTATCGTGCTTCGTGTCCTCAGTACCAACTTTGATGCACCCGGGGTGAAATCCTAACCATCTTTGCAATCTTGGCAAGACTCCAATTGACTTCAATGGGACCAGGATCACACCCCTTGCCAACCTAGAACATGAATATTATTTGCAGCTGGCTCTTTGGGGCAAGCCTTTCATACAAGACTATAAAAAACTGGAAACTAAGAAGCACAAGTGCATCTGATTTTCAATAGGACTTGTATTCCTATATCACTTAGGCACCTTCAAAAATCCTCCCTGATGTATAGTAATATTAAATATCCCATGGCCATTGTTATAGAGGGATTTCTCCACCACCGTCTTTAGTTAAAATTTTGCCTCATCAGCATTGTGCAGCTTCCTGTGCAGCCAGACTGCCAACTTCCACCCTCCACGTGGCTGCGTCTCAGAAGGAAGTGAAAGGTTTTTGGAAATTATATGTGCTTTGATCCTGCAAATCACATCTGCATAGGCAGACCCTTGCAGTTCCATGGAGCTCCTTGCAGGCACAAGGGTCTAATCCACGCAGATCTTAATGCCGAAGAAGGGCTGTAGTTTGCCATGTGCTTTGGGGTGAAATTGCTAAAACAATGCAAGGTATGTTTTTATAGGCAAAATATTCTGTTGAATAGAGCAGAAAGAACACGGACATGATGCCTATCCAGCAATTATCCCACTCATGCAAACTGGGACAATTGCAGGGATTATAATTTGCAATATTTGTACTTCATGGGTCTGATCCCAGACCCATTAAAATCAGTAGAAAGGTTCTGATCAGCCCCTCTCTGCATTCTCCTCTGCTTCTTTTACCATCACATCTTAACTTTTAATAAAAATGTATTTTTAAAAGAGGGAGGAATTTCATAATTAGAATTATTCAGTGCATTTTATGAGGACTATTGTAATTAGATACACCTGTTAAAAGTTAAACTACCAAGCGGCAGCTTTGATGCAAAACTTAATAGCCTCTCAGACCGTGATAATCAATTACTAGATTTTCAAAAAATGATCATACTGGAAGAGCACTGCCTTGTTTGCACAGCTTTGGCCAATCAGCAGTGGCTGCAACAGCTCATTCAACTGAAAGCTGCTTAACCTTAGAGGGATATTTTACAGTCTTACCTGTGCAAGATTGCTTCAGAGCCAGTTTATAGATAGAGACAGCTTCTGCACTCCCGAGGCAAATTAAAAATGAAATCCATGAAGAATTGACAGGCAACTTCCTAGAACTCTGAACAACTCTAATTATGTTACAATACCTTTCATGGCTTACACAAAATAATCTCTCTGAGATTTGCGGACTCCAGGCTTGGTAGAATTTCCCTGAAGAGCTTCACTTGATATGCTCTGGAAGTCTCCTTCATTGCACATTAATGCAGGAAACAGTTGTCAGGTTTTGTACTGCTTAATTCATTACTTTGTTTTACTTATACACCTCCCCGTCCCGAGTAATATGGAAATGTTTCATTTTCAAATTTAAAGCCTGAATATTATTCTGTATTCAAGTCAGTAAGTGTGCATTAATGCTAGAGAAAGAAAATCTTAGTGTACAAAAATATGGGGCCACTAATTAAGAGTGAACTCCTGCTGATATCAGAGTTCTGTGAAGAAATTGAAATAAATGAGAGAAAGGCTAGTGCAATATTTAGGACACTGGGCTGGGACTCAGGAGATGTCGCTTCAGTTCCTGAAACTGCTACTGGTTAACTGTGTGACCTTGGGCAAGTCATTTTTAAAAGTTACCTTTCCAAGTGATTCAAACATTGAGGAGCCTAGGCCCCATTGACATTCAATGATGCTTTGGCTCTTATGGGTTGGATTCCCGGAGGTACTTGCACCCCTACCTCCTATTGATTTCATATACCTCCAAGTCTCAGCCTGTGTGCTTGAGTTGCTTTTGAAAATGGGACTTTGGTGCCTAAATCTCTAAAAGGTCTGTCTACATTGCAATCAGGAGGCAAGACTGCAGCATGTGTAGGTACACCTGAGTTAGCTTTGATTGAACTAGCTCACTAAAAATAGCAGCATAGCTGCAGTTGCATGGGCAGTGGCATGATTTAGCTGCCTGAGTATAATCCTGCCCAAGACCTGGGGAACATACTTGGGAGGCTAACCCAGGGCTACACTGCTACTTTCAGTGAGCTCTCTCCAAAGCTACCACAAGTATGCCTTTATATGCTCCATCATGCCTCCCAATTGGTGTGTAAACATACCCCCAGGAACTTTTGAAAACGCTAGCCTTAATCTCTCTGGTCCTCAGTTCACCATTTGTAAATTGGAAGAAAATAAATATTATTCCCACTCAGTCTTTATTTAGATTTCAGGTGAAGTGGGGAAGGGACTGTCTGACTGTCTGTTTGTAATGTTTAGTACAATCTTGTTTGGGAGCTCTAGGAAAATAATTCTGCTTCCAAATAGCATTTAGGGACCTTCTATTCCCTCCCCACCCCCCCATAAACAAAGACATATGCATGAAAAACAGCAACAGACAAATTCTACTCTCAGTCCTGATCTACAGTAAGAAGTTAGGTTGATCCAGCTATGTTTCCTAGAGGAGTGAAAAACCCACACCCCTGAGCACTGTAATTAAGCCAACCTAACCGCCCACGTATATAGCGCTAGGTCAACAGAAGAATTTCCGATCGACCTAGCTACAGCCTCTTGGGGAGTGGATTACCTACCCGACAGGAGTACTCTTTCCATATTCATGGGTAGCATTTCCACTGATGCACTACAGCAGCCCAGTCCCACTAACGTAACTTCACGGAAGTGAGGAAACTGACGTACAGAGAGATCAAGTGATTTGTCAAAAGTCACATACGGAATTAGCAGCAGCTCTCATGAGGTCCAGTGCACTGCCTGATCCACAAGCCCATCTTCAATGAGAATTGGGTACCAGAGTTCATCTACATTGTCTGTTCATTCTTCTGCCTGACATTAGGGGAATTCTATCCACTGGTCCTTGGGCAGCCACTGCTGCTGTCAATGGGATTTTGAGGGTGTGCAAGGACTGCAGGATAGCGTGCAGGATCTTCGCTGTTAAGATATTACAAGCATCACCATGGCAAACGGTTACGATATCATAAAGGCCTCTTTGTGACAATAGGAGCTGCAAGGGCAGAAGTTACACTGCAACAAGAATCCTGTTTTCATGGTATTGTCTCTAGGGAACCTGAGAGAAAGGTAGGGGTTGGCAGTAGGGGGGAAGAGAGGAAATCACTATCTAAGCAGAACTGTGTTTAACAAGACTGTTTTTCAAAGAGGTCTATGGGGAGTCAGTCCATATTTAATACTTGTTGCATAATTTTTTTTTATTTTGATTTTCCACAGCCATTTTCATTTATCAACAATCTAGTTAAAAGCTGCTGGGTTGCTCTACTTCTAATCTCAATGCCATTAAACTGATTATTCTTATTTCTTTTCTTAGTACTAAATAAATACCTAAAATTATAATGGGTGACGTTAAACCTCAGGAACCTGGCATTTTCCATTCAGCCTGCCAAATACATTGCCCCTCCAGATTATCTCGGCCCTGGTGAGTAACCCGCCTCCTCTTTATTCCTGTGCTGGGCAGTCTGCTCTGCCAGTGTGCCTCAGTCCTGTCCTGTAGCCTGTGACTCATTCAGCTCAGGCACACGCAATATAAAATAGCTGTGCCATTATCACATTTAATGCTGTGCCAAAACTTCCCTGTGCCAAAAAAGCCAGGGTGTTTAATAACTAACCTTTCACGATGCAGTGGTAAAACAAAAATAAAAATTCTTGCTATATTTCACAGGCTTCCTTATTTGCTTCCACAAGGATCACTAGTTCCCACTGATTACTTTAAAAAAATATCTTGATTTAATTATCTAATATGAAGGAAGGGATGAGGATTAGCTACTGATTAAAAGGTTTACAGAAAATAGATATGATTAAGTGGAATAATCCTCTGGAAACCAAAAGGCTCCATCAGATAAAGTTTACCATGTGGATTGCACCCAAGTAATCAGCAAAGCTTCCTACATAATTTTGCCAAGAGTCCAGACTTATGGGGGAATTCAATGAGATTTGACCTGCACTCTTGTAATAGGATAGTCTGGAGTGAAAAACAAAATTCTCTGTAATGTTCTCTCCTACTTTTTAATGAGGCAGAACAAACACTCAAGGATTTATGCAACTGGATTTATGATGCAGAACTTTTCATGAGGTATTTTATTCATTAATCTTATTTACCAACCCAGTGAACAGCTGCCCTCTAGGTTGCCCTGTTCCCATTTTAATAGTAGACTCACAGTCAAGATAAAGAAAGTGTGCAGTTTCTGTTTCCATATTTCCATCATTATT
This sequence comes from Natator depressus, assembly GCF_965152275.1. Lineage (NCBI taxonomy): Eukaryota > Metazoa > Chordata > Testudines > Cheloniidae > Natator > Natator depressus. The sequence continues at coordinate 3,835,764 of NC_134259.1, forward strand.
CTGAACTAGCAGACTGATGCCTTGGAGTGTGTTCCATGGCAAAAATGCAGCCCTATAGCCCCAAAAGCCTCTCCGTTCAGACACTTTCGTAAAACCAAAGGATGAAAGCCCAGAATTTCAAATAAAACTGGATGGCTGAGTTGCCGTACTGACCTTTACTCTGGTTCAATCCATCCCATGTACTGGGAAACCAAAAGTTGTAACCATCGGATGACTGTTTGGTGCTGTGTGAGAAACTGGTGTTCCAGTTCCCAGAGAACAAATGCCCCCCCCTATACAAAACTCACTAGCACATTATTAATTGTGTTACTGGAGCAGCTTGTGATGGGTTACCTCTGAGCCTGCTTAAACCTGAGGTCATCCCCTAACCAGAGCACAAAAGGAGTTGAGGCAAGACCTACAGGTAACTGATTGGCTGAACTCTAGTTGAATGGCATGGGGCCTATCTACAGGGGAAGATCCATCCAGGTGAACACAAGGCAGGTATAGAGGCTCCTCGAGGACCAGTGTCTCCAGTCTATTCAACAGTAATGCTTGGCTGGGAACACTCCCATTGCCCATAGTTTCAACAAACTGCTTCTGCTCCAGCCTATACCCAGAAATCCTGACAGATCTAGAGGCCCCGATCAAGATCTGGGCCACTTTGTGCTGGGCACTACACAACCACATGGTAAGAGACAGTCCCTGCCCTAAAGAATTTACAGTCTAAATAGGCAAGACAAGACATGGTGGGAGACAAAAAAATCATTATCTTTTTACACATGGGGAACTGAGCCTTAAGTGAATTGTCCAAGGACAGCTAGGAAATCTGGCAGGAAAAGACACTTGGGCTCAAGAAATCAGAGTTCAATCCAGTGCCTTAAAAAGATTCACCTTCCATGTCTGTAACTATTTGGCCCTACTTGGATACAGAGAGAGGCCTTGGACTGAATGGGATTTAGAAGCCAAAAACCCATTGACAATGGGACTTAGGCTCTTAAGAGCCTAAATCACTTGAAAATACGCAGGCTCCTAAATTAGGCAAACATTTCAACACTGAGTACAGCTTTAAAAATGTGGGCCTCACGGTCTACAGGACCCGCCTTGCTGCATAAGATGCCAGTTCAAATCCATCAGTTATTAATCCTGGCCAAGGCCTTAAAGATCTTGTAAGAGCACCAATGGGTCCCTCGAGAAATGGGGGCAATGGTATTTGAATATATTCAGAGAGTCAGACAGACAACCAGCTTCTCTGTCACTGTGCAAACACTTTAAGCCGTGAGGGATGCTCAAGAACAGCAACAGTTCAGTAGCAGGCTGGAATCCCTGGATTCAGCATTCCATTCCCACTGCTGTAATTATGAACCAGGGTTGGAGGTGGTTAGACCCACACTGGGTCTGAAATTCAGAGTGGCTTAAGGTTACTGACTGAGTACTGCTCAGGATCAAAAGTTCAGTCTACATAAAAAAAACCCTGATAATTCCAGGAGCCTCTAGTACCTCTCACACTTGAGGATCAGATTAAATTAAGGCTCCCCCTCTGGATTCAGGACCAGGGCCTTTAGAAAAAAAAATAAATAAATAAAATAAATAAAGGAGAGACTCCTGCTACAGCAGAATCCCTGCTAGCTTTTACACTGACCCCAGTGGTTGCTGGAACAGAACTGGCAGTTTAGTAAGTTCTTTAGGACCAATTCATCTTCTGTCTCAGAATGGAAGATTCATACATTAAAATTTCACTCACTTTGCACTGGTATAGAACAGTGACTCTCAACCAAGGGAACATGTACCCCTGGGGGCATGCAGAGGTCTTCCGGGGGCACACCAACTCATCTGATATTTGCTTAGTTTTACAACAGGCTACATAAAAAGCACTAGTGAAGTCAGTAGAAACTAAACTTTCACACAGACAATGACTTGTTTATACTGCTCTGTATATGACACACCGAAATGTAAATAAATCAATTGGAATATAAATATTGTATTTTATAGTTGTATGGTAAAAATGAGAAAGCAAGTATTTTTTTTTCCAGTAGCAGTGTGCTGAAACGTTTTTATTTTTAGGTCTGATTTTGTAAGCAAGTAGTTTAAGTGAGGTGAAATGTGGGGGTAGCAAGACAAATCAGACTGCTGAAAGGGGTACAGTTGGCCGGAAAGGTTGAGAACTACTGGTGTAGAGTACTATGCAAGGCAATGGTGAATCAGACACATGGAGCACTGACATGATCAATAAAGTTCATTTGAGACAATGTTTTTGTTTAAGCCAGAGGTTCTCAAACTTTTTCATTGTGAAGACCACACCTTAACATAGAGATTGTGTCATGGGCCCTGGAGTACAGTTGGCCACCACCTAAACACTCCGTTGTGGTCAGGGGGGCTTCTGCGGTGCCCTGCCTCTCATACTGGCCCTGTAAGTCATCATAAAGTCTCTCAAGTGCTTACAGCACCCTTTTGGGGGCTGTTTAATACTAAACTCAGTCCTTAAATCACAAAATAATCCAACAAAATCCAAAAATCAAACTCTACCTGAAACTCCCAGTTCCCAGCCACCTCTGGCTTGATCTCAACCCTCTAGCCCTACTTCCAAGCTCATCATCAGCCACAGCCTGGCAGTCCTTTATACTAAGCCACCTGATTCGCCTCACATGAGGCTCCTATTGTAATCAGGGCTGTTTTAGCACCAGGCTCTCCAGCATACAGGCAAGTCACCTTGTGTCTAGACTAGACGAGTAGATTGTGTTTGAAACAAGCTAACATTTTTTTACACACAAGCTATTTTTGGAGCCTAGGACACCTCTCCTGCCATTTATGTCCATTGGGCTTCCTCCCTGCCTGTTCTTGAGAGGGAGCATCCTCTCAGCAGCTGCAGAAAGTGTACACCTGGAAAAAATAACTTAAGAAAGCATCTCTGTTTTACAACTCTCGCTAGTGTAATTCGTGTTTTGTCCTGTCTGGAGAGGGAAAAAATAAGCAAAGTCTCTTTGTTTTTAATTTCCCCCTGAACATGTTGTTCTCCCGCTTGCTACCTTTTCTTCTCTTCCCCATCACCTGCTTCTTTGTTACTTTCCCTGCCAGTTCTGCCATTTACATCCCAGATCATCTGAACCCCACACAGTCTACACCCCTGTAGAACAGGCTTCTCTTTCCTCACAGACTTTAAGGTCAGAAGGGACCACCATGATCATCTAGTCTAACCTTCTGCATATTGCAGGCCACAGAACCTCACTTGAAATATTTCAGAGTAACAGCCGTGTTAGTCTGTATTCGCAAAAAGAAAAGGAGTACTTGGGGCACCTTAGAGACTAACACATTTATTTGAGCATAAGCTTTCGTGAGCTACAGCTCACTTCAACGGATGTAGAATGCAGTGGTGAAAGGAGCTATGGGAACACAAAGCATTGTTACAGAAAAGAAAGATTTTAAAAAGATTTCTGGGATAATTCTACAGTTGGAAGAGAACACAGTACATCTGTGTAGGTTCTTATATTGGGCCCATCATTCTGGTATCTGAGCACTAGAAGAAGAGTACACCCTTATTTCTGAGGCAATGTTGTGTTATCTACACAGAGACACAGTATTGCAGGTTTCAATTTCATAGCTGTTCCAGTATTGTGGAAAAACAAGCAAAGTGCTTCTCAGCAGGAAGGTGCAAGCTTTGAGAAAAATCTGTAATTTGGTAGTTATGAACTGTTATATCCCAAACGCTGGATGTTGATGCCCAATATTTTTCTTTAAAGCATTTCCCCCAGCACAATTGCTACACTACCTGCAAAGGCTTCAAATGCTGATGGCCCAGGAATAAAGCATCCGAGAGACATGTGTCCGTTAGAAAAGCCTTTTTCCGTGACAAAACCTCCTAAGACATTATCTTCTTTAGGATCATTCCCTAATAAAACTGTAAATCAAAAATAAATACAGCAACAACATTTTCCCCACATTTGTCTTGGAAAAAGAGCGAAGCGGAACTGCTCTTCTGGACTACTTAAGTCAGTATTACAGAGATGGTTGCGAATGGTCTGAAAGTGCTTTTACCTACTTAACGGTAATCACTTGTTTTCCTGGCACTTATAAGCTTGGACTGGGCTGTAGCTGAGATTCTGATACAAACCAAAAATGACATCTTGTCAACTAGCAAAGGTATTCTCTTCTCATGCAGACTAGGGCTATATGGGAGTAAGGATGGTCTCTCCGTCTCGAGTACCACACAGTCTTGGAGTCAAATGACTATGGCACAAGAATGGGTGTCATGACAACGGGATTCTATTCCTCTCTCTAGCACAGACTTCTTTAGCAAGACTTTTAGGGCCCAATGCAAGATGCATTAAAGTCATTGGAAGTCTTTCCACTGAGTGTGATGGGTACCAAGAGGCGTGACTAACCTCTATGCCTCATTCTCCTCATCTATTGTCAATACTTTATCCTCTCAACATTCCTTTTAGCTGACAGACTATGGAGCCGCTCACTGTACCTCCAATTAAGTTTGCATTCAGATAACGTTATAGTCCTGCTTTAATGACCTAATCTTGCAGTTTTATAGAATAGTCTTAATGTTTGTAAAGATCCTTAGAGATCCTTGGATGGAAGAAGCTATAGATGAATGAAGTATAACCATTTATCATAGAATCCAAGGATCGGGGAAGAATTCTCTTGGCCAATTGTGCAATGCTACACGTTTTTATCCTAATGCATTACTGTATTAGGATATTTTGTATTCCATTGTAGGAGTCAGGGACACCCTACTGGATAGTCTAATTGTCTGGTACAGTGCGTGAAATCCTATGCAACTAGAGAAACTTCCCTGATTTCCTTGGCTAAGCAAAGAAAACAATATAAAAAGGCATAAAATAAAAGGCCTAAAGTAATCACATGTACTGGCCTCTGTGGAGCAGTTAACACTTTGCACTTCAGATAGAACGCAGCCTGGGGAGTTAACCTGTATGCTGTCATGGGCTAGATGCTTTGAAGTTACACTAAAATTTCAACATCCAAGAAAATTTAAACACAAAAACAGAGGAATTTATCTCCATGCTTTCATTTCCTCTTGCTGTTCCCTGAATCTCTTCTCACTTTGTGGAAAGAATTTGACCCCTGGGTCATTTCTCATGTTTGATTGCTGCCTTCTCCTTCCCTCCCCACTTTAGTTTCTTGAAGCTTTTAAAGGGAAAAATAAAAAGAATATTTTGGTCACCATAGTTGCTCTGCCTGGCAGTCCCATTTTGTGTTCTGGCCTGGCCTATCACAACAAAGCATCATGGGCCTGATCCAAAGTTCATTTAAGCCAATGGAAAGACTCCAAATGATTTCAATAGGCTTTAGATCAGGCCACAACGCCTATAACAAAATGACACCATGGAAGAATGTCCCAGTGTTGTGTTAAGAAGATGGAGATGTGGTCAGCACTACATGGGTCTGACCTGGGTTTTTAATGGAAGATCCCACAGCTCCAGGGTTTTCAAGTGTGGATTTTCTTAACAGGACAGCCATATCTTACATTTTAGACTTCCAGTTTTTGACTTAGGTACATTAAGTGCCCTTTCTATATGCTTAAGGGACAATCTGAGTAGCCAAATCCTGGATTTCATGATCTTATTTATATTGCAGAAGTTCCTAGACAGAACATGGGAAAACGGTTATCATACACACTGTAAGGAGAGTGATCACTTAAGATGAGGTATATCAGCAGGAGAGCAGGTGGGGGGGGGGGGAGAGAAGAGAGAACCTTTTGTAGTGATAATCAAGGTGGGCCATTGCCAGCAGTTAACAGGAACATCTGAGGAGCAGTGGGGGGTGGGGAATAAACATGGGGAAATAGTTTTACTTTGTGTAATGACCCATCCACTCCCAGTCTCTATTCAAACCTAAGTTAATTGTATCCAGTTTGCAAATTAATTCCAATTCAGCAGTCTCTTGTTGGAGTCTGTGTTTGAAGTCTTTTTGTTGTAATATGGAGACCTTTAGGTCTGTAATCAAGTGACCAGAGAGACTGAAGTGTTCTCTGACTGGTTTATGAATGTTATAATTTTTGACATCTGATTTGTGTCCATTTATTCTTTTACGTAGAGACTGTCCAGTTTGGCCAATGTACATGGCAGAGGGGCATTGCTGGCACATGATGGCATATATCACATTGGTAGATGGAAAGCAGTTCTTCGGTCCTCCAGGTTGGATGTTGAGCTGTTGACCAAAAACCTATCCTCAAAAACAAGGTCAGATTACCAAAACACCCCACAAAGTAGCCATTCCAGCAAACAGTGTGACAAAATAAGTCTGTCTTGGCTGAAATGTGGAGTCTTGCTGAAAGCCAAGACCCTGGCAGTTTATGAAAGGCAAAACAAAACTATTAAAGTATGTTTCAGGAACATCAAAAGCAAAGCTGCATAGGTGAAAGAAATGGACTAATATTCCAAGGATTTGGGGATAAGTGAATGTCAATAGCCAGGATCTGACAAAAAGATTTTAAAATGAAAATAAAGAAGTCATAACATATATGGGGAGGCAAGATAGTTACAGAGGGAGCAGTGTTAATTAGGACATCCAAAGCAGACAAAAATCACTGCCTTTCAAGGATAAGCCAGGAAAGACTAATAGAAAAGGAACAGTGACAGGTAAACCACTTTGAAGAGGTGTTAAACAGACCAACACCACTAGAAACTGTTGACTTTGGCAAAGAAATTAAACACCCAGAATTAGACATCAGAACATCTCAAACAAAGAAGTGAAGGGGAATAGAAAAAAAAGCTAAAGTTGGGAAAGCTGCAGATGAAGACCAAGTCAGAGGAAAGTTTTGAACAATTGGTTAAAACAAAACAAAAAAACCACACACACACACCCCTCTTCAAAGTATGGGACCAAAAATTCAACATAGACACTTGTGTCAAACAAGGGTCTCTCTCTCTCTCACCACCAGGCTGTAGAGTCAGTCTCACTCTCACGGTCTCTGGCCAAATGACTATTCAAGTAGTTGAATACAAAACTAGAACAGCTTCAAGAGGAAAGGCAGAGAGGGCAATTCCAGAACACCCTATAGCCTGGTGGATAGGGCACTCAACCGGGAGGGAAAGTCCTGGGATTTCGAGTCCCTGCCACAGAACAGGAATTCAAACTTGAGCCTGCTACATCGCAGCTGAGTGCTCTAAGCATGTGGCTATTAGATATAAAGGGGTCATGGGAGGCAGGGTTGCTTCTGCCTCTTTCTTGCTTGTATGACTATAACCCTTTGTTTTTGTTCTTTGAGGCATTTTTAATCAAAAGAAAACAAACAGTGTTGAATTTTGAACAGAAACCAATTTTTTTAAAAATTACACACACTGATTTGCTGAACATTCCAAGACAATTAGTCTTGGTTCAAGCCAAACTGATGTTTTCTTCCAGAACTTCCAGCAAAAACAAGAAACAACACAAACACACACCAATTCTTCATACATCTGTACATGCAAATAAAGACCAAAAGACTGTCCAGCATAAAAAAAATGTGGAGTTATTGAACAGTTATGGGGGGGGGAATCTAATGAAAGCCCCCCAACTCAAGTATTATTTCAGAAGGCAGAGGAATACAAGAAGAGGGTCAATTTACCATCAGGCTTGGCAGTAACATGCCTGTCAATGGGGATGTCCAGAAGGAAATAATGTCATAAATTGGAAAGCTGGCAGCTACATTTACCAGTTTAAGCAAGATTTGGTCTTTGAAAGTGTACAACAAAGTCCAATCTACAAATCTTCACCTTAAAATGTTATTTCCACTTTAACACATGGATGTGAAAGCTGGAAACCTACCAAAAGGCACAGATGGCGGTCTAAATTCCTTTGAAGAGAAGTAGGTAGTAAAAGGAATTAATCTATAACAGATGCTGAGATTAGTCAGAGTTCAACAATTTTTTTCTCTGAAGTTATTGATAAAAAAGATGGAAATATTTGGAACATGTTGAAAGTGAAGCCAGAGCATCTGCCACAGTAGGTGTGCCATTAGGAACATGTGAAAGGGGCCAACCACAATAATCTGTCCATCAAAAACTACTCAGAGAAGGGGAACTTAGGGGACCCAACAAAGAGGGTATGCAAAAAGTAGCTCAGTAAAGAGATGGCAGAGCCTCGCTTGTGCCCGAGTGACATCTGAAGGCATACTCAGATTGTGCTTCTCATGGTGCAGTCCTATGGGGGTGAGATTTCCAGTAGCATTCAGTGCTGACCTGACTCTACTCCTGCTGAAGTAAATGGTAAAAAAAATATACATCACATTGACTTCAACAGAATCACAGGAGGAGAGTTAAGCCAAAACTGAGCCCTTTGAGAACCCCCAAGCTTACAATCCTTCTCAGGCCAGTTTCTCTCATCATCATCAATCCCAGTTGATAAAAGTCTTCCCTAATTCTATCCATGCTTCATCATAATTCTCATTGGATTCCACAATATGCATTGTCCTTTTGGGATATCCAAAGGAATAGACAATGTATTCTGGTCTCAAAAATTCAACAAGTTTCAATGCACCCAGAGCCCTCGCACGGCAGCATCTGCCTTCCCTAAAGGGTGCGACATTCAGTCCCACCAACCACAAGAACATTGGGTTTCAGTTCCGATTCCCCCAGACTCTCTCGAACCATACCCAACTGCACTCTAACCACTGGGAAAAGGAAAATCCATTACAATACTATTGTGCACATTGTGTGAATTCACCCCCATGACAAGGGCCCAAGCACCACTGAAGTTTCACTACAGTGCTATTTTGAGGACTTAATTGGGATTTCAGGGGCCATGTGCTGACTTTTTATCTATGCCTTGAACAAGTGAAGTGAAGTGGGTGGGAACTTGATCCTACAATAAAAACTGTTCCTATGCAATTGCCAAATTATTGCTGTTTAGTGGCAAGAGTGAGGCCAAAGAGGGAAGTGTACGCTTTGTTATCATGCCAAGCATCATGCTTTTGCCCCTGGGTTCTGACCCTCTTTTGTCCCCACTGTGCACCCAAAGCAAAAGGAGGGGGACGCAGGAAGGTGGAGACTTGCTACCGCCCAGTGCTGAGAACTCACTGGGACTTGATCCAAAGGCTGTTGAAGTTAATAGGAGGTTCCCCCCCATTGACTTCAGTGGGCTTTATCTCATGCCTTTAGCATTAAACTTGGACCCATACTTTGCCTCCTCACATGCACTGGAAGGCAGCAATGCTGCTCATTGAGCGAAACATTGCAGGATTAAGGCCCAAATGTGTATGTTACTATCATACATAGAGTACCAGCTTCATTCGCAAAGCTGGCATGGCACTTAAGTTTTTATGTTGCAAATTAACTAGACATGCTTCACTGCCATAGCTCAGAAAATTGAAGTGAAAAATTCACACTTGAATGTGCAAATCATTTTTTTTATATTTTGCCCCAGACACAGGGCTACGACATTGACAAGCACAGTGTTGCCTGACAAGTATCTTTGAGAACAGGGGAAGACAAAAATACAGGGGTGAGGAGAGGTGGAGAGGGTTAAAAACACATGCAACTCCTCTGTGGTTTATTTTACAAGCTCTTTACTAAAAGACATCTAACATCTCTAGCATGCTCTGCTGATTGGCATTATCTGCAGTGTGTGAGCAGCAGAGCCGGGCAAAGATGGTGCTCTAATTCCATTTCTCCTCCCCCTGCCCACCTTTTCTATTTTCCTTTAGATGGCAACCAACTGTCTTCCCTTTCAAAGAGCATTAAAAGTCGGAAATGTAAGGGAACAGAGAGCTTAGCAGGCTAGCCATTCATTCCCTATGAATCATCTTGCAATTTTAGTCTTACAATTGCAATTATTTTAGTATCTGTTTCGAAAGAAGAAAGTGAATCAGTTCATTCCTTCATAGCTCCCTGTAATTTCAGCTCACTCTTATGCATGAAGCTGACTTGGGTGAAAAGGTTAGAGGAAGATGGATCTCAAGTTTAAGAATTCCCACCCTGCCCCCCGGCCTTCCAGGAAAGGCCAATAAAATGTGCAAAAATCTTATTTGGGTTTCACACAGCTGCAAGCACTTTTTACATTCACGGATAAGACATTGCATTATGTTGAACTATCACCCTAACTTGGTATTCCCTAGAATCCTTTGCCTCTGGCAATCTGAGTCCCTTCTGACTGGATCACAGACTGCTATAAAAAAAAAAAAAAAAAAAAAAAAAAAAAAAAGAGGAAAATAGCTGCCATCAAGAATGGAGATCCTCCTTCCTGCAGGCACCCAGTCAATCTCCACAACGGCCCAAAGATATGGACAGAATGGCTCATCTCTCTGCGTATATCAGCTGTGCCTTTGAACTCTATGTATAATTTTCTTCACACTGAAAGGGATCACTCATAAGTCAGATGAGAAATCAGCAGCATTGGATGCCACGTCCCAAGTTAAATGGCTTGAGCTGCTCGCAATACAGCCCAAGGCAGCTCTTAAATCAAGCCATGTTTGTATCTAGGCTATAATCTGTGTCCCTCTACCCCATCTTCTGTATCTGTACATTAGACACCACAGTTTGCTGCATTATCTGGTGGTCTTTAATGCAGCCACCATCGCATGCGAATGTGGGTATAGTAAGACCCTAAGTAAGGCTGCAGCCAATGTTGCCCACTCATGATTTCATTGAGTCTCACGGTAGTTGTTGTTTTCCTGATGGCCTCAACTCCTGGAAGGAATGAGAGGGGTTTTGTTTTTTAATGAACCTTTAGTTGTCATGGCTGCAGAAGAAAGCTTGAAAACATGATCAGAGAGGAACCTGATCTCTCAGGAACTAGAAGGCAAACAACCCCAAATTTATCATTTTTAAAATTTCATTTTTGGGGGCACCTCTCATGATGTTTCAATGCATGGGGCTGGCAACACTGCATCTGTTCTCTTATTTTTACCCTGGTAAATCAGATGCTACTCAGTTCAAGGTCAGTGGACTTACAGTGGTCTGAAACAGATGCAAGTGACCACAGAACAGCCTCAATCTCTAACAGGTTCCCATCCCATATTCCCTGCAAAATGCTATTTTCTCCCGGCTTTGTTTTATAAGCTAAGCTTGCATGTGAAGGGCATGTTGTGTTTTGAGTTATAATTGGGAGGAGAGCAAGTCATATGGTTCATGGCCTGCCTGGAAACATCACTCATTCTGTGTGTTAGGGCAGTTAATTAAATCCTCACTTAATCAATTTATATCTTCCCATAGACAACTACAACTTTGATTCATCATTTACCTTTTAACAAAAGGTAGTTCTTTGCAAACAGATTATAGTGAGCATGAATAGCTGGTAATTGGGGTTAAAGAGTGTGTGGGTAATTCGTTACCTGTGTTGTATGCAGAGATTGTTATGTGTGGGGGCATTATGGAAGACTCCCTCCTCCCTCTATCTATTCCATCCCTTTCATGTTGCCACACCTTTATTTTGGGTCCATAGAAGAAAGCTTCCCCATCTTTCTTCTTGCTATTTGGAAACCCACCTATCATTGTGACCCTTTAGTCCCAGTTAAATTGAAGGCTTATGATACTTTCACAGCCCAGTCCATAAAAGCAAAGGGTGTTGGGAGATTTAGGTTTACTCCAGATAGCCTCCCACAAAACAAAAAGTATCAATAGATCAATTTACCCTAATTAAGAGCCACATAGGCTTGATCCAGATATTTGTGGTGTCCTTTAGCTTGGATATCTTAAGAACTTCCTGTTCAGCCTCAGCACTTTGGAAACCAGCCCATTAACGACAAGTGTGTAATTGTGCCCAGCCGGGCCCCTCCCTGCCTGTACTAACCCCTTCCCTGCCCTCAGAATTCATTAGGTTTGTACACCCCATCACAGTATGTTTAAACATTCTAAGATGTCTGTAACTATACTCATGAACATGTTAAAATATATATATCATCCCAAGCAGTAAGGGACTCTGCTTGCCAGTTGGACAAATGCTTTCTATGTGACATTTTGATATAAGACACTCCCATATCTGCTGTTATTAGATACAAAATATTGGGGGGGGGGGAACTGATGGTGGACTGAACTGAAATCTCATTACAGCTGGGGTCTGCGTTTTCAGAATATTCTCTTTTTCCTGAAACGGTCATGTTTTCCTTCTTATTTCATTTACAGAAGACATGCTGACAACAAAGCGAACTACCCACATTATACATACACACACACACACCCCCATTGATTGTGCACACACAAATTCAAATACTAATCCCACTACACACACACACACAAATAAAAACCTTACCACACACCAACAAGCAAAACAGTTCTCATTGCACGCACAAAGCCCCTAATACATGAGCATGTGTGCGCAAACACCCAGCCACCTATTAGGAAGAGTAAGAAAGTACCTATGCAGTGAGTTTGTTAGAGTTAGTTACCAAACACCAGACTAGATTCTGATGTCATCTACACCGGTTCAAAGCTGCAGTAGCCATATTGGATAAACCTCTTCCCAGCTTTCACTGCCGTTGAGCCAGATTCTGATCTCTGTTATACCAAAGCCAAAGGGGCTACTACAGTTTTGCACTGCAGTAACAGATCAGAATCTGGCTCAACGATATGAAAGCCTGGGAAGAGATTAATCCAATGTTTTGACTAATTCAGAAGGTTTTCAAAGTGTATATTGCATACTGTATCACCCACATATTCACTCACACACACAGGTATATCCAAGCTGAAAATCCATTTTACTATTTCCTTCTTTCAAGTGTTTTTAAAATGTTGGGACAAATCTCTACTTGCTGTAAATGGGTGTAGAGAATTTGGCCCTTGATCTCCCCCACCCCACACACCATCCCAAAGCAAGTCCATGTTCACTTGCCAAGTATTCAGGATGTCCTTTGGGGGAAGCTTTTCAGTGATGCCTCTTCCTCAACCTTCATCTCCATTGAAACAGAGGAGATCACACACACACACCCCCTTCATTTCCACATAGTCTTTTAAATAGTCCATTTAATGCAGACTAGCAAGGTGAATCTATATTAATACTTCAAACTACAGCCTATGGGTTCAAATCCCTGCAACAAAAAACAGCTTTTAGACCTTCAAGTCTATCCCTACTCAGTTGGATAGAGTACTGTGCTGCTTTCTCATTAAAGCCATCAGTGATATCCCCTGCTCCCCATCCCTTCTTCTGCATGCCCCATTACTACTTGTACATAGTTGCAATCTCGCTAACCTGATTGGGGGGGGGGGGCAGGAGAGGAGAAAGAGAATGTTCAGGTAAGGTGCTTCATGAGGAACTGCTGCCTTCCCTCCTTTCAAGCTAGCTCCTACATTTTAATTTACTGGCAAGCACTAATGAACTCAATACAGGACCTAATGCTTTTCCTTGGGGTGTAGAGATAAATTTAGGCAAGTGCAGACTGAGGTTAGTAGGGAGGAGAGGGATGTATTAGAATGGCACAAGTTTAAAGCTTGAATTCATGCCCCTTTCTAGTTTTGCAGACTTCCTTAAGTTTCCTCCCACCCCCATGGTCGGTAATGCAGAAAAGCTGAGCCAAGGTGTAGCTAGTGATTTAAACTGGGCATAATCAGTAATAAATCCATTGCCCCAAGAGTGGAGCCTTCACCTGCCCTTACTATACATGCTATAGGGTGAAATTCACTTCTGGAGTAGACAGCTGGGGCACCACTGCAGCCCTTTCCCTGCCCACATGAGGGTTTGGAGCAGCCATTGAGATACTGGGAGGCGATTTCCATCCCCTTCAACTCTAAAACAAATCCCACCCAACACAAAGCACAAGTAACTGGGACTTGTATGGGGTGGGGGGAAGAAAGAGAGGGGTTGTATTTTATTTCTAAGGATCTCAAGCATGTTGCAAACATTCTGTTAAACTAAGACTCAAAACAGTGACAAAATTATAAAACGTTATCAGATATGGAGGGAAAGGAACCTCTTCACTGGGCCACCATGCCTATTAACCTGCTAAAGCTGTATATTTGACCTACTGTGCAGGTTTAAATAGAGACTCATTTTCATTTTATTGCCCCCAACACACACACAGTACATGAAGGTACAGTTTCCTGTATATTGGTCAGCGCTCCTTGTCCCCAGCAATGATAGCATCGAGTGTCAGGCATGAATACTGGTGCTAAAGCAGTGTCCCTGCCTGAAATATCATTGGGATGCTACATCTGGCCTGTCTGAATGACATTCACTATAACTGGTCCACCAAGATAATGATATGCTGCAGCCAATTATGCCATTCATTTGCTCTCTAGCAAATTAGCTCTCCCTGCCCCTCTTTAGCTGGTGGCAGTGCAGCCTGAAACAAATATTGAGCTGAACAACGTCCTTAACCTTTAAGAATACAGACCCAGGGGGCGTAATTGTCCATCTTTCAGAGACTTCGCTAACTAGAGTTTGGAAAGTTCAAGCTGCAGTGTTACCTTATCTAACTAGAGATCTTCCTAAGAAGGGATGGATTCACATTTACACTACAGGTGACTTTACTACTCTGCCAGTATAAAGGGGCTTTAATGTGGGCATACATTGCCTTTACACTCACTTTAAGGCCCATCTCGTGTGATTTGTCATAGCTCCATTGAAATCAATAGAACTATGACTGACTAGACCAGCTGAGAATCTGTTCTCCAGTGTGGTGTAAAGTGGCCTTTGACCAAATGAGAACTCAGGCCATACTGTAATTACACACAATATACACTCAGTACCATCTTCAGGGCACAGACCCATACTCCCTTTGATATGATACATCTAGTTCATTTTACCATATATCTACACTTTGCACAATATGGGAAGAGAACTATGCTGTAATGCGTCACATATGTAGAGAGGTATACTGGTATATGGGGTAACTTAGAGACAATTAGTTACTTTTTATAGCTGTGTAAGCTAAGCAAATATTGCAAAAAAGTAATTATGAAGCAGATCTGATTAACTGATCAATGGCAGGGGTTCAAAGGGAGTCCTACTTGCTTGTCTCTTCCTCCATGCATTGCTGACTTGATAGAGAAGAAGGCTAGTCTTGCAGTTAGAGCATTAGATAGGGAAGTAAGCACATTTTAAGGTAAGCAAATACTTATATATGCTTTCCTGAATAGGGATGGACTTAAAGATGGGTTTAAGTACTTCCCTGAATTGAAGCTAGTATATCTCATCTGTAAAATGGAAAAAATACCTCCTCTCAGATTGTGAATTCTTCAGGACAGAGACCATCTTGTACTATATGGTGGGCATTGTACACACAGTGAGGCTGTAAGCACTACTGGAATACAAATAATAAAGTTGTTATGGGGCAGGGGTTGAGGTTTCATTCTTCCTTTGAATCACTACACTCTTAGAAACCATGTGGACCAACGGTATCAACTCTTAATCACTATATTATATATATTTATTTATATTATACCAGAAAAACACAGCTGTAGACATAATCTAAGGGTTTAGCTGTGGTCAAACAATTTCCAGATCAATGAGCCTAATGTAATATTTATGCAGTCTCCCTGCTTTAATTATGTCAAGATTGTAAGACTAAATTTGATATTTCTGCTGCTGATGTTCAGAGGTGGGCAGTTAAAGAATGCATGTCCCCTTCAATCATAGCTTTAAAAAACAAGCCTTAGTTTAATAGTTCACAGCATAGGGATTTGTATATAAGGAGAGTGTTGCCTAGATTATGAATGGCTACTCAAAACAAATTTCAGGCCACTGCCAAGGGGTAATTCTGATGCAGCATTTAAAAAAAAAATAATAAAAAAAAAACACCCTGTGCCCCCCCCCTTTGTTTCGATAAACCTTGCTCTTTTATCTTTTAGCTCCTTCCCATGGGAAAAAAAGCCATCACCATATGGTGGGGGGGGCGAGGGGATGAGGAGGGAGAAATACAAAACCAAACAAAAGCACAATGAGAAAATTATATCGTGCCCAGTGGCACTAGCAGGAGCTACACCTACTGGATGAAATTTAACCCTGCTCACAAGTCCTGCACTGGACTATGCAGCACTTAAGCCGTCCAATAGTACTTAAGTGAACCACCAGATCTGGACACATAAGCAACGACTCCGTGGGTGCTCCCACTGGGAAAAACTAGCGGGTGCTTTGCACCCACCAGCAGCTAAGCTCTTCCCCCCCCCTCCCCCCCCGCCCGAGTGCACTGCATCCCCGCTCCTGTGCCTACCTCCCAGCGCTTCCCACCTGGACACTCCGGGGGGGGGGGGGGGAGAGAAGGAGCAGGAATGTGGCACAGCTGGGATTTGGGGAAGGGGTTGGTCTTCGGGGAAGGGGTGGGACTGGGAGGGGAGTCCAGCATCCACAGGAAACAGGGGAAGTTGGCGCCTATGTCTGGCCATACATATGTGAGGGGAGAATATGGGACTCATGGGGAGAATAGGCACAGGGACACCTAAGTCTCCTGGCACTCACCTCCACATCAGCCTTCCCACCCCTCCACTCCACTCAAGCCCCAGCCTGTCTTCCCTCACCTACCATTCCTTCCCTTCCCCAAAAACACCCCTCCCTTAACTGCAGCCCCCAAATCCTTTTCCCCTCATTACCCCTCTAGGAAGTACTTATGTGTAGTTCTCCCCCTAGAAAACAAGGCTTTAGGGAGGTAAAGGAGGTTGGGGTACACAGGCAGAGCTGGGGCCGCTATGTCTCCTTCATAAGAGCCTGCCCAACTTCCCCCCCCCCCATCCATCCTCATAATCCCTCCCCCACTGTTTGCCCATTTCTCTGCTCTC
Source organism: Natator depressus (assembly GCF_965152275.1). NCBI lineage: Eukaryota > Metazoa > Chordata > Testudines > Cheloniidae > Natator > Natator depressus. Next base: position 3,852,392 of record NC_134259.1, read on the forward strand.
TAATATCCCTTCCCTCCTTAAAGTACTTACATGTCTATTTTTCCTCCCCCTCACCATACTTGGATTACATACATTCCACCCAAAATGAAACTGCCAGCCATGACTCAAATTGTAGTGACCTCCAGCCACTCAATACAGAATTCTTTTTGGCGTAGGTGGGGGCTTATGATTAATTTATCTTTTGTTATGTTAACTGAAGGGCGAGTACACAGCCATCAAGAGATCTTTAGTACCTCTCAGATTAACAATACAAGGCATCAGAAAGATGGAGAAGCCTGTAACTTGGGAACCCCTTGGTCATGTGACCCAAATTTGGATCACTAACACTACCCCACATTTCTATGAGGACCACCACATTAAAAAGTAATCAGATTAACCATTCTGATTTTAGAGCACTTGCATTAAAGCGTATGAAGTGGTGGGAATGGAAACCTTTTAGTCATGTTTTTGGTACTGGCTCATGACCAGTGTAAATTTTTTTTTTCCAAATACCGATCTCCGTCTGGGTCCCGCAAAGACTTAGTGGGTACCATGCACTACCTTGCATAAAACCCAACAGATGAGACCACACAGACTTGCATCACATCAATAATTTGATTTTTAGCCACCCCCTCCCCACCCCACCAAGAAATTTACTTTAAAGAGGGCTATATTTTCAGGGGGGTTACATCTCTGGAACCCATGGCTGAAACGACTAAGTTTGGTTCTCTAAAACTTAGCCTGCACCCTCCAGAGGCATGTGCGATTTCAAAGAAATCGGACTGAGCATGTCCATTTTAAAGGACTTAGAGAGGTTGACTTTTGAACAGATGTGACACAACATTAACTATAGTGGAGCTATAATATAATAAATTCCATGGACTGAAAGTGAGGGGTGGGGGGAAGATGTAATAAAGGGGGAAAAAAAGATCTGAAGAAAGCAGAGGCTGCAGTCTAAACTGCTCACTTATAATGGGCACAGTTCAAAGAAGATGGATGTTCACCTCTTTGCAGTATTTACCTTTATCTCAATACATGCAGTGGTCCCTAGACTAGGAAGGGTAAATAATGTGGTAGGTACTGTAAAATGTCCAGGGTCCAATGGACCTACTTCACTGCAGTCTTTAGTTTTCTATTTTATAGGAGGACTGAAGCTTACAGAAAAAGCATACCAGTGGGTAGCTGTGTTAGTTTTTAAGGTACCACTGGACTCTTTTGAGAAAAATAGTGATTTCAGTCACTTTAGAACACTATGCAATCAGTTTACATAGTCTCTCCTGCATCAGCTCTTCCCCAACATAGTCAAGTTACATTTCTTTTCTTTAAGGCTTCTCTATCTCAACTTCACATGCACATCATGCAGCTTCAGCTAATGTCTTAGCACTTCCTCAGATACCAGAGCTCCTGATTGGCCCTTAACAGGCAAGGCTGTTCTTACAAGAACCACCTTCCCTATTCACAGATAGCCTTAACCTCAGCAACAGTCTGGTGCATCCACTTACTCAGCTCCTACAGCTGTTGGGGGAACAAAACAAAATTACTTAAAGCAGCAATACCCAGTGAGGCAACTTCATAATGCAGCTTTTGTACTATAACAGATGAGACAGTAATAGGCATGTATTATGGGGGGAGAAGAGATGAATAATACTGGATGATGGAAAATTACAGGAAGATTGCTCTCGCTCACCATTTCTGTCAGTAACGCAGACAAATACTTTAGGGTAGTAGGAGAACAGAGGTAGCTGGTTCAGCTGTCACCGTTATCTTCAAACGGGATGTTGCTACCTGTCTTAAAAGAAGCCAACAAAAACCTTCAGCATTTGAAAAGCATGGGTAATAGGTCTTTTTAAGCTAATCAAAGCAGCACTGCTCTGGCAATGTGTTAAGCCAGTTAAAGTCTTCCCAGAGTCAATAGTAATTACAGAAATGTAATCACAGTTGCCAATCATGCTGCTTTAAACTGGGATAGGGATGACTGGTGTAGAGAAAAACTTAGGCTGCGTCTACACTGCCACTTTCAGTGCTAAAACTTGTGTTGTTCAGGGGTGTGGGAGGGGGAGGGGAAGCTAGAAGTACTTCACACACACAGTCAGCCTGTGAAACTGTGCCAAGGGATGTTGTGAAGGCCAAAAGTATAACTGGGAAAAAAAAAAAAAAAAAAAAAAAGCTCTGGAGAATAGGTCCATCGAAGGCTACTAGCCAAAACTATTAGTCAATCGTGAAGCCCTGTGGAAGGTGCTGGCCAGATCTGGCTGCCCTCCAAAATGTATTAAGGTCCTAAGTCTTCTCTATGTTCAGATGACTGCCATGGTTCTCTGTAATGGCCTTGAGACAGAACCTTTTGTCATCAAAGCTGGGGTTAAGCAAGGACGCGTTATTGGCCCAAACCTGCTTTCCATCTATTTAGGTCCTCATTAAAGATCACCTCCCCAATGGAGTTGACTTTCAATATAGAATGGATGGGTGGCTCTTTAATCTCCAATGTCTCCACTCAAAGTCTAAAGTCCTCAGAGCATCCACTACTGATCTTCAGTATGATGATGGCGTCATCCTCACGCACACGGAGAAAGACCTTCAGTCCATACTGGATTTTCTTGCACAAGTTGACTGAAGCCTAGGACCCTCACTGAATATTGAGAAGACAAATGGTCTATCAACCTGCTTCAGGCCTTGCACATGACCCACCACAAATCATGATGGAGGGGGAAGAGAACTTAGCCTTACTATCATAACAGAAGCCTGGGAGGATGCCTGGCTTAATGTGAAAGCTATATCCTAGTCATTCTTCCAGAAGAAGGTATTAAAACAGATACTACCGGACTCCAAAACATTTGTTTAATGTTACATTGGCAATACACAGTGAATGCTGGAGATGCCAACCTTTCACAGATCCTCTATACCAGGAGCTCTCAACCTAGGGTCCAGGATCCCCTGGGGGGCTGCAAGTAAGTTTCAGGGGGTCTGCCAAGCAGGGCCAACATTAGACTCACTGGGGCTCAGGGCAGAAATCTGAAGCCCCATCATGCAGCGTTGAAGTCTTGGGGCCCCAAGACCCACCACCCAGGTGGGAAGCTGAAGCCTGAGCAACTTAACTCTTGGGGGGCCTCCTGTGGCATGGGGTCCTGGCCATTTGCCCTACTTGCTGTCCCCCAATGTTGGCTCAGGCTTTTATACGCAGAAAAGCCATTATTGTGGCACAGGTGTGCCATGGAATTTTTTATAGCATGGGGGGGGGGGGGGAAGAAGATCAGAAAGGAAAAAAAAAAAAGATTGAGAAACCCTGCTCTATACTAGTCCAAAAAAAATTTTTTTTTTTAAAAAAATGCATGTGTTCTGGAACGCCAAAATCATTTCTCTCTCAAAAACTTCAGGAGTTTCCTATCTTTCCTTCTCCAAGTTTGTGTATTTTAGGCAGCTGGATGAGTTGGTATTAGCAGTTAACATTAAGAAATAAATTGCAGTCGCTATGTTAGTGGCTGAAAGTTACTTGGGGGAGGTGGGGGATGGAAATCTGCAATTCCTCCTTCATATATAATCTGAGTGAGCTCTCTACTACTGCATTAATGGGAAAAGATGACTGTATAAAAGAAACATGGAAAAAATAGGAGAATGTCTCATATTTGGAGATGAGAAAACTATTGCATATTTTGTTTATTATATATTAGTCCCCGATACTCATAAATAAGGCAGACCATAACTTTAGTCACTTTAATAATTGGTGCACTGCATTACCTCTATGGGTTCAAGGTGGTGGGGAGTTGTTTGTTTTGGTTTCCATGTTTTACAAACAACAAATGGTGAATTTTGTTATTTATATGCTATTTCCATCCTCTGCACCTATTTATGTGTTGTGTGTTTACATTTTATATAAAAACAGTAAAAATAAAGTTCAAAAAGACATCCAGATTTGATTTAAAGACAAAGGGATGGGCATGTCTCTCATGTCTCCCTAGGTAAAACCAAAAAACCTAGGATGCTAGCTTCCTCTCTGATAGATGTTTATTTTAAAAAGTGCTTAAAACTTAACACTCTAAGCCGTTATCTAATTAGAGAAGGGTACCTTTTTTGGACATCATAACACTCAAGGAAATCTCTCCCCGCCCCTCCTCCAGCTCATGTGCTTTTCCAAGGGATGTTTTGTCTGCCTCTATTCTAGTTAAAAGCTGTTGGCCTTCTACAGTCCAGCTGCAATTAGCTGTGAATAAGGCATGTTAAGGAACATGCATAATGATTAGCCTTCCATACGTTCATAAAATATTCAGCAGCAGGGTATTACTTCTGTCAGTTATCCTAATCTAAGTTGGGTGGTTAAGAAAATGGGACACTTTTTTTTAAACGTAAAGAAAAGTGTAACCATTTCCTTCCATCCTTTAAAGAGAAACATCCTGGAAGGGAGTAGGATGCGAGGATGGAAGGGAGAGATGCTCAGTGCTTTATTTAGAGCACCTTCAAATAAATGCTGCCCTACAGCTTGCAGAGGCCTAAGTGTGTTCTGCAATTGAAGCAGGTAAAGCAAGGTTGGGTCTGAGACAGCCTGTGAGAAAATGCACAGAAATCTTCAAGAATTAAAAGTGACTCTGTAGTGAGTTCCTCCTCCTCCTCCCCCCCCCCCGCCCCAGCTTTGTCATAAGCGAGGACTGCCATCGGCAATTTGCCTCAAAGGGCTATAGCCGATTTATATATAATAGTGCAAATTGCAGACAGCTTTTCCTTTTATACACAAGCGCAACATAGAAAACTCATCCTCTTCTATGAAGGTTTTTACATCACTCACTGCAATATCTGAGCACTTTCCAGTCATGCATTAGCATGACTAACATTTATCACATAGGTTTATTTTCTCCCCCCTCAGAAGGAAAGATGTTTGCAGTGTGGTCTAGTTGTGGCTATATATACACAGGTGTGGGTATGCACACATGCCTTTGCTGATATAAGCACACTGCGTGTGCAAGGTCAAAGAAGTGCACCCTGCACTTGGAACAAGAGGCGGGGAGGTTTGTGGTCGTTTAGTTCTAGTGGAAGTTGGTTCCACATTCCCGATGTGGCATTTTAAGAGGGAAGTTGTTTGGTGTGCAGAAAGAGTTCCTAAAGTTGCAAAGACCATGATAGTGAATGGTACAAAGAGCAGTTAGAAAAGAAAGTTGGGAGGAGCAAATGAAAGAAAAGTGAAATCCAAGATGGAGGCAGGGTGGAGCTATGCAGAGCCTTGAGGGGAAGCAATATACACCACTAACTGATTACATTTAGTCTATTACACATTTTAAATTAATTGATCAGTGATCAACAATGAGCATGAATACAGGAGGGACCAATTAGTTAATTGGGAGTGTTATTGCCTGAATTTGGGATACTGATTTAATCCCAAATCTTCTCAGTAAACTTCTTCCAGTAAGGCATTGCTCCTGTTCCGATTGGCTCCCTGTCTCTTCTACAGAGCAGATCAGCAGGGTTAATCCAAACACTAGGGATTAATTAGGCTACTTTCTGTGCCATGTGAGCATCTCAGGGAATTGGCAAACTTTGTCTGCTCAGACCCTTTATTTCAATCACATGAATCACCCTCCCTTGCACATCTGTATCTATGAAGTGAAAGTGGAGTGGATGCAAAATGTCATACTTGTTTGCACTACTTTTTAAAAAAAGTATCCTTTATTCTTTCCTCCTTCCAACCCAATCAGTTGTGAGAACACGGACTTTTCTGTCTGTAATTTACTTATTTTTAAAAGTGGTGTTGAGTAGAGGGCTGCACTAGTTGTGCAGAAAGGAAATATTTGAAGAACAGCTGAGCTATGTCTCTCTACACCTCTAGACTCTTTTCAGGAAAAAGGAGTTGTACTCAGAGCGATGGGAGATGTCTTGGAATCTCTGGTAGAAAGACAATTGACGTTGACTGGAAATACAGTCTCTTACCTCTCTGATGAAGCTAGGGTTCAATTCTGCTCTCTATTACAGGAGATGAAGTTGCATCCGATGAAGTGAGCTGTAGCTCACGAAAGCTTATGCTCAAATAAATGTGTTAGTCTCTAAGGTGCCACAAGTCCTCCTTTTCTTTTTGCAAATACAGACTAACACGGCTGCTACTCTGAAACCTGTCATTACAGGAGTGTAAATCTGGCATGACTCCAACATCAACAAACAATATAAAACCCTGACAAATAGTGTTACTCACACCTTTAGTCCACTAGAGGATAGCCACCGGTTATTGCCAGCAAATTGAGTGCTCACTTTAGCTCAATTGGTGGTAGTCCATGCTGCAGTGATGAGGGTTCTGTTTTCAAACTCTATTACTGACCCATGGAGGAGAGTTATAATATTCCAACTTTACACCAGTGTAACTGAGAACATGAATCTGGTGTTTAACAAAGAGGAAGTAGACTAATTACTCTTGCGCTACTGATTAGGCCAGCCCACAAATGCCACCTTTACAGGTGAGGATCTGGGAACTAGTCCTCAGTTGAAGTAACTGGGTATTTTACTGTTACTTGTAGGTCACCAGGAATAGGCCCTTAATGTTTGGTGATGATAGCATGACACACCTGACTGGTCTTGTGATCTCACAAGCTGCAAAACAGGCAAGAGACTTGCCAAAACAGAGCCTGGGATTCTTTGGGCAATTATTTTAATGATTCACTAGGTGGTACTCTTTCTACTGAGTCAAGGCTGGACCAAATGCCTCAGCAAGGTAGTAAGGGGGTGGGGGGTGGGGTGGACAGAGAGAATCTGTGCTGCTGGTGATGTCATCTTTAATATGAGAAATTAAAAAAAAATAATAAATCAACATCTGGTCATGAATCAAGACCCAGAATGAAGGCTGAAATCAATAAAATAAAATGCTGCAGGAAGCCAGAAATGACATCTCTTTAGTCTAAAATTTTCCATCATTTAGTATCAACGTAACCCAGAAGACAAATGAAAATATTCAAAGTTTAAAATAAATAAAGAAGTGTTACATTTGAGATGCTTTAAAGTTTACAACATTTTACTTTAACATATTGCTTTCAATCTGGAGATCTCAAAGCACCTGAGCGTTAAGCATCCTTCACATGCTGCAGCAGTGCCACTGTAGTATTTCAGCAGACACACTACCTACCCCAATGGGAGAGATCCCCCCCATCAGCATAGGTTGAGAGAAGAATTTTTCTTTTGACCTAGCACTGTCTACACCAGGGGATAGGTGAGCTTAACTATGTCACTCAGGGGGTGTGGATTCTTCAGACTCCTGGGCAACATAGGTAAGCCAACTTAATTTTCTATTTTAGACCAGGCCTAAAGTGTCACAACCCAGAGAGTGAGTTAAGTTTGTATTACAGCTACTTTGCAGATGCAGAAACTGAGACACAAAGAGCACAAGTGACATCACCAAGAGCAGCAGCTGACTCCCTGTCCCCTAAGGGTATGTCTACACAGCAAAGACAAGCCTGTAGCTGGCCCATGCCAGCCAAATCAGGCTGCAGGGCTGTTTCATTGCTGTGTAGTCTCCCAGGCTCGGGCTGGAGCCTGAACTCCCCATCCCAGCACACGGTCCAAGAGCCCAGACTTCAGCCAGAGCCCAGAAACCTACACAGCAATAAAATAGCCCCGCAGTGCGAACCTCATGAGGTTGAGTCCACTAGCACAGGGGTCTAGTTGTTGTGTAGACATACCCTAAAGTTCTGATCCAATATCCATCACAACCAACTGGAACCATTCCACTAACTTTGATGGGCATTGGATGTGGCTATAAAGCACACCCACTCTGGTCACTAGACATCCAGTTTGCCCTCCTGGAGTTCTTTTCCTGACGAGACGAAGGTATAGTCAACAGCATTAGCTAAAAAATACCTGCTGTATACATTTGCACATTGGCTCTTGGATTAAATGGTCAACTGCTTTGGGGAGGTAAAGAGATAAAAAAAGGACACCCCAGGCAGACTTTGTTGGATCATCAGGACTATGCTATTGATTACAGGGGATTTTCTGTAACTATGTTGAAGAAGATAAAAAGCAGGAGGAAAGAGTCCATTATTGACAAAAGAAAAGGCCGTTCAGAAAACCCCAGGCAGCAAGGATGTAGCTAAGATCAGTACAGGAGAGAGTTTCCGAAATCCATCAAGAGAGCGGTGTGCAAGTGACCCAAGAATCACCTCACACCATTGTACTTTGCAGCAGGCAGTCCTTGTTGGAATTTCCCCTCTGGGCAATGAAAGCACTCTATGTGACACCTGTGAATTTGCCCTTTACTGCTGCAAACCCAAGCTGTTAAATATCATGCTCTTTTGGCTTTGATTTACTCCATTTATGGACCTCCCCCCCCCCCAACCTCTCTCCTTCACAAGGGATCAATTCCAGACAACAAAAGGCAACAGTGGCTTAATAAAAAGCAGAAAGACAGGGAAGATTGATTTAGTCAACAAAGACAGGCTGTAGCAATGGAGAGATGGAGGGAAAGGAAGCAAGCAGACAAGAACAATAATCATAAAAAGCCACATTGGTAGCTACACAGACCCAAAAGGACACTTACAGCAGATGAAACTAGTATGTTGTCTTTTTTCCTCCCTCTGCAATGGGCTCTTCGAGCTGGAAGATGGGAACTGAAAGTGTTCTTGGGGTTCCATCTACATGACCAGAAACCACTCCAAAAAAAAAAAAAAAGCAGCGTATGGTCCAGCAGTTACAGCACTGGCATAGGATTCAGATGATCTGGACTATTCTAGGTTCTGCCATACACTTCTCATGAGACCTTGAGCAAGTCTCTTAACTTACCCTATGCCTCCCTAGGTAAAATGAGGACAATCACACTTCCTTGCCTCATAGCGGTTCTATCACAGTACAAACCATTCATAGTTCTGAGGTGTTCAGATCATACAGCAATGAGGATCATGTGCGCAGATAGGGAGGTATGATTGTCAGTAAAAATGGAACCAACCAGCTCAAATATCAAATACTTGCAATGTGCTCCTGTACAACGTACATGCATCATGCACAGAAGTTACTCAATTTTCAAACTGGTCTCCTTGTCCTCATGAGCAGAAGAGTAGTTGATTCTGCTAAATAATTTTTTTTGGCCTACACACTGGTGTGTCCTCAGTAAGAAAAATAAACGCATGTTCTTAACTCAAGTTAGCCAACACATAGTAACTAGCCAGGGGATAAGAGTCTGGTTATGAAGACAAGGCAGCTTGTAGTTCTCAGTGTTAGCCAGTAGCGTTAAAGTCTATGGAGGACCCTATTGTTTACCGTGACGTGCTAACTCATGAGAAAACTACATAAAAGCCTTATCTTCACTGGAATTTTACCTCGTGCTAGTTCTATAGGTTAGCTAAACAAGTTAAAAGACACCTTTTTTCCTAGCTAAGAAAAAAAGTTGTCTTGGTTTAGCTAAAGGTGCTATTTTAAATCCATTTAGTTAAAGTGGTGCAAGAAGCTAAGTGAATACTCTTTATTTTCGTCGAGCCAGGCCTATTTTGATTGAGCTAAAGTCTTTTCTACAGAGCAAGCCTCCGCTTTACAAAGCCACTACAAAGTTCAGCATAACTGTCCTTCCCTGCTCAGAGGACTCTATCACTGGAATGTAACAGGTCAGCACTGAAATGCATTGGGGGAAACTGTGCTTGGCTCCTGCCTGCATTATTTGGTCTTCCACTTGATCAAGTAGAGGAATCAATAACCATTTGGAAAAAAAAAGGATATAGTTATTAGTTTGCCTCAGTATTTCTCTTAAAATTGTTTGTAAATGAACATCTGGGAGCTCGTCAAAGTTATCTTACAACCGTCAGCAATTTGCTCTGTGAACATAGACAAGTCACTTCAGTGTATTTCAGATTCACCATATGTAAAATGGCTATACCTACCTCACTAGGATTTTGTGATGGTTAATTAGGATCTGTAAAAGTATTTCATCTGAGGATCTCAAGGCAGTCATAGTTTAAGTGTAATGAAAATACTAAGAGGCCCCAACCAAAAAAAAAAATAAAAATAAAAATAAAAAAAAAACAGTTCTGTCCCCAAAAAGTTTATAATATAAATAGACAGAAAAGATAGGCAAGTGGGAGAAGGGCATAGTAATACTTCCTATTTTACTGATGGGGAACAGGCACAGAGATATCAAGTAACTTGCCCAAGGTCACAAAGACTGGCAGAGTCATATACTGGACATAGACCTCCTGAGTCCCATTCCAATGCCTTTGCCATAAGACTAGCTTTCCTCCCTCTTTTGGGCATATGGTTCCCCCTGTTTTAGTATGTGGGAAGTGCCACACAGCTAAGCCCCCATGAGCATGTTTTGAAAATATAGCAGCTGACGTCCTCAACCAAAGGAAACAAAAAAATAAAATAAAAAAAAAAAATGATGAATCTGACATTATGGTCATTACCACTGCATATCAGTTTAATATTTAAAAGTAATTTCTCGTGGAGTTTAAGGATTCAATTTTCATAATGATTCAATAAATATAAAGTAAAAAATAAAAATAAAAAACTACCAGAAGCCTAGTGACAGAAACAATACAATGCTAATACGGTGTGTAGGAGGCCACATTAATCCAGCTCATACGTAACTGTCTACCAGAAGACAATTTGCCTTTCATTGTGCTGCTAAACAAAATTACTACATGATCTATAGATTGAGACCTGTGGCGATCCAAATGGCAAAGCATTATACTGTACATATTCTTCCTTGAGGCTAAGGTTTATAACACTTGGCACATTAGGAGTAAAGGAGCATCAGTGGCAGGAAGCATGCAAAAATCATCAAGGTATGCGTTTCTAACAAAGACAAAAGGCCCTGCTTCTTTACTACATGTGGTATAAGTGGAGGACAGGGACAGACACAGGAAGCTGCTTATGACTCCCTGAACCTTGGACACCAGCAGACGTTTGGAGTAGGCCACGTGTTCTATTTCTGCCAGTGGCCAAAGCTCCATAAGGATTTTCCAACAGCAAAGGATCAGGTATAGTGATCAGCTCCACCCACTCCCTCCTCACCATTACACCAGGGGTTGGGTGGGTGGCAACTACACCACTGTGCCAGCTTTACAGCAGTGGAGACACCCCCCCCTGCAGAAATCCTGGTTGACATAAATTCACTTTCCACTACACAGCTGGTATAAAGTGTAACTTGGAAGATTGGAGAATCCAGCCCAAACTGTTGGAGAAATGCACATCTCAAGAATGATTTTAATGAAACCATAATTAATCCCCTTTTCATTCTACAGCTACCCACCCCAATCCCACTAACCCTATAGGGTGAAATTCATCCCTGTGCATGGGCCACCACAAGGTTTTTGCACTACATAATACCTATTTTAAATTGCTTAAGCGGTGAATAGGCCTACTAACAGTCCTCTGAACAAAGGATGAATTTCACCTAGAATAGCTTTGTGTCTTTCATTCCCACTCCTGCATGCTCTCCCAGAACTGGAAATAGAACCCATTAGGACTCTACCTTCCTGGTTAAGCTAGAGTGAAATGCAAAATCCTGCTTGACTTGTTTGTCTGAATTGGTTGTCATGATGTTGTGTATTAGCTATTGAGCGAATCCCCAGCTAATGGTTTATAGTGATACAAGACTAGTTAGGGGATAAAAGCAACCTGAAGCCTGCCCTAGTTTCAGGAGCAGGTGGGCGTACCCTGAGCCCTGTGTCACTGTAAAACAGGTGTTACAAGTACAGTGCAGCCTAGTTTCAGTCTTGCTTCAACTGACTAGTTGTTCAGAAGGCTTGCAACAACATGTAAGTGGAAACCAGGGTTGCTTTCATTTTGTCATGCCTATCAGGTAGCTCATCAGGCTCACACTGTACAATCTCTCAAGCCTGCACTCAGCCTCCTTGCCATTTGTAATCATTTGCAAAACCCAAACATCTTCTCAAGCCAAATGAATCTTTAATAGGTGGAGTCAGGGGTGTCATCTCAATGTGCATTTAAATGTATCTGGCCCTCCCTGAAAGCCAGTCTGGAATTGCACAGAGGGAGAGAAGCCAGGTTTGGATTTTGCCAGCATTCATGTGAAACAAATGCATTGCTCTGAAACCTCAACAGCAATGTACTTTTCAAAATAGCCCAGGGCAAGATTTTCAAGAAAAATTAAACCTACTGCTACACAAAGCCACATTCAGCAGGCAGATTTTTGATTTCATGTCTTTGGAACAGTATTATATACTACACAGAAGAGAAATATATAAGACCCTCCAAAAGAAACTAACGCTCCCTCTTCTCCACACATACATATAATTCATCAATTGACATTTCTGACTAACATAACTGTGGGCCTTTGGGGGACACTCTGAATAAGTGAAAAGTGTTATTTTTGAAGAGATTCAACAAGTTGTGAACTGTATATTCTCCCAAGCTTTGATGTATCTCTTAAAAAAAAAGGGGGGGGGGGGAGGAGCTGGAGCATCATTATGTCAGGTATCACAGGTGACATTCACTCCTATACAAATGGTCAGTACAAGCAAGGCTTATGTGGCACATACGTCCCACTTTGAGTGCTAAAGTGAAACTGAAATGGTGCACAGACTTCATATTGACTCTTTCCACAGGGATGGATTTCATCTTATTTAGACTATAAATCTCTCCAGAACCAGGATATAGTCTGGATATAAACACCCACATTCCAGGGTCTGTATAAGTAGTTACTGGCATAACTTAGGATGGCCAGGATTGAAAGCAGAGATATTTCAGTGGATCTACACCAGTGAGGATTGGCTCATGGTTTTCATATGTTAAACCAATATTCTATCCTAAAATAGATGCTGTCCTAGAATGTTATGTTTGTTTCTTTGAGTGCCAAGATAAAATATCCTGTAACTCAACTGAGTAACAGGACCAACCAAAAAATTAGCTGGTTATGGTTCTTTTCATAAAAGCTATCAGAACGTTCAAAATGAGTGACATGCTGTTTTGTTATACACATCTCTCTGCAAAAGCTTTATGATGATGGGTCAAATCCTGCTCTTACTTACATTGGTATAAAGTCTACAGTGATTCCACTGAGATCAGCAGAATCATTCCAGATTTCTACCATTCCATATGGGAGAATAACGTGGCCCCACCTTGTCTGAGATAAGTCTAATTGAGAAGTAAATATTCAATGAAAAAAAAAATAGTATATGGCAATGTTGGATGTTGCTTAAAGTAATATATACAATTTCCAGAGCAGAAACATAACTAAAAGTTGAAATGGAAACTAACTGGGGAACGTAAATAAAATATAATTTAGTGCCTGGGAAATAATGTTGGGAGTTAAATCTCTCTACTTCGCCTTGGTGCTCAGTTACAAAGCACAGGCTTTGAAGGACTTAAAGCCTTTTTAGAAGGCCAATTTGTGTAAAGCAAAGTGGAAAAAGCTGAAGAAAACTTGCTATTCAAAGCATGAATGCCCCTTCAACCTAATATTTCCATTGAATTTATAGACTGTTCTTATGAATACATGTCAGGCACACTGCTAGGTTAAGGGGTCTCTCATATATTGATCTCAGCACAATAAAGAGTAAGCAGAGCCACTGAAAATTTGATTTTTACATGATGGAAATGTGCCAAGTCATAGATTGTTATACCCATGTGTTTCAGGAACATTTATAAAAGGAAGGGATTAAATCAAATCAGACCCAATGCATGTAGGATAAGGGTCTGCAGAAGGCATTGGAGGAGCATCAAAATAGATCATTAAAGAAAAAACCCACCACAACCCAAAACACTAAAGTAAAAGAGAAAGCCAATGACTGTTACAGAGACACAGAAAAAGAATATCAAAAATAAAAGCATAAATTCTATTTCAAATAATGTAGCTTAGAATATGCATAAAATAATATTGAACAGCCGCCATATATATCAGGCACAACCCTCTGGACTTTGATAGATTGCAACTGCTTACACCACTGGTGCGTTTGGTCTATTATGAGCCCAATTTTAAGACCACCTGAACAGACTCAAGTCTGTTCTAGTCAATAGACATTGGATGTGCTCAGAACTCTGCAAGTTCAGGCCAGAGAGAGAACGCTTAAAAGGTTTATTGTAAAAACCTTATTGGCATAAATGTGGGATAGTCACATAGCTTACCAGTAGCAATACCATTGCAACGGTCATATAAATCTTTTCAAATGCACACCAGTAAAGCTAACAAAACACCATGCCATTATACACTCTGTATATGCCAATATATTACTGGAACAGGGTTCTCTACTCACCAGTGGGGCTCTTCTCTGTGACTAGGGAATAGTTCCCTCCAGTTTGACACCCTCTTCCATCTCTTGTTCATATTGTGACCTCTCTTTCTCACTCCAGAAGTTACAGTGCTCTCTCTTTCTCTGTATGCTGTGTAGCCTCACCTTCCAGCCAGGTCATTATAGTTTTTCCTTCTAGAATATCAAAAAATCACTGGACTAGCTTACTGAGTATTCTTCCCAGAAGTCCTCCAATTCAAGCCTATGCCACTCATTAGCAGCTCGTTGGGGATACCAGGCCCACCCAGGAACCCTACCTTTAACAGTCAAGGTGTGTTCAATCCCAAACCTTGCTTCTACTTTCCTGGGCTGCTTCCTACTCTATCCTGCTTCCTTATCCACCCCCCTTCCTGATAAACCCTTCCCTCAGAACCAAGATCCCAGAGCATCTACTGTCTCCCTAAATGTCTTCCTTTCTCTCTCCCTCCACTCAGAAAGTAGCCACAAATACCTACACTACATGCTAGTGCTGCAGACTTCCTGCCTCTATACCAGCCCTGCCTGCTCCTGCCCAGCTGGGCTCCATTAACAATCAGAGATTGCCTATCAAGACTAATTCCCTCAGGTGTGCCCTGTTAGGTTACCTAACTGCTTCTGAGCCAAATTCACCCCATACCAGCCTGGAAAGTATTACTCCCCATCACATTTACATTAAACTGTTTTAAGAATATCTTAGAGAGTTTTGTTTTTTGTTTAAAAATGGGGTATGTGCTACTATTGTATTCCTTTGCTCAGAGGAGCATGATGTGATAAATTGAAAAGGTATGTGATAACTATTTATTATGTGCCTGTAGAATTTATCACATGGATACCAAGTGTGTGTATGTATACATGAAGTGTTAGTATTGCTATGTTGGGCCCAGGAAATTAGAAAGAAAAGGGTGGTGAGGAAAATATCTTTTATTGGGCCAGTTTTTGGTGGTGAGAGACAAGCTTTTGAGTTTACACAGAGCTCTTCTTCAGGTCTGGGAAACTAACCCTGAGTGTTACTGCTAAATACAATTATTGCACCTTGTATTTAGCAATAACACTGTGAGTTAGTTTCCCAGACCTGAAGAAGAGCTCTGTGTAAACTCAAAAGCTTGTCTCTCGCCACCAAAAACTGGCCCAATAAAAGATATTTTCCTCACCCACCTTGTTTCTCTCTGTGTGTGTATATATGAAGTAAAGGGAAGAATGACAAGGTGTGATTTTCTGCTCTCACTCATGGATGGAAACTGAAAGTACACTAGGTTAAGAGTGATGTAAGTGGAGAATCCCACCCACAGTGAATAAGTCTTGGTTTTGTGATGACTGAGATTTTCTTTTTCTTTAATACAATTGTGTCTCTGATTTTTTTTTTTCTAAAAATGTCCTGATAGGGTAGTTGGTTTTTGGTTTTTTTTAATGGGTTCTCCCCTTTTTTAAGAGTGTGGAAGCACAAATACTTTCTGGTTCTCCCTTACTTACCCAGTACTCCTGTTTTTCCTCTTCTGGGAGAGGGAGTATTACTACTTCATGAGAAGGTACTTATATTTATAAAGTTTTAAACAAAGTGAAGTTTCAAAGTAAGGAAATAATAGTTTGAGACTCTTATTTACAATCATTTGTTGCTTGTTAGGCTGAAAGTTAATTTCAATAAATTGTCGTCGTCCCCCAGCACACACACACCACTTAAAATAAATGTAGAATTACTGCCCTCAACTTTTAAAAACTTGACCTAGGCACTAAGCTCAGCATAATATCAAATAATAATAATACTTTGCCGTTATATAGCAACTTTAATCAAAAGGAACATAATTAATTTAGCCTCACAATATCCCTGTTTGGCAGGGAAATACTATTAAAACATATTTAGAGTAAATTGAGGCACAATTTAGAAAAGGCAAGAGACTTGACAAGGTCAGAGAGCCAGAAATAGAACGCAGGTGCCCTGACTCCCAGCTCTAAGCACTAGATATACTGTGCATCGCATATGCGTGTGTACACACACACACCTTTTATATCTCACGAGTTGCTTATTCAGTTTTCAAAGATGTGGATTTTTAAGTGCACTGTTAAATAGCTACCATGTTTCACCCCAGATGGCAGCCAACAAAGGAGAACCTCAAAAATCCATCATCCTTATTATCATCTAGTCTCATTAGGGACCCCAAATTACACAATTTGTAGCTGTTTTAAATATATAGATATATGAAAAAAACAAATACAAGTAGGAGCTACTTGTCCAGTACATTGGGCCAAATCATGGTTCACTTACTCAAGTGATTAGTTCCACTGGATCAGATCAGCTACACTGATATAAACCAACATCTCATTTCACAAAGGTCAACTGTCATTTTCATCTTTTATCATCCAAGGGAGAAAAGCAAAATGTACTTGAGCCTGGTTGCAATACAAATGTAACACCACGTGACATGACATACAAATGTCACTACATGTGACAAAATCCAAACAGAAACCAAGCATGTTTCCAATGGAACTTCGCCTGCCAGGCAGGATTCCATCAGAAACCTGCTTAGCTTCCTGACAACTAACCTGCCTGGCTCCTTGGCAGACCATCTGGCAGGATGTGGGCAATCCAGGCTTCCAGCTCCTCAGCTGCCTGCCTGGTGGGCTGATGGGAAGCTGGGAGCCTGGAAGTTGCGGGAGCCCCAGCTCCCAAGCTCCTGACTCCTTGCCAGGCAGGACTGTCAGGGTCCCTGGATCCACCACCGCCCACCAGGTTGTACTACTGTAGATCTAGGGCTTCAAAGGCTCCCAGGTTCCCCAGCTCTGGGGCAGCCCACCAGGCTGCGTTAGAGCTCGGTGGAGATCAGTAATTCCATTTCACAGAGAATTCAAAATTTTTGGTTATCATTCCAAATGAAATCTGATTTTGAAATAGTAAAATCCCCTGCAAAGTTACTGTTCTCTACTCAGCTTTATACATTAACTTAATTAGTTGTCATGTTTCACCCCAGAAGTAAATGTGTTTCAGGAACTGCTAACAAAAATACTAATTAATGCCAAATTCAATGATGGCTTCTGTCATCTGGACACCTGTCCATGAGGAAGTGGACTAGGACCTTCTATCTCATTTCACAAAGGTCAACTGTCATTTTCATTTTTTGTCATCCAAGGGAGAAAAGCAAAATGTACTTGAGCCTGGTTGCAATACAAATGTAAATGGCTGTTATTTACCTTGGACCAAAACAAAATTTCTGAAGCCTTAACATGGCTTAGATTGTGCAACACAGAGTATGCACTGTGATAAGTGTCTTTATTTCCTTCTCCTTGTCAGGCTGTTACGTTGATCAACATATCCAGGAAAGGTGCAAAAGTAAATCAGGGCCGTGGAAGTGATCCCTTGGGTTAGGTTGGAAGGGAACAGAAGGGAATTCAGAGAATTGCCGTTTGGACAGGAATAAGAAATCAGGTCTTTCTAATATCATACAATTTTAATAGTGAAGGCTAGCATAATAAGTCATTCCATAAATCCAGTATTAACTACCAGCAGGACAAATAAATTACACTATCAGCCCATTATCTACAGTTCAAGCTGAATTCTGCTTGGTAGTATAACTGCAGAGTAGGTGACCTAAACATGACAGTCATTCTGAGATCAACTGAAGGAATTCAAAGCAGCACCTGTGGATGTGTATTCAGCAGCATTTTCTAACCCTATTTTCCACTGTACTTCAGGCAGGACTACTACTTGAAATAGGAAGGTCATAGTTTGCAAACCATCTTGAATATGATTTTTTTAAAAACAAATCTACATATGTCCTCTGTAAACACTTATTCCCTGCTATCTATTTGGATTATTATGATAGTACTTTGTGTTATCACTAAACACACACACACACCCTTCCTCTATACTCTTTCTTAAGTGGGGAATAAAGAACAGAATTTCCACATAACTCTAGTATGGTTTAAAATTAAAGGTACTGGATTATGACATTTTGTCTCTTGTAGATATAATTGTAAAACTGTAAGCTCTTTATTTTTGAATGCTATAAAACACATCCATATAATTAAATCAAGGTTGAAAGTCTTTTGCCTAGAAGATTCATTTAAACCTCTATGGATAAAAAGAATAACCTTGAGAACACACTATACTGATGTGTTGATAGCACTTCAGCACATTTCAGTGAGCGGGTAATTCCCTTTCTGATGCCCATGCAGGGGATATCTATTTACACTAGAAACTTTTGCTGTAACTTTTGGCCATACTGGCCCAGATCCTCAGAGGTGTTTAGCCATTATGGGAGCGAGGAGCCTAAAAGACTTGGAGGATCTGGGCCGCTGTCTCTTGGCTTCTCTTTCTCATCAGTGGAGTCCGGCTGTGCAAATGGCAAATCGCTGCCTAAGGCTGGGAGAGGCCCAACTCCTCCCTGGGCTGGTGATGGGCTCTGCCAAAGTGCCTGGGGTGGCACCGTGGTCCTGGGGACGAGGGAAGCCAGGGTGGGCTTGGTGCGAGAGCCTGGGCAGCAGGGATGGGGCCAGGCTTGGCGCTGTGGGGAAGCAGGTGCAGGCAGGCTCTGTGAGCTGCTGAGGGACAGCAGGGGATGGTTTGGTCCCCTCTCCCCATGGGAAGAGGCCAGGGTGGGCACAGTGGGAAATGGCCTGAGAGGTGAGCTCTGTCCCTTGCACCTCCGGGGCCAGCTCTGCTCAGCACTGACCCCGCTGCCACCACGGGACCAGGCACCAAAACAGCCCCGGGCACAAGGGCTGGACGGAGCCCACAGGGGGCCACCCAGGGGCAGGGCTCGGGCCGGGCGGGAATGGGTTCAAGAGGGAGGGCGTTTGGCATGAGGGCGCCCAAGTCAACTTGAGCCCAGGCCAGGGCTTAGAGTGAGAGGACGACGGGCGCCGACTGTGAGGCGACACTGAGAGGGAACCACTGAATCGGCACGAGCTGGGGCGGGGCGCAGGGGCCGAGGGCCACGTGCCCAGAGGGGGCCCTGGTCTTCAAAGCGCTGACGCTGCTCCAGGCGCTCAGGGAAGGGGGAGCCCAACGGGGAGCAGTGGCAGAGGGAGGCCGCCCCAGCACTTGGAGCCGGCGGCAGAACCGTGCAGGAGCCCCCCGCCCCGGAGCAGCAGGAAGGTTGGTGCCAGATGGAACAAGTGCCACAGGCTGGGCAGGGGGGCTCGGACCAGGCTCCCACATGGGGGCAGAGCTACGGGGCTGCGGCAGGAAGGGGTGGAAGCCCCACAAGGAGGGGGGTGGGAAGCAGCGAGTGGTGCCACCTGAGGAAACTGAGATGTATGGTGGCCACCCTGAAGAGTATTGGAAAACCTTTTTCATTCAGCACAATATTAATTTTTCTCCTTTCTCTCAGCCCAGAAGAAAGTCCATTTTTGATACCAAAACAGTACTATAGCTATGATGCCATATGGAATTAAACTAAGTTTCTACCTATGGCCAATTAGAACTGATGTTGATTTCATGTAGATATGTAACCTAGTATTTAAAATGTATGTTTTAAGAAGGTGACTACCTGCTTTTATGTAAAACAGTTACACACATCTTAGAAAATGTGTTCCTTTGATTTAAGTGTGTGACTTTTATATAGTTGGGCAACTAATACTTTATGTACCAAGGAATAATTGTGAATCTGTAATGCAGAGACCTTAAACACACAAGAACTATAGGAGCATAGCTCACTAAATCATAATTTCCGACTGGAAGTTAAAAGATGTAACTGAACGCAAGGCATGTGTTTGTATTCTCCACTCACCCCCAAGCCCCTCCAAAAAAAACTCTTCAAAGAAAGTTAAGGTTGAAAGGATTAATATTTACTCTAGATAACACCTAACTTAATATTTTTAAAGCTCTGTATCTCTCACACATTTCTAAAAACAAGCAAACAAAACTAAATGTTGTTCTGGAAACTGGCAGTTACTCCCCCCACTTCATAACTTTCAAACACCTACTCTACTTCAACGGTCACACCAACCAAACTGTACCACGCATGCAATTTTTACTTTGCACCCATTGTTTCAGAACAGGGAGAGTATTTTTGGTAGTTGTTTATATTGATGTAAGTGGTAATAGTGGTGTTTTAATGAGTTTTTATGCTTTTTGAATTAAGTGGATGCTCGAGGTTGATGATATGGCTGTTTTATGGAGGTATTTTTTTTTTGTTAAGTGTTAATATTTATGTAGAGGTGCAGTATTTTGTGATGACTGTTTTTCAGGTATTGGTTTAGTGCGAATTGTTGAAAACTGTAGGTATTTTTGTATATGTACATTATTAGATGTACTTAGAGGGCGAAGTTGAGGTTGCCTGTTTGGTGCAATTTTATTGGTGTGAACGTTAATTTAGGGTAGGTGTTTAATGCAATGAGGTTTGATTTTAAGATCAACAGGGATCCAGGACCCACCCGGCTATCTCAGTAATTCCAAAATCTGGAATAAAGGTGACCAGGGAAAATAAAGATATCTCCAGAGAGTTTAGCATTTGTGCAGCGTTTGGGGATCCCTTAAACCTTATTGAGCTTTTTAAAGTGTAATTAATTATGGCAAACTCTTGACTTCTACTTCTGCCAGTGAAGTGTTGTCCTGTATTAAAAGATTTATACTGGTAGTTAATTCTGCTCTGTACTAAGATGATTTTGTTAAAATCACCACTTTATGATATATGAAATGAATTAACTAGGTTTGAGTATATACACCTATTGATAAAAATTGGAATATTCCATGTTAAATTTATAGTTTTATGACTGTCATATCACCTTATTTTACTTTCTATAACTCCTTATTAATGTATGTATTAATATTTATGTAATTAAATTAATAAATTGTATCCATTCAGGTATAGTCTGAATTCTGTCTTCTGGCTAAACAAAAAGAATTTGATAAAATTGTGAAGAATTTTGGTATCATTAATTTTAATTATAATCTTTTTTTACCTTTTTCATGTGGTTGTTGGAAGTAACTACCTTGTAATAGTGCAAGTTTCATTTTTCTCTTGCATCACACATATTTTTGCAGACTGCGGTGTGACCTTGAAATGCGGATGAAGCTCTCACTGTCACTTAGGTGCATAAAGTTGCCCTCATGGAGCTTCTGAGGTGCACAAGAATGGGACTTTAGCTCCTTTACTGCCCTCAACCTTGTAGATTGCTTGAGATCTGCAGGTCCTAGAGCTCACTTCGTGAGCACAATATATGAGTCCACTGTGTCTATGATAAGATTGACATAAAACTGGCAAGGTCCTCTGGTTTCTGCAGCATTCCAGTTCAGAATTTTTTTAAAAAGGCTGAATTAAATATACAAATGAATATTCTATTAATCTGATGTTTTTCAGAAATTAACCTTTATGGTGTACTACATTTTCAGTATACTTCTACACATGAGGTAGTGTGGTCTAGTGATTTGGAGTACTGGACTGGGATTCAGGAGACTTGATTTCTATTCCTGGCTCTGCTACTGGTCACTGAGTGTCTTTGGGCAAATCACTTCAACTCCCTGTGCCAGTTTCATCATCTATTTACCAAAAAAAAAAAAAAAAAAGAGGGGAGTGATTGTACTGACCTCATTTGTAAAATGTTTTGAGATCTACTGAAGAAAAGCACTGAGCAGATATTCAGAATTTTTACTAAAAATGAGCCTCCATATGGGTGGGAGAGAACTAGAGATGAGCTTTGCTAAGGGTGCATGAAGATATAATTCACTATGTAAGTATTAATTGTGTTAATGCTCTGAAGAAAACTGTCTTGGTGAATAATGAACTAAAACAGAGTCTCTCTTGGTATTTGATAATTCATTTCCAGTGTGCCAGATGTTTTTTTTCCACTGAAATATGTCTGGGGATGTGCTTTTGATTTATTATCCTTGCCCTGTGATTTATTATTCAAAAATTAGCAACTTGGAAAACAAATATTCAGTATTAGGTGATTGTCCCGTCTGCTGTACAAAAAGCAGGTGTACAAAGTCTAGGGGAAAGCAGAAGTTGAAGGAAGCTGTAACTATATAGGTGGGATTAAGAAAGAAAGCCTTAGTATTCCAACAGTAATCGCTAGATGTTGAAGATGAAACAATTAAACAAAGTCTTTGTAAAACAGGCACCCAAAACGGCTTTAATACTAATGCAGAAGAAGGGGTTTCCAAATAAACTATCTTGCAACTGAAGTTGAATCAATTTGAATTTCATAATTTATTGGCACTGTCGATCTACACTGCACTGTTCGCAGTTGTGACCTGGTGCTATGTTGAATAATGGCATGTCCTAGGTATTAGAGTGATTGGCACCCTTAAAGCCAGGATGGATCTAGTATCAGGGCCTAAAGGGCTCTGTGGCCTTGTCTTCACTAGAAAAAAAGGTGAGTTCTCAATGCAAGGTAAAATCCTACTGAAGATATGGGAATTAATGATTTTGGCAAAAGTCAGCTGCTCAAGCTAAAGACTGTAGGGGAGTCTGTGGTTTACCTTGACCAGCTAACTTGTGCTAAAACTAAAACCTGCCTTGTCTGCACAGCACACTTCATTCCATTAATTGGCACTTGAATTGGCCTAGCCTTACTGTGAGCAGCCACACTGCAAAGTTGTGCTTGAGGTACTGTGTCTAGACTGGTGCTGTACTTAAGTGAGGCTCTAAGACTTTTGGGGGAACAGGCAATGAAATTTTACCTCATGTTAACTCCTGTTAGCTAACAAGAATTAAGAATACACCCTTTCCCCCCCCAATGTAGACACATCCAGTGTCTAGCTGTACACATGATGCCAAAGTATAAAAGAGGAAGATTTTCCCCACCCCAGATATGTCAGAGGAGGCTAAAGTTGCTTCTTTATTAAAAGGTCATTTATCATTCCTGATAACTCTCATGTACCCACATATTTTGAACAGTGAGACAGACACCTTCTATTTCAGTCTCTGCTGTGTCACATTGCTTCCACAGTCAGTCTTCTGTATTTGGACTATGCTTTTGGTTTCCCAGTGTCCTCTAGATTACGGTCCCTGATCATTTGTGAGACTTTGCCTTAGTTTTGCACAGACATGTTCTGAGTAGCTCCAGTCTCTCAGACTCCAGAAAGCAATTTTTGTGAGGTTGGCCCAGCTTTCTTACGGGTAGAGATACGTATCCTGTGTGCAGTTCCTGTAACCATCTTCCAGACAGCTCTGAGACTGGTTCATTAGTTTTCAACATAGGGAAATATTTAGGGACGTTTCTATGTTCTATTCCCAGTCCTTGTTGGCAACACTGTTACCACCAAGAATTTTGTGTGTAAGAGTTATTAGCGTCTGTTTGATCATCTTCATATTTAATGTATTGTTCCCCGAAGCCTGATTATAGTCCAGTGTTTAACTTTTAAAAACAGAACCTTTCTAAAAAGCACTTCTGTATTTTGTAGCCCTACTTCATGTGAGATGTTAATATCAAAACACACTACAGGGAATGTACTTCCCATTACACACTGTGGCTCTCATGCCTTGTTTTGCTCCTCAGGAGTTTAGATAATTGATTGTGCTCTTCTTCTGATGAGTCAAAGTCCATCAACACAATTGCTTTGGCTTCAGAGAGCTTTGTAAAAAGAAATCCCATGCATTGATATGTTCAGCAAAATTGGGCTCTCAGAATCGAGGGCTACAGTAGTAACTTCAGTTTTCCTGAACCATTTTCAAAGGGATGGGAAAACAGAACCACTCTGAATAGATTTGAGAAAAAGTTTGTTCCTCTAGTCCAAATTTTTAGTCAAATTTACAGAATTTCCTTTGTTTGTTTTTTAACTTCACCAAACAAAACATCCTCAACAACCCATTTTCCCTATAGAAATCTGCATTTCTACACAGCTTATAAAAATATTAACTAGCAAACAACAATGAAAAATGAACTTCATTTTCTTTTGCCTTTTAGCAACATCAACAAAAGTCAGAATTATCTACTCTACCTATATACTTATGGAATTTATATGGCACTAATAACTTACCTTGATTGGTGAAAATAATACAAGTTACATCTGTGTAGCAACTTTCATACTGAAAGGTCCAAATGCATTTCATAAACTAAGGCCAGATCTTCTCTGCACTCGTGCAGATCCCAGCCCAGAGATGGAGATCAGGTAGCTTGCATATTCCCTGTTCAGAGAATAATTGGAGAGGGTTCAGAGAAGAGCCATGAGAAAGATTAAAAAGATTAGAAACCAGGCCTTATAGTGACAGACTCAAGGAGCTGAATCTATTTAGCTTAACAAAGAGAAGGTTGAGGTGTGACTTAATTATAATCTATAAAAATGTATGTGGGAAACAAATATTTAATAGTGGGTTCTTCAATCTAGCAGAGAAAGGCATAACACGATCAAATGGCTGGAACTTGAAGCTAGATAAATTCAGACTGGAAATAAGGTGTATATTTTTAACAGTGAGAGTAATCATTGGAACAGTTTACCATGGTTTGTGGTGGATTCTCCATCACTCACTGTTTTAAAATCAAGATGGGATGTTTCTCTAAAATATAT
This sequence comes from Natator depressus, assembly GCF_965152275.1. Classification (NCBI taxonomy): domain Eukaryota; kingdom Metazoa; phylum Chordata; order Testudines; family Cheloniidae; genus Natator; species Natator depressus. The sequence continues at coordinate 3,876,995 of NC_134259.1, forward strand.
GCTCTAGGAATTGTTTTTGGGAAGTTCTGTGACCTGTTTTATACAGGAGGTCAAACTAGCTGATCATAATAGTCCCTTCTGACCCTAAAATATGAATTGGCCACCACATGATTAATTTGGCCCTGTATACCAATGGCACTATAGAAGTGAATCTAGCTCTGGGGAGGTTGGAGGGAGATGAACGTTTGGCTACCAGAAAAAACCCTGGTCTTTGAAAAGAGCATTGGGAACTAATGTTTGCACAAAGCCCACACAGAAGCAATAGGGAGCTCAATGTATCTAACACAGACGGTTCAAGGTGTAAATCAATTTTACTGGGATTTAAATCAGTGATCCCAGGGAGTACATATATTTCACTGTTAAAAAGCACCAAATTACCCATCAGCTCTATCAATGAGAAGCATATGCCATAGCCTCTTTTTAAAAAAAAATTATGTATGTTAACAGTGATAATTATGAAAGTTTGAAAATAAATTTCCATGAGTTTCATATCATAGACATTAGAGATGGAAAATCCCAATATAGTAGTTAAGCCTTTAGAGAAGCAAGAGTGTCCCCTATACTACATTCTCCAAGATGCTACTTTAAAAAAGATTAAATCCACAGTTTTTTTCAGTATAGCCAGAGTTCCCTCTGGGATCTCTCGCTTCATTTAAAGTCCCAACTCCATTGGCTGACAGGCCCTGAATCATGGCTACTTTCACTCTGGCCAGAGGAAGATTAACAAGCCGCATTAGATCCCATCAGTGCTATTCTTCTGAGAAGCATTGCCTTGGACTGGTGTGAAATGCTCCTGCTTCCATGAGGGTATGAGGATGTCTCAACACTGCACTGGGAAATCTACTGGTGCAACTTCAGTGATGGTGTCAAGTGATGGACATGCTAGCGTTGAGAGAACACAATAATTTTTACCACTGTGGCTAGGTCTTCACTGCCAAAGAAAAGTTGATGTATACAGTAAGGTCATTACTTTTGTTCAGAAAGCCGGCACAATGCCTATGCACCACTCTTTTGAGCCCTTACTTGGCACATAAGTGGCATATAGCCTTGAGCTGGCCTTTTGCATAGGGTTGAATTTCACCTTATGTTGCCAGGCCAGACTATATCCTTTTTCCTCTGTTCTCTTACAGAATTTTGTACCTATTCCCTTTCTGAGCAGTAAACAATCTCTAATATCCTCAACGTATTGCATGCATCATGGGAAAACATAGGTTTTGTTGCCCTTCTTAGAAACAACTGGACAAACTTAATTCAATTTTCTCTAGGGTAACTGTTTCCTTTAAAAATTAACTTGGTTAGAATATGCAATAAGTGAGTGTGAATTATTTAATGCCCATCTCCTTCTCCACTTTTTTTTTATAGTTGTTCTACTCTGCCCCCCCCCCCCTTTCAAAAAACCTAGGTATCAGGCCTGTTAAAAATTGATGAAGCATTTGTAAACCCTTAGCAAATGAACAGTCAAGTGACACCTGAATAAAACATCTGAAAAATCTCACGCTCTCCTTGCCAGCTCACACTGTCCTGACAGCGTGTGTGAAACACACGGGTCACGTTACCTTAGAGCAACATTGTATGCAATGTGAAAATAAGGTTAGGGGAAAGGACGGTCCTCCTCATGGGGGACTTCAGTATAATTCCTTCTAATTTATTCTGGTGTAAGTAAATAGATAATCTGTCCCGCAGCCTTCATTGCAATTTGCACCTCTTCCAAAATCATCATCAAGAACAGGCCCAGATTAACCAATGTGCACTCAGTGTACTTGCACAAGGCCTCCATCCCAGGGGAGGAGGACCTGATCACCAAAAAATGAAGAAAAAAACCCCCACATGCACAAAAACACCAAGGCCAGAAAGGAAGCGGGGTGGGGCTGCATGGCACCTGGCTAGTCCATTGGGACAGGAGCCACCGTGGGGTGAGTGTGGGGCAGGCTCACTCTGCAACCCATTCTTCCTCCAAGGGCCTCCCACCCAAGGGACAGGACCCGGCCCTCTCCCCATGACATCACACCCCCCTGGGGGCAGGACCCAACTATCCCCTGGCTTCTGACCGCCTCCCCTCCCCCGACTCCCCTTGGGTAGGTCTCCCCCTGGGGCCTCCTATCCCTTCAGTCAGGGAATGTGTGTGGGGATGGATACCCAATTGCAATAGTGCAAAGGGCCTCTAAATTCTTTAATCTGTCATGGGTATCAGTATAGTTACATCTCTTTCTTAACAGATATAGCGAGATCAGTGCAACCCCCGCAGCACGGATGATACTGGTATAAAGGTGTTTATATTGGTATAGTTTATTTCTGTAAATTTTCACTATACTGCAATAGCTATATTGCTGTAGCTATACCTTCATTACTTGCATCAGCCTCTCCTTATTTCCCAAATCCTCCTGGTTCCACACATGAACACATCTCTTCCTGGCTCTTTGTCCCATGCAAGTGTATCCTTTCCTATCAGTGTAAAAGAGACAGTGAAAATGATGTAATTGTGCAGCACAGAATGCAGAGACCAATAAAAAGGTTTGGAAGTGACATGACCCTCATCACACTCAAATGGTGCCCCACAAATCACCCAATTTAACCTTTGTTGCACCTTGTTCCTTTGGAGCGCACCTTTCTCATTTCTTCCAAAGCAGAGCCCCAAACGTCTATCAAATAAACAAACAATCCAGCTCAACGTATCAGGCTCTTAATAGAGGGATAACTTAAGGACACATCAGCACTCAGACAGCAGAATTAAGATTTCATCATGCTGCCAATGAGAGAGGATTTAATTAACTCACTTTACCTGTCTTCCCTTGCACAAGACAAATGGAATGGTGCCTCTGCAGAAGAATAATTAATGTGGAGTTTAAAAACGAACTTGAATGTAAGAAACTGTGGCATGTCAGTCAGACTTATTGCTAGGGATGTGACTGAACCAAAACCCCATGTTCTCAACTCCCTAAATTTTGGTTCAGATCAGTTGTAGAGCTTGGAATGTGTGATTGAGGAGAGAAGGCCACTACCGTTGGCATGGGAAGTCCATGATCACTGCCCAGCACTAGACAGAACAGAAGAGCTTAAGAGTTTAGTTCATTATGGGGTTTTCTTCTGTTTTTGAGGGTAATAAAAAAAACCTCTTGGGTAGGATTAAGATTTGAGAGGGATTAGTCCATGCTGGGTGAAACTCACCCGTGTGCAGAGGGGCAGCACAAAACCCATGCACTGCTTTAATCATACCGTACTTAGAGGGCTTAAGTGGAATGCAAGTGGTTCATTGACCTTGTGCTTGTCCTCTGCACGTTGGTGATTTTCAACAACTATACAGATACTCAGATTAGGTGTCTTCAATATACCTTACAGTTCATTATTTGAACAGAGACCCACAACATTTTCATAAGTAGCCACTCATTTTGTGTGCCTCATATTTTGAATTGCCTTGGTGCTGATTTTCACAAGAGCTAAGCACCCATGGCTTTCAAGGCTATCCACTGGGGCTGCTCATCACTTCTGGAAATTAGCCCCAAGGAGTCTAAAGCAGTACTCCCCAGAATGGAAGCATCCTAACCCAGTGTCCATTTTGGAATATCCATGCCTATTTTTGTGACCAAGAGAGATACTTTGGTTGAGATTTTTCAGGGGAAATAATGAACCTGAAATGTACCTAGTATAGGATGAAAAACTATTCCTTGAGAAATCCACATTTACAGAGTCCATCTCTATCCATCTAAAAAACCCACATCCCTTCCGTGCATAATTAATATTGCTGGTTTTGCTAAAAGGTCAGCAGAAGCCACACAAGGTGCTGTTTCCATTATACACCAGTCAGATTCACTTCTCCCTGCGTTTCTATTTGCCGGTTATAGATTTCCTGTATTTTTCAATTATGTTCTTTTTCTGCTAGGTTAAGTCTGCTGCTGGGGCAACAAGGGATTAATTAAGTGATCTCGGAATAATTATTTATTTGATAACAGTTCCTTTTAGCAGTGGCATTGGTTTGATTATTATAGCACTGCCATTACACAGGTGGAGCCAGGGAGGGGGATGCTGACTGAGTTCTCTGGAGGTTTGATCAAAAGTCAAAATTCATGTTTAGCTGTCAAATGTGCTATTAGGAAAGTTATTGCAAAGAAGAAAACTGGGGTGTGAGGAAAAAAATAAAAATCTGTCTCCATTGCTCAGGAATGTTTGTACATTTTAAGTGACAGCTTGAAATGTGATAACAACAACAACAACAAAACGCTTGAGTGATGCATTTTTTTAACTTCACTTCTAGTGCAAAAAAAAGGAAGGGAAATACCCTGATGGTCCTATGATTAGAGCCACTGGAGCAGAGACAAAAGGGCTTGTAACTTTAATCAAAGAAAACAATAGAGGGGGGTTATAAATGTGTACCACATAGTTCTGCCTTTAAAAGAAATTCTTTCCTGCAGCAATTATTAAAACACCATTTGGAGAAAGGTCAATGTATAATATACAATAGCAGAGCTTAAGAGTCTCTGGAGTTATCCATCTACCTGATTCTCATGTTGAGCTAACTGTGGGGCAGATTCTCAGCTGGTGTAAACGGGTGTGTGATGATCTATATCAGATGAGAATCTGACTCATGCTGCTTGGAAAGAACTCTAGTTTCACAAACTATTTGTAGCCAATAACAAATTTCTCTCCTTATTTTATTTATTGTAATCCTAATTAAAATGGTCACATTTCTGCCTGCCGTACTCACATTGAGTAGCATTGCATTCCACAGATAGTCCCATTAACATCTGTGGACTACTCACAGGAGTAAGGTACAACATGAGTAAGGGTATCAGAATTTGACCCTGTGACAATAAAACAAAACATAAGTAACATGATAGCCAGCATTAACAACTGCAATGTAATAATACGAATATCAGTCTAATAATCATAGGACTGGAAGGGACCTCGAGAGATCATCTAGTCCAGTCCCCTGCACTCATGGCAGGACTAAGTATTATCTAGACCATCCCTGACAGGCATTTTATCTAACCTGCTCCTAAAAATCTCCAACAATGGAGATTCTATAACCTCCTAGGCAATTTATTGCAGTGCGTAACCAGGAACAATCAGTAAAATCAGTGCTCAAATTAGCTTTAAAAACTCCTGATTGAGATATTCAAAGTTACTCGTGATTTTAGGGTTCTGAGGCGGGGGGGGGGGGGGACCCAAAAGGTTTTGATGGATGATTCAAACTTTTATAAACAAGAGGAGGGAAACAAAACTGGCTTTTAAGGTAGCTGCAGAAAGGAGTCTTCACATGTAAACATATTTGCACTAGCATTTGTGAGGTTCACACTTTCAGGAGATAGTGCTTTTTTTTTTTTCTATCTTCCAAATGTGACTGGAAAACCAATAAGAGAGGCTGAAAATTTCATCAGTCTGTTTGTGGCTTTAAATCAACTGAATAATTCCTTGCAGCAATGACCCAGATCTACAGATGACCGAGGAAATAAGTGGTTTTAAAATAATGCTGCTTTCCTTTAGCTTACAACAGAGTCTAACAAGTGTTGCAAATCTCTTTGTACTATACTGTGCTGTAATGCCACATGTTCTGGCAAGAGACAAATATTTCAACCTGCTGGCCTATTATGAATTGAGTCTCGGTCAAGCATCCACATGGTATTGAAAGGAGAAGAGTAGTTACATAGCATCCACTTAAGGTAAGAGAAAGTTTGTGCTAAGAAAGCTGACTGACACATCTTGGTCATGTAGACGCTGTAGAGTTCTCTGATTTAAATCTGTGCTGAAGTAAACAAATATTAAAACCCACTACTGCTAAAAGAACAGAGTGTGTGGCATACAAAGAGATTTATATGCAGTACATATCTAGCGGAAGGAAGGAAGGCTGCTGTGAAGAATTTCTTGTGTCATTCTGAACCATGAGAGCGATGTTGAAGTTGGTTAGGATGCCAATATCACAAACTCTTGAAATATTAATTTCCTTGATCATAGTTTGCCTATTCTATTCTGTTCTATTCTACAAAGGTTCTCATACAGCCTTCAATCACCATATCTGAGTGCCCTCCAGAAGTGCATTAAGCAACATCACTAACATCTGTCATGTGTGATTCATTCTCTCTCATCCTCTCCCAGGGGAAAAATTGAGAGTGCATTTTAGTGTTATGCTTTGGCAGGTTTTTGTGTGTATATTAGAGAAGATCCAGCCCAAAAACTGTGATTTGCACCTGGAGTGGAGACTGAGATGGACTTTCCTGCTTCTTTCCCTTTCTGCACTATGCCAGGTTAAACAATATTTGTTGAAAACTGTATTCCATGAAGTTTGTGATAGTTTTTGAATAAATTGTTTTCACCCTTGTTATAATCATAACAATATAATAGCTATCTCTTAGATAGTGCTATTCATCCAGAAATCTCAAAGCACTTTACAAAGGAGATCAGTATCATTCTCCATATTTTACAGATGGGGAAATTGAGATGCAGGGAGGTGAAGTGACTTACCCAAGGTCATCCAGCAGACAAGTCGTAGAGCTGGGAATGGAACCTAGCTTGCTTGAGTTCTAGTCAAATGCACTAGCCACTAGACCACACTGTTATCATCCAGTTTATAGAATATATAATTTCTCTCCTCTCTCTTATGCCTCTCTATTCCATTTGGAACATAAAGTCCTCACTACTGCCTTCCATATTTGATGGTCGCCTACTGCATTCTCAGCTTCTTCCCATGTCAATCTGATAGCTTTCAGTTCTGCTTCTATTGTGCATTTCCATGTTATCCTTGGTCTACCTTGTTGCCTTTTGCCCTGGGGGTTCCAGTCCAACACCTGTCTTGTTATGTTACTCAGGTCTTTCCTCCATGTATGTCCTAGTCCTCTCCATTTTTGTTCTGTAATTTCCTGTCCTATCAGTTTCTGTTTTGTCCTCCTACAGTGTTCTTCGTTTGTGATTTTTTTGTGGTCATCTGATATTGAGGATTTGTCTAAGGCAGAATGTTTATGAAAACTTGCAGTTTAGCAAGTAAGGTCTTAAGTTTGCAAGTTTCCACACTATGTAGGAAGACCAACTTTACAGTGGTGTTAAATATTCAAAGTGTAGTTTGGAGGGCAAGATTTCAGTTTCTCCAGATTGACTTTAGAGTTGCAAAGGCATATCTGACTTTCACTATTCTGGCTTTAATGTCTTTGCCTGTTCCACCTGTTGTACATACAATGCTGACAAGATATGTGCAATATCAGACCTCTTCAATGTCAGGCCAAGAAATATTATTGGTATTTCTTGTTGGGTGTTGATTCTCATGGTTTTAGTTTTCCGAGTACTGATTTTCAACTCTACTAATTGTGCAGTGGCCTGGAGATCATTTGTTTTCACTTGCATGTCCCTATAGGTCTGGGATAGCAAGTTGATGTCATCAGCAAAGTCAAGATCCTCAGCAAAGTCAACTTTACAAAAGTTTGTAAAAGTCCATTGTATGCCCCTTGATTGTTCTGAAGTCTTTCTCATTACCCCAATCCAGTACTGGTAAAATAAATCCTGAGCGACATAAGACATCCTTATCTTACCTTCACAGTAACTTCGAAAGGCTTCATCAGTTCAGTGTTATGTATTACTCTGGCCTGTCATACTTTCATAATAGCACTGAATGATGTCTCCCTCAGAAATTTGTGAGTGTATAAAAGAGTAACATTTACCACCAGGCAGAAAGGTCAGTACAAGGCCTGTGCACAATTTAAGATCTTGTGCCCAGATCCACAAAGGTACTTAGGTTCCTAATTTCCATTGAAATCAGAAGGGGGTGGGGGCGGACTTAAGTGGTGCATGTTACAAGAGTGAGCTACAAAAGATCTGTCTATATAATATTATTAGATAATGTGCCATTAGATTGTGATTAAGAATACATAGCATTGTTCATACGTTTTGTAGGAATCATAAAAATTGTGTTATGCATTGCAGTGGCTTTCAGCGTGCAGCTCTTTCCATTCAGCTTTTAACAGTATACATCCTTGATCCTAGCCCCTTTGCAAAGGGGAGAAATTAAACAAGCAAATCATTTTGAGAAAACATTGTGACATTTATCAGATAAAATGCAAAACAAATACATTTTTCCTCCCATCATTCATACAGCCTTCCTTTGTAACTTTCTCTCCTGCTTCCCTCATTTTTAAGATCTATTCCTCCAATTCGTGCATGTTACTAACCTTGTCCCCTACTAACTGTTTATCTCTGGTCCATATAATGGCACAAAATTTAGATCAGCATGGACCAAACACCACTGGAGTGGATCATCTGCTGAGGGATAAGCATGTGATGGAGCAGAGTTCCTGCAAATCTAATCACACTGGTGCGCGTCCATATGTGAATGCATCTGAGCATGAAAACACATGCTACTGTTGCCTGAAAGCAGCTTTTCTCAGAGACTACAGGAATCAGAGCTCCTATGGAACTGAAGCAGCCAAGAGAAAAAAGAAAAGAAAAAGAAGCGGCTGGCTAATCAGTGAAGAAAAGAAACAAACAAACAAAAAATGCCAGGTGGCACAGCAATGACCTGCCCACCCTGGAAACTAGTGCTCAAGGCTATCACCCTTCTTACCCCCCGTCCCCCCTTAAAACCGGCCCTGTGTAAAGCAGCCTCCCTGAGAACTGGCACCTTAGGTAGTTGATCACACCTTAGGTAGTTAGGTAGTTCATTAGTTTTTATACTTATTAGATCATCCTTATTAATTACTATTCTTAATAGTTTCATTTGAGGGCCAACTGCACTTTGCCCAAGATAGGTTACAAATGGAAAAGAAATCCCTGCCCCAAAATGGTTTCACTATTACAGGGTATAGAAGAGACACGGCTCAATCCTCAGGGCACTCTGGTTTTTGTGTACTGCTCTAAATTATGTTGAGGGCCAAACTGGTTCCTGCTAATTTTTTTTTCTTCTCTTCCTTATATACAGAGCCAGATTCTCAGCTGGTGTAAATTGATCTGGTTCCATGTGCCAAAATCTGCTCTAATTTAACACTTGTGTAAATCTAGAGTAACCCCACTAATGTCAATGAATTTACTTTGCATTTATACCATATGCACTGAGAGCAGAACTGGGCCATGAATCTGAGTCACTGTCCAACACGAATGGAGTTGTGCTATTTCCTTGCTAGCTAGTTTCTCAATGAACACTTGCTAATCCAATATTCTGCAATTAGCAGTTGTCCCTGCTATGTATTTGGAGAGGAAAGTAACCGGTATAAATCTTTGGCTCATCTCCATCAATACCTCTATCTCGGTCTGTCTGTCTAATTGCTATCGACTGTGGAAAGTAGTTTTTGATCAAGGCATGAAGTAAAGTGATATTGATTACAGTAAATGAACTTTTTTGCAGTTGGCGAGTCATTTGGGGTAGAGGAAAGGCAATAGCCGGCATTTTCACATTGTGTATGGTCGGAAAATACGAATCCCACCTGGGCAACCTCTGACCCACTTTTAGGTGGTTGGGCTCAAGATGGCGTGAGGTAACCATGAATTCCTCTCCTTTAATATCAAAACCCAGCTGCCCTGAGTTTGAGTGGAATAAAAATCAGCTTGGCCTCCTTGCTCTTTCAAAATAGAACAGAAGGAAATTAGAACAAAAACAGATTTAACTTTTAATCCCTCAAGTTACGAGCTTTTGCCATGTAATTTTTTTATCACAACAACATATTTCATCCTGGAGAATAGCGGTGACAAAGTAAAGTAATCCATATCAACAGCACATTTGATTTATACATCTGTCAGGACCTGGTGCCATGTTCCGCTCTTTTCTGATTAGAGATGGGCAAGAGTGCAAGCACCTCGCTGCGATTCCTTGATAGATTCAAAATAATGCCCAGGACACGCAGAACGCTGCTGCCTGTTTCAATATCCCTAAGCTGTGTAATCACCTCCATTCTACCTGCACCTGCTCCCCCATTCATGTTAAATTGAAGTCTTTGGACCAAAGTCCACTGTCGCTTACCTTTAAGTATGTGCTTAAGTCCCATTGGTACAGAATTGACTCCTTCTCTCCCCATCCCCATCCTCCTTTAACTACTATAGAAATTATGAAACTACTTGAAACGACAGCTATTCCGCTCAATACAGGTTTAGTGTCTTCTGTTTCATTCATACAAGGCAGTGTCCTCCTTCATATCCTATGTTTGTTCCAGTGGTTGCTCATTGCATTGCAAAATGTGAGAGTGTAGATTCTTTTTTTAAAAAGGGACAACTTCATTACAATATCTACTTGCTATACTAATTTACTGTAACACAATAATTAGGGTAATTAGATTATGCCATATAATTAATCAAATCCTTACATTCCTATCTTCCTATGTCTTACAGCATAGACTGGAGCTCTTAAGAGAACAGAACATCTGTCAGGACAATACGACATTATGGAACTATGTATGTGGTTTAGATTCTAAACTCTTCAGTGCTGGCATGGTATACATTTTGTGTCTTCTTCAGCACTTAATGAATAAAATAAGTAACAATCATAATAATCAGTAATAAAACAAACACCAGGGATTTGGGGAGCCTTTTTGGATAAATTACAAACTGATGTGAACCACTACCTATATATTCAAACAGAATCCCACCCCAAATTCATAGGACAGCTTTGTTGGGAAATGACAAAAGGTTTGTCAGAATCAGTCCAATTTGATAAGAAATATCAAGCCTGATCTTTGTCACCACCATCTACCTGATCCAAATTCTGTTGAAATCAATGGGAGTCTTTTCACTGATTTCAATGAGCTTCAGATCAGGCCCTCTTTGAGCTGCTACAGCAATGTAAATGAGACTTAAAGCTGCCTGAAGTGGGCAGCTGAGTATTTCCCCAGTGTGGAATAATTCTTGGCTATTGTACAGATCTACACCACCCCTCCATTCCAAGCTAAGAGAACATGATGAGACCATGGCTGGAGCACATTGGGCCTAGTGATATCCATGGACATAATGGTTCCTATGGGGCCATTACAAGATGGCACAATTTAGAGCACTCTTGAAGCTGTTCCAAGATGTGTGAGGGTGGAAATAATCCTGACTTCACGGAGGTAAAGGGTCAGGAAATTGAGAAGAAAAACAAACAAACTATCTTTACTCCTCATCTTTCAGGTACATCAAATATTGTTCTGCTGCAGCTGAGGATCTGGCCCATTGATCATTTTATTTATGTAACAAATACACCCAGCATGCATCTGTTATTCCTCTCATACTTGTCATCCCTCTTTTCTTTCACAATTCCTCAGTTTTTTTTCTTTTATCTTCCTTTGACTGTATTCATTTTCTCTCTCTCCCTTCTCCTCTTTTGCCCTATTTCTCTCATTCTTCTTGTTTCTTCCATGAGCTAACTTTTAAAAATTTATGCTTTTATTTCACTAAACCCTTTTGGTTCGTCCTGTGCTATTTTCCATGCCTTTGTTATTTTTAATGTTCAGTATTTATTGCTCCATCTTTATAGCTTTCTTAATTTATTGCTTTTCACACTTTTTTTCTATTGGATCATTTATTTTGTATTTTTGGCAGAGAGGATCTGATTTTTTTCTAATTTTTTTTAAATGTGAATGCTATTTTTATTTAATTTTCTTATTTTTTTTCCACATTTTGATCTTTTGACAACTTCATTACAGTAATTGTTCCTTGCTTTTTCTCTTATTCACTCTCATGTCTTTATTACCCTATAATGATATGTCTTACCGTATAATACAATTAATTTTCCCTTCTGCGATGTGATGAGGAGTCAGGACTCCTGGTTCTAGTCCTATTTCCATCATTGACTACCTGTGAAACTTCAGGCAAGTCTCTGTGACTCTATTTCCCCTCCCACTTTTGTCTCTCTCGTGTGTTTAGATTATGAAGTCTTAGGGCAGGGAGTGTCTCTCACTATGCATTTGTACGACACCCAGCACAATGGAATATATAATATATTCAATATAATGTTAATATTAATTTCTTCCATTAAGCATCTCTCCTTTTTTTTCCCATTTCAGTGCATAAACCTAGATTGCCCACTCTACGAAAATAATACAGTCTAGTGTTAGAGTCCACTCTTATGTAACATCTTGGACATCATCTTTAAGCATCTGTCACACCAAATCATGCCATAATGCCTCACAGTTTCTGGCTGTCAGGTTTCTGACATTGTTTGGAACTGAAAGAGCCAGTGACCATACAACAGCTAAGAATGGTCTCATACTGAAATACACATATTATATATATATACCAAGCTTTGAAATAGTTAAGCCACTCAATACAATTTAAGAGAGAAAGAAATCTTTACTAACCATCTTGGCCAGATATACTCATATAGATTGGGACAGTAGGGTATGTGATTTCTTTATATGAGACTTTCATTTCACACATGGTATTAGTAGATTCATAGATTTTAAGGCCAGAAGAGACAATGTTGCTTTAGTCTGATCTCTTGCATGACTCAGGCTACAGAACCTCATTCTATAATTTCTGCATCAGCCCATACCTTCTATTTGAGCTAGAGCATAACTTTTTGATAGACATCCAGTCTTGATTTAAAGACTTCAGATGATGGAGAATCCATCATTACCGAGGTAAGTTGTTCCTGTGATTAATTACCCTCATTGTTAAAAATGTGCACTTTACTTATGTACCTAAATGGGAGATGTATCTGTATGAGAAATGCCAGATGGGTCCAATAATATGTACAGATTTGACTATGAGCGGTTATAAAGTCAGAATTAAGGCACATATGTTCTTTAACAGCATGGACCATAAAGATCTATGTCACTGGACCCCACATCACAACAGCCTGGATCTTCCTCCCTCTCTAGTAGCTGGTTCATATAAAAGATTAGTCTACCTCTGCTTCCAGTTTCAGGACTTGGGTAGGACTTGTGATTGTGCTTGACTGTGTCCTAAATAGAAATGAACATAAGCACATGCTCAAGTATACTGTGCCCATCACCATGGTATCTGGCCTCTTCAAGGGACACATTCAAAAGCCCAAATCTCCATATTGCCAACGTACTTTATAAAATACAGTAACACTCCCATCCCAGGTGCTTTCAGTTTATTTCCCATAGTGATTTAAGCAATATCTGTTCCAGGTATGGATATTCACCACAATACTCACCACCAAGCAGAAATCTCCAAACCCCCTTTCTTGCTCAATTCATAACGTGTGTGAGGAGGAAATATCAGTGAGGTTTCAAGTAGGGATTTAAAAAAAGGGCGCTAATCATCCTGATTTTAGAAATAACCATGGGTGGTGGGAAACAGTCTCTTTGTGTTTCAAATCTCTGTTAGCAGGAATCAAAGGTGCTCCTTTAAAAACAAACCAACAAACAAAAAAAGCACTCCTCAATATATTACAATCCTCCTTGATCAGGCTCCTGTACTTACATCCAATTCTCTTTCCAGGGGCTTTATGGAGATTTGTTATGGAAACATCAATAGTCTCCACCTCTCTCCGGACTCATTTAGTCTGTTTACAAAATACTATCAAATGTTGGTATCTCCTCTTTAATTCATTCCCTGACATTTAATTATTGTTCTGTAAATCACTTATCTGAGGAAAAGAAAAAGTGTAATGAGATTTTTAAAATATTGGTGATAATTATTTTCCACTTAGTCTTAATGAAGCTCCTTGGTGCAATAAAAGAAACTGAACAGACAACCAGAAATATGTCTCTTAAATTCTAGCTGTGGCAAGAGGCATAAAGGACTTATAAAGTGTCTTAGAAATACATTTAAATAGTAAATAATAATGTCTTACATTATATAGTGTTCTTCATCCCAGTGGATCTCAGAGCACTTTAAAGTTTCTGGGTGTGGTTCTCCACTTCCATGCTTATGTAATCACTTAGGGCTTGTCTACACTACCGCTTAAGTCGATGTAACTTACGTTGGTCAGGGGTGTGAAAAAGCCACCCCCCTGAGCGATGCACATTACATCGACTTAAAGCTGTGACCACATCACGCTATGTCAGGGGGAGATGCTCTCCCATTGGCAGAGAGTGTCTTCACCAAATGCGCTACAGAAGCACAGCTGCACCGATGCAACTGTGCCAATTTAGCACAGTGTTGTAGACTAACCTTTATGTAGGGTGCCAAGTGGGAGTAAGATACTTTCACCTGTATAAGGCATCCCTATTCAGCATAGCGCTTCAGCGAAAGTTGAGTATGAGCTTAGGCATCTTCCTGAATCAGGGCCCAAACTAATGGAGAATTATGTTTCATTAGTATCTTTGCCCTCGCTTTGACCAGGGTGGAAATGCCGTGCACAAACAGGCTGTGTATAAACAAATGATCCACCACTCAAAAACAGCCACCAGTAGTGTGGAATGTATCAACTGTTTTTCATTGTTGATACTATACAAAGATGTTGGGGAAGGGAAGGGAAGAATAACGTTTCCATTCGCAAATGAAGGGACAATTTAACATGAAGTAATTACTGGGGCTAACTCCCCTAACTCATGGGAAACTGGGCATGGGATTGTCAATGAAGAAAAAGAAATGTTACCATTTAGGGTGAAATTCTCCCCTTTGCAGAAGCCCAGAACTCAATTAGTCTCAAGTATTATAATAATAATTTGCTAATTAATTTTACAGTGTATTGGTTTTTATTTCAGTTTACTAAAGACAATCTAATGCAGTTTTTCATAGCTTCTTTTAAAACACATGGTTCATAAAATTAAGCAGAGGTCAGAATGTCCTGCTGACATGGCTGCAATTATTTTTGCTTCTGAGAAATTTAGTCACAAGGATGGATAAGGAAATCTCTGTCATTTTTATTTCTGACCTTGAGGGACTGGAGAGTAGCCATCAAAAGCGGGAAAGTTTGCCTGCCCTCTTTGCAGTGTCAAGCTTTTAGCCTGCTTTATGACAAAATAGCAGGTCCACTGGAGCAGGGAACAGTGCAGCAGGAGGTTATTTGAGTGGTTTGATTTTCTCTGGAAAATAAAACCCCAGGATAAAGTGTTGTAGGTTTATTCCTCCCCTGTCCTTTCTGCATTCATCAAGGGCTGTAGACAGAGTATAAAGAACCCACCCTTCGGGGCATAATTATACCAAGAAAATCAAACATTAGAGAAAATAGTTTAAGGACTCTTTATTTGACTATCATTAAATGAAGTGAGAGTGAAAGATGTAAATAACTTCACTAGCTTATAATCGTTATGAAAATTCAGTGCTAGAAGGAAGATTCCTCTGAGAGTTGGTTTGGGGATGATATTGAATTATGTTTTGTGTCCAATATTAAGGTTTTCAATTATTGCTGGAAGAGTAGAGAGATGAGATAGCTAATAAATATCTAAACCATAGACATCCCCTCAGAATAAGCACATACATCTGTAGGGATAAAGCCCATCCCCACATAACATGGCTTGGATACTCAAGATGCGAGTGAACTTCAATCACTGATCATAGGTTGTTTTCAATATTTCATTTATAATGATGTATCACTAGTGCTTTGTGCTTGGCTATATACCTCTTTGAGATCTTCAAGTGCTTTTCAAGCATTAATTAATTAAGCCTCAAACCGCCCCTGGGAATCAGGGAAGTATTATTATAGCCATTTCATAGAGAGGTTAAAAGGTTTGCACAAAGTCACACAGAATCAGTCAGTGGCTGAGCTGCAAACACCAGTCCCCACACTCTGCTCCTTAAGTACATGGAATGCTAAAGCTGAACTAAATAGCATATTGAAGCAGGCAGGAAAGACCGAGATCCCTTCAGCACACACCATGCAAAAACTAATCAAGTGGGATACATATCCAACTCTTGTCTAAAATAGATACACAAGGAAAATTGATTGTTTGCCAAAAAATACAATTTTCACGATACCAAGAGAAATACCCTCTGTGGCAAATACTCTAAGGATTTGCTGCTAACACTATTTATGGGGAGAGTTTTTCTCTTTTAGATTCAATGATGATAAGAGGAAGGATGGTTGAGTGGTTAGGTCACTAGCCTGTGTGTTAAGAGAGACTCAGGTTCAATTTCTTGCTCTGCTGCA
The DNA here is from genome assembly GCF_965152275.1 of Natator depressus. Taxonomy (NCBI): domain Eukaryota; kingdom Metazoa; phylum Chordata; order Testudines; family Cheloniidae; genus Natator; species Natator depressus. The sequence continues at coordinate 3,892,938 of NC_134259.1, forward strand.
GCTTTCTTGTCTGATCTTGGGCAAGTCACTTAATTTTTTTGTGCTTCAGTTTCTCATCTGTAAAATGAGGATAGTAATGCTTCCTATTCCGGTGTGTTGAGAAGATATATTAAAGACTGTGAGGTGCTCAGATACTCCAGTACTGGGGGCCATATAAGTATCTTTGATAAACAGAGGGCATATGTTTCAATAAAGCTAGAATTTCAAGTTGTTTAGGCTACTCTGCCACACCAAGGGGCTGAGAGAGTGCAAATATTAGGACCTTCTCCCACCCTTGCCTCAACATGTGTCATCAGCAGGGTATGAGCCTAGCATACACCTCTGCCACTTGAGCTAAGGCAGTAACTTCATTATCCAACAGCAGTGATAGACTGTTATCCATTAGTGAATCACCCACAAGTGCAGGAGATAGCACACATTTATACTTCCCCTATAAGAGGAAGCTTGCCCTGTTTGTCAGAGGCCTGCTGAAGTTCAAGTACATTGCTTTGGCTCCACTTTTGCAACATAACTCCCTGTGTGCATTGTGGGCAGGGCTGGAATCTGGGACCTTTAGCTGGGATAGTTGCTCTGTAATAGTTTCTCATCTGGTAACGGGGCCCTTCAACCAGGTCAGCATTTACCCCACCATTTCTGGGGTTATGAAGTCCAACAGGATCACTACCAAATGCCATCTCTAGCTGGTGTTCAGCCTCGGCTCAGGCTCTGTAACAACACTATACCAGTGACTGACTGGTGAATCCCACTCCCTGTTGCTGTTTCCCTGTGCTCCGTCCCACCCAGCCTCTCTATTTTGCCTTTTTCTGGGTTTGCCCCTGGAACTTATTCTATTCCCTGTTGCTACTTCATCCCTCCTAGCTTCTTGCAAGATTCCTTTCTCCAGAGCAGGATTCCAGGGCTTGATCTACCCCCATACTTCCTCCTTATCCCTAGCAATCCCCCTCCTCTGAGGGAGTGACTAAACTCATTCTGCTACAGCCCCTTTCTGTTCTCAGCTTCTTTCCCTTATAGTGCTGGCCTAGCCCTACCAGAGCTGGGCTTCACTCTCAATCCCCTGGCTCTCCTTCTCTCATGTGACCAGTGACCTAACTGGCCTCTCAGGCCCTCGTTATCCCCATCAGCACGGGTGTGCGGGTGCACACTCATCACAGTCTCTGTTTTTTTCATGAAAAAATGTGAAAGGTCACATTTCATCCTATTGGAAAAACAGGAAAAAGCTCTGAAATCTCAAATTTTTTTGTGAAACAGCAAATTCTTTCCCCACTCAGCTCCGCTACTGGTTTCAATATGATTACCCACAACATTAAATCCTACACCCACTAGTAAGTGTTTGTAACATCAGTCCTGCTGTGTTACTCATATGGATTGTGCCATTTACTAAGCCATACAATCAGCTTTCTGAACAAATTCTCCCAACCTCTCTTATTATTTTCCCCAAAGAGGAAGAACCCTACGTCCCTTTTTCCATCTCTCCCTCATCGCATAGTCCAGTGAAGATATCATTCTTGTTGTCAATGAGAATTCAGTTACACTTGTTTAAAATCTCCTATTCAGGGCTTAATTGACTGTTTTCTGTGTCTCATTCTAGCAGCTCAGCTCATTTCCCACAGAATAAATTATGTGTCCCCACTGAGGTTTTGCAAATGGCCCAACCTTTAACACTTCCCCCACATCAACTAGGCTGTAGGCGTCATTTCTTTCAGTCCTAATCCATGGGTAGGCTCGAGCACAGGAGATCAGAACACCACTAAAGAACAGAGATTTCCCTCCCCTTTCCATATTAAAAATACAAATCCAAAACTTGTTCATAAATTCTTAATGTTATGCCGGGAGCCTTAGCTGCCTGGACTAAATCAGCAGTCACTGAATGGGGCTGCATACAGAGCATATAGCCACAATGGGCATAATGTTGCTTCAAGTCACTGTGTGTTAAAGAGACAGTGGGCTCACGTAGTTTAAGCCCAAAATAAAGGTGTCATTAAAAGAAAATTACGGGGTGAGATTGTGTTACCAAACCACAAATACACAGGATTTTTTTTTCATTGTCTGTTTCTTCTTAAATCCAGTTAAACACATAATTTTTACTCTCTAAACTCTAGTGGGCTAGTGTATCAGAACCAGAATAGGAAAAGGGCCAAGATAATTTCACCTTCTAAGATCAGGGAGATGTAAAATGTAAGTCGAATGCTGTCAAAGCAAGAAAGGTCCTATCTGCACATACGTACATGGCTCCCATCACCATAGTGTCTAAGAGCCTGTGTGGTTGTGAAGTGTCATTTACCCAATTTTACAGATGGGAAACTGAGGCACGGAGCCTTTATGTAACTTGCCCAAGGTTACTCAAGAAGCCTGTCACAGAGCAGGGAACCAAACCCATGTCTTCCATTGTTCTCGAGTAGTGCCCTAAACACTATACACAAGCCTTTCACTCCTTGGCTCATAGCTAGGAATTCTCCATGGTTTTGCAGCTTGCCCCAATTTTAGTTCTGAAATAGCCTGAATCTGATGGTGACTGTCAGGGCATGTTGCAAAGCTTATTGCTTTCCCCAGTGATCTGGAAATGGGTGAGAATTAAGAACATAAGAACGGCCATACTGGGTCAGACCAAAGATCCATCTAGCCCAGTAGCCTCTCTTCTGACAGTGGCCAATGTCAGGTGCCCCAGAGTGAATGAACTGAACAGGTACTCACCAAGTGATCCATCCCCTGTCACCGATTCCCAGCTTCTGGCAAACAGAGGCTAGAGACACCATCCCTGCCCATCCTGGCTAATAGCCATTGATGGACCTATCCTCCATGAATTTATCTAGTTCTTTTTTGAACCCTGTTATAGTCGTGGCCTTCTCAACATCCTCTGGCAAGGAGTTCAACAGGTTGACTGTGTGTTGTGTAAAGAAAATTGTTAGAGTGGGGAAATATTGGCAAGGAAGTTTTTTAGATGCTTAGCCCGTTGGTTCTGGATTATATTAAATTATACTTCGGCATATAGGATATGATTTACAATGGATTTTTAAACTATGTCAAGGGCAACCTGATAAATGGTCAAAAAACAGCATGAGGAGAGTTGGGAGGGAGGATTGAATGTAAATTTTGTTGAATTTTCTCCTCCCAATATTTTAAAATTCAAATTTTCATACGGACATTTTATGTAAATTATGGCAGTTGAAGATTTTCAACCAGCCCTAGTTAAATTATGTTTTTAAGAATGAGAGAAAACTTGAATGGTTCAGGGTGCATAGACCCTCTGTATAAGGGTGCATTTCACCTTTAAGTCTTATTGACTTCAGTTACTTCATTTACATCAACTCATTTGAGTAAAAACTGCATGCAGGACTGGGTCATTAGAGTGAAATGCATCCCAGTGCAAAGGACACATATCAGGCCTTAGATCTGCTTTTACCTCATGTTAAGGGCATAGGTGGACCTTAAGTAGAACATGAGTCCTGGTGCAGATCTGTGAGAATTTCAATCTCTATTATTGTTTGTAGTGTTATTGTAGCTGTGTTGGTCCCAGGATATGAGAGAGACAAGGTGGGTGAAGTCATATCTTTTTATTGAACCAACTTCTGTTGGTGAAAGGAACAACAGGAGTTGGTCCAATAAGTTTACCTAACCCACCTTGTCTCTCTAATCTTTATTGTTGTTGTTCATTATTTGTATGGTGGCATCACCTAGGAGCCCTCGCCATAGACCCGGACCCCACCATGCTGGGTGCTGCACAAACAAAACAAAAAAACCAAACAGATGGCCCCTGCCATAAGGACCTTACAATCTAAATAGAAGACAAGGGACAACTGATGGATACTTGCAGAGTGGGGAGTATAAGGAAACAATGAGACAATAATCATTAGCATGACGAACAGGGGTCTCAACACACCCACTGGAAAATGTGTGTGTAGTGCCCTGAGCACCCACTGGAAAATGAAGGGCCTGCAGCATTAGCACCTATTTACTACTGAAGTCAAACAGTTAATTAATCTGGGGGCAAGTCCAAGTCACCATACTCACAGGAGTAGCCCCACAGATAAACAACTATTTCATCATATTAATATTTTATTAACTCTTACATAATTTTGCCCTGGGTGGTCACTGGGTGCATTTGCAAAGATAACTATGAAATGGGGTTTTGATATCCTCAGCTGGTTTCAGCTTTGCAAATAGTTTCATTAGCAGGAAGAATGCTTTTTGGTATAAGTGGAATTATTCCTTCTAGGCATTCTACAGGTTAACAGGTATCAAGAGGTAAACATTAGAAGGTCTAATTTAAGTGTAGAGTTTGGATACTAATAATTATAATAAAACAATACTTTCCGTTATTATTAAGCCATTCCTCTGAGGAACTTATTTATTTTTTTATGTACCCTAAGGCTCAAATTTCCAAAATTGGCTTTCCTTTTTGGCAAATAAATACTATTGCTTATATTTCTCTTCCTCCCACATGGAAGGTTCTTAGGCCAGATTTTCCAGACAACTCAGGGCTACATTTCCAAGTTTTCAGCACCCACTGAAATGGGTGGAGAGATTTTCTAAAGACCATCACTCATATTTAGGCACCTAAATAAGGACAAGATTCTCACAAGTGCTCAGCAACTCTCATTGTGGAAATCTATGGCCCGTTTTTCAAAAGAGCATAGCACCTAGTGTACTGAAGACTTCCGAATATCTATTTTATAGATCTGCATTAGGTCTTTATGCTGCTCCCCATCACCATAGTATCTGAGAGCCTTCCTTGTAAAATCAATACCATGAACACAATAGATTTCATGGAGTTTCGCACACTTCTCTCTCTTCAGGGTCAAAACCCTGCTTGAAGAAGGAGTATTGGTTGGGGGAGGTGGTTGGGGATAAAAGAGGTGCTCCAGTTGTGCGAATCATGTCTGGTGGAAAGGCTTTCTCATGGAGAAAGGCCTTGCAACATTCTCTACAGATGGTTAGACTCTCGAACATGCTCTGCTCTGGAAGAATGTCCCATAGCCAGATCCCCTTAACAGAGAATGCTCTCTCCCCAGCTCTCACATACTTCCTCCTGGCTTTGAGATTTGCATTGTCCCAGAGGAGTACAGCTGTTGCGGTGGTTCACAGATGGAAATTAAATGTTTGATGTAGCTGGGGCGTGATCCATTAATTGCTTTGTTTAATTAATCTGGCCCCTAGGGTCTGATTTTCAGAAGTGCTGAGCACCTGCCACTCCAGCTGAGGTCAATGGGACTAAACAGCTGACCCCACAGGTGTCTCCAAATTGGTTGGATCATCAGCGTTAGGCGCTGCACGGCATTTTTTCAAGTATTAAGTGTTAATCTTCTCTCTCCTCTTTGGACACTGTATACTGGGCTTAGACTCTGCTGCTTTGAGCTTCCCTTTGACTATGTTGCCTTTAGATCTAATTTTGTTTGCTTGATTGCCTCTTCCTCCTTTTTTATATCAGACAGTTTATGGAGTTAACTTCAAAAGCGTTCTTTTGTCAGACATTCTTGTTTCTGCAGTTTGTCCTTTCAGCCACCAAACCCATCTACCCATTGGCAACTCTCTGTTCACTTTGCACTTTGATTCACTAGAGAATGACAATTTCACTTGATTTACCCTGACTTGTTTATGTCCTTGTCTCTCTCCAAATGACCTCAAGCATTAACAGGCTAACAGGGACAAAGGGAATAGTTACCTAACTGAAAAATAAACCACAAAAGCAAACTTAATAGAAAGACTCAAATGATAGCCCCGGTGGGGGGGGGGGGGAAGTATCCCCACTGTGATGTTTTCCAAACAAGATCAAACCAGAGAATACAGTTTGAGAACAGAGAAGTGAATTCTCCTAAGTAGCCAGCCTCTTACTTCTTCAATATATGCAAATACAGAGTATTATTTTGTCTTATTTTAGTGAGCTTCACAAAGCAAAGGAGTTAGACACTGGCAATATAATGACTGTGGACCTGATCCCAAGTCCACTGAAGTCAATGGAAAGACATAGTCTTTTAATCAGACCCTATGTAAGCAAATCATAATGCCCCATTCTGCACTCACAGGTAGCTCACCCAGAGCATTAGAATCATCCGTTAAGAGAAGAAAACATTGGCCAGGTTACCAGGGTTTCTCCCCCTATACTCATTGGCAAAATGCTCTGACAATTTGGAGCAGGGTTGCTTATAACTGAACCAGTATGTAAATGGAGGATTTTCAGAGGCACAGATGAGACTTAGGCACCCAGGTTGGCTAACTGCCCTATGTACCTTTAAAAATCTTCATCTTATACATTGTACATTATAGCAAGAGGTTAAAGCAATTTCAGATGTTTGTGAGTGCAGTGTGATCCTCACTTTCACCTCTTTATTTCTAAATATCCCTGTCTGTAAAATGAGGGTAAAATTACCACTCAGGGACAGTGTAACTCTTAACCAAACCTAAGGCCAAAAATTTCAAAAGCATACTCTGACTTTAGGTGTCTAACTTCAGACACCCTTCTAGAGCCTGATTTGGGGAGGGTCTAAGAACTAATAATTCCAAATGACTATCGACAACTAATGATCAGGCTCCATGTGATTGTCTCAAGTATCCAACTATCAAAATACTTCCCAGATAAATTAAGTTCACATGGTGAGGTCCACAGAGAACTTAATGGAGCTTTCTTCTATTCTCCCTTCCCAGGTTATAGGATGCTCTGCTTGGGTTATATATATGTGTGTATAGATAGTTATGCTATTGACTCTATGAAACTTTGACTTGCTAAAAGGTAATAATCTAGACGAGGCTATGACTGAGATTGGTAAAATTCCATTTGCCAAATCTTAGTAGAGATAAGATTCTTCTTCTACAAGTTAGCAAGTCCTCTCTTTGGAATTTTGCAATGTGACTCCAAAAACGAACCATTTCCAAGTCATCTGCTGTAATCAGAGGAACTTGTTGTACATGCAAATCTAGTTTTCAAAGGTTTAGTCTCATTTTAATCAACTATTCTAAACGGACCTAGTGTTTGCCTTTCATCTGGCAGCAAATTAATTATAAAAGAGATATGTTAATATTAATATTGTCTCACTGTAGATGAATGGTTTTTAATATCTTTGATTCTAATATTACCCCTTTGATGACAAAACCTAGCTGTATGAATCCAGAAATGGAGGCTGGTAAATTCAGGTAAAGATTTAAATGGAAATGTTTTATCTTTTAATCTGTTGACCCAGTTTAAAGTTCAGAACTGTAATCTATATAAGATGAGCAATTGTTCACTTTTATGGAAATAATTTAAAAGAGTCCAGAATAGATGTTCATTTTTTTTTCTCTCTTTCAGCAAAGCTGGCTGCAGGTTGGTGTATAGGCAAGGGGAGGGGCAGGCAATATATCTAGAAACCCTTCATAGCTTTCAGTCCGACTTATTCACATTTTTCCTCATTCCCACTTGGCACAGGTAGAAGGTGGATTCTTGCGCCGTCTTTAGTCCTTCTTCTAGGAATCAGCAAACAACATCTAATTAAAATATTAGGAAAATATTTACTGTATTTAGTTGTTTTCTTCTTTTTGCTGTTTATTTAGTCCCTCTTTCTGCAAAGCACTTCAGCCCATGCTTAACTTTAAGCCTGTGCCTATACCACTGACTTTGATGCATCATTGCTTCAGTGGGTTTAACCACTCACTGAAGACCCTAATTCAGGAAGGTAATTAAGTACCTAACTTTAAACATGTGAGTAGCCTCATTGACTTCAGTGTGACTCCTCCTGTGCTTAAAGCTAGCATGTGCTTATTAAGTACATTCCTGATTTAGGGACTAAGTGCTTTTCTGATTTATGGCCTTAATCTCCCCTGCTCACTGATTGTCCCTTCTCCTCCGTTCCCTTGGAAGTATTTCCCTTCCCCTGTTCACTCTGCAGTGGCTCCTAGTGGAGGCAAATGTCTGACTCCTCTTCTTCTTTCCAGTTGGTCCTACAGGCATCTATACAGACTACGTCCTACAGAGAAGAGCATAGGTGGAAACAAGGACAAGTCAGCATCATGTCACCTACCAGTTATCCATGGTCCACCCAGCAAGAGCTCCACAGCCCCAAGTGAAAGGATGCTTTTATGAGAGGAGATATAGTCCTGTGGTAAGGCACTACACTGGAAATCAGGAGACCCAGGTTGAGTGCCCAGCTTTTCCAGAGATTCCTTGTGTGACGTTAAGCAAGTCCCTTAATCTCCCTATACCTCTGCTCCACATCTGTAACTTGAGGATAATAGTATTTCTGTACCACATGGGGGCAATTAATTAATGACTGACCGTGACAGAGGGACATGTTAGTAGATAGATATCTAGTGTGAGAACCCCTGAACTATGCAATGGGCTTTCTTCTCACCACGTTACTCCATAATCTGTTATATCTCATTTTTGCATGTTTTCCTCACAATAAAACATGCTAATTTCAAAAGAGCAGATGTTGCTGTTGGTTCTTTTTTTTCTTCTTCTTTTTTTTTTTTTTGCATGCCAGGGAGGGAAAGGGAAGATAATGAAAACCTTTTATTGTTGCTTTTTTTGTGAGGCAGCCGTAATGAGCTAATTTCACATGGCAGCAGAACAACAAAGCCAAACTTTAGACTTTGCAGCTCCTGATATCACTGTGGGATCTGCTGGCTTTGATCTGACTGTTAAAAACACCTTGATTTGGTGGCAATACTTCACATTAAGGCTCTGTAGTACTTTGCCTGTTTCTTTGTCTCATGAAAGTTAGTCATATTGCAGTCATAAAGGCAATCCACCATATTTAGGTCACTCTAATTACTCATTTGTATGCAGGAAGTGGCCTTGTAAACCAACTTTTTTCACTGTTTTTCTTCTTTTAATTATGATTTTGTTCATAACAAGGTGGAGATTAAATTGAACGCTCCAGATCAAGGCAGAGAAGATGGCAGTTTTAATGTGCCTTGAGCCATGGCTTTAGCAAAGCATGTTGTGGGAGTGTTTTATCTTCTGTAGTGAGTGAAATAAGCTGAGCATTAAATTGTTTTGTTTGTTTATGCAAGTTTATGTCCACTTTGTGGGCACTGGTTCACTTTCTTTATGGTCACATTTTAAATAGCAACAGAACTTGAAGGATGCAAGTCTTCTTAAAAATCATGAAAATTCCACCACAGTTTCTCCATCTCTCATTGACCTAAACTCCACCCATTAATCTCAGCCCTTCCTTCTGACCTCAGATCCCACTACTACATTCCCATCTTCTCCCTCTGTCCTGATCTCCACCCTCTCATTCTTTCCTGATGCCACTATTATCAATAATGTATTTGTTTGCTTTGCAGTCATGTCTAGAAGTTCCAGTGAAGTACTGGGGCTCTATTCTCTTAGACACTGTACAGACACAAAATGAAAGGATGATCCCTGACCTGAAGAGCTTGTAGACTACATATAAGAGACAGGAGGTGGATACATCAATCAGGTGTTGGGAGCACAAGGTAACAGTGAGACAGTCACGATGATCATAATAAGCAGTGGTTACAGCACACCAGCTGCCTAGCTAGTGTTGTGAGTATTTTAGCAGCATTGCACCAGAGGGAGTTTTAAGGAGGGATCTGAAGGAGAGAATAAAATGGTTTTGCAGATTCAGATTTTTATGGGGCGCTCCTCTCATACATAAGAGGTGGCATGGGAGAAAGCAGAAAGGTGCTTATTGGAAAAATTGACTTATGGACAGAAAAGGCTGGCATTGTAGATGCGTGTTCCAGGCTTAATAGCATGTAAGACATGCTAGGTACAGATCATATCCACTCACTCTTGTCCTTTGATACTGATCTCCTGCCCAGTCCTCTATACCTAACTCAACTTTGGCCATTACTCTTCCAGTTGTTCTGCTGCTTCTTCCTTCCTCCTGAATCTCTTTGCTTTTTCCTCCCCTTAAAAACCTTCCTTTTTCCTTTGACTCTGTCTATTAAAAAACTTGCAATTCTGCATTCTGAGGATATTGCATTGTTAAAAGGAGCTAATTTAACTACTTGGCCTGCCTAAGCAGATAGAATAGTCCAGCTGTTCAGAATTTAGACTGAACTTTTGCATTGTTCACACTAGAACTTCTCAGGTAGATGCTGGATGGATAGGGTTCTTTATTTGAACATGTATCCAAAACCGTGTGAGACTCCTATGGACTCCATTATCCTTTAATCCAGAAAATATGATGTTATACCTGAGCATATTAGGAGGGCTCTGTGTTCTCCGGTAACCCTTTACTGTTGGAAACAACTTAATTATTGAAAATACTTGCTGCACATGAACTTGTTCAGAGCTGGAAATATGCCAAATAAATTGGATAGTTTCTTAGTTTTCATTAAGTAATGATTGGGGTTGGAAGTAATTTTTAATGGCTCATCTAGTCCATTTTGCTATCCCAAATGCCATCTCACATAGATGACTGTCCAATGTTTGAATAACCCCACTAGTGTCTATACAAGACTCTGGGCCAGGGACTGTCTTTTTGTAGGGTGCTTAGCACTCTGACACCCTGATTCTTGATTGGGGCCACTGCAAAACAAATACTGCTTCTAACAACAACAACAGGGCAGCTTGTCTCTGCTCAGATTCCGCAAAAGTGTCCCCAGATACCATGGTGATGGGTGCAATAGAAATTAGACGTTGTTGTTAATATATTTTCTCTGACATTAAGCATGACTATTACTGCAAGCCATGTTTTCAGAAAATGTCTTTTGGCTAGCACGTATGCAGCACAGCTGCATCTCTTGAGATTCAGTTTTCTGGAATATGTTTTGCACAGTATTTTAAGTTCACCTAAAGGTTAACGGAAATGCTTTAAAAATAAATTCAAAAGGATGCTTTAGATGCTAAATAAAAAAGATACATATGAGTATTTAACAATTACGAATAAATATTGTTTGGAGATGAATTAAAAGGCTCTTTTACTTAGCAAGACCTGAGTGTTAGGATACAGATATTCAGGCCTGTCTGCAAAGACCTATATTTTAAAAATTTATGTATATGTTTATCATTTAGCTTGTTATAGAGGTATAAAAGAAAAAGAGAATCAAAATCAGTGTCTGACCGTGTAAAGTCTTTTCTCACTGTGACAGTCTGAGGCCCTATTCTTAGGCTAAGGCCTCTGGCTAAGCAGCAGAGGCAGCCATAAACTGGGAAGCGAATGGTCACATCCTCACCAGTCACACTGAAATAAGGTGCTATTGGGCTGTTAGGCATTATCAGGACAGGATTGTATTCCTATTGCCTCCAGAGAAAGGGAAGTGTCTAAAAGATGTAAAAGGAAACTTAGTTTGATAGCATCCTGTCTGGCAAGAACTCGCTGATCAATAGCGGGGATGTGAAATCCTCATTTGTTTGTTGTTCTGTCACTGTAGTCCCCATTTCCCTATTGTTTGTCTGTATAATCTCTGTCTGGTTCTGTAACTGTTTCTGTCTGCTGTATAATTAATTTTGTTGGGTGTAAACCAATTAAGGTGGTGGGATATAATTGGTTAAATAATCATGTTACAATATGTTAGAATTGGTTAGTTAAATTTCACTAAAATGATTGGTTAAGGTATAGCTAAGCAAAACTCAAGTTTTACTATATAGTCTGCAGTCAATCAGGAAGTAAGGGAGGGGGGGAATTGGAATCATGTTTTGCTAAGGGAGGGAATGGGAACAGGGACACAGGTAAGGCTCTGTGGTATCAGAGCTGGGAAGCGGGACACTAAGGAAGGAAACTGGAATCATTCCTTGCTGGAAGTTCACCCCAATAAACATCGAATTGTTTGCACCTTTGGACTTTGGGTATTGTTGTCTCTGTTCATGAGAGAAGGACCAGGGAAGTAAGCCGGTGAAGAAATAAACCCTCTAACATTGAGTTCAGGGCTTTGTTCTTTTGAAAGAGCTGATAACACTAACACTTAAAACAAGGCAGCAAGATGTTTTCTTTACTCTGCTTTAGATGATAGAGAGGTCACCAACTGTTGTTGGCGAACCATAAAGCAACCTTGAACTCAAGTCTTTCTGCTCAGAGATGGAGATAATTTAATGAGGTAATTATCTTCACTGAGATTACATGAAAACTCAGATTCTATTATAGCTGAGATGTAATACAGTGCTTTGTAATGACTCACTTACTTATTTTTTGAAAAAGTAAAATATTTTGATTCCCTTTTAAATATAATAGGAAAATCAATTATATCTGACTTTTGGCCTGTCCTACAACCTATTACTCTATTTCTTTCATTTGTAATAGATTGCTTTATTCTCTAACTGCCAGTTAGTTAAGTATAAATGATGGAACACACACACTGACTTAAACAGCTGTTGCTCTGCTGTGTAATGCACCAATGCAGTGCATGTATGACCATGTCAACCCCTAGAGGAGGAGATTCTAACTATCTGTGACAAGTAAAGGAGCAGTTCCTTATCTCACTTGCTTTTGGGGCCAATCCTTACCCTTGTAAAGTCAATGGCAAAACTCCCATTGATTTAAGCTCTTGGAAGCAAAGTTCCTGAATGCAGGGTCCTCACTGAAGACTGTGCTTTGTCAATGTAGGCTCTGATCCTGCAGTCTCATCTGTGTGTTGGACCCATATGCCTATGTCACATTCTCTTCTTGTTATGAGGCTTCATGTGTGCAAAGGGCTGCCTGTGCCAGTCAAATTGCAAGATCAGGTCCTAGGGTGGTACCATTGTAACATAGCCCCTCTGCATAGTCCCATATGCTTGGCCCAGCATTAAGGCTGGGATTTTCAAAAAGATACCTAAGGGTGGTTAGGTGCCCAGCACCCACTGCATTTCAATGGGATTTAGGTGCCTAAAGCACAAACCAAAATTTAGAACTAGAACTGCTCAAATGGACCATGTGGGTACATATTTGAGTTGAAACTGGGAAAATGGGAACAAAATTTTGCAAAATTATTGTTCAGCTCCATTTAGAACATTAACATCTACCCACCTGACCTGAGGACAAATCCAAACTCCTGTTTTCACTCAGTCTTTGCTAAGCAAAATTCCTGTGCAAGTCAATGAGAGGTTCTGAATGAGTAAAAAAAAAAACATAATATGTAGAGAGAACCTCAGGATTAGGCCCCTTGGGTATTATGAAATTAATATGGGGTGCGGGGGGGATTGGTTTTCACAAAGGAAAGTTTAGTTTAAATTAAATATGAGCCAGGAGCTGGAGTAGAATGCTATGAAGTGCACACCTTTGGCAAACAGCTGTTATCTGCATTTAAGATGGTTATGAACGTTACAGTCAATTAATTCAAAGATTTGTTCCTGGTAAGTGCTCAGAATGCTCAGGAGCTTGGGGCTCTGAATTGAAAGAAGCTCATTTTATTAACTCTTGGCTTTGTTTTTGTGTGTGTGGGGGGGGTATTTTAAAATTATGGGAAAATCAAACCCTTAAAGTCCATTCCCCTTCTCCTTTATACTGTGATGGGGCAGATCAATTCCCCACTGCATCAGAGCATAACAGTCTGTCCTATCACCCTCATATGCTATCAATACTTTGACTCCCATCTCTGATCCGCCTATGACGCCAGCGTTCATTGCTCACTTATTATCACTTCAAATAAGAACCTATGTGATCTCCTTCATGCTTGGGAGGAGCTCCCATAAACATCGCCACCTTGTCTTCCTTCAAATCCCTCCTTTTCCTCTGCCTTGATGCCTACAAGAACCTTGACAGCAGTTAGGCAGCTAGTCCACTGAAAATACTTCCTATCATGCTGACCAGCACTGTCTCATTGTTTCCTTGTGCTCCACCATCTATCTGTCTCCAATTGTCATCTCTTGTCATAGATTGAAAGCTCTTTGGGGTAAGGACTGTCCTTTGTTCTGTGTTTGTACAGCGTCTAACATAATGGGGTCCTGGGTCCATGACTGAGGCTCCAATTTGCTACAGCAATACAAATAAAAAATATATATACACATAGAACTAACTGATATCCATGCCAATGTTTGTGAAAGCAAAACCAAGGATCTTCCCACACATCTGCTCCTCAAACTCGATTCCCAACCAGAACGGCCGCCCATTCTCATGCAGCACACAGCAAGTCCGGCAATCCTCAGCATTTTAGATTTCCACTTAATTTAAAACTTTTCACTGAAATAAATCTGTACCTTCCTCATCACTGTTTCCGAGAACAGAAAATCATTTGATAAAATCCCAGCAAGGAAGAAAAAAGGGTGCATGAACGCACACACACATTTGTGAAAATCAGCCACAAAACACCAATAAGTAAATTTCTGCTCTGACAGGAGACCCTGTTTCGTAGAAGTGACCTGGCCAATATTCCAGTACATTCCTTTTCTGTGCCATTATATTATCTGATTGTTGTACATCTTGCATATGTAACCCTTCTGCCACAGAGAGCCAGCAGCAACAAGGGCCAAGTTCAGTATCTAGGGGTTCCTTTTCAACAATACAAGACAAAACCAGCTCGAGCCCCCCACTCAGTGACCAGGGACAATTACACACCAACCCCTGGGCGCCTTTAAGAGGCAATACTTCCCCTCTCGCAAGCAGAGTCTGACTGTAGCAAAAACTTTTCATAAAAGGAGGGAAATAACTCAGCACTAATTTGGGAAAACACCACAGCTAGGGTTCATAATCATAAACCATGAGCAAAAGATCCACCCCAAGTAAGTTGGGAAGTGTCCTTTTCCCCTCAGGTTCTTAAGTGCAGCAAACCAACAGTCCTTTTAACGTGTCCGTCCTTTCTCTGCGCCCCACTCACAGTTGCTGTCCTTGGCCAGTGCAACCCTAGAGTTCACCTCCCACTCTGGGTGGAAGGCAGGGGTAAGGAGGCACTTTACTTGCTCTGCTGCTCAGGCACTCGCTTGTCGCCCCAATGGCCAACTGCCGCACCTCCCTGCGGGGCTCTACTATGGCCCTCTCCACCCCCGCCTGGCTGTCCACTTGCCAAGATGTCTTCAGGGCCCCCCACTTAACACAGCTCTCAGTGATTTCAGCTGTTAGTGGGGGAGCCTCACTGCTGGTGCACACTGGGCAGTCTCTTGCAATAGAGAGACTGTCCCAAAGTAGGTCTAATACTTAGACCTAGGTATCAGCGATTTCAGCTCTGCAGCAAGTAACAAGACTCTCCATTTAGTCTAAATTAGCTCTTTTATTACACCGTGGAGAGAGAACGGGTCAAATGGTGTCTAGGGCCCTTATACAGGCCCACACCACCAGGTATATGCAAATAATTATTAATCTTTGATTCAAGATTTCCAATTATATCAATCAGATGAAAACAAACAGCAAGAAGTTTTGTAATTAATCTTAAAATATAATATTTGTTACCAACAACATTTGAAAGAAGGAGCATGAGGCAATTAGACGGAGACGTGTCTGGATGAGACTTCCACTATGCTTCCTTTCTCAAATTGTGTTTTATTTTCTATAAAATAGACTATGGTTAGAAGATGGGGGGAAATAACAGTCACCAACACCCCACCCTCTCTCAACTCACTGGGCTTTGGAACCCAGGCCCATTGCCTAGTGAGTGCTGTTCCCTTGAGGGTGAGTCCCTCCATTGGGGTATGCCAGGTACACTTCTGCTGCTCTCAGTTCACACAACAAGGATAACAACCCTTTATTACTCCTGCTCCAATAACAAGGAGACTGGGGATCCAACACCAGCCACAAGTGATCATTTGGGCAAGGAGTCCCATCATGCTGAGCACCTCGGCAGGGTGGGTGTGTCCATGCAAATAGAATAAGCTCCCAAAGTTCTTTTCCACAGCCCACAACTCGATGTCAGGGGAGAGCTCATGCAGACTCTGCTTACACATACAAATAGTTAAAAAAAAAAAAGAGAGAGAGAGAGAAAGAAAACGAAAACAGTGAGCATGGACATGAGTGATCTTCTCATTCAAGACAGTTTCATTTCAAGACTGTCTTGGAAAGAGATTTTCAAGTAAATGTAGATTTTCAACTGCACATTCACAGACTAAACTAGTAAAGGGACCAAATGCATGCCTTATGTAACGCCACTGAAGCAAGGGAGTTGCACCATGGATTCTAAAGGCTGAAGTTCTGGGTCAGTATCTGTCTGCTCCCAGTTGCCCTGGTGTAAACCAGATTTCAGTAGAGTTACTCTGGATTTACACTTGTGTCACTGAGAGCAGAATCTGACTCTGTCTTTATTCACAGAACAGGCGAAGAATGGTCAGCAGCCCTGCACACCTCTCTTCCATCCTCATGCTATTTGGGAACACAAAGACGTACATGCCATGCAGAGACAGCAAAACTGAAGCTGTTAGAGTCTACTCTTCAAGAGGAGATGCTTTATCTGAAATTGAATCCCATGCCACTGAATTATCCAAAGATAGGATACAGCACAAAAATACACCCATGTTAGTTACCAGTGAGGGAGAATGTGTACTTTAGGCATCCAAAGCAAGTGGATAGATGGGAAGAAAGATAAATGAAGAACTTTCAGGCAAAGGTCAGAAATAAGATGGATTTTAAAAAAAAAATCTCGTAACCCATGCAATTTAAATAAGATGGAAAAGAGCAACGCTGGGATGCAAAATGTCTAAGTCTTGCTTTTCCTTCCAGTATACAAATCCCAGGCAGTCAGCCTTTAGGAAACGTCTATCGTATAGTGGTTGTATGAGAAGTCTCAGCCTGAAAATAAGTTTCATGCAATTGCTGCCATGTGTGTCAGTGTCCAAACCGTTTGGACAGCTTAGCGAGGAGTATTCTTTTGTTTTATTTCTAGCTGTGGGCTGCTTTTGATTATTTCTTTTAAGTAAGTTAATATTAAGACAAAGAATATTTCTAGGTTCTGTTTGGAAAACTGCTTAGCCTAAAATGAGACAGAGGGTAGTGATGCATCAAGAGCATACGCTGCGTAGTCTCAAAAAGAAAAGGAGTACTTGTGGCACCTTAGAGACTAACCAATTTATTTGAGCATAAGCATCCGATGAAGTGGGCTGTAGCTCACAAAAGCTTATGCTCAAATAAATTGGTTAGTCTCTAAGGTGCCACAAGTACTCCTTTTCTTTTTGCCAGTACAGACTAACACGGCTGCTACTCTGAAACCTGCGTAGTCTCAGGGATGTTTAAAATCTGCACTAATGTCTGAGCCAAAGTCCAATGAAGTCAGTGAGGCTGTAGATCAGGCCCTCTTTGTTGCTGGATTTCTTGAAAAACTTTCCTACGTTGTAATATTAGGGTCAGCGCAGGACTTATTCTCCACTTACATCCTCAGAACTGTGGGACTTAAGTGGTACAAAGTCCTTTTGCTGGCCCTCTGGGTAAATTTCAACCAACTAGCCCAAATAGCGACTGATTTCAGAGCACTTTTGGGAAATGATTTATGGGAAATGAACTGGCAGTTCTCTGTCCAGTTGCTGATGGACAGATGTCACCATCACAAAACTTACCACTCTCACTCGCCAGAACCTTCATTGGCAGTAACAGCAGGACAGAATGGACCCTGAATTCACTCTTGCTCATAGAAGTGGTCCCTACAGATTAGGGTAGAAGCACATTGATGGTAGATACATGGGATGGAGAAGGGGAGAAGTTTCCTCTGCAACTGCCCGTGTCGTACCTGTTCTTTGGATAAATACAAGACCTCAGGCGGGGAGATAAGACTTGGTGATAGATGCAGTCTCCAAAGTCTATGAGGCTTGACTCAATCTCCTGTGCTGTTGATCTGGCACTTTAATATATCTGCTTCTTGTAATCTGATAAAGCACAAAACCTTGTGATTCAGCCACTAACCCACACAAATGGTGGACTGATTTCAATAAGGTACTGTTTCTTTTTTATATTGGGATGCTTGGGGCTACAGCAAGATGGCTTACTTCCATCTCCAGTACCTCTCTGGAGACTTATTTGCATGAATTACTGGAAGTGTGCTAGCCCAACATAGTAGATACCTGCAGAATATAGATGTGTAATGGTTGTGAGAATAGTGCGTGGTACATCTCTCGAAGCCATTCAGATTACACGGTTTTGGGCACAGGATAAGAATATGGATATGATAGAATAGAATACATAGGAATAGTCAAGTGAATCACTAGCTAGCAAAGTTGCGATGGAGTGGGTGCATAATGGAGTAGGGACTGTTATTTCTCCCCATTTTCTGACCATAGTCTATATTTTAAACAATAAAACACAATTCAAGAAGGGAAGCATAGTGGAAGTCTCATCCAGACATGTCTCCCTCTAATTGCCTCATCCGCCTTCTTTCAAAGGTTGTTGGTGACAAATGTTATATTTTAAGGTTAGTTACAAAACTTCCTGCTGTTTAAGTTTTCATCTGATTGATCTAATTGGAAACCTTGAATCAAAGATTAATTATGATTTGCAATACAGACTTGAAAGGATGTGTGTGAGAGGCTGTGAAATTTTGGCTATGTGTTTGCGTGCATGTGGGAATGTACTCTTTTCTCTGCACATCTAGTGAGCATATGCCTGGGTGTCCTGTAGGTATAAGAAAAGCTATTGCAACAATTTTGAACCTTTATAAACATTCTCAGGAAGCTGCATAAGGAAACTCAGAGGCATCGTTTCACAGGGATTCATATGAATATTTCCTTCAGTTTCAGCCTATGGAAATACACTGTCCCTGTGTCTTAGAATATCAAAGTGAAAATCACTCAAAGCCACCCAGCTGGCAAACTCGTGAATGTCACACGGTTTTGTTGTAAACACAGTAATTAACCCTAGGTTTGCTTAATAAACACATGAACCCTTTGAAAAATCCTGGGTTGATTTTTGTTTCAGTAACGAAACTCAGAACCAGTTGCAGCTCACCTGGCTTTAGGCTTCATTGCAAACGTTTCAAAGAACTCTAGCTGAGAAGAGGAGCTGGCCTGTGGTTAAGACTGAGGATTATAAAATCAGGTTATCTAGATTCTAGTACCAACTCTACCAATGAATTTGAGAGTGACCCTGGACACGTCAGTTTTCCCCACCTATAAAACTAGCTAAATAACATTAATCTGCCTCACCGGTGTGCTGTGTCTACACTGTGAGCTAGGGAAGCGATTCCCAGCTTGCATAGAGGTACTTGAGCTAAAAGTAGTTATGTAGCTGCAGTAGCATAGGCTAGCTGTCCTGACTACAAACCCACCTGAGTTCCATGGGTATGTGCTCAGGGTGGCAAGCCTTTGCTACCCAACTACTCGATGTAGCCTTAACTGATGTTCATAAGCTATACGGAGATCCACAGGGTTGGTATAGACGCGTCCTGCAAGGTATTAAAACCTTGGCACTCCCATTGACCTCTGCTGGAGTTGAGGATGCTCAGCAGCCTACAGAATCAAACCCCAAACACGCACATGGTGTTATCAGCTATGGCTCCATTTGAGGTTTGCGTTGCAGGGTTCTAATTTTATAGGAAGGGTCCTGTTTGCTTTTCCCTGTTGCACATGTGTACAGGGGGAATGTAGAATATATTGGTATGTCTATGGAATCTACATGTTATTGTATCTCCCTTCTTTCCTAATGGAGAATATTCAGAGGAAATTGCTGTTTCTCTCTTTTGGGAAATATCATATTTGCTTCACATCTCTCTCCTTCTGTGTCTATTTACGGCACAGAAAACAAAGTCTGACAATATTAGTCCAGCCAAATCATGTAATTTCCATGATACGACGACTACAACACCTCCGAGCTGTGGCAAGGGACATGAAAACCTACAGTTTGCGCTTTCATTCTAATAGGATTCCTTGTTCCTTGGGCTGGAAATCTCACTGACTTACCGGTAGCATCTTGCTCATTTCTCAGAAACTGGCAGGCAAGTCTTAAAGAACTTGGCTGAGGAGGCACAGAGCAATGTATCTATTTCCCTTTCAACCAGAGGATTTCTGTGTAAACCCACAGAGGGATTTGTTGTAACATACTTTTGCCTCTTGGGGAGATCATTTATATAGGAAAATATTCAGAGAGATGAAGTAAACTGCTCAGAATGTACTAGGCTTAGGTAGCTGAGCAACACATCTGTATTGAATAAGCCAAGGAAAACCAAATACGATCAAGGATGCATAAGAAAAATAAAGAAAGAAAGGTGTAGTTGTTAAGTTGGCAATTAAAAGCAAAATGAATTTTAATTTGTTATGCCTTCAGATCCTTCCTTGCCCCTAAGGTGGCCGTGTGTTATTCCTGATTTATTTGTATACACATGACATTGGATTATGATCTTGGTGAAGAAACTGCTAAATCTTCTCTAACTTCCTCTCTGGTTTGGTTCTTTTGATTTGTATAAATACTCTTAAAGCATTACAAAAAAAAAAAAACCCCACACAGCACTGATTTGAAATGTGCCTGTGACTGTTTGTTCTCTCTGTCTCCTTTGATAATAATTAACAACAATACTTTGTACTTATATTTCTCTTTTAATCAGGGGATATTAAAGTATTTTAGAAACATATAACTGTAGTCTCAGAATGGCCTGAGAGATACTGGGTAAAATTTTCAAAAGACCCCTAAGTGACTTGGGAACCCGAGCCCCATTAAAATTCAACGTGACTTAGGCCAAGACTTTCTAATGTGACTAGTGATTTTGGGTACCCAACTTGAGACACCTTAAAAAGACATGATTTTCAAGGGGGAGAGTCTCAGGATTTTCTAAAAATCAGGCCCCTTTAAAGTGTCTCCGAAAAATGAAGACACTTGAAGTCACAAGTCACTTTTGAAAATCTCTCTTGGGCTCCCTAAATCACTGGCACCTTAGAAAGTGTTACCCATTACTTCCAATTTTACATATTAGGGAAACTGAGGCACAGAGAGCCAAAGTGATTCACCTCAGTTCACAGAGCCACTCAGTGGCAGAACTGGGGACAGAACTCAGGAGTCCCAATGCCAACTCTCTGCTGTAACAATTAGATTTTTCAGACAGCCTAGGTGTTTGCATTCCACATTGCTGTTTTTTTTAATTGATATACCAGTATATTCCCTGTTTTGTTACCCGAATGATTTTGTTTTAGCCCCATGAGGATATGCCCATTCCTGATGTGTCTGGCTCCATTCGTATTTCCTTTCATTCACCTTTCATCTGATGGGTGTTTCTGATCGTCTCATCACATCTGCTCTAACTGTTCTTCTCATGCCTGAGGTATTATTATTTTGTGTTTTTACCTCAACCCTTACTTATATCTGTCATTGATTTTCAACATCTTCCACGTGAGCTTTGCTAGCACCCCGTCCACCACTGTGGTGAGACTGATGTCCTTTGACTTCAGAGAAGTGCTGTAATTCTGCTTCTTTTTAATGTCTTGCGGCATCCTATCATCTTTTTCAAAAGGCACATTTAATCGCCATTGTATGCTTTCGACCTAGTTCTAGTTGCGATGACAGCATGAAAGCCTTTGGCCCATAATCAGAAAGCACCTGGATCCCCTCTATTATTTTATAGTGTGCCTGGCACCAGGTATTTCTCTATCTATGGAGGCCCACAGAGGTGCTGTACAGATCCAGCACAAGATGACAGTCCCTGCCCCAGTGATGATACAAAGCAAGTAATTTTAAAATAAATTACATTTCTAGCCCTCATTCTCATGGAGAAAAGCTTGAAAAATGTGGCTCAAGGGTGACCCTAAAGGCTCAGAAACCAGAAGACAAAAGAACACACAATATTTATTTTAAAAACACTCATCATTTTCTACGACAGTCATGTGAGTTTTTGAGTCCTGGCTGATGATTTTTTTTTTAAATGCTGGCCATTGGAAATGCTCCACCCCTCCGATGCTAAGATGTCAATTTTGTAACGGCTCTGGGAGAAGGGTGGCTTCTCTCAACAGAAGGGCATTTTCAAAGAGGTGTCCTGCCTACCCGCAGATTGACCCTGCTGATTTAGACCATAATCCAAAAAAAAATAAATAAAATAAAATAAATCTGCCAGGTCTTTCCAATTTTTTCTTCCACGGACACTGGATAATGAAATCAGCGCTTATCCCATTTGGACCTGGGGTGAGTGGAGACACAGAAAATATTTCATTCCATTGCTCACTCTGCCTCCATTCTTCTTCATATTCCCTTTCTCCCGTCCTTCAGTGTAAAAATCAGCACAACTCTGCTAAGCCCTCACAAGGGGGGACAAGGATACAATTGCCTTTCCTTTTTTTGTATGTGATGGTTTGTGATAAACAACAATAATATTCATTCCCTTTGTCGCATAATTACAATAAGCTGCTGTACTGTGGCAGTTAGTCAATTGCAACAGCCATTTATTGCCTCCTATACAACAAAGCCACAGAGATTTCCACTTAAAACACACATCCCTCTTGGCTATTGCACTCTCACACACAAGGAAAATATTATAGTGGTATAATGTCGACTGATCTATAAGTAAGTATATTCATGTAGATAAATTATAGACACTAGACATGCATTGTAATGATGCTGACAAATGTTAGTTTCTTTCGAATGAGCCACATGAAACAGATTAACAATATAATGGAATCATATTCAGCATGGAAAGAAGAATATGGAATGGGAAATAAGTTATAGGAGTTTTCTATAAAGTGAATTCACCACTCAGTTGTTCCTCGATCTAGCTACCTAGACAGCTAGTAATGTACCCATTACTATAAGATCTAGATACTCTAGATACCCGTTATTTGATAAAACCAAATATAAAAATAATGGGCTTGAGTCTTCTCTCATTTACACAGTATAAATCAAGAGGAATACCAGCGAAGACAATGGAATCACACCAGTATAAAACTGGTGTAAAAAAAAAGAGGAGAATATTGCCCAGTATCTTATAGTGCCTTTCATCTTAAATAGCCAAGCCAAACCTATTTGGAAAGAAATGCTCACCCATTGTTTAAGTATAGCCATCTCTGGGGTGGAACATTTTAGTTGTTTAGCAGCATGCAGCAACACTGCACTACAGGTCAGGACAAGAACTGAATGAGGGTAGAGCATCCTAATGTAGAACAGCAAGCTGGGAGGGGTTGCAGGAACTCTGGAGGACAGGAGTAGAATTCAAAAGGACCTTGACAAATTGGAGAACTGATCTGAAATCAACACAATGAAATTCAGTAAAGACCAGTGCAAACGTACTACACTTAGGAAGGAAACATTAAAATGCACAACTACGAAATGGGAATAACTGGCTGAGTGGTAGTACTGCTGCAAAGGATATGAGAGTTACGGTGGATCACAACTTGACCGAGAGTCAGCAAAGTGGTGCAGTTGTGAAAAAAGGCTAATATTCTGGGATGCATTAACCAGACTGTTGTATGTAAGACATGGGCAGTAATTGTCCCACTCTACTCAGCACTGTGTGGCCACAGATAGAGTACTATGACCAGTTCTGAGCACCATGCTTCAGGAATGATGTGCACCAATTGAAGGGAGTTCAAAGGAGAGCAAAAGAAACTATTGAAGGTTTTGAAAACCTGCCTATGCGGACAGGTTTCAGAGTAGCAGCCGTGTTAGTCTGTACCCACAAAAAGAACAGGAGGACTAGTGGCGCCTTAGAGACTAACCAATTTATTTGAGCATGAGCTTTCGTGAGCTACAGCTCACTTCAGATACATCCGACGAAGCGAACTGTAGCTCACGAAAGCTTATGCTCAAATAAATTGGTTAGTCTCTGAGGTGCCACAAGTCCTCCTTTTCTTTTTGCCTATGAGGAAAGGTTCATGGGCATGTTCAGTCGGGAGGAAGGAAGACTGGGAACAGTCTTCATATGTTAAGTTTGCAGTGTTGTTGTAGCTGTGTTGGTCCCAAGATATTAGAGAGACAAGGTGGTGAGGTCACATCTTTGAAGACCTGAAGAAGGGCTCTGTGTAGCTCAAAAGCTTGTTTCTTTCACCAACACAAGTTGGTACAATAAAATATATTGCCTTTTTCAAACATGAAGGGCTGTTATAAAAAGGATGGTGATCAATTGTTCTCCAAGTATGACACGAAGCAAGAGGGTTAATCTGCAGCAAGGGAGATTTAGGTTAGATATTAGGAAAAACCTCCTAACTATAATGGTAGTTAAACTGTGGAATCCCCATGATTGGACGTTTTTAAGAACAGGCAGGACAAACACCTGTCAGGGATGGTCTAGGTTTACTTAGTCCTTCCTCAGCACGGAGAGGATGGATTAGATAACTTCTCAAGGTCCCTTCCAGCTCTTTGTTTCTATGGGGAAAGTTCATCGGCAGAATGTAACAGCAAGAGATGGACCTTAGCCAGGGTACCAGAGAAACACCCTGGTACACATTTACTGTTTTCTCAATGCAAATAACATGGCTCTGACTCTCAGGCAGCTTACCCTGGGTTTGAACCAGAGTACCTCGGTTGGGTCAAATTCCGCTCTCTGGGTACATCTACATTTGAACAGGGAAGTGAGATTCCGAGCTCGTGTAGACGTACCAGCCCTAGCTCAGCTCAAGCTAGCACCTATAGGTAGCCTTGTGTCTGCGGTTGCTCAAGCTGGTTGCCCTGGGTACAATCCTGACCAACCCCCTGGGTATGTAGGCAGGCAACTAGGCTGAACCACCGTCCGTGCTGCCACAGACACACTGTTACGTGCAGGTGCTAACTCAACTAGAGCTACCCCAGGTACATCCCACCTCTCTGCTCAAATGTAGACATAGCCTTACGCACACTGTTATAAATCCATAGTCAGTTCACTGGAGGAATGGAGTGATTGAAGATTTACACAGGTGACTCTGATGGAGTTATTTAGGATAAATATAGAACACTGCAATGAGCTTCCTCAGCAACACTGAGCACATCAAACCTGTTCACGGTCTACACTGGCTTGCCACAGAATATCAAATTCAATTTCTCAGTCCTTCAGTTCAAGGTGCTCAGTGGCCTGGGCTCGGTTTCGAGGAGATCTCAAAAAGCCGAAAGCTCCAGGACAATGACTATGGTCGACAATTCCATTCCCCAAGCACAATAAAGCTTCCTGCCACAAGGGTAAAGTTTGTATATGCAGGAGACAGAGATTTCTCAGTGGCCAGTCTGAGGCGGTGGAATGAACTGCCACAGGAACAAAAGCCCATCCCAAACTTCACTCCCTTCTACTCCAATTACAATATAAACTTCTCCACCCTGTCTCCTCTAACAAACACACTTAAAAAACAAACCCCAAATTAAAATCCTTACCAGAACAAAATACACCACTGCACTCACAAGTCTTCTGCTGAGAGAAGATGCGAGAAACAATGATCCACATTGACAGAGGTCATTCATGTCACTTAATGAACTACGGGAATGTGCTCAGACACCACAGTGAGGAGCGTGGTATAAGAACTTACATAGAATAGAACAATACCTCGGGAAAATTACATTGGTGTTAGCAATACGAGAATCAGGCCCCAAATCTTTCCAGGTTTTTTGTTCTGCTGCTTTTAGCTGTCTGTTCATTATGGGGCTTTTCCTGTATTTTGAAGCCCCACATACCCTGTGAGTTTTGCTGAAGAATGAGCAAAGGGGAAATTGTCCTTCCTGTGGATGCATGACAAATTACTCAGCTGCAGTTTTGTTTTGGGTTTCCCCTTTTTTCCCCTCTTCAGAAATGTCAAAGTGAGGGGGCAGGGACAAGGAGAAAAGGATATGGAATCTACTGGATATAAGGATAGAGAAAAGGGTGGCCTTCTTGGATACTGAAGAGGAATTTAAGGGATTTGGGTTCTGCTCTGACTCAAACTTCCTGTATGACATTGGGCAACTCACTTAATCTCCCTGAGCCAGATTTTCAGTGGGGTTTCAAAAGTACCTAAGTAGGCGAGGCACTAACTCCCTAGCCTGCTTAGGTGTTTTGGAAAAACCTCACTAGGCACCTATCTCATCTTTAAGCATCTTTGAAAAAGTGGCCTTCTGTGCCTCGTTCCCTGGATAGAGAATCGAGATAATGGTACTTTCCTAACTCAGAGGGATGTGGTGAAGATAAATACTTGGGAAGTGCTCAGATACAACAACCGTAGAAGTGGTATCAGTACTGAGAAAGCTAGCACATAAAAACCTATCTGCAACTAAAATATGCAGATAATGATTTATAGCTGACTGTATTATATTGTCATGTAATTATAACACTCCTACCCCTCCCTCAAAAATCAGACCATATGCCATTAAATGTATAATCTCTATATAGCATTAATAAAACCAAAACCACAGGCACATTGCTTGAGAATCCCTTCTGTTGAACATTATTGTCCAATGCTGCCTTAAGCCTCCAAGCTTGTCAGGCAGTGCAAGTTTGAGCTAAGTTCTTTTGGTGAATTCAGAGGTGACACGTGTTTCACTGATATATCCCAGCCTGTCCCACAGCTGTTCCACAGCTGATGTACAGTTCCCATAGATTTTATTTCTATACGCTGATGATAAATCACATGCACCCACAATGGGAAAAGCTGGCTACTGCCAACACAAAAAAGGGCAATAAATTTGCAAATTTATTATGTAATTTTGTCCTAGTTACAACAACATACAACTACGACAATCAAGGCTGCTTTCTACAAACAAATTTATTACCACTGGTTGCTCTTCTATTGCTTTCAATGAGAAATACCAAAATAAGTATGATTTAAAAATGCTATCAGCTGATTTGAATACTCAATAGATTCAGTGCATTACAATAAAATCTGCCTCTAAGTGTTGTACTTAAAAAAAAAAAAAAGGAACTTGTATGGACCTAAATCCTCTGCTTGATGTTCCACATTTATGCCTTAAGTATTTACTGCAACCCATTGGAAGACAGTCTTTGGATTCTAATTTGCATATTTATAAGGCTGTCATACAGCTTGAAAGGAATTTTTTACTTTGTTATAGCACTTTATATATTAGGACTTTTTTATGCACAGTTTATGCAAATCCTAGCTTGAGCACATCACTTCCTTGATGTTGAGGTTATAATTCCATGGCAGGCTGGCCCATTAATTTAGGGGTAAAGGTGCCTTGTGTAAAATCACTGTACTGGAAAAGGCTATTTCAGCAGAAGGCTCAGGGGTCTTGGCACCCAGGGAGGATGAAAATAAGATATAAAAGCCAGTTGAACAGGATCCATGGCAGGAGCTCTAAAGTTCCTCACTCAGCAGTTGCTTCCCAACTAATATAATCCAAGCACTGCTAACAGCCTCTTTGGGCCTTCTCCGCACCCTCCTTACTGGAGGAGAGCAGGTACGTGGTTGGAACAGGAAGGGTTTAACTGATCTGAGTAAAGCAGAAGATTTGCATTTGTTCTGTGCACTTTGAGCAGTGGAGTAGATACGACTGTCTGGAGTTATAGCAAGGTCAAGTGGAAGGAGGTGAATGGGAATTCACTGAACAAATCTGGATAATACCATATGTTGAGAGAGCTCTCAAACAGAGAACATAAGAACGGCCATACTGGGTCAGACCAATGGTCCATCTTGCCCAGTATCCCATCTTCCGACAGTGGCCAGTGCCAGATGCTTCACAGGGAATGAATAGAACAGGTAATCATCAAGAGTTGGGGCAATATGTTTATTACCAGCCATGCTTGTCTGCTACCAGAATGCCCACAGACTTGCTGCATGGTGATTTTCCTCTGGGAATGTTTAAGTTGTTATTTACCAAGATTTAAAAGGAGCACTGGAGTTGAGTGGGTGGGGCACTGGACTGGGAGTCAGGAAACCTTGCTTTTTATTCCCAGCTCTGTCAGTTCCCCCACAATGCCTCTGCTTCTTCTTCCAGATTTTGTCAGTTGTCTCTATTTAGATTGCAAGCTCTTTGGGGCAGAGATTGTTTATCACCACATGTCTGTACAGCACTCAGCACAATATGTCCCTGGTCTTTGGTGGGGCTTCCAATTATTCATATAAATTGAGCAACAACAACAAATTCAGTCTGTCAAAGACAGAGAAAGGAAAGCCTATGCTCTTTGAGCTCATGGTTGGATGGTGTTCCAAGTCTGCCGGATAACAGAGATGACAGCAGGCCAAGATTAATGTGATGAGCCTGGAGTGCTCGATTTGGGACCTTCTGCACTAATGTTATGGGCCTCTGCCACTTGAGCTAAAGCAATAACTTCATTAACTTGTTGCAGTAGAAGTTTGTTCTCCTCGCTACTACTATGACCCTGATTACCAAAGCATCTGAGCACTGCATAGTCATTAACGGGACTTTATTCTCAACACACCCTTTTGAGGCAAGGTAGTATTATCCCCATTTTACAGATGGGGAACTGAGGCACAGTGCAGAAGGTCACATTGTACAAGGTCATACAGGTAGTCTGTGGCAGAGCTAGGAACTGGCCCCATGTCATCTGATCCCTAGTTCAGTTCTATATCCACTATATTGTCTTCCCTAGACAGTGCCTTCACTGGAGGAGAACCTAGCACATCTTGAGCTACAGTGTGCTGCACAAACAGTAGCCCTGTCCAGTACAGCACTGTAGGTCCTGTAGAAATACAGCTCAGAAAAGACTATTGGGCAGCACTGGATTCCACAGCCAGGGCAATGCATGATTTGGATGCTCCTGAAATGTTACCATCTAATAAGATTTATGTCACTGTCCAGATGTCTCCCTTCCCTACTGCACGGGAACACTGAGATAGCCAGACATCTGGATCATACACCATTACATCTCCCATTTTCCAGAGCACATTCAAGAGCATGAGACAAACAATGGCTTTCCTCCAGTGCAGTGGGAAACCAGATGGCTTCAAAAGACCCTAGTTTGCCTCCGAGGCAGCATATGGAATATTAATTATTAACAGATTAATAGACCTTTCCCCACTTAAAAATTTAATCTCTTTGTTAGCAGAGCTGTTTGTGCCAGGGAAGCACTGCAAAACGATGGCTGCATTCAAATGGCCATGTCAGCTCTTCTGAGATGCTCTTCACAGGTCCTTGAGGAAATTACATCAGGTGAGGCCTGGAGACACAAGGCGAATCACAAACGCTTTTATTTATTTATTTGTTAGTTAACTGGAGCTGTTTGGAAACTTCAGAGGAATGGAGTGCGGGGTAGGCTGGAAAATGATTATAAAATGGGGAAAGCTGTGAGCCTTCAATTTACCTGTGAAATACAAGGTGCGGCAAGGGAAAATAATTTGCTGAGGTGTAGACAGTTAGGGTTCATTTCGGACCAGCATGCATGTCAAGTCTAGAGCTAACCTGTTACTATGTCAGGTGAAAAGCAGTAGCTGACGAAATCTTTCCTAGTGCCAAGCTGGTGGAAGATGCGTTTGGGTTGCCAGTTATTTTATTTGTAAGCCCGGGGTGGCAAAGAGGGGCAAAAAGGTGGGCCGTTGATTAACTTACAATGAATTTCACAAGGCTTATTAAATGATTTTTCCCTCCATAAAGATTTATTTAATTACTATGTGTCAGTGCAAGTATGCGTACCTATCTCAGGTGCGGGATTCCACTTCCATATGATAAGCAGGGAGAAGCAGTTTTAGTTCAGTGTCAGCCCAATTTACTGAACTAAACAGGGCCAAGAAAAATCCTATTACTTTTCCCATACTGGGAGTGGAGGTGAATAAATGTGTATCTTGACTGATCATGTATTAGACCCTGGTATCCACTTACGGCCTGAAAGGAAATGTCTGTTCAGTTGCCTAGCAATATCGTCATACATGAGTCTTAGCATTTTGAAAAAAGGGTCAATTGCTAAATAAGCACCCGGAATCTCATTTTCGTGCTTTTTTTTTGCAAGCTTTATATTTGCTAAACATGATACAAATAACCAGCAAATATGAGAATCGAAAACTAGACAATTGAGAGAGCTCATACTTTATATGCTGATGACTCAGTCAAGACTCAGAGCTCACACTAGATAATGCAGCCATCTTGTAGAGCGGAAATAAAAAAGGAAATAGAAATGGTTGTCAAGACAAAGGGTTTGTTTTGTTTAAGCCTAGAGGTGGGTGATCAGACAGGGGCCAGATTCTCAGTTGGTGTCATTCAGAATAGTTTTCATGACTTCAGCAGAGCTGCACCAATTTGTAACCAATTGAGGAGCTGACCCATGGAGTCTGGAGGCCTGTATTCTAACCCTGGCTTTTCCCACAGACTCTCTCTCTGACCTGGGGAAAGTCACAGAATTGCAATTGGCCCTTACTGACATGCCAATCCTTCCTCTCAAAAGAGAGAAGAAGATAGATGTAGATAGGCATTCCTTGCTACTTACTTGTAAACCATTTAAAAATGTTTCCTCTTGAAACTCCCCCCAGTGGGGGATTTGATTCCTTCCTCAAGAACCCATCTGGCTAGAAACTGCTGAGCGAGAGGTGCCTTGCGGGCAGTCATTGGGAAGACGGAGTAATTCCGTGATCTGTGGAGAACCCAAGTGTGTGTCATTAAATGTCAATGTTTTTCGCTAACAGCTGGAAAGAGAAATTCTCGTTTATCATCCTGCAGCCTCCCAGCCTGCACTGGGATGTAATTTGGTTCAGCCATGGGACTCAGAATATTAGTCACACTTTTAGATTATATTAGCCCATATTGTTCTGCAAATCTGGCAGGAAAGACATTGGATTTATTCTCTCTGGTTTCTCCAGGAGCATGAATTTGTTGTGCATAGCTCTACACTGAAGTCCTTCTGAGGTGGTCACACAAGATACAAACAGGTTTCAGAGTAGCAGCTGTGTTAGTCTGTATTCGCAAAAAGAAAAGGAGTACTTGTGGCACCTTAGAGACTAACAAATTTATTTGAGCATAAGCTTTCATGAGCTACAGCCCTGATGAAGTGAGCTGTAGCTCACGAAAGCTTATGCTCAAATAAATTTGTTAGTCTCTAAGGTGCCACAAGTCCTCCTTTTCTTTTTAAGATACAAACTATATCACAACACTCACAATGTCAACAGCTCTCCTCTCCCTGCATCCCTTTGATAAAAAGAAACAACCCAAGCAGGCTTACGAGCCAGCAATGCCTTGAGCTCTTGTAGTGGTTTTGCTATCTCCAATCTACTTACAACGCAAGATACTCAGATAGTTTGATAATGGGCAGTAGAAAAGCTGGTGTTGTAAAACTTACAAAGTTTTAAAGGTTCCTAAGGCATGGAATGTTGAAAACTACAGAGGATTCAAAGAAGAGCTACAAAAAAGATTTGAGGTCTGGAAAAATGAGAGACTTAAGATGCTCAATATATTTAGCTTATTAGAAAGTTTAGAGGCTTCTTGATCACGGTCTGTAAGTACTTAGCTGGGGAGAAGATACCTGACGTTAGGGAGTCTTTTGATCTCACAGACAAAGGCATAACAAAAATCTAGTGGCTGGAAGTTGATGTTAGACAAAATCATCTTAGAAATTAGATTCAACTTTTTAACAGTGAGAATAATTAACCATTGGAACAGCTGGTACATTCATCATCACTGGAGTCTTAAAAAAAGACATCTGATTTCAATTGTAAGTGCTATGCTCTAGTTCAAATGTAAACTACTGGGCTCAATAGTTTTAACTTACGTAGTAGGAAAGCATAATTCGCTTCACTGCAGGAATAACTGGGTGAAATTCTATGGCCTCTGTTTTGCAGGATATCAGATGAGATGATTAAAATGAACCTTTCTGGTGTTAAAATCTGTTAATCACTTCTAGGCTCTCACATCTCTAAGTGATTCTGTTCTGCAGTGAGAGCAGAGATTCAAAGAAGAAACATGAAGCAATCACATGTTCTTTCAAGATTTCAGGTTAGTCAAAGAGATTATATGGATTTTGTAAAGTTTTGCCATTTTTTTACAGAAGGAAATACTTTATCAGACCTGCCAATATTTTTGACAGTCAAAGTAATTGCAATACTTTGAAGATCTTGATTTCTAATCAGTTTTTTATTGCAGTGAAAAAACACTCTGATTCCATCTTTGTTTAATCTTTAGGTGTTACCTTGCGATACAGCTTTTTGGCAACTGAATTTTCCAAATTATTATTATATTACAGTTGGACCAGAAATCCTCAGCCAAAATCACAGACCCGTTGTGCTAGGTGCTGTACATACAAGTAGTAAGGGAGACAATTCTTGCCTCAATGAGCTTACAATCTAAACAGACAACACAGAAAGTAGCATAACCCCCATTTAATAGATGGGAAACTGAGGCACAGAACGATTAAGTGACTCACCCAGGGAGTCTGTGGCAGAGCTTGGATCTCCTATGTCCTAGCACTAGTGCCTTAATCACAAGAACAAACCTTCCTCTGTCAGCTCCTTTTGCTTGGATGAATAGAGCTGCCTGATTCCTTTAAATAGGTATCCAGAGTGACTGATGCTAATAGGAACTTTGGGTAAGGCACACTGACAATTCTAAGCACTCACACTATTCATAAAGCATCAGTGATGTCAAGGAGCGCGGAATAGCTATGATATGACCCGAGCTTCATAATGATCAAATTTGTTTCATTTTGCCTGAGAAGTTGCAGGGAGGGTGAAGAAAAAAAAAAAGTGTTAGCTCAGTGCTGTAGATTTAAGACTTGGATTTTCCACCACATGGATTCTAGGTCCCAGGCAACAAACTGCTGATTGGCCCTCAGTGAAAATGCTTTATTATATGAAACAAAAATGGAGAACAAATGTTAAATCCTGCCATTTAGATTATTTGTCTCTTATGCCCTGAGACAATCAGGCAAAAGGCCTGGCTGGAGGTTTAAAGCTCTGTATTACCCAGAGACTTTAATCAATGGCATGACCTCAGTTCTTTTCAGATGATCAATTATTCATGGGAGAAGGGGGAAAAAAAAAAAATCAGGGATTTGTTCTAAAAAGTGAAAGGATTATATAATCTCACAGCTTTATTCCACAGTGAATAAAGCACACTTAATCCCAATGCAAATTCAAGAGGACATTAATGTTCTAGGGCTGGCTTTTTTGCTTTTGTTTGTTTGCCCTAGGTTTTTTGTTTATTTGTTTTTTTTTGCAGGCTTCAGAGTGACAAGCCTCGATGCTGAACTATTGCGATTTGCTAATGTGCACTTTTCACCAGTTGAGATGACACAAACTGCGTTTTCTCCACCTCTCTCTCACAGCCCCAGTGTGCAGCTTGCAAAGTTTTGTAGTGAAAGACCATCATCTTTTATTTCCAGCTGAGGAATCCAGCCTCCATCTTCCTTCCTTCCATTATTATTTAGAATTATTTGCTTTATGATAGTATTACATATAGACAAATATGAGTACACAGCTTTACGTGTATTATGGTAGAGCTTAGAGCAGCAATAAAGATTGGGACCTCATTGTTAAGGACCATATATACATATAGTAAGGGATAGTCTCTGCCCCAAAGACCTTATAGTCTAAATAGGCAAGGCAAATAAATCATGGGAGAAAGTAGCATTATCTTCATTTTACAGATGGGGAATTGAGGCACATAACTTCCCCCTCTTGCAGCCCTTCAGACTAGGTTAAATCTCCCCTTCAGCCACATTCCTCCCATGGCTTTGCATTCTTAGAATCTAACCAATTTATTTGAGCATAAGCTTTCGTGAGCTACAGCTCACTTCATCGGATGCATCCGATGAAGTGAGCTGTAGCTCACGAAAGCTTATGCTCAAATAAATTGGTTAGTCTCTAAGGTGCCACAAGTCCTCCTTTTCTTTTTGCGAATACAGACTAACACGGCTGCTACTCTGAAACCATTCTTAGAATGACATTCAGCCATGTGCAGATGGCTGGCACAAAGCACTTCAGGTTTAAGTGGGATTTAAGTGGTGCATAGCATTGTGCTGGCTCACTGCATAGGCTGAATTTCACCATTAAAGGGCCATGGCCTGGAATGCCAGATTTGTTACAGTGGAGTGGAATTTTTTGAATGGTATATTGGACATTAACATTCTTGGGGGTGCTTCTAAAAATTGTAAAAGAAGACAAATGAAATCCTCCAGCCCTTGGAAGTGCAGCTAATGTATGTAGGACAGCAAGAACATTCCATTAATGCATTATGAATTCCATAAATATAATATGAAAGGTGCATTTGGAGTGAGAATCCATAGCACAGTTTGACTCTATCATGCCATATTAGCAGAATTTGCCAATAAAACCCTTTCAGTCACCAAAATATGACTTAATTTTTAAAAAGTGACTAATGATTTTGAACAGAAGACAGAAATCTCATTACACTGCAAACACCACAAAACAGACTTTACAAGCTCCGACCTTCGGCCACAACATGCACTGTTACATTAACCACTGAACAGCTGGACTATAATAATGGCAAGCCCCTTTGGGTGAGCTGGATGAAGAGTACCGAATCTCCACCAGCTCACATATCCTTACTGAATTTAGCCAAAACCTTCCATACAACTGGAGTGACAGTGAAGAAAGACTGGAATTGATACGTCACTCGCTCAGTGCTGCTGAAGGATCAACACTCTCTTTCGCCAGTGCCTTCCATGCCTGTTAAGTTTTTGCTGCTTCTTAACCCCCCCCCCCCCAAATGTCTCATATGCATCACCCTCACTGCCCCCACCGCTATGGAAAAAGCACAGGAAAGTTAGCAGAGCCTGACACAGCAGTAACTTTTCATAGAAGATTAGGGTTGGAAGAGACCTCAGGAGGTTCTAGTCCAACCCCCTGCTCAAAGCAGGACCAACCCCAACTAAATCGTCCCAGCCAGGGCTTTGTCAAGCCTGACCTTAAAAACCTCTAAGAATGGAGAGTCCACCACCTCCCTAGGGAACCCATTCCAGTGCTTCACCGCCCTCATAGTGAAATAGTGTTTCCTAATATCCAACCTAGACCTCCCCCACGGCAACTTGAGACCAACTGGCTGTTAGCTAAGGCTGTAGAGCAGACTCATTTTCTCTCTCTCGCAATGTGGTCTCAGTGCCACTAGTTGGGACAGAACACCACACGCAGGAGGTGTGTGGGTTACACCTACACGGGGAACAAAACTTTGATAATGGGCTCTTCACTCTAGCAGACAGAGATATAGCAAGAACTAATGGCTATGTTATAGGGTCCACTCACCACAGTGGCCCCTCTTGCTGTTTGTCTCAGGGATTAGCTCTCTCAGCCAGCAAGCTCTCTCCTATGCCTTCTCCACTCTCAGCCGGGACCCCAACGTCCTTTTCATTACTCAGCCTTCCAACTGTGCTACGATCTGTGTTTTCCCCCTTCCATGGGGTGGGATTAAGAATCTCCCAGTTCTATAATCCAGCCACTTCCCCAGCGGCAAGTGGCGGGGGTGAGGGAGGGACAGGAAGACTCAGGCCCACCCACTGCTCCAGGTCCCAGCCCAGGGATCTGGTAGATAGCAGCCACCTGCTGCCTCTTCCTAACTTCTCTGCCAATACTGCTTCAATTCCCTGGGCCACTTCCCTGCGACCCCAGCACCTTCTTCACCCTCTTCTCAGGGCCTCCAGCCTGTAAGTCTCAGCAGCCAGTCAATAAATGCCTCTTGCTCCCCAAGTCCTTGCCAGAAACTGCCCAGTCCAAGGGGCTACCTTCCTGTAACCTGCTAGTAACACAGTCCTCTCTCCTTGAGCTCCCTGAAGCAACTGACTATCTCTGGCCCTGTAGCTCCCTTTTATGTGAGCCGCTGGGCCCTGATAGGCTGCACAGAGCAGCCTCTCTCCAATTGGCTGCTCCCTGAGCAGCCTCCCTAGGCTGCTTTTAGTTCCTTCATTTCCAGTGTGGGGTGAACATCCCATCACAGACTATAAATTGAATCTCGACAAATTCAGACTGGAAATAGGATGCCTATTTTTAGCCATGAGGGTAATAAAACATTGGGAAAATTTACCAATGGTTGTGGTGGATTCTCCTTCACTGACAAGCTAAAAATCAAAGGTTTTTTTTCCTAAAAGATCTGCTCTGTTCAAACAGGAATTAATTCAGGGAAGTCCTATGGCCTCTGTTATGCAAGAGGTCACATTAGATGATCACAATGGTCCCTATTAGTCTATCCCCAGTTCTGCCACTGACTCACTGTGTGACTTCCCTTCTCTGTGCTTTAGTTGACAGGCTTTACAATGGGGATACTATTGGAGTAAATGGGAAAATTCCCATTGACCACACCTTCTTGTGCCTTGGTTGCCAATCTGTAAAATGGGAGCAATAGAATGTGAGTTAATGGAAAGACTCCCGTTGACATCTTTTCTTCTTGCCTTAACTGCCAACCTATACAACAGAGAGAATATTACTAACCTAGGGTCAAATCCAAAGCACCCTGCCATCAATGGAAAAACTCCCATTCCCCTCAATGTTAACAAGTAGGTTCAATTCATTTAAAACAGAATCAGAGAAATGAAGGCTTGGAAGGGATCTCAAGAGGTCATCTAGCCCAGCCCCTTGTGCTGAGGCAAAACCAAGTAAACCTAGACCATCCCTGATGGGTGTTTGTCCAACCAGTTCTTAAGCACCTCCAATGATGGGGATTCCACAACCTCCCCTGGAACTTTATTCCAGGACTTGATTGCCCTTATAATTAGAACATTTTTCCTAATAGCTAACATAATTCTCCCCTTGCTATACATTAAGACCATTGCTTCTCATCCTACCTTCAGTGGACATGGAACACAATTGATCACAGTCCCCTTTATAACAGCCCTTAATATATTTAAAGACTGTTATCAGGTCCCCACTCAATCTTCTTTTCTCAGGACTAAACATGCCCATTTTTTTAACCCTTACTCATGGAGCAAGTTTTCTAAACCCTTTATCATCTTTGTTGCTCTCCTTTGGACTCTTCCTAATTCATCCACATCTTTCCTAAAGTGTTTGCTCCAGAACTGGCCACATTACTCCAGCTGAGGCTTCATCACTGCTAAATAGAGTGGGACAATTATCTCCCTTGTCTTACATACGACACTCCAGTTAATATACCCCAGAACAATATTGGCTTTTTTCTCAACTGTGTCACATTGCTGACTCTCATTCAGTTTGTGATCCACTATAACTCCCAGATCCTTTTCAGGAGTACTACCACCTAGCCAGTTATTCTCCATTTGTGTTTTCTTTCTTAAGTGCAGTACTTTGCATTTGTCTTTATTGAATTTCATTGTGTTGATTTCAGACCAATTCTCTAATTTGCCATGGTCATTTTGAATTCTAATCCTGTCCTCCAAAGTGCTAGCAACCTCTCCAAACTTAGCGTCATCCTTAAACTTCATAAGCATACTCTCCACTCAATTATCCAAATCACTAATGAAAATATTGAATAATACCAGATGCATGACTGGCTCCTGCGGGGTCCCACTAGATACACCCTCCCAGTTGGACAGCAAACCATCGATAACTATTCTGAGTATGGTCTTTCAACCAGTTGTGTACCCCTACCTCATAGTAATTTTATCTAGACCACATTTCCCCAGTTTGTTTTTGAGCAATTGTATGCAAAATGCTTTGAGATCCTTGGATGGATGATGATGTAGAAGGGGAAAACTAGTATGATTGTTACAAACTCTCTCTCTCCCTCAACCTCCCCACACTCCACAACAGAAATTCAAAAGAGAGTCATTATCAGGCATGTTCTAAGTACCTCTATTTTAACTAGTTTTTCTTTCTCATTTTAAAAAGAGTCCAAAAAAGAAGAGCAACATCCATTGGATGATGTCATCCCAGCAGGAAGCCCAATTAGCTAAAAATAAAATCTCAAATGCTACTTAAAGTGGCGCTGGCAATCGGCCTCCTACAAGCACTGTAATCGAACTGCACTAATAGTATGAGTCTATGTGATCTTTTCAATCCCAGTATGTTATTGTCCTTAGTGCACAAACCCTTGGAGGAAAAATTCCCAGAGTAAAACATGGGTTTTTTTTCCCCTCTCCTATTCCTTTGATTGCTATTGCTTACAGTTACCTGGGCAGAAAACATATGCTTTTGTCCCATTAAGGAGCAATGATTACTAGGTTTTAGTTAAACTTGGCATTATACAGTTATTTACTGGGACTTTGGAGGGGAAAAAAAGAAGTTGGAACCTAATTACACAGCAGATGCCGAGAGTAGTATTTATTCACCAAAACCGCATAGGTCATTCATTAAAATCTCAGTTTTAATTAGCAAACACCTGTTTTGTGTTTGATTTTACACTGATATGTACTGTCTGCAATTTGCTTTCTTCAGTACAAGCAATTAGATAGCCCTGACAGTAACAGTTAATCTAATTAGAACAGGGGTGCCCTGGGAGCCAGACACTGACTTCAAGAAATTACACGAACATGGATTACAGCTCTATTCCATTATCAATTGAGGTTGTTGTTATGTGTGGGTTTTCTCCCTTTTATGCTTATGCAAAGGTGTTTCTGTTGTTCCCAGTTCTTTTGTTTTAAAGGAGCGTCCCTTAGTGGAAAATAAAGATGATTTTATCCTAGAGGAGGACACATGAGGGCTGAAGAAGCAGTTGATGTTTTCAGACTTGATCTCTTCTTAGTCCTGACTTCCAGAGCAAGGATGGAATATCACAACTGACCTGTCAGCAGAACCTGGCCACTCTCATTCCCCTTGATGTCATCTAATGTGTCTTCATCAGTTTAAGTTTCTTCTCTATCTCTTGCTTCCATATACTTGGTGGAGATACAAGAGGCAACCTTACCTCCCTGTCATCTCCTCTAGTGATGAGTGGAGTTCAAAAGGTTTTGGATCAAGATTCTGAAAGATCTCCTTTAGACAAGTATAAAATTCAGTGCAGTAACTCTAGATAGACTTTAGTGGAGCTACTTTAGATTTATCCCAGCTCAGAAGTCTGACCCTTGTAGTTCAGGTTCAGTTTGGAGAACCATGTAAATGCTTGATTGCCTGATCCAAAGTCCAATGAAGTCATGGAAAAAACTCCAACATCAGTGGGCTTTGTCTCAGGCCTTGAATGCTTATCTGAACTATCGGTATAACTGTGGCCAGATTAACTGCAGTCAGTGGGCTTGGACGGAGCATAAGTCAGGTTAGAGTTTAGCCTTGCAAGGTCTGCAGAATAGTGTTGGAGACCTCATAAGAGCCTGATAGGTTGTGTCAAATGTTTGGAACATGACAGTAGGAGTTTGGACTTTTGGCTTGCATTCCAAGCCCTATTACTGATTTGGTATGTGATCTCAGGTAAGATCACTTACCTAAGCCAGATAAAAAAAGGACCATGGGAATAAAAAGTGAACATAAAGTTGAATTTCATATATAATTATTCACCCATCTCTAGCATTAACCATGGTGACCTAGCCATATTTTATCTGCGATAGTTTCTGTATCCCTACATTATCCTTGCAGTTTCAGTTGGATAAGGCATTGTTTGCTTCCTTTCCTAAAATGTTGTGCCATGTGGCTGCATACTGTTAAACAGCTGCTAAACTTTACCTCAAAGGTGGTACATTCCTGTGGTGGGTAAAGTAATTCCTTATTGTACATACCTCACATGAAAGGTACTCAGCAAAGACAGAGTATTGTTTATTTATTTAATGGCTGGGGGACAGATATGGTTCTGAAGACAGTCTAGTCCAGAGTTATTCTGGGCAGGCTTTAGAGACAAATTTGGGTTGAAAACATATAAATCCAATCCTTTGCCTCTGCTTAGTTTCCCACAGACAAAGTCTAGCCCAGGAGGGAAAAAAAAGCCTGCAACTGAGATATGGTACAGATTACATTTTAATATGAACTGAGGGGAAGAACATACACTTCCTCAGTAAACTTACAGGGAATCTTGTTTTTGCTTCATGTTTGATAGCCTTGTTTTGCAGAACCGGAGCATGTGTTACCAAAGAAAATGTATTTTTAACTGAAGTGCTGAGTTGATGTGTGTGGGTTTGGAAGAGAGAGGATTATGAGTTTTTGCTTGAAATATATACGTATTTGATGACTATATCCTAAGAACTATTATCACAAGTTTCACACTGCAATGTCTCTGGGCACTTGTACTCTTGTGTCACAAAGATACAGTTGTAAATTGCCATCATAACAAATATGTCTGAAAATATCCAGCCAAGGTTGTTTTAGGTGGGAGCAGCTTGTTTTTTCCTCTTTCTCAGATGTTGAGTTTTAATGGGTTGGCTTTAGTCGCTGTCCTGAATAATAAGTGCAGGAAACTATTTATGGCTGTTAATTCATGCTCTGGGTCTAAAACCTTTATGACTCCATGTAAGGGATTGGTGAATCCCATTGGATTTACACTGGAGGAAAGTCAGTGTAAGATTAGCTAGGGGACTGAGTGTTAGATGGGATTTTTTTTTTTTTTTGCCTCCTTTACCCTGCCCCTTTTCTGGCTGGGAGTTGCTACTCAAGCACTATTAGATGGGGAAAGAAGAAGTGAGGCTTCTATTGCTCTTGTAAATAATATAATAACCAGGGTATATAGAACTATGAGACGAATTCAGCCTCTCTAGCTGTTAACGTGAACACTAAGGCCTTGTCCAGATAAGAATAAATGAGTGGTGTTAGCTAACAGGAGTTAACTAACGTCTGCAAAATCTAGTGTAGACAGAGCAGTTTGTATTTTAATATGTGCTAAGCAGCATATGTTAAAATGTAGTCTTTTATGGAGCAGTTTAGCATATGTTAAAGGGACCAAGATTTGTCTGCACTAGACTTTTCAAACATGCTAGTTAGAATTTTAGCTAGCACAGTCTAACACCACACACCTTTTATTCTCATCTAGACAAGGCCTGAGTGAAGGTGGTGCTGGGAAAACCCAAAATGGTCCTACAACTTGATACCCTCCTCATACTGAAAAAAATGATGCATCAGGAAAGAGAAGGATGATCTTGTGGTTAAGTCCCTGGACAAGAACTTTGGAAACCTAAGCTCAGTTCCTGACTGTACTATAGACTTCCTGTGTGACCCTGGAAAAATCATATGGGGACAGATATTCAGACGCTCAGCATCTACAACTGGGACCTTTAGGGACCTAATTAAGTGCCAGATTCTCAAAAGCACACAGCAGCTTCCATTGTGGCCCCAGCCAGATTTTTCAAAAAAGCTCCGCAACCAACATGTACTCAATATGACAAATAATTTTGAAAAACCTCACCCTTAATCTCCAGGTGCCCCATCTGTTATGTGGGCATAATAATATTTCCCTACCTCACATGGATGGGATGACAATATATTCAACACTGATTGGGAGATGACCATGTACCATGATGACGGGGGCCATATAAGAAGATAGGTACAAGTGATACATGAGATCACAAATACATTAAACCTAGGTTTCAGAGTAGCTGAAACACTGTTAGTCTGTATTCGCAAAAAGAAAAGGAGTACTAGTGGCACCTTAGAGACTAACCAATTTATCTGAGCATAAGCTTTCGTGAGCTACAGCTCACTTCATCGGATTTTTTAGATTCCTTCTGAAAACATTCCATGCCTTTTTCATTTGCTCTGTTTTGTTTGTTTGTTTGAGTGAAGTGGTTTGGCTTCCCCATTGATCTTAAAATATCCAATGCAAAAAAATCTCCCTGGGGTGGGTGAGGAGGTTTTGGAATAAAGGAATAAGCTAATTAAATTTAACTGTGACAGCATGGGTAAGCTGCATACCGTCATTAATTAATCCAGCCCTCTGATTGTCCTGGAGGGGAATGATGTTCCTAGATGCACAGGGTGAAATCTGTTTAAGCAGATATGGGGCAGTTCCAGCTCTCTTTGACTGAAGGGAGATGCAAGTCCCTCAGCAGGGGAGTGTGTAGGAACACTGAGATCTCATTAATATCTGCGAGTATGGCATGTTGTTGGAAAGCTAGGGGAAGATAGGGAGGTGTGTGTGGGTTACTCCACAAATCATGCAAATATGTCAGTGCAGAGAGTGAGTCCTGTGAATTAATACAAGCAGATTGACAGGTTTCAGAGTAGCAGCCGTGTTA
The DNA here is from genome assembly GCF_965152275.1 of Natator depressus. Lineage (NCBI taxonomy): Eukaryota > Metazoa > Chordata > Testudines > Cheloniidae > Natator > Natator depressus. The sequence goes on from NC_134259.1 coordinate 3,934,518, forward strand.
GTCTGTATTTGCAAAAAGAAAAGGAGGACTTGTGGCACCTTAGAGACTAACAAATTTATTTGAGCATAAGCTTTCGTGAGCTAGAGCTTACTTTATCGGATGCATTCTGCTGCATTGTGTTGAAATGCAAATCTCAGATGTAATGCACAATGTGCATTTTAAATCACTTTCCCCCCAATGCTTTACTCCAGTTAAAGTATCTGGCCTGTTAAGATTCAGCTGTAAAGTTGTGCTATGAAAAATGGCACACAGCAATATACGCATTTAGGCAAGACATCCCTGGATGGAAACAACTTCATCCACGAGAGTTCTCTCTGCCTTCTTGTTGATAGTTTGGAGCCAAATTCATCCCTGGTGCAAATCCTTTGAGATTGGTGGATGAACTTGGTCCCTTAAAACTAATCACCATGAAGTAGGATCGTCCTCCAGTTATGACTGAGTGAAGTTAAATGTCATTATGCCCACTTTGCAGAGGGGGTGCAAAGACGACTTGGCCAAGGACACATACAAGTCAGAAGTTCTGACTGCAAGAGCTAGACCCTGACACCAGCGATCACTCCTTTGCAACACTGTGGGGGGGGTCAAGAAGGGCCAGAAAGTTGGCTTAAGCTGTCAGCCACCCTCCTTTTCAGTTTACAGAACAAGGAGTGTGGCTGGATCATGCCATGCTCCAGAGATGCCTGGAGTGGAATGGCTTCTTTGGGGCTTCTGCACCTGGACATAACCTAGAGCAGCCCTAAGGCTGCTCCAGTGTTATTCTGGAGGCTGCCCCATCCCCTATCAGCTTCCGGAATTGGGGGAGCACAAAGGTGGTTTAAAGCCAACTTCATACAACCCCTTCAACTTCACGTAACCTAGATCTGGCACAGCTGAGGATCTGGGCCCAAGTCTTTTACTCTCAACTTCTATTCAACTATTCTTACAAAAAAAGCTTGTTAAGAGTCTCCATTTCCATATCAGTTTGAAATCTAAACATTGTAATGCAGGGCACCATATACCCCTTTCTGATCGTGGGGGAGTGTAGGCTCTGTCTTCCTGCAGCAGCAGCTACTGCATACTTACAGCACACCCATCTTTCTGAGAAGAGTGGAAATCTTCCTTAAACATTGGGGTGTAATGAGATGCATATGGTGCATTGTACCAGTCAGGAGATGTCAGATTTAATTGTGTCACACAGCATGATACAACCTGAAGGGATGTGACACCTGCCACTCTTCATCATTATGTCAATGACTGTCTCTCTCTATTTATAGAAGAAGCCTTTCTTATACAATGGGCATTTTGTTTTTGCCTCTTTGCAGTGATGTGCCGATGATATTTTCACAAAGAAATCGTGAAAATCACCCCCTTCTTAACCTACCATAAACCCCATTTTCATACAGTCACAGGGAGCAAGGGGTGAGGGACTAGAATGTGTATTCACCTACAGAACAATAATTGCTTGCAACACCAAATGGCAAACAGAATGCAAAGATTATAAAACAGTGTTCAACTTCTGTGATTGAAAGTGTATGTGTATACAACTTGTAAGAGTCTGTGTGTGTGTGTGTTTTGTTTTAAATGCAATTTAGTACATTCCAAAGGCAAACTACAAGAAGGATGGTCTTGACCATAGACTGGGATTCAGGAGACTTGATTTTAATTTCTGGCTCTGATACAAACTTCCTGCATAACCTTGTGCAAGTTACTCAATCTCTGTGTACCTCAGTTCCCCATCTATAAAATAGGGATAATAAAATAATCCTTCCTTTGTCTGTCTTGTCTTTTTATATTATAAATTCTTCAGGACAGGGACTATTCTCTTATGATGTTCAGCACCTAGCACAATGGGGCCCTGATCTCAGTTGGGGCCTCTGTGCTACAGATAATAATAATAATTATAGATATTTGCTCTTCAGCAGGTCATATTATGAGCCTGTCTCTGGCAGATAAACAGGACATAAGAAGTGAAAGACTGGCACACTTTTCCCTGCTTCTCCAAACTCCGTGAGTCACAGAGCGCGTGGGAGGTTGGAAGGGAAGGGAGCATTTGCAAGCTCTTCTTATGCTAATAATCATTCATTTTCATTTGCCATACAGCCACTGCTAACTGGGGCACAACCAATGACAATAGCATTCATGACCAGTAATTTGTGACTGAATGAAAATCATATAATGGTTCATTTGTGAATTGTGCTTTTTCCCCTGGATGTCTCCCTGAGCTCTCCTGAAGAGGAAAGATTCATTTCTGTGGAATTTCTCCCAGTGAAATATTTAAACAGATGACAAGGCCATTCTTTAGCATGCTTGGTACCAGCAGAAAAAACAAGACCCTCAAAATTTATGTGCTTAATTACTTTTAGGTTAACAAGTGCTGAAATGCCATGGAAACGTACCCCTAGAGTTTCATTGTGGGTTAATGGGCAATCATCCAGATTTTGCTTTAGATTATTACAATAATAAACACCAGGCAGCTCAATCAGTTAGACATTGCATCAGGATTACCAGTCAAGTGGACTGGCAATTGATAGGACTTGCTGAATTCCCCAAAGCAGAGTATCTACATCTGCATCAGTTGCCATCTTACATGTTTCCAGGCCTCCGTGCCCTGGAATCTGAGAAGAGATGTTGTTAGTGTCTTTAGTTTGAGAAGGCCTACCTGGAAATTTTTAACCTGTCACTGTGACAGGTGAAAAGCATTAGCAAGGGAATTGTGACAGGTCTAAGAGTGCTGTCAACAGAAGTGTTTTGTCTGGGGTTGTTACAGTTTCTGAGCTTGACAGGTGTGGCTGGACGTTGCATGTTATTCATGTTGTCCTCTTCTTGGAATACTCATTAGCTGAGAAATCGAGTGGACACAGTTCTATAAACTGTGTTCCTCCAGAGAGGGAAATGTCACAAAAACTTCTATTAACTTCCTCAATATAGGCTGATGATGGGGCCTACTGGATGATGTTCATGTGGTTGATTTTGGAAGTTCCAACTGCAGACCTAATTTATGTGGATTTTTACTAGAAAGTCAAAGTCAAACGGCAAATCCAGAGTCCCCATAGTCAGTATCTGTGTTCTGAAAATGTAACCCAGCCTACAGCTCTACAAATGCACCACAGTTCTGACTTGTAGTTTGCCTGCTATTCCAATTCTTGGGTATCCACATAGTTCTATCAATGCAGCTCAGTCAATTCTAGCCTGCGAGTCCATTGCAAATCCAATCCTGGCAGACCATACAACTCCACCAGTGCACTTTAATTCTGACATATAGCACCCGTGCTGTACCATTTGTTAGCCTCCCCCCCACCCCGATTTGCCAATATCCCTTTATCTAGACTTACAGCAGCCCCTGATATCTGTCTTCAGATCAGTTTTTTTCACCCCACAGTCTAAAACATTTGAAAGAATCATCGCACAACAGCTGCAGGGCTTGTTAGTGGAAATAGCTTTTATTGGATCTAAAAAGGCTCTAATCAGTCGTATTTGAATCAAATCAGGACTTGCAAATCAGAATCAAAAAGGACTTGCAAAAATGTCATAGGAATTCCTTTTTTGGCCTCTTTTGATCAGCATTGGACTCCTACATTAAAAGTAGCACTTGCACTGCAACATCTACACTTGGAATCCTGGACTGAAGTTTTCACTTTATTATGTAAGGCGTTGATTTGAAGCTATCTGGGATTCAATGTGGCTCAAATTCCTTTTGTGGCTTTAGCTTTCTTAGTCCTGCATGCTAAAGCTTAGAATTTATGGAGGTGGCAGGTGACTTTGCCATAGGCTCAGAACTTCAGATCAAATTCTGACCTCAGTTGTAACAGTGCAAATCTAGATTGAATTCATTGATTTATATGGCATTGAGCTGGATTTATGTCTGTGTAACCCAAATCGAAATCTGGTCCTTTATCTATTTAGGATAGCTGGTGTCTGGCAACCAGATAAAAGTTTGGTATTTTTAATTCCATAGTTTTCGAATATATTAATGGAAATATTTGTGTTTCAATATTTGTATTACGAGTCAGACTGTGGCCCCATCTATGTGGCTGTGCAGAGGTAAAAGGAAAAGAGTTCAAGACAACCTCTCACCTCACATATTCCTGCACATCTCCCATCCACCTCCACTAGATCACAGAGTTTAAGACCAGCAGGGACCATCAGATCATCTAGTCTAACCTCCTGTGTAGCACAGGCCACAAGCGCCAGCCAGCCCCGCACACTAAACCCAACAACCAAAATTAAATGAAAATAATACAGCCCACAGGAGACTAGACTATGATGGGCCACAGGCAGAGAGTAGGAGGGAACCGAGGTGGACCAGTGCCTGAGGACCCAACAATGGCAGGGAAATGGTGATGTGAGATATACCCAGATAATCCTGGCAAGTGACCTGCACCCACACTCTGTAGAGGAAGGCAAAAATCCTCTAAAGTCACTGTCAATATGAGCTGGGGGAAATTCCTTCCTGACCCCACCTATGGCGATCAGTTAGATCCTGAGCATGTGAGCAAGAACCAGCCAGCCAAGCACCTGAGAGAGAGAGAGAGAGAGAATGTTCATTGCTACTGCAGATTCCTGGGCCTCCCCATCCCATCCCCAGCCGTGGCCATCCCTGGTGCTACACAAACAGATTTTTTAAAAAGAATACACCAGGGGAAATCCCTTCTTGACCCTGCCAGTGTCCAGCTGAAACCCTGAAGCATGAACTTTTAGAAACATAAGAGATAAAATGGAAGTGAGCCCTAGACTGCTGAGCCCCATCACAACTTTACAATTGCACTTGTCAATTTGTCCACTGCAGACGTGGAATGGAAAGCACAGTCTGAACATCCTGTTCTTACCCACACTCTGCGAAGTTGGATGGGAAGTGGGCAGAGTGGGGTAGGAATGGGTGGAGCCAGGAGGTCCCCAAATGTGCTTGCCAGCATAGTCAAACAACTGTGGGGATTTAGGGAGTAATAAAGTGCTGCTGGTATGGGCCAGAAACAGATAACTACTTGCTAAGAGCACAAAGTGACCGGTGAAGTAACTGTGCTGCTCTGAGGAATTGTATCTTGTGCAGGGCGACCAATGGAGGGACAATCTAGCCCTGAAAAAATAGCAGTTCTCCTTTTGGAGAGTGGGAATATTTCTGGCTCTTTCTTTGGACTCATTTTTTTCCTTTCTGTAGCATATATTCCACATTCCATAGCATGTGTTTTTTATATGGAACACCAAAAGCAACCAGTTTGGATAGTCTAGACACTATACAGTAGAACCTCAGAGTTATGAACACCAGTCAACTGCACACCTCACTGGGAACCGGAAGTACGCAATCAGGCAGCAGCAGAGACAAAAAAGCAAATTCAGTACAGTACTGTGTTAAACGTAAACAACTAAAAAAATAAAGGGAAAGCAGCATTTGTCTTCTGCATAGTAAAGTTTCAAAGCTGTATTAAGATAATGTTCAGTTGTAAACTTTTGAAGGAACAACCAAAACGTTTTGCTTGAATTGTGTGAGATGGCTCATAATGCCACTTAGCACAAGACAGCATATTCTGGGCACAGGTAGGTTTGTAACTGAAAGGCAGGGTCCCTGCCAATTTAATACTAAACCCATGCAGCTAAACAATAGCTATAAAAGAATGTGTCTTTAGTTCTGTTTGCTGTGGCTCAAAGGCTAGGGATGTTTAGACCATGATGGAAAACAAAGCCTCATTGTGTCTATTGTAGAGTGATAAAATTGTCACATCCCAACTTTGAAAAAGAAGGGTTCCCAAAGCAATAGAATGGGTTAAATAATTACTTTTTGAAATTATTTCTCACTATGTGGGAAAAATTGGCTGCTTCATGCAGACACTAAGAGCTATTGTTCTATATTTCTTATAATTTCATTGCTTTTCTGCTCATTGCTGTAATGAAAATTTTTCAATAAGTAGCAAGTTATTAAAAAAAAACACTGTAGAAGGGAAAACTGTCAGAGGCCAAATTCAAGCCATGAAAAAGGAAAACACTGGCAAAATTCTACATGTTTATTTTGATGTTTTCCCCCAAAAAATGTTAATATAGTTTTACCTTTTGAGGAAAGAAACCTGGATTTAATGAGGAAGAACAGTCCTGTAGATAACGGAACGGTGTCAAATTCCGGGGTGTAGGTTTGGTTCCTGGCTCTGTTACAGAGTCTCTATGTGATCTTCACCTCTCTGGGTCTTAGTTCTCCATCTGTAAAATGAAGATAATAATTCTTCCATTCTCCCACCCTTTCTCTGTCTTCGTCTATTTAGACAGTAACCTCTTTGGGAGAAGGACCATCTCTTACTATGTGTCTGTACAGTGTAAGTACACTGTATAGACCCCAAATATCAGTGGGGTCTGTTAGGGTGCTGCTGGTATAGAAATAATAACGGCTGAAAATGCAGGACAGTCTCAATGACATTTTCAGTGCGAATATAATTTGAAAGAAAGAGTGAACTGAGGTGCTATTTAACATGTTTAGCAATTTTTAATATTTTTAGGACCCCTTCAATACATTTTTATTGGGAGATCAACTCTCATAGCTTTTACCCCCACCCCCAGTTTGATAAAAAAAAAAGCATTCTATGCACAGGATAAGTATGTAAAGCAAGCACAACACAACAAGTTTGAATTAGGAGTGGGCAAAGATATGATGGAAGAATCTTCAGAAGGTGAATCAATCACCTGTTTTCATTCCCGCGTCTTGGAAAAAGCTTCAGATTTTCTCTGGGTACAGACTCCATGTGAAAAAACGTATGCAGAATTTTTTCTTCTGCAAGGATAGAGCCCAAACCAGACTTTAAAGGAAGCAGTGTCACACAACCTTAACTCTGGGGTCACTTCTCTGACTTCCTAATCCACAGCATAATAAAGTAAGTCTTTTCCTCTTCTACTGCTCCTCCCAGCTGTGGCCTAGGTGCTGAATTTTGACGGCCCCTCATAGATGCAACCTCAGGGAGCGTTTATCAGAAGATATATTCAAATACTGCACAGTCAGAGACAATTTCTCTTCTCACTGAGGACACTGTTGTAAATGTGAGTAGAATTTGGGTAGACTAATCCAGTGGCTCTCAACCTTTCCAGACTACTGTACCCCTTTCAGGAGTCTGATTTGTCCTGCCTACCCCCAAGTTTCACCTCACTTAAAAATTACTCGCTTACAAAATCAGACATATAAATACAAAGGTGTCACAGCACACTATTATTGAAAAATTGCTGACTCTCATTTTTACCATATAATTATAAAATAAATCGATTGGAATATAAATATTGTACAGTACTTACATTTCAGTGTACGGTATATAGAGCAGTATAAACAAGTTATTTTCTGAGTGAAATTTTAGTTTGTACTGACTTTCCTAGAGCTTTCTATGTCGCCTGTTGTAAAACTAGGCAAATATCTAGATAAGTTGATGGACCCCCTGGAAGGCTTCTGCGTACCCCCAAGGGTGCAAGTACCCCTGGTTGAGAACCACTTGACTAACTCATGTGCTTAAATGCTTTCCTGAAACAGGGCTAAAGTGCCCACAGTTAGCCTACTATTTCAGTTTCCTTCCATTTCTAGTTATAATCACGAGAATATTTCCTAGTCAAAACATAGGCAACATATTTACCTTTCAAGAAGCTGGTATCAAGATACATTGGATCACTGTGTTTTTCACACCAAAAAATGACACAATTCCGATATGAGAAATATACCTGAGGTGCAAACTAAGAGTCCCCCAGACTCCAGTATCATATCTAGTTATTTACTGAGGGCAGTGCATTCGAATTATAAATGTAACGAATACACAGTAGCTCTGGATTCAGCTTAAGGTAAACCCGGATACAAAATGTGCGTTGATTCTGCTCAGCCCCATCAGAGCTGAACACCACACTAAGTGAGCATAGCATATTATGCTTACCCTTTACCTCTTGACATTCTTTTCACTTCTAATGGACCTTCCAATAAAAGCAGCTAGGATACAGACCTGTATTATCTGTTCAGGTACTTATATGGCTTCCGCTTTTGAAGTAAAGTACTGCATCTCCCACTCTTTAACGTATTTATCCTGACAACACCTGTGAGCTAGGGCAGTGCCTTTATCCCCATTACAGACAAGAACTGAAACATACAGAGACTTGCTCAAACTCACTTAGGAAACTGAACCAAGGTTTCCCAAGTCACAGGCTAGTGATCTAACCACTGGACTTTACTTCCTCTCTTCTTGTCAGTAAGCGAAGGTGTTAGAAAGGGATGGTGGAAAGGTTTGGACACTCCATATTACTATCAAAAAAGCTGTGGAGGGAAATGAAAAACTGACTATAGGAGTTCAGGGTTTCCATTTAGAATACGCTATTGTGGAAAGAGATACTAGCTTTTTCTAGTTTTAAGAAACCTTTTATCTCTTTCCTAAAGAAGCTTTGTCAATGTAAACTGAGCTGGAATTGTAACTGTTTAGTGATATCTTCACTTTTATATTGAGTGCCTGGGGCTTTATAATGCTTATGTTGTAATGAGATACACTGCAGCAATGCTGACACCCTGAGACCCTCAAAGAAAAAATGGGCTAGATCTAATGACACTATGCCAATTTACACCAGCGAAGGATCTGACCTGATACATGTTTTATAATGAAAGTATCCCTGTGAGCAACGTGGCTCATTCCATCTTTAGGCACAATCTTATATCCCAAGGGCCTCATCCTTGAAAACCTAATATATCAGGGAATGAGCTGACCTCTAATTATTGGGTCTTAGGAAGAAACTTTCTCTGGGGCAAGGTTATCCCATAATTGCTCACTGCAGGGTTTCTTGCAGCTTCCTCTGGCGCATCTGCTACTAAAGAGAGGATACTGGATGAAGCCCAGTCTGATCCATTATGGCCATTCTTATGTTGCTGTTCATTATCCACAACAGCAAAGTTGTACCTTGCAGCAGATTCACTTGTTCTCAATGAAGAAATAGTGCCTGGTTTTCAGAGAGAAATTGGGACAGAACAAAAGGACTCTCTAGAGAATTGCAAAAGGTGTGTGTTACTTTTTAATAATCCTTGTAACTACTGCCTCAAAATGTTCATCTGGCCAAAACAAAACAAAACAAAACAAACAAAAACACACAACTGTTTAACTTTTTAACTTGATTTTTTGGCAGCTTGTGTCCAAGATAAATTGAAGAATTTGTGAGCTGTAGCTCACAAAAGCTTATGCTCAAATAAATTGGTTAGTCTCTAAGGTGCCACAAGTACTCCTTTTCTTTTCACCAAAAAAAAACTAACTTTATAGATAGGTATTCAATACTTCTGTCAGTTTAAAGCATTATTTGGGTTACTAGGTTCCCCCCCCCCCCCCAAGAATAAGATTCTTAACAAGACAGGGAGGCAAATTATATATAAATATATATAAAAATATAAAGCCCCCTTAAGAGACAGCTCTCCTTTTAATAAGCATTAATATCAGCATATCAGCAGCACCCTTTACACTTAGGTCAGAAATGACAGTTTTATTAGCCTTTCTTTTGAAACTGATAAATTGGTTCAAGCTAAGGGGAGTCTTTTCAGCTGCCACCAAAAAAAAAAAAAAGGAAGTATAAAGACAGTGACTAGCACTGGAGTTATTTAAAGCTCTATAGAAAATTCAAATAGACAGGAGATATCATATTGCAATCACCTTGGCTCTGCTGAGCCATGGAGGTTTTAAAATGCAAAAGTGCTTTTTAAACTCTCTGTATGTCTGTGCATCTGTCTGCTACTTTGGCCATTAGATATCTCCCTGCATAAAGGAACAGTTTATAGGATATGGGACATAGCTTCAGCTGGTGAAATCACCAAAGCGCCAAAGTGCCAGTTTTCACCAGCTGGGCATTTGGCCTTATCATCTTAAATCTTCCATTAAGAGCAGAAATCTTAGGCTCTTGTACTTCCTCCACCCACTTTAGACGCCGTTTTTGTTTGCATGTTAAATGGATGGGTCTCCTTAGGAACGATTTATCCATCCTGTGATTAGGTAAGAAAGGAATCAGGGCTAATGAAACTGCGAATGCTCACAAAAGAGAATGATTCAAAACTGGATAGGCAAATGCAGACTCACTGCAGAGATGGCTGTAAACAAGGCTTGGGAAAGGGAAAGCAACCAGACAAGAGGGAACAGAAATTTAGGTGAACAGGAAAGGAAGGTTAATTACCCTCCACATTGGACAGAGGACCCGGATTCTGATTCCCTGGGCTTTGGATTAGGCTTTTGGATTGTACTTGTGCAAGAGGGGAGGCCTCTGCAGCTGCAAAAAAAACTCTTCCGGGTGAAATCCTGCTATTGGTTTGAATGGTGTAAATCAGGAATAACTGATGGAGATGCTCCAGACTTGTGCTCGTTACACCTGTGTTAAAGTGCTTTGGGCGAGTGGGGCCCATTGGGTGAACATCTGGTAGGGGAGCATCAGAGGGAATAGAAAGTAGTCAAGAGAGGGAAACTGGCTTCCTTTGATCAGCTCTTCACCACACCACCTTATAAATTACCCACCCCTTCTCTGGCACAGGGGAACATAGTTAATGCAAGTAATAATAATAAACAAACAACTTTGCAGTTTTCTGGCAGCATGAAGGAACATTTATTACAGGCTGACTATACTTAGGGAGAGGAATGCACCATACTGAATCAACAACACTGCTTCCTTTCAGTACCTTGAATGGCTGTTATCCAAACAATGACTCCACCTAACACTGCTCTGTTTACGAGACAGCGTGGGTCATGTTCGCATCGCAGTATTGCTGAGTGGCAGATACCCCACGTTTAGTGTCTCTCTTTTGGCAGATACTGCAAAATCATTGGCCTCTTTGCAGAAAGAGTCTGATTCTTGTTATACTGATTTGGATGGCGCAAATGCATCAGAGGTGAGACTCACAGGAGGAGCTAGAGAGGAGGAGAAATCTTCAGACCAAGAGAGCAAATATTTGCCTCTGCTGAGCCCCATAATCATCATCCTTTAATACCATGGGTGAGCAATCAGAAAACAACTGCTCTGGTAAACCAACATGCTTGAGCCCTCAGGAAACAGGAAACACAATTCTACACAAACTTGATGGAACTGAATAAAGTCTATGGACATAACCCTAATTAATTGAGTATATTTGGATTCCTGTCCTCCAGTCTCTAATGTGTAAATTGCAGCAGCTGCAGCTGTATTGCAATGAGGATCAAATCGTGCCAAATATTATGTGTATTTCAGTTTGCAAATATTTGAGGCTTCAGCACGGGAAGGTTGACATAGCATTGCAATCAATTAAACAAACAAGCTACAAGGGTGCTATGGACTGGGAGCATAATGCTTCAACAAATCTGGCCATTGGAGTGAATACATAGGAAAAAAATCCACTCACCATTGTGAAATCCATCATCCTGTTCACTTTCAGCACATAAAATCTAAGGGCTTGATTTATTGCTGGCAAAATCCAGGCTGCAGGCCCAATGGTGAAGGGCCAGAAGGGCATGGTGACCTAGAGCTTGCTGCTGCTGCCCTGACATTGAGTGGAACCAGCTGGAGACAGGGTGAAGCCAGGATATACTAATACTCAGAGTGAAGTTCACCTCTGTGCAGAGACTCAGGTCTGGTACGGATGTGAGCTTCACTGCATGGCTTATGTGCCAATTACATCTCACTCAAGTTCTCAAAATAGAGTTTAAGTGGTGCATGTGGCTTGTGCTGCACAGGGAGTGAATTTTACCCCCATTCACTAATGAAAAATATGATCAGCGCATGCCTCCAACCAGACAATTCTTCATTATGATTTAGTACTCGTAGTGTAGTAGCAGGTAGGGGCCCCAATAATGGATCAGACCCCATTGCGGTAGGTGCTGTACAAGCTCAGAACAGAAAGCCCATGAAGAGCTTCCAATGTTAAGTTCCAGATTTGTTTTGGATATCTGACCCGTTTGTGCGTGCACACCCACACCCATATGCACACATCTCTGTTTACGCTTCTTCCAACACCCAGCATAGCTGTAGATCTCTTCACATGACTCCCCAACAAACCCGCTGTGGGAGAAGGGAGAAGAAAGAGTCTGTGGATTGAGTAGAACAAGCAGCTGTTCATTTGTTAGGTGGACTAAACTCGGAACAAGCCTGGGTCTTTAAAACGGAAGAGACTCCTCTGGGCCATACTCTCACTGATTTCAAGGGGCATTTGCCTGAGTAACGACTGACTAAAAACTGGACAAGGACCATAGGATGCACATTGCCTAGTAGTGAAGCTCATGCAGCAGTTGGCCGGACCTGGCCCTTGCCCATGACATCTGTCATTCTTCTTTCTGACATTTGTCAGGCTGGCTTAGGAACCCTATGGAGCTGACAAGCTCTTCTGCATAGTATAAATAGGACTCGTTCGACATGTGTTTAACAATAGTAGATCATCTTCCTCCTGCCCTCTTTTATTGTTCTTGTCACAAGCAGAATGCACTCCTAACAAACTGAGCAGGGGCAGGCTACTGACTGAGCTGTGGTTGCTCCACTGTCCATCTGTATTATACACTGGGCAGTGAGGAGACGAGTCGCTGCTACATCTAATATTCCTCAGCTACTTGGCACAGCAGTCAGATGGGCACCTTGGTGGAAAACAGATGCACAGTTCATCACTTTGCTTTCGGGTCTGCAGATGGCACCGGTCCGGCTGTATATTTTAGGTCTGTAAATGTTCCCCGGTTGACACTTGAGTATGCCGTGACTTTGGAATGTTGACAGGTTCCGCTCCCAGCTCTTCTCAAAGCTTGCTTAGATCTTGGGAAGAGCAGAGGAGAAGCTGGGGGGAGGGGGAGGCAGGGTCAGAAATTTAAACAAGCACAAGCATTTCAAAAAGTGCTGGTGAAAGGTGCTGCATCGAGAGATAAGAGACTGAACCTAGCCACAGCACAGGAACAGCCTGGGCTGCAAAAGGCAACACTGGGCAGCTGCATGGATGGACCTGAGTTAGACCACTTCCCTGGTGTCAGTGGGAAGGGACTGAGGTGGTTATTAGAACTTGTATGACAGGCCGACAGCTGGCAGAGTAGAAGCTTGCTTGACCTGTGCCCACAGGAAGGTCTGCGATGTTTGTAGGGGAAGGCTTTGTCACTAGAGGTGTGGGACACATACACTCATGCTGTGTCTGGGAGAAGCATCCTTGCCTTCAGCGTTCTAAGGGTTAAGGTCCAAATCCTGGCATCATTGAAGAAAATGGGAACTTGTGCATGGACTACCAGGTGGCCCAAATGGTTTATCCCTTAAAAAAAAAAAATCATTCACGTGACTTCAGCACGGACTACACCTCTCTCAAGCAGAAACACATCTGATTGCACCCAACAGCTAGCTTTTATTATAGTTAATACATTTGGTACTAGAGAAAAATACACATAGAGGGTCACCTCATTTTGTATAATTAACTCCTGGACAGAGCGTTAGCACAAGATGTATGCTCCCCTGAAGTTATTTTAAGAGGGGACAACCCAACACACACTTTTCATGGTGTTATACCAGCTTTTCTGTGGACAAACCTCGAAGGATGAGAAACCGGCTCAGTCTCCATTTCTCGGTCTGTTATTGGCCTGTTTTGAAACTCTGACCATAAGCAAATTAGCACCAAATGAGATGGCGTGTGTGTGTGTGAAATGGACACTGGATCCAAACCAACAACTCATTTCACAGAGGCCAGACAGCTGTCCAACTTGCAGTAGTAATTACCTGGGCAGCATTCAGCAGCTGCTTGCAAGGGACAGTAACGCATTCCAGGTCTTGTGAGCAATTTCCATGCCAGTAGCCACTGCTGACATTTCCAAAAGCTCCTAAGTGACTTAGGGGCACAAATCAATGACAGTCAATGGACCTCGTGCTCCTAACCCATAAAGATCCATTGGGATCTTGAAAATCCTAATGGCCAAAATGTTCAAGCCTGAGTGCATGAAGGTTGGCTCCTACATCCATATTCAGGCACCTAAATAGAAGTGGCCCGATAACAGAAGTGCTGAGCAACCAGAAACTCCACTCAAGGCAACAGGAGCTGTGCACATGCAAACACCAGGCTGCTTTTCTCCAGGTGGCAAACATCAGGCTCCCACATTTGAAAATGTTGATCAGTATGAATGTGATTTGTTTATTAAGAGCAATTAGCAAAGTACCAAGTACCAAACTCTGACAAAAATCCTATACAAGAAGCCAAGGGAAGGAGTAAAATATATTTATCACTGTGTCTTTTTTGGTTGTCATTCTTTTTAATGCTATGTACCTGCATTTATGTGATTTGTGGAGCAAAGTATGTTTATATTTGTATTTACATGAATCTCATTAGAGAAATACCTTCCATTCTGACACTGCATTTACCTTCCTAGAGATTTCAGAGTCTTATTCTTTTTTCTCATTTTCTTTTCATCCTACCCGAAAATGTGTCTTACATTCCTGTTTAGAAGATGAGATGTTTGCATTATGCATTCTAAATAAGAATTTATTTTTTTTAAGGGCAGGTTGACAGGGTCGTCAAACAAAATGTATTCAGAGTTAGTTTCCTGTCCTGAGGGAGTTATGCTTAAAGAATTTGATTTTAGGGTAAGATTAAAACAAGATGCAGTTTACGTGTAGAATGGCCAGTTAGTGTATGTTAATTTTTTCCAGCTGGAGAATGAAGCTGTGAGACACATTTTGTCATCACACTGTGTATTGTCAGAGCCAGTTTAGGAGATTGAGGGCAGGCAAGAAATAAAGCTGCATCTATTGACTCTATGCAGGGGGAAATTTTCAGGGGGGCCCAGCACCCACTGAATTTCAATGAGTTGTGCACCTAAATGCCCTTTGTCAATCTCTGCTCTCGGTCCTTACACAACCTGCATCACTATAGTATTTAGTATAGTATTTCACACATTAATGAATTTGCCCTCAAACTATTCCCAATGAGGTAAGGAATTAGTATCACCATTTTGCAGATAGGGAACAGAGAGATGAAGTGTGCCACCCCAGGTCACACATGGAGGGAGTGGCAGAGGCTGGAACTGAAGCCACATCTCATGAGACCCTGTTCAGTGCTTTACCCACAAGACCACCCTTCCTTTTAAATGAATGTGCGTATTTTAAGTACTTTCCTGTGAAGACACAAGCATTATTATCTGGATGATGCTGGGAATATAATAATCATAAAGCACATCCTCTGTGGGGGGCTGACTCCTGTGCTTGGACATGTATAGACTCAGTCATCTAATTGTTGTTTTGTTTCTTCCCCCGTCTCTAGAGGAAGCATGGTCTTGCAATTAAGACACCGGAGTGGGACCTCGGGAGATCTGGATTCAATACCCAGCTCTGCTAAAGAATCCCTATATTACCTTGGGCAAGTCGCTTCATCTCTCTATGCGTCACTTCCCCATCTGTAAAATGGGGGTAAATAGGACTTCCTTTGTCTGTCTGGTCTATTTAGACTGTAAGCTCTCTGGTGCAGGGACAGTCTTTTACCATGTGTCTGTACAGGGCCTGGCACAATGGCACCCTGATATTGGTTGTGGCCTGTAGGCAGTACTGTAACACAAATAATTAATAATAAATCTCTTACTACTTTGATCCTATACTTCACCCCAATGATGGTAACACTGCTAGGGGCACTTCAATCCAAGAATCTCAAAGGTCTTTAGTCAAGCCTTTCACTGCCCCTGCAAGATTGGCAGATACTGCATGTCATTTTAAAGATAGGAAATTGAGGCACAAAGAAGTGAAGCGACTTGCCCAAGGTCACAGATTCAGTCAGTGGCGGAGCTGGGAATCAAAATCAGAAGTCCTGACTCTCAATCTCTCCACTCTAACTACTAAAGGAAATAAAATAATGGAAAGGTCCCATTCACATGGGCAGACTGGCTCCTATTAATTCCCTAGACCCTATTTTTTGGCTGCTGCTGTTTAAAATCCTGGTATAACACTGCTGATTTTAATGGTATCTTTATCCTTACAGCAGGGATAAGGATGCTAGCACTCACTTATATATCCCCACTGTAATTTTTTCTCCACCAGGTACAGCTCTGCTTGGCAGACAGGGTACAGAATTGTTCCAGGCAGCATTCTTGTGACATTTCATTAAGCTGGCCTTTTTAAGTTTATCATTAGACATACTGGAGTCTTGCTGGAAGAACTTAATTACATCCTATTTTCCCAGACTGAAGATGCATTTGAAGAGTCAGCTTGCATGTTGATTTTCCTCCCGGCACTCCTGCTGGGTACAGTTTTACATTCACTCTCAT
The DNA here is from genome assembly GCF_965152275.1 of Natator depressus. Taxonomy (NCBI): domain Eukaryota; kingdom Metazoa; phylum Chordata; order Testudines; family Cheloniidae; genus Natator; species Natator depressus. The sequence goes on from NC_134259.1 coordinate 3,950,690, forward strand.
GCTGGGGTCTCCATGCTCTTATCATTCACATCTGGTACCACTGGACTTTCCTAACTGCTGACATTTCTGCAAACTTCATGAGGGGTATCTGATGTCATGCAGAGGAGACCTGGCACTCTCCAGGGAACATAGAGATTGCCAGATTGGATCAGACCAGGGCCCATCTAGTCCACGATCCTGTCTCACAGTAGCAGCAACAGCTGCTTCAAAGCAAGATGCAAGAAACATGGTAGTAGGCAATTATGAAATTCACAGATAAGACTGAATGAACCATTGTGATTGTGACTTCCTGTATAACTCAGGCCATTGGACTTCCCTGAATTAATTCCTGTTCGGACTAGAGCACATCTGGAACTGGCCCCCAGGGAAAGTTTCCTCCACATTGGCATGAAACATTAAAAACACCAGCTCTTTGAGACAGGGGCTCTCTCTTTCGCTTTGTGTGTGTACAACATCCAGCACAATGAAGCCCTGATTCTGATTCGGTTCTCCAGGCACTAGGATTGGCAGAAACGTTTAAATTTACTAAATCTTGATGAGAAATGTCATTTTGAATTTTAGAGAAGACTTTTTGCCAAAATTTTGAATGTCAATGAAAAAAGGAGAATTTTTTTCAAAAACACTTTCTCCCATTTTTAAAAGACTGTTTTACTAGCTGTAACAGGGCGGACTGGCCCCACACTGGGAATGAGAGGGTCAACCCTTCCCTGCTGGCAGAGGAAGCCACGCCCCTGAGGCTCTGCTGGGCATGCTCCAACAGAGAGTCAAGTATAAAAGCCTGCAGAGCTGCTCAGTCAGGGCTGGCGGCTGAGGAAGGAGGACACCCAGTGGAGGCTCCAGCCCAGGAGCAGGGGCGACTCATACAGGAGGGAGCCAAGGGGCCAGGAAGTGGAACCAGAGCCTGGCAGCTGTGGGAACCCCAGGAAGCCCCAGGGGCTGAGGAACCTGAAGACCCTGATGCCACAGGGACTGCTATGTTTGGAGAACTGGTAGAAACTGTCCTGGGAAGGGGAAGGGAGTGGTATCTTCCACCACTCTGAGGGCAGTGTGTTGCGGTAGGATTCCCCGCTGACCCAGGGCGGATCACACCCTCAATGACAGGGCCCTGGGTTGGAGCCCGCTGAAGGCGGGTGGGCCCAGGCTCCCCTGCCGGGGGTCTCTCATCCTCCCCCTTTTTGTGATGACATAGTTCACCGACCCCTCTCTTACCTCAAAGGAGACAGATGAACTCTGGCTGCTGGGCCACACTATCCTACAAGGGGAAGAGGACCTAGAGGGATTCTGGCCCTCAGGCCACACTGCTTTAGGAGTGCACTATAGAGACTCCGGCTGCTAGGCCACGCTATTCCACCAGAGGAAGAGAGTTTCGGGAGACTCTGGCCATTGGGCCATGCTGCTTTAGGAGCGCACTATAGGGACTCTGGCCGCTAGGCCACGCTATTCCACCAGGGGAAGAAGATTTAGAGGGACTCTGGCCATTGGTTCATACAGCTCTGACTACCGGGGAGGTTGTAGAACTGGCGTAGAAGCTGGGAGGTGGGGTTAACCATGTGCCCCCCGGAATCAAAGGGGTTGATGAGGTACAAAACCTGGCACACTAGCCCTAACTGTAGTACAAAGCAGTAGGATGATGGAAGGAGTAACAGCAACAGAGTAAGAAAAATGGACTTAAAAAGAATAGATTTTAACAAACTCAGAGAACTGGAACAAATTATTAAACAATCTGTTTGTAAACATCTAGAGAATAATAGGGTAATAGAAATAGCCAACACAAATTTATAGATAACAAATCATGTCAGACCAACCTAAGTTCCTTCTTGGACAGGGTTACTGGCCTAGTAGACTGGGGGGAAGCAGTAGACATTATATCTTGATTTTTAGTAAGGCTTTTCACACATTCCTTCAAGACATTTTCAGAAGCAAACTAGGGAAATGTGGTCTAAGTGAATATACTATAAGGTACATCCACAACTCGTTATTCACAAAAGTTATCAATGGCTCATTGTCCTCCTAGGAGGATGTATCTAGTGGGGTCCTGCAGGGGTCTGTCCTTGGTCTGGTACTAGTCAATGTTTTCATTGACTTGGATAATGGAGTAACATGCTTATAAAATTTTGCAGATGACACCAAGACTGAGGGGGTAGCTAATACTTTGGAGGACAGGATTAGAATTTAGATAAATTGGAGAGATGGTTTGAAACCATCAAGGTTGTCTTCAACAAAGATAAGTGAAAAGTACTACACCTAGGAAGGAAAAAAATGAACTGCCCAAATACAAAATGGAAAATAAATGGCTAGGCAGTAGTACAGCAGAAAAGGATGCGGGCATTATAGTGCATCACAAATTGAATGAGAGCCATCAATGATACTAATATTCTAATATGCTAAGATACTAATATAAAAGGCTAATAATATTCTGGGTTATACGAACAGGAATATTGTATGTAAGACATGGGAGATAACTGTCCCATTCCACTCGACTTTGAGGCCTCAGCTGGAGTACCGTGTCCAGCTTTGGTGCCAAACTTTAGGAAAGATGTGGACAAATTGGAGAGAGCAACAAACATGATAAAGGTTTAGAAAGCCTGACCTATGAGGAAAGGTTAAAAAAAACAGATGTCTTTAGTCTTGAGAAAGGAAGACTGAGGTTGGACCTGATAAGTCTTCAAATATGTTAAGGGCTGTTATAATAAAAAGATGGTGACCAATTGTACTCCATGCCAAGGGAGGACAAGTAGTAATGGGCTTAATCTGCAGCAAGGGAGATTTAAGTTAGACATTAGGAAAAATGTACTTAACTATATGAATAGTTTAGTACTTCAATTGGTTGCCTGGGAAGGTTGCGGAGTCCTCATTAGATGTTTTAAAAACCGGTTAGACAAATGTGTGGCAGGGATGGTCAAGGTTTACTTGGTTCTACCTCAGTGCAGCAGGCAGGACTTGATGACCTCTTGAGGTCCCTTCCAGCCCTACATTTCTACGATTCTATGCTTTCAAAAGAGCTCTGTGCCCAAATTCAAGGCCAGATTTTCAAAAGTTCAGCTCCCATTTGGGCACAAAATATGTGGCTAGATTTTCAAAGGCGCTCAGCCCATTGGGTACTAAGCCCTTTTGAAATTCTGTCCCTTATTGAGCAACCTAAATGGGAATGGAGTTCTTTTGAAAATCTGGTCCATAATGCCTAAAATGCACCTGTAATGAGCACCGCACCTGTCCCTGCACCTCCAGCCACCAACTGGACTACACACTAGCAGGGAAAATTACCATTTGAGCGAGAGGAACAGCTCATGTAGCTGACAAAAATAGTAGGCTGTCATCTGCTGAGTGGAACAGCCACAAAAGGGGGATATGACAGACAGATTACAAGAAAACAAAAAACAAAACATGTTGCTGCTGCTATAAAAAATTCTTACATGGCTCTGAGAGGTTATGAATAGGGAACGCCAAGCCCTGTGTGACAAACAGTGAATTCTCTTCCTTGCTGCAAGCAGAAGATGCTGTTCCTGTCTTTGAATCCCAGAGAGATTCAGTGGTCATTCATCTGGAAGTTTGATGATAAGTCATAAACCAAGCTTTCGTTTTGACCTTCACCACGCCAGGGTAGCAAAGGTGAAGCGAAATCACTGCCCTCGCCTGTAGCCATGCACAAATGCCGCTGTGATAAATCATATATTGTTTGTTTGGGATTTCTCCTTTCTGCCAGAGGAGTTCAAATAATAAATCATTAATTGTGGGTAACTGAATTTGGCTCTCTTTGGAAAATAGAGTCCTCCAGGCATGAGTCTCTTGCTTACACTGGTGTAAATCTGGTGTTACACTGCTGAAGTCAATGGAGTCACACCGGTGCATGTGAGGGGAGAATCAGGAACTTAGCTGTTGCATTTTTTTTAAATAATCTCTGCTCTTTAGAATCCAATTCCCTTATCCTGCCTGCAAACAATAAAACCATTATTTAAAGGCAGGGCTTTCTAGCTGGGTTCCACACTTTGACACAAACAATGGCTACTTACTCAGAGATATTAATATATAACACCCACAAAGAGTCATTTGTTAGTACATGCAGTAGAAATCTATCCATGCTGTAACACTGAAGTCAGTATTTCAATGTAAGCCAATATTTTCATGGGTTCTGTCTCAGCTATAAAAAAAATGGTACATGGCAGGAATTTAGCACTTATAGTTTTCAAATCAGGAGCAATTATGAATATCTGGAGTTCAGGGTTGAAGTTCGTTGGTAAATTCAGTGTTTGTGAAAAGAGGGGTTTTAGGCATTATTTGGCCAAGATCAGCGTTTTTCAAACTGGGGTCTGCAAGAGTATGTGGGGCCTGCTGACTAACTCCTCCCCCTCCCTCCCACTCCTCCCCTGCCCTCCCAGCACCTCCTGCATGCTGGGAAACAACTGTTCATCAGTGTGCAGGAGGCACTGGAAGGGAGAGGAGGAGCACGGATGGGGCGTGCTCAGGGGAGGGGGTGGAATCATATCCGGGGCCGTTGGCCCCGCTGATCAACTGCTTCCCCGTGCCTCCTGCATGCCAGGGAACATCTGTTCAGGGGCATGCAGGAGGAGCTGGGAGAGAGAGGGAGGAGTGGGTATGGGGCGTGCTTGGGCAAGGGGGCAGAAAGAGGCATAGAAGAGGAGGGGCAGGGGCAGAGCGGGGGCAGGAAAAGGATGGAGTGGAGGAGGGGCCTGGGGCTGAGCAGAAGGTTTGGGGGGTCTGTGAAAATTTTTTAATCAACATGGGGGTCCTCAGGTTGTTAAAGTTTGAGAATCACTGGCCTAGATGCATCCCTCACTCAGCCCTGGTAATGCTAGGATTGCTATTTATTTTGTGCTCATTAACGCTGCACGGCCCAGCCCTGAGGTGCTAATGGCATCTCAATCTTGCCCTGCAGCACATCCTGCTTTTCCAGTTCCATAGCCCCAAGGGCAGGGGCCATCAATCAAGGCAACCCAGCCTTTCCAACCCTTGAAATTCCCTGCAGCTCTGTCAACATGCCTCACTCCAGCCATGCTGCACACTTTGCTAGTCCAATCCTAAACCCCTTCTCAGCTCTGTAAATGCATCTCTATCTTGCCCTGAAGCAGCCTCTCCCTCCCTCCCTCTCAAACTGCTGTAATTCTTTACAAAAATTGTCTTGGGTTTTTTTAAGTTATTCTTCCAGAAGGTGGACTGGTGCCTGGGGGTATTTTGGAATTAGACAAAGCAAAAGGGCACACCTAGTTATTTTGTGCAGAATAGCTGCACAATGCACAGTGCAGTGAAAAAAAAATTAGGACATTCAGCAGGAATATAAAGCCTGGCGTCCTATGACCTGATTCTATTCTCATTAGAGCTGGTGTACATCAGGAGTAATCCCCACAGAAGTCAATCAAGTTATACCGAGTGTAAGTGATATCAGAATCAGCCCCTTAGTTATTTGTTGTTGCTGACTGTGTTACAGAACCTCTACGGTTTCTGCATATTCTTGAAAAACCGAGTTAGGTCTCAACAGCCTCAGATGAAACATTTTTCAGAGTAGCAGCCGTGTTAGTCTCTATTCGCAAAACAGACATCTTTAAATGTGGAGTTACATAAATAATCCCCTACATACAAAAATCCCAAAGCCCCTAAATACATATGGCATAATCTGGGCTATCTTCTGAGTCTATGATCTGCCCAGTGTAAAGGGAATTGCATTGTTGTGCTGTCTCTACAGCAGCCCAGGCAGGAAACTGGGACTCAAACACATGGTGGCAGAGGATGTCCTAGTTCTTAGTTTGTACAGGTTGTACTAGCTGTTTCCAGAAGACTGAGTAGATTCAGGCTGAGCTGGTTGCTGACAGTATCAGCAACCATCATTATAACAAAAAAGGTACTGTACCTTCTCTTCAACTAGCCTCACCCTTGAGGACTCACTAAACATTCTAGGCATTCAGATGAGAATAATACACTCAGGCCAAGGAGCAGATTCCCTGCAGAGGTGGTGGAGGTGCTACCACTCAAGACATTTAGCACAGATTAGACTGGGATGGGGGTAATAAAAATTCCTACAAAGTGCAGGGGTCGGAGCCCAATGATGACCCAAATGTCCTTATAGGAGTGACTCAGTGAGGCTCAGTGGAGTGGAGACAGGCTGCAACCCTCTTCTCAATGTGCCTGCAAGGCATCTGACTCCTTTCACAACATAAAGCATTCCAGGTCATCCATCCATCTAATTTAGACCATCAGTGGTTATTAAAAGGAACCTTTGTACCTAAGCTCTCTCAATGCCAGACAGGTCTTGAAAACAGCAATTTAAAGACTTCTGTAGAGGTGGGGAGGAAAAGAGAATGCTGCAAATGGGCCAGGAGGAGCGAGGAAGAGAGGAAAAACCATCAATTAGAAAATTAATTTGGTTTTCTATGAGTTTGAAAAGCAACGGTGTAGTTTTGCCGAGTCCAGTCTAGACACAAGATACAATTCTGAGCTTAGTTAAAAATAAAAAAAACCTAACAAAACATCCTTAAGCCTTAGCTCTGCTAGTTTCTATGCCCAATTTGATGCACAGTATGTGGAGGCTCCCAGCCCCAAGCCATGGAAAATAGCACTCTGAATGCTACTCAGTGCCATTCCATATAGCTCAATGTTCACCTTGGGCATATTTTCAGCTTTATATAATTTCAATTAATCCTTTATGATCTGCAGTGAGAGAGATGCCAAGCAGCGGAACGCCTGCTACCAGTTTCCAGCCACGGCTGTTTGCAGCTACACAATCTGTCTACTTCTTCAGTACAAAGGGGTCCTTTTATCCATGCTAATCTAATTAAAATTACGCAACGCTATGGATGCAGCTGCTTTAAAAAGGAAGATGTTTCTTTGGGTTGGTTCATGTGCTCTACACTGTGTGACAAAGCTCTGTCCTTGCCTCTGTGGGTCCTGCGTTTCCTGGCGGATTTCGCAAGCCTCAGAGGCTCACCGTGACCCTGCACGTAACCCTTCTCTCTCTAGAGACAAGGGTCACAGTCTACTGAGCCATTTTCATCATAAGACAGCGAAGGAGGTGAGGAGAAGTTATCCTTCCTTGCACAGTCTCTGTCTCCCAGCCTCAGTGATTAATCAGGGGGCAAAGGTGTGTGTGTGGGGGGGGGGGGGAGCCCAGGCCCACCCTCTACTCCGGGCTCCAGCCCAGGGACCTTAATAGTATCAGCTATGATAGCTGACCTTTTAGAAACATGACGTACAATTCCCTGGGCTACTTCCACCACAGCAGCCCTCACTTCCTCAAGCTCCACTTCACCCTTACCTCAGGGCCTCCTTCCTTGTGCCTGATATGGTGTGTACTACTCAGCCTCTCCACCAGCACAACTTCCTCCCACAGCTCCTGACACGCACCCCCACCTGACTGACTGGGAGGCTTTTAACTAGTTTCAGCCAGCCCCTGATTGGCTTCAGGTGTCCCAATCAACCTAGCCTTCTCCCTGCCTTCTGGAAAGTTCTTAATTGGCCCCAGGTGTCTTAATTGACCTGGAGCAGCTGCCATTTCACTTATCCGGGTACCAGGGATTTATTTAGCCTGGAGCTAATCTATCTATCTCCCACTACTTTTCTATAGCCATCTGGCCTTGCCCCGTCACAACTGCCAGATAGAAGATTTCCATTGTTTGCTTATGTGAGTCTTGGGCATGCTGGGAATGTGGACAAACACATTAGAATATATTGTCACTGCAGAGTTAGCCAGTGTTTTTACTCCAGTGTTGCCTCTAACTGCCCCACCTTCCATACTCAAAACCTTCTCATCTGAGTTTAATGGGGCATTCAACCCAAGCTAGCTAGCCTGGCTGCAGCTGTGGGTTAGAGCCTGGACTTCAATTTCACTTGGGCTGGAACTTGACCACTCTGCAGTGTGGAAACAAGCTAAATCATTGGAGTGCTGATAGTCCTCTAAAGCCTTCCCCAAGTCCCCACCCCCACATGCCCAGAAGGGACTGGAAAGTTCTCCCACAGTTCACGGGGAAGGAATCACAGAGTGGCTCAGCATACCACAGCACAAAGATTCCAGGCAATATGCCTCCAGAAGTCCTAGTAGCACGGCCCCAGTAAGGAAACAGTAACTCAGGATGGGCTTTGCAGTCCAGCTGCTCACACCTGGGCTAGGCTTACCCAGGTGCCACCTCCTGGGATAACTCTATGGTGTAGGCATACCCTTTGTAAGAATCAAGGTCTCTCACTGTTCTACAGCCCTGGCCTGGGATGGTTATGGAGCAGTGTGGAAAAGCAGAGTCATATCCAGCCCTTCTGAGCTAGAAGCCAGGTGGTGCCGAGGGTGTTAGATGTTTGTGAATGAGCTTTATAGGGGTCTCTTTTCAGAGATCTGTCAGACCTTCTCCTCCACAAGCAGGGAAAAACCCAACCATATTCTTTCTGTGAAGAGGGGATTTGCTGTCACATACATGTGACATTGCATTGGATCATCTTTGCATCACATGAAATTTGATCCGGGAAGGCTTCCTAGTCTCCAGAGTATTGCATTAAGAAACATGCTTGAGCCTATTTTGGGGAAGTTTTATGGCCTGTGTTGTACAGGAGGACAGACTAGATGATCCCAATGGAAGCAATAGATGTGATAGATCTTGACTTCGCTACTTGGAGAGATAAGGGAGCAAATAAACAATTAGCACCTAGAAGATAATAAGGTGATAAGTAACAGTCAGCATGAATTTGTCAAGAACAAATATGTCAAACCAACCTAATATCCTTCTTTGACAGGGTGATATGACTTGTGGATAGGGAGAAGCAGTAGATGCGATATCTTGACTTCAGTAAAATTTGATATAGTCTCACATGACCTTCTCATAAAACAAATTTAAGAAAACAGTCTAGATGAACCTGCTATAAACTGAGTGCACAAATGGTTGGAAAACCGCACTCAGAATGTAGTTATCAATGGTTCACAGTCAAGCTGGAATGGTATAATCGAGTGGGGATACTGCAGGGATCTGTTCTGGGTCTGTCCCGTTCTATTCAGTATCTTCATAAATGATTTGAACAATGGCACAGACAGCACACTTATAAAGTTTGAGGTTGATACCACGCTGGGAGTGGTTGCAACCACTTTGGAGGACAAGATTAGAATTCAAAATCACTGTGACAAACTCAAGAAATGGTCTGAAATAAATAGGACAAAATTCAATAAGAACAAATGAAAAGTACGATGCTTAGAAAGGAATAATCAATTGCACAAATACAAAATGGGAAAAGACTGCCCAGGAAGGAGTACTGCAGAAAGGGATCTGGGGGTTATAGTGTTTTACAAACTAAATGTGAGTCAACAACATAATACTGCTAGGAAAAAAAAATTGATCATCATTCTGGGTTTATTAGGAGAAGTGTTGAAAGCAAGACACAAGAAGTAATTCTTCCACTCTACTCAGCACTGATAAGGCCTCAAATGGAGTACTGTGTCCAGTTCTGGGCATCACACTTCAGGGAAGATGTGGACAAATTGAAGAAAGTCCAGAGAACAACAACAAAGAGTAAAGGTCTAGAAAACATGACCTACAACAAGGAAAGATTTAAACAAATGGTGTTTTTTCAGTCTGGATAAGAGAAGACTGAGGCAGGGGGACATGATAACAATCCAGTATGTAAAAGGTTATTATGAAGAGGAGGGTGAGATGTTGTCCTGTCCTCAGTGATTAAAGAGAACAAGAAGCAATGGGCTTAAATTGTAGCAAAGGAGATTTAGGTTGGACATTAGGAAAAGCTTCATAACTGTAAGGATAGTTAAACACTAGAACAAATTACCTAGGGAATCTCTGCCATTGGAGGCTTTTAAGAACAGGTTAATCAAACACCTGTCAGGGATGATCTAGCTAATGCTTAGTCCTGCCATGAGCGCAGGGGACTGGACTAGATGACCTCTTGAGGTCTCCTTCAGTCCTACATTTCTAGGATACTAACTAATACAGCAACAAATAATGGTTAAGAAAAGAAAAAGTGTAGCCTGAAGGGAATTCTCTATGCATTGAAACTCATAATAAGGAATAGGCTGTTTGGGAGAGTTACTTGTGGAACCTGTTTTGCATAGATTTCTGAAGAAAAGTGAAAGAGAGGAACTATTGCTTATTGGAGAGAGGAGGTGATTTGGAATAAGGACCCTGAGCTAAATTCCTCGTTCTCCCATTGACTTAGTGTGACCTTGAGAGAATATTAGCCTCTTTGTGGACCACTTTCTCTGTACATAAAATGAGAATAATAATACCGACTTACTCGGCTCACCACAGTTCATTAATTTTTTGCAAAGTTCTTTCAGAGACGCTGATGAAAAGATACTAAGTGCTAAGATCCAGGAAGAACCCCCTCACAAACCAAGAACGTGCACATTTTGATCCCCAGCTTAGGAGTGTGAGCTCAGGCACCAGATCTTCTGCTGGTGTAAACTGGCGTAGCTTCACGGACTTCAACACAGCTCAGATGTCAACTGAGGAGCCGATCCTCAATTTTCTATCTATTAGAATTTCAGAGATATCCTGCACCATCCGCTGAGGCAGCGTAGAGAACAGCTCACGGGAAGAGATAAAAGAACCAACAGAGCAAAAAATAGCCCTTCTTATTGTAAAGTAAAGGTCAGGGAGAAATGTAAATTGACTCCACCTGGATATTCACCTGGGAGAAGAAACAACCAGTTTAAAATAGAGACATAATTCCTTAAAATAAAGGATGGTAGGTTGTGTGTGAGCAGGACTAATTTGTTGCAACAATACAAGACTCATGCTTGTATTTATATTATTGTGATCTAATTTTAAAGGAGCTGCAGGTTTTTCCACATTGAGTGAAGTAAGTTCATGCTCCCACCCCTATCCCTTGCTTTCAGCCATGTGCTAAGGAGCACGAAGTACAGCAGTGTAGAGCTACCACAATCTATCGACCCTCCCTGGACATTAACAAATATAACAGTTCATAGATGGGGTGAGTTTTGGCAGGATGGATATAGTCAACTAACTGAGCAATTGGATTACCACAACTGTGTATTCACTTTTAAACCACCAAAATCCCGGTACTAACTCAGTATTGCTTGTATGTTCCCAGAATAAATTTAAACAAAGCAATAATCAAGGGACTAATCAGACATTCTAGTCTGCTTCAAGGCAAACACGGGACTGTTCAAAGTTTGATTTCCTGTGCATGCTTTCCTAGCTCTACTATAGATTTCACTTATCAGTTTTCTTCATCTAAAACATAGCATGGCATTAGGAATGGTGTTATGTTATTCTACCTGGACCTAGACCCTGTGCAGCTTCCAGGATCTGTACCAGTTCTGTAGTGGGAAAAGTACCCTGTGAATTGGATCGCACATCAGGATGCAGAACTCCCCATTTTTGGTATTTCTCTATGAAATTGAAAAATGGGCTCATTGCCATCAGATACTTCACAGGGGCATAGGATGTTTTTAAAACGGGAAATGGCCACCGTTTTCAGCAAAGCTGGCTTCTCCATTAAAACATCCAGGATTTCAAGGAGGCTTTGAAGCAATAAATCACAATTTGTCCAAATTTCCCAAAACCAATTCAGGCAGAGGGTCTGTGCAAAATCACCTGAAATGAAGCAATGGATATTTTAATGAAAAAAGAAAAGGAGTACTTGTGGCACCTTAGAGACTTACAAATTTATTTGAGCATAAGCTTTTGTGAGCTACAGCTCACTTCATCGGATGCATTCAAAAGCTTATGCTCAAATAAATTGGTTAGTCTCTAAGGTGCCACAAGTACTCCTTTTCTTTTTGCGAATACAGACTATCATGGCTGCTACTCTGAAACCTGATATTTTAATGGAATGCCACAAAATGATTATTGTGAAGATGAGGCAAGAAGATCCTGTCTTTATAGAACTTTTCTCCAATAACAGGGGTATAGTATGACCCAACTGTGGGTTCTTATATTCAAACTCCACATAGAAGTTGTTGATGGCGACTAACATGAGGGCAGGGTGAAGAACACAGATTCTATTCTGGACACGGAGAAAAATCCATGTGCTGTATACACTGTAATCTTATTACTGTATATGCCGTCTACATGCTATGGCAACGAACACTGTGGAGATGAGAAGGAGCAGGAACTTCCCATTCAGCTTTCAGATTGCAGGCTTGGTTTACATTGTGTGGATGAAAAATCATAAAGAGTAAAATCCTGGCTCTACTGAAGTCACTGGGGGGTTTGCCACTGGCTTCACCAGGGCCAGGATTTTACCCCTAGTCTTTACTCAAGCAAAATCCCAGTTGACCAGAAAGGTAGATTTCCCAGATTAAGGACTATGGGCTTTAGCCACATTTGTAAGGCATTAACATGGTTATTAACATGCATGCAATATCGTATATACACCATTGAATTTGCAGTGAGGTGGTGCATTTCTCTACAGCAGCCACATCAGACATTTCCCAGCAGCTAACCCCACCGTGGCTTGAGGTGCCAAAGTGTCTCTAGCTAAGGGATGTACTTACAATGAGGGTCAACTTTCTTCCTGAATTGCTTTATTCTGCCTATGCAACATCTAATCTGGCAGGGGTAAGGCGGTCGTGAATTCTGCCTCTGCTGATGTGCTGCCTTCAATCTCCAGCCACCACGCAAAGAGTTAAAGATTTATGAGAGGGAAGATCTAGCAGATGTTTTTCCTCCTTTGCTTGCAAAAGGTCCAATTAGCTAATTAAGTGAATCAAGCACCATGTGAATAGGAAGAGCACTGCTGACTACATATCTTTCTCTTTCTAAGAAATGTAGGGCAGAATTTGCCACACTGGATCAGACAGCTGATCCATCAAGTCTGTTAGTTTGCCTCTGGCAACGGCCCATCCCAGCCTGGCTAAATTCCAACTAGAGCAATTGCATTCTGCCAAGTAAGATATTCCCCCTTGCAGTTTTAATTGGATATGAGATTATTCTTCACTTCCTGTCCTAAACGGTTTCCCAAACCTCCATTTGTTTGTCCTGTGATAGAAGATTCCTGAATACAAAGAAAGCATGTTTGTTTTTCCTGTGGCTGAGCGGTGACTTTCAGGTTCCGGTTCAGATGAGGTGATAAAGGAAAAAAAAATGCTGCCATTTCTGTTCCCTCTGGAAGCTAAAAATCTCATGACTGGATTACCATGAGTGATCATATGTAACAATTATTTGTATATTAAGTAGTGCACAATTTCAAAGTTTAATCACGAACAAATGCTACAGCCAGTAGTATCGAGAAAACAGAAGGGAATTCCTGATTAATTATAAATTGAGCTGCTTTGGTCAGCTACGAGTATCCAGTGAACATCACAGACTGTTTAAATAACCCCCAGCATGCTTCCCAAAATGCTGGTGACTGCAGGTTCTAAATCAGCCTGAGCCAGGGATTCTTGAAAGGAGCCTCCTGCTGTCGCTGCAGCTGGATTTACTTCCTCATCTGGAGCTGTAGCAGACAGAACACTTAGATTTTCATCTCAAGGGCTTTTTAACTGGCTTTTGTGGGATGGATTGAGAGAATCTGCCTGCTCCAACTCCCCTTTGGTTTAGCACGTGGCTGCAGCTGCCTATAATTCCATCACACAGCAACTCCCCCAACTGCCAATCCAATGTACCGACTGCTCTGATATCTGCCACAAACAGGGCCTGCTGCTGGGCCACCCTGTGTGAGCAGGAGCAACCTGGCATGTTGGTGACCTTCCTACCCCCCCAAGTTCCATGTTTCTGAGCAGTTCTGGATGAATCAACCACGAAATGACTCTGCTCCCATGTCCCTCCCAGTATTACCAGGAGAAAGTTATCTTAGTTGCCATCAGTTCAGCTGGTCACCCAGTTACATTTGCACCATGATAGGAATGGGATTGATGTCAATACCAGAAATGACAAGTCCCACTGTAAAGGTCACAGTGTCAGTTATTGGGGGTTCATCTCCCCAAATAACCTTTCTAAACTCAGTCAAACTTTAGGGTCACCCAGTGGAGAAGCTTCTTTTTTCCCCTCCACCAGATGATACAGCCCATACTGCATCTGCTTCCCATCTCATCTGTCACCATGTACTTTCATATTCTAGGCCTTTGGGTTTCTCTCTGGCTGCTGCCCTGCCCTTACCCAGTCCACATACTACCCCAGCCTGCTCTCACCCTCCACAATCATTCCCATAGTCCCACAGAAGATATCCTGATCAGCACATAGGTCTATTTATCCATCTGTAGACAGACCCATCCATAGCTCTGTCTATCCATACTTATTTGTACTACTGTACTGCCCAGGAGCCCTAGTCATGGACCAGGACCCTTTCACGTTAGGGGCTGTACAAACAGAACAAAAAGGCAGTCCCTGCCCCAAAGAGCTGACAAACTAAGTATAAAAGAAGGGACAACTGATGGGTGAAACAATATTGATCAGCATGACGGGCAGTGGTCTCAGCATATCAGCGACCTAATCAATTTCAAGTTTTTTGTAGGCATCTCAGAAAAGAACTGTTTTAAGGAGGGTTTCGAAGGACGATAACGAGGTAGTTTTGCAAATGTCGACAAAGCTCTCCTCCCAAGCATAAAGGGTGACACTAGCAAAGCATGAAGGTGCTTGTTAGAAAATTTAACAAGCAATAGAGGTGGACATCATGGTCCAATTGGAGGCGGAATTCGGCAGCTCAGTGGTGAACGAGAGATAATAGGTGGGGTGGAGATGAACCTTGAAAATGAAGACAAGTAAACTTATGTTCGGTGCAATAGAGAAGGGGGATCCAATGGAAGGATGTCAATGGGACCAGGAAAGTGACTTTTCAGCAGCATTCTGAAGGGACAGGAGCAAAGCAGTTAATGATAGCATTTGAATTTCATTGCCAGAAAAATTACATTAACTCACAGTAAAGACAGTAGGATTCTCTTAACTGGACACACCCTTCAGACGGTATATGACAATTGTCCACAGGGCAGCAGACAAGTGAGCAGAAGGACAAGACGTGCTATAGTCTAGCTGTTACTGGTTGGGTTTCATAAAGAGCAGCAAGAACCTTTCCATTCTTTTCAAATGTTATAGCTGAACTTCCCTGGATCTTGTTGAAACGGGCTGGAGAGAGGTTTCTGCGTTGTGTGCCCATAAAGCTCACCAACAGTTCGCATTTGTGGGCTGCCCCCATTGGTTTGAAAACATATCTCAGGACAGTTTACTGTAACTTAAGGCATCACTGCTAAAAATAAAATAAAAGGGAGACTGAAAACTAGCAACATGGGTGTTTCCGGCTCTGGCATATGTGGGTCTATGGCCTAATATTGGAGAGAAGATGGGATTCACTCCAGAGCCCCATAGTTTAGCCCATCAAGCATGTAGCTTGGTTTCTCTTGTCTGTGTTTTGCTTTAGTTCACTTATCTACAGATGTTTCCCATGCTCAGAAAGTCTCCTCTCCTTTCATTTAAAAAAAACCCAGCCCTGCTGAGCTATTCACTTTGATGACTTTCTCAGGTAGCGAACGGCACAGCATGAAACTACAAAGGTTGTGGAAATAAATTCTGACTCACCAGCCCGGCACAACAGACAGAAGTCATACAGCACCTTCCCACAGGCTTTAAACACCCACTTGCCTATGTTTACCTCACCCATCCTTTTTACCACAGGGATGTGGTTTTTAATATCCCATTAAAAGTCAAGGATTAACAGCATTAGCTAGAAACAGGTGAGAGTCTGGGCATTTGCCATCATGCAAGCTTCTGCACACAGAGCTCCACTGAAATACCTCATCCCTGACTTGTAGCCCTCCCTCCAACTCTGGTCCTAGGCTTTTTACACAGCTCTGCTGATGTGACTGCTACATCACTCCTTGGCTTCCAACATGAGCTCTGCTAATGCACCTCCTCCCTGACCTCTACTATTCTAATCCTGGACCCTCCCAGGAGTTCTTTCAATGCACATTCAGTCCAGACTTGCGGAGCATCCCTTGCTATTCCTATGCTGGGCTTCTCATAGCACTACAAATTAACTGTGGCTTTTGTACATCGGTTACCAAGAGTATATTTTCCATAACTGAGGCATATATACACAACTTAGGATGTACAAGGCTTTGGAAAATTATTATTTTCACATATAATATGGATTACTGTAAACTGTAAGGAAAGGTATTGGAACTATTATTGAAAGAGAATCTTATAGCAGCTAGTCATGCAAGGGTTGATCTAGTCCACATAATACAAACAAAATAAATGAAACCTCTGAAAACTCACTTTCACACAATACACTTCACTTGTTCTTGGCACTTGGGGGGCTGGGATGTGCCCAGGCATGACTGAATGATTACACAGAAATAGAACTAGTGAGCTATTCATCCTATCTCATAACACAAGAATACCCAGACATGCAATGAAAATGAAAGGCAGAAAACTTTAAAACTGAGGGAAATAAATACTTTTTTATATACAACGTGCAATTAGTTTGTGGAACTCATTCCCGCAAGATGTTGAGGCCAAAAGATTAGCAGAATTCCCAAAAAAGGGATTTAACATTTATGTTAATGGCAAAAATATCCACGGCTATAGTCACAAAGATTAAAAATATAAACAAGAGGCTGGGAAGGCCTATAAACCCCTCCTTCTTCAGAGCATAAGCCACTCTAATTAATGGGCATTAGGAAGAAACTCTTTTGACGGCAGGTTATTCCATAACTGCCAACTGCAGGATTTCCTGCACCCTCCTCTAAAGCACCTGGTACTGGCCACACTTGGAGCCAGGATACTGGGATAAATGGGATCCCATCTCTGATTCAGAAAGTCAGTTCCGATGTTCCTGTGTACCTTATTCTTTCAGTAAGAGATGAAGCTCACTTTGAAATGATGTAAAGTCTCCAAATACGGAAATTAGCACACACACAAATAAGAGTGCAAATTTCCACTTAATTTCTTTAGCCTACTGGAGACAGAGTGTCCTGGCTTCTTTAAGTGTGTGCTGAGCATTAAAATGCAGCAGATTGCACTTGAGCACATCTCCAGCGCTAATGATTTCAGGTAATACAGAGATAGAAGAATATGATTAATGGCAGAGAATCGTTTAGCTACTTCAGAGTCTATTAATCAAGTGTTTGAGACTTAGGGGCCCTAACATGGAAAGCCAGGTAATGGGTATTCATCTGTGAGTCTCAAATGGAATATTAACACGTTAGTGTAAAAGAAAAAAGACATTGTGGCATAATTGTGAAATGACATCAGAAGGTATCTGAGATTCAATATTGTGCCTCCGAGAGGTACAACCCAGGGAGACAGGAGGGTGCCAAGGTGGCTTAGTTATCTTTGCAGCCATGTGATTTGGGGCTCCTTCAGGGGCCAGTGTGACCCCTGGCAGAAAATAAAGCAGTCCCCTGTTCTCCAGGGCTGCCAGTAAGCTGCTTTGCAGCGGCTGTGAATCCATGTAGCAGCCTACACTACAGACACCACACTATGCTGAGGATGGTGATAGATTGCCCTATAGAGGCCCTATGGCTGTCTTCCCCCAGCACGGGCACTGCATAATTCTCCCCTGGCCACCTAGGGGTTTTTTATGGCCTGTGTGTGCCATAGGTGCTGTGTACAGGGGCCACAGCAGGATGCAGAATTCCCCCTCATAAAGAAGAGCTTCCAGTTCACTATCAAATTTCCCATTAAAATGAGTCCTGTGGTCTTTTTTAAAGCTCAGTAAGAGTCGTGTAAGTTCCACTGGTACCAGAAGCAACAATAATTACCGTATACAGGAGCTGCGGGGGGAAAGACTTAGTGCACAAAGCACTGAAATTTGAAAAATGTACACTGACTTTTACAGGAATATGTTCATCAGTAAAAATCAACTGACCAGTGAAAGATGAAACAGGCCCCTTGACTTAACGAGGTCTCTGCCTGGCAGCCCTTTAATGCTCCATTACGTGCAGTGATTTTTAAAATAGTATCTAGGCCTGAACGAGGGATGCTGTGCACTTCACAGCAGCTCTCTGCACCTTGCAGAATCGAGCCCTAAATG
Organism: Natator depressus; assembly: GCF_965152275.1. Taxonomy (NCBI): domain Eukaryota; kingdom Metazoa; phylum Chordata; order Testudines; family Cheloniidae; genus Natator; species Natator depressus. Next base: position 3,968,621 of record NC_134259.1, read on the forward strand.
CAGGTTTCTCTCTTTAAATGCTATCCCCGACTGCCAGCACAGTTCCCGCTCGTGCTAACATCAGCGAAGGGGTCCAGGCTGTGTTTGTGAGAAAAACAGTAAGTGTCTCCTTGTGGTGCAACATCAGAGATTCTGAAGGCACAGAGGGCATAGAGGAAAAGGGATACCAACAAAGCCCAACATTTCAAGAGTTTCAGAAGGTCCTGAAGAACCTTTTGATTCACAGCTTTGTGTCACAAGCCCAGCCTTTAAAAATACAAATACATGAGGAAGGGGAAGAAGAGGATATGGGAAGCAAAGGCTGAGCTGCAGCAGTCTGACAACAACCAGGTGTGTCTTGCCAGCCTCTGAAATGCATGAGAAAGACACAAAGATGCAGAGGGGCATTTGTCATCATTCTTTAAGTGTTTTATAAACCATGTAGGGGGGAAAAAAAGCAAGTAAACAACTGCTTGGGAATGAAATCTATTTCCTTATCAAAGGCCTGATCCTGTACCTATGAAGTCAGTCAGAGTTTTGCCACTTGTTTGTTTCAATGGCTGGGGGAATTTATTCTATCAACCCTACAGTAACAAAACAGCATATTTCATCATTTTAAGAGATGGGGGTGGGGAAACTCTGCAAAGGTCAAAATTCAGCACTTTTTCCTGATCAGCTCTACTAAAAACTGCCTTGAATTTTGCATTGCAAAGAGATGTAGGATCTGAATCCAATCTGGTGCAGATCAGGATAACAGCAGTGAAGTCAATGGGGTTACTTTGGGGCAAAGCCAGCGTAAGTTATATCAGAGAGTCAGGACTATAAACTCTCCATTATTTTTATGTCTGAAGCTTTGTTATCCACATGGTTCTGAATTCAGGCCATGCACCATTGACTACATGCTTTCTGCTGCATGACCTGCATTGAGTAAACAAATGTCCTCTGTTTGTTATTTCTTGTGCTGACAAGAATGAGCTACATTCTCCTAGCTTGGACATTCCACCGCACAGCAGAGACGCAAAGGGCATTTTTCCTTCTCTGATAATTCCATTTCAGCAAGCTCCCTCTTGATGGGCAGATACCAGCCATGGAGGCAAAACACACAGTCAGTAAGGGAGGTGCTTGAAGGGTGTGTGCTTGCGTGAGTTGACGGGTATGAGTACTGGTATGAATAAGGGCTACTCAGTCTGAGTAAGCATGGAAGAATCAGACCTTTCCTGAGATCTAGGTTGTGATTTGCACTATGCATATACACAAGGGAGTAAGAACAACCTTGCATCCAAACATGAGCTACCTTGATGTTGGGTCTAGGAGGATAGACATAAACAGGGGTACTTACCCGCTTCTCTCTCTGTACTGCAAGCGGGTGGGGAATGGGTGGAACTTTATGTCCACTCCTTTTACTTTCTGACCAGCATGGGGTGAGGTAATGAGACGGAAGGAGACTAATTTTTATTGTTAGTTTAGAACAGCTATAATTTGCAGCACTCCTAATCCCAAGAGTAAGGAGGAAGCATAGGGCAAACGGACTCAGATGGGTATTTCTGAGTTACAGTGACTCTCAAAGCAACTGGAGTGATGCAGTTTACATACCATCTGTTTTGCAGAGTTGTGCCTAAAGGTACAATCTAGCCCTAAATCAGCATGATTCCTATAGGAGCTTTAGTGAATAATAAACACCCACCGCACCCACAATGCTTCTTGCCAACTTCACAAATGTACTCCATGGATTTATGTGCTCGCATGCGATTCTCCTCTTCTACTCCAATTACATGTGCTCTCTCACTCCCCTGGGTGCATAGAGTTGCATGAGCCTGAGAAAAGGCTTTTTCTTTTCTTTCGGACCTAACGCGATAAGTATCACTTGAATCTCATCACTCAGGCTCCTGCAGGCGGTGATAAAAGGGAATGCGTTCCATATCTGTCAGCATTTCCCGACCTGACATTATCACCATTGTTGAAGCCACTTGCAGAAGTGAATATAACTAAAAAGGCCAACTCAGAGGTTTGTCTCCGTGGAGGACAGCTGCTCTGAGGCAGTGTTTGAGCTGCCAGGTGAATTGGAAAGTAGGTTGACATGGATCCACTTGCCCACATCTATTCTGCATCTTTTGTTATGGGCTGCAAGGGGAGGTGTAGCTATTTCAACTCCGAGACAGATCACTGCACAAGACTTAGCCAGTGACACTGCACTGGGAATGAGCAGCGGCTACCTAGCTCTACCCAGGAGTTGGGTGCAGTATAGTATCCACTTACTCTCATTGGTGCGTAGAGCTGCACAATCAAGAGAACCCCCTCACTGCACCTTCAGAAGCAATTCATGCTACCTCTATCTGACCACCCTTGAATCCCTCCTACTGCAGGGCAGACACCATCTCCCCTTTGTTATTTCTTCCTGAAAAGGGAATAAAAAGGGGTTGTGCTGCTGAGGCCAGTCCAATCTTCACAGACAAGATAAAGTATTTTGTCCCTAGCTCATAGTTTCAAGGCACTTTCCTTCAACACCGACCCAATCCTCAGAAGGTATTGGGAGGCCCCTGGAGGAAACTCGGGTTGGGTTACTTGCAGAATTATGACGGAGAGAGAAAGTGACTGGCTCGTATGCTGGACCCTGCAATATGTACAGAGCTGCTTAATGAAGTGACAACCCTTGTTTTGAAAAGGAGCTAACGGTCTTGACAAGAATCATGGTTTCCATGCAAGGGCTCCAGCAGCCCAAGTAATGAGCCTGTAAACTCTCTCACCAGGACTGTCATATTCTCCAAATACATTTGTTAGAGGCTGCATTGGGCCAAATGCTTCATAAATTCAGTAATTTCCCCACTAAATGCATTAGTGCTGCCCAGCCACGACCTTGATAGATCATGATAGTTGTCCTTCAGCAATTAGTACTTGGACCATTGCTCAAACTGAGCAGGAACAAAGGCCTGGCACTTGGTAATTGGTTTACTCTAATGAAGGGAAGAATTTGAGACGAAGGTGGCAGCAATAACAGCTGAAACAATGCTATTTACAATGGACTGTACAGAACAGACAACATTAGTTTTCTCCAGCACATGTGGTACATCTCCCCCTAGGAACTGAACGTGATTCCCTACACAGAAAGCACTTTTTGGAATTTGGGGTAGTCACAGACGGAATAGAACCCATGATGTGAACCACATGTAAGGATTAGTAAGACAATCTTTGGTCTAGAAATTTCCAACACTGCCTTTTTTTGGTGTAGAATACTATTAGGAACAGCCTTTCTAATGACAATTTTCCATTTCCATTTCCATTCTTTGGATGTGAATAGAAGTTTGTAGTATTACAGTAGTGCATACATCCCTCTTCTGCCATCAGGGCCCCACTGTGCTAAATGCTCTTCATAATATAGTGAGAGACAGTTCCCTGTACCAAAGAGCATACCGTATAAATAGATGGGACAAAGGGTGGGAGAAAGGAAATATTATCCCCATTTTAGAAATGGAAATCTGAGGCACAGAAAAATTAAGTGACTTACCTAAAGTCACGCAGGGAGTCTGTAGCACAGCCAGGGACTGAACCCAAATCTCATAAATCCCAGTTGTGCTTTTCTATACCCAACTATTGAGAAGTGGCGAGGTTGTGAAAGTAGTCAGGAATCAGCCCATGGAGGGCTTTGCAAATTAATACCACACTTTATAAATTGCACTCAAAAGCACGTAGGACGTCAGGAAACTAGGTGCAATCTGATCAACATGGCTGTCACATTGGTAAGCAAGCAGGACGCTATGTCCCACACTAGCTGAAGCTTCGTGATGGTTTACAAGGGTTGCCCCTGGTAGATTGTAATACAATAGTCGAGCCTAAAAGTACCGGGGGCATGGGTAGCCATGCAAATTAAGATTCACAGATTTGCCTATAGCGGATACTGCTCTAATAGTTTTGGCTTCTAACACTTGAGACTCGGGTCTGCTCCCCTACAGATACCAATGGAAGTGAAGGCATAATTTCATCTTTACAGTCTGTTAATAAGGAAGCATTGCTGGACTGCAGCAAAGAGGGAAGGCTGTTCCTGTGTATACAAATGCCTGTGCTTCTGCCCAACGTGTATAATTGGATTACATATCTGATTAAATTCAGAAAATGTAAAAATCTTTGGATGTGAAAAAAACCCATGCTTACTACCTGAACCTGAGTTCAGTGCTCACCTCACTGCCAGCTGTAATATGGCAATTAGTTCCGGCAAAACTATATTTGCTTATAGACCTAATTAGAGATCAAGAGAGTAGCTCACTTTTGATAATTACATGGTTGTGTCCCATCTATCAGCAACTGTTAAATTGTTGTTATATTAATGTAAAGCTTATAATCACGGCTGTTCTAAATTGAATAAATGTTCTTGCCAATTCTCCAATGCAATTAATTTACATAAAAGCCTCTGGAAAAAAATTAAAATGATATACATCTTTGCAAAGGTTTCATTTAAAACAAAGGTAAGGAAGAAGGAAATCATACATCTTCCCCCCTCCCCTTGCATTTTTATGTTTACTGGAACTAATGGCCAAACAATCATTAAAATGTGCCTAAAACTGACTAATTAAGAATAGTTATACCCAGACCTCATTTGCCATGTGCTGTGATTCATTATTCAAGACATTAATATTTTAAATGCCCTGTTCCCAAGTCAAGGGAGACTACAGAAGACAGTGCAGGAGGTCAAGAGGAGTGCATTTCCCTCCCAGTCATCTGCATATAAATCACATTCATCTGTTTTATTTAGGCATTTGCATTTCGGTGACGAGAATTGATGATGCCGGTGCAGCCAAATCTGCCTTGCTCTTTCCTTCTAGAGACCGAAGAGCCACATTCAGTCAATCTCAAAACCTGCCCCAGATTGTACGTAAAAGAGTTACATCACGGTTCCCAGGAGGATAACGTTGGTGAACCACAGAAGTTAAAGATGGAAATGGTCTATTAAACACAGATGCCTACAAAACTATGCCAGTTGACAATGGCGACAAGCTGTGACTATTGCTTACCATGCAAACTTTGCTAGTTTCACTGTTACTTCCTTCACCTCCTCTCCATCTGTTTCTTTGCTTTCCCTGTCCAGATTGCTATCTCTTAGGGTGGGGGACTGTCTTTTCACTTCTTGTCTGCACAGTGGCTAGCACACAGGGGCCCTGATCCTTGTCTGAACCATTTTGGTGCTACTGTAGTGCAAATAAGTAGTACTGGTCAGAAGTTCTGACAGAATTTTCTTTTTGTTGCAATTGAAGCTTTCCACTGGAATGTGTCAATTTCAATGAAATTTCATTTCAGAACAAGAAAAAAAAATGAGAAAAAGAAAATAAAACATTGCAAAGGTTTATTACATTTACACTCTTCAAATTCATGGGAAATGATTCTAATAGCCTTCTCCCAGTTATTGTTTAGCCAAGCTAAACATATTTATAGAAGCATTTTTATACTTTGCTCTTAACTTCTCCCACAATCATTTTTGTTGCTTTCCAAATTTCCCCTAATTTTTCCTGCTGCCTGCTAACGAAGTGCCCAGAACTAAATACAGGGGTTTAGATGCACATTAATAAGTGTCACCTACAAAGAGAGACCATGGGCCAGATCCTTAACTGGTGTAAATCTGCATAAATCTATTGGCTTCAATGGTGCTATGACAATAGAGATGCAGGGCTGAACCAATAATTTCCTCTTATTCAGAGAAGTGAGGCCCCTGTGTACATAATCCAAAGATGAACTGGCTTTTCCTGAGGCTATGCCGTACTGTCAGGGATATATATGTATCCTTAGGATTTGCACAGTAACCCTTATTGCCGTTGCAAAACCCTGCAGAATCAATTACACTCACTGAAACAAAAGACGTGGCAAAAGCCTAATAGCTATTGTTACCATAGCTTTTTTGTGGCCTAGCCACAGACGCATCCCAGGACACGAATTTATCTGTGCAGCTACTTTCTGATGTTACAGGAGTGCTCTATATTTGTAGATAGATAAATATTTAACAGACAAGGTGCCAGTAGTTGGTGCTCAGGAATATATTGTGTATTGCATAGGTTAGGTAGGACCAGCAAGACTTCTTGTGGCGCACTACACAGCTTTGAATGGTTGGCTCAATTGCCAGGATTGAGATTTTGCTCGTTTGGTTGGTGGGTCAAGCACAACCTTTTCATGTCCTACCACATCCCAACGCGCTCTGCTGAAGAACAGCTGGCAATGGTTAGCATGTAGTCCATCCTCCTGTAGAGATGTTAGGGCAGACTGGATACCTCTTCCAGTCCAGACATGGGGGGTTCTCGGTCTCTAATCCTTTAGGAGGAGGACTCCTAAGAAATGGATTCTAGAGATGGGGGACGGTGTTGTGTTTAACCAGTGTCTGATATAGAAGAGAACGGGATGGGGGCCTGATTCCCAATTGCTGTGCACTTTGTGCCATCATCATTGACTCCTGTGCAAAGCGAGAGCAAAATGCTGCCAAGTCAGAATTGTAGCATTTTTACAGTCCCTTTGTGTGGGTGCAAATGACAACCCGAGGTGTGAGGTAGGAGAGAACCATGCCCTCAGACTCTGGAGATTTTTACAATCACGTTACATGAGGACACAACTCATGCAAACTAGTTTCACCTTGGAAGGACAAACCCTTCCTCCATCCCCAGAGCCTGCACGTAAGGGTTTAAAAAAAAGGGGGGGAGGGAGAGAGAGAGAGAGAGAGAGAGAGAGAGAACGTGCTCCCTGTATAAAAATTCTTCCAAACAAGGTTGGCCGGTAATCTCTAGCACAGACCTCTCTTCTCATACTCAAATCTAGTTCATACCCAGCCCATTTTTCTCCGCTATTCTTTTTGTCTTCTCTGATACAATTTATTTGTGATTTTGTCTCATTTCCAGCTGAGTTTAAATAGCTGCCGCAGAGGAAGTGGTTTTCACTTGACTGTCTCCAGAGCAAAGCTCTCCCACTCCATCCAGCTTATTAGTGGGAACCAGAGTGTGTTGGGGAGGAAGAAAGTGACCTAGGTTAATGATTCAGAGGACCTCCTAATGCTCACTCATTTTCTTCCACTGTCTCTAAATTATTATTCCCAACAACCTTTGGAATTTCTACTCTTTTTCCTATAATAGCCTTATCCAAGGAGACAGCGGCTGTGAGCATGCAGAGCGCTGGAGTGGCGGTTCAATAACTCAGATCAGTTCCCATTATGCTTCAAACTGAGTTAGCTGTATAAATAATATCAATAAGAAACAGGCAGCCATCCCCTCATTGTTCACTCCTGACCTTTTGCATTTTTGCCAAGAATGAACATTTACAAAATCTGTACATATATATATATATATATATATATATATAAAATTTCATTCTGCTGAGGAAGGATATTTACTCACGGAAACAGTCTTTTCTGGGAAGGACAGCACTGGACAGGTGGCACTCTTACTAATCATAAGTTATCGTTCCGTTTTTTAGTTAAAGGCCTTCTCTCTTTCTCTCACTCACACACACAAAACAAGAACCCGGAATTGCAGGACCTGATGGCAAACCACAGGTGCATTATCCCCCTTGCACATTTAACAACACTCTGGCCTTCTATGCACCTTTCAGCTGAAGAGACCAAAAAAACACTTTGCAAACATTAAAGGACCGGATCCTCAGCTGCTGTAAATTGGTCTCACTTGTTTCCAAGCGGGCATCTGGCCTTTAGCCAGAGATGCACAGAGGTGAGTGAAGTGACCCTCCCAAGGTCATACAGCAAGAAAGTGACAAGCTGGGAACAGAAAAACCAGAGTCCTGGCTCTTGCAAGTCCTTTGAAGTGTCTACTAGACCAATGTCTATTCTGATGGGAACTGTGTCGCTTCTGAAGACCAACATGCTTCTTTGTAGACACAGCCACAATAAAGAAAAGCTGCAAACAACCTTGTACGAAATCATGTAACCTGCCATGGAGTTAAATAGAAAATGGCTGTGCTGCAAACAGTTCACACATGAATGGCTCGTTGGTTCCAAAGTGTCAGGGTTCACTTTGAGGTTGGCCCAAAGGTTCAGAATGGCTCTTATTTTAGCCATAGTTGCTTCCTATTATGCATCACATAGTGAGATGCCATGTGATACTTAATGCTCTTTTCCTAAATGGACTGACTAGGTAACCCATTGAAATGTTACTTCATATTCATCAGCTGGTAACTGACAGGTGACCCATCTCTCCCTGCCTTACAATGGATTCATAACCATGAAGAGAAGTCTGTCTTCTATTCATGTCCAATGGGATTTCTATGCACACAACAGGTCCTAGTTAATGACCTGGATATTTTTAAATGATTGAAACATTCTTCCTCAGCACTAAGTATGAAGGAAGCCTGCAGCAGTTTACAGTCTACAATGCCTAGAAAAAAGGAGTGATATGGTGGCAGGTCAGATCTGAGATTGCCAGGTGTAGAAGAACATTTCAAAATGCATGAAGTTCCATTTTAAGAGTTAAGACACTTAGTTTGAGCCAAGGAATGTCCCATAAAAACAGGCACAGTCATGTCAGTTTTTACAGAGCCCATTGCATTGGGTACAATTGGTTTGGACGTTCACTGCAAATCATTTAAGGCTGCAGGGCGTCCAAGAACCGTGTCTAATTGACAGCAGAGGAGCAACTTACTCAAGACAAGACAAAAAAGAATTAGACAGCGGAGAATACGGGGTATCTTCTTTTCCTCCGAGCTTTGGTTTAGAGCTCAGGCATTAATTCAGAGCAGGAAATTGTTATTCCATACACTTTTCTCTAAAGAAGTTAAAAACCTTAGTCAACTTATTGCTTTCTGCTTTCCCGGAAGGATTTACCTACAACAAAAAGTCGACATGAGCAAAGCCAGTACTGCAAAACAGTGCTCACAAACACTCATTCAAAACACATATGGACGTTGGTCTAGTAGCCATGTTAAAGGACTAGCAGCCAAAACTCCTGGGTTCTATTCTCATTTGCCACTGGCTTGAGGTACTACTTTGGACAATCCGCTATGCCTCAGCTTCCGACTGTGAAGATAGTATTAGCTTTTTGTATGAATGGATTTTTGTTTGCACAAATGTTTGGGGAATGGCTATGAGAGAGAGACCAGATTGGTGAGATATTATCTCTTATTGGACCAACGTCTGTCAGTAAGATAGACAAGCTTCCAGAGCTTACACAGAAGAGGTGTAAGTTTGAAAACCTGTCTCTCTCACCAACAGAAGTTGGTCCAATAAGAGCTATTATCTCACCTACCTGGTCTCTCTAATATTCTGGATCTGACACTGCTACAACACTGCATAGAGCAATGGAGAATGGCTATCTTTTGTACTAATGTTTGTACTCACATGGGAACAGGGTCTTTATGCAGATAAGAGAATTCACATGTTCATTATTTGCTATTTGTAGTTTGTTATTCAGTAGCGTTTCAGCCAGCCAAACACCAGTACAGACATAGTAACATATGACTTAGGTGAGCAGCACATATTGCAAATAGCCTAAGGAAACAGTTCACATACAAGCCAGAGACTGAAAGTTGTTCCCATAAACTGTTCTGCAAACACACCCATCCATGGAGGTGTTTAGGTACACCCTACCGCTGCACTCACTACACACATGGAGTTTCTGCAGCCTACTGAACAAGAGTTTGGGTGTCATATGTGTGGGTGCATGTTCCCTCTGGTTTAATATCAGCCTACTGGAGCTTCGAACTAGTGGGTCCTGAGTGCCACAGAGTCATAAAGAGGAACCTTCCATTTTACAGTCCTTAAAGATTAACAGATGAAAGGGTACTTTGTCAGGTTTATGACTGATTTGGGGTTTGGTTTAACAGGGGTATCATATTGGATCCCATGTCATTTGATCCCCAGTGGATTGCATTATCAATTCCTTTCCTTAGGTAACCACTGCAGATATTACTGTAATACAGACTTGACAAAAATGAGGTAGAGAGAGAGAGATCTGCCAAAGAATATTCCCTATACTTCTCTGCAATCCATCATCTTTTCCTCTTAAACATTTTGATTGTATACACCATTTATACCACCCACCCACATAGCACAAAGTTGTGTTTTACACACACACACACACCCCTTCCTGTGAAGCATAATATTTTGCGTGATACAGTGAGCAGGGTAGTAAACATCAAAATGTTTGATGTTCATGCTTGGTTTGAATAAGCTTCCAGAAGCTGATCTGAGCTATATGAATCCTTTTGGGTCTGCAGAATTGGGTTAGAAGTTATCTTAGGGACAGCTTTACTGGTGAAATTTCTGGTCTCTCTGTTTCTTCTGGTCCCATCAAGAAACCAAGAGTGAAAACAACATGTACCAACACCTGACCTAAAAACACAGCAAGGCTCTTGAGGCAGGACAGACAGACTCAAGAGCTTCACCCACCCCTACTTTTCACTCTTTATAACTAGATGCCCATTGGCCTGATTATCTGGTTTCTCTGTTTGGTTCTCTTTTTTTTCTTCCTGCTTACCACTGCATGCGCTCAGTGAACTTGAACTGAACTTCACTGAGACTTAAAAGGAACATACTGCATGTCTTGTCAACATCTATATATAAAAAAAAGGAAAGTGTTGAAAGCAGTTATTTCTTGCTGACGTCCCTGAGAAGGGCAGCATCTCATTCTGCAGTGAGCACACAGTGATCTGGAAGGAAGAGGTGAGAACAGGGATCTTTTAGGGTCACTGGTAACGTCCCAATGTCATGGAGAAGGCAAGAGCAAAAGAAAAAGGCAGTGGAAGAAAAACAAAACAAGAGAAGGCTTATGCAACAAGCTTCTCCTCTATGCAATTGATTCTGCTAGCTGCTAAACCAAACAGCTTTACCTCCATCCCTTTGGTTCTCTTTAAAAAGCACTGCAGAAACAGCCATTTAAAATCATAAATCACTTTCATTAGTAAATGATGCAGAGTGGAAAAGACACTGTAGTGACTGAATCTCCTCTCACTCTGGTGTAAATCAGAAGTGGTATCTGTGGAGTTATACTGGTCTAAGAGAGGCACATCATTTTTATATAGCTGCCCCCCTCATGTCTTCCCCAAACTCTCTTCCGTATACCTTATATCAACTCTGCTAGGCCCACTCTGGCCTGCTCAGAGCACATCTCAGTGCAGGAGAGTGTCTGCACCTCATTTTGCAACTTGTGCAGTGTTGGTTAGTGATGTAAGACAAAGCGTATTTTAAACACAACACACACACTCTCTCTCCTTTGGTATAATTCCTGCCTCCAACTCTTCATAGACACACACATGAAAACGAATTTGTCTTAATGTCAGCAAAAGTGACAGAAACTATGGTAGATTGATGATTGTGGCCCTGGGTGTCAAACAGAAAAAAATGCATTCTACAGGAGTGTGCACTGTGTTTATGGCCAATTATAAAGTCAGAACATCCCCTGACTTCCCAGACCTAATGGGATACGAGCAGAACATAACCAATAGCAGCTAAGCCTCCATTATATCCTGAACATTCATTATCGTATCCCCAAGACAATACTGAACAGCACACATGCCAGATACCATAAAAGTTCTTTGATTATTGCAGAGAGCCAGTGGATATGACTCAGCAGACAATCCATTACTAATCAGCTCTGACTGGTAATTATAGAAATGGTGACACACCACACTCTGGACATCTTGGAGAAGGTGATCAGGTAATGAGAGCAGAGCACTGCCAGCCAAGCCCCTTACTGTTGTTCCTGTCTCTGCCATTAAATTGTGTGTGACCTTGAGCAAGTAGTTTGGAACAGATCTGCAGAGCACCCAGTGTCGCCCACTGTGACCCTTCCAGCCAGGTTTTCAGCAGAGCTCAGCACCCAATGTGCACTTAGTGTGCTAAACTCTTTTGAAAAATCTGTCCCATAATTCCCTGTTCTTCAGTTTACCCATTTCACATGGTATTTTTTGAGGCTTTACGAATGTTTGTCAAGTGCTCTTATATCCTCAGAATAAAGGGGCTTTTGAGATTTAAATGATTTTTGTTCGCCTTGTTTTTTACCCAAAAGGTTTGGGAAGAAATTCACACAAACCTATGAAAACAAACTCTTTTCCCCCTTGGCTAGTTTCTCCAGTGGGGAGAATTACTCCAGTACACAGAGCTGTAATATGTTTCCCTATTGGGAGCACAGGGACGAAACCCTTAAGAAAAAAAGCAAACATGAGACTGGAGTGAGCTTTGACTTTGGTTCCAGTCTGCAGCCCAATTTAATAATAAGGTTAATGTCAGAGCTTGCTGGCTAGTTTCCCCAGGGTGATGCTTTCATTTAAACCCCTTGCCATGCCAGCTATGCATGTGACATTTCTGTATTCTCCCACTGCAGAGCAGTGCCACCTGCTAATAGGAACCAAGACTCCAGGTGACATTTATGTCTTCCTTCCTCCCTCTCCCTTTTTCCCCATCTAGTATTATTGTTAAAGGAACAGAATTAACTTGGGAGACAGAGGACAAATAGATCAGAGCTCTGTCTTTCCCTGATTTTTCTTACATTTATGATCTCCTAGTTCAGCAATGGAACGATCAGTGTATAATTTATGGCAGAATGTCCATAGAAATAAGTTTGTAGTTATGTAATAAAAAGCTTGGAGCACTGGCAACTCTAATAAACTGAGACGTAAGGGTGGAGCAGAATAAAGAGGAGAGGGAGAAGAACAGAGAGTCATTAAATCACTTATACCAATGTCTGGCTCTGAGCTGCACTGAAGTCAATAATATCATAAAGTTTTATACTGGCTCTAGCATGGGAAAATGTTATTATCTGTGGCAAGTTATCACAAAACAATTTAGATCTGATGTGCATAGCAGGACGGAAGGAAGGATAAATGGTTCTGTGATCTGGAACACATGTAGGAAGAAAAGATTGTTCAGGGAGTGGATCCCGAGCTGAGGGTCACAGACAGGTGTCAGGGTGTTGTAAACACCCTGCCCTTCCCATGTTGTCTTGGCTAGATCCCACCTAGATGGGAATAGTTTCGGGGAGGAGGGACACTTCTTGCATAGAAAAAGGAGTCCTGGTATGGAAAAAGATGAGAACCACTGGCTTAGGGTAGCATCTTAATAGTCCTCTGATGACTTTCATGGAGAGAGGGCAGCATTGGAGGGGATGAGAGGAACTAACCCATACATGTGTCCACATAGGGCGGAAGAAAGCATTACACTCTCGTGGCAAGGTGATGAGTGTGTGATAAAGAGAATAGATTTTATCAATGATCTGAGAGAGAGAGAACATGGTCTTTGCAAAAGATGATTCGTTGTGAAATCTTAAGTATCAGAAACTTCAAAAAACACCAGAAAAATTCAAGAATAAACACTGGAAGATAGACCGTTATAGGATGGAAGGACCTGGCTATGAAATTCCCCCCCAAAGTCAATTCATTTATCCACAATCCATCCTTGACTTCTTTTCACCCTTCAGATTTTTTTTCCAATTCATTTCCTTGGCATTGTCCATTCATCTGCAGGATCAGAGCTGGGGGGAGGAACTAAAACCTCACCACCTTAGACTCCAAGTGCAAGGCACATTTGTCTGACTGGGTCTCTCTGACAAACAAAAAGCAGCATATTCATTTGAAAAAAGAAATCGCAAAACCAAAAGCTACCAGAACAAAATACTTCATGGCACACACAATTTTCCTGCGTGAAGAGGCTGAAAGAGAGAATGAACCACATGTGACAGATGTAGTGCATTGTGTTGCAACTCACTGGAAGGTACTCAGATACTACAGTGACAAAAGCAGTCTCAGAACTTGTACAGAGCAGAACAGATGGGACTAGAGAGAGAGATAATAGAAGAGCTGAGTGAGGGCCAGGCCTAAAATACAAAGGATGCTCCAGGTTAGGGCTGAGATGTGTGGGCAGAGCAGTATGTGAGCAGGACTTTGCTTAGTACTCTTCCTGCTACACTTGTCTCTAGCAAGTGCAATTAAACCCATTAACTTCACAGTCATCCAAAAGTTCATAATGAGACTAACCTGAAAGTCTGGATGATTGAAACTGCAATCTTTTTTTTTTTTGTTTTGCTCCCCAGAACAAGTCTCTGAACTTTTAGGATGACAGAAAGTTTCTGGGGGAATTAGTTACTGCAAAAAGATTGACAGTAACAGTTCTCCTCGCAAGGATGAAATCTAGAGCAGCGTTAACGAGGAGTGGGACGTTGGAAGGTAGAGAGGAAGATCTCAATAAGGGAACAGGAGCAGATATAACTTATACTGTTGATAACATTCTACTTGAACTTTCCCAGGGATTTGAAAGAGAGAAAAAGACCAAAAATTATTCAGTTTTAAAAAAAAATGAGAGAGCAAGAACTTGGAATAAATTTTGCTCTTCTGTATCCCAGGAAACTGAAAGTGACCATGGCCTAAAAATAGGTGGAATTTTACTAATGTAGAAGAGAAAAGACTAGCAGAAGAGTATGGATGGGGAGAGACAGAGATACTTATACTTAGCAATAAAGCAAACTAACTGCAATTGAATGTCTGTTGGTTTTATGGACAGAAAATATATTAGCAGAGTACCATGTACTATTTGATGTTAAATATCACTTAGATGGTCTTTATTAATGTGTATTATGTTCCACTACCCAACCAGAAATGAGACGTGCATTAAAGGAAATTATAATAATGTTTATAAAGAATCTTCCATCTGAGGAAGGTGAGAACCATGGAACCTCCTGGATGCTGAGCACCTTTGAAAATCTGGCTATTAATCTCCCTGCCTCAATTAGCCATCTGTAAAGTGTGAATATTATATTAGTGCCTAGGAACCATTTTCCTTAGGCAATAATCATCCCTCCTTTCTCCCACCCTTTGAATGTCTTGCATATTTAGAGTATAAGCTCTTTGGGACAAGGACACCAAACTTTTACATTCTTAGTCAATAGCATTGCAGGGCTTTGTCAGAAAGCAAAGGCGTATAACAGAATATTGGTCATGTACCCTCCAAGTGCAGCTTGGAGCATTTGCAGTGATTAGATGGTTTCTGATCTCACTTGCATAGATGCAAATCAGGAGAACTCCATTAAAGTCAATGGAATTACATCAGGTGTGAGATCAGACGTAAGCTTGTTGTGTGGTTCAGCGGGATTAATCTGTCCCTTAATGGAAGTGTTTAAGTAATGCCACCTTGTCCTAAGGCTTTGAACTGAATTTATATCCTTGTTATCTACACTAAGACTACTTGCTTTTTGTATTTATGGTTGAATGAACCCCAGTTATTTTCTAACAGGAGTCACAATTTAATTTATCTCCCCTTCCCAATCTCCAAGTCTCTGCATTTTTCAGCACCCTTGAGCCAGAACCGCCTAGGGATATCTTCCTTTCTTAAAGCCACTAATGGCATTTTGCTTAAGTACAGGACTTTGCGAATGATAATGATTATTCCCTCCTCATATCCCTCTCCCTCCTCGTATAGAAAATAAGTATCACAAATTATACAGATCCTTATTAGATGTCATAAATAAATGCATGAAGTGCGACTGGATTTCTGATTCCAAGCCTATCCATTCTGACAAATGAGAATCAAACTCCTTCCCTGTCTTACTCTGGTTAAGAGTCAATTGTTTATTGGGGAATTAATGACTGGAGATGACGGTGTTTACCTGTGGGCTAATGCTTGCCAGGCACATTCGTCTGACCATTGCTTAGTAGGTGATGAGCTGAGACTATTCCTTATAATGCAAACCATCCTCTTATTACCATTGTTTCCCCCTTCCCATTCTTCCGTTTGTTCTTTTTATCTATTGTATGTTGACATGTTCCTAAAATGTGAGCTCTCTGGAGGAGGATTGCCTCTTTCACTTGTTTGCAGAACACCTAGCACAATGAGATCCTGATCTGTAATTAGAAGGGAGGGACATTCTTCTGTCTAAGACAGTGCACTGGAACTCAGGACATAAGACCTCAGTTCCCAGTTCTACCATAGATTCTCTGTGTGTATCGGAGCAAGTCACTCTGGGTGACAATTTCAGAAGTGTCTACATAACTCAGGGCTTGTCTACGCTTAAAACTTTATAGTACTGCAGCTGTGCCACCCTAGCGCTTCATTGTCCACACTACCTACACCAGCTTTAGTCCTATTTTCAAAAGTCACTTATACACTTTTGAAAATATTACCCTTAATCTCTATACCTCTGTTCCAAACTTGTAAAATGAAGATAATATTTATTTTATCTGTCTTGTTTGTTTAGATTTTAAATTGTTTGGACCATGGACTGTCTCCTACTATATGTATGTACAGCACCTGACACAACACATCTCCAATTGTGGTTGGGCCACTAGGCATTACCATTATACAAATAACTAACTAACTACAACATTAGGTACTATTGTAATATGAATAAAAATAGTCCTGTATCAGGGGGTAGCCGTGTTAGTCTGTATCCACAAAAACAACAAGGAGTCTGGTGGCACCTTAAAGACTAACAGATTTATTTGCGCATAAGCTTTCATGGGTAAAAACCATCTGAAGAAGTGAGGTTTTTACCCTCAAAAACTTATGCTCAAATAAATCGGTTAGTCTTTAAAGTGCCACCGGACTCCAAGAATAATCCTGTAATTAGCATAGCAATGTATTAAAATGTCATTTCCGCCATAAAGGTTTTAAAAGAGAAATGAATAACTCTTCTAACCAAGTTTTACAGCAATCCCTCTTTACCATTTTAAATACTAATTTCAAAAGAGAAAATGTGGAAGGAGGATAAAAAAAACCAAGCTTCATTTTTACACAGCTCTCAAAATTATAGCACAGCTAATAAAATGAGGGTGTCCTACACGCATGCCAATATTGTATAAATCATGAATAATACATCAGAAAAAAATGAGAAACTGCGATGGAATCAAACCTATATGGAAATAAATAAAACACAGCAGCAGAGCAGCAATCATGTTAGCTATGTTCATAAAATGTGTGTTTGGGAAGAGGGAGGGGACTTCTCCAGTAAATGATCGTAAATGCATTAATAATAATAACGGGACTATGTGGCATGCCAAGAGAAGTGGTAATTAACGAATAAGCCTTGAGTTCACTAAGACCATTTGGAGGAGAAAGTAGTAAGTTGGAAAATAAATGAAACAGCATTATGAAAAACAAAACAAAACATGTAATGAATGAGTCTTTAGGAAGGATGCCCAGACACTGCAGAACAAATCTGGATTGCATTCAGTGCTTTGGGGCTTCTTTATTTTTAAATTTTATGCTTAAAATAGTTCTCTGTGGAAATCAGAAGGGATTTTGGGACAGGGATTAAGGAACAATCTCAGATCCCTGGTAAGCAAAGTGTTAAACCCTAGCTTCCCTTCCCTTTGCTCACAGACAGATATTCTCAGGGGAGGAATGACCGCTGAGCTGCTACTGGGCAATATTGCCTGTTGGAAGGCAGCACTCCTTACTCACTTCAGGGGTGAATCAGTGCCTGGAATGGGTGGCCTTGTGGTTACAGCCCTACACTTGAACTCAGGAGATGTGGGTTCAGTTCTAGCCCTGCTACAGACTCCCTGTATGACCTTGTACCAGTCACTTAATCTCTTTGTGCCTCTGTTCCCTGTATGTGAAATGAGCTAATGATACTTCCTTTCTCCCACTCTTCATCTGCCTTGTCTCTTTGGATTGTAAGCTTTTTGTGGCAGGAGCTGCTTCTTACTATGGATGTGCACAGCACCCAGAACAATGGGCACCCATTCTTGGTTGGTAATCTGGGAGCTAATGTAATACGAACAATGGTGACAAGAGTCATAATAATACTCAATATCTGGCTTCATTCCCAGATCGTGAGGATGGGTTTGAGCCCCAGGCTGGAGAGGGGTGCTGTGTTTTATGGTTTGACTTTATGATAACTTGCCTTGATTCATGATTATAAATAACAGCTCCTGCTAAAAGCCATTGCTGCTCACTGTTGGATCTCATCTCTGCTGAACCAGTTGACAGATCTTTTCAGGCTCTCACCGAGATTTAAAGAAATATTCAAAGCATCATTAACTAGCAACAACAATAATCTTACACTCCATCTCCTTTGCTTATTCTCATCTTCACGTCTTATATCATGCTGCCTTTAAAACTCTCCTTCTCCTCGTTTCACAAATATATTCTGTCTCCTTTCAATCCTCCCTAAAAATCTAGCCATCCACCCAGGAAGTCTTTCCTCCTAACTTGTCACTGTTAACAGTCTCCAGCTCCCACCCTGCTATCCTATGTCTTTTCTTAGTTAGATTGTAATGCCATGGGACAAAGATGTATCTTATCTAAAAGAATGCTGAGCACATCCTTGAAAGATGCTGAGTGACTTTAACTCACATTACTTTAAGTAGAAGTTGAAGGATGCAGGGAGTGGGCCTAGAAACCTGGTTTTCAGCAGCACCTACAACTCCAGTTGAAATCAACAGGGGCTGTAAGTGCTCAGCATCCCTGAAAATCAGATCTTCAGTGACTACCCCCATGAGGAAGATGACCCCAACAGCTACCAAAGGAATTAATGATTATATTACCCCCTTTTGTACTCTCTAGCCAGCTCTTAGACCAAGTGAGAGAAGCAGAAGCATCGGTCAGTGCAAGCAGGAATATACATCAGCATCTGAAATCTGCATTCCTCTGATAAATGGCATACTAGATTGCTGGGCTATTTGCCAGGGAGTAAATTCAGGGAAATTAATTTCAGTGGCTGCACATGATGGATAAATGGCATGGCTAATTCATTTAAATGGCACGTGCAACTCCAAGAAAGATATTGGGAAAACTGGAAGCAGTTCAAAGAACAGAAAAATGTTGATCAGGGGTAAAAGGGATGAACTTTTGGGGATTGCTTAAAAGAGTTTGTCACAGGGTTCACTCACCAGAGCAGCACCTCCTGCTGGCCATCACAGAGATTAACTCTGCCCACTGGTGCACCCTCTCCCGGTGGTACCTCTCCCATCTCCTTCTCTGCCTACAGACCTGCCTCAATCTGAGTATCCAGCGTCCTCTTCATGACTCGGCCCTCTGGCCATGCCAACAGCCACATTTCCCCCCTTCCAGGGGAGGGGAAGTATCACAGTCCAAATCCTGCCACTTCCCCAGTGGCAAGTGGGGGAACCCAGGCTCACCCAGTACTCCAGGTCCCAGCCCAGGGACTTTGTAGATAGCAGCCTCTTGCTGCAACTCTCTAAGTTCCTTCTCTGTTGTTTAAGTTCCCTGGGCCACTTCCTCATGGTCCCAGCACCTTCTTCACCATCCTCTCAGAGCCAGAGTGAGTCCTAGGAGCCAGCCAGCCAGCCCAGAGTTCCCTCTTGTCCCTCCAAGCAGCTGCTTTGTCCAAAGTACTCCTATTCTCGGCCTCTCAGGGACACAGTCCTCACTCCCTGAGCGCCCAGCAGCCATTGACCCTATGCTGCCCTTCAGCTCACTTTTATGTGTGCCCACTGAGCCCTGACTGGCTATTCCTTACAGCCTCCCTCCAATTGGCTGCTTCCTGGGCAGTCTCTCTGGTCTGCTTGGAGCACTCACCTTCACTGCTCCTCTTTGGAGCAGGGTGTGGCAGGCCCATGAGGTCTTCATTAACCCCTTCATCTCCAGTGTAGGGTGAACAAAGCTAAACATGCATAATTGGCTAAAGGCCAACCAAAGGAGGTAGGGTTCACCTAGTAATATGAAAAAGGAATTATTCAGATTGGTACATCTGGTGATGAAACCAGAGTTAAAACCCATTGAAGTCAATGCACTGACTTCAATGAGTTATTGAGCAAACCCATAATGAGGAGCAATGGGATGAAATTAAGAAAAGAGAAAATTAAGGCTGAATATGAGGAAAAACTTGCTTAAAGTGAAATGTATTAGTATCGTGGAATAGCATCCCAAGGGAGCAGGTGATAGCCCCATCACTCAAGACAATTAAAGCCAGATTAGAATGAAAATTTGTACCACTGGGACTCATCCAATTTCAGACATTATACTGGGGGCTGGCAAATCTCCCAATTCATATTAAACATTTTCTTCTACATTTCTCCTTCCCCACCCCCTTTTCTTTTTTTCTCTCCTTTATTACAATAGAGTTCTATCCAGAAAGGTAGCTTTGGTGATTTTGAACTGTAAAGTACATGTAAGTCGAGCTCAGCAGAACTAAAGCATGAAGGGTACCCTCATGCATGTTTAATTGAACTCCAAAGAAAACACTCAAGGACAAAGACTCCATTGCTAACAAACCCCCTTTAATGATTCCTGTGTTTCAGAGTAAATCTCTCACCCCTAAGATTACTGTTAACATTTTATGAAAATTGGATGCATCTCTGTATGTTTTTTAAGATTCAGAGTAATCTATGCACATCTTTATACTAGTTTTCAGAGCCATTAGCCAAGATGAGTTCATATTTTTATTCCCTTTGCATGCTGACTGTATTTTATTTCTTTGGGGGTGTCAGCTTTTATTATATAAGTCAGCAAAACCTGATGCATCTGATTACCTCACTTTCTTCCTTCTTGCTCCCCCGCTACCTCAAGTGATTTATTAATCAAAATCAAAGTTTGGATTTTTAATGAGCTGTACATTTTCCTCCACCTTCTTTGCACTCTTTTCTGAATGGAAACAGAATTCACCTGATCAGAATAACTCTACGCATAACATGAACAGTAATAATAAAAGAGAAGCCATAGCAGTTTTCAATACTTGTCAACCAAATCTGTACCTTGAATAATTTGAAAAGGGTTTAGTTTATCAAAGGGAAGATTTAGCTTATGAGAGAGAAGGTGAAGGGATGATTTGATCACAGTCTATAAGTACCTACATGTGGAACACAAATTGGATAACAGAGGGCTCATCAATCTAGCACACAAAAGTATAAGCTGACCCAATGTCTGGAAGTTAAAGCTAGACAAATTCAGACTAGAAATAAGGTGCACATTTTTAACAGTGAAGGTAATTAACCACTGAATCACTGCTCAACCCCCTGCTCTGTCCCAGGCCCTGCCCCCACTCCACCCTTTCCCCCAAGGCCCCTACCCCTTCCCCCAAGCCTGTCATGCCCTCGCTCCTCCCCACAGAGCCTCCTGCCATGTGAAACAGCTGATTGCAGCAGGCGCTGAGTGGTGGGGCTGCCGGCGGATGGGGGATGCTGGGGGCTGGAGGGTGGGAGCTGATGGGGGGCTGGTGACATATTACTGCGGCTCTTCGGCAATGTACATTGGTAAATTCTGGCTCCTTCTCAGGCTAAGGTTGGCCACCCCTGCTCTAGATGAAGCACTTCAGGGAAGTCCTATAGCCGCTGTTATTTATGCAGGAGTCAGACCAGATGATCACAATGGTCCCTTCTGGCCTCAAAGTCTAGACATCCATGAAAACTTTCTGTGAGGTGATGTTAAAAAAAGATCTCTAAGACAAGCTGGCAATGGATAAAGGAAAGGAAAAACAATTGTCTTGCCATTAAGACATTAGATCTAGGTCTCCTGGTTCCCAGTCCAATTCCTGTCTCTAATGCAGACTTACTGCATGACCTTGCATGAGTCACATACGGTCTGATCCAAAGCCTATTGTGGTCAATAGGAGAATTGATTTCAATGTTTTTGGAGTAGGTCTTTAATCTCGGTTTCTCAGCTCCTCAACTATAAAATGGGGGTGATAATCCTTCCTTTCTCCCATGACTTGTCTTGTCTAGGCTATAAGGGATGGCCTCCTATGGTAAGCACAATAAGGCTCTGATTTTCTATGGAGCACCTAGATGCCACGATAATGTTAATAAAAATAATAATTACTGGGAAGAATGAATTCTTTATGCCTATCAGCTACATCAGTGGTCAACAATGATGCAGTAAAGAAAAGAAGCTGATTTCCACTTGATCCATTTGCAGATGGCTGCAGAATTCGTTTGGTTAGAGTGCAAAACAAATATTGTTTATCATGCTCTTTCTAAGAAAAAGATAATGCTCAGCCCAAGAATGACTCAAAGGTCAGTGCCACAGCACCATCAGCTGCATCACAGCAATCAGATCCATTTATGCTGCATCCACCCTTCAGTGGAGGTCTCTGGAAGTCTTACAGAATCAGCTATAAATATTAAAAAGTCCAAATGCAGCAGTAGGCAGGTGCCTCTTTAATTTAATTATAAAAGTTGCAGCAGACCAAGCTTTACAAGTATGAAGGAGGGACAGGTTCTCCTGCCAGAAACAGCAATGCGTACAAGGTTCTAGCTCCCATTGTCTCAGGGCTTGTTTACATTACCCGCTGGATCGACAGGCAGCGATTGATCCAGGGAGGTCGATTTATCGCATCTAGTCTAGACGCGATAAATCAACCGCCGAGTGCTCTCCCGGAGGCATAGGCGGAGTAGACGGGGGAGCGTCAGCAGTCGACTCACCACAGTGAAGACACCGCAGTGAGTAGATCTAAGTACGTCAACTTCAGCTACATTATTCACATAGCTGAAGTTGCGTAACTTAGATAGATCCTCCCCTGCAGTGTACTGCAGACCTCAAAGACTGCAGTTTAGGGAATATTGTCAACCTATTCAGATCTCAACGATCAGGAAGGTGGAGCATAATCATTGCACTTCAGAGTTGCTGCATCTTTGGCAATCCCATTAAAGGTAATGGGAGCTTGAGGTATTCAGCGTCTTTGAAATCCAGGCAAATATTATTTATAGTATGGTAGCCCTAATGGAGATCCAGGCCTTACTGTGCTAGGCACTGTACAAATACATCTGAGCCTTTGGACATCATGAGATCCCACCCAGCCAGGCTTTCCTTAATTAAAGTGCATGGCTACTTTCTGTACTTCCTGTTGCTGTGACAGTGAAATGTGTCCAAGTAGAAGGAACAAGTCTCCACAAGCAAAACCGAGAGCAAAACAAAATGAGTCAGTCAGTCAGCCCCAAAACAAAATAAATGGCACATTAAACTTGGGACTCTGACAAGGTACTAAGGGGGCCAATGATTGATCTCATGATGCCCTTTGGTAATCTTCTCTTTGTGCCTTATCTGAGCACATCAAAGGCTCTGAAGCAAAGTAAGCAGTCCTGGGCTAAGAGGGGAAGGTCCTCCCATGAGTCAGTAACTGGTTAAAAGATAAGAAACAAAGGGTAGGAATGAATGGTCAGATTTCGTAATGGAAAGTAATAAATAGTGGGGTCCCCCACAAATCCATATTGGAAAATGATCTGGAAAAGGGGGAAACCCCCATTTTAGCAGCCACTCCCATCACCTGTCTTATTCACACTTTGTTTCATAAATGTATGTGACATCCTCCGTCACTATGATGTGAAATAGTCAATCCATGCTGAAACCACAATTTAGTATCAGGATGCAGCGCTGAATGGAAGCAGGGCAGCTCTCTTAGTAACATTAATGCAGGATGGATTTAGATTTGGACAGGCCAAAGCCCTTGAGGTTATAGTGTAGACGGGGAACAATCCTGCACCAACAGAGACCAATGGATGGACAGTGACCTAATAGGACTTTTCCATCTCTGTTTTCTATGGGCTATTGCTTTCAATGGGGAGTTCCACTTAAACTATGGTAGGATGCAGCCTTATGGTTCTCACAGTTCTCGGCACTGTCTGCATAACCGTGAACGTACAGATTAGGATTGATGACAGGACGTGATGGCAACATAACAATACTAAACAAGAAAAGGGGACCCAAGTATAAAATGGTAGGTGGTTTCACCAGTGAGAAAATGGAAATAAACTTCCAAGCATTAATCCTTTTAAGACCCTTTCCCTAAGGCTTGTTCTATTATTCACGAAGTGGTAATCACATAACAAAAGCAAATCAGCAGAAAACACGGAGCAACAATCGCCAGAGGTTCTTTCCCTGCTCCAGCCAACCAGTAGGGTACAGGACACATCTTTGCCTTTTGATCCAACTTCCTGTTCCTTTTATGCTCTTCCCCAAGGAGTCATGTGATCAGCCAGGACTTGTCCACTCTCTAAGCTTCCACACAAAGGTAGACTCAGAAGACTGCACAAGAAGCCCCTCATCTTATCTTATGATGTGTAGCTTACTGACTATTCCTTCCCCTATTGCTGTCTCACATTCTTCCAGCAGACCCTCTACCTAACACCATTCATTAAACCAATCTAATGCTATCCCACCTCTTGACCAAATTATCCCATTGGACCATAATGTTGATTTGCTGCAGCTTAGCAAAAGCTGCTGTGTAAGGCTGGGAAGCCTATGGTAAAGCCAGTGGGAATTGTCATCTAGAGGGAAGAGGTGGTGAGGATATCCCTTCCCCTGGTTCTAGTGCTTTAGGTCAGATATTAGTGGAGAAAAGGTTTCCATTTGCCTACACAGGTGCCTGATTCAAAGCCTACTGAAGTCATCCCTTTAACTCTGAAGGGCTTTGCATCAGGATCTGAAAAAAAAAAAACATGTGAGAGTGGGTGGAAAATAAAAAGTTAACAACAATGGTATTATTGGAGATGCACATCCCCATGTGGTGCAATTGCATATGTTCCATGTTTAATAACTCTGATGCTTTGGAGAAATTTGTTAAATGTGAAAAGTCACAGTTCATATTAAAGTGAAACCCTCTCAGCCGACTGTGAGATATAGGCAAGGATGAGAACCCAGTAATTTACAGCATTTGTGACCTTGTTACAATGTATTTTGTGCTTGACTGCTCTCCAGTCCTAACAGGGGCTGTTATTGAGGGCTCTATGGAATACTGGCCATTATGTATAATTGGACGTGAAAGGGATATGTCTAAAAATACTAAAACTGCTTTTTTGAATATTTTTATCTTAACTTACAAAAAGAAAAAAAAAATTAGAAACAGCAAATTGCTCTTCGAAGCTCTAACATGAATCTAAATGGTGATGATGAAACTGTCTCTCCATAATAAACAACAAGCAGTACAAGGTCTGGTAGAGCGGCTTCTAAAAATGGGCTAATTATTCAGCTAACCAGCACAACAATAAGTGCCCTCCAGGGACTGTTGAATAGTTCCTGATTTGAAATTTTCTAACTTGCACCAGCACTGTGGAGATGACAGTATTGCAATCTGCCCAATGGCAGCACCCTCAGGTGTTGCTCAGGCAATCTAGGGTAAGTTTTTGCATCTAACATAAGAATGGCCATACTGGGTCAGACCAAAGCTCCATCCAGCCCAGTATCCTGTCTGCCAACACTGGCCAATGCCAGCTGCCCCAGAGGGAGTGAATCTAACAGGTAATGATCAAGTGATCTCTCTCCTGCCATCCATCTCCACCCTCTGACAAACAGAGGCTAGGGACACCATGCTTTACCCATCCTGGCTAATAGCCATTAATGGACTTCACCTCCATGAATTTATCCAGTTCTCTTTTAAACCCTGTTATAGTCCTAGCCTTCACAACCTCCTCAGGCAAGGAGTTCCACAGGTTGACTGTGTGCTGGGTGAAGAAGAACTTCCTTTTATTTGTTTTAAACCTGCTGCCCATTAATTTCATTTGGTGGCACCTAGTTCTTATATTATGGGAACAAGTAAATAACTTTTCCTTATTCACTTTCTCCACACCACTCTTGATTTTATATACCTCTACCATATCCCCCCTTAGTCTCCTCTTTTCCAAGCTGAAAAGTCCTAGCCTCTTTAATCTCTCCTCATATGGGACCCATTCCAAACCCCCATCATTTTAGTTGCCCTTCTCTGAACCTTTTCTAATGCCAGTATATCCTTTTTGAGATGAGGGGACCACATTTGTACGCAGTATTCAAGATGTGGGCGTACCATGGATTTATATAAGGGCAATAAGAGATTCTCCATCTTATTCTCTATCCCTTTTTTAATGATTCCTAACATCCTGTTTGCTTTTTTGACTGCTGCTGCACACTGCGTGGATGTCTTCAGAGAACTATCCACGATGACTCCAAGATCTCTTTCCTGATTAGTTGTAGCTAAATTAGCCCCCATCATATTGTGTGTATAGTTGGGGTTATTTTTTCCAATGTGCATTACTTTACATTTATCCATATTAAATTTCATTTGCCATTTTGTTGCCCAATCATTTAGTTTTGTGAGATCTCTTTGAACTTCTTCACAGTCTGCTTTGTTCTTAACTATCTTGAGCAGTTTAGTATCATCTGCAAACTTTGCCACCTCACTGTTTACCCCTTTCTCCAGATCATTTATGAATAAGTTGAATAGGACTGGGCCTAGGACTGACCCTTAGGGAACACCACTAGTTACCTCTCTCCATTCTGAAAATTTACCATTTATTTCTACCCTTTGTTCCCTGTCTTTTAACCAGTTCTCAGTCCATGAAAGGATCTTCCCTCTTATCCCATGACAACTTAATTTACATAAGAGCCTTTGGTGAGGGACCTTGTCAAAGGCTTTTTGGAAATCTAAGTATACTATGTCCACTGGATCCCCCTTGTCCACATGTTTTTTGACTGCTTCGAAGAACTCTACTAGATTAGTAAGACATGATCTCTCTTTACAGAAACCATGTTGACTTTTGCCCAACAATTTATGTTCTTCTATGTGTCTGACAATTTTATTCTTTACTATTGTTTCAATTAATTTGCCTGGTACTGACGTTAGACTTATCTAGAACCTTGTTATAGGGGAGGTCAATTTTGCAGGTTTATGGGCCCAAAATAGCAAACACTTATTATCAGATGTAGTGTTTACTACTACTTTGGAGTCAAGTCCCACTCAAATCTGCTTAGATGGTTAGCTCTTTGGGGAAGGGACTGTCTTTTGTGTGTGTACAGCACCTGGCACAACAGGGCTCTGATCCATGACTGAGGACCTCCAGGCACTTCCCCACTACAAATGGGTAAATAATAGGGCTGATCAAAATGAAATTGCTTCAAAGCATAAACTTTTTGTGGAGATGTATCAGTTTCAGGAGGTTTTTTGGGGTCCAGGACTCTCTGAGTGAGAGCGTGAGTGAGTGCATGGAGTATGGTAGACCCAAGTTCAAGTCCCAGGGACAACAAACTCTGCTCTGAATCAGACAGATCAAGAACTTGAACCCATGTCTCCCACACTGCTAGCCAGATAGTGAGAATACTTTTGAATCCTTAGAAAGCAAAGCTCCGATATAAATGTTCTCTTCATGGACAAATGCTATAGAATTTAATAGAGAAAGATAACCTTTCCATGGAATGCAAAAACCATAAAGAGTTCTACAAGAGGAGGTATCATTCTCTATTACACTTTGTGGGCTGGTGTAAAAATTTTATAGAAAGGATCTCCTTCTCTATTAAATTCTGTAGGTTTGCAGAGTAATTCCTGTAGAAGACTGTTTAATTTCTGGGGCGTTCTAGCAGTTTTGTAGCTATTCAGTTCTACAGGGCTTTTCCATACACTTTTAATAATGAATGGAAAACTATTTAAAGGAGAGACTTCCAGTTTAAATTATCCTGTCAGTTTACTTCTGAACTCATCTTAAACATAATGAAAGGGCCCCTGCCACCCTCTGGAATATAATCCCAAATCAAATGTTTATTGAAAACCCAATTTAACCAACATTTGTCTGTGATTCCTTAGCTGGAGATTATTATGTAATTAGAAACTGCCTCTTCTCTATACAAGCTTTCTCAGGTGCTCAGATACCAGTATGATGGGTACATTATAAGAACCTCAATATTCTATTTTATTCATGTACTCATATAATACCCATCATCATGGAATATGATCTCTTCAGTCCAACCAGGGGAAGAGAAGAGAATCATCTTCCTGCCAAATTCATTCAGAGATCTGCAAGCATGTGTCTTGTTTTGACATTACCATGGCTTCCATAGTGATGAACTGGGAGATCACCACAGGACAATATTCACCTATCCATATACATATAAGGACCTCATGGTCCTATCTGAGCAAAATCAGTCAAAAAACAATAGCCTAGTAAAAACCAAGAGAGTAATCTGTAGACAACTGGAGACCAAGGCTTAAAGTGGATATAGTTGTCATAATCTCCCAGACCACAAAATGACCCTGTGTTTTGAAGTTCAGAAGAGACTTAGTGACATCCCTGGCCAACCCAGATCAGCAGCCGTAAGTGAAATGTCTAATTTGCAGGAGTGCTATGGAGGTACCAAGATTGCAATCCGCACAATGGCAGCATTGTCAAATGTTACTCCGGTGATCCAGGGTAAATGTTTGCATTATAGGGGATGTCAATCTTGCAGGCTTAGGGACTAAGGGTGTTTCACTCACTGATTTAATGTAAACCTGTTTAGTTAAACTAGTGTAGATTTCATTGTACAAAGGACTTACTTCAGTTTAGATTACATCTGCAAGGAATCAATTTAAGCTAAACTGACACAATCTACTCTTAAATAGAAAGAAGATGGTCTGCATAGGGTTTTGCATTGGCTTAACAAAATGAACTTAAATACATACCTTTAGTTAAAGTGGCGCAAGTCTGTGTATAGAGAAGGCCTGTGATATGCACAACTAATGCATGAAAGCTCAGTATGATCTCAAACGTATGTTTTATGCAGGAGGTAATGCTGATTAGTGATGTGCACTGGTCAAGACTCTTCGGTTCTTTCCCAATCTGATCTAGGCATTACAGTTCATATTGAGGAACTCAGAAGCTCCTTTGCTGGAAGTTTTCAAAAGGAAGCTGTATAGCCATCTGTCTTGGATGGTTTAGACACAACAAATCCTGTATCTTGGCAGTGGGTTGGACTAGATGACCCTTGTGGTCCCATCTAACCCTATGATTCTATATCACAAGACTGGATCAGAGCAATGGTCCAACTAGCCACATTTCCTACAGCAGACAGAATCAGCTGTTCCAAAGGAAGGTGACAAACTCTGGCAGCAAGTAGTTATGGGATCTCTGTGCCTTAGTTTCTCCATCTGTAAATGAGGCTCCCAATACTTTCCCTACTTTGTAAAGCACTTTGAGAGCCTCAATTATGAAATATAGCTATATATTATATTGTTTTTCATGGCAAGTTGAAGCAAAGCAGCAAAAAGGCACTTTTAACAAAGACTGTTTATTCATTTTTAAAAGCTTCTGACTGTGACATTTGCATCACAGAAGACTCTGCTTCTGCTATTTCATTTTGTTCTTAGTTTATTGTGGGAAAACAAAAAAAAGGGCAATTTAAGAAAGTTATTCTTTGAACTTCTGTAATCTTTGCAGCAAACAATTTAACAAAGGTTTTCATGTTTGCATCTATTGGGTTTTTATACCAGAACATTCAGAGCCTTTGCTTGATTGCACTGAGAAACCAAACGGTTGCTGCTCAATCTCTTTGCAATGTTCCCTATAGTGCAGCCACTCAGAGAGCTATCAAAGCTCTGTGGAGGGCTGATAAAATCAATCTGTTGAAATCAGCTATACAATCTGATCTCACCCTTTTCTTTAAAAAATAAAAAAAAAAGCCTGTTTATTACCTAGCAGCCCAGACCAAAAGAAAAAAAAAAGAAAAGAAAGAAATCCCCATCTGTACCATGCTCTTGGATAATGCAAACTGTATTGATATGTAGAGTGTTTGCTTTCACAGATTAAAAATTCATCTGTTACACTTGAGGTGTTCAAGCTGTGGAGCATATTGCAAAGGCAGTTAGCAAATGGCTGTGCTGATTTTCTATTTGGGTTGTGGGGAGAATGGTGAATCAAGGAAGATGTAAATTAAGCTTTAGCTGATGGAAGATGAATGAGAGGCAGGACAAAGAAGGCTTCAAATGGCTTGCTGGTCAGCCCTGCTTTAATCACCCTAGCAACATCTACAAAACTGATTCTCATAAATCACTTTTCTTTGTGCCCATCATCCCCAATGAGAGAGGTAAATGTAGATATAATAAGACCATTTTATACCTAGGGCTTGTTCAAAAAAAAAAGGGGGGGGGGTGGTACTAGATATCTTCC
Source organism: Natator depressus (assembly GCF_965152275.1). NCBI lineage: Eukaryota > Metazoa > Chordata > Testudines > Cheloniidae > Natator > Natator depressus. Next base: position 3,998,342 of record NC_134259.1, read on the forward strand.
CACAACCCACGCCCTCAAGAAAATCTCTTTCCCTAGTTGCCATTTCAGTCTCTCTTTTCATCGCACCTGTTGGCCACTTACCAACTGATGAGATTAATTAGCCATCAATTATCATCAGTTACATTCTGACTTTTTCTACTAGTTAATCCCTTCTAGCTGTTCAAATAACCATGTTCTGAGATCCATCCCCAGTCAGTCAGCATGTGGCCTTCCCACTTTAGCCCTTCCCTGGCCAGTCTTTCTGCTTGTCCCTCCGCCAGCATTCTGTAAAAGAATGTCGTTCCATACAATAGACTAGCAATGTGCCAGGCGGGTTGCTTTGCTTCCTTATGTGAGGGGGGATGGTTCCTGGTAGTGCACCCCTGTGTACACACACACACTGCTGTAACTCTGTGTATTCTGGGAACTAGCTAAAGTATTGGAGATATACCACAGCAAACAAAAGCATAACAAGATCCAACGGCTAGCAGGTGAAGTCAGTAAAATTCAAACCGGAAATAAGATGTACATTTTTAACATTGATGGTAATGAATCAGTGGAACAGATTACCAAGGGATGACTTGGAGTCTTTAAATCAAGATTGCATGCCTTACTAAACAATATGCTAGCTCAATCACAATGTAGAGGCTAGATGAAGGAATCACTAGGTTATGCCAGAGGTCAGACTAGATGATCATAGTGGTCCCTCCTGGCCTTAAAATCCGTGCATCTGTTAATCCTGAATTGTCTGGAGGGTTGGGGATTTCAACCATATCAAAAATATAAATTTGGGTTCAAAAGAAATTTCACAGAGCTCCACAGAAATTACCCTAAAATCCTGTAACATTCAATAGAGACTGTTATCTCTTCTCGAGAATATTTAAACCAACAGACAGTATTTAATCAAAATGAAATCCCTGCTATAGTATTCTCTTGCACTGGTTGTTTAAAAAAAATTCTCTCTTTCCACACAGTGCCAATCAGTGGGGTATCAGAGCCCTTTCTGAAAAAAAAAAAAAAAAAAAAAAAAAGGTTCTCAATCCTTGTTAAATTCAATACAACTTTTTCATAAGGTGTACAATGGTCTGGAATGGTCTTTTCTTGAAAAATGAGAGCTACTAAGTTTTAGAACAAGATTAAAAAGGGGGCAAACAGTAACATCCTTTACAGCCCCAGAAAGCAGAAAAGTGTAGCTTAATGCACCATGAAAATAGAAAATGTTCCACTCTGCTGACCCACCTGATGTTCATGCCAAAATGTCTGATATTGGTGGTGTTGGGAGCTGAATTCTAGGGTCAGCTTACAACTGTGCTGAGCCTTCCAAAACAGTCATGGGAGCAGCTGGTGAGCTGGAGGCGTAACCTGTAAAAAGCCAAGAAGATGACTGAAGCGAGTCGCAGCCAGTATTAGAAAACATGGATTAGTACCTGACTTCTTAGGGATTTATTTTATTATTATTTATTTATGCTTTATTTTCTAGTGGCAGGAGGAGACGAGGATACGGTGTTAGCTCCTCCAGAGGAGATCTCTTTGCTTCTACAGCCAGTATAGCAGTGCTGGCCCTTCCCTGAGCCCAGGACATATAACGCAATGGCTCTCAATCTTTCCAGACTTCTGTACCCCTTTCAGGAGTCTGATTTGTCTTGTGTACCCCCAAGTTTCACCTTCCTTAAAAAGTACTTGCTTACAAAATCGGACATAAAACTACAAAAAGTGTCACAGCCACACTATTACTGAAAAAATGCTTACTCTAATTTTTACTATATCTTTATAAAATAAATCAACTGGAATATAAATATTGTACTTACACTTCAGTGTATGGTGTGTACAGAGCAATATAAACAAGTCATTGTCTGTATGAAACTTTAATTTGTACTGACTCCGCTACTGCTTTTTATGTAACGCTGTTGCAAAACTAGGCAAGTATCTAGAGGAGTTGATGTACCCACTGGAAGATCTCTGCATTCCCCTGGTTGAGAACCACTGATATAGTGTACATATGGCTAGAAGAATGGGACACCATAGTTGCAAGCAAAATTAAGCCTCTGCAAATAGAACCCTGGGTCCTCAGCTTCCAGAATACAGGGCAGCACCACTGCTTGAGCTAAATGAATCTCTGCTATCTGTAGTCGAACTGGGTACTGTGTATAGTTTCAGGTGGGGTAACCCCCTATTCTAGGGAAGCTCAGACATTCCATCCAGTAGAGAACAGCAATGCACATCACATCACATCATCCATCCCAGTTCGGTAATGACTTATCACCTTGATCACCATATATACATGCTTAACTTGGCATAGTGTGATCAGTCTTACTGAAGTGAATGGGCATAAGTCTTGGAAGGACAGAGGTTTAGGTCCCAAACCTGCTCTGGGACTGAGGCCTTAACTACTGTCTGAAGGCATACAAGCAGAGAAAGAGAGAGAGAATCACAACATGTGCTAGGAACTGGGCGGGGGGCGGGGAGGAGGGTCAAACCATTCTATGCATTTGAACATGCATCAAATTCCGCTATTGTGTAAGCAAGTGCGTCTCTATTAACTTCCAAGGAACTGCAGCTCTGCTTGTGCCAGGCCTGGAGAGGAGGCCCTGTGAAGTCATAGACATTCAAATCCAGGGTTTTAAAGAAGGGAGCTGTGTGCCTGAATCCAACAGAATCATAAAGCTCCACTTTGAAATGCCACGGTTTATTACTAAGCTTTTCCCTACCTGTCAGGCCTAAATTGTCTTAATTGTCTGAGATATATCCTTAGCAATTTCCCTTAGTGATTTATGGGATTAAGAGCTGTTTTCTTGCTGGTAGGCAACATTGTTTGCCAGCCTCTCATCTCCAGTTCCCATTTAATTTAGACATACGTGGTGAACTGGCATTATGAAAATTGGATTGTTTCTTTATCCCCATTAAACTAAAGGTGATCTGATACCAAGTGTTAAAATATTATTGCTTTATGCCTCTCCCCAGTCCATCAAATTCCCAGCATGCATTCTGTGGCACAGCATGGAATAATCATATGTTAAGATTCAGTGCTGGTGTAAACAAACGAGACATCCAGCTTAGTATCCATTTGTCTTTAAATGTTAAGAATGTGCTTCTTTCTAATAGCTTCTCTCTAAACAATGCAGAGGAACAGAGAGAGCCTCCTGCCTGCTAGAGGAGCGTGACAATTGAGCATCTCTCCAGTACCCATCACCGAAGGAATAGGTCAGAGACAGAGAGAGAGAGCGAGCAAGCAGAAGGAACATGACAGTGCCTTGTTTAGATGATATTAAAAGAAGACAAGTCATAATCAAAAGACATACACACAGAGCATGGTGAGAGATAGGGAAGCTATAGCCTCACAGCCAGCAAAGAGAGATGAGGCATGGCAGTCTGGGAAAAGAGGAAAATCAATCTTCTGGTGTGACATGAGATTCCTTTGATCAAACTAATCTTTTCATACCTCTCTTCCCTTTTCTTGTTGCTCTGAACATCTTCTGCCTTTGCGGGGGGAAAAAAAAAGAGAGAGAGAGAAATAGATAAATAGACCGGCATCTGAAATCAACCAGCAAAGCATGGACTGGGAGAGTTTGCTTAGGTGGGAAAGGGACTTGGCAGGCACGGATTCCAAATAAACCGGTAAATTCAGCACTGACTCTTGCCCTTGTGGAGCCCGTTGGTGCAGGTACAGGGAATGAGCAGAAGGGGCTGAAGAAAGTCATGTGTATTATACTCCCTGGATCTGATTCTCTCCCTCCTCCTCAAATCCCCAAGATCTGAATAACTGCCAGTAAAGTCAATAATTGGGCCAGATCCCCTGCTGGTATCGACGGGCTCTGCTCCAGTGATTTCAGAAATGAACAGTTGGAGGCAGGAAGGGGCACATTACATTTCAAAAAACTCTGATTCAGCGAAGGATGTAGGGATACTCATATTTTTAAGCATGTGAGTAATCTCCACCCAATGCAGCAAAACATTTGCACACCTGGCATAAAATTTGCAAAAGTGCCTAAGTGACTTAGGGCCCAGATCCTCACAGGGACTTAGACACTTAACTTACATTGAAATCACTGGAAGTCAGGAATACCTTTGAGGATCTGGGCTTCAGAAACCTAGGTCCCATTTTCAAAAGAGACTTGGGGTCTCCTTAGGCTTCAGAGCCCAAGCTGCAACTTCAAAGCACAGTCCAGGCAGCTATTCTTAGAGCACTAGCATGAGCCTTGCTGGCCCAGGTTTATCAAATCAAGCTGGAAGGCTCGCTTTCGTAGGCTGTGTAAATGTACCCTTGGGAACTTCAGAGCCAAAGTCTCTTGGGTGCGTCTCAAAATTGCACCCATGTTTAATTTTTAGCATATATTTAAATCCTATTGAATAGAGAGAGACTTAAGCACATGCTAGTGCTTTGCTGAGTAAAGGTGAGGTTATATGCTTAAAATTGTGCACATGCTTAAGAGCTTGGTTGAGTCTATGGGAATCTAAGGTGCTTCAGAGAGAATCCAATGGGTATAACATGCACATTTTGGTGTCTGGAAGAAAGTATAAATTGCACCAATTTAAACTCATTCTAGATTCACTTCGATTCACCTCCATTTTGGGGCCAGGAAATCTGGAGATGAGTGCTGATGGTGCTGAGATGGGAGGATTAATATAAGCTTCCCAGTTTCCACTGGCAGACAGTAGGAAAACACAGACTGCTAAAGTAAGCAAAACATTTAAGTGTCAACCAACCAGCAGCATGAATATCCATTGTCTCTCTTCCCAGGGGGTACCACTGCTGAATTACATTGGTAAGCTTTCCATCCTTTCTCCCTCCAGTCATTGCGTCAATCATAAGTAAGTTCTGCATGTAGGACATAACATGTCTATCTGTGTGTATTTATTACGAGACAAAATATGTATAGTATGTGTGGATTGGTGTGAATTTTCACCATCAATGTGGGGGACTGACAGCACCTTTATGTGATGGTATCCCTTAATCTCTTATAGGCAATCAATAGGGTCCAATAGTAATATAAGAGATTTCTTTAGAAATCATTCTAAAAAAGCTATAGGGTCACATTATCAGCTGGTGTAAACTGGTGTAGCATCAATAAAGCTATATCAATTCACACCAGCTGACAATCTCTTTTATAGACTTTATTTATGAATGAGATCCTTTCTATAGGGCTTTTTTTAACCATCTTATAGCCACTGATAGCAAGGGATAGAATATAGTATGAGATTCTATAGGATGGTTCTAAAAGGCAAAATAAAAAAGGCCCCCATTCATTATTAAATTTCAGGGGACTTTCCCATACAGGTTAGGAGACTCAAGTGATATGTACATCTAAGTATCTGTGAATAAGCATATTTTATACAGTTAATAGGCTATATGTGCATATAGCATACAAAAAGTAACAGTTTGAAGCTAGAAAAAGGAAAAAAGTCATGCTAGCTATTGGAGCGAGGGGCGGTATGGAAAGTGTCTAGAGAGTGAGTTCACACAGTTAGTGGAATAATCTCCCATGGGACGTTGTTGAGACTCTTTCACTAGACGCGCTCAAGAGAAAATTGGATTTAAAGGTGAACTGTAAAGGTTTTGCTGAAAATTAAAAAAATTCACTCATAAGATCCCGAGAGGGGGAAACAGTCTATAGCCGCTGTTTAAATATGTCATTAGTGCTGGATTTTAGCAAATCTGAGACAGTTACCAGCTCTTTAAGATCCTGAAGCATTTGATCAGCAGAGGTCTTGTTTCCTCCACTGGAGGGAGTGACATTTCACAGCCACCAGAACCATAGCATGCAAGAGACCCCTTCCAGTTTTAAATCCTCATAACTTTCAGCCCAAAGGACAAAAAGAAATCGAGACACTTCTCACTCTTAAAATCTGCTCTCAGCTACGTGGACACAACTCAAATCAGGGCTTAAATGGGACTAATGTGGTGCATAGGCCTTATACAAGGCCATCCACTCAGACGTTGATTTCACCCAGTGTGTGCTGTTGCTGTGTTACAATACTGCATTTCCGCTCCAAGGTTTACATCAGTGTGACACTGGATAGGTCATTATCGTACTACAACCACTTGAAGAAGAGGGCAGCCAAAGTCAGCACTTGGAACAACCAGCTCAGAAAATTGGTCAGTTCCATGTAGGGTATGAGCGCCCAGACGCTTAGAACATCAGCCCTTGCCTTCTGCTATTCAATAGCAGAGAGCACTGTGCACCCACCTGGTGTCGCTCATCTCACACGAGGCTGGTCGAAACTGAGCCTAACAAAGCTATACCTGTAGTTACTGGGACTTTATGTGCAACTCCGTTGCGATGGCTACCAATACTTAGTAATATAGCACCACCCGATATTTGCTGTGAGAAGGCCTTTGTCATGCTGCTGGCCAAGCTGCATGAGAACAGTGACCTGCGTTTGTACGCAGACCTCTTCAACCACCTACCAGCTCACCTGTCTTCTAGACGCCCTGTATAGTCATTTATGCCACCACAGGACAGGATGGTGGAATCCACTTGGCGGAACGAGTGGTCAGCGAGGACAGTCATTAATCACTCTCTCGTCACTGACCCAACCATCTGTCCACCAGGTTTTGATCTGCCAAGGCACCTGTGGTCATCTCTGAACCGGTTTTGAACAGGACAGGGCGGCTGTGTGGCCAGTCTCTTTAAATGGGGTTTTTCTAATGACCCGCGATGCAGCTGTGGTCAACTTCAGACTATGTCACATAACCTTGGTGAATGGCCATTGATTTATTCCGACGGCAGGCTACCAGCTCTCCCCTGGCTGATGACGACGCCATCAAATGGCTGGGGACATTGAGCATACGCTGAGAGCGCTCTAAGTCAAACTCACTCTCTGCATATGAATTTTAAATAACCAACTCAATTTGGAAAATAATAAATTCCCCACTGCAGAATTCTAATCAGATCTAGCTCCAGTTACACAACAGGTTGCAAAAATCTCATTTTGGAAGCCTGTCTATAGATTCCTTCATCTTTATCCAGCCACCCTTCTTTCAGCCTATATTTATCATCAGCAGCATCTGTCTATCTAGACGCACGTGTGTGTCTGCCCATGTGTATTGTGGCACATGTGAGCCCTTAGAAGTATGGGAACTTCAAAATAGATGTGCCAGATGCTATGAGCACAGGGAATAGTCATAAACTTTTGTCTCTATAAATGTTGTCTATATCTTTAGGAGCAAGGGATTGTATTCTAGCTCCATGGTGGAGGGTTACCAAACTTCCTCCAGGAACTAAAATCAGTGGCGGGTGGGTTATTACTGCAAATCCCGGGACAAGTAAGTCAACTCCAGAGAAGTACGCCCCTGGGGGAGAATTGTACAAAGTGGCTCAGTGCGGGTTCAAGAGACTAATAAACAAAGAATGGTCTTTTGGTATAAAACGGGAGCCTGAATTGACCCAGAGGCCCCCCTCTGATCCTTGAATTGACATGAAACTGTAACTAAGAGGATTTGAAGGACTTTGGGAACCTACCAGGGTCTCCATGGGGAAGGTGAATGACAGCTGGTTAGCTTAGTATGCATGGAGACTGTTCATTTTTCTGATAGGTATTCTCTGTAATGCATGTGTCCTAAATAAATGTACTGTGCTTTGTGAAAGCTGGTAACACTCTCATAGCCCCTGGGGGAGAGTGAGAGAACTCTGGGAGAACAGCAGGTGCTAGACTAAGGTCAGACCTGCTGGGATAAGCACAGTGTGCAAGGGGAATGCACACCCAAACCTAGTCTGCACACCCCCCGCCCCACCCTCCCACACACAGAAAAGTGATGCCAGGATGCCTGAGATCTAACGGGGAGCCCTTGAGGAGACCAAGAAAGTTACTCTGACATGTATAATTAATTTTAAGCATTAAACAACAAGCGTTGCACCTGGATCAACCTCTGTGATTAAGTAGACTGGAGAAACTATTGTAAATCTCTCTTTTTAGCCATTCCATGATCTGACAAAATATTCAGGCTCTTCTCATTAAGTTTGATGTCTTATTATTCTAGTCATACATGGCCCTGGTAACAACAGTTCCACATTCAAGGCTGGGCTAAGTCCTGTCCCTTTGTTGGATCATATTAAAGACGTTCTGTATTAAAATCACAAATGAATTTGATTCCCCATAGTTTAAATTCCAGGGTATTACTAATTAAGAGGGAGGTCTCTTGGGTTTTGGCTGCTAATTGTGTTAGTACATCCTAAGACAGAGTCTGTTCTCAAAGCAATACTTTGTAACAACAACTACTCACACACAGAGAGACTCAAAGCAATACTTTGTAACAACAGAAACAGCACACAGAGACTCCCCACCCTTTTGTTGTATTTATCTCGCTTTGTTAACAATTGTGATTAAAATAGAGATAGAGGATGTATGTGGATGGATGCTTGGTGTGGATAATAAATGAATGATCAGGGAGGTGCCAGCCTAAGAATCCAGTGTCCAACGGCCGAAGAAGGCGTCAAGTGGAAACAACCAGAGGACCTCTGGAGGGCAGACTGGAATCCACCCAACAGCCTCAAGGATGGGAGAACCCAAGAACAAGATAACAATATCTGGCAGCACGGAGCCGTCAGGAATGTACCATCTGCTGATTGATTCAGCAACAGCATGATGAAGCAATTCCCATAGACTGGCATAGGAAGAAATTCCTACAAAAATGGACTCTAGAAAGTGAGAACTTTGGGGTCTGATTCTGCAAACCAACTTCCAGGAGCATCAGATGAGCATCTGACAAGGCCCTGCTCCCTCCTCGTGTCCAGATCACCTGGCCAGTGGCTTGGCACAAGCAACTCTAAGGATGGTAACTATGATAACCTTGCAGAACCTGTGTGTGTGTGTGTAAATATGAGATTGAATGGAATGTTATAGCTATAACTAACTGCTTACTATGATTCTTTCTGGATTCACAACAAATGTGGTATTTTGCCTTATTCCCTTTAATAAGATCCTGCAGGTTTTTATTTTATTGGTATAATACCTTCCCTAATCCTGTAACAGCCCAAGCAACTGCAAGAAGTATAAAGCACCATCTGCTCCCAGTGAAGCTAATGGGAGTTGCGGATATTTAGCACCTCTTAAAATATAGCCCATAAGAGAGAAGTGTGTTCAGTATCCTGCAGGATCAGGCCTTCTGTACATAGGTGTGTGCTGATAAGATACAAGGCTGGAGATATGGGGGGAAAAGCACACTGAGTGGTGGCAAATGCTAAAGATTTGCTGGAGTGCAGACTGAATGGGGAGCAGCTGTAAAGGACTAATAGTCTTTTCCACATCTGAATTTGGGATATAAATAAGCACTCAGATGCTCAGATAAGGTCAGTGAGTCTGCAGGTTGCCAACCAGAAAGGGGAAGAATGGAGGGAGGTGACTGGAAACAGGGGAAGGAATCAATCAAATAGATTTTAATTATTTTGCATGTACCTTTCTTGTGATTAGAGATAGAGACCACTGGAACCACTCAGGGAAGATAAACCATGCATAGAGGGCTGTGCAGGAGAAGGTACAGCTTCAAAGGACATGAATAAGCTCCCTTCTCCTTTGATATTATCACCTTGTAGACAGAACAAAATTAATTCCTAGATAGGAAGGTTGGTTATATAGTTAAGATGCTGCACTGGGGCTCATGAGATCTAGGTTTAGTTCTCAGTTCTGGTACAGACAACCTGTGTGACCCTGAACAATTCACTTACTCTCTCTGTGCCTCTGTTTCCTCATCTGTAAAAGGGGGATAATAATCCTCGCTTTGCCTGTTTACTTCAGGACAGGGCCTGTCTCTTACTACATATCTGCTCAGCACCTAGCACAATGGGGTCCTGGTCCATGACTAGAGCTCAGAGGGGCTACTGCAGTATAAACAACAATGGTCATACACTGGTGGAGAATTTGACAAATACTTTTACAGGTGGGAGAGGGCACAAAACAAAGCGTAGCCAGCCCCTATGAAGAGAATAGGTTTCTGCCCTTTCTCATTCCTAACCTGTTGATTAACTTTGCACTGTGAATGGATTGATGCTCATGCTGCTTCGTATTTTTGTCAAAGGCCTTTGTCACAAAACTGCTGTATCAAATATTTAAGGTCCTGTATGCTCTGTGAGTTATAGCAGGGGAGATGGGGCTACACTGACCTTTTCAATATTCTGTATTGTGACTAGCTTTAGCCATTCCATCCATTCCACTGTTTTACAGCCTCAGTGAGCTGCAGAGACTGGGCAGACTAGCCACCCCAATCAAAATACGAAATGACGAAAGGTCAGAATAGTAAAGTACACTAGTATATTTCAGGGGATACACTAAAGCATTAAAATTCTGATACAACATCTTTGTGCCAGAGTCTGTAATGAGAAAAAGAAAATGGCAGCACATGAATTCATAGTGGAACCAGAAACGTAGACACAAACAGGAGTGAACACGCACACATTTGCACATGCATGTGTGCACAAACACAGATATGCACACACACGTACATGGATGCACACAAACGTGAACACACACCCACTTGAAACAACAGAACACACCCATTTGTTATGATTGTAAGAGTGATTCCCGCTCCCTCCCACACTCTCTCACCACCTCTCTCCCCCGGTCCTTTATAGGCTTGGCCCAAATTCTCAGAAGTATTTAGGTGTCTAACTTGCATTGTGATCAATGGGAATTAAGGACCTAAATAACTTTAAGGATCTGGGCATTTGTCCCTGTCCCAACACTTAGTGACTGGTAAAGTTGCATGAAACACAGCTGCTGAAGTACACAGATGGACAGTAAAAAAATATTTTGGTTCATTTCCAGCAGGGCTCCCACCTCCCCAGTCTCTCCTGAGTTGGGCTGTTTTTTCCACATACCTTTTTCCGTGGAAACCACAGGCGAGATGTCATCTTAAGGTAGCTACACCAACTTACACCAGCTGAGGATCTAACCCCATAAAATCAGCCCATGATTACTTGACATTCAGCTGACATAGGCTCCAAACTTGGCTAAGACTGGCTGAAAACGTTTCCAACCTTTTTGACTAGCCTGGGATATGGTTCAGGTTGGTAGCAAATCCCCAAAGCAATTTACACCAGTACATCATTGACGTTACTCCTGATTTACACGGGTGTAAGTGAGCAGGGAATCAGGCCCTGTGCATTTGGTTTACTGTAACATTTTTTGTTCCAGCTGCATTGTTAGCCAGTTTGCTCAGAAGAATTAACAATAGAACAAAAAAAAAAAATCACCAAAAATTGTTAAGAAAAGAAGAAAAAAAGTAATGAGATCAAAGTTCCTTGCTTCTGCTACAGACTTCCTGTGTGAGCTCAGACAAGTCATGTAATTTCTCTCTCAATTCCCCATCTGTAAGAGGGGCATAATAATACTTTCTTCAGTCCACCCTCATTTCACCTTTCTTTTCTATGCTCTTCAGGGTAGTGATGGCCCCTGACTAGGTGACTATTTGCCTAGTACAATGGAGTCTCAGTCTATGTTGTGGCCTCAAGATGCTTCTGTAGTACAAATAAATAATAAGAAACTCAACATTTATTTGGGGAAAAAAGCTGCTTTCCAATATCTTTCACAAGTTAATAACCAGAACTCAAGATAAGCTTGAGAACTGATACAGACGCACACACAAAGAGACTAATCTTGGCAAATTAGATGATAAACTGTAACGTTAACTATATTTTTTAGATGCCATTTTAGATTATTCTGATTAAGGACAACATTTTTTTAGCCTGATACATTTGCAAGGTTTTCCCAGTCTGAAAGCCCCTATTGAAACTACCACAAAGTGAGAATGCATGAATGAGAAGATAACTTTGATCAGAATTTTATTGATTTTCTTTGCATGTCTGTGAAGCTGGTCTTGATTCAAGTACCTATGTTTTAGGGATAATTTTTGAAGGCTTTACGCCAAGCAGTTTTAAATTACATCTGAGCCAAACGCTACAAATTTCATTTCAGAATCGGGGATGTTGCTGATACCAGAAGATCTTATTAGCAATAAAAGAATATTACCTATAATTGAATAGCTCCTCAATTAATAAGTGGGGTGGGAGAGCCACCAAATACAAGCAGTTCCCACAGCAGGAGACATCTGAATGATCAATGAGCCCATCAGCCTACTTCTACCCAAACAAATATAACAAGATAAAATATGGATATAACAAGATAAAATATGCTAAACTGAAAGAGGTAAATATTAGTTTTATCAAAAATGGATGAGAAAAGTTTAACAATTAAAAAAATTTGGTACCTTTCAATAAATAATTTATATTTGCAATACAACCAAAGTTAGATTGAGGGCATAAATTAACAGGGCCAAATTATTGTTATTTGTATTACGGTAGCACCTAGAGCACCCGTTGTGCTAGACACTATACAGACATAGTAAGAGAGAGTCCCTGGCATGAAGAGTTTCGGTTTAAATAGACAATGGGTGGGAGGAGAATCAGAGGCATGGAGTGGGAAAGTGACTTGCCCGACGTCACAGAGCAGGTCAGTAGCAGATCCAGAAATAGAATGTAGTCTTCTCAGCCTCCTTCCAGTTCCCTATCCACGGAACTACATGGCATCTTCTTTGCCTGTGATGACTTGTGCACGATAAAGTGGTGGCCCAGAGAATTTCCATTGAAGTCAGTGGTATTTCTGAGGTGTGAATGTCAACTGAATGAGAGGAAAACCTGGATTTAAGGCTATGTCTACACTATGCACCTTTTAGTGACACAGCTGTGCCACTGTAGCCATGCTGTTAAAAGGTGTGCAGTGTAGCCAGGCAGGAGAGAGCTCTCCCACCAACAGAAAACTTGCACCCCCAACAAGCGGTTGTCATTCCGGTGTAGACAAAGCCTAAGTCACATGTTTTTGGTTGCAAAGACAAAATATTCATTATTTGGAGAAATATATCTGTGGGGGTAAAACAAAATGTCAGCTTTCACCTGTTGAAGCTAAATAGGCATGTTGTTTTCATGAATAGTGTGTAATTGGGTAATTCTGATTACAAATAAGAATCTTCTTCTTCTTCTAAAACAGGTTTAAGTTTGTACAAGGTAATGAAGCAGGGCTCTAAAGATCAGTTATGGAACAAATTGCATTAAGGGAAAGCAGGCAGTTGGCTATTCTGATTTCTGTGGTTGGAAAAGTTCTCTACCACCCCTTCCCCATTGCTGCTAGATTATTATGTTTTTCGTTCTATGAAAAGACAAAAATTAAGTGATTAAGGGGAAAAAATTACAATCAACTTCCATTCATCTGCCACCCAAAAACTGATGCTGTTTCATCCCAAGTTTTGTTAAACCCCTTTCAATAAATAACATGGAGACAGAAATGGGAAGGATGTTGCTATGTAACTTACAGTTTTGAAATGTACTAGGCACAATGACCTTCGCCTCTGGAGATTATGTGCAAACCATTTATATGCACAGCTGTACAAATTGCCAGAGTTTAATGTTAAATTCCATGGAAAATCATGTTTGCTGCTCTGCATTTGAGGGAAGGACAAGGTTTAAATATTTAATAGGTTTCCTTACTGTGCAAGCACATTCACTATTGCATTAGTGGCTAGGCCAGCACAGAGCCCTCTTTCAGGAGTTTGCCTTTCAGCATCTGACAGACTTGCCTATAACTAGAACATAATGATACAAGTTTATCAAATCACAGACAACAGGGGCAGGAAATACAACCAAGGTGGTCCAGACAGTTGCCGCCTACCACCAGTGTTCTGCGGGACTACATCCAACAGCATACCTTCCCACTAATATGTAATCCAGCCTGCTGCTGAATCTCTGCAGAGATGGTAATTCATCCACCTCCATCAGGAGTCTACTCCGCTGACCGTTTGATCTTAGTGGCTGAAAATGACCCCAAGTTCAGTGGCTCACACAAGGGCTCATGTACCATCTATGCATTATTTATGTATTTATTTGTATTACAGTAACAACTAGAGACCGCAGACAAGATCAGGGCCCCATTCTGCCGACCACTGTACATGCACATTGAGAAAGACCATCTTACCCTGAAGGGTTTACAGGGAGAGATCAGGGACTTTAAAAGTCAGGGGAAATTATAATTAGTTGAATTCATTAAAATCCTGCCCTTGTATTCACCCACAAGAGCTCTTGATAGCCCTCAGAAAGCAAGACATCCTAATATTGTAACATGGTGCAATATTCTATAGACATGCCCAGGTAGCAGACGGACAGATAACCCCCTGATGACAGAAGCTGGAACTTCATGTCATGCCTACTGCTGTCCAAAAAGAGTTCTTTTGCAAGACGAACCAACCACGCCAAATGAAGCACAGAACTCATACCACTTTAGCTGTGATTGCATCAGGTCTCTCAAACTAAGGGTCTTGTCCCACTTCCAAATAAAGAAAATGGAAAGAATTCTATCGATTTCAATGGAAGTTGGATGGAACCCAGCACAGCTCAGGTCCTGGTCAGTAACTGGCTGTGCATATCTGCTTGTGGTAATTGCACACACAGATAACAAGCTGGATGGATTTCAGTCAAAGTATAAGATAAGAAGATGGAGAAAACTAGTTACAGGGTTAATGCGTGTGACATTAACCCTGTAACTTGTGTGTTTACTAATAAACAGTAAACAGTCTGACCCAAGATATTTTTTACTGAACAACTGAATTATACCAACAAGGAAAGTCCCACAGAACCTAAAACATTTTATTACTGTGAACTAGTCTGAAAAAATAAATCATTCACTGGGAAGAGATTAAATCACCAAGTCCAACAGTGAGGCGGAAGGGAGTTGGGGGCTTTCACCCAAACATTTTTAGAAACATGGAGATCTAAATATTAGGAGAATTGCTCAGATTTTTCATGTAATGAGGACTATTATATCTCACCACTTGAAAAAAGGTAACATTTTCAAAAGAGCATAAATGAGCTAGAAGTTTAAAGACCACATTCAAAAGTTCAAAAGGGTTTGTCTACACTGGGCCAATGCATCCAATGAAGTGAGCTGTAGCTCACGAAAGCTTATGCTCAAATAAATTGGTTAGTCTCTAAGGTGCCACAAGTACTCCTTTTCTTTTTGCGAATACAGACTAACACGGCTGCTACTCTGAAATCTAGGAAAGTTAATCTTAGATAACTAACACTGTGAATGTGAAGTGGATTATTTAATCCTCATTAAAGCCCCGTGTGAGGATTTAAATTAAATTAAATTAAATTAAATTAAAGTGGCCATAATTCAGTTTATTTGAATTCCCTTTGGAAATTAATTAAGCTAAACTGAATTACAGCCACATTAACTTTGAACGAGGGTGTTCACACATGGGTTTAATGTGGTTTAACTAATCCATCAAATTCACATCTTAAATTAATTTGGATTAATTTTCCTGGGTGGCCCTATGTAGACAAACCTTTAAGCACGTACGGGCCAGATTTTTAAAGGTATTTACGCATCTAACTCCTATTGAAGTCAATGGGAATTAGGCACCTTAATACCTTTAAACAATTGGGCCCTTCCAAGCACAAGTCGTATTGACTTTTAATTTTTGACTCTTAATGATTTCAATGGGAGTTAGGTGCTTAAGTGCTTTTGAAAATCTCACTCTGTGGCTTAGAGGCCTAAATACCATTTAAAATCTAGACCTTACGTGCTTTTGAAAATGTTACCCCAAAGCTAGAATTATTGTTGTTATTGTATTGCAGTAGCATGTAAGGGCCCCAGTCAAGGATCAAGCCCCCTGGTGCTAGGTGCTGTACAGACAAATGAAAAGGATGTCCCTGACCAGAGGATTTTACAATCTAATTACAAGATGAGATAAAATAGGTATCCAATTCTCCCACCTAAGGTAATTCCCATTGAGAAAACCACATGGGCAGCAGTCATTTTTGTGTTAGAACACACAAATGGCCCTCTAAGTACCAGTCTCCACAAAGGTGGAATGTCTCGTCTCCCACCTAACCTGTAAAAGCCATCAGCCAGCACCTGTAACCCAGCATACACACGAAGATCTAAGTGGTGAGTTCTTCCATGGTGACCACCCTCTTCTGACGACATTCGAATGCCTGATGGCTGATCTGTACAATGCTAGCCTAACTCCTGTTCTCACCCACCCCTATCTCCAAGCTCTACACTGTCAACACGAATCAGGTGCCAGCACCGGAACAAACGCGAACATTTGAAAGCAGCTTCCCCTTTTTTATTCTTCTTTTATTTCTCAATATTTTTTTCAATTTACCACGGGCCCTAATTTCCCTATCAGTGCTGAGGCTTTAAGCATATTGATTTAGACTCCTCTCTGATATCTGCCACAGAGAAGCACTAAACAGATCAAGAAAAATGCTAACGCGATTCCCAAAAGCCAAATCAACAAAAAGATTCTCAGTGGGGGAAAAAAAGCTAGAGACAGAGGGGGGAGAATGAGAGAGAGAGACAGGAATACAATCCAGCAAGAGCGCAATGCCTCTGCACTGACTAGCTCCACTCCACAACCACATTAAGCAAAGAATTTGTCTGTAGGACCATCTGACCTGTGTGTGTGTGTGTGTGTGTGTGTGTGTGTAATTTCAGTGCAAGCTATCACTGGAGAAATACCTTTTTTTAAAAAAAATAAGCCATTTGAAAAAAAAAAAACCCAGCTAGTTACAGAGCCTAAGTGAATAAGGAAATTAATGTGCACTGGCAAAATTTTTAGTGGGTGCAATTTATCCCTGTGCAGAGGGTGAATACAAGACGGAGGAACCACTTATCTTGAGCCCTGTTTTGAAGAAATAAGCAAGACTTAAACTGTGCACTGGCCCCTCTGCATAGGACAGAGAATTGAACTTCAATTGCTGTTTTGAAAAAGAAGGAAATTAGAGTGTGCATTAAATACAAGACACTAAACTGAAATGATAAGGGTGAAACTGGAAACTAAATTGAGAAGAATGAGGAAGTTCTGAGCTGAATGCATACAGAGCCTCACTGTGGACCTGATTCAGGAAAGCACTTAAGCTGGTACTTGACATTTAAGCACATGCTTAAGTCCTATTGACTTTGATGTCATTTAAGCACATGCTTAAGGGCCATCTTGAATAAAGATATTTCCCTGAATCAGGACTAGAGCTGCTTGGGAATTTTTCAATTTAACATTTTGTTATTGGAAAATGCCAGTTCATCAAAACTGAAGCTTCAAAAGGGATTTAAGCACTTAGGAACCTAAATCCCATTGACTGTCAATGGGATTTAGGCTCTTGAGTGCTTAAATTCGTTTTGAAAATAACACTTAGACATTGCAACTCTGGGCCAGATGATGATAACCTTACTGCTAATAGTACCTTACTCCAGAAATATTCACATCATCTTCAGTGGAATGACTTGGTGCAAAGTACTATTCAGTGTGAACAGGGATCTCACCATGTAGCCCTCTGTGATCACTCACTCTGGAATCACTTACACTACTTATACAGTCAGGCACAACTCAGCATGAGAAAGGATGGCCGAATTGGGCCTGGAGTATATGTCATGTTCCAGGCACTTCACAAACATCATCTAATTAATGTGAACGATACACTGCCATTGCTAAACATAGTTTGAGACACCCTTAATCACCTGATCGCTGATCAGATAGATATTTTGTAGCTATTACAGTCTAAGTCACTCGGCCATTTGAGATCTTTATTTTATTGTTATTATTCTCAGATGGAAGATTCTAGGGTGAGATCTTCAGCCAGTGTAAACAAGCATAATTCCCTTAATGTCAGTGCAGTTACACCAATTTACAACAGGTTAAAGATTTGGTCCTAACCTTGCAATATTGCCCAGAGAAGCACTGTGATTTGAGAAGGTTTCTTTTCAGCTGACTCCCATGAGAATGTATTGAGGAAAGCTTTGGCAAATACTTGCTATGCTCTGTGCTACCCGTTTAGACCCTGGTGATATCAGTGGACACTGGTTCTGCCACACCAGCTGGGGGCAATGTGAGGAAGTTAGATTATTAATAAACTCACATAACAGATGGGAAAATGTAGTCAGCCATTTATTATTGATCCAATTTTGCCCTATATCTTTCTAACCAGAGGAAATTTCCAATGTGGAGAACCTTATATTGAGCTCTCCATCCACTTACGTAATCACATTTCTTTTTGTAACCTATTTATATTGAAGACTCCCCCTATACTGAACACAACTTAATGGTATTATATTCTGAGGCACAAGCACAGCTGAAATATTAACTTTATTAGTTCCCTGACTCTACCTGTCAGGAGTTCTGGCTGCAGCCTGACAGAAGGTAGACACATACGAGGAAATGAGGTTAAAAACAAACAGTGTTTGGAAGAAGTTACAGAAGGCAAAAATGCTCCCATATGTAAGATAAAACCAGGTATTGCTTTTTTTGTGGATGTCTGGTTTTCTATAGGCTTCTCCGTCAACATACAAAGAAAACAAACAAACAAAAAAACCACCCAACCAAACCACAGTACATGTGATCTCTGGATAGAAACTGTATTTGTAGCCTGGAAAAGAGAGCAGGAGGGACTGGACCTTTCTGACCTTTACTACAAAGATCTGGAGCTAATATAATTTTTGCAACATTTTGACAAGTTGATGAGAAATGCTGTGTTTGTGAAAAGGTTATAAAGGGGATCTGCTGGGTCCAAAGCACTCCCTCAGTGCCTGTGCCTAATCAGATTAATCTTCTGGCTATAAGACATCAACCTTGTGGTGCTGATTCTTCATGTAGACTGGTTTCACATAAACATAACTACAGGAACTTCACTAGAGTTACTCCTGATTTAAATGCGAGTAGAATCAGGTCCTCTCTATTCAAAGAATTCTGTGTAGATACAACTTCCTCTTTTGCCATAACTGCTGGTTCTCTAGCTGACCTCTGCTGTACATCATCATTTTCAACACAAGAGAGATATGTGGTTGGTGCCTGTGAGTTAAAATAGAGGAGCGAGTGCAAGTTTACAGAGTGGCACTATCCAAGGTGCTGAAAATATTGCTCATCTGAAATTCAGACATGTAGTAGGGAAGTGTCATAGATCTCTATCAAGCTTTCTTACAACTACAATATTCTCCTGCTGAAGTGAAGAAACAGATTGACAGAGCCAGAAGAACACCCAGAAGTCACCTACAACAGGACAGGCCCAACAAAGAAAGTAACAGAACTAGCCATCACCTTCAGCCACCAATTAAAACCTCTCCAATGCATCATCAAGGATCTACAACCTATCCTGAAGGACGATCTCTCACTCTCACAGATCTTGGGAGACAGGCTGGTCCTTGCTTACAGACAGCCCCCCAACCTGAAGCAAATACTCACCAGCAACCACACACCACACAACAAAAACACTAACCCAGGAACCTATCCTTGCAACAAAGCCCTTTGCCAACTCTGTCCATATATCTATTCAGGGGACACCATCATAGGGCCTAATCACATCAGCCACACAATCAGAGGCTCGTTCACCTGCACATCTAACAATGTGATATATGCCATCATGTGCCAGCAATGCCCCTCTGCCATGTACATTGGTCAAACTGGACAGTCTCTACATAAAAGAATAAATGGACACAAATCAGACATCAAGAATTATAACATTCAAAAAACAGTCAGAGAACACTTCAATCTACCTGGTCACTCATTTACAGACCTAAAAGTGGCAATACTACAAAAAAAACCTTCAAAAACAGACTCCAACGAGAAACTGTTGAATTGGAATTAATTTGCAAACTGGACACCATTAAATTAGGCTTGAATAAAGACTGGGAGTGGATGGGTCATTACACAAAGTAAAACTATTTCCCCATGCTTATTTTTCCCCCTACTGTTACTCACACCTTCTTGTCAACTGTAAGAAGAGGGCCATCCTGATTATCACTACAAAAGGTATTTTTCTCCTGCTGATAACAGCTCATCTTAACTGATCATTCTCATTATAGTGGGTATGGCAACACTCATTTTTTCATGTTCTCTGTGTATGTGTGTGTGTATATATATATATATATATATATCTTCCTACTGTATTTTCCACCGAATGCATCCGATTAGGTGGGTTTTAGCCCACGAAAGCTTATGCTCAAATAAATTTGTTAGTCTCTAAGGTGCCACAAGTACTCCTCGTTGTTTTTGTCATTTTACTGGGACTCTTTAGAAATCAGATAAGGTTGCATGCTGGGTCCTCAATGCTTCTTTTGAGGAAGTGCCCCATGTATTAAAATCTATGAACAATACAATATTTTAAATAAAAATACTATAATAATCAATGGGATAAAGTGCCACATTCTGGGAATCCCTTCCAAACATACAGACTGTGACATTGTTTGGTCACAGAGACCTCTTTGGGACTGTCACCCGATGTGCTGAAACTACCTCTGAGGCCATTTTGTCTGCCAGTTTGGGACTCCAGAACCCTGTCTTGTTGAGCCAGACATGCAAGCCTGCTGCAACACAGACCCAGGGTCTGAACCACATCCCCAAAGCTGCAGACTTAACTGAAAACAGCTTAGCAAGTACTCCTGTCTCCAGCACCCAGATGCCCAGTTCCTAATGGGATCCAAACCCCAAATAAATCCTTTTTATTCTGTATAAAGCTTATACAGGGTAAACTCATAAATTGTCCACCCTCTATAACACTGATAGAGAGATATGCACAGCTGTTTGCTCCCCCAGGTATTAATCACTTACTCTGGGTTAATTAATAAACAAAAGTGATTTTATTAAGTATAAAAAGTAGAATTTAAGTGGTTTCAAGTAATAACAGACAGAACAAAGTAAGTTACCAAGCAAAATAAAACAAAACACACAAGTCTAAGCCTAAGAAAAAGAGAAACTGAATACAGGTAAATCTCACCCTTAGAGATGTTCCAATAAGCTTCTTTCACAGACTGGGCTCCTTCGTAGTCTGGGCCCAATCCTTTCCCCAGTACAGACCTTGTTAGTTCCAGCAGGCATCTTAGGTGAAAAGCAGGGGATTCCACATGACTGGGTCCCCTTTGTTCGGTTCCACCCCCTTTTATACCTTTGGCACAAGGTGGGAATCCTTTGTCTCTCTCTGGGTTCCCACCCCTCCTTCTAAATGGAAAAGCACCAGGTTAAAGATGGATTCCAGTATCACCTGTGACATGGTCACAAGTCACTGTAAGACTTCATTACCCACTTGCTGGCATTCAGGTATACAGGAAGGCTTACAAGTAAACAGAGCCATTTACAACCAATTCTCCTGGTTAATGGGAGCCATCAAGATTCCAAACCACCATTAATGGCGCACACTTTGCATAATTACAATAGGACCTCACAGTTATATTTCATATTCCTAGTTTTAGATACAAGAATGATACATTCATACAAATAGGATGACCACACTCAGTAGAGCATAAGCTTTGTAATTATACCTTACAAGAGACCTTTTGCATAAAGCATATTCCAGTTACATCATATCCACACTTATAAACATATTTTATCAAACATATGGAGTGCATCATCATAGACTTTCACCAGCTTGCAATTATTTAGAGATGCTAGAGAAAACCTAGAAGGTGAAAGAGCCAAGCAGAGAAGAGCACTCAAGTAGCGAACAGGAGAAGACCAGATTTGCCAACCTAATACTGAAACACATTTTCTTGCTTCATCTTTACTGTCATCCTTTCTTCTCCCTGCCCATGCAGCCCCATTCTTTCCTACCCCACAGAATCATGCCCCCAAAATATTCTCTAGTAAAATGGGCAAATTAAAAAACAACCACAAACAAACACACAAATGCATGATGCATACAGAACCATCATCACAAAGGAATCTGCTGGACCAGGCCCTCACACTCGCATGGAATCCTACTGACATCAGTGGGGCACATGGAGAATCTCACACCTGCATATTGCTTTGTCAAGTCACCTGCATGGGCATAAGAATCCACTTGTGCTGTTCTCTTAGCAGGATCAGGGCCTTCAATTTGTTTCTCTCTCCCTACCACCACCTGATCCCTTTGTCTTTCTCTTCCCTTTCCATTCCATATCTTCTTAAGCCCCAGTTCTGCAAACTGATCCAACAGGGTGGATCCCAATATCCCCAACTTCAGTGAGACTCCTTACAACTGCCAGGACCAGCCCACACAGATTAGATGACAAAGTTGGAGCTTTAGGGCTAGATCTACAATTGGATTCATCTGACCACCTCCATGCACTCTTGTGAAACCCCTTTAGCTTCAGCAGGTCTTTGCGCAGGCACAGGAGCACCCACACATTATAAATTGCTGAACGGGGGCCTTAAATTTTGCATTTTCAAGATACCATCTTTATGCAACGTTTTGCACAAAACATAGCATGATTGTTGGTAATTAGTAAACAATTACATTTGAAACCCTTATGCCAGGCACAATATATTTAGGAGTCTGTCTTAATACTAAAACACCACTGGCTCAAGTCCCCACCCAGAATTTCTGTGATCACTAAATACCTTCCTTGTGAGCCCTTACTAGGGAATCGTTCCCCACTTGCAAGTACTGAGTCTGTGTAAATGGGAAAAGAGAACACAGTATCAACTTGGGAAAATACAACAATCTATCTATATGAATAAGTTCAAGACTCCCCTGGGGCAATGTTGGCAGTTGTCCATTAACTCAGTTCCCTACCTGCCCTTAGGCAAATGTCTCTTCCATATCACTTCTCCCTTCCCATCCATTAAACCTTACTAAACATCAGTGTGTAGTTCAGTCCCAGAGTCCAGAGGTGCATACAGGCAAGCCTGTCTCAAGCCCTTTGGGAACTTCTGGCTGGTTGTGCCTCGAGGCTCCACCACATAATCGTGATTTCAGCTTTATTTACTGGCTGGGTAGCAGGGGGCCTTACTGCAGTTCGCTGAGCTTTGCTGTTGCCCTCTGCCACTTCAGCAAAGCACCCCATCAAGAAACTGCCTCTGTGCCACTCCCATTATAAAATCATTTGCAACAGCTCTTGTAGCGAGGTCATCAGCCTGCATTATCTGTTACTGCAAAGACCTCTCAACAGCACAGATTCCTCTAGGAAGGGAACCACTAACATATAGGACCTTTGAGCACAGTCCCTGCCAAAAGGGATGACCAAGGTAGAAGCCCTTTCCCTGTCAGTTCAGTTCCAACACCCAACCAGTTCTGAGTTTGTGTACAGTTATGGTGACTCCCAAAATGTCACTGATGTAATTATGGGTAACTCTCTTATGCAGGTGATGCAGCTCTGTGGCCATTCTTCCCCTTGTTTACCAACAGACAGGGGCAGAGAACAACTTACCCTCTAGGACCAACGAGAGAGAGAGAGAGAGAGAGAGAAAGAAAATTGTCCCCTATTCTCTTAAAAAACTAGGGACAATGACGATTAGGACAGTCTGGATTTTGTGCATTCCTATAGATAAGTTGGGAGCGAGCAATAATTTTCCTTCTATGTATGTGAAACTACTACTACAGTACAAGGCAAAATAAATAAATGAATAGTTTTGCTTATGCGTTTGAAGTGCCTGGAATAATGGAATCCGAGGTCCCAGTTCAGGAGAGAGCAGCCATGTTCAGGAAAGCTTAATTGCTCAAGGTACTTGAGTTGAAACATGCGCATTTACACCCCATCACTTTAGCACATGCTTAAAGTTAAGAAATTGCTTACGTGAATTAGGGTCTGATTTATCTTTCCCCCCACCCAGTATGAGAGCTTTTGGGCAAAGTCGATACCATTTCACAAATGCTTTTTCCCCCTAGTACTTCTTACTAGAGACTTCGTGCACCTTATTCAGTGAACATACCAGATGTTGTAATTTGCACCTGTTTGGTTAGTGTCAAAAAGGCCTTTTTATTTTTCGGCTAAGCAGAAGGAAAAGTGTCTTCAGTGCTTTTTAAGAGTTCCATTAACTTTTTGCACTTCCCATTAACTCATCTAGCAAGACTGTCCTAAAGAGGCAGAAATACATCAATGATATGCAATGGAGGAAGTAAATCAACATTGTAGGCCAGATCCTTAGCTGGTATAAATTGTATAGGGAAATGTAGTTCATACCAGCTGAGTATCTGCCACAGGAAGAATTTTCCATGGGATTTAGCCGTAAAAGATTGTCTTGCAAAGCAGAGCGTAGAGCTCAGCACACTTATCATCATGACCCTACCATTTAATTGGTTCTCAGAGCAAACCAAGATCTGTGTCCTTGCGAAGGCCCTCTCCAATAATGACTCAGCTGTGCCATACAGTGTAGGGCAAAATGGGAACCAAGCTAATCATAAAAGCAAATATTTGCCAAATATTTTATTTGGAAATATTTGCAAAATTCATCAAGAAAATGATTACATGAATTTGTTCTCAGGTTAGTCGCCCAGCTCTACACATTGAGTGGAACTAGAATTAAAAGGCAGATTTTCAAAAGAGCTCAACACCTACATATGAAACCTGATTTTCAAGAGCTCAGCTCCCATTTAAGCACCTAAATGTAGTGACCAGCTTTTCCAAAGTGCTTAGCACCCAGCAGCACCCACTGAAAGCACTTTGGAAAAGCAAGCTATTAATGAAATTTTGGGGATGTTCTTTTTCCCCCCTGCAAGCTAATTAGTTTCACTGATATCAATAAACAATGGATCATTCCACCCCTTCTCTGAACATAATTAAACATGAGAGCTGAATTTGAAACCCATCCAGGGGCCCTCAGAACTGCTGTATATTTATTTGCTAGAAATGTTCTCACAGCTTTCCAGCAGAGATCTAAGCAGCAAGATGTCTGAATCGAGAATCAGCTCCTCTCTCAAAGGCGGTGAAGAGCCTCACAGGAATTAGGTGACCCCAGTGACTAATTCCCCTACTGCAAACCTTTTGGAAGGATGCCTGTGATTACACTGATGGGGGTGCAATCAAGGTGGTTTGATTAAAATGAAGGGGAAAGAACTTCCCCTATTCAAAAATAGAGACTATCAAATACTAATTAAATCAGAGCTAGCCATTAAAAAAGGATGCATGGCCCATGCAGCGGCATTGAAACACAGATTCCCAGTTTATGACCCACATGCCTGTGGTGAAATTCGTCCCTTTCCAGAGGAGCCAGAACAAGGCCAATTCAGCACTTCAACCCTCAAAATCAGGCTGAATTGAGATGGCAGAGGTGCATGGAACTTGTGCTGGCTCTCTGCCAATGGTAAAATTTCACCCATAGAATATACATATCCCTGCGATAAACCATTGTTTTCAGAGAGAGTCCCATGCTTTTGACTTTGAATTTTTGTTCCTGTTTCAGTTCTATTATTTGTTCAGCCCTGTTGCTATTGGCTAAATATTTAAAGATTTTTTTAGCTTTTTTTTTTTTATCAATATGTAATATTTTTGACCCGAGCCTGCAAGGCATTGAGCACTTCCAGAAAGATGCATAATATCAGCTCCCACTGAGTTCAATAAGAAGACACAGACCTTGCCACATCCAACAGAAGATCTAGGAACAGAATCCAGGTTTCCGAGCATTTAGTCCTATTCCTTCACCATAACACTAGCAAAGGGACTGAAAGTTATTTGCCAGTGGAAGAGATCCCTACAGACACATTCCCATTTTGAAAGGTCTAGTGGTACTGATGAACTGATATAATTACTCCCCTCCTTGACACAGGGAAGATGCCAGAGAAGTTACAAGGTTTGACACAATGTATATAAGCTTCACCTTGCAGATAGCATACAGTCTAACTCCTCTGCTGTGTCACTGAGTCAAGCTAATGAGAAAACTCCTGAGGTTTTTCTAAAAGTCACAAAAAGGAAATAGAGGACACGCATCAGGGCTGGATTATTTATTGGAAACAAATAGGTAAACGACCTTGGGCCACCAGAAGCCCAGGCCCCTTATAGGCCTAATGTTACATGTATTACTTCATTTCCAGACATGTGCTCTCTGGGCATTTAAACTCTGCCACATGAACTTGCATTTGCTTTCAGGTTGTCTTCTCCCCTTTCTGTACCGGATAAAGGGAATTGGAACTAGTTACTGTGTAGTTGTGGTGAAATCAACCAGATAAAACAAAAATGTACCACCATGCTGCCTAAATAGAGCATGAGGATTCAAGAGAGACCTCAGGTGAAGAAAGCAAAGCAAGAGACTGACAATGTTATAGCTCATGAAAGCTTCTCCTCAAATAAATTTGTTAGTCTCTAAGGCGCCACAAGTCCTCCTTTTCTTCTTATGGAAAGGTGGATCTACAGAGATGCTTTTCTCCTACCTGCCTGGTTTCCTAATGATTTGCAATTATGTTGATCCATCCCAGAGAGTTTGCACTTGCTCATCCTTCGCTTGGTTGCATGCATTTGTTCTCTCTCTCTGATTCAGAACAGGGTTTTTTATGTATAAAGATGGTTGCTTTTGGGGGGGTGGGAGTGTTGCTCTGACTATGTTAGCCCAGATACTAAAGAGATTAACAGGAGTGAATCAGAGAACGGAACCTGCTGCTGGGCTGTGAATAGGAAATGATCTGTGAGTAAATTCAACAAGCTGGGATGCAGTAAATAGGCAATTAACATTCATTTTGGCAAATCTGCACCTGTGAGCTGAAATGTGAAAAGAAGAGCCATAAAAGGGGAAACGGCTCTTAAACGAGGTCAGAGACAAAGAGGACCCATCACACATTCTTGGTCCTGTGTTTATCAGATTCCTGGCTGCATATCACCAGCCCGAAAGTATTGGTTTTATTTATGAAGGGCGGCAAGTGTGCGTGATGTTTTGCAAAAAAAAAAAAAAAAAAAAAAAAAAAAAGGGCAAAGTGGGGATTAAAATAAGAAATGTGGAATAAAACCCAGCTCTCCACACATTGTATCTTCATTTAACCCTTCTGGTGCTGGATTCCATCAGCCTGGTCTCTCTTCCTGAGTGCTTCATTCAACAGATACCCTGGTGAAATTAGTGCTGCAGTTAGGGCATGGCAGTTGCTCTGTCTGCTCATATTTCAGGGGCTGATTTTAAGAGCTGCTGAACACACATGCAAATCCCATTGACCTCACCTAGAGTTGTGAGTACTCAGCACTTCTGAAAAAAAATCAAGCCCATACTTGCTATCACTACGTACATGAGAAGTATAGAGCCTAAACTGAGGCAGGAAGGCTTAGTGCATAGACACCAGGCTAGGACTCAGAAGACATGGGTTCTAGTCTTAGCTCAACTGGTGGGTGACTTTGGGCAAGTCACTTCACCTCTGGGCTTCAGTTTCCCCATCTGTATAATGGGGATAATAATACTGACCTCTTTTCAAAAATGCTTTGAGACCTACTGATGAAAAAATGCTACTTTTAATGCTAGGTATTAATTATGCCAATGGAAAGACTTCCATTGACTTCATAAGCTTTCATTCATCTCCTAATTTAAAACAAAGAAAATATCTGCATAAATCCCTTGAGAGGGATCTTCACTGTTTCAAACTCCAAGCCTCTGAGCTTCTCCTCATCAGAGATCCTGATTTCATTGCAAACATCCCTAATAATAAATAAATAAATGTAAAAATAAAACAGAGAGAAGGTCAGGAACTAGCAAGTCTATCCGCAGAACTGTCTGTTAACAGGATGTGTCTCAAAGTTTGCCAAAAGGCCTTTAAAAGAACCTGCCTCACCTATTTTAGTTTCTCAAACAAAAGGATACAAATTAAATCACTTGCAACAAATCTGGCCAGTTTTTTTCCCTGCACCCACACCCCCCACTTTCAGATTCTTTGAGCCTGAAGTACCAAAATTCTAAATGCCAGCTGAATTGCAGAGATTCTTGTGCCCCAACAATAGCATTAGATTGATTTTCTGATTGTGCAAGAGAAGTAGTGGGGGAAAGAACTGATTTGATTTGTCTTGAAGGTTCTGGAAAAACATGGAATCAAAGAGCCTGTACTGCCAACTGATGTAATCAGAGCCCCTATCACTTAGAAGATCATTGCAATACTTAAGCTAATCAGCTGTGTCAAAGAAAAACATGTTTCATTACTTCCCAGGCCCTTGTGAGAAAACATATTTGCAAAACAAGAAAATGGCAGCAAAAGTGACCTAGAAAAAAGAGAGAGAGAGAGATGAAGACCATTTGGAAAAATGAAAGTAACAATTTAGGCCCGGGTGGTCCTGCAATGATCCCCATGCAGTGATCACCGAGGAATAGCTTCATTGTTGTGTGAAGATGTGGGGTTGCAGAGATCAAAGATCATCCTCCCTTTTGATAGACATTGTCCTGGACAGAACTGAACCGGAAATGGTGCTCTCATCCCACAAACATTTTCCAGATTTCAGAAATTTCCCATTATGTATTGGGAAGAAACTACACTTTCTTGATATACTAGGGATCGTCTGGTGCGTGGAGGCATGGTCACCTGGAAAGATTCACTGAGAGCACTCCACGCCTGGCTGAGAAAACAGGAAGGGGATTTTCAAAATTCCCAGAGAATTTAAAGAGCGGGTCTGATGGTTGGTCACCTGAGTGCAGGGCACTAGAGTTCAAAGTGATGACCAGAGTGGCTAGAACAGGCATTGTGGGACACTTCTGGAGGCCGATCAGAGCGCATTAGTAGACCAAGGTGTTCACACTGGTGCCGCGGCGCTCCAGCGAGGGCACACAAAATGTTATTCCACTCTCCAAGGTGGAGTACCAGGAGTGCTTTAGCCGCGGAGTCAGAGCACTATACATGCCTTGCCAGTGTGGATGGGTAGTGAGCTAGCCCGGGGCTCCTTTAATGTGCTCTAACTCGCAAGTGTAGCCAAGCCCTTAGAAATCTCTTTTGGCTGTGTGTTTTCTTCACAGTGTTAGAAAGCACCAAGATCCTTGAACTGTTAATTGACTCCATTTGAAACTGCAGCATTTGTGTGCGGGGGGGGCGGGGTGTGTGTGCAGTTGTGGATGGTAAATATGGAGAGTTTTGGTTTATTATTGTTTCAAACAAATATATAAATTAGTGCCTCTTGTCTTTCAGCCTGGGAGTGTTGAGTTCAGACTATGACTAGGTGAAAAGGAGTTGGGTGGGTGCTACTAGATTTACCAGAGTGATGGAAAAACCCCTTTTGCTAGCGCCTGTTTATGCACACTCCAAAAAATGAAACACACCATGCATTTCAGAACTACTGGCTGTCTTTATACAGCAGAGGCCCAGAGTGGAATTGCCGGGGATGCTACAGGACAGGATTAAAGTATATTGGCAGAGTTGTGGGCAGTCCCAGGACTGGAAGAAGCAAGGAAGCATACCTACTTGTAGAAATTGCAATAGATTTGGTTTAGAAGAATTCATTCGACTCCCTCAGGGAACAGATGGCCAGGATCCCCTGGGGGACTAACATGAAGGGGAAGGGAGTCCAGGAGAGCTGGCTGTATTTCAAGGAATCCCTGTTGAGGTTACAGGTACAAACCATCCCGATGAGTCGAAAGAATAGTAAATATGGCAGGCGACCAGCTTGGCTTAATGGTGAAATCCTAGCGGATCTTAAACATAAAAAAGAAGCTTACAAGAAGTGGAAGGTTGGACATATGACCAGGGAAGAGTATAAAAATATTGCTCGGGCATGTAGGAAAGATATCAGGAGGGCCAAATCGCACCTGGAGCTGCAGCTAGCAAGAGATGTCAAGAGTAACAAGAAGGGTTTCTTCAGGTATGTTGGCAACAAGAAGAAAGCCAAGGAAAGTGTGGGCCCCTTACTGAATGAGGGAGGCAACCTAGTGACAGAGGATGTGGAAAAAGCTAATGTACTCAATGCTTTTTTTGCCTCTGTTTTCACTAACAAGGTCAGCTCCCAGACTGCTGCGCTGGGCATCACAGAATGGGGAAGAGATGGCCAGCCCTCTGTGGAGATAGAGGTGGTTAGGGACTATTTAGAAAAGCTGGACGTGCACAAGTCCATGGGGCCGGACGAGTTGCATCCGAGAGTGCTGAAGGAATTGGCGGCTGTGATTGCAGAGCCCTTGGCCATTATCTTTGAAAACTCGTGGCGAACGGGGGAAGTCCCGGATGACTGGAAAAAGGCTAATGTAGTGCCAATCTTTAAAAAAGGGAAGAAGGAGGATCCTGGGAACTACAGGCCAGTCGGCCTCACCTCAGTCCCTGGAAAAATCATGGAGCAGGTCCTCAAAGAATCAATCCTGAAGCACTTACATGAGAGGAAAGTGATCAGGAACAGTCAGCATGGATTCACCAAGGGAAGGTCATGCCTGACTAATCTAATCGCCTTTTATGATGAGATTACTGGTTCTGTGGATGAAGGGAAAGCAGTGGATGTATTGTTTCTTGACTTTAGCAAAGCTTTTGACACGGTCTCCCACAGTATTCTTGTCAGCAAGGGCCGGTTTTGTTCAATATCTTCATAAATGATCTGGAGGATGGTGTGGATTGCACTCTCAGCAAATTTGCGGATGATACTAAACTGGGAGGAGTGGTAGATACGCTGGAGGGGAGAGATAGGATACAGAAGGACCTAGACAAATTGGAGGATTGGGCCAAAAGAAATCTGATGAGGTTCAATAAGGATAAGTGCAGGGTCCTGCACTTAGGATGGAAGAATCCAATGCACCGCTACAGACTAGGAACCGAATGGCTAGGCAGCAGTTCTGCAGAAAAGGACCTAGGGGTGACAGTGGACGAGAAGCTGGATATGAGTCAACAGTGTGCCCTTGTTGCCAAGAAGGCCAATGGCATTTTGGGATGTATAAGTAGGGGCATAGCGAGCAGATCGAGGGACGTGATCGTTCCCCTCTATTCGACACTGGTGAGGCCTCATCTGGAGTACTGTGTCCAGTTTTGGGCCCCACACTACAAGAAGGATGTGGATAAATTGGAGAGAGTCCAGCGAAGGGCAACAAAAATGATTAGGGGTCTAGAGCACATGACTTATGAGGAGAGGCTGAGGGAGCTGGGATTGTTTAGTCTGCAGAAGAGAAGAATGAGGGGGGATTTGATAGCTGCTTTCAACTACCTGAAAGGGGGTTCCAAAGAGGATGGATCTAGACTGTTCTCAATGGTAGCAGATGACAGAACGAGGAGTAATGGTCTCAAGTTGCAATGGGGGAGGTTTAGATTGGATATTAGGAAAAACTTTTTCACTAAGAGGGTGGTGAAACACTGGAATGCGTTACCTAGGGAGGTGGTAGAATCTCCTTCCTTAGAGGTTTTTAAGGTCAGGCTTGACAAAGCCCTGGCTGGGATGATTTAACTGGGAATTGGTCCTGCTTCGAGCAGGGGGTTGGACTAGATGACCTTCTGGGGTCCCTTCCAACCCTGATATTCTATGATTAGGCTTCCATTGGTTCCTCCTCGTCATTTATTTTTTAATTGGAGAACCAGCCTCCAGGAATCAGTGGACCAAAAGACCTGTTACATTGGGTTTAAATTTACTTCAGAACTAGAAGTCAAGTATTTTCCCTTAGAATGTCCCACAAATTGACAGTGCTCTACTGGGATTTAGGACAGGAACAGGAAGCGGTAGTGCAGGTCAGGGCTGAGGTGCACTGAGAGAGTTGCATGGAGAAGACGACTCTGCACGTACGTGCATCAAAAGCCTCAAATATGTTTGCTTGTCGAAATGTTCCAAAGAAAGTACAAAACGTGTCTAATCTGCAGTTCCTTCAGACAAGTCTCTGACCCTTTTAATCCAAGCAGTCCACATCACAACAGGGAGAGAGAGTGTGTGTGTGTGTGTCCTTTTAATCCAAGCAGTCCACACAACAGTGTGTGTGTGTGTGTGTGTGTGTGTGTAAGGGATGGCTTGGTATCTGTATGTGCTGAATTGTAGGGATTAGTTCTTGCAGCCACTAACAAAGAGAATGGGACTGAATCCTAAGAGGTCTTCTGTATGCTGCAACTGAATGATTTATTATTCAGTTAAAGCCTCTAAAGAGGGAAACAAGACCTCCTTGTCAACTCTGATTTATATTCTCTCATTTCGCAATTCAATGAGCGAATCAGGTGGGCATTGCTAGAAACTGCTTATGGATTTTGCCCAATGAGATATAATTGTATTTGTATTCAAAGTTTCATTTTTATTTCCTCTCCATTTTTGATCTTTTCCTTCTTTTCTTTTCTCGCCCAGAAAATCAAACTAAAAGGCTGGAGTAGGTCACTTGCTATTTTTGCCATTTTTCTTGTTTTTCTGTGGTGTGGCCCCATTGTGAAAGTTATTTTTTACTTAGCCCCTACATGATGCTAATTGCCATAGACTGAGAAACCTCCCGCACTGGAAGAGAATTAACATGTCACATGTAGGGTGAAATCCTGGCCCCACTAAAGTTAATGAGAACTTTGCCATTGACTTCAGTGGGGCCAGGATGTTAATGCTGGGTGTTTCCAACAAACAGGGGAATTAGAGAGAACGTTCAGGATAGCAAGAGGCATTACATTAGAGCTCATTAAAAAAAAAGTGGCCAAAATTGTTTTGGATCGAAGTAGGGGGTTTTTGGAAACAAATTTTGCTTGCTTAAAATTAATTTTTCAAAATGTTCTGGGTTTTATTTTTGTGGGTGTGTGAAAACCACATTAGAACTTTCAAAAGCAACACCATTTTTTAAATGTTCATTAAATGCAACCGGCAAAAATATCATTAACATGGATTTTTGTTCCCAGAAAACACTTTCCATTGTCTGACCAGCTCTACATTCAGTCTTCTTTGTCCCTTTCTTCTCTCCCAGTAGGGGAGTGAGCACACTCAGGTAATTACACAGCAGTTGCTAATCATGCCATGTTCATTGAATGTCTCTTAAAAGCTCTTCCAGAGTGAAATTCTATTTTAAGGGCTTGGTGCATAGGCAGTGTGCTTGTTCCCTTTGCACAGGGGTGAAGTTCACCCTCAGTGTTTGCACAGTTTCATAATCAAATTCACTTGTGAACAAAAAACTAGTTAAAATAAGGAGAAAAGCAGTACACTACAGTACAGTTGCAGAGATTCATCTGCCAATAAATACATCCTTCTAGCAAAAGGCTGCTTGTTGCTTCATTTATAGCAATGAACAGATGCAAAGCAGCATGTATCACAAGGACATCAGCATCATTATGAACATGTTCCATGGTGTGCAGAGGCCCAGTGAAACATATGAGACCAAGATACCCTCGCTATCATAGCAAGATAACCTCGCTATCTCTTCTTAGTCCTAGAGCCACCCCCGCACCACCAGACACGGATCTGATCAGGCCAGCACGTAGAGGTGAAATGAAGTCCATGCTGCAGCTCGCAGTAACCAGTTCTTCCCCCATGCTTAGGCATTAAGGCTTTTGACAGTGAAAGGAAACAGTTCTTTGAATTAGTGTGAATTATTTTGTCGGGGAATAGTGTAACTACCAGTAATTTTCAGATCAGTTTACATGACATTCCATTTATTTTATGCAGCCCCATGTTGCTATTCCGCTTGACTGCACAAATAATACGTGCCCTTAAAATTAAAACTTTTCATCTTGGCGTAGCTCATATTTCCTCTGGTTATATATTGAAATGTCTCCTTTTTATCAGCTGGTTTAACTCTGTTTCCCTCCAGCCCTGAGCTGCTGCAAAGACCTTTCTTTAAAAAGAAAAGAGGAGGAGAAGAAAGGTACATGCAGCGCCTAATGATATAGGGCCTGATGTTGAACCTTGGGTGTATTTTTGAATCCATACTTGTGTTGGTGTCTATATATCACCCCCATAGCATCTGAGCACCTCCCCAGTCACAAACCAATTTTATCTTTACAGTACCCTGATTTACAGATGGGGAGCTGAGGCACATGGTAAAATAAGTGACTGGCTCATAGCTACACAAGGAGCATATGGCGGAACTAAACCCTAAATTTCTGGGCAGTAGGGCAGTACTGTAGCCACTAAACTAACCTTCCTATCCACCCCAGTAGTTGATGAAATGACTTTCCCAAGGTCACACAACAGGGTCAGTGATTGAATCAGAAATGGATGGTTTCCTGGCACCCTGTCCAACTCCCTTGCTACTAGACCATGCTAGGCAGTAAAGTAACAGATGATTGGAAGCTGAATTAACGTCACTTAGAAGCCTAAATAATTGATAGCATCTATGTGCTGGGTAGACATCCAAGTGGCATTTTTTACACCTGTAATTATTTCCAGGCTGAACAATCTGGCCCATAATCTTTAAAAGGGGAGAAGTTGCGAAAAGCCTCTTCTATGAAAAAAGAGGAGAGACACAAGGTGGGTGAGGTAATCTCTTTTATTGGACCAACTGCTGTCCAATCTCAAAGATTTTGATTGAGAGCCAACTGAAGTCAATTGATAGACTTCTACTAACCCCCAGTGCTTCATAACAGGATTTGAGGCAGATAAGTATCATTTTCGTCATTTTACTGATAGAGGCACAGAGAAGCTAAGGGACTTGCCCAGGGTCACACATGGAATCAGTGGGAGACCTGGGAATAGACTCCAGGAATCTTAATTTACCACCCAGACACCACATAGATGGGCACAATGTAAACACAAAGACAGAGTGATTCCCAACACCTGATTCTCCTCAAGGACTAGTTTTGCTAGTGAAGCTCCGTTAAATGGAGTTAATCTTTACTTACATGGGTCCTCAATGAGACTCAAACCCTCTGACCTTTAGAACAATCACTGGCCACAAACCAAGGGGAATAAAAGAAGGAGCAGAACGAAAAGATCTTCTCACTTGTTGCTTCAGTGTGAATTGTTCATCCAGAAAATAAAACTGTTTTGCCAACGCTGAGTGCTTTTCCTGCTAGAAAGCACCGTACATGACAGTCACCTGATGTCACACTCACCCTGAGTCTCCAGACAGGGTATGAGCACAGTCTAAGGATGTCTCTAATGGAGAACCAAATTAGCACACAGAAAAAAACAAACAAGAGCTACTCATTATGAATTGTTAATAGCCTGTTTACTGCCGAAGCTGTCATGGAAAACAAGAGAGTCTGCTAAGTCAATAATTTATTTCGGGCCGTGGAATTAATTAGGGAGACAGTTAAATAATTGTGGGAAAGTGAAAATATGTTTGGATTTTAGATGCGACTGGCAGTTTTCATTTTTTTCTGCAATAAACAACAAGTACAAGAAAAAAACATGCTGTATCCAAGGGGTCACAGGCAAGAAAGGGATATGACAAGCTGCACCTTAATTAGGGTTGGGAGAACTCATTTGGATGAATTTAGCATCCAGTTGAAAACAATAGATTGTAGATTTAGGGCTTGACTACACAAACATTTAGTTCAGTGGTTCTCAACTCCTAGTCAGTGGGCCACTTGCAGCAGGATCAGCACACAGCTGCAGCCCATGTGACTTCCTCAGGGCCATGCAGATAGTATATATTAGGGTGGCCAAACTTACTGACCCTCTGAGCTGCATATGATAATCTTCAGAAGTTCAAGCGCTGGATGCATGTGCCAGGGCTTCAACCCCACAAGATGTGTTTGCCAGGGCTCAGGGCTTCAGCCCCAACACCCACAATCCTAAAGGGCAGAAGCCCCTAGCCGAACCACCCTGCCACAGGGCAGAAGCCCTGACCTTCCCCTGCTCCAGTCTGGTAGGTGGAGAATGTGGGGGGAAGAATATGGGAGGCTCCGCGAGTCGCACTTTAACTGTAAAAGTTAAAACTGCAGCTTGTGAGCCGTGGTTTGGCCATACTTGGTATATATATTGCATGGATGTGGCCCACAGTGGTAAATAGGTTGAGAACCATTGTGAGTTTGTGGCAAGCTGGGGTCTAACTCTACCCTGCACTAGCCTGCCATGCACTACGTGTTTGTGTGGACTCAGCTGACACTCATTAATAGTTATTTAGTGTGCTTTGAGCTACCCCACTTCAAAGCTTATTCATGAACGGTTAGTTCAAGGCTGCGGGGTCCACATAGATACTTAGGGCTGGTCTACACCTAAAACTTAGGTTGGCATAGCTATGTTGCTATGTTTAAGCCAGCCTAAATCCCAGTGAATTCTTCCTTCAACTTAGCTACTGCCTCTTGGAGAGGTCGATTGACTAGAGTGATGGAAAAACCCCTTCCATCACTGTAGTAAGTGTCTCCACAATAGCAATGCAATGGTGGAGCTGCAGCGGTCGCCCAACCTGCATGACCTGGGAGTCCAGCTTCTGAGCCTAATGCTGCTTCCTCAGCATGCCAAGTGAGCTGTCGCAATGTATTCTGTGAGCTCACACAGCAGTCACTTTCTATCATGTCATCAGACGTGACACAACGCGAAGGTTCAAGGAAAGGGAATCCAATGCGACTTGTTACAATGCTCATGGAAAAACTGGGGGGAAAAGCTAGGTGAAGCTATATTTTGTTCACACTCACACACATACATACATATACACACACTTATGTACCTTTTGGCTGTTCATCTGCACACACATATACACACACAAACTTGTGTGTCGGGATATTTATACATATATATCATAGTGAGTTTGTTCATAGTGTCTGTGTATGAATGTGTGTGTATGTATTTATGTAATGTATTTGCATAGTAGCGAATGTGTGTGTATATAGTGAGAGTGTATATAAATATTTCATTACATATCAAGGAATGGGATTCGTGTGTATACTTTCTGTGTGCTGTGCCTATTTTCCCATTTTGTTTAAAGTTTTCAGCTGCCTGCAACTTGTGGCATTCAAAGACTTGGCAATATGAGTGTCAGAACTGTCAGGAAGATTAACAATAGGTATTTTAAAAGAAAACAATAGGTAGTTAAGGAGCTGTTCTTGGGATATGATTTATGGGAGTTTTTATGACAGAACCATGACTTTGAGATTAAAACAGTGCACATTCCACGAAAACCCAAGTAAGTTGGTGTTCTGATAAACTGCTTGCTCTTTGCCAGGAAATGCTGTCCTGCTGTTTATTTCTTAAAGATGTTCATATTCTCTAAAAGGAAGATAAAGGAGAATACTAAAGCTACAGCCCTAAACAAACCAGGGGCAGATCTGGGCCAGATCCTCAGCTGGAGCAGGGTAAATCCATTGAAGATGGATCTATGCCGATATACTGCAGCGGACGATATGCCCTACAAGTTTAGGCAGTTATTCATACTCACAGGGAATTAGGTTTCAGAGTAACAGCCGTGTTAATCTGTATTCGCAAAAAGAAAAGGAGTACTTGTGGCACCTTAGAGACTAACCAATTTATTTGAGCATAAGCTTTCGTGAGCTACAGCTCACTTCATCGGATGGGAATTCTTGCTCCCAGTTAGGGACAGCCCATCTCAAACTCACTGTTCTCGCCCTGCTCCCTCTACTCACCTACTGCCACCATCTGTATTTTCTCCCAGAAAAATCTCACCCCCTGTTGGTGCAAGAACCATCTTCTCTGCAGCTTCTGCTACCTGCAACAGGCCTCTGTTGAATTTCAGCTTTCCCACACCACATCATATTTTCCTCTCTCTGCCACTTTTACTTTTTTAACTGTGATGGTCTTATTCTCCACCTCCTTGCACCTTGTTTCTCCATTCACAAAGCAAACATATCAGGTTGTAAAAATGGTCTCAGATGATCACAATTTACACCCACGTTGCCCAGATAGAAGTGACTCCACAAGGTGCATAGCAAGGGGGAACCCAGCCCTGCAGATTTCAGGACACTCACTTGTCTTACAGAAGTGACACTGGTGTCTAGTAGTACAGGAAAAGGAACCAGGGCTTGAGCCAGCTCCCATTAGAGCCAATGATAGTCTTTTCATTGATTTTAATGGGGCTGGGTGAGACCCATAGAAAGAGGTGTGCAAAGGAGGAAATCTCTAAAAACAATCCTTTTTTTCTTGTTCTGTTTTAGAGGGCAGGGCAACAGTTACTCATTCTACAGTTAGGGTATCAGAAACGGTTATGGTATTTCTGATAGACCTATTAAACAGCACAGTTGATGAAATTTTCAAGATTTTTTATTATTATTTACTTTAACTTTTCAGACAGCAGGGGACGGTTTTGCCTGGGTTATTCTTAATGGGGAATTAGACTTTGCTGGAAATATGAATGCACTGGCACACAATGTCCCATTTTCTGAGTAGTCTGAATGAAAAAAGTGACTTTACTTTTTGGTTATGATTAAGCATTTGCTTCTCAGCTCTGGGAGCTGTTTCTTAGAAAAGGATCCAGCTCTTTTTATTAGCTGGCAGTACAAATATAAAACTATGGAGAAGATTAAAATGAGAAAAATTATTTTCCTTAGTTAAAAAAACCCACAAAAATACTAAAGGTTGAGCTTCACCCCTGTGCAGCGATTCAGCACAAAGTCTATGTGTTGTAGAAACATCTCAGGTTTAATGAACTTTTGTCAAATGTCAGGCAGGTTTCTATCAGAAATCTGCCTGGTTTCCTGCTGGTAGGGCGCCTTGGCTTCCAGAGTAGATAGCTCCGGGGGCAATCCCACCATGCAGATGCCCTGGGTACTCCAGGGTTTTCTGGCTCCCTGATGCAGAGCCAGTATAACTAGGTTCAGGAAAGACTTGGACCTATCCTCTATGAACTTATCTATCATTGTATGTCTGCCAAGACGGTCAGGGATGCAACCCTATGATCTGGGTGTCCCTAAATCTCCAACTAGCAGAAGCTGGGACTGAATGATAAGGGATGGATCTCTCGAAGTTGCCCTGTTCTTTTCATTCCCTCTGAAGCATCTGGCACTGGCCACTGTCAGAGATTGGATACTGAGCTAGATGGACCATTGGCCTGACCCAGTATGGCCATTGTTATGAGCTCTCAGGACTTCCAAGCTCCTTGCTATGGAGCTGGAAGCCCTGGGAGCCCCAGCTCTAACCAGGGCTCAGAGCCAGGCTCTGCAGTAGAGAACCTGGAAGCTTTAAGAACCCCAACTTGAATCAGAGAGGCAGCTCCCTGCCAAGAAGTCCTGGGACAGGCTTTAAGGGTCTGCAGCCCTCCAAATGCACATTCTGGGCTATTACTGAAGTCAGTGGGAACCACACATGAACACAAGGGTAGAATTTAGTCTCTCATGTCTACCTCTCACGCAGACCTCAGTGTCTGTTTAATAAGGGCTTTTTCTAGTTCCATTCTTCTGTTGCTGGCCTCTGAACTTGACAGCAGCTGCTGATACCCAAACTAGG
Source organism: Natator depressus (assembly GCF_965152275.1). NCBI lineage: Eukaryota > Metazoa > Chordata > Testudines > Cheloniidae > Natator > Natator depressus. The sequence continues at coordinate 4,037,192 of NC_134259.1, forward strand.
TGTTTCTGCTGCAATAATTTCATTGGGAAGCTTTTATCTAAAGAAGGTTCAGCTATTAAGTTTCATCAAGACAAATTTTAGCTCTCTTTCATAGAAACAGCAGGTAAGTTACACCAGTTGCTGTCTAGAGCAAAACTCATTAAGCAGCTTGGATATAGAAGTGTCTTTGGTGATAAAATCTAACACATAGGACATTTCTACGGCTATAAGCTAGATGATTGAAACGAGCAATACTATCTTAAGTTTAACATAGAGGATTTCATGCCTCAAGGGTTCCTCACAATTGCCAAGGCAGTATCAGATGGGCTGAAAAAAAACCAGACATGTCAAGTAAGTGCTGGGGCTCAGACAAAAACATATGTCTTCGGCAATGACTTTTTTGGCCATTTCAAAGGCTTGAGAATTATGCCCATCAGCCAAATGAGAAAAAGGGAAGTTGTAAATTGTAAAGAGATTAAAAAGTTTTCTTTAGGATATTTTCAAATTCTGAATGCGAATTCCTTAAAACATTTTTTCATGACCTTCATTTTCACACATCCACTCCACTGATCAAAACAATAAAAAATAACAATGAATGACAATAATGCTTTCAATTCCTCAGAGGAAAGCTCTGTCCCTATGCTGATGCAGAGGGAAACTGAGTCACAGAGATAAGTTTACCTTGGACTTGAGGGGTGTGTGTACCCCAGAATGTGATCAAGCCAATTGCAACCATATTATGTGCATTCAGCCACCATGAATTAATAAAATAGAACACCACATAAAAGCCTCATAACAACTTACAACTTTATGAACAGAGGGCCAAATTCTTCAGTCCTTTCTAAAGCAAGACGTCTACTGACTTCCAAAGACTGGCCAACACCTCCCATTGATTGAATAAAGCTTGCAGGATTTTGGATCTAGCTTTAATTCCTGACCATTCTCATCTTTATTATATAGTCTATCCTTTCCCTTCGCTTGTCAAGTACTTCAGGATATCTAGCATATGAATTGCACCTTAAAGGAAAGAAACAGAAAGGGACATGGTAATAAAAGAGATTGTTGTCACTTGCAAATGCTGTTCCCTAGCAGAGATTTAAATACCCCATGATAGTCAAAGTGGCCATAGATGTTGAATGGAACAAAACATCAATTGTTTGGAAGAATTTTCTAGCTTTTATTTTATTAAACGTTAGGGAAAAAAAAAGAATGAAAGTAAAGAAGAAATCTCTGTGCTTAAAACCCCAGGGGATTTTAGGAAATGGCCTGATGTAATTGTCTAAAACAGCTGTGAAACCATTTATCCTTGTTTACATTTATGTCCTCTGCCTTTATCCCTTGCCTTTTTTTTTTTTTGCTTTGTTCTTTGTGGCTTCTGTCTCCAGCCTCCTATTGTAGCTTTTTCTCAGGGTTATCATTCCTGGTCTTCTTGGCTGTCCAATCTATTAATAATGCTTTGCTGTTACACGCAACCTTTGACAGCGAGTTTCAAAACAATATTGCAAATGTGAATGATGCCTCACTGCTCACCCTGAGCGAAATTCAAACACATGCACAAGGTCTGTGCAGTACTTCAGTCCTCACTCCCTGTGTGGTAAGCAAGCGTTACCACCCTGATACTACAAAGTGGGGAAACTCATGGTACTAGTCTACACCGCACGTTCAGGGGTAATTGTAGCATGAGGAGAAATGCCCGTGCTAGATTTAATCTAGCTAGCACAGGTAAGAACAGTAGTGAAAATGTTGTGGTATGAACATCAGCATGGGCGAGCAACCTGAGCACGTACCCAGGGTCCCTGATGGGCTTATACTGGTGCAGCTAGTCTAGTATACCTATTCATACTACAATCGCACCTTAATTTGTGGTGGAGTACCCTGAGACAAAGAGCAAGGAAGTGACTTGTCCAAAGTGACACAGCGAGTAAGACACCAGACTATGAACAAAACCTGGGAGTCCTGCTGTCTAATCACCTTCACTCATCATTAGAGTATGAGAGAGCAGCCAGATGTCTCTTGGTCTCCTTTTTGACATCTTTGATTTGCTCTTCATTTGATATGATGGAGCTCCACGGATTGGGAGCAGAGCCAGTGCCAAAGCACAGGGGTTCGGCTTGGAAATCCTTTCCTTCCTGTGGAGCCCTCTCTAGATACACCTGGCTTGTGGATTATGGGAAGGGACCACCAAAAGCGGATCCTTGCAGAGATTTCCTCCTGCAGAGTTCCCTTCCTGTGGGTTTTACAGGGAGAAGGGAGAAGCAGGGCCTTAGCCAGTGCTTGATGTAGCTCTCTATTCCCAGACTGCAGAACTTGTGGTTGTAGAGTTGTGCTCTAGAGCCTAAAGTTTCATATTCAAAAACGAGAACTACTTCCAAATATTAATGGAGCGTGACCCAAGAGACTGGATTAATGGAGTGTAATCCAAGGAATTGCTGCCTTCCAGACAAACTGGAATAAGAGCTCTTAGAAAGTTATGAGCTCCCCACATTCACCTCAGTGGAGTGTTGACACGGAACCCTAATGATTGTGATTTGAATGTCAGCAATGTAAACTCTTTCACTACCAATCACAGCCACTTAATTCCCACGCTGTCTTACATGTTCCAAAGTGCCAAAAGTCCAGGTGCACCTTACCCGGATACTAAAGCCTCTTCCTTTTCCCCTGAAAACTTTTACAATGCCGCCATATGTTTTCAAAGCAAAATTCTGTAGTACTGAACATTGAAAATGTAGTGGCAGTGCAAAATAAACTGAGTTTTGTATCAAGTTAAATAGTGCATTTAGCCAAGCATTCCTGATATTATTTACTGACATTTTTAATTAAAGAAAGACTTCCCTTTTATAATTTATCTGAAGCTGCTGCAGAATCTCCAGTTTGCTGCATGGGGGTGCTGCAGAATTCAGATGATTACGGTTATTATTTATGTATTTGCAGTATGGTAGAACCCAGAGGATCTGACCAATACGGAGGCCCCTTCATACTGTGCAAACACATAAAAGTAGATCCTGAGCTGGTATAAATTGTCAGTAGAGCTATGACAACTGACACCAGCTGAGAATATGCCTGGTAGTAAGAGATGCCCTTAACAGCTTTTAATCTAAATAAACAAGAAAGATAAAGGAAGCATTGTTATTCCCATTTTACAGACAGGGAACTGAGACACAGAGAGATTAAGTGACTTGCCCTAGACACATCCTGGATTTGAACCCAGATTCTTCCAAGTCCTTAGTTGGTGCCATAACCACGGCAGTATCTTTCACCTCAGGCTTGCTATAGTATACAGGGTGCTTCACTCTTAGCTCTCTGCAGCATGCAACCCTCTAATTTCCCCCCACACCTTCTCCTTTAGCTTTCACTGCTGAAACATTCTGTCTATTATATACTGTTGCTTTATTTCTCATTTCCCCTCCCATCCTTCTCCTCTCTGCCCAAACCTGTCATGCCTGCATCAGAAGAGCAATCAGAAAGGGGGATCTCAGAGGAGCTACCTGTCAGCTCTGTCTACTTGGAGATCAGCTCCACTGCTTTGATGCGGAGTTGAGTGATTCCTGGGAGGAAATATTGCTGGATTGGTGTTAAAGAAAGGCTGGTGCTGGTGGATGTACCAGAGATCTATCAAAATAAATAATAAGAAATATATATTAAGCCATCAACCCTCACTAGGCCACTTGGGCACCAAGGGAAAATAAGGTTAGGAACATAAGGGAGATTTATTTGCAAATTGCAGCTGAGTATCAGAGTGCAATGTGCCCCACAGGGATTCTCACTGATGCGTCCTGAAATACCTACACATGTTATTATGCACCTTCAGGTGAAAGGCATAGAGGAATTAATATGCATTTTAATGACAACCAAAATATAATTACAGTTTTAGGCCGTTAAGTGATAAAGAGAAGGATTCAGCAATATTATATCCTGCAGCATCCAGAAAGATCATTTGTACTCGCTGTCATTTAACTGCATGACCTTGATGAGTGATGGTTTACTGCCTTGTTTATATATGGTAGTCTAGTCAGATCTTTGTGATTATTATCCATTTTAACTCCCATCAGACAGGTAAATTTTCCTGTGGGCCCAATTTAATCTGCACTCTTTGGACAAATACCTTACTGGTAGTTCCAGAGAAGCAGACAACCCATTAGCTAGTACAGCATTTTCCATAGGTGAATTTATGAATGGATTGCAGGAACTTTTCGACAACTTTCCCACATTGCTACGGCCAGCTAAAATGTAGTCACTGCGTATCTTAATTCTGTTCTGTTCTTTGTAGCATGGTCTAGCTCCAATTCCTTAGTCTCCTGAAGACTCATACAAGGAAAGATCTCTGTAGATAGTCGTACAGATGCAGTAAATGGGTATCTGAAGGATAGGTGGCTGGGGATATTAGGAGCTAGCCATCCAGATAGATGTCCAAGAAATAAGTGTTTGTTTCTGAATGTGGATGACATTTCACTTCCTGAACCATGAATGTTTCTGAAAAAATAAACCACAAGATAAAACATGCTGACGAGTAGGCGGCAGGAAAAAAGTCTCTTTCTTTTGGTCAGTAAACAAACCTAGAGAGAATAGGTTTTCAGTGTGTTGACGATGTTCTGGCAGTTCATTAATCCCAGCAAAATCTCTCCAAAGTTACTGATGCGTGGATTCCATTTTCAAATTTCTCATTAGTTCCTCTTTATGGATTAAATGCTGATGTTCACGAATGAATGCACACAGCTTCAGTTGATGGATGTAATTGGGTTGTAATGGATTTTAGCTGCTGTTCCTTCTGATCTAGCCAATTTGAAATGCAGTATCAATGTATTCTCCCCATCTCTCTATAGGGAATGAGAAATTGAAACCTACAAGATGAAATTTATCAACTTTCATAAAGTCAGCTTCAACCGTCATAAAACTGTTAAACTTCTCATTATCATTCTGCCACAGTTATTTCCCGAACTCTGGTCTGGCAGTCAAAATATTAAAGTGCATTTGAAATAAGTAGAGTTGATCCTTCAATATTCTATGTGTCCTCAACATTGATTTAGGTGCTGTAAATATTACCAACCCAGGATGACATTAACATCGCAAAAATTTAACAGCAGGAACATGAATGACAAGAAAAGATTTAAAGGTTGCAAAACTTCCTTCCAATTATTTATTTATTTATGTATACACACATACATACATACATATACACACACACACACACACACTGTTGTTCTTCATTCTGCTACCTCCGCATTTCTTGATGCTCAGAAATATCATTGGATTAACAATAGCTGACTGCAGGTATATAGAACCTTAAAGATGGGATTATCCTAAGAATTTAAGGGAGCTAGGCTCTTTGAAAATGCCATCCTAACTCTCTAAGTCACTGGTATAAATGAGACAAGTTTTAAGTGGTTAAAAGCTTTCAGTTGCCATCTGAGGGCTACTTGCTGAGTCCGAGGCAGTTAATCTAATTCCTGCAAGACAGGGGTCCACATCCTTCTAACCCATCATAACTGGAACGAATTAGCCCTTTGTTGGCAGTTTCAGAGTAAAGGCTGAGGAGAGAATATTGGGGGGAGATTTTCTTTTTGGCATTTTCTAAACAAAACATTTTGATTTTTCAGTCTGAAATTAATTTTTTGTTTCAAAATTTCCTTCAGTGTTGTTAAATGAAAATTTTAAAAAACACTAAAAATGCTCAAAATCAAAACAATTTTCCTTACTTTTCAATTTGTTTCCTCCATTGCCTTTTCACGCTGGCTTTACAGCTACAGTGGGCTGTAAGCAAACTGTGGGCTTGTCTACATGGCGCTGCAGTCTGGACTGTGGAGGTGTGATTTTTAGAGTGCTCTAATGTGCTGCTCTGTGTAGACCATGGTGGCATGTACTAAAAGGCACCTAGTTACATGGACAATTAGAGTGCAACACTTTAGCGCGCTCTACAAAACACACTCCCATTGTTCAGATTGTGGTACCAGGTAGACAAGCCCTAAGTGCAACAAAAACTGCTAAAAAAAAGCCTCTGTAATAAGGCTTGTATTTCAATGCTCAAACTTGCCACAGCCATTTACCAACCCTTTCCTACTATGATGTGGGAATGGATCGTTTGTGGCGTTTGAATGGTTCAGGTACAGTACATGGACACAGCGCTAGGCTTAATTTTCTTAGCAGCACTTAACTGTGCCCATTCTCAGCTCACAGATACCTTAACAACAACAAGCCTTAGTTCCAGATGATAGTCTCCAAATTTAGCACTGCATGTTGTGCAATTCATCACCTTTCTAAGTAATGTGAGGCATGTACTATTCAGATGCATTCCTATTCAACCAGCTTTAAAATCTCAATTATTAAGAGCATAATGTGGAAAACATGACTGTTGTTTTATACTCACATGGCTTTACCTAAGTAGAAATCTCTTAGGAATGTTTTCTACCACAGACAATTTCAATGGGGTTGGAGATTTTCAGCCCCTCAGAAAATAAAGTGATCAGGTGAAAATTGAACTATAAGAAATCTTGATGGAAAATCTAAGTTTCAGAGTTCAGATCTAAAAACTTTGACCTGTATTAACATGGATCCACAGTCACACACACCTACATTGGGCACGTTTTCAAAAGAACTCAGGGACAGATATACCATAGTTCTCAACATCCAACGTTCTCCCAGCGGCGCTTTTAAAAATCTGGCCATAGTGTATACACACACAGACCCATAAACAGGGGTCTGTCTATATGTAACACCAACAGACCCTGGTCGTCGGCAGACGGGATCAAACCTGGGACCTTAGTGCATGAGCCTCTACCGCATGAGCTAAAAGCCAACTGGCTCTAGCTAAGGCTGTAGAGCAGACTCATTAATATATAGGTTTCAGAGTAACAGCCGTGTTAGTCTGTATTCGCAAAAAGAAAAGGAGGACTTGTGGCACCTTAGAGACTAACCAATTTATTTGAGCATAAGCATAAATTGGTTAGTCTCTAAGGTGCCACTATTAATATACAGAATGAGCGATACATATATATATATATATATATATATATATATATAAAATATATAGAACTAGTGATATATATATAATATGGCTCGTTCTCCCTCGTCTTGGTGCTACTAGAGATGGGTCAGAACACCACACCCAAGAGGGGTGTGGGTTACATATACACACAAATCCACACGCCACACACACACACACACACACTATGAAATGTCTCCCTAAGTTTTACATGAGTAACAAAGTCAGGTTTATGAACCCCTCGCATACCTAACATAGGTAACATGGGCCTTGATGTAATAATTAAGACCTACAGAGCTACGCTAATTGCCATTTCAACTGTTGGAAAACAGGTGAAAGTTCATAAAATATTATAACCTGTAATAATGAATGTTGATATAAGGGGCATGAAAAGGAGACAGAAAATCTAGATTTGTTCGGAAAAAAACGGCTACTGATGCAACCCAAGGACTGTGGCAGGATCGTGGCTGAAAAACATGGGAGGATAGAATTGGAAATCAATAGTCCCAAATTGGTATGTCAGAAATTGGGCTGTACTGGTGAACAGAATAATGAATGGATGGTTTATTTTACCCACCATTACCCCTTTTGGAGCTTTAAAAAGAGAAACTTTGAGGACCAAACTGGTGGAATGGACCCTTGGGATTCTCGCAGGAAAGGTAAATAGGCCTGTGTTTCATTCCAGAAACTGTCTTTCGCCAATGAGCCTTGACCATTGGGACATCCTAACCAGCACGCTGGTGAGGATGCCTGATCATCACCACAGGACCAGCAAGGACCCCAGCTTGATACAGAGATCCTTCTCTGTTTTCCCTTCCCTTTTATGTTCCTTTAAATCCCCCTGTATCTTCCTCCTGTCCTCTCTATCTCCCCCGTTCTCTCAGCTTTTCATCTGATTCTGAGACCCCCTGCACTGCAGAGCACCAGCACAATGGGTTGAGGTGACCCATCCAGCTCTGCCCACCCTGAGAAGGACAAGTGAAGGAGAAGAACCTGACCCAATAAGCCAGATGGAATCCCAGATGTGACAAAATAAGAGATTCTAACTGATATCTTCTCTCCGAAAAAAGGGACTTTAATAAGTTTTAACTATTAATTCTGCATAAACACTCAGGCTATGTCTACATTACAGCAGCTACCATGGCACAACTGCACGGACACAGCTGTGCCACTATAGCGTTTCTGGTAAAGACACTCTAAGCCAATGGGAAAGAGCTCTCCCGTCGGCTTAATGACTACTGCCTCTGCAAGAGGTGGGAGCTACGTGGGCAGGAGACGCTTTCCCGCCGACACAGTGCTGTGCACACTGGCGCTTAGGTTGGTATAATTTACGCCGCTCAGGGGTGTGGATTATTCACAGCCCTGAGTGATATACAATACAAATTACTTCAGTAAAATTTACATGTAGCCTCAGTTTCAAAATGCTTTATGTTTTCTTTTTGATTCTCTTTCTCTTATGCATCCTAGTAGATAAATGTCCAAACTTTGGCGTGAATTTCCTGTGGGTTTGCCTTGGTACTACTTAGCAGGTTGAGGACTCTGTTCTCCACCCCAAACCATGTTTAACTGCTTAGTGTTGTACAGTGAAAGGGTCATGTTAGCACCTCTGACTCTCTGGGCACAATTATTCCATTGAAATTAACACAATAGCCTGAACCAAAGCCATGTCAAGTAAATGGGAGTCCTTTAATTGACTTCAATAGGCTTTGGCTCAAGCCCTCTTGGCAGAACCTAATTTTTGAGGCTTTCCCAGTTTTACAACTTGCCAATTGTCTCTCTCATCAGTTGCTACTATAGCTGAATTCATTCCCTCTGTCTCACTTTCTCTTTCTTTCTGTTCTGGAGCCAATTCAGAACTGGGTATAAGTGGAAACAATTTCATCCACTTCAGTGGAGTAACTCCTGATTGTGTCAAGACTGAATTTGACCTGCTCGGTCTATTCTTATTCATGGAATCCCAGACTAATTATACAGTCCCAGTAAAGGCAGATTCTACATTTCAGAATGTTATTGCCTCTCTCATTACACTATCCACTTCCATTTTACAAGGTATTTAAATGACTGTCATCGACACTAAACTGTACATCAAGGGCACTACATAATAAACTTTCCTTACACTGCAAAGCTTGTGCACTCTGACTGTCTCTCTCTTGCAGAGGTGTGAAATACATATTCAAGTCATGCTTGGTTAAAACAATAAACCTCCAAACTACTGAAAACTTGGAGAGAACAAATACGTGTTTCTGATCTTTCTATGTAACCCCAAAGCTGAGATCTTCAGCAAAGCTTGTGCTTAACTAGAATTGGGGTTTTAGTCAATGAGTTGGCTTTGGGATATGGAGCATATACTACTTTGCAGCTGGTTCAAATCCACCCAAGATGATAAAGGTCAACATTCATTGTCATTTGATGACAGGTCCATGTGAAAGGAGTTCAGGTCTCAGTGTAGCTCCTTGTGGACTCGTATCCACAGAATAAATCCACCAGCTCTCCTGGCTCCCATTTCGGATCATATGGACCTTGAGGAATGATTTCACCACTACATTTGAACACGGATTTGGTCATTTAGATGCAGCCATAGCTCTGAAGGATCAGTTGTGACACAATCAGATAACATTTTCTTTTGTAAAATGCCATCAATGCTTTTGCACTTCTGGGTTCTGATCCAGAGCAAAAAGGAAGTTTCTAAATACCACGAGGGGACCCAACTTACCAGACCATCCTATTCACCAAGCATTCAAGCACATGCTTAACATTAAGTATATGCTTAAGTCCATTTTAAGTCAAAAGGACTTAAGAGCAAGCCTAAAGCTAAGCATATGCTTAAGCTTTGCTGAGTTGAGGGCCTTGATATTTTCAGCCAGGATGGGAACAAGGAATGCTAGAAATCTGAGCAGTAAACCTGTTTCGCATGAAGTTCTCAGCTAAACTCAAAAAGTTTGGGTAAGCATCAGAGCTTTTGGGTGTTGATCTTTGAACTTTGAGAAGTTTGGCCACTACTAACTGTAAGGATGGGAGAGCAGCCGCGGAATGTTTGCCAGACTGTTCTTTTCCACAAGCCTGCCAAAGTTTTCCTTTGAGCACTTCATCTGCCCCAACTCCATTTTATTATTTGAATAATTTTCCATAAGATGCTTCCATCTGTACAAGTGTTAATCAATACCACATATTAGCACACTGAATCTCCACATGCAGTTGCATTATGTAAAGCAGGCTAATACTAGTGGGGGTTTATATCTTAAACCTCTCCTGACAGGAGCTTCCCCTACAGCTTGTCCATTGCCTTATGGTTTATATTTAATTTATCATAGGAAGCCGAAGAAGCAAACTGCCTTTAAATTTAAATAATTTAAACTTTTATTAAGGGGAAAAAATTAATGCAGGGACAGTAAGAAAATGGCAAAGAAAAGCCTCAATATTATGAAAATAGAATAGAGGTTCAGAATTGAAAGCTTCACATGTTCCCCTAGCCTCATCAAAGCATAACAGAGATGAAATAGGCAGCTACTGACAGCTCATGTGTTTGAGAAACCCAGGATGTATGGCTCTGGTTTATTTATTCCCATTTTTCCCCCCATTTCCTTTCCCACATCAAATAGAATTTTACAATGTATCTTTGTGCCTTTTCACCTATGGCTGTGCATGTGTGAACATCAACTTGACAGGGGCTTTATGTGTTTTCTGACTTTGAATCCCTCTGAAGTAAGGATGTTCCTATCAGATGCAGAGATTCCAAATTGCCTATGATCAGAGGTTCCTGCATCTCTTCAGAGGCAGCAGTCTTCTGTCATACCTTGTCAGTGGAGTATGGGAAGAGAGGGGGAAGGAGACCAGAGAATGACACTATAAACATTACAGAGAAGGAACACAGGAATATAAGACTTGCCAAACCCAATCAGCTCATGGGTAAGTCTAGTCCTGTCTCCTGTCACCAATCAATCTTCAGGACAGGGTCCATTTCTTCTTCCACATCTGCACAGTGCCTGTCACAATGGAGCGCTGACCTGCATTGGAAACTACTGTGATACAAATGACGAACAAAGGGATTTCCATACTAGATCAGACTAGTCCTCTCTCCAACCGAGGCCTGTGCCAGCTGCTTCAGAGGAACATGTAAGGAACCCTGCAGTAGGCAGTGATGGGATGACCTGTCCACCAAGGAAATTCAATAAGAAAGATGTTGGCTTAAACCCTGAAGCATAAGGATTTATATTCCTTCCAGACCTCTTTATTTTTTAATACTTACTATTATAACCAAATATTCTTATTAGTCCTATAAACGGCCAATCCTTTTTTGAATCCTGCTAAGCTCTTGGCCTCAATGAATTCATGTGGCAATGGGCTCTCCAGTGTAATTGTAAATTGTGTGGAAATGTATTTCCTGTCATCATTTCCATGTAATCTAGAGGGATGGGGCTTCTCCAACTCTTTTTGTTCTGTGAACAGCTTCATAGCAGAGAGGTCCCCACATGAGACAAGTTCCCGACCAGTCATCACATTGCTTGGCTCTCAAAATATTTAATTTTGCCAGTTACCAGGAAGAGCTCCATGCTCCATCTGAGTGAGAACCATTAACTGTGAATTAGAAAACCCCAGGTCGAAACCTTCAGCGAGTTCAGGTCTGAGTCTGAAGTTTGGAATGGACAAGCTGTAACTTTAGGCAGGAGTGTGAGGCTCCCACCTACTTTCCTTCCTTATCATTCCTCAGATCTGCTTCTCTTGGCAGCTCCCCAGGAACTGGTGAACATGGCATTCAGCCTTAGCCAGAAGGGAGCGAGTTGATCACAAAGGGAATTCCTTCTCTTCCCCCCAGAGTTAAGCACCCCCAACCCACACCTCCAGGGTGTAGCTTGGAAAAAGAAGATAGAATCGAGTCAAGATCACCAGTAAGAGAAATCAGAGGCTACGAAAACCTATTAGATCAAATATAGTTCCTTCCACCACTCCTCCCTGCCCTCACACCATACTATCGTTGCCGGTAGAATGGCATGCCATGCTAGTTTGGAATCTTCATATGCTTTGTCCAGACTAAATCTCTGTTCAGACCACTTAGTTCAACTAGCTTAGCCCCCGTGGCAATACACAGTTGTTCCCTGCTGCATTTCCCCAGGGCTTCGTCCATTTTTAAATGGCTCATGCAATGGAGCTTCTGTTGCTCTCGTGGTAAACCATTCCATTCAAAATGGCCGCTGCAGCCTTTAGAAAGTTGTTCCAGTGGTTAATGGCTCTCACGGTTAAAACTGTATGCCTTATTAAGGGTCTGAATTTGCCTAGCTTGGAGGGATTAAAAATGTCCTTCAAAATTAAGGCCTAGTCTACATTAGAAAAGGTTTGCTGATACAGCTATACAGGCAAACCCTCCTCATGGAAACACGTCTTATACCAGCAAAAACCTCCTTTCGCTGGTATCGTTTATACCATTCCCCAAGTCAAACAAGCTATACCAGCAAAAGCACTTTTTTGCTCAGATAACTGTATCTGCAGATGGGTTTGCCAGTATAGAAATGTAATTTTAAAAAAACCCATACAAAGCAAATATACAAAGAAAACACCCCTACCTATCTTTTCAAAGTTTCTAGCATAGACCTGGCCTGAAATAATGAGCTTTCAGTGGCCACATGGGATTTGGCAGCACTGAAAATAAAACTCAATATCAGACCATCTTCTTTCTTTATTTCCATTCAAACAGAAAGGATTTTTTTCATATCTTATCACTGATGATTCCCCTCCCTGCAAAAAGTACCACATATACCCTTAATTAAATGATTCAGTCCTTTTTTTGGATTATGAATAAATCTTCATTTGTTTTCTTTATTAGCATTCGATCTGGTTTTGTTAATTGTGTAAATGTTCCCCTCAGGCAGAAAAGCAATATAGTTCAAATGAAGCAGGACTTTTTGTTAGGGATAGTCAATTTGATTAACATCACTGTCAATATGATGAATGAAAATGCTCTCAAACGAGTTGCCCAATAACTTGAAATTGATGCCGGAATATTCGTGTCATTAGGACACAAATGATTAATTCAATTTGGAATCATGTCAGTGTGTGCTGAATTTCCCTTAATTTTGGAAACAATGGTAAATACTTCGTCTTCTTTAATGTTTTTAATGAAGGATCTCAGCTTCTTTAAACCTCACTATCTCCCTGTCAGCTATGGAAGCCTTATCATCTTTGTTTTACAGATGGAGAAACTGAGGCACTGGACAGTGAAGTGATTTGCTCGAGGTCACCCCACAAATCAGTACCAGAACTAGGAATAGCATCCAGGAGCCCTTGTTCCCAGTTTCCTCCTGTTCTGCCCTCTAAAGCATGCTCCCTCCTAGTGCTTAGGAAGAAGAACCCTGGAGTCCTGCTTCCCAGACACCAGATCTAGCTGCTAGTCTACAGTCACTCCTTACTTTGACCTCTAGTATCCCCCACCCTTCTTTCCTCCTTCTAATCTCTCTTTTGCTTCTCTCCCCATTATTTTCTAACCATTTTTGCTCATTCTTTCTCCATCAGTCATTTTCCTCTCCTAACTCAAATGTTACTCCCAGAAGCTGATCCAAATTCCATTGAAGTCAATGGAAAGTCTCCCATTGGATGAATGGGTTTTAGATCCTAGTCACTTTAGCATCTGCCTCTACGTAAACCAAAACCTGAATCCAAGCACCCCTGAATTCTAGGAAAATTTGGATATGGTTCTGAATTCATTCTCTGGGGTCTGGGATCCTCTCTACCTACTTTATCCCTCCACCAGAGCTCCTTATAGGCCACTGCTATGCACAGAGAAGGCTCTGCTTCCTACAGTTCCTCTCTGCACCATCAACCCTGTGAATAGTTCCAGCCTTTCCGTTGGTTTGTGTCCCAGCTCATTTACAATCTCCAGCAGCTCCTTGCTGTCAGCTCATCTCCACGTCTGTCCTTCTCTGCCCTCCACCCTGGAACATGACCCCCTCATGTCCATCCTTGAAGAGGGGTAGGGAGTCTTTTTGCATCATCTAACAGCGAGGAGCTAAGCAAAGTGGCAGCCCCTTTAGTTCTGAACAATACAAAAACTTCACACAACGGGTCTTGAAATACAGCCATGTTCAGCAATCACGTTCCTCATGAGGCACATAAGAGGTTGAAGACAGTTAATCTGCTGTTGAGAAACAAAGGAATAATAGACCTCAAAGTGTGAATTACAGCTTGCATAGAAAGTGAAAGAGATGTCACATCTTAACTGTCCCTTTAAGTACCCCTAAATCTCACTCCTGCTGGTTGTTTCATAATCGCCTTTGTTCTAGGCTGATTATTATAAGATCCTTAATTTAGCCTCACAAGAAAGGCTTGGTGAGACTTCCTCTGTTCTCCTTCCAGATATTTTTTTCCCCCTGCAAGCATATGAGGAAGGTACGAGAAGCCTAAATGGAGTGCAAGCTCCAATCAGCTGTGATTTCTAGCTGTCCCATGGTGCTTCCAAAACACAGCCTGCTGATCATGGTTAGACAGGTGGTAAGCTGTGACTATTCCTTTTCTTTTTCCCTACCTTGAACCCACTTAAAAAATACAATCTATGTAAACTAACAATGCTAGGCCAATTCTGCATCGTGTTCATTTGGTTGTCCAGTATGTTGTATTGCCATCCTCATCCCTTTGTCTCTGTCTGTTTGTGTCTAAAGTCCTTCAGAGCTAGATTTGTCTCTTTTCTTTATTTTGAACAGCACCCAGCACCCTGGACGTTCAATACCAACTGGGTCCTTTGGGTGCTACCATAATAGAAATGTTAAGTAATGAGAGAGAGGATAGGGGGTTGGCGGCAAGAGAGTGGAAAATGAGCCAGGGTAGCTTTAGAAATGCACCTAAGCATTCAACTATCACCACCTTAATGAAGCACAGAGAAGGAAAGATTGAGGTGATAGAGTGGGTGTGTGGCCAAAGATGGTGAATCTTGTACTTCCTCAGAGTAATGGTGCATTACATTTGATGAGATGCAATATATAATTAGAAGCACAGGAAAAGGGTCTCTCTGCTTTCTACTCCCTCCAACCTCCCTGCCGGTCTCTTCCTTTTTCTCTCTCTTTTGTCTTTTTAATTAAATATCCTCTAATCCTAGTGATATTGCCATTATTTAACACAATGTGTGTTCATTAGAAATGCATTTACACTTATCATATCTTGATTTATCAGTTCTTCCCTTCATTTCCATATGCCAGATTAATATGCCTTGTGATAGAATTTATTTGACAAGTTCAGAAGAGCCTGTGTGAGAAGATAACATTAATAACCCAAATGGAATCCTATTAGAATTAGTGGGAAAAAAACCCAGAAAAAACGAGGAGCATCGGCAGTTGATTGAAGGCACAGTCAATAGGTTGGACTCTAAGTATATATTATCCAGCCCTATTGTGAAAAAAGCCCAATCAGACACTTTTTACCCGTTGGCTTCTCTAGTATATACATGTAATCCTAAAATCCTAAATATAATAAATCCTCATGCTTCAGGGCCCAAGACAAACTCTAATTTACAGGGGTTAGGAACAAGCTTTCCATGTTAGGCATTTATCTAATCACGGCCTTGCTCAGCTGGTACCAAGATACTGGACTAAATGACCCATTGGCTTGATACAATATGGCTTCACTGGAACTACGTTAATTTATATCAGCTTAATATCTGGCCCATGGTCTCTGGAAGATTGGATCAGTTTAGGGGATTAGTTAGCGCTGGCACAGAAGTGAACAATCCGCAGTGAAAAAATTGAAACTGGTGTAACAGGGCGTGGACGAGAGGAATGGAAATCTCTAATTATGTGTGAGCACAAGGAGAGAAATATCACATAGGTGCCCATCCTCTGTATGGAGCTAAAAATGGCGCCAATTTTCTGGGGCAAGCTGTCTGTTGGATTCATCTACAAGCCATCACATGCTTCCCCCATAGTTACATAGCAAATCAATTTCATGCTTTGACTGGCACTACTTGTCTCCACCTACCATGAATTGGCAGGTGCTTTGTGCTGGCCAATGTATTGCTAAGCATGTATTAGAATGAATTTTGTCATCAAAAGCTCCCATCTTGTTCTCTCCCTGCCTGTCCGATGGGCAGCATCAGTAGCTTGGGCATTAACAAGCCATATCAAAGGAGGAAGTTTTCCACAGTTCACTACATTTGCATTCTGGCATAGGCCAGCTGTGGATTGCACTGCATCGCATTACTTCTATCAATATCACTGTGTTAATTGCCCTAGAAATACCAAAGGTAGCCAGGCAAGAAACATATATTTCGGAGACATTACAACTATTGGCCTCGTCATAATATTTAGGTGCCACATACATGTCAGTATGTCACATCCTCTTTAAGGGTCTGATGTAAAGTCCATTGGGGCCAATTAAAATATCCTCATTTATTTGAATGCCCTCTCTCTGCAATATAGCCCCAATCCAGACAAGCACTTAATTAATATTAGTTTTAAGAATATGAATAGTCCCATTGACCTCAAGCTTTACTAGATGGTATGATTTAGGGATTTCATCTGTCATGTTGATTCTTCATGTTGTTCTCCAAGTCAGCTGGTAGGCGGAACTACATATGCCAGGTATTAAATTAACCCATGCTGTTTATAACCTAACAGACACTCTTTCAGGATGATGGTTTGAATCCTCATCAGTTGCCATCTCTCTAATCTGCAACAAACTCTAAAATAATGTCTATACTACAGACTGCTTTCGGTATAGCTATGTTGCAATTCTGTGGGGTGAGGGAAAGATGCTGCAGATATAGCAGTTTCCCTATACTCCACAGAGAGAGAGAGAGAGAGAGAGAGAGCGCTCTTCATCCCCTTCAGAAGCAGAGGAGAAGATACAGCTCAAAGAGATTAATACAAACATTTGTTTAGCAGTGAACATGTAGTATAGTACTGTCAGAATCTTTGCAATACCTTTGTGTGGATATGCTCTGCACACCTTGTGCAACACATGCAGACTGAAAAGGGCATGCAGCCTTGAAATCAATTGACAGAGCAGGGAAGAGCATTATTAGGCATCTGCAACCTCTCGACACTCTGCAGCGGCGAGATTGGTTGGAGGGCAGAAATGACAGCTATATAACAACAATATCTTATTGATATGGGCTTCCTGAACAGAGACGGAAGAAAGGGTGAATGCCTCTGACAGCAAGCGACTGCAGCGTATGTTAGAGGCTTGATGGAGCAAGCAAGGCTACAAATGAAGTGGCAGAGGAAGAGAAATGGACATGGCACGTTGCAGATAAAGATGTAAGTAGGTCAAGCACCACTATCTCGTGATGGAAGTGGCATTTTGTCCTACACATCAAAGCGAGTCATTCGTTATTATTTTGTTTAAGCCCATTAAGCACACTGGCTGGCTGCTAGTGAAGCCATTTGTATTAAAATCATATTGATGATTCCACTGCTGAATGCTGAGTTTGCTCTACAAGGTTATTAATTATTATCATTGTCAGGCTCAGAGCGTGAGAGAGTTCACCTGTTCGCAAGAGTATTATGCAGAGAAGTGTAGTTATCAAGCCACAGCTGTTTATGATAGGAAGATTTGATACATAGGGGCTGTTTTCTTTAAAGAGGAAATGAATAAGAGAAGACATGATAAAGGTATAGAGAACATGAATGCCATAGAGAAGGTGGATAGGGCACTTCTATTTACCCTTTCACCTAATAATACAAAAATAAAGAGTCATTCAATAAAAGGCAACCAATTTAAACGGGATAAAAGGAAATACTGTTGCCATACAATGTCCAGTTAGCCAAAGTTTAAATAACATTGAAAGAGATCTAGAAGAACAATTTCAAAAAGCAAGACCCTGAATGACTGCGGACCCTGAGTCTCATTTTCCGTATCGAATTAGACACTAAGCCCTGTGGGAGTAAGGTGCCTAAATACCTTGGAGAATCTGGGTTTAAGAGTCCTAAGAGCCTAAGTCACTTATGAAAACATATCCAGCATTTTATCTCCTATGTTGCCTTATTAGGAAAAAGGCAAATAAACCAAGCTGGGATTCAGAAACACATGATCAGATTTTATTTATTCATTGTTTCTAGCCCACAAGCCCCCTTTAGAGTGCTGCTTAATTTATCTGGAGTCTGAAGTTTATATAACTTGAAGTACTGATGTAATTTTAAAGAGATGTAACATTTTTCTAGGCAGTGATGGTGAGATAAGTAGAATGAATCAATCCAGAATATTTTTCCAATATATCATAAAATACAATTCCTTACTCTTTTGTGGCATCACAGACCTTCCTCCCAGTAGATGCAGTTACATGTTTTTTATTATAATCCTCCCTCCTAAAAGTAGGACTCGGCCACATGACCCTACATTTATCCAGGAAAACAAAGGATATGGAATAGTGAATGGCAGAAATTCAGTGTCAGACTCTCACTTGCGCTGATTAACACATCACACCACAAATGGTGACCCTGAAGTCAGTGGGATCGTTCAGGCACTAAGGTGCTAACTAAATATAGAGCACGAGAAATTTGGTCCCAGATCTCACAGGGACAAGGTAGCTAGGATACCTGAGAAGGTAGCTGACCTCTGAGAGGGAAGAGGGTATATGGACAGTGGTGAACTACCTGTGAAAAAAATGGAGGCCCAATTTTCTAAACGAAACGTATTTCATGTGCTGCCCAGAATTTAATACTGTGGCTAGAGCTGCTTGCATAGGCGCCGATTCCATGACTGCTCCCGGGCTGAAGGACCGCCACAGCTGTTCCCTGCCCTCGCTGATCAGCTCTTGGGGGGGTGCCACTACTGCCACCCAAAAGCTGATGGGGGCTGCGCTGCTGCCACACAACTGATAGGGGGTGATGCTACCACCAAACAGCTGTTTGGCAACTCGGGGAAGGTCTTGGGGGAAGGGGGAGAGCGGCGGGTGGGTGGCAACCTCAGAGAGGGGCGGAGTGGGAGCAGGAAGAGATGGAGCAAGGGCAGGGCCTTTGGGGAAGGGGTGGAGTGGGGGAGGGCCTTGGGCAAAGTGGAGGTTGAGTATCCCTGGGGGAAAGGAAAAGTTGGTACCTATGGCAGACCCTAAGGTGCCAAGCTGGAAAACTGATCTCTAAGCCTCATGATGGGCAAACCTTGGAAGGCTCAGATAAATGCCCAAAAGTTCTTGGGTCTCAAAAAGCGGGTAGGAAATATATATATTCCTTTTCACTATTGGTCTGTAATTTGCCATCAAATCCACGGCAATTAATGTATTTATGCTGGTAATAAGCCAGTGTAAGTGAGATCAGATCAAAGGGACAAATCCTCAACTGCAGTAATTCACGTAACTCCAGGAAAGTTAGTGAAGCTATGCTGATTTATACCAGATGAGGATGTGGCCCTGGGTTTCTTTTCAAAATTATGTACCTCCCTGCAAACTGTTTATACTGATTTGCAAAGGTCCAGCTGACAAGTGTAATGATGAACCAGGAGACATTAAATAGAAAGGCCTGAGAGCGTTGAAGGTCAGGTTAAGCTTTGTTCGTTAACAAGGTTATTTTGACATTATCACATGCAAGAGACGCAAAACACTGGTAAAAGCCATTAGATTAATGATGGCGTCAAAAGCATTCACAAATTCTATTTGTTAGCTTGGCTTTTCTTCAGTCCTTTATTACTTGCTCAAGGCAATGGATCTGGAGATCCAAGGTGAGCCTGGTTTAACCCAGGCTTCTGTATGTATTTTGTTTGTATTGTCCATCACAACAAGAAAAATAGTTAAACAAAGAAACCAAACACCACCCTGACACAAACCAACAAAACAAAACAAAATTGAACACTAAGTTTGGAAAATGGAATTCATACAACCTCAAATTAAAAACAACACTCTCCTTGCAGGTTTCTTTTGTCTCACTGCTCCCAAATATTTGGTAGAAGTTCCTTTACTAATAAAGATGAAAGTTGGGAGGAATTGGAACTATGACAGTAAAGATTTTATCATCTGAAGTTTTAATGATGCCTGAAATCATTCCCAAAGGCAATTTGTTCGGCGTTTGAAGGAGATGGACATTATTTATCCATCAGAAATGCAGGCATTATTTCAGTAAGTAAGTAGGTAGGAGTAACAGTAATGGGTGCATAGAATGGAACAAACAATGTCCCAGGGAACAAAGTCTCTGCTCTTAGCAAAGGATTGTATTAGGACATATAGAAGTGCATCAGTTCAATAACTTAATGGAAATTATCATTTTACATTTGTCTATTAAGAAGATGAGAGTCCCTATTAATAAATGAAATGGAGTTTCCTATTTTTTTAACTAACCACCAGCTAAACGGCTTTCTTTAAACTGCTTACTCAGTTTGGATTGATTTGAAAGCGATCTCACTGTAGCTTGACAAGATTTACAGTGATGCTGTGCATGAGCCTTAGGGGATTGATATCTTTATAAAATTAAAAACATTCATTCTCTAATGTTCATGCAGAGAGCTCTTCCAAAATCCCCTGGTAACTTCACCCCCCGTCTGAAATGAGATGCTATGTTTAAAACAAAATAAAACAAAACAAACAAAGAACATGGACGATTACTACAGATACTAGGCAAGGAATTAGATTAAAATTGAATTGTTTAACTATTGGAGAAAGAAAGAAAGAAAGAAAGTTAGTTTAATGGATTTCCACCAGTTGATATTTTATCAGAATATGGCCCAATGACACTTAATACTTCTTTTCTGCACGTGACATGAAGAGAGAAGTGAATTCTTGTATAAGGACTCTTAGAAGATGAGGAGAGTGGAAAATATGCTTGACCTGAGTTTTATGACAAGATGTCAAACATATACATAAAAGTGTGGTATAAAAGGAATCTTTTTTGCTCAGTATATGACGCCAAGGTTACTTCTCAGATTAATAGAAGCTACTGCCTACAGACTTCAATAGTCCGAAATCAAGACTTGGCTGCAGTAATGTGCACAACACACACAAACAGGCCTTGTCTACACTGGTGTAACTATACCAGTACAGCTAGATCGACAAACCGCCTTAGTGGAAACCCAGTATAAAATAGCAAGGGAGTTCTTTTGCTGGCATAGCTTATATCAGTCTCTCCTCCCCCACACAAAATAAGCTATACTCACAACAAGACTTTTTGCCTATATAACAATGTTGACACTGGGGCTTTTGCTGGCACAGCTATGTCAGTCAAGGTGTGATTTTTTTCCCCACACTCCTAACTGAAATAGCTATGCCAGTAAAACTTTTAAATATTGATCAGGCCACACACACAGTAAATCTAGGGCACTCCAGAAATGGGTTAAGACATGCACTAATATCCAGCCATCACTGTTAATATTATTGCAGATCTCCACCTTTGGAGTAGAGTAATACTCTAAAAAGTGGCTATGTAAAAATAACACTGGATGAAACTAGCTCAAGGCCTATGCACCACCTAAGCTCCACTTAAACTCTCAAAACAAGGTCATTTTTTTCTAACAGCTGATGTCACAAACTCACCCTGGGATCCAAAAACCATTCTGTTTTTATATTGGCAACAAAGATTATAATATCAGAATACAGTGGATTAATTAGCTAGTGGTACATGAGGAAGAAGATACTCTAACTCACTCTCCTGTATATATATATATATTCGTTCTGCAAAGCTAATTAACGGAGTGGGTGAATATATTTTTCTTTGAAACATTTATTTGGAAAAAATGCATTTTTAAAAACAAAATTTTCACGAATAACTTGGAGGTTTTTAATTTTAATTCATGTTCTGCTTTTCCCTCCTGCCTCCCTTTTTGCCAGTGAATGCAAAAGAATGAATGATGTTGACAGGGTATTTTTTTCTTCAATTCTTCATTTTTTGTTTGGTTGTTTTCTTTTCACCTTTCTGCAACCTTCGAAAACTTCCTCAAACTTGAGAAAGTTACTGAGTTGTGCAAAAGGAGAAAGGAAAACCCTGTAACTTCACCACTCTGTTACTCTTCCAAAGTCAGAGGTGTTTTCAAAATGCACACAGCACTTGAATTACAGTTTCATTTTTCCTTTGTCACTAACTTTTCCCTAAGTTTAGGGCATTTTGCAAAGTTACAGAGTTGCAAAAGTGGGAACGAAGAAAGGAAAAAATGAAAAAGGGAATCTTTGGTGACTTGGAGGGTGTGGAACAAAGCAATAGGAGAGGAAAAAATAGGGGTAATAGTCCTTCTTTTGACTGTCTTAGAATCATAGAATATCAGGGTTGGAAGGGACCTCAGGAGGTCATCTAGTCCAACCCCCTGCTCAAAGCAGGACCGATCCCCAACTAAATCATCCCAGCCAGGGCTTTGTCAAGCCTGACCTGAAAAACCTCTAAGGAAGGAGATTCCACCACCTCCCTAGGTAACGCATTTCAGTGCTTCACCACCCTCCTAGTGAAAAAGTTTTTCCTAATATCCAACCTAAACCTCCCCCACTGCAACTTGAGACCATTACTCCTTGTTCTGTCATCTGCTACCACTGAGAACAGTCTAGAGCCATCCTCTTTGGAACCCCCTTTCAGGTAGTTGAAAGCAGCTATCAAATCCCCCCTCATTCTTCTCTTCCGTAGACTAAACATTCCCAGTTCCCTCAGCCTCTCCTCATAAGTCATGTGTTCCAGTCCCCTAATCATTTTTGTTGCACTCCGCTAGACTCTTTCCAATTTTTCCACATCCTTCTTGGCGTGTGGGGCCCAAAACTGGACACAGTACTCCAGATGAGGCCTCACCAATGTCGAATAGAGGGGAACGATCACTTCCCTTGATCTGCTGGCAGTGCCCCTACTTATACATCCCAAAATGCCATTGGCCTTCTTGGCAACAAGGGCACACTGTTGACTCATATCCAGCTTCTCGTCCACAGTAACCCCTTGGTCCTTTTCTGCAGAACTGCTGCCGAGCCATTCTGTCCCTAGTCTGTAGCGGTGCGTGGGATTCTTCCATCCTAAGTGCAGGACTCTGCACTTGTCCTTGTTGAACCTCATCAGATTTCTTTTGGCCCAATCCTCTAATTTGTCTAGGGCCCTCTGTATCCTATCCCTATCCTCCAGCGTATCTACCTCTCCTCCCAGTTTAGTGTCATCTGTAAACTTGCTGAGGGTGCAATCCACACCATCCTCCAGATCATTTATGAAGATATTGAACAAAACCGGCCCCAGGACTGATCCTTGGGGCACTCTACTTGATACCGGCTGCCAACTAGACATGGAGCCATTGATCACTACCCGTTGAGCCCGACAATCTAGCCAACTTTTTATCCACCTTATAGTCCATTCATCCAGCCCATACTTCTTTAACTTGCTGGCAAGAATACTGTGGGAGACCGTGTCAAAAGCTTTGCTAAAGTCAAGGAACAACACGTCCACTGCCTTCCCCTCATCCACAGAGCCAGCTATCTCGTCATAGAAGGCAATTAGATTAGTCAGGCATGACTTGCCCTTGGTGAATCCATGCTGACTGTTCCTGATCACTTTCCTCTCCTCTAAGTGCTTCAGAATTGATTCCATGAGGGCCTGCTCCATGATTTTTCCAGGGACTGAGGTGAGGCTGACTGGCCTGTGGGGAGTATAAGCTCTTGGGGGCAGGGACTATCTTTTAGGGTAAGTCTACCCTTGGAGCTGGGGGTGTGATTCCCAGCTTGTGTAGACATACTCACGCCAGCTCTCGGCGAGCTAGTGCACTAAAAATAATAGTGCAGGTGCACTAGCATGGGCAGTGGTGAGTGGCAGCATGAGCTGTCTGTGCAAAACACTAGCTGAACTGAAAACTGTGTACACACACTCAGGGAGCTAGCCAGTGTCATTGCTGCTCCAACTCCCCGACTATTTTTAGTGCGCTAGCTCAGTTGGAACTAGCACAAGTATGTCTGTGAGCTGGGACTCACAGCCCTAGCGCCAGGTGTAGACATACTCTTACTGAGTGTTTGTACAGCACCTGATCACTGCTCCAAATTCTACCAAAATGCAAATGATAATTAGTTATAAAAATGTATTGCAAAGAGCAGCCATTTGCAGGACAGAACAAGAAGTTTTACCGGTTGGATAAAACCCAGGAACTATGATCCATCTTTTTGAGTGCCATCTACTTGAACCTTATCTATTAGCTATTTACACGTATATAGACAGAGAGCACTCCTGTAACATACAGAAAGTGAGAAGGTACCACTGCTACGTAATGACTTTGGCTGATTACAGACATAGTTTAAGGTGAAAGGAAAACACTCCCAAAGGCCTCAGGATAATTTGTTTTCATACATCCCCTCTTATTACACTGCAGTGACATCATTGTTGCTCTGTCCAATGCAGCTCCTAAGCTTTCCTTAATGCTCAGTCCCCAGTCCCCTGAGTCCACTCCAGGCTGTCAATACAGTCATTACCAATTATGTCAAACCAGGGAGAGCAAAGATTAATAATTCAGAGTTGAGACATCATAAAGATTTTTCATCTTGCATGTACAGTCTGCAGATAGCATTGAGAGGCTGTCACTGAAAGGCATTAGCTGGAGAAAATTAGAGCTTTGTATTGATCACCAAACATTTATAGTTTATCAAGCAGTGATGCTTTAATTGATGCCAACAGGTAACGTTTGGGTGCTTATTATCTCTGCATTCATAATTAACGTCATATTTTGCAAGGCACAGAAGTGAGGTTCTTGTGAAATTAACTCTTGGCTCCTCACTGCCCCCATTGCCGTCTCCAAGGTTTGGAGAAGCTGGATGCTGATCCCCTATATAAGAAGGTGCTGCTCCATCCAAATCACGAGCATAGACTCTGGTAGAGGGGTGGCAACTCTGCGCAGGAGTGGTGGGAGGGTTTAGGTGATGCAAGTGGCTCTAGCCTCCCCATGCTGAGGGAGGCATTTAAGGGCTGGTGTCACCCAAAAAATAAGAGAGGGGACTAGAAGGGAACAAGACCAGAGCAAACAAAGGATGTACTGATTCTCCACATCCGCTTGGAAACCTTTACTAATTGAGCTTCTGTGAAGCCCCAATCAGAAAGTAAAGTTCTTCTGTTTGTGATTAGCTTCAATCTACATGTTAGGATTCTCTGCAAACCTCTGTAAGCTAATTCTGCATTTTAGCCCAGTACACGTGTTTTGCTTTTCAAAGTAAGCAGTAAATCACCAGAATGACCTGACCTTATCCTATCTACCTACCTTCCTATCTCTCTGATCATTGCTGCACATCTCTCTCTCTCTCAACATTTGTGTTGTGCTTTCAAAATGTTCTCCCCCCCCCCTTTTTTTAATTAAAAATTTCATCAAAAATTTAAGATTTGAAAAACATTGGCCCACTATAGCTTAAAAATGTAGGACAAAGATTATAAAAATGAACACAACGTTTTTCTGTTTGTTTTTTTTAAGTGAAACTCAAAATTTCATTATTTCATAATTAGAAAAAAAATTGTCCCTCTCTGATCATAATGGGTGCCTCATGACCAGTGAGGTGGATGAAAAATCAATTTGCGTTGTTAAGATGTGAAAAATCATAGAGAAAGCAAAAATTGGATGATTTTTCCAAGGCAGATGATAAAGATTGTAGAATCAATATGAATAGATAATAACATTACTTTGATACAAAGGATGTCAAAAAAGGGTATTTGAGAGAGAGAGAGAGAGAGAGAGAGAGAGAGATTTACTGTAAAAGAATAAGGAGTAAAAAAGTTAAGTGCAGGTGAAGCATTAAATATGAACAAGGTGACTGAATAAAAAGACAAGTCTCGTTTTCATCAGATTTGATGCAGAGATGAGTCATGATCACCTTAATAGGTTTCAGACCTATTTAAAGACATTAATGTGTCTATAGCTGAAATTCATTCAGGGCCAGACTGTGGCCTGAGCTATGCTCTCATGCAGCCATCATGCCTTCATCATAGATAGAAGTCTCCATACCTTTCCCTGCACAGGTGAGTGGTAAATAGGTGGAGCTGCTTCAAGGTGTATATGGTTCACCAAATATAGACAGTATGATGACTCCCCAGAGCACCAGAGAGTGGGGAAGGAGAGGTGGTAAGGCCTTAATTGTGACTCCCCAGACAATTCACTGTTCCTAACCCAGGACTCATGGTAAAGCCACAACTGAGCCTTAGTCTCTAAGGCTGCCACAAGTACTCCTTTTCTTTTTGGGAATACAGACTAACACAGCTGTTACTCTGAAATACATACATGGACTTAGAATTCCCCACCTGATAAAAACTGCCAGCGATCAAGTCCCTTGGGTCACAGGAGGATATTTACACACTAGCACCCTTCCCATGTTCAACCAGCAGTGAACCCAGTATCTGCTGAGTCACGAAAATCAATCATCTCCTCTCTTGGAGAGAACAATAAACTGTTGTTTAATACACAACCTGTGGATTCTGGACAACTGAAGGAAAAGCTTTCCCTGTTCTTACAGCTCAAGGGGAGAAAAGAGAAAGCTTTATGCTTCTTTAATGAAAGTGACTGGCCAGTTTCCTCATATTTAGATTTAGAAATCCCACACTATTTTTGGGACATCTATAGAGGATGGTGGCAAAGAAACAACTTGGTTAACTGGTAGGAAGTTTGTTTAGAGAAATAATTCTGTTTCACATTTTCTACCTTAATTCCATTCATGGTGCATTTTACTTTGTATTAAGCATTGGACTTCTGCCTAAGCCTCTGGTATCGATCCAGTTCTCATTGACATCACTGGAAATCTTTTCACTGATGTGAATGGACTTTGGATCAGGCCCTTATTGCCTAAGGACTGCAGGATTGAACGTTTCTTTTATGGATCCCTCCCTGACAAGGATAAGCCTGTGAGTTGTAATTAAGCAGATGGCATCTATGAACATGACATGGTCAGCCCCCTAGTCTTTATTAGAAGCCTCATCTCCTGACTTCAGCTCTCTTATTCCTATGCAATTTTGCTTGTGATGGACAGGTGTTCTCAGTCCATGCGAACCACTATTCCTGCTTATGCAAAAAAATAAAGACCCCAATTATACACTCCAGATCCAGGTGAGAGAGAAGTTAAATAGCAGCCTTAGATAGCAGCCTTAGTTTTGAATGTTTTTTTAAAAATGCATTTCTGTGGCTTTTTCCTTCTTTAAACTGATTATTATGGCCTAAATAGATTACTTTACTCTTTTACAGACACTCTCAAGTGATAAGTTAAAGACTGTATTCAGAGTAACAACCGTGTTAGTCTGTATTCGCAAAAAGAAAAGGAGTACTTGTGGCACCTTAGAGACTAACCAATTTATTTGAGCATAAGCTTTGCATCCGATGAAGTGAGCTGTAGCTCACGAAAGCTTATGGTCAAATAAATTGGTTAGTCTCTAAGGTGCCACAAGTACTCCTTTTCTTTTTATTTATTCTTTCTTATTTCAGTGGTTTCACTTCTTGGGAACAAAAAATTGATCCAGAATGAAATCTCTAAGGGATTCATTTACTTGGCAAAGACTTT
This sequence comes from Natator depressus, assembly GCF_965152275.1. NCBI lineage: Eukaryota > Metazoa > Chordata > Testudines > Cheloniidae > Natator > Natator depressus. Next base: position 4,064,512 of record NC_134259.1, read on the forward strand.
TTTTTTTTTTAAATAATAGTCTGATTAAACATTGGGGGAGTTACTGAAAGAGGAGTACATGCCCAGGGTGCCGTTGGTCTTATATATAATTAATCTTCTACCTCCAGTAAACCTGCAGTACAGACAAAGAGAAAGGAAGACTCAGGTCTAAAATCATGATTTATTTTTTAAAATATTCATCCAAATGGCTGTTTCTCTGCCGCCATCTTCCCATTGTGGGTTTTACATGTTAAGAATCAAAGAGGGAATTACTGTGATCATTTGAAGGCCACTACAACTAGCTGACACCCTGGCATTGTGCAGGCAGAACGCTTAAGGCATGCTGCTGCTTTGGGCTCCCAGGGACCTGCTACACTGAAGGAGTCAGATCCTGAGCTGGAGTAAATCAATACACCTCTGCTGATTTACAGCAGTTAAGGATCTGGCCTAAGGTATTTATATATATAACTGAAAAGGTGCTACAGGAAAAATAATAATAATAATAATTAATAATGATTTGAAAAGCTGGTTTAACTCTTTTAGATTTATATATTGTCAATAAGTGGCCTACAGTTTCTCCCAAACAAACACAATGAAAGCTATTAATCTTCTCTGCAGGTAGATGAAGTAGAAAGGAAAACAAAGAGTTGTGAGTCCTTTAAATCTAATCATTATTTAACTTAGCTTCTTCCTCCACTACCTGCAGCTATTGGATTTGAGGGAAGCATCCTGAAAATGAATAGTGATCTATTGCCAATTACATTGTTGAATTACAAACACTATTTTCAAACACCCCAAATGGTCCAAGTTTGTCAGTGTATCTATCCCCAATTTCTGTTTCACACCATGTTCTTGTATATTAAAGAGCCAGTTTAGCTTTAGAAACATGGAGGGATGGAGTCCTCTCCTGTTATTACTCAGCATATAGTACATGAAACAGTGTTGGCCCTCTGCATAGAGGTGAATTTTGCCCAGAGATAAAGTGATTTCCCTTGTAAAAGAATGCTATGGCATTATACAGCAAACTTAGCATGGTTTGGAAAATTACCCAGGTTTATTTTTTGTTTTGTTTTGTGTTGTTTTAATAGTGGCTAGTGAAGTTCACAGAATTAGTGACAGAGCCAAGAACAGGACCTAAGATCTGAACAGGATCTTAGAGATCTGATCCCCTGTTCTTTTCTCCAGCCATAGACCATACCTCCCCCATCTCTCTCTCTCTCTGTGAATCTCTTGCCATCTATGTATTTATTCTTCAAAACATCTTTTCTAATATAGTGAGCACTGCATAGTAAAAAATAACCTTTAAAAAAGGAAAAAAGGCTGTGTAGAAGGAAAGCAGATAACTGAGGAGCTGAGCTGCTGCTGAAGTAAAATATTTTAGTCTCCAAGTTGGAAAGAGAGAGAGAGCATGTTCTGGTGTCAGAGGAGTGGAACTATCATGCTATTTTCCAACTTTCTATGTCAAAGGGATGTTTAATTTACTATTTGATTTAATTATTCATTGGGTCTAATACACTTAACATTTCAATAATTAACTTCTACAGCAACTGTGGGGAAAATCTGATTTATCTGTTTATTTCTGTCTTTGGCTGTCTGACTAGCCATACTATCCTCTTCTCTGTAATCTCTATTTGTGGATGAAAAGAGAGAGACAATTGCAGGGACAAATCAAATGCCCAGAATTTCCTTTAGCTGATATGAAGGTCGGAAAGTGGACACTGTGGCAGAGACAACAAGGTAAAAGGGTTTTTATTCTCATTGCCCTTTAAATAGAGTTGGAAGCTAAACCTTGGATCTGAACCTTTCTTCAAACTCTGGGAATATTCAGATTTAGGTTCAAACGCCACACCTGGGGCTTATCACTACTTTGAAACAAAAAAGGAGGAAAACTAGATGTAGCTTTGGTTTTGCAAAATCCATTTTGTTTTGCTTTTGTAAAATGCAAACCAGGGAAGGTTAAGATCCAAGTATCCTTGTCTCCAAATCTTCAAAGTCCTAGTAGGACAGGAGTTCTTGATTTGTCCCAGCTCTGCTTTTTTACAAACAAAATCTTCTTTATTTTTCCCTTGAATGTTTGACCCTGTTTTCCATGGAAACACCACAGGTAGCCAGCAACCGAGAGCAGAATTCTCACATGTAGATTTCAGATAACAGTGGAGAGAAAGCTTTGAAGGCTGATTTCTAAAATGTAAGCCTCTCCTGAGAAAGTTTAACTCTTCGATCAATCAGAACAAGCCATTCACATTAATGGATCTGCTCCTCCTATCACCAACTGTCCTCTTTCACTTCAGACTCTAAGATATTGTATAGTGTTGCAGTGCACTATTAAAACAGCTGCTCGATTCCCCTCCCACTCCTTGATTCTGAGGGGAGTCCAGTGATGGGTGAAGTGATCCCTAGGCATAGTTTATAAAGCACCATGAGATCCTTTAGGATGAAATGCATGCTATATGATCTATATCAATATTGCCATCTTTGTAGTGTGTGTTAGGAAGTTGCACATGGGCAATCCCAGGTTTTGTGTTCAGGCTGTCTGCTTTACAAAATTTTGGCCATAATATATATTTTTTCATATCTTTCATATGATCTTATTATGTGAAGTCTTCTAGGTTGTCCTACCCACTCTGCAAACTAACACAGGCAGGCAGCAATGGAGAATACAACCACAACTGTAAGCTATCAAACTCCCATGTTTGCAAAATTTTTATTTTGCTTTTTAACTCACCATTCCTTTAGAAGTAACTCCTCTCTACAGTAAATAAGGTTAGAAAGCCTAATCATTAATTCTATTTACACCTAATATGTTATAAAGCCAAGGAAAGCAGGCCATTTTCCTCTCTGCTGGGGCACAAAAAGTGTATTAACTATTCCAGCTAGTGCTGTGAATGATTTATTAATTCAATTTTGGAATGTGTGACTGTCATATCATATAAGTTCATCTTATAAAAAGACAGTCTCTCTTAGGACTCTCTTATGCTTTTTTAAAACCAGCTGACTGACACTTCACATGGTTCACCACTATATCCATCTATCTCCTTGAGTGTTGCATAGAGGTTATACAAATTGCTGGTCAATATCAAGAAGTTGTTTTTCCCTGAGGACAGGCATGGGGGTAGTACTCAGTGTGCTAGTGGCATTACAGTCTCAAACTATGCCCTAAAATCTTGTCTTTGGCCCATGGACTAACCCTCTCCGTGGAGCACTGAACAAACAGAATTGCTTGTTTCCAGAGAGAATTCTATATTGCTCTTCTTTGCCAAAGGAAGGGTTGCTGTGCCTCTCAAAGATGAGGAGCAGAAAAAGGGGGCATATGTGGGATATTCTGGGCCTAGAGGACTTTTTAGAAAACAAGAATGTGTGTGTATAGATACAGATATATATGCACAGAGACAGACAGACATAGGTATTAATATAGCAATGCAGCTATAGATTATAAATTAGATAGATAGATATCCAAATGTAATCTCATTCTGTCTCTCTTTATACTTACATACATATATATGAGCATAGATATACAGAGAGAAGAGGATAGAATAGAAAATAGCACCTAGGCTATAAGAAAACATCAGATTTGTTTTTATAGGCAGCCCATGTTCTTAAAACATTCCGCTTATGAACCCATATAAGGTCAATTTAGGTTTTGTGAAAACAAGTTTTACAAAGCCTAACATCAAATGGTCTGGTAACAATCTGGATGGTTTTGCCTTCATTCCCCTGCTGTGTTCTCAAGAGCAATACTGCTGCAACATGATAATCACAGAAAAGCAGAAAGTGAAACCGATAGAAACTAACTAATGAAAGACAATGAAATTGGACTTCATTGTCCAGGCTGAGAGAAATGCAAAAAGCAAACCAGAAAATGGTAAAAATTAAAAGCCAAATCGGATTTTTATTTTTTACATTTAGTAACCCAAGGTGTTATTTTCTTAGCAACACGGGTAAAAGAAGCAATTTTTCTTTTAAATATGTGAGATCAGCGTCTGCTCCTGATTACACTGCTGGATATTCAGCATGACTCCTATGGCCCTGATGTTGCATCTCCAATGAACCTGCTCCTGATTTACAACAGTGTAAGGCAGAGGAAAGATGGTACAGTGGTGAGGGTGCTAGTTCTGGAAGACCCAGGTTCAATTCTCTGCCCACTACAGTCGTCCTGTGTGAACTTGGGAAAGCCAGTTAAGCCCAGATCCACAGAGATATTCAGGCTCCTAACGTCCACTCAAATCACCCATTTCAATTGATTTAAATGGAAACAACGAGTCTAAATACCTTTGTGGATCTAGCCTTAGTCTCTTTGGGTTGTATGCTTGAAAGGAGTTCGGCTCCTAGTGTCCACTGAGCCGAGTGCCTCGGTTTCCTATCTGTACAATAAGGATAAGAGCACTGCTCTATCCGACAAGGGTGCTGCGAACATAAACACAATAAAGATTACGAAGTGCTCAGATTATCTGGTGGTGGCGGGGTCATATAAGTACTTAAAGGAGAAAAATCAAGCCCAGTAAATATAATTTCCACAGGCCTTGGTATTGTCAGGGGGGCAGTTTGGAGTAAGGGCTGCAGAATGAAGCTTCCACTCAGGTTATTTTTCATTTTTATAGGTTAGTCCCCCTGCCGACGCATCCCCTCCTACCACCCCTCTTCTCTGATTTCCTCTCTGTTTCCTTGTGCATTTAGGAGCTGTCTCATGACTGTCAAGTCAGGGGAGTCTTTGGATGTTAGGATACACACAGTGAAAGAACAATATAGCTCTATGCTTCTGGCTGTGCTGAGAGACATTCCTATTACATCTAGGGTGTTCTTAAGTGGTTGGATAAAGGCTTTTATGAATCACAGTTTAAATTAATATTAAAAAAATAGGCTATGATTTATTTCTAATCCTATTCTATACACAGCGATTAGACCTTTCTAAAGCTGGGTGGCAGTGAGTGGGCTCTGTAAAATTTCATAGTGTTACTCTTTTTGACCCAAGTGGTTAGCCGGTTAGATATTGATGATGGAGTCTGGTATTTCTTTGATGCAATCCTGTTTATTTTCAAAGAATGTACAAAGTTCTGTTTCCCTGAACACAGCAGGGTTCAAACTACAGGAGACAATTTCTTTGCTCACAGTTCTAAGCCTCTCTCCAGCCAGCACTTTATCCAAAAGATTTCTCTTTGAGCTTTTTTCTCAGGGATATGCTACCTGGGCTTCACTAGCTGTGTCTGGGGCTTCTTTACTCCATCTCTGTGCTTTTCTATGTATTTCTGCTGCTTTTCTCACACACAGAGATATACACACAGCTCCATGGATCATTGCCCCAGCCCTTCCTTTGCTATATCAGTCTCCATGGAAACAGCTCAGGACCACATAGTTCAGCCTCTACTCAACCCTTGCCGTGTGCCTTTGTTTTAGGTGGTGGCTTCTATTATTTCAGCTGCTTGGTTCCACAAAGGAGCTTGATTGTTTTTTAGATTCGTCTGGAATGAAGGGCAGCAGTTATGCCCACCAACTTCAATGAGGTTTTTCCCACTCCTGCAACATAACAATACGAGGTAACTGAGGTGAAATTCTGTGCCTATTGAAGTCTAAGGAAGTATGACCATTGACTTAATGGGGCCAGGATTTCACCCAGGATGTTTTAAGTATCTGTACTCACGGCTCAAGCCTGCTCTCTTGTCCTGACAGACCTGAGCAGTAGGCTGGGATTTTCAAAGGAGTATAAGGCTTTGTCGACACTACTCACACCTTTGAGTGACATGGCTGGGCCACTACAGCTGTGCCACTAAAAGACACGCAGTGTAGATGCTGTTTGTCAGCAGGAGAGAGCTCTCCTGCCGACAAAAAACTTCCACGCCCAACAAGCGGCATTAGCATTGTAGGCAGGAGAGCGCTCCTGCTGACAAAGTGCTGTTCACACAGGTGCTTTTCATCAGCCAAACTTTTGTCGTTGGGGGGCGGGGCGTGAAAGGGGCGTGTTTTTTTCACCTCCCTGATTGACAGAAGTTTTGTGGTTCAGTTTGCAGTGTAGACAAAGCCTAAGGAAGTTGATGCCCAAATCGCACTGAATTTTAATGAATGTAGATGCCTTTAAAAATCTTAGCTTTAAGCCTTCACTTAGCTTTAAGCAAATGATCAGTCCTGACGCTAAATGGATTCTGCAGGAACAACATCCAAGCTCAGAGAACTCTTTGTAGGACGGGCATGTTAGACTTTAAACTGTTTGGACTGATTGGCCCATTTTATCCATTTTTCAGTGTTATTTACATCTATAGCATTAGATAGACAGATAATGATGAAATGAATGATTAATCTTCACCATCTAATGAAGGTACATTCACATTAATTATTTCCCCTGAAATCCTCATTTTTGGCACTGTGGGGTTTCAGTTTGGGTCCATCTCAAAATAAAATAATTCTAACAAATGGTAATCTCAACAATAAACGCCATCTCTCACCAGAGGAAATAGCTGTGAAAAGATATCTTCAGACTGGGAAGTATTACAATTCTGCAACAACATGATCATGATCTCAGTTCCATTTTCAATCACTTAGGCAGAATTTTGCAGCTACATCTCTCAAAGTTAACCACACTTTACTTAATCATCTGCATATTTGAAATGCAAATAACAGGGTCAGTTCTATTACATGACTGATTCAGGCCAGGCTGATACTTTGCAGGATTACAAATATATGAGGCCAGAAAGATAAGCATTAGGAAAATGACAGGTTTCAGAGTAGCAGCCGTGTTAGTCTGTATCCGCAAAAAGAAAAGGAGTATTTGTGGCACCTTAGAGACTAACACATTTATTAGAGCATAAGCTTTTGTGAGCTACAGCTCACTTCATCGGATGCATCCTTGTCATTAGGAAAATGAATCATTTCCCAACTCATTTGTAAATGCAAGGTAGAAAGGAACCTATGTGCACTGGACATGCAAGGTGCTAAGTACACTGGTCACTGACTTACCTTTCAGATCTTCCCATATGGGGGGAAAAATAGGGGTGGGAGGAAAGAGAAAAATATTTTAGCTTTGCTCATTTCTGGGGAGGTTTCACCCTTGTGATTTCAGGATGGTCTGGGTCTCTGCACTTAAGGGACTTCTGGGTGCTGGCTTAGCCCCCAGACAGACTCAGACAGTACTCAACAAAAAGTAAAAGAGTGAGCAAGGGACAGGGGAACCTGAAAATCTCAAATACAAAAAATTTTAAAAAAGGAAAAACGTACTATTTTATTCAGCTCTAAAGCAAAAATTCATTTTGAATCAAAATGAAACAGAATTTGTCACTTATAAATTTCCTGCAAAAACCTGAAATTTTTCATTGAAAATTGTTTCGGGGAGGGGGGGGAACACCCATTCCTCTCCCACCCCTAGGTATAAATTGGGAGTAACTTTATTACAGCCAGTGGTGTGAGATCAGAGTGTTTGGCTGGTCAGCCATTTTTCTGTCATAGGAACTCATGGAATGCTGGAAAGCTCAGCAAGATTTTAAAGAAAGGATTAGATCATAGACAGAGACAGGCCTGAATCAATCCCTTCCCAAATCCAAATACCCACAGGGTCTGGAAGAATTTGAACCTGGAACTGAACTCTGTGACTCAGGCTAGTCTTTGATGAATGGAACTCAGAATACTTAAACCCTCTTCTATCGTAAGCCCCTATTAACAACCCCAAGCCTCAAGAGAGGCAATTAATTAAGTCTTTAAAAACAATGAAAACCCCTACCCCAAATGGATCTCTACCCTTGAAGAGGGAGACATGCCAGAGACTCCATGAAGTCTACTAGGGCCATCTCTATTTATATTGATTTGACATGGAAGGAGCTCAGATCCTCCGGTGAGGGGTGGCAGCAATGCCTTATGCTGTAACAAGCAATAAAATAGTCTTGCCACTCTAGTTCCTTTGCTTTATAATTTCCTCTGATTCATTCAGGGCAGCTCCGGTAATAAAACCAGGACACGCTCCTCTCCTTCCTCCAGATGGGGACTAGATAATTAAATGGATGTTTCTACCACAATGTTTTTATATATATATATATACACACACACACACACACACACACAGAGGCTTGTGTATGGTGAATTAATATTGTATCTCCAAACCAAGAAATAGCAGAAAGAAATTGATTTGTATCTAGCTCTGTTGAATGTGAATCTAGGTTGAGATATGTTCCTCTCTGTATTATACAAGACAAGACGGGGAAAGCAGGTTTATAATGGTTTAGAAAATCAAGATTGTGGTGATTTACCCCCACTTTGTACTTACTTTGCACAGACACAAATGAATGCTCAAGACACAAGGAATAGAAGAATCAGACTATTTATATCCATTCATCTATCCAGGCCGGAGTCTCATTTATAACACAGCATATTGGAGCAAGCGGGAGCAAGCATTCCAGCCTGGGTCAACAGGCTCAATGTGGTGGGGCTTATGCTAGCACTCTAAAAACAGTTGTATAGACAGAGCTTTGAAGCCGCGGTTTGGGTGGAAGCTCAGGCCCTGAAGCCGAGGGTGGGCTTCAGACCCCAAGATGTGACTTCAAAGCGCTGTCTTCATAGCTATTTTAGAGCACTAGTGTGAGCCCTGCTAGCCTGAGTCTGTCAGCTCAGGCTGGGAGGCTTGCTCCTGCTCACAACAAAATGCTGTGTAGACATACCCCTAGAATAAAGGGTTCTTAATGTGGGAGTAAGGCCCTTTACACTGTAAAAGTGGTGTAAAGGGACCTAAGGCTTTGTCTACACTACCAAGTTTTGTCTTCAAAAACTGCCTTTTGGCAACAAAACAGTGAGTGCGTACACACTGCAATGCACTTTTGTTGGGAAAGATGCCCAGTTTTGGCAACAAAATATTTCCAGCCCTCTGAGAGACTTTTTTCTTTTCCCATCCCTTTATTATCGACAAACAGCCAGGGTAGACACGACGCATGCTTTAATCGCTTTATTTGGCCTCCAGGAAGTGTCCCACAATGCCCATCCTGACTGCTCTAGTCAGCAGTTTGAACTCCACTGCCCCGCAGCCAGGTAAACAACAATCCGCCCCTCCCCCTTGCAAGCCCCGGGAATTTTAAATTCTATTTCCTACTTGCGGGCTTGGCGTGGGGAAGTCTCATCCCGTCTTCCCAGGTGACCATGGCTGGCTATCACACCAAACTCTCTCTCGCCTGGACCGCAGTGAAGCTGTTGGATCTGATCAGTGTATTGGGAGAGGAGGCTGTGCAGTGCCAGCTGCGCTTAACCCACAGGAACTGGGATACGTACATGCCGATTTCTCAAGGCTTGTGTGAAAAGGGCTATGATCGGGACACACTACAGTGCAGAGCGAAGACAAAGGAGCTGAGGCAGGTGTACCATAAGGCGAGGGAGGCAAACCGTCACTCCGGTGCTGCACGTAAGACCTGCTGTTTCTATAAGGAGCTGGACGGTATCCTCAGTGGTGACCCAACCTCCATCTCCAAGAGCACTTTGGAGGGAACGGAGGTAGTGGAAAGATGTCCTGACCCAGAGGACGAAGTTATTGATGAAGAGGTGAAGCTAGTCGAGGATGTGGAGCTCCCGGCAGGGTCGACTGGTGGGGCAGGCAGCCAGGAACTGTTCTCCGCTTCTGAGGTGTCTAGCCAGTCTCAGCAGTTGCTCTCCAGTGAGCAAGAAGCAGGAGATGAGATGCCTGGTAACTGGCTGTGGCTTGTATAGTGCAGAGCTGGGTTCAGGGCATAGAAATGTACAAGTCTGACTGTGAGAGCTGGACATTTCCCCATGTAGCTAATCAGTATGGTGGAACAGGGTGTTGATGCATGCCGAGATCTCACGGGAATCCTCCAGAGAGATCTCCACAAAAGTTTCCTGGAGGTACTGGGTAATCCTCTGACACAGGTTGCGTGGCCATGCAGCTTTGTTCCTTCCCCCATTGTAGGACACTGTCCCGCACCATTCGGCAATCCCTTGTGAAGGGACCAAAGCAGCACATAGGTGAGCTGCGTACAGAGCAGGGTGGAAGCCGCAAGCATGCAGCAGATGTACCCTGCTTTCCCCCTCGGCAGTGAGATGTCTGCTAGAATGATCCCTGCCTGCGGAAAAGTGTGGGATAATTTTAGAATTATTTCCCTGTAAAGCTGCACCGCAACCCCTGTGAAGACTGTATGTTCTTCCATCCAGTTGCAGCACCCTCCTCCCTCCATGCCCAAAACTCACCATGTTTCGGGTGCTTGCAGAGATGTATGCCTGGCAAGGGTCAGTGAGAAAGTGACTGGTATGTTGCAAAAGGTGCACATGAGTGAAATGTTTCAATGCTGTGCTTGAATTCTGCTTTTGTGCATTGTCCCCTGTGCTTCATTAGATGTTGCCTTCAGGAACACCCTCCACACCCCCCGACGACCGCCTCTGCCAGATAAGAAAGAGGCCAAGATGCAGCAAAGAAGACATGTTCGGGAGGTACTGCAGTGCTCCAGTACAGAGAAAAAAGAACCAAAGGAGTGCTGGGAAGCCAGAAGGCAGGACAGAAAAGAGAAAACAGAAAAGAGCGGATGATAAAAGCAATGGAGGAGGAAACAGAAATGCTCAAGTCTTTAATAAGGCTTCGGAGTGTGCAGGTCCAGGCTCAACCTCCACTGCACAATTGTTTACCAGCCCTCTCCCCCCCCCCTCCCCTCCACCCGCACATTCCTCTCCACTTTCGGGGACTCCTCCATTTCCCCATCACTCCACCCCCTTGCATAACTTTCACAATGACAGCTGGACCTATACACAGTTGTGAGGGTCAGCCCTTTCCCAGTCCCTTCCTTTCCCAGAAAGCATCTATGTTTTGGTGAGTGTCAGTGTGCTTTTTCTTGATCAATAAAGGCAAAGTTTTATAATGGTAAATCATCTTTATTTTGTTTTCTACAAATTCCCATTGCAATCACTATGCATACATGTACAGGCATTTTAATCATTTTCTTACTGGGATACATGGCCCCAAATGTCAACATAGCCTCCTTGGAAAAAAGCATAGAATTCATCATGGAAGCTACTCTAAAGATATACGTTGCTGCTGCTCATTGTCAAAGTGCTTCCTCAAAACCTCCTGATTTCAATTGCCGCCCTTTGGGCTCCTCCGACAGCCCTGGTATCTGGCTGCTCAAACTCAGCATCCAAGAACTCTGTCTCAGCGCTCCACCCCTGAGAGCAAACATTTCACCCTTAGGTTCACAGCGATTATGCAAAGTGCAGCATGCGGCTATGATCATGGGAATATTTTCCTCATTAAGGTCTAATCTGTCATAAAGGCAATGCCACCTCACCTTTAATCCGCCAAAGGCACATTCAGCTGTCATCCAGCACCTACTCAGCATGTTGTTGAAATGCTCCTTACTGCTGTCCAGGTGTCCTGTGTAAGGTTTCATGAGCCGGGCTGTAAGCTGGGTCTCCCAGGATCACTTTGGGCATTTCCACATCCCCCCCTGTAATCTTGTGGTCTGGAAAGAAAGTCCCCACTTGTAGCTTTCTCTATGACCGGTGTTCCTGAAGATGCGTGCATCATGCACCTTTCCAGACCACCCTGCGCTGATGTCAGTGAAACTCCCACGGTGACCCACAAGTGCCTGCAACACCATGGAGAAGCACTCCTTCCTATTGATGTACTCTGTTGCATGGTGGTCTGGTGCTAAAATTGGAATGTGTGTGCCATCTTTCACCCCTCCACAGTTTGGGAAACCCATCTCTACAAAGCCATCCACTATTTCACGCACATTTCCCAGAGTCACAGTCCTTCATAGCAGGATGCGATTTATTGCCCTGCACACTTGCATTAATACAGCCCCAACGGTAGACTTCCCCACTCCAAATTGATTTGCAGCCGACCAGTAGCAGTCTGGACTCTCCAGCTTCCAGACAGCAATTGCCACACACTTCTCTACTGAGAGGACAGCTCTCATTCTGGTGTCCTTGCGATGCAGGTCTGAGGCCAGCTCAGCACACAGTTCCAGGAAGGTGGCTTTACGCATCCAAAAGTTCTGTAGCCACTGCTCTTCATCCCACACTTGTATGACGATGTGATCTCACCATTCAGTGCTGGTTTCCCTAGCCCAAAAGCTACAGTCTACCATATACAGCTGCTCTGTGAATGCCAAAAGCAATGTAAAGTTGCTGCTATCCACATCACGCAGAATCTCGGGAGCCTGCGAGTCTTCCTCTGTCAGTAATTTCACGATTAACTGCACTGCCATGCATGATGCCCTCATGACACTTAACAGAGCAAAGGAGAGAAGTGTGGGATCCATCCCTTCTCACAAAGATACCGGGGTGCACAGCAGAGAATGACCATTTCAAAAATGCAGTGAAAGAAAGCCAGAAGCCAACGGAGTGCTGGGACACAAAGCAATGCATCACAGGACATTTAGCCAGGTCCCAAGATGCCTCCTGACCCGCTCCACCTTCCCACGACACCTAGCAACAGAAGGTGTCGCACTGCACTGTGGGATACATACTCACTGTGCAGTGCTCACACGGTCAATGACAATGCCCCCAATGTGGATGTGGTCTGTCGCCAGAGGGGTCTAGTGTGAACAAGCTTTTCCTATTTTTATTAAGTCGACTTTTGAGTGTCAATATAAGTGTAGTTGACAAAACTTGGTAGTGTAGACAAAGCCTAAGTGTCAGTGAGATATAGGGCCTTTATCTTCTATCAGAACACCCAGGGCCTCTCTCTCCCTGTGCACTTTGTACAGACATTCACAGGAATGCAAAGCAAGTGCAAAATGGGTGTATAATTCCACCATATAGCAATCGTAGCATTTTACATCCTCTTTCACCTTACATTGCACAGGTATAAATAACAGCACATGGTGCAAGACAGTGGGGGGAATCAGGGCCTGATTCTCCTTTCACTAGCACCAATTTTACACTGGTGAAACTGCAAAGATTACAGTGCAGTCACTCCTGGTTTACATGAGAGTTACAGAGAAGAAAATCCAGCCCATAGGGTCTCAAAATTCAAAAGAAAAAGGAAAAAAAATGTTTATCTAAAGTTTTGAATGTGGCATAATTATTCTTTCAAATGGCATTGCCCATAGAAGAAAAGTGTATGTAATTAGTATAATTAGTGTACCTCTGCAGCTGGAAAAAACAGATAAGCAGATACAGTGCATGTCTTTCTGCTACCCATCAGAGGGGAGAGTCACCAGATGGCCATGGGCCAGCATTTCTGTACACTTTGATTTGCTGATCCTTATTAACCCTTTGTAAAACACAAAGCTGTAAAATCACAGTGGAATCTACAGATGACCAGTGAAAGGGCGAATTTCAACCACAGCAACTGAAACCATTGTATCAAGTTAACCTCATCTCATGCAAGCGCTTCTACCCTTCTGTGAATCAGTTCTCCCACCCACACCCCTGAGCGTCTCTCATCCATCTTAATGGGGACATCACTTCACTTGCATTAACGAATGGCTCCGCAGGTGTGTGAGGGTAAGAGAAGTCCGGCTGTGGACTTCAAGGAGCCAATCTATCAATATAATTGGTGCCCTAACTGTCAAAAGACTTCTCAGGTGCTGACAAGCAAGAGACACATAATTACATGGCATGATTCTCTCTTTGAAAGGAAAATTGAACTTAATAAACATAATGTCCACAGGGTGCAAAGGGGAAAATGGTTCTCTCATTGTACTCCTGAGTAATTTCTTCTCCCCTTATGTATCCTGCAATAAAGTGATCTCTCCAATAGGGACAAGAGATTTATTGCACCTATCAATCTAATGTAAGGTATATTTTCCATTTGCACCTACATTACCCCTGACTGGACTGCAAGTCTTTTACCTTCCAGAGGCAGGAAGTGTCTCTGCACTGAATTTTTTTTTGTACAAGGATGCAGCGTTTTGTGACACTGTACACCATATTCTTCATAATTGTATTATTATATGAGTTTTGCATAATTATGATGAATTTTATTCAAGACGGGTCATGTGAGGTGTCGTTGGAAAAGTTAGGATAATCCTCTTCAGGAAATCATATTTGTATGCATGTATCATTTTTGTATCTAAAGTTAGGAATACTGCCTGGGAACTGTAATTCAATCGTGCTTACTCTGGGTGACACCCACAACTAGCCTTTCTGGTACAACAATGAAGAAGCCAGACAGTGCTGATGGTCCATCAGCAAAGACAATGGACCCCAGAAGAACTTAACCTTCCTGTGAACATTCCAAACAGCCTACAAGTAATTGCTGCTATAACTCAGCAAGGTCATGTGATCAGACCACGTCTCTGGACTCCATCTTGATATGTCAGTATTTTTCCACAAACCGGTCTGGGAACCAAGTTTTGAAACAAAGGGTTCCTGTCCTATACTAAAGCTATAAAAGGCAGGGAATTACATCATCTGATGTTCTTCACTCCCCACACAAGAAGACTCCTGGAAACACCAGAGGAAAAAAGACTGAAGGGGGGGTGGGGCGGAAGTGCTGGACCTAGGCTAAAGGGATTTCTAGTCTGTGTATGAAGACTTGAGAAACCCAAGCTGTAAAGCTAATGCAGCTTGTGCCTTAAGAATCTACAGGTCTGCCTGTACCATCAGTTAGAATGAGAATCTGCTATTCATATCCTATCTATCTAGTATATTAAGCTTGTGTTGCATTTTTATTTATTTGCTAGGTAGCCTGCCTTGATCTGTTTGCTATCTCTTATAATCACTGAAAATCTATCTTTTGTAGTTAATAACTTTATTTTATGTTTTAATCTAAACCAGGGAGTTTGGAGTGAAATACATGGGAATCTTAGCTCAGAGAGGCTGTTGCATATTCTTCTCCACATGGCACGTGGAGGGGGGCAAACTCTATGAGCTTATGCTGTACAGTTCACTGTACAGCACAAGATAATATAATTTTGGGTTTTTGCTCCAGATGGGAGCATGCCTGGGGAGCTGAGAGTTATCTTGGCTTTAGCCTTTCTACTGCTGGTCCATGCAGTGGCTAGTCAGAGCGCCTGCATGTAACTGCAGGTGGGTGTGTCCCTACCTGTGTGTGTATGCTGGTGGAAGTGTAAGACTGGGAGCGTGTCTGCAGCTTGTCACAGCAGCACAGTGAGAGAGCATGCGCCCAGGCTGGTGGGGCAGAAGGCTCAGTGGTACCACAGTTCTAGGTGGCACCCCAGGGGGAACCCGTCACATGTTTCTCAAGTTAACAAAAGAGGAGGAGCAGAGGGTGGAGTAGGAGTGGGTTTGGGGGGAGAACTGAACTACGGAGGGTGTAGAGGTCAGTCTGAACTCTCCTAAATAGCAAGAAAAGGAGAGGAAATTTGGCTAATGCTGTGATTTAGCCCATAGGGGTAGCTCACAAGTCAGTCTTTTATACTGAAGATCAAACGTTTCAATGGCCTCAGTGTAAGCAGGGTACAGAGCAGAAGTAATGGACTGCAGGTCTAGCCTCTGCAGGTCATAAAACTTGGGAATGAGAGCAGATTTCCCTTGCTGACCTCCCACATCCTCTACCCATCACCAAAGGTAAAATCAATTCCAAAAGAGAGTCCCAAGCAGAATCAGAAATGTTCCAGCTGAAAGCATCTGAACGGGGTTTCAAGGTGCACTAAATGGGACCTCCCATAGCAGGATGACTACAAAACCACTTGTACTGAGCCTTTAAAAGTAGAACTTGCCTGGATAACTCTAAGACAAGTTTCTTTATGTATGGCGGCTTCCACTCAGGACAAAATTCAGTTCCCTGCCCGTGCGTGTTCTCCAGACTGGCACTAGTAGTAGGAAGTGCAGCCTGAGAGGAAGATTATAGAAGGGACCTAGCAAAATGGGGCCCTGGTATGGGATTCCTAGCCACTACTGTAATAAATAAATAAATAAATAAAGGGTAAAATATTCACAAGTACCTAAGTGACTTAGGATACAGCTGGATTCCATTTTGTGCAGGATTTCAATATTTTGACATTTGGTTATGTTCCAATTTGAAATGCAAACCAAAAACTTCAAAATTGTCCATAAAAAGGGAATGAAGCTTTGACTCTGGGGCCGTTCACCACGGATCCTGGAAGCCCTGGAGTCCCCAGCTGCAAGGCAGTCTGTCTGGGGGACTGTCTTAGAGCCACAAAGCCTGGAAGCATTAGGGTCCCTAGCAAACTGCCAGGTAGGCTGCTAAAGATGTGAGCACGTGACCTAGCAGGAAACCCAGGCAGGTTTCAGAAACAACCTTGCCCAGATTCCATTGGGTCTTCGGTGAAATGGAACTTTGTCTTAAATGTTTCAATTTCAGTGAATCAGCACATTCCGATTAAAAAACACTTGACTGGAATGATTCCAAGTCTCTCTAACTTGGATGCCTAAGTTCCATTAATTTTCAAATAAAAATTAGGCTCTTAAGCACCTAAGGGCTTGATTTTTAAAGGTACTTAAGGTATCTACTGGGATTTTCAAAAGTACCTAGGTACTTAAATGGGTAATTCCCATTGAAATCAATGAGGTTTAGGTACTTAGCTGCTTTGAAAATCCCACTAGATGCCTAAATACCTTTAAAAATCTGGTCCTAAATTACTTTTGAAAATGGGACTAAGGCCCCTTGGTTGGTTTGAAAATTTTACCCCAAAAGTCTTTACTGTGAAAATGTGGGCGCTTTTACCTACTCTGAGTAAAACTCATTCATCTTCTGTGTGACCTTGCCCTTGTGAAAAAGCCCTAAAGCCTGTAACAGAAAAGGATTAACCGTTCTATATCTTCTTTTTTTTTTTTTTTTTTTAAAAACCATCCTATAGAATACGATAGAAAGCATATCACAATTCTAGGATTCTGTGGAATGGTTCAAACCCCTACAGAAATATCAGCATTTGCTATTAGGATTTTAGAATAATTTTCTGCAGAACCCCATTTGTTTCACCACTCTTTAGATTCTATAGGACTTCGCCACCGGAGCAAAGTGAGCAAGTCACTTCAAGTCCTCTTGGTCTCATATTGGTCTGATGCCAGAAGAGAAATTCGCAAAAAGAAAAGGAGTACTTGTGGCACCTTAGAGACTAACCAATTTATTTGAGCATAAGCTTTCGTGAGCTACAGCTCACTTCATCGGATGCATTCAGCAGCTATTATATTTTAGTGGGCCTGATTCTATCATCCATAAGGAGCGTAATAGACCTTTGTGCTGATGGCTA
The DNA here is from genome assembly GCF_965152275.1 of Natator depressus. Taxonomy (NCBI): domain Eukaryota; kingdom Metazoa; phylum Chordata; order Testudines; family Cheloniidae; genus Natator; species Natator depressus. The sequence goes on from NC_134259.1 coordinate 4,081,584, forward strand.
GTGCAAAGCCTTATTTTGAGGGCTTACGTGGTATGTAGGGTTGCACAGGGGGTGAATTTCACTCACCATTTCAAAGGTGGAAGAATTGAGTTTAGAGATATCCATCCTTCCTTCCTCACTCAACAAAATAGTCCAGAGATTTTACAGTTCAGCTAATACATCCCTTCTAATGCTGCATCCACAAGGCTATTGCATATATAACAGATCATGAGGTAACCATGGCAAATGCAGCAATTCCTAGTGAGGGATTTTGAACTTTAAATCTTCGTTTGCCATTCAAGGTCACTTCACAGCTACTTGCTCAAGAGCAATGTGTGCCACGCTCCACATGGGAAAAGTAGCATGTTATTCTATTAGAGGAAAGAGAGAGAGAGAGAAAAAAAAAAGGGATGCAACAAGAGATGTCTGATTAGAATTTGTTTCTCTCTCACACAGGCTCCCAAGCCAGTCTGTGAGAAAGCCTGTAAAGTGAGTGCCAACTCTGCACAAAGTGCCTGAACCATCAGATGAGAGACGTTCAGAGAGATAGATTGGTGATTATTATTAGTTGAATATTATAGATAGGAAAACTGAGAGGGTAATATGGATGTACCTAGGAGGCACTGTAGTCCAATGAATAGTATGGCAGCCCCAAGCATTCAAAAAGACATGAGTCTACCCCACCTCCCCCAAATCATGAGATTTAAAAAAAAAAATCATGATTTTTAAACCAAAAATATCATTAATGGTTTTTGTTTTTCATTTGCCTTCTGATTTCTGAAACTTTGGGGTGCATTTGGGTCATAGTTTCAGGTTTTTCTCCACAATGAGGTAGGCTAGAAACTTATTTTTTATTAATTAAAAAAAGCAAAAGAAAAGAGCAAAAAAAAGAAGAATTTGAGATTCTCTTATTCACTTGACTTCAGAAGCTGCGGCTGTAAGAAACACACCAGATATTGGGAGGCTTACAATAAATCACGAGAGTTGGCAGCATTGGGAGGGGACAGAGTTAGGAAGCTCAAATTTTAATCCTGGTTATTATTTATTTGTACAGTGGTAGCATCTAAAAGCTCCGAACAAGGATCAGGGTCTCATTATGTGAGGCACTGAGCACACATATAACAAAAGGAAAGTCCCAGCCCCAAAGATTTTTTTTCTTTCCACTTCCCTATTCAGGGTTGACAACTTTTATAGCCTTCTTCCAAAACTAGACACTGTATTCCTGGCTGTCGTGCAAAATTGGATTCTCTAATCCATGGACAGAGTCTTTGGCCTCCCTCTTGGTCATCTTCTATCCACCGTCATCGAAAGGGCCATCCTATCAATATAACTCTCAAGTCTCCATTGGACATGTCCATACCAACATGGCCTAGCTTCCTTCAACTTGTCTTCAGCTGAGGCAACCCACATTAGGCCCCTCACAACCCCATTTCATTTCCTATCATGAAGTGCCCAACCATTTGACCATCTCTACATCTTCATTTCCAAGGTGGAGAGCAACTGATTTCTTTTCTTGTGGCAGGCCAAGTCTCTATCCTGTACATGAGGTTGGGTCAAATTACAGTTTCGACATTCTAAACATTTTGACTTTTTTGAAATTTGTTTGTTTTTGACGAACAATTTGGTGAATTTGACACAAATTCATAAAATGTTTCAGTTGACCCAAATCTCCAGATTCTAGCCCCCCCCCCAAAAAAATCTTCCCCCAAATGTCACCCAGCTCTACTAAAATCATCTCCCCCCCTTCCCTCCTCTCCTCCTTTTTAAGCCAACATTAGACATTTATGAAAGGAAAGTCAGTGGCTAGTGTTGTGACTTTAAATAAATAAGCAGGGAGGTGTAAATATGTGATTTCCAGACATCTCTTGCCATTGTACGTGGTAGAGAGCTGTGTTTATTCCTCTGAACCAATTTGCTAAACGCAGAAAGTTTCCAAACCCTGTTTCCATGACCCCAAGTTGTCAGTGGTTAAAGAGTGGGACTGGGAGGCTATTGCTTAGAGTATGGGTCATCAGATGCTTCCCCCACTCCCTCTCTTCCCCAGTTGTGAAGTACACAGATCTCCCATGGGGAGTAAATTGCCACTGGCTCATCTTTCTAGTCTGATTAGACCTTCCTGATGTAAACTCCAAATGGCAGGCCATGGATTTTCCCCTACAGAGAATCATTTTACAGATTAGCTGGAGTCTGGCATCATTTATTTATTTGACTCTGTCACCACAGAAAGCAGCTGATTGGAAAGCAACCGGAGACTCCTATTCATGGGTGTCCTGTGCCATTTTGTTACAGGGCACTAGATGGGACAGAACACCAAATGCAGAAGGTGTGTGGGTTACACTTGCTCCTCTCCTTCTGCAGGGAGAAGGAACGGTGGCTTTTTCTGATGCCAAACCCTTGTCCAAGCTCCCTACAATCAATCAAGCTCAGGGCCTAAATTTATTATAACACATTTCCCTACTCTGTAGGATGATGATCCACTTCTGCTCTCGTACTCGTTCCTTACGCACAACCAGCAATGGCTGTACCTACACACAGCCTCGCTACTGTTGATGCTAGAGCCGCCTCCTCCTCCTGTGAGGCTCCTGTCATCTGGAACAGCCCCCCCGTGCCTGTTCACATCATTAAGCTCCTCTGTAAACATGGGGCCAGACACACCGCCATGCCCTGGTTGCTTTGTTCCACCCAGAGTTCAGAGCAGTGGTAAACCTAGCCTAACCATTAAGCATAATTTACAGTTGCTTTCCATTGTCAGATGTGTGAAGCAGTCAGCAGTGGGGCACTAGTGAATGTGGCCCATAATTTGTCCCTTTCCTCTGCTGTTAAATCGCTCCCATGTAGTATTTAACTCAGTAATTGCATTGTTTGCACAGCATCACTTTGACGCATTACGCAATAGAGTTTGTCTGGAACAGACTATATAAAAACTGAATCGTTGTAGATCAAAGCTACTCAACAACAGATACAGTGTGAGCAAAGCCCAGACCCAGAGGCTCCCTAACGCCTGTCCCCTACAACAGCCAACACTTGTATTGCTCAGCCTGCACTTGTTGCTCAGCAAGTTAGTGACCTCATTTACTGCAGATCTTGTAGACCCTGAAGGTTTCAAATGTGTTCTAAGAACTAGCATCAAATTTCTTTGCTATATCATACAGCCTGGATTCAGCACACAATGAATCTGATTCTCTGCAGCCCTGCGGTAGGATCCAGATCCTCTGCTGTGTAAATCCACCTAGCTCCACTGAAGTAAATTTAGCAGCAATTTACACCCACTTTTCACCGGTGTAAATAACCACCTTAGAAGACTGATCCTTCACTGTTCTAAAGCAGCATAGCATCACTGAAGTGAATGCAGCTAGACGATTTTACAACAGTGCAGGATCAGGCCTTTTATGTGGTTATTTTCACCAGTGAAAAGTGGGTGTGAAGTAAAACCAGATCAGATTTACCTGCATTTTGCCCTCCCTTTGCAATGTAAACGTCTACACAAGACGCAGGGCAACAGAGAGTCAGGCATCCAGAGTCTTCACCAGAAGGAGGTTAGAGAAAGGCAAAACATTATTATTCTAAAGTTACTTGGCAGGCTTTTCTTTTTTATTTTTATTTAATATAACAGAAAAAAAGAATTTTTTTCCAAACTCTCTGGCCTCCATGATTAATGAATATGCTGAAGACCCAGTCACATGCATCTCAGGAACAGATGGGCTTGTTTTGGCTCAATTGCCACCAAGAGGCACTTTATCATTTTTCTTTTCCCCCAAATGTACGTATTGTATTTATTTTGTCAAGACTCTAAATTTTCAACCTAAAGGGGAAGGTAGGAGAGAAGTCAGGAGGGCGAAAGCTTCTTCTGGTTAGAGATAAAAGCTGAATGAAACAGAAAGGAAGGAGAATGATATACAGAGAGTGGGTGGATAGGCTGGTGGGGCTGGATAGAGACATACTATTGTGGAAGTTATTCCATGCAAAGGGGATTCATCCACCCAATAGTCCCATTGACTTCATTTGGCTCTGTACTGGATGGAATAGATGGGGGCAATCAGAACCTAAGAGAAGAAGGGGAGAATAATGAAAAGAGGAAGAGAAAGAAAAATCAAAAGGAGAGGGGGAAACAAAGGCGTGAGAGAAGACTAGAGAGATAGGGAAGACAAAAAAGTAGAAATACAAGGAAGAGGGAGAAAAAGCAAGAAGAGTGAAAGAAAAAGAGGCAGAGAGGGAAAAGTTAGAGAATAAAGGAGAGGGGGATTTTTTTTTTGTTTGCATACTGAGGCTAAGAACTCATCTAGTTTATTAAGTGAAAGGACCCCCTGAAGATTCCAACTCTCAGGAAAGCAGAGGGAGCTTCTTGTACCAGCTACAAACACAATGTGCTTCACTGCTTCGTAACCAGAACCAGAGAGATCATGGGGATCTGACGCTGGGGCGTCAGAAAGAAAACTTTGCAGGGTGCTAATTCATTTCTTATTACCACTCCTATTGTTTTAACCCTCAACACTGCCCAGAGAGACATTGAAAATGAGGTGGAATTTCTAAAGATTTTCAGGCTTCTGAGATCTCTTCTTGGAAATGAAAAATTTCCTTGAAAGGCTTTGGATGCAAAAAAACCACCCAGCTGACTGAAATATTTAGCCAGCTACTTTGACTAGAGTTTATTTAGGACATGGAAGTTAGTGGGAGGTTTGCCACTGATTTCAGTAGATACGGAATCAGGCTCTTAGAGCATTAGGATTCTTACTCTCAAGAGCCATAGTAAGGTATGGTAAGGAATCAACTTAGGTTACCTCAATATTCGTCACTTTTAAACTGATTGTCCATATAAGGGGCATTGCACTGGATTTAACAATCAGTTTCTAAACCAAATCAGTGCAGTTCTTGTGTGTGTAGATAAGAACTACACACATTATGTCCGATTTTCATAGCTGCTTAAGGATACCTTTGGGTGGCTCAGTTTACCTCCTTGCAACATGGGGATAGTCTACTACATCGGCATGACTATAATGATACAGTTAATGCTATTTGTAAAGGGCTTTGCAATCCTAGAATGACAGACAATACAGAAGGGGCAGGTATTTTTATTATTGTCATCTTTGTATTTCATCTTTTCTTTCCTTCTGTTTTGGCTTCCTTGGTTGGCATACAGACTACATAGAACAACAACAGACAAATCCCTCTCCCAGGTGGTGAGTGAACTGCTAGACAGAACCGTGTGTAAGTGACTTCTCTCTCTCATCCTCCCCTCCCCTCTTTCTCTCTCCCTCTCTCCAAAGGCAGAAGGTACACATTGTACAGCCAAGCTGCCAAATCAGATTTCAGCAGGCGGACATGATAGAAAGAACAACCAGAGCTCAGGATTAAATTTGCTTTGCTCTCTGCTCCTTGACCTTTGACAGGGGTGCTTGTGTCATCCCGGCATCATCAGCTGAATCTTAGGGTATTTATTTAAGCCTAGCAAAAGGAGGCTAGAATTGCTCCACATCCCTCGCTACCTGCAGCTTGTCAGCTCTCTGCAGCCCCTGTGACAAATATGGTATACCCTTGAGCAGAGCACAGCACAGGGAGGAATCCAGAGGGCAGGCTGGCATGCATTTATGGGAGACAGAGAAAACACAAGGCCTTAGTGCAAATGAGAATGAACCCCAAACTCAAACTTGGTTTACGGCCAAGATTTATCCTAAGGGATGAATTTTCTCTTATCCTTATAGCTAACATTTATGCTACAACATTCCTCTGTACCTGAGCTTCTCATCTGTACCATAAGGATACTTCCCTTCCTCGTTAGGGTGGTGTGAGGATAAATGTATTAAACGCTGTAAGGTGCGCCAATACTGCATCGAAGGAGGCTGTGCTGTTTGTGTGATGGTAATGATTATAAGCCCCAAATGAGAACAAGGTCCCATTGTACTAGTTGTCGTACGGAAAACACACAGTGAGAGACAGTTCCTGCCCCAGTGACATTACACTCTAAATAAACCAGATTGACAAAGGTGAGAGGGAAAAAATGAGGAAATGGGCCTTGCCCAAGGTCACACAGCAAAGCTGGAGCAGAACCCAGGTATCTGTTCTAATCTATAGTGGTTTTTACAGCACCCTCCTCACCGTGGTATCTGAACACCTTCCAGTAGCGTAATAAGCAACGTGACTTACATTCCGAGTGCCAGCCCAGTGCTCCGCCTGCTAAACTACCCTGCCTGGCCCTTCTCAGTGGACAGACAGTAATATCTACTCAGCCCTTGTAAGTGATTTTTTGAGGACTATGTCTCAAAAAACAAAAAAACCAAACCAAACAGAAAACAACCCTATAGTGTGATTGGATAGATTTAGGCACATTCAAAAGACATTGTGGGGCTTGACAGGTTTCTTTATACACATTGTTTGACACTAGAGATGGTTGAAAAATTTGCAAAGGTATAGTTTTCTGTCTGAAAGTGCTGTTTTGTGAAAATCAAAAATGTTTCACGGGAATGTGTCCATTTCTATGAAATTTTCAGAGGAAAAATTTTGAAATGATTCATTTTGGCTTTTTGTTTTGTTTCATATTTTGCCCTATTATATGACAACTTTAATGGTATATTGTATGTCTATATATTATATTTAATGTTTAATGTTTCATGTTATTTTATAATGTTTCTTCATTATCAAAATGATTTTATATATTTTAGAATCAACAGTTTTGGAATTTCTCTTCTGAAAAAAAATAATTTTTTACTTTTCTTCCTGATTTGGGATGAAAACAAATTTCAAAATGTTGGAATTGCCCATTGGATGGAAATTCCTTTAAAAAAAAAAAACCCACTAATTCTATTTAACACACAAACAGAGGTGATCTTGATATTGTACCATCTTGGCCAAACAAATATTTAGTGCTGAACATGTCTGCAGGTCATATTTGCACTACACTGCACCTAGCTCGCAAGTAACAATATCAAGAAAATAGCAATCTCTTCTGATAAAGGAAGTACAAGGTGAGGGTTTGTTTTTTATTTTAAATGGAAGAGAATGCTGGGGATATTTCAAATATCCCCAGCAAAGGACACATTCTGCTTGCTCATTTAATGCATACCCAGCAAACCAGACATCTGCACTCCAGATCAAAAAGCAAGAACATGTAATTCATTTGGGAAAGATAGTTGTTAATCGCTAAATAATTATGCATTTTAGCTTCCAAATGCAGAATTTCCAACTCTTAGGGGGAGTGAAATAAAACTTGCTCCTTCCCCCCCTTTTTCTGTCTTGTCTACTTAGACTGAAAACTCTTTGGGGAAGGGATTCCTTCTTACTGCATGTTTGTACAGCACCTAGCACAATTGGGCCTCAATCTCAAATGGGGCCTCAAATCAGTACAACAATAATAAAATCAATCATAATTGGCCATAGAAATGAGATGGCAAAATGCCAGGTTAGTTTCTTCTGAACTCTGAAGCAAAAGTAAGGTGACTGAGTAAAGATTTGTCCATCTAGATTGTTACACAGCAATCATCATGCTATCTCGGCATCGGATTGTCTCTGGAAGAATTTGGAGATACTCCACCCTTATAGTCCAAAGGAGAAATGAGCCAAATGACAGATGAGGAAATCAGGATTTGATTACATTTCTGCATGCAAGTGAAACAGGGTTTGGCTCTTTATATGTGCAAGATCAATTAGCAGCCTCAGTTACCGCAGCCCACTCGCACGGAGTTCAATGGTGTTGCATCAGTGAGAAGCAGAGCAGAATTTCCTTGATCTAAGAACCAATGATGGCAAAGTATGCATTAGAGGCGGACACACAAGGTGGGTGAGGTTATAGCTTTTGTGGGACCGACTTATGTTGGTGAAAGATAAATTGGCCCAATAAAAGATATGACCTCACCCACCTTGTCTCTCTCATAGCCTGGAACCGACACATCTGTAACACTGCACATAGGATAGATACATAGATCTACTACAGCATTCTATAGCAATGGGTCTAAGCTCTGCAATATCTCTGCTGTATGGTGCAGTATTTTGCATTATTAGTCTAGAATTCTGAGGGCTTTTCCCCCCTCTATAAGCATGCATTGTGCATGCCTGTACATCCAGCAGGGTGAACAGGTGGGGACTTAAGAGAGTCCAACCCATCCTTTTCCCAAAGGGGTTTAGCTATTAAAGCCCCTAAAGTAAATACAAAAAAGGTGGGTGTTTTTTTAAACATATTCCTGTCTATGGGCCTGGGAATTAGACCTGATGCAAGCCTAAGAGAGTGTCAAAATTACACCATATCACCTACTGAAAAAGGACAACACAGCAGGCCGGCTGGTCAGCAGGAGGCCACTTTCCCAGGGCTCCAGCTAGCACTTTATCTGTCAAAGGCAGGGGCTCAAATTAGGGCCTATTGTAGTTAATAAAGCGACACATCTCTCAAGCACTGGAGCAGCCGGGGTCTTTCTAAGGACAGAGCATGCTGTGGCTGGTGGGTAGCTGTACTGACACATCACGGAACCTCCCCCTGCTCGTCTCACTCCCAGGGTTTCACTGTGCCATTTTTTGCTAAATAGGGAGGTGGCAGCCACAAGTGCCTGTATGTGCAGAATATATTAGCTGGGAATGTTCAAGATGCACTAGTACAGCAAGAACTGCTAAAAGGCAGGCCTGTTTGGGGGGTTGTTTAATATATCTTTAATCTCCAAGAGGATTTGAAGCTAGAGCCTCATGTGGTATAAATAATATTTGGAAGTGAACATCAAGTTCAGATACTAAGGCCAAACAGACAGGGAAATGATGTGTTTGCACCTCCAGGGGACACTCTGGGAGAAGTTATGCCTTGAGGAGGTATAGTTCTTCCCTAATCTCCCTAGCAGACAGGGGAAGTGCCGAGAGCATCACCTTTGCAGTTTCAATGCCATTGGTTTGAACCCCTGACTATAACTTGCATTAGTCCCTACTCCAATGCCCACTGATGTCAGCATGAGTCTTTCCATTATCTTCAATGGGTTTTCAGTCCTTTTCTAAGCAAGTAGCAGTAATAGGGTGTTGTCCTCTATGTGGACTAGCCAATAGAGGGATGATACAACACACTTTCCCAGAAAGTGTTACATATGCACAAGAAAAAAGAGTGAAGGTCTCTTGCGTGCGTGTGTGCACACATATATTACACACACACACACACACACACACACACACCCCATATCCATCATAGGGACAGGTACAATGCAGCCTCCAGTGTTTTAATACTTCAGAAGTTGTGCCCTAGTTCCGGAAACCACTTCAGCATGTGCTTAGTCCCATTGCTTAAAGCTGAGTACATACTTAAGTGCTGTCCTCAACTGAGGCTAGCTGATCAGCCCAAGAGGTGATTTCACAGGCCAGGGGAGGAAAGTTAAATCAGAGTACCTAATGGTTACTTTAAAGGATCTTTTTTAGATTAATGCAACTATTTTCTAACAGCTAAGCTCATTTTTCTTTCAATCTATCTTATTGTACCATTATGCAGCTTTCCAATACACTTAACCACAAGCTGAGAACTCCCTTTCTTTCCCCGCCCCTTTCTTACCTTTGAATCTTATGCTTTTAAAATCTAATTGGAGATGCCTGGGATTCATGTTTAGCTGCTGTCTCTGAAGAGCAAGTGTAGGCAATATGAGAGACCCAGCCCACTGATTAGATAACATTGTACTCAGCTGCCTGGAGTCTATACATTTTTTGAGCACAGACTTAAGGCTAATTGGTTCCAAAATATACTCCCCATTCTCACTCATTACAATCCCTCTAGGGATAGCGTTTGTGAAATAACTAGTGATATTTAGGAAGCTGACACTACGCAGTGAGACTGTGGAAAATAGTCTCTGGGCATTGTTGTCACTTTGCCCATAGAATATTTCATTTCCATGAAACGTACACCTCTCAAAGTTGCTCTCCATTCTTATCTTTTTGCCTTACTATATGGATTTACCATAGTGGATAAGACTAGCAGCCCATTTAGTCCAGTATTCTGTCTCCAGTATTGACCAGTTCCAGCTGCTTTAGAGGAAGGCCCAAGGAACTCCATAATGGGTTTATTGTCTTCATTTTGACTGATCACAGTAATAGAGAGCCACATAGGATAGGGATAAACGAAACAGATATGGGGGGAGGAGGGTGTAATATCTTATTGGACCAATTTCTGTTGGAGAAGAGTCAAACTTTCAAACTTCAGAGCTCTTCCTTGGGTCTGGAGAAAGTAACTAGAGTGTCCGAGCTAAATAGAACATGGGACACATTGTTAAGCATATGGATTTCACACATGCTGTAGGAGACTATTTAAAATGAAGTGGGCAATTAAAAGTTAGCAGGCAGTAGGGTGTGTTTCAAATTGGTGCACTGAGCCACAAAACCAGCATCTCTGTTAAGTCCATTGTCTTTAGTGTCCAGCAGAGTTAAGTTTCAGGCTCATCTTTTGAAGGTGTTGTGCAGTTTCCTTTGAAAATGAGAACTGAGGGGTTACATATGGAGTGATCACTTTGTGAAAAAAAGTGTTCGCCCACAGGTGATAAGGTGTTTTGTCTTTTATCATATTTCTGTGTGTTCATTCAAGAGTGTAGTGATTGTCTGCTTTCACTCACACACTTGTTGGGGCATTTGATGCAGTGGATAAGGTGCGCCACATGTTGTGATAAGCATATGCAGAACCCATAGATCTTGAAAGGGGTGTTGTGGGGGGGGTATTGATCATCGTAGCAGTGGAGATGTGTTATTGCAAGTTTTGCATCTGTTGTTCAGGAAGGATCGGGAGGAAACTGGTTCTTTGTAGTGTGGTGAGTGGTGTGAAGATGGTTTCTAGGATATGCCTTCAGTAAGAGTGCTGTGGCCAGGCATCATTGGCCTGCCTGGGTTCCCCTGTTTGTGTAAAAGCAGGTATATAGTCCTGGGGTAGGTTCATGAGTTTTTCTTGGATTTGTTTGTGGAAGGATTTGATGGTATCTTTAAATCCCTGTGTGAATTGTGGTGTGGGATATTCTCCGAGTTCTTTATAGTACATGGTGTTGGTCAGTTGGCCTCAGTAACCTAGTAATCACAATTGAGGACTATGATGGCTCCCCCTTTGTCTGCTGGTTAGATTTCATAGGCTGTACAGCTATCCTCTCAGTGGTGGAAAGATTGTGGAGAATGTAATGTTTGTCAAGGATTTCACAATTGTTTTTCCCCTAGAGCAAATCAATGTAATGATCCAGTATGTGGTTCCATCCACTAGGGGATGCCCAGTCAGATGATTCTTTTTTGTTATGCTTGTCGGAAGGGATGTGGTATTTGTAGAAGGTGTTGTATTTCTTGTGAAAGAATTCCTTGAGGCAGAGTCAGCAAGAAGAACACTTCTAGTTCTCCACATATTCGTATGGTATTCGGTTTTGTGGCGTGGCAGAAGTTCAGTTCCTTAGAGTACAGATACTTCAATTCCAGTTAGTGGTAGTCTCCTTGGGTGGATGATGTTGGAGTGTCATGGATGTGGTCCCCGTAGTAGATCCTGGTGTCACGGTTTCTCCCAGAGATGGTATTCTGTTGGTTCGGGAGTTGTAGCTGGTTCCACTTTTTGGTTTTGTGTTGGATGGCTGTCAAGATTTTTCTGATAGTTGTTTTGGGTTTCCTGATTTTGTTTTTTTTTCGTTTTCTTTTACTTCCAGCGTGTGGGAGCACGTGATGATTTCTTGCTTGAGGTGGTCCCTTCTGGAGTAAGTAAGGTTCAGGAAAGGGCTCCTCAGTTTTTCAGAGGTCCTTCTGAAGAGCGGTTCAGCATATTTGGAATTGTATGTCAGAGGGTTATAAATAGAGAATCCTCTGGGGATGATGATTTATTTCTTGCTTATGCTCAGGAAGTGGATCTCTGTTCAGTCTAGCTTCTTCGTTTCATGAAATGTCCATGTTTAAATGGAAAAATTCACTATTACACACAGTAGTCTTAGCAGCCCAGCTCAGCATATACAGAGAGAGAGCCAGAACCCATATACCAGACTCTCTCCCTGGCCTCTCTTAAGGGGATGGTGCACCAGTTATCTAATGGTGCACAAATGCAATACAATGGACAATTATTTTCATCTCACCTAGGGGGAATTTTTTCTTAAGCTTCTTTAGTTAGTGGCTGGCTTATGCTCTGAAGCATAAGCCTTTATAGCTACTCCTTCCCTCCACTGGTTTAGCATCAGCCGTTGTTTTCTGCTAAATTTTTGTAAATACATTTGTTACAGCTGCTTTTACCAGATCCATAGCAGTGTTGGATGAACTGAACTGGTTCTATTCAAGGTGGCCCTGCTTAGGAAAATTGGATTTGGCATACCAGATAGAACAGTTGTCTATCCAGTCCAGTATCATCTCTCTGAAGACCTTCATAATAATGGTTCAGAAGAAGGTACGAGGAAATCCATAATGGACAGCAAAGTCACCAGCTCATTAATTTATTGCAAGTCTCCTGATATTGGTGTTTTTCTTATAGCCCAAAATTTTGAAGGCATGTGATTAAAAATATATAAATAAATATAATAATAAAAAAATTAAGAAAATTTCTAGCCATCCTGGCTCTGGAGAAAGCTTGAAAAACATGTAACAAGTGCACCCTAAAAGCTCAGAAACTAGAGCAAATAAAAGAACTCCAAAATATTTACACACAAAACTCATGATTTTTAAGCCAATTTCCTGTTAGGGTTTGGGGCCTGAATAATGATTTTTGAGCATGTGGAGTTGACAATACTGAGAGTTATTTTATCATCATGTCAATTTGACAGCTTCTATCCGTAAAATGGATCTGAAAACATCTGCCTCCCAAATTTACTTCTAGTTCGTAAAGTGCTTTGAGATTCTCAGATGAAAGATCAGGAAGGGACACTTATTTTTCCTGTGAATTTGGCACTGGCAAAATATGACAGGGGGGAAGAGAGATGCATTTAAAAATGGGAACACCGTGGTCTCAGGCTGGCGTTTGCACATGTTAATTGGAATTAGTTTAGTATTTGTTCTGCTTATGTCGCAAATCGTATTGTCCAGGCACACGTCAAGTCCTATCAGGAACAATCAGAGATTAGATTTAAATTTCTTGTGCTCTTTGCCCCCAAAAGTTTACAGTTTAAATCCAAATGCCTCCATTATCAATCTTTGTAGCCTGTCTCTGGTGACATTTATTGGTCTAAAAGTTAAACCGAACCAGAGACATTATGGTCCTACCTAGACTCCTTTGTCTTTTTTAGACAGATTGTAGGGAGGATGCAAAGCACTATATGCTATTTGACAAGAAACCACTAGCCTCAAAATAAACTCATCTAAGGTAGGAGTAATAGAACAGAGATACCATGATGACAGGCACACTAGACAAATTTTGAAAAAAGTGTTCAGGGCCACGTTTTCAAGGGCTTAACACCCATAACTAATCTAGACACATCAAAAGGCACTGGGCTCTTTTAAAATCTGATCCATTATGCAAAGAAAAAAAAACATATGGACCAGTAACATTCTCCTTGTGTAGTATATAGGAATTGAGTAGGATCCCTTTAAATAGTTTGAGCACCGGTGGTGCTCACGGTGTTGTGTGGTGGTTGAGCTGCAGTGTTTATAGGTTTAGTAAATATGGTTATTTGGAACCGATTGTGATGGTATAGTTGCTTCATATTATGGTTCTGGTGTAAAGAGCAGAAGAGACAATAATACCTTGCGACCATACTGTGCTTTGGGAAGTCTTTCATTTGAAAGACTTTACACTAAGCTCAGTAATCAGGGCTTTAATTAGCTAGAGCACCTCTGATTAGCCACAGTGCCTCCAATAACCCTGATGAGAACTGTCCAGGTTAAAATCCTCAGTACCACTAAAGCAGCTTTAAAGTAGTTTGCCTGGCTGCGGTATTGCAACAAAGCCAATCATTATTATTGTCGTCTTTACTTGTTCAGATAGCACCTACCAATGCTCTAGGCACTCTCTGAATGGTCCCTATCTATCTTTAGATTATGAGCACCTCAGGAAAAACAGAATTTAGAGGGAAGGAGGTGGTCAAAGTGGTGGTTTGAAACAGGTTTTGCATCGCTACACATTGTTACCATGGCAAAGTAGCTTTGTCAAGCAACCATAGTGTATTCATTTATTTACACGTGAAATTAAAATTCTCCTAATCCTTTAGCTGACATTTCCAAGAGAGTGAGAACACCGAGTTAAGGTCCAGAGTAGCACAGCTCAGTTTAATAGGTGGTTTTCAAAAGTGTTCAGTGGGCTCCAGAGCTCCAAACAACAGTAGTTGTGAGGCAAGCTTGGCTAGGAAGTTCCATTTCCATCCATTCTTCCAGGTAGAGGCAATCCTATGGAACAATTCTATCATTCAAAACAGTGGCAAAAAACTTTGATGTGGAGGGATTGGATGGACAGAGGAATGATGACTGTGTTGCAGCTAATTGACAATGATAAAATTTAAACCATTTGCAGATTTTCAGCAACCATTTGGCTTGCCTGCTGCAGAGCATGGAACTCTCTCTCAGTACAGCATTTACTTACAAATGTATTTGGACTAGATGCATTGGTTGCAAATGAACCTGTATTATTTTGGAGGAAACTTCCTGGACTTATTCAGCCGGCAGTATCCTTTTACTAATTTTCTGACCCCCAAAAAAACTCTGCCAAAGATGGAGAATTTGAGAGTTGCTTGGCATAGAGGTTTGGATACAAAACTCTGACCGAATTGAATACAGTTGTATCAATAGGCCTGAGACTAAGGCTTATTCACCAAAAAACCACTTTTTCAAATATACTGGTCCCCACATAGGCTCATGGTAATGGGCCTCAAATGCTGAACGCTGTTGGAAATGCAACTCCTTTAGTGCTAAATGAATTCATTTTTGGGGTGTGCTCCTATATCAAGAATTTCTGTTATGAGGTAGGTCAAAGGACCCATTAGATATTGGATGCTAAGTTGGAGTCCTCTCCCTTAAATTTCATTCTTGGATGTATTCTGGACACCAGGAGATTACCTAGCAACAAAGCATTGTGGTTCCAATGTGCAGCTTTGGTTGCTGAATATTAATCCCACAAAAATTGATCCCCACCAAATACGGATGCCTGGCTCAGTGATATGGCTGATTTTGGAGCTAATTAATAACTGGCATTCCACAGAAAGAGAACGCCTGAAACAATTCAAAGTAATTCGGGCTGACTTTTTAGTGGTCTACGATTAACACAGATCCCAGGACAGGACAGAAGGGGGTGGTGAAGCACCATAATCTAACTCTATTTATTTGCTTTGTGCATGATGATGAGTCTGGTGTATTTATTGTGTTTGGAAAAAATAAAAAATTAAAAAAATGTTCAGAATCAACCTAACTAACTACTTCCAGTTGTAAAGTCAGTTGTGAAGCTCCTTTAGGTGCCAATGGAGCAATATTAGGCCAACCCTGAGTGTTTTACAAAAACCCTGTGATGTTATCGAATTAAAATAGGACCATAGAGACTATTGTTGCAACCACTGTGATATATTTGCAACAAATCTTGTACAAAATGTGGCATGTAAGAGGTCTCTGAAAAGCGTCTGATTTGCTGGTTATGATTATGCTATCTGCATGCATGCATGCATCATTTTTGTATTTGAAGTTATGAGTATTGGCTGTGCACCTGAATTTCAAATGTTTGCTCCTGTGGTAACAATCACAAGGTAGTTAACCAGCACATCTTGGAGGGACTATTCAAATTGAATGGCCCATCAAAAGGGCACAACTCACAATGGGCCATGGGAGACTCCCATCTACACTGAATGGACTTTCCTGTGGACGTTCCATCTGAAGTATAGGTAATGGCTTCCTCAGATGACTAAGTGAAATCGGGCATGGAAGAGGGTCTGCCCATGTGACTCCAAACTCCCATCTTTTACCTGTAATTTTCCACTAGCTGTGCTGAGGGCTTTGTTTAAAACAATGGGTTTCCCTCCACATGGCAGAAGCTATAAGATGCCCTGGAACCACCTCCATTTTGCCTCTTTCCTGCTCAAACCTCTGGACTATGGATTTATACTCATGGGAGCGTTCTAATCAAGGAACTGAGGTCCTTCCAATGATTTGGAAGCAACCAGAGACTTAACAAGCCAGCAGTTTATTCCATCACGGCTACAAGCCTGAACCAAGAACTTTGCAATTACTGTATGTATTTGATTCCTTTAACCAATTTTAACCCTCACCTTTTTCTCTATGAAAAAACCTTTAAATACTAAAGGATTGGCATCAGCATAATTTTTAGGTAAAATCTAAGTTATATGTTGACCTGGGTGTGCAGCTGGCCCTTTGGGATCAGAAGAACCTTTTATTTGAAGAGATGAGTGATTCTTTAAAACCAATCTCTAAGTCTAGTGTTTTCAGTAGTAATACACGGACTGGAATGCCTAAGGAAACTGCTTTTATGACTTCTTGTTAGCCAGTACGGAGAGACAAAAGTTTACTTTTGTTGCTCGTTTGGTATATCCTATGGAGGATTAGCCACCAGTCTTGGGGTGTGTATCTGCCCTATTTCTCAGCAGTTTGTCCTGAATTTGGCTAAGGCGGCAAGGTTACAACCCCACCCTAAAACACCGAGGCAGACTAAATATGGAAAGGATCATGTTCCCTTTCTCTAAGACTTTCCCCCAGTTTATCCCCTTAACAAAAAAATCAAGCCCAAGCCATAGCTAGTGTAATCAGCACAGCCCTATTGAAGTCAGTGCTGCTATGCTCATTTGCACCAGCTGAGGATCTGGCCACAAATGTTGCAAACTATATTAAAACCATTTAAAATCACCAAGCAAACAAAAAGCCACTTTTCAAAAGTCACAGCCATTTAATGCTTGGTGCCAAGTTTCCAAAGCCCTCATTACAACGTCATTATTGTTCTTTCCCAAAGGTTCACCTTTACCTTGCAGTCAGAGGAATGGCTGCCAGCAGTACTGGAAAGTTAGAAAGATTTCATATCACAAATTAACTTTTTATGCCAAAAGGAAGCTTGACGCTAATTCCCTCCAAGCAGGTTCTGAGTTGTTTCCTCTTTCCCAAGCCCTCCCTTCGACAGTGGGTTCTGCTACATGGACAGTGAGATGTAGGTGAATTATTTGTCAAGGGGGCCATAGCTCCAGACTGGGATTCAGTAACTTGAAGGATTGGTGATGGGCTTCATAACACTTCACCTTTATGCCACTGGTTCACTATTGGCCAAATACTGGTTACTGGGCATCAGGTGTCCGTTCAGTGACCTACATGGGATGAGTTAGAAGTCTCTATGCAGCTCCAAGAAAAAAGGTGTCCATATCCCCAGATCAGTGGTGCTGTCAACATTATTGGCAGTCTCTAAAGAAAGGCCAAGGACTGAAATGGCCACGGAGATGAAGAAGGAGTCCTGGAAGAATGTTGTGGGGTTCCAAAAATCAAATAGCCAGAGGGACTGTGGGTCGTTTGTATACTCTGTGCATGATACCTTTATTTTCCAGAGTCTCTTGCATTTTAAAGGTGTAACTGTTCTGTTCCCTGGGTATGATCTTCACTCTGGTTGAGCCTCACATAAAACATATGGAGAGAAAACCATGCTCTGTTCTGAATGTTGGATTGTTACACTCCAGCCCCTGCCATCATCTACACTATTAAGGCTTTGAATTGGAAACAAGCATGGAATATAGTCATCCCAAGCTACCAGCTGTGACTACCCACGCCTTTCCAGCTTCAATCCTGTCACAGTGGGACTTCTCTCAGTCACTTGTTTCTTATCTAGCTGATTGCGGGAAGCTCTGCCTTCTCCCTGTGACTGTATGACCACTGGAAAACGTTCAGAACAAGGAAAAAGACTGATGCACTTAGTTTGCGCAGGTGCATGTTCCTTGCCAGATAGGGACAAAGTGTGACAAGAAAAGCCCAGCACTGATGCACCCTGGAATCACCACATTTGTAAAGCTGCATGAAGAACTCCTATTAGTATTCTTCACAACCTGCTAATGATTCAGAAACTTTCCAGCTAAAGATCTTGGGAGCCTTTTTTTCTGCTACCTCTTGGCTAATATTTCATGCCCTGAACCCCTCCAGTGCCAAACTACCCGCATTCCTGGATGGGGAGGCTGTTTCTGCCTACTAGGTATCACTATTTAAAAAAGTAATCCATGACGACATTATTAGGAGCATGAAGCGTAAGTGGCATAAATTTTTAATGAGGAAAATTTAGGCTTCGGGTGTTGTAGCTAGCAAGTGAGAAAATGCCTTTGAGCCTCTCTTTGCAGGCATGTGGCAAACTGTAGGTGTTTTTGGAAGAAGCACTGCCAAGGGTTTGAGGCCCCCCCGAACATGTCCTAATTTACTTTTTAAAAATAGTTACAGGAAAAATCCTGCAGCTCCTAAATAATAATGAAAAAGCAGTTCTGTCACTGAAAATTAGAGGGAAAAACAGGCTCTTTCTGCAAGTCCAACAGAAAGAGTGATTTGGGCTCCCCCTGATGGCTAGATAGAAGCAATTAACTTACAAGCAATGGGCCTGGTTCTGATCGGGCTTACGCTGCTGCAAGAACCAAGTAACACCACTTACTAGATTTGCACCAGCATGACAAATGTAGGGCTGTTATAGGACATGATGAAATTATGTTCTCGCAGTCAAAGAACTGGAGTGAGATCAAGTGGCTTGGTTTTAATTAGTGGCTCTGCCACAGATTCCGTGTGACCTTGGACAAGTCACGCGAGCTATGCACCTCAGTTTCCCTTCTGTAAAATGGGGATAATGATACCTCTGTGGTTTCCAGCATTGTTGTGAGAATACATTTAAGGATTGTGAGATGTTCAGCTACTATAGCAATGGGTGACAGAAGCACCTAGATGTAAGTATGAGATAAGTCTGGATGTACAGAGACTATGGATAATGCCAGATTGTAGATGCAAAGGATATATCTACACTGCATTTGGGAGGTGTCAGAACAGCACATGTAGGCATACCCATGCAAGCTTTGAGCTATACTTCTTGCAATCACACCATCCAATTGCAGTGTAGATATACACCAAAACCTCCCTTATGGCTTCTAAGGGTGCCCTCCCCCCAAACTTCAGATTCTGGGGCTTGCCTGGTTGGAGAGCTTTTTGCACAGGAAGCTGGAACCCAGACATTTACTTCCTTTACATCCTAGGCTGGACTGCCTCCCACCATTTACTTTCTAACAATTAAGGTCCAAGTAAGTTTTCTTCTTTAAATGCTATAAAGTTTGATCCAGTTTCCCTTTGATATTGAGGCAGCAGCCCTGGTGCTTCCATTTAAGGTACCTAAAGGTGAAGCAAGAATTAATTTTTTTTGTCAAATAAAGTCTGTGTTTTTATGGATTTGAATCCACTTGACATTTCTCTTTCACTCTGAGCAGCATGCAGCTTGCATAATAAGAATGCCAGTAAGCAACACCACCCAGCTCTGCTGAGGCAAAAGCTCTATCAGACAGACATTCTCCACTATATGCTCTGCCTTGCCAGGGTTCATACACGAGCCTTAAAACTGTGTTCAGGGTTGAATGGTCCATAAACTCTGCTGCTCTAATGTAGCAACCCAGCTTCAGCCTGAGCCACTCCGGGAACTAATCGGTGTTTTACAGGATTGTTAAATATGCATTGAAGCAAACAAAGATGATCAGTTGTTGTTGCTGATCACTTGCACTGGCCATATCATACCAAGCACTAGGAAGTGCACATGCAGCTCCTATTAACTTCAGCTGGAGTTTGTGTGTCCTGCTCAGAACCTAGCCCTTAAAATGGTCTAAATATTCCCTAATCCCATTGGCCTTGCTCCTCCAATTCCACAAAATGTTCTCACCCAAGAGAGACTTTCACCCCATGCAGAACTTCAGAATAAAGTAAGTAGCATATAGACCTTATGCTGGCTCTCTGCATGGGGTGAATGTCACCCTATATTATTAAACCTAAGGGCTCTGACCAAGACAGGAGCCTCATTGTGCTCAGTGCTGTACAGTCACATAGTAAGAGACCGTCCCTGCCCCAAAGAGCTTACTATCTAAATGGAGAAGTGAAGTATTAATATTGCCTTTTTACAGATGGGGAGCTAATGAATGAGTTTACGTGACTTGCCCAAGGTCACACAAATTCTCTGGTAGAACTGGAAATGGAACCAAAACTGATTTAAGGCAAGGGCCTTAGCTATCTATCCCCCATTGTATGTCTGATAGTCTGTATCAGCACTTGGGCTAAGCAACAAAAGAGCTTCCCTCCCCCCCAGCAGGAATGGAGCCCTTTTTTTTTTTTTTTTTTTTTTTTAAAAGAAAAAATTTTATTAAAATGGAGGAAAACTGAAGGGCTGGAGGCTAATAGCAAGCCTCAGAAAGAGGCTGTTTTTATGTGCATATCTCTAGGTTCATGTCTCTACCAGGCAGCCAGCTGATTCACAGGGACAAAAGGTATTAATTCCGCTCAGTGGATTAGCCCTCCTTTGGCAAACACCGCAGGTGGATCAAGGGGGGGGGGGGAAAAAAAAAACACCCCACCCCAGCACTTATTTTCCCATGAAAATCAGCAAGAACAATGCAGTTCGGTACCACTGGGTCATTATGTGTATTTTTCAGTCCGGGATATACTGTCGTAACCAATCCTGTCGTTATCCACATAAGGGAACCCTGGAGAGGACATGCCAAGCTTTGTATTATTTTACTTTTCATCCTCAGTGTCAACCAGTTATGGTGGTGAAACATTTTCAATTCCCCACCTTCATGGGAAAACAAAAACATGTCCCCTACTTCCTCCCGCCTATCCATAGCGTATAATCCTTGTGAAGGGTGACTACACAAGGACAGAACTTGAATGCTAAAACAGACATCATTGTGGGAGGGGGATTATATCAGAGCAGGGCAAGCCTCTGAATCTTCCAAATTATGCTTTCTATGTACACCCACATGCCTGGCTGGTAACCCACCCCTTCTCCAAGCTACTCAGCCTCTTGGGTATGCAAAACTAGGCTGAAAACCTCATGAGAATGAGTAAATTTCAAATACCAGACCACTTGTAATAAGTGACAGTTGCTTATAACACAAATTGTAATTGCCTCACTGTTACCTTGTGTTCCCCACCCCAGCCTGTTGAACACCCCTTGTTCGAAATTTATATTGTAGAGAGTGTACGGGGAAGGGGGGTTGCAATTATCCTGTCTCCCCCCTGCACCAGCTCAGCTGGCATAAAGAGACTGCAGGACAATGATGAATGGAGCTGAAAGGGTCTTTTCAATAAGGTGTAGAGCCCAGAGTCCAGTGTAAGGGGACTTGCCTCCCACGGAGCAAGTAAGATAAACCCAACCATGCAGCAAACCTAAGCTGGAGACAGGGGATACAGTAGGGCAGCACTTTTCTGATCTGCATTTTCAAAACTGATTAGTGGTGTGAAGGGCCTCAGCTGGCAGCTGTCCAACTTGAGACACTTAAAAGAGGCCTGATTTTCAGAGCCTAAGTGTTCAGCACTGTCTGAAAATCAGGCCCCCCTAAGATGCATGAAGTGAGGCCCTTCTAATCACTAGTCAGTTAAAGAAAAAAACAAAAAAACAAACAGGCTTGTAACGGTCATCTGTAGGATCACCAGTGGTCTATGGAACCCTTCATGGTCATCTGTAGGATGCAATGTCTCAAGAGGCAAGCAGTGGAAGGACTGCAGAGGTGAGAAGGGAGACAGGCTCCTTGGAAGGATTATCTTGCCAAGAAGCCTGTAGAACAAAGAACCTGGGGCCCCTCTAGGGATGAAAGGAAGGATGGTGCAGCATTAGGTGAACCAGTCTGGGGCTTGCAAGATGTGTATTCAGTTTTCTGAGCTGATAAAAGCTTTGGTGTGTCCCCTTTCTATGACAAGATTTTTAAAAAGTATTAGATACCTAACTCCATTGCCTAAATACCTTTAAAAAAATCTGGGCCTTAGTGTCTCTGTGCCTCAGTTCTCCACCTGTGAAATGAAAAGGAGTATTTGTGGCACCTTAGAGACTAACCAATTTATCTGAGCATAAGCTTTCGTGAGCTACAGCTCACTTCATCGGATGCATACTGTGGAAAATACAGAAGATGTTCTTATACATACAAACCATGAAAAAATGGGTGTTTACCACTACAAAAGGTTTTCTCTCCCCCCACCCCACTCTCCTGCTGGTAATAGCTTATCTAAAGTGATCACTCTCCTTACAATGTGTATGATAATTGAGTTGGGCCATTTCCAGCACAAATCCAGGTTCTCCCCCCCCCCGCCCCCAAACCCACTCTCCTGTTGGTAATGTGAAATGGGGATAATAGCACTGCCCTCCCTCAAAGGGGTGTTGTGAGGTTAAATTTTTGAGGTAACGGGAACCATATAAGTAACTAAGATTACATTTCTATCTACCTAGTCTTCCTTAAACATCTCAGCAAGGCTTCTATTTCCCATGCTCTTGCCTGACTCCCCAGGTGACCGGTGCCAGTGAAGGAAGATGAAAAACACAATCTTTGTTTTTGTTTGTCTCAAAGCAGCAGATGATTATGAATCACAGTCACATTTTGTGAAGCTCAGAGCATTGCTGACACACACCGGTCCCCCTTCAGATCCCAGGAGTGGGGGAGGGAAGAGTTCTCAGTGTGAGATGCAAAGTGAATTGTCATGCCAGCTGAGTCCAGTCAGATTAAAGCCAGAAAGATTTAAATCACTTGCACATGTGTCAGATGCTCATGTTTGCCTGGTTAACGCTTTGGAACAGGCGTGTTATTTTTAAACTATAAAGACATCATGCGTGACATAGATCATGTCTGCTTGATAGTCCAAGCTAGCTAACACCAGCTTCCGGAGTGCATTCAACCTGGCAGTCAAAAAATGAACTGCGCACACATAATGAGTTCTGACAGGGAAAAGCCTCCTGCTCTACCTAGCCATGAATTTTCGGTCTGATCTCTCACTTCATCGGAACCTCCCTACATTCTTTGGCTCCCCATCCTTGTACAAAGCACTTGAGGCACCCGAGCTTGAGCTCATTTAGGCTACTTGTTCTAATGACTTTGTTTAATCAGCAATTTAGGTTTGCTCTACCATGAGACAGACAGTTCTGCCTGCTTTCCCAGCTAGCTCCTTTGTGATGGTGTTAGTAACAGGATGTCTGCCTGCTGCATACCCACCCTCCCACCCCCAGATCAGCTGGAGTGGCCCTGCCACACCCTGCCTTGGTTCCCCTTCTTCGGGTCTCCTTAATAAGCATGACACTCAAGCTTCTCTTTGTTCAAACACCTCTCCTTAGGGCCTAGGTTTATCAGCATTGAGCTTTAATCTGAACTTTAAAGCTCCAAAATAAAGTCCACAAAATTCAACTCAGTTCCCTGTTTTTAGCAGGCCACTCCCAGCCCTTCCTCCCTGGAAAGGTTTTTTCCTTCTCCCCTAGGCGATAGTCTGCTCTCAGCAGCTCTCTCCAGGCTTCTGTCCTGCCTGAGAGCCCCAGGCTTAGCTGGAGGCTCTTTTAGATCCAAACCCTTTCCCCTGGTCTAGGGTGTTCTTCAGGAGCCTCTGGCTCTTCTGTCTCTACCACAGCTTCCTCTCCAGCTCTTTATGGAGAGCAGTTGCCCTATATCAGGCCCCATCATGAGGCTGTTAACGAGGTACAAGTGGGCTGGATCAATTCCCTCTTAAAGGGCCTGTATTACAGTAGTGTCCCATAATGCTGGGCTCTGTACAGACAGAAGACAATCCTTACTCCTTAGAGCTTTCTGTCTTTTCTATTAGAGTGTAAGGGTGGAGAAAAGGAAATATCCTGTTTTACCAATGGGGAACTGAGGCACAAAGGTATTTGATAACTTGCCCAAGGTTGCAGAGGAGACCTATGGAAGAACCAGGAACTGAACCAACCCAGATCTCCTGGGTCCCAGTCCAGTACCTTAACGATAAGGCCATTCCTCCTCATTACAAGACCAAGGCTGTCCTTCACCTTTCTTGTTAAACTAGAAAGGCAGTGCTAATCTGAAAAGTGGTATTGTGATGTTCCAGATTCCAATAAGATTATCCATTAGACAGAATTAGAACTGCTCATCTGTGTGTCATAGCCTCAGGTACCAGACAAAAGGATCTTCTCCTTTTGCTTATGCAGTACTATAGGTGTCTGGGTTTCTGGAACAGGATGATCTGAATTCTGATCTCAATGCCATTGTGAGGCTCTAAGGGGCAGAGTTCTAAAGATACTTAGGTACCTAGTGGGATTTTCAAGAGTACCTTGGGTGTTAGGCACTTGAATACCATTAAAAGTCTAGCCCTAACTGGCTACTGTACAGATAATAGTGATAAATGTCCCAGTAACCCCATGTTCAGCGCAAGATTTATTTTCATAGGGTGAATTTCACACCTGTGCGAAGGGCAAGCACAAGGCCTGTTTAAAGTCTTCGGATGTAAGTGGCATGTAAAAGTTCATATGTGAATTTCATAGTGCTCCCTGATCACATTGGCTTAGCTTGCAAGCTAAGCCAAAGATGCATTTGCTGTCTGCTGGAGACTTAGGTTGAGATTCTCAAAAGCCAAATCAAGGATTTATTGACATCTCCTGGTCAGCTTTGAGGAATCTCAGCTTTAAACGCTATCTGGGATCTGAGAATCCTCTTTTCTTTTTGCCTCTGATATTTTCAGAGGCAATCATGATTCACTATTCAGAATGCAGTGAACAACTGTTACTGGAGTGCAAGGCAGGGGAGAACCTAGCTCACTCTCTCCTACCTGTCTGGAGGGACATCCTGTGGCTCATGTGATATCACAGAATATCAGAGTTGGAAGGGACCTCAGGTCATCTAGTCCAACCCCCTGCTCAAAGCAGGGCCAATCCCCAATTTTTGCCCCGGATCCCTAAATGGCCCCCTTAAGGATTGAACTCACAACCCTGTGTACAGCAGGCCAATGCTCAAACTACTGAGCTATCCCTCCCCCCTAATGCTGAGCTGTTTCCAGTATTCTTGTTCCCAGAGAATCAGCAGGTCAGGAGTTAACAAGAAGTGAGCTGCTAGGAGACTGCAGGTTGATTATAGTGGGGGTGGGGAGGAAGGGAAGAATTCTCAGGCCCTTGGGCCCTCTGTTCCACACCACTGGCAATTAAAGCAAATTTTACCAGCTTCCTTTTCATGCATAAAGATCCAAGTAGACCTGGATGGGGAGTCATGCTCTCCCAGGGGTGCTGTAATGACTAAGGAAGAGTTGAGAGGGAGACCTGACATGAACCTTTGCCTGCAATTGAAGCTGAACTACAGACCTCTTGGGGAGGTTTACAAAATCTGCCAAAGGGTTTATTTTTTTCATTTCAGCAGAGTTCTTTCCCAGCAGGGACACCCTTCTTCTGACTGAGGAGGACTGAAAAACCAAGCACGAAGTGGTGAACCTGAGAGATTTGGGGGCTGTTTCCTCTCTTCTTCCCTTCCATTTCACACCCAACATTTCCCTACAAGATATACATCCACCTCACTTCTGCCCAGGGGGTAAAGTATGCAAGAGAGGGTCTGAGAATAGCTCTGGGAACCATGAACTCCTGAATTCTAATTTCAGCTCCCTCCACAACCTTGGCCAAGACACTTCCGCGTAGTGCCTCAGTTTCCCCATCTGTGCACTGGTGATAATACTGCTTATCTAATCTCCAAGTGGTGTGTTTATGCTTAATTAGCAAATAATGTTTGCAAAGCACTTAGATGAAGTCCACTGTACAAGTATTATAGGATGAAATAAAACCACTGTTTCAAAAGCCTCTGGAAATGGTTATGCATTTAGACAAGTTAATTCTCCTTGTAATGCTCTCTGGTCTCTTTTAATGTCTTCTATTAAATATTCTAGGAACTTTATATGGCTTGTATAATACATGAGAAAAACGGCATATAGTCAAGAATTAGGATGGGTGTCTGTCTTCATTTTCAGGCAGCACCAGTGCAGTCTATGGCGCGAGTCAGATGGTCTAGCACCATTGATACCATAGATTTTAAACAAGCAGTTAATATAGGAAAACTGAACTAAGGAAAATTTAATCTCATATTTCTAATCACTATTGAGAGCTAAATTGAGCTTGTCTTTTTTTCCCATTTGAATAGTTGGGTGAAATTTGGCCTCCCCCCCCATGAATGAAATTTCCACAAAACATTTAGATTTTCCTGAAATGTTTCTCTTTCCAATTAAGTTTTGCTGCTGTTCTCGCTTTTCAGACAGCTTTTGCTTCTCTCCCCTTGAGCTGCTGATTTTGGTTGGCCAGCATGGTCTCATGGCGAGATTTGGGATTTTTCAAGTTTGAAATTTTTCAAAAAAAGTAACATTTGCATTTCTAAATTAGGAAATTTCTTTAAAAAAATATAAATTTAAAAAACCAAAAAAAATGAAAAAGGTAGAAAGTTAATGGTAAGTCCTATCATATTTTAAAATACAAAATTTAACAAGATGCAATTTTAAAGTATGGAACAATCTCCCAGGGGAAGTGAGTAATTTAAAACTTGCCTGGACAAAGCACTTGAGAATATACGGTAGGAAAGGTTTCAGAGTAGCAGCCGTGTTAGTCTGTATTCGCAAAAAGAAAAGGAGTACTTGTGGCACCTTAGAGACTAACCAATTTATTTGAGCATAAGCTTTCGTGAGCTACAGCTCACTTCATCGGATGCAAAGCTTATGCTCAAATAAATTGGTTAGTCTCTAAGGTGCCACAAGTACTCCCTTTCTTTTTACGGTAGGAAAGAATCCTGCACCAGTGGGTAGAACAGATTACATCACTTTTAGTTTTGTCTCTAACTTCTAGGATAGCATGAGGCCCGATTGACCTAGAAATCTCAGTAAAGGGCTAGGGAAATCAGACAGATTTGGGAGTTCCAGCCCTAATTCAGCCAAAGGATAATTTTAGCTGCATAGCCCTGGATAAGTCACTAGATTATCTGAGGTCACATACAGCCGAACTAGGCAAAAAAGTAGGAATCTGAGTGGCTGAGCTGGTACTGAGCTTTACCAGGGAAATCTCTCTCTCTCACCCCCCCGTACTTTTATATTTTAGTGTGTGGGTTCTTTAGCTTTTCATGGTTTTGGGGGTATAGTCCACTGTCAGATGTAGCTTTTGGGGCAATTATAAACAGAATGACCAGATAGATGAGAGAGCAGCACAGTCTTATAAGAGCGAAATAATTGGTGAGAGCTGAACTGCATTGGGGTTAAATATTAACAAAGTTTAGACAAAAGTGACATCCTCTTTGCGTGCCATGTTCCTTTTCTAAGCATCTTGAGCAGATCAAGCAAGAGTAGAAGTGGGTTGGTAATTACTGAAATCAAGCTTTCTATGCAACGTATTAGACTCTTGCACCTTTCACGACACACTGACTTATGAGTAAAAAGACGTATTAAAACAGGTCATCAGCAAAGTTTGCAAAAATCAGGGGCCACATTTTCAAGAGAATGGAGGTTCTATATTGTCAGAATCAACATTTTGGTTCAAATCAATCACTCATGACACATTTCTGCCTTCTTAGGGAGAAGCATACATACACAGTCACAATTACAATCACATCTCACACCCAATTATATACACATCTCTACAAATCACATTCCTTGTTCACACTCTTCCTAGTCTCTCTCTCTCTCTCTCTCTCACACACACACAGAATCTCACCCCCACACACATGGTCAGTCATCCCAGCACAATCACACAGATGTGCAACTTCACCCCCCCCAAACAAACAGGTAGTCACACCACACACAGCAATCTCCTTTTAGAAAGTGCAAGTATTTTCAAAAGCTTTAGTGCGGCTTTTGCTCTGCAAATGCTATTTGTCAAGCAGTGATAAAACACACACAAGCACTCTGCACTGCATTCGTGTGTGTGGGTACCTGCTGCCCTCTCCTGGATGGACTATCAGAACTACTCAGATGGATATGATCCCGTGACCCTTTAAGTGGACAGACATTAAAGGTTTGTTTTTAGGTCAAGTAGCACTACAGAGTTTGTTATTTTGGGACCAAACTCCTGAGTTCTAGCCTTGCTGCTGAGCAGAAAGTCCACTGGGGCCATGGCCTGCAAAAGACCTGACAGACCATGCAGCCATGAGTGTAAGTATCATCACACTAAACCGTAAGCCTATGATTCGTATGTGATTTATTTCTCAGTGGAAGCACAACGTGGAAAGCATCTGGTTCACTGAGATTCCAACCATCTAGCCTAATTTTCAGATTGATTTGGATGAGGCATAAGGATATCAAGTGACCTGCTCTGGGTTACATGGACATAATCTTCCATTGGGACTGGAACTCCTAAATCATTCTGGATTGTCAGCCTTTTGCTGAGACCAAAGACTCCCTCATGCTTCCAAATCCAGCAAACAGGTATAACTGGTGTGAACCCCAGGCACTCATGCTAAAAGCAGGTATGTGCCACATTGAGGGCTGTCGGACAACCGTCAAAGAAGAGCCCTCTCCCAGCAGAGATCATTGTATTAGCCTAGATTTATACTCTCTGAAGCACCTGAGTATTTATCCAGCATCTGTGCCTTCAGTCTACAATTACAGTAGCTTCCCTCATTTGTTTGTCTCTCCGCTCCCGCTGCCTGAAGATAGACTGGTGTGCAGCAGATTAGAAATCTCTACAAAATTCCTGCATAATTTTACATGAAAGGGTCTGGCAGGGATGTCTTTTAGCGGAGTGGATTTTTAATGCACCTCCTCTGCTTGGGTCATCAGATAAGGCCCAGCACTTCCATGGATTGCTCCCCAGTTTGACCTATGAGACATCTACAGGAAGCAGTGTTTAAACTGATCCCTCTTCTCTGCCTTCATCCAAACATTTCCACGTGAACGTTAAAAATACATTGACACTCTTCTCCAACCGTAATCTTATCTTTACAATCCTTTTGTATTTCATCACCTACAGCATTATAGTGCAGCGCCTCAGGCTAATCCTTGTTATTTACTTTGGAGTTTTCTGTGCATAACTCCAGTCCAGACTGTCTTTTCCTTAAATGTTATTTTTATTTTCTTATTTTTAAATTCACTTTCAGCAGTTGTAAAAGGTTGCACTGAATGTATGGTGATTGTCCCTAAAGTTATCCACAAAAGCTGTTACAGTCAGTTAGATGGACAAACTAGTCAAGTCCCCCTGCTGTCCCCAGTTTCAGAAGCAAGTTAAAACTGAACCATTGCTGAGATTCTGAAATGTTTGGCTAATCATTGCACTCGCTCTCTCTGGGGGACGTGGGAGGTAGTTCTCGCTAGGAAGATATCTTTATGTGCTGCAATACTGTCAAGATAAGCTATTCTTGCACCACTTTTGTCCAGGACCAGGTGCCTGATTTTATGCCCTTTGGAAATATCTCCATTGATTTGAACAGGTCTTGGACTGGGTCCCAGAAGTGCCAAGAGTCTCATGGGAAAGCCTGTCCTTGCAGAGTTGTAGACCAATGTTGCAGACTCAAGGAGGTGTGGGTAGTTCAGATGTGCTTTGCAGAAGCACCTGAAATTTTGGATACTTATCTGAACCAAACCCAACTAGTGTTACATCATCAAGCAAGACCAGAAGCAGAGCATGGGCCTTCACGTCTATAACAGTTTGATGACAAAACTGAACCATTCAAATAGAGATGGGCCTGAAGAAAAACTCCAGATCTGAAGAGTTGGGAGATTAGTGAAGGTTCTGAATGAAATTCAAGCTATTATCATGATGGGACAAACCAAAAGCCTGGCTCTGCACACTCTCAAACTCTGCAAAAGTTCAGATGTGGGTATTAAATTAGGTGTATCTCAGGCCAAACTCTACTTTTAAGACTTACCAAGCCCTAGGTATTTCTAGCATGACAGAGCTTTAACATGAGTGGGCAGATTTTTCAAAGGTGCCCTGCAAAACACAGGTCCCTTTGCTCTCAGATGGCAGTTGCTGGATGCAGCACACTTTTGAAGATCTGGCCACAAGAGGTCACATTTTCAAAAAAAGCTCAGTTCTCCTTTAAAAAGAAAAAGGAGTACTAGTGGCACCTTAGAGACTAACCAATTTGAGCATAAGCTTTCGTGAGCTACAGCTCACTTCATCGGATGGTTAGTCTCTAAGGTGCCACTAGTACGCCTTTTTCTTTTTGCGAATACAGACTAACACAGCTGCTACTCTGAAAAAAGTTCTCCTGTAGTCATTGAAATGAAGCAGCCAGATTTTAAAGAGCACTCAGCAACCTGAAGAACAACGAGAGCTGCTGGGTGCTGAGGCCTTTTGAAAATTTGGGCTAAGATTCCTCCTTGGTGCCTCACAAGCCAAGTTTGCTGTTCCCAATGTCTCACATGGCATATCAGTCTGTAATTATATTGAGTCAGACCCTAGCTTGGCTTTCTTCTGCTAGAGGCTCTAATCTTTTTGAGTGGGACATCATCGGGGTAGCATATTGCACTGCACTCTTCTAGCAGAACATGTGCATGTGATGATATATGAGTGTGAGGTGCATAATCAGATCAACAGTTCACTCTGTTGATATATTAGTCTAATACTCCAGATGATGCACGAGTATCAGAATGGGCCCATCTGATAACATGTACGAGTAATTCATCACCAGAATGGGTTGCTCTGATGATGTATTACTCAAAATAGAATGCACCATCTAGGGGGAGAATGGGTCCAGGAGCCGCAGTTATTTCCAGAATGAAATATTCACAGGACCTAGAGGGCTTCCTTGGCACCTGAAATGTTGGCACTATGTAAAGATATATGATGTGCATTGCCAAAGTACAAATGCAGTTAAATGAACCCGTCCCCACACGCGCGCTCACACACACACACACACACACACACCCCCCTCTCATACGCAGAGAGCATGGAGCTGAAAATGCTGCACTCTTATTCATATTGAGAGCCCCTCTGGATTTCTTCAGGAACTGGGATCTGCAGTTTAAAGGTTGTTGGTTTTGGTTTTTTTTACAGATTAAAATTAATTCAAAGAAATTATTCTTAGTTTCTTATTTTGTATTGGTTTGCTTTTCTCTTTTGGTGTTTTGAGACTTGAATTTAGTTCAAACTAAATCCAGTTGGTTAGTGGGGAGTGGAGGGAATCTCTCTTGATGCTTGTGTTCTCTAATATCTGTTGTATTTATGTGCTTTGTATCTTTATAGAGATGCCAGCACAATGGAGAGAAATTATTTTCAAGAGGCAATTTAAAACCTGTGTAATAATGATGGCGGCAATATGGATAAGTAATAAATGCCTTATGTTTCCATAGTGCCTTTCATCCTGAAGCATCCCCAAACTCTTTGCAATCTTTATGTAGTCAAGTATCAATTCATTCAGGGCTCAAATGCAGCCACCTGGAATGGAATGGGGGTTCTACTGAATACTCCCAGCAGCACACTAGAGAACACTGAGGCAGGAAATGAAAGACATTTCCCAGGAGACGGAGTTTCAGGGGTGTGGAATGTAATCACCCAGAACTGAAAAGCTATCACCCCTACACTTGCAAATGTGGTTAGAAACATAGCTTTGTCGCTTATTGCCTTTCTGCTGCAGGAATTAACAGGTGAACATCTGTGGTCTTGGTTATTCAAGAAGTCAGACTGGATAATCTTAACATTTCTTTAAAATCTGTGAATTTTTAAGAGGTCATTTTCAAAAGCACATAGGGGAGTTAGGTAGGCGCCTACCTGTCCTTATCTTAACCACAAACTGGCCTCACAGCATAGATCTAGTCATCACAACGGTGTTGTTTCAGAAGAAAGAGGGCTACCTACTAAATCTCTAAGGGCAAAAAACTTGACAAGGGCCTAAGGAGGCTACGTTCCATTTTCAAGAGTCTTGGGCACTTAGGAGCCCACTTCTTATGGAAAGTCAATGGGGCTTAGACTCCTAAATCAACCAGGTACTTGAAGATTTTACTTGAATTGCTGGGATGGATGGGAGATCTCCCATCCAAGTACTAACCGAGAAACAATGCTGCTCAGCTTATGAGATCATAGCCTGAGGCGGTATATGGCTGCAGAATAGTTCAGCTGAGAAATATCAACAGCATTAGCAATCATCTTCTTTATGAACCAGTGCACAAGAAAGGAACATATTGAGTTACACATTCTACTCAGTGAGACTCGTTTTCAAAGGGTTTCCCATAAAACATTTTATGTTTTTCCCTTTTCCCCTTTCCACACTTGGGGAGACAATAATTTCATTAAATGCTTTTATTCTTCTGACTCATAGTTTATAAGACGTATGAGCATGAATTTAAATTAGTGTTTCTCACAGTGAGAACAGGGAGTGGGAAGAAAGCATTCCTGAGATGCATGAACTAACTGCACAATGGGTAGTGCATGAGCAAAACCGCACCTTCAGTTACACGGGGGTAAATCTCTAACAACTCCATTGAAGTCCGTTACACTGATGTAAAACTAGTGTAAATCAGATTAGAATTCAAATTCACTATATTCAACTAGTGTTGAACATTTGGACACCGGACTTCTATGAGGGAAAATTCCCTTTAAGGCTGGACTTAGAGACAGTTTCTCTTCCTTGCCTTTCCCTTCACTTCTAACCTATAAGATTATAGCTCGTGTCAGACCAGAATCAAAACCCTGGTTTCAAATGCTGTTAACTCTGAGGAGTGCAAAACCAGGCTCAGAGCTGATTGCAGCAGTCTGGGACACATTCTACTTACACATAGGCCCAACAACAGTGAGCATTAACAAATAATGGAACAGTATCAATTAGAATAAGTTTCAACAGGCCTTCAAGTGTTTGGATGCTTATCCCCATTTACTCAAAACCTGAAAAAAACCAAATTTTTCAAGTCTCTGGACTCCATGGGAATCACCGATGGAATTCGAAGAGAGCCACTCAGCCCTTCCTCCCCTGAGAAATCCATACACAGTAAAAATGCACAGAGATTGATGTTGCAGACAAGTCCCTAAGAATGGAGGTCCCCAGACTTTTATTTTGTGTGGGCATTCAAGATCCCATGGTATTTCTTGTCTAATGAAGGATCCTCCTTCAAAAATACCGCCTTTCCCTCCAATTCTGTGCAACTAGCTCGAAAGTGATCATCTGACTTTGGCACTGCCACCACAGAGAAAGTGGTGTGGGAGACGCACAGAGGGGTGGGCATGGTTGTCCTGTACACAGGACGGAGTGAGAATCAGGAACTTGTCTCTCCAAAAACCACTTTTCCCCTTTGCTTTCCACTAGCAATCATCTTGCCCTACTTCTGGCTGCTTAAAGAGATCAGAACGTGCTCACTATATAACATAGCTCACAACCGAGGAAAACTGCTGTTTTGGTTAAAAAACATCACCATGGTTTAGAGGGTAAGTACAGGCATCTACATTTAAAAAAAAAATCTATAACAAATGAAAGGGAAACTGGTAATATAGACTAACATAAGTTAGAAATTGATAAGGGAAGTCAAGGGACATAAGGAGAAATCTGTGTCCAATACAGTTAAGGACAATAAAAAGGAGGAAGGTATTAAGATATAGGAACAAAAAAAATCCTGATAATGGCATTAGTCCATTTCTAGATGGAAATGATATAATTATCAATAATGCAGAAAAGGCAGAGGTGTTCAATAAATATTTCTGTTCTGGAGGGGGAATAATATATTCTCATATCGTGACAACATTCCACTAGTATCTCTGGAGGATGTTAAAGTGAAACTGCTAATGTTCGACATTTTTAAAAAAAAGTCAGCAGGTCCACATAACTTGCATCCAAGAGTTTTAAAAGAGCTGACTGAGGAACTCACTGGACCTCTTCAACTGAGACTAGCTACGTCAACAGAAGACATGCTCTAATGAAGACACAGATATGCTGACATAAGGAGTTTTGATGGCATAGCTGTGTTGACTAGGGGTATGTTTTTTCCCCACATGCATGGCCGTCATAGCTAAGCTGACATTGTTTAGTTTAGACACAGCCTTCCACTCTCGTAACTACATTGACTTCAGTAGAATTTGCTCCTGTTTTTCTTCAGTGCAAAAGACTTGTTGCTTGTAGAGTTGCACTGATTTAAGGCACACAGGTTTTGTACCAATTTAACTATGGTAGTTGGGGTATGATTTTCTATGAAATAGTTAAATTAGTACAATCTCTAAGTGTGGGCTCAGTTATATGGATATACAGCTCCCTAGTACTGGTACACCTCATTCCCCTTCCTGTACAGGAATAGCTATACTGGTATAACTTTGCATCCCCAGTAGAAGGGGTTGTACCACTTCAACTATATTGGTACAATTTGCATGTGTAGACAAACCTTTAAGGTTTGATTTGAAATTTATTCAAACCAGTTCAAAAGGCTATGTGGCCACTCATTTCAGCTTAAAACAGGCTTTTTAAAAAAAACTGATTAGGAACAAGTTTAAGGTAAACTGAAAGTTACTTTAATGATACTATTAACGTGATATTGATCCCTCCTACTTTTGATATATTGGTACAAGTGTGCTTATATTGGTATAGTTTAGTCCTATATGGAAAGGAAAACATGTTATAAGGAACTTTTATTCTGGTATAACTACATCCACAGCAGGGTTACTCTGGTATAACTATTTTGATAAAAACAATCACACTGATAGATTTTTTTTTAAAACCAGAACGAGAGAGACAAATGTGTTTAGATCAGTCCCACCTGTTCACATAAACCAGTGCAAATACCTAACCTGGGGCATGTTGTGTGTAGAGATGATCCAATTCTCCTCTCATTGAGACCCTTTGATTCTTAGAATGTCAGTTCCACTGCTTAATGCTAGCTAATTTTAATCCAGAAGCTGCACCATTAATGCCCTTCAGAGATTTCAATGGTTCTGGCTGTCACCATTGAAAAATCTCCATGAACTATTCCTCAGCCACTATTGTCTCCTTCATTTGAAATTAATTCTTGTAATTATCCCA
Source organism: Natator depressus (assembly GCF_965152275.1). Lineage (NCBI taxonomy): Eukaryota > Metazoa > Chordata > Testudines > Cheloniidae > Natator > Natator depressus. The sequence continues at coordinate 4,116,305 of NC_134259.1, forward strand.
GCTTTTTTCCTTTGGACTTCAGACCATGAGGACTCTCCCTGCAATTAGCTCCCCAATTAGAGGAGAGAGAAGTGTACTGGCTGACAGTGTCTGGATTATTATTTTTTTGTGTACATCACTGTTTCATGACTAGAAAACACTTTAAATAAAATGCCCTAAATACACTTAACCTTGTTTCATTTCATCTTAATAGGATAGTTATTTTGTGTTTTAAAACCTTCCACTAATGGAATATTACTAATACCCCAGGTTTTGGAGGTTTGATGATTAATAAAAAGGTTTTACCTGGGAGAGACTTTTGCATTTCACTCAGCGTGATTTAATTAATATTTGAACACAATTAGATACTGCTCTCAAAAAACCTTGTTATTCTAACCCCTAGATTAGAACAAGTCAAAAATCTAAAAAACAGTTTCCATTCTACAGGTTTTCAACTTGAAAAAGTTATTTGGTTTTCAAGTTGTCATTGAACATTTTTGGTTTTGGTGTTTTTCCACCTTTCCTTCCCCATTTTACCCTGAAAATGGAGAGGAAGAGAGGCAGAACACTTGGGGGGGGGGGGGGGAGGGGATCAGAACCAAATCCAAAAGTGTTGCAAGGGAGGGGGATAGAAAACTAGAAAAATCTTTAAAACAGATTTAACAATTGCATTCAAAGAGTGGAGTATGACAAAAATAATCACTCCTGGTGTGCTTCTCCACTGCAACGTACAATGCAGTCAGAGCCATTAGAAGTTTGGCATATAAAGCCCACTGTGCAAGAGGCTTTAGATCAGTCCCAGTCAATGGAGAGACTCCCACAGGCTTTGGATCAAGCCCTATCTTTGTAAGTCCCATCTTCTTCTAGCCAAGATGTGAGTAGTCCCTGTGTGTTATCTAGCTCAGGTACTTATATGGTTCCCATTGACCTCATCTGAGCACATCACACATCCTGTGAGAAAGGGCAGTGCTATTATGCCCATTTTACAGATAGAGAATGAAGGCACAGAGGGATGCGTACATGGCAAAAACCATAAAACCCACAGCAGCAATTCCCAGAAGCTGGGTTTACAGACTTGAGCTCATGCTACAGCATTAATATGTTCCGGCTCAGGCTGAAGTCTAGGGAGAGGGGGAGGGTTTCAGAACCCAACCTCTAGCCTGTGGGACACTATGCCACAGGGCTTCTTTTTGCACAATGTAGATGTACCCAGAGAAACACTGACTTGCCTTAGGTCACACAGGGAGCTGGGAACTGAATATGGTTTTCTTCTACTTTGCCAGGTGCCCTGACAACTAGATCACTTTTTTCTTTGGTTTGCGGTCAGATCCATGATGCTGTTAGTACAGGAGACAGGAAAAAAAAAAAAAAAAAAAAGAGATTACGTGGAGCCAATTCTCCCTCCCGCTACAACCGTTCTGACTCGGTAGCATTGGCCTCAGTGTGAATGGCTGTGTAAGGTGCAGAGCAACAGGGAACCTAGATGTCTGTAAAGAATGGCCTACTCATTAGTGTGCCAGCTGTAGACCTACGGTTCAATTCCTGGCTCTGCTGCAGACTCCCTGTGTGACCTTGAGCAAGTCACTTAGCCTCAGTTCCCCATTTGTACAATGGATGTAATAGTACTTCCCCTACCCATACAGGGGGCTTGGGGGGTATAAACAGTAGAGGGCACTCTGATATTACAGTGATGGGGGCCATATGAAGATGGAAAACAATATGCCTCAGAAGTATGGGGCTGGTTAGAAGGTGCTGCCGATATATTCCTCCGATATCTCTTCAGACACCAGATAGGACTGAATATTTTATCACTCTATGCCCCTCTTCAGCCTTACACCATGGGAGGTTGAACTGGATACACTGGGCAGGGAGTAGATAATGCTGCAGGTATCAGGACTGCAAGATGAAGGCAGTCATTTCAGCAGCCAGAAAGAGAGTTCTTTGCACTTCAGGCAGGAGGAGATGGCTTCTTAAGCTAAATATTCAACAATTAAGAACAAAGCAGAAGGTTTCCACCTTCTCCAGGGTAAATGGCAGCCCTAAAACTTCTTAACCCTCACAATGCTGGATAGTATGCATTTATTCTGGACGACACTATTCAACCTGACGACACTGTTAAGACTTTCACCAAAAGTGCCAGGTGATTGCAGGGGTGGTTTGTACGTTGTGGACTTTTGTCCCACTAGGTACTAGATGAAGATCTCTCCTCCCGCGCGCCCTCCCCCCAACACTTCCTTCCCTGCAGGCCTCCAGAAAGCCCATCAGATGGTAATAAATTTTAATCACTAATGCTGTAATCCAGAAGTATTCATCTAGATCTGAAAAGTTCTATATCCCAAGCCCCATTCTGTCCCCAGGGTGTTCAATATTGCACATTTAATCAGTATATGCAAAAAGCATATCTGAACAAATTCAAATACCTACTGGGTATTTATGGACCATTGTTAATTGCCAATCACGGAAACCCAGGGATCTACATGGGATGCTTCTCTGGCCTGTAGTATTCGCACAGCTCAAAGCAGGTTTCAGGGGGAGAAAAGCATGCTGATCCTTCAGAAGTGTCAGCTAGATCATATGCTGTATTTACAATACTTTGTCTGCTTCAGTGAATCATAACTTTTAAAGGTGTATTTAATGAGCAAGAAGAATTTATTTCTTGACTGTGCATTTTCTAATAAAAGCCACAGCCCTGGACTGAAGTACAGAGGAAGATCAGCTCAGAGGGCAGCTGAGGGTGTCAGAGCTCCATTGAAGTCAAAGGAAGTATTCCTATTTACACAAGCTGCAGATCTGGCCTCAAGTGACTCGGGGATAGGGTGGTTCTCCAGAAGCTCTAAGTTCCTTTTACTCCACATTAGAAAATCTGCACCCAATTCTTGTGAGTCCTAGTTCTGGGTTTTAACTAGACCACCATCCTTTACCTGGGAGGCTGTTTAGGATAGCCGATGCTGCACAGAACGCGGCTCAGTAATGCACATTGGAAAACAAATAAAACGATGGGGTCTAAATTGGCTGTTACCACTCAAGAAAGATCTTGGAGTCATTTTGGATAGTTCTCTGAAAAATCCACTCACTGTGCAGTGGCAGTCAAAAAAGTGACCAGAACATTGGGAATCATTAAGAAAGGGATAAAGAAGGCAAAAAATATATCGCCTCTATATAAAGCCATGGTATGCCCACATCTGGAATACTGCATCCAGATGTGGTTGCCCCATCTCAAACGACATATTGGAATTGGAAAAGGCTCAGAAAAGGGCAACCAAAATGATTAGAGGTATGGAACGGCTGCCATATGAGGAGAGATTAATAAGACTGGGACTTTTCAGCTTGGAAAAAAGAGATGACTAAGGAGGGATATGATAGAGGTTTATTAAATCATGACTGGTGTGGAGAAAGTAAATAAGGAAGTGTTATTTACTCCCTGTCATAACACAAGAATTAGGGGTCATCAAATGAAATGAATAGGCAGCAGGTTTCAAACAAACAAAAGGAAGTATTTTTTCCCCACACACACACACACAACACAGTCAACCTGTGGAACTCCTTGCCAGAGGATGTTGTGAAGGCCAAGACTATAACAGGGTTCAGAAAAGAACTAGATAAGTTCATGGAGGATAGGTCCATCAATAGCTATTAGCCAGGGTGAACAGGAATGGTGTCCCTAGCCTCGGTTTGCTAGAAGCTGGGAATGGATCACTTAGCGATTCCCTGTTCTGTTCATTCCCTCTGGGGCACCTGGCATTGGCCACTGTCAGAAGACAGGATACTGGGCTAGATGGACCTTTGGTCTGATCCAGTCTGGCTGTTCTTAGGTTCTCAGAGATGGGACAAGAGGCCAGTGAGTGATGAGTGTACCCAATGGAGAAGGAAGAGAGCAAGCCATCATGTTACAATTTGTCAGCAAGGTCTATGTCAAAACATCAGCTTTATTTTTCTGCCTTACCTGACAGAGAGAGAATTAGAAGGAAAATCCTGACTTCAGTGTGGTACGGAGTCTTTGTCAAGCACAGTGCGGATGGGATCAGATTTACAGCATTAAACAAACATCGCCCCCACCCCCCCACCCCCACCCCCCCACACACACACACTCACTGGTGGTAGCTACATCCCTCAGACTTTATAAGTAAATCCACCTCCCTCCCCATTTATTAGCCTCAAATAGATTTGAGCTCAGATGCAAAAGAGGCTTCATACTGAGACATGATATAATTTTTACATGGGTTTTTTCCTGATGTGACACAGTAATTGTTGCAAAGAGCAGGGTCTGACTTTCAGGCTGTATGAGGGGAAAAGTTGCCTTCACATCAAATATTTTATTAGATGTTTTAAAGGGGCTGGGGTGACCACTGGTCTCAGGGAATGTTATGGAGAGACTTTATATAATCATAGAATATCAGGGTTGGAAGGGACCTCAGGAGGTCATCTAGTCCAACCCCCTGCTCAAAGCAGGACCAATCCCCAATTAAATCATCCCAGCCAGGGCTTTGTCAAGCCTGACCTGAAAAACTTCTAAGGAAGGAGATTCCACCACCTCCCTAGGTAACGCATTCCAGTGTTTCACCACCCTCCCAGTGAAATAGTTTTTCTCCAATATCCAACCTAAACCTCCCCCACTGCAACTGGAGACCATTACTCCTCATTCTGTCATCTGCTACCACTGAGAACAGTCTAGAGCCATCCTCTTTGGAACCCCCTTTCAGGTAGTTGAAAGCAGCCATCAAATCCCCCCTCATTCTTCTCTTCTGTAGACTAAACATCCCCAGTTCCCTCAGCCTCTTCTCATAACTCATGTGTTCCAGTCCCCTAACCCTTTTTTTGCCCTCTGCTGGACTCTTTCCAATTTTTCCACATCCTTCTTGGCATGTGGGGCCCAAAACTGGACACACTTTCACCTCCTTGCTACTGGTGCAGATCTGGTATCCATTGCAAAACAGATTGATGCAGAGAGTTCACCAGTCAAAACCCACTGCGAACCGATTTTAATCCTATTTCACGTAGATAGTCATCCAAATCAAAACTGGCAGCAGCAGCCTCTCTCACTGGCTGCAGCAGTAGTATACCCAGGGATTGAGTGGGCCATGGAGACCAAACTCCACCTCTCGCCCTTTCAGGTCAGAGTTAGCATGCAGGGGAAGTTAACATCTCGCTGCCCATGTTGTACCTTTTCTATGGGGAAGAAAAGAGGATTCAGGTCACCAGCTCTGCTAATCCCTCCCAGCACTAAATTCAGTTCTAAAAATAATTTTAGTAGTAGCTGCATTCCATTAGCATGTAGAAACCGCACCTGAGATCAGGGCCACCCTGTGCCAGGTGTGGTACACACAAGTAGTTAGGGGCAGTCCACTCCCCACAGAGTTTACACTCTAAATACATAAAACAAAGGAAGGATTATGCTCAGTTGAGGCAGTCTTTAAGCAATTTGCCCAAGGCCAGAGAGTCTGTGGTCAGAGTCAAAGTTCTCCCCACCAAAGGCTCATGCAGGGGACATGGTTAAGACACATCAGTGTCATAGCCAATGGTACACAAGGGAGCGATGTGGCCAGCATGATGTCTGACTGTCTTTGACTACCTTAACTCCATGGAGCTATTTTGCAGCTGGGTGAACTGGAGATGGCCTTTCAGCATGAGATTGACAGACTCAAGCTCACAATCTTGAGCCCAGGATCCAAGACTGTGCGAGGAGGAAGGGCTCAGGCCCCAGACCACATCTACATTGCTATTTTTAGCCTGGCAGCCTGCCTCAACTGACCCAGATTCTGAGACTCTACGGCAAGGGTTTTATTGCAGCGTAGACCTACAGCTATTGTTCTCAAGCCACCAGGGGTAAGATGACAGCAGCTTTCCCCTGCTCCCCTCAAGTAAGGCCAGCATGAGGACATGGCTTAAGGTTTCCATAACTAGGGGTGACTACTCCAGCCCTCCTAGAGGGCACTAAAAGTTGAAGTTCACAGCCTGTGTGAGGATTCCACCCCAGTCAGTCTCAGCAGGTGCCCTAATAAATATTCCGCACTTGTCTGGAGTAATTACTTGTGATAAAGGCCAAACACATGATTCTGACAGGGATGTCCTTACAAGTTTAAGTGGCCTGTAAAACTGTCAGGCAAATGCCTTTTTATATTTTGATACTTTAAGATGAGCTAACAAGTCAGGTAATCATCAAGGGAATCAGCTTGGATATTTCACTTGACAGAGACTCTGATCACTGGACTTCTCTTCCCTCTCCCTCTTCCCCTCCCCATTATGCCTCTAGAGCAACTATTTGATTAGGTTCTAGTGAGGTTTCTCCAATAAAACAAAGGGGTGAACTCCAATCGCTGTAGTAAATAGAAGAGGTGTCAACTGAGTTCAGCATGAGTGATGTGTCTCTGTGCTGCTCCAGAAAAATGCTGCATTAGAAAGAAGCTTGTGACAAGCAGATTCATCCTAAGTGGTTGTCTTTTTCCTCCTTCTGTGAATTTAGTGCTAGTGAAAGGCACCAGCTTGACAGTCCTTGAGACTGGAGTTTCATTTATTCCCAGAGTTAGGAGAGCACCAGGATCAGAGACAAGCTTGCCTCAACCCTGCCATGTAGGGGTTTCAACTCTGCAGCTAGGAGGGGTGTTTAGAATCCACCCTCACTGCATCACTCAACTTCTCTGCTGGAGTGGCTGATGAGGGTTAGTGCCAGCGGGAGTGGTGGTTTTGGCACCACCCATCCCATCAGAAGTACGCAGACCTGACAAACTGAGTTCACACTGGCCATCAAACAGCTGTCAGAAGGAAACAGCTCCTAGCCTATGCTGACCTGGGCTGGAACAAGAACTAGCCAACCCACTCTTGAATGGGAGTTATTTAAACCCAGCTAACAGACTAAATGGGACTGTCAAGCTGTCTGGAGCAGCTCACAACACAACTGAGTGCCATCCTCAGTGCACACTATCAGGAAACAGGGCACAAACCCCAAACTGATTGGCTGTTCTATACTTACATTTACCAACCAAATATGAACTCCTCAAGCACTGTAACAACCTTAACATGCATACAGACAGTCCCCAGGGGCACAGCGGTTTATCTTGCCACCCAGGCAAGCTTGCCTTTTTTGATAGATGGTCCCTTATACCAACCCCCCCCCCCCCAATAATATTCAGGTTACTCCAGTCCCAAAAGACCAGTGAGGCACTTACCCCAGGTCAACTGCACCCTAGCTCTTTCAAAGAATGCTTGTAACCAAAGATTAACTAAGGCCATGCCTACACTAGTGAGCTTACAGAGGCCCAGCTATACCGATGTGGCTTCACGGCTGTAAGATCACTCACGGAGCCGCTCTATGCTGATGGGAGAGAGCTCTTCCGTTGACATATGTCTCGCTCCTGCTGCCTTAGCACTGTGCATGCTACCACTTATGGTGGCAAAACTTATATTGCTCAGGGTGGTGCTTTTTCCCCCCCCACAACCCTGAGCGACATAAGTTTTGCTGACATAAGTGGTAGTGTAGACATTACCTAAGAAAAGAAATGAGTTATTTTAAGATTAATGCAGGTAGACATAAATGAGAGAGTCTTAGGTTCCAAAAGATATAGTAGCTGCTCTAATATGCAAGCGGTGTCTCTTTTAGGGCTAACCCCAGCCAAACATCTTCAGGATCCTTTGCCTATGCTTAGAAGTTCTGCCCTCTGAATTTCAAGCAGGACAATGACAATTTTCTTCTGTGGAGGCATTTTTCCCCCTTCCCTCAGATTTCAAACTGTGATGAGATGAGGGCTTGTGCATGTACCCTCTTCTTGGGTGTGGGAAAACCAGTCTTTTGTCCACTGATGTTCCACAATGGCTTGTCTGGTGTCTGTAGGCCTTCTTTTGTGGTGGTGAAGAGGACCCCTCTTGTGGTAAACTAGCATTTCACACTTGGTAATGCTTCTCTGCTAAAAGTGTAAAACCCTAACATACATACATATTTACAGAACACACAAATATTTCCTTATAACATGGGATACCGATACTTATAAAATTAATACATGCAGCATCCTACAAGTCTAAATACGAAAACATTCTTATAACTACTTTACCAATACGAACACAGGTAAGTCAGACTGGTTTCCAGCTATTCATTTGTCAGTGTTCAGTGAGGCCTTTGGACCTTGGCATAAGCTGGCACCTGGTCTGCCAGCACAGGGACATTATGAAGATAGGAGATCACTTGATTTAGGATTTTTTTTTTAAATTAAAGGAGAGTACATCTTAATACTGAGAATGTCACATGAACACCTCTTCTCCCATTCACCATTATCTGACCTCCCATTGTCTATCATGTGGGCCACTCTCCTCCCATCCTCCACTGGGAAACAGCTCTACTAATTGCTTACATGGAAGAGTAATACAGGGAAGTATTGAATATGTACTTTAGCTGCTTCTGTTATTTAGCACCGGGGTGGGGAGAGGAGTCAGCACTATGTTATCAGCCCGCCCTGCACACCACCAGCCAGTGCTCTGCAGGCTGCGGTTTGAAAACCTCGATTCTAAATAACTAAGTCACCGAGATCCAGATTATAATGAACAGGGCATCAGATACATCATGCAGAAGTGCTCTGGCCCATGGCTTTATATTCTACCCAGCAACTGGCTCCTGTTGTAGCACAGTGTAAGACCACACTAGGAAGCTGGGTTGATAGTGATTTAGAAGGAAGTGTCAGCAATGTTACAGCCGATACCACTTCTCTGACTTTGGAATCCCTTCAAGGAGAAGTGTAAGTCATAATCATTAAATACCAGCAGACATGAGTGCAACGTCTCACCCTCTGTTCTTGCCCAAATCCCTTCCCGCAGAAAAAGCCCCTTGGGAAATTTTAAGCATTTAATCATTTAAAAAAAAAAAAACAAAACAAAAACACACCACACACATACACACAGTATTGGACTACTAGTCAAATCCTCCAAGCAACAGGAGCCTTGCTCCCTATTCCAGGTAATCTAAGCCATTTGCCTTTCCCACTGACAGGTGGGCAGACCAGAAGGTTTTGATACTGGTATAGATTAAGTGAAAAAGGTAGTCTGTCCCTGGCTCAATGATTCTGCTGTTGACTAATATATGCTGGCTAGCATATCACATTATATATCTGCACCATATACATATTGATGCTTAAATGTTGTTAGTGTGCATTAAGAACAAGTGTTGTAAGAGTGATAGTGTCTAAACTGGCCTATACCACAACCCTGTTCACTTATGCTAAGTATCATGTGTCACTGCATTTGCTGAAGTAATCATTTGGCACAAGCAGATAGAATGAATCTTGGTTTTTTGACAAGTTTCCTATGTCTTAGTACAATCCCAGGAAGTACCTTAATGGATTCGTACCTGGAATGCTAGCATCCAAAACCAAGATAAGGAACAGAACAAGTTACGGAACTTGAACAAACTGATAGGTTGGATTGTTAATGGCATGTAAATAAAGGTGTAACTTGTAAAATCATAAATACCAGCTGAAGTGTGTAATTTGGGGAGCACATCTTCAAAAGGTGAATGTAACATTGCGGCATGGGACTGTTCTTCAAGACTGGTATCATGAAGAACCTCTCTCCTGTACCATATTAATAAACATGACTGACAGTGGTTATTTGGTCTCGAGTACATTTCATAATGCAACGAAAAAGTGTGGTCAAGCAGTTGCCTATACAATTTATCAACAATGCTAAGCAGCACTGTTCTCCTGTTAGGAGTGCTAAGGTCACCTAATTCCCATTGCCACTGTAATAAGAATTATAGGGCTTTGAAATACCTGATGGTGGTACGTGTATATTTTAAGTTTCCAAGTATATCACACTTAAGTATTTTGCTTTCTTTGCAGCCAGAGCCCCCCAAAGGACATGAGATTCTATTCAGGCAGCACATGGAGATGATGGGCTTGTGGGGGAGCAGCGGGATGAGAAAATGACAGACTCCAGCTTAAACATTGTAGCCTTTTATATCTCACTCAGGCTGAGTGTTTGCATTTTAAGACTCACTCTGGTTTCAAGTTAGGAATTCCAGCCAGGATCCCATCCTTGTTTTTGCTTGGTAGGTAAATATTGTGCACAGCAACTGGATTCCAAAATCACGTGCCTAAACTGAATGCCAGTCAGGACCAATAGCTGTATGAACACATCAGAACTCGTTATGCCCTATGCCTCAGTACCTTCAGCTACACGGCTACTGCATGCATCTGATGAAGTGGGTTTTAGCCTACGAAAGCTTATGCTCAAATAAATTGGTTAGTCTCAAGTACTCCTCGTTCTTCTTACAGCTACAGGGATGAGTGTGTGTGTGTGTGTTGTGTATACACACACACACACACACACACTCTGCTTCAAACTTACAATACATGAGCCAGACACATTCCACTTAGTGGTATAAGTCCACTAAACTCAGTGGAGCTAGTCCTGATTTACCGGGGGAAAGAGGGGAGAAAAAAGGAACGTGAGAACAGAAATGGGCCCCATTCTCTTTGAGCTCCTCTGCTTTACTATTTGTTTGGATAGTTCCCCCTTCAAGTTTAGCCAAACCTGTCAGGAATACACAGGAGACTAGAACACTTGCTGTTGTCTTTGTGTTCTGTTTTTGTGTAATGTTCACCCTAGGGCCACTAATCTTGCTGCAAATGAATAAAAGGGCTGTGGCTTATCCCTGTCATTGCTGTTCTGTTTTCTCCTGTGATCTCCTGATCGGAAATACTTTGGATCTAGCACAAACAGAAATCCAGTTTCTGCAAGGGATTGTTACCAACTGAATATCTGAAAGAATATTTTTCTTGCTTCAGTGTAGCTCCAAGCCAGAGAAACCTATTGTGTATATAAACAAGAATAGATCGATGCAGTATTTAGGATCCGAAACAAAGGTCCAAACTAGGAATTGAACCTAGGTGTTTAGGGTTACAGGCTAAGCTATTTCATTGCCTCGTTAGGCCTCCCTTCTTAAGCAAAGAAGGAGATAAAGGCTAGTTTCCTCTCTATTCTCAGTCAGCCCTGCTCAAATTGGGCCACCACAGCCTGCCAAGGCTCAACCCTGCTTCCCATTGACATCAGCAGGGTAGGATTGGACCCTTATTCACCATCATTGCTATAGGCATGCCCTATACGGTAGGCTGCAACCATAATAATACATTGCTGGCCTGATTTTTGAAGGGGATTAATACCTGCAGCTCCCCCTGATTTCACTGGGGGGTTGCTCAGCACCTCTGAAAAGGAGACTGAACTTCTGTAGCTTTACAGTCATTAGTGAACAAGTCTCATAGCATGCTAAGGAAGGGGAGGAATATCAGACCCATTTCACAAATGGAGAAAATGAGGCACACAGAGATAAAGCGACTTGGTCACAGAGCAAATCTGTGATAAAGTGCAGATTCAGTATCGAATTTAGAATCCTGGCTGCTCAGTCCTAAGACCTGCTGCTATAAAGCACTGTACTTCAGTCACTCCTAGGGTTGCCAGCTTTGGTTGGACAAATTCATGGAGATTTCATCACATGACAATCTTTAATTCCTGGAGGCTCTAGGACCATCCTGGAGGGTTGGCAACCTTACTCACTCCCAGAACCAGGAATACAAGAACAGGAGCCCTCACTCTCAATCCTCCATTTAAAACACCGTAATATTCACTCCCAGAGCCAGGACTATAACCCAGAAGTCTGACTGAGTCCCCTGGTCTAACCACTGGCCTTCCAAAGCTGGGAATAGAACCCAGGAGGTCTGACTCCCAGTTTCCTGCTCTGACATCTATTAGAGCACATCCACTTGCCTACAGTTTCCTTTTATAGGACAGTATCTTCCATCAGGTTTCAGAGTAACAGCCGTGTTAGTCTGTATTCGCAAAAAGAAAAGGAGGACTTGTGGCACCTTAGAGACTAACCAATTTATTTGAGCATAAGCTTTCGTGAGCTACAGCTCACTTCATCTTCCATCATTGGCTATTAATGTTTCTCTTCTTCTCATTGTGCATGGTCAGGGGTCTGCAACCACACAATGCATCATATTCATTTGGTGCTTTTAAAAAAAAAAAAGTTACTCCTTCCCCCCAAGACATTTGACCTGGAGGGAAATATTCCCTTAAACACACAGAAGGCAACTACATAAAACTTGGCTGTTTGCCACAAAGATGAGGCAATGGGGATGCTTTGAATAGAAAAAGGGCCTTTGCTAGAAACAGACCCTTCGATGAGCTAAGAGCTTTCTGCTGGGGATGGCATGAAGCTGAATATTCTCTCACTGCCGAGTATTAGAGGAAAGCATCAAATCCAATCCATTTCACAGTAGCCCACTATGAGACCAAACGACCAGGACCAAGTAATGGGTGAATGTAGTAAATCTACTTGTACATTAGTCTGTTAGACATGCAATAATCCAGGATAATATACCTATACCATTTTATCACGTAGTCTGCTATGCAGCCACCAGTTTGCGTATGGGTTATAGGTCTGTTTATTATGCAGTCTGCTGTAGTGCAGATTCAGTTGTCTTTTCTTACACATTAGGGCGCAGAGATTTTTACATCTGAGCCAAATGCCATGTTTTTCACACGAATTGGTTCCCTCTTGGTCTATTTCAACACCTCCATTTATTCCAGCCTAGCCTGCAAACAGTTTCTTCTGAGCAGAGTGTTCCATTTAGCTGTGGTCTCCTCTCAGACGGCCCTGTGGTTGCAATGGCTTACAGCAACATAACGGCTTGTTGAATCACACTATCTTGATCAAAATGCAGACCTGGAATGAATATTAGATGCTACAATGCAGCGAAGTGTCAGCACCACAAGGCTCCCATCGCACATGAAAAGTCAGCGTGAGGCATGTTTCAGCTACAAGTACTCCACTGGGAGTACACAATGCAAGGTATTTTGCCAGACATCCACAATTTAGTGTGTGTTGGGGGTGGGGTGGAAAATGAGCTGTAAGCATGTGCTGAAACCTTCTAGAGTCAAGCCTGTGATTCTGTAGCACTCCCAGCCAAGCCAGGAATGCAGCCTTGGTGTCTGTCATAAATATAAAGGGAAGGGTAAACCCCTTTAAAATCCCTCTTTTCAGAAACTGAATGCTTTTTCATTGTTCTTAAGATCCAAGGGTTTGGGTTTGTGGTCACCTATGCAAATTGGTGAGGATTTTTACCAAACCTTCCCCAGGAAGTGGGGTGCAAGGGTTGGGAGGATTTTTGGGGGGGAAAGACATTTCCAAACAATGCTTTCCTAATAAATAAACCCAGATAAACGTTTGGTGGTGGCAGTGGAAGTCCAAGGGCAAAGGGTAAAATAGTTTGTACCTTGGGGAAGTTTTAACCTAAGCTGGTATAAGTAAGCTTAGGAGGTTTTTATGCAGGTCCCCACATCTGTACCCTAGAGTTCAGAGTGGGGAAGGAACCTTGACATGATGGCAGAGCGGTGGGATTAACTTGAAATCATTTTGAGATCAATTTGAGATTTTTTGAACGAGAAAAAAAGATTTTAAAAGGAAATTTTTAAAATCCTTTGGGCTGCTAGAAAGCAGGTCTCCAACTGGAAATAGTTGGAAGGTTTTTTTGTTTTTTTTTGCTTTGCTTTGGGGCCAGAGCAGAGACAAAAGGGAATTCTCTTTTGTGAATAGCAGTTTTCTCTACCTAAAGGCAGAGTAGTTAACCTCCTGCAGGGAAATTCACAAGTCTTCACAGACCTGAAGTGTTTTTTTGTTTTGTTTTGTTTTTTAACCTAAAAGTAACTAGAGGGATTTTAAAGGGGTTTACCCTTCCCCTTATATTTATGACAGTGTCCCTGTGCTGTTAGGGCAGCCCATCATCTTGTGTTTACCTCTTGGAGCCTAAGGTCTCAAATTAGATTTGTATACACAACAGCCATGAATACCCGTGAGTCTGCAACACACACAACAGCCTGGCTTCCTCGTGTGCCAGGGTGGGACATGTATGTAATTAGTGTGTATCAGTGAAAGTGTGACAAATGCATGCTATCATAGTGATACCACAGGTATCATAGTGATCCAGCTTCCACCGCACTCCTATGCCACGGCTTCTGCTGCTCTCTTTGAGTCTGTTTCATAGACTCATAGGGTTAGAAGAGATCGCAAAGGGCAGGGGGTTAGACTAGATGATAAAGGATTTGTTGTGTTTAAGCCATCCAAGACACATGGCTATCCAACCTCCTTTGGAAAGCCTCCAGTGAAGAAGCGTCTACAACCTCCCTAGGCATCTGTCCCATTGGCCTACTGTTGGGATGTTTTTTCTGAGATTTAATCTAAATCTGCTGTGCTGTAGTTAGATCCCATTGCCCCTTGTCCTGCCCTCTGTTGGCAGAGGGGACACCTTTTCCCCACCTTTATTATGGCAGCCTTTCAAGTATTTGAAGGCCACTATCATGTCCCCTCTTAATCTCCTTTTTTCCAAATTCAACAAACCCAGGTCCTTCAGCCTTCGCTCCTATGACTTGCATGCCAGCCCTTTGATCATCTTTTTGTCGCTCACCTCTGGATCCTTTCCAGTTTCTCTACCTCCTTTCTATATAGTGGTGACCTAAATTGGACAAAATACTCCAGCTAAGGCCTAACCAGCACCAAGTACAGCAGTTCATCTATCTGCATGACCTGCATACTGTGCACTTTCCAGAGCAAGGCCTGCCCTCTTTGGGTGTCTACACTACCGCCAACATACACAGTAGGCAGATGTGTGCCCAGTACATTAAACATTCACCAGGTGAAATTCACCCCTGGACAGATGTCCTAAAGTCTTAAGCACCCCTCCCTCCACCCCAAAATGTTTTGAAGGCTTCAGTGAGACTTATGAGGAGTGTTAGCATTGCCTAGACACTCTGCACAGGGGGTAAGTTTTATAGAACAGGAGTTGAGGCCCTGCATCTATGTACTCCCTTTTTCAGCTGAATTTCAATTTTTGACTGTGTGCGCGCATCTATTTTCCTGGGATTAACTTCTGTCCTGAAGCCCATTCACTAACATCAAATAGATACAAAATTAGTGCAAGAAGGGTGTATGTGGGGGAGAAATCAATTTGGAGTAATTCTGCTCTTATGATTATAATTTACTCAATTTTTTCTACTTGTTATTGCATATTCAATTCAAAGTTTTCATGGCCATAAAAATAATTTGAAAAAATCTCAGTGCTGGAAGGAATTAGTTTCCCTTGTTCTGCTAATGGAGCAATTTCCCACTGGTCACTCTGAAGTTCTCAAGGTAGATGGTTGTAACCATGACTCCACAGGAAGAAAGTGGTCTTCCTCAAAGCCAGGACACAATGCCAAGCTCTTACACGGTGCTTTTCAGCAGCACGTCTCACAGCATTTTACAATAGGGGGTTAGTATCATCACCACCATTGTACAGATAAAGAAATGGAGGCAAGGTCACCCCGCAGGCCTGTGGCAGAGCTAGGAATAGAACCCATGTCTCATAAGTCACATCACATTTTCACAGACAGGTCACTGGATTTCCAGACTGGTGCAAATTAAAAGAAAAATTCTACCCTTTTGAATTCACAAGGCATTTCTTGACACTGATATTCTGCTTACCCTATAGCCACAGACCTCCCATAGAGGAGCTTTCATCCCAAGAAGCTCAACACAGATTGATCGAACTTGAGGTTCCCATTGACCAAGTGAAGCCCCAGTTTCCAGCACAGATGTTCAATACCAAGCGTTAATTGTCACTTGCCCAGCACATAGAGCCTTTCAACTTCCCTGGTCATGCGAAATCCTAACATGCCTGTGTTTCAGAACCATGAATCCTTTAATCTCTGCCGCTGTGTAGCACTCTCAGGGCTATGGAACATTTTCCCACCAGGGCATTGGTTTGAGCCTGCTCAGCTCGGCAGTGACTAGAACTTGTTAGTTTTATGGCTATTCTATGCTCAAAACGAGTGGATGGTCCTTTTCCAGGTCCCACACAGTAAGGTGCCTACATCGCAAAACACTGCACCACAATTGTTTTTAATTAGCATCAGCAGCACATTCAAAAGAAAGGTTGATCTTATACTTAAAGCACTGAACTAAGAATGCTAGATTCCATTATGAGCTGGGGCAAACCACTTCATCTGTGTCTCTCTGTTGCGGGGCGACACCACTTCCTTTCTCTCATCCTGTCTCTGATTTGTCTGTTAGGAAGTCTCTGCTCCAAAGAGCTTACAACCTGTCTGCATACAGCACCTAGCGCAAGGGGGCCGATTACACTAGTGTCTAGGTGCCCAAAGTGAAATGCAAATCTTAGTAAAACTGAATGAATGATGTCCTCATGAAGTCTACCATGATTTTATTATGCAGTCTGTTGTGTAGCCCTGATACCAGGGTAGAAGCACTTCTACCTCCAACCCATCTCCTGCTGCTGCCAGTCCCCCTTCAGAAGCAATCAGCCCCTGCAAATTCTTTTGCCTCTTTAGGAATGCAGCAGGGTTATAACAAGCAGTTCTATCTATATGGAAATGCAGATTCCAAAACAGATCCATTCTAATAATCAAATTATAAAGGAAACAATCCCCTAATATGGAGCTAATAAAAGTTGATTTTAAGTCAGCCTAAAGCTGTAAGCAATAAGGAGCAGATTTATAGTGGAGAGTTATTACGGCGGTTGTTCTTTACAATTTATGCCAATAGAAACCGATTGGCCAGCTTTACTGGATTTACTCATGCCCTCCCAGACTCACTCAGTTGATGCTGTTTTCCCTCTTGCACTCAAATGACTCTAAATGTATCTATCTATATACTAGGAACCAGATCCGCAGTGGATGTAAGTCAGCGTAGTTCTATTGGCTTCAATGAAGCTAAACTGATGTACAGGAGCAGAGAATCTAGCTCTATTTCCCACCCTGGTAAAGCTGTAACTGTTGCTGCTGCTCCCTGGGACTATTGATTAGCCATTGAAATCTTGTTTCAGGTAACAATGAGGCTGTTAACTTGGGGGCATAAGAACAAAGTCAGCATAACTCGAATTGGTGTAACACATTAGGAGCCCTGTGGTTTTTAATCTGTTCAAGTCGCTTTTCTGCATGTTCTGGCCCCCCATCCTCCTATTGATATGGATCTGCAGCTATAAAAACCAACAATGGAAAGATCCATGCATTATACCAGAAATGGAGAGAGAGAAGAAGATAAATCCCCACCCTCAGTGCTGCAAGGGATTGATCCTAGAAACAGTAGATGAAGCAGCACAAGAGAGGCTTGCTTGCGTGTTGTCAGTGAATGGAGGCACTCTGCTGATTACTGCGGAGACGAACAGCAGGCAGGAGCCAGCTGACGTGCACAGACCATATAAGCAAGTGAGGACAAACCAGCTGCGACCTAAAGCATCACCAGAAAAAAACAAACAAAAACAAAAAACGTACTGGCAGCATGCCTCAGAGGGCAGAGAGCAGAGCATCCGTCAACACCCAGGAATCTCCAGAGCTAACAATCATTGTAGAAGAACCACCCAAGGCCAGATATCTATGGCACACCACCATTTAAGAAAGGAGTTATTCCAAGGATTAATTGGACCTTCTTTAACAAGGATACTGTGATTACATTGAAGTTACAATGCAATTGTAACTGCAGTCATGCTTTATTAATACCTTTTTTAATAATCATAAGCAGAAAGTTCACTATATCATTATTAGTCCAATACAGAGTTGTTACTATACTTGGATTCCAGCAGTGAATTACAAACACCAAAGGGGTAATCAGTAAATTACTCATTACTTTGTTAGGTTCACAGAATACACACAGACATTAGATAAAACCATGAATACTCTTGCTGGAAAGTCACAGTATAACACTAGTTTATTTCTTAGAATTCAGAAAGATAATCCCCAAACTGAAAAACCTGGCTTCTCCCTAAGGCAGAACTCACTCCACCTTGCTTGAAGCTGGCTCTTTCCAGACTGGCTATCTGCTGACTCAGTGTAGGTCTACATGGTGTTTTAAACCCCACAGCAGCAAGTCTCAGATCACAACTCTCCAGAGTCAGGCTCACTCTAGGACACTGAGAACAGCTGTATAGATGTTTGGGCTCAGACCAGAGCTTCAGCTTTGAAACCCAGCCCCCTCGCCAAGCTCCAGAGCCCAAGCCTGAGGGTTCACACATCTGTTTAGTACCATAGTGCAAGCCCATGGGTGTAGACTTAGGCTCTAAGATGCACTACTGCAGGTTTTAAAACAGTGTAGATGACCTAGGTCACAGGGCTTCCTTCAGAGCCCCCTAGCTTACAAGCAGGGCCAGGAAATCCCTCACACTTTCAGCTAGTTTCAAAATACACCACATACACAAGGTTCCAATTATATGAATAGGTGGTAATAATTACCTTTTGAAAAGCAAAACCACAACATAATTACATGGTAATTCCATGGCAATATTATAAAGTTGACCCCCTGCTCCTTAATAGAGACTTGGGCCAGCAACGGACCAGCGATGGGTCTGCCCATTTCAATGGGCTAGTGGGAAAATGGTGAATTACCCCAGGAGAAACAGTACAGGGCAGACGTGCATGCAAGCCTGATTTTGTCACATGGCTGGCAAACAGGAGTTTGGGGATATTGTTAAAGCATCGCACAAGAAATTCAGAGATGATTTGCCCCAACTTTTCTCCTCCTCAAGAGACTTTCTGCTCCCTTGTATTCAGAATGAAATCTTGAGAGACATATTGCATCATAAGACTATCATGACCCAGGAGACACAATAAATCAAACAGTATACCTTGCAAGGTAATTGTAGGCTAGTGGATTTGACCACCAGCCTGAAACAAGCAATGAGCCAAGCCGCATTCCATTTATAGTTCCTTTCTTCAGGGCTCTATTCTCAAAATAGAAGCCAAAAGGAAACGTAGAATAAATTGCAAGTGCCCTGTTCTTCACTGAGATTGTGGGGCCCTTTGGGCTACAGACCTGTGCAGCCACAGGAGAACTGCTTTCACTTCTCACCTGCTTTCCCCACCACCAGGTAGGGCCCTCCCTCTACATCCACCAGCAGAGAATCAGACCCTATCAATAGTTGCTGTTTAGCTGGCACAGCTGATTCCCAGCACCTGCTGGGCTTCCCCCCAGAACAGGACCAGGTTGCTCCCTGGCTATTAAAAAGGTCCACAGCACCCTGCTACACTAATCACCAAGCACACTACTCCCAATGAGAGATCAAACAGCTTGAAGCTTTAAAGAAAAATCAGAGTAGAATGAAGAAGTTTTTAAGGGCATAAACACAGGGGAAGATGAGGCCACCAGATGTTACAGCTACAGGCATTGTGTTGCATTTGACCAGGGTAGATACACAGGTCAAGCTGGACATCCAGCAATGGAGGCAACCAAAATTAGCAGAGGCTTTTGAGAGCATAGGCCTTAGAGATAAGTTTGTCCTTGACTTACTTGCATAGCCTATAGAACCCTACTGACTGCTTCATTCACAGGTGCTAAGTCAGGAGAGAATGTGAGTGTAGAAACAGTAGACTCACCGCAGGCACGTCCCCCTCATGGCAAGGTGTGGCAGCTCTCTTTCTGTAGCACCTCCTGCTGAGTGTCACTCCAGCCCTCGGATGGCCTAGGTCTTCTTACAACTTGGCCAGATCATGATTTAATTCCACACCCCTTTCAGGGTACTCCAGTCTCAGCACGACATAAAACAAGACCTAAAGCTCCAGCCTATTCAGCCCCTCCTCCTGAGAGTTAAGACCAGCAGTCATCACCCTTCAGTATAGACCATTCAAAGAAATCCTTCCTCAACTCCTAGTACTTCACCAATCCTGTCTCAGGCTCACCCTGGTGAGAACCCCTTGTTTCCTCCCCATCTCTGCTGCAGATTGAACCCCTTTCAGTTCCACTGCAGTGAGAATCACAATTTCCTGTAGCCCTCACCCTTTCACTTTCTGTACCCAGGGTTTTCCCTGCCTCTAGGAACCTTCCCTGACACCCTCAGCTTCCTAAGCTCCCTAATTAGGTCTCATGCTCTCCTTCCTCAAGGCTTCTTGCCAGGGATCAGCCTCATGCCTGTGAAGTTCTTTCTTGCTCTTATTTCACAGTACAGACTAAGTATCCTCTTAGCTCAGGTTTCTCTCAAATATCAGTCCAACAGAAGAAACTCCCATCTACCTGTCAGCTAGGTCTTCTCCCTGGCTTTTTTTCCTACTACCCTCTGCACTTTCCTTTCTGAGAACACAGCTTGCACCCAGCTGTGTTTGATCACCAATTAGGCCTAATATTTCTCCAGGTGCTACCCAGTGACCTAAATTAGGCTCAGGCTGCTGGATAACCCACCGTTAACCAGTGTGAGGTTTATACACCCACTACAGTGAGCTATTGCAATAAGGAAAGTGTGAATTAGCCAACCATGAATTGTGAGCTATAGGGCCTGCAAGCTTTGAAGCATCTCTTTGAACCTGTACAAACTCTTTAAGCACTGTACAAACACAGGGCAAAAAGATGGTCCCTGCCCCAAAGAATTTACAGTCTAAATATAAAACAAGAGACAACAGCTGGAGACAAACAGGGGAGCGCAAGGAAACAATGAGATAACATAGGTCAATGTGATAGACAGTGGCTCAGCACACCAGCAGCCTGGGACTGGATGTGTTCCAGTTTGCCAGTTAGAAGCTTGGCTTGGCCAATGTTTATCATAAAGCTGCTTCACAATATTTCACCATGAAATAAAGCTGTGACTTTGATGTGGTAACATGAGATAAGGAACTCTGAGGGTGGGAGGGGGGATGGCATGATAGGAGGGTAACTGAGCTAAGGAAGATTTAGAATGAATATCAGAGAATTTTTCGTGCCCGCGAGGGTTTCTATTAACCTGAGCTCTCCAGATGTTCACTGTAAACAGGACATGTAAAATGAGAGTGGAAGAGGATAGATTGTGGGAAACAATCCTCCTCTGGTCCTTATGCGATTTAATAGATCTTTTCCACTGAGACGACTCCTGCTACCAAAGGGACCTATCTTGGCATTTGAATTTGTGTTTATATTTTAATGGCTTTTAGTGTGTTTGTGGAACAGTTTGGGGGCGGGGGGGAATGTGGACAGGGAAACACTCACATTCTAGCTTAATAAGCATGGTCGTGATCTGCCCCCTTCATAGTATTTCTGTCATCCAGGAAATCAAATTCAGTGAGTTTGGTAGTAATTCCTTTCTAATTGTGCATATTTATTAGATTGTGGCTCTTTGGAGCAGGGACTCTCTCTTGCTAGGGTACTTCTACAACACGTAGTTGGGACCTCAAGCTGCCACTGTAGCAACAGCAGTAGTCATAGTAAAAAAGAAAATAATCATAATAATTAATGACCCACCCACTATCTCAAGCCCATCAATGGTTGCTAGAGACATTTCAAAAAACCATGAGAAACATAAACCTAAATACACCTACAAATACAAAATTAGAACGCGGAGGCATACCTATTAATAACCAATGCTGAAAATGAAAAGTTACTGGAAATCTATCTATCTAGCTATCTGAGATATTACAAAATGAAAACCCTGGTGAAATCATCTCTAATTTTTCTGCCGTGTTAAATAATAGACCATTTTTCTTCTTTGTTTCTGTCAGCTGTGATTGATGACACATCTTTTGCTAAGGATATTATGGAAACACACACACAAATAAAACCACAGCCTGCATTGTACTTGTCTGCTGAAGAGAAGACTTGTGATTTTGACACATACAGTGAAAGACTGGCAATTAAGGGGAAAGGGATGGGACACTGGATGTGGATGTGTGATGTGATGTCTGCCTGACTGCCAGCATCATGGGCCCCAATGAGTTCCATCGCCCAGGACTTAGACTCCTCTATCATAACTTTGCAGTTATAGCATCCCAAGAGATAGTATCCAGTTTTTCTATTCAGGTCTGTCCTTAAGGGGAAAAATAAATCAGGATTATATTAGAATTTTGAAAAGAGTCTTTCACTTGGTAGTTCAAGTAAGAGAGTTTGAGAGGCATGATCTAGTAGCTTCAGCGAAGGACTGGGTGCCAGAACAGTTGACTGCTGATCCCAGACCAGAAACTGTCTCCCTCGACTTCCTTCTATATTGCTGAGAACTTTCTGTAGTCATTTTCACCTGAGCAACGTGGGTTCAAAACCTTATTTGGTGGCATTTTAAATTCACTTTGCACCGGCATAAATGATGACACCATGTACAAAGCTGTAGAGAATCAGGCTTCCTGTGTAGCCTTGGACAAGTTCTTTAAGTTAACAATTTTCAGATGTATCTTAGCTTAGGCATCTAAAGAAATGGGCCCGATTTTCAGAGGCGTTGAACTCCCCTTACCTTCCATAGAAGTCAACTGCACTTTTGGCTGCTTAGCATCTCTGATAATCAGGTCCTTTGGCTTTTACCACACTGGGCCAGCTCCCTACCTGGTTTGAATCACCCTAAATCCACTGATGTAATGGAGCTGTGCTGATTTACACCAGCCAAAGATCTGGCCCAGAGTCTCTGCCTAAGTTTGCCTCTCTGTAAAATGTCGATAACATTCACCTGTGAGGATTAGCTACATAATATTGTCACAGTGCTCTAAACATGAATGTGCTCCATAATTCTGTCCAGGTGGGGACTTGTACGCAGAGTTTGATTTCTGGATAAATAGGGCCTGATTCTCATTAACATTAAGGCCCCTTTACACCTCTCTGGCAGTGTAAAAGGGTCTTAAAGTGAGTGTAAATGTAATTTTTATGCATGTAAAGGCCACTTTATTGTGCCAGAGCAGTCTTCGTGTAAATGAGAATCAGGCCTTTAGAATCTGCCTGGGGATCATCACCACCTGCCAACCTGAATCACCACAATGAAACCAAGAGTTACAACAGAGTAAAACTGGTGTAATGTCCCCTAGTCTAACACTTACCCTACATCTGACATATACAGGGTGGTGCTTCACTATGGGATTTCGTATCACCGACATTTTAAAGGGCTATAAAATAGATTTATGAACATGCTGGGGTGGGGGGAATAATGACTAAATACCTGACATTATTTATAGTACCAGGCATCTTCAACACATCCACAGGATGGATATTGTTCATTTACTCTGCCTGGGTCTTGGGAGGCTTAATCAATAGTTGTTATTATTATTATAGCACAAATGTCTAGCAGCCAGAACTGAGATGAAGGCCGCTTTGTGCTAGACACTGTAGAAACACAAAGTACGCCATGTCTGCCCCAAAGAGTTTACAGTCTAAACACACAAAAGGTGAGTAAAGTGAAGGATTACTATCTCCATTTTACTGGTGGGGAACTGAGGCTCAGAGCTATTCAGTGATTTGCCCAAGGTCACCCAGGCAGTCTATGGCCAAACCAGGAATTGACCTCAGATGACCTTAGTGTCTGGCAAGTCCTTTCAGAACATGACCATCCTTCCTCCCTGTCTTATGGAGAGCTCGCAGAACCTTGAGTGGACAATATTACAGCTGAACAAAGTGTTACTAATATTAAAGTGATAACATTCTAGGCCTGATTCTGATCTTACTTACACTGACTTTCTTACTAGTGTAACTCTATAGATGTCAGTAGTTCACTCCCATTTTACACCACTGCAAGTGGGAGTAGATTTTGATACACCATTTTCTTTCTTCCCCTTGTTCATCTGTAGGGACACCTTTAAAAGTGTCTGTGTCTTGCCCTAGCTCGGACTGTCATGTCTCTCTCTCTCTCCCTCTGCATGTTTCATCTGCCCACTTTCTTACTTCTTCTTAGAGCCTCAAAGGGCGGCTCTGTTTATGATCAGCTAATACATCCATACAAAGAATGAGATGTGAAGTGTGCTCTTAAATATTACCTTGGACACTAATTAAGTTGAATCCGAAAGCGAGAACACATTGACACTGTGAAGGTTAATGAGCTAATCCTTTAGCAGAGGATACAACCTTGGCTTGGTAGTACTAATTGTTTTATTGAAGAGCATGGAGGTGCATTGTTCCACAATGTCCCGGAGCATCGCAAGTGCTATTAACATTAATGGTAGTGGTGTCTACATGTCCTTTGAGTAACTGGCACTTGGAAAATATTTTCTAGGGCTTGTCATTTTCCATCAGGATGGCAACAGATATTAAAAAGTTGTGTGTTTGGGGGAGGAGGGTTGTTTGTTTTGCTCTCTCCGATATAAGACACAAACCTACCACATTATCAGAAATTAAATGTGACCTGACATAAAACCTGCAGCCAGAATAAGAGAGGGTAGAGTGGAAGCAATATATCTATTGTTTGTTTTGACTATGAAGAGCCAGAGGCCGAAACGTCCTTTCCATATGCGGTTTCTAACACTGAGGCTAAGGAGAGAGATGGCTGAGATGGCAGGAGGCTATGTAGCAATGAGCCTCCATGTCAGGAAAGCACACTGCTAAGAAATGGACAGAGGGGATCAGACTCCAAATGCAGCAAGTAGCTCTGCCCTGGGTGGACCTTAGCATCCTCTGACAGACACCTGAGGGATCTAGTTCATTTTTACACGTTGACAACATTTGCATAGCTTCTGGTGCAAACAAAGTTTCATTGAAGTGAAATATTGAAGTATTAGCATTAGTATTAGTCGTATTACTATAGAGCCTTTGTTCTAGGTGCAGTAGAAACTGCTAACAGAGAGACACAATGTCCTGGCCTCGAACAGCTAAAAATCCAAGAATGCGGTCTTGTCTATACTACAGATTATGTTGGTATAATTTATGTCGCTCAGGGATGTGAATAAGCTACCCCCCTGAATGACGTAAGTTACACTGACCTACATGCCAGTGTGGACAGCGCCATGTTGGCAGGAGAGCTTCTCCCACCAACATAGCTACCGCCTCTTGCGGAGGTGGTTTTATTACACCAACGGGAGAACTCTCTCCCGCTGGCATAAAGCATCTTCATCACACGTGCTACAGCAGCACAGCTGCGCCACTGTAGAGATTCCAGTGTACTCTAGCCCTAAGCCTATAGACAACAGCTGGATACAACAACCGATGAAGAGGCAGGGAGAACAAATCATTGCAGATTTCCTTGAATGGACCAGACCCCAAAAGGTTTGCGGACGTGTGGCCTGTAGCTCTTGGCTTGAGAGAATCCCTTCCTGGGACTCTACAGCAGGGTTGCAGTCATTAGAACAAACTGCCTTGGTTTTCAGTACTCCGAGATATCTTGCAATGGATTCTACAACTTCCTGTCTCCGGGGACTTACAATGGACCTGACTAAAGAAACCATAGAGGCATCACATTCCCTATGGAAATATCTCATGTCTCTCTGGGGTGGATATTACGCATTTTTTTCCTGCCAGTGCACCTTGCTGAGCACGCACATATGCTCACTAATAACAGGTGGGTATTTGCATATGTCTCCTGTATAATGCTCTGTGAAACAGGTCTAGCAAGAAAGTACCATGATCACTGATCCTTCAGAACATAGGGCTAAGCAGATATGGACACTCAATTCCCATTCATTTTAATGGGATTTGGTTGTCCAAAGCCCTGTATACAGCAAAGGGATGGGATAAGACTTTGCCATTTATACAAGAGAATGAGAACATGGCTTAGGTCAATTGCTCATTGAAGTCTTCTTCTCCTATTGAAATTTCCTTCCAGATACGTGGCTAGGTGAACGTTCTCAGGATAATTTTTCTAAAAGCACTAATTGCTCTCTGATCACGTACCCACGCTAACGGGGAGCCCAGTTAAAGCACAGCACAAACTGACCTATTTTTTAAAACACTCCTCCTAAATGCTTACAAGGCTTCAGTCTCCCATGTCAGTGTGGATAAAATTGCCTGTAATAATAGCTGCCAAGAAGGCTCTTGTGGTAATTAGCAGAGGTAACATGACAGAGATATATGGAGCTGAACAGGTAACTCCCACAACTCCAGCATTCTCCCGCCAGCACAAAATGAATGTCTCGCTGCTCTCAGAGCACCAGGGCAGCAGCAGAGACATCCCCAAGTCAGGGCTCTAGGGCAATGAGGTCATCTCCATGACTTTATCCTGAGGCAGATCATCAATAACCTGTTTGCTGCCCAGGGTATGTTTGTTTTATCAATTACGTGCTGATTCCTATTTTTACCAAGAAGAAATTTAAGATCAATAACCAGCTATTGAGACTTTCAGACTGTTTCAAATTGACATCCATTCTTCTGTCTAGAGGAATAAAAATGTCAGTGGAATAAATTAAATTGCTGCATTTACCTCTCCCCCAGTCTTAATTTGCACACGTACTCACAAGCACACCTGTGTACATACACATGTACCATGCAAACACATAAATGGTCACCAACCCTGCTCTTGCAAATGCTCTTACTCGTACACACTTACATGAATACATGTCCTTACATGCATGCTCACACATAGACTCAATAGACACATGCCTTTATTTACGTGCACACTGAAACACCTTTTGAAGCATGCGCATGCCCCCCTCGTGGGGTCCCAGAGCTCAGGCTCCAGCCCGAGCCAGAACATCTACCCTGCAATTTTATAGCCCCGCAGCCCAAACCCCGTGAGCCTGAGTCAGCTGATATGCGCCAGCCATGGATGTTTTATTACAGTATAGACATACTTTTAATCCTCCAGTGCAAGCTCTATAGTCTCCTGCTCTTAGTTGCAGATGCATGGAAAGGGTCTATATAATTTCAAGTTTAAATGATACGCAGCTCCAGAACATTTCATCTGTGGAGCTTAAAGTTCTTTTCAAACATTAATTAGTCCTCTCTATGTCCCTGTGAAGTAAAGGTAATTACACCCATTTTATAGATGGAGAAACATGGACCAGGTGTGGTGAAGTGACTTGACATTTAACAGAACAGCCAGAAAGAGATTCCCCAGAACCAGTGATCCAATCTTAATCTAATCACTTGATGTAGTGACAGCTTCACAAAAGTTCTCTCAATATCCCACATCTTGCTCTGCACATTTGTCCATGCCAGGCCGGAAGTCTGGGCTCTTGACAGAACATTGCATGCAAATGAACAGGAAACATACATATTCATGAACTATGGTCTTGTAATTAAAGCCCCAGACGGGGATGGAAGAGACAGAGGTTTGGTTCTCATTTCTACCACAAACTGTCTGTGTGACCTTGGGCAAGTCACTTGGGGCTTGTTTACCTGTCACGGCAACGTGCACTAGAGGGGTATGATTTATAAAGCATACCAATATGTTGTGCACTACTTCCCTGTGTAGACCCTGCTGGTGCACACTAAAAGCTCCCCAGGGCGTGGTATCATAGTGCTGTGTGACACTGGACTGCATTAATACTCACTAGGGAACTTTAAAAAGAAAAGGAGCTACAGCTCACGAAAGCTTATGCTCAAATAAAATTTGTTAGTCTCTAAGGTGCCACAAGTCCTCCAGTTCTTTTTGCGGATACAGACTAACACGGCTGTTACTCTGAAACCTGTCATTAGGGACTTTAGTGCAGGCAAGCAGGGTCCAGTGGGTCTACCCTTTACTGCACGTTGCTGCGCCATGTAGACAAACCCTTATTCTCTCTGTGCCTCAGGTCTCCCTCTGTGAAATAGGGATAATGATACTCCCTCATCGCCACCTATAGTCTGTGTAAGTTGTCATCTCTTCCGGGCAGTGACTGTCTCTTACTACATGTACACAAGGCACCTGGCACAATGCAGCACCAATCCCAGTTGGGACCTCTAGATTTTGCTGTCATACAAATTAATAATGGTAATAAAGACAATAGTGTTTGTGAGCAGGCAATGAAGCTGGACAAGTTATAACAAAAGAACCAATTTTCATATGCCAAATAACAAACAAAACCAATTTGCTGTTGTTGTTAGTCTTCTTTGGAAGGACAAGCGCTTTAAAAAAAGGCCCCAAAGTTTTCAGTCAAAGATGCTGGCAGGGCTAATAAATAAGGGGAGCTGTTTTAATAGGAGTGCTGTCAGCATGTCCCCTTCTTTTAACAAATAAATGTGACAAATGAAGACCATTCTCCAGCCCCTATGTTGTATCTTCAGTACATTTCCGCAGTGGGATTATTCCTTTCTGGAGTGAGAACTGATTGGGCTTCACACAAATGAATCCCCTGTCACTGCTGGGAAAGCTCCTTAGTGCTTCAGCAAGATCCTGGTTGCTTGCATTCACACTTAACACAAGGTCCCCTAATGACCCTAGAGATTTTTAATTGATGCTGGTCATCAGGAAAGCCTGGGTTTCATACTATCACCCACCTTCAGCACTCCTCCCAGTTCACCTCCAAGACGGAACTGCGGTCTAGCGTATTGCTTACACAGGCTAATGATACCAATTTCCCAGCCCCCAGCAATTGTGCCCAAGGTTTTGGAAGCAAAGCCAGTTAGATCTCTTGAAGCTATGAGCTGTGTCTCACGAAGAGGCTGTGCTGAGACCCATTTAAAAATAACATCCTGACATTCTTTGGGCCTTTCTGCTCTCACACAAGTGTAAATCCTTTGAGGCCAGTTCGGTTACACCCATGTGAACCAGGAGTAATTCTAATGAGGTTAGTGCTGTTACAGTAATGTAAATCAAGGATAACTCCATAGACATCAGTGCAGTTACACTGGTGTAAAGACAGTGTAAGTGAGATCAGAATTAGATCCTTTCTATGTACATGAGTATTTGTGTCTGGGGCACGGGGGGAAGACATAGCTAGAATGAACTAAAACAGACAAGATCAACTCATGAAGAAGAAGAAGACGACCTGAAGAAAAACTCTGTGTATGCTCAAAAGCTTGTCTCTTTCACCAACAGAAGTGGGTCCAATAAAAGATGTGACCTCACCCACCTTGTCTCCCTAATGGCCTGGGACCAACACAGCTACGACAACACTGTAAACAAAAGATAGATGAGTTTATCAGCGGGACCCAAATATTCTGCCTGCTACGGTTTATTATCACACACTACCAATAATGCCAAGGTAAAATATTCATGCGCTTCCATTATCCTAATGTCCGTGATGATAATGGATGCCATTACTAGCCGTCATGCCATCTGGAGACACAACAGTTATCATCTCAGCATCATTGCTTAGTTTAGGTTTAAGAATACTGGCATTGGTTGGCATTAAATCCTAACTAGTCAGCCACAACACGTATGGCGAGGAGCATGAAACACCAATAAGTGGTGTAATATACGTTTCATGCACATGACTAAAACCCTATTAAATAAGACAAATGGCACCACCAGCATCTGAACAGCTAACTGCACTGAAGAAATATAAAACTGTCTCTAACAATGATAAATCCCATGGATTGCTTCAACTGCACAGCTGGAAACCTACCATGATGTGAAAGGAACAAGCCAGTTGTAACTCTAGGACAAATCAAGAACCAATCACAGAGAAAGAGAGAGCAATTTCTATATGGGCTCAAAGAAAAAGAACACAGAGGAGCTCATCTCAACACAATGACCTGCTTAGAAATGACAATCAAGTCTAATATTTCTATTAACAAGACAACAAAAGAACCCTGCATTTTTGCTCTCACTCTATGGGATAATTTACGCACCTTGGCTTTAAAGAATGTATAATCCAAAAATCGCCTGCCCATTGTCATAGCAGAATGGAGACAGAGAGTTATATAAATGGGTATCACTTAATGTGGGCAGGAGACTGGAAGGGTAGCACAGGCTCATAGAAAATAGGCAAACTTATTTTTTGCATCAATTCAGTAGACTGTAGAATAAACTTCCAATGGAATTTATATCATTACTGTTTCCTCCTACTTCATAATGATAGTTAGCACTTGTATAGTTCCGTCCATCCGAGGATCTCAAAGGGCTTAAAACATTAATTAATGAAGCCACACAACGTGCCACCGCTATCACCACAAAGTCATATTGATGCCCATTTTTACTGATAGGAAAACTGAGCAACACCAAAATCAGAATCCACATATTATAACCTTCATTCCTAGGCGCTGACCTCACGAGATACCCCCCTCTACAACACACATACACACACTCTTGCGTCTATGGGAAAGAGATGAGGAACGTGAGGATGGAGTCTTTAATACCTTGCCTGCAATTTGATTCAAAAGAACCATCTCCCGAGCATAGGATGAGTAGGCGATGATTCCATTTGATCTCAAATCCATGAAATCTTTCATGAAATGGAACGTCCATCCTCAGCACCATTCTAGTTTTATCTCCGCAAGTGGAGTTTTGTCAAAAAAGAAATTTTTCATTAAGGAAATTTGTTCTCCAGGAGGATACGTCAAACAACACCAACAATTCTGTTCACAACCAAAGTTTCCAGTTATTTTTGATGAAAACCCAAATATTTTAGTGGACAGCAACTTTCTTTTTGCTGAAAATTTTCATTTTCACGCGGGGAAAAACATTCCCCAGCCAACTCTACTGGAGATGAGCAGATTGTGCTGCTTTAATGACTTGTGCATTGGCTGGGAAGGTAAGAAGGGACAGTGATCAAATATGCCTATTTCCATTTGCAATGGCCATAACAGAGTCTGGGTCAGTGAAGGCTAGTAATACCTAAAAGCAGGTGGGCAAAACTGAAACACAAAGTTAGGCTTTGAGCCATTTTGCAGCATCAGATAAAACTCATACAGTGCTTGATTCAGAGGCAGCAAACTACCGTATCTGTCCTGAGGAATCTTTCATGTCTTTTGTGGATCTTTGGTGTCCGTGTACAGCAGGGAGCAAAGATCTTCAAGGGTCATGAGACATCAGATGTAAAAATGGGCTCTTGTGATCCTCAGACTTCCCAGGGGACTGGGGGAAAAGATAACATGCTACTGCGATCTTTGGTATAACATGCTTTTCAACAGGCAGCCTAGATATGTGAACAGCTCTAAATCCCTGTTGTACTTTCATTAAGTTGCATTCCCCTTTCTACTGGCAGTAGATTTTCAAGGTTGTTCCCCCTAGTCTTTTTTGCAGACTTATACCTACTGCTAAAAGATTTTGAGTAACATTGTGCAGTCTACAGAAACTGAGAGAATACAGCAGTCCTTATTGCTTCCTTAGTATTAAAGAAAAAAAAAACAGTTCCCCTTCTTTTGATTAATTTCCCACTTACACAAGAAAAGAATAGATCAAGAATTATTTTGAACATAATGGTCATCTCTTACAAAGAGCCACCGCAGCTTCGGCTTTCAGCAGCAGTAATAAAAATAAAATAATAATAAATAATAACTAGTTCTTATATAATGCTCTTCATCAATCTCAAGGTGCTTAATACGACCAGAAGAGTAGAGACATTCCAAGACTAAATAGCTTTAGCCCTAAGGCACCGGAGTACTGCTGCTCCAGAACCAACCGACTGAGAGCTTCCTTGTAACAGCGCGTGAAGACTGTCTTTTCTCTCGGTACCTGGTGTATCTCGCACTTTCCTTAAATCTCTGAGCCAGTGAGGGTGCATTAAATCATTTCCCTGAACACCCCCTGAGCCAGTAATGGTTCACTGATGATACCTGCATGATACATCCCTGGGACACTTGCATCAAAACAACAGATTTCCTATATGAAAGCCAATTAATTAATTAAAAACACGTCAATAATGTGAGCCAGCTATGATGACTCTGCTGGCTCAGTCCACATCTCGAGCCTGGTCTCCTTTCTATCCACTTTCACTGACTCTAGAGTTGGAAGCTCTCTTGCTTTATCTGCTCATCCCTTCCCTCCACAGTTTTATCCAAAAAGAAAAGGAGTACTTGTGGCACTTTAGAGACTAACAAATTTATTTGAGCATAAGCTTTTGTGAGCTAAGGTGCCACAAGTCCTCCTTTTCTTTTTGCGAATATAGACTAACACGGCTGCTACTCTGAAACCTGTCATTATGCAAGGCACAGAATTTAGCCGAATGGAGTGGAAATCTATCAACGGCATCCGATGAAGTGAGCTGTAGCTCACGAAAGCTTATGCGCAAATAAATTTGTTAGTCTCTAAGGTGCCACAAGTCCTCCTTTTCTTTTTGCGAATACAGACTAACATGGCTGCTACTCTGAAACCAGTTTTATCCAAGCTACTGAGCCTTTTCCCCTTTTGAAAGGCCATATCCCCAGCTAGTGTAACTTGATGTAGCTACATTGATTTCCTCAGGGCTACATAGATTTATATCAGCTGATGATCTAGCTCTAAATTCCACCTTTAAGACTTTCTCTTCTCTTCTAAACAGCTTCTTATACCACCCTTCTCACTACAATATCTGAGCGTCTTCCATAAATCAACATTACTAACATCTCTTCTCACGTGTGGTAGATGTTTTTTATTCATCCTGATCGGCATTCACGTTGTGCTCCCCATCAATACCCGGCCCAGGCCAGGGCAGCTAATGATGCAGACCAAATTTGGTGATGAATCCTGGTCACATACCACCTGAGACACATTGTGCATATGCTAAAAAGAAGATTCCTTCTGCAAAGAATTTTATAATGCCTCTCTTGGCAATGGTTTGCAGCGAACTACATTCCCAATCTAATTAATTTTGAATGATTCCCTGCTCCTCAACCAGAAATCATAATTGCCACTAAGTAAAAATACAAAATCACTACCCTTTCACTTTGCACAAATAAACTTTTTGTGACAGATATACCTTTATTTATGGGTTATTATTATTATTAATAGTAGTTATTTAAAGTTTAGGTCAACAGATGAGCCACCCACCATGCTCTGAAAGTCAGCATGATTACTTTCTGGATGGACAGGGAACCACAGAAACACGAGATTTCCATATTGGATCAGACCAAGGGTCCATCTAGACCAGTATCCTGTCTCCAACAGTGGCCCACATCAGCTGCTCAAGGAACTCCCTTCTGGGCAATTACGGAATAACCAGCCAATAGGGAAAGTTTCTCCCTAAACCCCTCAGTGAAAGGTTGGATTATGCTCTTCAGTATGAGGGTTTATCTCCCTTCTACTCTGAGCAGGTTAGAGAATCAAGGATGCTCCCCAGAAAACATCCTGGCTCCTGTTCTCCACATTAGGAATACAGGGATTATAATTATAGAGATGGTTGGAACTGGAACACCAGATTAAACCCCCTTTTCCAAAATTATGCAGAAGTTCATATCAGGAAGTGGGTTTGGCTGTGAGTTTCACAACTGGGATCTCCCTCTCTAGTGGACTGATCTAGACCACCAGGCCCAAATGCCCTTGAATCCAGATTAAAAAATGAGCTTCACAGCTCAGGGCTTATCTTTGTAATGGACTGCCCCAAACTCTAGGGATGTTGCATCTGACTGAGAAGCCAAATTTCACCACTTGGACCCATCTCATGTTGTAGAAGTGAAGAAAACTGGCTGATCTCAAATGACAGACTGGTACACAAGGAACTGCGGACTTAAAAAAAATGTCATTTTGTTTTCTCCTTCAAGTTCTTCTGACGTATTATTTTATTTTATTTGCTGTTTTTATCATGCTTTAACTTGGCACACTTCTCAGCATCAAAGAACATTGCTTTATTGTGACATTTTCAAATGAAAACTGCATGGCAGTAATAGCTTTCCAAAGAGCGCTCATTTACCTTGGCAACGTTTATGTGTTTCGGGGAGAAGCGGGGAGGGGGGAAAGATGACGACTCTGCATAAAACCAGCGCTCTGAGCAAAACTCTGTGAGAATTATTTAGTAAACAAGCTCCCATATTAGAATGGTGGTAAGGAAGATTGCATAGCCAGACTAAATTACACT
The DNA here is from genome assembly GCF_965152275.1 of Natator depressus. Lineage (NCBI taxonomy): Eukaryota > Metazoa > Chordata > Testudines > Cheloniidae > Natator > Natator depressus. The sequence continues at coordinate 4,149,797 of NC_134259.1, forward strand.
TTACAGGGATATGGCACTGAATGGCTTTCTACTGAGGTTACGCTTAAATTATAGCTCTTGCTAAAGGAAACAGCTCATGATTTCTATGTGAATTTGAATTATGCTTCCAACAGGCAGCATATTTATGAGAAAAAAAGTCAAGTCAATAGATTGCTAAATTGCTGCTACATTTGTAAAGGACAAAAATAGCTATGATAGTAGGACATCAAAATGCAGCCACAAACACAATTATACACCCTTGCCCAGCAACTCTTGGGAGAAGTAATTTGGCATGTTCTATACAATGGAGATGGGTGTCAGTATAAAAACATAAGATAGCTAGACTTCTGGGTTGTTCCCAGTAGTCATCATTCCATGTCTGTCCACTGGCACCTAAGAAATACCCTCAATGCAAAGACTCTGTAGAGACATGGTCATAAATTTATTGCATTGACTTGCAATGGACATCTGGACTGGGATGTCTTCTGGAAATAAGTCATTGTAATTATATGACTTCGGGGCATTTACTAAGCAGCTTTCATCCAAGGACTGCAGAGAGGCTCACAATTAATTACACTTGATAACCCATCTTGGGAGGCGCATGAGTATTATTATTCCTATTGTATAGATTGGAGGTAACATTTTTGAAAGCACCTAAGAAATTTAGGCACCCAAGTCCCATTAAAACAATAGGATTTAGGCTCTTAAGTCACTTAGGCGCTTACCCTTGGAAACTAAGGCACAGGGAACATTAATTTCAAGGAGCTCGAACTCTTTAGCTCATCAAAGAGAAGAGTAAGGTGCAACTTCATCACAGTCTATAATTACCTACATATGGAATAAAAATTTGATAACTGAGAGCTCTTCAGTCTAGCAGGAAAAGGTATAACAAGAATCGGTCGCTGGATCATTGAAGCTAGACAAATTTAGACTAGAAAGAAGGCATACATTTTTAACAGTGAGGGTAATTAATCAGTTAAACAACTTACCAAGGGTTGTGTTGGCCTCTCTATCACTGGCAATTTTTAAATCAATATTGGATGTTTTTCTAAAAGATCTGCTCTAGTTCAAGCAGAGCTATTGAACATGAAACAGGAATTAATGAAAGGAAGTTTTCTGGCCTGTGTGCTGCAATAAGCCAGCTAGGGCAGGGGTGGCCAACCTCAGCCTGAGAAGAAGCCAGAATTTACCAATGCACCTTGCTGAAGAGCCACAGTAATACGTCAGCAGCCCCCTCATTAGCTTCCCCCGCATCAGCGCCTCCCCCTCCCTCCCCACACCTCCCAATCAGCTGTTTCAGGGTGTGGAGGAGGCTCTGGTGCGGAGGGGGAGGAGCGAGGGCATGGCAGGCTCAGGGGAGGAGGTGGGAAGGGGTGGAGTGGGGGCAGGGCCTGTGGCAGAGCCAGGGGTTGAGCAGTGAGCACCCCTGGCACATTGGAAAGTTGGCGCCCGTAGCTCCAGCCCCGGAGTTGGTGCCTAGACAAGGAGCCGCATATTAACTTCTGAAGAGCCGCATGTGGCTCTGGAGCCACAGGTTGGCCACCCCTGAGCTAGGCCATCACAATGGTCCTTTCTGGCCTTTAAAAATCTATGAATCTTTAAAGTCATCCTGTGAGCTAGCGGCAGAATCAGGAGGAGAATCCCATGTTCCTGACAGCATGCTTTGCTCTAACTAAGGCAGTGCTGGTAGCTGTCAAAGGCAGTATACTGAACTAAATGGATCCCTGGTCCAATGCATTTTGGCAGTTCCTATGGTCCTAATGCAGGAACCTATGGAGAAGAGGGAAAAATAAGGGGAACATAGGTGTAGCTCCACCAAGGCCCCTCCAAATAATTAAAATCAGAGCCTATTCACCCACTGAGGTGGGCTTTTCTGAGCTCTTACATCTTAATTGGCTAATGAAATAACACAGGAGATTGCATCAGGGGAACAGAGTGATTCCTCAGATTTACTAACACCATACAGGTTTAGTGTGTAGCTCTCTTGAAGAGGAAACTTGCTCCGTACTGAGTGTGGGAGAGCAAGACAAGGAGAAGGGAGGCAGGATGGCCTCTCTGGATGTGGTGGCAGTCTAGATATACACTAAGTGTGTGTACAAGGCCTAGTACAATGGTGCCCTAATTTTTTGTAGGAGCTCCTGGACACTAATTTAACTAAGAATGAAGGAGGAGGCAGCAGCAGCAAGGGTATAATTTAGGACAGAGCTTATCCCCTTATTTTGCCCAAAGTATTTTGCAGTGTTTGTCAGAAATTAATTTCTCAGCCTCTTAAAATTTGTAGAAGCCGTGCACTATCCAGGGCAGAATAATCTCGGAGGTAAATACTGCATAAGCTAATATGGTGCTCCAGCTTGTGATTTTATTGTGCATTGATCCATAGCCTATTGACCCTCAATGTTGTGTAAATAACTGATTCATGGTCTTGAAACAAAAGATCTAGAGACACAACCCACTGGGAAAGTGATGAGCAAATTTTAAGTTTATTTTTATATGCACATTTGGAGAAGGATTGGTCAGAAAGTGCTGAAAATTTTGCGATGATTTTTTTAAAAATTTTTGAAACATTTCCACAAGTGTTAAATGAAGAAACATTAATGAAATTCTGAAAAATAAAAAATGTGACTATCTCTAATGTACAGCGCCTAGCACAATGGGGCTTCTAGTCACTACCATGAAACAAATAATAAATAATAACACTCTCTCTTTTTACAGTGTGAAAATGCCAACAGGAAGAAGGGGGAAGAAAAGAAGGGACCATAATTGTTTTACAGAGGCTATTAAAATGTGCTATTAAAATACGCTTAATGAATAGATATTAATATCTGGTTAGAGCTGCTGTGACCTCCTGTCTTACAGGTTCCATTTATGTCTTCTTTGATGAAAGTTTTCCGCGACTGCAAAGCAAAAGGGCAAACTGATTTATGAACAAGACTTATTGTCGCAGTGGCAGATTTGTATAATGAGAAATATATTAAATCTAATGAAGGGAGAGCGTGCCTTTCCAAAGCAGTACGTTTCCACCATGATTAAGTGATTCAATATGCCTCAGTGGATTAATTTAGACAATGCAGCGGGGCATGGAGGCACCGTTGTAGCCTCTTGCACTAATGACAAATACTAAGCAACGCCAAATATTTGTGTTCTTTTCTAGATAACAAGACAAATATCAGGGATGCTAACGTCCCCACTGATTGTGCTGGAGGAAGATCTATCAGAGGTCCATCTTTGAACATCAGCGTGTGGCAAAACTGGCTTCCAGAGACTGGAAACATATAACTTTAAGTGGTGCACGGTACACTCCAGCTGACAGCAGCTAGCTATCACCCATTTTAATTCCGCTACCAGTCCTCTAAAGAGCAACAGTGAACCATGGGCCCATCCGTCATGTGCTCTGATTCCTAAACAGGGGGATGTTTGTTTTTAATTGCATCACATTGCAGACTCTGCGCAAAGACAAATCTCATGGGTGACACTTGGAAGCAACATTTATGGAGCGCGCCCTTCCATTAGCCAGGAATAACTCTTCTAAGCAATGGAGACTTTCCAGTTTCTGGATGAAAATGTGGACAGCCTGATTCATCACTGCCAATGTAACTCCATTAAAAACACCCAAAAAGAGAGGGGAAATGAGCCAGTTCCTTAGCTGCTGTAAATCAGTGTCCCTCCAGTGATTTGGATTTAAACCAGCTGAGGGTCTGACCCCATGCACCCCTGCAAGTCTGTGCTAAGCATATGCTGGACTATTGCAGAACTAGGGGCATGCACACAATGGTCCTGATGCTTATTTACACTAGGGCCTCTTTGCACCCTAGGGCAGTGTAAAGGAGCCTTAAAGTAAGTATAAATGTAATATATGCCCACTTAGAGGACACCAGGCACTGCCAGAGCTGTGAGACATATTTCTGGCAAAAGTATCACATTTTGGCTTCAGCTTGAACACACATTCCTATGGGTCAACTGGAAGAGGCCGTTTTAGTTTAATATTTGTATTATGGTTGCACCAACTGAGACCAAGGCCCCATTGTGCTAGATGGTATATATACAAACAGTGAGAGATAACCCCTAGCTCAAAGACCTTGCCATCTAAATGGATATGATGGAAAAACCTTGGGGAGAAGGTCCCAAAGCCCAGGCTTCAGCCTGAACGTCTACACCATACTTTTATGGCCAGCAACCCAAGCCCCATGAGCCCGAGTCAGCTGACACGGGCCAGCTGCTGGAGTTTAACTGCAGTGTTGACATACCCTAACCTGCTCCGTTCTCTATTCCATAAACCATCAATTCCTTCACCAGCAAGAAGTGCAGACCGGGACAACAGGCTGCGCTGCAGTTTACTGTGGAGTTTGGAGCAGCAACTTTGCAACGGATTTTAGATAAGCAGAGACTGAAGTACAGAACCACGCCAAGAGAAAAAATTAAAAATGGAATATAGTCAAAAGAGCTTCCTCCCCACCCCACTAAAAAGATATTGATTAAACAAAAGAATGGTTGTGGAGATGCTGGAAAATGGGGGTGTAGAAGCCAAACATTGATCAACTTAATTAAATTTCTAATGAAAACAGAAGCAGCCTGTGGTGATTACTCTGTGTAACTGAGACTAATACACCAATTAGGCTAATTCATCCCCTGATGCTCTAAACACAGTTATAAATTTAATCCATATTTCTTCTTGCATGTCAACAATTGATTTCCATCATTCAGTGGAAGCTTCTGGTTTGGACATGAAAAGCAAATGATGCTCATTCGCCAGGAAGAGGCAGACATCCCACTCGCTGCTTATTTCCCCACAGGGATTCTTCTCTCTCTTTCTTATTCATTTCCACAGGAGACTTAATCCTCCCTAAATCTTTAACAAGGCCTGTTCCAGGTGTTATTAATTACTGTACTTTGCAGGTTCAGGAGACAGAAACCCTGTCTGTGTCAGAACATATGCACAGTGAATGCCGAGAGATTTTTAAAGGATTTTGTTTCTACAGTCAAGTGAAAACCTCTGCATGGGATGATGCCCAAACAACTCCTGCCTCTCCCAAGTCCCTTGAGCTGGAATTCTGAAAGGAGCTAAGGAATTTAGGAGCATTGCTCCCAATGAAATTTACCCCTGCTGAAGGCCTATGAAGTTCACCTCCTCTGGTATAGTCCAGCAGAGTGTAACACCACATGATAAGCTTTAAAGCAATCTTCTGTCATTTTAACTCTGCTTTTATTTTAATTATACTATGAAAAACTGGCACAAAATTTAAAACTCTTTCAATTTATTACCACAGGAAACTTAGGTGTGACCAGAACATAGGTCAACTAAAATAGCATTCCCTGAGTCCATACCAGAAGTGGTCCTTTTCATCCGTCACATAATATTTGTTAGTTTTCACTTTACCAACATCCCAGCATCTCAACCATAGTGTGCAATTTGGAGACTGTTCCCCCAGAGTGAATGCATATGTCGCCAACTCTGTCTGTAAGACTTTTCACCTGCACATGTAAGTGTCCCCAGGTCCAAACATCAGTACAAGTCTGGAGCTTTCCAGACCTTGCATTCTCTTGCAACAGTATTTGAGGCGAGAAAACAAACTTCTTCCATACCGTAAGTTGTAGTGCTTTCTAGTGCTTTCACTGATAACACACTGACCAAGGTTGGGTTTGGGGTTTTTCCCCACAAACTTCATAGTGTTGGACCCTTGTTAATTTTCATACCCTGTACTAATTAGCATTACCTCCCTTGTACCAATTTTTTAACTTTTCTGTGGTGATAAAAGAGGGCAACCTTCCTTGTTCTATGTCACTGAAGGCCTCTTTGACTTTATATAGCATATAGTTCCCATATGTCTTTTTTTTTTGTCTTGTACCTTTCATAATAGGAAATTAACTTTATCTTGTACATTTAAAAAAACATTTACAACATCACACATAAAATAGTTAAAAGCTCTTTATCAGTGAATTCTTTGCTTTGTTGATTTTCAAAGTACAACACTCTAGATGCTAATTCTGGCTGCAACATTTGCTCATTAATATTATTAAACAATATTTCCTTAATAAATTTAACCTTAAGCGATTAGTTGATTTGTTTCCAATCTAGGGCATTTCAATCTTTTATACAATTGCATAATTTTAAAGCAATTATTCTTTTGCCATTTATAAAACGCTACCATCTAGGTTTTTACTTCCTAATAATATTTATTTTACATCACAGTTAAACAGAACTTTTGAATAAGATTGTTAATGGTTAAGCTGCGTTTCTAATAATCACTGATCTTTTTTAGTGCTGTGTCGGTTTCTGCTTCCAAACAGACAGCCATGTGAAAAAAGGAAACACAACCTATTGTGGCGTCTCTTTGGAGCCTCTATAATATTCAATTAAATAGCATGTCTTATTTACATTTGTTTTACCCTTTTTACAATATACACTACATGTTTGCATGGGAATGTATCTTCCGTCCATAGTGCAACCCTTACCCTTTATTTGCCATGAAATCGTGTTCGCCATATTCATTTTCACATGAAGTTTAACTGTTTGTTTTGTGCTTAAAGAGTTTCCATGTACCCCTCCTATCAAAGTGATTGTCTAATTACTCAGAGCTTCATACGGCTCAGTGTTCCTAACATTGCTACCTTTGTGACATGTCCCACTTTCCCCGCCAAAGTCACAGCAAGTCCTCTGGTCCCTATTTTAAAAGATGTTGAACTTCACAAAAGTATTAAGATTCCCAAATGGTTAAATGCTAAATAACAAAGCCAGATAACACCAGCTACTTGTGTTTGGCTTGAGAAGGGAAGGGGAAAAAAGAATTTAGCAAAGGCTGCAGGAGAAACATTGGCAGCTGTTCAAAAAGTGTCTGTCGGTTTTTGCAACTTTGACTGGAAAATTCAAATGGATTTTGGCTGGAATCTTTTAAAAGCCAATTAATTTTAAACATACAAAATGGGGTTTTACAAGCCAGGAGTGTTTGTTTATCTCCTTGAAACCTTGCATGATTACACAAATGTATTTTGCGTTTCTTTTAAATATTTTGCTCAGTACCCATGGTGTTGCTCTAACTACTTTTTACATAACTAAACCTAGATTACATTCATTACTTGTACATTCAGAGGCATCCAAGTTCAAATGGAAATCCCTTATTTCCTTTTAGTGAGTTTGACTAAATTGTCCATAGTCAAATGATTCAAATCAGATTGTCTCTCTGCCTACAGCGGTAGTTTACAATTGATTATTTACAGACCATTCCTTTGGGAAAGGGGCCCATTTTCCTTCAGAACGGATGTAAAGGATTCTGGGGACAAAAACATAGTGCTGGTAGGTCATCGCCGTCTGACCTCTCCTTGAAAATGTGGTTGACTTCCAGGGTTTCACCAGGTGAGACTACTCTGAGTTATACTGCCCTAACCAGGTTTTATTATCAAACCAAGCATTCTTTTTTCCCTTCTTATTTAATGTTACCGCCAATACCTTTACTACACCAGCCTGCTTAATCCTTTCAGCACTCTGTAAAGTTTTTAATGTCTTCACAAATGCTCCCTTGAACTCCTCACTCTCTTGCCTTAAATCGCTTATCTCCCAAAGTGACACATTTCTCAGCCGATTTCTCTTGGCGAATCTGAGCTTATCTTTGTGGTTTATTTATTCATTTATTTTTGCACTCATTCTTTAGTTACAGTTGCTGTTCTCTCCATGGGTGCCCTTGGGTCTTATTCTTTAAAGTTTTAGTGCATTTAGCAGACCTTTGTTGTGGTTTGTTAAGCATTCTTTTACATAGAGATCCAAAGTACCTTCCTCTATTCCCTTTATGTTACTGAATTTCTCTACTACAGTTTAATCACATGCTTCTCCCCACTACCCCCATTTCTCATCTAATACTATTTGTTGGACCTCCTTTTCCATCCAGTCCCAGTCTCCCCCTATCACTTCCCAGGGAGTCCACAGGGACCTCCTTTAGATCTAACCCACTCCTCCAGTACCCTGGAAACCTCCTCAAATTTGAACCCTTCCAATACCATTGCTAAGCTGCTTGCTTGTGATCATTGACAGCAAAGCTACACATATAATAAACCATGCGTTACCTGCTCCAGATGAATGGATCCGAGTCCTGGCACACTATGTTGGGATTCCCTCCAAGATCCATTTCCACTCAGCTTCCCAAGAACTCAGTTCGACTCCAGGTTTTGTCACTCGGGTATCTATGTTTGGTATACAGAAAAGCCACAATGAGTTGATCAGACTCAAGCATAGGGAGTGGGTAGAGGGCGCACCACACATCCAAAGTTACACAGAAAAACTTTTCCTTTCTATAACTTTACACATCACATTGCAGTTACTATACATTTCATCACATATTTTGGGATTGGCTTGGTTACTTTGTAGAAGCCAATGCCTGTATAGTATGCTCTGTCCATGCATACCTGACCTCTACCTTATCTTACATTTAAGCTTGTTTACTAATACCAGGATGCTCTTGCTGATCGTAGCTAACCATTCTGACTCCAGCATACTGCTTGTTATGACTACTTAACCTTCCATTCAACTCCCCAATCGTGGGCCACTAAGAAATACGCCAAGTTACTAATGTCAAGCCAGGCCTACACAAACCTGACCAAAACATCAGACTTGTCATAAGTAAACCTCCAGAAAAGACATCACAGATATGTGTAATGAGCTGATTTCTGGTTTCATAATGAAAGTTTCACATGATACTATTTATTGGGGGCATGATTGTTTAAAATGAGATGTGCATTTGCAGGCACAACTATGTAGCTCTATTTGCACATGCAATTACCACAATTGTGTGTGGCAGGCAGGTGACTGCAAGTGCAAATCGCCATTCAGGCACAAATATTTGCACATGGAAATGGGCCTCTACTTTTAAAAAAAATTGTCCCAGATTCTTAAAAGGTGAAAGCACCCCTATGTAGAGAACTACATACCACCTAAGGCCTTTTGTGTGTTTACATGTGATTTCAGTGATGTGTAGGCCTTTTGCTGCCTCCTCTGTGCATTTCACCTGTAGCAAATGGAAGTGGATAATATAAAGGTCATCTTCCAACCAATTCCCACCCTTTGCAAAGAAGAAGAAGGAAGAAACATTGGGCAATTTTGGCAATTTTGCCTGTCAATACTGTAAACTTAGCTCAGCTGGCTAGATACAGTAACTGCACCAAATAAATGCTATCTCTGGCAATTAGCAGCACTTAATTTTGAAAATGAGCTAATATAATCAATTATGTCTTTCAATTTGCTAGACAGCATTTTACAGGGGTTTAATTTTCTGCTACTACACCTTTCAAATTATCTTCAGGTGCTATCGGAATTTAATCATGGATGCTCATTCCAGATCCATTAGTATTAAAGATGCTCTCCTCCCACCACCAAATAATGTCAATGATCCCTGGTTCTGAAATAAGGAGACACCAACCCCTCCTTCTTGGGCCCCGGCAGTATCCTACATTTTCCACATCACCCCAACTTTTCGACTCTCAGATAAACCAGAGAGGATCAGTTCTACTGCTTTTTCTGAAGCTCATGTCTGGCATTTTTATTTTTATCTCACTCCGCTGAAGGATAACACTATTTCTGGAGGTTTTACATGAGTAGATTAGAATTATTACTAGCAGGAGGATGTACTGTATGCAGATTGTGAATGGCATAAAGAGAACTCATGTGTATGTATCTCCTACTCTCACTCTCTTTGTGCATCAGATAAGCTGTGCTGTGCTGTGTTGTGCTTGCAGAGCATTAGGAATAAAAAGTTTGAAGAGTGACTCTGAATTCACACCTCTTTGTTGTGTAGGAATTATTGCAACCGAAAATACCATTGACACAATTAAGCTAATATCCTCTTGACAGCTGTAGCTAAAAACATGTTTCAGGCCAACACCACCCCCAAGTAAACTAAACTATCCTGATAGTTCTGCAATAGTTTAGCACAAGGGAGGGCTGCAGAAATGGCTACATTTTAATGCACATTGAACTGATAAGCCTTGTACACACACATACACACACACACAGATTCTGAGCTGCAGTCGGTGAATACAGCGTGAGATGGGAGCACCTTTTCATTCCCTGACCCTGGAGTCATATGAAAGGCAGTCTGGTCCAGAGTGAGAAATTACAGCAATCTAAAGGCTGCTCTAATCTGTTCAAATGACCAGCATTCCCAAAGGGCTATTCCAGGAGCTGGGAATGATTAGTCACAAGCAAGCCCCAGTTATACCCTTTCTTGCCTACCCACATCCTCCTGAGTTGGCAGCCAGGAGAGGGGTGTCATAGATGTTATCAGAGCAGCTCTGCAGTACCAGGAGGATTCCCCTCTGCAAGGGAAATCCTTCAGTTGCAGGGTCAGGTGGCTTTAGAGTTGCATTGCATTGGTGGAGTGATACAAAGCTGTCGCCATGCCCCTGAGAATCAGATCTTTGGTCTCCAAAGGTCTGACTCAAAGTCCTCTGAAGTTAATGTGATCTTTTCCATTGACTACAATGGGCCAAGGATCAAACACCAAAAGCACCTTGGGGGCAAAGGTACTATAGAAACACCAAAGAAATTAGGGGTCAGATTTTCAAAGCAGCCTAAGGGAGTTAGGCACCCAAATCCCAATACAATTCAATAGGAAATGGGCTGCGAAGGCCAGAATTGCAAATACTAGGAGCCTAAAGATGCAGATAGGTGCCTGGTGGGACTTACGAAAGCACCTTAGCTAGAAACCTCAGCACTTTTGCAAATCCTACTAGACATCTATCTGCATCTTTAGGCTCCTAAATACTTTGAAAATCTGGCCCCTAACCTCCCTTAGAATTTTTTTGAAAATCCCAGCCTAGAATCTCACAAACAAGAGAAGCCCAGTGATGAGCTAGATGCTCTATCTGCCTTTTCAGGCACTCTGCAGATGCCAGTCACCCACTATAGTAGAGGAGGAGAACGCGGTGACCATTTCACTGCTGTCCTGCTTGGCCCAGGGAGGGTTTCGTGCCTACCTTGAAGCCAAACCAACTGTTCCAAACCACACAGAAAGTGTCAGCAATTGATGGCTGATTGTAGGAAATGATAAGAGAAGGAAAAGCCATTTACCCCAGATCCTCAGAGTATAGACACAGCAGCTCTGGCCTCCATTTGTCATTTCTGGGGAGTGATGGCATCACAACTTTCAGCTTGTTGAGCGGGTTTATTGTTTATTTTTTCCTTGGATACAGAACAGTTTACGTAGATTTATCTTAGTTTTGCCTGGGAAAACTGAGAATCTTAATAGATTTTTCCTATTCTCTGACATTTTTTATCATTATTATGGTTAGCTACACAGGAAATATAATGGCTCTGTTACTCCAGCCATTGTGTAATCAAATGGATTTTGGTAAGTAAAACTTATATGGGGAAGAAACAATTACAGACTTCAAAATAAGAGAATTACAAGGTGGACACTACACGGGCTGTCCACAAGCTTTAAGGCTCTGTAAAAGAACAAAGACACACAATGTGTACAGGAAGCTCCTGGTTGGTGACAGGGGACTCACTGAAAATTCACTGGAAAAGGGCTCATGCATCAGGATCCTTTACAGAAGGGATTAAGCTGGTGAGTAAAGGAGACTCTGTTGGGATTCAGAACAAAGGGAAAGCAAACGGCAGGTGAAAGCTAATCGACAAAGGCAAGCAGAGTCATGTTTCCAGCACAGGGATAATCCACCATTAAGCGGTCCAAAGCCCATTGAACTCAAGGGAAAGACTCTCACTGAGTTCGACAGACTTTGGAACAGGCCCTAATTCTTCAGTGGGGCCCCCGTTCAGCAAAGCACTTAAGCACATACTGAATTCCAACTGGCTTCAAGTTCCCATGGAACTTATGCATATGCTTAAATAAGTGCTTTGCTGAACAGGATAAGATGGCTCACGTGCTTTCAGTTAAGCATGTTGTGTGCCTAAGTTCTGTTTTGAATCAGAGCATTAGCACCAGGTCCAAAGCTGCCCTCCAGTCCATGTCTGGATGGCTCACTGGTCTCAAGTCTGCCGTATCCAGAGATTTCCGTGCTGCCTCGTTTCTTACCATACTAGTGGTGCATTTGGGCATGTGATGAAGCAGTGGGTCACTCCTTACATCTCTCTTGTATGGCTTGGGTTTCAGGAATACATAGCACTCCATCTGGCTGCACTTGTCTCACCGGAAGGCATTGCTCCTGCTTGGCCTAGGCAGCCAGAAATTGTGTTTAAATTGTCAAAGCAATTATGTTTATTCAAATACAGTAAATGTGTTTCTCACGTACTGTTTGGAATTAATGCAATGACTGAACAAAATCTGTGGCTGGGGAGAGGGCCAGTGGGGATTGCTGGTATTTGCTTACTTGTTTTCTTTTTTAAAAAATATACTTTAAAATAATTTGAAGCCAAGTTAGGATCATGGATGAAGATTCATTACAGTTACCCTCACCCATCCTTCTAAATGCGCTGTGGTCAACAGCACTGCCAACCAAGAGTCAGTTCCTCAACAAAATAATGAGATTGGCTTAAAAATCATAAGCTTTTTTTTAAATAATATTTTGGGCTTCTTCTAGCTTTTGAGCCCTTAGGTGTCACAACTTCAAGCTTTTCTCTGCAGTGAGTGCTATAAATGTACGTCTTTTTAATGAAAGCTAAGAGTCTCACATAATCACATGACTCCAGGAGCTGGGGCTTTAGGGAAAACACTAAATATAAACATTCATGATAGAATTGACTACACTGATTCAACAAGAGTCTTTCCACTGACATCAGTGGGAGTTTGATTGTCCCCTGTCCTAAATCAGATCCCAATCTTGCAAACACTTACCCCCTGGCATAATTCTACTCAGGTGATGAGTTCCACTGGATAAAGTTATACACATTGTGAAGTCTTTGTAGAACTAGAGTCTTATGCAGTAAATTCTTTGGGGCAGGAACTGTAAAACTCATGTATACATCAGCCAGCACAATGATGCCCTGATCCTGACTGATGCATATGAGTGCTACTGCCATTAATAACAACAATCACAATAATAATAATAATAAACTGAATAAGTGCTAAGAGTTAGTATTATAATACCTGCAAGTTCACTCCATGTGGCCACTTTTCTTATATTGTCATGTGATAGAAGAAGCCAGTCTGACAGTTTGAACAATCTGGTTGGCTAGAAAGTTTATTCTAACATGCAAGCCTCCTGCTTTCTGCGAGAAACTTCCCAAAACACACACACACACGTCAGCAGCTGATCAAGTATTCCCATCCCAGCTCAGAGCCGCTTAGCAGGCAGCCAGCAAGGTCAGAAGCCTAGATTTGAATGTAATAATAACTTTAGTCAATTTACAGAAATAATGTGATTTCCTAAAACATGGGAATTAGCAAGCCAGGCCCAGAGAATTAAAATCACTCAGCGGCTCAGATGCCCTGAAAGAAACCAGCAAAACTCCGTCTAAAGTAAGAAAGAAACAGGGTACAGCATCTATTTTGATGATGACAGCTTTAAGGTCACATTGGTGGGGGTGGGAGAAGGCAATGAAAAGGTATCTTCTCTGAAGACACTGTTTTACAACCCTTACTTTGCTTGTAGCTTGTTAATTTTCACAGCAGAGTTGCCCTGGGATATGAATTGAAGAAACAGATGAAAAAAAATTTTTTTTCTTGCGCCTCTAACTGTACTGAAGGCCCCATTGCACACTCCTGCGCCTTTGATGAGAAACATTAAACATTTTTAATTTAGCACATCAATTTGAAAATCTAATTTTTTTTAATGCTTTGTAGCAGCAGACGCTTTCCACGGTGCTGTCACGGCCATAGAAGAATTATGAGAAACTTGAACCGCAAAAAGTAAATTAGAAAAATCTCATTTCAGTTACTCTAAAAAGAGGGGAAATTAGATTCTGATTAAAATCACTCACACATACAATTTTAGGTAAACTAATTTAGCAAGACTGACTATATAATTTTTTTTGCCTGCTTCTGCGTCCTTTTAGTACCAGCTGTGAGGCGCCTGTACTCATCACCTCTCTCAATAGCCAGTAGGGTAGGGAAAGAACTGTTAATAAAGTGGCCTTTTCCTTGACCATATGCTGTGAGGCTGTCGAAAGGAGATTAATTTATTTATTTTGTCAAAAAAGAAAAAACAAGAAAAACCTTTAGAGTCCTTCCCAGCAATTTAAGGTTGTACTTTTCCCTTCTTCAAACTATTTTATGCATTTGAAATAAATATGTATGAAACAACAGCAATAAATGCCCCAGCTATTCAAAAGTCAGAAGGTCTGAGTTGCAGTCCTTTGTATATTTTTTTTTCAGTTTGATCTATCTATCACGAGAGAGGGGATTAATTTGCGGAGGATAATTTATCTACTACTTTTTCATTTATTTCACTTCTTTTTTTGGTTCATGAATGGTCCGCAAACAGCTTGTGATTTTTCTCAGACTTATTTGTTATTTTAAATTATTGACAGAAAAATGACAGCACATAATTCCTGACCTGTAGTTCATGTGCAAGCTGTTCACTGACAAAAGTTTGATATTCAGAATTAAAAATTCAAGCTGTGCTATTTGGTTTTGATTTGGTATATCACCCACATGGCACTGATTCTGTTTCTTGACTGGATGAGTAGAACACTTAGAGCCAGGTTTCCAGTGAAAATACATGTATGTGTTAAAAGTGTGTATATTTTATTATTATTGTATAGCACCGACAGTTTCCTGGGTGCTTTATCTACGTAATCTTCATAAACACCTTACGAGATAGGTACATGAGGGTTATAATTTTACAGATGGGGAAAAGAAGACACGGGGGGGTGAAGGGTATCAAAAGCTGCGTCACAAAACTTTGGTATAGCTGAGATTAGAATTCAAGTGTCCTGACTCTCAGTCTTTTGCTAAGTGATACTTCGAATATGGGACCCTGCCTTTCTGGCATTTGTGGAACCTTCCTCTTTCTTGCATGCAAAACCACAACATGATATCATTGGGGACAGCATCTATTTGGTGCTAACAGTAAAGGCCCTCTGGCACATGGCATACCATTTAGTGGCTCTGATTACATCCACTGTAGTGCAACCACACTCATGTACCCATGAACCAGCTCATCCTAATATGATGGTGTGACCCTGTGCACTGCATGTACTCATGGAATTGCCAGTGGGTTATGGAGCAGCTGGTGTTTTGCTTTAAATGAAAATAACTGTCTCAGTAATAGTGTCTGAAAGACCCAGGTCTGATATTTCCATGAAGCTATGCAAATTTATACTAGCAGAGGACAAGGCCTGATAGCTACATTTATACCTCTTCTCTTTCAGAACCCACTGATAATCCTGAAGAGACAAATTTAAACTCTTAAATTTAATTTTCCTGGGTTGTGGAATAGCCATTAGCATCAGATTGGTCAGATCTCAAAATACAGGTTGTTTCTTATCCATATTGGATGAAATTTATCCCTGTGCAGAGGTCCAATGAAACACTTAAGTCCCACTTAAACATAGGTGAATTATCTCTTTAATTTTCCATTATCCCATGCCAATGGCATAATTCTTAGCACTCACACAGTAGGATTTAAATGGTGCATAGGTACTCTAGTGGCTCCCTGCATTGGGGTGAATATAATCCATATAGACTTGAAGATCCTTCTACCAACATCAATATTCTCTTTTCCTTCCTGATCAGAGAACCCAGAAGCAGTAATATAAAGTAATACATACTTTTCCCCTGGATTGTGGGTTTAACCTAGAGTCAGCTGGTTTTCATCTCCTGCGCTTTGATTTAATTTGAATGCCCTGATAGTGGAAAGACCACAGTCTAAGATGAAATGCAGAAAACACTAAGTGAATTCACCTGGCCCTAATATTTGCAAGCCGTTCATTTTTTCCTCCTGTAACTGCAAATTATCAACATAATATTGATTGCAGATTTTCATTTCATTTTAGAGAACTGCGGGGGCCTGGGGGAGGCAGAGATAGGTCAATTATTTGTCCCTAAGGACAGACTTGGCTGAAATTGACACAACAGGCCTGATTCTCCATGTCCCCAAACCTTGTGGAGTCACTTACACCAGTACAAAGTGAATATAAGATGCTTGCAAATCACAGTGGCAATAACTTGCGCCCACTTTGCACTGTGTTCATAATTGCACAACTTTTGGAGGGCAGGAGGAGGAGCTGGGTCCAAAGCACAGGTGATATAGGAATGATGATAAGAAGGATGCCATTGGCATATGAGAGGTAAACTAAAGAGATAATGTGAGGTATAAACTAATGGGCAGTGGTGGATAAGCCTTTAGATGAAATTTATCCCTAAGCAGAGGGGCCAGCACTAAGCTTCTGCAGCTCTTAAGTCCTACTCATGGGGAAGAAGTGTTGCATCAGACTTCTTTTGGCTTCTCTATACATTGCTGAGTATCACCCTCTGTATTGTTTCTAGAAGCAGCTAGTAAAGATTTGTACTTCCACTCTCATAAGAACATAAGAGCGGCCAGATTGGGTCAGACCAAAGATCCATCTAGCCCAGTATCCTGTCTTCTGACAGCAGCCAATGTCAGGTGCCCCAGAGGGAATGAACAGAACAGTTAATCACCAAGTGATCCGTCCCCTGTCGCTCGTTCCCAGATTCTCAAAACTGAACCACTGAGTGTGACCTGAACCACAGATGAGCAGGTTATTGGGACACTTTCACCCTAATTACCCACAGGGGGAATCTCCAATTAGTTACACATGGGCCTGAACCAACCCTTTCCCCATAACCTCCCAACATCTGTTACCTCTGAACTTTGGCAAAGTGTAGAAGGTGTGTGAAAATCAAAATATGAATTTTTCATACAGGCCCTGGGTTAAATTCTACTCCCAGCTGCATTAATTAATCTCCCATTGAAGTCAATGGCAGCTGGGCTTAAGTATCTTAGGGCAGAACTGGAGCCCTACTTAATTTTACCGTGGCTGAGGATGTGGCCCAAAACATGACGCCCAATCTATTTTATAGTTTCCAAAACAAGTGCAACTGGTTGGGGATGCTTTTCCCCCTCATTATGTTTCATTTTTATTAGCCTGTTCTGGTCTTTTTAGTATATGATTAAACTGTTTGGTAGTTTTTCGTTTCTTTGTAAATTACTTACTTAATGGAACTCGCAATCCAATCAGTTTTATTTCAATAACAACAGTTTCTACACTGTTATGGCTCTGGCATATTTTTTTTTTTTGCCAAATGACAACAGTGCCCCCTTCACTGTCAATAGCTGTGAGCTGTTCCCCCTCTGAAGAATGGGGGGGAAGAATGGAGAGATGAGATGGGATCCACAGCCAGATATCCTCTCAGCAAATAATATAGCAAAACACTTAAGCACCTGCTTAACTTTAAGCAGGTGCTTAAATCCAACGCTATTCAGCACAACACTTAAGCACGTACTTAAAGTCTAGCACTTGCTTAAGCGTGTTGCTGAATCAGGGCCAAAAGCAATGAGTGGGTGACATTCACCCTTGTGCAGGGAGCCAGGTTAAGGACTATGCACCACTTAAGACCTCAAAATAGGGTTTACACAGGATTTAAGTGGTGCATGTGCCTAGTGCTGCTCCTCTGCCCCAGGGCGAATTTCACCCAGTCTGCATTCCACTCCCTGATTTGACTGAGGTGTGTTCACGAGTTGCAGCATGTAATTGGATACAAGATTCTCTTACTTGCTGAAGTAACCAGTTCATGGCCCCAGAGAAGGCTTCACTGATCAAATTAAATAAAAAGATGAATATTAACTGGTGGAGTGCTGAGCAGAATACAAGAGCCACTCCCAGCTTTTAGTGTTGGGCTGGTAGCCGGAACCCACCCGTCTCTGTGACATAGCAGGTCAAATCATTAAGTAGGAGGTTCCTATTGCAACCCTCAGGGAACAATACACAGGAGGTAAAGGCTGGAAGTTTGCAAATGGAAGCAGAGGTTAGAAGGTGCCTGTATGCGGGCCAAGAAGAGATGCCGCATTTAGGATGTATGATGAGTCAACGGTTGACTTTAGTTGTAAAGCTGCAACAGCTACTCATGGGAATCGGGAAGGGGCAGCTTTTGTTTGGTGGACTGAACTGATGGCTGGGAGTCCAGCAAGCTTAGTTTACTTCTTGGTTCTGTCACTGATTTGCTGGGTGATCTTGGGGCAAACTGGCAATAATCAAGAATAACTGGAGCCAGCCAAAAATATAAGTATTTTCTGTGAAAAATTTTTAAAGGAATAAAAAAATTGTTCAAATCTTTCCATGGAAGTTTTTGTGGTTTTTTTTAATTGGAAAAAACAAATGGATTTTGTTGTCATCGTTTTTCAGTGTTTTTTCCCCCTTTCCTTGTTTTAAAAAGGAAAAGGAAAAGTGGAAAAACAGAAAAAAGAAACAGGGTGGGGAACTAAAAACATCCAAATGAAAAAATAAAGTATTTATTTACTTTAAACTAAATAAACTAAAATGTTTATTGCTTTAGAAAAAATATACAGTTTTTCATTGAAAATCAAAACAATTCAATGAAAACAAATGAAAATTCTCTTGCAACAATTTTTGCATTTGTCAAAAAACCATTTTTTGCCACTGTTTCAAAGAACAATTTTCTACTTGTTCTGTTAACTGTCTTTTTAAGCACTTAGAGATCTCTGGATGAAATTGCTGTATAAGTGCAAAGTATTTTACATAGGAATTGCCGTACTAGAACAGACCAATGGTCCATCCAACCTGGTGCATTATCTCCAACAGTAGCTAATATTGGATGCTTCAGAGGAAGGTGGAACAGCATTACTTTGAAACCCACTCCAGCTTCCATTTGAAAACAAAGAACAGGGTCCAGAGTTTCTCAAGAAGAAAACAAGTGAATGCTCTTTGTTGAATGAGTCTGCTGAGTTTCAGGATGGGTTTCGTGATTTCCACATGGATTTCCAGGAAAGTGCACAATCCAATTGCTGTTTTTCAAGAGTTTAGACCTAGTCAATGCCAGAGCTGTATATTGTTCTCTGTCTAAAATATGGTAGGGCCTTTGAAACCTAACTAGATTGTCCAGAGTTTCACCCTGTAAATTGATGAAGTCTTAGGTCTTGTTAGCAGACTTTGTCAAAAAGGAGGTTTCCTAACTTAGCACCTACTAACCTTTTGGGTTTTGCAGATATATCCATCCAAACTCACTGCTTGGGTAACTAGGCACAGCTCTGGGAATTCAAGGGAATTCCAATGACTTAAGCTAGCAATGAATTTGGCCTCTGTGTGAAGGGAAGGATAGTCTTGAAAGATCATGAGTGAGCTTCATTCAAAAAGGACGATCCTGTGCTTACGTCACTGGAATGGAACCCAGGAGAGCTGTCTGTAAATCCCGTCTCCGTCACAGACTCCTTGAGTCGTAAAGATATTAAGTGACGCAGTTCCCTCATCTGTAGAATGGGAATAATAATACTTCTCTGGTCTACTTAGATCATAAGCTCTTTGTGGCAGGGTCTGTCTTACTATTGGTCTACACAACACCTAGCACCATGGTGCTCTGATCTTTGCTGGGGCCTGTAGGTGCTACACTGTAATACTAATGATAACTAAGACCACAAACTCCTCCTCACTGTTTCTTCCTAGCTGTAGGTACTGTGCCTAGTTCAATGGGACCTCCTTCTCAGTTAGGGTCTCTAGAAGCTACTGAAATACACATGACTATTAAAAGTGGGTACACTGTATACATATCCCTTTAAGCATTAATTTGGCTGGCAGCCTGGAGAAAACCTGTGAAAAGATCACCAGACTATCTGTGGGTCTGCCTGGGCCTATTTTCACTCTGCATCTTGTTCCTTTTTTGTGGTGTGCATTCCATTGGGCTCATTTAACCAGTGCCCACCCCATTCTGTCTCACCGCTGCTTTGCAGAGCTGTGCATCACACTCTTTTGCAGAGGTGCAGCAAGGCATCTACACAAAATGCGCTTGGCAGCACTTCAGATGCAACCAGTAGCTCATTAGTGACAGCTGCATCCATAGTTATAGGAAATGAGCATGGGAATGTTACCCAGTAATACTGTGGATCTGCCTACAGTCTTTTCATAGTGCTCATGCCCATTGGAGCATTCACTGGAAATCTATAGAGGACCGTCTATAGGAACCATCCCACCTCCCACAGAGACTTAAGTTTAGGCTCTGTAAGTGGAATAAGGGGGTCCGGGGGAGGAAAATGAACCTTCTGCAATCTCTGTTGTGTGGTCAGAACAATGACTAGCAGAGCTGTACAGATACATAGGGAAGGGAGGGTGTATGGTGCAGGCACTAAATGAAGGCAGAAACAGGTATGCTCCCTACTCTCCAGGGAGCACAGGGAGGCAGAATTTGTGGAGTGTTGTGCTTAAGTGCTATCATTGAGGTTTAAGACTCCAATCCTGCAAGCAGTACAGTGCAGTTGGACTCCGGCACGGTGCAGAGCCCCTCACGGGATCGGGGTCTAAGTGTACAAACAAAAATGGGGAAATAAGAATTTTCATTCACGTTCTTCTCTGCAAGCCACAGCTGACTAGCACACAGCTCCTGGAACCCAGACTAGAGAGCTACGTAACAAGGCTCACACTCCCTTTTGGTTTTTATTGCCATCAGTTTCCAAGAGAAATGTTGGGGGGCTGGCTGCCTTGCATGGGATGCTCAGCAAACTGCACCAGGCTCCTTAATAGCAATTGACTCTGACTAAAAATCCTCATTGTTTAATATGTAGGTGATTAGGGAAGCAGTGAGGCAGATCAGATTAATAACATTTCCAGACATCTCATATTTAATAAGGATTTGTGTGTGTTTGTTCTATGCTCAGAACAAGGCAAAGCATTAGGTCTTGAATCTAGGGAAGGTGCTTCACTTTATATAGAAATGTATTGCTTACTATAAGAAATGCTATAATATTATGTATGTTTTTATGCACCATCACAGGACTGGGACCCACGAGACCTGGGTTCAGTTCCCAGCTCTGCCACTGAATTGCTCAATAACCTTACGCAAGTCACTTCCCCTCTCAGTGACTCTGTTTCCCTTCCCACCTATGTGTCTCTTGTCTATTCAGTAAGCTCTCCAGGATGAGGGTTGCATCACATTATATGTTTACACAGCACCTAGCACAGTGGGATCCTGATCAGAGCTGGGGCATCTAGGAGTTACTGTAACACAAATGACAAACAATGGATCTTACTGATCTTATATTATGAGTGAGGGGAAATCTGAGCACCCAATATACCCTCTGTATCCCATCCATCGATTCCAAGGCTGGAAGGGGCTATTGTGATCATCAAGTCTGACCTCCTGGAGGACACAGGCCAGAGAGCTTCTCCAAAATAATTCCTAGAACAGATCTTTTAGAAAAACATCCAATCTTGATTTAAAAATTATCAGTCATAGAGAATCCTCCACAGCCTTTGGTAAATTGTTTCAATTACTCTTACTGTTAAAAATGTACACCTTATTTCCAGTCTGAATTTCCCTAGCTTCAACTGAAGAGACCACTAAATATTTGTTCCCCATGTAGATACATACTGCCTGTAATCAAGTCACCTCTTAACCTTCTCTTGTTATCCATTATTTTGCACACCTTTACCATGTCCCTTGTTATTTGTCTCCACGCTAAACTAACCCAGTCCAGTCCCAAGGTGAAAACTTGACCCTATAGAAGTCAATGGCAAAACTCTTATTGATTTCAATGCGGCCAATATTTCACGCCCTGTCCTTTCAGTCTCTTTTCATATGAAAGTCCCTCCAGGCCTCTGGTAATTTTCTTTGTCTCCTAACCCCTCAGTTTCTCTCGAAAGAGACTATGATTCCATTTCTGAACTCTCAGCTCAGAAAATACCAGCCCCACACAGAGACGCATCTCTGGTACCGCAGGATTGGAAACGTTCTTTGCAAATTAATTTTTGGTGTATTCATGGATTTGAAATACAACCGGCAAAAATTAATTTACAGCAATTATATCTAGCAATAGCAAGTAGCAGCTGGACGGGACAGCCAGTAGCCTGGAAATGATTGGATAGAAATACACAGGCAAGCTTTCTTGTGCTAAAATAGATACTGAAAAAATTCCTATAATTAATTATTATAATTATTATTCCTAGAGGCCCTGATCAAGGACAGGGTCCCATTGTGCTAGGTGCTGTATAATGAAAAGATGGTCCCTGCTCCAAAGAGCTGACAGTATGAGTACAAGATGAGAAACGACAGGTGGACACAACAGACAGAAGTGCGATAAACAGCAACCACAGCAGACCACTTGCCTAACCAATGTCACCTATTTTGCATCATGGTACAGGTTCTATAGTTTCTCTACCCACAAATGCCCATCCATCTGTGTGGAGGCCCCAGGCCTCCTTTCCAGCAGCAACCACTCCCTGCCCTTGGCAGCACACAGCCAGGGACCCTCCTGGCCGCAGCTCACCCTAAAACCACTACCTTGCTACTGAGGGTAGTTATATGGCCCCCATTGTCATAGTATTCAGAAGTACACAATCTTTAATACATTTATTCTCCCAGCATCCCTGTGGGGTAGAGCAGGTTCATTAGCCTCACTTTGCTGATGGGGAACTGAGGCACAGAGAGACTATGTGACTTTTCTAATGTCACATGGGGAGTCTGTGGAGGGGCAAGGAATTGAACCCAGGTCACCAGCTAACGCTCCAACCACTGCACCATTCTTCCAGCTATTGTGCATAGAACAGGGACTGCAGGAAAAAGCTAACACAGTCCTGAACTTTATTAACTGTTTCTAAGTAAGGCTTGTGGGATGTTAGCTGAGGAAAAATGTGCCAGCCATGCTCCCAGACCACCCACCCCTAACCAGTCACTGCATCCGCCCTTCTATGTGGGCTCTGGAATCATCTAGCAGGGGATAATGCCAGGCATGGGAAGGGGACAGGCATGTGTGGAGGGTAACTTCCATCCACAAATCTCATGCAAATGAAATGGGAATATGCATATAACCCTGTCTCGACTGGCAGAGGGCTCTTCTACTGCAGTACACAGGAGGTGGTCAACTAGGTGAAGAGGAGGCTGTCTGCTTTAGAGGCAGCCTCACTGGTTACCAGCCCTCTGGATGGTTATAATAGCGAATCAGTAAAAGTGATTGTACCATACGTCCATCTGGCCTTATTTGTTTTCGATGATTAACTAGCTGCAGACCATGTGTGAGCTAAGCTGGGGGATAAGAACACCTTCCCCCTCCCTCTTCTGCCGGTGTCTGTTTGGGAAGCTCTTGACTGAGCAATAGCTCTGTACACCGCAGGCAAAAGCAAAGAACCTGAGTGCATATCCTGCAAGTCGCACACCTCAAAGGCCTGGCT
Source organism: Natator depressus (assembly GCF_965152275.1). Taxonomy (NCBI): domain Eukaryota; kingdom Metazoa; phylum Chordata; order Testudines; family Cheloniidae; genus Natator; species Natator depressus. The sequence continues at coordinate 4,173,012 of NC_134259.1, forward strand.
AATAAATGAAACACGCTCTTCTGGGGTTTCATCAACAACTGGAAGCCTATTTAGCACCAGGCTTAGCTACTTCCTGCCACAAACATGACCGAGAGGGAAAGGTGTGAAATGACACTTCAGGGGCTCCATTGTTGTGAAAAAGTGATGTTTCCTCTGTAATAGCAGCCACTCCCTTCATCTGATGTCAAATGCCGCTGGCATAACAATATCATTATTTAATTCAGCAATGCCGAGGCTTATTCCCTGCCCTGAGATAGATGCTTCATGGTTCTAAGTGCTGTGCTTACAAGAGCAAGAGTCATTCCATGCCCTAAATGGACAAAGGGTAGGAGAAAGGAAGGATTGCGATCCCTGTTTTACAGATGGGGAAACTGGGGAGCCGTGAAATTAAATGATTTGCCCAAGGTCACACAAAATGTCTGTGTCAGAGACAGACTTTCATCTAGACCTCTCCACTCAGAGGCCAGTGCCTTAATTACAAAACCATTCTTCACATTAGGTAAATTGCATCCCCATCTGCAACCTAAAGCCACCTTTTGGAAGGGGTGTTGTGGTGTGTGTGACTGTGCGACTGCAAGCTGTTCTATGTTGTTGTTTGTAGGAGGATGAGTGGAACTGGAGAAAGATGGTCAGTTTCCAAGAAGACCACAGTATAGTGTTTCACAAAGGGAACATTTACACGGCAATCCAAGGTGTGATTATAGCATAGATCGACATGCCCCCACTACCTTTTACTTGTGCTAGCCCAGCTAAAAATAGCAATTGGGCTGCATGGGCTTCATTGCAGGCTGTACAAGCACACCATGGCCCCTAGAAATGTACTCACATTGCTAGCCCTTGCTGAAGCTCATGTCACTGTGTCTACACTGCTATTTTAGCCAAGCTAGCACAGGTATGTCTACCCAAGATGCAATGCCACCTCAGACTGCAGTGTAAACATACTCTTCGAAATGCAAGAAGGTGTGAGGCTGCTAGCAGACACGTTTTAGAGCCCTTGCTTTTAACACTAGCCTCTCAACGTGTTTAATACAGATCTCTTTCTGACAACTCTACCTGCCTTCACCATCAATTATTGCTAATGAAACAGTGTTTGCACCTGCTTCACCTTTAATCACAGAGGTCTCTGCCTGCCTTTTTGTGCGTGTTTTAGTTCAGAGGCAGAATGTTACAGAGGAAGCCACTGCACGCTGTGTCCTACAAAAATCCTTCTTTGTTTGCTTTTCCCCTTAATCTGAAAAAAATGCCAGCTGCACTGGAATAAACATGTGATGCGCTTTGCATGCAGGAAAACAAAATGGGGGGGGGGGAGGAGAACGCAAACCTGGTTCAAGCAGGTACAGGCATATTAGAATAAATTATCTGCTGAAGAGCTATGATGTGACCATGACCACCGTCTGAATTACTAATGCTTAGACTGAATAGCTTCAAAGAAAGCTAGTTTTTATATATATTATTCCTTCTTCCGTTAGGACTTAGAAGATGAAAGGGGTGATTTCAAACACCCATGGGGAATATTTTGCACTTCCTGTTGTATTGACATAAGGTATCTCTCTTACTTAGATAAAACCTGTGAGTCAGATACTGTCCATGCAAAGTGACTTATTTCTAACAGGTTGCTGATGACAGCATTCATCCATGTCTGTTCAAACACTGTTCTGGCCAGAGGCAGGACATGCCAGAAAGCCTGTTCTCCTAAGATTTTCAGCCCACTTTCCTCGCCTTGAGAGGTTTGGTGAAACAACTGAGCGGCTGGGCATTTCTGGAATCAAATCCAAACCTCAAGTAGTTTGAGCTTCATGCCCCTCCCCACCACTTCAACATGTGGCAGTCTGGTTTGAATTTTGCGCAAAGATTCAGGTAGGTCCTGATTTTCCCTTCAGAACTGCTAGGGGACCTGATGTTCAGAGTCTATGATGAGAACAGATAGCTGCTCTGTACAGCTCTCAAGGCACTTCTCAAAGAAAAGTCAGTAATTTTTTGCAATGTGGAAACGGAGGGACTGAGAGGGTGATTTGCCTATGGTCATACAGCAAGTGAGCCAGGAATAGAACCAATGTCCATTAGCCCAGCCACTGGACTATGCTGCCACTCAGATAAATTATATGAGCTTCCACTGAATGTTCACTCACTGCACCCTTCCAAAGAACAGGAGTCCTTGTGGCACCTTAGAGACTAACAAATTTATTTGAGCATAAGCTTTCGTGGGCTACAGCTCACTTCATCGGATGCATCTGGCCGCGGCGCCTCGCTCGCTTCTCCATCCCGCAGCGTCTCCCCTCCCCCAGTGGGGGATCCTCTTCCTCTCCCTGGACCAGCCTGCGGGGAAGCCCGGGCCTCGCCCCCTCCCCACCATGCTCCACAGCCTGCCCCAGCTGCTGGCAGCCTCGCCGATGAAGTGAGCTGTAGCTCACGAAAGCTTATGCTCAAATAAATTTGTTAGTCTCTCAGGTGCCACAAGTACTCCTGTTCTTTTTGCGGATACAGACTAACACGGCTGCTACTCTGAAACCTTCCAAATAAAATTTCACCTAAAGACTTGTCTGTATTAGGGATAAAACCATGATAATGCAACTGTTTTTAAGCATGGTTTCAATGTGGCTTAGGCTCACATTGTTTAGATGGGGGTGATCATTTAAAATCCATTGGAAAAATTCTCTATTAATGTAACTCCATTGAAGTCATTGCACTGAAGTCCATGGATGTATGACAGCAGAGAATTTCGCCCAGTGTTTCAAAGTCACAAAGTCACAAACAAACCCTTGTTAAAAGCTGTTTATCCGATCCACGTTGGTCAGGCAAGTTTTATCCCCAGCATAAATGGAGCCTTAGGAATCATTATTTAAATTAAAACAATGTAACATTTATTGGAGGAAATCATTACGAATTTTGCATGGCTGCTAACTGCTGCCTTTTATTCTCCTATGTTCCTTACAACAAACTTTCTTCGCTATTAAGTGTCTGACATAAATACCCACAGTCCTTTTGATTCACTCAGTTTAATGGGTTGTTATTAGCCTTGCCCCCTCCAGCCATGAACTGCCTTGCCAACTTGCGCAAGTGGTGGTGGAATAAAAATCACTAGAGATCCTAGATCCCCAGCCTAGTGAGCCACTATCTGGAGATGTCCCGAGATATTAGAGTTCAGTAAAAAACGCAATGAGTTCTGTGACCAAAAATATGGAGTCATCTCCTGGGGTCTATTTGTGGAAGCTCCATCAGTGGAGATATTCACTGAGTGCCTAGGTGAAAAATACATGACTATTCCTTGGGGTCTGGATGGCTTGCCAGCTCCAGAACGCCATGGATCAAATGCTCCCCACTTCTGGACAGCGCAGAGGGAAGAAAACCCACAAATAATCCATTTGGTGCACACACAATAGGTGAGGGAATGGAGCCAACACTGCTTGTCCCCTACGCCAATCTCTTTCCCTGAGCTCATGCAAAACTATTCACAAGAAAATGATGCAGCTGTAGATGATGGAGCTTTGTGGAGAATGTTGAACCAAGGGGTAGCTGCGCCTGTCAAAAACTGCTGGATTGTAAACTGGTCAATACCATGTAATTCATACTGATCAACTCAGCACTAATTTTTACTCAGTGCTCTGGGAGCCCTGAGGGAGGAACGGCAGAGCACAGGTGCTGAAGGGAGATCAACAGCATCATGATCCCTTGGTCACCTTTGCTTCCAGCAGGTAGGAAACAAATCAATAGAGGAGATGGGGCTTTCAAGCCGCATGGATGCTCAAGGGGTGTCAGAGTGGGGGCTGAGTTTCCTTATTAGAGTTGGTTGAAAATTTTTGTCAACAATGAAACCATTTTTGTTTTTATCTATTTTTTTCTTCAAAATGTTCTTTTTTTGGTCAAAAAACAAAAACAAAATATTTTTGATTGTCAACAAAAACCCTATTTTTTAATGAAAATGAAAAGGATGTCACAAAAATCTCCATTTTGTCATTTTTATAAGAAAATCTTCAAATAGTTCCATTCCTTACAGCTACTCAGACTCCTTGGAGGTGTGAGACATGGTGACGGATCCTTTGCCTACAAGTTTCCAAGTCACTTCCTGATTCATGTGTGACACAGCCAGGTTTGAACCTATAGAAATTAGAGAAGCTGGCAGTTCTAGTCCTGCTCTTTTCTGGATTCTCTCTTGGTTGTACCTTGTGTTGTCATTTACACTTCTGCAAAGTGAGTACAAAGGGAGTGTAAAACATTCACTATTCTGGTCTGGTTGCATTTTATACCCATTGTGCACTTGATTTGCAGTGGTATAAATGGCTACACAATAGGTGGGACTATGGGGAATCAGGCTTAAAGTCTTTTATTTTTTTCCTTTTGCAGCTCAGTCAGGAGTTCTTCAGACTGAGTTTACCGACATCCCGTAAATTATTTCAGAGAGCTTGTTGTCACCATAAAGGAAATCCATGCTGAGACTGCTTAAACAGTCTGTGGAGTTCCAATACATAAGCAGGGCTTAGTGTAACATTCATTTACAAGTTCAAAATTAATATCTCTGACTCTGACAGGATTGCCTTCCATGAGTCTCTCTGACATGAGCTGGCAGAGGGCCAGTACAAAACACATGCACCCCTTAAGTAAGTCCCACTTAATCCTTCAAAATAGGCTTCTTGTGGAACATAGGCCTTGTGCTGGCCCCTCTGCACAGGGATCAGTTTCACCCATATTCACCAGGTGGTCACACACTTCAAGCATGGACAGGGCCAGCCACTAAACAGTCCGATGTGCCATCTTCCAGAAGTGCCCTGTCCGTTGTGACAAAGGACATGGGGATTGGCTGTCAGAACAGCGAAAAGCTGCAGTGCCCTGCAAAGCATCACAGGCACGCACGATGCCAAACATAAATGAGAGCTAATAAAATGCAGAATATACATCACCCATTTACATTTATTGCACATTAAACCTCAGCGCACACAAAAGATAATGACGGATGCAAATTGAGAGCACTCAAACGGTGTGTGTCTGTCAATGGGGCATGGGCATGGTGCCAAGGACCCAGATTTTCAGCAAGCTTCAATGCAGTGTCTATTAGATGGTAGATTAATCTCACTAGGGAAATGCTGGAAGCACATTCCCTTCTGCTTCGTGTCCAAATTTATTGCAGTTGTTTATTTATTGGCAGAGATGGGACCCACGCAGAACCCCAAATCCCAACATCTCTGAATTTTGGATTCTGATTCAGACTTCATGTCTCAGGCTCTTCTTACTGCTAATTATTAATTACTTGTTGGGGTCCCTCAAGGCCCAAACTCAGATCAGGGCTCCATTGTATAAGCAGATAATACAAGACAGTCCCTACCCTATGGAGCTTATCATCTAAATAGACAAACAAGGTGGGTGAGGTAATATCTTTTATTGAACCAACTTCTGTTTGTGAGAGAGACAAGCTTTCAAGCTTACACAGAGCTCTTCTTTAGGTCTGCAAAGACAGTTTCATCATCCCCATTTTACAGATAGATAACTGAGGCACAGGTTAAGGCACAGGCACTGAGGTTAAGTGACTCACCCAAGGTCGTGCAGGGAGTCTATGGCAAAGCTGGGAATTGCACCCAGGTCTCCTGTACCTATGTCCAGGGTGTTTAGTACAAGACCATACTTTCCCATCACTGTTTTTAGCAAGAGGAAATCGGCTAGTTATCCCTCAGTTCCTCCTTCTCAAATCACCCCCTAAAACTGCCCTCTCACATTAGCTATCAATCTGATTGAGCTATTTAGCTGGCACCCATGCTTGCTCTACTAGTGATGAATCTTCATCTTAGATGGAAATGTCAGGGTGGGATTCAAGTTCCTGCACAGCTGGAGCACAGCTAGTGTATCTGGGAAACATCTGGGTGGAACAAAAGATACTTAGGGTTACAAGAAGCAAGAGGTCCCACGGGTTCTTATCCGTTTAGCCACCTGGACAAGAAACGGAGATTTGATCCTCATTCAATTATTTATTTTTCAGAAACAAAATGTGTTGGCAGCCAAGAATGAAAGTGTTTGTCTTCAATCTCTCTCAGTCTCTGTCTCTCCACGTGAGCTCCTACAGGAACATTTTGTTGCTTCCGTTGCTTCTGCAGTGCCAAAGATAAACAGCCCATCAGCGCAGTGCTGAAAAGGAACAGAGAAAAGGGGCTGGGAGTAGTTTAATTACTGAGAATGCTTGCTTTGTGTGCGGTGTGATTGCTTCCTGTGATACTGAAGCTGCTCTTTGCCTTGTGCAAGCTCAGTGTTTCTATTTATCAGGATGAGATTGAAGCAGCAAATTACACACAGAGAGAAAGAGAGCACGTAGATCACTCCATTTGTGAGCAAAGACTCTGACAGGGCTGGCAAAGGGGCACAAGCCCTTTCAGGCAGACCTCTGTGGTCTTTTCCCCCAAGAGTAAGGGCATTAACATTGGTGTCCATGCCAAATTCCAACGTACTTAGCACTTCTATGCACTTTCCATTCACAATTAACTTTAAAATACTGACAGTTCCCACCACATCCCTGTGACCTTAGTATAGACCTTAGTATAGACCAAATAGACCTTAGTATCCCCATATTACAGGGGTGGGCGGGGGGGGGGGGCAAAGGCACAGAGAAACCCAAATGACTTGACCACGGTCACAGAAAAGATTCAGCTTTAAGGAGGATTAGAACTCAAGAGTCCTTGGCCTGTTACCTTGGATTCAGACATTTCGACCACTCTGCACAGTCTGGAAATGTCACTTAGGTAAGTATAATCCCACTCCCTAACGTTCCTTCTGCTGGTCCTCTGCCAATGGCATGAATTTCCCACCGAGACAGAACCATCACATTCCTGAATGGAGTCTGGTATCTTTCACCAACACTGAAATCACAGGGGACACGGGGCGGGGGGGGGGAGGGGAAAACTGGGAACACTGGGCCTCAAAATTGACTTTGCTTGGACCACTAGCAGCTCAGATATGCAGCGTGCATTGAAAGGTTGGCTCCAGACCAGAAGCAACCTTTCAAGCCCCAACCCTGCAATTGGATCCACACATACAGACCCCTTCACTACAGCAGATACCAGTGAGGACAGATCCAAGGGTCTACCCAGTAGATCCGATTGCAGAATCAGGACCTTTGATTGTTGGGAGTTTACAGTTGGTAACATTTCTTATAATCACCTTTTTCATTTCAGTCTCTGTTTCTTGTGCTGCCTGCTAGGGATCATTAAGCAATACTCTAGTTATCACTGCATATCACTCCATGTGCTTTGCTCTAATAAGCTTTTGTAAATAAAACCCAAAGAGATGAAAAGGCCAATGCCTGATTACAAGCTACAAATTTTGTTTCATTAAGCTCTTATAAGGGGGGAAAAGTAAATAGAATCTTTATCAATCTCTCACACTTGCAACTGAGAGGAGGGAGAGCAAGAGAGAGAGAGAACAACCTGAATTCATTAAGGAGAAGGCTGAGAATAGAGAACTGTTTCCAGATGCTTATGAAGCTATTAAAGGACGCTTTACTGATGATCAGCTTTTACCTCAACTAAAGGATGCAATGGCAAAGGGTGAATAATAAAATATTTATGTGTAATGTGTAACAAACACAGAAATAAATATCACAGGGACGGTAAATAGCTAGATACCTCTTCCCCTTCTTTCCTTTTCCTACTTCCTTACTACCTACTTCTACGATTAAAACAAACTAATGCACAATCAATAGATGCGACATACAAAGCACTCACAACTCATCACCATACTCATTTGCTTGTATGTTTTTCAAAATTCATAGGTTTTAATGAGAGAGGGGACTAGCACGATCATCTAGTCTAGTGGTGGGCAACCTGCAGCCCCTGGCTGCATGCAGCCCATCAGGGTAATCTGATTGTGGGCCGTGAGACATTTTGCTGATGTTGACTGTCCACAGGCATGGCCCCCTGCAGCTCCCAGTGGCCGCGGTTCACAATTCCTGGCCAGTGGGAGCTGTGGGAAGCGGCAGGCCGCAGGTTGCCCACCACTGATCTAGTCTAACTACTTGCATAACACCGTCCAGAAAATTTCACCAAGTGAAATTTATCCCCATACCCTACCCTGCATCTGTTTGCTCATTTAGACTGGGACATGGGTTACCTTTTATTATTTACTAAAGTTTTGGTCAAAAATCCAACTGTCCAAAAACCTTAAAATTTTAATTGAAAACTTGACATTCAGAAAATATCAGCTGACTTCAATCAGGCCCAAAGTGATCAAGGTGAATGCAGATACCTGCCTCATTAAGTTGCACTTTTGTTTGTTGATGTTTATTTTTCTATTCTTTACACTTAACTCACTAAATTCCCTTTCCCCATCCACCTTCCACCGTTCAAGCCTTTTATCTTTCCTCAGCTCCAGCTCCCAGCATTAGATCCGGTGTCCTTGTGTTCCTTCCCTCCTTGGAAACAAGGAGTTCATTCATGAAGATAAATAAATGAAACAGATGAGTAGCGATGGCTTAGTGAGCTAGATTCTTGCGGGTGTTACAGAAGAAGTGGGTGATTTTAAAAAATAATTGAAGTATTGTGGGAGGGAGGGGAGAAATATAGGAAGATTTTCATAGATTCACAGATACTAAGGTCAGAAGGGACCATTATGATCATCTAGTCTGATCTCCTGCACAACGCAGGCCACAGAATCTCACCCACCCACTCCTGCGAAAAACCTCTCACCTATGTCTGAGCTATTGAAGTCCTCAAATTGTGGTTTAAAGACTTCAAGGAGCAGAGAATCCTCCAGCAAGTGACCCGTGCCCCATGCTACAGAGGAAGGCGAAAAACCCCCAGGGCCCCTTCCAATCTGCCCTGGAGGAAAATTCCTTCCCAACCCCAAATATGGCGATCAGCTAAACCCTGAGCATATGGGCAAGACTCACCAGCCAGATACCCAGGAACGAATTCTCTGTAGTAACTCAGATCCCACCCCATCTAACATACCATCATAGGCCATTAGGCCTATTTACCATGAATATTTAAAGATCAATTAATTACCAAAATCATGTTATCCCATCATACCATCTCCTCCATAAACTTACCGAGTTTAATCTTAAAGCCAGATAGATCTTTTGTCCCCACTGCTTCCCTTGGAAGGCTATTCCAGAACTTCACTCCTCTGATGGTTAGAAACCTTCATCTAATTTCAAGTCTAAACTTCCCAATGACCAGTTTATATCCATTTGTTCTTGTGTCCACATTGGTACTGAGCTTAAATAATTCCTCTCCCTCTCCGGTATTTATCCCTCTGATATATTTATAGAGAGCAATCCTATCTCCCCTCAACCTTCTTCTAGCTAGGCTAAACAAGCCAAGCTCCTTGAGTCTCCTTTCATAAGACAGGTTTTCCATTCCTCGGATCATCCTAGTAGCCCTTCTCTGTACCTGTTCCAGTTTGAATTCATCCTTCTTAAACATGGGAGACCAGAACTGCACACAGTATTCCAGGTGAGGTCTCACCAGTGCCTTGTATAACGGTACTAACACCTCCTTATCTCTACTGGAAATACCTCACCTGATGCATCCCAAGACCGCATTAGCTTTTTTCACGGCCATATCACATTGGCAGCTCATAGTCATCCTATGATCAACCAATACTCCAAGGTCCTTCTCCTCCTCCGTTACTTCTGATTGATGCGTCCCCAGCTTATAACAAAAATTCTTGTTATTAATCCCTAAATGCATGACCTTACACTTCTCAATATTCAATTTCATCCTATTACTATTACTCCAGTTTACAAGGTCATCCAGATCTTCCTGTAGGATATCCCGGTCCTTCTCTAAATTGGCAATACCTCCCAGCTTTGTATCATCCGCAAACTTTATTAGCACACTCCCACTTTTTGTGCCGAGGTCAGTAATAAAAAGATTAAATAAGACTGGTCCCAAAACTGATCCCAGAGGAACGCCACTGGTAACCTCCCTCCAGCCTGACAGGTCACCTTTCAGTAGGACCCGCTGTAGTCTCCCTGTTAACCAATTCCTTATCCACCTTTCAATTTTCATATTGATCCCCATCTTTTCCAATTTAACTAATAATTCCCCATGTGGCATGTATCAAACGCCTTACTGAAATCTAGGTAAATTAGATCCACTGCATTTCCTTTGTCTAAAAAATCTGTTACTTTCTCAAAGAAGGAGATAAGGTTGGTTTGGTATGATCTACCTTTCGTAAAACCATGTTGTATTTTGTCCCATTTACCATTGACTTCAATGTCCTTAACTACTTTCTCCTTCAACATTTTTTCCAAGACCTTGCATACTACAGATGTCAAACTCTTCTCTCCTCTTACTCTTAGGTGCTATTAAACTTTTGAAAATACAGTGGATATTCCTCCCTAGGGCCCCCTACCCCCACCCCACCAACACCATCAAAGAGTATGAATTAATGCAGATGCATTAGTTTCATGACTGTTTCTCTCATGCATCAGGCTTGTCTATCACCCCATTTGGGGACAGGGAAGATTTGAACAGAGTTCATCCATTAGGATCAGGTGAATGAAACACATGATCAGTTTCCAAAAATGGCATGGCATTGCTGTACCCTGGTGCATGGTATGGCATCCCTTCCCGCGGGTGATGTTCTAAAATGGACACCACATTGTTCCTTCCTCTAGAATGGTTCTATCTGACCATTCCAAAGCACCAGAAATGTAACCTAGGGCCAGTTTCCCCATTCAATGGATGCACCCTACTAAACTGCCGTGGGGGGCACCAACCACCCGCAGCAGCACCCTCTGCCCTAGCACCGCAATCCGAATCCCAGCCCAGTGGGGAGGGGAGGTGCCAGAGTGGAGAAGTGGGGCTGGAGATCAAGCCTCCCCCCACTCATCCGGCAGCAGTGGTTCCTGTTCAGTGGAGCTGGGCCTGGATCTATGCTCATGCCTTTGCAAACTGGTGCATGGGGTTGCAATGCCACTCAGGTTTTGCCCAGCTCCCTGGCCTGAGTGTCACCGCAACCCTGCGCACCAGGTTGCAAAGCTACTCACTCCAATTTGACCCCGCCATGCCTACCCCTGATTTAAGTGGTGCAACAACTCTGTGGGCCAGGTCGCAAAGCCGAGAGTGGGGAGTTGGGTCTGGCCCAGCTCAGCCTCGCAGAACAGGAGCTGCCACTGCAAGATGACTTCACTGGGTGCTATTAAACCCATGAGCCCATGTTAAAGCCACCCGTAGCCCAGGTTTTCAGAAGAGCTCAAGGTATTGGGTGCTCAGCTCTTGAAAAATCTGGCCTCTCCTGAGGTACCTAAATATGAGTGGAGCACTTATGAATATCTGCATCTTAGGTTTCTGGGATTTCCATCACAGGAAGGCAGAGGAAGCAAATTTCCTTTCTCTACTGCAGGGATTTTAATCCTAATTGTCAACCTTGCCGGAAGGAAAGAACAGGAAGGGAAAACAGGGACTGAGGCTGTGCTTTGTCCAGTTGTTGGTCTGTCTATCTCTCACATTCCAGTTTGGTTGTATTCAGGCCTTTCTGCAGCAGAGCACTGGAAGGCTATTTCCTTCCAGAAATTAACCCCCTAATGTGCCTGGGGAAGGGGGCTGGTGTATGCAGGGTCTGAGAAAAGAGCCAGGAGCCTCTCCCCTACCAATGAAATTTCTGTTAAAACATCAGCAGGCTCATCAAGAAAGGGAAGCTACTTGTCACCACATTCAACAATTCTGTCTAAAAAGTTGCTCATCAACAATATGATGCTCGCAGCATGTGCTGGACACGTTAATGGCAAAGGCATGCATGCAGGTGTCAGCTTGAATAAGGCCTGTAAGATTAAACAATGCACAATTTTAATCAACAGGCAACTTGATTTAGGTATTCAGCCCCCTCCCCCTTAGTAATAATAATGTGCATATATGTCAAAATAGCAGACCATTCCTTCTAACAGTCAATGCAACAGTGCCACCTATGGGCCCTGAGACCGATGCACCTTTAGCAGGAACTGATTTTTCCACGCTACTATGTAGCTTGCCCCCCATCCTGCACTGAGGAAGCTCTCACGCGAATGAGGACGACTCTGGGGTCACCTGCCGGGGGAAGTAGCCCCCTCGCTATCATCAGAGCCCGGAGTGGCAAGGTGGTTTCACCGTCATCAAACAATATGATGGCACGACACGCGTGCAGGAACACATGGCCGGAGTGCACAGACAAAATGCAAATTTGGCGTTGAGAGACCCAAAATCAAGCTCTTCTGGGTTTGCACGCCCTAATCTATCTCTTTGCATTTGGAGATAATTCATGCTAATATTATGCTTTTGGCCTGGAGGCATTCTAGTCAGAGAGATTAGCTCTGCAAGTAGCTAGCCGGATATTTTATTTTTCCAGAAAGACAATTGTGAACATCTTGCTCTTGGCTTACAGTGTGTGTGTGTGCGCACATGTGCTGAGTGCTTTTATGTGCCTATATGTGCTTCAGAGACAAGGTGGGTGAGGTCATATCTTTTGTTGGACCAACGGCTGTTGGTGAGAACAATAAGTGTTCGAGCTGACACAGAGCTCTTCTTGAACATCTGTCTGACTGTGTGTGCAGATAGGTACATGGGTGCACGTTTTTTTATGCGTTCATGCTACTTTAGTGTCCTGGTGCATGATGTCTGGCTGCTGCTTTCATTGGTGCCTCTGTGCTTGCAGGTGTATGCTTCACCTGCTTGCTTTTGTGTGCCTACGTGCATAAGGGTATTCATATGTGTGGGAATGGATTTGTGTCCCTGGATTTTGTCTGTCTAGAGTTATGTATGAGTGAGCCCTCATGATAATGGGTCCCTCTACATGAGGTTATATGTGTGTGTGTGCCACTGATGTTGAAAAAAATACCACAGCAAACTTGCAAAGCAAAGTGAAGGTTTTGTTTTTATATTAGACACATGCAGGAAATAGAACACTAGTAAAAAGCCCAGAGCAAATGAAGTAAAAACACTGTCCCTTTTATATGAGGGAAATGCAGTCTGAACCTTGTTAGGCCTCATGCCTCCCCATGCTCCAGAAGATGGGAAATTCACTAATCAGAGAAGATAAACCCGAGGAGTGTTGCTAACAAGCCTTCAAACTGACAACAGGCTTTACAGGATTATGGCGTTGAAGGCCTTTTAAACTTTAGGGGTCGTTATCCTCACACACTTAAAAAAAATCCATCCAATGGGTGCACAGGCCTCGGATCTAATTAGGCAAACGACTGCGAAGGAGTATCTGATGTGACTCAACAGAGGACCGGTATAAGGCCATCGTGGTGTCTCCTCTAGGTGGCTGCTGCCTCTCCACAGGAACAACAGACCCTCTTCTGATTGTGTGGGCTTCAGAGAGCACCATAGGCCTGATTCAAAGCCCACTGACATTAACCAGGCCCTATATGTATCTTCCACAGGTCCAGTCATTGATTTGGGAGTGTGAGCACAGCCCGGACCTCACTGCACCTGTGGCTCTGTAGTAGTGCCATTTGGCTCTGCAGAGATGCAAATGAGGAACCAGCTCCTCAGGTTTCATTTTCGTTTCCAGCCATAGGAACCAAGCCACTTTCATTCTCAAGTTCAGGAATCTCCTCCTGCTATCCCCTGGAGTAGAGGCCTCTGGGAGTGTGTGATCCCCACCTTCTCCGCCTTCAACAGATCCATTCACTTCCGCCTTCCAATTTCCTCTGTTCCATTATTCCTCCCTCCTGAACCAGCTTTGCTTCCACGGATATTTCTTAAGTTCCCTTTGAACTTGTCTCAGATCCTGCAAGGCTAACTGCACCCTGGCACCTCTTAGCAGTTTCCAGCCAGGCTCTCATTACTGCTCTTTAATTAGAGAGGCTCTCAAGATGTAGCGCTGTGTGCTCGTCAAATCTGAAGTACCTCTTTTCTGTTTCTCATAGTTTTCATGCAGCTAATGCTCAGCCGGATGAAATAGATGAACTGGGAATTGGCCTTTCCCTTCTCATTCCTATCATGCTCACACACCCCCTCTCCTACCAATGCATACTCACCCCCATTTACAGTCCATACACCCCATTTACAGCCATGGACATAGTACAGATCCCTAGCAAAATAGGGTAAGGTCCTGATTTGCACTGGGCAGCTTACCCTTATGTCAAGCCAGGGTTAGTACCTCCAGTGCAAACAGCAGCTTTGCTTGTGGTCAAAATGGTGCCAGCTACACAGGTAGCTGGGGGCAAATACCCAGTGTAGATAAATCCACCCTCCCCTGAGTCTTGGTTTGACCTTGCCTATGTTAGGGCCCTATCCTGCTAGGTGCTGCTAATCACTTGCAACTCTAGCAGGAGTGGCAAATGCCCAGCATCTCTGAATCTATCCCTTGCTATTAAGTGGTGTTGAAGGTACCCTCTCAGGGATGCAAGATTTAGGGCGCAGCAACCCACATCTTGCTATATGAGTGCAAAGCACGGTGCACATTTATGGCACTGTATGAATGATTTTCAATCATAATGACCAATAACTGATAGCAGCCCAGAGCCATGACACAGTCCAATCCCACCTAACGCCAAGGCTCCCACTAGGTGTGGAATTCTGTCAGCTTTCATCAGCTTTCAGGGGGCTTGAGGTCACGCAGCACCCTCCAGGAGGCACTCAGTACACTTTGATGGATCAGGCCCTTAGTTAAAGTTACATTGGAAACATCCCTAGTAGAACCACTGATTGGCTGAATTATTGATAAGCAGCAACACGACAGCCATCGGTGACCACAAGGCAGCTATATCTTGATCCATGCTACTGAGGGAAGGAGAGGAAGGAACAGGCTGCTATTTGCTACCTCCTCTGTTTCTACGGGTGGGGACACAAGAAAACAAATAAAGCAGAACAAAAGCTACACAATAAAACCACCCCTTGATTTCTGTGTGCAATGTATTTCTTCATTTAGTACGAAGAGGAAACAAACTGAGCCACGCAAGAGCGGAGGTGTCATTCTGGAGAGATTTCAAACAGAAATGAAGAATTTGTATGATTAGTTGGAATTACACAGAGAGGCATAAACAACCCTGGCAAACTGGCTAGGGGCAAAAATAAATTCCAGTGCTTCACAGTGTCTGATGCTATTTTGTCTTTTGATGTTTGTTTTCTGCACCGTGCCAGCAATTTCTGTCATCTCTGGTGCGTTATGCCAAGTCTATTATGCGCGATGATTCCTGCTTTAAATATTTTTAGCTGCAGCGGATTTTTAATCATGGGGGGATTGTTTTCAGGAACGACTATTTTATGTGCATCCAAAAGCAAAGCTGAAGCTCTGATCCAGAAGCATTTGCAATCAGCTTGTAGCCAAGGGACAATGCAGGGGGATGGCGTACACTCAAAGGCCACTGAAGAAAAGGTTGTCTCATTTGGATTATGGTATGGTGGGGAGTCGACACTTTTTGGGAGGGGGAAGGGGTAGGGGGTCTTACAGGTGGGTGACCACCCGGAGGAGGTGCTGTAGTCACACGCACACCCGATACACACACCCAGCCAGCCCAAGTCCCCTTTAACCCTGAGCAATGGGGAGGAGCAGGGCTAAGGGGGGCCCTGGCTGGGGGCTCCTACTGTGCTCCAGGCTCCAGTTCCTAGTCCTGGCCATGCTGCAGAGGAACGTGACTTCCTCTTTCCCTGCACAGGTCGTTCCTGTGGCCAGGTGAGACCCACTTCCGGTGGCAGCGCAGAAGTCAGGGTGGCAAAACCATACCCTGCCACCTCACTTCTGTACTGCCTCTGCCTTCAGATCTGGGCTTCTGGCCAGCAGCCGCAACTCTCCAGCCACCCGTCTCTGAAGGCAGCGCCGCTGCCAGCAGCAGAGCAGAGGAAAGGGTGACAATCCTGTGACCCTCCTACAATAGCCCTGTGACACCCTCCACAGGCTCTTTTTGGGTCGGGACCCCAACAGTTACAACACCCTGAAATTTCAGATTTTAATATCTGAAACCATGACATTTAAGATTTTTTAAATCCAATAACCGTGAAATTTACCAAAATGGACTGAATTTGGTAGGGTCCTAGTCCTGTTGGAACTTCTGTGGCAGAGGAGGGAACTGAACCCCGATGGCCTGAGTTTTAGGCCAATGCTTAAAGCCTAAAACCATCCTTCCTTCCATTTAGGCTGGATATATAACCACATGCCCTTCCTTCACTCCCGTTGCTGCATTTCCTGGCCTGAATCAGGAAATGCATAATTCTATCCAAGCCATTTTGCCCCTCTCTCAGTTTTGATCCTTGTTGACAGGAGCACTGCCGTATCAGTTTGACTTCATTCCCAGTGGGGTCACTTCTGCAAGGGGCTGTCTTCCAGCACGATGCCACAAGCCATTTGGCACTGTGAACCCATCAGGTGATATCTGTAGGAGTCTCTCTCTCTGGTGGCTGCATGAGCAACAAACTCGTGATCCTACAATTCCGTCAGTGGTACTGATCAGCCAAAGCAGCATTTCCATAGTCACCCATCTCGGAATATCGTCTAATCTTTTCTAGCTATTTTCCAGGCACTGTCTAGTAAGCGACTGTGGTTTTAGCGCACTAGACAATTACAGTGATGGACAGGGCAATATTAGTTACGGTAAATTAGCTTTGGTAACACTCAGAGAGAAACAAGCACACAAACAGCCGCTGAAGGCTCTGCTGCTGCTCACTGACTATGTGAAGTCAAGATGGAACTTGAATTCCTTCTGCCCCGTATTCTAGCATGAGAGCTTTGTGTTGACTCAGGCAGCTGCAGGCACCTGCAGTGTTCAAACTGATCCAACAAGAGGCATTGTTCAGAGTGGAAATTTGTAATACAATCAATTTAGTAATTTCTGAAGAAAAGGATTTAAGAGCTGGAAGAGCAATTCAGTGTCTCTTTTCCAACAATAGGTGGGCGTTGGTTCATTCTAAGTCATTACAATGTATGCCAGTCAAAGGAAATACCGGTAAAAGACTATAATGAGGCATATTAACTTTATTTCAGTCTAGTCTTCATTAACCAGCTCTTTGACAGCTCAGAAGTGTACCTGCCTTAGGGACTTAGGAAGGGGAGGTGAATGAGATGAAGCGTTGATCCGTTGGAAGGCATCGGTTGCAATCAACTTTAGGCTACAACTGAAATGGATTTGGTGTGCTTTGACTACCTCTGGCAATTCTTGCTTAGGAGGGGTTCAGGATCAGAATAATAAAGGAACTGGTGCAGCACAGAATTCTGGTACCTTGGCATACACGAGGAAGGGTACAGAACTGGGATTGCTCTCGGTCAGCTTTAAGGTGCAACAGCAGAGGTCTAGGGAGAACACCTTGCACTGTGGTTCAGCCAGCTGGTGCATTCTTAGCCATCCAGCACTGTTTTAAATAGCACAGGGACCACGGAGCCAAAGCTAGTATATTTCATACTGAATGTTAAGTGCCAGACATAATCACATGTTTAAAAATCGAAGGGGCCTGTGTACATGTGACAAAATGTATGACTGCAATGAAAGCAGTGTCAAGAACATAATTCATAATTCAGTATTCATTAACCTCCTCACCTTCACGATGAGGCTAAACCACAGCAGGATTCAGTGATGGAGGACTAAGGTAATCCTAAAGAGATGGCAGGAGGCCGTTCTTAACCCTTTAAAGGGACACTGCTTTTAGTTCAGGCACAAAATACAAATTTAGTGTAAAAAAATTAAAATTAAAAATGAACCAAACGTAAACAGATCAAAGGGTTTTTCATTAAATTAAAATAAAATAAGAGGGTTTTTTTCCTGCTTAATTTTTTGTTTTAATAAAGATTTCTCTCTGATGCTGGAAATGCAAACAAATATCAAACAAGGACTACACTGTGTCTGTGAGGCCCTATTGCAATGGGGTCGGTCCTTAGGCACTATTGCAATAAACATAAACATAATAAATAAAATAATAATCAAACCAGATTAGGAGATAAAGCAGTGATCACGATTATTATTTATTTCCATTACTGTAGCACCTTGAACTCTAGTCATGGACCAGGACCCCATCGTGCTAGGCTCTGTACAAACACAGAACAAAAGGACAGTCCCTGCCCTCAAAGAACTCACAATCTGCTCTTATTTGGAGGGCTGTGCTGTTTGTGAATATTTGGGTGGTCACCAGATATTTGTGAAAATATTTATGAATCACAACAGTTTCAGAACATTTTAACATGAAGAATTCTTTGTCTGAAGATTCATAGCAGAAAGTGTATGATGTGGCAGAGTGTCATGTTTTGGAAACTGTTGTATCTAGTAGGAAATAGGCTAGAGAAAGACTAGGCAACTGACAGAATTTAGGAGTTCTATGAGTCTTTCATAGAAACCTGAAACTCCTTGCTTCCTTGAGAGTACTACACACTTTGTTATTCACTCTTCATTTTTCCTTCCATTTAAAACCATTCCAGTCATTCAGTTAGGAAACAGAAATAATTTTATGTGACTCAAAGGGCAAATCATACCCCACAAATAGCAAATACCAAAGAGCTGATGTAAAATTTGCTTGAAGAAAGAATTTAGTGAATACTTTTTAAGAGTGCAAGCTCAGAAGGATAAGCACGATCCAGCAGATTTCCAAGATCTCCAGAGAGATATAGTGTTGCCAACTCTCGCGATTACATCGCAAGTCTTCCGATATTTGCTGTTTTTCTTAAATCCACAATTGCTGGAGAGATGGGATTATGCAAGAATCTCAGCTCTTTTGTTTGTTTTAAAGTAACATTCTAGCCATCATGGTTGGGGAGAAATGAGACCTGAGTCTACCCTAAAGGCTCAGGAACCAGAAGTCATATAAAAACGAACCCATCCTTTAAAAAAAACAACAACAACAAAAAACAATTTTAATCACATGTGAATTTTAAGATAATGTAATATTTTTATGGGGATCCTAGTTGTGATTTTTGAATGCTTGAGGTTGGTAATCTGTATTTAAAAGCACAGGTCCTATTAAAAGTCAATATTATTTATGCTCCTAAATCCCTTAGGCATGTCTGAATGTCTTTGTGACTGCTGACATCTTAGTTAACCCTCAGGAATTTACCTGGGGACCTCGAAAGCTGAAAGCATAAACTTGAGCTAAACAGACAGGCCTTTTCGCTCGGCTGAAACAAACCCTAGCCTCTAAAATTCAGGTGCAGAATGGGAGGCGTAATGCACAGTGACCAGTGGGCTACATCTTCATGAGAGTTTGTATAGTCCCAACCACAATGGCCCTGTTTAGGGCCTCTGAATTCTACTGAGATACAAATCCTAAATAGTAATACTTATCAATAATGAATATATTGACAGAAATCAGGATTGGTTTGTGAACGATGTACAAACAGCAAAAATCAAAAAGGGACTAAATTAGCAATGAATATTATTCTCAGCTCTTATTGGAGCGCAGCACAAGTACTACATCAGCTTGCTCAAAGCATATTGTTGCAGATTATTTGTATGGAAAAGAGCACAGCAACAAGGAACCTGACGGTGATGGGTCTGCCCATAGCAAATGGCCCAGCTGCATGTTTTTGCACAACCAAAGCTCGTGATTGTTTTTGGAAGGAGCAGGCAGCAACAACAAAAGAGCTTCGCAAACCTATGGCAAACACAGGTAATTAACAGACAATCATAAAATGTGAGTGCTGTTGGGAACCTTGAAGGTCTTGTACCCTGTTTGTAAGATAGGATACTTTTTACAGGAAGACTTTGTGCAGCTTCTTTCATTTATCATCTGTACACTCTAACCGCCTGCACACTGTGCAATGTCATACACCAGACAAAGCTATGTACCAGAGGGGGAATGTTAATATTTTATTTTTCACAAGCTCATATTAGCTTGATTCTGCTTATAAGGTGAGCCCAGGGGCACTCAGTCAGCAGCAAGAGATAGAATGTACACTGTAGCTGATATGGTCTTGATTCTACATTCCCATAGTTAATGTTAATAGATAGACCCTACAGGAATCCTAGTTACTGGGCCAGATCCTCAGCAAGTGTAAACTGGTGAAGCTCCTGTAAAGTCAACACAGCTATGCCAATTTATACCAGCTGAGGATTTAGCTCAGCCTCTGCACTTAGCAATATCTGAAGAAGGAATTAAAGATTCAGATTCTCTTCTTGGAGTTTGTGCTACAGGCCTCACACAATAATGATTTTTGGTTATTGCAGACCAAACCTGAAGTTGGATTTGAATCAGGGACCTAGGGGTGAAACCAGGGACGTTTTCTGTAGATCAAGCTGTGCTCAGAGTTGCCCAGATAAAATACCATTTGCGCAGAATTCCTTTAATCTGTGCCTGAGGTGCCTTTCCTCTCATTTTCAGTTTCCTGGTAGAAACCACAGTCATATCGCCTTCAGAGTGAAGAACTCTAGATGGATTTTAGAAAGGGCCGGATCACTTTATGAGGATAGCATTCACAGTCAAGGACAACTAAATCTCATGCTTCAGGGCTTATAACTGGTCACTGTATGGGTCAGTGCATGTAAAAAGGGCATGGTCACCTCCCTGGCACCCCTTTGCAGCTGAGTATGGCTTGAGTAGCGGATAATCAGCCCTAGGTCTCCTGGATTGAGGAGTTTCTTCTCTAAAAGTCCCTGGCTGGGGTAGGCAGGGAAACCCAGGACCTCCCACAACACCGGGTTCCAGCTCAGGGCCCTTGTTTGGAATAGCTAGAACCAGTCTCTCTCAGTCCCAGCTGTTCGCTCAGCTACTTCTTGCCTCTACAGGTTTCCCCAGACTTCTGCTCTGTTTTCCCCTTTTTAGAGTGCCAGTCTGCTGGGGGGGGGGGGGGGGCGCGGGGGGTCTACTGTCTCTGCAATCCCTCTGGCAGTTTCCTTTCTCTGCAAGAATTTGTCCTCCAATTAAGGTTCTTTACCTTTTATCATGCCCAGATGCTTCCCTGCCTAATTAACTGCCTTCCAGTTACTCAGTGAGTTAACTACACCAAGGTGAAATTGGGTCCCCCGTGTAGAGCCAATCAAGGGTAGGCTGGGCCCCTGACCCCTTCTGAGGACCAGCTACCCTTTGACAGTGCATTATTGCAAAACTGGCCTATTGTGGATTTCTTACATTGCTCAGAAGCATCAGGTATTGGTCACTGGCCTCTCACACGGTACCACACCAGATAGACCAGTGCCCTGTGGCAGATTCTGTGCTGCCTGAGCTTACATGTCGAACGTGTCACAGACAAAGAGCTTGTAGAAGCAACCCAAATTAAGAGCTAGATTGCAAGTTTAGGCACAGCCTTGAGCAAGTGCTAGTGAATAATGTATACGAGCCCAAAGCAGCCCTGGAAGGCACTGGGACAGATTTTGAAAGATAGTTAGATGCTGTCAGAGGATGGCAATGACCTGTGTGCCCCTCACAGCCATTGGGCACACCTGTAAGCAGTCCCTGCCTCAATTTCCCCCTTCAAGGACCTTCTTCAATAATTCACAAACCCTTTTTGTCTATTCATACTCTCTCTCAGGTTCTGATTTATCAAATTATCCAACCTTCAAAATAAAGATCTCAAGTCCCTCCATCTCCCTACTTATCAGGTCACTCCCAAGTTCCTGCTTTCACCACTACAGCCTAATCACTCCCAGCAATTCTCTTCACTGCCACGTACAACTTCCTGGGGGAGCCCCCATTCTGCTGCTCTTTATAGTGAAACCAGATGATCCCTGCTCAGGTGTGCCTCCTTAGTGACTGGGGGTGGCTGGTCCCAGGCCTCTAGCTCTTAAAGTGGCAAACCACCCTCTTACAGGCACCTAACTCCCATCGGTTTCAATGGGAGTCAAGTGCCTGAATACCTAAATATCTGGCCCATGGTGCCTAAACACACAATTCCTCCTCTGCTCCCACCTTGCTCCCACAGGATAATAATTTATTGTTGGCCTGTATCAGCAGCGAATTACTACCCCTTCCTGGCACAGGCTCAGGGTAGGAGGATTGATAGCTCCAAGTTTCTGCACATTCCTCACCACCCTTCCCATCCACCTGCACCCAGGAGACAGTAACTTCACTTACTCCTACAGGCCTGGAGATCTAGGTGAGGATGTAAAGGGAGGTTCTTACTCCCTTCAGCAGATGTGTAGCCCAACACCACTAGCCCTAGACAGTGAGAGAAGATGAAATGGTCCTTTGAACTAGAGTGAGCACTTTAGCCTGAGAATATCATCCTTCTGGATCAGTAAATGTGTCAGATCCCCATCCTGGAGGCAGCCTCCATGTCCACTGGCTCACACCAGAAATGTGCTTGAAAATTAAAAGCCATAAAAAAGGGGGTGGGGGAAGTTCTCTGAGAATCACATCAGTGAGTCAGAGCCTTGCCCATAAAGAGGATGGATCTTAGGTGGCATCTGGAGTGTAATCTTCAATGGCTCTGCTGTTCAATGGTAAGTGACTGGCAGATAAGATCAAGGCTTTAACAAAATGAGGATCTTACCTATCAAGGAAGCTGACTGTGCATTCTGCCTTTGTAAGGGGAAGGGGAGAAGCTGGCATGTTGTTGCTCTCGCCCCCGTCTGCCTATGTCTTCTGGCTCGGAGGATTTGGGTGGGGTAGAGCTCTCACCATCTCAGGCTGGAAGGGTTTTTTAGGTGGGGGGGGGGGGAGGGGAATTTATAGCTAGCAGGCGATAAGGGAGTTAAAATAAATAAAGAAGAGATTTAGATTGAAATCTTCTGAAAAGCATGAGATTGAATTCTCCCCAACCTGACTGCGCTGGCTCTAGCCATGCTTGTCCCTACAGCCTTCCCCAGCCCCAGCCTCAAGGGCATTTAACTTGATAGAAAATGGTTCCTGGTGTGTTCGCTAGAATTACACAACAGATTGCCATACAGGAGGTGCTAGCTGCCCTGTTCTAGCTGCTGTTTACACGCTACCCTTCTGAGCCCCAACAGTCATTAACGAAGACATCCACATAACAACCACAGGAACCTGGGAATCTCTTCTCTATTTATCCTCACAATGCCCCGGTGAGTGAGAGGAGTGTCGCTATCATTTGACAGACCGGGAAAATGAGGCACATCGAGATTTATCAAGGTCACCCCACAAGATTTGAAGCCAGATCTCCTGATTTCTAGTCCAGTGCTATACCTTCAAGCTCATCCTTCTTACTGGCTAGATTGAAAAAGAAGGAAAAGTGGTCACCAACCACAGACAGTGAGTTTAATTAGCAGTTGGGACTAATTAACCCAGAGCTATTGGTATTTACCTGTCCAATGCAATGGGGTCTGGTCAGTACCTTCTCTGAGCCCATAGGTACAGTGATTGGCATGGTCTACTTGGAGATTTCCTTTGGCCCAGGTGTCCATGAATATTCTGTTTCACTCAATGAGAATAATGTTTTAAAGTGTGTTGGATGAAGGGATTAGCAATGCGGCACTAAGCCTTTCCCAGTTCAAATTCCACCCAGGTCAAAAAGCTGCTACTGTCTGGCTACTTGGCAGCCTATATGAAATAAATTTGTCCAGTACCTGTTGAACAGGAGGAAGGCCTTACTCTCATGGGAACAGAACAGCAAACAGCTATTTGCAGTGCCATGGTCACAAAACATGCTTGGGGAGGGCCATACGCTGCCACAGATGGTGCTCTGCAGTGGTATGAAGGATGCCCACGGACCTTACAGACACTGGGGTATGCTTACCTCCAAAACCACACTATTATAAGTGGTAAGAATGGGGGCCCTCATCAGGAGTCTGCACGGAGAGGCCAAGGACTGAATCAGCAAGAAGGCCCAAATCATCTCCTGCACCTAGGAGCAGCGACCCTCCCGATGAAGAATGTGGTGCACTGTGTGGGATGAACAAGCTGTGCCTGTCCTTTGGCCAGTAGAACTAAAGTCCCTTTGGGCTCTGCTGGCTCCCGTCAACATAGGGTGCCCCCCAACCAGTCCTGCAAATCAGAGGTGCTGAAGTTCCCTGCCTATCCAAACTGAGATCATCCTTGCTTAGCAAAGTAACAAGGGAGTTCTCCTCATTGTTTTCTCATGAGCTGTTTTGGGACGGGGATCCAATAGTGAAGTTTCCCACCATGCATCATGCTGCTTGATGGCTGAATGGAACACGTATATCGTTCTTAGAGGAGGATTTCCTCTGTCCATGTTTCCATCTGCCTCATGGACAGACCAAGTCCACTTCCCATCAGCTGCTATCCAGCCTGCTAGTGCGCTAAGCCACAGAGCCCTCTTATCCTCTGGCATTTTAGTGTAATTAAAATGATAATTATTCCCAGTCCAGAGCATTTCACTTACTTGTGGACCGTGGGAGTATTAACGTTGATTAAACACATATGCTGCCGTTAGATAGCTCCTCCAATCACATATGGAGTGATAAAGGGCTAGCCAAAGGAGGACAAAATATTACATGATACTGTACTAATGCAGCAAAACGCTGAGCCTGTAGCAGAGGGGGGACGAGCTTTATTTCTACAAGGGACTTCTCTGACAAAAGATAGAGCTGTAGACCAGAAGCCTAAAGAGGGTCTTTATGAGAAAGAAGTGGGCTAAAATGTCTCACGTATCGCCTATTCAAGACAAGCATCCTCACCCTTATAATTAATGGACCGAGAATGGAATGCAAGTGCTTTGGGTTCAAAGGATGACTGTACAAGCATTTTGCTTGGGCTCAGTTTGCAAGGGCTTTGCACACTGTTTTTATTTTGAGTCTGAATAAACCCCAAACTCAAAGAGACATGTAGCCAAATCTAATCAATTTTTGGCATACATACATACACCTCTATATTGCTATATATCTAGGTTCTTATATTGGTGTATATATAGTACCTGAGCATATCCAATTTCATCTGGTTTCACACCCGAACTAGGAGTGGGACCAGGAACTTGGGGGGTGCATTTGCAAACCCCAATTGGAGGAGTTCTGGTTCAGCGAACTCTCACCCTGGTTCAGATCCAGGCACCATTTCCTCAGAATCACCAAAGATGAGAGGGTGAATTTGCCAATTTCAGTTTATGAAACTCACTGAGCCTTCCAGCTCGCCTGGTCTGGGTTGTACTGAAATCCAGAACAGCTACATTTCACCCAGTTCGGCATTGCACTGTGAACATTTCACTCTGCTCTAAGAGCTGTAGGCTCTAAACCAAAGATACCGAGTGTGCGATGGGATATACAAACCCCACACTGGGATGGAAAGGGTTAAAGGACTATCCTGGGCCCAGCTAGCCCCACCACTCCCGCTTTGCAGAGCATATGTCAATTGGATACAGGGTTGAAAAGGGCAAGCTACCCAGCTCAGAAGGGGAAGACTAGGAAGGAGTGCAGGCCTATCCTGAAGGCTCCTGCCAAAAGGGGCTGGAGAAGCCTCCCTGAAGGAACAGTACTGTATGTGGAGCCCAGCTTGGGCTGACAGTTTGGTTTCATTTTTAATTTCTCCTTCTCTGGGACCAGAAACTGTAGGAAGAAAGCAATGGCAGGAAGCGACCCAGGGAAGGCAGCTCAGAGAGCCCCTCCTGGAGGCCAAATGCTGCTGACCTTCCTAGGGACCTGGGTCAGAGCCAGGTGGAGTGGGTGGGCCCAAGCTCCCCTACCACTGCCCCACGACCAAGTGGATGCTAACTGCTAGGCCCCTTGGACCACTGAGGACCCCAGTCCTGAGAGCAACAACTGTATGGGGAAAAAAAAAAATCACACTGCCACCTAAGAGTAAACAAGAGTCACATTCCCCACAGATGAGACAGTTGTCAATTACAAATACCTCTGAGAAGCTGAGCAGAGAAGCAAAGGAGTGAAAATCATGGTCGAGGGAGCTTGAAGAAAGATGCATGCACCAATGGAGACAAGTTCTTTTGGCAAAAGCACTAGCTGTCAGGAGACTTGGGTTCAAATCACACTTCTGCCACAGATCACTTTGGGCAAGTCACTTAACTTTTTTGGGCTTCAGCTTTCATCTGTAAAACATGAATAATTATCCTTCCTTTGTCTGTCTTGTCTATTTAGATTGAAAGCCTTATAGAGAAGAGGCTCTCTCTCGCTATGTGTTTGACAGTGCATAGAACAATAGGGCTCCTCTCAGTTGAGGTCTCTAGGTACGAATATAATAAAAATAAAAACAAATGGATAATTGTTGCTAACTCAGGGCTGAGGCACATTGGGGAGAGAAGTGTAGAGATGATGTCTGTGGATAAACAGAGGCCTCTAGTTTCCAGGGCTTTTCAAAGGATCTCCTTTCATTAATACAAAATTCACTTACAGGGGCGGAGGGGAGAGAAATAGAAAGCAAAGCTATTTCCTAGATCTTGTGGACAAACTGCTGAAGTTGGCCATCTTTCTCACTACAAACAAACATTTCTTTATGTACCTTGAAAGCACTAGTTGGACTGTGAGGCGAAGGAGGACAGAAATAGCACTTGCTTTACCAATGTAATTGCCTATATTCCATCTGGGGGGAAAAGTGTGAGTTTTCTCATTTGCAGAAGTCACAATCTGAAAGGCTTTAAAATGTACTTTTTTTTTTGCCATTGGAAAAAGTGCTGAGGTAGCTTTTTTCCCTCCACCGGTAAACAGGATGTTTTTTTATCATTATTTTAGGTACATTGCAACAATTTAAAAAGGAGAGCGAGAGGATGACAAAAGCGCCACACAGTGAATTTCCCCTTCATGTACCAGAATAAAAAAATAGAAACATGGTAGCATAGGATGAAGCCCTTGATCACAGTGGAAAGTTTGGGGAAGCTGTAGAAACAGAGACAGATTTTTAAATAACGGAGAGCGAGCTGAAAATAAAATGATGTGCACTTTTCTCAGTGCTGGTGCCAATTGCTGTCCCAGTTATTCCACCTGGAGTACCACCTCTGAATATTTGCACTATGGAAGCCTTGTGGATAAGGCACTAGACTAACTGCAGGAAGAGCTGGGTTCAGTTCCCAGCTTTACCACGCACTCCCTGCATGATCTTAGGCAAGTCACAATGTCTCTGTGCCTCAGTTCCCCATCTGTAAGATTGATTCTGCCTTGTCTATTTAAACTGAAAGTCTTTGGAGGCAAGGACTGTCTCTTACTCTGCATATGTAAAGCACCTACCACAATGGGGCCCTGATCTTCATTGGGGCCGGCAGCTGCTACAGTAATACAAATAATAGTAATTCATAACATTCTCTACATGGTTCCCCTCTGCAAGATACTTACTGTCCCTGGACAACAAAACCACATGGTGACATAGCCAGGGAACTCAGGAAGGCGGTCTACAATACTAAGCAACAAGTGAGCAGGGGTTTCAAGGTCCACCCTGAAGTTTGGATGGACACCCAAACCCAAGACTCTGAGGTTTGGGTCCAATTTTACAGCCCTTACTTGCACCAGCAGACAAATTGGGCTCAATGAGGTTACACACATGAGTAAGGGGTGTAGGATGCTGCCACTTTGGGGGTTTGTCTATCACTGAGTATAAGTTAGATTTCGTGCCCCTCTGAGATGGGCCCTTCCAGGGGGAGTGGAAAAGGCTTTGAACCATCCATCTTGCTCTGGTATGTGCGTGGATGATGAGTGGACCTTATCCTAGTAAATCCACCACGGCATTCATCACCCACTGTGCCACCAACTGTCCCTTTAATGAAAGAAACACAGACAGATGAGAGGGCTCGACAGACAAATGGACAAAAGACTGACCGACGGATGGACTACTGAGTCCTGCAGGCTCTCAGTGTCATAATTAATGGAACTCTGAAACTAATTGAACTAATTTCCCTCTATATGTAACTGCTACACATTTTATTCCATTTGTGTGTTTATTTTGGTCTCGGTGGGGTCTGTGTGCCACCGCAGATAACATGGTCAACTCAAGAGCAGCACCGATACAGACAGACATGGGCTTTTGCAGGATCTCAACACAGTAGGGACCAGAAATCACAGAGGAGAGAGAGAGAGAGAGAGATTTTTAACAGGTTCAGTATGGTGCACAGAGGATAAAACAGTGAAAAGTCCATGACACAGGGTTGTGAAAGGACGCTGGCCAGATAAGAAGACTTTGCAGCTATATAATACTGCTAACACCTGTACTTTTCGGGGACCTGATCCAAATACCATTGAAATCAATGGAAAGATTACGGTGGGTATTGGATCAGACCCACATTCAAACAGTCATCTATAATGATGATAATGCTCAGCACTTTTATAACACTGCTCATCTGTAGATCTCAAAGCACTTGACAAAGGCAGGTACTTCTTAGAGATGGTTGAAAAATATTGGAAGGGGTTTTCCACTGAAAATGTTGATTTTTTTTTAAATGAAAACTTTTTTGGGGGGGGGGGGTAAAGTGAAAAACTGAAAATTTGTGGCTGAAAACTGCCAAACCCTGATTTTTTTCCAGATTTCAGCTAAAATTTTTGGTTTTCAGTTTTCTGATGAAAAATAGAAAATTTAGAGGAAAGCTGATACTCCCCACAAACATTTGCATTTAGTTGAAAACCCAATTTTCCATGGGGGAAAAAAATTGTGAATGAAAATGTTCAACCAGCTCTAGTACTCATTATTAGCCTCAGTTTGCATACGGGGAAACAGAGGCACAGTTACTTTAAGGGACATGCCCATTGTAATGTATTGGTATTTTAACTTCCAGACCATTCTTTCAAAGGGCACTGAGAATATCCTTGCCATTCCCACACTGCTGAGCCCTGGAAATTGTCCTACTTAGCATGAGAAGTTAGGCTTCATCCACTCAAAAGCTCCTTGTCCTGTTCCTAACAGCCCCAGAAGATTTCTGGAAACTCTGACAATGATTTATGGATGTCACTCTGCTGACAATGGAATAAGAACATTCAAGTTGGTGTGTCATTGCTGGCATGTCATTGTGAATTCAAGGTGCAGGCAGAAGTGATTATGTCATTAGCACGAAAACCCTGAAGCCATAAGGAATGGGGGCGATACACATTTATTATTTACTTATTTCAACGTATACGTACTGCATGCTCTGGAGACAGCTACATATTTAAAATATACAATACAAAAATAATGTCAAGGAAATACATAATATAATGGACGCCCTACACAACAAGATATCTATTTACCTATCCCAGTACTGTTGTGTTTGGCCACTTTGTTTTTTCATCCTTAAAGAACAAACCACAATCCTCCACATATCATCACCCACCTCTTAACCCCAATTGTCCAGGAAAACAAGACATATGTGGAAGTTTCTTATATTTGTGCTCTGGCAGACTAAAAAGAGGAAGCAAGTTCCGGAATGAGAGACCCTTTAAAATTTTAATTATTATTATTATTATTTGTATTACTGCAGAGTCTAGGAGCC
Source organism: Natator depressus (assembly GCF_965152275.1). NCBI lineage: Eukaryota > Metazoa > Chordata > Testudines > Cheloniidae > Natator > Natator depressus. Next base: position 4,202,136 of record NC_134259.1, read on the forward strand.
CTAGTTGACCCGATGGTGTGAGGCACTGTACAAACACAACAAAGCGATGTCCCCTACACCAAGGAGCTTAAAATATTCTGTCATCAGCACCCTACCATTTAAAGTGAGAAGGAGACCCGGCTCAAGCCCCTCCGCTGGTTGCAACTGCAGTGGTGTCACACACACACACACAGAAAGGAGGTCTCTCGTGGAGCCAGATCCACAAACCACTTAGGGCTTTATATACATTATACATCTGTCCGTGTGGTAGAGGCTTTGTGATCAAAGAAAGAGTAAATCCTGTCACCACTCTGCTGAGAGGTAGCAGATCTCGGGCCCTGGCAGGTTAGCTTTCAGTTGGAGAAGAAATCAGGGACACAAGTCTGAGTATATTCTTAGCGCAATGTGATTATTTTTACACTGTCTACACCAGTCCTGGCACTCAGGCAATGCTTCAGGATCTCAGTCCAACACCAATGTCCAGTTCCCAGGGTGTAATTCAGCCTCACACATTGACGCTAGCTAGAGAAATTAAGGCAGAGAGCAAACTCCCTTGCTGCTTTCCACAGGTCCCGCAAAGAAACCCCATAAAAAAACCCCACAACACAGCATTTCTTCCAAGACTAATGTGCTTGCACGCCAAGAGAGCTTATCAGATGATGTGTACAAGCGCCATCTGGTGACCCCTGCCATAACAATATCAGCAGAGTCTTCCGGGTGGAATGACTTGCAGAGATGTGCCCTTTGCTTTTATTGGGGAAAGCGGAAATTCATTATCATGCAGGAGGGGTGAACTCAACAGAGCATTGACACTGAGCGCCAAACCAAACAAGTAGTGACACAAGACACTGGGGCAGTAGGGGCATTCAGATATTATACCCTAGCAAAAAGCAATGATAGGAAACCTACCCTGTCCACAACCCTGTAGAAGCTGGCTTTTTCTTCTCTCGGGTGGAGTAATTTCAGGTCAGCTCCCTCTGAGAGTTCCCCACTGAAGACTACTGCTGCCCTTATCAGTGTTAATACATACTGACAGTCTGGAGAATTTGCCCCCTCATTTAACTCGACAGAAAATATTATTCTGCTGTCAGCATTGTCCGGGAGCTCATGAAGGCAATGAACTATGGCTATACGTTCACCTGTCACATCCCAAGGGATGGGGATGGTTGGAGAGGCTCAGGTTAGGTTGCTGCGTGTTTGTGTGAGTGCATAAGAGAGGGAGAGAAAGAGAGAGAAATGATACATACTCCTTTCCCTCAGTCTATTTTAGAGTGCATCTGGAATAAAAGTTACATAAGGAGCTGTTGTATCACTGCCTGGCCGGCACATAATAGGATAGTGAATGGAAGTCAAATGGGCTTCGAAGACCACCCCATCAAAATGTAACAAGGTTACTAAGAAAATCTGCCCAGCAGAGAGCTGTTTAAAAATATCTTTCATGAAAAGATATGTGGGATTTGTTGAAAATGAAAATGTGTTGTCAGTGAAAGAATCAGGTTTTTTTCATATCAGTAACATATGGTTTCAAATGGAAAGTTTTCAGTTTTAAACTGAAAATATTTGGTTGATGAAAACCAAAAAAAAAAAGAAGGCTTATTTCTACTTATTTATATTTTTCACAAAAACCTAAACTTTTTTTTTTGCAGGAAAACAAAAATTCTCAACCAACTCTGCCACAGATTGTCACAAGCTCCCAGAAGAGAAACCTCTCCACAGAATCAGGAGGACAACCGAAGGATGGATGAAATCTAAAATGTGGGTCAAGCAGAGAAAGGAGGAGCAGCCTCAGAGAACTAGAATTCAGAGAACTCCCGACTCTTCCTTAAACACAACAGTAAATTCAGGTTTATCTTCCCACCTGTGTTTAAAATCACCCTATGACATTATTAACTGGTGGGAGGCAGGAAGAAACCATCACTATATAGTTTAGTTCATAATTGCACACTAGGGATTTTCATTTAGCATCTTCTGAAGCAGCTGATACTGGCCACTACTGGAGATGCAATACAGGATTAGATGGATTCCTTGCTTGATCCAGCATGGAAATTCCTGTGGTCTCCTCCAGTCTGACAAACTAAGCATGGTTGGTTGGGTCAGTGATCTCACTGTAGGAATTTTTGCTGATGAGTCAGTAGGTGCAAATCCTGCTCCAGCAGACCTTATAGAGCTTGGTGCCATGGGAGTGCAAAAATATGGAGGGGTCATTAGGAGTAGAAGGGGAGCCCACTTTGGGTAGTGTTTGGGGTCCCATCTGAAGATCACCATGCTCCTGAAGAGGTGGAACTCTTCCTTCTGACTGGGAAGGAATCAGGAAAGGCTATGAGTAGCCGAAAGGGCTTAGAGATGGCTGCCTGGTGGAGCAGACCTCTGTGTGTGCTGGCTGAGGCTTTCAAGAACCTCAAGGAGCCTGTGAGGGTTGACTTTGGTTACTCTGTTTGTGCTTTTATCCTGGTTACCCTAAGGGTATTTCATGTCAGCTTTGTCCAAGGCGAATCTCCAAAGACATGATCTGCTTGTGATACCTGGGGGTATCTTCAGAGAAGGTCCCTGATTTGTCATGGATGCCCAGGTGTTCAGGAGAGCATCCTGGATGGAAGACAGTTGGTATCCCTGTGGTGATGTACACCAACTCGACTGGAATCTACTGTGCTAATGCTACATGTCCACACAAACACTGACAAGTGGCATTAATGGCTTCCATTACAAAGGAGGAAGGTAGTTCTAGGCACAAGGTAAAACACATACACTGTAACCAACCACTGAGTCACCTGCGGCCTGCAACGTGTGCCTGATTAAATGTGAAACAAGGCCAGAGGAGTAGCTGCTGCACACCGTGTTGTATTAGGTTGATTGGAAGGAGACAGCTGGACCCCAGGGAGAAGCAGATAACTGCTTTACCCTGGCCTGGCATTTAGCAGTTCCTCAGAGCCCTAAGAAACTTGGAGGGGAAAAAAGGAGAGAGATCCATGAATACTTAATTGCTATCTACAGTGTTTTACTGAGGCTTTTTTTTTTTGGGGGGGGGCGATCTCTGTCCATCAAATCACCTTTCAAGTGAGCAACAGAACAGTGGCTGTGGTTTCAGTCCAGACTGGGCCCAATACTATAATAAACACAAATATCTTCAGCCCTCTGATTGCATCTAGTGCAGATGCCACATGAACCCTAATTGTTTCCCTGTGCAGCATTACTGGATATCAGGGACAGACTGGCCAGCATGTTTGGCATCCACCTGACTAAGCGACTGCTCTGCCTGTTACTCTCCAGCACTCTGTTTGCCAGTAACATCACAGGAAGGCAGATGATTGCAGCCCTGCAAGATGGTCACAGCAAACCATGTGAAACTCACATGGTTTTGCAATCGACTCAGCCTACGTTCAGGGAAGGCTTCTTCAGTCTTTTAGTCTGTCCATGTTCCTGCATGACCCCTACCTCCATAGTGGAGGCCTATACTGCAGCTGGAAGCGTGCCTCCTGGCATGGGTAGGAAGACTCATGCTAGCTGTGCTTGAAGAAGAGCACTAAAAAGAGCAATATGGGCATTGTGGCATGGGTGGCAGCTCAGGTTAGCTGCCCGTGTCCAAGCCCATCTGAGCTCAGGTGCATTTCCAGAGCTGTGGATGAGGAGCTCAGGCCTGGAACAGCAGAGAGGAGTGAAAGTCAGGACTGAGGTGATGAAGGATCCCAATACTGAAACAGCAGGAGGCTGAGGGTGAGATGCAGTGGCTTTCAACCTGTGATCTGTGGACCCCTGGGGGTCCGCACACTCTGTCTAAGATTTCCAAAGGGGTCTGCAGCTCCATTTGAAATGTTTAGGGGTCTGCAAATGAAAAAAAATGTTGAAACCCACTGTGTTGGAGCTATCCAGAATGGCAGGACGCTACGTTAGATTAAGAGACCCACTGTCCCATTATATGATAGCCTTAAAGACAGCCTTTGGGATCACATTGTCTCCTCACTCCCCCAGAATCACTACCCAGTGGGATATTTCCAGCATTCAATGGGCAGAATCCTTGCAGATAATGTCCCCTGGATGTTGCACAGAACAGCCACAGAGGAAGGAAGGAAGGAGGACAAAGGAACAAGAAAAGGAATCTATCTATCTATCTATCTGGCGCCCAGCACTGTGCTATTTAAAGGGGACTGGGAGCTCATTCAGATGAGCTAGGACAGAGTGAAATTAATGATGGGGAAGGCTGCAGTGATCTTAATGCTACATGATGGACTGTAAATGAGAGAGGTGTCTTTCTGTCTCAGCTGAGTGAGGAAGGCAGTTCTTTCCCCTTCCCTGAATAAGCCCATCTGCAACACTTCCAATTTGAATCCAAATAATCGTTGAGGTTTGGGATTCCGTGGCAAACTAGCTCTGAGTCTCTAATCCCACCACCTGATGTCAGGGGGTGTTGGGATTTGGAGCTAATTAATTCAGCCACCTGCAATTTTCACTCAGATGTGCTGCCTGTTTCTTTCCTTCTTTGACATATAACATTGTTTCAAAGACTGCAGACAACAATACTGGCTCAGCTCCTCCTCCCCCTGCACAACTTCGCAATCCACCCCTCCACTACTCTCTCTCTTCATCTCTCTCTTGCTTCCTTCCCCTCCCTCCCTCTCTTCTTTGCTGCCATATCCATTTTCTAGATTCTTATCCAAAAATGCATCTGACGTTGGGTAATTTGTTTGGCTTTGTGGAAACAGAACCTTCGTGCTCCCTTTGATGCCTTCTGCAGAGTGACGTTCTCAGCATCTGTCCCACTCTCTTTGGCAGGTTTCATCTAAGCAGGAGAGGTTTGGCACTGACTATTCCTGCTGGGCCAAGGCATCAGGTGATAAATATTGCAAGTTCTAGGAGACCCAGGAGTCTTGTCCTGATTTCTTTCCCCTGGCGATGAAGGGAGGGGAGAGAGAAACAAAAAGATAATTAGCTTGGAGTGTTCAGAGATGACATGGAAAAACTTGGTTCATTCCCTTTCAGCACAGAATGAAAGTTTGGGTATGAACTATGTCAACTGCAAGCTTTTGGGAGTAGTGAACTTATCATCTTACTTGTCTTGTCACTCTTTTGCTCCTATATAAATAATATATCATAATAACTATAGCTGGATTCACTTTCTCCACATTTGTGTAGGCCAGATTTATTGTTATTTTGGAAGTGCCAACTAAATTTTGGGGTCCTTTGCACTGTGCAATATGCACACAAATAGTAGAAGACAGTTCTTGCCCTCAAGAGTTCACAATCTGAGCCCTAGTTCTGCAATGAGCTCCACACAGGCTGAGCCCTATACTGGTGCAGAAACATAATGACTGCCTTGGGGGGAAGGGGACTAGCTGCAGGGATCTGCCCACACAGAGATTAATGTAGGAGTAAGGCCTTAGTTTAGGATCAGAGGCAACAGGCCAGTGTGAGGAGGGGCAGAAAAGGACAGAGCAGCAGTGACAGAGGTGTGTTATTGAGTAGACTACCTGCATGCATTCATAGCTGTAAGGAGCAGATTAGCAGCTGTCATCACAGCTCATCACCTGATGAGCTGGTTCTTGGGTTTCCGCCTATGCCGGTCTGTTTGAATTTCAGAAGAACCCAGAATCTCCACTGAGTTTCCCCTGGTTTCAAGAATGAAGCAAAACTTCACATGTTGCGCAATTTCTTTGCGCAACCATAAATTGACTCCAGGTTTTCTTGAAAGTGGTATAAGGTTCAACTGAAAGGTTTGTGGCTGGTCAGAAAGCTTTTGACCACCAATGTCTGAATGCCAGGAGTATCCCACACTTACTGAGTGTGGTTCTCGGACAGCCTCTGGTGACTAGCCCACACGGAGGTTGATGAGTCTGCTTCAGCTCTTGCTGACAAAAAGGAGCCTTTTAACTCAGGTAGCAGAGTTTAGGCTTTTAGATCCAGAGTTCTGGGGTTCAATCCCCACTGCCAACAACCCACTCATGCATGTCCCATTACAAAAGCAATTAAACTGAGAGACGACACTCAACAAAACCCATAAACCCAGGAACATTTTGCTCAGTTTGGGATTCTCTGGCAAATATTTCATACTGTTACCGTCAAAACTAGACTGCTAGTTACTTTCAGTTGTAGGAAATGCCTTCTTCTTTCTCTGCTGGGTCAGTGAGTGATACATTACATTTGTCTATCTCACAAAGCGATGTAACATAAATAGTGTTTCATTATTCGCAGCTGTTAGTCATTATTGCCATCAGTACTAAGGCCTGCCATGGGAATTTAGGCAAAATTCTTTGGCAATGGTCTTGCCACAATGGTAAGTAACTTGGGTTGCTGCTGTTTTCCTGACAGAAGTATTTCTTTGGAAGCTACAGGAAGGTCAACAATGTTTTGGCTGAAGGTCAAGGGACACCTGCAATGATGGCTACAAACAGCCCAGAAGAACCCAACGGATCAAGGGTTGTTGCTGTTTGAAAGAGATAAAGTTATAACTACTTAATGTGACTGGAAGTGAAATTAGAATGATCACATAATCTCATTAGCCTCTGACTACCAGTCCAGCATGGGAATATGAATCTTAATTGGTATTTTCTTATCAATACACCAAAGTTAGTGGGATTAGGGATAAGACTCTTAATACAACCTGGATTTTTGGAAGATGCTTCTGATTTTATTGTGATCAGGAAATACAGCCAGTGCAGAGATAAATGGCACAGGGAGAAGGTTCATTTATGATAGGAACAAGAACTTGAGTTTGCAAGGTATTGGAATATATAAACAGTCACATCTGCACAGCTCTCTAGCTCACACACAAAAAATACACAGTCTGTGCAAAGAAAGCCCAAGAAATCAGCAGCACAGGTATATGGGAAATTAAAGGTTTCAGAGTAACAGCCGTGTTAGTCTGTATTCGTAAAAAGAAAAAAGAAAAGGAGTACTTGTGGCACCTTAGAGACTAACCAGTTTATTTGAGCATGAGCTTTCGTGAGCTACAGCTCACTTCATCGGATGCATAGCATATCGTGGAAACTGCAGAAGACATTATATACACACAGAGACCATGAAACAAAACTTCCTCCCACCCCACTGTCCTGCTGCTAACAGCTTATCTAAAGTGATCATCAAGTGATCATCAAGGAAGGCCATTTCCAGCACAAATCAAGGTTTTCTCACTCTTCCCCCCCACACACACACACACAGACACACATACAAACTCACTCTCCTGCTGGTAATAGCCCATCCCTCTTTGAAACCTCTCTTTATAATGCGCATGATAATCAAGGTGGGTCATTTCCAGCACTAATCCAGGTTTTCTCACCCCCCCCCACACACACCCCCTCCAAAAACCACACACACAAACTCACTCTCCTGCTGGCAATAGCTCATCTTACAATGTGCACAGCAATAATCCAAGTTTAACCAGAACGTCTTGGGGGGGGGGGGGGGTTTGTAGGAAAAAAACAAGGGGAGATAGGCTACCTTGCGTAATGACTTAGCCACTCCCAGTCTCTATTCAAGCCCAAATTAATAGTATCCAATTTGCAAATGAATTCCAATTCAGCAGTTTCTCGCTGGAGTCTGGATTTGAAGTTTTTTTGCTGTAAGATAGCGACCCTCATGTCTGTGATTGCGTGACCAGAGAGATTGAAGTGTTCTCCGACTGGTTTATGAATGTTATAATTCTTAACATCTGATTTGTGTCCATTTATTCTTTTACGTAGAGACTGTCCAGTTTGACCAATGTACATGGCAGAGGGGCATTGCTGGCACATGATGGCATATATCACATTGGTGGATGTGCAGGTGAACGAGCCTCTGATAGCTGATGGCTGATGTTGTTAGGCCCTGTGATGGTGTTCTCTGAATAGATATGTGGGCACAGTTGGCAACGGGCTTTGTTGCAAGGATAGGTTCCTGGGTTAGTGGTTCTGTTGTGTGGTATGTGGTTGTTGGTGAGTATTCGCTTCAGGTTGGGGGGCTGTCTGTAGGCAAGGACTGGCCTTTCTCCCAAGATTTGTGAGAGTGTTGGGTCATCCTTCAGGATAGGTTGTAGATCCTTAATAATGCGTTGGAGGGGTTTTAGTTGGGGGCTGAAGGTGACGGCTAGTGGCGTTCTGTTATTTTCTTTGTTAGGCCTGTCCTGTAGTAGGTGACTTCTGGGAACTCTTCTGGCTCTATCAATCTGTTTCTTCACTTCCGCAGGTGGGTATTGTAGTTGTAAGAATGCTTGATAGAGATCTTGTAGGTGTTTGTCTCTGTCTGAGGGGTTGGAGCAAATGCGGTTGTATCGCAGAGCTTGGCTGTAGACGATGGATCGTGTGGTGTGGTCAGGGTGAAAGCTGGAGGCATGTAGGTAGGAATAGCGGTCAGTAGGTTTCCGGTATAGGGTGGTGTTGATGTGACCATCGTTTATTAGCACTGTAGTGTCCAGGAAGTGGATCTCATGTGTGGACTGGACCAGGCTGAGGTTGATGGTGGGATGGAAATTGTTGAAATCATGGTGGAATTATTAAGGATCTACAACCTATCCTGAAGGATGACCCAACACTCTCACAAATCTTGGGAGAAAGGCCAGTCCTTGCCTACAGACAGCCCCCCAACCTGAAGCGAATACTCACCAACAACCACATACCACACAACAGAACCACTAACCCAGGAACCTATCCTTGCAACAAAGCCCGTTGCCAACTGTGCCCACATATCTATTCAGAGAACACCATCACAGGGCCTAACAACATCAGCCACACTATCAGAGGCTCGTTCACCTGCACATCCACCAATGTGATATATGCCATCATGTGCCAGCAATGCCCCTCTGCCATGTACATTGGTCAAACTGGACAGTCTCTACGTAAAAGAATAAATGGACACAAATCAGATGTTAAGAATTATAACATTCATAAACCAGTCGGAGAACACTTCAATCTCTCTGGTCACGCAATCACAGACATGAGGGTCGCTATCTTACAGCAAAAAAACTTCAAATCCAGACTCCAGCGAGAAACTGCTGAATTGGAATTCATTTGCAAATTGGATACTATTAATTTGGGCTTGAATAGAGACTGGGAGTGGCTAAGTCATTATGCAAGGTAGCCTATCTCCCCTTGTTTTTTTCCTACAAACCCCCCCCCAAGACGTTCTGGTTAAACTTGGATTATTGCTGTGCACATTGTAAGATGAGCTATTGCCAGCAGGAGAGTGAGTTTGTGTGTGTGGTTTTTGGAGGGGGGGTGTGTGTGGGGGGGGGTGAGAAAACCTGGATTAGTGCTGGAAATGACCCACCTTGATTATCATGCGCATTATAAAGAGAGGTTTCAAAGAGGGATGGGCTATTACCAGCAGGAGAGTGAGTTTGTATGTGTGTCTGTGTGTGTGGGGGGGGGGGGGGAGAAGAGTGAGAAAACCTTGATTTGTGCTGGAAATGGCCTTCCTTGATGATCACTTGATGATCACTTTAGATAAGCTGTTAGCAGCAGGACAGTGGGGTGGGAGGAAGTTTTGTTTCATGGTCTCTGTGTGTATATAATGTCTTCTGCAGTTTCCACGATATGCTATGCATCCGATGAAGTGAGCTGTAGCTCACGAAAGCTCATGCTCAAATAAATGGGAAATTAAAATGCATCATTGTTTCTTGCTTGGGTAAGTCTCTGGGGGGGTCTTTTGATTATACCACATTGCTTAAAATAATACCCTGGAAAATATGCCACAATACATATTACCTAACCCCCAAACAAAGTACTCCATAAATTGCAGGAATTGCATTAAGTATTATATTTTTACAGGTTGATTAAAGTTAAGTGCACGTTCAATCAATTTGCTGAACAGGGATGCTTTGCTGAATTGGGACCTAAATGCATATCCAAGCACTTAGAGGGATTTTCACCCCTCTTCCCCCTTCTAAGCAGAGAAACAAGAATTCTTACATTAATTTGAATCTCCTGTCACGCTAACAAATGAAGAGCGGCAGATATAATATCCCATCAACCCAATCCCAAAACACCAGCTGCTCGCTTTGTCAGGGTGACCCAAAGTAAACAACAGGGTGTTGGCTGGTGTATTTTTCCACTGATGAAGCATAAACTCAGGATTCCTCAGAGTGCATTAGCCTTCTGGAACATTCTTCTGAGTGTGACTGCCTTGCAGCAGATATCCCATGCCCATCTTTGTCAGCAGTGAAAGGCAGAGCTTTGCCCCTTTCATGGGAGTAAATGAGCAAAAATGTCTGTAATAATCAAATCTGCAATTCTTTCCTGTTGTGGAAGTACTTCCCATTCATTCCCTGTCTGTCAGCTCCAAGCTGCATTTTTCTCTTTATTATGTCAGCTATAACATGTAGCTCAACCTCTCCCGCAACTCTCTGCAAGCTTTTCTTGTTCCTAATTTCTTTCACTTCATTTTTTACTGCACTCATTCCCCTCTTGGCGAACATTTTCCTTGGGAATTGGCTGGATAGACGGGAATACCCTCTAGGACATGCCCCAGACCACAGGTCTCAACCAGTGGGTCAGGAGCAGCTTCACTTGTTTTGAGACACATCATGTCCTGCATGTCCACACACGATTGTAAGAGGGTGTAAAGTATCTCCTTATTCCCCTATAGTGTCTACCACAACACAGGTAGCAACACAAGAGAGGAAACAGCTTCTGCAGGACTGCTATTCCCTCTCCCAGGCAGATGGGCAGAGAGTGAGCAGGGATGGCAGCCTTATCCCCAGTGCACTGAGCAGCATGCTGAGGGACATGGTATGCACCAGGCATAGGGCTGGAGGGAAACTGGAAAGCAGCTTGTGACTGTCTGGGTCACAGTCTGCTTCCTGGGCCGATCCTAGGGCAACTCGACTATGCACTGGCCCTTATACAAGGCTCATGGCAAAGCCACAGTCACAGTTTATCCTTTTATGGTTGTATGGGAGGCGTGGTCCCAAAAATGATGGGAAGTGAGTCCTGAAACTGTTTTCTTTTACAACGTGCTGTCACAGTATGGGAAAGGTTCTGAATCACTATGCTAGGGTAGCCAGGGACAACCGGCCTACCTGACATTTGAAAAAAGTAAGGAAGAAGGTGTCTAATAGGCACAGTGATTGTACACAAGACTAACTATCTAGTTAAGCCAAGAAAGTAGTGGAATCCCCTTCCCCCAAGTCACTTAAAATAAGAGGTAGAATTTAGTGTATTAGAAGTTATTTTCAAAAGTGACCTCGGCTTTTAGGAATCTACAGCCTAAATTTTTTAAGTATTTAAGCATTGCAAGGCCTAAATGATCTAGGAGTCTGTCTTTTTTAAAGTTACTTTTGAAAATAGCAGTCTACATCACATAGGCTTTGCAACGCTGAGCAAAGCAACACATAAATACCTTTTCAAATATGGGCCCAAGTCTGACTGACTTTCAATGAGACTTAGGCTCCTAAGTGTCTGAGTCACTTTTGAAAATGGGACTTAGGCTAGTATGTCATTTTGATTCCTTTGGAATTTTTACCTAAAAGAAAAATGTGAAAATATAAAACAAATGATTTTTTTCCATTTTTGAAAATTAAATTGTACAAAACGAAATGTTTCCACTTTGAATTAGAAAAATTAAAACTAAAAAAATTACTGTGAGAAATCCCTTCCTAAGCAATCAAGGGGAGCAATCAAAATCGGCAATGAAACAAAACTAAACAAAAACCAGCCAAATAAATAATCTTGAACAAACAAAAACCAAGTGACAAAAAAAAATGAAAAAACAACAAGAAGTTTCTATTTTTTGAGAACCAGAAACTTTCTAAAGAAATGTTTTTGTGAACACTTCTGGTTCTGTAAAACAGCCAAATATAACTGAAAAACATTTTCAGATTAAGATTTTTGACTGTCTGTCTTTAGAACTGGATTGAACAAAACACTGGAGAATGAGCTGATTCAGTCCTGTACTGGGAATGGACTAGGTCATGTAGTCATAAAAATGAAAGATGCCACGGCCCATTTGATCATTGATTGTATCTTCCTGTTGGTGCATGATTAGGTACTACTGTATATTTTCTAGACATAGGCTGGGATTTTTAAAAGTGCTTTAGAGCCTGATCTTGCAACAAAGAATTCAGTCAAATTCATAGATTCATAAATTCAGTGGGATCTTAGGACTGGATGCACAAAGGGAGTTAGGCATTTTAATGCTGAGCATCAAAGTGCCCAATATTTAGGCACCTAGAAAATCACTGTGATTCATAAAGCCTGAGTGAGGCTGCTAGGCTCCCTATATAATGAATGGGGAGAGAAGGGCACCTTAGACAGCAATTCATAGAAGTCAGCACGCTAGAAAAGAAGACGCCTAAGCTAGCCAATGGGAGATGCCGACAAAAGGGGCGTGTGCTAAGCACCACCCCTCTGTTATAAATAGGCACCTATCGCTGCTTGAGATTCTCAGCTATGAACCCTCGACTGGAGTTAGAGGCCTACGCCGTTTTCACAGGAGGAGAAGGTGGTGGTGTCCACCTTATAGATTTTAGCCCCATAGTTAAAGCACTGTCCTGGGATTCAGAAGACCTAGATCCATTTGTCTTCCCCCACCCCCAAATTAGATGGGGAGAAAGTATTTGAACAGGGGGTCACCTATTTCTCAGGAGAGTGCTCTAACCACTGAGCCATAGGATATTGGGATATGGAGCTCCCTCAGTCTCTCCTGTTGAAGGTGTTCCACTGTGCATAGATAGAGTGATTAGAACAGGGAAACTGGATCAGGCATCTCCAACCTCCCCTGTAGGAGCCCTAACCACTGGACTACAGAGTCATTCTCACACTCTCTCCACTGTGGATAAATACGTAAATAGTCATTGGGCCAGAGTGAAAGTGCCAAAGGAACTTGTACCCTGAAAACATAGACACAGACTGCGTTTAGGCACCTACTGGGTTCAGCAGCAGTTTTGTGGATCGCAGTGGCCCTGAAACTGGAACTTAGGCTCCTAACTCCTTTGGTGACTTCAGGCTTTTGCCACTAACTTCAGTAGATGCAGGATTGGGACCTAAGTGACATAGGAGCACAAGTCTCAGACTTAGGCACTTTTAAAACCCTGCCCATTATGTAACACATTCTGTCCCTAAATTGGTTAGTCTCTAAGGTGCCACAAGTACTCCTTTTCTTTTAGCGAATACAGACTAACACGGCTGCTGCTCTGAAACCTGTCCCTCTAGTGTCCATGATGGTGTCCTACCACCATCAGCACCATGGACAGTGCATGAAATAGGAAAACACACAGGAACAAGAGGCAGCTATGGGAAACAAAAGCGGAGCAGAAAAGAGGAACAGATCTTGCTGATTAATCTCAGCATTTTGGACCAGAGTTTTAAAGGTATTTAGGTGCCTAAAGATGCAGCTAGGACTTGCTCAAGGTCACACACAAGGTCAGTGGCATTCCGGGGAAATAAACCAGCTCTTCTGATTGCCAGCCCAGTGCCTTAGCCACTGGACCATGCTGGCTATGTGAATAAGTTTCAGAACCTTTACAAAGATTCCCTTTAAGTTTGATTCTGAGAGTGGATGAATGAATGTTAAAGCAGATGGGGTACTATGTCTGGATCTATTTTTTCTTTCTGCCAGGGATTGCTGCAGATTTTTGGACAAGTCTAGCAGCTGTTTCTTTACGTTCACTGCAGTCTTGAAGATGTTAATACTCTGAACTTTATTCTGATTTTTTCAAGAACAGTGACTTGAGCCCTAAAAGCAAAGAACTATCAATATTCATACAGTTATTTCTGCTCTATTCACCCTCAGGACCTCTCACAGGAGGAAGTTAAAACCACAGAAAACTACAAATGCTTCCAATTCAGGAAGGCTGGGGCTTTAATCTGATCTAGCCCTTCTAAGGCTCTTATACAGTGCCCAACACCATAGTACCTGGGCTCCTGAACGTGTCCCTGCCACTTAATTTCTTCATGCCAGGCATATCCTGCTGTCTAATTAAATGTATCATTTTCTCTTCTGAGTAACATTTCAGGGATAAATGGAATCCTTGGCCTCACAGAACAGGCTATTTTGTGTGTAGATATTTGAGTCAGTTTGCAAAACAAGCTCGCTATGCTGCAGAGATATGCTCCTGGTTATTATAATACAGCTCAACAAGAAAGAGAGTAGTCCCTGTCACACAGGACCAGACACCAGGGATGTCTAGACAAGAGGCTCATCGGCAAGCAGGAGCCCAAGAACGGTTCCTAACTTGTGTTTAAATGGGGCAGATTGCAGCCACCCTGGAGGTGCAACCTGCAAGACAGCAGGCCCATAGTACAATGTACTATCTTGATCGCAGCAGCAGACAGTACATTTGTGATGGAGCATGGCATACTGGGACTTGGCATGTTAAATAAAGCATTCATCAGCCACACCGTAGAACGGTGCACTCTGCATGAGGCCCCCGGGTTGCAGCATGAACAATCTTCCATCACACTAGCTTTTCTTGTATGGACTGCAGCTTAGCTAAACACCAAGCTCCTCAATGAGAGTGGAGAACTCTGCTTTGCTATTTGTAAGAGAAGAGAATGTCTTTTAGTAGCATCACTGACAGAGAAGGAGCGTGGCCTAGTGGTTTAAGCAAGTGTCTGTGAATTAGAACGCCATTACGTTGGGAATAGAAGGCTGAACATGCTTTCGTGCAGTATGTTACGCAGCAACTAGTTGTCTCACCTTCCAGACAGGGTGTAGTCGCTCATTAAAAATAGAAGACAAAGCAGAGACTTAAGGCAGAATGAAACATGTAGTTGGTAGTACCTAGCTACAGCTAGTTTAAAAACAGGGGAGGAGGGTTGTGATTTTTTTTTTCCTGAAATCTCAAACTTCAACCAAATTTTGAAATTTGAAACATTTTGACCAATAATGTAGGTGAGCAAAAAAGAGACAGTTTATGAAAATTTAACAAATATCCCCCACCCCTTTTTAATTTAGAAATTTTAAAACCTGACATTGCATCAAAGTTTTCAAAATTCAAAAAAATTGTGACCACCTTCATTTAAAGCGTTTTTCTTTAATACACTTCTCCTGTTGAAAAACTCTTGAGGTTCCCTGTATTATTACACATCTTGGCCATGGATTTGCAATGGGCCAGTGGGCAAATCATTTTGCCTTTCTGTGCTTCCGTTGTCTTAGCTGTAAAAGAGAAATCTTTATCTTTCCTACCAATGCAGCCATATTGGAAGGCTTTATAAGTCAATGTTTGTAAAGTGCTTTTATTTTTACTCATTCATTCATTATTTGCATTGGGTTAGCGCTTCAGATCCCCAGTCATGTACCAAGACCCCATGGTGTTAGGTGCTGTACAAAACACCCAACAAAAAAGACAGTCCCTGCCCCGCAGAGTTTACAGTCTAAATTAGGAGTGGGCAAACTTTTTGGCCCGAGGGCCACATTGGGTACAGAAATTGTATGGAAGGCCAGGTAGGGAAAGCAGGGGGAGGCTATGCCTCCCCAAACAGCGAGGCATGGCCTGGCCCCTGCCTACTATCCAATTCCCGGAACCCACCCCCCTGACTGCCCCCTGGGACTCCTGCATCCTATCCAAACACCCCTGCTCTCTGCCCCCTGACCATCCCCATGGGACACTTGTCCCCTATCCAATCCCCCCGCTTCTTACCCCCTGACCACCCCTGGGACTCCCACCCCCGGGACTCCCACCCCCTATCCAACCCTCCCTGCTCTCCCCACCCCACATTACCTATGTGGTGGGGGAAAGGGGGGCTCAGTCCTTTCCCTGTGCATTTCCCCCGCTCATTTGGCTGCTCTTCATAGAATATGAGGGTTGGAAGGGACCTCAGGTCGTCATCTAGTCCAACCCCCTGCTCAAAGCAGGACCGATCCCCAACTAAATCATCCCAGCCAGGGCTTTGTCAAGCCTGACCTTAAAAACCTCTAAGGAAGGAGATTCCACCCCCGCTCCTAGGTAACGCATTCCAGTGTTTTACCACCCTCCTAGTGAAAAAGTTTTTCCTAATATCCAACCTAAACCTCCCCCACTGCAACTTGAGACCATTGCTCCTCTTTCTGTCATCAGCTACCACTGAGAACAGTCTAGAGCCATCCTCTTTGGAACCCCCTTTCAGGTAGTTGAAAGCAGCTATCAAATCCCCCCTCATTCTCCTCTTCTGTAGACTAAACAATCCCAGTTCCCTCAGCCTCTCCTCATAAGTCATGTGTTCCAGTCCCCTAATCATTTTTGTTGCCCTCCGCTGGACATTTTCCAATTTTTCCACATCCTTCTTGTAGTGTGGGGCCCAAAACTGGACACAGTACTCCAGATGATGCCTCACCAATGTCGAATAGAGGGGAACGATCACATCCCTCGATCTGCTGGCAATGCCCCTACTTATACATCCCAAAATGCCATTGGCCTTCTTGGCAACAAGGGCACACTGTTGACTCATATCCAGCTTCTCATCCACTGTAACCCCTAGGTCCTTTTCTGCAGAACTGCTACCGAGCCATTCGGTCCCTAGTCTGTAGCGGTGCATCCTATCCAAACACCAAATCTCTTCCTGGCAGTCGGGCAGGGCTCGGTCCCTGTCTGGGCTTGGCTGCTGGGGACAGGGGCCAAGCATGCTGGGCTGGAGGGGGGCCCTGGCTTGCTCTACCCCTGTCCCCAGCAGCAGGGCCCAGGCCCCTTGACCGCCCCCCCAGAACTCCTCCGCTCCCTGACCGCGCTGCCCTGGAGCACCAGGTCTGGCAGCGCTATAGCCATGCCGCCTGGCCGGAGCTGCAGCCACTCTGCTCAAGCACTGGGGGAACTGTGACGGCGAGTGAGTCAGGGAGGGAGGGGAGCCGAAGGGGAATCATAGAATATCAGGGTTGGAAGGGACCCCAGAAGGTCATCTAGTCCAACCCCCTGCTCGAAGCAGGACCAATTCCCAGTTAAATCATCCCAGCCAGGGCTTTGTCAAGCCTGACCTTAAAAACCTCTAAGGAAGGAGATTCTACCACCTCCCTAGGTAACGCATTCCAGTGTTTCACCACCCTCTTAGTGAAAAAGTTTTTCCTAATATCCAATCTAAACCTCCCCCATTGCAACTTGAGACCATTACTCCTCATTCTGTCATCTGCTACCACTGAGAACAGTCTAGAGCCATCCTCTTTGGAACCCCCTTTCAGGTAGTTGAAAGCAGCTATCAAATCCCCCCTCATTCTTCTCTTCTGCAGACTAAACAATCCCAGCTCCCTCAGCCTCTCCTCATAAGTCATGTGCTCTAGACCCCTAATCATTTTTGTTGCCCTTCGCTGGACTCTCTCCAATTTATCCACATCCTTCTTGTAGTGTGGGGCCCAAAACTGGACACAGTACTCCAGATGAGGCCTCACCAGTGTCGAATAGAGGGGAACGATCACGTCCCTCGATCTGCTCGCTATGCCCCTACTTATACATCCCAAAATGCCATTGGCCTTCTTGGCAACAAGGGCACACTGCTGACTCATATCCAGCTTCTCGTCCACTGTCACCCCTAGGTCCTTTTCCGCAGAACTGCTGCCTAGCCATTCGGTCCCTAGTCTGTAGCGGTGCATTGGATTCTTCCATCCTAAGTGCAGGACCCTGCACTTATCCTTATTGAACCTCATCAGATTTCTTTTGGCCCAATCCTCCAATTTGTCTAGGTCCTTCTGTATCCTATCCCTCCCCTCCAGCGTATCTACCACTCCTCCCAGTTTAGTATCATCCGCAAATTTGCTGAGAGTGCAATCCACACCATCCTCCAGATCATTTATGAAGATATTGAACAAAACCGGCCCCAGGACCGACCCCTGGGGCACTACCCCAGTGTGATGAGTGGGGCCAGGGGCAAGCCTCCGCCCCACTCATCACACTGCCAGGGAGTTGGGCTGTCTCCTCCACAAGCCTATCCTGATCCTGCTCCCTGGCAGGAGCTCGGGCGCCAGAGGAAAGGGTCCTGCGGGCCGGATGTGGCCCGCTGGCCATAGTTTGCCCCCCTCTGGTCTAAATGCAAAGAGACCATTAACATTTCATAAAATCATCATTTGTGGAATCCGGGTGTACATTACATGACTTAAATTGGGTCCAAATAATAATAGCCCCCCACACACACAGCTTGTAAGCCAGGACACAGAATGCCTTGACTATGGAAAACACTAAAGAAGTGCACAGACAACAACATTTAATCCTGTGTAGCAAGCCAGGTCAAGGTCTACAAGCTACTTAAAAGTCCCACCCAGGTCGTATGATAGCCCTCTGAGTAAGGCTGAATTTCACCCAGTATTACTACCTTCTATCTCACAGTCAGTAGCCCAGCTTTCTGGTCTGGTTCTAAGGAGTTAAAATCTTATCTAGGAAAAGTTGGGTGCATCTAGTCTGCACAGACTCTGACACTATCTGGAGCGGTTTGGTTCAGGAGGCTGCACTTAATTAAAACTGCAAAATGGAACAATTAGCTGAAGCTGAAAATTTCCTCCAGCCTCAGTTGAGCATGACAGGTGTTTTCTAATCTCTATCTTATTGTCAATCTATAGCTATCAATTAAAACAATTCTCAAAATTCTATTTTGATGGGTCCATTTGGAAACCACTTAGATAACAATAGAATCATTTAACTTTTCTTTTGTGGAGCTTAATTTGCCTGGGGCATTTTTTTTCTGCTTTACCATTATTAAAAAGGATTTGGGTTCTGGTCTCAGACCTGGCAGGCTATTGGCACGCTACCAAGCAGGGGGATCCAATCTCAGCTACCAAGGCTGGTAAGGTTACAGAGACAGCAGAAGGAACCAACTTCCGACACACCGCTGGAGCATAGGTTTGGTAGGTTGAGGGAGCACACAGGGCAAACCCTCCCAGGCCAGAAGAAAGCTACTATGATATGGAGTTGTTGTGGTCTGGAAATAGCAAGGACAATGGAATGGACCCAGACAGACCTTTTCCTCTTTTAGAACAGAGCTGGTTAGTTCACAGGTTTGGTACTGGGCAGTGGTGCCTTTCACAGCTAGAAGAAAAAGGAGGATTTGTGGCACCTTAGAGACTAACCAATTTATTTGAACATAAGCTTTCGTGAGCTACAGCTCACTTCATCGGATGCTGTAGCTCACGAAAGCTTATGCTCAAATAAATTGGTGAGTCTCTAAGGCGCCACAAGTCCTCTTTTTCTTTTTGCGAATATAGACTAACACGGCTGCTACTCTGAAACCTTTCACAGCTAGGTTATAAGTTTAAATCCAACTCAACTTGGTAAAGGCTGAACGGTGCTTAGTCTGTCAGCAGTGCTAGAAGAGTTCAGGGCATTAAATAATGTCCTTTTCTACTAGTCAACTGAGTTGCATATAACTGAATTCAGCACTGGTGAGAGGTGCCATATTGCTAGTCCTGGCTGCATGCCTCCATTTATCTTTAGCAGGGGTACCAGCTTCCCCTAACACATCAGTCTGTCTCTCTCTTGTCATGGAAGGACCATCTCTAGGGCCCAGAGGGGAGTTCAGTCACCAAGGCCTATTCAATCCTTCGCCTCTCGGTTTAGGCCTAACAAGCCTGACAATCAGGATGGGGTTGCTGAGTTTTATTTTTAATGTAGACATCGGTCTCCTAGCCCATTGCATTCAGACCACTGAACAGACGGCAACAACCTTTACTCGCTGCTGATCACAGCAGTGTCTCAGAGATGCCTGGCTCCTTATTCCATCCGCTAGCACTTGAGGCATCCAGCTCCCCCTTAACATGTGATTTATGATGGTAAATAAACTGTGGTAATAGCTGACATTAGCAATGGCCCTTCCCTATGCTCCAGGTCACCCATTCTAGCTGAATGCAGCAGTCATTGGTTAGTGTAAGTTTGAAGCATTATAAGTAAATCAGGAATCTCACTGAATACCCCTGGTCAGCACAGACAGCTGAGATTATTCTTTCACAGTGGTTTATTAAAATAGCAGTAAGCTCTGAATTGGGAGTTTAACCTCCTTATTTATAGATCTGACTCTTTAGGAATGGGGAAGGAGTTTCCTGAACCTGCTGGCATTCTGAGCATGCTCCAGTTAGATGGGAGAGCTCCCCAACACACAGTGCACAAAACTAAAGCAGGGTTGCCCCATCTTTACCCAAAGAAGGGGTCACACTGGCGGTTTGCTAAAAGGATCGCACCTGCTCTGACCCTGAGTGTACTCAGGTCATATGAAAGGGGGTCAATTTTTCCACCATGCACATGATTTGACCTCTTACATGTATACCATGTTCCAGTTTGTATCGACGGTGGCCAATGATGAAAGGGGGAAAGATGGTAGCCCTGCTACTCTTTAGAAATGATAGGGACAAGCACACAGTAAGATCTCTGCTCAGAGGAGGATGGAGCATTGCAAAATTTACAAAGGTGCCTAAGTGATTTTGGTTGCCCAAACTGAGATGCCTTAAAATCGGCCTGATTTTCAGCATTATCTGAGATTGGCCCTTTTAAGGTGTCTCCAACCGGAACCCAAAATCACCTGATCCAGTTGAAAATCTCAGTCTGAGACCTCTCTCCTCTATAGATTGCATGTTTATTAAAAATAAGAGTGCCTGAAAGCCATAGCATTGATCCCCTTGGACTGAAAGGAAAGCCACCCAGGAGTGAAGTATATATTGAAAGATAGTAAAAAGCCAAAACAAATAGTAACTTTAAGCCAATAGTACTGTTTATTTGAATTTCAAAATGTTGCACTTTTCTTTTCAGAAATTGTGAAAGCTCAAAGTTGTGCAATAATCAAAAAATGTTGACCAGCTGTACAGTGAATACATGGGTGCAGGAAGGTATCTATGAATACAGCTGGGCAGTTTACACAATACATCATTGCAGTATCCTACATTATTATGATGCCTTTGAATGTTTGTGCAGTTAATTACTTCGTTGTGTAAATGGCAAGTGTTTTCTTTCAGAGGTACATGAATACAGGTTCACCCTTTCCCTTCCTCTACCTGGAAGCCTAGTTTTTCCAGTACAAAGCAAATCAAATCTTCTAGCAAAAATGGTGACATTTCATGCTTACCCAAAAAATTGAAAAAGGGAAACTCAGTCAGCACATATATTTATTACAAAAGCACCCAGACTCATAACCAGGATCAGAGCCCTGCTTTATTAGGAGCCGTATACACACACACACACACCATAAGAGACAGTCCCAGCCCCAAGAGGCTTACAAGTCTGCATAAATGGGGAACTGAGGCACAGAGAGATTCAATGGCTTGGCCGACCTCACACAGTAAGTCCGTTTCAGAACCAGAAATGGAATGTGTATCTCCAGAGTCCCAGCCCAATGCCTAACCACAAAATCATCCATATTCCCCATGTAAACCTACATAACACAAACAATCAGTTTCACAGGGATCTAAAGATCAGCTATGGAGATAAATTTCATGGGCCAAATTCACATCTTCCTTACTGAACACACACCCATGGGGTGAACCGAGCATAATGGGGCCCTGTTCCACTAATGGGATTCATAGGTGCTACCACAAATACAAACAGTAACACCTGTCACCCATTCACAGTCAGGAATAATCCCACTGAAGTCAGAGTTTCACCAATGTAAAAACTGAATCAGCCCAAAGTTAGGTCCGGCACAGGGAATCCTGGTCTCAATGAAGTCCATGGCAAAACTCCCACTGACTTCAATCAGATCAGCATTTCACCCAGGGAGCTGTACTGTGCTATCTATGCAGCCTCAACTATTGGACTGAACATAGCTCAGAGCAGACTTTATCCTAGCATCTTCCCTGTAACTGACATTCACTCTGGGCCTGATGCTGCTTTCTTATACCAAGGTGTAAGTCAGGAGTAATGATGGAAATTGATGGAATTAGACCATTTTAAAATTGGTCTGAGTAGAAGAATCAGGCCTGGGTATATTTGAAAAATTTAGTATAAAATGCATTACAGAATGTTGCATAATATATGAACTAGCCAGTAGATGGGGTTTTTTAATTCCCATAAATATAGAAGAGCATAGAGATTTAAAAGAAAAAAAATGGACTGCTCAATGCATGGAAACTATAATAAATGATGATTCAAATGAAAATAGATTCTTAGGTGACTCCAGTTCCCTAATGCAATACAATAAAACATCCAACTTCTCAGCCAGCGTAAATCAGCATTGCTACATTGACATCAATAAAGCTACGCTGATCTACGCAAATTGACGAGCTCTCTCCCCCATCCCAAAATTAATGCCTTTAAAAAAAAAAAAGGAGAGAGACACACACACAAGTTTGGAAAGTTTGCCACAGTTTGTGTGTGTTAGCTCAAGACAACTTTCTGAAACTCAGATAAAGAAAAACATTCAAAACGAGGAAAGGATGAGTAATTGACGATCATAACTGTGATTACAAGGTATAATTACAATTAGCTGCACAAGACTGTTAATCATAAAAATAATTACATGCCAGCTTTCTTCCTACAAAAAACAAAACAAAACCATAATTAAGTGGCCCAGAAGGGTGACAAAAAACACATTTCAGACTGACAGAGATGTTGTTAATGGGGGGTTATGGCTAGGGGTAATGCTTAGCATTGCTGCTCAAACCTCTTGAAATGAGGAGAGGGTACGCAGTGTTATTAGCACTAATAACTGGCTGTTCAAGTTAACTGAGCCAATTTTAACACCATTAAAAAAGAAAAAACTCCCAGGGATATGGCATCTATGTTTCCAATCTTTGCAAGGCTGAATCTGTTGTTATTCCTATTGTAGTAGGATTCAGAGCAAGCCAGTTCCCAAGCCACATTTTCTCCAGCTATCATAAAACAAGACAAGAGGAGAATGCCACCTGATTTTGAGTAAAAAGAAAAGGAGGACTTGTGGCACCTTAGAGACTAACAAATTTATTTGAGCATAAGCTTTCGTGAGCTACAGCTCACTTCATCGGATGCAACTGTAGCTCACGAAAGCTTATGCTCAAATAAATTTGTTAGTCTCTAACGTGCCACAAAGTACTCCTTTTCTTTTTGCAAATACAAACTAACACGGCTGCTACTCTGAAACCTGATTTTGAGTAGACAGCCAAAGAGCTTTGAGGTCTAGTTGAAAAGAGACAGGTCTAGGAGTCTGAACAGCTGCATTCTATCCTATTCTAGGCCACACCACTGATCTACTGTGTGAACTTGGGCAATTTACTTCCCTTCTCTTTGCCTCATTTTCCCCTATCTACAGAAAGATACCAATAGAGAGAATTGAGTGTAAAGTGGGTATGAGATGCTACCAAATGGTAATATTTCACATCAATTTTGCACAGGTTTTAAATGACAAACACAAGTTGTGTGGATTTGTTATAAATATATAATAATTGTACATTTATAAAAAAAATATACAGTTGGTCAAATTCTGCTCTCAATTCCATTCATGCAGTCCCATTGAAATCAATGAAATTGCAGTGGCATCACTGAGAATATGGGGTTCATTGTGTGTCCTTCTTTGGTTTCTAAGGCTCCGCTCCAGCAAAGCACTTGCACAATTTTAAACATGTGAGGGGTTCCATTGAAGTCCCGGAGTCTACTCAGATGCTTCAAGTTACTCATGCTAAAATGCTTTACTGGATCAAGGCCTGAATGTTTAAACTGCATCTTCCCACTAAGAATATCATCATATCTGGCCACGGCAGTGGCTTTCATCGTAATCCTTTTCTACTTTGGGCTTGCCTATTTGCTCCACCTGCTGTTGGGTGAATTTGATGCTTCAGCCTCATGAGAAGGTCTGCGTGCCGCAGGGCATCCGTGGACCACTCACTGTCTAGCACGCACACCATGAATCATAAAAGCTCTCTCTTTAGGCAGTAAGGGTGACAAGGTCCTGTAATTTATCTCAAATGAAAGGAGCTGGATTATCCGAGTGGGCCAGAAAACGCTGTCCATTAATTCTCCAAGATAGCTTCTGAACCCTCTGGGGTCACAGTTCCAGTCCACCCATCTCATTCACTAAGGGTGGTTGGTTTTTGGTTCATGCTGTTACACTGCAGACCCAACTTTGACTCTTAAGATTACATGGGTCTAAAAATCTGTCTTCACATCACAAGCCAGTTTACCCCATGTGAATCCTTTCATTAAAGCGGGGAGAGGGAAGGAAAGGGGGGAGAAATCATGCTCATGTTAAAATTTCCGTTTCCTGCAGGTCTTTGGTTTGCTTAAATTGTGTTTTGTTTTGTTCAGGAAGCAGCACTAAGCGCAGAACTCAGGACTGGTGCGAACTAGGGAACCTTTTCTTCCCCTGAGCAAATTTTTTGAATAGTCAGGAAACCTGAAAGAAAGGGGCCAAATTCTTTTGCAGGTATAAATTGGAGTAGCTCCATTAAGTCAATAGAGCTGTACCAATTTACACCGGTAGGTAACGTGGACCTGTATTACAGTGATCCCACTAGGAAATTGGATGTGCAGATTGATAGCTTCAGAACTTGCCACATTTTTCAAAGCCTTGTCTCTTTTGCTTTTGACTATCAGGTTAGAAACAGGCTTTTCTTTTTTTTAAAACAGTGATGGATAATTAACCTTTGGAACAACTTGCTTAGCAATATGGTGGCTTCTCTATCAGTTGGAGTCTTTCATTTAAGATTAGGTGTCTTTCTTTAAAAAAAAAAAAGAAAAGAAGCCATAGTTCAAACAGACTATGGGCTAGATGTAGGAATCACTGGGTAAAGTTTCATTGTCTGGGGTATGCAGGAAATCAGACTAGATGATAATGGTCCCTTCTGGTCTTCAAAATCTACAAAGCATATGGCAAAGCCCAAATACATTACAATGATCGGAGCTATAAATTGAATGCTCTCCAGCATGATTTGAAACCCCAGCTCTCAGCTGTACAAACTTCCACCACTTGGAGGAACCCTGTTAACTAGTAGCAGTAGTAGGCTTTTATCCCTTCGATGAATGAGCCACTGTAAGACGACAACACCTGCTTTGCAGGCATAAATCCACCTTTGATGCGAAGCACTAATAACCCTTCCCAAAGAATATCACTGGTGAGCCATGACGAGCTGTAGCTGTGAGATCTTCACCAGTACAGCAATTTGCATGGGAGCTGGCTTGTTGGATTTCAGTAAATTGCTGGAGTGACTTCATACCTCTGCAAATCATTAAAGAAGGCCAAGTCTCTCCAGGAGCTGCTTTGATAAATTCCCCTGGAGTAGCAAAATGTTTTTTGTTGTTTTTTATTTCCCCTCAGCTCCATTTGTAATGTCAACACTATGATTTTTTAATTATCTGTTTGAAACAGATTTAAACCTGAAGCCCAGGAAGGAACCTGGCCAGAATAGGGAATAAAGATCCCCTTGGGGATTGCTTGGCAGGTCTGACCTGAATTCTTATACAAGAGTCATTAGAGTGGAGCCAAAATGAAAGGCACTAAATATTGCAACCCTTTTGCTCCCCTGCATAGCCATCTGGCCCTCCCATCCCAGCTGAGCACACACTGCGTCTGGTGCTCATACAGAGGGGACTGAAAGTCAAGAGAGTTCTCTCCCACACACTGCAAGAAGGCACTCGTGAGTCTGGGGAAGGCTCTCCCCCATATACTGTGGGAGGGAGCTCTCTCTATGGTACAAGGTTAGGGGCTCATGAACTAAAGGGAATCATCTAAAAATGAGGACACAAAGAATATGGTGGTTGATAGGGTACCTAGACCTTGACATTCACTGCCCCATGGAACTTATCTTTGTGGTGGTATCTGAGGTCCTCACAATCCATAACAACGAGTGATTAGATAGACAGGGCACAGTGAGACCAGGATTCCCCCGCAACTCCTTAGGAAGCGCACATTGCACCAAATGGGATCCCCACACTTGATTGGGCCCATTTTTCTGGTTCCACCTCCCCCCCATTCCTCCCCATCTGTGGAGCAAGCACTGCCTTCTAACCCCCCACACATATGGGACCCACAGACCTCCTCCTGCCCCTCAACTTTCTCACACTTTCAGGGGATGTAGGGGAATATCAACTTTCTGACCCTTGCCCCTCTCCCCCCCCCCCCCCCAAGCCTGGGACAAATCCACTTTGCTGTTTAATGTTCTGCATTTCCCATTACAACTAATCTCCTCAGATGAAAGAGGGGAGCCTGGACTGCTTCAGTCCATACCGCCTTCAAGGGAGCGTTAATCCCCAGCCTTCAGTGCTTAACATTACCAGGGGTGGCTGAATGACCAAGCACACAGTGCTCCACTTCTCAGTCTTCCCCTCTGCAGGCTGTAGTGAAAGCACCTGGCACTGGGGACAAGTACTTGTGGTTGGGATGCATCGGTACCTGGACAAGAAGTGCCCATCAGCCATTGACTCTTGTCTGGGGGTGGTTTACATGACCCCCCCTACACTGAAGGGGAAACTTAGAGGTCCTGAAGCCTCAGGGAAATTTCAGAGAAATTCATGCAAACTGAAATGCATGGCATTCACTCAGGTCTGTACTTCGTTATACTGATGTGGCAGTGACCCCTTTGTCTAGAGAACAGCTCACAGGGATCCTTCAGGATGAAAAGATGCTCTAGCCATATAAAATGAGATTTGCAATACTCTCTGGGTTGCCAAATTAAAAAAAAAAAAAATTAATAACTTTAGCCATCTCATTTGCCTGCATTAGTCTCAGCTTTTGGCTTTATAGCACCAGGCATGAAGAATATGGGGGATTTGAAAAATTAACCAGCATAGTGAGAGTTGATTATTAATGCTTGGAGCTAAGAGAAAGAGAGAGAGAGAGGAAAACAAACAAAACAAAAAATGAGCCAAAAATAAGGGTAATCTCTCATTTCCCAAAAGTGAGATAACTGAATTATTGCCATAGTTAACAGATGCACCAAAGGAATTGAATAAATACCACCTATTAGCTTTTTGGGGACCTGATATTTTAACTTCTACTGGCGCACCTGTGGAATTTTCTAGAAGAGTTTGAGGAAAGGGTGGTACCAAAAACTCTGTGCCTCTGACTATGGGCAAGTCACATAGGAGCAGATTTTCCAAAGCATTCAGAACCTAAAAATCACACCCAGATTTTCAGAAGAGCCCAGCTCACATATGTTGCCCCAAGATAAATGGCCAGGTTCACATCCGATGAAGTGAGCTGTAGCTCACGAAAGCTTATGTTCAAATAAATTAGTTAGTCTATAAAGTGCCACAAGTCCTCCTTTTCTTTTTGCGAATACAGGTTCGCAAAGGAACTCAGCTTCATTGGTCCTGAAATCTTTTGAAAATCTGGTCCTTAAATGGCTGCCCACATAGGAACTCAGCTCTTTTGAAAGTTGAGTGTGTTGAGCTGTTTAGAGCAAAGGTGCTCGAGGATAGACTCTGAACAGGACTCAGGGCCAGGTCTTCAATCTAACTACATTGCTTCACACCACTGAGCAACACAGTTAAGTTGATCTAAACCCACAGATAGATGGCTGAGTCAAACAGAAGGATTCTTCGGTCAGCCTAGCTTCTGCTGCTTGGGAAAGTGGAATAACCACATTGGAAGGGGTCCCCCCCCATCATCAATGTAGGGAACATCTACACTATGGTGCTACAGCACTGAAGCTGTGCCTCTAGTAGAGCTTTGGCCTTACTCCCATGATATAGATGAGGAACTGAGGCAAAGAGAGAGTAAGAACACTTATTTTGACTATAAGCTCTTCAAGACAAGGCCTGTCTCTTGCTATGTGTCGAGCACAAATGGGCTCTGATCTCATCTCCTAGAGTCATTCCTGCATCATAGAACATCAGGGTTGGAAGGGACCTCAGGAGGTCATCTAGTCCAACCCCCTGCTCAAAGCAGGACCAACCCCCAACTAAATCATCCCAGCCAGGGCTTTGTCAAGCCTGACCTTAAAAACTTCTAGGGAAGGAGATTCCACCACCTCCCTAGGTAATGCATTCCAGTGCTTCACCACCCTCCTAGTGAAAAAGTTTTTCCTAATATCCAACCTAAATCTCCCCCACTGCAACTTGAGACCATTACTCCTTGTTCTGTCATCTGCTACCACTGAGAACAGTCTAGATCCATCCTCTTTGGAACCCCCTTTCAGGTAGTTGAAAGCAGCTATCAAATCCCCCCTCATTCTTCACTTCTGAAGACTAAACATCCCCAGTTCCCTCAGCCTCTCCTCATAAGTCATGCGTTCATCCCCTAATCATTTTTGTTGCCCTCCGCTGGACTCTTTCCACATCCTTCTTGTAGTGTGGGGCCCAAAACTGGACACAGTACTCCAGATGAGGTCTCACCAATGTCGAATCGAGGGGAACGATCACGTCCCTCGATCTGCTGGCAATGCCCCTACTTTATATATCCCAAAATGCCATTGGCCTTCTTGGCAACAAGGGCACACTGCTGACTCATATCCAGTTTCTCGTCCACTGTAACCCCTAGGTCCTTCTCTGCAGAACTGCTGCCAAGCCATTCGGTCCCTAGTCTGTAGAGGTGCATTGGATTCTTCCATCCTAAGTGCAGGACTCTGCACTTGTCCTTGTTGAACCTCAGATTTCTTTTGGCCCAATCCTCCAATTTATCTAGGTACCTCTAATCTATCCCTAGCCTCCAGCGTATCTACCTCTCCTCCCAGTTTAGTGTCATCTGCAAACTTGCTGAGGGTGCAATCCACACCATCCTCCAGATCATTTATGAAGATATTGAACAAAACCGGCCCCAGGACCGACCCCTGGGGCACTCCACTTGATACCGGCTGCCAACTAGACATGGAGCCATTGATCCCTACCCGTTGAGCCTGACAATCTAGCCAGCTTTCAATCCACCTTATAGTCCATTCATCCAGCCCATACTTCTTTAACTTGCTGACAAGAATACTGTGGGAGACAGTGTCAAAAGCTTTGCTAAAGTCAAGGAACAACACGTCCACTTCTTTCCCTTCATCCACAGGGCCAGTTATCTTGTCATAGAAGGCACTTAGATTAGTCAGGCATGACTTGCCTTTGGTGAATCCATGCTGACTGTTCCTGATCACTTTCCTCTCATGTAAGTGCTTCAGGATTGATTCCATGAGGGCCTGCTCCATGATTTTTCCAGGGAATGAGGTGAGGCTGACTGGCCTGTAGTTCCCAGGATCCTCCTCCTTCCTTTTTTAAAGATGGGCACTACATTAGCCTTTTTCCAGTCATCTGGGACCTCCCCCGATCGCCATGAGTTTTCAAAGATAATGGCCAATGGCTCTGCAATCACATCCGACAAACTCCTTTAGCACTCTCGGATGCAATGCATCCAGCCCCATGGACTTGTGCTCGTCCAGCTTTTCTAAATAGTCCCGAACCACTTCTTTCTCCACAGAGGGCTGGTCACCTCCTCCCCATGCTGTGCTGCCCAGTGCAGCAGTCTGGGAGCTGGCCTTGTTCGTGAAGACAGAGGCAAAAAAAGCATTGAGTACATTAGCTTTTTCCACATCCTCTGTCACTAGGTTGCCTCCCTCATTCAGTAAGGGGCCCACACTTCCCTTGACTTTCTTCTTGTTGCCAACATACCTGAAGAAACCCTTCTTGTTACTCTTAACATCTCTTGCTAGCTGCAACTCCAGGTGTTATCTGGCCTTCCTGATTTCACTCCAAGCCTGAACAATATTTTTATACTCATCCTTGGTCATTTGTCCAATCTTCCACTTCTTGTAAGCTTTGTTTTTGTATTTAAGAGCAGCAATGATTTCACTGTTAAGCCAAGCTGGTCGCCTGCCATATTTACTATTCTTTCTACACATTGGGATGGTTTGTCCCTGTAACCTCAATAAGGATTCTTTAAAATACAGCCAGCTCTCCTGGACTCCTTTCCCCCTCATGTTAATCTCCCAGGGGATCTTGCCCATCAGTTCCCTGAGGGAGTCAAAGTCTGCTTTTCTGAAACCCAGGGTCTGTATTCTGCTGCTCTCCTTTCTTCCTTGTGTTAGGATCCTGAACTCGACCATGTCATGGTCACTGTCTCCCAGGTTCCCATCCACTTTTGCTTCCCCTATAATTCTTCCCGGTTTGTGAGCAGCAGGTCAAGAAGAGCTCTGTCCCTAATTGGTTCCTCCAGCACTTGCACCAGGAAATTGTCCCCTACATTTTCCAAGAACTTCTGGATTGCCTGTGCACCGCTGTATTGCTCTCCCAGCAGATATCAGGGTGACTGAAGTCTCCCATGAGAACCAGGGCCTGCGATCAAAATCCCCCAGCCCAAAGTCCTAACCAACTTTGCCTTTATGAGGAAAGAAAAGCACATAGTGAATTATCTACAGAAAAAGATACCACATTGACTGCCATAGCTCCATTGAACCGGGTGGGATCACCCAGGACTGTCAAGGCTAATGGTAATTGATGTTTCCTTTCACACCTGCTCTCTTTCCTGCTTTATTACGCCTTTGCAAATACTGTTGTCTCGGGGGGGGGGGGGGGAAGAGTGGGAGGAGAGGAGGCAGCCCGCAGAAGGGAACAATTCCGGTTGTGCTGCACAATGCTGTTAAATTGCATTCAGCCTCCCTTTCATAAAGTAATAAAAAGTGTTGTCTGAAAGGCAGCACGGAGTTTTAATTTTCTCATTGTCAACGGATACCCTAATCATGTAATTGAAGGGTGGGTGCTTGTCCTGTAAAGCAAGCAGAGAAATCCAGCACGTGGGGCAGCTGCTAGGGAACTGGAACAAGTTTGATTCGCTCCTGAAAATGCTACTTCTAGAAGTAATTTTAATTCTGGAAACCTAGAACCCCCCAGATGAGTAATGGGGCTGAAGAAAACTGAAATTTTCTCCATGGCACCTTCAAACTCAAAGGGCCTGTATTTCTCTTGTATTGTACCAGTCCGAGACTGGCATAACGGCACTGAAAGCACAGTAACATTACACTGATGTAATGTAGATGGGAATAAGACCCAAGGTATCTCAAAGCACCTTAAGCATGGAGTCAGATGCCACCAAGGTGAGCTAGTCCCTCTATACAGTTGTCATCTTGGGCTGTGATCCTCACGTATTTCCCATACTACGCAGCATTGGGACTGCTCAACAGTTGGATGAGAGACCTACAGCAAACACAGAATTGCTGCAGAATCTGGCCATGTTGACTTAAATTGCATTTTACCTTCCTGTCCCCTATAGGGCTCAAGGCCCTACAATGATGTTGTGATGCTAGCTTGTAACAGAGAATCCAGCCAAGCCCCTCTGCACGATTCCTATGAAGCAAAGGGGGTTGAAAGATGCTAGATTAGCCCACTATGGAGCAGACGTCAGTGGCGGTAGAGATGACCAAGCTGGCTTCTCCACCCCCTCCCCACTGCACTCCGCTGGGGGAGGCATGTATTTCTGTGCATGCCATAAATCCTTGCTTGGTAGAGGACTTCTTGGAGAGTAAAGTGTGTTGACACAGATTAGAGCAGGCCCAAGGTAGCTTTAATCTAGGCCTAGATCAGTGTAGAACTTGCTCGCTGGAAGCCACAGAATCCCATGGAAGCATGTAGTGAAAGCTGGGCATGGCTGAGATTCTGGCCTCCATGGTTTCTGGACAACCCAGAAAAAACAATCATCCTGTCTGGCATCATTAAAGAATTCCTGAAGCTGTTGGCAAGTATAGGGGTGTTGTTTATCATAGGTTTCTTGGTCAAGTTCAACTGCCTCTTTAGATTTTTTTTTGTTTTGTGGTGGTCTGCTAGTTCATTTATGCTATAGATTTAGGATGAAATCCTGGCCCTACCGGCAAAATTCCCATTAACTCCAATGAGGCCAGGAGTTTGACCATGGTGTCTAACTTCCTGTACAAGCCTGTTGTGTTCTTTTCTCTACTTTATGTCCCCCGCACCCCACCAGTTGTCGCTCTTTGAGCTATTTTTACAAAGCTTGTACTAGGATTTTCTGATACTACTTTTCTAACAGCTGACTGACTGCTTTATAGTACAGTGACATCATCAGTTTTGATTTTTTTAAAGTGCATCCCACAAAAGCAAACAGAGGACTTTTCAGGCAGCAAAACAGCAATGCCACTCCCTTCCACAGGAGAAATGGTTGTCATGGTATCCAATATGGACACATCACGGTCATCTCAGAGTAATCAGCAATCTTGTGGAAGACAGCAGGCAGTGCTATGTAACCACTGACTTTTCAGACTCAGTGATCAGCAATAGGCAGCTGACGACTTTTTCAAAGTAACTTTTAATAACCCTGTGCCCAGACCCTGGATACAAATACAGCTGCAGAGCTGCAGTCAGATGGCTCACATACATGGCCCGTCAGCAGAGCTTGTTTTACTGGGGAAAAAATAAATCTCCCCCCACCCCTGGAAGTGGGGATTTTCTTGTAATTAAAAGGGACTTGACAGTCATGGGTTCTATTCCCAATTCTATCACTAAGGCAGTGCCTGGGCTTGGGCAAGTCACTTCACACCAGATTGATAAAGATATTTAGGTGTATAGTAAGATTACAGAAGAATCTACTTCAATGGGAGTTAGACATCTGATTTGGTTAGGATGTCTGAAAATCTTATTAAGTGCCTAGCTGCATCTTTCAGTGCCTAAAGCACCGTTGAAAATCTGGCCCGTAGGCGACATCTTTCAAATTCAAAGCTTAAACTGAAGCACCTCTACCCAGCTGTAGGCAGACCAATGAAAGTGGCCAGTGGGAGCGGTGCATGCTCAGTACTTCTGCAGACACCTCAGTAAAAGCAACCCAATTTTCAGAAGGATGTAGTTGCCTAACTTTAGGAGCAGAAAGCTCTATAGATCATTACCATTTCCAGAGTCAAGGGACTCAGTACACCAAGTCACACGGCCGGGGGGGGGGGGGGGGGGGGGAGGAGAAGAAAGAGGGAGGAAGGATGTAAATAGTAAATTAATTCAAGACTGATGAAAGGAAATACACAATGCACAACTAACCTGTAGAATTCACAGCCACAAGAGCTCTTTGCAGTCAAAAAGCTTAAACAGAAGGCTTTAAAGAATATAATGGCCAGACTGGGTCAGACCAAAGGTCCATCTAGCCCTGTATCCTGTCTTCCAACAGCAGCCAATGTCAAGTACCCCAGAGGGAATGAACAGAGCAGGTAATCATCAAGTGATCCACCCCCTATTGCCTATTCCCAGCTTCTGGCAAACAGAGGCTAGGGACACCATACCTGCCCATCCTGACTAATGGCTATTGATAGACCTATCCTCCATGAATTTATCTAGTTCTTTTTTGAACCCTGTTATGGTCTTGGCCTTCACAACATCCTCTGGCAAAGAGTTCCACACGTTGGCTGTGTGAAGAAATACTTCCTTTAGTTAGGTTTAAACCTGCTGCCTATTAATTTCATTTGGTGACCCCCAGTTCTTGTGTTATGAGAAGGAGTAACTAACACCTCGTTATTTACTTTCTCCGCACTAGTCATGATTTTATAGAGCTCTATCATATTCCCCCCTTAATTGTCTCTTCTCCAAGCTGAAAAGTCCCAGCCTTAATCTCTCCTCCTATGGAAGCTGTTCCATACCCCTAATCACTTTTGTTTTCCTTTTCTGAACCTTTTCCAATTCCAATATATTTCTTGAGATAGGGCAACCACATCTGCATGCAGTATTCAAGATGTGGGTGTACCATAGATTTACATAAAGACAATATGATATTTTCTGTCTTATTATCTATCCCTTTCATAAGGATTCCCAACATTGTTAGCTTTTTGGACTGCTGCTGCACATTGTGGATAGTTGCCTGAAAACATCCACTCAATGACCACTCAAGAAAGATCTTGGCATAACAGCTAATTTAGACCCCATCATTTTAATATGTATGGTTAGGAGTATGTTTTCCAATGTGCATTACTTTGCATTTGTCAACATGAAATTTCATCTGCCATTTTGTTGCCCAGTCACCCGGTTTTAAGAGATTCCTTTGTATCTCTTTGCAGTCTGCTTCGGATTTAACTATCTTGAGTAGTTTTGTATCATCTGCAAATTTTGCCACCTCACTGTCTCTTTTCTCAGATCATTTACCCCATTTTTCCAGATTAAATAAAGAATGTGCTATAAAAAGTTACATGAAATAGGATACAAATGTGCATATATTATCTCATTTTATAGCACTTATTTTTTAATCTGGAAAAAATAGGGTAAGTGATCTGGGAAAAGGGTTAAACCATGAGGTGGCAAAATTTTACATATGTACAAGGGCTATAACTCCTCATGCTTCAGAGCATAAAGACCTATAACTGACAGGGGTCAGGAAGAACTTCCCCAACAACAGGTTATTCCATTATGGACATTCTCACACCTTGCTCTGAAGCATCTGATATAGGCCACTGATCTAAACAGGCTATGTTGGACTAGAGGGCAGATGGATTTCATCCGGCAGGGTTGTTCCTGTGTTTCTCTTGGCAGCATTTGATACAGGGACAGGCAACTTTATGTTCTCCATCACCTCCACTGCTTGTTCTGGTATTGTATCTACAGTACTTCCCATACCAGACTATTTTGCCTAGTCCTGGATGGAGGCCTGTCATGCAAAATCCAGAGGCTCTGCTTGTAAAGTAATGAGCCCTGCACCAAGCTGTACATCCTTCCCTAGGTTCCTGATCATCACAGAGACTCACTGCATACAGTGCAACCAGCATTTTGTAAGCCATCTGATATGTAAGGAAGCTGTAAACCCACCCATTGAAAATGGACTGGTGAAATGCTTCAAGTTCTCATGTCAAAAAATCCCAAGTTTAAGTCCTAGGCCACCATCCTTCCAGCCACATGGATGCCGAGCACTGGCAACAGATGGCATAAGGCCAGATCAGTCATTTACATCTAGTCTCCATAGCATCTCTCTCCTGTACAGGTGGAGACCTAGAGAGAACTACAGGGTATATCAATGTCCAGTAGCCTCACTGAGAATCCTCTTTTTGTATTCTTCTATTCTTCTCTGCCACAAAGGATATTGATAAATATCTAGTCCTCATGTAGTGCTTTTTATCAGTACATCTCAATGCACTTTACAAAGGAAGTCAGTACCAAGAGCCTCATTTGACAGATGGGGAAACTGCAGGAGAGGCCTTTGTCCTAGTTGCTAGAGTCCAGCCTCTCATATGTAGTGTACTGGGGAGAGTGCTGTCCATCCTTAGCTTTCTGTTTTCAAAGGGACAGCAGGGGGAAGGAAAATGTAATTGAACAGAATCATAGACTTTAAGGTCAGAAGGGACCATTATGATAGTCTAGTCTGACCTCTTGCAGGCCACAGAATCTCACCCACCCACTCCTGTAACAAACCCCTAACCTATGTCTGAGATATTGAAGTCCTCAAATCATGGTTTAAAGACTTCAAGGTGTAGAGAATCCTCCAGCAAGTTACCAGTGCCCCACACTGCAGAGAAAGGCAAAAAACTCCCAGGGCCCCTGCCAGTCTGCCCTGGAGGAAAAATTCCTTCCCAACCCCAAATATGGCGATCAGCTAAACCCTGAGCATGTGGGCAAGACTCACCAGCCAGACACCCAGGAAAGAATTCTCTGTAGTAACTCAGATCCCACCCCATCTAACATCCCATCACAGGCCATTGGGCATATCTACCGCTAATATTTGGAGATCAATTGATTGCCAAAATTAGGCTATCCCATCATATCATCCCCTCCATAAACTTATCAAGTTTAGTCTTGAAGCCAGATATGTCTTTTGCCCCCACTGCTCCCCTTGGAAGGCTGTTCCAGAACTTCACTCCTCTATGGTTAGAAACCTGTGTCTAATTTCAAGTCTAAACTTCCTGATGGCCAGTTTATATCCATTTGTTCTTGTGTCCACATTGGTATGGAGTTCAAATAATTCTTCTCCCTCCCTGGTATTTATCCCGCTGATATATTTATAGAGAGCAATCATATCTCCCCTCAACCTTCTTTTAGTTAGGCTAAACAAGCCAAGCTCTTCGAGTCTCCTTTCATAAGGCAGAAAAGGAGTACTTGTGGCACCTTAGAGACTAACCAATTTGAGCATAAACTTTCGTGAGCTACAGCTCACTTCATCGGATGCATACTGAAGTGAGCTGTAGCTCACGAAAGCTTATGCTCAAATAAATTGGTTAGTCTTTAAGGTGCCACAAGTACTCCTTTTCTTTTTGTGAATACAGACTAACATGGCTGCTACTCTGAAACCTTTCATAAGACAGGTTTTCCATTGATCATCCTTGTAGCCCTTCTCTGTACCTATTCCAGTTTTAATTAAGTAAATACTAAGAAGGATGAATTCAAAACATTAAAGGATCTCCTCCAGAGGAAGAAAACATCAGGAGGGCACAGGTGCTGACTTCCCAATGTGCTAGGGTGGGGGGAGGGGGGTGCTTGATCCCTGAGTCTGCCCCAGCCCCACCCCCACCCCACCAAGTCCCCCCCACCTCTTTGCCACCCCATTCTGCCCCCTCCCCAAAGTGTACCATGTCCTTGCTCCCCCCCACGCCTCCTGCACACTGCAAAACAGTGATTGTTGTGGGCAGGAGGCACTGATTAGAAGGGCCTGCCGGTGGGTGCTCAGCATCCACCATTCCCCCTTTGGTGCTCTAGCCCTGGAGCACCTATGCAGGGGGGGAGGGGAAGAGATTTCTTATGCGAGAAAGGCTTTTGTCTGAGAACCCTGTAAACACTTAAGCAATGGAAGAGTTCTAGAGATTTAGAGATGCAAGAGTGCTGACAAAGACTAAGTTTTATCCATTTCTCTCTCAACCCCTCTTGGCATATTTAGCAGCAGCTCATGAAATTGAATCTGGTGAATTTAAATGATGGCCTTTCCTATTCCGACTTTTTAATTTCACATCCCTTGGACTGCCCCTTTGTTCTCCTGTGATGTTATCCATCTGTGCCCACCCTCAGGCCACTGGACTGGAAATTGTTTCCTTAAGGAATGTTACAGCTCTACTGACTTTAATTAGGAGAAGATAGCAGCCTGAGGGTTGCAGCCAGAGTGTGGGCTCTGTGGGTGGGGTGGGGGGAGTTTGAGAACCAAAATGAGCTCAACAAAATGTCGTAGATAGTCTGGAGGGCCACTGACCTCTGATGTTCTCCCACCAGGGAGGGGCTGGACCTCTGTTCACACTCAGATGCCTCAGTGCTTTTGTTTGCTTTACAGTTCGTTAGCTGAAAGCTAGGTCACCCAATGGAGTCAATGATTCTGTACTCTTGGCCTTGGGATGCTTTATATTTACATAAATATGTTGGGGCCTTAAATATGTTGATGTATAACTGTATCTGGAGGTCCCAACTGAGACTGGGGCCCATTGTACTTGGTGCTCTACAGCCACAGACAGCCCCTACCCTAGAAAGGTTACAAGGCTGATGAATGGTGGGAGAGAACACCTGGGTTAAGGTCTCACAGTGGTGGAATAAAGTGGTCCTCAATAGGGCACTAGCTTGGGACACATGTCCCTGTGCTATCAACCAGAGACCTTAGACCAGAAACTACCAGCCAAGCCAATAGAAAAGGAAGTTTCACGGAGAAGACAATAGCTTTTCCACAACTCATTAAGTGTCCAGACTCCATTAGACCTTTGCTTGCTGTCACAGGAGAGATGCTGGGACAGGCACCTGCAATCTGGATGCTGCAGGCCCCTCTGGCTGGATTGTCATTGTATTAGGAGTGACCACTCCAAAACCCTGTGACACCTGGTCCTTGCTGGCCCTAGCCCCTGCCATTCGAGGATATGTTGGCCTGCTACAAGAGGGAGTGAGTTTTATTCAGGTGGAGAAAACTCAGGCCCAGAGCAGGCAAGAGGCTGGCACAGAACCCTGCATCAGCAGTGGCCTGAACTGTCAGCCCAGCCCTGAAAGACTGTTCAGCATGTTAACCATGGTGAGAGGCAGACCGAGTATAAAAACAGCCTCTATAATTGGCACTGTGTCAAGGTTTCAGGCTGCTGCACTAGGATGTCAGACTGCCTGCCACATAAAAATATCAATAGCTAGTGGATTTCATGAACTCTCTGGTGCTTCTCCCTTTTGGGGTCAAAAATGCTGCTTGGGGTAGGGTTTTTGTTTTGGGGGTAAAAGAAGAAGTCAGCATTGAGAGTTATTCTTATGGTGAAAGGCTGTTGTGGTAGCATCTCGAGTCCGCAACCAACCTCAGGGCCTCCCCCCATCTGTTGGGTGCTAAACAGAGACACAACCAAGCCGTCGGACACAGAAAAGCTTAGAATCTTAACAGCTAGATAAAATGCGCCGGACAACTTTTTTGATCACTCTTCTACAGATCTGAAACAGTTGCCCAAGGTCAGTCTTTGGCAGAGCCAGGAGTTTCATCAAGATCTTTAGAGTCTCAGCCTTTAACCACAGGGCCTCCCTTTCCCTGTGAAAGGACACATACCAGCTTGATGCAGGTGTAACTATTGGCTCAAAGGAATTACTCCTGATTTGCCCCAGCATAAGAGGAAGATCAGGCCTTCCCTGCATGTTAGTCACAGGGAAGATCTGATCCACGACTCTGGTCTATAGCAGCCCTTCCAGGTCCGCAAAGCAGAAGCCTCATCCATAGCTGCTCTGTTAGCAGCCGTGCTGAGCCCCTCCCACCTAAGAGTCCCTGCTTCTGCAGTGTGCAGCCGCCCACAGCAGTAATTACTCACCTCTTCACATTCTTCTGTGGTTCTCTGCTGCGATTTTAAATCAATCCATCGGTCGTGACAGT
The DNA here is from genome assembly GCF_965152275.1 of Natator depressus. Classification (NCBI taxonomy): domain Eukaryota; kingdom Metazoa; phylum Chordata; order Testudines; family Cheloniidae; genus Natator; species Natator depressus. The sequence goes on from NC_134259.1 coordinate 4,240,544, forward strand.
TTCTGAGAGCGGATATGGCTCATCCCCTGAAACAGGCAAGCAGTGGGTAAGAGCAATTATTCCATAAATGGTTCTCTTTTTCACCTTATGTCTTCTTGGATCCATTACCTCTGCTTCTGTTCCTAGGTAACCCCCATCTGTGGCACATTATTTTTGCACATCAGTTCAGTGTTTACAAAGCCCTGATCCCACCCCCTCTATCCCCACAATGAAAGGCTCAGTGTTGTGTAGGGGAAAGGTAAATTGCATGTTAAGTGATTTAATTTGTTAACACAATAGACAGCAGCACAGGCTCCCCTCAGAGCTGCCATTTAAAGAGAAGTGCTGTAGATGGATAAAGTGCACCCAGAAAACTCAAGACACAGGGACATCAGCCAGTGAAATGAGCCCTGTTAAATAGTTCATCACTCCCCTGCCATGCTGGGAGTCAGGAATCACTAAAAGACAGTGGGGTTAGTGCCAAGAGGAAGTGGTAGGGTGACCAGAGGTCCTGATTTTATAGGGACAGTCCTGATATTTGGGGCTCTCTCTTATATAGGTGCCCACTAGCCCCCACCCCTGTCCCGATTTTTTACATTTGCTGTCTGGTCACCCTAGGAAGTGGCGGTAGCAGCAATAAGGTGTGTGTGTGGGGGGGGGAAGAACAGCAATGTGGGGGACGCTAGGGGTGGTGGACGTGTTGGTGCTAACACTCAGGTTTTGTCTACACTAGACAGGTGGTCAGCGTAGCTAGACTTGACTTGGTCTAGTGTGGATGCAGGTTAGACACCTTTTAGCTGGCCGATCATCCACCAGCTAGACTGGGGTAGAATAGTGTTAACTTGCATTTGCGTAGGGAAAGGTAGAGGTTAGTTACAATGCATTAGCTAACTTTAAACCACTTTTCCTAGTGTAAACAATAATTAAGACTAGGTCTACATTACAGACTTTACAGTGGCACAGCTGTACCACTGCGCTGCTGTAAAACAAGTGTCTGGTCTAGCTGCTCTATGCTGGTTGGAGAGCGAGAGCAAGAGTGCTCTCCTGCTGGCATAGTGCTGTCCACACCAGCACTTTTGTCAGTGAAACTTATGTCAGGGGGAGGGGGGGGCTTAATTGAGAGAGTCTTATCCAAAAGAAAGAAAGACTTAGTCAGTGAAAGGACTCCCATTGATTTTAGAGGGCATTGGATCCGGCTGCAAGTGAGTGCATCAGGCGCATTGTTTGAGGAGCTAGAGGAAAGAGGGGTGGGGCTTTGCATCACCCATGGCCTTTCCTGGTCTGCACTCAATTATACTTAAGCAAACAGCTTTCTTTCCATTGACTCCTGGGCTGAAATGCCTTCTCAAATGTGAGCAATAAACTGTTTTATTGTTTTCAAACTTGAAGCTGGGTCAAGGGAAGAAGCCAGGAATTGCTGGATGATTTTATGATCTAATTTAATTCTTCTAGTTCATCAGCCTGAGGTTCCTATATTTGTTCAAGTCCCTGACTGACATACCAGGCCAAGACCTATAAAACAGGAGTGAGTGAATGAGTCTCAGTATAACTACGAAGGAAGAGAAACGCACCAGAGGAAGGGAAATACTTGCCTGTTGGCTTGCATGTCCTATCTACATAGGGCCAGATCCTGGTTGATGTAAAGTGGAGCTATGCTGATTTACACCACCAGGATCTGGCCTACAGCATCTATTTTTAGTGGAGAAGAAACTCCTTCAAAAAAAAAAAAAATCTACATTAATCCTATAGAGCAGTGGTTCCCAAACTTGTTCCCTTGCTTGTTCAGAGAACACCCATGGTGGGCTGGGCCGGTTTGTTTACTTGCTGTGTCCGCAGGTTTGGCCGATCATGGTTCCCAGTAGTCGCGGTTTGCTGCTCCAGGCCAATGGGAGCTGCTGGAAGCAGCCGGTACGTCCCTCAGCCTGCACTGCTTCCAGCAGCTCCCATTGGCCTGGAGCAGCAAACCGCGACTACTGGGAACCATGATCGGCCAAACCTGCGGATGCAGGAGGTAAACAAACCTGGCTGGCCCGCCAGGGGCTTTCCCCACACAAGCAGTGGAACAAGTTTGGGAGCCACTGCTATAGAGGGGGAAAAGGTTTTAAATATGCATGTACACAGAGTTACACCTGCCAACCCCCATTGCCTTCACTGGTATCAGCCCCAATATAACTGGGGGCAGAGTTTTGCAGATGGCGCTTATCTTGCTTACAACACATCCAGATCAAAAGCCTTGAATATTTCAGCAACAATTCAGAGTGCTGAAGTGACTCAAGGTGCAAGGTCAGTCTGTGGCAAAGCTAGGAAGCAAACTCAGATCTTGAGTCCCAGTCCAGTGACGGCCACCCTTCCTCCCTCTGGAATCTTATTTTCTTAGCCTGCTAAATATATATTGATCTTGTTTGGTGTTCTCTTCAGCACAGTAGGAATAGAAGAGTCCAGGTTGCATGGATAGTGAAATAGAACCCCCTCCCTCCCTGAAAATTCTCATCTGAGGCTGCCAGAGGAATTATGCATAACAAGATGGCTGGGGGGTTATGTCACTCCATGAAAGCTGTAATTTCCCTGCTATTGATTTCCTAAAGATAAACTTGTGGTTTGCATGTGGTGAAAGCTAATTTAAAACAAGAAAGATGAGTCTCTCCAGAACACCTTGATTGGCAATTGTGATAAATTCCTATAATTACTATTGACTCCAAGAAGGATTTTCATTTGTTAAAGATGTTGCTGAAATGACAGCCCAGAAACGGAAGGAGACAGGGAAAGCAGCATGCAGCTCCTGCCTTTGCCAAGTTACCCGAGTATTTAGCATCATGCAGATGTGCAAAGGGTCAGAGTCAAAGTACTTTGGCAAGCCCAGTATTACCAACTCCAATCACTGGAAAATTGGAGTCAGGCCACTCAATCATGAGCTTGGCTTAAATAAGGGTTTTCCCCCTTAAAAAAAGTTTTCTTCTTTTTAATTGGCCTTCTGGTTTGGGCATTTAGGATTAGCTTGAAAAGGTGATACAAGTGTTTCTCTGCAACCATGAGGGCTAGAAGTTTATTTTAAAAAGTGAAAGCTGAGATTCTTATGCATTCAACAGCTGAAGCTTTAAGATGGACACCAAGTAGGACCAACCCTCCCCCCCCACCACACACACAAACCTTCAGCTTGGGACCTTATTTACGCAATTAGCCTGCCCCAAAACCATTGTACCTTCGCTGCTATTGGTACTCATGCTAGCTAGATCTGGCACATCTACACAAGCTGCAGTCACACCCCCGAATCCAGTGCAGACATGCTCCGAGTTCAGATGAACACCCATATGGCAGACTGCACCAGTGCCGATCCATTTGGATCTGCAAACTCAGGCTGGAAACAGCACAGGAGTGGCCTCTTTGCTGTAGTTCTGTTTGGAACATATTTGGGAGGGGAAGAAAAAAAAACCAACCAACCACCACCTAAAAATAGGGAATGGGGTAGGGGGAGCTAGCCAATTTTTTGAAGCTTCAGTGAAAGTTCAGTTGGACTATCAGCTCGAGAAGCATATAAGTATTGTATTGCAATACATGTATCATGGTCACAGGAGAAGCTTGAATGGGATACACTGTCCAAAGTGGAGAGAACTGAAAGAGTGTGGAACATCCTCCTCTCAGGGACAGCGAATCACAAGCATTTGCCACTGAGCAGAAAACCCCACTGTATAGTGTAACCCACACACCTCCTGGGTGGGGTTCTCTGTCCCATCTAGTGGCACCGAGACCACTTAGAGAGAATGAGTCTGCTCTACAGCCTTAGCTAACAGGCAGTGGGCTTTGAGCTCATGCTGTAGAGGCTTACGTACTAAGCTCCAGAGGTCCCCAGTTCGATCCCGACGACTGCGGTCTGTTGGTGTTACAATGGTGCACCCTGCGATGATGCATTGTGCAAAAGCATGGAAGTATTAGGATGGAAATCAGAGTGCAGCATAGACAACAAAAACCCAAAAAGCACAACTTTGGGGTGTTTGGATGCACACAGGGATGAATGTGAGGGACCTGGTTGCATGGCAGGAGAAAGACCGTCCCAAAGAAAGCTAACAAAGTCAGTGGACCTTAGTACTGCCTTGGACAGACGAAAAAATGGTGGATCCTTGCATGACAAGCAGACCCCACACTTAACGAGATAAGGGGAAGAGTCCAGTAAATGCATAAACAAAGGGGACACTGGCCTTCCAAAAAAAGTTATATATATTATATACACACACACAGTGCAGCTGCTTGCTCCCAAGAAATGGCTTGCAAGAGAATCCTCTGGCTTCTGCGTGACACTCAAAAGCCACACTAGGATACCTTAGGCCACCTGCAAACAGTGTTTCTGCATTGAGATTTTTCACCCTTTAAATCTAGTCTGTTGATGGGCATGGAAGCCTCAGCCAGAAGCTCTGCTACTCACAGTCAGGAGGTGAGCGATCATTGAGTGGCACAGAGGAACAGAACAGCAGATAAAAAGAGTGCTTTGTAGGAGACCGTCTCTTGCTATTTAGGTAGTTGTTTGGCTGGTCTAGTTTCCTTTTTCCCCCTGGAGATGGAGCACTTGATGGTAAAATACAGCCTTTATAAAAATGAAGGGTCAATAATTAACAGCTGCAAAGCTGTCATTTCACACAAGACCCAGCTTCTTAACTACAGGCGGAAGGGAGAAAGTGTCAAGGACACAGCAGATATTTCAATTTCCTCACCTAACTGCTTTCTTCTGGGTTTAGACAGGCTTACACATGTCCTGTACATGTGCACACTGCAGACCACCCCCATAACCACCACACGTGAACAGTAAGCATACAAAGAAATGTTTGCATAAGCCACTCGCATAACTACCCAGATCCACATCCCCATATATGAATTCACTGAGACAAGTACCCAGTCATTTTTACACCCACATACAAGTTTGAACTTCCTCTAATTTTAAAGACTGTGGAAACTTTATTGAACTGCTAAACATCCCAGAGCATCTGACATAAGCTTCTGAGAATGAAGTTTCATTTCCAGGATGTAAGAGAAGAAATTAACAGGTGATTCATTCATAAGTGAAGGTTTTTTTTTTTTTGGTTTTTTTTTTTTTGCACACTTCAGTTCTGATTCTAAGCTATGGATGAGCTGAGAGGCTTCGGACATGAAACATACTAAGAGGCATGTCAGTATTAGCCTCGTTTTGCAGAACAGATACAGAAAGGTACCGTTGAGCCAGTAGCGGAACTGGAACTAGAAGCCAGAAAATCTGGCCTTATTCCCTGCTCTACTTTAACCTCTAGACTATATTCCCTTCTTGGAGTTTTCCTTCTTTTAAAGGAGGCAGGGATGCTAGCTTCACTTTGAGGTGTGCTCAAGAAAGTTTGCAATCCAGATACTGTATGGATGTTTTAGCCAAGGCTAAAAGTGGGAGAAGAGATACTGATATCTTAACAGCTGTTCCCTGTAGCACAAATAATTTGGGGAAAAAGAGAGGAGCAGGGAGGAAGAGTTCCTCAAAATACTTCAGCTCTTCATTCAGAATCCATGAAGGAGGCCATGTTACCATGGAAATGGAGGGGGGGTTGTGTCTGCCTTTTCAATAATCCCAAAGGGGGTGTTTAATTGGAATCAACCACATCTTTTTAAACTGGAGAGAAATAAAAAGAAACTGCTGCCAGAAGAGGAACATTAAATTAAATAAAAAAATAAAGCCATGAAACAAAAAAGGAAATCAAAAAGAATAAATTTACTGCAACTAGCAAGGGATTCATTAGGGTTACAAAGCTCAAATCAATTTCCCTTCTATTGACATTAACAAGTTTGATGTAGGTCCAGCTTGAAAGCCAAACAGAGCAGCTCTCCCCCTCTGGATCCCCACAGGGCCCAGCAGCTGTTTGCAGATTGTTCCACACTGGGGGAACAAGGGCTTTCTTTCTGCCTTCATCTAGCTCCACCTAACCATACCAGCAATGAGAAGCTTTTCCGAAAGTCTGCCTCACCTCTTGCCAGTCACAGCTTCACATTCCCAGCATGCCTAGACCCTCTGACTTGGATGTGCCTGTTTAATGGGAGATGTTCTCATAGAACTAGCTTGGGCTGTGGCTAGCAATATTTTTGGGCCCAGCAGCTGATCCTCAGCTTTTATTATTGGATTAAAAGCAGTATAGAGGCTCCAATCACTATCAGACCCCATTGTACATACACACCCACACCCCACCCTCCCAAAAGCTTACAAGCTAAATACACAAGACAAAGGTTGAGAGGGGAACCAGACAGAGGAAGTGACTTGCCCTGTCACCTTTCATCCTGGTCTTCGGATCATAGAATATCAGGGTTGGAAGGGACCAGGAGGTCATCTAGTCCAACCCCCTGCTCAAAGCAGAAGCTATCCCCAATTTTTGCCCCAGATCCCTAAATGGCCCCCTACAAGGATTGAACTCACAACCCTGGGTTTAGCAGGCCAATGCTCAAGCCACTGAGCTATCCCTCCCCCCACCCCCCAAGATGAGGGACATCTGCACCACTTCCTAGAGTGGAAATGAAATAAAGCTGCCTTACCAGCTTATTACACAGTGGTGAGAGATGAAGACTAGTATTCAGGGCAGGAGAGACTAGGAAGGGGTTTGCATTGGCCTGCTAAACCCAGGGTTGAGAGTTCAATCCTTGAGGGGGCCATTTAGGGATCTGGGGCAAAACTTGGGGATTGGTCCTGCTTTGAGCAGGGGGTTGGACTAGATGACCTCCTGATGTCCCTTCCAACCCTGATATTTTATGAACCTTAGATCCTGCAACTCCCTGTGTGCCCTTGTGGAAAAGAGCTATTATATATTTGTGCCAGTAGCACCAAAAGGCACCAAAGAAGATAGAGGGTCATTGTGCTAGGTACTGTACAAACACTTAGTAAGAAACTAATCCTGGCCTGAAGTGCTAGATTCACACTCAGAGCCTCATGCTTCCTAGGGAGCCATTCAATCCTGCAAGCCAAAAGAGGTGCTGTGCTCATCTCCCCCAGCTGGAAGTCATTATGTGAAGCTACTAGAGTATTTTCCCCTCCATTTGATTCTTAAGCTGGATCTTCAGTTCACAACACCCCACCTAAAAAATCAGAAATCTGAACTCACGCCTACCTTCTTGTTACCCTAAACTAGCCACTGCCCAGCCCCCACCCACAGCACCTTTCTGAGAAAATAGAAACAGTGAGAGAAAAAGGGACAGCTGTAACAGATTTTCCCCACTGAAGTTTAAACCTTCACTCTGGGCATTGAATGGCTGGTCATTTATGCTGCCAATTCGAGGCATGTTAGACAACCTCCATAAGTGCTGCTATGAAAAATGGTAACAGAGATCAGAAGTGATTGGAATGCAGACAGGACCCTCAGCTCTTGGTATAAAAGTGATTAATGAAAAATCCCCAGCATCCTCTCTCCTCCCTGCAAAAGGAGGAGTGAGCAAGGCTGACAAGAACAACTGCTCCTCATGTGAGGAAGATAATAGCAGGAATGATACGTCTCCAGGAGATTCCCAAGGCCTCGTGCTCATGTAATAAATGCCCTTATCGCTTTCAGGAAACATGAAGAAAGATCACTAAAGCCAGTGAAAGTAATGAGGGAAAAAAAAAAAGATTCAACCTCAGAAGTGCTCCTGCTCCACTTGCCTCCCACCTTCGTTTGTTCTGCAAAGTGTTTTCTGAAATGAACAAGAGTGGCACAGGCAGGGCCCTGGGCTCATAAAATGACAGTCAGACCGTGACAGCAATAAAGCCTGGAGTGGGGCTGCCTGCTGCAAAGCCACAGCTCTTAAACAGCATGCTACAGAGAGCTGAGATCACGGAGACACTGGCATGGCATCGTAGCACGAGACCCTTGTAGACAGGTAATTAGTTGGTTTCTAGGTGCGAGGAAGTCCTTGTGGTTAAGACACTGGACTCAGGAGAGCTGGGATCAATTCCTGACTCTGCCGTGAACTCCCAGTGCAACTGTTTGGGCAGGTCAATCTTTTAGTGCCTTGCTTTCCCCCCACCCCATTCCCTTCGGTACAATGGAGAAACCCTTCACAGTCATGACTATTTAGACTGGAGTTCTTCAGGGCAGGGGCTGTCTCTTACTATGCGTATGTGCAATACCGATCATAATGGGACCCTGATCTTGGTTGGAGTGGCCAAGACAAGTAATAAGAACAAACGCTAGCTAAATCCTAAGTATTTACATGATCAGGGCAGAAAAGATTAGGATTTTAGCCATGGTAAAAGTAACTGGACTGATGACCCTTAGACATCAAGGACCCAGTTCTCATTTACAATAGAGGCCCTTTATACTGCTCTGACACCCGTTATATGGTCAGCATATATTGTCACTGCAAAAGTGTTGTAAAGGGGCCTTAGTGTGTATGAGAATCAGGCCCACAAGTCTTCTGTTTATCCACAGGACAAGTACAGCACAAGCAGAGAGGTAGTGCAAGTCACTTGGTCTTTGTGGCTCAGTTCCCCTGCATAAAATAAAGGTAACAGCACTGCCCTTCCTCACAGGGGTGTTGTGAGGACAAATGCAAAGACTGGGGTGCTACAGAGATGGGGATCTTGTGAGTTCCTTAGTTAGGCCCTCAACTGGTTTGATAGGGGAGGTATTGCAGGTGAGGAGAGCAGGGCCTTGGCAGAGCTGTGAGATCATAGCCAAATGCGTAACTAGTTCCACACGCATCACCACTTCAGAGAGGAAGAACATTGCTGATACAGCAGAACTGAAATTGTGCCTCCCATTGCAGTGCATGGAGCAAACAGGATCCCGAGACTGGGGCTATAGAATATGCTCGGTCATCAGTGGGGAATACCCCATACAGATGCGGTTGGACAAAGCTTCATTTCACCTTCTTTCTTTTGAGCAATATCAGCCAGCCAGAGAGATGCAGGCCAAGTGCACCTAGATCTGATGTGGCTTTCCCCACCTGAACGCGTCCATTTACCTGCCATCACATCCCATTAGGCCCAATGGATCTCGCAAAGCTGGCTCCAGCCCTTCAAGACATTTCCTTCTAAAGGGAGACAAGGGAAGGAAAACATCCAGCAGCAGCATCATTTAGTAGGTCATACTTCAGGATCCTGGAGGGACAGGCAATGAGCAGCCTCCTCCTCAAAAGGGGTTGCTTTGGTGCCTGGGATTCATACAAGGCTGTAGCATCCATGGTCTCTTTTCCTTTACCATGTACTGCTGTTAAGGTTCTTAGAGAGGTCTTGTTTCCCAGATTCTCACTTCATGGGAGCCTTCACTATTGCCAGGATTTCAACCTACAAATTATGATGCTCAACTTGTTTCAAGGTGTTTCCTTTTATCCTGCTTTACATGGAAGGGAGAGAGAAAGTTCAGTTCCTCACCCAAACTTCATACCAAATCCTACAAGTAGTCCCTCCGGAGTCCTCTGTGATCCCTACACCTGGAAGCATCATCAGTTCATGCTTCCAGTTGTGCTGGGTCTTCAAGCCAGCTGACAATCCATAAACAATCAGATCATGCAGCACCCAGATCAGTAAGATGAGTATAATGGTTCCTTTCTTCCCCCATTTGTCTGTCTTGTGCTTTCTTTGGGGGTAGGGACTGCATCACTATATGCCAGTACAGCTCCTAGCACAAGGGGCTCTGATCTTGGGGCTCTGAGAGAGAGAGAGTGTTCCCACAATGCTAATAAGGATGATAATTAAGATCACAAACTTCCTCACCATCTGTTTCCCTTAAGTCAGGCCCAGTTGCAGAGCTGGTCAGTTTTGGGGGGCTGGATTTTATCCCTTCCAGTTTTGTCCTTTGTGACCTTTCCATCTCATGCTAAAAGCCATAGTTGGAAAAGCAGACATCTCCCCTCCCATTGCACCACACATTCCCACAATGGAAAGGCCATTCCTTTCATAGCCAGACAACGTGTCCGATTAACTGACATGAGTTGCCCTTTCTCAGGCTAAGTCATCAGCTTCAGTGTTTTCCCTCTTTTTTATATGTCCCTCCCCATGCAACAAGAGGCTTTTTCTACCTCTACTGAAATATCACTTTCTCCCTAGCAGGGGGTTTGGGTGGAGGGAAGCTTGAGGCCCAGATCTTGTTACCATTAAGAAGCCAGAAGAAAAACGTAGTGGACTGTTGTAGCCCTTCGTGTCACTGGAACAGCTGCTCCTCAGAAGACTTGAGGCAAAGTGAAGAAGAAGTAAAGTCTAGGGTAAAGTCCTGGCTCTGTTGAAGTAAATGGGAGTCTTGCGTTTCACTTTTAAGGATAAAACCCTGGCCCCCTTGAATTCCTAGCCCTTCCTTTGTTTACCCCAGCGTTCATGCTAACCAAACAGAACCTACACTGAAAGTAGGCAATTGGGAGGTGTGATTGCAGATCAAAGCTAGCTCAGGCAATAACAGCAATGAGGCTACAGCAGCATTGTTAACTACAGGGACGAGGCCCGCCTGCCTAGGGCCCTGGGTCCATATGCACAACTACCAGCCATGGTTTCACTACTAGCATGGCTCAAAGCTAACTTTGATCCAGCTAGTTTGTGTATATCTGCACATCCTGCAGTCAGACCTCTCAACTGCAGCGTAGGCATACCCTTAAATTCATGCAGCCAAGTCTTCAAGAGTGAACAGTGATTTTTGCTCCTTAACCAAACCCCTTTAAAAGGGTTTCAAGTTATCTGAAGTGCTGAAAATCCACAGCGCCAACAGAATCCCATGAAATCTGCAGATCAGGCCAAAAGCATCTCAGGTAGATGAGACTGAAAACTGGAGTTTCCATCCCAGGGGAAAATCCAGTATGATTTGTTTTTATTCCCAACTGGGAGGAAAAGTCAAATATATTAGAAATTTTACATGAAATGGAAAAAGTTTAAAAAAAACAATTTAGAAACGTTGAAGTATTTCAGTTTGAAAAACAATTGACTTGTTTCACTGTGGGTCAATTCAATGTTAAACAGAGTCCACCCAAACCACCACATGCCTCATGGGAGTTGTAGTTTGGGTGCCTCATGCCCCCATTCTTCTCTATGGCTCAGGCTAGCTTGATGGACTACGTCTCCCATGATGCACTGTGGTCCTGTCTTCTGTGATGCACCACAATAATCTCTGAGCACCTGTTTCTTCATTGGTCTCGTGGGGATAATAATGAACTAATTACTCAAAGGAACTCCACATGTTTGCAGAGTGCTGTGTGAGAATCATCATCTCAACTCTTCCTCCTAAGGGCATGAGCCTCCAGGTGTTCCATACACAGAAGTATACATGTGGGGGTCTGATTTTGATCTCACTTATGCTTGTTTCACATTGTAATCCCACTACATTCAGCGGGGTCACTCCCAAATTACATGGGTGTAAATGAGAGATGGGTCAGACCTGGAGTTTGAGTTTCTTCCCTGCTGTCACAATGCAGTTACTCCAGATTTACACCTTTATCATTGAGATCTGTCTGACCCAATCACTGGACATCTCACTTCCTGAGCTCTCTGCCTTGTCTCATCAACTACTTCGGGGGGGGGGGGGGGGAGGAACAGTCCCAACTCAGTAACAGAAAAAGGGGAGCTGATTTTTGACTTGTTACATTTGCATGTATATTACAGATCTGTGATCTTGGACATCTTTCGATCATTCTCATACACACAAAAAAGCCCTCCCTGATTCTCCTTTAATGGATCTGAAGCAAGCCTTTCTCCTCCAAATCACCAGCAGCTGCCATAGCTGCTCCATTCCAACAAACAGAAACCTTTTCTCTGTGACATTTAGATCTCCCTTTGTAGCAGACTCAGATATTTTTACTGTTAAAAGCAGCCTGCACAGCTGGGCAATTTCATTACTGCAAATGTTATTACAGCAAGAGTCTGTTTAAGACAATGTCATTGACAGGAAGATATGCCTTAGCAACAGGCTCAGCTTGAGTGAGTGCCTGGATTCATCACAGCATAAACGGGAACCTTCAGGCATCAGAGTCCCTCATGCAACAGCAATTTCCTCCAAAGAAAAAAAAATACAAGGTGCCCCAGAGCCCTAAAGCCTGAGGGCTGAGATTTTCAAAGGCAATTATGGGAGTTGGGCACCCAACTCCCACTGAATTTAGATTTGAGCTTGTCACAGGTTGGGTGATTGAACAGGAGCAAGAAGGGAACCTTGCCTCACTCTGCAACACAATGGTCCCAGTCCTAGGCCCTTAAAGGCAAGAGTCTTCTTCTCTTCCCACATCTGGCCCTGAGGTCCCCAGGATCATTGCTCAGAAGATACTTCTTGGAATGGGATAGGCTGGACAGTTCTCAGCCACTTATCTTTCAAGGGCCAGTACAGGGCTCATAAATCATTTGGGCAGCTTTGGAAATCCCAGCCCAGGTTCTTTAGCCTAGATATTATGGTCGGAAATGAAATAAGAAATGTATGGTGATTTGTAGATCTAATAGCATCCCATTGGGCTAGGGGCTGTATGTGTATATAATAAGAGACTAATAGGACATATAAACTTCACCAGCATGGAAGGGGATAAGGAGCTGCTTTTGTTTGGAATAGCCCTGCCCTACCACACCTGCAAGTCATGCCAGGTTTGGAGGGGTTTAAGAGGAGGAAGCAGTAGTGGGCAGTCCTGGAGAGGAAGTAGGTGGTTGAACTTCCCAGCTTGAAGTCTAGTAGCTAGCAGAGCCTCTGCCCTCACAGAAAGGGAACACAGGGTCCCTATGCTAAAGAAGGGGGAAAGACTATTTATACATTGTGCTTGGAGGGCCAGCAAACTCCGGATGGACTGGGGCCCCTCTGAAGGGTTCAACTATCATGACTAGAACTTCCCATGGGCAGGGTTTCCCCCCCTCCTGTGCCTGTGTGCTTAGTCCTGACCTTGGATTTGTGTTTCCACTTGGAAAAGGGAAGACGTCAGGAGGCCTTGGCCAGAGGGCTGAGGACCTGCCATTGAATGTTCTTGCTGGAAGACCTGAACTTGTGTGCGCGCACTTGCTATGTAGCATCTGAAGGGGGTGCTCTGGTGGACAGATCCCTGACAAACCCTGCCCTGAAAAGCGGCCAATCTTAGTAAAATGTGTAAATAGGGACAGAGGAGGATATACGCTTTACCTGCTCATAGAGGGCCAGATCCTGGCTCCACTGGGGTCAGTAGGAGTTTTGCTATTGACCTTAGTAGGACTAAGACAAGGACCCTAATCCTCAAGTGACTGAGCTAATGTAGCTCATTCTTCCCCCCAACCCCCAGGCAAATTCCACTTGGCATCAATACAGAAGCACCCATTTAGTGCAGTAGTGAAGCCAAGCCCAAAGTCTTAAAAGATCAATCTTTATAAGGTGTGAGGTTCTCAGATGCTATGGTAAATGAGGCCATTACATACCTTAGATATAGTTCATTTGACCCTGCATTTTGACCGTGCACTGCTCTCTCCCCCAGTTAGAATCTTGTACTCAAGGGGCTAATCTAAAATGCACTGAAGTCAATGGGAGTTTCTCCCCCACTCATCAGTGAGCTTTGAATCAGGTCCTGGCTTCCTTTGTTGACAAGCCCCTAGCTTTAGTGAAGTCAGAAAGGAAGCATCTTGATTTAACACATTTTGGCAGCAACTTATTGTTTTTCTGTCTTTTAGGTCCCACCCCCCCCCTTCCTTTCTTGAAGGCCAGCAACTCAAATCCATCCCAGATTTCAGACACTAACAAGGCAGCATCTGACAAGCAGAAAGCATCCACGAGCAAATCGGAGATTCCCAGCTCAGTCATCATAAATGCTACAAGTTCTCTACAAAGCAAGTGGCTTCAAGACAGGGTTTAAGACCACTGTCTCCTCAGGTTTCAGAGCTGTAGGACGACTTGTTGGGGACCTTTGGTTGCCGGAGGAGTCAAGTTGAGCTCTTGTGATGAGATCCATTTAAAAAAAAAGGGGGGGGGGGGGAAGAGGAGATAAAACAGGCACCAATCAATAAGTTTCAGTAGGCTTTAGCTTCCCTTCTGGCTGATGCTGCTGTAATCAGCACCTGAAAAACTGAGTTACCTGTCCTTCCGTCCCAGGGTTTATCTATCATGTTTCTTATAGGGAAGCATATTTATTTTGAGGGGATTGGCATCCTGGACTGTAGTCATGGCCAGACAGCTTCTGTCTCCTCCCTGGTGCCTAGCATGCAGCAGCGTGGGGGAGTTTAATAGAACACTTAACTGTTAAGAGCTTGCAGGAGGAGGATCACTTACAGATTTGCGGTTTCCTTTGTGAGACTATATCCCTGAATTAAATTTTCATCCCCTGGCTCATGCACTGGGAGGGAGAGAGCGAGCAGGATCATCATAAAACTTGGATTAACACCTTAGTGCTTCATTTGGGAAAGCAGCATGAGCTAGTGGTTAAGTCACTGGTATTTGGGAGACCTGAGTTCTGGCTCCAGTTCTGCCACTGACTTGCTGTGTGGCCTTGGGTATGTCACTTTCTTTCCTTTCCCACCACTTGTCTATTTAGATTAGGACTACCTTTGGGTAAAGTCGGTCTTATACTACATATGCACAGCACCTTGCACAGTAAAGCCTTGATCTCAGCTGCAGTTGTGGCAGTACTGTAATACGAGTAGTTCACTATTGTTGCAACTTCCAGTAGCATCTCAATTTTCTTACACAGAGCCTTCCTGCTTCGCCAGCAGACAATAGTTCCAGACAGGCTGGCATAGCATTAAATCAATCTTGAATGTTGTATGCAGTGCCATGCATGCTGGCTAAAGATTCACTACCCCTCAACAAGGCAAATAAGTGTCTCAGAGGATAGGGAACTCAGATTCCTAAAACCCTGGACAGCATTCCTTAATCAGAAGTGTTTCACCTACTGCCTGACATCACATACGTGAGATCCCCATATTGCCACACCTCACATAGGCATGACAGCCACACCAAGTGCATGTGTATTATACATACACTTCACACTCATGCATGAGCTGTACACCACACAAGTGCATGCCACAGCTCACATACCCATGGATGACACTTGCATGCTGTCCACATGTGATCCATGCACAGCACATCTGTGACTTGCTTACACCTCACAAACCTACATGATGTGCACCAGGCATGAGTAACATACACAGAGCTTTCCTCACATGTGACACACCCACATTTACACAGAAGGCTATTTAGAGGGCAAACTTGCCTATTTTCAAATTATTCCTGGAAAGGTAGAGGTGTCCTGGAACACTTTCAACCCAAATCGCACATAGGGACCACACTACTTTTCATACTAGAAGGATGTAATTCTCTACATACTAGAGTCATTCTAGGAGCAAACACATACAGTCTCCCTTACAAAGGGCTTTACAATCCCCTGAGCCTCTGGGTTCCCTGGAAAGTTTACTTAGTTATTTTTCAGAGAGATGTCTTTTATTTAGCAAAGACTCATACCACTGGGGAACTCAGCACAAGCAGCAAAGACAGCCCTAACATGGCATCCTGCTTCTACACCTCTCCGACATCAGCATAGCCTGGGAAGGGGATTCTCCTTATGCAAGTCTCCAGCCCATTCCATCTGCTATAGGAAAAACCAGGGTCATGCCATCAGACAGCACCTCTTTAGCACAGACAAAGAAATCTGAAATGACAGTGTCCCATCCAGCAGACCCCCCTGTAAACATACATCCTTACCTCTAGGTCACCTCTTCACATCTGGACATGGCATTGCAGGGTTCTTTGCCTCACCCACCAATTGGCTGCCAGAGCAATCACACCCAGCTGATCTCCTCCCCAGACTTCCTCACAAGGGCTTCAGGGTCTCAGCCCTCCAGCCAAATCACACAACAGCTCAGTTCCCTTCCAATAGTCACCTCTAAAAATAGGTTCTTCACTCTCCTGAGCTCAACTTCACATACAGCAGCTCCTTCACCCCTCCCAGGTCTGACTTCAATTCCCTTTGGGCACTACCTCAGAACTCATCCACAGGAACCTATCATGCTACCTGGGAAGCTCTCCCAAGAAAGCTGCTCCCCTTAATAACCCAGTCTTCCTGCCACTGTTGAGGGCCCAGCTCTGTTTAAGAAGTGTGCTCCCTGCTTCAGCCCCACAGCTGGGGGTGGTTGGGCTTTCTAATTAAGCCCCATTACACCCAGCTGGGATCACTGATTAGCCCTTATGTTGCCAGATCATCAGAGAGACTGAAGGTCAACTGCTAAGTCATGAGCCAGGCTGAGCCCAGCTTGCCTCAAAGGGCCAGCCAGCCTCCGACATCATGTTCTCTGCCACACCATTACAGAGGAAAACACACAAGGGGTGGAGAGACATTTTGTCACATTTGAAAGTGTTTCCCAGTCTTACCCTTTCCAGCTCCAATGCAGTCATGAGGTGATCATGAAGAGATGGATATAGGTATGCAGAGAATGTTCACCTCGCTCTGGCCTGCTGGCTAGCAGACTGCTGCTGAAAGAGAAACACACAGATAAATTCAAACCCTCAGAACACAGTACCTAGCACAATGGGGTCCTGCTCCATGACCAGGGCTCCTCTGATCATAGTAATAAATACATAAACCTTTTCCTTCCTCCAGCGGTTTCCAGCTCAGGCCCACTACGTGCTTTGCAAACATTCCTTCATGAAGTAAGGCAGGTCAGGAGAGGAAGAATGGTTGACTGGTTAGGGTGTTAGCCTGGGGCTTAGGAGAATGGGGGTGGGGGGCATAGCCCTGCTTGGCTACAGATTTCCAGTGTGACCTTGGGCCAATCACTTAGCCTCTCTGTACAGTAAGAATAACTGCACTTCCCTACCTGACAGAGGTGCTGTGAGGATAAAAATGTTGAAGGTTGAGATGCGCTGAGCTGCTATGGTGATGGAAGCCTTATCTGTATCTAGGCTGTGTTCTCTTCTTCATTTGATGGACGGGAAATGAATGTGATTTGCCAGGTCATAATTATTTTTGGTATTAAAAGACATTATTTGTATTACAAGAGTAATACATTATTTGTATTACAAGACATTATTTGTATTACAAGACCCCGTCCAAGACTGGGTCCCCATTGTGCTGGGGAAGTGACAATTCCCCACCTCAGAGAGCTTATAGGGAACTGAGGCACAGAGAGGCAAAGTGACTTGATACAGGTCACATAGTAAGTCAGTGGCAGAGCTCAGAAACGTTACCCCGATCTCCCAGCTGCCTCTCCCTACCAAGCTGCTCTTCTTTTCCATCTAATGAACTGGAAGCTCTTGGGGTGACTGCTTACGCTGAGTCACATGGACACTTATCCCCTCTCAGGCCTGTGTACTCCTGCCTGACGACACCTCTCTCCTGCATCTACTTATGCATTTGCCCCCCAGCCCTGGGAATTCTGAAACCAGTTAGAAAGTGATAGAATATTACATCCCTCTGGGTCCCCATGATTACATCCCAGAGGCACTGCAAACAACGCTCAAGCTTCCGAGCATGTCACTTGCCCCCCAGATAACCCTCTGCCACCTTCCTTTGCTCTGAGGTCCCAATGGATCAACAGAGGTAGGCTACTGCCTGGTGCTGCTGGCTCACTTGCAGGGTCTGATTTGCTGCTAAGATGTATCTGATGTTTACAAGAGACTTTGTGAGGGAATCCATAGGCATAAGGGTCTGCAAACAGGGTATTAAGATGTCGCTCGATTCACCTGCTCTGCTCTATGGCAAACAAGTACAGCATCCATCAGTCATTTCTCTTCCATTTACACACACACACACACACACACATACACACACACACGCCCAGGGAAAACAAAGCTCTTGTTGACCTAAATCTGCAAAATAATGATAATAAAATGTACCTTATGGGTGACATCCCCTCTCTCTAAGTAACTATGGGGACCTGCTTTTTTGAGCACTGGACTCATTCCTCTGAATCTTTTGCCTGAATAAACATTGTCCGCTGTTACTAACCAATTTGATGTGAAAAGTGGGAGGCTGAAATGCAACCGTCCTCCCACTCTGGGTCCTACAGAGAAGCCGGATGGGAACAGATCTCATGGCCCTGAGCTGGGAAGTCCAGACATAGTCACATAGAGTTTGGGTGGTGGTCACCTCTCCCTTGTTATGAATGCAGTAGATAAACTCATGTGGCAGAATATTCACTGGACTTACCCAGCTGTGGCATTGCCTGACCCCTAGGGCCTATGTACAGCCCCCTCTTCAGAGAGTGCCTGCTTCCCACACCTGCCTTTGACTGTCACATGCAGACAGCAGGTGGGTCAGGATTCCATCAACTATCCGTCACTGCAGTATCCAGGGTCTCTCTGCAGACAAGAGTCTACCACACTGGGACATCCTGCTTACTCCCTCGGATACCTGCTAGACAGGGGTCCCATACTACAGAGCCTCTTGTATTTTCTATCTGCCCTTCTGGTGCACCCTGTAAGAGAGACCCAGTTGAAATGATTCTATCAGTGTCCTGCATTCATGCTGCTTTCTTACCCCATACCATCCCCCCTTCCCACACCCTCTGAGCTCCCTCCTTTTGTGCACCTGCTTCTCAGTGAAGCCACCCACCTGCGGTCACAAGAGTGAGATGCCTGCAAGCAGCATGGAAACTTTTTTAAAACACCATAATAGAGGCTCAAATTAAATGTATAACAAAAAAAAAAACAGCAAACGGACCAAAAAAAAATGTCACCATGGCTAAACAACAGACTAAAAGAGGTGGCTGGAGGTAAAAAGGCATCCTTTAAAAATAGGAAGTCAAATCCTACTCAGGGAAATAGAAAGGGGCATAAACTCTGACAGACCTTAGTGAGGTGGCAAAATTTGCAGATGATACAAAATTACTCAAGATAGTTAAGTCCAAAGCAGACTGTGAAGAGTTACAAAGGGGTCTCACAAAACTGGGTGACTGGGCAACAACATGGCAGATGAAATTCAATATTGATAAATGTAAAGTACTGCACCTTGGAAAACATGATCCCAAATATACATACAAAATTATGGGGTCTAAATTAGCTGTTAACACTCAAGAAAGAGAACTTGGAGTCACTGTGGATAGTTTTTTGAAAACAACTGCTCAATGCGCTGTGGCAGTCAAAAAAGAGAACAGAATGTTCGGAATCATTAGGAAAGGAATAAATAATAAGACAGTTAATATCACAATGCCACGATATACATCTATAGAACAGCCACACTTTGATTATTGCATGCAGTTCTGGTCACCCCATCTTAAATAAGATATATTACAACTGGAAAAGGTACAGAAAAGGGCAACAAAAATTATTAGGGGTATGGAAGAATTTCCATATAAGGAGAGATTTAAAAGACAGACTGTTCAGTTTAGAAAAGAGATGACTAACAGGGATATGATAGAGGTCTATAAAATCATGAATGGAGAAAGTGAATACGGAAATGTTATTTACCCCTTCACGTAACACAAGAATCAGGAATCACCCAATGAAATTAATAGGCAGCAGGTTTAAAACACACAGAAGGAAGTACTTCTTCACCCAACGCAGAATCAACCTGTGGAACTCATTGCCAGGGGATATTGTGAAGCCCAAAAATATAACTGGGCTCAAAAAAGAATTCACTAAGTTCATGGAGGATAGGTCCATCAATTTAGAAATAAATGGAATTTAGCCAAGAAGGTCAGGGACGCAACCCCATGCTTGGGGTGTCCCTAAGCCTCTGATTGCTAGAAGCTGGGTCTGGGCGAGAGGGGATGGATCACTCAATAATTGCCCTATTCTGTTCATTCCCCCTGAAGCATCCGACACTGGCCACTGTCAGAAGACAGGATACAGGGCTAGATGGATCATTGATCTGACCCAGTGTGGGCATCCTTATGTACTTATGCAGTGGCTTTAACCTTACCCTGCTGCACTGCAGCCATTTATACCCTCTCCAGTACAATCTCTCTTTCTGCCAGCCTCCTTCTGTGATCGGTCTATTGGATGGCAGATGTTCAATGAAACATGTAAATCCTCCCTTGTTTATGAGTGAATATAATAAACTCTGGCTACTGCGCTTTCCAGGTGGCCGTTGGATGCGCTGTGTTTAGTGCATAAATACCCAGTGATTGATCTCTGATCTTTAAAATAGGGCTGTGAGATCCGCATGCATCTGGAGTCCAAAGCGGGGAAGCGGCAGCTCTAACACTCCTTAGACACTGCTATTTATTCCCTTGTGTTACATTTTCTGTGTTTTACTGCAGTCGAGACAATGCACATGATGTGATTTATGTATAACCAGAGCAGCCCCCAGTGGCTGCATCCGTGAACTCCTTCACTGAGGTGCCTGTTGCCTTTGTCTCTCTTGCAAGCTCTGTGAGGCTCTGTCTCCCTAGCCCTGGCATTGAGCCCAGCACAGAGAGGGTGTGCTGGGGGCGGCTTGCACCTTGCCTATTGTGGGAATGCTGGGGCTAATTTGGCCTCCAGAGCAGATTAAAGCAGCCCTTGTGCCCTGACTGCAATAGTCCCTCTGGGCATGGGGGTACCTGCAAATAGCTAAGGCTGGCCACCCCTTCTAAATCCTGCAACCCACCCCCAGCATGCTGCTGGCATGCGCTCTGCACCAGGGGCTCTTGCCAGGAAGAGAGTATAGAGTCAACTATGCCAGACCCCTCCCCTGGTGATATTCTCCATGGGGCATCATACGGCTGCTTTGCCACCCCTGTTTCTCATGCAAAGGGGCCACAGGCAGGAATGAACTCTTCCCTCTCTCTCTCTTTTACATTGTCCAGAATGACCCGAGGTATCCTACGAGTCCACGTTGTATTCTTGACACAGCATTGAATAGGCCAGGGGTTCCTCTCCCATGTCTCCTGTCTGGGAGGGTGTAGGAATAAAGGCATTATATACCGATTCATCCCTGGTGTAGCTCGTGTCAACGTTGATGGAATTACGTCAACCGAGAATTACCGGTAATTTAGTCCGTTGTGGCTGAACATTGTCTCAACAAGGCTGCAGACTGGTAGGTGAGATTGGCTTTTGTGACACCTGGATTCTGTGAGCTCCGTACACCTGCCATCTCCCCACCTTGTACCAAGACTGGGGGATTAAGGAGCGGAAGTAACTCCTATTCCATGAGGCATGCAAAGGTGGCTGGTAAGGGCCAGATCCTCAGCTGGGGCAAATCAACCGCCCAGTCCTGAATGCAGGAGTCACCACAAGCTCCAAACCGTGCCCATGTTTCCACTGAGACTGCAGACATATGCTGAGCTGCTCCTGAACTTTGCAAGAGACAAGCTTCATAAGAAATGCACTGAGCCACTCAGCAAGTAGAAACCCCAGCCGGGAAGGAGGGAGCAAATCACTTTCTGCTCCAGGACCAGTGTTTAGGGAGAAGTGTTGGGATTGGCGGGGGGGTAGAGTATGCACATAGCTCCATTTTTCATATCCGAGCAACTTCCCTTAACTTAATCAGGGGGTGGCTTATTGACATTTTTACTCTATGTGGCTCCCCATGCATTTCAAAGTGCCTGAAATTTCGTTATGTGAAAGGCAGTCACTGACTCTGCTCCAGAGTTTGGCTACTTTTCAAAGCATTTCCACTATTATTATTGGAGTAGAAACATGCAGAATGAAAATCCTGCCGTTAAATGACCAGTAAGTGCCCTATAGGCAGCACTAAACCAAAACATTTATCCACCTAATTTTATTTCTCAAAGATTTTTTTTATTCAGATTTACACATGAGTGACAGGCATTAGAAGCATTTCTTTTTCAATGTGAACTGTGTGCTGGTGAACAGTCCTTCACTGGTGGCCCAGGGAAGCAGAGACCTCTGTTTATCCACATTAAAGGTACTGCACCGGGCAATGGAAGTGCAATCTTCCCCTTACACTGCCTGGCCAATGACACTTCTCTGCCATGACACTTCCAGGAATAAGTGGGGAGTTCAGTCTCTATCATGTTAGGTAGAGTCACAGTCCTTATTCTTGAGGTGGCATTTTTTCAACAAAACAACTACAGACAAGCATGCAGGCTTCCACAAAACTTGAGTTCCAGTCTTGTCTCCCTCATTTACCAGGAATCATATTTTCTCTGGAGCGCCATGTAGCATGTAGAGATTGGATTAAATACTGCAAGTAAATATATTACCATCTCCAGGTCTATAATATTCTTCACTTCTCTGCTGAGACTACCAGCAAGGGGGGCAGATGTATTATGGACTCCTGTCCACTAGGTACACCCTTCTATGTAGTTATACAGTCCCAATCACCATAGTATCTAAGACCCTTCCAAATATCAACAAATCCATCTTCCAGTATGCTGTAATACTATCCCCATTATACAGATGGGGGACTGAGGCACAGAGAGAGACTAAGGGGCAGATATTTAAAGGTATCTAGGTGCTTAACTCTTGATTTCAACTGATTTCAGTGTGAGTGAGGCACCTAAAGACCTTTAAAAATTTGGTCCTAAATGACTTGCCCAAGGTCACACAGCGAGTCAGTTGCAGAGCTAGGGACCAAACCTAGCTCTCCAGGCTGCTGCCATAGCCACAAAATTATGTGTGCCTTCCCATCAGTTCATTTCACATAAGTCACCAAACGACATCCAGATGGCAAAAGCTTTTGATTACTGCTGCCCCAAACCAGTGATCTATATGCAAAGACCCCTATAGCCCATCAGCATTCCCTGGAGTCATGGATCATTGTTGTGGGGCCATAGGTATGCAGAGTATTTTACCACCATGCCAGGTCCTTGCTGCAAAAATCTGTCTCCTATTTAAGTGATGATAACAAGCAGTGAAGGCAAGAGAGGGAGGGAGAAGAAAGCCTATAGTGCAGTGGTTCTCAACCCATGGTTTTCAGGCCACTTGTAGCCCAATCAGCACAGCACAGCGGTGGCCCCTGTGACATCCTCAGGGCCATACAGGTCGTATGTGTATTGTGTGCATGCAGCCCACATAACACAGAGAGAGCTGCAGATGTGTGGGGCTTCAGTGGGGGTCAAAGGGAAGGATCAGCAACCCATCTCTTTCCTTCTGTTGCCTGGAGCTGCTAGCAGCTGGCTGGTTTTCCTACAGACCGAGGGCCTGGATACCCCATCCCAGGAGGCAGTGAGGCTGCTCTTGGAGGGGCAGAATGGCTTCTGATGACTCCAGTGGATGGCGGTGGCAGGCAGTGCCTCTCTTCCCCGTCCCTGGAACTGGCTGCAGCAACATAGTCATCAAAGGTATTACACACGTTCTCGCTCCCTCCAGTCAGCACCATGTGGGTAACCAGCTAGTTAACACAGGATCTCGTCAGACCCTCCTCGGCAGGCTGCTCTAGCTACCATTTCAGAGGCGCCCTGTGGGTAATTACACAGCAGATTGATTCAGCAAAACCAGGAAACAAACATTAGTGAGGGATGGGGCTGAAGCCTCTCTGAAGGATGTGATAAGTCCTAACCAGCAAAAAGAGGCTGGTGGATTCCCCCAAGAACCCACAGCTCCCTGGGAGCATCTTGGACCCAAACTCTTGCCCTTGTGCATGTGGTCTTCTGTAGAAATCAGTGGAACTGCATGAGATTATCCAAGGTATCCTTCCAGACATACGGCCAAGCTTCCTCCAGCCTTGCAGCCTTCTGTCCTCACTGTGATCACTGCGTTTTAAAGTGAGATGTTCAAACAGTGCTGGCACTCCTGTCAGGGAACCCTGACTTTGCACCAGAAATGCCAAGCCTGATCTTGGACCTTTGGTACCATCAAACTTGAGCTCCTGGCCAGGGCTGGCCACCCAGCTGGAAGGTGGGTCTGGTTCCCCGCTGTGTTTCTCCAGTTTTATGCTAGTGTAACAGACCCTCTTGTGAAAGGCAAAGACCAATTTCCTGGAGTGCCATTGAAAGATGGGCAAGGAAAGAAAAGAACGACAAGATGGAGATGATGGCCCCAGCTGCCTTCATTCAGGTTCACTCAGTGACTTGCCTTCACTTGCCCTTGAGTACCTACAGCCTCGATTTACCTTCTCATAGCCCTACCATGATGGGTCTCTGCCCAATACCTCCTGCTGTCACCCATTAAGATGGGGGTGGGCTGTATTGGCTAGCTAGGGGGCAGACTTTCAGGAGAGCCCAGCATGCTGGGTGCACATTGGATATTGAGCTCTGTTGGAAATCTGCTCACAAGGGTACAATAGAAGTTGCTGGGTGCTGAGCTCATTGAGAAATCTGGCCTCACATGCAGATGTGTCCCTCACACTGTGACCACATTCAACATGCATCTTGCATGTTACTACAGCTAAGACTCACACCAGGTCTCTGTGAGCTATCAGCAGCAGCTCTCTCAGATGAACTGAAAGGACGATGCACCACCTGCATTGAGATGGTTGGAGCTGTGCTGACTTCTTGCTCTGGGCAATCATTTCTCAGGCACCATTCCTAAAAGCTCATGCTTCTGGGTTTAAACTGGCCACCTGCAGGAGTCAGGAAGGGATTTTTCCCCCTAGTGTATTCTGGAGAGGTTTTTTTTTTTTTTTTTTTTTTTTAATCTCCTTGCTCTGAAGCATCAGGGATAACCACAGCTAGAGATGGGACATAGAAAAGGGAGGACCAGGGCTCTGAGGTGGCACCAAGCATTCTCTCTCTCAGGTGCTTGGCTGGCTGGTTCTTGCTCACATGCTCAGGGTCTAACTGACTGCCATAGGCGGTGTTGGGAAGGAATTTTCCCCCACATCAAGTTGGCAGTGACCTAGTGGGTTTTTGCCTTCCTCTGCAGCCTGGGGGAGACAGGGTTTTTTGAGTATATCTCACTTAACCATTTCCTGACATTGCAGGGGCCTCAGGCACTGGTGCACCTTGGTCCCGTCTATTTCCTGCCTGCAGCACATCACAGTCTAGTCTCCTGTGGGCTGTCATACTTTGGTCTCGTTTCAGTTGTTTGGTTTAATGTGCAGGTGCTGGGTGGCGCTGGTGGTCTGTGATATACAGGTCAGACTGGATGATCTGGCGGTCCCTTCTGGCCTTAAACTCTGTGACTCTATTCCCCATTATTATTACTATTCATAATCTTAACTAGCTCTTAGATGGAGCTTTTCATCAGTAGAATAGTCTTTCTTTCCTTTTTTATTTCCTGTAGCTAGCTGTGTATTGCGGGGGGATGGGGCAGGGGGGAGCACAGAGATATGGAGAAGAATTTGTATGCGTTTGGATGCAAGTTTTTGTATGTGCATATTCTTGTGGCTGTGCATGTGTATTTCCATGCATAGGAATATGCATGTGTGTGTGTGTGTGTGTTTATATGTATGACTGTGTGTGCGTACACCTACACGTGTGTGTTTGCATGGGATGTTCTGTGTTTGTGTCAATCTCCCTCTGCTTTCTCTCTCCCCCACCCTCCACCCACCCACACGATGATATAAACAAACCTGCCTCTGGACATGTCCTGGCTTAAAATAGATGTTCATATATCAGCCTTTCTACAGCAGCAGCAGCGGCAGCAACAAGAGCTGCAGCAGTAGGAAGACATGGCCGACTGGATCTGACTAGAAAACTCACCCTGAGCTGAGAAATCACAGCCTGCACAAAGGTAGAGTAACAGGGACGGGTGTCTCCCTCCTGCCTCCTGTCCGTCTGTCTTTCCGTCTCTTTGCTGAGCGTGTGGGGTTGGGCAGCCTGCCCGGGTGCGATAACGTCTATGCAGAGCAGCCGTGTGTGTAGGCAGGGTCTGTCTGTCTATCTGTCTCTCTCCTCCCTCCGAACGCAGCGTGAGAATGGCAGGGGTGGCAGAGGCAGCCATGTACCTTGAGCAAGAAGTCACTGCATGCAGTAGCTCACCCTGTGTTTTAATACAGGAATGGGCCACACCTCCCATGTAGCAATGGTGCTTTGGGGATTTGCTCTGGGGTCTTGTATATCAGGTAGCAATTGGTGATATTTACCAGCTAGAGCCCACTGCACGTCAGCACCCAGTGGGTGTTGGGGGCAGAAGATGAGGGTCAGATACATCTGTGAGGCCGATTGAGTTATATGCCAGAGTGGCTCTGTCCCACAGATTCTCAGGCTTGTCTCCACCTCAAGCAAAGGTGGGTTTGCAGCTCAGCCAGGCATGCCCCTGCTAGCTTTAATCTAGCGAATGCAGCTAAAACTAACAGTGCAGACGCAGCAGCCCAGATGCAGTATTTCCAACTTCGAGAGCTCAAAAATCACGAGTCGGGGCTGCCAAAATCCTGAGATTGGCCCCAAAGTCATGACATTTTTGAAAAAGATGGTTTTTTAAAATCAGTCTCTTGATGTTTGAATTCCCCCTGTCCATCATCAGGCATGTGCATGCGACCATTAGTGTCACCCACTCCCCCATGTGTACTGGAGAAGGTGATTTTGGCCCCTGCTGCAGGAGCGTTCACCCCCACATCTGCCCGTCTCCTGCCCAACAATTAATCCTGTCCCCCAGACCCCCATCGGTTCTGTCCCCACCCAACCCCACTCAATTCAGCCCCCCTCAATTTAGTCCCCAGCCCCCATCTTCTGCACCCCATCATTTCAGCCCCCCTGCCCCATCGACCCCCACTGCCTTCAATTCACCCTCCCAGCACCACCCCATCTGCTCAGAACCCACCATCAATACAGGCCTCCCACCCCACCAGCCCCCCTCCTCACTTCAGCCCTCCTGCAGCCCCCAGCCTCCCCTCTGCTCCTTAGGGTTCTTCACCCTCCCTAGGCCTGAGGCGCTGCAGTGCGGTCCCCTCTCCCACTTCCCAGGCCGGCAGGGGAGCTGCCGCCTGGGGCTGATAGCTGGAATCCTGGCTGCACCTGGAGCAGCTGATGGGATTTCTAAATAAAATTAAGCCTCACTTTTAGAACTGTCAAATGTCAGGATTTTTTTTTTTTTCAGTGATTCAATTGCTTATTTGAGATTTGGCCTTGCCCCCTTCTATTTGTCTCAGATGAGTTTCTCTTCC
Source organism: Natator depressus (assembly GCF_965152275.1). Lineage (NCBI taxonomy): Eukaryota > Metazoa > Chordata > Testudines > Cheloniidae > Natator > Natator depressus. The sequence continues at coordinate 4,267,268 of NC_134259.1, forward strand.
CTGCTGGGTGTAACCCTTCTGTCTCTTCCCCCTACTTGATAGCTTGATGGCTCTGTTTATCTGATATGTAAATGAATTCTCATGGTCTTTCAAAGTACTTTGGAAGTAACTGGCCAGTGAAGAAATCGCATTCGTTTGTTGAAGGTGGGGATAACTCCTGTTGGACTGGAAACACATTTTAAGAATGTGGCGGGGCAGGAAAAAAAAATCCTGACATTTGAGAGTTCTATCACCAGATCACGAGTGAGGCTTCATTCTGCTCAGAAATCGCGACTCTCCCAATCGATTCGCGGGAGCTGGCACGTCTGCAGGTATACAAACCCACCCGGAACACTGGATAGGTACTTGCGTGTGCAGCCTGCACCAGGGTCTGTGCTGACGAGTCTTTGCTGCTATTTTTAGCCATGCTAGCTAGATTAAAGCTAGTGCAGGTATGTCTACCTGAACTGCAATCACACCTCCAGTTACAGTGTAGGCAGACCCTTAGCCAGCCATGGATCTGCTTGTAGCCTTATATTAAGGGGCACGGTATGGGCCAGGCTTGGATGGGCCCAGGCTGAACGGCCTGCTGCAGCATGAGCGGGCAGATACCCCGTGGCATTGTGCTGCGGCTGATCCCAGCTGTGGTGTGCTGCCCACGGGCTTACCAGGTATTTATTCCTGGAGCCAGCAGGTCAAACATTCAGCAGAGTGTAGGAGACATAGAGCCAACTCTGGACCACGGTATACGCTGCTGCAGCTCCTGTTACGATCTGTGGCAGCTGCACCCAGTCATACCAGGGCTGATAGGGAACCCCTGGCTCCAGAAAAGTCTATTCCATGCCCGGCACAACCATGTCCAAGGCAGCATCCAAAATACCCTGCAGAGAATAAACTGTAGGGAGAGGTCGGTAGGGAGGGAAGTACTTAGCAGGTCTCTTTAGATCCCTTCCGAATTCTGCGGTGCCCTCATGACGTTTCCATCCTCTGGGCACAATCAGGTAAGTGTCTCGGGGTTTCCTCCTTCGGCACCACTGGCTGCCGGCCATTGCTGAGGGCGGGGTGCCAGACCGACCGAACTGATGGTCTAAGCCAGCAAGGCAAATCTGAGGTCACTCCATTTCCCCCTTTTAGCCGCTGAAAACAGCTGGCCAGCGCGGAGCCGCTGACGGGAACGGAGCTGAGAGGTGAGACTTTGGATGGGTTCCCAAATGCTTGGAGGCAGCTCCTGGCATCACCAGCAGCAGCAGCTTTCAGCTGGCTGCACTGAGGAGGAAGGCAGCAAAGAAGAAAAATGTTCCCAAGGCTGAGGCTTTGTTACGGAGGCCGGGTACATCCCCCATGTGGGTGGGAGTGGGACTGTCCCAGGGGGCTTGTTGCCGGCTTGAGGAAGTCACACCTGGGAGTCGGGCCTCTTGGGCTCTATTGCTTACCCATAAAAGTCTCCTGCCCCACGACTAACGCCTCCCACCCCAAACCCAGAGCAGCCTCCCAGCTTTTCAAATGCAGCAGGGGGGTTGCTGTGCCAAGAGAGGTTAAGACCGCCTCTCCCTCCCATCAGGCTGTTTTTATTGGTACACGACAGGCCGATGCCCAGTGAGACCCCACGTGACACCGCATGGAATCCGCCACCTGCTTCTCCTCCCAGCCCCAGAGCCTGGCACCAGGCCCAGAGTCTTCGCTGCCTGCCAGCTCCTCCAATCCTAGGTTGACACAGTCAGCTCTTGAGTTGGCATCGTGACCCTGGCAGCCAAAGCCCTCTAGCCAGTTCAGAGGGAAGGCGACAGCTGAGCTACTCTGTCATCTCATAAACAGAAAACCCTGGGTATTCTGGGCCTGCCCGTGTGGCACTGACCCAGCAGAGCAGAGCTGGAACGTTGCCCCTTCACCATGAAAGGGGTGCACAAGTGGGCTGAAGGCTTTGGTGACCCCACTTCCTCCTTTACTTGGTTCACAGTGCTCTGGCCCCATTAAGCCCTCCCCAAATGCTCCACCTTCCAGGGGGGAAGCCTATGATGTACGGCCCCCGCCTGACGTTGGGAACCCGTGGGCGGAGAGGGCTCTACACCTGCAGCTAGTTGTTCACATAGGTTGCTGGGAGGATCTGCAGGGCTGCTTTGAACTTTTGTGAGGTATTCCGATGCACGACCAACTCACCCCACTTCCAGTGGAGCCAGGAGTCTCAGCCCAAAGCTGCTTGACCTGGGTCTCCCGCTCAGGAAGAAGCAGCTGGATTTGTGTGTGTGTGTCAGGGCAGCGGGGCGGGGCAGGGCCGGGGGGGGGGGAATTCTCTGAGCTGATCACTTGTCACGTGGGGAAGGGCTTGGCAATACTCCCATGCCGGGGTCACCTAATGGCATCTCCACTACTTACAGGACGGGACTGCGGGTGACGGCAGCTGCAGCGTTATCGCCCACAGGGATGCGTCGTGGGTCTCGGGAGCTCCAATGGCGTTTATGTCCAGGTTCTCCAGAAGCAGCTCCAGGTCACCCAGCCGGGGGTCTCAGGAAGACGCCAGCAACCACCCCATCCTCAGTGTCTTTGAGCTGGAGAGGCTGCTGTACACGGGGAAGACAGCCTGTAACCATGCAGATGAGGTCTGGCCAGGACTCTACCTGGGAGACCAGTAAGTGCAGGCCCAGGGTCATGAGGGAGAGCGGGAATTGGTGGGGATGGGAAGGAAGAGTGAAAGGGACATGGTAGCATAGTTGTGGGAGGGGGCACGGCCTGGAGAGGAGGAGAGTGCAGCGCCACTGTGTGTGTGTGTGTGTGTGTGCGCGCGCGCGTGCGTGCGTGCAGTATTCCCAATGCCAAGTATTCAGGCAGCCCCGAAATTGGGGGCTCTTTTTATTGGCCTTCTGGCTTCCAAGCCTGTGCCAGCACATTCAGGTCACGTTTTCAAGCTTTTCTCTGCAGTCACAAGGGCTAGAAACACACTTTTTGTGTTCATGAAAGCAGGGATTCCCCAGTAATATTGATTCCAGGAGCCAGGGCTACAAGAAAAACAACGTTTGTGTGTGTGTGTGTCCATCCTTTCCATTTGTGATAGTGGCACTCAAAAATGGCCCCTGAGGGTAAAGGTATCCATGTGAAAAGACCCACCACACACGAACTGGACACAGCAAGCACCCTAGTTTGCAGCAAGGGATAGTAGGTCAGAAAGGTCGGATATTAGGAAAAACTTTCTCTAAAGCTGTAATACTCAAAGTGAGACTCGGGAGCCACAAGTGTCTTCTGTAAGGCTCTTTGCAGGGCATGATAGTATAACACTTGGCAATTTAATTATTAACCAGTCTAAATTATTAACTCATCAGGATGCTTTTACTATGTTATTAACCAACTGTAGTTGATAAAATAATTATACTTGGTCAGAATATCCAAGAAAATATATATAGTAAATGAAACAATGAATTCACACGACTGTGGCTCTTTTGGGTAATACTGATCGCTAATTTGGCTCCTGAATCACTGAGGTCTGAGTATCACTGTATAAGGACAGGAGGACTTGTGGCACCTTAGAGACTAGCAAATTTATTTGAGCATAAGCTTTTGTGAGCTACAGCTCACTTCATTGGATGCATTCGGTGGAAATACAGTGGGGGGATTTATATACACAGAGAACATGAAACAAAGGGTGTTACCATACACACTGTAACGAGAGTGATCGGGTAAGGTGAGCTATTACCAGCAGGAGAGTGGGGGTGTGGTGGGGAACCTTTTGTAGTGATAATCAAGGTGGGCCATTTCCAGCAGTTGATAAGAACGTCTGAGGAACAGCTGGGGGGGGCGGAGGGGGGAATAAACATGGGGAAATAGTTTTACTTTGTGTAATGACTCATCCACTCCCAGTCTTTATTCAAGCCTAAGTTAATTGTATCCAGTTTGCAAATTAATTCCAATTCAGCAGTCTCTTGTTGGAGTCTGTTTCTGAAGTTTTTGTTTTTTTGTTGAAGAATTGCCACTTTTAGGTCTGTAATCGAGTGACCAAAGAGATTGAAGTGTTCTCCGACTGGTTTTTGAATGTTATAATTCTTGACGTCTGATTTGTGTCCATTTATTCTTTTACGTAGAGACTGTCCAGTTTGGCCAATGTACATGGCAGAGGGGCATTGCTGGCACAAGATGGCATTTATCACATTGGTAGATGTGCAGGTGAACGAGCCTCTGATAGTGTGGCTGATGTGATTAGGCCCTATGATGGTGTCCCCTGAATAGATATGTGGACACAGTTGGCAACAGACTTTGTTGCAAGGATAGGTTCCTGGGTTAGTGGTTCTGTTAAGCACTGGAACAGGTTATCTAGGGAAGTTGTGGAATCCCCATCACTGGGGTTTTTAAGAACAGGTTGGACAAACAGCTGTCAGGGATGGTCTAGGTTTACTTGGTCCTGCCTCAGCATGGCGGGGCTGGACTAGATGGTTTCTTGAGGTCCCTTGCAACCTGACATTTCTATGATTCTTTGTTCAAGAGGTCTGGGAAACTGGCGGTACAAGACTAAGCAGCACTGGCAGAGCTGGAAAGGAGAAAGGGGAACCCAGACTGGTATAGCAGGGGGGCTGTGGGTCAGGATTGAGGCCCATTGGCAGGAGCTGCATGGGGAGCCTCAGGCTAGCATCTCTTGGGAGTGAGAGAGAAATGTATGTTGCTAGGTGGGGAATGACAGATTTTCTTATTTTTTAGTGTACCCACCAGATGACTGCCTCTCCTCACCCGCACCCCCTTCTTCTGGCCTGTTCCCTCCAAGCCAAAAATCCATGCTGGCCTGGCCCAAGTAGCTCTCCCCTCCCGAGTACCAGTTCTAGCAGATAATACTTGCACAGTCCACTGTCAAGAAGCACCCCCTGCTCAGCTGCCGCCACATAAGCTCCCCCATTTTAACCCTTTGCTCCCTTCTCCGCAGAGATATAGCAGCCAATCGGCGTGAGCTGGCCCGCCTGCGCATCACCCACATCCTCAATGCGTCGCACAGCAAATGGAGAGGGGGTGCTGAGTACTATGAAGGCACCGGCATCCGCTACCTAGGCATTGAGGCCCACGACTCGCCCAGCTTCGACATGAGTCCCTACTTCTACCCCTCAGCTGACTTCATCCACCAGGCGCTGAGCGAGAGAGGAGGTGAGGGGCAGAGGAGGGGTTGGAGGAGAGGGAGCAGGGGCTGGGACGAAGAGCTTGGCTGGGGCTGTGTCCAAAACCCTCATCTCTAGTCGCCTTCTTTCCTTATAAACACGCCACCCACGGTTCTGTGCTGGAAGCAGTGGAGATACCATTAGCAAGACGTGGGGATCCTCACTCCCACCTCCATAGCCCTCCCCCACGTGATCAGCTCAGAGAAATCTCCCAAATCCAGCCACTTCTTGAGTCTGCAAAACTTCCACCATAACACCAAGTGTCACCAAGTTGGACCAGCACAATGGTCCTTCTAGCTCAGTATCTGGCCTCCTGCTGCACCAGAACAGAGCCACCTCCATCTACGCTGGGATCAGCTAGCCCACTATCCCAGCAGCCACCGTTCTGGAAGAGACCCAGGCCCAATTATGGGCCATAGCCTGGCCCTTTCATGCCATCGTGGTGGAACAAATAGGCCAGATCTGAGGTGGATCCCTTCCTCTCACAACACGGGGAATTCCTATGGTGCTGGAGGGTGTAAGCAACCCCTGGCATAAGGGTATGCCAGGGTGGGGGTGGCTCTAGAGCAGGAGGGAGTGGATCTGGAGTCCCCAGACGAGACCAGGATTCAGGAGGTGCATAGGGGGTACAGGCATCTTTGGCCTCCCGCACTGGGGAGGCGCAGCTTATAGTCTGGCTCACAGGGACCGGGGAGTAGGGCAAGTTGAAAATTTTGCTCTCAAAACGTTGTTCAAAGGCAGATTGGGTTTTTGACTAAACTACATTTTTCACTCAAACGAAAGTATCTGCTTTCCATGCGAAGCTTGGATTTTTCACTGAAAAAAAAAAAAAAACCAAAACGTTTTTGATTTTCAACCAAAAATGGAACTATTGAGCCATACACTGGAATACTTTGATTGGAAATGCTGCAGCAGAGCCTCATGGGAGATGTAGATCAATGGCCTCACATTCCCATTCTCCTAGTTGGAGCTGGGCTCCCTCACCAGACATCATCTCCCATGATTCACTGTGGCAGTGGGACTCCCATGATGCATCACCTCCCCTGCCCAAAATGAGAGACTGTGGTGCTGTTATGCTTATAGGAAGCACTACAGTGAATCCTGGCAGATGTCATCTGACCGGTCCACCCAGCCTAGAGAGGGAAATGAGGGCATGAACCACTCAAACTACCGCTCCCGCGAGGCAACACAGCAGCATTTCTGAATCAAAATAATTCAGATTTTGATTTTTCAGTGAAAAGTCACCTTTTTCCAAGGGAACCCGCCTCCCCTGCCATTGTGTGACCATCTGTCCCATCGAGCCCTGTATCTTAACTCCTGTACTGGAGTGATCATCTCATCCACACTGTTGTACGACTGTTTCCTGGACTTCCGTAACCCTGCGCAGTGGGGCCTTGGGGCTGTAGCCCCGCTGTGACACAGCTCCCCTTCTCCCCGCAGGAAGGATCCTTGTCCACTGTGCCGTCGGGGTGAGCCGTTCAGCCACCTTGGTCCTCGCCTACCTCATGATCCGCCACCGTATGACCCTGGTGGAAGCCATAAAGACTGTCAAGGACCACCGCGGCATCATCCCCAACCGGGGCTTCCTGCACCAGCTGGTCTCCCTAGACAACTCCCTGAGGCTGAAGCGGCGAGCATGAGTGGGCAGGGGAGGGGGCACTGTTCAGTGTCCGGCACTCAGCCCAGCCCTACTGCCAGCTGAGCAGCAGACACAGGGCTTTCATCATGGGGCAGGCGCTTGGCAGACACAACTGGGCTCCCTTGGGTCCTCAAGGAGTGGAAGCTATTCAGAGGGGCCCCCAACCTGCAGCTCTGTCGTCTGTGGAGGCCTAACATGCAGCCTCCTTCCAGGCTGCAAGACTTAGAGGTGCACCCCACAGGGACTATTATCCCATGTCTCGGGCTTCTCTTCCCCTCACCCTGCTGGCTCTGGGAAGCCCAAATGGGTTGGTTCTGCCAGCGGGCACACCCAGGCAGCAAGCCAGCCCTGCCTGTCATTCCTATGAGATCCAAGCTGCGTACATTTCTTGGTGGCAATGAGAATTAGGCAAGGCCCATGGTGTCGTAGACTTGGGGTGCCCTCAGTGTAAAACATTTACCTGTAAGAATAAAGTTACTGCAGAGGAAAAACATCTGCCCCTCTGCTTCTGTGTTTTGGAGCATCTTTGCCCAGACCCCAAGGGAGGATGAGAGATAGGGTCTAGATAGACTGTGTGTATTCACGGATCACATCCCACCAACGAGCTGAAATGCTGCTGCCTCTTCGCTGGTAGCTGTGTGTGCAATATACTGATATATTGACTGCGGGGCAGTCAAAAGTCCAATCGCCCAATGCTTAAAGAGATCTGAAAAAAGTGTGTGTGTGTGTGTGTGTGTAAGACAGTGTTTAAGTGCAGCCCCCAGCAACCCTGCTCAGACTGGGGGGAGGTTTGGGGGGAGGGGCAGTCTGCAACCCCCCTTGTGACCCTTCCCCCTTTAAGCACTGCAATCAGCTCTTCATGATCCTCTCCCAGCCCCTTGGCTGAGGTCGGGTTTGTGAGAAGGAAGCAAATCCCACCTCCCTACAGGCATCTACCTGACAGGATGAGGTGGGCTGGGAGAGGGAGTTTTGTCTCCCTTCTTATCTCTGCAGTGAGGGATATAAGAAGTGTGCTAAGTGGCCCCTCCAGCCCTTCTCCTCACCGGGACATGGGGCCCTCAACACAGACCTACTGGAGGGAACGAGCCAGCAAAGCACTAAGAAACTGAGACCCTAGGGATGGGCCTGGAACCAAATGCTTGGAAGAGGTGGGATCCTGATCCAACAGCAATAGCAAGGGTACCCAGCACCTCCCAGGGACAGGCTCCATCTTTGAAGCTTGGGTTCATTTCTAGAACAGTGTTTATACATGGGCTTTGGAGGGAGGGGGGTTGAGTGCAATGAGCTTTGAGGGGTGTCCACCCCGTTTCTGGTGAGGGGCAGGTGGCCATATCTTAAAAAGTCTACTGACATCAGGGCAGTCACTAGCTAGTCCGCAGAGCAGCAGACTCCGGGCCATGGAGCCTGAGCGCCGCTTTGCCACAGGCAGATCAAAACCAGCCCCACCTCTGCCATATTCCCAGAATTGCTCCCAGCTGCATTCATTGCCACCCTGCTAAAAAGTTTCCCTGCATAAATAACAAGACTCAGGGAGCCATACTACCAGTGACCCCAAGGGAGCAGAATACGATCAAAGAGTAATCCTCCCTTGCCAGCATTTCGGGTGGCTTCACTGTGACACAGTTTTCCATCCCTGCAGGAACACATTTGAGATTCAGCTCTTGAGATAACTAGGCTCTGCATTTGGGCCCAGCTGCCTCCCCCTATTACTAACTTGAAGCTTCAGACCCCCAGGCTGCAAAGGAACTGCTCCCCACCCCTCCCACTTTTAGGATTTCGGGGTGGGGAGTGGTCCCAAGCAAAGGTGAGTGTACAGTCCTCTCCAGCTCCAAATTCCCCCTCCAGTTCTATGCTCCACCCAGAGGTATTCTCCGGGATGCTGCCAGCAGAGCTGGTGCCTTGGCCTAGGAGTACCTGCACGAGGTTACAGCACAGCACCACTGGCCAGGCACATTATCAGGGCGGTTCTCCTTATGCAGAAGCATCAGGTATCGGCCAGTTCCGCAGACTGGGCTGGAGGGGTCCAGTGGCCTGATCTGCCTTGCCAAATCCTAGCTCGATGTGGATGGATGGGCCGGCCAAGTAGGGGGCTGTCCGTAAACTACGTAACGCATTAGGGGGCAGGTGGGTCCCTAATTTGGCATATTTGTTTTAGTGTTACAAAATGATACAAGGATAACATTTGGGTCTCGATAATCACCCAAAAATGTGTCATGTAATGGATGGACCAGTTCTATGGAGGCAGAAAGCAAAAGAGAAAGTATTTCCCAACTGAAGGGAGAAGGCAGGTAACAAACCCGTGAGATAAAAGGCCTGAGGCCCACAATCTACAGTGGAGCTGCCGGGGAGAACCAGCCCCAGGATATAATACAATACAATGGATTAGAACACAACACAAAGAAATGCTTAACCCACTGCCATGAATTGTATCAACCACCAGATGGTGATGTTGCTCTCTGCCAGAAGAAGCCAGGCCACAGAAACCAGGACCAGCAAAAGTTAGCTTCCCTGATAACTATGCGGATACAAAAGTCTCCTTTTAACGCCCAGGAGCGGGCTGTACCCCTAAACACGCTGAAGGCCCACGTGGCAGCAACAGCAGCTCTGAGAGCTTCAGGAGTCTGGGAAGATCAAGGAGAGGTGTTTTGGAGCTGCTCTCCAAAGCACCTAACTTGGGTATGCCTGGCACATCCCAGGGGAGGATGTCAGTGCTGGTTCTGCTGCAGTCAGAACTCTCTGGCTGCTGGTACTATGTGAGGGTAGCTCCTATATCCATGAAGGAATCTCCTGCTTGGTTTGACCTGAGCCCGGCAGCCAAGACAGACTATTACCGGTACCTAAAGGACTTTCATAGCTCAGGGCATGTCTACACAGCATTTTGGGGGCAAGCCTCCATGCTGGGTCAACAGGCTCAGAGGTTAGCACAGTCAGATCTTGACTTGACAGACTCGGGCTAGCGGGAGACTAAGTGAAAAGCAGCCCCTTCTTACTCCTCATCTCTGATCCCTGTAGGTCTCTCGTTCACACTTGCTCAGCCTTTGAACCATGCTTATAATGAAGGCTTTAGAACTATGGGCCTCTGTCCTAGCTCCTTAGAGAGCAGCCTTCTGGGGTTCATCTTAGCAACTCAGGCTGGTCCCATCTGCAGCTGTGTTCCACTCTGCCCCCAACGGTCACAGGGGGGAACACAAGAACAAATTTCCAATGAGTCAGACAGGATTCAGAGTCAAGCTGTGTGCAGTTTTTCTTACCCCAGTGCACTTGATCTGGAATTGTGGAAGCGGCCATCATTGCCAGAAGCTTTACTGGGGTGCAGGGCCTGTTCCTTCATGTCTGGGGTGAGCTCCCTTCTCCCAGTGGCTGCCAAAGGAGGAGGGGGTGGTTTCAACCTATAACTAGAAATGAGGTCAAGCTGCAAGTTTTGGGTCCACATTCCCAGCACCATTCAAGTCCCCAAGCCACATAACATGTGACCATTCTAACCACATTTTGCGGGGTTGATCAAAGCTGAAACTCAAAACAACCCCCATAGGTCAGGTAAGTCATGTGCTGGGAACCAGTCCGTCTGCATAGCTCCCAGTCAGAGCTGTCTGGGGGCTGGGATAGCCTTCCTACCCACACGCATACAAGTCGGAGCTAGGGTGCTGCACAAGCCTGGGGTGCAGGAGTGGGGAAACTTGCACGAAGGGCTATGAAGCAGAGACCAGAGAGGTGGGACCCCACCTGATAACTGCAGAGGGTGCTCTGCACCCTGGCTAGGCTTTCATCCTAGGACACCTGCCTCTAAAACCACATGCCTCTAGTGCCTGAGCTAAAGTGTCAGGACCAGATAGTAACAGCCACTAACAGGGAACAAAGACATATTTGGCCAATGTGTTACATGAGAATCGGGCCTAAGGTATTGTAAGTTGGGCGCCCAAGAATGGAGGACCCTGCAATCGGTGGAGGGTTTTGAAAACCCTTTGTGCCTCAGTTTCCCCATTATTTAAAATGGACATGATCATACTTACCTGCCTCTGTAAAGGACTCTGAGATTTATGGCTGAAAAGCACTATCACAGGGCTAATTAGCAGTGCCTATATTATGATCCACAAACACATCACAGTTCAGAGCTGAATCGAACTGGCCTCATAATGCTTCCAGGGGTTGTTGTCCATCTGTTCCTAATATAGCTCCATTCTTCTTCCACTTCCTGTCACATTAGCTGGCTGGGCAGCTCTCTGTATTTAGAACTTGGTTCTTGTAAAAATATGTCATTAAGGGCTCTGATAGGCATACAACAGTGATTTGCTCTGTTTGGATGGTAGCCAGGTTGTCTGGGACTCCATAACACACCTGGCCCAGTGTCTTGGCAGGGCTGAGGACCCAGGCAAGCAGTGGGCTGGCAGGGTGCCCATCAGGCTCCCAGGGAAACATTGAGAAATGCTTCTTTCCCCCTTTGTCAGTGAAAGGGATGTTTATGAGAGGTGGGGGACTGGAGGAGGGCTAGGAATTGTGGCAAACCCTCCTTAAAAAGGAGTTTGGAAAGGGAGCGTTGTATCCTACTCCAAAGGGCTCAGGTTATAGTCTCTATATTCATAGAATATCAGGGTTGGAAGGGACCTCAGGAGGTCATCTAGTCCAACCCCCTGCTCAAAGCAGGACCAATCCCCAATTTTCGCTGCAGATCCCTAAATGGTCCCCTCAAGGATTGAACTCACAACCCTGGGTTAAGTAGGCCAATGCTCAAACCACTGAGCTATCCCTCCCCCCAAGTCATGGTAGGACAACACATAGGAACTGCCCAGAAAAGGCACTGAGAGTATGAACAATAGTGGTGGCTCTGGGCTGCAAACCCAGGGATTTCTGGGTAACAGAGAATGTGCTGGAGCCAGGCGGGGCTCCAGAGGCTCCTAGGTAATGGAGACTGTGTAGTCGAACAGGACTCTGGCGATGTTCTGAAAAGTCCTTGCCTGATTTTGTAACTTTACCGCACGTGTTGTGGGCCCTGCTGGTGTGTGGCTCCCATTGTGGGTCCTGCTGCTAATTAAGCCTTTAACTGTGGGCACGGCCACTGTTCAATAAAGCTAGGATCATAGAATCATAGAAGATTAGGGTTGGAAGAGACCTCAGGAGGTCATCTAGTCCAACCCCTGCTCCAAGCAGGACTAACACCAACTAAATCATCCCAGCCAGGGCTTTGTCAAGCTGGGTCTTAAAAACCTCTAAGGATGGAGATTCCACCAACTCCCTAGGTAACCCATTCCAGTGCTTCACCACCCTCCTAGTGAAATAGTGTTTCCTAATATCCAACCTAGACCTCCCCCACTGCAACTTGAGGCCATTACTCCTTGTTTTGTCATCTGGTAACACTGAGAACAGCCGAGCTCCATCCTCTTTGGAACCCCCCTTCAGATAGTTGAAGGCTGCTATCAAATCCCCCCCCCCCCCCACAACGCTTCTCTTCTGCAGACTAAACAAGCCCAGTTCCCTCAGCTTCTCCGCATAAGTCATGTGCCCGAGCCCCCTGATCATTTTCGTTGCCCTCTGCTGGACTCTCCAATTTGTCCACATCCTTTCTGTAGGATCAGGGAGGTGTGGGACACAAGGGGAAATTTGTATGATGGCTGATCAGCAAATTAATTCAGTGGGTGAAATCACAGATGCAGCTGTGATGGTGGATGGTGCTGTGACAGGAGACAGGAGACAGGCCTGAGGACAAAGGGGATGCTCAGATTTTCAGCTGGTGGAAAGACAGAGAGGCCTGCTAAGCATGACAAAGGGCAGGTTCAATGGGGGAGCATCAACAGCATTACTTCATCCGTTCTGCTCTCCTGTGTTAGGGACTTGGGGATAGTTTGGTCCCTGGTGTAAGTTAGAGCAGCCCTAACTTGCAGCAGGGGATAGCTGCCTCCCTCCCTCCCCCAGGAATGCCCCTGGCACCTAGGGCTCCTGCAGGAGATGGCATAGAACCAGTTACAATGACTGCCAAGGACATAATTGGGGGAACTCCCCAGGGGGAACCATATAGTGGCTTCACAGTCCCTTTACCTTAGCTCTGCCAGCCTGAGGTGGCCATGGGTCAATGGAGGAAGCACATCGTGAGTTATTTTGATGCTGAGCCCCTGTAACTTCCGACAGGCCATAGGTGTGTTGCCCAAATGCCTTCCAGAGGAATAGGTTTGAGGGATGGTGCAGCAAGAAGGGCCTATTGCTGAGCCTTGTCTGCAAATCTCTCTATAGCCAGGGGAACTTTTGCCACTCCAGGAGAGGAGGTGTGGCTCTGCTGGGTGACTACTAGCCTTTCTAAGGTATGGAACGTATCAAGCTATGAGCAGATGTGGTCCCTCTAAACCCCTAGTGGTACCCAGAGCGACTGACCTCTTAGAATCACTGCCTGATGGTGACTGATCTGAGAGCCAAGAGTGTACAATACAGAAGACAGGAGCCCAAACATAATGGCACAAGGAAAGTCAGGAGGGACAGAAACGGGAAACTAGGACGTTATCATTGCAGTAGCACCTAGAGGCCCCACTCGGGGATCAATGTTGTGCAGAGCACTGTACACATATACTGAACTGACAGCCCCTGCTCCAAAGAACTTCCAGTCTAAGGAATTCTTCTCTTTTGCATTAAAAAACACTTGATGTCACCTTAGTTCCATGAGCCAGCATTTCTGGGGTTGCTAATTTGGAGCAGAGAAGCTGAGATAATACCAGGCGAGTGTGAGATGGGGAGGGAAATTTGGGTCTGAAATTGACAGTTGAGAAAGATGATTCATTGCTTTGGGTAAGCACTCTCTCTCACGCACACACACACAAGCTTGGGGAAGTGGACATGGGCTACAAAACCTTTCAAGGGTAGGGCATGAGGACAAATTCAACTGACTAGTAGCAAGCAAGTGATGTTAGTATTGCCTTTTTGGTAGCCTGTATTAAATGTATTTGGCAGGTCTCTAGACTTGTCTACAGGCAGAGTTGAACAAGTTTAACTTGTAGTATGTTGTTAAACTAGTGGAAAAGGCTATGTGACATTCTTATTTCAGTTTAAATTGGACTCATTTCAGTTTAATTTAAGTCAATTACAAACAGGTTTAAGCTAAATCTAAATAAGGCCCTCTTAAACTGACATTGGAGTGTCCACACTATGGGTTTGCATTGGTTTAGCTAAACTGGTTAAATTACACTGATACAAGTTTCTGTGCAGACAAGGCTGGGGCATCAGTGAATGGCTACCACTTAGGGCTGAAAGACTAATTTATATACTGACTTCTGCCTATTTTTCTGTTTGCAAATTATCCAGGAGCAGTTTACAATTGCCTCAGATTGATTTACTATTGAAAATTATTCCCTAAATAATTTTTCAAATGGGCCCATCATAGGCAATCTGATGAGGTTCAGAGATCCACAAACTGAGCTGTGGTGGTTAGTATTGATTAGACACATAGATCACATGGCATTGTTTCTTTCCCTGATTGGATGAGTCTAACTATTAAAATCAGGTTTCTGTTGCTGAGATTCATGTTGACAAATACGTCAAATTTGGTTTGCACAGATTATTCTCTGATACTCTCTTAAAGCCACTTATTTCCAGGATCATTCCGGCCAGTAAGCATGTTTGCTGGAATATCAGCGAAAGAAAACACTAACGGATGTGAACACCACCACAGCCAATTCATTTATAAATGGAGATGGGCGGATTTTTTTGTTTAGGTATTCATCCACCACTACTGTAAAACCATACAATAAAACCATAAGGAAATAGAGAGAGAGGAACATAGGAACTTGCAGACTGGATCAGACCTGTTGTCCACCTAGCCCATTATTCTGTCTCCAGTAATGGCTGGTACCAATTGATCAGAGGGCAGGACAAGAAACCCCATAGTGGATTATTGTGGCATATGAGTCTTTTCCTATCCACCATCAGTTAGAGATTGGATTACTCCCTGAAGCATGACGTTCACAGTTCACGTCCTTTCAAACTTTTTCTTCCTCCGCCTGTAGCTATGGCTATGCACATTAAATGGCCTGTGGGTGTGACTGGCCTGGATTCAAATCCTGGAGGAGGCATGGCAATGGATGTGAAACACAAAGCTGTGAGCTACATAAAGATTTCTGGGGCTCAAGAGAGAGAATATATTTATTATTTATAGGAGAGTTTTCCACCGCACTGAAGTTAGTCTGAGCGTGGGCCAACGGCCTCATCCCAGGGTAAGGAGCCTTGGATTCCTGAATTCTAATCCGAGCTCTACCTCTGATTTCATGAGCATGGCCCTGGACAAGTAACTTCCATTATACCCCAAGCCTTGATTTCCCAATCTCTACATAACAAGGGTATAGTGACGTCTAATGAGTGTTAACACAATGTTGTGGCAATACAAAGCCCGGTGTAAATGCTAAGAAGTATTGTAATTTGTGACCTTCAAAGGGAATAAGAGGAGCTACTCTACTGTTTAGGATGTATATGCCCTAAAAAGCAGACTAGCTCCCTTGTAGAAACATGCATCTTTAATCATTAACTCTTAGCGGACTCTTTGATGACCCTCACACCTGTGAAAGACAAACCCAGCTGTGTTTGAGTTCACTAACAGACTTTTGAAAATAAATTTAAAGTTACATTGGATTAGCTAAGTCCATATGCAGAAAAGCACACGTTGCCTGTTGCCTGAAAACCATAGGCTGGAGAGACACTTCAAAGCCAGCCTATCACACTCAACCCTTTAAAAGGAAAGTATGTTAATAAGGCATGCAGCTCAGGCTGTGATTGGTTGTGTGTGTGGCTAACAAGCTAGAAGGGGGAGGCTGCTTCTTGTCACTCTAAGCCTTATAGAAATGTATCAGAGAGTAGGAGACAATCCCTAAGCAAGAGCTGCTTGTAAATTGCAATTGTAGGATCTAGCAAACTAACAGGCCCCTGTTACCCAAACCATCAACTTTCCTTCTCTGCAATTCTATCATTATTTGCTCTGGGATTTTTCTTTTGTCACTTACAAACCCACCAAGCCTGTTTCCTGGACTGCTGGTAGCGAGAAGAGAGCTCTTTCCAGGGCTGCTAAACTCCCCATCCCCGCAAGTGAAAGGATCCTCTTCTCTATTTCTCTTTTCCTTGCAGGACTTTGGGACTCATTGATGCACCCATTTCAGTGGTGTAACGGTGAGTAGCTGGTTGTGTGTGTGTGCGTGCACGTGTGCTAGTTGTGTGTGTGTGTGTGTGTGTGTGCGTGCATGCATGCAAAGTCTCCTTGTATTGAGAGAAAGTGGTTCCCCTCCCCACATGGACACCAGCTGTGCCCAAGTTCATTGTATTACATGGTGGGGTGGGAAGCTGTTCCTATTTATAAAGGCAGACTGACTCTGTAAACAAAATCCAGAGATATTTTAAAGAGATAAAAAAGTCTGTCATTTCCTTACAGATCTGGAGTGGGAGAGATCTGCTGAAGCATGTGAGATGCAAGCTCAGGCTTTGTTTCCACTTTCCTCTTTGTGTTTAAAGCTGGCCTTGCTAGTGATTCATTTTTCCAGCTTTATTAAGTTAAAATGTATATATTTCCCACTCACATTGTTAAATTTACTTGTTCATGTCGATCTGAGATTTTTTTCCCCTTCATCCATTTGTGATTGGAGTTTATAGTAAGAATTTGAATGTGGTTAATTTTAATATTGTTAAACAATTACTAAGATGAGCCAGTTCATTCACACAGCTTCCATTAAAAACAAAGCTGAATATGGTATTGCTCTTGAAGCATTTAGCTTCTGTTGTGGCTAATAAAGATCAGCAAACCCCCCCCAGCCACCAAATTAGATTTGCTTATACTGCTGCTTTTTATTTTCCTTTACCAAAAAAAAAAAAGGGGGTCTCTGTTGTCTTTAAATATCAAAGTACCTTTAATACAATTCTAAATAGTTTTATAGAAATTTTTTAAGTTTAGTTTTAGAAACTTTTTATTCCTTTTCTGCTGTTTTCCTAGTCTGATTCCTCTCTCTCCTCTTTTTTTTTTTTTTCCTTTTTCTTGAGAGAGAGATGATGTTGTGGTTTTAATAGCTAGCAGATGGTAAATGCTCTTTGTATGTAACGTGGTTAATTACAAGAAGAATCCTTTCTTGGACCTACTCAGGCTGAGCTTGGATCAATTATTTCAAGAGGCTTTTGTTCTAAGCCTAGTTTGCATTGCGTTTCCCCCTCCCTTAATTGTATATAGTTTCATGAAATTTAACTAACACATGTCACACACACAGTCGATTGGCCATGTGCTCAAAGACAATAGAAGGGAAAAGGAAGGGGAGTGGGGAAGAGAATCAGTTTATTTCAAGTACAGTGAATCCTGCTTAGCTCCAGTGAATAGAAGCCAATTACTAAATTAATTTGCCATGCATTCATTTCTGATGCTGCTTATAATGAAATTCCCCCTTTCAAGGGGCCACAAATTGGGAATAAACCTGTTAAAAAAAGGACTCAAGACAGGGCCTTGTATCTCCACTGTATTGTGCTAAACATACAAAAGGGACATGAAGACAAAATCAAGTATATTCGTGAGTTTTTTATAAAAATAATAAACCATTTTTTATGACTAAGTAGTTCAAAATTGTGCTGGGAATTCTATCATTAAACCATAGTTGAGTAACAAAGGTCAGTTTTATTTAAATTTCTGAAAGAGCTGCAGGCTTTGAAGTGAAATATAATGCAACCAGTGGCTTCCTCTTCCATAACACCTCTTCATATACTGCCTGTTCTCATGCAGCTTTGGGGACAGGAAGCCAATGGCCTTGCCATATGTTACGTGCCAACTTGTTCTGAATGAATGCATTCTCTTTAAAATAAGATACATATAAAGACATCAGAGAAAAATATTCAAACCTGGGTGCTTAAAATTAGCCTCCTACATCCATATCTAGGCTCCTAAAGAACAGAGACTGGGATATAGTTGTTCTGAGCACCCCCAGCTCCATTGGCTTCAGAGGCTGAGGATGCTTGGAAACGCTGAAAACTAGACCACTCTTATTCAGGAACCGAAGCATGGATTTAGGAGACTAATCTTAGGCAGCTTGGTTTCTGAATTTTGGGACTACTCACGTGCTTAAAGTTAACCATGAGCATAAGTGTTGGCAGGATTGGGGCCTTGGTGTGTGAAGCCTAAACGCTGATAGACAAATTGACCTTTCAACGTAAATAAGGTTTGTTGAATATTTTGTAGCAGCTTGTGCATGCTACAGTTAACTTTTGAGTTCCAACTTCCATTATTTATTTATAAATATATCAAATATTCTGCTTCTTGTTGAACTATTTACAGAATACTGAATTATATATTTATATGCTGTCAGAGAGAGAGATACTAGTGGGTAAATGAGAGTCAAACAAGCCACCTACCTGTAGCTTTATGTGGAGGGATGCCATGACCCCCATTGTGCACTGCTTGGTACAGAGATGACTGGTTTGGGGGAATGCACGTGTTTAGAAGTCTTCTGACATCAGAGCAAGAACTGCAATGGATGTTGCATTCTGTTTACAGATGTGGAGCGTGTACCTTTTTTACTGGGGGGGTGGGAGTGATGTTTATTTAATGACTGGCTGAGTTTCTGATTCATCTCATTAAACAGTAAGTGGGGTGAGGCTAGCTCAAAGGTCTCCACTTGCTCAAAGCCCTGATTCTGATCAGTGTGGCTGGACCCTGGCATCTGCACTTTTCCGGATGGGGCAGTGCATGCAGACTCTTGCACCCAGCGAAGTCAATGGAAATCCTGCCATACCGCTATAATTGCAAACGTAGGCCCCCAATCCTGCAATGGTTCTGCTGTCCATTTCTCATCTGCAGGCCTATACATGTCTGGGGCTAAAATCATTGTCACTGGGATTGCTCGGGAGTGAATCTGGCACTTAGACTCTGTATGATCTCATGCCTAAATACGTGCTAGCAAATGCAAATCTTGTCCTTGACAAGTAACTTTGAAGGGACAGCGTCAAGTGCTGTTTTTTCTCCGTAGTTTCCCTCTTAGAATCTCTTGGGGGGGGGGGGGGAAGAAAATTTCCCACCTGTGCTAACAAGTTTGGTCTCCTCTAACCTCCGCAAACAAATTTTTATTTTTTAAAAATTCCTTGTGTTGCCTTTAAATGTTGAAAATTAGCATGGCTTGTCTCATTGCATCCTGGTTTGTGAGCCAGGATCTGTCAGCACAGCTCTGGGAAACAGATTAGATTGTTGCTGTCTGCTCATTGTTTTTGTGGTGGCCCTATACAAATGTAAGCTTTTCCTCCGCAAAATGGAGCAGTGGCTTCTACATCATGAGGGGAGCTTTCCTCATCAGAGGATGATTGGTTAAAAAAGTTCAAGTGCAGATCCTGTCTATACACAAACATGCGCTATTTTGCTTAAACCGATGCAAACCCCTACGTGAATACTCTTATTTCGAATTAAGAAGGGTTTTGTTAATTTAATCTTAAACCTAAACCTAATCCTAATTGATTTAAGATAAACCTAAATAAATCACTCTTAAACTGAAATAAGAGTCTACAAAGGGGTTTGCACCAGTTCATCTAAATTGCTTTTAAATTGGATTTACGTGAACCAACGTAGGTGTACATGTGGACAAGGTCTTTGTCTCGGCTAGAATTTAAAGGCATGATGTTTGAATTAGGAGGAGCCTTGGTGATTATTCAACTAGTTTAGCATGTGTCAAAGCTTATGCTGCCTCGGCTAGGCTACACTTTTAGAACTTTACCTAACGTGCTCCAACAATGCACCTTTAAAATCGGAGTCTAGATGAAGCCTAGGACTCTAGTTTGCTGTTGGAAAGGGACACTACCTCCAAGTCTGGCTGGCTCCCTTTCTGGCATTTCTAACTGGATCTCTTGGGTTCTACATGCCTGTTTTTAATGATACTTGCAAAGTGGGTGCATCTAAAATTAGCTGTGTTGTGGCTGGAGAGCACGCTGGAGAGCAAGGTCCCCTTCTTCCTTCAGAACAGGAGTGGGGGGATAGTTACTAAGGTTTTATTCTTTCTCCTTTCTCTCCTAAAATTTCCCACTGTGGCTACTGTAGTTTTGACACCCACTGCTAGTTCCAGTGAGAATCTTAGTTTAGAGGCATGCGTTCCAACTACGGTGTCACTCATCCTGCTTGGAGCAGGTCTTGATGGCAAGGTGGTTAAATGCCAGCTGCCGGTGGTGCCTTGTGCACCCTAGTGTTCCCACTGCTGCTGCCACCAGTGGGAAATGTTAGGAAAATAGTCAGTAGCCAGAGCATGATTCTCCTATGCTTGTCCCCAGGCATGGGGCCATACTGGAACCAGGGAAATGTGCTCCCAGAAGCGGAGCTTCTGTGCAAGGGTGTGTGTTTATCGACATGTCCAAAGGGAGCAAAGGCAAGGTCCCATCTAGACTACACATTGGAACAACGTTAGTATCCGGTCCCCTGACTCAGTTAAAACTAGTGTAGGTGAAGGCCTGCTGGGAAGCTCACTTTGACACCATTAATGCTTAAGAGCTCTCTGAGGTCTGTCTGGGCTTCATAAATAAGAAGCCAGGTACTCCTATTATTATATGGACTGTCCTTGCCTAGCTCACCCTGTCTTTGTATGCACATAATCAAGAGCCCCTGTAGCTGGCTTTCATTTCTCTTTTCTCTCTCGTTTTGAGTCCAGCTCTGGGCCCACTTATTTATGATGAGGATTTCCCACCCCATCATAAATGAGTGATTAATTAACTACTCAAGAGGCTTGCTCATAAGTCCAGATCATCTTTAGATGAGTAATGATAACCTGCCATACAACTAGGCCGCTTGCAACTGCCCCAGGTGTTTGTTTTACATTGTGCAGATGCAAAAAAACCCCTTTAGAGTCACCACTTTCAGGGTTCAAGGCAAGAGAAGCCATGAGCTGGGAGTTTCATACTCAACTCCCCAGCCAGAGGGGAGTCCAAACTCTTTGAAGTCTGTCTGGAAGCATGAAAACAGGAGCTGAACACATGGCCTGATGTCACTTGCCCGAGATCACACAGTGAGTCTATGACCGATCTGAGACTTGAACCCAGATCACCTGTTTCCTAGTCTAGTGACTTTAACCATATCCTTCCTCTGAGTCGCTAATAGATCTCAGACTGCCAGAGAGAGATACTTCATATAACTGGGTAGCAAATTCTGTCTGAAAATCTTTGACAGAGACACTCTCAGGATTTAGTGGCTAGCACTTTGCAGTAGGTGCTAAAAATAGCTCACTGCTTCAAAGTAGACTTCTGCTGGGTTGTGTACTTTTATTTTTTTTATCCTGTTTCTTACGTATGCATGGCCCATTATTACCATCTTTAGTCATTACTGTTTGGGGGTGACTTCTAATGGGCTTTCCTGTATCCAGTAACAGCTGCCCCACTGCCTGCAACCCAAGTGAGGACTCTTAAGTTAAATATGGCCACAATGGGTACCACCATTGTGTCATTATTTTTGATGGGTGATTTAATCATGTTTTGATAATTTCTGATTAGTTTTGCTCAGAACAGTGAGAAGAGATCACTTCTCTCCAATCTCTTTTCCTGCCCCTGATGATCTAGAGAGTAGGATGTTGGCAAATGTGGAGTATTGCTCTATTCCAGTATGGCAAGAGAGCTTATGATCTTTTTCAGTCCAACAGGAAGTGGCAAAGGAGACTAGATAGATGATGTATTTTCTTCTGATACAAAAAAAAGGCAGGATATTGAGTTAGATAGGCCTGTCCCAATATGATAAATGCTGTTTCCTATTGTAGTGGAACAGATCACTGGTCTATATAACCCAGTATCCTGTCCCCTCCCATACAGGAACAGATCACTGGTCCATACAGTCAAGTAACCTGCTTCCTGTCATACCAGATTTGATCACTGTTCCATCAGGTTCAATGAATACCCAATGCTTCAAAACAGTGCAAAAAAGATGCCCTATAAAGCTCCTAGCTAGCAGTACACAAAGGTGATGGTATATGGAGTTTCATTCCTAACCCATGGAAGGTTCAGTTTACACCCTGAAGCATGAACTTTGACGGCCCTTATCTTGATTTGTATCATTACAAATTTTAGTACCAAACATATAATTATCCATCTAGCTATAGTATTTGGCTCTGACCCTCCCTGCAGCAGCAATGTGAGTAGCGGTTGCAGAATCTGGTCTTTGAAGGTAAGATCTTTAGGATAGGAACCTTGTGTTCATGTGTTTACAAGCATTGTGCATGCTTACTGTGCTACCGAACTAATAAATACCTCCTATGGGGGGATGTCTGGGACTTCAGAATAGGAAGAGCTGAATGTTGTTGAATAACTACTGTTTAATTAATAATACTTCCGTAGCACTTTTCATCCCAGGATTGTCCAACGCTTTATAGCTGTTGATTACACAACCCCACAGTCCTCCTCTGCAGGTAGGGAAGTGGCATCATCCCTATTTAAAGGATGGGTAAAACAAGAGGTGAGGTGACATGCCCAAGTTCATACAGTGAATGCGTCGAAGAACAGGGAGTGGATTCCAAGGGTGACCTCCTGGTTCCACTGAAGTCAGCAGGCATTTTGCCATTGAATTCAAGGGGGCCAGGATTTCACTTCAGCAGCCTGGGCTCCCAGTCCCCTTCTGTGCTCACAATCCCTCCAAGAGATGGGACTAGAACTCAGGAGTCCCAGCTCACAGACCCCTCCCCATTCACTAGACACATGCCGCTGTCTCCAGGCAGCTGTAGCTCCGCTTCTCCATGCCTCCTGCTTTGCTCCTATGGGAGTCTGGTTTGGAGGGAGATGGCGCTGCTTTTGGAGCATGCAAAGCATCTCTCCTGTGACTTCTGTGCTCATGCGCCACTGTCCACAACTCCACCAATTGCCCTGCCCCTCTCTGTTTCTAATGGCAGAGGGGAAATTTCACCCTATTATCAGAGGCTGCAGGGAGGGAAGGGGGATTTAATTGGCTGTAATTAAAGCCATGTTTCTCTAGGAGGATTTTAATGAGATTCAGCAGAGCAGGGACACAGGGTGCTGGAGCGGAAAGGGGAGAGGAAGAGGCACTTGAGAACACAGATGGGGCCTCAGTTCAGAAACTGCTGTCCTTTTAAATTCCCATTTGAGCACGATCTAAAATGAAATCAAAGCTCCCCTTTTCATTTGGTCAGCATTATTTTGAAGTACAAAGCCGGTGCCTTTTCATGGCAGAATCTTGTTTTTTAACAGCTTCCAGGGGAGTTAGTCTGCACTGGCTTTGGGTTTTTTTCCCCTGCATTCTTCTCTTTGTTTGAACTGCATCTCTCTCCCCACTCCTTGAGAGGGTTGGGTTTATAATCCCCTGCTTTACCATTGCCCTCCTACCAGAGCCTGCTGTGCCCCATTTAGGACTCCTGGGCTGATGCCTCTGGAATAGTAGTTGTGATTTTGCCATTGGCTCTAGTCCCAAACTAGATGCATCCCTGGTGGGTCCTTTGAGTTTCCAGAACCTAAGGAAACAAGCCTATGAATGTATTTGGATAGAGAAGTAAAATCCCATCCTACCCTCTAGCACCAAGATGACCTGCAGAAGGATTGCATTGGTCAGTGTATCTGGGTACACATGGGAATATTGGGCCTAATTCAAAGAGCACTGAAGTCAATTGAAAAAAATCTCCTTGACTTCAGTTGGTTTTGGAGCAGGCCCATTGAGTGTGTCCCCACTCCTGGCTTGGAAGCAGAAATCTAGTGAAGGATCTAGTCAATTTCCGTTTCTGGCTCTTGTGCGCTAACACACGGCTGGAATGACACATGCCGACTGTCCCTGTTTTTCAAGCATTTTTCTACTGTGCCCTTGGACTAGGAAGGGAGTTTGTGTATTTCTATGGAGATAGAGAGTATGTGCTTGTCTTTCTTCCAAAGCCTGGCTTCCTGGCTGTGATGCTTTTAGTCCAAGATGCTGAAGGAGGATGATCATTTTTATAAAAATCAGTTTCCCCTGGGATTGAGAAAAGCATAGGTCAGAAGCAAATGGATGGTGTCCCCTTTGCTCCTCTTTTGACAGCACCTATGACAGAGAAGCACTCACCATTCTGCAGGACTGCACTGGAGCGTCTGCACTGTTGATGCAAAACTAAGGCCTTTTCTACACCAGAGGTTTGCATTGATTCTAGACAGCTGTGTAGCCGCACCAGTGCGAACCCTTCGTATAGACAAGCAAAGCTGCTGTTTAGCTTGTAAACTCTTTGGGGCATGGACTGTCTCTTTTTTGTTCTGTTCGTACAGCACCGAGCCCGGTGCAGCCCTTGTCTATGATTGGGCCCACTAGGCGTTGCTGCAATACAAATAAAAACGAATAACAATAATATTTGCACTGGTGCAGCTAACCTCTGCAAACTGGCTTTTAGCAGTTTATCCCATCTAAGCTGGGGGGTTTCACCAGCTGCTGAAATCAGGGCAAGTCTCCAGTGCTCATAAACCCAAAGATTGACTTGCAGAACTGAAATCTCTGGCCTTGGGGGTCAGGGGGAACGTGCTAAGAACAGTGTCACACCAAGAATCCAGTTGAGGTAGAACAAAGGTGGCCTTCAGCTAAGGCAATCCCCAAGGAGCCCTAACAAGTCTCGAGTCTCCCGAGGGAAGATCTCCGGGAGATAAAGGTATTGCGTTAAAGATGTGGCAATGGCCATAAAAGAGACTTTGTAAAGAGGACATAGTAAGGCTATTTCTTTTCTCTCTCACACACTCATTCACAGCTCCAGAGCAGGGTCCTTCATTCTACAAGACACAATAAACTTTCTGCAGTTGGACTGGATCCTCTCTAGTGGATGCTTGTGTCAGAGCAAGACTCCCGTTTGCTCTTCTGTGGCGGTGTTGGCCCCACAAGGCTAATGGGAGTGAAAGCATACTTTGAGGCAGTGAAATCAGCCGTGAGGACTCAGACTAACGGGGAGCAGAGAGGTGCTCTGTGAGCAGAGGCCATTCTTACATAGGGTATGCCTGCACTTAGGCTTGGCAGAATTTGATTTTTATTTGTTTATAATTTTGACAGATAAGAATCAATGGCTGATTTTTAAGCTTTTTTTACCCATTTTAAATTTTCACAATTGTGAGAAATTATGGTGGGGGGGGCATCAGAACATTCTTTAATGACCATCGATGTTGAGATTCAAAACATTAAAGCTTTATAAACTGTTAAAACACAAATTGTCGACGCCACATGCCAAAAAATACAAAGTAAATCTCTTTAAGTCAATTCTGACCCGTTTTTACTATTCATTCACTAGTCCATTGGTAACCAGCCTAATTCAAAAGTCTAGGTCACTGGATTTTAACTCTAATAATTTCTTAAACAGGATTTTCTTACTTTGCCTATCTAAATTAGTAGTATTATTGGTGGAAATAACTTTTCTTTGGTTTGTATGTGGGCGATGAAATCAACGTTTACCTATTTTTTTTTTTTAATCTAATCCTTCCAAACCTGTGCACACTGCAAAAAAAAAAGAAAAAGGGGGGGTGTTCTTAACTGGGGTTAGCTAATTCAGCTTAAACTAGCAGTGGAGACCTGACAATACGGCTTTTAACTCAGATTAGCAGCTCAGGGTCAACTCCAGGTTGCCCTATAGGCTTAAATTTGAACTGGTAATCTGGTTTGCTGTGTCTTCACCGCTGTTCGCTATCCCAAATTAAGAATACCCCTCCTTTTGCAGTATACCCCTCCTCTTAGTCACTTTCTTCTGCATAGCTACCCATTATGGTGCATGATGTGTCTGAGGAGAATCCACGAAGGTATCTGTTCAGTGGCTGGAGCCCAGCTTAGCTAGATTCCCTTCCTTCCCACTAAGGATTAAAGCCATAACCATGGTGTGATGGCCAACACCTCAGGAACTGAAAGGCGATCTCCAAAGCTAGAAGCATTAATCTTTACACCTTGAGTTAAAGAGCCAGGCTGTCTAGCTGGGGGATGTAACAAGAGGAACAACACAAATGCTACAGTGGGTTACAATTGCGCTGTCTGTGCCCCAAGCAGAGAATTTGGGGAAAGAGAGTTGCATTTCTCTAAGAAGGGTAAATTTGATCTTCCATTTTCTCTGTTCCATTCTTCATTCTAAAGGCTGTTTCTCTCTCCCCAAAGGATGCTTCTGTGGTTTGGGGCTGATTTATACCAATAAATCGTGCACAATGCC
The DNA here is from genome assembly GCF_965152275.1 of Natator depressus. Taxonomy (NCBI): domain Eukaryota; kingdom Metazoa; phylum Chordata; order Testudines; family Cheloniidae; genus Natator; species Natator depressus. The sequence continues at coordinate 4,293,094 of NC_134259.1, forward strand.
TCCCATCACCTTCCAGGATCTACCGCTGAATATCTACATGGTCATTTTCGGCACCGGCATCTTTGTCTTTGTGCTCAGCCTCATCTTCTGCTGCTACTTCATCAGGTGAGCTAGGGACCCAATGGGCTCTGCCTGCATCTGGCTTGGAGGATACAGGGGAGCCTGTCTATCAGATGACCTCAGGGCTCCAGCCTGGGAAAGTTTCACCCCCAGCTGCTTTTTGGGTGGTCTAAGGGACAGTAGGGCCCGGGGGACCAAGTGGAATTTTTTTAGGTGAAAGCTGAGAGTCTCACATAATCACATGTCACCAGGAGCTGGGTCTTGAAGAAAATCCTGAGACTCATGATAAAATCCATGATAGTTGGCAACCCTGACTCAGACTAACCCTGACTCAGACTAACTTACCCTTGTTTTAAGAGCTCCCATGAAGAATCCTAGCAACCTCAAACTCTCACTGATCACTGAGCCTAGTGGGATCCCACTGGGGTGAATCCCAGACAAACCCACTGAACAGCCCCACTGTATGGAGTCACTTTTATATACATATAATACAAAGATCTATATGTTCCTTTGTCTTTCTGCTTGGCTACCACAAATGCCTTAAATGTTGCATTAGCAAATTTTTCCTCCAGCACACAAACACAGGAGTTTGTTATCGTAGGATTGCTTACGAGCCCTGCATTGAGCGCTCTGATTTGTTATTGTAGGGTTGCTTCTGAGTGCTGGGCTGTTGCAACTGGTGTTTTGCTTTAAAGAGCCCTCAAACGTATGGTTTGAATAAGACCAGTGAAGAGCTTCATGGGCTTTGCAGACCTTTGTGTGAGGGGAAAATACACCATTGGCTCTGCTGACCTCCAAGTCCCTTTAAGGAAGCAGAAGTAACACCCTTCCCATTGCAAATTATAACCGGAGGCTGTTGTATACCTCATTCATACCGCAATCATACAGTCATTCTACCACAGTGGTATTTAGGGGTGACCCCTTAAAAAATACCATCCCTCCTTCCCCACCCTTGTACACCCTGTAATCTGCTAGGAACCATTTGTCAAGAGCAGTCGCTCCAGCTCTCTCCCCGCCAAGGAGGAAACAATCAACTGCTTGCTAGACGCAGAGCTGATTTGTGTTTGGGGTTACAGAGCCAGGGAAGGAGGAAGAGACCTGCTGCAGACCTGACCTCTGTGTTGACATGCACCAGGGGAATTCTGCAGATGGCATCATCAGAGGATCTGGGACTATTTTTAGAAGCTTTGACTAGCCTCCCAGAAGCTGCCTGTCGCCTCCATTCCTAGTCTGAGATCTATTATTTTTATTAAACCTATTAGAATAATTTCATCTCTTCTGTGTCGCTAGAGCCCATCCGTCTGCCTTGAGCGTCATGGCTGGTCATGGTCACAAATCTATGAGCATTAACCCCATGTTTACCCAGGCCTGGCACTGCTGGGAAAGCTCTCCATTGAGGAGGGATGGCGTTTGGGAGGAGGGCTGGGAGAGGACAGCGGGGGAAATAATCTGGTAGGATTGAGGGGATTTTTGCCCCAGCAAATCAAGTATCAAAAGCAGCTTCTGAGCAGCAATTTCCCTTCCACATATGGAGGCTTCTGTTGTCATCTGGTCCTTCCATGTGTCACCTTTTGGAACAGCAGCTGTTAATTGGCCCAGTACAGTTTCTCCTGCTCCAAATAAAGCCCCTCCCACCGCCGAGTAATATGATGGGGAGACAGCAGAAGGGAAAGGGTGTTTTCCAGTATGGACTACCAGGCAAACTCACTTGCTCATGCCCAGAACAGCATGGGGAAAGACTGGGTTAGTGGTCTCAGTCCAGGCCTGAGAATCAAGACATCTGGACTTTGCCACTGTTAGACCTTGGGTAAGTCATTTAGGCCTTTTTTTTTTTTTTTTTTTTCCCCAAAAGTAGCCTCTGATTTTAGGTGCCTCCATTTTTGGCAGCCCACTTTGAGATCTAAGCTGCATCTGCGCTGGCAAAAATGGGACAAGGAACTCCCCCCTTCTTCGTACCTCCACCCAGGGTAGCCACAGCAGACACGGGAATGTGGAAGGGCTTGGGCATTTTCAGCACCATGTTGTCTAGGCCTGCTCTGAGCCAACTGCTTGCCGCTGCCTCTCTGCTGTTTATGTCCATAGCCTGCTGGGAAACATTTGCCAAGAGCACTCGCCTCGTTTCCCCAAGGAGCAAACAATCGACTCCCTGCGAAGGCTCCGAGCCAAGCCAGGATCCTGGTCTCTGCAGGGCTCCATCTAAGTAAGGGAGTTGGACTGAGCAGAACAGGAAGGGGGGGCGGTATTATTCAGGTGACCGAGCAAGACTGATGTATTGTTTATAGGGGAAGGGGGGAGGATGTGTCTTTTCAGTACCCTTCCCTGTGGAAGAAGGCTATTTTTAAACTCTCGAGTTTAGCAGCAACTGGGATTTCTAGAAAAGTTTGAGTGGGTTGGTGAAAAATTGAATTCATTACCCCACAGCTGGGCCCCACCCAGCTCTGCTAATGCACTTCACTTCTACCCTGCAGCAGCCCCTGCTGTCCCAGTCCTGAGACCCTGTCCAGCTTGACTTTGCACCTTCCTCCTGTTCTGCAGCCCTTCCATCCTGGGCTCCCCCTCAGCTTCCCCAACTCTGCTAGTGCCCCTCAATCTTGCAATTGTAACGTGCTGTGTGGGATGGATCTAAAAGAGTCTGTCCTTTGCAAGGGAATGACCAAACCTTCAGGAAACCTAAAGCTCCCCGATAAGAGAGGGGGAGTCAGTCCCCTCCCAGTACCCCGTGACCTAACTCTGCAGCCTTTGGCAGTGTAATATCTGCCTTTTTGCCATGCCCCATAGCTTCTGGATTCTGCAGTGGGATCTTGTTGGGGGCAGGGAGCACAGCAGCTGCCTCTCACAGGCTCAGATCTGATGCCCACCCTGCCAGAGAGACCGCTGTGGACACAGTACCCTTGCCCCGTGCTAGCTCATGCCAAGCAGCCGTGCCCTGCCCTGCCCTGCTCTGGAACTTGTCCCCCACCCTCAGCTGCTCCCTCGCTCCACTGATTTAGTTAATATTATTAATTATAAAAAATAAGCTGTTGGGTCTGGAGGAGGCACTGAGTGACCTGGGTTTTTTACAGCTTGGATAATGAGCCTGGTTGTCTCTCTGGCTTGCACGCGTGGGGCACTGGGGAGGCAGGCTGCCCAGGAAATTGTTCTGGTTGATAGTAAGCCATTCCTGCAGCTGTTACTCCCCTCCTGCTTACAGCACATAAAGGATGCTCTGTATGTGTGAGGGGCCCTTCTCAGGCCTCTGCTGTCTAACATTCACTTGGAGGCTGGGAATGAGCTGAGATTCTGAGAGAGAGAGAGAGAGACATGAATTCCAGCGAGAGGAACCACAGAGATAAATATACAGCCTCATGCCAGCCCCAGCTTGCCAGTCATACACACAGGAGATGGCTCAGTAAGAACCTCCCATGTGTAACACGCTGGCCAAGTATGTGCTGTGTTCCATCCCTCCACCCCATGTCTGGGCACTATAGGATAACAGCCCTGCTGTCAACCATGGGGAGGGGTGGCTCTTGCACATGTAGGGACGTGGGGGTTTATTTTCATTTTGTCAGCAGTGATTATTCAGCAGGGGGAAGCCAGGACAAGCCATAGAATCCCGGCTTCTGTATCCAGTTAGAGCAGTGGATGGGTGATCCTGTGACACTGGCTCCCTGAACAACTTGAGGAAAGCAGCTACTCTGACTTCCTGGGTTCAAAGGGGGACTGCAGATGTGCGCAATGCTCTGTGGTCGGAGAGCAGTGAGGTAACCCAGCCCAGCTGTAATACAGACAGGTGCGAAACAGGAACTTGTCGAGGACCAGGTGCTGCATCCTGTCCCGTCCTCTGGGGAATAAAATCCCTCTGCATAAATCAAAGCAAGAGAGGAACACATGGGAAAATAAAACAAGTTTCTGGGTAAGCTGGGAAGAGCTCTTTGTCCTTATGGGGATGGGGCATGTGTCTTATCTGGCCCTACCACACGTTCTCACCCAACCATCCTCCCTCCCTTCTCCCAGAGTGTCTATAAGCCAGGCCCCTCCCCATCTGTGGCTGGGCACAGCAGGCAAACAGCTTGCAAGATGCTGGCAGTGCTCAGGGAAGAGAAGCACAGCTTATAGACACAGCTCAGTTGCTGGGGTAACAGACTTTCCAGGCTCCTGCGATGCTCAGCATAGATAGTGGGAGGGTATCCCTCAGCCAAGAGGCTTTTCCATGAGAGCTTCATCGCGGTGGGACTGGGGGGTGATGTTTCCTGAGCCAGGGGTGCAGGAGAAACGAACAAAGCCATCCGCTGCCTGCACTGGGTCAGGGATCTCTTTTTGTCACCACCCTGTGTAACGTCCCACTGGAGTTTTGGGACAGTGCTGCCTCCCCCTCCCCTGCTCCCCCATCAGACCGAGGTTGGGGCCAGGCCGAGCTGCTGTTGACAGGTCAGCAGAACGCTGGAAATACAGTGCTTCCTGGAGCGCTCACTACTTCCTAAGTGAAACAATTGGGGCCGCAGGCTGCATGATCTTATCGGGCCCCGTCCTCTGGTTCCTGCTGGTATTTTGGGAGATGCTGTGCTCTGTTTAGCAATGAACTTGCTGCCTTTGGACAACAGCAGACTAGTGTCCTGAATAAATACCCTCCCTGCAGCAGTGTGTGTGCCAGCTGCTTTCACTTGCAGAGGAGTGAAGGGAGGGACGTTGTCTCAGTTTTATTTGGATCATGGACAGGCCTGGCATAATGGTCCAAACACAAATCTGGGAGCTGGGTACACATGAGTTCTAGTCCCACCTCAGAAATGGCTTCCTGTCTGTGGCCTTGGATAAGACACTAAGGCCAAAATTCTCCAAAGTGACCACTATCTTCAGCTGCCTGTTACCGGGTGCCCAACTTGAGACACCTTGGGCTTGACTTTGGGTTCTAACAGCTCTAGCTGAAGTCAGTGGGAGATGCAGGTGCTCAGTGTGTCTGAAAGGCACAAGCCATCTCAAACTGGGGTCCCCAACATGGGAACTCCGCAAATCAGAGGAAGCTTTTGAAAATCTGTGTCCAGCTTTATGGGTTCCCATTATGAGTGCTCAACACTCTACGACACCCATACGTCTCACTGTTCCTACCTGATGCTTCTTCCCTGAGTGGGGTTATTAAGTGCCAGGGTGAATGTCTGAAACACTTCATAAATGCTACTTAATTGTTAAATATGAATGCTGAAAATCTCATCTGATTTTTTTTTTTTTTTTTGGAACTGATTTAAAGAAGTGTAGGAATTCTTTTTTTAAAAAATATTGAATATACGGTCAGTGAAAAGTTCTGGACTGACTGCCCAAGAGTCTCTTATGAAAAGGCCCATTCACTCTAATTGCAATGTACTTTGCACTATGAATAAATCTCTGTGGGTTGGTGTCCCTTAATAATAAGCTTTGTCCTTTATTTCCTTGGTCGCCCTTCCAGGAGGAGCTGGAAGAAGGGAGCTCATTCTCCTTGGTTTATTCAGTTCTTGGCTTCTCTGCTGAAACCAGAAGCCAGGGGGCCATTTAGTGAGAAACAGGCCATGTTTCTTTTTGATATAGGCACCTCAAGGTGGACAAAGGTCACCTCTTAGAGAATCCCAAAGAGCCTTCAGGAGGTGATGACTTTTAGTTGCTGATGGTCATGATTGAGTCTAATCTTATCCAATTATAGAGCCCCAAGCCAAACTCCCCTCATGCCTCTTGTGCAGTTAGATCAGATTTGCATCAACAATATAGCTCAGCAGAGAAAGCAGACTTGTCTCTGACCTTCTCATTGTCCTGCTCAGGCTTTGATGGCCTTTCCTGGTCCTCTCCAACTGAAAATTCCCATATCCCACAAGATCACTGGAATCAAATGAAGGGCAGAATAAAGGTGGTTTGGGTGTGACCTTGGGCCCACATCCTCAAAGGTATTTAGGCAGCTAACTCCCAAAATCAATGGGAGTACCAACCTCCTAAATATCTCTGAGGATTTGGGTCCCAGTAACTGTAGTTGGTTTGGGTCTGAGGGGGGATGGATGGTGTGTGTCTGTGGGGATGTCTGTGTGGGATGATGTATGTAGGCTTTATGCTGTATTTCCTTAGTTTTATGAGCTTGAGTTTTGCATTCGAGTACCTTATCAGCCTCAACTGGCTTTCACAAAGCATGTTTTATGACAGAATATATTATTTTTCCTTCACCAGCAAACTTCGGCATCAGGCACAGAGTGAAAGATTTGGATACAAGGAGGTAAAGTGTGGCTAATTTCTAAATATTTCGGTATGGTTTCACGGCAGGCCTATGATATTTACAAGCATGTAGATTAGTGCTAGTGAGGGGAGGGGATTGTGAGCCATGCACTTTTCTATGAGGAGCTGGACTGACACCAGAAAAAGCCATCATTGGGAATAACTTGAGGTCACTGCTGACCCGGAGCTGGATTTGAACAGATAGCTTGACCTTCGTTTCTAGAGGCAGGGTCTCAGTACAGCTCTGTTGTTCACAAGAGGGTGAAATTCACCCCTGAGTGGGAGACCAGTGCAAGGCCTGTGAGCTTACCTCCCAGGCCTTCAGAGTAGAGACGCAAGTGGTGCATAGGATCTGAGAACCTACAGAGAACAGAGCTGAGGCATGGCTGCATATTGGGTCTGAAGGAGAATGCCCAGGGTGGTTTAGTGCTGGGCTCTCAGCTTGGAGAATGCCACTGAACTGAATAAAGAGCCAAAGCAAAGCCAGTGCTGGGAAAAAGCCAGTCAGGATTACAATGGGAATCATATACAACAGGGGAATAGGCCCCAGGCAGTCTTGCAGGGGAAAGACCAGCCACTGCAGAGGCTCTTTGTCCAAGGTCAAATGTCCAAAAGGGAGCAAAAGGATTTTATTTCTGGGGAGGAGAGGGAGGGACTGTCACTGCTGGCTGGAGTCAGGAATGTGCAGGGCAGGCCTCTCCACAGAGCTCTGCCAATGCCCCTCAGTGCTGACCTGCTGCCTGCTCTTCTCTTCTAGGCCTGGTCTCCCCCACATTGCTCTGCCAATGCCCCTCAATCCTGATTTGCAGGTCCCTTACTTTCCAGCTCTGGGAGCCCTAGAGTTCCTAAGTCCTGCCTTGCTGTTCCATGCCAGGGCTCCCCACACACCGCTCTGTCAATGCACTTCAGTTCTGACCTGGAGCCCGCCTTGCTCTCCCAGTCCTGGGGTTATCCTGAGTCGAAGCTCAGACTGGCAGAATTGTGTGCCCGTTATTAGTTAGCACTGCTGCTACTTGTGCACTGCCTGCTCTCTGGATAAACAGAGGCCTTCTGTCTCTAGCACTGTCAGGCTGACAACTTTCACAAGCACAAAATTTGCTTAAAAATAACCACACCAGTCATTTTGATAACTGCTTCTGCCTCCTTCTTTTCCCTTTTCTCCCACAGGTGGTCTTGAAAGGTGATGCCAAGAAGTTAAATTTGCATGGGGTAAGGACAGCCTCCACTCTGATTTTTAACCTGAACAGGCCTCATGGGATTGCTGCCCCCCTCTAAGCCCCTTTTCTTTCTGCTCTTCTTACCTGAAGGATAAGAGAGAGGTCCAGCAGGACCTGAGCCCTTATGATAATTTCGCTGCCTGGGAGCAGATGCCTTTTAACGAAACTGGTATCTTGTAACAAGATGGGGTTTCGAGGTCAGACGAACATTCACTAGCCCAGAGAGCTCAGCTTACCCACCTGGGACTATCACTGAGTCACTGTGTGACCCCACACAAGGCCTGTGTCATGCTGAGGATGCTTTTTGTGGGTCATTTGGGTGGCTCTGGGAGACAAAGATGCTAGGTAGGCCCCTACCTGTGCCAATGCAGCCTGTTATCAGTGAGCAAGCTTCCCTTCCGAGGGCTGTTTGTTGGCTGTGTGAAATGAGATGCCGAGGGAGCAAAAGAGAAGCGGTGCTGGTGATGGTGTGCGGCTGGTTCCGTCTGGGCTCTCTGGTGCCTGTGGGTGTGATGCTTTGTTCTGCAGGCTCATTTTCTCCCCCCCCCCCCTTTGTCTCCCCACAGCAGACCTGTGCCGTCTGCCTGGAAGACTTTAAAGTGAAAGATGAGCTGGGAGTGTTGCCATGCCAACATGCCTTCCACAGAAAGTGAGTAGCTGCCAAGGACAGCCCAGAGCCTGCTCTGTGCCCCCAGCTTGGCCCAAGGCCCAGTGTTCAGTTATGCCTCTCATGCCTGTGATTGGAGAGAGGCCCAGCCCATGCCTCATACAGCTCCTGGGTGGTAAGGGGCCCATGTCTGGTCCTTTCCCCTCTCAGGATGGCAAAGATGCCCAGAGCAGCTCTAAGCCAGCTGGATAATAATGTGCACAAGTCACCTGGCTACACCCCTTTGCCTTCTAGCCCTATGCTAACCCAGCTGGGGAGCCAGGACAGACTTCCTCCCATCATTAGGGCTCAGCCTGTCTTTGCTTTGGGGATTCACATCTCGGCTGGGTGTAAACTGGCCAGGAATAAATTTAGGCTGCACATGAGAAGATGGTTTCTAGCCACCAGGGAGTGAGGCTCTGGACCAGCCTCCCACTAGGAGCAGTGGGGATAAACAGTGCAGGGCTTGTTTTAAGATGTTGGTAAATTTGAGCGGGATTATATGATGGGGTTGCCTGCGATAGCAAAGGACTGGACTTGGAAGACATGGGAGGTCCCTTCCAGGCCTTCGGACTGAGTTTCTAAATCAGCACTTGCAGCTGGTCCCCTTGATTTCTGCAGCCCCCTCCACTGCATGAGCGGGAGCAGGGAATCCAGACTCCAGGAAGGGACAGATCCCTGTTGGAACACAGAGTCACTGCTTCCCCCTCTCCATGCAAAGCCTGTGTTCAGAGAGAAGCACTGACTAGGGAAGGGTGAGGTGGGAGATCTGCCTGGGACTGTCCCGCTCCTGAGCGCCAGGGAGGAACAGAGGTAAAGCTCTCTCCTACCTCTGGAGCCTTCTCACACTCACATGCTTTGGGATCCCTGGATGAGGGGGCGGGGCACCAGGGTAACATACAGCAGCATGTTGATAAGCAAGGGAGAGAATGGGAGGCACATGGACAGCTGGGCAGAGAGAGGAGAAATGACTCTCTTCCCATCTGGCTGGGCGCGTGCCAGTTGCAGGAGCCTGCTGGGTTGCATGGACCCATGATACCATACGTGGGAGGAAAGCAGTGAGGAGGGTAGTGGGCTCAGGGAGCTGGCGAAGGACACCTCTGTCCTAAATTCACCCCCTCCATCTCTGTTTCTTGGCTGCAGGTGTCTAGTGAAATGGCTGGAGGTTCGCTGTGTCTGTCCTATGTGCAACAAGCCCATCACAGGCCCCACGGAACCCCACCAAGGCATTGGGACACTCCTGGATGAGCTGGTGTGAGGGCCTTTTTTCTCCCCCCGTAAAGCCTAACAGCCATCCAGACGGACCATTTCCTGGTGATCTCTGCACTTAACCCCTCCACCCACCTCTCCTGTGGATTGCTAAGCCAGCAGCCCGTGATACCTCCTGCCATGGGCATATGGCCCCCTCGTAACCCTTGGGACAGATCCATTGCCATGAGCGCAGGAGGAAAGCAAGCTCCGTCCCTCGTGAAGTACACAGAGGAGGAGGGGTTGGCCCAACTCTGGGGTCATTGGGACCTGAGCGTCAAACTGCTGATGCATGAAGGGCCTGGGAGACTTAATTGTGCCCCTTCCTAGCTGATCTTGCATGGACGTCTGATTCCTTGGCACCAGGCTTCTGAAACTGGATATTCCTCGCAGAGACCACCCCGTTCAGGGTGGGAAGCAAGGCAGGAGCCTCCTCCCCAACCCCCCAGGGACGGTGGTTCAAACCTACCTGCCACTGCTGTTCTTAATAGGTTTACTATAACCCTCTTTCAAAACCAGAACTTACATTTAGGGCCTTAACTCTTCCATAGGTCCCTTCTAAAGGCCAAAGCTTTAGCTCTACTACAGCCAGCCAGGAATTGTCCCCTGACTGCTGGAACCACAGTACTGATTCTTATCTGTGGCCCATTGATGGGATCTCTTTGTCTTAAAAAATAATAGTCAGTGTTTACATAGGGCCTGAATAAAAACAGAAGCCACAGAGGGCATGTCATGACTGATTAGATCCTGTTGGCAGAGCTGGACTGTTGCAAGAGTGGGAGGGGTGTTTAGGGAACCACAGCTGGGGGGCAGGGAAATGCCCCATGTTGGACATTAATATTCCTTTGTGTCAGGCTAGCAAGACCTTTGAGCAGCTGGTGGAGATGGTTTGGAGATGTTTCAAATACAAAGCAAGTTTTTCTTTTGAATTATTTTTAATTTAAACTTGGAGGCTGTTTGTTCTTATTTTGTTTTTAAAGTCACCTCTCAGAATTTCCTTCCAGCTCAGATTGCGCAAAACAGTAAAACCGCTCTGAAATATTCTGTTTTGTATGTTGAAAGTGAACTGTCACTGTTTGCATAAGGCAGAAAGTTTGGGGAGAGGGAGGGGCTGATGGGTGGAAAATCCAGTCTGGATTCCCCCACCTCCTCCCCACTATGTTGCACTGTAAATAATATTTTTGTATGTATTACTTTCCTGACTGTCTCAGGCTTCCTACACACCCCTGAGGATGGGGGATGGACAGTTTTATGTAAAACAATAATTAAACTGAAGACATCTCAGTCTAAATTGTGAATGTTTGTTGCTAGCAAGGTGGGTCTGGCAGTAAGTTCTCAAAGCATAAAGAAGTGTCTTTTCTTTGGACACACACTAAGTTGTGTGATTGGGGGGTCCTCCATAAACATTCACATTAGAACTGAAACTAAGCCTGGGAAATTTCAGGAATATTTCAGAGTTTTGAGGGAATAAAATTAAGAAGTTAGAATGGAGCAGAGAGAGTGATCAGCACAAGAAACTGGGAATCAAGGCTCATAGGTTCTGTTGCTACCTCTGCCTCCTTGATCTTGGGCAATCCACAACCTTTCTCTGTCTGTTTCTTCTTAGGTAAACTGGCAATGATACTTATCTCACAGGGGCACATGAAGTGCAATTTGTTAATTGCAGTGAGTTTGCAGATGGGAGGTGCTTTAGCAAAGCCAAGTATTCTCCTCCTGTATTTTATTGGTTTTGGTGGTTGTAGTAACAGGGGTAAGTAACAATAAGGCATGCTGCTGTAGGGCTGTTGCTGTATTTACCACTGTGTCATAAAGACCTGCTCTAAGCAGCGTTAAATGACAGTGATCAACACACCTGCAGCCTGGTGTCTTCAGGAGCAGCCCCACACTAGTGAGTAACTGGTGGGGCTGCATCATTGCTGGTGGCACCTAACATGGTTAACATAGTACTTTGGATGCTGAAAATAAGTTAACATCTAGAGCTGGTCAGGAATTTTTTCACAATGTTTTCACAAAAAAATCCCAATTTGTCAAAATGAAAAGTGTTTGCAAAACTGTTGGGTTTGACAAGGCACCTGATTCACAAAAATTGTTTTAAATTGAGATGAACAAGGTCTAAATAGGACATTTAGACAACCTGAAATTTTCATTTTGAGAGTCAATTACTTCCCATTAAAAAAGTCAAATTTAAATTAAATCTGTCAATTATTGAAATATTTCAATTGACCAGATCTAAAAAAGATTGTTTTCAGAAATTTGAGATGGACTTTACCCCAATTCAGCACAGGAAATTTTTTCAAAAATATTAAATTCTCAAAGAACAGGAAAATGGATTCCTGCCCAGCCCTATTAACATGTACATCACAGGTAAAACTCACTGCTGTGGGATATTAAATAACTTAGGATGATCTAGACATCACTTGGACATTTATTTGAATAAAAGCTCATTGGATATGACTGAGGTCTGTACAATCATGACTGGTGTGGAGAAAGTAAATAAGGAAGTGTTATTTGCTCCTCATAACACAAGAACTAGGGTTCACCAAATGACACTAATAGGTAGCAGGTTTAAAACAAACAAAAGGAAGTATTTTTTCACACAAAGCACAGTCAGTCTGTGAACTGTTTACCAGAGGATGTTGTTAAGGTCAAGACTATAACAGGGTTCAAAAAAGAATTAGATAAGTTCATGGAGAATAGGTCCATCAATGGCTATTAGCCAGGATGGGCAGGGATGGTGTCCCTAGACTCTGGTTGCCAGAAGCTGGGAATGGGCTACAGGGCATCAATGGATTACTTGATGATTCCCTGTTCTGTTCATTCCCTCTGGGGCACCTGGCACTGGCCACTGTCAGAAGACAGGATACTGGGCTAGATGGACCTTTGGTCTGACCCAGTCTGGCTGCTCTTATATTCTTAAACTGCAGTGACAGTGGGAGGGACAAAAATGCATGGGTTATGAATCCTCATTCTTCAGACCACAAGGTGAATACCACTAAGGATCAGTAAGAAAACAGAGTTTAAGCACAGCTACTTGTTTCCAGCCCCACCAAAGGATGTTTAAGTCTTGCAATTCATGAGCTTGCATAGGTGGTCTGCTCATGACACACACACAAACACAGCCACAGCATGAGAAGAATGGACGTGTACAGGGATGCCTCACCTGCCACCCAGTGAGTGTGTGTTATGTTTTGATCAAACATCATATTATTTCTCAGGTAGATCTGTTTCCCTGAGCCATGCAATTAAAGCCTGACAGATGCTTCTCTAACTCTGAGTCCCTAGGTATTTCTTGGGCCATTTCTCTAGCTCTGAGTCCCTAGGTATTTCTTGGGCCATTTCTCTCAGGCTAGTAAAATCAGAGTTTAGTGGCTGATGGATAAATTGCAGGGACATAAAATCTGTACCTCTATCCCAGCTCTGTATTCCATCTTTGTTCTCTGGGGCTGGTGTGACAGGAGAGACTAAAGGGGCCATGGGGCAGAGATCATTTAGTCCTTGATGCACAAAGCATTCCAAATACAGCTCTGTAAACGTATTGTTGTGAGATATCTGGCAATTTTAATAAGAACGTTCACTTCATGCATTCCCTACTGCCATCTGTCGGGCGCAACAGGAAAAGTCACACATCAGACACAGGGAAGGAAGTCTGGTTAGCTCAGCAACTACGCCACTTCCTTGGGATTTCTCAGTTGCCTGGCATTGTCCCAAAAACCTATCCAGTAATTAGATACGATAGTATTTCCCCTTACATCATCCATCGATAGCAAAGCATCTCTACTGAGGAAATTAAGTATTGTTATCTCCACTTTACATACAGGAAACTTGGCTTCAGATGGCGAAAGTAACTTGCCCAATTGCAAAGCAGGTCACTGTGACAGCTGAAGCTCTCAATCCAGAAGCTACCAATCCAGACTCTGGGTAAAATTTTCAAAGTGTCTAAATCCCAATTCGCTAAAATAAGTCACCTTTGATAATGGAATTTAGGCAGTTTGAAATTTTACACTTGGTCTGGTACAGTGGAGGCAGGATTCCTGAGTTCTATTCCCAACTCTGCAGCTGGCTTTTGAGACTACAGCCAGGTCACATCTCCTGTCTATAACAGTTTCATAATTAGCAAAGAAGACTACATAGCCACCTACATAAAGTTTTGAGGTGAATAAGCAGAGACTGTACTCATATATTGTTTTCTGTACTTATTTCAGAGGAAACACGGGGATTCTGTAAGTTAGATAAAAAGATGCAGTGTCCTGATAAAATAAGACCTGTTACCTCAAGGCATAACAAGAGTTATAGTCAGCCCTGGTCATAAAAATGACTTCTGCAAATCCAGGGCATGATTTTTTTAAAATGACTAGTCATTTTGTACCCAAAGTTAAGCATACAAAATACACCCAATTTCTCCAAAAGCAAAAATCAACCCCTTTAAAGCATGTCAAGCTAGGCACCCAAAATTAGGAATCACACTTGAAAATGACAGGTTTCAGAGTAGCAGCCGTGTTAGTCTATATTCACAAAAAGAAAAGAAGTACTTGTGGCACCTTAGAGACTAACCAATTTATTTGAGCATGAGCTTTCGTGAGCTACAGCATCCGATGAAGTGAGCTGTAGCTCACAAAAGCTCATGCTCAAATAAATTGGTTAGTCTCTAAGGTGCCACAAGTCCTCCTTTTCTTTTTACACTTGAAAATATTGTCCGAAGAGCACATTATACATACGGTACAAAGAGCATTACCATCTGTTTGAGAGTATTTCTAGAGCACCCAGTAGCACTCTGGCCACACATACAAAAGGAAACAAAACCATGCCAAAACCTTGCCTTTGTGTAACATTTAACAACTCCGCACACCGATTTGGAGCCTGCCAGCCTCTCTAAAGACAAAGTAACACAGAAGCAACAACAGAACACGTGAGCACCACAGCGCCCCCTCTAACTCACAAGGGACTTGCCCCCCCCCCCCGGCACGCCCCGAAACTGCATCCCCCCCAGGTTCCGGTCAGATGGGTTCTGTGCCCCGTCGTAACAGAGAAGGACGGCACATCTCACACAAGCGTGTGCAAACCCCATTCATCACACGTCAGAACCTGAAGGATCAGCCTCGCGCTGCGGCGCTCGGAGGGGCCAGGCCACGCCACCGGCTTACAGCTCAGGGCGAGCGGAGCGTGCCCGCCCCCCAGCCCGGGCTGCCCCTGGATTCCCCTCCTCCCGCAACGAGAGGCGGTTTTCAGCCCCGTCCCGCTCCAGCTGGCCCTTATTTCCCATCCGGGCCCCCGTGGCGGGGCAGGATCGGAGCCGGAGCCGCCGGCTCATTACGCATGCTAATATATGCACCTCCAGACCCCGCCTCCCCTCCATTCCGGCGAGCGCGGCTCGCTCTCCGCCTTTACGGCCGCGCTGTGCCCACGTGGAAGGGAGGGAGGGTTTTGCGACAGCGCTGGGAAAGGCAGGGAGGGCGGCGTGGTTTCCGGCAGTTGGGGGAAGGGGGTTTCCTGGGGAGCGCGGGTCCCCCAGCCCTGGGCTGGAGGGGTCGTGGGGTCTGGGCGCCGTGCAGCCCCGGCAGGAGCTGGGTCTCCCACTCACGCCCGCGGGGGGCTGCACCCGGGGTGGGGAGGGGACCCCTTGCCCTGAAGAAGGGGGGGCACCTGGTACCCCCACCCTGCTGAAGGGAGATTGCCCCTCCCTCTTCTCAGGAGGAGACTCAGTGCCTTGGGAGGGGCTCTAGCGCCCCCCCCCCCACAGGACGGGGACCAGGACTGGTGATTATAGCGCCCCCCCCCGGTAGTTTTTCTGTACCCAGGGCAGGGCTGGGCACGAGGGCCCAGTGGAGGGTGGGAGGGTCTTTTCCTTCCCCTGGTGTTGAAGACATTTCCTGGGGGGTGCCAGGCTGACCTGGGCGAGTCAGGATGCAGGGTTAGGATCAGTGTAGCAGAGGGAGTGTGGTCAGGATTTAAGGGTGGGGGGGTTACACTGGCCCCCCCCAACTGTAAGTCGAGGGGGTGGAGCCAGGGGTCAGTATAGGGAGAGGCGATTGGGGTCAGGGTGTGGGGTCCATCAGTGAGGGACAGCGGGTAGGGGGGTGGTTGTGGTCAGGACTTAGGATCAGTGTAGGAAGGGTGGCGGGCCGGGCGGGGGGTCTCTGCAATCAGCACCATGGAGCTCAGCAGCCTGCTGAAATCCCTGCAGTTGGAGAGCCCGCCAGACAGGGGAGACCCCGAATGCCTAGCTGTCACTGCCCCCCCAGCAGAGCAGGTTCTCTCCCAAATCTTGTCGCTTTTCTCAGCGGAGGGAATCAGCAGCAGTGTCAAGGCAGGGATGGTCAGAGACCTGCGTGCGCTCTTCGAGGCTGCAGACTGCCAGTGGCTGTTTGGGGGCTGCCACCCCAATGTAACCCGCAAGTTGCTGGGGGACTTGGTGGCCGCGCTGAGCCACTATGCGGCTCTGCCAAAGCAGAAGTCAGACACCGGCGGCCCACCCAGCAGTGATGGCTTTTACACCACAGTGGCCGATAGAACAGAAGACGTTGGCTTGGTGTTTCTTAGCCTCCTTGCTAAAGTGGAAGCTACCAAGGGATCCAAGTCCCTGGGTGCTGTGGTGGTGAGGAAGGTCCTGCCACATTGCCTAGGACTGATCTACATCTTTGCTGCAACACACCATGCAGAGAAGCCGTGGACCAGCCTGAGGTCTCGGTCAATAGCACAGGAACTGCTGACCTTGCTAGTTCAGGTTGCAGGCTGTGAGTCGGTGCCTGAATTCCTCCAGGGAGGAAGCGAAGATGAGGAAGGGAGGTTTGCTGCCGTGATGAGACTCCTGAAGCCAGAGCTGACTAAGTGAGTAAGATCACTTGCCTGGGGGGCTTTGCTTGGCGAGGCTTGGCACTAGTGGGTCAAAGGACTGGAGATACCGGTGAGCATTGCAGTGAGGTGTGGGGCACTGCTGGACTGTGGTCAAGTTCTGAATCTATTGAGACACTTGTGATTTCAGGAATAAATAGTTCAGTGAACAAGCTTTACTGATTTCAGAGTAGCAGCCGTGTTAGTCTGTATCCGCAAAAAGAAAAGGAGGACTTGTGTCACCTTAGAAACTAACCAATTTATTTGAGCATAAGCTTTCGTGAGCTACAGCTCACTTAATCGGATGCTTATGCTCAAACAAATTTGTTAGTGTCTAAGCTTTACTGAGAAGATTGGGCAAGTAGCTGGGATCAGTGTGGGTGCCTAGGTTGGGGAGAATCAATTAGCCAAACATTGGATTTCACCCCCACCCCTGGAAGTTGTATGCACATCTGCCCCAGTAGTGGAAGTTGCTGGTTGCCCCTCTGGCCTGGTAATTGTTCAGCACATGTTACTGAAATAAACAGTGTACCTGTTTGGGGCCTGTTCTTGCACTTTTTCTCCTTGAAGTTAATGGGAGCTCTGCAGAAAAGCAGGCCCAAGGGGTTTCAAAGGTGTACTCCAAAACTAAGGCACCTAAACCCAGTGGCTACAGAAACAACAGGTCATGGGTAGCATAAAGATGCTGACTTTGTAATATGGTAACAGTTAAATAGAACGGATGATTATATTACTGTATAATGTTTCTCTAATCTAAACAAAAGTCACTGTTGCAATGATTGATTATTGTTATGTGTCTGATATTTACATGGCAAGGATTTGTAACCCTCTTAAAACTTCCTAAACATGTAAATAGTTAAAATAATAATAATAATTTGTGGTTTCTTGTGAAAATGTTAGTGTTAATGTTTTACGTACTTGGAATCTTCTTTCTGCTGCTAGTTGCCTTGTCACCTTTTTGCTGGTTAAAGTGTCAAAGACTCTTTACAGAGCAAGAAACTATTTGATTTAAAGGGGGAAAGGGTTTGCATATAAAAAAGAACAGAAGTCTGCCCTAACCACGTGCTAGTCCTGGTCTGTTATCTGAATCTTGTGGTGCGATGCTGCAGTGAAACCACTAGGGTAATGTTTGCTTTATGCATTTTTCCAGAGAAACGTGGAAGCACAACCCTGCCACAAAGCATGTGTTCTCCTGGACGCTGCGTCAAGTCACCCGGCCATGGCTTAGTCGTCACCTGGAGAGTGTCCTCCCACCATCACTGCTCCTCTCGGATGATTACCAGGAGGAGAATAAAATTCTGGGTGTGTGCTGCCTGCATCATATCATTCTCAATGTGGTAAGGAAAGATCACTGCTGGGAGGAGGAGGGACCATGTTGCCACAGGCAAACATAAGGAGGAACTGTGGTCTAATGGTTAGAGCAGAGGACTCTTAAGTCAGGATTCCTGGCTATGCTGTTAACTCTCAAGATGACTGGACATGGCACACCAATTCTCAGTTCATTTTTCTAGTGTTCAAACTGCAGTAATAGTGGCAGCTGGAAAATATTCATATCCATCTGTGTGTGACTCATGAAAAGGTGGATGCTAATCGGGGCTATTTATAAGATGCTGGGCAAATCTTAAAATATTTCCACATATGTTCCTAATTACTTTAAAGTTAGTTTTGTGGGGGTTTTCCAGCAGTGCTGCTGTGTGCGGTTTTGTAGCTTAAGCAGGAGCAGGAACTCGGTTTATTAATAATAACACTTTGCTTTTCTCTAGACCTTTCACTTAGTATCTCAAAGCACTTTATAGACACAAATACATTTACCATCTCCCCCTCCTGCAAGGTTGGTGAATATGCACCCAGCTATAAAAGATGGTTTTTAAAAAAAGGTACAGACTTATGGCCACTTATGGTGAGTAATGGAAATAGAACTCGTGGCCTGTTTCCCAATTCCCTCTAAGCATTAAACAAACAGCACTCCTTGCTTGCAGTATGTCATTTGGAGGAGTATTTTAATAGCCCTGGTTTGTAAAGCACAGATGTGGTGTTGCACTCTCCCTGTATTGTGAAGGGCAGCAGAGCTAGTATCCTGTTCTTTCTAACAGAGCTGAGGTGATCAGCTTTGTACAGAACTGCTGAATATGGTGTATCTTCCATCACATTGAATTACACACAGATGTTTCTGTTGTTGTTGCAGCCAGCTGCGGATTTGAACCAGTTTAACAGGGCACAGGTTGTCTACCATGCACTGTACCATCACCTCTACGTACGGGAGGCACAGCTCATTCAGGTAAGCCACTGGGGTTTAGTCTAAACCTTGATCGATCCTACTGGGATTTTAATTAATGTAATGGATAGCTCAGAGGATTGGGATACAGAACCTCCATTTTCCAGGTCACCCTTTCTAATCTAGCCTTAGGTTATTAGTATGTGACAATTGGCTAGTGGCCCCCATATGAAATTAATTTGGATCTCAGTTAGGTCTTAATGGACAGGGAAAAGGACCCCACCTCCTGGCCCCCCTGTTCACAGTCTATGAAGAGAGGCCAAAGATGTGAAAGGCTATGAAAGAATGACATACATTCTGGTGCCCCAAGACAGTGTTTCTTAACTAGGGGTACAACTCATCTAGATATCTGCCTAGTTTTACAATAAGCTACCTAAAAAGCACTAACGGCGTCAGTGCAAACTAAAATTTCATACAATGACTTGTTTATAGTGCTCTATATACTATACACTGACATGTAAGTACAATATTTATATTCCAATCAATTTTATTTTATAATTATATGGTAAAAGTGAGAAAGCAATTTTTCAGTAACAGCATGCTGTGACACTTTTGTATTTTTGTCTCATTTTGTAAGCAAGTAGTTTTTAAGGGAGGTGAAACTTGGGGGTACGCAAGACAAATCAGACTCCTGAAAGGGGCACAGTAGTCTGGAAAGGTTGAGAGCCACTGCCCTCAGACTACCAAAGAATCTGCATAGTGACTCCTTCCCTGCTTCTCATTGCACCAGGTGGTGCTGCTGTGCTTGCTGGACCTGCTGCTGGTTCTGGAGAGATCCCCGCAGCGGCTGTCCCAGGAACCCAGAGCAGCTACTCCCTGTCATGAGGTCCTGCAGCTAGTTCTGACTCACATGGAAGCAGAACACCGGCTCCCACTCCGGAGAGTGTATGCCAGGAACCTGCCTGCCTTTGTGAAGAGGTAAGAACTGTGCATTAGCCCTTCGGTGATTACTTATTGGCCACAGTAACTTCCTTCCATGACTTTTCTTGTCTTGGCAGACTTGGCATCCTGATAGCACAGCACCTGAAGAGGCTGGAGCGCGTAATTGTGGGATACCTGGAGGTCTGTGATGGTCCAGATGAAGCAGCCAGATTGGGAATATTAGAGACACTGAAGTGCACCATACAGCATGGCTGGCCAAGGTATCTTTAGGAGACTTAGCTATAATATCAGAGGGGTAGCTGTGTTAGTCTGGATCTGTAAAAGCGGCAAAGAGTCCTGTGGCACCTTATAGACTAACAGACATATTGGAGCATAAGCTTTCATGGGTGAATACCCACTTCATCAGTTGCAATACGAAAGCTTATGCTCCAGTATGTCTGTTGGTCTATAAGGTGCCACAGGACTCTTTGCTGCTTTTATAGCTATAATAGGAAGCAAAACCTGAATGCTCTCACTCTTACTCAGCTACACTTGCTTGGGGATCTGAGGAAGATGTTTTGAACCGTGTGAAAAATGGATCTCTAGTCTTAAGTTCTATGTAAACAGGACTCACTCCTATCACAGCACTGAAATCCCCTCTACGCATTGCTAGTTGAGAGAGTCCCACAGCTAGACCAGTCCTCATTTCGGCCTCACTTGGCAACTGTGGAAGAATTACCACATGCAGGACCGAAGGCTCTTTTTCTTGCATGTAGATCTTAGGATGAATTAAGCAGCACTTTATATTGACTTTAGTCCTATCTATGCAATCTTTAATACTCAGTTTCCTTTGTATTCAGGGAATATGAATGCCCCCTGGTGGTTACATTAAAACATTTTAGTCATTCTACCTCATGGCCACAGTATTTGCCTGCATTTTAGGAGAGTTCAAATCACAAGGGTGGCTCTAGACAGCAGGTTACTGTGCAGTGAGCCAGGCTGTGAATTGACAGCCCACCAGCTTGTTGTGTGGTAACATCCCATGTGGACACTGCTAGAGCACCGTCCAAGTCCCAGCGTGCAGCTTAGCACACTTGAGTAAGCCACACCGTACTGCAGGGCTTTCACTGCACTGTAGCGACGTCCATAGGGGATGTTAACACACGGCAGGCTACCACGCTATAGATTCAGACCCTGGATTGCTGAATAAAGTGACTAAATGGGGGAGACTTAATAGAAGTGGGAGGGGGAACACACTGTATAAGCCCTGTTCTGTCAGGCAGTATTTCCTAGCGTTTGTGGTATAAGGCAAATGCTAAACTACTCTTGCTGCTTTAAAAATGAGCCTCTTGCCCCCGCCTCCGAAGTGTTTTCTAACCTAGCATGTAGTTTAGGCTGCTGTCCTGATCACAGCTGAGCTCAATGGCAGTCTAGAGCAATGCACAGTTGAATGGCAGACAGGCACTCTCTAGTAAGTGGCTCCTGCTGCCTGCAGAGTTTAGGGCACGCTTCCCCTATTCTCCACCATCCTAGAGACAGGCTTGGGAAGAGTTTATTCAGAGTGTCTATTTTCCATCACAGAATGGCATGCAGGCTTGCTGTGCTCCTCAAGGCCCTGCTGAGGATGATTTGGGACGTATCTACTGATGGAGGCCTGACACAGCCAGTGAAAACATCTCTGCTCCATGGGGCCACAGAGTGCCTGATCCTGCTGGATCACTGCTCTCGGGGGCAAGTGAAGGTGAGCCAAGGACTCCAACCAAGTCCCATTCTGTAAATGTTTCTTTAAAAGGAAAAAAAGAGCACTGCTGACTTTTTAGGACAGAATATCAGGTAGAAGGGCTTTGGGCACGTGGGGCTTTTTTTTTGTTTTCCTTTAGCAAAGTCCTGACGTCCAGAGCAGCACCTGTCAAGGGAGACAGCTAAACACACCACCCTTATGGAATTGTAAGGCTCTCTGGGCTAGCATGTAACTATAAAGGCACATAGACATAGTCAGGTGTCCTCTTCTCTAGGTGATGCAGAGGTGGCTCAGGAGGTAACTCAGATGCATACATAGGGAAATTGTGGAGATATAAAAATGACCCACTGAAGTGCTGGGACACTATCACCCCATAGTGCCTCAGTGTTTGCAGTATCCTTCTCCGGTTGCTACAACATAATGAAGATGGTTAACGAGAGTAGAAACATATGAGGAAGGCTTGAGGGCCACACAGCACTGAAAGTGAGGTGTCTGTGCTTTTCCCCTTTCAGATCCTGCTTGAAGGAATCTACCACAGCTGTGACGACTGTAGCCTTCGGGCATGCATCAGGCAAGTGCAAGAGAACACCTGAGACACAGCTACTAATAGCCAGAACCTGCTTTTTTGTTTTTTATTATATTAAAATATTTAAATTTGATTTTGCACCTGTCAAAATGCCCCCTGCTAAAGTCACACTGTCATATTCCTCCAGCTATACAGTCCCACTGTCCAGCATACAGCTCAAGTTATACCCTCTTTCGAAGGAGTCAGGTTGCTTTTGATTTGGATGCAGGTTCTGTTTCCTGTTCATACTCTATTTCAATGTAGGCTCGTTTTGTCCTGACTGGTCCTTTCACAGGAGCTTTGCCCTTGGATTTGGAGTGACAGGTTCTCTCCGCCATCTCTCTCTCCTCTTCCTCGCTGGAGGATTTGTCATCCTGCTCCTCCTCACTACTTGTCGCCAGCTTATCCATGTCCTGGACAGGAGGGAAGACAGGAGGGTTAAGACAGATACTGACTTGAAAGCGCTGTACTTTAACTAAGCCTCCACTCCTCTGCAAATGCATTACTCCCATCGTGTAGGTCCTGGCTCCCTGTTGTCTATTCCATGCTGCCTTTGAAGGGAACAGAATGAATATGCTGCAGTCTGATATTACAACATGTGAATCCAATTGCTCTGACACTAATCACATGAACACAGCTCTGAACACAGCCAGAGGGGAGGATGTTTGGAATGAAAAGGAGCTAAACTGGGCAGTTACAGGAGGACTGAAAATGCAGGATGATCGGGGCTGCATTCCATTGATTTAACATCCCTTCATGCGCTAAGTTTAGCTATAACCCTTCAGCCGGTTTAGTGTAATCATTGAGCAAGATCGGAGCCAGAACTCGTGGTATCTGTATCACTGCACATGCATTATTCCCCTTTCCATCAGGCTATCAGGGTGTTTCACATACCTCAAAGTCACTGAGGTCGCTCTCATCTACCTCTACAAACTCCCTCTTGTCAGCGTCCTGTAAGAGATCAGGTCAGAAATTGAGCATCTAGACTGGATGCACTGCACGAGGATTGGAGCGTCGGGGAATGTCACTGTAGGAAGGGTGTGCGCAACCCACTCAGGTACTGGGAGTCAGGGTCCTGGACCATCTTCTACAGAGCTGAATTTACAGGGGAGCCTGTAGCACTGTTCCCCATTTGCTACACAGAAGACTCAAAACTATAAATGATGAACTAACCGCAACTTGCTCTCCCCACCACACAGCATTCACAAAGGGCCAGTTCCAGCAGCTAGTGATGCATTTGCCTGGTGTCTCTGCTGAGCAGGGAACACTACTAACTGCAGAAGCAGCGTTCAGCATGCTGCCTTCTGCAAGCTATAGTGGTATCTCCACGATCTGACTACTTCCTGGACTAAATCCGCCAATTATTAGCACTGATTCTCTAGTAAGGGATTTTAACACTCGTAGCAGGTTACAGACAGTGGAGTCATCTGCAAAGAGCTTTGGGGTAGGAAGAAGGGACTAGGCACAAAGTGACAAGCCAGACTCCCACTGTACTTGGCTAACAATAGGAGAGAGGAGAATGGAGACGTGAGTGAATATTAATATGCAGTTGTCTATATATACATCCCTCTTCTGCAAAATTCATACAACCCCATGTGCATATATATATAAAATGGGTCCAGCACTACAGCAGTCATGGCTTAACTGCCCCACTCTGATGGGAGAATTTTACAACCATTACCTCGTCTTCTTCCTTCTCCTCCGTGTCAGACTCTGCTTCGCTCTCTACGTCCTGCTCTTCCAGAGCCTTGTCAAAGGCATGTATGGGGAAGTTATAGATATCTCCATACTGAAAGGAAAACAAGCACCTGCTTTAAATCATACCAGGAAGACAGATCGTCTAGGAATTGACTCCTTTTGGCTATGGTCCACCTCATGCTGAGGGCTAAGAACACAGGTTACACCAAACTAGATTAGACTAATGGGCCACAGAATCCATTTATCCCACATTTGATACTGGCCCTTAAGGAATCTGTCCTGACTCGCAGTGTGCCCCGGGAAGGGAGGGGTACGACTTACTTTCTTGACCTCTGCATTGGTCACCTAATGCCCTGAAGCATGAGAGTCAGCTCCTCCAAACTCACCCCCTTATCTTAGCCTGCACAGATCTGTTGATCATCAGGTCACACACTGTAGCCAAACCCTATCATGCGCTGCCTCCAGAAGTGACTTGCAGCAGGTACCAAGTGACCCAGCTATGTGAAATCTAGCACCTGATCCACAACTGCATGACCTGTTTCTGGTTTGGCAGGTGGGGGTAAATCTCAGAGCATCGGTAGGGTTTGCTGGATTTGCTACATAAAGCTTCCAAGCTGCCTTACCCCTTGGGCACACAGAGAGCTGATTGTTAGGATTGGTGGAAAAGACTGAACTTTTGAATATTTTAACATGATAAAAAGGGACAAATTTCAGTGATTCCCCCCTTGTGTCTTTTTTTTTAATCAGCTCTCCTCATCAGCCCTCGCTAAAGGCTGCACTGCAGCCCTGGCCAAGAGAGCCCTTTACTCTGCTGACCCTGCTGTAGGTGGCCAGAGGCCTTGCCCAGACAGAGATGCTGAGGAAGTAAAGGGTTTGACTCTAGCAGGTGGGCGAGACTACTCAGGTTATTCACTAGTTTATAGCGGTGGTTTATTATGCATTTTATGCCAGTCACATTATACAGCACTTCAGGACTGAGGCTCAGAGCCAGATACAGCTACGAACAAGTACAGAGCCAGTGACCAATAATTCTGTCCTAGTAATATTAGAGAGCTCATCTTCCCAACAGCATTCCCCAAAGGCAGAAGAGTGGCTGTGTAAGAACAGCCTCCCCAATCTCAGCAGAGCTAATGATCACAAGCAAGTCTGAACTGTTAGCAAACATGGAGCCAACACAGCTATGGGAGAGCAGGCTGGATCCTATTCTGCCTCATGCATCGCTGTTCGAATGAGCTTGGTAAACACCCCCCTAGCTTAGCAGAGGGATACACTTTTGTGCTAGGAGACGGGAGGTGGTAACCCTTACCGTTTCCTGCTTTAGTCTCTCCAGTAACTCCTTCTCAATGGCATTGTCCAGCTGAGCAGCAATCAGGGCTTTTTCCTGGTACCAGGGGAAAGAGGAGTTGGCATCAATTCATTTCCAAGATGCAAAAAAACCGGAAGCACAGAAAGAATCAGGGCTGCACAAGAGTCACATTACCTCTCTCCTTTTCTCTCGCCTTTCCACCTTTTTGCTTAAAGGAACAAGCTTCCTCCTGTGATGGGGAAGAGAGAAGTTAGTGAAGATTTCAGTCTACCGGCCACTGATGCACACCAAGCGAGTGAATGTTTATTCAAGTCCCTTCCCAGCCTCCGATACAGGATGCTCCCTGCTCCCCACCTGGCACAAACTGGCCTCTCAAAGGAAACTTAGGCTAAGCTCATAAAAGTGCAGTTTTAATCAGTTTAAGTGCATCTACATTAGGGTTGTAACTAAATTAATTTCAAACAGATTCAGTTAGATGGACCCAATGATTTAATTTATTTATTTATTTTAAACTATAGACCAGCCCTAAGAGAGGCAGACAGGCTGATGGTATGGAGCAGAGGGAAGGAAGTGAACCGTCATCACTTACTGTCGCTTGAGTGTCAGCTTCCGAATGCGGATCAGATACTGTGTGATTTTGGTGAAGCGCTGCTTGCATTTGTGCCGGATGAAGCGTGGCCAGTAGATGAGGTTCTCATCTATCTCCTCCAAAGCTTTCTCATAGTTCTTGCTCAGTCGGACCTGACAGAGAGAGGGAGGGTGAAAAACTTTGGAGCAGAAGCAATTCTGGGACATCCTCACAAAGGGGAGTGGAGTTTAAGGTGGTTGTGGTGCTGGACCACTTCCTCCCCTGGCTTTTTTCTAAAACCCAGCGGGCAAGAAGAAGGATGTTCTTGCTGTTAAGACACTGGACTGGGACTCAGAAGATCTGGCTTTTAATCCCAGCTCTGCCACAGACTCCCTGTGTGACCCTGGGAAGTTATTTAATCTCTCTGGCCCTTATTTCCTCTTCTATAAAATGGGAACATTCCCTTCCTACCCTTTTGTCTGTCTTGCCTGTTTAGACTGTAAGCTCATTGGGACAGGGCCAGTCTCTTATTATGGGTGTGTTCTAAAACAAAAGGAATTCAGTCTGTAGTCCATCTATCCAATCTTTGGTCTCTCTGCTGATGCTACATACAAGGATCCAGCTGTGGTGATGGCTTTTGTGACGTGGACACTTGCGAATGGAATTATTTCCCAGCATCTCATTTTACAGATAGGCCAAAGAACAGCCATCAGTCAGATGAGAACTGAGCATCAGACTAACTCAGATCAGATTTGAAAAGAGAGGTTCAAGTCTCTGTATTAACAATCCCCAGAGCCAACCAGACCAGACACATTCAAAGAAAAAAAATCCCTTGGCCGTTACATCAAAGGAACACTTTTCAAACATTCCTGGTTTCGGATTCTATTGATCATAGGTTAGATTACCAATGAAAGCCTAGCAGTTTCGTCAGTGATTCATCCATTCTGTGTTCTACCTAGTGTCTTATACAGCCTCCATCTCCATGGTATCTTCACATCTTCCCAAGTACTATCCCAGTTATACAGCTGAGTCACAGAGAGATTCAAAGAGTGTCTGTGGCAGAGCTGGGAATTGGGAGATCTGAGTTCAAGACCGAGCTGTGGGCTCTAGAAAGCCAGGGCACGCTGTGTTAAAGAAACAGTCAGTGTAAAATGACAGCGCTAATAGTCTGTGAAAAGCAGGGACTACGCTGCCGTTGGATATTTTCTTGGCATAAGACATTTCATTATGTTAAGTGCCATAAACTGCCATGACACAAGGGTTCTGCAGGGCCAGTATACAAGTAATATACTACATTAATGCTCAGCAATGGAGGATATGTTCTCTCCAGAACAGCTGACACTTTTTAATATATGTTTAAGAAAAATTAAAATAATGTGGACTAGAACAATCCCAAGGTGGAAGTGTCCGTATCCCATTGCCGGTCCTGAGATGTTTACCCACATCAGAACCTGCTCTTTATACCGCCCACACCTAGGGACAAAAACATCAGGGTTAATTTAGGTGGGCTTAAACAGGAATGCTTTGGATATGTTGTAAATAGTGGAACATTTTTTTTAAAAAAACAACGGTGACATCTGTCAACTTGCTAGATTAAGTTTCAGGCTCGGTATGGGATTTAACTCACCCGCTCCCAGAGTCGATTGGGGAAAGCCGCCCGCTCTATTGTCTTCATGTACAGATAACACTGACCTAAGGGAAAGAGGAATAACATGAACTCACTCAAACCACCAGTAGGCACTCAAGAGACAAACTTAGCTCATCCCAGTCACTGCAGAAAACTCCAGCACTGGGACACTTGCCCAGATCTCCAATGTCAGACACAAGCATTCATCACAGGGGGGCTTACGCTCCAAAGGGTAACATGCTTAACTACTGCAACATCAACAAACTAAGTGAAAGGCTGCAAGCCTGGGCTCACCCACTTGGCATGGAGTATGCGTGGCTTTGCTGTACTCTCAGCCAAGGCTACCACTGACAGACACAGAGCATCACAGACAGCCCTACAGAGAAGCAGCCACCTTCAAGGCGGAGGGCAGCAGCAATCTGCTGCCCAACCGCTGTTTGGGCGAGGGGGAGCAGGAGGCCATACACCTCAAGGCAGACTAACTCTTAGAGGAAAGTCCCCTGGGACGGAGCTTTCACACCTACACAGGGCAAAGGTCTCAAACAACTGAACTGCAGAGTGGGTCTGAGCCCACCCTGTGGTTCCAGAGGGAATGTCTACATTGAGTTCGAACCCTGGGTTTACACTGCAGACTCAAACCTAACCCTCCTCCTTTCTATACACAAACCACGCTCACTTAAGGTTTCCTGGGGGTGGTGGGTCCGAGCCTGAGTCAAGCTGACACGCAGCGTTCAAGCCCTAATGCTTTGCAGTCTGGATGCAGCCCCACTGCACTTGTGCTCTGGAAGTATCCCACAATCCGACAGGCTGGCTGACTTTGTCCTCTGAACAGTCCAGTTTGGTAGACTGTAAAGTTTTCCCACCCTGCACCATGAACAAAGGGCTAGAGTGGCCCTTTGGGAAGGCACAAGGAAGTTTGGGATATGGGCAGTTGGACTTCAGCGTGCATAATGCAGTGTAGATGCAGGAACCCAGGTTGGGACCCAGGGTTGAACAATTCGTAACCTGGGGTTACAAATGAGGGTAGATGCTCAACCCCTAAGTTAACAGACCCAGAGTCTGGTAACTTGAGTTCTACTAACCCAGGGCAGTGTAGACATACCGAGAGCGTCTAGGGGCTTCAAACCTGAGGCTTAGAACCCTGAGCCATTCTCTCTGGCCTACAGTTAGCTTACTGGGGAGGTGAAAAGAAAAGAGGAACACAAAGAAAATTCCTGAAAGCACAAAGCTGGGCAATTCAACCCACTGGAGAGAGAGAGAGACACACACACACACACCAACCTTACTTAATACATGCCAGATGTCTGGCTGGATATTTTACCAATGTGCATTTGAGACCCAAAGAAGCCTTAAAGGGACCCTGTCTACCAGAGGAAAGAGCAATAGCTGCCCATGATTCCAGTGAAAGAGACAAGGGGAAGGGCCGTGCAAGGTTGCAAGGCCCTTGCTGGGGCACTGCAGAAGTCTCACCTTTCTCCTCTTTGATGGTTGCATACTGGCTATTTGCCAGAGGACAGGATGATCGATTGCACAGACCTGTCAGGTTATACTCATTGCGGCAAAAGTTGTGTGTCTTTGTCCTGGAAAGAAGAGACTTTAGATGAGCCGCTAACACGGAAGATTCCATCCGAGAATCTCACATACTGTACAAGTCCTCTTGCATTAAACTTCACAACTGCTGCTGTCAGGTAGAGAAGGATTATCATCTCCAGTTTATAGATGGGGGAACTGAGTCACAGAGACACTCAGGGTGTGTCTACATTACAGACAAACACAAGCGGCTGGCTCATGTCAATCTGCTGGGTAGATGTTTGGGGTCAGGCTGGAGCCCAAGCTTTGGGACCCTACAAGCAGGGAGGGTCCCAGAGCCCAGGCTCCAGTGCGAACCCAAAAATCTGCACATCAGTTTTTAGCCCCACAGCCCGTTAGCTGACCTGAGCCAGCCACGGCCATGCTGTGGGTCTTTTATTCCAGGGTAGATACACCCTGAGCTTCCTAACCTTTTAATTCCAGATTGTTGGTTCCACCCCAGCCTTTGGAATGTGCCGAATTCCTGAAGCAGTCAAATTAAAGCGCTAAGGGACACTCTGAAACAGATAGCACTTGGCCGTGGCAGCCAGGAAGTCATCCGCCCAGTAGCAACCTGGGTCTCAAATTGGAATCTGAAGAGCAAGATGCAGAGCTGGATCC
The DNA here is from genome assembly GCF_965152275.1 of Natator depressus. NCBI lineage: Eukaryota > Metazoa > Chordata > Testudines > Cheloniidae > Natator > Natator depressus. The sequence continues at coordinate 4,322,128 of NC_134259.1, forward strand.
TGAAATACTCACTTTATTTTGTAAGAGCAGAATTGTTTGTTTCCAAGACTATCCCAGACAACCTGAATAAACCAGAAGTCAGTTAGTACATTTCATAGGGTAGCACATGCATTTCTAGAGAAGCCAGTCATCCAGGGCTCTCACAGCACTTTACAAACATTCATTAACCAAGCCGCCCAGCACATCAGAGGGAAGATCTGGATTATTATTTCCATTTTACAGATGGTAACATTGAGGCACAGAGCAGTGAATTGTCTGGGTTAAAGTCAGCAGAAGATCCTGGAATAGAACCCAGGAGCCGAGACTCACGTGGATCTACTACAGCACATTGCAGGCAAGGAAACCAAGCTAGGAGCCTGCACAGCATATGTATCCATACTTTCTCTTTGTTTTTGTTTGTTTTGGGGGGTGAGTTCACCAGCAAGGAAGGATGCACTGTTGCTGACACAACAAGTTATTATAAGTTTTCATAAGGTAAAACAACAGCTACAAAAACCCAAACAAAATATTAAAACCCACTAACATGGATGCATGGTTCTCTAAACCAGCATCTGAACTTCCTGTAATCTACTACCCCATCCCCTGTGGGTCTCTCACATGTTTTCATTTTAACCCAAAGCTCTTTAGGATAGAGACCATGTCTCCTATGCAGTCTGTAAAGCCTCGGGGCATTCCAAGCTCTACAGTTATAATTACAATAGTGTTGGGTACAGCGATAATCACAGGCAGTATTTAAACACACAACAGCAATGCAACTTGCTGCCTTATATGCCAAAGCAGCAGCCAGCTGCTAGCACATGAGCATCACAGATGAAGCCAGAGCTGCTTGGACAAACCTGCTAACCTGAGCACAGGCTCTTGCCAGGCTCCTGTCCTGACCGTGCTCTTTCGCTCCCAGGACAGTCCTGGGGGTGACCCTGTGGTTACCTGCCATGCAGGAAATCCAGTTTCCAAGCCTCGGAGGGGAGACCCTATGACTAGGGGTGCTGTATAGCCATTCAGAGACCTGGTTGCCCATCACCACACCTTTCTCCCACCCCCAGAGGCCAGGAAGCAGGAGGTGGGAGTGTTGTCCCACTCCATGTGCTGAGCTGCCACATAGGCGATCTGGGTCTGCTTTCCCCACTAGGGCGAGCAGCTCCCTGTAACGCTGTGGAGGAGGGCACATTTCCCTGCTCCAGCATGGCCAGCGCCCCATGGGAGCCGGTGGGTCCGTAGGTTACACAGAGTGGGGCTGGGACCCAGACTCTTCAGGGGGCCCCAGCTTTGGGGTGACTGAGACAACCACCCCCAGAGCTGCAGCCAGCCCTCGCACCTGGGAGCTCCCCTCCCGGCCACTCAGCGCCCCGAGCCCCCCGATGCTCGGCACCCCTCTGATTTCCACGTGGGCAAGGGGAAGGGAAACGCGGCCGGACGCAGCCGAATCAACCCTGCCCTGGTGGCGCTGATTGGCTAGGACGCAGCTGTCTGGAGCCGGCGGACGCAGCCGAACCAACCCCCACCACGGACTCACATCGTCCGAATGCATCTCGCCTCCGCCGCTCGCCTGCTCCGGGCTTCCCAGACAACTCCACGCCGGGCTGGGGCTGGGGCTGGGGCTGATCGGCTTCAGGGAGTCACCATGACAGTGGGAGGGCACAGGGCCGAGCCAGCGCTGGGCTCTCGCGAGATCGGGGAAAGCGAGGGGAGGGGGAAGGAGAAGGGAGGGGCGAAGGGAGGAGGAATTGGGAAAGGAGCGGTGGGGAGTAGGATTTGTCTGGGGGGTGGGGAGGTGATGGGGGGAAGGGGTTAATGGGAGGGAAGGAGGAATGGGAGATGGAGGGAGGAGTGGGGGGTGTTGCGGAGAGGAGGGGGAGTGATGCAGAAAAGGGGGGAATAGGGATGGGCTATGTGTGGACACCCCAATATCTACGGCTTCCAAAACCACCGTCTTTCCTCTGCTCCTGTCTAAGAGCTTTGGGCTGGTGAGAAACACCAGGGTTAGCGCTGAACAATAAGACAAAAGCGCATCCTGAATATCAAAATGTGGGATGTAGCGCGCACCTGCCGCCAGCAGATGGCAGCACGAAACCTCTAACTGGTTCATTGGCCCTAACTGCCTAACTAGGGCTTTTGGGGTTCATTAGTTTCGCTTTTTGGGGGTGGTGGTATTTTTAGCAGGGCATTAATTCTGTGTCCAAAATGGAGTTTGGGGGGCTTTCTCTTTGATACTGTAATGAGAAGGGTGGGGTTTTTTTTAGCTATTTCCCAAAAGTCTTGTCTAAATAGGATCTACTTTCATTTCTGTTTCGCCTATAAAAATTCCTTACGTGTTAGTTTAAGCTTTGTACCCTTGTTGCTGAGTCCCTAGTTTAGCATTTAGTGTGTTTGTTCCCTCGTGCACTTTAGCATAGGACTGTTTCCAAACGCGCTGTGTTACAGTGCACTAGGGAGCCTTTAGTGCCTACCAGCAGGGTCTGCATGGACCAGTTAATACTCAGCATATTAGCGTGCTTTCGAAATCACACTCCCGTAGTCCACATTGCTGCTATAGGTCAACCAGCCCTTAGGGCTTTTCTACGCAAACACTGAGTTTGTGGCAAGCTGTGGTGTGAATCTACCCCACGCTAGCCTGCCACGGTCTGTCTGCACCTTGCTGATGCACATGCTTTGATCTTGTCCTCTTTGAAACCCTCTCTCAGGTCCCTGCTTTTCTGTCTGTCTCTGCATCCCTCATACCCCAGTGATTTAAAAGCATCTAAAGTTCCAGGCTGGCAGGAATAGTTTACTGCTGAGTTCAATCTGGTCATGTACTAGAGGAACGGATGTGACATTGACTCTTGCTGATGCCTTCTTTTCCGTCTCATGGAGACCAGGGGCTGTCACACTCTTTAATAACTACAGTCCTGACATCGGGGGAAGATGTACGTGCACCTCTGAGTTAGCCTCCCGGAGAAGCCATGTTCCAGTAGGCTCCTCCTCCAGGTCCGGCTACCTCTCTGTCATTGTTCTGTTGCTCCGACAGAGCCCACGTCCCTCTCCGCTGGCTAATAATAATAATAACCCACCTAATCAGGTGAAAGCAGCCGCCCTGTGCGTGCTGCAGGGAGCTCAGTGAAAAGCAGGAGGAAGTCTGGGCTTTTAGGTCTTATAGCTTGTTATGGGCCGGATTAAAGCCAAGGTCTTAGCTGATTGTATTCAGTGGCTCTGGATGATTCAGGGAGTCAATTGGAGAAGGCCAAATAAAGGGATTGTAATGTCTTATCAGCTAGGAGCTTGTTATTTAAACTGGCTGCTGTAATGGGCTGAAACAGAGCAATGGAACATTTAGCATGAATGTTAAATGGCGAAGTTTCTATGAGATCATGAAACCATCCCCCTAAAAGAAACAGTGGGAGCCTCCTCACGTGGGACTGTTAAAATCAGATGGGACAGAGAGAGCCCTGACAAATTGATTGTAAGAAGCAATCCTATACTAGGCCCAGGTGAAGTTGAACTAGACGGCCTAGCAGGCAGAATGGAAGTGCACCAAATCTAGGTCAGACACCAATGTTAAGGCCCTTGCACGGAGTCTCCGGATTGTAATGACCTCAGGAAGTCAGTTTTGCATTTCATCGGAACAATTGCAGCTCCAGTAGCATACGCTCTCCCCCCCCCCCCCCCCCGCACCATCAAAACGTGCCAGCATTGTGTTCAGAAGGAAGAACACCCCCTTCTGAGCCACAATACAGCTCTTTGCAGCACCTGGGTTTTCTAGGGAGGTGTCTCATCCAGGAACTGGCCAGACTCAGCCCTTAGCTTGTGAGATGTTGTGACTGGGGTCCCAGTGGGGGCCAGCTGAGGTCACTCAATTAGGGTGAACTGCAAAGAATGGGGCAGATAATCCCCAAAACTGGTGGATATTCAAATACTGAGGTTTACCCAGCCAGCACAAACCAGCTTCTTTATTACCTTACTGGTTGCCCAGAAGCTAACAACACAGTTCCCTTAAAGTAACCCAGCCTCAGGCCTCCATCCAGGTACCCAAGTCAAATATGATGAAGATTTCTGAAAATTTTATTTCACCATATAAATGGAAAGGTTCTACCAATCCCAAAGGATCAGACACATTACTCCCAGGTTGATGAATATTCCAGATCTTGCCCAAATACACGCTACAGACAATTCTTATTAACTAAACTAAAATTTATTAAGAAAGAAAAGAGAGGGAGAATGGCTAAAAGATCAACATACAGACAGACATGAGTTCAGTTCTTGAGGTTCAGATACATAGCAGAGATGGTGAGCTTTGTAGTTGCAAAGAATTCTTTTAGAATGTAGTTTATAGACTATAGTCCAATGTCCAATATCATATCCAGGGTGTTTCCAGCATAACTGGGATCTCAGTCTGGTGACTCAAACTTCCCCTGATGAAGCTTAAGCAGATATGAGATAAATAGGATTGGGACCCAAGGATCTTTTATACAATTTCAGGCCTTCTTTGACAAGTCGGAGTCCCTCGGGGAATAATAGGTAATCAGGGCATCTTTGAAGTGGGTCCATCACCGGTACTTAGCTGTGCGAATTAACACAAGACAATTAATTGCCTGTTTCTCCACCGTTCACTGATGATTTGCTATACATTTCAAAGAGAGATGAATACAGAAATATCCCGAGTTTATAATTCATTTAAATGCTAGGATGTTCTTTTGATCTCTGAATGATCAGAATACAGCATAGACAGGGACTGTTGATTACATTGTTGACCACTACCCGTATGTATGTAAAGACACAAAAACACCAACATTATCTCCCCCGTCTTTAAGGGTTGAATATGAGTCATTTATTTTGCAGGATGTTTAACCCTTTCTGGACATGTGTCACAGATGTGAAAGGATCACAGGAGAGGGTGCTCTGGCCACAGGGCATATCTGTTCTTTCCATTCACACGCTCTGTTTTTCAGAAAAGGAAATTGCAGCTGCCGCAGTGACAGAGACCGACTGATACAATCAGCTCCTGACATAGATGGATTCTTTTTAATTCCACACTGAGCAGACATGCACCTGAAGCTGTGAGGTGTGTGTATATCTGCAGAGGTCCAGTCCCATGGGGAGGTATTCCCTCCTGTTTACCACCAACTCCCTTGTCTCCCCGAGGACAGACAGATGTTCAACTGAATGAGTAGGACTAGAATCAGTTGTATGAAAAATAATAGAATCATAGGACTGGAAGGGACCATGAGAGGTCATCTAGTCCAGTCCCCTGTATTATCTAGACCAGGGGTGGGCAAACTTTTTGGCCCGAGGGCCACATTGGGGTTGCAAAACTATATGGAGAGCTGGGTAGGGAAGGCTGTGTCTCCCCAAACAGCCTGGCCCCCACCCCCTATCTGCCCCCTCCCGCCCCCTGGCTGCCCCCCTCAGAATCCCTAACCCATCCAACGCTCCTGCTCCTTGTCCCCTGACCACCCCCTCCTGGGACCCCCATCCCTAACTGCCCCCGGTACCCCACCCCCTCTCCAACTTTCTCCCTGTCCCCTGACTGCCCCAACCCCTATCTACACCCCCGACCCCTGACAGGCCTCCTGGGACTCCCACCCTCTATCCAATGCCTCTTGTTCCCCGTCCCCTTACCGCCCCCCCCAAAACCTCCGCCTCGTCCAACCGCCCGCTGCTCCCTGTCCCCTGACCCCCACCCAGAACTCCCAACCCATCCAACTCCCCCGCTCCCTGACTGCCCTCCCCCGACCCATCCAACCAACCCCTGTTCCCTATCCCCTGACTGCCGCCCCGGGACCCCCCCGCTCCCCACCCCCTTACTATGCCGGAGCCAGCCACGACGCCACGCTGCCCGGCAAGAGCAGCGGGCCAGAGCGCTGGTGGCATGGCACAGTGCGCTCAGACTGCAGGGGAGAGGGAACAGCGGGGGGAGGGGCCAGGGGCTAGCCTCCCCGGCCAGAGCTCAGGGGCCAGGCAGGACAGTGCCACGGGCCGGATGTGGCCCGTGGGCCGTAGTTTGCCCACCTCTGATCTAGAGTATCCCTGACAGGTATTTGTCTAACCTACTCTTATGTACTACAGTTTCTCTGCTTAGCTTGCACCCTCTCAAATGCTAGCAAATTATTTTCTCTCTCTGTCTGGATCTCAGCAACAAACTCAATTTGTTCAAACACAGAATTAGTGTGTGCAAGATGGGTGTATAGCCAGCTTGACGGGCATAATCAGCTGTGTGGGTGAACAATTGGGTATGCAAGTTCTCAGGCTGGCTGCAAATTTGGTCCTAACTATCTCCAGAAGAGAAGCCGCTAAGCAAGTGACTGGTTAAATTTGCAAGCAAGGAAAGGCTCCTGTTCCCTAATCTAGCCCACAAAGGGCAGCTGTCACTGGAGCATGAAAAGACAACAACAGGAAATGTAATATAGTTTATAAAGTGAAAGGCTACCACAGACACAGAACATAGACGCTTCTCTGCTATGAAGTGAAATGGACGTGCGAATGGCTGCAGGGCAAAGATCTCCATCTTCGCTGACAAACAGCAAATACCATCAATAGATGATTTTGCAGTCACATGCAGGTTCTCTCTGGCCACACCTACAGTGGAGACACAGATTCTAAAACCAGAAGGGACCACAGGAATCCTCTAGTCTGACCCCCAGCTCCCCTTCCTGGAATTAATTCCTGTTTTCTATCTTTCAGAACAATCTCTAATCCTGATTTAGAAAGGGTTGCCTGTATAGCTATTCCAGCAAACCCTCTGGGCAGGATGCAGCGTACAGCGTCGAAGAGCTGTGTTCCCCCAAACTGAATATGCTGCGTGTAGAACAACTGTTTTGCCAAAATAAGTGCACCCCCACTAGTGCTTTTGCTGGCATAGCCTTGCCAGGCGGTTGATCTGCCTGCTCCTAACCAACATCGCTAGCCCAACAAAACTTTGAAAGGTAGATGCTTCCCTGGGCTACGCTTGAGATTTAGCTAGACCTAGCGACGTCCCTCAGCGGTGTGAAAAATTCCCAGCCCTGAGCACTGTAGTTAAGCTGACCTAACCACCAGTGTGTGCGCCTGACTAAGTCGATGGAAGAATTACCTCCTTTGACAGAAAAACCCCTTTGGTCAATGTAGGAAGCATTTATGCTATGGCACTACAGCTGTGCCACGGTAGTGCCCGTAGTGTAGACGTGCCCTAAGCGTCTCTCTCTCCCCACTGCATGCTGCTCCAGGGCCAGTGCCCATCTGGAATAGGTTTCTTTTATTCTGTGCTAGGTTGTCCGTTTCACACAGTTCAATGCACACGTTTCATCAACTCCGTCTTAACTACGGAACCGTGGCTGGTGCCTCCCTAACGTTTGTGTGTGTGCATGTGCCCTTACAGGGGCATTTTTGTCCTATTCGTGTACAGTGCATGGTAGATTTATTAAAGTGACACACTCATTAGGATTAGAATCTGCATCTGTTTTAAAGCTGCATTCCCAGGCAGGGAATATCAGTGGGATTCTCCATTTTTCTCAGTTTGAAGTCCATGGGTCTGATTCTCCTCTCACACCAGTGCAGTTCCATTGAGTTCAGCAGAGCTACTACTAATTGACACTAGTGTGAGATTAGAATCATGCCCACTGACTGGCACCTGCAAGAACCTGCAAAGACTTCAATTTTCAGAGCAGAGTATTATGAGTCCGTACAGTGACTAGCACAATGGGGCCCTGATCCTGACTCGGGCCCCTAACATTACTGTCATACAAATAAAATATATGAATAATAACAGTTTACTTAGAAGGCCAATATACTGGCATTGAGAAATGTAACTGCCTTTGCCCAGGCAGCTCTGGGCAGGTGGAAGACTGATCCCAGTATTTATTATACTCTAATGTGTAATGCACTTGAGGTCAAAATGGCTTTCTGTGTTTTCGTCCCCAATGCCTTTTTCTACAACCTTTCAGAAAACAGAATATTTATTAGTAATTGACACTGTATCTATGATCCAAGCAGTTGCCCTATTTGCACGACCAGCCGCCGAAATAAGGAAGAGGCAAGTGGTATGGTGATTATATGGTTTAATTGGTTTGTGTTCTTTTTAATGTGTATTTATATGTATTTTAATATTTTAAAGTTATGGCTTTTGTTTTAAGGTTTATTGTAATACGCCCTGTTTTGGGCACGTTGGCTAAGTCATTATTAATAAACTTGACTGGACAGGAATGATAACATATCGCATATGTGTACATCTTTACTTGGCTACATGTACAATTCTCTCCAAATTGTTGGCATAAGATACTAATAAAAAATCCCAAAAGCCACCATCCTCAGGCAGTCAAAGCGTTATAAACTCAGCATGCACAGGTGGGGTGGTTTCTGGGGCGCAAGCCCTCTGCTCTTGATTTATAAACACACACAGAAATGAGCAAGGGGTCTGACTTGCATTCCCCATCTGAACTTAATGGAGCTTTGCCAGCTAAGGTGCGCAGCGGCTGAGTAACTGATGAGAAACCCATTGTGTGGGCACCATTGTCTTCTAGTCTTGTCTGCATCCCTTGTCAGTCACGTTAGGTGAGTTTCCATAGCATCCAGCCGCAGGGTATGCACACGTGAGGTTAAAGTTAATATTTAACTGGGAGACCCATTGTAGAGGTGTGAATAGATCTCAGCATAGGAAGGTCCCTCCTTCTGCCTCCTCCCTGGAGAAAGTAAACACGCTTCTCATTGGAAATCCTGGCAGCACAAGGAAGCAGGTGCTGATGTTCAGGAGAGCTGGGGAGGAAGTCGTAAAATAAAAATATCTGGTTGCTGTATGTAGGTTTTGAGCTAGTCAGTCCCAGGTGGCCTAAGAAATTTAATTGTACCATTTTCTATTTGCAAGAGGGGGAAAAAAACAACCTGCTGAATATGGACTGAGCAAGATGGGCACTCATGGCACACATGGACCCTTAGTTACGAGTAAGACTATGACTTTGACGTAGAAATTTCACAGCAGAGATGCGGAGGAAAAACTAAATCAGGGAAAGGATATAAACCCTCTTGTTTCAAGGCATAAGCTGATCGCTCACTGATGAGGGTGAGGAAGGAGCTTCCTCTATGGGCAGCTCATTCCAAACTTGCCTGCTGCAGGGCTCCTTGTACCTTCTTCTGAAGCACATGGTGATCGCCACTGTCCCAGGCAGGAAACAGGGCTACATGGACCAGTGATCTAAGCAGCTATAAAATTTGCTGAGTCCAGACGATATGGTAATATAAGTAATAATATGGATTCTACATGTGGGTTCCACCCCATTTCCACCTGAATTTCTTCATCAATTCCCAAAGGAAATGAATGAATAGGTAGAAGAGGCACCTAGAGGAGTCAACACTGACCTCAGAAACAGCATGCATGACACAGAAGCCGAGACAGTGGTAGGCAGGGTTTGTTGTTTGTTTTGCCACCTTGATACAAGCCGGGGAGCACATTAATGTTGTGGTATCTTTATTGGCAGAGGTGCAGAGTGATGGTTCCACAGTGTTACAGAGAAAATCCATGCTGGGGGTTAAAATAGGATCCCCAGAGATGAAAATCCCCTGGAGATAATATTTTACCCTTTAGTGCTTTTCATCCAAGGAGCATAAGCACTTCACAGACATTAATTAACACAGCCTCACAACACCCCTGTGAGGTAGGTTGGTACTATCCGCCTATCACAGATGGGTGGATTGCACCGCACGACTGCTTTTCTGTAGGACAATATGGGCTGACTCCACCTGATTATAATCCCTTATCATAGATGCGACTTAATGAGGTTAAGTGAGTTGCGCAAGTTTACACAGTAGGTGAGAATAGCCAGGGATAGAACCCGGGAGCCCCGGCTCTCAATGGCTTCCTGTCGACTGCCTGACCTCCCAGTGCCATGAGAATGGCAGATTAATGAAGCCAGGACTCCTGGATCTTGTTGGCTGTCAGGAGGGAGGTCTCTGGGTTAGCCTTGTTTGATAAGACGTCCGGGGTTTTGTAAACTTGACACAGCTTCAGAGCAGGAGCTGCATCTTTGCTCCTGCTATTCCTCACTCTCTGCCTCCTCGTCACTACCATCTGTCAGGGGGAATTCCCGCAGAGGTTTCTGGGTGGCGTAGCATTTGGTTTGCATGGGGTATTCCTGGTTTAAAATTGCCTGGGAATTGGGGGAAAATAATACAATATTTAAAAATAATAATTACTAATACATTAATTAATACAAATATCTATCACATCTATTAATTAATACAAATATCTACCATAACCCAAAGCGCTACACAGACTTTGCATAATGATGACAAATGGTGGGCCATGGGAAATTTTAGGCGTTTTATTGTTTGTTTGTTTTTTTAACCATATAAATTGTTTGCCCTCCAAGGGATTCTGGCTTCTTATCCAAAACACAAGAGAAGGGTTTGTTCTGTTGAGTGGATAGAAGTGGCACAGGTTGGAATTCACTCTTGTGAGCAAATGGGTGAATATTTTGCTAATTGAGCATGGCAGGGTTAGAACTGCTGAAATATTATATTACCATTACAGTAGCAGTTAAAGGGCCCAACCAAAATTAGGGCCCCACTGTGCTAGGAACACAATGCAAGACATACACAAAATATACAGTGCAAGACACTCCCTGCCTCAGATTTGCTTACAATCAAGCTAGACACAAGGTAGAAAGAGAAACAGGTGCAGAGAGAGGAAGTAACTTGCCCAAGGTCACACAACAAGCCATTGGCAGAGCCAGGGATAACACTCAGGTATCCCAAGTCCTAGGCCAACTCCCTGTCTACAAGACCACTATACCACAGATTTAACACTTAGTCTGGCCTCAGTATGTCAGTCCCTCCAGCATCCAGCCTATTTGTTAATATCTTTCTAGTACTGCGGTGCCCAGACCTGCATACAATATTCTACACACATTTGCACCTGCCACATGCAAGTCTCCTGGGTTATCAAGACCACATGCTGTAGAATTCAACTCACAATCTTCTCCTCTTTAGCCGGAGGGCTCCGCAGGTACCAGCAGAGAGGGGCGTAAGCGATGTTGGTCACTCCAATGATGACCATGAGCCAAGGAAACCCAATAGCCCGTACAATCACACCCCCGGTAGATGGACCTGGATGTGAGGAAGGGTTAAACAAAGAGCAAGATTACAAAAACCTCCTTTGCCAAATTGGAGAGGTCAGTGCAGACGGACTGTAAAATTACTGTATCATGGCTGATTTCTATGCCCACTACCAATTGCTTTCAGCCAACACTGAGGTGGGGTGCTATGGATTAATGCTATGAAGCCATATACTGGGAAATCATCATATATGCTGCCCTTTCAGGCAAATGTTAATCCGTACCGATCGCAAAGCCCATGCAGAAGGCAACATCAGCAATGGCATAGACGCTGCCATAGACAGAGGTGTGGCGAAGGTCCACCAGGTATCCCATAATAGGCATCATCGAGGAATCCACCATGCCTGCCCCCAAAGCAAAAATAATGTGATCAGCCATTGCCCTCTCCAAGTGAATCTCTTCAAAGGCAGACAGAAGGGCATGCAACACTTCTCCCGCACTTTTCAGTAAAGGGCACTACGCTTTCATTAGTCCTCACAACCTCCCTTTGCGAGATGGATAAATATTGTTATCCCCGTTTTACAGAATGCGGCAACAAGGCCAAGAAAAGCGATTTGCCCTAGGCCACAGAGCATGTTGGCAGCAGAGCCAGGACTGGGACCCGGATGTCCTGACCATGCTCTTTCCAGGATCTAGGGCTTTCAGTGTCTCTCCTGAGTGCAACACACACGATTCTAATCAAAGCAGCACTTGAGGGGGAGACAAGCGACTGAGCTCCGTCCTATGGCCTCTGAAAGACCTCGTCCACCATCGCTGTCCCTGTGTTAGTGGCTCTGCAGTCACTTAACAGCACAAGGTTGTTTCTTGGCCAGACTCATTCCCACCAAGCGTGGGAGGGGATGAGTGATACAGGGAAGTATTTGAGAGCAGGGTATAGGGCATTTTATAGGTTATAAGGGTTCCTGGGAGTTCATACATGGACTAGAGGCTCTTTGGGTATGTTGTAGAGACATCTGCCTTCCAAAGGGATGGAGTTTGGATTGTGGTATATGGGACTGCCTTGGACAGAATGATTAGTCACCTTGGCATCTTACCTATGGCAAAGCCAAGCCCACCGTTCGGGCCGATCAGTCCATAAATATTTTGCGCAAGAGGCACCTTGGAGGGGAAAGAAAGAAGATATGAGGGAGGCCAGAGGGGCTTTGGCCAGAGGCCTTTCTTTGTGGGGCATATGACCAGTGGAATAGATGCACTAATGCAGCCACTGGGTTCCCACTAACTGCCAGGCATGTGAGCACACTTCTCACGCCTCCACCACCCAGTGGGACCTGCAGGAAGATGAGACATTAGAAAAGCCACTAAAAGCCAGAATGTCAAAGGTATTAAGGTACCTATTTCCCACTGAAATAAATGGGTCTTATTCACCTAACGCACTTGGGCACTTTGCAAAATACCACTAGATGCCTATCTGCAACGTTCAATGCTGAAATACCTTTACACATCCGGTCCTAAGATATTGCAGAGCACCAGAACCCATTCAGTGCCTCATGCCCCAGAAGAGTCCTGTTGGCTTTTGAAGAAAAGGACGGTTCCCCATTTACAGATTCCACAGAGGGAGAGATGGGGCACCAGTGTTACTTCACACAGCTTTGCCAGGGCACCTTAATCCTGATATGAAGCACTCTTCCATTCCAGTCTTGGATCCTCATAAAGCACTGCCAATGACCCTTAATTGTGACTAACAGAAACCCTCTTGTTCACCCACAGCTCTGCCAACACAGTATCCTCTGCTAACCCTGTGCTGGGTATCCCTTGAGCAGGGACAATTTATCTTGGCTTCATGATATGGAAAAACTCCACTAAGGGTTGGGCTTAGTCAGCTCATGCATGATGCGGGCCCCAACCTAACCCAGTTTTGCATAGGTGAAAGGCTGGGGCAGTGAAGTTCTTGGTTTCCCTGCCTAAAGCTCTGATGATTCTTCTGCAGAGAGGTCTCAGAATATCTTGCAATACTTACACAAAGGAGACTAATCCCCACTACAATCATTCCAATCAGGGAGCACAGCCACCTGCAGTGAGGAAGAAGATAGGAAAAGAATGACACACTGTAAGCCCCAAGGGCACGTGAACTGTCATACTGGATCGGATCATTGGGCCTTCCAATCTAACATAGCACCAGCTATGCAGTGCTACTGACGGAGGGGAAAAGTTTACTTTCTGACCTAGGAAGTTTACACCCTGAAGCATGAGATTTCATCACCTTATCTTATCCTACATAGCCATAAATATTATTATTGGTCATAAAATTATTCAACCCCTCTGAGAAATCTAGACAGTATTTGGCTCAATATCCTCCTGCAGCAGTGGGTCCCATAGGTCAATTTCACTCTGCATGAAATAGTGAGTCTTTGCATTGCTTCTAAATTTGCTGCCCTTTAATTTCATTGAGCTACCCTTCCTGCCCACCACACTGTAGTGTGAGACAGGTATTCCCCTGAGTAGCATCACCACCTCATTACAAATAAGCAGCTGGGTGGTCTGAAGACAGCTGGGAGGAACACCAAGGTTTGAAAGCCATTGAGTTCCACTTACCGCCCCATTTTGTGGGCCAACACCCCAAAGAGGTTGGTGCCAATGAGGTAAGATATGCTGGCAGGCAGGAACGCCATCCCTGCAAAAGAAGAGCCCCAGCCTCAAATACATAACACATGATCATCAGAGATTTGCCTAAAGACTTCAGAGTTTCCTGACACCTCCCAAAGAAGTTCAGAGCTCAAGCCCGTTAGGTGCTAGAAGGCTCATAGTCAGATGCTCATAGTAACAACCACTTTGTAAATGCGTGGAAGATCTCAAGGTCCAATTTGATCTGGCCTCCATAGAGTCTGAATCTGCTCCAGTGATAAATCATGAACAGTCTTGCCATCAGTCAAATAACATATGCTATTGGCCATGTGAGCCAGGGGAGATTAGACAGGGCAAATGAATATCCAATGCAGAGTCCCCAGGTATAACGTATATTAGCCCTTGCAAGGCAATGGCTTCTCTTTTCTTCTCTGTTATTATTATTCTATATCTGTATTACAGTGCTTACAAATCCCAGCCAAAATCAGGGCCGCATTGTGCATATAGTGAGAGACAATCCCTACCCCAAAGAGCTTGCAGTCTAAATAGCCAAGACACACACAGGGTGGTCGAAGAGAAATATTTTTATCCCCTTTTTATAGATGAGAAGCTGAGCCATGAAGTGGTTTGCCCAAGGTCACACAAGGCTTCTGTGATAAAACCAGGAACTGAACCTAGATCACGTGACTGTTGCTTTAACCATAAAGCCATCCTGCTACTCTGTATTGCTTTCTCTCTTTCTCTTCCTCCCCCTTCCATCTCACAGCGTAGAAAAACTGCCTACTGAAAAACCTCAGGGATTATAATTAAGTTAAAATCAAATATTTGACCATCCTGCTGGTTTACCAGTTGTTTATTTTTAATATACTCTCCCGTACAGACTATAACTAAATCATGATTGCCTCTATTTGCCTGTATATTAAGGCAACTTCCTTATTAAAGCACACTTGATTTGTTCTTAATTTCCTTTCCTCTTTTTTAAAGGTTATACAGCATTGTTAATCCTGCAGGTTTGCTGGGGAAGTCTGAGCTTTTCCCGTTTCTCCAGGGAACACAAGGGTAGGCAAATTGAAACAAACAAAGAATAACACTTGGGTTTATAGTTTATAGTTCTATGATTCTATAGTTGCTTTTAAGATGGATGCTGTTCAGCAGCCCTGGGACCTATTCTCCTACTGCTGGACACCAGCTTTCCCTTTGAAATCAATAAGAGTTAACTGGTACCCTATGCAGAGTGGAGAATCAGGCCCCCTTTGTCTAGTGTTCAGCACTGGTACCTGAGAGACCTGGCCCTGGTGGCTTTCTTTCCAGGCTTTTAGGCCTCTGCAGCAAACGCAGCCCTGGGTGATGAGGGGAGCGAGGTCGTGCTCCTTCTGCAGTTTCCGCATGGGAGTGACATGTCAGTGGCATGGATAGGAGCCAAATGGCTGCAGATCTATGTGTGTGCAGCACCTAGCACAACAGGATCCTGGTCCATGACTATAACTCCTAGGCACTAAGTAATACAAATAATTAATAATGACAAGTCACAGAATCTGGAGGGAAGGGGTGCAAAATTGGAAGCTGGGGGGGGGGGGGATCCTTCCCAAATAATGCATGTTATTTATTAATCCTGTGTAGAGGGGCAGCACAGCTGGGACACGGCTTTGCCATGTGCTTTATAAATGTGAAGATGTGCCCTGGCTGCAAAGTTGGGACCCAGATTCAAAGTTCCCTAGGGGTGTTTGTACTGAGAGTTTGGCTCAGCCCAAGGAGTTTGTGCTTGGATCCAAACTTTTCTGGGGATGGTTACAGATGAGTTTTTGTTTTGGGCTCCTCTCTTATGTTCCCAGGTTAGTATCCCTCTGGGCTCCATTTCCACCATCTCTGCAAGGGCCTGATCAGATGTCCACTGACATCAGTGGAAAGATTCCACTCATCTTTAGTGGGCACTGGATAATTCCCCAATGAATTGCTCAGTGACTTCCATTCCCACCACCAAGCACTGTCCCTTCCCCCTCACTACCCACAGCCCCTGAGAAATGAGTCTGCTAACCGCATCCACTCCTGCTCAGTCACGCACGCCAGCCAAGGCATGATGGCCCCTTATCTGGATGAAGGCTCCTGCCTGATTAGTTAGTAACTCAATTAGCAGCTCTCATGAGCACTGCTGCTGCCAGGTTGCAATTCAATTTGGGTCGTAAGTGTAGCTTGGAGCGTCCCCAAAGGTCATTCCACTGCCAGTTGGATTTTATCATTTTTTTGTACCAAAGGTAGGCACTGTTACCTTCTTATCACATTTCCTAGACAGTGAGTAATTAGTGTGTACCATGCGTCCTGTTCCGCCCTATTGGCTTTGCAGATAGCCTTATTTCACCTGTAGCTTAACATTGTGTGTTGAGATTGTGGCACTGGCAGAGGCGTGGGCCAGGCCCCTGAGCGTGGACCCGTCCAGCCCGGCGTCTGAGCTCGGGTGGCTATCCTGAGCCTCCACCGGCGCTGCAACACCCACGTTACTAGTTTTAGCACACTAGCATGAGCCTGACTAGCACAAGTCTATGTACCTGGGCCAGGAAGCTCGCCCCCAGCTGCCGTGTAGAGTGACCCGGGTGCCAATAATTCTGCAATGAAGACGTACCCAGAGAGAACCTGGGCTCTGGTTCAGGTCTCAGCAGCACTAGCATGCTGAGCACACAGAGCAGGTATGGAGCAGGGGAACCTGCTAGTTGGCTAAGCCCTGTTCTAGTGTCTGGCCACGAAAAGGGCAAAATTCAGCAGTGAGGGAAGCAGGCACATCTCCACTGATTTCAATGGAGTGGCACCCCTTACGCTAAGGATAGATTTGGTCCTAAGACACCTAGCTTCTACCTCACAGGATGACATTGCTTGGTGTACCTGAGCTGTCAGGCTCAGAGACTGTGTCAGGCCTGACTCTGAGATCGCGCCCAGAGGCCCCTCTCCTGCGTGGGAGTTGCATTATTATGGGCCCATCTGCACAGCACTTTCTTTGACTCCTTTCTCTCTTATCTGCATCCTGAGTCCTGATTCTCCTCTCACCCCGGTGTCACCCCACTGACTTCAGGGCAGTTATTCCTGATTTACAGCTGTGTATGTGCGGGGGAAATCAGGCCCTTGGTGTTTCTCCCGCTTCAGTCAGGAATCTCCTCTAACTTTTATTTATAGACAGCAGGGTGACCCCCATCCAGAGACCCTGAGTGTCCCTCCGACCACACTACATTGCAATAATCTGGGACCACTCATCCTTTGCAGGTGGAGGCATACATTTCATTTCATGCAACAGGCCGCATCAGTAACCAGCACCTTCACCCCCCTCTACAGGCGCCTCCTCTGAGCTGATGTGGTTTAAACACATGAGGGCTATTATTGTTGTTCAGTAACCAAGAAGGCTGAGAAAGGAGGCACCTACCCAGCTGCCACTTTGGGGAGCACATGGTTTGCATCATCCAGATGGGTAACGTGGGCTCCAGCATTGCCACCCCCATGTTAGCAAAGCACAGGGCACCTAGGAGAGAGAAAACAACAGGAAACACTCCATTTTAACTGCCCACATTTCGATCCTGCTAACGGATTACGAGTACGACTCCATCACAAGCCCCCGGTGAATATTCTCAAGAACAAGGTAAAGATGCACTGTGGGGCAGTGAGGGATGCAGCCATCTCACCTTACCTGCAGCAACCAGGATGTAGGGATCTCGCAGCAATGCAAATACGGGGGTGCTTTTGATGCTCTGCATAATACAGAAAGGAAGCAGGGGGTTACAAGTAGTGCTCTAGGGGAAGCATGTAAACCAAACCAGATGCCATAGAAGTGCACGGTCCAGGCCGTGAGCCAGCCTGTGTACAGGTGCATGGCCCATGTGGCCAGCCTGCCCTTCTGTGTAAAGGCACATTGGCATTGTCCTGTGAGAGCCAAGATGGGGGAAGTGCTAAGAGAGCTGGTTCCACCAGGGGGTTGTTTCTGAGCTTCCCTTTCCAGGTCCGTGCCCAGTGTCTGTATGTTCGTCTCCTCTCAGCATTTTCACCTAGCCATGGTTCAAAGAGCCAGCGTGTCAGCTTGTTATACCTGACCCCAGATCTGCCAACCTGGCATCTCCCTTTCATGGTGGAATCAGCACTGAGCGAATCCTAGCAGGGTTGAGCTCAGAGCAGTCCCCCAGCTCTCCAGATGGCTGCCTAGGGAGCACAGTGCGCTGGTCAAACTGCGGCTGCCCGCAGGGAGTCCTGCTGCCATGGACTGGTTAAATCCACACGAGCGTCTGGCCAGCAGCGGGAAGCACAGCAGTTGTTTCTCACAGGGCACCCTATGGATGTCCAGAAGAACTGAGCACCTTTCACAGGGAAGGCTGAATTTCTGGCTGTTTCAAAAGGAAGATAATAGGGCCAAACTATGCTCTCAGTGACACTGAGAGTAACAGCTCTACTGAAGCAAATGGAGTTATTCCAGAGTTACACTAACGTCACTGAGATCCGAATATAGCCCCGGAATCTATTAAATACACATTACGATGCGCTAACCACTGGTCTAGGTAACCATTCCTTGCTGCCATCTCTGACCCTTTCCCATGCATTCATTTCCCAGTGCTGCCATGCTCTATGGCTGGCAGCTTCACCACAGTCTTCCCCGACAGGGAATCCATGCCCGCATTGTTCACACTGTCTAGCACAAGGTCACACACTCATATGTTTGTACTTACTTCGGGGGAAATCTTAGAGGGCTGCAGTATGCACAGCTGTAAAGCTAAGAGAAAAATACCATTATTTGCTTATTCCTTGGCATGGCACCTCCAGCCACTATTACCTCTTGTCTCATATTTACTGTAGACCCCCCACTTCAGTATCTCAAAACCCAGTGATCCCAGAAATGGGCCAGTTGTCCCAATTCTAACACATTCAGGGGGCATCTGCTGAGATGGGAGAAATTTTAGGCCCTAATTCTGTTCCGACAAAACTCCCGTCGATGTCAGTGAGAGCAGGATCGGGCCATTATAGTGTGAGTGCGTTATTCAGATACGAAGCAGTAAAACATGCAAACAACCTACGTTAAGGTGAGAGCCATTTGTTAGGTAGCCACAATTAGACCACAGCAGAAATTACAGATGGAAAGACCTATGGTAAGATTTTCAAAGGGACTAAAGGGCCAGCTTTGTAAAGGTATTTAGGCACTTAATTTGCATTGAAATCAGTGGGAGTTTTAAGGCCAGATTAGGCCCTTGGAGCTTTAGCAGCCTAAATCCCATTTTCAAAAGTCTCCCATGTGCCTAGGGGCTCGTCTCATCTCTACGGTGAGTGCAGCAAACCAGGGTGTGACTCTGCAGTGCACCAGCTTGCCACAAAGTCATGTCCCATGTGGACACTGCTACAGCACAATGAAATTCCTGGAGCATGGTTGTGCTCCAGGATTTTCCCTGCGCTGTAGCCGTGTCCACACAGGACACCACTGCATAGCAAACTGATGTGCTGGAGATTCACAGCCTGTCTCGCGGGGCAGTAAATTTGCCGTTTAGACGGGCCCTTAATCTCTTTTGAAAATGGGATGTAGGCTTCTCAATGATTCAGGTGCTTTTGAAAATGTTACCCCTATTACTCGGATTGTAAGTTCTTTGGGGGCAGGGACCATGTTTTCATTGTATGAGAGTAAAGTAAAGGGGCCTGGGGCCTCTAGGGACTACAACTACAATACAAATACAAATAATAAATTATAACAACAAAATTAGGTCACCACGTCTGTTCCACCATGCTACTGATTTGTCTCAGCACGAAGTGACAGAGTATTACAGGCAGAGCAGTACGGATGGCTATAGTTAACGATGCCGATCACTTACTATAGGTAGAGTTGGTAGCAATGCCTCTAGTTAAGGTTGCCTAGCACTTCCTACGATCAGACCCTGTTTTCAGTTGTTTTCTGCTTAACCAGGAGGGTCTGTGGAGCAGAGTAGCCACTTCAGCCAGCGCATGGAGCTCTTAACACACATTTCCCTGAATCTGTTACTCACTCCAGTGAAGCAATCAAGGGGTTTACATGGGGAACGAGAGGCTGGGTCTGACAGTATCTGTCAGTCATACGTCAGGCAGTGAGCACAGAGGCAGCGTATGAATGTGTACAGTGCTGAGTGCACAACCGAAAACAGCGATAGTCACTGCTGCTGCTAGCACCTGTAGAGCCTGTCTAGGCCTCCGTACAAACCCTGTGACGTTCCCTCTCAGATACCCATCCCTGAATGTTTTAGTTTGGAGGTGGGGGTGGATATTCGGAGCTGTGAAGCCAAAACTGGCCGGCACATTTCGTGACTCACCTCCGTCCAAAAGGGCTAAGCATGCCAGGATCAGAAAGGGGGCTGATTTTCCAACAAACTCATACATCACACTTCCAAAGGGAGCCCCAACTGCAAGGGAAAGGGCTGCGTCAGTCCAGTGGGTGTGAAGGGTACATGGGTGCGCTGGAGTTATGGCAGTAGCAAAGCCCAGTCAATTGTTCGTGATGCCTGACCCCAGACCCAATGGAAAGACTCCTGTTGACTCCCGTGGGAGAGCCAGCATTAGAACCACGGCATTATGTCAGTACTCGGTCCACCTCTCATTATGTCTTGAACTGAACAGGTGGGGAGAAAGAGGAGGAAGCATTTTATATTCAGTAGCAGTTTTCATGGGATCAGGTATCTGCTGAGAAAAATTTCCAGCATGAGCAGAAAACGGTGCCAGAGAATGAAAACAGGAGAAAAAATGGGGCTAAATCGTGGGAACGGCAGGAGGAAAGACCAGCCAGGCCTTTTGGAATGAGCCAGCATTGCATGTTAGGGGACAGGTGTGACAGTGATGCAGAGCAAGGACTTAGGGAAACCGGTATCTACTGGCTGAAGAAGCATCAGAGTTCTCACTAATCTAAATTTTTGGGGAACAAAGTTTACGCACCAAGCACCCCCAATGCCAGACCTCCTAATGCTATCCCCATAGCGTTTCCTCTCTCGTAGTCATCTGTGTACACACTTGCCAGCATTCCCAGGCCTGGAAATAGAAAGGAAGCAGAGGTAAGTTGAATTAGGCTTCTCGCATCTCATCAGGACCCATGTCTGAATCACACCTGGATACTTCGGTCTCCAGCCTACCTGAGCTCAGTTGCCTGTGTCACACCTGGGCCCCTAGTTTCATCCTGTTTGTAGTCAGTGTTATGTATTACCTTGCTCTGTATTGGGGTATGTCTACACTCCAAGCGCTACAGTGGCACACCTGCAGTACTGCAGCTACACCTCTGGAGCGTAGACACTTGCTGCAGCGATGGAAGGGTTTTTTTCCATCAGTGTAGTAAATCCATCCCCTCGAGAGATGGTAGCTAGGTCAATGGAAGAATTCTTCTTTCGACCTAGCTGCACCTACATGGAGGAATAGACTGACCCAGCTACATCGCACAGGGCATGACTTTTTTCACAGCCCTGAGCAATGTTGCTAGGTTGATCTAATTTTT
This sequence comes from Natator depressus, assembly GCF_965152275.1. Classification (NCBI taxonomy): domain Eukaryota; kingdom Metazoa; phylum Chordata; order Testudines; family Cheloniidae; genus Natator; species Natator depressus. The sequence goes on from NC_134259.1 coordinate 4,343,203, forward strand.
AGGAGTTGCCCATGCCTTAGTGTCTGCACGAGCGATGTGCCAAATTGTGGCAAAGGGGAGGAGGAATTGGAAAGGGTTCAGAGAAGGGCCACGAGGATGATAAAAGATTAGAAAACATGCCTTATAATGATAGACTCAAGGTGCTCAATCTATTCAACAAAAAGAAGGTTCAAGGGTGATTTGACTACAATCTATATGTATCCACATGGAGAACAAATATTTAATAGTGGGCCCTTCAGTGTGGCAGAGAAAGATACAACGTGATCCAATGGCTGGAAGTTGAAGCTAGAAAATTCAGACTGGAAATAAGGAGCAAATTTTTCCTGGTGAGAATAATTAACCATTGGAACAATTTACCGAGGTTTGCGGTGGAGTCTCCATCACTGACCATTTTTAAATCAAGATGGAATGTTTTTCCTGAAAGCTCTGCTCTAGGAATTATTTTGGGGAAGTTAGGCAAGAGGTCAGACTAGATGATCGCAATGGTTCCTTCTGGCCGTGGAATCTATGAATTCTAAGCCTACAGAGTTTAAACCTCACCCCCTGAATAGTCTGAAATCTGATTCCTGGTCTGTGCACTGTAGCACCTGGGGCCTCTCTTGAATAATCTTCCTTTTATCCAGTGATGCTTGGGCATGCTAGTGAGAGTTTCCTAGGCTGGAGGAAGGATCTTTGTGATTCTCTGCTCTGCAGACTGAACCATCACATTTCACACACTGTGAATTTCACTCTCTATGGCCCAGGTTGCTTGAGAGGCACCATTTAAGCTCAGCCAAAGCAGCCAAAGTCCAGAAGCTGCTTGTGGGACATCAGTCCTCCTAGCTGGCTAAGATCTGCCTTGCTGCCAGCTACTCCCATAAGCCAGTATATTTACCTGCGACAGATGAAAAGGATGAGCCAATGCCCTGAAGCGCTCTAGCCACAAGCAGCAGGGTGTAGGTACCTGAGAAAGCAAACACTGGGGGGAAAGTAGAAATTCAGAGTCAGTATTTGGGGCTATTCTTCAAGTCCATCTCTAATTAAAACCAGCTTGCACAAATCTTCTTAGCTATGCTCTCACAGGCCTACAGTCTCTGAAGGCCACTTCAGTGTCTTTCACTATCCTCTGGTCCAGAGGAAGGGAGGTCACCACATACCTTCTTCAAAGATCTCATTTTGGGGGACTTTAAATGGTAACCATGCTGATGGGGCTGCCCAGAGGTGTTCCAAGAAGAGTTGAATGCTGCTACAACAAACACCCAACTCAAATGCTGTCAAGCACTGGAAACCACCTGTTGAATTTCACTCTCTGTTTCTAGAATGGAAGTCGGCCGATCTGCTGTCCTCCCATATCTCAGACATTGGGACAGTCATGGACAAAGGATCCCAAGGCTCCATGTTGGCCTCATTGCAGATTAGTTACTTGTTCACTGGAACAGACCTGGCGCTACCCCATGAAAGGCAGAGAAAGAGAATACTCACTGACTGTAGAGAGAAACATGATGATGAATCCAGCGAACATGGGAATGTGGTATCCTATCCTAAAAAGGGAGGAGACAATCAAGAACTCAAGGAGAGTTTCTCATTCAAAGCTAAGGACTTTATCTTAGCACCAATGCATTATTGCATTTATGCGAATGAGTATATGTCTGTGTACATGCATGAGTAAATACTGTATGTGTGTATGAGACTGCAGGAGAATGGCAGAATATGGGTGTGTTCAATATACGTATGTGTAGGTGTATAAATGTATTCAAGGCTGTTGTCTATGGCTGTGTAGATGTGTCTCTAAGGATGTGGTGAATGTGCATCAGTGCACATATGTGTGTGTGTGTTTGTATAGGGAAGTGTGAATGTGAGCACCATTGTACATATCAGTGTACATATCTGTGTGTGTCAGTGAATGTTTTTATATGGAAGAGTGAGGCTCTATATCAAGGTATATGGGTGCAAATGTGTGTGTTAGTCTCCGCATACGTTTAAATGTGTGTGTATAAGTGTGTGAAATTATTGTAACAAGTTCTAGGACCCTGCACAGAGATGCAGATCTATTTTGCTGACCCATCCTGCCAGGCAGATCAGGGGGTCCTATTAGCTCTAACTCGGGAGCGCCTCTCTGAAGCAGAGGAAGTGAAGTGCAGGGACAGAGAGGTCCTGCAGAGAAAATACCTGGGAACATCAAGCTTAGGGGGAATTTTAGGCTGAGGATTATGTGATGATGTTGTTGTTTAAATTAAAAATAAAGGAAAAGACAAATTTAAGGGAGTGGGAGTGGGGAGGGTGTAAATTTGAATCAAAATGTTGTGATTCCTAGCTACTGACATAGAATGTGTGATGACAACATTTCAGTTCTTTCAGTCTCATTGGAGCATCATGCAAGCTATTGATGCCCTTGGTTCAACTTGGTACATGGTTCCTAACTCACTCATGTATGCTGGGCTGAGCAGGGCCTGGGCCAAATGAGTTTTCGGCTAGGGAGCACCAATAATATTTCCTTAGGAATTCACATGTTCAAAGCAATTTGCTGGCTTTCTTTAAGAGATGGAATTCCTGGACGATTGGATGCTTATATTTCCACTGTGCTATTCTAGCTCACAAGGGGCTTTGGTGAGCTCCCATACTGTGTTATCATAATGGTCCCAGCCGTGGGTCACTGGCAAGGCTTAAATGCATGCCCTTCAGCACTGCAACACAGGCCTCTACTATTGAAGAAGGAGTAACTTTATTTGCTAGCAGCATCAATAGGCTGCTATCCTCCAATGGACTACCCACTAGAGGGGGAATGTGACCCAAATTTGTTCATTGCATTACATGCTCATAAACTCATTTATAGCCTGGCTGACATACCTGTTAGTCAGGGGACCCACAAATGGATTGATTGTGAGCTGAATAAGAGCCTTGGAGGCAAACAGCAGTCCAACACGCACGTTCTCCTCCATGAGGAACTCCTCACCGTCTACACAGCTGTTTTTTGGTGGCAGGCTGGTCCCAGTGAGCTGAGGCAGGCTGCTGCTTTCTGTCTCATTCACCCCCACTGTGGTGTTGACAACCGTGTAGTCTGAGACAGTCACTGTGGTGTTGTCAAAGTGAGAGAACATGGAGGAGAAGGGAGGAGCTGCAAAGGCCGTGGGGGCTGCCACGATCCAGTTCTGCGAAGCAGAGCTGTTTGCACCTTTATATTCTGTTGCATAGAGGAAGGTGGGGACGATTGGCACTGGAAGAAAATTAAAGGAGGAGATTAGTTAGGGTTTTATTCAGCACTTCTGGTGTGTGTGGGGGAAATTAATGAAAGGTTAATAGTTCGAGCTAGAGACAGTTATCAGGTAAACTGCCCACACCCAACTCTCCCAGTGCACCTTGCTCCACACCTGCAGCACTGCCTGGGATGGAGACCAGTCAAACTCATTTCTCTTGTTACTGGTTTCTGCAGTTGCAACTGAGATTTACAGAGTCTTAATTTCTTCAGCACATCATTCAGGACACCTTGACACCTACACACGCATTCACACCCACACTGAACGTACCCACAACAGTGAGCAGCATATTGTCCAGCAGCAGAGCGACAAACACGACCACCAGAACCAGTCTCCGCGACTCCCTTCCCTCCTTCATCCACCTCCAGGGGGCGCACTCCACCGCTCGAGGCATTGTTGGAAACCCAGCAGGGCTGCTTCAGTCTTTCAACTCCTGTGTGTGCTCCAACTACTTCTCAGGGCTGAGGATGTCCTATAATCTTTAAGAAAGACACTCTGCAAAATACCCAGGAAAATACACAGGGCTGATCCTAGGGCCAGAAGTCAACAGGAATCTTTCCATTGACTTCAATGGGCTTTTGACCATACCCTAATTAGGCTTGGAAAGATTAGATTTGTTCAGTTTCACCGTCCACACACGCAAACAAACTGAGGAAAAAAATATTTCCATCAATAATAATCAAAATTTAGAGTTAGGCAAAGTAAGAAAAATGTTGCTTGAGAACTTATAGAATTTGACGCAAGGTTATTTATTTTGTATATTTTGACATGTGATGTTGACAATTTGTGTGTCAATGGTTATAAAACTTTAACTTTTTGAATCTCAGTGTCTGTTATCAATAAATAATTAATATCTGACCTCTCCCCATAATTTCCTGCAACGGTGAACATGTAAGTAGATAAAAATTGAAAAAAAATTATTAGAAGATAATTTTACGCAATTTAGAAAAATTGAACAGATAAAAATCTTTTTTAAGTGCTTAAAAATAAACATTGATATTATTTGTTGAAATTACAAAAAGTAACAATTGGATTCTGCAAAGCCTGCCCATAATGAATGAGAGACGAGGGGGTGCCTCATTTCAATGGTTCTTTGCTCAGGAGTCAGGCTGAAGTTCTCTGGTTTATGCACACAGCAGGGCAGCAACAGTGCAAATGTCCCCACATCCCTTTCCACCCCTGCTCTTAAGGAATCTCCGCTGGGTCATGCCCCCACAGTGCCCTTGGCTTATCTGCGGAGATTGCCAGGAAGGGGTCATGCTGTGCCAACTGCTTTTGAGAAGTGGGCACCACTCATTAGCTCAAAGGGTGGGAGGGATAGCTTCAGTGGTTTGAGCATACACCTGCTAAACACAGGGTTGTGAGTTCAATCCTTGAGGGGGCCATTTAGGGATCTGGGGCAAAAACTGGGGATTGGTCCTGCTTTGAGCAGGGTTTGGATTAGATGACCTCCTGAACTTCCTTCCAACCCTGGTATTCTGTGATTCTATGATTAGGAGTTAAACTGGGACCATCAGCTCAGCTACCAAGTGACAGTAATTTCATCAGCTGTGGATCTGTGCTGCATTTGAAACTGTGCCTTTACATGCAAAGTTCCCTGTTACCCATTACCAGTCTCCTGAATCAGCCACTCTAACTTCAGGGCATCATTTCATTCTTCTTTTCTGTAAGGCTTTAGAAGACGCTAAGCAAATATTGAGCGGATAGCTTATTTGTAGTGATCTCCACATCTTTCATTTCATCTTTGGTCCTTGGAGATTAAATTAAGTTTCTCAAAGGCTTTTCATTTCCCTTACACCTCTTTTCATTTCACCTAACTGAAGCATCATAGCCAAACACAAGACTTAAAAACCAAACAAATGCAATTAAGATCAGGGCTTAAGATGGATTGAGAAAAGATTGCTTGTTCCACCATGGTGAATATATTAATTACAAATCTGCAATTAATTTGCACCGAAACAAACAAACAAAATCATTAATATACTAAATGGCTGATACGAAGAGCTGTCACCTCATAGACTAGAGTGGTAAGAAGAAAGGGTCTGGAGACTGGATCAGAACTACGGTTCATCCTCCTCCACAGGTTGATTTGTGAAATCATGGACAATGCCATCTACCCTTACACTTAAATCTTTATGAAAAACATTGTTTTTCTTTAACCTAATGCCTGAGTCCCACCCATCACTTGTTGGCACAGAACCTTGGGTTATTTCCTTTGGTTATTTCCTCAAGGTAAATGAGAACAAGCAAACAAATGTAAAGTACGTAATCTAACAAATGCAAAAGCACAGATCTACATGAGAAAGGAAGAAAGAAAGAAAGAAAGAAAGAAAGAAAGAAAGAAAGAAAGAAAGAAAGAAAGAAAGAAAGAAAGAAAGAATAGTTTAGGGATTCGAAAGGAAGGAAGAAAGGAAGAATATAGAAAATCTAAAATAAATATAATTAAACTCAGCCTTTAAATCTAGATCTTAAAATCTGCTCCCAGAACAACAGATTGCAAATGTGTTGCACTGAGCAGAGAAGAAAGGACTCTTACCAGAGAACACATCTTGGTCTCTGCAGCTGGCTGCTAGAAAGTAGCGGTGACAGCACTGTGGTCTGAAACTGCTGTTCCCAGTGAATGTATCCTTTTATCTGGGAAGGATATGAATGTCCCTCTTCCATGAAGATTTAATTGGAACCTCAAATAGGTTCCATTCAACCCTGCAGCTCCCTCTGCGTCAGAGGCAGGAAAGAAGGGTGTGGGGGGGGGAGCGGAGAGAGGATGCAGAGATTATCTGCAGCAAAGAAGCACCAGCACTCCACAGCTTTTCATCAATGCTTGTCTTTCATCACACACCTTAACTGTTGTCTGGGCCTCAGCACAGTGCATGGAGGCTGTTCTGGGGCTTTATAGCTCTCCTCCTCCATGGTGTGAAAGGCACCTGTATGCCACAAATGGCCTTCTACAAACTATGGGCTGTAATAATGATAATAACAACAATAAAAATAATAATAAAATATTTGGAGGACTGGCTAGCTCAGGCAACGGGTCATGGGAAATGGACCTCTAGGTTACCAGCTCCAGTTACAGATTCCAGATACTGACAATCACTCACATCTGAGCATTGTTCCATGATCCTTGAATGAAATGAGTTTGAAGGTTTGTAGTCCAGTGTCCACATCAGAAAATTCCCACCTACACAAGTGCCATGAGTTAGTGGGCAGTTTCAGCAGACAGGCCAAGGAAAGAATGGGCCATGGAATGTAAACTCCACTCTGACCCTTATAGGTGGGACCCTTTAAGTTAGGAGTGATGCAAATTGGTGCAAGGACAGGATGTTCTGATGCAGCCTGCTTCGTATCTGTTCCGTGGATGCACAGAAGGTATTCAGCTCCACGGCTGTCAATCTGATATCTTTCATCAGCCTTAAATTCACTTAAAATTAAATGTAAAAATAATAAAATCCTTCTGTTGTTTCTCCACAATTGTCCTGAGGTACTGAGAACAAACCGGCCCCACTGTGCCTCTGATCCTTCCAGGGATCCCAAATGCCTGCACAGGTGGGCAGAATGCCCCCGCAGAATTGAGGTGAACCTGCTGGGTTAGGAGCAGAGTCTGAGAAATTAATGATTATTTTCTGGGTTCCAAAATACCAACTACAGGGACAAACAAGACTTCCAGACAAATGAAATAGGTAACAAACCGCCAAGTTCAAAATCTCCAGTGCAGCTTCCACCAGGTTAAAATGGCAAAAACAAAACCTCCTGAACTCAGAGGAATCATTTGTTCAGCCTGAAACGGGCGCTGTAACTGTAGCTTTTGTCTCCTACTTCATTGTTCAAAGATTGAATCAAAGTTACAGCGCTCCTATGTATGAAGAGGCAGATTTCACTGGCAAGGCCTCTGGTGGTGCAGGAATTTGAGGGTTAAACCTTAACCATCATTCTGGGACCCAACTGAAAAAAAAGAGGGAAATTGCTGACTCTGTGTGTGTGTGTGGGAAGCAGGAATTGAGGCACTATGTAGGGATGTGGGTCTGTGTCTATGTGTCTGTATGGGAGCTTGTGCCAACATGTGGGCTGAGTCTGTTTGTGTGTAGATGCTACGTCATTGTGTATGTGGTGAGCTCTGTGTCAGTGTATGGGAGGGCAGCTGCATCAGTGCACATGTGGAGAGCTGCGTCACTGTGTGTACCTGCATATGGGGTTGCATCAATGTGTTGTGTCGGGGAGGAGGCTATTCCAACGTGTGGGAGAGAGGTCTGCATCAAGGCATAGATGCAGGGGGCAGCATCTATGTGGGTGTGTGAAGGGGGCAGAGTACATGTGTTTATATGGGGGAATTGCATTAGCTTATGGGCTACAAATGGAGGAGGGGGAAAGTTTAAGTTAAATCCTTGCTGCAAGCAGAAAGTAAAGAAGTGGCAATGCTCCTTCTCTCCTGGGACAGATTGCAAGGGGCTCCCTCAAAAGGATACTTCCCCAGCCAGGCCTTTCTCTTTCCATGTTTAACATGGAAAAAGCTCTTATTCTCTTCCCCGAGCAGACATACGATTGGGTCTGACTTGTAATCTCACAGCCCTCCAACCTGGTATAACATTTTTCCAGTGGACCATTCGGTTTATCTCACTGCTTTATTGGAGGGAGTCATTAAAAACAACAACAACAAACCTCCCCATGAAAAAGAAACGGAGCCGCCTATTGCCCCAATCCCGGGGAAAAGAAAGCAGCTCTGAATAAGACCCTCTTTGCCATGTGAAACGTAAGCATCGCACCATAGGATTTGACACACCAGGCCAGACCACTGGCCAGTCCAGTCCAGCAGCCTGCCTCTAGCAGTGGCTGATACTGGGTGTTTCAGAGGAAGGTGAAGGCCACACCACCCGACTGTGCAATGCTGCGTGTGGATCTGGACGAGGTTCCTTTCAGGCCTCCATCACAATGCTGCAATCAAACATTCCACCTCATGGCCACTGTCTTGCTCCTTTTCCCCTTCCACACCTGGGCATATTTGTGCCATTGCAGCATGCCCAGAGACTGGCACTGGCACAGTTGCTACCTCTGTTTGGGATTTTCTAAACAAACCCTTGCCCCTTGTTTTCCTGCTCTCTGCTGCTTTGTCCTGAGGGATGAGTAGCATTTGCCCTGTCATTAGGGAAGTGAGAAGTCCAGTATTTCAACTGAGAAGCTCCTGGGGCTGCTGGCTGGAAAATAATGGCCGTGTGTGGGTGATACATTGTACACGTCACTTGAAATATGATTTATTTTATATTTTATTCCATTATTTATTTTGCTCTTTCAACATAATGCTCTGTGGTCTCTAATTTTTAGATCCAAAATGTTACCTCCATCCTTTCATGATAGAAGTTACCACTGTGAAAGAAAACAGTTCTTGATAGTTTTCACCTTCCTTCTCTTGACAATTATACTTGACATTGAGACCATTTACCAGGCTTTTGTATAGTCAACAACTATTGTCAATAACACCGGATGAGTGCAGCCTACCAAAGAATTTCCTAGTTGTGGAGGAGAGCAGAGGTGTATTTGGGTTGTGAGTTTAGAGCAGAATAGATAGATCTGGAAACTGTCTTCCAAATATCTACAGTACAGATCCAGCATGAGCAGTGTACCACTACCATCTACTGGATAGAATCATAACTGCTCTGTTATGTCCTGGTAACCACCTAATAGCAATTCTTCTTTAGCCTGAGTGATAGGGATCCAGAGCTGGAGGATTTTAGTTCTATTTATGCTGTCACCAGGAAGTTCTGAGCAGCCATAGGCTTAGGGGGCCACACATTTGTTACTTTATTGTGTATCTTCTTTCACAGAGATGATGGCAAAACTTATTCAAATATTCTCCTTGGAAACATTTCCATGTATGCATTAGACATTTTACAGTCTCTTCCCCTGGACTTTTAAAAAAATTGTTATTACTACTAAAGGTATCTGCAATGAAAACATGAGCTTGGCTTCTCAGTACTCCCACTAACTCCTGTGGCTTGTATTCCACCTAAGTCATCATCAAGAAAGCAGCTGATTGTGATGATGACTCAGTGAGTGTGATGGCTCCATTCCCACTTGCATTCTTACTTCTCTATTTTATAGACAGACAGAGACATGGGACAGGCAGAGGTTCTAGCCAGGCACTGGAAAGCAAGACGTTAACCTCCAGTTAAAGATGTTTGCATTGCATGCTCAATCAGGTATAAAGGGTGGGTTATGTGGCTGAGGGCCCAATCAGAGACACAGGGTTAGACCAGGGAGAGCTCTGAGATGGGGGGGTTTCATTTTTTATTTTTTGTCTCTGTTCCGGTACCTGCTGTTTTCCCGGCTCCTAAATCCTGACAATAAAGACTTGTGAGAAAGGCTGGCTTGGAAAGGTTTTTTCTCTCATATTTTTCCCAGTGTGCCTGGTTGGCTGACTTTGCAGGCTTTCTAGCCAGTGTTGTCGCATTCAGTATATGGGACCCTGGGTCCTAAATTCTATTTCTAGTTCTGGAATTGGCTTGTTGTGTGGATTTTGGTAGGTAGCTTAAGTACTTTGAGCCTATGTTTCTCTACCTATAAAATGAGTATAATATCTACTCTACTCAAATGGGTATTTGTAATTTAAAGTTTCCAGATGCTGTATAAATGCAATACACATATGACAATGGAATACTTTCAAGGAGATTTCTTTATACATTACATACAAAGAAATAACTAAACTTTTACTCTTGACTGGACTCACCTCAGTCCTTGGAAAAATAATGGAATAGGTCCTCAAGGAAACCATTTTGAAGCACTTGGAGGAGAGGAAGGTGATCAGGAACAGTCAACATGGATTCACCAAGGGAAAGTCATGCCTGACCAACCCGATTGCCTTCTATGATGAGATAACTGGCTCTGTGGATGAGGGGAAAGCGGTGGATGTGTTGTTCCTTGACTTTAGCAAAGTTTTTGACACGGTCTCCCACAGTATTCTTGCCAGCAAGTTAAAGAAGTATGGGCTGGATGAATGGACTATAAGGTGGATAAAAAGTTGGCTAGATTGTCGGGCTCAACAGGTAGTGATCAATGGATCGATGTCTAGTTGGCAGCCGGTATCAAGCGGAGTGCCCCAGGGTTTGGTCCTGGGGCCGGTTTTGTTCAACATCTTTATTAATGATCTGGATAATGGGATGGATTGCACCCTCCGCAAGTTTGTGGATGACACTAAACTGGGGGGAGAGGTAGATATGCTGGAGGGTAGGGATAGGGTCCAGAGTGACCTAGACAAATTGGAGGATTGGGCCAAAAGAAATCTGATGAGGTTCAACAAGGACAAGTACAGATTCCTACACTTAGGACAGAAGAATCCCATGCACCACTACAGGCTGCGGACTGACTGGCTAAACGGCAGTTCTGCAGAAAAGGATCTGGGGATTACAGTGGATGACAAGCTGGATGTAAGTCAGCAGTGTGCCCTTGTTGCCAAGAAGGCTAATGGCATATTGGGCTGCATTAGTAGGAGCATTGCCAGCAGTTTGAGGGAAGTGATTATTCCCCTCTATTCGGCACTGGGGAGGCCACATCTGGAGTATTGCTATCAGTTTTGGACCCCCTACTACAGAAAGGATGTGGACAAATTGGAGAGAGTCCAGCAGAGGGCAACGGAAATGATTAGGGGGCTGGGGCACATGACTTATGAGGAGAGACTCAGGGAACTGGGCTTGTTTAGAAGAGTGAGGGGGGATTTGATAGCAGCCTCCAACTATCTGAAGGGGGGTTCCAAAGAGGATGGAGCTCGGCTGTTCTCAGTGGTGGAAGATGACAGAACAAGGAGCAATGGTCTCAAGTTGCAGTGGGGGAGGTCTAGGCTGGATATTAGGAAACACTATTTCACTAGGAGGGTGGTGAAACACTGGAATGGGTTCCCTAGGGAGATGGTGGAATCGTCATCCTTAGAGGTTTTTAAGGCCCGTCTAGCATGATTTAGTTGGTGTTGGTCCTGCTTTGAGCAGGGGGTTGGACTAGATGACCTCCTGAGGTCTCTTCCAACCTTAATCTTCTATGATTCTATGAAACAATGACATTTAATGCACAGTCCTAATATACTACTTAAATTATTATAGGCTTCCTAGTGTGTCTCACATCCATGCCATGTGGGACTGAGCAACTCATTGTAAGCAGCACCTGATGCGTAACCTACAGGCTAGTTGCAATCATTGTGAATTCACTTTGTCAATAGGTTATGACTGGGTTGCTCTCTGCTGTTGACTCCTCATTCTAAAACTGCAGTAAAATATATTAGCTATGGAGCATCCTCTAAGTGACCCATAAGAGGGCTGGAACACCAGTGAGTCAAAGCAACATGTAATAAAATGACGTTTGACAAAAGGCTCATAGATATAATGTTGCCAGATGTCAGATGAAAACTGCTGTCTAAATAGAGATCAGCACAGACAACTCCCAAAAGTGCTCCATTCACAGTGAAACTTGAAATTAATTTCTGGTTGAATCTATTTTGTTGTGTAATGGAGGAAGCTTTATGTTACTTGACACATAAATTAATAGCTTTGTGGGTTTTTTGCTGTAAGCTGATTGCTGCTCCTTTCTCAAAGTAGCTGAATTTCTGTGGTGCTGAATGTATACAGTCTGTAAAGCTCTTTGCAATGTCAAATGTTGTGTTATTGTAGGCTGTTGAAACTAATACTCTCAGCCACTGTATTCAACAATACATTAAATTATTTAGAATATGAAAGGATCCTTCTGTCTAGACCAGTGGATCGGCCAAATCTGCGGACGCAGCAGGTAAACAAACCCGCCAGGGGCTTTCCCTCCACAAGTGGTGGAACAAGTTTGGGAACCACTGGTCTAGACTAATTGGACTATGTCTCCCTGAAACACTTTTTAGAAAGGCTTTGCAGACGACTGAAAACAGCTACTGGAAGAAAGAAGAGTAGAACCTCATCCTCAAAGTGATTGCCACTCATGATCTCCCGATTTCTTTCTATTTAATATCAATAGTCTGTCTAGTGTTTACCAGATATTAATAAACTAAACAGAGCAGGTGAGTGATTTGCTAAAGGTCACACAGTACATCAATAGCAGAGCTAGGACCAGAACCCATATTACTGGGATTCTAGCCCTATGTTCAATCTACTAGACTACACTGCTTCTCAGTTAGTGCTTTACCTCTTGATGATTGTATCCTCACTTAGTCATTACTTAGCTAAACTATGCATAGTTAGATTATTACATCTTTCCCTCACATCAGTCCCTCCAGCCCCTGATACTTTGTTAGTCTTCCAAACCTGCTAAAATTTGCCAAAATCTTTCTGGAAATGTGGTGCCTAAAGGAAGAAGTAGTCAATAAATTATTTCTCTTCTATATATGGAAAGAAGTGAAATGATGTATTTCTATCTTAAAGTGGTAATGCCTTCTATCCCATCAGTAATTGAGGAGGATGTTAAACAGCAAATATTATAGTTAAATAGCCGGGAACTGATAACTTGCACTGGATGTTGATTTTTAACAAGTCTAATGCTAATCAACATTGTCGGGGGGGTGAAGTCTTGTCAAGCAAACTTGATTTCATTTTTTATTAGATGAAAAGTTTGGTTGAGAAAGGCAACTCTGACCCTGCCCTTACAACTATGAATCTATGAAACTGCTAAGTTACATAGTTGATGTTCCACATATGGCTGAATCTGTGTATGGAGCATCTTTGCATTTGAAGCCATGTTTCATTTCATGTTTGCTATGTACTCTAGGACACTCTTGTTGCACTCCTAGACCTGGCTGTGGTTTTAAGCTGGAGCATTTTATTAAAACTTTTGTCAGAATACAAACACACACACACACAGATTGATAGAATATCTTCCAGGAGCACCATATTCTGCTAAGACCATTCCCGGCTGACCAAAGCGGAGTCCCTGTGTCCTCTCCAGCAGAGTTCCAGCAGGGACAGGATGCTGGGAAATATATCCCCGGCATTCTATTCACTCTGACCAAAAAAAATAGTTACATTCATACAAACATACACGTAACTTCTGAGTGCTACACCCTCAGATACAACTGTTCTCTTGGCATAGCAGTGCTCTGGAGTGCCACAATCAGAGAGTCATGCAGTGTTTTGAAAGGCCTGAAGAGCAGTCACCACCATCTGCTGGCCCACCACAGTTTATTTTCAACCGGTGTTTCCAGAAAATACTGAGCAGATGCAAGAGTGGCTTAAGGCTGGGTCAAGGGGTGTGTGACGAGGAGCAATGGTGGACCTGAGCAAGGGGAAGCCTAGCCCTCCCTCTCAGGGAATAGTCCCTGAAGGTGCCGGGAGGCTACGGGGGAGCCTCTGCCAGGCAGCGGTGCCAGCCGCGCCCTTGAGGATGCTGACAACAGGAGATGGACAGAGTTCAGAACTGACACATTTTTGAAGTTTAGGACAAAGAAGGGGGGAAAAGCATCATTCTAGAGATTTTTTAAAATCTATTTGTTCCCTTTCTCCCCAACCAGCTCCACTGAAAACTCCCCTTTTCTTTCTTTCTTTCTTTCTTTCTTTCTTTCTTTCTTTCTTTCTTTCTTTCTTTCTTTCTTTCTTTCCCCCTTCCCCCCACTTTTCTTCCTCCTTCACCTCTTTCCCCCCCTTTCCCTTCCTCTCCCCTCGCCCCAGCTTCCAGCACCCTGGCTAGCTCCCCGGCCCCTGGCGGTCGCGCGCCTCCCCCCCTCCCCCGCCAGTTCCGGGTCTCGGCGGCGCGCACGGCGGCGGGAGGACGGGAGAGGCTATATCAGCGCCTGCGCAGTGACGCTGCGGGGCTCAGACGGGGACAAGATGGCGGCGCTGCGGGCGATCCGGGGGATGGTGAACGGGGCCGTGTCCGAGGGCGCCAGCGGCGCGGCCGCCGCACGGGAGCAGGCGGCGGCGGCCAGCCGGGACTACATCTCCCAGCCCCGGCTCAGTGAGTGCCGGGCCGCGGCCCAGACCCTACCCGGGCTCCGGCTCCCCATTCGGAGGCCCCCGGGGGGAGGGGCTGGGCCAGAGGGGGAGGGGGGCCCCCGCTTCATCTCTGAGGGGGGAGAGTGAGACTGGGCTGGGCCAGAGGGGGAGGGGGGCCCCCGCTTCATCCCTGGGGGGGGTGAGACTGGGCTGGGCCGGGGGGGGTGAGACTGGGCTGGGCCAGAGGGGGAGGGGGGCCCCAGCTTCATCTCTGAGGGGGGAGAGTGAGACTGGGCTGGGCCAGAGGGGGAGGGGGGCCCCCCGCTTCATCCCTGGGAGGGGGGGAGTGAGACTGGGCCGGGGGGGAGGGGCTGGGTCAGAGGGGGGACCCTGCTGTACCCCAGTCGGAGGTGATGGTGTGCCGGGGGCTGGGGGAGAGGCCGGGGGGACCTTGCCGTACCCCAGTCGGGGGGGGGGGGGAGGAGGGAAGAGGCTGGGCCTGGTGCCTCGTGACCTCTGCATCCCTAAACCCAGGCTTTGGTTGCTAGCCCCCTCTCCGGCCCCCCCAATCCCAGGCAGGTGGGTGAGGCCCCAGCCCCTGTTCCTGCATTTAGAGCAGAGGCCCCTACCCCTTTTCTTAGCCATTAGACTCTCTGTCCCCCCCAAGTCCCTGTTGGTGCTGTCTGGTTCCCCTTGGCTGGGGGCCCCTTTGCTCCGGGATTCTCCTCTGTCCAGCACCCAGGCCATTCTCACTGCCCCTCTCTGTGCCCACTGGCCCCAGTGCTCCCCAGCCCCTCTTGTGCTGTCCTCTGGCCCAACTCTTCTCCCCACACCAGTGTCTTGGGCTCGAGTGTCCACTGGGGGGAAATAGACCAGCGGGGCTCCGGTGTAGGTCTGTGTCAAGCAGAGTACAGCTGCTCTGTTAGTTCCAGGGTCTGGGTCTGCCTGGTGTAGGAATAAGAGTCAGAAGTTGGGTGTGCCTTGTGGATGGGACTGGATTTGAGGAGCACCACCTTTTGGGTGTTTATCAGCGTAGTAGAGTTTACTTCCCCTGTCGGGGTAAAGCTGGACAGATTCTTATTGGGGACAGAGCAGTTAATCCACATAGGCAATTAGGAAAGTTGGGGGCTTTATGTGGCTTCTTTACACAGGTAAATGGCTTTTCCTTGTAATATTGCCACATGGGACTCTTGGCATGGATGAACCACAAATGAAAATTGTGAGATACAGAGGCTATTGGGAAAGATCATGTTGTTGGCTACATTTACTAGGCACAACCCCTTGAAGTAGCATTCTGTGTGCAGAATATGGTTGCTGACAAATTCCAGTTTCCATTTCAACAGGAATGGTTCTATAACAGGCAGATGGTGGACACTGCTTTTAGTTAGTATTCTTAAAGTGGTGTGATGGTCTTACGGAGTATGTATTGTCCTGATTTTTACTTGAGTAAAGGACAATAAGGGATTGTGAAACATCACTCTTCCTATGGGTTGACTAATCTGTTCCTGATCTGTTTCAAGGTCATGTGATTACTCTGCAGTTTAATGGAAGTGTGAAACTGACTACATAGATACTCAAGATGTATCATACAATAAAGGACTTTTAACAAATATGTACAAGTATCAAATGTGGTTTGGAGCAGGTGTTATGTAACTTAATAGCCAGTCATGACTGCAGTTGTCTTTATATTTCAAAGTGACTTATTTATTCTAGCTCTACAGTAAAATCCTATATTTAAATTTAGGAAAGGCTAATTAGGTGGAGGTGGGCACATCTGACTATTGCAGATACACGTTTCAGAGGGGCCTGCTTGCTCTCATTTGGAAATGCATGTGCTTCCAGAAGGAGGGGACAAACTGAAAACTGTTTCCTGAATCTGAGTGCACTAGATTGTAAGGGGACAATCATTTGCTGTAGTGTGTGTGTGTGTGTGAGAGAGAGAATATGAATGGATGAGAAGGGAGCAGGGGATGGAAGTAGATGTGGTGTGTTAGTTATAACTAACTTCTAAGCTTCTGTTGCATGGAGTACAGAAATATAGCAAGGTGAATCTCTCAAGCGATTCAATTCATAGTCTGTTTCATGAACCTATTGCTGCTAAGGTTTCTCTCGATGAAATCCTCATAATAACCTGCTGAAGGTGAGGTTGCTGCTGCTGGGCATCAGTCAAAATAAAAAGCTTAAGCATGGTCTACGCTATAGAGTTAAGTTGACATAAGACCTAATTATGTCAGTGTACACAATGCAGCCTTGCTCCCACTGATGTAAATGCCCTGATACACCGACATAACTCCACCTCTGTGAGAGGCGTAGGGCTTATCTTGGTGAAGTTAGGGGGACACAATGTCCCTGTACACACTGCATTACTTGCATTGTCTATTGGCTGTATTTCTTGTCAATTTCACAACTCCATGCTGGAGCCATGAAATTGACAAGAAAGCCTAGGCTGGTGGTGGGCTCCAACTAGAGCCTGGTCCCTCTGCGCAAGGAGGTGAGAAGCCTGGACAGCTGCCCCTCGCTCAGGGAAGCAAGAAGCCTGGGGTGCAGCTGGGCTCCCAGCGGGAAGCTGAACAGAGCTGAGAACCCTGGCTCTCGGCCCCCAACACTACCCCTCTTCAGTTGGAGGAAGTGCTCCTAGTGAGGACATGCACCACTGACAGAAGGAGGGTAGTATGGACCTCAGCCATGTAGTAATTACTGCAGTGGCTGTAAATTGATCTAACATAGGTTGACTTCAACTTGTAGTGCACACATGCCCTAAGTTAGAGACTGCAAGTCCATCATAAGGTTTCTTTTGGCTATAGACATTTAATGGAGCTAAAATTCAATATCTCGAATTCAGTTAAGCCTAATTTTTCAGTTAAACGACTGGGTGGATTAGTCTCGTTCTTAATTCAAAATCGGTAAGGACACGTGAATATTTTTCTTTGGTTCTGACAACCTCTTCATAAATAGAACTGACTCAATTGCTATGAGCTTATATGTTTTACTGGATACAGAAACTGGAGTTTCTTCAGTGTAATTGGTATGACTACTGACTTAATTTTGTGCAAATAACAGTCAAATTTTGGATACATCTAGTTGCTAGTTATCCACTATTTTGTATTTCCCTGCATGACACAGATCAGTTTTCTGGCAGAAACAGGACATATTACTGTAAACAGTGTGAAGTGATATTGGGGGGAGTGATGTGATTTTGTACGTTAAAACTGTTGTGATTGTGAAAGTTGAGGAAAAGGGGAAATAGTGATTCTACTAGGCAGTTATTTCACAGCTCTAAATCCTTTACTGCAGTGTGGGTATGAGGAAGGCCAAAACTGATTGGAGCAGTGATTTTGCTAAAACTTTTGATTTAGATCAGTTGAAGTTGTGTGATTAAGTAACTCTGTGAAAGAGCCTGTATACTTAAGTAGCATGAATTTTCTCACTACGTAGACAAGTAACTTCTTTGCTTTTGTTTTTTGAGTATTTCAATTGAGTCTGAAGTCCAGATCAGTAACTGTGGACCCAAAAAGGTCATACAAAATCATATTCATCCAAAAGTAGAAGGGAACAGGACACCAAAGCCCAAGATATACAGCCAGATGGGGTAGTTTAGTGGTTTGAGCATGGAGGTTTGGAACACCTGTTCTGTTTCTTGGGGTTTGAACTTAGTCAACTTAGCTCTCTGTCTTTCTAAGGCAGAGTTGCATGCAGTTTAATGGCTTTCTTGGATGAGCCTTCTAAAAATTAAGTGCATGTCTATTCTGCATGGACAGTAAAGATCCTGTGGTCATGTATCAGCATGGATTTGTTCCAGCTTTTTTTTCCCACCCAGAGTGACCCTTCCTCTGTTGCTGGGCACTTGCTGTCTGCTTTCCACCTCATAGGTGGCTGCATTTTTTGTGGGGTATGTATATAGCTTGTAACACTCTGGAATCCTTTGAGGTAGAAGGGTCTTTATACATGTAAAACAAATTGAGATTTAATTGTAACCCACTTCATCATTGGAATGGCTAAAATGTTATTGAAAACAGGGATTTGGAGTCAGCATGCCAAGCTGCTTGTGTGATACCAATAGATTTGATGCTGTTTAATGTAATGTAATCCCCTCTGGTATCTCACTGATCGATAGTGTTAGGAAGTGAGCTCTTCACCCTGGATCAGTGAGGAAGTGCTGACAAGACTGTCACAAGTTAAAATGTAATGTTGCTCAATATAGTTCTCTCCTGTTTTTGCAAATGTCTGGCTCCACCCTCACCCTGATATTTTTTTTAAAGTGCCATTCACATTGGTACACACACTGAATAGTTCTAATTGGCATAACAAGAATGAGAAGTGTTCAGTTCAGAGAAACCCAAAGTGCCTAACTTGGGACAAATGAAACATTTCCTTGTAAGTAAAAAAAGATGCAGAGCTAGACTTCTCATCCTCTTTAGCTTTAACATTTATCTAAATTCAGTTATAACTAACCAAATGTGACAGAATGGCTCCTATAACCAGCTTTACACAGTATTGTATCTGATTTTTTCATCTCCAGGTTAAAATCTTTCAAGATTATACTATTATGCTTGTTCGTCAGCAAACTCTTGTTACCTTTGTTAACACTGTAAATATCACACTGTTGATGTAATACATAAAACATGATTTAGGCACACATCTTTCAATGTGTACTAAACTCTCACATTGTCTGGCCTACGCTGTATTTCCAGGTCTTTATAGCCTGTTTGTGTCTGCATGGGATTTGTGATCTTTCCTGGTAACATTCTTTTCTTGGTCATATTAGTTTGTTTTCCCAATCTAGAAATAGCTCAACTTGCTCATCCTTTTTCCCCCGTGGTAACTGATTAATGATTACTCTTGCTTAGTCTTCCCTTGTGACCCTGGTAGAACCTTGTGGCTCTCAAACACTTCCTGTATTCACAGATCAAGTGAGGCTAAGCTTAAACACAGACACTGGTGCCCTGTTTGGGAGTAATAAGGATTCTAGTGGAATAACTGTAATCATGATTGGAAAGTCATTTCGTATTGTCAGCATCTGCATAGTTATGTTCTTCACGTTAATAGTAATGTCTTACTACCAAAAAGATGTGCCAATTACAAGGTGAATAATAAAACCCATCCAGTAAAGTATTGGGCTCATCTCATGCCACAGTCCCATGAGTCAATGTTTAGTGCCCACCAGTGTAGAGGAATGTTCAGAAGTAGCTGTGAAATATCCACACCCCTGAGCAACTTAGTTATACCAACCTTAAACCCTTGTAGGCTGCCCTATGTTAATAGGAGAGCTTCTCTTGTTGACATAGCTACTGCCTCTTGGGGAAGTGGATTAACTACCCAATCTGCATAGCAGTATCTTCACTTAAGTGCTACATCTGCATTTGTGCAGCTGCTCTGGTGCCGTGTTTTTGGTGAAGACCTACTCTGTTTGTCTAAAACATTGACTTCAGACATCTGTGCATGTTTCTACGCCTCAATGACTTGACAATGCACCTTATATGAGCTGTGGTAAATACTATGTAATTTCTGAATTACCGACTAAAGTGAAACACCATCTTTCATGGTGCAGTCCCTTAGCTTCTCTTGGGATGGTGCTGAAAGGTTCTCTTCCAGCAGCAGTTGGCATGGTATGCTGGAAAATGTTTCCCAAATGCATTGTAGGTGCTCTGAGGATCATCAGCTTTTGAGCAAGTGAGATTCCTCATCTGTTCACATCTGAGTGTAAATTAAACTAAATGTAATGCAGATTTTTTGGGGTGATTTTGACATCACTCAGCAGGATACTTTACTGCTCTTGTTAAAGATGACTGTTAGATTGAGTCTTGAGATAATGGCATATAGTGTTCACTTGTTGCTTTGATCTCTGTCAAAAGACTAACACTCAGTGAATTATACTGCCCTTATCCTTAGGTTGCTATCAGTGACTTTTTAAGGTTTTGCAATCAGTTGTATAGTATTATCTTAGACTTTTCCCAATTGATAAAATGTTTGTATGCATCACATTGATTACCTTTCTGATGGATTAAAATGGCAGTTATTTCACTGAATGCAGCACCATTACACAATAGTTTAGGCTAGGTAGTGAATTGAACTGTCTGATGGAAAGAACAGGGAATCTAGATAGTTTTCTGTTTAAATTTGACCATATTATGTAGGTTTACATCGCTGAACTCATAGCTCTTCTCTGGACATAAGTGACCTCTCCAATGCTAGAGTCCTGTAACACCACGTGGGGATATTGGCCAAGTAGTGAATCAAAGAAAAGAATGCTGGTTATAGAATCACCAGCACCAGGTAATGGCACTTGCTGTTCTGTACGCGTAGCTTCCACTATATATGGAAGGTCTCACAGATTCAGAGAAGATTAGACTCCCAGACTTTGCAAAGGGTGTGTTCTACTTATTCAGCATAGAATGCTTATGCTGATTTTAATATATTGTCTGACGTGCACCTTTTATATTTCAGCATATAAAACTGTATCAGGAGTTAATGGTCCACTGGTAATCTTGGATCAAGTTAAGGTAAAAATTATTCTAATGAAATCTTCTTTTGAGGGAGATGGTGTGGGAAAGCTGGCTTGTGATCTAGACACACATTTGAACAGTCTTTAGCTCTGCATTCCATGGGTTCTGTGATCTACTTTAAACACAAGATCTTGTTTATATTCCAAACACTTTGAGCTAAATGCCAAAACTTGCCGCACAGACTGCTTCAGGAAATTGGGACAGGCTGTCAGGCACCCTGGTTGGAAAGAATGTCCTGTGGCTGAAATGGAAAGGAGTATAATTCTGCAGCTATGCTGTTCATACTTCTACGTTTGAAGAGAAGTGGGGAAACGGATGCTACAGTTGAACAGTCTAAACTCTAATGCATATGCATTTTATCAAACTCAAATTTAATATTAATGATTCAAATCTTGTAAGGTACTCAGTGCATAGTATTGGATACATGAACAAGAGGAAACAATTTAAGATTTTTAGCATATGCTTATCAAATATTTGGGGGGAGTTAGAAGGGAAGGGGTATTTGTTTCATACGAGGGTTGCAGGGGTTATTGGTGTTTGTGGTAGACAAGCTACAATTTTCCCTTGCTAGAGTTCTTGGCTTCTCTTTAACGTGGATCTCTGTTGTGCCTGACTACTGGCATATGGGTTCAGATACTCAAGAGAACAGTTTCAGGCTGTCTTTAAACAAGTGTTTTTTTCCTCGCTGCTTGCTAAATCTGCCACTCAGATTAAGGAGCTCATCATAAAAACAGTTACATTTTTATCAGTAAACCTTAACTGCCTTGGCATTTCCCTTTGACTATGAATTGTGTAAAAGATACGGTAGCTTTTTGTCTCAAGATCTATTTAGTCTATTATGGATAATGTGGTAACTCTAATTTGTGGATTTTAACTTTTTCCCACTGTCTTACAGATTTTTTTTCTGCATTAGTTTCCTAGGTATGCAGAGATTGTCCACTTGACACTTCCTGATGGCACAAAGAGAAGTGGGCAGGTTTTAGAAGTCAGCGGCTCTAAAGCTGTAGTTCAGGTAAACTAGGGACAGAATGGTCCCATGAAGACTTTTCCTTAGTGGGCATCAGTTTGGGCTATGGCAAATCTAAAGTCCTTGTAACTTTCTTGAGTCAAAACTTAATATAAATGCAAAAAACACTTGAAAATAATTGGTGGGTGGATCTGAGTAACCTTCAGTTTTTGCTTTTGTTTAAACATTAAGGAAACTTCTGACCACAATAGGGTCTTGTAGACATAAGGCAAGAGTCCTCCTTCATCTTCTCCATGCAGCGTGTACTACTACAATGTAGATCCATTGCAGAGCTTCAGTGTATTTGAGACACATCTATGTGATGTTCTCAAAGCAGCTGTTAATAGTTACCACTGTAATCCTACTTAGCTGAAGAGCTTTATTGTGTAGGCAGCAGAAAATGATCTTAAATTTTAAAGGAGTGATCCCTGATAGCCACTGGCATTCTTGACTAACTACTTTTACAGGTCATGTGTAAAATATATTTTTATACAGTGTTGCTTTCTTAACATATCTGTACAAATGAACAATTTCTAAATGGTCTTGGAAATAATTCCTGTATTACACAGGTCCGTCTTGCTTTTGCTGCTTGTTGGTTAACCCATTGCTTGTTGTGTTAGAGATTCACTGACCCGTATATCTCCATCCCATCTGTTATAACTCTTTGCACAATGTCTTTATCTACCTACGCTAAAGGAACATGTATCCATTTCACCTGGTGTCTCTTCTGATATGTTGCAGGTATTTGAGGGAACTTCGGGTATTGACGCTAAGAAAACATCTTGTGAATTTACTGGGGATATTCTCCGAACCCCAGTATCTGAGGATATGCTTGGTATGCACTAGACCTTGCTCTTTGGATTGAACATATTTATTTTCATGTAATACTACTACAGATGGGAAAACAACTAGGTAACTACTGTCCTGTTCATATAATCATAATCTTGTTACTGTTTTTGTAGGCCGTGTATTTAATGGATCAGGAAAACCTATTGACAGAGGTCCCATTGTCTTGGCTGAAGATTACCTGGACATTATGGGTATGTGGTTTTTTAAAATCTGTTTTGGTTTCTGCTAGCATGAATTTTGCTTTCTGCTTTTGAATAATCTTAGTGACAGGCTTGTAACTGAATATATGAATGCTAATTGGCAGCATAAATGAAAACAGTGACTTGCTGAAGAGTATTTAGTACTTTACTGAGTAAATCACTAGTAATACTAGAGAAACAGAAGAAAGTGAGATGAGAGATGGCCTCTATGCATCCTCTCCCAAACCAGAAGGTTTGAGACAATTCAGTTAATCTGTCAATTGGCTGAAGCAGAGAGATCGGTGTGCTCTGAAGCTGCACAGAGATAAAATGAGTAGGCTTCCTTTCAGTTTGAACCTCTGGTTCAAAAACTATTCATGGTACCCATTTCTGGTAGGGAACAAGAGGCTGACTTTTGACTTGAATTCCAGTATGTACTCTACACAAAATGCAGTGACAAGCTACTTTTCAGAGGCCTCTGCAAATGAAACAATAGCCCTAAAATCATGCAGAAGGTGTACAAAGTACTGAATGCCTAGTAACTCATCAGAAAGTTGTTCATAAACTGTTAAGATGGGCCCACAGGGCAAGTGGTCTGTTTTTTCCTACAGTAATGCATGGCAGTTCTTAATTAGGGAGAGTGCTTTGGTTAAAGTGGTTTAATAGTGCTAACTATAATAGGCTTGTGGTAACCTTCCCCCAAAGATAAGAGGGTGTTAATTTCCTTCCAAGGAGTAGGATGACAGTATCCTGTCCTTTTTGTCCGCATGCATATAAAATGCCAAATTGATAAATGATCTCATGACCAATTAAAAAAAAATCAATGGACTAAGTTCAAACTAGGACCAGAAGTGTCTGGTGAACTAAAATGTTTGTGGTTCTAAATGCATTTTTATACCTTATTTTGAAACTTTGCCTTGAAACCTTTATTAATCTATGCATTGTTAAAGTTAGGTAAATAATGTGGTGGTTTCTCTGTGAAAATACAATAGGTCAACCAATCAATCCACAGTGTCGAATCTACCCAGAAGAGATGATTCAGACTGGCATTTCTGCAATAGATGGCATGAACAGCATTGCCAGAGGACAGAAAATTCCCATATTCTCTGCTGCTGGTTTGCCCCATAATGAGGTGGGTGCTTTAATGGAGCTCTGACAGCCTTGGGAAAAACTAGTTGCTGGAAACATTCAGTTCTGCAGTGCAAAGAACTTAAAATGAATGAGCTATGTGAGGTTACAAGTGGGGAGAGTCTAAGAATATTTGTGTGCGTAAAATATACACCAATTAACACAAAGCTTTAAAACAGAGTCCTGCTTTCTCAAGATGCTTCTTATCAAATATTGATTGGCCAGATACCACATAATCTTCCTTCTCTAGCACCAGTTTTCTGCTTTTTCTCTTGCTTTTGGCCGCAGGGCAAAGTTCTGGGAGACCATTTGTATTTAACTCAGGGAATAAATCACTTTTTGACATGGTTAATCTGTACAGTAGATAAACAAATGTGCAACTTACTACAATAGATTTATGCAGCTCCTTCTGCATTCCTCTCAGATTGCAGCTCAGATATGTCGCCAGGCTGGCTTAGTGAAGAAATCCAAAGATGTGATGGACTACAGTGAAGAGAACTTTGCCATTGTGTTTGCTGCTATGGGTGTAAGTACCACTATGCTTAGGTACATCGTAAAAGTGGTTTACTTCCAATACTTTGAGCACTAAGATGGAACAATCAATCCAGTTTGCTATATCACTGGAATTATGCAAACTTAATCATTTTTTAGAGTTGCTTGTCACATTTTAGGTCCGTCTATACTATGCTGTTGTAAAAGCAATAGTATTATCGAGGCTGATGAATCTACCTGGCTGTCTGATGGGAGAATGCCTCATGGGGTAGAATGGTATCTGTAAGAATAGGTGATTCCATTGTAATTGGAACAAGAGGAGAACATTTTAAAAGGTCCCAAGCACTGCATTTTTAAACACTTCGTTAACTGTGTAAGTTGCCCAGATTGTAACGCCTGCCACAATTGAAGGGGAAATTCTAATAGCAGGATATTCTGTTGCTGTCTGTAGCAAGCCATCCTACTGAGATGCCTTGCTACAGACACTGTTTCTTAACATAGGCATCTGTTTTGTAGTGTCATTGCATTGTTACATTCTCAGATTAGGTGGAGGCAGAATTGTTGTATTTTGATCTCCAAATTCTTCTTGGGACAGTGCTTACTAAAGAGCAGTATCAGTTACTTGAATGGTAGGATGACACTGCATATGCATCCAAGTTAGATCTCTCTGGAGTTGTGCAGAACATCTGACTGTCAGAGGATTGTTACATGTTCCTCCCTCCAGATTGACAGTTGTCTTCACCTGACTAGGGTTGGTCATGAGTAAGGCAAGATATCTCATCTCTACCCCTCCTGCCACACTTGGTCCTGAGCTCTGATTCCTTTATGATAATATATTGCGTTATGGATAGACTGTCCAATGTTATTCTTAGTCACAGGTTGACCGAAAGGATGGGCTGGTAGTATAGATATTAAAGGCTTGCACCAGCTCTGAACCAGTCTTTTAAATAACTTACTTTATAGAATGGGAATTTGGACAGTCTCCCTGTTTGCAAATGACTACTTAATATTGTGGTTTAGGTGAACATGGAAACGGCTCGGTTCTTCAAAACTGACTTTGAGGAAAATGGCTCCATGGACAACGTGTGCCTGTTCTTGAACTTGGCCAATGACCCAACGTAAGTAGGTAAAATGACTGTTTTTCCCAACCAGAAATGTGGAGAACTGGTGCACTGGAAAACATGTCACTATGGTGTCCAAAAGCTGCTGGAAATTGATTCTGAGACCCTTAGAATCATAGGGTTAGAAGGCACCACAAGGGTCATCTAGTCTAACCGCCTGCCAAGATGCAGGATTTGTCATGTCTAAACCATCCAAGACAGGTGCCTCTTCAGCCTTCTTTTGAAAGCCTCCAGGGAAGGAGCTTCCACAACCCCCGAGGCGTCGGTTCCATTTTCCTTAAAAGAAGCCACGTTACTGGCTTGTCAAATACCTTACGTTCGTGGCAGTAGGCTCAGATACTATAGACCTGGACACTAATTATGTGCATTCCAATTAGTATATGGAGTAGATTTCACAGGGCTCCTAACCTGTTTCCTCTCTTACTTTTGAGTTGTGCTGTTCAGTGTATGCAGTTGTAACCTCATAGTATTGGATGGTGTTGAACGTGCAATTCTGTCCTTTCAGCATTGAGCGTATTATCACACCTCGACTTGCTCTAACCACCGCTGAATTCTTGGCCTACCAGTGTGAGAAGCACGTACTGGTCATTCTGACAGACATGAGCTCCTATGCTGAAGCTCTACGAGAGGTACTTGTTCCTATGTAGCCGATAAATGTGTGTACGTGTTCGGCACCCTGCAAAAAGGCCTGAAATCGAATGGGAGCATAAAATGGATGAGTAATTTATTCAGCAAACCTCTTGCTGTTCTTCGGTCCCTTTTGAGAAAGATACCTAATCCATTTTAAAAAAGCTACTCTGTCAGGTTCCGTTATTCCTAACAAGTTAGTCTGTATCCGGGGATGGGTACTGCATGCAGCTGATGTTCCACGTTAAACCAGACACGTGTAAAGTGGGCTCTGACAGAAATAACAGCGCGCGGGAATCTCCCATTTCAAAACTAAGTTATCCAGTTGCTTATAGTTCTAGTGGGAAAACATGTAAAAATTGCTGACGTTTGCATGCAAGGTTAAGCTTCTGCATTTCTCAGGCTTCTGAAACTAGCCAGAACTGTCTCATAAAGCATTGCAAAATTGGCTTGTCTGCCTAGATATATAATTCATTTGTAGTGGAGATTGATTCAGTAGTTCCTTGTTAACCTTGCAGTCAATTTCTGATCAGCATTACAGGATCTCCGTTTTACACAGGGAATGATCTTCATGCCTGGCTTGTGGGTGTTCTCTTGTAGAGGATTTGAATAGCTGTGTTTTGGCACTACCATGTGGCCAGTCCTGTTAATCATCAATATAACTTTATTGGACGCCGTGGCGGACTTTGTGGTGGCTGTGCCTGAACTCTCAGTGATGAGCTTTGAGTAACTTTGCCTGAATTGCCTGCAGGTTTCAGCAGCTAGAGAGGAAGTGCCTGGCCGACGTGGCTTCCCTGGTTACATGTACACTGACTTGGCCACTATATATGAGCGAGCTGGGCGTGTGGAAGGCAGGAATGGCTCCATTACTCAGATTCCTATTCTTACCATGCCCAACGATGGTGAGTCCTGGCCACTGCTTTTCCCTGGGAATAAATCTGCTTTTCACATATGGGCATGTAAGATCACTTGTGTCATGTAGTTCTTGGATGTTTTAGCACTATTGCGGTGTGCATTCTGTGGGAGGGTATTGATTGAGGATAATCACATGGTGCCTGATTCATACCAGTCAGGAGGCTGGAGTTGCTAGTTTTAATCATAGAATCAGAGGACTGGAAGGGACATCAAGAGGTCTTCTAGTCCAGTCCCCTGCACTCACAGCAGAACCAAGCATTATCTAGACCATCCCTGACAAGTGTCTGTCCAACCTGCTCTTAATCTTCAATGACTGAGTTTCCACAATCATTAAGTTCCTTCCCCTTATTGGGTACTGGAGCTCCTTTAGACTTCGGATAAAGATCTGCAACCTCA
The DNA here is from genome assembly GCF_965152275.1 of Natator depressus. Lineage (NCBI taxonomy): Eukaryota > Metazoa > Chordata > Testudines > Cheloniidae > Natator > Natator depressus. The sequence goes on from NC_134259.1 coordinate 4,370,532, forward strand.
GTGTTGGCCAAGAAGAGAGAAGCTGAACCTTAACAATAAAATGTGTCCATCCTACTGTGCAACATATAACATCTTCTCAGAGGAATCAGATCTGTCATACAGCTGAGGTGCTCATCTGTGTGCAGCACTGCAGCTGTGTTGGTCCCAGGATATTCGAGACAAGGTGTGAGGCATCCACTTTGTGTCTCGTGCTCATTTATGGTTGGTTCAAATCCCATCTGGCTCAAGAGATGTATGTATTTCAAAGAGTTAGAAGTACTCTAATTTCAGCATCCTCCAGAACCAGTTGGAGAGAGAATGTATTAAGAGCATCGCCTCGCTTCAGAGCTTTGAAAAAAATATGCAGTGTAGCATCTTGCATACAAAATACTTTAGTTCTCTTCACTCTTGAGGTGTATGAAGTATCATTCCACATCAAATGGGCAGTGAGGCACAAAGGTGAGATGACTTTCCCTTTCAGTCTTTTGCATGGTAAAGCAACTGCATATGTTCAGGCAGTTGGGTAACTAGCAATTTCAAGATGACTTGCAGAACAAACAGCCTCTGTAATAATGCATTGCATTGTTTCTAGTAATAGAGTGTAATGGCAGTGCTGCCTAGGATTTTAGAATACCCCTTACATTGGTTTAACAAGCCTATTGGTGGCTTTTATCAAGTCCTTTGGTCCCTTTTCTTTGGATGTATTTCTACTTAGCTGAAGACTGCACTGCTCTGTTTTGTCATCCTCTGTTTTCTTATGTGCAGTATTTGAATTAGCTTCAAGGCATTTTAAAAGGCATTCTAATTACACTAGAATATTGTGGTATCTAAAGTAAAATATGCTGTTCAGACAGCTTTTATAAAGCTGACTCCTCAGTGTGGCATTGGCTGGAATTAATATAAAAAGCAGGGTCTGAAAACTTAACATAAAACCACTTCCTCTGCAGATATTACTCATCCCATCCCTGACTTGACTGGATACATTACTGAGGGGCAGATCTATGTGGATAGGCAGCTGCACAACAGACAGGTAGGTACCACACCTCTGAGCAATCTTACATGCAAAGTTCTTAAGAGTTAGTTTTAGCCTACATTCTTCTATTGGCTGGTTCTTCTGACAAAAGATGTTAGAGGAGGGACTTGTATAATACTGGTCTGGTTGAGGTTGCAGGTCCTCAGCATCTCTAGAAGTAGGCAGCCCTGGGGGAGAAGATGCCATAGACTGAAGACTGGAGGTCTAAAAGCAATTGTCTGTTTAATAGACCTGGGTGTCTGAATTACTTGTCATGTGTAAGCTGTCCACTCTGACTTCATTGCAGAGTAAACTTAGCAAGATAACAGGTTACAAAGATCCTCTTTGTAGGTTTACAAATCCGTTCCTTGCAAATCCACTCCTGAACTTGAGGGCCAGTCCAAAATGACCACTCCTCCTCAGACTTTCCAGGTTGTGCTATTTCTTTCTGTTCTCAGGAGAACTTTTATCTTCATGAGCTAGCTCTTGGGAAGCTACGTTTGTATCTGAATTAATACAGAGTTGCAGAAACCATAGTTAGGAATTTGTGGTGCTGGTACCTGCAAACTACCAACACTGAATACATGGAAGTGCTAGAAGCAGCAGATACCAGGCTACTGGCTTTTTGAACAGTGGAGTGAATGCCACCAACTTTCTCTCAAGTCTCTGTACTATGAACAGATTGTAGGGTACATGTAGGAAGAAAACTTTCATGTAACTAAGCAGTAATGTTGAGCTCCACATGCTTTTTTCAGTGCTATCCATTAACTTTCTTTTCTCCTCCCAAAGATTTACCCACCTATTAATGTGTTACCCTCCTTGTCTCGACTGATGAAGTCTGCTATTGGTGAGGGTATGACCAGGAAGGACCATTCAGATGTGTCCAACCAGCTGGTATGCATTACCCTTCTTATGTGGAATCTGTATTGAGCTGTACATACACCTTTGGTTCTTCCGTCGAGAACGCTGAAAAAGATCAGACATGGCTAGCCCTTTCAAATCTGAAGCTGCTTCCCTTTGATGCCTTAAAGCTGAGATTCTGCTGTAGTCCACTGATAAGAGCCCTTGTACAAATCTGTTTTATAAGTGACCCACTCCTCCCATTTGGTCTGCTGCTACAGTACTGGGCTTTTCAGTACTGGGCTTTGTGCACGAACCATAGATAGGCTGTTCATGTACCAATAAATAGTCTGTGGAGTTCTTTCCAGGCTCATTCTGCCAAATGCTGCTTTATTTTTCCACACCAACCACCCTGTTGACTGTATTTTGTGCAGTGTGTCGTCGTATCCAGCAAATGCTGTATGTACAGCTAGTCAACTTAAGTTTTTGTTCCTTAAGTAACTTACTCTAAAACCACTCTGGTCAGGTTCAGACACGGCACTGTAGTGTCTGAGCGATGTCTTGCTGTTTCTTGCTCCCCCATCCCTCAGCGCTCTTTAAAATCATAAAGACTCTGGAATAAAAGCCCCAAATTCTGTCCTCCTATCCACCCAGTACACTGTTGGTACTGTATTAAAAATCCACATAACTCCTTGTAACATTGGTCAAACGCCACATGATCTTGCTTTCTCCCCTGTTTTTCCCTTCCTTTCTAGTATGCCTGCTATGCTATTGGAAAGGATGTGCAAGCTATGAAGGCTGTAGTTGGTGAGGAAGCTCTTAGCTCAGATGATCTTCTTTATCTGGAGTTTCTGCAGAAGTTTGAAAGGAACTTCATAGCTCAGGGTAAGTATGTCTAAAGTATATGGGACATACTGTGCAAGGCACTCAAACCATGTTACACCTGGAGTGACCAGGTCTTGTCTTTGACATTGACCCTCTGGGCTGTTCCCATAATTTAGTCTCTTACCTCTTTAGGTCCTTATGAAAACCGCACTGTTTACGAGACCCTGGACGTTGGCTGGCAGCTTCTGCGAATCTTCCCCAAAGAGATGTTAAAAAGAATTCCTCAGAGCACCCTGGCAGAGTTCTACCCTCGAGACTCCACTGCAAAGCACTAGCCACAGCTTCATCTCTAGCTCTGTACTCTGTGAAAGGCTGTTTATTTTCCTCTTTCATGTGTTGGTGTTTACTTGTCACTCCTGTAATTAAAATCAAGAATAAGTGACATGTTGTGCCAGTGTTCCTGATGTGTTAAGCTGATTAAGAGTTTAAAATATCTTTCCAAAGCCTGGATCTTCAGTGGTTTTGGTAAAATTTCCTAAGGGGAAGAAGCTTCAAAGTCACCTATCTTTGTAGACGTATGTAACTGCAGTGACTATAATTGTCTTCTAGACTGACTTCCTTTAAATCATCTTAGGAGGGGGATTACCAGAAGCTGAACTTGGTCTCCAGTCCAGGAACAAATCTAACTCGTTATTTATGGGGAGCCAAGGAGCAATGGTAGCCCCCCTCTTTCCCAGAGCATCTGCCTTCAGCCTGATCACGTGCCACTGCTGTGCTGTTGTTTAGAACAGATGGCACTCTGTGCTGACCTGCTATTGTGATTGATGGACAGACGAGCAAGACGAAAGCTGGTTACATGGCAGTGTACATCTGAGTACCAGAACACAATTCACTGTTGGCTTTAATTAGAGCTGGGGGATCCTTGATCATTTTGCTGCTGTCCCCAGAGTTATACATATATGAAGTTGCAACATTTGCACAAAACAGTACTTTCCAAGTAGCACAGCAAGATTCCTACCTCTTCAGAGATCCAAAGCAGTAGGTCTCTATATGAGGATCATAGGTTTTGTCCTTATCTTGGACTAGGGAGTCAATCAACCTGTTTAACTGCCCCCTTGAAAAGTTAGAGAAGCAGGAAACTTACTCCAACCATTCCACTCCCTGAAATATAGAAGTCACAAATATGAAAAGTGGCTAAAGCCCAATGCTGTCCCAAATCATGCAAACATCTGATGGTACAACACTGTAGACTGTCCAAAGCTTCAAACTCTCCTCATTACAAAACTGAACTGTTATCCCATTATAGGAGACAACCCTATTATACCAGGTCCTCCAGATACAATTGTATGGGTAGTGTTGGGGGGCCCCCAATTAATTTTGTAGTTTAAAAGTCTTGTACTAAATGATGCAGAGGGACAGAAGGAAACTCTTGTTGGTATGTATGAAAGGATATTTTGAATTCTGTGTTAAATCATTCTCTGGATGACATTGGGCCTTAAACCATGTTTTAACTTTGGTTTAAATCACCCTTCCAAACATGGATTTGGCTAGCCCATTTAGATTGGGCCAAACAGTTAAGTGTTTCCAAAATAATCCTAACCCAGCCAGTATCTCCATGCTTGCAATTAGTTTAAATTGGGTTCAAAGCCCCCTGCAGAGAGGGTTTTAGAGTTCCTTATTTGTCTGCTTTCCATTTCCAGGCTAATCTGGTCAGTTTGTTATTTTGCCTATCCATGCATGAGTTGCAAACCGTGTTAGCACTTTCCTAGACAGGTGTTAAACTCAGAGGTGCAACATGGTTTAAACTGTGTCGAATACTGACTTCAGCTTGTCCCTGATGTTGCCCTGCAGCTCTGTCCTGTGCAGGTCTAACTTTGTTGTTTGGTCTCTGTAACTTGGGTGCAATAGCAATTTCTTTAGTGCATTCCATCTTAAAGTTGTGTCAATTCTATTTTTCTTGGGGAGGGAGGCATGGGAAGGTGTTAGCATGAGAATATTTTAATGTAGAAAATGTGATATCTGAATAAGTTAAATATGAAAAATAAATGTTGAAGAAATCAAGTCTCAGTGGCTCTATAGTGAAAAGTTTTGCTTGGGCTTTCCTGAGGCTGTCAAGTCATTTGGAATAGACAGCAGGCGCATCTCCCAATTCCAGTGAAACCATTTAGACACACCTCCGCTATGCTAAACCACAAACCTTGAGACCTACTGGTAAAATTGTAGCAAATCTTCCTCACGCTAGCAGGCAAATTTTACATGAGACATGATCCTGTAGTTTCCCCAACTACAGTTGTGGTGGTACTGGTGCACAAATAGGCATTGGCAAAAATTAGCGCTGCACCTAGAGGACGTTTATCCCTGGATTAAATCTTTAATTCTACAAACATGTAACCGTGGACACTGAAGCTTAGACAATTACCATGTCTAAGGTGTAGACTTAAGGCTAACTGTCCCCATCTCCCTGTGCTTGCCACTATTAGCTGTAGTGGCTCAGTGCTCACGTATCTAGCCATGAGCCCATCGTCCAGTTTCTGAAATACACTGGAAGCTTAGGAAGACTGAGGTCAGTTTTATTGTAAGCGGGAGAGTAATGGGAATAGGCAGACCCTGGTTTTATTCCTGGATCTTCCTATGTGACGATAAACAAATCTCTTCTGCTGCCCTTTCTTCAAAGGGGAATAAAAGTATACGGTCAATGAATTAGCTTCAGTTACCAACATTCATCGTGGCTTTTGAACTGATGATTGTGTTTATGAAAATGGAAAATATTACAGTAGTACAGAACTCCTGATAAGCATATATTACGGTGCTGGGTTCCTGACTACATCTAACTGGGGGGAAATGGCAGGAGTAGGGGGTAGCAACCACATAGCTTTCTTCCAAGGCCAGGATCACAACCAAACCTGTTTTGAAGAGGGGAAATTGCCTGGATCATCTTTGGTCTGTTCACAGGGCTGAGTGCTGGTCAATGACTATGGTTTGTTCATGGCTCTCCACTAATGCAATTGATGTCTCAGTCACTTCTCAGAATAAAGGTAGGACTGATACCAAAGTTCAGGATAAGCCTTTCCTTCAGATTTCATGCGTGAGCATTTTTTGAAGTCTCTACTTAAATTTGTAGGGCAGGTGCCTTCCGTTACCTGTCTACAGGGCTCTGCTGCTGTATTAACAAAAGTCAGAGGGTTGTGCTAGCAAATAAGCTAGTCTCTAGCCTTCTCCCCCAACAGATGGCAGGGTGGGTGAAACAGCAGGAGCTGCCTGTGCTCTGTCTCCCATCGTATTCCCATTGTTGCTGCTGCCAGTGGGGAAAATATAGGGAAGGCCATAGAGTGGAAGTGAGCTAGTGTTATGTGCCCCATAATTGGTACAAACCTGGCTCCAAACCCCACACTTTGGCACGTCACCAAAACAGTCTTGGCACTACAATGAGACAAGGTGCGTGAGGAAATCTCCAACTCTGCATAGCTCGAAAGCTTGTCTCTGACTAACAGCAGTTGGTCCAATAAAATACCTCACCCACCTTGTCTCTCTAATAGCGTGACCAACATGACTACAACACCACATACACAATTCACTGACTTTACCACATTACTGGAGTAGGCTATCCAAAAGTTGAATGTAATACAAGTCCTTACCATGTTCATCTGTGGCGTGAGTTCACAATGTGTCAGGGTCACTAGCATTAATGCTTTCTGCTGAAAGTCTGGTGGGTGATTGCAGAAAGTGACTCATCCTCCCTTTAGGCCAGTTATCTCATCCTGGCTAGGGTGATGTAGCCTGCAAAACAACATTAGCATTTGAATGGCCATAAACTCTGAGGCTTAATGCTTCAGCTAGGCAAAAGTTGAGTGAGTTGCTGTCTAGCTGAAGCCAGTTTTCAGGAAGGGTGGGATAGCATGGCACCAGCAACTCTGTGCATCACAACTGTTCGTTTGCGCCAGGAAAGCATGTAGTAGAAATACACTAAAGGAAAGGCACCGACTGACTGTAAAGCTTCAGAATAAGGGGGTTTCCATGGGCCCTACTCCAGAGCCCCAGGCTACTGCAACCGGGCCCTGATCTACGCAATTTTTGTGCCATAACTGTTGGGTGGGGGTGGGGTGTTTTTTTTAATACTGACATTGTTATACTGGTACAGCCCCTAAGGCGGAATATGATATACTGCCGGAAGTTTGTAGCGTTGTAGCCATGTTGTCCCAGGATTTGAGAGACACGGTGGGTGAGGTAATACCTTTTACTGGACCAATATCTGAGGCAAGCTTTTGAGCTCCTCTTCAGGTCTGCACTGGATCTCAAAAGCTTCTCTTTCACCAACAAAAGTTGGTCCAATAGAAGATTATTCCCTCGCCCACCTTTTGTCTCTGCTGCTTTGACCATTTTTATGGTGGTAAAATTGCTTCCACACTTTGTGTGTGTGTGTGTTGGGGGTGGGAAGGGAGGGTTATGTCACTTTATAGTTATAATGGTACCACTGTAAACATGGGTAAACATCCTCCCTGTAAAAAGACAAAAAGTAGGGGAATGTAGAAGGAAGAGAGCCTGAACCATAAGGCCTTGTTCACTTTTTAAGGGCTGTGCCCCCCTGCACTTCAGTTCACTTTTTAAGTGCCATGTCTGGAGTTTCCCCAACTTCTGTAGTGCTGCTGTGACAGCCATCTTCTCTAAACAAAGTTTCCTTTTGCTTGCGTGATAAAACCCAGGACTCACTGAGGTCTCCTCCTCCCTATCAAACAGCCATTCCATTTTGAAATTCGCTAGGTACAGGAATACAACAAGGCCTTGCAGCTGATGAAGGAGTTAGTTGATATTTTTAAAGTCACTTAAATGTTCAAACTAATTCTTGGAAAATATGTTTTTCCCTGGGCACAAGCCATTATCTCTAGGAAAATGGCATTTATAATTGCATTGCCAGTCTTGGATATATATCTTGACTTTTCCAGGCACTCTTTTAAGAGAGCAACATTCATTCATTCCCTGCTGTTCTCAAAAAGGGGGGAGAAGGAGTAGAAAAATGGAAGACAATATACATAGCAGAGAAGGGAGCCAAGAGCCAGCAGAAAGGCATTTCTGACTCAGTGGGTGACCTTGGTTAATTCCTATATGCCTCAGTTTCCCCATCTGTAAAATGCAAATGACACTCCCTTTTGAAAAGCATCTTGTGGACCTTTGATGGAAAGGGAGAAGGATGGTCTGGTAGTTGACGCACTGGCCTGCATCTAAGTCTGGAGTCAATCCCAGCTCTGCCACATATTTCCTGTACCCTGATATTGAGCCCCATAGAGCCAGGTGCTGTATATACACCTAGTAAGAGACAATCACTGTGCCAAAGCGTCTAAGTAGACAGGACAGACAAAGGGTGGGCAGAGAGGAAGTATTATTTTACAGAGGGGGAGTTGAAGCACAGAGAGATTAGGGCCTAGACCCTCAAAGGTATTTGCACTCCTAACTTCCATGGAGTTCAGTGAAAGGAGCCTAAATACCTTTGGAATCAGAGCCTTGCCCAAGAGCACGCAGGCAGCAGTATTGCCATCATCGATCGTTCAGCAAGTGTAAGGCAGGGTCCAAAAAATCCTGAGATGGAGACTGTTTTTTTGAAGCAGAACCAGGAACTGAACAGGAGCCTTCCAAGTTCTAGCGCAGGGCCACAATTCCCCTTAAAGGAAAGTCTTATGATTAAGGCACTTTGATAACTGCTTTAAATTATGGCAGCAGAGCGAACCCTCTGTCCAGCTAGGGGAGACTGGATTTGCCTGTGCCCTGGGGCTTGTTCTTGGTTTGGAAACATCAATTACAGAAGAGGGTCCAAAGTTCATAAGTGACCTCAGGCAAAAGAGATTTCAAACACTGGTCAGGCTGGGAGAAGGGATTCCTAAAGCCCTGCAGCAGCTGGGACAAAGGCCATGCAGACAGCCACAGAGCAGGAGTGTCTTGGAGCCAGGCACCTGCCCTTAAATCTCTGCAGAATTGTGAGGTTCGTTAAAAAAAAAAATAAAGAATCCCTGTGAACGTGAATGGGCTGGAATTAAGCGTGACTCAGAAGCCAATGTATTTGCTATAACTGAGGTGCTTGTCAATCAATCATTCTCACTTGCTTGGCGAAGGTTGCACGGGATCTATTTGTCAATGGGCTGCAATAGTTTCTCATTTGACAAGCCTTCTACCTCCTGATGAAAGGAGTTTCCTTTCGTCACTTAGCACCTTCCTTGTAAGGGGTGAGGAAGGAGCAGCAGTATCAGTGCCTTTAAAGCTCATTGCTGGCTGCTGATAGTCTTGGAGGTGCTAACTAATTGGTGTGGCTTCATCAATGAGAAAGCCCTGCTGATCTTGACAAGAAGCACAGACTTAATATAAGTGATCCAGAAGCAGGGGTGGGTGTCTTATGGGTTTAGTTAAGCAATGGCTTTCTCCAGGCACTCATGGACCAGTGTGAGGAGTATACTTTGCTGCCAGTGTACAAAAGGTTTGTTTTCTAAAGTATAACATCAATTTTTAGTGGTAGTCTCTTTGGTTAAATGACCTGCTCAGTCATAGTTCTCTAGGACTTTAACATGATAATGGGCTCCAAGCTAGTAACCTTAGAGCTCAATGAAAACTTCCTAAAACTTAACTTCTTTTTTTTTTTTAATTGCTGTCAGAACTCTGAACTTTGTTAAAAACACCCAACTTAAAGCTGCTGCTTCTTCTTTCCTCCAGTCCCTCTCCTGCGTTGCTATAACTTTCTTCTTGCTGAACAAAGCTACAGGCTAACATTTTCAAAAGTAGGTAGTGACTCTGGTTACCTCACTGAAGACACCTTTAATGCATATGTTGTGGTGGTGGGTGTCTTGCTGTGTGCATTTATTTTTTGGTGGGTGCCCAGCAATTTCTAAAAGTCAAGTGTTTTAAGGTGTCTGACTGGGTACCCAAAATAGTTAGTAGTTTCTGAAAAACTGGACTGTAGCTTAAATGAGATTAATGATCATGATTCTTTAACTTGCTACCTTCTGGTATAAGGCGTAAAGATAACTTCTTATATTCCTCTGCTACAGTGGTCTTGCCTTTCCTGCGTGTTGTCTTCCATTAGGCATGTGAAATCTGATTCCCATTAAGAAAAGGAGTACTAGTGGCACCTTAGAGACTAACCAATTAACTCTAGTACTGGGCTCTTCTTAACAAGAGATCTGGCTGTATCCATATCTGTGGAAGTGTGTGTGGGGAAACTGTTACTATCTCTCCTTTTTAGATGGTTTATTAGAGCCTCAGAAGAAGCAGCAGTCTCCACTGTGTGTGTCTGATGGCCCTGAGTGTCCAGAGGATGGGGTGGTAAGGCTCAAAATAACCCCTTCTAGCCATGTGTAATAGCTCTTGGGGCAGTTGCAGACTATTTTAGACTGAGTGCATTTGCTTAGACTAGCCACTTAACAACACTGAAGCAGCCTGTGTAATGACTGGAAGAGCTCTTGTGAATTCATATAAATCTGAGGGGCTTAAGCCTGCCTTAGACACATGGGTTCCCCAGTGCCTGTTAGCTACTGTGCTGGGTACCCACATTCAGCTTTGAAAACCTGTTCTCTGTCAGATGGAATGCCTCCTCTTGAGTTGGTGAGTGTAGAAGAATCTATAGTACTGCAAAGTAGGGTGACCATATAGCAAGTGTGAAAAATCGGGACAGAGAGTGGGGGGTAATAAGAGCCTATATAAGAAAAAGCCCCAAATATTGGGACTGTCCCTATAAAATCTGGACATCTGGTCACCCTACTGCAGAAACTCTCCCAAAACTAACTTTTCTGTAGCAGACACCAGAGTTTTCACCTGATGTGAAAACAAACTGTAACTAGCCCCAGGCTTAGGTAGTGAATTATGACAATTCACATTCAATTCCTGTACACATTCAATTCAATTCACATACAATTAACTGTAGTAAAGATTGCTCACTCTAAACAATGAGATTCATATTTGCTGTATGCTTGGTCAAGTGCTGTTCCTTGATTGTTGTCTAGCCCTCAGTGTGGACAGTTTCCTTTTGTACTTGAGAAAGGAAGCTTCTTATCTCCAATTTGTTGCCAAATTGCTTTGCTCTGGCTGAAATATTCTGGGGTGAGGTGTGCGGGGAAACAAGGGGAACTTAAGTGCCCATGTTGGGAGGAGATTTTGATTGATCTCTGTGGTTAAGACTGACTGGAACCTCTGAGACTTGGACCCTATTTCTAGCTATGCCACAGATCCCCTGTTTGACCTTGGACAAATCACTTAATCCCTCTTCTGTTTTACAGAAGAGGGGAAACTTTATTTCTCTGTCAGATGGGTATTCTGAGGATAGCATTAATTTCAATTCAATGAGCCCATTGGCATGACAAGCTGAGTTTTGCCAGAAGATAACAGAACTAACTAGGTAGTAAGCCAGCTACCTCAGAAATATCTCCAGATGGCTTGATACCCAAAGGAGGGTGGAAGTCTTAAGATCTGTTGCAATCCCAAAAGGTGGGAGGTGGTGGTGAGCAACCTTCATGCTGGAGATATTACTTGACAATAGTAAGTGCTATAGCTATTAATAAAATGTGAAATAGCCATTCAGTCTGGAGTCTAGGAAAGCCCCTTCAGCATAATCAGCCAACACAATGCTCACCTGGAAAGGCTGTGTCAGGTCTGAACCACAAGATCCACACAAACTTCAAATTTCAGAGTAACAGCCGTTATTCGCAAAAAGAAAAGGAGTCCTTGTGGCACCTTACAGACTAACGAATTTATTTGAGCCATAAGCTTTCGTGAGCATCCGATGAAGTGAGCTGTAGCTCACAAAAGCTTATGCTCAAATAAATTGTTTAGTCTCTAAGGTGCCACAAGTCCTCCTTTTCTTTTTACAAACTTCAAAGTGAATCCTAAACACAGTGACAAACCAATACAACCACTAAGGGGCAGTATTAGTCCATGGTTTGGCCTGATTCACCCATATACCTTGAGTTGTTACTTAAGGCTTGTCTAATTGAGAAAGTCGTAGTGGCTTAACATCAGTATGTGTGTTGGTTTTTAAGTAGACTTAAACTGGTGCAAAAGTGGACGTAAGTAGACTTAAACTGGTGCGGATGTTTTGGGTTTAAACTAGACTTTTATTTCCCTTTAGCTGAGGCAAATTAAAAACCTGCGGATACAGACTAACACGGCTGCTACTCTGAAACCTGAATTCTGAGTGTCTACCCAGAAGCCTACCCTGGCTTAATTTAAATTGGTTTTTAAAACAGATTAAGATAAACCAGTGCAACTCTTCCTGTGCACACAAGGCCTTGATCCTAATTTGATTTGGTAACAGGAGTCTTGTACTCATGTCACAGTTGCATCAAATAGGCTGAGGTTTTTAGTTTCATCCCTTTCTTTACATCTTCTCTGGCTGATGACTGACAACAGAAAATTGTCACTAGCAAAAAGAAAAGGAGTATTTGTGGCACCTTAGAGACTAACCAATTTATTTGAGCATAAGCTTTCGTGAGCTACAGCTCACTTCATCGGATGCATACTGTATGTATCCGATGAAGTGAGCTGTAGCTCACGAAAGCTTATGCTCAAATAAATTGGTTAGTCTCTAAGGTGCCACAAAGTGCTCCTTTTCTTTTTGCGAATACAGACTAACAGGGCTGTAACTCTGAAACCTGTCACTAGCAAGTGGGGTGGGGACTACATAACTGCTTGCTTCAGTGAGGTGTTAACATCAAAGCCTTACCAGTGTCCTTTTAAATGCAAAAATCATCAGGTTGATGTTAAAACAAACACTTTGCAGTCCCTGATCTCCCCTCCTCCTTTTGTTCTAGGCTAGGCTCTTTGGTTAATGATCCTCCAAACCGATACTGCAGGGATGGGATCTCTGTATTTTTGGATTTTCTAGAGGTACAAAATGGCCTTGGCTGTGAAAAAGAGCAGGGTGTTTTCTCTGTCCTCTGAAGTCTTGAATTTTTTCCAGTTAGGACCCTTTTCATACTCTGATCTGATGGATACTGTCTGTATTTAGCCATGACTATGCAGGGATTCTATTTCCTGAGACTGCTATTCACTAGTGTAAATGTTCCATAATCCAGGCTATGCTACAAAGTATCCCGCCTTCTGGCACACACGCTATTATAGCAATTGTAGCTTCCCAAGATGGTTAAGTCCACCTTGCTGGGTAGCTGGGATTGAATCTAGTGCATGGGAGACAGTAGTATAGCCTGGAGGACTGAGTGCTGGACTGGGAGTCAGGAGACTTGGTCCTGGCTCTGCCATTGACCAGCTTGACTTTGAGCAAGTCACTTCCCACCCCTCTGTTTCCCCATCTGTCAAATGGGGATTGTGATATATGCCTCGCCTTGAGATGTGGTGGTGGTGGGCACTATATTGGATGGGTATTACATTATTTCTGTTGTGCAAATACAACCAGCTTTCACCGCCACGCCCTACATTACACACCAGGGAAAAAGTCCATGGAAGCTTTAGGTTGGATGCTAAAATGCTGGGCTGGGGGTCAGGAGACCTAGATCTGACGCCCATCTCTGTCACTGGCCTGCTTTGTGACCTTGGGTAAGTCTCTTCTCCTCTAGGGTAAGCAGACAGCAAGTGTGAGAAATCGGGACCGGGGTGGAGGGGTAATAGGCACCTATATAAGACAAAGCTCCAAATATCAGGCCCTATGAAATCAGGACATTTGGTCACCCTATTCCCCTCCCATCCTGTGTCTAGCTTGTCTACTTAGATTGTAGGCTCTTCAGGGCTGGGGCTTCTCTTGCTGTATAGCTGGTCTTGTCTAAATACAGTTACCCAGGTTTAACTCTGATTTTAATTAGACTGGAGCCTGATCTCCCTTGTTACAAGCTAAACCAACAGAATGAGTTTGAATCAGCAAATGTACCGATCTAAGCTAATGCCTTGTCTTTTTTTCAGACTGGTTCTATTGCATTGGTCTAACTAAATCTGTACACAATAACACTAGTTCTAATGGAACAACTCTGTAGGTCAGGCCTCTGTAAAACAGTTTGCACAATGGGACTTGGGGGGTGCTTTCAGGAGCTATGGTCATACAAATAAACTCTTTGCCAGGCTCCACTCCAGACTAGTGTGAGTCCCCAGCATGACAGTCCTCTTCCTCCTGCCCAGGCAGAGCCTCAGAGCAGAGAAACACCAAATCAAAATGCTGAACGACTTTATCTCCAGCGCATTCATGGTAAGCTCAGTTCCACGTGGGGGGAGGGGGGGGGTGAAGCGCAGGCTTGGAGCATGTCCTGCAGGAAACTCTTCCTGTGTGCAAGCGTTCCAGTCTTCTGCAGTGACTTGAGTGCTAGTACTGGCCTGAATGCCCCATGGCTCCGCAACGGGGCATGTGGCACTATACAAGGTAGCATCTTTCTGTGACGTGAAGACAAGGCACTGACCACTTTGCTAGTGTCTTGGCCCAACTAGATAACTCTACTTAAATCTCCCCCTGCAGTGTGAGAGGTAGTAATCCTCACTTCCTGACTAACACTGCTGCTGTGATATAAACAGCTGCCATGTTCTGTTCTAGAGGGGGCAGAATTTCATTGCATGCTGGAGTGTACAATCAAAAGTAAGTAAGCCCATTAATGGAGAGTGCTGGGGAAATGTGGACAGTGTCTTCAGTGACTTGGCATCTTTCAATTCAGAGCTCGAGGAGGAACTGAAATGTTCTCAGTCGTGGACCAGACAGCTGTCCTGCTGCGTGAATGAGCTGGAGCGCCTCATGTGCCCAGAGGTAGGCAGACACTCAATGGCTCTCATGGGAGCATTGAGGAGGTCTGGATTCTGGTGACTGATCTACTTTCTCCCGGACCCCCTCGCACTGTGCAGGTGGAACGGCGTAGCTCTGTCCAGCCCAGCCTGGGTGAGAAGCTGCAGTTGCACCTGGAGCACTCGCTACTGGAGAAGCAGGAGCTGGAGTGCAGAGCTCCGAGGGCTGAGGAGAACATCCAGGACCTCAAACGGGAGAGTAAGGACCCTGTGTGTGATACAGGGGAGGTGTAGGGATGTGTGCAGCTCTCTGCACCACGTGTATGGCTGATTCCAGGCTCTGAGCAATACTCCCTTGTGGGAAAGGAGGCTAGGATGTGGCCAGGAACAAAAGCTACTCAAAACTTGCTGTCCATCTGGGGGTGGAAGCAGGGAGACAGCCCTCACCATCCCAAACACCTATACATGGAAGCTCAAAGCATTTCAGAGATGGGTGAATCTCCCCCTCTTCTTACACACCTGGGAGGCAAGTCAAGGGACTTGTATCCAGGGTACTTAACTGTCATGCCCTTGGTGTAACCACTGTCCAGCGTTGTCATGTGCTGATGCCAACATTGACACTAAATGGAATAATGTCTCTTTCCCTCTCCCCCTCTGTAGTTGCTGTTCTGCAGAAGCGCCTGCAGGCCGAGTGTCCCTCTCCAACCACCCTAGCTCTATTGGCTACTGCTCCTCAGTCTCTTCCACCCTCCCCTGCAACTTTCTTCCATCAGGTAAGACGTGTGGCAACTCTCTCATTATTATGAAGGGATGGGTATAGATGGGCAACTCTACAACAAACTCAAACCCTAGAGATAAACTAGGCTGTGGGGCTGGGATGACTAAACAGGTGTCAGGAGTAACAGGGGAACTCCAAATTGCACCTTACAACCAGGCTTCAGCCCTACAACTCTGCAAAGAACTGACTCTTTGGATTTGCCAGTGAACTGAAAAGTTGGTTTTGAGTTGAACCAAAACTTTGAGCTAATTTAAAACACTGAACTTTGTTCTGCAATGTTTGAGTTTTTTGACTTCTGCCATCTTTAAACTCCTCTGATAAAATAGAGTTCTGAAACAGTCACTCAAAACTGAAAAACAAACACTTAGATTTTTTTTTCCAGAACCTTGTGGTGGTTTTGCTTAAGAAGAAGAAGAGAAAATTCTAAATTCTGTCAGTGTTGCAAAATCTGAATTATTCCACTTGGAAAAAGGACATATTTTGCCAAACTCTATTCAGGTCCCTTGTGTAGCTGGTAATGTTGGGACTTGAGACGTCCCCATCCTGGCTGGATCACTGCCTTGGGGGTGCTAACGTAGTCACAGTCCAGGGTTCCTAAGCCCTCTTGGGGAAGGGTATTGTGCCATCTGGGCTCTATCAGCATTGCAAGATGTTCCCTAACTAATGCTCGTGACTTCAAAAGCAGAACAGGCTTTTTCATGATGTACCACCCTCAGACCTTGCTCTGGTGAGGGGGAAATAGCTTCCTTCAAGAACTCCTAGGCCTACTGTGGGAGTACAGCCAAGAGGAATTCTGGTTGGGACTATAATGACCACCCTGGCAATGCCACTCGCTCGTGGCCTTAAGACTTCTAGGGGCACAACCCATGGTTCTAGTGCTGCAGGAGGCTGAGCTGCTCCATGAATTCTCTAACAGTTGTGGGGGAGAGAGACTCTTTCCTCTTCTGGGTGCCCAGGGTGGGGGGATTGTCCTGCAATGTGTGGTCACAGACTAGCACCACTCAAGTGGTCCCAATCACAACTGGTAAGTGCTGCTCACCCCACTGGACCCACCAGCTCCAGGTAGAAACGCCATCGTTCTTGGCTGGAGTATGCCTGTCAAGTTAGGAGTAACACTCGCGCTAACTCTGCAGTGAAGATAAATCCAGAAAGGGAGATTTGGGAGTTAGGACACTTAGAGACATCTGGTCATTCCTGTGAGCACTCAGCTGTGGTGCAGTGGCATGAGCTATATGTGTAGCGGCAGTGCTCAGATGGTTGTGGTACCGGATTTGGTTGTGGGATGAAGGTGGCTTTAAAAGCAACAGGGCTGCGAAGTTGAGAGATCAGATCCTGCTGTATAATTGCATACCTGCTGGACAGGTTCCATCTCCCCTCCTTCAGACCCTCCTGGGTCTGGCCTTTACCTTTCATTCACCAAAGATCTGAGTTAATCTTTTTTTCCTGGTAGCAGCAGCTACTCAGCGGTTGGCCCTGGCCGAAGGTGGTGCTAACGACTCTGCATCACTGGAATACCTCTACCCTGGCAGAGACCTGAGCTCTGAGCCAGCACACAGAGGGATCTAGAAATAGCTTTTCCCCTTGCCGCCTCCACCATCTGCCATGACGGTGCTGTAGCACTGCTCCCATGCTGCATTGCTGCTGGACCCATATGGGATGACAGTGGGAGGGGAACTGTGGATGAGGGGCTCAGACATGACACAGTTGCTTTTCTTTCTTTCTCTCTCTCTCTCTCTCCAGACTCCTCCTCCTCTAAAATGCACAAGAAGTCAGCAGTGAAGCCAGCTGCACAGACTCCACCGAAGAAGGGACCTGCCCCCTGGGGTATGTGTGGCACCAGCCTGTGCTAGCTCGCACCAGCTAGGGCATCGGGGCTGGGGGGAGGAGACTTTGTCAGCGCTACGTGTAACTATCCTGAATCTGAATCGGGCACACATGGCCTGGCCCAAGTGAACAAACCTACCCTGTCTCCCTCCTGGGAGGGAAGGATGAAATGGCGTCACCAAAACTGGATTGGAGGTGCTGTGGGAAGCAGCTCTGACCCCTGTACTCTGGTCCTTACCTCCCTGAATTGGAGGCTACACTTTCCCTGAGCCACCTTCCAAGAGAGCTCTCCAAGGCTCATGTCGAACTGCACCTTTTCATCCTGCAGATGAACATGCCTTGTCCAAGCAGAACAGCATGAAGGAAGTGCTGGATACAATCCGCCGTGGGGTCTCCCTGAGACCGATGCACATGTCCAGAGAAGTAAGGGCTGGAGCAACCTTAGTTGTAGCACCCTAGGGTACTTAACTGCTGCATTCTAGACAGACCTTACCAGGGAAATGGTGCCATTTAACAGGTCTGTTAAGGGATTTCCTGAAGATGCTGATTTGCTAAATGAGGACAAAGCAGTAAGATTGGAGGGTGTTAAGGGAAGGAGATCCCTGGGTGAAGGGAGGTAACTAAATCTCCCAGCTAGCTGCAGTAACTGGTAGTGATTGTGCCTGGCACTGAACTCTCCCTGATCGGTTTTCCTCCTCTTCCAAAGGGCAGGATGTTCCAAGTGGAAGAGGCTGCATCTTCAGAATATGAGCAGGAGAAGCCCTTGGTCAAGAAAGGGAGCAAAAACTGCTCTGAAACAGGTATGAACAACAGGATGTGAATGGCCAAAAGCAAGTCTGAGGCACAGATCCCAGTGGAGAACACATGAACAATGGCTAAGGCATCCCACTGTCCATGTCTGAAGCAGATATTAAGAACCTTTTTGTTTCTGCTTGCAGATGGCCCTCTGGATTCCTCGAGCAACATGCCCACTTCAAGCCAGACTCTTCAACCCCTTGAGAGCCGCCTCGTAGTCTCTAGCTGTGGGACTTCTAGTGGTGTCTGTGCTTCCCAGGCTTACAGAGAGGACGACAGCGGCCCACAGAGGTAAACCAAAAGCTTGCATGGCAACGAAGTGCTCATGAGTTACCTGTAGCTGCTAATGTGGATGGAATTTAACTTGCTGGATGCTTTCCTTGCAACCACAGCCAGCTTCTAGAATGCTGAGCTCAGTGTATCTAGCAGGAGGTGAGTTGCTCTCAGGAAGAGTGAAGTGGCCTCCTGTAATGCCTGCTGTTCTATCTCTGTGCACACGTCGGTCCTGCACCCACTGTCCTTTTCCAGTTCCTCCAAAGGGTGAGCTTGGACCCTTTCCTGGCTAGCTCTAGCTGCTGAATCTCTAGCAACTTGGCTATCTGTAGGTGAGCACTCTTCTTAAAGACTAGAACTAGCCTACCATTGTGCAGTGTGGTATGTTCCTGCTGTAGGTTTCTCCTTGAACAAAATTAAAAGCAACCATGGTATCTGCAAGAAAAGGGCCATAGGATGGATGGGGGCTAGAAGATTGGAGCTGACTAAAAAGATGATGACCCTATTTTGCAGGAGATCTTTCCATAATGTTTAAGCTGTAGCACTTTCTTCCAGTCTTCACCCATTCCAGAATTCTTTTGGCCAGCTCTGAGAACCTTCTCTGGGGTATGAAACCCCACTGTCTTTTGAAGGTGTTAGGATTGGAAGGGCTGGTGGCCTCTACAGATGTCTAGAGTTCGTGACCTGAGACCAGGGTCCTGTTACTGGGCATGGACAGATATACAGGAAGAGATGGTCCCTGCCTCAAAAAGCTGGCAACTTAAATAGTACTTCCCTTCTCGCCTTTCTTTCAATCGATCTCCATTGCACAGATGGAGGTTGGAAGACTACAAGGAGTTTGGCAGAATTGGGAATAAATCCAAATCTCTAGTCCGGGTGCCTTAACTATAGCCTACCCTTCTGCTCCAAAAATGAATTCAACTGGCTGGCTTCTTGTGTCTCCAACTGCTTACGGGGAGACTTTCCAAGGCCCACGTGGGAGCTGGGCACCTTAACTGCCCTTTGTGCCTCTAAATCTCTCTCCCTGGTGACCCTCTTCTGTCTTGCATGCTTAGTGAAGTTCCCAATCAATCCCCAAAGCTGTCTGGGAACAGCAGACTGAAATGCCACACCTAGCAGGGCCCAACAGGGGACTCAAAGGTGCAGGAGCACCTGCAGGATTGTCAGCTAAAATCTCAACATTGGGAGATTTTTCTCTCATCTGGTTCAATGCTTCCACCTAACACCATAGAACCATCCTCCCCTCTCAAACTGGCATATTACAGAACTGATATGAGCCCTGTGTTGAACTCTAGGGAAAGGGAAGATCCCTGCAGAAGCTCTGAAGATGACGCAAGGAGCGCTACTAGTCCCCTTCCAGCAATCACCCTGCTAGAGGAAGGGGACAACCTTGAGGAGATCCCTTGTGGCTCTCTGACTAGCCTGGAATTGGGCACTACTGCTCAAATCCCAAAGGACTCTGAAGCAACTGACTGCAGTGGGTCTCCAAGTAGCAAGAACCCACTGGTTGTGGGGAAAGAGAACATGAAGGATGAAAGAGAGGCAGAAACTGTAGCAGCAGGTGAGATGTGTGAGGGGGAGCTGAGTGCATGCCCAGCAAGTGAGGTGGCCCAGCCTCTTGGCTTTGGTGATCAGGGTTCTGGGGAGACTAATCACTACTCAGAGTGTGGTGCTCTGAAGACTGACCTTGCCAGCTGCAAACATCTGTCTTTAGCACCCCTTGATGCCTCTTACCCATCAGAAACCAGCTCTTCTGTGGAAGATCTGCTTGTCAGGGGCACAGGTCAGAACATAAACTCCATATCTGCCTCCTGCATGGACGATGCCATGGTTTTGAAATCAAATGCCAGCCAAGCCCTGTTTGCTGAGCCGACTACTAGAGACCTGGGTCTTCCAGGAGCCACAGAGAAGCCGCCACCTCTGTGCCCTGTTGCCACTGAGATAGAAACAAAGATGGTTCTAGAGGGTGGAGACCTTGGTGAGGGAGAGAAGATGCCTCCAGCTAGTTCCATTGGGCCTCTGGTGAGGAGCTTGCCTGCAGGGGCAGAAATGAAGCTGGAGGGAGGAGTTGGGATGAATTTTTCCAGGGACCAAAGCCCCCTAAAGGATAGCCCAGCTATTGCTACAACTGCCCTCCCACTGCCAGGAGCAATAGAGCCTCCCGTGCCTGCTGGCTTTGAGGAGGCACCCTCAGCAGCTCTGCCAGATCTGTTCATGGAGGCTGGCCCTGCTGACTCCTCTGACTCCAAGCAGACCAACCCTGTGCTCTTGAACCCTCTTTGTAGGACTGCAATAAAAATGCACCAAGAGCAGCTCCAAGAAACAGCAGCTCAGGCTGGTTCTAAGACCTACTAGGGGGTGTGTGGGGGGGGGTGGAGTGGGAGGGTGTTAACTATCTAGTACAAACAGCGAGCAAGAAGTGGTGCAGAACTTGATAAGGACATGACTGTCTGTTAGAATCTTGTTCTCTGTAGTAGTTACTTGACTTTTCCTACTAAATATTTAGACTTAACTTTTTTAACAAACTTTAAAAAAAACACACACCCTAATAATGACCTGACCAGAAAGGCATGCAATGTGGGGGAGCCCTTTGCCAGCTTGTGGACACTTATGGGTGGATCTAAATGAATGGGCACAGCGTGCAGTCTGGGGGAAGAAAGGGTTCACTGGCACTGGTCTCAACACTTTTAGCTTGTATGGCATCCACTGAGGCGCTAATTGGTCAAATGCTGCTTACCCCAGTGTTCTGAGGTTCCTCAGGCCTTGTTGGGGGTGAATGAAGTTGGGGGCTGGTGGACTCAGTCCTTCTTGCCAAGTTTTTAACTCTAACTTTTCTGGTTATGAAATACCCTGTGTCTGTGCCATACGCATGCTCTGCAGTGCACTGGGCAAACCTTTCTCGGACTCCAGAATAAAATCAGTTTTACTTATGACTCAAACTTTTCATGTCTCTGTCCCCTGCTGCTTGCAGGTACCGGGTTGGGTCTGATGCTATCCTAGTAATGACCACAGTATGGTGCTCTTGTCTCAAATGCTGGATAGCGCTAATTCTGTGGTGCTATGTAATAGCCCCTGGAATTTCTAGGCAAGGCTGAGCTTGTGGACTGCAAGTGAATCTGCTCCAAAAGCTGCAGCAAGCAGACACTGAATACTAACCTTAATAAATAAAGGCTACTGGGGCTCAAGGAAAGAGGGCGCTTCCCCTAACAGACTCAAATCTTCCCTACAACTACTGCTTTTTATCTGAAGGAAGCCCAGATCGGCCTGGCAGTAGCTTATTCTCTGGGCTGTTCAGTTCTTGGCATCTGAGGACGGGCTTAGCACTCAAGTGCTGATGGAATCTGGGGTGGATAGGTAAAGAGCAGTCACTTGCATACACAGAAAAACTAATTTGTAGTAGCTGAAGGCCCTGGAGTTCTGGAAGGAGCCTGGTTGTGCTAGGTGCTGTATGTACATCTTGTAAAGGCCATTTAGTGTCTGAGCTGGTCACAGAACCCTGATCTCCTCCACTGGCCCATACTGCCTTGCCCAAAACTTAGGGAAGGGGGAATCTTCTTCCCCATCAGGCTATTACTTCAGCATAAGCTGGCTGGAAGCTGGAAGTTTGCTTGAGTAAATCAAGCTCTACTCTTGCAGGGTGACAGCTGATCATCCTGCCTGCTGTAGAGACTAGTCAGGGGTTCTGGAGTGAGACTAATCCTTGCCTGCCATGGACAGGAAGGTTAGTCCTGTGTCTTCAAATCAGCCCTGTGCACCTCTCTGCTCCTCCATGTCCCAGACCTGATGCACTAATCCTCTGCCCTAGCAGGTTCCTCTTTACATAAGAACAGACCTACTGGATCAGACCAAAGGTCCATCTAGCCCAGTATCCTGTCTTCTGACTGTGGCCAATGCCAGGTGCCCCAGAGGGAATGAACAGAAGAGGTAATCAAGTGATCCATCCCTTGGAGCCTATTCCCAGCTTCTGTGCTCTTCCCCTTCCTTCTCCTCCCCCTCCCACTTTCATTACATTCCTCAGAAGCTTCCAGCTTGACTCAAAGATTTGTTTGGTGAGGGGATTCCTGCAGCGTTTGCTGAGTGAGGACATGTGCTTAACAACAAATGCTGGATTAATGCACTGACTCTACACTTGGATAGGCAAGGTGAGGGAGGTATCTTATTGAACCAACTTTTGAGCTTACTAGACAGTCATTTGAGCAGTCACTGCTCAAGAGGGTTAGAAACATGAGTAAGAAATAAGATGTAACGGGGCACCCAAAAAGCAAACACTGTGTGTAAAAACATTTGTGGGAGGGTGATGCTTTGAATGAAGCCCAACAGCTGTAGCTATGCCAACTTTTAATTGTAGACCAAACTCTTGCCTCATTAGGATCCTAGTGTCCTGTGTTCTGTTGTAGCCAGGGGACCAGAGATGATTCCATTTAGTTTGTCTGTCTGGGCACACCCCAGTGGGCACAAGGTGCTGGATACCAAGAAAATACCAGGGTTCTGTGGCTTAAAATGAAACTCGGTCGATCTTCGCATGCAGCAGTGTGTTAGCAATGTTAGGAAGCACACAGGAGCGGTGGAAGGAGGATAAACGTGAATGAGGAGTAATGGACTGAAATGCAACAAAGGAGGCGGAGAGCCTGGAACACACTGGGACAGGGTGCAGTCTGTGCTCATTGACCTTAGGAGCCTGAGCCTTGGTGTTTGATATTTAAAACTGGAACTGCAATACATGCTGTCACGAACCCTCCTGCCTTGCCACTGAGATAAGAGGTCTCTGCTAGTAGCCTAGTACGGTCCTTGTCATATAGTGGGGAGTAGCCCTACGATAGCAATAGGCATAGCTGCATGGGTGCAGGCAGGGGCAAATTGGTTAGCATTAACAGAGCCCATTACTCTGAGTGCCCTTTACAACGCTGCAGGCAGGGGTTGCTGAATGGGGGTGATTTTAGAATATAGATGAGGCCTAACACTTGTGTCAATGGGACAAGAGAGGCAAAGTACAGCCCCAGAGGTGGTTTGAGGTGGAGCTGGCCCAGCCGAACAGGGCTTGTCTACACTAGAAAATTAATCGTGTTCAAAACCACATTAACTAACCTGATAAACATAGGTTAAACACTAACCTTACTATGTAGAGAGGGGTGGGTGGGTTTAACTGCCAGCTGATCATGGCTGACCTGACCTGAGGGTTATTCCCAGACAACTAACCCCAGGTTAAAAACAGCTGTCTACTCAGAGCATTAGTTAATATAACTTTCCTGTGCAGATGAGCCCAAAGGGGGTAGAATTCCCCTTCCCCTGTAGTTCTTGCTGAGCTGATTAATGCTAGCTCTGCCATTTAGGGTCATGTGGACTAATTGGATCTCTGACTGCTTACATTTCAACTCTGGGATGAGAAAACTCTGTCCCTGTTTGAGACAGGAGGAGCTGGGCTGTGTATGGAAAATCCACACTGGCTGCTAGACAAACGCTGCCACTTTGCCTTTGGTAGAAAGAAGGGGAAGTGGAAGTCAGATAATAGGGAGGGTTCTTAGAAATTGAGGGAACATTCAATATGAGGCTGTTTCTCCAGGTGAGAGACAGATCCATGTTATGCTGTGAAAAAACGCTATTTCAGCCTGGGCGTGACAGAGCTGGGGAAATGCTGTTCCTCCTCTTTGCCCAGCTCAGCACAGAAGCTCTTTAATATTATTTCTAGTGCCTCAGAGGACAAGTGCCTTACAGGGAGGATACTTAGCAGGATGCTAAACAAACAGCCCCATATTTCATTGCGAGGAGACAGCAGGTACTGTGCTAAATGGGACGTGCTGATCCCACAGCTGCTGCCCTCATGCATTTACACACTTGTCTTAATTTTTTTTTTTTTAAGTAATGATTAATGAAGGCTGCCTGTGGGTCTTATCCCCTCAACCACCCGATTTCAGCCAGTCAGTCCCTGGGAACAGCTGTCACCTCATTTAGGGAAGGGGCAAGAACAAATATTCCCCCTAGGGCTCTTGGTTTGTGCTGGCAGATGTATGGCGGGGGTTGATGTACTTAGGAAAGTGACTGCAGGTGATTTGCAAATCAAAAGAGGCTTTACCTCCTACCCTCTCTTGCCCTGTGTGATCAAGGTGGCTCTGCTTAATTAGTCAGACTTTCAAAAGTGATTCTGGCCTTCTCCATGTTTGGGATTAGCCATGATTCAGCCCTCAGTGGGCAGCAATGGGTGT
This sequence comes from Natator depressus, assembly GCF_965152275.1. Taxonomy (NCBI): domain Eukaryota; kingdom Metazoa; phylum Chordata; order Testudines; family Cheloniidae; genus Natator; species Natator depressus. Next base: position 4,394,743 of record NC_134259.1, read on the forward strand.
AGCTGCACCAATGCAAAAACCTCTCTAGTTAGATGACAAGAAAAAGCAACAGCTTGCTCTGGTCAAATTTACCCCAGCTTGAAACCTGGGTTAGCTCAAGTGGTGCAAATCGTAACTTTCCTTCTGTATGTTCAGGGTTAGTATGACTGCTTGCTGCCACGCTGGATGATTCAGGGTTAATCCCAAGCATGGATAAGGCAAGAAACATGCCCTTACTGCTGCCTAAGGTCTGTGGCTACTGTTGCTCCTGTGATATATAGTGCCACCATCCTGTGCGTGTGGGGCTGGACTATATTGGCTGTATACCACTGAGCACTGCAGTGGTCAAGAAACCATGGGCCCCCACCTGGTGAATTGGCACACCTGTGCCATCTCTTCCTGCTAAGTGTGCCTCATGGGGAGTGTCTAGCTTCAAATCATCAACTCCATATGGAAAGCCATCCTCCCAATACCAGCTCTCCAGCTGGTGATGAATTCAAATGGAGGACCAGCTTCAGGGGTGGTTCACTCATACAAGTTATCTGGCAGTGAGACTCGCCAGCAGCTAAGCCACATAGTGCTGTTAAAGGAGAGGACCTCTGTTAGCCTTTGCCCTCTTCCCCCCATCCCCACAAAGAGTTTATTGCAGTCATAATGACCCACAATTTGAAGCGGCACTGGGGACTCTGGGATGCATGCCAAGAAAGCATAGCGGTTAACATGACTGAGGGCAGGGTTTATGTGGATGTGGAGTGTAACAGCAAGTCAAATTCAAATAACGTGAGAAACAGACCATCGTTTTTGCTATCACTGAGCCACATACATTCGGGCTATTTCCATCATGGCCTCAGGTTTCCTAACTCTGGCTACAGCAGAGCTGACATTATTTGTATAACGGTAGCCTCTAGGAGTCCTAGTCAGGGACCAGGACCCCATGGTACTAGGCACTGTACAAACATAGACCAAAAAGACAGCCACTGCCCCCAAAGAGTTTACTGTCTAATGCCAGTAATCACAGATTCAGTAGCAGTTTTACCTGTAACTGGCAAGGATCCTACCAGCTGCCTCTATAATAGAGAGTGTTTCAATTCCCTCCACTGCCCAGGACAGAATGATACAAACTCCAGGTTTGTGGAAAGATGCAGCTAACTTTGTTTTTTAAATCCCTTTTCTGAATGGGGGGAAAAAACTAGGCCAACTCACCCTTATTATCATGAATCTGTCCCGCATGCAGTCTCCTCCCTGCCTTTCTCTCTACCCCACCCTTCCGCCATGGCCCTGCCTCTTGCTGCTTATGCTGTTATTAGACACCCTTGCTCCTGAGAGGGCACTAATTACCTAGTTAGCTCATTAAAGTGAAGTTCCCAAGGGCTCTTGAGTTCTCCTTCATGGGCTCCTCTCCAGCCTAGTTCTGTTGTCTTGTCCCTCTGGACACCTACATGTGGCTAATCTGCTGGGCAAATGGAATGTTTGCCCTGGTGAAAAGAAAACAAACAGGATGTGACAGGGCAATATTTTTTTAAAAAGTGGCCTGTGGTTTTGGTGCAAAGGTGGCCGCAGGGTGTTTTACATACCTATGTGTGAGAGAAACAGCCCAGAGTTCACTGAGGAGCCTGGATGCCTCCCAGGATGGAACCAGTTCTGACAGCTGAATTCCATCCCGGGGCATGATGCTGCCCACCTGCCCCCACTTCACAAGTTTCAGGGTAGCAATCTTTACAGTGTGGCCTTGAGCTCTCTGCAGGGGCAGCGCCTTAGCTGATCAGGTGCTAGACCAGGACTTGGGACCTGGACCTGGACTCTATTTCAAGCTGTGACCTTAGGTAAGTTACTTTGCCTCTTTCCCTAACCACTCTTTATCTAATTAGACTGTAGCCTCTTTGGGGTGGGGAGTGCCTCTTATTACATGTCTGTACTGCACCCAGTAGGATCAGGTCTTGGTCTCTATGAACTGCTATAATACAAATATAATGAGATCCATAATGACCCAAATACCCCAGACTTAGGAAAAACTTGAATCCAGCTCAGGATAAGGCCCACCTTAATAGCGCCTGCCCGACAGGGCTTGATTCCTTTCAGCTGGGGCAGTGGCATGGTGAGGTCATTTGAAGACACAGTAACAGCAGATCCAGCTCAGAACGAGGGGGGCATCTCCTCCTACCCTGGCTATTTTCAAAGATTCTAAAAAACCCCCAGGCCCTGTGAGCAAAGCCAAGGTTTTCCTGGAAGGCATCAGCAACAGATGGCAAGTGTCCAAGATAAATTCCTGCCTCCTATTCCTTCCACCACCTTCCCCCTGGAGGATGCCTGTAAATGATGCCTCTTGGGATGGAGACAGGCACTGCCACACTGAATTAATCTAGTGCACAGCTCTCCAAGGGAAGCAGTGATGAGACCCCTTGGATCCTGCATGCCCCTCCCAGGAAAGGAATCAGTGGAGTGAGTGAAGAAGTTGCTTATGATATGCAATTTACCTCATTTGCATATTCCTTCCATCCTCTCCCCAGCTGCCACCCCCTGCCTTTAATAGGGCATGGCCCAGGAGCCATCACTCTGAGCACTGCATGATAACTGGGGGATGGATCATGGCAGGAAAATTGTCCTGTTATTTTTAGTGCTGGGAATATGACTTGTCTCACCTGTCACATATTATGAAAGCTGCTTAAGGCTCAATTACCCATAATTGAGGAGGTGAGGGGGGGGTAGGGTGTGTGGGGCTGGGGCCGGGCTATACTACGTGGGGCTGCTGCGGTTAGACAATTAGGGTGCTTTGTGGATCCTGTCAGCCATTGTATCCCCACTGTGGAGCTGGTTTTTTTCATTATTTGTGCCACTGAGATGCAGTTCAAACTGTGAAGATGTCAGATCCACACAGCAGAGAGAGAAAATTGGTTTAAGGGAGAATAGTCTGGGAGAACAGATGAAATACGGCCTCCGCTTTGGGTATGGCTTTTTAGGGTGTGTGTGTATAATTTTTTTTTTTTTTTTTCCCCTTTCATCCGATTGTAGAGGAAAATCTGCCGGTCCTGGAGAGCTCTAGCATTGGCATAGGAAGGCAAGCTGCAGTTCAAGACTTAGGCTTGGCCTGTACTAAAAAGTTAGGTCAGCGCAGCTACATTGTGCAGGGGTGTGAAAAATCCACGCTCCTGAGCGACATGGTTAGCCCCGGTGTTGACGGCCCTAGGCTGATGGAAGAATTCTTCCGCCAACCCAGCCCCTGCCCCTGGGGGAGGTGGATTGCCTACGCTGATGACAGGAGAGGCCCTCGCGTCAGCCCTGCAGCCGCAGTGCTCCGGTGGTGCCGCTGTAGCTTTTCAAGTGTAGACAAGCCCTGAGCTGCATCAGAAGAACTGGGTGGGGAAGACTAGGACGGGAACAGCAGGGAGTGGGTGCTGCAGGGGGGGAGTTTATGCAGCTCCCGTCTAGACCATGCCTGGCTCTAACCAGAGCTATCAGCCTCTCACATATATGCAAGCAAGTGCTACGCTATTCATACTAAAGGAGGATCCCTGGTGTCTATAGGGTGCACAAGAGAGGCTCTGCAGGCTAGTGCATTAGGAGAGCTGGGTTCTCTTCTGGGCTGACTCTGAGCTGTGTGTCTGACCTTGGGCAAGGCGCCTCCCCTCTTTGTGCCTCACCTTATCTCTGTTTTACAGATTGGGAATGATACTCCCCTTCTTTGTAAAGAGCTTTGAGGGCTCTGGATGAAAATGCCAGGGGACATATATTGTCCTGAGTAACCCTGCAGCTCACCAGGGTTTCCCAAAGCAGCATTCCCAGAAGATGGCTGTCTGTCATGGCCGACCCTAAGAACTCCACTGAAGAGATTTCCTAGCAAGTAACTTTGCGTAGTTCCTCTACGCAAGATCTGAAAAGACTGAGGCCCTCCTTGAAATGTTCCACTCCCAGTTGTACGCCTATTGTCTGGCTGGGTGCTGCCTTCCACCCCCGAGTTGGCTGCCTTTCAGGTGTGGTTGAAGTTTTAGCCGTTATGCCTAGATCCTGCAAACACTGACTTATCGCAGGCGTAACTTGGTGCGTGATTAGTACCCTGGAACTCAGTGCAATGACGAATGTGCGTGTTTGCAAGGTCAGGGGCATAAGCTGAAATGCACTTTGGGGTCTTCCAGTGTGAGCTGTAGTGCCTGCAAGGAGAATAGAATATACTGGTCCTGGGATGATACAAAGCTGGGAGGTATTGCCAATTTAGAGAAGGACCGGGATATCCTACAGGAGGATCTGGATGACCTTGTAAACTGGAGTAATAGTAATAGGATGAAATTTAATAGTGAGAAGTGTAAGGTCATGCATTTAGGGATTAATAACAAGAATTTTAGTTATAAGCTGTGGATGCATCAATTAGAAGTAACGGAGGAGGAGAAGGACCTTGGAGTATTGGTTGATCACAGGATGACTATGAGCCGCCAATGTGATATGGCCATGAAAAAAGCTAATGCGGTCTTGGGATGCGTCAGGTGAGGTATTTCCAGTAGAGATAAGGAGGTGTTAGTACCGTTATACAAGGCACTGGTGAGACCTCACCTGGAATACTGTGTGCAGTTCTGGTCTCCCATGTTTAAGAAGGATGAATTCAAACCGGAACAGGTACAGAGAAGGGCTACTAGGATGATCCGAGGAATGGAAAACTTGTCTTATGAAAAGAGACTCAAGGAGCTTGGCTTGTTTAGCCTAGCTAGAAGAAGGTTGAGGGGAGATATGATTGCTCTCTATAATTATATCAGAGGGATAAATACCGGAGAGGGAGAGGAATTATTTAAGCTCAGTACCAATGTGGACACAAGAACAAATGGATATAAACTGATCATTGGGAAGTTTAGACTTGAAATTAGACGAAGGTTTCTAACCATCAGAAGAGTGAAGTTTTGGAATAGCCTTCCAAGGGAAGCAATGGGGGCAAAAGATCTAACTGGCTTTAAGATTAAACTCGGTAAGTTTATGGAGGAGATGGTATGATGGGATAACATGGTTTTGGTAATTAAATATTCATGGTAAATAGGCCCAATGGCCTGTGATGGGATATTAGATGGGGTGGGATCTGAGTTACCCAGGAAAGAATTTTCTATAGTATCTAGCTGGTGAATCTTGCCCATATGCTCAGGGTTTAGCTGATCGCCATATTTGGGGTCGGGAAGGAATTTTCCTCCAGGGCAGATTGGAAGAGGCCCTGGGGGTTTTTCGCCTTCCTCTGTAGCATGGAGCATGGGTCACTTGCTGGAGGATTTTCTGCTCCTTGAAGTCTTTAAACCACGATTTGAGGACTTCAATGGCTCAGACATAGGTGAGAGGTTTTTTGCAGGAGTGGGTGGGTGAGATTCTGTGGCCTGCGTTGTGCAGGAGGTTGGAGTGATGATCATAATGGTCCCTTCTGACCTTAGTATCTATGATTCTCCACTGCCCTGCGCTCATATACCTCAATCAGCCCTCCCCTGATCCCATAGCGTTCGCACTTGCTGTGCGCTGGGGTAAATAACTGCATGAGGGCAATAGGAAATCAGCCCCCACGTGTTTATCTCACTCGGATTTGTAGGTAGCAGATGGGGAAGTGGATGTGCCTAATAACTGAGTCACGGCCCTAGCTGGTAGCTTCCGCAAAGGCAGAAGGGATGTGAATAAGGAGGGATGTGCGTGTGTGTTAGGAGCAGCATCTGCCATTAACACTGATTCCAGTCTGGTTTCCGACGCCAAGAATCTAAAAGAAAATCAATAGATTGACTCTTCCTTGGGCTTGGCATTTCCCATCTCATTATAAGCTGGAATCACAGCCTCATAGTTTCATGAGTCAAAGCCGGGGGAGGCCCTGTAGTGTCAACTTGCACGCCGCCTTCTTAGGGAGGCCATGCTGGTGTGTCAGTGCCTCTCCTCTGGAGCTGCTGCTGGCTCCTGCTAGCAGAACAGGAAAGGGAAAAACGAAGGCAGCTGGTTGAACAGCATCTTGCTTCATTAACCCCAGCAGCTTGCCATGCAAATGAGGGGAGTGTGTATACCCTGACACTGAGGGGAAAAGGGGCTGAGTTTATCTGGCTTAATTTGATCCTGGAATGGGGGAGCATCCCAAATGTCTGGGATGAAATTTAATGGTGCAGAGTTCAAGGTCATGCCCTTAGGGACTAATAACAAGAATGGTTGCTATCAGTTGGAAGCAACAGAGGAGGATAAAGACCTGAGTGTATTGGTCAATTACAGGATGACTGGCGGTGTGATGAGGCTGTGAAAAAAGTCTAATGCAATCCTAGGATGCATCAGGCGAGGTATTTCAGTAGAGATACGGCAGTATTGTTAACATTATACAAAGCACTGGTGAGACCTCATCTAGAATTCTGTGCAATTCTGGTCTTCCATGTTTAATAAGGACGAATTCAAACAGGAACAGGTGCAGAGAAGGGCTACTAGGATGATCAGAGGAGTGGAAAACGTACCTTATGAGAGGAAACTTAAGGAGCTTGCTTGTTTAGCCTAACAAAAACGAAGGCTGAGGGGAGAGATAATTGCTCTCTATAAATACATCAGAGGGATAAATACCAGAATGGGAGAGGAATTATTTAAGTTAAGGGCCAATGTTGGCACAAGAACAAATGGATGTAAACTGGCCATCTATAAGTTTAGGCTTCAAATTAGACAAAGGTTTCTAACCATCAGAATGAAGTTCTGGAACAGCACCCCAAGGGGAGTAGTGGGCTCAAAAACCTAACTTGTGAGCTATGGAGAGCATGGTATAATGACGTGTCCTAGAATGGCACATGGCCCATCCATGATGGCTATTAGCAAATATCTCCAATGGCCAGAGATGGGACACTAGATGGGGAGGGCTCTGAGTTACTACAGAGAATTCTTTCCCAGGTGTTTGGCTGGTGGGTCTCACCCTCAAACTCAGGGTCTAACTGATCGTTATTTTAAGGGTCGTGAAGGAATTTTCCCCTACAATAGATTGGCAGAGACCCTGGGTTTTTTTTCCACCTTCCTTTGCAGCGTGGGGCAGGGGTCACTTGCTGGTTTGAACTAGAGTAAATGGTGGATTCTCTGTAACTTGAAGTCTTTAAATCAAAATCTGAGGACTTCAGTAATGCAACCAGAGGTTATGGACCTACTGCAGGAGGGGGTAGGTGGGTGAGGTTCTGTGACCTGTGATGTGCAGGAGGCCAGACTAGATGATCATGATGGTTCCTTCTGTCCTTAAAATCTATGAATCTGTGAGTGGGGTATTGGATATTGGGGGACAACATCTGACCTGCCTCCCCTCCCATATCTGTTTGCAAAGTCAATGAAATTTGTGTTTGTTTTTTGTGGGGGAAATGATAGAAGGGGTGCTCATCTCTACTCTTTGCTCCCCATCCCCCAAAGCCAATCCATGATAGCAGCAGCCCCCAGACTCATCAGAATTTCCATGCAGTTCCAGCACTAGGGAGCAACCTTACAAACACGGCAGAGGGGCAAATAAAAAGTGGCCCAAAAACTGAATGGAGACTGAACTCTCCTCTGTTGCCTAGAGGTGGCGTCTCTCCAGGCACTTTGTCCCAAATCCTGAAAGTTAGGAGCCTAAATACTTTTGAGGATATAGGCTCTTGTCCATCACAACCAGAGCCTGGATTCCAGCGGGACCTTGTGGCATTTCAAATAAAGCCACTGTGTGCTAGAGAGGATGCAATGCTTGCTACAGGAAAGGGACTCTGGGGATTAGGTTTAATATTTAGGAGGATGTTTGGTTCATGGATTGATTCTGCCAATGTGCATGCCACTTAAAATGTCACTGCACATTGTTTTAAATCTCTCTCTGCATCTATGCATCACTGCATGATTTTTTCCTAGCTTTTTCCTCTAGCAACATCGACTGCTGTGATGTAAGCCAGACAATTTGAGGTGGCTGAAGTAGCACTCATTTAAAGCTGACGAAGAACTGTTACAGTACTGGCCAGGGACCTAGGAGATCTGGCTTCAATTCCCAGCTCTGCCACAGAATCCCTGTCTGACCTTGGGCATGTCACTTATGGCCAGACTTGCAAAGGTATTTAGGTGCCTAAGAGGCAAATTTGCACCTAGCTGGATTTTTAAAAGCATTTCGGTGCCTTAGGTGCTTTGGAATATCCCATCTGCATCCTTGGGTGCTTAAATACCTTTGCAAATCTGTCCCTTAATCTCTCTGGGCCTCGGGTCCCCATCTGTAAAATGGGAATAATAATGTTTCCTTTGTCTGCCTTGTCTATTTAGATTGTAATTTCACGACTGGTTATTCAACCATGAATTGTTGGGCTAGATGCAGGAGGTCAGACTAGATGATCACAGTGGTCCCTTCTGTGTAATATCTATAAAATATTCCACTTAGAGAGAATGAGGATAGGTTTTAAAAAATTTATTTATAATATAAATAAAAACATAAAATTACCATAGTTTACATCAGTCACCAGAAATAACATCTAAAAACCTGCAGAAAAAAAGTAATATCTAATATATACAGACTAAAACCTGGCCTCGCCCCTTGGGTGGGTGGGACAGCATAGCAGTTACTCATATGCCTAAGAGTGACACATTGGCAATGCATACAGTCAAAGTCAAACACGGCATTGTGCAAAGGCAGCGTCTCCAGTCAATCACATTGTACAGCGCTTGTGGAAGATACGGGGCTGGTGATACAAGGAATTCCCATGGGGTGCCATTGAAGTCAATGGGACTGTGCCCCTTGACTTAAATGCGGAAGGAGCAGGGCCTTAATGAGACATGAGCTGGTGCCTTGTGGAAAACTCTTGACGGGATCCTGGTCAGGAACAATTTTGCTCTTCTTGCATCATGTATCGTTTGCATCTCTTGGGCCGTTTGCATCTGGCGCTTACCCATCAGCCACAAGAGGCAGCAATTGCTGGGTGGAAAATTCTCTGGCCTGTGTTCTGCAGGAGGTCAGACTAAAATCTGGATTATTCTAGATGGTAATACCCGAAGGGACCAGGATAAGTCACAAGGCTCGGCCTTTAGGCTCGGAATAGTCTTGCTCCATTATATATTTTTTTTCTTTTGTTCAAATTATATCCCAAGCTGTCTTTTCAGAAGATATGGGTAAAATCTAGAGCCTAGGGTTTGAAATCTGAAACTGGATCCAAATTTTACAAATAGCCTTTATCTTTCTACTGGGTCTATCAAAACCACCCTGAAGTTCTAGGTGTTCAGAATCCAAATGCAGATGTTGTAGTTTGAGGCTCTCTCTGAAGAGCTGTATCATTTACTTCCCAATCCTGTATCTGCACCTGCGTGGTGCCCTGGAGACTTCAACAGGGTTCTGTGTGGGTTACAGGATACAAAGCATATGCGTGCAATTGCAGGCTCAGAGCCTTAATATGCCCTGAACTTATCTGTGCACCAGTGGGAGGTAAGCTTTCTGTAATGCTATGTCTTATGTGTGGATTGCACTACCTACCTCTCATCATGAGGATCTGCCACATCACAGTCATGGCCCTATCTTTCAGAGGTGCTCAGCACCTGCTGCTCCCGTTAACTTGGGTGCAATTCATGAGTGCTCAACACCTCTGCAATTCCAGCCCAGGGTTTGGTATTGAAGAGCAAGCTGAAAACAGACACTTGGTGCCACTTGCTTGTTTCTTTTGATTTGAAAAAAGAAGGCATCAGCGCAACATTAAAATGTGGAATTCTTCCTGATCAGACTGTTTGTTTTTCCAGGAGGAATCCACTGTATTTAAGGCAAATACAACCACCCCTTTCTGTAAGACGTTATCTTGGGCACTACAGATATAAGGAACCATTCGTTGGTTCCAAGTTATGATCATTTTAATTGCTAGCTGCTTGGATCCTCCCTGCCTCAGTGTGCAGCGTGTCAGAGAGGCAGTGAACGCATGACACATGCGTGGGGTGGAGGGGAAGCAAATCTGTTGGGAGAAGAACACAATATCTTACAGAAAAATGTCTGCAAACTCGCATCACCTCCCAACAGAAAATCTCTAAGGGGAAAGGCAAGGAGGAACTGGAACTGGATCTGCCTTGTCTGAAAGATCTGATGGATTTACTCTGTAAGGGTGGCAGGGGGACTTATTCCTAGAGATGGCTGGTATGCCAAAGATACTCGCTGCTCCTGGGCTGAAGGAACAGCATGACTGTGGGAAACAGTCAACTCCTCCTTCAGTAAAGAAGGGCTCGAGACACAAAGTATCCAAGCCTCCCTGAAGTTTGTGGAAATTTAGCACTAGGGGACGTGATTCTCTTTTCCCCTGAACCTGGTGTAGTTATTTGCACAACAGTGCAAAGTCTGAGCCAAACCAGAATGGGCTCAGTCGTCTGTTCCGAGAGTAAAGTGGGGGTGGGGGAGAGACCCCTTCCTCCCCTGCAATTGTTACACAAGTTCCAGCCATGCATGTATGGGGGAGAACAGCAGCTCTCCCTCTGAATATCGGAGCCAATTCAGATGGAGAAGCAGGGATGAGGCTGTGACTCTGATTCAGCATCTAATTTCTGCCCAGATCCTGAGGCATTGCAGGTGAGCACTGTCCCTTACTCGGGCTGGCTTGCAGGATACAAATCCAGCCCAGTGGCTTTGCATTGGTGGAAATGACTATGCAAAATGCAGGCCCACGGAGAATCAGTGCATGGTGGATGGGCTGGGGCCTTTCCTACCCTTGATTGTTGGGTTCTGATTTTGGGGGACTGCACAGTAGATGGGACGGTGGTGGTGGCCAAAGCCTTTTCTCTAACCCATTAGAGGAAAAGACTAGTGTGTGCTGCCCACCTGTCACGTTTGAGCCAAATGTAAATAGCTTCCAGAACGACACCTGGTTTTGCTTTGGTTGGGGAAACACACAAGGCACAGATCGGTTTCAGAGTTTAGAAGCTGGTAGGCTGGGGCACTGGCAATAGAATGCAAAGTCCATTCACCTCTCCAGCTTTGGCTTAGGAATTGGATAGCTCAGGGGTGACGGCCTCTACCTCATCAGTTTGAATTCATGCCCAGAGGGTCGTGGCTGAATGCTGGAGGCTGTGCACCAGCCCACGTGAAGGGAGTTTGGTGGATCTCGGCCCAGGTCCTTTGGGGACCAATGTCCCCGCTCCACTACAAACCCCACTGCAATTGGCACAAATCGGTCTCCTGATTGGCAGGCTTGGCTAGGAGAGAAACCAGCGGGCGATGGAGACTGAACTCTCCTTGCATTCCTAGAGGAGCAGGGGTTCCTTCGAAGCCACAGGCAAAGCATGGTGGGAACGCAGCATGTCACGGACTCCTGACCTGCTGCTGTCCATCCGGTACCTGCTCCGTGGATAGAAGCTTCCGGCTTCTGCCGAGCCAGCTTTCCTGGGCACTAAAACTCCCCATGCCTTGAAAAAGGCGTTCAGAGGCTTGTGGCTGAGAATTCTGTTTCGTGCTTTCTGGCCCTTGCAGAACCTGCCCTCACAACAGGATCAAACGGGCACCAATGTGAGGACAATGAAGCCCAGTTTGCTCACAGCAGCGTTTGGCAGCTGCTGAGTTCAGGAGGGCTGGTTTACATGCTGGAGTTTTGTAATCCTCCATTAAAGGCTGGGGGAAGATTTAAGACTTGGACTAGAAAACAAAATGAAATCCTTTTCTCTTACAAGCTCCTGTCACCCACTGGGCCTGGAACCCACTGACTTAATGGCATGGAGGGGAATAATAAGGCAGTCAGCATTCAATAGGCGGAAACATGTGGGGAAATCAGAGAGAGAGCAGGGAAGCTGCCTCCTAGCTTGACATATGATAACTATTGAGCCAGGTTTCTCCCTGGGGTAGCAATACTGGCTTCAGAGGGGATTCTCCAGAGATGAGTGTGGTTGAAAATGGTAATTTATGCATGTTTTGACTCTGGAGGGTATATCCTAAAACCCGGCTTCCTGGCTGGTATGTGGAGAAGAAGGGAGGATGATAATGGAGTAGCCTTTTCCCCTTGGAAACTTGGGGCCTGATCCCCCATTGCCTTGTGTCTTTTGCAGTTATTTATGCTGGTGTAAAGAACTACCATTCAGGTAGGGCAGCTTTTCACACTCACTTGTTCTAGCACCAGTAAGTGCACACGGCACAGGACAATGGAGAATTAACTCCTTGAGCTCCAAATCTTCCTCAGGTCACACGTGAGAGGAGTTTCCCAGGGCTCAGTTTAAGTCCTTCACGAGCATTGGTTCACATAGCCACCCCACTCCCTACCTAGGTGAGACTTGGTGCAATTCATCCAGGACTGGAAAAATGGAGTGATGCAGGTCAGGCTGGAGGTGCACCTGCAGGGCAAAGAGGGGACCACAGTAGCAAAGGCTCTTCTGGGTCAGGGATATGACACACTGGCAGTGAAGGGTGGGACTGTTCACCACTGCAATATCGGGGGTTATTCTGGGTCAAGACCTGCAGTCCCACCTTTGTGTGGGTTCCCTTACGGCTAGAACAGCACAGAGAGATGGAGGTCAGGATCGAGGTGCATTGGCTCAGCTACGTGTGGGGATTTTCTCTCTTTTCCACATGAGCAGTAAAATCCAAGAAACCAAAGAAAGCTGTAAATATTTGGTAGTGGTTTAGAAGGTTGTTTTTCGGAACAATGGACCCTTGTGCCAGTGAATCTAAAACAGGTGATGGCCAAACTCCAGCAGCTGCCACCTGGTGGATCTTGACAATAGCCAACTTGGCCTTGACCCCCACCTGTGCCTGACTGGCATATTAAAATATGGGGATCTGAACTGTAAAAAGTATTTTTAGCAGCTGTTCAGGGCCAACCTTCTTTCCTGCAGCATCTCCCTTTACTAGCCTGAACTTTGATCATGGAATGGGAGGGGGGAACAATATAAACACAAATAAAAATGACCAAAATGATGGAAAAAATGAGATGGACCGATATTTTGGTAGCTCCCAGCTCCGAGATGAGAGAGACAACAGGAAGAACATAGGGCAGGATTTTCAAGGAGTGCTTTTGGCTACATGGCTTTGAATTTTATGCACCCAGTATAAGGTGGGAAGTCTAATTCCCCAAAGCACAGACTACCCCATCCTCCTCAGGCAACCAGACACAAAAAGCAGCAAGGAGCTGAGCTGGACTGGTCAAAATTTGTTAAACAAAAAATACTTTAGGTGGAAAGTGGCTTTTATTCCTAAAATGGAAATCTTTGCAAAAAAAAATATCATTTTGTAAAAAAAAAATAGCGTGTTTTTTTTTTTTAATGAAACCTGTAAACTAAACATTTGGGGATTTGGTGTTTTCAGTTTATTTTTCCTTTTTCTCCCCTTCTCCTTTTAATGACAGAAGGAGGGAGAGGGCAGGGGCTGGGTTCTAAAACTGAAAAGCTGAAAATTTTCTAAACTTGGAATTTTCAAAACTGAACATTTTGCAATAAAAACATTTTGCAAAAGCTTTAGAATAGGTGGAAAACTGTTCCTTTTGGAAACCTACCGGCTCAAAATTATTATGAAATGTTCAACCTCCTTTTGCAAAGACTCTTGCAGCATTTTCTGACCAGCTCTGGAAGCAAGATAGTCGGGCTTGCTGAAGTCATGGGCCTCGTTGGCATGAAGCAGTTTGGGGTGGCATGAAGCTGTACTGATAAGCACTGTCAGCTAATGCTCCCTTGAGAGTGGTCTCCTTCTACTGGTTTCTTTTTTGCCTGAGGGCACAAGATCGATCCTCATCCTCTTCTCTCTCAGAGACAGGGAGGGATCTTTTAAATTTCCATCCCTTCCCCCAACATACCCACCATCATCCTGCTTGCCAAGGAGAAATGGATGGGGCTCCCTTTGGTCCCTGGTCCTGAACTAGCTGGTTGGGGTGGTCATTCTTGAGGTCAGGTTAAGCTAAGGAGCGAAGAAGCAGATTGGAGATGCTAATCCAAATCTCTGGCATGGCAAAAATACCACCTTGGCCTGTAGGGACTGGAGCCTGGACGGGTTCCACTGGACTCAAGCTGCAGAGGGATAAAAGCCTGTAAATCCTAGAAACCAGAATCCCCAGGAGGAAGATAAATAGATTTTTTTTTTTTTGATTGGCTCAGTGTATTCCTTAGCCCTTGGGCCCGGGCTCAGTGGTTGCAATGAGGCATTATTTCCCATGGCGCTCAGGAGGAGGAGTGTGTCCCTGGCCACCCTCTTCCAGGGGCCGGACCAGTGTGTGTGTTACACACTGGAGGGGGCTGATTTCCTTAGTCACTGTGACCCAGTGGCCCCTTCTGCACCCCTGGGAGAGTTTGGCCAGCGTGTCACTTCATTCCCTGATTGCAGAATCATCTGCTAAACTCCTGTTCCAATCCCCAACCCTCCCCTCCCCCTTTCTCAGTCCTACAAGTGGGCGACCAGCATCCTGCTGAGGAGACATCAGACACGAAGGGCAGATGCCGGCACGTCACCATTAGCAGGAGTTGTTTTCTTTCACCTCCACAACATGACAGGCAGCTTGGGGTACCATCCTGGTGCCACACTAGGGGCTCTTGAGCTGGCTGGGCAACCAGCTTGGCTAACACATACACGGCTCATCCGAACTGTACATGGGCTGTCCGGCGTTAACTGACCCATGGGGCTGTGCCGCTCAGTCCTTGCCTGAAAGAGAGACTCCTCCCCGCCGCTATGAGGTGCGGGGAGAGAGAGAGCAGGTCTGGTTAGATCTCCGTGGCTATGATGTCCTCGTAGGGGACGTCGGTGCCATGGATATCCAGGTCGATGGGCTCTTTGCCGTCTCCCCCTGCAGCCAGTTGCTGGAGCATCTTCTCCATGTTCTGGTTCCTTTTGTACATGTGCAGGTAGCTCTGCTGCAGCTGCTTCTGGTAGCGGATCACCTTCTCCTTCTCCTCCTTCCAGATCTGTCGCTCCTGCTGGAAGCCGGAAGTCATCTCCTCGTTCTTGTCTCTCTCCTCCTTCAGCTCCGCTTTCAGCTTCTCCACTTCCCCCTGCAGGGCTTGGACGTCGTCCATCATCCCCACAGCCGGGCTGGCGGAGGCCATCCCATCCCTCCGCTGCTCCTTGAGGATGGTCAGCTCCGTCCGGAGCTCCATGATCTCCTGCTCGAGCAGGTTCACCTTCTCCCTCAACAGCTCCGACTCATTCCTCTTGCGCTGGAGCTCATTCTCACACACCTCCATCTCCATAGCCTTGGTGCGAAGGGAATCTTCCATGTCCTGGGTTTTCATCTCCAGTCCCTCCATCTTCCCCCTCACGTCCTTCAGCTGGGCTTTCAAGCTGAGGATCTCGCTTGTCTTGGCATTGAGCTCCATCTGGGAGTCCTTCAACTGCTGCTTCAGGAGGGAGATTTCGCCAGACTTCTGACACACCTGTGGGGGGACACCAACCGGCCAGCGTTAGGGCCACTGCTTAAAAGCCACACCCCAAAGTGGTACAAAACCCACCATGTCGCTCACCCGTGCTCCATCCAATTCCAGTCTATGGTGGAGGTAGGAATATAACCTGGGGGTCCTGGCTGAGAAACCTTCTCTTAGCACAGTTCTACACTACCAGTTGGACTTCTACACCCAGGCACCATCCCTGAATATTGCAAATAGAGCAGTGACACCCAAAAATAGCTTCACTGAGGTGAAATTCAGTCCCTAGAGTGGGGCCTAAACTTTGCACTGGGTCTCTGCAGTGTATGTCAGGATCAAGGCTGGGATTGTCAAAGAAGCCTATGGGGGCTAGGCACTCAAATACTACTGAAATTCAGATTTCCAAGGGCTCAGCACCCACAACTTGGGCCAGAATTTCAGAAGTGCTCAGCATCCAATGTGCACCCAAAAACACAGGGCTAATTTGAAAATCTGGCCTTTAAAGGTATGTCTACACAAGCTTGTGTTGATGGGACTTCCGCCAGCACACTAAAGACAGCTCTGTGGACGTTGCAACACTGGCAGAGGTTCAGGGGAACTGTCTGAGCTTGGACCCAGAGCCTTGCTCCCAGCTCGGTGCACGCACACCCTGAGATTTTAGTTTCTGGGGTTTTCAGTTTAGGAGCAAATCAACAGAAATATGAAAACAAATCCGCAGATGGGGGTGGGAGGGGGAAGGGCTAATATCAATTTTGATTAGCCGCCATCCTCTAATGTACAGATTAGTCCACCAATGGCTCTGCACATCCATTTGTAACGAACACGTTCACGTTTCATTCATGCTGCAGGGAGGAGAATGCTGCTTGAGTTTTCAGCAGCTTACCTGTCTCTTTTATTAAATTTATATCAGATCAATAAGGAGATTATATAAAACACAGGCATGCAGTAGGAAGGTTTTAATACTCTGATAAAGTGACCCACGTCAAGTCCAGGTAGTTACTTCACATGTAAGTAAAGCAGCTTTATAGTTCCTTGGGGGATGAGGGGAGAACAGTCTACAGCTGGAAGAATTGTGTGATTGGCTGTTTCATTAACTGAGTTATTTTAACAACAAGGTTTTTTTAAATGTCGTAGTTGTGTCTTTAAATGATGTGAGATGCCAAGATGTCATGAGGGGCACAGGATCAGTCGAAATGAATACATTACAAAGCCTCCACATGCCCGGCAAGCAAGAAAAATGTCTTAAATGGACATATTCTCTGTATTCTGTGCCTACAAACAATGCATCCACACACAACAGATAACTACCTTCACAAATTGCTCAAACACGACAATGGTCAGTGCAGTATATGTGAGCACAGAAAAACAGGCTGGCATCTAGAAAGCCCACTTAATCCAAAGACAACTGGCATTTATTTCAGTAAGCACTGGTTTGGGCCTTAGGTTCTGAAATACTAGAATTCTGGATGCTTCATAAATGCAACAGATAGTGTGAAAGAGCTCAGCCACAAAGCATTTGTAGACCCCAAAAAGGGTAACTGTGCAATCACCGGTTTGCACAGTTATTGCCTTTTGCATGCCTACCTGCGGGTGCAATCTCCTTACTTTCACGTGCGCTTTTTTTTTTTTTTTTTTTTGCAGTCACAGCAATTTGGAAACCCCCCCGCCCCCTCACTTGTGTGACTTTAGTGTGTTCAAAACAGAGCACTGTCTCACCTCCCACTGAGTTTCTTCCAGCGCTGGGGCAAAGGTGGTTTTCTCTTTCTCGTAGGACCTCAGCTTGGTCTGCAGCAGGTCTTGCTCCTTCATGAGGTTCTCCAGCTCCTCACGAAGCTGCTTCTTCTCCTTTTGCAACTGGAACACTTGGAGGTGCAGCACCTGCTGCGTCCGCTGCATCTTCTGAGAGGTTTGCTTGAGCTTGCTGTTGCACTTCTGCTTCAGCCCCTCCAGCTCTTCCTTGCAGCGCCTCTGCTTTTCCTCATAGGCCTGGCAGGAGGTGATCTCCTTCTCCTCGAAGCTGCACTGCAGTTCCTGCAGTTCCCCTTCCCTCTCCAGCAGTTTCTGCTCCAGCTCCTGGATGGTGGACTCATCTGTGGAGATGGGAGACCGGATGCAGGAGGCTTTCTCGTGGTGGTGGGCAGCTTTTCCAGGGTTGAGGATCTTGTTGCCGCTGTCGGAGAAGGACAGCGCCTTGAGACTCATCATGTTGCTGTCTTGTATGATGGTGCACTGGGTGATGTTGTGGGCTGAGCCCCCGAAGCGGCTGATGGGCCCCATAGGGGTGACCAGGGGATCCAGCTGGTAGCTGCTGGTGGTGCTGTGGGTTGGGAGGCTGGACATAGAGTTCCTGCCGGAGTCTGACAAACCTCCAGAGCACAACATGGGCTTGAGTTCTTGATCCTTCGTTTTGTCCAGAGGGTGCAGCTGCTGGGAGATGTGGCTGCCATTTTCTGGAGAGGAGTGGAGGATCGCGCCTGAGCGGGGGATCACTGGCTTGAAGGCAGTTGGCCTTATAACGCCCTTCTCTGTGCCCTAGAGAGAAGAGAGATTCTGATCAGTGCATACCCAAGGACTTGGATCTTAATCCTTTCTGCTTAGTCCCTTGTAGGTTTTCTAACGTCAGGGTCCCTAGCAGCTGAGGCTGCAGGGGGTCCCAGAGCACAGCTGAACCCTGCTAGCTGACTCACTGCAGGGCTGCCCCACTTGGGAGGAAGGCGGAGGGACTGAGGAGGGGGGCAGGGAGATCCCCGCCTGTAGAATTGTGCTGGCCTGTGTTCCAGTGACTGGGGGAGTGGTTTTCCCCAGAAACTGAAATTAGAGTTTGAAAATGACTAAATTGGCAACAATGCATGTAACTAGCTGACCACTGGGGGGAAGTTCGGAGTTCCAGAATCAGCTTGGCCTCTAGCCACTCTCCTCCCTTGGGAGCTTCCTTTGCTTCTCCTCCCTATGCCTCTCTTAAGGCATAACTGCTGTTTGTTCCCAGATGCACTGAAATACCCTGTGTCCGCTGGGTCTAAACAGTGCAGCAGGCAAGGGAAGGGATGTTAGCGGTACCTCAGGCGGCTTCTCCCATTGCTTCCTTGGAACGTGCCCTGGGAAAGATGCAGCTCAGCCAAGGGATAGCTCTCTCTCGGCTCACCCCAATGAGAGTTGGAGCTGTGGGATGGGAACATGCAGGGGGCAGGGTGAGCACGCAGCAAACCCAGTCACTGAAAAGGAGAATGTGGCTGGCTGGTGAATAAATAATGGTCATATCTGCAGTGATCTCAAGTACCTTCCAGAAGGGGGGGGCGATGTTACCCCCATTTTAGACAACGTGGGGAACTAAGGTCCAGAGAGGTTCAGGAACTTACTCAAGACCATGCAGTGACTCGAGGGCAGAGCTGGGAACAGAACCCAGGCTCCCTAAATCTGAGGCTCCTGCTTTCCCCATCAGAGCACACTCCTCTCCCAAAGCAGGGAATGGAGCCCAGTACCGTGCGGCTGGTGCAGTCATTTGCACCAGGGCAAAGCAGGGAGAAAACTCCACCCGTCTGATCTCCTAGCAAGTTACACTCAGTGGGCAATGGTGCAAATGGCAACCCAAGGGGCAGGGTTCAGAGCCCAGGAGACCTGATTCACAGGGCCCTGATCTAATCACTAGATCATGGGTTCATAACTGGGGCATTGTGACCATTCTCCCTTTCTTTAGGGCTAGGTGGGAGGGGAGTCCCAAAACTATTTGCCTTGTAACCTGGGATTGTGGTCCAGAGAGTGTTTGGCAATAGTGGACAAGCCATGTTCTTGGGCTGACTACCAGTGGGCACATAGCCCATGTCCTGTAGCACTGGGCCAGTCTTTTAAATATTTTGAACATCTGGGGATCACGAGCTTTGATTCCTGAGGCAAATGCATACTACTGTTTACACGGGGCATTGCTTCCTTGCTGGCCTGTGGCCCTCGGAGGGATTGTTTGGCTCATTCCTGTCGCTCGAAGAGCTCTGCTGTGAGTGCCCTTAAAGCCACACTTGGTTATGGAAACGTTTCAGTCCAGGAGCGAAGCCAAGCTGTTTGTAAACTGCAGCTTCTCCAGCGGCACAGACAGGGACCTGCTATCAATCTAATTCCTGGCTCTGGCCCGCAGAGCTTGACTGGAGCGCTCAGCTCCTTCGTAACCAAGTTCTGGTTTAAAGCGTAGCAGCTGCCTTGTGAAAAGCTTCCTCAAGCCTCCTCTTTACAGACTCTTGTGTTTCTCCTTTGTTGTACATACATACTCCCTGTTACCATAGTATCTGAGCATCTCACAATCTTTTAATGCATTTATCCTCACAACCCACTGTGAGGTAGGACACTGCTATTATCTGCACTGTACAGATGGGGAACTGAGGCAGAGAGAGACTAAGGGATGTGCCCAAGGCCACACAGGAATTCTGTGGTAGAGGAAGGAACTGAACCCAGATCTCATAACTGCTAAGCTAGCACCCTGAGCTCACAACCATGTTTCCTGTTTTGTAGCTTAGCTCTACACCATGGTTTTATTTCTCTTTTCCTTCACTTTCACTCTTGCCAGGGATGGCTTGCTATGTCGCAGGCCTTGGTCATGTGAACAGTGAGCAGCCATGGACCTATCAGAGCTGGGGGAATCCTGGTGGCTTCAGTTCACAGTAGGGTCTGGCAAACCTTTTATTTGGTTTCAGTCCTGCCAGCCTCCTGAGCTTCAATCTGACCTCGAACAAAGGCCGCAACTCTGTGCAAAACTCGGCCCACCCCAGCTGAGCTCCACCATGGTTTCCACCTGAAACCCTAAGGCTGCACAGTCACTAAGTGGGAGCTATAAACCAGTCCCAGGCTAACTTGAGCGAAGCGTCTCGGGAAACTGCTCTGGGTTTGGAGTTTGTAATGAAGTCTCAAACTAAACCATTCTTGGGGTTTGACATTAACAATTCTGCACCTCCCTAGTGGCCTTCAATTGGCTTGTGGAACTGGGAATTTTGTTTCAGCAAAGTGACTCCCCAAGTCAACCAGGGGCAGAGTTGGAAATAGAACCCAGGAGTCCTGAGTCTGCTCTAACCACTGGATCACGCTGACTGTGCACAGCTGCAGCTCCACTGGCACAAATAGCAGGCTAGCCTGTCTGCACTAAAGGCTTCATTAACGCCACTGACTACCCCACTGGCTGAAAGTGGGGCAATCTCCCAGTTCAGACAAGGTGTGACTGGTCTCTGTTACTAACCAGTTCCAGCTGATTGGAAAATGGCATCAGTTTCTGGGGAGTGGGTGTGCCAAAGTCCATGCCAGTGGCCCCTGCCTGGCTGCCCAGGTCCCCGCTGGAAAGTGACGTGTAATCCGTCCGGTGGGAGCCATGGGCTTTCTGGCTGACCTTGATGTAAAAGAAGTCCTCATTCTTGTTGCCTTTGGAGCTCGACTTGTTGTGGCTGGAGTCCTGGGAGAAGCCGAACCTCAGCAGCCCATCTGAATACCTGTTCAACTTCTTCAGGTGGGACGACTTGCGGAGCTTGTACTGGGAGGCCCGGCAGTGCTTGCTGTGGAAGCTGTGGCCGGAGATGAGGCTACTGACGCTCCCCATGATGCTCCTGGGCTGATGGCATGTAGAGGAGAGAGGAGACCCCAGGAGTGTCTTCTACGGAGGCGTCCTGGCTAAGGGTGGAGACGGGTGGTGCTGCAGTCATAGCAAAGATCTCGCTGTACCCAGGAGTTGCAAACCTGCGGGAGACAAGAAGTGAATGGAAGAGGATAGCACAGGGCAATTCAAGTGCATGGGTCATGGGGGGTTTGGGGGCGGAGGGGGAGTTCTCTGGTCTGTGCTGTGCAGGAGGTCAGGCTACAATGGTTCCTTCTGGCCATAAAGTCTCTGAATCTAAGTGGCTGGGTCCAATTCCAGTTCCTGCTGGACATATGTCCACACCACAAAAACTGCCTTCCTGCCCCCGGCCCCCTTGCCAGGCTTGGCAGAGGGGCCAAGGATTGTTTGGGTCAGAGACTGCAGGTCCCTCTCTCCACTTCCCCAGGTCCAGGCTCTGAAGCACAGAGGGGGCGTGCTCCCAGTGTCGCACGGAGCAAACAGACAGCACGACAGGCACCTGACATGGTGAACGGGGGGGGGGCTGTGGGTGAAGGCACACGTACACACACACACGTACGTACGTACACACACACAGAGAGGAAATAGCCAGGCTCCCTTCTGGAGTGTTTGGAATGCTGTCTAAAGCCTTATCTACACTCAGGAACTGTCCTGATTCAGTAGCTGGTGCAGCTGCACCAGTGCTGACTGCTAGGGCCAACCCAATTGACTTAGCTGGGGAAAACCTTGGCTTGCTCCAGGGGTCGGCAGTGGCAAGCACTTCTGCGCCTGCATTGATTGCCTACCGCTGGTGGCTGATTCGGGGCTATTCCCACATGTGGACAAGGCCTTTTCTTAGTGACTTGCAGCCTCTGTTTGCCGGAATGGACAAGGGAAGGAGTCTCTAATGCAGCACTGAGGCATTCTGAAAACAAGATGTGTTACCTACAACAGGTCCTAGCCAGCTCTGTGGCTCTTAGCTCCTGACTCTCATTTTTATTGTACTGCAGTAGCACCTAAGAGCCCCAGTCATTGACCCAGACCCTGTTGTGCCAGGTGCTGTACATGGTCAAAAAACACATTCCTAAAGTCTGGCCCTCTGCAAAAACAAATTGCTAAAATGCAGTTTACACATCCATGGTATGTTGGAGGTAACAGAAAGCAGTATGTGATTTCCTGTCGTGGGGCAGTGGGAAGTTTTCTGTTAGTCATCCTGACAACCTCCTGGCGTGTTCACTGGCCCGTGCTGGAGGGCTGCTATTACCAGATTCCAAGCAGACTGCTGGGGCTTTGTCTCGAAGTACGGCAGAACATAAATGAAATGGTTCAGCTGCACGTGGGGCTCCTGCGCATCTGTTTGGAGACCAGTGTGAGTGAGCAGAGCGGAGCAACATTTTTGACCCAAACATTTTGTGTGGGACAAACACAGTTTTGAGTCAGCTCAAACCATTTTGTAAATTCACATCCGATTTGCCAAATTGTTTTGGTCAAGGGAAAAAAAAATCCTAAACATAATAATTCCAAGAGAGGCTAAATGTTCTGTTCTGACAAGGTTTCAAATCAAAATGTTTTTGTTTAGCTGAGCTTCTTGTCTCAACATTTCTTTACATTTTTATTTTTTAAAACCAACAATAATAAAACCTTTATAAAGCTCAAAACTGAAAACATGTTTTGTTTGCCCTGGGACCATTTAACAAAAAAACAACAACTTCAGCACTGCCAGCAACCAAACAATCAGATTTTAGCACAGCTCTGCATTTGAGCCACAGTGGAGCTCCTCCCTCTGCCGGGTGCGTGATGCTGTGTAACTGGCCGAGGGGATGCTGCAGCAAGAATCAGTTTAAATTCAAATACAAGCTGCTGGCTCAGATGTGGGTTTTCTTCTCTTGGAACCTGCAACGAACAACCTTCCAATCATCAGAGTCTTGTCTGATTCAAGGAAGTTCCCTTCCTGTAGTTAGCACCGCATCTGCCTCTGCCGCTGAAATATTCACTATGCCATTGCAAACACTCATCCTCTGCCTCAAAAGGGTTAGTGAAAATAACACTCTGCCCTCATCTAGCATCTTTTAGTCAAGGCTCTCAAATCTCTGTGCTCGCTTGTCCTTTTCTTTCATTTCCCCCACCATTTTTCAGGATCAGCAGCATGGACATATTTCCTCCACAAGCAACTGCTCTTCTCCTGCTTTTATATATATATATATAATACATACACACACACACGCACGCACGCCCCATTGTTGCATGCACGGCACACACACACATACATCCTTGTTGCAGGATCTTAAACACTGTATCAATGAGAACATATAGGACGCTTCCAAAGTCATCAGAATCCCTGTTCAGCAGCCACAGTGCTGCTGGGCCCCTCTATTAACTTTCTGCCCTTTCATCTCGTTCACTTGCGGGCACTTAATGCAGCCTGACTGAAGTCCTGTTGCCGTACAGTCCTTTATCGGTTTTCCATTATTGTCTGAGATGGTGTGAGTGCGTGTGTCCGTGTCTGCACATTCGTACGTGTGAAGGGATGTATGTGCATGAGCGTGTAACTGTGTGTGGGAATGCATGGGGTCCGTGGGCATGACTGCGTGTGTTCACAAGTGTGCATGTGAGAATGCCAGGTGCAAAGGTTTTGTCAATGCCTGCATGTGCGTGAAAGCAAGTTTATATAAGTGTGCAGGGTGAAGAAGCCACATCGTAGCCAGGGGCATTGTTCGCTTGTAGCCTGCTGGCATTCCCTCCATCCCGGTTACAAAGAACAGTGACTGAAAGGACAGTGGCTGAGGAAGAGACGTACAGGGTATGTGTACACTGCCTTGACCTGCGTCAGCTGGCTTGGGCTCGGGACAATAAAATTGCAGTGTAGGTGTTCAGGCTCCGGTGAGGGGGTGAGAGCCCGGGCCTGAACATCTCGACTGCCATTTGACAGCCCTCCAGCCCGAGTCTCCCAAGCCTGCGTCAGCTGCCAGAGACCAGCCATGGCTGCTTTACTGCAGTGTAGACATACCATAGAAGGGCTTTTCCCTGGTGGTGAGGAAGGCTCTGCTGACCTCCCACAAGCTGCCTGAATTCCCCGGAGCTGGAATCTCAAACTCCCTCGCTTTGTGGCATGGTTCCCAGAGAGCTGGATGCTATAAGCCTCAGGCTGGAGTAACTCCAAAAAAGGTATATTCCACCCTCTCCTTGGGCAGCCTTTTCCCTTGCCAAACTGTCCTCACAGCTTGCGCGCTCACCTCACCATTTAACCTTCGCTTCCCCTGCTGCAGCTGAAGCTCACGGACTTCTCCTGTTCCTGCTGCCTGAGGGCTTGGCTGCACTGCAAAGTTAAGTCGAGTTATAACGGGCATAGCCCCGAACGCGAGTCCCGTCCATATCTAAAGAGCCTTCATTCAAGTCTGGTGGTGTTAACATGAGTGAAGAAGAGGTCAGGGCTATAGGCACAGCAAGTCAGCTGTTAACACATGTCGTGTGGATGCAGGCTGGTGCCAGGAGTCCTCCAGTGCTGTCCCCCAATTCCACCCATGAGCCCAGAGAGGACAGAAAGGTTCTCCCACAATGCCCTGGGAAAGCATTCCCAAAGCAGCTCAGCCTAGCGCAGCGCTCAGAAGGGTGGGCTGCGTCCCTGGAAGTCTTAGCAGCACCACACAGGAGCGAGTGCAGCGCCGGTGCGGACACAGCAGCTCGGTGTTATTTGGCAGTCTGGCCGCGCTCGCTCGAATTAGCCTAGCTCCAGAGGAATGACGCGAGTGTAGAGAACATGAGTTCACTCTGCGGGGCAGACAGACCCTACGGAGGCCAACTGGCCCCTGGCCCCTTTGGGGATTTGCAGGTAGTTCTCAGCTCTCCCCTTAGACGTCCAAATCAAACAGTTTTCAAGTAAGGCTGATGCCATTGCAACAACTTCTTGAATGCAATGCACTATGGGACACCCCTCTGCAGCGACAAGGCCAGTGCAATGCCGTTTCTCATAGACTTTAAGGTCAGAAGGGACCATTGTGTACGGTGCCTAGCACAATGAGCTGTGGGTCCATGACTGGGACTCTTAGGAACCACGGTAATATAAATAACAGTAAGAGCTCTTTTGACGTGCTCATGTATTTTTCTCACTGAACTGGCACCTACTCTGGGAGGGTTGTGCCAGCAGCTCTACTCAGCCAGCTTTTAAAAGTAGACAAAGCTCTGCCCTTTGGGAAGGCATTTAAGCTGAACCAAAAAAACAGCCACACGTCTTGGAATAAGTGTGTCCACTGGGGACAGAGTCCTGAGAACCAGCAGCTGAACCAGCACTCTGGTTACTGATAGAGGAAAGGTGTGCTAATGACCAGTCTGAGGAGACCTAACGAGCTAATTAAGCCATTAACTGGGAGAGTAGAAGAGAACACAGGAAGGAAGTGCTAGGGGAAGAGAGAGGGCATGGGAGTGAGCAGACAGGGTGGGTCAGAGTAAGGGCGATCTCCAGCTGGAGAGATGTCTTCCCTTCTCTCCTTTGGATGAAGGTGTTGTGAAGCTGCATAATGCTATTGATGGAGTAGGACTGTACAGGGGGTGGGGTGGAGCACTGTAAATAAACTTCAGGCAGATACCTACAAAGGGGAGGGGTCAGTAATTAGAGAAAACAGGAGAGGGGGAGCATGCCCCCCTTACAGGGATCGTAGCAGTATACGTTGTAAAGCTTTCCCATGATGACAAAGCTTAAGAAGAGGGAAGAACATGGTCAAACTGAGCTGCATTTGGAACTGGCATATCCTTGAACCCTGAAAGTACAGTATATGATCAGCCCTAATAGTTATCGTGCCTTCTTTACAGTCATGCTTAGCCAAGCTAGACACATTCAGCTCTTTAAATCTCTCCTCTTAAGTCAGCCCCTTGCTCCCTGAGCTCTCTCCAGTTTTCAATGCTTCTTTTAACCTACCTCAAAGGGCTGTTGTGAGGCTTAATTACATTTAATGTCTGTGCAGCACTTAGGAAGATGAGAGGAATTATATATGTGCTAAGTATTATTATTATTATTATGGTTTGGAGGTATGCAGAGCTGTATGCTAATTCCCTTTGCTAGAAAAACAGCTCTTCAAAGCCACAGTGGCACTTGGTTCCCCACAGCAGGGGTATAATGAAGATGTACCCTCTAGATAATTCAAGAGTTGGGTGGAGGGAAAGGGGGGGGCACAAGTTGCTGGTGGGCAGAAATTAGGGCATAATCAAAATGAACTAAATTCAGAGTCCATGGGAAGAAACGACTGAAAGGGAAATTGTTTGGTGGCTGAGTCATTCTAGCAGGGCGAACAATCGGAAGCCATTCTGCTTCCCACTGCTTGCTAAAAGCTTTTACGCTCCAAGCCCCGGGTATTAGGGTCACGTGTCTTCACCCCTCTGGCTGTGCACAAGTGCCAGAATCCCACCACTGAACGACTTCCTGGGCGTTGCAGGAGGGATTTGTCTTTACACAGGAATGAAAGTATACGCTGCTCCCCACAAAGAAGAAGAAGAAAAAAAAGACAGACAGGTTGAGTGCAAAGCAGATGCACACACATCCCTCATGAGACTGCGAGGACAGGGTAGAGGACTGCTTGGCATTGCTGCACAGTGCTGTGACAACACTGTGAGGGATTTCCGGACAGGGACGTCCCAGGCAAAGTATGAAAGACACCTCGGCCTCTCTGCCTGGGATAATATAAACCACATGGCTTTACTGACACACAGTGAGGAGAGCAATGAAGAGCACTGTGTTACCCAGGGGCCATTTCATAAGTGCACCTTCTAACAGAGGCAAACTCAGCCCTGTCCCTACCCGCTGAGCTGGGGAAGGTGCTCTTCTGGATCACCCAGCAGGCTGCTGTGTATGGAACACAATAGCCCTGGTTAGATTCTTTGCCATAAGAAGGGGGCTCCCTTTTTAGATGGCCACATGGGGCTGTTAACCGTGGGCTGCTGTGAGTCTTGGCTGTTCGCCTAATCCGTCAGCCTCTTCTTGAGGGCTTTGTCCAATCTGCTTTTAAATGTTCTAAGCCAAGGTCCCTCACAGCCTTGGGGAAATTGTTCCACAGCCTGGTACAGTTTGTTTCTCCTAAATTTTCTTGTACTCAGTTGCATCCTTTCATTCCTAGTTAGACCTCCGTGCACCACCCTAGAAAACTCCCCTCCAGCCTAGATGTTCACTGCAGGCCCTTTTCATGCCCCTGTGTACCCAAGCTAGACATACAGCTCTTTTGATCTTTCCTTGTCTATCATTTTCCCCAACCCCTTAATCACTCCTATTGTTCTTCTCTGAGCGATTTCCAGACTGTCTAGCACATCTCAAGTGCTGAGAATTAGACACTGCGTTCCAGGTATAGTTAACTTGTACCAGAGTTATGGAGTGGGATTATTATATAAAGGTTGAGAAAAATCCAATTAACTTTAACTTTATTAAATATCACACACACACACACAGATTGTCATGAGCCAGGAGAAGTGGATTCTACATCCAGCCCTGGGTTTTTCTAAGTTTCAAACTCTTGGTCCTTATAAACCAAGACAGGAAGAACCCCCCGCCCAAGAACTCAGAATATTCACTCTAATGCCTATATCTATTTGGGGAGATTAACGGAAATAAGTAAGAGCCAAGACCTAAACACTGGAGTTTCTCTCTCCTGGCTGCGATACATCCAGACAACGAATTTTGGGCCCATTCAGAGTTTACTGATTAAGAGAGGTAATGTGTGTGAAGGAGGGTAATTTGCCACAGGGCTTAGGAGAATTGGTGCAGAAATTCACTGTGTGTGTGTGTGTGGCACTATGCCTGTGTGTGTACGTGGCAGGTAGCAATCAGAGTGAAAACCTCACAACACAGCTATCGCCTTGGCAGAGCAAGACATCAGGCAAAACAAGTGAAGGAAGGAGATAAAAGCAGCCATCATACTTACAAACATAGGCTGAGATTTTTCAAAGGTGCCTAACAGATTTTGATGCCTTAAACTTAATGGGAACTGAGTGTCCAAATCTTCTAGGAACCTATCCAACCCATGGAGCGCAGGCCAGGCTGAAAGAGAGAAAGCTTTGACTGAAACACACACACACACACTCTCTCTCTCTCTCTCTCCCCCCCCCCCCCAAAAGGACTGGCTACTTGCTAAAATTTCTGTGGTACCCTTGAGCCAAGATTCTCAGTGTGCTTTGTGCATATCAGTAAAAGAAGCCTCGCCATATTCCTGTTTTACCAATAGGCAGACTGAGGCAGATGTTTAGGCCAACAGTTCCCAAAAAATGGCCTCTGATTTTGAATGCCCAGTTGGAGGCACCATGGGCCAGATTTTTAAATCCTCTGCAGTGCTAGGTGAGCTGTGGCCACTTAAAAACCAGACCCCAAGATCTTTCAAGCAGGGGACCTGTAAATGGAAACACCCACAGTACGAGGCCACTTTCGCCGTAAGGGGCTTGTGCCAGGTGACAGAAGTCAGTGGCAGAGCTAAGAAAAGAACCAGCCGGTCCCGATTCCAGGGCTGTGCATTTAAGCTGCTTGTTTTGCCTTTCCTTGCTCAATTTCTGGTGCATCTCTGGGAGATGGGAAAGAGCGTGTGGGAGCTGCTGGGACTTTCCGACAGCTCAGCAAGAAACATTTAAATAATTCTCATCCCTCCTACGCACCTCTGAAAGTTGGTTCCCCCCCCCCTTTTCATTTAAAAACTAACATTTGAAATATACAGAGGAGTCTGCACTCCTTGTGCTTCATTAACATAAAATAAAGGGCCTGCAAACTGACAGGCTGCAGAGAATTCAGAGCAGGAAAAGAAAGCCAGTCTCCTAAGATAATCCTATTGTGGCTAGGGCTTGGAAAAAGAGGTGTGTGTGTGTGTGTGAAAGAGAAAGATGCTGAAAGTGTGGAATCTGTATGTGTGTTGGCAATTGTGTGTGAGTGCATGAGTGTGTCTGTTTCTGTGTGTGATGATGAATCTGTGTGTGTATACATGTGTATGTGATGGAAACCATATGCGTATGTGCTGTGTGTGTTTTTGTGAGTGTGTAGCACTATCAGTGTGAATTTCCGGTGTGTGTTCTATAAGGGTGAGTGGTGAGTCTGTGATGCTGAGAGTGAGGTGTGTGTGTGGGGGGGGGGGGGGGATGTCTCTAACTGTCAATGTGAGCATGTCCGTGTGCTGCTGGGTGTCTATGGTGTCTTTGTGCGTGTTCTCCATTAGCAGGTGAGGAGAAGTTTGTGATATGAGTGCATGGTGTGTCATTGGGCATATGTTTTCCCATTTGAGTGTGTGTGTGTGTGTGTGTGTGTTGGTTCTAGGCAAGAGTGAGATGTGTATGTCTGCAGCAGTTTCTGATGAGCGTGTGGCATCTCTGTCTGTGTGTGTTCGTGTCAGTGTGTGGCGTCCGTGCGTCTGTGACGTATCTGCTCACGTCTGTCTGCCAAGAGCCAAGGAGACATGGGAACAGCGGAGAGGCCAGGATGGGAGCCGTCATCACAGCCCCACCATCGTGTTAAACTCCCCTTGAGTCATTAACTTTTATGACAGATTTCAGAGTAACAGCCGTGTTCGTCTGTATCTGCAAAAAGAACAGGAGTACTTGTGGCACCTTAGAGACTAACAAATTTATTTGAGCATAAGCTTTCGTGAGCTACAGCTCACTTCAGCTGTAGCTCACGAAAGCTTATGCTCAAATAAATTTGTTAGTCTCTAAGGTGCCACAAGTACTCCTGTTCTTTTAATTTTTATGAGTGCTGCAGGTTCCAACCATCTCCGTTCCAAGCCCGTGGCCTCGCCTGATTCA
Source organism: Natator depressus (assembly GCF_965152275.1). Lineage (NCBI taxonomy): Eukaryota > Metazoa > Chordata > Testudines > Cheloniidae > Natator > Natator depressus. The sequence continues at coordinate 4,424,291 of NC_134259.1, forward strand.
AGGGGTTCATCACCATGACATTAAAATGCAGTTCACCCTATCACTTGCCAATTGACAGGGACAAAATAAAAGAAAAGACGTGAGCCTCCCCCCGGCCCTGCCACCTCCTGGTAAATTAGCCTCATAGCTCCTGCTTGCTCTTTTGTATCTGCTGGTTGGGTTGTGAGTGCCCTGTGGGGAGGGGGTAAATACACAGCACGGGCCCAGCCTTGGTCAAACGTCATTACCGATGCATTACATGTCAGAGCAGCTCTTGGGGACAGAATGCAGGGACCCATCAGGAGAGCTGGAGCATTGTGATGCAAATAGGGGCCGGGCTGGCACAGTGTGCAGGGGGGCCTATGACAACAGGGCTGGGCTGAACAAAGAGATTATATCTTTGCCATAGGGTATGGAGATCAGGGTGGGGACAGATTCGGCGCTGGCATAACTGGGGTGCAACCCCACTGACTTCATTAGAGACAGTCCTGCTTACACCAGAGATGCATCTGGCCCCGGGGCTTTGTGTGCGCAGCAGGGTGAGCTGGTGATTCAATGGCAGAGCTTAGAGACAGGTCACTCTGATTGTGTCTGGCTAGATGACCCTTCATGAGATTTCAAGGGCCTGTTTAACGAAATCAATTGAGGCAGAATGATAATGGGCCATATGTGGGGGTTTGTTATAAGGTCCCTGCTGTGCTCATGTCCCTGTGTTACTGAACTGTATTGGGACTGTAAAGAGAGATGTGCTATCATTAATTTGTATGACAGTAGCACGTATAGACCTCAGCGGAGGTCAGGGTCCCATTCTCTGATGCTGTACAGACACACAGGATACGTCCACACTTACCCCATGTTTCAGCACACCGACCACCCCCACCATCCACATACGAAGCCCTTAAGCACCTGGTTATATGTGCTTTGAGCCCACCCTCGCAGGATTATGGGTTAGAGCCTGTGCTTTGCTTTAAGGCATGCGCCGACCTGCCCATTTTGCGGTGAGGATGCAGCTAAAGCACGCGTAGCTGAGGTCATGTTTACCTAGTCCTCCAATGTCATCCCACAATTCCACAGAACTCACTTCCCACTCACCTGCAATGCACCGGAAGCTACCTGTTTATATACACTTCGCTAGTGTTGAACCCTTCATTCCAGGTGGCCTGCTCCGTGTTCTGCACGGCTCAGCCTTACCAGGTACTGCATACTGTTAGCTGTCCAGGAGAGCACACCAGGGTTCAGAGACTCTGCCTGTCCCGAAGCAATTACAATATGGACAAGCCAAACAAAAGGTGGGAGGAAGGAAGGATGGATTATTGTCTCCATTTTACAGATAGGAAATTGAGGCGCAAAGAGACTAAGGCCCAGATTTTTAAAGGTATTTAGGCACCAAACTCCCATTGAGTTCAAAATCAACTTAAAATCTGGGTCAAAAACTTGCCGCAGATCACACAGAGTCTAGGGAGTTTGTGGCAGAGCCAGGAAGTGAATCCAGATCGCCTGGGTCTCAGGCCACCCTTCCTTCCTACTGGCAGCATTACTGACACTGCTATTTTGATGGGGAGGACATTTCCGGGATCGGACCATTTATTCACAGCTTGTGGAATGCTAACTAATTTCTGGCAAGAGGAATCCACAGGGCCATCAGACTGTGACTCCCCCATTTATCACACTCGACAAAGTTTCAGAGGGGGCTAGGGCTTGTAGGAAAGAAAATGCCAACCATTGCAGTCAGACTAGATGACTGTCTAGAGACTGAGAGAGAATCCCTAATTCCCTGTGGGGGTGGAAAGAAGGAATGGAGTAAGGTTAAGTGGTCAGAGCACAGGTCTGGGAGTCAGGACTAGACCCTGAAGAGTCTCTTGTGACACTCAAAACCAGGGGGGAAAACACCTTCTGGTTTTCGGTATCACCACAAGCTTAAAACTCAGGCCAGGTCTGCAGAGATTCCAAAGATTGTTGAGCGAATCTGGAGGTGACTGATGGTTTCATTCCAAAGCAGAAGAAACTCCATTGTCTGGCCATATGCTCTGCAAAATTCAAAGCAAAGCACCAAGAAGTGCAACCTCTGCACGGATCTAAATCACAAGAGGAGTGCAGCGTGATCACCTGGGACAAACCCTGCTGCATTGCACACCAGGCTGCTATTGCCAGTTCTGATACTGACTCACTGTGTGACCTTGCGCCATCTTTCTGCACTTCCATTTTCCCTAGATAAAACGGGCATAATGACAACGAGGAAGGTCCTTGTGAGACTTCAATTAATGTTTGCAAAATGCTTTGACATCCTAAGTGCTAGGGAAGCGCAAATATATTTTTATCCTAAGTAATTTGAATAGAATGGAATGGGTTTTTTCATAGGCAGGGAGAGCGCTGCAGTCTCCCCGTTAAATGAAAGAGTGCGATAGGACCTGCAGGAAGGAGGGGCATGAACAGACCAACTCTTGCCTACGCAAGAAAAGAAAGAAAAATAGATCACATTCCACATTCCTTTCCAAAATCCAGTCATGTCAACCCTGCCACCCTCCCACGGGGAGGCAAATCTCTCCCCTCCAGGCTTCTTTCTGGGTGGATTGAAGGAATTCAGTCTTATCTCTTCACTGCTCCTTGAAGTGTACTTGCTTTGAAGCCATTTGCCCATACAGCTTGTCACCTCTTCCTTGCTAATTTTCACACGCTCCCTCTCCCTCTGTTTACAAGCTGATCCAAGTAAAGTGCCTCTTTCCAGCCTTCCTTCTGTGTTTATACCATTCTCATCACCTTGGTGTGTCTCCCCCTCTCCCCTCTACTTTCTCTCCTTCATTATTAGTCATCATTCCCATTACAGAAGCAAGTAAGGATCCCAGCTAGTGGTCAGAGCTGTGCACACACAGGACAGACGGACCCTGGCCCCAGCAGCTCACAGGCTAGGATCTCTGGGGCGCTCTCTCACCAGGTGATGCTCCCCATGTTCCAGCTGACAATCAGTAAAGGGACAAAGATGGAGCTCTGAGTGGCGCTTGGAGAATCTGACCCCCGGCAAAATGTTGCCAATTATCATAGTGACAAGGACAAATATTCTATCCAGGGCATCTGACTTACGTTTCCATTACGAGATGGACTGACCGAAACCCTGAAACTGACCAACCTCAAACGTTTCTTCTAGGAGTGGGATCGAAATTTCATACCTGGCACAGGTCAAACCGCAAACGTCATAGCCCTGAACTAAGCCCCGCAGAGCTAGGACGATTGATACCAGCTGAGGACCTAGCCTTGCCCTCCTGTGTGCAAGGAGGGTTTCTATTAGTCTCCTATAATTTTACTGCTGGTTTTCAGAGAAGGTTCAGGGAGAGCACAGACCTTCTTTCCCAGATGGAGGCAGGTTCTTAGAAGTCTGCTAATTTCAGCCCTCCACAGAAGTGGCAGCAGTAGCACCCTGAGTGCCCAATCAGCAGCCCCGACCCCTGCCCGTCCCCTGTAATCTTCACCCTAATTGTGCTAATGGGAATGAATTCAAACACCGCCCTTGCAGGCGCCATCCTTTTGGTGTTCAGTCGTGGTTCCGCGCTGTTGAAGGGCCCCATTAAAGGCATTCATTCACTCTAGTTCATTGTCCCCATTCATTCATCGACATTCATTGGGATCATTCTGATCGCAGGCCGTGAGTGAATGGAGTCGGGGAGTCACAAAGCGTGCACATGTGTTCCGTCCTGATTTGCCATGAGTGAAGGGGGACACTTCAGATGAAGAATAACCAGCCTGAATTGCATGTTACATCCACTCTAATAGCCTGGGAGTTCATCACACTTAATGTTGAATTCACACCCACTGGCTGCTGCTTATTATTGAAGCTGGCAGTAGGCTTGGCACGGAGTTCAGTGGGCTTGATGCCAGTGCAACACGACTCTGTTGTACCATGTCTTGGCAGTGACCGTGGGCAGCTGAGGCCATACCCTTGCTCAGGAGATCCTGCTGTCTGCCCAGTAGCTAAAGATGTATTTGCCCAAATAGGAAAAATGGGACAGAAGTGAAGGATGACAAGGAATCTTTATAAAATCTGACCTTGGGCACTGTCTCGTTGTGCCAGTCAGAGATCAGGCAATGCTTGCATGAAGAAGCTCCTGCCTAAGCTAGAGTCCTCTGATTGCAGGCAACACTGAGCTCAGGATCAGATTCCTTACAGGAGCCAGACACCTAACTCCTTTAGGCTCCTTTGAAAATCTAAGCCATTACACGAAGGTGCTCAGTGCCTGGCTTGGGTCCTGATCCTGCAATTGGATGCATGCAGATGGGCCCGCTCCACATGGGCATAAAGGTTCACTTGTGCAGAGCCAGTTGTGGGCTCGGGGCCTTGCTTGGTTAGTACTGGAAGAAACCCCTGCTCTCATATTCAGTTACTTCTGGTTCCTGGCAGAGGTGCCATGAACTAACTCATTAGTCCCTCACCGTGGAGATGTGAGAGCCAGTGCTGTCTAGCCTCAGAAATAAAGGGGTGGGGATATTTTGGGTGATGGTGGGGATTTCTGCATTGGACATGGATAGGAAATCTCCACCAAGAAGGGGCACGTACCTGGAATAGGTGATGTCAGGGGACAGAGGTGTGGGGATCCCAGAATGGGAATAGCTAGGGCACTGCTGATGAGGGATTGCAGTGCTGGGTGTGGGGAGTCCAGGACTGGGGAAACAGAGAGGGCTGCAGATCAGGGACTGAGGTGCACTGGCAGAGCTCTGTCTGGGGAGCCCCGGCCTAGAATAAGAGGGATGGCTGCAAGTCAACAATTAGGCACACTGGCCGAGCAACTTGGAGAGGAAACTGACTCAGCACCTGCCTCTGCTGTGCCTGGTTTTAAACTGCCTCCCCGCCCCACTTTAAAAAAAAAAACCAACCATGAAAATTCCCATTATGGGAGAGCCCTACAGAATGTAATAGCGGATTCTGTCCTTGCTATGGAATAGCTAACGAACGTACAGCAAGGCTCTCATTCACAGGAAAGACTATATGGGTCAGATCCTCAGTTGCTATAAATCAGTGTCGTCTGGCTGACTTCAGTGGAGTAACGCCAGCCTACGCCAGTGGAGGATCAGCCCAATGGGTGCTCAGAGTAATTTCTAAAGAACCCCACTGCATTTCTATAGACCCCTCATGCTTTAATCCCTGTGACATTTTACAGGACTTTCCTGTCAGGGTCACCAATCAATAACATGAGCAAATATGTTTCTGAAATGCAGTTTATTATTATTTTCCCTCCCCAGTCAGAGAGGGACCTAGAAGGGAAATAAACCAGGAACAGTTAGAGCTGGTGGCTAAAATGCCCTAGCTGCAGCTAAAGGGCATTGTCCCCAGAAAGAGCTGAGCTTAGCACAGGCAGGCTGTAAGGTGCTCCGGGCAGGTAAAGCCCCCAGGAAAGTCATGAGATGGACGAAATTACCTAGTTGGATAGGGACGGCTCTTGGGGAACCTGCGGCTGAGCTGCTCCTGATAAGATTAATGAGCTCGGCTGCGCCCCCGCCCCCGCCCCCCCCCCCCCCCGGTTAAACAGATTGTCCCTATGCTGCCTGCTATAGCTGACCCTTTGCACTCTCTCTGGCTTCACCGGAAGATGAAAGGGTTTGTTCTCTCACTCGGAGACTCCTGGTGGGGGTGTGGCGCTCTACTGAAATCCAGCCCGCTCCCCAATGTCTATCAACTCAGCCCCATCTGTGGTCACCTGGTACCCTGCACCTTTGATCACAGTCACATAGGTGTAAATCCATAGGTGCTGGGAGGGCTGCTGCACCCCCTGGCTGGAAGTGGTTTCCATTATATACAGGGTTTACAGCTTGGTTCAATGGCTCTCAGACCCTCCACTATAAAAATTGTTCCAGCGGCCCAGTGTAAATCCATTGACTTTAATGGAGTCACTCTCAATTTACATCAGCGTACATGAGATGAGAAGCAGGCCCCATGTGTACAGGTACACTTGCTCAGGTTCACCTTCATTTCCATCAAGCCTCACGGTCTTACCAGTCCCAATAGCTGCCGTCCCTCAGAGACTGCCCATCGGACCCCTTCTCTTTGCCCTGCAGCAGCTGGGCTTGCACCAACCAAGCCTTAGGATTAGCACAACCTTAGCTAAACTGCCAGAGATGGGGACTAGACTGTGTGTTTCCTTCCCCCTACTTAAAAGTGGACAAAGTGGACGCTCCCTGCCACCTTTCCCATCTGCTGGGGAATCTCGTACTGCCATGAATTGTTGAATAAACATGAGATAGCATGCAAACAATCCTTGCCCCAAGAGCTGCTTGAGTTCCTCACAGCTAAGACCATCTCTGAGCCTCATAATTGCTACAAATCCACATGGAGTAAGCAGGATTCCAGAGGCTTGCTTTTAGCTGAACACAGCAAGTCTGGGAAGGATTTGATTGCCCTGCAGGAGGTGCTGAACAATGCAGGGAATAGGTGGCAAAACAGCAGTTGCCTAATTTGCTCAGTTCCATCTCCCCTCCATGGCCAGTGGTTAGAAATGGGGTAATTAAAGTCAGGCCATTTCCTGCAGGAGGGTGGATTGGAAAAGCAAACATTTCCAGCATGCTATGCCTGCTCTGAACTGCATCCAGGCTCCCTTTGACTTTCTCTCAATGGAACAGAAAACACACCGTTTTCAAAGCCAAGGCATCCTTCATTTGCAAAAATAAAATAAATAAAATGATTTCCATCCTTGAAAAGCAGAGCACAGGCTCCTGACTCTCTCTCTCCCCCCCCCAACCCCCCACCCCACACAGCTGCGGTATTGTTACATAGCTGCACACAAAGGATCAAGATGTTATTGTTACTGGGAGCTGTGCTTGAAAAGTTCCAATCTTCCCTCCTACTAGAAATATTCCTTGCCTTCAGTGTCAAATAATATGGGTGACAGCGGGGTCATGTTGCATTCCAGAGGGAAATAAACGTATAGCCAGTGCTCTGAAGAATGGGCTGACTACTCGTGGATGCAGGTGTAATAAGGACAGCCATTGTGCAAGCTTCCCCTACGTCGCGCTGCATTTCAGTCCTCAGCAACATCTGCTATTCTTGTCCTCGGCCCCAATGCATCTCAGTTCTGACCCATAGCACTCTTGTGCCTCCTACATAGCTCTGAGAATGTCCCGCCATCCTATCCCACGGCATCTCCAATCCCAGGACCCCATATAACTTCACCAATGCCCCTGACTCACAGCTCTGCCGCAATCCAGTTCTGGGATCCTCACCAGGCAAAATGACATCACATGGAGTGAGGCAACCCAGGATGCAACACTAAATGCATCAAGGTGCTTTTCAAACATCCCCATGAATCATGAAAGGCTGTTAAATCTTGGGTTTTGGGGCTCAAGCCATTCTCTGACAGAGATCTGGACGAGACCCACGCAAGGGGGCAGACAGCCCCACATCTGCTACTCTGGGGTTCTTATACCTTCCACTTAAACAGCTGGTGCTTCAAAAGTCAGAAGGCTGTACTAGCTGGACCTTGGGTCTGATCCAGCCTGGCAATTCCTTTGTGCCTCATAAAGCCAGAATCAGCAGCTGCAGTCCACATGGGGCAATGCTGCCAACACGACGACAGTCTGCCCAAATACTGTCCATTCATTATTTCTTTCCTACATTATTTATTTACTCTTTTGATGCTCTGTATTGCAGTAGCACCCAGAGGCCCCCCGTCAGGAATTGGAGCCACACTGTACTAGGCGTTGTACGGACCTAGAATGAAACCCTGTGCATCCCCCGAGAAATAATGTCTGAATAAAGCAAAAAGAGAGGCAGAGCCGGAAAAACAAGTGGCCCAAAGAATCCAATCTACTCTCAGCCTCATTTTGTCACATGAATTTCCAAACCTCATCAGCGATTTAATGCCAGAGCATGGTGCACACACGTGTCATATCAGTCATGCTCCCAGCACAAAGGAAACGTGTATGAGCCATAGCAAAATATTCCCAGGGTGGTGATGGTGGGGAGATCTTTTTAGTTTATTTAATTCCTAAGAGCATCTGGCTTTTCCCACTAATGAGTGACTCATACTGACATTAAAGTGTCGCTAATTGGAAACTTAGCTTTGAATCTCCTCTTTTCTCACAAGTTTGCTGAATCTTTGGAGATTCAGGGTTCAAACCTGCAAGGCACTGAGTGCCCCCAATCTCTCTTGAAGTCAGAAGATGTTCATGGGCTCTCTGTCTGTAAGCATCGGCGCCGACTCTGTGGGTGCTCCAGGGCTGGAGCACTCAAGGGGAAAAATTGGTGGGTGCTCAGCACCCACCGGCAGCCAAACTCCCCACCCCAGCTCACCTCCCCCTCCACTCCTCCCCTGAGTGTGTCGCGTTACGCGCTCTCCCCCCAGTAGAAGAGGAGAAGTTGGCACCTATGCCTGTAAGAAATTCATGCTCTGCTGATATCAGACACAATTTATTAGATAAGCTACAGGCAACAACAGGGAGCTGAGACTAAGACCCTGATCCTTCAAGTTCACAGGACTCTAACCTTTGAATAACAATCTCCCCTGGTTGTGAGCTGTACCCAGGTCCCCTCTCTTCCCATTACAAGTTCCTGGGAGACATTTCTGCATAGTCCCCAATAGGTGTTCCAGCCACATGGTGACAAAGAATCCCTAGCAATGAATAGCTCTTAGGGGTGTTGGTGGTAGGCAACAGTTCAGGAAGGGTTAATGAGAGATAACATGGCTTGTTGACTGACAGTCACACCCACCACCCTTCCTGGAGCCTGGCCTACACTTAAAGTTTAACCTGACCTAGCTACAGTGCTCAGAGGTGTCAAAAATACACACACTCCTGAGCACTATAGCTATGCCCACCTAACCCCAGAAGCAGCTAGGCTGATGGAAGAATTCTTCTGTCAAACTAGCTACTGCCACTCAGTTTGGTGGATTACCTACATGGATGGAAAAAACCCTTTCCGGAGATGCAGGAAGCATTTGCATGCCTGCGCTCTAACAGCGTAATTCTGGCACTGCAGCTCTGCTGCCATAGCTCCCAGAGTGTTGTAGACATAGGTGGGATGTGCACCCTCCTAGCTGACAGATGCAAAGTGATTGTTCTCCCTCCGGGAGGAGGGTGAACGGGACCTCGTATACCCAGCACTGGTTATTTTTGGGTCCTGGAACAGTGCGAGGCTGGCAGCTGATGCCGAGGTGGGTGACAGCTGAATGCCGAGCGCGGCTTTCACTTCAGATCCGAAAGGCCCTTTTCACTCATCTATTTCTGAATCAATAAAACATGATCTGCCAAGACGGAAAAAAAACAACCCCCAAAAAGACGGTTGAAAGGGTCTGCCTTGGCCCAGGCTCTAATCAGCCCCCAGAACGTCACTGCAGGGTGTTCTTCTGTGCTACCTCTGCCTCTGAGCCATGCTTAGGAAGCAGGAAAGGACTATCTCTTGTCCTGTGCTTGTACAGTGCCTAGCACAATGGTCCATGACCAGGGCTCCTAAGTGCGATGGTCATACAAATAATTAACAACAATCAGGGAGAAAAGTGAAGGGCTCAGAGCTGGAGTTCAGCTGCATGGCCAGAGGCCTGGTTTCTTAGCTGAACTATCCAGACCTCTCTAAAGCTGGAAGTTACATGGAAAAGGGTTCCCAGATGGGACTCTAGGTACTTTCCGTTTCCTGATCCCACCAGAAATGCCACAAAATCTCCCTTCCTTGTGGCCCTTCCAAAACCAGTCTTTGGAAGTGGCCAAGCCCTAATATATCCAAAAAATGGGTGACCCCATCCCTGCACACCACCTGGGTAACTGCTGCCTATGGAGGAGAAGTTGTGAATACCTTCCTGACCTCTGAAGTCCTATCAGCTAATGCCCAGAAGCATGGATTTGATTTTCCCACACTGGCCCCATTTCCTGCATAAGCTCTAGCAGCTTGTAAGACAACAAGCAAAAGTGCCTGAATGTATCGGGTAATGTAAAGATAGCATCATGTCAGCAGCTGTCATGATGATGTAATACTGCAGGGGTTAAAACGCCAGAGCCTTCTCTACACTAGGGCTCCTGCTATTGCTGCAACCAGTGGGAAATTTTAGGAGACAACCACAGTGTGGGCAAGGTAGGGAGGGGTAGAATTTGCCTAGGATCAGACAGCAGCAGAGCCAGAAACAAAACCCAGGTGCCTCCCAAATTTCCAACTTAACCACTAGATAGTGTGGCCTAGGAAAACAATGCAGTCCTCCCTAGCCCTGCTATCTACGATTAAAGCTGCAAGGATGGATAGGAAACCCACTTTCTGACGTTTAATGACCAGCTGGCGTAGTGAAGGGCTTGAACCTCAGGCCCCTCAAGCCAGTCACTCCCCAAGTGCCAGGAACTGCCTGCCCCGGCTGTTATTGCTGGGAATAAACCCTGGAAACATACAGAGGGGAATTGACCTCTCCATGGACAGTGAAAAGTTAAAAGTTGAGCAGCAGGTTGCCATGGAGATGGAGTTCTGTTTGTAATCTCGTCTTCTCTTTTCTTCCTCTTCCGACCTAATAAAGGGCAGCTGGTAACCAATGGGAAAGCAGGGCTCCATCGGTCTCCTTTGGCTTGGAGCCTCTGATACAAACACAACCATGGGCACTTGACAGCCTTCCAGGGCACAAGGCACCTACAACAGCCTGCCACTTCCCACTCCCCCTACCTTGTGCCCACTGGCGCAGTGCAGGTGTCACTGGATTTGCCTGCAGGAGCGCTCTTTCACCTTGAGTTAACTGATTGGCAATCGACTCAAGGCAGCTAATGTTATGTACGAGCTCGTATGGGCACTCCCCACGCGTGTGTCCTGGAACACGTCTCCCCAGGGGAGAATCTGCCTCACTAAGTTTAAGGCAATTCTGAGATTAGATACCATAATGATTGGTGAGACAGAGAGAGGAGGAAGGACGGAAGGAGAGAGTATCCCAAATCTTAGCTTGGAAATTGATGGCCTGACTCAGAAACTAGCTCCCAGGAGAGAAAGGATGTGGGGTTAGTGGGAGTTTCTGACCCTGACAGTCCAGCTGACATCCCCATGTTCCCTCTCTGAGAAAGTGTAACAAGGAGAATCGCTCTGAGGGCCGCCGCCACCAAGCTGAACAATTCAGTGTCACTGCTCAGGCTTCTCTCCTGCTGGCAGCATAAATGGGAGCTGGTTTCTACCCTACGCTCTGACTTCCCGTCTCCTTGAACGTTCACCTCCCTTCATTGCTGCTGTTCCATTCACCTGCACAGCTCACTTCACTCAGCTGCTACATTAGCATTCCATGAGGCACTCGCGTTCTGCCTCTCTTCACCCCCATCCACCCCTGACAGATTTTTCTCCCGGCCTGCCCCCCTATTTGCACTGTCACAATATTCCTCCCTCAAGTGACCTTTCCTGGCAGAATAAGCAGACAAGCCCTCCTGGTTGATTCCTTAAGCCCCTCATCTCAGGGTCAACTTGGGCCAAGCACTGCCTCTTCCTGGCTCTGCTGAGCTGTTAGCCCCAGGAAGGATCACCACTAATTTCCGTTGCACAAGCGCCCATGTGCGAGAAGAGCTGGGACTCATGAACATCTTCCCCTGGTGCATTTCCTTCCTGCCCCCATAGTCTTATAGCTGCAACATGACCAGACTCCTCTCCCCGGGTAGAACCTTGAACCTTCGTCCATTTCTTTAAACAAAGTTTTACCCTCTGATAAAAGGGAATCAGGTTTTACTCCCATTTGTGGTTACCTACTGGAGCTGCATGAGTCTCACTGGCTAGATACATGTAATTGCAAGCCAATGATGGGTGCTACAGACCCGCCTCTGTGCCAATTCACAAAGGAAATGCATTATTTCTACCCCCAGGTATGTAGCTCTAGCTCTTTAGTCAAGCAGTTCATGCTTTTAGTTCTAGAGGTCAACAGTTCAGTCCCCAATTTGTCAGCCATCTAGGGTGACCAGATGTCCCGATATTTGGGGCTCTCTCTCATATAGGCACCTATTACCCCCCCACCCCGATTTTTCATACTTGCTATATGGTCACCCTACAGCCATCATATAACAACTCCCCCGCCGCAGCTCATCATCTGGGTTTGAACCAAAGACCTACAGTATTGCATCACAGACCACCACCACCTGAGCTAAAGAAATAACTCCATTAGCCGGTAGCAGTAATAGGCTGTTAACTCTAGCCACGAAAGGATCCGTTTTGTAAGTGGGATGCAGCCAAGCTGGCAGTTCCAATTCCTAAGGGTTTGAACTCCCCTTTACTTAGAGTTTAGATTCCTTCAAAACCAAAACCAGTAGGCAAACCTTGCTTATCCAAGCATCACCCCATACTTTGTTATCTGAAACAGACATGTCCCCTGAGTGCATTCATTTTAATCTATGAACTGTGCAATTTAATATCTGCAATTACAGACCTCACTATGTAAGCCTTTATGTGCTAAAATCAGACTTCTCTGCATAAAGACTTGTGCCCTGTAGTCTCACAGTTCCAATAGCTCTCTAGCAGTCTTGCATTTAGTCCATACAAAGGGTTCCTCTGTCTGCCTATGGAGTTTCCAGCATGCCCACAGCATCTAAACACCATAAGCAGAATTAAGAAAAGCAACTTTTCTATCTGAAATGACCATACCTTCTATTCCTCTCTTGCTTGCGCTGTCAATTGTACTTGCTCTTCAGCCAGACCCTTGGCGGTTTTCATGTCCCACATTATTGGACAGATGTGACTCTACAGTAGTTGAAATAACAGCAAAGGCAACAGCTGCATTTTGTGCGAAGTAAGGGAGCAGTCTGCAGAGCAGAACTGGATTCAGACTGACATATGAAGGCTTCCACCATTTTGTAAGTCTCCTCTTTCTCTCCCCCTTCTCCTAGTGTTCTCAAGTGTGCATTGCATTCCCTCACTCCTGCTCTATTCAACTAGCCTTAGATGCAACCGCAGTTGCAGGAAATGTCTGGAAAATCCAGTTCCCTTTTTGTATTTTCTTCCTTCTCTCTTTTGAAGCTTGGCCCATTGTGAAGTCCGCCCCTTTAATTCCTGGCTGCCAAAGGAGGCAGTTATATCAAAAGAGAAATGTACATCAAACTTGCACGGAATATTCAATTAACTTTTAAACAAGATTGTCGGTAACCCGTTTGCAGAGATATCATTTAATTTTTTTTTTTTTAAATATACAGGCACTTACATTTCACAGAGGCATGTCTGCTGGTAGAGTAGCTGTCTTTGCTGCTGCCGCCGCCGCTGACATCTTGTTAAATGTCAATTAAAGATGTAAATGTTCCTTGCAATTTGCATGCTGAATTAGAACCTATGACATAGTTTTCTTTGCTTATGCAATATGGCAACCAGCCAAATTCATCCCTCTTACATCTGTGAAACCTCAATAAACTCCCCTTAGAAAATTCCATTGATGGCAAATGGTCTTGCATTATTACATGGCAAGGTCATATGAGGTTGTCGGATGGATGCCTTTTCTCTTAAAGCAGGATGTAGGCATGAGTCCAGCTGTGGGCTCTCTCACACAGCTGTCGAGAGCCAGTGCCCTAAGCCAGAAAAATGCTTATCTCCCCAAAGCAATCGGCTCAGGAGATGAGCCTTTGTCATAAATAATTGGCAATAATATTATCGTAAGGGACTAGCTTGCGTGTACGTGCACCGCTGCCCTCTGCTGCTTGGAATCAGGCTGTTTGTCACAGGCTTTATGTTGCAAACAAAGCTAACGGAGATTCTCTTTTAGCTCAAGTGGTAAATGGCTTTGCTTTTGCAGCAGGAGGATCCTAGTTCTATCCCTGTTGTTTCCAGCCCATGTGGCTGTGGTGAGCAGCATGGGGACAACACAGTAGCCCTTTCTTGCAGTCCTGGACCATGACAGGGTCCCTAGGAGCCACAGCGATACAAATAATATAATAATAGCAAAGGTTCCGAGCTGGTTAGGAAAAGCATCCAGACAGACTCTGCAGACCTTCCCAGCCATTTATTAACCAGTCCCCAACGTCACCCCTAATTTTAGATCATGCTCACTTTTTCTTTGTAATCTGTATCTCTTGAAAAGAGCTTCAAAGGCCAACACAGCAATGGTGCTATTGGCTCTATGCTTTGAATCTCCTCCCTGGGCCTGGCTTGCGCCAGAGCTTAACCGCACTTTTAGAGCGGGGTTTTTTTCCTTTCTGTTTGTGCACCTACAAAAAGTCTTGCAGGGAAAACCAAACTCAAGAGCAGCAAGGTAAACAGGCAACAGTCAAATAAATTAGGCAGCTGGTGACTTTTAAGGCCTCCCAGCCAACCAGCTGGGGGAAGCACAAGATCGAGGAGAAAGGAATACTGAGACACAGGAAAGTAAACAATCAGGCAGTAAGAAGAAATGCTCAGGTTTCCCACCAATGCTCAGCTACCCTGAAGTCCGCAGGGCCTCTGTTTAGCCCCAACTAGAGCTGGTTAGAAACGTGTTTTGTGCCAATTTGTCTCTGGTTTGATGAATTTTTGGTGAATCAAAACCTGTATGTTTTCCTGCCAGCTAGGCTGCTGGGGATTGGTCTTCCATAAGTAGGTCAATTTGGTGGCATCCACACTAGCACTCAACGTGGCTTATCCTCCATTGCACTGACAGCTGCGGATCTACATGCAGTGCATGGAGTTCTCATGGGGCTAGTGCCTGGGGAAGCGTACCTCTCTGCATGCCCTGAATGCCTCCTTTGAGAGCATGACCCAGTGTCACTCACAGGACAAGGCTCCCAAAGGGAAGGACGGAAGTTAACAGTCTGGGGATAATTAGCTCAGTCTGCCTGAGCCCAGTGTCCAGGGGAGGCCTGGGACAAGGGGGCAGCAAGCATCCCGGCGGCTAGTGTAACGCCGCAGGCTCAGGGCTGCCTGGGACTCAGCCACCGCTTTGCACAGTCTCTCGTCCGCACCTGCAGGGACATTTCAGGGTTACTGACGCAGCTCCTGGTGGTGTCTTGCACGGGGCAGAGAACTGCGCCCAGCAGGATTTAATCATTTTACAGCCACAGGCTGATTGTCACTTAGGAGCATCCCAAAGCTTTCCCTCTCTTTGAGAGGGCCACTCCATTGCCTCCCCCCAGCTCTCTCTGTCCTGGTGCCCTTCCCTAGCCACCCACCTACCCACCCATGTGCCCTTCCCTGTCTCTCTCTCCCACATGGGTCACCAGAGTATCTGAATGCACAGACACCCTGCAGCCTTCAGGCCCTTGTGGTGGGTTAATGAGCAGGAGGGTATCCCGCTGTCGAACGGTTCTGTTGCTTTGCATCCCTGCCATAGCCAGTGGCCCTCCTACGCCACAATCTGAGCAACCTGCTGCTCTGCCCAGGCTGTGGCTTTGGCCTCTTCTGCGTCTCAGCCAATGCCCCCAGCGCTGTTGCTCCTCAGGGGTTGTTATCTAGCAGCCTCTTGAGAAGTTCCGTCACTTTGAGGTCTGTTTTATAGTCCCTATAGCTTGAACCACAGGCTATGCCTCAGAGTTTGGCTACTCTAGAGTGGGAAGGGGCAATTTCCAGCCTGAAGAGACTTTCCCGGGCTCCTGCTCATCCAGCCAGCGTGCTGAGACTTGCAATGTAGCCAAAGCTGCCTGAGCACATACCTGGAGTGGGGAACTAGTCCCCTCTGCTCATCTGCTGTGGCTACATTACTATGATTCGTGTGCTAACTCAATCAGAGCTAGCAGAGATGTGTCTACCCACTTCATTACACCTCCTGCTCCATTGCAGACATCAGTCACAACTCCCCTTGACCACAACCTCTTGATCTCTGGCCTCAGGCGTCTCAGCACCTCTCCCATCCCTCCAGTCCAGCTAAAGCACTTTCGCTGGGACCATCCCTCTTTCCTGCTGTCCCAGTCACTTCACCACCACCCGCCTCCATCCTGCACCTCTCTTTCCCCTCAACTCACTCCACGCTCCTTCTCCTCACCATGCCTCGCTCCACCTCTGTTCTCGTTCCCTCAGGCTACCCCATTCCCTTGGCACATCCGCCCACTTCCCAATGTCTCTTCATCGCTTTATCTTTGAGTGGATCATTTCGATTTAAGCAGGGCCTGGACCTTGCTGAGTGCTCTGTGTGTGTTGCCAGAGGCAAGCCATGGCATTTGTAGGTGGACTGTGGTCTGGACTGCAACCACAATGAAGTGTGGGCTTGCCAGAGGGCTGTGATCCAGGGCCATCTCTTGAACTAATACGATAATGCTTTAGAGAGGGCTCAGGAGTAGTAACCAAGACACACTGACAGGCCCTCGAGGGATAGCTCACACTAGGTCACTTCTGTTCCCAGCACCCCTGATTCCAGCCTTGTTAACGAGTGTAGCGGTGAATAAGAAACCTCACTCCTTGCTTGGGCCAGCCTATATCATGCACCCTACTCCCTCCCCTCTCGCTGCCTCTAAAGAGACCAAACAAGTCTCATCCTTGACGTCAGATGGCCTCTGTTCAAGGTCAGTCCGTTTTGTCCAGTTCCACCCTGTGAATGCCAACACTCCAGCAGCTGCCCCCTCACACTCTTCCCCCAAGTGCCGGAGGCGTTCCCTGTGCTCCTTCTCCACAGCCCCGTTGGTAGGAGCTATCAGTCAGCCACTTTTGGGGAGGGCTCAGTAGAAGGCCCCCTTCCCTCGCATCCAGCTTGCTCATCCAGCCATTCCCAGCTTGCAAGTGCACAGAGAACAGGCTCAGCCCTCAGGGGAGGACTTGCGTTTATTAGTACAGTTGTTAGCGAGGGTACCAATTATGGCATATGCCCATTCTCCCCAGCACGGGAGCAGAGTGCCAGCCTGGAGTATCTTTGCTTTTCTCCCCTCCGGTGAGCCAGGCATTGTCCCCATTCTCCAGAGTGGAGACCTGGCTTGAGGAACCCTTGTTTTCTGCACTCCCAGAACAGAAAGCCCAGCCTCAGGCACCCCAAACCACTCAGCAGGGCTTTTAAGGGAAGTAGCTTTTGAGTTCTCTCTTTCCTGTG
Source organism: Natator depressus (assembly GCF_965152275.1). Taxonomy (NCBI): domain Eukaryota; kingdom Metazoa; phylum Chordata; order Testudines; family Cheloniidae; genus Natator; species Natator depressus. The sequence continues at coordinate 4,441,150 of NC_134259.1, forward strand.
AGAATCTAATGTTCATTTGCCTCCCACCACTCTTCCAGCCCTGCCTGCAGTGAAGAATGACTAAGGTGGTGGGTGGAATTAGAGTGAATTAAGACCAATTTAGTAGCCCGCAGCGCCGAGTGAGGCTGTCATATTGGGAACTGGGTCTGTTACAGACACAGCTGGATGTCTCCAACACTAGTGAACTGAAGGGCTGAAGGGTACAATTGTGTGTGTGTGTGTGTGTGTAGCTCAGATGTGAGAGACCGTGCAATTGTGGCTGTGATTGTGACAGAAAACGTACGTGTGCAACTGTGTGTGAGACAAAAGGCCAGCTTTTGTGTGGCAGCCCCATGTTTTGCAGGTGCACTTTTGCATGTGCAATTAATGGCACCAACAGTTTTGGCACCCACAGTATATTGCACCAGTGATTTTTTTGCACTCAGAATTCACGGCACCAGTGATTTTGTATCCATAGATAGATGTCCAAATGGCAGGGTTTGCATGCTGTCAAAATAGCCCCTTTTAACATTAGGTCCTGAACTGGGTATGAGACTGTGAAGCTTTGTGCAATGTCAGGTGCATCCAAGTGTGCCTGTGTGGATTTGGGCGTGCTACTGAGAGCGAGTGTGATTACAAGGGGGTGCATGAGGCTGTGGATGTCTTAAGATGAACCTGACAGGCTCTCCTCTGGTGAGGTATTTAATCAGGGTCTGGAGTGATGGAATCAGGAATTCAGATAGTGCAGCCTCATTAGGACTTTTGTTCCAGGTGGTGCACTCCACTGAGATCACGTCTGCTCACACTCCTACTCACCACATCACTCAGCAAGAAAAACAACCTCGCTGGCTGTATTTGAACAATGAGCATTAAGTATAGGAATAAACACTTAGGAGATAGATGGGATTAGGCACTGCTTTTTCGCCTCAAACGAGCTGGGCTACAGTAGGCCTTAGGTCACAGAGACAATGAGTTTGCTGGTCTCAGTTTAGCACATTGATATTTATTTTTCCACATGGAAAAGAAAAATATAATTAGTCTCAGTTGGCACTCTCCGGTTGAAAAGGATACAGGACTAACCAGGAGGAGGGGACAGCAGGGCAGGATTAAGGGGCACTGGCAGAGCTGTGAGGAGGTTCAGGACTAAAATAATACAGCGCTGTATCAAGTGGGGGAGCAAGGATCTCAAGGCAAATACCCTCATCACATGATAGGGGTTAGTCTCCAATGATTTAATGATATAGACCCTGTAGGTCAGGATGAAGGTGCATTGACAGAGCTATGCACACAGGAATCTTGTACAGAACTTGCCCACACTGTGCCTGCCTCTCAAACGTTACAAATTTTAAACATTTGCCAAATTTACCCACACATTTAGAAAAGCAACACACACTCTATAGACCCCAAACTCCAAATTCTAAATGAGCACAGAAAATCCACCGACACCGCAAACTAGCGAGCCAACTTAAAAAGGGAGCGAACCCCAACACACGAAAACCTGCCAGCATCTGCGGGCATCCTCCAAACTTCTAATCTGCTAGGGGGCAGTGAGAGGCTGGGCTGCTGCGTTCCATGATGCCCAGCTGTCTGGACGCCACTAGAAGACGAGAGTACCTGTGGGGGGTGACGGCACAGAGCATTCCTCTGCTATGGCATCGCTAAACCCTCAAGTGCTGCTTTTGGCTGCAGAAACAGAACCCTGATCTTCCCATCATTGGCATATGAAACCCCATTAGACCCAAAGACAACACTGGCACCCTCACAGACCAGTAAGAGTTTCTCACATGTACACTCACACAAGCATCCATATTCTAAACACACCGCCATGAATACCGAAATACACACAATGAACACACACTAACACACGTGCACATGCATCCCCCCCACACACATAAAGGCACTCACATCTACAGAGACATACACCCACACAAACAATAAGCCCTTTCACCCTCACACTGTTTGCTTCTCCCTCTCCACTAACACGACACCCACTCACTGCCTTCCCACAGCAACTTATTTCTTATGCAAGAGATCAGTCCTTTTCTTGAATGTCGTACGGAGCTGGGAACAGTTATTGCAGTTCTAGCTCTTATCTTCCCAGACGGTACATGGATTCCCATCGTAGCAGAGCCGGATGTATAACTCAACTCCCCTGCACTCTAACTGAACCAAACTAGACCTTGAGGCTCTCATACCAGAAAAATGTTCTCCACTTTCTTCCATAAGGAACTTTTCAAGACTTAGTGCAAGGAAGGAGCTGAGCCCGAGATAACCGGCCGTGCTGCTCCGACAGAACTCACTGAATAACTCGTATTAAGCAATGAATATTTCTTGACGTTCCTGTGCTGGGCAGCACAGAGTTACTGGTTTCATATTGGGCAAGAGCAATACCTGGCTTTTTTGGTGATCTCTGTCACTCTTTGTGTCTCAGCCATGTGTGTTGTAATTTGTAGAGCTGTGAGCTAGGCTGTGTGCGCTATGATTCGACATAGGGCTGTACAGAAAACACACACGGAACAATACATGCGTTAAATTCTGGGTGCTGGGTGTGCAACCAGTATGCACTGTATATTGTGTCTACATTGTGCATTGTCCATCCACTGTGATGCGTGTGCCCTGGGCATGTTGTGTGTGTAATTTGCATTGTGTGTTGCATGTGATGTGTGGGCACTTAGGTGTATGTCAGTTGCACTGAGCACTGCGTGTTGTGTCTGCACTATTCATGTTGTGTATTGCCTATGCACAGGGCATACTGCGAGTGCACCGTGTGTGTTGCCTACATCCGATGAAGTGAGCTGTAGCTCACGAAAGCTTATGCTCAAATAAATTGGTTAGTCTCTAAGGTGCCACAAGTCCTCCTTTTCTTTTTGCGAATACAGACTAACAGGGCTGCTACTCTGAAACCTACAGGATTGAGTTAGACAACTCCAACTGATGAGCTGATGAATCAACAGCGCCTGGATCTTATCCTTACCCCCTTTGGTTCTCTGTCCTCCTGTCAGTTCTCCTTCCCTGCCTGGGACTCCCCCCTCCCTCTAGTCATAGGTGCTGGAACGAGGGGTGCTGCTGCACCCTGTGGCTTGAAGTGGTTCCCATCACACACAGGGTTCACAGTTTAATTCCATGGCTCTCAGCACCCCCACTCTACAAACTGTCCCAGCGCCCCCGCCTCTACTGATTCAAGTCCACTTACAGTCTCTCCCGGGACAAGTCCAACCTCTTAACAACCCTCTCATGTTGCCGCAGTGACTGGATCGAAACTCCGGCAGACCCGGCACCCCTGACATGTCCCCAGCCCCAGGCAGCCGAGCTCAGCTTTCTGTCCCCCTGCATCTGATGAAGTGGGTTCCAGCCCACGAAAGCTGATGCCCAAATAAATGTGTTGGTCTCTAAGGTGCCACAAGGACTCCTCGTTACTTTTGCTGATACAGACGAACACGGCTTTCCCCCCGAAACCTGTCCCCGCTTGTCCTCTCTCCTCTAGGGCAGGGAGCGCCCTGTCCAAAAGGGCTTATCCCCCCGGTGCCTCTCCACCAGCCTGCTGCTCATCTCCCCCGGGAACCCCGCTATCCAGAGACAAAGTGCAGCCAGGCACCTGCCCGAACACGCAGCCCGGCCCCTTCCCCCTGCACCGGCCTGGGGCCCCGCTAGGGACGGGGGTGAAAGAAACTTACGCTCCCTGGCGTCGCGCGGGTCTCCTGCGCCCTGGCCCGCTCCATGGACGCGCTCAGCGCCGCCGAGCTCCTGCCGGCGAGTTGGCTCCTCGCCCGGCCGCAGCTCCCCGCTCCAGCCCCGGCAGGAGCAGCCCGGGCTGGGCGCGGGGTGGGGGGAGGCGGAGCTGCGCTCTGCACGCCCCGCGCTCATTGGCGGGCCGGCTGCAAGCCCAGCCAGCGGGCTTTGTGTCCTGGATGACAGCTGGGCATTTAGCAGGGACCCCCCCCCCCACTTTCCCCGCCCGCTAGCTAAAGCATGCACCGACACCCCCCTTCCCCAGCCGCCCCTTCCCCTTGCAAGCAGAGCCGGGCCCTGCCTTAGTTCCCGGGTTTGCTGTCACCTTTATGATGGGGGGGGGGGGGAAGCCAGGGGAGTGGGAACAATGTGTACAGTGGGGGTGCTGAGAGCCATTGAACCAAATTGTTCACTGGGTGTATGATGGGAACCACTTCAAGCCAGGGGGTGCGGCAGCCCCCCTCGTTCCAGCATTTGTGGGGAAAGCGGGGTGGGATTTAGAGATGGGAGCGCGCTGGCTGGGGCTGCACTGTCTCGCATCTCCATCTACCCCTGGGCAGAATGGCTGCACCATGCAACCCGCTCAGAAGGCCCCACTCCCACGGGTGACCGTGAGCCCAGGTGTAAATGACAACACAAGGGGCAAAGCAGGGGGAGAATCAGGTCCCATCCTGTTGAATCCAACACAATGTTTCATAACGATTTAAAAAAATGTCCAGATAGTCTCTCTCTCTCTCATATGTGAAGGTGGCATGTAAGCACCGATACCAATCGCCCATTACTATCTTCCATCTCCTAATCCGTTGTGGAAAACTCCCTAACAGGGATGAAGGCAATAACGGCTTGGTAGTAGCTGTCTGAGCCATCCGACAGAGATCCTGCCTCCAGAATTGTTGGAGCATCCTAAAGAACTCGACAGCATCCTAAAGAACGCTCTATTCCGTTCGATAGGACACATCAAAAACCTTTAGAAAGGTGATAATGGCCTGTGAAATTCTGTAGGGCTTTTCCATAAGGGAGAACTGGGCAAATGGTTTGCAGTAATCTAGGTAACAAATTTCATCTCTTCTCCCCCCCGCCCCATCTTTAGGAGAGATCTTATTCTCTATTAAATTATATAGAATTTTAGAGTCACTCTGATTATTTGTTACTACTTATAATTATTGCTACAGTACTGTCCAGTCATCGTCAGGATGCCACCGTGCTAAGAAATGTACAAACACATGATAAAAGACAGCCCTTTCCCTGAGGGGCTTGTAATCTACTTGGGCAGTTCTACAGAACCCTATTGATTTCATCCCTATTTGGTTCTATAGGACTTTTCTTTAAGCAAATATTAATATACTTCTGTGCATCTTCTGGGACTGAGCAAGGGTGATGGAAGTGGCATAAGACTAGGTTTTCTCATGGCATTTTGGTGTTTCTGCTCTTGAGTGGCGTCCATCAGGTGGGACTACAAAAACAGAAAAAAATTAAATTAAAAAGAATGAGCTAGATTTCTGCAAACCTCAATAAAGATCTTGTTCCATTTGAGGCTGAAATCCTTATTCTAGCTGATCCTGTTCAAACTGGGTAGGGATAATGTGTGTTTTCTCACATAGGTGCAATGCCCATCTGTCTATAGCGAGGCATGATAATATATTTATCTGGATGTATCTGTTGAGATGTACATATGCATGTCCAGCCAAAGTTGGCATGGACATGTAATGAGTGACGTTGGTGTATGTGTAGGTATGGGAGACAGAGTAGTCCAGTGGCTCAACAGGCTCTGAGACAACCTTACGTTGAGTAAGTCACCCAATTTATGTGCCTCAGTTTCTCCATCTGAAAAATGTGGAATAATACTTACCCACCTTATAGGGATGTTGTGAGGATTATCACTGTTATTTATTTCTATTACAAGAACACCGAGAGGTCTCAAAAAGATCAAGTCCCATTGTGCTATGCACTGTACAATCAAATAGCAAATCACTGCCCTGTAGGAATTACAGTCAAGTCAGAAAACTGGAATAGATGCACACAAAGTACTATATTAAGCAGCACTAATTGTGGGTGTCTGTAATGTGCATTTATCCATGCATGTTGCATATGGACATGTATCTGTCTGACTATGTCTACACTGCAGAAAAGGTGTGCTCTTAACTGAGTTAGCTAACCTGGGTTAAAATAGCAGTGAAGACAGGGCAACTTGGCTTTTAACTTGGGTTACCAGCTCAAGGTCAACCACAGGGTGCCCTTTAGGCATTTGCACGAGTTGCTAACCCAAGTTAAAAGCTGAGTTGCTGTGTCTTCACTGCTCTTTCAACCTGAGTTAAGGGCACACCTTTTTTGCCGTGTAGACATAGCCTGTGTAGGAATGCGCTGTGGGTGTTCATAGGTATGAGCACCTCTGGAATCTGCTGTCCAGAGCGGTGAGTGCACCAAGAAGTAATGAGCCCTGTCTCTACTCTGGGGATGAAATGCTGCTGTGTAATAGTGGGGTATGTCCCACAGATCTCCTTTGGGCTTAGCTCGTACAGCTCCGCTCTCCCTTTGTCTAGGGAAGCTCAGCTTCCTGACCCCTCCTGCCCTCTCCCTCTTTACTGAATGGCACATTATTGCAGAGGGTTAGATGTGCTGGGAAGCAACACCCTAGCCAGCTTTGCTATATCACCTCCTTAGAGTGACTTAGAGACCTTGCAAATAGCTGCATTCTGGGGGGTGATGGGGAGTGTTCTCCACAACCCACTCCCTCTGCTCATTCTATCACGTGGACAGCTTCCCGCCTGGAACCTTACACCCTTTAAGGGAAAGCCCTATAGAATGTAACAGGGAGGAAAACCAGTAAGACTTTATAGAAACTGAACAGGATCCTGCAGAACTGTAGCTCACGAAAGCTTATGCTCAAATAAATTTTTAGTCTCTAAGGTGCCACAAGTCCTCCTGTTCTTTTTGCGGATACAGACTAACAAGGCTGCTACTCTGAAACCTAGAAACCTATAGTTTTTAACAGAGAATGAGAGCTTCCCTATGTATTTTTGAACCTTCCTATAGAAGGGAAAGAATTGCCTATTACATTCTGCAGGATGGGTGGACATTTTGTACTGCTCTGTATGGGGCTTTTCCATCAGGGAAGGTGTTTCTGCCTCCCGCTTTCTCACCCATTCTCTAATTCTTTCTTCCTACAGTAAGATGAGGTTTCCCTCCCTCCCATGTTGAGCAGACCTGTTTGCAATTGATAAGCTGACTTAGCCCTTTGGAATGCACTGGCTGGCTGGGTAGCCAGCAGCACATCTGGGCTTGCACCACATGCTGCAAGACTGTCTGCCTCTCAGCCAGGTGGAAGGTGGGAGCGCTCTCTCCCTGTCTTGAGCCCACACTTGCACCCGAGGAGGGAGAATGGGCCAACGTCACCCCCGTCCCCAACTTCAGTGCATTTTGGCACCAGTCCAAAATCTGGGTGTCTGCAGATGTTTTAAAAGCTGTCCTGTCAACCTGAGATTTGCCAATGCCACTGTCAAGTGGAGCACATGCCTCACATCTCACAGCATCTATGGCACAGAGGGGAAATCAGAGGAGTGGCAGCAGCAGAAGGAACCATCCTGATACTAATACTAGTGCCTAATGCTGTGCAAAACCTTTGCGCGGCAGTGGGAATCTTACTCCGAGAAGGGGTTGGCCCTTACAATCCCCACAGCAAAGCGAGGCACTTTCTCAGGCAATGCAAATGCACACACATGGTACCGCAGTGTGGAAATGCAGAGGTGGGGCTGCATCGTCACACTGCCAGTTCTGGAAAGGCAGGAAAGACAGTTCATCAGTGCCAGAAATTAACCAAACCTCACACAGGGCTGTGAATGTGTAACCAGAGACAGAACATGCCCTATCCACTCCGTGGTCTGTCCGCTCTTCTGGTCCTGTAGAGCCAACTGTAATGGCCTATGTCCCAGCCACTCTAGATTCCTGAGCAGGACCTTGGAACAACCAAAGAATAGACGGACAAGGTGAGGTAGGCAATATCTTTTATTTGACCAATTTCTGTTGGTGAGAAAGACACTTTTTCAATCTTACACCGAGCTCTGAAGAAGAAAAGAAGAAGAAGAAGAAGAAGAAGAAGAAGAAAGAGCTCTGTTTCAGAGTAACAGCCATGTTAGTCTGTATTCGCAAAAAGAAAAGGAGTACTTGTGGCACCTTAGAGACTAACCAATTTATTTGAGCATAAGCTTTCGTGAGCTACAGCTCACTTCATCGGATGAAGTGAGTTGTAGCTCACGAAAGCTTATGCTCAAATAAATTGGTTAGTCTCTAAGGTGCCACAAGTACTCCTTTTCTTTTTAAAGAGCTCTGTGTAAGCTTGAAAGTTTGTTTCTCTCACCAACAGAAGTTGGTCCAATAAGAGATATTACCTCACCCACCTTATCTCTCTAATATCCTGGGATCGACACGAGTACAACACTACCGCATACAAGAAAGAGACTGGCAGGCTCCACGGAATCCATCCCGGGTTTCACACTGAGCTCACTGCACCCTGGGATCTGACTTGGAGAGTACGGCTTGCTGTGTGAATATACAGAACTATGCAAACTTAAGCAGCAAAGCTAGATTCTCCCCTGCCTTATATCAATGCAAAGTGGGTGCAAAATGCCACCAAATCAGAACCCTCCACTTACACCAGTGGCTGCATTTCACATCAGCTGTACTCTGATATAAACAGCATACACACTGTGGCAGGAAAGAATCAAACATAGTTCATGTCCCTCACTGTCGAGCCTCAGTGCCTTGATTTAAGGAGCTCCTACTAAGCAGACAAGACACACGCCCCTTTCTTTCTTTTCCTTTTTTGTATTGCTTGCTGGCAGCTCAGCTAGCTTCTCTGCTGATTTGTGCAATGCTCCCACAACACCATGTGCTGCCTGGTTGCCTTGAAAGCAGTCAGCTGGAATTTGCTATTTTAGGACCTAAAACTGAAAATAAAATATATTAATGTGTGCACAAAGGGGCAATTTAACAGGATTTTACCAGGAGGAAAAATGTTAGGATTCGTTTTCAGTTTACTGGAACTTAATATTTCATAGTTAAAGAAAGGAAACTAAAACCCAAAGCCAAGAAGTTGATTGTGTCAAATGGCCTAGTGGTCAAGTCACCAGCCCATTGGATGTGGTCCTGAGTTTGGCAGGCTTGTAGTGATCTAATTCCATCCATCCTTGTGGTTGCAGATGGAGCTGCTCAGAAGATAGTGATGGGCAAAGCTCTGAAGGGAATAGGGTTGTGGTGGGCCCCAGTTCTCTGTTGTGCCATTCAGGTGCTTGCTGCAGACATGGAGGGATGGGGCAAAATTGGCTTTGAGTCACCTTTGTACCTCCCCTATTTTGGGCCTAGCTCTTGCCATAAATTAGTGCAGTGTCAGGACTAATCTAATTTATACTCTGTCTGCAACAGCCCCCTATGGGCCATCAACCAGCTAAGAATAGCAGAAGGGCATGGGCTCTCTGGCCACACGTGTCCTTCATCCCTGAACACCCTGCTATGTCCCCTGTGCAAGAGGCAATGATGGGGAGCGGATCCGTAGCCATTCTGACAGTTCTATCCCACCTGTACACAAGGGGTATTTCCTGGAGACAGTTTCCATTCCCTTCACGCCACTGCAGAAATGTAAAGGGGCCACAGGGCAAGAACAGCTGGACCCCTGGTTTGTATTGTTATAGGACCTGAACGCTTCCATTGCTGCCTCTCATTCTGCCTCTTATCACACCCCTTTCCTTGAAATGAATCCCATTCCGAGATAAAACTCAAAGCCACTGATTCATGCATCACGCACAAGTCAGAGCTCGCCCTGTCTGCCGTCCTCGCCCCCTCAAGCCAGTCTGACGATCTCATATTACCTCATCTCTTAAAATCACCTGGCAGGTTTCCCAGGCCAAGGTAGCTTTGGAGAATTCTGGCAATGGGGAACACAAAGAAATTTGCTTAAAGAGTTCAGTGTAAACACCCATTTATCCCCCTTATTTTGGCAAATGAATTGACCTGTAGGACAGAGGCTATGTCCCGAGGAGACTCCTCTGGCCAAGCAGTCAGGCAGCGTCATCGAGTATCTGCTTTTGCTCCCAGAGCATTTGTGCACAAACAGATCACTAAATCTGGAGTTGCATGGACTGAGTGAGGGTGGAATTACCACCAGCAAAAGCACCTTCTTATAAGGTGAAATAAAGGAATTTAACCCCCACCCCTAAGCCAAAGAACTCACTTAGCTGTAATATCAGAGGATCACATAACTCCCTGCACCAGTGCTAGGGCCAGAGGAGAGGCTGTGTATGCTTCTCCTATTCTGCTGCTACTAGGGGGCCAAGGCATAGACCAGGGAGCTGTCTTAACTTGTGCATCCCTCTGCCATAGTCCCTCTGGGGCCTGAGGCAGCAGGAAATAGCCAGAGCAGAGATCTTCCCCAGCCATGGCTCCTCCTTACCGTGTCTCACACCCACACTGGAATGTCCCCTCCTTGGCCCGGGCTTCTGCAAAGGTAACAGAGGAGTCAGGCTCTAAAAGAGACAGGCACCCCAAAGAGTATGTCAAAATAGACTTTCACTGCAAGGCTGCAATTCCTGGCTCTGAACCAGAGCTCCTTGCTTTAGGGTGACTATACGTCCCATTTTGGCCGAGACAGTCCCTTTTTTAAGCCCTGTCCCGGCCGTCCCGACCTTTTTGGCAAAACTGGCCATTTGTCCCATTTGCTCTTGCCAACTGAGCATCAGAGAGCAAAAAGGCCAGCCCTGTGTAGGAGGGAGGGCTCAGGAGAGCAGCTCAGGCTGAGCCAGCCTTGAGTGGGCGGGCGGCAGGGGGTCTTGGGCCCTGCATGCAGGAGGTAGAGGGGAGCTTCTGGCTGGCCAAATTCACTTAAAAAGAACAGGAAAGCTGAAAAGGAGAAGGGGAGAGGAAGGAAGGGCAATTTGTTACGGGCTCCCTCCAAAATATGAGGTTTTAAAATTCCTGTTATTTGTATTACACTAGTGCCTGGAGAACCCAACTGAAATCAGGGCTCCACAATGCTAGGGGCTGTACAAACACATAGCGAGAGATAGCACCTACCCCAATGAGATTACAGTCTAACTAGACAAGACAGATGATTAAGTGTTATTGTCCGCATTTTACAGATGGGGAACGGCGACACAGAGACTAAGGTGCAGATCACAAAGGCATGCTTGCTTTCAGTGGAAAGCTAGGAGCCCAAACATTTTTGTGGAGCTGCACCTAAGTGTCTTGTCCAAGATTACAGAAGGTGTCTGTGACAAAATCATGAATCAATCCCAATCAATCATTTGAGTGGCGGTTCACAGGCCCACCCATTTAAACTTGCTTCTAAAATAATATTTTATGGCAATGCTTCCACTACCCAGCTACCAAGAAACAATGAACTGATAAACTTATCTCATGATTCATATGGAATCAGAATTAACCAAGAGTAAAATATAAGGTGCTGATCTTGCAAATGGATTTGTATGGATGGCCCAAATGTCCTTTTATTCTTTTGAGGAATGTAAACAGAAATAGATAGATGTCTCTTCAGATTCCTGGGGTAAAATCCTGGCCTCACTGAAGTCAAAGGGAACTTTGCATTGACTTCAAGGGAGCCAGGATTTCACCCTTGGTAATTCAGCTAACAAGTCTATTCAATCACTTTGACTGAATACCAAATGCCATGTACAGAAATGTAGTGGACAAGGAATAAGTGAGTGACTTGCAGGCCATTAGATTAATGACTGAGCAAAGATAAAGCAGACAGGAAACTCCATTGTGTCCAATGCTCTGCTCATTCTTCGTGGGGCTCTCTGCTGAGATGGCCAACAAGAAGGCCGAACAGAAAGGGTGCCAGTGGCAGGAGCACTTTTTGTGGTGTTGATACTTCTCCAGCAGGCAGCAGGGTGAGACCAAACTCAGACACCGCTGAGCAAGATTCAAATATGGATTGGGACCAAGGCTTTCAAGAGCCACTAGTGATTTTGGGTGCCCCCAACAGAGACATCATCAAGGTTTTTAGGCAGTGCTGAGCTCCCACCTTCTGGAAATCAGGCTCCTTTTATGGGTCTCAAGTTGTGCTCCCAAAATCTCTAGTCACTGTGAAAATCTTGGCTTAGGGTATTCTACCTTGGAGCTGGGGGTGTGATTGTGGCGACATACCCACGTCAGTTCTCCTTGAGCTAGCACATGAAAAAACACAAGGTAGCCGTGGCAGCATGAGCTGTGGGATGGGCTAGCTGCCCCGAGTCCGTGCCTGTGGTCTCTGATGGGCGTGTATTCGGGGCGGCTAGCCTCTCCCACTGCTCACACGCCATGGCGACAGCCTATTTCTAGCCCGCTTGCTCAATGAACGCTAGTGCGAGTACATTTCCTCAAGCTGGGAATCACACCTCAAGCTCCAGATCCTTAGGTATGTATGTCGATAATGAGAATATCCACAGTTCCATTGAACAGGAAAAGCAGAAGGGATATAAACCCCCAGCTTTCAGGGCATAAGCTGATCTGAAATGGATGGGCTCAGGAAGAAAGTTCCACCGTGGGCAGGTTATTCCATAAATGCCCACTGGGGATTCTTGCACTTTTCTCTGAAGCAGTTGGTGCTGGCCACTGTCTGAGACAGGAACTGGGCTGATAGACGGACCCCTGCTCTGATGCAGCTTGGCGGTTCCTATGTCCCCGTTTCACAAAGGACACCACAACAGCCATCAGATGATATGGATTTGGGTACCAACTGACCCAGACCAGAATCCAACATGTGTCTTAGAGGCAAAAGGCTCCATCTCCTAATTTTATTTAAATGCATTTTCCCCCCTGCAAACCCTGGAATTATTTTGTCTGCTTTGTGACGCTCTCTGGTGAAAGGGGCTCATCAAAGCTCCTAATTACTGCCACCCACACACATCCCTGCCTGCCCGCAAGAGGCAGCTAAATAGGGAACTGGCACTCTGAGTGCTGTCATTGCCTCCTGCAGCACTCGGCGCTTCTAATGAAGAGCTCTAGCTCCTGCCTGGGCCCAGGCGGCCCAGAGGAGCCCTGGCCCTCACGCTCTGTGCTGGCAGGAGAAGCAGGGATGCTGTCAAAGACGGACTGCTTTCTTCCCTCAGAGAATGGCGTGGGTGGGCGTTTGTCAGCTGTGGCAGGCGGGGGATCCTTTGCTTGCACACACTCTGCTGGCATCAGCCACTTAGCCTGTTAATTCTATTCCAGCTAAAGAAGAGGCAACAGGTAAAGAAGGCCACAGCTCAGCATCCGAGTGGCTGTACTGTGCCGGCCCATGTGGATGCCCTGCTTTTCAGTCTCTTGTCTCTGGGAGGGGCATCTGCAAAAAGAAACCCAGGACAGTGGGGGAGAGAGGTCACCATTGCAACCTCTCCTGGCCAACTGAGAAGCAGAGTCGGTAGCCGTTCCCTCCAGCTCATGGTGGGTGTGACACTGGGCAGGGCGTTAAATCTTCTAGAGAGCATGGAAGAGTGCATGGTAGCTTCTCAGACACCCTGACAAAGCAGTTAAGGGGGCAAAAGATGGTTCATCCCAGCCATCTCTGTGCCAATGGCTGGCCCTCCAGTCACCCATCCAGTGCAAGTCCTTTCCCCTCACTGAGGGGTAAATTTTGCTGTGGGGGCTGCTGGGTGCTGAGCACTGCTTTAATTCTGACCAGGCATAAATGGGAGCTGAGCTGCACTGGAAACGGGTTCCTGACTGAAGATGCTGAGCCCTTGGAAATCCAGCTCTGGCGTCTCTAGGAAACCTGTAGATTATACTGTGGTGCGCCGTACGCTGAAATAAATACATGCCCTTCACTATATGGGCAGCATAGTGCAAGGCGGTGTCTGGGGATTTGCAGGAGAAATACACTGGGGGAAATAATGGGCTAATATCTGATTCTTCCAGTTGCACTGGTAGATGACACATGGCAATTAGCCGGCAAACCTGCTCAGCATGGTTACCTGGCACTCTGCTGGGACGTGCGTGCACTCCCATGCACTTACTGTCAAAAAGCCTGCTCAGCTACCGCCTTGGCAAACCGGCACGCCACGGCATGACCTGCAAGATAGTCACAGAGACCAGCTTAAATGCAGCCCCCCCTCCCCCGGCTCAGCTGGGGGAGTTCCTGGTAATCGTGAGGGTCTCGCTGCAACAGTGCAGGGTACACATGCATGGGCAGGGAGTGGCTCTGTTATTAAGCTAAGCCCTGAGTGAAGAGGCCATGATATCATCTTCCTTGCTCCCCACAAGGTATTTGTCAGCCAGTTCCATTATTTTTGGTTTGAGATTAAGAGGAGGATCCATCCAGCTCACCCTCTCCTAACCCAACCCCGCCAGAAGGGTTGACATAACAAAGCAAAACAAAAGAAAACGTTGTGGCACTCGCATAAGGTTTGCCCCCATCGCATCGTTCACTCGGCTTGTGCGTTCTACCCCTTGCCCCCACTCTTTGTCTGTCTTAGACTGTAAGCTCTTCGGGGCAGGGACTCTGTCTTAGCATCTGTCTACACAGCAAAAGCTGGGCACAGGCTGGATTACCCGAGCTAGCTTGTACCCAGTTAGCGCGGGTGATAGTAGCAACGAAGACAGCAGAGTGCAGGCTAGCGAGCCAACTCTGGACCCAAGATCAGTGCTGGGCTTATACTACCTGCACTGAAGCCCGTGCTGCTCTGTCTTCACTGCTGTTGTTACCCCTGCTAACTGGACTCAAGCTGGATCAGGTAGCTTTTTTTGTGTAGACACATCCTTATTTTATGTTTGTACAGCACCTAGCGCAACGGGGCCCCATTCTTGGTGGGCCCAGAGGCACCACAGTGATAAACCTGATCCATGAAATGAAAAAGAGGGGGATGATCAAGACTCATTGTCCTTCGTTGCACCTCGCTGCTGCCGTTTCAACTGCTTCCCCTTCCAAGGGGCAGGGAGGGATGTGACGGGGTCCTTCCCCCTGCTCCCATCCCCTTTGTTTCGCCCAGAGTGCCCAGAGTCCTTCTTTCATGTAGATACCAAGATGCAGGTTATTTAAGGGTTTTGCTCAGTGTAGTCCCAGTATTTACAATTTCAGAGTAACAGCCGTGTTAGTCTGTATTCGCAAAAAGAGCAGGAGTACCTGTGGCACCTTAGAGACTAACCAATTTATTTGAGCATAAGCTTTCGTGAGCTACAAATGTCGTTCAGTTTTACTGCCCCTTTTCCAAGTGGGGAAAGAAAAGGCATCTCCTCCCAAAGGTCTCCCTTTTCTCAGGCCCTGCTAGCTTTTCTCTGTCTTCTGCTAACCCCACCCCCTTCCTTCCGATGCTCTTTTAGCCAGTTTCCTTGTTAATGGGCTGATTAGTTCATTAGCAACCCAGCCCCAATCTGATCTGGTAATCAGGAACTCCGCTCCTTAATCAGCCCCTACCTCCCCGGGGGCCTAATTGGTTAAACAGTGACCAGGGTGCTGGTTCAGTTGCTGATCCCCGGAACTCTGTCACAAGGGATTTCCTTCTTTCTTCGCCCCGAGACACAAGGCTTATATGGGCAGGGGTAAAAAGGATGGCAGAAGGTGGAGGAGATGATCACTCCCAGAGGACAGAGAGAGAGGGCGGGGGAGAGAGAGGGAGAGAGTGGATGCTGAAGGAAGGGGAGGATGGGAAAAGATGCGGGGGAGAGAGAGTGGGAAGGAAAGAACAGGAGACTGGAAAAAGGGAGGAGAGTTTCTCAGTGCAGCCTCTGTTACCCCATCCGTGCTTTAGGGAACCAAATAACTTGTGTTAGTTAAAAGCTGTCAGGTTTAATTCCAAGGATCCTGCAGGAAAATTGAGTGTGAGCTGTTAACCTCGGCCCAGCGGCCCAGCACTCCCAAAATGAGCAGTCAGCCAGAAGGGCCTCAATCACGCGCATGGCTTACCCTGATACGTGAGGGATGTACACAGGATCTGGGACTTGGCTGGATTCAGGGCCCTGACCCACTTAGAGATGCCATCATGCATGGGGTCTTTGCAGGCAGGTTCCTGGAGGAGCAGCTAGCCTAGGAAAAGAAAGGAAGTGACAGGGGTTTGGGATGTTCCTGACTCTGGTTTGTTTGGCTGCATAGGCATTGGGTTGTATTGGTCCATGGGGCTCAAGCCCCACCACTCTTCTGGAAAGCCCCTTAATGTTTGAACCAGGGGTGCAAGCAGAATTTTGTTAAGGAGGGAGCCCAGATTAGCCCCAAATATGAGTGGCATTGTGACCTGGGGTCACAACTCCAGAGGGAGGGGAGGCCAGGCCAAATCTGAGTAATGTTGCAATCTGGCACGCAGGATTGCAATGCCTCTCAAATTTAGCCTGGCTGCCCCAGCATCATGCCATGCCTACCTAGAAGGCTTCACATCCCCTTCCAGACTCCTATGTATGCTTTGCCCCTTACTCTCCATTGGGGGCTTCACCCCGATGCCTGGGCCCCACAAAAACATTACAAATCCAACACCTATGTTTGGCTGTGGCAGCAGCGCTTGGAGTCACAGCTGGGGAGATGAGTCACTACTGAACAAAGCCAAGTTTCTCCCCCAAACCTTGTACTGAAGTAGCCTCCTCTCTCCTAGCCCCTTCTAAAGGAACTTCAGCCTGAGTGCCACTCTGAGAGAGGAACCTGGAGGTGAGGCTGTTACTGCCCGTAAACCAGCTCAGCTTGACCCCACCACGAGGCATCGATCTTGCCATGTGCCCGAGGACATCTGGACAAGGCCCAGAGCTGAGATGGTCCCATCCCACAGTCAGAGGTAGAACTGGATGGAAAAGGCTGCCTCATCTCAAGTGAAACATTTCATAGAGACATGTGGGTTTTGACAAAATTTCATTTAGGAAAAATAAAACACCCCAAACTAAAACAAAACGAAACCCTGAAAAAAGTGCCTTGATAAAAAAATTAATGTTTCTATGTGCTGTTTCAAACTAACCTTTCAGTTCATTTTTTAACATTTCCTGTTAAATGATATAAAATTTTAAAAAGTTAAAAAAATTTGAAAAAGTGTACATCGGAAGGAAGTATTTTGATTTTACCCAAAACAATTTTTTTTTAATTTTGTTTTGTGGGAGGTTTCAAATGTTACTGGTTTTGTTCTGTTTCAGAACAGAAAAAAAATCAAAATTGCAGATTTTCCTTCAGAATAAAAAGCCCATTCCAGCCCAGCAGTTGTCAGGGATGTTGGTTCAGGATGGTCTGAAGGATGAATCTGAATGGGGTTTGGGGTTGGGAAAGGAAGGAATAGTACAGAAATTTCTCTCCCTATTGGACTCTTTTTGCCTAGGGGCATCCCTGATGACACAGGGATGAATCCACCAAAGCACAGGTGTTTCAGTATCATGGATGGGCAAAACATTTCAGTCCAAACAGAACCAGCCCAAAGCATCACTGAATACTTGAACCAAGCCCCATGTGACTTTGGAATTAGAGGAAGTTTAAGCACCTTCCCCCAGTCCCGGCTGCCTCTACCTCATTCATTCCCATTTTCACGTCAGCCTCAGCACTTCAGGGTTGCTGCTGAGACGGGAGGTGGAACTACCACGACCAGGAAGAGCCCAAGACTCCAGTGTGGTTCTGCAGACCCAGGAGGAGAAGCAGTCAGACTTCTGAATGCTTCTGACACTTCTAAGCTTTGCCTCTCACAGGCAAGGATGGAGGAGTTTGTTGCTTCACTCTAGTGGTTGTTAAAGCCATTCATTTAGCTCCAGACCTGAACACCCATAGAGCTGAAGAGATTTTGGATCCAGGATATCAGTCCAGGCCTCTCTTACAGCATAAAAGACTTGGGGTCATGAGAGCAGAACATATCATCTTAAAAAGATGTGTTTATGAATACACACTGAATTTTTCTATCTCACTGATGGGATTTGGCTGCCCCATCCAAATCCTCCCCCCGAAGACAGCTTTGAAAATCTCAGTCATCCATGACTCTCCATGTTGCCAGTCAGTTGATGGCTCTTCAAACTCCTTGTGATGGGGCGTGAATCCCACACAGGCCCTGAAGGGGTTAATGTGGGCCTGCAAGGCAAGTTAAAATACCAGGCAGCACCTGCCAGAGAGAGCAGGAGACCCAGGCTTAATAGATGATGAAGCCCAGCTGGGGAGGTGATTATACAGCCAGGCAGTGCTATCCCTCTGTGTGGGATAAAAGAGGTAGCAAGTGGTTTGGGGAAGTAGCAGACCTTGGCTGCCAGCTATAGCATCCCTGGGCTTGAACCTCAAGAAGAGGGAGGGCCTGGGTTCCTTTACCAGGCACTGAGAAAGCTGGGGTGAAAGCCCTTTGGTAAGGGGCATAAGGACCATGGTGCCCAGAGAAAAGGTGGCAGACCTGATGTAAGGTCATTTGGCTACGGCTGGGTTGGATGCTGTTACCCTGGAAGGGATGCACTAAAGTGTGACCTGACTGGAAGGCCAAGTTGCAGGAGAAGAGACTATTGCAGTGACTGTCGGGAGGGGGCATAGTACAGGGAGACCCATGCCATGCCTGGCAATGAGGAGGTACTGTGGTGAACCCCTTCACATTCCTCCTTTGTCTGATGTTAAAGCACAGAAAGGCCCTAACAACACCCCAGAACCAAGCAGCCTCAAATGGGGGCAATGTCTGTATCTGGATCTAAATGATGTGGCTTTCTGTAGTCCCAGCAGGGTTGCTAAGCAGTGGTGGGTTCCTCAGTGGTTCTCTGTCCTGGTCTGCGATGATAATCTGGGTGGTGGTTAATGAAGCAGGCAACTGCATAGTGGGTTAGTGTTGCCAAGTCATGTGATTTCATTGCAAATCTCACAATATTTGGAACTTTTCTTAAAGGCCCAGCTCCTGGAGTCATGGTATTACAGGAGAAGCTCAGCTTACTTTTTGGTTTTTTTTAAACAGAAGTTTCTAGGCTCATGGTTGCAGAGCAAAGATGAAACCTAAAGGCTCATAAACCAGGAGGCCAATACAAAGCCCCCAGACTCATTATGTGTTAAAATCTCATGGTTTTTAAGCCAGTCTCATGATGTTTGGATGGTTGGAGTTGGTGATAGTGGGTGAATAGCTCCAAGCTCTAGGCAGGCACTAGAACCCAGGACTCAAAATCTGGTTTGTTATAGAACCAGGGGCCAGCAATTTGAACCCCCAAATTGGTTCAGATCTAGGGGCTTGGGTGGGGTTTCTCTGTGTAGTCAGTACCAGATGGTCTTCTGCTTTCAGTAGAGCTCTGTGCCGA
Source organism: Natator depressus (assembly GCF_965152275.1). Lineage (NCBI taxonomy): Eukaryota > Metazoa > Chordata > Testudines > Cheloniidae > Natator > Natator depressus. The sequence goes on from NC_134259.1 coordinate 4,460,026, forward strand.
TACAAAATTTGTATCCACATTTGATCTGCAAAAATGGTCTATGGATATCCGCATCTGTGGATGCGGATATAAAACAGATATCTGTGGATTTGCAGGGCTTTAGCTTTCACCCTTCTCCCCACAATTCTTATGCATTATTCACTGAGTTATGTAATACCTGATCTGGGAATCTCACACAAACACACACGTGAATAACCAGTTGGGCAGCAAAAATGTGATGCTAAAGAAGGCGGTGAGGGCAGTTTGTCTCACTCTGTCTGCCTGCCTTTATCCTACAGCTCATGATGACTATTGTACAGGCTGCTTTTCCACCACTTACCAGGGAAAAAATTGCCCTGGCTTTCTCCAGGGACTATTCAACTTACTGCTTGGCTCTGTTTCCTTCTGCTTCATTGGTCAACAAACCTGAATCCCTCTGAATAATTCAGCAGAGGCACTGCACTATTTGTCTAAATAATTCATCCCAGCTCTTTGGAGAAGGGGTGGAGGGAGAGGCATCACCTATCAGAGCCAGGATTTTCCAGAGTTGACAGACTCCTACACTACACTTCAAGGTGGAGTTTCCTTCTGATCAGGGGAGGGAGATGTGGCTGAGGAACAGAGGAGGCTGTGCTGGGCTAGAAAGAAACAATGCAAACAGCAACATCTCTCTGTTCATGTCATAATTCCAAATGGGACCTGCCGTGCTTTATGGTCACGGCTGCTTGTATGGTACCAGGCATTGTCTACACACAAACTTGCACCGGTTTAACTAAATCCTTGTTTACACAAAGTTACATAGATTTAAATCAATTTAAACCTGGCATATGTTAATTCAGTTTAAGTCCTTACTGAATTAGCTTAAATCGATATAAGCCATTTTAAAACCAATTTAAGTATGTCCACTGAGGGGTTTGCAACTAATTGGTTTAAAAGCACTTAATTATAAACGGATGCAAATTTGTGTGTAGACAAGACCTCAGATGGAGCCCTTTGCTGGTCACCACCTGTTTGGGTGGGGGATTCAGCTGCTTTGCCCCACACAGACACCTCATAAGTAAATGACTTGCAAAGCCTTCCCCAACAGGAACACCACAGACAATTGTATGGTGGGCACTCTGGGGCTAGACATTCTCAAATTCTCATCTCTGGCACAGTCCTTTCTCAAATGCTCTGCTAAAATATCCCCCAAATCCTCCTATGAACAAGATCCTGAAAGACACCAAACACTCCTCCAAGCACCCCAGGCTGATTTGATGACTCCTTCCTCTTCCAACCAGTCTTTTCATTGCCATGGCAAAGTCCTTCCAGCTAAAACCGTGAAACCATCCCATCTGGAAAAAACAGCTGACTCTGCTCTCAAATCCATCCTGTGCCAGGAGAAACCCAGCTGCTCATTAAGGGAACACAGTCTTCCACAGAACAGCCTCAGCAACAGGAACCCTGGGAATTGGGCAAGTGGAATCACAGGTCTCATCTGTCTGCTCAATCTTGGATGATGCATGCGTGAAGTCTGCCATGATCCTCTTCCTTTAGCAATGCCATTGCAACATGCCAGAAGGAAAGGCATGTTGCTAGCACCTGGAGTGAGTCAACAAGTGTTTTATCCTCACCACAAATGCCCTCCCACAGTATTTTACTTGTGGTTGTGCAATGATCAGTGCCGGTGACTGAAGGTCAGGAGACTTTCTGGGTTGCACGCCCAGCACTGCAATTCTGGGCAGGTCGCTTCCCCTGATTGCTGTTCCAGTCCACGCCCCCTGTTTCACAGCTCTGCTGATGCTTCTCATTCCTACCTCCCGCCCGGGGCTCCCCACATAAAGCTTGACCAGTACACCTAACCCAAATATGCAGCTGCTCCTGCTATTCCAGTCGTGGGCACCCAGCCCAGCTCTGCCAATGCAGCTTAATGCTGGCTTGGAGCCGCTCCTCCCATTACAGTCCTGGGACCCCTCTCCAAATGTGCCACATTTCATTTCCTTTTTCAGGGATGACATGGACGGAGCTGATTACTTGGCACCAGGTATCCACCAGTTTCTCCCTTTGCTATGACCCTGCTGGGAGTGGGAGCAGCCACGGATGTGAACCTCCTATCTATCTAGGTTTTCATTTTAGCCCATTTCACCATGGTATCTGAGTGCCTCGCCTCCTGATTTACCTCTTCTTGGAAGGCGGTGGGTGAAGTGCAGGGTGGTCTGGTCGGGAGTCTCAAGACACTGCAACTGGGCATCCATTCAGAGTAGGCCTAGGCTGTCACTGGAGAGAAGTCTGTTAAGAACCACTCCATCATGCAGTGCTAACAAGAGCTCTCTTCCCAACCCCCTCTCTGTGATACCGGGAGGGCAGCAGGCAGAGAGCTGGCTGGCTTGATTGCGGCAAACTGAGGTCTGAGGATGACGAGCAGCAGAGGATCAATTCTTTTAATGAATAAAAAATAAGAAGGCCAGAAAAAACAGCAAGGTAGTTGGTGATCTTTGTAGGCCAGGGACTCAGCAAGGCTTGACCTCAGTTGATAGGTCCCCAGCGATAGCCAGCTGAAATGGACAGTGCACGGAATCTTCCTTTGATCAGCCTCCATGAATGAAGCTGCAGTACCCCTGCTGGAAACAGCGAAACCAGACTGGGATCTGCTGGGCTGGTTAGTGACTTAGTGTCAGTGCCTTATCCACAGGGGAAAGCCCCAACCAGCTGCAAACACTATGATCAGCACAAAAGGCTGATCTCTGGGGCCATAGATTATTACTAAATAATACCCATTCTGCTTTGGAATTATGATAATTTTGGTGGAATTTAAAGAGAGGCACAAAACTCAACAGGGAAGCAAAGGAAAGAGCTTCTCTGCCTGCTTCTCTTTTTTCCCCCTTCATTCTTTAAATATATGATCTTGCTGTTCCTGAATGTGAATCACTGCAGCAGCTTGATCCTAGAATTGTTCTAGCAGGGGACTTGCAAGCTTCCCACACACAGCTGTGATAAGCACACCTCAGTCTTGACATGCAGTTCCCACTGCTATTCTAGTCCTGACCCCCGCTACAGCTCTGCCAATGCCCCTCAGTCCTGACCTCCAGTACCCCTGCTGTTGCGGGCCTGAGCTCCCTCCCCACTATTCTCTAATGCACCTTAATTGTGATCCCCACTCAGCTCTCCTCCCCTTCCTGTTAGTCTAGTCCTGGGTCTCCTCACCCAGGTCTGCCTGTGCACCTCAATCCGGAGCTGCAGCAGACTCTGCTGTATCAGCCCCCCACACCAACTCTGCCAATGCACCCCAGTCATGACCTCCAGCCCTGCCTGCTAGCTGAGTCCTTAGACCACACACTGTTCTGCTTGCACACCCCAGTCCTGTCCTAACCCTACTTTGCCAGGGCACCTTGCTACACTTGTCCTGGGTCACTTCTGAGCACATACTCTGGCTGAAATTCTTCCAAGCTGCTTAGGGGACTTTGCTTCACAATGCCCACTGAAACTAATGGGAGCTGTGCAGCGAGGGCCTGATCCATTGCCCACTGAAGTCAATGGTAAACTTCCCATTGGCTCATCAGGAGCTGGATCAGGTCCCGAGATCCCTTTAGAAAGTCTGAGCCTTTGGTGTCCCATACCGTATAGTGTCTAACTAAGTTCTGACACGGGGTCACACTTTTTCAAACAAAAAATTTATATTTTTAAAAATAAAAGGCCTTTAAACAAAATTAAAGTATTAATGAAAATATTCATCCCTTCCCCAAATTTCCAGTTTTTTAAAGAAACGAGTATATGAAAAATCAAACCCTTTTTTTGCAGGGGGATAATTGTTTCTTTCTGTTTATAGGCTTTATTTTGTCCTCTCTCTGCCTCTTTCCAGTGGCAAAAAGGAAAATAATAATGAAATCCTAATAAAAAAATGGTGGGAGGAAACTTCCTGCAAAAACAGGGGGAAAAATTAATACAAATATTTGAAAAATTTTGAGTAAAACTAAATCTCATTCCTTTTTGGAACCCAGGGCACAAAAACAGCTTCAAAATTTTTCATGAAAATGTGGTTTTTTTTGGTCTCGCTCTGATGGCCACAAAGAACATTCTCTCCAGGGGTATACACCTTCACTAAGGCATTGGCTGAGAGTCACTTGTGATCTAAATTTTTGCTGCAGAGAGATGAAAGGCCAGTGAATTAACGCACCACAACACTGCTTGCCAAAAAGATCTGTTAAAGAGGGGGAAAAAATGTGGCCCATCTTCACCTCCACATCCAGAACAACTTTGAAACTAGGAATGGGTTCACTTCTTTGGCCTAATTTCAAGTCCACTCAAATGCTGCAGGTTCAGAAGTTCCACCTGGATGGAGGCCAGTATTGCTGACATGATGTTCTGTTTACCACAGTGAAAATGAGGAGCAAGGAATAAAAATCCAATGAAAACAAAAGGTGAGACATGGAGCAGAGAGCAGGGACTGAGTAGGAAACAGAGTGAAGAAAAGAGGAAAATCTGATAAACTATTGACAGAGGGCCTATTCTCCGCTCGTATAAACTGACAGACCAGCACCTTTGGGGCCAATGGAGCTGTGCTAATTGACACCAGGAGAGAATTCGCCCAGTATGTACTGCATCCACTTGTGCCAGATGAGCTCTTGGGTGGAACTTCTGCCCTTAATAGGTGGAGGAAATGCAAAGCTCCCAAACTCCACTGGGCTTCCCTATCCTCAAACTGAGCAGTCAGAGGAGTGCATGCTCTCTACCCTGCCAAATAGTCAGGGCAACATTTGCAGCCCACCTGAAATTGCCAGCTGGTGTCCCTGCCCCCTGAGGATAAGTTGAACCTCCTAGCAGAAGCTCAGAGCCCTCGGAAATGAAACCTCGGAGGCTTAAATGAGTTTGACGTTTGATTCTGAGAGCCTGTGATTGCAGCTGACATTGCACGGCAGCTGGGAAGTGCAGCGTCACTCAACGGGATAGGTAACTTAGGAGGAATGGAAAAGGCACAGCTGACGCACCCAGAGAAGGCCGTTCCTCCATACGGAAGGGAGCAATGAGGAGAAGCGGCTGTTCAGCAGCCACCAAGTATTTGTCTCAACACCAGACTGTGCCAAATGCAACCCTTCCATGGTGATGTGCATGTAACACCGGCTGGAGCTAGAGGGAGAAGAGGCTACACAATGGAGACCCTCCCTCCTGAAGTAGCTGGGCAGGGAGGGCAAAGTGCAAGTTCCGTTTCTCCAAATTCTCTTCAGCATGGGTGCCGTTAGCATGGACAGGTGGTGTAGTGAGGGGGACTAGAGGATGGCCTTTGACTACAACCCCACAACTGGGACTTCCCTTTTGACGGGCTGCTCATGAGCAGAACCATCCTGTAGTTTCCTCTGGCTATTATTATTTGTAATGTGATAGCATCGAGGACCAGGACCTCATTATGGTTGGTGCTGTAGAAATCCAAAGCAACATCATAGGACCAATCGTCTACTGGGAGGGGATGGATCAGAGGAGGGACAGGGTGACCCTATGGCACATGAGGCTACAGGGACTCTGGGCTGTGGAGCAGCCCATGGGCACCCCAAGTAAGGCTGCAATAAATCCTGAGACTGCTCTCATTTATCTAGGATCTGCATTGACATCACCAGCACCTGACCTAGAATTTGGGCTTAAGGCCAAATTTCCCCCTCTGCTTGGGCTGCACTTTCTGGTTTGCTCCTTACATGAGGAGCAGCATAGAATCTCTTCCAGTATTTTTCTTCACTTACTGTCTTAAAGTTACAGCACGCAGCCTGATAAAGGCTGTCACATTCCACCCCAGAGGTGGCTGCATTTCAGCAATGGCTAAAGAAAAAGCACTACAGGATTCTTCAGCAATCAGACCATAAGTGCTTTTTATTACCCAGTGGGGTAGGTAACAAGGTGACGAACAAATACCACAGCTCCCAGCATTTTCCTTTCAAGAGCAAAAGAAGAAGAAATCATTTATCAATGGAATCATCAGCGAGCCCCAGTCCCAAATAGCCCTGGGTCCCTTTCCAGCTGTTAACAGCTGCAGAGCTGCTGCCTTGCTCTTTGTGCCCATTTTATTCTCAACAAAGGCTGCACTATCCGCTCCTGTAAAAGCAGCTGTTAGCAGCATCTTGAGCTGAGAACAATCACTCCCCACTATAACCAACAGGGTTATTATTTCTACTTGGCTCAAGTGTTAAAAACAACGCACACAACACAGGGTATTAAAAGGGTGTGGGGGTAGGGGGGAGACAAGAATCCGCTGAGGGAACACAGATGGCTGGAGATCTGTCAGGAGAGGGAATTGTTAGAAACCTCCTCGCTATTCACATCCTTCATGTATGTGATGCTAATAAATCCTGGATTTGGAGAACATTGAGAGAGCTCCAGATGTAAAGCCCCTTATAGATCATATGGTGTTTCTGACATATGCTGGGCAGGCCCAGGACTCCAGGGGGATGATGGGGAAAGCCTGTAAAGCCAGATCGGAGCAGTGGTCTGTGCAGAGAGCTCCTCAGCTCATTCAAGCTGCGGCTGCTCCTTTACCAAAGGCGTAATTAGATGCTGTTGTTCAATACAGAATCCTACAGGGGTCTGCTGAAGAAAACCCTTTCTGATTCTGTTTAGGAGTGGGAGGAAAGAAAGGGAAATGTTGCCCCCCTTCCTCCCCCAAGTGGAAAACAGAACGCAGCAGTGGCGAGATAGATTGTAGCTGTGAAGCAGAGGAAGCCGCCTGCTTCTGCTGCATGTGAGAAACCCATTTTATTTTCTAAATCCCTCTTGCCGGAGATGACTCTCCCACGGGGAATCACTTAGGGGCTAGCGCCAGCAGCCGACTGCTTTCAAGATTAAAAGACATATGTGCCTTCCTTTCCAAGGGGCTGTTTAATTAAAAAATTATACTGTGTTGCTGGACTGAAAAACAGGGTTCTGGCAGGACTGGATAAAGGCTGCGATACTATGGATAGGGACTGTTGGGGAGGTTTCTGGAGACAGCTCTGCTGATGTCCCTTATTTCTGTTCATTAGCCACCCCTGCTATTCCAGCCTTAGGCTCCCGATACCCCCATACCACTCTGGTAGTCCACTTCACTTCTTACCTGCAGCCCTGGCCCCCCCAAGCTACTTCAGTCCTGGACTCCACTGCAGCGTCACTGGTGCACCTCATTCCTAATGTGCAGCACACTCTGTTATATCGTTCTGGGACCCCCTGCCCTCACCTTTGCCAATGCACCACTAAGACTGACTAGCAGCCTCCCATGCTCACGATTTCAGACCATAGCTCACTCTATCCCCAGCTCTGTCAACGGACGGGGCGGTGCTAATCTGTAGCACCGCTCTGAAATTCCAACCTAACCCCCAGCTCTGCAAACAGTCCCGGACCCTGACCTGTAGCACCCCCTGCTAAGCCAGGCCTGAGTTGAGGCCTTGCATTAGGGGGGATTCTTCTCCCCCTGAGCTAAATCCGATTTGAGCTTCCAGAGGTGAAATAATGGATCATTAACTTGTTCTAGTGACAGACTGACATATATATGGACTCTGTCTCTCTCTCTATATATATTTCAGTTCTCAGTAACTAATAAAACAGAGTATCTTACATTTACACAGTGCCTTTCATCCTGAAAGACCCCAACGTATGTCACAAAGTATTTATAAAGTATACCAGAATTCCTTCACCCATCACTGAAATGCAGTCAGCTCTGGGGAGGAATGTGGCAGGTATTTAACTGCAAAATTAAGTCAGAAAATAAATTTGTGCCAAAAGGCAAGGCGAATCCTTGATCCACCTAGAACTGCAGGTGGGGGGGGGGAAGTATAGTGAGGCAGGACATAAGTTAACCCCCCATCCTTGTGAAAAGTTCCCAAGGGGCTCATTAATTTCCACAATTGGCCTAGGCTAATTCTGCATCTCGTATTTCCTTTAAAAAAGGTGATCTGAGGGCTGTCTATCAGTTCTCCCATCCAGGCAGAACATCTCCTAGGGCAGCAAAATGCTTAGCAACTGCTCAATGTGCGAGTGCTGGCAGGGCTGTGTAAAAACAAAAAGGGGGAGAGAAACCATCACTTTAAAGATAGTACAGGCTCATTTTTGCTTCCCAAACCAGGGGAATACCCAGTCCTTCTCTGGCCCAGTCTACACTACAGCCTTCTGCCCGCATACCTGGGTGTGTCAGGGTGTGAAGAGGTGTGATCCCTGACCAACAGAGCCGTCAGTGGAAGGCCCTGAGGTAGATGCCGCTATGCTTTGCTTTTATTGGTGTAGCTAGTTTCCATCTGAGGGTTGGTTTTATGATACTGGTACAAAGCACAGCTTTGATGGTACAGCAGTGTCCATGCCAGGAGCGCTTTGCCAGGGTCGGACACCAGTATTCCTGTACCAGTAAAGTGCTTCTAGTGCAGACACGGCATTAGCAGAGGGGCAGACACAGATTTCCTGTTAGCTTAGGACAGCAAAAACCATGGAGCTAGTACTCCCTATAAGGTGTTTCCACAGCCATCCCAATCAAACCATTATACCCCCACATACCCCCCACCCCCTGTTTGGGGTGACATTATTAGGCAATACTGGGTAACACGAAGGAAGGATGGTTTTGTGGTTAAGGGACAGGAGAAAGAGTCAGGAGAACTGCGTTCATTTCCCAGTTCTGCTACAGACTCCCTGTGGGACTGTCTATCCCAGTGCTTCTTATGGCCCTTTGCACAGTAATGTCAGAGCATCTCTCCTTACTGAACAGATGACCTTGGGCGGCTCTCTGAAACCATCTGGGGCCTCAGGTTTCCTATTGTTAATACGGGAATAGTAATCCTTCCTTTCTCCCACCCGTTATCTTGTCTGTTCAGACAATGAGCTCTTTGGGGCAGGGACTGTCCCTTACTATGTGTGTGTACAGCACCTAGCACAATGGGGAGCACGGAGGTGCTCCTGCAATATAAATAATTACAAGGATGATACCCATCAACAAAGGACATCTGTAGATAGTTCCCTCTTGTTTTGCCTTATGTGTGCAGAACCTCCCCTAGACTCCACCCCCTTTCCCTCTCTTCTTGCTGTGCTCACAGTCACAGCCACTCAGACTAGTAACGCAAAAACTGGTGGGTTGATATACCCATTGTTCAACATGGCCAAGACGCTCACAGCCAAAGCCTTGGCAGGGTATATACTGAACTGCGATGCCATGCAATGAACCACCATGGTCATTGGTGTTCACTGCAGAGCAGCAGAGCACTTTGCAGAGAAATGTAAAGACGAGAGACTGAAGGGAACCAGTGACTTCAAGGGGAGCCAGGCAGCGTGATCTTGTCGATGTCAGTCAGCCAGAGTGAATTTGTCATGTTACTGCAATGCCTGGGATCCGGTGCTAATAAATCCTGTGTGATGTGTTCATTACACCAGTCCATTAAGATGGCAGGGGGACCCAGCTGCAATTAATGATTTACCTCATTCTTCTCGATAGCATCTCAGCCATGGCCTTGTAATTTCACCTAGTGGAATTTGTCTGCTGGGGGATCTGCAACCTCGTCTCTTTTCTCCTTTATGGGAGGCAAATGAAGAATACTAAAAACCAGAAAAGCTGTATGTGGGGCTAGGGAGTGGAATAGCAGGGTGGGCTTGAGAATGGGACTGAAGGGCATTGGTAGAGCTGTGCATGTCGGGAGTCTGGGACTATGACTGCAGTGGGGCTCCAGAGTAGGACTGAGGAGCGTTGGTAGGTCACAGTGTGGAGAACAGGATGGAATAGCCAGGAGACTGCAGTCCTGGCTGCATCAGCAGAGCAGTAAGAACAAAGGGGCCTGAGGACTAGAAGAGTAGAGAGTGCTGTCTGTCTGGTCAGGGCTGAGGTGCGCTGTTTTCATGGGAAGATTGCACATTCCCCTTGAACCAAGCCATGTCAGTCAACCCTTCGCTTTCAAGAGCTGTCTGCCAGACCTCCCTGGTAGGAAATACTGCTTGATATCCAGCTGGGAGCTCTGCCCCAAGCTGATGCAGGCTGAAGGGACTGGCTCTTCCTGGAGAGCAGTTCGAAAAAACAGCACCAGGCAAAGGCAGGGAAAACACTAAGACCCCAGGTCCCTTTACCCATTCCCCTTCGTTCTCATCTCCAGTCCCCCATGCAGTTGTCTCAGCAGAGAGGAGCCAAATTCCTGATTGGTCTCCTTTTGTTCTCCATTTCCTCCTGCGCTGCGTCTCCGTGATAACAAGCCTTCATGTCTGTTCTCCCACTGCAGCCTTGGGCTGGGGCCTTATCTTGCCGCAAACTAATTTGATTTTTATGGTGATAGAGGCATCAGTAATTACTGTAATAAAAGAGGAGATTTGCAGCCTCTCCCGTTGCCCGAACTGAGAGCGGGGGGCTGCTGGGCTGACACCACGGTCGACTTATTTCATAAGTCATGCATTACATCAATGATTAGTGGTGTCCCTCTTGGGAATGTGGGGAGGGGGCTGCCGTGGGGTGGGGGGGGAGAAAGTGTTTCTAATTAAAAGAAGCCACTCCAATTCCACCTCCCCCTCTCTTCCCCTTTGTTCTCAAAATTAGAAAGCAAAGAAAAGAACAAAATAAATTCAGAAATACGGGGAAGGACAGGAAGACTTTAGATACCACGGCCAATTGAAAGAAATTAACATGGGGCTGGGAGGAAATCAGCATCCAGGGGTGCTAGCATAGGAGGGGTGACAAGAACCACCTGAGTCCAGCGCACAGAGGGACAGGCATCCAAACATCATCAACACCTCTGTCACAATTGCCATTCTTTTAACATATTTTTGCATGTGTGCATTGTTTTACATATCTCTGCTCTCAGTCATACGAATCCATTAATTAACACAAATAATTGCAGTAAGATGTAGCTCCCTAGAGCTAGCTAAACATTGTACAGTTAGTAACCCCCTAACCTATTGTGCACATGATAAATGTGTGCATTAGATGCACAGACTGACAATCTGCAACGCTATCTAGGTATCTACTTCCCCCACAGAGATACACTCAGGCTCCTCTAGTTGTATTTCGATTGCAGAGTAGTTAACCCTCATTACATATGTAGCTGGTCTATATTAGGCATCGAATAATGATCGTACTAGATTTAGCGTCAGTGCTTGGGGTCTGATTTGGCCTCCCTTACATTGACCAGTGCCTTGTTCCACAGGTAGCCCCACTGGTTTCAGTGGGGGTTCTCACAAAGTAAGGTACTGTTCACCACGAGCAAGAGTAACTAGCCCTGAGTTTGATGCATTTACTGAAACTGGAGCTCCTGCTCGGGAGGCAAGTGTCTCCATGACTGTTTGAGACTGGCTCACCCATTACAGAGCTGAGCCTTTTGTAACTCCAGACTCCAGGATTAATATCTTGCTTAGCTTAGCTCATCCTTGTACCCCCAGCACGCTACTTTGGGCATCATTCTGCAGCATCAGTTTCTTCCCGGCCCACAATTCCTTTTTGGGCCATTCTTGGGCTCACACACCTGATTTGGTTTTCTCCCACACTAGGGTGACCAGCTAGCAAGTATGAAAAATAGGGACAGGGGATGGGGAGCCTATATAAGACAAAGCCCCTGAAATCGGGACTGTCCCTATAAAATAGGGACATCTGGTCACCCTACCCAGACCCCTAGTCCTAGGGGATGCTGCTAATGTACAGCTGGCATAGTGAGAGGAGGTAAATGATCCATTCCAACCAGGCAGCCTGCTCTGCAAGGCCTTTCCCACAAGTGCTGCCATTCTCATTTATGGATGTCCATGAAAACCGAAATGTGCTGTGCAGTTTAGCTTAATATATTATAAACTAGAATCCAAAGCCCATAAAGGATGAGTTTTTTGCATAATTGAATGCATACATCTCTTTATGCACTTTTACCGCATTCCAGGTGTGTGATTACAGTAATGCTCCACCTCACTGATACGCAATTAGCACCGCAGGAGCATTCTGCTGAGGCCTGATCACCTTGGGCTGAATGGAACGGCCAGCCAGTGAGATGTCAATAGTGCTGCATCTCCAGCGTGAAAGCAAGTGCAGCTGACCCCACTCTGGCCAACCATGGGACCTGTCAGCGGTAAAAGAGAGCTATGTAGTTTTGAAAACCTAGCCCCAAATGTGTGGGCTGAGCTCCTGTGAAAATCTGTCCACTGGGCACCAAAATCAGTGGCCAGATTTTCAAAAGGGCTCAGCATGTCAGGTACTCGGCACTTTTGAAATTGTGGCCCCCATTCTGGGAGCTGAGCACTGGGAAAATCTGACAGCTGACTCAAGAAACCTTTGTGGCTCAGCCATTTGATGGAGACACACACAGAACAGAAGGTCACACCAGTAAAATTTCAATCCATCTCAAGCTTATTTTCTATTCTTAAAATAAAACTGGCAACTGGGCATGCAGCAGAGGAATGAGATTCTGGACAGCTCCATCCCTGCCTATGTTTCTCACTTTTCTCCTCCTTATTTATTCACACAGCAACTGAAAGCATGCTAGTCACTGAGAACAAATTAAAAACACAAGGCCCCTGTGCAAGGACTCCAACAAGATCATCTCAGATCACAGTATTTTGATCTCTGCTCCCAGCCCTAATGAGAAGATCTTTCTCTCTATAAAGAAATGTTCCACAACCCATTGGCAGGGGAAAATGCCTTACTGTGCTTTGTTTTGTTAATCAGTATGTAAGTTTTAAAAAGAAATGACTGCCTGGGATTTCAAGAGTCTAAGGGAATAAAGTCCAGATCTGGGCCTTACACACCCAAATGTCATCAAAATTCCATGGAAGTTAGGCACCTAACTCCTTTCCACCCCTCTGGAAATTCCCGTTTTTGTTTCTAATCCTGAGCAGTTGTATGTCTGTCAAACCCACTCATGGGGCCTCTCCCCCTTACAACAGAAGGAGACCCCTGAGTTGAGGGCTCAGGGAAGGTCTGGGGCATGTGGTTATTTCATCTCAGTTGCTCATGCTGTGAAGAACACTAGTGGGTCTTTGGTTGGGGGAGAGAAGGGAGGGTTCTCCAGGAAGCATTTTTAAGGGCAAAATTGATAGCAAAAGCCTTGTCTACACACAGAAATTCAGCACTCAATGCAGCTGCCTGGCTGGCCCTTTAGTACGAACATGGGCAAATTGGGATCTGCACTAACTGAGAAAATAAAGGGGGTAAATGCAGGATCTGGCTTACCCTCGGCTGCGCTCAAGGGTCATCGTCAACACAGTTACACCAGATTCAGCAATCAGGGGGCTACTCCCCAGGAGGACAAGGCCGAGTAACACTGAGGGCTTGTCTACACTACCCGCCGGATCGGCCGGCAGCGATCGGTCCAGCAGGTGTTGATTTATCGCGTCTATACTAGACGCGATAAATCGACCACTGAGCGCTCTCCCTTCGACTCCACCAGAAAGAGGAGCGCAAGCAGAGTCGACGGGAGGGTGTCAGCTCTCGACTTACTGCAGTGAAGACACGGCGGTGAGTAGATCTAAGTACCTCGACTTCAGCTACGCTATTCACGTAGCTGAAGTTGCGTATCTTGGCTCAACGCTGCGCGGTAGTGTAGACAAGCCCTAATGCCTGGCCTACACTTAAAAGTTAGATCGATCTAGCTAGTAGCTACATCCTTCCTGGCTGTGAAAAAACGTGTGCACTGGAGTTAGGCTGACGTAACCCTGGTGTGGATGTGGTTAGGTTTTCCATCCATCTAGCTACCGCATCTCGGAGAGGTGGATTAATTACATCGAAAAAAACCCCTCTTCCTGGATGTAAGAAACGTCGACACCGCAGTGCAGCAGTGGTACTGCTCCCGCCCCAAGGCTGTGCCACATAGACATGGCCTAATATTTTGCACTTCTCCAGCACGGCTCCTGTGAGGATTTCAAAGCACTTTGCAGACATCAGTGTAAAAGCCTCCCAAAGCCCCTTGTGCAAAATGGAACATTCATTGTTTGTTCAGCTAACCCACCACACGTGCATGAACCAAAAAGAAAAGGAAAAAAAAAAAGAGCAACCCAAGTAAAATGCAAACTCACCCACTTCTGAGCTGCACCTTTCAGAACCACTCAGGATCAGCTTATATAACAAGCTCTTATCCCAACACAAATACATGGTGTTTAAACTGGGTTAAAAGGCCCTGCTGGAATGGCTCGGGGAACTAAGTACAGCTTAGCTCAGTTAATGAAACAAAGAAAGAAATCCTCCCTGTTTCACTTGGGGCATATCTACATGGGGAAATTGACTAGAATAGATAGTTGGGAATAGCTCCCAGTGTGGACACTCTTATTCTGGAGTAAGGGTAATTTTTCCTGATTTACCTATAATCTACTTTGGAAGTGAATATGCATCACTTAATTTTGATTTAAACCCTAACAGCTTGATCCAAAGCCCTCTGAAGTCAGTGTAAAGACTCTCATTGACTCTAATAGCCCTAAAAGAACTTCAGCCTCAGAAATGGAGCGTAAGTGGTGCATAGGGCTTGTGCTGCCATCCTACAAGGGATTAAACCAGGGACCTGGAGAACTAAATGTATGTGCTGATGCAGCTTGAGCTAAAGAGCCAAACTTCCTCATGGGGGGCTATAACAGATGCATATCATCTGTGAGTCTGGCTGGCACAGAGAGGGACCTGTAACACACACCCTGACCAGTGGGTTACACAGGCTCTGTACCAGGATGCATTTCACTCTACTGCCTGGAACCATTTCTGTAGTAATTTTTCTAAAGGGAAAAGCTCAATCAATGGCTGGGTTACCTCACATGAGAGCCACTCGATGGAGTCATGGGAGCTACAGAGTGTCGTCTTTAACCTGGCAAGCCTATGGCTTTTTGTTTTGTAGTGGGAGCCTAGTCTATGAGTTAGAGCACAGGTCTGGAGGCAGGAGGACTGGGAAATATGGCAAAAAATCCAAACGCCAGCTAGCTCACAGGCTAGCACCATTTGCAGCCAGAGGGAGTGTTCATGGCTCGGTTATACAGACTATGTGTCTGCTGGATTCTTTAATGTCCTGCCTTACACGGGAAATTCCTTGTTTGCTCCACATCATAAACCCCTCTGCGCATGTCGGCTAGGATAGGTTGCCTTTGTTGCAAGTAGCCAAGTGATCAATTAGTCTGCTCTTTTCTGAATCCCCGGAAGTGCTGACCCAGCCTGTCCCATATTTTAAGATTTATTCAAGATAGCCTCTTCCAGACATCTGTCTATAAGCACATCTATAAGCCTGCAATGAAGAGCCCTTTTGCCCTCAGAGAGCATCAGAGCAGCAGTGACTTTACAACCTCCGGCAGGGAAAAGCAGACCAGGGGGACATGTAGAATTTTAAAGGGAACTACTGACAGCGAAAGCACTAGCAAAGGGAAAACACAGCTCTCAGGAGCAGAGCTGCTGAAATCCCCCTGTTCTTTTCTGGCTGGGACATAGGTTGTTCCAATCAGAGTGCATGAATTTGGCAAAGTGCTCCCATCACTGCCAACGGCCACAGCTAGCTTCCAGGGGGATGTTTCCCCCACCTCCTCCAGGGGGAAAAATCCTGGTGGGGCTGAGGCAGGAGCTGGCTCAGGTGGGGAGTTGGAGGGGCTTTGTTTTCAAAGTAAGCATGGTTTTGCATCAAAAACCTTTGTTTTCGCAACAGCCCAAGGTAAGGCTGAATCCACTAGGTTTCTAGGAAAATGGAATTTTGTTTTGCTTCAGCTGGTTTCCAGGGCAGAGAGAGAGATTTCATTGTGGTGATTTGGTTAAGAGACACCTCCTCTCACTCCATTTCTCCTTCTCCCTCTCTCCAGTATCTTTCCCTTCCTCCTGTCTTAAAACACCTACACCCACACTCATGGGCCTGGGCCAAGGTCACCTGAGAGGCTGCATTCAGTGGCTGGTGGATTGTGCCCCATATCTTCAACTTTGATTCCTCTCTCTCCTCTTCCTCACTCCTCTTTCCTTCTGTCTTCCTCACACTCCCTTATGTTTAGCCCTCTCCCTCCTCCCAGTAACTTCCCCTCACCACAACAGGGACAGGTTTTTGCATTAGCCGATTGAGCCGCCCCACATTTCTCTCCACCCTTCTATTCCCTTCAGTTGAGCTTACTTCCCCTTTTGGCCAGGATAGTAGGAAGAGCTGAACTGGCACAAGAAGCTGGAAATGTCCTTGACAGAGAGTAAACAGTGCCCAGCTGGCATCTGGGGGACCCTAAGTCAGCATCCTGGACATGCACACCCTGGAGAGGAAAGAGCATATGTGACTTCAGGGTGCCAAACTCAGATGCAATTCTTTAAAATGAAAAGGCAGATCTGTTGCTTGATCTTGGCATGTACCTGAAATCCCATGGGGATGGGGTATGCATATTCAGAACACACCCAACCTCCCAGCTTCCAGCTCCAAGTTGGCATCTCCTTGTGTGTCATTAGCGTGCCGCCTAACTGCATGGTGTGCAATTACTTGGTGAGGATAACCCCATCAAACACTCCAAAAAAAGATTCTCTAATTGCCTTGCAGTTAATAGGTTTGGAGCCTGGGGATGTATGTCCACTGTAGTCTCTCTGCCTATAATAAGAACTAGCAGTCCTGGAATGCTGAAATGTAAATCCAGGGGTGCTAGGGACACCACAAACCCTGAACCACTGGGATCTTCCAAGATGCAATTTCTTTGTGTCCAGTGGATGGTAGTTAATTTTATATTTTAGGACAGGCAACTGGAAGGTTTGTATTTGAAACATAATCACAAGAGAGTATCACTTTTGTGCAGTGTGCTGTGTGAGTGGCTGCCACCCTCCTTTCACCCCAGAGGCAGCTGCATCTCATCAGCCTTGCAAGTAAACAGCTGCCAGAGAGCCTTGGGATCCATTGGGATGAAAGATGCCACAGGTATATAAGAGGTAGCTGTACATGCAGTGACCTGTGTTATAGGTGTGGTTACCTGTTTGCCTATCCAGGAGTATTTTTGTGGATGCAATGCAGGCACTTTGTGTTGCTCAGACAGAAATGATGATGCACATGGAGAGGTGCAATAAACAAGGTGCCAGCGAGTAATGGGGTGATGGAACACAGACCCAAAGTCGTTCTGCAATTTGGGAATCCACAACCCAGATAAAAACTTTGATAGATGCAAACACTTTCCCTGGCTATTATTGAAAGCATATGACAAACACAATGGGCAGGGGATGCATGACCCACTTCTGGCCACATCACAGGTGGCTCATACAGCAGATGAGCTTTTACTGGCTAATATCTCTCTGCTGTGTTCCCCCAGCCTCCCTCGGGTGAGGAGCAGAAGCAGGGAACTGGTTAGCTGCCACTCTGGAGCTGTGAAAGGGCAAAGCAATCCTATCTCAGAGCAGATGCTAAGCTGACAGCTGGCTCCTGCCCAGGGCACCTCACCTCTCCCTGGAACGGGAGGGCTGTCACTGTGGGGAAGGGTTCAGTGACAGACCAGTCACTGGGGGGCTGTCAATCAGCGTCACTCGACCACGGTGCCAGGAATCAAGTCAAAATCCTGGAGCTTTCAGCCAGCCCCCAGGGAGCTCAGCCACTCATAGTGACCAAACGGGGTGAACAGAGAAAAACAAGGGACATGGGCGTCACATCTACAGAACAAGGCAGCTGGGGAGAGGGATGCCACAAGATTCATTTTTTCCCTGAGTGGAGATTCCGTCCCTAAGAGTTTGGAGGTACAGAGGATGTTCTGATCCACTTCTCCTGCTGGGGCCAGATCCTCGGATGTTGTCTGAAATGGGAACATCTTGCACCCAGGGCCCCACTGGCCAACTAATGCCTGGGGGAAAAGTGAACAGAAGGGTCCCTGAGGTTAATGGTGTTAAGAGGGAAATGCCAAAAGGGGGCAGATGAAATCAGGAAAGAGAGAAAGCTTAAGGAATCGCTAATTCCTGAGAGACATTGGCTATAGTCCTAGGGGCTGAGGCCAATGTGGGGAGGGTGGTATGGATGCAGGGGGCTCTTCCTCTACTAGCATTCAGCTGGGACTGCAAAGATCGGAGTATTACGGGACTGTACAAGGCAACTACCTGAAAGGGGGTTCCAAAGAGGATGGATCTAGACTGTTCTCAGTGGTAGCAGATGACAGAACAAGGAGTAATGGTCTCAAGTTGCAGTGGGGGAGATTTAGATTGGATATTAAGGAAAAACTTTTTCACTAGGAGAGTGGTGAAACACTGGAATGGGTTACCTAGGGAGGTGGTGGAATCTCCTCCCTTTGAGGTTTTTAAGGTCAGGCTTGACAAAGCCCTGGCTGGGATGATTTAGTTGGGGATTGGTCCTGCTTTGAGCAGGGGGTTGGACTAGATGACCTCCTGAGGTCCCTTCCAACCCTGATATTCTATGATTCTATGGCATCTGATTTACTGCAATGTGTTTAGCCATCTGGCTGAAGGGCCTTTGTCCTTAGCTTGTGCTGCTCTCTGCTGGCCACATCCTTGCTAAACAGGCACACCGGAAAAAAGACAGGGCACTCTGCATAGCAGAAGCATGTGTGCAGCCTGGTGTCATCTACCTCTCCCAGAGAAGGGGACATATAACGACAGAATACCTTCCCTTTTGGGGACAGGGGTGGAGAATTGTTCTGCAGGGTGGAAAGTCAAGGTGGTCTAGCGGATTGGGGTACTGGGCTGGGAAGAGGCAAGAGATTTGGGTTCTGTTCCTACTTCTTTTATGTGACCTCAGGCAAATCACTTGCCCTCTCTGTGTCTGTGCTCCACCTCTCTATCTTATCTACTCAGAGAGTAAACTCTTGGGGACAGGGACTGTCTCTCACTATGTGGCCATACAGCATCTAGCACAATGGGGCCCTGATCTCAGCAGGGGCTTCTAGTCGCTTCTGGAACAGAAAATAATTTTGCATGGAGGAACATGCATCATAACGACATCAGGTTTAAATTGTCCTTGACCTGTGGTGTTACATAGTCATCACTAGAGCTGGGGGCAATGGTTTGACTCAAACTTTTTTGGGCGGGAGAAAAATGCAGATTTGGGTTGATTGAAACATTTTGCGAATGTGTGTCAGTTGTGTCAAATTGTTTTGGTCAAACACCCCTTCCCCTCAAAGCCCAAATTCTTCAAAGCCCTAAATATTTTATTTTGACATTTTTTAAATGAAAAGTGTTTCATTTTTTTAAATTTGAAATGACTTTTTGTTTATTTTTTTCAACTTTTCGGTTTGCTGAAAATTTTGGATAATTTCCCTCTTGGGTCAGCTTGAAGCAATTCCCTCCCCCCCCCCCCAACTTTTTTTGGAACTACCAGCAAACCAACAAATCAGTTATTTTCATGGCGCTGGTCATGATGCAACCTAGTGGCAGAACGGGTGTCAGGTGAGAGAGGGAGTTATTCTGGCAGAGTACGGCTTAAAGTTACATTCACGCCTCTGAGATGGCCTAGTCCAGTGGTTCTCAACGAGGAGTCCTGGGGGCTGCAAGCAGGTTTCAAGGGGTCTGCCAAGTATGGCTGGTGTTAGACTCGTAGGGCCCAGGGCAGAAAGCCAAAGCCCCGCCCCGCAGGACCCCAATCCCCAACACCAGGGGATGAAACCGAAGCCTGAGCAACTTAGCTTTATATGAACCCGGGGCAATTGCCCTGCTTGTTACCCCTTAATGCTGGTCCTAGCTTTTATATGGAGAAAACCAGTAGTTGTGGGTGGGTGAAATTATGTGGCCTGCATTGTGCAGGAGGTCAGACTAGATGATCATAATGGTCCCTTCTGACCTTAGTGTCTATGAATCTATGAACTGGGCTGTGGAGTTTTTATAGCATGTTGAGGGGGCCTCAGAAAGGAAAAGGCTGAGAACCTTTGGCCAAGTTGAATCACTGGGACTGGAGCGGATTTAAAGTAGCTAGTCACTAAGCTGCAAGGCCATTTTATTCGGTAGAGCCATCTCTAGCACAAAGAGCATCTTATTTTGAGCTCCTGGTCAGTTTCATTTTCGAATCTGCTCACTGAGTGGAGACACAATTAAATCACGATGTGATGGATCTAAATCCTGACGTCTTTACTCAGGCAGGACTTCAGGATCTGGCCAATGATTTTTTTTGTTACTTTCACTTTGATTCTGAAAGTTTTTCCTTCTCCTAGTAAAAGGTGAAGACTGCTGGCCTGATCCTGCCAGCCCTTACTCACCACAGTGGTCCTCTCTCCTGTGAGGAAATGAGACAACTCACACAAATAAAGGCTGGCAGGGTCAGGCCCTAAGATTCAAAGAGCTTGTGTCTGTAACACTCTCCATGCCCACAAGAGGCTGCTATGGCTATTTAACTGCTCAGCCAGTATCAAATCTGGCATTCCCTTTTTATCTCCAGTGTTTAAAAAATGAATTGTCCTCCCTAAACCTCCACACAAACACACACAAGCGGCTTGATTCTCCACTGCCCTGCATCTTGTGTAGGCATTTACCGCTGGGCCAAGCGAGTGCAAACCCTGTCCCATATCAGAATCTAGTGACAGTTTTCCATTCCCTTTGCACAGGTAAATATGAGGACACAATGCACCAGGCAGCTGGGAACCAAGGTCAAGGTGTCACTAAATGCCCAGCAGCGGTGGCTGGGAACATCAGTGGAAATAAGGCCTGTTTTCATGGTGACAGCAACCGCAGACTAGTTGAAAAGTGGCAGGGTTTAGTGACCTATCAAAAGACGCAAGATCTCATTCATCTTGGTAGAATCTGAACATTCCACATACGTAGTTGCAGAAGCCAGTGAGCTCAGACAATCGTCATCTTCATAAAAGGCAGCCCCACAGATAAACCTGACCTCATGTATCAACCATACCCAGATACATCCAAAGAGCATTAAGGAAACACTCTACCGTCTGCTGGCAAGCGGCTGTGATGGATAGAAAATCCATCCCTAGGTGACACCAAGATCCTGTAAGTTCATACATGTTGGCAGATCCCTGCACCCATTCAGGGGTCCATCTGCATGGAGCTTGCAGGACTGGGGCCTACATTCTCAGGACATCCTAGCTCAGCCTTTGGAAGTCTTCATAGTGAATCACCTGGCAGAGGTGTTGGATGGCAATGTTGAGGTCCAAGGCTCAGCTGCAGCTGCACATATGATTAAAAACATACATATAGAGCTAGTTCATCCACTAATTAGTTGAGTCCCACTGTGGAGTGCAGCTTATGGTGCTGCAGAAAGGGCTTTTGTTTACCTGTATATTGCCTGACAGGCGACATCAGGCAATACACAGGTAAACCAAAGGCCGTTTTACAGAACCATTAGCTGCGCTCCACAGTGGGATTGAGAACAAGTGGCAAGAGCCTGGTATCAGCTGATGTAACTGACAAGACAAGCCGAGGATGGGTGGAATGAATCTGATATCAGATAATCTACGGGAAACTAGGGTTGTTGAGTGCCTAATGCAGGAACAATACTTGATATCCTGACTCCAACTCCCCTGCTCTAAACACTGGACCATAATCCTTCCAGTGTGGGGTCTAGAACCCAGAGTCCCTACAACTTGCTTTAACCACTTGACCACACTCCTTCTTAGTGCTGGGTTTAGAACCCAGGAGCCCTTACTCCCCATCTCCCTGTTCTTACCAACAGACAAAACTGCCTCCCTGCTGTGACATGTTTAATATATCAGGGCAACTCAGTCTCACAAGAGAACCACACCCCCCCAAACAGAACAGTGTTTTCATGCAGCAGTGGAGAAAAAATAAAAAAGACTCAAGGTTTCTCTGCAAATTCTATCTTGAAGTAGGTAATTTAATTACTTTAATAAGAACAATTTAGGAAGTTAATTGATTTGTAACTAGGCTTAAATTTCTTGAACATCAAGTGTCAATTTCTTTTTTTAATACTGCTGCATATTAAAGTAATTAGGTAGTTAGCAAAAATCTTCCTGATCCCCTTAGCACATGTTTGACTAAGATTAAGAGGAAAGTCCCTGACTTTGGGAACAGATTTTGAAGTTCTACTCTTTCTGATGTGGCTGGCTGAGTTTGTAGAGCTAAACTTCCTCATTAAAACTACAAGGGTATTCTAGTCTATTCTATTCCTCCAAAACCCTATTGCATTCAGAGAAGGGAAGATCCCGGGCTATGCCCCCGTGGATGTGGGTTCAGTTCCCCAATCTCCCACATTCTTCCTGTGTGACCTTGGTCATGTCACTTTACCTTCTGTTTCTCCTCCCAATGTTTGTCTATCATGTCTATTTAGATTGTAAGGTCTTTGGGTCAGGGACTATCTTTTGCTATGTGTTTGTACAGGGCCCAGCATGACTGGGGTCCCTGATCTTGGTTGAGTCCTCTAGGTGATGCTGTAATTCTACTCATAATGTAATTCCTGTTTGAACTCGATAGGACTTTTCCATTTACATGGTGCTTGGGAAGGGCAAAGGACCTGCTGTGTTGCACCGAAAGCAGGGTTCTTTGAACTCAGCACTGGGATCATAGAGTGAGAGTTCAGGGTACAAGCTCCAAGAGCTTCCTGCCTGTTGGGGTACATGGGGGGCAATACTGGCAGTCCCCCCCCACAGCTCCTCGGAGCGCCTCCCAGCAGTCACAGCTGAAAGCCCCTCTAATTTTCTTGCATCTCATCACGTATTGCTAGCTGTGCGATGCCAGGTAACTATGGCAACTCATTGATTAGCATCCAGACCCTGTGAAACGAGGAGCATGCAGCCATAAGAATTACAAATGATGCCATATTGTCTGCTGCCAATAGGCTGATTACTGCCATTTTCTGCCAGGTAGACTGGCCTTTACAGGCAGCCCAGTGGTGTGTAATTACCGCACAGTGATTGATGCATTGCTATAGCTACTATCTGCTGTGTTCCCTGACTAATAGCTTTTAAGTTCCCTTTTCAGATGGAAATGCATTGTCTGTAAATGCAGAAGGCCTAGGTCTAAAAAGCCTGTAGATTCATCCTGGGAAATGCCAGCCTGGGCATGGAAAAGGGCGGGAGCCACCTAGAACAAACCACTGCTTGGATGTGGGGAAGAAGGAAAACAATCCTGTTTTGTATGAATTGCTGTGGAACTGCTCTCAGGGTTAAAGTGCAGACAGTGGCACAGCCAGGTTTTTCCAGTCCTAAACTCTTTGCCACCATTAATATCACCTGATGACTGCCTTGGAGATAGTGGGGCGCTGCCATGCTCTCTGGAGTGGGGAGACATGGAGGAATGGAGATGTTCTGGACAAGTGTGATCATTTCCTGAACGCTTGGGGAGAGAGAGAAATGTTATGATTATGTCTGCACCTAGAAACACCAACAGAGATTGGGGCACTGCTGTGCAGGGTGCTGCGCAGACATATAAGGGACAGTTTCTGCCCCAAAGAGCTTGCAATCTAAATAGACAGACAAGGGAGTATTATTATCCCCCCATTTTACAGATGGGGAACTGAGGCACAAGAGATTAAATAACTTTCCCAAGGTCACATTGTGAGGCTATGGCAGAGCTTGAAACTAAACCTGGTCCTGAGTTGAGTCCAGTGCTTTAACCCTGAGAGCATCCTTCCTCTCCATTTTAAACAAGATGCCTGTAATTTCTCAAACCCGTTCAATAGCAATGCACAGACCTCACGCAGGAACTGCTGGGCATACTAGAACAGGACAATGGTTCATCCAGTCCAGTAGCCTAGCTGCTTTAGAGAATGGCACAAAACACCCATAATGCTTTAAACTGCGCAATATTTCCCCTTGGGGAAAAGTTCCTTCCTGATCTGTTCATCCCCTGGAGCATGAAGATCAATAATCCTTGAACTCTTACCCTAGATAGTATCACCATGTGAATGAAAGCTGTTACTCTTAAAAATCTCTCAGCTAGAGGTAGAACTCAAGATACAAAATTCAGATATAGATCAGGATTCTGAAAACCCTGAAGTTCAAGGTTTTTCTGAGACAGGGTTTTGAAACAGTTAAATTGGCAGTGCCTATTTATGGTGATGGGAAGAAGAGGGCTTATAGTTTAGAGAGGAGGGATGTCATTTGTGACTAGGGCTTGCTGGAGAGATGGGTTTGATTCCTGGCTCTACCCAAGACTTCCTGTGTGGATTTGGGCAAATTACTTAATCTCTCAGTTACACATCTCTGAAATGAGGCTAGTTATTCATGCCTGTTTTACCTACTTAGAGTGGAAGAGAGAGCAACGAAAGCAGCAGTTAAACCAAGAAGTAAATTGTACAGTCCTTGACAACCTTAATTCGTTCCCCCCTGCTCCAGTACACTATAGTGATCTGAATAGGTAGGTAGGCAGATAGATTGTGGAAGTTAGAGGGACATCAATACTGTTAGCTTGTGTCTAAATAGACAATGAACAGGAAGCCATCCCAGCTGCAAGCTCTGCTGGCTTAGCTGACTCCTGATTAGTAAGTGACTAACACTCAGACCTCAATGGTTCAAATGTGTCCTGGAAAAGGACGGTGTACATCCTGGCTCAGATCTGGAAGGATCACAGATGGGCTTTGCCTCCACTGGGGAGAATGCCAAATACTGCTCCAGACCTTTCCCTCCCCTTCCATCCCTCATGCATTACTTCTGATATTTATAAATTTACCTAACCTACACAGAGTTAAAAGTGGTTTGTTTCTTTTCAGGCTGTTGAGTGCAGCCAGGGTAATTTAGTAGAAAAATGTCATGCTAATGCAATTCAAAGTTCAAATGATCTTTCATTTTGAGGGAAAGAAGAATGTGTGTGCCGTCGGAATGTTAAAACCCTCTACTTGCCCTGCAATTCAAATAGAAATATGAGCTTCAGGGGATACATAAGTCACATGAAGTACTGTGAGTGAAATGCACAAAATGAATAAAAATGATCCAGAAACTGTTATTAGCATTGCTGGGGGGCAGATACAGCACAGAACAAGTGTAGAGGCAGTCAGGAGCGGTGTCGGAAAGGGGAAGTTTGCATGAAATTACATTAACACAGAAATAATGAGAAAAAGTGATCAGTAAGACCTTTTCATATTAATATCTACGTGTTGCAAGCCAGGAACTCCTAGCCCTCTCTGTTCTGATCTGCTATAAACACATGGATATGGTGTATAGTTAAATAGCACAACACAATGTTATCGACATCTGGCAGTGTAGTCACTATGCTGCACACACACAACTTCATGGCAAGAGCAGGGATAGAACTCTACTCCTCTTGCTCTAATAGCATAGGGGACCTCCATTTGAACTAAAGGAGAATCTCCCAGTAGCACTATAGGGCCTATTACATAGCTAAGCAGTACTGATTTCATCCAAGAGAAGGCAGTGGTGGATAAACATACAGGCCAGTTCATTACAATGACAATATTTCTGTGGTTCCCAAACCCTGGCCTTGAACCTCAGATTCATTCCTAATCTGGATCTGAATCTGAACATCACCTGCTCTGTCTTTCTCTATCTAAAAGCAAAGTCATCGAATCATAGAATCCTTCTGACTACCTGTAGTAATGAAAAATCCCATGGCACATCTTTGCAAGAGTGGAGGATACTGTTAGCTCCTGTGTCCTGGTCACACTCCATAAGGGCTGATTATAACCCCCCCCCCCCTTTCCTATTTT
The DNA here is from genome assembly GCF_965152275.1 of Natator depressus. NCBI lineage: Eukaryota > Metazoa > Chordata > Testudines > Cheloniidae > Natator > Natator depressus. The sequence continues at coordinate 4,485,405 of NC_134259.1, forward strand.
CACTGGGTACAGAGTCCTCTAATTCATAGGAAGAAAAGATTTGTCACACCACATCAAATGAACTGCTAGATGGAGTCTGGAAACGCCATCTCAGGTAGCAGTTTAAATGTCAGATGATCCAGAACAAAGTGAAAATCCCTCTCAATGCCCAGAGCGCATCATTGTCTAGGACCAGATCCTCAGCAGCTGTAACTCAGCACAGCTCCAGTGACTTGAATCTGCTATGCCAATTTACACCGGCAGAAGATCTGGCCCTCCAACTTTAGTGGCACGGCAATTTCTTTCCTATTCCCCACCCACTCTCCCATAGGCAATCAGTTTACTCCCTAATGCATATGGGTTTGTTAGTACTGTCACACTGCGTAGGCTGTTTAACTCCAAACTATTAATGGTCATAATATCATCCAGTCCTTAAAAAAAATCCCCCTACATTATTTATCTCAGCGGCCTCCCTGCAGCAGTGAATACCATAAGTTGACTGAAAGCTGAGTATATTCCTTCATAGTTTACAAGGGATGACTCAAAACTAGAACCATTTATATGGATCTGACATGCTTTACTCCAATGCAACCCAGATCCCAACCATCTGTGGTCTAAATTTTGCAACCCAGAAACCCCAAACCATGAGCTTCTTCCAGCCCTTTTTGCCTGCCATTCATATTTATTGGATGAAACCAATGGCAAAATTCCCACGGACATAAACAGGGCCAGGATTTCACCCCTGCCTTTTGGTTTCATTGGGTATCCCCGAGTTCTCTCAATGACAGGCAGTAAATATTAGTGTCTGATGAAAGCATGGTTTGGGGGTTTTGGTGTTGCAAAAACCCTAGACTAGGGTTACACTTGACCAAAGTATGTGGGATCCAAAGGAACAGATCTGTGTTGGACTCATTACTTGTTCATAGGATAGTCAAAAGGCAAGGACATTGGACTAAGAGTCAGAAGATGGGAATGATAATCCCATTACAGCCACTATCCTGGTGACCTTTGACAAGTCACATCGCCACTCTGATTTTGTTTCCCCTCCTACCTCTTGTCTGTTTAGACTGTGATGCAGGAACTGTCTTTCCCTATGTATTTATATAGTGGCATTTATACACAATGGAGCCCTGATCTCTGCTAGGCATTACTCTAATAGCAGCTGCACTTCGAGAAACACTTTTAGTGGCTGCAAATGGTGCATAACCCTTGTGCTGCCCTCTGCATAGGGGTGGATTTCACCCAACATTTGTAAAGCACATTGAGGTCTCAGGGTGGGAGTTGTCATAGAAGCGCAGAAGCATTATCCTTCTAAGAACCATACAAGCATGTCTGGAAACAAACATCGATACCTGCCAGAACTCATTAAGCGTAACTGAGGGCCAGAACGATTCATTGCTGCATAGAGAAGAGTTTGCAGCATCTGGTGAGGAACGAGCAGCAGGGGCAGTCAGACTCTGAAAGAAGAGAAATATTCCTGTCTCAGTACAAGCGTCATTAGCAATCTTTTTTTTTTTTTTTTTAGAGGAAGAGAAATACCAAAACCATGTGATACAGAAGCATGACTGTCTCTAAGCAGAGTTGTTCAAAGTTCTCCAGGAGACAACAGAGCCTCTTTAATACAGAAGAATCCAACAGAGTTCCTACTTTTGACTTTGGGTTTGCTAAAGGAAACCCTGGAGACAAGGAGTTCTGTCTCCCTTCCCTTCAGAGGACAGTGGCCAAGTTCTCTGTTGGTAAAAATATTTCAAAGTTTTCATTTTCTTTATCTTCTCTTCAGTGCTTTGTCCTTTGTTCCTTCCTTGTCCCCCCTCCCTCTTTCTTCTCTTTCTCTCCATAGCAAGCCCCAGGGCAGTTTTCATTGCACTCCATGGTTTTATTAGCACACACAGAGGTTTGACAAGCAGAATAAGGACGTCCATGTCCAACAATTAAGTCTTGTGTTTAAGTGTCAAATGTGGAAATGCCTTGGCTGGGTTGTTAAGGAAGGATGGAAGTTGGGTCTTCCAATGCATCTCTGCTAGTTTGTATGCAGTTAAGGATCTGACCCAGGGTCTTTGGATCGCAAGTTGCCAGTGGGGCTGTCTCGCCATCATATTATCCACACACCACATCAATGCTAATAGGCCTTTTAGGGCTATATGGGCTTTAGTGTAAACAGACAATTGATCAGATTCTCACCTAGGGGATATCAGCACAGCTCCACTGAAGCAAATGATTATGATGTCGGTGATCAATGGAGCTATGCCAATTTACAGCAGCTGAGGATCCAACCCAGTGTTTCAAATAGAAATGTTCAAATTTGATGTTTGTTAAAATAACACACATGAAACCACAACACAAGGAAATTCCATGGGGTGAGAAAACACTTAAAACTGTGCTCAGAATGCATCTTGCCGGAAGAATCCCTAACTAGAATTATAGTGATGGCTAATTATCTGTCTATCTAATAATTCTTCTGCAACTGTATACAATTTTAAGACGTATGAAACAGTTACATGTACATGTCCAGAGACAAAATATTAAGCAGGTAATTAGGTTGTAAACTTGTGGAATTCTTTCTGATAGTACTGTGGTAATCTGGAGAGCAAAATTTGATTCCCCGTAATCCTGGAATGCGTGTATTGCTGCATTCACAATTTACTCTGTTGTGTTGTATACAAGAGTGTCACAATATTTTAATATGAGCATTGTGTGTGTGTGTGTGTGGGGGGGTTGTTCATTCCCATCCTGCATAAAGCATAGCTCTGCCCTGAGCCCTCTGGAAAAGGAATTGTTTGTAAGAACCTGATTGCTAGAAGGAAAGCATAAATAGGAGAAAAATAGGAAAGATTAAAGAAGACAATGTTGGAAGCAAGGCAGGAGTGTGTCATCAGATGAAACACAGCCACTTGCAGAAGGTTGTCTTAAATTATTGTATATTACAATCCCATTGGCTAAAAGACTGTAAATGTTGCATTGGAACGGCTGTTGAACTTAGCGGAATACAATTCAATAGGTAAGGACAGGAAGTAAAAAAGAAAGCTGTGTCCAGCTGATGCTGCAGGGAAAATTTAGGCTGGCTGAATGTAAGTGTCCCATATGAAAAAAACCAACCCAAACCAGTCACAGCACATGGTGGTCTTGTTCCATGCCACTATTCAGGTCCTGTTTAGAAAAATAAACTGTGTCTCATTCACAAGTTGAGGCCCTCCCATGTGCTCTGGAGAGAGAGACAGAGAAGAAATGAACATGGGGAGAAAGAGAGGAGGGGAAAAGGAGACTGCATCAGCCCCAAGTGGCCATAAATATTTTCACTCGGGTGTTTCTTCTGTGTCTGAATTGTTCACAAATGCACTTCTCTGCTGGCAGCAGTGCCCATAGAATCTATGGTTAGGATTGAGTTGGCTTTCCATCATCATCATCGTCATCAGTTTATGGCCTCAGGCAGCATGGGAAAATTCTCATGCCAGTGGTTAGGGCTACAGTCCCTGCCTCGAGAGGCCAGTTAGGTGCACTACTCACACTACAACCTTATGGCTGGATATAAGGAACTACCTAGATCCCAAGTTCCTGAGGTGGAGAGGGGCTGAGAAAGCTGTGAAGGCAGCATGTTTGCTACCAGGGCCTGGGAGAGAGACAGAGCGATTCTCACTTGTCAGCACTGTAGCAACATGGGTGGGTTGTCAGGGGAACCATATCCAGTCCTCCATAGCTGGAGGGAGGGAGGCTGGCTGCAATGTGGGGTGTGTCATAGGGAGAAAATCTCTGTCAGTGAGTTTTCCAAGAGCACCATCAGTACATTGGCCTTCTGGCTGATTTATGCGGCAGACAGGGAAGGGGTCAAATTCTCGCCTTTCTCCACCACATGTTGAAGTTAAAAGCTCCTTGCTTCCTGCAGGGGGAGCATCAGGCCCCAGCGATTGCCCGCCCATCTCACCCCATTTCTGGAGAAGGGGGATGTGGAGCGGTGGGGCTAGGAGTCTCCTCCTACTCTGGCAGAGGGAGCTGAAGGGGTAGTTGAACAAGCTCATGAGCTAAGCTGAGCTGGGACTGCCAGGCCCTTGCCGGTGGTCCTTGCATTGTTTAAGCCTAAGGCATTGGATCCCTTCTTGTGAAAGGCATTTGAGCACCTTCCTGTGAAATGCCTCACCCCGAATGGCAACAGCACAAGTCCTTCCCATGGGCTAAGTGTCAGGCCTTACAAACCCTTTCCATGGTGGGATGGCCACTGCCCTACATATGCAGTTGAGTTGCTGTGATTGGTAGGCAGGGATTGCTGGGCCCTTTCTCCTCCCAGCTCATGCAATCTATGCAGATATAGAAATTCCCCAACCACAAACCAAGCTATGTCAGGTACTTATCCCCAAGTACTGTAATATCTGAGCACCTCACAATGCCCCTGGGAGGTAGGAAAGTGCTGTTACCCCCATTGCACAGGTGGGAACTGAGGCACAGAGAAGGTAAATGACTTGCCCAAGGTCACACAGTGGACTGTAGCTGAGGCAGAGAACTGAACCCAGCTTTGCTTTAGGCTAGCACCCTTATCACTGGACAAGCTTTCTTCTCTCAAAGGCCAGGCTTGCTCCTGAGTTTCTTTGGAAGGAAGAGGCTGACTAACTCTAGTAATATATAAACTTGAAGATGAAGCTAATTTACACCGTTGATGGCTCAGGCTGTCTTTGCAATTCTTTGAAGCATCAATTACAAGATGAATCCCTCGCCTTCCTGAACCTAGTGCTAGAATATGCCTTCGTTGTTATTCTGGAAGCAAAGCTAGTTTGTTACACCTTCCTTTCTGCAGAAGATAAAAAATATCTCCATCAATAATGAGGCTATTCCTCTCTGAGGGAGACAGGCAGACCAAAAAATAATGCCCCAGTCCTCTACAAAGGCAAAGAGAGAATGAATAAACCTTGACCGCCTCAAAATCACCCCATGCAAATGAGTTTGAAACATGCCCAGGACTTTGCAATTTAACTTGAAGAAGTTGGAATCACTCTGCCACTTTTGGAAAAGTCATCCCTAATGTCTAGTATTGTGTCTCCAGCACTAACCAGTGGTGGGAGGCATCCAGAGAAGGTGTATGCCCCACCCATACCCTCAGCATCATAATACACCTGACTGCAGTAGTACAGCAAGGGGAGAAATTATTCCCCATCCCAGATGGTGACCTGAAGCATGAACATCAATAGCCCCTGTGATTTTTAATGCAGCTTATATGGATTTTGGCTAGTTCCTCAGCTGGTATAAATCAGCATAGCTCCATTGAAGTCAAGAGCGGAATTCCCGTTTAAACCAGTTGAGGATCTGCCCCTTAATGTGAAAGCCACCAGTCCATATACACTATTCCTGGTCCTGTACATTCCACATGCGTGTTTGAAACACATACAGTGATTTGTCTCATCAGAAACCAGCATTATCTATACAGGTACTTATGGTGCTTGTCATAACCTTGGTATCTAAGAGCATCACAGCTTTTTGAATTTATCCTCATACTAACCCAGTGAGGCACAAATGTACATACACATAGTAAGAAAGAGCTTTCTAATAGACCAGACAGACAAAGGATGGAGTCATTCAATTCCTGTTGTATAGATAGGGAACTGATGCACAAAGATACTAATTGACTTGCCTAAGGTCACACAAGAAGTGCGTTACAGAGCCAAGATTAGAGCCCACATTTCTTGTGTTCTAGTGCAGTGCTTTCACCCTAACCCTGTCTTTCCTCTCCAACATGCCACTGATCTCAGGACACAAGTGGATCTAGGAACTCCTGAGCTCTTATCCTGTCTCAGACATTGTCTTTTACCTGTGACAAGCCACTAAACCTCATTTTTCCCCATCTGTAAAATGGGGATGATACTTACCTATCTCATCATGGGGGAGTCGTGAGGATTAATTGGCTCAAAACATATATATGTATTTTTTTCAAACATCTGCTAATGCTAATCGAATAGCATAGGAGTGAGTAGATGCAATACACAGATGGAGACACTATAGGGTGGAAGGAAGGAAGAAAAGTGCTGAGAGGTGTGGCCTTATAATTTATGAATTGGCTGAGTTAGCCTGAATAAAGAATCCATTACAATCTTACTAAGTGCAACTGTCTGCGAAATACAAGAGCAGATGGAGTTGAGTGCGTTCGTACTCCTGGGGTTAAATTCTTAGTGATTTTCTTTGTAAACTTTTTGCGGCAGGGACTGTGTTTTTGTTCTGTGTTTGTACAGTACCTAGCACACAGGGGCCTTGGTCCGCAATATTAGTAATAAATATTAACTAGGCAAATGGGAGACCTTAAATTTTCAAAACTTGTCAGTCAGACTCTCCCAAATCATGAAACTTTTAAAAATAATGCACTTTTCCCCTCTGATGTCTGTTTTTTGAGTCCCGAGGGGGTCACGTTTTCAAGCTTTTTCTGCAACAATGAGGCTAAAACTTTTTTTTAATTAAAGCTGAGGTTCTCATATAATCACATGACTCCAGGAGCTCAGGCTTTAGCAACTAATATCACAAGAGCTGGCAACCCTGGTACATCCTGTACATTAGTGGAGACAGGAACATCTCAAAGTCCATGGGCAGGAATTCTATTAGGTAAAGCCAAATAAGGATCTCTCTGGTTGAGACTGTTGGTGTCCTGCTGAGCTTGCCTCAGCTGGAAGCCACTCTGTGTAAAGCCGGCTGTGCAGGCAGGCATTTCAAAATAGTGTTGTTGAGAGATGCTCAATTGGAATCTGCTTTCAAGTCACCATCGAGGTATTTACTGGTAGTGAAAATATCCCAGCAACAAAGCAGCAGCAATTGTAGCCTCAGGGGTCCCAATCGGAAGATGCTGAAAGAAAGGGATGCTTGTTTTTGTTAGCGCCACTACAGAGATATCACATATTCAGGGAGCAAATATGCTGCACATGGCGAACAAGACTGCTGCAGCTGTAGGGAAATCTCACCATTGCCAGAGGAGCCACATTATGATTGTTAATTATTGGTTTTGCTGTAGTAACTGGAGATCCTAACTGAGCTTGTTGCCCTGGACTTGGGGGGTGTATATACCCCAGAATGTGATCAAGCAAATTGCAACCATATTATGTGCACTCAGCCACTATGAATTAATGAAATAGAACACCACATAGTTAAGGGTTAATTTGGAGACAGGCTTTTAGAAGCAAGGTCATATCTAGCTGGCAATTTTTGCGAATCAGAATGGGAGGAGGGGACAGACTAGTAAACAACTGAGACTGAAAACCTTAGTGGTTGGAAAACCTTGAATCTAGATGCCTCTGATATTAAAAGTTTGTTGAAAGTTAGAAAAGTGATGATCCAGTAGGGGTCATTATGACCTATGTGTTTTGTAGAAGTTAGTTATAAAAGATTAGCTAATAGAACATACTCTGGAGCAGTCATAGATTCATAGAAGATTAGGGTTGGAAGAGACCTCAGGAGGTCATGTAGTCCAACCCCCTGCTCAAAGCAGGACCAACACCAACTAAATCATCCCAGCCAGGGCTTTGTCAAATCGGGCCTTAAGAACCTCAAGAATGGAGATTCCACCACCTCTGAAGCCATCTTGAGAGATATTTTTCCTGACACCTTTTCTCCCTGGTGGGTGAGCAACTGGCCACTGTGAACCTGCTGTAAATTATTCAATACCGTTCCAGATGTTAGGTAAATATCTGGGATGTTTTAAACCTATTGCTTATATCTGTGTGTGCTTAAATCTAATAAACTGCAGTGGTAGACAAGAGCACACTGACTTGCATTTAATCCTTGATCAGACAGAATTGCTGTGTTCCTCTTGATTTATTCCTGACGCCGCCTGGAGTGAAATAGTTAAGTTACCCCTGTTGGGGGTTCTGAAAACCCCGGGTAACAAGCTCGTGGCCCCACTGTGCTGGTTTTTGTAAAATATATATTGAAGGTCTTGCCTCAAAGAGTTTACGGTATAAATAGACATGGTAGAATTATTTTCCCCATTTTATAGACAGGGAACTGAGAGATTTGTCCAAAGTCACAGAATAAGTCTGCAGCAAAGGAACTAGAGCTGATTGAAATTTTTTCAATGGACAGTTTTTCTGAAAGTTTTCTTGGGAACATGTTGATTTCAATGACATTTTGTTTTGAAAAAATATTGAAAAAAAAGGTGTTTTGCAAAGGTGGAGATGTCTGTTTCAACATATTTTGGGATGGAATGTTTCAGTTTTTCATTGAGAAATGAATTTTTGTTTCAAAATTTATATGGAAATGGAAACAAAATGTTTTGGTTTGAGCAAAATGAAACATTTTGACTGACCTGAATTTTTCAAAAACTTCATTTCGGGGGAAATTTTGAAATTCTTTGTTTCCATTCCGATTCAGAACAAAAACAAATGTCAAAACGGTAGGATTTCCCCCAGAATAGAAATTCCAGTTCCTGCACAGTCCTAATGGGAAAAGAATCCAGGCATCCTGAATCCTAGCCCGTGGCCTTAACTTCCAGGTCTAGAAACCACAATGGTAGTATTCATGCAGATAAGCTTTAGATTATATTGTTGTATGACCTGAAACGCAAGCAGGGAGTGTTACAGTGGTGACATGTAGTTGTATCCGTGTATACATACTTGTGCATGGGGTGGGGAGCAATATTTACAATTTGTTTAGTGGCACTTATAAAAAGTGACGTCTGTTGTTGGGTGTATAAAGTGTTCATTAGTCAAATAACACAAGCTGTTCAGTATTAACTGACTTATGCCCAACAGAGTTGCCTTTGTCATGACAGAGCTCAGAGGATTAATTCCCAAGATATATACCCCAGCATTCAGATCCCGCAAAGAGCTGTACACTCATAAATCAAAGGTGCTTATTGCAGGGAATTTCCTTCAGGCTGGCAAGGCCCTTTGCCAAAGGGAAGGAAATATTCAAGAGAATTATCATCCACTACTCACCAGCCCACCTTCCTGAGTCCACACACTGAATCATCTATAGACGAGCAGGGTCTGAGGCTCAAAGAGCCCTTGAGGCAAAAGTTCATTAATGCCCATGTCTGGTCAAGAGCTCAGTTTTGTGACTCATCTGAAAGACGCTGCTGCCAGAAGCAGTATGCTCCTTATTTGATCTTGTCTATGTGCCCATGCTGCTGCCGTTACTATAGGAACTGATCATCTTTATCAGCGGCCTGCTGGAGCATAGGACCCAGTTTTGATTCAAAGGGAACTACACTTTCTGATTTACCACCACTTCTTGGAGCTCCTACATACTGAATGAAGATCTTCCGTCCAAGCCCAGAGCCAACCCTGTTGCTTGGCATGGTAAGAACTAAAAAGAAAGTACAGCCCCTTGGTGAATTTTTTGGCTGCTTTTTCTGGGCCTGTACTTATGCCGAGTAATACCTTACCCTTCAAGTAATTTCACTGAAATCTTCAAATTAAACTGCTTGCAGAGTAAGGTACTACTAGATTCTGGCCCTAGGTGGGTGAGTGGATAGATAGATAGATAGATAGATAGATAGATAGATAGATAGATAGATAGATAGATAGATAGATAGATAGATAGATAGAATGGACAGACAGCATCCAACATATGAAACCATATAGACATAAAAAGAAATCAGAGATATCAATCGCAATAGCTTCTGAGTGACAGCCACAGTCATTTTGTCTTTCAAATTTCTGCCTCCTTCTTCACACCAGCTATGTACTGCACACCTGTATTTCCCAGGGAGTTCCTTATGGCAATTCTCAGATGCTTCACACAAGCTCTCTGGGCACTGGAAGGGGAGCACCCTCCCCCATCTTTGACTCCCTGGGTTATGAAAGAGGATATCAGAGATAGAGAGAAGAAAGGAAATGCTGTATTTGTTGGAGAGGCTAGATAGCAGGAGGCCTTGTCCTGCTCCCATTGAAGGCTCAGGTAAAAATCACAGTGGGAGCAGAATCGCAGCCTGAAGAGAAGAGAGACATCATTAGAAGTGGATTTTTTAAGAGAGAGTTTTAATGGGACATCCAGTTGGCTGAATCTGGGCTTCCTCCTATATCCTTCTCTTCCCCACTCCTTCCTTCCCCCATTGCACTTCCTGTCACTCTCTCATACTCCCTTCTCCTTTGCACCCTGTCCCTTTGCCGCCTCTCCCATTTCCTTGAGGATTTATGCCTTTTAAAGCACATTATTTTTGAAGCTGAATGTTTTTATTGGGATGTACGGAAGAAGCACCACCACGTTGGGAACTGGTTTGCAGCAAGGGGCATCGTAGGTGTTGATAAAATTATTCTGCCTCCACAGCTTCCCTTCTCCTTCCAGTTAGGCTACACCTTGGCATCTGGATAAGCCTGAGTTTTACTTAATGGCTCTCAGCTATGGGAAAAGTTCCTGGGCAGAATTCACAATCAGCTGTGTTACAAACCCCTCGTATCTGGTGATAACTTTTTACGAGGTTTTTGTTCTCTGACAATATATTAAAGCCATATTTTTGCCAGGTTTGCTTCAGCTCGTTCCTTGCCCTTGAATCACTCCCTCCACCCCCAGCTCCTTTTCACCTGAGTGGCATTTTCACTGGAGATGTTTAATACGCCTCTAATCCCCTGATTCCCCGAGGTACATGAAAGTGGCTTTACGAACCCATAAATCCAGAAAGATAAAGTGCATTTTTATTTGTTGTGTTGGCATCAAAGAAAAAAAATGGAATCTAAAATGCAACAGTCAATAATGAATTTGCCTAACAGCCCTGCTTATCACAGGAAAAGCACTCAGCGGAAGGACCCGCCTGCAGGTTGGTGGGTGTGCGGCGAGCCAGTGAGGGTATGCACAGCACCCCTGAGACCTGCAGAAAGCACGGCTGGCTAAAAAGGAGCCCTGTGTGTGGCAAACCGGCAGCCAGACCAGGGCTGCTCACTCAGGAATGCTCCTGCTGCCTTGCAGCATAACAGACTCCCCAGGGTTCCAGCCTGCCCTTGATCTGGTTCTGGTTCCTGCCCCAGGCTTGTTCCGGCCTTGTCCATGACCTACTGTGACCTTGCTCCAGGCTTGTTACTGACCTGCTCCAGCCCTGCATCCAGCTCCTGACCCCAGACCCTTGGACTGACTCCAACCCAACTTCTGCCCTTGGCCTGCATCTGGACTCCAACTGTGGTCCGGATTTGGCTTGTCTGTGGAGACTCACATCGGTTCTGACCCATGGCCTGTCCCCAGATGCCGCTTTCAGCACTGTCCTCGGCACGGTCCCAGACCTACATCTGGCTTCGACCACCACTCCACCCACCAGGCCTGACTGCCTGGAACCAGAGCCTGACACCCCTGTCTCATGTAGAACTGGGTTGGTGCTTGTATGGAAGGATGTGTAGACATGTGTATGTATGTTTGTGAATGTGAATTAGTGGCTCTGCGAGCATGTGTGTGGAAATCTGTTTGTGTGCAGCCACATCAGAGTGTGCCGGATAAGTGTAGGAGAGTGTGAAATCTGAAGGTGTTTGAAGGGTCGCATGTATGTGGGGGCAAAACATAGTGCAAGATGCACTGGGGCATGTGAGATGTGTGTGGACCCATGTGAGTGTGCATGGGAGAGAGATGTGCATGGGTGTGCGCATGTGTTTGAGCTGTGGGAGTGGGTGTGAGCATGCGTGTGTGTGCTATTTGAGTGCTGGTGTGTGTGAGCATGAGTATGTGTGAGGGTGAGAGGTGTGTGAATGTGTGCAAATGAGCATCTGTGTGTACTAGTGAATGTTTGAGTGGCATGAGTGTGTGACAGAGGGCATGAATGGGAGCATGGGAGTAGTATTCCAAGAAACGCAGGGGAGGCGGCATAGGAGGCGAGAGTGTTGGGATTACATGACAGTCCATACCATTTCCTTGCACAGTTGGCTGAAGAAGCCTTGTCATGAAGCGATGTGCCTTGGGCAACTCATCCCTAACAGCTGGATTCCAAATCTAGCTTCTGTCCCAGTCCTGCTCTGGCTGACAAAATGCTTGTGTGTTTGAGCAACAACGAGCATTTTTCCAAAAGCAAAAAGGCCCTGCTCAGGGTCTGTACAGTGCCTGGCACAATGGGGTTCTGGTCCATGACTGGGGCTCCTAGGTGCAAACACAAGACAAATAAGACAAAAGAGTAATAAAGGTCCCCGCACCTTTGGTTTCACACCCTGGAGAGCCTACACAGGGGCAGTGTGGGAGACCTTCACGGCTGAAGAAGAGGACAGACAGCAGCAATGATCTTCTCCAGCATTTGACTCAAAGCATCTGGTTTGAGCGTGTTGCTGCAGTCACCACATCAAAGGCCACCACAGGGACATCACAGAGCTCTAGATTGGATTTCACCCAGCCATATAATCCACTCTCTCGAGTGAACGGTCAGACATGAACTCCTTCCAGGCAGCAGGGAGCTGGAGAAGGATCCTTGTTAATTACCCCTACATTTATCCTAAAGTCTCAGATTTGAGCAATAACCTCTCTAATCTGACCTATGACCTTTCTGTTTGGACTCCTCTTTGGGTGTACTGGTTGTGATTGCGGTTCGTGTAGACATACCGGAGCTAACTTTCATCTAGCTAGCTCAAGTCTCAGAAAAGTGAAGCTGCAGCAGAATGTGCTTCAGTGCAGGCTGTACAAGCATGCCTGGAAACCTGGATAATTACTCAAATAGTTAGCCTGTGCTTCAGTATGCATTGCCTTGGCTTCACTGCTCCAGTACCGAGCTAGCTAGATTAAAGATAGCTACTCAAGCAGTACTCACACCCTGTGATTGCAGTAGGGACATACTCAGAGATTTTTAGGAGTCAAGGGACATGTCACATATTACCGGGAAGATCATCTTCTCCAAGATCTCTAGGGAGATTGCATGCCTGGCCTATACCCTAAATGGCACTAGAATCCCTCCGTTCTTACTCTATAAAAGGGGCACTCAATTTATGCTGAGCAGAAGGCAGAGTTTTCAGGATTGACTGGGAAGCTGATATACCTTCAAGAGGACACTAGATGGTAGGAGTCAGTCATGCAAAAGCATGCAGCCTGGCTCCCTCTAAAAATATATTCAAAGCCGGTGAGATGGAATTCCGCCAATTTGCTCAAGGCTTGGGGTGACTAGAAAAGAGATTAAGTCACATAATTCAGATCTGCCCCCAGATTTGGACGACCCCAATATTTCAGGAGTGCATAGATCTGGAGGTTTTGGTCCAGCTCATTATAAAGATGAGGGCCATTTGCAAAATGGATCCAGACTCATATTTTGAACAGCTTCGAAGTTTAGGGTGTTTGGATCTGAGGCTTCAGTTGAGTGTGGTCTCAAAAGGGGACATTCACTGAGTGGTGTTTCAAGATCACCTGCTACTTTGGGGATGGGATGACTTGGATTTGGTCAGTTCTTTTTCACCTTCAGCCAGGAAGAAATGGAGGGACTTGGCTATGGAGCTGTTGAAAGCCTCTGTGCTTTAGCATCCATGGAGTCCATTCCTGATTTAGAGGATGACATTTTCTCCTCACCCTGGCCATAAGAACTTAAAGGAATTAGGGTGGTAACCTGGGACTTTGAGACCACGGCTTCAATTTTCCACTCTGCTGCATATTGCATTGGGTAAATCACTTAGGGTATGTCTACATGGCAAAAAACAACAAAAAAACACCCCTCCCTGTAACAGCACGTCTCAAAACCTAGGTCACAGGGCTCATGCTACAGGGCCGAGAATGGCAGTGTAGACATTCCTGCTCAGGCTGGAGTCTGGGCTCTGAGGCTCTGAGACCCACCTGCCTTCCAGAGCTCGAGTTCCAGGTTGAGCCAGACTGTCTACAGGGCTATTTTTAGCTCCATAGCACAAGGCCCATGAGCCTGGTCAGTTGACCTGGGCTCTGAGACTCGCTGATGCAGAGGTTGGGTTTTTTTTCCACCATGTAGACATAGCCTCAGTCTCTCTGTGCCTAAATTCCCATCTGTACAATGGGGATCCTAGCCCTGCCCTATATCACGGGGGTGTTGTGGGGATAAATACATTAAAGATTGCAAGGTGCTCAAGTACTACGGTGATAGGGGCCATAACTACAGCTGGAAGTAGACCCATCATCTAGGCAGACTTGTGTTAGTGCGGCTAAGGCTAGCAGGATGGACATTGCGGCTCAGGTTCTCAAGCCTAAGGGGTCGGATGGGCTTGGAGCCCAACCTGCAACATCCACACGGTTAGCTCGAGCCCCACCAGTGCGAGTCTGTCTCCCTGGGCTGGGAGACTTGCTCCCAGCTAGAATGTAGACATACCCATAAGGTGGACAGGGCTCCAGTCTTCTTCCTCAGTGGTGGCACCTACCTGGTCCTGCTCAGACTCCTACAGGGTGGGTCAGACAATTACCTGTTCAGCCATGTCGTTTTCAAGGCAGGGGGCAGTGAAAAAGAGAGTGCCCCATGCTATGTTTAAGAATGTTTCCACCTCTCCCGTTTAGTTCCCGCCAGTGTGTCGTTCTGGGAGATGGGGCTGGTAGCCAATAATTGCAGATTTGGCTCAGCAAAATGACAACTGTTTCAGTGAGAGGCACTCAGAAGTGCAACATTTTCCCCAGGCTTGTTATAACTTTTATCTCCCCAGGTTTTGCTTTTGAAGACACTCTCACCGGCTTGCGAAAGGTAGCAGCTATCTCACCTCCCACTCACTAGTGGTGTTTCCTTTTCATAACAAGTCAGGGCTGCTGTAGCCTCCATGTAGTTTGTGCTGTGATGTTATCGGACAAGAAACCGGAGAGAGAGAGAAGATGCTAAGTCAATCATCTATGGAACACTTGAAGGGAAATGAGTGACATCAAATGTTATAGTATCAACAAAGAAGCCCAATTTCTTGCGTGAATTGTCTGCCTTGCACATGCATCCCTGCAGCAGTACAGAGCTTGGTGTAGAGACTAAGAGGAAAAGCAATTTGCACCTCCCCTATCCTGGACCTGGTAGGGGTTGGTTAGAGAAGCCCTAACTTGTGATCCTGTTGCATTGACCTCAATGGGTTATTACCCCACTGCAGAATTGCATACCGTCAGCCATACCCCTGACATGCCTCCAACATGACTCCTGCATAAGGGTTACACAGGGCCAGCTCTGAGGTTATTATGATGATTTATTTGTATTGAAGTAGCCCAGCCATGTACTAGGTGTTCTACAAACACAGAAAAGACAGCCCCTGCCTCAGAGAGCTTTCAATTTTGGAAGAGAGGCCCTGTTTGCCAGTGTAGCTGTTACAGAGGGGTCATCAGGAACTGTGATGAGGTGTTGACCCCACACCACCCCTGAAGGGATTAAGGTGGCTCAGAAGGGGCTAGTTAACCTAGTAGGCTGCACCTGGGGTGAGATGTAGGCTTCACTGACAAGCACTAATTGAAGATGGTGCCCATCTGGGCAGCAGTAAGAGGGGCTTGTAAAAAGCTCGGGAGTGCTAGCAGAAGAGGTCTGTAGAGTGGAGGTCTGCATCTGCTCTCTGGGCCTAGTTGAGGGAGAAAGTGGAAATCCAGGGGGAGCAGAAGCCCTGGACTCCAGGACCTGAGGAAAGGGGTTTACACAGAGGAGTGGTGGAATAGAAAGCCTGCAGAGGGTAAAGTAGGAAGAAGCCGAGGGAAACAGCAGCAAGGGTTGAGTCAGTGCAGACCGTAGGGTCCCTGGGCTGGAACCTAGGGTAGTGGGTGGGTAGATACAGGTTCCCCTACCAACTACTGGGAATGTGGCACAGTCTTGATTGGGAAGCTGGCCTGGAATGTCACCTGGACAGCTGGTCTGGTGAGAGTTTGGTACTCAGAAGGAGAAAACTGTATGGTGAGCTGGCTGAAGGGCCAAGCCATAAAGAGAGAGCACTGCGACTCCTGGAGATCAAGAGGGGCCACGATATAAGCAAGGGGCCATCAGACTGGACAAAGCTAATCCCCCAGACACAGCCACAGGGGGTGAGTGAACCCCATGATGGGCACTGACAAATTCCCCTCATTGTATCACAATTAGAGATGGTCAAACTGGCTAAGATCAAATGAGGTGCACCTTGAACCTTTGCTAGGAATCCAAACACAACCCAGCACACTTCCTGTTCGAGCCTGGACCAAGTCTGAAATTCAAACTAAGATCCAGATGCACATTTTCCAAATGCCCACTTGGATTTGTAATGGGCTGAAACATGACTCTGGAGCTGACCCACCCCCCAGTTTTGGTGTGGGGATATTTTGGAGAAATCTGGGTCTGGATTCACATCTAATTTTTTTTAACACACTCTGCTATTCAGCAACTCAGACCCAAAGTGAAGCTAAGGAAGAGCAAACCCAGAGCTTGTGTAGTGAGGTGCCCTTAGGTATCTTACATCTTTGACATTAAGGAGACAGGTTTGTGAATAATATGATGTTAGCCTGAAGGATAAGATAAAGCCTATGTATCACGTTGCAGAATATCACCTATGTCTGGTGCTGATGGGGATATTTATTTTTACTAAGGCCCAAGTTTCCTCCTAGAAGGAATTAGTCCAGACACAATCTCTTGAACCTTAACCTGACTTCCCACTGGGTCAAAGGCCCTGCTTATTGTTCTTGTAAAAACAATGATTTTTATACGAGAGAGAGAGCTCCCCTATTAAAAATAATGAATACATCAGGCCCTTAATATTCACAGATTCATAGATTCTAAGGCCAGAAGGGACTATTGTGATCATCTAGCCTGACCTCCTGCATAACACAGGTCAGAAAACTGCACCTAGTAATTCCTCTATTGAGTCCGAACGCTTATGGAACAAAATGGCATATGAAGACTTGAAGTGCAGCCCAATTGCATCACATTTCCTGGGAAGATCCTGCTCTGTGCCACAGGCATCTGGGCCTGATTTTCCACTGCCTTGCACCTTTTGCAGTCGCTTGACCAGCCCTAGCTCATGCCTCTTGCTAGCAGTGAATGAGTTTAGGCCTTGTCTATGCACCAATGTTGTACTGCTTTAACTAGACAGGTACAGCTGAAGTGGTATCTACCACTCTATGGTGTTTTTATGGCATCTATTCCCATAGTATCTGAGCACCTCAGTCTTTAATGTTTCAGAGGGGTAGCTGTGTTAGTCTGTATCAGCAAAAAGGACAAGGAGGACTTGTGGCACCTTAGAGACTAACACATTTATTTGAGCATAAGCTTTAAATACAAAGCTGGAGTTGACCTTTCTTTAAAGAGAAGAATGGAATGGGAGGGGAGGCGTCTCTCTCTCTCTCTTTAATGTATTTACCCTCACAGCACCCGTCTGAAGTGGGGAAGTGTCATTATCCCCATTGTACAGACAAAGGGTGGAGACACAGAGAAGCTAAGGGCTTGTCTACATAGCCTGTTAATGCATGGCAAGCTGGGATGTGAATGTTTCAAACAGCAGTGCACGATGAAGCTTTCTACAGCACAGTAGCAGGGGCCACAGGGCCAGTTACTGCATGGCAGGTGAGGGTGCTGTAGAGTTACACCCCGGCTTGCTGTACTCTTTCAAACCATGTAGACAAGCCCTAAGTGACTTGCCCAGGGTCACACAGGAAGTCTGTGACAGCAGTGGGAATGTGCAATCCTTCAGAGACGTATTTTGCATATAATTGTCTAGATTTATTTTTTTTTCTGGCATAATGAGACAGAAGTAGGTGGCATGACTGTGACCTGCTTCTCTGAAGGACTCATATTAGCTCATGCCTCCAACCCCATCTCTTGGAGGAGAGAAGCTGAGTTCAACCATCTCCTGGCAGCCTTGCAAAGCTAGATCTGACCTTTCTTTAAAAAGAAGAATGGAATGGGAGGGGATGTATCTCTCTCCATTCCCTGAAGCAAAGAGAAGCAGCCGCCTCTGCAGTGCATCTCAGATTGAATGGGGGAGCCAAAGCTTGGGGTTAATCACCCAGGCTGAGCATTGACAGAGAGTCTCTGTGTGCATATGGGCTCTTCATTTTATCTGCATGCTTTCTCAGTGTGCCATTCACAAGGACAAAACACCTCCCTGCAGCTGGCTGGAACAACAGAGAGCTGTTTTCAGAGGAGAGGCCAGAAAGCCAGAGGGGTTTTGAAAGGACTCTGCATGTTTTTGGTTTTTAAAATCAAGAAACTTCCAACTTAATTCCTCTTTTCCTCCAATCTTATCCAACACGTGTCGCTCAGCTGAAGACCTTCAAGGCCATCATTGTTCACATGTGCAATGGGTTTGAAGGTTCTATAAACTCCCTGGTATTGTGCAGGGTGAATTGTGAGGGACGGGCTGCAGGTCAGGATGGAGATGCATTGGTAGAGCTGTGTGGGATCAGCTCAAGACTGGAATAGCTTGGGATGGGGGTCTACAGATCAGCACTGAAGAGCACTGGTGGAGCTGTGTATGATGAGCAGAGAACTGGGACAGCAAAAACAAGGGCTGCAGGTCAAGACATGTCTATCCTCTATCCTTCTTGACCACCAAAGAGAAAGTAAAGGGGGCAGGGGAGAGAAAGGGAAACCTAGAGAGAGGAGAAGACAGTGATGACTGTGATGGGGGGAAGAAGAGAATAAAGAAAAGGGGGAAAATCGTGGGGGGAGGATGAGGAAGAGAAGAAGTGCTAACAGAGATGAAGGAAAGTGTTGCTAATGCTCTGTAAGGTCTGAGGGGTTATCTCAGGACTGGAGATGATTAATGTGCCCCAGGATTCCTCGCTGCTGTGGTCTGCTGGCCATGTGATCAATCACTGGCGTCTGATGGACTGCCTGGTTCACACATGTCACCGTTTTAAGGTGGATTATTGATGGTCCTCCTTTAAAAACCGTTCCTTCTAATTACGTTTTGACCTGCTAAATAGCTGTCAACGCTGGTTGGTGGGAGCATGGTGGGAGAGCTCCCCTACACAAGAGGCTGCATGGTGCCCAACTGCCCCTTATGCTGGGAGGGTGGGGAGCACTGCTCATTGGTCCAAGAGCAGAGCGTGCCCTAATGAGGACTCAGGCAGCTGGAGGCAGAGACCTAAGGCACCACATTTCAACAGGTGTCTCCATTCTGGAAGAGATCCCAAAGGCAAGAAAAATCAAGCTAGCCAGAAAACACCCCCACCCCTGCTGCAGGGGTATGACCCTAGAGGGTAGGCAGGACAATAGAGACTATGCCATGGGAGATCCCAGGCCATGAGAAGCTACACTTCCTACACTAAGAAGGGAGAGGTAGGAGTTAGCGCCTAACTTCCTTAGGTGCTTGTGAAATCCCACTTGGCACCTGTTTGCATTTTTAGCTGCTTAAATACCTTTCTAATTCTGGCCCAAATGGACCAAAAGCAGACCAGCTGGCTCTGATAACGCAGGGCTTCCTGCAAACCTGGTCTGCCTATCCCATATCTTCCTTTCCTCCATCCCCTTCCCCTACACTTGTTTCATTTGATTGAATTATCATTGGTCTCTTGCAGCCCCGTCCTTCCAGCTCTGAGAAGCCAAGGTGCCGGAGAAGCCAGAGCTGCCCTTTTGCCCTGTGATTTGCTAGCTTTGAGATTATTTCAGATTATCTGAGTAAAAGTTTCTCCTGGCTGCACAGTCTCCAAGGTCAATTAAAGCTGACCACAAAGAGATGGATGGGACAGATCCTGAATTCCCCTCCACCCCCCTAATTCTTTCCCATCTCTGGAGCCTCTTCAAGGTTAATTGTCCTGGCAGCTTGTTCCTGCTGGCTTTATAGGATGTAGTCTGGCTACACTGTAACTGATCTGGCGTGGGGCGGTGGAGGGGCTTGGGTTGGAGAGGGGGTGAGGGCGGGAATTGATTTGTGCCAGGAGGCAGTAGCAACAACCTTGATCTTTTAATTCTTAGCTTAAGGCCCAGCTGTGAATGCAAACAGTGCTGCTTCTCGACCAATTTACAGGTGCTGACAAGCTGCTAGACATCTTTATCAAGCACCCGCGCGCGTTTCTGTGCATGTGTGAGAGAGTCTGTGGGCTTGTCTCAGGGTGACAATATGATGCACAGGAAAGGCATGCAGATGTTTCCACCACTCCTAACAAGCCCAGTTTACCCCAGGCCACCAGCAAACCCTGGATTAATTCCCTCAAGGCCTGATCCAAAGCCCATTTAAATCCTCACAGTGACTTCAATGGCCAATGGATCAGGGCCAAGGGGCCAAAGTCATCCCAAGAGTAGGCAGGTGTAATTCCATTGAGTTCTAGTGCCACAACTCTCTTAAACTCTTATGCTAGGTCAGGGCCCTATTGTGGTAGTGTACAACACAATCTGTAGTAAACGTCAGTCCATGCCCTGAAGATCTTACTGTCTAAAAAGACTCTGTGAACATGTGTGCGTGTATACCTGCCTCTTTGTGTACATGTTATCTGTAGCAGAGTAGTGTCCTGCTGGCTCCCCAGGGCTGGAGTCTTTCCAAGAAAAGTCTATGGCAGTAGGAAAAATCTTTGGCGGGGGAGGCAGTGGGTAAAGGCTGAGGTAGGGAGAAAGGCTGGGATTTTCTCCACTGCCTTCTTCCTGGAAGAGCCTTTCCTTGCTGCAGTGAAAGGATCCAGCAGCAGGGAGCAACCAAAACCTTGCCCCGCTGCTTCACCTCTGCCAGAGCCTTTCACTGACACATGTGGCGTGTAGCTACACGAATGCTACGTGCTGCCGCAAGCGATGCATAGCCCAGACATATCTACATGTATGCTCTAGGGCTGCAAAGCTTGCACCTGAATCCCATTTGCAAACATCCCTAAAGATCTGAGTTTAGTGAATTATACACGTGATAGCCAGAAACACCATTCAGAACCAGATCTGGGTTAGGGTTACAGCGTGCAATTCTTAAATTTCAGCAGCATTCAGATTCTGGGTTTTCATTTTAATCAAGTCTAATTTTTTTCTTTCTAGAATCATGGATTTGACTAGCAGTTAGGCAAATCCTTAGCATTCCAGTAATTCATAAGTGCATCTCCTGTCCTATCAGGCTGGTGCATTGTGGCAAAGAAAAACACAAATCATGACAAGTTGGCAAACCTTACCTGGCACAAAAGCACCTTTTAGGGAGGCAGTATCAAACGAGCAGAACTGCACTTGGAGAAACAAATCTTCTGTGGCTAAATCTGCAATCCCAGCATGACCATGCTTTGCTTTGTCTTAATGGTGAGCGACCAATGGCAAACGCTGTTCCCACATTTGCCAGTGTCAGCATTAATGCAGCTGCTGCAAATGAAGAAGCAAACAAAACACAACCATCTTGGTTTCAAACTCCATTCTATAGCCTTAGTCTTATAGCTGAATCTGTTAAGAGTGTGGGAGTGCAAGGTTAGCAGATCCAGTTACAAGATCAGGGCCTTGTAGAATAATAATAATTAAAGATTAATAATTAAGTGGTCTTGTGGCTAAGGAAGAGTCGTCTTATAGTTCAGGCATTGGAATGGGACTCAGAAGACCTGCAGTCAATTCCTGATACAGTCTTCCTTTTTGACCTTTGGCAGGTCACTTGGGGCCAGATTTTTTAAGTTATTTTAGGCACTTAATGATGCAGCTAGATGCCTAGTGGCATGTTCAAAAACACCTAGGCACCTACCTACCTAGGTGCTTTTGAAAATCTCACTTAGACATCCAGCTGCATCTTTAGGTGCCTGTATAAATCTAGCTCTTGATCTCTCTGTATTATAGTCCCCCATCTGTAAAATCAGGGTAATAACTTCCCTGTCTGGTTTATTTAGCTTACAGGAACTAGAGGGCAGGGACATGTTTCTTACTCTCTTGACACTACCTAGGGCAATGGGACCCATGTTCTTGTGTGTGTGTATTTAGGTGCTACTGTAACACATGGAGGCTAGGTCCATCAATGGCTATTAGCCAAGGTGCTCAGGGATGCAACCCCATGCTCTGGGTGTCCCTAGCCTCTGACTGCCAGAAGCTGATGGCAAGGGACAGATCGCTCGATAACTGCCCTGTTCTGTTCATTCCCTCTGAAGCCCTTGGCATTGGCCACTACTGGAAGACAGGACACTGGGCCAGATGGACCATTGGTCTGATCCACTCTGGCCATTCTCATGTAAACAATAAATAATAATTGCATTGCTGTAGTACCTCAGAGTCCCAATTAGGGATCAGGGACTCGGTGCTAGGTTCTGCAAATCAGTCCCAGTCATCATGCTGCAGGCTGATTTGTCAAACAGAAAGGCACAAGAGTCAGTTGGAGGAAGGTGATCTGTAAGCTCTAAGAAGGACTGACAAACAATGCTGACCCCATTTTTGCCATTGACTTCAATGGGGCTAGTTTTTCACATATATATATATATGTCACAGGATTCACTGGTCCCTTTAAGAGGGAACAGGTCCAATCCACCTGTGCCTCATTAACAGCCTTTTGATGAGGGAGGTCTGACTGAGGGCAACTGGTCTGTGTAAGTAGCTAGAGGGGCAATGGGAAGAGGAAGCTATGGTGGAGTAAAGCCACTGTGAGTAGAAAGCTGTAGGAGAGTCTGAGGCTTCAGGTACTAAAAGACTCCATCTAAGTAGGGCTGGCCCAGAATGAAGCTGGCAGGGTTGGCTCTTCTCCAGGCAAAGAGGAGAAGGCCCAGGACTGAGAGCTGTTGTGAATTGTATATAAATGAATTAGACCCAGAAGGGAATGTGGAGTTTATTTCAAGAGGGTAAATTGAAGCAAGGTGGCTTCAGAATCCCCCCTTGCCCTGAGGGGGCTTACATTGTTTACACACACACAGACACTCGTTGCAAAGGAAGCCCATGGCAGGAGGGATTTCTTAATCTGATCAGTAGGATGTTCCCCGCTGTCTGATATGGAACTCTTCCCTGAGAACTGAAAGAATGATGATGGTAAAAGTGCAGTGACTGGTCTGTCCCTTGCTCATAATCACAACTGCTTAGGAAGCTCAGGCAGCCCCTGATGTGTTTAGGTGGGAAAGATTTTGAGTTGATTGAGTGCTAGCCAGAAGCATGCAAAATCTCAGAAGGACTCCAGAGAAGATGTAATATAAACTCATACAGTTTGTATGCGCTCTCCAGGGCCATGTGGGTGTGAAGCCATTTTGGGTCAAACACCAGCACTGCAATAACTCTGGCCCTAGGCACTGAGATCAATTCGTTCATCAGAATTACTTCTCGCTGCTTGGGGTGATATTCAGCAGCAGCGGTGACATGATGTAAAATGCTTCTAGATTGGTTGCTTTGCAGTGCTTTTCACTGAGGATCTCAAAGCTTGCTTGTTCTGGGGAGCAGGCTCTCCCCCGCTTCCTACTTTACAAAGTGGGAAATGAGGCACAGGAAGGAGAAGTAATTTCATTACAGAGACTCAGAAGCAAAGCTCGGAATGGCACCCAGGAGTCCTGGCTCCCAAGCCCTCTGCTTTATCTACCTCACTGCGTCCTTTCCAAATCTGGAAATAGAGCCCAGGTGTCCTGAATCCCAGTCCCTTGTTCTACCCCGGACCATGCTCCCTCCCAGAGCTGAGACTGGAACCCAGGAGTTCCTTGTTACAATCGCAAGACACACTGGCTCTCGTTGAGAGGAGAGGAGGCGGATTCAATAGGGTCTCATAGCCAGAGCTGGCCAACAATTTTCTGACAATATTTTCCTGTTGGGAAATGCCGCTTAATCAAACTGAAACATTCTGCAGGAATGTTCCAAATCCACTTTAAAATGTTTATTTCGATATCTTTTTTAGAAGACTGAAGCATCAGAATGTTTGATTTTTTTAAATTTTGTTTTGATACTTTTCACTTAGAAATCTTCTTTTATAGTATATTATACATTTTAACAAGTTTGAAATTGAAATGAAGAGCTGTTTGACCCAAAACTTTTCTGTTTTGAAAATATTTCATGGGAAATTTTGAAGGTGAGGAATTTCCCACAAAACAGAAATTCCAGTTCCCACACAGCCCTACTCATGGCTGAATGAACAGCGGCATTCTATAGTCCATTTTTCTTTATATTTAAGGGAAAGTCTATATTTAAGGGAAACTCTCATTCCATGGAAGTTTTAGCAAGATTCCCAGTGAGCATCTGGAATCAGGACCAGCCCTTTCACCTCATATGAGTTTGGACTAGCAAAGTCTTCTTGTTAATCAGGTTTTGTTAATCTGAAGAATGGAATTAGTTTGTTCTGTGCTCAGCAGGGGCCTGCTATTGAATTTAAGTAAATTATCTCCTTAACTACGAATCAATTACAAGTGCTGATTTCAAGGAGAATACTGTGGTTTATCTTTTAAAACAAACAGTAAACCTGCCTCCTTTCACTGCGACCAGGAATACAAATTAGCGGCTGATCTGAAACCAAAATAATAATAATCAATCTAGCCACGCAACTAGCAGGTTAAAGAATTATCCTCTATGGGGTAACTGGGTTTTTGAAATTGGGGCAGAAATGTAATGTCCACGGAGATCTTAGTGGGTTACAAAAAGTTAGTCCACTTCCCTTTACCTCTTTTGTCCCCCCTCCCCCCAAAAAATAAGTTCCTGTGAAACAATTGAGGGTAGCAACATTTACCATGGGTTAATGGAGTTAAATAGGTGACGGATTGATAATACTTAGCTCTTATAGGGCACTTTTCATCCTAGATCTCAAAGTGCTTTACAAATGAGGATACATATAGCTCCATTTCACGGATGGGGAAATTGAGGCACAGAGCAGAAATGGCTTGCTCAATGTCACACAACAGCTCCAGAGCTGGGAATGGAACCTAAGTTTCCTGATTTCTCAGCATTGTTCCTTACTCACTGTACCACAGGGGGATGAGTTAGTGAAATAGGTAGGAGCTGCTTTGAAGCTTAGACTAACCTGGAGGGGGAGTGTTGAGAATAATACACTGAGGTCTTCCTACACAGCAAGGTTTTCATGGCCTCTGTGGAGGCAAGAGCCACTAGTTTGAATCCTGATCTGAAACTGGTTCTTTCCATGGTCTTGAACAAATCACTTAGGGCTTTATCCTGAAAACTCTTTCACATGTGGGAGCTGTTGCAATGGAAACCTCAGTCTCTTTGAGACTCATTTCTGCTCTTTGCAAAAAGGGTTATTATAATATCTCCCACCCAGTGGGGGTTATGAGGCTGGCTTAGCTAATATTTGTAAAGCACTTTGAAATGGAAAACGTGCCATAGCTCACTATGCATTACTTGTCATTCATTCCCTCTTCCTTTTTGCCAGACATGTCTCTCCTCATGCAATTGCTGATTGCCACTCACCCTAGTATTTCTGTTTGTTTGGTTTCATCAGGAAAAGTCAGTGTTTGTACAATCCTAAAACAAGGCTTCTGTACGGGATGGTACCTGAGAGAATGGAACAAAATCCTTTCGTAGGAGGCAATCGACGGAGCAGCTAGCAACGGACTTCATCTCTGGGGTGAGCTTGCTGGGGTGCTTGTGAGGAGAGCTTGTTCCTCCTGCAGCTGTCCTTGAGAATGCCGCTCTGTGAAGAGTCGGCACTGGAAAGGTTAAATAATAATAATTAATAATATTCTGGGAAAGGATTATTGGTGGGGGTTATGGGGAGGACGGGCTCTCCAGACTGAGGCTCAAAAAACCCTCTGACAGAGAAGCCAATCCTGTGAAGAAGCAGGGAGGGAGATATGTTCCCCACTCTAGTTGTCTCAGCTGCCTTCAGCACTTGATGGCCTTCCCCATACCCATCAGTGTGCAGGCAGGAAGCATCTCTTTTCCACATGAGCCATGTCTAAGAGCTGAGTTCAGGCTGTTGGCCCTGGCAGATGCCTGTAACTTCAAACAGCTCATCTCCCTTCTTTCCTCTCTCCAGTGTCCAGGGTTTTGAGATTCTAGACCTGCAAGGCGTAGGGCCTGCATTGGCCTGAGCTTCCTTCTGAGGGATATTGTGATAGTCTGGGGAATGTCTGTGTCCAGTTATGAGTTCCATTTGGTTTTATGAACACCAGATGTACCTGGAGCAGTCATTGTGAATTAGATCATCCATTTTGGGTAGGAATCTGACAAGGAGTGGGAAGCTATGTTTGGAAAACTGTGAAGGAAATCAAAGACCATCAGCATATAATATCCCTTCCTGGGTGAAACAACAGGGCTGAGACCCGTATGGCCTTTGCTTCCACACCTTGGGGAGCAGAAGAGAGGCTGGAATTCTCCCTGGTGTGTGCACATGGCAGGGGACAGCTGCAGTTTTCTTCAGTTGACCAAAGGGGGACAGGGCCTGTTTTAAAAGTCATGTTTCTCCAAACCACAGGGATAAATGGACAGCCTAGAAGGAGATGTGGAGGCAGGAGGGACCTTCTCTCCTTTAAAAGACTTAGACCAAACCCAAAGACTCAAATGCTGTGGGGGGAGGGAGATAGTTTTCCATAGGTCTGCAACTCTCTTGTGCTTTTTAAGAGTAAAGTGTCTAAAATTCCCTGGTTAGTCCTATGTTCCCTTGCATTGACATGTTGCCCTTTTGAAGGGTCTAAGTAGGGAAACAAAAGTCCCCTAGCCAGGAGGCCTCTGCGGGGAATGTGTAAGCACCTGAGGGGCTCAGGATTGGTTCCAAGGTCTAGGTGGCCTTATTGTGGAGTACCTCTACCAAGAGTGGGGTCAGAAACATGGTTTGTACCTAGGGAGTGCGCCTGAATGACCCAGAGCTGGAAGCAGTGAACAAACCCAAGGAGAACAGAAGCATGTGGGATTCAATGTTCGGATCCCATCATGCTGACTGGGGCCCGGATTGTCTTTGTTCTGTGTTTGTACAGCGTCTGGCAAAGTGGGGTCCTGGTCCATGACTGGGACTTGTAGGCACCATCATCACAACAGACTGGTCTTTGTTCAGAGAGTGGGACTAGGCCAGGTTGTGATGGACATAAAGCGTTGAGACCCTCTCCTACCTCAGGCTTCTTCCTTCTGGCAATCAGCTGCTCCAGGAGCCTTGACCTGTCTGAGAAAGTGAATGCTCTCTTTACCCGATGCCTGTAGAGGAGAGGTGGACTGTATGATTAAAAGCAATGGCTCTCGACCTTTCCTGTGTCAGGACCCCCTTAAGAGCTCCCCATACCTAGCTGGGATATAGCTGGTGGAGCCTTCCCTCACCTATTTAGCAATCCTGTTTGCAACCCCCCGATGCCTGACTATGCCTCCCTGGTGAACTCTGGTGCACAGAATGAATGAATTGTGAGCAGAGGAAGGGAGCAGTGTTATGTTAACTGGCCAATGGGATGTTGTCTTTAGAAGACCTTTGTTTTTCAGAAGGCTTGTCCATAATTCCCAGCACAGGGCTGTTGGCATGCTGAATCTCTTGCCTGGACTGAAATCGGGCCAGTTTTCAATGTGTTACCATGTAGATGTGATTTGTGGTATACCTATTAGCATCTGATCAAACGTGGCCCCTCCGCATGAAGCTGCCATCACAGTGGGCAAGAGAAAGTGAAAGCCTGTTCTTCCTTCCCGATGTCTAAGGGGGGGAGAAGGCATCACCAGGCCATCCAGTTGGCAGGTTACCCAGCCACATAGTTAGCCTACAGCAGGGATAGAGAGCGGGGGGAGGGGAGGGCGGGTTTGAAAATACCCAGCCAGCTTTTGTCTGGCACTGGGTGCTCCAATGACCAGTGGAGCTTGGCATGACTTCTCACTGCCTGCCAAGCCTGTCTTCTCCTGACCAACCCGCGCGGGAGCCGGAGCTGGGGAGTAGGCAGTGGGTGGAGAGGTGAGATCATTCCCTGTCCTTTGCTGCCTCCTCTTCCCCCCCCACACTTTTGCATCTGTTTGCAAGCACTAATTGCCAGGCTTTTCATTCGGATGGCAGGTGGGCATCCATTATTTAGTGGCATTATTTGTGTTGACAGGATTGATGGGGACATTTCATCAAGCAATTAGAAAAAAGAGCCCAACTTGTTCCAAAATACAAAGGCAGCAGCCGGCATAAATTAATGTGTGTAGTTTTTAAGTGTTTACTACAGCACTGTTTTCTCCTGCCTTCCCATGGGAGATAATTAAAAAAGAGGTTGTTTCCGTGCTACCATTAGGTACCAGAAGATGCTGCCATGTCCCCTTACCTCCAGCAAGCATTCTCAAATCTGACAGATCATCAGTTTTAACATAGCCAGAGAGGAGGGTTATTTCTTTTCCTGTTTAGGTTTAGGGGAGAAGGCGTTGTTATTTCCCTTGGCGGACTGATTCATATTCACTTGGCTCCGTTAGCTGAAATATGCCATACACCAAATTAGCCCTGTGCATTTGTTGATCAAGAAGGATGGAGCAGTTCATTCTTATCAGTAATTGATCATGGAGCTATTCATGGATGCAAATGTGTTTGTTCACTCTGGTTGGATAAGTAATGGCAAGCCGCTCCCCTGTGATGTGATTTGTGCTTGTGTTTCCTCCCTCTCATTGCTATACATTCCCCAGGCCATGGGTTGAAGCATCTGGCTAACAGGAGATGGCTCTGCTGGGTTAATTTTCTTTTGCTATCTGTTATTGATGGGCAAGCCCTCCCCAGCCAATTCATCCAGGATGGCCTGTGATTTCAACAAGCTTTTCGGGTTTTGTGGTCTCAGAGCAGACGACTTTTCCAACCAGGGTTGATTCTTCTGCAAGGAGTAACCTTTTCCAAAAGCTTTCATGAGCTGTGTGCTGGGAGGTATCTTAATTAGAGTCTTGCTGTTTGTAGAGGCCTTTTTAAAAGCTTTCTGATGCTGTAACCCATACAAATGCATGGTGAGCTCTAACCCACCACAAGAGGTCTCAGGCCCGCAGCAGAGAGCCATGTGTTCCACTCCATTACACCAGTGGAAGGATTGCAGCCACGTACATGCTGCAGATCTAGGTAAATTGTCTGAGTGTATTTAGCAATGAATGGTGCTGAAACATCTGGGGGGAAAAAAGATATAGGATGGGGAAAATACATTTCCTGCCTTCAGAATCAGGGGACACGCATGTGGGAGGCAGCGTGAGCTAATTGGAGAGAGAATCAGGAAAACTGTGTCCTATTCTCTGCTCTGCTGCTGACCTGCTGTGTGACTTCAGGCAAGTCTCTTCCCCTCTCCTTGCCTGTTTCCTGTTCCTTGTCAATTTTGGCAGTAAGCTCTCTGTAGCAGGGACTGTGTGTATATGGACAGCACCTAGCACAAGGGGGTGCTGTTCTCAACTGGGACCTCTAAGTGCTACTGTAATGGATAAAAAATCAGGGTAAAGCATGAGGTAGTTTGGGAGGGCACTTTGCCATCCTTCTCTGCGAATATATTGCTGATAATGTGTCCCCCCCCCTTCGTTATGTAACCATATCATTTCTGCACACAGTAATTCTCTGGCACAAATAGCACCTAATCACTTATGCTCTAATGCACTTGTTAGTCTCTAAGCTGCCACAAGTACTCCTTTTCTTTTTACAGTTACAGACGAACACGGCTGCTACTCTGAAACCTGTTCCCTTTATGGTAACTACACTAATATTAACATCCTGTCGTCACACAATGACTTTCAGTGTTTCAAAACCATACACGTCACACTTTACCGAGTGGTGAAACTGAGGAAGGGGGCCATGTTCTCCTCTCCTTTATAACAACGTAAACCCAGAGTCAGTCCAGTCAGGCTGATGAACTCTGCAGCAGCATACATGAGAACAGAATTTTCCTTGTATGTAAAAGGAAGGGCTTTTCTCAGAGTCACCTCAGAGTCATTTTAGAGCCAGAACTAGAACCCTGAAATGCCTCTCATTCCCCGGCCCTGTGCCTTCCCCAGCAGAGGGAAGGGTAAAGTATCTGTGCTGAATAAATGAGGAGACTAGGAAATGTAGTGTTGGGTAAATGAGAGGGCTTCTATGCATGGCGTAGCACTCACTAGCAAGTCAGGCATGATTGAGAGAGGAAAGATGGTCCAATGGTGCTAGTCTAAGCTTTGGGAGACCTTGGTTCAAGTCTTGCTTTTCCACAGACTTCCTCTGTGAGTTGGGGGAAGCTACTTAGTCTCTCAGTGCTTCAGTTCCCCAGCTGTAAAATGCAGGTAACAGCATTGCCCTACCTCACAGGGGTCTTGAGAGATGCTCCGATATTACAGTGATGAGGGCCATATAAATACATTAGATGGAGGACTAATCCTGTTTGCTCAAAAATGGGAAGTCAACAGAGCTATAACAATTTACTTTAGCTGAAAACTTGGCTCCTGGTTTCTATTTCTGATCCTGCCAGATAATGTTGGGCAAATCACTTCCCCCTCCCTGTGTCTCTGCATTGCCCACTTTGCTGGGATTCTTTTCTGTGTGTCTGTACAGAACCTAGTGCAGTCTCAGCTAGGACCTCTGTGCTTCTGGGATATAATATTTCTGAATCAATGTGATGCTTGCAGTCTTTACTTTCAGCAACCAGTTAGTGTCTGAAATGTGCATAGTGTCATAGTATTAAATGTCACTCAGAAATGTTTAAACTGGTTTTTAGAGGGACCATTGCTAGAATTCCATATGTATATTGTTTTGCGTGCTGAGGAGCATGGCATTCAAACAAACAAACAAAAAAACAGGGAGGGTTTTGCTCCTAACCCTTAGACTCTGGGCCAAATTTTTGTTCTTGCCCTGGTTGGTGCTGATCCAGATTCACTCTGCAACTTGCACTAGAATGCAAGTGAAACTTTTGCAACAGAATCAAAAACTATTTTTTTTTTTTTTGCATTTTATTGCAGAATTAAAACCTGACCTATTCCTATGGAAGTTTCTCACTGAAAACACCACTTCAAAAATAAAATTGGAAAGGGCAGCATTCCTCTCAGAAACAAATGCAATTTCAAGCAAAATTAGAGCCTTTCTTGAGCCAATCTGCATCTGCTACAAAAGCATGTGAGGAAAATTAAGGAAGGCTGGTGTAGCATTGAGGCATTGGACTGGGTTTCAGGAGGTGTGGGTTCAAGTCCCAGCTTTGCCATAATCTCCTTGGGTGATCCTGAACAAATCACTTTCTGCCTCAGCTGCCCTTCTGTAAAATGGGGATTATAATCCTTCTTTTCCTCCTGCCTTATCTCTGTTTACAATTTAAGTTTTTTGGGACCAGGGCTTCCCTTACTGTGTACCAGATGCAACGCAATGGGGCCCTGATTTCAGTTGGAGATTCTCTGCAACTTGAGACCATTGCTCCTTGATCTGTCATCTGCCACCACTGAGAACAGCTGAGCTCCATCCTCTTTTGAACCCCCCCTTCAGATAGTTGAAGGCTGCTATCAAATCCCCGCTCACTCTTCTCTTCTGTAGACTAAATAACCCCAGTTCCCTCAGCCTCTCCTCGTAAGTCATGTGCCCCAGCCCCCTAATCATTTTCATTGCCCTCAACTGGACTCTTTCCAATTTGTCCTCATCCTTTCTGTAGTGTGGGTCCCAAAACTGGACACAATACTCCAGGTGTGGCCTCACCAATGCCGAATAGAGGGGAATAATCACTTCCCTCGATCTGCTGGCAATGCTCCTACTAATGCAGCCCAATATGCTGTTAGCCTTCTTGGCAACAAGGGCATACTGCTGACTCATATCCAGCTTCTCATCCACTGTAATCCCCAGGTCCTTCTCTGCAGAACTGTGGCTTAGCCAGTCGGTCCCCAGCCTGTAGCGGTGCATGGGATTCTTCCATCCTAAGTGCAGGACTCTGCACTTGTCCTTGTTGAACCTCATCAGATTTCTTTTGGCCCAATCCTCCAATTTGTCTAGGTCACTCCAGACCCTATCCCTTCCCTCCACCATATCTACCTCTCCCCTCAGCTTAGTGTCACCTGCAAATTTGCTGAGGGTGCAATCCATCCCATCATCCAGATCATTCATTAAGATGTTGAACAAAACCGGCCACAGACTCCTTAGAGACTGTTCTCTTGCACTATATTGAATGGTATCCCCACATCTAGGATATGGCCAATGTATTTTCCTAGAGGGGAAACTTCAGGCATGTTGACCCAAAAGTTGGTGCTCAGTTCCACCTACGGATAAGAATGACTGTAGCTAAATATCTAACCCAAGATACTGTCAGTCTAAGGGTGAAATTCTCCCCTGTTCAGAGGGCTAGTGGAGGGCCAATGCACCCTCAAAATAAGCCCTTAGTCCCACTTAAACTCTGTTTTGAGGTTTTAAGGTGCAAAGGCCTGGGGCAGTTGGTATAGCTCTACTGATGTCAATGGCTTGGATACAATGCTCCTCTGCATTTTCCCCCCTTTGAATACCAATAATGTGGTTTCTGCCAACACGTCTGCTAAGGCTGAGTACTCTCCAACATGCATTGCCAAATTGGCCTGAAAAATGCCAGTGTTTGAGGGGTTAATCTCCAAGCAGAGCTCAGGATGGCTGAGGCATCAGAGGGATGCAAAGAAAAATACAGGGTGTCTGGGTTTTTTAATGGTATCCTCCCAATACTTTTTAAAGTAAAGCCTCAAAGAGGGAGTGAGAAAAAATAACTGGCACATACCCCAGGTGGCAGGATGTCTGTCTGTCAGCTTACTTCGTTCACTGGGAGAAAAACAAATCCTATGCTTTGTTCTACGGCAATGTTTTGTCCTGTGCATTAATTTTTTTTAATTAAAATAAAATCCCAGAGATTTTGGCACAATGCAGAGGGTAAAAATGTGTTGGTTAGAGGATTAAAAATAAAATAACTTTTCTTTCAAATAAATTACAAAGCACTTCCTCTCTGCTTTTGTACCTGAGAAACCTGTGGCAGAATAACTGTTTATTTTTAATGCCAGATTGGACTGAAAGATGGAGTCATTGAGTCTTCTTCAAAAGGCACAGAAGGTGAACCGGTAGCAAGGTTGAGAGGCATTATTGTTGTTATTTTTTGTCTAGAGCGACTTGACATTCAGGTTTTTTTATTCCTGATCAGAGACAGCCTGAATCACGTTTGAAAGACGTACTGAACTGGTAAAGAGTCAGGTGTAAGGAAGGCAGGCATTGAGCAAACTCCCCCTGTGCTATTCTGCCAATTCCTTTCAATTCGCAAAGGCACCTTTCCCTGCTATTACAGCTTTATCTTCTTCTCACTGCTCTGCCAATGCCCCTCAGCCCTGAACGGCACCTCCACGTGCTGTTCCTGTCCTCTGCACCTTCATAGCTCTGCCTGTGTCCCACTGTCCTGAACAGAACCTTCCCCAGCTGCTCCAGCTCTAGGTTCCCTAGGCTGCCCTCACACTACATGCAGTGATCTGCCGATGCCTCTCAAATGTGAACTTCTACACACCCTCTCCCATTTCAGTTCTGGGCTCTTACACTGCTCTGCTGATGCCCTCAAATGCAGCATCTCCTGCTATCCTAGCCTCCTTGCAGTGCCCCTGCTATCCCAGCATTACCATGTGATGCTTTCCTCAGTTTTTACAAGTCTGCCCCCTTACAACTTAAGCCCCAGGCAGGCTGCTGCTTGTCTCTCTGATAACTCTAGTTTCTTTCCATGATAGCCCCCTAGCAGGGCACCACTCACCTCACCATCCGTCCCAAGTTTTAGAGTTCAACATCCTGGCAAGGTGAACATCAGTGCTGGCTGACTTCCAGCATGGATGTGCTCCAATGGTGACAATCAGTTAAATAACAAAAACAGCTGTCCACCCAGATGTGATGAAGTTCTGAAACACTGTTGCCTTGTGGCAGGTTAATAGCTTTGAGACATTTCAATAGGCATAGGAACAAGGCCTTAAATATCAATTTCCTAGCTCTGCACTTCCCAAACCAAAGATTACTGCCAACAGGTGCAACAAAACCAGTTCTCATAGGGATGGGACAGAAGGGCCTCATGATTCTGCATTGGTGCTGGCTCCCATGTTAGCATGAGAAGTGTCATTAGAAGAAAAAGGCAGGCAAGGAGAGTTCTCTGAATGGGAGGCAGGAGCACAGGTCTTACACTGGCAAGTATCATCTTCATTATTGCTGTCATGGTGCTCATAACTACCATCATCCTTCATTCTCTCAATATCTCAGTGAAATTAGCCAAGTGCATGCTGGAGCACAAGCTAAAATGCCAATCTCCCCTGAAAGCATAAAGCTGTCTTCTGCTAAGAGTCTCTTTCCCCTTCCCCTCCTTTCTTTTACTGCCACATTAATGATCTTTCATTTGCATTGTGGAACAACGAAGTCCATTGGCCAATTATGTTAAATTACAGGTGCTAGGTACGTAGTTTCAATGGCCCTCCTGCCTACTTTGAGGCAGTAGCTTGGATCCGATATAGATTTCAAACACTCATTTGACTCCTGCTGTGTTAAGTAGCAAAATATTAGTTTGAACAAAGCCGTGGAGACAACTGTGGCAATAAACTGAATTACATTTGAAGATGATGGGGCTATAAAGTTCATCCTTGCTGCTGCTAGATGCTAGCACCTGCTGAGTGGGATCCTTTCAGCCTCTGAACTATGAGGAGAAGAAGATATATCGGTGTCTTCTGCTCAGGTTGCTAGAAGACCTATGGAACATCTAGCCAGTTTTATACTTAAAACTTTTGCTGGTATAACACTGTTTGTCAGGCGTGTGATTATTTTTCTAATGATATTTTTATACAGGCAAAAGCCCTAGGCCAGTCACAGTTATACCAGCAAAAAAATGCTCTTGCTCTTTATTTCATTCCTGGAGCTGGTATAAGCTATAATGGCAAGAGTGCTTTGTAGTATAAACCTGCATCTCCATTAGGAGCATTTGCCAGTACAGCTTTGAGTATAGTTACACCAGCCAATCCTTTTCTAGTGGAGATGAGGGCCCAGATTTTTAAAGCATTTAGGCGCCTAACTCCTGCTGAAGTAAATGGAAATTAGGCCACTAAATACTTCCAAAAAATCTAAGTCTAGGTCTCACACTGGAAGTGTGGTAAAGGCCGGGGTGACTTAGTCAATCTCCTTCCACCCTAGCTGTGCCTTTTGTCGGGTATTTTTGTCAGGGCTCCCTTGCATTGTGTAGTTGTTCTGGCATTCCCTGAATGCAATTTGTGAATTTTATCCTCTTCCTCAAGGCTGTCTGGAAATGATACGATGCTGGAGAATATGGCTTGATGATCCAAAGCAAAAGTTACAGAACACCTCGACTCTGTGCACTCATAAATTCAAAGCCAAGCAAGGTCAGTTCTGCCTCCATTTCCCCAAGATAGCTAAATAGGATTTGCCGTGTTAGATTGAGGCAGAGATCCATCTAGTGCAGTATCCTGTCTGACATTGGCCAGTACCAGCTACTTCAGAAAAAAGGTAAAGGAAAATCTGCTGAAGACAATTCTGAAATAATCAGTCTGAAAGAAAAAAATTCTTGCTTGCCCTCACCACTAGTTAGAGGCTGGTGCATGAAGTTCCATGTAGTTCGTTCTTGTGAGGCCTGTCTGCTATGAATAGAAAAGTGGGTGGTGATTGGATGGCTCCAGCATTGCTCTCCTAGGCCAGGGATTGTGAGTGCAAGTCATCTCATATTATGATGATGATTCACTACAGAAACCTTCATAGAGTAGGCCCGATGGAATTTTTTGAAAGAGTAGGGCCTGCAACTCCTACACTATAGTGTTAGGTACTATGGTCTTCCATAGCAGGGGCGAAATGATTCTTATATGCATATGGGGCCAGATCATCAACTGGTGTAAATTGCTATAGGACTATTGAATTCAATGGAATGATGTCAATTTACACCAGTGGAGGGTCACTTGATCCACACCCCACTGGAATGAGTGGAAAGACTCCCATTAACTTTAATGGGATTTGGATCAGGCCCATGGTTCATAGGGGATCTTGGGATGAAAAAGGCTTTCTTTACATTTAAGGTAGTAATAAAATGAATAAATAATTATCAGCTAATGCCAGGAGGCTGTGAGCAGTGATCACAGCCGGAACTCAGAGTGTGTTCAGCACTTGTCAAAATAAAGCCCCATAATAATGAAATGCGGATTACTTTAGGCATTGAGTTTTAATATGAATGTCAGTGGAGCAGAGGGGACACAGGCCCTTCTGTTTTCAGTGAGTCCCTCTGTGATCACCAGCTTCACTGATCCTGGGCCAAGTTACAGAACTGCTCTTTTCCGAGACGAATAAATACTTCAGCCTATTGCATCGTTTGCTGTGTTTCAGCACCCTGGAGAGTTCCCATCCTTGCCTAGCTCTTATGTTAGGGCACTGGGTGCAAAGCGTAGAGAAAGTCTTTCTCTCTTCTTCAGTTTTGCTTTTCTTTATTTCTGCCTCCTCTCTGCCCAGGAAGTCTGGCTTTGAATTTTTCCTCAGAGGCAGCTTTAAAACATTATAATACAGAGCCCATGAACTGGTAACACCCACCAGTTTACTTAGTTAAGGGCCTGGGGACTCGGTGCATCATACTCAAAGACCACCGTGTCCTCTTGCATGGGGAGAAGGGAAATTTGGTGAGGTTGGACAGATGTTTGGCAGACTGAGGAGGAAATATGTGTCCCTCTTCCTGATCTCAATCCTTGGCTCTGTCCAAATGCACTTGGCATATCTTGGGAATGGGGTGGGGGAGGTGGCATTCTGCCCCCTTGATTCTGGGGATGGGCCCTGACATAAAGTAGACTAGCCTCTGGGAGGCTCAACTTTGCACCAGCTTCTGACAGCCCCAAGGGTTCCTCTGGCAGGGTGATCACTTAGGTGGTGGGACATCCTGCCTTCCACACCTGTTCTCCCAACATTTTCCTACATTGTAGGCACCAATGGTGTGGCATAGTAGCCTCTATGGTAGCGCCACATCACCCCAGGATTTCCACAGATGGCTGGATCCACTGCTGGTATGGGGCTGAGCAGCGGTCACAATTTGATCCCTTATGTTCATAGAAGATCCATAGGTCTGAGGAACGGTGCTAGGGGCTCAGCTGAGCCTCCAGCTCCATATGGGAAGTAGATCTATCCCCGCTGAGATCCATGGAAGTTCACATGAACAAAGACCACAAGGTGTGGCCCACTGTAACTAAAGCACAGGCCCAATGACCAGAAGTCCCAATTTAATAGTGGTTTAACCCCCCTACTAAACATGCTGCATCAAAGACGAGATACATGTAGGGGCTTCAGTAGGAAGTAAACCTCCCTTCCCCACAAGGAAGGGAGTGTTAGTTATTAGAGACAGTCAGGAAATTAGTATTTTTTATGATCTGTTTTTTTAAAAAGGATCCTTTTCCCAGAAAACTTCCAGTTTTCATGCAAAACAAAAGCTAAACAAATTAATAGAAAAACTAGAAAAAAATCAAACAAAATAAGCATTTTTCATGAGATTTTGGTTGGGGGGGAGGGGGAAACAAGTTGCTAAAAATTTCTTGACTAAGTCTTTTAAATATGCTCTGCATTTACCTGTTATCTTTTCCCCAAGGATCTCATAGCATCCATTGACCAAGCATAGGAACCAAACCCTTGTTAACTCCATTTTACAAGTGGAGAAGTTCAAGTGGAGTGGAGAGAGAGAGGTGCAGTGACTTCCCCAAGGTTACACAGTGAGCCAGTGACAGAGGTGAGAATAGATGAGTCAGGACACCTGGGTTCTATGTATTTATCTATTCATTTCTATTATGGTAATGCCTAGTGATCCTGAGATCTGGGCCCTATTGTACATAAAATATGAGACAGTCCCTGTCCTGAAGAGCTGACAGTCTTAGGCCTTTTCTACACAGGAAGATTTTACCTGTTCTACCATAGTAGCTATACTGATCTGGTTATATGGCCGTATATCCTGGGTGTGTGTGTGTGTGTGCTTGGACTGAGCATGCCTGCCTGGGGAGGGGTTTACACTTAAACCAGAACAAGAACATCTACAAGGGGTGGGGGTGGTTATACTGGTATAAGTATATGGGTTTAAATTCACTTTCCCAAGGAGACAAGGCCTTACTCTCAGCCCTCCATCTCTACCCAGTGGGCTGCCTCACATCTGATCTGAAGACAAGCTGTGTTTTAGCTCGAAAGCTTGTCTCTCATCAGCAGAAGTTGGTCCAATAAAAAGTATCACTTCCCCCACCTTGTGTCTCTCACATCTGATCTTGACACCGACAAAAGCACACACGCTTTTGTTTGACAAGCATTAAGTGGCTGTTTCTGGGAGGGTGTGTGCGAAGTGGCTTCATGTCGTAGTGCCTGCAACTTATTAAGGATGCTAGCTTCAGAACATCTCATGGTGGTTAAACACCTCAGGTCTCTTAACCAACAAAATCAAAATGTGACTTTTCACTGAATAATCATCTCACAAGGAGAGAGGGGGAAATAAATTATGGAAATCACTCCTTCTCTACACACCTCTGCCTCATCCTGTTTTCTTTTTTGTTGTGGGTGATTTGTTTTGATCACTCGGAGCCTTTGCTGTTTAAGTTCATTTGAATCCCATTTGCAGTGAATTCATTAAAATAACAATTTATTAATGAGTTTTACAACCGTTGGCACCTTGCAGAACTCAGATGGTGGTACAAAGGCACAGTTCAGCCCTGCACCTCACAGCACTCTGACTCGCAATCAGAGACCTGGAGTGACAAGAGGCCCAGACAGGTTTGTGCAGTTGTGTTATGTGCAGCTTGTGACAATGCAGTTATTTTGATTTAAGATTTTCCTGCAAGTTAGTCCTGCTGGGTCTGGCTCAGAAAGCTGAAAGTGAGTGCTGAAGCGCTGAAGTCATTTAATAGTTGTCTAAATGAGGGTTATACTGAAAGTGGTTCTAGAAATGATACATCAATGATACCTCATTATCTTCCTTACCAAACTGTAGCCAGTCAACATGCGCTCGTGGAACAGATGTTTTAAGCTAGCCTTTGGAAATGTGATATGCCATTGCCAAATATTCTGAAGAATGTCTTAAAGTAGTGCCCAGGCAGGGATCAAAACCTGATTGTGCTAGGAACTGTGCAAACACACAGGAAACAACAATAAAAACCAGTTCCACCCCCAAGACTTTAACTTTAGGGTTAATGACTAGCCTCAACAGGTGGTTGGATCTAGAGGCGGTGAAAATTCTTCAAATTTTGACAAATATTCAATGAAGCTCCAAATTTGGATGAAAAGAAAACAGGAAAAAATGTTAACAACATTTCTGTGACTTTTACCTTCCCTAGCCATTTTTTTCAACCCAATAGAGTTGGTTGAAATTTTTGGCCCATCAGAATTTTGATGAAAGAAGTTGAAAAAATGTCAGATTGAGGAGGGCTCTGCCTCTGACTGAGTGCAAAATCAATGCTCTAGCGTGGCTCAAATGGCTTCTTATTTATTTATTTATTGTTTTACCATAAAGCCATTACTGTATTTCAATGCCGCCATGCTGTATTGCTATAAATAAGGGGCCTAGAAGCCCCAACCAAAATTGGCGCCTCATTGTACCATGGTGGATACACCCATAATAAAAATGAGCCCCTGTCCCCAAAGACTTTGCAATCTAAATAGACAAGACAGACACAGTGTGAGGGAACAGAAGCACAGAGATGAAGGGTAAAACTTTCAAAAGTGCCTAATTGATTTCGGTGCTTAAGTCCCATTAATTTCCAATGAGACTTTGACTCCTAAGTTTCTAAGTCACTTTGGAAAAAAATGTATCTTCGGTCCCTATATCACTTGAGCACTTTTGGAAAATTTTGCCCAAAGTGAGCCAGGAACTGAATTCAAATCTCCTGAGTCTCAGTCAAATAAATGCCTTAACCAGAAATCCACCTTCCCTGCCTGTGGTTGGCTTCTCTTTCTGTCCTAAACTAT
This sequence comes from Natator depressus, assembly GCF_965152275.1. Classification (NCBI taxonomy): domain Eukaryota; kingdom Metazoa; phylum Chordata; order Testudines; family Cheloniidae; genus Natator; species Natator depressus. The sequence goes on from NC_134259.1 coordinate 4,524,806, forward strand.
CATACAGTGTTGCGTGACTTTCAATAAACATAAGTCAGATTTATGCAAAAGCATCGAGGAGAGAATGCCCTCATTTATCTGCAGGTCAAACTCATCTCAAATGATGTTTCATCTGAAATACATTTTCCATTGTTCAATGAGAAAAGAAAATCCACAGGCACCTACCTGCCCTGAAAAGCACATTTCAAGCCTCTCCTAGGCTGCCTGATGATCACTCTGTCCCAAAGTTTGTTGTTGCAGATGTTTTCAATTTCTCACCACTTTGTCATAATTGTTATGATAAGCATTTCTGCCAAAATGGTGGTAGTAACTCAATTTTCCTGAGGAAAATTAACAAAAAAAATGTTCACGGCTCATGCAACCTGGTTATTAAGCTGTAGCAGGAATTGACTGCAGCTTTGAAATAAGATATAATTAAAATCTGGGACCCTCCACCAGATATCAGGTTTTCAAAATTTGCTATGCTGTAGATACATGAATTATTGTGGCCAGGCAGCACAATCTGTCAATTGGGAACATTTCCAATGGTGTGTTTTGCATAAGGTGTCGGTGTGCACATACCTCTGGGATGTATATATTGGTTTGCACTTATGTAGGGCCAGGCACGGGAGCAACTCTTATTTGCACCAGCTGAGGATCTGGCCAATAATTTGTCTCCTTCAACGTCTGAGGAGATTTAAAGGAGTTTTTACTCTACATGTTTTTCCAAAGGAGTGAAATGAAGTGCACAGAGGGCCAGTCATGTGGGTGGGGTCACACACTGAAGCGGTGCCAGAGCTAGCAAAAGACGAACCCAAGAGTCCAGAGTGCCATGTGCTAGATGCTAGACTAAGCTGCCTGTGAGCAAGTGTGAACAGTAAAGCATAACACCTCTTCAGGGGTTCTAAAGGCAGCCTGCTGCCCACATATAGCAAAGCCTCTTGGGCGACGGGGTGGAGGGGGATTATTTGGTGGGATTGAACCTGGGATCTCTGGGTCTAAAAGCAGAAGCTTCCACCATCTGAAAAGCCTCTCTCCCAGGCAGCAGCAGACCTGTCTATCTCTATAAGTAGTCTGGAGGGGCACAAAGCTCTACATTGCATTAGCATGGGTTACATAGAGAAACCACGCCTGAGTCGCGTGTACCCAGAGATGATGATGATGATGATAATGAGGCCTTCTCCATGGTGCACAACATATTAGGCTCACTTTAAGGGTTGGTTGCTACATCCACTGTTTACCAGGGCTCTTATCTGTTTGAAGGATCTCTCACATTGTGTTTCCATTAATCTTACTGTAGATATTACAAACTGCCCCTCTTCTCTGAGCTTCTGCTCAAGATCCAGCCACCCTCTGCCCACACATCATCCTTAGGCACGTTATCCACACCAAACAGCCTCCCGCCGCTGCCCGTGTGCCCCACCATTGCTCTGGAAGTCTCAGGCTCCCAGAGTCATGTAGGGTGCTCTCCTCGCTCCCCACCCTGCCCAGCACGGTTGCTTAGAGCTGGCAGAGCGAGTCAGGCAGATTTTATCGAGTGGAGGGGCAGGAAGGGAACTCCGGCCTCCTGTAGAGCCAGGAGAAGGGGGACTTGGTCTTCCACCAATGAGGAGGGTGTTGTGTGTGTCCAGGAAACCAGCCGAATATCAGATCCCACTGACGCTGTAAGAATTTAGAGCTGTAAAGGCCCCAGTTGGGCTGCTCTGCCACCCTACCCTGGTGCGGTTTCTAGTTGCTAGTGTTACACCCTTAATCACAAGACTCAGTTTCCCCAAGAGAATATTGTTCTGGAAGGTCTAACCCTCTGCTTTAGGAGCTTCTTGCAGGCAGAGAAGGCCTAGCTAGAGGCCAGCAGAACTCACTCTGCAAGCTGTAGCCCTGGGAGTAGCTCTCATGCCCTGGGCTCCCACCCTGTTCTCAAAGGGGCGGCTCCCATTGCTCTTATTACGTAACATATATCCCCATTAATGAAAATATATACAACACAGTATTCAAAATGGGTACTAAATACAAAAGCATATGAATCTATTTCTAAAATCTCTATCCCAGGGACCTCACATTGGCTCTGCTCTTGGGAGAAGTTGTCTTTTTCACCAGCCATATGGGAAGAGAGAAGAAGGGGCTGCTGATGGCTTTAGACTTGACTGTGCTGTTATTTGGGCAGCTTAGCAGTGGTGAAGTTGCTTGACTTTGACTTGGTTCATTTGCATGCAAGGGAATCCTGCCCACAGAGCAGCAGGAGCCTAGCAAGAGCCAGGAAAGCGTGGAGAGCTTACGCCAGCCGGGGGAGGAGGGTGGGAGGGAGGATGTATAACCTTGCATCTGACCATCACTTCTCTTTGCAGTGCCTACAATTCGTTCTCACTTGTGTGTCACAGCTCCAGGACCTTGCAGGTCATAGCTTGTTCTCTGCAACAAGCAAACAGGCTGAGACTGTATCTGTGACACTTGGATTTAATAAAGAAATATTTAACAACGCACTGCTGTGACCCTTGCACAAAGGCAGGGATCCTCCTGACAGCTGGGAAGGCCCAGACTGGTCAAGAGGCAATTTTCTGATTAAACAGGTTTGCATGATGTCTGGCAAGGTCTTGTGTATTCATTTAATCTGCTGACATTCTCTGAGCAGAAGTGGACTGGGGAGGCAGAGAGAGAGAGAGGGTGAAGGCTACAGAAGCCTGGCTGTGCCCAGTTTGACAGCAACTGTATCTTCCAGGTCTAACCTTATTCATGTTTATATTGCTTAAGCTTCAAAGAATCAAGCGGGGCCGTTGACTAGTGAATTTGACATGGACATTGGCTTTGGCAATTTTGGTCTAGAAGACTCACCATGGGACAGAGAGTCAAGATGCCTGGGCTCTCTTCCAAGCTCTGCCACTGATTCCCCCTGTGATCTTGGGTAAATCATTTAATCTCTCTGTGCCTAAGTTCCCCTCTCTAAAACAGGGCTTAACACTGCCCTTGGGCAAGGGGGTGCTGTGAAGTCTTTTAATGTTTGTGAGGTGCTCAGACACCCCATTATCTCTGAGGCAGCACTGCCTAGTGGATAAAGCACTGCACTGAGACTCAGGAGACCTAGGTTCTATTCCTGACCCTGCTGGGTCAGGTCTGGCAAATTGCTGTGCCTCAGTGTCCCCATCTGTTAAATGGGGATAAGGATACTAATCCCCTTTGTGAAGCACCTTGAGAGTCTAATATTCTGTGTTTGTACAGCACCTAGCATAATAGGCTCTTGCGGCTCCTACGTGCTGCTTCCATACGAATAACAAGGATGAAAAGTGTAATATGAGAGCCTGGTATTCCTGTTACAGAATTGGGCAGGTAGATCCTAAGAAGGGATAAGGTATAATTTGGAAAGTGCTTTGAGATCCTTGAATGAAATGCAAATTACCACCACCTTACCCATCCCTTTCTGCTGGCGCCGGCACTTGCCACAACCTGACAAATGAGGTCAGACAGACACGGCACAAGGGAAGGAGCTGTCATTTGCTTGTGTTTTGGATGGGTGGAATATCATGTCCCCAGGACACTCTCTTGCAGAACCATGATGAACGTACCATGACTGCATTGCATGTGTCTGTGTGGCGGAGTATGCATGTACAGGGGGGTGTAGTCTGTGTTTTTCACCAGCTCCAAATATAAATGCTAATGGAGACGCCTGAGTGACAACGTGCGTCCATAGAATGTCGTGAAAGGCGCTAAGTACAGTAATTTGTTGTAATGACTCAAATTTAAAACAATAACCTGGAGGCATAATGGCACCAGCCAAGAATACCTACCGTATGCAACAGGATCATTAATGGGAAACAAAGGCCTTGATTCAGTGGCAATGTGATTGCACTCTAGATGGAGACTGTGGAGTGCTAAGTTTCCTATCAGGCATAATTTGGACCACTTTCCCCCTTCCCTGCAGAGAGCTGTTCAGCTGATGGAGACACTTTATTGCCTTTATTGCTGCACTCTCCTCATGACTGGAAGTAAATTTCTTAGGCATCTCGCTCTGTGATAAGGCCTGTGCTGCAAAGCTGGGAGCTAAATGAAAAGAGAAATAAATGAACAGCAGCAAATAATGGGACCACAGAGCCGGGGCAGTCTATGGAGTTAGTGCTGTTTCCATGAGAGGGACTAGTCTGTTTTTTTTCTCCTCCCAAAAAACAAAAGGAGAGAGGAGGAGGGGCCCAGGGAGTCAAGAATCCGCAGTTTAATCCCTAGATCGGCCACAGGCATGGCCCCCTTGTTGAGCCTCAATTTTCCCCATTTGTGTAAGGAGGATAATGATACCAACTGACTTTCTAGGGGGAAGGGGATGGCCGTGAGGTGGAATTAATTGTTTGTAAAGCACTTTACTTTGTAAAGCTCACAAGGGAGGGGCTAGAGAGGGGGAAAGTGAAACAATCCTCATGATTATTATTGGAAAACAAAGACTAAGGATTCAGAGTTGTAGCCGTGTTAGTCTGTACCAGCAAAAACAACAAGGAGTCCTTGTGGCACCTTAGAGACAAACACATTTATTTGGTCATAAGCTTTCCTGGGCTAAAACCCACTTCATCAGGAGCAAAGCACAGTTTGCATCCCCAACAGCAGTGCTGCCTCCTCTGCGCTTCCATGGCCAGTGGAGTGACGCTTGACATTGGTCAGACTTTTCATTACTGGGCATCGCATCTCGATACACTGGGAGGGAGAGGCATCCAGGAGACATTCGCCCATCGCCTGACCTCTCCCATTCACCATTGCTCTGCCCCTACTCCTTTGCCCGGAGCAATCAATGTCTCTGTGACAACTACTGCAATTGCATGTGCAAAAATCATATTAGGGATGTATTAGCTTCCTTAAATGTAATTTAACCACTGGAAGGAGGGGGAACCAGCACTACGTGGCCAACCAGCTTTCTGCACACCACCAGCAAGTGCTGTGCAGACCACAGTACTAAGTAACTAAGGGGTATGTTGGGGTTTTTTGGCTTGGAATGGGTCCTGCAGAGCCATTCAGCTCTGCTTACATATTGGCCAGAAGGGACAATTGCAGAGCCCCGTTGGCCTTTCCCATCCCCATGCTGCATCGGAAGGATCCTCAGGCTGTTGGGAGGGTGTGTGGGAGCGGGGGCTGGAATGTGACTGCTACGTTCCATTAAGGTTTCCAAACACCCAGTTAGTTCAGATTTCACCAGACAGCTATTTGTTTGTTAAATTAAAACCAGCTGGTTATTGAAAGAAACATTTATTGGGAATTAGCAGCCATGTGCTAGATGGATATTTACTACCTAGTTGTCAGAGCCCAGTGAATCTGTGTTTAATAATCATTTTTTCTTTCAATTAACATTCGAAAAATTGTCCCATTAATTCCAAATTAAATGCATGTTTGGAAAACTTTAATTCAGAACATCAGTGACGTCTCTATTGAATTATCTCTTCACTGGCTTTTGTGCTGTTGAAAGAGACCAGGCTAAAAGAAAGTGCTGGAGACAGATGGCTGATATCCTCTCACCAGAACAGCCCCCCTCTGCCTACGTGTCCCTCCACCCTGACCCTGACAGGTGCCCGATCCAAATTGGAGCCAATGGACACATTCCCATGGACTTCTCTGGGATTTGAATTTTGAAACGAACAAAAGGAAGTGCTTCTTCACAAAAGGTACCGTCGACCTGTGGAACTCGTTGCCAGGGGATGTTGTGAAGGATGTTGTAAGTGGGTTAAAAATAATTAGATAACTTTCTGGAGGATAGGTCCATCAATGGCTATTAGCCAAGATGGTCAGGGACACAACCCCATGCTCTGGGTGTTCCTAGCCTCTGACAGGCAGAAGCTGGTAGTGGACGACAGGGGGATGGACCACTTGATAATTGCCCTGTTTTGTTCATTCCCTCTGAAGCTTCTGGCACTGGCCACAGTTGGAAGACAGGATTCTGGGCTAGATGGACCATTGGTCTGATCAGTATAGCTGCTCTTATGTTCTTACGAATTGTGTTGTAGGATGAGAGTGGGAACTCTGTTCATTACTTCTTTGCTGAAGGAAAAAGATTTCTCATTTCTGAGATCTGGACTTTTGTCTAGTAGGAACTGGACTGAGACCCACCAGCAAAAACTACTGAACAGGCCTCAAGGATACACTTCATTCTAGTGCAGAGGGCCACCAGCGTGGGCTAGATCTTCAACTGGAAGTCAATAGAGTTAAGCTAATTTATGTTAGGTAAGGATCTGGCCCAAGGCCTGTGACCATTTAAACTCTCCAGATAAGGTTTAAATGGGACCTAGCTCTTGTGCAAGCTCTGCTTCTCTGCAGAGGGGTGAGTTTCACTCCAGATGAGAATCAGCTCTCAATCACTACCAAGCTGGACTGGACTGAGATGTGAAAAGCTGGTTGTAGCCCCATTGTGAGTCCCCCATACCAACCAACCTGCCCCTACCCAATGTCTTCCTTGACCTTTCCAAAAGCCATGATGCTTTGCACCAGAACTCCAATCCCTAGTGGTTTGAATGCAGAGGCTTGGCTGCTGCTCTGTGTTATTTTGAGCCTCATTGCCAGGGCAAGTCAGGGTAACCCTGCCTCTCTGGCAATCACACTCTCTTTTTCTATCCTCTCAGCCTCGCTGCATTCGGCTTCACACCACGTCTCACTATTACGTGCTCAGCATGTGCCTTGGAAACATTTGTGTTGGTAGTGAATGCTCTGAGGGTTAATTACCATCCAAAACTTCAGAAAGGACCACCGCACCAGGCACCGAATGCTGCGTGGAAAGCAGCGATTCCTCTCCTCTTTCACCTTGCCACATGGTCGGAACATGTGCCAGATTCGAGTGCTTTGGTGCAACTGCTCTCACTCATATGACTTGCAGCCACAGAGCAAGAGAGAAATGCAACCTTCTCATGCTTAGCAACCCTTAGTAATAGGGTTGGTAGTCTGCTCTCCCTAGATGGAACAGGAGAAGGTCCTTCCAGCTGCTCTGCCTACTTCCTTGTGAATGATCCCAGAACAATAGGTTTCAAATATTCCAGTGGTTGGAACTAAATGTTGGTAATTCAATCTTCCTGGAATAAACAAAGGAAGATGTGAATCATTTAGAGAAATCTGACTGGGGGAATAGATAGTGTGTTTTCTTTCCTCTTGATCTCCAGCTCCATTAAAACATTTATTCTCTATCACAAGTGGTTTCTTCAGGCACACTCCAAAGGAGATGAGGTTTTGTTTGTTCATCTGAAAGAGCTTAGGTATACAGTGAATCATGCAGGCAGCAGCTTTTGCTGGTCTAATGTCACAAGCTATCTTTGCATTGTGTTAGGCAGTTGTTTTGCAAATGCATGAGGGCCAACAAGGTGTCCGGGAGGAGGATGCACGGCACAAAGATTCTCTTTTCAGATGTGTAGAAAGAGCAGGGTGTCAAGGTTCTTTCCCCACTCCGAACTCTAGGGTACAGATGTGGGGACCTGCATGAAAAACCCCCTAAGCTTATTTTTACCAGCTTAAGTTAAAACTTCCCCAAGGTACAAACTATTTTACCTTTTGCCCTTGGACTTTATTGCTGCCACCACCAAGCATCTAACAAATATATAACAGGGAAAGAGCCCGCTTGGAAACGTCTTTCCCCCCAAAATCTCCCAAACCCTACTCCCCCTTTCCTGGGGAAGGCTTGATAAAAATCCTCACCAATTCGCATAGGTGAACACAGACCCAAACACTTGGATCTTAAGAACAATGAAAAAGCAATCAGGTTCTTAAAAGAAGAATTTTAATTAAAGAAAAAGTAAAAGAATCACCTCTGTAAAATCAGGATGGTAAATACCTTACAGGGTAATCAGATTCAAAACATAGAGAATCCCTCTAGGCAAAACCTTAAGTTACAAGAAGACACAAAAACAGGAATATACATTCCATTCAGCACAGCTTATTTTAGCAGCCATTTAAACAAAACAGAATCTAACGCATATTTAACTAGATTACTTACTAAGTTCTAAGACTCCATTCCTTTTCTGTTCCCGGCAAAAGCATCACAGAGACAGACAGACACTTTGTTTCTCCCTCCCTCCAGCTTTGAAAGTATCTTGTCTCCTCATTGGTCATTTTGGTCAGGTGCCAGCGAGGTTATCCTAGCTTCTTAACCCTTTACAGGTGAAAGGGTTTTTCCTCTGGCCAGGAGGGATTTTAAAGGTGTTTACCCTTCCCTTTATATTTATGACACAGGGGATGCTGGGATAGTTGTACAATTCTTTCCGATAATCATCCCGCCAAGAGCAGGCAGGTCAGTACTCTCAGACAGGCTCTTTGCTAACTGCTCTATCTAGTCCCTCCCAAGCCCAGTTAGCTTGGCAGCCTCCTCCGCTGGTTCCATTCTGAAAATCCTTAAAGGGAGAGTCTGTCTCTCACCTGATTATCTGGAGAATCATTGTTCCATGGCTGCTAACCCTTCATTGAGTTGTCATCCTGCTCCTTCCTTGCAGAAGAGTGAGGGGTGTGCACATTAATCAGGACATTTGCCCCTTGAGGAGAGCCCTAAGGAGAGATGAGAACAGCAGGGGCATTCCAGGTCAGAACTGAGGCACGTTGATTGGTGGGGGGCACCAAGGATTGGAATGTCATAGTTAATGGTGGTGTATTGACCAAGTTGGTGTGTGTGTGAGTGAGAGAGCGCGGTGGTGGGCTGAGGCCTGGAGTATCAGTGGTGATGATCATGATTAAAGTACATTGGTGGAGCTGCATGGGGAGATTTGCACATTGCCTACCCAATCTATCCTGGGTTCTCAGTTTCTTCTGTTTTCCTCTCACTTTCACAGGTACTAATCCTGAATCTTTAAATTTTCTCTCCATCCCTGAACAACTGCATGAAGAAATCTTGATCCAGACAGACCGGGTCCAATCCTTCAGGCTGGGCTGATCTTTACAAGAGAGTTGCGTCAGCTCTAGTTAACTTGACGTAGTTAACCTGAGCCAGCACATCTGCCCTCAGCACTAGAAAGAATACAACATTTTCCAGCGTAACTTTTTTTCCACAGAAAATGGCTCTTCAAAGAAATGCAAATTTTCATATACAAAATTTCCATGTTCGTCAAAAAATTTTCGACGTTTAGTTTCATCAGATTTTTTTCAGGGACGTAAAAAATTTTTTTTTCTGATCAGGTCTACTCAGCACTCAAGTTGGAGGATTTGTGGCTTTGCCTTGCCTCTACATCAGCGCTGCACTCAGCTGAGTTGGCAGCAATGTCATCTGGGTTTGTATCCCAGAATTCCCAGCACTGAACCAAGCACCAATGCATTATGTATGATTGCCAGTGTCTTTCTCGGAGACCTAGTGGGAATTGTAGCCATGGGTGGACACTCTTATTCTGGATTAAATTGAATGCTGGCTAAAGTCAAGATGCCCCTTTTCTGAAATAGTAGCACTCTGAGATAGTACTTCAGACATGCTCTTTCTCAGGAACAGCAGCAACAGGTGGTGCAGGACTATATTTTAGGTCAATGGCACATTTCTTGTCAGATAGACAACTCAGATCTGCGTCCCCTAGTCTCTCTAGATCAGCTCTTGCATATCCCTCTCGACAACCATACGAACCTAAAGATCCTTCTTTGGTACAACAGGGTACATTGTGATCACGGGTGGGTAAATTTACATCTTTACCACTGGGGATTTTTGAGCTCCCCAGCCTGCCCCTGAGGAGCTCAAGAACAAACAGTGGGCCCTGTCTGGTTACAGCCTGCACTCCTTGTCATCTTGATGGTGGATGGGTGTGCTTGACATTTCTGGATGATGCTGCCATGAAAGAGTGGCTACATTACTTATCCAACATCTAATTCATTGTTCATGCCAACAGAAGCCATATGCTAGAAGAAGCAGCTAAACTGAAACAAGTTACTTTTATTCCAGAATAAGAGCATCCATATCTGGAGTTATTCCGGAATAGCTATTGCACTTGAAATGCACGATTCATCTTAATCTGAGTTAATTTTCAAATCTATGCAAGCTCTTTAATCTGCACGGGGAGCTATGAGGAGATCAGATCTTTCTGCCTGAACATCTCCGCTCTTGGAAACAAAAAACCCCACTCCTGTTCTGAGCCAGGCTGCCATAAATAAATCTCTCGCTAAAGTCGGCAAGCGTGGGCCCAGAGCCAGAGCTGTGATCTGCTGCTCATCAATAAATCCTTGAGGTTCTGTCTCCCACAGAAGCCTGGCTTTGTTCTGATGGTGCTGGTTTCTACCTGAGGCTGCCCTTTCATGAGTAATTTCTTTTAACCTCGAGGATCACAGCTGCGAGCAATGAAAAGATTTCTAGTGGGTGGAGGCTGGGAAATGCAATGTGTAAAAAACACTCCAGAAAGGTGGAGGGAAAAGGAAAATGTTGGAAAAAGTCAGAGCTTCAGGGCCAGGACAACAGCTGGTGTAAATCATCCATTGCTCCACTAAAGTCAATGCACCTCTGCTGATTGATACCAGCTGAGGATATGGCCCATAGATTTTATGTTCAGAAGAGACCATTTTGATTAGCTTCCTGCATAACACAGACCACTGCATTTCACCCAAGGGTTCCTGCACCAAGTGCAGCATCCCGTGGGTGAAGTAGAATGTATGTTTTAGAACGTATCCAGTCTTGATGTACAGACTTTGGGCCAGATTGTGGTCCCCACTCTGGCAGTGTATTCGACTGTAACAGAACCACAACAGCCTCAGAGAGAATTCCTCCAGCACACGAGTAATGCTGGCTTATGCAACTTCTGTCCCCTCCCCTGCCCTCATGGCCTCAGCCATAGGGGTCCACTGGGGATCCGAGGTGGTGTGCTGGGGCAAGATGGGGAGTGGCCAGAGCATTTTGCACTATGGGTATCTTGAGCTGCGGAGCAGCCTCTTGGTAGCTGTTGGGTGGCTGCCATAAGCGAAAGCAGCCCCGGGTCAGTAACGAAACAATGTACTTGGTAAGTGGGTCTCAGGAGACCTGGCTTCAATTCTTAGATCTGGTAGACACCCTGTGTGACGTGGAGCAAATAACTTAATTTCTCTGTGCCTCAGTTCCCCATCTGTAAAGTGATGTACTGATTATCTTCCCTGAAACTTCTTTTTTTCATGTTCTCCAGTACGTATCCAGCTTCTTAATGAGCTGAATGGATTAATCAAAAGGCTCTCTGAGTCTTCTCAGTAACTCTGCATCAGGAAGGCATTTGCATATTATGGTGGGGGGTTTCCTGGGTGCTAATTCTGGTATGCAGATTTTTAAATATTTATAACTGTCTTTAATTTCTCCCCTTTGGAGAAGTCTATAACCAGATCTTCCTAGACCAACCATCCAAGAACGTAAGGGCAAAGGGTTGCATTTAAAGTCAGTTCCTTAACTGGAAGGCAACACAGCAGAGAAATACTTATATAGCAAACAACTAATGACAATTACAGAGGGGTGTGTGTGTTTGTGAGAGAGAGCGAGATATAGAGGTGTAATTGAGGGGGAGTGGAGGGGAGTGGAGAGAAGAAAACTCACACAGGTTGGAGTGATGCAGAGATTGCTTTTCACTTTCTTTTTTATAAAGGGTTCTGTTATTATGAGCCGTATCGCCAAGAGGCTGCAGTCAGGGATCAGGTCCCCATTGTACTAGGCCCTGTACACACACACACACACATGGTAAATCTAGTTCCTGTCCCCAAAGAACTTCCAGCCCATGCGTATAATGAGAGATCACATTCCTCATCCACACACAGAAAAGGCAAACTTACCTGCAAAATTCGTGGGGCCAATCATTCCATTACACCCCGTTGACTTCATTTGGGTTTGAAGTTGTAACTGAGGGGGCAGAATTTGCTTCTCTTGTGTTTTCCACTTTATGCATCCGATGAAGTGAGCTGTAGCTCACGAAAGCTTATGCTCAAATAAATTGGTTAGTCTCTAAGGTGCCACAAGTACTCCTTTTCTTCTCTTGTAAATTCATCCTTTTCTGGGCTGGGCTGGGAGCAGCAATGCTGTGGAAGTGGCAGGGACCAGGGCACCCAAATCATACAAAGTCCGAGGGGAAAGACCGGATGGACCCTGCGGATTTAAGACCAAACACTGGGACTTCCACTGGCCCATGCACAAATGTCTGTCTCCTTTCTAATGCTGGCAGCATAGCTAGTTCCTTGCCATGCTGCCACTGGCATCTGAAGCAATAGGCAAGTGGCCTGATTTTTCAGAAGTGTTGCAATGGGAAAATACTCTTTGGTTTTAATGGGCTTGATTCAGGCTCATCAACACCAACAGGAACTGCAGGAGCTCATCAACTCTGAAAACGAGGCCATTGACTTAGGTGCCTAAATGTGGATTCCGATGATTAATTTTAGGCTCCCAGGCATGAAAACGTTGCTTTAAGTAATTTTCCCAGGGCCACTCACTGCGTCTTTTTCCTCATTCCCAGTCCTATGCCCTCACCATTCAGCCACGCTGTCTCAGCTAGAGCAAATCCTGCTTCCAATGGAGTCCCGCTGAATTACACTGGCAGTATCTTTCCAAAGGACATCTAGCACTGATCATGTTGATTTGTGGCTCTTTAATGAAGGCAGGTAAAGCAGCTGGGGTTGGACTAGGTGATGTTCCCCAAAGAGGAATGTTGAAATCCCTGTTCCAGTATCCCCCAGTGACAGAAAGCTTGTCAGAATGGGCTAATGGCGTGGTTTTAGTTCTCAAAGTTTATCCGAGTCTGGATCGACCTCAGGCAGCCTGGATGATTAGACTTGTGACCCGATGCATCTCATTTCAAACCTCAGCTGCTCCAGGAGGACACTTCAATATCATGCGTGGGATTCTAGGGATGATACTGTAAATAATAATAACAAGTGGCACTTGTATTGATCAATAAGTGATTCAGGGAGCAGCCAAACATGAGGTATTGGTGCATGCATGCTCCACGGTTAGGTTGTCGATTAGAAGAACAGCCACTAGGTGGCATTGCTAAACAACTAAGGAGGAACACGCCGACCTATCAAGGATCTGTTATCTCTTTGATCATCCTTAAACATCTGAGCATGTTCTTTTTGGAATACGCATGTTCCTCTGTTCTTTGGGCTTTTGCGATACGGCTTAACTTGTTAAGAAAGGTTTTCTGTGCTAGGTGAGGAAGACACAACACATGAGCATAGGAAATGCCATTGTGAATCAGACCAGTGGTCCAGGTAAATCAGTAGCCTGATGTTGGTCAGTACCAACTACTCCAGAGGAAGGTGCAAGACCCCCGTAATGGGCAGATATGCACGTCCTGTCCAGAGGGTCCCTTTCTTCTTCACCGCACATAGTTAGTTGTTTTATACCTTATAGCATTAGGGTTTATATCCTTTATAAAAGAAATGGACCCCATCTAACACAACTCTATGTGGTTATATAAACGTCAGACCTTGATAAATCCTTATCCTCAGTCTAATTACGGGCTGTGTTTAAAAAAAAAAAAAAAGCATTTTCTTTTAGTAGCTTTAAATTTCCGTTTCATTTCATGCTGTTTTGTTCCTGGTCTATGAAGCAGGGCAAGCGGCAGAGCCCAATCTGCATTCTCCACATCATTCCGTGGGCATCTCTCATGTCCCTCTTATTCATCTCCTCTCAAAATTAAACAGTTCCAATATTTTCCTCTCTCTCTTCATAGGGAAGTCTCTTAATCTCTCCCTTTACTCGCTGGCAGCACACCAGACCCACTGATCCTCTTCCAGTCTTTCTTGTTTTTATGTCTTTGGCTATTTGTTAAGTATTCCCCTTAACCCTCCTATTTCTACCTGCCCTATTTTCTGCTCCTTGCTATTGGCTTCATTGGAGATGGAGGGTTGGACTAGATGACCTCTGCAGGTCACTTCCAGCCCTACATTTCTATGACTATGATTTCTGCATGGCTCAAATAACCCTTTGTACCTTGCTATTTAGCCAGACTGCATTTCCCCCTCCTGCCTTCTTCCTGTCTGTGGGGGTGCATCTGCCTTCTGTGACTGCTTAAGTAGCCTCCATGCTGAGAAGAAGGATTATAATTACATTGCAAAGCTTGATATCCTAAAAGTGAGCGAGGATGTGGGTGTATTTCCCTGGGCCTGCAGCCAGACCACCTTGTGCTGCGGTGCTGGCAAGGTCCACGGTCTTAGGAGGGTTTGGCTAGGTCATTACTAGGGCCCTACCAAGTTCACAGTCATGAAAAACATGTCACGGACCATGAAAACTGGTCTCCCTCCCATGAAATCTGGTCTTTTCTACGCTTACACCCGACACTATACAGATTTCATGGGGGAGACCAGTGTTTCTCAAATTGGGGGTCCTGACCCAAAAGGGAGTTGCAGTAGAGTCACAAGGTTATTTTAGGGGGCCATGGTATTTCCACCCTTACTTCTGCTCTGTCTTCAGAGCTGGGTGGCCAGAGAGTGGTGGCTGTTGGCCGGGCGCCCAGCTCTGAAGGCAGCGCCCCGGCAGCACAGAAGTAAGAGTGCCAATGCCATACCATGCCACCCTTACTTCTGCGCTGCTGCTTCTGGGTGGCCAGAGAGTCGTGGCTGCTGGCTGAGGGCCCAGCTCCGCCGGTAGCAGCACGTAAGTATGAGTAGCAGAACTGCAACCCCCCTACAATAACCTTGTGACACCCCCCCCCCCCGCCCGCAACTCCTTTTGCGTCAGGAGCCCTACAATTACAACACCATGAAATTTCAGATTTAAATAGTTGAAATCATGAAATTTATGATTTTTTAAATCCTGTGACCATGGTATTGACCAAAATGGATGGTGAATTTGGTAGGGCCCTAGTCATTACTTAGATGGGAGACCTGCTTAGATACCACAGTGTTGGGCACATGGTCAGACCCTAAATAGAACAGAATGGACTTCAGCTGCTGGAGGAAATTGTGTTGGTTATCCAGCAGTTGACACTCTCACCTTTATTATTTATTTGTATTACCCTAATACCCAGAGGACCCAACCAATATCAGGACATCTTTGTGCCTGATGCTGGACACGCATGGTAAGAGGCAGTCCCTTCCCAAAGATCTTACAGTCTGAATAGATCAAGCGTGGGAGGAAAGAAGTATTATCCCATTTTGCAGACAGAGATCCAAGGTAGGTGCGGAGTGAACAAGTGACCTACCTGAGGCAGTCAGCTGCAAAGCCAGGAATGAAACCCAGATCTCCTGAGGCCCTGTCCTTGAGCACAAGGCCATCCTTCCCCAGTGAGTCACTGTGAAGCCCATCTTTCCTCTCATACACAAAAGCTGAGGTCCTGCGCCTTGTAGTCAGTCATTAAAGATTCTGTGGCACTTTCTGCCAGAACAGCGGTGTCATTAATCCTAGTGTCATGACTCAATTCCAGCTCACATTCCAAATTCCTCCTGCTGGTTCAAATGGATGCAACATCCCTTTTTGCTCCCTGTACTTGCTAAAAAGCCCTTATTAAGGACAAGGACACAACCTATGATCCTAGGAAATGCCACCCTGGATCAGACCAGTGGTCCATGTAATCCAATCTCCTGGCAGTGGCTGGTGCCAGGTGCTTCAGAGGAAAGTGCAAGATGGTGCAGAGTCCCTGCACTTGGCTGTGCGGTTGCTGCATGCTGCCCCAGAGATGGCTGCTTTGCAGTGGTAGGTACAATGACTGTCTGGAAGCGGGTTGCGTAGCTGTTTGCAAAAAGAGGGAAGGTGCTCTATAAATCTCGGTTATCATTAATTAATTGCTAATATGTACATATGATAAGTGTGTGGCCTTGACGCCGGCTGCACAAACAGGGCTAGACTCATGCACTGCAAAACTGATTTGTGCTTGGGCACCCCAGTAGAGAACAACAGACATTTACGTTAGTTGGAAGGTATTTAACAGATGATTTATGAGACGTGGGGAGATAAAACTTGAAAGGTCCATGGGCAGCGTGGAGGTGCAACTTTTCTGAAGATCAGAGAACCTGAAGTGCTTGATTGGTTGAGATGGTTGGAGTGTAGCTATGGGCAGCTTTCCCAATATAATAATGTCAGCTTCTCACACCAAGATCTCTGCCCGAGGTGGCTTGATCAGGAATAGAGATAGGCACATATCTGGACAAGTATGGCTGCTTGTCTATTGGGTAATAGGCTTCTCGTCAATGACCACTCTCTCTAGGACCCACATATCATTGCACCAGAAAGGAATAGTCAAATTAATAATGTTCATATAAGGAAAGATCTAAAAAAACCCTAATTTTCCTATTCCCTCCCTGTTTGCATTTGGATCAGTGGGTTAGGGTAGGGTGCTAGGGGACAGGACTCCTGGGTTCTAATTTCTGCACTGGGAGAGGAATTGGGTCTAATGGGTTAAAGCAGGGTTGGATGGAAGTCAGGACTCCTGGATTCTAGTATAGCTCTGGTATGTGCCTGTAGGTAGTTAGAGCAGAGCACTTGAATGCAAGATTTCTGGGCTCTATTCAAGCAATGAGAAGTGGTGTGGTCTAGTGGCTAGAACAGGGGTCTGGGAGTTGGGCCTCTAGGGATGTATTTCTAGCTCTGGGAAGGTCTCTCAGTCTAGTGGCTTGAGCAAGGGACTAGAAATCTGGGCTTTTGAGTTCCATCCCTGGCTCTCCTACTAGCTCACTGTGTGATGTTGGACAAGTGACTTTTCCTCTTAGCATCTCAGTCTCCTCGTTTGTGAAAGAGAAACCACACAATTGGTTAACCAGGACATGACGAGCTTAACTGAGCAGCGGGATTGGCGGGTGTGCGCAGCTGAAACTTCTTCACCATGTGAAACCAAACCCCTGCAGCTCCCCTCCCCCCACACCCATTTGCAGCATAAAGCAGCCCTGGCACAGGGCAACTCCTGCTCTCTTCTCATTTGGTCAATGCCCTAAAACACCCTGCACTGCGGTTGTTATTGCTTGTTTCCAAAGGCCTTCTAACCCAAAATGTATTGCTAGATAGTCCACTCACAACAGTATTTCCCTCATAATACTATAGCATTTTGCAGTAATTATCCACAGCCACCTTACACTTGTACAGCATAAGTATTTGTATTGGTATGACAGTAGTGCCTGGAGGTGTACCGGGGACATGTAGTGAGAGATGCTGCCCTGATGAGCTTACAATCTAAATAAAGACAGAGAAAAACGGTTGTGGGAGGGTAATGACTTACCCAAGGCTCTGAAACAGAGCCAGGATTAAATCCTAGGTCTCCTGATGGCTAGGACAGTGCTTACTCTATTAGACCATGTTGCTACCCCTACGTACTAGCTGGCTCCATGTAGTGTTCTGGAAGGATATCAGACCAGTGCTCTAGTAGTTTTTATACGTAGCAGAGTTGTTCACGCCTTGAACTATTATTAAAACACATGATGATAGCAGGGACTGTCTCTTTAATGTGCTTTACAGAGGATGTCAGTATCCTTATTCCCATTTTACAGATGGGAAAACTGAGGCACCGAGCGAGGTGGTGACTTGTCCAAGGTCACCCAGCTGACGAGTGCAGAGCCGGGAACAGAATCCATGCCTCCCCTTATACAAATCCATGTTATTACGTGTTTGTGTGGCACCTAGCCCAGGACGGTCCTGGTCCTGACGGAGGGCAATAGGCATTACTGCAATGCAAACAATGAACGATGACAATAATCACATGACTTATACATACAGATAGAGCCCAATTCTGCAAACCTTCATCACACAAGGGCATCTTACATTCCCCTTGAAATGAATGGAACTACCTGCATGAGAGAGGTTTTGCAGGCTTGAGCCCATGTTTGCCTCAGAGGGCATGAAAATATTCCACTCTTGTTGAAGCCTATGACAAGACCTCGGTGACTTCCCCCTTTCACTGCAGTGTGGTTATCTCTAATACAGAATTTGTGAGATATAAATACCAGAGTTCTGCGTCCAGCTCCATGTCCTTTAGCTGTCCTCCCACTAACAACTTTCTCTCTTTCCCCACCCTGCCACACTGTCCCCCCCAAATATATGTTTCCTTGGGGACCAGGAAACCTGATTGTGTTAGTGACTTTGGACGATGGACAAAAAAACAGCATGTCATGCAGGAGACTGTGCAGTGGTTTGCATTCCAATTACTCTCCTCTCCTGGCATACTTAGGAACAAAAAGCCTTAATCAAGGAGAACAATTATATTTGAGAAGAACAACAAATAGAGATCAATAGGGAGACTGTGCTGTCTGCTGGAGAAAATTTATGATCTCTTGGCTGGATTACGCGGGCCAGCCAAGATATATAGTAATACAAAGCAGTCCTGTGGACTGGGATCAATCATGACATTTTATTACTCTTCTAAAACCTGGTTAGAGTTCCCCCACTATTCCCCCAACCAATTTTATTAGAACCCAATCTCCAGAGGAAAATATTGCACTTGTTATCAAATTTTAAAGAAAAAAATTTACAGCACAAACTGATTGACGGTCTCACTCTTAAAGGGGGTGAGAGGAGGCAGGTAAATTTCACAGTTCCCTCCCGATTGGTCCCTTTGCTTATCTCCCTAGTTTTATGACATAATCTGTTGTGGCATTACCCAGGGTTCTCTCCGCTGTGTGTGCTCGCTTGGCATTAGATAAGGGGGATGATAGTGTTGGAGTGTAAAGTTTAGCGCCTGTGGTGAGGACTCATTTTTCTCATTTCAGGTAAGGGAGAAAGGATATAAAAGGAAAAGAAAGTAATCAATAAAAGAAGAAAGGCATATATCTTCAGAAAATACCTTGCTGCCTACCCTTTTTTCTGAGGTCTTAACACCAGAATAATGAGCTGAAAACCTTATTTTAGAGTTCAGATATGCTGTTAGACAACCCTCCCCCATACCCTCTTCCACCGCAAAAGCAGAGGAGCAGGTTCTTCTCTCTGTTAGGACAGCATAAATCCAGAGTAACGCCACAGGCTTCAATGATTTTGGGCTGCATTTACACCCACGTAACTGAGAGGAGAATATGGCCCAGCATCTTTTCAAACGATCCAAAGATCAGCTATGGAGGTAACAAGCTAATGATTGAAATTCTGGTTTCACATACACTCATGTAACTCCACTGACCCCAGTGGAGTCACTCCTGATTTGCCCCACTGTACCTCCACTGACCCTAGTGGAGTCACTCCTGATTTCCCCAACTGTAAATAAACAAAAAATATCCGGCCCCACGTGGCTGCTTAGCTACTGCGGTGAGATCTCTTCAGATTTCGTAGATTAAAAAGCAGGCACAGAATCACTGTTTTCCAGAGCGTACACTCCCATTCTCTCTCCTCCACACACACAAATAAATAAATAAATTTACAATTTAAAAAAAAAAGCAAACTATTCTTTCCTTAATGACAGGAATTTACGATAGATCGGTCTGATTTAATGGCTGTATAGTCACTCCGTTGTTAACAAATCTATATTTTCCTATGAAACAGTATGGACTGCCATAAATATCCTCATAGTTATATGAACCTTAGCCAAATCATTCATGCACTGCAGAGGCTGTAATGAGTTACATGATGGCTGTGTCAGAGGGGCTATTTATTATTTATTTCTAATATTAGCTGGATGGCCTGTTTTTAAAAAAAAGAAAAGAAAAAGAGGGAGAGAAAAGCCACAGACCTGTTCATAATTCTTGCCTTGCACAGCGAGTATCACTTTAAAACATACCTGTTCATTGTTAAAGAACTAAATCACATGGATATTGGGTAATACATTGAATTTATTTGCACTTGCAATATATAATCTAATAGGTATAAATTTACAGCTAAATAGAAACACCCCTAGGCTGTTGAGTGGAATTGATGTTATACTGAAATCAGCAGGAAGCGTTAGATATGTTCACTAGCGTGGCAGAGGCAGATTTCCCAGTCACATCTGGAATCATGTGCTATGTTTAACTGGGGAATGCAATTGGCTTGACTGTACTATAAAAGAAGGAGGTATAGATTAGTGTGTAGAGCAAAGGACTGGCCATTTGGACTCCTGAGTTCCTAGCCCATCTTTAGCAGAGAGTCTAGTCTGGTGATTAGAGCAAGGAACTGGGAGTTAGGACTCCTTGGTTCTACTTCCAGCTGTGGGAGAAGAGTATGGTCTAATGTTTAGAGCAGTGGGGGCTGGGAGTCAGGCATCTGGAGGCCTATTCCTGGCTCTGCTCCTGACTCATATGTAACCTTGAATGAGTCACTTGACTTCTTCTAGGCTTCAGCAGTTGCCTAATTAAACATCCTACACAAACTAGCAAATCAGATTAGATGAAAGAAGAACCAGATGGAATAATCATTTCCCAGACTGCCAGCACAGGTTTCCACCCAGAAGAGGGAGCCCGATTGCACTGTAACTACTCTTGTATCAGATTCTGATCTCAGTTCCTGTACATCCAGAGTAACTTCATTGACACCTGCTTTATGCGGATGTGACTGAGAGCAGAGGTGGGTCCGTTGTGTTTAAGTGAGACTGTTTGATCTTTCCTACCTGATATTGAGCAGCAGCCACTTTGCTCCTTGATGGCCACTTGATGGCCACATATAAATTGAACTGCATTGCCCAATGAGCCTCATTATCCACTCCATGCCAGTGTCCTGGATGGCCCTTTATTCCCATCCTGGGAACCTTTGTAGATGATGTGCAGAGAGCAAATTTGCCAGGGAGGAAATGAGCAATGCTCACTTGGCAAGAAAACATCCCCTAACATGCAATTATTTCCAAACATACTATTTATGATCCGTCAAACAACCCCTGCAGAATAAGAGGGGGAGGAAGAAAGTAAGTCATCAGGGAATCGTTCGCAGTTTAAATTGTCCCTAGAAAACAGATGTGTCAGACTAGATTGAGAGGTGGTGTTATATTGGGAAGGGGAGGGACAGACTGCAATAGATAGAGATGGGGAAAAGCTGCCATATAGAAAAACTGAAAAGATGTGTAGGACGTGATCCCATGACCACTGAAGTCTTTAGAAAGTCTCATTGGCTTCAGTGGACGTTGGGTCTGTGCCATAAATAAGTGATTCTTCTATTAAGATACAGTCACACTTTATTAAGGGTATAATGATAAATAGCTTATATGGGGTTAATAGATTAATAGAAGTTTTAATAAATAGTGAATTGATTATTAGAGAATCTAGTAGGTCAATAGATTGCTTATAATCTCTATAACACTTGTGGATGTGCTCATAACCATCCATAAAGTATACTACTCACCACCGCAACATGCTTAGAACATCTATTAAACATGGATTAGCCCTTAATAAACAATTATAAATGTACCTTTAAGATAAAGAGTGACCTAAGACACAGACTCATTGCATCAAATTCATCTGCATTCACTGAAATCAGTGGAATTGTACCGAGATTGAATTTGGTCCATACATAAAAATGCACATTCTCTCGTCACAATCCTAGAGCTGGTTTTTGTGATCCCCAAAAAATAAACAAATCATAATTTCCCATCTTCACTAAGCTTCATCCCTTGGCTTCTAGAAAGTTTTTCTGGGCCCTACATGAGCAGTCTCGAGAGGGGCCCTGTCCATTTGCTTCGGGCTTCTGATCCCACACCAAGGTCTATGGAAAGACTTCAATGGGTGTTGATTCAGGTCATCTGATTCCTGCTTAGTTTTCTTATGAATTACCTGCTGCTTATGTCTGTAAGTGTACCAAGATACAGCAGCTATCTCTTTCAGACTTTGAGCAGTCCTGGCTTATACCAGTCTCCCAATACCTTTACTCAGTTGACTCACTCCAACCTGTTTATCACTCTAAACTGGTCTTTTAATTTTGCAGTTCATGAAGGCCTCCAATGAAAAAGCCAGCCCTTTACACGGGGCTCATTTAATTACCCACATCTCAGTTCCACCTTCCCTTCTCTCTCATTTAATAAGCATCATCAGCACTGAATCATTTTAAAGGAGCCCTCCAACCCACATGCATCCATTAAAGGGGAAAAGAAGTGTTCTAAGAGACGAACAATAACAACTCTGTAATAGGAACTAAAAATATTTTTGCACATGTGGCCAGTTCGTCTTGTGTGGTGATTTTTACAGATTTCATAGGCTGGACCAGGTTGGGCTGGGTCAATACTCAAATAAGGAACCTTTAAGATTCACTGAAGTTGTGCTGGTGAACCAGAAGAGGGAACGGTACTAAGAAGCAGTGTGATCAAATAGACTGACCACTGAATTGGGACTCAGCAGACCTGGGTTTCTTAGTTTCCCCTCCCACTCTTTGTCTGTCTTGTGTGTTTTGACTGTAAGCTCTTTGAGACAGGGACTGTTTCTTGCTAAGTGGATGTCCAGCACCTAGCTCTGAGGGCCCTGATTTCCACTGGGGTCTCAACAATAGAAACAAGGAAACAATGTTTCGACATGTAGTTCAGGGGTTCCATCATGCTGTCTTTCAGATGAAAAGAAAAGTGAGAATTATAACCATCTGTGATCTTTCCAGATACCATGATACCAGATACCATTTTCTGCATTAACGAGTGTTATCCAAAATATACTGGTCATATATTTGGCCAGGAGTTATTTGGCATCTCTAAATTCCCCTCTGTAATTTCATTGAATATGGTATCCTTCAATCCCTGTCCCAAAATGTTGTGAAGTATTATTGTGTGCTGTTAAAGAGGGTGAGTGTTCCAACCCAGATGTGGCTGCACCTAAGCTGTGTATGGAATGATCCCTAAATAGATTTACAAGGTGGTTGAGGTAATATCTTTTCTTTGACCAGCTTTTGCTGGTGAGAGACACAAGCTTTCAAGCCACACAGAGCTCTTCTTCAGGTCTGAGAAAGGTACTCCCAATGAAACCGCAAAATGCAAGGTGGAACAGATTGTTTATCATAAGTAGTGTGACAGAATCAGGTCAGATGGCTACAGGAGAGTAAGAGAAGGCAGATATATTAGCCCCAGGTTAAGTAGGTCCCTTTTCCCTGGGTAAGGTAACAGGGAAGGTTCCAGAACAATCAGGAACCTTCTGGAGACAATTAAGACAGACAGGCTGATTAGAACACCTGCAGCCAATCAAGAAGCTGCTAGAATCAATTAAGGCAGGCTAATCAGGGCACCCTGGGTTTAAAAAGGAGGTCACTTCAGTTTGTGGTGCGCAGGTAAGGAGCTGGGAGCAAGAGGCGCTAGGAGCTGAGAGTGAGAACGCGGACTGTTGGAGGACTGAGGTGTAGAAGCATCATCAGACACCAGGAGGAAGGTCCTATGGTGAGGATAAAGAAGGTGTTGGGAGGAGGCCATGGGGAAGTAGCCCAGGGAGTTGTAGCTGTCGCACAGCTGTTCCAGGAGGCACTCTAAACAGCTGCATTCCACAGGGCCCTGGGCTGGAACCCGGAGTAGAGGGCGGGCCCGGGTTCCCCCCAAACCTCCCAACTCCTGGTCAGACACAGGAGGAATCGACCTGGACTGCGGGTTCATGAAAACGGCCAAACTGAGGGCTGCCGTGAAGCTCCAAGGCGAGCAAATCCGCCAATAAGCGCAAGACCCACCAAGGTAGAGCAGGAACTTTGTCACAGTAGTTAGCACATATTGTAGGAGACCATTCAAAGTAGAGTGGCCCGTTAACACCTCTGCGATCATAGGACAAAAAGAGAGGGTTATGAGGTTACAGATTGTTGTAATAAGCCATAAATCCAGTGTCTCTGTTCAGTCCATGATTTTTAGCGTCTAGCAGAGTAATGAATTTAAGCTCCCAGGCTTGTCTTTTGAAATTGTTATGCAGGTTTCCTTGGAGGATGGGGACTGATAGGTCAGCTATAGAGTGATTGCTTTGTGAAAAGTGTTCACCCACAGGTGATAGGGTTTTTTTCTGTCTTTTATCATTTTCCTGTGTGAGTTCATTTGAAGAGGTTAGCAATTGACCGGTTTCACCCACATACTTGTTTTTGGGGCAATTACTGCACTGGATGAGGCACACCACATGTGTAGGCATGTGCAGGACCCAGGGATCTGGAAAGGTGTATTGTACAGGGTGTTGATCATTGTAGCAGTGAAGATATGTCTGCAGGTTTTACATCTGTTCTGGCAGGGTCTGGTGCCGGTTTGAGTTTGTGTGTCCTGGTCTGCGGGGAGCTGGCTTCTGATGCTGAGCTTGGAGAGACTGGGGGTGGGGGTTGTTTGAAAGCCAGAAGTGGGGGTTCAGGAAAGATTTGTTTCTATCAATTTGTTAAGGACATGATTCTGCATACTTCTACTTGGTGTAAGGTACTTCTCAAAGTAACCAAACGTGGCAAAAATAGGCCCCATATCATTGGTTTAATAGTGTACCTAACAGGGTATGTCTACACTACATTGTAAACCCAGGGCTGTAAGACCCAGGCTTGTGGGCATGCCTACACTGCAGTGAAACACCCGTGGCTGGCCCATGTCAGTTGACTTGGGTTGCAGGGCCATACAACTGCAGTGTCGAAATTCAGACTAAGCTGGAGCTGAGGGTCTGGGACCCTATGATGAGGGAGGGTCCCAGACTGCAATTTTATAGCCTTGTAACCGGAGACCCATGAGCCTGAGTCAGCTGACCAGACAAGCCGCCAGTGTTTTCTTGCAGTGTAGACATACCCTGCGTTTCCAAACCAGTGCTCAAGCATCCACACTACATTGCTTGACCCAGGTCTCTCAGCCATGCTACTGCGTTCATACAGCACTACGCAGACCTCCTGACTCGGGTCTGTGGCTTGAGCTGTGTCCACTCTGCAGAATGATAGGGCTTGGACCTGAGTCACAGTGGGACTGGGTCTCTGACTCACCCACCATCAGCATCCTAGGACCTAGTCCTGGGTTTTTGCTGACCTGAATCAGACAGATTATACGAATATCTCCCCTTGCAGTAAACTGAAAACACAGGGAAATACTGTGAGCTAAATTCTGTTCTCAGTGGGGTAAATCCAGAGTAGCTCCTTTGACTTCAATACAATTAAAACTGCTTTAATCTGGAGTAAGTGAAAGCAAAATTTGGACCATTGACTGCAATGGAGTCACTTTGGATTTACTCGGGTGCAACCAACGGTGGAAGTTTACCCATAACGATTTCACCCAAGACTGAAAAATTTCCTCTTTGCAGTGTCTCTCTATGCCAGAGAAACACTGGAGAAATGCAGCAATCAAGTCACTCATGCGCACTGAAAGATTTCAACCAGGTTTCCTGTGCAAGCATCTCTCTCTCTCTCTCAGACGTTGCATGCCAAGAAGCCCTATTGAGAGGAGATGATTTAGGATGTGTGTTTTAGTTCCATGCAATATTAGGTCCGTTTTATCTCCCTTCAACCCAGGCAAATAATAAAGAGGAGAGTTTGTCGGGGTGACGGCGAGTGAAAAGGTGGCGACTTTGTTAATATCACTTTAAAATAAGACATGCTGTGTGCTTGCCAAGCAAAAAGAAACCTTTGTCCCCCGTCCCCCCCGCCTTATTCCCTCCTTTAACTGCCTCTTTAAAAGAATTTCATACTGACAAAAGGACCGAGATGCACATGGCGTGCGGACACAGCAAGTGCACAACATTAGAGGTTCTGAGAATCTGCAGGGTGCATTAAAACCAAATCAGACTTCGAAGCGGTTACCCTGGCCTCTCTCCCTGACCTCCTCACCCACACTCCATTTGTTTGCTTCAACCACTCATTATATCTTGTCTTGAACTAAGAGCGTACAGGGTTTTTTTATGGAGCGGGGACTGTCTCTTAAACCTGGCTCAGATCCTCGCTGCCAGCAAAGTAGCTCTGTTGAAGTCAATGCCATTGACTTCTTTATTAGCATTACACTGGCCTGTTCCTCAGCTGGAGTAAATTAGCATAGCTCTACTGCAGCAATGGAGTGACACCGGCCATTCGGGCACCTAATCTTGTATCCACCTGTTGTCTCTCATCTTGGAGACCCAGTTTTCCAAACGGCTCAGTGCCCAACTGGTCCCCTTGTGACACGAGGGGACTAGAATTTCAAAAGGCCCCAGCGCTCAGAGTGCACCCAAAAGTGGTGAGCACTTGTGAAAATCTGGCCCTGCATATCTTTAGAACACCAAGTACAATGGGGCTCTGACCTAGCTGAGGCATCTAAGTGCTACTGTAATATTAATAATTTAATATATACACAGAGTCCCAGTAGGAGATCAGGGTGGGGTGGACCAGGTATGGGGAAAGAGGGGGCACACACAGTGCCTGCCATGGAGGGGAATGGAGGGCATGTGGGAGTGCACACAGAGCCACTGGTAGTGGGGGAGAAAAAGAGGGACCCTCGTACGGGAGGAGTGGAGAATGGAGGGGGGCGGGGATTGAGGAGAGTTGCAGGGTCTGCCCGAAATAGAGGGGAAGGGGACCGTGGCATATGGGGAGCTTGTGGGAGCCCTTGGTGTGTGCAATATGCTCAGATGACATAAACTATGAAGAACATAAGAATGGCCACACTAGGTCAGACCAATGGTCCATCTAGCCCAGTATCCTGTCTGCCGACAGTGGCCAGTGCCAGATGCCTCAGAGGGAATGAACAGAACAGGGTAATTTATCGAGTGAGCCGCCTCCTGTCATCCAGTCCTAGCTACCCCCTCGTAATACTACTACCTTTGGATACTTCCCCATCTGCCTCCTTTTTATCTATAATTCAAGCATTGGGGTGTCAGCTTTGAATTCCCCCTGAGTCTTTGGGATCCAATAGGTAGCTTTCTTTAGAATTGAAATAAGGCTTGGGATTTGACCTATGACCCAGTTGTCACATGGTATTATTGATCTCCTTAAAGGGAATATGCAGGCACACAGATCTGCCACTTGTTGGGCAGATTTACTGGAGCATTCTTAATTTACCAGGATAAACTCTGTTAGGAGGCATTAATTTCTAAAATGTAGCTGATTCACAGTGGCTAGACTTGCTCCTCAGCTGAGGATGCCACTAGCTGAGAATTATTCAAATATTGATCTGGACATTTCTAATTAACTGCATCCATAAATTGTTATGCATATGCACAAAAATTGATTTTCATAGGCCTGATAATTAGATTTAACACCTATGGTAACTTATATTTATGTGTTTAATTATCAGAGTCATTGTAATTGAATTGTAATGAACTTTATTGGCTCAAGAACTAGCCACCATATTTGGCACTCATTGACTTTTCTATTTGCTGGTGAATTAATTGGCTAATCAGAACCATTTCTCCATACTGATGATGATGGTTATTAATAATTATATTCATTTATTTTATTGCATTTTCATTATAGTAGCACATAGAAGCCATGGCCTCATTCTGTTAGGCACTGTACAGATACTGAACAGATGGATCCTGCCCCAGATTGCTTATAATGTAAGTTAAAGATGAGAGACAACAGGTGGATGCAAGATAAGGAGAACAGAGGAAATAGTATATTCAAGTTATGCCTAAGACCCCATCATGCTAGGCATTGTATATCCTGAGAGGCACTTCCTGGCCCAAAGTGTTTACCATCTCAATAGACAAGACAGATAAAGGATGGGCAAAAAGGAAGTATTATCATCACATTTTACAGAGAAATCAAGTGACTTACTTAAAGTCACACTGTGATTCTGTGGCAGAGCCAGGAATTGAGCCCAGATCTGCTCAGTCCCGGTCCAGGGTTAGAACATCTCAATATTACTGAGGCGTGAGCCAGCAAAGAATAAAATCAAAGATGCTCCCCATCTCCAGACCTTTGCAATCTCTAATACCTAACATCTGTGCAGAGAGCCTGAGTTGACTGTGATTACAGTGAAAAGTCAAATGAGTGCTGACCCTCCCATCCCAGCTGTTCTTTTGCTCATTTGAATGTAAACCGCACATATTCAGTGCTTCACAATAATCTCTCTCAGATGCTATGAATTTTCAAAGGGCCCAAGTGAGTTAGAAGCATAAGTTGCATTGACTCTAAATCACTTTGGCACTCTGGACAATTTTACTGTTGGGAAAAATTCTCCATGTTGAAAGCTAGAAGTAGCTATCAGTATCATACACTCATAGGCTTAAGGCCAGAAGGGACCATCATGATCATCTAGTCTGACCTCCTGCACATTACAGGGCACAGAACCTCACCCACCCACTCCTGTAATAAGCTTATAACCTGTGGCTGAATTACTGAAGTCCTCAAATCTTGATTTAAAGACTTCAAGTTACAGAGAATCCACCAGTTACTTCAGAAGAAGGCAAAACCAAATCAAACCAAACCCAGGATCTCTGCCAATCTGACCTGGGAAAAATTCCTTCCTGTGACCAAATATGGCGATCAGTTAAACCCTGCACATGTGGACAAGACCCACCAGCCAGACACCTGGGAAAGAATTCTCTGTAGTATCCCAGAGCCCTCCCAATATAGTGTTCCGTCTCCAGCTGATGGAGATATTTGCTACTAGC
This sequence comes from Natator depressus, assembly GCF_965152275.1. Taxonomy (NCBI): domain Eukaryota; kingdom Metazoa; phylum Chordata; order Testudines; family Cheloniidae; genus Natator; species Natator depressus. The sequence continues at coordinate 4,552,988 of NC_134259.1, forward strand.
TGTCACGGATGGGCCATATGCCATTGCAAAAAAACAACGAGGAGTCCGGAGGAGTCTTAAAGACTAACAGATTTATTTGGGCATAAGCTCTGAAGAAGTGGGGTTTTTCACCCATGAAAGCTTACGCCCAAATAAATCTGTTGGTCTTTAAGATGCCACCGGATTCCTCGTTGTTTTTGTGGATACAGACTAACACCCCTCTGATACTTGATGCCATTGCAGGCAACCTCATCATACCATCCCCTCCAGAAGTTTACCAAGCTCAGTATTGAAACAAGTTAGATTTTTTTTTTGCCCCCTTTACTCCCCTTGGAAAGCTCCCATGCCCTGACCCCGCTCCCAGCAGGAGCACTGAGCAGCAGGGCAGAGGAAACCCCCATGCCCCGACCCTGCTCTCCAACAGGTGCACCGGAGAGGGTGGAATAGGTGGTGAGGGGCCCCCACTTCCTCTGGCCCAGGGCCCCACAAACCCCTAATCCGCCTCTGCTCTTAGAAGTGTATCACAAAATCTCACCCATCTTCTCACCATGCATGTCCGGGGACTTGGAGATGGGGACAAGAGTTACCAAACTGCCAGCTTCCAAAGGGAGTGCATATAAGCTTTGCCCAAGCCTTGTTTTAACATCTTGGCTCTCTTTTCCCCCACCTTCCTTTATTTTGACCACAATGACTGTGCTGTAGCAGAGTATTATAGAGCATTCACTTGCAATTTGGTGCCAGGACCACTGGGAAATTGCTGACAATTTGGATGAAAATGCTTGGAAAATTGCAGTGTTTTAGGCCCATTTTGTGTGTGTGTGCAGAAATTGCAGAGGAAGCACAGGAAGGGGCCAGTGACTGGAAATCCGTTGTTATTTTTCCCTTGCAGCCCTTATGTATTTGTAAACAAATGTGTAAATCAAGCAAAAGAAATGGCCCTTTAAGGAAACAGGGAAAGAATAAAAGTATCAGAGCAAAGGGAAATGAAACTGAGAGCGCAGGGCAGGACTGTCTCTGCTCTTCCCTTCTCTCAGGGTAAAATTTGTCCTAGTGCAGAGGGGCTTAAGATAGGATTTAAGTAGTGCATAGACTTTGTTCTGCCTCTCCACACTGGGTGAATTTCACCCTAGGGAAAGGTCAAGGCTCAGATAAAGCATGTGTAACCCACCAGTTAGTGCACTTTAAGTGTCCCTTCTGTGTCTGATCCACAGAGGTCCTGATTTTGTTGTAGCTAGTGCGGCTTTTTAGCTCAAGCGGTAGAAGCCCATGCTTGTTTGGTTCTGAAGGTTCCTGGGTTCAGTTCCCAGGGTTGGATGGCACTCAGACTGTGAGTGGATTGATACCAAATCTATGGTATCAATACCAAATCAATGGTATCAATGGTCCCAAATCAAAACATTTTGGAATTTGTATTTCATGGGAAATTTAGGAGTATCTGCTTTTTTTCTCACTTTGAATGGGTTTTTCCCCCTGAAATGGGGGAATTTCCTATAGAATGGAAATTCTGGTTCTTGATGAGCCCTACTAGTGATTTTCAGTAGGAGACCCCTTACCGTGCCCTGGTTTTCAGAAAGCACTGAGCACTTACTGTCTGGAAATTGGGCCCCTTCAAGGTGTCTCAAGATAACCCTCCCGAAAAATGGACACACCCGAAATCATTAGTCACTATTTAAAATTTAGGCCACTATAATAACTTATACCTTCTTCTGTTCATTTGCTCCTTAAACTTTCCTACTAATTGTAAAGTTATTTATGTGCAAGGGCAGTTACAAGTGAATGGGGAAGTCTTTATTTTGTAAGTTTAAGTGAGACGCCCATCATGGGCCTTTATGAACAATAGGATGTTTATAAATAATGGGCTTGTGTTACCCTGGGCCCATTGATCACTCTTCATGGACACCGGAGCAAAGAGCACCATGGTGCAATAAACCAGCTACCAGCAATGTCTACTGATCTGTAAAAGCCTCTTGAAACAGAGTGACTTTTCTGTCTGGCCTTGACAGATTTATTTCTCCTGCTGTGACAACACAGACAAACTTTCATTGGGGAGGGAGGAAAGTGGCTGTTAGTGGCTTTTGCGCCTCCTCCATCCCCATCCCAACTAGCAGCCTCTCTGCTTGGATTTCAAACAGAACAGTGTTTGGCACTTGTCAGATCCACTGAGAGAAGCAATGTATTCCCAGGAATGTGACCACGTCAGACCTGGTTTATCAATGTCTAGGCTGTAAAACCCATTCGCTCTGGATGGCAGTTGATACAAGGAGCTGGAGGACAAGCGCAGACAAATGGCTGAGTTATGTGATGTTATGTGATGTTTTCTGAGCTTCTTCAAGGTTCAGAGATGAGGCAGCACCAGGGTAACCCAAGAGGGAACTGCAGCTCCTTACCCTTGACACCCTATCAGAACAAGGTAACCCCTTGATTTCAGCTGAGTGGGTATATTTTGCATGACAGCGACAAACCTTGATAGGGAAAATCTTATATCACTGAAAAAGTGAGATGCAAAACGGGAGCTGCTTTCATGCAGGAGGAGTGTGGTCTAATGGTTATTGCAGGACATAGCTGTCAGGACTTCTAGGTGCCATTCCCAGATCTACTACAGACTCACTGCATGACTTTGGGCAACTCAGTTAAGTTCTCTGTGCCTCAGTGATCCACAGATAAAGTACTCCTGCCTCTTGGTAGGGGGTTACACTAGATGACCCTTGCGGTTCCTTCTAACCCCATGGTTCTGATTCTATGATTCTAATACCTACCTTCTCCACAAGGCTGTTTGAAGCTTAATTAACTGGGGCCCAGGAACCAGACACAACGGCAGGCCTTGCACTCAGAGCATGCAGCGGTTGCTCAGAACTTGTGACACTGCTGTCTCAAACCTTACCAAAGGGGGCGGGGGGTATGGAGATGGTGAGGTACCGAAGGGAGTGGGCCATTCACCTTGTGAAAGTGGATTGGCAGCTTTGGAAGGGACTCTTTGAAATGGAACTTGCCCACTTGGGTTTGTCTGGAGCAGTCCGTTTCAGAGTATTTCATGCTGGAATACTCCAATGCACCTTCTGGAATGTGTTGTGCTTCCTGGAATCCCTTCTGAAGTACTTCCATGCATCTAAAGTCCCATGTGGAGCACTTCAGTTGCTGAAGTACCTTCAGGAGTGCTTCACTCTAAAGTACTTGCATCTGGAGTACTTCAATGCATCTGAAATACATTTAGGATTATTTCAGTCAAGACAGATGAATTGGCAGAGCTGGGAGTGGGGAGCCCACAAATGGAATATCAAAGGTTGCTGCAGGTCAGGATGGAAGGACACTGACAGAGCTGTGTGTTGGGTGGGACTGGAGTAACAGGGTGAAGATTGTAGAGCCTGACTGAGGGGCATCAGCCCAGTAGTGTGCTGGGAACTTGGGAGCAGAATTGCAGGAAGTGCTGCAGGTCAGGCTCAAGGGACATTGGCGGAGGCGGCATATGTGGAGGCTCAGGACTGGAATAGAGGGGAGACTGGACTGAGGTTCTCTGGCTGGCTGTGCTTTGGGTTCTGAGCTTTAACGAGAGCTGACACCAGCAAAAAACAGATAGCAATATAATTACACTTGTAAGGAAACAATGACTTGAGTAATGCCAAGTCCTCAATGCCTGAGCGTTCTTGCTTCTGTGGGTTTAACCCCATGGGGTGTGGACCAAACCATGATGGAACAGGTACTGGGGGTGGGGGAACACCCTAAATTCTGCAGTCAATTGAACATAGGGTGACCAGACAGCAAGTGTGAAAAATCAGGATGGGGGTGGGGGGTAATAGGAGCCTATATATGAAAAAGACTCCCAAATCAGGACTGTCCCTATAAAATCGGGACATCTGGTCACCTAATTGAACATGAGCTCACAGTGTGATACTGTGGCCAAAAGAGCTAATGTGATCCTGGGATGCATAAATAGGGTAAGAGAAGGAGCAGAGAGGTTATTTTACCTTTGTATTTGGCACTGGTGCGACTGCTGCGGGAATCCTGTGTTCTGTTCTGGTGCCCATTATTCAAGAAGGATAAATTTGAGAGGGTTCAGAGAAGAGCCATGAGAATGATTAAAGGATTAGAAAACTTGTCTTATTGGACAAGGAGCTCAATCTATTTAACTTAACAAAGAGAAGGTTAAAGGGTGACTTGATCACAGTCTGTAAGTTTCCACATTGTCAAGGTTCCTCCCCCACTCTGAACTCTAGGGTACAGATGTGGGGACCTGCATGAAAACCTCCTAAGCTTACTTTTACCAGCTTAGGTTAAAACTTCCCCAAGGTACAAATTAATTTTATCCTTTGTCCTTGGAATATCCACTGCCACCACCAAACTCTAACTGGGTTTACTCGGAAACACAGTTTGGACACGTCTTTCCCCCCAAAATCCTCCCAACCTTTGCACTCCACTTCCTGGGAAAGGTTTGGTAAAAATCCTCACCAATTTGCATAGGTGACCACAGACCCAAACCCTTGGATCTGAGAACAATGAAAAAGCATTCAGTTTTCTTACAAGAAGACTTTTAATAGAAATAGAAGTAGATAGAAGTAAAGGAATCACCCCTGTAAAATCAGGATGGTAGATACCTTACAGGGTAATTAGATTCAAAACATAGGGAATCCCTCTAGGCAAAACCTTAAGTTACAAAAAAGACACATAGACAGAAATAGTCATTCTATTCAGCACAATTCTTTTCTCAGCCATTTAAAGAAATCATAATCTAACGCATACCTAGCTAGATTACTTACTAAAAGTTCTAAGACTCCATTCCTGTTCTATCCCCGGCAAAAGCAGCATACCAACAACACAGACCCTTTGTTTCTCTCCCTCCTCCCAGCTTTTGAAAGTATCTTGTCTCCTCATTGGTCATTTTGGTCAGGTGCCAGCGAGGTTACCTTTAGCTTCTTAACCCTTTACAGGTGAGAGGATTTTTCCTCTGGCCAGGAGGGATTTTAAAGGGGTTTACCCTTCCCTTTATATTTATGACACACATGAAGAATAAATATTTAATAATGGGCTGTTCGATCTAGCAGAGACAGGTCTAATGTGATCCAGTGGCTGGAAGTTGAAGCTAGACAAATGCAGACAGGAAATAAGGCGTACATTTTTAACAGAGAGAGTAATTAACCATTGGAGCAATTTACCAATTGCTGTGGTGGATTCTGTATCACTGATCATTTTAAAAACAAGACTGGATGTTTTTCTAAAAATGAGGCTTTCAGAATTATTTGGGGGAATTTCTATGGCCTATGTTAGACAGGAGATCAGACTAGATCTAAGTGGTCCCTTCTGACCTTGAAACTCATGGCTCTATGAATCCAACTGACTCTTTCATTGTATTCTCTTTGCAGTGGCAGCAGTAACAAACATCCATTGGGCTTAGGCATTAATGACAGTCTGGCGACTGGCAGCAGCTCATGGGCTCTCCATCCTGCCCTCAAGCTGATTTGCTGTCTCTCGTTCATTAGCATAATGGCTGTGCTAATTGTCCTGTGTGAGGCTATAATGACCAGGCTGCGGGAAGATGAAAAGGCTGCTGGGAATAGATGGGGATATCAGCTTGCTTTTTAATGAGGGAAACTGCTGCCTAGGGGTCACTGTTGCTTCTCTTTTCCCACTCCCTATGCAAAGGAGATTAAACGAAGGACCTCAGTTCTACTGGCCTAGCCAAAAAGGGACATGACTGGATGGCAGAGCCACAGCCGCATTGCATTGCACTCCTCTCTTCTAAAAACAAACACACATCAAACAGACTTAATTTCCTTGTCCAGCAGCCTCTGTATCAGAAAATCGTCTCTCCTGTTAATGTGTTGCTATTATTACAGTGACACCTACCGAGATTGGGGCCCCATTGTGGTAGGCCCTGCGCACACACGTAGCGAGGGATAACCCCAGCCCCGGAGAGCTTGCTGTCCAAAGAGACAAAGGCACAGAGGAACGTGGAGCCAGATTTTCCAGCGCAGAGCAGCTCCTATTGCAATGTTATTGGCCTGCTGAGCTCTTTTGAAAACCTGGACCCAGGTGACTTGCACAAGGTCCCACAGGTGGTGGGTGGCTGAAGTCGGAATTAATTTTAGTGACATTACACCAACCTAAAACTGGAGTGGAGAATCAGCCTTAGCTTTAGCTTTCTCACCTGGACAATGGCTGGGTCACGTGCCCCCCCACGATTTGCTGCTTGTTGTGTACTGAGCATGCTCACATGGATGGAGCATGCTCAGTAACACTGCTGAAGCAAGCTGCCCTTACTCTGCCCCTCCTCCCCCAACTATTGGCAGGCACGGGTCACCTCTGGCTGATGTTTATGGGGGTTTAGAGTTACTCATCCATTCTGATTGAAGTGTTGAGTAGAGCTGGGTGAAATATTGTAAGTGAAAATTTTGTCAGCAAAAAGTACAGATGCAATGACACCGAAGCATGTTGTGAATTCATGTCAATTTCACCATTTGTTTGGGAGGGGAAAAAAACACCCCAAAACAAAAAATACCCTCCAAAATCCCAAAATGTTTCATTATGACATTTTCAAAATGAAACATTTCAATTTTTCGATTTGAAACCGTTTTTTCTTTAGTTTTTCCTTTAATTTTCTTTCTTTTAAAAAAATGTTTTTAAACACTCAAAATTGAAATGAAATATTTTCTTTTGGGTTGAATGAAATTATTTCTTTTACTTTTGTGATTTCCCGAACATTTTTGAAAAATCATTTTCTCTTCTCAAAGCAATTTTTTCTTTGATTTTTTAGGAATTGCCATCAGAGTGAAAAATCCAGTATTCACCCCCAGTGCCAGTGCTGAGTATATAGTGCTCTCAGCGGTGATGCATTGCTTGTTCCCATCTGTCCATGCTCTCATGCAAACACCATGGTTCTGCTAACTCATTCCTAAACTTGTTTTCCTTTCTTTCTGTTTTCCACTCCCTCTCTTCTCATTTCCAAAACCGGAACTCCCCGGAGGTCCCTTGTAGCACAAGGCAGTTTACATTCAATCTAGAAACCTTGTTAAAGACCTGGAGGGGAGGGAAGATAAAATCAAACTGTTGATCAAATTAGACGAATTCTCGAAGCCTGGCTTACACGTACAGAATGAGATGCTAATTAATGAACAGCAAAAGCAGCCAGGCTCCAATTTGCATAAATATGCATTGTCAAACTGTTAGGTAAACAAAGCCCAGTAATGGCAGTGCAAGATGGATTCATTACACAAGAGACCCCAGCAAGGCTGTTCAGAGGGGATTACAGCCTCTGCAATTTTATTTATTTATTTATTTTCCTTTTTAATTTCTCTCTCTCCGGTTAGAATTCAATTTGACATCTATAATCAGCTGCAGACAGAACCCCCTGATGTGAAACCTAGACACGAATAATAATAAACGGAACCTTTTCCTTTTTTTCTTTCTTCTTTCTTTGTATAGAAATATTATTGTGTGTGTGTGTGTGTGTGTATATATATATATATATATATATATATACACATATATATATATAAAAAAATCTTTGGTCTGCACATAAAGAAATGGGATTTTAATATGTACATGTAAAAATGCATATGATGGATGCTTTATAATCCTTTCTAATTACAGCTAATTGGGGCCCTTGATCATGCTGAATGCTGAGAACTGGCCCAAGAAGGTCAGCCCATTCCAATGCACAGAGGATAATTAGATACACTGGAGTTGATGGGCAACGTGGGAGTTTCCTTTTTCATTCCCCTTCGATGAATGGAAATGCTCAGAATAAGAACACAGACACAGTTCAGCTTGATCGTTTCACCTCTGAATCATTGGGGTGTTTGTCGTCTGGGATTCGTTCTTCATCAGGAATTAGCAGAGTCAGCCGTTGCATTGCTCCGTTGCTGTAGGCTCAACGTGTGTTTTGTTTGGCAGCTGTAGTTTTAATTTGGTGGGTTGGATGAGATTTGTTTTCTGATCCTCTGGGAGGAAAGATGTGTAATGAATTGCAGTGCGTATGTGCGCACTCCATTGCCTTCTACTGGCTGGAACCAGAACTTCTGATGGGTAGATCTATGCAGTTAAGAGCAAAATGGAACTTTTGTTTCAGCTCAAGTGGTAGGAGCCTGCGTGTTTGGAGCCAGAGTATCTGAGTTCTTTCCCTGAGCTTGCGGTGATGTTCCAAGGGTGCGCAGTATAGTATCAACTGAAATTCCAAGATGTCCTCACCTTTGCTGTAGGTGGTATGTCAATGTGCTCTCGATGGCTAAGTTTAGTTGGTTTGGTTCTTTGCATTTTGGCTGCTGGTGTTGACTTGGCAATTTTGCATTGGGTTTCTTCCATTAAAAGGAAGTTCTTCTTCACACAGCACACAGTCAACTTGTGGAACTCCTTGCCTGAGGAGGTTGAGAAGGCTAGGACTATAACAGGGTTTAAAAGAGAACTAGATAAATTCATGGAGGTTAAGTCCATTAATGGCTATTAGCCAGGATGGGTAAGGAATGGTGTCCCTAGCCTCTGTTTGTCAGAGGGTGGAGATGGATGGCAGGAGAGAGATCACTTGATCATTACCTGCTAGGTTCACTCCCTCTGGGGCACTTGGCATTGGCCACTGTTTGCACACAGAATACTGGGATGGATGGACCTTTGGTCTGACCCAGTATGGCCGTTCTTATGTTCTTAATGACTTTAGATCACTAATTTGGGTTTCTTCTGGTAGATTCAGCCTGGTAGATCAACTGTATCTCTCTTAGGGTTTATACTGCTGTCTTCTGCTTTGAGCAGGAGGTTGGACTAGATGACCTCCTGGGGTCTCTTTGTGTTCCGTGAACATCTTACCATCCGGGAACCATGAGATTTCTCCTAGAACAGTGGCTCTCAAAGCCGGTCCACCGCTTGTTCAGGTAAAGCCCCGGCGGGTCGGACTGATTTGTTTACCTGCTGTGTCCACAGGTTCAGCCGATCGTGGCTCCCGCTGGCCACGGTTCACTGCTCCAGGCCAATGGGGGCTGCAGGAAGGGTGGCCAGTACGTCCCTTGGCCTGCGCCGCTTCCCGCAGCCCCCATTAGCCAGGCACAGCAAACCGCGGCCAGTGGGAGCTGCGATCGGCCGAACCTGCGGATGCGGCAGGTAAACAAACCGGCCCGGCCCGCCAGGGGCTTTCCCTGAACAAGCAGCGGACCGGCTTTGAGAACCACTGCCCTAGAATGTTCAGTGCCCATAGAATACCCAATGCCAACCAACGTGACTAGAGGTCAAAGGGGTTTAAATTCCTACAGCACTTCCCCAACCCTTTACTGGAGTCTATGTCTATACAGAAAAACTAAAGTCTAATGTGACGACACTTCTCTTTTGATTTGATGCAATGCTTATATGGGGAAGGCTGCCGGAGGTATTCCTGGAAATCCTAAAAATACAGACTGAAGCAGAGAAGGCAAAGCCAACGTGCTTTACGTTTTCTTGTAAACTATGTAATCACACTGGTGTATCATGTGCATTAATCCCAACCCCCTAAAGTTCCCGGTGGGGTAATTTTTTAGTGTGTGGTGGAATGATCTGAAATGACATTTCCTTGGGCTACCAGGGGAGAGGAAAACCTGCTGAGAAGGAAGATGTCCGCAGAAATGGCCCTTTCCCGCTAGCTATAGCACATTTTTACTTCTTTCCGCCCAGCTCACAGCTTCACCATTTTCTGACTGGAACCAAAGGGGCAGGAGCTGATTTTTTCCAACAGCATTGCCTGGTTTCCCAGAGTTTATGGAGACTTCTCCCAGAAGCCCAGCTGCCTTTCACAAGTGAACTGGAAGGAAGTAGCGTCCTGGTGCTCAGAGTCAGAGCAGCAAAGCTTGGCTTTCTTGAGACAATGCAAGTCCACTCTACACTGTTAACGTGGTGCAAACTGTCCATTGCCCCCGATTTCCAGAGTACTAAGCCACCCGCAGCATGCACACGCGCGCACTCTAATTTGTACTCCATTAAACGGGCTACTGTGAGTGTTCACCATTGTCCTTTCCTGCATGGAATCAGAACTGCCCAACTGTATATCACAGGCACTCTGTTCTAGGAGAGGCAGCGTGGTCTAGTGGGCAGGACAGTGGCTTGATAATCAGGAGCTGAAGGTTCTAGTTCCAGCTTTGCCTCCAATGTGCTATGTAACCTTGGGCAGATCAATTCCTCTCTCTGCGCGTCTGCTTTTCCTCCCACCCTTTGTCTATTTAGACTGTAAGCTCTTTGGGGCAGGATCTGTCTCTCACCATGTGTCTAGCACAAGGGGGCCCTGATCTTAACTGGGAGCTGTAAGAGCTACTGTGATGCAAATACAATAGGATCTACACTTGAAACACCTAATGGAGATTATCCCATCTAAGGGGTACTTAGATGGATGGGCAGATAGAATTGAAAGGTTTTGGTTGGCTGATTATTCACTCTTAGTAAATTTTCTTTGCTGTTCCAGGACAGTCGATTATACCACATCAGCTCATTTTTAGTTGGATATCATCATTTTCCCGTTGGTAAAAAAAACCCAGAGGAAATGAATGGAAACTCATCAGAATAAGGAAGACATAACATACATTAAAAATAATAACAATTTTTAAAAAAAATATAAGCAAAAATAAAAAATCACCCCCTTAGAATGTAAATGTCTCCAGACAAACCACAGTAGCAACGAAGGTGTTTCTTCCCCCTCTCAGTCACCCCATTGCAGAGGGGCCTATGCACCATTTCAATCCCGCTTAATCCCTGTGTTGAGGATTTACGTGGTGCGTGCCTAAAACTTTGGGCTGCCCCTGTGCACAGGAGCAGATTTCACCCCGATGCAGTTTGTTCAATGAAACAGTGACTGTACTTTTCGGATTAAACATTGAACCAAATCCTGATTTCAGTGTATCTCAGACGTGCCATGCAGAGAGAGACTCATATGTGGAGCTTTCCATTTAGGAAAGGATGGCCGTTTTCCATTTGAGAATTAGTGCGAGTTGTGCTGGCAGGTGGAGAACAATATATTCCAGTACGTGCTGCAGTGAATAGTTTATGATATCAGTTACCAAGGCTGGGCTCTGAGTAGCTGCGATACCTCCGTTATGGGCAGAATTTTGAAGGTCAAAATAATAAGTGTTTGCATTGGGGGTGGGGGGACATGGAAATCTCTAAAGTCCACCAGGATATATTATTCTATGCCGTCTCTGCTCTGCTCACCTTCTTGGCTTGTGTAATAAGCTTCAGCACAGAATGTAAAATAAATTTAAAAAAAGCTGACGATGGAAAATAATTGTTAAAGGTTCCTCGTCAAGCAAAGGAGATAGCAAAGAAAGTTACATTTTCATCCTTAACCTGCACTGTTACACCTAGGTATAGGCAGCATTTAGGCCCGTATTCAGTAAAACACTAAAGAGTATGTTTAATTTTCACCCTGTGAATGCAAAGCCCCATTGACTTCAATGGACCTCTCAAGTGTTTACATGCTTTGCTGAATCAGAGCCTTACTGAGGTTATTTTAGGTGAGGTGGTTAAGACTTAGATCTTCTAATGCTCTTCCCCTCCCCATCCTGCCCACAGATCTCAAAACACTTTCTGCTTGAAGGTCAGTATTGCTGCCTAGGCCCCGCATCCTCAAATATGTGAGGACCATGAGGCATGTCCCTGTGACATACCCCTTCCTTGAAACTGTGCTCCTCAGCCATTATCCTAAGCACTGAGCATTAGCTCCCTGGGGCCAGTTCACTCAAATGACCTCAACAGGCAATGCTAATGGCCCCAGTCTCTTCCTGCTCACTACTCCCCCCTTCCCAACAATACAACATAGCTAGAGAGCAGGGCACCAAAATGCAGATGTCACATGCCACAAAATAGTTTCTCATTTGAATCTGTCAGATGAGAGTCTTAGGAGATGGCAACTCAGACTATCACATAGCCTACTTTCCTTCAACCTCTCAGAAGCCAGGATAACATCCATCCATCCAGAGGAGTTACTCCAGATTCGCATTGGTGTAGCTGAGAGCAGACTCTGGAGGCTGACTGCAAAGTGCTTTAAGATCCCTTGTCACCAGAATTATGTGAGGTTACCAAGGTTGAGCTCTGAGTAGCCCAATAGGCTCTGAGTAGCCTCACATTTCAATGGGCTTCAGCCAGGTCTGGAGTGAATCTGACCCATGTTAGCCGTGGAGGAGCAGTATTCTTCCTCCCTCGATTTGCCATCCTCCTCATTGTCCCCTGGAAGCAGTTTTCTCTGAAGACACTGCAGTTAGCAGTTGGAAGGATAGAAAAAGGATTAGCAGAAGACAAAGGATCAGTAATCAAGGGGAATTGGCCTGGGAGGGGGAGGAAGGGAGAGTTTGCTGCTTGCAGTCTCCTCTGTAAGAAAATCCTCTCATGAGCTATTTGAAAGGATAAAAACTCCTGCTCATGTTGACCCTGTCCCTCTGATTGGTGTGACATCAAGCACTCATGAAAGGGACCGTGGGTGTCTGCATTGTCAGAGCAGGAGCTTAGGGAACAGGAGCAGAGCAATTCACCGCTCAATAGAGACTGTAGGAGGTAGTGAAAAACAAAACAGGCAGATTGAGTTAAGTGAACAGCAGGGAACTGTTGGAAGAGGTGTGGGTCAAAGGGAATGGGAGTAATCAGAGGGTCATTTGGTACCGTGTCTCCTGGTATTATAATGCCAGTGAGTGGGAGTGTAAATATGCAGGGGTGTACGCATAGAGCATGTATGCATGAACGTGTGGGTGTATATAGTCGTATGGACATGAGCAGCGGGGGGTTGTTGTGTAAAACCCCAAGACAGATAGATAGATTATGTCTGTGGATGAGTGCTGTCTGTCTGTATCAGGGGCAGATAAATAGTTGTGAATTTGTGAATAGTCTGTTTGGTGTGAGTGAAGGATGTGAAGTGTATCAGTGAAGATTGTGCATGCATGTGTGAGTACTGTACTGTATGGTCTCTGTTTGTGTGATTTTCCCAATGAGAGAGCTTTAAGAGCTGGCTGAGGGCAGCACACTCAGAACCACCGGGCACAACACAAACTATCTTGGATCTCCTAACATTTGATATCTAGGGGCAGGAAAGAGATCTCCAATCCTGGGCTGATATCCTGACATGACTGAACTGGAATTAGAGTTCTGCTTGTTAATAACTTGTAGATTTTTATGGAAGGTCTAACCATATTTTTTATGACTTATTGAATCTGTTTTATAGAAGCCCAAAGTATCATCTGGGAAATACCAGTGTTTTGTTTTCCAAGGAAGACCAAATGAGATTAGGCTGGTCTTTCAAAGAGCTCCATCAGGAACTGAAAGAGGCAGCCCTGAGGTTGAGATAATGTGACCTGCATGCTGTAGCTTTTCCGTCTATTCTAGCATCTTGCTCACAATGTCCATGTGATTGTGTGCATTTCTTTATTCCAAAGAGAAAGTTTTGATGCTCTTTTTTTATATGCATAGAAATCAGTGTCAGAAGCCCTCACACTTGTGGGAAACCCTGCAGGAACAAACTAATGTGAAGAGCACAGGGAACTTGAAGATACTTGCAATAATAGGTTATTGTATGCATGCACTGATACTCAGCGACCATGGAATTTCGGCAATTTGGTAAAAACATAGATAGGTAGATATGTGTGTATATATGGAGAAAGAAAGAAAGATGGATAGATTTTGGTAAAGCAACAGATTTTCAGTCTGGATCCCAAAGGGTTAATATAACCAAGACTGTGAGAGGGAAAAGATATGAAATATCCATAATATTAAAACTGATGACGCACACCTTTGCCTTGTTCCTTTAAGGATTTTAGAAGCAATGTGGAAAAGGAGGTTACTGATGCACTGGCTCTTCATCTTCCCTAATCCTCTTTTCGTTCCACTGGCAAAGGTTTGCAAAAGATGCAAATGAGAGTTTTCCTGTATTGCAGTGGGTAGGATCAGAGAGTGAACCACCCCCAGGTTTTAGCAGTTCTAACACACTTTGCAAGGTAATGCTTAAATATTTATTTAAAAATGAAAGTGCAGGGAGGAGAAGAAGAGAGGGGGACATAAAAATTAAAACTTTAATTATCTCACAATTCATATTTAATGCCAGTCATCATTACTTCCGGATAATGGATTTACTGTAATAAGCGCTGTCCTTCAGCTCTCTGTGGGCCCGTCCTTGGGTTTGAAAGTCTGGGAGGAGATCAGGGTCTTCATTTTTAGATGACACCCCCAGTGCTTAGAGACTGCATTGGTGGGCAGTGCGGAGAAATCTTAAATAGTTGTTAGACAGACAGCCATTCACAAGCTCCAGAGGAAGTCTCGTGCCTTCTACTCTCTCTAGGTCCATTGGAGTTCTAGCTTTTTCTGGTAGTGGTTTCCCTCATCCCTAATGTGGAACAGAGGGAGGTTACATGATGAGGAAGAGGAGAAGTCGCAGTGAAAATGCTGCAAAAATCCATGTTGAACAATTGCTCAGGTTGTGCTGGGGTCCAAGAGCTGCCCATGTAAAGCAACCCCTTTTCCTCCCCCCAGGAGGCCAAGGAAAAATTCTTATGAGGCCCCAGAATGCTGATGGCTGCCACTTGAGTTTACATTTCAGTTTTCCCAGGATACCCCCAGGGTCTCATCAGCTTCCTTTGAACCCAAAGATCTGCTGAGCAAAATCACAGCTCTGTAAACTCCAGGAAGGTGCAGTGCAATAGATATTAAATATTAATGTACTGAGAACATTAGGAAAATCCATCGGAACTTAAGTGACTTTGAATGCGAAACGCTGATTAACTGCTGGAAGGGGATTACCGGGAGGTAAATGGGAAGTTACATGGGGAATCGCCTAATATGGATTGATCAGGAGCTCCCTTTAGACCAGAGAGGGCTTATTAGACACAGTACCTGATGCTGCTATTCAAAAGCTATGGTTAGTCAAGCTCCTTTGCCTCGCCTTTCTAACAGCTTATTAGAAGCCCCTGGGTAGCGGAATATCTCCAAATAGGATGAAGCTGTATTTACTAATTCGTGAGGATTAGCAGAAATAGCATTATTAAGATCCCTATCAGAGGCTGTTGCAAGGTATGAGGCTGCTCTGTAGTATCTCCATGTTGGTGAAGTTACAAGAAGCGGGAAGGCAGAAGTTTGACGTACCAATAAAGTGAGTCCAGTTACTCTGACTTACCCCTGCCTGCCATGCCCTGAAACCCATGGAGGCTTGGGAAAGACATTGTAGCAGAAGATCATCTGATCTTTTTCAGGTGCTCAGAAATACTCATACCCACCAGTGGGCTTTAGGAGATGGTGTTTCCAATAGCCATGTAACTTTTAGTAAAATAGAGACCAAAGGTGTGGGAGTAACAGCCTCATAGGGGAAGGGGCTGGCACCCCTGCATTTGGAGCTCCTTGAATCTTAATAGAGAATGACTGCTGAGAATAGGCTAACCCTAAAGGGTGTTCTGGGACTGAGCACAGGACTGGGAACCTGGACTCCTGAATTCCATTCCCAACTCTGCTACTGATTTAATGTGTCACCTTGAGCAAGTCACTTCACCTCAGCTCTTCTGATGTACCCCAATCCTGGCCTGAAGTACCCCTGCTATTCTAGCCTTTTCCCTCCTAGTTCCACTGATGCACCCACAGCACACTCTTATATTCCAGTCTTTCTCTCACCCAGCTCTCCTGCCTGGCAACGCCCCTATTATATCCTGAATGGAGACTGCCAATGATGTGAATGGTGAGCTGGTTTCTGCGATATAAAAAGAGAAACACGAAACCTAATTTTCACAGGGACCTAAAGATAAAAATTTAGTCCAGGCCTCAAGTGGCAAAAAAGAGTTGAAGAACTCGTGGACTTTGCCTCAGCCGCCTCCTCGGCTCTCTTTGTATAAATGCTCCGGTATCTGACATACCTCTGAGCATACATAGTGCTCTGTATCCAGAACCCCAGAAGTGGAATCTTTGAATGAGTCCCCATGTTCCATTGGAAGGGATGGAAACTGATAGAGAAGGGTCTTCACTCAGATTTACAGAAAACCTCTTGTGTATTTTCTATTGGACCAGTAGAAGTTAAGGGTTAGAGGGAAAGAATCACATCAGCTCTGTAATTAATGTCTCTGGCAAGGATGGGTGGCTTTATTAACTCTGTCTTCCATAACAACATAAATACTGGCAATAAATCAACCAGTTACAGACTTTAATAGACACAACTCACTGGGGTCAGTCCAGCCTTTGTCCCGGTTAGACTATGGTGCCTTCCGACAAGCACCAGCAGGAAGAACCAGTTTAAGCTTTGCAAATGGGAAGAAAGTTATTTAGTTGTGTAGGGTGTGCAGGGACTTAGAAGAGGCCACTTTCTCAATCCTTCTGCATGGAGGGTTTGAAAAACGGCTTGTTGCTACAAGCAAGGCAACTACAAGAGTGCAGTTAAGGTAGCCTTGTGGCTGATGCATTGGGGTGGGGTGCTGATCATCTGTGTTCAAATCCTGATTTTCCTATTGTCTACTTTGCCTGCGTCACTTACTCTCATGAGGAAACTGAGGCAGAGGGAAATAAAATGACTTGTACAAAGCAGGTCAGAGACAAGACTAGACCTCAGGAGTCCTGATACGTTTTTTTTTCCCTTTCCCACAAAATTTCCATCCTCTAAAATTTTGTTTTTTAAAAATTTTATTGTATGTCAGTTTCATCCTGTCTGACAAATTGTTCTCCCTCAGCTGTCACTTTTCAAAATGCCTCCTCCAGCAATTTGTTTGGTAACTGGGAGGAAAAACTCTTTCAGGAAGATGAATCTTTTATATGGGCAAAAACAATCTTTCAGATTGTGCTTGCTAAACAGCCCAGCCCTTTGTCATTCAGCTTTTTCTTTTTAATGGCTTCAGAACCACACCACTTAACCATTGGTTTGTCTGCTCTGGACATGTCTTTATTCTTTCTCTATTATTTGACTTTTATTTTTTAAACCTTTCTTTCTTCTCTAAAGATATGTGCTCGCTCAACCAGAAGGTATGACCATGATGTGGGAATCACAGGATGAAATTCCAGGGTTTGCATTATAAAGGAGGTCTGACTAGATGGTCGTAATGGTTTTATAATCTTCTGGGTTTATAATCTCTTAATCTATGTCTTTGATTAGTCAAAACAAACACTGAGCTACTCCACCAATCTTTCGTATCTGAATACCTCGGATGAAATCTGGTTCAGGTAATTAAGGGAAATGGCTCTGTCCTATTGCCTTCCTATAAAGCAGTGTGTATTAGTTATAACCTTCGACAGAGTATTGGTCTGAATGGTCTGATCTGATGTAGCAAACCCTATGCTCCCAGAGCGTCAGATGAGACTGCAGGAGAAGTGTGTTCATATCTTAAAAGCATCACTCTACTCAGCCAACTCAACAGTTACTTTTCAGGGGCCCAGGACTAGAACAGCTCAGGGGGAGGGGGGAAAGGAGGGTCCCCAGGTCAGGACTGAAGAGCATTGGCACAGCTGTCTGAGAGATCAAGACCAAAGTGGGAGTTAATTTTGCAGGTGAGGGCTGAGGTTCATTGGCAGAGCTGTGCATAGCAGGCTTAGCATAGCAAACATTACTAAAGGCCTTACTTGAGACCCATTGCCAGACCTGTGTTTGGGGCTCAGGGTTAGATTAGGATGGGGAGGGAGCTTGCTATTAAGGTGCAGTGGCAGAGCTGTGGTTTCCCCTGATTGCGATAGGAGAGGCGTTGCAAGTCAAGACTGATATGCATTGGTAGGTCCATGTACAGGCTTAGGAGGACTAAACCAGAAAAGGCTGTTGAGGGGGAAGAGGAGGGGCTGAAGGTCAGGTCCAAGGTGCATTGGCAGAGCCGTGGTTTCCAGGACTGGAATACGAGAGACTGCTGCAAAACAGAGTTGTGGGGCGTTGGCAAAGCTGCCAAGGGGTCCCAGGGCTCCAACAGAAGGGAGAGCTGTGGGCCAGAATTCAGATGCATTGCCAGAGCTGTGTGAGGAGACTTCTAGAGAGTCCCTGCCTGCTCTGTGCCTGGTTGTTACCAATGCTATCATTCCCTTACTTTCCTGAACATCAAAAGCCAGCCCCCACACCTCAAAAATGCATGGTTTTTTATGTTTGCTTTAATAGAAGAGTCTTGTCTTATTGATTGCAATCCACATGCTGGCATGGCCGTTTGTAGCTTCAGAAGACAGAGAGAAGAAATCAATCAGAATCCCATGGTGCAGTGCTGTTTCCCAGTTTAGTGGATTATCTCATTTCTCACTGTGGAAGGAATGCCCATTGCCAGGGCTTGGAACATGAAACATTCAGCCTCAGAAGCTCCCAGAGGTGCCCGCTTATGATATTCAACAAGTAAATCAGCCTTCTGGAGAGTGAGTGAGCTGACTGCCCAACTCATCAAAAGCAGCTCAAGTCAAAGGAAAGGAGAGGTGATCAGCCAGCCAGCAACATGCATATGCATCGAGCCTGGGGCCAGTTGCAAAGGTAAGGTAAAATGCTGTGTTTCAACTTTATCACTTTGATTCCTGGTGTTTATATTATATTTAGGGCTGTCAAGCGATTAAAAAAATTAATTGTGATTAATCACTCTGTTAATAATAGAAAACTATTTATATAAATATTGGATGTTTTCCACATTTTCAAATATATTGATTTAAATTACAACACAGAATACAAAGCATATAGTGCTCACTTTATATTTATTTTTTATTATATTTGCACTGTAAAAATAAATAGTATTTTTCAATTCACTTAATACAAGTACTGTAGTGCAATCTCTTTATCATGAAAGTTGAACTTACAAATGTAGAATTATGTATAAAAATCATTGCATTCAAAAATAAAACAATGTCAAACTTTAGAGCCTACAAGTCCACTCAGTCCTACTTCTTGTTCAGACAAACAAGTTTGGTTACAATTTGCAGGAGATAAAGTCACGGATTCAGTGACTTTCCGTGACCACTGTGACTTCTGCAGTGGCTGGTGCAGCTGGCTCTTTGGGACTGCCCGAGCAGATCAGGGCCAGTCACGCCGGCTGCTGCTGGGGCAGTTTGGGTGTGGGAGGGGCTCAGGGCTGGGGGTTGACGTGCGGGATGGCACTTACTGGGGAGAGGGGTGCTCCCTGGAAGTGGCTGGCATGTCTCTGCAGCTCCTAGGTGGAGGGGTCAGGGGACTCTGTGCACTGCCCCTGCCTGGAGGCACTGCCCTCGCAGCTCCTTCTCCACCCCCGAGTCCTTTAGGTTTCCATGGGATTTTTGCTTTCTTCCCTTGTGCTCTGACCAGGGTGCTGAATAGCTGACTGTCCAGTTCAGCTCTCAAGACTTGGGAGGAGTTTGCTCCTTTGCCACTTTATGTGGCCCATGATACCAGTGATCGACTGGCGATTGTGTGGGTCTCCTGCTAGCTATCTCAACTGACCCCCAAGAACCTTCTAAAAGCAGGCAAATGTTGAAAGCTCCTAATCCCCCGCCTTCTGTCAAGCTTTAACTTCCTGTGTCTCTGCTCCAAGTAGAATGGGTGGGAAGGTGAGAAGGGATCCCTGGGGTACAACCTGGAACTGTGGGACTGCTGTGCCCCCTTAAATCTCCAGCCAGCTGTATCTCACAAAGCTATGCCAGTGACAAATAGCAAACCCCTTCAGGCACTGTGATCATTCAACCATCAGTATGTGGAGCCCCACACCCAGCTAAATTGCATTAATACTCTCTAAGTCAGTCATGAATTATACAGAGAGAGGCACCGGCTAATTACCCTAGCCCTCAGCCTTGCACCCCAGAAATATACCATCTTATACTGCTCAAGACTCCCTGGACAGTGCAAACTCATGAATTAGTTCACCACTCTGACAAAGGGTAGTGGGCGTGCAACAGCTCTTATTAACCTGAGCTGAGTTTCCCCCAGCACTTCAACCAAAGACACAATGTTTTAGGTAAAATATAAAACAGGTTTATTAACTGCAGAAAGATCAATTTTAAGTGATAACAAGTAGTAGGCAGAGAGATCAAAGTTGGTTACATAAGAAATAAAAATAGAAACCCAGTCCAAATTTTAACTTTAACAAGCTAAGCAAGATTTGAATCAAACAGCTTTTCTTACCTTAATAGATGTTACAGGCAGCTCACAGTTCTTAATACACAGGCTGTATTCCCTTTCAGCCTGGGACCAATCTCCCCAGTTCAAAGTCTTTGTCTTCCACACAATCTTCTAGGTGTTGGGGGGGGGGGGCGGGGGGGAGAGAGGCCCTGTGGTGATATCACTGTCCCTCTTTTATGCTTTCCTCCAGCTGACAGAAAGATCCTTGCTGTATCACATGAGTTAGGCCTCCTCCATCCTGTGCTTGCCCTTTGAGGAGTCTCTGGGTGGCCATTGGGAGAGTGGATTCCCCTTAATGGGCCATCAACATGTTTGGCCAGTCCTGATGTAAATCTGTCTTACAAGGTGTTCCTCTGTTGCCACTCAAAGGCTGGCTGTAGGCATCTCCCACCCTCACAACATATTTCAGTAACACGCACATAGCAGTACTTCACAACTTCAGATGCAATGGGAACACACCCAATTCCACAGGGTAGTAATGTTCAGCAGATCATGACTTCTCAAACGATACCTCACAAGGCATACTTTGTATAAAACAATTTACAATCATATCACAGTGGGGGTTCAGGGGTGCTATTTTGAGGTACAGAGTGTCAGAGAAGGAAATTGCTGTTGTTTGGGTCCCATGTGGCTTAGATCAAACTGGGGCCAGTACAAGGCTTTTCCAACTTGGAATTGTTTTACAAGAACAGAAGATTTTCCTCCCTCTCTTACTGTTCTTGGAGAAGTGCTGCAGGAGGAAGGTCAATGATCCCTTGAAACTCCCGTTTATAAGCCAGATGTACTGCTTTGTACCTATAAGCTTGAGTGTATTATTTCAGTAAATAGCAGACACTTTTCAAAAAACCATTTGAAAAAGGTGAGCCTGAGCCTCTGAAGAGCGAGATAAGATATCCAGAGGAAGAAGAGTCATTAGAAGTCAGAACTAAAAATGCATCAGCAGACTGATTACTGAGAAGGCTGCAGAGGAGTTGGCACAGCAAAGAGACACCTTGGACTGACCAGTCAGATGGAACATTTACCCTCTCAATTTTGCTTCCTAACCCTATTCCCTTTGAACCACATTCTGCTCTCAGACTGTGGTGGATACATTAAAACTCCATGAATGTCAAAGAACGGTAAGGGAGTGTGGTTTTGTGATTAACTCAGAGAGCTTCCACTCAGGACAGTCTTGCCTCTGCCACAAGCATCCTGTGTGACCTTGGGCAAGTCATCTAACCCACAAATGCCATTTCAGCAGAGCATGTGCTTCAGAGGGTAAAATGCCAGCCTCTTGGAAGTTGCTAGGAGTTTTTGCCATTGACTTTAATAGGGTCAGACTTTCACCCAGAGATTGTAAGGCTGGGAAGGAGCATTGTGATCACCTCATCTCACCTCCTGCTTAACTCATCCTTCCGTAAGTCTGAAGCACATGCATGAAGTTAAGCATGTGCTTAAATGCTTTACCGAACAGGAGGGCTGCTGAACTGAGACCAAGGAGAAGTGAAACTGACCCACAATGATAATGATCTTAGTGTATGTACTATAGTTCATTTGTAAGGATTCCGGAGCATTTCACAAACAGATCTGCAAGCTATCCAAAAAGCAGTTCGGCTGCCACTCAAGTGCAGGGTCTAGACCAATGCCCTCTTTCATGAATTCGGGTTTCACCTCAGTTTCTCTCTCCTGCAGCTCCATTCATGCTGTTCAGACTCCGTGCACATTTGTCTTCCCCATGGCTTTTCATTGAGCAATCATGCTCAAAAAATGAATTGCTGGCAAATTTCAGCAGAGTGAAAAATATAAGTTGAGTGGGTGGTTTCAGGGGGAAATAAAGGGGTTATTATGCTCTGTGCCGGTTAATGAAATCAGAAAGTGGAGTGGAACTTATCTAATATCACACAGATAAAAAATAAAATAGATAGGTTAAAAACCCCCCACACAATACTGCAGCTTCCTTGAAATGTCAAAATATTTCATTATTCAGATGATAAAGATGCGAAGAATAACAGGGTTTCAGTTTTATTTGCCACATCATATTTCTTCCCCTCTATAATTTTTATAAAAATATTAGCATTCCAGTAAGTCACGATACCTTCCTATTTATATGTGTATATGACATATTAAATGTTTGTGTCTGGAAGGAGCCTGGAGCTCTCTGTTTAATTCTAAGAGCAGGCGAGCATCAGCAATGACCACATAAATGTCTTTCCCAGAGCCTGGAACTTGCCCTTATTGGACCATCTCTAGGCTGTGTGTGGAGTTCTGTCCCCAATGGTGGAGAGTATATTGCAATATGCATAGATAAATAGACACAATCAAAGAGAAGAAGAGGAGACATAGACAGCCAAATAGGAGGCACTTTGATGCAGTGAATATGGCACTGGCTGGGAAATCTGGAAACCTGGCTCCTCTTCCTTGCTCTGCCACTGACTTGTGTGACCTTTGGCAAGTCATTTCACCTTTCTTTTTCCTCTCCCATCCTTTGTCTATGTAAACTCTTTGGGCAGGGATTGTCTATCGCCATATGTCTGGGGAGTGTCAAGTTCACCGACTGGTGCCTTGAGATGCAACTAGATTACAAATAATAATAAGATTGATAGAATACTAGATTATCAATAATGAAATTGATAAAGCACTGGAATGGGTTACCTAGGGAAGTGGTGGACTCTCCATCCTTAGAGGTTTTTAAGGCCCAGCTTGACAAAGCCCTGGCTGGGATGATTTAGTTGGTCATCTAAATGATTGGTCATCTAGGATGATTGGTCCTTCTTTGAGCAGGGGGTTGGACTAGATGATCTCCTGAGGTCCCTTCCACCCCTGATATTCTATGATTCTAATACTCAGTTCTCGGCTGCTGTACTGCCAAGAGGGGCTTTAGAAACAATGGCAATGGTGGTTTAACCAGGCAGTTATCTGGTTTGTACCTCTCTGATTATTTTCATTGGAAGGCAGAGCAGAATAAATTTTAGAGCCTAAAAGTAATTTATTTCGTACATCCAGGTTTAGGCAGTGTCTGGCCTGCATTTACGCTCAGAATCATAGAGCCACAGAAATTAGAGCCACAGAAACGCGAGCTTGGTCCCATCTAATCATGCCTCTCCGGCCACCGCAGAGGTCAGCTTCCTGCAGTGCTTTGTCCAGCCTAATTTTAAATTTGGCAATAGTCTCCCCTTGCCGGTTTCGGATAGTTTCAGCTGTCTACTTTCCCAGGACAGCAAAAGGGTGTTTGCCTTTCCCTTTTCTTGAAGTCCCCTAGGTGACTGTAGCCCCTTTCATTGCAAAGTGCATCCCACTAGAGAGGCCCTGACACATGCACCAACCTCTGTTCTCCACACCCCTGGGCACGGCACTTGCATTGCCTCTGCTAAGCTAATGGCTTTATTAAAGACAAGATTTAAGGGAGCTAAAAATAACCTCTCCCAGATCATAGGAGCAGCCAGGGAGAGCAGCCTGAGAACAAAACTCCTGCTGTTGCTCATGACCTTGAGTGCTTTTCAAGAGTTAAAAATAGCATCAGGGTGCTGGCGGTGGTGGTGTCTGGATCCAGAAGAAACAAATTTCAGTTGGCCTGGGGAATATTTTAGCTCTGCTTCTGGCAATGGAGAAGGTATTGGGGGGAAGGGGAGAGGGAGGGGTTTGAATGAAAGCAAGGTCTTGCTGCTGCTTGAGAACAGAAGGAATGGTATTTAGTCATCAGAGCACAGGAACGGGAGCTCGGACTCTGTGTCTCTATTCCCAGCTCAGCCATTAAAGGAAGAAGTGGGAAAGATAATCTAGTGGGTAGCACCTTAGGCTGGGACTCAATAAATCTGTGTTCAATTCCTGATTCAGTTACTGGCTCACTTGATGTACTCTGTCCCTCAGCTCCCCATCTACAAAACAATAATGTTTATTAAGCAATCAATTTGTAAGCACCTAGAGGCTAATAGCGTTGTAAGCAGTAGCCAGCATGGATTTGTCAAGAAGAAATCATGTCAAACCAACCTGATTTCCTCCTTTGACAGGGTGATTGGCCTAATGGATAAGGGGGGAGCAGTGTGCATATTATGTTGATTTTAGTAAGGATTTTGACACATCCCACTTGACATTCTCATAAGCAAACTAGGGAAATAAGGTTTAAATTAAATTAGACACACTAAGGTGCCCAAAGAGTATTTATCAATGGTTTTCTGTCAAACTGGGAGGGTTTATCTAGTGGGGTCCCATAGGGGTTGGTCCTGGGTCCAGTACTATTAATTATTTTCATTAATGACTTGGATAATGGGTTGGAGAGTGTGCTTATAAAATGTGCAGATGAAACCAAACTGGGAGGGATTGCAAGTACTTGGAAGGACAGGATTAGAATTCAAAACAACCTTGATGGTAATACTGCTGGAAAGGATCTGGGGGTTATAGTAGATCACAAATTGAATATGCGTCAACAATGCAATGAAGGTGAAAAAAAGGCTAATATCTTCTGGAGTGTATTAACAGGAGTGTTGTATGGAAGATAAGGCTGGTAACTGTCCTGCTCTACTCAGCATTGGTGAGGCCTCACCTGAAGTTCTTGTCTCCAATTCTAGGCGCCACACATTAGGAAAGGTGTGGACAAATTGGAGAGAGTCCAGAGGAGGGCAACTAAAATGATCAAAGGTTTAGAAAACCTGATCGATGAGGAAAGGTTTAAAAAATGAGCAAGTTTAGTCCTGAGAAAAGAAGGGAGTCACCTGATAGCCGTCTTCAATATGTTAAGGGCTGCTATAAAGGGAACTGTAATGAGTTGTTCTCCATGTCACTGAAGGTAGGACAAGAAGTAATGGGTTTAATCTGCAGCAAGGGAGAGTGAGGTTAGATATTAGGAAAAACTTTCTAACCATAAGGGGAGTTAAGCACTGGAACAGGATTCCACAGGAGGTTGTAGAATCCCCATCACTGGAAGTATTTAAGAGCAGGTTGGACAAACACCTGTTAGGGACGGTAGAGGTTACTTTGGTCCTGCATCAGCTCAGGGGGCTGGACTTGATGAGTTCTCAAGATCCCTTCCAAACCTACGTTTCTATGATTCCATGAAAATGGAGATAATACTTTCCCCTTTGCCAGACTTGTGCCAGCAGTGCCACATTTTGGATCTTTTGCTCGCTCGCTCTCAGCTGCTTCCTAGACGAGAATTGCATTTTGATGAAGCCTTTATGTATCTTCCCTGCAACGCCACTTTCTTGTGTGTGATCCTTTTAACACTTCTTTGTTTGGTTGGCTGAATGTCCAAGTACCAGTTTTTAATCATCTGGGATGTTGGAAGGTTAAAGCCATGAACGATTATGAGGAGCTCAGATACGACAATCAACAATGTATAAGTACGTGGACAGTCTTGCCTTGAGTGAGTCACTTCACATGTTTGTGTTGCATTTTTTTCCATCTGTAATACAGGCATTAATAATACTGACCTCTCTCTCAGGAGAGGCACGACAATCAGGGAATGTTTCTAGAGTGGTTTGAGATACTTGGGTGAATGGCATAGTTAGACGTGCTAAGTGTTGTTATTCTATGCTGTGGTGGTGTTGTTCTATGCTAGATTTCCTCTGTGGGACCAGCGCATTCAGCTGTCCCTAGAATAACTAGGAGGAGATTTTGGTTAGAATAAATTATGATGATGTCTAGTTGAAAATTTTCCATCAAAACAAGTTTTCAGTGAAAAATTGGTTTTTCTACTAAATGATTTTTTGGGGGTGAAAAGTATCTGCTATTCACAGATTTTTTCATTGAAAAACAAAGCCTGAAATCCAAAATATTTCAATTCTGAACTGCCACTGCAGTGTCTCAAGGGAGCTGTAGTTTAGGTGTCTTGTGCTCCCATTTTCTTCTGCAGGCTGGGCTCCCCACCTGGACTTTATCTCCCATGATGCACCACCTCACCAAGAGGGGAGACGGATGCATCACAGTACATATACTCTGATGAGAGAGCCTGACTGAAAGGTGCCAGACTTACAATCCTGGAGACCTCTTTTGTAACCCAGAGCATCATCAGCCCCAGTGCAGACTTTGTATATGGGTGCGCACGCTCACACACACACGCTGCCTCCAGCCAATGTCCCTCAACTCAGCTCTGCAAGAGACTGCTTCAAAAGTGGAAAGAGGAGCTCATGTTTCTTGTTCCATTCAATCCTTGGCCTGTGCTAGAAATGCCATTCACTGATATTGACGTAGTATGACCATTCTTCTGTGGTATGGACACCGTTTGTTATCAGCAGTGTGTTATTTTACAGTCATCCAGTGCAGACAGCTTTATATCTTTTGCTCTTTCCTGAATATACAGGACTAATCTGTTGCATATTTCTTCTTTACTGCTTTGATATTATCTGTTGTTGTCTCTCTGTGTGTGCAGATGTAGTCAGATCCACGCTAGCTTCAGTGCTGCTGGATGCACTGTGCAACCCTTCCTCCCCCTCTCTTCCGCCTCCCTTGACAAAGAGCTTCAGGGTTCATGAGACACTCTGGTTGGTGCGTAGCCTTGGGATTACATTAGTTTTGCCCCTCAGGGTTTTGTCCCTTGTGAGTAGCATGGGAAAAACCAAGTCTTTAAAGCACCAGGACACAGAGAACAATTACCAGATGGTGGCAGTGCCTGGATAGATAGATAGACAGAAAGTTGTGGGTACATGGGGGGGAGCTTATGTGTAGGAGGGACTCCAAGCTATGTCTGAACAGGGGAGTTTGGGGTTAGGACAATTACAGTTTGCATAGAGGCTCAGACTCACTGCAGCTCTTCTGCCTGAATAACAATTTGTAAAGGGGAAAAATATGAAAACACATATCCCCTGCTCCTAGAAATTCTCCCTGGTGGTTTGGGAGCAGACAACTGATCTGAGCAGCGCAGCCTGACAGCTGAATTCTCCCAGCTCCACTGAGGAGTAGGCAGATCACACTCTGGTGGGGTTCACACCTTTGGCTGACAAACCATGGCCAGCACTCAGGAGACAGTGCCTGGAGTGCTAGGCAAGCTGGAGAAAATGAGAGAGCTCTTAAAGGTAGCACTGGCTGACAGCTCAGGAAGCTGAAATAGAAGAAATAGCCCCCAGACACACTCTCACATGACACAGTTTCCCCCCACCCCACCACACACACAGAGTCCCCAAACATATGGTTCCCTGACACACACACCTCTACTCCCACAGCTTCTTGACTCACATGGCTTCCTGATCCACACTCATTGACATCCACGCACATTTTCAAAAGCACCTAGATGACCGAGTCCCTTAGAATACCAAATACCTAAATCACTTAGAGCTGCCTAAAACAATAATAATAAATATTAGGCTGAGGTTTCCAGCACTGCCTAAGGATCTATGCAGCCAAAATCCCATTGAAATGCTTTTGGAACAGGACACCCAGCTGCTTTTGGCTTTTTGGAAAACTCCAGAGAAAAATAAGACTTGTTTTTTGTTTTTACGAGCTGTTCATAACCAACGGCAGCTCCGTGCTGCGGTACACAACACCCTAGTGGGTAAACAGGGAAGCCGTTATCCCATTTTACAGATGGAGACCCTGAGGCGCAGAGAAGGGAAGTGATTTGCCCAAGGTCACACAGCAGGCCAATGGCAGAGCTGGGGACAGAACTCATGTGCACCTAGAGACCGGTGGGCCTGATTCTCAAAGATGCTGGCCACCTGCAGCTGTCCAGGACTTCACTGGGGTTTGAGGATGTTCAGCACTTCTGAAACGAAGCCAAAGAAGTTCAGGAAGGCACCATGAGCTACTGATTTTCGAGCATGATTCTAATAGTTAAGGGGGACTTTCTTATCATTTTCACAAATCTTTCCCCCCCACTACTGTTTCTGATTCTTCTTTGGAAACTAGCACTGGTCTCTTATTGTGTGGTTTCTTGTAGACACTGGTTTGTTACTGTAGGGTTTCTCTTGGTACCACTTTCCTATCATAGAGCTAATTTATTTATTGAGATTTATATGAAAATGTGGCTTTTTGTAAGTGTGCTGCTTTGTTATTGTAGAATTGGCCACAGCCAGCCGTTGTTAGTACAGGTTTGTTCTGGATCATTGTTCTGAAATCCTAAGGGCAGAGCTCAGCTGTAAAAAATCCAACATACCAGCAAGGTAGTTACTGTAGTCCAAGGGCCAGATCCTCAGCTGGTGTAAAGTGGCATATCTCCATGGACTTTATTAGCGCTAAACTGTTTTTCACTCGCTGAAGATCTGAGATTACATTCTGGTGACAAGTTCTTCCCTACCCATTGGAATTTCTCCTCAGTACCTTTAATATGAATCTGTTACTTTTTTTTTTTCCTTTTATAATTTCACTCTGTTTTTTTGTTTCCCCTCTGGGTTGCTCTAAGGGGAGCTGACAGTAAAGTTAAATCCACCTGGTTCTCCTTCCTGACCATCTGTTTCCACGTCAAAACATTTAAATACTGGGAAAGATGGTGCTTTTTAACATTAGGACTGAAAGGTGGAACCCAAGCCAGGGCTTCAGAGCTGCTTCCCCTGGAACCTGGGGTTCTTTGCAAACCAAGCTGTCTCCTCAAATTACATCTGCAATGTGAAGCTGTTTTAATTTTGGAAATTTTATGCTTGAGAAACACACACACATACCAACATTCCTACCCCCACCTGACACATGCTAATGGAAAAGGTTTTTCTTTTCTTTTTTTTCGCTTGTTATCTTATTTTACATGCTTAAATTAACTGCTGCGTTTCGGGATTCCCTATCAGCCTAATGTGTTTGCACAAGAGCACTGCTTAGTGAGTTTTATTGCAACTCGCTTCAGGCAAGATGGAAAGAGGCATTTTACATTTATAACTTTGCCGCTGCCATTGGATGCCCTCCTCAAAAAACCCACCATCTCAAATAGCATTGACGGGACCCCCTGGTTGGTAGTCTCAGAACAGAGGCCAAAGATTGAATGAGGCTTGGAGACTCAACAACTCCCCTCTTGCAACCACTTGTACAGTTAAATGTGATTCCCTGTGTCCACCAAGCCTGAGAGCTGCTCTGATTATTCGAGCCATTTCTATGTGTGTGTGAGCTTGGGTAAGTGAGAGACTCACTACAGGAGGACAGAGAAGAAGGCATGGAGAGTGGTGAACTGGTAGGATAATAGACGTGCAAAGCCAAATGACTTCCGCTCTTTGTTGGGTAGTAACTTACTCCAAGAGTAGCACCAGTGATTCACTTCACTGGGACTCTTTGAGGATGAAGGCACTGGTCAGGAATATGTTTAGGCTGGAAATGAGAGGAAGGGTTCTAACCATCAGAGGTGTGAGGTTCTGGACCAGCCTTTTAATAGAAGGAGTGCGGGGAACAACTACCTCACTTGTTTTCAGGTGGAGCTTGATACGTTTATGAACAGGATCATATGATGGCATTGGGTGTGATAGCAGAGGACTGGACTTGATGACTCAGGAGTCCCTTCCAGTTCTGTGTTTCCGAGGTACCGTACGTCAGGCAGGGGTATTGGAATCTGGCTCATAGCTTGGTTTTAGTGGCGAGTCAAAGGAAGCTGTGGGTGCGTGTTGCCTGTTTACATGAGTGCATGAATACATATGGGGGGAGGGATAGCTCAGTGGTTTGACTAGATGACCTCCTGAGGTCCCTTCCAACCCTGATATTCTATGATTCATGCATGGAGGTACAGAAAGCTGCTTTTGTATGCGATGTGAGCATCAGGAAATGGAGCACTAATTTGCTTTTATAGGGTCGCAAGGCACTCTGGGGGTGTAAGACGAGCTGCAGATGAAAGTGTGTTGAAGAGGATGGAGAGGAGCACTCAGTGGGTATGTCTCCACTTTGAGGTGGAGATGCACATTCCAGCTCGAGGAGACAAATCTACACTAGCGCTGAGTGAATGTGCTAAAAATAGCAATGTGGCCGTGGTGATGTGAACGGTGGGAGGGGCTAGCCGTCCTAAGTACATGCCTAGTATGGCTAGCCCCTCCCACCACTCATGCCACTTCAGTTACGCTATTTTTAGCATGTTGATGAGAGCTAGCATGAGTATGTCTCCTCCTCCTCCTGGAATTTATATCTCCAGGTCCAAGTATAGACATACCCTGTGTGTCTTCCATTCAGCCTTCATCTTCCAGAGATGCAGGGAGTGCCTTGAACTCTGCCTGGTGCAGGGTGGAGGGATTTTTCTCCATGTACTATCCAGAGAGGAGGAGATTAGAGTAAATACGGCACAGCATGGAGAGGGATTACTGCCTGAGAGCATGGGAAGAGCTCTGTTTCCAAGGAGGCATACAGTTATCTTTACAGAGTCAGATTTTCAAAGGAACTCAGCTCCCAGCAGATCCCATTGTGACATGCAGAGCCTGATATTGACATCCAACGTGTTCAGCTCCTTTGCAAATCTGTCCCATACTAATTACAGATGGGCTCAAGATGTAAAATGTGGATCAGAGTCTGGGTTTGGATTTGGATTTTGGACAGCCTCCAAAGTTGGGGGGTGACTAGGTCTGGCTTTTCTTTTTATGGGACCATTTCAACTAATAGATGCTGGAGGATGCTGCTTGTGGAAAGCAGGGCAATGGCATGCAATCATGACACTTCCTTGACTCCATATTAAGAATAGATTGTGCTGTGCTGGAATATATCTATGAACCTACCTGCCTTAGGTATTTATAATGCATTAATCAGTATACTTTCTGCACACATTCTTCGAGCTGCTTTTGGGAGAGGCAGGCACTAGAGGTAAAGAGCCTTACAGCATCTAGATAGGAGTGTCCATCCATCACAAATGATGTGAAAGACGGTCCTGATCAACTCAGTGTGGGGAAACTCAAGAGGGTGTGTATTGGAAGGAACAATTTGAACAAGTTGCATGCATTGCTTGGTTCTAAATTAACTGTAATGGCCCAGGAAAAAGACATGAGTATTATTCTGGGCAGCTCCATGAAAATATTTGCTCAGAGTGTAGGGCTGGCAAAAATAAATAAATAAATAAAGACGAGGACAGACAGTTGTTAGGAAGCATAAGGAATGGAATGGAGAAGATAACGGAAAATATTATGCTCTTATATGCATCAGTAGGACTCCTTCAGCTGGCACACTGTGTTTAGTTCTGGCAATCCCATCTTCAAAATAAAGCAGAAATAGAAGATGAGTGATGAAAATGATTACAGCCATTGAAGGCCATTCCTGTGCAGAGGGATAGTCCAGGATGGTTTAGTGTAGCGAGATGGACAAGATAAAATAATGGATGCAATAGAGATGGTAGATGGGGCACTTGTCTTTACTCTCTCTCGTAGGAACACAGGACATAGGACTGGAAGGGACCAGTCCCCTGCTATCTCAGGCCACCTCTCCTAGTAAAAGACCAACAGAAGATTCAGTGAAATGGAAAGTTAGCAAATATAAAACTGACAAAAAGAAATACTTGTTTATTTGCACAGTTTTGTTGTGGAATTAATTGCCAGAGGGTATCCCTGAGGTCAAGAGCTAGCTGGATTTTAAAAAGATGAGACACATACAGATAATGAGAACATCTACAGTCTATTAGCTAAAATACACTTGGAGAAAGGCTATGAACCGTCCTGCTTCAGGGCATAAGCTAACCAGGGACTGACAGGTCAGGGAGAAAGTTCTTGTATGAGCAGGTTATTCCATAATTGTCCACTAAGTGCTTTCTTGCACTTTCCTCTAAAGCATCTGTTACTGGCTATCATTAGAGACAGATTACTGAATTAGGGGAAAAGACTGGTTTTATGGCCAAAGCACTGGACTCAGATAAGCTTGGTTCCATTCCTGTCTCTGCCATAGACTCGTTGTTTGACTTTGGGTGAATCACTGAATCTCTTAGTGACAGATTTTAAAAAGTATTTAGGGCCTTGAACATGCAGATAGGCCTGAAGTGAGATTTTCAAAAGCACCTAAACTGGCCCTCAGTGCCTCAGCTCCCCATCTCTAAAATGGGGATGATAATATTTCCCACGCCAGGTGCTGTGAGGATGTAAATACGTTAATGAGAAGTAGGCACGCAGATACTACAGCCATGCAAGTACCTGATATAGCCAGGCCACTGGCCTGATGCAGTCTGGCAATTCCTTTGTTGGTAGGTCAGCCTGGAGGAGGCTAAAATTTCCTGAATCCAGTTTAGGGGGAAATTAAAAAAAATTAAAATAGCTTCCAAATTTCCCCACTGCTGTGCAGCTGTATCTGGGCTTCCCAGAGCAAGCACAGCACCTTTATTGTCTCCTTTGTTAAAGGTAAAGCCCCAAATGAAAATATTCATGGTTATTGACCATGCTAACACAAATGGACAGCTCAGTGCTCCCACACTACTGGATAAATTGTCTAGTCTGCTGGCTGGAATATTGTAATAGCATTTAGAAATGACGTCTATTTCTATGAGATTCCCTCTCACAATTAGAAGCCTAGAGGGATTTTTTAAAAATTCAAAATTATTGCCGTAAGAGCTCTTGGAGGAGAAAAAAAAAGTGACATTTAACTCTCCTTTTTAGTTTCTAAATAAAAGTCTTTAAAAGGCATCATTTCCTGAATAACCTTCCTAATATGCATTAAAGCCTCAAAGCTGCAGCTGGAGAAGTGACTGTATAAATAATATTTCATGCTGCCATATTAAATGCCCTCAATAGTTTCCCAATCAGATTCACTCACTTTACAAGTCAAACAGGATTAATTCCACCCCCTGCCTTCTATCCACTCCCAACTTGCCCGGTGCTGTACAGAATCACCTTGTCTCTGAAAATCAAGCTGCATTTCTCTTCTGCACTGTAAAGGTTCTGGAACTGGAAGCTGGCTGCCTGTAGCCTATGAGTTAGAGAACAGGGGATCTATCTCCCTAGAATGCTTAATTATTATGTAGTTCTTCAGATCAATGGACCTGAAATCATTTTACAAAGGAAGCATCGTACACTCATAATACAGAAGGGGAAACTGAGGCACAGGAAGGGTCCAAATCAATGGCAGAGCTGGGACTAGAACCCAAGTGTTTAGAATCCCAAGGCAGGATCCTCTGGTATGCTAAAGCTACTTTGCACTGCATGAGCCTAAAAGCAGCTGGAAGACGCCAGAGATTTCCCCCTCTGTTAGGGTAATTCTCTGCTGATATAACCACTTGACCCTTCCATGAAAGGGAAGGGAGTGTGTTGGGAGCATTCCCTTATTCCGGTCCATGTGTGTACTTGGCTATTGGTCAACATTCTGAGATAGATCTTCAACTATCCCGGTCTCAGTCTCTGGATCCAGTTAGAAACTTTCAAAAGCATGCAGGGGATTTAGGAGCACAAGTCCCAGGGACAGTCAATGGGGCTTGTGCTCATAAATCATCTAGACACTTTGAAACTCTCCCCTTCGGTTTGTCTGCAATTGGATGTGCTGTCTAATACAGACAGACACGGACAAACTGTACAGCTGACTAACGATGCACAAACCCACTTCTCGCAAACACCTTGAAGCAGAAAACTTTTCCCAGAGACCTCATTCTTTTCCCGCACTGTGGACTCACGATAAACTAAGCTGCCATTAAAGTGAGGAATCACCAGCAGTTTGAGTTATTTTAAATCTTTAATAGACATATTACCTCACATTAGGGCTTCATCCTCTGCTTCTCTGTGTAAGCACAAAGAGAGTATCCATCACAATTAGTGTTAAATCCCAGAAGACATAAAAAAGATGGAAGTGTGTGCCAGAGAGAGGCGTTAAGAACTACACACCTCTGGGGTGCATTTGCTCAGGTTTCAGGCACAGATCCAGGGCAAGAAGTTGCTCCTTCCTGAAGTAACACAGAGTTTTAAAGTAAGCAGAGACACATGGGCAGCTTTAGAGATACCAGCACTGGAATTCTAACTGGAACATCCATTGTGGGACAATCTTATCACGACTCTCGCGGCATTTGATGTTTTCCTTAAAGCCCAGGGGCCTGAAGTCATGATGTTACATAAGAATCTGAGCTTTCATTATAAAAAGAAGCAAGTTTCTAGCCCACGTGGTTCCCATTAAAAGCTGTAAAATGTGACCTGAGGCTCAGAAACCAGAAGGCAAACTAAAAGCAGACACAATTTATTGTTAAATATCTTATGATTTTTAAGCCACACTCATGATTTTGGGAGCTTTGATTCATGAATTTTGAACACTTGGCTTTGGCAACACTGAGTAGGTCTCATTTTTTTAGAGCAATGCTTTTCAGCCTTTTCCATCTTGGGAACACTCTCTCATCTAACGAGGATCTATCCAGGACCACCTGCCCCCTTAGCAACAGGGGAAGGGTAGCATGGCCACTGCTTGATGAGCAGGAAATGATGTGGCAGGCAGACAGCATTACAGGATCTTCTTTAAACAGCCACGCACTCAATGTGGGGGAGGGAGTTGCTTCTAGTTTGTGAGTGGGGTTCTGTTTAGCCCGGGGCTATATTTAAGATGAAAGGCATTATGTGCGATATTTGAAGTGACACCAACTAAAGGCCAAATGCAATCTCATTAGAAAGACTGCCATGAGCACCAGGGTGGGGGCAGGAGGGGCAGAAATAACAGCCAGCTGGCTACGGGAAAATAACTGGCTCTCCAGCGTCTAAGAAGCGGCTGCTGCTCCTGCATAGGAGGGAAGGGATTCCCTTGAAGGATCTCTTCTGTATGTGGACTTACTACTAGATAGATGGAGGCTTTGCTCACTGTAAAGGTAACGGATGGCTGACTAGGGAGTATAAGAAAGGCTATAAAAGAGACAGATAGAGTCAGAGTGGCAATAGATTAATTGCGGTACAAGCTATTAAAGGCCAGTCTGACTAAATCAATCCAGAGAATCCTTGGCAGCTGGAGCAGGAATGGGCTTGTCAGCCTGAAGACTTCACTTACCATAATGATTGATAAGGGGATATGAAGAGCTTCTCCTAAGGTAACTGTCCCAGGGAAAGCTTTCCCTCAGATCCCCATTCCTCCGCCCTGCTCCATTGGTACTCTGGTTTGAGACGCACCAAGTGGAACTAAGATGAAGTGACCCGAACCTTCAGAGAAAACTCAGATTGAAGCTCCTCATCACAATATCTGAGAATCTCACAAACGGCAATGAATGTATCCTCCCAGCCCCTCCATGACACAGCTCAGAGGGATAAGTGACTTTCCCAAGCTTAGGCAAGTGGTGAGCTGTGACATCTGCTTTTCTGCTAAACCTGATTCATTTTAGTGTTTCTTCATCCATTCAGACCACCCCCCCCCCCCCAATTGCTAGCCGTATCCTGTCTGACATGCAGTCTATAAGCTCTTGGGGACAAGAACTGTCTTACTTGTCTCTTGCTTCTACAGCACCTAACACAATAGGGCTCTGATCTTTGACTGGTGTTCCTAGGTGCCACCGTAATACAAATAATTATAAAGAATGCACCCCACAAAAAGCTTATAGGAGAGCCAGGAATAGAATTCTGATCTCCAGAAACCCATCCCTTAACTACTAGGCCATCTGTCCTCTGCTGAAATTGCCTTCCAGGAGGTTTATCACCACCTCTTGTGATGGTGGCTTTGGTGTGTTGGGGAAAGCAGATTTCTTCTACTAGATTTAAATAAATAAATATTATATGTAAGTTTCAGTAAACGCAATGTGGAGTCTAAAGCTGGGATATAAGTGGGTGAGAGCTACGGACAGGTCTATGGTTTTTTTAGGAGACATGTATGAGGTGGGTCATTTCTATACGGAAGATTATGTTTTCAGATGGCTATTAAGTGGGGGAAGCTAACCAGTGCAGGGGGCTCTACTTAGTGACCTCTCAGGGTACTTTCCAGCCCTACATTTCTATGATCCTATGAATCTCCCATGGATTTCCACTCTCCGTATTTTTAACCCAGGGTTGCTCTAATGATGCTTCTCTTCTGATCCCAGGGTCTGAGGAGTGGTAAAAAGAGAAACTTTTCAGAACTAATGATAAACCCTATGTCTCAGGCATATGAAACATTAGACAACAGCTAACAAATGGAAAATGTGAGGGAGACTTTTCCTAGCCCAGAGGGGCAAACTTGTGAAACAGCCCTAAGAAGGTTATAAAAAAAACCCAGCAACAACATTTATGAACTGGAGCAGCATCTGCAGTGACAATAGATAGTACAGCTCCTCGCACTTCAGGGAAGGAAAAAAAAAATCCTTATCTTGAGATCTGGAGGGGGAAAAGTATCTACCCACACGGTATGCACACCAGGGTTTTACAACTTCCTCTAAGGGTATGTCTACACTTGATTCTGGAAAATGTAATTTCCAGCTTTGGTAGACCTATACGTGATAGCTTTGATCAAGCTAACACGCTAAAAATAGCAGTGTAGCCACAACGGCGGGGACAGGCTAGCTACCTGAATAAGCACCTCGGGTCCTGGGTGAGATTGTATTTAGGATGACTAGCCTGTCTCACAGCTCATGCCAACAAGGCCACGCTTTTATTTTGAGTGCTCTAGCTTATACAAAGTTAACACGCAGAAGTCTTCCTGAGCTGGAAAGTGTTAGGAGAATGTGAAGTAAATAGGGTAGAGACTAAACGGTAATAATCTTGCATCTGGCCTTGCTTTTAGCTTAAAGAGGCTTCATAAGCAAGTAAGAGCATATAAGTGAAAGCACAAGGCTGCACCCCTCCTCTCGTTCCCCCCTCCTCCCCTCGCAGCTGGTACCCTTGAAGACAAGGGGCTAATCCAGCAAGGGGTTGCAGTGGTTACCAAGTAGCTGGAAGGGAGGGGAAGGTGTAAGGAGGAGATGCAGAGTCTGCAAGAGAGTGACCATGGTCAAAAGATACCCCGCTCCTTACCCCTCCTATCAGGTACAAAAGAGGCAGCCTTATCGACCCCAGACTCAGGACCCCCGAGAACAGAACATGACCATATATTGGAAGGGGTGGTACCAAGGGAGGGGCACTACAAGTATAATTGAGTTTGCCAAGAAGGGGGGGGGGAAAGGGAGCCTGTTGGCGTGCGAAGCTAGGCGTTAGGAGAGGAAGGGGTTCTATTGGCGTATAGGACAGTCGTTGGGGGAGCGGAAGAGGAAAACTCTGTTGGCGTATAGCGATAGCCCAGCTGATGTGAAGAGCTTCGGAACATGCTGGTTTGTTTAGCCCCAATAAACCCACTCAGTTGCTTGCAGACTGGACTCTGGACTGTTATTTTCTGGCGAAACTGTGTCTGACCCCCACCAACAGAAAGTACAACTCCATCTCTAGTGTAGAGGTAGCCTAAATCATCTGGAGTTGGCCACTGCTGGAGAAAAGAGATTAGATTGGAGGGGTGTCAGGATTCCAAACAAGAGGGACTGGGTGCAGGCAATGTGATCCAGTCAGTAGGGCTTGTAGCCAGAAGACTTGGGTCGTAGTCCCAACCTGCGTGTGACCTTGGGAAAGTCACTTAACCTTCTCAGGGCTCAGTTTCCCCCAAATTTAGATGATGCTCCTTACCCTCCTTGGTCAAGTGCTTGAAGAGCTATGAATGAAGAGAACAAAGTGTCATCATGATTAGTCTGAGCAGATATAACAGGAAGTAGCATAGCAGACTAAATGGTCTGTTTGTTCTATCATGGCAGCTCCTTTGTTACTATGCTATACAAAGAAAGAGCCATAGAATCAAGGTACCTATTCCTGTTAGAATCAAATCAAAACTCATATAGACATCTAATTAGGAAGTCGTTAAGGGACGGGTAGCTGGGTCTGGTCTGGTGGGTGTTTCTTCAGCTCAGAGCATGTTGCTTTCCCCACTTAAGCTACTGTTTAACAGGAGACTTGATATCTTCACCCCATCAGCCCCGCCGATAGATAAATCTATGCCTGGCCTTTTCAAGAAATAAATAACCTTTGTCCTGTTAATTTATCATTTTTGTAACCCAGTAATCAGTTTTGTACAAGCATAGCCATTGTGTTACAATGGAGCATGTCAGAGCAGCCTCAGAGCTTAATGAATAAAAAGCAATTAAACTTCCAAAACCTACACAAATGTCTGTACAAATCCCCCTCTTTTTAATTAATAGTTCTAAGCCATTAAAGAAACTAATTACTTTCTTTTTACATTTGCAGAATAGTCCAAGTCGGACCTCAGTAGGTAAGCACTGATTTGCTAACCGCTTTGACTTTATATCAGCACACATAGAAGCTGCTTTGCTTGATGAGGTTTCTCCTCCTTGCTCAATCTGCAAAGTGAAAAAAAAAGCAGGCCTTCATCATGCCATTAAAAAAAAAAATCCAACGGAAGAAACCATGGTAACGCGGTAAAAGGCTTTTACTTAGATTGTAAGCTCTTTGGGAAAGGGGTTCTCTATTTGTTCTGTTTGTACAGCGCCTAGCACAATGGGGCTCTGATCCATGAGGGGAGCTC
This sequence comes from Natator depressus, assembly GCF_965152275.1. Classification (NCBI taxonomy): domain Eukaryota; kingdom Metazoa; phylum Chordata; order Testudines; family Cheloniidae; genus Natator; species Natator depressus. The sequence goes on from NC_134259.1 coordinate 4,591,206, forward strand.
CTCCATGCTACAGTAATACAAATACTAATAGTTAGTGCCGTGGCTACCATGCCAAGTGGGATGGCAGAAGGGTGGAGGGATTTGGCACAATGGAAGTGACCTCTTGAACTGGATGAAATTACCCCCCCTCTCCTTTTTAAAGCAAAATATCTATCTTTTCAGCTTAGATGATTTTTTCCCCCAGTTTTTGGACAAAAAAATGAAACATTTTTGGATTGTAGAGGTTGTTTGGGCTTTTACCAATGAGAAAAAAGAGTTGGGGATAGGGCAAATGAACATCAAAAACTAGAAAATGTTTGGGTTTTTGTTTCGTCAAAAAACTGAAAAAAACCCTAGCTCTAACGTGTGCTCCCTGTGCAGTCTAGGGCAAACCACATCTCTCCGTGCCTCAGTTTCCCCTTTTTACAGTGTGAGTAGCAATGCTTCTTCTTTGTCTTGTCTATTAATAATGCAAAATCTTCAGAGCAGGGACTGTGTCTGAAAAGCAGCTACCACAATAGGGCTCTGATTTCAGCTGGAGCTGCCGTCACAACAACAATAACCATGATAAAATTCAAGCCTGCACATGTCATTTACATCCCTGATCCCATTATGCAAATGAGACTGGGGAGTAAGATTGCAAAAAAAAAAAATCCTTTCTCCTTACCCCAAAGTATTATTAGTGATTTTTTTAATGGATTGTGTTTACAGTTGCAAAGTCAAGTGACTGACATGCCCTAGAGAATGCAGTAACAGTAGCCTGTTTGCTTGCTACCTGGCTACTCAAAGTAAATGCAACACAGGCCCACTGCCCGGATTCTGGGAGACAGGCTAATTACTGGCCATGTTTGTTTCAGGTTAGACATTTGACGGAAGATGCCTCTGCACTCCCAGTTCTCCTCCCAAACACACACACTGGCTGGTCTAAACAAGGTTCAGTTGTATGGCTAGAATAGGAGCAAGGGGGAAGGAGGGCAGGGGAATGTGCGAGCCTGAGAAAGGCAAAGGGGAGAGCACACACTGGTAAATTGTTAATCAAAGGTGGCGTTGCTGATGTCCCTGGGTTTGCAGTGTTCTCTCATCTCTGCTGAAATGCTTCCAGCTGGAAGAACCCCCTTAACTGACCTCTATGATTTATACATCTATAGCCAGCTGCTGATCACTTGAAGGTATCCACTGAGGTGCAGAATCATCAATGGGCTTGAAATTTCACTCCTGCTTGGTGTGCTGGGTGGTGAGGTTGGGTTTTCTTTTGTTTCTCTACCACAATCACATGTTATTCCTCCCTTTCTCCTACGTTTCCCACATCCATTTTCTCTCACTCACCTTCTTTCATCAGTCCTCCCTTTCCCCCTTCTTCCTCACCCATTCATTCTCTCTGTCTTTCATATTCACTGTCCCATTCACTTTGCCTCTCTCTCATTTTCCTTCCCTTTCCCCTTTATCTCCCTCATCCACCCTCTCTCATTCATTTTCTCTCCCTCTCTCAGATGAGTTCTGGGTTACAGTTTCATGGACGGTAGATATGACACCTGCTCCCCACAATTCCAAAAAACAGATATTTTAGTCAAACACCCAATTTTGACAGAACATTTCCAATCAGCCTTCTGGGTCAATGGGTCAAGTTCTTGTGACCTGGACTGAGTGCTACCCTGCATGACAGTGCAGAGGTAATTATTGTGAGGTGATGGCACCAAGTGAGAAATCAGCTGTGCAACAGATGGGGTTGGTTCAAGGCTTTTCTGTGGTAGAGATTTTGTTGGGAGGTTGATAATAACTGATTCTTGCCTGTCACTTACAGACATCAGGATGACTGGGGAGGGGGGTTCCCCAACTCAGAGGAACCACCATCCTCTTAATGGTGTTGGGAGCCCCCCACCCTCCAGGAAAGAACAGCTCACCTCAATTTTAGATGACAAAGTCAAACCTGGGAAGAGCATCTCTCCTCAGCTCCAGATGCTCTCACACAAAGCCTCTCCCAAGCCCAGTGAGGTCCACAGGAAACTTCCCACTGAATTCAGGCTTTGGAATCAGGCCCAACAACATCAAATCCTCCTTATCCGAGAAAGCAGCTCACTCGTGCTCCGCAGCTCATGCCGTTCAGAGAGCATCCTGGCTCCTCTCTCTTGTAGGAACCCCCTCCATGAACCCCACACATAAACAGGCTGAGCCTTCCTTTGAACTGAAACATTTATTTAGCCCTGTGCATCGATGCAAGCGCTGCTAGTGAGGATGCATTCCACCAACACAAGACCATGGTGTCGACACACAAGATCGTCTTGCTTACTTCAGAGGCTCAATGTCAACTTACATAAAGTCGACTTAGCTTTGTAGTGTAGACAAGGCCTAAGAGTTGTAGTTTGCTCCCTGCTTGCAATGCCCTGAGTATAAGGAAGATAATGAAACATGTTTTATTTCATTTCAATTTTTTTCTTTAAAGATGGAACTATTTTTCTTGAAGAGACAGGACACTAGGGCAGAGAAAAGGAGTGCTCAGTCCCAGAGTGTATAAATAGCTGTGGCTTGGAGCACAGCACAATAGCTGTTGCTCGGTCACTGCAGAATGGGGCTAATAGCAGAAGAAGGAGCAGCTGACTTTCCTAAGCAACAAAAATCCTGTTTTCCTGCAAATAGCTCTTAGTCATAAAATCCAGAGGAAAAGAAAGGCCGAGGCTGTGTTGTATAAGCAGGATTATCTTGGCATGGAATGTTTCTCTCCATTTTTTTCCCCAGGAGGCAACAGCAGCCCTTTAAGCTGCTTTACTCGGACTGCAAACAAGAGCAGTATTGAGTGATTTGCCACACAGAATCTGCTTTCATTGCCTTCGAAATGCTGTGAGAGTTTAACGCATGCAGCAGCTAATGCGAATGAGAGTCAGATAAAGTGGCTTTGCAATGATGATACAGCATCTTTCGCCCCACAATTCCAAAGCGCTTTGCAAACATCAGTTAATTAAGTCCTTGAGGTAGGTGTTATCCCCATTTTACAGCTGCAGGGTAGGGACAAGATGTGCCCCGAACTACGTGGTGAGTCAATGTCAGAGCCAGGAACAGAACCCAGGTGCCCCTTCTCTGTGTTCTCTGCTCTAACTGCTAGGACAATAAGAAGTAAGAAGAATATGTAATTGTCTTTTAAGCTACCCAGCTCATCTTATCTCGCCAGAGTGGTATATGAAATTTCTATGTAGGGTTCGGCGCCAAAGGTACCCCCGTCACAGGGCATCTAATATATGAAATTCACATGAACTGGCTATCATTGGTGCAACACTACCCTCTAGTGAACAAAATTGGAGCATATCAACTGTGTGTCATAGATGCTATGCTGCTAATAGCCAGCAGAGATTCTCCTTCAACTCAAGTAGCTGGGTCCTTTGCATTTGGTGTTTGTGTGTGGTGTTGCCATGAAGCTGTGAACAGCCATGGCATGAAGCACAGTGACATCCGTTCAGTCCGTAATGGCAGCAGATTTGTTCATAGATACATAGATCTCTGCCAATGTTGGTATTTGGTCATTGTGAGTTTCAGTGGGGATCTGCACAGGAATGTAAATATACAGCTCACCCCCACCTCCACAATTTTATATTGTACAGGTCACTTTGGGTATGTCTACCCTTTGATGAAACACCCATGGCTGACCTTTGTCAGCTGACTCAGACTTGTGGGCCTGTAAAATTGCTGTGTAGATGTTCGGGCTCAGTCTGGAACCCGAGCTCTGGGACCCTCCCTGCTAGTGAGGTCCCACTACAGAGCTGAGCCTGAATGTCTACATTGCAATTTTACAGCCCTATAGCCCAAGTCAGTTGACACAGGCCAGCCATGGGAGTTTAATTGCCGGGTAGATGTATCCCTTGTTTATTCTGCTCACAAAACTGATCTCTACTGGCCATCAGAAAAAAAATTCCTGCTATGGGAAAGCATAAAGCATCAGAGGCTATTCATGCCACATACAACATAAGTACCCTGTAAATGACGTAAATCAGACCTTGCCTGCTATTTAAATTAGACCTCACCTTCTAAAAGACAAGCACCTCCCATTTGTCGGAGTAACATGCTTGCATAGTGTGTTGTGTGTTCCCCTTTAGCGGCTGGTTCATAGCGGATAGCTGGTCTTCCCAACCAAAGCCAGTCCTTCAGCGCCAATGTTATTGTGGAGGCTTTGAGGTTGAAACCCTACTCATGGCCCCTCGTAGGGCTTCCATAAACCTTCCTGGAGAGGGAAGGGGTAAATCAGGATTTCACTGGGAAAACCTGTACCAAAGAGATTTGCATACAAACTTTGGCTGATCCAAACTTCCATTACCTTTTCCGAACTATAGACCCCTGAGCCCAGCTGACATCACAAACACCCATATATTCCCAGCAAACCTTAAGCTTCTGGGTGTAATGTATTTATTTAATTCCTGCCTACTTCCTATTCCTTGTCTCTGAGGTGCCAATCTCTCTCTGTCTCTCCTCCTCTCTCAATCTGCTTGCCGTAACTACGCATGCCCCTAACCCCTGGCTATTTCAGAGGCTTGCTGCACTGGAGAAGAAGAGCCTTGCACATCAGATAAGGCCAGAGTGGCCCTGAGGCCAGAGCTGGAGCTTTGTGCAGTCATGCTGGCTCTGGGATGGATGCCAGTTTCAATCCTCTCAGTTGTTCTCCTTGTATAAGCCCCTTTCCAAAACAGCAGGAGAGCCCTTCAAAGGGACTCCCTGCTTCAAAACAAAAATGTGGGGGGGAAAGAAAAAAGAAACAGCACTGTCCAGAGGACTCTGCTTTGGCTTCCAGATGACAGACTCATGTGCCGATGGACAGCCAACCTGTTCACCTCCCTCACTCTGAACCCTGGCAATTCCCAAATGGAAGGACCAAAAAAAAAAAAAAACCAACAAAAACTGGCCTATGTGACCCTATAGAGGCCAGCAGATAAATGAGTACAAGCTGTTTCTTGGCACAGCATGGGTGAGACACCTGGCCTCTTCCAGCTACCACAGCTCTGCTTTCATGTCCTGTTCTCACCCCACTTCTGGCAAGCTCCCATTTTGCTCTCTCCTCTTGATATTGGTTCAGGAGGAAGGATGCTCTTATGGTAAAGGGCTGGGACTCAGGAGCTCCAGCCACACGGAACCAGAACAGCTCTGTATTTAGGCGGGTTTCCTGTCTGTGTTGGCACCAACTGCTTCAGAGGAAGGTCGCAGAACCTCCCCAGTGTTGTAACCTGCCCTTAGGGGAAGTTTCTGCCTAACCTCAAACAGTTAGTGCTTGGTTTATTACAGGAGATAGAAGGGTTTATATCCCTCGTAATTTCTTATGCTGTCTAATGTTCCGCTGGATGTTTTCATGACCCATATAAATCTCTACTCTGTTTAAAAAAACTCCTACTAGGCTCTTGGCTTCAATGATATCTTGTGACAGCAAGTTCCACAGATTCATGCATTTATGGTTAAGCCACAGCCACTGGACGTGGCACTCTGTCGCCCTCTCGCGGTGGCGGGCCGTATAGAAGTTGATGAGCTGGCTACAGCCTCGGCTGACAGAGGAAGGTCTTTTAGCTCCGGCAGTAGAAGTTCATACATTTAAATTGAGAGGTCCCAGGTCCAATTCTGCTGTCGCCACTGCCCCTTCCAGGGGCTCTGGGATTACATGTGTTTTTCTTTTTATCGGTTTGGAATGTGCTGCCTTTCCCTCAAGATGCACTTTCCGGTTTTCACATTACAGCAGTGGCTTGAGTTAAAGCGTGCTGTGTCTAATTTCTCAAGGAGATACGGAGCCCTCACCTCACGGTTACCACTGGATAGGGAGCTTGGACAATAAATGGTACCTAGCTCTTACACTACCCTTTTAATCATTAGATATCAGAGCACTTAACAAAGGAGGCAAGGTTTTTCATCCCCATTTAAAAAGGAGGAAACTGAGGCACAGAGTGGTAAGGTGACTCACCCAAGGCCACCCAGCAGACCAGTGGCCGAGCTAGGAATAGCACACAGGTCTCCTGAGCTTCAGCCCACTGTTCCATCCACTGGCTCACATGACCAGGGATCAGAAAGCACCGCTGCTCTTTACCCCAACTCGCCCCATGTTTCAGGGTAGCAGCCATGTTAGTCTGTATCCGCAAAAAGAACAGGAGTACTTGTGGCACCTTAGAGACTAACAAATTTAGTTCCTCAGAGGAACCGCCAAGGACTGAATTGTCAGGGGTAATGAGGCAGTTACTGAATGTCACAGATAACGAATAATAATTGACCTTATTATTTAATAATTAAGTAGTGAGCTATTATTATTATTTAATATGGGTCACACTTTATATAGTTTATGCCTGTTTAATAAATGATCAGCATTTATTAAAAATTTATGGAGTTCATAATAATAGGTTAACAGGTTGCTTATAAGATTGCCTTCGGATGTGCTAATAGCCAGCTAGAGATGTTACTAAGGGAGGTTGTGGAATCCCCATCACTGGAGGTTTCTAAGAACAGGCAGGACAAACAGCTGTCAGGGATGGTCTAGGTTTACTTGGTCCTGCCTCAGTGCAGGGGGGTGGACTAAAAGACTTCTCATTATCCCTTCCAGCCCGACATTTCTATGATTCTATGGTCTAAAAACATACTACTCAGACATATACATGTCTGTTACATGCTTATAACATCTATTAAGCCTTTATAAATGATTTATAAAGGGAACAAGCATAAAGTGTGACCTTAATAGGTATAGCGAGCACCCTAAATGTGCAAAGCTCTTTATGTATAACATAAAGAGACAACTCCTGCCACAGGAAAACTAGCTGTAACAATGTCGATGGTGGGTGCCACCATTTGAAGAGTGAGTCAAATACATGCCCAATGTGCTGGCACATGTCTACCCAGGGCCATCTGTGTAGCATTCATCATAATGTGCTTGGCTTTGACTTCCCCCCACTACCAGTGGTAAAATAACATGCCTCATTCTGCTGTGGGGATTAATGCAAAAATTGATCTGAAATAGAGTGACTTTTCAAATACAAGAGGGGCTGGAGGCAAACTCTCGATCCAAGCACCCTTGAACGCTGGGATTGTCTGATATCTGAATCTCCTCCTAGGTCCGCATCCCAGATCTGATCATCCTTGAACTCTAGGGTATTTAAAAGATGGACCTTGAACTTTGAATTCTGAAATCAACATGAAAATCACTTGAAAACACCAAATCTTGCTGGATTTTTAACTCCAAAACAGACTCCAGAGCCCCGGCTCACTTAGAGCTTTCAGATTTTCAATTAGGGGAAGGGTATTTTCATTCTTTCATTCTGTTATTTTTTCATTTAAATGGAAGAAGGATCTTTTCTTTCTTTCTTTCTCTTTCCCTCCTGCTGTGATTAAGATCTCTGAATTGGTCGTAACTGGATACATTCACTCTTTACTCAGCCTACCACTGCTGAAATCCTCTCCAAACTGTTACACCTTAGTTTCCAACCAATAACTGTAGCTGCTTGTGCTCACTTCAGAAAGAGTCAACAGAGAAAGGTGAGCCTTCAGCTTCCCTGAGTGTGTCGCTTCCTGGGTTATTAATGCACTTGGCTACGATGACATGTTTTCTTGTCGCCCTTAAGAACTGTCATCAAAACCTTTTCTGTAGTTAAAAGGTTTTCTGTGTTGTTTTTAAAAGCCTACATCTCCTCTTTCCTCGCCCCTGTATCTTACAGGAGCTACCGAATGGGTGTCAATCAGAGAGACAAGGCTCATGCATTTCCATGAAGGAGATATTCATTTGTACTGTCTAGATAAACACAAGTTTGATGCAAAGTGATTTCTCTCTCTCTCACACACACACACAGAAAGATATGGAGTCCAATTCAGAACACACAGAGAGGCAAATTATTATGATGTCCATAGTTAAGGTTGAAATGTGCTCCTCATTGTAGGTCTGACTTTCAACCCCTCTGTCAACTTCCTGCCACTTCCCCCACCCCCAATGATCTTCCTGAAATTTTGCATGCCACATCTCTTCCCCAGGGAGGAAGTCTGGCTGCTGGCGAGTCTCCTCTTGCTCACACAGGGAGTGACTGCAGTGACCAATGAGAGGGGAGTCAGGCCCACAAGTGTTTTAAAACTTTTAGCTGATTCCTTTTTGGTTCACCTGTCACTGGTTTGGTCCTTTTGTTTATTTTCTCTTGCTCTCTTTTGGACGCAAACTCAGTCTATTAGCATCAGAACAAAGAGTCCAGCTTCCCCACCTGCTCTCCGTTTATAAACTAACCCTCTTCAGAACATCTTTGGCTGCTCATAGCATCCTTTCCCTGTCTAGGCGTGTAATTACTTCTGAGGCCATTCTTGTTGTTGGTGCAGTAATGCAGACTAGATGAGTTGGTGGTCCCTTCTGGCTTTAAACTCTGTGATCCTATGAAATCAGCACATAGAAGGTCCAATGAGGATCAGAGCTCCACTATGCTAGGTGTGATACAGACACATAGTGATGGTCTCTGCCCCAAGGAGCTTACAGTCTAGTAAGGTAGGAAGGCTAGTTCAATGGAATGAGCACTTGAGTGGATTCAGGAGCCCTGGGTTCAAGTCCAGTTCCAGCCACAGACTTACTGTGTGATATTGGCAAGTCACTCAATCCCTGGTGCACCTCAGTTCCTCAACTGTAACAATGGGGATAATACAGCCTTTCCTCATAGGGATGTTCTAAGGATAAAAATCCATTGATGATAATGAGGTGCTCTGATACTGTGGCAGAGGGCCATGTAAGTACTTTAATATCTAGAATCTGAATGGACAAGACAAACAAAGCATCTCTGGAGAGACAGAGGCATGGTGAAGATAAAGCCTAAAGCAGAATCCAGATCTCCTGACACCTAGTCAAATATCCTACTGGACCAGATTGGCATGCACATCTGCTGATTGAAACTCCCAATGTGTATCCATTTTTGTCATTTCTTGTGGCCCTTTCTCATTCATGGAATGTTTCATATTTGTTTATGAGTGATCCCGACTCTTGGCTCTCTGAGGTTTTGACAGTGGCTAGTGACTGGATGAGGGAGCAGGCAGATTTATGTCAGATGAGAATGGAAGCTTCCAATGGCAAAGAGATTTTACTATCTGTATTGTAATCATTGTGGAGGTGGTTGTCATGGTGACTAAAGGTATCAAGAGACTACTCCATGGAGCCTGCTGTGCCGGGAATCAGAGAAAGCAAGGGAGTGAGACAAAGAGTTATGGAGAAAAAAAAGATGGAGAGACGGGAAAGACAGAAAGTGAGGACAGGGCAGGAACAGAGAGAGAGAGATGGGGAGAAAGCTGAGGAGATAGTGAGAGGAATGAATTGAGAGAGGAAGAAATGGAGAGAGACAGGGATGTAGGAAAAAGTAGTAGGGAGAGCGAATGACAGAACAAGAGAGCTGCAATAGAAAGTGAGGAGATTTACCACTGATTTCCTTTTGTGTACACACTTGTAGCTTTAAAGATCAGTGTGGAGATAAGGATGAAGACCATACAGTGTCTGCAATAATTAAGGATCACACTGAGTGCTCTGATTGGTCAGCAGCTCCACTTTGGCCCATGATGGATAGAGCGGGTGTGCAGTTAGTGCTCAGCTTGATCCTTAATTATTGTAACTGCTGCGCATTATCCATGTCTATCTCGGCTCTGATCTCTAGTTGCACACGCTGGCCATATGAATAAGAAAGCGGTAACGTTCTCTGTCAGCACCTGCATGTGGGTGAAGGGCAGGACAGGATGTGCTCGGACCATTAGCTACTTTCACTAGACTATGGCTGGTCCAATGAGGTTGAAACAAGACTCCTAGATCTTGTCTTCATCTGAACCCGCTGCTGGTGCTCAAGAAGTTTAGTGAGGGACAGAGATCAATGGCCACGTGCCCAGGAGGGGAGTGGTTGCATTCAGTCACGGGTGGATTCGAGCATGTGCGTGGAGGTCTTAGAATTTGCCAGCTAAGGGGACCCTGAGTTATCCCTGTCGGGGAACAGGAGAAATATAGTTGTTGGCTTCACAGGATAACGGCAGGTTGTGTTCTTGTTCCTCGTATCCAGCTCAGTCACATCTGGGCAAGCACCCATTGCTCTGGTTCACTACTGGCTACTCCCCTTCAGACTCACTTGTGCTTAGGTGCTGCCCACCTCCTTGCAGTGGATTCTGCTGCCAAACCCAAGCCAGGTCCTGTGATCCCCCCTGTTCAGGAGCACTAAATCTGCAAAGTAAACTCCAGCGAGAGCACTTTCCAAGGGCTGCTGGCTATGACGGATGTTATTTTATGGAACATGGCACCAGAGATGTGAAAAACATAGTTCATAAATGTCAAGAGGAAGGAAGCAATATCCTGGATTGAGGTCAATTGATTCTCCACCCTCTCCCAGGGAATGCCTCTTTCCTAGCAGACAGTGACCTGAGAGCTGCTGTTTACATGAGGAAGTAGCAACCTTTGGGGAGGATTGCGGTTGCTGGGCTTGGGGGAGCAGGTGGATAGATTTGTAGGAAATTTTAAACTGATGGAAGCAAATGTTTTTCACTCAGTGCATCGTTAGCATGTAGGACTCATTGCCACAAGATAGCATTGAAGCAAAGAGTTTAGGAAGATTATAAGAACGAATTGGACATTTACGTGGATAACAAGATCATCCAAAGTTAGAGGAGTAAAGGTTAAAAATAACAAGCAATTTGTAAGGGGTGTCATCCTTTTTTCTTCCAGGCAAAGGCAATCTCCAAATGACAGGGATCCAGTGATCCGTCTACTCCAGTATCTAGTCTTTAAGAGTGGCCAGTACCAGCTGCTTGAGAGGAATGTGCAAGCAATGGATAATTATGGAATAACTTGGCCACATGATGTCTCCTCCTAAGTCCCATTAGAGATAGGATTATCTGCGAAGCTCCAACATTTCTGTCTCTCCTAAGAAGCTTGATTATTTTTTCAATCCTCTGGATACTCTAATTCTCTATATAAATGTCCAATCATCTTTTGACTCCCACTAATCTCTTGCCCTTGATATCTTGTGGCAATGAGTTCTACAGGCTAATTGCACATTTCACATTGTCATTTTCAGGAGGAAACATTCAGAGAAAACAGCTTTTTTTTCTGCTTGTTAGAAATGGTAATTGAAATTCTCTAACAGCCCATCGGGGGCTGAGTTGAGCAGAGGGACAACCAAGGGACAATCACATCTGCTGGCTTGTCTTCTCTGTGGATCGTATACCTGGTGAAAAGCATTTCCGCCAAGCCCCGGCACCAAAACGAACAGACGCAGTGTTTAACATTAATCCCCCGTGACCAGACTGCCCTTGGCATCCTGCGGCATCCTGCACTGTCACATTGTGTTTTGCACTGCCGGTCAGGCCATGCATAGTGATGCCGCAAAGGCCAAGCTGGAGGAAGCGACAGCCCTGGGTATTTATTCATTATAATATTATGCACCACATGGGGTTGTTTCTCTTCTCATATTGGTGCGAAGCCTGAAGATGCACGAGTGTAAATGAGAGGAGAATCAGGCACCTGTGATTATTTTATCAGAAGAGGCGCATCATCCCTCAGCAGCGGGAATATCACACTGGGTCAAATTATTATTATATGTGTTATGGTAGCGTAAAGAGCCTCCAGCCCCTGTAGGATCCCACTGTGCTAGCCACTGTACGGACACTCAGGGTATGTCTAGTCTGCAATCAGGGTGTGTGACTGCAGCATGGGGAGACATACCCTGTGGAGTTCTAGTGCTCTGAACAAAAGACAGAGTCAGGGGCTCCAGGATGCTTCTCTTGGCTCTGCCACTGATTTATTGTATGATTATACTGGTGAGTCTTCGTGTGCCTCATTTTCCTCATTGCAACAGGCAGACAATAATAGCTCCCTCACAGTGCTGTTGGTTTTGAAGGCTAATTAATGGGACCTTATCCCACATGCTCTCTTTATGCAGATGCCTCACTGACTACAGTGGGTTTTCTACACACAGGGACAAGCCCAAGTAGTATTTAGAAGTATTGTACTTCAAGGGTGGGACGTTTTATTGTTCCAGCCAAGAGAAAATCCCTTCCTTTTGGTTTCAGGAGATTTTGCATCTATGAAATTTTGGCCTTTTAAAAAAAATTACCCCTGCAAAAAATTGTGACCGATTTTTGTCTCAAAGTAGGAAAAATGCAGATTTCCTCATGTTCTCTCAGCAAAGCAGTGTTTGGCTGGAAAATAGGTCAGTTTTCACCTTATCTAATGCCTCCAGCTGCAGTGCAAAAAGCTCCCAGGAAAAGCTGCATCTCTCACATTATCTCTTAACTGCAAAGTTTAATTATCCTCAGCTATTCTACTGAATTATGACTGGCCTTCCCCACTCTGTGCTGTGCGAGGAGAGGAAGACAGACCTGAGGACCACACCACCTGAACTGGACATGAGTGTTCCCGGCAGCCCTTTTGCAAGACACGAGCTCAGTGATTTTGCGGTGTGAGGATTTATGATGACAGCCAGAAGAAAGCTCAGATAGACTCGTTCAGCTCCAGCGACCAGCGACTGCAGGCCATTTGAGGGTGGACGGGAAAAGCCAGAGAAGAAAGACATATCATTTAAAAGGAGAAATAAAGGAAGAAAGAAATGTAAAGAAAAGAAAAATCCAATCCTCTTTCAAGAGAAACTTAAAGAATAATAAATGAATGATTATTCAGAATATCTGACATTTATATAAGCATTGCATGTTTAGCTGCAGCCGACCCTGCTATTGTGTTCCTGGGCTCCTGTACACAGCTTTGCCAACGCCCCTCAATCCTGACCCTCAGTCACCTCTCCTTTTCCAGTGCTGGGATCCCACACACACGGCTCCCAATGCCCTGAATCTTCACCTGAAATCTCACTCCATCCCCACTTGCTGTTCCAGGCCTGGGCCTTTTCCAGGGTAGATTGCCAGTTGTACTACACTGCAGATTTGATTTCTCATGTAGGCAAATGTCTCATGGGGATTAAATTCCTGTGAACCTTCTTAAGAGGTGACAGTCTCTCCCCAACTGCTCGCAACACAGTCGCCAGGGAATGAGCTGTTGGCACAACCTACCCGGGGCAGTGGGGGCGGGGGGGAGGCTTTGTTTGCTCCTGCACCTCTCCATTTTCTCCTTCAAGCAGATCAGCATCTCTGCGCTGGGGAAACAATAATTAATTTTGTCACCGGATGAGGAATGGGGCAGTCCAGTATTACTCTCTGCACTCCTGCGATCAGCAACCAGTTTCCATGATTGAAAGCACAAATTCCTTCTCATCTCATTCTCTGGGCACTGCGTATTTCACAAAATCTATGTGGGGTTTGCATGTAGCAAAGATGCCCATCAATTATTTATGGAAGAAATATATTCATTTGGTCCTAATTTATTCATCAACAGCTTCATGATACAAACAGGGCGGGGGGAGGAAGAAAGGGGGAATATATATATATTATATGTATATATAAAAAATCTGCCGAATGGTGTGGCAGAAGTAAATCCACTAACGTAGGAGGAATATTAGAGAAAGAGTGGGGTGTGGAGGGGGTGCGAGAGAGAGAGCTAGGAGAGAGAAACAGAATGGTTTAATTTAAACAAGGCTTAACTACACTTTGGAATGTCAAATTCTTAATAGCTTCTCCTAAGTCTCAGCCTGATGGAAAATCTAAATGATGAGGAGGTCCTTCCCTCCTATTATCTGTCATCAGTAGTTTCATATATCTCTATTCCTTGATGATATCTGGCCTTTTGCTTTGTTGGTTTTGATTGAATTTAATTAATTATTTTCTGTTTGGGTGAACAGCCCCACTCCCCTGACCTCTTTCGATTTCCCTTTAGAGTTTGGTAAGAAATTGAATTGTCACAGCTAATGCGTTTAGTGGATCTGGGGAGCAATACGGTCTGATGTCTTTTTTAAACAATCCACTCTGCTTTGGCACCACGCTATGTTGTGTTAATGAAATATTTAAGATCAACAATGGTGGAGGGAACTTGAGGATTTGTCCCTGGATTTTAATTTATCGAACCCGCTGCTGAACACAGAAGATGTAACTCCTACTGAAGCCAATAAGAGATGCTTGTACCCTGTGAATGGAGAACTGGGCTCCTGCATATTGCAGGACTAGAGGACCTGGATGGTTGCCTAATGGCACTAGCCTGTGTCCACACTACAGAGAGGTTGTATTAGTGGCTGACGAGCTGTGCTCACTCAGGGTCTGACCCTTGATTGTGCTCATCAAGTTGTATTACTAACACCACTGTGCATGAGTGAGGGAGGTTTATGTATGAATGGGATCTAGTTAACAGGAACACCCAAGCTATAACACATGGTAACTGTCATGAAGACAAGTTCCTAGTGAGCGCTGGATAGTATAGACATGGAATCAAGACAGCAAAGCATCTCAGGAGTTACAGTCAATGATAGGTGAAGTTCATCATATTCTGATCAAATCACCTCATGACTTGTTGCAAATACATTCAGCTAGGATTTTCAAAGGAGCATAAGGAAGTTAGGTGGTGCAGAGTGTAGGAATTAGGTAGTATGCCTTTAAATGTCTACCCAGCAAAGAAAAACCCATGGCTGGCCAATGCTAGCTGACTCTGGCTTGCGGGGCTGTTTCATTGCTCTGCAGACTTCCAGGCTTGGGCTCTGGGACCCTCCCACCCTGCAGGGTTTTAGACCCTTCCCCAAGCCTGGAAGTCTGCACAGTAATGAGACAGCCCCACAGCTTGAACCCAGTGAGCCTGAGTGAGCTAGCATGGGCCAGCCACAGGTATCTAGTTGCTGTCTAGACATACCCTTTAGGAGGATTGAGGGGTTCTGATGCTAGCATTAGACTTAGGAAACCTAGGTTCAATTCCCTGTTCTGCCACAGACTTCTTGGGTAAGTCACTTAGTCTCTCTCTGGGCCTCGGTTCCCCACCTGTAAAATGGGGATAAGAGAACTTACCATGGTGTTAAAAAAGGAATGAGGGTCAGATGAGTGTTTTAGATATTTATTGCCCATTCAGTCCACAGTCTCTCTGCTGAGAAGGACAACAGTTAGTACCAAGTATTATGTAGGCGGCAGGCAAAACTTCTTAACTACTCTTAGATCTACCAGCTCATTCTGATGATCAATGGTTCATTAGGATCTCTGCCTCAGGGTGGATCCTGATCTTGAATAGAATGTGGAATCAAAAAGGCTCTTTAGACTGTTTCCAGCACTGAGAAAAAAGATGCACGTTTCCAAAGAACTTCAAATGGATGCAGCTGTGGTGGGATCTCCCGAGTACTCCCTGCCCCCGCCCATCATATAGATTTGCTTCCAGTGTGGTTGGGCACTAATTAAATATGGCATCCACTGCCATTGAAATCAGAGTGGTAGCTTCCAGCTCCCAGGCGGCTGTGATTTGCTTTGCAAATATCCAGAGGAACGTGTCACTTTGACTTTGAAGGGACATACCTGAGGCAGGTTCTTGTGAGGTTTGAATCATGGGAATGAGGATGGAATAATGTGATGAGTCATCAGAGACAATGAACTGCAGGGCTTGTGATAGGCCCTACACCACTCCACCAGGGTTCAGTCAATCTATAGACAAGGACTCACCCAGGTGAGCCCTAGGCAGGTAGGCTCCCAAGGGGAGCACCCTCTGTAATTTACTGACTATTGCAATGTGAGTGGGAATAGTATGCTTGCCAGTAGTTTCAACAGATTGTTCTTTCTTCTACCCTCACCTCTGCCTGTTTCCACACTAGCCAGCCCATGCCTGTCGGCAGCGGTCCCTGCCTTAGCCAGCTGCCTGGCAATTCTGACAAGGGCCTGCAGGATTTTGGAGCATAACTCTGTTTCAGTCAGGTTTCAGAGTAGTGCCTGTGTTCGTCTGTATCAGTTAGGGTTGTCATGCTAATTTGCTAGGGATTCAGGGCCAGTCAGTGAGTCCGATCACAGAAACTAATGGGAGCTGTGGATGTTTGGCACCTCTGAAAATCAAGTGCTCAGGAAATAGGTGCTGTGACTGTAGGGAACAATCAGGAGGAAAATGTGGAGATGGAAGATCCCAAAGGAGAGAGCTGGTTCCCTTGAGCACAGCTCTGGTACTTGCAGTGCTGGCTCTATGACTGGATATTTTGTATGTTTGAATGAAGAAGAAAAGTAGGTGTAGGAAAGCATTACAAAGGCGGAACTGGAAAGAATAAGTGGCACAAAGAGCAAGAGAGGGAAAGTCCCAAGGCATCCCATTTGACATCACACGCTCACCACGGGAAAGGGGGACTCACTCTTTGAGTGTGATGTGACCCCTGGATCCAGCTTCCTTTCATTATGTATCTTGCCCAGCCAAGCATTAAGCAGAAATCCCTTAACCCTTTCCAAGTTGCTGATTTTCTTTGTCACACCAATATAAAAACTGTGTGCATGCAAGGCCTTGGAATAAGGGGCTAGGGGCCTGCCAACTCTGTTGAACCAGTCTTTGTTCTAATCCCCAAAATACTTTCCTTTCCTCCAGAAAGTGGCCATGGGGAATCCCTTAATAAGAGGGATTGATTGGCAAACTGTGACAGCCTTCAAACTGGAACTCTGCATATTAGGAAACTTTAAAGAGTGTATCCTTAGGGGTTGATTGATGGAAAATCTGACATTAACAACCAAGACATTGGCTTTTCCAATGCGGCTGCTCATTTTTGCTTCTGCCTCTTACACGCCTGGAAAGAAAGCTCTGAAGCTCTGGATTACACTGAACTCTAATCCCCTTGAAATTGGTTGTTCCAACCACTCTCTGAGGCTCTTTTAGGCTCTTTCAGATGTCCCCTGGCTCTGCCTTTGGAGGTTCATTCTTCTGCAGCTGATTGTGGCTAGCATGTCAGAGAGTAAGGCTAAAATTAAAGTGTATTTTTTATTAATGGGGGAAAAATCCAACATCATTCCTTTGCAGAAAAAAAATCAAGCCCATTGATATGCCAAATGCGTGTACCAAAGAACAAGGGCTGTAGATGTCAACTGAGTTGGTGGAAGGCTGTCTAATTTATACAGCTGGTTGGATCCTGGTTCAAAGCCCCTCAATATGGGAGTATTTCCCTTGACTTTACTGGGCTTTGGACCTTTATTGAATCAGCCTTTCACCTCTAGACTTAGGGCCAGATGCTGATGCACTGGTGCAAACCTGAAGCAAAGATTAAGAGATGACTTGATCGTAGTCTATAATTACTTCCACAGGGAGAAGATACCTGTTACTATGGGATTCTTAAACTGAGCAGACAAGGCATAACATAGATCCAGTGACTAGAAGTTGAAGTCAGCTAAGTTGTAACTGGAATTAAGATGCACATTTTTAACAATGAGGATAATTAACCATAAGAACTGATTACCAAAAATCAGTATAGAAAATATTGTTTAGTTCAACCACAAGCTATTGGGCTGGAGGTGGGAACCTCTGAGTGAAATTCTAGGACTTGTGTTATATAATAGGTCAGATTCAATGATAATAATGGTATCTTCTGGCCTTCAAAATCTCTGAATCCCAGAGTAACTCCAATGAACTTTATTCTGGCCCTTTAATTTTCATTCAGGTCTTTAGGTTCAAATCCTAACTCAATTTACCATTTGGAAGAACTAGAAAAGATATCAGAGGAATCTGAAGATGACAGGCTGATCAGAAAGGGAGAAAAGTTGAGAACTTTGAAAGAAAGTTAAGAGATGTAAAAATAGTTTAGTGGGAAAATAATTAGAAAATAGGATCATTCATAACTTGGATGGAGGGTGAAAAAATTAATAGTGGAACCAAAATGGCTGGTACTGACTTGCATTTACATTTCAACATTGATCTTTAACAAGAAAAATAATGAAAAAGGGAAGGAATAGCAACCTAGTCAATGCAGGTAGGAAAGACAGGAGAGGAATCCATAAATCCTGGGTTTGAATGATAAGCATTAGGACTGGTTGAAAAATATCAATTGTTTTTTGCCCTGATCTTGAGTGGGACCTCTAAGTGCTACCAGAATGCAAATAACAAATGATAACAACCTGAGAACCATGGCTAGAGGCCTGGGGAAATAATGTGTTATTGGTTTTTTATAAAGGAAAAAGAGTAATATACTGGAGGGATCAATCCTTCACTAGCAGGAGAAATAGGTGAAACAAGCTAAGAGGCCTTTCACATATCGAACTATGATTAATAATGGTAACAAATAATTAATTAAAACACCACCTCACTCTTAATATAGCACTTTTCATCAGCAGATCTCAAAACGCTTCAAAATGCATACTTCGCTATGAATGTACATTAAACCATGCAATGTACTTAAAAAGGAGGCTCTCAGGCAGATCTGCATGCATCAGTCATTTAATATGCAGAATTAAACATAGCATAATCATAAAGCCAAGTGTCTGAATCTTTTAATATGATCAAGAAAGAGGAAGGAAATGCCATGAGTAACAAGCCAGGCTGTGATTTTTTTTTCATTCCATGTGAATAGCAGACCTCTCTGGTAACTAACTTCAGGAATGCAAGTCAGAAACTGGGACAGAAGAGCAGTGAATATAAGGAGGAATTGTAGCCAGGCACAAAAGGACTTGAAGAGTTACAAAGGCAGTGCAAGGAAGATAAATATAGCATGATGATGATCTGGAAGCCTGAGCGGCACAAGCCTTTGAATTGCACAAAATGGGAGGCAAGAAGAGCAGACATGAGAGCCCTGGGACAAGCCCTGGGCTGTTATTAATTTACAGTGGAAACCAGAAAATGCAGGAGACCAGTCTCGCAGCATTAAAAATAACGATGTCTTTGATGAGCCTTTAACATTTAGAAGAGCTGAGCTTTTCCCCAAAGGACTTGGGAGCACCAGATGGGCACATGCTGCTAGCACAGTGAGAGAACATGGGTATCAGCCCAGAGTCGTGGGGAGGTTATTATTGTTTGCATTAAAGTAACACAGTGTGTTAAGCACTGTGCAACCACATAGCAAGAGACAGCCCCTGTCCTAAAGAACTTACCCTCTACATAGTGAAAGGTGCAAAGAAGTCAAGTGACTTGCCCAAGGTCACACAGCAAGTCATTGGCAGGGTCAAGAATCAAACCCAGGTATTGTGAGTCTCATTCCAATGTTTTAGCCACTTGATCACCTCATGTCACAAGATCCAAGGGTCTCCATAGTTAATATAAAGGGGAAAAAAGACACAAGTTGAGTAATAAAAGTGGAGGAGTCACTGATAACCTGTTACAAAGGCAGGAACCTAGGTGCAGGCACTGGATCTGCAATGACTGAAAAGATTTAAGCCTTAGCTACACTACGAAATTTACCCTTTGCTGACAATAGGGGTCAGGAACAGGTTTGGAAAGTGGTTTAACTTACAGCTGCTTGGGAAATGGATTTCCCTTTCCCTGAAAATTTTTAAGATTTTGATTTTTTTCCCCATCCGAAATCAGGACTAAAGGTTCCCAAGCACTCTTTAACAAAGTATGTTTCAAGCATCACTATGTTAAAGCACACCAGCAGGGTCCACATGACCCAATTAATGCTCAGCTCTTTAGTCCATTTTAGAAATCATACCCCCATAGAGTGCATTACCCACCATGTAGACAAGTCCTAAGAGGCTCCACTGATAGAACCTTTTCAGTCAAAATCTTCCTTTCCTGAACTTTCATCCTATTCTCACAGTAAACAATTCTTCTTCCACCTTGGTGTCCGCACCTTTCATACACTTGTTGATGGTCACTGTCTCACCCTGAGCCCTGGCCACATATAACCTGGCTAAATGATGACTGAGTCTAATCTCTCATGTGCTGCAAGAAAATCAGGTCCTAAATACTTTTATTCTTGTCTCATAGATCAGTTTTTACCAGTCCCTTCATGTTATTCGCTTAGGGTCAGATTTATAAAGGTACCTAAAGATGCAAATTCTATTCTATTCAAGGCACTTAATGAGGTTCACAAATGTGCCTAAGTGAGGTAGGGGCTGAACTCCCATCGATTTTCAATGAGAGTTTGGCACCTAACATGCTTAGGGGTTTTTGAAAATCCCACTAGGCTACTATGTACTTTAAGCATCTAAAAACCTTTGTAAATCTGGCCCTAGAGCCACAGAAGATGTAAACAGGCCTAGCACCATAGATGTGCATGGAACTGTGCTGATTTACTCCAGCTGAGGATCCGGCTCTTTAATTTTATGGCCCTTCTCAGAACTCTCTCCAATTTCAGCAACATCATTCTGAGCATTCACAGTGTCCAAAATCCAACAGGCTACTTGAGCTTAGTGCTCAACAAACAGATTCCTTAAGCAGTCAGAGTCCAGCAAGCTGAAGCATTGACTTCCAGCTGTTGGTGCAACGTGGCAGTTCTTACAGGAGCAAACCAGACTGGCTCTCAAAAGGGGCATTCACGTTACCCACTGCGTTGAAAACTCAGATCTTCCTGGCAATTCCAATTCTGAAGCCTCTTGACAAACAGCTCTCAAAGAGCTGATAATGGTTTTATAAAACAAATCTGCTGCAAACCAAAGCAGTTATTGCCACAGAACAGGGTTAATGCGGAAGCTCCAGAAACTCATTGACACAAGCTGCATGTAATGTAATAGCTAAAGATCTCAGTCCACTTCTTATGTTACAATAATCCAGGAAGCAGTGCCTATTTTACTAACAAATGCCCAGGAGTTGCCCAAAGCTGTTGTTGTCTCGTTCAATGGTTTTCAAACTTTTCAGGCTGCGTACCCCTTTCCAAATAATGTGGTCTACCATGTACCCCCGTCTGAGATAGGGTCATAATATACTTATGATTAGATTGCCAAGTCTTACTAAATAAAATGCATTGTCCGCCTTTACAGGGTTTTTCTCACAAACCCCCTGATGAGTGCTCGTGTACCCCTAGGGATACATGTACCCCAGTTTTAAAACCTAGACTCTAATTGCAGTGCCATATATTGAAACGTATTTCCAGCATGGTGAGAGAGCTTGGGGAGAATAGACAGGTCACCAGCCAGAGGAAATGCTCTTAAAATACACAATGAAAAAGTTACTGCAAATGTGCACAGGTCAGCTGGTGTAAATCCGCGGAGCGCCATTGATGTCAGCTGCAGCTCATAGATTCATAGATATTTAGGTCAGAAGGGACCATTATGATCATCTAGTCTGACCTCCTGCACAACGCAGAACACAGAATTTCACCCACCACTCCTGCGAAAAACCTCTCGCCTATGTCTGAGCTATTGAAGTCCTCAAATCGTGGTTTAAAGACTTCAAGGAGCTCAACCTGCTAAGGGTTGCCCACTGGTAGTTATAACTCCCCCTCCCACCATTTATTACCCTGTTATGAAATGGAGACACATTGTGGTTCTGGCCTATCATTTACGCGGTCAGATTTCTAGTTATAGAGATGGGGGTGAATTAAGGTGAAACATCACCCCCAAACTCCGGCTCAATCTGCTCAAGTTCCTGCATCATCTTTGGGTTCAAAATAGGGGTAAATGGGTGAAGATAGTTCTATGGCCTGTGTTATACAGGAGGTCAGACTAGAAATCAGTGGTTCTTAACCTGGGGTGCACGCACCCCCTGGGGGTGCGAGATGCCCTTTCTGGGGGTGCGAGACATGCCAGATTTTTTTTTAGAAGGTAAATCATCAAAAACACAAAGTAAGCACAGGACACGTAAGAACAACTACTTTGTTTCATCAAACCTATGTGTTCATTAACATCATACATTTTTTAACGATTAATATACGAACTAACCTACTTCAATGATTTTTGATAAGGGGTCCGAGACCATATTTTGAGAACCAAAGGGGTGCAGGCTGCAGTGAAGGTTAAGAACCGCTGGACTAGATGATATGATGGTCCCCTGTGGCTTTAGAATCTGTGAATCAGTATTTTTAACTCCAGAGACCCTTCATTATCCTTTAGTCAATGGAGTTACACCAGTTGAGAATCTGGCCTGGGATTTCCAATGTAAGACATTTCACATTCTGTGAAGATCTGTCTAAACATTGTCTTTCAGGTAAGACATGAAACCTGAATCCTGACTGCTTCAAGTCCTTATCAATCCCCTGACAGGTAGCTGGGTTTTGTTTGTTTGGGGTTTTTTTGTTTGTTTGTTTTTTTTGTAAGAATGGGAGTGTTAAACCCATTTTCTTGGACAAATCCAATGTGGCTATTAAGCTCCTAATTTCCCCCCAACTTCCATATTTTCAGATAAGAAACCCAGGACACTTTTGGGGCAACATGTATTAGAGTTAAGAAATAGTCATACAAAGACAAAAGTGCACTTTTAAATAAAATGTGAGCTACTCTTGCTACTGCCAGCTTCTGACTCATGAGCGACCTGGGGCATATTACTCACAGTGGATTGTTTCTTCCGGGAACTCAGTGTTCCGAACCAGGTCCTCATGAAACACAGAACAAATGTCATTAACGTTCACTCGGAACAAAAAGAGCACCTTTGGTAGAATCTATACTCATTGGCTTTTTTCCTTTCTCCCCAGACACTGCGCCTCACACTGAACTCTCATTCTGCCGTCTTGTTTGTTCCTGGTAAACACAGAGCAAAAGCTACTCGGTGCCGCATATGTCCCATATGAACATTTTACAGTTAGGAAGGGAAAAAAAAAAGATCACATATTTTGAGTGATAAAATGAATAAAAAGAAAAAAAGAGCGCATTTCAGGTGCCCGGAAAGGATCTTGGGAACCTGGGCAGCGCATGAAAAATCAGAACCATCCACTGGGGAGTGTGGTCGCTTTAACTTTATGTTGTCCGTTACATCTGTGCAAAGTGGGAATAAACTGCTACCAATTCAGTATAGCTCCTACAGACCAGATCCTCATCTGGTGAAAACTGGCTAAGCTCCATTGACTTCATCAGCAGGGGAAATCTGCACTGGTATCTAGCTGATGGAACTGAGCGTTCAATTGTGATCTTTGTCTTATAAATATGAACACCCTCCCATGTGCTAAGGAAACAGGGCCATCTACATGTTCTGATTTTCCTCTGCCACCGGTTTTACATTAGTGTAACAACAGTGGAGTTACTCCTGATTTATGGTAGTGTGAGTAGGGAAAGAATCAGGCTCCCAGACTACCTCTCTCCAATCATCTGGGATGAACCTCAGTTCACTGACTGGTCTATCTTTGGTAGCAGTGTGTGAAGTAGAAGAAGACCTCCCATGTACATAGGCAAAGTGATTGTAAATTCAATTCTCCACTTGCTTATACTGGTGGTAACATCTTCTGCTTATTTTCACAGGTGTAAGTGATGATGCAAAGTGCTCGATAGAGCAAAATCAGGGCCCTAAACTCTAAACCAGACACAAAATAATGGGATTGAATGGTCATATCCAAAATAAATGACACAGCATGGAATGACATGTAACAGTTCCATGGCATAAGAACTCCACATGGTCAATGATACAGATGAGACTCATGACCAAATGTAGAAGCATCCACCATTTCATCTGCAGAGACAGACATAACCACTGGGTATGGCCACTGGGAGTAGCCTGGCCCTATAGAAGTCAGTGGTTAAGCTCCCATTGACGTCAATGGGGCCAGGATTTCATCTGAGAGCTGGTTAAAAAATAAATAAGATGATATTTTTGACCACATTTTATACATCAAGATTTTTGAAAATTTCAACATCTTTTGAAAACTGAAACATCTCAATCGGCCATATAGCAGGTTGGAAAATCTAGATTTTTTTTTATGACAATATTTGTTAAAACGTTTTGGGTTCTTTAGTTGTTGGCAAAATTCAAATTTTAAACCCAAAAAGTTGAAATTTGAAAAATGTTGACCCGTTCTAACAATCACACAGGTAGAACAGGTCTGACTTTCCCCCCAAGAGTGGGTGCGGGTACAATGTACACACATAGGCTTAATTTCAGCCCTGGGGCCAGAGCCTCAACTAGTGCAAATCCGCATAACTTTGTTGACTTACGTGGAACTATGCTGATTTATACTAGCCGAGGATCTGGCCCCTGAGGATCAGCTCCCAATTAATTCACCAGCTGGCCACAATGCTGAATTTGGCCCATTGCCACGACAGCACAACGTGAAATGATTGCACTTATCCCAGCATGGTTCTCCCCAGCCCTTCCACCAGCACCCCTCACTCCACACCCCAGGCAATTCAGAGCATATATTCATGTGAGATCCTGAGCTCTGATGCCTGGGAATGCTCAGTCTGGCTCACATATCACACGCATCGCTCGTCAAAGCTTTCTAGCCCACATCAGCAGCAGTGATTAGGTGTCACTTCAACAGTGGCCCAGAATGAGGATCATTAGGAGCTGTCATAGAGTTTTGCCAGAGTAATTTGTCTATATCACTTGTTGCTGGACAAGGAAATCTCTCGCTGACAGAATTACCTGCGCATCACAAAAACCCAACAACTAACTCCTACATCAAGCTGGAGAGAATCCACTCCTGACAAGTGCCCCCTCCCCGACTGAGATGCATCTATTCTGCTAGAATCTAGGATTCTGCAGTTAATTTTTAAAGGATTTCATTTATCTGCTTTCTATAATCTTCTCCACATCCCCCGAGGGCTTCTTCTGAAATGACCAGGTATGTTTAGGGAGGGTTTTGTCAATTTATTATTTTA
The DNA here is from genome assembly GCF_965152275.1 of Natator depressus. NCBI lineage: Eukaryota > Metazoa > Chordata > Testudines > Cheloniidae > Natator > Natator depressus. The sequence continues at coordinate 4,615,665 of NC_134259.1, forward strand.
TTTCATTTATTGTACTATTTCACCCTTATTTTTTATCTTGTAGGCAGCCTCTGAATTGGCTTGTGTCCTGACCAGGGTAAGAAGGGATCCAGAGATGGAAAACAGCCTGCCTGCCTGGGACAGGTCTTGGAAGTCTGCCACCCTGCATGTTGAACAGACCAGAGCATTCTCTTCCTGCCACAGAGTACCACAGTCAGGACTGTCCATTCTCTTTCGCATCTTTCAAAGGGAGGCAGTGTGGTCAGAAATTAGCAGATGTTGCAGGAGATAACAGCACTGCAGCTCTTTGTCTGACTTGCTGGGGAATTCACAGTGTAGGCAGGGAACTGTGCAGCCTGGAAATACCCTGGTCAGGAGGGAAGAGAGATGGCTGGAGAGACGGAACCCTGAGGTTGGGTGTCCTTGCTGGACTGTGGAGGGGAATAGCGGTGCAGTTGCCCTGAACTTGAACACTGAGAACCTGTTTTATGTCTCATCTGACACACAGCAACATTAGCAGCATAGAACCATGCCAAGGGGTTTGTTCGGTGCTGACCCAGAAGGCAGAACTCCTTTGTTGCCTAAATTACTTGGAAGTCTCTTATCCAAGTACTGTCTCAGCCTAAGTTTGCTTAGGCCCTGATTCAGCAAAAGTATGTAAGCAAATGCTTAACTTTAAGCATATGTTGAAGAGCCATCAGTGTAAAAGTTAAGCACATGCATAAGTGCTCTGCTGAACAGGGCAGGACTTAAGTGTGTGCATAACTGGCTTGTTAAATCAGCCCCTTAGCTTGGAAGACCTGACAAGATCCTAGCCCAAGTTACTACTGCTCAACATTTGGAGTTAGGCTTTGTCAACACTGGCAAGTGAAAGACAAAACTTTTGTCATTCAGAGTTGTTAGAAAACACCCTCCTCCTCCCCCCCCCGCAGACAAAAGTTTTGTGGATGACAAGCACCGGTGTGTGCACTAACCCTGCTCTTTGGGGATGAAAGTTTTTGTCGCTAAAAGCTGCGTGGTGTGGACATAGCCTTAGTTTCCCATCCACGCTCATAGACGGGAGGAAAAACAGTTCTTTTCTTTTCAAAACTCTGCTCCAGTTAACAAACAGTCATCTTTGGGGAAGGGGAAAAGAAAAGTAAACAGAAATTGGACCCAAGATCTTTTCACATAGCGCTCAAGGCAAACAAATAAAGGATGATAGATAACAAAAAAACAGGGGGAGGAAATTGTGCTTTTTCTTTCCTAACAGAGCCACAAAAGGCCCATCTCTCTGGTTTCCTGGTAATTACTAGCCTTCCTGTCAGTGGGTTACCTTATATTAATTAACTTTATTTATTGCTGTTGGCAGAGTGACTGCTACAGTAAATCAAGCAATTAGCAGCCTCGCATATTGCACTTGGAAGAGAGGTAACCAGGTGCCAGAAAGGATTTACTTTCTGATTCATGTTTTATTCAGCACCTCTCTGTTTAGCATTGTATCTCTGTATCACAATTACAGTTGCTTTACAAAAAGGGGGAATGGATTGTCTGGGTCAGAAGACCTGGGCTGCTTTGAGAGACAATAGGGTTAGCAGCTCTCAGGGCCTTTATTCTGCAATCAGACGCACATGGGAAGACTCCTACACCTACAGTGGCACTCTGCTTGGGTACAGAATTCTGCCCACATGAATCAACACACTCTTTGGGGTGCCATCCAACAGCCTGCAAAGAAGCCCCACAGGACTTATAAAGACGCCTGACATTTCTTATGAAAATCCAACACATTTTTGGAAAAAACCCATAAGATTTCAGTTTTCTCCCCTTTTCCCCTTTATTCCCCCAGGGAAAAAAACCCACAAATATTTTTCTGTTTTGGAAAAATAACACGTTTCCAGCTTATGTTTATTCATAGAAAAACTGGAAAATTTCAACCAAAACTAAATTTTCTGATGAGAATGCACCCCCGATAAAATTCAAATGATGTTGGTGGAGTGAGAATGCATTTGGCCCAAGAGGCTTTGAATAGTTCAGATAAATGTGTAATGAAAGGAAATCAATTCTTGTGGCTAAGATCACATGGCTGAGAGTCAGGTCATGTAGGTTCCCATCCCAGCTTTTCAAGTGACTCAGAGCTTTCAGGGGGCAACACTGAGTAATTTCTCTTCTTCCCTGGCAGCAGTCTAACACAGGACTCTGTTCAATGTGCATACAAGGCTTTGGGTGAGATTAGGGTGATCAGGTACCAAGTGTGAAAAATCGGACAAGGAGTGGGGGGTAGTAGGCACCTATAGAAGACAAAGGCCCGAATATCAGGACTGTCCCTCTAAAATTGGGGCATCTGGTCACCCTAGGTGAGATTGTGAGGAATAATGGGCTACAACACAAAGATGATGCTCAATTCCATTTCTTCTTTTCCTCATCCCAGATTTTGCTGGTTGAGGTGCTTTCCTGAGCAAGTGCTACATTCTTTCTGGTTCAAAACTGAGGATCATGACAGATACCCACTCGCCAAGATGTTGGGAGTCTCAGGGTGAAATCTTGGCCCCATTGACGTCAATGGCAAAATTTCCATGGACTTCAATACAAACAGGATTTCCCCCTGAATTTTTGCAAAGCCATTTGAGAGCTGCTGACTTGAAGTTGCCACACGAATGCAAACACTTTAAATCCCAAGCACTTAGACCACAGTGTTGAGGAGATAGATAGATAGATAGATAGATGGAATAGAGAAGGAGAGAGAAATACTTCTCATGGAGTATAAATGAGAGGCAGAGGTGGTTGGAAAAAAAAAAGAAAAACTGGTTTTGTGCAAAATCAATGCTGCTTTTGTGTCTAAGGGTATGAAACGGATCCCTTTTTTGAAAATTTTCATTGAATTTTTTTTTTACCAAAATACCTTTTTAAAAAATCAATTATTGAGAACCTAGTTACTGGGGCATTTCAATGACCATTTAAATAGCATATTTGATCTATTATGATTTTTTTAAAAAAACTATTAAAAATGTCATGATTTTTTTCATGAGAAACAAAACATGAGGACTTGTCATGAAATGAGTTAGTTTGGGAGGGAAAAGTCATTTTGGGATGTAAAAAAACCTTTCTAGATGAAAAATTTCAACCAGATCTAGTGAGAAGTATCTGCAGGAGATTTGAGCCACTGCAATTTACAGAACCCACTTAATCTCCATGCCATAAATTCCAGTTGTAATCACAGTCCAGCAGTATTTCTGGATTGCTGAGCTTTGGGACCATCTGAAATGCTCCCCCTGGTTGCATCAGGATTTGCCTTTTCACCCTCTCCGTAATATACTTGATTTACTTTGTATGAGTGAGTGGGCTGCAGTGGCCTCTTGGAGTTTCTCCAGCTGAGTTCTGTCTCCTCGAGCACCCCAGGGCAGGGTAACTAATGACCCAATGTAAGCCCCAAATGAATAACTTCTCATAGCCCCACTGGGAGCCACTGTTTAGATTCCACTAGCACGGTTTCTAAAAGAGCTTTGCAGGCTGCCAATTCTGATTTAATTATATAGTGGGAAATAAAATTTAAAAAAGGGAAGGGGGGGAAAGACCCCCAAGGAGGCATCCAAAGGGACTTTCAGATCATTAAAGCAAGGCAATTGCAGCTTGCTGCTAATTACAGGAAAAAATACAGCAGTCCCTGAAGGAGAGGGAGAGAGACTCAAAATCTACAATATGGTCTGGAACATTTTCTGCTTTTCAAAATTTTCTTTGATTCCTTTTTCTTGTCACTTGACAACCTTTGTGGGAGTTCCTCATCAGTTCGGTATGGCCTCCAGCAAGGTACAAAACGGTCCCCTTCTGTGGATCTAGTCTCTTCCATTTATCTTGGTCTCATGCTTCAAACACTGGTGATGTGGATTCAATTCCCGGCTCTGCCACAGATTCTCTGTGGGTGGAAGTCTCTCCTGTGCAGAGGAGACAGCCCAAGATCTGGATGGCACTTACAGGTCAAAGGAGCCCTATTTTGAGGGTTGATGTGGGAATTAGAGGGTCCCTCATGTTGGTCCTCTGCACAGCGGTGAGTTCTGTTCTGTGACCTCAGTCAAATTACCTAATCTCTCTGTGCCTCAGTTCTCAGTCGGCTGACCAGGGTTAATGATACTGACCTGTTTCACAGAGGTGCTGCGAGGATTAATTCACTAAAGTTTGTGAGAGGCTCAGATATTTCGGGAGTGGGGACCAGGTAAATATCTACTCTTATCATCCCATAATATTTGTATTATGGTAGTACCTGAAGGCAACCTGCTGAGATTAGGGCCCTGTTGCACTCAGCGCTGTATAGACACATAGTAAGAGATGCTCCCTACCCAAAAGAGTTTGTAGTCTAAACAGACAAAAAGCAAGAGGGGAAGGGACTTGCTCAGTATCACACAGTTTGTCAGCGGCAGAGGTGGGAACAGAACCCAGGTCATTTGAGGCCAAGTCCAATGTGCTATCCCCTATAAAGAATATGTAACCCTCTAGCTATGTTTTTAATTTCTGCACACATCTCCATGGGATCTGACTGACTTCTTTGCTGGCCTGAGCTATGTGTCTCATTATTCCTTTATCAGTCAGGTGAGCCTGTAGGATCTTATGATGACAGGCCAAATATGAAGGAGCGGATTTACTAGGAGGAATCTGGGAGACACAGGGTCTCAAAGCTGCCTCTTGGTTTAGGAACTAGTCTGATAATGCGCCACTCCCTTTGCTCGCCCTCCCCCAACTAATCAATGAGGTCAGGGCATTTCCTGCCAGCTGCAACAGTGCAAACTCCGTGGGTTCCCTTCAAAGCAAAATAAATTTGTAGTTGAAATGCAGGGAAGGAGGTGGAAACACCCTGATGATGCCTGCTGCTGAGTCTTCTCTTCCCACAGTAAACTCAAGCATCATTAATGAATCCTATTTAACTCTGCTGATGAGGGTGTTGAATAGCACCCCCTGGGAAGGGAATCAGGAAAAACCGGGGAGGCAGTGGCTACTGCTGTAGCATGGATTCAAAGGCAAAACAAATCAATAATTAACAGTGAGGCAAAGATTAAAGCAAAGATGGGCTGAAGTCACCCCATGTACAGGGCTGGCTGTTGTATCCCATCATGCAGCCAATAAAAGTACACTCACCACGTACAAGGTATCTGCTGAAGAGCTTCCCCTTACATGCACTCAGCCTGTAGCCGTGCCATGTGCCCATGACAGAGTCATGTCAGAGCTGATCAGAAATTAAAAAGTAATTTACCCCCCACATTTAGAAACGAACAACATTTTTTCATTTATTTCAGGGCTTTTGGCAGAAATGTTTTGGTTTACCAATGAAAACATGAAAATAAGGGGTTTTTTTGGGTTGTTTTGAGTTGTCAAAAAGGTAAAGATTGTTGGTAAGATTTTGAAAACCAAAAGGTCGTCTCATTTTCAGGTTTTGGGTTTTTGGTTTGTTTTAAGTCTAGAAGATTTTAAAAGAAACAAAAATTTCCCACACAAATTTTCACTGAGGAAAAAAAAGCACTTTGGGTCAAAAACAGTTCTTTACGCAAAGAATTTCAACTACTCATAGGTGTGAGATAAAGGAAATCTAACGGCTTTCATCTAATTCATCTCCTGGCTGCTCTTGCAGGATAGATCCCCACAGTGCCTTCCTGAGTCTACTTTAAATGTCCCAAATTATGGGGCTCTCTCCCTCCACTTCCCTTAGGAGACTATCATGCCGCCTAACATATCTCACTGCTATGAAATGTTCCCTGAGATTTAGCTTACATTCCCCCTCATTCAGCCTCATGCTATTAATCCTGGTTTATACTTTCCCTGATTGCCTTGTCTTTCTTCATAAATGTTCAGAGCCACGGCTTGTCCAGTGGGTATTAACACTGAATCTCTTACTCTGGGGATCTTGCAGAACTGATGAGAGAAGCCCAGAGCTTAGAGCTCTTCCACATCTCTCTACTACCCACTGCCTGACACCCTGCAGGTGAGAAATATGCTGTCCTCAGCCAAATCCCTTTTCTCATGTATTATTTGAAAGGTTTCCTTAACAGTTCTGCAAGAAGTCCTATAATGAAAGGAGTGGTTTCCTTTGGCACTCTTCCCAGATCTACCCAAACAGAAGGATGCTGACCTAAGGCTGTTAAACACTTTGATGTATGGTTGTGTCTCCTTAAGTAGAAGATCCATATTCTTAAACTAAGCTGCCATGACACTGGGACATTATGAACTCTCTGAACCAATTGAATCTTACAAATGAACCATTAGTTGGCTGTACGGAACATTGGGTTCCATAAGCCTGCGGGATCTCACGTTAGATAAGATATTCATTGTTGTCCACATACCCCACAGGCATCTACGTGTTAATTTTAATTCAATGTGTCTTATCCCCTTTTCCCCCCTGAATGCACTAATAACCACACCACCACACAGTGTTGCATTCTGTCCGGCTCTGGGGTTTTATGTTGCTGTATAAATATAGGTTATTTCAGCTGCCTCCATTGAGAAGAAAGAAAGATGCTGAGATTCAGAGAGGCATGTGTCACTAGTCTATAGGCAAAAGCTAACTGTAAAATCTGTGTCAGTCAAACTGTGCCTCTTGTCACCTCTGAAGACAAGCATGCCACCATATTCCAAAACCACACAGCCCCAGCAATAGTAATACCGGCACATCTAAGCACGTACCACCTCGATGAGTCCAAGCAAATTCCCATTAAAGTCTACGGAGAGACTCCCATTGACTTGGGGTCCTAGCTGAGCATCCAGATGTTCTATGAGCATCAAAGAGATGGAGATGCCCTGCTCCCAGGGGGATGAGGTACATCAGGCAGTGCTGGAGAGGCACATTTCCTGGATGTCACTGCTAAATCACAGTGGAGGGTTTAGGAGGATATTTCATTGATGTTCTGTGGGTGAAATGAACACTTAAGAGACTTAACCCCCCAAAATGCCCAAACAAAAGTCAGCATAAGAATGAAAGATTTCACTGTCTAAAAACAAAATCGCTGTTCAGCTAGCTCTGCACCCAGCAAGCATCCCGGGGGATATTTAAACACCCACTACATTTCAGAGGAGCTTCTTGTCTCACAAATGTGCGCTGTGCTCCTAACATTTTGGCGCCCTTGACAGATCGAATCTGTCTTGCAACATCGTCTGCGTGCAGAAGTGTGAAACTGGGGTCATTATTGCAGGGAGAGAAAATGTATGGGTAATTTATTGCATGGCAAAAAGGAAATAGGACTCAAACCCAGGAGAGCAGCATAAGTAATGACAATTGTACTCAATCTTCTGCTGTGGAAGTAGGGGCCAGGTTCCTCCATGCAGGTGCCTGTAAGCACAGTTTAAAAACGTTTGGTCCAAGGTTACTCTTTAAGGGATTCCCCCCCGGTCCCATAATTTTAGTGATGAGAGAGATACCTTAGAGTAAAAGCTTTTGTTTATCTACAGATCAAATACGGAAATATGTATTTTTTCAGGTTATTATTGAGCCACCAGATGTCTATGTGTATTGTATAGAGATCAGGACAGGGTCTGGTGCTTGGAAACCATACAAGACAAAGCTGGAACTGAAACTGGGTAGAAGATTGCTTGCAAGTCAGCCGTTTGTACCTGTTTAAGAAGGGCTGTGATTCCATATATCATGACCAGTACATCATAGAAAGCAGCAATTTAAGCTTCCCTTAAAAAAACCACATGCATTTATATACTACAGTGATGGAATCTATTGATAGCTCAAAACTAACCCTCAATCCTTACCTAGAAGGACGTGATTCCAGGAATCGAGTCCACTGTTGACCTCTTTGATTATACTCCCAATGATGGGGATGAGTATTTCATACCAATTGTGGTGATGTTATTTTGTGTTTCAGAACCCTGTTACCTAGGAATCACCAGGTTATTACACAGAAACTAGAGCTGGTTGAGAAATGTGTTTTACTTTGGGAAAATGAAATCAAAGAAAATGAAAAGCTTTTGTTTTTCTTTTCTAAATTTTCTTTGCAGAATTTTTCAGGTTTTTGCTGAAAAATGAAAACCCCAAACTGAAAAATGTCTGGTGTTTGACATTCCCCCCCAAATTAAATACAAACAATACTTTCTCTGGAAATTTTTAATTTAATCATGTCATTTTTTGTCAAATAAAAGTTTCAATAAAAAAGGGTGTGACCACCTCTAACTCAGACTACTGACAAGCCACCAGACAGCAGTGCCTATGGGCCATTACAAGCCTCGGACCAGATCCTCAACTGTTCTAAATTTCCGCAGCTCCACTGACTTTTGCTGGGTCTGAGCCCTTTACTGTAGTTGTACTAGTGACCTAGAGATGAACAGCTCCACAGTATATTTCCAAAAAGAAAAGGAGGACTTGTGGCACCTTAGAGACTAACACATTTATTTGAGCATAAGCTTTCGTGAGCTACAGCTCACTTCATCGGATGCATTCCCATGAAGTTGATAGATTTCCACTCCATACGGCTAAATTCAGTGCCTTGCATAATGACAAGTTTCAGAGTAGCATCCTTGTTAATCTGTATTCTCAAAAAGAAAAGGAGGACTTGTGGCACCTTAGAGACTAACAAATTTATTTGAGCATAAGCTTTCATGAGCTACAGCATCCAATGAAGTGAGCTGTAGCTCACGAAAGCTCATGCTCAAATAAATTGGTTAGTCTCTAAGGTGCCACAAGTCCTCCTTTTCTTTTTGAGAATACAGACTAACACGGCTGCTACTCTGAAACCAGTATATTTCCAGTGACTCGCTGAGTATCACAATTATAATGGTATCCAAGTGATATTAATAGTCTGATTCTGGTCTCACCTGAGTGTAAATCAGAAATTTTTCCACTGAGACCAAAAGAGCTGCACTTGCGTGTGAAAGGAGAATCAGATCCAAATGGAGTGTAAAACTGGTGTAAATGGTAACAAAACCAAGCCCGGTGATTTTCGTTCTTTTACAGAACAGCACTAGAAAGGAAGAGGCGTTATACAGGATGCTCCAAGAGGGAATGACCAGAGGTAATATGATGAAACTGAACAGAGCAAAAGATGAGTTCTAACCATCAGAGGAGTGAAGTTTTGGAATAGCCTTCCAAGGGAAGCAGTGGGGGCAAAAGATCTATCTGGCTTTAAGATTAAATTCGATAAGTTTATGGAGGAGATGGTATGATGGGATAACATGGTTTTAGTAATTAAATATTCATGGTAAATAGGCCCAGTGGCCTGTGATGGGATATTAGATTAGGTGGGATCTGAGTTACCCAGGAAAGAATTTTCTGTAGTATCTGGCTGGTGAATCTTGCCCACATGCTCAGGGTTCAGCTGATTGCTATATTTGGGGTCGGGAAGGAATTTTCCTCCAGGGCAGATTGGAAGAGGCCCTGGAGGTTTTTCACTTTCCTCTGTAGCATGGGGCACGGGTCACTTGCTGGAGGATTCTCTGCTCCTTGAAGTCTTTAAACCATGATTTGAAGACTTCAATAGCTCAGACATAGGTGAGAGGTTTTTCGCAGGAGTGGGTGGCCTGAGTTGTGCAGGAGGTCAGACTAGATGATCATAATGGTCCCTTCTGACCTTAGTATCTATGAATCTATGAGTTGACCAATGAAAAGTATCTCTTGGTGGTGAATTTTATCATACATATTTATATTATGGTAGCGCCTAGAGATCTCAGGCAAGATCAGTGCTCAGTTGTGCTAAGCACACAGCAAGACACAATATCCGCCCCAAAGACCTTACGGTCTAAAGAAACAAAAGCCAGAAGGGGACGTGAAGGTGAAGTGACTTGACTGAAGTCATGCAGTAGCCAAATTAGGGGTAGAATCTAGAGTTCTCATTCCCAGTCTAGGATCCTATCCACCAGACCATCCTGCCTCCCTTAGCATGCTCTATCCCACTGGGCTCTGGGGGATACTCTCCCAAGGGAAGTAGAAGAGACTCCATCATTGGGGATATTTAAAAGGAGGCTGGACAAAGACCTAGAAAATATGCTGTAGGGGATGATCTTTCACAGGCCAGAAGGGGTTGCACTGGGTGATATCCAATCAAACTTCCCCACCCTTACTAAGTAAGATTGGATGATATTATCTGAGGGGACCTGGGACTAGAGGGAACCATTGGAGAGCCACACTCTATACCTGATTTTGAAGCACCTGCAAAGGCCCTTTATCACATCCTGGCCAGTGTCTGAGGTGCACATGTTTGACGGGATCTGGGCAGGATTTATCAGAGGGAGATATTTTCTGTTTCTCTGAAATTTTCATGAACACATAACATTTTCCCCTTCGTTAAAAATAAAAGGAAGATAAATAATGAATAATGACTTGTGGTAATTACCCAAATTTCTATATTTATAGAAAACCAGCACTTTATGAATATTGAATGGGGCAGATATTATCTCCATAGGTGCCTCCAAATTATCAGCAAAACTATAAGTTATTTAGCTGTTTTTCATACTTTAAGATGTAAGGGAATTGCCAGACTTCCACTACACAATGGAACAGAAAATAGCTGTCCATTTCACCTCCTTTCAGAATTAGGGTGCACAGGGTTGGAAATAAAAGGCAGTGGCCCCCCCTACCCTTGTGGTGGAGCCCCTCTCCGATACGAATGTTTTAGAAGGTCAGAGCACTTAAATCGCGCAGTGATAATACAGCCCGGACGGTTCATTCCTCATCAGGTCACAGCAAAACTAACATGTTTTATACCCCATTCTTCATGAACACCCCAGCAAAGCCAGTGGAATAAGCAGTCAGTTGCTAAGCAAGGGATATGGGAGTGTTGGATTTGGCCTGAGGTTTGGAGTGATTGGGTTTGCAATAGAATGGTTTCCCTTGGGAACACAGGAATAGCCATACAGCATCAGAGCAGTGAATCATCCAGTCCTGTCTCCATGAATGGCCAGCTCCAGAGGTCGAGTCTAATCACCCACTGAAGTCAGGTGAAGTCTTCCCATCGAACTCAATGTGATGATAGAGCAACCCCAGTTGCTTCAGAGAAGGTGCAAGAAATGCTGAAGCAGGACAAGATACCCTTCCTCTTGGAGGCAAGGGGAAGTATTATGGAAGAGGAGGAGGAAGTGACTGAGAAATAAAAAGACAGAGAGAGAGAGAGAGAGAGACGAAAGGGAGAGAGACACATTAAATAACAACAATTATAGTCTGGAGTCTGACAAAGCTGCTTTAACTGAGTCAACTTAATAAAATATATATTTAAAAGCAGAGGCTTATATTTTAAAAGCTCATGGCAGCTGTGCCATCCATTTGCTATTAAAGCTTCTAACAAATGCTTGAGTCTCACACAACCAAGAAAAATCAGATTAATAGCTCAGCTAACCTGCTGGAAGTCCAGACTGCAGAATATTGTTATCTCAGGTGAAGAGCAAGAAGGGTTCATGGTAAGCAAAGCACTTGCCTTTATTTTATTCTAATTTATTTGTCACTGGGATTCCGCAGCAGATAAAAGCTATGCAGCAATTAAATTACATTACTTTTGATGAGATTAAAGTAAAAGAAAGCAATGTTTTCCTTGCAAAGGAAGCAGAGGAGAAATGAAACCACTCAAGAAAAAAGAATGACTAGCTCAAAAATGCAAGAAACAAATTTATCTAGATGGAAAAAGAGAGATGTCTTGAACCTGAATGCAGCAGGAAATCTTGGGAGAGGATCACAATTTGGGGGATTCACTGAAGGAAATAATTGCAACACGAAAATTGATTTTACGTAGATAAGAAAACAAATGTTTGTGGGGAATTGAACTTGGTTTATTACATTTATTTCCCCACAGATCTGATGTTTCTCTATTAGAAAAAAATAAACTGTGTTCTCAAATGCATTGTTTTCGGAAAGAGGTTTATTAGATTAGTGCCTGATCCTCCTGCTTCTGTCATTTTGCAAATTGGTTTGTTTGGGAAAAGGTTACTCTTTCTAAGGCAGCTCAAAATGAAGCCATCAGTTTGCTTTTCTTCTTAGCTAGTTGTATATTGGTAGTACCTAGAGGCCCAGATCAGGGATTGGGACCTCATTGGGCACACTGCTTTACATGCATGCAATGAAACCACAGTCCTGTCCCAAGGCTCTAGATGAGGACAGAAAACAGGTGGATAGAACAAACAGATTGGCAGTGGGAGGTTGGGGAGGGCAAGGTAACACTGATACAGCTCGTTTGGTATGATAATCAGAAGTCAGAGCACAGCCACTGTTAGAAGAGTACTCTGTGAAAGAGAGGCAGGTGCCTGTATATATGCAGTTACTTAGTTAATAGAAAATATGCCAGTAGATGGCATTCAAGAACATGCAGCATTGTTCAGACTTAGGTTTGGCAGGACCAATAAAGGTTGTGCACTTCACATGGTTCCATATGTGCCATTGTCCATATGGTCAAATCTTTCTGCGTTTTGCAGACTCTGACACAGGCTGAAAATCTGCCTATGAGCAAAGCACTTTGCAACCATTAACACCCTGCAAGGAAGGTGACAAGAACTATTCACCTCCATGTTGCAGGTGGGGAAACTGAGGAAGGAAGTGAACTGTCCAAGGTCCAGGTTCCAGTCCCAGTGAGATGCCGAGTTGGAGATAAGACCACACAGTCCCAACTCCCAGCCACCAGCCTCTGTCACTCAGAGCTCTTGGCAACAATCTGTCTGACACAAGCCAAAGCACACACGTCATGCATGCAGCCCATGCATGCAACAATTCATGAAAAAATAATCACATGATGAAAGCTTCTTTCCTGCACTGAGAGGATCATAAAGCACTTTTTATTTGCCAGCATGATGACTTTGGCCATGTAGATTATTCAGAATTAATCCTGCACCCTTCTAAATCTCCTGGTAGCTTTTAGAAGTAACTAATACTCTTCTTAATCACACCTCATGCACAGCTTTACATGTCACAGAAACAATACTTTCATTTATGATTGATTGGAATTTAAGGTCTGATTTCTCTTGGAACATAATCAGGCCTGAATGGGAATTTTGTATAATGACAATTAAAATAATGAAATTGAACTTTGAATGACATTCAAATGGTGTTACCTGCTAGGAGCTCCAGAGGTCCATCTTCCCTTATTGCATTCTGGGTGCTGTGCGTCGTTCATTGTGGGGTGATTGCAGCCAAGTCTGTCCAGCATGGAGCTGGGACACTGTGTTAACCCCGAAGGCCCGAATTGTCCCAAGGGACCAGCACCCACAATTAGAGCCGCGTTTTCAGAAGAGTGCAGCACTTCGGGTGTATTTGGGGTGCTGAGCCCTTGAAAATCTGGCCTTTAGAATACCGCCCTCCCCGCATATTTCTGGGATATAATAATAGGCTTTGTACTGAGCAATTCATATTTATTATTCTTATTTAATATTTATATTGCAATAGCGTTTAGAGGCCTCAACTAGATCAGGGCCCTACTGTGCTAGGCGCTGTACAAAGACATAGGCGGGCCAGACGCAAGGATCATTGCAGGCAGTGGGAATTTGTCCCATTAACTTCAATGGGCTTTAGGTCAGGCCCAGGGGCCTGATGGTCCACGGCCCAGCTGTGAAGTGCCTCATGTACAAACACAAGATAACATGAAAGGAGCAGGAGTGGGGAATCCTGCATGGTGCTGAGCACCCACCACTCCCACAAAAGTGAGTAGAAGAGGATGGCGCGCAGCACTTTCCACAGTCAAGCCGAAGGGCCTGTGTTAATGGAAGCGCTGCTGCAGACCTGCCAAGTTCCGGCTGCTAGAGGCGGGAGTGAGGCCCGATCAGGGCCGGTGCAAGGATGTTTCGTGCCCTAGGAGAAACTTCCACCTTGCGCCCGCCCCCCGGGAACCCTGTGGCAGCTCCCCGCTCCCCCCCCCTCTGCCCTGAGGCGCCCCCCCTGCGGCAGCTTCCAGCCCCCCTCCGCCTTGAGGCACCCCCCTGTGGCAGCTCCCTGCCGCCTCCTTCCTCCCTCCCTCCCCTCGAGCGAGCAGGCCGCTGCCACTCCACTTCTCCCGCCTCCCAGGCTTGCGGCGCCAATCAGCTATTTGGCGCCACAAGCCTGGAAGGGAGAGAAGCAGAGCAGGGCGGCGTGCTCAGGGGAGGAGGTGGAGCAGAGGTGAGTTGGGGCGGGGAGCGGTTCCCCTGCGCGCTGCCCCCCCCCCCCATTACTTGCTGCAGGCGGCCCTCCCCACGCCTCCCTGACCCAGCTCACCTCCTGTCCACCGCCTCTCCGGAGCGCGCTTTTGGCCGCCCCCAACTACTTGGCGCCCTAGGCGGCTGCCTAGTTCGCCTAGTGGTTGCACAGGCCCTGGGCCCAATTGGTGAGTGGGGAAGGAAGAGCCTCACTCACGTGCAGAGAATTGTGTTTAAGCTCAAGCCTCCTGGGCCAGCCCTGCCCCTGCTATGCCTGTGAATAAGAGAACACAGGAGGCTTGACGCTGCTCAGTACTAAGCCCAGCTTGTGCACTAGAGTGCAGCAACGTCCGTTGCACGGCCATGCAGGGTGCTGGGACCGGGGGCGAATCCCAGCCCAGGCTCCAAACCCTTCCTGGCAGCAGCCAAAGCACTGGGTTGTATTCCGGTGGGAGCCAGGGGATGCTCATTTGGTGACCAGCAGCCCACCTGCCCATCTCCTCAGGTCGTTTGGGAGGCCAGTCCTGTCCCGCTGTGTGTTTGGCTGCACTGCCTGGAGCCCTCAGCAGATCTGATCTCTGAAGGAAGCATATGAAAGAAACACCGGACAAAGAAGTGGTCTTGTTAACCCACCTCTGTGCCCATGAGGCAGCCCAGACAGGCAGAGGCGAGCAGCTGGAGGGGAGTTCTGACTGAAGCCTGCGGCAGGTATAATTAACGCCCACTAGGATGGCAGCAGCCAGCTGCCACTGCGATAGAAGCAGCTCAGCAGACCACCCAGAACGTGCTAGGCTGGTCCAGGCATGCCAGCTAGAGAACCACTGGGCTAGTGGACTAATGCCCTCTTCAGAAAGGCAGCAGAGCCATGTTTGCTACCACCATGTTGAACCAGAGCTGTCGCTAGCAGGGCTTCAGCGCAAAGTGGGATTGTCTGAAGAGGGTGGTCCAGAGCTGGCAGGGTGAGAGGGCCTTGGCCTGTTTTACAGCTGTCTGCAGGTCAGGATTAAGGTGCACATGCAAAGTTGTGTGAGGTGCTTAGGACCGGACTGGAAGGGTTGCAGAGCTGCAGGTTAGGACTGAGGCCTCTCCGCAGATCTTGTGCATAGGGGTCACAGAACTGGAATAGCATGGAGTGACAAAGGGAGGGAGTGAAGAGACCTGGTGGAGCTGTGCGTGGACTGGATCTGCTTTTAGTATTCCTGGCTCTATCTAGCTGATGTGTCACCTGCAAAAACCACAAGCCCGCCTCTTCCCCGTCGATATCTCTGAATGTAATTACAGTTTGGTCTTGCTTCTGGAACTGACATTCCCTTCCTGTCAGCTTGTGCCCACAGCTGTTTCACCCACCGTGTGATTTTTTTTTTTAAGGAAACTTTCTGGCAAGATTTCTCTCTCTGTCTTTGTTCTCTTTCCTCTTTGGAGCTGACCCTGAGTCTTCCTGTTCTACCTTCTCTTGTTTCAATTTGCTCAAGAATATCAGTGAGTGTGGTGCCTTGTGCATCGCTGTGCCTTTGCCATGAATTGGGGGAGGAAATGATTTTTGGTGGGTCTCTTTACTGGAGTCTTCAAATATGCAAGGAGGAATGATAAATTATCCTGTGTTTAGACAATGACTTTCAAAAACAGAGATAGATCCACTCTCATCATCCCAGTGGGGTGGAATGTGGCAGCTATTAACCAGAATGCAGTATCATTACATAGCACTTTAGAATGAGAACTGAAGAATTACTCCTTCTTGGACTGAAGCCTCTGGGGGAAATTTAAGGTTGTAACAGGCCATTCAGATAATACCCCATGCTCTTGCAAACTATCCCAGAGAGAGCGTGGGTGCTCAGAAGCTCATCTAAAAGAGGGCTTCTCCACCAGCTTCGCTCTGGTGCACTACACCAGTCACCCATTCCTCTTTCTACAGAGCCATCCATATACTGACCAAGCCTGCTATTGCTTATCTTATGAGATCTGACAAGAATGTAACCTCTGGTTGAACAGCTGCAAGCTGTCAATGATGTTATTGAATATCCACCATGAAACTCATAGCCAAGGGAAGTTCAGCTGGCTTTGGGACCCATTTGAAACACACAACTAAGCTCTGGCTGATCATTGGGTTACGGGCAGGTGTAGAAGCCCCAACCAAAATGAGGGCCCTGTTGTCCTGGGTATTGTATGCACATGTAGCAAAAAACAGACCCTGCCCCAAAAAGCTTACAATGTAAATAGACAAGCCGGATGAAGGGTGGGAGCAGGGAATTATCGTTATCTCCATTTAACACTTGGGGAACTGAGACGGAGATACTGAACCTGAAGTCACTGGGAGCTGCAGGTGGTCAGTACCCTGCCAGACTCAGCCTCTGTGGGTATGTCTAGACTGCAGCTGGGAGTGAGCCTTCCAGCCCTGGCAGACAGACTCCAACAGACTCGGAGGAGCGGTGCCTGAGCTAGCGCACGAAAAACAGACCTGGGGACGTTGTAGCTTGAGCTCAAGTGGCTCGCCTGAGTTGCAACAGTCACACAGCTACACATAGCTCTCTACCTGGGCTGGGAGGCTCGTTCCCACCTGCGGGGTGGACACATACCCATGGGAACTTACCCGCAAACACCCAGGGATTTGTAGTAAAGCTAAGATTTTAACCTAGATCTCCAGGATTCCAGTTCAGTGGTTTAAGCATCCTTCCTCAGTAGGTCACATGAACTCCAGCCAGTGACTTTTGTCTCCTATTCGCCTCTTGAAATTAAAGCTGAGTCATTTCTCTGACCTTCAACCTGCTTTTTGTATATCTATCTATATATCTTGCAAACAACTGAACCAGTGGGGACAAATGCAACCTCCCTCCACGCAACGGTGACAGTTTGCAAAGCGATGCCAAGCTTAATCGCCCCCATTATGCAATTATCGCAAATGAAAGCAGGGACTGTCAGCAAACTCAGCCTGCTCTCAAATGAAAAGCAAAAGGGTTAGACAGCACTGGCTGCTCTCCGCTTTCTAGTCTGGGGATCAAACTACATTCCTATCATAAAAGGTTTCCAGGCTCATGAATAATAAAGTGACTGACAATTGCGGCGTTAACTCTATCTCAGATTTATACATTAATATCTCACTTGCTTCCCACCCCCTCTTTGCCTCCCCATCCGTGACTCATAATTTATTTACAAAGCTTTTCCGTGTTTATCTGAATCAAACACTGAGACAATAGGTCACCTAACAAGCACCTGTAGCCTGCAACAGCCTTGATAAAGCTACCACCTTGAGGCTTTTTTCAAGGGGGAAAGGGTGTGTTTATTTGCCGGGGTATATTTTTTCACTTATGGGGATTTTCTGCCACTCTCAGGGGGAAGGGGAAAAAACACTCCATGAATTATGAATAAACAGATGCGATTCAGTCCAGGGCCTTTTTTTTTTCCCACGGTAAATTTCCAGTAACAAGCCAGCCAATGGCAGTAAAGTAGAGGGATTGAAAATGATTTCAAAGGAGTCTTATCATGCTGGGGACATATGCACATTGAGCCTTGTAGATAGGATGAATGTAGGTTTCTTTTTGTGGGAGGAAGACAAATATATGTACAGATTTTTTTATTTGCTTTTTGCTTTTCCTTTTGGTTGCTTTTTGATTGTCCAACCTGTCAGCATTTCCTCATATGGCTTGGTGCCTTCAAGAACTCAATAAATAGCTCTCTTAAAGGAACACTGTCAATGTAAAAATCTGGCAAACACAGTGTGTGTTTCTTAAAATAAAATAAAAATCCTCGCCTGCATTTCTAATAATATTGTAGATTATTAAAATGGAAAGACTTTTAATACTCAAATTTACTTCTCACTATTTGTGCTACATTAATGTACAAAATCATAGGGGGTGTCTGAGCTAGATAGATAGATAGATAGATAGATAGATAGAATTCTTTCTTTCTTTCTTTCTTTCTTTCTTTCTTTCTTTCTTTCTTTCTTTCTTTCTTTCTTTCTTTCTTTCTTTCTTTCTTTCTTTCCAAAAGAGAGACAGCACTGTGCTCTGAAGTTTGCATCACAGCTGAATTCCTCCAGCTGTTTGGGTCTCGGGTGTTTCTTTGGACCATTGTAAACGATGGGGGACAGTCGTAAAGGCCAGATTCTGTCGACCCCCTGCATTGGTGTGTGGGTGAAAGGTGCAATAACGACTTTCCCTGTCCCATAAGTAATAAGAGATGCAACAGGAAGGTGAAGCTGTAGGAACGAGGTCTTTACTGAGTATATGCCAATGCTCTAGTCTAGAATTTGTGTGCAAGCAATGCGGCCCCAGTTTTCATTGCTGAACTCCCTGGCACCATGCCAAACTAGGGCCCTCCTGAAAACTAACCCTCTTTCTCCAATTCCACTCATCCTACTCTTCCTAGTCACCCTACTCAGGGGCCATCCAGACTGTCAACAGAGAGCCCTGTCCCTACTCCCAGCCAGTGTCCCTGAATAGGGTGCAGGGCAGATCAATGGCTTGGCATTGCAGATGCAATGGGGGGAATATAGTGCACTCTTCATGAGTGGTGGAGTACAGCGGGCAAGCCAGTATGAATGGCCCAGGAGCCTCCAGGAGGAATTCTGTCTATGACACAGCCCCATCTAACATGCCTGAATGCACATGGGTCATGGACTAGCACAAAAGCCCCAGCCCTGCATGACCAGAGTACCGGATCACCTCACAGTATTTATCCTCTCAGCCCCCCTGTGAGATGGGGAAGTGCTGTCATCCCCATTTAAACATATCCAACTGAGGCACAGAGAGGAGAAGTGACTTGCCCTAGGGCACCCAGGACAGTGGTGGCAGAGCAGGGAATTGAGTGCAGGGAATTGAATTGAACATCTCCTACGTCTAATGCCTCAAACACTAAACCATCCTCATTCCGCATTAGACCCCACCCAGCTGTGATGGTGGCCAACAAAGCTTTCAGTTGACTCCTTCTCTGTAAGGACTCTTTCCCTCTCACGCTTTTATTTTCAGAAGCTTAGAACAATGTCCAGCACAACAGTGCTGAGGCTTCTCGGTGCCACTGCAATACAATAAATAGTAATAATAACAAGAAGCATAAAAGGAACTGAAAAAGGCCTTGTGACTCCTTGGGATGCCACCTGATGTGCTGAGATACCACTGAGTCTACCTGTTCTGCCAGCATGGGCCCCCTTTAACCAGTCTTGCTGAGCCAGGCTATTAAAGCCTCCTCTAACACACACACAGGCAGGGCCACACCCAGCTGCAGATCAGCTCTGGGAAGACTCATCTTAAGGGACTTGCTCCAGCCTCTGGTGCTCATTCCTTTTAAGGGGTACAAACCCAAAGGTTTTATGAAATCAGCTCCCTCCCTCAATGTGGAGAGAGGTGTGCACACTTCTTGCCCCCTCCCCCAGTTAGAAATTACAGAAACTGGGTTTCATAATAAACAAAACAAATTTTATTAACTATAAAAGGCAAATTTTAAGTGGTAAAAGGGATAAGAAACAGAACAAAGCAGATTACTAAGCAAATTAAACCAAATACTCAAACTAAGCTAGTTTCACTACAGAAATTGGTTACAAATATATTTCTCACCCTAGATAGTGTTGCAGGCAGGTTGCAACGTTTCTGTGGTTCAGCATTCCAGTTATATTCCTTTTCAGACTGGACCCGCATCTCAGTCTGGACTCCCCAGCTGCTTCCCTTCAGGTGGCTTTTGCAGTCTTTCTTCTTGGGCAGACAGGCCATGGAGAGGAGGGGTCCCTTTTGCCTTTCTCCCCACCCTTAAATAGGATTTACATAAGGCGGGAATCCTTTGTTTCCCAAACTTGACCCCCGTTCCCTTTCAGTGGAAAGTTACAAGAAGTCCCAGGTAACGTTTAGTGTCAGGGACAAGACCACCTGACTCTGTAGTATCACAGCGTCCAAGAGTCAGTGGTAGTATGGAGTGTCCGCAGGAAGGCCAAGCCTTTTCACAGAGCATTGTCCTCGCTGATGGGCCATCTGCCCTATCTGTCTTTTCCATTGTTGTACCTGAAGTGTTAGCAGTGGGTGTCACCCAAAGTAGCACAGCTGAAATACAGATACATAGTCAATATTCTTAACTTCAGATACAGAAATGGTACAGGCATCCAAATAGGATAATCACATTCAGTAAATCATAACCTTTCCAATGATATCTCACATGAGCCATCTGGCATAAAGTATATCTCAGTTATGTCATATTAATATCATAAGCATATTTTCATAAAAAGAAAAGGAGGACTTGTGGCACCTTAGAGGCTAACCAATTTATTTGAGCATAAGCTTTCGTGAGCTACAGCTCACTTCACTGGATTATGCTCAGATAAATTGGTTAGTGTCTAAGGTGCCACAAGCACTCCTTTTCTTTTTGCAAATACAGACTAACACGGCTGTTACTCTGAAACCTATATTTTCATAAAGAATATGGAATGACACATCACAGGCCTAGCCCAGATCTCTAGGCCAGCTGGCCAAAACACTGGAAGCTGAAAGAGCAGGGAGAGGAGCCTTCTGTGAGACATATAGTGAGCATTCATTCAATTTGCCACAGAGTTCACTGTTCTTTTGTGCATCCTAATCTTCCCCCTAGTGGGCTTTTTATTTACTTATTTCTTGAGAGAGAGCTTTCTGCAGCCTAGCGTGGCTCTTGGACAAAGCTGATTTTCCTTAACAAAGTGAAAAGTGTATTACACTGAGCGCACTTGAAAAGTACAACGGATTTAATGAGCTGCATAATGTTCTGTTTTGACACACACAAGAGAAAGGGGTACGGGCCAGATCTTCACCAACATAAGCTGGCATTGCTCTGTTGACTTCAACGGAGCGACACCAATTTACGCCATCTGGGGAATCTGCCCCTGGTTTGTTTAAATTCACAGATACCCTGCAACCTCAATGCGAGACCATTTGTATTTATACAACATCCTTCAAGCGCGATATCACAAAGAGCGAGAGTGCTGTAAGCTAAAGGGAAGAGGAAGGATTCTAGGGAGAAGTTAAGGAATGGAAGTGACTCAGCATCTCCAAATGAAGCTGGAAGGAGAGAGATTTCAAACGCATGGGGCAGGGTGAATGGAAGAGCAGGCTGTACCTTCCTGTTGTGAAGGGAGGCGACAGAGAGGAAGGAAACAAGTTCCTGGAGAATTATGCAAGCCAAGAGGATAATTTCTGCTAGGATTCATGGATGCATGACTCCAGTGAAGGTGATAAAATGGGGTCAATGCAATCTTTCATCTTGGGATGAGGGAATGATCCTGCTGTATGCTCTTAGCTCTGACCTCTATGCGGCACTCTTCTGCAAGAGGTGTTTTAGTGACTGAGGTGTGAAACTCATCAGTTCTTTGCTCTAACTAGAGGAAAGAAGCCCAGAGCTGGTGGATTCTGATCCTGTCATTATTTATGTTACAGTAGTTCTCAGAGGCCTCATTGTGCTCGGTGCTGCACGTACACACAATAAGAACAGCCCCTGTCCCAAAGAGCTAACAGTCTAAATGTTCAAGATGGATAAACTATAGGAGGTGGGAAAGAAAGCATAATTATTCCTTCAAGGTCACTGGCAAAGACAGGAATGGAACCAAGGCTCCGGAGTCCCACTTCATAGCCTACCCACTAGGACACACTGTTTCGCTATAGGAAAATTAACCTTCAAAAGCTGAGACTACTGTCTACTGCTAATGATCAAAACCCTGCCAGAGCTTCAAACTATACACTAAGTTTCTGATTCAAAGCTAATGAAATCAATAGAAAAACTCCCTCTGACTTCAGCGGGCTTTGGTCTGGTCCTGTAGCGCATTATGAAGAATAACTTTATTCTGCTGTATATCCCATCACAGTCATTATATTTCATTCATTTGGTGCCTCGCCTTAAATTCAGACTGTAAGCTCTTTGAGGAAGATTTCTGTCTTTTTCCACATGCTTGTACAGTGCCTGGCATGATGGGACTCAGATCTGGGTTGGGGTCTGTAGGCACTTCTCCAGCCTGGTCTACACTTAAAATTTAGATCAACCTAGCTATGTTGCTCAGGGCTGTGAAAAGTGTTGCACCGTAGTTAGCTTGACTTAACACCCAGTCTAGCAGTGGGCTAGGTCACCAGAAGAATTCTTCCGTAGACCTAGCTTCCGCTTCTTGGAGGGGGCGGATTAACGACATCGATGGAGAAACCCCTTCGGTAGCTCTGCCAGGGTAGCAGCAGTAATGTAAACATGAGCTCTGATAGAAATAATAACCCTCAGTGGTAATGTTACAGTCGCACGGATGCATTCAGCAGTGTTTCTACAGGCTGCAGCATCCTAGGTAATTTTAATGGGCACTAATTCAGGATAATACAATGTTTCTGTTTGGGTTCCCTCCCTCCCTGTCTGCAAGTCTCCACGGGAGCAGCCTGGGGATAAATAAGCCTATAGAAACCCTCTGAAAGCTAGGGGAATGTGTTGTGTCCATGTGCCACAGTCCCACTCATTAGCGCATTGTCGAGATTCATTAATGGAGTGTAAAACTGTAATTAAAAATAATCTTTTCTTGAAGCAGCAGAAGAAGAAAAAGAAGAAGACGAATAAGGGGAAATAAAACTAGTGCATGAATGTGCTGATTGCAGCTGTGGGAACATGATGGCAAAACAATTTGCTGTTTTGTTTTCTTTCTATAGTAATGAGTGAGAGGAGCTTTGGCACAGGCAGGACAGCAGATTAACCAATAACGTGCCAAGGGAGTTGGCTCCATGCAGAGCCATGTGCTGATACCGACACTGCTATGGGAGGTAGCGTGGCCCAGTGGCTAGGCATGGACCTAGGACAGAGAAGATCTGTGTCATTTTCCTGGCTCTGCCGTTCCCCTGCTGGGTCAGCTTATGTTAGTCAGTGACACTTCCCCGCCCTGCCTTTCAGTTCCTCTGCCCCTAAAACAGGGGCGGTGATAGGCGGCACCCAAAAAGTGTTTTAGTAGTTAGGGAACTAGGAGCGCTGGATGCCTGTGTTCAGTCCCCAGCTCAGGCCATAGGTTTTCTGGGTCACTTTGGGTAAATCAATTAATCTGCCCTGTGCCTCAGTTGCTTATTTATAAAATGGGGGTAATAGAGGCATGGTATGAGGGTAAAATCCACTAATGGAAGCAAGGGCTCAGACGCAATGGAGAGGAGGGCCACATAAGCGCCTAGCGAGGCATTCACCTTTACTGTAAGCTGCTTGGAGATGTACAGGTGAAAAGCACGTTGTAAGAGCTGGCTCTTATTAGTTAGTGGACCCAAATTTTCTCTGTCCTGGGTCCGTGCCCATCCATGGGGCCACACTACCACCCATAATAGCGTTTGTATCAGGACATGGCTCTGCATGGCAGCAATGCCCATGGAATGCTATTGCTTAATCTGCTCTTCTTAGCTGCTAAAGGTCGATGTTGCCACAATGAAATCAGTGGCTGTACTCCAACTTGCATCAGATGAGGGTCTGGCCACCATTTCCCAATCTACCTTTGTGCAGCGACATTTCTCAGAGGCTTCCCTTCTCCCCAGCCCACTCCCATCTCTTGCTCCAACATCCCCTTCCCTGATTGCCTAGGACTCATATGTGTGGACAGTAGGCAGCACAGGCTGGGGAGTAAGAAAGCCAGAAGGACCCACAGGATCTGTCTGTTGCATGGCAGCCTCAGTAAAGAACCCCCTTTGTATTCATAACAACAAAGAGCTGAGATTTCCATCAGGAGCCACACGGCATATCTCTGGGTCTGTCTAGGCATCAGTGTCCCTGTCTCTAGCACCGTGTCTTTCTTTCTCTCCTCTCCTTTGTCCCCTGTCACTCAGGGGACATCCCATGCATAGCTGCACAGCTGCTAGTTCATCACACGTTTGCCGGATGTGCTGGTGGGCTTAGAGAGCCTAGGAGGCTATAGCATATTGAATCTGGTACCCAATTGCCACTGCAGGAAATCTCTCCTCTTCAGATCCCTCACGGCTCCAGAAAATTGGCACCTTAATCCAAACAAGTAAATAAGACACAAAAGGAAAGCTAGTTAGCACCAAGCGTGCCAGCCACACATCAGCCCCCACCGCTGCTCCAGGACTTAATTGAGCTACTGAGTTTCCCCCTCCTCCTTGATATATGGTTATTGCAGATGGTATTAATTGGAATAGCTAAATAATAAATGTTTGTTTATGGGGATTTGGGGGGAAGTAAACACTTTATGAGAGCAGTACGGATCGCGGCCGTATTTCTTATTGGGATTGTTTTTTAATTCCTGCACCAGTAGGGCTAAGCCTTCCCCACTCGTTTGGGAGCCATGCTGGAGTGGCACTGCATTTTATGCCAGGTTATTTATCTCTTCGGGGAAGCTTTCATTTCAACTTGGAGGATGTTCAAAGTAAAGCTAGTCCTGTAACAGACTTAATTGGACCATATTTCAGTCCTAGTGCATCTGTTCAGTGTGGATTCCTTATCCTAGGTCCATAAACTTTTATTAAGTTATATATCAAGGAATATACATATATGGTATCTAGATATAGCCCACTAATGTGTTTTTGAAATGAGAGAAGTTGAGGATAGTCTGTCTGTCCATCTATTACCATTCAAGCCTATCTATCTATCTATCTAGGTGCTGGGTGATGTTGGTAGCCTGTGATATACAGAAAGTCAGACTAGACAAGGTGGTTTCAGGCTTTAATCTCTGTGACACCATTCATGTTCCTCAAGCTAGCTGGAAATTCCCTGGATGTAGGGACCTTCTTATTGTGGAGCCTGTGCAGCCAGCATTACACCAGTCACTCCCCTGCACTTCCACACAGGGGACATTCTCTCTAAGCCAGGGTGTGACTGAGGCGCGGTTGGAGAGCACTGTGTTCTAGCAATCCTGAGCCAGTGGAATAGTCCCTGCCAACCAGTGTAAATTAAAGCAGCTCTGGGGTTGCTCTAATTTATGCTACGAGCAGATTTGGTGGTTGGTTGGCTCCAGATTAGGGGGAGGTGGAAAGGGTCCAAGTGTCAGCTTTGCCTCTCCTCCAGCTGTCCTGACCCCGAGCATGCGCTTGCTGCAATGAAGGATTATACCCCATCTCTGGCATAATGGACCGAGTCCACTCTAGACATAGTGGAGATGTTGGGCAATTGAAGCCAGTGGAATTACACCAGTTAGCGCGACAGAGTGTTGTATCCACCCCAGCTTTTGTCTTTCTCTCCACAGGCATGTTCTCTCTGTCTTCCGCTCAGTCACCTGATTTCAGCTGGCTTTCACTCTCCTCTCTCCCTCTTACTGAGCTGAGGTTACTTTCAAAAGACAAGCAATTACTCGCATGTTATCCACACTCAGCCCTATGTTGTAACAGCACTCGCTGATGTACAGTGGCTTGATAATGGCACATATTTAAGCTGATTGCCCCTGGAGAGATATGATCTCGCTGAGTGGATGTACTTTTGTTAAATGTGTGGAGGCAGAAGGAAAACATGGTTTGGAGGGTTTTTTGGAAGGGGGGAGAGTTTTTTCAAGGCATCCTTTGAAAAGGAGATGCCTCCTGAGAGATTCTCATTTCCAGTTAGGGTATCAGGTGTACGGTGAGAGATCTCTGATTTCATGACTGTCAGAGCTGCTGTTTGATATTCAAACCTTTCATTTGATCGTTCCTGAATACGTGTCTTGGTGTCCTTGAGGATAGCTCTGTTAAATGCCAAACCTGCTTCCTTTCCATCTGTATCCAGGCTGAGCTGGAACGACTCACATGCAGGAGAGTCTGGTATATTAGTGCATGTCAATTGTGCTGTTTTTTAAGCACAGCAGAGAGGGAGAGGGAGGTGGGAAGGGGAGGGGAAAGAGTGAGGGAATAAAGCCCACTTGAGATGGAGTGTCTGGATATACTGAAACACAGAATGGAGAGAGCCAGAGGTCAGAAAACTACAATATCAGTGGGAAGGAAAAAAGGAAGCCAATGTAAAAGCAGATCAGAGAATTGAATAGCAACCCTTTAAGTCATTCAAATAAACACTTACCCATGGATGTTGGGTTAAAGAAATAATTAGTCAGTTATACAGAGCTTCCCAGAAGTCAATGCAGCTTGAACAGAGAGGTCGCTGAGACAAGGTAAACCACCAGTCACTCATGAAAAGGGGTCATTCGGTATGGATTGGTCCATGGCGCTTGGGTACATGGAGAAGTGGCACGTGGATTTACTAGTAATTAAGTATGAGCAGAGAGCAGCCTCTCTATAAACATATTACGTCATTGTCGATAACAATTAAATCTGATACAAGACAGGTAGCTGGAATACCACTTAATTGGAGACCCAATGCTCTTGCCTTCAGAGCCCAAATAGAGACGTGTTCCCAAGAATTAAAATGTGCAATTTAATTATGTTTCTATTCAAAGGTGCCCCTATTGCCAAAGTCACTTTGAGTTAATTACATAGTTAATTACACAGCCAATAACTGTTGCTAATAACAGATTTTGATGAGGCTAGATAGGAAGGTCCTGAGGGCGGACCCCTTGTTAGAAACACACAGATACTAAAGGCAGATGATTCCAATCTTTTTTCTTTCCTTGATGAACAGCAAATTATTCTAATATCGTCCACTATCGCAGTCACTCCTTATCTGAGGGTAATTAGAAGTGAATAGCTGCTAGAAGGCGGCGTTGGTTGTAGATATGAGACCGTTACACTTGCGCAGCCTTCAATATTTGATGCTAATTGACTGTGTATGCAGCCTCCTCTCACGGAGAACTCCTCGCCCTGACCCCTCCTCTCTAATTCTCTCTCTCTCTCACACACACACAAACACACGACTTTCCCATATAAACCAGCGGTGGGATTCTAGGGGATTGTCCCCTGGACGCTGCTTGGTGGCCCTATGATGTAGCATTTGCACAAACCTCATTACAAGAGGGCATGCTGAGAGTGAAGCCCATAGAGCTACTGCCATTCTGGACTGCACCACAAGCCATGGGCAGCACCGAAGAGGCTGCCCTAACTCAGAGCAGGCTGTCCAGATTACTGGGGTGGGCATTTCAGCTCCCACAGCAACCCACAAACAGGAAGGTGCAATGGTGCCTTAAAGTCCTTCAGGTCTACACACCTTCTGTGCTGCTCCTCCTGGAGGTGCAGCAGTATGACCCTAGAACCTTTGGTGATAGATTCATCAGAATTAGGGGGGGGTGTATGGGGATAGATAGATAGATTGATTGATAGATAGTGTGGAGGCAGACAGACAGATAGATAGTGTGGAGGTAGATAAATAGATAGATATCTTTTTAATGTTAAAACTAAAGTGCATATGAAAGCTGTAATTTCCCTGGATGGGTATGGGATTCACAGCAGCAAGCCATGTATAGAATCATAATAAAGATCCCTTTCCTGCTAGATAGTTAGGGAGTTTTTCTCCGAGCTGGGACACAGCTCCATCATGGTGCCCGTCAGCTGTACCAAGCCAGCAGGGTCGAGTTTGTCATTCAAGCTCCCTACACCTACACCCATCATGTGGACGGAAGGCTGGGTTCACTGCTTAACTCCATCCTCAAGCAGCTGGCAGCCAAGAGGTATTCCATCCAAGAGGATGGAAATAAGCAGGCAGCAGTTGTAGCTGGGAGAAGGAGAACCTTGGAGACCAGCAGAGATTATTAGAAAACAAATGAACAGAACAGAGTGTTGTCCCTCAGCTAGGCACATGCACCAAAGTGTAAGGAGAGGGTTGCTGATGAATTTTAATGCCACAGGGAGGTGAGGTGCAATCTGCAGTATGTCTCCCAGTTAGCTACAGTCTTAGCAGGGACAAAACTATGCCCACAAGAAAGTGTTGCAGCTACTCTGAACTCTGCAAAGCCCTTTGCCTCGCTCAGGTCTCCTCCGCTGGTGGGGCGAATATTGCCAGGTTAGCAAATACATTAAGAATCCGGGTGCAGCTTCAGGCCTTTCAAAACCGGAGACAGAAGCGAACTTGGCTGGAGTGTGCATGCGGGGAAATGTTTGGAGAGATCACTGCACCTCGCAGCACAATGACTTTCAAATCCATGCGACTTCTGGACCATGAAACAAACACGACGGAAACATCCCCGAGCAAACCTTTATCTCCCCCAGACAGCAGATTGATGACAGATTCCCAGGACCTAAAGACAGGCTCCTGCATTCCAGCAGGCAGTCTTCCTCTAACTAACTCCCCTTCTGTTGAGCAGAAGATAAATCTGACGACAACTCCTTTGGCACGCTGGGAGAAGAAGACAGGGAATTTAACCATGGAAACATAGGATGATATCAAGGCGAGCCAGCTTTAGAAAACCATTGCAGAGGTATCTGGGAAGGTTGGTCCTGTGGTTAAATCACAGCTGTTTCAATTAATGGCTTTGTCATGGACTTCCTGTGTGACTTTTTGCAAGTCACTTTAATTGCTCTGTGCCTCAGTTTCTCATCTGTAAAATGGGAAGAGCAATAATTCCTTTGTTGGTTGTCATGGTGTGTTGGGACCACACATCTTAATAGTTCACTGTGACTTTGTGCTCCCCATATCTGTTTGCTGTATTCATCTGTTTCCATGTACTCCCAGTATCAGAGCTCTGAGACAGGGATTGTTTTTTGTGTTATATGTGTAAATACAGTGCCTACCACAATGGGGTCTCTAGCTGCTACACCCAACACAAATATTTAATCATAGGTTCCCAATTATGGATGCATAGCACCTAGCACAACAGGACCCAGATCTCATTCTGGGCCTCTTGGCACGACTGGAATACAAATACTATTAACAGCTGTTTCCCCAGTGCCAGGTTTGATCTCATTCACACCAGAATAAATCCAGACTAATGGCTATAGGTTGAGTTACACCAGTGTGGGATTGCAATTCTGCCCATGTGGGCTAAAGTTGATAGGGACAAGGGTAGGTAGCTGGGCTGTGCTGGGTTGTTTTCTCCCAAACCTGCTTTCCTGGGTTTTCAGAGGCTTTCTTGGGTCCCAATCCTCATCAGTTGGGGTTGGGCTGTCCACTGTGTTAATGCAAAAGCATTTTTCCCTGGAAACCTGGATCAAATAGCGTTTTCTGCACACCACAACCACACGGTTCAGCAAACTGGAGAGGCCCGGAATACGAAGAGCATGGAGGAAGTGCTGGATAGGACTGATGTGCACTGGCAAAGATATTCAGGGAACCCAGGACTGGAATAGCATGGAGGAGCTGCAGGTCAGGGCTGAGGTGCACTGGCAGAACTGTAGGTGCCTATGGATGATAGCACTGGAATACCATGGGGACCCTGCACATTAGGAGTCAGGTTGCAGTGATAGCAAAAGACCTGAAGATTAGGAGTGAGGGGTAGCTGCAGAACTGCTGGGAGAATACGTACAGCTCCTGCCTTCGCTTTCAGTCTGTCACTTTCACCAGCACCAAAAATACACCATCATCATCCCCAAAATTGTTTTTTTTTCTTCGTTGGAACAAATATATTTGGGGGGATAACTCATGGCTGAACTGCCTCACTTTCTTACCCACTGAGAGGCATTATAGTTACTTTAAAATGCAGCCCATTCAAAGAAGCAAGATCTGCCACTTTGGGGCTAACTTTTTAATTCAGATCTTGCGTCATTTAGAGGTAGCCACACCCCTGCATGTCATGTTGATTTAGCTATCAGTGTTTTAGGAGACACACTATATCCCAAAGGACCATATGCCAAGCCACAGCAGACACAGGATCAGGTGGGGAGATGCTGGGTAGGCACGCGAGGAAGCTGGCCATTTGAAGGTCTGCAAGCGGACTGTGATTTAGAAGGGACATTCACTTCTCTTATCCATCCGTCATATCACAGTGGGATCAAATTGCCAGGCCCTTTATTTAAGACTCCCAGCAGGAGTTGTGTCAGAAGCCATTTGGGAAATTAGGCACTGTGGTGATAGCACTAGAGAGAAAATATAGACAAAGAAAGAGAGAGAGACAAATGGGCACGTACAGAGATAGATAGATATCTCTAAGTGAGATTCAAAATTAATGAAAAAACAGAATTGACCCACCAACAGCAACCCAGCAGAGGATTCTGTTGATGGCAGGAGGGGAAAAGTGCAGGAGGTCTGTTCCATGCACCTTATCAGATACACCCCAGCTGCTGGGGTAAATAGTGAGACCCTATACCTGCCTCTCTAGGATGAGGGAAGAGACCCCTTCTGGTCCTGGGGGAGAGATACGGAAACCCCATGTTGCTGACCCTGCCCCTCTGGGAAGGGGGTAGAGCCATGGGGCTATGGGGGTGGAGTCACAGGGGCCCCATTTGGTGGTGCACCAAAGGTCCCTTAGTTAGCTCTGCAGGCAGCAGCAGGGCAGGTCTTGCCCACTCTCCCAGACTTCTTAATGTTGCGTGGAGGGGCCTCCTCCAGGAAAGAAAGGGCCCGTCAGTCTCTACGGCTCACCTGACCTTGGCCTTCCTGCTGAGCCTGGCAATGACGCTTGTGGCTTTTATCACTAGGAACTAAGCTGAGACCCACCAAATAAGCTCATGAACATGGTGAGGCTGGTTCCAGACCTTCACTGCTATGAGAGACACGGGGTAATGGCTTTTTACCTTTTGGCAGTGGGGACTTTGTGGGCTGCTTGAGGTTCCAAGGATTCCCCTTCTCAGAGCCCTTTGTCTTGCATTCTTCTCCTCAGAGACTTATGCCATGGAGGCTTCATTGGGTGAGGAGAACTGGGTGGCCCATACTTCAGAGGCTGTTAATGCTGCTCCTAGACTGGCCACGGGGCAGTTCTGTATAGCAACCTGGAGATGCTTCCCCCACTC
The DNA here is from genome assembly GCF_965152275.1 of Natator depressus. Lineage (NCBI taxonomy): Eukaryota > Metazoa > Chordata > Testudines > Cheloniidae > Natator > Natator depressus. The sequence goes on from NC_134259.1 coordinate 4,646,378, forward strand.
CATGCTGGGTGTGAGTGTCATGCTGGCAGCTGCAGAGAAGTAACGGGATTGGAAATGCCATGGGGAGGTGCAGATTCATACCTATGCAGCAGGGGAAAGAGCCTCCCAGTCTGGCCCCCGTATTCCACTCACAGCGGCATGCAGGGGTGGCAAAGGAGTCTCAAATGGCTTGGGAAGAATCTCTCCAGCGTAAAGGCTGTGTAGGGCTGATTTAAGTGGCCCGATGATGCCCCTATCACTGACCCTGTTGTAGGCAACATGCTGGATTAGGGCCTGATGACAGAACATGGCAGGATGGGGAGTCTCCCTAGTACTTGATGCCATGAAGATTCTCTCCCTAGGTTTCGGTGTGCTTTTATTTTCATGCCAGGCTCCTCCTGCTGGCAAAGCAGGGGCTAAACGCAGCATCAATTAGCTTTGGAGAACTTTCAAGGCTTGGAAACAGCCACTGCTCCGACACTGATTTATCAATGCACTTCATGTGACAGCATATCCAAGGTGGGGTGAAGGGTGGGGGGACGCTGGACCAGGGAGGACAAGGACCAAATATTGGATCTTGCCACCACTGGAAGCTTTGGAACCTGCCCTGGCGTGGTGCTGAGGTACCAGGTTCCTTTCCAGTGACATTCTATTCTTTCCTTACTGAGTCTATCATTGTCACCGCTCCCTGTGTGTTATTTTCTTTTCTTGACGGTAGAAGGCAGACAACATAAGACCTCTTATGAGACCAGCTATACCCAGCATTGTTAAAGTTACTTTGGAAAAGGCATCTGTTCCAAACTGGCTCACAAGCTGGCTGGGGCATGGGGCCAAACCCATGCCAGAGGACTTCAGGAATGAAGGTGGACCAGAGTTGTTTTTTCACTGAGTGGTTGGCAGTACAAATCCATTACAGGTCATTGATGAGCAAAAGCTGTCCCCATCTGGCAACCATTCAGTGCCCCATGTGTGAAATGAGTTATTGGGTCTCAGTCCAGATCCCAAGGGGTGATCAATCACAAAAACGCCACTAATAGACCCCCGCATTTGGCAGTGTCATCATTTGGATCTGGCATTTACAGATTCATTAATTAATATTATTATTTATTATTATCAGTATTGCTGTAGCACCTAGGAACCCCTATCGTGGACCAGGACCCCACTGTGCAAGGTTCTGTACAAACACAGAACAAAAGACAGTCTTTGCCCTAAGGGCTTCCAATCTAAGTAGAATGATAGATTCTAAGGTCAGAGAGGACCACTGTGATCATCTAGCCTGCCCTCCTGCATAACACAGACAGTAAAATTCCATCCAGTAACTTGTGATGGCATTGAATGGGCCCTGGCAATTGAACTCTGGAGGCTGGTTGGCTGTGGTCCATTGGCAGCACCATATGGGGCAATCTGTTGCTGGTGCTCGGTTTAGTGGCTAAGCACAGGTGGTTAAGTGGCTCAGTCTCCAGAGCAGTCAAGTTACATGCAGGGTGCTCGTCACCCATTCCTAACAGCCTTGTGGAAGGTCTGAGACAAAAAAACAATCAGTGTCCTTGTAGGGCATCACCTGAGACAGGTGTCTGAGTTTCCAGCCAGGTTGAGCCCTGAGTTGAGGCGCTAGGCAGAAGAAGTGAGCAGAGGGTCTCCTCCTTGGGCAGATGGCAATTCCCTGGCCCAGTGATTGGGACAGACTCATGCCAGAAGCTCCGAGTTCTATGGGCTGAGGGGAGGCCAGTGCCCCCAAACAGACCTCAGAACCCAATTCAGACTTCTCTCCTGCTAGCGCTTGCACCAGTGCGAAATAAACAGATGAGATTACTTGATCCAATCAGTGATGCAGCGTGTATTGCTCTTCCACTGTGCGTTAGTGTTGGTTGGTGCTTACCTTCCAAAGACAGAAAGGTCCCATCCACCCAGTCTGACTACCCTTCATGAGAGAGGTACCAGCCCAGGCCTCCTCCTTGTGGAACTGCCAGGCCTGAAGTCTGACATGTAGTGCTGCTTGGCATATAGTGAGTCTTTGGTCAAAGATAGTGCCAAGATTCCCCTGGTCGTAACCGTATCACTCCCAGACTGGGGGACATAGAGAATAGACTGATGAGACTCTTAGAAGGAAGAATGAAAAACTCTATTAAATCACTTTTAGTCTATTGCCCTCCTCCATCAAAGCAGGCTTCATTCCCCACATCTTATTCTTCAGGGCCTCGTTCAAGCCAGTATGGTTTCAGGCAATAGGTCTTCCAATACCTCCCTTAGGAAACTACTCTGTAATGTAATAGATCTCATCATTAGGAAGCTTTTTCCTCTTTTTAAGTCTCTATTTTCCCTTGTTCAATTCATCCCATTAGAAGGAGTCATTTCAAATATATCAGGATTGAGGTGCATGGACAAAGCTGTGTGGGGAGTGCATGACTGGAGCAGTAGGGAGGGAGCTGTGGGTAAGGATTGATGTGCAATAGCAGGACAGCGTGTGGAACTGCCCATCTCTGAAATATCAGGGGAAGGTGTAGGACAGGATTGTGGTGCATCGGCAGAGGATTTGAATAGCAGGGAGACTGTGAGCCAGGATTAAGAACTGAGATTAGAGCTGGTCAGAATTTTTCAGCTAAAACTTTTTCCTCCTCAAAATACAACATTTCAACGATACCATGTTTCCCAGAAAAAAAGCCAAAACCATTTTCATCGAAATGTTTCATTTTTTTGACAAATTTTCAAAACAAAACTTTTCCACAAAACATTTTCAAATTTTTAAAAATGTTTCATTTCAAAATTATGGGGGAAAATCTACTTTCTCCCACTGTTATTTTTTTCCTCCTTTAAAAAGGGAAAACTTAAAAGAGAGAGAGAGAGAGATTTCCCACCAAAACAAAATGAAAAATTTAAAAAAATTCTAACTAATTTTTCCTCCAGCAAAACAAAACAATTTGTGCAAAACAAACTATATATCTTGTCTTTATATTTCGTCTTCTGAAAGATGTTTACCTTGTTTTGATTATCTCTAACAGAGTTGCGTTAGCAGAACTCTGTAGGAGTCCAGAGCTAGCTAGCTAGCAAAGGATTGATGGTGCTCTGTGTGTTGGAATCCTGCCCTCACTCCTGCTTGCTCTGTAGTTCTGTGACTCCCTGACACTGAAGGCAATTGCAATTTACTCCCAAAAGTGAAATAATCAGTAGACATTAATAACTACTAAATTACAAGTAAATTCCTATAGCATCTCCTATTACAGCTACACCATGGGCTAACAATGTCCTCAGGATTAATAAGATTACAATGAATAGCAAGGGAAAGAAGGATGGCTTGTAAATGTCACCTATAACACAGTGCTGCCATGGCACCGCATGGCGCATGTCTTGGAAGTACTGAGTTATTCTTGGTCCCGAGTGCAGTTTCCACCAACCTGAGTACACTTCTTTGCTTCTTCCGTTCATTTTTCTGGTACATTTTCAACAGCATATAATGTCTTCAGACAAGCCCGGTGCAACACTGCACAAAATGACTGTGGATGGATTGGGTGAGAGTCTTGTGTTGCGAGTGGTGCATATATAGAGTGAATGAGATGCAAGTGAGTCCCGAAGCCTGTGCATGGGACATGTGTGCAGTGTGTGTGTAAGGGTACAAGGCTGCAAGTGTGTGTGTGTGAGTGAGAGGAGGTGATTGTGGTGTGTCTGTGGCTGAGTCATGCGTCTATAACCATGTGACGTGTGAGTGTATTCTCACATGCATGCATGTGCGGGTGGTATGGGCATGAAAGTAGGATAGTGGTGTGAGTGTGTCTCTGGCAAGTGGTACATGTCTGAGACGTGTGTGTGTGGGTGTCTATCCATGTACTCCTGGTGCATGTTGCACAAGGGGGGTATCGGGCTGTGGGGGTGTGTGTGCATTCTGTTCCATCAGATTTTAACACTCGCCTTCTCAAGGATTCAATGTGTAATGATTTCAGAGTGCCGCAGTACAAACAATCAGCTCTCCCTATTCCCTTGTGCCCTTTTCATCCATGAGTAGCTGCCAGCTGTAGGAAAGAGACTTTACTTGTTTGATTGCTTCCTCTGTTGGACTGTGTGAGGGATGCTGGGGATGGGGGGTTGGGCTTAAATTCATGCAGACAATGAGGGGAAGGAACTTTGTCACCGGTTACTGGGCTGGGAGTATTCTAAACCCTCCCCTCCTGTTACATTCAGAGTTAGCACCTCCAGGAAGCACAGACCTTGCAGTCCCGCTCAGCTGCGGCCGTGTCTTTGCTGAAGGCGTTCTCTTCCCCTCAGTGATACCAATAGCCAGGCTGAAGTGAATGGGGATGTACAGGTAAATCAGGCAAGCAGGATTTGACCCTTAGTCCGTTTCCTTTTACAGCAGTCTCAGAAAAGCCCTGTCCACAGTGAGGCCCTACAGCTATCAACAAACACTAGGATCAAACGCAACTGTGTCTAGCAGGCTTCCAAGCACCATTTCCCTGGCCAGTGTGGATGGGGACTGAGTCTGAGAATTTAAAGGGAGTGGCGTTTGTGGCATAGCTGGCTGCAGGGTTCTCAGACCAAAACCCCTACAGGCTGACATCTGAAGGGGACAGACAAACCTGACATAGGGCTGGATCCTCACACATGGCACAGGTGAGCAGCAGGGGGTGGAGGCAAAAGCGGTTCTGTGTCATGTTTACTGGGCTTGAACCAGATTTTGATGCAAACTGATGCAGTGACAAGGCTGCTCTAATTTATATCTGCTTGTAAAAGCCTCCCTCTGGCAAAGATAGTCTGGTATTCTGGCCCTGCCCTATCATGCTCCTTCCTGCTCTGTATGTCAAGAGAAGAGAGGGAGCAGGTTACATCGTCTTTAGCTCACCCAGGAATTCCCCCAAGCTATGGAAATTGCAAGCTCCTTTTTTAAGGCAGCTTTCTGGCTGCTGCACGTTGCCTCATCTATGCCACCAGAGCTGGAAGTGGGTATGAGGATCTGGCCCCTGGTATTGCTCTTTGTCTCTCATGGTGCCCAAACTGAGCCAGGCCAATTATGTTTCTTCCCTTTTGTGCCTCACCCTGAGGCTTGTGCAGCACCCTCTGCTATTCCAGCCCTGAATCTCTCCTGGGCGGAGATTGCTAGTCATAAATGATTTGTGCAGTGGTTAGTTCTCCAGCGGTGAAAGGTTTAGGGCACTGCAGGTGAGAACTATATATATTCAGGAACAAATCCTCAGCTTAGAATCATTGACTCCTGTGGAGCTAAGCCCGAGGATTTACATCCACTGAGGACCTGGCCCTTGGAGATTAAATATAGCTTCCTGTTTCAATCATCTCAGCAGCTCTCCTACATCCCAGACATATGATAGGTGGCAAATGCCGAGCAAGGCATTTTGCTTGTCTATGCTTTGCTTAAACAATTAGCTTGTGGTACTACTGGGGGAAGGGGAGGGGTTGCATGTTGTAAAGTATATTCATTATGAAAAGGCTTCACAATTGAGTTCACAGCCTTTAATGGGCTACTTCCCATCATGAGCAGATGGGCGCTGGCTCCATTTATGGCTGCACGGTTGCTGACAATTTTCCCTTTTTGCGAAAGGGGGAAATGGTCCACGTCACCCAGAAATATCAGCAAAGTAATCAGGAAGCATGGTGAAATTAAGCACTAAAACATCCCATAAAGTGTAAGTGCTTCATCACCATAACTAATGAAAATATATGATTGCCTAATAAAAAGCCCCATGAATGGGCCATGCATGAGAGCCCCGCTTTTTTACCATTGCCGCACTATCTGGGAATGTCAGCCTTCCCACCACAGGGCTGCAAAGCCCAAATCAGCTCCATGCTGTTGGGCAGATGTTGGATAGGCAGGGGGCCCCAGGCCATCTCTGCTGTGCCGAAAACAGCTGTGGAGTGTTGCCACTTAATCTCCTCAGCCACGGAGTAATATTGGGCAATAACCACACAGGGAGAGGAATAATATAATCCCATGCTACCCCCGCCCATACATTAAAAGACCATTAGGAGTGCATGGTTAAGTGCTGAATGACAAAGCTAAGGCTGCTTGTGCTGTTTTAACTCCGCTCCCTTGGGCATGTGCCTCACTACAGGACAGTCCCTAATAAGTGATCATGCACTATTCCTTAAATAATACATCATAATATACTATTTCTTCTGCAACCATAGATACAAAGCATCTTGTCATATTCTAGTAGGCTTACTCTATTATCAATGAGACAAGGGGGGTGAGATAATATTTACTGGACCAACTTTTGTTTTCTATTTTTAGTGTTATAATGATCTGGTATAGCTTTACTGCTTCTTCTTTCTTTCTTTGCTTATTTGTATCACAGCAGCACCTAGAAGTCCTAATCAAGGATGGAGAACCCATTGTGAGCATCATTTTACACATGCATAATGAAAATGCGGTCCCTGCCTGAAAAAGCCTACAATCTAAGAGCCTGATCCAAAGCCAATTGAAGTCAAAAGTAGTCTCTCCATTGATTTCAGTGGGCTTCAGAAGAGAACCCCTGTTCAGAAAGGGCTCTAAAGAAAGGACTTAAGTGCTTTCTTGAATTGGGGACGAGATACAGTACTGACTTAGGAGCAGACTGCAATCTTTCTGCACCTTAGTGCTCTGGATTCTTTGGGGGTGGTAGCAGGGCTATTGGATCCCCCCAGTCATTTCTTTCTTTAGAGGGGAACAGCAGTGACAGGAACTACTGGGGCAATGGTGGCTTTTCTGCATCTCTGCTGACTTGAAGAGGGAGATTTCTTCCCCCAGCTCACCTGCATCACCCAGCATGCAGTCTGGTTGCTCAGGCTGGGTGAAACCCACCTCCATAGGCAGGGTGACACAAATTCTACACACTGAAACTGGTCAACATTTGAAATTCTTCTTCTTCTTCTTGCAGTGGCCCAGGAAACACCATCCCGGACCAGGGCCCCATGGTACTAGGCGCTATACAGATACAGAACAAAAAGCCAGTCCCTGCCTGAAATAACTTACAACCTAAGTGCTGTTTAAGACACTGGTTGAGTCCCACTCAGACCCTCGAAATGAGACTTAATTGGTACATAGACATTGGGCTGCTTCTTTGCATAAGGATGAATTTCACTGCTACGTGCTGAGTTTAAGATTTGCTCCTTAGTTGTTATTAGTTGTGTTATAGTTGTGTTTAGAGGCCCCAACTGATATCAGGGGCCCATTGTGTTGAGCGCTGTACAGACATGTAGTGAAAGACAGTCCCTGCTGCAAAGAACTTGCAGTGTAAATGGATAAGACAGACAAAGGGGGTGGGGGGAAGGAAGTGTAATTATCTCCTTTTTACAGATGGGGAACTGAGGCACAGAGCGATTACAACTTCTAACAATTATGCAGGTGGCAAATTGTGATTCCTGCTCCAACTGACCACACATGGTACACACCCTATTACTTTTGTTATCCTGCCTCCATGCCCTCACGCCAACCTGCGTGTGTGTCTCATCCTCTTGTAATGTCTTGTTATTTTAGACTATGAGCTCTTTAGTGAGGGACTATCATTTACCGTTGACTTGTACAGCCCCAAGCACAACGACCCCCTGACCTATTTGAGACCTGTAGACACTACCATAGCATATAAATGTATAATAGTGTGAGGGGGCTTGATCCCCGTCACCTGTTAGGCAAGGGAAAGAACCCCAATTATTCATGCTCAGTACCTGGGGGGGCAGGGGGTGACTCACTAAGTGCCTTCTGGCCACAAGGCAGAGCCTGGCCTTATAAGTAGGCTGCGGGAGCTCAGTTGTGGAGAAGAATGCTGAGGAGATGGGTCTCTCTGGCAGAGGGAATACCTGGGGAAGACAGAGGAAAAACACTAGATGACCTCCTGAGGTCCCTTCCAACCCTGATATTCTATGATTCTATGGAGCAGGTTTGGTTCCTGCTGAGGAAGCCCTGAGGTAAGACAAACAGGAGCCTGAGAGGGACGGAAGAGCTATTTGTTTGAAGACTGGTTTGTCTGGACTTTTATTTGGGTTTGTTGGTACTACCTAGCCAGGGGTTTAGACTTGTATGTGACTTGGCTGGATTTTGGTTGCACAAACTGAGGCACCTTAAAAGGACCTGGTTTTCAGAAGGGCCTAAGCGCCTGCCCTCTGAACACTGTCTCCCTTTACAATGTCTCAAGTTGGACACCTAAAATCACTAGTCTCTTTGGAAAAGCTTGGCCTAAGAGCCAGGTTTTTGGGTGCCTAACTCCCACTGAAGTGCCTTGCCCAAGTTGACCCTGAGTCTGTGGTAGAACTGGGAACTAGACTCTCTGACCCCCAGTGTCAATCCCCTGAGCCCTAGTCTAGTTCATTAACCACAAGACCATAGAGCCGGAAACAAACCCTGACCTATCTAAACAGCCCATCATATTTATACCTGAGTGGAATATAATTAACCGACAGAGTTTTAGAGAAAATAGGGTTGTTTTACTTGGGTGAAAAAGACTGAGAGCGAAAGAGAAATTCCTCATTTTATCCATAGAAGCTAATTCCATTAATTATGTTATGATGCAATTAAGTTCTTTCCTAGCTATTAAAGCCTAAATTATTTATTAATAATTATAGATCGTTACCTGATAATGCTCACTCTGCAGCACGGGAGTTGAATAATTCATCTACTTTGATGGCCTGTTTTTTCCCCCCCTTCCTTGCAAATTGTATTTAATCTCTCTCAACAAGTCTGAATATTTATTTTGAGGCTGGGAAAATAAACATGGCCTTCAGTGGATTTTGGCTTTTGTGGCGATTGGATGGGATACAACCAACCTTTTAGCCCACAACACTAGATGCAGAAATGCTCACATTGTATTATGCCATTCACCCACACTTTAGAGCTCCCTTGATGGAGGGGCTTTGTTCAAAGCATTTTTAAGCCAACAGCACAGCATAATTCAAGGTAAGGCAATGCAAAACCATACAATGGAACAGAATTTAGTTTTATATCGCCTCTTCCATACCCAAGGTGCTGTATTCCAAAGCACTTTACAAAGCAATGAGAGACACACAACTCTGGAGAGCTGAAATGGCTCCACTGAACAAGCCAGGACACTCGAGGTTATTCCCACTGGGCCAAGGGATTGTTAACTTCTCCCTGAGATGGGGAAAGGGACTTTGGCAGATTGTCCCATCTGAAGAACAGAGCAGCATCAACTCTTCTTTGAAGTGTGGCATTTTGACAGATGTGCAGGTAGCGCTCCATCCCACACTCTGCTGCCTTCTCCCAGAAGGTAGCATAAGAAAGGGCCCTTGTGCGGAAGGTTAGTGGCTCTCTCACAGGTGGGAGGGCAGTACTGATGCCTCTTGTTTTCCCCTCTAGACCAGAGGAAGAACTTTTTGCTGTAAAAATAAAATAAAAGCAATTCACAAGGGCTAGTCAGAGCCAGTGTCTCCCAGATCATTGCTTAATTAGCCAGTGCCATCTGTACTTTCTGAAAATTATGATACTATGCCCAATGCCCTGTGCCCTGCTTTGTTGGATAATGGCTGCTCATGTTAATGAGGCTTTTCCCCAGCAGGGCAGGAAATGGTGCTTTTCATTAGCTAACGACAGTGGACAGTGCAAACACTCCATTAGGCAGGATCTGTGCTGGGCAACAGACTTTTTGTGGAGTAACCAAACATTTCTCCTTCTCGGGGAGTCGTGTTCCCCCAACCTCCAGAGAGGCAGGCAACAGGAGGGACCTTAATACCTTGTTAAACTCCTCTCTTCCTATTCAGAAACCAACCTGCAACACCTGGCTCTGCCGCTTGGCAAACAGGGCCCGAATGCTGTCAAATTTGCAAACTAATGATAAGAAATAATTGCTAAATAGCTCAATAACTGACAAGAAATGGCCCTCGGCTCACTGTAACGATGCAGCAAGGCTGTTCAATTAAGGCTACTGTAGATGTTGTTTTTTTAAAAAATATATATATATTTTTTACAAGGATCCATTCTGAGCAGAATGATAAGAGCCAGGAAGTGTGTCACATCCCTATACAGACCATAGTCTCAAACAGGTGATACTATCCATAAGAACGATCATGCAGTGGCGAGACACCGGATTGAGACTCCGAAGGACTTTCCTTCTATGTCTGGTTCACCCACTGAAGTCCTTCATGACCCTGGACAAATTGTTTAATCTAGCCCGTGCTTCATTTTCCCCATTGTTAAACTAGAATTAATAGTTCCGTACCTCACTGGCGTTGTGAGGCTAGAATCCATTATCTATCCAAGGGACTTATATGGCATCACCATAGTGATGCACCTCACACTCGTTAATGCATTTACCCTCACAGCCCCTTGTGAGGTGGGGAAATGCCATTATCCCGACTGTACAGACGGGGATCGGAGACACACAGAGGCCAAGTGACTTGTCCAAGGACACACAAGATGTCTATGGCAGAGCAGGGAACTAAACCTAGGTCCCCTAAGGTCTAGGCTAGTACTCTAACCTTCCTCACTAAATGAGTGGAAGATCATTAGGTAGGGATGGAGAGGATAAAGCTCCATTCTATTCCATCTCCTCTATCCTCCCTTGGCAAAAATGTGCTAGCTCATACAAATCTGCTCTCTATTGCTTTGTCCAATGCAGTTGAAGAGACCAAAGGGATGGGGATCGTATCCCTTCCCTCAGGAGGCTGTTTCATAGCCTGATACTTCTCACCAGTAACCATGGTTTGATAGCTCCCGGATACCCCAGCTGCAACTGGAATTGGATGCTGTGCATATACATAATGAGAGACAGTCTCTGCCCCAAAGAATTTACATGCTGAACAGCTGGGACAGACAAAGGAAATAATGCTAGCCCCATTTTACAGATGGAGGATTGTGGTGCAGAGAGATCTGTTACTTGCGCCAGGTCATGGGAATTGAATGCACATCTCCTGTTCTCCACATCTACTTAGTCCTTCTGGTTTACTTCGGCTTTTCTAGCACATCTCATGATTGCGGTGTATAAAATAGACCACACTAGTAATAAATAACGGTAATAATAGCTGATGGGGTCTCTGAACAAACCCTAAAAGCGGCAGTGTTCTGGATAGTTACTGGAGAGTACTTCACTATTATTTAGTACTGTTAAGCTGGTGGGATGGGTGAGCTTGTATGTTAGAAGTGTAGAATAATAAGGAATAAAAAGGGAGGAAATCAGGCAAATTCCCCCTTTCCTCCACACCTTTTTTTTAAAAGCAGCTTCAGTGTAACTCAGTTAGTAAGTTAATGTTTGTACAGCACTTTGACGATGTAAAGGGCTAGATAAGTTACTACATCTTATTATTATTAACTCAAATGATCGACTTCCTGTGTAAGATGCACTCAGAGCCAAAAAACGTGCCCCGCCATGGAGGCAGATGAACTGGAGGGAAAAAGAGAGGAAGCGGGACTTTTCATTCCACTCATAAATTTTTTTGGATTCACCCAGTGAGTCTGGAAGCACTTACAAAAGAGGCTGAGCTTAGAAGAACTCCTTGTTACGTCCAGGAGCAAATGGGAAATGTAATTTATTATTTCCTATTATGTGAGTTTTCAGAGCAGAAAGTTAAACTTTTCAGCCAAGCATTCACACCCCAGTGAGATCCAATCATCATCCAAACCCCTGGAGAAGCCAAACCTGTGGGGAGAAGTGGGGGAGGGGGAGTTACCACGCTTCTTTCACTTTCCTTGGCACCCAATTACATGCGGCTGTCGCGAAATTAACGCTCACAGCCGTGAAATGATGCTATAGGCATTCTGTAGGAATCATTGAATCAAACAGAGTGAAATCTTTTTTATATGGTAATCATTTCCCACCATCAAATTTCATAGGCGCGAACAGTTTGATTGAGCCACCCTAGTTAAACTGTGTATGAAATTAGTCATTCTCACCATAAACACTGTTCTACAGCCTTTCCAGACAAAAGCTATCAGACGCAAGGTGGTAATTGACTAGGAAGTAACAGCCTAGATAGCAGTTACGGCACCTGGATTACATTCCTCTTCATTTCACTATTGAACGGGAAATGCTGGAGTCACTTGTTTTTTGGGGTTTTTTTGAGAGGCTTGGCTCTGTTCAGAGATTGCTGCACTTACTCTCGCGGGTAAATCTACCCTGTGCTGACATGGCCACGCTGCAGTTTTTAGGGCACTAACTCAACCAAAGCTAGCACTTGAATGTCTACCCGAGTTTGGGATTGCACCTCCCAGATGCAGTGTAGACATACCCTCAGCTGGGGCTGTTCGTATACTATGGATCAAGCGTCCAAAGCCTTGCAGCTGGGTCAGAGCTATCAAGAGGCCCATTAGAATTTTGCCTCTAGTCCTCACCACTGGCTTCTCCATCCTGGTCTACACGACAAACGTACGTCAGTATAACTACATTGCTTGGGGTGTGTGGATTTTCCCAGTGCTATGTCGACAGGCGGGCTTCTCCGAGCGACACTAGGTGCCACCTCTCAGGGAGGTGGAGTACCCGTGCCGATGAGAGAAGCTCGCCCATTGGTTTAGGTAGGTCTTCACGAAGCACTACAGCTGTGCCACTGCAGCACCATAAGTGTAGACGAGCTGTCAGCGCAGCTCTTCAGATGGCCACAGCTGGAGCCGGGCAAACTATTGGTATCTAATATATCTTGGGGCGGCCAGATTCTCATACCATTAATCCTGGTGAGTTACATGAAGAGTTTCTCCACAAATGGCCCTTTTGAGTCACTCTTCACAATGAATAAGATCTGATCTACAGTTTCCCTACCAGCATAACTATTTTGGTTTAGGGGTGTGATTTCCTCCCTCCCCCCGATTTAGTGATACTGGTATGTTCCCTAGTGTGGCCACGGTGATATTGGTATAAAAGGGCTCTATAGTGGTATATCTTATGACCTTTCCTGTAGGAGGCCATGATGCATAGTGGACAGAGCACTGAACTGGGACCCAGAAGACTTGGTTTATATTCACAGCTCTGCCACTTGCCTGCTGGGTGATTTTGAGCAAATCTCTGGGCCTCAGTTTCCCCATCTGTAAAATGGGGGTTGATATTGACTTCGTTTATAAAGCACTTGAGAGCTATTAATGACAGTCTGTACATAACAGTGAGGTTTATTAGTATTATTATTAGACCCATATAACTGCATGCATACTATCTGGGTTGTACTGCTTTAACTAGATGGGCACGGTGAAAGCAGTCCCGCAGTTCTCTGTGGGCAAAGCTTTTAAAATTTTTACTTACTCAGTTTTAAAAAATAGAGTAAGTTCAATCAAGTGATCTTAACACAGCTGGAAAGCCCACTTACACTGGCACAGATATAGCCCAGCACCTTTAAACATCAATTACGTTTAGCAGGTAATGCTGTAGCCTGGGTGGGAGGTATAGGCTGCAACATAACTAGCTAATGTGACTAAACAAGTGTGTTGAGATGGATCTGAGGAGCTGAGGTTTCCTGTTGTGTTCAGCTCTGCTCACCCAATTTTAAAGAGCACCTTTTCCTGCCATGTAGACAGACCCAAAGGAGTTACATGTGGAGTAAGGTGCTGTTCAGTGTGAGGAACAGTATCAAAATCTGTCTCTTGAAGAAGTCCCTTCCCTTTTTTTCTTTTCAAAAAAATATTTGGCTTTGATGGAGTTTTGCCAGTTCACCCTGGCTGAGGACCTGGCCCTGCATTCCTGCATTCTGAGCTCATGTTGGGTAAGCAGGGGAAGTAGCTCATTCAGCCAGAACTGTAGCTTCCTGATTTCCAGGACACCAAGTGAATCCCCCTGTAGAATGAAACATGGCTGAATTTGATTGAATAGGGCCATACTTCTGTCTGAGCGTAGTGGGGAGGTTCAGGATGGAAAGGGCAGCTGGCATGTGCATGCTTGGCCCTGGGCTTGCAAAACATCACACGCTGTGACACGTTACCGCTAGCTGCTGTGGGTGTGTGTCACTGGTGCTGTATGCGTTCCTCCCCTTTGCAGCCTGACAGTCTGTTCTGGAGGGTTCTGTAGCTTCACATTTTTTGGACACGCAGCACCTGGCAGAGCAAGGGTAAGGTGAGAGAGTGGAGAAATGGTCACGCAGCAAAGATGAACCAAAAGCAGAACCACTTAGCCACACTCTCTCCCTTGTGAGCACTGTGGGCTTAGCTAAAACAATGGGGTACTGATCCCCCCTCCCCCCACAAACTCTTTTTAATTTTTGCTCATTGGTTTTACCGAGTTACCTCTTACCTGCACTCCTCTGGATGTTGGGGTTACAATCCCCCTGAGCCCTCCATAGATGGATCCCATAACGCTGCTAAGCTACATCCCTCCTCATCAGATCTTTCCCTAGCCTGTGTCTGTTTCTAACGGGGTTCTCAAGTTGCTGCTATTCTGGCATTCAGTCCAGCTCCCGTGTGTTTGGGCAAGATGCGCTAGTGAATACGAGCACTGATTTCCCTCACAACTGTTTCCAATGGCTGGGGAAAGACAGACTAAAGGCAGAGGACCAGGTGGCATATTAAAAAGGGGTGATTCACTGGGCCAATGAGCACCATTAGGAAGGAGGAAGAGCTAGGAGAGAGGAAGGCTGCTCTTGGGGTTAAAGCACTAGAGTGGGACTTGAGAGATCTAGATTCAACTTTTGGCTCGTCTATAAATTCCTCGTGTGATGTGGGGCCAACTGCTGACCAGCTCTAGTTGTGAGGCCAAAGTCACGAATGTTTGTATGGCTCAGAGACTGCAGTGAGGTGGGGGACATAGAAATGACTAGAGAGATAGCTGTTGCTAAATGCATGTAAGAGCACACAGATAAATAAAATGTGGGGTGCCTTAGAAGTGTCTAGACTAATAATTAATAATTTGCACAGGAAAATACGCAATGTATTATTAGAAGAAATCCATCCAAAATGAAAACCTCAGGGCTGAGTAGTTTCAGAAAGAGAGGAGGTGAGCTTGAGGTTCTGGCACTGGACAGGGACTCAGGAGATATGAATTCAATGCCTGGCTCTGCCATAGACTCCCTATGTGACCTTGGGCAAGTCACTTAGGCATGGATCCTCAAAAGTATTTAGGCTCCTAACTCCCATTGATTGCAAACATCTTTGAGAATCTGGGCTTTTGTTTCTCATTTCCTCAGTTTGTCATCTGTAAAACGGTGATGATAATGCTTCCCTCCATGACATGGGGGTTATAGGAGTTAGTTAATTCATAGTATCAAGGGCCATGTAAGTTTATAGAAAGAATATCTCCCTTTCTGCAGTGCCCTGAACAACTATAGACACCGCTGATCAGAGAATGCTTTACTAAAATAATTTTTTTAAAATTCCAGCAACCCTTGATTCAATGAATTAATAGGGGAGGGGTGAAATTCCTATTATCAATAAACAGAATTTGTTGCATAAACCATGATTTGTAAAACAAGTACTGGAATAGAATTGAGACTGGCTTTTAAACTTAATTATGCACATGTTTCTCAGCCAGAGTTTATTGAATCATATGGTGTAAACCATAAACAAATACTAAAAACCTGGCTGTGTTGACTGCTACAAGCAACAAAATGATCTTTAAAGATCAAATATTTATTTCAAAATCCCAGGAGCCAACCTCTCTGCATAAAAGTCAAACGCAAGTGATCCATTCCTCTTAGACGTAGCTTATGAATCTTCCCCCTGATTGGAATGTGCATAAACAAATTATTGTGCCCCTTTGCACAGCAAAGGAGGAGGCTGTTCTGATGACTCCACAAATGCATAATCTAAAGGATTAGTAGGATGCCTTGGCAGTGAATTATCTAAGCACATCTTGACATCAATCAACAAAGTGACATGCTGTTTGAAAACGGCAAGTGCCTCGCTTCCCTGATGGCTACTCAATTCCCTCTAGCGGGTCCTCATTAAACCTCATAAGTTTGAAATACTGTAGAATGCAAGCTTTTGATATCATGTAATGGGAAAAGGAACCTAGTCATTCCAGCCAGCACATAATATAAACAACCATATGATTAGCTACAGCGCTGAGTCCCCGTCAAATCTCGGTAGCATCTTCTGCAGTTGTTCATTTCTAATTTCCATTCCATTTGGGATCGGAAATGTAAGCCACAGTCGCACAGAGCACACCTTGTGCTACCGTGCTTGTGCTTTAGAGGGCAATTGCAACAGACATTTCTGCAGTTCAGAACTTTGGTCTCGCAGCTGGATTGAGATGTTCACCCAATGTCTGTGTCTCTTCTTACCAGAGATGCCATGTGGAAGAATACCCCAAAATTCAGAGGGTTCAACTAAGTTTATAAGACCTGTGAAGAGCCCTGGGGTCTTATTGTTCTCTCACATTACTTTGACATCGGTGCAATTCCATTGTCTTCAGTGGAGTTAACTCCTGACTACAGCTGGGCAAAAATGATCGGGTATTTTCTGTGAAAAAAAGTTAAAGGAAAAAACATACATGAATTTCCTAGAAATTCTCACCCTCCACCCCCACTTTGACACTGGAAAGGGAGAAAAAGGTTGGGAGGGAATAAAAAAAAACAAAAAGTGTCAGCTATACATTTTAGATTTCTTTTTCATGAAATAAACAAACAAAACAGAGAACATCAGAAGAAACAAATTTGCCTGGAAATTTTCATTTTGAAAAAAAGTCCATTCAAATAAATATTTGTAAATTTTTTTTTTGGTCAAATTCTAGGTCTAAGCTGACTCTTCTGTTAAAACTTCCCCTCAGAGACTGTGGCATCCCACTACAATACATAATACCTGACATTGCAGCTGATCATCTCCAAGTGCTTGCCTATTGAAAGTAATTCTCATTATCTGCATAGTATAGATGGGGGAAACTGAGGCACATAGAGGATAAATACGTTGCTCAATGTCATAAAACAAGTCAATGGCAGAGAACGGAAGAGATCCCAGCTCTTTTGACTCCCTGTCTAACGCTCAATATGTAGCCAACATTAGCACAGTGTATGTCATGTCTTCCTGTAGTGGCTGGTCCTCATAAGAGGATAAAAGCCTACAACAGCTAGGAGCTAAGGGAGTTATTCCTCCCTTAGCTCAATTAGTTATTGGGCTGTGCTTTGGTCCTGAAGGAGCAATTATCCCTGTGGAGGGTCAGTATGTATACAGTAGACAATGCTGCTTTCCAAAGAGGTGTGCTGGACCCTGCAGGACATTGTATTTCAGCAGCCAGCAAATCCTTCCTCTTCTTGGGCAGTGACTTCTCAAGGAGCAAAGCCCTGTGGCCAATCCATGTGGCAGATAAAACTCAACACTGACAAATGCAAAGTAATGCACATTGGAAAACATAATCCCAACTACGTATATATAATGATAGGTTTGAAATTAGCTGTTACCACTCAAGAAAGAGATCTTGGAGTTACCATGAACAGTTCTCTGAAAATTTCTGCTCAGTGTGCAGCAGAAGTGAAAAAAGGTAAGCCGAATGTTAGGAACTATAAGGAAAGGGATAGATAATAAGACAAAATATCATAATGCCACTATATAAACCAAGGTGCCTCACAACTTGAATATTGTGTCCAGTTCTGGTCACCCATCTCAAAAAAGATATATTAGAATTGGACAAGGTACAGAGAAGGGCAACAAAAATGATTAAAGAAAAGGAGTACTTGTGGCACCTTAGAGACTAACCAATTTATTTGAGCATAAGCTTTCGTGAGCTACAGCTCACTTCATCGGATGTAGCTCACGAAAGCTTATGCTCAAATAAATTGGTTAGTCTCTAAGGTGCCACAAGTACTCCTTTTCTTTTTGCAAATACAGACTAACACGGCTGTTACTCTGAAAAATGATTAAGGGTATGGAATAGCTTCCGTATGAAGAGACACTAAAAAGGTTAGGGCTGTTCACCTTAGAAAAGAGACAACTAATGGGGGATATGGTAGAGATCTATACAATCAAGAATGTTGTGGAGAAAGTGAATAAAGAAGTATTATTTACCCTTTCCCACAATACAAAAACCAGGAATCACCCAATGAAATTAATAGTAGGAGGCTTAGTATAAACAAGAGGAAGTACTTTTTCATACTATGCACAACTAACCTGTGGAACTCCTTGCCATGGGATGTTGTGAAGGCCAAAGGCATAACTGGGTTCAATAAAGAACTAGATTAGCTCATGGAGGATAGGTCCATCAATAGTTATTTGCAAAGAGGTCAGGGATGCAACCCCAGGCATGAGGCAGCCCTAAACCTCTGTGTAGCAGGGTGGTCACCCCGCTCCTGCCCTGAAGGGGTTAAAAGCAGCCCTGGAGAGGGCTGCGGCTGGGAAAAGTTGAGTGAGTAGCTAACCACAGGTGTGGCCAGCAGCTACCTGAGAGCGAGGTATGCAGAGCAGAGCAGGGGCAGGGACAGGGGCAGGGGCAGGGCAAAGGCAAAGGGAGCTGGGGAGCTGCAGCCTGGTAAAGCCCCAGGCTGCAGGCCTTGATGAAGGCCTACAAAGGTACTGGGGCTGCATAGGGGCAGCCCAGAGATAGGCAAAGACAGCAGGTCCTAACCCCTTGCCAATGATGAGTGGCCAGTACACTGCAGTCTGCCCCAGTGAGCAAGGGTTAGATGATGACTGGCAGCAGCCACTGAGGAAAGGGGGATTTAGAGGGTTGGGGATTCCCCTGGGAGGGGAGACCCAGAGTGTGGGGCTGGGGCAAACCCCAGGGTAAAGGGCACCGGGGTCCGGGAGGGACACGGATGCCAGCAGCAGGTGAGACACCAGCCTGCAGAGAGCACTCCGAAGGCTGGAAAGAGCTAATTCCCAAGATGACCAGCAGGAGGCGCTGCACCAGTGAGTCCTCGCCTCGCTACACTCTGATTGCCAGAAGCCAAAGGCAGGCATGGATCACTCCAACTGTCCTGTTCTGTACACATCCCAGAAGCTGTGGCATTGGCCACTGTCGGAGGCAGGATACTGAGCTAGACGGACCATTGTTCTGACACAGTATGGCCATTCTTAGTTTCTTAACTTAGAAACTTTAAAAACTTATCTCTGCTTGACCAAGCATCTCAGAGAGATGACACTGTCTGTCACCTGGACTTGGATAGGTTTTCTCCAGGAAGAAAACAAAGCTTTTAATCCTTCAAAGATGATTTCTAGGATTGCTTCATGGAGGAGTGAATTCAACATGGTGCCTTGGATGCAATGATTTGTCAAGCCTGACTTTAAATTATTCATGCCATGGGCCTTTCACTCCCTGAAGTATCTCCCTGTCAGGAAATTTCCCTTGATATTCAGCCTATAATGGAAACTCAATTACTCCATATAGTTCAGGTTTCAGAGTAGCAGCCGTGTTAGTCTGTATTCACAAAAAGAAAAGGAGTACTTGTGGCACCTTAGAGACTAACAAATTTATTTGAGCATAAGTTTTTGTGAGCTACAGCGTCTGATGAAGTGAGCTGTAGCTCCCGAAAGCTTATGCTCAAATAAATTTGTTAGTCTCTAAGGTGCCACAAGTACTCCTTTTCTTTTTCCATATAGTTCACTGAACCACCCAAGAGAGAAACCTTTCCCTTTTTTCTGTTTACAACCCATTCTAGATGGATGTCATGCTTCTCTTCATTTGGTTATTGTTGGGCCAAGCTATTTTGACCTTCACTTTTTGGAAGGAGGGGATTATTATTATTACTGTGCAGTCCATAGCTCATTAATCTCCACTAAATGTGTGAGGATGGGGCCAGGGGACCTGCTAATGCAAGTGTCTATGTTTGACATTGATAGAACACCTGACCACCCATTGATAAACTAATGAGACATCCAGATGTCTGTCTGTCTGTCTATCTATTTAGGTTCTTCTACTATCTCCATTACTGTGGTATCAAAACACTGACATAGCAAAATTAAAATAAAATCCTTGCCAAGTAAGGTTTTGATCCAACATCCACTGAACTCAGTGCAAGTTTTAATATTGATTTCCAGGGGCATTGCATCAGGCCCTAAGTTTGCACCAACAGAAAGGTAATACAGGTTCCACTCATTCAGTACCAAATTAGTGCACCAGCCTGATGCTGTGGGGTGCTCGCTCTCTTTCAGGTGGGATCAAAGGCCAGTTTAACATTAATGGTCTGGATTGACTTATCTTCTAAAATATGCACCTCAAGAGGCATAGCACCCCCTAGCCTCTGGCCAGGGCATTGGTTCAGTATTGAATCAGTGACACACCCCACCCCCTCAATGTCCTGCAGCACTCTGAAAACCTCCTCTCCAAATCAGGTCCAGACTCAGCCTTGTTTAGTGTTTGTCATCTGACAAGAGTATCTATCTGCCCGGTTTGATATGCAGCTTCCTAATTCCCCCTCCTCCGGACAGGGAAATATTTATTTCCAGTGGAATATTTTTTGAAGAAATAGGAGGGAGATGATTTGGGGGAAGGAAAAGGAACAAATAAAGCAGCCAGGCCACCTCCCCTGCATTATCAATGCACGAGTTCTCCTTTGTATGCTTTGCAATCTCTGTGACTTACTCTTCCCTCCTTTGCAATATTTATGGCTTTCATGTTATTTGAAGGTTATTTATAACAATTATGTGAGGAAGAAAAAGTGCCATAAACTGAGGTAATTTACTGTAAAATATCTGAAATGCTAAAAAAAAAAAAAAAAAAAAAAAAAAGTGTGCATTACTGTAGCCCTGCAAGTGCTCCAGATTAACAAATAAAAAACCCAAAATCCATGTGTCTAAATATACCATCCAGATACCACCAGCCTGGTATATCCAACGCCGAGAGATTTATGAGCTTACTTTGGAGGCTGGTGAGTATAAATTTTAATGATGTTCTGGTAGAATTTTGCTTTCTCTTTTGTCTGCATCTGAGTAATTAGATGAATTATGGCCCGTAAAATAAAATAAAATAAAATAAAATAATGCGACAGATCACATGCAACAGCAGCCCCAGCACTTCTAGGAGGGGGCATGTGAGAAGGAAAGGAAAATGTGAAGGTCCAGCACGGGATTCTGGAGCAGTGTTATTATTATTGGTATTACAGCAGTGCCTTGAGGAACCAAGATTGGAGTCTCATTACGCTGGGCACTGTACGTACACATTTTAAAGAGGCAGACCCTGCTTTGAAGAGCTTTCAGACCGACTAGACAAGACAGAGAAAGGATGGGGGAAAAGACACATTATCCCAGATGAGAATCTAAAATGGAGTTCTAAGACACCGCGAGATTAAGTGATCTGCACCCAGGGAGTCTGTGGCAGAGCCAGAAATGGACCTTGGCTGCCCTACCTAGACCCATTCCAGTGCCTTAGCCACAAGACCAAGCTTCTTCTCAAATAGTAAACTGCTCACTCTCTAGTTTCTGTTCTCTCTTCAGAGCAACTCTGCAGATCTTGGCTGCACATTCTGCAGCTGGGCTATGCACGGAATGCTCACTGATGCCCACAAAAATACCCTCACTCGTAGAACACGTCGTGCATGGTGCTCCAAGCACTTGACACGTATTCCTGACTTCAGGGCTTAGTTGTTGTTCTCCGGCCCATAGGTGGAGTGCGGAGTTGCACAGTCCCCCTGGGAGCTGGTGCACAACATGTCTAACCAGTGAGGCAGACGCAGTGCTACTGGGAGTGCCCGGAAGAGGGCAATAGCCATTGAAAAAGAACAATGTCTGCACCTTCCAGGGCTGTCCCAATGCTCTGGCTGGCATATGGATGTCAAGGCCAACCTCGCCCCCCATCTGCTGATTTTGCAGAGAGGGCATATTGCCATTCCCGATCCTAAACCCTCCTCTTTTAGGGGAGCATAACACCATTGTCTTTGCTACCTTCAAGCAGCCTGAACACTTGGGCAGGTGCAAGGGCTGAGATAGTGAATAATCTCAGCGAAGGGGGAAGATTCCTGCACCCTTTTCCTCCTGTCTCTTTGCAAGGTGGGTCACCACTTATCCCGAGCCTCACAACTCCATGTCATGAGGTGGATAGGCGTCATTACCTTCCTTTTACAGAAGGGAGGCCAGGGGTGAGATTCACCCCTTCCCAAAACCGTTGTGTGAACGTACCAGTCAAAAATGATTGCAAGTCCTAAGTCCTTCAGGGCATTGGTTATCTGATCCCATTGGAGTCACAGGGAGTTCTGCCACTGATTCCAGGGGCCTTTTTTTGTAAACCCTCATTCCATCTGTCCTTCCATGCAACTCCTCATAGCAAAGTCACTCCCTGGAGACCCTTCTAGGGGCCTGAGGTTCTGCCAGGCAGGCTGCTTATACAGGGCTGCATGTGCAGATTTGATTGTAACAGCTTATAGAGAATCACCTCTTGATAAGGCCAAAAAAATAAAAAGCCGAACAGGAGTAAATGAATTCATCAAAATGAAAAACTATAACTCAGTTATTAGACTCATGCAGTGAAGTGAAGCCAGCAAGTGCTGACACAGCATTCACACTCTTAATTCAATCTCTCCATCATCCCCCGCTTGCCCCACTCCCAGCCTCCCGCACCCTCCAAACACTGACAGAAAAAAAAAATTAAAGAAAGAAATGTGCTTTGAAACCTGCAGTTTTATCACATGTACCTTCCATGCGGCAGCCTGGGAAGGGAGGAGTGGAATGCTGGGTTCTTTCTTTTTTCAGTCCATATTGATACTTTTTGAAGTTAAAAGCAACAGTGTAAAGTTTCCCGTGAGATTTGTCAGAAATACCAGGGTGAGTGGTTCACTACCAAGAGAGAGTGAGAAGCCTTGAAGCCTCTAGGACACTTGGCCTCTCTTCCTGACAAGGTACCAAAAGGTCACACTCCACAGTTGCTTATGAGTGCACCAAGTTCATCCCCAGGCAATCGCTAACATCTCAGTGGAGACAGGAATTCCTAATTGGAAGATGATGTGCATGAAAGTCTGCTTTGTACAATGACAAGGTCACAGGCCCCTGGACCTCTTCTGTTTAACTCTTGAATAACAGCCAAGACAGACAGGTCTCATCATCCTGATTGGAGAAAGTTAACTGCTCACTTGGTTTTGTTGTAATGATAAATTTAATTGAGATTGTTTGTTTCCTAACTTGCAAATCCTAATCTGGAAATACTAGGGTTAGCACTATAAAATGCTTCTGCTGTGTTGACGTGGTTATTAGACTGAGACCAGCAGTTGTCAGATGGTAATTAATTTCACTTACTACTAACTGGAGGTGGATTTAAGCAAGCAACTTAGAGGCGATCTGCTGCATAGCAACATGGGCCAACAGATATGACATTGGACTGGGAGCTTGGAAAGTAGGGCTCTGTCCTGATGCATATCCTAGTTCAGCCTGGATTTTCCAGGGAGCCACCAACAAAGAAAGGTTTTTGGGGTAAATAGCCTGGCTTTAAACTGGCGTATGGCCTTCTTCCTGATCCAGGAAGTGGATAGGGTTGGAAGGACTGAGCCTGCCAGAAACTATGTTACAAATAATGTTAATTCTGGTAATCTTTTTAGCATGCGTGTAGGCCCTTTTATTGTTCTTAATGTGTTTTCTCTTTAATGCTTTTCGCCTTAAGAATAAAGCAGGCTTGCCTAGGAAGTGCTGTGTGGTACTTATCACTGTAGCAATTACACCTGCTAAGTCTCTGAAGAGAAAGAAAGCAGGTGTCCTCGGGCTGGGAATGACGCAGAGAAGGCAGAGACCTGTGCAGCTAGGGAATACCCCAGAAAGAAGGGAGAGAGACGTGGATCTCTATCCAGAAAGGTGATAGCCAGGGAACAGGAAGCCAAGGGAGAGTGTCCTTGGTTAACGACTGAGGGGAAATGCACGTGCTGTCACCCTGAATTGCTCATAACTTTGCTGTGTGACTTTGGGCAAGTCACTTCACATCTCTGTTGCCCTCCCCTCATCTTAGACTGAAAGCTTCTTGGAGCAGGGACTGTCTCGTATTTCATGTTTTATTGTGCTAGGTGCTGTAGAGACTCTGATCTCAGCTGGGTTCTCTAGGTTCTAGTGTGATACAAGTACTCGTAATGATAGTAATAGGCTTGCATATTGCAAAAGTGTGGCTGAAATTCATCTTGTAGCTGCATCATCAACATCCCAGTTAACCCTAGGCACATGAGTGGTGCATAGGCCTTGTGCTGCTGATTCTCTACTGAGGGGTGAATGTTACCCTTGGAGAACAAATCTACTTTGTGTGCCCATGGCCTACATTTGGGAAGACTTGACGGAAGGAAGAAGATAACACCCGGTGAAATGGTTCAGTTTATTCTAACAGGGGGTGACCTCTAGCTCCAGAAGGGCTGCGCATCCCTAAATTTACGGACTCCACCCTTGCTGCTGCACAGCAATAAACAGCCGTGCTCTAGTTCGTAAAGCAGAGGGCGGGTATTGTGGAGGCACCGCCCATCCACCCAAAGAATGGCGATTAAAAACACGGGCAGAAGAGGAAGCTGGGATTCTCTAGCCACCTTCAGCTCAGACAGCTTTGCCAAGTAAATTGTCAGGGATCCTTGCGTGGTGTCCCAGCGGTGGATAGCTGAAGCAGAGAAGATGGATGACCATCCTC
Organism: Natator depressus; assembly: GCF_965152275.1. Taxonomy (NCBI): domain Eukaryota; kingdom Metazoa; phylum Chordata; order Testudines; family Cheloniidae; genus Natator; species Natator depressus. The sequence goes on from NC_134259.1 coordinate 4,670,704, forward strand.
AGCATATGTGGGAGATAGATGGTGCTTAAGTTGATCTTTGGGTGAATGTTGTGATTTTTCTGGGATATAACTGGCTAGAGCTAAGCAGAGGGATGCCCAGCACCATGCAGGCTTTCCCCATCTAGCTATGCCAATGGATTGCCATCCTGACCTATCAACCCGTCTGCTGTTCCTGGCCAAAACAATCAACACAGAGTTCAGCCAATACCCTGAATTTTACTCCGCCTCACATCTGTTCTATCACCACTAGGCCTTCCAATACAGATGACGTGCCTCCATCCTGATCTGCAGCATTCCTTTCAGTTCCAGTCCTGGGCTCCCCACAAACTTTGCCAATGCACCTCGATCCTGGCCTGCTGTACATCCTATTATTCCAGTTCTAGACACACTACACACCATTTTGTCAATGCACCTCAATCCTGACCTGCCACATTCCCTGCAATTTCAGCACTGGGGTTTCTCCTTAGCAGAGGTCCAAACACATTGAACTGTGTTTTCATTTTGTAGGGTGGATAGAGATCTTCCAAGTGTTTGTCTACAGAGAATTCTTTCCCAGGTATCTACCTGGTGGGTCTTGTCTAACTGACCACCATATTTGGGGTCAGGAAAGAATTTTCCCCCAGGTCAGATTGGCTGAGACCCTGGGGGGTTTTCGCCTTCCTCTGCAGCATGGGGCACAGGTCCCTTGCAGATTTAAACTAATCTGCAAGGGACTATGTCAGGAGGTCAGACTATGGTCATGATGGTCCCTTCTGACCTTAAAGTCTATGAGTCTGAGAAACCACCAAATATCATGTTTCAGAGTAGCAGCCGTGTTAGTCTGTATCCGCAAAAAGAAAAGGAGGACTTGTGGCACCTTAGAGCTAGTCTTTAAGGTGCCACAAGTCCTCCTTTTCTTTTCACCAAATATCATGTGTATATATTGCACCTGTGATACAGTCTGGAATTAAATGCAGGTTTTAAAAGCCAAAATGCTACTGTATTGACCTGCTGCATGGCTCAGTGCACCTAGGGGTCAATTTTACCCCACTGCAGAGGGCCAGCACAGGGCCTTGGCACTATTTAAGTTCATGGCTGTACGGAGATTTAAGCAGTGCATAAGCCTGGTGCTATCTGAAGTATGAGGACCTAAATGCAAAGAGCCCTGCTTTAAGCTACAACCAAAAAACTCCAGAACCAGGAAGCTCCTATGCTGATTATGCTCTTCAGGGTGCTGCAATATATCCTGGTCCTCTCTTGTAACTAGGGAGGATCAGGAACTTTATAACCACTCCACCTTCAAATTTTGCACAGGGGTGAAATTCACCCTTAGTGAGAGCGACACATTTGAAAGGACAGCAGGAAGACCGAAGTTGGAAATTACCATTCTGACTGATTTTTTCCGTATCAAACCCAGAATCTGCAGCTTCCACACTGTGCTCGGAGTGTACAGCATAGAAATGAATAATCCAAACAGAAACCACAGCTTCCCTCTGGAGACTGGATAAACCCTCCAGGAAGAACAATCCCCTTCATATCTCTCCCTACAGAACCCAGACAGACAATGAGGCAGTTGCCAGAGGCTTGGCTTTGCCACTTGGAGAAAAACATCACATTGTTTAGTACTTCTGAGGCATTTTGATGTCGTTGCTGTTTTTAAAACCAAGGTTAGTGATAGGTTATGGAGTAGAGTTGTTGGAGCAGGGCTGGTAATCAGTGGTTTGAGAAGGGAGTAGGGGTTGAGAATGCAAGTGAAAGGATAAGGTTTGTGGTAAGATCAGGGTAATGGTTAGAGTCATGAGTCAGGAGTACACTTACAATCAGAGGAGGCAGGTTTCAGAGTGGTAGCCATGTTAGTCTGTATCAGCAAAAACAACGAGGAGTCCTTGTGGCACCTTAGAGAATAACACATTTATTTGGGCATAAGCTTTTGTGGGCTAGAACCCACTTCATCAGATGTATGAAGTGGAAAATATAGGAGCAGGTATAAATACTTGAAAGGATGGGGGTTGCCTTACCAAGTGTGAGGTCAGTCTAATGAGATAAATCAATTAACAGGAGGATACCAAGGGAGGAAAAATAACTTTTGAAGAGGTAATGAGAGTGGTCCATTACAGACAGTTTAGTTGTAATTTGGTCAGGTGTCTCTTTGGAGGTGGGCTCAAAGCTGTGGTAGAAATAAGCAGGGCTTGTGGTTGAGGTACTGCCCTTCTCCTCAGGACATCTGGATTCAATTCCCCCTTCTTCCCCAGTCTGATGCTGGACCTTGAGCAAGTTACTTCATGCATCAGATCCCCATCTGTAAAATGGGGATAATATTGCATCCTTTGTCTGACCTGTCTGTTTAGATTGTAAGTTCTTCAGGACAGGGATAGTGTATTACTTTGTGTAGGTACAGCAGCAAGTACAATGGGGTCTGCTGCTTCTAAGCAAGTGTGTGGTATATATAATGGCTACGTACCGTAGCTAGCAGTAGATTTGGGGTCAGGATTAGTTTTAGAAGTAGGCCAGTAGTCCAGCGACTGTAGTAGGTTGTAAGGTTACGTCTCAAGAGTCACGGTTCAGAGTTTACTATCTCCCTATTTGTTTCCCTTTAAAAGAAAGCTCAGGCTGACACCTGATCCATGACTCTGTTTCTTTTTTCGGCTGCTCTATTTGTGAAAGCGACAGAGCAATTCTCCCCGTCTGGGCAGAGCGTGCCCCTCCACACCACCAGCCAGACACAGAGATGGATGGGGTTTACCAGAGCACAGTTTAAAAAAGAAACCCATCCTTCTTTCTTAGAAATGATGCCAGGTGAGTGAGGGGAAGACTCCGTCCCATGGGCTCTGCCCTCCCTCTGCTCCTCACTCACTGAGGAAGTGAAAGCAGGTCCTCGCCCATCCTCCCCACCCTCTTGCCTGTCTTGTTAAGTCCAGCTCCATCCTTGCCCCTGCCACTGAAATAAAGTGGCTGGCCCTCTAGCACAAAGCTAATACTTGTGATGGATGCACCCCGCGCCTCCTCACGAAAAGGGAACAAGCACTGGGGAAGGTCAGTCCGTCATTGTTCATAAGAGAGACACCTGAGAAGAAAAGGGACCCGGGACTCATTCTTAGAAACCAATCAAGCCAGCAAGATGCCTTTATTGTCCCCCACACGTTCCAGGGTCCCTCTCCTTCATTGTCTGTGGTCTTAAATTATTTTCCTTTAAATATATGTGGAGAAAAAGCCATTGCTTTGAAGCCTGTTGAGGGAGAAAAAACCAATAACAACAGATGCAAGGGGTAGTGGGTAGAAACTGGTGGCAGAGGTGGGGGAGGTAGACAGCTCTGTTAGAGGCTCTGATGCAGTCATTGGAGGTCTTTTGTTTCCAAGATGAAAAGATGTTTTACTGTGTGTTGTGGCATGAGAGCTAGAATTATCTGGATGATGCCACAGCAGGGTATCGGCTTCTGTCTACTTTGCATGCTGTGAAATGTGAATTGATACAGGGCTGATAATTTGAAAGGGGGGCTGGGAGGGTGGGGATACTTGTCAGTGCATCCTGTGCCATGGTGATAAAACCTCTTTGCTAAGAAAGGCTCTTTCTTCCCCCAGCACAGTGGGAAGAGCTACCTTTGGAAGACCTTCCTGACAGCACCAAACAATGAGGTAATAATTCCAGGGTCTCCACTCAGGCCATTATTCATACAGCTCGAAGTGATTGTGGTTTTTTTTTGTTTTTGTTTTTTTGCTGTTGTTTTTCCTTTTAAAGCGTTGAGGTTTTTTGCAGTGGCATATTTAGTTTTATGCAAAGCACTTAACTAACAAGATGGTACATAAATGGAATGTAAATATGGAACAACTGTAAATAAATAGGCAGGTAACAAGTCTAGCAACAGCAACAACAAAACTGTCCGATTGGACAGCATCCATTTGTTGTTAACTTCTGAGACAATCTCTCCATGTGTCAATCGGGGCTTTGAACTAAGTAGCAAAAGCCGTCACAAGCAGGGGTAGAAATAAATATACTAATCCATGGCCATGTACAGCTAACGCTGCCTTTGCTATTGCAAGAACAAAGAGAGTGCCATACCGGAACAGATCATTTCATACACTCATCAGTTTTAAGGCCTGGGACCATGGTGATCATCCAGTCTGTCCTCTAGCATAACCAGGCTATAGATTTTAAGCCAGTGGATGGAATTACTCTTCTTACTGCCCAAGTGAATGTTATTGTGCCTAATAGTTTGTGGCTGAACATTTAGAAAGACATCTGATCTTGGTTTTAAGACTACTGCATCCAGAACAGTAACTCCTTGTCTCTGACCAGATACTTCAGAGGAAAGACAAGGTGGACAATTACAGATCAACCAGTACTTCTGGGAAATTCTTTCCTGTCCCCTATCAATTAGTGCTTGTCTTATGCCCTGAACAATGTGGGTTTATATGATCTCCTCCCTTGCCCCCCATGTACATACACTTTAATTATCCTATTTAGTTTAATTGTGGATGTTCTCATTATCCAGATGCATGTCTAATCCTTTTCTGAATTCTGCTAAGCTGTTTGACTCAGGAATATCTTATAGGATCAGGAATAAACTAAAGATTGATTTAGTCCAGAACCTACAAGATTCAGGATGATTTAGAAACTGAACTCTGGTCTGGCTCTGCATTCCACCGGTGCCCCATAGGTTCTATAAGAGGCCAGCTCCCAGATACCACAGTGACGGGCACAGCATGGGAACCTAAATAGAATCAAATCCTCAGATCTGGATGCCATCCCATTTTGGGAGGCTTCAAATTCTAGATTTGTGTCTAGGGCTCATCTGATTAACCACAGGGAGATCCAAACTTTGCAAAACTAGTGTGAGTTGGGCTAATCATGGACCTTTTGTCTTCTAATAACACATTTTTATTTGTTTTTCCCCACAAAGTTAGCCCATTTACATTTTATTAAGCTGCTTTTGTAGCTGTGCTGTCTATAAAAGATCAAAGAACTCCGCTAAGCTTTGCTTTCCATTTCAGGTTTGAACAACTCTGACTCGATGTGAAATTCAGCCAAAATTGTTTGTCACCCAAAACTGTTCTGTAAATCAGCCCGGATTCACTACACATTTTCCCCAGGTTTCCCCTCAAAGCTGGGCCCATGTCTAGCTAAAGGTTTGTAGGCATCAACATACCACGACGGAGTTTCGAGCTTAGGATAAAACTCAAAGCCGGAGGAGACTCAAGAACTAGAAAGGGTCTGCGCCATTCTCGTGTCCCCTAATGGCCTGAAGGTGCTGAACATTTGCAGGTCCCATTGACATCAGTGGGGCTTGTGGGCACTCAGCACATCTAAAAGATCAGGCTGTTAAGGTAAAATGTCCCCTTTGCAGAGAGACAGCCACAGGGCATATGCGCCACACACGTCCCACTAATGCCGAAGGGCAAGATTCAGCCCTGCTTGGGCACGGGCATCAGCCCAGGACCAGGCACAGGCAGACTGAATCTCCCCTATTCCGGAGTTGCTAGGAGTTAGTGTGTCCGCTCCTCCCTTAAACAAGGCAGGCTTGGGAAGCCCTCAGGGCAGCCGTCATCTGTGCTGCTGCTTTTATGTGGCCCTTATAAACCTTCAGTGGCAGGTGCACAGAATTAGCAGGCTGCAGGGCTATCCCAGCCGTAGCTCCTCCTACCCCGACCCCTCCTCTCCTCCTCCTTCGCTCCACCCTGACTCTGCCCTGACCTGCCCCTGCTGTACTCTCTGCCCGTGGCTCCTGTGGTGGAGACCTCTGGGGCAGGGATACAGAGCTGGGGGGAGGGTGGTGGGGGGGGCTGGAATTCAGGACCCCTGGGCTGAGGCTAATCTCCAGGAGAGACTTGCCTGACCTAATTTGGACCAGCTTCCTTGGCACAAATTGGCTGCCAGGTAACGAAGAATCAGGCTCTCAGGGCATAAGTGGGACTTAGATGGTGCATATTTCTCATGCTGGCCTCTCTGCACAGGGGTGACTTTCACCCTAAAGGCTTCACACTGAAGTCTGTACTCAAGCAATGACATCAAATAAGGGCTGAGCCAGGAGCTGAGGCTATGGCCCTGAGAGTGTGATTTGTGTCTTATTGCTTGTTTCCCACCTATCTTTTAGTCCCTTGCGGGCCTTGATTATAGAGGGTTTGATGGGTACACAATGGCTAAGTGGCATGAATAAAAGTCTCCTTTTTTTTTTTCATTTAAACATGAAATTCAACACTTGGTGTTCAATTTCCTTCCCTCTCACCCTCTCCTAAGCAACCAGTTCATCAGTGGCAGAGTGCAAGCGCCCTATTTCCACGAGGCACGGCTTATTAACCTGTCCGCACAGTACTGCTGCGGCTGGCTGAGCAATCCCCTTCCTGTTTTGCAACGGGCTGCACCCTGGTGGGAATTCAAAGCTGTGGATCTTTCTTTTCACCCGAGAAAGGTGCTCGCCACCAAAAAAATTCCTTCAGGGCTTCCCCTGAGGTGCCAACAAGAAACAAGAGAGACATTTCACATGGCTGGAACCTGACATCTGTGCTGATTAAGAAAAGGAAAAGAAGACTGAAAGAAAGCTACTTCCCTGACAGATGAGCATGCTGCAACTGCTGGGGAAACACTTTGGCTCACCACAGGCTTGCTTTTGCTAAACTTATGAAATAAGAAAGGAGATATCCAATTATTTCATGAGAATTCTGCATCCTGCAGGCACTCACCATACTTTGGTGCATCAGAACTTCTAAGTGTTATCAAGAAGAATATCTTTATTTAAGAAAGAAAGAAAGAAAGAAAAAGAAAGAAAGAAAGAAAGAAAATGAATTTAGAGGGCCCAGCTGAGACTGGGGATCATTGTGCCAGGTGCTGCACTTACATATCATAAGAGTCAGTCTCTGCCTTGAAGAGTTTACAGATAAACAGACAAGACAGATAAAGGTGGGAGAAATGAAACATAATTATCCCCATTTTATAGATGAGACACAGAGACATTATGGATAAAATGTTCAAAAACATCTAAATGCCTTAGGAACCCAAGTCCTTTCAGAGGGTCTTAAGCTCCTAGGTCACTTGAAAATTTTACCCAATGTGACTTGACCAAGGTCCCACAGAGAGTCAGTGGCAGAGGCAGGAACCGAATACTGATCGCCTGAGTCCCAGCCTTAACCACAACACCATCCTTCTTTAATTTGCGCTGTCTTCATCTGTAATGGAGGTTAAGGTTCCAGGCCTGCCATGTTCATCACAGCTGCCAAAATGTGAGAGGCCACGCCGTCCAAGGTGGAACATGCTGTGCTGGAGCCTTGCTCTCTAGGTGAAATGGGAACTCATGCATGGTCCACCCAGCAGAACACAGAGGGTTCACTTGGGCCCACAACCCACACTTTGCCCACCGTGGAAGAGTTTCAGCAGAGCCATTTCCAGTGAGGGCCTTTATGTTCAAGTTTTCCATGAAGCATCAGAGGCATTTTTATGGCAATTTGGGGCCCAATGAATCTCCTCAGCGGCCATTGGTAATTTTCTCATATGAAGACAGAAGACATTTATTTTTTAATTTTAAATGATATTTATTCTGTCGCTGCGGATTCTTATCAGCGCTTTCCATTTCCTGAGGAATTCCATTCTCTTTTCTGTCCTCTGTTAGCCAGAGACCTAGATCTGAAGAGCTGTTTATTATCTGCTTTGCTTTCTGATAAGCGCCTGTTTATAAATTCGCCTTTCCCAGTGTATATCTCCATTTGTTTTTTCCCTTTTTTTTTTTCTAAACTGTAGATAAGACATTTTCTTCTTTCGTTGGCTGACTTCCAGCTGAATTAACCTCGGCTGCTTTTGCTGTTGATGCACTGCAGCCAAGACAATGGATCTGATTCTCCTCTCACACCTCTGTTATGCCTGTGTAACGCTGCTGACTTCTGTGGGATTATTCTTGCATTATCCCAATGTGAGAAGAGAATTGGGTCCAGAGTGTTCCCGTTAGAGTCAGAGACAGAGGGTTTGGAGGCAAAAATAAGAACTGACCTGCTAAGCCTTCTGCCCAACATTCAATTCATCCCTAAAACATTCATCAGGTTCCAAAAGTTTTAATTGTTTTGTTTTATTATTTATATTACAATAGCATCTAGACACCCCAACTGAACCCAGGGCCACGCGGTGCTAGGTACTGTATATTCTAATGGGAACATCACTGTTCCTGCTCTAAAGAGCTTGCATTCTGAACAGAGAAATGAAGGATAGTTATTCCCCATTTTACAACAGGAAGACTCTTTTGCAGTGTAATTGTAGCCATGTTGGTCCCAGGGTTTGTAAAAATGGGGATAATATTACTGGCATGCCTATAACTCTCAGTGGGGGTTGTGAGGATTAATAAGTAGAACTGGTAAAATTTCTCAGCCGAAAAATTACAACTTTCATCTACAACCCCCATCAAAAAAAAAATCTAGGAAAGTTTTTGTCAATTTGGGGGTTTCTTTTTGACCAACTGTTTAAATAAGTGAATGCTAGTGATATGCTTGGAAATGGAAAATACTAAGTACTGTAATGAACAGATTTGTGCGTACCTGAAAAATTCCTTCTGGAAAAGTATTTATGCTTACTCACCTTTCCCAAGCACTTTGAGATCTATGGCTGAGAAGTGCAAAAATTATTTAAAATGGTTTGGTTTGGTTTAGATTCAGTTCCAGACAAAGCATATCTTTAGGGATTAGAGTCTTAATTGTTCTGAACTGCTTCACCAATCTGATGGAAATACCATGAGAAAAGCCTTTCCAATCTTGAGAAACCATCATGTAGAAATAAAGATTCCCTCGTAGAAACTAGGAATCCATGGGGTTGCCAAAGAAGATCAGAGATGTGGATATGAATCCAAACCAAACCTGCAGAACCTTGGGGTCCATCCATCACCAGACATGAATGGGTGGAGACTCCAGAATTTTTGCTTCTGACATGCCAAGTCTCTAGGTTTCTATCATCTCACCTTGCCCAGCTACTTATACCAGTCAGGAGGACAGAGAAAACAAGGAAGCAGAATGGGTCTGCCTTGATACAAGAGGAGAATAAGGATGAGCAGCTCAGAATAAGAAAGCCTCTGTTTATTTCAGGACAGCCTTTGTATCCCAGGAGGTCTCCATTCTGGGACTGACTGTTCTTGGCAAACCAGCAAGTGGGTTTGGAAGAACCCACCACTCTGGGACAGTTACAGGCTGTAGTGCGCAATTCTATCCATGATGACAGTCAGCGGAGTTGCTCTTAATTAAAAAACACTTCGTTAAAATGAATGCCTTTGTGCTTCTGCAGGGGGTGGTCTCCAGAGTAAATATTTATGGACTGCAAAGTTTTACAAGTAATCATTTGTGAGGTAAAAATATTATTCATCTAGTTGATGTCAGATCAGGGCCTCCTCGTTCCTTCTGAAAGCCAGATCCATCATGTCCCTTCAGAACAAGGACACCCAGCAAGGTCTCTGTCAGCATTCCTGAAATATACAAGCACGACAGAGGCTACCAAAGACCTGAACAAACAGACGTAGATTAAGAAAAATTAAAACAAAACCCGTGTCACTTTTTAATGACTTTGCTGCTTCCTGCCAACGTGTACAGAAACTTGTAAATCAGCTGGAGACTGGGTAGCTCAGGGGACTGGGAATGGAAATGCAGACTGGCCAAGAGTTTCAAAGGTGACTAGTGATTTTCAGGAAGTGCTGAACAGCCACACCCTGAAAATCAGGCCCCATTAAGTTATTTAGAGTTAGGCCCCCAAACCCTTGTCACTTTTGAAAATCTTGGGCAGACTTTCACCTCTAGGTTTGCTGGGCCTGAGCCCAAAATGTGGATCTGGTTTTCAATCTCTCCGTCACCACCAAATTTTGAGTAAGTGCAAATTTGTGGGCTTGGTTTGCCCTATTATAGAGATAAAGCCAGACCTGGCAATTCAGGTTTGGATTCTGAACCCCTTCTAAAGTTTGAGGCTGTTTGGATCCTGTTCATCCATACCAGGTGGACAGTGACTGGAAGTTGTTATTATCAAAAAGAAAATTGTTTCCTGACCAGCTTGAGTTCAGAGCAGTGATATGCCTGGAGGCTTTTCCCCTCAGCAGCTGCATAGCCAGTTTGTAAATGCAGGACGATCTAGCAGGAGTAAAAGTCACTGTTATAGTTAAGGCTACACAAGAGTTCTCATTCTAAACCCCCGTTTTCAGGCATGTTATTCTGAGACCTTCACCTGTTGGAGCTGAACTTTTCCAGACTTCTTGGTCTCTCTGCAAAGGTCTGTTTTTTGTTTTTTTTTTTACAAAGTTTGAGCAACAAACTATTCAAAATTCTTGAGAACCAGGAGAGTGAGGAGAGGTGGGGGGAATACACTGTATAAAAAGTAATCTAGTGCCAGCATAACTGGGGGGTAGAAAGTGAACATTTTCTCCAGTGTCCCAAAGACAATAACAATTACTCTCCTGCCCTGTAGATCTTTCTCTGCCATCCCATTCATGCCTGAATTATGGGGAGGAGGAATGTGTGATGCTCTGTTAGCATCTGAACCAAAACAAACCAGCGCCATGAGCAATTAGGACCTCTCTTGTTCTCTAACCAGGGAGGAATATACAGAAGCTACAGGACCAAGATGTTCAGCAATTTATCAGACCATCTTTTCAACTTGGATTAAAAATGCATGGGCAGATAAGTATCGGTAACTGTGAGTGTGTCAGGCACTGGGAGGCTGAATGGGCTTAATCCTCTTCTCTTTGCTTTCCATTTCCATCCCAGCAAGATTCCTGCTTAATCACTGCTCCAACTCCTGACCACTCAAAGGTGGCATGCTCTTCAAGTACCAGATCATCTCAGGATCTGATTCCCCATTGTCATACATATCAGTGCAAAGGGAATACAGAATGCTGCCAGAAACATAGCATTTTACAGGTTTCAGAGTAGCAGCCGTGTTAGTCTGTATTCGCAAAAAGAAAAGGAGGACTTGTGGCACCTTAAAGACTAACAAATTTATTTGAGCATAAGCTTTCGTGAGCTACAGCTCACTTCATCGGATGCATTCGGTGGAAAATACAGTGGGGAGATTTATATATACAGAGAACATGAAACAATGGGTGTTACCATACACACTGTAAAGAGAGTGATCACTTAAGGTGACAGAGTAGCAGCCGTGTTAGTCTGTATTCGCAAAAAGAACAGGAGGACTTGTGGCACCTTAGAGACTAACACATTTATTTGAGTATAAGCTTTTGTGAGTTTTTTTGTCGATTACAGACCTAAAAGTGGCAATACTTCAACAAAAAAACTTCAGAAACAGACTCCAACGAGAGACTGCTGAATTGGAATTAATTTGCAAACTGGATACAGTTAACTTAGGCTTGAATAGAGACTGGGAGTGGATGCGTCATTACACAAAGTAAAACTATTTCCCCATATTTATCCCCCCACCCCCCACTGTTCCTCAGCTATTCTTGTCAACTGCTGGAAATGGCCCACCTTGATTATCACTACAAAAAGCCCCCCCCCCCGGCTCTCCTGCTGATAATATCTCACCTTAAGTGATCACTCTGGTTACAGTGTGTATTGTAACACCCGTTGTTTCATGTTCTCTATGTATATAAATCTCCCCACTGTATTTTCCACTGAATGCATCCGATGAAGTGAGCTGTAGCTCACGAAAGCTTATGCTCAAATAAATTTGTTAGTCTCTAAGGTGCCACAAGTCCTATCCTGTTCTTATAGCATTTTACAGACATCTTGTACTTGCCTTGTGCTGGTATAAATGACGATGCAACGTGCAGGGCAGCAGAAAAAAACAGAACCACAGGCTGTGTCTACACAAAAATCAAGAGATGTGATCATTGAGGTATGTTTACATACTGCAATCTTAGATTTAGAAAGCTCACTATAAATAGCAACGAAGCCGCAACAGCACCAGCTAACCACCCAAGTATAAGCGCACCTGGGACCCTGGGTGCATACCCCAGTGCCTAGCCTGTGCTCCTGCAGCTGCACTGCAAGCTAGCTCAATCAAAGCCAGCTTGGATATGTCTACACGAGCTTCAATAACACCTCCTGACTGCCATGTAGACATACCCCTGGTGTCTCCATTAGAGCTGTATGGGATTCAATTGTCCCATCTCGTGAATATTTTAACGAGTGTGAAATCTTTTGTTGTCCCAAAACTGGATGAGAAGTTGAAATCTCAACTAATTTTATGAACCGAAAAGATTTTCATCTCAGTGTTGACTTCCCCCCCAACACTTGAATTAGTTTACATTTTAAAATGAAAAGTCATTTTGAACCAGAAATTCAGACATTTTCGTTTCCAAAATGTCAAAACTAGACATTTTGATGATTTATAAACATTTTTTTTCCAAAAAAATTTCAAGTTGGGAAATTCATCAAAACCAACCCTCTTTTGTGAGCAGTTCTGTTTTTGACTAATTGGCATTTTTGACCCCCCCCAAAAAGAAGAGTTTTGTTGAAAAATTCCTAACCGACTCTAGTCTCCAACTCTCTCTAGCCCAGGGGTGGCCAACCTGAGCCCGAGAAGGAGCCAGAATTTACTAATGTACATTGCCAAAGAGCTACAGTAATACGTCAGCAGCTTCCCCATCAGCTCCCCGACCCCGCTCCCAGTGCCTCCCATCCACCAACAGCCCCGCCGATCAGCACCTCCCCCTACCTCCCCCACCTCTTGATCAGCTGTTTCATGGCGTGCAGGAGGCTCTGGGGGGATGAGGGGGGAGGAGCAGTGAGGGCACGGCAAGCTCAGGGGAGGGGACGGGAAAGGGTGGAATGGGGGCAGGGCCTGTGGCAGAGCCAGGGGTTGAACAGTGAGCACCCCCCGGCACATTGGAAAGTTGGCGCCTGTAGCTCCAGCCCCGGAGTCGGTGCCTAGACAAGGAGCCGCATATTAACTTCTGAAGAGCCTCATGTGGCTCCAGAGCGACAGGTTGGCCACCCCTGAGCTAGCCTATTTCCTCCCACTTCTGCAGCTGAGATATATGCAGTGTCCACAAGAGGGGGCTCTGGCACAGGTGGGCTTTTTTGCAAGGCAAAGGTTGATGGATTTCTCATTGAAGATTCACTGAGCTAAGTGAGTGGTGTTTGATGTGGGGAGGCATTAATAGAGCACAAGTGGCATACACGAAAAATAGCGTAGGTCCTTGCAAGCTTCTTTGTAGAAAGCTTCATTGATCAAATGAACTAACTGTGCTGCGTACTGTATAAATTTGGGCTGAGGAAGGATTACGGGTGTGTGTGCGTGTGTCCTAATAAGGACCATTAATATTTATGCCTTACATTTGAATCTCTCCCTGTGACCATAATGAGTCCGTAGTACATGCAGAGAGAGGTTTCAGTGCCAGTCATCTTCCAGGTTGAGACGAAATAATGCATGAGGACGTGGCTTCACTTTTATCACCTTCTGCTCTCGGTGTGACTGGTGGAAGTGCCTGGAGGCGGGGGGTTTGCATCTACAAAAGGGCAGCCATATAAAATAATGGAAGCAAACGCAATCCACAGTGGATTGATACAGCGGGCATTAAAATCCTGTAGGCAGTTTATAAGATCTCAGCTGTAATTCCCCTGAATTCTGTTGTCAAAAAGGCTAGGGTGACTCTGTTGACTCCTTTCCACTCCCCTCTTGGTCTGAGCTCAAAACCAGCTCCATCTTCCCCCACCCCTTTGCATGCAAGAGGCAACTTGTCACTGCCAATCTCACTATGGAGCGGATCAGGCATCTGTTATATAGAGACAGGCAGCTACACGGGAGGAAGCTGAAGGTTAATTGTATTTGTTGGGTCTTGATCAAAGCTATTAAGAAAGCTGTTTAGTCTTGTGCTGGTTGAGTGCCAGATCTCGCTTTGTGTGTGTACATGTGCTCATTTCTCTCGCTATCCTAGTGGCTGCTGAAGAGCCACCTGGGAAAGGCGAATGCTAATAGAGAGCAAACTTTTCTTTGCCGGAGACTTTGTTTGTTCGCACACAAACACAAGACAAGCTGCCATCTGTGTTTATCCCTTTCTCTGGAGCATTTGTTTATTTCAGTATTCTCTTAGCACTGATGAAAGGAGCTGGACTGACAGCCCTGATGAGTGAAATGCAGGTGCGGCATACAGCAGCAAACCACTCTCTCGCAACCTCTTGCTGATAGGCTTCAGCACTGACTGGTGAGCACCTGTTTTTAGGAGTGACAGAGAAGTTAAGTCTCCATGTTCCATGCAGACCTTGACCTTTCTGCTCAGCCTGTCAACAACGATGCTGTTAACTCTGGATCAAATTCCTCCCTGTGCAAAGGGCCAGGACAAGGTCTACGTGCCATTTCATTGCCACTGAAACTGGGTTTTAGTAGGACTTAAGCAATGAATTGGCTTTGTTCTATGGGGTGAATTTCACTCTAAATATAGATGAGGAAATTGCTGGAGAAGAGTGTGGGCCAGAGCAATTTTCTCCCCCTTATTTTAAAAAAAGTAAAATAACAGTATAGTTCACCAAACGGAGATCATTCTTAAATGATTTTTAAGTATTATTTGTATCCTTGTATCACCAGTTGAGGCCCAGCCCCTACTGTGTTAGGTGCTTTGCTCTCAGCCCGAAGAGTTTACGATCTAAGTAAGCAAGACAGATGAAGGAAGCGGGAATATCTCCAGCTGGAGAAGTGAGGCACGGGAGGTGGATTTTTCTACTTACCTAAGGTCACATGGGGAACCTGTGACAGAAGAGGGAATTGAACACAAATCTCTTGTGTTGTCATCCAGCACCTGAACCACACAGCCACCCTTCCTCTCTCTGCTTTAGGTGGAGGAAAGCAAAAGCTTTTCAGAGGCAGCTGTATCAGCAAAGAAGAAAATAAAACACATGACTTGGGGAAGCCTGAAGCAACGTCACAAACTTAGATTCAGTTTTTACTACATCCGGTGGTGGTGGCTCAATGATATTTTTACCGGCAGATATTTTGGGGGCGGGGGTACCTGGCAAAGGATCCGTGACATTGCAGTGGGTTCACTGTTGTATATCCTGTGGTACAAATCCAGCCACTTGTTCCAGTCCCATGTCACTCTTCATATTAACTCTCTCATTTAAGATACCTCCCACCTTCACTGTGGGTGAGCATTATATGTTCAAAGGATTGTGGAGAAGTCCTCTCCTTCCATAGATCAGATTGCAAACTGTGATGTAGTTCAGGCAAAGCTGCTATCTTGGTCCCCAGTTTAGAAGATGTCCGGCTTAAGGTGGTTGGAAGTCTTTGAGTACTGATTGGCTAGAGTTCTCTCAGGAACTATCCTGGTTTCATGTGGCATGATGAGTTTCATAGAAATGTGAGACATTTCTGAGTCAGTATCTCAGCAATAGGGACGCATGTGGGCTCCTTGCTCATGAAGGCAGACCCCAGTAACCACATGTTAACTTGCAGCATGGCTTCATCAGCCTGCCCATCTGGAGTGTCTGTTAAGGACAGGGGCATGAGACAGGATCTTTGGACCAAGCTGGCATGCTGCAGTTTGGAATGGCAAAGAGTATTTTATACTAAGAAAAAGGGCAAACTGTATATGAAGTTAAATTTAATTTGAACTGCATATTCCAAACTTCCTGCAGGCCAACTCTTGGCTGTTCAGGCAGTTCTGAGGATGCACCTCTACTCTGATCTTTGACGCTTTAATCCTCAGATCTCCATTGCACCTCAATTCTGACCTTCAGCACCCTGTGCCATTCCAGTCATTGGTCTCACTACCAGACACTTCAGCCCTGATTTACAGCACTATGGGATATTCCAGCCCTGTTCCTTATTGCAACTCGGCTACAGCCCTTAAATCTTGAACTGTTACACACCCTGGTATTCCAGTACTAAGTTCCAGAGAGCTCTGCCAATGCATTCCAGTCTTGATTTGCAACTGCATTAATTATTGTGGTCTTGGGCCTCTGCTAAGCAAGCACATTGACTAGTTGTGATGACTTTATACTGTGAGCCTATGTTCTCTGGCATCTAGAATGGAACTGTCAAACTCATTTCACTTGTGACCTAATCCAGTTTTGAACGTAACATTCTACAAGTATCTAGGACACTTTCTAATCTACCTCTTCAATGCATGCACCCACTGTGTGTGAGTGGAGCTTATTTCACTGGGCAGGGCAAAGATACTGGATTTATACTGCCAACTCTCTGAACAATTGTCCCTCTTCCACAGGATTTCAAATGTCTGAAACAAAGCGGCTTTTCCTACAGCTCTGAAGTGTAAAATAAATTGAAATAAATAAATAAATACATACATGCATACATAAAGGGAAATAGGGAGGTACAGCGCACCAGAGAGATTTTTCACATTCCAGCTCTGTTCACGAATGTCAAGCTGTGTTACGCTGACTCCCTCTGAATGCTGATGCAGTGGATGGGCCCAAGGGTAAGCTGCACAATGCAAATGACAGGGTGAAATTCAAATTGGCAATGGGCATTATCCAGGAAGCCATCATATAGCCAAACCCCCAAGGATGAGCACTGCACCAAATTCTCAATTACAGTCACTGTGGCTTGGAATTACCTCTAGAGGGAGGAGACATCTAATGGGACTGTTTTATTTTTGTTGCAAATCTCTCCAGCCATCCATGGAGATGAAGGAGGAGACCTGTCTTTGCTCCGTCCTGGACCAGGATTCCACTGTGCTAGGCGCGGTACAAACACAGAACAAGAAGACAGTCCCTGCCCCAAAGAGCTTACACTCAAAGTACAGTGGGTGTGGAAGACATAAAGTAACAATGAGCTGCTAGCGGTCAGCATGGTAAGCAATGGTTACTTCACACCAGATTAAGTCACTGAACTATGGCTCAAGAGTCCTGCATTCAAGACTCTGCTGCAGACTTCCTGGGTGACTTTAGTCAAATCGCTTAATCTCTCTGTGCCTCAGATCCCCCCGTTTGTAAAATGGGGGCCATAGTTCTGCCTTGTTTATTGAGATTGTATATGCAACAGGTCAGAGACTGTCTCTTGTACAGTGTCTATGTACAGCACCTGGCACAAAAGAGCCCTGATCTCAGTTGGTGTCACTGTAATATAAATAAAGAAGATGATAAATGTCACCAGCTCATGGGGAATCAATTCCCCTGTTTGACCTAAGACAGAGCCAGGACAGAAGCACAGTGGCAGGGCAGTGTGTGGAGGAAGCTTATCCTGTCTTTACTGTACCCGTTCAGTGGATAAACTCTGTCCCAGGGCTGCCAATCCTGCAAACATTTGCCAGCACAAATCACTTTAAAAGGGTGTGATATGGTGACTTTGCATTCCCTACTCTTCCTTTCCAGGACCAAGAAGCGCAGTGATGTGCAACTGGAAGAGCAGCCATCATATACTGTAAACATCAAGGCAACCATCTTTATATTCGTATCCTGGTACCAAAATACCCCTATAGCTGCTGCCAGCGTAGGTGGGGGAGAAGATCTGACAAGGAGGCCAAATGGTTTCATCAGCAAAGCCTGTGCAATGCAATATGAAGGAAAGAATAGCAACCGCAGCGTGGCCCCTTATGGTGGTAGGTAAGATGAGAGGCAGGCTAGTCCAGTGGTTAGAGTGCCAGTCTGGGATTTGGGAAAACTAGGCTCAATTCTTTGCTCTGCCACAAACTCCCTGTGTGTCCTTGGGCACTCAGGTCTCTCAATGCCTCAAGTCCCAATCTGTAAAGTGGGGAGACCAGCCCGTCCCTATGTGCTAGGATGTCCACCCCACACTCACCCTGAAGGGGTTAATAGAGGCCAGATGGGCCAATTAACCTATTAGGCTGAAGGCTGAGAGGAAAGCCCTAATTAGGGGGAAGCTCAGCTGTGTGGGAACAGGCGGGGCTTCTATAAAGCAAGAGAGCTGCGAGCAGGTAAAGGGCTACAGGAAGGGGCTCTGCAGTTACTTCATGGGAGAAGGGTGGTGTGTTTGGGGGCCTGTAGCAAGAAATAGCCCACAGTTGCTCTCTGGGAGGAAGGAGTAAAGAGGCTGGCAAGCCCCAGAGAGCGGGGGTATGCCAGGGTAGGAAGCAGCCTAGAAAGCCAGCAGCAAGGTTGAGGAATGAGCAAACTCTGGCTGCCTGTTGTGGGGTCCCTGGGCTGGAATCTGGAGTACAAGGTGGGCCTGCATTCCTCTACCCCCACTGGGGCAGTGGCCCCGGTGGGGCAATGAATGGGAAGACTGCCTGTGTCACTGTGGGAGTGACAGAGGACTTGAAGGACTGTACCCTGGAAGGGGAAAACATGGTGTGACCTGGCCAGAGGGTCACAAAGAGGATGCTGCAGACCAGAGACGAAGTAACAGCGTGCAACTGTGGAAAGAGACCTTGCAGCGCTAATCCCCAGAGCAGCCAGGAGGAGGAGGTGCCATACCTGTGGTGAGTACAGCACCCTATGACACCCTAGCTTGCAGGGCTGTTGTAATGCAGACACATGAAAGTACATGCACTGGTTTAATGAAATGGAGTTTAAAAATTAATTTCAGTTAAAATCACCACATCTTTTGTGCACAGACAAGGTGTGGTGGGATATATGAACCTCACACTGAGCCCATAGCGGTTAAAGGCAATACTAGCCCCACTTTTACAGGCCCACTGGGCATGCTGCAGCTGGAGGAGCAGGTTAAAAGGAGTTCAGAACACTAGGTAAGTGGTGGCAGACAAAGTACAGGAGGGGAGAATCCTTTTTCAAGGAAGCTAGACAGAAGATAGAGCTTGAGTAGGGGACAACGTAGATGGTAAGGTCCCCAGCCACCTACCCCAACTTCAAGAGGCAGCAGATCTTGCAGGGCCTGCATATTTGGGACCTTGTGAAGTTATTGCCTGTTTGGACTATAGGAGCCATGCCCCAGCTGAAGGGCCACATAGATGGAAGTAGCCTAGGGGGCAGACTTAGGCCCTCAATGGGGAGGAACCTGCTTGTGTTACTTCCCACTGGGACCAAGTGGGGGGGGGGGGTCTGGATCCCCCTCCCATGCCCCACTAAGGGCAAAGGCTGCAGAGGGGAGATAGGGACCAGGCACTGCTACTGGCCCCTCACAATGACTCATGGGCTTGGAGATCAGGTGCACTACCAACTAGACCCTCCATCACCACAGGCCTTTTGGCCTCCCTGGAGCAGGTGCATTGGAAGCAGAGCCTTGGCTCCCTTCTGCCTGCCTGGCTGAATATGCAGTGGGCTGTTAGCAGAGCTGAGGGAGACTGGAAGCAAACTACTCCCTCCATGGAGGAAGCCGAGGAAAGGGTAAACTGTGATTCCCATGGATGTTTCTCTGCCTTAGAGGAGCAAGGGGTGAAAGGTAATCTACCCCTTTGTGGTTGGTTGATGGGCTGGATGAATGTACTATAAGGTGGGTAGAAAGTTGGCTAGATTGTTGGGCTCAACGGGTAGTGATCAATGGCTCCATGTCTAGTTGGCAGCCGGTGTCAAGTGGAGTGCCCCAGGGGTCGGTCCTGGGGCTGGTTTTGTTCAATATCTTCATAAATGATCTGGAGGATGGTGTGGATTGCACTCTTAGCAAATTTGCGGATGATACTAAACTGGGAGGAGTGGTAGATACGCTGGAGGGCAGGGATAGGATACAGAGGGACCTAGACAAATTGGAGGATTGGGCCAAAAGAAACCTGATGAGGTTCAATAAGGATAAGTGCAGGGTCCTGCACTTAGGACGGAAGAACCCAATGCACAGCTACAGACTAGGGACCGAATGGCTAGGCAGCAGTTCTGCGGAAAAGGACCTAGGGGTTACAGTGGACGAGAAGCTGGATATGAGTCAGCAGTGTGCCCTTGTTGCCAAGAAGGCCAATGGCATTTTGGGATGTATAAGTAGGGGCATAGCGAGCAGATCGAGGGACATGATCGTTCCCCTCTATTCGACATTGGTGAGGCCTCATCTGGAATACTGTGTCCAGTTTTGGGCCCCACACTACAAGAAGGATGTGGATAAATTGGAGAGAGTCCAGCGAAGGGCAACAAAAATGATTAGGGGTCTGGAACACATGACTTATGAGGAGAGGCTGAGGGAACTGGGATTGTTTAGTTTGCAGAAGAGAAGAATGAGGGGGGATTTGATAGCTGCTTTCAACTACCTGAGAGGTGGTTCCAAAGAGGATGGTTCTAGACTATTCTTAGTGGTAGAAGAAGACAGGACAAGGAGTAATGGTCTCAAGTTGCAGTGGGGGAGGTTTAGGTTGGATATTAGGAAAAACTTTTTCACTAGGAGGGTGGTGAAACACTGGAATGCGTCACCTAGGGAGGTGGTAGAATCTCCTTCCTTAGAAGTTTTTAAGGTCAGGCTTGACAAAGCCCTGGCTGGGATGATTTAATTGGGGATTGGTTCTGCTTTGAGCAGGGGGTTGGACTAGATGACCTCCTGAGGTCCCTTCCAACCCTGATATTGTATGATTCTATGATTATTGCCCTGCTGTCTAGAGTTTACTTGTGTCTCATCCATTAGCCAACACTGGCTGTAGAGCAGGCCATGTAGTGTAATTGGTTGTGAGCTGGACAGGAAGTCAGGTAATCCTGGGTTCTGGTCCCAGCTATACTGTTGGCTTGCGCTGTGACCTTCCCCTCCCTGTGACTCTGTTTCCCCTCCAGCTCATTGCCTGCCTTGCCTACTTAGTTTGTAAACTCTTTGGCACAGGGACTGTCCTTCACTATGTTTGTATGGTGCCTAGCACAGTGGGAGCCTGATCAGGGCTGGGGCATCTAGATATCTTGCAATACACATAGCAGGTAATGGGATTTAGGCTCCTAAGTGCCTGAATCCCTTCTGAAAATGAGACTTAGGCTCCTAAATCAGGTAGCTGTTATGATGCTGAGCTCACATTTAAAGGTTTTTAATACATTTAAAAACCTGGGCCTAAGTGGCTTAGGGACTTTGAAATTAAATAGGATCTGAGCACCTAAGTCACTTAGGCCCATATCCCTAAAGATATTTAAGTCCAATACAACTTAGATGCTTAAATACTTCCGGGGATCTGGGCCTTAGCTCCTTTTGGCAATCCCACCCAATATCAATCCTGAAACCCAGGCTGTTAATACAGCGTGGGCCCCAGTGCCTTGTGTATTACCAATGACTTGAGTGAAGAGGAAAATCTGACTTTCAAAGTAGGTCACTGTCAGTCTGTGGCATGGTGTGTGCCAGGGATGCAAAATGCTGTAAGGTAACACAGAGATGACTTAGTTGGTCTGAAGATAATGCTTTGGGCAGGAACATCATTCACCTCAACAGCTTCTGGACTCCCATCGTGCCATTAGTCAGTGCTTGTAGCTGTCAGTCATGGATGCTGCTAAGGACAGATCTCTCCCTGGATAGCTGACGTTTGAATGCAGGATCTGACATAATCACACACTCAAATGCTTAGCTATAAACATGTTTTCCCTTTTAGCAGAGGGGCTGTCTCTTCTGACAGCTTAGATGGATGGGGGGCCCCGGCATCTGGCAATGATGTTTGGACACCCCCTTGATAGGACGCTTTCCTTCCCTGCCTTCATGATATGATAGGACATGAGGGTGGCAGGGCCTGTTTATGAGCTTTCAAAATGGATGCTTGATTGTACTGCCAAAAATAAATCAAAATGCTGTTGCAACGATGCCCCCACTCATGGTCAGAGTGGAAGTGCCTGAGCACTCCCATGAGACCAGAAGAGGAAAATGTAGCTTAATGGTGTTACTCAGCTACTCTGTACAGTTGACTGGGCATTGGGCTGCGGGTTGCATTTGCTGACTTGCTACGTGACCTTGGGGAGGTGGTTTCTTCTCTGCTTCCCTCCTACCCTTGGTCTGTGTGGACTGTGAGCTCTTTCTTGCTATGTGTTTGTACAGCACCTTGCACAACAGGGCTCTGGTCTTTAAGTGTTACTGTAAAACTGATTAATAACCATTCAACTCCCCCTTGACTCTCTCATGCTCACCCCCAATACCCCAGGGGTGTGGTGGGGCTCGCTATTAGTACTTGGCATTTCTTGTCCATCTACCAAAATGATTTGCAATTCCCATTAATTTTCACAATGACCCCTTCAGTTAGATGTGCTGGTTTACCAATCTGTAAAATGGATATAGCAAGCTAGAGAGATGTAAGCTTGTTGCACAAGCTTACCACCTTCATGAAGTCCTGGCCTTTTAAAAATCCTCTCATCCTGCAAGTTGAATGCTGTTGAACAATTGAGTTTCTGCCCAAAATAAGACACTCCTTTGCTATGGGAAAGTTTTTAAAGGGCCAGGTCTGTATTCAGGTGGGCAGAACTGGAGGCTGCACAGATATGGTTGAACAAGAAATTGGAACTGAATTCTGGCTAATCGCTAACTGTTTCTGCGTCCTCTGTGATTCTTTGCAATTGACCTGGCTCATCTGATGGGATGGATTATCCCCATGTCCACAACTTCCTATTCAGGAAAAGGGTATCTGCAGAATTCTATGCATGCAATTGGTACATGAAAGGTATTTGGGCCATTAGGGGTGGTGGAATCAGGTATGAAGTCTTTGCAGCTGAGCTATCTGGGCACAGAGAATATAAAAACTGGTTCTTCCAGGCCCTGCTCAGCTGTTAATTGCAAAAAAGGACTGAATGAATAACCCCCTTGCTGCAGCTGTGAGCAAACTGTGCACAGCACTAAAAGGGATTGGAGTCAAATGTGTCAGCAGCATGTCGCATCGCCTCTTAGCTGGGGACCTTTGTTACCCCTGTCTGACTGATAGTTATGTTGCCATGTCAATAAGAGAAGAGACTATTGTTTCCCACAGAATTTGTCTTGGAAGAGACTGCAAGCAGGGCAAGAACCGTTGACTGTAACCCCACCTGGAAAGGAATGTTGCCATGGAAACCAGACCATTATTTTTGGTCACTGGAGAATGCTTGTTACATGCAGACAGCTGGAGTGTCTAAAGTTTTAGAGGGATATTTGCTACAATGAACGGCCCGGAAAGGAGAAAGGGATGTATGAGAATAGACAACAGGACCATAGAGCAATCCCACCCTGTCCGCTGGCTGATGACCTGACTTAGCCTGCCAGCTGCTCTGTGTTCAGCACTGCAAAGCAGCAAGGTAGGGATCGCTTCACTGACATGCCACCACATTCCTAGTCTCCCCGAGCAGTGAGCAACAAAATGGTCATGCCCTGATGTCACATAATTTGGTCTCTGACCTAGATCGAGCAAGGCCCTTAAGCATCTGGGTGGTCGCTAGAGGTGAAGCACATGCCAAAGTACTTTGCTGGATTGGGGCCTTTGTATTGATGAACGTGGCATTTTTCTCAGTCAGGCGAGGATAACCGAGATGAGTATGTTGCAGTCTTTTCTGTAACAGGGAGGTGCTATCAGTGAGCCACAGTGCATTGTAAAGTCTTGGGGCAAGGACCATCTGTGTGTGCTGTGATTGTAGAGCACCTGGCCCATGGCTGGGGCTCCTTGGTGCTACCACAGTGAAAATAAGTGGAGGAAGGGTCTGTGCCCTGGATTCATACGATGTCCCTTTGCTTTTACTCTGGACTTCTTGATTTCTCCCCCCCCCCCCCCCCGGCCAGGAAACCCACTTTCCGTGTTTCCTATGCACCATCCAATCAGCAGCATTAAATGCTGGTTCCTCCTACCTTCCTCTCCGTGGGAACACCAGGAATCCAGTCCAGCCTGGGCGTAAGGAGGCACTGGAGTCTGAGTTGTATTCAGGAATTCCAGGGCCAATTTCAGCTCTGGAGTAAAATGATGTTGCATTCAGGGCTCAGGTCAGCACAATGGTGTCTGGAGATGAGCAAAGCTCAGCTCTCCCTTGCCAGGACCCTGATAACAATTTGCATCAGAATATTCCATACCATCCTCACCACCTTTGCCATGCCACCCTCTTTCCTTCTCCACTGTCCCTTATCCAGTTACCTTAACCCACCTGCTCCCTTCATTCAGGCTTGTTCCATCTTTCTAGTTCAGGATTTGTCTACAAAGGAAAGTTGCACTAGTTTAAATTAAATCACTCCTTAAATTGACATTGTTAAACCGGTCCAAACCCCTGTGTGGACATACTTATTTCGGTTTAGCTTACAGCTTTCTCAAGCCTTGTCTAAATACAAAGCTGCACTGGTTTAACTTAAACCAGTGTAGACACTGTTATTAGTTTAGCTTGCCCATCTAAATGTATTGACACAATCTAAACTGCTATAAGCCAGGATAAAACTATTTTGAGGGTTGACACACAGAGCGGCACCCATTAACTAAGGCCATGTCTAATCAATAGATGCTGACATAGCCCCTTAGCATAGACCTAATATGGCCACGGAAGGCGTTCTGCTGCCAACATAGCTGTTTACACTGAGGGTTTTGGCAGCATAGGGTTTTCACCCCCTAACCCTGACACATGCACTCATAGGTATGCCAGCATCACTTTGTACTCTAGACTGGTTAGACCAGTACAGCATTGTGTGCAGACCAGGATCAATTTTGGCTAAACTACAGTAAGCCACTCTTAAGCTTAAATAAGAGCCCACAGGATTTTCACAGGCTTAAATTCACACCTTAAACTAGTCATTGTCTACATGATGTTTGACCAGTTTAAAGTAAGAAGAACAGCTGCTAACTCTCCGTCATTGTTGCCCATAAGCTCCCTCCCTCTCTGAGCATTCCATGCTCCCTGTTGGATGCTAGTCATGCTTCCCAGACCTGACCTAGGGGGAGGTGTCGCTGAACACAAGGTGTGTTCAGCAGAGCCTTACCCATCAGGTGGTATGGACTGAGCTCCTTTTTGGAGGAACCCAAACTTAAATTCCCACAGGGCCCCATGAGAGTGCCAACATTTTCTTGGAGGAAAATGTTACTGAGACTATTGACCTTGAGGGCAGAGTTAAAGCAGGTTAGAATAGTGTGTTAAAAAAAAATTAAAAAATTCCATTTTCCATCTAGACTATCAAGTGTTCTAGCGAAGTAAGGCTGGGTGTTTTTTTCTTTTTTCTATTACAGGCATTTTTGAAGGTCATGGTGTCTGGGTGCTGCATATTAGTAAGTAATTTGCACAATATATTTCTTCCCTCTGTATCTTCAACTGATAATGTATCAAATGCCAGACCATTAACAGGAGGCTTTTGCACTGCACTGCCTACCCGCTGCACATATGGCAGAACTCTTGCTTGAAAGAAGGGAGGTGGCAGCATTGTGAGACAGACTCAGAATGGAATGAAAGGGTAGGAAAGGCGAGAGGCATACAGAGAAGAAAAGGGGACTAGGAGCAAGGAGGGAAGATGCCATGGTGAAGGGATTTTTTGGTCAGACATTGACTAGGGGTGTGCAGTGCTCTTTGCCCCCTGCTCTGAATTGTAAAATAAAGACACTGGAGTGGGCTTTGATTGACCTGGCTTTGTCAGAGTTTGGGCAACACATGTGGGGCTAGACTTGTCAGGGCTGAGCAATTGCAGCCAGATCTCCAAAGGATCTCGGACACCAGAATTAGAGGCCAGATTTTCAAGTGTTCAGGACCCCATGTGCTGCATTCTTCTGAAAACCAGGCCTTCTGTTGCTCTGTGCTTGTTTTCCCCACCCACAAAACAGAGGTGAGAACGCTTTCGTCTTTCAGTTTGGCATATAAGCAACTTGTTGCAATCTCTAACTTGTTTTATACAGCACCTAGCACAGTGCTGGCCTCTAGGCTCTAATCTGACGCATTAGAGCGGGTCAAGAAATCCCAAAGTCTCAAGCTTTTCAAATTGTCAAGTCAAAATGACTTGACTAGCTCCTTAGTACTCTGCATAAGTACCAAGTGAAATGGCCAACCAAGTTTGGCACAGAGCTCTTTTGTTCTAAAGAAAATACTTTAATTATCCAGTAAGCTCCAGGACTTGTGTACCATGATGGGTGAGTCTCCTGGCTCTACATCCCCATAATAGTGCAGTGCAGGCCACAACACCACAAGCTCCCTTCTTGCGGCTGCACCAATAGGCTTCATCACTGCAATGGGAGGACCCCCCCTAGGTCTGAGGGCAATGCAGAGCCCAGTCAGTCCTTGGTGCCGCTGCTGAGGCTGTAGACCAGGGGACCTAGTTAAAGCTGGATGTGATGGCGTAAGGCTGTGGAAAAACAAGGCCATGTTTTTGGTATTGGTGTTTGTTGATCTAGGGTCTAGTGATATTCACATCCTAGAAATGTTCAGTTGAAAAGCCACAGGAAGGGCCCATAGTAAGGAAGCCTGAGAGGATCCCATTATAGAGGCTACCCCACAGAGTCATGAGGGACTTGGCTCTGGTAAAGGCTGTGGGGTTGTGTCCACTCCTGCCCCCAGCCTGATGGCTCACTCAGAATCTGCATGGAGCCCAGGAGGCCCTGGGTATCTGTGCAGAGGGCTCTGTGCCTGTTCCTGCTCTGAACCCCTGCAAAATGTCCCTGCTCCAGAGCCAGCTTAGAAGGCCCCCCACTCTACAGGGGCAGTGAGGGCCAGATCCTGAGCTGGGGTTTAATCAGACTAGCTTTACAGATGCCCCATTGCTATGGCATGAAATCAGTGGAGCGATGCTACCTTACACTTGCAGAGCAGCTGGCCCTCTATCTCGTTATGTTTATAACTTTTTGCCCAGGCTCCAGGTATGTCAGAAATCCAGGATTTCCCCCCTCCCTCCCTCAGCATCCTGGCAAAGCCCAAGGCAATCCCAGTGCTGCCCTTCTGTCTGTGTGACACCATGTGCATGGAACATTCGCAAAAAAAAGTACAGACTAAACTTTGAATTAACTCAGATTTACAGTCCTCAGGGAGTCCCAGTGGTACATGGTTAGCATGATGTGTAGCCCAACAGGGTCCTGGTCCATGACTGGGGCTCCTAGGTGCTACATCAATGGCAGATAGGCAGCAGGTGACTGGGGACTGTGAAGCAAGTAAACAGGATTTTACACCAGGAAGCAAAGAACCAAGTATCTGTCCGGTGAATGCAAAGGAGGAATTACTTGCCCCCTGGTGAGAAGAGAGCATTTACTGGAGGTCAGGAAGGGTACAGCTCTAATTGGCAGCTGGGAAGGGCTTGCTTGGGTACAGTGCAGACCTGCTGTTTTGAAAGCTTCTCATTGTCTCACCCCAGCTCCGAGTTCAAGCTCTTTCGCTGGACTAAGTGGACCTTCAACTTCCCCTGATTATTAAAAGTACCTCAAGGGAACCAGAAGCCACCACACCTGCCCTGAGCCCAAGCACTAATAGCATCTCTTCTGCTCTCTTCTTAGAGCCCTTTTGCTGTGTGGAATATTGCTTGCTTGACACGCAGCAACTGCCAATAGATCTGCTTAGCTGGCCTGCTCCTTCTGCAGGCTTTCCTTTTGCATCATACTTTCTTGTGGGGTCATGAGAAATTTATTCTCAACAAGTTTGTTGCTTGATCACAGGCACAGCCAGGCCTTGCATTCACATTTTTCAGTTTAGCCCAGTGGAGCAGAATTCTGCCAGTTGTGCCATAGGCTATTTTTGCTGGTAGAAACTGGCAAATTTAGCTGCAGAAATAATACAGGAATACTTGTGAAAATACCCCTTTATTTCTTGTATGGGGATACTAAAGCAGCAAAAGAAGTGGCTCTTGCAGAATTTCTCAAGAATCAAAGCTAGCACATGCAGCCCTTACTGATGTTGGGACATGCTCTCACAGGACTAGTTCTGTTGAGAATCTATCTCTAAAACGGATGTCCTGGGCTAGGCTAAGCAAGAACAGTACAGGAACTCCTTGCTTACTCTTGTAGTTATGGTCCTGAAAAGTGTTACTTTAAGCAAATCCAATTTCCCCATATGAATTGATGTAAATGGGGGTGGTGGGGGGTTAGGTTCCAGGGAAACTCTTTTGTGAGACAAGACCTTATGTACATATACAGTGTAAGTTTTAAACACCATTTAATACTGTACGCAGCGATGATTGTGAAGCATGGTTGAGGTGGTGGAGTAGGAGGGTGGAATATTTCCCAGGGAATGCCTTGCTGCTAAATGATAAACTAGCGCTCGCTGAGCCCTCAAGGGTTAACGCATTGTTAATATAGCCTTGCTCTACAAGGCAGCATGGACTGAGGGAGGAAACACAATAGATGCATGGCAGTGGTTGCAAACACTTCCCTGTGGAAACTGAACGTGGTGATGATGAACCCACACTATCCTTCTGGAGCACACCACTCCCTCCTCTGGATGGCACATGCACAGGTGCCGATTCTCCATGCTGTGCATGTGTGACAGACACACGGTGTCACACACTACATGTTGCCCCTTTAAGTACACTGCCCTTTTAAGTAGATCAGCCAGTTCCTTCAAACGCAGCAGCAGCTTCCAGCAAGTTCCCTCTGTCCTGAGCCCTGTTGTGTGTCCCCCCAATCTGTGGAGATGGAGTACAGGAGCTGGGGGGGACCCCCTGACATCAGCATCCCTTTCCCCCCCTCTGCACAGCAAGCAGGAGGCTCTTCCAGAGAATCCTGCAAGCAGGGGACAAAGCAGGCAGCTGAACGACATTAGGGAGCATTGCACAACTTTAAACAAGCATGTTCTCTAATAGATCAGAAACATAATGTTAACTGGGACAATGTTAAGTGAAGTTACTGTATGTTTCTGGAGTCAGGAATGTGAAGAAAATGGAACTACTTGAGGAAAGGTTACACAGTTGAGCCCTTAACCTTTAGCATCACCAGATGACACATGGCTGAGATCCAAAATGATCCTATGCCTTTTTCTCCTTCGAGGAAAAACTCTTCTTGGTGAGTGCCCAGAACCCTTGACTCAGAGAAAATCAGGTAGAAGGAGGAACCACAAAGCTCTGACTTGCATTACAAACATCCTACCTGTGTCAAAGTAAAGGCAAGAATGAGAGGAAAACGGTGCTAAGCCTGAGTTTCAGAAATAAAACTCAAACCATTGCAGATCCTCTGGGAACTCCCAAGGAATTAGATATATGGCTGAATGTGAATAATTAAGGATTCTGATGTGGGCAGGTAGATTAATGTCCCACTGAAAGCTTCAGATCAATGTTGGAAAGGGGGGGGGAAAATAGACATGCATAATTTAAAAAAAACCACATCAAACTTTGCTTGACATCATGACATTAAAGATTTTTATGATCTTCTCAAATACACTCTATAACAGTTATTAATTTAGTATCGTTAATAGCTCATCCTTCAAATGTCAGGTAAAAACTGAGGCTGCAAAAGGGGATTTCTTGGGGCAGAGGGAAAGCAATAGTAAAGTGAAGTAGAATTAGAAGGATCTGTAATCACTCTTTCCAAGTGCTAACTTCTATATCGGGGGGGGGGGGGAGGGGGTCTCTTCTAGACTGTCCCTGGATGTCAATCCCTGTTTAAAAAGCCAATGGCTCCTCTCTCAAGGGTAGAGGTGTTAACCATGGTTATCTTTGCAGCAGTGGCCACTAGATCCCAGAGCTCAGGAGAGGCAGAGTGGTCTAGCAGGTAGGACATTGGCTTTGGAGTTGGACAGCCTGGGTTCTAGACTCAATTGTGTCACTGACCTACTGTAAGTCACTTCCCCTCTGTCAGCTTAGATAAGCTCTTTAGGGCAGGGGCTCTTAACATGTCTGTAGACTGTCCTAGCACAACTGAGCCTTTAGATACTATAATAACTAAAGTCCTAACTTGGGTAACTGGTTACCCAAGAGAGGCCCTGATTAAGCAAAGGCTAGTTAACAGGAGTACTTAGTGTGCAAACTTAAGCATTCACTTAAGTTGCTGCAGGATGAAGGCCTAACTATCTAAGATTCTTCTTGTGATTAGATGTGGGATTTTCTTTCTTTCCTCTCCTGAGCTGACATACATGTGGTTGCTTAGCATCACTGAACAGCAACTGCGCTCCCCTCCAGAAATGGCTGCATTTCAGTGGTGGGTGAAGAGTTGCCCAGCAGTCTGAAGCCCTTTAATCAGAAAGTATTCCACTTAACTATGAGATCAATAAGAATTCTTAAAGCCATTTCAGAAACAGAAACATCTTTACTAATTCTGGGAGCAACCTCTTTTTGTATCATTTAATTTCAGCCCTTTGAGGCACCTTCCAGCAGGTCTTGAATTCCATGGTCCACCTGAGGACAGATAAATGGTGTAAAATATGATTATACAAAGCTTAAAGTGCTGGGCAAGGGAGCAGGGAGGGGAGTATTTTACATTGGTCAGAAACCCTGTTTTCCAGTATAATCATACTATTACCCTTAGGAATCAGTGCTCATGAATTCATTAAGACCAAGAGGCTGTAATATTTGCTGGAATACAAAAACAATAGTCTCCCATCCAGAACATAAATTACAATGTGGAGAACTTTTTTAGTGTGTAATTTAATTTTCTGCTGAATAAAAAAGGATGTATGACTGCAGCCTCAGTATGTCAATAATATTATGCAAATAGCATGAACACATTGCTTGTGTGGGGTGGGGGAGAACATGTTTTGGTTCCCCTGTGATAGTGCCTACCCCACACAAGGCTTGAACAGGTGAAATAAGCCAATCAACCTTGCAGGCTGCACCTGCAGGAAAGCCAGAGATTGAGACCTCATGGCTGATGAAGCCCAGCTGGGGAAGGAGCTGGGACAGCCTTATGAAGAGGAAAGTGCAAGTAGGAAGGAGCTGCAGGGAGGAGCTCTGCAGTCATTCCCTGGAAATAAGGAGTTGGCTAGGTACAAGGAGGAGCATGAGGGAGAGTAAGCCCTGGGATCTGCCTTGGCCACAAACTGTGGCAAGAAGCTGGGAGTGGAGGAAGCATGGGCTGGTAAACTAAGGGGGAGGGTGGGAGCCAGCAGATAGGAAAGAGTCCAGGGACACAAACAGGGTTGGAGCTTGAGCAGACAGGGGTTTCTGGGCATAGGGTCCCTGGGCTGGAACCTGCAGTAGGGGTGGGGTGGATTCCCCTGCCGCCCACTGGGGAAGTGGCACAGACTTGGATGTAGTTTAGAAAACTGCCCGAGATCAGTTTGTCCAGTGGGGCTTTGAAATCCCCAGAAGGGGAAGACTACAGTGACCTGGCCAGAGGGCTGAGTCATGAAGAGGGAGCATCCTGTGTCCAGAGAGACCATGGAGCAAGTAACCAAAGGAGGGGCTGCCAGACCAGGAGAGAGCTAATCCCCAGATGTAGCCACAGTGGTGAGTGTACCCAGTGACCATTCCCTGGGTGTTTAATAGACAAAACTTTACTGGTTTCATTTGATTCCTTTTAATTACTGCTCCTAATGCAGAGATTTCTCTTGGCACTATTGGCATGTAGCCTCCCGATAGCTAGGAGGAGGAGGTGGTGGTGGGGTGTTACTGTTAGTCTGTTAAGCTTTAGAGCTTGGGCCAGATCCTCAGCTCCTATACATTAGGAAGGTACTGTTAAGATCTATGGAGCTGTGTTGACTCTCACCAGCTGAGAATCTGGCTCAGGAAATAGTTTAGCCATGGATCCTCTGTGCTCAGTTTGTACACTTCAAAGGATCATGGAAGTCAGAGAGAGAGCTAATTAGATCATCCAGTCTCTCTCCCCAATACATAGCATTTTTCCCTACTGTGTGTGTTCAGCTCACTGGCAGACTTGTTGCCTCCGGTGGCTGCTCCACTGGAAGACCACATGCTGCTATTGTTGCCTGTTAATGGCCTTGTTCCTTTAGCTCGAATACCTTTTTTCCAGTGTCTTCCAACCAGGTCTAATGGCTGGGGGGGAAAAAAACACTGGTAAAGTATGCCATGTCCCTGCCTAGTTGCTGGTCCCCTGCAAGATAACAGCCTGCTACTGCTGACACTTAAGGGATTGCTATTTTAGTGCAGATGGTAAATGTTTGTAAGGTGATGCTGAAGATCATAGGTTCAAAACCTGGTGGTTAGAGTGGGAGGTTGTTCTATTTGCAGACTATAGTTGACTACCCACTTCAGTTAGTCACCATTCAGCCAAGCTAGAGACATACTCTTTTAACCTTCTCTCTCTTACATCATCCCTCAAGCCTACCCAGCTTTTTCCAAACTGCCTCGAGGATGTAAGCTTGGTGGAACTTGACCTTGATATTTTATAATTTTGACAGATCAGTGTTCGTTCTTAAGCACTTTTACTTTACCCTTTAAACATTTACTATTGTGGGGAAATTATGGGGGTCAGTTACAGTAAATACAGAGATTCAAAAAGTGAGCTTCATAGCTGTTGAAAATTGGTGTTTTAACATCAATGCCAAAGTAAATAGCCTTAAATCAAACTCTAAGTTCTCTTTCTTTGCCTATCTAAGTTTTTTGATTATTATCAATGGAAATATTTTGTGTGTACACAGTGGAATTGTTTACCCCAGTAATCTAATCCTCCCAAGCCTGTCACTGTTTCTGGTTCCCAGACCTGAATGCAAGAATACAGGTATGGCTGCACTGGTGCTGTGAAGACAGGATCTTGTGCATCCCAGGAACTGTGAAGGTGCTGTTAGTCTTAGGGCAACCACGTATGCAGCACCACTGTATGTGGCAAACCATCTAAGGCAATGTCTACACTTCAGATGCTACAGAGGAAGCTGTGGTGCTGTGATACTTCAGAGTAGAAACTACCTGTATAGTCAGGAGGGCTTCTCCCGTCCACATAAGTAATTAACCTAGCTACTGCTTCTCAGAGAGGTGGACAGAATTTTATTGACCTCTTGCTGTCTGCACCAGGGGTTAGCTCAGCTTAGTTGTCGCTCAGGGGTGTGAATTTTTTCTCCCCCTGAGCAATGTAGCTAGGTCAACCTAACTTTAGTGTAGACCAGGCCTCAGCAATAGACAGTTGTGACCAGATCCCCTTGGGCTGTAGCCTGGGACCACTGTGCCCCCAAACTCTCTCCAGCCTGGGTTGTCTGTCTCAATGCCTTGCTAGTGACCAGCAGCAAACCCCTCCAGGTGCTGTGATCACTCAGCACAACAGCATGTGGAGCCCCATATCCAGCTAGATTGCATGAATGCTCCCTGAGCCACTCATCTTTCATACAGAGAGGCACCAGAGCCAAATCCTCCCAGCACCGTACCTCCGGAATATACCATCTTGCACTACTCAGGATGAGCAGTGCAGATTCATTAATTGGTTCACCACTTCCACAATGGAAAGTGGATATGCACCAGCCTGGCAAAACCTGAGCAGATTTGCCCCACACTCACTGGTAAAGATAAACAGTATAAAGTTTGACTAAAGATTAAGTGAGAGGCAAAAAGTCAGTTATCAAAAGAAAATATAAGCACGCAGTCTAAACTCTCAACCCTATTAGATTGGGCAACAACTAGATTAAGCTGTTTTTTCTCACCCCACTGGATATTGCCATCCTTAATATATGGATTTTTCCTTTAAATCTGGGCCAGTCTCCTCTGAAGTCTTCAGTCTTAATGTTTTTGTT
The DNA here is from genome assembly GCF_965152275.1 of Natator depressus. Classification (NCBI taxonomy): domain Eukaryota; kingdom Metazoa; phylum Chordata; order Testudines; family Cheloniidae; genus Natator; species Natator depressus. Next base: position 4,703,899 of record NC_134259.1, read on the forward strand.
GCTTGCAGCATAGGTGGGGGCAGGAGAAAGGCCCAGCATGTGGCCTCTGTCTGTTTTATACCCTCAGTCCATGTGCCTGGAGAGCACAAATCCAGGCATCTCTGGGGGGGCATTGCTGAGTCTCTAGGCAAGGCTGAGCAATTCCCCTGGTGGGGCCTCATGCAGATGAGTCATAGCATTGTAGCTCCCTTGCTGGACAGTGGTGGCTGATGGATTGTCTGACACCCTGCCTGGGTGTGAGTTACTTTCCTTGCTGTTGCCTCTGGGGAGCTAATATCTGGCAGATTCCCCAACTCACAGCATGTTTTGTTTGACAACCATACAACATGATTCTCATGACTTCATATGCGTTAATGATACACATCTATGGATAGAGAAATAGGGTGACCAGATGTCCTAACTTTATAGGGACAGTCCCAATTTTGGGGGCTTCTTATATAGGCACCTATTACCCCCACCCCGTCCCGATTTTTTTTACACTTGCTGTCTGATCACCCCATAGAGAAATGACTTTCAGCAGATCATAACCATTAGCCCTGATACCTTACAAAGCATGCTTTCTATGTAAGATCATTATATAAAACAAGGAATGGGGGGGGTTCCAGAACACTTCCCCAAGGTATAGTGTCACAAGTGTTTCCCATTTGTCTCCCCAAGCCCCTATAAGGGAATGCACTAAATCAGTGGTTCTCAACCAGGGGTACATAGAGATCTAGAGGAGTTGATGTACCCCCGGAAGATTTTTTTGGCCTGGTTTTGCAACAAGCTACATGAAAAGCACTGGCAAACTCAGTACAAACTAAAGTTTTCATACAGACAACTTGTTTATACTGCTCTGTATCCTATACACTGAAATGGAAGTACAATATTTATATTCCAATTGATTGATTTATAATATGGTAAAAATGAGACAGTCTCTCAGGTGCCACAAGTCCTCCTTTTCTTTTTGTGGATACAGACTAACATGGCTGCTACTCTGAAACCTCAGTGTACTGTGCCACTTTTTTGTATTTTTTTTGGAGCAAGTAGCTTTTAAGTGAGGTGAAACTTGGGGGTACACAAGACAAATCAGACTCCTGAAAGGGGTACAGTAGTCTGGAAAGGCTGAGAGCACTGCACTAAACCAGTGTGCCATTGTAAAGAAACAGAGGGTGGGGGAAGGGATGGGTGGTGGTCCATTTTGCTGATTCATCAATAAGAATTGCCATTAAGTGATACAGGGATGGATGCTCCTTCACACCTGCCATCCACACTCCTGGTCTGCTCAAGGGTAACACTGGCTTGTAGTTAAACCAGTCTATGGGAGCAGAGACACATCTGCTCTGTTCTATTACCAGCCAGTGTGGTAACAATCCAGTGGTGGCACTGGCTTAATTATAACTGCTGGCACAGACTCCTGCCTCTGCAGCACACATGGATGGGGAAAACAATCACTCCATCTCAGGCAGGCCTCCCTCAAATGAGCATTTCAGGCCTGTGCCTAGCAATTTTCCACTTGAAGCACAGTAGCCTAATTGCCTGCACTGTCTAATTGTTGAGTAATTGTGAGGCTGGGAGCAGATCTGTTTTTGTGGGGTTTTTTGAGTTCTTCCATTTCCGAGTGCCAAGATCCTACCGCTTACCCTCTGATGTGCCTTCTCAAAGAGAAGTCTTTTCAGTAATCAAAGTGCCTTAAATGGGAATGGAAGGGTGTGTGGAACAGATGGCAAATGGGCAGGAGGATTCTGTATGTGCTGCCAGGGTGGCTTGGGGAATTTCTTCTCAAGCCTTTTCTCTCCATTACACACAAACCTGCAGAGCCACCTTCTATGCTCTTGTCTCCGCCAGCTAGCGGCCATATGCTAGTGCTGTCATAGCCAACCAAGCGTAGCATCTCATTCAGCAGCCAGATTTGCTCTGTGTTCCCCTGGCTGGGTCTAGAACCAGGTGTGACAAGCAGCGGAGGTAGGGGTCATGTTGAGCTGCTTGGAGCTCTGCAGAGCTGACCATGAGGATGTTTGTTAACACTGTAACTTCACACACAATACTCCATGAAAAGAATGTTCAGATTGCAAAGTCAAGCACTGAAAAGCCAGGGTATGCCAGGATTCAGTTTGCATGTGCAACAGCTTTAAAAACACCACAACCTCTCCACATTGCCCCAGATCTACCACATTTTGTGTAGGTAGGCAGCTCTTTTAAGCAATCATCAACAATGCAAGGTCACGCCAAGGACAAAATCGGCAAGAGCCCAGTTTTAAAGATGTCCCATTAAAAAGTGTGAAGAGAAACCAAGCAAACTGCACAGAATTCAAAGGGCACAAAACCAAACCTTGTGTGGAATTTCATGCCCATATGCCACCTACCTTTAGAAAAGGGCCATAAATTCCTGGCTGTCTTGAGATCAATTTACAACTCAACCCTAACGGTGGCGTCACTATTAGGGATGGTTATAGTGCTGCCTCTTGCTCCCTTCTGCCTACAGAGCTCAAATGTGCCCCGATGCAGCATGGCCCTTAAGCACATGCTTAAAGCCTTACTGAAGCCAATAAGGCTTAAGCATGTTTAGCTGAATTAGCGCCTCTGTGGATTTATCCTCTCAGCAGCCTGGGAGCTGGGAAAGTATCCCTCTGTTACAAAGGTTGAGTGAGCAGGTCATACAGCTAGCCTGTGGCAGAACTAGAACTGAACACAGACCTGCTAGCCCACAGAAATGCTGAACTGGATCAGGCCAGAAGGGCATCTAATGTGTGGTCTCTAAAAGAGGCCAGGTTTCAGAGTAGCAGCCGTGTTGGTCTGTATTTGCAAAAAGAGCAGGAGGACTTGTGGCACCTTAGAGGCTAACCAATTTATTTGAGCATAAGCTTTTGTGAGCTGCAGCTCACTTCATCGGAATGCATTCAATCCATCTGATGAAGTGAGCTGTAGCTCACGAAAGCTTATGCTCAAATTGGTTAATCTCTAAGGTGCCACAAGTCATCCTCTTTTTTTAAAAGAGGTCAGTATCACTGCTTCAGGGGAAGGTGCCAGACACCTTGCAGGAGGCACTTACGGAATAACCTACCCACAAGGAAAACTTGTTCATGCCCAGCCTTGATAAGATCTTCCTTCCTCAATTTTCTCTTTAGAATACCTAACATTGCTCCAAGGTATCTGTACATGGGCACTTGAGAAGGGACCACATCAAGCAACCTCCCACTGCTACTGCTTGACCTTCCTATTGATTCCCTTAGACTTGGGACCAGATCCTCAGCTGGTGGAACTGACGTACCTGCATTGACTTCAGCATGTTGGGTGGCTTAATACTTTTTGAAAATCTAAACCCCAATTGTGGCTGAGTACTTGAGCATTCAGTATGTAATATCTTGCTGCCCCAAGGATCTGACTTAACAGTGCAAGGTGGTCTGGGGTGCATGGCTAATGGCAATGCACCTGTGCTGCTAGATAGCTGGCATCTAGATACTATGATCATTGGTAGGTGATCAATGGCATAGATGCTATGGATGGCATTTATCAAGCGTCTGTTTGTTTATGCAAGGTAAATTGACGTGTCTTCTGAGTATAGATCGATAATATCCAGCTTATATAGCACTCTTGGCTTTTAGATCTCAAAGTGGCTTGCATAAGAATGTCTCATCCTTGTCCCCATGTTACACAAGGAAAGCACTGCTGTCACCTTCCACAGTTCCTCATGAGACCAAGAGGAATAGAACCCTGGCCTCCTGAGTCCCAGTCTAGTGTCCAACCCGCAAATAGATTATTTCTAAGTCTGCTGGCTTCCTAAACTGCCCCTTGCAAGTGGGGCTGTGCTTAGTCTCACCAGGATTCCTAGAACTCCTGGAAGCGTAACCAACAGTAATTCCAAGCATTGCCTTAAATACTCTTCCATTTCTCCAGTCAGAGGGCAGATGCAGATTTACTGAAGGGAAGGAAAAAAGCAAGAGAACCCTTGGAAATTCAGTTAAAGCTGCTGGCTTTTTTGAGAGAGTTAGTTTGAATGTTTCTCCTTCTGAAAAGCAATTTAGTTTATAAAATGTAAAAGAAAAAGGCACATCTGGACCTGTGCCCCTTACTTCAGTTTCTCCTTTGGCTTCTTTATCTTGCTGGCGTTCTCTGTTTTCCCTTTATTTGTATTTCAAGCAGAATGGGCATGATACCACATGTCAGGGATGCCAGTCCTCTCATTCATGTTAACAAATTTCTGGTCCTCAATATTTAATTCTCTCAGATGCTAGTGGCTTTGCACCCATTTCTGGGGCAGATTCCAGGGTGATTCTGCCTCCTTCTCATTCTTCTGTTTTGTGTGTATCTGTGTGAGAGGGACAGAGTAGCAGGGGGTGACGCTTCCTAATCCTACTATGTGTCTGAACATTCAATTGCAGCTAGACTTAGTGTCTACATTACAAGCACTACAACTACATCACAGTAGTGGTGAATAGCAGACACTCTCTAAGGTGACAGAAGGGTTCTCTCTTCTTCCCCCCATCATCGTAGTAAATCAAGAGGAGGTAGCTAGGTTGACCAGAATTTTTTTGCCTAGCTGTGTCTACAGTGGGTGTTTGTGTGATTGGGTCAGATTTTTTTCACAGCTTTGAGATGTAGCTAAGTTGACAAGTTTAGGTGTAAACCAGGCCTGAAATTTCTTGGAAAGGATTTCTTTCCTAGAAGAAAAAGCAGGAGGCCCTGAGATGGGGAGCAATACTTAATACTAGAGGATCAGAGTCTGACTTGTCCCTCATACCTCACACTGCTCAGGTGGCAGAATGGCTGCACCTGCTTAGCTGGAGGTTCCCTTAAAGGTATATGTTGGCTTCCCCCACGCCACCTTCCCTGCAGTCCCCTGTGCTGGGATCAAGAGGTCCTGGCCTATAACAATGTAGGGTGCTAAGAGATGTGGCTTTATTCCCCTGGGGTTTGGCTATCCTCCCAGGAGTCAGATGGCCCCTTGGGGATAGTTGCCTGCTAGTGCAGGTTGAAGCAGTGCCCAGCCTGCTCTGACCTACCCAGGCAGAGAATCGGGGAGGTGTAAATGATTCCCTGATGCCCCCACTCCTTCAGCTGCACCCAGAGGAAACTCAGTGCGGCCAAGAAACTGGCCCAGAGTTGGCAAAATTGTTCAGAAGAGATCATTTCTTTGAATTTTGCCTTTTCCTGTCTGAATTGTCCAAGAACAGATGAAAGTTGCCTCAAGGATGTTTGTCCCCCAAAATCATGCAAGAGAACCCCCCTGAATGCTTTTCTGCTGCTTGTTTGGAGACTTACACCAAAGTGCTTTCAATGAGCTGCTTCAGCCGGACACAAGTCACATGGCATTATTTTCATTCCTTGATTGGATGAGTGCACCTCAAAACCAGCTGAACAGGTGCTTTGAGTACCAATTAAAGTCACTCTGCAAGTGGCTTAAACTGGCAAATACTCCTGCCTGTCAACTTACTGGGCCAGATCTGCACTAGTGTAAGTCAGTGTAGTCCCATTGAGGCTCAGAGCCACCCAGACTTAAGCTGTCCCATTCTCAAGAACACTTGCAGAAAGTGGGACCCAAATATAACTACAGCAAATTAAGGGTAAAACAATCTCACTAGCTGTCTTTTCCCAATGGAAACCCCCCCCTTCCCTGCAAATTAAAAGAAACCTGGCTGATGCCCCAAGACCTTGAGTCTTCAGTAGTTTCATGCAACTAATGGTGCTTTAAAAGGGTAGTTTAGCCATGGTAATCTTGGCAGAGGGGACTAAATTCTTGATTGCATTGTACTGGCTTTTCCGCTGGTGTGGTAGCAGGACAAAACAATTCAAACAGGCCTAGTGGTAAGGACTAGGGTGTCATGCACATTTCATGATGGCTGACTACAGGAGGCAGCAAGGTCTAGTAGATAGGGAACCTGGTTTCTAGTCCTGCCTCAGCCACTGGTCTGTGTGACCAGTGGCAAGTCACTTCTCTATGCCTGTTCCCTGCCCCCCCTTTTTTGCCATGTCTGGCTAGATTGTAAGCACTTCAGTGCACAGACCATCATTCACTACATGCATATATAGCACCTAACAGAATGGGGCACTCCTCTTGATTGAGGTATCTTTGTGCCACAGTAACGATACAGGCCTCTGTGGATGATGTGATCGCTTTCCTAATAGCACAGGCATAGCATTATGGCTTCAATGATCGGGATGGGGATTTAGCACCATCTCCAGACTTCTGTGCTTTCCCAGAGGGTCTGACCCTGTTGGCAGAGTAGGTTTTATGAAGGATTGTGATGCAAGAGAGTGGGAGGGCAAGGCAAGAATGCAGCAACTGCTCAAGCTTAACTGAGCTTCCATACTGGAATTCTTACCCCAAATCTTCTAATTAATAGTCAGGATTAACAGCTGCTGAGGTTGGGTCTTAGCCATCTAATCACAGCAGCACAGACTCACTGTGCCCAGCATCCTGAGAACTTGTCAGCCTTTCTAGGCCTCCAGATAAATGAGTTAGCAAATTAAAACAACCACAAAATGCATTTCCCATTTGGATGGGAACCATTCCTTCTATTGTGCTGTATAGAGAGGGAAGATTTGCTGTTGGAGTAGTTCCCACTAGCAAGCCCCTCACCCACTCTTGGGGGTCTAGGTCTGATTCCATCTGAACCCTCCCTCTTAAACACAAACACCTAGTCTACACTACTGATCAGTTTGCCATGTTCAGTATCCTTCATGCCCCCCTCAGTCACTTCATCCTACCTTCCAGTAACATGCACAACACTTTGCAGCCAGGCAAAGTGCTGGATCATCAGGGCTATATGGCCTTTGCACCTGAATCACTTTAATGCCAGTGTGGACATGAAATGGTACACCTGGCCCCCTTCAATGCTATCCTGCAAAGCACTCATGGCCTTGCAAACTCTCCCAGAACACACTGCTCCCAGGACCTCAGCTAGGAATTGTGGGTTGGGTACCCAGAGGGCATTGCAGCTGAAATAGTTTAGCAATTAGTATGGATGCAGAGCAAAACCGGAGAACGTGGATATGCTGCGTATGCTTAAATCAGTCCAAAACAAATCCTTCTGTTTTCTTAACATTACACAAGCACTTAAAGGCTGCAGTTGGGATCGGGGCCCCATCAAGCTGAGTGATGCATACACATATGCTAAGCGATTTGGTGCAGGAGCTTACATTTAAGATGACAAGACAGGGAAAAGATGTATTATCCCTGTTAAACCCATGGAATGCCCTTGCCTAAGGGCACATAGGGCATCTGTCACAGTGGGGAGTTGAACCTGCCTTTCCTGAGTCCTTGTCCAGCACCTTAGCTACAAGAGCCTCCTACCCCATTCACTAATCTAAATGCTGTGGCTATCCCATTATTTAAGTTACAAGAGGGATTTATGGCCACATTTCCCACTGTTCACAGCCAAATTCCCCCACCAAGGTGGTTGGTATCAGCACTGAAGCTTTCAGGTGCTTATGCACTAAACCAGAAAGCTGGAGCACCCATCCCTGTTAATGCTGTGGCAGTTCAAGCCCATGTGGGCCCTGAAGATGTGCCTTATCAGCCATTTATCCTCAGGGATGTATGTGCTGTGGGCAGCAGGGTGGTGAGAGGAAGCATGCCTTTCTGACTGGATTGTAATGGTTTTTGGTTTTTTCTTTTAACAGTCCCGTTGATTCTGCTCTTGAATGTGCAATATAAACAAAGGGAACTCAAACTGTTTTTGTCTTGTCCTTTCTCCTGCTGTCTTTATTTCATTCAATATGATTGCCTTGAGTCATTTTCTCTGGTCACTGAATTTGTGTGCATACCCATTTTTTATATATATATATATATATATATATATATATATATATATATATAATGAACCACCAGAGGAATCATAGGTGAACTCACTCCACTCCCATTCAGAGTCCCAGCTTTCCATGGATACCTTCAGAACTCACTTTCCGTTACAGGAGTGATCTATAAATGAGATGCTTGTATATAGTAAATAACTGGATACAGTACCAGTAGATGGCATTCAAGACTATGTACCCCATTTGGGATTTGTAGGACCAACAAACTTGGGTTTTTTGGCACTGCAGATGGCTTCCTCCAAGAGCTCTTTATATCAGCTCTTAACAGTACCCACCAAATACCAGCTTACACTGGATATTTTGGCATATCCTGGAATAGCTGGTATTGTCAATCTCCAGACATCTGAGAAACACAGCTGAGACATTACATTATTTCTACACACAACCATAATTAGCCAGAGGTGCAATCAAACCTGGCACCAGATTCACTGAAGTGTTCAAGAACTCTCATCTGCAAGGAAAGATGTCCAGCTAAGGCACTAGATAGCACCTTAGGAGAACTGGAGTCCATTCGCAGCTCTGCTATGGACTCCCTGTGTCAACCAGGGCAAATCATGTAATCTCTTTGCCTCAGTTAGCTCTCTACAGTGGGAATGATGCTCCTTCCCCTCTCCCAGCATTTGTGTGATGTCATTGATATAGAGCAATTACATGGGAATCTCAGCTTTGTTTTTAAAGTGTTCTAGCCCTTGTGGTCACAGAGCTTGCATCCTAAAGACTCAACCAAGAATGCAAAGAATCCAAAATTCATTATTGTTTTTAGGCCAGTCGTGATTTCTCTTCTTCCCTCCCTATTCACTCATGAATTTTGAACAGTTGGGGTTGGCAATACTGTCGGTCTTCTCTATTCAGACTGTAAGCTCTTTGGGGCAGACTCTTACTATAGATTGTATATATTTTTTACAGTTCTGAGTACAATGGAGCTTTGATCTTGGCTGGAGCCTCTTGGCATTACTGTAATACAAACAGCAATGCAAAGTTTTGACAACCTGGAGTTTCAAGTTACTAATGAGACAAACCTACCCAAAGATTCCTTAGACCCAGCACAAAACCTGCAGCTTTCACATCACCTCAGAGCTGCCCATAAGTCTCATTTATTGCACCCAGCTTTCAACATCCCCTGGGTCTCTAACTTGACTGTCCCAAATGAAGCTGCAATTTGTGCAGCTTCAGCCCATTTCCTCTTCTAATCACTCCTTTCCCTTGCTCTCATTGGCAGCCATTGCTGATATTTGGGGCCTTGATTGGGAAACCATTCCAGTGCCTAATTCAGGTTACCTAGGGACACGGTAGATTCTGTCACTTGTAGTCTTCACCTTAAGACTATCAGCAATGTTATCACTCAAACAGGTGCTAAGGGCTTGCTGCAGAAATTATCGGGTGACGTTCTTTGGCCTGTACTATGCGGGAGGTCAGCCTTGACCGTACTGGCTTTGAAATCTATGAACATAGTGATGTGCATGCAAACTAGGCCCAATTACAACAGCTGCAGATACAATGCTGTTCGCTGCCCATGATCATTGCTAGTATCCTTGTGCACTATTATCCAGTTCTCTCATTTGCACGTGGTGCATTTAATCTTGGATGGAGCACACACTGGACTGGTCTGAAAATTGGGCCCATTGTCTGCAGCTTCAGGTCTTTTAGAAGTGACAAAAAGCTCTGCTCTGCCACTCCCTTCAGTGAAGCTGATCCCCCTGCTTTTGTCAGTGCAGCAAAGGGTTCACCCCACAGCGCCTAGGAGGCACCAAATCCCTGGCTGAGTTCTATCAGCAGTGGCCATGTAGCTGTAAAGGTCCTTTAGAAGATAATGCGTGTAACTTATTGACAATGCTAGCCTAGGGGCTGGATTGGTCACAAGCCAATGAACCAAGGAATTTCAAATACAGTGAAGCCTCGTTTTGCCACTCCCACCTCACCCACAGCCTCTTGTTTCTCTCTCCTATGAGGTGCTTCTTGCATTCCCCTAATGCTTCCCCCCCGGCACTTGGGCTCATCTGTGCCCAAGTCTCTTTATATCTTTCAATTGTCTTTTATGGTGCTCAGTACTTGTTGCCATCTGCTCCCAAATGTTCCATGCAAATCAATGTGCTTTTATGGCTTTAATTAAGCTAATAAGCAGTGTTTTGTGTGATGCTCAGAAGGGATGCTGGCCCCGCACCCCCCCTTTCAGCAGAAGCCTTTGAAGGCAAGTCAGGTTATTCACCCCCACAGCTTGAGATGAGCTGATCCTGTGAGGGACTGAGCCCTTTCACCTCCTTTGGCTGGAGCTGAGGGCACTCCCCACCCTCTAATAGTCTCTTCTTGGATGCCTGCTGATGGGGAAGCAGAGATATAGAACCAGATTCCTAACAGGTGTAAATTGCCATAGATCCATTCAATCCATGGCTCTACCACTATTTACACCAGCTATGGATCTGGCCCACATAGTAGATCTTAACCAACCGGCTGATTTCTCCTCTCCCTTCCCATGAAGCAGCCAGACTTCCTGTGCAGTCCCAGCTGAGATTTGGAATGGGAGCTGAAAGGAAACACCATCCTGTGGGCTAAAAGGTGGGGGATGGAGCCGAGCAGCTCTGAGCTAGCCGCTGTTCAGTGTGGCTCTGACCTGCTAGGGTGGGGGAATGCTGCTTGAGTGGGTAACCATGGGAGGCTTACTACTTTCCATGGTCTTAGGCACAGATTTGTTCGCTGTGCATCACCCAGGCTGTTGTCACTCAGCATGGGGCAGCAGGTGCACAAGCTCCGCCACCCAGGCTTGCGGACTGGCTCATTAAAAGGAGGGAGAGGAATGGATGCTGCTGAGGGTAATGGAATCAACCCTGAGGCTGCCCAAAAACAGGGTTGGGGAGAAGATCCTCTTGATCTGGAAAAATGCATCAGGCCAAGCAATGCAGCATAGAAAAATGCAGCCCAAGTGATGCATTAACAGCACACCCCTGTTATACCTCAGAATGGGACATGCTGGTCCAGTGGATAAGGCATTAAACTGGGAATCAAGAGACTTGATCTCCCTCCCCTCCTCCACCCCTGCTACTGAACTGCTGGGGGACCATGGGCAAGTCCCTTCACTTGTTGCTGTTTCCCTTTAAAGCCCCAGCTCCCAGAATCATGTGATTTGAGGAGAATATCCATATTTCTAATCTTCATGATTGTAGAGAAGCTTGAATCCTAAAGACTCAGACCAGAAAGGGGGGGAACTCAGTGAATTGTTTTAATCTCCTCACTTTTATTTGTGTTGTAGCATCTGGGAGCCCTAGTCATGGCCTGAACCCTACTGCACAAACACACTTTTTTTGGTGCCTGACTCATGACTGACTTGGACATTGTGGCAGACAATGCTGCACTGCATCTGTTTCCCCTTTACCACTTTGTCGGACTTGTCTATTTCAGCACAGGTTCTATATCCTACTATGTCAGTACAGCACCTAGCACAGAGCTTCCAAACCCGGTGCAGGTCTCCAGATGCTTAACCAGTAACGCCCACCCAGCAGAGTACATGGTGGAGCTAGGCAAAACTTTTCAGCCAAAATGCCTCTTCACTGACATGCAGATTGGGGCTCAACCAAATAATTTTGCAAACATGTCCTGTTCACTGAATTGTTTGGGTCCAGAACAAATCAAAACCTTTCATTTCAACACTTCTTATGGCATGTTTTTGATTGTGTGTGTTTTTCTCTGGGGTTTATTCAGAATGACGCTTTTGAAACTTGCTTCAAGTTTATGAATTGAAAACATTTTGCTTGACCACAAAAATCATTGTTTGGATTTAAAAACTGATTCCCTTCTCCTCCCCCCACCACACCCCCCCCTTTCAGTTTACTGAAAAACTCACAGCAGGTCAACCCCAAACAATAGCTTTTCCAGAACAGCCAGGGACCTTCACAATCAGTTCACCTAATGCGCCCTTTCACTTGTCCACATGCTACAGGTAAAGCGGTGGCTAAAGGTCCAGCTGTTTCTGGCACCAAACAGCAGTACAGGCACTAATCAGCTGGAAAGGAGGCAAGGCCAGGTTGTCGGGTCATAGTACACCTACCAACTCCCCCCACCCCCAAGGACACATGAGTGAAAAGAGGAGTCATGTGGCTTATCACACTCACTGTCGCGGCTTCTGTTGCACTGAGCTCTGCTTGATCAAGTCCAGCCGATTGCAAGATGAGATTTTATTTAAAAGATAGCACTTTCCTTGTTTGTGCTGTACTGATGTAGGAGTCAGGCAAGTCTTGTCATCTTTCCCTCACCCCCACCTTGGCCTTATTTTACAGCAGGAAAAAGTCTGGGGGGTGAACCACCTGGCCAAGGTCCATGTCTGTGGCAGAACCAGAGTCCAGCAGGCCTGATGCCCAGTGCCACCCTTATTTCTAAACCCATCTTAGCTGCTCTCATAAGTCTCTAAAGGCCTTCTTAGGTAAGTCACCTGTCCTCACTCCCTCTATCCTAAGTCCTAATTCCAAAGGAAAGGAAGAGGAAGGTGAGGAGAATTAAACACTCTTGACCCTTAACCATACAGGGCTACTCATTAGGAAATTAGGATGCCTCATTTGCTCCCTGACCTTGAGCAAATAACACTTTTTTTTTCCTGTGCCTGTTTCCCTCTCTGTGAAATGGGGTGAATGTCTACCTCAAGGAGAGAGGGGCAGGTTGGGTTGTGAGGCTTGCTTAACGTTTGTGCACACTCTAAATTCCTCAGGCAAAAAGGGAGCCATGAAACAACTTTATTTGATTTTTCACCATATCACACACCCCCCTTGCCTGAGGAACTCAAATGTGCTGTACAAATATTTATTAAACCTTAAAGGCTACTTAATAGGCTCTGGTGACCACAGCTATTACCCTGTCTCTTGCATCAGCCTAGCTAGAGACAAACCCTGTATCTGTCCCTTTAAGGTGCTCATGTAGGGGAGTTCCTTGTGCAGCTTAAAACTCCCTTTCCAGTCCTAAATTAATCCTTGTACACTCCAGCGTGGCAGTGGCTGCTAGTCCCAGGGTAGCACACAGTAGGGAGTGTGTTCATGGCTAATCAGAGCTCCTTCTGAGAGGCAGAGGCTCTTGCCATTACAGTTGGAAGCATTAACTGGGGGACTCTATCCTGGGAAGCAGTGACTCTGAAAAAGATTTTGAGCATCATGGTGAATAATCAGCTGAACCTTGATCTTCCAATCTGACACTGTGGCCAAAAGAGAATGCAATCCAGAGATGTGTAAACAGGGGGATCTCAAGTAGGAGTAGGGAGGTTATTTTACTGGGTGTGACTGGTGGTGGAATGCTGTGTCTGGTTTTGGTGCCAACCATTCAAGAAGGATGCTGATAAATTGGAGAGGATTCAGACAGGAACCTCAAATGATTAAAGGATTAGAAAACCTGCCTTCTAGTGATAGACTCAAAGAACTCAATCTAGTTATCTTAACAAAGAGAAGATTAAGGGGTGACTTGATTAGTCTGGAAGTATCTACATGGGGAACAAATATTTAATAATGGGTTATTCAGTCTAGCAGAGAAAGGTATACCATGATCCAATGGGTAGAAATCAAAGCTAGACCTAGTCAAGCTGGAAATAAGGTGTACATTTTTAATGTTGAATACTTAACCATTGGAACAATTTACTGAGGGTCATGGTGGATTCTCCATCACTGAGAATTTTTAAATCCAGGTGGGATATTTTTCTAAAAGATGTTGTGGGAGTTACTCTGGGAATGTTTGATGGCTTGTGTCATGTAGGAGGTTAGGCTATAGGTGATCAGTGGTCCCTTCTGCCTGGCCTTACTCTATAAACCTTCCCCCACCATTAACATATGAAGCTGAACAACATCAAGCATGTGCGACAGGGCAATTGAACCCCTCTTGCGTGAGCTGGAGGCATTGTCAGATCAGATCTGCAAGGAGGAGGGTGGCAAATGATAGAGGCGTAGCAACTACTTACCTGTCCCACTCCCCACATGGACTCTGACACGTGCCTTGCCTCACCCAATATCCCCCTCAGACATACTCCCTTCTTGGCATGCACACCAACACATACCCTAAGGAACTTAAGCACACTTGTAAATCCCTGCACACATTCATTTTCTACAGGATGGACAGATGCACTCTTTCCCTTCCCTTTCCTCGATGTGCACGCATACATTTACTTTGTCCCCCCTCCAGGCCACAGTCCCTCTGACCTTCAAACCCACAGGTCTCCTCCTCACCTCCACAGTTCAGTTATGTGCACACACCTTGATAAGGCTGCAACACAAAGCATTATGTAATGTTAAATGCCAAGCCCATTCTGGCATTCCTAACGCAGCAATGGTTACAGACAAGGAGGCCTCAGCATGAGCATAAAGGGAGAACATTCGCCCTGTTAGGGAATGGGACAATGCTGAAAATAGAGTCAACGTGAGCCAGTGAAAGGGCTGCTCTGTCTAGCCTAATTGGCACTCCTCTCCCTTCCTGGCTCCAGGGAATTTCTGTCTTGCATGTTTCTTTCCTGACTGAGCTGCTGTGATGGCGCTCTGGTGAGCAGATCCCCTGCACTGAGGAGAAATGGAGGTGGACAATCCCCCTTCCAGTTTTATGGATTGGCTCACTTAGCTCAATAGTCGCATTACAACTGAATAGCCCTCAATTTTAGGTATTACACAAGTCTGAGGAGGTTGTGCAACAGCTTTTGAAGTGATCGGAGTATCTGGTTCATTATTTTGCTGTTGATCACCCTAACCTATCCTCAATCTTATCCCATCACTTCCATGGTATCTGTGCCCCCTTATACCTCACTAAATGATTCTTCTCCCTTCTTGGTGTTTGCAGCTTCCAGAACTTGCAGACCATTCTTGTGTCTTCCCTCCTTTGTCACTTAATCCTGAAGGGACATTGTGGGTCTGGGGTTGCATGTGAGAATGAGAGAGAGAGAGAGAGAGAGAAGTAGTTTTCCTTTATAGTCTTTCTGTTTTGCATTATGGTTCCCTACACTGCCTCATGAAGTATGACATAATTGCTTCAGAACAGGCTGCCTGCCTGTCACATCTTATTGCTTGGGTAGGAGATCAACAAAATGCAAAAATGCCACAATTTAAAAGCATTCAATGTCTTTTATGTAGTCTCCCCCCTGTTAGAAACATATTTAATAAAGTTTTGACATGTAGAAGGAGCCTCGGTGAGTAGTGATAAAATTCAGAACGGTAACAACACACTGAAAGGGACACATTAAAGTTAATGAATAAATGGGCTGATTTCCACTAAACCGGCAATAGTAAATAAGCAGCATAAGAAATAGAAG
Organism: Natator depressus; assembly: GCF_965152275.1. NCBI lineage: Eukaryota > Metazoa > Chordata > Testudines > Cheloniidae > Natator > Natator depressus. The sequence goes on from NC_134259.1 coordinate 4,718,951, forward strand.
GAAAGGCAGGAGCTGTACGTTCTCATTCCAGGGAGGAGCAGATATAAATTGGGCATAAATAGTTGCAATGGGGCCTGATGGATATGAATCAGACTTATGAAAGGTGCAGATTTTTTTTTTTAAATGAAGTATGTTGCTGTCAAGGTCTGGAGAGAGCCACAAGAGAAATTCCACCTTGGAAGAAAACTGTCCCCCAAGACACCGCAGAGGGAAGTTGCTGCGTGATCGTCAGGAGTGTTTAAATGCAGAGCCTCTCACCCTCTAGACCACCAGTTCAGACACAGAAACTGTAACCACTTATTATTCGTCTTGATTTGTGCTAGGTGCTGTGAAGACATACCCCGGTTGGCGGTGTGATGGCATCCCGAGTAGACAAACCTGAGCTAACAGATCTAGTTAGCTCAAGTAACAACAGCAGTGAAGCCACAGCAGCATAGGCTAATGGGCTGAGTATATACCCAGCTCTAGGTTTGTGAAGGGTTGAATTAATCCAGCCCCTCATGGGATCAGGCCCCTTCTAATGAAGTATCAGTCACCATTCTCTCTCCTGTGTTGAAAGCCTCAACTGAGGGAACTGAATGGACCATGGACTCTGAATGATCCTAGGCCACATCTTCAGTGGGCAAAGACGCCATGTTAGTTAAAATGTGTTCACTAACTCTAACATGTTAAACATGACCGCCTCTAGGGTAGAAAGGGACATCCTAAGCTCAGTGTTAGCTGGTCATGGTTAAGGGGAGGGTCCCTAGCTAACATGCTTTCTGAAACACAAGGGCATGACCGTGTTTAACATCCTGTCCCTCCAGCTCAAAATCAGGTTGCTGTAAGCTGGTCATGAGGCACTTTAGTGATGGGCTGATGCAGGGAACGTTTTCACGTCCTCTGCCTGTGCGGTACCTAATCTGTGGCTAAATAGAGGGTATCCATTTCTAGGGCACTTTTCATTGGCTTTAATTTCACTTTCCCTAAATCACAAACACCCTTTTGTGTGCCTCCCTTTCAGGTTTTCATGGTCTTTTCTCCCACCACAGTATGCATAGTTTTGAAGCAAAAATGCTGTATCCTTAGTCTGTTCCCTTCTCTTTTGTGTGCGTGTGTGTTCAGTGAAGACACCCCTGCATCTTTGTAATGGCAAATATATTTAAAGATCACAATAGGCATTGATTCATTGAGTCTAAGCCCCTGCAGGTTTGGCGTGGAATCCTGATATTAAACTGATATGATCAGGATACCCACAAATCAGTGATTTCCATTTGCCTGGAGCTCTGAGTGAAGTGGGTTGGGGGGACAACATTAAAGGAAAATTCTTGTTTCTAAAAGCACTGTTTGGTGGCTAGTTATTTAAGGGATTCTGAGCGCTGGTGCACACACTAACACTTTGTGGTTCTGTGTTTTTTACTTGCTCTAATTATATGCTTGGCCTTGAAATTCAAGGTCAGAGATGTTCAGTGGCAATACAATGAAAATATCAGTACTTCTTTCTCTTTCCACTGGAGTTGGAAATGCCACACAGTTTCTCCCCCTCCACTCCTCTCCTTGCTGTATTGTGGCACATCTTCCCTCTGGAAATCAGAAGTGCAGAAGCAAGAAAATGAAAATACCATAATCGGGCGCAGCTCCCACTGACAGTGTGACCATCCCCTTTCTAGTGCCTAGAAAGGGCACTGAGATTTGTTATGCGTCTGCCACTAACTGTGCACTAGGTCAGGAGACTTGATCCTTCAACATGGATGCATTCTTTTAGATTCCAGGTTTAAATCCCCCCCCAGATGACCCATTCACAGCTCTATTATACAAAGCATTTTCAAACACACAGCTGAAAAGTTCAGCTTTGTTCTTGTTTTAATTAACAGTAGCTAAACCAAGAACATTTTTTCTGAAACTCCACTTTACATTATTTAGAGGCTCGGGGTAAAACAGTCACCCAATCCAAGCCCACCTTGTTCTGCAAAAACCAAGATCAAGCCAGTAGGCTTTTAAAAGCCCGTCTCAAGGCCTGAATCCCATTTTACCAGCACAATCCTAAATCAGGCATAACTCCATTGATGTCAGTTGGGTGGCACTAGTGTAAAACTGCTGTAAACAGAATCAGACCCTGGGATTTTTTTTAAAAAAAAATCTGAGTTACATTGCCCCATCCTCAAAAAAACTCACAAAAAACCCTAAACAAAACTAAGTGAGTGTCATTAGTCATTCTAAATGAGTGCAGAGATGCAGTGGGCCTGTTGTGCTTAATGCTACATGACATTTAATTAACTTTCCAACAACTGCATTGTACTATGTTCCGTGAAGAGCTTGTGCAACAAACTGGCATGGTCTCACGCTCTGTATTGCGCAGACCCTACAGTATGTTAGGACTCTCTCAGCTTGAAAGAAGTCAAGCCAATGGCGTGAGTTGTTATTCCGAGGACCCTTTGCATGAGCCTGAAGTAGTGATTCCACGTCTTCCCCAGCTGCCAATACGGTGCCGCATCACTGAACTATATAATTGCATATTTGTTCCTGTTGGGCCTTGAAACATTAGGGCCCGGTGTATAATTCCATGGTGTCTGTGCTGCCGATACTGCTGTGTAGCTACAGAATAAAAGATTGAATTAGGGGGCCCACTGCTACGTAGCTTCTCTTGGAGATTTAAAACAAAGTCTTCTCTAGAGCAGAAAGGGCTAATTTGTTTCTCTCATCTCTCTCGCGAAAGTCTTTGATACGTCTACACTGCAAAGAAAAACCCGCAGCGCTGAGTCAGTCTGGTTCAACTGACTCCGGCTTGCAGAGCTAAAAATAGCCATATAGACGTTCCCGTCCACACTGCAAGTCTCTCTCTCAGGCTGGAGCCTGGGCTCCGAAACCCAGCCAAAGTAGGAATGTCTTAACGGCATTTTTTAGCCCTGCAGCTCAAGTCTCATATGCCCTATTTTCTATATTGCTGTCTTCCCCTTATTAGTGAGTCATGTGCATGGAAATTCAAGAGATGGTCTGAGAGTAGTGGTTGGGTACCCTAGTTCCATAGCTAATGGATTAGGATTAGGGTAGGGGCAACGCGCTTTTGTTTTGGGTGGCGGCTGCTATTGTTTCAGCTACCTGGTTCTATAAGGAGCTTTACTGTTTCTTACGCTGATCTCAAACCTAGGGTAGCTGTTCTATCCACCAGTTTCAATGAGGTTTAACCCAACCCATAGCAATCCATCTTGCAGTTATAAAACACCAAACAGCTTGACTGATGAAATGAAAAATAAGATGTTTCAGGGGTTATAGCTCTGGAATGCACATCTACTTAACTAAACCATTAGTTTAAGTGACTGCCCTTTTCTTTCTTTGCAGCAGTAAAGCACAGAGAAGAATGCAGACAATATGACATAGCCGAATTGTTTCTAACTAGGTTTTTCAAAGTTGTCCACACTTCTTATAGTCTGAATGTATTTGGCATGGTGTCAGTCATCTCTGTTAAAGAAGTCCTCTTATGAACCTTTCAGAGCTTAACACCTGAGGGAAAGTGTATTACAATCCCTGCCTTAAATCTGACTGCCATTACTACCTCACTAAGAAAAAGGAAGGAAAAAACCCACAACACACCTTTCCCCCACAACACGATTTTTATGCTGGAGAACAGGGTTACCACAGTAGCCTCGTGCCATTCTCCAGGTCTCCACAGAACAGGCATAGGGTCAGAACATGGGTGTGGGATGGAAGGACCAACCTCCAAAAAGGTGTGTGGTGAGAGAGACACTGATCTAGCAGATAGGCCTTTGTAGTGAGACTCGGGGGAACCTCAGCATCTATTGACCCGACGTGTGATCTTGGCCAAGTCACTTAACTTCTCAAGGCCTCTTTCCTTGCCCATCCTTTGTCTATCTTGTCTCCAATTGATTTGTATGCTTTTGGGGGCAGACACTGTTCCCTCACCTAACAGAAGAGGGCCCTGATTTTGTTTGGGGATGCCTAGCACTGCTGCTTTACAGCTAATCAGAGGAAGTATCTTAGTCTGTGTGGCCCACTTATTCTTTTCCCTCTCGGGAAACAGGTGAAAGTCAGATCAATTAGTATGACCACTTTTCTAAGGTGGATATTTGTCCCCCAGGAATAGAACTTGCACATCTGTCTAAGCTTCAGAGACAAGCCAACGTCTGCCTAATAGGGGTTAGGAGGAATTTTTCCGTGGGCACAGATTACCGCGTAACTGCCTGCAGAAGGTGGTATAGGAAACCATGCATAAGCAATTGTCATGGGTAGCTACTGAATTTGATGGACCACCAGTCTGATCCAATATGGCAATTCCTATCTCTGTCTATCTGGAGTCTTTGATTATGTCCATCCCCCATAGTATCTGTGCACCTTGCACATCTTTGAAAGTGAGCCCAAGGAGAATTCTTGACTATATGAAAGCATTTTACAATGGCCACCAAACAGCTGGGGGAAATGGCAAACCCTTCTAATCTGTGAGAATATCAAACTGAGGCGAAAGGTTCCATAGCCCATTAGCAATATCCTGGCCTGACAGTTTCCGTGACAGTACCATGTTTGCATGTCATACATTCTAAGGAAATTACAGGGCTTAGTGGAATGGGATAGTAAACACCAGACAATCATCCAACTCACACCCTGGGGGACAAAGAGAAATGAAAAGCAAGCAAAGATCTCAAGTATTCTGCGGTTGACTGGTGAAAGACTTAAAAGGAAATGGTGGCAGTGCATAAATCTACTCTCCAAGGCTGAGAGTTCCACCTTTTTCTGCTTAATGTAACTGTAGATTTCGTTGGTTCCCCTTTGGCTATTAAGTTATTTATTGATCATGTTCTTCAAAGAAAAGTGGTTTTAAAAAATAAAGCAACCCGCAAACAACCCACACTCCACAGTGGAAAACATCCCAGCATGGTATCTTGCTTTTTATTACCTAGGGCCATGTTGAATCTTTCCTTTTTTGCCATCGGCAGCGTTGTCAAGCTGAAAGACTATCTTACAAGTTACTAAACAAAATCCAATTAAGCCGCTGGGTTAGAAATGTAATTGTTACAAAAGGTGGCATGTCAGATGGTGAGACGTTATTAAAAAAAAAAAAAGACAAGTCTGAGCTTTTTCTTTCCTAACATGTCATGAATGCTTCAGATTGAAAGTGTGCCATACAGATGTTCTTCCAGCATACAGCCCATCTCTTATAAGGTTATTCCCTAGGAGGGAAGCAAGTTACAGCAAAACAGTTGTTGCAAAAAAGAATGGATTTCAGTAGAGAGACTTTGAAATTAACAACATTACTTCTATCAGTAGAGCACAGTCTAAATAGCTGAGACAAAGGGTGGGAGAAAGTGGGAATTATCCACAGTTAACCACAAGACCACCCTTTCTGTATAGTTGTGTAGTATTTTTATTATTCTCGTATGTACTTCACACTATCCTTCACTAAGAGCTATGGCCTGGCCTCCATTTCCCAGGCTGTAAAATGGGGATCCTATAATTTTCACTCCATTTTTGTCTCCGGGGAGTCCTAGGCTTAACTTACTTTTTGTTGGTAAAGTGTTTTTGAGATCTTTCCTTGGAAAATGCTATTGAAGTGCAAATATTATGGCTCGTATTTCTTTACTCAAAATAGCTCCTTTTTGACAAAGCATTAAGTCAACTATTTCTTGAGCAAACCCTTGAGGTTATGTCCAGCACTGGCTTTTTTGGTATTTACTGTATGAGCATAGCCATTCACAGCTGCTTCTCGTTTATCCTGTACTCTATAAATTAGTGTAAACGCTAGAGGTGGACAAAGCTTTTTAGCTGGAGCCTTTTTAGTTGGAAAATGAAAAATTCCAGACACCCTGAATCTGCAAGAAATTTACTGATGAATTTGCCAAATTTGTCTAAACCCCAACAAACTAAAATTCTGAGAGAATCTAAACGTTGACATTTTCTAAATTATTTTTCGATATTTTGATTTGAAATTATTTTATTTCAAAATTTACTTCAATTTTATTTTTAAAACTTTTAAAAGCTAAACAAAATATTTTGTTCCATGCAAAATGATTTAAAAAACAAAACAAAACTTTCCGGTTCAAAACTATTTAAATAAAACAACCCCCCCCCCCCCCCAAACTCCTTGCAGGATGATCTGCCATTATTTTTTTAGAATGGCCATTAAACCAAAAAATCAGTTATTCACACAACTCTAACCACCTTGACTAGTTCTGTATTCACAAATTCCATTTCACCACTTTATTCTCAGTCCCTTGTGACCCTTTGTTAGGAGATGCAGAAAATGTTTTTGGTCCCTGATTCAGGTAACACTTAAGCACATGAGCAATCCCTCTAAGCAAATGCCTACTTCCCTTGCCGCAATGGTTGAGTAACTCTCCTCAAGGAAGAAGATGCAGCTGACTCCTAATGTGTGTTTGGTTTTTTGTTTTTGTTTAGAGCTGAAATGATTTTGAATCATTTTCCTCTGGCACTCAGTATAACTAAGCAACTGATGAATAGGTTGGATGATACCTTTTTTCCTAGCACAACACAAGGGACAAACACGGGTAATAGCATGGAGATTATCAGTTAGCTAGAACTTCACACTGAACTAATGAAATTCTAATTGGACTCCAGCTTTTTTGCCTTAATACAATTTTCAGACTGACCTTGGCTTGTTGTTATCAAGAATGGCTGTGTGGTCTGCCAATCACTGCGCTAAGTATCCTGGACAGAACCTAATAAGCAGAAGGGAATTGAACCCTGGATCTTCCCCGGCTCCCCCTCTTCAGTTGACTTCAGAGAACAAGACTGCTTATGATTTGCAGGTGAGGTGGTTGAGGACATCCCTTGCCTCTCATTTACTTTGTCTCAGACCCAGTGGAAAAAATTATGCCTCTGAGATTTTGGACCTCCCACTTTGCCAGTATCAACCGCCCAAGTAAGGCGTGTTTTTAAATGTGTTCAGATCCAACTGTCTGGAACCAGATATATTAGGCCATATACTCAGCTGGTGTAAATCCATTGACTTCAGTGATCCTGAATCAAGTTACACCAGCTAGGGATCTGGGCCAGTATATCCAAATCAATACTTGGAGGAAATGGCCATTTTCCTTGCTTCAGTGCCTATCTGAGGATACTAATGCAGGACTGGCAAGTGTAGTTCAAATTATTCCCTCCCATGAGCACTGTTGAGCATTTGTCAACGTTGAATTTTATCTGCCATGATGCTGCCCATTCACCTAATTCAGCTAGATCTCTCTGAAGTTCCTCCGTCTTCTCTCCTCTTGATCCACCTAAATAATGTGTCAGCTGCCCATTTTTGCCCTCTGAACGTTTGTCCCCTTTTCCAGATCACTGATTGATAGCTTAATCACTGGTTGCCTTACCCTGGAATCTTGGGCCTTTAACTGTTAACCTTTGACCATATTGAAAATTGACGGTTTATCCCTTCTCTTTGCTTGCTGCCTCTTTCAAAATGAGGTAATAACAGCAGAGGGAGACTCTGAAATTCAGAGGCAAGGAAGTCTGGAGCCAGAGCCAAACTTTCCCATAGTCCAGACATGTTTGGATGTGGGGTTTCAGATTAGTGGTATCAGTCACCTATGAAGTTTTTGCTTCAGAAATTAAGGATTTCACACCCCCAGCTATGAAACTTTTTGTGGTAGGGCTGAGAAGAGGCCTCTGATACCTAAGTCGCATCAAACTTCTTGAAATGATTGTTTAGAAAGACCAAACCCAGGCCCATTTGGCTACCATCCAGCAGAAGGTGCTTATGGCCATGTTTTTGTTCTGCATCCGGAATGATTTCTCTTTTGTCTCTCTCTTCTTTCACTCTCTTCCCCCCCGCCCCCCGCCACCCAATGGATGAAGTCATTCAGTAATTGAAAGGGCCAAGCAGCAAGAAGAACAGCCGAAGTGACAGCTTCAGGACTTCAGTAGGACAGAGAGATGCCCTTTCATTCCTACTTGCTTTTAAAGCTGTGCCCTATGAGGAGCAACTAAACTCTAATCATACAGAAAGAAAAGGTGCTCTGTTGCACCACTGTGTTGCCAAGAGCTGTGGAAAGCACTTGGCCCTATGCTATTCATCTTCTGGACTAAATATGAAGCTGCTGGAACCAGAGCTACCCCATCTCTCTCACCTCTTTGTAAAAGTGTCAAACCTGGTTTCTTTTTAAGCTCTCCCATTGGCTTTGTTCCACAGCTGAGAGATTAGCTAGCGGGGATTATTCCATGCAGTTCAGCAGCTGTACAGGAAAGACCAAGCCCCCAGATCTGAGGAGTGGTGGTTTTTCTCGAGCACACGTGTGTGAGATTTACATGCATACATTCTCTCACCTGTGCATGCGTGCACACGTCCACACACCCATATGCACTCACATGTGCAAGCACATACTTGTGTGCACACACACCTCCCCACCTCCATCTCCTACATGTGTTATGCCTGGACAGAGATGGCAAATAGAGGGCCCTAAGACTCCCATTCACTTCAGTGGCTTTGGATCTAGCCCCAAAAGAGGGCCTCTGTTATCAGGCATTGCAGTCATGAACATATAAACCCATTTCCAAAGCCAGGTGCCACCCAGCCCACCAGGAAATCTGCCTTTAGAGGAAGGCACCTCTGAGAGTGTCTGCCACAGCAGGGAAGCAGCATTTCTATTGCTAGGGTGCCCATTCTGGTGCACGATGGAATTATGGAACCGGAAGACAGTGGTGCATCCACTGAGCAGAGGACATGGCAGATAGCTGTATTATTGTTTTGAATATTCCGTGTACCTCTGATTGAGGGTGGTTATGCTGTATGTTAGAGGGTTATTGTTTGTGGGAGCTCAGCACCCAGGAAAGGACTACAATGGCGCCAGCCAGCCCTGAAGAGACAATTACTGCACTCTTTGATGGCCTCCTCCTACCCCCTGATGTGTTAACCAGGCAAGTCTGGCAAGGGGAGGAAGGCTTCAGCTTGTGGACACAGAACAAAGGGTCCTGCCTGGTTTTAAAAAGGCATACTTCCTGGAGCTGAGGGCAGATAGTGGGCAGAGGCAGTGTCTCATCAAGCCGATTAATCTATTCAATTCTCTGATGGTGGGTTGGCTGGTATAAGCTAGGCCTACCTATGCTAGTACACATAGCCCTTTTCTCCAACTGCTATGTTCCTATGGATAAATTAATGTTTTGAGGAAGCTGTCCTGAGTCACTCCAGGAGCTGTGATCAGTAAGAAACCGAAGGGAAGTCCTTTGCAGGCTATAAAACCAGTTGGGCCTGCTAAGGACATGAGATGCTGTTGCCTGGAGACCCAGCCTAAAAGTGGGGCAAATCACAGGATTGCGCCCTGAGAGAAGTGCAGATGCTGGGCCTGTCACTGGAAAGGGGTGCCCATGGAGAGAATGAGAGAGAGATCCAGCTATCTCTGAACTGTGACATGCAGATAGCAGAAGAGACCCACCTGTTTGCAGGCAGGGTTATGAGCATGCCCGTGTCAGCAGGTGAGGAGGGGAGGATGCTGGATTTTCAAAGGAGGATCCAGAAGAGTAATATTATACAATATAGGAATGGCAATACCTTCTATTTTACCACTCCCAAGATAAATAACTCAGTCTTTAATGAATTCTCACAATATCCTGGTGAAATGGTATTATGCCCGTTTCAAAGATGAATAAACTGAGGCACCACGAAGGGAAGTTACTTGCCTCAGATCACACATGTCCGTGACAAAGCCAGAAGTAGGACCCAGGATTCCTGATGCCCAGTCACCATGCAGTATGCACAAGTTTGCTTTATCAGATGTCTTAGAAGCTCTTGACTGCAGTCTCTATCTACCTCCCTACCTCACACACACTTTTCTCAGTCTCTTCCACTCTCTCTCTCTGTCTAACTTATACCAATAGTGTCTAGGCTTCTACTTCCTCCCCAACTCCCTCCATCCTCCGATTGTTGGACCCTGGGGGCAGCTTAGCAGCCTCAGGTTGGTTTTTTTGCCTTCATTCCTAATCTAATTTATGCATAGCTTTCCTCATATTTGCAAAACATAAAAAAAAAACCTTTAAAACAAAGAGGCTGCTTTCCATTCTAAAGATGGGTTATGGTCTCCACCATGCACACACATTTTTGAACAAGTTTGATTCAATGTAGCTGACACAAAAACCACTTAGTTGTTTCCCCTACATCATCCTAAGTTAATGCTCGTGACAGGCTGCAAGAGGTTTTTCAGCAATTTTTTCTATTTCAGCTTCCCCCGCATCTCTTCTTTCTTTTCTTTTCTTTCTCTCTCCTCTGCTGTAAAATTTCCTTTAGTTTAAAAAGCTGACCAAACCCCTACACTTTGTATCCGCTGCGTTTGAAACAATATTTGAAAGGGCATTTATGGATGCAGGATCTGACAGTTTGAATCACTTGGATTTTATTTGTATGGGTTTCAGTTTTCAGGGGATACGTTTAACCATTCATGAGCAGCAAGAGACCAGAGTCTTCAGGCTCTTTGTAGTCACAAGACAGGGCTAGGTTTTGGCCTTGCCAGCGTTTCTGAATGGCACGTCTTCAGTGTTGTGAGCTACTACGAACTCGGCTCCATTCCATTACTAGTTTTGTTTTTTTTTTCCTCTCTTTTTGGGTGGGCTTGAATTACTGCTTCTGAAATCGAGAGGTTGCTGCTGGCCTGCATAGCATGTTGTGTAGTCTGCACAATATTTCCAAAGCCTTCCCTTCTCGGCTCGGTGTGTGTGCATGTTCTGAGGTTAATTCCATCAGTCATCATGGATTGTTGCCACACTTCATCATGCCAACCAGTGATGCAGGCATAGAATGCATTGTTCAGTTGGGATGTTCAAATGATAAAGCAAATCTGTGCCTGGAATTTACCTTGGCTGGAAATGGATTCCCCAGGCTTTGGGTTCTAGCTAACTAAGTTATTTGTACCATTATTTATATTACAGTAGCACTTAAAGCCTTCCCCCCTGCCAAACTGAGATCAGGGCCCTGTTGTGCTAGGCACTGTACAAAACATGTAAAAAGAGTCTCTGCCCCACAGAGCTAGCAGGGTACATAAACAAGACAGATAAGGTCTGGGAGAACAGGATTATAATGCACTTCATTACTGACCTGCAGCACACTCTGCTATTCCAGTCCTAGTTCCCTCATTTTACAAATGATGAACTGAATCAGTGACTAGCCAAAGGTCACTCAGTCTGTGGACTATCCTTAGTCTCTAAGCTCTTATACTGGTGTCCATCATGAAAGCTGGATCTGAGAAAGGAAGATGCAGTTGTCCGAAGCGATGTCTTGATTCTGGTAAAGCTTGCAGGTCTATCTGACTACTTGATCCTAAAGAATAAAACTTTGGTAACAATAGCTCCGAGCATAGTAACCTTGCTAAGGAAATCAATATTCTTTTGTGACTGATAAGGTAATTGTTTTACTTTTCTTGTAATTCAGTCATTGTTCAAATGTTTTCTTTGTTGCGGTTTAGTAATTACTTTTGAAAGGCTGGCTCCTTATCTTTTCCCCTTTTGTTTTGTCTGCAAATATTTAGCCCACAATTTTGCTAGGCTTGTAAATAAATCCGTCTACCGTTGTTCCTGGTTGGTTTTTTTTGCCATTAAGCTTCCAAGCAGAAATTAGGAAAGGGGGAGAATACTAAGTTAGGACTGGTTGAGAAATGAATGAAATGGTCATGAAAATGTTCGTAAATATTTCATCCCAGTTTTTTTCAGTGGAATCTCAACAAAAGATTTAGTCGGTTTTAAAATTCCAAATTTTTCAGCTGGCTTTAGGCTAAGGAATGTTGGCACTGCAGCTGGGGTGGGGGTGGGGGGAGATTTGCAACTCATGTACCTTTTAGCCTAGCCAAGCCAGCTTGCTAAATATATCACTGAGTACACAGGGACACAAGCTTCAGTACAGGCTGCATAAGCAAGTACGTACCCACGGAGGGGAAGGCAGAACTGTGCAGCTCCTGCTGAAGCCTGCACCAGATGTTCTTGCTGCGTAAATCTGCAAGATTAGGGTCCTCCTTTGTATTAAACCTTCAAAGAGGAATCCAATCGATCCTCTGAGTTAATGGCATCGCTGGATGCCAGGGCACATGTGAATTGATCATTTGCATTGCAGTAATCAGTTGCTCCGACATATGGAGAGGCTTACAGAAGACTAGAGCCTATATGCATCCAGATCTGGGTCGGATGATTTTTAGTTCCTGAATTTCTTTCTTTTGTGTGTGTGTGTGTGTGTGTGCGCGTGCTGGTGAAAAGGCCTGGATTGACAGGTCTGGTGAATAAAGGGCTCTCTTTCTACACATGAAAGGCACAGCATGAACAATGGCAGTGGAAAACTCGGAGCCTGAATTTTGCAAATGGTCTCTCTGTTATCAGGGACCAAACCAAAAACCTAGAGCCAAAGGTATTCAGGTAATGTGGTGATGAGTATAGAGAGTGAGAATATATCTGGGGGGGAGAGAGAATCCCAGATCCAAATATCAGCCCATTTCTAATTGTTAACATCTTTATTTTATTCCAGTTAGTTCTGTCAGGCTGGTCTATAAGCATCCCTGCTGGCCGGGAAAGGACTCCACTCCATGTGTCTATCAAGCCAGAGCAGCACAAAATGATTGCTTTATAATGAAGGTGTTTATAAAGGCAATTACGTTCCATTTATCGCAAATGAGTTATAAGTCCCACCATGCTGTCCCCGGCTCCTCGCGCATAATTAACACATTGTCTTCATCTGGCAACATGGGGGCTGCAGCAGAAAACCCAATTAGTGGGGCTAATAAAGTTTATGGCACGTTGCATCACTGCAAAGGTGGCTTTAGCCACTGACAGATGAAAGGAAAGGAAGGTGTGTGGAATACCAGGAGCACCTCATTAAGTGCTACAGCTCATGTTAGCAGCAGCCATGTCAAGAAGCCCAGGGGAAATTCCAGGGACATCTTGCTGCCATGTGGGGTACTTCCCCAAGTTCAGCAGCCCGCTCCTCCATCCAGGTGCAGCAGAGCCCCTTAGAGCAAGAGTTTTGTGTCGTGTTCTCTGCTGATTTCACTCTCTTACCAGGATTTGTAGCAGCAATTTACAGGCAACTGTGTTAAGGGGCAATGCCCAGGTGGTGATGTAAATAGAGGAAGGCAAAGTGGGTGGTAGGAGAGAGACAAGAATAATAAGAGGGAGATAGGAAGGATCTGTGCAGGAGTTTTGCACTAAAACTATTACACGTACTCTTTCCAGCTGCAGGCTACAATTTGGCATGCATACTTTATCCCTAGTCTGGTCTCTAGTGTAGTTAATCTTTGAGGCCTAGTCCCGTGTGGTCACTTTATTTGAAGAGCACCTAGCACAATCCTTTGTGCCCACTCCAGCTGCAGAGAGCGATGCATGCTCTTTGGGGTGTCCTTTGCCCCAGTACTCCTGGCACTTCACGCTCAGCGTGCCTTGGCTCTAGCGTTAGTCATGGTTCCTGCTGCTTGCTCTGGGCCGTGTTGCTTTGATTCACTTGTTGGTTTAATTCCCCGCATTTCTCGTATTCCTGGCACTCATCTCATTTCAACAAGCTTCTCATTTCCCAGTGTGTGTTTAGTTTCAGCACTGGACCCCGTTCAATATTTACCGTCTCATCCCCACTATTTGCTCTTATTTCCATGTGTTTAACATATATATTTGTTGCCATCTGTCTCGTAAGCGCAGCTGCTCTCCTCGCCACTGCAGCCCTTCCTCACGGCTGCAGTCTCTGCTTACAGCGGCTTGACTCGAGGAAGAGTCAGAGATGGGCTAGATCACGGGTGAATCACTGTCAGTGTGCAAGAGGTCATAGTGAATGTGACTATGGTTCAGGGAAGGGAGGCTTAAAGGGTAAGATTGGATGTTGCTGAAATTCACTGTCAAGGAAACTATTAGCAATAGTAACAATATAGACAAATGTTACCCATTGTTTCAATGAGTGTGACATTGCCTTCTAATGGCTTGTCCACATGAGGATAAAAGCCTACTACTTCCAGCATACATTGGAACAATTCCTTTAGCACAAGTGGGAGAGGCCCACTCCGAAATCCCCAGGTTCAGCTCTTGATCCATGGTGGGGTTGTTACAAAAGTTTCACGGTTGTTTGTTTTTTTTCCCTGTGACTGAGGGAGATTCCTCAATGGAATATAATTTGTTAAAGGAGGCTGAAGGAACCATAGTTGGCTGAATGCATCGATTTATAGATTCCATGATCAGAAGGGACCATTGTGACTATCCAGACTGACCTGTATAACACAGGCCACAGAACTTCCCCAAATAATTCTTAGAGCAGATCTTTTAGAAAAACATCCAATCTTGATTTTAAAATTGTCTGTGATTGCACCAGGTCCCCTGGGAAGTTGTTCTAATGGTTTAATTACTTTGTTAAAAATGTGTGCTTTATTTCCCGTCTGAATTTGTCTAGCCTCAGCTTCCAGGCCTTGGATCTTGTTAGACCTTTGTCTAGACTGAAGAGCCAATTACCAAATATTTGTTCCCTGGGTTATCTGGGCTGCATCCACACGCTATATAGACTGCCTGTATGGCCCTGAAGGTGTCACATGGGCCGCAGTTGTCTGCTGATTGGACTACAGGTTGAGAACCACTTGTGTAGATGCTTCCTGCATTGATGGAAGGGGATTCCATGGATGTAGTTAATCTAACTTCTGCTTCTCAGAGATCGACAGAAGAATTCTTCCAGTGACCTAGCCACATCTAGTCTGGGAGTTAAGTCAATCTAACTATGGTGCTCAAGGCAAAAAAAGTCTCAGCCCTGAGTGATATCTAATTTTTAAGTCTATACCAGGCCTTAGCTCTCTTTCCTGGATCGATTCATGGAGGTTAAGTCCATTAATGGCTATTAGCCAAGATGGGTAAGGAATGTCCCTAGCCTCTGTTTGTCAGAGGGTGGAGATGGATGGCAGGACAGAGATCACTTGATTACCTGTTAGATTCACTCCCTCTGGGGCACCTGGCATTGGCCACTGTCGGTAGACAGGATACTGGGCTGGATGGACCTTTGGTCTGACCCAGCATGGCCATTCTTATGTTCTCATTATATACTAAGATTTGACTTGCATTGCTTGCCTTATTATCTCCTGAGGTGGAGACTGATATGTCCTTACAGGATTTCTAATGTAGAGTGCAGGGGGTGCACTTGGAAAATGGAAATCAATATGAAAAGGGGGGAAAAAATAAAGACACTGAATGAGACAGAAGCTGGAATTAGAATACAGCAGTTTAATGCTCCCAAAAACCAGCCTATTGTTTCTTATCAGATTTCCTCTTGAGCAAGCAATTGTGAAGCCAACCTGTCCGGAGAAATGAGCTGTCATTCCACACAATGAACAAACACCATGGATTTTAACATGTTGGGGGGGACGGGGACAAACAACACATAGTGCGGGTTGCTGGAACCGATCTCTGGCACGAGTCATTCAGCAAGAAATAAATGCTCCATTTTGTTAAGTCTTCAGGCGAAAACATTAGCAGGCAGTGGAAAGCCAGTGCGGGTGGGAGAAAGGGGGGCAGAGAGCTGAGTCAAGGAAGGATCTAGAGCTAGCTGAATCCTGTGCTAAATGGATCGGAGCCCATTTAGCAGTCCTTTCTCAACTTGGCTGAAATTCACCCCGGTCTTGAGGGGCCAGTCTGGAGCTCAAGTCAAAGGATTTAAGCAGGACTTAATTGGAGCACTGGCCTTCTGCATTCTGGTGAATTTCACCTAGGATACTGCAGGGACTTGGCCCACTAAAGTCAGTGAGAACAGAGATAGAAGAATCCTGTCTCTGCTATCCTGTGCCCTGGAAGGCCAGATGCTATGGAGTTTAACCATCTCTCCAGTGAAGAGAGTGGTTATTTCTGCCATGAGTCCCTGGTGCTGGGCTATTAGTTTTCCCATTGCTGGTCACCCAGAGCTGTCATTCCATCAGTGCTTTGTTGAAATTGCTGGGGTGGAAAATGAATGAGTGGCATTTGGAAGCTGGGTATGCCTGGAATATTTGGCAGCATCCAAAGGCCAATACGCTTGGCCTGAATTTCTGAGCTAGGGTGTAGGAAGGAGTGACAGTGCATGTGCAAGGGGCCTGTTGTCTGCATATCCGATCTGTCCCTTGATTCAAGATTGGCCCTTTGAGAGTAAGCCCCCTAGCCCAGCCCATAGAATGGAATCCTGCTCTGGGCTGGATTCCTCTTCCAGTTACAAGGTTTGGATTTTTTTTTCCTTATGGGCACAGAGGGTCAATTTTTGGTCTTTGACTGCGGTGAAGCATAGTTCAATTATTGAAATGAACCATCCACCCATGCTCTCTACTGATCACCTCTTCAGCATTCATCCATTAGGATGGTTAAGGGAAACATTTTTGGAAGAATACATTAGTTGGCCTGCAGAGTGTGAACCTTTTGATGGCTTGTATGGCAGGAATGTCCTGGGGACTCGAGGGCATTCATTCCTTTACCTTTCCCACAATCCTTCAGAAGAGTAATGCCAAAGCACTGTCACCAGTGAAGACCACAGCAGGACCTTGTGGCAAACAATGTGAGATGTTCAGATACTATGGTGAGGGGTAAAACTTTATCAATAGATCCTGCGTTTGCAACTGTACCTCCCATATTGCTCTGGATGAAATCCCTTGAGCATCTTGCATAGGGTGGGGATGGAGTCCAGACTCGGTCACATACACACAGACTGCTTAGAGCTTGTCCCAGGATAGCTATGGGATGTGGCAACCGAGGAATGAACAAGCATAGGAAAGAGCTGCCCTGGCTCTGTGGGCAGATACAATGGGTGCAGAAGAACAGAGAACTGTGCTGTGTTGGAAGGGGACAGAGAGAGGAGCCTTTCCTAAGAGATAATCAACAGCTGCCTCCAGCTTTCTCTCAGATTCTCCCCCCAGCAAAGGAATGGGGCCACAGAGGTCAAGTCTGAAGGGTGCAGTTGAGGAAATTGATCACGTTAAGTTGCAGCATTTGTCTTTCCTTCCGCCACAAGGATCCCATTCTCCTCCCTTGTAATTTCCATGGTCTCCTCTTAACGGCCGCGGCACAGAAGAAACGCTTAAACCTTAATGGAAGCTGTACATCTTCAGCCAGGGACAGCCTGGCCCTGAGAAGTGCGCCCTTTCCCACAGCTCGGGGTAGGCTCTGATACATGTGGTGGCATGAGCTCGGACGAGCCCTGAAAGGGTCGTGACGGGGCCCCAACAGCCAGGTTTAGTTTGTGACCGTCAGTAGCCTTGGGAAAGGTCTTTGAGCAACAGGCGGCAGAGCTGCTCCCAGAGCTGTGCTTCTAACATAACATAACTTGTCCATCTAGGTCAGTTCGAGTCCTGATTTGTTTTGGTGGAGGGAAAAGGGGTCCATCAGAGGATAGTCCCTTACCCGTTCGAGCAGCAAAGTTCCAGGCAGTTCCCCGTCGAGGGAGCGGCAGACATAAGCCAGCAACATCTTTTACTATTCATCAGAGAGTCCAATCCATGTGGATCGGCAAGAGGGGAGGTTGTCAAGTAGCAAGCACTGTCTCCTGAGGCACAAAAACGTGTGCATATCAACGTCTGCTGCACTCCTCTTTGTTGCTGCTTGCTTCACTTGCCCCCTCACACTGTTGGCCTTCTGCGCCACACAAGCCTAAACCAATTATTTAATCTGGCCACTCAAAGTTTTGCAAAGATTCTCCTTCCCTTTCTCTGCCCTCTGCCATGACCCCTTTCCCTTTCCCACACCCTGGGCATCTGTCTTTCACCTGCATTGCTACAGCAACAGTAAGCAGGGTGCTGATGGAGTAGGTCCACAGAGTAACCACGTCTACTCGAGGGTTTTTAGGACATGGTTTTAGCATTTTGCATCCGAAGTCGGTAGCATTGCAAGAAGCAGCTGCCGTACCTCTGGAACAGTATCACCACCCAGAGGGTTATTCAGCAAATAAAACACCCTGTAGCTACAGAGAACCTGTTCCTACAGATTGCTTGGCAATTACACACACAATAGATTGGCACTTAGTAGACCCAAATGTATTGACCATAATAATCCTTCACATTTATATACTACCTTTCCTCCCGAAGGATCCCAAAGTCTTTTACTGGCTGTATGTACAGGGATCACTTCACCCACCACTGAAATGCAGCCCAGCTCCTGCTGGGATGGAACACAGCAGCTGTTCAATATGAGCTTCTGCCAACACTAAGCTGCAGGTTAGGACAGGAAGTGAAACCTGTATCCACAGCCAAAGCAGCAGGGGAAGTGGAGGAAGGGAGAAAATATTCCATGTTAGACTTTGGACACAACTCAAGATCCGATTCAGTTCTTGGTTCTGCCCACAGACTTTCTGGGTGATCTTCAGAAAGTCCCATGGGGAAAATCTGGCACTTAGTGTCTGTCAGTTCCCCATTTGTAGAGTGGGGTTATTGCATGTTCCTCTCCATCTGGTTAGACTGTGAACTCTTTGGGACAAAGATTGTACTTAGAGAGAGATTAAGACACAATACACAGTTAAACAGGACTCTTATCTCAGTTGGGATCTCTAGGTGCTAGAGTAATACAAATATATTCGTAGTATTACTCGTAATCCTTGCCAACATTGCTACAAGATCTTTAATGAGCACAAGTGGCCAGGAGCTCAATTTGATGTCACACCCAGCGATGGCATTCCCCAGTATTGAGTGGTGGCACCAACAGTTCAGAGCAAAAAGTGCCAGCTGCACCAAAACTATTTTCTGCAACACCTGGGTTTTCATTGCAAGGTGTCCCTGGGGCTTCCAAGTACGAGTGAGGTGCATCCCTGAATGGCCCATGAGCTCTGAAGAGATCACAACTCAAGATGGAGTGACTTGAAGGCAGAAGTGAAAGTAAGCCGGTACGGCGTACCGGCAAGAGCCGGCGCACCGGCAAGAGCTGGCGCACCGTACTGGGGCAGCCCGGCTTCCCCAGGGGGCAATTTAAAGGGCTTGGGGCTCCCAGCAGTGGCTGGAGCCCCGGGCCCTTTAAATTGCCTCCAGAGCCCTGCTTCTGGAGCCCTGGGGTAGCGGCTGTGGGGCTCCGGCAGCTATTTAAAGGGCCTGGGGCTCCCCTGCTTCTACCACCCTGGCCCTTTAAATAGCCGCTGGAGCCCCGCCGCCGCTACTCCAGGGCTCTGGCGGCTAATTAAAGGACCAAGGCAGTAGAAGCAGGGGAGCCCCGGGCTGCTGCTGCTGCTACCCCAGTGAGGGAGGGGGGAGGAGGAAGAAAGGGGGGGGGCTGGCCCCACCCCTTCTGGGGGCCAGAGCTGGCCCCAGCGTATTGGTAAGTCACTCGATTTACTTTCACCCCTGCTTTAAGGCCACACTAATGGATCCAGAAACAGCCAGGTGATTTGCTTTGTAACTAATACCTCAGTGTACAGGTGATTTTAACTTACATTGCTGGTATATGATAAATAACTTCTCTCACCATCCTTGCCCCCTAAAAGTGCTTTGAGAAATAGTGCAGAAAGATGAATTTCTTCCCATCAAGCCATTTAATCTCTTCCATCCACAGCTGCTCATAATGAAGAGCTTAAAATATGCCATGACTTCCTTTGTGTTCATTGCTCATCCGTTAGCTATGTCCAAAATGCAGTAGTGAACATTTAATCACATTCTCATCCCCACCCATCCCATTCCATAACCTCCAGCTTATCCAAACATGTCTGTTAACATCTCCCTGGTGAGTGAAAGCCCTAGATGGTGTCATGTCTCTTGCCATCAAAGACTTGGTTCAAATCCCGGTAGGCCACTGGCAGCCTGAATTGCTCAACCCTTAATGTGATTACAGGTTATACAATACTAAGCTGGCAGTATTACCATTAACACATTCACATCCCCAGTGAGTGCAGCAATTCAGCTAGACAGCTAATGAGCCTCACGCTAGCATTCTCTGATTTAATTGTCTCAATATTAATTTGAAATATCTATTAGAATTAATATTCTCCACCTCTGCACGCTGTGGTCAAGACACTTCCCCTTGCCTTTTGTGTTCCCTGGCTTTGATTCTAAAGTAGTCTGAGCCTTTAATAGGATGTCCAGCACTAGCCAGAGGGCAGTGTGATGGGGTGTTTACCCCAGACCATCTCTGAAGGAGTGAAGGTGACTAAAATGGGCCAATTTAACCTTATATATGCATTTGGAGGGGGGTAGTCAGGCTTGATTGATAAGGCAAACTGATGATGAAGCCTAACTGGACGGGGCAGGCTGAGTTTGTATAAAACAAGGAAGTTGAGAGCAGAAAAGGGGTGAGCCAGGCTGGCTTTGTGGGCTGGGAGAGGCTGAGAGCTGGGGCTTGGAACTCTGGGCTGGCAGCTGGCTGGCTGAAGAGAGCTGGAAGTATAGGCTGAGAGGGAAAGGCTAGAAGTGTGAGTTGGAAAATGAGGATATGGGCGACGACCAAGTGCTGGTTAAGCAGCTAATTAGCAGGTTAAGCCGGGAGAACACACAGCAACCAGAGCTGTCCAAGTAACATTTAAATGTGCAACGCTACCTGATAGGGTTAATATAGGATATCAACTTTTCTGGGTTAAAACCTACATCCCAGCCCCTCTGAGATGTTAATGTCAAAGGTTTGGGCACATGGCAGCTGTCTGCCAGGGGGAAAACAAGGTTTGGTAAATGTGGAGGTGAACACTCGTCTGAGAACTGCATGGAAGGAACAGAACTGAGATGCAGCAAGTGTGCAGAGAAGCCCAGCACAGCGTGCAAAGGGGGTGTGGCAGCAGAACGCACTAGAGAGTTATAGAAAATTAAAACTATATCCATAAAATATCCTATGCAGAAGCTCCCAGAAGATATTCACAGCAGAATGTGGAGGAGGAGGGACAGAGCTTCTGGTACAACACGCAGTTCAGCACAGGAAAGATAATATAAGGGGAATAGATGAGGATATACTGCTTGTAGGCAAAGATAAATGTATATCATTTCTGATGGTCATTAATTGTACTCTACAGATACAGTAGAAGACTGAAAGAACAAAAACTGTAACAAAAGTGGCAGAAAAGTAGCTGCGTATTGGCCATCTTTTGACAGACCGCACTGATGCGATCGTAAATGAAGGTGGTAATGCAGTTTAATCAGCATGGTTCGAATGGTTTTTTGTGGGCACGCACATAGTTGAATAACACATGGTCAGGAATTAAAGCAAGCTGTCTTTGAAACAGAAAACAAACCTGATGTGATATGTGTACAAGAAACAGGGTTAGTGAGAACTTCCATTTAGACTTCCAGGATATGATGTAGTCAGATGTGACAGAGGAATAACGGGAGGAGGGGGAAGGGTCTGTATATTTATAAAGAAAGGTCCTAGTTGTGTTGCCATGTGGAACTTAAGTTCTGAGTACACTAGTGGTGAGATTCCTCTGCAGAGTAATAGCACCTTTATACAAATCTAAATGTTTACCACCTATGCTTAAAAAAAAAAAGACAATTTAGAATTGGAAGAGTTAGTTAAGGGTGTCAAAGGCTCATATATTATTTGTGGAGACTTTAATAGCCGGAATGAATTATGGGGAAGCAGAAAAAACGGATTATAATGACAAATGCCTGGAGCACTTTATTGACAACTTGGTATTGCTCAGTTGTGGAGCCCCCTACTACATTTAATTTGGTGGGTGGAACCTTTTCATGTTTAGATCAGGGAACTGCAGCAAGCCATATAGCAAGTAAATGCAGCTGGGAAATGTATAAAAAAGATGGAATAGGAAGTGATAACTTCCCTGTGCTCGTTACATATCCAGGCCAAGGTAATGCTGAAAGTACTGAAGGAATTCCTACCTTGAGCCTTAGAAAAACAAACTGGGGACTCTTTTAAGAGTAAGTGTGCTATGTATCTAAGTATCAATTGTATAAGTGATAATCTAGAGGAATTTCATGATGTAGCAAAGGGAGCTGTAGCAGCAGCCAACCTCTAGCTATAAGTGAGACACTGAATTTCCACAAACACAGAAATCCAGTTCCCTGGTGGAATGACGATTCTAAAGCAGTAATTAAAGAAAGAAATAAGGCATATAAACACTCAAAGTACAATGAATAGGACTTAGTGAGCTATAAAAGATGTAAAGCATTGGCACATAGAATTTTTAAAAAGACAGTTGGAAAAAGTATTGTGGGAACATGAACAAAGACTCCCAGTTTCAGAGTGGTAGCCATGTTAGTCTGTATCCGCAAAAACGAGGTTTCAGAGAAAAAAGTTAAAAGAATGAATGGGACATGGAGTAAAATCAGATTTATACTGGATCTTATAGTAAGTTATTGAGGGGGGGAATAGGCATTTTAGCAAAAGAGTTCCAAAAAGTTGGTAGTGATACAAATCAAAGTAGAGTTTTATTAACCAAAAGGTATGTTTGCTGAAGCTCTTCCATGGCCGGGTAGAATAGAAAGGTGACGTATTGAATGAAAAATTCCACATACAGAATCTCAAAAAAGCTATAGACAAAAGTAAAAATACAGCCCTAGGTAAAGATTACATATGTAATGCAATGCTTAAACACCTACCAGAAAGGAAGTTAAGAATTTTATTAGAAAATTGTATAATATATGGGGAGAAGGAATACTACCAGTAGAATGGAAGCAAGCAATGGTTATGCTGATAAGAAAACCGGGCGAATTACTCACAAGACCTGCATATAGACTCCTTGCCTTCACATCATGTGTGGGCAAAGTCATGGAAAGAATAATAAACGAGAGATTAGTAGCATATGTGGAAAAATGAAATTATAAACTGTGCACAAAGTGATTTCAGGAAAGGAAAATGCCCAGTTGATCATGTTGTAAGATTAGAAACAAATTAAAAAAAAACCCTGTGAGGACCTGGGAGTTTTATGATCGTTGCCTTTTTGGACACTGAAAAAGCATCTGGCGTGCTGTGCAGGGAAGGGCTTGCTGTATAAACTAGCCACAGCTGGAAAGAGAGAATGCTCTGGTGGATAAGAGACTTGTTAGTGATAGAACAGTACAAGTCAGAGTTGTGGCAGCTTTCTCGAATATTTATAAACTTACTAATGGCACTCCACCGGGGAACGTTATCAGCCCAACCTTGTTTAACATTATGATTGATGATCTCCCCGGCGAGTATACAGACAGGAATAGGT
Source organism: Natator depressus (assembly GCF_965152275.1). NCBI lineage: Eukaryota > Metazoa > Chordata > Testudines > Cheloniidae > Natator > Natator depressus. Next base: position 4,741,953 of record NC_134259.1, read on the forward strand.
ATTATTCTATTTGCGGACGACTGTGTTATATGGGCCAAACGTAGACATAAGATAGCTCTGGAGAGCACCAATGAGGCGCTCAGGGGGATTTCAAAATAGGGAGATATTTGGGGATTTAAGGTCTCGCTTGCTAAAACAAAGGAAATGAGCTTCACCAAAAGGAAGATTGAGGAAGAATGGAACCTATATCTCTGTACAGAAAAAATACAAGTAGTTCAAATTTTTACATTCTTCAGAGTTACGTTCAATAGCTAATGTGGAAGGGTCATATAGATAATATCAAGACTAAATGTAAAGAGTATGAATCTGCTTAAAAGTGTTTCTGGGAACAGTTGTGGTGCAGATAAGAACACGTTGTTGATGATGTATAGGGCATTCAGAAGACCTGTTACAGATTATGGATGCCAAGCCTTTAATTCAGCTTCTAAATCAACACTATAAAATTAGAGCTGTCCAAGGCCAAACTCTGCAAATCACACATGAGTATTTCGACTCGGGGGGGTGGCGGCGGCGGCAGGAGAGAGGCCAATAAGGATGAAATGGTTAGCTTTAACCTTTTGGGCTAAGGCTCATGGAAATAGTGAAGGTAAAAGTACTAAACAGTTACAGGAGGACTGTTGAGAATTAAGTAGACAAGAAGAACCTAGGCACCACAGACTCCCACATGCTAACAGGGTCAAAAGGGGTAAAAGATTTGGGTGAAAAGGAATGTCTGCAAGAAATTAAAAGCTTTTATTCATGGGAGATCAAACTACAGCTGGATGGTTGTCTCTCCAGTTGTGGATTTAAAATTGTGAGAAAACAAAGAGAAAAGCAGGACCATCAAATGTGATGACTAGGATTTCTGAGTTTATACTTGGCAAATGAGGTCAGCATTACTAAATCTATACTGGTACCTCTAGACATGACAATGTGGGTAGAGTGGAAAGGCCTTTTGTATCCCTGAATTTGGAATTAAGATATCGATGAGACTCTCTAATTTTGTGACCATCGTAACAGCTGTATTGATAGGCATCCTGTTGGCACTGATCTGGATGGGGAGGTATGCCCGACCTAGGAGTGCTGTCCTATATATCTCTTTATTGGCTACAATGGAATTAGAAAGGGACCCTCGGAAAGCTGCAGTGACTTAAGAACAATATTTTATTGATTAACTACAGAGATAATAGAAATGAGTAAACAGAGTAAAAATGTGGATTCCAGTGCATGTTGGCACACCAGGCAAATGGCAAATCATCAAAAAAGGCCTTAAAAATGAGGAGGCTGATCTAAAGATCTCTCTGAATAAAAACAGGATTTCAAAAGTTTGGTTAAGAGAGACCATAAGGAGGAATGGCAAGAACTATGGACCAAAGGGGGGGAAAAAAGGACAAAGATTCTAGGAAATATATCCTAAACGTGAGGATAATGGTATACTTAACAGCTATGATAGAAGTGAAGGAACTATATTTTAGAGTGCTAACAGGTGACACTGATCTGCATGGTAATTTTATATTTATTAGACAACCACCGAGACTGGTTGTGTGACATGTGCAAAGTCTAAGAAACAGTTGAGAATCTGCTGGGGCAATGCAGGGAGAATTATACGGAAAGAAAGATTCTTTATGAAGAACTGATGAAAGAATACAGTCTGAAAGGATTGGTGAGAGTATTGGGGAAGTGGGGTAGCATTTAAAAAGCATTACATCGCTTTCTTACGGCTATAGGACTGGGTGAAAGGATATAGATATTTTGCTTACTGCAGTTTTCGCATATGTGGCAATCAGAGCCTCACCTGCTGAGGCTGCTGCACCATAGAATGACCAGAAAAGAAAAGGGCTGCAGGGAAAGTCAGCAGTCACTCTCTGGACACACAGGTAGGTAGGAGGAAAAACACAGGGGAGCAAAAGCCGTAGAATCCTGCGCCTGATGGAAGGGGTTTGCCCAGAGGTGTTCCAGGGAAGAAAGCCGGTGGGAGGCAGAGTTGGAAGAAGCCCAGAGAAATAGCAGCAAGGGGCGAGACTGTGTAGATCTTGGCTGCTGCTGATCTGGTCCCGGGGCTGGAACCCAGAGTAGCAGGCAGGCAAGTGGCACAGACTGGGAATTGGCACAGAGGACTGCCTGGGATGGTGTATAGCCGATTGGCCGGGAGGGACTTTGATACCCTAGAAGGGGAAAACTACGTAGTGATGCGGCTGGAGGGCTAAGTCAAGAAGAGCGAGCGCAAGACTCCTGTGGCGCAAGTGACCAAAGGAAGGGGGTAACAGACTGGGCAGAGCTAATCCCCAGATGCTGCCACGGGGGGTTCCCCAGCAGTGAGTAGTAAACCACATAAGGAGAAGCAACTGCGAAGGCAGGTGTCGCCACAAAGCAGGAGCCGTGAGCTGTGGGACACATTGAGGAGCAGTGTATTCAATATGCAGATCCAGTGTATGCAGGCTTGGGAGCAGTGTATACTTAACTGTATTTGATTGGGGGCAGTATATACTCGTAGAGAGATCCCTTTAACTTTCAGACCCCTGATGACTGTGATGCTTTGCCTGATGAATCCCTATCCCAAGGATTGTAGTATGGCATTTGACTGACAGAGTAATGAACCCAGCAGCAAGTGGTTATTCCCCCTCCCCGTATCAAGGGCATAGAGCGGCACCTGGGCTATATATTGCTTCCATAGTGGACATGGAGAGAGCATTTTGTTTGGCTTTATTCTTAAAGATTTGGAGTGAATTTTAGTGAGCAAAACAAAAGGGAGGAATGGAAGAAAGGCACAATTTGTAGCTGGTCTCAGGGAAGCAGTGTGAACCCGCAGATTGAGCGCTGCACTAAGAATCGGGAGACCTGGTTTCTGTTCCTACCCTGGCCCACTGAATGACGTTGGGCAAGTCGCTTTCTCCTCTATAAAATAAAGATAATGATACTGATCTCCTTTGTAAAGAGCTTAGAGATCTACTGATGAAAAGTGCTATAGGAGAGCTAGGGATTATTCTTTGTATGCAAGCTACTAAAGGAAGCAGATGTTTCTGTGGGTCTGTTTCTTTTGAAGCAAAGTTAAATATTAAAAAGCATCCTTTTGCTAAGTAAAAATTAGTACTGTGGAAAAGTTTCTTCACGAATCTTGTATCCTTTTCATTCAGAGTTCTCAGTGCATTTTACGCAGGAGGATAACAATCATTTATCCTCATTTTACCAACAGGGAAACTAAAATGGGCTAAACTCTCCAGGCTGCAAGTACAGATCAGAGCAGAAACATGGTATAAGCCTAAGGAGTTAAGATACTACTGTGTTGAGAACCATATAAGAACATAATATAAATAAAAGGATGATGGATATGCATGGTGATTGATTGATGGATAGATGATAGGTACATATGGCAATACACAGATGGATGGGTGATGGGTATGTATGCCAATAAATAGATATAGCTCTAGAAAGACAGTTTATTAATTTTTTTATCCAACCTGGGCCAAATTTGTACCAAATCCATTTTAATTTCTAGTTTCAATCACCAAAATTCAGTGGTTTCAACCTCTAACACTAGTCAAAATGTGATGTTCTGGGCTTAATTTTCTTTCTGGGGTTCAAATCCAGTGGAGTGCAAGACTTGGAAGAACGAAAACAAAGAAAAGATTCACATTAAACTGCTGAGTTTTGTGCAGCTCTAATAAAAACGTAAAGGAGCTCAGTTACCAGGGTGACGGCTGCCGTATGAAAACTAGAATAGAATACACACTCTCATTCTTTACAATTTTCTTAAGGCATTATCAGAAACTTTCAGACCATACCTTGTTTGGGATTCTTTGGGGGCTAAGCGGAAGCACAGCGGAGACCACTTCAAATATCTATCCTTCCTGCCCATCGTAGTGCACTGAAAGGGAGTAGCTGAGAAGTTGCAGTCTGGCATTATTCTCCTATTATTGACTGTCACTAGTAAGATCATGAGCAAATGGCACGAACTGCCATCCATTAGCAATTTCAATAGTGCTGCAATTTATCCCTGTCATTTAGGGCTCGTGTGCTATTATTTAGCCTATCTCAAAAATCTTATTACATTTTTTATTCATAGGGAGGTTAGATTTATATATTGAAGATCAATAAAAACCTCTATCATGGCTACATTATTAATAAGGAATACATTATATGTAGACAGACAGCCCACTCTATTGGATTTACTTAGTGGATATGCTTTTTTGGGCAATTCTGAAAATTTACTACCTATTCAGTCTTTCCTCCTTTCCCTGAGTCTCCACGGGCACCCGTCTGAAGTTCATTTTGCACAGAGATATTAGTAACTTTATTTAGTATCCTAGCTGCGATCATCTGGGATAGATCTGTTAATAGTCCCTAAACTGGAAGTCTATGGAACTAAAGGAAGGGCTCAGTGGAAGCCAGCTGTGGAGTTCATTTCTCCTGTTGGTCTGACAGTGCCTGAGTTTGCTGACCTTCTGAGCAAGACATAAACCTTGTATTTTTTCAGGCACATTGATATTACAGGCTCCTTCTTTTAACAGACCAGTATTAGCAGCATTACCATGGCTTTTATCCAGACGACAAAAGAGTTGGGTGGCAAACTTTCTAAATATTCTGCGGCCCTGCCAGTTGTTCCAGATGTGACAGCAATCAGAGTTGGGAGGGCTGCAAAATCAGCTGAGTGGCTCCTGGCACATCTGGGAGAACTGTCTGGTCATAGCACATTCCAGAGCCGCAGAGAATTTTTACATTGCTGGTCGGAGGCGGAGGGACTGAATCACTGAAACAGCTTCATCTGTAGGCGGCCAGAGGACAAAGATGAATGTATTGGTGGGATGAATACAGCACTCTTCAGTAAGGCGCACAGTTCAAGATCCTCCCCTTTCATGCCACTGTCTCTGACTCCTTTAATACCTCCAAAAGCAAATTCCTCTCAGTTTGCAGCCAGCAGTAACAGCAGTGCATTGGCCAGATTGATGTCATACAGTGCGTTATGGGCACCTGTTGCAAGACGGTGGCTGGAAAAGAATATTTTCCACCCTGCGTAAGGGGAAAAACACCTTGTGGCATTGCTCTGAATCATATGAAGCTTTCAAACCGGTTCCACATCTGGGGTCAGCTCTGTCCATTCTAGTTGTCTTAGCCTCAGAAAGAAAAAGTAACCAACACATTCTCTCCCTGATCTTTCTCTTATGGTAAATTCATATTTATCTACACTCACAGAGAACCCCAGCTGCTCTGTAATAATCTGCAGCAGCTAATAGCCTTGCAAAGTTTTAAATCGTCTATCTCTTCTGCTTGAAATACATTGTGTCCCTGATCAGAATGTAATAAGATATCTAGTGGTATTAAATACTTTTAACTCCACTATTTATTATGTTCTGGATTGGCGTTTACCAGGATTCCTGAGCCATTGTATGATTTTGGAGGTTCCCCCCTGCACCCTCGCCAGACCTTGCAGTGCTTACATTTTGGATGTAGACTAGTTAGTATAATCCTCTAAATTAGATGTCTCAGCCATATGATGTGTGCCACTGCACAACAGAATGAACATAAAACGTGTAAGAAAGCTGCAGACTGGCCGTGTGGCTGAGAACCTTCACAGGGCCTGATTCTGCTCTCACTTGCGCTGGTGTAACTTCAGGGACCGCACTGGCACTAAGCTGGGGTGAACCAATTGTAAATGAAAAAAGAATCGGGCCCATTGGCTTACTTGACTTCAGTTCGATGCTGGTGAATTCTTAGCAGTGGTTGCTCTATAGGTGACTGCTATTTAAATTGTTTGGGAGGCGGAAAGGCACTGGCGGCGTGTGTGTGTGTGTGTAATACACATCTATCCGCTCCACACCAGGATGGCTCAATGTCAAGCCCTAGAAATCTTCAAGTGAGTCTAGCCAGGCCTTCAAGTTCTCCACTGTCTTCATTCCTTTATAAGACACCTTTCTCCTGGGGCGCCAGCTTGATAGGTTAAGTTCTGTACCTTCAGCTACAAACCCAGAGAGGATGGCTTGATAGGCTGTGTATTAAGGGGAGAGATCCTCGGTGGTGTAAATTCAAGCAGCTCCATTGAAGTCAATAGAGCAATGCTGATTTATACCATCTGATCCAAGTTGTATAATAAGTGCTCGTTCCTTTGGTACCTGGTTCTCCCTTACCTTTGTGCATGGATAACGAACTGTGCTGATAGAGCGAGCAAAGGTTTTCAGGAGGTGTGTGTTGTGATGCGGTGCCCTGGGATTAATTTGTGAATCAAAACCCTATGAAACTAGCACCATCTTCATCTCCTGTCATCTGCACGGCTGGCGTATTCACACAGCGCTGGTTAAAATTCCCATGGCCTGCGCCAGCATGCACTGGGCTCGGTGGACTCCTTGAGGTTGGTGTCTGCTCGAGTGGTTCTCAAGCCGGATACCCTATCCTGCTGCACCGTGCGCACTCATTGACGCCAGGGCCAAGTGGGCGCAGAAGGCAACCCTTTCGATTCGGTAGGACTTCACCCCCACTGACAGAGCGGAGGGGTTAACAACGGGTTGGAAAGAAATTGGTATGCAACAGACAGCCGAGGCAGCCTTTTATATCAGAGCCTCACAAAGGCAATTCTCTGCAGTTGATATAAAAAGGTGTCAGTTCTGGTTTAAGTACTGTATTACCAGCTAAGATTTATCAGCTTCAAAGGCAGCCTCACGCCACCAAGGGAATAAACAGCAATTCTGCTTATCTATTTCACATAGTGCAATATTTTCTCGGTTGACTTTGGCTGGAAAAATACTTTTTTTGTTTGTCTGTTTTGTTCTGCCATTCACATATTCTAATTTTAAAATGACCCCCAAAACCTCACCATTAAAATAATCAGATTGGTGCCACTGAGACCGCCCCCAACAATAGCCCCAATCCAATCCCCTTGCTTGCCCCCAGAATGCTGTGAACAATGTATTTGGAACATGGGGCTGACTGGTATTTTAAGCACTTTGTCTCCTACCGCTGTTCAGAGTGTCTAAGATTTTCAAAGAACCTAAGGGCTAGATTTTTTTTCCAAAGGGATCTAAGTGTCTAAAGATGCATATAGCCCCTTTTGAAAATCCCACAAGGCAACTCGGGCATCTAACGCGCACCAAAATCAAGGGAATCGGGTTAGGCAAGGCATTCGCTCACTCTCCACAGCAGTGCTGAGTGCCGTTTTGTTCCATCTATGCCAACAAAACATTGCTGGCACTAGCTGACGGCATCCACTGCTGACCATCACAGTCAGCAATGGGTCATTTTTGCTACTGTAGTTCTGTAGGTCATCTCTACCCCTGGCACAGATGTGGCCCCCATTCTTGTGGTGTGTGAACACCTCACAATCTTTAGTGCATTGAACCTCACAACTCCCCTGTGCAGTAGGGCAGTGCTGTTATCCCCATTTTACAGATGGAGAACTGAGGCCCGGAGAGGCTAAGGCCCAGATTTTTTACGATATTTGGGCATTGCTGTGTTCAGCGTTGCAGCACCTAAGTCCCGCTTTCCCTTTTGAAAATGAGATTTGGGCTCCTAAATCAGTTCAGTGCTGCAACTCTGAACACAGCAATACCTAAATACCTTTATAAATCTGAGCCTAAATGAGTTCTCCAAGGGGAGCCAGAAAGCCTTTGGCAGAGCAAGGAATACAACCCAACTATCCCAAAACCCCAGCAAGCAATCTGCCAATTGAACCATCTGTCCTGTCCAGAGCTAGCCTTAGACACTGTAGTAAGTAGGCAGTGTGGGGTACTCCCTTTTATGTATATATTGATTAAATTTTGATTATTAGTGGCTTGTTTTTTCGGGGGTAACAATAAAATAGTGAGGCAGAAATAGTCAAGCTTGATTGCCTTTATTTAAGAATAGGTATACAATACTCAATCCTTATGGAAGCAACACTTGTAGCCGATGACAGACTGATCCCATCCTGGCTGGTCTGACCAATAACTCAGCTTTGCAGTCACTGGCAAGCTGTACTTTCCTTTCCTACTTTCCCTGGCAGTTACGCATGATACACGCTGCCAGTGTCCAAGCACATATTGCAATATCCAGAATGGTCATACTGATGCAATTAGTACATTTTGCAGTTAAAAACACTTGTTCTGATAAACAGGATATTATCCTAGACCTTAAGCAACTAAACTTTCCGCTCGACTAAACTAAATTTTAGAATCCTAGGATTGGAAGGGACCTCGAGAGGTCCTCTAGTCCAGTCCCCTGCACTCATGGCAGGACTAAGCGTTATCTAGACCAGTGCTTCTCAAGCTATCTGATGTGGGGTACCGGCAATTTTCTTCTTTCCAATGTGCCGACGGACCGGCACTTTGAGTAGCACTGGTCTAGACCATCCCTGACTCCCACGCTATCCTCTACTTAATTATTCTTAAACTTGCTAGGGGTTTGGTTCACTTAACAATGGGCCTTAATGGTTAACAGGGGGAAGCTAGTACTCCTATTTACCCTGCTTGACTTCCTGTCTGCAGGACTCTCCCCACCAACACTAAATTGACTCCAAAAAATAAACAACTCTCCCCAAGCATGCAGTCTTTGGAGACTCCGCTAGGTGATGAAGTAGCGATTTGGCTGTTAAAGGCTGAGTAGCACTGGAGAGAGATCAATAGACACAACCGCTTTTACTGGCTCATTTGCCCAGCTGTCATGTTGGTGCAGCGCTCTGAGTTTGTGGAAATGAATGAGCCCTGCCCTTCATGTTTTGCAGAGCATGCAGAGGGGGAATAGGTGGAGAACTAACATGGCTAGTGCTGCATGCAAAGTTGAAGGCTGGGCTGCCATGTTCAGGGTATGGATCATTGATTTCAAGGCAGAGAAAGAGACAAGGAAAATCCCACTGACCTGGAAGACTTGTAAAAGATCAACTGGTTTAAAAGTAAACACTTGCTATCTAATTGACAGCTGGAGCTTATAGTATCCCCACCAACAGACCTGGAGAGAGATGCTTTCTTGTTCTCGGAGGATTAACCCCTTAAAGAGTCACTGACGCTTTTGTGGAAAACACATTTCATGTAGGTTTCAGAGTAACAGCCGTGTTAGTCTGTATTCGCAAAAAGAAAAGGAGGACTTGTGGCACCTTAGAGACTAACCAATTTATTTGAGCATAAGCTTTCGTGAGCTACAGCTCACTTCATCGGATGCTGTAGCTCACAAAAACTTATGCTCAAATTGGTTAGTCTCTAAGGTGCCACAAGTACTCCTTTTTCTTTTTACATTTCATGTAGAGACTTGTCTCTACTTATAGCATATAATGTCTGGTCTACCGTGTTTTCTGCATTGGAGATGGTTTAGTAATGTGGATGTGGGGGTTGACTTTCAAAGACACAAGGTGCATTCCTGGTCTCATATATATATATATCCTCATAATATGCAAGGGACAGTTAAGCAACCAATTCCCATTAAAAGTCAATGGGATTTAAGCACCTAACTCTTATCTGGGCTTTTGAAAATCTTTGCCTAGGGAGCATATCAAAGTTTGGAATATCTAAACTACTTAGAAGCAAAGATTCAGATCCCAGCAAAGTAGCTCTTTGCAAGTGAATAATGATGGAACAATACTTGGTATTATGTAGCTTCTATTCTATTTCCGGTTCTTCTATTACATCCATCACCATGCTATCTGTGTACCTTCCAGAAGTGCACCTATGATCCAAAGTATTTTATAAAAGTGGATAAATATATCCCATTCTACAGATGGTGAAACTGAGGCACAGAAGTAAAGGACCATTAAAAAAATTGGGGTCTAAATTACATGTGCAAAATATGCCTGTGTGGGTGCAAAGTAAGTAATGTCACGTGCAAATGCCCATTTGCATGTGCAACCACACACTTTGGGCCTGCAGTTTACCTATGCGTAGCTAGTCAAGTGTGGTGTGTTGGTTCAAGGTCTGGAAATTTTGACCCTAATTAACTTAACCAAGGACGCTGAGCAAAATCACTGACAAAGTCATGAATAGGATCCAGGAGCCCAGACTCCCAATCAGCTGATCTAGCTACTAGATAAGACTCCCCAGGAGTTCTATGCCATATATTCTGTGAAGGTCATTTGGACAAGATTAGACTCTGGATGCTGTCTGCTCTGGGTGGAATCCGTGATCCCATGAGCCCTTTAGTATGAGGTGGGGATTTTTACCACTATCCTTTGCCAAAATGCTCCTGCCTCTCTGACTGTTTGTACAAATTGGGCTGATACCCAGGCAGAAGTGACAGAATTTCAAGGCTAGCTGCATGACCCTTGACCCTGTTTGAATATATGGTGGTTGATGATACTAATCCTAGAAGACACATACAACCCTTTTTCCCCTAAAGATCTTCGACCACTTTAAAGAGGTGGGGGAGCCTCATCATCCAAGTTCTCACAGAATCGGAGGGACATCAACCAAGTTGCTTAAGTTCTCACAGTGGGTCTGTAGCCGAGTCAGGAACAGAGCTCATGTGGCCTGTGTCCCAGCCCAGCATGGCACTGCAAGACCAAGTTTACATAAGAGGATAAGAATGGCCACACTAGGTCAGATCAAAGGTCCATCCAGCCCAGTATCCTGTCTTCCAACAGTGGCCAGTGCCAGGTGCCCCAGAGAGAATGAACCGAGCAGGTAATTACCAAGCGATCCATCTCCTGTCGCTTATTCACAGCTTCCGGCAAACAGAGGCTAGGGTCACCATCCCTGCCCCACCTGGCTAATTGCCATTGATGGACCCATTCTCCATGAACTTATCTAGCAAAAGGGGTTGCATAGATGCTAAGCAACATTGCTACAGCAATTTTGTGCCAAATACTCTTTTTGAAATAAGACCAACAGGTTGTTTCTAAAATTCTGCCTTTAAACATATTTATATGTGGCCACATATATTTTACATGTCTGCACAATGCACTTTATGAAGCCTATAAAAAAACCGGATAGAAATTATCTATTTCTCCTGTACAGCCTGTCTCTTTTTGGGGGAGAGATAACAAGGAGCTATTTCATTTTGCTCTGCGCTGCCGGATGCCATGCTATAAATTGAGAAACAAAGCTCTTTTTGAAAAATGCTTCCCCCCCATCCCCGCTTTTTTAATGCCATTGTAAACTGGGAAGACCCAGCAAACAGAAGACCTCATTTGCAGGCTGTCTGCCCAAAGTCCCTTCTGCTCCATTCTCTTGTTTGCTCAGTGTAATGAATGGGTTCTTTCAGCAGGAGGGATCATAACATTAATCGGGACTAAGCATTGCTTTGTTTGTTGAGAATCAGGAGCTTCCCCTCTGCAAACTTTGCCGCTCCAATATTCAGGAATGACTAGATCAAATTGGTGTCAATGTGCACTTGTTATAAATGAGACTGGCCGATCAGCAGCTCTCCATATCATCAAATATGCAGCATGGATATTTCATTATCAGCCTAATTCATAGTCTGGGGCCACGGCTGGGTGATTTTAGAAATTAAACTGTACTTTCACCTCTAAAAAAATGCAGTCCTGGCTAGTCAGTGAAGTGGAGAGATTGCTGTGCTGCTGGGTTATTGAGTGATTGGGAACAGAGGAGGGGAGGGAGACATGAAGCGAACAGGTTTGTTACTGGCTTCACCTTTCATAAGCAAAAATTAATCGCATCCAAAGCGATCTCGTGAATGAGGCTGGCAAGCTGTGCAATTACTGGAATGTACAGGAGTTAATTAGTCAATTGCCTTTGCCACACAGAGAACACACAGAGGATCAGCTCAAGCCACTTGGAGTTAGAATTCCAAAGGGCTTGCCAGTGTAGAGGCACAAATTGCAACCGTCACTTTTTTCCACCCATCGGCAGGGTGCGTTAATGCATTGGGCTTCCAGCTCTGGAGACTGGGGCTGAAATAAACCAGGGGAGGCTATTCTACCTTCAATTCTGCCATGTGCTGGTTCAGTTCCTGGCACAGGTCTGAGAAGCCTATGGGACTGCCCTAACTTTTGCTCATGGTGATGGCTCCTATGGGCTGTTCTGGTAACTGGGTCACAGGAATACACCAGCCATAACTCTTCTCACCCCGCCATGCCTCACTGCACTGTGGGCTCCTGGGGGGAGTGATGTTGAGTTGGCAACAGCTGCTCTGCATATGTCCAGGACTCACTACAAGAGGATTTATTCCCTGTAGGAGCCTTCTGGCAGATTTGCAGCCAGTGGAGCTGGCATAAAGTGACTGCAGAGCAGAGATGAGTCCCCTCTATGGGGCCTAGTTCCTCTCTCTCACATCAGTTTTGCAGAGACATAGTAGCTCCACAGTGCAGCCGTTCCTGACAGACACCCAGGGGAATGGCAGGAGGGCAGTGGGATTACACTGGATGGATCAGTTGAGCCCATGCTGCTGCAGCCCATTTGGGGCCCCATCCATGCTGAAAAGGTTTGAACTAAACTAATGTGGGTGGAGACAGGATCGGAACTGGTATGACTGCAGTGTTACGTAGGACCCTCGTGGGATGTTAGCACTTTTCTGCGCACACACCAGACCCCTGACTACACTTGGAAGTGTAATTTACAAGCAAATTCCCCTGGGTGCCATCAAATGAAATAACGTTTTCACCAGGGGAAGCCCTAGTGCAAAGAAGGGACAAGTGCCTGTACCCTGGGTCCAATGGAATGCAATGGAAACTGCTTTGTCAGAGATCAGGATCTAGTCCACAGTCCATAACTGGACAGGAAGTGGAGGGTGTGGTGTTGCTTATCATTGTCATGGCGATTCAGTGGAGATGGCCAAAAGCTGTGTCAAGAAGCCAGTATCCTTTCCCTTCTCCCCACATCCCTGTGACAATCGTTTGATTTGGATCCAGGTCCCAAAATTCAGTGGTCACATATTTCTAGTTTAAGTGGTATGTGCTCAGAGTTGCTCCAACAAATAATAGTTATAGGATGAAGTCCTGGCTCATTGAAGTCAGTGGGAGTTTTGCCATAGACTTCGAAGGGTCCAGGATTTTACTTCCAGTTCCTGCCTTCAGGACTTTATTACCTAAGGGATGATACTAAAAAAACTTGCTACCGTGCATCATATTTGCCCCTGCTTAGAAAAGAATGCTAGTCTGTGATGAAGGCGCTTGATTGGGACTCAGGAAACCTGGGTTCGATCGCTTTTGCAAAATTCCTGTGTGACCTTGTGCAAGTTGTTTAAGGCTTGATTCTTAACACACACACACACCCCCTCCAAGGTAGTCCTGTTCAAATCACTAGGACTACTCTTGGGAGTAAGTGGTAGTCAATGGGAGTAAAGGTAGCATAACCAGTCTTTTCATCAACTTGTGTTAGTTCCCCATCTGTGATATTAGTGCCCTACCACTCAAGTGTGTCATCCATTGTTTGTTAGATACCCAGACACCATGATGATTATCCCAGAAAGACCCATCGATAAATATTGTCCATATTCCCCCACACTTTCATGGCACGGCTCATGGGAGGAAGCTCTGGGCTTGGTAGCTAAAACCAACAGGTAGAGCCAGAAGTAGGCTCAAAAATGCAGACCTTCTACAAGAGATGTAGAAACGGAGAGAATTGGGAATAAGAGGGAGACAGCTAGAGCTAGGGTAGTTTTGATTCTGATCCAAAGGCAATGGAAAGACTCTTAAAGGGCAGCGAATTAAGCCTTTTGCTATCACACAAATGCTACGTATTGGTTCTGGTTCTGGCCCGTCTCTAAGAACTGCTGTGGTCCATGTGGATGGAGTGTGGGTTCATTTGTTGGATTTTGTTGGTCACTGTGATTTGGCATTTTCTGTGCATCATTGCTGGGAATACACCTAGCACAGGTTGGCTGGCACTTCTCCAGGCAATGATAAATGCAGATATTCAAGTCGCAGTGGACAATACAAGATGTTATGCCATACACCTGAATGCAGATAAGGTCTGGAATTGGAACCTAGTAGCCCAAGACCGCAAAGCACGGCAGGTTGACACCATGAAGTGCTACCTTCTCCACCAGAAAAGCATTATGCTAAGGCAGTGGCTGTCCAGGCAGCAACAGGAGCACTGATGTCAGTACCTAATTAAGCAATTTTTATGGTTCTAAAGAAAAATAAATTGCCAACAGCATTGTTCCAGTGCTACCAACATGTTTATGGCTAGGAACCCACGTCTACCTTTCCCCTCTTCATTGGACTCTGTTGGCCAGATAACTAGGGCTGCTCCTACTTAGCTGTATGTGGAATACATGATCTGCTAGGAGACTGTAGGAAAAACCCAGTGCTTTTTACTAGTGAATGGCAATTTTTGTCTAACACGTTGTCTTTTCTCTCTCAGCGATTAAAGCTCATGGTAGGTTGAGGTTTTTCTAACCTGCCAAAGAATTTGGCCACTGGCTATCGGAGGCAGGAAAACTTTTGGGTTTATTCATGGCCACCTGTCATGCCCCCAGCTGAACGATAGTCTGAAGTTTGCTATTCCATAAATCAGTTCCTCTTGGACATCATAACTCTTCTTTATACGTTCCTTCCCTCTCATAAATAAACTTTGTTCCATATGTATATACTGCAAGGGGAAGGCTGATTTGCAGCCCTGTTCAGGCTGAGGTGGCATTTCTTTGCCACTTGACAAAATGCTCAAGGATTCTTTCCAGCTTCTGGGTGTGCCAGGAAGAAAACTTGCTCCTGTGCTCCCCTGCCTCATCCATACCACACTGGGATGTGACCCACCAGACCTCAAGTTTTGCAAGGGTGGGATGGGTCAGGGAGCTTCAAGGAAGACTTTGATCAGGGAGTGGTGGGGGAGTTTCAGTGGGTGGCACTCTTTCTTCTGAATCAGGATAGAATCATGTGGGGCTAGGGTGCACTGGAGATGCTGTCCTTTGGGATGAGACTTAACCATAAATGTCCAGGATGTTGGGTTTATTAAAGATTTCATGGCCAAATTATACGCTCAGGTAATTATGTCCTACCCTTCCGTTTCAGTTGGATATGAGATTCTTCTTCACTTTCCTACCTAACTCGTTATGTGTATGTTAAACAGCTGCTACATTTCCCCCCAGAGGCGGATGCCTTTTAGTGGTGGAAGATGGTATAATGACCATACATTGAGATAGCGTGCCTATTACAGGGCTAGAAGCCAGCAATTCTTGATCTCTAATCCTGGTTTGGACAAGGAATTACAGCATGCCTTTGGGCAGACCACTTCATTTCTCTGAGCATCAGATTCTGATCTCGCTTACACCGGTGTGACTCAGAAGTAACTCCAGGGACTTCAATGGAGATGCCTTGGCACAAAATCATTGTAAGGGACAGCAGAATCGAAATATTGTCTAATTCAGTCTATATATGGCACCCATCACTGTCATATTCTATCACTGAGAAAGCAAAATTATCTACATTTTACACACGAGGAGCTGAGGCCCAGAGAGATTAAAGGACTTGCCCAAGGTGAATCAAGTGTTTTAACCACACCATCCTTCCCCACTTGCAAATACTTAAATGCATTTGCTGAAATCAGCATCAATTGAGAACCATTAATGAGCAGAACAAAAATTCAACAATTCAGACCGCACCAAAGCTTATTTTGCCCCTTCCCCTCTCCTTGTGCTGTATGTGTTTGCAGAGAGCGAGGATGTGGAACAACCTGGACACTTGTCCATTAACACTAAGGACCCTGGGAGGTGAAGGAGGAATTCCTTCTAAGCTTTACCTCCGTTCCTTTTGACGGGACAAAGGAAGGATCAGAGGTCAGCTGCCAGAGTTAGATAAAAACCTTGTTTCAGCTGAAACAGTGGAGCAATTTAGGTCCCTTGCCATCCGAATGAAGAATGGGGCCCTCCATTTTGCCCTCTGGCTGGTATTTTCATAGCAGATTAATAGGAAATAGGTTTAAAGATGCAGCCTGCTTTTTTTAATTTATTTATTTAAGAGGTGGTAAAACTGAAAATTAGCAGTGGCGGCAGCTGTATCCATGGGACTCTGTGCTGAAATCAACCTCTACCAAAAGCCCCGGACCCATGACATCTGTCACTTGAGCTAAAACGACTAACTCCATTGTAGGCAACCTTTCTGTATCTGGGCTTAGCCCCAGCAAGGAGAGGAGGGGGCAGATGGAACACACACTTCACGGGGGCTTGTGCTAGCTTCCCCTACAGTCCAACACTCTTTCAAAACTAGCTACTCTGTCTGCTCATGCAGATTTTAAGTGGGATGTTGTGTTTAGAGCCCTGAAGCCAAGTAACCCAATGAACAGGGTCTTAGGAACTTCTCCCAACCCAGCTTTATTCCTTACTTTCCCTTAAAAAGAATTTGCCATCTAAATATAAGACAAAAGGCGACAGGTAGACAGACTGACAGATGGGGAAGCACAAGGACACAATATTCGGCAGCATGATAGGCTGGAGTCTCAGCACCCCGACTACCTAACTGGAGTCAAGTTTTTTGCAGACATCCTGGCAAAAGCAAGGTTTTAGGAGGTACTTGAAGGGGGACAGTGAGGTGGCTTTGTGGAGGTTTTCAGGGAGTTCCTCCTATGTGTGAGGGGCAGCATAGGAGACTGCCTCAAGATGCTTATTTTGAAAACACTCCCTGCAGATGCTCCCTCCCTCAACACGTAACAAGTCACCCCACGAGGGTCTTGGAGGACATTCACAGCCCACAGAGCCTTGCCCAGTGGAAAACCTCCCAGCAGTGTCTTCAGGTGGGGCAAGGGCTTGCCAAATACAAAGCACACTCTCATTAGCATTCGTGCACCCAAATCTGGTAAAATAATGGAAAAACACGGTCTGTCTGCAAAGAACCAGTTCACCAAAAGTTGGGAAAGGACTGTCAAACTGACTTGTGTACCTTGGTCTTCACCACCCTCAGTTGAGTTCTACAGTAGCATCTACAGGCCCTGAACAAGCTTAATGCTGTGCTAGGAAAAAAATAAACAAGGAGAGAAAAAGGAGGGAAGTGACTTGTTTAAAGCCACTTAGCCTGGACAATAACTGGTTCCCCTGGTTGCTAGTCCAGTAGATCCACATGGTTTCTCTTTGCTGCATGTGCTCCCCACTGGTGACAACTGTGCTGCACCATCTCTCTGAAAATCTTTCTCCTTTCTTTCCCCGGACCCTGAGTACTGGATTCAGCCCTGTTGTTTGTAGATGCAACTCGCACTGAAGTCAATGCTTCCGATTCACCACTATTACTCCTGCTTTCTGTCCGCACAGCACCATTTATTTCACTGCCGTTACAACAGCTCGTAGCTGGAGCAAAGCCATGGTGAACCAGGCCCAGGGTCTTTAAATCTCCTCTCCAAATCAGCACTTGCACGGCAGCTTGAGGGTGGAGCATTTGGGGAGGCTGTGGCTGGCGGATGCCGCTGTAGAAATAAATAGAGGTGCACGAGCACCTGTGAGTTGGTATCTGCTTCACAAAGCTGCCCGAGCCCCATGGAGCGAATGATGTGCGCTCGGGCTGAATTACTGCCGCTGCCCAAATTATCATTTTGAATGGTTTAACTCAGCGACTTCCTCCATGGAGAGCGAGGGGAGAAGATTAATCCAGAGCCAGGCAGTTTAATCATGCCAACAAAGTTCCCTGTGAGGCATTTAGGCCACGGGGACAGAGGTCATCCCGGTATAGCCCTGACGTCCTCCCCAAAATCAGACTGGTAGCTCCACGTGGGAGGGGTATGCCGGGCAGCAGTCTCAGTCCCAATATCACCCCACCCTTGCCGCAAAAGTTATGCAACTGTGCTTCATCCCACAGTGAAGAGCTGAGTGTGTGCCTGAGGGGGTAGGACTCCGCACCCCTGCGTTTTGTTCCTGGGTCTACCACTTACCTGCTCTGTGACCTTAGGCAAACCGCTTCCAGTACCATCTCCTGCTATAAAGACAGCACATCTCCACTGGTTCTGTGGAGGGTCAAGGGTGGCTGAATACCCTGCAGGACTGGGTTCTTAGTAGAAAACCATGTGGTTTCTCCATTGAATTGGAGAGGCTGGGAAAAAAATAACCTTGGTGAGTGGTGAATCAATAGGAAAACAAATACTATAGTGAATTAGTGTGCAGCCTAAATGATGAGAAACTCAGAGATCCAGAAAACAAATCTCAGAGCAAGCACATGTGGCTGGCTGGCTGGCTGGACAGATAAATGGACAGACATCTGGCTCTCCCACAATATTTTGGCCACGTAGACAAATGCTAGATGTATATGAAAGTCAAATTAACCACCCACATGCACTGTACTTGCATCCTGCCTAGGACATTAACCTAGCTGTGCAAAGGCTGGTACATCATCTCACAGCCTCTCGCATTACCAAGCAACCAAGGTAAAAAAATCTGTAACCACAATGCTGAGTAGCAACCTGACACTTGTATTTATTTATGTATATTTCTAAGCTCAGACCTTGTTCAGCAATCTCTCCCATCTTTATTAGAAGTCAGTGTTAGAACAGATGTTGTTTCCCTGCATCCTTGACTTTATCTTGATAAATAATCCAACATATTTAGCAGGAATCATGGTGTCTTATTTAGAGATTAGAGTTTGAGATGTATTTAAACAGCATCAGGAGAGTTCATAACCCTAAAAGTTTTCAAGCAATATTGATATTACAGAGAAGTCAAAGTAATTAACGTATCTAATTGTGTCACTAATCACCATATCATTTGAACAGTGCTCAGGGTATTTTATTATTTATTATTCCTAGAGGTGCCAATCAAAGATCAGGGCCACATTGTGCTAGGGTCCCTGATCCTATAACACAAAAACAGTCTCTGCCCTGAAGAGTTGACAATATAAGTCTAAAACGGGAGCCCTGTATGAAAATATGATCTCTTGAGTATACTTCCTTGCCTAACTCTGAGCAGAGTCCTCAGTAAAGACCAATTATACACACACATGTGTTTGGTACCAGGACTGGAAAATGATGAAGTGTGAATAGTATCCTGATAATTTTCTGATGTGGTGCTCGTAGACAGCTCCAGTCTTTTGGCTGCTGTCCCTAGTTTATCTAGTTCGTAGCATTATTTGCCTCCTGACTTTTAACACAGCTGTCGTCCTCTGCTGCCTTTGCTGCCAAGAATTACTTTGAAATCATAACCGAGCCAAATCAATACAGCTTTCACCTGCACAGCAAGCCAGTGGGGCGGGGAGGCAGAGTACTGAGCAACATGTACATTCAACGCATCTTACTGGGCTCCCAAAACATGGCCAGACATTATTCCCACTTCTGCAGATTCCAAATTTTTGTTTCCCTGCCCCTCAACTCATTTGAGTGTCTTGACAGTCCAGGGCAGACCTGCAATGAAATGAGCGTGGAACATCTCCATGGCAGTCATAGCATCTCGTCAGGCAGGTGATTTGCTGACTGCAAGGCTATGGACCCAATCAGCAAAAGGATAGCTGGTGCTGTCCAAAAGGCATGAATGAGCCTTTGGTGGCCCACTGAAGCATTAAGACAGAGCTAGGGAATTCAAAGGGAGTGCGCTTGTGGGATGAGTGAAATGAGTTGAATGAAATAGGACATTGGTTATGGTCAGTTGCTCACAAAGAAAAAATGTGTATCTCCTGATTTGCACTAGTGATCTTAGTTACACTGGTGTAATGCCATGGAAGTCAATAGCTATTCCTGATTTTGACCAGTGATCTGATTTACACCAGTGCAATGTCACTGAAGTCTGTCAGTAGTGATTTATACCAGTGTAGTAGAGAATGGTATCAGGCCCTTAGATTACCTTTAAGCTATCTTGATTTAAAAAAATGTCTTCTCCAGGCTAGCCTGTGCCCTTGACGCTCTCAGCAATACAGAACATAAAGCCCCCTCTAGCTTTATGCTCACGCTTCCTTCCCCTTAGAGCCAAGTCTGGTGCTGAATGAAACCTCTGCTCTCTGGATATGCCACACCGTGAGCACATGGATGGTGCCTTGCCTCCATCTACTTCCACTTGTGGCCAGATGAGCTACTGTTAAGAGCTTGTACAGAAGGGTGTTCTTGTGGTTAAGACACAGAACTTAGACTCAAGTGATCTGGGTTTAATGCCTGCCTTTGCTATAGACACCCTCTGTACTCTTGGGCAAGTCGCTTAACTTCTCTGAGCTTCACTTTCCCACTTTTAATATGGGGATAATAATGTTTCAGTTTTCCGACTGTTTATCTATTTTAAATTATAAACTCTTCAGGGCAGGGACTCTCTCTCACTGCATGTTTGCATAGTGCCTAGCACAACAGAAGCTTGATCTTGCTTGAGACAAATGGGTTCCACTGTACTACTATTAATATTATTATGCCCATTTCATAGATGGGGAAACTGAGAGACAGAGTGGGGCAGTGACTTGCTCAAGGTCACAGAGTGAGGAATAGAAGCCAAGGGATGTGGGAAGACAGCCAGTCTTGTTCAGGTCTCAGTGAAGCCAATGGAATGACACCTATGGGGAGATCGGTGGGTTTTGAATTGCGTCCTTCGTGAACTTCTGGAAACCACAGTGCCTGCGGTTTGACCCAAGCCATTCCTGGTGGTGGTCCCTGTTCCATTGCAGCTGCCGGCATGTGTAATTAAAAAATTAATTATCAGCATGCCAGTGGGTTTTACTGGTGCGCTTACTCCCCCTTTATTGGCAGTCGGAATGTACTTTGCTAGCATTGGTGCAGGTCTGGCACAGATGGCGCATCAACCCCCCTGCTTTTTGTGTGTGTGCACGCGTGTATCTCATTTCACTTGTTTGCAATGAATTTACAAATCCTTTAAGCATGGAAAACTGAACCATCCCCCGGGAGAGACAGATGGAGGCAGAGGCATTATAAATCCATTCAAAGCCGCTTTTTTGGTTAATATCTCTATGTGTACATCTACAGATGACTCATTAGTTTGTTTGACACTCCTGCCCTTCTCCTCTCTATGCCTTGCAGACACAGTGTGCTTCAGAGCTCCACTCAGAGGAAGTGCTGTCAAGGCAAAAGTGAGACCAACACGGGCAAACTGTTAACGCAGCCCCTAGGTGCAATCCCTGCCTTGAGTGGAACGTCTATTTCCTCCTCCTTGTGGGGTTTCATTTTAACACTGGATCTGGGACTGGAGAATAAACTCATACAGGGCCCGATTGTGATCCCCTTGCTCACAATCCAGCATTTTTTTCCATCAAAAAATTCCTATTTGTTGTTTCACAAACCAGTATCCGGTTCAACACAACATCTGACGCAACATTTTTGATCAGTGTTTCCAGATTTTTCCAGAAGTCCCATTTTGACATTGCCAGACCAGAAAGTTTTAATTTTTGCGTTGAAACAACTTTTCATTGGTAAATTTACATTAAAAATAATTTTTTAAGTCAAAATAAAAATGAAACATTTTGACCCAAACCAATGTGGGTTTTGGGGGGAGGGGTATTCAGTTCAGGAAAATTAAGATTTTTTTTTTTGACTTTTCATCTCAATTTGGAACAAATTTTTTTCCTAAAATGTCAGATTCTGATGGGATGGGAGAAATGTTTCCCACTCAGGCCTACTGCTGGTGAACCATATCTTACACCACCAGTGATCCCACTGATTCATCGGTTCCTAGATTATAAAGACAGAAGGATAATGGTGATAATCTAGCCTGACCTCCTGTGAAAACAGACCATGGAACTTCCCTGAATAATTCCTGTTGAACTAGACCAGATCTTTTAGAAAAACAATCTGTATCCAAACAATTAAAGCTAGTGGCTGAGATTCTGGCGCAGTCTGGAGGATGGGCTTTAAGGCACCTATATGAGAAGAGTGTTCTCTCCCTTTTAAATAGCCTGTGAACCCTCTAGTGGTACTTATCGTGTTCTGTGTTTTAGAAACCAACCGGCGCAGCAGTGTGCGTGTGTAGTTGCGCCTTACATGTTTGTGTTTATTTAGTAAGCGTGGTTATCGGCACTCAACTGTGCCCCAGGTGGCTTCTTCCTATTATCATTGTGCAGAGAGCAAAAGACACAACACTGCCTTGGAGTCCTCCTAAATCTGATGTGGGGGCCCAAGTGTAATGCAGGGCATCCCGGGGGGAGAGGGGCTGCACTAAATTATGCCAGCCTCCTCAGGACTACCTATGGCTTACAGCACGCCCCAGAATGTGTGTAGCCATGCCTCCTGCCAGGTTTGCAGGAGTGCCCTGTACGCAATGAATTCTTCTCTAGCCCCTTGTGGGCTGTTTTGTACTGGAGCAGGAAGCAGATCCCAATGGGATTACTCATGGAGTTATGTTCTGGTCAATAGGATTGAAGGCAACATGTGCCCCCCCCCCCAAAAAAAATAGTAGCAACGCTTCTCTAATTCTCAGCATCATGAGTCACTCTGTCTCTTTTGCAAATAACGTACAAGCAAGGGGACTCCGGGTCTGCATGGGACTGGATCTGTATTGAAGGACAGCTTGCCTGCTGCTTAGCTATGTTACAGGAATCAATATCTACTCTGCATCTACTCTTGTCTACTCAGCATCAGCTTCTTGCAAAGCCCCACTAAGTCCTTCCGGCCCCAGCTCCAAGGCTCACTTTCTGCCTCGAGTTTAATAAATACGTACACAGCCAGAAATTGATTTTCTAAAAATGTAATATGCGCACAAAACCCAACATGTATAAAATACGCTAGCGTCCAGGGGAACAATTGAATTTCTTTCCTGCCCAAAAATCAATTGTAAAAGTGTATGTAAAAATACAATGACACTAAACTCCAAATAATTAGGTGATTGTGCTAAGCGAACATCTTATTTAAAAATGGCTCAGCAGTATGCGTCTGTAAGACACAATCTAATCAGAAAGAAACAGGAAATGTAGCAGTTTCCAGGTGAGCAAGCAGAAATGCAGAAGTCATTGTATGTAGGCAAATATATATATATATATACACACACACACACATCAGGGTTGGAAATGACAAGGGGAGGAAAGGAATCAACTACACAGACAGGAATAATAATAACCCATTGCCATCATTATTCCTCTGTGGAAAGCACAGCAAAAAGAATAAGGGGAAACATGAAATTAAATCAAATATGATTACCAAATAAATAGAAAAGGACTGGCTGTTTTCACAAAGCATGTTTTGACACCAGCACTTGGCTGGAGGAGCAGCAGAGAAATGAGAGAGCCTGGAAGGAATTGGACAGGAGTTCAGTTCCTGCAAACCAGCATGGTAAATGGAGAACAGCATTTGCCACCCCCCAAGTGGAGGAAGAATAGTCCTTTGGTTCAGGCACTTGAGCGGGATTCAGGAGGTTTGAGTTCAATTTAGGGCTCTGCCACAGATTGCCTGTGTGACCCTGGGTAAATCACTTAATCTCTCTCTCTGCATCAGTTTCCCATGTGTAGAATGGGGGATAATCTGTCTTGTCTATTTATAGCTAGTTCTTTAGGATAGGGACTATGTCTGTGTACAGTAGCACAGAGAGCCCTTATCTCAGAAGGGGCCTATAGGTGCTACAGCAATAAAGTTATAAAGAACAGGCCTCTGATCCAATATACTATCTACTGCCATAGAGGCACAGACCACATGTACCACATACCTAAGGACCTGGTGGCTCCTCCATCACCTGCAGGCTTTAAGACAGGACTGGGTGTCTTTAAAAGATATGCTCTAGCTCAACCAGAAGCTGTGGGTTTGATGCAGAAATTACTGGGTGAGGTTCTCTGGTCTTTGCTAGACAGAGGGGAGTTCCGGCTGAATTTAAGCCCAGAGCTCTGCTCAGGTAAATATTTTCAAATCCACAGGAGTCCCAGCGCCTCCCGCGGGGCTGAAACCCCGAGCCTCGGCGCGACCTGTGGGGCAGAAGCCCTGAGCCCTAGGAAATACTCGGTGAGAATTTAAGCCCTGGTTACACAGGAGGTCAGGCTAGATCTGTGGTTCTCAGCCCGCAGCCCACTTGTGGCCCAATCTGCACGCAGCTGCAGCCCATGTGACATCCTCAGGGCATACAGGTAGTATATATAGTTAGTGACAGTTTTGTCTGAGTAAAGAATGCAGGAATTTAGTTCCTGGGGATCAGTTAACTAGTTTTAGGGTCATTTTTGAAATACCCCATTTCTGAAGCACTCCCTTACTTAACGAGAAGAGAAATGGTGAAGGAACAAGGCATGCCATTATGCGTGGAAGCTGGAAAAATTACACATTTTTGTTGCAAGGACATGTAAATGGGGGTTGGACTAGATGACCTCCTGAGGTCCCTTCCAACCCTGATATTCTATGGTTCTGTGATTCTATATATCTTGTGTGGATGTGGCCCACGTAACAGAGAGCTGCACCTGTGGCCCAAAGAGGTAAATAGGTTGAGAACCACTGGGCTAGATGACCATAGGGCTCCCTTCTGGCCTTAAATTTTGTGAATCTATCCCAGAAGGCCGCCCTACCCAGACCAATGGTCAAACATTTGCAGTCAGCTGAGGAGCCAGAATTAATAGCCCCCCTGGTTTCCATAGGAGAGGGCAGGAGGCAGAGCTTGACCAGTAAAAGACCCTTGACTCAGGAGCTGACTCCTCTCTCTGGGTTTCTTGGCTTTCAGGACTCTCTGCAAGGTCTCTCTGTTTGCTTAGGTGTCCCCTGAGGAGGTCGATAGGGAGGCGATGTGCTTGTGCATCAGGATCTTTTGCGTGTGGCTTTATAAATAAACAACATGAATTATTAACAACAAAACAATGATGATAGTTCATCAATAATACATATCCCAAGTGATCGGCATCCCGAGTGCCAAAACGTGCTTTTAATCAAATTAAAAATTAAAATAAGAAAATAATAAGTAAATCTCATCTAATATCTCCCCTCCTGTTAAACCAGAGCAATCGAATGGTCTGTCTACACTGGCATCCTACCTCCCTGCCTATGCTGGCATCCTACCATTTCAGACAAGTAGCCCATATAAACCAGTAACCCCCTGAAGGCATGTCTACTCTGCAAGCCGAGGTGAGCCTGCAGCATTTGGAGACCCAGCTGAGGTAGCAGTGAAACTGCGGCAGCAGCCTGGGCTAGCTGCTCAAGTGCTGTCCAGGGTCCCGGGTGGGGTTGACCAGACTTTGCTGCCGCGGCTTCATTGCTTTTGTTGTTTGTGGGAACAGGTGGGAATCTTTATTTTTTAATTAAAAAAATCCTATTTTCATGCAAATGTCCTTAGCAATAAAGACTGAGGAAGTGAAATGCAATTATACCAAGATACCTGCATCTAAATAAGTTGCTTTTTTAAAATAAAAAAATAAATAACACAAAATCCACACGGCACCAGCTGCTCTCTTAAACTTCTCTGGCTTCCAGTCCTGAGCTGCTCCCATCTCAAAGTTTAACAGCTCTCATAATCAATGAGCACAGGAGCCCGTGGTAGGTTAGAGTCATTCATCTTTCCCAATGGGTCATTTATCACGTGTGGCGGGTGTGTTTGGGAAAGGGGGGGCGGGAATCATGATTGAGCCTTTTCTCCTTGTTAGGATGCAGCTTGGCTGTGAAATACCCAGCCACCCAGTCTTCTCCCTTAACTTCTGCAATGCATCTCCAGAGCAATGGGCCTGATCCGTAGTTCACTGAGCTCAGTGCATTCCTGTAAGTAGCTGGGAGACTTTCCACTGACTCCAGTGGGTTTTGGATCAGGCCATAGGAACTGCTGTATGTGTACATTTGATACTAATTCCTCTGCCCCTCCCTATCCCTCTGGCTACCATTGCGCTGGTTTGCAGAAGGAGAACCTGATCCTGCTGCTCCTGAATTCAATGGCAACATTCACATGGGGAGAAATTCTGAAAAACAAACAAAAACCAAAACCACACCATTGAAATCAATGGCAAAACTCTTGCCAAGTTCAGTGGGGCCATTGGTTTTGGTGGGCACAGGTTCAGAGCCCAATGCGCTGGGTGTCCTCAATCCCCGCAGATTTCTCTGACCATTAGGGTGCTGGGCCCTATGCCAGACTTGCCTCTGATTACCGTGTTGCTCTTTGCTCAGTTATTGCTCTTATTTACTCTGTGTTGGCAGGGAGTGATTAAAGCACCAAACACAGTAACGTTCACAGTGCAGGGAGTGTGGTCTGGACAGCGCCGGGGACTGCCATTTGCAGAATAGATGTAGCCAAAAGAGCAGCCGCACCACGCTGCCACTGAGTTCTATGCCATTGTGCCTTGATTTCTGAGCTGGAGGTACCATCTGTAAGACCTAGCAGGAGGATTCGGTTTCTCTTCCACCCTCGCCTTATCCACTGTGACTCAGGGCGCTGCTCCAGGTTCTAGGGCTTTGACCTTTCAGACTACGAGTGTGACTCTGGGCTTGTCTAGAACTGTGCCTCTGTATCACTTCAGTGTCGACGCCACCTACGCTGCTGGGAAGGGTTCTCCCATCAGCATAGGTAATCCACCTCCCTGAGTGGCGGTAGCTTTTCTTCCATCGACCTTGTGCTGTCTAAACTGGGGGTTAGGTTAAGTCAGCTGAGCAACGTCCGTCACTCATGGGTATGGACTTTTTCCCTACCTCTGCATGACAAAGTTGGGTCGACCTAACTTTTCAGCATCCCATCAGCCAGTTTGTGAGGGAGAGTGAGTAGCCTTAGGCTGGCTCCTCACTCTGCACTTGGCAAGTATCCCTACATGAGCCAAACTGAGGAGAGAATTGGTTAAGTACCAGGTGATAAATCAATTAAGAAGGTGAGTCAGCTCACCCAATAAGAACAGTTAAAAGAGAAACAGGGAGGAGAAGGGAAGGCTAGAAAGCAGGGCTATAGAAGCATAGACTCGCAGGGAAATGTGATCTTCCCTAGGGAGAAGGTAAAAGCCTTATGTTGTAGGGGAACAAGGACTTTACAGCACACTGTAAGTAAAACACTTGGTGCTTAGCTTGCGTGAAGACTGTTTGCAACGAGGAATCCAGGGTGAGGGAACCCCATCCTGTGACATGGCTGTGTGGTAGAACGGGTTCTGGGGAGCCTCCAGGTATGTCTACACCACAGTTAAACAACTATGGCTGGCCTGTGTCAGCTGACTGGACTCAGGGGCTCAGGCTTTGAGGCTGTTTAATTGCAGTGTAGATGTTCGGGGACCTATTAAAACTGCAATTAAACAGCACTGAGCCGGAGTCAGCTGCTGCAGGCCAGCCGCAGATGTTGAGTTGCATTGTAGCAGGGTCTGTCCCAAAAAAACACTGCTGCAAATGGTTCTAAGTGACCCCAGGGCTGACAGCTCCAGGAGCACAGGTGAATTAACTGCAGATTTCCAGGGTGGGAGACTTGGGCCCTGCATTTTATTCTGTTTCCTGAACTTGATTGTCCTCTGCATCATGTTTCCTGCTATAAACTGAAAACGAGAAAGAGCAGCTGAAGGTGAGAGAAGAGGGAGGGAAAAAAATCACCTGCAAACACAAGCAACACCCACGTCCGGCTCTCTGACACTTCATACCTGGCTTTCATTCCTCCCTGCCCAGGTGCTAAAATTCAGGGCCTGGTTCCATTTATTTCTGACAGTTGCTAGGAAAGTGAAACACTCTGAAGCCAAATAGCTTCCCCCCTAAACATCTCAGACCAGCCACGTTCCATCCCCTAGTGAAGAGAGTTAGAAATGCGGGGGGGGATGAGATGGAAGGGGGCATTTGGCCAGGAGTGTAATGTGAGTTGACAGGTTAGTTTAAAAAAAAACCAATGAAATGCAATTCTTCTCGGTTCAGAAAATGAGGAGAGAAAAAAAATCCGTGGAGGTGGATGGACTGAGTGAGGTGGGTTGTTTCATTCTCCCTGCCTCCCTTCTCTCCTGCATACAAGAGAGGTCAGCGCTCAGTAGCCCCCGCCGGGGGGCGGAGGGGGAAGAAATAATAAATGGCAAAGGGGAAAGAAATAGAAAGGATCAAGCTATGCGATCCCTGTGTACTGCTACGAATCAAATACGTTCAGGACCACTGGAAAACTCACAAGTAGGTTTAGAGGTTGGGTTTTTATTTCCTTTCGCCTTTTTTACAATTTCCGTGGTTCATGTTTTTTACAAAATCCCCTTCCCCTGTGCCCCTCTGTTGATCTTTTTTGGTGCACTGCAGCTGTTAACAAAAAATACATCATGTTGCAGACAAAGTGAGTGTGTGTGAGTGAGTGCACACTCCCTCTTCCAGAGAGGAATCTTGAGGAGAAAAAAGAGTGATCTGAATTGGGAGGGAGGGAGGGAGGGAGAAAAAGCAATGAGGGAGAGGTTTGATCCCACTGTCCATGACTCTGCCTTTCCGGGGTTGGATTGTTCTAATACAGAGGGGTGTTGGGAGGAGGTATTGTCTCCTGACTAGTCACCCCTACCCCCTTCCATCTCCGTTGGCCTGGTGACACAGTGCCTGGTTTTCCTCTGGCTTACATACCGGTTTTACAACTGTGCAGCACCATTGTGTCATTATTTACACCAGAGTGCAGAGTAGGGGAGTTAAATGCCACTCTTTTTGATTTGCTCGGTTCCTCCACTGCTGAGTCTGGGTTACACAACCTGCTCTGTGCCCAGTCCACAGAGGAGATGGGTCTGTCAAGCTGTATTGACTCTTGCTTTATGCTCTGGATCAGTCCCCAGCATTAGCTGAGAGGGCAGCTACCACACAAGTAGGATTTGAACTGCTCAGAGCCCCTTATGGGATGGCTACCATCTTAGCCAACACCAGGAATTAAACCTAGCAACCACTGGTGCTGGATGCATATGAATCCCTCCAGGTTGAGCTGAAAAGCTAGGTTCTCAGCCTGGTAGTTCTGATGGGCCCATCAGAGCTATGTCTGCATTTGAGCTGGCGGGTGGGATTCCCAACATGCTCCAGTTAGCCCCTAAAAAGAGCAGTGCATCTGCAGCGGCATGGACGGGGGCTTGGGCTAGCTGCCCTGAATACACTCCTGCCCGACCCCCTGGGTCAGGCAGGAGTGTATTCAGGGCAGCTGAAGGTCCCTAAATGTGGGGGGCCACTGGCACACAAACCGTGGCCCCACCACTTTGCCACCCCTTCCCCAAGGCCTTGCCACCCTTTCCCCCTAGGCCCCACCCTCACACCACCCCTTCTGCCCTCGCATCACCCCTTCCCCACCAAAACCCTGCACCCCGCACATTCCTTTCACACTGTGTCTCCCCCTACCCCCCTCCCGGTGCTTGCCATTACAGACAGTAAACATGATGGGGCTATGGTCTCCTGCCTCGCCCCCCGCTCCCTGTTCCAGCACCCTTGCCCTGGGTACATACTCGACAGGCCATGCCGCTGTGGAGACGCTGCTATTTTTAGGCACGAGCAAATATTTGGAGCTAGTCTAAATATGTCGACACAAACTAGGAATCGCACCTCCCTGCTCAAATGTAGACATACCTGTATTCTCTGTGGATTAGGTGATGTGGGGGGCTTCAAACATGCTGAGCAGTTGGATACGCTTATACAATACCTGGAGTTCGGAACTGGTGGTGTATCCTAGATAAGACGTCCCACTAAGCAGAACAAGTGGTTCGTTTCTTTGGCAGGGAGGTGAGCTATCCAGTTACATCATGACTCCACCTGGAATGCAGCAGCTTTGCAATTGCCCTGTGCCTTGCAGAGTGAGCCAGTGAAAGGTGGGTGCAAACCACTGCCCTTCTGCATCAGGAGTGACTTCACACCCGGCCCACAGTGGCATAAATGGCCACACTGGGCAATGGGGACCCTGGGCACACATGTTCCGATGCTGGGTGTCTCTTTCCTGCCCCTGGAGCAAGACTGTGTAACTCAGCCAAAGTGATTTGATGGGGTATACAGCTCCACCCTCCCTGACACTGAAACTATTATTGATGGGAACTAACTACCCGCCCCTGGTCAAGCTCAACAGAGGCCAGCAGCTGAATGGACCGTAGAAATGGAACCGCCGCTCAGCCAGAGGTGGTCCATTGGGGTCAGGGTTGGAGCAGTTCTGCTGGAGTCAACAGATGAGGAAAGCTTGCCCTACCCCTGCCTCTGTTCTACCTGCTCAGTAATAACCAGAGGCCTTCGCTCTCTCAGGCTTCCCCCCTCCACCAGCACTGAATTCAAGAGGGAAAGATTGCCACAGCAGAAATTATATAGATTTAAAAAAACAAACAAACAAAAAAAAACAGGGGTTTAGCTGTGACAGGATGGGGGTAGCTGAGATTAGCTTTATAATAACTGTCCCTGTTGCTCTGGTGCCTGCCTGTTCCTGGAAACAAACACTTGTGTTTTCCTCCCAGGGCTGATTATGTGAAGGTCAGTTTTGCCCCTTACTCTCCAAACACATGCGGAGTCCAGCTGGGCTCTCCACCTGATTTCCTATGCATTGAACTTCACAACCCTGGAAGACTCTCTGACAAGAAGACATGAGGCTTTGGCCATTATTTTTCTTTCTCTCTCTCCCTTCTCCCCCTTCCAAAAGAGGATTATGGGTTGCACCTATTAATTCTAGTCCTGAAGCACTGAATGGAACCTTTCCTGCTTTCAGAGTGTTTTATAACCTGCTTCCTCCCAAATCCCCTCTCTGTCTGGAAGTGTGCGTGTGTGTCCTTCCTTGGCTCAAGGAGAAACTGTTGGCAACAGAGTGAGGGTAGCAAGCAGCACGATTCAGGCTCTTCGTGGCCGAGAAAACCCTCCCCCCCCCCGCCCCCCGTTAAATAACACTTAGTTCCTATATGTCACCCAGGGATCTCAAAGCACTTTAGAAATGCAGGTATTTGTTTGTATCTATGGTACAGATGGGCAGACCGAGCCACGGAGAAGTGAAAGTGCTTGCCTATGGTCACGCAGATTAAGTCAGTGGCAAAGCGAAGACTCCCAGGCTCTTGTATCAGCTGCTAGGCAATGCTCTCTCCTGGGTTCTGTGCTATTTTGAGAGAGACCGTGGCTCTGCATTGCCATTACAGTAACGCAGAGACCAGCAATTTAAGAGGAAGGAGGCCCTTATGGCCAAGACCCTGGGCTAGGCCTCAGAAACCTGGAATGCAATTCTTGGGTCTGCCATTGACTGCCAGCATGACCTTGTGCAAACTGCTTAATTTCTCCATGCCTCAGGTCCCTAGCTGTAGAACTGAGATGATCATATTCCCTTTGTCTGCTCTGTCAGCACTGTGCCATAGGGACTGTCTTACACGACAGCACCGTGCACATCTCAGCTCTGATCTAGTCCTACCACAATATGAATAACTAACTCTGAATACAGCTTCTGAGGGGAGAAGTATCTGTACTGGGCTCCTATGCCAACACTGAGCAAAGTCTGGCTACATCCCTGCAAAGTTAATTTGGCAGCATTGAAGCTCAACTAGAGGGACTTGCGTCCAATCCAGCAGCACATGAAAAACATAGGTCTGATTTTGTGTGCATACTGGTAACCAAATGCATCAAAGTTTCCATGTCCCAGGTTGCTCTGACCTCCCCTGTCACTTGTTCACTGCGTTGGTTTGCTTCTTCCATGTAGTCTTCTGTCTCAAAGCTGCCTGCAGGCGAAGCAAGCAGAGAGGTGCACTGAGCTTTGTAAATGTCAGCAGCATGCTTTATCTAGGCATGTCCATGTAAACTCTCCTGACCAAGTTGTTGACTGGATTCAGATGGGAGAGAGGTGAGAAGGGGATGCAGGTAATTAGCAATCCTATCGCTCCACTGCTATGGTTTCCTTTTTATCTCTGGCTCCTTCAAGGGGCTTGTCAAACAAGGCTGTGAAATGCAGTCCAGCTCCCACAGCTATTTCACTACTCCTGCCCCACCCCGGCAGATGGTTATTGTTCAGAGGTGCCTGTTATGGGGACCACGGCTCCCCCAGGGTGAAATGGAAGCCAGCAGAACCCTCTTTCTTCCCAAGCAGGTCCCTGCCAGGTCAACACCATGGACTTCCATGTGGCAACGTTAGAAAAAAATGAACTATGTTGGACTAATTAAGTGGAAAGTAAAGATCTTTTTGTGAATGTTTCCCCTGAGCAGAAATTGATACCTGGTCATTACACCATGACTGTTATTACTAATGAGGCTGAAACTGGGCAAAATATTTATACAGGATTAGGTGTTGTGAAAAGACCGGAGATAAAGGAAGCCCCTTCTATGCACTAGGGAATGAAGCACTGTTCAGAGGTGCGTTTGATAGAAGACACTGATCTCCAGGGCTGTCTGCAGTGCCGTAGAACAGCTACGGGCAAGGGCAGTGCCCCGGGGGGAGCATGTTCTGGGAGCCTGGATTCTACTCCTGGCTCTGTTAGTGTGTGATGGCTGCCATCTTCTCTGACAGGGACTGCCAAAGCTGAAAGCATGACTTGTGATAACATGGGCTAGAGAGCCAGGGCTCCTGAGAGCCTCTGGAGATTGGGCACAAACGGGGACCGGTAACACACATTGACTCGCGGGTTACATTCGCAACTGGCTATGTGACCATGGGCAAGTCACATAGGGCCAGACTTTCAGAAGAGTTCACCAAGCAGGCCCCTTGGTGACACTTAACGACAGGTTTTCAAAAGATCTCAGTCCCCACAGTGCTGAGCTGTCTCGAAAATCTGGCCCTTAATCCTTATGCACCTCAGTGTCCCCACTGGTAAAAAGGGGAACATCACACTTCCCTTCTTCCAAACAGGCACTGTCCTGTTGAATTCCTTCATGTCTGTAGAATGCTTTGATCTTCACAGCTGGGAGGCCGTAGAGAAGTGCAAAGTGGAACTACATTGTATAAAAGGCCTCTCTGACTGGAATGCCAGCTAGAGTCAGTGAGGAGGAGTCCAGTCTCCGTGACCCATTCATTCCTTCGCCTCTCAACCCCGAGAGGAGGGACAGTTAGTACCAGTTCTGATGCTGGTTTCTGTGATGGGATCAGTAGTCCCAGGATCTCACAGGCCACTGGGTCAGGAGTGACTTTTGGTTGTATAGTTTCTTGCCCCCTCTCCATATCTATTTGTAATCTGTGTCTGTATAGCGTGTACACACACACACACACTCTCTCTCTCTCTCTCTCTCTCTCTCTCCCCTCCTTTGTTGTTCCATTCATCTGCCTCTGTCAACCACTCTTTTTTCTGCTCCATCCTTCCTGTGATGTTGCCGCTCAATTTGGAGCTCGGCTTCTTGTCCTTTGCATTTTGTTCGCCCCTTGGCCCTGCCTTGTGCTGTTGCCTTCAGCCTTATCTAGTGTAATATTGATTTCTTTCTTTTTTAAACAGAGTGCACAGCGAAATCAATGATTGATGAGACAGAGCGAAGCAGCGGCATCCGAAGGACTGGGTTTGGAAGCCAACTGAATCAACATCCTAGAGCATAGCCGGTTGGGGAGCTAGGTAACAACCTGTGCAAAAATCTGCTGTTTCTGGTATAGCGCATGGAATGGAGAATCTGGTATGGGCAGACATAGATCAATTATTGTAGGGTCATGTGCAGAGTGGGGGAGAGGTAGGGATGAAGAGAGAAAGGGAGAAAATAAATAATATGAGACCACCTAGATTCATAGCGCTTAAGGCCAGAAGGGACCATTAGATCATCGACTCTGACCCCTGTATTACATTTCACCCTGTTACCCCTGTGTTTGACTAAAGCCTATCTTCCAGAAAGGCATCCAGTCTGAATATGGAGACTCCACCGTTCCATGGGCAGTTTGTTCCAGAAGGTAATCACCCTCTCTGTTAAAACATCTCTCTCTTCTTTCCAGTTGGAATCTGTTTGGCTTCAGCTTCCAGCCATTGGTGGTTCTTATGTCTTTCTCCACTAGATTAGAGATCCCTTTAGTATCCATGAAGGTACTGATGCACCATAATTAAGTCACGGCTCAGTCTCCTTTTATGATGAGCTCAACTGAGCTCTCTACATTTCTCACTTGTGTTACGATTTATTGGGTAGCACAGAGATGCTCTAATCAAGGATAAGGTCCCCATTGGGGTAGGTGCTATAGAAGGATAGACTTTAAAGGGCACTTAAGACCTCAAATCCCCATGAAAGTCAATGGCCGGTGGGCGCCTAACTCCCATTTGTACTTTTTTAATGAAAATATAGTGCCTATGAGGCAAACCCACTGCTGGGCCAGCGCCGCTCACTTGCGACAGCGCCTCAGTGGAGCTTGCAGTGATGCAGCTCTCAGGCAGCCTGCAGCAACTCTGCTGCACTGACTCGTTGCTCAAGCAAAGCCTGCAGTGGTCCACCTCTCGGGCATGCTGCAGCGGCCTGTCCAGGGGCAGGGGCTGGGTCAGATGCCCCCAGGCACAGGGATTTCACTCTCGCCGCCAGAGCCGCAAGTTAGTCTGTGCAGCGGCACTGCTCAGCTGGGAAACCTCCAGCTCCCTCGTGGTGTTGCAGACTCCCTAGTTTTCCAGCCTGCCCTTGATCCTGTCCCTGTCCCTGCCTGAACCTTGTCCCAGAGTGCTTCAGCGTGTCCTACTCTGACCCTGCTCCAGCCCTGCACCCACCTCCTGATGCCCAGACCTTTAGAATGACTCCAACCTGGCTTCAACCTTCAGCCTCTGTCCAGACTCTGACTATGATCCTGGTTTGGCTTGTCTACAGACTCTGTTCCAGGTTCTGACTCACGGCCTGTCCCTGGATCCTGGTTTCAGTGCTGCTTTCAGCCTGGTGCTGACTCTGCGTTCAGCATCAAACCTTGTTACCTGTTCTTGACCACTGCTCCAGCCACCAGGCCTGACTGCCTAGAACCCAGAGCCTGACAGTTCCTGCCCCAAAGAACTTACAGTCTAAGAGAGGAGCAGAACCTAGATCTCCTAAATGGTAAGCCAAGAGCCGACCAACTCCACTACATGATAGAGAGGAAGGATTTCCTAGTGATTTCCTTGGGAGACCTGGGTTCAAGTCCCTGTTTTAATACAGACTTCCCCTGTGGCCTTGAGAAAGTCACTTAAACTGAGAGCCTGAAAGGTATTTAAGCTCGACTTACATCAATAGAAGATACCCTCAATACCTTTAGAACATAAGAACAGCCAGACTGGGTCAGACCAAAGCTCCATCTAGCCCAGTATCCTGTCTTCCAACGGTGGCCAATGCCAGGTGCTTCAGAGGGAATGAACAGAACAGGGAATCATCAAGTGAGCCACCACCCATTCCCAGCTTCTGGCAAACAGAGGCTAGGGACACCATCCCTGTCCAGGTGACGAGACAGCAAGTGTGAAAAATCGGGACACTTTTTTTTTTTTCGGTGGTGGTGGTGGTGGTGGGAATAGTTGCGTATATAAGACAAAGCCCCTTTTTTC
The DNA here is from genome assembly GCF_965152275.1 of Natator depressus. Taxonomy (NCBI): domain Eukaryota; kingdom Metazoa; phylum Chordata; order Testudines; family Cheloniidae; genus Natator; species Natator depressus. Next base: position 4,776,907 of record NC_134259.1, read on the forward strand.
AGGATGGTCCCAATAATATTGAGACATCTGGTCACCCTAAATACCTTTGAGGATCTATGCCTCAAATTTCCCCATCTGTAAAATGCAGATAATAGTACAGCCCTACCTCATCAGCGGTTCTCGGGATAAATATAGTGTTGTGAGCCTGGGTGAAACCTCCTTCAAACTGATGTGTGGACAGGCCCATCACTTAAAATAGTTGTAAGAAACACATAAGGGCCCACACCTTAAAAAAAAAAGCCTAATAGAATCTGCCCAGACACTAGCACCACTCAGATGGTGGGTTTCACTGGGATTTTGTGATCCTGGGTGTGTGAGAGAGACACACACAGAAAGAAAGCCAAGCAGGAGCCTGTGAGCACATTGTGTGTGACCCTGGGGAAAGCTAGAGAGAGTGAGCTCTTGGGTCTGGTGTTGGCTAAAGAGGCTTGGGGGCTAAGAAACTGCTCCTTTTATTTTTGGCTCCTCCTGTGTTCGGAGGAGCAGGACTTTGATACAACGTTTTTTATTTACAAGGACTGTACAAAGAAAATACCAGACTCTTATCAATTTCTATTCCAGACCATAACATCCCTAAGGCTCTGAAATTTGACCAGCCGCTCAGGTCAAAACGGGGCAACGATATTAAAGTGTGTCAGATGCTCAGATCCTGTGGTGACCATGGGCAGGTAAGTACCTTAAATGGATAGAACAAGCAGACAGAACCTAAAGCTGCACCGTCTGTGGTTTTGATTGGTCTTTTCTATGTTTTGAAGGAGTTTTGATATGGTTCTGCACTGATTAAAATGTAGAGTGCTTGTTGGGCTTTCGCACACAGGGAGCTATATAAATCCCATCATGATTGATTGATTTTTCCATTGCCTAACTTTTACATCCCCAGTTCTGGAGCTTGACAATGGTGAACACAGGCCGTGCAGTGAAGCTTTTATGGAGCATTTTACTCCTTGCACTGGAGCATAAAAGTGAGTGAAATAAGAGAGAGGAGGCACGGGAGATTAAAAAGCAGACCCTGCACAAGAGGCACTCTGTGTGTGTGTGTGAGAGAGCGAGATTGATACAACAAGGATTTATTCACACTTGCAGGCAAGCTGGGGTGAGCAGAAACTGTCTGAGGACAACATTCCGATGACTGTGATTGCAGCTGAGCCACGTTCCATAAAAGCTGCGCTTCTCTGGAAAGTTTCTTGGGCTCTGGTCCTGATGCTGTGGGATTCAGGTGAGGTCAATCTGGGGGAAATGTGGAGCCTGGAAGCTAGATCTCCTCCATGCTATCATGGCACCCGTGGGAAAGTCTTGAGCCATCCTAATTTAAGATGCCCTAGTAGCAGGGGGTTGGGGATGGTGAAGCAACATGGCTCAGAATGTTAATAGGCTACAGACCCTTTCGTTTAATCTCTGAGCCACCTGCTTGAAACCACCCGGCCAGCTATCTGGCTGACTACCTCTGGTGTTCAATAGCCCCCATCCCCAGAGTGTCTAAGTACACTTGTAAGCAATGATCAAATCCGCCTAGGGCCAGTTAGTAGCCAATGGAAAATAAAGTGGTAGTTGCAGTTATGGGCTTCTATAGGATATACAACAGCAATTTTCATTAGGGAGCAGATTCTGGGAGAAAGAGAGGGGACTTAAACAGGAATCTGCCACCTCAGAGGTAAGAAGTCCTTATTCCAAATCTTCCTTAACAGGTAGAGGCAGGCTTTGAAGCAGAAGCTCCAAGGATCTCCCACCTCTTCGGCAAGCATCCAAACCGCTGGACTACAGAGTGATCCTAAGTGGCGTGGGCTGCCCCAGTTAATAAAGTGGAACAGCTCCAACAGGAAAGGAAGCTTTCTGTTTCAATGAAACCCCTTTGCTGGCAGAGAGAGGAATTGAACCAAGTTCTTCTCCAACACTCCAGGTGAGTGCTGTAACCACTGCCCTGTAGAGGGTTTTTCACACCTGTGTCTTGCTTTGGCCCAATTAATAGTTAGTTAAAGTGGAACAGCTTCAAGAGGCAAGGCTGAGGGTGCTCCCTCTTCAAATCCCTTTGCCTGATTAGGGCATTAAACCAAGGTTTTCATGCTCTCAGCTGAGCACCCTCACCACAGTGCTATAAAGGGCTTCTCCTGCTTGTGTTGTGCTTTGCCCCAATTACTAGTTAAAGTGGAATAGCTTCAACCAGAGAAACCCACATCAGAATACCCCTTACTTCTGTTGTTAGGCAGTAGCACCTCCCTCAAGACAGCAGTTCCATACTAAAATCCCTTTTTCCCAGGAGGCAGTGAAGATAATTAAACCAGCATCTACCACATCCCTGGGCTATAGATTGGGAGGGAGAGCTGTTCCTCTTCTCATCACACAGAGAGAAGTCTCTCCTGTCTTCTAGGTGGGTGTCTCAGCCTCCCTGATGTTTAGCTCAATGGTTGTCTGTCTCCCCACAACTGCCTTGTGTGGAGTGAGGCAGCCACTGAGCATACCTCCCAGAGCAAGTCCCTTAGGGAAGACATGCAGGTTTGGGGCCTAGGTGAGAGTAGTTCACATGTGCAGAGGCATCTGATGCCAGGTGCCTCCAGGGTTGGGCAGGGGCTAAGGAGCAGTTTTTGTGGAGTGCAGTGGTGCCTAACCCTGGGACTTAGGCCCACACAACCAGAGCCACAAAGGGATGTAGGTGCCTGGGGTGCAGACAGCATGCCCGTCCTTAGCTCCCTGAAATTGTGTTGTGCAGCTGTGACATGTACTGAGCACAGTCATTGCAGGTCACAGCCCAGCTCAGAACTGCATCAACATTGTTTGTTTGTATCCCCGGTGCTGCTGGAGTTCCCTGGGTGGTCTGTAAATGTAATGTAAAAACACATCAGAGGAAAGGGGCTCCATTCACCCAGTGAGCCCAAAATTTTACCCCAGATGCAATTCTGAGTCTTCAATCTGGCATACCTGTTCTCAGGCCAGTCTGGCTCTACATTATAGAGCACTTTAAAGTTCATAGAGTGAGGCTGGCTTGGAAATTTGTGTGCTCAGAGAAGGCTTTGGGGTCAAGGATCTCTATTTAATTTTAGAGAACATTGAAAGTTTACTTCTAAATGCTAGTGCAGCCTTTGTGTGTCTTGGAGCAAGACATGGGATGCCAACAGCCCCACATTGTAGAACCAACGTGAACGTTTATTCATACTGGGACTAGTGGGTTTTGGGCAGCTCAGGAGATGGCTAGTGAGATGCATTCTGAGTGAATATGCTCACTTTCCCCCCTAGCTTTGTGATTATTTTTTTTTCCCCCAGCCCAAGGGAAAAAGGGTGAAAAATCAGCTGTGGTAGGTCATCAGTAATAACAGGTTACTAAGCCTGCTCCAATTACCTACATTGTGAGCAGTTTTAAGGGCAAAGAGCAGAAACACTCAGATATGGTCACACATCAAAGATGATATGACAGTCCTGGAGGTAGCTACATCTCTGCCTGGTGATGGCTTAATAACTTAGGACCATTACTTTGGACAGAGTTGACCTAACCAGAACGATAATGAATTAGGACAAATAGAGTTTGATTATAGAAGTCTAAATTACCTTTTGAAATTTAAGATTGTAACTCGTTTGGTTGCCTGAACCTTGTAAATTAACTCTAATTTCCTTTTCCTATTTGAAGATTTATTAAATAGTTTACTATAGGATTGGCTCCCAGCATTGTCTTTGGTGTGAGACCTAAAGCACAATAGGTCTGGGCTAAGTGACTGGTCCTTTGAGACTCAGAGTACCCACAGGAACCATCTGTGACTTCATGTTAAGGCTGTTATGATGCCTGAGGGGAGTTTATGCTTGATAATGGGTTGGTTGTGAGTTCTACACTGAGGAAACAGGGCACAAACCCCACAGCAGTGAAATCTAACTCTTTGCCCTGAGGGCTGTACTCTTGTCAATGCAGGCAGCATTATAACGGACTAGTTTTGTGAGTAAACATAGCTCTAAGCATTAGACATTCAGTAGCTCATAGTTATACCCATGTACTCGTATGAACAAAGGTATATGTAGGAGTTATATATAAGACATTCTACTGTCATTACTGTTAGAGAAGTTGTTTCCATGTACTGCGATTGGATAAAGGAATTTATACTTGTACCAGGTGCACTTTATGTCTGTGGCCAAGCCGATAATATCAAAAATAGTTGTTTTATAATTAGGGGGTAGAGGTTTTATCTGTGTAACTTCATAAAAATAGCACAGAAACATTTTCCAGATTAGTCCATTCGACAAATATTTTGATGTATTACATGGTACAAATACTTATTCTGTTACATGGATTACAGACTTGCTTTAACCAAAACAAAAAAGCGGGAAATATTTAGCCTCAGATGACCTCTTTGCATTATCAATTGTATTTTGAAGTTTTCTGCCAATTTGGTCACAAATAAATATGTTTCTTATGGCCTTTGTTGTTTTTTTCAGATTGGATGCTCAAATATTTTAACATTGCATGATATAGAAACAGACACCACTTCCAACATGTACACCCACCCGCCTAACATGTGATAGTAATGAATTTTGTCTAGCTGATGGGTTGCCCCAAAATGGATCTGGGCTAGTAGTTTAGTTTAATCTGTAAGTGTGTCCAAGTGCATGCACAGGGGCACTCAGGTCTTTGTGTGGGTGTTCATGTCTGCGTTTGTGTGTGTTCCCTTTAAGAAAAAATAAAAAACAAACTTTGCCTTGCTGTAGCACCTTCCACCAGAGGATCTCCAAGCACAAACATTAATTACTTAAGGCTCAGAACACCCATGTGTGTGGTAGAGGCAAACACTTATCCCCATTTTACAGACAGAGAAATTGAGGCACAAAGAAAAGTGACTTGCCCAAATCAATACCTGGTACCTGGAAGTTAGGACTCCTGTTCTCAATATACCACATGGGATCTCAAGCCTGGATTAGAACCTCCTTGGGCCTACAGGTGATCCATTTCCTCAACCACCTATCTGAGCAGAGGGAAGAAGATTAAAATATTCTCAATTGATAAGCATTTGTAATTATTTCTGTTGTGTTTTCATTGAGCATGTAGATATTAGGCCTGACCCAATTCTGTAGCTATATTAAATAACCAGCTCCTGGCCTGCAGCCCTCCCTGCAGCTCCATTCCATGGATCCTTTCAATCCTGAGCAGTAGCACCCCTTACTATTTCAGTCTTGGGACCTTCCCCCCCAGACACCCACATACAACCAGAAGCACCATTTCTATTCCAGTCCTGGACCAATACACAACTCTGCCAATGCACTCCTGAACACACATTGTCCACTGGAATAAATAAAGATGGATGTTCAATTTACTTTTTAGTTCTCAACTTCTAGGCCGCCAACCTAATAGTCAAAAGCTTTGGTCTCATTTCCAATTTAAATAGGTAAGCCATAATATTGATGGTTTGCAACAGATACATGATAAATTGAACTCCTCCATCAGCTAGCAGAACCTCTTTTAAACAGGGAACGTAGTACAGTGATAAATTCCCACAGACAGGATTGCTATGCAATAGCATAATATATCTTCTATTCCATCTTTTATACATTATGTTTAGTCCTGCATTTCAGTGGAGATATTTATGGACTGGGAGATTTCCTTTGAAGAAGAATCAGCCCCAGCGTGCGTCTCTCTAACAGTTTCATGGCCTTGAAATCCATAGACCATTCCTTTAAAGAACCCAAGCCTACCTTCTGAATGGAGCAGCTGCTGTTATTGGAGGGCGTGGGGTGTGGCTGAAGAGTTCAAATGGTCCCTCATGACATAGCACAACAAGTCTCCAGAAGCTCAGCAGAACAGAACAGAGAGTTGCCTGGTGCAGACACGAGCCAGCTGAGGGAGGGATGCAAAGTTAAGAACTCAAGAATTCATTTATTTAACACAAGGTTACCTTGCACTAGTGTGAAGACCACCACATGCACAGAGATCTGGTCCAGTCACAAACTCCCCATGTGACCTCAGGCAAGTCATGTCGTTCCATGCCTCTGTTTTCCCACCTGCCAAATGGGGAGAGTAATAATCTTGTTGGCAGGGGAGTACTAAAAACAAATTCCTGCCGCTCGCACAGACATAATACAGACGCATTTTACCCTGAAGGCAAAAGCACCGAGGAAACACTCTTTCAATAGGTAAACAAGAAGAGGAACTCTCCCGAATCATAATCTTCTTTCATGTGCATCTGCCTCAAGGCATCTCATTGGTAAAATTAAAGCAATACAATTAAACCATAGCTGGCTCCCAGGTGCCCTGCACAACGTGAAGGAAGAATGTTACCTGTGCATGCAACTGGCTTGATACTTAAAAACAGTTAGGCCCATTCCCACTTAGCTTTTTAATTTAAATTTCCTTCCACATTCTGGTCTGTGACCAAAAGTTGTTCCCATCTGCTGCTACTCTCAGCTCAATTCCTACTAAACATGCAAAAAGAAAAGGGGTACTTGTGGCACCTTGGTTAGTCTCTAATTTATTTGACTATAAGCTTTCGTGAGCTACAGCTCACTTCATCGGACGCTGTAGCTCACGAAAGCTTATGCTCAAATAAATTGGTTAGGCTCTAAGGTGCCGCAAGTACTCCTTTTCTTTTTGCGAATACAGACTAACACGGCTGCTACTCTGAAACCTTACTAAACATGCAGCATCCTAAAATCATCACAAATGCAGGTTAGGAATACAGTGATGGTGATTAATCACTGGAACAGCTTACCTAGGGAGGTGTTAGATTCTCCACCTCTCAAAGTCTTTACATCAAGGTTGTGTGCACCTTTCTAAAAGAAATGCTGTAACACAGACAGAAGTTATGGGCTCAATGCAGGAATGACCAGAATTGAGCCCATAACTTGGAATGGAATTCTCTGGCCTGCATTAAGTGGGTCAGACTTGATGATCAGCAGAGCTAAGGAAAATTGAAATTTCCATCTCATGGAAAATTCTGATCTCAACATTTGCTTTCATCTCCAAAAATTGAAATATCAACATTTTTTGCAGAATAAGAAGTTAAAAAAAATTCTGTTTAGAAGTGACAAAAATGTTTCATTTCAGCATTTTCAATCAAAAGGAAATATTTTGTTTCACGTCAGTTCAACTTTAAATGGTATTTCCCTGAGGTGTTGCCTCATGGGGATTGTAGTTTGGATTTCTGATACTCCTATTCTCCTCCATGGCCCAGACTCCATCTCCCATGATGCATCTACATCTACGTAACTCCCACAATGCAAATAATGTATTTTCAACACTTGTCATTTTATTTTTGTATATTGTGTTGTTGTTCGGGTGGGGGTTGATTTAAAAGGTGGAACTGATTTTGGGAGAAGGGGTAATCTTGTATTTTTTAAACTGTGTGATTTTATTGAGCTATGCTGACTTTAAATCATGTATTTATCTAATTATGCCTTATGCCCCAGGGCTAAGATACTCAATTAATTAATTTGATTTGACTCCCACAATGTATGACACCAAATGCTCAGACGACATACTGCATTGCATCATGGAAAATGTAGTCTGGCCAAGCAAAAATAACCACAGCGATGCTCTACCAATCATTGCCGCTGTCAAGAATTGGTTGTCCACATGGTTTTATTGCTGATTAGGCAAATTCTCTCTTCCTACTGTAACATCAGGCCAATTATGTCTTTGTCCCCCTCTAGTGGCTGTACCATATAAAGACATTTATGAGCCCAGTGCTGAGGCTGCTCCTTGAGTTCAAGCTGTAGAGGCCCCTGGTATAAGACCCAGAGGTCTTGTGTCTGATCCCTGCATAAGAACCCCTCCAGGTTGTCACCACGTGACATAATGATTGACGTTTTCTGGCATTCCAACCAGCAATTCAATAGTTTCCAGTCATGAATCAGAACTGCACGGCCAGAATGCCAGCACTGAGAAGAGATGTTATCAAGGAGGGGGAGGGAGGGAGGGAAGAAGGGAAGGCACCACACCCCGATTTCAGCAGTTAGCATCAATAGTGTCGGACTGACCACAAGACAATATGGTGGCTGTTATCACCACGTACAACCAAGCTCCATTGTGTGAGGGGATGTACAACTAGGAAGCAAAGGACAGTCCTCACCCCCAAGCAGTTGATAAAGTCTGCACACTGGTGTAAATCAGGAGCAACTCTATGGAAGTCACAAAACTTACAGAGGTGTAAGTGAGATCAGAATCAGGCCCCAGCCCTCCAGAACTAAGCAAAGGGAACTGCCAAAAGAATCATTTGATTCTTGGGTTCTCTGCAAGGCGGCGCATTAGGAATGAATTCAGCAGCTGCTGTTTCCTAACTTTGCAAAGAAACTGTTGCATATTTATTTCCAGGTAAAAGGAAAGTGATCGAAGAGCAGGAGAATGCTCACTTGCAAAAGCAGGAGTGCTAATACTTTGTACTTCTCTTCTGTTGCACCTTGCACTACTAGAGGAAATCAAACAAAGAGGAGAAGCATCACAACCTGTGCAAGCATCATTCTCCCTGTTTAACGGAGGGGGAAAACTGAGACATGGAGGATCAATCAAAATTACGCAGCAGGACACCTGAAAAGCCAGGGAGGGAAGCCAAGAGTCCTGACTCCCAGTTGCTGGCAGTAACCACAAGACTAAGAGCCTAGTTTTCTCTTGATTTCATATGCAAGTCCCTGCTTGGCCCTCTCTAAACTTTTCTTTAATCAATCACTGGCCTTGATTCTTATTTTTTCTTCATCAGAAACTTTTGAAAGTGACATCCACAAGTAAAAGGGAGAAAGAGCCATGTCCTCGAGGAGACCTTCCGGTATATTATATCTATGCACATGCAGCAGGGAAGGGGGAAGAGACTCGTACATCTTGGCTTGCCAGGGCTCCCTCAGCAGTCACCAAATAAATCAAAGCGCAGTCAGAGCTGCGCAGGCAGACAGGAATGAGAAAGTTAGAGGAAGGCAGAGAGCTTTGGAGAACGTATCCCTGACTTCTGGAGAGGGTTTTATCTCATTAAAACAAATGAACAGATGCCTATTGCCTGCGTCGACAGGGGAACTGCGATTCCTGATTACACTTTATAAACCCCAAGCTGTTTACTGCCTCGGCAGATAAGTTTAGCCTTTAAGAGGAGGAGACACAGTCTGGGGTTTATACATTTAATGGACTTTTTTGTGTGCGTGTGCGATAACACATCTCACTGAAAATTGATTCGGAGACCAGCCCAAACCAAACTCTGCATGCAACTGCCATCTCTGGGTAGCTGAAAAGGGGGAACTCTCACTCTGCCCAGAGCCCTGCTTGTAACAAGCCAGGGCTCTCAGAAGCTGCAAGGCAGAGGGGTCTAGCTGGGGAAGAGGAGCTCATGCTGGTTACTCAGGGTCATGTGAGGGATTTTGCTCCTGCTCAGCATCCTCCTGAAGGCAGTGGGAAGAAGCTATAGCACGGCTCAAGCCATGATCTTCTCTCATGCAGATGACAGAAAGCTAGGGGGGGTTGCCAGCGCTTCAGAGGATAGCGCTAAAATTCAGTGGGATCTTGATAAGTTGGAGGACTGGGCTATAGACAACAAAATGAAATTCAACAAAGACAAATGTCAGGTGCACCACTTAGGGAAGAAAAACCAAAGACAAATACAGACTGGGGGAAAACTGGCTGGGCAGCAGAACATCTGGGAGTTGTGGTGAACCTCAACATGAGTCAGCAATGTGATGATGTTGCAAAAAAATAAATAAATAAATTTTTTTAAATGCAATCTAAAATAGCATTTGCTTAACAGAGGCATTGCATGCAAGTCACGGGACGTGACAGTAACTGCTCTACTCGGCACTTTGACCTCAGCTGGAGTACTGTGTCCAATTTTGATCACTAATGCATAGAAAGGATGTAAAGAACTGGAAAGGATCCAAATGCAAGCCATATGAGCAAAGGCTGAAGGAACTGGGTATGTTTTGTCTGGGAAAGAGGAGATTAAGGTGGGCTATGATAGTGGTCTTCAGCTACTCGAAAGATGGAGAAAAGTTGTTCTCTCTGGCCACAGAGGGCAGGACAAGGGGTTCAAACTACAGCACAGCAGATTTAGATTAAATCTTAGGGAAAATGTCCTCCCTAGGGAGGTTATGGAAGCTCCTTCAGTGGAGGTTTTCAAAAGGAGCTGGATAGCGCTGTGTCTTGGATGGTTTAGATACAAGAAATCCTGCATCTTGGCATCCTTGGGGTCCCTCCTAACCCTATGGTTTTATGATTCTAAGGGAGTCTGAGCTACCGGCAGGATCAGAGAGTTTGTGTCAATGAGGCACTGGAGGGCAGATGGCCACTATGTTTCTCTCATTCCTTCAAAGCTCTGTAGCATCACAGCAGAGCAAAGAGGTATTTAGAGGGTGCCTGTACCATTACCCACAATGCTCTCTGCTGTGATGCCAAGGCACCTTAAATGAGCAGACAGGCTCCCATGCCAAGTTACTCTGAACTATCCAACCCACTGGGGTCTGCAGTGCTGGGATGGAGGTTATCTATCTGTCATTATTATTCGTACAGAGCCCCTCAGCTGAGATCAGGGCCCCATGATGCTAGGCACTGTTCATAAACAAAATGAAAGAGAGTCTCTGCTCCAAAGAGCTCACTATCCAATAGACAACAGAACTGGTGGGAGGGGAAATGACTTACTTGAGATCACACAGCAAATTCATGGTAGAGCTGGGAGTAGAATCTAAGTGTCTTGACTTTCCTGCTTGGGCCCTGTCCGGTTGAGCACACCACCTGGAAACCCCCCTAGTGCCTAGGAAACCAGATCAAGGATCAGAGCCCCATGGGTGGTAGGTACCATCCAATCCAATCACATTCACAGAGGCTTTCTAGCATGACAAGCTACACAAGTGTTGGCAAAGAAAAAGCCGGGCCCCTCACGTATCTGTCCGAGGCAGTTATGTCCCACGCAGCATAGGGCACTGTTTACAGCCAAGTAACAAAGACGGCAGTCTATGCCATTGACAGTTTATGGTCTATAGGTCAGACAGGACAGAGAAGATATAATGTGGGGGCGGGGGGAGGTTGGGAAGATGAAGTTATAATACAACAAAACAGGTTAGCAGAAAAACCATTATCATTCTGGAGTCTTAAATATTCACCAATTCTATTAGAGAGAGGCGTGCCTGTTTCTAGAGCAACTAAATGTTCTGGTTAACCCCTGGGACAGGGGGAAAATTTAAGTTTTCAGGAGTCACTCACCTCACTCATTTGTCTGTTTATCCCCCTACATAACCCTCTGCAAACCCCATCTATCTGTAGATCTGTATGGTGATTAATCTAGCCAGCCAGCCAGCTACTACGGTGCCCATCACCGTATCCAAGTGCTGGCTCTCTCATGAGATTTCCCTTGTGTCTACGATGAGGGGGGCCAGAAATACTGCTGGAAAAACCTTCCCTAAGGTCTTTCTGCATGTTGACCCCTCTCTGCAAACCAGAAGTTGGAGGTTGAGTGGGAGGGGGTGGGGAGAGGAGAATAGAAGTAAACAAATATTTGGGGATCTCTTAAAGGTTCTAGAGGCTTCTTATTTTTTCCACAACCCATTTGCCCACCCCTAGCCATTCCCCCATGCCGTTTCATTTGGTAAAAAGCCACTTTCAGGCATATTTCTCCACAGCCAGTTATTACAGATGCACACTACACTCCACTTCATCAATGTGAGAGATTCTGCTTAAAACCCAGTGATTCTGATCTGGAGCCCGACAACGTGGTAATTTATATTCTGTGCCGCATAACCAAAGAGCTTGTTATGCAAACACAGGCCACTGATTTGACAAATCTCCTGGAAACAGAATTAATGTCTGTATTCTGAAAAAAAAGAATGTAATTTATTTTAATATTTTAGAGAGGAAATATCATATCTGTCTATAAATACGTCTAACTAGAAAAACACCCCCCCTCCTATCTATTGACTTCCAAAGGCCTGTGCTGATTTACCAAGGCTAAGGGAGTGACTCTAGATAGATAGATATTTAACTGGTGTAAACTGCCATAGTTCCAGGGATGTCAAAGGAGCTATGTTGATTTACACCAGCTAAGGATCTGGCCCACTATATAAAACCATCCCAGGAGGTATCTCTATATTCAATAGTAAGATGTTACAATGGATATGAGCCCACACACACCTTACTGTCAGTGGCATCTTTCATTGTTTGTTTATGGTCTGTGATTTTATTAGCATAATAGTAATGTCCTTTTGCTAACTATGTTTTACTGAGGATTCTGAGGAGGGATGTGCACTCTGCGTAATTGAGGTTTGGATGGAATTGGATGGAATTAAGAGTTTCACTCAGATTCATGTGTGAGAGATTTCTTAATTTGATTTGAGGCAGGGAGAGTGTTCTCTCTTGAATCTCCTCCCTCCCCCCATATGTACACATCCATCCATCCATCCATCTCAGGTTTCCATGACACAAATCTCCATGTGATTTAAGTGCTGGTGTTTATGGAAGAGGGAGTGTAGCAGGCAAGAAGGCAGGGGGAGTGGGGTGTTGAAAGATGCCTCTTGATGGGGAAGTCTAAACAAGCTAATAGGGAGGATGGCGCTGCAGGGTGGAGGGGAAAAGAGAAAAGCATATCTCCAGGGAAAAGGGAACAGAGAAGATGAATGGTCCAGTGGCTGGGGCACTTGTCTGGGACTTCGGAGAACTAGATCCAATTCCCTGCTTTGCCAGAGACAAGTTCTGTGACTTAATCCCTCTATACCCCAGTTCTCCACCTGTAAAAGGAGGGAAATAGCATTGCCTCCTAGGGGTACTATAAAGAAATGCACTAAAGACAGTGAGGTGTTCTGATGGTCTGATACTGGGGGGCCATGTAAGTGCCTCAGCTTGGTAAATTTGGAGCCTTCCATGTGATCTGCCTTTCACTGGGGGACTCTGTGGTGAGGTATTCACGGTGCGCTGGGAAGGAAGTGAAAAGATGACTGACTGAGCTCTCAATTTGAGAGACACACTGGGCTTGAACCAATGTGCATTAAATCACTGGAAGCATCTGCATTGACTTGAATGGGTATTGGATAGAGAGTAATTCATTTCCGCCTGTCCACCCTACAGAAAGTGTCCTGCCCTACAAGGTGAATTCCATTGAGTTCCTGAATAAAACACGCTTTTTCTCCTTCAAGACAGGGGACTTTTAACTTTCGCTGAGGTGTCAGGCAGAGCTTTTATGGTAACTCCTCCCTTTTTTTCAGGCCATTATTCGATGCTGAGTATCCCACCCATCTGACAGTTCCTTATTCTCACTTGCGAGTTGCTGTGTTTCCCAGAGCATTACTAGATTCCCCCCACTCCCCGCCACCAACTACAGCAATATTTCTGTCCTTTTAATGCCTCTGCAGCATCAAGGCCATTCATATTCCACATTATTTGCTCTGGAGGCTGCAAGACCCTTTTGTCTCTATGAGTAGTTTATGGATCACTAACCCTGAGCCAAACCTCTGAGCCAAAGGTCCTTACTCACGCAAAACTCCCTGTTAAGTCAAGGGGACTTTTGACACTCTACAAGCTGCAAGATGAAGCTCTCTATATACCAGTATATCCTATATCACAGGAGGGGATGGCGGGTCAGGTATTTGCCTGGCATTTTGAAGACATGGATTCCATTCCTCTCTCTGCCACAGGCTCACGGTGTGACCTTGGGCAAGTCATGTGGATCTCTCTGTGCTTCAGTTCCCAGTTGGTAAAACGGGGTTGCCAATTCTTCTATTTAAATTTTAAGGGTGTTGGGGCTGAAGCTGTCTCGTAGGGCGGGATGCACAGAAGGAGTAAGACGCTGTGATGTTGAGTGTTACAGCAGCTAACTCTTAGGCACTTAGAAAATCATTGCAATCCACAAAGTCTGAGGCTCCCTGCACAAGGAATGGAGAGAAAGAGGCACCTTAGGCAGCGAACCACAAAAGCCAGCATGCTAGGCAAGGAGCTGCCACCTAAGCTAGCCAATGGGAGATGCCAACAAGAGGAGCGTGTCCTATTCCTCACCCCTCTCACTGAGATGGCACCTGCGTCAAAGCTGCAGGAGGCACCTATTGCTGCTTGGGGTTCTCAGCTGTGAGCCTTCTCCTAGAATTAAAATAATTGAAGGAGGGGGGGCAAGGGAGCGTGGGGTTTCCCACCTCTCAGGGGGGTGCCCTAACCACTGAACTACGGAGTCATTCTGTCACACTCTCCTGCTCTGGCCCAGTGAGCATTTCATTATTTATCCACATAGAAACAGTCATTTGACAGCAGTTTTGTACATCACAAAGGTCCTCAAACCATGGCACCTAAATCATGAACTTCGACACCCAACTCATTTTGTGCATCCAACCATTACTGCCCAGCGTGATGGGATTTGTGGGTGTGCCTGTATATCATAAAAAAATTAATAAATACCATGTGGTCTACGATAAAAATGGCCCAACTGATCACTCCAGAACATAAGAACGGCCATATTGGGTCAGAGCAAAAGTCCATCTAGCCCAGTATCCTGTCTTCAAACAGTGGCCAATGCCAGGTGCCCCAGAGGGAATGAGGAGAACAGGTAATAACCAAGTGATCCATCCCCTGTCACCCATTCTCAGCTTCTGGCAAACAGAGGCTAGGGATACCATCCCTGTCCATTCTTGCTAATAGCCATTGATGGACCTATCCTCCATGAAAGCACTGGACAAGTTCAGAGTTAGCTGCTGGGAAACTGCTTTTAACTAAACCACTCTGTAAGATAACCTTCTGACAGTCCAGTGTAGTGTATTCTCACTATTCGTATTACAGTCGCAACATGAGGCCCCGACCAAGATCAGGGCCCCATGGTTTTGCATGTTGCTTGTACCACAGAAAGACTGTCCCTGCCCTGAAAGAGATTACAATCTAAAGCAACAGGATAGACTAAGGGAGGTTTATTAACCACCTTTTATAGATGGGGAATTGAGACCCAGAGAGACTTAGAGACAAATATTTAAAGAGGTATATGGGAGCTTAATTCCCACCCATTTCAAAAACCAGCCTTTACAAATGTGGCCCGAAGTGACTTGTCCAGGGTCTGACAGGGACTCTGGGGCAGAGCTGGGGATTAAGTGCAGTTGTCCTGTGTCCAAGTCCAGGGCTTTTACCACATGGCCATTCTTCTGATCCAAGCAGGCACATTGGCTAGTGTACTGGCTCATCACCTGTGGCCATGCCAAAGTGATTCCCCTGAACTAACTGGTTCCCATCTGCAGCTGCGTTTCTGAAGTTCCCAGCTGTGCTGAGAGGCCAGCACAAGACCAAGTTTTGAGGCCTCGGGAGTGGTGCATAAACCTCGCGTTGGCTCTCTGTGCAGGGGAGAATCTCACACTTTACACAGACATCCCCTGATTTGCGAGGGCACAGGAAGCTCACCGTCAAGAATCAGTGTTTGATGGGCCTTGTTTTCAGCAAAGCCTGCTCATGTAATGGCTGCTGTCTTGGCCGACACATCAGAGACTGAACTGCAGAGGAAAAGTATGAGCTGCTACAGCTTGAGCAAAAGACGTGTTCCTAGCTAGAGCTGTAACTGCTAATATTCTCCGTGGCTCAGGCAGTGGGTTGCAAGGATCTCCCTCAACTCTTCCCTATTATCTCATTCTCATTCTGAATGCTGCACCTCATCTTCTCTCACTCCCCCTTCTTCACCCCCAGCCATGTACAGCTAATAGCCTCACACAAATGCTCATTAGGTGACTACACCAGTCCCCAAATCCTCCACTGACGCCTTCTTTCCATATTCTCCAAGCGAGAAGATTGGCAGTGACCTTTAAATGTCATTTCCAAATGCCAGCCTGAGCTAACTGGCTAAAAAGCGCAGCATTTACGCTAGATTATGGGGAGAGATGGGGCCTGAACCACTCACCTTCCTGATGGGGAGTGAAAGGAAGGACAGAGGACAATGCAGAAAGGCAAAGGGTCTCATGCCAGCAGACAGCTAGGAGGCTGGAGGAGGTTATTACAGCAATACAGCTCAACTCTCTTGATGGCTTGTGTCTCCTCTAACCAGGGCGCTCTCAAATACTTCTCCCGAGGGTCTACTTCCCACACAGAGAACTAGGTCTGCGCCCAACAGAAGTGTGCATATGATTTGTTTGGTTTCATTTGCTCTCACATATGGCACATTAGCAAACATTCAATCAACATGCTAATGAGGTTCTGTACGGGAGATCAAGTGTGGATAAGGCGGGCCAGGGTTCACGGCAAAGTCACCAGGCAGACAGGCCACGTTAGCCCTGTAATAACAGACGGGGTTTGCAATGCTGTACTGGCACTAGCATGACGGCTACAGTGGTCTGCGGCCAAGCAGAGGGTTCCAGCCTTTAGGACTCTGCCTGCTGGAGTCGAACTTGAGAATAGTTGGGATCTCGGCCTGGATACAAAAATCATTTCCACTAGTCTAGGGCAGTCACGGACTTAACTGGCTGAGGAGTCCTTCTGAAATGTCTTCGGTAGCTCGACTAGAAATGATGGGCCTGACGCAGAGATCACTGGATGGAATCCTCTGGACTGCCTGATGCTGGGGGTCACATTAGATGATCACAGTGGTCCCCTACTTGTTTTTTAAATTAATTTTAAATCAAATAGTCTAAAAAAAAAAATCACCAAATTTCTCCAGTACATGCTCTGGACTATATTTGTTAAATTATTAGCTCAGCTCTAGAGCCGGACAAATAATCTGAAATAAAAATCAAATTGTTTATTTTAAATTAGTCTCAAAATTCAAATCAAATTATAGAACAAATATTATTTGATCCATCCCACCATTGGCCTGCCCCAAAGGGGCGTACATGTGTGTGGGTGGGGTGACACAAGGGTCAGCTGTTTAATCTTTATAAATGGCTTTGAGATTCTTGAATGAAAGTTGCTGTATACATACAAATGATTATTTACAGATCAGCCCTGACTAACTTCCCCAGATTGTACTTTGAATTGGTCTCAGGTGGGGAACAGAACCCCAGAACCTTGCCTTGTTCTCTTCTCCCTTAGAGCCTGATCCAAAGCCCATTAAAATCCACAGGTGTCTTCACACAGTCTTCAGTGGCTTCTGGATCAGATCGTTACACTGGTGTGAATCAGGAATAAACCATTGAAGTCAATGGGGTTACCAACGTGTAAAGGAGTGGAGAATCAAGGCCTTTGATCAATTAATTGATGTTATAGTAGCATCTGGAAACCTCAGGTGAGATCAGGACTCCATTGCGCTAAGCAACGTACAGCAGGCACACAGTAAGAGAGAAAGCCTGCCACAATGAGCTTAATAGAGAAATGGCTGGAGGGGAAACAGAGGCAAAAGTGATTTGCCCAAGATCATACAATAGATCAGTAGGTGATCTGGATATAGAACTCAAGACTCTTGACCCCCTGTACATTCCACTGCTCCAACCCTGGCTACCAATTGCTCTTTGCTCGTTTGAAATTGACCTCACTCCTCAGATTTCAGCCAGGACTCGAATTTTACAAATCCTCAGAGAGAAGAGGTTTATTATGGAAACTCAGTTGTCATTATATCAAAGTGAGACCCCAGCTGGTCAGTGCAGTGAGAAGGGGGGAAAAAAGAACCAAACAACTTGACATATGTTACCTTTATGATCAAATAAAATAAAGCGACAAGAGTCGCAGCTATAATCACTGCCAAGTTGGAAACATCAAAATTAACCGGTGCAAGATAGCTATCCAGAAGAAGGCAAGAGTGTCTTTGGCTACACAAATCGTATTTCCCTAGGCATCGGATTAATTAAAACTATCAGTGTTCCCAGCTTTTTGAAATTAACTTTGAAAGTGTTTGGTGTGAAGGGATAGATTAAAAAAAAGAGAACGAACAAACGAATGAATGAAAGAAAGCCTGGATGGTTTTGCTCCTTTTCCCCCCTCCCTTAAATGCAGGGAAGGAGAAGAAGAAAAGATTCAGAAATTTTCCTAGAGTGTTTTTAGCCCAGGAGGCAAACAAATACCCTAAGGAATCATTTCCTAATTGAGTATGCTAAATTGCTGCTTCTCCCTGGGGCTGGGGCCAAACTTCCCATGCACTGGATTTCTGGACGGTTGGGTTATTGTTGTTTCTTAAAAGAAGATTCCTATGTTTTTCTTCCTTGCCCCTCTCTTTTTACTTCTTATTCTCAGGCACATGAGAATGTGCCTCCTTGCTCCTCTCTGTGGGTAAACTGACCCTCACAACAGCCTGGGGAGGTAAGGAAGGGTTATTATCCCGAACTGAGGCACGAAGAGAAGTGATTTGTTTAAGGTTACACACGTCAGGTAACCTTAAGCAGAGGCAGAAACTGACACCAGATCTCTGGAGTCCCAGACCCACATCTTAACCACAAGGCCATCTGGCCTCCGAGTCAGTACCACTTTGACCAATACATACATTGTCTCAAAGGTGGGAGGCACTAAGCAGACCTCAAAATCCCAGCTGTAGACCACCGCCCCGGCCCTTGGAGTCACACAGTCATGACCATAAGTCAGATTAGCTGAGGGAACAATGGAGACTTGCCTCACGCACGTGGTGTCGAAACAGATGGCTGAACAAGACAAAGCAAACAAATAGAATTTCAGAACAAGTCTCCCGGTCTCTCTCTCAGCCTGGGTGAGCTCTGCATTAGCAAGCAGCCAGAGCGGCAGCTTTGGGACATGGCTCTCTGGGTGACATTTTGAGTGCTCTTCCTAATTAAGGATGAAACATCAGCTGATCGGCTATTGGAAGTCCTAGTCAAATGTGGCAGGTGCCAGTTAACTCAGCCGCTCCCTTTGGGGGTGTCAGTGCTGGTAGTGTGCAAACATTAAGATGGAGAGGGTTAGAATTAAAGGGACACTCGTAAGATAACTATAATCTATTTACAAATATCTGGGCTGCTAGTAGGAAGGAATGTCTTGCTGTTAGGGTGCTAGCTTGGGGGGCTCAGGGCACCTGTGTTCAATTCCTTCCTCCCTGTGTGACCTTGGGCAAGTAATTTAGTCTGTGTCTCATTTTCCCAGCTGTACAATGGGGATAGCAGCACTGCCCTACTCACAGGGTTGCTGTGAGGATAAATACTTTAAAGATTGTGAGGTGCTCAGACACATCAGTAAGAGGGGACATACAAGTACCTAATTCGAGCAAAGGGCTGGACTTGTAATGAATAAACAGCCCCACAAATATGTTTGCAATGAAGAGGCCAACTTAGCTCTGCGGCTGGTGCTACATTATTCATGACTGAGGACTCAGATGTATGCCAGCTGAGTGTGGAACACAGTCACACATGCTGAAGGATTCACAAATTCAAAGACAAAGGATCACTGGTCTGAAAATTCACCCGGGAGCACACATCATTCACTGCTCATCCTTCACCAGTTGCTATTTTCTCTTCTCCTGTTCTAAAAATTTCTGTCATGCAATCGAGGAGCATGAAGCAATAACATGTGACTTAGGAGTCCAATCACACACCATAAATCATGAAACAAAGAGAGACCCTGGATGGGGTAGACTGGTGCTCTGATATGGTACAGAGAATTCTTTCTAGATGCCTGGCTCACATGCTCAGGTTCAAACTGATCACCAGATTTGGGGCCGGGAAACGATTGGCCGGGACCCCATGAGCGCGCACGCGTGTGTGTGCGTACACCCACACCCACCCACACACGTTTGGGCGCGGGGGGAGGGAATCACTTTCAGCTGTATCATGGGTCATTGATCACCACTTAAAGCACTATTGGAAGGCACAGAGGCACCACAGTCACGGGCTCGGTATGAGAACCTGAACGAAATAGAATTAAGTTAGGTGCAGTCCATGTGGGGGCCTGCGGCCCAAGTGAGAATTTCACCCACAAAACCAATGATATACCTGAGAGACACTGATGATATTTTCATCTTCTGGCCAGACGACCTAAACTCCCTCACAAAATTTCCACCACAACTTCAACCCATCCGTCCAACTCTCTCGAGAACACTCCACACCAGCATCAACTTCCTGGACAACACAATTTTCTTCAACAGCAGAGCCCCACAGACAACCATACATGAGAGAAACCCACAGATCCCCACCCTTACCTCCCTACAGTGATAGCTGTGTTCTCCCTTCGGCATAGTCAATCCACCTCCCTGAGATACAGTAAGTAGGTGACTGGAAGAATTATTCTGTCAACCTAGCACTGTCTATGCCAGGAGTTAGGCCAGTTTGACTGTGACACTCAGGGGTGTGGATTTTTCACTCCCTTGAGTGCTGTAGCTGGGTCAACCTAACTTTGAGTGTAGTCCAGGCCTTAGCAACTGGCGACAGCCTCTATAATACAAGAGGGTGGAACAGCATGCAGGTGCCATAGAGACGTTTAAGCTCTTTCCTACCTGACAGCTAGGGAGGAAAAAAAATCTCAAAAAATATTACCATGTGTCACAACCTGTCAAGTATCAATTTGATGTTCCTAGTTCAGCATTAGGGAGCTGTGCTGATGTGACACTAGGCGTCAACTACCTACAGTGCATGAAAACCTCTAGCAGAAGCACAAGCTAATGCTCAAGGAGAGGAGGCAGCATTAGCTCCATCTTCTGCGTCTGTCAGAAGCTCCAAAAGGTCAAGAGGTCCAGGTAGAAACAGATCAGGAAAGCAGTGGGGTTAACTTTAACAAGCCATAAAACACAACCAGCTTCTAGAAGTGCAGCCACCAAAAGGCAGAAGCAACAAGCGGGGCTACGACAGCTCTGCTCAAGCGCGTCTCGAGTTTAGAGCGAGGTGACTCTGTTTATGTACAAAGCTCAGATGGCAAATGGAAACCTGAAGCACCTATCAAACACACAGCGTTCATACATAATTGAAACACCTGGGGGAGAAACGCTCAGATGCAACAGACGAAGCCTGATATAAACAAGAGGAGAAGGAGAAATAAAAAGGAAAAACAAAACAAAACCCAACCAGCATACAAGATGTTGCAGGCTATCATGAAGAATTCTGCTCAGCACAAGATGAAGAGAGTGCACTAAGCACACCTGAGTTAGCTGCCTGAAGGGATGGCTTAGTGATCTAAGACATGGATTTTGAAAATGCAGTACCTAGTCTCCCTGGGGGAAAAAAGTTCACTTCTCAGCAGGTTCAGCCCTGCAGTAGGTAGGTTTAACACTTTGCTGTTTATTGCCTTTCAGGTCAGAGCTAAGAATACCATCTCCTTCATATCCCATGGCACTTTTCAAAAGAGCAGGTGGTCAGCCCAAGTTTTCCTGACCAAAACATCCTTCTTCCTTGTCACAATAGATGTACTTTCAGAATATTATTCAGCCACTAAATGTCTCCATGTGGTGTGGAGTTCTAAAATAGTCCCTGGTAAACAAGAGAAACCAAGGTGGAACTCACGCTCGGGGGAAGCCTGTTTACCTGAAGCTGCACTTGTTTTCTTTACTAAAAGCCTCCTTCTTAAAAAAGACTTATTCCATACATCATAATGACATCTGCCACTGCAGCACAGCGGGCTAGTTGCCAGCCTTCATCTTAGTATTGCTGCATATGTAGTGTGAGAAGCACTTTTGTATGGAGGACGATATATAAATACTCGAGTTAGTCGAAAAATGTTCTGACAGTGGTTTTTTATGGGAAATTATCCAAACATTTTGAGATAGTGGAAACATTTCAACTTTTTCATTTTGATTAATATAACATAAATCATTCAGGAAAAACATAAGAAGAAATTAAGCTCCTTTATGGAGTAAGATATATGGAAACAATAGAAAACACTGCCCAAAGGACTAGATCACATGCAAGGGCTTCATGAGCAGAGGTGTTTCTCCGGGGGCTGATTGCAAATACAAGGGCTGTGCGTTTCTGTGTATCAGAAGCAGGCAGAACTAGAAAAAGCCAGAGAAGCACTGATAGCATGGCCCTAGAGGAAGCCAAGAGATAGAGCTTCTTTGGGGCAGAGTGCTGATTGGAAGCGAGTTTGAATTCCTGAACCAGAAATGTGCCTCCTGTTCTTTGTCCTTGCTGTGCTCAGAGACAGAAGACTTCGTATACATTCTCTGTACATTAAAGGGGACAGCACCCTAGAAATACCTGGGCTCTATCATCAATTTCTCCTTCTAATGGAAACAACCCTCAAGGCTCTAAAGATTGGCTAGCTGCTCAGGCCAAAAGGGGCAACAGGACTGTGGGGAGGGAAGTTGGCCCTGCTGCTGGTGATAAATAGAGGCTTCCTTCACCAAGTTGGCCCTGCTGATGGGGATAAATAGAGGCTTCCTTCCGAATGAGGAGAGAATAATAAGACTGGGACTTTTCAGCTTGGAAAAGAGGCGACTAAGGGGGGATATGATAAAGGTCTATAAAATCATGAGTGGTATAGAGAAAGTAAATAAGGACGTGTTATTTACTCCTTCTCACAAGACAAGAACAAGGAGACCCCAAATGAAATTAATAGGTAGCAGGTTTAAAACAAACACAAGAAAGTATTTTTTTCATGCAACGCACTGTCAACCTCTGGCACTCCTTGCCAGAGGGTGTTGTGAAGGCCAATACTATAAAAGGGTTCAAAAGGGAGCTAGATAGATTCATGGAAGATAGGTCCATCAATAGCTATTAGCCAGGATGGGCAGAAATGGCATCCCTAGCCTCTGTTTACCAGAAGCTGGGATTGGGTGACAGGGCATGGATCACATGATGATAACCTGTCTGTTCATTCCCTTTGGGGCACCTACCATTGGCCACTATCAGAGGACAGGAGGATACTGGGCTTGATGGACCTTTGGTCTGACCCACTATGGCTGTTCTTATGTTCTATGTTCAGGGTGGTCAATGCAGCACCTTACAACCAGGCTGTGTTTAGCCATGCTAAGCTACCTGTTACTACAAAAGCCTAGCTATGACTGTGCTGTTTATCTTCCACAGGAGTTTGTCAGAGACATGAGTGAAGGAGACTCATCTAGAAGGGATGGGAGCAACATGACCAAGAAGCATAAACATATTCTGCTTAGCCCCCGTTAATATATATAGTGGGTTCCAATCAAGCGTCCATCTTAGATCCCTGGTGCAAGGACCAGCTCTCCCTAGGCACCAGTTTCCTCATCAGAGAGGAGAGGAGTGGAGGGGGCTAGGAAATGCCAGTCCAATCAGGCAGAACTGGTGGGCTGTATGATTTTGGAACACCTTTTTAGAAATGAAGCCAGGGGGCTGAAATAAAACACCCTGGGCCAAGCGGAGCTCTCATTTATGCCAATGTAAATCTGGAGTAGTATGACTGGCTTCAGGGGAGGTTCTCTGGATTTAATCAGACCTCTGCATTTTCTCCCATGCCCTATTGCACCCCATGACATCGAGTCAAGGAAGCGACAAGAGCCCATGGCGATGCCCCTCAAAAACCGTTGGGCAGAGCCGGGGATGGGGCACCTCTGTTAATATTGATGTAACAGGCCTCATGACCATGCACGCCGATCCTTCTGCTATGCGTGCGGAGGAAAACAGCAAGGTTGGGAGGGGCTAGAGATGGTATGTTGTGTTTGCAAGTGCTGTGTGAACTCCCACTCCAAGGTATCACAATGCCTGCTTTTCCTCTTCACAGCTTTGCTGGGGCACATCAGTCCAGACTTACACCAGCCCCTGCTATTCCAGTCCTGGGCCCCATGCCACGCTGGCAATGCACCTCAGCCTTGGTCTGCAGCAGCCCTGCTATTCCATTCACGCCCTGCCCCACACTCAGCTCTGCCAGTGCCCCTCAGTGCTAGCCTACAGCACCCTGCTGCTCTTCAGCCCAGGCAGCTCCACCCCAGACTCGGATACACCCTTCAGAGTTTTGCTAACAGGGCTGAGCAACATTTGAAAATAGAAACAAAATACCCTCGGAGCAAACTGAGCAGACCTAGGATTCCAGAAGGCTCCTGGATCAAACCTAATTACTCTTAAAATGACTTATAATCATCTCTCCCTTTCCCTGCCCTGCAGGATCTAACGCTCTTACAGCCGTGACATGGAAAGGAACAAACAAATGCAAAACAAATCATTAGGAAAAAAGAAACAACAAAACGCTACTAAGGGTTTCTGCGCAATGGCTTGTCCCGTCTTGTGCATTTCTGGCAGCCCTTGGCAGCCAAAGGAGGTTTCCTCTTCCCTTCCTTCTTATCGTCAGACTCAGGCTAGCTGCTTTGGCTGTGAAGCGTGTGGTGCCTCTAATCCCATCTCATACAGGGGCCCTGAAACGAGTCGAGCTGGAAGGATGGAGGCAGCAGGTTTCATACTCAGGCCTCCTTCCTCCTCCCCCATCCAAGCCTTAGAATTCACACTACAGTGAGGAGGCTGAAAGCCGCAGGGAGCCTGTGACAAGTAACTGGGGCAGTGGGCAACTGATTGACAGCTTCAGGGTGGAGTAGATGAGCTGGAATGCTTTGGTGCCTGGGGAATCCACTCGAGGGGTGAGAAATCCAGTCCTGATTTGCCTCCCTCTTCCTTTAAGGCATAGAGGAGTTCCTTTCTAGCCCAATCCCTGCAGCACTTGCTGAATGGTAAATCCCAGACTGCATCCATGGTGCACCCATTGAACAATCAGAAGGGTTGGGAGAAGTTTAGGCTGACTAGATAGCAAGTGTCAAAAATCGGGACCCGGGGGGGGGGGGGGCGGGGGGAAATAGGTGTCTGTGAGAAAAAGACCCAAAAATCGGGACTGTCCCTGTAAAATCGGGACATCTGGTCACCCTAGAGACATTTGACCCCCTCATTTCTGCCCAGTGTTCATGGCGTTGGCGTGCCGAGTGGCATTGCCATCCCTGGAGCTGGTGGGTTCACGCCATTGGGTTGGTGACATTTTGACCACATGATGACATTTAATAGGTGTCATTTCTAAGTCACTTGAGTAACAAAGGGGGAAAAGTTAGCTGCAAGGTAGCCAGTGACATGGCACATGCCTGATTTAGCAATTTCTCCCCCTCCTCTCAGGTCCAGCTCTCACATAATCCAGTTATTGGGGTTATTTTTAAAATGGGCAAAGTGCTGCTGAAAGGTGTCGGCCAGAGAGCTGCGGAGACAGAAATCCTCTGTATAGCCACAGAGGATGGGCAATGGCAGGGCAAACTTTCCCCTCATTTCCTCCCACCAAAGAGGAAAGAGATCGTTTCGCCACACAGTTCACAAAGCATCCCAAAGCAACGTACAAGCTCTCCCTATGGAGAGCTTTTCAGCCATCAGTGAAATGTAGCCACCTCCAGGGTGGAACGTGGCAGCTATTCAACAGTACACAAAAACACTGCATTGTAGTCCAAGAGAGAAGCCCAATTAGAACCCTTCAGTGTATGCAGCAGTCCATTCCTACACTGCATCGTCTAGGTCAGGATGTGGACAGAAGATCTGCATTGAAACCGTCCAGCACAATCTGTGTTTCTTAGCCAGCTACAGAGCTAGAGCAAGCTACAGGGTTAGCCTGTGTCCGGCAGCCTGAATCAAGAATCCCTTTGCCTTCGCAAGAGCTGAATCATGATTTTTCTCTGCTACAGGAGACAGTACAAATCTCTCTTTGAAGTCACAGAGGCAGAATTATCACAGGGGGGATTTAGCCAGGATTAGCTGGACTGCCACAAGATCTTCCCAACCACTCGGGCTTTATGTCTCCTCTGAAGAGCAGCATCTGCTTAGTACAGCACACCATGATGCCACAGAAGGTCATTGGGTTCTATGCTGACTCAGAGCCACGGCAAGGAGGCTTACCCCTTGAGTCACTTCCTACAGCATCTGGGTTTTTCTAGGTGGTCTCCTGACCAACTATGAAACCCTACCCCAGCTGCTTACCTTGTACAAGCTGACAAGCGAACAATCCAAGGAGGGAAAGTCACTCTGCTTTACTCCCTACAAAGGAATGCAGGCTATCTGCATTGCCAATGACAAGCAATCCAGAATCATGAGTCTGTCCACCAAAATCATGAAATTATTTTAAGGCATGAGATTTTGAAAACATAATAAATTTGGGATTTTTTTCTTTACATTTGCCTTCTTTTATCTGATCCTTTATGGCTCACATTTTCAAGCTTTTCTCTGCAGCCACAAAGACTAACCACTTACTTTCTTAAAAAAAAAAAAAAAAAACACACAACAACCACCACCAAAAATAGAGCTGATGTTCTCAGGTCATCACATGACTCCCGGACCAGGGACTTTAAGAGAAAACACCAAAAGACAATCGGCAATGGTGGGGTCTCTCTGCCACTGGGCAGTTGCCTCTCTCTCTCTCTCTCCTTACGAGTGGGATCCCTGGCCTTGCCAAGAAGAGGAACGATGATCAATGTCATTGCAGGGGCACAGACCCCAGTCACCGCGCAGCTCAAGAAGCTTATTTACACAAACCCACACCGCAGAGACGAGAGACCAGCCACAAATGCGTCTCAGTAGCACTCTTCTTCCATTAGTTAAAAAAAAAAAAAAAAAAAAAAACAATCAGGAGTTTTTTATTTGCTATTTCCCCCCCCCAGTTGCAGTGAGTCTTTGCCAAGTTTAGTTTAAACAGCTTATCCTGGCTATTGCTGTGCACGCGGGGGCTGTCCCCTCCGTCACAATCTCCCATGAGATGAGTAGCCCTCTTCTCCACTTCTGGCTTCCTCGACAGAGGTCGAGGATGCCCTAGAGTCAGTTATTTCTTAGTGTGGTCCCTCTATCCCAGTACAGGCATAAAACATCTTGGCCTCTCCCCTCTCTTTCAGTAGAGGCCACATACGTCTTAACTTGTCCCCTGCACCCTGGCACTGGCAGCGGCTGTCTCGGTGTAGCCCCACTACCTTGGTACAGGCTGCAGACACACTAACGATTCTGCTCTTCGTTTGTTCGAGAGACAATAAACGCACTCCTAGTGGTGTAGGAAGGGAGATGGAGACAAGGCAGTGAGGGAGCATTCTGATTAATGCCACGATGTAATATGTAAAACACAACATTAGCACAAAACCTGGCCAAGCGCATTCTCTCGATTACCTCGGAATTATAATTACACTGGCCCTTAATATCCCCACATCCAAGTAATTACAGCCGGCTTACTGCTTCCAGCCGTGATCTGATATTAACTTTTAATCACCTCGCCTTTGTTCTGGGGAAGGGACGACCGGGGCTCCCGGGAAACTGGGGCCTTGTCCAAGTCCCATAAATCTGTCAGCTCTTTGCTTCTCCTGCACTTTAATAGGCTTTGGATTCTTTTCACTCTTGGAGGCTGGGCAGTGTAATGCATTCCCTTTCCACAGCACTCAGCGTTAGCGCCTAGGTTAACAAAGGGGGAGGAGAGAACTTTTGACGCTGCCCCTTTCCCTGGAAAAAAAGACTGTAGACCGTGAGTACTAAAACATATGGGGGAAAAAAAAAATCTATCTTTCAGAGCCCACCCACTGCCAGTAGAGAGCTTGGAGAGAAACTTTCTCCCGGACAGTCTGTAACAGGTACCTGCCACCAGCATTATCAGAGACTCCATCCACAGGGAGAATGTGGAAGGACCCACCTTGAATGACCTGCCCCATTCTTAATAATAATAGTAGTAATGAAATAATACATCATACTACAGTAATAGCCTTGGACATTTTAGCATCACCATCGTATGCTATTTGGAACCAATAACATAGTAGGTTTTTTCAGCAATTGAGACAAAGACCTCTGAAGAGTGAGTCACTGGAACCAGATCAGCTTTGGGACACTATGTAGCAAGAAACCCTTTTGCCCAGCTTTCAAGAAACCTACACACTGGTGGTGGAGGGGGCTGTTCTCCTGTGTCCAGTTTCATATTCTGCATTTCTCTTTACACGCACTGGTTGCTGAACTTCATCCGGGGGCAGAGGGGCAAGTCCCCACACCACCTAAATCCAAATTAAGCCCTAGGGTTTAAATAGGATTGAAATGATGTATACCCCTTGGGCTGTCCCACAGCACCGGGCGCGAATTGGACTTTCTTGTGCATATTCTGAATTTCTATCAGGCGTTCCATGCTTGACATGCATTAGCTAGACTTCAGGATCCCCTGTACGGCAGGTATTTATTATCCCCTTGTCAGAGAGAGGGAAAGTGAGGATGAGAGGAATAATAATAATATCAGTGATTTGCCCAAGATCACACAGTAACACAGTGGCAGTATCAGAACCAGAAACCAAGAATCCTGGCACCCAGGCCTCAGCACTAACCACGACAGAAAATTCTTCCCACGGATATATGCACACACACAGGACCTCATTTTCTCATACAAATGCTATATTTAGCAGCAGCACAAATCGCACCAAGGCACAAATATTGTATTTACATATCTCTGTGCTACACCTAGACAAAAGAGCAATTAACTGGGTAGGCACTGTAATTGGGAGGCAGTGTAGGCTAATGGCTAGGGGCCAGGTTTTTAAAGGGATTTAGGTATTGCTGCGCTCAGCATTGCAACACCTAATAGATTTAGGAGCCACAGACTCATTTTTTAAAGGGATTTATGTACTTAGGAGTCAAAATCCCTTTTGAAAATGTGACTTAGGTGTAGCAAGGCTGACTGCAGTAATCCCTACATACCTGTAAAAATCTGGGCCTAGGCCCCTAACCTAAGAGTCCTGGTGTCTACT
Source organism: Natator depressus (assembly GCF_965152275.1). NCBI lineage: Eukaryota > Metazoa > Chordata > Testudines > Cheloniidae > Natator > Natator depressus. The sequence goes on from NC_134259.1 coordinate 4,805,328, forward strand.
CCATGTTCTGCTGTGTGACCAAGAACATGTCATTTTCCATCCAAGCCACTGTCTGCCCTGTCTGACTGTAAGCTCTTTGGGGCATGGATTCTTTCATTCTGTGTTTTATCAGTGCCAATTTCAATGCCCCCCCCATCTTGGTTGTAGCCTCTAGGCCCTACCGCAATATGAATAAAACAATACTCCTCTCAATTAAATTACTTATAAAAACATCCTGGGTGAAACCCTGGCCCCTTTGACGTCAATGGCAAAACTCACCTCCTGTGCCTGCTAGAACAAAAGCATCTTCCGCCAAGCTGCATTATTATGGGGATCAGTATGGAAATTATAACCCCAGAGAATGGAAGAAAAATTTAACACCTGAAATTAACAGCAGGGACAGATGAGGAAAAGAGGAAAAAGTCAGCTAATATAAAAGATTTTCCCCAGAGGACTGATTTCAAAACATGGTTTTAATTAACTGTGCCTTTCACTGAAGCTTAGCATCAGAGTTATTGTATATTAAATAAATACCAGTTGATTATTAAGAGCATATTTACTGAGCCTTAACTACAGTAGGTCACAGACAGACACACCCCTCTACTGCACATGTGTTTCTGAGTAATCAGTTATTTACTTAGCATATAATAATTGCCTTGCTGAATCTGAACCAACTCCTCTAATGGTGATTTACATGAAACAAATCCTAACTGTTAATTACAGGCGCACTTTGGTCATTCCCAGGGGCAGTTATGGAATTAGTGCCTACGGTGGAGGAGGGAGGGGACCTCACGCAATAGGTTTGCATCCTTTCTGAGGCATACAAATTATGGAGTTAAAGCACTCCCCGACACACAGCCTCCATTTCTTTCCGTAGCGGAGCAGAGTGTAAAAGAGAAGGAATGTTGGTATTACTTATTTGTATTGTGGTAAGAGCCCAAGTCATAGACTAGGACCCTATTGTGCTAGGTGCTGTACAAACACAGAGGAAAGAGGCAATTCTTGCTCCAAAGAGCTTTACATCCTTCTGTATCTGAGTATGTGCTGCAACATCCTGCTATCGCTTCGGAATGATTCATTCCAAGGGCTCTGAGCCAAAGCCCATCAAAATCAATGGGAGTCATTCCACTGACTTCAGTTGCTCTGGATCAGGTCCCTAACGGCTCAATTTGATTTAGCGGCTGAGGGTTCTTCTGGCAGAGAGATACAAATTCATCTCCAGAGGTGCAAAGCAACAGTGCCACTCAGTGGCTGGTTAGCTGACTGACTGGTACCTAGCCCACCACCTGGAGAAGTCCTCGCAATATAAATATAGCCCATCCTTTCCTCCTCCTAGTCCTGTTCTCTTTAACAATAGCAGGCGCTTAGTCATATCCCCTGGCCCGGTTTGTTACCAGACTAATGAGGAAGAGCTAAAATAGGTGGGAGAAAGTGATTAAAACAAATAGACCAAGGGAAAAGAAAAGGTTTTCCTTCCCCGCCCCCCTCAGCCTTAAGGAAAAGTTGTCTTTGCATATTTATTGGCGCAATAATAAATGAGGGTCCAGGCTTTTACCCCTGATGATTGATGGACACAGGGATTAGTCTCTCCTTGTGCTTAAACTAAGTGGTCTGGCTCGGACCACAGCACATCCATCAATTCAACAGGCAGAGCATGGAACTTATTTCCTCCTTCGCAGGGGATTTTTTAAGAAAAATGTGAATTTTTTATTAGAGCAAATATATAGAGAGAGTCAGTGCTGTTCTTTATCCAAATTAAGGGCAACTCTGGCAACCAGTTAAATAGACTGACTCAGAGTAGTTGGCTTTGAACTGATCATTAAGATGTCATGGATGCAATTCAATGGTTAACAATGCTTCATGATTCCAGGACATTCTCTCACCCCACGCCTCAGATCCTCGTAAGTCAGTCTATCTATCCATCCATCGGGCATCACAGCATCTAGTTAAATAACCAGGCCAAAGAGCAAGTGCCATACCTGAATTGGTCCATCTCGTCTGATATCCTGTCCCCAAGAGCAGCCTATGCCAGAGATTGCAGAGGTTTCAACTCTATTATGCAATACCAAAGAGAGAAGTTGCTTCCAGGGATGGTTAAGTTTTTCGCCCCTAATTCCTGCAAGGCTAGAGAAGGGACAATGTGCATTGCCACTGCCATCCTACATAAGTCCCATCCCTATCCCATCCATGCCTAGTTTCCAAACCGTCCCCCATCACAGACTCCATAAATCACAGAGAGGCCTCCCTAGGCTCCAGTCACAGATGAAGATGGAGCCCTTTCTTCCTCACCGAACCAGGGATTCTTAGTCATGGAGGTTCCCCACCCATCACGTGCACGGACCTAGGGAGGCGCAGGATCCATCCCTGGGTGGGAGACTCAGGATCCAGTCCGAGCGGGCACCATGGCCTCACTCAGAATCCCAGATCCCAAGCACTAAAGAGAGGGATGTCAGAAAACAAGAGCCAGATTTTGTGGCTCTCAGCCATGTCCTCTTAAAAGTGAATTCATGGCTCCTGTCTGCCTGGGCCATCATTTCACAAGGTTTATACACAAACCACATGCAACTAGACTGGAAACATAAAATTATATAGGGCAGTTAATTGAAGAAGTGCCGGCGCTGCATGCAGTAATTAAGTGTTCTTTGGAGCAGGAAATCCCTGGATGTTCAACAGGCACAACGGTGCCATATCGGTGCTAAATGGCTTGGTGCCTGATCCAAAGACCATGGAAACTAATGGGAGTCACTCCATTGGCTTCCAAGGCCTCTTGGTGCATGGAAAATAGAGTTTCCATTAAGCAGGATTTTCCATTAAATCTGTTGAGATTAATCAGGCGGCACTGTGCATCATGAATGGACCGATCAGGCTGTCCTGATAACCAGGAAGAGATTCACAGACTTGAGGTGTTGTTCCAAACAGCACAAGAAAGCCAGCTAAGAAGAGTAAAAATCCATTATACAAGATCTTTCTTACAGGGAAGAGTTCTATCCCATCCCCGTATTCTCTCCTTTAGCTCAGGGTGCTGGAGAGGCTCCATTAATCCAGCTCCAGGCCCCCCCACCCCACCCCACCCCACCCCCAATAAATTAGCCCATTGATTGCTCCAGTTCTATTATTTATCTTCCAGCAACACCTTGAGACCCCCCAGCCAAGATCAGGGCCCCATTGTGCTAGGTGCTGTACATATACAGCGTAAGAGACAATCCCTGCCCAAAGGAGCCTACCATCTAAGTAGGTGAGGTGAACAAAGAGTGGGAGGGAAAACTGAGGCACGGAGAGGGAAGAGACTTGCCAAAGGACACATAGTAGGTCAGTAGCAGAGCCAAGAATGGAACCTAGGTTTCCTGACTCCCACTCCAAAGCCCTCCAGCCCTCTATCCATCACCATAGTATCTGATGCTGAGATCCTGAAAGGTATTTAGGCACCTAATTCCCAAGGGAAATTAGACCCCTAAAGACCTTTGAGGATCTGGGACCAAGTTCCTAGATGGAGGCCCAGCCCATGCAGGGTTCTGCGGGTGAGGAATTGCCTCTTAGCTCAGAGGGACAGAAGTGGCCCTGTGGAAACAAAGAAGGGCAGCTGAAAATCACCAGCTGGTTGCAGTATAGCAGAGATGGTCTCAGCCTATGTTCTGCGGAAGGGTTCCTGCTGCTCTGGAGATCTATCTGCTAGGCTTCCGGTAGCGATGCATGTTATGGGCCTGTCTAGGACTCTAGAGAAGGTTCCAAGCGGCTTTTTTGACCTACTAATCTCCAAAAGAGACAGGCTGAAATATTCAAAGCCAATTAGGGGACTTAGTCACACAGCTCCCATTCATTTTAAAACTGAAAATCTCAACCAAAGACCTCTCTACACCCTGCCCGCACGCTTTGTACCCTCCTTTGTTGGACGGCTGTTTGATGTGAGATCCACTTTAATCAGACTTTCCAAGGAAAAGTGTAAGGGGGTTTCTGACATTGCACAGAACGTGTACAAGACAAATGAAAGTATCGGCTGTGTGATGTTGGTACCCTGTGTGCGTCTAAGTCATAAAGCTGGTCAGACTTTGTTATGAATACACCCTCTTTATCCTGCTCCTACCATGAGACCAAACGCACACTCAGAGTTCAGAATAGAACCCTGTAGTCCTGACTCCCCACTCCCTTGTCTTAGGACTAGGCAACATTTCTTCTTGGATTCTATTGTCAGTTCCTACAGGCTTGTGAAAGTCACAATCTCTGGAGCCAAGCTTTTAACGTGCCGATTACAGCAACCGTAATCTTATTAGGAACCTCAAGCAACCGCAATTTATAGATTCTCTTCTAAGGAGACCTGTCAATATATTTATTTTCCTTCTGAGATATAGCTGAGTCGTGCATGAAGTGTATTATGCCTGGACAATCTTCTATCAGGATCTATAGATTTTCCCCCATATAGATATTTGGCTCCACCTCAAAACAGAAAATCATTTTTTAAGAAACAAAAAGCATTTTAGTCCTCTCAAATGCCCGTAAGTATAAGATGGAAGTTCTTGTTGTCTGTAGGTGACAGCAAAATTTCTACAGTCGATCAGCCAGGGGTAACTCAAGTCATTTAAACATGGTCACACTGGAAAAAGTATTACCTTTAATACCTATAACGTTGGATTTTATTTAATATTTAATGTTGCTTAGCACTTTCAAAGGGCGGGTATTATTATTGCCATTTTTCAAAGGGGAAATGGAAACAAGGGGAAGTCAAGTGACCTCCCAGGGCCACAGAACAGGTCAATGGAAGAGCTGGGAAAAATATGACCCATGAGTCCCCTTACTCCTAAACCCACTGCTTTAACTACTAGACCACACCGCCTACTAGAGATGGGAATAAAACCTAGGAGAAGTCCTGACTGCCAGTTCCTGGTTCTAACCTTTAGACAACACTGCTGCCCAGAGCTAGGTACAGAGCCCAGGAGTCCTGGCTCTCAGTCCCCACTTCTCTAGGCGCTAGACCCCACTCAGATCCAGAAGTAGAACCCAGGGCTGCTGGCTCCCTCTGCTATGGCCATTGGATCACATTGCAGGGTGCGGTGTGGCACGCCCTTCAGATCTACACAGACAGACACTCTGCAAACAGAGCTCCCCATCCTGCATACCAAAGGGGTCTCTGGCAGCAGCATCCCTCTCTCCAGGTGCCATGGCAGGCTGTCTGCAGGTCAACGATGGAGAGGAGTGAGCTGTCCAGGCACGTCTCTCTCGACCCAACAAAAGAACTTTATTACCTGCTCCACTGAGCCCTCTCAGCACAGAGCACCCTGAGGCAGTATCAGCCACTGGCACCCCTGGGAAAGTGGGTCCAATCAAGCCATGCTGCTGGAGAATGGCCAGGGCCATAGGGCAGTGTCTTGGAGCTAGGGGTTCTGCATATCTCCCACTGACCTGCCCGGTAGCATGCAGATCCTTGGGGAATCAGGACGTTCGAGGAGGTGGGTGCTGCTGCTGCTGCCTAATCTGGTGGGGTGGCAACCCCTGCACTGACAGGATCCGGAGCGACCGAGTCCCCTCCCATGCACATACCCACAGAAAGGAGCATGGTGGGGCCATCCCCTTATGAGGAGAGGCTGGGGGAACTGGGGTTATTTAGTCTGCAGAAGAGAAGAGTGGGCGGGGGGGGGGGGGGAGGTTGGTTGCAGCCTTCAACTACCTGAAGGGGGGTTCCAAAGAGGATGGAGCTGGGCTGTTCTCAGTGGTAGCAGATGACAGAACAGGAAGCAACGGTCTCAAGTTGCAGTGGGGGAGGTCTAAGTCAGATATTAGGAAAAACTATTTCCCTAGTCGGGTGGTGAAGTACTGGAATGCGTTACCTAGGGAGGTGGTGGAATCTCCATCCTTAGACATTTTTAAGGCCTGGCTTGACAAAGCCCTGGCTGGGATGATTTAGTTGGGGTTGGTCCCTGAGGTCTCTTCCAACCCTAATATTCTGTGAATCCATGGAAAGCAATGAGAGCACACACCGCAGCCTACAATACGGCCCATTGAAACCCATGGTAGTCTTTCCACTAGCTTTGCATCAAGCCCAGAGGGAGAGATTGTCACTGTCTGGCACAGCCTCTGTGCCAAGAGCAGCCATAAAAGGAGCCGTACGGTGGAGCCTCATTGATTCTCCCCGACGGGGCTGCTGAGCGATTTTGCGAATGAGGAAGTGAACAAATAAAGAGCCAGCCTAATGCCTCCCAAAATGTACTCTGCTCGTTTATTTTGACAGTGGTAGTTTAGCTTTAAATATTTATAATGCTTCCTAATGTACTAGTAAATGTACTGTAGTATATTCCACAAAGATGATGAAGTCTCAAAGACATTGCTGCAAACATCATTGTCTCTCCCCTGCTAAATCTTTGATGAGATGTAGGGGTGCGTGTGTTCATGCACTGGGAAATGGTCAGTGCTGGGTTTCTGCTAGAAGAAAATGCATGCATGATTTCCCCATATGGGGGGAATTTTTCAAGAGCTCCTGTGAGATTGGGAACCACAAGTCCTTCAAACACAAAGCTTGCAGATATCCCCTCTAAAGACTGATTCTGCTTTCACACACACAACCCCCCACTGTAAATCAGGAGTAATTCCATTCAGCCGATATAAGTGGTGTGGTGTGAAACTGATGTCAGCGTGAGGATATTCAGTCTTGGAGAGACACTGAATGCAAGACAGCTTGCAGTAATAGTCAGGGAAATACACATGGTGTTCCTTTCAACCCCCACTGCTCACCTCCTTCAATCCTGGGAAAGGAAGCAAAGTTTTCCTCACATGCAATGCTACACAGGCATTCCCCATAATTTCCAGGCACTACATCGTGCACCTCAATCGGAATCTGAAACTTGTCCATTATTTCAGTTCTGGGTCCACATCCAGCTGAGCCAATGTACCTCATTCCTGACGTGCAGCACTTCCCACTGCTGCAGTCCTGGGATCCCACTCAGCTCAGTCAATGGCCTTCAGCACCCTGTGATTCCAGACTTTGGCTCCCCACACATAGCTCTGCTGCTGTACCTTTACACCTACTGTGACATCCTCGTCCTATTCTTTCGTTCTGGGGACCCACCCATTCAGCCTTGCCAACACACCTTTATCCTGACTTGCAGCCCCCCCACCTGCTGTCTCAGTCCAGGTCCCAGGCTGCTAATTGTGCAGAAACTTCCACTATTACTTTGTTTGATGCGACTGGAACCCCCACCAGGATCCACCCAAATGAGACTCAACCCACTCATTCCACTGGTGACCTAAGGCCAGGATTCAAACCCAGGTCTGCAGGGAGGCCCCCTGGAGCCACTGCCCCCAGGGCTGTGTGTTCAGCTGTGCTTTTACCATCCAACTGCCCGTACTATAGGAAGGACATCCTTAGCCGCTCTCAGCAGACAGCCCAAGGGAGGTGGTGGCGGGGGGAAGGGGGGTGGGAAGAGATTATTTAATCAAGGACTATTTAAACTGCAGGGCGGACTTCATTTACTATTATGGCGTGACATAAAAATTTAAAGACTTTAACAGAAAAAAAAAAAATCTATGATCCAGTTTTACGCCCCTTCAAGTTCTTCTAATAAATCTGCAAAGGGAATTTATCTTCTCTCGGAAAATGTGTCACTTCCCCATTGGCTCCTGAAAAGCCTAGGAGGGCCAGGCATAAATCCCACGCTCCGGCTCCATTTCATCCTCCCCGTCCGTGTCTCTGAGAGCTGACATACCCCACCTGGGGAGCTGCCTAGAAGACTCATTGCCAGCCTTATTCAGGCCTGAGGTGAAAAGGGAGCTTGTTCCAGATTCCCATATAGGGTCACCCGGAATACACCCCTGCTGAAACCAGCAGCATGACTCCGAGCCCATGGAGAGCAGGATGGGGTGTGTGTCTGTCTGTCTTTACAAGCCCATTATCATGGTATCTGAGGGCAGGACCTGCTCCTGGAAGAGCCGAGACCGGAGACACAAAGGAAGTCCTGGGAATGCTTGGCCTGCATGCACCCGTCTATCCCTGATGGCTTCATCTTTTGTGCTCCAATTGTGACAGAGCAATGGCAAAGTGTGGACTGCATTCCTGAGGTCAGAAGAGCAGCTGTTGAGTGACAGCCACTGACCTAGCTGAGGGTGTCCTATGGCACCCATGGTGATCCCCACCTGCAGGTATATAGTGGGGGCTGGATACAGGATTCGGTAGTTCACTAGCCCCAGTTTGACATAGCTTTCCTAAACACCACTCCTCAGCAGGAATAATCCTCCTCTGACCTGCTGTCCTGTGTTTATTAACACATTTTTTGGAGCCGGGGAATGGGTCTCCTCTGTTGATCCTGACTCATAGCTCACCGAAGTCAACGGAATGACTCCTGTTGTCTTTGGATTAGATCCCAAGCACATAGAGAACCATGCAAACCTCCAGCTCTACCTAATGATTGTTAATAGTAAATCAATCGTGATAATTGCACAGGGTAGTTTTGCTAGCCAAGGAATCGGATTAGACACCTAACAATGCTGCTCTGACATGCTAGGACCAGAGGGTGCTTTGAAGTGCAGAGTGCTCTGAGAAACTCCCTTAGCTAAAGTTTGCAATTTCCAAGCCCCACCCCACTCTGAAGCACAGGCAGGGTGACTTCAAAGTCAGGACTCCTGGGTTCTGCTGCTGGCTCTGGAACAGACTTGACGGGTGACAACACATTTCATCTTTCTCTTCCTCAAGTTGCCTCTCTGTAAAAACAGCGAGGATATTGCTTGGGGATCAAGGGGTGCTGTGAATAGGAGTGACTGATGTTTATAATGGATGAAACAAGACCAAAGAAGGGCAAGGTCTCGCCTGTTTTATAAGGAGACACGAGGAAACTGAGGCCCAGAGCGATGAAATGATTTGCACACAATTATACAAAACGAGTGTAAGCACCTTGAGAATGGCGCTGCTCTGTCTGTGGTGCTTATCTATTCCACATTGGGTACTCAGCAAGCTGGGGGACGGAGGGCTTGACCGCCCCCATTTCCATGTTATTTAGTCAAGCAGCAGGTGCTCTGCAACACCCATGAAATCTGGCTTGCTCAAAAGCGTGCCCACCAGTTGCTTAGAGGATCTGGAAATAGAACCCAGGAGTCCTAACTCCCACCCCTTTGACTCTAGCCACTCAATGCAGTGCCTTGCATCAAGCTCACTTGACTGATGGCACCATACAGCTGTGGCATAAGGAATTAGTGGAGGTCAGCAGAACAGCAGGCTCCTACTGCACCAATTAAATGCCCATGTTAGAAATGGCAAAGGGAGAAAGCCAGCTCTTTTCCTTCCTCTTTACCCTCTTGTCATTCCTATTGCACCCAAGCAACAGCCTTCAAATATTTAAGCTCTTGCATATGGAGCCCCTTGTTTCAGGCTGGCGTGCTCTACTCATCCGAGGAGCCTTGTGGACCAGAATGTTTCCCCCTTCCCTTTCCCATTGTTCGGCGCCTTACGTGATTGCATAATCACCGAGAGGGGACACAGGCTAGTTTGCAGGGGAAATTTAAAAAAAATAAATCATATCTATAATTAATGATCCTCCAAGAGCACACAGCCCCTTATTAATACAGCAGTTTGGTGAAACAGTTTATGAGATGCTGAACTTAATCACCAGCAAGATCCCAAGTCAGATGCTAGGGGGGAGAGCCTGCTCCGATCGCACATCCAAAGGATGCTTGTAACATGCAAAACTTGGCAGAAATTACCCCCCTCAAGCTATGACTGGAGATAACCCAGGGGGCTGGGGCTGATTTACAGGAAAGGCCTGTGAAGGGAATAAAAACGGTCAGGCAATCTAGTTATAGCAGAAGTCCCTCCCCTAGATGTGGCTATGCTAATTACTGTGCAGGCTTAGGGCCCCAGAGAGCCAGGTCTTGGGCTGGGAGATCAGGCAGTATTGAGCTGGACCTGATTTTTAGAAGTAGCTGCCAAATCCCATTGACGTCATTTGAAATTGAGATTTTTTTTGCCTAAGAAACAGAAAAATGGCCTTTTTCACAAACTAAAAATTTTATATATATATATATATATATATACACACACACACACACACACACACACAGAGAAAGAGAAAATATGTTTGTCATTGCCACTTAAGAATCCCCCCCCACCAGTAAATGAAAACATGTCTAACCAAAAAACCAGAGTTTTGGTCGATGAAAGATTTATAAAACACCAGTAAAAATAGTGGACAATTTCATGGGGGGGGGGGGAGGGGGCGAGCATGGCAGTGGGGTGGGAAGAGGAGGAGGAGGAGGAGGAGGAGGAGGAGGAGTCTGGTTGGAAATTTCCCATCACCAATATGTTTTTAAAGTGGAAAATGGCTCGTTTGTCAACGTGATTATTTCCATGTTCATTTTCACTAAAAATTGAAAAAAATTCTTTTGAGTTACCGAAAACTGAAAAATGTTCAGGATTTTTTGTTGTTTTGTTTTTACTACTGAAAAATTTCAGCTGATTTGGTTTCAATTGAACATTTTGCCTAAATTTCATGGATTAAAAAAGTTCCCCAACCAATTCTAAAAACAGGCCATTTCAAACTCTGAAGTGGAAACAATTTTGAAGTGTCAATATTGTTTTTAAAATCACTTTGTTTCTTTATGGATTTTAGTGGTAGGTGCTCAGCACTTCCAAAAAAAAAAAAAAAACCACAAACAAACCACCCAGGCTCAAGGTGGGATGCAGCGCATGTGTGAGAACTGTTATTTGGATTACCATAACTAGGAGCCTTAGTCACAGACCAGGACCCCATTTTTGTTCTGTATTTGTACAGCACCTAGCCCAAAAGATAATCTCAGTCACAAAGAGCTTACAAGTATAAATGGTCAAAGCTATTTTTGCGTACGTGGATAACGGATACACAGTTTACACATGGGAGCCGCACAACAATTAAATAAACCCTGCTCCAGTGTTATTTATATTGCAGTTGTCACTAGGTCTCTCAATCAGCAACCAGGACTCCCCCACTGTACTCGTTCCTGGCTTTAGCATAGTAGTTTCCACATTCAGATTGTGGAGTGCACTTAGATGTTTGATGGAGATACATTTCTTTTATGACAGCCCCAGTGTATTCGGTGTCTGACCATTTTGTGCATTTGTGCACCTGTGCATTGTCACCATATTCTTTAATAAAATTCACACCCAAAGGGACTTCTCTGCCACTCCCCCTTGTACAGGACAGCGTGACATACTGATCATAAACAGGAGAAGGCCACAATGGGCTGACTAGTATGCATGTATGACAGCCGCTGTCTCGCGGATGGAATCAGAACTGCCGGTCACAAGCCCTATACAGCAGTACTAGCAGAGATTCTCCTTTAAGAACATAAGAATGACCATACTGGGTCAGACCAAAGGTCCATCAAGCCCAGTATCCTCCCATCCTCTGACAGTGGCCAATGGCAGGTGCCCCAAAGGGAATGAACGGACAGGTTATCATCAAGTGATCCATCCCCTGTCACCTAATCCCAGCTTCTGGCAAACAGAGGCTAGGGACACCATTCCTGCCCATCCTGGCTAATAGCCATTGATGGACATATCTAGCTCCCTTTTGAACCCCCTATAGTATAGTTTAGCCCAATTGGTAGGAGTATTTGGGTTTGAAGGAGGCAAATCTGAGATATACCCCTGCCCTAAAGTTTTAAGTGGGCAGCCTGGCTAGCCTTGCCCTTGTCCCACACCTTTGCCTGAGGATTTCAGAACACTCAGCACACATGAAGTAGTGAAAGCTGGCAGTGCACCAGTTGGCGACATGAGCAAGATTACCTCCAGTTATCCAGAGGAGCAACCCAAGGTTCCCACTCCCCTCCACTCCCTGCCGATATTACATCCCAGGAAAGAGCGCTTGAGTGGGCGGAAAGCCTGCCCACCAACTCTTCCCTGCATAGAGATGCGCCCGCCACCCTCACAATCAGCCAACATCCCCGCAGGCACCCAGCTCAATGTTGCTTTAAATCATGTTACGCTCCGATAAGCATTTGTGAGCCTTTAAAATGATAATTGCACAGTATGGGGCATAGCATAGCGGTGGCCTCATGAATATTCAGGAGCTGGGGACCCAGCAATGTTATTACTTCCAAAGGGAAGCCAGGGGTGCATCTCTGGTCGCAGCCTCAGCAGGAACCGAAGGGCTGTCTCCTCCCCAAGGATATGTGGGGAAATAGTATTGTACAGTCATTGTGTTTCTGATCTCCATATTCCCCTTAGTGCTGCCTGATCTCCTCATTAGCCTGGTTACTCCCAGAGCCTGAGGTGCAGGCAGGCAAAGTCCCAACAAAGCAGTATCAGCTGAAGTTCATCCATAGAGGATGCAAAGATGTACTGTGTGGGAAGGGATAGACTGCTCTGCTCCATGACCTGCCAAATGCAACCTAAACCCATTCCTGCAGCATTTACAGTGGGCAGGGTGTTGTAGTTATGCATCCGATGAAGTGAGCTATGGCTCACAAAAGCTTATGCTCAAATAAATTGGTTAGTCTCTAAGGTGCCACAAGTCCTCCTGTTCTTTTTGCAAATAGAGACTAACACGGCTGCTACTCTGAAACCTGTAGTTAAAATCGTGACTGGCTGTCTGGCCTCCTGGATTCTATTAGAAGAAATTAAGAGGCTTGTAAGCCCAGAGCAACTCTGCTGGATTCAGGGGAGCAGATCCAGGTTTACACTGGTGCAAACAAAAATAAGAACGTGTGACTCAGCTGAGATGGGCAGCAGGGTCAGGAAAGGAACCCAGGACCGTCAGTCCTACACAAACATCTGCCCTTTATGGGTAGCAGGGAAAACTCAATGGGAGAGAACAGAGAAAGCCACCCAGAAAGCACGAGTGCACTGTGTTCAGCATGGTGCAGCTGTTCCCGCTGCTGCTAACCTTGCCAAGGCGGTTTTCAAGGGCTATGCACAGCTCTGACATCCACCAAGAAAAGGTGCCATGAAATCAATTATCCTAAACTCTGCAAGGAGAGCCCTTGGGGAGGCTGTAGTCAAGCAGCAGGATTACCGAGGGGGCGTTCACACGCCACGGCTGGCCTGGACGGTTGGAGAATATATTTTAAAGATAGTTTAATTAGCATGATATATGTCACCTCCCATTGATCGGGACCCCAGCGTTGCAGAAATCTATCACAGGGAAAACGGACAGTATCGATTGCTTTGAACCCCTTGCTGGAATAACACTGACTTGTGCTATGTTTAATAAGCAAATAGCTTTGCTGTAAATATAACCAGAGGAGATGCTGGGACAGGGCAGTGTGGCTTGTGGGCCTTGCTGTGCAAAAGGCATGCTGTTCTGAGAGACTCTTATTTTGAGGCCAAACCAGTGGCTACAGAAGGGAGTTAGGCCAGGGGGACAAATTGGTTTTGCCAGGCCCATGTGAAAACTGGGTCCCTGAAGGTCAGGCTAACACTGCAAATGCCAGCAGCATAAGGGCCAGGAAGCCTGCTGCCATGGACAGCGTGAGCTGAAATGGCATCTGACACACTAGCTGTGCCCTAGTCCCAGTGATGTCTCGGACAAATGGCACTGCCATGGATAGGATTTGGTCAGGCTGCTTGGTGCTGAGTGACTTTTACAGGGACATTCTCAAGATAAAACCAGGGGTGTGTGGCGGGGAGAATTTCAATGACACAAAGGGCAGTTAAGTGTCCAACTGCCACTGAAAGTCAGTGCCAGTTGGGTGCCTAGTTCCCTTTACTTTCAATGGAAGTTGGGTGCCTAACTGCCCTTTGTGCATCTCCGCCTGGATCATTTTTGTTTAAACATCCCTGAGCTAACTAACCTCTGGCTAATAAAACGGCTTTACTTCTCACCCCGTGTGCAGCCTGCCTGCTTTTCTGCATGTCATTGGACTGCAACACCACCACTCAGCCTGCCCAGCTTCACTACTCTGTTTCTAGCCCCTTTCATGATCTGGTTCTCTGGCACTAAAGCAATATTGCTGTGCTTGGACTTCTGGCAATGCAAGGCAGTGTATACGTTCCAATAGGCAGGGCAGAATCATTGGCACTCTCTCACAGCAAAGTGTCACTCAGGTCACTACAAAGAAGTGGGGAGATACATATATTTGTATGTACTACTGTTCCAGAATCTAGTGTTCCGTTGTCTGGCCTGAACCTCTTGTGAACATTTACACCAATGCAAAAGGAGGGGCACATTACACCCCCTCTGAACTGTTATGCCTTCCCGAGACACACTGGATCCAGAGATAGAGCATGAAACCTTGATCTTCAGAGAGCAGGGTTCTATTCTTAACCTGCTCTGCGACTTTGTTTCCTCTTTGGTATTTGGAGCAGGAATGGTCTCTCACCAGTTTGCACAGGCCCTGGCACCATAGGTTCCTGATGCCAGTAGGGCCTCCAATACAAATAATCGTTTTACATCTATTTTACACATATGTGAATGACAAAGGGCAAGGCAGTGGAAAATCAGAACCCACAGTAAATTTAATAGGGGATGAGAGTTATCACCTCCCTGGAAGAATCCAGCACCTTGCAGGATCAGGCCATCAGGGTAATTACCTGCTGAGTTTCTGAATCCATCCCACTCCCCGTAAGTTGACCAGACCCCAACGGTTAAAGGTTTGATGCCGTGAACATGACCACATTTGAGGAGATAAGAAAGTGACCAAGGATGAAGGTTTCCTGCCCTACAGAAGATGCAGCCTATGTTCAATCTTCACAGGACTGTTTTCCCCCCCCCCCTCCCATAGGGTTCTAATACAAATTAGTGAAACAAATGAAAGCAAAAAGCTTTACAGGGCAAAGATGGAGCAGGCAATTAGCTTGTACTCTCAAAACATTATTCACGAATTGTGCAAAGCGTTGTGTACAAAAATTGGACTAATCAAATAGATTTGATTTGATGCTGGGAAAGGAGTGAGTGACAAAAGAGGAGGCAGAATGCCGTTGAAGTGCTCACAAGCTCCTCATGTACCTCAACTCTTCACTGTAATAAATACTTCGACAAATATGAAATTGTCTCTATTGACATCAGGGGCTGCACTCCACATGAATTACCCATGACTGTACAAGTGCCTGCTTTCCAGGGGGATGTACCCAAAGCCAATTATTATTGTTATTGTTGTTGTTATCATAGCCAGAGTGCCACGGATGTACAGAGGGTTTCACACGTAAAAGACAAGGTCTCTGGCTTGAGACTAGGAGAAGAGACCAGAGCATTTATGTGCCCCTAGAGTGCATCAGCTCTAGCAAAATCAGACCCATAGTTCAGCAGTGGTCTAGCGGCAGTGCGTCTAAGCCACTTGTGCAACGAGCCCAGGTGTTTCTGTGGCTGTAATTTGCAGCACACCAGGTCCACTGCACATCAGGATTGAAACCCTGTTCAGCCTCCTCCTCCCGCAGGTTGTCCCAAGAAACCATTGTAGTTGAGCTCTAACCTCTGCTGTGCCTGCGTACGAGCCAGATGAGCAAAGGAAACTCTGAGCTAGCTGTTAGTCACAGTGCTTAATGCCATGCTGGAGGATACGCAGATGTTATCACAGAAGATTAGGGTTGGAAGAGATCTCAGGAGGTCATCTAGTCCAACCCCCTGCCCAAAGCAGGGCCAATCCCCAACTAAATCATCCCAGCCAGGGCTATGATGAGAGCAATATAAGAACCTGAATAAATACCTGCCTCTCACATTAGCCACAATCACAGAAAAGTTTGTTTGGGGCCAGAAGGGACTGAGATAACAGTCCCATCCCTAACACACAAACAAAACACTTTTGCTTAGACTGTAAGCAGTTCTATGCGTGGACCATCTCTTTGTTGGGCCTTTGTAGAGCCCAACACAGTAGCGAGACTGTGTGAAACCCAGCCTGGATTCTCTCAGGGGAAACTGTCTTGTTAGGTTGTTTCAGAGGCCTTGTCAAGAAGTGGAAGGGGACATATCTAGGATTTTACAAGCCCTGGCTAGTGTTCCCAGTTCGTGGTGGCCCAAGCTCATCCCACTATACAGCCACCAACTCTCAGTCTCCACCAGCCTCCATTGGGTACAGGCATTTATCCATTTCAAAGGGCCTGATCCAAAGCCTGTTAAAAACCAATGGAAAGTCTTCCATTGACTTCAGTGGGCTCCAGAGGAAACCATGAGAAAAATGGAGGACTCCTGCTGTAACTGGACCTTATTGGTCAGGCTCTCCAGCGTCTATCCCTCATTCTAAATACTCAGGAGTCTGTGGCTGTCTGGATTTAAGGGACAGCATCCCACGTGTTAGAAGGAAGCTCAGACCCTATGCTCTCTGACCTGCTCCATTAGCAGCAAAAGATCAGGGTTGCGTATTCTTCCAAAAGCCACCCCCGCCTCCCTTCAACCAGCCAAGCTCAGCCTTGGTATCCACCGCATCAGCGCTTTTAGCCACAAATTAGCTGGCTGCTGCATCGGAGACCACATCAATATTTCTCCTCTGTTTGTAGTAATCCTCCCTAAGCTGCAACATAACTGCTCCCGCTATTGCCGAGGAAACAACAGATCAATCCCAGCTATAGCAAAAACAAAGTGGTGAAAGCAGCAGAGAGATCACTGGGAAGTGTGTGTGCACACGTGCAATATCCACAACAACATCAGACTGGTCTGCACTGCGGCTCTCACCCATTTGCACTCAGATGCACAACGCTCTCCCGTTGACATGATTGCATGTACAGCCATTAGAAAATCCACACAAGAATCTCTGTAGCAAGTACACTAAGCAAGCCCTGGTCCACACTAAAAAGTTTAGTAGCTTAGCTGTGTCTGTTAGGAGCATGGGGAGAGAACAAAGAACACATGCCTAACTGACAGCTATGCCAGCAAAGACCTTTCACTGGCATAGCTTATTCTGGGAATTGGTATAGGCCTTGTTTGCTGGTGTAAGTCACCTCTCCACTGGAAGAAGGGGAGGGTGGTGTTCTGGTACACCTATACTGGCAAACCCTTTTAAGTATAGGCAAGGGGTAAAACCTCCCGGCTTGGCAATGGTGCCCCACCCAGTGAACTCACATTCCAGCCTGGCCTCATTCCTCAGGCAGCCCCAGGACTTTCTTCTTTTTCCAGAGCAGGGAGTACTGTTCCTTTTATCAGTTAAGTCTCCCTTGCCACCTTGCTCCTTGGATTGAATTAATCTGCTACAATGGATAAAGTGTTTGAAGTGCCCGCCTCTTTAACCCGCTACACACATAACCTGGCAAATTAAACAGGCACCTGTTATGTACTGGGTTCCAGGCAGCTTCTTAACATTGAGACACCAAGACTCAGTAGTGGCTTATACAAGTATGACCTTGATTAATCATGTGTCCATTGCACGCATGAATTCCCATGCAAACCTGAGGATTTGTTCAACTGTGGGAGAATTGCACCCTGAACTCCCAAAGTCCTGTCCCAGCAAGCACTGGGCTCTGTGTAAAACCTGGAATAGACTCTCCAGGCCAGTCTTTCCTTGGGTTGTTCTGAAGTCCTAGTAAGATATTTAAGAGGCAATGTCCCATTATATCTGAGCATGCTACATTAACAGAACAGAATCCCCACCAAGTCTGAGCAACAGAGCTGTAGCCAACACAAAGAAAGCTGCCCATTACCGGTACTTCACCTGCTTTAACATGAGCCCCATTCGTTCCTGATTGAAATCCCCAATGACATTAAAAAGGGATGAGCGTGTTATACAGCTGCATCATGTATTTCTGAATGTACACAGTACAGGAATCCACCCCTCTTATAATAAAGATACAAGCGGTACTTGCTGGATGTGTCTCTGCCAGCAAATTGCAGCATTGCTGACCCAGTAAAGACCACCACCACAAGGCAGTTCCAGAAACTGGGCTGGAGACTTAGCTAATGCTGCTAGTTGGGACAGAATCCAGAGGGGAACTCTGGAACTTCCCAATCCTTGGCTTGCTGCTGCAGCAGGAATGAGAACTGCTTGGACATGGATTCTGGCTGCTAGCAGGTAGGCAAAAATGAAATCCCATGGTACCTTCAGGATGTACATGCAGAGATTGGATGCAAGAGCTCTCCAAACTCCACGGAGAGCCAGAGTGTATGGGGGCAAAGGAAACATCAGCCTGTGCCAATTGGACATCATCTGCGAAATGCTGCTAACCTGCAATAAAGATAGTTAAGAAGTCACGTGTACAGCATAGAGCAGCGGTTCTCAACCAGCGGTCTGTGTACTCCTGGGGGTACTCAGAGGTCTTTCAGGGGGTACAACTCATCTAGATATTTGCATATGTTTACAACACATAAAAAGCTTTAGCGAAGTCAGTACAAACTAAACTCTTACAGACAATTATTTGTACTGCTCTGTATACAGAAATGCAAGTATAATATTTACATTCCAATCAACTTATTTTGTAATTATATGATAAAAATGACAGGTTTCAGAGTAACAGCCGTGTTAGTCTGTATTCGCAAAAAGAAAAGGAGTTCTTGTGGCACCTTAGAGACTAACCAATTTATTTGAGCATAAGCTTTCCTGAGCTACAGCTCACTTCATCGGATGCATACTGTGGAAAGTGTAGAAGATATTATATACACATAAAGCATGAAAAAATACCTCCTCCCACCCCACTCTCCTGCTGGTAATAGCTTATCTAAAGTGATCACTCTCCTTACAATGTGTAGGATACAATGATAATAAGATCTTCTACCACTTTCCACAGTATGCATCCGATGAAGTGAGCTGTAGCTCAGGAAAGCTTATGCTCAAATAAATTGGTTAGTCTCTAAGGTGCCACAAGAACTCCTTTTCTTTTTATGATAAAAATGAAACAGTACGCAACATTTCAGTAATAGTGTGCTTGGACATGTTTGCATTTTTGTGTCTGATTTTGTAAGCAAGTAGTTTAAGGGAGGTGAAACTTGGGGGTATACAAGACAAATCAGACTCCTGAAAGGGGTACAGAAGCCTGGAAAGCTTGAGAGCAACTGGCATAGGGGAGAAAAGCATAGGTAGGGGTAAAGTGTCTCCACCAGGGGTTCCCTCTCAGCACTGACTGGCAATCCGACTTGTTTGCCACTTTGAGTTGTAAGGAAAACTTTCTTCCTCCTTTGTGCAGGTCATGCTGGTGAGAGGGGCCGCACTGCCTGCTCTGGAGACTAGTCCTCTGCAGAGAGCAAGTCTAACCACAGCAACAGTACAGCAAGCTTCTGCAATTTGGGAGCTAACCCCTGCTCCAGGGAGACCACACCTAGGGGGTAGGGAAGAACTTAGTCAATGTGGCCAGACTCCTCAACAGCACCAATCATAATGGATGGGTTTGAGATATGGTTACCTGCCCCCTAAAGAACAGACCCTACCATGTTCTTTTCACCTAGGCCACCAGACAGGTACCATGTGGTCACTACAGACCTATACTGGATTTGCATTGACAGCCTTATTATTGTTCCAAGATTGTGATGGGTACTTGCCAATATAAGTGAGAAGTCATGGGGTAAAAATCCCAAGAGTGCATTAAGAGCCTAAATCCCATTCTTGCAAGGGACTTGGGCACATAGGGACAGATTTTCAGAGGTATTCAGGCACTTAGAGATTCAGATAGGTGCCTAGTGGGATTCTCAAAAGTACCTAAGTCCCATTTATTTCAGAAAGGAAGAGAAGGAAATTTACTAAAAAAAAGTGAACGAACCAAACATTCCATGCCAGTACAGATTTGGCATTGCTTTTATCTGAAAGGGCTAACTTTGTAGTTACATTGCAACTTTAGTCTGTTGTTCAGGGTAAATCAGAGGGCAATTCTTGTGTGATTTCAGTCTCCTAAAATGGAGCATTATGGGAAAGTTAGAAACCTCAGCTTACATGGTGACTAATCTTTAAACCAGCTGACAGCTTCAAATCTAGTTAACAGGTGACCTACAGGGATGTGTAAAAATGGTGGTGTGTTTAGAGAGCACTTACATTTAACTCCAGGGTAATTACAGGATTATTAGACCTGGTTTGTACAATAATTCTGTTCACTTTACAGTTCCTTTAAAATGAATCCATCCAGGAATCCATGTAGAAATTTAAGCTGCTCAGGTGCAGCTCGGTGGACAAACATCCTCATGATATTTAAAAAAATAATTGTGTTCTCTGAATGCCATGTCTTCACTTTTCAGTTCTGCCTATTGGAAACAGACAAAGCAAAGCAGCTGACCAGACTTGGTTGCTTTTAACCTCCAGGACCAAAGTCACCTGGAAGGAAATTTGAGTTGTTGGGGTCACAGGCAAGAAGAATAAAAGCAAAGCAAAAATAAAAATAAAAAATAAAATCTACCCTTTAATTTCACATCTGCGGTCTCGTCTTTGATACAGATCACCCACTAGTGTACATCTCCACAGATCTGGCCTGTTATCTGTCACTATAGCGTTATTTGTATTACAGTAACACCTACGTGCCCCACTGAGGATAACAGTCCCATTGTGCTAGGTGCTGTACAAACCCAGAGTAAGAGGCCCAGTCTTGAAAAGTCTACGAGACAAAGGGTGAGAAAAACAAAGTATCATCCCCAGTTTACAGAAGGGCAACTGAGGCAGAGAGATTAGGCATCAGATGCTCACCCAACCACTTCCAGTGAGACCATGGAAGGCAATGAGTGTCTGATATCTTTTAAAGCCTAAGTCATTTGACCAGGGTTCACACAGTAAGTCTGGCAGAGCTGAAGAGAACCCAGGCTTTGTACATACACAAACGCATGTAAAGCACCTGTAAAAGCAAAGCTCTTTCCAAGTTTGTGCAGCCCCTGTGCAAGTCTCCGGTTGTGTTTAGTCCTGTTATTTTCTCCTGTGTCTTTTTGACAGGGCTGATTTATTGACTCTTTCAGGAAACGTAAATGTAAAGCCACTTTCGCTGAAATCACCTCAATCTAATTTCCAGTCAAATGTTAAAAAAAATAATAGACAGCCCCCAGATTAAAATGAAGGCCTGGCTGCTTCTAACAGCCTGTCAGACACATGGCCCTGTCCGATGGTACCTTTGTTTTAGAATCAAAGGACAAAAAAAAAAAAAAAAAAAAGTGTGCTCAATGGTTTGAAAGTGACAAAGTGGCCGAAAAACAGTCAGATTGTTAGCAGTCCAGCATTGGTAACAATGGTCCAGGAATGGCATAAAGACAGATATTATAACCTATGCCTGCACTATGAATGAGGGGCGTGATTCCCATCTGTGTACACATACCAACATGACAGCTAGCATGAGCATAAGATAGCAGCCTAGTGGAGACAGTACCCAACTGCAAACAGTGAGTGTTTTACTCTGCATGGCTCGGCTCGGCTCAGCTCAGCTGCTGCTGTCCAGGGTAATGTGGTTACACTATTTCTACTCATGCTAGCACAAGCATGTGTGCATGAGCACAGGAATCCCAGTCTTTGATGGCTGGCTATAGCACTGGCTTCAGGATTAAGGTACAGGAGTGGAACAGTCTGGATTCGTTTCCCAGCTCTGCACAAACGGTGAGAGACCTTGGGCAAATATTTAATCTGGGACTCAGTTTCCCAGATTAAAACTGTAAAATGGTGATGACAATATATTTTACCAACCCTTGGTAGGCTTCTCTATTTAGATAGCAAGCTCTCCAGGACAGGGAGTGGCTCTTGCTAGGTGTGTGGACATCACCTAGCACAATGCCGCCTGCAGCCTCTGGGTGCTACTGTAATAGACAGATTCAGGATCAGGAAGGAATATCCCCCAGGTCAGAAGGAAATGGGCCTTGTTTTGTTTTGGGGTGAGTGTGTGTGTGGGGGGTGTTGCCTTCCTTGGAAGTCTGGGGTAAAGGCCACTTTCTATGATCACCTGGGTATAGCTCACAAAAGCAAGCCTTCCATAGTGAGTTGCTTTGTCTCAGCTTGCTACCTGTCACTCTCATTTTCCTCCCTTCTTTCTACAGTGCCTTTAAGTTCAATTAGCTTCCAGGAAACAAGAGCTACTGTAGGGAGCTCGCTGCTTTTGAAAGCCAACTCCCACTTGGTTCAGAATTATTCCTTAACAGCAGCAGGACGGCAGACGTCATTTTCCCTCGTGCCTGGGGGCGGCCAGTCGCCTGTTTCCCTATCTTAAAATAATGCTGAGCATTTAAAAATAGGGGAAAGGAGGAAGCTCTTTTTAGAATGTGAGAAGGAGAAATGGAACAGGGATTGGTGACCAAGGCAAGTAGAACCAGCTAGCTAGAAACAACTGAAGGATCTGCTCCTGTCATCTGAGCTTCCTGGTCTGCAACATCAGAAAGAGAAACTCTCTCATTGGGAAGCCAGCCACTCCACCACCTGCAGTTTAGGTCAAGACTGGATGTCTGTCTAAAATAGGTAGTTTAGTTCATTCAACCAGAAGATTTTTGCACTCCATGATGTGCACTTACATATCAGGGAAGAATAATTCTGTTCTTGGAAGAGTAACTGGGTGATAATCTACGGCCTGTGTTACACAGGAGGTCAAGTTAGAAGATCAGAATGGTCCTTTCTGGTCTTAAGGCCATAGATTTATGTACCTACCTGGTCAAACTCCAAGGACCTAGAGGAATGAAGCTAAGGCCACAAGTTCATTTCCTAAATTACCCTAGAGTGGTCTGTTGGTAACAAGGTCTGGTGACTAAAGTATTGGCACACATTGAACCTACCATCCTGGGATCTCAAAGCACTTCACAAGTGTCACTGAATCAGCTTTGCAGCCCCGATGATGCAGGTCAGACCCAGTGGGTCTACTTCTCATTTACATCAAGGCCACTTTTATACCACCCTGACTGTATGCCCCCTTAGAGGCCCCTTTGCACTTTCACACTCAGAGGCTCCATTACATGGTCAGAATGCTACAAAATGGCCTTGGCACTAATGAGAATGAATCAATGGGCTAAGGATACTGAGCTTCCCATTGTCCAGATGGCAAAACGAAGGAACAGAGAGTTAGCTCAAGGCAACTCAGCAAAATAGTGGCAGAGCCGGAGCAAAACCAGCACTCCTGGCTCCCAGACTGGTTTAGATGCAGATTTAGATGACGTGAAAATGTGGCCTCACATCTCCATCTTCCCACTACTTCCACTTGGTAGGATCCAAACAAGCCCAGCTAGAAGAAAATGGCTCCCACAAGCCCTCCTGTTCCTTCCTTTCCACATGCATGTATTTTTACTAGTCAGTCTTTTCCAAATACCTATAAAAGAGACTCTGCTGTTTTAATTTATACAATCTTCTACCGTCTGTGGTGTTCCCTCACTTGAGTGCTTCACCCAATGTATTCCTCCCCTTCCCCTCTGTTGGATTGTACAGCTGCTCTGCTGCCCCAGCTTTCACACTCCGGAGTTTGATTTCTATGTTGGTTTTGTCATAAGTTATATTCTAGTCGCTCATGTCTTTAGGTGGCAACTCGTGCACTCCCAGTTAGTGGAAGAGCCTTCAAAACCAGATATCCCAGTGCATGTGGAGGTGCGGGGGAGTAGCTAAGGAAGCAGGGAGGGGAGTGGGTGTTTACAGCTGTGAAGATACCCCTTCCGTATTTCTGCCTGCAGGGCAAACTTTTTGGCAATTCCCGGCAACAATGAGTGAATTGAAGCAGAAGCCTGGAGTGGTATCTCTCTTCCACCTCCTGCAGTGGATCACTAGTCTTGCACACAGAAAGGAGACAGACTGGGACTCCAGCAAAGTAGAGCTGCTCACTGTCATGACCAGCCGCCAGTGCATCTCCGCGCGAGATTCGCCCATTTTTAAATATACTTTTATAAATCAACTCCTCCTCCCCGTGCCCTCAGGAGCTCTCACTTGCATCTCTCTGCTCATCTCAAACTCCCCCTGAACCAAAACTGCACTGCTATGGAACCCAGGGACAACTGAGCAGTTCAGGTATAATTGCCTTTCAGTACTATTGCTATTGTCGGACAGTCTGGTCCACTGGTACAAGTCAGTGTAGCTCAACAGCGCTGCCAAAGTACACCAGCTGGGGACTGGGCCTGGGCCCATCAATGCCAGCAGGACGGCACCAATTTACATGAGCTGGGGCTATGGACACCGTCATTTCCTGGCGGAGGACTCTGTCACCTGCAGCGGGTCAGCCACATCCACGAGCATCCCACTCCATTCTTGAGTCAGATTCCAACAACAGGTCTTTGGCTTTAACTCCCTTGATGGACATTACTTTCCCCGAGAAGGAATAACCATGCGGGGGGCAGGGGGAACACATGAATGTTTGACCCTGAACAGGGACTCTGGCACCACTTTGTCCACCAAGTACATTTAATGAGAGTGAAACATGCAGCTGGAGAGGGGGAAAAAAAATTGCCACGTGGCTTCCTCAAATTTTCCCCAATAGAAGCACATCACTTGTGAGACCCTCACCAGAGCGAGCTGGGCTGAATACAGAGAGCAGTCAAACACTGCCGTGTGAGAGCACCAGCGAGGAGCTGCGGAGACAGGTCAGCTCACTGAGCATCCATAGGAGCTGTGTGCCACCGCAATAAGAGGCTGTGCTGGTTTAGCAGTAAAGGCCCTTGCCATCTGCTCGAGTGTGTAATAGCTGCCTCGAAGAGCCGTGCATTAGAAGAAAACAGCAGCACACCTGGGTACCTGGTATCCTGCTGTAGATGAAACACAGGAACACACAGTACTTCTGCTAAGGAATCAAAGCGGTGATTGAAAATCTAGGGCATGCACAAACAGCTCTGCGGTGTTTGTTAGGGAAGGCACAATGGACTATGCAAGAAGCCTGCTGAATTTGAATGCAAGATGTACCACATGTTCTATTTCAAGCCCCTTTCAGCTCACAAAATGCTCGTGCCCAGTGATTTTCTCGATGCAAAGCAAAGCTGTGCACAGATCGGATGTGCTCATGGAGGAAACAAGGAAGAGATCGGGAGCAGAGGCCTTCCCTCATGGGTTGCATGGCCCAAAAGCTAAGGGGAGCAAAGAGAGCAGATCTGTCCAAGAGACAGGTTATAAAGAACCTGTAGCACTTTGGCTTGTTTAGCTGAAAAGGGTATAAGAAACATTTAATTGCAAACAATTCACCCCACCCCATCATCCTGAATGATTTAACCCTTTTGGTCTCTGGAAGAAGCAGAGTCCCTAGTGCTTTTACATCTTCAAGACACTGGCTAGGAGGCTTTTCTTGATGCCTTTTCCAAATTCTGTGGAGAGCTGACCTGACCCCCATGACGCTGTACTGGGTAAAGGGACAGACCCCAACAAGGTCCGGAGGAACTCAGCCAGGTCAGCTGGTCACCGCTCCCATCCTGGCTCACCTCTTGGGTTCCTGTACTTGGAAGTCATGTGTAAATTTTAAGTCTTGTCAAAGAGGTGATGTCAGGCACCTCAGGCTCAGCCATCAAACCCTACTTACCATTCTGATTCCAGGCTCCCCACACAGCTCTGCCAACGTACAACAATCCCAGTTGGCAGAAGCCCCAGCCAGCTCTGCTGGTGCACCTTGCTATGGACCTGCAACCCCCGCCCCACCACTTCTAGGCCAGCCTGCCACCTTCCCCCACATCTGCTGATATACATTTAGCTAGATACTTATGGCCCTATTATATCTACCATCATATCTATCCATGGGTGTAGTTTGAGGGGGAGGAGGGGGGGGTGTTGTCCCCCAAACTGTAAGCATCAGGCAGAATTTGCCCTCCCCCCACCCCATTGGCCTGACTGGAGCGCCCTGCCCCCCAGATATAGACATCAAACTACACCTATGCCCTCACAAGACCTCTGTGAGGCCGGGCGGGGAGGGCGGGTGCTATTATCCCCCATTGTACAGATGGGGAACAGAGGTACAGAGAAACTAAATGGCTTGACTAAGTGCACACAGAAAAGTCAGTGACAGAAGAGAGTTAAAGGCAGGTATCCCATATTCCAGGCTAGCATCTCAGCCACTGGACCAGCCTTCCTACCCTGCTACACCCTTTGCTATTCTATTTAGGGGTGTGGTTTTTTAAACTGCAGTAGATATACCAGTACAAACACTTAGAGTAGATGCAGCTATACTAATATGAAGGTGCATTATACTTGTATCACTTATTCCCCTTCCTATACTGGTCTAAGTTTATTCCCATTAAGAACCTTCATACTGGTATAGCTGCATCCATGCAAGGCGGGTTGTCCTGTTTAATTGTGTTAAGACAAGGCCTAAGCATGTGGCTTAGCTGAAATGGGGTCAGCATGAGCAGCCATAGGGCAAGTTTCTGCCATGTGTTGCTCTGCCAACATGCTACCACCAAGCGGGTCCCTCTCACTGGCCCCTTCATTTCTTGGCATCCCTGCAGAAACTCCCCACAAAGATAGATAGATAATGGTTATGGGGGAGGCGCTTGTGTGATGCGGACAGCTGTTCGAGGTATTGGATTGAAACCATCAATTATGTGGACCACCAAAAGGGAATGAAGGTCACTATTCCCCAACCGGGGCTGGATTTAAACTGCACACGTCGAGTATCTCTAGATTGCAATCTAAGGCATGACTGCAACTTGCATAGATGTGCCCAGGCTAGCTTTGCCTGAAGTAGCATGTCTAAGATTAGCAGGGTGGCTATGGTGGCACTACCTTTAGCAACAGGGGTAGGTATGCAGAGTCCGTGGCATGCTTGTATAGCCCGGGCTGAAGCCCATACTGCCATGTGTATGTTGCTATTGTTAGCCATGCTAGCACAGCTATGTCTACCCAAGCTGCAATCACACCATAATTTGCAGCATAAACATACCCAGGGTGGCAGCAAAGACTGTCCTCTGCTCCCAAGTCCCCGAGATCTGTCTCTTGCAACTGCACATTAAATACCCTTTCTGAAAAGCCACTGGAAGCAGCTAGAACAAATCCAAGATTAGTATATAGGCAATAGGGAATTCTTTTAAAAGTATTAATCAAGCTAACTAAATACAGAGATGTATTTTATCATTAATCTGCCATTGCTCATCTCTCCTCCTCTTTTAAAAACTTCCTTTCAATCCCTTTTCTTTCTTCCAAACACATTGTCAAAGTGTCAGGCGAGAAGGAGGGACCTGGGAGATAAAGTGGAATTGGTATGCTTTGCAGAGACCCAGGACACCAGGGATTTATTTTAATCCAGTCCATTAATCAATTTCTCTGTAGAAA
Source organism: Natator depressus (assembly GCF_965152275.1). Lineage (NCBI taxonomy): Eukaryota > Metazoa > Chordata > Testudines > Cheloniidae > Natator > Natator depressus. Next base: position 4,832,280 of record NC_134259.1, read on the forward strand.
TTGAATTAACTGTCTTTCATCAGCATCACATCCTGGGACTTGAAAATAGTAACTGCTACACAGGAATGCAAATGAAGGGAGAGCTCTGCACGCTCTCTTTGTAGCGCGTGCAGAGTGAGAGAGAGAGCATGAGCGAGCGAGAACACATCTTTAATGAAAGAATAGTGTGTTTTGCCCATTTTCTAAGAGCATTTGGCCCTGTCCATTCCTCCCTTTAACACTAGAGTCTCAAGTCATAAGCAGTCCCTAACCGGAAAGCGGAAGATACAATGTCCCATCTCAATTTGAGTAAGATTTTCACCCTCCCTCAAACTAAACAAATTCAGAATCAAATCTTGCTCTCTGTTTACATCAAATAAAATTGAAAAAGCAGACATAGTTCCTTGTTTCAAAGGCAAAACACCTTGTTCCCTTCCTTTCATTTGCCACTGGGATTTCTAACACTATGCAAGTTCAAAAGAGCCAGAAAGAAAGGATTCCTTGTAACTCTGCCTTGAAAAATCCATCTCTATGCCCCTTCTCAAGCTCTCCTCCCATTGTTTATTGAAGGGGCTGCACAGAACAGGTAGAATTGTGCAGGAGACAGTTTTGTCTAGGGCTGCTCCAAGACCATGGAATAAACTCCCTCAGAAACTAAGGATCACCACAGATCTCACCACCTTCGGCTCCAAATGCATGGCCTAGTTCTGACTTGGCCTTCTACAACGCACGCACAGAGTAGTGTGCGCACACACACAGTCCACAAAAAAACAAAAAACACCCAACTACACACATAGTTCTCCCGTGACAGATGTTAGTCACATTGCTTAATGCACATCTGGGAGATGCTCATGTATGATGTGATAAGGGCAGGATAAGTACCTGCATAGAACATAGGAACAGCCATACTGGGTCAGACCAAAGATCCATCTAGCCCAGTATCCTGTCTTCTGACAGTAGCCAATGCCAGGTGCCCCAAGAGGGAACGAACAGAAGCCAACAATTTTTGCTGGAGTTTTACAGGAAATTGCTTCAGCTGCAGCTTCAGAACCCTAACCCTAGCTGGGTCCAACAATTAACAGGACAGATCTTCAGGTGATCCCAGGGGAGTTAGGCACCAAGGGTGAGGATTTTCAGAAGTTCCTAATCCCCTGTGGTCACTTAGGTGCTTTTGACTCTCCCACCCTAAAATCCCATTGACTTTCAAAGAGTCAGGTGCATAACTCCCATAGGCACCTTTGACAATCCCAGCCAGTATTAACGATAGGCAGGGGTCAGAGGTCATTGCCTGGATTTTAGTTTCCTCACTCTTGCCTACTCTCAGCTCTTCCAGGGGTCAGCACTAGCAGGGCCGTGGTTTTACATTTCCCTTCGGACAAAGGACTCCCAGCGTCAGATTGTCCTGCTGCTTTCAAGGCTCTCAGCCAGGAGTGAACTCTGCTAAAGCCAGGGGAGTCACAATGGCGTAAGCAAGAGAACACAAGCGTCATGGAGCCAAATCCTGCTCCACTGAAGTCAGTGGAAGATTTGCCACTAACCTCAAAGGGGCCAGGATTTGCCCCGAGTTTGTTGGGAAATGAGCCCCCCCAAATACTCAACTACACAGCGAGGGTAGTGGGAGCGGTACCATTGACTTCAACGGGGCATTGGATCAGACCCTAAGTATGGATTCTAGTAGTTGCCTAATTAACTAGTCTTAAGCACCACCGCTGGTAAGTCATTCTGAACTACCTTGGAGCAAGACCTGGTGGGTGAAGTATTAACAGAAACTGTTCCACTAAAAGGTAATGAAAGAGAGAAGAAGAGGCGAGCTCTGTGTGTGGGGGACCAGGACAGCTGCAACACCGCAGTTAACTTGGAGCAAGACACAAGACAGATTTACTCTCCCTCCCCTGTGCATATTATTTTCCATCCCCAGCCCAAACAGCAAGAAATGAAAGTGGAATTTGCAAGAGAACATTGCTGCATTATTTAAAAAAAAATGCTGATGAATAATTTAGTCAAATGAGTCTGTGAATGTTAGACCATATTGCATTACAAAACAAATGAATTACAATACACAAAGAAATTCCTACACTCATTGAAAAACATTGCAAAGGAGAGCCATATTCTCTTATTTAAAGAAGGGAGGGATTTAAATAAGAATCTGTTACAACAGCCAAGACACCATTTCTAGCATTATCTTTATAGAACCATAAAAGAAACAAATCCTCTCTAACAGCTGGGCTCTTTTTCCAATTCTCCTGTTTTTGCCAGGTTAACTTTGAACCCGCAAGGTATCCTGGCTTATAGGAGCTGTGGAGTCATTCATTCATAAGTATACCTAAATTAGCATCTATCCAGTCCACCCCGGCCTTCTTGAAAGGCACCTTGTTCAAATGCTCCTGGTAACCTCAAGGATCTTATAGCACTATAGTCAAGGGAATTAAATACATTTCCAAAAGGTCTGATCAGCCCTTAGTAGCTTTTGGCTTAGAAAAGAAGGATGGGCTTGTAGTTAATGCACTGGTCTAGTACACAGGTGATCCTGGCTCAAGTCCCAGCTCAGCAACAGACTTCATGTGACATCAGCCAAGTTGCTTCCTCTCTGTGCCTCAGCTCCTCCTTTGTAACTCAGGGGTCACAATACAGTATTGCCTTCATCCATCTTGACTACTAAATTGCAAACTCCCCAGGGCAGGGACGGTCTTACTCTGTGGACACACAGCATCTAGCATAATGGGGCCACAGTCTCAGTGGGGCCTCTAGTTGCTACCAGTAATAGAGGCTGCAGTGCGGAGATCCACCCCTAAAAGGAATTAAATACTTTGTACTTATAAAAGGATTGCAGATTTACAGACAAACACTGAAAGTTTCCATCTTTGTTTTAGAGATGGGGAAACTGAGCCCAGGAGTAGCCAACTGATTGGCCCAAGGAGCTTCTATGGCCCCCTGTTAGCATGGTATCTGAGCTTTACAATCTGTACCCCTGGGAGGCAGGGAAGCGCTATTATCCCCATTTTACAGATAGGAAACCAAGGCATAGAGAGGCTAAGTGACATGTGGAAGGTCACACAACTGGATGTGAGAGCAAGGAATTTAATCCAAGTCCAAGGCTAGCCACCTAACCCCTACCCCATCCTTCATCTACTGACTGGGTGAGATCAATAGAATCTAGGTTTCCTGAGTCCCAGCTCTGTGCACTGACCCATAACTGCCTTCCTGGAGCAGGCAAGTTCAAACAGGGAGCCAGTCATTGGGTCCCAGAGCGCAGGCTCGAGCCCAAGCCTACACATCTACACTACAATTTTATAGTCTGCAGCCAAAGCCCCAGTCAGCTGACATGGGCCAGCTGCAGGTGTTTTGTTGCAGTGTAGACATACCCTAAGAGCCAATCACTAATAAAATTTAAAAATCCCTTGAAACTGACAGCTATGAGAAAATGATATAAAGATTCAGAAATACAGGAAATGGCAAGCAGCTGGACTGCCCTTGGGTACAAAAGGAATTTCAGTTTCTTCTTGCCAGCACAGAAGTTGAGCTACAGTTAGTTATTGCTTTATTTTGGATTTGAAGGGTTTAGGAGAGAGAATTCAGACTGTTCAGAAGTGAGTTCCAGGCCCAGGCACCTGCGTATTTAATTGAATCCTGAAAGAGGAGTTAAAATGTTAAGCCTATTCCTGTCCGTGATAATTGGTTATTAGCATGACAGAGAAGACCTCTGCACTCAGCTGGTGCATGCGTTCACCTGGCATCTAAGTGGAAGAGCTAACGAAATGAAGGAGCCGAGAACCAGGGCCAACAGTTGTGAATCCAGGACAAGCTACAGGACTAGCTACCCAAGGGGTGGGGGAAATCTGTGCTGTACTCACATAACAATCCCAAGCACCACCAAGCCCAAGCATTCAAACATCATGTGTTATGCCCCCAAATCATGATTCTAAAACTAGTGTTTTGGAGTGTTGTGGGTTTTTTGTTTAAGAGCCTTGAGGGGTTACATTTTCAAGCTTTTCTCCAAAGCCAGGAAGAGTAGAAACTTGGGAGAAAATCCTCAGCTGGTATAATTGTCATAGGATTTACACCAAGGATCTGCCCCTTGCTTTTCTTTAAGTGAAAGCTGCAATTTTCATAGTCACATGACTCCAGGAGCTGGGGCTTTAAGGACCCCCCCCCCTTACTATTGAAAGATTCAATAAAAATTGCGAGAGTTGGCAACAATCCCAGCCCTCCTCTTCCCTTTATCAATAGCTTATTTGCTTTTAAAAACACCCTCGGTATCAAATTTGTCACCAGAGTTCTCCCTCCACCCTCACCCCATGTTTAGAAGGTATCCAACTCTCCAGCCATTGAGCATTGTGGAAAAGGAAAGGAAAAATTTGGGGTTAGACCACTAGACTGGGACTTCAGTTTACCGTAATAGGGCCCATAAAAGTACCATAGATAGCTAAGAAAGGCACCCTTCTGCCCTCCAAGGGTGAGCTGATGCTTTGGTAAGGTGGCTGCGCGTACACCACGTTTGGATGCTTTGAAAGCACAGCACCAGAAGGCCGCTGGCATGAGGCCAGAGCTAGCTGGTTGCTTTCTGTTTAACTGCAAAAGGGCTAATTCTGTTCTGTACAGGGGCTTTGTTCTGAAGCTTTTTATTTAAGGATAAATGGGAAGGGAAAATGCTTTATTTCCAGCTCTTTGCTTCCTCCAGTCTATTCTGCTCAAAGATTCACACCCCCCACCCCCTTTGTTACAGGATTATAAACAAAACTTTGTTGAGATTTCCCTTTGGTTCAGCCCTTTTTCCTTTCAAGCCCCCTTCACTGCCTAAGGCTCCTACGCGGAGCTATTTATTCTTGAACATAAGTCTCTTGACGAGATCTCAGTTGGACTAATATGGGGCGTTTGGAACTGCAGCTGCTCAGAGATCATGTTTTGTGCTAGCACCATGGCTCAGGAACTGAAAGGAGGAAAAAAAAATGCCTTTGTCAGAGGGCATGACTCACCCCTGGTGTAACTACTGAAGTCAATCCAGCTATGCCACAGATTGATTTGGCCCAGAGTGAACATCACGTGCAAGTAGGAACATCAACATCAGAGTTGCAGGGCTGCCTTTAAAAAAAAAAAAAAAAAAAAAAAAGCGCATTCTGGATTCTTTTTAATCTATCTTTTGGCTTTTAAGCCTGTGAGGTCACATTTTCAAACTTCTCCCTGCAACCATAAGGATTAGAAACATACTCTGCTCTTCAAAATGGAAGCTAAGAATCTCCCAGATTCACAGGACTCCAGGAGCTGGGGTTTTGAGAAACACACCCAATATCACATCCCTGTTCCTTCTCTAACCAGAAGCTAAGGCAATGGGTGATTAGACTGGTACCACAGTGCTGCAACCCCTCACCTTGCTCTCACTGCAGGGAAACAGAAAGGCCAGCCAGGGGAAAGGTGTTTTTTTCCCCTCACATGAGCCATGGAAGTGCAGATGAAAGCCTCAGTCCTGGTGTGCATGTAAAGGTATCAACAAAAGGAACTGATGGAGGAGCAAGTCCAGACAGTTTAATTAAAAAGATAGGATTGTTCGAGAGGTAATCGGGGTGGGGGGGGGGGGAAGATAGTGATTTGCAGATAATGCAAAGACCTGGAAATAACCTCAGTGATGCAAAGCTTAATTCTCAAGGCCCTAAAACCAGCACAGCTGCTGCGAGGAGGATGTTGAAAACACTTGACCGGCAAGAAATGAATGCCACAGAGGACAGTCTGTTGGCAAAGCAGCCGTGCAATACCCACCACAATAGGATACAACTGTAGGTTCTGCTTATGCTCCAATTACCCAGTCTGGGGCTCTGTTGTAATCAGTTTGGGGTCAACAGTGTTGCAACACAGATAAAAATAGCAGCACAGCAGAGAGAGAACAGATGGCCATGTGGTTAAGGCACTGCATGGGGGCTCAGTAGATCTGGGTTCACTTCCCTACACTGCCACTAGCTCCTTGTGACCTTGGGAAAGTCACCTAGACCCAGACCCATCAATTGTTGATTGGATTTAGGCTCCTAAATCAGTTAGGCAGGGCAAGGCTGAGCACAGCAGCCCCTAAATACCTTCACAAAGTCTGGGCCTAAGTCTGCATGCTGCAGTTCGCTTATGAAAGGTGGATAAAAGCACTGCCCTGCCAGCCAGGAGTGTTGTGAGGGATAAATACATTAGAGACTGCAATGTGCTCAAGTACTACAGTAAAGAGGCTATATAGCTAGATTTACACTAGTGAGATTATGTCTACACTCCAACTGAAGACACAGTTGCAGCTTGGGTAGGCAGATCCACACTAGCTGTAATCTAGCTAGCATGGTTTAAAAAAAAAAAAATAGACAATGTTTCAGTATTCAGGTTTATCATCATCTACACCCAAAGTCTTTAGTCCCATTTCCCCATAAATTGCCTCTCAGGCAAATCCAAAGTTGCCTAGAAAGGCAGCCCCCATACCCACCTCTCCCCAAACTCAGTACCTTTTTCCCCAAGGTGATTCTCTCTCCTCCAGTGTTTCCTCCTTAACACTAGCCCTTCAGCACACAGGCTTCTTGGGTCTTGCCTCTCCTTTTCCTCTAGGGAATGAGCTGGGTTTGGTTATAAAGACTCCAGACCCCTCTCATTCCCAGCAGCTTCAGAGGGGATTGATTAATTGGAGCCAGCTGCTTGAGGGTGTTTTTTTTCTGCCCAGGTGGTAGTTCACTCTGTCACTAGCCTGTTACTGTGGAGGGCACTGCAGAGTGACACACCTACTCCTCTGATAACCATGACTGAGCATGATGCCTCTGTAGCCCTCTGGAATTCCAGCCCTCACCCCAGATGACGACACATTGTGCTACTAAAGAACACTAGGTGATTGTCTGTCCTGAACTCACCTGTGTGGGAGAGGCAAGGATGGAAGAAGTGACCTGAGATGGTGTGAAGGAGCATACAGCTCTGAATCCTAGCAATACAGCGGCAGGTCCATGCAATGGGGCTATTTATGCTGGTCCCTTACTTTGTTTTGTTTAGTACAAACCAACTGGCCATTTAATTCAGTTTTATCTGCCGAGCTCCCAAGACTCTCTTTGGTCCTTTTGTGATTATGTCTCGTCATTTCAAGAAGAGTCAAGACCAATGCCAGGACACAGCGGAGTCTGCGTCCCCATCTGACCTCCTCAAAGTCCTGGCTTGAGAGGAGTCCAGAGAACAATCACTGGAGAGGTTGGGACCCGCTGGCCAGCTGGAGGGAAAGGCTGTAGCTTTCCCTGAGGTACCCATGAACAAAAAGCTCCCACAGTCTGTCTTCCCCCCTCAACCTTAGTCCCAACACAGTCTTGGAGTTCCTCAGCCCATTGTATATTTAGAGGGATGTTCCAGCCCCAAGTTCCCCACACAGCTCTGCCAACTCTGCCCCACATCCCTTTATTATTCCAGCCGACACTCTCAATCCTGACCTACTGCATCCCCTGCTATTTCTACCCTGGGGTCCTGTGGGGTTGCCACAGCAGCTGCACTCCCCTTCGCTTCTTCTTACCACACCCCTTCCCAGGAACACATAACTATCTGCCTGGGGGACTTCCCCATTGCCATAATGACAGAGCACCACACAATCTGTCATGTATGTACTCTCCCCACCCCACTGTGAGAGGGAATTGCTCTTTGCCCCATTGTACAGATGGGGAATGGAGGAACAGAGCTTGCCCAAGGTCACAAAGGAAGTCTGTGGCAGAGCAGAACCTTGAACCCTGGTCTCCCAAGTTTTAGGCGAGTGCACAAACCCCAGGACACTCATGCCCCTCGTTGGTCACCCATAGGCCTCCTGTTACTCCAGTCACCTTACCCCTCCAGAGCACCGACCTTCTATCGTGCTAGATAACACAGTGGTTCTGTGATGAGGATGAGCAATTGCAAAACCATAACTCCCACCTGCCATCAACTCAGCACCTTCCAACTTCCTTTCAGCTCCCAGAGAGGACAATGCAGCTTTCACGCTGCCTGGCACCCTGCCTGAATACGGAGACTCGGGGTGGAAGATTTCCCTGTGGCTAGTCAGCACTTTCTCAGCCTACACTTGGTGGGAAGTTGAGCACGGCAAAAAAACTTCTCCACACATCTCCCTCCCCTCCGTGTATCCCTCTTCGGTAGTGACAGGCTATTCAGCTGAAATTTAATTAAAAGCATCTACTCACAGGGTTCGCAGCCATCCATAACCCGACCCACATGCTGATGTGTGTGCTCCAGCCCGAGGGAAGGAAGTCAGTGATCAATTACCTTCTTCTGACCACTGCAAAAAAGCCCTGCAGCTTGGGAGTGTGCACTGAAAGCCCCAAATCTGAAACACTTTGGAAAGACTTAAGTGTCTTTTCACAGCCCAAGGCAGGTCAGTTTTCTTTCTACTTTTAATCTGTAGGGAGTTTTAAAGGGCCGGAGGAGTACTCTCCAAAGAGAGAGGAAGCGGGAGGGAGATGATGTGATGTCACAGTGATGGGCATCATATAGGAGCCCTGACAGAGAGAGACAGAGAGAGGGAGGGTCTCTGCCTGAGTTTTGCTGACAAAAATCTCCCACCATTCCTAGGAGCGATACAACCCCAGCAACGGGAGCCCTAATACCTACAGGGTTCTAGGCACCCACCAACACCCTAGCCCCTGTGTCGTCTAACCCTGCTCAGCAAGTCGGCACAATATGCTGCTTAAAACGCAGTGGAGTGCTGGCACTTTGTCTTCACTAGCCCTCCCAGGGGTGGAGCTGCAGCTGTAGTGGCCATGGTGGGAAATATAGGGGCAAAAATGTTTAGTCCAGCCATAACCCACTGTTCAGCGCGTGCCTTCCCTCCTTCTGTGGCCGAGCAGCTGCCTGCTGCTACTCTTTAGCTGATGGACTCAGCTGGTTCGCTCAAGTGGTGTAGGCCAGTGCGGAAGGATCGAGGGCAGTGTCTGTCAAACTTAATTGCGCCGCGAGCCCTTTGGACAACAAAAATTACTACAACGACCTCAGGAGAGGGGACCGGAGCCTGAGCACACCGGCCGTGGGCGGGGCGGGGTGGCCGAAGCCAAAGCCTGAGTCCCGCTGCCCTGGGTGGGGAGGCCAAAGCCCAAGTGCTACAGCTCTGGGCAGAGGGCCTGTAACCTGGGCCTCGCTGCCCAGGTCTGAAGCCCTGGGACTTCGGCCCCGGGTGGTGGGGCTCGGGCTCTGGCTTTGGCCCTGGGCCCCAGCAAGTCTAATGCCAGCCCGCGACCTGCTTTGGGGTCCTGACCGACAGTTTGAGAACCACTGATCTACGTTCAGCCAAGCCCCCCCGTTCCCATGGGCCCTATGTGCTGTATTCGAGGCAGAGGAGGGACTGCATTCCTCCAGCAGGAGTGGAATGGATTACATGAAGGGTCGGAGGTGGGCACCCTAAGGGAGTCAGGAACTGCCTTAGAGTCAGACCCTGGGGGTAGCAGGATAAGGAAGCCCGCTGAAGGAGGGTGAGGGTTGCAGTGGCTGTGCACGCCGAAGCCCTGCTTTCCCAGGCAGCTGCCATCCACCATGCACTGAAGCTCCGGCTGCAGCAGAGACAGAAGCCCTCACCAGGAGAGGCATGGAGCAGTGATCCCACTGCTGTCTGTAGGACAGCAGAGCACGGCTGTGCAGCCGGGGGGCACGTCCGCGGTGTCGTATTCGTTCCTTTTTTGTCTCTCTCCTTTAAACTGCTCTGACACGTTAAAAGTTTCCGAAGACCAACCATCGCCTGTAACCAACTGGGGGGGCTGGAGCTACGCTGCGTCGCCACTTCACGCGCATGCCTGTGATGCTGTCACTTTGTAACCGTAGCAAATCTGTCGAAGCAGCTCTGCTGGGCACGGCAGGGCGGGATACATCTAGTATTTCTCCCATCTAGCAGTGTTAGGGTGTCATCCGTCAGGCTGTCAGCCCCGGCCTGCTGACGGACATGGCTGGGGGGCAATGCACATGGCGCAGAGCCTCTCAGAGCCTCGTGGGAGCAACAGGAGACAGGGAGGGAAAGACCGTGGTGGAAGGAGATGGCAGAGGAGAGAGGCTTTGATTGTCTTTTCAGATCTGACGCCAGGTTGAGAAATGGTTTGGCTCTTTCTCCGAAACAAATGGACACGGCGTAACTTAGCACCTGTATCCACTGGTACAAGTACGCGCACACACAGACACCCATGTGCACACGCGTACACACACAGATGTGCCCACATGAACACACCTACAGGCACCTATGCACACACACACAGATGTATACACATACATGCAGACACATGCTCACGTGAACACCCAGACAAATGCACACATGCACACACACACACACACACACACAAAGCTGCCCAGACTCCTATCTAGAAAGTCTACTGATGCCATCTATCTACTGCAGGTGTGAAACTCCATCCTGTTGCTGGAACTATTCAGACATCCAGAGCTGTATCATCTTAGGTACTAGTTTCATTAGCTAAGACGTGTTGAGTCTGGTCAATGCTTGGATAGGAGACTTCCAAGGTAAACCGAGGGGGTTTCAAGAAGTGATGTTAGTGAGTTAATAAGGGGCACTCTGGGGTCAGTGTTGTACCCAGTTAGATTTCCCCTGTAGTTTCAATTGCACACAGTGTTTTTCTTCACTTCCCATTCTAAACTCTTCGGCAGTGTTGCTGTGAGCCATAGCAGCTGCCCAGAGGCAGGTGCATTTCAGTTGTGGGGGAAATGGAAAAGACTGCTGCTGGTTATCCCCAGAACAGGCCCGGTGCAGACAACGGCAGTGCAAGGCATTCCCACATGGCCCGGCTGGTATCATTTGACCCTGCCCTTTCTTCTAGGAGGAAGAGGAGCCAGTCTCTATGGGCCTGTTCAGTCCTTCATCACTGGGAGGGTTAGTTAGGGCCAGCTTTGGTGGTGAGGTGAGCAGGGTGTGGACTCAGACCCTGCAAACTCATTTCATGAAGGCCACTGGACAGTTGTCAGATGGGAATAAGGCCAACTCACAGCCATTACTGACCCAGGGCCAGCTCTGAGCCAGTGATCTAGAGACACGAGGTTCATTACCAGTTCCTCTGAAAGCCCCTTCTTCAAATGAGGCCCGGGCACACAGGCTGCCTGATAGCATTTAACCCATAACGCACGGACCCTGAACAGGTGCTGTCACCATTTATTTTTCAATGAAAGGCCCCCCCACCCCCATGAAAGGCATTTCATTTTCCATTAAAGTGGGTGGGTTTTCATAGAAAAAGAAATGCAACCAAAACCAAAGTATTTGCATGCTTGGGGTGGTTGTAGGGTTTCCAACCCTCCAGGATTGTCCTGGAGTCTTCAGGCATTTAAGATTAAAGATTATGTCACGTGAGGAAACCTCACAACCAAAATTGGCAACCCTAGGTGGTTGGTTTCTTTGGTTTTTTTTCATTACGATGATGATGAAATCCTGATTTGGGGGGAGGGGAGGTTTGAACATTTTCAACAGAAAATATGATTTTTTTGTTGTTGCATTATCAACAAAATGTTTCACTGGGGGGAGGTGGAAATAAGTCTTTTGCTGATCAGCTGTAACAATCACATCTGAGTGAATAACTCTGTATAAAAACTAAGGGTGGCCAGAAAACAAGAATCCCATTTTACAAAAAATGTTGAGGCTACACTTGGTTTTGTTTCCCATTGGAATGAAACAGAAACCCTTACATTTTTTGTAAAAACAATAAATAATAATAAAAATAAAAATGTAAGAGCAAGAGAGATATACCCAGGAATCGTCTGGCTAAGCCAGTCACCTGGTATGTGGGAGACTGGGTGCTTGCACTGCCTTATTATAGCAGGAACTGGAAGCTGGATCTCCCACACCGGAGATAAAATGTCCTAACCACTGCTGAATATTCTGGAACCTCTGTCTCTCTCTGACCAGAAATTCATCTTGGACCTGAGAAAACTTCCTGGTGAAAGTTGTCAGCACTGATGTGTTTCCTCAGAAAGTTTCCGTTTTGATAAATCAGCACTTTTGGAGGGGGAAAAAAAAGTATGTATTAAAAAAAATTCCCAACCAACTTGACTAAATGTAACACCGACAGGCCCCGGTCATCGGCAGGCAGGATCGAACCTGGGAACCTCTGGAGCCAAATGCATGAACTGCTACTGCATGAGCTAAAAGCCATATGGCCCTTAGCTAAGGCTGTAGCAGACTCATTAATCTCTAAGTGGTCTTGGTGCCAAGAGAGGGGACAGAGCACCACACCCAGGAAGCATGTGGGTTACATAAACACCTCTGCAGAATGGTTAGAAAACATAAGTAAATTAATCAAACAGAGCAGCTGGATTAATAGGATTCAAGGAGCTCCACCCCTATGCCCCTAAAGCAAATGGAACTGGGCTATCACAACTGCCATTGCAACACAGAGCCTACGCATGCAGTGAAAGCCCTCAGCTTTCTCAATCGCCCTCTGATTAATGTGCCCACAAACCTGGTGCCCCTAAATCAGTAGACAGAGCGCCAGGGGGATACGGGAAGTGGGGGGGGCTGGGTGAAAAGGAACCACTTTTATATTTTTCATAAAGTAGAGCTGTAAATCTCAAAAATCATATGAGCTTTTAAAATTGCCTTCTGCTGGCTGGACACAACTCAATAAAGCTCGGAGATCTATTGCCAATTCCCAGTGTGTATACAGGAGTGGGGAGAGGGAGCTGCTGCCAGGTTTAAAAAATGGAGGGTCCCTAGTTGATTTGATCAAATGGACACCCTGAGAGGAAGAGAGGGACATCAGTTGGTCAGACGGACTCCAGTCTAAATCAGACATGACGCCACTGAGATCAACGGCACTGCATTGCTGTGACTCGGGGCCTGGGGGCTAGAGTCTGATTTCAGGGACGCTAGTACGAATAGGGAATAACTCCAGTAGCTCAGTGGTGTTCGTCCAGATTTACACTGGTGTCAATGAGACAAGAATCTGATCTTGGTACTCACTTTAATTTTCTTGGTTCATGCAATACAGAATCCTGCACTAAGGAAGAGTACGTGTGGTGCGTGTCTATCAGTGTGGGCCAGATTTTGAACAGAGCTCAGGGACAGATTTTCCAGGGCCCACCCCCTAATTTAGGCACTTAAATAATACACAGATTTTTCCTGCTCAGCATCCTGCGGCTCCTACTGCAACATTTGGGGCTGGAACTTCAACAGAGAGCAGCAGCCAACACGCTGAGCTCTTCTGAAAACTCAGTTCTCTCGTGCTTGTGAATCCCTCTCATAACTTCACAGGGGTTATGCCAGGTTGACAGGGAACTGTCCGTCAGGGCCTGATTTGCTCTCAGTTATACTGGTGCAATTCAGGAGAGGCAGGACAAAAATCAATGAGGACAGTGGTAGCTGTGCCCAGCCACCGCCTCTGTCAGCGCTGGTTTGGTTTCGACAGCTGTCTTGGTACAGACATATTAGGATGGAAGAACGGCAAATTACAAAGCATGTTTGCCATGTTTGTCATGTGGTCACCAAAAGCTTCAGGGGCGCGATCAGACCGCCCATGAGGAGTTTAACGGAATATCCTGCCAGACCATCTTAAGACCCTCGCTAGAAATCGAGCTGAGTGGCACTCGCTCTGCCAGGCAGCTGTGTCTGTTCAGGATGTGCCTCGGGGATGATGATGAATTCAAGAGTGACTCCAGCAAACCCAGTGCGGTGTAAACAAGAAGAGCATCAGCTCCACGTTGCGTGGCATGAAGGGCTCTCCAAGCCGCTAGCTTTGACTCTTGGAAACATCAAGCAGCACAACCAGGATACGCTCTCCTCTTGGGGCCATTCGATACAGGGAGGGCAGCTCCTTCTGGTTGCCACCTGATTACCACGGATTAGTGCCAGGATTACATATCCTCAGAGGGACGAGTGGCAACACCAGGAGGCTCGTTTCAGGAGGTGGGCACAAAAAAGGAGGATTGCAAGAGCATGGAGGGGGATGCATGGGAATGAGCATCTATACAGCAGGAGGAGCACAGGGAGGAGGTCACCCCAGCTCTCTGCCCACGACTCTCAGTGATCCGGGTGCTGGTCCAAGGGGTTGCTTCTTCCTCCTTTTCTGCTTATATGTTATACCCCAGTCCCTTAGCCTTCATCAGTTTTGAGTCTGTTAGTGTGTAAACCTCCAGGGCCAGGACTGCCTGTTGTCTATGTACAGCACCCAGCACCACGGGGCCCTGATCCTAACTCAGACCTTTGGGGCTACCATAATAATCCCAATTATTCATTGCTCCTTCCTAGTAGCGGGCGAATAGGTGGCGCTGGTGCACACTGATGCCAGTGACAAACGCACACTGCTAGCAGGCTGCTCAGCACAAGTCTATGCTGAATAGAAGATCCCAGCCTGACACATCTGTTCATAACAGCCTTGGGGTTTAAGGAGTTGGGCACCCACACCAACTTCTGAGATATGCAGACGGCTTTGTAATGTTCAGTTCTGCATTGGAAGGGACAGTCTCCCTGAGACGTCAGGGGAAAGAGATTTAGGGTGCAGAACTGCAGGGATGAATAACTGAAGGCAATGCGCAGCTCAGGAAATTCAGCAGGTGTCTTTCTGAACTTGTTAGACTTCCCAGAGAAGCACAAGTGGAGGATACGCTTGGCTTGTGTTAATGAAATCGTAAGAGAAAATGATGGAGTGGATGAAAGAAAAAGTGCGGAGTGGTTGAAAGCTGCTAAGAGTCTGCTAATGACGGCTGATTCCATATTAGCATGACTGCCTTTGGTGAGCAGACCAAATGTGCTGAAGCAGAGGCTTTTGTCAAGCAGGGCCAAAACACATCTGTGAATAATTGAACAATATTCATGTTGGTGGAGTCAGCAATTTATCGCTGGCTCTCGCTGTGCTCTCCGACAAAGGGGAAAAACTTCTGGATAGAGAGAAGAAAATGAAACAGATCCAGCTCTGCTTGTTAAGGGAGCATCAGACTGAGGAGGGTACTAAGGGTGGTGGTACACCCTTAGCACACAAGGGAGAGATTGCTTGAAACACAAGCTCGCTCTCTCTCTCTCTCTCACACACACGCACACACGAGTCTCATCTCATGGTCACAGGCTCCCACCCACAATCACAGATGCACACACAGACTCACACATGGTCCCACATCTGCACACAACACACACACAGTCTCATGCTCCCCTACAAACACATACATGCAGCCACATACATGTTCTCACAACCTCACATAGTCGCTTCCTGTACATGTGCATTCAGACACACACACACAGAAGCATCTATAGAGATCATACGCTGACCTGGAAGGACTCCACCTCTAGCTCCATGGGCAATCAGCCCTTTGCCACCTTTGCTGGCAGGCTCAGCTGAAAGGCTATGAGAGGAGAGTGGATACCTGTCCCAGCTAGAGGGCCAAAACCCCAGACTTACACACAGCATACCCTCTGTGGCATCTCCCACTTCCAGGAGCTGCACCCCACTATAAGCAGACACACCTCTTGTGCAATGCTCAAGTGCAAGGAGTTGGCTCACTTGGGACAGAAAGAAATGTACGTGGGGGAAGAGGTGGGAGAAGAGGGGTTTGAGGTGATAGCGGCTTTGGATGTCTTGTCATGTATTTTCCCCCTGTAAGGTCAGAGACAACTGGCCCCATTAACACAGATCTCTAGTGGATAAAATTGCCTGGCAAGAGGATGATTTTCAAGTATCATTACCTTGGACTAGAGAAACAAGGTGGGTGAGGTAATATTTTTGACTGGACCACCTTCTGTTGGTGAGAGAGAAAAGCTTTCCTGCCTACCCAGAGCTCTTCTTCAAGTTGTCTGTGTAAGCTTGACTCTTTCACCAACCAAAGTTGGTCCAATAAAAGATATGACCTTGCCCTCCGTGTTTTTCTAATATCCTGGGACTGGAGTGACTACAACACCACCACACTGACTGTTCCACTATTGTCGTTTAGGGGCTGTCCGGTCAGCTGCTACCAGTCATTTAGCCTACGTCACACTGAGCGTGCCCCCCAGGTTTGACCTAGTGGGCTGCCCAGCACAAGTCTATTCCTTAACAGGAATTAACAGGTCTATTCCTTATGACAGTGACTCCGACACTCTGTAGTTAGCTGCCAGCTCGGATGGGAACGACAACCTGCTGGAAGAAAGGACAGGAGCCAGATGGAACAAGGTTTTAAATTGATGGGATTAAATAGGTATGGCCATGGTTTTTGTCCACAGTGAATTTTGTGCTAGAGAAAGGTGCCCAGATTGACGGCTCCAGTGAAGTGAGACCTCTGCCTGTCTACAGAGCAGGGCGAGCGGCAGAGGGAGTTCTCTCTTTACTGCTCACCAACTAACCTGGAAGGACTCCACTTCTATAGGAGAGAGGAGTTCTGGCTCCATGGGCAAACAGTCCTTGGCCTTTCAGCTGAGCCTGCCAGCAAAGGCAGCAATGAGGAAAGAGTGGATACCTGTCCCAGCTAAAGGGCCAAAAGCCCAGATTTACACACCCCTGATGTGGGAAGGCATTTGGATTGGAACCGACAGCTGGTCCATGACTGGACTGACCCCAAACCCTAGAACTAGACTATCCAGCTTACCAAGCCTAGATCCAAATATTGCTAGAGCTCATTGGGAAATTAGAATTATATTTTTGTGAGACATATTGAAATCAAATCATTTTTATCCTGAAATTTCCTGAAATTTGTTTAAAATGAAGAACCAAACACTGAAAAATTGGAGATTTTTGAAAGCGGTTTTCAGTAAAAATGATTGGTTTCCAAAAATGAAAAAAAAAAATTACCATTTTTTTTAAACCAAAAGCAAATGTTTCATTTTTGGTGTGTTTTTATTTTAAACTACAAAAATGGAAAATGTCAACCAAAATGAATTTTTTGCTGATCAAACCCTCCTCTGCACACGCAAGTCTCCTGGGGAAAGGATGAGCGAGAGAACAAATGACACCTGACAGACGTCAGTCCGTCACTTAATGCATGACTTGAGGGCACTCAAACACTATGGGAATCAGAGCAGTGTAAGAAGCTGTAGAGAACATAATAGTAGCAAAATTTATTCAGCCCCATTGAACTGAGCTACATAAAAACCAGAAACCCATTTAGCCACCTAGCTAAGGACCTGATTCTCAGAACTGTTCTGCACCAGGCAACTCACTGTAGCACTTAAGGCTGGATTTTCCCAAGAGCTCAGCCCCCATTTATGTGCCTGAGTAAGTGGCTGCTTTTTCAGAAGAGCCCACGTCCAGGCTGAGTGCACATTGCATAACACTAACAGACCCCCAGTCGTCAGAGTCAGCGGGCGGGATCGAACCTGGGACCTCTGGAGCTAAATGAATGAGCCTCTACTGAATGAGCTAAAAGCCACATGGCCCTTGGCTAAGGCTGTAGCAGAGGCTCCTTAATCTCTCTCTAAGTGATCTTGGTGCCACTAGATGGGACAGAGCACCACCCCCAGGAGGTGTGTGGGTTACAATTGCATACTGGGCTCTTTTTAAACCTGGCCCCTTGGGCTGACAGGCTTTGTAGGCCATCCCCTACTGCCCCACTCCCCACCCACAAGCCTTCCAGTCCCCCCAGCCATCTTACACAGCACACTAGAGCATGCATCTCACTGGTGCTGGGCCTTTGTAAAACTGCAATAAGAATAGAATAGTAAATCTCACTTGAATGTTCTCGGCTGACACTTCCCCTGCAAATCTGAATTTGTTTTTCTTCCGAACATTACAGTTTGAGCATAACATCTTTTTTCTCCCTCTCTCTGTCTTTGCACCGGGTGCCATGACAGTTGAAGAAAGCGAAGGGAAACTAAGTGATTCTGTAAAAGCTGAGAGTCAGGCAGGATTCTACACGATTGCACCACACAGGAGAGATCACTATGAGGCACCATCACCCAGCTACCCTATCCTTCCAGTAGCCAGCAAGGAGCACCATTCATGTTGCTGAAACAGGGAGGTAACACATGGCCAGACTTTCACCAGCCGCTGTAAGCAGCTGCTAAAAGTCCCAGCTGCTGCGATTATTTCTTTCCTTC
This sequence comes from Natator depressus, assembly GCF_965152275.1. Classification (NCBI taxonomy): domain Eukaryota; kingdom Metazoa; phylum Chordata; order Testudines; family Cheloniidae; genus Natator; species Natator depressus. Next base: position 4,850,206 of record NC_134259.1, read on the forward strand.
CGTCCCAGAGAGCCAGTGGAGGGGACATTTCCTCATTGGCAACCCACTGCAGGTTGCAGCAAATTTCATTTACGGGTGTCATGAGTCAAGTTTTAAACTCAGAACTAATTGAACATACTATTAAAACTAAATGTGTGATTTCCCCTCCTCATTTTCAGGAGGAGCAGGGTTGGGGTTGCTAATCTGTTCCTGATACCCAAGGTCTCTAGCACCACTCTGCTGTGAGATGTGTGTCATTTTATTTATCAGCTGTATTTCATTCCAAAACCAAACACTTGAATTGATTTCTTCTTTAGCCTCGTACAGGGCAATCCTAAAGTAAGGGAATAAACCAACAAGTGCTGCATAGAAGCATAGGAATTTCAATAGTTTGCAATCAGATCTGGATCAGACCTGGGTTCCATCTAGCCCAGTATCCTGTCTCTAACAGTAGTCCACACCAGATGAGACAGAGGAGGATGTAAGAACCCTGCACTAGCAGATGTGGGATAACAGGCCCCATCACAGGTCTCATCCTGATCTCTAATATTTACAGACTGGCTTAAGCCATGAAGCACAAGATTTAATATCCCTTCCCAAATGTTTTGTCATCATTAATCATTAATAACTGTGGATATTCTTGGCAGTCAGAGAAATATCCAATCCCATTTTTAATCTTGTTAAGTTCTTGGCCCCAATAACTTCCTATGGCAAGGAGTTCCACAGTTTAATCATGAGCGTGTAATGCTAGGCTGGCAGCAAAGGCAATATATAGGGCCTAGAAGTCAAAGGGAAACGTGAGGCAAGGGAGTTTGTAAGCCTGAGCTGGTGCCAGTTGTTAGAGCATGAACAAGAAGAAAACCATTGCAAGGATAGTAACTGTGTGAAATGATTGGCTGTTTTGCAGTGCAACACTGTTTCGGTGCATTCACACTAGCACCTTTTACAATCTGGCCCCCGAGTTGCATCGCCAGCCCTGTCACTGACATTCTATGACCTAGGGCAAAGTCACTTCCTAGGAGTTTACTCCATCTGTAAAATGGGGACCGTGCTATTTACCTGACTTTCCAAAGTGCTTTGAGAGCCTCGGATAAAAATCACCATCTCTTTATCCTCCGCAAAGGTTTAAGTTTAGAAGTGTGAGCAACAAGAGTGATGTAGTGGTGGGAGTCTGCTATAGACCACCGGATCAGGGGGATGAGGTGGATGAGGTGGATGAGGCTTTCTTCCGGCAACTCGCAGAAGCTACTAGATCGCACGCCCTGGTTCTCATGGGTGACTTTAATTTTCCTGATATTTGCTGGGAGAGCAATACAGTGGTGCATAGACAATCCAGGAAGTTTTTGGAAAGCGTAGGGGACAATTTCCTGGTGCAAGTGCTAGACGAGCCAACTAGGGGGGGAGCTTTTCTTGACCTCCTGCTCACAAACAGGGAAGAATTAGTGGGGGAAGCAAAAGTGGATGGGAATCTGGGAGGCAGTGACCATGAGATGGTCGAGTTCAGGATCCTGACACAGGGAAGAAAGGTAAGCAGCAGGATACAGACCCTGGACTTCAGGAAAGCAGACTTTGACTCCCTCAGGGAGCGGATGGGTAAGATCCCCTGGGGGACTAACATGAAGGGGAAAGGAGTCCAGGAGAGCTGGCTGTATTTCAAGGAATCCCTGTTGAGGTTACAGGGACAAACCATCCCGATGAGTCGAAAGAATAGTAAATATGGCAGGCGACCAGCTTGGCTTAATGGGGAAATCCTAGCGGATCTTAAACATAAAAAAGAAGCTTACAAGAAGTGGAAGGTTGGACATATGACCAGGGAAGAGTATAAAAATATTGCTCGGGCATGTAGGAATGAAATCAGGAGGGCCAAATCGCACCTGGAGCTGCAGCTAGCAAGAGATGTCAAGAGTAACAAGAAGGGTTTCTTCAGGTATGTTGGCAACAAGAAGAAAGCCAAGGAAAGTGTGGGCCCCTTACTGAATGAGGGAGGCAACCTAGTGACAGAGGATGTGGAAAAAGCTAATGTGCTCAATGCTTTTTTTGCCTCTGTCTTCACTAACAAGGACAGCTCCCAGACTGCTGCGCTGGGCATCGCAACATGGGGAGTAGATGGCCAGCCCTCTGTGGAGAAAGAGGTGGTTAGGGACTATTTAGAAAAGCTGGACGTGCACAAGACCATGGGGCCGGATGAGTTGCATCCGAGAGTGCTAAAGGAATTGGCGGATGTGATTGCAGAGCCATTGGCCATTATCTTTGAAAACTCGTGGCGAACGGGGGAAGTCCCAGATGACTGGAAAAAGGCTAATGTAGTGCCAATCTTTAAAAAAGGGAAGAAGGAGGATCCTGGGAACTACAGGCCGGTCAGCCTTACCTCAGTCCCCGGAAAAATCATGGAGCAGGTCCTCAAGGAATCAATCCTGAAGCACTTACACGAGAGTAAAGTGATCAGGAACAGTCAGAATGGATTCACCAAGGGAAGGTCATGCCTGACTAATCTAATCGCCTTCTATGATGAGATTACTGATTCTGTGGATGAAGGGAAAGCAGTGGATGTATTGTTTCTTGACTTTAGCAAAGCTTTTGACACTGTCTCCCACAGTATTCTTGTCAGCAAGTTAAAGAAGTATGGGCTGGATGAATGTACTATAAGGTGGGTAGAAAGTTGGCTAGATTGTCGGGCTCAACGGGTAGTGATCAATGGCTCCATGTCTAGTTGGCAGCCGGTGTCAAGTGGAGTGCCCCAGGGGTCGGTCCTGGGGCCGGTTTTGTTCAATATCTTCATAAATGATCTGGAGGATGGTGTGGATTGCACTCTTAGCAAATTTGCGGATGATACTAAACTGGGAGGAGTGGTAGATACGTTGGAGGGCAGAGATAGGATACAGAGGGACCTAGACAAATTGGAGGATTGGGCCAAAAGAAACCTGATGAGGTTCAATAAGGATAAGTGCAGGGTCCTGCACTTAGGACGGAAGAACCCAATGCACAGCTACAGACTAGGGACCGAATGGCTAGGCAGCAGTTCTGCGGAAAAGGACCTAGGGGTTACAGTGGACGAGAAGCTGGATATGAGTCAGCAGTGTGCCCTTGTTGCCAAGAAGGCCAAGGGCATTTTGGGATGTATAAGTAGGGGCATAGCGAGCAGATCAAGGGACGTGATCGTTCCCCTCTATTCGACGTTGGTGAGGCCTCATCTGGAGTACTGTGTCCAGTTTTGGGCCCCACACTACAAGAAGGATGTGGATAAATTGGAGAGAGTCCAGCGAAGGGCAACAAAAATGATTAGAGGTCTGGAACACATGACCTATGAGGAGAGGCTGAGGGAACTGGGATTGTTTAGTTTGCAGAAGAGAAGAATGAGGGGGGATTTGATAGCTGCTTTCAACTACCTGAGAGGTGGTTCCAAAGAGGATGGTTCTAGACTATTCTCAGTGGTAGAAGATGACAGGACAAGGAGTAACGATCTCAAGTTGCAGTGGGGGAGGTTTAGGTTGGATATTAGGAAAAACTTTTTCACTAGGAGGGTGGTGAAACACTGGAATGCGTTACCTAGGGAGGTGGTAGAATCTCCTTCCTTAGAAGTTTTTAAGGTCAGGCTTGACAAAGCCCTGGCTGGGATGATTTAATTGGGGATTGGTCCTGCTTTGAGCAGGGGGTTGGACTAGATGACCTCCTGAGGTCCCTTCCAACCCTGATATTCTATGATTCTATGAAAGGACTTCTGAAGCATTGCGCCCAGCACTGTTGCCAGAAGTAGGGGCTGCTAGGTAGCCCTTGTGAGATGGAATCAGGAGGCCTGGCAGCTGCAGACTACCTGGCTCCCTGTCACAACCGGGGAAGACCCATTGAGGGTGGCACGGGTTCAGCTGGACCCCGCTAGCAGCATCTCCCTAGGGTGCAGTAACCAAAGGCTTGGCAAATGCAGGAGGCGGCTGTTGGCAAAGGGCGCAAGGTGTTGCAAGCTCAAAGGCTTCCAGCCAAGGGTTTGTCGCAATAGGTGTTTGCTTAGTGTGCACAGGGAGGCCGGTGTTCAGGGGCCTTGCGGCCGGATAGCTTTTCCTTGCCATGAAATCCCACCAGAAAGCCTTGGCTCTTTCACCAACAGAAGTTGGTCCAATAAAAGACATAACCTCACCCACCTTGTCTCTCCAAAGATCATGGCAAGTCCCACAAGATGGTCACCTCTCCAGCATAAAACTGCCCATCACCCCTACTTTGCCTACAGCTGTTTCTGTCCTCAAACCATCACCACCCCTGTATTGAAATGTTTTCCCTGCTTCCACCAATGTGTGCAGTCCAAATAAACCGTAGCTCCATCTTTCTACGTGCACCCAGCAGCTTGGCTAAGAGTGTTCGTGGCTTTTCATTGCCTAGAATGACTTGGGGGATAATCACAGAGTCTGGGGAAATAATAAAGCCAGAGTCTTGACGCAGGATCAAACAGAAAAGCCAGCTACGCATTCTCACAAACCCTCGCAAGCAAAGCCACGCAAGGCTAAGAGTCCCCATAGAGTCTGGGAGATGTCCCTCAGCTCGAATGGCGATAACACAGGCCTTAGAAAGGGCCGCTTCAATCACAGACAGCAGCAAATCAAACTCATAATCACTGCTTGGCTGTTTCCATTGATTGCATCAATAGAAAAACACAATCCCTGGCAAAGAGGTCAGGTCAACAAGACCTGGGGAGAGCAAAGCACATTTTTATACTAGCTGGAAAAGTTACAAAACTGGAGAGAGAGAAAGTGTCTGGCCTCTGTCTCAAACGTCCTTTTCTGAGCAGTTGGCAAGCCCTGGCACAGGGCGGTACCAGTAGTGTGTGCTCAGATGCCAGAGTGGTAAAGGAAGGACTGGAATAGCAGGGGGAAGGGGAACTCCAGGTCAGGATTCAGGGGCTCCAGCGCAGCTGTGTGGGAAGCCCAGGATAGGTACAGCAAACACAGATCGAAGTGCATCAGCAGAGCTGTGTAGAAAAGCCCAGGATTCAAATAGTAGGGGGTGCTACCTGTCAGGATTGAGGTGCTTCAGCAGAGCTGAGGGGAGGGACAATTGCTCAGCATCTTCTAATATTACGCCTGGTTATCTTCAAAGTTCCCAGTCCCTCATTTCCATGAGTGCGAACAAACTAATCCAAGGATTAGCTAGCATTATAAAGTGCTTTGAAGATGAAAAGCACAATTGACGTGATAATTATTTAACAAACAATAATCATAAACACTCAGAGGTAGCCAAGAGAGAGAGCTCTGGAGTCTCCATGAGAAAGCAAACCATCTGCATGTCTCTTGGATAGGCTGTGGAGCTCGGTAAGGTTTTTAGGCGGCCATGCTTGTTAATGGGATCTTAATTAAGGCGGAGTGTCAACAGAAACACACCATGGCATGCACTTGTCAGCTATGAGCTAAATTCTCCTTTCAGTTGCTGTGGTGCAATCTCCATCCTGAGCTGTAGCCCGGGGCTCCCCACGCAGTTCTGCCAATGTGACCCACAGCCTCCCTGCCAATCCAGTCCTCACCTTCCCACACACCGCTCTGCCAAGGCATCTCAGTCCAGACCTACGACCCCCGCTGCTAGATCAGCCCTGAGCTCCCCACAGCCATGCCATAAACTCACCTCAGCCTTCATAAAGCTGTAATGGTGTCAGTGAAGGTAGAATTGGGCCTTATGGGTACAAGAAACCATCTATCAACCCATCAAGGTTCTTAGATTCCAGGCTGCCAGCTCTTTGGGGAAGAAGAAGGAAGGAGCTGTTCTGTGGTTGTACAGCTCCTAACACAATGGGGTCCTGGTCTATGACTGCACCTTTTCGCCACTACTGCAGCACAACTAATAAATAATAATCCTAGTAATATTAGGAATTGTTGTCACCATGATATCTGAATGCATCCCGAAGTAAGAGTGAAAGAAAAACGATCTGAACTCCATGGGGTTAACAATGCTTGGGGCAGTACGGTCTATTGGGTGAATGAGGACAGGAGCTCACACCAGGTCTCGTTCTACTGCATGATCAATCACCTGTTAAAAAAAAGAAATCCTTAAAAACAAGCTTGCGGAGGAAGGTCTGGGAACATGCAGTTGGGAAACAGACGGTGGAGCCTGCAGGAAATATTATTAACATGACTCTGGTGTTGCAGGGGATATTAATATTAATGGCGATATTAATGCCAACAAACATCAGACTCAATATTTCGAGGCATCATATAAACTCTCCTAATGGGCAATGGCAGGCGGGCGATTTCTGTGCAGAATAGCATTGTTTCTACTTAACATGATAGATAAGTAGAGAATGCCGAGCCACTTCCCGGATCAGCGCACGCACCGTTTCTGCCTCTCACCTTTTAAAACCTTCTTCCATCTTTAGAACTCTCTCCAGCTTCTCATCCTTCAAACCGGCTGCTCCTAAAGCACTGACCAGAGATGTTAATACTTACGAGATGTTATCCAGACAGGTTGCAGCACCGATCACACCTCAAGTGTCCATAAATCACAGGCCAGTGCCAAAAAATAATGAGACTGGCTTAAATCATGATTTTTTTTTTTAAATATCGAGTTCTGTTTATTTTCTTTCTGGCTTTTGTACCTGTAGGGCAGGGCTTCTGAAACTCAGGGTTGCAAGGTAATTACATGGGGGTCCCCATTAAATTAAATTAAACCCCCCTCCTTTTTAATTTTTAAAGGGGGGTCACACTCAGAGGCTGGCTGTGTGAAAGGGGTCACCAATACAAAACGTTTGAAAATCACTGCTGTAGGGCTAACTCTGCTCATGTTTTTAAGCTTCCCTCTGCCACTGTGAGGTCTAGCAGTTTTTAAACTGAGGTATTCATGAAATCACAGGACTCCCAGTGCTGGGACTTGATGGAAAACACCAAATATCATGAGACTTGTAATAAAATCACAAGAGTTGGCAACAATGAAGTAATAAACCACCTCTCAGACTTAATTTGTAGCATGTTATATATTTAGCGATAGTAGTTTTGCGAGTAACGCATTTGTAATTTTTTTTTGTAATGTCATTTTACCTGAAAGGGGGAAGAAAATGAAGTGTCTAGGAATGGAGTAGTAGCCCTTTAAATAGTTTGAGAGCCTTTCAGTGGTGCTCACTGTGTTCTATGTTTGGAGAAGCTTCCAGAAAGCAGCCAGATCAGCAGAGCATATATACCAAGGCCTGGCACGTTTGTGCATATCAAGGCCATGTCAATACAAAGAGCTAGTGCACAAGAAGCTGGAGTATGACACTCCAGAGCGCTCTCGTGCCTTGCACTAACGGCCTGTGCAGACCCTGCTGCTGTGCACTTGTAAACATGATTATTTGGAACCCCTGTGTTGTCTTCATATTGTTTTTGTTGAGTGAAGGGCAAAAGACGCAACGAGAAGCATGAGCCACGTTAGGTGGATAAAGGAGAAAGCATCCTGATCAGGAACGTGCAAAGTAAATAACATTGGTTAGCAAAGACCTGGCTTTAGGGTCAGAGGCCTCCTTTGGCTTTATTTACCTGGAATAATAGAAAACAAGAACCAGGAAGGGGATTCTGTGCCCCCTGGAATGGGCTCTGGCTGCAGCCTGGGAGGAGGAGAGAGATCTCAACTGGATTTCTGTGTCCACTTGAAAATGATCCCAGTTATTCCAAGAAGCAATCAGCCCAAGCGATCTCAGCATATAGACCCGACAGGCAGACACAGGTCAAGCCACTGGGCTTCATACAGCCTTGACAGGATGCTCATAGATCAGAATTAAGCCGGTTCTCTATATGGCACCTTTCTCTGATTTCTCTTCTTTGAGTAAATCCCTTGGGTTTGGCAGGTGTTCGACATCTTTGAAAGGTCTCAGGTACAATGGCCATGGCCCACCGGCCACGAGAGATGAGCAGCTGCTCGCTGCTTTCCTTCTCGCTCTGACACCCTCTCCCTCCACATGGCATTGACAAAGCAAATAGATGAAGCCCCATGAGGATGCAGCTGTGTCCTGCTGGGGTGTGACTGAAAGAATGCCAAGCCAGCTGGGGGTCCTTTAAGATGTCCCATAATGCTCCTCTCTGGACTGCCCTGTGGGGCAGCAAGTGGTGCTCTGATGCCTGCCCCAATAACATTAAGTGCAGCTCCCCACTTGGATCATGCCTCATATTTCACAGCCCAGGGGATTCCTCCACCCACCCACTCCATCCAATGGCCCTTTGGAGCCCACCTGTCTCCTTTGCGTACCTCCCAGCACATAACAGAGAACTCTCACATCCACCAGTTGGGATGCCGCCGTAACAGCATCAGCCCCATGTCGCACCATCCCTCGGGCCTGTGGTGAGCTCAGCCACCAGTTAGATTTACTACCACTGATCTGCAGTACCTCCTCCCTTGCTGATGTTTTCCACGCTCACTCCCCCTGCCTCATCTCACCACCCTTCTGCGTCCCAAGGGAAAATAGAGAATGGGGTGACAGGTCAGGAATAGGGTAAGAAGGTACTGGCAGAGCCTGGATTTGGATTTCTGCACTGGGGCGGTTAGGTTCGGGCTAATGGCCCCATGATAACCAGGGATGGGAATCTCTATTTTATTACACACAAAGGATTACATTACATTACAAAGGATTTCGGCATCACTGATCTAGTTGCCAAGATCATCTTAATAGATACTCTCTCATTAACTCCAAACTGCAAAATCCAGCCAAGATCCACCCAAATTCCTCTCTCTCTTCCTCCACAGGGCAAGCAGCCAGCTTGCTCTGCATGATTTCATGGGACGCGATGAAGGCAGTGGAAGATGCACACACAAAACCATTGGCGTGTTCCTTCAAATGGTTTCCATATGGAAAGCCGAGAAAGCTTATACGGGGTCTCTGAAGACCTGGGGATTTTATTTGGTCAACAGAGCCTCTGTGATTCAGATCAACCTTCTTCGCTTCACTGGCCTGGCTCCTTCTGCTGCCAAATGCATGTACTTGAGCAAGGCCTAGCCTCTCTGGCTGCAGCACCGCATGCTCTGCTGGGGTTCAGGGGTGGCTTGCTGGGCCAGTTCTCAGGATCTATATCAAGAGAGTAACACTCAGGTGTCAGATGCCCCTGTGACTGTTCTGGGGAGCAGCACCCCCTACTGGCATCCACAACAATATCAGAGCAGAAGACGGCTCCATCAGAGTGAGATTCCCCTGAGACAGCAATGGTACATTATTCTTTTTCTTTAGTCCCTAGGGGATTCATAGGCATCACTCTTCCACTGGGCTCGAGTTGTTCCATTGTTCTGGGCTGATGATACGAGAGTACTGTAAAGCCGTCTATAGGTAAACAGGTATTTAACAGAGGAGGTGCCTGAAGATGGTGCTCAAGAATGTGGGGTTCATAGGCATAATAAAGCTTGTTGTGGGCTCCAAACAGATTCCTCTGTGGAGCTCTTAACGGTAGAGGTCAATGCTGAGATGCTGAAGGTCCCCAGTTCAAACCCTGCAGCTCACCCTTGTGGGCTGGGGATGGGGTGCTACAGGTCCTATTTCCCCTTTGTAGGGAGAGTCCTCTTGGGATCATGGAAATAATTCAGGTAAAAAAAAAATCACAATGAAACCAGGACCCTTCACCACCAGGACAAAGATCTGACTCCTTGCCCCAGTGCTGCGGCTTGGCTGTATGGATCTTTTCTTTTCTTGTAGTGTGCTGTATTATAGATCAAAGTGAGTCATTTTCGCTGGGGCCCAGCAACAGCGCCTGCCGCACTCCGTCGCCCTCCTCTGCCCCCCCGCCTCATTTCCCTCTGACCCGTCCTGCTTTTTCAGCATGTTTATGGGCATAATTACAGCGTGCTATTGATTTCCTGACAACCGTCCTGATGTAACTATTTTACAGAATCAAGCTAATTTCATACATCGAGGTTTTTATGGTCCCTGGCAGGCTGATGAACACAGCTGACTTGGTAAGTAATCATGTTTTCTAGCAGAGCTAGAATACCTGCACCCCAGTTGGCCAGGGGGTTGGGCAGAGTCAGGTTTAAATCACATAGCCACTGGCAGCTGTGAAGAGAGTGCCCCCTGCTGATACTTTCCTTTGGATGGTTGGTGCGGGAGTAAGTGATGGTGCCAACAAGTGATGTGCATTGTAAAAGGGTCCAGAGGCAGCAGTGGACTGAGATCATAACAAACCTAGGGGTAAACGGAGAATGGAAATTTCCATTCTGTGGGGAATTCTGATATTTTGACATGTGTTTTCATCCTGAAACAAGCTGAAAGGTCAAAATACCAAACATTTTTACAGAATGAAAAGTTGTGAAAGATTTCAATTTGGAAGAGTTGGAACAAAAAGTTTCAGGGTTCAAGCAGAAGCCTTCCACTTGGAAATGCCAACATTTTCGACATTTCAAAAAGTCGATTCAAAACAGAGCGAATTTTCCCATTGGAAAAGTCTGAACATTTCATGCAATAATTGTGGATACTGACCAACAAACCCCATATTTCATCAGGAACAGGGTTTTTGGGTTTTTTTGGTCAAAACATTTCAACCAGACCTGGATCCAGAGGGATTTTGCCCCATCAGCTCATCCTGCCCTGGTCAGCATGTGCTGCATATGCAAGATGCATCAAGTCACAGAACTGTCAGCCATTGCCAGTCCTTGCACGTCATGACGGGAGCTGAGGGATTAGTCGGGGCTTGATGGAGCACAGTGCAACAGCAGGATCTACTCAGCTGCAATCAGCTGAGAACCACTCTTCTTGCGGCTGGGACCACTTTGACCAGGGGTTGCATGGACCTTGCCTCCTAAAAGCTCAGATTTTCCCAGTTCAGGACATTTACCCAGGGTAGTCCTAGATCCCAACCATCAGGAAAACTCAGCTCCAAATCTGGAGCTGAACTTCTCCAAAGTCTGGGGTTGGTCAAATCTAGGATTGTGGTTCAGGCCTAGCTGAAAAGCAAAGAACATTTTAGATCTGGACATTTAGACCAGGGTCCTGAGACTGGTACCTAGGACAGTTTTGAAGGGGGTTAAGATGCTTTAACCCCTCTTGGAGGTTCCTATATTTGAGGCCTGTGCAGGGGACTGTCCAGCCCCAACTGCTGCTCTGGCATACACCCTGCTTCCCACGGCCTTCTATGTGGCCAGAGAAGCAGAGAATAGCCATAGCATAGTACAAAACAATGCAGCCATGCCACTGATCCACGCTCCATTCAAGGGGCTGGGATCCTGGCTGGCACAAAGCTGTTACACCGGCCATGGGGCATTTTCAGGGGCCATATATATCCATGTTATGGCCCCTCTACTCAGCCAGAGTGACTTAAAAGGGCTATAGGGAGAAGTGAGAAGCTGGTCTAGGGTATCTAAGCACCATGCGTGCTCTGACCTTATACAGGGTGGATCTGGAGGGCTGAACGCCAGGCCAGACACTACAGTGATGGGAATGGGATAAAGTCCACAGTCAGACAGGCCTCTCTTAACGAAGAGTTTGTCTGTTTTCTTGACGGTGATGGGGGCAGTTGCACAGCGCTCCTGGGACTGCTAGGAACTTGATTGCACTTCAGTGACTTGCTGGTATTTCCTTCCCTGGCAGGTACGGTATCATGTAACCAAACGGCAGCGATGTCTGCTTTGCTCTGTGGGAAGATCTGGAGTAGCGGCAGTGGGCTTAGAAGTCTTACATAAATCAGAACCACTGCTCGAAGCCACTGAAATAGCAGACTGCACACTCCAGCGCATGCTGGGCAATTAAAATTGATGCTGGAGTTCCCGTTCTGCGGAGCTCTTCTGACCCACTTGTGGGAGGAAAATATCTCGCCGTCAGATTGTCCTGGGTCTCTGCATTCCACCAAACAGTGTTTAACTCTTTCACGCCTGAACCCCGCCCTCCCTTAGCTTGGCCTCTCTGGGCTTTCACTCTGGCTGCATCTCGCTGCACAGACCTGAAGCTGAACAGAGTGACAGATGGAGGGACCTGCAACATGGGCTCCCATACTGCACGGGCCTGGGTGACCTGATCGGTCTTTCCCCATGTATAAATTCAATGGGCTTCTTTTTTCTCCCAGGGTCACTCCATTGACTTGTGATTTACATCGATGTCAGAGGGGGATCAGAGTAAAGCCTCTGAACACGGGGCTATTATTGTCTCCAGGGCCTCTGGGGTTAGCACAAACTATGAAAGCAGAGAAATTTTTTCCCTCTTCATTATTGTTTTTTTTAATAATACCAGTTGCTCCCCACATGCTTTCCTGTTTTCCATCCCATTCCACCTCTTTCCCATGTGTGAAGACTGGAGTGCTCTGTATGTTCACAGAGTGAGTAGATCTGCAGTGCAAGCACAGCGCCCATGCACCCTATTGTGTCCTCCACATCAGTGGGTGAGAGAGATTTGCAGCCTTCACGGCCTTTCTGCTAAGATACATGCAAGGGGAAATGGGTGTCCACAGAAACGACTCCAGGGAAAGCCAAATGGCTGTCTAGAGAACACATGATTGTGCTTTCACTGCAGCCTTACGAGACCATTTGGAAACCATACATCCTCAGCATTGTATTCCCCTCTGCTTCTACTGCATCCCCTACCCTCCTCTAAAACTCTGGTTCCAGAAATATATTGCGCCTATTAAAACAGGCTTTGGAGCGGCTGCTGATCTCCCCCAGTTGCTTGTGTAGTGGTATGTCATTTCCCTGTCTCCTGCTTGTTCACTCCCTGATGGAATATTTATAGGACAGCAAGACGGAACGATCCCAGCCTTGGTGGATGGATGGATGGATATCCAGTGATATTTTCTCCAATCACCACTTCCTCCATGAGCCCAGGGCCACAGATGGTATCTCCAGACACAGCTGCTATCTGGGGGTGCTCCTGGTGCAGCTTCCTGAATGCCCCTCTCATCTAGATTTGATAAGGCAGCTATTTGGTGATAGGTACCAATTCATTATTAAAGCTACTGCCAAGAAGGGTCATTCATTGCAGAGCTAGGCTGGCTAACTCCCCTAGAGTAATACAGGTCCCATTAGAGCTGCACAGCCGGATTCTTCCCTCACTAAGGGTCTGTCACAGCATTGGCTTCACTTGGGTCCTTCCTGATTTGCACCAGCAACAGGAGAACCAAGCCAACTGGGAGCACAAGGACTAAGACTCCATCCTCATAGTTCGGAGATATTTCGGCTCAGATCCCAGTTTGGTGCTGACAGCCCCAGTGAGCTGAACCACAATGCTGAGTCTGAACCTGCTCAGACTTTGTGGGAGTTCCATCCCAGATCATAACTTTCAGCCTGATCCAACTCCCGCTGAGCTCAATGGGAGTCTTTCCACTGGCTTTATGGTAGAGTGGCTTGGATCCTTGAGCCACCCATCTGGGATCCTGGCTGGGCCCTTTGAGGAGCACCCGCAGGAGACCCCCAAGGGAGAGGGAGACATTCCCATTTTGTCTCCATTCCATTGTACTGTCTCACGCCTTTCCCTGACCTCCAGGAGATGCAACCCAGGGGGAGAGGGGCCGAAGATGGCTTAGGGGCTGAGGGCTGCTCTGCAGTCTGGAACAGCCTACCAGTGAGCACTACAGAGACTCCCCCTCCAGCTTCCAACACACCACCCTGGACCCACACCTGGCACGTCTCCTGTGATGGGGCGTCCCTCTGCTGTGCCTGCAGCAGGGGAATTCTGCCCCTACCCCCTTGTAGCTCAGTTCTGGCCTCTCCAGGACACCAGGGGGATGTATAGGGACCTGGAGACACAACCTGCCTCTGACCACTCTACATGCAAACATGTTGTAGCATTTACTAAAACCTGCCTCGCACCCCCATGCAAAGGTAAGGTCCCTCCCCAGCACACACACACGCGCGCACACACACACACATCTCATCCCCTAATCTCCTCTACAGCTGCATCAGATGCCCAGTGCAGCCCAGGCCCCGCCTGTTGCAATATAGTGGATGTTCTATCCTGGATCCCAGCAGCCCGAGGAAACAATTGTTCAAATCAAAGTACCTCCATGGCAATCAGCGAGAAGAGGCCTGCGGTAATAGACTGACCTAGATACAATTATATATTGATTGGTAGCATTATGGCTGGCCCTGATTGCTTCTTATTGATACAAATCCTCTGGGCTGCCTGTTCAGTTCAAGTCAAGTGAGAACAAGTAGAGAAAGCAGTTCATTAGAGGGGTGTCAGGAATTCCCAGGGGTCGACCCCAGGTGGCTGGCAAACTACCAGGACTGCTTCGTTCACTGCCAGCCTGGGCACTCCTGCTCTTTACCATGTCCCTCTTGGTTACTTGGTGCCCTACAGTTCCCAGCCTTGCCCCTGTGGCTGTGATGCATCCAGCATCCAATGAAGTGAGCTGTAGCTCACGAAAGCTTATGCTCAAATAAATTGGTTAGTCTCTAAGGTGCCACAAGTCCTCCTTTTCTTTTTGCGAATACAGACTAACACGGCTGCTACTCTGAAACCAGCAAGGAAGCTGGCTCACTAGCTCAGTCAGGTTTCTTGCCTGAGCTCTGAGCCCAGAAGAAGCTGCCTGGCAGCAGTGGACTAATGCTTTAGCCTTTAGAAAAGGAGTACTTGTGGCACCTTAGAGACTAACCAATTTATTTGAGCATAAGCTTTCATGAGCTACAGCTCACTTCATCAGATGCTGGATGCACGAAAGCTTATGCTCAAACAAATTGGTCAGTCTCTAAGGTGCCACAAGACCTCCTTTTCTTTTTGCGAATACAGACTAACACGGCTGTTACTCTGAAACCTGGCTTTAGCCTTTCACCACCAGACACTGCAGCAGCCTGGATCTGAGCAAAATCCTGGCCACACTGAAACCCCATTGACTTCAGAATTTCACTTTAAACATTTGTACAGCTTTTGTACAAAAATCAGCTTGGAGCAGACAGCCAGCATGGAAACTTTCAGCCCACACGCACAAAGTTGGGCCAAGTTGTAAGCAACTGAATGCAGGGTATAACGGCAAGTGTCGGGCAACTGTAACAACAGGCAGTGCTACCAGACCTGCTTGTAATATACCACATGACGGCAACCCAACTTTTCTGATTGCCTCCGTCTGCATTGTGAAGAGACGGGCTACAGCAACGAGGCACAGCGCAGCACCCGAAGCGGCATCGGGGGAAACACGTGAGAGAAATGGAAGGACAAGAAAACGGCTCGCCGACGCCCCATCTCCATCATGCCATCCACAAACGCACAGGCTTACACTCCTCCACGGCCCAGGCACATGTGCGCGGCAGTGATAAGAGGACTTCCCATAGGCTTCAATTCATCACTCTGCCCCGGATGAAGATTTATTGAGTTATCTTTAAAGCACCCAGAGAGTTTGTTGTGTTTGGGGGACATAGGCACTGGGGGACTAAGTAGAGGGCAATCGAGATAGGGAGCAATCTAAATCAGAGGTTTTCAACCTGAGGTCCGCAGAAGATGTCTAAGGGGACCGCGAAAGGTTGCCGTTACTATAGAACAGCTATTTTCAACCTGTGATCCGTGGTCCCATAAGGATCCGCAAACTTAGATTTCCAAAGGGGTCCGCACCTGCATTTGAAATTTTTTAGGGGTCTGCAAACAGTGGTGTTGGACCAATTTTTACTGTGGGGGTGCTGACGGTAGAAACCATGTATTTGGGTTGTTATTACTACTTCAAGCCAGGGGGTGCAGCATCATCCCCAGTTCCAGCACCTATGTCCACAAATGAAAAAACTTTGAAAACCACTGACCTAGCTCTTCCTCTGATTCCCTCTGGCTCATTGGAGAGGGAATGGTTCCTTGCACAAGCAAAGAAGGAAAAGTAAGGAAGCTAAAGCTACACACATCTAAGGGAAAGGAACAGATACAGACAGAAGGGCTGAGATAGGAAGGAGGGAGGGAGAAATGAACCTCCATCTCAGCCAGAATCTAAGGTTCCTTCCATGGGATTTTAGGTTCCAATGGATGCTGATGATTAAATAATACCTTGCCTTTCCCTGCAATTTTCTTTCTCTGTGCAATCTTAAATTGCTGTGCCAACATTTCACAGCATCCCTGGGAGGGAGAAATCTACTTGTAGCCCCATGTTAGAGCAGGTCAGGAAAATATTTCCCTCCCACCCCGCCTCAAAAAAACAACATTTTGACAACACACAAATATTTCCAAATTTGTCAAAAAAAAAAAAGTTTTGGGTTTTTTTCCCCCAACAAGAGCCTGAATATTTAAAACAAAATTTGAATCTCCACCACCCCAAAATTCATTTGGTCCAAAGCCTTTTTTCACCCCGCAAAAAGTTTCACAAAATTTTTTTTGACTAGCTCTGTATACATTTACAGTAAACCATATTAAATGCATATTGTTTGCTTGTACCTAGTTTACTAAAGAATCCAGATTACTCTGTATCAATAACCTGTCCTCTTCACTGTTGACCACTCATCCAATTTTTGTATCATCTGCAAACTTTCTCAGTGACGACTTTAACATTTTTGTTAATGACCTGGAAGAAAACAAACAGAACAGGTCCAAGAACCAATCCCTGCAGAACCCCCTGCAGGACCCTGCTAGAAACACGCCCATTTGATGATGATTCCCTGATTACAATTACATTTTGAGACATATTGATTAGCCAGCTTTTAATCCACTTAATGTGTGCCATGTTCGTTCATTCTGGTTTTTTAATCAAAATGTCACGTGGTACCAAGTCAAATGCCTTACATCAACACTATTACCTTTATCAAACCAAACTTGTAATCTCATAAAAAAATATCAAGGTAGTTTGACTGACTATTTGCCATAAAACCCACCTTGATTGGCATTAATTATATTACCCTTCTTTAATTCTTTATTGATTGAGTCCTGTATTAACAGCTCCATTATCTTGCCGGGGATCGATGTCAGACTGACAGACCTATAATTACCTGGGTCATCTCATTTACCCTTTTTAAATATTGGCACAAACATTAGCTTTCTTCCAGACCTCTGGAACTGCCCCAGTGCACTAAAACGTATTGAAAATCAGCATTAACTTGCCCAAGGTTGCACAGCAAGCTAGTGGTACAGACGGGAAGAAATTGCAAGGGTCCTTACTTTAGTTAAGGTACATATATGGCTCCGGTTACCATAGGATCTGAGGACCTCACAGACTTTCATGGATTTATCTTCACACCACATTAGGGTTGCCAATTTTGGTTGGACATATTCCTGGAGGTTTTATCACGTGACAATCTTTAATTCCTGGAGACTCCAGGATGGTTGGCAACCTTACACCACACCTGTGAGATAGGCCCAGATTCTCTTAAAGTATTTTGGCACTTAATTCCCATTGATTTAGGCACCAGCATACCTTAAGGATCTGAACCCAAGTGATCTGGCCAAGGTCACACAGAAAGTCTATAGCAGAATAAGGATTTGAACCCACATCTCCCAAGTCCCATGCTAACTACTACACCATCCTTCCCCTTCTCCAGCCTCCTTGATGATCCATGCCCTATCCACTGGACAATACCACTATTCTAAAGGGTGTGACTGGGGCTGGATTTTCACAGGAGTTAGGCCCTCCTTCCTGTTGAATTTAAGCACCTAGCCCCCGTAGGTTCCTTGGGAAATGGCAATCCTGAATCTCAAGATATCTAGGCTCCTGTCCTCACCAGAACAATTCAAAGAGGCAGCTGGGACTTCAAGAGAAGGGAGGAAATGCAGAACATTTAAATGAGCCTTCCAGGGCATTTGTTTTTCTTCTAAAGTGTTTATCCCATGGTAGCTGAGTGCTTCTCTCAAAGAGCCTCCTGCAGACACTTCTCAAAGAGGCTGTCAAAAAGCCTCATGCTGCCAGCTAAGCTAGAACTGCTATGTTGTGTCATTGCTGGGAGCTGCACAGTTATTTCCTCCCTTTATTTGTTGCAATTTGGCTGCCAAACGGTTTTCAAATACACACCATTAATTCTCCGACACGGTACAAGTGTGCTTGGATCTTGAGAGAGAGAGTCTGAAAGAAAAGCTGGAATTCAGACGGCTCTGGAGCAGAGCTGCCACACACAAAGGATTTTAAGGGGAACAAAACAATGAATTTTAGAGGACTATTAGTGTCTGTGCTACAGTAGCATCTGGAGGCAGCATTGTCTGGTGGTTAGGACAGTGGCCTAGGTGTTAGAGACCAGAAATCTATTCCCAAGTCTGCCACAATTTGCTGCTGTACAGCCATGGGCATAACTTGAATGATGTGACCTGCTGTAAGACATGGGGCATATCACTCTGTACCTGTTTCCTTTCCCACCCTGGGCCACTTTGACTGCTAGTAATTCAAGGCGAGGACGGTATCTTACTATGTGTTTGCACACGGCCTAGAATGATGGAAGCCCAATCCACACAAATAATGAAGTGCTGCGTATGAAGCCAGGTCATTGTAAGGAGCAGCCATTAGACAAATTAGCCCCAGTGAAAAGAAGTGGGGAAAAACAGCAAAGGCAGTAATTGAAGCCAAATAATGAATATTTAACTCTCATAAGTAAAGTTTAATTAAGTTATCCTCTGGCTGAGGCTTTCTGCAATATTGCTAGGGCTTTCAAAGCACATTAAGATGAGTGGAAAATAACCATACCAGAGACACAGGGTCCATTCCACCTCCAGTTCCCCTCTCAGAGGAATACTTTGAGGAGTGTCATTGTTTAGCCTGTCGGTTTCATTAACCATGAAGTTGAATTAATTTAAAGAACCAATCCCACTGTCAGCCCCCTAGCCCCCAAACTAATAACAAACAGTTTATTTCCATTGCAATTAATTGCGGGATGGTCTATGCAACATCAGGCTTGCATTAGTGCTACCTCCTCTTCCTTAGCCGCTGGTTTCGTTCACCCACCTGTTGGGCCTTGTCTACCACCACAGCCCTGATTCTACAAGCACATGCTTCACTTCACAGGAGAGATGACTTCTGTTGGCTTCAGGATCCTGAAGTTAAGTGCTGGGAGGATCGGAGCCCAAATGCTTGTCAGCTCTTTTGGGGGGGGGGGGAGGAGAGGACTGTCTTATTAACTACTTCCAAGAGGTGGGTAAGGTAATGTCTTTTAGTGGACAGGCTTCTGGTGCTGAGAGAGGCACGCTCTTGAGCTCAGGTCCAGACCTGTGTTTTAACTCGAAAGCTTGTCTCTCTCGCCCACAGAAGTTGGTACAATAAAAGATATTAACCGCACCCAGCTTGTCTTTCTAATTATACATCCTGGGACCAAGACGGCGACAACAACACTGCATACAATGGTTTTCACTACAGGTCAGTGCAGCTCCTTGCACAGCAAGGACATGATACCTGATTCACACTTCTAGATGCTACTGTAACACAAAGACTAATGCTAGAAAAATATATATACCCGCCTGTAAAGTCACCCATTTGTAGAATTAAACTTGAAGCAACACTTCTGTAAGGTTCTTTAGTGTTCCAGCGGGAGGAGGGGGAAAGACAGAGAGAGGCTGGATTTTACTTCTGATTTCTGGCTATTGTTGATATTGTGGGACTGTGAATGGAAGTGGAGGTGGGGTATCAATGGGAGGGAGGTGGGGCTTGAGCAACAGCCCATAGAAAGCGAGTGGGACTGGGTGATTGATAGTGAAATGGGGTGGGGGGAAGAGGTGAATGGAGAAAGGGAAGTTAGGTGGGACTGGGTGTTTGATAGTGAAGCGGGGTGGGGGAAGAGGTGTGGGGTTTAATGAATGGAGAAAGGGAAGTTAGATGGGGCTGGGTGATGTGAATGGAAGAAGGGGTTTATCCATACCACAATCTCTGTATTAAGAGAAGGTCCATCCTCTGAAAAGTTTGAGACCCCCTGTGGTATTTCATTCAATCACACCTGCTGTATTCACTGAATCTTATGTTTGGCATTAGGATAAACAGCCGAGCTTTAGAGAGTTTATGCAAGACCACAGAGACAAACTCTGAACCAGAGCATCACCCAGCCCAGAAGAAAATGCAGCCTTGATAAAGTCTTGGGTACAGCTGCTCAGGAATTTCCTGACAAAACGGATTTTCATCAGAAAATACCAATTTGTCAAAACTGAACGTTTTCATGGGCAAGGGTCGGGTTTCTATGAGCTTTGTGACTTGAAAAGATTGTGGGGGGAAATGGTCTGAAATTACCAAAATGAAAAATTCTGGTTTTGCAGCTCAAAACAACTTTTTATTTCAAAATGTAAGCTAAGTTTAGTTAAAAAAAAAATGAAACGGTCAAGCTCAAACAAAATGTTTAGAAATATTGAAACAAAACATTTTGATTAACCTAAGCCAACGTTTTTAGGGGCATGTTTGGTTCACGAAATTTTCAAGATTTTGACTTTTTATCTTGCTTTGGAAAGAAAGGAAAAGGTTGAAATCTGGAACATTTTTGCCGGATGGGAAAATGGTTCCCCACCGAGCCCTAATCAAGGAAAGCAGACGGGAGCGTGATTAACAATTTGAAACCTACCCTTTTCTCCTCGCCCTACACCTTGCTTTAACTTTTCTTGCAACCAGCTATTACTAGAAATTGATAGCAATTGTTGCCATCAAAATGAGTTTAATTGAAAATTAATGTGGCTGTTTCCTCTTTTGAGCAAGTGCATGGCAAATTGCTTTAACTTTCCTGTTTAATCTAACTCTCCAATTTATTCAACATTAAGATGTTTTCTAAATTTGTTTATTTGTGGCTGTCAGGCTGTTAGTGGCTTTACCAGCCTCCAATATTCTGCTCCCTTGTAAACATCAAGAGCTGCTTTCTCCTCCTCCCATCTCTGATGAATGTGGGGAAGATTCAGGGCCGGCCCAAGGTGCACTTGCAAAAGCAGGACTGACTATGTGAACAGTCAAAGGGAGGAGGGGGAATCCAAGCAGTTGAATCCAATTAATCATTCCTCTCAGAACTGCTGGGAGTGGAAGGGGCGCAGGGGCTGTATATAAACCAGACCCAGCACGTTGCACAGAGAGGTAACATCCAATGCTGAAGGAGTGCTGAGGCAAAAACTAGTCCCATAAGGGGGAGAGGCAATTGTCTTGCAGGAAAAGGTATAGAATTTGTGGTGATTTGGGCATGGGGGGTTGGAGCTGCCTCCCTAGGAAACTCTGGACTTGCCTGAGAGGTAAGAGAACTTATGGGGAAATGGGACTGAAGACTCTGGATGTACATGACAGACTAAATACTGACACTCTTTTATAAGTAGTGCTACATTCTCTCTGGTTTCCTTCTGTGTGCCCCTTTCTTTCTCATCCTGACCCACCAGGAAACTGCTAGGTAACGTTTGGAGCTCTGGGTTTTGTAGCTTGGGCCAGAGGGCCAAGTCACCATAGTGCTCGTCTGCCAAACTGACATCCTTTGGTGGGTTGTAGCCAGCAATGCTTGCTCCCAAAGTTGACCCAGAATCCATTGTGCCAGATGCTGTGGTGTTTTGAGGGAGTTGACGTGACAGCTTATCAGATTTTGGAGGGCACCTGGCCTGATAGCCAAAGAAAATGGACCACATGGGCAGAAACAGAGCAAGTGGAGCGGAGCCCTGCAGGACTGGCCTGCTGATGAGAAACCACTCTGGACCTAGCACTCTTATGGCATCACTTCCTTCACAGTAGTGCCCTAGGCAGGCGCCTGCACTTAGCCTACACCTCAGGCCATTCCTGGAAAGCTCAGAAGCTTGTGGGTGATTGCTCTTTTAACTAAAACCAAATTCATTAGTGTACTCTGTTCTCTCTTGGGCTTGCCCGGTAGAACTCTCAAAGATTTTTGCATAAACTTCACCTCCAACGATGCAGGGAATATATCCGACTATCGATCTTGCTGTCACACTGTTAATTGCAGAGCCTTCCCTCTAAAACCTCTTCAAGAGCTTCTAATGCGCCATTAGCACCTGGATGGGAGTGTGCAGTTTACGTGCTTTGCTCGCCAGAAGGTGGGGTGAGGCGGAGGGGAAAGCAGCTCAGCAGTCTCTGTAGGGCCAGGACTCTGAGCTTTCCCCCAAATCTGCATCTGCTTATCCACTCTAAACAAAAATCACTTATCCTAAATGGCAATCAGCCACCGATGGCCTCTTTCCCAAATGCCTGGTATGACAATGAGTGATTTGTAACAACATCCAATGAGGTGCACCTAACCTTCTTGTAATTGCTTGTCCTTTCCAGGGCTCTTAAAAGCTTTCCAGTGGAAGAGAACAGAGACTCCTTGTCAGAAACAGGCTATTACACAGATGAAAAGCACCTTCTTTCCATCCTCCTTCTGTTGGGCGGGGGGGGGGGGGTTTCTCTCCATTTTCACCTCTCTCTCTAGCTATAATGGGAGAGGGTGAGTTGAAGGCATTTTTAAAAGGGCAACAGTTTGAGTCTAGAGTAGCAGTCGTGTTAGTCTGTATCCGCAAAAAGAAAAGGAGGACTTGTGGCACCTTAGAGACTAACCAATTTATTTACGCATAAGCTTTTGTGAGCTACAGCATCCGATGAAGTGAGCTGTAGCTCACGAAAGCTTATGCTTAAATAAATGTGTTAGTCTCTAAGGTGCCACAAGTCCTCCTTTTCAGTTTGAGTCTAGTGTCCAAATGATCACAGAGGAAGGTGGCTCTGGGTAGGGCAATCTGGGAACTGCCCCTCCTTCTAGATGCAGCTTCTAGATGCCCCTCCTTCTAGATGCAGCTTCTAGATGCCCCTCCTTCTAGATGCAGCTTCTCTAACCCTGTAGCTCCAACACACTTCATCCTACTTCCTACAGGTTGTTCCATGAGTACAGTGAGGTTCTGGTCCAGCAAGTGAGCTAAAGCTGCAGGGGGAGCTGAGCCTCCCCATACTTGGGGAGGATTCTGAATCTCTCTTCTGGAGGTATGATACAGTAGGTTGGTAGGAGCACAAGCAATACAGAAGTTCATGGAACAGGTGGGTTGAGATTTGCCGGGATCTGGTGTGAAGTGCAGTGTGGTCTGTTGGTTAGGGCAGGGGAGTGGGAGCCAGGGCTGAAGGGGTTTGTTTCCAGCTTGGGGAGGGGGACGATGTTTACTGGTTATAGGGGGGGGAACTTGCCACCAGGACTCCTGGGTTCTATTTCTGTTTTTGAGGGACCTACCTCACAGGAAGGCGAGGGCTGTGGGGATTCCGCACAATTTGTCAAGTGCTATGTAAATACAGAGCTTGATGATTTTTTTTTGATTATTATTTTTAGCCTCCAAGGAAAAGTAGGGCTCTGGCTGGCCAGACACTCATCTCCCCTTGGAAGGACAGATGACATCCGAGGTTCAAACTTCCTAGGAAATGAAAGATTGTACTAGACATTCCAACAGGTGGGGAGGGGTGTTACACCAGATCCTGAGTAAGAGACTCACCCAAGCTGCAAAGTTCAAATCCAGATCTTGCCCTAAATTTGGATCCAAAATTTTGGTAAGTGGACACGTCCAACGCCTAGGGCAGTGGTGTGTCTGATTCCTCGGCGCTACCACAATGCAACCAACAATGATAACAGTAATAGCAGCAGCAGAATACCCTGGTCACTCCCTGCTCAGCTACTTCCACAAAGCAGGCCAGGTAAGCACATAAAGTGGGATTTTCAAAAGCACCTAAGTGACTTAGGCACTGAGGAGTAAATGGGAATTAAGCTCCTTAGGCCCAGATTCTCAAAGGTATTTGGGCACCAAAATCCCATTGAAATCAGTGGGAGTTAGAAACCTAAATACCTTTGAGAATCTGAGCCTTGAATCTGGGCTTAAGTGCTTGTCACTTGAAAATGGGACTTAGGCTCCTAAGTCACCTAGAGCCAGATTTTCAAAGGGAGTTAGGAGCCTAACCTCCTTAGGCCCATTTGTAAATCCCACTAGGCACCCATCTGCATCTTTAGACACCTAAATACCTTTGTAATCTGGCCCCCTAGATAAAAAGACCCAAGCTATATCACAACAGTCCATCCTCTTTCCATCTCATCACTTGTACGAGTGTTTTATTTCTCCGTGTCCCAGTGATGCTGGGCAGAGCATGGAACCCCCCCAGGTATCCTTTTCAAAAGCACTTTGAGGCACTTTGATAGTCCCTGAAAGCAAATACATCATCTGGAATATGGCGGGGAGGGGGAAGCAGCCCCTTTCACTGCCACCGCTTTCAGAACCCACCAAGCAGCCCAAAAGCTCTGGTCTCCTATGGGAGTTTAATTTGCAAGAGCTTCCCCTCCCTATCAGCCTGGGATAGCAGTGATTGAAACAACTTCAAAGCAAACCCATTGAAGGGATTTCAAACAGCTCCCTGCCGGTCTCCCGGAGATCAAATTGCCCAATGAGAGCAGCGCTGCTGACTTGCGTCACTTCATTAGTGATTCACCCACAATTAATTGATCTCATGGCAACGTCCTGTCACTTTTGTACACAGGGAACCTGATTGTCTGATCTCAGAAATGCTAATTTTATGCAAGCATAGCCCCACTGACTTGACTGGAGTTAGTCCTGATTCACACACGTTTAGGAGGAGAATAGGTAACCTCTGCACAGAGGTTCTCAACTCTGCTTGGACCACTGGTGGTCTGCAGAGAGATAGCAGATCAGACATTGCTGGCTGTGGAGCCACCCCCTTCCGCAGAGACCCAGGCTCTTCCATGCAAAGAAAAGCCTCCGATGCCTGTAAAAGCAGCTCAGAAAAAGACAGCAGAGTCTCCATTAGTAGGTGATGCCATGTGTGTTCTTCTCTTGTGTAAATGAACAAGACACAAAGCAGCACAGCTGCAGAATCACAGCACACACCACTGTGCCCCCTGGAGGTCTTCTATTTAAGTACTGTATTAACCAGACCCAGCTCTGCATACCTTGTGAGTCCCAACATGAACACAGCTGCAGGGGGGCACATGACAATCCTCGCTTACAAAATCGCCCTTAAAAGTATCAGGTGACCCAGAGGCTATCGCAAAGGAGCCATCAATTCCCCGAAATCATGGCCATCTCTTAAAAATGTCCCCATATCCCTGAAAGATCCGCAAAAGATAGTGCGGAGATGGGAGTGGCTCAGCACAGGTTCCCTGGAAGGTCTGCAATAAAGCACAAAGCATTTGCACTCATTGATTCAGGAACTGGAAGAAAGATGTTCCCACTGCCTGGTTTAGTTCACATTAGTGTCTGGGCGCCAGATGGCCGTGGGCACAGAAAGAAGACACCCCAGCTAAGATCGGGGCCTACTCACGATGAGCTACTGTATAAACCACTCGCTCCTCTGAAGTGAAACTTCTGATCTTAGCAGACAAAGGAGACACAAACAGGTGAAATGGCTTCAACAAGGCCACACAGCAGGTCAGGGCTGGGAGTAGAACTGCAGGATTCCTGAGTCCCAGTCTATCCCTCAATCCACTGAACTAAACTGTCTCTACTAGAAAGAAAAGGAGGACTTGTGGCACCTTAGAGACTAACAAATTTATTTGAGCATAAATAACGAAAGCTTATGCTCACGAAAGCTTATGCTCAAATAAATTTGTTAGTCTCTAAGGTGCCACAAGTCCTCCTTTTCTTTTTGCGAATACAGACTAACACAGCTGCTACTCTGAAACCTCTCTCTACTAGAGCACCTTGGAAAGTGGGATTTGTATCCCATGGGGAATGCTGACATTTCACGGGGGAAAGTCAGTTAGAATTGGAATGAAAAACTGAAATTTTCCACCAAACAAGAATTCTGAAATGTTTTTTTGATTCAGGAACATCAGTGTTTTGTCTCAATAATGTAAAAACAGTATAATGTAAAATATATAGTATGATTGTATTAAAATTAAATAGAATAGAAAAGTCAGAACAAAATGATAAAAGCCTAAATAAACTGAATTTACCTTCTCAAAATGAAACAAGAAAGTTACAATGCCTTTTTCACATAGAAAACATGGAAACCAACCTGTTCCCATGAAACATTTAGATCTCAACAAAACTGCATTTTCTGACTGAAAACTGTTCAGTCCAAAAAAAAAAAAATCTTCACCTGTTCTAGTTTCTTCTGATGATCTCTTTCTGGTTTCTTGCATCTTCCTCTAAAGCAGCTGGCTCTAGCTAGCTACAGTCAGAGACCGGACACCAGACTAGAAGGGCCACCGTCAGATCCGGTCTGACAATGCCTGTGATATCTGTGCTAAAGACTATGAGAAATAAGAAGTTGGAATTTTCCTTTTGAGTTACTACTTAGATGGCGCACAAGGAGTATTCAGGGTCAGGGAAGGGGAAACTATTTCATTCTACTTAGAAATAGGTCATTACCGAGCAGCCGAGCTCTGAGAACGGAGGCTACAGCTGCACAAAAAGCTGATAAACATCTCCTCATTTACCCAGACTTCCTCCCCTTTTCTTTTAAACTGGACTCTTAATCTAAGAAAGACTCTGCCTTAAAGTGAGTTTAATAAGCTCCTGCAGACATTGTGCAGGAAAGCTGCCCAATTCCATCTGGCGGGCAGATAAAGCAACAGAGGTGGCTGCAACCGGGGATAAGACTTACATATATACAAAGGGAGGAACTTGTGAGGTAAAAATCCCAGCACTGTTGAAGGCAATGAGAGTTCTGCCATTGATTGCAATGGAGTCAGGATTTCATCCTTGCCTGTGTTGTTAGCTACACCTTGTCTTATGAAGGGCCCAATCCTGAGAAGTGATGCACATCCTCAATTTCCACTGAAGTCAAACAACATTTATGCTAGTCTGAAGCCTTCTCTGCACTGCTGAACTGGCTGTTATAGAACCAGGCTATGCACAAATGATCCAATGCATGGCACCCCAGGGGAAGCGGGAAAATACCCAGAATGCAGTGAATGCACTCTGACCCCATTCCTTGCCCCCCTTTGCTGGGAGTTTGGCCAGCGTTAGACTGCTAGGGAAGCTATCAGTAAGCAAGGGTTCCCCTCTATGTAGGTGGTGTTTCCCCAGGAACCTGCTTCCACTCCCTTCAAGGCCCCGTGCATGCAACAGAGAATCACCTACATAGTCCGGTTGGTAGGGCCTATGTAAACTATGTGGAACACTTTTATGTGTGGATACAAAGTGTGTTACAAGCAGCTGGAACCATTCTTAGCAAGGCAAATATCTTTAGGAAGATCAAGCTTGATTCTGTTCTCACCATCAGTGCAGCTTGTTTACTTTTTTGCACTTCATTCAGTTTGGATGGTGGGATTAGACTGCTCTGCTTCACTTTCCAGTCACTTCCCCATCCTCATTCTTGTGTACTAACCCTAGCTCGGTTGTAGCTAGGATTTTCTTCCTAGTTTCCAAGGCCACGAAGGACCACTGTGATCATCTCGTCTGACCTCCTATATAACACCAGCCATAGAACTCCCCCGCCTTCCCCCAAATAATTGCTAGAGCAGATCATTTAGAAAAAACATCCAGTCGTGAATTTAAAATGGTCAGTGATAGAGAATCCACCACAACCCTTGGTAAAGTGTTCCAATGGTTAATTACACTCACCATTAAAAATATGTGCCTTATTTCCCATCTGAATGTCTAGCTTCAACTACCAGGAATTCACAATTCCTATTTATATTAGAGTAGCACCCAGAGGCCCAACTGAAAAAAGTGCCCCGTTGTGCTAGGTGCTGTACGTATACTTATTAAGAGACAGTTCCATCCCAAAGAGTTTACAATCTAAATATACAAAGGGTGGTGAGAGAGGAAGGAGGATTATCCCCTCATTACAGAGGGGGATACGGCTTATTACAGAGCAATTTGCCCAGTGTCAGAGAGAAAGCCTGTGGCAGACCTGGGAATTAAACACAGGTTCACAGCCCACTGCCCTAACCCCAAGACCATCCTTTCTACCTGCAGAGAAGATTTAAATATACATTTTAAAAGCCTAACTCATTTAAAGATTTATCCTCTTGCCAGGCCCAGTTCTGCAGCCCTCACTCAGGCACAGTCCCTGTTCCATGCCACTGGGAATTCTGCCTATGTGAGCAGTATCTGATGCAATAACTGGCCCATTAGGTTCTGTAAAACCCTTCTTACCAAAGCCAAATTTCGGGCCTAAAACAACTTGATAATGTCCCTTTACTCACTGTACTTTCCCCCAGTGAATTTGGTACTGAATATATGTCGACTTTGATTCAGGGAAGGGATTTTTCTCTTTCTCTGTAATTGTCTTCAGTTTGCCGATTATTGCTTTCAGAGCTTGTGTTCCATATTTAACAGTGCCATGATGTAGGGCAGGCAGAGGGAGGCTTAGCGGGAAGTAAAGAGGCTGAGAAGGTGAGGAAAGAATCCTCCATGAAGCAGGCAGAATGAGGCTTACTATTGCTTTGTTTCAAAGCCAGAAACATTTGAAGGCCAGATCCTCAGCCAGTGCAAAACCACATAGCACCACTGACTTTGGAGTGAGGCCAATTTACACCAGCTCAGGATCTGGCCTTGAGCCTGTGGCTGTTTTAAAAAATACATTATCAACTATTTTTCCTGTAACTGAAATCCATGTTGTGCTCTGTACACATGGGTGGGAGCCAGGAATTGTTGAGTTCTAATCCCACCTCTGCCACTACAGCTACAGGCAAATTGCAAGCTCTCTGTGCCTCAGTTTCCCACACTTGTGAAATGTTCCACCCTGCTGGGATGCTGTGTGGATTATGGACTCTGTTTAGCCTGATTCTCCCTTACTTTGTGGCATTGTAAACCACTGGTCAGTGTGTGCATTATAGGTCCCCCTCTGTGCCCAATCTGCAGAGGCTCTGAGTCCATAACAGCCCCCAGCTACAGAGGCTTGGCTTTAACTTAAGATGGAGCAGTTTATGCTTTTGGTTCTGCAGGTGCCCAGTTCAGTCCCTGGTGCATCAGCAGCATCACAGATGATCATTTCCTCATGTGCAAAAAGCTGGTTTAGTAGCATTTAAAACCTATTTGCATGTGTGTGAATGGCACAGAAAATTCAAGGCAGGGGAGTACCAAGGTCTGGAGATGCTGAACAGGGTTATCTGACATGAACCTCGCAACCAGAGCTGGTCAGAAAATGTTTTTCAAAATGCTGAAAATATATCATGGGGGGAAAAAAAATCAAATTGTCACTGCTTATAGCCAACTCCACTTGGGACCCCTGAGGCATTTGCCATCACCGGTTACAATTCAGATCCAGAGGGAGCCTCCTTATTCTTCTGAGATGCCTGGCGGGAATTTTCACCATGACTGAGCCTTCTGTTCTTTGCAGCAGCTCCGGGCCCTATTGAAGTCAAGGGGAGTTTTGCCATTCACTGCACGGGGCCAGGATTTTTAGGGCCTGAAAGGACCACTATGGTTATCTAGTCTGACCTCCTGTAGAACAAGCCAGAGACTCACACCCCATGGGCATGTCTACGTGGCAGTGTAAGCCCAGGGTTAGTAGAACTCGAGTTAGCCGAACCCTGGATTTGTTAACCTAGGGCTTAAGTGTTTACATTCATCTGTAACCGCAGGTTAGGAATTGTAGAAGCCTGGAACTCCAGCGTCAGTATTGCATTACACAGGCCTAAGTCCAACTACCCATATCCCAGACTTCCTAGGGCCCTCCCAAAACGTTGCCACTCTAGCCCTTTGTTCATGGTGCGGGGGGGAAACTTGACTGTCCCCCAAACTTGACTGTCCAAAAGACAAAGAAAGTCAGCCCATGGGATTGTGGGATACTTTTGGTGGGCTCCCAGAACATGAGTCCAGTGGGGCTGTATCTATGCAGCAAAGCAATAGGGATGGGTTCCAGCTTGACTCAGGCTCAGATCATCCACCCCCATCGGGTCCTGGGACCCTGCATCTGACCCCTGGGTTAGCTCGATTTGTGTGTGGACAGAAGGTGTGTTACGCTTGATCCTGAGCTTAAATCCCAGGCTTACGCTGCAGTGTCAACATACCCAGTAATCCTGCATCTAGCACAACAACTTGTTAAATTGTAGCATCTCTTTTAGAAAGGCCTCTAGTCTTGATCTGAAGGCTCCAAATGATGGCAAACTTCTAACGTTCCTAGCTAATTGTTCAACTGTTAAAAATGTGAGTCTTATTTCTAGTGCTGGTCTTATTCCACTCAAAACAAATTTTTTTTTAAATGAAAAAGGGCTCTTTTGGGAGAAATTAAATTTGTCGTTTCCCCCAAAATTTTCTCAATGAAAAAATCCAACCCCCGACAACTGTCCCTTCCTATTTTCTTTCCCCCCCTTTCAACACTTTTCATGTTTCCATTTCGCTACTGCAAAAAGGAGGGAACAAAAAAAAGGGGGTTGAGTTTTTTTGGTTTTAAAAAAAAAATCAGAAAATTTCAAAAAAAAAAATTAAAACTTTTGAAAAAAAATGAAATTTCAAAAAAATTTTGGTAACCTATTTTTCAGCCAGCTCTGCTTATTTCAGTATAAACTTCGCCGACTTCAACTTTCCCTATAACCTCCAGACTTTTCTCCTACTTCCCTGCATGAGCCATCAAGGCACCAGAAGGATACCAAATTCATTCTGGTTCCGCTGTGCTGTTCACGATTTGCAACGGAGGTTGTTGGGTCCCCCCCCCCCCCCAATGTAAAACCTATTCATCACCTGAGCTCCTCCAGCCTTGTTCTTTTATTTCTTTTTCTTTGTCCTCTCCCCCCTCCCCCGCTCCATTTATTTGAAGCTCCTGGTTCCCCCCCACCCCCTCCTTTCTTTTCCTCCCAACGCAGCATTTGAACAACTCCAGTCAGCGAGATTTGTAAGTAATTGTACAGAAAGGGTGACATTTAGATGCATAGTCCCAGAATAAATAGCATGGATTTGCTTTGGCTGGAACACTAAATTTAACCAGCCAAGAGTCCCTGAGATTGAAAGAGATTTCTGTCTCAGGAGACAGGTAAATGCAAAGCACCGGGAGATGGGATATACACACACACACACCTCATTGGGAATTAACAGAGTCTCAATCAGCCCCCCATTCATCCTTCCTGCCATGCGCTGTTGTTCCTCTGAAAGCCTCTAATCATTTCTCTTATCTTCAGGATGAAAAAGCTTCTTGTTAGTCTCTCAGGTGCCACAAGTACTCCTTTTCTTCTGGTTAAAGAATGGTGTCATCCCCTGTGCCTGCCTCTGTGGAGATTCGTGCGAGGAGGCTGGGAGCCTGTTCTAACCCAAGGGTGGGGGGATGAAGCAGTTCGGTATCTCCCAAAGAACTCCTGCAGCCAGTGGCATCTATTTGGGGGCTGTTGCCCTCAGCACCCAGGGGAAGGGGAAGACTGATGTGACATAACTCCACAGGACCCTGGCGGGCCAAAGCTAACAAGCTGCCTGATCTGGCCTGAATTTTGATTCTGTCCAGTAGGGGCCAGGGGAACACTCACTCCAGCCAGTTCATTACAATGATCAGGGCATTGTAGAATAAGATAGATGGTGCTAAGATAGATGATGCAGGCAGCTACCCGCACCACTGCTTGGGACCAGGGATCCAATTCAGTCTCCTCGGCCCATTCATTCTCTGGCCTCTCCACTGAGACTGCCAACAAGGGAGCGAATTAAAACACGGCTGTAGATACCTCCCCAATGGAAACTGGGTGGAGAGGCACCCGCCTATTGTCAGGGCATGGACACTGATCTCCGCAGTCACTCCTAGAAGGCGGGGGCAGGTCATTCCAGTTGGGAGCAGGGCAGTGTGTGTACGTGGGAGGGGATAAATTGTCTGACACGGTCCATGCTGTGCCTCTAGAGTGGATCAACAGCAGTCAGGCCAGCATTTCTCTCTTTCACCGTGCTCTTGTCCATTCACACAGATTCCCTTTGCCTCTCCTCAGAGCTGCGAGTGCTGCCCTGCACTGACACTTCTGACTGCACTCCCTGCCCTGCTCATGGCCCATTTTAGTTGACCTTCATTTCTTTTTGGGACCCTCCCCTGCTTGTCAGCTGAGTGGGGCACCTCCCACCAAGTGAGATCAAATGGAACAGCAGCTTTCACCACCATCAAATTCAATTTTAAAACAGGGGAGGACGAGGGCTTGGTACCCAGTGGGAAGTGAACAAGGGGAAGGAATCTAATACAGCTAGTCCTGTCCCCCCACCCAGTCCCTCTGTGTTCCTACTCCCCCAGCTCTGACCTCCCGGGTCAACTTCTATAGCAGTTCAGCATATTTTCAGTGTGAAATAAATGTTATTTTCTCACAGGCCTAAGCCCAATTCATCTTCCTGTCAGGGAGAATCACAGAGAGAGCCTGAGCAGAAGAAGGCTGCTTATTGCCTACATACGGCAAAAGGGATAATGTTACCACGCACACACACAAATCCCCGCTTCCTTGTTTAATCAAGTCAAAACATGGATTATATGAGGTTGAAAAAGAGTTACCTTGTTCTCCTCACCAGTCCCTTTGTTCCGTCCAGAGCTATAAAACCCTTTGTGATTTTTATCTTTTCATAAACTTTTATTGAATCTGATAGTGCGAGGGCCACGGAGTACCATCCAATTAAATTTTCCCGTAATCCCGCTCTTAACTCCACCGTGTCGCACCGATGGGAGACTAAGGACTAATAAAGATGACAAATGAGAGGAGATAAACCAAACAGAGTTGGAAAGGCGTATGGGGGCAAGAGGGCACAGGCAAGGGGCTTTAATAGTGTAAGCTGTAACCCCAGTAACTCACTAGAAATATGGCTTTCATATACTGCCGGGCAATCAAAGGCTCCTAAAGCTGGTATTAAATACCGCAGTGCTCTTTCCCCAACCGTGCAGCTCTTGGGAGGCTCCCCAGAGACCTCACTCCATGCTGTGGCAAGGCAATAGGCAAAGGGCTAACTGTCGCCCTGTTCCTCAACCTTAGCAAGGGAGCCGCTTGGAATATTTTTGACATGGTCGAGAGACAAAAACTCTATAGCTTCACGGTTACAGCACTAGCCTGGGACATGGGAGATCCAGCTTCAAGTCCCTGCTGTGCTTGAATCCAATTGCTCAGGGATGAAATCTCTGCTCAGAAGTCCCTAGCCCACACCTGCCTAAATCCACACAGCTTCTCTTTCACAGAAGCATTCAAAAGGTTTGAGTTGTGTTCCCACGCAGAACGAAACAAACATTCAAAAGTTGCCAGGCAGCAGAACTGTCATCCTCGGGTCACCCCTACTTTAGTACCTATTGGGTTCCCCTGCAAGCCTGACTCACCCCAGCAAGTGTCTTCATTGGGCGGAACTCACCCCTTTGCCGACTCACCCCTGCACCACTTACGCTCTATGGTAACTGTGTGTGTGTGTGTGTGTGTGTGAGACAACTGCCGTCTAATCTGATGCACCTGGGATTGAACCAGGGCGCTTCAGAGCTGGAAAGCTCTCCAGGTGTGGGCTTTAGAAACATAGCCTCTGCGGAGCAGCACAGAGGGGGGCCTCTAACATCCTCTCTCACCAGTGGATTCCTGCTGCAATAGTTCCTGTAAAATGCTTGGGGGCATTGTGCTGGCCCTCTGCCCCGAGGCGTTTCACCCCGCACGATGAATGAATTGGCCATGAATTGTTTCATCCAAAATTTAAAAAAAAAACTTTTTTTTTTTTTAAACCAAAAGCGTTTTTGCAAACAGAAAGGGCGGGGGGCTAGTTGAAAACCATTTTTTTAAAATCCCCATTGTAAAATAATTGGTGTTTTCCAAGAAGCTCTATTCCTAAGCAGCTCCCCCATCCCTTGGAGAGAGGGCCCATGCCAAAAAATCAGAGACAAACGCATGGCTGTTTGAAATATGAATTGGTATGCAAATGTCCTGGGTCATACCCATCTGGATTCTCTAGCTAGCTGATTCATAAGCCACTTCCTCAGTCCCTGCAGTGTCCACAGATGGGGCTTTCTGAGGGACTTCTGTGTTCTGCAATTGTTTTCCACCAGACATACAGAAAAGACACACACACAAAGCCTTAATCCCAACTATTTTGCAAAGCTTTGCTGGAGGAATTGTTGCACACAATGCACAGAGCAAGCCTCAGATATGAGAGGCCTGAGCTGGAAAGGGAGGAGAGGAAACAGGCCCCTGGAAGCAGCCCCTCTCCGGTGAAATAAAAACACAGAACAACATTTTCCAGTTGTTTCTGCATCAAGAAGGGAGGAAGGGACAATAGGGACCTGAAGGCAGGGCTCTCTGTGTTTGCGCCCCGTTGCTGGGCAGAGCTGCCTTGACTCATTGTAGAGATTTGGGGGTAGAGATTGGAACTGGAGTAGCTGGGAGCTCCCCAACACCATTCTCTGAGGCACTGCCTACTGGGAGAGGAGTAGTTATGAGGAGAGCCCCAGGAAATTCATTTTTATTTTTGAGAATTTTATTGGTTTATTTTTCGGGAATTTCATTTTACTGGGAGGACCTAGGGTGCAGGTGGAGGGGATCAGGTCCTGCCCCCAGAGGGGCAGGAGACCCTGGGGGATGGGGGTTTGTGGTGTGAGCCTATCCTACGCTCGCCCTGTAGCATCAGCTCCTGTCCTCCGGGGGCTGGGCGCTGCTCTGGGCAGTATGAGGTGCTGGCCCCTGGGGTTGCAGAATCACTCACTCAAATATATTGGAATGAGTGATTCTGCAGCCCTGGGCACCAGTCACAACATCCAGAGTAGAGCGCCAGGCTCCGCCCCGCAGGACAGGGCCCGCCGCTGTGAGGTAAGTTTTGTGTGTTCTAGGTTGTGCTTTGCTTTATTTCATGTTACTTCGCATTTACAAAAAACCTGGGGCTCCGGGTTAGGCGTTTCCAACAGCCAGTGTTATGGCATCATTCTTCGAGCATCTCCTGCTGGGAGTCACTGGGCCAGGACTAGCGGTGGTGGTCCACCCTTCAGCATGTGGCTGGTGCACCACCCTCTCTAATTAAATGCCTATAGCTTTGCAGACTAGAAGAGTGGCCAGACCAAAGGCCCATCCAGCCCAGTGTCCTGTCTTCTGACAGTGGCCAGTACCAGGTGCCCCAGAGGGAATGAACAGAGCAGGTCATCATCAAGACCACTCTTTTGCCTCCTATTTGTGCACCCCAGACAAGTGAATTCCACACATCAACCCCATTTGGAGGAAGTACCACCCCTTTCCATCACTGACAGATGAAATCCCAATAGCTCTGGAAATGTTTCCCATCTCAGTCATATTTCACTCTCCATAGCCAGAGCTCCTGCATCATCAGTGCCCAGTTTTTGGACAACACAAAGTGCTCCACCATTGCTTCTCTTGCCCGGCAAAGGGGGAAAGGCTATTTAATCCGGGGCAATGCGGTTTCATTTCCAAGCACCGAGCCCTCAGGGGTGGAGATCTGTGTAGCACGCAACAACCCAGCAGCCCCATGCTCTCCCTGTGAAACTTTCGCAGCGCTTCCACTCTCCAATTCCAGCGCTCAAAACACATTGAACAGTCATTTCATGGCTTTTAATTAACACACAGAGACACTGGTTGCTGTGGCGGCAAAGTGGAGATACCAGAACCTGCACCTCTCCTGGAGTCTAATCGAAGAGCTGTCTGGGGCAGTTAGCTGCCTTCCTCCTGAAACCAAAGCTTCACACCCATAAATACCCTCCGATTTTTTTTTCTGATATGCATAATTAAAACTTCCGACTATGCCATACTTTGCTGAGCAACACATCAAGTGCTCCTGTCCTAGGGAGTGGAAGACAGTAACTTGTACAGGAATGTAAGGCCCGGGCATAAGGCCATTATTCAGCCAAGCTTTGATGTAACTAGCTCAAGCACCCAAAGCCGTGATGCCACAGCAGCATGGACTGGTCACCTGAGTACGTACCCATGCTCCCTTGGGCCGCTAGCCTGTGCTACCCCAGCTTCACTGCTATTGGTTCCCAGCTAGCGAGATCCAAGCTAGCTCGGCTATGGCTACGCATGCAGCCATCACCCCTCCACCTGCAGTGTAGACACACTCCTGTTTAAATGCCTGGGAAAAGAACTAAGCCTAAAGCAAACTCAGGCTCCCTCCCCCAAGGATGCTGATTTTCCAGCTCTCCTTAATATCTAAAATAAAGGGACTGTTCCATAAAGTAGCCCAGCTGACCTCGATAGAGCCTGGGGAGAAAGGTAGCGAGCTGAACAAATCCATGGTCATCACCTTGAGTTGCTCCCCGAAGTTCTGGGGACTGAAGAAGACTGACCCATCAGCAGAGATGTGAACGTCTCTGGGTACGTCATCACTGCAGAGTGAGCTCCAGTTACTCCTGTCGAGTTAGCCCAGCTCGAGTGAGAGCAGCCACAGTGCGAAATAACATTCGAGCGGCTGCGTCCACACTGACACTGCACTGAGTCCAGGGTAGCACCGTCACGGTCAGCGCTGGGGCACTTCCCTGAGTTCTTAGTGTTTCACCAATCTAAGCCACGCAAAACGTTTTTTCCAAGTGAATTGTGAGAGACCTTGGCTTTTGTTTCCGGGCACATGGAGGGAATTGTGGGAAGACATTAGTGGACTCATCACACTTGAGTGGGGCTATCCTTGTTCCACACAACACAGTGGCCGTGTTAGCAACTGACGAGTTGGGCTAACTTGGACTTTAGCCTGAACCTTCTGACAGGCCAGCCCACTCGAGTTAAAAGCACCACCGTGCCCACGTTAGGGTTTGTTGTGTGCAAATGGGACTTGAACTAGGGGCAATGCTTGAGTTATCACTGGAGTTAACTTTGCAGTGAAAATGAGGCCTATAGCATGGACGGAATATATCCAGAAGGGTACACAGAACAACGTCCTCCGACTTCCTGAAGCGGGGAAAGAACCAGGAAGGAGAGAGGTGATGGACAATAGGCGGGATAGGATGAAACAGACCATGGAAATGTCTGCTGAGGGGCAGGCCCTGTTTCCTAATGGTGAGATGCGTTAGATGGTTGACTCATTACCCCAAGCGAAGTGAGCATAGCACAGTGTCGGAGAACAAACTGCTGTACTGATGCACCTGCGCCACTGCAGTGCGTGCGGTGAAGACACCCGATGCTGACGGGAGAGCGCACTCCCGTCGACATGATACAACCACCTCCGCGAGCGGCAGAAGCTACGTCAGCGGGAAAAGCTCTCCCGCTGACAAAGCAGTGT
Organism: Natator depressus; assembly: GCF_965152275.1. Lineage (NCBI taxonomy): Eukaryota > Metazoa > Chordata > Testudines > Cheloniidae > Natator > Natator depressus. The sequence goes on from NC_134259.1 coordinate 4,886,969, forward strand.
GCCCACAAGCGCTTACGTCGGTGTCATTTACATCGCTCAGTGGGGTGGTTTATTCACACCCAAGCATTAACCCGGAAAGCAAGCGGCTTCCATCTGAAGAGCATTTGCATAACTCCCTGCGAGGCTGCCAATTGCAACAGGCAGCTTCTTCATCAAAGCGGGTATAGACGTCAGCTCTAAATCCCAGCAGGCCAGCTCCATGTCAGCAGAGAGAGCGAACATGCACGCAGGGCATGCTGGTGTGTGTGCCTGCCTGGCTTTGCGCTCCCTGATGGGAAAACTCTCTGTAAGCTTTCCAAGGCTGTCGGGCATGGGAGGGAGATGGAGGTGGAGAGGAGGAGGGAGGTAAGGGGGGGGAATCCTGCAGCATCGTGCCCACTCTCTGCTTGCACATACGAGCGCAGGGAATGACAGTAGCATTGCCAGACCATGCTTCCAGGAGCACGTGATTCAGACACACCCAGAGCCACCCCCGTCCCTCCTTCCAGGGCCCAACAACTCCGCATGGGACCTTTCAGGCATTTTATTTTGAAATATTGCTGCCTCCCTTTCAAGCATTTCCCCTATCACCATCCCCTCCCAATCTCTTAATAGGCACATTTGCATGGGAGCCAGGGCTCTGCTGCTTAAGGACACAGCTGCTCTTGCTGCTTATCCCCAGAGCTGTGTGAGCCATTTGCAAACTCTGTGCAGAGCTCTCCAGGTTTCCTGATTGGTTACAAACTCCAGACTCAAACCAGCTTCACTGAAGAAGTCTACACACTTGGGACCCTTCCTGACTGAACATGGGACAGGTCCAGCATTAATTCAGGCAAGACAAAGGAGGGAGGAGAAAGAGGGGAAGTGACTTGCCCAATGTCACTCAGAAGAACAGTGGCAGAGTGAGGAATAGAACCCAATATCCTGGCACCTAGGCCAGCACTCTACCCACTAGACTACAAGGATGTGTCTACACAGCAATTAAACACCCGCACGCAGGCCCATGGGGCTCAGGCTGTGTGCTAGAAAACTGCAGTGAAAATGTTCTGACTGGAGCCTGGGTTCTGGGATCCTCCCCTCTTGCAGGGTCCCAGAGCCCAGGCTCCAGCTCAAACCTGGATGTCTACATTTCAATTTTATAGCCCTGCAGCCCAAGCCTGAGTCACCTGACACAGGCCCTACACAGTGCAGACATATCCTGATACTCCTGGACCTACAGCACGCTCCCGCTCTTTTCTGAGTCTTGTACCAGGATTTGGCTCCCATGAGCTCCTGCTCACAGAGTGCTGGGCTGGGGCTCAACCGCTCGGATCTCTTCCTCCCTGTGAGCCCCACACTAGGACTTGTTTCCTGGAAGCGTCTTTCCCCCTATGAACTTTGTGCCAGGACTCTGCTCCCTCTGGGAGCTCCTACTCCTGTGAGCTCCCTGGGTCTGTGTTCCCAAGATCTTCTGCCCCTCGGGTTCAGCTCTTTGGAGTCAGTCCTGTGAAATTAAGTTTCCTCTGGCTCCAGGGCATTTTCACTGCGAGCGTCTGCCATTCCATGAACCCAAACCACAGGGGACATGAAGCAAAGCCACGCAGAAAAGATCCACCCCATATCTGTGATAGGAAGCCTTCTAATCTCACTTGGTTGGCTCTCTGTTTTAGGGATTTATACTGCTGCCCATCACTCTGGTGTCCTAGCCCCTGCCACATAAAATCAATAGCAAAGTCCCTACTGTTCTTCCTGGAATCTCTGACATCGCCCTTCTCAGGGTCAACACCACTCTGGTTTGAGTATGTCTCTGTGGGGGAGACATTGGTAAGGGTTTGGGAATGGAAAGGTGCCCTAGCCCCACCTAGGGCAATGCCTTTCTCCCCCAGCTCCTGTATTTCACCAGCCTGGCGACTGCTTCTCGGTAGTCATTTCTAAGACCCACATACTGGCCTTTGATTGGGAGCGGCTGCCTTTAGCTCCCGCACCACTGACTCATACATCCTAATCGCCAGCTCCCCCTTCCCAACCTGTGCACGGAATGGCGTGCCGGCTCAGCGAGGCTGGTTTGATACACCAGGTAACTATCAACGGATTGCTTTTTAACACAAACACGTCTTTGAGAGACTCCGCAAGTATCACACAGCTGCAGGGTTGTGGCTCAGTATCTGCCCGAGTCTTTGTTTTCGAAACCCTCCATGACCTTGTGTTTATTAATTGGTGTGGATTTTATCTATTCCTCGTGCAACGGCCCTCTTCGAAGCAACTTTAATGAGTCTCTTATTCAGAAATTTTTAGCTTCAAGAATCACCCAAGTTGTGGTGTGTCCCTGAGCTCCCGTGAGGGCAGGGCTACCGTCAGGCTTTGGAAGGGGCAGATGCACAGATTTCCCAGCAGCTGGGATAAAGGAATTTGCCTAGATTGGCCCAGCTACTGTGACCCAAGCCAAGTTTTTGCTCCATTCCTTTTTAATAAATGGAACGTGCTGGCTAAGCGAGTTGTGCACCATGGAGGTTAGCAGGAGAGCTGGCTGGAAAATGAGGCAAGAAGGGATGCTACTGAGAATTTTAACCCAAATGAAAGGAAGGGAGAGTTTTTGTTAAAATTTTCAGCTGAAAGTTGTGTCTTTTTCTCAAAACCTGATTTTTCCCCCCATTTTTTGCTGAAATTTTTCAGTTTTCATTTTTCGGACCAAAAGAATTTCATTTGGTCAAAACCCCAATTTTTTCGTCCAAAAAAAAAAAAAAAAAGTTTTGATGGAAACATTTCAAGTCGTTCTAGATAACAACCTGCTACTGCTGCCAGCTCAGAGGAGTTATACCTTTAGCTCAGGCAGAAGGGGCTTATGCTTTCTGGGCCTAATCCGAACCCCTTCAAAGTCAATGAGAGTCTTTCCCTTGACTTTCACGGGCAGGGAATCATGCGTGTAATTCTGAGGTCCCACGTTTGATCCTTTCGGGCAAGCTAGAGTGGAATGGAGATGGTTCCATGGGCAAGCCCTGCATGTGAATAAATGTGAGGAGCTCATGGTCTGGTGAACCGGAAGAAAATGAGTTTTAAGGCCCAGCTGAGCGATTGAGGCCAAAGTAGCCCAGCACCATTAAAAAAATGGTACTCCACATCAAATTCGCCCATCTGATTCCAGGTCCTGGGAGCTGCCGGCAGAGTGCCTGCCATGGTTCTGATGACCCATTTGAAGAGCTAATGGATGCCAAACCCAGTTAGTGGTCTGAGGTCTCCAAAGTGTCACTGGTACAGGTTTTGTTTCATCATCATGACAAATCCCAAAGGGCTGTAGCCTCCTTGGAAATCACACACCACCAGATCAATCTCTAGCTAAGTCCTTAAAACAGTCTCAGAGATAATATTTTAAAGTACAGCGAAGTCAGAGGCTGTATTCTTTCAAGCAAGGGGCAGAAAAGAGCTTTTAGTTGGTCTTCCCTGCCCCATTCACCCTCTGTAGCTATGAAATGTCTTTCTGATGTCCCAATAGAGATTAGGAATAAACGTCCTCTGAGGTCAGGTTATTCCATTACTCCATGTTTCATGGGAGAATTGGGTGGGGAAATGGTTTTGTCATTTCACAAGAACTTTCAAGATTTCTAAAATTTCTCCTGTCCCTAAAATCAGCACCAGAAGTTAAAATCTCAAAACTTTTTATGAACTGTAAACGTTTTTTGGATGGGGTCAATTCAAACCTTTTGTTTAGATAATTTCAACATGTTTTGTTTCCATTTCAACCTTTTTAATTCCATCCCTACTATACATTCCCTTTAATTTCTAAATGAAAAAATCATTTTGACCCCCAAAATGGAAATTGTTCATACAGGAAATGGCAAAACAGGACATTGACCATTTTCCAAACTTCCCTCCTCCCCAAATTTTTTCTTCAAAATCACAAAACCCGATCCTTTCCCAGGAACAGTTTCTCTTTCGACAAATCTGCATTTTCCGACCAAAAAAGAGACAAAATACTGGGCTAGATGGTTCACTGGTTTGATCCAGTCTAGCAATTCCTACCTATCAAGGAAGTGCCTCAAAACTGCCATGCCATTGGCCAGGCCCACAACTTGCCAAGAGGCCCACGGGATTCTCTGAATGGGGCAAGGAAAGGATCTTGCATGGGAATGAGTCCTACAAGCTCCGGACAAAATTGAGCTGAGGGAGGGCAGGTACCTGGGGCATGCTGGGCGGGGAAGCAAAGAACTTGCAATTCCAGCTTGGTGCCAGGCCTATTCCAGCCTGCTGAGAGCCCTTCCAATCTTTCTTTGATTCCTCCTAATTGCCCCATAGCCAGTAATATGTGACGCTCCTTTTCTCTCCTCCCTCATTTTCCCTTCTGGCTCCCTCTCCCTCAGCCTGTCCTAAGTACAGTTGGTCTATTTAGAAGGCACATTTGAAAGGGCCTTTTGAGTCAGCAGCAGATGCCATTCAGCCTGGCATTTTCCAGCCATTAATAGCAATTTATGGAGCTCCGTGACCCCTTCCGCCTTTCCACTGCTTTAACCTGTGAACCCTTCAATCGCTGGCTTATCTAACCACCACCAGAGCTGCTTTTCTGCTTGGGTCACAGCCTCAGTCAGAAGCCAGCAGTGTTCAAATCCCTCCAGACAAGAGCCCTTTGAATGGGCTCTTCACAGCTCCTTCACCATGAACTTCATCGCATGGCTTTTCTTTCATTCCCACTTCCCACCCATGGGGGATGCTAGGGGTTCACAGACTCACATTGACAGCAGTGAGCTTTGGATCAGGCCGTAGGTGCTGTTGAGGTGCTAAGAACCTGTGACTTTCTGCCTATCAGTGGTCTCCAGGTGGGTACACCACCATCTGAGCTACCCCTAAGAACACCCCTCCGCTTCACTGATACCCTAAACACTGAGCTCCTGCTTGCCTGCTGCTTGGAAGACCATGCACGGCCCTGCAGAAAGCTAGTGGGCTCGGTGTCTGGGAGCCCCATTCTTTGCTTGAGCTGGAGGGCAGGTGAACCCCAGCACCGCAGGATTCTGCTTACCTAAACTCTCTGTGGGACTGAAGGACTGGCATAGATCTTGGTAACATTTATTACGTGACAAGAGTGAGAGAACAGGAAGCTTACGACTGCCATTAGTGTGCAATGAAGCACACCCAAGGTTGATGTGTTTTGTCAATTTAGTATCTACAAAACTCGCCGCCTCAGGGCAGCCATAATCCTGTGCGTGTGTGCGCGCGTGTGTGTTTTTCTCATCAGGCTCCCTCTGTGGATTAGATGCCAAAAACATGGGGCTGCTTCTATAGAGCCATTCGGTTCCTGGCGGCACTCTTATCTCAGAGACCCACACTAGGACTGCCCTCCTGTAGCACCATGCCCTGACTCCTCCACTCATGCCCTCTGCCCTACTCCCTCCCATGCTGGGTCACAGTTCCCCAGAGCTTCTTTCCCCTCTGAGCCTGGGAACCTCTTAACTCCCTCCCAACCGTGGGCGGCATGTATGGTAGGCTAAGGGAGGCTGTGCCTCCCCAAACACCCCAGCGTGGCCGCACCCACAGTCTTCCTCGAGAGGCCCCCTCCTGCTTGCTCTTTCCGCTGCGGTGGGTGGCCTAGAGGCACTGGAGCTGCTGGCACTGCTGCCTGCCCTATGCTGGGCGGGGGGCCACCCACCCACAGCTCAGGGGAGCCTGCATGCCACTCGCCAGGTGCTCCAGAGCGGGGGGCTGGCGGCCACAGGAAGGGGGAAGGAGGGGTGGGGCCAGCTGGGGGCTAGCCTCCCTGAGCTGGTGGTTCGTTCATCGCCTATGCTCCAACCTCCCTGTGGGAATTGGGTTCCTGTGTGCTCCTGTTCCCTTTGGAACTCCATGTCAGGACTCCGCTCCTCTGTAACATTATGGTTCCACATCTTACCCCAGCCTTGGCCCTGAACCCTTGAGCATCTGCCCATGGGAGGGGCTGGGTGCTAAGGCCTGCTGGAAACTATACCCGCAACTGCCTCTAGAAGTGCCCATTCCAGGAACCCTATCCCTACTTATTACACAAAACACTGCCTTTTTTTTTTGTGTCTGTAGCACAAGTAAAAAGGCATAATTGAAGTCTTGTAAAGAAGCCCAGTACCGCAGAAGGACTTAATTTAGTAAATCATTTTGACTCTCGTAATTATTTTCTTTAAAACTACAATTAGCTGATAAACCTCCAGGTTTTTTTTTTCCTTCTTTTCTTGCTAGCGCCGCATAATGAAGTAATTACGTCATAAATGGTCAATCCCTGGCAGGAATGAAAGGCACACACACTCACCCCACATCAGCAGAAAAGACAAGACTTGCCCTACTGACTCAGAGTGTGACCTCTGCCATCAGATGCCAACAAGACTCCATGCAGGCAGGGAAGGTGGGAACTGTGCCATGTAGTTGGAGGGAGTTGTGTGTTGTAGGAGAAAGACAGCCTGAAGCATGGGCCTGAAACAAGAAATGAGGCCTGAACTAAAATCAGCAAGAGTCAGGCCCTGGGACAAAGTAAATGCTTGCTGACAGTTCACTAGCCGGTACATGAACTTGACAAGAATTTGTCTGGTGTTGCTAAAATACAGACATCCCTAGGAAGTACTAGGGCACTAGGTATTCATGTAAACACATTCCAGAGGTGCAGTACCACATCACCCCGATACAAGTTATGATATAAATGCACTCCCAGAAGATAGTACAGGGGCACACTGACCCCTCAGAGATAAGGTCAGGATGATGGATGGAGAAGTTTTGATCGAACCAGCGGGTACAAGGTGGTCACTTCGCATGTCAGAAGGGTTCTATGTAACTTGTTTGTATCAGTGTATAAAAGAGGGGTCAAAGATGGCATGTCTTTGTCCGGCCTGGGGGGAGTGGAAGGTCCGCCACCCACTGAGCCAAGTCCATTTTAATAGGCATACATGTGTGTGTCCCCCCATAGGGCCTACCAGGCACTAGGACTGTGCTTCATTAACAATAAACCTGGCCAAGTGCCTTTGCCATCAAACCAAGTGCGTTGTTTTCTTGGGCAGTTCGATTGAGGTCTGCTGTATGGGCTACCTGGCCAGAGCAAGTGCAGAACACAGAGAACATGCATACAGCCAACAACCGACCACGGTGATGAACATCAGTGATCCATGATCGGGCAAAGACTGATCGAAGTTGTACAAGTGGGGCAGTGGCAGGGCAAGCTTCACACATACACCCTGCCAACACAGCCTTAATCCTGCTTTGGGCAAGGTCACCAGTTTACTTGGCCCATCCGGTACTTGGGCTCACCTCTGAGATTGCCACATATGGGGCCTGCTAGCACCAGTGCTGACGGGGATGGATTTCAGCCCATTTCACACAGGCCACTCAACTGGAACAACTTTCCGGTTATGACTGCACTGCAGTAGCTGTGTCAGGTGAGGAAAAGATGGCCTAGTGGTTAAGGAACTGGAAGAGTACACAGGAGATCTGGATTCAATTCCATCTCCCCTACAGATTCACTGTATGACCTTGGGCAAGTTACAGCATCTCTCTGGGCATCGTCTCATCTTCCCCAGCTGTAAAATAGGGAGGAAAAATAGTGATATTCTCTCTCTCCCTCTCTCTCCCCCCCCCCCCATTATTGTACCTATTTTACACCACCAGTTTGATAACCAATATGGTTAAATCAGTAACCGTCCTAGTGCGGAAGTGAAATTCAGCAAAATAAGCTACACTGCTCCAAAGGTGTTAGTCTATCTGACTGCATTCCCACTGGGGGTTACCCCAGTTGTTAATTCATACAAAACCTGTGTGCAGCAGAGCCCCAAGTGTCTGGACAGCACCTAGCCCAGAGGGACCCTGATCTCAGTTGGGACCTCTAGGTGCCAATATATTTGTATTTCAGTAGCACCTAGGTTGAAGCCCCAGTCATAGACCAGCCCCCTCTCCCCCAGTGGGCTAAGTCCTGGTATAAACACAGAACAAAAAGATGGTACCTGCCCCAAAGAGTATACAATTTAGGTCAACATCTTCTCCTGAACTGGTTGCAAGCCTGTTCCATGCAGGACCTTAACTGTATTCACAGACTGTGCAGCACTTTGGAAATTCCAAGGTCTGGGATCATAATGCAGGTCTGATCCCTGTGGCAATGTTGTAACTCAGTTGATAAATGGTCTGTTGTGCATGCTTTGAACACAAGACTGCACCCACCACCAGTCCAGGTAAGCCCCAGGCCACCAACTGTGTGGTGAAAGGTGCTAAACAGAGCCATTTAGGGAATTATTCTTTTCCTCCTAAGAAAACCAAGAATTTCTGTATGCATCCGATGAAGTGAGCTGTAGCTCACGAAAGCTTATGCTCAAATAAATTGGTTAGTCTCTAAGGTGCCACAAGTCCTTTTCTTTTTGCGAATACAGTCTAACACGGCTGTTACTCTGAAACCTTTCAAATCACTTGTTTCCTAAACTCTTTGAAAAAACATCTTGGATTTTTTCCAACAAAAACAAAGAAAATTCTTCTTAAATTTTCAGGGTTTTGTTAAAAGCCAAAAAAATTGAGTAAAATCATTTTTTCCTGTGAATGTTGATATTTTTAATCAAAAAGCCATTTTTGCACTGAGAAAAACTGAGGATTTTTGACCGGCTTAGCAGTGAATGTGAGTACTAGTTCTTAGAGCCATCCATTCCTCCTGCATGTTCTAATCAGGATTACCCTTTACAATAGGATGAGAGAAGCTTCTTTAATTACAGGAGAGACAACAGAATGCTTGGCACCAACAGCGTTTTGAGACAGAGAATATCTGATGGAAATGTTTTTTCTTCCTCCCATGCTGCTGTTCTCAGCCCAGGGCAGCTGTGATCTCTAGAACTTAAAAGTAAGAAGGGGATAGAGAAAGGTTAACCAAGCTGTCAATTTTTTTTTCTTAAGACGGCCAAACAATGAAATGTTTTTACTGTTCAGCATTGGGAAACTAACGAGAAATAGATACTCCTCTGCAAGGCACTAACTGCCTTGAATACCAGTGACGGCCTTTTGGTTGGAACAAATTCACTCAGTGCCTAAACAGATTATTTTGAATGTGTTGGTTTGACAGCACCAACTTTGCAAATATTCTAATGGTCGAACTGCCTTAGTTAATCTAGGTATCTACAGTACTTCACTCAGTGTAAGCAGCAGTAAAGAAAATCAGTGGGTAAGCTGTTTGGGGCAGGGACTCTTCCTTGCCGTGCGTGTGTACAACATGTTAAGGCTCTCCTTCTGATTGTATTATAACAACAGCCAGGACGCAATGTAACAACCACCACCACCACCCTTTATCAATTCCGAAGTCAAACTTCCTAATGGCGGTTCAATTTGGAGATGTGCCCAATAGTTCTGATGTTGCTGGTCCAAGTGGGTCAGGTCAGCAAATCTGGGATGGAGATTTCATGAAAATGGGGTTTTGAGTGAAATTCTTAGTATTTCAGACTTTGACATGGGCTGAAAATACTGCAGGAAAAACCCTTTACTCTTAACTTTCAGGATCTCTTCAGGATCTCAGGACTGGAATAGCTCTCTTGATGAACCTTAATTTTGACCTGCAGCAACCACATGCTGTTCCAGTCCTGCATCTCCTACACATCTCTTCTGATGCATCTCAAGCCTGACCTGCTCTTCCTTCCACTATATCCATCAATGGGCAAATTAAGACTAATCGATTTTTTAGTGATAGGAGAAACTGTCCATCGGGAATAGACGTTTGCAGTGTCATCATAACAATGTTGGTCCCAAGGATATCAGAGAGACAAGGTAGATGACGCAATATCTTTTGTTGGATCAAGTTCTGTTGATGAAAGAGACGAACTTTGAGCTCTGTGCAAATCACTCACCTTGTCTTTCTAGCACCAGGAATTGAGACAAGGCAATCAAACTCGTTCTCCTTGGGACTGAGCTTTCAGCACATCTCATACCTATATTAATCATCAATAATTAAGTCTAAAGGCAGAGCAGCTCTGCAGCAGGATGGCACAACTTAGAAGAGCGATAGCCAAGTGACTTTAAGGCCTCCAAGAAGCACAATAACCCTGCGGACGAGCACTGTCTCTCGTCTCATTGGTATGATAAGATATGGAAAACAGGAAGACATGAAGAGACAATGGAGTAGATATGATGACAAAGTTTTCAGTGAAAGCAGCACATCACTGGCAAGCAGCCCAGCTCCCTTTGAGGACCTGAGTCCAGCATTCAGCTCGTGTGTACACAGCTTGGTATTTTCCAAGACTGATTGGTTTGGAGAGCAATTCCTGCTGGGTGGGTGATTGATCCGGGAGCAGCAGAGGGTTCTGTTGCACTGCATGGCAGGGTTTATTTTCAAAGGCTCCGCTTGAGGTAGGTGTGTGCCGTGGGGACTCGGATGACGCGTGCCAGCAGTAGAGCTCATGGGCCAAAAACTTTTTAAAAGAAGTTTTTGGCCCAAGAAAAAAATCTTTGTAAAAAATAAAAATATAGTCTTTTCATCAACGCCCACCCCCTTTTTTTCCTTCCAGTTTTCAACTACCAAACTTTAAAAAAAAAAACAAAAAAACCAAACTGATTCTGCATTTCTGATGAAAAAATCAGAAATGGGCATAAACAAAATTGTTTTTGCTTGCTTTGAAATGTCACTGACCAGTTCTATCCAGCAGCCCTAACTTATGCAGAGGAGGCTCTTTTGGCCCCTGGCAGCCACCCACGATCTGGACAGAGTAAAGCTTTCCCCATCCTGAACTGGGCCTCCTGTTCAGAAAGCCTGGCAGACAATCTGCCCCAGTGTATTTACCTCTGCAATGGCTGTGATTAGACCTTGCCTGCTATGCAGTGGTGGTGAAAATCTCCTTCTCTTTTGTTCTGCATTATTGAGATGTTGGGACACATGGGAAGACTAAGCTGCTCCTTGCCAGGGCAAGGGAAGGGCAGAAAAAAAAAAAAAAAAAAAAAAACTTTGTACTTCTTGGATTTCACACCTGGAGGTTAGAGAAGCATCACTGGGACAAGAACGATAACATGAGACAGAATTTACAGGAAATCAGTAGGAAAAAAACTCAACCCTTATGGCATCAGTTCATTTCTTTATCACTTACTGACTTGGCTGTGTTTCCACTTCCTTGTTTCTTTTACTAGTGTTAAAGGTAATCATGTGGGCATTCAAAGAAAACACAGCCTGAGGAGACAAAATAGCATAGCAGACCAGGAAAGTGCAATGACACTTCCTGGGTCTGGAAAGGATTGGGGTGGATGTTTTTAGCGGCTAGAGCATTGGACAGAAAGTCAGGACTCCTGGGTTCCAGCGTCCTCACATGCACTGTATGCTCAGGATTGCTGTGACCCCATCCACTAAGGAAGCAGCCCCACTTGGGGTTGTGAACTATAGCTTGGGAACTCCTGATCTAGCCCCTAACTTGTGTGCCTCAATTTCCCTGACTGTAAAATGAAATTAATACAGACTCCTAGCCCCTTGTTCAAAACACCAGCCCTCACTTCTAGTTTGCAAGGACAGAACTTTGTTTTGCAAGCAACAAAGCCAATACGGGCACCACCAACTCACATAATTAACTTTAAATGAGAGAGACAGCACAGTTTCCTTTTCTCCTCCTTCAGAGGGGATAACCTTATCTGTTCATGAGCCAATGTCAAAGGACAGGAGTATGATGTAAGAATCCAGCCCTGCAGTCTTTACTCATGCAAGTAGCCCTTACTTATTCTGTACATCAATTCACACCTGTAGACAGATACAATCACTGCATAAATCCTATACACATGGGGACCTTTCATTGGGACCCTGGCCTTAACTCAAGATGTGTAGCTCTTTTGATTGCTCATACGAGTATGGGTGCAGGATGGAGCTCATCCCCTCTGTAGGAGACAGGTACTGAAACACTGCCAGGGCCTGATTTTTAGAGGTGCTGAGCACCTGTAGCCCCCATAGACTTTCACTGATATTGTGGCCTCCTGAAACCCAGTTCGTATCATCGAGACTTTTGAAAAACTCCTCATGCTTCTCCCTGTTATCAGTTGTATTACAGTACAACCTGGAGGACCTCACTGTACCAGGTGCTGTACCATACCCAAGTAAGAGACAACCCCTGCCCCAAAGAGCTTAATCTAAACAGACACAGAGTGGGAGAGGAAACAGAGAAACCAAGTGGATTGTTCAAAGTCAGAAAGCAGGTCAGTGGCAAAGTCAGATCTCCTAATTCTCAGTCCGACCACATACACAAGGTGCATTTTTGCAGATCTGCCGAATGAACTAAGTGGCACGCGGACTCCAGGCATGAGAGAGGCTGTTGCATGTACGGAGAGAAACACCGAAATGGGCAGCAATTTGCCCAAGCGCATGCAGTCATATCATGAATGTTAATTTATCTCCCTGGCAAATTATAAGTAACACAGAGTCATAGTCTCGCTGATAATATAGTGCATAAATCCATGTATAAAAGCTTAATACATTCGTCTCACTCCACTCACTGACATGCTGTAATATTGGTAATGGGCCTTCACAGACAACACAAAGTCAGTCGGATGTGACTGAGTCTGACACGATGACATTTCCCTGCAAAGCAATTGGGGGGGGGGGGGCGGGGGGGGGGGGAAGAAGAGGCTTGCTTGTTTTTCTCCCTGCTTTGTTTTTGTTTGCAGTGTCAAACTTTCCTGGAAAGTCATTCATTGTTAGCACAGCTGGGTGAAAGTCAGAACTTCCATTCCATGAGAAACTCAACATTTCAAAATTTGTTTGTGTTCGGAATCGGGGGGGAAAACCCCTCAACATTTCCCACACAAGATTTTTTTTTCCAAATAAAGAAAGTACTAATTATTAATTTTAAAATAGTTTCAAGTCAATCAAAATGTTTTATTCAGATTTTGATTTTATGTTTATAATTTATACTTTTATCAAAAATAAAATACATTTCAAAGTAAAAAAGTTACATAAAATTTGAAATTCTCTTGACTTTATAAAAACATTCTCTTTTTTTTTTTAAATTTGTTTAAGTTGACGTGTCCCTGCAGCTAGTTATGAATGGGACAAAATGGCATTTTCTGATGGAAATAATGTTGTTGGAAAAGTTTCCAACTGGCTCTAATGCTTAAATCTGATCTAATGCCCACTGACACCAACAGAAATAGACTTTAACGAGCTGTGGATTGGGTCCTTTATGGGGGTGAAAAAATAAATTCAACTCTTTGTGAAGAGACAGCACCAGGCCTATGCATCACTTCAGTCCTCCTTTTCAGAAGCAGGACAAAAACTCAAAAGTTCTGACCCCCAGCTCCTGTTAGCCAGCGATCCCTCTCTAAATAGAGTGGCCCCATTCTCTCTACTATCTCACCTAGACTGAAAAAAAGCCAGAACTTTATTTCCCATGCAACAAAGCCAAAAATACACCCAAAGAGCAAGGATTTCAGGACTTGGTCCCACGGACTTCTAAGAGATTTGCCTGAGTAAGCAGCTAGCAGGGACAGAGTAAAAGCTGGATTTGGCTCCCAGGGAGCAGACTCCATGCCCTGGGCCTTACTGCCTGTTGCTCCTTGACACACAAAAATTGTCACGCATTAACTCAAGGGCTTTTCTCCCTTCCCATACTTTTCAGGAGTGCAGAAAGCTGAAGCAAAGCTATAAATTCTTCATCTAAAGGACACCATGTCACCCAAGGAGCTATTACCATCTTAGAAGCCAAGCAACATAGATTAGAATGGAAATTATTTGGGATCTTCATCAGGTCAGGCAGAGATTGTTCAAGGCTCAGCGATTCACTTGGGTTTATCGCTGAGTCATTGATTTACTTGCTTTTTTGCCATCTATACACCATGCTGAGCTAAAAAAGAAAAAAACAGTACTGCCTTGAGTGCAGAGGTTGCTGTTGAGAGCAGTGAGGGATATTCCGAGATGCTCCAGGGGAATGTGGCATTTTGACTCAGCTGGGTAGGGTCTAGCAGGAAATTTGGGACCCGGGGGGAAAAACCTCATCAGTATGAGAAAGGAAAGGAAAGGAAACGAAACGTGTTAAAGAGAGTAATCAGAAGCCAGAGGATGGGAAAAGAAGAACAGTGAGGCCCAAAGAAGAAAGGGATTGTATGTTCTGTGCCCAATGCAGAACACGTTCCACACGTCCCCTAGATAGTCAGCCAAGTACTAGCTTCTATTCAGGAATCCAAACTTGGGATCCTCATAGGGAATGATCCCCTGGACGTCACCAGCACGCAAGCACACCTGCATTGCCATTCAATAGAATCTGCTTATTCGGAAGGACTCGCCCCATTAACGATGGTCCTGAACCAAAATCTCAGATCCCAGATCTGAGCACTCCACAATTTTGGGAAATTTGCATCTGTATTTAGACTGGGATCCAAATTTTGGAATGGTGACTTATAGTGGGATGCAGGTGTCTTGTCCCAGCATGCCTTCCTGCCCAAGTCAGAGCTGGACTGAGGACTCTCCTTAAAGGGACTATACACTCAATTTCATGAGATTTTTAAAGTCTCATGAGACTTTAAAAATAATAAATCTGGGGTTCTTGTTAGTGGCCTTCTAGTTACTGAGCCTTGGGGGGGGGGGTGTCACATTTTCCAACTTTTCTCTACAGCCATGAGGGCTGACTCTCTCACAATCAAATGACGGGGCTTTACGAGGTGGGAGGGGGAGAAGAGACACCTCATATTGAGAGTCTCCCAATAAAATTGCAAGAACTGGCAACACGGCCATTACAGGACTCTGCTTTCGTTTCCACAGGAAACAAGGATCGCGGGTTGAGATGTTCAAAGCTGACTTGAGGTTTTAAACCCAACCAGCCCCTGTGAAACCTTTGTAGCTAATCAGAATCATTCGAGTTTCAGAATGACAGTCAGTGATCTCGACAGAGCAGCTGAACTCAGGAAACAGCTCTGCTCAAACTCAGTGAGAGCCCCAGCATGCCAGGGTGCAGATCCCCTTCCTTACCCCAGCCTTAACCTTTTGAGCCACCCATTAAATAGTACATAATGTCCTAGGATATCAAGAGAGAATACATAGTTGTGATTAGTGTAAGTGCTCCTTGTGCCAACTTTAAATTGGTTATACCCACAGGGATGTTTATGGGGGAAGGGGAGCACTCAGTTTTGATTAACTGAAACAGCCACTGCACTGCCATGAGACAGGCAACACACCCTCGTGCTGCCCCCAGACGTTAACCACTTGAGTGAGGCTGGAGGTCCCAGGTATCTCCTCACCTATTCCATTTATTTTAAAAATGGAACAGACGACATTTGACATTATCCATCAGCATAGGCACTATGGAAAGCCAACAGTGAAATGGTTAATGCGTATGCTCCTCAGAGCAAGTGTTTCTGGGATCTCCCTGGGAAAGGAACATCCCTGAATTATCTAGTCTCCTGGATGTCACAAATGCTTATCCCCAGGGGTCTGACAGCTCTTTGGAGCTGATTAGTGAGCTGTCTTACTTTCATGAAGTAAGAGAAGCTATGCTGATTAATGTTGTACAGGGACTCTTATTCTGCATTTTTAGCTGGAGCCTGTGCTTTCTTGGTCACCATGGGGCAAAGTTTCAAAAAGATCAGCTCAGTGGGTGCAGCTGGAGGGACAAAAAGGAAAAGCCAAGGAGAACTTACGAGACTTTTCTGAGGTGCAGTGACAGTGTGGGAGCACGTTGGATGCTGAGCTGTTTGGAAAATCCATCCCCCAAGCATTACAATGGAAGTGCTGGGTGCTAAGCATTTTCCAAGACCTGCCCCAGAGTCCTTCTGAAAACTTCACATGGGGCCATCTTCGCTATAGAATCAGGTTACTCGTATATGTGCTATTAAGCCAGGAGTTGATTTAACTGTGCAATGATCATTGTCCCTTTATTAAAGCACTTGCAAGCTCCATCCCAGACAATCTATAAAGTTATTCTGCAGACTTGAGTTACTTCCTAAGATGCTGTAGAAGGTCATTAAGAAGGCACAAGATGTGCAAATCTCATTTCTTTTAAAGGCCCAATTCTATTCCCAGTTTAAGTGGCCCTTAACTTTTAAGGAATTGCAGCAGTTACCCAGGTCTCGCTGAACAATTGTGTTGCGGCTGATGAGAGAGCATAAAGTGTCCTCCTCTCAACGAGCTGTGGCAACGCACCTTCTAAACGGACCAGTGACTCCCGCCACGCGATGAGAAGCTATGACCTCAGATACGGATTGGTAAGGCCAGCCAAACACTCTCTGCCACAAGGTTTTTGTTGTTGGGACCAAAATCTTTGACAACACACATTTTTGAAGAAAGTGACCATTTTTACTGATTTTAAGGGTGTGGGGTGTGACGTGTTTTCAAATTTGCCACTGAAAGTGGTCAACAAAAGCTGAATTTTTGAATGAAAAATAATTTTTGGTACCTAATTCTGTTCCTGGTGTGGGGGAGGAGGACATATAATTTCCCTGATCAGCTCCACTCATTGGCTTGAGAGGCTATTGGATGGTATTGGGTGAGCTGGTACTAATGGGGTGTTGGAGGTGGTAATATGAGGTGCTGGATAACAATGGATTCAGGGTCATGGAGTTAGATGTAATGGCACAGCCAGGATGCATTGTTAGACATGGGATTGGATGGGACAGGAGGCTAGTGTAGAATACAGTATAAGGAGGGACTGATCTGTGTTATTGGATAGGATGAGATGAAAGGGGATGGGATGTGTTACTAACAGAGCAATGAAGAAGTGTGGTATGTTGGTTAATGCATTGCCCAAGCACAGGAGACTGTTCTGGAGCAAGACTGCTGTGAATGCAGGAGGACTGGTCCAAAAGCAGCCTGAACTCAGTCTTGGCTTTCACTAGCTGATTCTGCATTGCATTTTTATGACCTTTCATGGTAAAGTCTTTCACTTGTCCATTCTCTCCTTCTCACTGCTCTGGCGCATTAAAACAAGGAAGCATGTGTTGCTGAAACCCTCATTTTTAGTACTGGCCGTACAGTACATTACGCCAAACAACTGGAGCTCAAAGACCAACCATCTGCTAGTATAAACACAGCCTTTGGAATACACAGCAAGACTTTACTAGGCTAGGGCGGTTGGTATAGGACATCCATTCAGTGCTGGTTGTAGCTCCTGGGTCCCATTAATATTAGCCAATTAGCAAACTGCCTTCAATCATTCCTCTCTTCTTTCTTCTGGGTTCACAATGGAGTCTTACATATTCATCTTGGATTCAATGAGAAGTGCAACCATTTGGAGCGAAGCGGCTAGCACCTAGCCTTTTGTCCTTTAAGTTCATTATTGGCCTGTCCTTTGTATGCAGTACTAGTACTGGAATATGCCTGGAGCCAGACAGCAATCATGCTCTCTGGACATCTTTTAGAAGGAAAATAGGAAGAAAGGATTGATGTTTAGAGTCATTTCCAAACAAGAGAGTAACGGGACATTTTGGAAAGAATTGGCTAGCCATTCAAGCTGAAATCCACCTAGAAACTTGATTTCTTTATTTTGTTTTCCTGGAGAAAGGAATGATGGTCTCAGGGCAAACATACAGGAAACGGGGATAATACTTAACCTCTCCCCCTTATGTCTGTCTTACCTATTTAGATTGCAACCTCTTTGGGGCAGGGACTGTCTCTTGCTATATGTATGTGTTGTACAAGGAGCCCTTCAGGTGCTACCATTATACACATAAGAGGAAACAAAACAGTGCAACATATCATCCCACTTTCTAACTGCTTAAGTTCTCTGCCAAAAGTCTTTATTCCTAAAACCCATAACCCATGTAGAGACAGCAAACCAGCCTGAGCAGTGTATGGAACACACTTTTCTCTGAATATTACCCAAAGGAATGAGCTGCTATTATGAAATCATTAAATTAATAACTTAGTAATAGAAGCAGATATATAAAACAATCTGTTCATAGAACAAAAGAAACTACTACATTCCGAACATTCATAATTTAATTTAACAGTGAATTAAAGCAGCATACATAATTTTAGCCTCAAAATGTCAATAGAATTATGTAAATACAGCACAACATGCTAATGCTGTGTGCATGCGCGTGCTTGCACTTGAAACACGTATGTGTATTGGTTTGAAGTTCCCCATGTGGGGGCACCTACTCTAACACCAAGAGCCAGCTGACAGAAATAGATTAGATGCTTGGATTTTAATTAAGAATTTATTAAACATTCAAAGCATTCTACAGACACAAAAAAGGAGACAGGAATTATTCTGTTTGTAGCAGCTGGGACAGAGTAAACAAGGGAACTCATGGTGCATGTGCTCAGGGATTTGATGTTTGAAATGGGTCCCATCGGTGTATCAGAGCTGTGCAAATAGGGGAGAAATCCACCCATGTGCAGAAAGCAAACCTAGAGCTTGTGCATAAGTATCAGTCTCAAAATAGGGGTTGGGTGGTGCATAAGTTCTCTGCATCTTCTCCTATATAGCCATCACAGCTCAATGTCCAGATTCCATAACCAGAGGATAGCTTCTGTATCAAGGGAGGTGAGGCGTTGTTAGCCACCCTCCAGGTGTCATATGAATTATTGTGTGCAGTGCTGCCCCACAGTGGAGAGGAAACCAGGCCAATCCAGTGCACAGTTGCGGCAAGTCTAGATGAGCTGGTGAGTAGCCACGATCAAGTGGACCAGGAGACAAGGGCAACAACGGTCTCCTGAAATGACTGACTGTTCCACGGCCTGTCCCACTCATCCACTCTAGAAGAA
This sequence comes from Natator depressus, assembly GCF_965152275.1. Lineage (NCBI taxonomy): Eukaryota > Metazoa > Chordata > Testudines > Cheloniidae > Natator > Natator depressus. The sequence continues at coordinate 4,905,552 of NC_134259.1, forward strand.
CGTAGTTGTAAGCTCCCTGGTGGTGCTGATTGATCATCTGTGCCTGGTGAAGGGCGAGTAGCACTCTTGTCCAGAAGTGCCTGAGCTGCTGTTAGCAAAGGTGTGTTGAGAGATCAGCTGTGGTGCCTCTCCTGAACATGAGCAGACCTTTTGGGTGGCACCGTTGTTCCCTGGCTAAAAACAAGGCATCAGTCAACTGGATACGTAATAGATTGTAGAGCTGTGATAGAGGAAACCAGGCCGATTTAACAGTAATGGCTGACTGAGCTATGTGAGCAAGTGTAACGCCAACAGACCCCAGGCCTCAGCGGGCGGGATCGAACCTGGGACCTCTGGAGCTTCCACCGCATGAGCTGAAAGCCAACTGGCTGTTAGTTAAGGCTGTAGAACAGACTCATTAATTGCTCCCTATGTGGTCTCAGTGCCACTAGATGGGACAGGCCACACCACACCCAGAAGGTGTGTGGGTTACATTAGCACATACAAACTGGAGGCTGTTGTATAATTCAGGCAGCCACTAATAAGAGCTCTGTGTCCAAAAGCTGAATGTGGTGACTGTACCCCCTAAAAGCAGAACGTTATTCAGCGGGAGCAAACATCAGGGCCAGTACAGATGTACAGAGGACCCAAGGGTCTTCTCCCCATCCCCAGGAGGTTCCAATAGTTTTTGTACCAGTGCAGTATAGGAAGAGCCCTTTGTTTTCAGGTGCCCCTGCTGAGGCCAGTATGTCAGGCTACAGTTGAATTTTACTCCCAAGTATCTGGCAGGTTGGAACGGCAGTGACCATCCGAGTACATAGATTGAGATGGGTAAATTGGCAAGACAATTGTTTAGATGGAAAATAATTGCCACGGTCTTGGTTTCACTAAGAATTAGTCTCCATTGCTGGAAGTAAGCGGTCCAAGTATCCAGGTCTTGGCTGAAATTCCCTTCAATCCTACAGAAGTCATGTCTAGTGCCAGCAATACAGATGCCATGAGCACATGCATACTTTTCAGCTTGTGTAGATATTGAACAAAAGGGGAGCCGAAACTAACCCTGCTGGAAAACCATTAAGGTGATTGATTTCCTCCCCAAACTTCCAGGATGAAGCTTTGGTTACTAATCATTTTCTTAGATGAACCGCACCATCAGCCTACACGGAATAACTTCCAACAGCTTGGCAGCCAACCAAGCATGCCACATAGCACTGTAGGTTGAGGTCAAGTCAATACAGACTAATGCCAACTTTCCAGACTCAAAAGCCCTCTGCACAGGGTGAGTCTCACCCATGGTGAACATATGGGCACTTCACAAAGACATTTATAGCAACTGGCATACGTCTTCTAGCAGTAGTTATGACTCTAGCCTGGGACTCAAAAGATATAACTTCAATTCCTAGTTTTCCTGGGTGACCAAGTCACCCAGCCTCTGTGCCTCAGATCCCCATCTGTAAAATGGGATCAGCAGCACTGCACTTCCACACAGGGATGCTGTGGGGATATGTACGTTAACATTGTGAGGTGCTCTGATACTACAGCAATGGAGGCCACAAGAGTACCGTAGACGATCTCAGATAGGGCAGGTGATAACATTATAATAAGTCCTAGAAGCCTGAACTAAGATTGGGATACATTGAGCAAATATACAGAGAGCGTCAGTCCGGACCCCATGGAACTGGTCTATTTAGATTGCAAGGAGTGGAGAAAGGAGCCAAGGTGAAGTGACATGTCAGAGATCACTCAACTAGAGCACAGGTCTCCAGAGTCCCAGTGCCATATTATTTATAATTTGTAGTGTGGTAGCACCTAGGAGCCCCAGACGCGGACCAGGGCTCCATTGTGCTGTACGGACCCACAACAACAAAAAGCTTACAATGTAAGTGCCATCCCCACGGGACAATATTGGCTCCCACCAAAAAGGCACCTCTGTTACTCCTGCATGAGGCTTGCTGTTGGGGCAGCATGTTGCTAAGCCAGCACCACCCCTACCTGTGCTGTAACTGTTCTGTTAATAACTTGTCTCCAGGGCTGCTAACTTTCACCAGCACTAAAATGCAATACAATTGTACAGCTGCAGCTTTGAGTCTTCTATCATTCTAGCTAGCATCTCTCCTGGGTTTCTGTCTCCTATCCAAGCTAGTCTCCTCATGTGGAAATGGAAACCCTCAATGCCTCTAAGAAACTTGGATGCCCTTCTCTGAACTTTTACCATTTCTGACCTGATCTGTCTCTTCAGGGACAAACTGAATGCAATATTCAAATCCAGCTCAAAATGTTCCCCCGTTTGTTTTTTTTATTATTGTTTCCATTTGTGCTACCTAATATTTTCCTCTTTGTTTAAAATTAATTTGCTATAATTTATGGGAGCATATTTTGATTGCTTTTGATTAAGTTTAACAAGCTGACAAAAGTCTGCTGCATTAGACATCAAAGTAAACAAATCCATTTTCTAGGCCCTCTTGTGTATAATTCAGTCATTCCTTGTATAGTAAATATATCTATTATGGTACAATAAAATGTGTTGTAGTAATTAATACGTGTAACCAAAATGTGTTTTGGGTACATTCACACAAAATCTAGGAGTACAAGTTGATTTGCATAATTCCCAGAAAGCAATGCAGTTGGCAAGATTTTGGACAACTTCACTGATGAAAAGAATGGTATTTTTACAGATATTTTAAATTGTTTTACGTTGAGCATGGAGCATGCTGGAAATAAAAGCAAAATCCCACTTCAAAGGCAGCCATGGTGAACTTGGGTATTCTGAAGCGCATGTGGGTTTTGCCTCTGCAACACCGTTCGGAGTGCAATCAATGCAAAATTAATAGCATCCACTTCATACCACTCTGATCCATACAAAATACAACTAATAAGGTCAGCTTCCTGGCACATTGTTCTGAACATATTACCCCACTCTTTGAATGGCTCCTCCCCATCCACCCTATCAAGTTGAAGCTCATTCTCCTTTTTGGTTCTCCCTCCTCATTTTTGCCACTGAAAACAGGAGAGAAAAAACTGAACCTGCAATGTTTTGATTTTTGTCAAAAAAACCAAACCAAAATGGAAAATTTCAAAACCTGAGAAACTTTGAGAAGAAAAAAGCCATTCTTTCAATGAAAACTTTCAGCCAGCTCCATTATGGACTTGTTTCTCATCATATTATCTCCCTATCTGCTCTGCTAGGGGGTCTTAACTGCCTGTTTTGTACTCCCTTCTGTGACGCCCTTTATGCTTGGAACAATTTCCTTGAACTCATCCCTTAAAACTCTACCTTCTTCAAATGTCTTTTCTGCTGTAATGCCTCCTAGAAACCAACCAATGGCTGATGTCTCAGCTAAGAGCTGGCTGGGAAACATTTATATTTATGTATTATTTGTAAACCTTAGCGCATATTAAATGTATTTAGTTCTTTGTATTACAGTCATACTGAGGGCCCCACACTGGACAGTACTAGGAGCTGTACATCCACAGAATAGGATATTCTTTGTACTTCCATTGCAAACAAACTTTTTTTTCAGGGTTAACATACTGGACTATTGTTACTGCATCTGGATTTGTTTTAATACCTTAAAATAAGTCTTAATCATTAAATAAACAAAAGGAATATTTCTATCTAGAGGGAGTTTAACCTGATGGATAATACTATTCGGAATTTCAAATTTAATCTTGTTTTCACCACTAGCTCATATGATTACCAACATAAGAATGGCTGTACTGCGTCAGACCAAAGGTCCATCCAGCCCAGGATTCTGTCTTCCGACAGCAGCCAATGCCAGGTGCCCCAGAGGGAATTAACAGAACAGGTAATCGTTCAGTGATCCATCCGCTGTCATCTTGTCAGTCACCGGGCGATGCTCTGGAACTACTCCATAGAAGCCAGTCGAGACTCTGGGGGGAGCCTCCTCTCTGTGAGCATACGGTCTCCAGGGCAAGAAACTCACAGCTTCGATCTTCCCAAGTCTGACCTTGGAGCATTCAGCATCCCCTTCCACACCATGCACTTCCCACAGCGAGTCCACACAGGTGGGGCTCCTGGGGAAGCCAGAGGGCCCTGCACCCCAATTCTGCAGTCAGACGTGACTCTCAGCCAGCAAAACAAAAGGTTTATTAGACAACAGGAACATGGTCTAAAACAGAGCTTGTAGGTATAGGAAACAGGAGCCCTCAATCAGGTCTATCTTGGGGGCCAGGGAGCCCAGAGCCCCATCTGGGCCTCCCTCCAATTCCCCAGCCAGCTCCAAACAAACTTTCCCACCCCTCCTCTGGCCTTTGTCTCTTTCCCGGGCCAAGAGGCCACCTGATCTCTTTGCTCTAACACCTTCAGCTGGCACCTTTGCAGGGGAGGGGCCCAGACCATCAGTTGCCAGAAGACAGGGTGTCGGCCATTCTCTGTGCAGTCACCATCACACTGGCCCTCTAGGGCTCTGCAACAATCACACAGCTTAACCCACCACCTAGATACTTAAGAACTACATAGGGAAAACTGAGGCATCCACACAGTATTCAGAGAAAACATTAAGAACATTCCGACTTCATCACACACCTATTCCCAGCTTCTGGGAAACCGAGGCTAGGGACACCATCCCTGCCCATCCTGACTAATAGCCACTGATGGACCTATCGTCCTTGACCTTATCTAGTTTTGTTGAACCCTGTTATAATCTTGGCCTTCACAGCATCCTCTGGCAAGGAGTTCCACAGGTTGACTGTGTTGTGTGAAAAAATAATTCCTTTTGTTTTAAACCTGCTGCCTATTAAACCAAGAGCTGTGACTAGAACCCAGGAGTCCTTACTCCAAATGCCCTGCTCCTCCCATAGGAAAATATATATCTATCTCAACATTATAAAATAGAGAGAGTTTAAGGCCCTGATTCTGGTTTAATTACACTTGTGAAAGTCTGGAGCAACTCTATAGAAGTCAATTGAGTTATGCTGGAATATAATCACAGTAGTGAGAGAAGAATTAAGCCCTAAGGACAAGGCCCAGTAAATGTTCTTTGCACCACTCTGCCTCAGTCACATTACCTTTTCCTCCGTGCGAACTGGAGGAGGAGAGGCAGGTTTGGATCTGGGAGAACTAGTAGGGGAAAATGAAGGCAACTCCTAGAAAGTGAAGAAACCTAGACAGTTGGTGCAACTTCTACAAGCATTAAATATGTATGGCCCCTGGCTCACGGCTTCAAACGAGCTGTAAAGTGAATGGAAGTTATCTTCTAGGTAATTAAAAAAAAGGGGGTGATGGAAAGGACTATTTATGGGAAGCCATAAACCTGTGGCAACCAGGCACCCCGGTGCTGCTGCTGAGGCTGACATGTGACTCAGGGGAAACAGCGGAATAGCAGGATGTACAGTGGCTTTATGAAGCTCTGGGATACCTCAGAGCTGGGCGGGGCGGAAGGAGGGGGATTTGAACTGAATGGCCTGGCTGCAGATCATGGCTGTTTGAGATCACTGCCTGACAGGCTGGGGACAGGCTGTCCCCAGTTGGCCTCACTATCCTGGTTCCTTGTGTGTGTCTGGAATGATTAAAGGAAACCCAACTATAAACATGTCAGGCTAATTATGACTTTGTTTAGACAATGGCAGACAAGAAAAGAGAGGCACCCATGTCCCGAGAGCTCGCTGCAAGGCAGTGGAATAATGGGGCAAGTGGAGACAGCTGGAAGGTGGCCTCACAGAGGAGCAGGACCATGGCTGGGGGGCTACCACTTGCAGAATCCATTGCCAGTATGGTTGCCAACTTTTGTTGGATGAATTCCTGGAGGTTTCATCAAATGACATGATCTTTAATTAAAGATTTTTAATTCCTGGAGACTCCAGGACAATCTTGGAGGCTTGGCAACCCTAATTTCCAGGGAGGGCTAGAAGCTAAGGCCTATTGCCTCTGGGTAGGAACTTCAGCAAGCCTAGAGATGAGGCCCACCTAGAGTCAGTCTTTACCCACCTCTAGTGGTTGGGCTACTTGAGAGGTTTATAAGTTTCTACTGCCCCAAAAGTTAACGAGCCTAGTACGTTAGCTCAGTACATGCTCCTCCTTTGAGATCCAGGGTTCAGTCCACACAGACGACCAGGGTTGTTGTTAAAAACAGAAGCCCCATATGAGAATAGGAGTACTTGTGGCACCTTAGATACTAACAAATTTATTAGAGCATAAGCTTTCGTGAGCTACAGCTCACTTCATTGGATGCATACAGTGGAAAATATTTTAGATGGAAGGCATGAGCAGGCCTGATGGTTAGAGCAGGTGAATGAAGAGTCACAACTCCTGGGTTCTGATTTGCCAAAAACAGCAACTTTGTAGAAAGGCCAGGTGACTCCCAGGACAAGACTAACCAAGCAGGATATGGAATTGGGGCTTGTAGGAGGAGTGCAATAGGGCCAGAGATGTAAATTCTTCTAGAGAAAGTCCCTAGCTACAGGATTTAGATCTGGATCCAGCTCTTGGACCTTTCCAGTGGTATTTTATCCCAGGGCTTTGATTCAAGTCAGATCACATTCCAGGCTCAACATTTAGAGCCAGATCCATGTTCAAGTTCTGGAACCATCTCCACTCACCCAGAGCATGGGATCTTGGCTGGAAGGCACCCACCTCTTTGATAGTTCACGATGATTCCAGGGTTCAGTAAAGTCAACAGCCCACAAATCGCTTTCAGTAACAATCCCCTTCCATCCCTGCACAGAATCGTGAACACCCAGCTCCTCCACCAGGCTCTAACCCAGCCTATGGACATCAGTTCCGCTGGAAAGCTGTCCCTGTGCAAATTAATCCTTCCGGGAGTGGAAGCCGCCCAGGCTGGGGGCCTCCGAGTATGAGACACACGTGCAAAAGGTCCAGCATTCACAATCAGAGCTGCCTTTTGTTCCCAGCTCACACTCTTTGTGTGGCTGCGAAACCTAGGGCGTGGCTGAGTGTGTCGGTATCCAGCCAGAGAACAGGAGCAGAATCCTGGGCTGGGCGAGTGACAGGCTGCGAGAGCGGTGGAAGTTATTTGGACATGTTGACATGAGATTCCTCTTGATGCCCCTGCACATTGGTGCAATCGTTTGCACCAGAGCAGAGCACTATTCCAAGGACTGCCAGTGCAAATCAACAGCCTTTTGCCCTGGTGCAAATGACTGCACGGGGTGCAAGGCAATGGAGAATGAAGTCCCGTGTCTGAGAAAGCAACGGATGGAGTGAGCGCTAAAAGCACCCTGGGCTAGATCCTCAGCTGGTGTAAACCAGTGTGTCTGCACAGGAGTTAGTGATTCACAACAGCTGAGGATTCTCACAGCTTTCTGTTCTCCATTTCCTGCTGCTTTCTCACTGCCTCTCTCTTGCTCTTTCTTCCCCTTCCCTCTCCAGTCTCTACACAACCCTCCCCACGTCAGTTCTGTTTCAGCATCAATTGGAGTCAATAGAGATGCTTTTATTTTTCAGTTTGTGGGTGAAGTCCCTGCACGGCGATGCAAGCCCGTCCCAGAGTCTGGCCTCTGTCTTGCTGCATGATGGGGCCCATGCTTTGGCCAATATTATGCTTTTCATTGTTTTGTTCCAATGCTTAACCACAGAGTGTGCCCCTTCTATACTTATCCCATGCTGAAGGATCTCAAAGCATTGTAGAAATTCAAACAGGTTATTGGGCTCACACTACAGGAGTAACGAGATGAAATTATCTGGCCACAGGATGTCAGACTAGGTCCCTTCTGGCCTTAAAAACGATTAGGTGATCTAATAGATTCATAGATTTAGTCTGATCTCCTGGGGCCAGAGAATTGCACCTAGTTAGTATGAGCCCAATAACTTGTGCTGGAATTTCTAAAGTGCTTTGAGACCCTTCAGGATGAGAGGGGTCACAAAAAGAGAAGGTCAAGGGGTGACTTGATTACAGTCTGTAAGTAACTACATGGGGAACAAATATTTAATAGGTCTTTGATCTAGTAGAGAAAGGTCTAACATGATGCACAAATTCAGACTAGAAATAAGGCCATGTTTTTGACAGTGAGGGTAATTAACCATTGAAACAATTTACTGAGGGTCATGGTGGATTCTCCATCACTGAGCTTTTAAATCTAGATTGGATGTTTTTTCTAGAAGATCTGCTCTAGGAATTATTTCAGGGAAGTTCTATGGCCTGTGTTCTACAGGAGGTCAGACGACATGATCACATTGGTCCCTTCTGGCCTTGGACTCTATGAATATATTAAAATTAATCACCCATCCCCGCTGCCTTTACTCATGCAAATATCCCCCTGGGCTGGAATGGGCCTGCTCATGTGAGTGAAGGCTACAGGATCAAGTCTTCACAGCCTCCCCAGGGGGTGGGGAAGTAGCCTCACCATTTTACAGGTGGGGAAACTGAGCCGCTGGGCAGGGAAGTGACTCATTCAAAACCCCACACACAGCAAGGCAGTGGCAGAGTAGGGAACAGAAACAGCAACACCAGGTACCCTGCTCTAACCACTAGACACTACGGCCAAAGCAAGCCTGAACTGGGAAAGAGCGTCTAGTTACTTACGTTTGCAAGAGAGCCTATTTCTGCTGCAATTACAGACAACGGCCCCGATCCCGTAGTAAGATCTCTGTGGGCACAGGGGTCCGCCCACATGCATCTCATTCCAGGACTGAGGTCTCTACAAGCAGGAGCTAGGGCCTTGGCCCAGCATAGTGCATCCCACGTTCCTACTGGTCCTAGTGTGTTCTGAAGGCAGACAGATGGGCCCTTTCAGACTCATTCACTCTCTGGCTTCAGCCAAAGCCTGAACTACAAAAGTCATTTGCCCAGCTATGTCCACCAGACCAGCTGGGGGATCAATAGCAGATCCATGCTTTCCCCATCAGCTGCCTGCCCCTTATTAGGCTGGAGCTCTGAACGTGCACAGAATATTAGAGGCAAGCCAGAGGGCCCCCAAGAACTTCGCTTTTCCTTGGTGCAGTCAAACAATGAATGAACAATAAAGTTAAACAAGAGGATTGATTTTTATATTATTCCATAGTGCTTCACGCTGTATTGCTTTGGAGAGGGGAGCCGGCCCTGGCTACTCAGTCAGGAGTAATTTAACCACACCTCATCTGTAAGCTTCTAGGCGAAAAGCAAGGAACTCTTCGGGGTCATGGAAAGAAAAAGACGACGTGGTGCCAGCTGGAGCAGTGCAGCGTATGGGCTGATGCTTTGAAAGATTATTCTACAGAGCTCTGGTAACTTCTGCTCTGCAGAACCCCCCGGTACTCCAGTGCTGGGCTCTCCACCAATACCTCTGCCAATGAGCCCCAAGCCTAACCTCACACACTTGTTATTCCAGCACTGGGCTCCCCAGCGACACACCCCAATCCGGACTGGATGCACTCCCTACTATGGCCGTGCTGGGCTCCCCCACCCATGGCTCTGCCGTTCCCCTGTTCTAGTGCAGGTGTCCCCACCAGCAGCTCTGGTGATGCATGGTGGTCTTGACCTACCTCCTCCCCAGCTGTTCCAGGACTGGGATCATCACATGCAACAGCTTTGCCGTGCAATGGTGGGTGAGCCCCAGACTTGAATAGCAGAGGACTTTCTTGCAAGACCCAGTGCTAACCCAGTCCAGAATGCTCCCATACCATGTTACTAATGCACCCCAAACCTTTGACCGACAGCACCCCCTGCTATTCCAATCCACAGTTCTACAAGGCACCTCCGTTTCAGCCCTCCTGCACCCCTTCTGTCTTCGCGGTACAGAGAAGGAATCAGGGATACATCCTGCAGCAGCAAGCTCTGCTCTGCAAAGCAGATAGCCATCCTGCTTCTCGCTAAGCAAGTTTTCTGTCTCCCTGCCCCCATCCCTGGGGGATGCTAGTGGAAGACAATGCAGCTTCAGGATGATTTTGTGACCTTTTCCTGCTTATGCACACACACGCCTCTCCCCCGGCACATTAATATTTATTTATTTAATAATTCAGCAGATGGCAAACCTCTTTCAAACAAACCAACCACCACCTCGGGGGCCCTGACACCATTATCTTTGCTTTCAAGAGGTTGGCACCTGCAACAGGTGTTTGCACCGAATCTTCCTATATGGAAAGTGGCATTTTCATAGAAACTGCCAGATTGAATCAGATCAGGGATCCATCTAGCCCAGTGCCCAGCCCTGCTGCAAAGAACCCTGCAGTGAGGTAGTTAGGGGATAACTTTGCCCATCATTCATTTGCAGATGAGAGCAGGTTCCTTTGCCTTTAAGAGCTGTAGTTTTGACGACGGGATTTGCATTTTGGCCCTGATCTCTCTCAGCTTGTAATGATCTCGCAGTTGAAATTCAGTTTTCAGTCCCAGTGATTACAGGGATGGGGTAGGGTCAGAGGATGGGCGGGGGAGGGAGAGACTTTAATAGTTTGTCAGCAGAATTAGCAAGACAGTAATTTTGAAAGACAATGACTTTGCCCTTGGCAATGAGGGCCACTGCATAAAAATTGCCTGGGATAAATCATTCTGCCGCTGCGCCTGCTCTTTAGCGTACAAAACGCAGCATGGAGGAGCGCTGCTTCCCCTGGCTTTGGTACATTAGACAGAGAAGCAGCTATGACAGGTCAGCTCGCTGCAGGGCACCTGTCTGAGACCCTCAAGCACCAGAGACCCTATTGCGGCCATCAGGAAGGGGTCGGTACCGGATTGCCAGTTCTGCTGATGTTGCCATGCTGGTGTAAGTGCAAGGGACAAATGAGAACCAATGGGAGCAGGGGCTTGCTCCCCACACACAGCTCTGCCAGTGCCCCTCAGTCCCCACCGGCACCCTCTTCTGTTATTAAGGTCTTGACCTCCCCACAAATGCCACTGAACCCCAATCCCAGCCCAGTGTTAGTCCCTGGCACCCAGCTCTTCCACTGCATCTCCATTCCACCTGCAGCTAAAGGCGGCTGCTGCCCTGTTACTCCACTGAAATTCAAGTGGGACATGGTGGTGCAGGCTGGGCTGGGGGTGCATTTTACTTGGCACACCTGGCCCATCATGCAGCAGCAGAGCGGCCAATGTCTATGGTGCTCCCCCCCCCCCCCCAATAGCTAGTGGGCTGCCAGACACAGCATGCATGGCATTGAGTTTGTCATGGCTGTGGACTCCCAAGAGTTTCCAGCACCCCTTTGGGTCTGCAGTGACTAGAGCCAAGGATACAGGTCTTGTCACATTAGACTACCTGCGACTTTAAGGGCTCTCCTGGGGAGCAAGTAAATACCCCCTCTACAGTCCAGCTTGAATGGCCTCAGATGCCCTTCTCCAAGGTGCCTGGACACTGATGCTCAGCACCCAGGATCAGGGTGTTTTCAGCCGTTCAGTTAGGCTGAAAGGGCTGTTGAGGGAAATTCACTTTCAGCTCCATGGCTGGGGAGTACATTGGGGACCTGGGCAGGGGGTGGGGTGGCTGCAAGTGGCTTATTCCCCAGGGGGAAGGGCTCTTGGAGACTGGGAGAGGGCAGGCCTTCCAGGTGCAGATGTTAGAAGGTTGCTAAACATTGCAGAGGTGGGGTTGGGGAGAGAGGGGGAGAGAGAAAGGGAAGGCAAGTGGATGGGGGAATGGGAGAGAGGGAGAACAGGAGGAGCAAGATTAACAAAAAAAATCCATCAGTGCAGGCTACAAAACAAATTAAAGTTGTTATGGCAACTGGCGTGTGTGGGCAGCAATACACATCTCCTGAACATACAGAATTAAAGCACTCGTGGTGTTCGGCAGCTAATTAAATATTGCCTTTCAAATCCATTTAGTCCTCTAGCTAGCGCTCATCTCTTTGGCAGGATGGCTTGGGTTTGGGCAGGATTCCTCCACTGATCTGCTCTTGCAGGAGTGGGGTGATTAAGGTGCAAATTCTGTTCCCCAGTCCCATGAAAAGTAAGAAGGGAGAGATCTGGGTTTCCTGTTATCTGTCATTATTTCTCTCTATTATGTTTGTGCTAGTGGGGTGGGGTGGAGTTCTTTTGCCTAAGGGCCTGATTCTCTGAAGTGCTGGGGAACAATAATAGCCAAGATTTTCAAGAGTCACTGATCATTTTTGGGTGCCTTAAAGGAACCTAATTTTCAGAGGGCAGGTGCTCAGAACCTTTGTGAAAACTCGCCCACCCCCCTTTCAGGTGTCAAGTTGGGCACCCAAAATCACTACACTCTTTGGCAAAGCTTGGCCCAAAGAAAGACAAAGAAGACTACGAAGAATTAGGATTCCTTTCCTTCACCCTTTATCGGTCTCATCTACATGGATTGCAAACTCTTCGGGGCAGGGACTATTTTTCACTGTGTGTCTATACAGCACCTAGCACAATGGGGCCCTGATCTCAGCTCGGAGCTCTTGGTACAATAAATAGTTATTCTTATTTTTATAATGCAACCTGGGATGCGTTCACCCCTTTATGCATGTGTATTTAAATCCAGATAAATGTTACTCTAATTATCACTGATATTTACTTGTTGCATTACATCAATATCTAGGAGCCCCAATGACTGTTCTGTTGTGCAAGGAGCTGTACAGCCAGCAAGTGGGGTTTTTCCTTCCGTGCCCATGGCAGAGGTCAGTATTGGAAGGTGGCAGCAGGCAGTTCTAGTCCCAACTCTCCAGAAGCATGCACTTTGTTCAAGGGACTGCATCTATCGTGTGTAGCGTTTAGATTTGCTATGCCCAACCCCACCACTGACTCACTGCCTGACCACAGGCGAGTTACCCAACCTCCTGGTGCCTCTGTCAGTGCAGATGGGTATACAAAACTAAAGCAAGGAACTTCAAAAGAAATTGGATGAGGCATGTTAGCCACACTTCCCTGGGGAAATAAACTACACAACGCTGCACACAAAACAAGATGCTGGCTACACTGGAGCCGAGTTTTCTCCAGGGAAATAAATTCATATATATATGTTTAAAGGTTAAGCTGAAAAGAATGCAGTAAGCCAAGTTTCTTTGATTGTTCCCATCTCTTTAAATTAAAGAGAGATAGTTTAGGTGCATGCGGCAGAGGGCAAAGGGGACATGTGAAAGGAACTAGGCATAAAGCAATAAAATGTGAGCTCCATAAACTGGAGCTCACAACCCTAGCTGGAAAAACCTATAGCTTGTGCAAATGATGCGGCTGTATCAGATGGAGGCCAGGAAAATATGAATGAGGATGGTTATTCTGCAAGACATGGGGATTTGAGATAGGAGCATCCATTGTAGGCATGCCAAATAATCCAATTCAAGGTTGGACAGGGATGGTCCAATGCCTGCTTGGGACTGACTATAGGGTGCAGAAGAATTTGAGCTGGATTTCTGTGCACACCTGAAATGGGTCCTGGCTCTCCCATGAAAAGATTAGGTCAGATCATCTGCTTTTAACATTTTGGAAGGAATTCTCAACAATGGGAGAATCAAGGCTCGATTCCATTCCGATGAAGTGCCCCAAATAGACCAAATGCTTCTCCAGACATTGAGTCTGAGAAATGAGTCTGGGAAACTGATGGGAACAGGCTGGTTTTAGGTGCCAGGAAGAGCAAAAATCAGAACAGAAAGGAGGAGAGTGGAGAAAGAAGGTTCAGGACTCTGCTTGCATTGGTTTTACGTGACCTGGCTTCCTATCCTTCAGGAATTACCAAGCCACTGGGTGGATGTGGGGGACAGGGAGGGAGAAATCCTGGAACCCAGAATATCCTGCCCAGCTCAAACCAAACCAAAAAAGATTCAGTCACCCCACTGAGAAGGATCCGGCTACCATTCACTTAACCACTCCCCAGCCTTCCTTGGGGCATAGAGCAGAGTTATCCTAGCAGAGACTGTTACACGAGACTTCGTTCATCTCTAACACCTTTCACCGTAATATCCCAAAGCATCTCACTCCAGTACTGGACCTATCGCACATATGGGGCAGTTGAACCCAGGAGTGCTCGAGCCAGTAAGCCATGCTCACCGTGAGCAACTGGGAATCCTGACTCCCAGTGCCCTGTTCTTTATTCAGTATGGTCTGTATGACTGTAATGCCTAGGAGCCCTACTCATAGACCAGGATCCACCTAGGAACAAAACTGAGGAGTCCCAAGTCCCACCCATTGCTTAAAATACTGCAAATCACTACTAACTACACAAGATAAGACATGTGCCAAGTGTATTCCCAGTCCCACAGACAGACCCCGGGGAGATCTTGGAAACCTATTTCAGGCTCTGCCACCTGCAGGTATTCCCAGCCCATGAGAGGTACTGACATATCCATTGTGAGTCCCTGGGTGCTGGTGCTTTGAATATTAACCACGAGGGATTGGTTTGATTCCCACCAGTTCATAGGAGCCCCACTGGAACCCAGCATGAATGAATGGCCGCTTGTTACCAAGAGTTTCTATGCCACATCCACAGGCTAATCTAGACAAATCATTGCTTGTAAAAGCATGAACCATTCCCAGCGATCACAGACCTCACCACCTTCTGCTCCAGGTGGATGGCACACCCTTTCCTGACCTCAGCTTCTGTAAAATAACAAAGAGCCATATGGACATTTACAACAAAACAAAGCCCTACCAAAACAACCCCCACTGCACACACAATGCTTTTTAAAGCATCAGACTACAATCTAAAGCACCCCCTTGTAGCCAGTCAGGGCACCACTCACCCAGCTGAAAGTCTCTGCTGGTAGGCTGCTTTCTCCTGTGAAGTCCAAAGTAGCAGTGTTTTAGCTCTCTGGACCAAGAAAACAGCAGTCCTACCCCTGCCAGGGTGTTCAGGTCCAGAAGAAATCAGGAACAAAACTCCCACAACTCACAGAGCGTCATCCAAGGAATCTCCAGCCTTTGAGTCGAGGCTCTTCTTCAAACAGTCCATGCATCAGCCAGTCCACCAAGCTCTGGTTGTTCCTTTTCAGCAAGGGGCTCAGCCTGCTGCTGAGCTGCAGCCAGATTTCTCTGCTCTCCTACCCAGGCAGCCCTGGGCTGGGCTAGGTCTCCTCCTTGTAATGTCCCATTCCACACCTGATATCTCCTGCAGCTGTAGCAGGGCATTGCCAATTAGGTCCACAGGCTCTCATTAACCCTGTCATTGCCAGTGTGGGGCCTCTCTGCCCCAATGCAGGGGTGTCACAGGTGGAGCAGTAGACCCAAATGTTGCCTGATCACAGACTGGGAGCATAGCACCAGTGTCACAGCCCTGGTTTGCAAGGGATGGAAAATTATGACTGACAGAATATTGGAGACACACCACTTTAGGACGAGAAGACCCGCAACTGGATTTCTGTGCTCACCTGGAATGGACTCTGGGTGCAGCCCCTGGGAGGCCGAGGGAAGTAAATAACTTGGACTGCATCTGTGTAGGCAGGTATGGGAGTTCTGCATGTGTAATGCCGATGGGTGGGACTGAACCTGGGACCTCTGGAGCTAAATGCATGAGCTAAAAGCCAACTGGCTGTAGAGCAAACTTACTTTCTCTTTCCTCTGTAAGTAGTCTCGGTGCCACTAGATGGGACAAAACATCACACCCAGAAGGTGTGTGGGTTACTCTTGCAGACTCTGGGAGGAAGAGAACCAGGAATGGATTCCTGTGCTGATCTAGAATGGGCTCTGCATGGAACCACCTTGGAGGAGAAGAACTAGAACTGGGTTTTTGTGCCCACCTGAACTGGGGTCTGGATACAGGCCCTAGAAGCGGCCAGGGTGACCGTGAATTTGCAATCTGTGTGTATTTGTGAGGGGCAGAGGACAGGCACACCATGTGTGTGGGCGGTGTGTGGTCCCTGGGAAGGATGGCAGGAGATGCATCAGGAACTTCGCCCCATCAGTGCTCAAAGATGCCACTGGCACAGTCTCCGCCAGCTGGCATGCACCGCAGAAGGAGGGATTGTGGAGCCAGGGCCGACTCCCAGCCTTTCCCCTTTGCCCGCTTTATTCTCATATACATTAGCTTTGTGTCATCAAAAGATGATTGTGCAAGGTCAGGGAAAGATGCCCAAGGCCATGAGGCCAGAATGGAACATTAAGCCCCTTGTTCCTTCCCAGTACTGTAAATAGAGGGCCCTGGCCTCTCCAGGGGGGAAGAATTGGCCCCATTGTGCTGTGGAACAGACTGGGGTCAGCTTCCTTGCAAAACGTCCTCTTTATAAAAGGAGCCCTGGGAATTAAGCTGTCCTGGGCCAGAGGAATCCCATCCCACCATACGCCAAGCAAAACAAGGGCTGGAGTGGAGACCATCCCTGGAAACTTTAACCCCTTTACGGCTGCACAGAAGTTTGCATGGCACCAGCCACACCAAACCCAGGGAGTGTCAGGAAAGCCTTCAGAGCACAGTAGCAAGAACGGCACCGTGTCTAATAATGTCGGCCAGAGGGATTGGCTGGATTCATCTGGAATGTGCTACTCTGTCCATTACAGTGATGTGAATGGGGCAAAGCACTCCCCACTCTGTGTCACAGTTTTCCCCAGCAGCAGAAAGGGAAGGACGACACGCACCTACCACCAGGTAGTGTAAGACTTAACGTCTGCACTTAGTCTCTAAGGTGCCCCAAGTCCTCCTTTTCTCTTTGTGGATACAGACTAACATGGCTGCTACTCTGAAACCTAGCCCCTACTAGTGGTGGCCACAGAGATTAATGAGCCCGGTGCAGCCATCACTGAAAGAGCTGGGCCTTTAACTCAGGCAGTAGCAGCTCGTGCACTAAAAGCCAGAGGTTCAAGCCCTTCTGCTGGCAACCCAGGGTTGCCCTTACAAAGCACAGGCTAGTTTTGTGTGTGTGTAACCCACACACTTCCTGGGTGGGGTGCACTGTCCCATCTAGTGGCACCAAGACCACTTAGAGAGAGAGAGAAAATGAGTTTTCTTTACAGCCTTAGCTAACAGCCAATTGGCTTTTAGCTCATGCACTAAGCTCCAGAGGTCCCCGGTTCAATCGTGCCTGTTGACAACTGGGGTCTATCAGCGTTACATGCGCTTTTCAAGAAGGTGACTGAGCCTTTGAAGGGTAAGAGCGTGTGGGGAGTAGGATGTTCTTTGCTTTCAATTAAAATACAGTTTTCAATGCCCCGTGCACCACCGCCCACATTTTTTTTAGCGGAGAAGAGTGACTGGGGAGACCTGGGCACTATTCTTATCTCCGCCACTGTCCTACTGTACGGCCTTGGCCAAGTCATTTCCTCTGTTCTCCGTGGCTGCTCTGGTTTCTCCTCCCACTCTTTGTCTGCCTTGTCTCATTAAATCATAAACTGTCCGGAGCAGGGACTAACTCTGACTAGATACCTAGCTGGCATTCACAAACTCCTGTTTGAAGAGGACTATGTTCACACAAAGTACATCCCTGTTAGTTCACGTCAGCAGTGTCCACATGGGGTAGTTACAGCACAGCATGCTAGTGCACGCGCCATTCACACCACACTGCAGGGCCATGGAGAGGCCCTTAGTCTGAACAGCACCTAGCACCAAAAGGCCCTGGTTTTGGTTAGGGCCTCTAGGTGCTACAGTAATATAAATAATAGTAAAAGCCAAGGGAGAGGGATGGGTGAGAACACAATAATTCTTCTTCATCTCTATATTCGCTGGCCAGACTCAGCACTGATTTACACCCTGTGCAACCTTTTAAAGTCCAGGGGTGGCTGCATGAGATGATAGTGCCGAATCTGACCCCACGTTGGCAGCATCCTATCCCGCTCTAGCGCCCACTAGCAGCAAACTCAAGAACAGCAGCCCCAGACCAATTCCCGGCATTCAGCACCAGCCAATTAATCACACAGAATTGCAATGCAGATTCTCGAGCTGCCAGCGTGCCTTGCACACAGCAGCAGCTCCGAGCACTGGAGGGATTGGGAGAGGGGAACACCAAAGATAAAAAAGGAAGCATTCACACCACCAGTGTAACCTTGCGGTGAGCGACGGGCGCCCCAGTAGCTGAAGAGGAGCTGCCTAGCCTGGGCTGCACAGCTAAGCCTCACGCCCCATCCCCCTTTCCCAATACTCAGAGCTGTATGAGCCACAGAACAAGTGGCTGTGTCCTTGTGAATTATTCTTCAGTGCCTGCACAACTGCCACATTTTGCATACTTTAATTAGACTCAGTGGGTAAAATAAAACAGAGGGAAGACTCTTGTAATTCCCTGTCTGTGTATTCATTACAGAAGCAGCAGCAACTGGGATGTCAAGGAGGATTAAACAGAGGTGGAAAAGTTACAGGTTGTTGTTATGGTATGAAATGCAAATATTCTCTCTCTCTCTGACACACACACACCTACCTGTTTGACAAGCAACTCTCTAGCACTGGCGCTTGGGATCAGCTTTATACATTTCCAACACAATCGCCAAATGGTTCAATGGATTAATATTCACAGCTGTTCTCCATTCCGAGTTTTTTAAGACCAGACAAGACCATTGTAGCCATCTACTCTGACCTCCGGCATAGCACATGCTGGAGAATTCCAGCCGGGGATAGAATTATTCTTGCCGACTGTGTAGGAGAATGCTATCAAGCCCAATAACTCGTAGCTGAATTGGAGGGTATTTTATTGAAACCCATCCAGTCTTAAAGACTCCAAGTGATTAACTGAATGATGGAGATACGCCTGTCCCTTTAAATACAGAGTCCCTTTAAAATTCCCAGTGCAATCTATAGGAATCCGCCTGCTGGAGAGGGGATTGGATTGTTGCGGCCAGAGAGTGAGGCAGGACTGGATTACAGTGAGATACCTACGGGGAATCAGAGCCCCAAATGCAGTGCTGGCTGGGGTAGACTGGAGAGCCAGCACATCAGGCGGCATTGTATGGCACAGCTGATTTCTGATGGGGCTGGGGCTGGGCGGAATTGAAATGCCCATCAGAGGATTGGGGTCTGAGAGGGACAGTGTCTTTCTGGGTGGCTTCAATTTGGGTGACGCTAAGGACTTTTTCCTACACTGAAAACTTTCTGAAGTTCACGCACGCTGGGCCTCGCTGCAGGGCTGCTCGTCTGGGCCAGCAAGAGGAAAAGTGCTGGCATAGCCCAGTTTTACTCCTGGGTCAGCTAGAACTGTTCTAAGCGGGTTACGATGACACACCGGCCAAAATACGAGCAGTCACTCTACTCTTCCCTCCCACCCTTGCTAGCACAGACGATGCTGCACCAGTGCTGGGCCAACAGCAGGAGAATTTCAGAAAAGCCTCAGAGGAGGCCTGGATTGTGTCTGCACAAAGCGACTCTCCAGCACTCAGGACCTTAACGAAAGCAGGCCAGAAAGCTCTGAGGAATGACCAAGGGCTAAGCAGCCTAGCAGAGCACAAAGGAACACTTGTCAGTGTGGAGCACAGAGCAGCTGCCATCTGAAAGGAAACCTGGAGGGCTACACCCTCCTCTCCTTGGCACTGGTATAAATCCAGAGCAATTCTACCCACTTTTCAGGAGCTAGTCTGGGCAAGAAGCAGCCTATGCAGATGAGCTGTGGGTGGAATCGGTGTGCTGCAGACACAACTGGGGCTTGACACTTCCTTGAGGAAGGCTGCTCCTCCATAGGCTAGGACCCTCACCTGAGATGTGGGTTCAATTCCTGTCTCTTGCACAGGAGCCCTGTGTTTGGGGCAAGTCATTTAATGTCTGTGCCTCAATTCCCATCTGTACAATGGGGATAATGGCATTTCCCTGCCTCCTGGGCGGTTGTGAGGAGAAATACATTAACGATTATGAGGTACTCAGATACTGTGATGATGGGGGACTGTGTAAGTATAGACAAATCTGCTTTATACCTTTACGGCTGTGGAAAGTAAATGTAAAATACAACAAAGTCAAAATTCTTCACTGGTAGCAGGGGTACTTTCTTGGGTGACAAACCAGGAACCTCCAGAACTATCTGAGTCTCCGTCGCTTGAGCTAAAGAGCCAGACTCTGTAATCTGGAACAGACTTCTTGGAATTCCCCAGAGTAGCACACGGGACCACAGCCCAAATGCTCCACCTTTACTCCATTGAGGCCCTGCTCAATGCCACATCTGCTGCTACTCTCATTTGCACCTGACGCTACTGCAGCAAGAGATACCATTGCCTCTTTTTCTGGGGCGGGGGCGGGTAGGCTGGAAAATATTTACAATGCTGGTATGGCCTTTGGCAGAAATCGCAAGTAGGGCCGTGAGCCCTTTGCAGCCATGGCGGAAGGTCAGCATGTCATTTGTTGCGATTGGTGGAGGGTGGGTTAATGCTTTGCAGAAATCAGTGGGACATCAGTAATTGGCAGAAGGTTGGTGATCCAGTCTTCTCTCTCATAACAGCTGTTACAGATCAGTCGTTTGGAGGTCTCTCTGTGCATCTCCCATTCCCTCTGGGTGTTGAGACGCCGGCGGTTGGGGAATCCCATGGAATAGCTCACCCAGGGAGTGGTGTGATAACACATTTACCCAAATTGTAACTTCAACTGTAAAAAGTGAGTAAGTTCCTAAGATGTCCCAAATGAGTTAGAACAACACACGCTGATGGGAAAAGGCGCCAAAAAGAGACAAACGCGGATTTAGTCCAACCCAAAAGACCTCCTGATGCAACTCAAGAACTGTGTGTAGATCATGCCTGGTAAAAGACAGAAGTGTGGAATCAGAAATCAGTGAACCAAAATTGGTGGGTTGGAAACTAGGCCTAAACTGATGGACAAAATAATGAGGGGATGGGTTATTCTGTCTATCACTGTCTTTTGGGGTCCTTATAGAAAGAGACTTTGAGGGGAAAAATTGGCTATTGACGTGAGATTCATCATCCTGGCTGGCACCCCCATCTCGTGGAACCTTGATCCGTACTCACACTGATCCTTAGTGATGTCCGGACCAGACCAGGGCGGGAAGAGAGACCCAGAGGAGATCACCACCTCTACCAGCTCCAGCTGAATCTCAAACAGGATCAGACTTTAACCAACAGCCACAGCTGCTCCAGCCCATCTCAACTAACTTCTTCTCTTTTCTCCAAACAGACAGTTATTGCCCTCTTTGATACCATCTAACAGTCTGTCAAACACATTTTTTCCTTCTAAAAACTGTCTCCAGCTAAAAGGAGAGGGAACAAAGGGTCTTGTTAAAATGAAAGCCCTAAGACTTCACATTTCTAATGCTTTAACTTTTTTCTCTTCTTTTTTTTTTAAATAAAAGGCTAAAAGGATTTTGAATGATGGGTTTGCCAAGGTATGAAGCAGGCTGAGGTTTCTGTATGCCTAACCCTGAATCTTCTTTAATACTGGTTGATGCTGGGCAGTGAGTGGGTTATGTTAACATGCTTAGCCCACATGTTCCATGTAAATAGATACAACAGAAGGGCTCCCGTGGAATAAACACAGCAGGTGTGTGCAGTGCCATAAAGGAGCTGACCATGCAATGGCGTTGATTTAGGACCAGGTCCGACCTCTCTGTCCTCTGTCCCTTATGGCTTCTCTAAAGGGAGACTATCCGCTGCCCCTTGAGGAAATCTGTCTAGTGTAACCGGGTAGGGAACAGCTGTGGCTCCCTCATGGGCACCAGGGAGGGTTAAATCCCACCCCCTCCTGCCCGTTATGTGTTAGCACTGCTAGCGTGTATTTTTAGCAGGAACAAAATCCTCCCCTGGCTCCTGTGGCCACCTCAGAATTATCTGTCTCCCGCGAGTGGCAGGCTCTTTCCACTTCACTTAACCCACCTATTACAAACTAATGACATTTTAAATCTGTGTTACCTGTAAATGAAGGGAAAATCTAAGGAACTCTGGGTATTAAGCTTGATTAACTGGATGGACCTCTCTCTCTCACTGTAGTTGAGCATTACGGCTAGCATCCCACCCTCCCTCCTGACATCCAGCTCCCCTTGACTTGGCGGTCGCTCAGCTCTTCTGGAAATCAGGCCTGTAACCCCCGAGGGCTTGTGCACTTCATGAAGGGGTCTTTGCCAGGTCCTGACCCTGGATTGCTTGTCCTCTCACTGGACCAGCTGGATCTATACTCATTTTAACTCTCCTGCACATAGGCTGCAAACCATCCCATCCCTTTGCCCCCATTTCCATGAGCAAGTGAAGTGAATGGGAGTTTTACCCATAGGACCTGTTCCTGCGCCCATTGACATCAATGGGGGTCTTTCCACTGATAACAAAGGGAATGGGATCAGGGCCACAGTGTGGGAGTCCAATTACCCACTCCCTCATGACATGAAGGATGGTCTTGTGGTTAAGACACGGCACTGGGACTGTAAATTCATTTCTCTGCTCTGCTGCAGACTTCCTGTGTGACCTTGAACAAGTCTCTTAATCTGTCTGTGCCTCAGTTCCCCCATCTGTACCAGGAGGGTAATCTTTTCTTTCTGTCTCATCTACTTTGATTGCCAGCTCTTTTGACAGGGGCTGTCTCGTACACTGTGCATGTGCAGCACCTAGCACAATAGAGCCTTCGTCTCTATTGGGCAGGCACTGCTGTAACAACATCAAGCCAGCTGACCAACCGGGATGTGTCTGCTCCCTGCACTCCACATGGCTCTCCGGTGTCCATCTGGCTTTAATGGAGTAATGGGCACAGAGCAGGAGACGTAGAAACACAGGGCTGACTCCAACATGCCCGATGCAAAGTAGCACTCAGCGCTGTCTGGAACGGGAGTTCTTGCAGCTGTAGACTAATGATGGGAGCTCCCCAGTGGGCCAGCCAGTCATTTTTGGATGCAGTCAGTTTTAATTCCTCAAGGAACAAAATATAGCCTGCAATAGAGTTTGACTAATTGGTGTGATTTATCGCTTCTCATCCAACAGGAAAGTGAAAGGAACCCAAACTAACAGGCCTGTGGAAGATGGATTCTCTCCTCGTGCCAGGCAGGGTCCCTTCAGAGACACCCAGGAAGTCAGCTTGGAAGCATTCCTGTTCTGGCTTGCCTATGGCTCCTTGCGAGGAGCAGCCCAGCCACATCTCAGGAATGAATTGGGAGGCTCATCTTAGAAGAGACCCAATCTGTCCTACAAGCCCATATTCCAGAGATGAAGACCCCAGCCTCACCCCTATGCGAGGGGTGATGTGATGGGCACTGACAGCCGCATAGTGTGTGGCAATCAGGAGGGAGAACAACAAAAGTGGGAGGAAGGCCAGACCTACATTAGCACTGTCAACTGGCGAAGGCAAGAGAAGGGCTGCTCACATTCATTCTTATTAGGTGCACTCCTAAAGACTCAGCAGGGGAGGATGCCATGGGGATCTGGCCTCTGTCCCTTTTTACCTGCTCAGAGAGAGCTGGCGGCCAAGGCAGATGCCATGAAACTGCTGATGGCCACAGCGCTGTTGGGCAGGTCACTGCTGGCGCTGGTGCTGCCGGCCACCTCACAGGCCAAGGAGAGCAAGAAGGGGCCCAAGGTCACCGCCCCCACCCCCCATCTTTCAAACTGGCTTTATCCTCCCAGGGTTCATAAATTCGACTTCCGTAGCAGTGGGCCTGAGCTAGAGGCTTGGAAACATGGCCCCGTGCTTAGAGTGCTACCCTGGGATTGGAGAGACTGGGGTTGCTTCCCTTCTCCATCACAAGTTTCCTGTGTGACCTTGGGCAAGTCTCTTACTTTCTCTGTGCCTCAGTTCCCCATCTGAACAATGGTGTAATAACACTGCCCCATCTCATAGGGCTGTAGGGAGAATAAATACATTGAAGTCTGCAATATGCTCCGACATTATGCCGATGGGCACCGTATAAGCACTTAAGATAGGAAGGGGCAGGGCTAGGCCTGAAGGTCTTTGAGTATTACCTACCATATCTTACAGGGGCTTTTTGGTGTGGGAAGAAGGCTGGTTCAAAGTGGTTTGTGAATCCCTGCAGTCATAACATCCTCAACGATTAGCTTGCTAGGCATACGCTATGGAGATGTCTACACAGCACGCTAAACCTGGGCTTTGACTCAGGCTGGAGCCGAACCCCGCTTCCATCCACACAGAAATCAGTCTGACTCAGGTCAGCAAGGACTTCGGACCCGGGTCCTAGGACCCAGCTAGGGGAGTGGGTCAGAGTCTGTGTCCTGCTGTGACTCAGGTCCACTCCCTGTCATTGTGCAGTGTGGACACAGCTCACACCGCACAATACCTGCATAGTGTAGTATGGACACGTTTGCATGGGTCCAGCAACTATAAACCCTGGTTTACAATGCAGTGTGGACGCTCAAGTGCAGGTTTGGAAACACAACCTCGGGTCCCACAGAGCCAGGTTTAGTGAGCATTGTAGACACAAAGGTTTCAATCCAGGGAGGAGCTAAACAGCACCTGCTGGGTGTTGGCTGGTCAACCGGTGAGAGTTAAGCATTACCAGCACCTTGTAAGGGATGGGTCCAATGCTGGTCTAATTTCCTATACAAAATGGCTTTTCACCCAAAATGCATATTTTTGTTTCACTCAATTTTTTCCATGTTTTCTGATGAAAATGTTCAGTTTGTCAAAAAAAATGATTTTTTGAACACCCTCTACCCCGTACCACCCTACACGCGCCCACACACATACAGGGAAAATTTGGAATTAAACAATTTTTTTAAAAATCCCATGAAAAACAATTGCCACTTTTCATAGCTTTCGTCAGGCCTCAAGCTACCCTGAGAACACTTGAATATAAGATGCGGGGGGGCGGGGGGGAGGAATGACCAAGAAATGCACAGAATGAAATTAAACAAGAACACTTAACTTGCTGAGCACTGGTCACTTTCTTTAAAAGAATAAAAAGGCCTATTGCAGAGACAGTGAGAGGAGAAGCAGCTAGGCAGAGCCTGGGAACATAGCTCTATAGACAAGCTAGGTTTGAGGTGACCTGGTTGAAGCAGACAGAATCCTGCAGGGACTGGCTAGCAGAGGTTATATAAGAATTCTCGAGCAAGTGTCAAATACAGAACCTGGGGGGGATGAACTCTAACGCAGGAAAGGGCAGTCCCTGCAGGAATTTTAAACCAAATATCTTTATGACAGAAGTCACTTTATGAAATAGAAGGCGGGGGGGAAAAGGAGCAACTAATGCAAATAGCTTAAACATAAAGGAGGCAGGCAAGTACCTGGGGAGAAAGATACCATTGCTGACTAGAACAGACTGGAAGGTCTCAGAGGTAGATGAGCAGCCTGCTGCCTGGATCATTCCTTATGTTCCTATCAGCATCTGGAAAAGATCTTTCATTTCCCAGCTGGTCCACCTCCCCCTGGGGCCAGTGTAGAACTGATCCCTATTGTACCATTATTACTTGTATTCTGGTAGCACATAGCAGCTCCTTCTGAAATGGCAGCCTCCTTGTGCTAGCACAATGAGACACACACCCCGCCCTGAAGAGATTACAGTCTAAATAGATAAGGCAGACAAAGAGGGGATGTTTCCCCCATTTTACCGGTTAGGAGTCTAAGGCACAGAGAGATGAAGGGACATCTTGAAGCCATACAGGGAGCCTGGGGTGGAGCTGGGAACTGAACCCAGAATTCTTGAACCCTGGGCTTTAACCACATGACTAGCTTTCCTCTCATCTCCTGAATCACAGCCCAGTGCTGTACCCACCAGGCCTCCTTTCCTTCCTGAAGTCTATTCTCCAGCCGAGGTTTAAATGATTCAGGTTTCCACTGAAATCTATTCCATATCTAGCCCCCTACTCCCAGTCATCCCCCAATGTATTACACAACATTCTTCTTCCTTGCTTTGGGCATGCTTGAAAGCCGTGCCCATGCTATTTGTAGACTGCTCGCTGGCTCCCCATTACTCGTCATTTAGCCAAGCTCCTGAGGGCTCGGGTTTCTAAATTTTTTTCATACATTGATCCCCCCCGCAGGCCATTCCTCCTTTTAATTGCCCTTCTCCCAATTCCTCCCAGTTTGTTTCCATTTCCTCCTGGCACAGAGATGCCCAGAACTGAACTCAGCAATCCCTATGAGCCTCCACCCCATCCTCAAATGCAGCAATGCTGCTTGCTGAGCTGGAGTTTAACCTGTGAGGCTGAAAGGTGGCACTAATGGAATGAGTGGATTGTGGTTACCCGTGTAGATGGCTATCAAGCAGTGCCGTGGGCCCTTCGACTTCCCTTACCACCTAGAAGGCCTGCTGCGTATCTTTTGGCTTAGTGCTTTCAGTTCATATCACTGCTGGCATCAGACTGCCCTCTCATCACATCCTGGTGGGCATAAATGAAGTGTCAGGCCAAGTTGAATACCAGCAGCTCACCTCATGCGCCACTTACCTGTGGGAAATGTCATTCTCTGTCCCTTGCTATTTGCCAAGGCTGAAGGCTTGGCTTGAGTCTCCCCTGCCACAGCTGGAGAACTCACAGGTAGCCATTAAGAAGGAGGCGGGTGCATTGCTGAGTTTCTTTACAGTCCCTGGGCCGATCAGACACATCAGCATTTACTCTGCATCGAGCTTTCACATGCCACCTCTTCAACAGAATGACAGAGGTCAGAGATAAGACAAGATACCCGTTAACTGGTCCATGGCAGTAGCCAGAATGCATGGATGGGTAGGAAGAGCATTAGAAAGACATATGCCCCTTCTGCCCACTGGGAATGGCCAGATGGACAGGAGGTCTTTGCCTAACAGTACCGTTGAGAAGAGATAAGGGCTGGTGATGCTTCTGCTTGCAGTGAGCTGGGATACAGTATATCCTATATGGGTTACATGAGCAAGAAGAATATCTTGAAACCCATGATTCATCTAGTCCAGTATCCTGTCTCTGCTAGTAGCCAGCACCAGCTGCTTGAGAAGAAGGTGGAAGAAACCCTGCAGTAGGCATTGCAAAATAACCTGCCCTTAGGGAAACTTTCCTCCTAAACCACATTATTTAGAGTTTGGCTTATGCCCTGAAGCATGAGGGTTTATATCCTGGACATAATTCTTGGCTTGTTTTTTTAAATCTTTGCTATTGTAACAGGATGTTCTTGTTATCCATAGGAACATGCAATCCTTTTTTGGATCCTACTTCTCACTTGCATTCAATATTATATTGTGGCAATGAGTTCCACCGGCTAACTATGGGTGAATGAGAAAATTATTTCCTTTTCTTGTGTTTAAATAGTCAGCCTGTCATTTTCATTGAATGGCTTCTTGATCTCATAATTCTGGGACTGGAAGTCAGAACCTAGGTTCTACTCTCGGCTTTGCCACAGGCCAGGTGGGTGACCTTGGGCAAGTCACTTCACCTCTGTTTGCCCTCACACCCTTTGTCTGTCTTACCTATTTACTCTTTGAGGCAAGGACTGTGTCTCTGTGTTTGTACAGCATGTAGCACAATAGAGCTCTGATCTGATTAAAGTGTCTAGGGTGCTGGTGTAATAGAGATCATTAGAGCTGGTCTAAAACACGGGAGAATTGTTTGTAAAGATTTTCATAAAAATATTGTCCCTTTCTTTTATCCAAAAAAATTCAAAATTTGAATTGTTGTACCAGCAAATAATTAACAATATTCTGTAGAGTTGGTCCAAAAAAAATTGAAAAGTAATTTTGATGAAAAATATCTTGGTCAAAAACTAATTTCTTTCTATGAAAATCTTCATTTCAATGGCATTTCCTGGATTTTTTAAATAAAAAAGATGACATTTTTTGAGCAAAAAACAAGCAAAAATGACCAAAGAGTTTTGAAAATCTTTTTTTTTAAAAAAAGGGTTTTCAAAAATGTACTTATAAAAATTGCGTAAGTTTCTATAAAACCAAAAGAAACATTCTTAACATTTCCTATGGATAATAGGTGGCATTTTTCAACCAGCTCTAATAATCTCGCTGGAGTAAACAGTCCCAAATAAAGAGGCCTCTTCTCAGCATTGGTGCTGAGCACAGCTAATCTTAACTTGATTGCCCTAAAAACAGCACAACATTTCTCCTCACAAGGGAATAGAAAAAGAAGAAATGATTGTTTGACCTTGAAAATCTTTGCTCATTAGAACAAGCTCCTTTTCTACCTCTGTCCCCTATCCCATCCCAATTCTGCCTCCTTGCTTTTCAGGTTTCTTCTTAGGGCATCAAACTGTTGGCCGCTCCTTTGATGGCTGGGAGCAAAGAGCTTGGAAATTTATGCACAACATTAAGTGAGATGCCTTGGTCTCCAACTAGGTTAAATTGCTTTCTATATTTAAATTGCCTGCTAGCTGGTTAGATGTGAGCAGCACAGCTGTGAAATGGATAGTTCCATCCAGTAAACAGAAGAATGTAAATCCTAATGGATTAATCTGTTATAATTAGACGATTTGCCATGACTTTGACACACATTCCACAAACCTGTTTGGTAGGGGCAGCAGAACTGTAGTCCGAGGAGCCGCAAGGTGGTAGCTGAGGGGGGGCAGAGATGCCTGGTGCTGGCTCTGAATGTCAAATTGCTTTGGAAAAGCAGCAGCATCCCTCAGAGTTAGAAGCTCACGCACACAAACAAAATTCTCAAATTAAAGATAAGAAAGAAAGAAATTGCTGGTAACAATGAACTTGTTTTTTGTTGGCATTAGCTGGAGATTTCTGCTTGATATCATTCCTGAAGCACTTTGTTGGAATCCCATTAGCTTCCGTTCAGTCCTTTTTATCTAAAGGGCATTACCCTTGATAGCTGCAACACCTTGGAATGATGAGAACTTCCAAATAAAACTTTGTATGTTTGCCTTTCGTATTCCCCTTGCTCCAAGCCCCCCTTTCCTTTCTTCATGCCATTCAGATCCAGTTCAACAACTCCTTGTCTCCAACGTGATCCAGAAGAGATGATGGAAATATCTGGGAGGATGTTGAGAATGAAACCGGAGTGTCTTCCTTAGTAGGCATACCATTGGGTAGCCTGGGGCAACATGCAGAAGGGGATGACCAGAAGAATCCCTCTGCTGAATACTATTAGGAGAGGACAGGCAGAGAGTGGCTCAGGATAGACTGGGATGGCAGTGGAGGTCACTGCATGCTCGGTCAAGAATTATATGGTGCCCAACGCCGATCTCTCTTTGAAACACAGAGCAGTTTGTGGGCAGTTCAGGCTAGACCTACCCTACTAGACTTTGTGGCCCTTTGCCTGCAGCCCAGTAGTCTGACAACCCTGATGCATCCCCAAAATTCATTTCCCCTGGGACGCAGCTGGATCTTTCCACTGATTGTGCTCTCAGCCCCTAGGGTAGGACACAGATCAGGGGCGTGGCCAGAGTGCACTGCACATGGCTTTTCCCTACTTTCCAGGGTCCATAGGGGATCCTGGGAAGCAGAGCAGCCTTGTGGCTGCTCTACCTTTACATGGGGGCCAGACAGGACCCCAAAAGGCCCCAGAACGCCAGGGGGCTTATCACCACACCTACCCCATGCATGAGAGCACAGTACCTGAGACATAGAGAACCGAGTGCCTGTGTCTTCCTAGCACAGTGTGGGTGCTACTGTAACGCACGTAATAAGAAGCCACTCTCCCCTTATAGTAATTGCCCGTTGCTAAACCTGCTGCTAAATTAGAAAAGCTGATTGAGTAAACTAAAGCCAAAGCCTTGCTCTTTTCACAGCGTGAGCCGGGCATTGTATTCCCTACTCCTGCTCCCGGGGGCAGTACTCCTGCTTGACACAAAGGGCACCAGCAGTGCTACCTTGCCTCTCGGCTTCGAGCAGTGGGCCCTGTATGGTCTGCACGTGCCCTGTTCTTGACCCCACTGTATACATCTAACTACCTAACAACTGCAATCGAATTACATTCCCCTTCTGAGCCAGCTACAGGGCCATTCCCAGGGAATTACACACTACTTTGGGGTGCGGGTGGGGGGTTAATGCTGCTAATAGAAAGCTGTGCAAGACCCTCGCCTTCTCGCTTTAATTCCTTGCAAACCTCTGTTTATTGAGTTGACCCTCACATATTTGAACACTGACTCAAGAGAGGCTTCTCCCAGACACTGTATATCTGAAAATAATTCCCCTTACACTAAGGTATGCATGAAATTCAGGGCAGGCAAGTCCCTGTCCCCCTTAAAGTTACCTACAAAGCTAGGGGAAAGATATAAAATATTCTATGGTTAGTTCACATGTGTGCACACATGCGCATATGCACACAGAGTATGTCACCTCACCAGATACACCCCACAGGATCCCAAAAGGCAGGCAGGGGGGTTATGTGTGCGCAAACACACACAAGTACACAGAGAACCAGAGTCAGACCCGGTGTGAGCAGTTGCAATTCCACTCTTCTTAGCAGGGATGCATGCCCTTAGGTCTGACTCCATTGAGCTGAATGGAGAAACACCCATTGAGTTCAGTGGACTTTGGATCAAGCTCGCATGCCTCCACTGAGCACTTACAGTCTCACGCAGCACTTGCAGGCTGTCACATACACACCTGCAGATCGATGTGCAGTCACACCCCACCACATTCCCACCACAGCCTCGATACCACGGTGATGGGTGCCTCATGAGCAGCCCAGATAGCATGTGGATACCTATGCTCACCCACAGCTTCTGAATGCAAACGTGTCAAATAATTGCAAGGAAGGCTATGCTGAGTATATTTCTCACCCAGCCAGAGTAGAGGAGTCTCTTCTCATGGGATCTACAGCAAAAGGAGGTCTTAGAAAGATTCTGGGAAGTGTCTGAACTTTCAGGTCCAAAGCTCCTGAGGTTTCCCCCATCATCTGTTAGCTCCTGACACCCAGACAGGCTGGTATTTTCAGCAGCACCTTAATGGGCTGGGTCTTGTCACCACCCAAAAATGGCACCAATTTAATTAAACCAGTTTAGAGACCAGTTCAGTGAAATGGGTGCAACCCCTCAGTATAGATACTGCAGTTTAACTTGTTATAGCAGTTTAGCTCGTGCCTAGAAGTGCACAAGCTAAATCAAGATAAAGCTCTCAGAAACTGATTTATACCTGTCTACACAAGGGGTTGTGCCCATTTCAATAACCCGATTTAGTTAAATCAGTGCAAAACTTGGGCATAGGCCAGGCCTTAGGCATCCAACATTTATTGAATTTCAGGTACCTAACTCCCTTCATCTCCTTTAAAATCCCAACCTCAAACCTGGCACCCTCTGTACCAGCCCAGTCCTCTCCACTGATACTCTGGGGAGACCTCAGTGGGGGGAAAGAGCAGCTGTCTTCCTATTTGCTGGGGTTTAAAAACTGAAGAGCCTCTGCTCAAATTAGGAGCAAGAGTCAAACAAGCGAGGTTCTTAATGAATGCCAAGGAGGAGAGGCGTTCACATGTCTCTCAGAATTCAAAGTGGTTTTATTAATCTGAAGGGTCCTCCAAGAACTCATCAGTGTGAGAAGCACAACAACTTGGGTCTTACAGTCAGATCTCATGAATCCCCTTCCCAATGTGAGGTTTGGGCATGACGATTAAAACAGGGCTCTGAGCTGGTGAGAAAGAGGAGGTTTTTTTCTCTGATGGTGGCATGAGGGAATCAAGGCAAAAGGCATTCAATTGAGTCAGAAATTGAAGGTTTTGTGTGAGCCCCAGGGAAGGAACAGCCTATGAAGAAGCGTAAGTGGTAAGAAAAACCGGGACTCGGGGTTCAGTACCAAGCCCTGCATTACACTCCGTGTGTAACCTTAGAAGAAAGTGTATAACTTTTCTCCTCTAAAGCTAGAACTCAGCTTTCTAAAAATTACCATAATACATAAAGCCAGTGATGCCATAACGGACAGACTGTGCATATATAAAATTCCCCCCATATGGATTTAATTATGTACAGTAATAAGCACTGGAAAGCTTTAATGCATTGTGTGATATACTCTCTGTGTGTGTGTGTGTGTACACAACTGGACGTACAGGCAGCCACAGTGCTTAAAAGTGTTCTCTGGCGCCCTAGGGTCCTCGTGTGTTTCATAACAGCATAAAGCTTTTTCGAACCACACAGGTAGAATATTCTCTACCAATCTGGATGGCTGTGTGTCCCTCATCACAATGGTATCTGTTCATTAAGAGAACTTAGGGCTAGACCCCTGCATGGGGCTAGTGCAGAGCCCTGCATCAGGACTGGGATCCCATCGGTCCTGCTACCACCATAATAGCTGGAGAGGGACGGGAGCGGGATTAAAAACAGGTCCGCACAGGGCTCTATTTAGGACTACCAAATTATATATATATATGTGTATATATATATAGCAGACTGCCATGCCAGAGCTAAATTCATGACGTCACCCCCATTGGAGTCACTAGGAAATCTCTGCCAGGATTCTTGGACTGTCTCAATGCATTTTGGCCTCTCCCCTCAGCCTCTTATTCCAAGCTGATTTCATAGCCTTTCCCCTTGGGATCGTCCCTTTCCCATATTTGAACGGGAAGGAAAGGAGCCCTGAACTAGCTGTGAGAAATACCTCCCACTAGACACTCATGGCCCTGACCTTTTGCAGTTGTACACAATTTTATCCCCCCCTCCCTTGATTTAATTCATTGTTAATTGGCTGTGGTAATTATATTAGGAAGCTGTAACGCAGGACACGGTAGTCCTGTGAACACCACTAACTGTTACTGGAACGACGCCAGCCAAGAAGTTAATTGAGAGAAATGCAGCAGCTTCTACAGACCAGAGGAGAAAGAGGGGCCTTCTGGGGAAAAGACCTACACTGAGGAAAGTTTTTGCAATTACCTACACAACAACCTGCACTGCGCCAGCTACAGCCCAGACTCATTAGCTGCTTCCCTAATTGGATGCAGAGATGTAGGGGTACAGTTCAGATTCCCTGAGTAAATCCTGGATTTGGGAGTTAGTTAAGATTAGGCAAATGGTCACAATTGCTAAGGTGCAGTGTTGCCCAATCTCGATTTCTGGAATTTCTTTTAATTCCCCAGTTCCTGTAGTCGTGTCATAACAGGACAATCTCAGGTCACTTTGAAACACAAAGAATGTTTCTCAGAGAGCTGGTCAAAGAAAATTTGACAACAGTCTGCCATTAAATAATGCAGTTCCATCAGAACTGAAAATGGTTCAGGGGAACGTTGATTTCCATGAAGTTTTCAAGGGGAAAAA
The DNA here is from genome assembly GCF_965152275.1 of Natator depressus. Lineage (NCBI taxonomy): Eukaryota > Metazoa > Chordata > Testudines > Cheloniidae > Natator > Natator depressus. The sequence continues at coordinate 4,938,291 of NC_134259.1, forward strand.
ACTGAAAAAAATCCTTTCACTTTTCTTCTTTCATGTAGAGAATGTTAAAACATTTTGTGTCAATAAGATAAAGATGTTTCATTTTGACTTGATTGTTTCAAAATATTTCATTTTGACTTTTAAACTAAAATATTTATTTTATATTATATTACATTTCAGATAGAAATGTATACCTTTAATATAGCGACGCGATGGAAAGATGGTCATGAGAAGTGTGAAGAGCAAAGGTTGGGAGCTCCAAGATGTACAAACACACGCTATGGAACCTCTGACCCCATCTCAATGAGAAAAGGAGTCAATAAATGAAATGAGGTGATATTGCCATTTAATATATATGAAATATGATAAAGAAAGTGAAATGAATTGAAATGTTAGTCGAAACATTTTGAGTTTTAGAAATGAAATGTTTTGACGTCATCAAATAAAACTATTCTATATGATCAAAACAAAGCATTCTGATGAGGTTCTGAATCAAAACTTCTGGAATTTTTGTTTTGTGGAAGAATTTGAGACATTCAGCTTGTTCCAATTCAGAACCAAAAAAACAACAACAACAGCTAGTCAATTTCCTCGGAAACTGAAATGCTGATGTCCGACCAGCTCTGGTTTCTAGCCAGAGTTGCATAGAAAAACTGGAAAAGTGACGAGAAGGCACACTGAAATATATATTTGTAAGTCTCATTATCTGGGGTGGGGGGGGGTTGACTCATAGTTTTTGAACATTTGGGGTTGGCCATACTGAAGGCACAATGAATATTGCACCAAAGGGCACAGTTAGAATCATAGAACTGGAAGGGACCTCGAGAGGTCATCTGCACCCAAGGCAGGACTAAGTATTATGCCCGGTTGGGCTGGGGGTGCAGATAGGATGGCGCCTATCCTAAGCTTTATATACGTGATTGGGTAATATCTGTGACTTGTACTACAGTAGTGCCAGCTGAGATGAGGGTACCATTGTGCTAGGGAATCTAAGAGGCTGAACACAAGTGCTCTACAAGCCACATATGAGGTGTGTCCACATTACAAGCAGGGAGTATAAATGCAGCACATAGAGACATACGTGAGTTAGCTTTAATCTAGCTAGCTTGTGCACTGATGCTACACTAACATGGGCTTCAGCAGCATGGATTGCAGCATGGGCTAAGCCCCTCAGTAATTACTCAGGCTTACACAGCCCGTGCTGCCATGGCTTCACTGCTGTTGGTACTGGCACTAGCTCGATTAAAGCTAGTCCTGGGAAGTCGGCACCCCCTGCAGTCACACACCACAACTGCAGTGTGCATATATCCACAGAGAGACAGGTCCTCCCCTGTGAGCTTATAGTCTAAATATACAAAGGGTAGGAAGGGAAACAAACACAAGGAGGGAAGCGGCTTGACCAAGGTCACACATCAGAGCCAGGAATAGGCCCCAGTTGTTCCGATTCCAAGCCCAGTGCACCATCCATTGGGCCACCTCTTATTCTCAGGTGCACCTGCTAAAGTGAGCGAGTTAACACCACTGCTTGGAGCTGGAAATGGAGAGGACAAACCCTTTGCTAGCATCTTGCATACACAGCTTATTCACTGCCAGAGCTGCTGTGGGGATGGCTCGCCTAACCCTGTGCTTTGCTCCAGCCTGTGCTACCATCCCAATAAAAAAAACTAATTCAACCCACCTTTCAAAACTCAAGCTAATAACACCAGAACTGCACACTCAGCTCTCCCCAAATCCTTTAAATCCCTGGGCCTCCGGAGTCCTTGGGACCTGTACTAGTCCTCTGAGCTCCATTCCTAATATTAAAGATAAGCAAAGAAATCGATTCCACCTCCCCCGAGACCTCATCAGACAAATGATGGCTTCGCCCAGGCATTATCCCCTGGGATTATCCAGAATAGACTCCAGTTAACCTGGCATTAGAGAGACTCCTTCCCCCTAATAAAGTGCCTGCTACGTGCCACCACGCTTAATTCCACAGGCCCTGCTCTGAGCTATAAGCTGCTGCTCTTCCCTTTCGTGACCTGTTTGCTGCATAAAGGCCCCGTTCCCACTGTGGCACTGACTAAATCCACCCAGCTCCCCTCAATTACATTAAGCAGTGGCCATTATGTCCATGGAGCTGTATGTGCCCTATTCCTTCCTCTGGTTACAGCTGACTTATGGGTGCAAAGCAATTGTGGAACGGGGGGGTGGGGGGGGCTTTCCCTTAATAAGACAATGCGATGGAGCCTCTTGTTATTTCCTTCCTCCTCTCCCAGATTTTACTTTCCCATTGGCCTTTCATCCCATTCAATGGCTCCTGCTTCATGCATCTCCAGACGGGTATGTGGAACAGCCCGTTTCCTGGTGAAATCTTGGCTGGGTTACTTTGCCCCCAGGGCCTGAAAAAAAAAATCAAGCAGGTAGAGAAGAGGCAGGACTCAGCTGTGATGACTAAAGAGAGGATGCTGTTGGATTCAGACACACCATATGGTTCCTTCTGGCTTTCTAGCTCCCAGCCTGACTCAGGCAGCCCATGCCACCAAGGGCTAATTCTCAGTGCTAGCCCAGCGCCATTCCAGTACAGGAAATGGGGCATGCAGAAGTGGCATGTTTGTGCCTTCCCACATCCTGGAAGTGGCTGGGGGGGTCTCACCACCGCCTGACTCAAGTTAGAGCATCCTCACAGCAGCTGTAGCTTACACTCAACTGACCACCATGATAAGGCACCATTCCAGCAGACAAAAATAGCCAGAGCACAAAGGAGTTGCTGTCCTGTGCCCATTGTCCAGCTATGCCTCTTACATCGGGGACTGTGAGGGACACCACACAGGTGCTATGATTCAAAGGAGACTCCTCCCTGCTGGGGGCATTCCTTAGTGACTGACCCAGCAACTTGCAGGCTGCTGGCACAGCACCCAGGAGCCATAGGTCAGTGGTGAATCGGGTCCAGGTTCTCCATTAGAGCTGGTCTACACAAAGCAGTAATCTACACTGCTGCTCTTCCCCCTGCGGTGTGAACACCCAGACACTCCATCGCGCACAGCCAACCAAGTCCCGCAGGTGGCACCGACTCCGCAAATCCCTGGGAGCTCTCTGACCCCAATTCTGCTCCCAACCAACGTGCTGCACCCGATCGCCGAAGGGGTGCGTGGAGCCCAGCTGGTGTCTCTGCACCGTGCCTTTACACCTTTCGCTGCCTCACGTGGGAGTGTGTTCACGTGGCCGGAGGGCACAGCCTGTACAACCTCCCTAGGGGTGTAGCGCTGGCTGGCACAGGCCCAAGGAGTGCAACCCAAATAAGGCGACTGGGGACTTAGCAGTTGCAGCACACCTGTCTCTTTGTGGGAATGCAAGTTGGCCAGTGCCAAGCAGGGCTGGCCACCAGATGCAGGCGGATCGTGGAAAAGAAGTTATCAGTTAATATCTGAGCTAGCCACAGCTGGAGACGTGTGCAAGAGATCCAGGAAAAAAGGGAATGGGCTTGCTGTGGACATCAGTTGTCCAGGTGCAGCCGTGATCTGAAATATTGTTCATACCAGCCCCAGGAGATGGAGCTGCTCTTCCACCTTGTAACTAAAAGATCTCAGGGAAGCTGCAGATCACTGAAGTGTGGGCTACATTGGAGAGAGGTTGGCTTGGGAGTTAAGGTACACGGCTGCAACTCAGGAGATCTGAGTCCAGTTCCCAGCTCTGCCACAGCTTCCCTGTGACACCTTGGGCAAGTCATTTAATCTCTCCCTTCCCCCCCTCTCTGTAAAATGAGGATAACAATTCTTCCCTTCTCTCACCGTTTGTCTCATCTATTTAAATTATAAAGCTCTTTGGGGCAGGGCCTGCCTTTTACTGTGTGTCCATGCAGCACCAAGCACAATGGGGCCCTGTTGCTGGTTGAAGTCTCTGGGTGCTACTGTAACAAACAATAGCATAAGTAAGAATGACAGAATTTGCCCCTACATAAGTTCTACTTATTCTATATGCCATACCCATCATCATGGCATCTGCGCGGAGCTGCTGTTTACAAATAGCCATGAGTCTTGCTTTCTCTTTAAATCTCTTCAAGGTTTGCCATCTCTCCCTTCCTTTCCCACTGCTTCCCCTCCTGCCCACAGATGGTGGAGGCTGAGAGACAATTACCATAAGGGAAGCAGTTTGGCGCAATAAGCTATTTTATGAAGTTCTGTTTGTTCTCTGCGCACGTTAAAATCCTTCAGTTTCATCGTCCTCCCGAGATTGGATCTATTTCCTTCCTCATTTGGAGAGGCAGCTGTTGAGCTCACGTGTAATGGGCATGGTGATTTCTAACAAGCACTGCAGCCTGGCCTGTGAAGCCCTTTTGCAATTACCTACCTAAAGAAGTGAGCACTGTTTTTTTTAAATTTTCCTCTTAAACAAAATGATCTACTTCTTCCATTTGGTCTCTTTAACCCTGCTGCTGCTGGACTTACACAGGAAACATAAAGTAAGCTGCAAGCATATGAGACCAAGGATGGTTTTGTAATTCAGGAGCTGGACTGGGGCTCAGGAGAGCTGTGTTCTGCTCCCAGATCTGCCATCAGTTCCCTGCACTAGTGTGGCCAGATCAGGTGGAGCCATGTCCCCGCTTCCCCCTGCCAAAAAGAGCTCAGCTGTAGGACTGATGGAAACGCCTCCCTCACAAATTCTTCAATGGATTTTTTTTTTTTTTTTTTTTTTTTTTGGACAAAATGACCAGTTCCAGGGAAAGGGCCTGTTTGCCTGAAAGTTTCTGGTTATTCACTGTAAAACCAAAACAGGACAAGAATGTGCGGGGTGATGTTTTCAGTCAAAAAGATATTGGATTTATTTTATTTTATTTTATTTTTGGTGGGGGGAAAGAGGTGATGAAAAGTTAGAAACTGCTGGTGAAATTTTCTGTGGGGAAAAACCCCATTTCCTGACCAGCTCTGCTCAGTTCCCAGTGTGTGGAACAACTGGAAATCAGGCTTTTGCGGGGGTTCTTATTCCTGGGAGGCTAACGAGCACTTCGCAGAATCAAGCCCACAATTCTGTGCCTCAGTTTCTTGTGCATAAAAATGGGGAGAACAGTCTGTTCTCCCCACCCCCTTTGTCTCTTCTCTATATAGACAACGAGTTCCCCAGGGCAAGGACTGTCTCTTACTGCAGCACCTAGCCAAACAGGTCTCTGATCTTGGCTGAGGCCTCCAGCTACCATTGCAAGGCAAGCAATGCCAGCGGCGTGTGTCCCAGCCCCCTTTTGAAGGGCCTGGGCCCAAATAGGCTCAGCTCTGCCTAGTCACTTCAGCTCAGGTTGCCTCCCAGGAACTCCCTCTGAAAGCCCATTCAACACCCTGAAATCCCCATGTCCATCCCTGGGCTCTCTCCTATGGGCACCAGAATCCTGTGTCAGCCAAAGAAATAGATATGACATATGCTCATTGGGCATCACCCTCAAAGGCCTTTGGGAATTCCATCTCTGAGGTACCTGGCACTAGCCCGTGCCACCATGTTGAGACCTGTGAGTTAGGATTCATGGCTTAGAGCCCCAACTCTATCATTGGCTTGCTGCACAGCTTGGGCCAGTTACTTCCCCTTCTCTAGGCCTCAGTTTCTCCCCTTCTGGAACATTAGTGGTATTTCTCTTTCTGCAAAGCAGTCTGAGGCCTGGGGCTGGAAAAACATCATGCCCAGGCAAAAGGCTATTACTGTGTCTTTAAAATTAAACACAGCACAATGGAAACCAGTTCCTGTGAAGTGAAGCAGCTTGGAATTGTTAATGAGGCAAAAGTATCTGCTCACAGGAACTCTGGAAGTGTCAAGAGAGCCCCGAGGTGATAACTTATTTAATAGAGAATTAAGAACGGGGGGAAAGAGGGCACCTGCCTCAGCATGCTGGCTCTGGGGTGCTTATTAAAGTCTAAATGATAACATCAAGTTAATTAGAAGGGGGCAAAGGTGCCATTCCATCTATTTTAAGAACCTCTGCATGCTGCAAAGGTCGTTGGCTGTCACCGGCATTGCCCTCACTGGTTGAGTCAGGCCAACGCTAAGTGCTCTCCGTGGCGGATGAAATAATCACTGGTTGGATTTTGTTTATTTGATCGAAGGACCTGCCTTCATTTGCAGGAAGAGGAATTGATATTTCCCCTTCTCACCTGCAAGAGCAGCTGCATCCAGGGCAGCCATAACAAAGGGATAGCAGAGACCATAGAAAAGAAGGGGTGTTGGCCCCTGGTACTACAGCGATGGGTGTGATATGGCCACCAAAAGAGACAACAGACTGTTCGGTGTGTCAGGCTTTTCATGGGCACTCAAGAAACCTGGGCACAGGCAAGTCACATGCATCAGATTTTGAAGAACTCAAGGTCCAAATGTCAAAGGCTCAGAACCCACATTTGGAGCTGTGTTTTCAGAGGAGCACAGTTCCCATTTAGGTACCTAAATAAGAGCCAGATTTTTAGAAACATTCAGCACCTGGCAGCTCCCATGGTGACCTTTATGGCCAGATTCTCCATAAAGCCCGGCACCTGATGGGTACACACGTCAAACTTTTTGGAAGGGCTGGCCATCTTTTTCAAGTGCCAAAATGATATGTGATCTCTCCCTGTGGCCTCAGTTCTCCAGCTGTGAAATGGGGCTAATAATGCTTCCTCCCACCCTTTGTCTTGTCTATTTCGATTATAAACTGTTCAGAGCAGGGACTATGTCTTCTAATGTGTCTGTGCAGTATCCAGCACAATGGGGCCCGGATCTCAGTTGTGGTGTATAGGTGCTACTGGAATATAAATGCATAACGATAAGCATTGGGGTGGAAATGCATGCTGTGCTCATAAAGAAGACTAGAAGAGAAGACTTCTGTTCTCTCTGTTTTCCCTGCCTTTTAAGAGTTGTATCCAAACATGAATGGTGAAGGAAGGTTTCTGTTCTTCTAGCTGAGCTGAAGCTGAAACCGGCTGAAAAACACCAGAGCATTTTCCCCTTCCCTTTGAGGATTTCTCTGAACTGCAGGGCCTGGCTCAAGCTGTGACAATTTGAATATGAGAGAAAGAGTGAGAGAAATTATGAGGGAGATTCTCAGTGGACCATCACCAGAGGGAGAGATTTTAAAAGCTGCCTAAACATTAGCCCAAGATGTGGGAGTCTTATCATAGAATCATAGGGTCAGAAGGGACCCCCAAGTGTCATCTAATCTAACCCCCATTTAGTCTTCTTCCAGTTCCCTAGGAGATGAGTCTTGGCCAGGGCTCAGGTGGAAGGGAGAGCTGCTCCACACACCTTGAATTCCTTCCAACAAAAAGGACTGTTCCAGAAAATTTTATGCAAATACAATTATTTTGTCCATCAGATAAGGCGTCTTCAGTGTAGCTGGAGTACCTGTGATTTACAGAAGTGTCAGTTATTCAGAACAATTTCCCACCTCCTTTTTCCTTCCTGCAACAGGTCAACTTCCCATCCCTTCATGTGACATACAGTCCAACCTCATTCTTCCTTGCAACATCACTTCCCTTCTTAATATGCTGGCTGATGTCACTGCCTTTCCTGTAACATCACTTGTCTTCCTGTGACATGGGAGCAGACATCCCTTCCCCTCACATCACATGCTCTTTGTCCGATCAATCTAATGAAATCAGTGCTGCCAATTAAAAGAAAATAATCTAACTGTGATAAGATCCATGCTCTGTAAAACCTTATAACCTTCACATCACCAAAGGAACGGGCTGTGGTTGCACCTACCAATCACCAAAATATACATCAGGAATTTATTGCAAGAGTTTGGCTTAAGACTCAGCATCTTTGCCAGGATGGCTTCACGGTGTTCCATGAATAGCTGAAATACAGCCACTAAAGTGTTCTTCTAAAGGGACTGATAAGCATATGTCCCTTGCCCAGACGCCACCTGACTGCCTCCATATGATCTGATGTCTTTGTCATTGAGATAAAGCAGTGTTGAAGTCCCATGGCAGCATGACATCCACACAGTAAAAAAATCACTTACTTTGTCTCCTGTTGCATCAGGGATGGAGAAGGACAGAGGAGGGGGTATTATATTCCCCCCTTCTTTTAACAAAAGGGAAACTGCAAAGTTTCACAAAGGGGGTTATGATGGTCAGTTTGGCACCAGGCTCATTACACAAGACAAGGGGTCACTGAATGAAATTAAAAGGTGGCACACCCAAAACAGATTTAAAAAACACACTTTTTCCACACAGTGCATTAAACTGTGGAACTCACTGCCACAAGAAGTCACTGAAGCCAAGAACTTAAGAGTCAAAGAGGAATTGGACATTTCTGTGGAAAAGAATATCCAGAGTTATCATGACTGATAACAAAAATGTCAGCGAGGATATTAAAACTCATGCTTCAGGGCTGAAGCCAACTTCTAACAATGAGAGATCACTATGAGACCTCTGTGGGGGCAGATTACCCCACATCTGCTTTGTTTCTTGTATGTGGCTGCTGTCAGAGACAGGACACTGGACTAGATGGGCCAGGGGTCTGACCCTATATTCCAATGCTTCCCTGGCAGCTAGAATGGGTGCCTTCCAACCCTGCTCTTTGTGACATCAGTGGGGCACTCCCTTCCTTCCGTTTATCTCAGCTGCATCAGGCAGTCAGCACTTTGTTCCTCATGCCGACTCCCTGCTTTGACAAAAAGCAGTTTAAGAGGAGAGGCTTAGCAAGTCTTCAGGGGATATTGCCAGGATTTTTCATCCTAAACTTGCTGCCGTCAGCCCCACAACAAATATGTTTCGCCTAGAAGCTACAATGCATTCAGCAGCACAGTAGGTGTGAGCTACCTGAGTGGAACCGGCACATTCATCAGTACAGCAGATACAGTCTTATCTTGGATATAAATATTTAGCAGCGCCTGTACAACCTGCGTGGCTGGAACTGACTCAGAGAAGGTATAATTACACCTACACGCATTGGGGGCGTTCAGATGCACAAGAGACACACTCAACCTGGCTGAATGGGGAATGCTTGGCAGCACTGCTGGTGGATAGTATCTAGTGGTACCTGGAATAGCCAGCAGCACAGAGGGGGTGCATGACTTCGATACCCTAGAAGGTTTGACATCACAGAGGTGTCTCCCAACTGGAGCATTCAGACAGCACAGTGGGTACAAGCCACTTGGTGTTGGAACTATTAATATTAGAAACTATTAACATGGGAGGCCAGACACTAATGTAACCATAAATTCCTTTAAGTCCAAAGGCTTGTTATACAACAGCTCTAAACACACCTAACGGCTTAAAATAAGCAGTCACTGCACCCAGTACAGGGATACAGTGTTCCTAAGCGTGTGATCAGTATACTTACAAATAGGCCAGACCTGGGGAAAAACCGGTCACCCTGGTGTGCGGCAGTATGATCAGATAGGGTTTGATGAAGCACCCTCAAATTCATAACTCATTATGGCCTTTAACAAATGAATGATGTCATTGCTAATTACTGACTTCAGCTGCAAACCAGTTTAAGACAATTCACCCCTAGTTTCCATCTTAATCCAGATAAAAACCACAGCCTCCTTCCTTCACAAGGCCTTTCCTCCCCTCCTTGTTGCTGTCCAACAGGGTTTCCATTGTGCTTGGGTTCACATAGGCTTTACTTTTAAGAGAACGTTGGTAGGTGGGGTGGGAAGGTCCACGTTGGCTCCTTTTGTCTTACTTAAAAAGACCTGAAGACACCTCAGAGACCTTCTTTTTCAAAACTTCCCCTTATCTCAATTATGTGAGCCAGGCATCCTCCCTACTCCATCCCTTCTGGCTTGATCACTCATTATTTTCAAGGCCTTCCTTCACTTGCTAATCAGGGTCTTTATTTACAACACATAGCACCAAACTTAAGCTAATCAATTCTTTAATGCCATATTTCTCCTGCACTCGGGCACATGGAATGTTTGCAGCAGCCAGTCAGTCAAGGCTAAAAACCCAGGGACATTGGCTTCCTTGGCCTCGTGTCTTTCTTTTGGAACAATGAAGATTTTAGCATCTTGCCTGGTGCTTTGAAAGGACAGGGTGGTATCTAATGTTATGAGAGTTGCAGGGATATCTGAAGGGGGCACATCCTTTTTTGTTCAGAAAGCTGCATAAAACCATTGACATTCATCTGGAAGGACAAAAGGGAAGGGGAAAGCCTCACAATGGCTCAGTCGGGCAGCCCCTTGTGAGAGGAGCTTGCGTTGAACAGCTGTATGGATGGTCCATAACGTCACCACCAGTTTACTTCCTCGGCTTCCCTTCCACACTAGCTGCAAGTACTGCCTTTGATGTGCTACACAAAAACCCCAGCACATTGTGCCTTTGAGTTACAAGCACGTTCCAACATGGCACCTACCAACCCCTGCCGGGAAGCTACTACCATGCTGCCAGAGTAATTGAAATAGTGCAGCTCAGAGAGTTGCTAACGGGGGGCCGTGGGAGTCGCTATGTTGAGGAGGAACCTGCCAAATACAGGAGATGTGTTTGCCAGATCTCAGGGGCTGCACGCTGAGCTGGGCTCTAACACAGGAAGGGCAGCGCCACTCAGACAATTAGCACCCTGGCTTGATATCTTTGTTCAGCAACCTGAGGCCGTGCTCTCTGTTTAGAAAAAAACTCGGTGAGTCTGCAATCTCCTGAACTACTTTGAAGTGAGAAATACAGCCCTGTGGGAACAAGCCTCTCTCTGCAGCAATGCTGTCTCAGGAGAAAACAAACCCAAGATCACTTTATCCCTGGGTGCATGAGAAAGGAGAGGAGCCGAGTACTGCAGTGTCCATTGACCTCACTGAAAATCAAGGGTGTTCATCGCCTGTTGGAAGTGGGGTCAGAGTTCCCAGGAACGCTGCCTCAGCCCAAGTGATTGCAATCTCTTGGGGCAGGAACCATCCCTTCGCTCTGAGGTTATACAGCACCTGGTTCATGACTGGGGCTCCTAGGATCTACCACCGTCTATAAAATAAGATTCCAGGATGTCTCTCGGAAGCCTAGACAAGCTGTTGAATCAGCGTGAGGCATAATTGGGAGCTTTTTATTGTTTAAAATATGACTAGGCTCAATCATCACTGGGCCCCAGAAGAACTAGATGGAACAGAGACTAGAGGTTCTGGGGTGGTTGGAACGTGACCGCTGAGCAGACAAAGTGGGGTCCGGAGAAGTCATGATTTGTGCCTTTTGTACTTCTTCATGTTGGATGGAGAAGGCCACAAAAAGTCAGGGATGGGTCTGGGTTTTTTCTATTAGAAAACAAGACTCTATGGAGGACCAAATTCGATAGGGTTATAACATCAGAGAAGCCATGCAAGTGAAATTCAATTAACCGAGCGAGGGAGTGATTTTTGACTCCGGGTCCTTTAAACCTTGCGTTTCCTGGTAATTATCTCTTTAACGCTAATGCCTGAGAGACTCATAGGAGAAAGATATCCTTGTTAAAGATGTGGATAGGGGTTGAGAGAGCTCTCAGTCCATATTTCCATGTTTTCAGCTAAGACCCCCTGCAAAAGATAGCATAGGAGAGTGCTCTCGCTGCTGGCATGCTCCCTTGTGGCGGGGCGTTGGTGTGGTAGGCTTTTCTCCATCTGGCTCCCTCTGCTGACAACCTCTCCTGACCTGCAATGGTCTCTCTTCCCGTAACTCAGCCCTCTGGCAGAGTCACGATTCAGTCCCACCCCAAGGCTCACAACTAAAAGTCCAAATGTTCCTTTTAAAATGGGCTTCAGCCCTGATTCTGGGCCCCACGGTCATCACACCCTCCTCTCAGGGCTCTGAGTCATCTTTTCCCCCCTCCCAGGGCCCCACACCACCAGCTAATAGGGAAACCCAGCCCCCAGCCCCTCCACTGGGCTCCAATCCAAGGACCCCAAGACAGGCAGCCAAGGTTCATGCCACTAGACGTCTTCCTACCAGGCTTTTCTCAAGCCCTCTCCACCACAACCGCTCTAGGTTCACCCAACTGTCAGCACTGGGACTCACAGAGTCATCCCCTGGAATCTCCCAATAAAATCACAAACCAATAAGTGTATTTAAACCGACTGCCACCCTCCTTGCACTTGACCTTGCATCCTTCTCTAGCTTCCCTCCTCTATTCCCCAGTTAAAAACCTCCTGGGATTCTCCCTAGCAGATCCGCTCCTGCTCTCTTTTCAGGAAAAAATCACCAGAGCCTGCTCCACCCTAGCATCATTTCAGAAAAATTTGCGTGTTGGGGGGGGGCACAGGGGCAGGGCACAGATCAAAGTTGCATTAGCATAGAGAATATTATATGTGATTATATTGTATCTTACAAGGTCAGGTGGGGGACACCCAAAATATGGAAGACATAATGGAGTAGATAGCCCTATGAAAAGTCTGGGTTGGGCAACTGCCCCCCTTGTTCCATCGTAAATGACACCACTACACCCTGGCTGCTTGCCAGCCTTCTCTACTCCGGCAAGGACCCCGTGACTAGCTAGCTCTCCGTCTGTCTCCCAGTGTTTCTCCTTGACCCACTCTAATCCCCAACAGTGCTTGCAAGGTTCCTCTCTCTTTCCCTCCAACCCCATTTCTGGGCCACTCTTTCTCTCAGCCCCTTCCCAGCTGGGCTTCATCTTCAATTAAGCAGCTGTGTGTTAGTTGGCCTCTCAGGCTCACTTTAACCCTTTCATCACCTGGATAGGGAATACACCCCACCACAGATCGAGATTACCATACTGGCTCAGACCAAGAAGGTGCAAGCAGCTCTGCAGTAGGCAGATATGGCATATGGGGGGGAGGAATAGCTCAGTGGTTTGAGCATTGGCCTGCTAAACCCAGGGTTGTGAGCTCAGTCCTTGAGGGGGCCATTTAGGGATCTGGGGCAAAAACTGGAGATTGGTCCTGCTTTGAGCAGGGGGTTGGACTAGATGACCTCCTGAGGTCCCTTCCAACTCTGATATTCTATGAACCTGCCTCTAAGAGAAGTTTCTTCCTGACCCTCACCTCCATTAGGGGTGACACGTTTCAGAGGGGTAGCCATGTTAGTCTGTATCAGCAAAAACAACGAGGAGTCTTTGTGGCACCTTAGAGATTAATAAATTCATGTCCGGAAGCAGCAGGGTTGATATTCCCTTCCAAAATTTGGATATTATTTTGAACAAGGTTTGACATTCCTGATATTTCTAGGGTTAAAAAAAAAACAAGCAGGGAAAAAATGCAGACCCCCCCTCCCTTCCCCCCAAAAAGAAGACCCAATCCAAGTTGTTTTTCCTTTTGAAAATCAGCTTTAGGGGCAAAATCCTTCAGTCCTTTCTGAGGCTGATTTCTTTGGCATTTAGCCAGCATAAGGCACACAAACTTTGGCCCTAAATACCCCACATGCCAGGCATCCAATTACTCCCTCTGCCCCGTCCTCTGGAGTCCCAGATAGCTGTTGATGTTTTTCAGCACCAAACTGCTTTGCACATCTGGCTTTCTGTTTACAGTGCCTGTCATTCCCTTAGCTGTTATAGGAGTGAATATATTAAAGAGCAGTCTGGGTTTGCAAAGTGACTCCTGCAAGAGACGTGACATATTTATCTTCCCCTTGGCAACTTCCACATCAAATCTGTTTAGTTTTACAAATTTCAACGGGGACATTTATTTCTCCCCTCTAAATTTGCTGGCTCCAACTCACTCCTGGAAAACTGAGCTGTGCTCTTCTTGCTGTGCTCTCTGCATCATCCCTGATCATGAAGATGAGGGTGGGGGAAGAGAATCAGAATTTAGCAGGTAACTGGGTTAATGCAACTGAATCCTGCTTCCTCTGCTGGGCTGAGAGTAGTAGCTACTGGTTTTGTCAGTAAAGGAAGCATATGTGACACATACGGCTCAAACGGTGAGAGGGTGTAGTCCAAAGAGTTGGGCACTGGTCGGAGAGTCAGAAATAAAGATCTGTTTCTGGCTCCGCCACTGGCTTGTTGCGTGACCTTGGGTGAGTCATTTTAAAAACCCCCCTCCCACCACTTTGTTTTGTTTATTTAGACTGTAAGTGCTTTGGGGGCAGGCAGTGCTTTCTCTTACTATAGGGGTGCATCTATGCTGCAGCTGGAGGTGTAATTCCTAGTTTGGGTAGATGCACACGCTTTAGCTCCGCTCAGGTTAGCATGCTAACAATAGCAACCTGGCAGTGGCTGCTCAGGCCATCTACTGGAGTATGTACCTAGGATTCCAGATGGGCTTTTACTCTGGCAGCTTGCTTGAGCTGCCATCTGTGCCAACGTGGCCAGGCAGCTGAGTTGGCATGTCGCCATGTACCCGAGCTGGGAATTACACCTCCCCGCTGTAGTGCAGGGATACCATGTGTATGTGCACCTCCCAGCACAGGGGAGCCCTGATCTGTAACATTGGTACTGGCACCCAAGAAATGAACAGTTTCACTTTTTGTTTCTCGGAGGAGGGGCCGTGCAGTGCTTGATGGTTACTGTTCACAAGAGGATCCTGCCACCTGGCTTCATTCCATGCAGAGCATCAAACCCAGCATTCGGTGCTGAGGAACTGATGCTGAGCAGCTGCAATGTCCCTTGAAGTCAACTTGCAATGCAGGTGCTCAAGGCATTGTAAGGGGTGAAATTCACCCTGTGCGGAGTGCCAGTGCAAAGCCCAGACATCAGCGAAGTCCCACTTCGTAGCGTGATGCTGGTCCTATACCACAGAATGAATTTCACCCTCCCACTCCTGCAATGGGAGCTCTGAGCACAGAGCTGAGAGCAGCCATTTGCTCCTTGTCACAGAGTCCTAGGGTTTAAGGCCAGACGGGACCACCGGATCACCTACTCTGACTGTCTATCAAGCCACTAAACACCATCGCTACACCAAGCCCAACAGCCAGAATTAGACGAAGTATTACAGTCCTCAAAAGAATAAACTGTAGTGTGCCACATGCAGAGAACTAGAGGGACCAAGGTGCATGCCTCTGCAATGGCGGGGAATTGCTTTAGTGAGCTATACCCAGATGATCCCTGCAGGCGAACGCCAGCCCACACGGCAGAGCAAGACAAAAAAACTCCAAGGTCACCGACAAGCTGACCTGGGGTGAAATTCCTTCCTGACCCTGAATCTGGTGATCAGTTGGACTCTGAGCCTGTGAGCTAGAATCAGCCAGCAAAGCACCTGAGAAAGAGAATCTCAGTACCACCTCAGAGCACCAGTCCACCCCATCCATCCAGTGTCCAGTCCCATCTATGTGTACAAGAGATCCCCTGTCTTAACGGCAACTTTGCTTACGAGAAAGCTTGATCAGTTGAGCCTCCATTGGCCCATAAGGAGTTATGGAAAGCAGGAGTGCAGCCCAAATTGGTCTCAGAGGATGTACAACATGGTGATGAAAAGAGGACTGTGGAATTGTGATTGTGCAGGACTCCAATTCCTGCAGGAGGCTGAGGACTTGTGGCTAAACAACAGGGCATCTGGTGTTCAGTGCAGGCTCTGAGAGGGCTTATCTCACCGCTCTTCACAAAACCCCTCCCCTGGCAAATTTCAAGTAGCCTTGGGGACAACCTTGGGGATTCTCCTCTTTGAGGGCCTTTGTCGAATGTGTCCGTGCCGAGGGTGGGGGCTTGCATGTGTGTGGCAGGATTCAGGGAAGATTTCTGTGATTTTCTGCCCTACTCCATTGAATCACACAGTTCTGTGTTTCATAAGGAAGGAGCTGTTTCCCCTCCGGTGAAGGGGGCCCACTTCTGCAGAGTAAAGAGCACACATGGCCATAGCAGAGCTCTTCCTCCCATCATGCAACTCTCTCATTCTGCAGGGAGCCTTCTCTCTCAGAGCTGTAAGGTAGCAGGGGGGGCCCAAAGCAGAAGGAGGTTCAGTCTCGCCTCACCCTGCAAACTCCAAGGGAATCTGATAAACAGGACACAGATCTGGCTTTGCAAAAAAACCTCAGATCTGATCAACTGTGTTATGCAAGCCCCAAACCATGCTTCATTCTGCCGAATCTGTATCACACAGCTCCACCGAGTCAAGCCCAGCGGTTGAAGAGAGCAGGCACTGAGCTCTCTCCCTCAGACAGGCACTGCTGAGGGTAATGTTAATGCCATTAGTAAAAGGTGTCATTTCCAGAGCACGCTAGGGATCCTTCATGTACAGCAAATAAGTAGGCAGGTGTGCGAGTAGCTCATCATCCCCAGTGGGAAACACCTGAAGCTACTCACACAGGTATTGAGAAGCATCTCTAAACAGTAAACACAAGGAGATGCAGGGAGAGGAGCTTGACGTATATACAAACCAACTGTGCAGGAGTAGTTCTACGGGGGAGGTCCACAAAGAAAGCCCAGACCCCTCCAAACAACGAATCCTGATGGGGAACCTCGAGGAGTGGGGTGGGATTCCAGAGTGGATGGGCCAGTATAGCTGAAGGTTATAGGAAAGGATGGGGCAGCATTTAGGTGACAGGACTCAGGAGACCTGGATTCACTTCCCTGCTCTGTCACAGACAACCTGACGAAGTCACTAGGGGCCAGATTTTTAAAGGTGTTTAGGTGCCTATGGATGCAGCTAGCACCTACTCAGTGGGAGTTGGGCACTTTTGAAAATCCCATGATGCGCCTAGCTGCTTCATTCAAGGCCTAGATCTCTTTAAAAATCTGGCCCTAGGTATCTAACAGCCTTAGGAGCCCATGTCTCATTTGCAGAAGGGACTCGGGCACTTTGGAGCCTAACCACATTGAAAGCCAATAGAACTAAGGCTCTCGGTACCTCAGTCAGGTTTGAACATGAGACATAGACTCCTGAGTCACTTAGATGTGTTTGACAATCTCCCCCTTAGCCTCTCTGGGCTTCAGTTCCCCAGGGACAACAGCAGTGCCCGGCCTTATAGGGGTGTGGTGAGAATAAATGCATAGACTCTGTGAGGTGCACAGACACTGTGGTAATGGGGCCATATAAGTACCTAAAATAGAGAGATTACCTGATCTCACATGGAACGTAAGATACCCGACTACCCAGTGTGGACAAATGCCTTCTCCCAGCCCAGTCATCCCTCTGCTTCCAGTTTCCATGGACTGGGTCAAAAATGACCGTTTAGAAGCCACACACTTTGACTGCTGCTGCACTTGGCGGGGGCACTGTCCACAGCCAGCACGAGGACATCAACAGAGCAGCAGGGGCCAGGCGCTTTGAACTAAACAGGACGCCATTTGCTTCCTATGATGTTTATTTTAGCCATTGGTTAAACTTATTGGTCGCTCTCCTGTTCCCAAAGCCCCATCAGCGGCTGGGAGAATTAAGGTTTTGTTTTTGTTCTTGGTTTTATTTTATTTTTTCCATTATAGACATTATTAAAAAAAATAAATTTTACAATAATACATTTTGTTGTTGTTGTTGGTTGATCATTTTAAAAAAAGGAAAGAAAGAAATTACAAAAAAAAGCCACACAGTATATGGATATGGTTATGTATATACATACATATATGTTGATATAGGTGGTCTCTATATACATACACTATATATGTATATATAAAACAAAAGAAAACGGAAAGAGAATAACATACAGAGGCCCCCATCCATGGATGGCCTCTCCCGTCCAACCCAAACCCAACAGGATAAAGGAAAAGATCCCCATCGAAAGAGCAATTTGGAAACATCGAGACAACCTTTTAATGGTGGAGGCTTTTGTCTTTGATTTTAAAATTTTCACCAATCCCAGGAAAGGAAAAGATTTAAAGAGACACCCACCCCACCTTGGAACTGGCAAAAGAATCCCCTGGGTTCCAAGCAGCCTGCATCCTGATCCAGTGTTTGCCCATCCAGTCAGGGATGCAGCCTCAAAGGGGAGATTGGGGTCCGCATGTGAAACGTTCATTGTTCCCCCACACACACACCTTCCCCACAGTGGTTTGAGTGGGGGACGTAAAACACTAGCATGTGGATTTCCCAGGATACAGAATACCAGACTTCATCTGGGGTGGGAATTAAACATATAGAATTCTCAAGCAGCAAAGAGAAACTGAACATGGGAAGGAAAAAAAGTCTCTGTCCTTCGCTCCATCCTCCCACCAGCCTCCTGCAAACAGCTATAGTGATCCTGGCACTGCCAGAGTCCATCCAGGAAGTGGCAGGTCATTCTCTGTCCCTTGGCCTTCACCAAAGCTTCAGTAGGTCACTGCCTGTTCCCCCTAGTTCTGTTCACAGCTTTGGATCCATTGTTTGTGTGTGCACACGTGTAAGTTTGTTGTGAGTCTCAGGCTCTTGCTTCAGAAAGGAAAAAAAACATAAGTACCTATAAAAGAAAATGATCAAAGTTCATCCGCTGGGATGCATGTCCACGCAGAGGTCGGTGCTCCCAGGGCCGGCGTTAACTCTATTCTTGCACATTAAGTGTCTGACACAAGGATTCTCTTTTATTTAATTTCTCAAAAGCAGAAACCCTGGGAGAAAACAAGTTGAGAGAGAGAGAATTCTTGCAAGAGTTTTTGGGTGTGTGTGCGCGCGAGTGTGGGTTTCGTTGGCATTTCCTTCACAATGCGGTTCCTCTCTCCTTTATAACGCCAGTTTCACAAGAAGGAATGGGAGACCAGAGAGGATACCTCTGGCTGAATGTCGGCTGCCAGATGCCTTCTGGTCCACAAAAGTCTTCTGGTCTGGCATAATGTCTGTGGTCAGCAGTGTCTGTGAGCAGAGGAATGGAAAACAGGAGTTTAGTACAGTGGCAGAGCTCTGTGTTTGCATAAGGGAAAGCATCTGATCTTATCTTGGAATAATGTATCTGCTGTAATAAACACTGTTTCTACCTGCTCATAGATTTTAAGACCAGGAGGGACCAATACATCTTCTAGTTTGACTCCTGCATAACTCAGGCCAGAGAATAACAGCCAGTTATCTCTGTACTGTGCCCAGTAACTTGTGTCTGTCTACAGCATATCTTCCAGCAAGGGATCCAATATTGACTTGAAGACATCAAGAGATGGATAATCTACCTCTTCCCTTGGTAGCTTGTTTCAGTGGCTTTTTCCCTCAGCGTTGAAAAATCGTGCTACCAACTGTAGCCAGATCTGGTTGGCTACTAGGGTAGGGTGGGGATCTTTGGGAAATAGCTTTTAATTTCCTTCTGAATTTGGGAGGGGATTTAAAGAAATCAAAGAGCTTGCATTTTTCTCAGATATCGGAATTTTTTTTCCACATTTTTGATTATTTTCAAAACTGAATTTTTCATTTCAAAATCTTGATTTTTTTTCAAAATTTTTAGGGGTTTTTCCCTCAAAATTTTTTGAAAATGTCAACCCTGCTCTGTCATTTGTTAAAAAAACAGGTGAATTTTTTGTGTGTGAAAATTTCATCCAAAATCTCCCCTTTTTTGGTATTTAAAAATGTCGTCAACATTTCAGGAGCTGAAGAAAAAAAACATCGTGTCAACCAGCTCCTCACAAAGCTGCCGGGTCACAGCTGTGCCAAGCCAACTCTGCTACAGCAGATGTAAACAGAACACTTTGAGTCTCAGTCGTTATGGTGCCAGTATGGACGCATCTAGCTGAACAGTAATGCTATGCCTCCCACTGCTATCCTACGGTGCACCAGTGGCCTTGTGAAATCTCCCAGAATGCACTGCATATAGAAGCTGAGCTGAGTACTGTGGGAGAGATACCCAGAGGGCATTGCAACTGAATTGCTTTAGTGCGGATGAGAAGCAAACCTTCAAGGGGTCCTTAAACCGATTCAGCCTGGCTAATGTGGACACACTAAACGGTTTGTGCTTAATCCAGCTGAATAGAAATGGTTCCGTTCTCTCGTGGAGACAAGGCCTAAGATGCTAAGCACTCTCTGGCAAGATGATTGGCCCCTTCAACTTCCCATTGCTTCGTTGCCTGGATAACACCTAGATTCCAAGGTGATAGGGGCTATGGATAGGTCTACACAGCAATTAAGCACCAGTGGCTGGCCTGGGTCAGCTGACTCGGGCTCGCAGGCTGTAAAATTGCAGCGTAGACACTCAGGCTCAGGCTGGAGCCCTATAGGAACACTTAAGATTGAACACATAGAACATTGCAGAATCGGGCCGTAATTAGGGTTCGCACATATTCTAGAGCCAGCAAAACACAACAGGGGTGAGTAGGTGTTAGGGATACACACATGCAGTACCACTGAGATGTGGAAACGGAGTAGGAACAGGCTCATGGGATTTTAAAAGCCTGGCTTTTTTCTTTAATTCCTTAAAGAGTAGCCCTGTAGATACAGCAGTTGAAGACCAGCTCAGCTTAGAGAAACCTTACAGTCCCAGTAGATATGCTGAGCCTCATTTGTAACTGAATCTGGCTCCATCTCTTGCCTCTATTGGCATGTATGCATGGCACAAAGCACCCCTATGCTCACACTTCCATGCTCTCCAGCCTGCCCCTTTCTCTCTTCCCAGGAGATGCCCCTGACACATACCTCCGAGAAGCAGAGACTGTGCTCTTTGGATTTGTTTAGCTTCGGTCCATGTTCCTGTGGAGGAGAGAGAACAAGCCAGGAGGTCTTGCCAAAGGTCTTAGGGTTTCATGCAACCTGAAATCAGACCTGGTAGCCAACTATCATTACCCCCATTTTATAGATGGGCAAACAGAGGCAGAAAGAGCTAAAGTGACTTGCCCAGGATCACACATGAAGTTTGTGGCAGAGGGGAACAGAGCGCAGGAGCCCTAACTCCCAGCCACCTTCTCTAGCCACTATATTACATTCCTTCACGGAGCTGGGAACAGAACCCAGGAGTCCTGACTCCCAGGCACTTGCTTTAAGTAATAGGCCATCCATGCTGCATCGTGGACAGACTGTGCTTGGTCAGAGATTAACACCTGTAACGGCCATGGAACATCACTGGTCACTCCTCACAGTCTGCGACAGACTAAAGGGGGTGCAAGGAAGCATCTTTGTTGGGCAATTCCAGACCAGGCTTCCTCCTTCCTGTCACTTCTCTTTAATCTCCAAAAAAAGCAGTAAGATCTACCTCTGGTGTTACGTTGCGGATGAGACAAATCATTCCCTTTAGCTGGTAAGAAAGGAATGTGCTGGCTGTTCCGTGCCCTTGGTTCTAAAGGCCTGACTCATTCCACCAGCCCCGCTCAAACATACTGTCCCTCCGGAGCACACTAAGCCCAATTTCATGGGAGCTGAACTTTTGTCATTATCCACTGTCCTTGCAGAGCCGGCCTGCAAGGGCATCCCAAACTGTTTTTATTCTGATCACAGGCCTGCAATTACCAGGCTTCCACATTTGCATGGGGCATTTGAAGGCAGTTCAGAGTGTGTGTCTGGTGTTGAAACATTAAGTCTCTCGGTGTGCTCTGCGTATGCTGTGGCTGCCATAAAAGCTTTGAGAAGGAGAGAAGAAAGAAAATTCTCATCCCTCACTCCCTGGGCTGCTTAGCCTCTCTGGTGGACTCCTGCCTAGATCTGGGCAGATAGTGCAAACAAAATAAATCTGCAAATATCCATTCAACTTCTGCAAACTCCGATTGACCACATTCACATCTCTCATATTCCTTGCCTGAAAGTCTTCCAGCAGATGAATCCAGATATCATTATTATTTTTTATATGGCAATACTGCTCGCAGGCCCCACCCAGGTTGGTGGCCCCACTGCGTTCAGTGCCATACAAACATATAGCAAGAGACAGTCCCTGCTCTGAGGAACTCACGGCACAAACACTCACAATGTAAAATTTCACACGCAGGGTATGTCCACACTGCAATTAAAAACCTGCGCCTGGCCTGTGCCAGCTGACAGGTTTGCAAGACTCAGGTTACGGGTCTGTTTAATTGCAGTGTAGATGTCCAGGCTCGGGATGGAGCTCGGGCTCTAGGACCCTGCAAGGTGGGAGGGTCACAGAGCTCAGCTGCAGCCCACGCTGAATCATCTACACCTCAATTAAACAGACCCGCACACCAAGCCCTGCAAGCCCGAGTCAGCTGGCACAGGCCAGCCGTGGGTCTGATTGCAGTGTAGACATAACCTTTGAGAGGAAATTCTGAATCTGCATCAGGATGGGCTTGTTATCTAAGGCCCTGTCTTCCCAGCAGTGTTATCTTGAGGTATAACTCAAGTGTTTCCCCTAAACCAATTTCCTTCCACACACACGCATCTCTAGCTTAAGATAAGTAGTGCTTTCAAATGAGGCTAGCTGGCTTGTTGGGTGGGGGCTGGAGGTCAAGCACTGCAGATGCTGGAGCTAGTCATGCAGTGGGGATACAGCTACTCTGTGCAACTCGAGCGTTGTTTGCTGTGTGGCCACTCGCACGCGAGAGGCGTTAACTCAAGTGTCAATAACTCAAGCTAACCCTGCAGTGAAGACAAACCTGGAAAGCTTGCCTTCACTGGAACGCCAGGTTGTGTTAGAACACATCCTTGACGAGTTATGTTAACTGACATGCTGTCAAACACGACTTTGCTGGGACTGTTGCTTTGAGCATTGTGTTGTAGGCAAACCCTTCTGGATCTATATATAGGCTCAACCCCTGGCATGGTATTAAACACGGAGGCCCCTGTGGACCCTGACACAAGATGTGATTTTTAACATTGTGTTGGTTAAAGGGACTCCTGATGGCTGTGTTCTAACATCACCTACATTTCTAGGGAAGACAAGCCACACATCAGAATCCAGCCAGGGAGCAGAAGCAGTTCAATGTAGCTTAGGCAGCAAATGGCGCTTGTTGTGTGCTGCAGCGGAGGGATTGTGGGGATGGGGAAACAGCCCTGAGAAGAGTTCAGATTCTGTATCAGGTGGGTTGCCCCTACAGACAATTTTGTGACTTGTCTCCCACCAGTAACAGCCATATGGGCCAGCACAAGCATAGACAAGGGCAAGCCGGGGTTTGCATGAACTGAGCTAGCTGGAGGTGATTCCACTTACAAGTTTCCATGGCTTCTGAGGGCTGAGCTAAAAACTGGAGCATAAGTGCCAAGGGGCCACAGCCGCTGCTTGTGCTGCATTTGGGTTTGGCAGCGGGGCAGCTACTCCAACTTCGGGCCATCAGGGCTACTCCGGAGCGTACATGAGCCTAAATATCCTTCCAGTTTGTGTCAGTCTGAAACGGGCTGTGGGTTTTGCCCCATTCCAACCACTGGTTCTAAGCCAGCGGACTGGCCACTCATACCCAAGCCATGCTCTCCCATGAAACCCTTGTGAGAGAGAGCTGAGAAAGGTAAGCTGAGGGAGGGGAATAAGCCTCTGAAAGGAGCAGGTACAGTTCAAGAACAAAAGCACTAACAAGAGGCTCTCCCAGTCTCGCTGCAATAGGGCTTTTAGTGCTGGAGATGGCCATAAAAGCACTGAAGTCTCTCTCTGTGAAGTGAGATGGGGTCATTAGACTTATCTCTTCCTTTCATCCTTTTGCGGTTCCAACAGTTAAAGGGGAAATGGGCAGACTCAGGAAAGTGGGATTTACACTGTCTGAGTGAGTTGCTGGGGCACGGGATTTTCATTCACACTTCAGAGCCCACAGTGCGCCCAGGGAGGCCACCGATGCACAATGGTCAAGTGCACGCACACACACAAATACACATGTGGACACACACATGGGGCTATTGCTGCTCTTCCAAGAAAAACATTTACGGAAGTTCAAAAAATACAAGCTAACTTTTTCTTTTCATTTTCTTGCCCAACGTCAGATAGTGAGTCAGAAGCAGACCGAGACATGAATCCCAGGAGCGTTTTCTAGTCCCCTGGCTCTCACCGACAGAGCACACCCTTAATTCTTGACAAAGGAGTACAAACTGAAAAGCTAAGTGCATAGTTCTCTTCTCAGCGGCCCTGGTGTAAATGTGAGTAACCCCACTAAGGTCAATGTTGGTGTCACTGCACTGGGCTTAGTTCTTCTCTCACTTGCATTAGTGTAAATCTGCAGTAGCTCTGGTGAGGTCAATGGAGTCACACCAGTGCACATGATAGGAGACCGGGCCGGCTCCAGGCCCCAGCGTTCCAAGCAGGTGCGTGGGGCGGCGGTTAGAAAGGAACGGCAGTGTTTCCGCCGCCGCAGCAATTCGGCGGCAGCTTCTCCCTTTTGCTGTCCACGGCAGTTTTTTTCACTGCTTGGGGGGGCAAAAACTAGCTGGCCCTGATAGGAGAATTAGGCCTAATGACGTTAATGGAGATACTCCTGATTTACCCTATTCCTGATGTACCCAGTGGATCAGTGCTCACTCGGGGTCAGATTCTGATCTCACCCAAGTGTACATCAGGAGCAACTCCGCTGACTTTCATGGAGTTATTCCTGATTTACAAAGGAGCGACTGAGCCTGATTTTGGAGTAAATCCAGTGTCACACCACTGAGGTCAGTGGAGTAACACAGGCCAAGTCCTCTGTTGGTATATTTGCGGCAGCTTGGCTAAAGCCAATGGAGCTGTACCTGTTTTCACAAGTAGAGAACACAACCCTCCTCACCGTATAGAGGATCAGAATCAGGCCCTGTGTGTTACTCAGGTATCACTCCTATTAGGGTTGTGCTAATAATGGGTGTTTTGGTTCTCTGGCAATTCTGAAAAAATCAGGGAAAAATTGTTCCAGGGCAAACCGAAAATGATTTTTTTTTAAAAAAATGTCAGCATGTCGAAAAACAAAAAGAAATAAATAAATGTCAGGTCGAATGAAATGTTTTGTCTTGACAAAATCACAATGTTTGGGGTTCTGGACCATTTAAAAATATCTGGAGGGTTTTTCCAATAAAATTACAGGACATTTCAAAGCACAAAGTTGTTCTTAACCCCCCCCCAAAAAATCGAAACATTTTGTTTCATAAAATGTCAAAATGAAACGTTTGATTTTTTCCGATTTTGTAAGGTGTTTTTCAACCAAAACTTGGTTGGATCTGACTCCAATTCCCAACCAAATCTGCATTCCTCACTGAACAAGAGTTACGGCGAAAACATTTTACCTAGCTCTCTTCCCATTGAGTTCTCCCTGAGTAGCAACTGAGCTCAGGGTCTGACCTAGTAGAGTTCACTGGGTTTACTACAAGCAAACCTAGTCCACTAGTAATTGACTCCAGCAATATACCGCCACAGCACCACCACCAGCCCTTCCGTCATCAGGTGGCAAATGGAGCAGAAGATGCAGTAACGCTGATAACAGCGTTGTTTTTCCCTTTCTTCCCACTTAGAAGGAGAACAATTCTGCCAAGCGTGTCTCACAATGAAAACTGAGCCGAGTGCCCACCAAGGCAGCGGCGGGGCCCTGATGTGCCGCAATTCTAGCATGAAATTGAGCTGCTGATTGTCTCACGGAGTGGTAACTAGAAAACATAAGATGTAATTACTCAAGCATGCCGGATCTAATTAGAGGCTGCCCAAGGGTGACATTGCTGCCTTCACATGTGCTCGACAGCCTGAAGGAGAAGAAGAGACTTATTTGTTTCTGCAGAGGTGGATGGAGAATCATCCTCCGGTTGGGACTGTGAGTAGGAGATGCCCGTCTAGCTAGCTAGCTCTTTGGGGCAGGGACTGTGTCTTTCTATGTGTTTGTACACTTCCTAGAGCAGATCAGGGCCTCTGGGCATTACCATCTGATAAACATTAAAAGACAGGGGGGTCTGCAGAGCGATTCCATTATCTCTCTGTACATCACCCCAATAAGTGTGGTAGCTTGATGCTTCCCCTGCCTTCAGCAATGCAGCTTCAGGTGCAGGGATGAGGGGAGCAGTAATTTCCATATGGGTCTGAGGCTTCATCTAGACTAGGATTGAAGGTTATTGGACTGAGTTAGCTATCTCGATTCCAACACCTTCTAAAACTCTAGACCAGATGAGGTAAATTGTACTAAAGCACGTGCTAAACTAGCTGAGTTAAAGCCTTGCTATAGTGCAACTTGCCTTGTCTTCACTAGAGTTTTAGAAAGCATTGTATCGAGCTAGCTAACAACACATCTTTCAGTCCTAGGTATAGCTATACTGCAATCATTGGGCAGAGTAGACCTACTCGAGCTGGCTTTAAACTAGCGAGCTCAAGTACCTGAACAGTGCAGCAGCACCCAAGTTGGACAAGTCCACCTGGGTGGGTAGCCCCTGCTGAAGCACATGCTGCTGCCATTTCACTGCTCTCAGTACCCGAGCCAGCTAGATTAAAGCTAGCCCAGGTGTGTCTCCACAAGCTGCAATCACACCCCGTGACCACCGTGTAGACAGATCACTCCTCTAGGCAAAGCTGTGAAGGAGAATGCCAAATGGGCGTGGCCAGCTCCTGCTGCAGGATGAGAATAATTCCCAAGCAACTGGAAGTCTGCAGGGCCAGAGGAATTTGAGGAGGCCAAGGATGGAACCATGAACTGTGGTTTGAGGTTTAAATTCTAAGACCCTTACCAGCCCATGTGGGTTTGTTGTTGTTTCTGGATTCGATTCAAAAGCAGAAGGGACCTTATTTTCCAGTTCTGCTTCCTGTTTGATTATGGCTGAAATCTCAGGAGGGCAGCTCAGAAGATTTCAATCAAAGGTGGGGGTAAATCCCACAAAATCAGCTATAGTCCTAAGAGATTAGCTATTTGGGGTCAACATCTTTACAGAACCACTTGCCAAGGTTTCAGTGCCCTGGAACCTGAGGACTGGCCCTGATTCAGCCTCTGACATAACCTTAATCTTGATCCAGATCCAACCACCTCCTCCCCAGCCCATCACCAGCAGGATTACATAGCAGTGTATGCACATAGGAGCATACGTGCGTGCCGTAAATCCACGGACTGAGGGGCACTTTCAGCTCCCAGTGCTCAAGACTAGCCTGTGTGTAAAGCCAACCTGGGCAAAAACTGGTAGCCAGTGGGCCACTGCATGGGAAAGCATTAGCCTATGAGATATCCAGCCCAAGCAAGAGAAGGCTAAAAGAAATCAAACCATCTTATACACATAACAGTGAGCACAGCACTGGGGCTGTTCAGGAGACCTGGGGGATTCTGGGTAATAGACATGTATCAGGGGTGGGCAGAGCCCAGGGAGATTCTGGGTAACAGAGAATACAGTACTGGGCAGGGGTCAAGAGGATTCTGGGTAACAGAGAATTTGGTGCTGTAATAACTCAAGAGGTACACTTGCAAACAGCAGCCTTCAATAGACAACCCTCACTTTCCAAGGCCGTAGGCTAAGCCCCGGCAGGCACATCGATGTGTGGAAGGCTTTGGCCAAGATAGGTCCATGCATCCAATTAACATGCGTCTTCTGTAAAGAGGGAGCAGGAGCTGGAGCTGAGGTCCTACCTGAACAGAGGTGCAAGTTGTGATCACACTTGTGTCATAGATGGTGTTGCTGTCATTGATGTCATCTGGCAAAGCAGGGCTCTTTTCTGTCTCAGGTGGCAGGGTGACAGGCAGTGAGGGGTTTTTGGGGGACAGGTTGACATCCGTACCATTGCCGAAGGCCTGAATGGCATTTCCTGCGAGTAGGAAGAGAGACAGTGAAACCACATCCCCAAAGCCCTATCAGCTTCTATGCAGACAACTCACAGGGCAGACGACAATAAATACTGAACATGCTGTGATTCCCCATGGATCTGAACACACTTTACAAACATAGGAATGGATTAACGCTCACAAACTCCCCCTCCTCATGAGACAGGTCAGCATAATCCCCATTTTATAGATGGGGAAACTGAGGCACACAGAGGGGCTGCAGCTTGCCCAAGGCCACACAGCAAGTGGGTGGTAGAGCCCAGCTCAGAGGCCATGGTGGACGTGACATCCAATCACTATACAGCATTACTTCCTTAGACTGGGAATGGAACCCAGGAGTCCTGACTCCCAAGCCACTGTGCTAATCACTAGACCACAATCCCTTTCCAAGGCAAGGAGTAGAACCCAGGAGTCCTGACGGCCAATTCCCTGCTCTAACCACTAGAAATATTGCTTGCTGTGTTTTAGGGTTGCTCCCAGCTGGTTGTATCAAGCTTCATGGTCATCAGGGATCGGGGCCAGAAACTGACTTAGATAATGACTGAGAGGCAGCCACTACCACCTCACGCCCAGACTCTCACACCAGCAGACCGTGAGAGGAGACAGTTGCTGGGGCTCTGTTGGACCAGCCGGACAGCCTCTTCCTCGGGAAGGGGTCTGCTTGCTTCGAGGCAGCTGCAGAAGCAAAAGCCCTCAAGCTTTAGTTGCACACATCCCACTTTGAGAAATATGCCATGGCAGAGAAAGCCAGGAGCCCCTAGCTGGCAGTGGGATGCCAGGGCCGGGGGTGGGAGTGAGCTGGCATCAAACAATGTGGGCAAGTTATTTCTCTTCCTGTCAGGCTGTCATCACTCATTCATACGCTTCTTTCTTCCTGGCCTCGCTCCTTCTCTCTCTCACACACGCTCTCTATCCACCTATTCTTCCAATTCCCTGCTCCTCTCTCCCGCTTCTAATTCCAGCCCTTCTTCCTGCCCAGACCTCATTGCTCTGGGGCCTGTCGCCTTGAGGTTCTGCTTCATTAGCTCTGACACAGCCCCTGCAGATCAAAGTGTTTTCCTCTCCTTAACCCCTCCTCCCTCCCCCAGCCCCAAGCCCGTTTTTCAACTATCACTAAATCCCACCACAGAGGGCATATGTCTTACGAACTCTCATCTCTAGCAGGGACCCCACCCCCTCCCTGAGCCCACGGAAGGGGGCTGAGGGCAGCAGTGCTGGAACTAGGGGTGTTGCCACACCCCCTGGCTTGAAGCAGTAATAACAAACACCAAATGCATGGCTTCCATCATCGGCACCACCACCCCTGATCAAGGGGACTTCGTGTCGAGCATTTACACTTCCCACGGATCTCCCAGGACGGTCCTGGAGTCCTCCCCACTCCAGCCCGTTGCTGTGCAGAGCTTGTCAAGTGGCTCTCCCATGCAGAAGATTGGGCTGGCAGCAGTTCTGCTGCTCCCATAGCAGCTCCTCCTTCCCAGTCTGTCTGTCTCTCACACACACGCACACGAGGCCCTAGCCTGTTTCAAGGTGGCAGCTTGGGGCAATTCTACCCAACGGTACAAGAAAAGCTTCCAAAGGGGGTCGGCAGGGGAAGGGGCAACTAGGCCCCATGCCCAGCGCAGAGATAAATGCTCAGGTGCACTGCCTCCAGCCCCGCTCCCCCCTGCGGCGCCGTCACAGAGCATATGGCAAATGCTGACGGAAGTGGCACCAATTACGTCTTTTCGATTGAGCCCCCGATTCCTCTCCAGCTCTGCATGCAGGAGAGGCATCTCGGGGGTGTGGCGGCAGCGTTTAGGGAAGGCAGAGAAAAGGAGAGAGCGATGGGATGGGAGTGACTGGAAAGCAGAACTAAAAATACTGTCTGGTAGAGGATCTTCCACCTCCACCTCCACCCTCTCCCTATCTTCCTTCCCCATCACGTCCCATCCTCCTCTACCTCCTTCTCATCCTTCATCCCTCTCTGCCCCTTGCTACACTCACCCTCATCCCCCAATTTCAGCATCCCTGCTCCCTTCACCAGGCTTCTCTTCCTGCCCATAGGCATTCTCATCGGCCCTAGATGCACCATGGGCAAAGCACACCAGAGGCAGAGGTTTCCAGCTCCCCCAGACAGGGACAATGCACAGGAGCCAGAAAGCTGGAAGAGATCAGCTGCCAACCACATGGTTCAAAGCCACTGAGTTCAAGGTGCTGCCCTTCCCCCCGACACACCTTAATCTTTCCTCTCTCCACCTTCTGCGCCCTGAGACCCCTATTGCTCATTGCAAAGGAAAAAGAAATACCAAATGAGCAAGGGGGTAGAAGAGTTAGGTAGCATTGCCAGGGTATATGGTTTGATTGTGAGTTTCATGATAGTCGGTGTTTTACTTAGAACCCAGTATCTAATGTAAGTGACTGCATGAGAATCTCAGTTCTTTTGAAACGAAAGCTAAGATTCCAACCTTCCTGGTGTGACAGTCACTAGTCAGCCCATCAAGATACATACAACATTTATAAAGTCAGTGTAGTAGTCTTTGAATATTCCATGTATCTACAGCATCTGTCACACCTGGTTACAGAGAAAAGCTTAAAAACATGACCCAAGTGGTCCTTAAAGGCTCAGAAACTAGAAGGCAAAGAAAAAAAAGCCCCAAAGTTGTGGGAGTATGGGGGTTAATCTTATGCATATTAAACTTATTTCATTATATTGAGGCCCTGACTCGGGGGTTGGGGTTGGCAGTACTGGTAACAGGAGAAATTGAGAAGAGCTGAGGAACTCGGAATTCACAAACCTGAAAGGAATTATACTTGGAGTGGAGACAGGGATTGGGGCTTAAGGACACAGGGTACAGGAAGGCTAGCAAGTTAAAGAAGTATGGACGGGATGAACGGACTATAAAGTGAATAGAAAGCTGGCGAGATCATCGGGCTCAATGGGTATTGATCAACGGCTCGATGTCTAGCTGGCAGCCAGTATCAAGCGGAGTGCCCCAGGGGTTGGTCCTGGGGCCCATTTTGTTCAACATCTTCATTAATGATCTGGATAATGGGATGGATTGCACCCTCAGCAAGTTTGTGGATGACACTAAGCTGGGGGGAGAGGTAGATATCCTGGAGGGTAGGGATAGAGTCCGGAGTGATCTAGACAAATTGGAGGATAGGGCCAAAAGAAATCTGATGAGGTTCAACAAGGACAAGTGCAGAGTCCTGCACTCAGGATGGAAGAATCCCATGCACTGCTACAGGCTGGGGACCGACTGGCTAAGCAGCAATTCTATAGAAAAGGACCTGGGGATTACAGTGGATGAGAAGCTGGATATGAGTCAGCAGTGGGCCCTTGTAGCCAAGAAGGCTAACGGCATATTGGGCTGTATTAGTAGGAGCATTGCCAGCAGATCGAGGGAAGTGATTATTCCCCTCTATTCAGCACTGGTGATGCCACATCTGGAGTATTGCATCCAGTTTTGGGCCCCCCACCATAGAAAGGATGTGGACAAATTGGAAAGAGTCCAGTGGAGGGCAACAAAAATGATTAGGGGTCTGTGGCACATGATTTATGAGGCAAGGCTGAGGGAACTGGGCTTATTTAGTCTGCAGAAGAGAAAAGTGAGGGGGGAGTTGATAGCAGCCTTCAACTACCTGAAGGGGGGTTCCACAGTGGATGGAGCTAGGCTGTTCTCAGTGGTGGCAGATGACAGAACAAGGAGCAATGGTCTCAAGTTGCAGTGGGGGAGGTCTAGGTTGGATATTAGGAAAAACTATTTCCCTAGTTGGGTGGTGAAGTACTGGAATGGGTTACCTAAGGAGGTGGTGGAATCTCCATCCTTAGACGTTTTTAAGGCACGGCTTGACAAAGCCCTGACTGGGATGATTTAGTTGGGGTTGGTCCTGCTTTGAGCAAGGGGTTGGACTAGATGACCTCCTGAGGTCTCTTCCAACCCTAATCTTCTATGATTGTATGTAGATGGAAACAGACCTGAGTCTATCTAGCATATCAATGGCATGTTGCAACTGCAGCGGCTTAACCGAGCTACATGATGAGGTGGGGAACGGGTGTTGGTGGGACAAGGCAATAACACATTTGTTAGCTACCTCTGGACTCCAACATCTCTAGCACTCACAAGTGAAATGAGCTTTGGCAGATCTCAGTCTAAACCCTGGCAGCCATTGAGCCGTACAACAAAACGGACACATGCTTTTGACGGGACTGGTAAGCTCTCCGGAGAACCTGGAGTCTGGAACAGTGGAGGATGAAGCCAGTCCAAAAGTCCCATGCGTCACGCATCTCACACAATGAGATTTGGCAGCTCTGTTGTGCCTGCCTCTGTAGCTTGTAAAATGCCATGCCACTCTCAAACGTGACATAGCAAGAGTCATTCACTTTGTGGGTTGGCTGTGGTGTCACCGACCACTAGGCCACACTCTGGTCCCGGGGCTAGGAAGCCTGACACCCAGCATTCCAGTGCTGCCTCACAAAAAGTACTATAACCCGCTGATGAAGTGTGTCTCCCTGTATGGGCTAGTCCATGTAGAGAATAACAGCCTGCTTAGCGCAACAGCTCGTCTTAGATGGCTGAGGTGTATGCTGTGGCACTAAAGGCCCTGGGTTCAAATCCTGATAACTCATGTGGGGAAAAACAGCGTGTAGAGGTATAATTAAACACTGGGTCCTAATGAACATGCATAAGGGGGCTGTATAGGTAACCTTATCTGCCCAATACCTTTCATCAGCATGAAATCCTCATGATATTTTAAAGGAGAAGTTAAAGAGTAAATGCAAACTATCGGTGAATATGCCCACTTGCATAGTATGTCCTACATGGGGCTGTACAAAGTGTGGCAACTGTGCACATCTGGATGGAGGTGCACTGGTACAGCTGCATAGGGTGAGCAGGCAGGAATAGCAGGAGGGTGGGGTCTGCAGGCCAGGATTATGGGGCAGTGGAAACATTGGGGTGGGGTGGGGAATGGGGCCCCATGATTGGAATAACAGGTGGTGCGCTAAAGGTCAAGAGTGAGGGGAATTGGCGGAGCTGCATTTGGGGAATCCAGAACTGGAAAAACAGGGGTGCTGCTGGTCAGGATTGAGGTGCATTATTAATAATAATTATTATATTATTTCTTTATTTACTATTACAGAGTACCAAGGGAACCAGGGCTCCTACTTCCTTCTCTACAGTGCCTCCTGGTGTGAAAGCGTGCTTGGTAACAGTGCCTTCTGTTTCATGAGTGTGCTAGGCTAATCCTGCAGGGCAGGGCTAAATTGCAATGGCAGAATAATCCAGGCCTGCTTGCACCCTGTTGTTATCCCCAAAACAGATGAAATTAGCTTGGCCATTAAGCAGGAATGGGAATGCTGTTAGCACTAAGGCGAGAGAGCTTGACGGTAACATTTTCAGATGATTAAATTGAATAACAACTGATTAAATGGATACCATTATAATAAGTAACGGAGAGAATGACGCTCCCGGAGCTCAGCACACCAGAGCCTCCTTCATCAAAGGGACCTTGTCAATAGCAATCTGGAAGGTTGTAACGTTTCCCAAAACTCCACAGAAAGCAAGCCCAAGCCAGAAGGAATGTCCTACATCTCCTTCCTGTTCAGAGACATGGAGCAGGAGCTCTGACAAGGTCTCGTGGAGAGGCCAGAATAGCTAGGAGGTTACAGACACCTGCAGCACCACTGCTGAAAGAAGCTTGCAATACTGACGTTGTCAGCTCCCACCAACACAAAAATGAGTGCTTCTGCAGCATAGCATACAGCACTCCTTGGAGTCCTTTGCATCAGTACTCTTAGACTGCTTCCCACAGCTTCTCCTGCTGGGAGAGGCTGGGACTGGAATAGCTGGGAGCTCCCCCACAGCCAGAGCTCCTGCCCTGCTCCCTGGGCAAGGCCAAAGCCCTTTCAGACAAACAAAGAGTGAAGAGCGGTGCCTTACGGAGACATGGATTTTCCGTGAAGTCTCTCAGGAACTTCTCACACTCCTCCTCCATGTTGCCGCTCCCTCTGCAGGAGCACCAGGGTGACACCGTGATGCTGGCGATGCTCGAGTCAATGTAGTTGGGCGTCATATCAAACCCTGCTCAGGAGGAAGGAAAGGGAAAGGGAATCAGGGGCCAGTAGAGCAAAGTCTGACAGAGAGAAACAGCTCTGCGCTCCCTCCTGCCCCGACAGCCTCCCCTCACAGCAGGGTGGGCTTTGCACCAGCTTGGCTCTCGTCTTCCATGCCCAGTGGATTCCCCATGATCCAGGCAGATCTAAAGGGAACTGAAGATGGCCCATTCTGGCCCCCAGCTCTCCCCAACCCAAATGGCTCTGAGAGACCCCCACTACCAGGGACTCTCCCTCCAGCTGCTCACTCAGGAACCAGCTCAGGGTGGGATCCACAGGACAAAAGGGGAAGCAGGTAACTCAGTGGGAGATGGAGGGAGGGTAACAATTTGGTGTTGGGCGAAAGGCTCCGTGTCCCATAACTAGCCCCTGGTATTGTCCTGTCTAAGCAGACACATGGCTCTTGGTCCCTCTGAGCTGGCCTGGTCCCCTGCTCCTTCCTTCTCTCTGTGGGAATCTCATCTGACTCAGACATGCTGCTTGCCTGCTGAACCTGCCCCTGTGTCTCTCTTCAGGCCCAATGAGCAGAGCTGCCCTGACAGCTTCACACGGGGACCGGGCCCACCCATCATCCCCTCTTCGTTCCTGGTGTCAGGATGCCTTTGAGTCCTGGTGTCAGGATCATAACAACACTTCCCAGTTGCCCTCTGCGGCCCCTGCGACACTGCGCGTTAATTGTGGGGCAGGAGAGGCGCTCCGGGTCAGAGCGAAGCCGAGCAAAGTGAAACCCTGGACTGAAGAGCGAAACTGAGTTGGAGTGACAAGGTGGCCGGATTTGCTATCCCTGAAACTCACAGCTCTCTCCCCTGCAACCTGCACCCTAGGATCTAACCTACTGCCAAAGACCGAGGGAGCACCCCTGTGGGGAAAGGCCAATCGGCATGGGCTGAGCATGGCAAACACCTCTGCCACCTTCAGTTGTTTTCTCCCAGTTGCGCCTCTAGAACCAGATTTGTCTCCAGTAATAATACATCCTCCTTTAGCAACAGAGCTTGCTGTACATAGCAAGGCCAGCATCACTGTCCCCCTTTAACACGGGGAAACTTGAGACTTACCCAAGGTCATGCAGCAGGTAGAGCAAGGAATAGAGCCCAGCTCTCCAACCTGGGCCCTATCCACTGGACCACAGCATCTCCATAACCCCACCCCGCAGCCAATGCACAAATGGGTTTGGCGCCTTTGCTCTTGTGAGCAAAGTGGAAGGCTCCTGCAGATACAAGTGGTTGTTCTTGCTGGCTGCAGCAGCCTTGCTAAACTTCCAACATCTGCATCCACTACCACCCCTCCAATACGCCCCAGCACTAAGTTATTGTGTCTCTAAAGTGTCAAGTCCCCCAAGCCACGATCCATAAACCAGTCCCCCCAAACCCAGACACTGATTGAGAAAGGCAACTCCACTGTGCTCTGCATGATGAACAAGACAGACTCACCTATCATCCCTGCGTAGGCGCCCAGACACGCCTGGTAATTATCCCCGGGGCAGCTGGTAAGTGACTGGAAAGAGACTTGACAATTTGTGTGAAAATCTGCCAGTCTCGACCTGGTTACAAAACACAAGAGAGAGAACAGGGTTTGGTTGGTTTGTCTGTTTTATTTTTCTCCCTCAGAACTAGTAAATTCAGTGGTTTTAAAGCAGAGAGAAAAAGAAGTGAAGAGAAAGTATTAGAGAAGAGAGCTACAGGAGAATAATGGCTAGGATCTGCCAGCAATATTTTCATGTATATGATCTCATTCTGTCATCGATCACACTCATGCAGCATCTACCACTGTATATCAACCATGGCTCAACACCGTTCAGGGAGATGGTGTTACTGCATCACCGTAACAGGGCATTTATGTGATTGGGAGACAGATTTGAGTGCAAACACGCACAAATACATTGACACATGGTGACTTACATCAACCTAACTTTGTAGAGTAGACCAGGGTAGGTTTTGAACATAGCTCACACCCAGAACATGAGGATGCTCTGAGGATCAGTTGCCCCCCCCACCCCCTTAGATGGGCCAACTAGTGTGAAAAGCACCAGCAGACTCAAGTGAGAGGTTTCTGTGCATGGATGGGACTCTGGTTAGGGGCAACACTTGAGTAGAACTCGAGTTAACTTTGCACTAAAGACACAAGCCCTCAGAAGCAAGAATCAGAATGCACAGAAACCACGAAGGGGACAGGGTGGGCTGAGGTCCCAGGCCTGCCCCTCAAGAACAAGCAGGTTCCCAGATCTCTTTGCTGATTACGGCCATGCTGATCACCGCAACCTTACAAAATTCCACTCCTCACAGGGAGTAAGATTTCCTGATGGGCGAATGAGCTATTTATAGGGTTTGGGTTGTTTGGGGGGTGGGGAGTGTTGTTTTTCAGGATCATGCCAAAGGTTGGGTGAGTAGATTCAAAGCCTGGGCTAGTACATTTCCATTGGGCTTTTGTAAGGCTGGATTTACAGTGAGGAAATGATATGGCTATACACATATGGAGAGAAAATCAGAGTGCCTAACCCAAGCAGACCCATGCAAATTTCATATGGCTTCTCATAGGAACATAACAATTGCCATAGCAGATCAGACCTGGCTCTGACAGTGGCCAGCATCAGCTGTTTCAGAGGAAGCAGCGAGAAACCCCAGTGGACAATTAAGGAATAATCTGCGCACACGGGAAGATTCTTCCTGATCCTCATCAGTTAGTGGCTGGTTTGTGCCCTGAAGCAGGAGGATTTATATCCCTCAGCTACTCAGCAGCTCACTGGGGACAGAATGAGACAAAGCCCTTCTTTTTACGCACACCCACATTGGGAAACCAAAAGGGAAATATTTCACCTTGTTTCCCCATCGTTGTTTTAAACAGGCTCTCACAAACCCAGGGAAACCCAGGCACAAAGGCCACCACTTCTCCTGCCAGTAAGAGACGCTGGTTTGGAGCAGGAAGGTCTGGGGAAAAGATTCTATGAAACATCAGTGACCCATTCTCTCCTGCCAGGCACCCAGCCACTGTACTATGCACTGCGCACACAGCAAAAACCAGGAGAATTCACATCAGGCCTCTTGCAACCTTGCTCGCAAGGAGAGACACAGATCAAAGCTCTCCTTCATAGCCTACTTTTTCTGCAGCTCACTTGGCAGCTGTCCTTGGGGTCTCCCTTCCTTGCTGCTCCTAGGGATGGATGACACACTGCCCTAAGGCCCACTGAAGTCAGCGAGAGCCTGGCACGCTTTTCCTGACAATTGACGGGGTAGGGATTTCTGAGCTGTTTACAGTTTGTTCCTAAGCCAGGATGGGAATAGGCACTAAGGGACTAATTCTGAGAGGTGCAGAGTGCAATCAGCACACCCCGGCTCTAGAGGGAGCAGAGAGTGCCCAGCACCTCGCAGGATCAAGCCTTAACGCTTTCAAAGCCTGAAGGGCTGGACAACCATTGAGGGGGTTGGGTGACAGGCACATCAGAGCCCCTTCCCACTCCTCTGAGTGCAAACGCTCCCCGCCTGAATGGCTTGTGCTTGCTTGATCTCAGAGAGATGTGGCTTCTGAGCACAGACGAGGCTGATGTGCCTGTCCGGCTTGTTCCGAGTGGCTGGGTCCTGCCATCCCTCAGCCCCCCGGGGGGTGGCAGAAACAGAAGGCTTCAGAGCCTCGCCAGCCAGAACAGCAGGAAAAACTCCCTCTCTTCGCTTCAAACCTCTCTCAACAGCCTGACCTGCAAGCTCCTCTCTGACCCACTGAGGGGATGGTGAGAGCAGCCCTGTTGCAAGGCGTGGGGCCGACTCTTCCCGTTGCAAGAGCTATCGCTGTGCTCTCACATTGCCACAAGTTTCACGCCATTAGTGTCTGGGTCCACGTACACTGAGAGGTGTTAGCATTACGGATGGGCCGAAGCAATAGCTCCTTCTGGGAACATCCCCGCCCCAGCAGTCACAACTAATGGCTGCAGCCAAAACAGGGCTCCCATTGTGCCAGGTGCTGTGACCCCATAGAGCGAGAGAAAGTCTCTGCCCTGGAGAGCTTACAAACCGAAGCAAATTAGACAAACGAGGGCAGTGCCGTCCCCCTGTTTCACAGAGATGCAGAGAGACTAAGGGTCACCCAAGGAAGTTTTCAGAAGCACCAAGAACTGAACTCAGATCTCCTACATCCCTGTCCAATGCCCAAATCACAAGGCTACCCTTTCTTGTGCTTGACGCTTTGGATTCAATAAAACCTGGATCTAAATCACCCTTTGCTGGTTTACACCACGCTGCTACAGTCAGCCAGTTACACGGCTGGCTGTGTATGTTACCCTGGGCCATAGTAGCTACACTAGAAATACTAGGAATAGCAAAGCCATAGCTACACCATTATACAATTACATTGGTATCCATGTGTGTTGCATTATTATTTACATTGCATGTACTGTGAGTAACCCTACACTCATTGGTCCTTGCTTACTCCGGGTTCTTCCACTGAGGAAGGAGTGGTGAGCTGGGGCCATCATTCATGTTGGTGTCCATGTACTGCACACAGATTCCTAGTTACCCTGTAAATACTATAAGGATGGCATACAAGATACTGCCCTAATATGCTTAGCTAGTTATCAGCAGTAGCTGGTGTGCTGGGACATTGCTCACTCTTTAAGTACTGCCTAAATTCAGAGTGCTCTGTAAATTTCATATCCTTGTTTGGCCATGCTGCTGCCAGCATCGTTACAGGATTGTATAATTTCATTGCTGGATCTTATCGGCCCCTGAAATGTTAGAGGTTGGCGTGCAGTTGAAGTTGCCTGGGGTTGGGTTGTTTTTGTGATTTGCCAGTGACATTGAAATACAAAATTGCAGGTTTACAAAGGGAATAAGAAACCAGAGGCTCCGCTTCCCCATATTAGCTCCCCTCTAGGCTCTCATGCTCACCCCAATGCACCACTGGCAGTAGCTCTAAGCAGAATGAAGGTGAAAAACAGGCCATAAGAAAGGGAAAGGATGACAGTGGTATCAGGGACTAGGGGCAATGGGGGAACGGACCAGAACATCCTGCTTCTGAGCATCACATAAAGATGCAAATAAAGCCTCTTCCCTTTCTTCCGTGCCTTTGCTGGGGCTAGTGGCTAAGTCAGTGGATTGAAAGCCAGGCAACTTCAGTTCTATTCCTGGCCCGGCCTCAGACTGCTGGAGAAGTCACTTTGCCTCTGTTTTCCCTCACACCCCTTGTTGTCTTCTCTTGCTTCTCGGTGGCAGGGGAGAGACAACCACCAGAATATTTGTTACGTAATGGGAGGCTCTCGGACACCAAGGTGATGATGGCCACGTGGGAGCATGGCTATTATTATTATGTGTGTTATGGTAGCACCCAGGGACCCCAAGTGAGATCATTGCGTGAGGTGCTGTAAAAACACAGAATGAGACAGTCCCTGCCCTGTAGATCTTACAAAGACAGAACCAAGGGCTGGGGGGAAGGATGGCACAAACAAGCAGAGCGAACACAGTGATGGTCTGCAAATGACATGTTAGTGCCACCATTTCGATTGATGTCTTCCTTCCTTCGGAGGATGGGGTTTTCTTGGGGCTGGCTAAACAGGGAGAGAAAGGGAGGAAGAGGGGACTCTGAAGAGAGGGAGGTGAGAGGAATGAGGATAGATAGATAGATAGATAGATAGATAGATAGATTTCCAGAAAGGCCAATAACCAGGAGCTCCATATGGAGTTAAGGAGTTTGCTTACATTACAGCCTTACAGCTGTAAGGCTTGCTGCCGCCAATCGGGATTTTCTTCTCAGTTACATCAAAGCTGCCTTGCAAATCGTATCATTTCAATCTAAAATTGAACTGGCAGCGCTGGGCAGGGAATTTTCTACAGTTGGGAAAGCTGGCCAAGAAAGAAATGGGGTTTCCTCCCAGGAACAGAAGTAATAGTTGAACAAGAGATGAGTCAACAGAAAAAACCACAAATCCAAGCATAGAACAGCTTTGGCATCTCTAAATGAATACTCTTCTCGATTCAGTTTAGTCAGTTCCAACCATCGAACCCATGGTGCCTTATCATTATGTATATTGCAGTAGACCTGCATACCCCACTGTGCATACACCTAGTGAGAGACAGTTCCTGCCCCGAAGAGCTTACAGTCTAAACAGACAAGACCAGCAGAGGAAGCAGTCTACGTGACAGACCCAGTCACAGGCAGAACATGGAATAGAACCTAAGTCTCCTGAGTCCCAGTCCAGTGCCCTAATACCTAGATTATACGGCCTCACCATAATACCTGGAATAGGTGCCCCATATGCACTGAAAAAAACACCACATTGTGGAACTCAGAAACAATAACAGAATCTCCCTCATCAGGGTTTGCAACATATTGAGGACTGAATTGTGACTCAGCCAAACCGGGTCAATGTAGCCAGGTCCCCTGACATCATATTGCTCTGTGTAGAGAAGACCTTGGCTTTCACAGGGGAGTCTCCCCTGAGCAATTTTTTCTTGCCTCTTTCCCATTTTTTTCTTTTTGCTTCCTTGTTAATTAAATGTCAGCTCTCTACAACCAGTGATTGAATTATCCAATACTACCTGCCTACAGCCATCCAAATGGATCAAAATAAAGGGCGGAAATTGTGTTATTTTTTAAATACGAATGATTTGGTTCCACGGGTTTTTGATCACATTAAATGGAGGAACAAACAAAGCCGTGATTGAATGAAGTGGAAGGATCTGCAGTAATACCCTCCATTTATACAATGCTTTTCATCACAACAGATATCAAAGCCCTCTACAGAATGAGTGACAGATCCTGCCGAAATGAGGCCTCTCCTTGGGTGGAACACAGCAGTTGTTTACGAGCACGTAGCAATAACAATTGAGGGCAGGATGCAAGTGGTTGGAAAACAAGGGTCAGAGGGAAAGTGGTGTAACTTGTGCCAGTCTGGCATTCCATGTGTGTCCAAAACTAAGTGTGGCTGGCTCTGCTGTACATGCCAAAGGATTAGAAGTGAAACATGCAACAGCCACCAGGAAACTGGAAGATAAACAGTCGTCCCATGCGCTGTATCTTATACCCTTCTCCTGCTGCTTATTAAGCCCTTATGTGTAAGTTACACTCATTTTTGCTCTGAATTAGCACTTACACCAGTTTGCTGACCCACTTACTGCCTATCTACAGACTACATTTTCCAGGGCTATGTTAATGGGATGTGCCAATCTTAATGGGATTGGGGCCTTTAGACACTAGGGTAATATAAATAATTAACAGTAATAAATAATAACATTATAACAACAGTAATAATAATAATGCAGATGACACCACCATTTAGTCCACTGATAAATCTGGCCCAGAGACCTGCAGTGGAGCTGCATCTACTTTAGACAGAGAAGAAAGCTGGTCTTGTGGTTAAGACACTGGGACCTGAGAGAAGGGGGCTCAATTGCTGGCTCTGCCACAGACTCCCTGTGTGACCCTGGGTAAGTCACTTAGGGAATGTCTCCGCTGCAACTGGGACTGTGCCTCCCAGCCTGGCTAGGCAGGGTTGTGCTAGGGTCAGCCTGAGCTAGTGCCCTAAACACAGCAGTGTGGATGCTGTGGCACTAGTGGAGGCTTAGGCTAGCCACCCCAGCTCAGATCCACCTGAATCCCTAACTCTGAGCTCTGATGGCTTGGCCAAATCTCCACCAGGGCAGCAATATACACACAGCTATTCATAGCACAGTTCTGTCTACCCGGGCTGGGAGGCAGGCTGCCAGCTGCAGGGCAGACGTACCCTTAATCTCTCTGTGCCTCAGTTCCCCACTGTGACATGGGGTTACTCATCTTCCTCCTTCCCACTGCTCATCTATTTAGACTGTCAGATCTTCAGGGCAGAGATTGTCTCTCACTGTGTCTGTACAGCGCCTAGCTCTGGGCTTTTGCTACTGTAATTACATAACCTGGGCCCAATTTGCCACGTCTCCCATAAACTCATGAACACCTCTACCTGCAGAACACAGGAGACTACAGGACTGGGTATCCTGAACCCCTACTCTTGTGGCTTCCAATGT
The DNA here is from genome assembly GCF_965152275.1 of Natator depressus. Classification (NCBI taxonomy): domain Eukaryota; kingdom Metazoa; phylum Chordata; order Testudines; family Cheloniidae; genus Natator; species Natator depressus. Next base: position 4,979,616 of record NC_134259.1, read on the forward strand.
GCCTGGCACAGACATTCTGTACTGAGAGTAGAGAAGCCCTGACTTCAGCATTAGGGTTAATGATATGCACTACTATCCAGTTGGATCATGAATTCTGGAGTTGCTAAAGCTAAAAGGTCCCAGGGGATTCCTGGATTTGCAGAGCAGCCCTGGTAAAGGGCAATGAAGAAATCTTTCTCCTCCTCTGGATACAACATTCTCTCGCTGGAGTTAGGCAGCGTAAAAACAATAGTTTCCCTCGATTCATTACCAGCCCGGAAACAAACAGCAAGGTATGATACAGCTCACCAGAATTAATGAGCTCAGATATCACTTCCTCCTGCATGTCTCACCCCTGGCGTTTTCAATTCTCCTAAGCAGGCGAGGCGACGCTAAAGGACACAAGTGCTCAGGCAGGAACTTAAAAATGGATCAGTCCTGATTCTCAGTGACGCTAAGGCCCGTTCTGTGCTGCTCGGGAGTGGAAAGGAGACTTAATGTGGGAATAACTGGCCCCATGAGAATAACCTCTGTGCAGAGTGTCTTCCCCGGCTGTTGAATAGCTGGTTTTATCAGGTCCATACATGGAGCCTGCTTCCAGCCCCCTTGGGTAGGGACGTGTCCCCAAAGAGCAGTGTATTACAGCTGTTCTCTACTTCCCAGGGCCTACAGGGGGCCAGCAAGCATGGTAAAGAGTGCAGGATGATTTCAGCTTTGCTTTATTCTGAGACTCAATTGTCCTATGCCCTCTGTCTAGCTAGGTGCCTATATGGCCTTTGCCACCACAGGATCTGAGTGCCTCTCTCCTGTTTGAAGGGATTGCCCAAGAGAAGTATTCTGAATAACCAGCAGCATAACAAATTTGTCTTTAATGACCAAGCGGGAATGGGCAGCACAGAGGACAGCAGGGGAGAGAGAGAAACAGCAAAGGGAAAGGAGATTCTCTATTACACCTTAGCCACCAATTCCCTGGCTTCCATCTCCTGGCTAACGCCTCCCGACATGCTGCAAGCAGAGACACCAACCGAGGGTATGTCTACACTGCAACTGGGGTGCGATTGCAGCTGGGGGGACATACCCCCAGTAGCATAACTAAAACTAGCAGTGAAGATGTGGCGGCATGGGCTTTGCAATGCGAATAAGTACCCAGCGTTCCCGGTGGGCTTGTGCAGCCCACACTGCAGCCTGCGCCGCTACCCCTACGTTGCTGTTTTAAGCCATGCTACCGTGCGTAGAGCTAGTGCAGGGATGTCTACCCAAGCAGCAATCACACTTCAGATTGCAGTGTGGACAGACTCTGAGAGAAAGGAGTGCTTGCTGCTTGCGTGGCGGGAGTGTTCCATTCAGGAGCCACCGATGTGGGTTTTAATTCCCTCTTCTCTTGTGGAAAATGTGAGAACAAAAGCAAATCGGAACGTCCTGGCCCCTGATCCAACTCCCCCACCCTTCAGTACGCGAACTGTACATGTTGTCAGCCCTCAGGAGGGAAGGACGTCAATGCATACATCCGCCCCCCTCCTTCCTCACCCCCAGTTCAGAGCCACCTCCCACTCCTTGCTGGAAACAAACCTCTCCTTCCTGTCATGCTCAGCTCTTTTGTTTTAGTGCCACTCGTAAATCCAAGGCAAAGCTACCCTGATAGCACTCCACTCCTCCTCACAATGCAGTGGATTAGGCTTCAGTAAACCTGCTTGTTTATTTCCCTGGTCTGTGATATTATGCTCCCAAAGGGAAAGACACTTTTCCACAGTCTGCGGCAGAATCAACTCAGTGACAGGCGCCCTGGGCTCCAGCCTACAAGTCTCTGAGCACTCCATCCCATACCCAGTAAAGCACCTACACACCTGTAGAGTCTCAATGACGTCAACTCATGTGTTTAAAGTCAAGCACGTGTTGAAGTGCTTTACTGGAGTGGCTTTGGAGCACTCAGAACCTTGCAGGATTGAGTACCCCCAGGGTCTTCACTGAGGAGTTAATCCGGGCTCTTACCACTGTTTTAGACTAACTCTCCCTCCCGTCCACACCGAAAAACCGTTTACCCAGGTCTGGAGGTGCTTCAAGCCCGGGCTACCTGGCCCAGCTGGGGGGTGCAGGGTAGAACCCAGGCTACACTTTCACTTGGGCTAGAACCCACCTGCTTTGCAATGAGGACGCAGGCTAAATCACTCGAGTGCTGATAGTCCTGTAATGTTTTCCCATAATTCCCTCGGTAAGACAGACAAGTTCTCCCACAATTGACAATTGGCTGGGAAAGAATCAGACTATCTCTGCTCAAAGAACCATCGGTGGGTGCAGAAACAGTGAGGTCACAGTAACTCAGATATGGCTTTGCGCAGCATGGGTACTCACACCCGAGCGAAGCTAACACACGTGTTCAGACAGCCATGCAGATCAACTGGGCTAACTCTGCAGTGAAGACACACCCTAAAAGGGGAAGGAAAGTTGTGCCACCCCTTTGCAAAGATTTCACCCTTTCTGCAAATTTCCTAGCAGGAAGGTGTTTTCAAGGAAACAGCCAAATTTAGGAGAATATTCATAGGAAGCAAATGTGGAGGGACAGAACCTCCCCTGATGTAAACCACTGTAGCTCCATTGATTACGCCAGTTCGCCCCAGATGAGGATAAAGCAAACTGAATTTGCAAACACAGCCATTCATGCTGGAAATCTGATTGTAAGGGTGACACTCCTCCCACCAGGGAATGGAGTTAACACCATGTGACGTAGGGGCACACGACACTATCTCCGGCTATGGCTACGCTGCGGCTGCAGGTGTCATTTCCAGGTTGGGTGGATGCACATCTACTAATGGTGTGGACAGAGGCATGGATTAACCACCCAAGTAGACACCGAGGGTCTTGGATAGGATTGTACTTGAGCGGCCAGCTGCTGCTTCTGCTGCCTAGCACCATTCCAGCCACACAGCTGTTTTTAGCATGCTAGCTTGATCAACGCTCGTGTGTGTGCATCTACCCGAGGTGGAAGTTACCCCTTCAGCTGCACTGTGGACATACCCTCAGTATTTGAATACGGAATGGTCATGAAGAGCTGCTCACCAACAACCCACAGACCAAGAATTGTTCTGCAAATAATCTTGAACAAGGGTCTGTTCACAAACACACAAAAAAGTAAGAGGGAAACTCACAAGAAAGAACACAGGGATTGCCAGACTGGATCAGAACTGTGGTCGACCTAGCCCAGTACCCCATTTCTCTCAGTGGCCAAGGCCAGCTGCTTCTGAGGCACGGGCAAGAAACCCTGCAGCAGGCAACTATGGGATAGTCTTCCCCCGACAAGAAGTTTCTTCCTGACCCCCATTAATTAGAGGTTGGTGAATGCCATGAAGCATGGGGGTTTCTATCCCTCACTGAATACATATTTTAGTACAGATCAATCTGAAAAGGCAGCATCTGTGGAGAAACAGGAGGAAAGGTTTGCTCTTGCTAGTGGTACAACTGGAGATACAACAGCAAGCAGGCTGCAAACAGAAACAGCTCCTGCTGAGAAGTGACACGTGAAAGGAGAAGGGATGCCAGGATAGATGCTGAAGGGAAAGTTAAGCAACAGAGCCCAGTACCAATGGAATGGAAACCTGTGGATACAGCACCCCAGGGGGGGAATGAGAACACCAGTTTGTATCATTCTGATGTGGCTGAGCCACCTTACTGAGCATCTGCTCAACCCCACAGAGTCGAAGACATCGAATGCAACCAGCTGTGAGCTTTGTCAGCTCTGGGTGTGAAGAGCCCTGCCTGCCTTCCCCAGAGAAAGAGCATCGGCAAGGGTGAGGAAAGAATACGGTGCTGCTCAGGAAGCCACTGCTGCTGGCACCTGAGAAGGCTGGGTGCCACTCACCGCTTCCATCTGAGACTTACATTTCACAGCTGGAGTGTGCGCTCTGCTAAGTGGGTGCTGTCTAATAAATAGAGCAGGGGGACTGTGACTCAGAGGACTTGTGCTCTATTCCCTGCCCTATGCCACTGATCTGCTGGGTGACCTTGGGCGAGTCATTTCACCTCTCTGCACCTCAATCTGCCCATCTGCAAAATGGGGATACTACTACCTCCTGGCGTGGGATGGGGGGCATTTGTGAGGATCAATTCATTAATGTGGAGCTCAGGTACTATGGTGATGGGCACCAATGCAAAAGTACAGATAGCATGCTTGCAAGGTGCCTAGAGATCCAGAGAGGGCAGGGACTAGAGAAGGGCAAAGAATTATTATTAGAGATGATCCTGGAAGAGAAATCTAGATCCAAACCAGCCCTACGGGGGTTGTGCAAAATCTGCACCCAGATCTGGATTTCCCAAATGGCCCCTAGCTTCATAATGGGCCAGACCAAATCCCTGAATCCCAGTTGCCACCCAGCTCTGGGCCATTCAGCATCCAGGCAGCTTGAGCCCATCTTTGATGATGCAACATGAGTCGCAGACCATGTGAATTCAGAGCAGGGGAGACCTAGCTCCCACATCTGCCACCTCTCTTCTAGCACCCATTGCCCTTGGTGTTGCTATTACCACCTCCAGACTGACCTCCATGGATGTCCAGCCTGCGCCTCTTCTACTTCTGCCTGACCCCTTTCCTCGGTGCCCATCCCAAACATTCCTGCCCTGCTGCAAAGGAATGAACCACCCTGCAGGAGACAGCCAAAGCTGCAGCTAGACTGCAGGGGACAGAGGGCTGCAGAGTCCTGACTCTAACGGATGGGCAAAGGGGTGGTGTAAGAAGCTCTAACCCCATTGCCCACCGATGCAGGGAATAGTCCCTGTCCCTGAGCTCCCTGGGGGTCTGATCCTCCTTGCAGATGTGCTGGTGTAAATCAGGAGTGACACCACTGAAGTGGTGCTGCATTGGTGTGGACCCAGTGCACGCAAGCTTAGAATCAGACTGCATGAATGCAAGCAGCAGGGAGCGTGTTAGTGCAGCCAGGGGTGTGAGATGCTCCAAAGTAGGTGTGCCCCCCCCACACTTCTTTTTCACACCAGCTGGTGTAACTGCGCTATGCATTGGAAAGCGTGCTCTTCCCATGAACAGGAGGCCACTTCTGAGCATGCACCTCCTAGGGCATTCATACCCACTGCAGGTTGTATGTCTCTAGGGGCTGCAGCAATGCCTCCCCATGCACAAGGCAGAGAGAAGGGAGGGAGACTAAGAACGTAGAGTCTAGTCTACCCTAGGAGTCTGGAGTCCTGGGCTAAGGACCTGATCCAGCTCCCACTGAAGTTAATGGGACCCTTTCCACTGACACCAGCGAGGTTAGATCTGGCCTTAAAAGCCCCCATAATCTCTTGCCAATCTGCAGGCAAGGGGGGACTTGCCCCACTGCAGAAAAACTCTGATGCTTTCTAAACATCCTTGTGCTAAGAAGGTACTTGAGCCCCTTCTTTCCCCCATCCCCACCCCCGCCCTTCCTCAGGAGATAAAGTTCATGACAGCATCTCCCTCTCCCAGAATTAGAGACAAAGTTATGTCAATTCCCTTAAAAAACTGTGGCAAGTTCATCACCGAGCGTGATGGAAATTTGTCAGCCCACTCCCCGGGGCCCTGCTCCTGGCTTGTAGAATCCTCTAAGGCAAATGTTATTCTTTTCATAATACATGACAAGCCAGCTGGTAATCTTTCCATAATATCCAAGCCAGATGTCACTCTTTCCATTATATACAATGAGTTCACAGTCATTGGATGAGATCCTAACTGCCAGGAATAAACCTTATTGGAATAGTTCCATGGCTTCTCAGATTTCTGCCTTTAAGTGCCTCGATGAATAGAGACATAGCCAAGTCCATTTTAGCAGCAACGCGGGGAACTCATGCCAAATTGCTGCTCACAACTCCAGGCAGCAGGTGGGCCCGGGCAGTCTTTGCCTAGAAATCTGAGATCTACTTTGGAGTCAGCTTCCCTGGCAGCTGAGGTCAAATCCCATGAAAGAGGGAGGAGGAGGAGGGAGAGAGAGAGCGAGCGTGCACCAAAAATCTTGGCTGTCAAGTTTTTTTCCTGAAATCCATCCAAGAAAAAAAGGAACAAAAAAGGATTAAAAGAAAAGAACAAAGGAGCCCAACCCAAATGCTGAATTTCAAAGTTAAAATTCTCCGGCTTGTTTCCCCTTTGATGAATTCATCTCGGAAATGTGTTTTCCTTCTGGACGAAAAGGCCAGGACAATTCAATTTGGCCGGGATTCCCTGGCTAAGGTTTCCTTGTGCCCTTTAAAGGAAAACAGGCAGAGCGCTGTTGAATTTGACCACATTAAGTTAGCTAAGTCACCTGCAGCTGTTCCAGTCATGGGAGGTGGGAAGGGTGCAGTGCCAAGATTTTCCAAGTAACTAGTCATTTGGAGTGCCTCCATTGTATTATGACCAACATGGGACAGCTTGAAGGGGCTTGAATGTCAAAGTATGGAGCACTCAGGTCCCTTTAAGACATCTGAACCTGGACACCCAAAATCACTGGTCACTTTGGAAAATCTTGGCCTGCGGTCACTGACATCAGAGCCAAGGTGGTAACAACAAACCACTGCCAATCTGACCTGGGAGAAAATTCCCTCCCGACCCCAAATATGGTGATCAATTAGAACCAGAGCATGTGGGCAAGAACCATCAGCCAGACACCTGGGATCATCTACCAGGATGATCAAAGGAATGGGGAATCTACCTTAGGAGAGAAGACTTAAGGAGCTAGGCTTGTTTAATCTAACGAAACAAAGGCTGCGGGGAGATACGATTGTTCTCTATAAATACATCACAGGGATAAATACCAAGGAGGGGGAAGAGTTATTTAAGATAAGGGCCAATTCTGGCACAAGAACAAATCAATATAAACTGGTCTTCAACAAGTTTAGGCTTGAAATTAGAGGCAGGTTTCTAACCATCATGTGTTGGTAATCCATCGCTGACCATAATGTGGAACTGTATCAAAAACTTTACTGAAATCCAGGTAGATTCTATCTACTTCATTTCCTTTGTCTAGAAAATCAATTACCTTCTCAAAGAAAGAGATCAGGTTGGTCTGGCATGATCTACCTTTAGCAAAACCATGTTGTACTTTATCCCAATTACCATTTACCTCTATGTCTATAATTACTCTCTTTCAAAATTTGTTCTAAGACCTTGCATACAATTGAGGTCAAATTAACAGGTCTGTAGTTTTCACTCTTTTCCCCTTTCTTAAATATAGGTACTTTGTTAGCAATTCTCCAGTCACAGGGTACGACCCCATAGTTTACAGATTCATTAAAAATCTTTGCTCTTGGGCTTGCGATTTCATAAAACAGTACCCTTAAGATTCTTGGATGAAGATTATCTCCCTGCACCGTTTGGTCCCATTAAGTTGTTTGAATTTGGCTTCCAGCTCGGATATGGTAATTTCTACTTCCATATCCTTGTTCCCATTGGCCACCCTGCCGCACCTCCAAGCTCCTAATTACCCCTATTAAAAACTAAGGTCCCTCACAATCTTGTAACATATTTATCCTCACAGCACCCCGTGAGGCAGGGCAGTGCTATTATCCCTATTGTACAGATGGGGAACTGAGACCTGATAGACTAAGGCCCAGAGCCGCAAAGGTATTTAGGCACCTAAATCCCATTGATTCCACTTATACACCTATGAGAATCTGGGCCTCAGAGACTTGCCCAAAGTCACACAATGCCCCCCTGCCCCATCATGTTTGGAGGCAATTCTGGTTTTTATATGAATGAACGTTCTTCGAACCTATGATTAGGCCACAACTGAGATCACAGCCCCATTGTGCTCATTGTTGTATAGACCCAGAGTGAGAGGCAGTCCTTGCTCTAAAGAGCTAAACAGAGAAGACAGACAAATGGTAGGAGGGGAAACAGAGGCACAGGGAAGGGAATCAGCTTACCAAGAGCCACACAGCGGTATAGCCAGGAATAGAACCCACATCTCCTGAACACTAGGCAAGGACCCTAACCATTGGGCCACGCTGCTAATGCGTATAATTGCCTAGTTACGCTTGTACAGTGCTCTCTAATTTCATGTAAGCATTTCAAATGCCGTTTGTCAGTGCTAGCAAGACACCCAAACACCAGCATTAAAAGTCTCTTCCAGAGCATTTCTTAGCCAGCAAGGACTCCTGAGGGCTGTAACACTTTGGTCTCGTTTCTGTGGTTGGGTTTAGCATGGGGGTGCGGTGGGTGGCCTGTGCTAGACAGGATGTCAGACTAGATAATCTGGTTGTCCCTTCAGGCCTTAAACACCATGACTCCATGAGAATGGATGCCAAAGTGCCTAAGTGGCCCTAACCGTGCTCTTTCCTGAGCGCCTGGCAGGGTCTCCACACAGCACCAGAAACAGTTCGAGGAATTCGCTGCCCCATGAACCATATCACGCACTTGAGTATTTCACGCAGAAAACATCCACAATGTGGAAATTATTCAAGATGCGTTTTCACGGGCCCTTTACAAGAACTGAGGCAAAACGGCTTTAATAGACAAAGGCGTCCACACACCAGCTCTGACGTGCCCCTCCCGCAGCAGTTCAGCGCCTGTCTGAGTAGCTGCGATGCGCCATGAAACTCTCAAGAGTGCAACCCGAGGCAGAAGATTTTCAGCCACCCACTGGGTGGGCAGGACGAAAGTGCTAGAAAGAGCAATACCCTCATTGCTGCCAGAGAACTTCCGCGCTCGGCTCGGCCTCTGGCACCGCATCCCCCTGCCTTTGTTTGGTTAGGGGGAGGGTTGGCTATGTCAGAGCATCCCAGGAGTGTGCACCTCACACAGACAAGCCCCTGCTCACCAAGAGCTTTACAAACCCAACAGGGCACACAGTAAACTCGCAGCTGGTAGGCCGGGCTGAGATTTCAGGAGGGATCTGTAGCGGGAAGAGCAGGACTGCACGGGAGGCCGAGAGTATTGGGAGCCCTGGGATTCTGCAGCAGCATTTAACGGGCTCCTCAGACACTGCCCCCTCTGAGCCCTGGGGCCCAATAAGCCATGCCAGGGGAAACCTTACCATGCAGTATCTATGCAGACACTTGCCTTCCCCAGCTCAGCAGCGGCCCCTCTCATTCACTAGCCTGTTCCTTCAGCATAGCCTCCTCAAATTGCCACTCAATCCCCTTCCCTTATGTTCATTCTGCCTGCTCCTCGAGCAACCCTGCTCACCCCTCTCCACGGTCCTCCAGGACACATGCCCATGATGCTCAGTTTGCACCCTGGGTCCACCAGGGTGTGTGCGCAGAGCACAAGTGGGGAGTCAAAGGAAGGGTGACAGATTGGGTAGGGCCCAAGCCCGGGACTTAGACTGGATAAGTAAACATGGATAAGTCACCTAGCCCCTCTATGCCTCAGTTCCCCCTTTGTAAAACAGGGATAACAGTACTGCCCTGCCTCACAGAGGTGTGTTGAGGATAAAGAGTGCAAGGCCCTCAGATAACACTGTAACAGGGTGAGTATAAGTCCCTACACAGATAGGAACAGAGCTGGGTGGATAACTTACACAAAAATGAAATTTGTAGGGCAAAAAATATGTTTTCCATTGAAAACAGAAGCCACTAGATGGATGATGCAGTTCCATCAGATGACCCTGGCAAAATGTATGACCAATAAGGAGAATGATTCTTTTTGCATTTAATTGTTCAAGTTCAGAAGTGATTTATGTCTGAGATGTTGTTAAGAATGCATGCCCGTGAAAACATGTGTGCGACACAAAAGAGTTTGGTGTTTGTGAGGACTGTGGTTGGTTAGCTAAAGGAGTCCAAGGGAAAAGAGAGGGAAGCAGGGGAAAAATCCACAAGAGGAGCATTTATACATGTTTCCTCATCAACATGTCACTGAAAAAAGTAATATGGAAATTTCACTTGGCCCACGAAGAGCTATTGGCCCAGATTTGGAGACTAAAGTCAGTCATTAAGGTTTCAGAGTGTGACACAGAGGAATCTTAGTCATGCTTTAAGTGCAAATCTCAACTGAACCTTAGCTCTGGAATCTGTACCAGGGAATATCTTGTAACAAATGTACACACACCTGCCACTTTATAAAAACCTTCCTGTCATAATGGAAGCTGATGATGAACAAAAGGAAAGAGGGGGAGGGGAAAGAAGAGGAGCACAAAAAAACTAGACCCTGTAAAAACAGCTAAACCTAGAGGCAGTGAATAGCTGTGTCTTTGATGATAAACTTAAGATAAGTTATTATTTAGAGGACTAAGGATTTTGGGTACATTAGATTAGAGAGAGAAATAAATTAGGTCAGATAGCCAATAGGTCGGCTGCAAAGATAAGTCCACTTCTTCTTTGAATTAGGAAATAAAGTCACCCATATTTTTAAGGACACTCCATTTTGATTCATCACGGATAAGTGCACTTGAAAGATTTTTTTATCCACTCGCCTATGTTCAAAACCTATTATTACCCAGGAAGAGACGGAAAGAATTAAATGCACACATCATTTGATTTTAATTGAAGGAATGTTCTATTTCATTGAACTGCTAACTAAGCTGAACAAGAGATTGTGTTTACATAAGCAAACCCTGAGTCAGTATAGACTGGCTGTCACATTAAGTCAATACTTATGAAGGTTCTCTATTTAATTATTCAGTGAGAATTGACTTATTATTGTGTTAAGAGTGTGGTTAGCCTTAAGCAAGGTAGCCACTGAGCTGAAAGATTTCTTTAAACTTTCTTTGAATGCTGATCTGGTTTCTGCTGAAGATTTGAGGTCTTTTATCATCATCATCTTTCCGACTAGTGCAGCCACCTCTCTTGTGCAAAGGAATGAATTAGCGGGGAGGGGAAGAGGTCTCTGTTATTCCTCTCTTTCACCTCTTCCTTTGTTTCTCTTTATTCCCCTTCAGCATTGCACAGGAGGACAGATCCAGCAACCTCCATGCAGAAGTCACTATGCTGGGTGAAGAAGGGACTTTGCATTTTTCTAAAGCACATTTAGGTAAATCATCAATTATTGTGAGTTGGGAGGAGAATTTTCCCCGGGGCAGGTCATTCCATCACTGCAGGGTTCCTTGCACCTCCCTCTGAAGCAGCTAGAGCTGACCACCACCAGAGACAGGATATTGGGCTAGATGGAGCCCTGCTCTGCTCTGCTTTGCTCTGGAGATTCCTAGGTTCCTATTGGAGATTTGCATTTCGGAGTGACTGGCTGGCTCAGAGGAGCATGATGGGCTGTAGAACCATTCACCTCTAGCTCACGAATTCAAACCCAGCCTAGGTCATTACTGGTGCAACTCTGCTGCCATCTGACAGTTGTACAGAAGTGTGCATGTGGTGGGATGCCGTCCTGCTCCCAACACACAGGCATCTGCATTGCAAAAAGCTCTGAAATCATTAGCAGTCTCTGCTGAGACGCCAAGGACTCAGTGCACCGTGGCAGAGACCCCTCCAGTGAGACTGAAGTCATTCGTAGGGGCAAAGCACGAAGGAAGCATGTCACATTGTGTCTGTTGTGTGGATGAGCAATGGGGTCTTTCCCCCTCTCAAGAGCTGTCAACCCAGTGCCAGATTCACCCTACAAGACTGTAAACTGAAAATATAAATTGAGCAAAATTTTAACTGGTGACTGGATAAATGACCCCTTTGCCTGTCCCATTTGGGACCAGTTACTTTGGCACGGTGTGAACAGCAAGGCAAGGAGCAAGGCAATGGAGAATCTGGCCCTCCATGTTTTCCATATACCCATCTGCAGCAGGGAAGGGACAATCCTTGCAGATGGATTGAGTGAGGCCCAAAGGAAGGCTGGAGGTTTCAAGCATAGCAAGCATCCCTTGGTACCAAACCAGGCTGACTAATCAGGGAGTGATGCTGAAGGAAGCTACCATCTAGGCCCCCCTCTCACCCCCAGGGATATCTAATCCTCAGTCTGGGGCCTTAACGGGAAAGGGAGGATTCCTTTATCACACACAGATTTTACACGACAGTCGGAGCATCCTTCATCTAAAGCAGTGCAGGCGTAAAACAGAGCAGGTTGGGTAACAGCCTGAACCCCTTTGGATTCCTTCTTCACAGTCACCCTTTGAGACCTTGATCGAAAGGTACAGCCCACCAGAAAAGCACATCGGTAGTGGCAATTCCAGTGGGCTTGCTGTCAGCTGGTTTCTACTGGTTTCTACTGATCCCTACTGATGAAGCAGAAGGCCAAGGAACCAGTAGTCTGACCCAAGTATTCTGAACTCTAGTTGCCAACAGGAAATGGCTAACATTTGGCAACTGGAATTTCAGCGACAGTGCAACTAGGCACAACTGAGTGCTAACCTGGTGGCATGACAATGAGCAATGGGGAGTTCCCTCTCCCTTCACCATGCGGATATGAGCATCCAAAGACACTCAGCCAAATGCAAGCCTACCGAGTGGGGAAAGCAATCCAATAAGATCTAGTCAAGCTCAGATGATAACGTTAAACCATGCCATAATCCAGAAAGTCCCCAACAGGCAGTCAGCAGGAATGCCTGCTTCCCATCTCACTAGATAGAGAGATTTATCTATTCTATTCATTTCTTCATTTATTTTTCAGAACACTAGGTAAGTCCATGTACATATTTTTCCCCTTCTTCTTTCCGGGGGAATATCTTGACAGCTAAACAGCAGCACTGAGCCACTCTCATTACATGTTGTAATGAAAAAGTTGAGCTGCTCCGATGCTGTTTATCAAGGAAACATTCATTATAAACGACATTTTGCTTGTACTAGCAAAGGATATGAAGCTGGGGACACAGGTTAAATACTATAATCAGTGCCAGAATCGAATAATCACCCTCTCCCCATCCCATAAGTCAATTGTTTTAGGGGGAGAGGATTGGGAAAGGGGAAAGAACCTGAAGAAGAATTAAAAGCCTCCCTGCCTTTGGATGCTGTGGAAATTCAGTCTGTAGAGGATGGGAAATTCTTAAGCACCAGCATCAGTGAAGCATATAAGACCAGATTATTTGTGGTCTTGACTTGCTGATGCAAGATGAAAAATACAGCAAACTGCAGCTGCTGAAATCAGCTTTTTTCCCCCCTCTTTCCTTTCCCCTTAGCTGAGGTTAGTGTTTTGCAAAAGGCTTTTATATTCTGGGAGCTAAAACCTGTCCATTGCAATCAGACTCACAGCACAGGGAGTTTGTCAGAATTCTCAGTGGCAGGGGGGAAGGCTTCCTGGCATAAAAAGCCTCGCAAATCATAACGCTCCCTCCTCTCACTCTTCAGCACTCAGAGAATGGGAGAGGGCCAGGGCTTGGGAACTGGAAGGTCTCTCAGGGGCCTTTCAAAAGGCATCATAACATAAATGAGGAGGAGGATTTCATGCTAAGGCACCTAGAGATCTGGCCTCTCCAACCTCCCCTCTCCACATCCCAAATTTCTTTGAATCCAACCATCTGGTGAGGAAGAACAGAGTTTCAATAAGACTGAGCAATGAAGAGGCAGAGTCAATTGAACAGAGTCGATTTACGGAATGGGCTTAGACTGTGCAGCTCACTTCACCTGTACCCTGGCCAGCATTTCAAGCCAAGTATCTGGTGGCAACAGTTAGTGTAGTAACCCTAGTGCATGCCCAGGCATTCCAGCTTTGCACTGCTGGTCTCCACACTGCAGCGAGGGATCCAGGACTAGACTAGTAAGGAATGCTGCAGTCTAGGACTGACGTGTCTCATTAGAAGTGAGAGAGAAGCTCAAGACTGGAGGAGCAGGGGTCAGCTCAGGTTGAAAAAGGTGCATTGGCTGAGCTACTGGGACAGGGCAGGAAGACTAGAAAAATCAATAGATGCTAGAAAATGAGAGTAAGGCACATTGAGAGACTGGGTAAGTTGCACCAGGGCTGGAATAGCCAAGGGGGCTGCAGAACACAATTACAGTGCACTGGGAAAGTTGGACGGGTAGAGGCGGTGGTCCCAGATCTGGAATAGCAGTGTGGCTTCAGGTTGGTGTTAAAGTACATTAGCAGAGCTGTGGAAGTGCCCAGGACTAGACTACCAGGGGGTGCTGCAGCTGAGAATCGGTGCAATAGTTTGTGTGTTCAGAATGGGGATTTGGGAGTGTTGGGCCTCAGATAGCACATTGAAGGCAGGTCAGGATTGCACGGCATCAGCAGAACAACAGCCCAGGACAGGCGGCAAATCAAGGCTCTGGCAGAGCCGGAGAAGGAGTGAGGGGCCAAGGCCTAGGATGGTGCTACAAGTCCAGAGAGAAGGGCATCAGAAATGATAGGCGGAGGGCTTGGGCAGGAAGCTTGCCCAGCACTTATCCACGTTGGCCTAGGTCCCAGTCCTTTATGTTTGTGAGCCCCATACTAAAGAAGAGGTGGTGTGTGAATTACAGAAACTTGGAGACCCAGCTAGCAGAAAGTCCTGCTCCTTTAGGATCTGGCTAGGATTGGTCACAGCTGTTCAGGGTATTTCATTGGAAGCTGCAGTTTGAAACAGTTCTAGCACATGGCTTAGGGAGACATGTTTGCCTCATTCTCCCCCCAGAATCCTGGGACTTTAGGATTTCTTTTACCCTACAGCAGGCAGGAGAGTCCCTTGCCCAAACCATTGACAACCCTCAGGAATAACCAATCCGAGAGGTGTTGGCACCAGGTCCTTGCAGCAGAACCAAGGGAGTGCCCGAAAATCATGGCACCTGCTGCCATCCCATTGCTTCCTCTGCTTGTGTGTTACAGCCCCTTCCCCCGCCCTGAGTCTGCCCTGCGTAGTTAGTTTGTCAGCTCTTCAGGGCAGGGGCTGTCTGCTCCTCCGTGTCATGCAGCGCCTGGCACAGTGGGGCCCCATTCTTGGCTAGTCCGTAGGCACTACCGTAATAAACAGGATTAATGCTAATAATAATGCCGAGGGCATTTTGCATTTCAGTAGACCTCTGCAGCCTGTAAACTAAAAAAACGTAGCACAGAGGCACACAAACCTGCCTGGAACAGAGTCTAATCAGAAACGCTGATGGCACGGGCACGGCCATTGCACTCCAGGAGACAGCTGACCTTCTTTGTATTGCTCCTGTTACAGTGCAAGCAAATAAACATGCTTCAGCTAGTTCCAAAGCCTAGGCTTGTACCCAGGGGCCCTGGGAGCTTTCTGCAAACTTCCCTGTCAACATTCACGCAATAGGTTGATACACAACTAGGACCCCAGGTACCTGAGTTGGTGGAGTTCCTGGGAACCTTTCCACTGAGTTCCATGGGCTTTGGATTGGACATGAAGGGGCTGGATTTTTTTTTAAAACGGGCTGAGGACCTGCAGCTGCCAGTGAAGTCAATGGGAGTTTGAGGTGCTTAGCACCTCTGAAAATCATGCTGTACATGCAGAAACAGTGTCGGTACCTGGGGGCTGCACACAAGCCGGTCTACAGGTGTTCGGTGTCCAGAAGTAGCATGAACGGAACCGATTCTCCTTGTTGCTCACCCTAATGTAAACCAGGTGTAACGCCACTGAAATCCACAGAGTCATATCAGGGTGCAGGCAGCACAGGTGTGGGAGCAGAGTCAGGCCCAGAGAGGCTTCTTGCTTAGATAGAGCCCCAGGAAGCTCTAGCTCAATCCAAACTCATTTTCCAGGTGAGCTGTTCTCTGGGGTGCTAAAGCACATGGTCCAGCAGGCCCTATGTCTAAAGCCAAGTCCCGTATCAGAACTTCCCAGAATGGGGTGGGCTTGGAAATCCAGGCCAGGCTCTGCAGCCTGGGTGCCCTTTCTAAACCCATCACAATTAGGTCATTGAGCCGGACCCAAGCAGTGCTCAGTGACGTCAGCGGGGGCTGCAGATGCAGCTCAGCACCTCTTAAGATCAGGCCACCAGGTTGCGATTCACCCCAGCACCAAGACCGTGCACCATGTCAACCTCCCTGGACAGCACAACTATAAAACGGGGCTGCTGCATTTGCAGGCCCATTCCAGCTGGCAAACTAAATCAGTTCCAAATCTTCTCCTCCCACCAGGGAACTATACCCAGAGCCAATTCCAGATGGGCACAGAAATCCAGTCCATGTTTCTATTCTCTTTATTCCAGGTGCATGAATCCTCTCTACCTGTAGGAAATGCGTGCTCAGCCTGAGGGCCGCAATGTTTCACTTGCGTCAGCTGCAAGTAAATCCAAGGGTGGATTTCAGTGCCCAAGAGGAATGGATGCTGGTTACGCCTCTGGCGCTGCCTGAGCCCTCAGCCAGGAATCTGTGGCTCTTGTAGAGTGTGTGGCTGTGGCAAGACACCGATGTGTATGCAAACTCACTGCCGGTGCAGACCTACATCCAGCTGGCTGGTTAGCAGAGCAGTAGAGAGCGCAGCCTACCGCAGCTCTCTGGGGGAAGTGCAGCTGTGAAGGGCAAAGCCATGGAGGGGGAGCTAACTGCCTGGGCAAGGTTTGCGTCAGCTGGCACAGCCGCCGATGGTCGAAGGCAGGGGAATAGCTGATCACGCCATGGTGGGAGTGAACAGCATCCCTATTGCTCTGGCAGCATTTGGCTTCACCAGTGCAGGGGTGAAGCCGTTACTGGTTTTGAGGCCCTGCCCTCTTGGCCCTCTACAGTTTGGACTTTTCTAATCCTGCCCTTGCCCATTCGGGGCAGCCTGGGGCATCCGCAGAACACAGTGGGTGTCTCTGGGTAACAGCAATCCAGCCCACAATGGAGCAACGTTAGCGGAGACTGGAGGTAAAGTGCAAGCAGCACGTTGTTCATTTCACCGCCTTCTCTCATACCCACAAGGCCGTTTATATGAGCTGCAGCCCTCCAGGCTGGTACACTGCCTGCTAGTTAAAATATCTCCATCTCCAGCATTCAGAAAATAGCTGTCTACAGTATTGCTTTCAGCTATAATGGAAAACTGATAGCTTTTATCTCCCCAACTTTATGACTATTGATGGGACAGAGGCCAGTGTCTGACGACCATTTAAAAGCCAGCCCTGTGCAGTCAGAGAGCAGCAGCAAAAAGCAGTGAAATCTCCAGAATGATTGTCTGGCTGAGCATATGGCACCAACATCCAGTAAACAAAGCAACTAAAAAAAGAAAGAAAAGAAAAACTTTCCATCTGGGGGCAGGGGAGGGGAATCAGAAAAAAAATATTCCAGTATTGACTTCTGCAAGCATTACTTCTCCAAGGTCAGTCTCAGTCCCGTGGTGTTAGCCATCCAAGCTTCATAAGGGGAGGATGGGAGTTTAAGAACGTCGGAATTGCTGTACTGAATCAGACCAGTGGCTCACCCAGCTCAGTCTTCAGAGTTGCCCACTTTTGCTGTTTTATTATGAGTCTTGCAGCATTTGATGTTTTTTCTTAAAGCTCCAGTTCCTGGATTCATGTCATTACATGAAAATTTCACTTTATGGTTAAAAAACTAAGTTTCAAGCCTTAGCAGTTGGGAAGAAAATTGGGAAAATGTGAGTGTAACCCTAGGGGGTAAGAAAGCAGACGGCAAAGAAAACAAATCCAAAAGTATTGCTGGGCATAGGTCGGAAGTTCATTTTTCTGCAGGATTTTGAGATTTGGACGTTTAGCTGCATTCTAAATTGGAGTAAAAATTTCAAAGGAAAGAAAATTCCAAACCATTTTTTTTGTTGTTGCTGGTCAATCAAAATGTTTCGATTTTGACATTTTTTAATTTGTATTACAATATATAATGTTAGACAAAAATAGTATGTAACACAACATTTAAGAAAACCAGCAAATTGGAGAGACAAGTTTCTGCTGGGAGACAGCCAGTCAGTGCACTAGACTTATCACCTCTAGAAGTCTCAGTGTGGGTCACAAGAACTAATCAGTTTGCTGTTTCCTTGACCTGTTCACCCCCACACGCGCTTCTCACTCCTGATCTATCCTGATGCTCCATTTCAAGGCTCCTTCCACACAGCTCTACCAATGGGCCTCAATCCTGACCCTCAGAACCCTCTGCCATCCCAATGTGATTCTTCCAAACTCTGCCCTCAGTCCCGAAGTACAGCTCTTCCTGGGGTCTGCACACAAGTCTGCCAATGCCCTTCCAGCCTGCCCAGCAACCACAGTCCTGGGTCTTTCCTGAGCAGAGCCTGCCTCTCATGCCAGACTGCCTGGTATTTCTGGGATAAGGAACTCCTGGCCACCCATGCTGCAGGCATGCATTCACTATTTTGTAGCAATTGGCTCTGAACAGCTTCCGCTGCGATTCCATGCAGCTGCTTTCTCGCTGGTGGCTATGCACCGAACCCTCCGAGAATAGGCAGAAACCTTTTTGTAGCTACAGCGGTCTCCATAGCCAGCTCGCGGTCACCGCTTGTGTCTGTAATCTAATTCTGTACGCTCCTTCTACTAGCACAGAATTTACACATGCTTCATCTCCTAACACAGGCTACGGCATCCGGCACCGCAGCAAACAGCCCCATCTGCCTTTTGCCACCACAACCCCGTTCAGTCTGCAAACACCCCTCCTTTAAGGGACTGGGGCCACACATTGCACTAAAACCCAGCCTGTTCCCAAGTGACTAGGGATTGGAGTGAGATTTTCAGAGCTGACTAAGGGATTCAGACGCACAACTTCCATTCATTTCCATGGGACTGAGTATCTAAATCCCTGTGACAAACCTCAGAGCTGACTCTTGGCAGCCTGAGCTGTGGTGGAAGATGGGACTGGAACAGAGACCTGCTGCCTGCAGAGACCTGAGTGGCAGTGAAAGATGAAACTAAGAGTTCTGAATAGAGAAGCACCAGTGCTTCCCAGGCTGCACTGAATAACAGCACTGGGTTCCCAGCTGTTCAGCTCCTGTGTGCCTATTTCTTTGAATGCCCACTAATCCTCTCTCATCAGTTGAGTTGCAGCGCTTTCACCAACTGTTGCATCAGGGCCTGCTCCAAACACTGGAGGGTGTTTACCTGCACATCCCACTCTCCTGGCTTGGGGATGTTTTGAACTGGGCCATCCTGAACGTGGGACTCCCTCGCTTGCCATTTTGAATCTCCGAACTCTGATTCTAACTCATCAGAGCTGTAAATTTTGACTGACCTTCGAAACTGAGCTGCCAACTGGAATCTAGCCCAGGCCAGATGTAAATACTGCTTGACAGCAGTTGAGTTGCCTCTGTGATAAGTTGAGGGGTCTCAGCCAGACCAGTTTCAACTGGACAAGTCACAAATCCAAACATTTTAATGGATGCCGTTGTGGGCAGTCTCAGCAGAGGCCAAAGACTGAATGGATCTTGGAGTGGGAACTCCTCCCTTGGCTCTTACCTTAGAAGAAAGTCCCTCCAAGCCCAGGATGAATCTTGCCCTGCTGTTGCCCATGTTAGATTTGTTCTGTAAAAACGTGACATCAGAGCCTGATCTAAAGCCCATTAAAGCCAGTGGGAGACTTTCCACTGATTTCTAGTGGGCTTTAGATCAGACCTCCTGGCCAAGATTTTCAAATCTGATTTGGGGGGGGGCCAACTGGAATTGGCTTAAAGGGGCCCGGTTTTCCAAGGCCTGGTGCTCAGCATGAGCTGAGAAAACCAGGTGAGCTGATCATCTTAAAAAACAGAGGTCTCCAAAAGCCCTAGTCACTTGGGAACAGCATCTGTCTCCAAGAAGGTGAGAGGCTTCCCCAGCATGAAATTCACCAAAGTCTTCCGTGAAAAGCACGTCTCTCCGGGTGGCTCTGCTTTTTTTGGTTTGTTGGGCTTTTTCCTCTTGCACCAACTGCTGTGAGATAACAGCAGATATCTCTGCTTAAAGGTTCTCCAATTACAGTTCATGTTGCCTTGCATTAGCAGTGGAAGTTGGAGGCTTAATTACCTCCCATCCTGGCAGAGAAGCTTTATCTCGTCCTTGTGTCGCTATTAGGTAGCATTGCTGCTTGTTGATTTGCTTCAGAGTGCAATCAGCACTCTTGGCCCCATGTAAAGATTAACAAGATGAGCATCATGCAACGACTCAGGACTGGTAAGTACAGGCACATATCAGATTCTCAGTGGTCCAGTCAATGAACTTACTGTACGTGGCCCAGTTACCCTCCACTTTCAATGGCAGTTGACTGGTTCTAATTCCATTCTGTACAGAAAGTAGTGTTGCACACTACCCTAGCTGGGTCATTTTCACAAGGGGTAAGTGCTCAGTAGCTCCATTTGGACATCTAAATAAAGGTCACATTTTCCAAAGGGTCCAGCACCCAGCAGCTCCCACTGTCACATTCATGGACAGATTTTCAACCAAACCCAGCACCCAACGTGCTGAGCTCTTGTGAAAATCTGGCCTCAGTTGTGGGTGCTGAGCACTTAGAAATCTGACCCTGAGCTCTGGTCCCAAAAGACAGTGCAACTTTATTTGGTATAACCCAAAGCTTGCACTACTTCCAAAAGGGGATTAGGGAGAGGGACAGAGGCACCTACCCAGACATCACTAGGCCAAGACTGCATCTATTCATAATACCGAAGGAGTATCCACCTTACAGACCTCTTTGTCTATACTCCTTCCCTGACACCTCCTGGCCTTCTCCTCTACAGCTCCTGCCATCCGCCTCCCTGAACCCTCTCTGACTGCCCTCCGTCTCTTTTCACCTTCCTTCACTCTAGTCCTATGTAGTGCCTCTTAACCTCTTCCCACATCCTCCAATCTCATTACCTCTTTAAAGCATGTTTTGGAATAGACAGCCCATAGAGAAGATGCTCCACTAAACTAACTTGCACTACTTTACACTGGCCTGGCTAGTGTGTAAGCGCACCACTGCCCTCTATTGGATGGAATCTGAATTGCTCAACTGTGTGTCCCAAGCCCTGTACTGCAAACAGCTGGCGGAGGTTCTTTCTGAGCTCAGGAGGGTGGGCTCTGTGCTTCCTCTGAAGCAGGAAGATCTGTGTCAAGTCTTAGGCAGCTCCCAGTTTGTTAGACTATCCAGAACTAGCACAAATGTCTGGCCACCATAGTGACACCTCTGTGCTACCCGCAGAGGATCTAAGAGGAAGCCACGCCAGCTGGTCCTGAGGAACGATGAGGTTGACATCCTCCAAAGGAAGGCATCAGAGTTTGTTACTGTGGCAGAGGTTCTGGAGCCATGACTATTCTACGCCACCGTCACTGCACTTGGAGGGGTAACCCGGGAGCTGATACAGGCTGCCTGAGGCTGCAGCCCAATCGAGACAGGTGCAAAGCGAGCAAGAGCAAAGCCGGCATGCTCTATTTATACCCATTCCCAGCATGCTGAGGGTGGAATTACAGCCTTGGCGGTGGCTCGCGGCCAATGCCTTGTTATTTATAAACGTACAGCGCCTTGGAGACAAACAAGGGAGAGGAGACGCCTTTCCAGCAACAAACAGAACTACAAACAAACATCAGGCTCTTTCTGATGCTCCCAAGTGAGCGTAGAGCCTGCCTGCCAGCACATCTTGCCTGGAGCCAAAGAGGATGCGTCTGATACCAGGGGAAAGGTTACCATGCATGGCATCTCGCTACCCTACCAAACCCACCAGAGCTTGATAAGGCTCTAATCCTCCATGGGTTGCTGGGAAATGGCTGCTAGTGACTGGGGAGGTTCCGTTCAGATAAGAGTCTGGCTGCTTAGTCAGCCCCATGAGGTTCCCTTCTGAGCTACCCAGGCTCCAGCACATGCTGGAAAAGCAGTTTCTCTCTCTCTGTGTTCCCACTGCCCTGTCCATCTCATACTAGTAGGAGCCACGTGAAGCAGATGTTCATGTAGATGTAGATTCCTGGATGCTCAAGACTTAGCTGGCAATGGATAAGCCAGTGCCCACCACAGCCAAAAGGCTAATAGCTTTGGGAACAAACCTGTAGGCAAGTGTTCACTTCTCAGCCTTTCCAACAGCTGTGAGAAAGAGAGAGAGAGAGGGCTGGGTGCAGGTTCCAATGGGAACAGCAGGTTCCTAACCCTTCTGCAGGGACAGCGCCGTAGTTAGATGCCATAGACAGAGAGTCTCAGCAGCTAGATAGACAGACAGACAAAGTCATATAGACAGGGGCAGCGGGAGACTCAGATACACTGAGACAAGTCTATCGCTAATGATGTTTTTCCTTGGCCGGTTCTTCCGTGCATCCTTGTAACATCAGTCAAGATTTTCCTCTCTCTGATCTCAGATGACACTCTCCTCCAGCCCACAACACAACAAAAGCGCACAGACCAAACCAACTCAGCTCCCCACGTGCCAACCTCAATGGTCACATCCCCAAACACGCCCTCCCCAAACTGCCTCTGTCACACAACACTCACATTGTCCCGACCCCCAAATTGCTCACCCCAAGGTGCCCCTTACAACATTCCTGCCCAATCCTCCAACCCCCACAAATCATCCCAAACACACCAAAGAGCCCCAGCATCCAGATAACCCCAACACAGACCACCTAACCCACACATATGCGCCTACATTTATCTTAAGACACATGCACCCCAACACACACACACCCCTGGGAGAGACAGTAAATGCAGGTTTCAGAGTAACAGCCGTGTTAGTCTGTATTCGTAAAAAGAAAAAAGAAAAGGAGGACTTGTGGCACCTTAGATACTAATCAGTTTATTTGAGCATGAGCTTTCGTGAGCTACAGCTCACTTCATCGGATGCATAGCATATTGTGGAAACTGCAGAAGACATTATATACACACAGAGACCATGAAACAAAACTTCCTCCCACCCCACTGTCCTGCTCATAACAGCTTATCTAAATTGATCATCAAGGAGGGCCATTTCCAGCACAAATCCAGGTTTTCTCACCCTTCCCCCCCCCCCCCACA
Organism: Natator depressus; assembly: GCF_965152275.1. Classification (NCBI taxonomy): domain Eukaryota; kingdom Metazoa; phylum Chordata; order Testudines; family Cheloniidae; genus Natator; species Natator depressus. The sequence continues at coordinate 5,002,207 of NC_134259.1, forward strand.
GACACACATACAAACTCACTCTCCTGCTGGTAATAGCCCATCCCTCTTTGAAACCTCTCTTTATAATGCGCATGATAATCAAGGTGGGTCATTTCCAGCACTAATCCAGGTTTTCTCACCACCCCCCCCCACACACACACCCCCCTCCAAAAACCCCACACACAAACTCACTCTCCTGCTGGCAATAGCTCATCTTACAATGTGCACAGCAATAATCCAAGTTTAACCAGAACGTCTTGGGGGGGGGGGGTTTGTAGGAAAAAAACAAGGGGAGATAGGCTACCTTGCATAATGATTTAGCCACTCCCAGTCTCTATTCAAGCCCAAATTAATAGTATCCAATTTGCAAATGAATTCCAATTCAGCAGTTTCTCGCTGGAGTCTGGATATGAAGTTTTTTTGCTTTAAGATAGCGACCCTCATGTCTGTGATTGCGTGACCAGAGAGATTGAAGTGTTCTCCGACTGGTTTATGAATGTTATAATTCTTAACATCTGATTTGTGTCCATTTATTCTTTTACGTAGAGACTGTCCAGTTTGACCAATGTACATGGCAGAGGGGCATTGCTGGCACATGATGGCATATATCACATTGGTGGATGTGCAGGTGAACGAGCCTCTGATAGTGTGGCTGATGTTGTTAGGCCCTGTGATGGTGTTCCCTGAATAGATATGTGGGCACAGTTGGCAACGGGCTTTGTTGCAAGGATAGGTTCCTGGGTTAGTGGTTCTGTTGTGTGGTATGTGGTTGTTGGTGAGTATTCGCTTCAGGTTGGGGGGCTGTCTGTAGTAAATGCAGGGTTTGCCCTCCTTTTGGTAGTCTGATACCCACGTCACAGCTGGCCCTGTGCACTCATGGTGCCTGACACCCAGAAGCCTCTTGGCCTCCATCAGGGGATTTTTATTACACTGCCAACAGCTCTGCTCTGCTGTTTGTCCCCAGTGGGACTGGCTGGGTTGCTGCCTTCCCACCGTAAGACTGGCGCTCACAACATTGACGCCTGCTTCTAGCCCCAAGGCCCAAAACACCCCCAAAGCAAACAACACTGAAACTAATCAACCTATACTCCCCCCCGCCCAGTATATTAATAACGGTTTTGAAACAACCACCCTAACCCCAAGCAGAGATTGTTGGGATTTTTAACCCAAAAGGGGAGAAGTGCCAGAGACTCCAGGAAACCCACCAGGGACTTCACTATTGCTATTGATTTTAAGTGGAAAGTGCTCAGATCCCACACTGATGGCTGGCATCACAGAACCCACAGAGAGTCTCTCAGCACCATTAATGCTCAGGCTCAGACTGGCCCGAGAAAGGCCCCCAGAGCAAGTATCACCAAATTCCACAGCTTGGCACAAACGCCAGCTTTGTTGCAGGGATAGGAGAGCAAGTTACGAGGCTGGGCGGGGGTGGGGGAGGAGCAGAGCCAGATTGAGGGTCACTGGCAGAGCTGTGGAGGGCCCCAGAACTAGAATAACTAGGGGTGCTGCTGATGGGGATTGAGGTACCTGGGCAGTCGGGCAGGTAGGGAATTTTTCAACAACACTTACTGTAATTGAAAAAGGCCAATTTGTCGAAACCGAAACTTTTCACTGAAGTGGTGCAGGATCAACAAAACTTTTCCCTGGAAGGTTTCTTGGGCCCAGGATGGAATTCCTCATCAAAATGAGAGAGCCCCAGTGATTAGGGCATGCAGCAGGGATGTGGGAACCCAGGTTCAGGTCCTTTGTCTTCCTGATTTGGAGCAGGGACATAACCCTGGGTCTCCACCATCTCAAGTGGGTGCCCTGACCCCCAGGGTATTCTGCGGTGGGGGGGGTCTCTCCTGCTGGAGCTGTTGCATGTTGCACTGGGTCAGGGCCAGAAAGACTGACTCTATAGCCCAGTGGTAAGGGCACCAAATCAGGGAGAGCAGGGACTTGAACCTGGATCTCTCGCATCCCAGGTGAGTGCCTGGCCACCTTGCTTTTCTGGGGTGGCACTCTGGCTATGTCTACACAGCTAAAAAACTTCAGCGTCCAGGTCAACTGACTCAGGCTCGCACTGCTAGGATAAAAATAGCAGTGTAGACATTCAGGTTCGGGCTGGAGCCCAGGCTCTGAAACCCAGCAAGATGGGAGACAGGCTACAGTCCAAGTGGGAATGCTGACATTGCTAATTTAAGCCTCGGGCATGGGCCCCGTGAGTCCAAGTCAGTTGACCCAGGCTCTGAAATTTGCTGCTGTGGGTACTGCTGTGTAGACAAGTTTCTCTCTCTCTGGTTTTTCTAAAGGTCTCAGTTTTGTCCCAGTGTGGAATCAAGCCAAATGCCAAAACCTCAACTTTTTTCACAAAACAAAGTTCTTCTTTTCTAGGGCTGCCAACCCTCCAGAATGGTCCTGGAGTCTCCAGGAATTAAAGATTCATTTTTAATTAAAGGTTACGTCATGCACAGACACAGAGTGGTGCACATAAACACCCACCCATGCACGCACCCCAGCTATAAACTCAGCCAGAGGATCTGCTCGAGCCATTTCCATTTCAAACACCAGGAACGAAATCTCCTCTCTAGCTCTCAGCCTGACAGTTAAAAAGAAAATTATTCTTTGTTTTTTTTCTGCCTGCATCCCGCAGGGAAACACAGCTCAGGTGTTGGGCCGCATTTGTCCGCAGACAGGTCTCTGCTTTTAAACAGCTTTACAGCTGCAAACAAAAGCAGGTCAAGTGAGCTGCCCAAGCATGTCAGAATCCCATCGCATGTGAACAGGGCTACTGGCTACTCCTCACTGGTAGCTAGGGATGCCTTGGATAGATTAACCCTTTGCAAGGCATGACATTGCTGTGCAAGACCAGCGCTATCCCTTCCTAAGGCCACCAGACAATAAGGAGTCTAAGTAAGCAGACAAGCATGACGTGCCCTCAGGGCTAGAGCAAGGGACTGAGAGTTACAACTCCAGGTGCTATGCTAGGATCTGGAAGGCAGTGTGGGTCTAGCAGGTAGAGCAGGGGCACCGGAAACCAGAATTCCTGAGTTCTGTACAGGCTGACTTCAACATCTACTTTGTACTTTCCTAGCATGTTCACGCAATGTTCTCCAAGTGTTTAATTAATTAATCACAGCTATTGGTGAGGTAGGCCGCTATCACTATCTACATTTTACCAAGAGAACAAACAGGCAGAGAGGATAAGCCCAAACTTTTCAAATTCAGTGGCAAAAGATAGGTACCTAAATAAAAATTTAAGTGCCCGTGTTTAGCTACCCAAGTTTGAAAATTTGGCCCTAAGGGCCACCCAGCTAGCCCATGGCAGAGCCAGGAATGGAACCTTGGAGTCCTGCTTTCACACTCCCTTACTGTAACCACTAGACCCCACTGCACTCCCTGAGGCAGACATAGCATCCTGCCATCCTGACTTCCCGTCCTCTGCTGTAAGCACTAGACCTGCGCTGCCCTCCACGAGCTAAGGCTAGAACCCAGAAGTCTTGCGTCCCCAGCCCCAGGGCTCTGACACACCATTGTACATTCTCTTCTTTGCCAGGAACATATTTCAAAGTGAAAACACACAAGGCAAATGTCGCACACTTTCCTGCACTCCTGCTGCTCTCCCTCCCCTTTCAGTCTAAATTTCGTTTCATGCTGGAAGGGGTCTATAATTTGTGCTCTACAGAGCTACATTCTCTCAGGCACTCTCTCTCAACTCTTTCCTAATGCAGGTTATTTCCCTCTGCGAGCCGGACACATCCACAGCATTTAACTTCTGACAAGTGTCGGGCTTGCAGACCTGCTGACAAAGAACTGCCGTTAATTTGATGCTGCACAGAGCCTGCCCCGTATCATTTATTCATAGACACTGGTGTATTGTATTACTGGTGGATTAAAAGCCACATTCAGAAATTTCAAACTGACTCATTTGCAAGGAGAGGAGAAGTAGATACAGCTTTACGAGTGCAGGGACTGGACTAGATGACCTCTCAAGGTCCCTTCCAGTTCTATGATTCTATTTTGACACTAACCACCGAGAGCCTGCAGCCATGCGACAGGAAGTGGACTCTCCTCCGATATTAAACAAATTCTTTCCGGGGCCAATCTTTCACTGGGGAGAGCAAGGGGAGTTTTTGCTGTATGAATAATAATGCTCAGAGGAAAGTCCGGAGCACTCTCGATTTGGTTTGTACACAGGGGAACCAAGAGCCTTCACTAAGAGTGGAGACATGGGTGTGGGTTTTTAAAGCAAGAGCTCATCTCTGAGTGGTATTTAAATGGTGCCCATTGCTGTAGCATTTGAGCAGTGAGCACCACACAGGTTTTCATGGGGTTATCCCCACAGCACCCCCGTGAGGCAATGTAGTGCTTTATCCCCATTGTACGGCTGGGAGACTGAGGCCGTGTGGACACATCTACCCTGCGTTTTAAAACCCGCCGCAGAGAGTCTCAGAGCCTGGGTCTACAGACTCTGGTTCGCATTACAACACTAAAAATGAAGCCAGGCTGGGCTTCAGAGCCCAAGCTATACAGCTCTATTTAGCGCCGTAGCATGAGACCGAGTCTGTAGTCCTGGGCTCTAAGACTCACTGCTGCGGGTTTTAAAATGCAGTGTAGACATACCCAGACCGGCTAAGTCTATGGTAAGTCAGTGGCAGGGCAGGGAATTGACCACAGGTGCCCAAGCTAACACCCTGATCATCAGGCTGTCTTCCTTCTCCCTACACCCACCTGCCACTGAAAGACAGCTCCCCTACACCCCAATCCTCCAGGCACAAAGCATCGAATGAGGACCCCTTGTTACTTACTATGTCTTACTATTTATATTACTGCAATGACTAGGAGCCTGAACAGAGTCCAGGCCCCAGCATGCTAGGCACTGTACAAACACACAATCAGAGACAGCCCCAGGCCCAAAATGCTCACAGTGTATATAGACAAGACAGAGAAAGGGTGGGAGGGGAACGGGAGGCCCAGAGAGGGGAAGTGACCAGGCCAAGATCTCACAGCAGGTCACTGGCTGAGCTGGTGAATAGAACCCAGATCTTTGGACTCCCACTCCCTGGCCTTAACCGCTAGAGTCTAGACAGTACTTCCCCTTAAGACTGGGCTTGTTAGTAGTGCTAGTGAAATAAAAACCAACAGGGAAAACTGTCTTTCCCTGGTTTGTCAAAATTCAAAATGTAATGAGGAAGGCGGTCACACACAGAAATACATCAACCAGCTCCCCCCATAGAGCAGATTCCATAAAACCCTCTTTAGCTCTGGGCGCTAAATTCCCCGGCGCTTCCAACAAGCCAATGACATTAGACAAAGACTTAAGACAAATTCCTCAGTACAGTTGTAGCCCTTCCCCCGGAAGGTCGGATGACGTGATGATGAGACCGGTGTAAATACCTAGAAAGGTGAGGCCGGGGTAGGCTAGGCAGACAGAGAGACAGATTAAACATGCCAACAGACAGAGGAAGGAATCTGAGCAGCTGTGACAGAACATCACTGCCAAGGCGATGATTGAACCAGCAGAGGGGACACCTCTAAGCATCCAGGTCTTTGGATAAGGAATAAAGCTCCTCTCCAGCAGCAGACGGAGCCTGGACTACACAATCAAGCCTGAGTTCTTCTAGTATCCCACCAAGGTCTAATGGAACACTCAGTCCGCAGGCTGTACCACTGTACACCAAGTGGCTCTACCTCAGTACAGGATCCCCCAGACACCAGTCAGCAATCAGTGGAAATGCTGCAGCCATGGGGGATTGTTTACAACACCACGCACTCATCCAGCAGCAAGAGGGGTGACCAAGAAGGATCTGAGTTAATCTCTTAAATCACAGGTTCCTGTGAGTTAAAACCAGCAAAGGGAATCCACAGAGGATGGACTACATAGCAAGGTGCCTACTGGGGAACATGGAAGCACCATGTCATGACAAGCATGTCAGAGACTAGAGTTGCACCGCCCTGGTCTAAGGGCATGCCGGGTCCCTGGAGTCACTGAGTCCATGGAACCGTGCACCAGTTCACACCAGCACACAATCTGACCCAGACTCAGTAGTTTAAAAACCTAGAAGAGAGCCAACCAGCCAAATGCAGCATGGAGCCAGAGAGCAACCAAACAACCAGAACCAGGATAAACCCAGCCGCCAGCGGCTAACCAGCTCTGCCAGAGCCTAGTGCAGAAGAGACCACTGCAAACCTGTACACAGACCAACCGCACACCCCAGCACTGCAAGGGAGCCAGAGGAGGCCACACAATCACTGCATCATTGTATTGATGCGGTGCTGTGACTGTTCTGTGCCTCCCTCCACACTCCAGGACAACATCCCCTCCGCCCACTCCTCAGCTTGGCGTGGGCAGGTGGGAGGTGAGAGGAGTTGTGAATGGAAGAGGAGGCTTCTCTTACCCCGCCTCCAATGTCCTGGCTCCTTGGAGGGACCGGGAAGGATCCAGGTTTGTTAGGAGACCAGGCAGATGGAAAAGTATTTGCCATCAGGCCTTTGGACCCCACCAGCTCTGCAGGGAATGCCCCATGAGGGTCTGTGGGGCATCCCTGTTCTAGTCTCCCCATCATGCCATGCAGGTGGAGAACCAAGAACAAAGCGTGCACGTGTACATGGCGGGGGAGGGAGAGAGGACAGTTCTTACCGGCAGAGATGGTCCGTCCGGCACATGTTCCGCAGATCCAGGCAGTTGGGCTTCTCCTTGTCCTCGTAGGAGCAGCTGGGGACTATGGTCTGCCGGCGGCGCTCGGCACAGGCCTGGTCCTTGCAGGAGCAGAAGAGCAACCGGTAGGTGTATTCGCTGGGCACCCGGTCGAAGAACTGGCGCAGGGCCTTGTGGCACTTGCGGCGGTTGCAGTGCTCGGTGGCCGAGATCTCCTTGCTGCAGGTGGAGATGTAAGCTGAGCGCAGCCTCTTGCAGTTGTCATTCAGGTTGCAGGCTTTGGCTGCATCTAGGCAGTGGTTACTTTTGGAGTTGGTGGCAGGATCCATTCCTGTCCAAGCAGAGAGAGGGAGAGGGGATGGGCATTACTCAGAGGGGTGGCAGAGTGACTGATGCTGCTGACATGCCCCGAGACTAGAGGTGAAGAGGAGAGGGTGTATGTAACTAGGGGATCCAGAACAGGGTGGCTACAGCTACAGCATTCTAGCATGCCCCCGCACCAAGACTCCGCTGCAGTGTCCAGGCACACACCACACTGTGCCTATTACACTACGAATGGGATAGGCATCACCAGAACCTAGCTGAGCCACTCATTCAACGCAGCAGTCATCAGCCACGTTCCTGCCAGCCGGGATGCCACACAGCAGTGTGGCAACTGCATGTGGTGAGGCACTGAACTGGTTATTTGGCAACACTTCCTTCCATTGAAAATCCATGTCTTGAAGAGACACCTCTGCATTGCAGGTACCTGTGGCAAGGACAAGAGGAGGGCAGCTGCTAGGGTGCCATAAGGGGTGAGGGGTGGGGAAGACAATGGTCCAGCTAGGAATTTATGGCCGTTTTTAGCTTTCCTGGGTGCTTTGCTTCCCCCTCTCCCAGCATATTCTTTCACTAATGCCGCTGTAATTACAGCTTGGCTCTTTCCCAATCAGAGCCTGAACACAGAAGATATTTGCTTTTAAAAAAAGTGTCTGTATATAGACATAGGAGCATAGGCAACAAATTGGTACAATTCCTACAAAAACCATGTGAAAATGCAGCAGTGGCAATGGCTCACTGCGTAGCTACTGGGTAAATAAACCCCCGGGGAGAGTGTGGGATGCTGGCATCACTGCACAGCGAGAGGCATGTGGTGAATGACGTGTGTCACAGTTGGTGCTACTTTACGGTCTCTGTGTAAGCCACTGCAGCCTGACCCAGAGGTGCTGGGCCAGCTGCCACTAGCATGGGGTCGCCTCAAGTAACAGGGTGAAATTCTCCCTTTCGGCCAGAAGTGAGATGCAAGGACCTCGCCTGTGTTATTTACCTAGGGGTGAATTGCACCGTTCATGCAAAGAACAGGGGATGACAATCCGGTGCCCTGCACTGGGCGCAGTCAATCCCACCAGTAAAGTGTGGGTGTAAAGTGCTACCACACTGGTAGCATTTTGCACAAACAGTGCACTGGTGACTGATCACAAGAGGAATCTGGTTCCTATTTACACTAAGGCCCCAGGCTCCTTTACGTTGCCTAAGCTGTGTCAATAAGAGTGCAAAGGCAGGCTCAGCGGAGCATCATGGTCAGGGTGTCTCGCACAGAGAACTGATTTCCAAGGATGAATAGATGCTTGGAACTCACTTCTCCAGAGAGGGTAGCCCTTAAGAGGGTACAAGTCCGCCAACAGGTACAGATTTTACCCTTCATCCACCAGCAAGGTGCCCCAGTTGAGCAAATGGAGCTTTGGGAAGAAAAGAGCATGGTCCATCTGATTGGTCATGCACTGTAGCAAACCACCTGCCCCTCAGAGACCCATCCACCAATGCAGCACCCCGGAGGCCTAACCCAGACCCCCCGAGCCAGCCTGTCGCTGGAGCTCCAGACTGAGGGCAAAGATATAGGTATACTAGGTACACTATATTCTAAGTCCTGCCTCAGCGCAGAGGGTGACCTCTTGTGGTTCCTTCCAGACCTGTGCTTCTATGATTCTATGAGCAGCTGCAGGGTTCATTCTTGTGGGCAGCTCAAACCAAGAGCCATTTCCTGTTCTCTGCCGAGGAAACACCAGGAGGTTGGGGCATTTTTTTTAAAGTGTGTTAATACTTAGGAAAACATATTTGCCAACTTGGCACAGGACCCCTCTCTGCCCCCATCTGCTGGCAAACTCTAACCCTCAGCATCACAAAGGGCCAGACCCAGAGCAACCACCACTCCTCCAGTGACTTCAGTGAGAGTCACAGGAGCTCAGAGCCCCTTAGCCAGGCGCTCTCAGGCATCTGAGTCAGAAAACGTGGGCACTGTCACCCAACTGAGACCTTGGCGTATTCACCCCTGCGATTCGCATGACCAATTCCTGTTAGGAGGGTCACAGAGAGCTGCCACCAGATCAGTGAAAGAATTTTCTGTAGTATCTGGCTGATGAATCTTGCCCATATGCTCAGGGTTTAGCTGATCGCCATATTTGGGGTCAGGAAGGAATTTTCCTCCAGGGCAGATTGGAAGGCCCTGGAGGTTTTTCGCCTTCCTCTGTAGCATGGGGCACGGGTCACTTGCTGGAGGATTCTCTGCTCCTTGAAGTCTTTAAACTACGATTTGAGGACTTCAATAGCACAGATATAGGTGTGAGGTTTTTTTGTAGGAGTGGTGGGTGAAATTCTGTGGCCTGCGTTGTGCAGGAGGTCAGACTAGATGATCATAATGGTCCCTTCTGACCTAAATATCTGAATCTGAATCAGTGTGTATATCTGCAGCCAGAACAGGACCTGTATTTACCACAAATTTCCCTAAGGTCTGCTCAGACTAGAGATATGCAGCTGGAGTGGAAGGGGTTAACCTGAGCCAGGTGAGAAGCAGCAGGGCGATCAGAACTCATCAAATAATATTCAGCGCATAATTTATGCCATGAATTTGCACTATTTTTCCAGTCCATTATTCAATGAATAGGGATTAATTATTTGCCCAGCACTAGAACAGAATCACCTCCTGTGATGGGCCCGGTCCCGGCCAGCTAGCACCTTCCCCTCTGGTTCCCCCAGGGGGCCATGTGACCCCTGCCCATAGACCCAGTGTATACTCGGTGCTTCTGCAGCGAAACAGCTACATGGGTGCAACCCCTCCAGTAGGGGTGCCCTGCCCTGGCGCAAGACAGGGCTGGCTCTGGGGAGGCATATCTGGAGTAAACCACTCCAGCACCAGCCCTTTCTTTTTTTTTTTGCCTGCATTAGGCACTTGCACTAGCATTGTCCCATGGACGCGGACAGCCCCTAGTCTAGCCAAGCCAAGAGCACTGAGCTAGAGACCCAGCAGGGCCGCTTGCAGCCCGGCAGGGCCAGGGAGAAGGGGAGCGGTTAAGTGAAGAGAGCTGCCGGAGAAGCGGAAATGCAGGCCTGCCAAGTGCACAGCTGGATGTGCAGCATCTGCTCTCGGAATCCCAGCAATCAGCAAAAACAAAAACCAAACACAGACATATACAAACACACACACCCTGGACAAGGAACATGGGCTGAAATTTTTGTCAAAAGGATGAATTGCCCAAGGAGAGCTGGGTGCTATTTTAAAGTCATCTGACTGCATCAGTAATTTCTGCCCTAATTTCCCCTCCCCCGCAAACCAGCCAGGATCCTGGATTCGCCCATTGTTCCCCAGTTTCCACTGGCAGAGACAGACGGCAGCATCAAGGAGGGTTTCCTAACAGAAATATTTGCAGAGCCCTGGTAATTAGCAAATGGCAAGCAGCTACCTAGATGGGAAACCTTGGCTTTGTTTTTTCCGCTCCCTGCTTTGTTCCATCAGCGCTCACAGGCCCCACCAAGAGCTCCCCCACAGCCAGCCCTCCTAAGCTGTAGCCTACCGAAGCAGCTGTTAAGAGAATCAGACGGCTTCTAAAGCCATCTCTGCAACTGAGGCATTTCAGGCCTTCCAACACCTCTCCCTGCAGCACCGCCTGCTGGGAAAGGCCAAAACTGGAATGACTGGGTGTTTCCCAACAGCCAGTCCACCTGCACCATTCCCTGCTGCACCTCCTGCTCAGAAAGGCTAGAACTGGGGTAGCTGTGATCGCACTCGCAGCTGGCTCTGATGTGCCATGTCGCACACCCTACTTGAAAAGGCAGGGACAGAAGCAGCTACAATCCCCCCACCCCCAACGCATGCACAGCCAGCTATTTATCCCACACCCTTCCTCAGCAGTGGCTTGGGGAGTGTTCTCTGCTGGGACAGTTGCTTGCCAAGCTCTAGACAAGTGCTAAGTACTAACACAGCATATACGCTAAAAACCTGCCCTGCAAAATACAATACAGAGCACAGAGTTTGCCCAGATTCCTGTCTTCCCAAGCTACATACGTTCTACCCTGCAACTTCCCCTTCCCTAGATACCACAGTGAGGAGCAATAGACAGATGATAAGCAGGCAGACATGCCTGGGGGCAGCACGTATGGTGGTAGACACATGGCAGTTGTCTCTCTCCAGCTCCCAGGGCCTTTTTTCACCTTGTCCCGCACTCGCTGAGCATTTGATCTGAGATCTGGTTTAGACCAGAAGGAATCAGGCACTGGTGCAGCTGGATCATGCTGACTCCGGCCGACCCTCCTCAGAGCCCTCAGAACACTTAACAGAGCAGAGCGTGCAGCATTCTGATGCACTGGCATACATGTGGGATCGATGCACAGTGCTGGCTTAATGTATAATCCTCGTGAGCATCTGCTTCTGTCCTGCCTGAGACCTGCGGGGACCTGGATGCATTTTAATAGAGCCTGTACTTGGAAAAGCACAGTTTCTGGGGAGCTCATTAATAAGGTAGAAGCATTAACATTTCCTGAGGCAGAAAGGCAATGGGGTCTGTGAAGCTGGGGTTTCTGAGGGAGCTCTGGGAGAGTGGCAACTCCAGTCCCCTCCAACTCCCCGAGCTTATCCCAACCCTCACAACAGGTAGGATAGGGCCCAGGGCCCTCCAGGGACAGGAGATGATCCAGAGATTTCCAGGGCAGGAAAGGGGAGGTCACCTGCAACCCCTGTGTATGCTGCCCACTGTGCACAGATCAGGGATATAAGAGCTCGAGCCTGCATCAGGGTCTCCAGGACAGAAGTTAGATGCTTAGCAGTACCCCAGATCCATCTCCCTCCCCATCAGCCCCTGTACAAAGAGGCTTCATAGAATCTCCAGGACAGGTGGGTCCAGGAGAATTTTGAGGCAAAATACTGGTACAAAGTCTGAGTCTCGAATGAGTCGCTGCTAACGTCCCTTAATGTCATTGGAAGCCATGTCTGCTCTCCCTGGGTCTGCCTTTGGCTCCTGGGACAGATGTGTCATTATTCACACTTTTGCCAAAAGCCAGACGCTGCTAGCACACAAAATGAATGAACGTTCACCACCAACTTGCGGCCTGAGCTCAGAGCGCCCCCTTGTCCAGCATGGGTTCCCTTCACTGCAAATATTGGGCAGAGACAGTACCAGGCAGTAGAACACTGTTCTGGCTTGAGCTAAACCTTGTTATGGGTCAGAGAGGGTCACTGCCTTTCATTCAGAATAAATGTAAAGAATCCATTGTGATCATGTGACTGAAGCTCCAGCAGCAGCACCTAAAACATAGGCACATGGCAAGGCTGAGCAGAAGCTGAATCATGTGGCTCAAGGGGTTTCAAGTGCAGGGCTAGGGCCTTGATTGGGGAACAGTTTCTCTGGTCTGTGGGCAAACGCAAGAGGCACAACACAAGGAGACAGAAGGCAGAAGTAGAGAGAAAAAGCCAAGCAGACCTAGCCTGGAAGGACAGTAATGTGGTCCTGAGATAAAGCTAAGAGACAAAGCTCTTTGGGTACAGAGTGCTGACTGGAAAAGGCAGGCCTGGGACAACCAACAAAGAAAATGTCTGTGGGTTTGTTTTGTTCCTCCTGTGTTTGGGGAAACAATTTCTCCTCCCAGCTAGAACAACTGCCAGGGTCCCAAACTTTAACCAGCTGCTCAGGCCAAAAGGGGTACCAATAAAATGTAATGGTGTCTACTGCAAGGGAGACCTAGCAAGCTTTTAATGAAAGGGGAGGAGAGATGGAATCTGGGATAGAGAGAGACAGAGGAAAGCTGGTCTTGTGCTTAAAGAACTGGATGGGCACTCAAAAAATGTGGGTGCAATTCCTGGCTCTGCCACAGACTCCCCTATGTGGCCTCAGGCAAGTTAGTTCATCTTTCTGGGCCTCAGTTCCCCCACCCCAATCTGTAAAATGGGGAGAATAATCCTCCCTTTGTCCCACCCTGCGTCTGCCTCATCTGTTCAGACTGTGAGCTCTTTCGGACAGGAACTGTCTCTCGCGATGTGTGCTTGCGGAGCTTAATGCGAGGGGCTTCTGAGCCAAGTTGGGACCACTGGGCACTACAGTAAGGATACCAGAGCCAGAGGCACAGAAAGCTCTGGAGCCATCTGGTCTCCAGAAGGGAAGCTGTGTGCACAAATGGAGGAGAACACAGCTGAAATTGACCCCATGATGGAAGTGCATTTAGCAGCTTCCCCCACATCACTGTGCCAGCGCCCTCACCTGCTCCGCCAGCACCCTGCTGTTCCAGGCCTGCTGGGCTCTCCACAAACAGCTCTACTGAGGCCTCTGAGTCCTGCCCTGCAGCCCCCTTGCCCTTCCACTTCAGAACACAGGTTGCTAATTGTGCCAACTTGGGCACTGGTTCTATTGATGCAGGAAACAAACACACACAAGGGGCTAGAGGGAGACCCGCCACCGAAGCCATTGGTGATGGTATTTCAGGAGTTCCCAATCAGGTCGGCTGCTCTGCAGCCAGCAAGCGCGGCGTATGTAATATCTCCCTCTTTGCTTCCACAGCCCCTTTTAAAAAGGTTACCGTAATCCCACGGCCATCCCCACAGGCAATCAATGCCAGGCTCGCCCAGCCTCGTTATCGACAAACAACAGTAACAGCTCGTTTGCTTCAGTTGCTTCAGCTTCAGATCGGGGGGAAGCGCCCACTCCCTTCGCAGCCTCATTACTTCCATGCATGCATGGACACAGCACCAAGGGTGCAGGGCAGAAGGAACAAAGGGAGGGGCTGGGAGAAGCAGCTGCACCGAGCCACAGCCTCAGCTGCTCTTAAAAGACACTGGAGAAGAAACTTGTAGGAGCACAGGATAGAGGGAACATCCTGGGCAGGAGGACAGGACAGGAGAGAAGCCCTCAGCAAATGGGCACACAAGGTGGTGCACCAGGGCAGGAATGGGGATGGAGTGGCATCTGAGGCAGGACAGGTGGGGTGGAGTCTAGTCAGGGCAGGAATGGTTGGATCATCTGCAATAATAAAATAAGAGCACCAGAAGGGTAAGGGATGGAGCTGAACAAGGGGTGGGAAAAGGAAACTGCAGGCAAGAATGTGTGCGGGCAGATGGGTGTAGGACATTCAGGCTTTAGAGATTCAGGCTTTTCAGTCCCTGGTTCAATCCCCTCTGGGTTGGCCAAGATGGTGACAGTCACATATGCACCACTTAATCCATCAAGAGAGGGCTAAAGTGGGACTTGACTGGGACACAGGCCTAGCGCAGGCTCCTCCACCCAGGGCTGAATCCCACGCTATGCATAAGTGAGGTGCAAAAGACCAACATACAAATGTCTACCCACTCCCCGTGTTCCCAAACCGGCACCTCCTGCTCACGTTCCCTGGAGCTAGTGGTGATTCCTCCAGGAGTTTGGAGAGACGCCCAAGCAGCAGCTCTAACCTGCTTTGCGGTGACACTTAGCAGCTCTGACAGCTGTTTGGCGAGGAATCGGATCTTTTTGAAATTTAAATAACATGTTTTCCGCATTTGGCTTGGGAGACAACCTGAGGATAATCACATTATGCCCCATGCAGCCGTGAAAGCAACACTCTCCCTTGCTGAGCATTTCTCCATCCTATATCCCAGCCTCCCTCTCTGGCTGGCAGTGCCGCCCCTCGGTATAAGAAGCGTCACTCCTCCCCCTCCCCACCAAATTGCCAGAAACATTTCCTGTTAATCAGGGGTTGGATTTCAGAATAGATCAGCCCATGAATTAATAATCCCCGACTCCAGACACTTCACTTTTCATATTTTTCCACCAACTAAATATTTCCTTGATGATAATTTAATCCAAAATGTGGGGGGGAGAAATGGCTGTGCTGTCTGGAACCCAAAGGCTGAGCTCCCTGGAGCACCTTTGCTTCAGAAGTTAAAACCAGGAGTTCGATTCAGCAATAATATGATCCTCCCTTTGAGCCACCTCTCAACTAGACTGAGAAATCTTCAGGGTAGGAATTAGGTCAGCCAAGGCATTTGTACAGCACCTAGCACAATCGGGGTCCTGATCCTGCCTGGGCATTACTTCAGGGAAAACAATCTAGCTGCTGCCTTCAGTTAGCCCTTTCAGAGCTCAACCGAGAAGAGCACTGATAGGAGATCTATGATCCCCTTCATCTGTGACCTGTCTGCTGAGCTCTTCCCCCCGCCCCACTGTGATGCTGGATGTTTTGTGAGGTGGATAAAACTGAGAACTGGCAAACTCATTTCACACAGGCCACTGAGCTGACAGACAATAACAGCTTGATCTCTCTAAGCCTGTGACCAAAGAGCATAAATAGGGCCCTACCAAATTCACGGTCCATTTTGGTCAATTTCACAGTCAGAGGATTTTAAAAATCATAAATGTCATGATTTCAGCTATTTAAATCTGAAATGTCACTGTGTTGTAATTGTAAAGGTCCTGACCCAAAAAGGAGTTATGTGGGGGGGAGGGTCACAAGTTTATTGTATGGGGGGTTGCACTACTGCTCCTCTTACTTCTGCGCTGCTGCTGGCGACGGCGCTGCCTTCAGAGCTGGGCAGCCGGAGAGCGGCGGCTGCTGGCCGGGATCCCAGCTCTGAAGGCAGAGCCGCCGCCAGCAGCAGCGCAGAAGGAAGGATGGCCTGGCATGGTATTGCCACCCTTCTGCACTGCTGCCTGCAGAGCTGGGCCCTCAGTCAGCAGCCGCCACTCTCCAGCCGCCCAGCTCTGAAGGCAGCAGTGCAGAAGTAAGGGTGGCAATATCGCGACCCCCCTAAAATAACCTGGCAACCCCCTGCAACTCCCTTTTGGGTCAGGGCCCCCAATTTGAGAAACACTGCTCTCCCCTGTGAAATCTGTATAGTATAGGGTAAAAGCAGACAAAAGATCAGATTTCATGGTCCGTGACGCAATTTTCATGGCCATGAATTTGGTAGGGCCCGAAGCATAAGGCTATTACCAACACCCCAGAAAGAAAAGGAGTACTTGTGGCACCTTAGAGACTAGTGATCTATTACCAACACCCCAGAAAGAAAAGGAGTACTTGTGGCACCTTAGAGACTAACCAATTTATTTGAGCATAAGCTTTCGTGAGCTACAGCTCACTTCATCGGATGCATACTGTGGAAAGAGAGTAACCGGTCACTTGTTAGTATCTGCTCACTGTTCAGCAGAGTCAAAAATCTAATGGTGGCAGGCTGCGCTCGCGCCTCCCCTTTCCTTCACCCATGCCCTGAGCTACAGCCCTGGCTGTGGCATGTGAGCTCTCTAAGGCAGGAGCATTCAGATGGCCAGCACAGTGTGTAACCATTATAGGCACACGAGCTACTTCACTGCACTTAAGAGCATTAACCTCTCACCGGAGCAGAGCAATATGTCACTTCACTGCTGACAAAAGCAGCCGCTTGTGCCCTTAACTGGTTTTATTTGGAAGAGTCTGAAGGGACATTTTTCTATTAGCCTACCCCATTGCAGGAACACGCTCTTAAAGAAGCCCTAACCTTCCAGACAGTGCAATGAGCCATGTAATGTACCTCTGAAGAGTAATAAGGTTCCGGCCCTTCCACTCCTCTCCTGCCTCGTATATTACCACAACTGAACTCCGTAGCCATAGTGACACGGCTGCTGGCGAGAAGGCAAATGGTACAGGCTTGGCTTTCATCTCCAGGGTTAAAAGGAGAATGGGTGAAAAGAAGTCAAGGCATTGCAAGTTCTCGTTTTAGCTGGCTGGAGATGTAGGGGACTTGAGAAGAGGGAGAAGCCAATGGAAAGGCAGCACCGATGGGTGGTCATGGAAACTGATGGCCAAAAGTTACAAATGGACTGGGATGATGTTCCAAAGGATGCTCAGTGGGTGGCACTGAAGGAAAGACACCAAGACAGAGAGAGAAATCTGAGGTTCTCAGATTCCTCCTTGGCAGACAGACCACTGAATTCTGTACAGCCAGTCTGCTCTTACTTGATTTCAGTTGCCAGGGCTAATGAGTGACTTGTGGGTCCCAACCTGAGACTCTTTAAAGGGTTTAAAGATTTTCCAAGGGAGGGCACTCAACCTTGTTTGAAAAGTCAGGCCCCTTTAAGTTGTCTTAAACTGCAAACACCCCCAAAAATAAAGATGTAACATCCTTGTTTGGGTTATCGGTAGACATTGAACCTGGGACCTCTGTATCTAAAACCATGAGCTGTTACTGCCTGAACCTCTAAACCTGAAACAAGTAGCAAATTCAAACCTATTTTTCAAGACAGAGACCTAAATTATGATGGACGTAAGATGACAGTTCCTACCAGTAGCTTAAGAGTAAAAATCCTTACTAGGATGTTGTGATCCCAAACCCAACTATTAAATATTCAGGAAATCAGTGTTAAGGTTATTAAGGATTGGAAATGCACAGTTATAGCACCTAGACAACCTTAACTCCAGGCCCACAGTGACAGGCAGAGAGCCCCACGGTGTTAGCATGAGTTACAACTAGAGCTGGGAGAACTTATCCATCCAAAACTTTTTTCACTAAGAAAAAAATGGAGATTAGGAGACACCAAAATGCTTCACAAATTCATGTCAAATTCACTGACTTGTTTCAGTAAAAAAAAAAAAAAAAAAAAAAAAAAAAAAAACCTGAAAAAAGACCACCCCAAAATTCAAGTGTTTAGATTTGAAACAATTTTTCATTTCAAAATGTACTTCAATCTTATATTTTAAAAGTTTAAAAATACATTTAAAAAGCTCAAAAATGAAGCATTTTGTTCAACCGAAAATACACTCTTTCTTCAACATTTTGGTTCACCAAAACATTTTTTAAAAGTCTGTTTCAGGTTGACCAGAATTATTTTTCCACCCCGATTTTACAGGACAGCCACAAACTGAAAAATTAGTTACTGACACAGCTCTAGTTACAACTAATCTCTTTGGCACACCTAGACCCAGGAGTCCTGACAGACTTGACCCCAGGTAAGGGTCTTCCCTCCTCTTAGCAGTTGCACCCAGAGTCTGTTCCAAATACAGCATTGGGTTCTTCTCCTGGGAATCAAGACAAAATTGTGTGCCTGGTTCTTCTAGTCCATTCTCCCTCACTGTCAGGGCAGGGAGCTCCCACTAAGCAGTAGGATAGACCCAGGTGTATACAGATGTTTATATCCTGAGTGTACAGCTGATCTGTCTTGCTTTTAAACCCATTGACTGGAGCGGATCGAAAGCTGGAATTTCCATTCCCTGGGAAATTCCAACACATCAACATTTGCTTTCATCCCAAAATGGGATGAAAAGTTGAAATTAAAAAAAAAAGTGATGGAATGGAAATTCAAAAAAAATTGTAGAAACTTTTCATTTAGACATTTTTGAAAAACATTTTGACATTCCTGAGGGAGCCGCATTGCACTGTGTGAGATATAGTCCTCCAGGGAGCTCTGCTCGTAGGAGACAACAGGGACCCAAATTTCAACACCCATAAGACAATGAGCTAGAAAAATGCAGCTTAATGTTATTGTTTAACTGATTCAAAATGAAAGATTTTGGATCAATTCAATAAAATACTCTGATCTGGGTCAAACTAACCCACAACAAATATTTCATTTTAATTTTCCTCACTGGGAAACTGAAATGAAATATTGCCTGCAGAAAATTTTGATTTTGCAGAAACTTTGTTTTCTATTGGGAAAATCATTTAACAGAAGATTCCCAACCAGCTCCACTATTCGTGGTTTTTTCATAGAAACATAGAAATGTCAGGCTTGGAAGGGACCTCGAGAAGTCATCAAGTCCAGCTCCCTGTGCTGTGGCAGGACGAAGTAAACCAGGACCTGGCAGGTATGTATCAACCTGTTCTCAAAATCCTCCAATGATGGTGATTACACAGTCTCCCTTCAAAGCCTATTCCAGAGTTTAACTACCATTACAGTTACCAAGTTTTCCCTAATATCTAACCTAAATCTGCCTTGCTGCAGATGAAGCCCATTACTTCTTGTCCTACCTTCAGTGACATGGTGAACAATTGATCACAGTCCTCTTTATAACAGCCCTTACCATATTCAAAGCTGTCATCAGGTCCCTCTTCAGCCTTCTTTTCTCAAGACTAAACAAGCCCAGTTTTTCTCCCCTTTCCTTATTGGTCAGGTGTTCTAGACCTTTTGTTGCTCTCCTCTGGATTCTCTCTCCAGTTTGTCCACACCTTTCTTAAAGTGTGGCACCCAGAACTGGACACATTACTCCAGCTAGGGCCTCACCAGTGCAAACTAGAGAGGGACAATTACCTCCCAGGTCTTACATATGATTCTTCTGTTAATACACAGGATATTAGCCTTTTTCATAACTGTAGCACATTGTTGACTCATATCCAATTTGTGATCCACTATAACCTCTACACCCTGTCCAGCAGGCCTCCCACCTAGCCAGTTATTCCCCATTGTGTAGCTGTGCATTTGATTTTTCCTTCCTAAGTGAAGTACTTTGCACTTGTCTTTATTGAATTTCATCTTGGTGATTTCAGACCAATTCTCCAATTTGTCAAGGTCCTTTTGAATTTTAATTGTGTCCTCCAAAGTGCTTGCAACCCCTCCCAGTGTAGTGTCATCTGCAAATTTTATACGCATGTTCTCCACTCCATGAGCCACATCATTAATGAAAATATTGGCTAGTACCAGACCTAGGACTGACCCCTGTGGGACCCCACTAGATACATCTCCCCAGTGTTCTTTAACCTGTTCTTTCACGATTTTGCCATGGGACTAGCATGTGGCTGGATGTTCCTCACTCCTACTCTGCATTTGGGCAACCCTGAGACAGGTGAGCACTAACTCCACAAGGGATCTTATAGCCTTCCATAGGCAAGTGCTCACCAGTGGGACACAGGGCTGCACAAGCTGGCCCGCAGAAAAGAAGTCCTTTCTCCCAGTATAACACTTAAGGCTTAGGGTTCATACTGGTACCCTTCTTCAAACCGTACCACTACAAGGTCCTTTCGTGTCTATTTTGGGCATCTGGAAATCAAGATCCCTCAGGTAAAAAAAACCCAACCAAACCAACCAAAAATCAACTCTGCTTTTTCTCCAGACCTCTTGCTTTGAATCCTGCCAGCTGGACCTGCCCCCACCTCTGGACTCTCTCATAAATCACAGCGTGTCCAGACTGACACAAATGCAGGTGACACAAATGGCCATCTGCCCTCTCCACCCAGGCCTGGCACCTGGTCAGACAGCCTCCTGGAACTCCAGCACAGACGCCCCATTACCCAGTCACTCATTCCCATTCCTGTTCCCCTCGCTGCTGACCCCCCTGCCCAAAGAATGGGAGTGGCAGCAGGGTGTCAGCCCCCCCCAAGAGAGGGGGGAGCTGTGTCTAAGTGTCTCCCTCTGGGAAAATCTTTGCTTAATGGACTTGACACTCCGCTGGGCGAGAGAACACGTTTTGTGTGTCTACGAGACAAATGAGCAAATTACAAGATCTCCAGCCCACTTTATCAATTCCTTATTATCTGATGCTTGGAGGCAGCTAGGTCCAAAGGGAAAAAAAAAAGTCAAACACCAAACCACAACAGCTTTGTAAAAGAAAGAAAGAAAGAAAGAAAGAAAGAAAGAAAGAAAGAAAGAAAGAAAGAAATCCACTCCAAGGAAGAGCCTGCGCTCCTCACGCTGATGGTCATGCCACAGAAGATGAGAAGGTAGCACGTTCCAGTTTCAGTTCCGTCTTGCCAATTTCTCCTCATCTGCTTAAAATTTAGATTGACCTAGCTACATCACTCAGGGGTGTAAAATGTTTCACACCCTAGTGCCATAGTTAAGCCAACCTAACCCCTGGTGCCGATGTGGCTAGCTACCACCACTCGGGGAGATGGATTACCTCCATCAGTGGAAAAACCCTTTCCATTGGTGTAGGTAGCATCCACACTACAAGAGCACAGCAGCACCACCGTATCTGTGCCCCTGGCACCCATAGCTTAGACATGACCCTAGGTAAGTGACTAACAGAGACAGACCAGGAAAATTCTGTGCTGCTGGAAACTGGCACATCTCCACTGAAGTTAATGGAGCCCTGGCGATTTCCATCAGCAGGGAATTTGGCCCTGGATTCATTGCACCTTTCTGGCTATTTCCCCAAGCTGTCCTCTCCCAAGATTCCTCAGTATCTGTTAAAAGAAAAGGAGGACTTGTGGCACCTTAGAGACTAACCAATTTATTTGAGCATAAGCTTTCATGAGCTACAGCTCACTTCATCGGATGCATAAAGTGGAAAATGCAGTGAGGATTTTTTATACACACAGACCATGAAAAAATGGGTGTTTATCACTTCAAACGGTTTTCTCTCCCCCCACCCCACTCTCCTGCTGGTAATAGCTTATCTAAAGTGATCACTCTCCTTACACTGGACCAACATGAGTTATCTAATAACACTTTGCTGCAGAGTCCAATAGGAGGCAAATGCAGAGAGTAGTGCAGGGGTGACCCTACATTGGGTCACCCCTGCACTAAAGTGGGTCTAAAGTGATCACTCTCCTGAAACCTGTCAGTATCTGTTAGTCATCCATTGACTTCAGCGGGAGCAGGAACATGTTGCTTTGCTGGATGCATTTGGCAGATGGATTCCAATGTCAGGAAATGCGAGGCACCAGACACAGCTATAGACCCCTGCTCCCACGGAAGCCAATGGGAATCTTGAATGTCTGAATGGAATGGAGCTAGATAAGAAAGGGGAGGAGCTGCAAGCGATGCCTCACAGTTACTGAGTTCCTAGGAAAAGCTGCAGCCGGGAGGCCCTTGGTGCATAAATCAAGGAATGCATTTCAAATAGAGAGGAAGAAGCGGTGCAGCATAGAACGCACACGTCCACATGGGTCATCTGGCTTGGGAAAGGATCCCACAGGCCTGGAGACAATACAGAGGGGGCAGAGAGAGGGAAGAAGAAAGGAGACACAGAGATAGAGGGAGCTCTTGAGGGCCAGGAGAGAAGGCAATGTCGAGCTGCAAAATTAGAACTACCCTGAATACCCAAAGGAAGAGAATAACACCCAGAGGTCCCGTGCTGCACCCAGACCCCATCTCTGCAAGGTCTCTCAGGACTAGAGCACTCCCCAGAAGATCCAGTTACAAACTCTCCAAGTCTCACGCAGCCCTGGGATCTCAGGTGGAGGTGCTACGTAACCAGCTCCAACAACTGCACAACGCCATTCACCATTTCTAATCCCCCTCACCACAACGGTTAGTTACCAAAGCCACTGTGTGGTTGCAAAGAATACTCCTCACAGCTCAGAAAAATTAGCAGGACGAAGACCCAGGAGACCCAATGTAGGGTCACCCCTGCACTACTCTCTGCATTTGCCTCCTACTGGACTCTGCAGCAAAGTGTTATTAGTTAACTCATGTTGGTCCAGCACTCTGCTCTCAGTTCCACTGTTTTAAACTCCAAGTAACTCCACAAAAATCAGTGCAGTGCCACCAGATTGGCACCAACATCACTGAGATTAGACTCTGCTGCAACATGCGTTAATTATATATCTATACACACTAACCCCAAGAGCCTGCTTCTGGTGCCCTGTATTTCGTGGCATTACCAGCGCACGGTGTGAACCACTACCGAATGAGAAGAGTAAGGCTCAATTCTGTTCTCAGTCACACCAGCACAATCGAAATCTCCCCTGACTGGAGCTACTCTCGATTTGCACTTTTACTTGCTTGCTGCTTTATGTGAAGAGCATCTGCCCTGTAGTGTTTCACGCCTCCTTTGCACGGGTGGAAATAACAGCGTGAGGTGCAGGGCAATTGAGAATGAGGCCCAAAGCATTCTCAGTAGCAGCGCTAGAGATGTCACTGTTATCCATAGCTCCAGGCTGCAACATCTTAGTCACAGAATTATGATTGCAAGGCAACCAGGGGAAGGGGAGCACAATATGAGATATTATGGGGTGGGAGATAGGCTGGAGAGGAAGGGATTGAGGAATGGGAAAGGGAGCTAATGTTTTATCATTCCCCTGGAGGTTGGCAGAAGGTCTATTCACAGGCGAGAGGAAGAGAATATAAAACAGTGAAAGCATGTTTTGTTTTGCTTTTATTACCTGAGAAAATTGAAGCGAGTCTGAATATATCAGAGAGACGAGAGGTGACCGGCTCGTAAGGGGAAGCTTCATAAAATTCTTCTCCTGGAGTAGGGGAAAAAAATAAAATAAAAGAGATTGAAACCCCGCACTGAATAAACCCAACAACCACCCATGCTATTACTGAGCTGCCTCCCCCAGCCACTGTGGGGGAAGCCAGTCATAAAACACGAAGGGGATTAGGTGCTAAATCCCACTGAATTTCAGCAGGATCCAGCCACGGAAATTCCTTTGACTCCTCTACAAATCCTATTCATCCTGGAATGTTCTGATGATTCATTTCTGCAGAGCTGGTCAAAAAAATTTGCCCATAAAAATTTGCCCATAGGAAAATGTAATTGTCAAAATTGAGACTTTCCCCACAGGAAAATGTCAATTTCACCAAAGCTTTTTGATTTCCTGTTTCAGGAGAATTGAAACAAATGTTCATTGCAAATGGACACTTCAAAACTAAATGAATTTTTTTTTTCAGTTCAAAAAAATCTCATTTTGCCACGTCGCTCAAACCTGTTGACGTTTTCCCAGATTCAAAACTTTGGGGGATTTTTCTCCCCTGCTTTGCAGAAAGTGTCAGTATTTTGACAGTACCTTCCGACTCAGAACAGAAAGTTATTTCAACATGTCAGAATTCTCCTCTCACCCCCGAACAGCTCTCGTTCAGGGCTTAGCCTTTGTTAGAATTATGGCCGATTTGGTGGGGAAGAAAGGGCATTTCCAACCTTGATTCGTATTGATAAGCAGCCCCCTACAGTTCCTGGTATCATTGGGTCCCTATCTAAATAATTTTGCAGCCTTCAGCACCATCATATCATAGCTCCTCCCAAACATTAATGAATTTACCTTCAGAGCCCCACTATAAATCTGATGTCATCCTCATTGTACAGATGGGGAAACGGAGGCACAGAGAGGTTTGTGTGAATTGAACAAAGTCATCTTGTAGCAGAGCTCAGAACAGAACCCAAGTCTCTTAACTCCAAATCCATCTTCTCACAAACACTTTCGCACATAGCAGAAAGGTGTATATTCGGGGGAAGGGGGGAATTTGGGTATTTTAATTACAAATCCAAATTTTTTGCTTCCAAGACCTTAACTGGGGTTTAATAACCCAAATCTACAGACCCTAAACAGGCTCAGCAGAATGCAACAGCCCCTTGCTAACAACCCCACCCACGGACCATAACTCTGCCAAAGATCATGGCATATTAACCCTTGGAGCATTGGTATGCAGAGAGCTAAAGAGCTTGTGGCTTTTCTCCAGGGCGGCTGCACAACTCTATGGAACTGAGCAAAGCTGCCAGTATGACCAGTATACATAAAGCACCACACTAGGGGCCAAACCTTGGGACCACTCCCATTGACTTTAATAGGGTCAGAATTTGGAGAATTGCTCTCCAGGGCAATGAGCCCATTACTAAATTGCCTTCAAGCATCTCCAGGAGCGATACTAAAATTAGTTCCAGGTGATGATCTCTCTTGCACGCACACACACAAATTCCTAAACCAAACTGCACCCCAAAGAGCAACCGTCAGCAAAGTTAAGGGTGGGACGACAAGCAGAATAGGTCATGAGAGCATCTGTCCTTCTTAAGGAGAGATTCGTGAAAGGACCATTAATATTAGTCGTGGCCCCTGAATGCTCCCATTGTGCAGGGGCTCTTGCTAGAGAGAGAAAAAGAAAAAAATCAATGGAAGGCCACTCCAAGCTCCCAGCAGAAGACTGACCAACAGCCTTGTGCATCGATTTCCATTGTACCTAGCCATGCTTTCAGTGAGCTCCCAGCACATCTCTGTGGATTGGGAGAGAGCCAGGGCTTGTGGAGAGGGCCTGTCCGAAGACATTTCCTGCCCAGAGGAAGGGTTGGCAGATGCTGAAGTGCCCATCCTGGTGATAAGTGAGCTGGGGTTGCAGTGGAGGGATTAGGAGCAGATGAACTGCCACGCCACACATGGACCCATAAACCAAGGAGGACACTGGGTCTAACCACACTGCCCACACCGGCTCCCTGGAGGTGGAGGCTGGGCTGGGGATGGCTCCTTTCCAAGCTAGCTCTCTGCTGATCAGCAAAGGGGATTCTCCAGGAAAGGGGCAGATGATTAAACAGAGCGGCCTTTTTCCAAACCCAGCAGCCAGGCCCAGAGCCTGCTCTGGGTTACATCAGTATAGACCATTGTCTTCGGCGGCATTGACGCCGGCATAGCGGAGAGGAGAATCTGGTCCTGTCTGCCCAAACCCGTACTAGGAACTGTGGTGCTAGAGTGGGAGGGTGTCTTGTGGATAAGGCATGGTACCAGAACTCTGGGGAGCTGGTTCAATTCCTGGCTTGGCCATAGACTCCTTGTGTGACCTGGAGCAAGACACTGAAGACCTGATTCTTAAAGGTATTTAGCTGTCTAACTCCCATTGCAGTCAAGGAGAGTTAGGTGCCCAAATACCTTTAAGAATATGAGCCTTAATCTCTCCATGTCTGTAAAGCAGGGATGACCATTCTTCTTTCGGCTGTTTAGACTGTAAGCTCCTGAGGCGCGACTGTCTCTTGCTATGTGTATGCGCAGCCCCTGCCACAATAGGGCCCTGATCTCAACTGGGCCCTGAGGGCACTGCTGTAACACAAATTAGAGCTAGCTACTTTTCACTGTTGGCATCGGCTTGCACCCGTCACAACAGACCCCAGAAATAATCATGAGGATCTCCAAGCACTTGGATCCGTGCTGAATTTAGCCTCCCCAGTCCTTGCCAGGAAAGTAGGTATTATTCATCTCTATTCTACATTACCCCCACCACGTGCAGTCAGCAGGGACTGACTCCACCACGTCCAATGGCAAGCACAAGCCTCAACCACTAGAGCTAAAGGAGTCACTATTAACTAGCAGCAATAAGAGGCTCTTATCCCCTAGATGGGCCAGGCCTTAGCATGAAAACACAACATGATTTGGCAGAGCTTACAGAGGGGGAAGTGAAGCATGAAGCGATGGGTATGGACGGGCGACTCTACAGCAAACCAAGCCGTGGGGTTGGGATGACAAGTGGGTGTCAGGAGTAACAGGGGACCTCCAAATTCCACCTTCCGCCTGGGTTTCAGGTCTACAGATGTGAAGAGAACCGACTCTTTTCAGTTCACTGGTGATTCCAAAATGTTTGTTTTGAGCTGAACCAAAACTTTGAGCAAATCAAAACACAGCTTGATTTTGAAACGTTTGAGTTTTGATTTTACCATCTTTAAACTGCTTTGATAATAAAATAAAGAATTTTGAAACAGTCGCTTCAAAGCAAAACACAAACATCGAGATTTTTCACAATTTTTTTTCGCAAAACAAACCTCTCAATCTGTCAATTTTGGTAGACCATGCAGATGGTGAAAGAGAGGCATGGAGGATTCAAATCAGCCCTGATCTAAGCAGCTGCAACTCTTTGAAATCAATGGAAGTTCCATCCTCTTGTGCCAGAGCTGATTTTGCCCAGATAGTTCAAGTGATTTGCCCACTATTCTTAAAGGCAGAGCCAAAATCAGAACCCAGGAGTCCCAATATGGGGTTCCCTGCTTGCTCCCCAACATCAACACACACCGATATCCACACTTTCGGATCTGCTTTTTCATTCTCTTGCTTCAAATTCAAATTTGCAAGGCTGATCTAAAGTAAGGCTACCTGCAGAAAAAAGGGGGCCCTCTCCTCATAAGAGAAGTGCTGGGATACCGCCCTTTACCACCAGGTCACGGATTCAAATCCAACCTAGGTCCATAGCGACCAAAAGCAATCGCTCCCATGAGATGTATGTGTCGTGACTTGAGTGGAATTCAATTTCATTCCTAGTGTTTTAAATTGTTGGTATGACAGTATTTACAATCCTGCACCAAGCTCAGGTTTCCATTGCACTAGGTGCTGTACAAATACAAAGGAAGAGATACTTCCTTCCCCAGAGAGCTTACAGTGTCACTAGGTAAAACAACACAGAATTTGTTCCCATCTGTAGGGTGGGGATAAGGCACAGAGAGACGAAGTGACTTGCCCAAGTCACAGAGGGAGTCTGTGGCAGAACCGGAAATAGAACCCAAACCTCCGGGCTCCTAGTCCAGAGCCTCAACCATCTCTCCAACTGTTGGCTGTTAAACGATCCCTCCAGACCTTGCCATCACAAGAACACTCATCATGCTAATTGTCCTATCTCAGACTCGGTTGCCCTGGGAGTAGGAGGGTGTCTCTCTCTCTCGAGTGAAGGGGAACATGAAGTGAGTTTGCTCTGGCCCACAGGGGATGCACCTACTCTGTGGATGAACAGAGGTCTCACACGGTGACCCAGCTGTTAGTTCCCTTGACAGGGAAGATGCTCAGCCAGAACAGGAGGAGACAGGAGGCTTCTGTTTCTAAAAAGATTTACAAGCCTCCTAACAGACTGTGGCCCATGCCCGCTCTTCCAGGCTCTTCTGGATCATTCAGGATATTATTAGCCTGAGCAAGGCTGCTTTTGTCCCCCATAATTAAGAAGCCACTCAAAACCTTCTGCTCGAAAAGAGGCCTATTAATAGGCAGGAAGCAATCAGGCAGGGCCGGAGCAGCTCCTCCAAGGACGGTTATAAATGCATTTCGCTACAGGAAATCCTTCAAAAAGATCGTGAGGCAAAACGGGCTGCCGGGGAGCTGGGATTGAGCCACCCTCCTTCCCTGCTGCAGAGCAGAAGCAAGACCGGGATGGGACCTGGATAGTGGGGAGATCAGCAAGAGGACAGAGAGAGAGGCTCCCACCTGGCTCCAATAGCTTCCATCGCCATTCGGTGGCCTCTGAGAAATGAATTGGTGGGTCTCAGTCCACTTCCCCCTGGCCAGGTGTCTTCATGGCACGAAGGGGCTGGAGGACTAACTCACGCTTAGCGAGCATGAGCGACAACAGCACAGCTATCGCGCCGGGAGCTGAAACACAAGCCTCCAGACAGTGTCGTGCTCGCGCTGGCCACTCCAGACCGCCGCATCTCAACTGAGCCCAGATCACCTCAGCTCAGACACGGTACAGCCAGTCTCCCACAGGCTGTCCCATGGCCTCACTCTCTGTCCACCTACCTCACCTCCACGGCCCAGGGACCAACCCGGCCGAAGCCGCCAGGAATACACATTACACAGCACAGACACACCAGCCCCAGTTCCAAGCTGTTCCCATGGCGACCGGCTCCTTTTGGCAATGGACTCCTGCCCTGCCCGCTGAATGGGCCTCGTGAGGAGTCCCGCGATCGGGTACCCAGCAGCCAGGAGGAAGGTGCCAATCGCCTTTTGGGAGGGGGCAGCAGCGCTGCAGGCCCACAAGAGAAACCAGAAGGCGCCTGCTGGAATTAGAGACCACGGACTGACCTCCTGGAGGTGATCAGAGCAGACTGAGGGGAGCCTCAGTGATGTGAGAGAACAGAATTCCAGCCTCCAGGCTGGAAAGGAGAAGAGCAGGAGGAACACAGAGAAAAGGCAAGCTACAAGGCGGCAGTGTCATCTCATGCACAGAGCACTGGACTGGGGAATCACGAGACCAAAATGCTATTCCTGGCTCTGCCCCAGACCCTGCTTTGTGTCCATGGAGGAGCCGCTTCTCTCTGTGCCTTCCCTTCCCATGTCTACTCGAGCTAGATTGTGAGAGCTTTAAGGCAGAGGCTGTCTCTGACTATCTCAGTTGATGCCTCTGCTACAGTACTACAAACGAATATTGAAAACAACAACAACCCCACCCTCCTCATGTGTTATTTTGGCCTGTTACCACGGGCTGGTGAAATTGAAAGGCTGTTAAAAGGAAAGGAAACACTTACGATCATTCTGTAAGAGTCCCTCGTTTAAATCCTGCCAACACGTTCACCATGCTGGGTTTGCTAATGCTCTGATGACAAATGGCACCTTTATTAAAGTGTGTTTAGGAAACACTAACCTCTCGCTATATTGCTTTGCCAATGCAATAAATAATTAAACACCGGCTGAACCTTGCTGCTCGCTAGGAAAATTACCCAGTATTAAAAGGGCATCAAACTTCCCCTAAGCTGGCTGAGATGCAATTAACCGCTGGGAAAGGCACTGGGGTGAAACGAGCCAGGCTTAATGCAGGGGACTAAGCTGCCATGCACCAGGAGAATGCAAAACTTGCTCACTTGAGAAAAGTGAGCGAAGAGCAGGCTATTGGCCAGATGCATTGTGGGAGAATTAGCCTCTCTGAAGCATCACATATTGGCAGTGTCAGAGACAGGATACTGGCCAGATAGACCACTCTGATCCAGTGTGATAGGTGGGGGATCACTGCATTGAGAGATCTAGTTATGGAAGGAGATGGGATACCTGAACAGATTGTCCAAAGGTCTGCTGCACTACAGTGAGTCTACCTGCATAACGAGGTCTCTGAAACAAGATGGGATTTTGTATGATGGCTTTGGATGGTCCTGCAGAGCTCCCTGCTATCCTAGTCCTGGGTTCCCCACATAGCTCTGCCAATGCCCCTCCATGCTGGGCATCAGCACAACCTTCTACAGCTGGTCTGTTACCTACTGGTTAGACCACAGGAGAGGAGTCAGGAGTCTTCCTGGGTTCTATTCCTGGCTTCCCCACCGACTCTGTGCATGAATTTGGGCCCTTTGGCCTTGTCATCACGATGGGAAAAGGTGTGTTCTTACCCCATTAGCTAATATGTGGTAAGACAAGGTAAAATCTGAGTGAAGGCAAAGCCGTGCCGTTCTCATGTGAATTAACAAGTTGAGGTAAACCTAGGATCCTGGCCAGAGTTGCCATCTCACCCTGCTAACCTGTGTGAAAGCTACAGCCTTCCTTGTCTTCACTAGGATTTTACCCCATGTTAGCCAACACATGGTAAGAACACACCCTTTTTTCCCTTCTGTGTCTTAGTTTCTTTCTGTGCCTCAGTTTTCTGCTCTGTGAAATGGGGCTAGTATTCTTCCCTCCCTCCTGAAGTTGTTGTTAGGCTAAATTCATTCATGTGTGCAAAGCCCTTTGAAATTGCTGACTGCACGGTGCTGAGGGGCAAATCACCATTAAGTAGAGATTCCTGCTTCCAGCCTGACTTTCTGGCCATCCAGGAGCAGAGCTGACCTAGAGGCTAGGGTTTACCTCCACCAGCTGACACGTGTTAAAACTACAACTTGCCTCATCTTCGCTTGCAATTTAACATCAGAAAAAAGTGTGTTTTAACCAAGCATGGGTGAAGGTCTAAGGGAGTCACCAGGGGCCAAAGGTTTCAGAGGTACTCAGCACCCACAGTCAGGGCCAGATTTTCAGCACGTTGGGTGCTGAGTGCTTTTGGAAACCTGGTCCCAATGTTGACTGCACACAAACTTACAACACTTTAATTAAATGAGTGCAAACCTCTGGGCGGGTACTCTTATTCCAGTTTAAAGCTGGTTCTATTGGTTGAGCTTACCCCTGTACGTTTACCCACACAC
Source organism: Natator depressus (assembly GCF_965152275.1). Classification (NCBI taxonomy): domain Eukaryota; kingdom Metazoa; phylum Chordata; order Testudines; family Cheloniidae; genus Natator; species Natator depressus. The sequence goes on from NC_134259.1 coordinate 5,032,559, forward strand.
TGTAAAACAACACAAGCCTGGTTTAACCTCACTGAACAGTGTCCACACACAAAGTTTCACTGATTGAACTAAACTAGTTTAAAAATCACACTGATAGTTGAACAGGTGCCACTTTGTGGGTGGGCCGCGTTCTATTCTATCTCCAGCCTGGAGCCGCCAGGGAGCCACCGATGGACGAGAGACCCGTGTAAGGAAAAGAGGAGGGTTACAGTTTTGGTTGCGCCGCATGGTTAGAAAGAGGAACTAGTCCCCTTTCACTCCCCACCACACTCCCTTGGCTCTTAATTACATGAGAGGAAAAAATGAATTGCTTTCACTTGCAGGATGCACTCCTATGACCCTCTCTCTCCCCAGCTCCTTTCATCCTCTCTCTCCTGTTCTACCCTCTCTGCTTTATCCTTCCTTCCCCCAATTTTTCCTCCCTCCACCCCACAATCAGTTCCCACTGAGGCACCTAAATATGGGCTGAGTTTTTCATGGGACCTGCTGTGTGCTGAATCTGCTGGTCACTCCATTCAGGTGCCCAAGCAGGAGCCTTCGGGTACAGAGCTCTTTGAAAAACCTGGCCCTGAATCTTTAATGAGGCAGCATGGTCCAGCGGCTGATGCATCTGACTAGGAGTCAAGAGACATGCGGTACAGTCCTAGCTGTGACACTGACTTGCTGTGTAACCCTGGGCAAGTCATTTAATGTTCGCTGATTCTATTTCCCCCACCCATCTTTAAAATGGGATAGTGAAACTCACCCCACTTTGTAAAACACTTGCAGATCCAATGTCCTTTGTAAGTGGCAGTTATTGTTTCCCCAGGGCTCTTCTGAGTTCTCTACATGCTACCTGACCCTGGGCACTAGAATGTTGTCACTCTTTATCACCTGCTTTGTGTGTGCAAGACACCCCAATACACATAACCCACTTTTCACCTCTCTCTTACAAGGAAGCAACATCCACCATTTCATCTGCATGTGCCAGGAGCATTCCCAGGCACCCAATGGTCTGCAATCCGCATTGTGGGCAAACGTATTAAGGAAAAGCTACAGAGATTGCTATGGATAGGGCTGGACATGTCTTGGCTGGCTCATCGTTGCGGGACAGCAAGGATGGATGATGCACCTCTGGCTGGAAAAGATCGTCCAAGGGGCAGCACAGGTGCAAGGGAAATGGGAGGGAGGAAATTTGCTCGCTACAAATAGCAGCCCAGTGGCAGCTGGGATTGAGGCAGAGACTCAGGCTCATTCTAGTCACCAATGATAAATTTTCCCATATCACAGAGCAACCCACTGGGGGATAGTCAGAAATGACTAGCGGCCCCTGCTCCATGCAGACCCAGGACGGAAATGACCAGGGGGGCGGCTACAGACTCAGGATTGAGGGGTATGGGCAGAGCTGCGAGAAGGAATCTTACCAGCACCTGCCCACAATACACCAAATTCCAGCCAGCACTCCCAGCCCCTAAGGTCTGGGGGGTCCCCAATTCCACATCCTAGCACAGCCAGTCAGCTGAGCCACTGATTGTGATATATAGCAAGGGGGAGGGGAGGGCCCCCGACTTGCTGATGTAGGGAGGGGAGGGATGGGAAGAGACAGCTTCCTCCCCCTTCCCTTTGATGAGGAGGAGAGAGTAGATAATTCTCTCTCCAATAAACAAACCGGCCCAGCGCTGGCAAAATCCAATTTCAATTACCTGCACCGCTCCCCTCTCTGATTTACACCCTCACTGGCCTGCAATCACGGCTGCCTCTGGTGCATCTCGAGGCAGTTCATTTGTGGAAACAGCCAGCTCCGAGATCCCCTCGTGCCCTTCCCACTGCTCTCACTCAACCCCCACCCTTGCAGGAGAATGGCCAGTATTAAGAAGGTGCCTGGTTTTCTCCCAGAGAGCAGACTTAGGGCAGCTGACAGACTGCACATGGGGCTTTAGTACAGCCTACAGCCTGTTCCCAACACATGCCCCTCTATGGCATGCACGCAGCATCAAAGGCCCGTAAAGAGTCAATGGAGCCTAATGGCCAAAGCAGTAGCTTGGAAGCCAGGAACTCCTGAGTTGTAGTCCCCTTCCTCACTCTTCTTTTGGGGGAAAACTGAGGCACGGGGAGCAGATGATCAGTCCCATCCTGAACTCAAGCAAGAGTTCTGCACTCACAGGGGTTGAAGCCGGAATCACATTGTAACAGATACAGGACCACTGAAAGCTTCTTGTCCTGAACGGGGATCAAACCCCAGCCCTCTTGCTCCCTGAGCACAGGCCCCTGCTCCTTGAGCTAAAGGAGAGTCTGCATAAGCTGCAAGCAGTGCAGGGCCTGTGGCACTTGGCTGCGCAGTTCCAACACCACCCACCAGAACTGGCACGTAGCACTGTTAGAACAATCCTTTCTGCACTTATATAGACTCTTGTACCCGAGGATCTCAAGACACTTTACAGCGAAGGGGAAGGAACTTGCCCAAGGTCACTCATTGAATCAGTGGCAGAGCCAAGAACAGGAGCCAGGGCCATAGTTTGCTCACACTGATGCCAGCATAAGTCTGAAGCAACTCCACTAACTCCAGTGCAGTTGCCATAATCCAGGCTGGAACAGAGCAGAAGACAACTAGGAGTCTGCTTCACCAGCCACGAGCCCACCCTGCCTGGCAGATGAGAATTCCCAGAGACAGCAAGTAAGGGGATAAGGTGCCGTTCCCACCTGGCGAGCCTGGGCTTCCACTGGACACAGACAGGCAGGAGCCAATACAGTGCAGGAGAGGGAAATGCTCCGCAAGCAAGGCCTGGGGGACACTCATATAGATACACGAGACTAGATTGACAGCCTGGAGCCTGCTCTGAGAGGGGGGCAGGCAAACAGCCCATGCACAGGCACCAACTGGAGACCTGGCCCTTTGACCCCACTAACGCAAACTGGAAATTAACTCCCCGCTCCCTGCGCGCTGGGCTCCCCTCTCCGTGACCTGTCTCGATGCCCCGACGTGTCTTCTCATTACAGCCCAATCTGCTCCACCGTGCGCGGCCCCTTCCGGGGTGAGGCTGCCTAGGATCAGCCTGGCATTCGCAGCTTGGATACGAAAAGGCAGCCGCACCAGAGAGGAGCCCAGCCCCACACTCCTCTCACTCCCATCAACCCCTGTTCCAGCCCAGTGTGGTTCTTGTGAGGATGCTCCTTCCAGAATACTAATCAGCTGTTTAACATGGAGAGAGAGGCAGTTCCAAAGCCGGTCAGCCTGGGACTGCCCTCTGCGGTGGTGCAGCTCACCGAGCTCTCAGCCCCTGCCATTGGCGATGGCGGTGGGGGTGTGTGTAGGCACTAGGAAGCCTCAAGTCTGGCAAATTCCCAAGGCAGGGATGGGATGTGCCCGAGTGTAGAGGAAGAGAGAGTCTGGGAAAAGGGGATGGTGAGAAAGAATCTAGAGGGGGAGAGTGGAGAAAAGGGAGAAGAGTCTGGAGGGGAAGGGGAGAGTTTGGTTCTTTCTTCCCCATCCCCACCCATCGATTTGCCTTCTGTTTGATAATGAACAAGGTGAGAGAGCTACCTGGGATCTAAACACTGAAACCTTGGGGGTTGAAAGCTGAGACATGCCAGTCCAAGACAGCCCTACTGATACCACTCCAGCTCTACCCAGGCTTACACCAGCCCATGCTGCACAATAAGGCACAGAATAAACTTGAACGTTCCCCATGTAATTCCACTAATGCCCCATATTCCTGACCTGAAGAACACCCCCTGCTATTCCAGTCCTGGACTCCCCTCACAACTCTGCAAATGCCCCTCAGTCCTTTCCTGCTGTTCCAGTCCTGGACTCTCCCCACACACACACTGCTCCACTAATACTCTTCACTCCAGACCAGCTGGCCCCCCTGCCACTCTCGTAGTAAACCCTCCTCCCAAATACACTAATGAAGAATCTGATTCTTCGCTGCCTGGCACTTGTGTCACCCGTTATCCCACCTGTGCAGAACAGGTGTGAATTGCTCCCAAATCAGGACACCAGCGGGAATGTTTTACTTCCCCTTTGCACAGGTGTAAATGGCAACGAGAGAGAGAGAGAGTCAGGCTCTGAACACATCTCCTAACTCACGCCTGCTTCATCAGCTCCCAGGACTAGCCACATGGGGTTCCTGGCCTTGCCAGAGTGGATCAGAACAGCTAGTGGATCAGAACTGTTCCCTCTCCACCCACCCCCAGCCACACACACCACTACTGAGCTAGCAGATCAGAACCCACCCACCTGCCAACAATCCAATGGGCCGAAACCACCCCTCCAGCCATATCAAATGGATCAGAAGCAGAACAGCCCCCAGCTACTCCTGAGCAAACAGACTGGAACATCGCATAATGGTGCAGAAGGGCACCTTTACCACTTGCCCGTGGGATCAGCCCTCACCCTCACATAGCTCTGACGAGGCTAATCCATCAGAACAACTGCATATGGGGCACCCCCCTCTCCATGGACCAGGCCCGCCCCACGCAGGACGCTTACCCTCCGTCAGCCCGAGGTGTATACTCCAGTAGATCTGAAGGCACTGCAGCTCCTTCTTCATGCCCCGCTTGCAGTGGCAGTCGTAGAGTGAGCTCTCCTGCAGCACCTCGAGAGCCGCCTGGCACTCCTTGTTGGCCAGCATGGTATTCCTGTCCCGGCCAGCCAGGCACTGGCGCAGGGTGCGGTAACGGGAGCTGCAGCTCGACTCGGCAGCGCACAGCTCATTGGCGCGGACACAGTCCACTGGGGTACGCCAGCCATGAGGGTCTTGGCCAGATGCCAGGGAATGGAGGATCTTGTCTGGACAAGGGGCAGGGGATGGGAAGAAAAGAAAGGCCAGAGCGAGGTGAGTGATGATAGCCACAGGGCAGGGACGAGAGCCCTGCAGCAAAGCAACGCACTGCCCTTTCAAAGCCCCTCATACTGACAAATAGCCCCCTGCCCAGCCAGCCTCCCGCTAGACCTGGGTCCTCCTCTCCCAATCCTGCTGATGCAACATGATCCTGACCCATAGTTCCTACTGCTCCACCAGCCAGGTCCGCACCCCCACCGAGCTCTGCCTCTTCAGCTGGATCCTGACCTGCAATCCCTCCCCCCTCCTCCTATATTAGCCCTGGGTTCCCCACCCCCCTCGGTGCTGCTCTGCTACACCCTCAGCTATACCAGTCCTGGACCAAGGAATCCATTTTGAAGCACTTGGAGGAAGGAAGGTGATCAGGAACAGTCAACCTGGATTCACCACGAGCAAGTCATGCTTGACTAACCTGACTGCCTTCTATGATGAGATAACTGGCTGTATGGATATGGGGAAAGTGATGGACGTGATATATCTTGACTTTAGCAAAGCTTTTGATACGGTCTCCCACAGTATTCTTGCCAGCAAGTTAAAATGTATGGATTGGATAAATGGACTATACGGTGGACAGAAAGCTGGCTAGATTGTCGGGCTCAGTGGGTAGTGATCAACGGCTCAATGTCTAGTTGGCAGACAGTATCAAGCGGAGTTCCCCAGGGGTCGGTCCTGGGGCCGGTTTTGTTCAACATCTTCATTAATGGATGATTGGATGGATTGCACCCTCAGCAAGTTCACAGATGACACTAAGCTGTGGGGAGAGGTAGATATGCTGGAGGGTAGGGATAGGGTCCAGAGTGACCTAGACAAATTGAAAAATTGGGCCAAATCTGATGCGGTTCAACAAGGACAAGTGCAGAGTCCTGCATTTAGGACTGAAGAATCTCATGCACGGCTACAGGCTGGGGACTGACTGGCTAAGCGGCAGTTCTACAGAAAAGGACCCAAGGATTACAGTGGACGAGAAGCTGGATATGAGTCAACAGTGTGCCCTTATAGCCAGGAAGGCTACTGGCATATTGGGCTGCATTAGTAGGAGCATTGCCAGCAGATCGAGGGAAGTGATTATTCCCCTCTATTAGGCACTGGTAAGGCCACATTTGCAGTATTGCGTCTAGATTGGGGCCCCCCACTATAGAAAGGATGTGGACAAATTGGAAAGAGTCCAGCGGAGGGCAAAGAAAATCATTCGGGGGCTGGGGCACATGATTTACAAGGAGAGGCTGAGGGAACTGGGATTATTTAATCTTCAGAAGAGAAGAGTGAGGGGGGATTTGATAGCAGCCTTCAAATACCTGAAGGGGGGTTCCAAAGAGGATGGAGCTCAGCTGTTCTTACTGGTGGCAGATGACAGAACAGGGAGCAATGGTCTCAAGTCTCAAGTGGGGGAGGTTTAGGTTGGATATTAGGAAACACTATTTCACTAGGAGGGTGATGAAGCACTGGAATGGGTTACCTAGGGAGGTGGTGGAATCTCCATCCTTAGAGGGTTTTAAGGCCTGACTTGACAAAGCCCTGGCTGGGATGATTTAGTTGGGATTGGTCCTGCTTTGAGCAGGGGGTTGGACTAGATGACCTCCTGAGGTCTCTTCCAACCCTAATCTTCTATGATTCTATGACCCCAGTTCAGCTCTGCAGCCCACCTGCTCTTTCAGACCTGGGATTCTCTTGAGCAGAAACTGTCTGTCATGCCTAGCTCATAAGAGACTAAGTGGTGCCACAGCCTCATTTCTCCTGCGGCCAGGTTCCCAGAGTTCACTACCTCTCATAGCACTAGTAGATTGGTCCTTATAACCCTCAGTTATCCCCATTTTCCAGGTGGGGAAACTGAGGCACCACACCATGAAGCAACTCAAGCAACATCACATAGCAAATTAGGAGCAGAGAGGGGAATAGAAGCCTGAAATCATTGCTCTCAGTCAGCTGCTCTAGCTACTAGAGAACATTGCACTGCACATATAAAGCCGTATATTTGTAGTCAGTGATCACATCAATATGAGTTTCATTGCTTTTCAGTCTGAAGTATCCTTACAATATAATGAAAATCCTGCATATTAAAAATATGAGAGGCAATGAAAAGTTGTACCATGCAATAAATCTGGCTTAGCTCTTATGGTGACAGTCACAGAAGGGTTAATTTTTCACTCTCTGAAGGACCTAGACAACAACCTTCCATGGAGGCCATCATCAGGGTTTGAACTCCCTGCCTTCAACACCAACCTCTGCCATTTGAGCTAGATGAGTAAGTCCAGTAGCTGGCAGCCGTAGTAAACTGTTATCCTCCAGGGGAGCAGCCACTACAGGGGAATGCAGCATGCACTGTGCTAGCATGAGACATTGGGAAGCATTAGCAGGTCCTCAAGATCACTGATCAGCTACAGAGAGCTCGTTTCCAGGGCTGCGATGTTTGTCACTGACTAGCCTTATTAGAGCTTAGAGAAGAGGTGGTGCAGGCCTAGTCTCTCCCACTGAAAGAAAAGACCAGCTCACAAACCTGCAGTAAGTCATCCCTCAGTAGACACTTAGAGCAGGACTCCCCCGCAAGAGTCAAACTCCTACTGGACTCTTCAACGCCCTCCTCCTGGTTATAAGGGTTTTACTCATCCACCCTGGGGGCCGGAGGGGGAGAAAAATACCATGTGACTTATGCAACCGATCGCAACACTGCTCAAAAAATGAAGGCCGTCTCAGTGGATCATGTGCTGTCAATCCACAGGATAAAACAAAGCCCACTGACTCCATTGCGTCACTCCAGGTGTGTCCCAATGTCAGGTTCACAGAACCCAGGATGTTCCACCTAAAAGGGTCTTCTTCTCAGCTTGCAGCCATCCATTGAAATAAGGGTGGGACGGGGACCTTTGTAAATCTGGTCATGCTCCACTTCCAGGTCTCTCTGCCACTCCTGTCCCAGGCTGCACTGATATGTCAAGGAAGGCCCATGTTGTCACCTGATTATGTGTAACCTCTATTCAAGTTAAGGGCCAGATTTTCAACAGAGCTCAGTGTCCATCACGCATCCGCTGGTTCCCAACTCAATGGGTTTGTTGGGGTTTAGTCCCCCACTAGTGACTGCAATGACTTCATTGGGATGACCCCCCCTTTCCCACCAGCGTCGGGTTATGGACTAGTGGATGGTGTGCCAGACTGGGAGTCAGGAGAGCTTTACTCTATTCCCAGCTCTACCACTGCGCTTATGTGGGACCATGGGCAAGGCACATCACTGCCCTGTGCCTCAGTTTCCCCTCCTGCTTTTTGTCTGTCTTCTCTATTTAAATTGTTAGCTCTTAGGGACTGTCTCTTACTGTATGTATATACAGCACCGAGCACAATGCGGTCCAAATCTTGACTGAGACTTCTAAGTGCTGCCATAATGCAAATAATAGTAATAAATAATCTATCCTATTGCTGCTTATTACGACGTCCCCCAGTATGGAACAGCCTGCAACTTAGGCATACTGGGAGGGCAAGATAAGCAAATCCCATGAATATGGTGGGAGTTTATTTCTCATCTTCTAGGTTGAAACCACCAGGCTCCTCTCTCCTGTGGCCAGATCTCTAGAGGCGCAATAACTCCCAAAGCCCATATGTGGCCTTTACATAGCTCCTGAACTTGTCCAGGAGATAGACAGGCACATGTAATAGGCCCACCCTGACAGAGGAGGAAACTGAGCGTCAGCAAAGTGAAATGACATTCCAGCCCCTACAGGGAGTCACTGTGAGACAGAACCCAGGATTCCTGACTCCCCAGTCTGAGTTCAACCCACTAGATCACACCTCTTTTCCATTTAAGCTCTGATTCTGATATTCCGTCCTTGCTGCAAATCCCCAGTGACTTTAATGCAGGGTGGTGGCTGAGAACTTCCTGTATCTCACTGTTTAATTCCAAAGTCAACAGGGGTCCTGATCTGTTGTCTGTAAACCAGCCCTCACACAGAGAGAGCACAACACTCTGTTCTGTGAATCTGGAATGAGTCTGCTGAAGTGACTCTGGATTTGTAGCACTGTATCCTTGAGCAGACGGTGGCCTGGCTGCACCGGATAGCGGCAGGCAGAAGAGGGAAGAGTCCACCTCGCCAAAAGAAATGCCTCAAAAAGTAGCAAATTCCAAAAGAAATAAATAAAGCTGGAGTATTCTGTGCTCATGGAAGGTGTTGACCTGGCAGTTTTTGTGCAAACAACAGAGAGGGCCTTGAGCAGTCCCCACCCTGCTAAGAACTGGACCACAGCCCAGAAGGCAGTGCCCCTCTTCCTGCAAACCCAAATGCTGTTTCTAAAGGGAAGCCGATGTCTCGAGCAATCTGCCCTGGGAGCTGCTGGCAGATTCCACCTTCCCCAGGGTGCTGGGGCAAGATGGACAGTTAATATGCAGGGCCTGGTTCTCCTCCCACTCACCCCGGAGGGAATCGGGAGCTGCTGGAGTTCCCAGTAGGAATCGGCTGTGGTGGGCAGCTCAGAGTATCAGTGGTACCGAATATAGAACCACTTTTGCTCAAGCTCACTGGTTGTAACTGATGAGTCGATTTGGGAATAAGGAGCAGATCCTCTCCCCACACCCAGAACACACAGGGGCTCTTCTCACCTTCTGGAGCACGGAACACAGCATATCTCACATGACCCATCTCCTTCAAATGCAGGCCACCCAAGGGGCCCTGATGGACATCAGTCCTGGCTTCTCTTCTTGCCTGGCTGAGTAATGCCCTGAGTTTTCTCAGCCGCACGTCACTAGTGGGTGAAAGCATTCAACACCCTCTAGCTTTGAAGGGGTTCGGAACCTGGCTCTGCTTCCAAATCCTGCAGCTCAGCCCTGTCTCTGCTTAAACCAGAGCCAGGCAAAGGGTTGGGTAACCCGCTGGCTAAGCGTGCGTCCAATCACCCTCTAGTGGCTGGTCCACATAGGAGATAAGAGTCTACTCCTGCTGCCAGCTAGTGAGTTGCACCTACCGCTCAAGCAGTAGCAGTCTGTGCTGAATCATTGCAAGTTAAAACCCTGCTGGGAATCTGGGCACTGGGTTATTCTGTTTGGATCAAAGCACAAACATGGAGCTCCCAGCCAAGTTCACTAAGGCTCAGGCAGCCTCTGAGGGTATATGTACACTGCAGCTGGGAGATGTAATTCCCAGCTCCGGCAGACATACCCATGCTAGCTCTGCTTGAGCTAGCATGCTAAAAATAGCAGTTTGGCCATGGCAGCTCAGGCAGTGGCTCGAGCCAGCTGGCAGAGTATGCACCTAGGAAATCAGATGGAGTTATACGCAGGCGGCTAACCCAGGCTGCCGCCCGTGCTGCCGGAGTCACACCGCTATTTTTTGTGGGCTGGCTGGAGCTAGCATATGTACGTCTACTTAACCTGGGAATTACACCTCTCAGCTGCAGTGTAGACATAGCCGAGTGAATGTGCAACTGTTTCACATCAAAATTACACAAAATTCCCCTCTGGTTTCCAAAAAAAAAAAAAGAAAAAGTGAACAAAACTCTCCTGTTTCAACGAGCAATCCTGAAGCGCCCAGCTGCTTTTATAGTGATTACATTCGCAGGAACTTGGAAGGTAAGGAGATATGTAATTATCCAATAAGACTAGTGGTCTGATACAGCTTATTTGGGGCTCTAATAAAAACCAGTAAAGACTCTGCAAAACTCAAGCAGACAGTAACCAAAGGAAATATTTGCACAAAAGGGAATCACTAGGGACATTTCCTCCATCCCTTTCCCCATGACTGAACACTGTCCAGGGCTCAGCACTACCTCCTTTCCCTGCCCCAGCCTCCCCTTCATCCAGCCAGCTCCCAGATGTATTCCCCAGCAGCCCAAGTTCTGGTTTGTTGTGCAAACTGGATTCAAGATAGGCCATCAGGCAGCTGAACCATCTGGTGCTCCCTGCCACAGCTCTCTCCCAAAGTAGTTTCCCCTGTACGATTCCAGCAGACCTCACTGAAACATTCACACACATGCTTCATCCCTGACCGGTCCTCCTTCCAGACTGTGCAGGCGTTAAATACCTCAAGCCTCCAGCAGGTTTTTAAATGGGTCTCGCAGCTGTATTGCATCTGTTGCTCACTGTACAGCAAGGTCATGCTGGCCAGTTTGGCTGCAGGGTTTGCTCTGTTAGGGAAGATTGTGCAGGACGTGGCTCCTTCCCTTTGGTGTTCAGGGACATATCTCCTTGGACCAGCATCTCTGCAGTCTTTCTAAAGCACAGATCCAAAGATGGGAAACAGTCCATCCTCCATCAAGCCATTCCAGAAATTCAGCAGCTGCAGAGCACCAGCCTTTCACCCCTGCAGAGTTCGGGACCAGTTCTAGTTCAGGTCCTCAGTGCATTGAGTCTGGCAGGTTTCATTCTTAGCCCCGGTGAAAGTTTGTGCCCCTTGTGCCAAAACATGCCACTGGAAATGTCAGCTGGCAGTACTGGAATAGCAGAGAGGGCTGCAGGCCAGGAATGAGGGGCATCAGCACAGCTGTGGGGGAGCCTAGAGCTGGAATAGCAGCAAGGAGGGGGGCTATGGGTTGGCAGTGATGGGCACTAGCAGTGTGGGAATAGCAGGGGTGCTGTAAGCCACGGCTGAACCACGTTGAGGGCTCACGGATGATCAGTGGAGTATGCTGGAGGTCTTCACTGGGTCACCAAAAGAGCTTTGGAGGTATAGGACCTGATTCTTAGTTATGCTGTTGGGGCAGCATAAAGGGCCAGGAAACAGCCCCCTGGTTGGTGTAGTGCTGTAGAGCTGCATAAAAGCAATATACTAGCCCAGCTCCCCAGGAAGGTGGGGATGGGACAGTGGCGGGGAAGGGGCAGGGCTTGCATATTGCACTGTGGCCATTCTCTGCTTTCATGGGAAGGAGAACATAAGCTAGAGCAGCCCTGAGGTTTATTGGCTCTCCATAGGCCTCGTCCTGGAAAATGTTACTGAAGTGAGCAAACGAATTTGAGGGGAAGGGAATGTAATCCCTAGCCAATGTGGCCAGCTCCTGTGATTTTATCAGGAGTCTCACAATAATTGCTTTATTTTCTTAAAGCCCCAGCTTCTGGAGTCAGGTGAGTACAGGAGAATGTCAGCTTCCATAAAAAGAAAAAGTTTGGTGCTAGCCCTACTGGTTGGGAGAAAAAGCTTCAAGATGTGACGTGGAAAGGCTCAAAAACCAAAGGCAAAGAAACAAACCCCAAATGGGATTTTTTTTTAACCTCATGAGTTTTGGGGCATCGGACTCAGGATTCTTGAACACTTGGAGTTGGCGATGCTGGAGATTGGATACAGCCATGCAGGGTATACTAGATACTCAGCTTACACACAGCTAGCGCTGACCTTCACATGAGCTGGCAGGAGATCTACTAAAAACGGTGTGTCTTTCCCTTCCACTTAGCTCCTGCCCCTAAGCAGAGTCATGCCTGGACTCCCTGCCTCCCCCGTCTCTCTCTCTCTTTTCCTCCTTCTCCAACCAGTATAATTGGATCCAGACATAATCATTCCATTTCTAAGCAGGGGCTTCATTGGATTTATTCGAGGGGGGAGGGGGGTATTTCTTTATACTGAACAATATTCCACCGAATTTAAAACCAGGCCTTTCACCAACAGGTTGGAAATGAAACCCGCACGTCCCATGGACTGGCGGCGAAGATTCCATATGCTGGAGCCTAACATACAGGTGAAGGTGGAAGAAAAATGCCTCTTTAAATACCCAGCCAGAAAGGCTCCCTTCTTCTCTGTGCCTGGGGTGTGACAGATTGTACCCCCACACACACACACTTCAGTCCTTGCTAATGCCCATGGGCCTGCGCCCGCCCAGCCTTCAAAGGTGAACTCCTGATTTTACAGCCCTGCCTTCTGCGCCACGGAAGTGATTCTTTCCCGCCGTGTGCTCTGATAACGAAAAACACTAGATATAAACAGAAAATGTCCAGCTGGGTCTAGCCTCAATGTACCAATTCCATCTTATCCCCCGCCGAGGGTCACTCTGGCCAGGTATGGAAGTGAGACAGTGACACCTAGAGGCAGCTGGGAGGCCCATGCTAGCTTCATTCTGAGAGCAGATCCGATTCCACCTGCAGCAAGGACAGCGAGGGTCGCTTGGCTTTGTTGTGAGTGTCTTTAGCCTTGCTCACTGCTTTCCTACCGCCCTGCATAGCGGCTGAGGATGACCTTTTCATTCGCTATTATGTCCATGGTTTGCTCTTCTTCTCTGCACTCTCAGACACGTGCCGTCCTGGGAGCTGAGTGGTGCCCTAGGTTCGGTACCTAACACAAGCTTTTCATGCGTGGACCTGAGATCAAACCTTCACTTACGTTGCAAGTTAGTGATTTATCCTGCGCGTCCTTTGAGAATATTAGTACACCATTCAGTGCACAGGCAGAGAGAACAAAAAGCTAAGGACTGGGAATAACCAGCATTGAAGGGGAGTTGTGCAGTCCAGGACTGAAATAGCAGGAGGGATTGCAGGTCAAAACGGAGGGGCATTGGCAGAGCTAGAGGGTGAGGCAGTAGCCAGAACTAGAATAGCAGGGGGTGCTGCAGGTCAGGAGAGAGGTGCCACGGCAGAGCTGTGCGTGGGGAGAGGACTGGACAGGGAATGGTGGAGGTCAGAACTGAGGGGCAGTGGCACAGCTTGGGGAGGGAGCCCGGGACTGAAATAGCAGCGGGCATTCCAGGTCTGAATCGAGATGCCTTTGCAGAGCTGTTCACTGGAAATGTGTCCATCACTTGCCCTTAGGCCAAAGAGCAGAGAGTAGATTTACTTCTCATTTCAGCAGATCTCTGACCTTTTGGGCCATCACTGAATCTTGTTCCATTTGGGCAGACATGAAAGGTGTCCCGATAACTGGCACTGTCGGTGTAAGAGACCGTAGCTCGAGACCGCATCCAGCCGAGCGATGAGGAGCAAATTTACCCTTGCCCTGCTGGAAGTTCTTCTCGTCCTACTGATACTATACTCCACGTGGGCTGGAGGAGGGATCCATGAGGCAGAACGGCACTGGGATATTGCTGTCAGACCTCCGGTTCCAAGCACGATCTCAGAGCTGAGCAGGCTTGTTCTCCCCATTCCACAACCGCAGCCACTCTGAGCCAGCCCCTCACATATGGAAAGCTAAACGCTTTGCCCAGGCAACCAAAAACTCCAGAAAGGGCTGCTGGAGGGAGGGATCTGCCCATCTCCCCAAAGCTAGCTCTTCCTCCCAGTCCCCCATCTCTGCACACACTCAAATTTACATCAGGGATGACGTTGTCCCTTAGTTTCTCAAGGTCTCGCTGCTGAGTTAAGCCCCAGTAGGCCTAGATCCAGACCCAGGTCTCCCCTTTCTCAGGAGACAAAGGGAAATCCATGCTCCAATCTTTCCCAACAAGGTTCCACAGCTCGGTCTGAAGTGCCTTCTCCATCCTGCCATCCTCACTGGATTCCCTTCAGCCATGCTCCTCACACCCCAGCCCAGCCTCCAGCTTGACTCCCAAGCTGCACGCGTGAATGCACGGGATTGGTTTACATCAGGGGCTGAAGGGCAGGCGTGGCAAAGGGGGAGCCAGGTCCGGAGGCCATGCTGCTCCAGAAAATGCTGCCAAGGCAGATGAGAAAGACAAAAAGCCTTGTTCTGATGTAATGAAAAGAGAGCCTGGGATTGCAGAAAGAGCCCATGGGGAGGGAGGTCCAGTGTGCATATGGAAAGGCATTGCTCCTGCACTGACCCTGGCATGAGCAGAGATGCCCACCAGTGGCAATGATGGGAAATGCAACAGCAAATCTACCAGTGGAGACATGGAGAGCTGGACATGGGCATGTTCCGGTGGCCCTATCTCTGCTACCTGGCCTGCCCACCCTCCAGTGCTAGGACCAGAATTTTTCCATCTGGCACAGCCATCCCAAGCCAGATACTACCCCAGCATGGCTTCTTGGCTGGCGTATTTGCTGGGACTGTCCTGGTCCGGTAGCCAGTGGGGCACCATGTTGGGGCCCAATCCAGCAAAGCACCAAGCACCCTAAGCTCCCGTTGTGGGCACCTCTGAAATAGCCCCTACACAGATAATGACCCAGCTCCTGCTTCTTAAATCCCATGGAGAGCTTGTGCATTTAGCTCATTACAAGCAGGGGTCGGAAACAGGAGGGGGAGCTATGGGGGACCACTGTTCCCCAAACCTGCTAGACAAGAGGGAGCCCCCCTCTGCTTTCAGAAGAAGACTGGAAGCTGGGTATCCCTGCATGCCCCCCTTGCTTCCACCCCAGATTATGAGCTCCTTCTTTACAATGTGCCCCTTGTCATCCCAGTGCCGACCTGAATCTGCATCACAAGCATCAATGGTGCCTGTTTCTCTGCTCTGTGCCCCCAGCACAGATTAAACCCTCCCTGCTCAGCCCATCCTGCCAGGGAGGAGGAGGTCTGGGACAATCACAGACCAAACACATGAGGCCAAGTTCACTCCATTGACTCCAGTGATACATTGGGCCCTGCCCTCCACCATCCGCAGCCCAGGCCCAGCTGTTGTATCAGGAAGCCTGAAGTTATCTGATGGTGCCTTGCGCTCCTCTCCCATTCATAGCATTGAAATGCTCCTCAGAGCCCCCAGGAGGGAGTTTGCATGGAGGGGCAGGGTTAGTGTTTTCCTGCACCCGGCGCATACGCACACACTGAATTTATATCAATAAAACATCTGCAGAGAATTTACATCTAATCCCCAGCAATCTCCATGGCATCAGAGCACAGGGAGGATTTGTAGCTGGATGCACAAACCTCAGTCATAGAGCCAGCAAACATTCCAATGGGAGCACGGGCCTCAGTCAGAATACCCCTCGCTCCCCCCAGCTTACTCGGTCACATCACCTGTAATATGGGTCTAAGGTCTTGGCAGAGCCCATTGGACATGGGGTGCTTTATAAGCAAATATTCACTGCCCTAACTTAACTCAGCAGTACTGCTCTCTCCTCTTGCTACACATGCAACCCCTGCGCTCCATCGTGGTGGTGGCATTTGTTTCACCCCAACAGCAATGGCTTTCTTTGCTCACTGGATCGAGGGGACAGATTATCAAGGGCTCAATACCTGCAGCTGGAGCCAGGCTTTCACAAGAGCTCAGCTCCCTTTTAGGTAGCTAACTAAGGCTCTGCTCAGCACCTAGTGTACGTGCAGCATGGCAATTCTGGCCCCACTGTCTAGAACCATGAGTAAGCTTTGCCTGCAATGAGTCTGTTAGTCCTTCAATTTGCACCTCTCCCTGATTCCTCTCCAGGCAATTCTCCTGGCCCAGCCTGAGCCACAGAAGATTGGGACCATTACAAAGAAATAAGGACCCAAAGGAGAAAGATCCTGTTTCTAAACAGCCTCCTCGTGGGGGTGAAATGAAGTGGGCTTGTGGCTGCTCAGTATCACAGCCTGCTGCTTAGCTGGAGTGTCCTGGGTTGGCAGGGCTGGGGGTCGGATTCTAGGACTGTTCCCTCCATCCCAAGACTCTCACGTTTAGCTTCCCAGCCAGCCAAATGTGCATGCAAATAAACAAGGAGTTAATGCCTAACAACTAAAATAATTTGGTGGTTGATGTTTCCCCCACCCCAGCCTCTTCTGTGAGCAGAGCCTGAGTCCCCACCACACCCCCTGCTCTCAGCCAGAGCCAGTGCAGCAGAGGGGTCTGTGCATTCACTCTCTGACCCCTTCCTACCTCCCGCTCTCCTGTTCTTGCTGCCCGCAAAGCCCTCAAGCCATTGGGAATGACAACATGCCCTACAAGTGGCAACTCCATCTTCCATCATCCCCAGCCCAGAGCCATGTCATCCCCCGCCGCCCCCCCCCACACACACACCCCCTCTATGGAGTCAGGCACTCCCACTTGCTGTCAGAAGAGAACCAGGCAGCAAGCTATGTCGCCTCATACCCAAGCTTATCCCAAAGACCCTGCTACAGAGACACTTTGATGTGTAACGCACTGATTGCAAAGGAGACCGTCACCCCCTGCCCAAGGGAACCATTCAGACTCTCCTACGGCAGATGAGAAAATATCCTCCCATCCGCCCAGGTCCAAAATGACATCCTTCCCCGACACCCTTCCCTGGCAATCAACAAAAATAGCCTTTCAAAAGCCATGCTCTTGTCACTAAGTGATTGCAAACCTGTGCCCAGCAGCAATAGAAACCAAGAGCAGACGGTTTATTCTCCTACTAGCCAAGGACACAGGAACTTATTGTGGAAATATTAAACCTAGACACAGATCTCTTGCTGGGGGCTTCCCATGCTGTACCCCCCGCCTCCTCCAGTCAAAACAAAAGTCCGGGGGAAGGCTCCTGGAGCAGATGTGTTCTCCTGAACTCCCACTTGTGCCATGGCCAACCTCCAAGTCTCCCTCATCCCTCTTCGCCCCCATGACCCTGAACATCCTTCTGCCCATTGCCTCTCTCATCTTCCAACCCTAGTCCACTTCATGCAGGGTTAAGTTCTGAAAGCCAAGGGGATTTCAGCAGAGTTCCCCAGGAGTTCAGTGCTGCAGGGTTGTGTGTGAGACCCAGAGACAGAGCTGCAGGTACTGTCTGTAACTGTATCTCCATGCGCGAGTGGAATTGTAACACAAGGGACATTACCTGCCAGATGAGAATATTGAGAAGAACCCAGACGATAATTCGCCAAGGTGATAACGTGCTTTGGGGGAAAGGGGAGCTTTTTTGCTTTTATTTCACCTAAAATACATTGCAACTCCTCCCTTGCCAGGGCTGCACCTTCCCCATCTCTGGATGAGGCTGCTCCAGAAATACAAGCTTTCCACTTGGCAAAATAGCCTGCTAAATAAGTCACACATGATCTAAAACAACAGGCACTTGGATTGCAACAGTGATGGCAATTCCTCCCCCCCGCCCCAACCCCGACACACAATTCACTTTCTAAATCAGTTCTCCATGCACACTTTAAAACCAGCCAGCAAAACCCGTGAGACTTGCCTCACATCAGCTTTGAATCACAGGGTTTTGGAAAGGGATTGAATCACGGGGGTTCTTTTAAAAATAATAATACAAAAAAGCCGCCACCATAAGGGCTGGTATAGAGGGGAATTAACACGCAGCCGGGCAGCTTTCTGCAACACGCTGCCTACCAATTCACCAGCAATACTCCTCTTCGGACGGAAGGATCAGAATATCTGACTCAATTCCTCCACAACTTGGAGAGGTGAGGCTGTGCGGACAGGAGAGGCTTTCGGGGGGTGGGGGGGTGTCATCGTAAATCTGATAGTTTAAAAAGTTGCCCCCTAGATAAGAGCCTGATTTCTGCTCATCCCCCTCCCTTCCCTGGACCCCAATTCCTTCTCAGTAGGAATCGCTGCTGAGACATTTAGCTGAATTGAAACCTATAAGCGTCTCTCAATCTCTGTATTTCATTCCGGACTGTAGCCCACTTTAAAGCGAGGGTCTGTGCCAAGCTTTGCCGTTGTGTGTTGGGTTTGTCTTTTAATATAAAACATGTCCGCTCTTAAACGCTGTCCAAGCACCAGAGCTTCTGGGGTTTGACAAAGGACTCACAACCACCAAACAAACCAGAGAGTAATGATTTGCATCCTAATCAGGATTACTCACCTAAAAAGAGGAGGATGCAGAAAACGTTTGCTAAAATCATGTTAGTAAATCCAATAGCTCCCCACGTGTAAATATATATTTATATCTCTCTCCCAAATCCAGGCAAAAAGAAATCCTGAGATTTCTCTGATGAACTTACAAAAAAATGGTTTCTTTCAGCGCCCACCCCCCCAAAAAATACACCCCAGCTCTGCAGCCAGCCAGCTAGCCTCTCTCTCTCTCTCTCTTTAGCTCTTCCAGTGATGAACAATTCTGGTTCTATTCCTCCCAAGCATCTTTCGGGGGCGAAAGGGTAGCCGAGAGGAGGTGGAAATGGGTGTGGGGGGGAAATAGACGAATATCCACAGCGTGATCTGAGTAGACACAATCCGGCGGGGTCCTTGAGACAGCTGGGAATGTGGGGCGCTCACGACTCCTGCCTTCCCCCCCTTGGCTCACACAGTTTGCTGATGGAAATTCCGGCAAACTGGGGATGTTTGCGTGTGTCTCTCTCTCTCTGCCTTCTCGGGGAGGGTGGAGAGAAGGGGCTGACTCTGATATCCCCGGCGGTGGAAAGCAGCAGCGTCAACCGGGGAGCAGCGGCGGCAGCTTCCTCCAGCCCGGCCACTGACCAGCCGGTCTCTGGGACGGGAACTGACCAGAGCCTGGAGTGAAACGCGCCAGCCCAGAACGGCCCCTTCCCTTCAACTTCGCCTCCCTGTCTCAGCTGATTCTCCGCTCCTCACCCCCCGCCAGCAGCAATCCGGAGAGGCCGGGGTCGGTGGGGTGGGGAGGCAAAGCCGGGTGATGGGAGAAGACAAAGGGCAGCCCGCGATGACCAGCAGCCTCCTCGCAAAGCGCAGCGGGCGGGTCGAGGCTGTGTCTTTGCTTGGGGAGGCGGAGAGGGGGTGTACAGATAAGGCAGGCTCCCCCCACCACCACCACTACACACACACACACACTATTTAAAGAGGCGGAGGGTCCCCTTGCTCTCAGGCAAGACGCAGCCCTCCCGCTCCAAGGAAGAAGCCAGGAAACTTTGCCACCGCACAAAGACACAGGCGCTGGCTGGCTCCAACCCTTGCTGGGAGCCGCGTCCCCATCGGCTGGGCTCTTAAGTACTTTTCTCGCCCTTCCGTGCCACAGTGGGAGACCCCCGAGGAGAGCTACATAGCTGCAACGCTGGGCTTTGGGATGCGGCTTCCCCCCCCCCCCCCCCCGCCCTCAAGGCAGCAGGGGATGTGGCTGCATCCAACCCGGCACGGGAGAAGCAGCCCTCTCCTGCGCCAACAGTCCCGGGGATCCTTCCTCGGTCGGCGAGGGCTGGCGCAGCCGGTGAATGTGCAGGCTCCCGCGGAGCGCCTTTGATGAACGCAGAGAGAGGAAACAAGGGAGGGAGGAAAGGCATGGGGCGGAGGGGCAGTTTGTCCCAAGGCAGATGCACAGTTCACCCTGCAAAGTGCATTGCTTTGCCCTTCTTTTTTGGGGGGAAGGGTGCGACATGAACTATACATTACCAATTGCATGTAATCGGAATTTTAAACATTAAATACATTAATTAATTAGGATCCGCTTCCTTGGAGGAGGGGGGAAATGAAGCGAGGTGCCAGCTGATCTCAGCCTGTGTGTGTAGGAGGAATGTCACACACACGTCTGAGCGCCCACAGCCAGTGCGATCTTCCCGAGCTCCAGCCAATGCCAAACTCAGACCTCGCACTGGGCTTTTATTTCTCTTCTCCTTTTACAGACGGACAAAAGGCGTTTTTTTTTTAAATGGTGCTGCAAAGCAAGAGTACCTCCCCCAAATGTCCCCTACCATTCTCCCAAGCCTCCTGAAAGACACCGAAACGTTCCCAGTGCGCACACAGGCAATCAACTTCCCTGCTCTGGATCTGCTGGCTTTACTGCCCTCTTCGTTGCTGTGGGGACCAGACCCTGGGGTACCTCTGGCCTGGAGACACCCTGCGGCCTAGGCTCCAGTGCCTGATGGTTCTCGGCTCTGCATTGCTCTCTTGGTGACCAGCCCCCGTTTCTGCACTGGGGGAATGTCCATGTGGAGGGTGCCCTGGACTCTCCCTGCGGCCCAGACATGGGGGCTGGGGAAGAGCCTTGCTCTCTGTAGCAGGGGGCCGAAGGCTGCAGAGGCATACGAAGGCGGCAGCCGTTACCAGCCTGTGTCTGAGTCATGCTGAGGTTGTGACCCAAACGGCCAAGAGCTGGGAGATCCCAGGTGAATTCAGCACCGGTGAAAGCTGCTGGGTGGGAAGTCCAGGAGACTGTCCCCCCGTTCGTGCCAGAGCAGACAGTGCACAGGAAGGTGCTGCGCCAGCCCAGCTGCATGCCACTCTGCTCACCTGGAGCAGCCCCTGCTCTTCTGCTCCTGTTCCTCTCTCAGCAGCTCTGCCAATGCCCCTCAGTAGTGACCTGAAGCCAGCACCCCTTCTCTTGTGTCACTCCTGGGCTCCCCACTCACAGCTCTGCTGCTGCCCTTCAGTCATAAGAACGGCCACACTGGGTCAGACCAAAGGTCCATCTAGCCCAGTATCCTCCTGTCCTCTGACAGTGGCCAATACCAGGTGCCCCCGAGGGAATGAACAGAACAGGGAATCATCAAGTGATTCGTCCCGTCACCCATTCCCAGCTTCTGGCAAACAGAGGCTAGGGACACCATCCCTGCCCATCCTGGCTAATGGCCATTGATAGACCTATCCTCCATGAACTTATCTAGTTCTTTTTTGAACCCTATTATAGTCTGGCCTTCATGACATCCTCTGGCAAGGAGTTCCACAGATTGACAATGTGTTGTGTGAAGAAATGCTTCCTGTTGTTTGTTTTAAATCTGCTGCCTATTCATTTCATTAGGTGACCCATAGTTCTTGTGTTAGGAGAAGGAGGAAATAACACTTTCTTATTTACTCTCTCCACACCAGTCATGATTTTATAGATGTCTATCATATCCCCCTTTAGTCGTCTCTTTTCGAAGCTGCCCAGACTTATTAATCTCTCCTCATACGGAAGTTGTTCCATACCCCTAATCATTTTGGTTGCCCTTTTCTGAACCTTTTCCAACTCCAATATATCTTTTTTGAGACGGGGCGACCACATCTGCATGCAGTATTCCAGATGTGGGTGTACCATGGCTTTATATAGAGGCAATATGATATTTTCTTATCTAACCCTTTTTTAATGATTCCCAACATTGTGTTCACTTTTTTCACTGCTGCTGCACACTGAGTGGATGTTTTCAGAGAACTATCCACAATGACTCCAAGATCTCTTTCTTGAGTGGTAACAGCTAATTTAGACCCCATCATTTTAGATGCAGAGTTGGGATTATGTTTTCCAATGCCCAGTACTTTGCAGTTATCAACACTGACACACAGTCCTGACACACAGCACCTCTGGCAGCTACACACAGCTCTGCCAGTGCCCTTCAGTCCTGACCTGCCACTGCCACCCTCCCCACTACTCCAGTCCTGAGCAGAGACTGCCAATCATGCTGAAATATGCAGTGGGTTCTGAGATATGGTCCAATACCCAACAGCAACAATAAAGATCCCTCTTCACCAGCCTAACCAAACTCTGACCCAGGGTCTCCAAAGACAGGTGGCCAGTGCATTAACCCACTGCGTTCCAGACTGGGGCAAGGGGAGGTGATTTTCTATCGCCACATAATAATGGATACGCAGAGGTCAAGGTGGCATGAGCCCTGGTGCAATCAGAAGGCCTGGGACTCCCAGAGCAGAGATTCAGCCGCTTTGCAGGGGGGTTAGTCTGGCTGTCATTATGAGCTGCCTGCTTAGGAAAATTCCACCTTGACCCTTAAGGAGCAAGCGTCCAGCTCACCCGCTGCCCCGTGCAGCAGGCAGCATTAGCTTCTGTTCTGTACTGGGTGATGATGGAGGCCTAAAAGGTGACACGCACCCAAAATCCAGCAGGACAGATGGTTGTGAGGTCCAGACAGGCCACTCAGGAGCCTTCTCATAGCCACCACTGAAGGGTGTTTATCTGCATCATCACCAGCAGGACCCAGGAGCCAAGCCACCTGTGGGTTTAAATCTTGAAGTCCTTCCTTCCGCACTGCTTGCTCCCCGGAGCGGGTGGCATGGCTCAGGAGCACACACTTCCTGCTTTGTTTCTTCAGCGTGCAGAGCAACTAACATACGCCCCCCCTAATGTGGCTGCTGCTTCTCTCAGCAGAGGCAGCTTTGGCTTTTCCATTTGGCTTTGGCACTCGCTGACTGGGAGTGCTGCAGGCTGCCTTGAAAGCTGCACGCTCCCTGTCACGGCCAGGCACTCCCCTGTCACATGTGGAAGGACTTGGAAGGGCTGGCTGCTGGGTCTCATTTCCCTGCTCTTTAATGCCATATGATTCCTCTTCTCCACTGGTCAGGAGGGGGTGTGGATTAAAAGCCCTGTAGAATGTCATGTTCTACCAGCTGTTCTGATAGCTACACTCGGTCCCTCCAGAAGAGCATTTCAGAGAACCTATTAAAATCTGCAGTTACCAGGGCCTGGATGGAGACAGAGCAAATTTGGAAACTCTAAATCGCCCTTTAGCCACAGAGAACTAAGTCCTTGGCTGATCATTTCTTGCATTTGTTCAGAGGTGACAGGCTCAGCGTGCTTGCAATCAGATCTATCACAGGTGAAGTGAGCCTTCACAAAGAGCACCCATCCTGCCAGCTGCTGAGTACTGTTCATTTCTGGGATTGAAAGCACTCAGCGCCCTCCAGGATTGTACAATAATGTGTGGAAGACATTAAAAGAAAAGACACTGGTTAAGAGCCTGGGGCATTGTACTGTAACTCAGGAGCCCCTACTGCTGACCTAGGACAAGTCTCTTTGCTCCTTAGGCTATTGTGGGCACAGATTTTAAAAAACCCAATTACATTGTTGCAACAAGTGTTCTAGCCAGAGCTGGTGATTTTATCAGTTAAAACCGGAGATTTCAAAGGCAGTTAGATGCCTGTGTGTTTTTGCAAATCCCATTAGGCACCCATCTTCATCTTTAGGCATCTACGTACCTTTACAAATCAGGCCCTAGGCCCTCCTCCTCTGAATCTGGAAAACACAGGGCATATTGTGAGCATCAGTGCAGTGTCAACAACAGGTCACAACAAGAGGTTGGTTCACAGTCCTGTTAGCTGTAAAGTGCTTTCCCAATGGGATGGACTTCTGCTAAGGGGGCGCTGTGTGATTTTAGTGCCAAAACACAGCTAGCTTGAACAACAATGCCTTTCCCCTTGGGTCATCTGCAGGAATTGAACCTGGGACTTCAGGATCTACATTTAAAAAAAAATAAGCATCCACTGCCTGAGCTAAAGGACCCAGCTCATTAAGTGACCACCCTGCTGCAGGCACAGCAACTACTAGCTAGCAACACAAAATCCTGGTGAACACGAACTACGCTTGCATTACAGAGCACTGATTCCGTTGCATTACAGCCTTCGATTTAACATGGAGCATCCAGCAATCTGCACTTTGATTTGTAATTTACTTCAAAAACAATGTAGTGAGAGCTCCTTAAATCAAGGCACTGAGTCTTGAAAGGGACATCCATAAATGAGGCACCACGTCTGCACTGCCTGGCTGTCTGCACAGCATTGCCTAATCTCCCAGGGTCCTGACCCAGTGGGGACCAGCGTAAAGGCCAATCTCTTCTTTGATTATTCCAAAATCCTAGCAAGGCGTCAGGAATGGGATGTCCCCAGGTCATCACTGAGATTATGGGTACATCCAAATATGGTCCTGCTGGTAGTGAATCTTGCATATGCAACTTTAGAAGATGCATTTGCAACTGTGGCCCTAATTGTATACACAAAGCCTAAATCACGTGCTGAATTTACAGGCAAGATGAACATTAATAGCACAGCATGACCAGATACGGGCTGACAGTGCAATTGTACTAAGGTATCTGCACCATACAGTGCAAGTAATGTGATTAATTCCAAAAATAACCATTTACACATCAACAGACCATCTTCTTTATTAGCAGTGCTGCATAGACTAAAACATGCCTTTCAGACGAGGAACATTTTACATTACACAACCCTGCTGGTAAGAGCTAGTATGCCTGGGTGCCAGCCGACGCCAGCTGCTTTCATCATGTAAAAAGATGGACAGAACCAAAAAGCAGCTCTGACTTCCTGTGAACCTTGGGGCAGTTTGTGCAAACAGGGCCCTTTCTTTACTATGGGCTGAACTGAAAACCTAGATCCGAGCATTCCTGCTTTTGTGATGCCAGGCAGATCTGAGAAAGGAGGGATTGGACCAGGAAGGGGTGAAATGGGTCAGGACTGAGAGGCATCCACAGAACTGTGTAGCAGTCCCAGGCCTGCAATAGCTGGAGGTTTAAAGGTTCAGGATTGAGGTGCATTGTCAGAGCCGTAGGGAGGGTCCCAGGGCTGGAATAGCTGGGGTGCTGTGATGCATACCGGCAAGTGTTGCTGTGCGATAGGACCTCACACTGTGCCTGCCTGCAGTAGGTGGCATTATTGTCTGACAGCCTCAAACAACGCATTTCCCCACAACTATTTATACATGTTTGTAACACTATTCTGTAGGTGTGCCAGGCAACTTCAATCCCTTTGTGCAATGACAACACTAATCACACAAGCCGAATTCAGAGCGAACACAGGCTGGCAGAGTGCTGGCGTTGCTTTTGGGATATTCCATCCAGTCTCCTCCTGTGCCTCAGGGATACCATTGACGAAGCCCAAAATTCAGGGCAGTACTTGATGCTTGGCCCCATTTGGGGGTTGATATTTAGGGTCACAGGATGCAGTCCCTTTACTCTCCTTGTGTAACCGGCCCAGCCTTCTAATGGTCCTATAGGCAAGCCCCATGCTGGAGTCCATGCTAATTGGAAGGGACTGTTCTTCTTGGGTCTCACTTTATTTCTTGAGTAAACTGATAAATGTGACCAAAGGATTCCCCTCCCTCCCCCCATTTCCATTTAAGTCCCTTTAATACATGCTGAATTTGCTTACTTTCTCGCCTTTGGAGTCTAATTCTGTAAGGAATTACCACATTAGCTAGAGTCAAGGTTGTTAAAGTGATGGATTACTCATTAACACTGTAATCCTCGGGCGGGTGGGACCGGTCTGAGCACTGTCCAAACCCCAAAGCTTCAGCGCTGACTCCAGCATCCTTCCACCCAGGGTCTGCCTTGTCTGTTTTGACGGTAAACGCTTCGGGCCAGGAGCGGTGTACACACAGCACCTAGCACAACGAGTTCCAGATCTGTGCTGGCAGCTCAGTGGGCTACTGGAATGCTAAGAACACCTCCAGCAGCGTTCTGAGGGCTGGGGCTGGGCCTCGGCCTCTGTTTCCCTTCCTAGTCTTTTTGTCATCAGTTCATTCAGTGAACTTCCTGAGGCAGGGACGGTTTGTGCAGCATCTCATCCGCAGGGGCTCTGATCTCAGGTGGGGCCTCTAGACACCTCCTCGGTGGTACCAACCGTGAACAACTCGGGAAGGCTGCAGCTGCCATTCCCAGCGTGATGGATGATGCTCTGGGCCCTGTATGGCCATGGGATGATCAGCCAACCCTGAAGCACAATGCAAAAGAAACCTCAGTCCACCCAATGATCTGGCCCCAAGGTAGTGCTGTTGGAGTGGAAAAGCATGAGCTAATGGAATGACCACTCCAGGCCTGGCTGCCTCCCTAAACGTCTTCGTGACGTAGCCTGTCAGCAGGCCTCTCCCCCAACATCTCCAAGGTCACCCTCCTCACAGTGCCTGGGCTGGCCCCTCGAATCCCTAAGCCAAAAATATAAAATTAAATCAACTGCCACCTCCAGGTCCCCTTGGCCTGTTCCTACACTGAACACTTCCCAGCTTCTCACCACTCTGTAGTCCTGGAGAATGACCTCAGAGCTTCTCCCTCCAACCCCCCTTCTACTCTGGGCTTCCTTCCTTCATAGTCACCAGCGAGTTCTTCCCCCAGTGGGGGCTCATCTTCAAATGGGGCTGGCCTATGCTCCAGCACATGTTAATTGGCCTCTCAGATCCCATTAACCCTTTCCGAGCCAGGATAGGCTATACAGCCCCGCACAGGGCCATATAGATACCATCAATGGACCACCAAGGAGATATGGAGTGGACTCATCCATTCTTTGCTTTGCTTTAATGAGCTCCCCGAGATGCATGGCTGTCCTCCATCCATCCATTGGCTCTGCTCTGTGGATGGCTGCCATAGTTCTTGGCCTTAGCGGCTGCCACTGAAGCAACTGCCTTTGGAAAACAGATGCTCCCAAGTGGTTATTAACAACTTCATCTCTCACCAGTCAGAATGCTGGACATGCCTTGCCAGGTTGATCATTTGTTCATTAGCCACCAAATGAATTACTTGTTAATTACAAATCTGATGAACAACCAGCAATCCCCATCTGCCTTGGTGAAGAGAGTAGCTGGAAGTGCAGAGGTTCAGGCGGCCTTCTGTTACAGGAGTAAGGAGGCAAAGATGTGGCTTAATTTTACTACCACTATATTTCTTTTGATGTTGGGGGAGGCAGTACCTAGTAGTCAGAGCAAAGGGGTGGAGAGCCAGGCTTCCTAGGTTCTACTCCCAGCTCTGATGGGAGGATGATCTACTCATGAAAGCAGGGGAGTGACATTCAGGACACCTGCGTTCCATCTCCTGGCTCTGGGAGGGGAACTTGGCCACGTGGTTAGAGCAGGCGACTGGATTCTCATTCCTCCTCTGCAGCGGACTCTCTGTGTGGCCTTAGGCAAGTCTCTTCAGTGCTCTGTGGCTCGGCTTCCCTTTCTGTAAAAGACCTGGAACAATGCCTCTCACCCTGAGCTGTTGTGAGGGTGTAAAGTGATGGAGATGCTCAGATGAAAGGTGCTAGAGAAGGACAATGGACTGTATTATTTATTATAGTAAAGGAGATACTGCTTCTCTCAGGCTAATGGAAACGCACTCTGTCTGTAGACCAAGTGCCTAATGCCTGGGAGTTTGCGGTATTCTTGTACCTGCTCTGCACAACAGCAGTAAGGCAGAGCCTTCAGGAGCCAGTATCTGCAGTGAGTGCTGGCTGCTGCCAAGACCTGAACCAGCTGGGTTTCAACATGCACTGCCACTGAGGTTTGGACTCTGGCCTGTGGTGGGGGCAGAGCTGTTGCTCCTCAGCTGACCATTTAGGATAGACTTTCCCAGCTGAGGATCTCACTCTCTGGGCAATGAGAGCCAGACCAAGGAAGGAACAGGGCTTAGCTCTCTTCTCCTGGTTCTTCCTATTCCTACCAGGTAGAATTCCTACCAGATTCTCAAAGGTCCTTAGGCTCTGGACTCTCATTCGAGCTAGACTAGCTCACCTCTGGGGCATTCCCCAGCCCTTGATCTACTGAAAAAGGAGAATGCAGAGTCCGCCCGGACTCTGGTTGCCCAGAGAGTAGGGCTGCCAACCCTCCAGGACTGATCTGGAATCACCAAAAATTAAAAATGAATCTTTAATTAAAGATTGTCACATGATGAAACCTCCAGGAATATGTCCAACCAAAATTGGCAGCCTTACCGGAGAAGCATGTTATCTTGGAACTGTGACTATTGACGGTCTCAGTCTAGTTCATTGCTGAGCCAGGGTCAGTGCTCCCAGCCAGGACTTTGCTCCAGTCCCTGACACAAGTGCCTTTTCATCGTGTTAATAAAAGCGCCTGACAGAAGGGAAAACAAATGAACAAAATCCCAAGGCCACGGAGGTAATAGACCCTCTGCTAGCATTACCTGCGCAGCTGCCCTGCCATAACTTACTTGCATCTCCTGGCACGGCACAGGGCCGGCCCCCCATTACTTACAGCCCTGCGGAATAGCCTCCAGTGATCAATACATGAGACACTGAAATGGTACGTGAGTGCCAGGCAGACCTAGGCAGAGGCTGGGGAGACACAAGGAGCTCTGAGCAGCAGTGCTCTGTCTCCATCTCTCCCTCCCAGAGCCTGGCCGGGGCTGGGAGTTCTGCATAAAGCCTAGTGTTTGCCAGGGTGCTGCTGTACACAGAGCCCCGCGCAGGATGGTGATTGCAGCCTAGCAGGCAGAGGGATCAGATCTAGCTGGCTCCGACTGGCAAAGGGCACCTAGACGTGGGGACAGCCTCTCATTCCGCCCTGCTGGATGTGGCACCATTGAGTGTGGCCACTGACTTCACGGGGAGCAGGGCCTTACATCTTCACTGTGCTGCTGGGAAAGCAAGCAGGATTCAACCAGTTCGGCCTTCAGCTTCCACTCCCTGAGTCAGTGGTGCCCTGAGCCATCCATTCCTCTCTGTGGTCACTAGGGGTCTGCTCACTCTGTGTCCTGTTGCCCTTCCCACCTACACTGAAGCTCCTGGGCCAGTTCCAGCACTGCAGCATGGATTCCTGGGTGCAAGAGGCTGTGACGCCCCTCCTTCCAAGCAGCCACCAGATGGAGTCTTGGCTTTCCTTGCCAACCGGAACTCTGAGCCAGGACAAAAACCACAGGGGACATTGCAAGAGGTGGAGAGAGGTTCATTTTAAATTGCTCACAAGCACATCAGATCTACGTCCACATGGGTGCCACTTTGTTAGGCTGGCAACATACATCCTAGGGCAGTGATGTAGTTAAAGTGTGTTGCGGGGGTAGGGGTACAATTAATAAGCATGTGCAAAGGGCAGCTGGAAAGAGACCATTGCTATGTCTTTACTTTTAAGGGTTTACATTGCAGCAATACCTAGGAGCCCCCAAGGCATGGGCCAAGTCCCCATTGCATTAAGCCCTGCAGAGGCACCACTTGCACTAAAAGTGCACTAGCCAATATAATTCTCTCGAGGAAGGTGAGTCTTTGTCCACTTCTAGTGGTTGGTCTGGGGGGGGGTGGGGAAGAGAGAGAGAGCGTCTACTAGCTGCCAGCCCACAGAGCTGCTCTTTGGCTCAAAGTTCTCAAAGCCCATCTCACTGGTGGCCTATGGCATGGTTGCTCTATAACCCTACAACCTGCTTGTGCGAAGGCCTGTGTGTTGTGATAGGCCAGCTGGAGGGGGGTGAGCACACGTCCCTGTGTCAGATAAAATACCGGGTTGCTCCAGGATGGGTGGTTGTCAGCTACTAATAGTTACAGCCCACAGAGAATTCGAGCCCTGTCCTTTAAGCCTAGAGCAGCTAATGGACTTAGACCCAGGTCTACAAAGGTATTTAGCCTCTAACTTCCACTGAAATCAATAAAAGTTAGGAGCCTAAATATCTTTGTGGCCGTGGGCCTTTCTGCTTCAGGGTGAGTGGAAAGAGACTGTCCTTGCAGGGCCCGTTCCAGAGTCCATGGGAGTTTTTCCATGGATTTCCATGGTTGCTGGATCAGAAGGTTTTGAGCTCTAGCCTCCTTCACGACCCCGCAGCCCCTTGAGTTTGCAGTCCCGCTGACGGTAGTGGAGCCGTGGTGGCCAGCAGACAGCCTGATCTTGGGAGTGGTTGGCAAGGTGTCTTGCTGTACAGGGGCATGTGCTATTTCTACCCCCACTGATGTTTTCCAAGCCAGCTCTCCCTCTTCAACTGCTGTGGGGGAATGCTCCCCGCCTTGCTGCCTTCCCTCACACAACTGAGGTCTTTCTACAGATGTAATTGTTAGTGTGGAAAAAGATGCTTGATAAGAGCAGCGGCTTTTTTTTTTTTTAAAAAAAAAAAAAGGCAAGCAGAGGAGCCAGGCAAATATAGAATCTCCTGCTTGGTCTGACCCCTTTGAGTCAACACTCCTCTATTTGTCAAACGTTAAACCTCCTGCATATGAAGTTGATGGAACAGTGTCTGCCAGCTTGGTAATGTCCTTGTCTGGAGAGTTTGCTCAGAGAGAGACATCTGACCAGGACAAGTTTCCATTAAGCAAGCCAGCAGCTTTGTATTCTCTCGGAATGATAGTAATTAAAGCAAAGTAATTCAGCTCTGATGCTGCTCGTGAACCCGTCATTCCCTCGCTGTCTATGAGACGAGATTCTTTCAAGGTCACTCCTGTCATTCTCCTTTGCTTTCCCTTCTCCTGCTTTCCTTTCCAAACCTCCCATGCAGTGGGCGCGCGCGCACACACACACAAAACTTGAAACAATCATGTCAGACTCATAGAAACATGAGTCTCGAAGGAACCTCAAGAAGTCATCCAATCCATCTCTTCACACTGAGGCAGGATGGAGTATACTTAGGCAGATCTACACTACAGCCTAAGTCAATATAATTTACGTCGCTCAGGGGTGTGAAAAAGCCTCCCCGCCGACATAGCTTCTGCTTCTCGCCAAGATGGAGTAATTGTGCCAATGGGAGAGCGCTCACCCGTCAGCATAGTGTGCACAACTGCACCCATAGACTTGCCCTCAGAGCATCTCCTGTCCTTCTCGGACCGAGGCTAGTTTTCAGCCAGCAGCTCTCATTGACTCCAACTGAGGTTAAGCTCAGCACAATCTAGCCCTTTGCCTTCTCTCTCTCTCTCACACACACGCACACACACCCACCCACCTCCACCCTCAAGTGATACAACCTCTCACCTCTTCTAGAGATAAGGGCATTTGGATGCGGGGGTTTGACTTCAAACCTGAGCATCACAGGTGTTTGAAATCCAAACCCACAGCTGGATCTGAATTTTAGAAATGAGACCAGCATAGTCTAGAAATCAGAGCATGAGTCAGAACATCAGGGTTCAATTCCTGGCCCTGCCACCAAGCTACTGATTGACCTTGTCAAGTCACATATCCGTGCCTTAGTTTCCCCATACAATGGCAGTTATAACCCCGGCCTCCCTCTGAGGAACTTTGTGAGGAGTGATTAAGTAATGTTGGTGAAGTGCTTTGAACATCAAGAGCCACAGGAGCGTTACCAACGGACTAAACCCACACACTAGAGCTGGGTGTCCAAAATCCAGATCTGGTTCCAAGTTTTGCCGCTCAAACCCACCTCTGGTATTAAGGGCTTGTAAGTTCAAAATAGTTCACTTCAGAAAGTTTCGCAAATATACGTTCTTTGTAACAATGTGTTTGGCTGGAACCAAGTGCTCTACAACTAACTAGTTATCGACATTATGGCAGCAGCTCGAGGCCCATTGCACTCTGTGCGGTACAGACACACAGTAGTACAGACAGGCCCTTGTCCCAAAGAATTTACTTTCTAAACAGACAAATGCAGAGAGAGGAAGGAACTTCCCCACGGTCACAGAGGGGGTCAGTAGCAGAGCCAGGAACAGAACCCTGTCCTAAGTCAGTGCCTCATCCACTGGACCACACAGTCTCCCAGTGTTTATAAAAAGAACCCCCAAATCACAAGTGGGACAATGTCTCTCCCCAACACACAAAATCAGTTCAACTCTCACCATTGTCTCATCCTTTCCTTGCATTCTCCAGCTGGCTGGCTGGCTCCACCTTTTGCCTCTTGTCTTATGCGGAGATTAGAAGCTTCTTGGGGCAGGGACCATCGGTTTGTTCTTGTTTGTACAGCACCTAGTATGTCGGGGCGCTGGTCTATGACAGGGGCTCCTTGCCACTACCACAATGCAAATAATCATAGTAAGTCATTGATCCCAGAGGGCTATACCATGACTTGCACCATAGACCCACACAGTGGAGCACAAATCCTTTACAGAGGCTGCATGGGTCTAGCTGCGCATGAATAAGTGGGGGGTAGGCATGCATCCTTACCTCAAGGGCACCCCCTTATGCCTGGATGCAGCATTGCAGGGGACTTCACCTCTTGCACCTGCACCTCCACCCCCCAGTAGCCACCTCCTTGGACACAAGGCCAAGCCCAGTCAACATCAACATCTTTCCATAGCTCGGCTCCCTCAGTCAAGCCATGTAACAATTCACTCCCCTTCCTGGTTAACAAAAGGTCCAACTTAAAGTCCAAACCAAATGCATAAACTAATAGTTCTGCCCCCTCTGGCACCCCTGAAATTTTCTGCTTCTGGGCCCCTTCGGAGCTTTTCTTGCTTTCTTCCCCACCAGGCTTCTCCCACTGCTTCCCTTGCCAGGGACTGCAGTAGTTTGCCTCTGAGGCCCTACCTCAAGGCTTCCCCCCCAGGAAGCTATTCTGCTCCCCGTGGGTAATTCAGCCTGACTTATGGCTCGTCCCGGAGGGGAACTCCCCTTGTTCCTCCCACTACCGAGTTCCCAGCTCAATTTAAGTAATGCCGTCCCGTGACAGTCACTCACACCCTCCTCAGAGCGGATGGGATTGATGGGACAGGGCACAGCCTGGCCTCCATCCCCTCTACTCAGGGCAGGGGCCGAGGAATCGGAAAGCAGCAGCAAGGGCAAGATGCTTCAGGCCCTATACCCAGCCGACACCAGGGATGAGAGGAAGACGAGAGCGCTAGTTCTTTTACACTTGTTCCTTTCTCATTGTGCGGAGAACTAACAAGGGCTGCTTGGCGGCAGCACACTCAGAGCTATCGAGCGGGTTCCCAGATCTGCTCTGCCAGAGAGAAAGCGATAGTTGCATAAGGACATGATTCTCCCGGCTAATTGAACGCTCGGATACTGGGCCTCATCCAAGACACTTAAGAAGATGATCAATGCGCGTGCTGCTATATATACAGAATATCTACATATGCTTCCCCACATACAGAGGGCCCTTTGGAACGGGACCAGCAGGTACCTGAGTAAGATCCCCGAGGAATCATCAGGCAGAGCATTTGGAACAATTTAGAGGGCCAGACACAGGTGATCTCTGCTCTGCTCCACTCCATTTGTGCCTTGTGGTGTGCTATTGGGAACTCCTACTCCTCTGACCCAGTGCAGGGAGGGGCAGGCTGGGGGCATGACAGGATAACAATGTGCACTAGCCATCTCCAGATGGCATGTGGTCCCTTGGGGACCATTTCCACCTGGCATAGGTTAGAGCAACCTCGTGGTTGCTCTCACCTTCCCCTGGGGCCAGGCAGAGAATCAGGAAACTGGAATCTTGTCTCCAATCCAGTGACAGTCTAAACGGCCCATGGGGCACTCTGGGTTGGCTGTTCCTCAGTTCCTAGGTAGACAGAATCAGATATTGCCATTTCTGAAGCTTCCAGGCTTTGCTCGGAACAAGCTTTATTTATTAATTTTTCAGTGTTTACTTAAAACATGAGCGGGTCGAGGAGATTTCTCCCATGGCCCTCTGCCAGCAAGTGGTCAATTAGCCCAAAGAGTGTGGTATTAGGTAAGTACTGACGAGACCCAGAGCTGAGCTGTCAAGTTTTATGTTCATACACACATCAGCCTCTGCAGTCCCAAATTATATTTGACATTTAATTAAAACTCCAAGGCACCTGAGCAAAAGAAAAAAAAATTGGGTTGAAAGAGTGGTGGATGGGGATTTTCTTCCTAAGGAAGGGATTTGTTTGACTCCAATCTCTGTTCATCATTTTAATCATTTGCTTGAATCTGGTGGCTTTAGGAGGTTTGTACAGTGCTGGGAGGCTGTATTTAATGGGCAAGGTGTGTGCGATTGTGTGTGTATGTATGTGAGAGGAGAGACAGAGGTTTGTCTGAAGACCAAGGCCGAGGTTTGACATGGAGCGATGGTTTCTTTGAATCACCTGGACTGGTGCAATGTGGCTATAGAGCAGCTATAAGCTCACCACTAGGGAGCAGCCCTTGGCACAGGAGGGCCCTAGGCCGGCTACAGACCTGACACCACCAGCTCTGTGCCACCCCTGCAGCAGCTGGGTGCCAGCTGTGGATCAAGCTACATGCAGAACGGAGGTGGACTGGAGTGGAGCCAGGAAGCTGCACCCCAGCAATTCTGCACCCCTGAAAAGCCCCATAAGGCAGGGGTGTAGGCTGCCCTGGTGTGCACTGGGAGCTGCAGTGCCCTCACAGCCAGCGATTAGAGAAACTGCTTCCCTTCTGTTCTTGCACTGGGCCCAG
This sequence comes from Natator depressus, assembly GCF_965152275.1. Classification (NCBI taxonomy): domain Eukaryota; kingdom Metazoa; phylum Chordata; order Testudines; family Cheloniidae; genus Natator; species Natator depressus. The sequence goes on from NC_134259.1 coordinate 5,066,735, forward strand.
CACACAGCAAGGCTGCCAGCATGTGCTTTAAAGGGGAGAGCGTGAGCATTGGAAGGAGGGTAAGCTGCAAGCAGTTCCTCTGCCTGCCCTCCGCAGCCAGCTCTCCTTGTAAGCACAAAGCTGCTCCTGGGATACATTTTATGGGGGGGGGTAGCAGCAAAAGCCACCTCCCCCCTTTCTGCTGGTGTGTGAGCAAGGAGCCTTATAAAAGGGCTGGCTGGCTCCAAGGGATGGGGATGGGCTAGAGACCCTTCGGCCTCAATACTGAGGGTTTGAATCCATCCCACTAATTATATGGATCCACGTGAACTCAGCCCAGGTCCGAGTAAGTTAGGGCTCCCTGCCACTGCTGTACATCAGCTGAATGTGGTCCAACCACGCTCGGTCAGGCCAGGCAAACGGGCTTCCAGAGGTGGATTCTATCACCCAAGTGGTGCTTTACCGTAAGCCACAGCAACCAGGGTGGACGGCAGCTGATGAATCTGTGGGGGGAGGCCTTGAGCATGTTCCTGGACTGCTGCCTACCTACACATGCAGGGCTGGGCCGGGCCCCCCTGAGTGCAGCTTCTAGTCTACAGGCGGCAGCCGTCTTTCAGAGCTGCTGCAGAGGGAAACCAAGCGTTCTACCAGCTCGTCCAGCCACCAAGAAGCTAAAGTGAAGTCACAGGGACACGGGAGTCTCCCAGTACCTTGCAGAACGAGGATTCAAGATTCAGTGTGCTGTAGCCAAAGCTTAGCTCAATCAGCTCAAGCCATGGGACAACGTGGCTTTTAGGATAAGCGATTGCTCCAGAAGGTTAGATTGGCATGCACAGAGCTCCCACAGGGCTAGACACTGAAGACATCAGCTGGAATAGGCCCAGGCCATCTTGCTGGGCCTTGTTTTCCTGGCTGCAGGGCCTCTGGGGTAGTAGATGAAAAGGAAACTCAGGGACATTAGAATCCATAGGTGCGAAGACTGTGGGGTTTGCTGGTGCACCACCATGCAGGTCTATGAAATATACCCCATTGGCCAGAAGGAATCAGAAGGTGGGTCTCAAATGGTGGTGCCACAAAATCAAGTGACTCCCACAGGGAGTCTATAGCAGATCTGGGATCAAACAGATCTCCTGAACCCTTACTCACAGCTGCGAGCACAAGCACATCCTTGTTCTTCAGCTGAGACACCCCACCTGAGGGACCCCATAGGCCTGGCAAGCCCCACTCCTCCCTGCACCCCAGTGGAAAAACCCATAGGATCCTGCCATCACAGAGAGCAGGGAACAGGGCCAGCTGTCAGAGGAGACAGATGCTTTTAAAGTGCCCTGTGAATAACTTGGGGGGGAGGGGCGGGGAGGAAAAGATAATGAGAGAGGCGAGGGGCCAGTTCCAGTATCAGCCACTCAGCCTTAATCAGGCAATGAAACAAATCAAGTTTCGCTAAAAGCTCCAGAGCCCAGGCTGGGCTCCCCTCAGCACTCGGGGCTGGTCCTAGGGAATGCGATTTCCATCCATTAGCTGGACATTAGAGGAGGGTAATTGAGATGGTTTGCATCGGGGCAGGGAGCACTTGAGTGGAGATGACATAATTGAATGAACATTCTCATGCCCTCGCTGTTGAGGTGAATTAGCCAAGCTGGGCCTCATGTCAGGAAACAATGTTAAATTCCTATATATCAACATTACTGACCTGTGCTGAAAGCCTCCACAGCGTGGGAGGAGGAGACGCAGCAAAGGGCAGAGGCAGCGAGGTGCTCTGGGCACAGGCCCTGTTCTAGAAATGGTGACAATGAAGCTCCACAGGGGCCTGAGCAGCATCAGCATTGTGAGGGTCTGCAGGATTGTCTCCCCCCTCAGGACTTGTTGCCAGAAGGGAGAAGACATACGGTGTCCCCTTTGGACACCAATTCCCCAAGGGGCCCAGCATAGAGGCCTGCATGCACCCACCCACGCTCATGTGCTGTTGCATGGAACCAATCCCCTTTGAGCTGCGGAGCTGTGCCACACTGGGAATGTGGCACCCAGAGGCTCCGTGGCTTGGGCGAGCAGTTGCCTATTGGTGTCAGCGCTTGGCTCTTTGCCTGTTTCTCCGCTATAAGGCACCAAAGCATTCTCCCTCTTGCTGGCTGTACATCCATGACCAGCTGCACTGAGTATCAGAAAGATTTGCCCTCCAAGCACCAGCCATCTGGCTCCTCCAGCCAGCACGGAGCCCCAAGGTTCCGCTCCGTGACGGTACCTTGCCCACCTAGCAGATTGGAGAGGCCACACACCCTTCCCCTCCCCTCGTCCGTGGTGTTGGCAGCAGCTGCATCTCTTGGCTGCTCTTCCAGATGGACAGATGGGCCTGCGTCATCAGAAGCAGAAAGGACAAGCTAGGCACTAAGAGCACAGCCAGTCATGTGCTGGTGCAGCCTGCAGTGGCCATACACGGCTACCCCTCTTCTCCATCGTGCCCCCTGCTTCCCAGTCGGGAGACCCCCACTGGGACCTCTTCCCCCCCCCCCCCCCCCGAGAAGCTCCAGGAGCAAAGCTGTGCCTAGGTACAATAACCGTCTCCCAGCAGCGTGCCCCTCTGATGCTTTTTGTTCCAGTTCTTACTAGGCCAAAGCTTAGAGGGACTTGGGAATTTCTGGTTCACCTTCATGGCCAGTAAATTTCCAGCCTGCAAAAATAGGTTCCGTGATCTTGTATTCCTGCCAGGAGCCATAATAAGAGGGCTGGTTTTCCAGGCAGGCGCACAATTCATCTGAGTGGGTTCAATTGTGGAAAATTTCCACACACAGGGAGGGGAAAGGAGAGATGTACAGCCAGGGGACGACAGGGAGGGGAGAGAGAGATGCAAAGAAAAGGCTGGAAGGTTAGAGAGAGAGAGAGAGAGAGGAGCGATGGAAAGAAGGGAGAGATGGAAAAAAGGGTAGAGGGAGGGAGACACCCATAAGTGGAGAAAGGAGAGGAAGTTACAGGGAGAGACAGAAGGAGAGGGGGAAATGCCTCTGCAGCTTCCTCCTCATGCTCAGCGGGCAGCATCCCACTCCTGCTCCCCTGGAGCATCCTGTCGGCCCCCGTCATGACTCTATTCTGGCTGCCAAGGGGGCTGGCAAGCACCAGGCCACTTTCAAAATTAAAAGGCTCTAAAAGGACAATGAGAGAGTGTTGCCCACCCACTGCACAGAGATGCAGAGAACACGTCCCCACTGGGCAGCCGGGCTCCTAGCAGCTCAGCTGGGTGAAAGGAACTCAGAGGTGAGCACGATTTATCCCAGAGAGGATCGCCTCGTTCTGCTACAGCCGGGACTTATGAACACAGATGTGGGGGCATGTCAGACGCACAGAGCCACCTGACCTACTGATGGCAAAGTGCCAACTGGCTGTGCATTATGATCGGTCTGTAAAGCCAGCAGACCAGTGAGCTACTGCAGTGGGGAGTGCTGCAGGGGAAGAAACAAACAACCTTGCTGTTCATTCAACAGCTTCACCGTGAAGCACTGGGGCCAGCTAGAAGCTGGAGCAGCAGGAGGCTGGGTTGAGATTTGGGTGGGAGACTGCCTTGGAAAAGTTGGTGTGCTATCAGAATGGCTGCAGCATGCTGGTGATTTGCTCTCCCTTCTGAGTCAGTGCTGAGCCTGTGTCAATCGGCAAAGTGCTATCAAAGTGGTGGGGGGCAATGCTGGTTTACGCCAGCTGAGGATCTGTTTGGCTGGGATGTACAACTGAGGCCCTGAGTGGTCATGAAAGATACCACTAGCACTTGTTCTTTTGCAAAAACGGAGCTCTTAACCCCAATGTCCTGACCAACCCAGAATGTAATTTTCCAAGTTATATCTCCTTGCATCCCCTGTGTATTCACAGTTAGGTACAGGATTCTGCTTCACAGTGTCACCACCCAGCTGCGGCGTTCTGTCCCAAAGGTGACTGGTTTTCAATGGGCCGGTGAAAAGATCCCTGCGTACAGTTCGTAAAGGTTGGGGGGGTGGGGAGAACCTTATGGGGAGATGAAAGAAGCTGAAAAAAAAAAAAAACGTTAAGGGCTAAATCAACCAGGAGCTATTGCCTAAGCCCATGTCTGACAGCATGTTCCCAGAGTTTCAAGAGGCAGGCTACAATATTACTTGCCCCATTTTCATTCCGATGCACCGAATCTCAGCACTAGGCACACTGAATAATGCCAAACAAAGGGAGGTGCTTATGAAACACTGTGCTCACTTGTGATAATAGAGGAAGGAAAAGCTTTGTCAGGGTAACTCTGATTGTCTGGGAACACAAGCTCCCTGTGTCAGTTCAAGAGAGGCGGCTGCTGCTGGGAGAACATCTCGCCCGGCATTGTTACTCTGCCGCCTTTTTTTTTTTTTTAGGAGCTGAATGCCAGCATCTATGTGGGTGGCAAAGCAACTGCCCTCATTTTATCAACCACTGGGGCTGGCGCTGCACATGGCAGCCATGTCTGCAAAGGCTCAGCCCCTTCGTTTAGGGCAGGCTGGGCAAGGAAGGGAACCACTGGCCTTGGGATTGCCCTGGGAGAACATACGTCCATGCTGCAATCAGAGGTGTGATTGCAGCATTGACAGACATAACCCTGACAGCTTTACCCACCCTAGCATGGCTGTGTAAATGCAGCAGCAGCTTCAGCACAGCCTGCATGAGTCTGCCCAGAACCCTGGGTCTGCATGCCTGTTCCTAGCCCATGCCAGGGTCGGTGCAACCACATCTAAGCTGCCCTTTTTAGCCACACTAGCACAGGTACGTCCAGCTGTGCTGCAATCACACTTCAGATTGCCATGTAGACATTCCCAGGGCAGTGCGAAGGAGATGAACGTGCAGGTTGGGATTTTTAGAAGTGTTCCCATGGAGCCAGTCAGAGTTTATACCATAGTCTTCACTGGGAGAAGAGGTGCCAGAATCTACCTTTGAGCTCTAGGAGACATAGGGAGGGTTTGTGGGCTGAGCACAGGACTGGGAGCCAGGGATGCCTGAATTTCTAATCCAGGCTCTGAAACCATCTTTGGCCACACTTGGAAATGCTCCTGACTGAACTCATGGCAACTGCAGGTACTCATCAGCCATGAGCACCACACTCCTACCCTTTATGTGCCTCAGTTTCCCATTCTATAGCAGGATAGATTCATAGATTAAGACCAGAAGGAGCCCTGATAATACTCTAATCTGACCTCCTGCAGAGTCTAGGCCGGAGAACCTCACTTAGGGATTCCTGCATCTGGCCCATAATTTCTGGTTGAGCTAGAGCATGGTGTTCAGAAAGACACCCAGCCTTGATTTAAGACTAAGTGATAGAGAATCCACCACAGCCCTTGGTAAATTTGTTAATTTCCATCACTTGTTAAAAATGTGTACCTTGTTTCTGGTCTCAATTAATCTAGCATCAGCTTCCAGACATTGAAACCTTGCTCTGATTTTATCTACTGCTATCAGAAATCTCCTCCCCGCGTAGGTGCATATAGACCACAATCAAGTCCCCTCCTAAATTTCTCTTGGATAACCCAAATAGACAGCTTCCAAAAAAAAAAAAAAACCCACCACACCCATACTCATGTAGCTCTTTTCTGAGCCCTTTCCAGTTTTTCTTCCACATCCCTTTTGAAGGGCTGACACCAGAACGGGACACAATATTCTAACAGTCTCTCCATTGCCATACAAACCAGGAATATCAACACTGCCTTACTCCTACTCAACATACCACTTCTTATACATCCAAAAGATCACCTTGGCCCTCTCAGGCACAGCATCACACTGGGAGCTCACGTTCAGCTGGTTATCCACCAGGCCTTTTAATGTTCATTCCCCCTTTCTAATGCCCCTGGAACTCTATGGATGAAAAGCACTAAAAAATGGCTTAGTACAAATACTTATCCTAATAATTTAGAGCTTAGGAAGCCAGATAGGAACAAAATAAGACCCAGCCAAAGGGATCACAATTGGAATCTCACTAGTGTCTGGGAAAATCATGCAGGAGAAGGAGAGAAACGCACACCAGTAAGTGAAACATATCCCAGTTCCTCCTAACCAAGAGAGGATGCCCTCCCAGATGTGCGAGGAAGTAAGAGGAGCAAGCAAAGGACTTTAAAGAACATAAACAATGTGATCAAGGGGCAGATCAGAAGACCTAGGCAAACCCAAGGAGCAAGTGAACAGGATAATTAGAGGAGCTGCAGTTGCAGAGAGCCCAAAGCCGCGCAGAATATTTTAAACTCTGTGCTCAGCAAAACTCTTCAGCTAGATCCACAGCAGAAAGGGAGAAATTGGCCCATTATAAAAAAGTGACTGTGGTAAATTAGAGACAGGGGAAATAAGGAAGTGGCAGATTTGTTAATGAGCTATTTTACTGCTGTCTGCACAGAGCAGGGAGATGGAGAGAGAGAAAGAAGGCTGAAATAGGGGGAAGACGATCTCCTGGAATGAGTGGGGAGGAGCATGCAGAGATCACAAGAGACAGGGCCAGGGAAATATTGGAGCAAGAAATGGGAGTGAATCAACCCCCAGGATCACAACCCCTTCAAAGCCTGGAACCTCCTGGAGCAATTAGTTTATAACCTGAAGCCTGGGATGCGATTCCCCTTCTCTGTTTGCATAGATAAAAATGCTACTATTGATCATAAAATGGCAGGGCTGGATCTCTGGCTGCTGTAAATTGGAGTAACTCCAGAGACAGTCTCCACTGAAAGGAATTCTACACCAATTCATTCCATTATTGTCCTCATTTATATTGTGGTCGAGTCGAGAGTCCCCCCATCAGGGAGCAGGGCCCCAGGGTGAGAGACACTGTATAAACAAGTCAAAGACAGTCCCTGTTCTAGACAGCTTCCAGTCTAGGATTATTTATCCACCTCTGGTATCCTGTCACAGAAAGGCTAGAGGAATAGAACCCAGGTGTCCTGACTTCCAGTCCTCTGCTCTGTCCCACGAGACCCCATTCCCCTTGCACAGCTGAGACTAGAACCCAGGAGTCCTGACTCCCACTCACCTCTGCTCTAATCCACTAGATTCCACTGCCTTTCCAGATCTGGGAGTAGAACCCTGGAGTCCTGTCACCTAGTTCCTTTTGCTAGATCTTTCCCCATTGACCAACTTGTGGACAAAGTTTGTGGGAGACAAGGAGAAAAGCAGAATTTACTTACAAGCAGAAGATCATTCTAAACCAACTGGGAGTTCAGAGTTGTCAAGAGAGGAGGACTGGTGGGCATTCGGATAGAGCAGGTAGTGGGACTGAAATAAACCTGAAGGGGTGGGAATAGATGTAGACAACCAAGTGGCCTTTTGTTGCCTAGAATTTGACCATCTGGGTGCTTCTCTCAGGAGCCTAAGTGAGATCCCAGAATAGCAGGTGTGTAAACACTTTAATTCCCATTAATGCTCACTGGTGCTTCTGTTTGTTTCTTAGTTTTAATAAAGAGTTTACAAATGTCTTTTTCCCCTGCTTTCCCAGTAATTGAAGGCTCATTAATAAAGAATGACTAGCTCAACTACAGCTCGACATTCTTGGCGACAAGGAGGGAGGCTCATGAATATTCATGGTGATTGTATTTGCCTTCTTCTGACTTTCATAAAAATGCCTCAACAAATAGTGCTCCCCTCCCCACGCATGTTCAGAAAAACAGCTTGAGCACCAACATCTCCAGTAAACTCCTCCCAAGCCTGCTCTCTTCCTTTCATCCCCCACCCCCCAGTCCTCCCTCCCTGGTGCCTTCTGAAATGCAGCTAGGATCATTAAACACCCTCTCAGTCACAGCTGCTCAAATACGACAATGTCCCAGCATAGGCTTCAGGAAGGGGAAGGGAAACACAAACAAGGTGTTAGTAATATAACTGAGTGCAGGCATTAGCATTGCAAAAAGGGGGCACAGGTTAAAATAAGATTGGAAAGCTGGCTGCGAAGCTGAATAGCTGTGGTCGCTACATACCTAAGCGGTGTCTATTTCAGAGACATTCGTGGGGGCAGATTTTGTCCCAGGTGGTTGCAAATATATTTGCAACCTCTTGAAAGGGGCTACGCAACTGTACTCTATTCTCATTCCTATGCTGTGCCTATCACCATGGTTTCTGTGCACCTTGGGCAAAGTAGAATAAGTGGAATGGCTGATCTTGCCACAGAGTTGGGTCCTGAGTGCATTGACTGCTAAAAATACAGACCAAGGACCGCCTGGAGGATCAAAAGCTCCCCGACTTTACAGAAGGTGAGAGCCAGTTGCAACTAGTTCCCATCAACCTGAACCAGATGCCCGGATCTGAATATCCCAGAACTCTGCAGCAGTGGGCCCCTCACTGCTAAAGCCCAGATGGGCAAGTGAGTGCTCTGAACCAACAGTGACCACCCCCAACCCCCTCTCAATGAGTGTGGTATGCCCCCCACAATAGAACATCCTGGAACTGGCTCTCAGTGCACTGGCAATTCAGCACCACGGCCAATACAGAAAACAGCCCCAACAAGCATATGCAGGAAGGCGAAAAAGATTCTCTCCCCTTCCCAAAAGCTAACCAGCATGTGGCACGTTCCAAAGGCCACTGGGTATGCCTAGCGCCCAATGGGTTAGGAGCCCAGCTCTTGTCTACTAGACAGACAGCAAAGACAACAGAGAAGAGGCAAGGGGGGGGGGTAAAACTTGTCCCCAGTTTTTGTGGCAACCAAAGGGAAAGAGCTGCCTACTTTTACCAGACTTAAGACCTCTCCTCCACAGCAGAAACAGAACTACCCCTCATTCCTTTGCTTTCATTGTTGACTCACTCCCTTTTCATTTCTGTTTCCGGGCCCTTTTGCCCATAAATGGGGGATAGAAGATTTGGGCTGAAATTAGGTACAAGTACTGCTGTAACACACTGGCAACATGTGCCTCTCTAACAGGGTTAACTCACCAGTAGAGCGCCTCCTCCTGGCTGCTTTGGGAATAACAGCATCTAGGTCCAACATCCCTCTCTTGATGGTTGCTCACACGACACCCTCTCTGCCCAAGACTCAGTATTACCTCTTCATGACTTGACCCTCCAGCCAGATCACTGTAAAGTCCTCCCTTTCTGGGGTATCAGAGTCCCACCTGATTAGCTAGCCTCATCTGCTCCTGACTGTCTTCCAGTCCAGTACTAGGTCCTGTGCCACTTTCCTAGCAGCTGGCAGGGGAACGCAGGCCTACCCCCTTCTCCTGGTCCCAGTCCAGGGACCCTATGTCTCACAGTTATGGTCTCTTTGCTCCCAGACCCTGTTGCTATTTCCTACCTTTCTGCTTTATTGTCTACCCCCTAGATTTACCAGCCCAAACACCCTCTTCCCAGGGAGTAACTACAGACTACTTCCCCTGTAGCCTTCTTCTAGTCTCAGCTTGCTGGCTTTATACAAGATCAGCCATCCCCTGCCCAACTGGTCTTCTTCTTCAATCAGCCTTTCAATCCCCCCCTCCCCTCGCCAGCTCTCCCCAAGGAGCAGCCTATCAGGTGGATTGACTCACTCAACCTGCTCTGTCTTGTGTGGGCTGGACACCCCCATCACAGTATCCCATCCCCTTCTAGTGGGCATGGCACTATAGGATAACAGCCTGCTATAGCTACTAGGTAATGGAATTACTCCTTTAGCACAAGTTCTAGAGAGATCTGTTGTGAAGGAGCAGATCCTAGTTCAACCCTTGCAGTCATGGTGGGGGCCTTATACTCTCACTGTCTCCTACAGGTTCCTTAACTCTTGCTACCTTAATGGCAATTTCAAGCCTTGCTCGTTCAGTGGAAGGGGAGAACAGAGGGAAGGGAAAGGGGGGGGGAGGGTTGCGGGTGGTACCTGCACATAGCTGTGCCAATCAACATTTCAGCAAATAACCTTCTCCCCACACTCAGCCTATGATCAGACTTTTAAGGCCTCTTTTAGATGTCGAAAGCCATTTTCTGATCCACTGCCATGAGCTGCCCCACAGGTCCCCAGCAATATCCCCGAATCCCTTGATTATCTTTATTGCCTCTAGCTTCCTCCCAAAGCCTTCTCTGCCGCGTCAGCAGGAATATTTATATCATCCCTTTCTGTGGGCACAATATCTTGCCTGGCTGATATTAGCAGCCTGTTTCCCCCTGGCTTCATGTTACCTATCATTTTGGTCTCTTCCTTGCCTAGCTGGGCAAGTCCAATCTCCATCCCTTTTCCTGCTTAAACTAGATTTAAGAGTCCAGTAATATCATCACCCCCCTCCTGGCCCCCTCTTCTCGCAGTTACAAAGCACAGCACCTGGCTGGTCTCCACTGCGTGAAGCAGGGCAATATTCTCTCTGACAGATGAGGGCATTCTCATAATATGCTGACCCTTTGGTGGGGCTTTTCACATCAGGCTCTCAGAGTGCTTTCTGAGCAATTATTTATACCTACCATCTGAGTGATGTGAATGCCTGTGTTAGATATGGGGACAGTGAGGCTCAGAGAGGTGAAGTGACTTGCCCTAGGCCACACAGTGAGACAGCAGCAGAGCTCAGTATAGAACCCAGGTGTCCTGATTCCCAGGAGCCAGTTCTAACAACCAGACCACACTCCCCTCCCAGAGCTAGACAAAGAATCCAGAACTCCTGGCTCCCAGTCTCCTGCCCCGTCACACGTCTCCCTCAGACTTAGGAACAGAATCTCAACTCTAGCCCCTAGACAGTAATGACCCCCATCCAGCCTCCCTCATCAGGCACAGCTAGTCCAGAAGCTGGACCAGCCACAGCATGCCCCCCCTGCTCTTTCACTTAGAAACCTAGTGCTCCTTTCCATCCCTTTGGATGCCCCTTCCAGCATCTCCTGATCAGACTTGGGGTATATCCGCACCTGGCACTGGCCTGCTTGATGTTGGAGTCCTGCAGTTGCCACACAGACCAAGTTCTTAGGAGCCACAAATCCTTTGATCTGACTAATTCTGCAATGGCTGGGAAGTGCCCTTTCCTCCCCAGTAACTAACACTGGGGTGTCACTGCACAGAACGGGCTGCCATGACCTCCCCTGGCCAGGTCCAGCATGGGGGTGTGCTTGCTCAGGTCAGGAGCCAGCACTGACCTCATGCTCCTCCGCAGCAGGCTATCCATTCAGGAGTGCTGCTGGACAGAGACAACAGCAGGAGCGGCTGTGGGGAGCCTGGCAGGAGCATCTGGAAGGGCAAGGGGGAGCAGCAGAGGTGACCGGGAGAGGTTGCAGAGCCAGAGAGACGGTGACCCAGATTAGTGGCTCTAGCCATCTGCTTTTCCCTTGCCTGTGATTTACCGCTTTCATTTTCCTTGGCGGTGGGAGCTGAGCTTAATTAAAGATATTTTTATGTGCATTAATAATGTTTGCAGTTATGCAAGCTAAAACAGTGGGGTGAAGGAAATCAGAACCAGTGCTTCAGGGTAGAAGTTCATCATCTGTGGAGGAATTCTTCTTCCCCAGCCCCCATGCGTGGCATCACACAATTGTTCAGGTGCTCCATGGGGAGAGAGGGGCTTTGCGTTCCTCTGCAGCCCCAGAGACGGGATCGGATGCAGGGTTGGCTGGACCGATGGCCTGAGGTGTTATGGCCTGTGTGAGGCCAGGTCTTTGTTCCACACCAGGAGTGCACGGTGATGGGGAGGGGAGAGCACACTCCCCTCAGGTGAGAAGGCAGACAAAGGGGAGAGACGCCAAGAGCGCTGCAGGAGCAGCTTGCTGTGAAGGGGAGTGAGATTAAACCAGGCATGGAGAGCAAGATTGTGGCTTGAAGAATGCACCTCCACTTCAGTGTAAGGACACCCCTTCCAGCCCCACAAGCTCCTTTGGCATCGCCTAGGGAGAGCTTCATCCGGAGCCTGAACAGAGCAAAGCACCGGTCCTCCATGTCACACCTGCGGCAAGAGCCGATCCTGCCTCTGCTCTCATCCGGAGGAGATTGCAGTCAAGTCTCACTGTCTCATCCCGGAAGCAGGCCTCTGCTATGCAACAGCAGGGCCTGGCCTAGCCAGCTGTGCCAGGCACTCCCAGCCAGTGCTTACAGTAGATTGAAACAGGATGGGAGAGCGCCCATAGCGTCAGCCCAGCAGGACAGATAGCTGTCGGGGAGCGATGCTCATCCCAGCCAGAGAGGAGAGCAGGAACCTCCCTTCTGCTTTTAAGGAAGGGGGGAAATGCACTCCCCCCATCCCTACCTTACCTCCAGTCCCCACCACATTCCCAAATTACTACCCCCTCCTGAGTTTGCTTCTCTAAGTAATGGGACACAGGGGGTGTCACTTCTCCTCCCTCTGACTGCCTCTGGCTCAGAAAACATCATGGGAGGGGTCGTCACCTGCCCCCACCCCCGCTGCAGGTGTAACCCGGCCGCATGAGCCGGTAGCCCCCTGTATTTCTCAGAAGGTCTGAATCTAATTTAAATCCTGTTAGTGCTGGATTCCCTGTGCACTGGGGCAGGTTGGGTTACAGAGCTCCTCGCCATGCCAAATCCAATGAGGCAGCTGGGATTTAATGAAGGCAATAAATCCAGACACACAATAACCCGTGTGTGCTACACGCTCCCAGGTGGGGCCCTGGTGCTACATCCTCAGCTGGTGTAAATCGGCATAGCTCCACTGGAGCCAATGGGGCTACTACAGCTAAGGATCTGGCCCATGTTTTAATTAACACATTGCTCTTTTATCTAGGGCGCTCAATGAGCTTTACTCACATTAACTAATTCAGCTTCATAACCCTCCTCTCTAGCAGCGCAGTGTCCTTATCCCCATTTCACAGAGAGGAAGTCATAAGTTCGAGGTCAGTGTCAGAGCTGGAAATAGACCCAAGGAGTCCTGACGCCTAGCCTCCTGCTGCAGAGGGTAAACTACGCTGTCCCTTCGGTGGGGACAGACCCAGGAATCCTACCTCCCCTCCATCCCCACTCTAACCACTAGACTGTGCTCCTCCAACAACAGAATGCAGGAGTCCTGACTCCCAGTCCTGTTCTTCAGCCACAGGACCAGCTTCTTCTCCAACAAGATAGAAGCTTGTCCTCTAGAAGTCTCCATTGATACCTGATAAACAACAGCCAGCACCGCTTGAGAAAGGACAATCCTGAGGCAGTGCTGATAAGAATCTCTGCTTTGTGGATGGGTGATCCATGGGGGCATCTAATATACTGTTCTACACAGAACTGAGTGCTACTACACCAAGTGAGAGGAGTAGGAAGGAAGGGACAGATGCACCGTCCCTTGACCTTCATGCTTCAGGGCTTAGACCAACTTGTAATTGACGGGGGTTAGGAAATAACTTTCCTTATGGACAGGTTATCCCATAACTGCGCATTGCACTTTCTTCACAATTAGCAGATGCCGACGACCCCTGTCAGAGACAGGATCATTGACTAAATGCACCCCCTAGTCTGATCCAGTCTGGCAAAGCTTATGTTTCTTTGGAGGGGAAATGCAAGCAGAAACTCTCCCATTCTGAGAGCTCATTTGGTTCTTCATTAGAGATGGGCCCAGATCTGAACACCTTCTGCCTTTGGCATGGCTGGAAGCCTCACACAGACATTCTTTGATGGGCAGAAACAAAGACTTGGATGCATTTCCACCAGCCCAATCTTGGGGTAATTGAGATCTGCGCATCCAACCCTGTTATTACTTTCCATCAGATTCACCCTGTGGGGTGCGCCCCTCATTAGTTCTTCTCTCTGGACAGAGGGCTGGGGCAGCCTCTCAGTTACACTGGGGTAGAACAGGAGTAACCCAGAGCAAAGGAGCCTTGTATTGAGCTCTTCCGTCCATGGAGGTTGTTTTCCCCGGAAAAGAACAACAAGGCAGAAATCTCCCATTTCCATCAGCACCAGGCGGCTCATAGATCCAAATGCTGCAGAACCTTGGGGACATGTACTTTGCAGCTCAGGGATATCCTAATAGAACCAAACCCCCTTCACTTCCAAACTCCCGGGGCAGAAACCAAGCTCCAGATCAAGCCCGTCTTTCATTGTCATTCATCCCTAGTGTCTCTGAGAAACTTGACTGAAAAACTGGGTGACAGTAATAACAACAACGGGGAGGAACCTCTCTCGGATGCAGATGCTGCAGTATCAGAGGCAAGATTCCCCTAGGCAAGCCATTTCAAGCAGAACAAACACTTCCGTCTTCCAGGAGCCCCACTGTCTCGCAGACATAATGCAAAAAGAGTTCATTCGTTTTTTATTTAAGGTACAAATATTAATAATAAGCGGCATTGGAGGCTTGGAAACACTGCAGCCTCGGGCGATGTCCTCGCTCACACACCACACACCCGCTCATGTACTGTCCGTGCACACAGGGGAAGTGAGATGCACACTTAGCGTTAAAAGTCACTGCATAGGAAAAAAGCAAAGCTAGCCTCCGCCCACAGAGGATTCAGTAGCCTCTGTCCAACTAGCAGGATTAGCCCATTTTTTCTAGGTTGCTTCAGAATGGCAACGCTCCAAATTCCTGAATAAATAGGGCACACCGGAACGCCTGACTCACAGAATGATCAGCTGCCAAGCCTATGGGTCTGGATAGGGAAACATCTGTAAGAGATGGGCACCGGCTAGAAAAAGTAAAGGGGTGATAAGGGTGAACCCCAGAGCTTTAGGGGCACCTGGCATTGGCCACTGTCAGAAGACAGGTTTCAGAGTAGCAGCAGTGTTAGTCTGTATCCCCAAAAAGAAAAGGAGGACTTGTGGCACCTTAGAGACTAACAAATTTATTTGAGCATAAGCTTTCGTGAGCTACAGCTCACTTCATTGGATGCAACTGTAGCTCACGAAAGCTTATGCTCAAATAAATTTGTTAGTCTCTAAGGTGCCACAAGTCCTCCTGTTCTTTTTGTCTGAAGACAGGTTACTGGGCTAGATGGATCTTTGGTCTGACCTTGTCTGGCGTTCTTCTGTTCTTGGGATCTGGCTTTAGAACCACACCCTAGCAAACCCACGGGGACAGCTGTGCCTCAAAATGAGAAGCAGGGGACTGATCCAAAGTCCACTGAGATCAGGAAGAGTCTTTCCATTGACTCCAATGGGTTTAGATCGGGACCTAGTTATACACACACTAAAGACGCTATTAGAAATGATCAGCCAGTCTCTGCTGTACCAGAGGGGCCAGTCAAGGGAATGTGAGGCTGCTACTGCTTTGGAGATCCTTTTGAGAGCATGTGCTATAAAGTCTGTGCTATAAAGGCACTGCAATGGCTGCTCCCACGTGCAGCTACTCCAGAAATTCCCCAAGATAATGTACTTAGCAACTTCCCTTCCACCTTCCAGCTGGTGATCTCAAAGGGTTTGGCTGCAACCCCTCCGGGAGGGCAGTCAGCATCATTATGCTCATTTTAGAGATGGGGAAACTGAGGCACTGAGCAATTACAGGCCAGGTGCTTAGCTGGTCCAATTGACTTCAATGGAGCAATACCCATTCACACCATGGGGGGGGGATCAGGCCTCCTGATTCCAACAGAGCAGCACTGATTTACACCAGCTGGGAATCTGGCCCTTAATCTCTGTGCCTCAGTTTTCCCAATTTGGTTGCCTGGCCTAAGATCCTCTGGCCTGAATTTCAGAGGGGCCGAGCACCCATAGGTCACTATGGCTTCAATTGAAGATGGTGGTGCTCAGCACCTCTGCCAGTCAGGCCCCAGCCATACTCAGCTTGGCACCCACATACTGAAGGACCCCAAAGGAATGGACCCTGTCTGCATGGGGGTGAAACCCAGAACAGCTAGTGCTGGGGCAAAGACTGTTCAGTCCCTAGGAGGTGGGTAAATCAAGTGTCTTTCATTCTAGTCCCTGCCTGCTGCGATGGCTCTCCAAGATGGATAGACTGAGCACTTCATTGCAGAGTACTCTGAATGACCACGAAGCCATTGATATCACCCAGCAGCCAACCAGGTCAAAGTCTATTAACTGGTGCCGTAAATCTATCTTCTCCCCATTAAGCCCATCCCTAGAAGGGAATATGTGGCTTCATCTCAGGCTGCCTGCCACAGTCCCATGCTTCAGCAGCTCCCTCTCCTTCCAAGCTTCCCCAAATGTGACAGTATTTCATCCGCTCTGCCACTCGAGGGGCAATAATGCAAAGCATCTTCAAGCTGCCTCCTTTGTATCAGGCTAAGTAATTCACGTCAACAGACAGCCACTGTCCTCCACAGCAGGATCCCTGCTCATCCAGGCAGCCACTCCGTCTCCGACCTGCTGAGCTAAGCAAATAGCTGGAGCCCCCCCAACGATGGCTGATGACATCCCATGAATTTCAGCACTACCTGGATCAGCTGAGTCCACAGCTGAATTTAGTGCTTGAGAGATCAAGGGACTATAATACTGGCTAGAGTAAGGCCCAGGGGGACACAAGAGCAGTGCAAGCTTTTCCCATGTAGCTCTGATACGCCTCAGTTCTGACCTGCCGTCCCCCTGCTACTAGTGACCTCTCGAGGTCCCTTCCAGCCCGACATTTCTAGGATTCTGTTATTCCAGTTCCCTATGCACAATATACATCCATTTCTGACAATGCCTTGCAACCCTGACCTGCAGCCCCCCTGCTGCTCCACTCCTGAGCTCCCCGCACACCTCTCTGACAATGTCCCTCAAGCCTGCTCTGCAGCCCTGCTGGCTACCCCAGCCCGGGGCTCACACATCAGCTCATTTCCTAGTACCTGGGGCTGGCTGAGCTGCACTCTAGTCTCTTCCGCTGCAACCCCTGCAACGATGTGTCAGAGGGTTCAATGTGTTGCTTTGTTTCAGAGCTGTATCACCCCCCTGTCCGTAAGCTAATCACCAAGAGCTGGAGCTGCCCATTCTGGCTCTGGCAGCCCTGCACTTAGGGCAAAGTGTGAGACATCTCCCCCATGCCAGGCCACAGAACAAGCCCCTCAGCCGTTACCTCATGGGCCAGCTTGGTGTGGGCGTCAGGGCAAAAGGGCATGTGGGTCAAGTGCTTTCAGTCTTCCAGGTCAGGTTAACAAGCATCGGGGGCTGGGCCAGTAGAGGATGGTCTGGAGAGCATACTAACGAAGAAGCTGATCTGACTGCTGAGGAGAGTTATTGCTGGATGCTGAGATCTCCAGTCAGCCTTTTCCCCACATGCTGCGAACAACACAGGTCCTCAAGGCTTGTCCTCTCCTGGCGGGGGACGGCTCAGAGACATGCTGCTGAACTGTCCCCATCAGTGCAGGCTATGGTTCCCCAGGTGCGGGCTGTGAGCCATCAGTACCAGCGAAAGCAGGGCTCTTTCCTGGAGCTCTGTTGGGCAGTGTCTAGGCACCACTCGGTTTCTGAGATCTCTCAGGCACGGGCTCTGTTTGCTTGGGTCTTACTCGGGGGGAAAAAACCCATAAGGATGGAGCATTAAAGACATAAACCAACATCTTCTCCCAACACCAAGCAGTAAGAGGAGCGGGGTGCATGGAATTTGACTTTCCAAACCAAGAATGAAGACCCACCAGAAAGACATATATGCTCATATTGTCTTCAGTGGCTCCAAGCCCCAGGGCACATCAGGAAAGAGAGAGAGCACATGCCAAAAACAGGCCAGTTTTCAAACAGAGAGACTGTGGCAGGAGTGAGACCTAGTGGTTAGAGCAGATTAGTCGTCAGGACACCTGAGTTGTATGCCGAACTCTAGGAGGGAGCAAGGACTAGCAGTTAGATCCAAGGGGCTGGAAATCAGGACTCCTCTGTTTGATTCTGAACTAAGAAAGACACAATGTGTCTCGTGGACAATATTAATGGCAGTGTCATTTTCAGTCTGTGAGGCTGCATTCTGTTGGGCAATGACAGGCCGACGTGCACAACGAAAAGCAGGCTGCCCTCTCTAGGGCTTTGTCTCCCTCCCGCTATTCTCTTCACCCACTGATCAACACGCCCAGCCCTGTGCCCATTCAGCATGAGCCGAGCACCCCCTGGGAGGGCACTAGCTCTTTAAGGACACAGTATCTTCAACTAAAACTTCCTGGCTGACAGGTTCCTGGGCCTCTTCTGTAAGTGTGCAATGCTTGCTTGGAGTGATTCCCCCAGGGACCCTGGTAACTCCAGACTCCTTTGTTGTCCCGCCCCCCCCCCCCACACACACACACACACACTCCCCCCTCCATTCAGCCTCCCACAATTGTGTCCAGAACGCAGTAGTTCTGGCTCCCAATGCCCCTGTTCTAACCCCTGAACAAACTCCCTCCTAAAGGTCTGAATAGAACCTAGGAGCCCTAACCAGTCAACCACACTCCCCTCCCACAGTTGCAGATAGAACCCAGGAGTCCTAATGCAGTGTCACAGTTGAGACAGAGTCCTCAATCAGGATTAAGGGCCGCCTCATGCCGGGGACTGTAGAAGCACATAAGAAGACACAGTCCCTGCCCCAAAGGGTGAGCAGAGAGGGACAGAATCAGGTCTATACAACACCCTCTCTCCACAGAGGTACATCCAAGCATAAGAGGGTCAGTCTGTGTGTCGGTAAGGGTCCGGACTAAACTCTTGGGTCCAGACCTCTCCTACACGTGTGGCTGGCTTGCTCCTTGTTTAAACCCTGCCTCTCCCACACCTCTCTCATGGACAATGGGGGAGAGCGTTCAGTTACAAAGCTTCAGCTAGCAAGAGAGAGAGAGAGAGAAAAAAAAAGACAGACAAAAATATTACAAGCCCATGGAGCTGCTGAGCTGAGCATTCCAGGAGCAATGCATTAAAGACTGGAGTTGGCCAAGGAATAAATCAGCCTAGCAAACACTAATCTCCCCTCTCAAGGGGGTGCAGGGCGTGTACCAACCACGGTGCTTCACTGTTGCCTTCAGAAGTCAGCAGCCCCCACTGTCCCCAGGGCCCCGGCCATCCCCTCCTTCGCCCCTGCCTCCCTGCGCTGCCTTCATCTCCTATCTAAAGCCAAGCACTCAAGAGGATGGTGGATTAGATTAGAAAAGCCAGAGCCGGCAGAGACAAATTGGAAGTGCCCAGCTCCGAAGGCAGGCTGTCCCCCGGCTCCTTCGGCGCATACTAAATCTTCATTTAGCCAGCCGCCCACGCCAATTAACTCGGGGCCTCTAGTTAGAGGCTTGGCATTGATTGGCTTGTCCCCCAGGAGCCTGAGCAGCAATCATGGGCCTGTGTCCAATTCCATTGCTCCCTGCTCAGAAGCTGGGAGAGTGGAGGCTGGGAAGAGATTTGGGCGGGGGGGGGGGGGGGTGTCAAGCTGGGGTTCTCCAGACAGTGGTGCGGGAAGAGACCAGGCTATGAAGGAAACCTGAGGTGGGAAGCAAAAACTTCATCCCCTTCATCTCTCTCCATTTTCACCTCTGGTTGCCTTTTCCATGACACCAAAGGGCACAATTGTATGCGGACCCTGGCTGCCTGCCTGGGACACCTCCCCACTCCATTGCATTTGCCAGCCCAGCCTATTAAAAGGGGATGCAGAAGGGCAGAAATTCAGAATTTTTAAAGCGACCATGTGCTTCTAAAACCCCGCAATGCTGTTCTGCTGCCAGCTATTTTTCTCATTTCAGGGCTTTAAACAGAACACACTGTACACCTCGAGGTCCCCTCTCTACATACCCAAGGATATCACACGCATGGGATCCTTTGGCTCACATCTACAACCCTTCAGCTATAACTCAGACAGAGCAGCTCTCAGAACGCCATGTTCATTTGCTCATAGGGTTTAAAGCCAGAAGAGACCATTCTGGTCATCTAGTCTGCCCTCCTGCACAGCACAGGCCAGAGAATCATAGAAATGGAGGGCTGGAAGGGGCCTGGAGAAGAATTTCACCCAGTGATTCCTGCATCTAGCCCCTCACTTCTGGCTCAGCTAAAGAATTTCTCTTAGAAAGTGATATCCAACCTCAACGTAAAGATGCCAAGTGATGGATCCACAACCCTTGGTATAAGTTGCTCCAATGATTAATTGTCCTCACTGTTAAAAATGTACACCTTATTTCTAGTCTGGCTTCAGCTCATTCTGCCTCTGCTACATTAAAGAGCTCTTCTATTACCTGAAATCTCCTTTTTGATATAGGTATGTCTAGACAGCGATCAGGTCACCTCCTAACCTTCTGATGGATAAACTGAATAGATTGAGCTTCTCTAGTCTCACACAGTAAGGCTGGTTTTCCAGACCTCAGATCATTCTTGTAGCTCTTACCTGAGCCACTCTTCCCATTACCATGTCTTCAGTTCAGTGGAAGAGAACAGGGTATGCTCCAGAAGGTTCCTTGGACAGTAGGATCCAGTGTAGTACACTGTCTAAGTGCACTGTGTCTGCGGCGTAGGGGCTGACCCACCAAGAGGACAACAACCTGCTACTGTTAAGTAGTAATGGAGTTATTCTTTTAGCTCAGTGATAGAAGCCCATCTCTAATGCTGAAAGTCCCAGGTTCAAATCCCGCTGATGATCCTAGAAGCAGATTGTTACACAAGCTGAGTGGGTTTGATTGCATCTCTTTGTGATGCTATTTGCAGTTACCCAAGATGTCTGGGGGTGAATCACTATCCCCTGTTCACACCAGGGAAACACCTGCTGGCAATGTAGGTGTTCTGCTCCAGGCTCTGTGAGCCTCACTCTTTCCCAATGGAAGCTAGAAGTTTACACACTCCACTTTGTTACACACCAGTGCCCAATCCCCTATCTTCTGGGCACCTGCAGTGTACACCGATCTGCTGCTTCTGTGGAAGCAGTGCACCTCAGGCAAATGATTTCACCTCACTTCAGTACTCTCCTTAGCACAAGGCACTTAGACAGGTTCATAGTAAAACCAAAGTGAAGTTTATTTAACAGAGCTTGAGGTAAAGGTTCAATATAACCAAGTATAAGGATTTGGAAATGTAAGATGCAAATCTATAGCCTATCCTTACTAACAAGCGACTTTCCTATCCAATAAGTTATTTCATACCCAAGGTTAGTCCTTGCAGCCCAAGTCCAGTCCAAAGAGCTGGGACCCACTTTTCATGAGACATCCCTGCTGACAGTCTTCTCCTGTAATGCATATCTCCTTGTCCTCTCTTAGACAGTTGCAGACTATTGTCCTTCGACCCAGGGGTCCCTTGTTCAGAGAGTTTTCTTAGGGTTCTTTTGTCTTTGCAAATGCTGAAGCCTGCAGCTGTCCCAAATGGTAAAAACAGATTGGCTCATTCGAGAGATGTCTATTGTTCTCATGTCGATTGGGTCACCTGTAAGACTCCCCCCCTTCAGGGGACAGGTTTCACTCCCATAGCTCTAAAATTGTTTCTCATACAAACATCACACCATAGCCACAACCATCAGCTAGTTCTTGGCTTTCGGCAGAGACAGGTGACACCCTTTGATGAAATACTGAGAAGACAGTTGGACAAAGGGGTAATGGGCCTGCCTGTGTCACACTCTTCTGCTACCAAAGGTTACATGCAGATCCCATCCTCTGCGAAGGGGACCAGTGTGTGATTATTACCAACATAATTCTCCTACGAGGCTGAAGAGTTTCTGGACCTGGTTGTGAAATAAAAATAAAAGGTTTAATGTGTGGCTAGTGCAAGATATTAGGTAAAGCAAAGGTCAGGAGAAAAGAATGGTCTCATTTTGCTAGGTATGGCCTTCTGCACATGCATTGAGAGCGGCTCCCGGTTCCGGTTCCCCTCTGGGGACACCCAAATCTGGGCAAATCAAAGCCAACACAAACTAAGGGCCTGATCCAATTTCCACTCAGTGGAGAGGTTCCCAGGCAGCACTCGCACTGAAGTCAGGCACTCTGCCTGGGTATGGAGATCAGCATATGCCCCATTTAAAATAACTTCAAGCTCTCCAGGTGAATGACATGTCAGATTATGTCAAAATGACCACGGAAGCTGACATTCGAGCCTTGTCCTTCCACCTGGGGTGACACAGTGACACTGATACCCCAAGGGAGAGAGAGTTGATAGTGGTATGACTGGTGTGGAGGAAGTACATAAGGAAGTGTCATTTACTCCTTCTCGTAACACAAGGGGTCACACCAAATGAAATGGATAGGCAGCAGGTTTAAAACAAACAAAAGGAAGCATTTCTTCACACAACGCCCAGTCAGTCTGTGGAACTCTTGGCCAGAGGATGTTGTGAAGGCCAAGACTGTAACAGAATTAAAAAAAGAATTAAAGAATTAAATTAAAAAAAAAAAAGAGCTAGATAAATTCAAGGAGGATAGGTCCCATCAATAGCCATTAGCCAGGGTGAGCAGGGATGGTGTCCCTAGCCTCTGTTTGCCAGAAGCTGGGAGTGGGTGACAGGGGACGCATCACTTGATGATGACCTGCTCTGTTCATTCCCTCTGGGGCACCTGGCACTGGCCACTGTCGGAAGACAGGATCCTGGGCTAGATGGACCTGTGGTGTGACCCAGTGTGGCCGTTCTCTTTTTTTTTTTTTTTGGGGGGGGGGGGGCAGAATAGAGAGCATGGAGGCTACTATGTAGGATGGATGGAGGGATCGATCTACATTTGTTACGCAATCCCAAGATCTTCCAGCGGCCATTCCACATCCACTCTATTAGCCATAGTGCTGCACCTATGTTTATACAAGGAGGGGCCTAGAAGGCATGTCAGAGCAGGTTCAGTTCCCCAGTGCTACATGTGTGCATGAATGTTGTCAGTCAGCAAGGAAGGGTGTGGGCTGAGCCGAGCTCTGCTGGGAGAGCAGGCTGCAGGGAGAAGCAGCTGTAAATGTGGATCCAATTGGCTTGCTCTGGGTAATATTTCCTGATTATTTCACTGCAGCATGCTGAGGCTGCGGAGTAATCGAATTAGGCAAATATTATGGGGAAGAAAATGGGCAGATAAGTAGCTTAAAGTGATCAAAATGACCTGAAGGTAGCCGTGCAAATGGTCTGTATAATATCCTGTAATAACCCTGTCCAGGCAGCTGCTCGGAGGCTGGATTCCAGTAACAAGGTGTCGGATTAGAATAACTGTCTGCAGGAGGCTAGAGAAGAGGCTGCAAAAATTAGGGTGGAGCGGCTCCCCAAGGAGGGAAGGCCTTGCAGAACATGAGGGAGAGGAGCTTGATGATTCTGGGGCATAGCTCCCATCAGTCCTTGGTCTTTGTACTTTTCCCACATGGTTTTTATTCTTCATGTTTCCCGTGCACGTTCTGGACTCACTCCCCAGCCGGCAGGTCCTTACAGCCCTGCAGGTGGCTCAGCTGAGAATCCTTGCCTTAGTCCAAAGGGAAAGGGCCATCTCAACCTGTAAACTGCTTATATGGCTCACTTAATACAAAGGCAGAATCGCCAGAGCTGGTGCTGGAGCCTTCTCCTCTGCAGCTGCCGCCTCCCACTGTGTCTCCACCTCAGTGACTCACCGTCCCCTTTTCCAATCACCTCAGCGCGCATCTCTTTAATTTCCTTATTGCCTCTTAATTCCTTTGTCCCTCTGCTTCTTTCAAGCTCTGTTGGATAGAGCTGTTCTGATCATCCTGGCAGAGACTCTGTGGTGTAGGACAAAAGGGAGTGGGGAAGAGATATCAGGGAACTGGCTATGGCTTCCTAATTCCTTCCAAGCCCCAGTCCCAGCAGCCTCAGGCTGCTCTAACCTATTCCATCTGGCACTGGTCCCCTTGACAGGAGATATGGCCGGAAGCTTTTTACCAGCTCTCTCTGGGGATGAGTGTTTAAGAGCCAGGGAATGTCCCACATTCTGCAGGAAATGAGGGTGGGTAGCATAACCTGCACATGCGGGAAGAGAAGCACCCCAGTCCTAGAGGGCAAGTCACTATTAACGCCAACGGGCCATGCTGCTCTCACAACTGCTTGTGGCTGGCTGCATCATAAAAGGCCTGTCCTCTGCCCCTCACCGCCACCTTCTCCTCTGCTGCCTCGCAGCTCTGCTCCTCTCCTGCCGTCTCCATGGGCGCACAAGAGAGACTCAGACTGGACAGAAGACACTTCATTCCCTTCTCTGAACAAGCTGGATAAATCACTGGGACAAAGACTCCGACAAGGGCAGGCGGGATCGATATGGGACAGCACAGTTACAGAGCCAGGAGAAAACACAAAACAGACAATAGCTGGGAGGGATGGGGAGACTGACATCGGCAGAGCTGGGGAGGGGAAGCCCCAGAGTTCATGCTGTGGGGCATCAGCAGAACTATCGGAGCTGGGACAGCCCAGGGTTGGGACAGAGGCGGGGGGGGGGGGGGCGCGCAGCAGATCAGAATTGAGGCACATCAGCAAAGCTGTGCGGGTGGCCGGAGCCCAGGGTTGGGATAGAAAGGATGGTGCTGGGGCAGGATTGAGGTACGTCCGCAAAACTGGGAAAGGGAGCCCAGTCCTCAAATAGCACGGAAGCCATGGGGCATGACTGAAAGGCACCAGCAGAGATTTGCATGGTAGGGAACCCTGGACTGGCTGCAGCCCAAGATGAAGGGATCTTCGGAAGAGCTCTGGTGGGAAGCCCAGGAAAGGAAGAGGCTGGTGGTGGGAACTGCAGGGCTGTACATAAGGATGTTGTTATAGATGTAGAGGAGAGCAGCCCAAAGACCAGTCTCAGTCTCCCAATTCCAGGGTGAACTCAGGGCTGTCTGTTTAAAATGCACAGGCATCCTTTTCCACCCTGCCTGTCCCTTTCGACAGGGCAGGGAGCTGGGGGAAGGGAAAGGGATACGATAAAAATAATTCTCCTCCAGGCATTGACCAATGAAACAAGATTGAGCTGTCAATCTGGCTGTATTTCCCCTGGGAGGCTGACAGCATTAACGCCTTAGCAGGGTGAGGAAAGTGAAACCTCTTTGGGACACCAGCAATTGCCAGTGGAAATAAAGGGTATTTTCAAAACATTGCAGAGATCAAGAGAAAACCACCCTCCCATTCCCTCCCCTGCACCCCAAGCCCCCCTCCCCCTGCAACTCAGTACAGCTGGGGAAGGGCAAGCAGAGGGCCCTGTAGTTGTACAGGGGAGTGGTAGCAGTTCTGCGTGGAAGTCGTTATACTACACACAGAACTGGTCGAGAACTTTCCCCATCAGAAAACGCTAATTTGTTGACATCAAAACTGTCCAAGGGAGAAGATCAGATCTGACAAGTTTCCCGTTTCAAAAACATTTTGAAACAAACAAGAGTTTTGAAATTGCCAAGACACCCCATTTTCACATGTTGAAAATACTTATATGGGCCAAAATGACTTTTTGTTTTGAAATTTAAGGTCATTTATAGTTTTTTTAAAATCTCAAAATTTTTCAAAAGGTCAACATTGAAATAAAATGTTTCAAAATTATCTAAAGACACATTTTGACTGACCCCCATCTGAATGTTTTCTTTTTTGGACTTTCAGTGTGCAAAAATTTTTCAGGATTTCAACTTTTCAACCTGATTCAGGACAGGAAGACTATATCCTGCCCAGCTCTAACAACAATTTTTCTGTCATCCATCCACTGTGGGTTCCTCCATTATGACACATAATGTAGCAAGAACCTGGAATCTGAAGTGGCTCCAGCCACTGTTATGATTATTGTAACTGGCATCAAGGCCTCAAACTAGATTAGGACCGTCTTGTTCTAGGTGCTGTACGTATACCTCACAAGATACAATCCCTTCCCCGAAAAGCTAATATATGATTAGACGAGAGAAAAGGGAAATATCTTAAAGGTTTACTTCTGTATTTGGCAATGGTGTGACCACTACATGAGAATGATTAAAGGACTGGAAAACCTGCCTTACCATGATTGAGCTCCTGGAGTCCATCTACTTAGCATAACAGAGAAAAGGTTAAGGGGTGACTTGATCACAGTCTGTAAGTACCTACATGAGAAACAAATATTTGATAATGGATTCTTCAGTCTAGCAGAGGAAGATATAACCAGGGCTGATGGCTAGAAGTTGAAACTAGATAAATTTAGACTAGAATAAGGTGTGAGTTTTAACAGTGAGAATAATTAACCGTGTACCAACTTACCAAGGGTTGTGGTGGATCCTCCATCACTGGCAATATTTAAATCAAGACTGGGATGTTTTCCTAAAGGATCTGCTCTAGTTCAAACAGGAATTAATTCAGGAACGACCTATGATCTGGGTTACACAAGAGGTCAGACTAGATGATCCCAATGGTCCTTTCTGGCTTTAAAACCTATTATTTTATCATTATTTTACAAATGGAGCACCAAGACAAAGTCTGTGGCAGAGCCAGGAACTGACCCAGACTTCTTGAGTTCCAGCCTCTTAAATCATGAGCCCATATTAGCCTCAACAACCCCACTGCCAGGACACACACATCATAGATGTTCCGATTTCAGAACAGCTAGGCCTATCCTGCTAGGGCAGCATGCCACCCTTGGGTGGCCAGTGACAATCTTCACAGAGATCAGGGCATGCGTCCTGCAGCCCAAGCCGTGGATGCTGGGTGAGCAGACCTTCCTCGCTGCATGGAATAGTGGCCTAGGTGATGGTAAACGAGGATGAGTCTTGTAGCTAGTTGGAAGCTGTGGGTGAAATGACTGAGCACCCTAGGTGTCCACAGGTGCCCTTCCAGTATCTCTGTCTCAACAGGTAACCCACCTCCTACCCAAAAACACAAGGAGGGTGGTATTTAGCACCTGCAAAAACTCAGCCCAGAGGGAGCTGCCCTGGAGTGTGTGGCGTCATTCAGAGAGAGCAAGGAGGGGATGCCGAAGACGAGGTTAATAAAGTGGGCATTGGAGAAGAGAAGAGTTGCTCATCTGTACCCAGGGGCTCTCTCCCCCTTTGCTGGTGGCTCCTTGTCCTTTCCCCTGCCCTCCCACTCCAAAGATGAGGCACGTGGCATTCTGGCACACCAACGATTCCAGGTCGCAGTTGCTCATACAGCTGCAGGCAGTGCTCATCTTTCTGGGAGAGGCAGGGGGAGTAGAAGGGGAAGGGGTGGGCAAGAAGAAGAAGAGAGCAAGCGCGCGCAGGGGCAGCTAGTATCTGCAGACTCAACAGATTCACCCTATACCGTTCCAGTTTGTCCAATCTAAAGAGAAGACGGGAGAGAGAGGCAGGGAATGAATGAGAGAGGCAGCAGGCAGGTGTGACTGGGCAGCATCAGGGCCCACCTGCACCTTGAAACTCAGAGTCATCCGGAGAAGGGTGTGTCGAGGAGAGGAGCATTCAAAGGTGGATCCCAGCACCATCCCCGGATGGACTGCCAGCTAACAGAGCTGTGGCAGGGGGCAGTCGGGACTGACCGCTACCTCCCACAGTGGGAATTTAACACCGCTGCCGACCTCAGCAAGCCGTGCAGAGCCAGTCCTCTCTTCGCTCAGAGCTCTGGGTGACTCGTAGCAGACCTCTGGTAGTTTCCAGGCACAGGAGAGGGGAGACTGGTCTCTTATCACAGGGTCACATTGTTAGACTTCTATCCCACTCAGAGCTAACCTCTGCCCCGCCTGGGATGCCTTTGGGTAATGAGGCTGCTTCCTGCCCCGAGGCTGTGAGCAGACAGCTTGCACAGCATGGGGAATTTGCTTTTACTTCAGACCTCAGGCTGACCCCAGGCCTTGGCAATTTATTCCTTCTTCCTCATCTACTTTTTGATCAGAGAGAGTAAAGGAAATCTAAGTTTGCTGCAGCTGGACTAGCACCTCTCACCTTCTATCCAAGCCAACAACTGCTCCAGAGGCCTGCCATCCTATTCCCTTACGAGGAAGAGGATATTGAAATGTATGTGACACTCAAGAAAGGGTTAATGTGCAGTGCGAAACGGAGTCCCACCCTCTGGGTGAGATCAGCCAATAAGAGCCTGCTCTGATGAGGTAATACTTGTAACATGATACCCTGCAGGGGTTTCTGTGCAACCGGAATGAATAAGTTCATGGAGGATAGGTCCATCAATGGCTATTAGCCAAGATGGTCAGGGATGCAACACCATGCTCTGGGTGTCCCTACACCTCTGACTGTGAGAAGCTGGGAGCGGACGACAGGAGATGGATTACTTGATAACTGCCCTGTTCTGTTCATTCCCTCTGGGGCACCTGGCATTGGCCACTGTCAGAAGATAGGATTCTGGGCTGGATGGACCATTGGTCTGACCCAGTCTGGCTGCTCTTACATTCTTAGGATTCTTGTGCTCCCACCATTTGCACTGAACTCAATGGAATTAATTGTGTGTGCTCATCATGGTCTGGTGCCTTAACTATAAGGCCATCCCTTTCTTGAGTCAGGATGCAACAATCATGTATTAATGTTCCATGTAAAACATAAAGCCATACCGCCTGTGAGTCACTACTTGCATCTCCTTGGGCTTTTCACAGCATCTATCATCCCACACTCACGCTGCTTGGTTGGTAAGTTGTCAGTGTCTGACTTGGTCTGGCCTTGGAACATCCTCTTGCCTTTTCTCGTCTGCCTGTAACTGATGGAGCAGAGCCATCCTGCCAGCTCACAGCTGGCAGGATCGTATCAAGAGGTAAATCCACCAGGAATTTGGCAGAACAGCTGCTTAGCTGATTGCCCTGTCTCTACCAGGCTTGCAGACATTCAGCAGCCTAGAGCTTTCAGTGCATCGTGCTGGCCATGGCGCAGTGTTGGAGGGGAGTCTGACACTGCCACCAGCTAACAAATGAAAAGCAAATAATTTTTAATGCTATCCCTCATTCCTTGAGGAGGCCCCTGATTGTTCCTGGGAGGAAGCCTTCAGTTCTCAGAAGCCATTCTCTTTCACGCATCAGAGAGGAGCGCCACGTCTCCTGGGTGCTTCAGCCCAGACTCACTTTCTTCTTCATTCTATTTTATTAATAAGCAGACACAATCTGGTGCCTCCAAGACACTCACTGTCATTCCCGCAAAAAGTCATTCCCCTCTCACGGTATGTTCATCTCTTGGTCCCTTCAAGAGGCTATTTTCTTTCTTTTTTCAGAGACATGCAAACAGCTCACCTCCAATAACGATTGCCTGAGTTTCATCTCCTTCTCCACTCATGGCAGGGCTGGGAGCAGATCAAGGGCTGCCTCAAAAGGATGTGTTATTGAACGGAGTTTGTTTTCCACCACTTGGATTGATCACAAAGGGTTCACTGCAAGCACTCAATGTTCACAACACCAGCTGAGTTGCTGGATTGCAATTGGTCATACTAGTCACATGGTCTCCTTTCGGTTGTCCGATTGGATTAAGGTAACTTCTTTTGCCATTGCTTGAGTATGTAAAATTGCTTTCTCCTGTGTGTTGCTATTCCTTTCCTTGCAGATCTACTCTAGTCACTGCTTGCTCCTTCCACCAAAGCTGACTCAGCAAAACAAGGAATTAGCAGTATTTGAGTCATGCCCCTACTCACCCAACTCTGCAAATGCAGTTCTTTACTGTGGCACTCCCTGTTCCGTGCAAAAAGCGACTGCAGGAGGAAAGGCAGCATCACAGTTCAGGGCAACTGCATCTGTATTTCCCCCTCTGTGCTCCAGCAAGGGCAACCACGCTAGGGTTCTGGTTCCTCAGCTATCACCTCTCTTGGGTGGAGACACGCACCTCTCTCTTTCTCCTGGCGAGCTGTACTTCCAGGCTACACAGTTCCCTGACTATACGGTGTTATTCCTGGCAAAAGACAGTCTGCTTTGCCTCACTCCTCAGGGATGGTAAACAATGTAACATCACAGTTAAGTTACCACACGGCTCTTTCTACGCAAGCATTTAGTCTTACAGTACAAGAACTGCAGAAAAAGCATATCAAAAACCAATAGAAGACTCTGTAGACACGCTCATATGCTTACCAGAGATCACCCCAACTCCAGAAAGAGATCTGACTAGTGAACAGTTCTTCAACCCTGTGATCCTAAGTACCCCTGCATTCACATCCAACACACTATTGTAATAATTGTAGAATTGTACAATGATCTTCATAAAAATGCGCCTTGTGAGTCTCATTTGAAGACTAATAACTAACCCCCCACCAGTCTGGATCGCACCCCAAAGTGCTGTCACAAACCCCCTCCCGGGGTTTTCCTCTGGTTAGAGGTTTATAAGAGCCTTAGCTCAGAATATGAACCCTTGGTCTTATGGGGCCTCAGTTGGCTAAAGTCCTTCCAACATTTCCTTAAGGATTGCAGACCCTTGGACCAAAGGTCCTGTCCATTTCCTGGATCAGAACAAAGACCCTGAATCAGTTTAAACTCAGGCTATTTATCGAAAAGTCCTTTCTTTGACTGCTGGTCTCTAGAGAATCCAGTTTGAGCCAGTATATGTGAGTGCCTTCATGAGGTGGGACCTCTTTGGAGGTGTTACAACTTGAGTGAATGTGCCTAGTCATCCCTGTGCAACACCCAATGTACAGTCTAAACTAATCAGTAGCTCTGTCAGCAGCATGTGGGGTGTTGACACAGAGGTACATTCTGTCACAATCCCACACTGTTCTTAGTTCCTGGAGGGCTGTGGTCAGTCTCCCCCACAGAACTACATACAATCCCTGGCCCGCAGTGACACATAAGCTTAATACAGTAAGATCTGCCAAAGATATTGCAGGAAAGTGCCATGTCTGCCACAGGGAGAAAGAGACATGCCATGCAAGACTCTCCAGACAACATCAGATCCAGCTCCAGTATCAGGGCCAGGGAATTGGACCCTGGGCATTTAGCAGAGTTAGATTGGTCTAGGGAGTCGCTGACTCAAGAGGGATTCAGCTCACACACCTCCCCAGCTGGTTAGTTTGAGAACACAGAACATTATAAGACTGGGCAAGTTTACTGTAGGAGTCAGGGAGGGAGTGGGCGGAGAAGGAAATTAAAGCAACCTAGTGGCATCCTAATGTCATTAGACGGCTGATTATGTTTGGATATTGCCTTTCAGCTCCCCATTCTTAAGTTAATGCCTTTAAATCAGCTCAGTTCAATTGCTGTCATCCACTTCCAGATTGGTGCTCTGCAGAGGGCATTCCAGCCAAGGGCTTTTATTTCCTAAGTCTGGCTCATGGAAATCCAGGTGTATTAGGTCTCTACATGTGCATCCCCTTCATTCTACACTGCCAAGAGTCCCTGTGCTTGCTGTTCTGGCAGTAACTTTTAGTCCAGGATTCTCCCCTTCACCCCAGACTTTCACTGATCCAAACCTTCCCTATGTACAGGCATGTGGCAGTCAAAAATAGAGCTGGCCAGGAAATGGTTTTCCAGCCGCATGAGAATTTGAGATTTTGAACATTTTTCTCATCTCTAATCAGAGCAAAGAGTCAAAATCTCAAAAAATTTTGCAAACTAAAAATCCAAAACACACAATTTGGATTGGGTCAGTTGAACCATTTAATTTCCATCAGGATGTTTAGTTTAGATTTCAATTTTTATATATGTTTTCACTATAAATTAACATAACATTTCAAAACAATGTTATTTCAATCAAAAAAAGATGAACTTTTCATTTCAAAAATGGAACAATTTTAAAACTGGTTTTCCAAAATTTTTTCAAAACAGAAATTGGTTGAAACTGACCCTTTCCCGTGAAAAGTTTCAGTTTTGTTAAATCAGCATTTTCTGACCAAAGAACATTTTGTCAAAACCTTCCTGATTAGCTCTCAAAAACCCAGTTTTCTGCCTATAAATGGTTTCAACCGTTCTTGTCTACTAGCCATTGACTCAAGCCTTTGCTCTGCTTGCAAGCCCCTCCATGCCGTTTCCTACACCACCCCCAAAACATGGGACAAACTCCCCATCAAAATTCTTGAAACTGCCACCTTACCTTCTTTAAACCCTTGCTTAAAACCTACCTCTGCTGCAATGTCTATGAATCACTCCCATCTCTCATTGGTCAGGCAACTGATGAGCTGCAACTTCTGCTTTTCCACTAAACTCTGTTCATTTAGTTGTAATCTAATCCTTCCAACCCACTCCTGCCCTCATTTGCGTGTCTGACATTTTGGTCATAAGCTCTCTAGGACAGGGTCTGCCTACTTTGTTATGTGTCTGTACACCACCTCGCACCAGGGAGCCCTGATCCTTCATTGCACTTCCTATGTGCAGCAATCTTAACAATAACAAATAGCCATCCAAAAATAAAGTCATTTTGTGCAACTGAATTTATTTCCCTTCAAGAAAAAGAGAGTGCCCAAAAAAACCCAACAAAAAACCATAAATCAAATATAGTCTGTGATGTTTGGGAAAGAAGCTCTTGAAGGAAATTGACTTTGACATTCTAATAAATGTCAATTTCAGACAGGGGCTAAGTTTGAAGATGAATCCTCAAACTTTAATTGGAGACATGATGCTCCCATTACCCAGGACAGAAATCCTGCCTCCCTGCTTCAGATATTGCTATTGATAAAATTATTCTTTTATGCCTCTAATTGATTAGAATGTCGCCGTGCCTGGTAGAATTTGTTCAAGGAGATTGAGATGAGGCTTCTGAGTTAACCTGAGACAACGACACAGTCAGGGGAACGTGCTGAGACTGAGGTTTGCTTGTGGAGGGGCACAGCTCTTGCGAAACTGCGGGCAGGCGGAGAAGAGTAGGGACTACAGATGGGGAGGTAGGGGAGAGATGGGGTGTTTAGAGGCTTAATTTCAAACCCCAACTTCTGCTGGCTAAGAGCTCCGAGGTGGTCTAGCACAGACGATGTGAGAAAACCAGAGGCGTGGGTGTGTGTATTTGGGTGTGAGAGCATGTGGGGGGAGCATGCATGGGAAGTGGGGTATGTTGTGCCACATTTACCAAGGGGCTCCAAGAAGCCCCACACCAATGCCTTTTCCCTCCGCCTCCCCTCTAACACAAGATATGCAAGCACCTCCCCATCCACTCAAATGACCCACCCTCACAAATATGGAGCCCCTGGCCTCCTCCAGGCTCCCCCTTTCCTAGCACCTCCCCATGCAAGTCTAACTTCCAATGGCACAACGTATACTTAAAGAACTCAAGGCCTGCATGTCCTCCATCCACTGTCCCTCAGGCAGCTGGGGCGGGGGGAGGTGCTGTACATTGGAGCCCGGGAGATGGGTCTGCGAGGCGGAGCCACCAGCGCACCTCAGGAACCCTTTGAACATCACAGCCAAACACCAGGCAGCCCGGACCACTTGACAAGCGCTAGCAGCTACTTTGGGGGGGTTCTCTTACTCTCAGCCATTGAAATTTTAATTAGAGCCGTCTGTTTTCTTGGCCAGGGAGGCTGAGACTGCCAGGAAGATGCAGTGATGAGCAGGGGGAGGGAAAGGGGCATCACAAAATTAGCTGATAGGCATCTCCCTACCTGCTTTTAAATATCCCACTGGATTTAGCAGACAGATTTCAGAGCCTCTCACCGAGAGCTGACAAGGCCTTGACAACACTGGCAAGCAGAGATTAGCTCCGCTAGGCTGGGGAAGGGGGCACTTTCTGAAGGTGCCTCCCCTGCATTCCAAGGTACCCTCACAGGGGCCCTTTAGCGTGCCTGCCATCTACCATGCAACATAGCACAGCTTCCAGTTCCCCCCTGGGTGCAATGGGTGGGGAGTTTCTATTTCCCTGGCTCAGCCCAGCCCTGGGATATCAGTGGGGCTGCCTTCCTGCCTGCTCTGTTCCCCCAGGCCCAGCTCAGCCCTGCACCAGCTCTGCTCCCCCATCAGTGTAGCTCACCCTTGTTCTGCACCATGATGGGGGCTCTCCACTCCCCCCTCTGCTCCATTCCCCCAGCTCAGCCCTGCAGGGTTAATTCCCTCCTGATACACAGGGTGGGGAGCATGGACTTGCCCATCAGAGCTGCCTGGACAGCAGAATGCAGCCTCTGGAAGCTGAGTGGAGAGTGATCACTTGTCTGCTCTGATGGACTGTTTTAAGGTGTATGTTTACACCAAGAAACCTGCCCAGCTCCCTTGGGAGCCCTATGAACTCACAACCTCAAACTCCAAGGTTATTTCCACATGGCCTCACTTCCTAAAACATCTTGCTGATTTCAGGAAAGGGTTCCTGTGGGGCTAACGAGCAGCATGACAGCTCTGGGTCCACACCAGCTCAGTCTCTAGAAGTGTCCAGATAGATTATTTCACTGGTGTTTTTATTCATGAACAAGCTGGTCTACAGAGCATCTGCTGGAAGGGGACTTGCCTCTCAACTCAGTGCTAGGACTCCCCTCTGCTTAGCATTACATCAGACACACGTACATCAGGCCAGCTCACAGAAGAACTGCAGCAGCAGCAGCTTGACTGGAACTTATCACTTGCATTATTGTAACACCTTCAGACCCCAAATGAGATCAGGTCTCCACCATGCCAGGTGCTATACAGACACACAGTGAGAGATGGTCCCTGCCCCAGGAGCTCAGTCTTAGGCCCCAATTCTGCAAAAAAAAAAAACCACACACATGCACCTGCTTCCTATGAAGTCAAGGGGACCACTCGTACAGTGCGTAAGTCTCTGCCAGATCAGAGCGTAAATAGACATGGACCAATTAATTGGTGATTAGAGGCTTGTTTACACACAAAAATGTTATGGCTGTGACTAGACCAGGCTAGTCATACCAGTACATGGCCTGGAGAGCAGATGCAGTCATTGTTAGAAGGGGGCCTTATACTGGTAGAGCTATTCCTGTACAGAAAGAGGAATAAGCCATACTGGTGTAAGGCACCTTTACACTAGAAGTAGGTCTATACTGGGCTTATCCCAATACAATATTACTAATTAAAAAAAAGTCTCACTTCTGACCAAAATAGTTAGACCAAGATAAAAGCTTTTTGTGGCTCAGGCCTAAGATTAAGAGACTTGCCCAAGGCCACATAGGGAACATGTGGCAGAGCCAGGAACTGAATCCAGAGCACCCAAGTTCCAGTTCAGGGCCTTAGCCATGAGACTCTCTGCCCCTTTGCCACAGGGCACTGAACACTTACTGCACTGCCCATCCAGCTAATCTCTAGGCATTTCTAGAACACCCTTGGGGATAGGACGGAAGAACCCAATGCACCGCTACAGACTCGGGACCGAATGGCTACGCAGCAGTTCTGTGGAAAAGGACCTGGGGTGACAGTGGACGAGAAGCTGGATATGAGTCAGCAGTGTGCCCTTGTTGCCAAGAAGGCCAATGGCATTTTGGGATGTATAAGTAGGGGCATAGCCAGCAGATCGAGGGAAGTGATCGTTCCCCTCTATTCGACATTGGTGAGGCCTCATCTGGAGTACTGTGTCCAGTTTTGGGCCCCACACTACAAGAAGGATGTGGATAAATTGGAGAGAGTCCAGCGAAGGGCAACAAAAGTGATTAGGGGTCTGGAACACATGACTTATGAGGAGAGGCTGAGGGAACTGGGATTGTTTAGTCTGCAGAAGAGAAGAATGAGGGGGGATTTGATAGCTACTTTCAACTACCTGAGAGGTGGTTCCAGAGAGGATGGTTCTAGACTATTCAGTGGTAGAAGAGGACAGGACAAGGAGTAATGGTCTCAAGTTACAGTGGGGGAGGTTTAGGTTGGATATTAGGAAAAACTTTCACCAAGAGGGTGGTGAAACACTGGAATGTGTTTCCTAGGGAGGTGGTGGAATCTCCTTCCTTTGAGGTTTTTTAAGGTCAGGCTTGACAAAGCCCTGGCTGGGATGATTTAATTGGGGATTGGTCCTGCTTTGAGCAGGGGGTTGGACTAGATGACCTCCTGAGGTCCCTTCCAACCCTGATATTCCATGATAACTGACATAGGTGGGGCTGTCCCAGCTTTGCTTCTACAGGTAAGATACCCAGGGCATTATGTGGCTGATCCACTGTAGTGCTGAGCTCCCACTAATCCCACAAGTGAGGGTGCTTGGCACCTTGCAGATTCAAGTGATAACTAGACAAAGGAGCAGAGAAGGGCTAAAAGTGCCAGCAGTTTATGTCTTGCATTAGGTCAGCCAGCCAGCAGGAAGTGCTGGTGCAGCCAATGCCCCTTCCCCTCTCTCACCGGCAGTGTCCTAACAAATAAGAACATGGGAATTGGTGCCAACTTTGATCCAGAGGGTCCTGGGTCCCAGTGCCCAGCACTGCCATTGGGGAATCTCAGAACAAAAGGTTTTAACAAATACAATCTCTCTTCTCCCCCTTTCTGAAAACAGGAAAGAAGAAACCCCAGCCAGACACAAGTTGGAGAGGCCACCCATCTTGCTAGCTGTTCTAGGCATTAGGAGGGGAAAATGGGCCATTACTACTGCTGGCTAATGGTCCATATTTTGTTTACACTTCCCACTTTCTCCTTTAATAGCTGCTCCTGGGCTCCCTGTCATTTTTCTCCTTTCACTGCTATTGCTGGCAATTACTCCAGAGTATTTGCATTTAATGATAAAGCCAGGGCACTGCTTGCTGGGCATTTTGAATAGATGTCACAAGACTGGAGCACTAATAGAAATGCTGCTCCCTGTATCGGGCAGAGCGAGTGAGGGAAGAGACAAGGGAAAAAAGGAGGGAGGGAGAGAAGACAGTGCCACAGAACAGAGAGAGACAGAATCCCCTGCACCCTAGTTCACCCCTTTGCAGCTGCTAATTTGCCCTGATCGGTTTTCTGGCTGCTTGGATGATCCCTCTCCTTCACTCCACTGCATTCTGCCCCTCTGATTGTGTCTGCTGAGCAACTTCTTCCCTTCCCCTGAGAGGGAATGCTAAGTAAGTGTGGGGGAACAGAGCAGCAGGGTGAGAAACCAGCCCTGAGAATCAGCTGTGCTGAGGATCAAGCCAGTCAAGTAATGGAAGGAGCGTTCGGACAAGCAGGGCTGGTGTTAGTCATGAGCGGGTCAGAGTGATCCCCAAAGATCCTGCAACACTGGGACCCTTGGTTTCCCCCCCCTCTGACGCTTCCCAGAGTACCCAGGGCTGTGAGGCACCTCGCCACCACCTGCCCTTATTGGGAAGGCTCCTGGTCTGTGCCTGCTGGGGGTCAGCTCCCTAACCCCACCACCTACTGGCAACACAAGTGCTCCCCTCTCAGCCCAACTAGGCTCTGCCATCCCTCTGCAGGTCAGCAACAGGCACACTCCAACCATTGAGCCCCACCACGCATCCCCCAGGAGTGTCCACCCCTGCTCTGCTGGACTCAAAGCATTCACAGAATGCTGCTCCCCACAGAATAGAGCACACGAGCTTACCAGTTTCACCTCAGGATCACTGCTCCGCTTAACACAGTGCTCAAATGAGTCAGGTTATTTAACAAAGAACAGAGATCCAAGAAGGAGCAAGGAGAATTAATGGATATGAATAGTTACAGTGACAACAAAACACCACATTTCCTAGTGCCTAAACTTACTTAAGTTACAGTCATGTCACAGAGAAAAGCTCACCCAAATTCCTTCCTTACAGACGGGCTCTTGGCTCACCCAAATTTCTTCCAGGGTATCACAGCCAGGATCAGCTATGATCTTCCATTCATGAGACAAACCATGTGGTCCTTTTGCCTCCTATACAGAAGGCTACCCCATGTCTCTGCAACCCCACATATATCAGCTCAGTCTGATCTTTATTCATAAATGCCCCTTCCCCCATCTGATTGTTCATCCCTGGGGCCTCCCTCTTTTGTTGAGCCTGCAATCTTTTGTATTAGCATCTGGCTCTACATACAGATTGGCTTACCTGGTGTGAGACACCATGCACAATACACACGTGACCAGGCAAAGGAGATAACTGTCTCCTATCCCCTGTCTCAGACTGTCCAAGGCTAGTCACCTCCCAGTGAGCTGCTTTGAACTTCTAGGCTTTAAGACCATAATTGACAGTATAAATACAATATTACCCATACATACATTTCACAAGGGCTGAGTTGACCAGGGTGCAGCAGTCTGTTGACAGAGACATTACGTGGCACTCTTTATCACACTATTATGTGGACATCAGACCCAGTGGTCCCTGTAAATTCCTACTCACCCCTTCAGCCCTCTGCCAGTTGGCATTAAGGCGGCCCTGGGTCAAACCCAACCCCCCCTTACACCACACACTTGATTGGTCCCTTCCAGCAGCTTTGCCCTTTGCAGAGCACAAGGCTGATTCCCTGTGTGGCTCAGATAGGGATACCCCAGCCAAACTGGACTCCCTCTTCCAATCCAACAGACTCTGGATTGAGGCTGGATTTCTGGAGCTCTCTTCAGCCTCTTTGCCTGCTGCTATGGAATCACTTTCCAGCTGTAGGGTGATAACATCTGCTGCCAATCCCACCCAGGGCTGGCCCTATCAGGCATGGCCTGGGGGCTGTTTGCTGCAGGGTCACACCTCTCAAGGAAGAGCACAGCTTCTGGGGACAAAATGTGCTTGCATAACCTGCCCCTTGCCCAGTTTGGAGAGGATGCGTGGTTCAGTGAACAGGTCTTTCCCAGGACGCTTGGGTTCCATCCCCAGCTCTGCCACCATCTTGTTGAGTGCCTCAGTTCAACTCCCCCATGCCTCAGTTTCCCCCTCTGTAAAACAGGGCTAATGATACATCCTCCCTTTGGGAATCTATAGATAAACAGTTCCTATGTAAGTGCTAGGTATCCTTAGCCTCTGTAGTTTGTCTTGCCAGAGAAAGGGCCCTGTGCCCTCTGAGGACTAGGAGACTCTCTCCCCTGAAGGACTGCACAGCACTTTGTGCAAACAGCACCAAAAAACAAGCAAAATGAGATTTTGCTGCAAAGCAACACACCAGAGAAGCAAAGATCCATCCATCTGCAACCGGAACCAGGTCCTCTGCTGTGTGGGGAGAGCCACCCCTCTTGCTTAACAGATGGGCGGCGCTTTCAAGCGCTGCCTTGATCTCCACTAGCTCACCTGGCTCTTTATCTGCAGCCGGCTCATTGCCTCCATGTGGGGAACTCAGGTGAAACTTCATTAACAAGTGCAGAAGGAAGGAGGCGGCCTGTCTCAGATCCCTCTGCCCCCTGCCTGCTCTGGGCCCAGAGGCTCAGACAAGACAGCGTGTGCAATTAGCCAGAGGCAGCTGACAGTGGGGCCCTTCACTCAGGGCTGCTGTGACCCCACATGGTCCCTCTGCATCCGGAAACCAGGCTCATTCAGACCATGATACACATGTGCAGCAGGAGATGCATGGCCGGGTGTGGGCATCCGAACACAGACACACGTCACACATTTGCCATTCTCAGCCGCACTGTCTCCCTGTTCCAGTTCAGCTCCCAGAGCACTCAAGGCAAATAGACTCACTGGCCTGCTAGGCCATTCAGTTAATCTCCCGGGGGCCAACGCCAGCTTGTTCGGTCTCATCTAATCTGTCGCTCCAAAGCGCCTGTCAGCACAGAGCATTGTGGTACCGCACTGCTATTGTTAGCAGTCCTACAGTAGCAAATAGGGCCACAGCCAGGCTCAGGGCCCCTTTGTGCTCCAGGAATAGCCAGTGACAGTTCCTGCCCCCAAAGAATTTACACTCTAATAGACAATGGAAGGATTATTTTGCCCTGTTGTACAGAAGGGGAACTGAGGCACAAGAGATTAAGTGACTTGCCCAAGGTCACACAGGGAGTCTGGGGTAGGGCCAGGAATTAAAACCAGATCTCCTGAATGCCAGCCCAGCACTTTAGGCACCACACCATCCTGCCTCCTCTTTTCTAGTCTGCATTTTCTAGCGTTTTGCCAAGTCTGTTTCGTCAAGTGTCCTAAGTATAGAGGGCTCCCACTGCTTCCCTGGGGAGAGGATTCACCGTCAGCTGCCCAGCAAACAAATGTTGGTTTGCTGAGCCACGTTCTGAGTTGCAACCATTCTCAAAGATACAAATCCAGTTCCCGAGGGCAAATCCTAATGCCAGTGTGGTCAGGGCAGAACTGCCCATAACCGCATCGCAGTCGGGATTCCCCCCATGCAAGTAACTGATAATTCACTACACGAAGGGACAGTGCAGTCCCCACCCATGCCTCTTCTCCTTACCAAGAGTGGGGACAGAAAGGTAACAGACAGATTAGGGAACTGGCAGCCAGGAGCTGCCTCATACCAGTCCTGTCACTGCTCATTGTGCTGCTTCAGGTACGTCACCTAAACACCCTGCGCCAGACCCCCAGCTGCAGTAAATGCACTGATGCTGATGTCACCAGAGAAGTAGGCTTTGTTGGGCTACTGGGTCATTGCCATTGGCAACTGTGGGAACAGGTCCACCTTTGGTGATGAAACACCATTGGATCACCTTGGCTCAGTGCCCCCAAAGCCACCTTTTCTTGGGCACAGAATCATGTGCCCTTACCCTGGTCAACTACTTCGCAGGGTCATGCCGAGAAGGTCTAGCAGCAACGGGGCCCCAGCCTCCTCTGCACTAGGACAGAGCCAAGCAGGAGACTCGCCAATAAGGTGAATGACTATTGGCGACATTTTCTGAAAGGAGAAGTGAAACTCCTGGGCAATGGAAAGGCAGAAGCTTGGGGAGTTGATCAGTACCTGATTTTTAGTGGGTACTCACAGGCTTGAAAGCCAAAAGAGAGAGACTGGACTCTACTCACCCCAACTCAGGCAATGCACTGGAACAGCATCTGGAATTCACCCACTCAGCTCTGGCCCAGTCCTTGGAGAACACCACCTTTGTGTGCTACTGAGAACACACGATGTATGCTCAGATTATCTGGGGGCTTGGGTGAGGTGTCCAAATTCAGGGGAGACCTACTGTCAATTTCACCTCCAGCAGAGCCAGCTCTTAATGCTGCTCTGCGAGCAGTTGCTCCAGGTGAGGAACCCAGGGCTCCCAGCTGTCTTATTAATTATTTGTTATTAATTAGTGTATGAGGTGCTCTGGCTTCATTGGCACCAGCTTGTCTGGGGAAAATGAGTACATTGCTCTAAACTGAAATAATCTAATGCTTAGGTAGTGTTTGAAATAATTACATAGCAACTAGGTGAGCTCAGATTTCCTAAAGCTCTTTTGTTCACCCAAGTGCATAATCCCAAATGTACTGAGTAATAGATATGGCAAACACGCACATGCGCATGCACACAAACATGGTCTCCTTGTCATCCAGATACACGCACAGACACGTCACTCAAATGCCCTTCAGAAAACACACACAAATGCCCTCACAGCAGCATACTCACCCCTACACGAACACCCTCATGCATGTACACACCCCCAAGCATAGGGAGATACCTCACACACGGATATAGGCTTGCTCATACTGCACCTCACACAGGTGAATACCCGCATGTGCGCACACCTCTGAATACTCACTTGCACACATATGTACACCCTTCCACAGTCTGGCACATATGCTCTGTGCCATACAGATACCTCAGACACCTGCACAAACCTTCTTCTGCAGACACCAACATGTGCATGTGCACTCATCCACGTACACACAGGCCACCCAAACACACACACTACAGCTTTTACACAAATCCTCATGCATATGCACAAATACACACAAACCCTTCACCACACATCCTATATGCATACACACCCCTCCTCACACACAAGCCTGTCAACATACACATCCCCACATGCACACACAAATCTTGTGCACACAAACACACCCCCTTCCATACCTGCCAGGAGAGCTCTGACCACCAGCTGAGCCATCTGTCTGTTAGTAAAGTGAAGCCATGTTCTCCTCACCTTCCCTTCCTGCTCTTTTTTCAGGCTCAGTTTCCCTTTCCCTCCCTTTAAAGGGCTAGGAGCCAGGCCCTTGCTGCCGGATACGCTGAGTGATGCACCCTGACACCCTGTCCAGCGGTGACCTTGCCAAGGAGCTGGGCCTTATGTGAGCAAGCATTCCACATGGTGCCTGTAGTGTACACACTAGTGGTTGTTTGCAGGGAAGGAGGTGTTGGGGTGCACACGCAACTGCTCTGGCTGCCTTTGGTCTCTGTCTCTTTCTGTCCCTCTTCTCTGCAAAACTCTGGAAACCCAGGTAGATCGGTTTCAAATCCCGAGGGCCCAAGAGTCAGCTAAGCTCCCCCCGCTCTTTAAGGGGAGAAAACCTCAGGGCAATGCTCAAGACACTCGCTTTGCATCACCCCTCACAGATGCAGAGACAGCCTGAACCAGGAGGCAGCTTGGAGCAGGGAGAGGCTGACTTTCATCTGGAGACTGAAGAGACCTTGGGACCTTTGCCCTTGACATTCATGCAGTAGGAATGTTCCCAGCCCAGCCTGTCAGGCTTTCAGCTAATGCATTAGCCTGGGATTTGGGAGCCCTGGAGTCAAGTCCCGTGTTCTGCAACCTGTGTGAACTTGGGCAAGTTGCTTAGAAATCAGCATAAGTTAGGAGCCTAAATGCCTTTGAGGGTCTATCCTCAGTTCCCACTGCCCTCCCTCTCTGGGGTATTGTGAGGATAGATGCATTAAAGATTGCGAGGTGCCAAGATGCTATGGCAATGTGGGGCAGTGCAGGGGGGCTATACCTATCACAGATAGGAAGAGGGTCAGGGAACCCAATGCAAAGTGGGGTTTCAGTGCTGACACTGGGGGAGATCAACGGCAGAGGGCCAGATCCTCAGCTGGTGTAAATCAGCATAACTCCATTGTTGTTATATGGAAGTTTGCACTAGCTTAGCATCTAGCTCCGACTCCTTATCAGTGATCATTAGTTACACAGAGCTGCAGCTGTACACGAAGCTTGGCAGCAGATACATCAGGCAAAATCCTTGCCCTGCAGAGCTCAGGGTAAAGGCATCAGCAGGCACAATACAGGTTACCAAAAGTGACAGCTGGGCATCTGCGCTGCTGGGCCTTGGAGAAGGAAGGGTGGCGGAGGTCTCCGGAATATTCTGTGTTTCATACTTTGAACCTCTGAGCTACCCTCTTCAAAGGAAGGGAGGAAGGAAAGGGAATTCTGTTCTGTCTCCACAGAGGCAGAAGTTTCTGAAAAGCACCAGAATTAATTTCTGAACCACCCTAGAGAGGTTTTATTTCTATTCCAATATGAATCCAGCCAGTAGACTTGTCACATGGCCTTACACTAACCAAAGAGGAAGCATGGTCTAGTGGTTAGACAAGGGCTCTGGGAATCAGGACACTGGAGTTCTATATCCCACTGTGGAAAGGTTTAGGGGTTAGAGCAGAGGGCTGGATGCCTGGGTCCTACTCCCTTCTCAGGAAGGGAATATGAGCTAGTGGTTAGAGGAGGAGACTGGGGATCAGGATGCTTGGGGTGTATTCCCATTTAACTCACTGCTTGACTTCATGCAAGTTACTCCCTCAGTCAGTGCCTCAATTTCGCCAGCTAGAATCTGGGGCTAGTGATCCTCACCTCCCATTCATTCATGTTTACAAAGTGCTTTGAGATCCTGGGATGAAGAGGGCTAAACAAAAAACCAAGGATGATCGGTATTCACGTTTGGATCTTTCTGTGGTACTCATCAGCATCAAGGACTGAGAAGTCTAATGGGAGTACCACAATGTGACAAGCAATTCACCTGCTGGAGTCTGGTGTGTGTGACATTGTCCCAGAATGGGATACCCTCTGCAACACGACTCCCACCCCTTCCCTCCCACAGGTACCGCCTCTGCCCCAGCTTCCCAATCAGAGGCCAGATCTCAGCCACCACCTGCTCCCACATGTAACAAGTTGTTCTCACCGCACCCTTGGAATCTTGAAGGCAGCTAGTGGCACGCTTGGTATTCCGAGAGCGGAGCTCACACAGAAGAAAAATTGATCCTGCTGGATCAGGGAGGATGAAATTCTCCACAGCCACTGCCTTCTTAGGAAGAGATGGGAAATAATTCAGAAATCACTGGCTAGCCCCTTACGTGCCCTTGAAGACTCATCCCCAGCAGCTGTGGCATGGGAATCACGCTGACTGGCTAGGATGCCGGGAGGAGGCTTAACAAATCCCTGTCCGTTAAGGTTGATAACGCTGAGCTTGTTACTTGGAGGTAAAGAGCCCTTACCGGGGCACTGGAACAATGGGGGTGCTGAGACCCATTGACCCAAACTGTAAACGCTGTATATGATGGGAACCACTTCAAGCCAGGGGGTGCGGTAGCAACCCCAGCACTCCTAGTTCCAGCACCTATGGCCCTTGCTGGGCCCCAGCTCCAGAGAACCTCCGATACCTGAGTTGGGGGGAGCATGGCTGTGGGGGGCATCCAGAGAAGAGGGGAGGTGGGGAAAGACATGCCCAGCAAATAGGAATGCAGCTGGTTAGAGTCTAGGGAAACTAGACGGAACCACTGACTGATCAGCTGAGTTCTCTGGCTAGGTTAGTGAGCAGAACTTTTCTGCCTGCTTTTGAGGCCATGCACTGAGTAGAAAATAGCATCCTTGCAGCAAGCAGGCTTCGCTGCACTGGCATGGCCCATGGTTTGTTGCAATCTACCCTTACATTAACCCCTGCTCAGTATGTTAAGCTAAACCAACG
This sequence comes from Natator depressus, assembly GCF_965152275.1. Classification (NCBI taxonomy): domain Eukaryota; kingdom Metazoa; phylum Chordata; order Testudines; family Cheloniidae; genus Natator; species Natator depressus. The sequence goes on from NC_134259.1 coordinate 5,110,714, forward strand.
GGGCTGTTTCCAAGTGCAGACCAGGCTCAGGGACAGAGAGCAGGGCGCTGGAAGGTGAGGGTTAGGTAAGTTCCCAGGGTGGAAATACTTCCCAGAGCTTTGTATAACTGTGAAGCATTAACGTGCTTTTGCCTCTGGCATCCTGGGCAACGTAGCCAAGGTCATCAACAGGTATGAGTTTGCTAGGGCTCAGTTCATTCCTTTGCAAACTAGCTGGGATTTTCAAAGGAGCCTGAAAGTTCAATGCCCAGATCCCAGTGAACTTCAGAGTGATGTGAGCACCCGTGACAGGGTTGGGACTCACCACTGAGGCACCTTCCGCTGGCACATCTGGGAATTAGCTCTGTCCGTTGCAGGGCACCCTCCATCAGTGGTGTCCCATCCATCTCTCACCCTGCTGGCGTCTGAACCCGCATTGCTCCTCGTTCGGCAGCATCCTCTTCAGGACACTGTCCTCCCACAGTGCCCCCATGTCCACACTCGCCCCCTTCCAGGGGGGGTTAACAGCAGTCTTTCCAGTTCGCTCCTGCCACAGCGGCCAACCACAACCCCTTGAGTCTAGCCCCTCTGTTCAAGGGCCGGTTGCAGTCTGTCACGGCCACACTTCCACAGCCAGGTGCGGTACAAGGAGGAAGTGGGGGACCCAGGCCCACCCACTACTCTGGGTCCCAACCCAGGGACCCTCTAGCAGCAGCCTCCCTGCCCTCCTTCTCTCCCCTTGTCTAACTGTCCCTGGGCCACTTCTCCTCCAGCCCTTCACACCCTCTAGGCCCTTTCTATCAGGGCCCGCAGTCTGGCAGGTATTGAGCCAGAACCCTTCTATGCTTTCCCCCAAGCCTGCCTAGCACAGCTCCACCCAACACCTGGGACACACAACCTGCTCCCTTCCTGGACAGCCTTTATATAGGGCCTAGCCTAGCCCTGATTGGCTGGCTGTAATACCAGCCCTGACTGGCTCTCTAACAGGCCCTCTCTGATTGGCTGCTGCCTTGCGCAGCCCCTCTGGCCTGCTGTAGCCCAATCTGGCATGGGGGTGGGGCACTGCCCCACCACAGCACTTAAGTGCCTTTGAACATCCCAGCCTTTGGGCTCTGTCAGTTCTTGTTGCTAGTCGAGTTGTGTCATGGGGACCCAGGGCCGGAGTCGCAGGGGTTGCTGCAGGGCAGGACTGAGGTGCATCAGCACAGCTTGGGGTGGGGAGCCACTGCAGGAGTAGCAGAGGGTTCTGCAAGCCAGGATTGAGGTGCGTGGGCAGAGCCGCAGCTGGGGGGTCCAGAAGTGAAATAGCCTTGGCAGCTGCAGGACAGCTTGGGGTGCTGCAGGCCACAATTGAGGAGCATCAGCAGAGACAGCTAGGGGACTCCAGGACTGGAATAGCAGGACAAGACCGGGGTGCATGGACAGAGCTTCTGGAATAGCTTGCGCAGCGCTTGCCCGGGATGTGCCCAACTCTGATCAGCAGTATCCAGTGTTCATGAACACTAACACGAGGCAATTCCCATACATGAAAAACTTCGTTAGGTTGATTACACCTAACAGTAACTTAAGGGTAAAAATCCTTCTGAGAACACTGCTGTTAGGAGAATAATACCCACTATAAGGGGAGGAAAGTCGAAGTTAAACTCACAATAAACTCAAACATTTGGAAGAAAGAAACAGCCTCTAGATAAATCCAAGACACCTCATTTTAATTGTCTGCCACTTTCCATTCTCTGGCTAGTGTCTGGCAAAAAGAATGTTAGACACATTTTCTAACTGATGAGCAATGCTTGTCTTAATTCACAAATAGCTTCTCTGACTAATTGCAACATAGATGGAAAATTTCTCCTTTCCCCATTGGCAAGACATGTAGAGAGTGCGGTCACATTGTGACCTCTATTTTTGCAAGGAAAAAGGCTAGAGATATAAGGCCAGATTTACAAAGGTATTTAGGTACCTAAAGATGCAGATAGCTGCTTAGTGGGATTGACGAAAGCACCTAAACCGGTTACATACCTAATTCTCATTGAAGCCAACAAGAGTTAGGCACCTAATTTGCTTAAACCTGTTTGTAAATGCCACTAAGTCCTTTCCACGGTCTTTAGCTTCCTAAATACATCAGGCACTAAACTGTAAGTAGGTCCTGGGTCCAGCCAGCTGAACAACTGCACCAACATGACCCTAGTGTGGACAGCAGAACTGGTCAAAAACTAGTTGATGAAAAATGGCTCTTTGACCAAAATGAAAATTGTCATGGAAAACTGTTCATTTTGGTTGAAATGTTTTAGCTTTCAGCAAAAACCCAAGAAACCAAAAATTGATTTTATTTGGGGGTGGGGAGAGGGATTAGGGTTTTCTGTACAAAAGTTTGGGGTTTGGTTTTCAAAACATGGTTACTTTTTTAACTGAACACCAAAAGTTTTCACCAAAGATCATTTGTAAACATTTTTTTAAAAAATTGGTATGGTTTGGTTTTGAATTGTTCTTGCTATTGTTGAAAAAAAAAAGTCAAGGGAAAGAAAAATAAAATTAATTCCCCACCAAAAATTAGCTGGCATTTTTCAACTGGCTTTAGCAGACAGTCAAACCTGCTATAAGCCATAATTTGCTCTGGTTCAATTTCCCTTGGCTTCAATCAGTGCAGCCTTAACTGTGGAGTTGCTACCATCACTCCATAGGGTCTGTTAATGCTTCCTGGAGTTTGGGAGGTGTATCTATGTACCTGCGATTGCTTTGAGTTTTGTTCACAATATATGAGGCGGATCTACTGCAGTTTGATGGCATATTATGCCTTCCATCAATAGTCCCCTTGAGCCAAAGAAGCTCTGCTTTCATTTTAGATGCTCCAATAGGTGAACCACTTTTCAAAAGAGCTCAGGACAATGGGTGGCTGTTGGGTGCTGCTGAGCAGTTTGGAAAATTTAGCCCTGATTGTGAGTGCTGAGCCTTTGAAAATCTGGCCCTGGGCTCCTTTGGTATAGTCGGCCCATGGAGGAGAATGAGCACTTCCATGGTCTTTAATGGACTGGACAGAAGACTATTGTCACGACTAGCTAGCTCAGCACTAAAATAATCAGGCGAATCAGCCAAGCATCTATCCCACCTTCTTCAGATCCCACCATCCTGGGGCCAGCCAGCTCTGTAGTCATCAAATGCAGCATGACCTTGCGCTTGGCAAGCTGAAAGGGGATGTGAGTTCCTTCCAGGCCCAGCCCCCTCGCGGCACCCCCAAACAAAGCTCCCCATTTAGCAAGCTCGGACTGGAATGATGGGCACTGGGCTCATAGCAGCAGGACATGGACACTGCGCTTGGGGTGACACCCAGTGACGTGCTCAGAAGGAAAAGATTAACCTCGGAGCTCCTTCTCAGAGCACTGGCAACTCCAGCTGTCCAGAGAAATCAGGGCTGGCTCCTGGAAGACCTACATCAGATCTGAGCAGATCTTTTTGCTGGAGGACACGTTCATGCAGGAGTAACAAGAATCCCCATGCAAACGACTGGGCATGGCGGACAGGGACCTTAAGGCAGCTTTTGACTTTGTAACTGGAAACACGGACTCCCTCCTCTCCAGGGGATGGGTGTCCCAGGCTGTCTCTTTAGATTGATTCGGGCTGTTCTTTCACCAGCACAACACAAGGGCCAGGTGAGCGCGAGGATGAGTGAGTGTGTGGGGGTGGCGTATGTAGAGGAATGGGGGTGAAAGTACATGTGCATAAATCTGTGTGTTTCACTGAATATATGCACATGTTCATACATCAGTGGGTGTGCCCGTGAGTCTGGGTGTCTACGTTAGCGTGTGTGGGGGGGGGGGGGGTGTGTGTTAGAGTCAGTGTGGGCTGGGGGAATCCAGGAGTGCATGCATGTATGCAAACATGGGGGGTGTCTGGGTGTGCCAGGGGGAGTGCTGAGTGTGGGCATAGACAGGAGTGAGTGTGTATGGGAAAGCAAGCGAGGGGTGTAATGTTTGTGTGTAGGTGGGGGGACACGTGTGAAACTGAGTGTTAGGGGGTTCGTGTGTGAGTGTGTAAAAGCGTGAATGAGGGGCATGGCTTTGTGTGGGGCGTTGTGCGAGCGTGTGGACACGTATGGAGGCTTATGTCTGATGGGGGGGTTGTGAGTGTGGGGAGACAGCTTGTGTGATGCTGGGGATACACACGCACACACCTGCGAGCTGAATTTGAACGAACAGGCTAAGCACTTTCCCAAACACACTGGTGGGGCAGGGGGAAAGAGAGCTGAAGACAGATAGGCTCCGTCAGAGAATGACGACTTGCAAACTCCAGCCCAGCCCCTTTAACTGACTAATACCAGCAGGAGCCCAACAGGACCAGCTGATAAGCAGAAGCAGAACTCCACTTATTTATACGTATTCAACGACGGAATCCAAAGGCTAGCGTGATGGATGGGGGTGGCTGGCAGCAGGCAGGAGACACCTTACCAGCTGTCAGAGCAAAGAGCCCTCTTGCGCATTACAAACAGTTACAGCTTGTCTGTACAACCACTGGCCCCGAGTTTGCCTCCCCAGCCCAACGCCTATGCCTCCTCGCCCCGCACCCACCACCGAGAGATGGGAACAGGCACTGCCATGGCACTGAGGGTAGAAGGCGGCGGCGGGGCTGAGGAGACTCCTGCACCCTGGACATACTCCAGGCTGTAATAATCTTTCCATGTGACTCAGAGCAGCTGAGAGTAGGCAAGGCACATCAGGCAATCAGGCACCACATCGCACCAAGCCAGAGGGTCAGGGCAGGGCTGAGCTGAACAACACAGCGACGGAGAAATAATAAATCACATCAGGGAAAGGGAGAAAGGAGATGCTTGCTGAGCAGCAGTGGAGAACCAGTGAGGTGGAGGCTGCAGAGGAGAAGGCTCATGCCCCAACCAATTAGCAGCAACAGTGTCCTTGGGTTAAAACAGACTCTTCGCCCACACAGGGTCACTGGAGGCAGGGGAAGAGCCAGCACAATCTCAGGCAGCATTTTAACAGCTCAGAAGCGTTTTATTGCAATTGCCCTCAGATCAGCCAATATGTGTATCCTTGCATACATATACATGGGGGCTAGGTCATCTGTGGATGTCCATCGGTGTAGCTCCATTGACTTCAGTTCGCACCCGCTCAGGATCTGGCCCATATAGCAAATTTGTGCATTTTACTAAACATGTTTCAGTGGTGGAAATCAGTGGCCTCTCGACTGCAAAAGTTTCCCAGGGTCACATCAGTTCGAATTAGAAGAGGAAGCTTGGCCCAGGAAAAGAAGGAGGGTCCCTGTGGTTCAGGTATGGGGCTAGGATGCAGAAGAACTGGGGTCAGTTTCCAGCTCTGTCACTGACCCTTCATGTAATGTGGATAAGTCTCTGTGCCTCAGTTTCCCTCTGCTTTTCTCGCACAGTTTGTCTCATCTACGTAGACTGTAAAATCTTCTGGGCAGGGACTGTCTCTTCCTATGTATGTACAACACCTCCTAGCGCAACGGGACCCCGATCTCAGCTGTGGCCTATAGGTGCTTGCAAATAATAATAGACACCCAAAAGTGTTCCCTCATTCCCCATCTAGGCTCCATGTCACCCACTCTGCCATCCCTCTCTCTCATAAGAACATAAGAACGGCCACACTGGGCCAAACCAAAGGTCCGTCCAGCCCCGTATCCTGTCTGCCGACAGTGGCCAATGCCAAGTGCCCCAGAGGGAGTGAACTGAACAGGTCATCATCAAGTGATCCATCCCCTGTAGCCCATTCCCAGCCTCTGACAAACAGAGGCTCCTCCTGGCATGCAGTTCTTCTCTCGCATTTGCCTGAACCACCCGCTCCCCTTGTCTCCCATCTTTAGGGCAGTTTTTGCAGGATCTGTCGGTGCCGCCTTAGCCCTGAGTTACACGAACCCTTCCCAGGAATCCTGCAGCTGATTGTTTAAGGTTCATTCCAATGCCAGGCAGTTACCAAAAGCCCCACTTTGCCCTCTGATCCCTTCTCTTTCATGTTTAGAAGAAAGAGCTAGGGCAGCAGGTGGGTCGGGGTGTTACTTCTGCTCAGCTTTGGTAGAAGCCTGAGATTCGCACAAAGACTCTCAGAGTCAAGATCTCCCGTTTCCTCCCGGAAGGCAGCAACAGCACCACCACTTGGTCACCTCTGGGGCCTTCCGGCCACGGCTCTCCGAGCCCGCCACTGAACTGAGCCCCGCCACGAGAGCCGGGTGACAGTTTTCACATGAAATGAGTTTTTTTTTTCTTCAGTGAAAAATGCAGATTCAGCAACACTGAAATGTTTTGTGAATTCATGCCAGTGTCAGCAAACTGGGTCAGCCACAAAAGTAAAACAAAAAATTAACACACTTGGGGCGGCAGGGAAATGAAACATTGCCACTTCTTAGCTTGAAACGACTTTTTGTGTCAAAATTGCCTTTCACTGTATTTTTAACAAATCAAAAATGTTCAAAATCTAAATGAAATGTTTCATTTTGCCCCAAATTAATTCTTTTTCCAACTGTTTGATTCACCAGAGATTTCAAATAATTTTGTTTTCATTTCAACCTGAAACAGGAAATGGGACTGAGGTTCTAGGCTACTGTCCTAATCTGGACCATCCTTCGTCTCTTTCTCCAGTCTACTGACCTATCCACTAAACCATCCTTTCTAATCCCCTTGGTAGCTAATCAACCTACCTGTCTATCATCTCCCCAGCTACTTATTTGCCAACTTACCCATCGGCCTACCTATTTCTAACACGCCTTTTGCCATAGCAACAGAATGCCAAGGAAATGCAAAGCAATGGGAGAGTCAGCGCTCCTTGTGGCCGACACCACATCCCGAGGGAAGGGAAGAGGAGATGAAGGAAGGTGGAGAGGAGTGAACAGGGAAGGAGAACTTTAAAAGTTCCTCAATAACCAGAGACAGAATGAGGCAAGAAAGCAAAAGGAAAGGACATGTTCAAGGGCAAACACATCCCAGCATCTGGAACAGATACTCTCAGAAACACAAATGCAGCAACAGTACATAAAAAGAGGGGGTGTGTGCCCATACACCTCTCTTTCTTTCATGTGGGTTGAAAGATATGCTTTGAGGGCAGGCAGCAGCTCCCAGGCGAAGTGGAAAGCCTGGTGCTTCTCCTTGCAGCTCTGCCATTTGGCCACAAAGTGGGATGAAGGGACCTGAGTTCAGAGAGGCTGTGGAAGCCAGGCAGCACAGAAAGGCTAACTCCTTTCGCTCTCTCTGTCTCACATGCCGTCATGGAAAAGGCCTATAGAATGTCACAGAAAATGGTCTCCCTGCCATATGGGTTTGGAGGCATCCTATAGAACTTAATGAACCATCCTTTCCCTGCTAATCAAATTCTACAAGATGGTCCAAGCAATCTGTAGACAGGGGCTCACCTCTCGACTGAAATACATCTGGTCTGATTCTCAGAGATACTCAGGTCACTTTACACCACTCCGGCTGTGTAAAAAGGCCTTAAAATGAGCATAAAGTACATCAACAGTCACCTTCAGTCCCCCTTTACGCTGCCAGTGTGGGGTGAAGTGGCCTTAGCATCCATGAGACTATGCCCATAGGATTTCTAATGCACCCTTGGTTTCATCCCTGTTACATTTTACGGGGATTTCCCATATGGGGCTTGCTCTCTATTTCAGAAAGGCAGGGACTAGACAGAGTTAAAAGAGTTGTCAATGGCTAAGGCCAGAAGGAACTGGTGCCACCGTCTAGAAGCACCTCCTGCATAGGGCAGGTTCTGGCATGCCATCCGCTTTGCGTGGGCAATTTGGGGAGCTGTAATTGCAGTTGGATCTACCACAGAGTCTGAAGGGGACGTTCCTCAGGGGGACTAGCTCATTCTCCCCTTGGCAAGGACAACAACTGAGCCACAGAACAGGAAACGTGCATTCTCTGTTTAAAGCCAGAGGGGCTGGCAGGCTCAGGAAGTCGCTGGAAGAGGCAGTAGCAGAGTGGCCTGCCCCTTTAAGGGCCAGAGGCAGCGACAGAGGCACAGGTGTTCCCTATAAAGAGTCTGGCTGTGATTAAGGAGAGGGAATCAGGAGCAGCAGGGATGTCCCTGAGAGGGGAGGTAGTTGGAGGTGCTGGACAGCTTGCAGAGGTGGGCCCAACATTTGTCCTTTTTTGCCATGCATCACCCAGCCTCCCTCCCCATTGTGGCCCTGTCCACGGTACTGAACGATGAAGCTGGGCCAAGCCCTGTTCCAGACCCAGGCTTTATTTCATGCAACTCTCTCCAGCCATAGGTTCTATTCCCATCTGTTTTCAAGACACCCAACAGTGCTGGGTCACCCAGTCCACGTCAGATATTCCACGGTTGTAACAATACGCGGATTCAAGCCCGCACCTCTACCTGGGAGACTTGGGAGATCTTAGAAGAGCTGTTTTCCCCAGAACCATGCACTGTTAAGGCCACAGTTCTGATGGCTCAGCAGATGAAGAGCCCGTCTCCCCCAACACACTGGGGAACTAGCAGAGAGACCTGCTGCTGCAAATAAAATAGCATCCAAGCTCAGAATCAGGAGAGGAGGGGAGGGTGTAGCGATGCACAGGTGGACGGGTATGGCCGTGTGTACACTTGGGGAGGGGAGCTGGGGGAGACGCATGGGTGGACAGGTGAGGCTTAGGGGCAGGGGTACAGAGAGAGAGAGCAGAAGTGGAAGGCATGGCAGCCATCTATCTTCCCACGTTTAGCATGCACTAAGTTTCAGAGGGAAGAACAGCTCATGTTGGTGACAGGTTTATGCAAGATGAGTTATATAAGCCGCGCAGAACCGGAGACAGCAGCAATGAGAGGCTTGTGAAATCTTGCACTGATCTGTGTCGGTGCCCTAATCACAGGCGACACCTGGGCTCTGCGGCTGGTTTGAGATGATAATATTAATGTGAGTAAGCATCAAGCAGAGGACGTGCGTTTCAAAGGGGGGATTACACTCCTCCTGGCAAAAAGGAAACAGCCCTAATCTTTGCTTTGCCACTTTGTGGAGGATCCTGGGGGCTGTGTAGGGAAAGCCCTGCAGAAGTGGCTTCAGGTGGCTTGTTGTTTGTGCAGCAGTGGCCTGGAAGTAGTCAGCACCGTACATGCACCCGTGTGTGCATGAACAAGGCTATACGCATACGTACCCAAGCAGGAACACATTTCCATACATCTGCACACGTGAGCCCATTTGTACATGCATGCACACATAAACAGACTTCTGTACCCACACACACACACACACACACACACACAAATATGCATCTCCATATACACATGCACATACACTGATGAACACAAGCATACATTTACACACCCTCATACACATGTGCACACAGGCTCATGATCACATCCATATACGTACATGTGACTATATATTCTCACAGGCATGCATGAACACATCTATTCCCATACACAGCCTCTGACTTACATAGATGTTGATACACACATGTATGAATACATCTATATGGATACACAGCCACCCAGAAAGGCCCCTCCACATCACTCAATCACATCTGTATGTACGCACCCATCCATGCACTTAGACACTCGTGAACATGAGCCCATAAACCCCCACCTCAAACTACCCCTATACATCGATTCACAGCTACAGCGCATGGTGGTGAAGGCCGAGTGATAGATGCAAGCACAAACACACCCCTACACTCTCAGGCACACATCCACATCCACATCCACATCCACACACACACACACACACAGAGCTGAAAGCTGCTCTAAATTCCAGTCAAGCACCAATGGGGGTAGAGGGGGAAATCTGTCCTCAGAATAATTAAAGCAAACAGCTGACTTTGAGGGTCCCATTGCCTGCTGCTCTTTTATCCCGGTCCCTGATTTCTTTCATTTCACCTCCCCTAACCCACCCTCATTCTACTTCTCAGGCAATGCCCAAGAAAACCACAGTCCCCAGCACACTGGCCTTGGAACAGTGATGCAAAGCTGGCTCCCTCTGGGGTCAGACAGGTCAGGGCCTGGTGGAGACTTGAGCTGCAAAGAAAGACTGTGGGATTGAAACTTCCTTTATAATTCAGGCAGCTCGCTCCTTTCTCTGGGAGCGGCTGCCAACCCAGAGTTTATTCGCGTGCAATCTGTTCTGAGCTGGGACGCTGGGGAAGGGGGAAGCCAGCAGATACAAACAAACAAGCGTAAGGGCTGGGATGCTGCAGATCAGGAGGCAGGTTTGCGTCGCCGGGAGGGGAGGGAGATAGCAGGGGCTGAGAGAGAGAAAAGAAAACACCACTTGCTCGGATAAAAAAAACAGCTCTTTGAGGTCACATTTTTCTTATTTATTCCTCCCCGCATGGCTCACAGCCAATGCTCAACCGCTGGCGCTTCTGGCCCAGGTGGATTCCATAGGAAAGTCACCCCCACCACCGTGACAATTCTGGCCTTGACATGCTGCCCCACTCGAAGAAAGGAGGAAAAATCAGAGGAGAACCAGTTATTATTAACACATACATTCCAGTAGTGTCGAGAGGCCTTGGTCAGGCCAGGATCTCCTTGTGCTAGGCGCGTGTCACTGGGTGACTGACCCTTTAAGGGGATGTATCAGCTGAGACTGATCAGCTAGGTATCACGTGATTCTAACAGCCAGCAAGTAGACCAGATAGGGAGAAAGATGCAGGGAATAGGAAGATGCGGGGGGCACTCCATGGGTAAATCTACACCGCAAGACCTACGGCATGGCCGGGGTTGGCCCGGGTCAGCTGACTCAGACTCGTGGGACTCAGGCTGTGGGGCTAAAAAATGGTAGGGTAGATGTTCGGGCTGGGGCTGGAGCTGGAGCCCCTGCCCAGGCCCTGTAACCCCGCAAGGAGGGAGGGTTTCAGAGCCCAGTCTCCAGCCCAAGCCTGAATATTTACACCACAATTAAATAGCCCCTTAGTCCGAGCCCCTCGAGCGCCAGCCGCGGGCACCTAATTGCAGCCTAGGCATACCCTTTGAGCCTTGGGGAAGTGTTACTGGGGGTCTCCGGGTCAAGTCAGAGGGAGAAGATTTGCATCCCTTCCTGGGCTGAGATGACAGTGCTGTGCAAACGTAGTAAATGACTGATCCTGCCCCCAAAAGCTCAGTCTATCTCCCCTTGTTCCAATCTATGCACTGTCCACTGCTCTTCAATTAACTGATTTCCCCTGGCTGGCACTTTGAGTCCCCATTCACACCTGTGAAGAGTGGCTGTGAAATGCTGCCATTCTGATCTGGCAGGGCTTGATGCACAGGTGCAAGTGAAAAGCAGGAGAGAAGCCGGTCCTTCCACTGCTTGGGCCAGCCGACAAAATGTGGGCATTGCTACAGTACTCCAAGGCACCCTGCACCAACATGACACTGAACAGCCCAGCAGGGCCCACAGGAGCACTTCCAAATGTGCCTTTGTTAGCAAGCACATGTGCTGTTGAGTTATAACATCCCCTGGAGAAACAGACACAGAGTGGTATCTGCCATGCACATCACACACCCCCGCCACTTCAGAGCAGTCTGCAGCCCGTAGGTTTCAGCCTTGCCCTCAGGAGGCATGAGATGCGGTCCCCGGGTGTTGGCATTTCTGTAAGCCATAGCAATGAAAGGCCCATGGAAGAAAAATCACATGGAGAGGTTCCCTGGCCACAAGTAGGGAGGGTCTGCTGTGCAGAGGCCAGAGAGAGCACTGCAGACAGAAGAGGTTAGAAGAGACTAAGGAAAGTGCTTCCCTGCAGGGTGGGCATGCGGGCGTGTTTGGGATCAATAACCCAGGAGGTAGAGAGTGCATTGACTATGAAATTTGCTGATGACAATAAGCTGGGGGAAGCATTGAGGGAGCAGCCAGCACAAAGGAGAAAGGGTCATAAAATTCAGGCAGAGCCAGCACAGGAGGTGGGTAAGAGGCAGTGGATAATGGGACTTTGGGGGACAGAAAATAGACGATGGCTGCAGTAATGCTCAGCAGGCTACAGCATGCTCCGAAGGGCTTGAGGGGAGAGCTGGGAGAAAGGCACTTAGTGGCTAGGACAGGCAATCAAATCCTTGGTAATGGATATGAAAATAGAGAGAAGGGACGCCAGCCCTTTATAAGAGGCCAGAGAATGCGACCCCGCTGGGGATGCTAGCCAGGGATCAGACGCACTACTGGTTTTCTGGGAAAGAGAAGTCACAGAGGGAGCTTATCATGGAAATGAGCATGTCCTTCTATAGCCCTTATATCCTGCAGGATCCCAAGGAGCTGTATGGATCAAGGGCCAATTCAAAGCTGGCCTAAACCCACTGAATCCTACTGGTTGTATCTCTATGGGGATCACAGCACAAATCCCGCAGTGAAAATAGCTGCCTCTGGGACCGGAGATGGCAACTGTTTAACTGCTGCCCCATATTCGGTTGAAAGTGCAGGAGCAAGGGGGGTTAAGGAAGCAGAAAGTGTTGCCCAGTAGCAAATTCAGAGGGGACTAAAGAGGAGAATTATTTGAGATGATGTCAATCGAACACGACAGAAGGGTTAGGTTCTTAAGCCACAGAAGGGCTGTGTGTCTGTATGGGGACGGGATGGTATTCAGATAGTAGTATACAGCCAGCTGTGGACACAGACTCTATTTTCAAAAAGAGACATCAGATCAGATCTGATTCTAAACAGAACTGAGACCCATCAAAAACCCAGTGCCATAACAGGCTCTAATCCTAAAGATTCAGAAAGGGACTGGATAGTTATGTGGTATCAGGGGTATCCAGTTATCATAACTAGTGACACTGAACATGTTGGAAGGGATATTAAACCTTGGGCTTCAAGGCCAAGCTGATCTCCGACTATTAGAGATCAGGAGAATTATGTGGGGGCAGATTGTGCCTCATCGACTATTGCAGGGTTCTTACACCTTCCTCTGATACATCTGGTGCTGGGTGCTGACAGAGACAAGATCCTGGGATAGGTGGTCACTGGGTCTCACCCAGTCTGGCAAGTCCTATGTTGCTAACTGCCCTCCCTTGTTGGCGATCAGAGACCCAGGACTGAATGGAGACCGACTGCCTTTCTCGCCCCTATAGGTGTTCTCTCTAGGTCAGGGTGGGAGCAGCGTGTGTGGGGGAAGCTTGCCCTGGTGCTGCCTGGATAGAGGTCTGCAATCTGCAGGGCTGTCAATACAGCCCTGCTCTCAGGCATAAACTTCACACACACCAGCAGCAGCCTTTGTCAACAGCACAGTCTCCCCCAGGGGTAACCAGGAACCGGAGACAGGTGTGCAGCCCTTGAGCGGGTTCGGTGCCTCCCCCACGCTGCTAGAATCACAGCCAGCCCGCTGATTAGGGGCATCATGCACTCGAAAGCCTCCTAATCTCCTGCACTGCATTCAAGCTCATTCTCCCCATCTGCGACGCACGCTCAGGTTTATGCTAATCCCGCCCGCCAGCCGCTCTGTCGGTGTGTACAGAGGGATTGTGTGTCAGATGCACCGAGGATCATTCAAGCGACGGCAAGGAGAGCAGCCACCAGGTGTGAGCAACAGGCTTAGTGCCACCCGGCTCCGCTGATCCCCTGCGGAGGAGAAGGAGCACGCAGGAAACCCACCTCTGCTCTCACGGCACATGGCGAGATCTACAAACGTGGGTGGAGACGGAGGCTAGCACGAACACCTCAGGGCCCAAACTCGCAGCAGCTGTGATGTTTCTGGAGAAAAACAAATGCAGCCAGAATCCCCCACCCCTCCAATGAGGCCACCCCCTGCCCAGGGCTGAGGGACTCAGCAAAAGATGGGCCGTGTTTCTGATGTCTCACAGGGTCCCTCTAGGGAAGCATCATTCTCGATTACCCAGAATCCCCTGGGCCTTGCCCAGCCCCAGCATTGCATTCTCTGTTACCCAGAAGTCCTGAAGGTCCTACCCAGCCCAGAGCCACGTTCTCAGTTTGTACAGCACCTAGTACGGTAGGGTCCTGGTCAGTGACTAGAGCTCCTGGGTGCTATGGTAATACAAATAATAATAATAATAATAAATAACAGCACCCAGAATCCAACTGGGCCCTTTTGGCACCAGCACCATACTCTGTTACCCAGAATCCCCTCGGCCCTCGCCCAGCTCCAGCCCCGTATCCTCTGTTACACACAAGAACTATTTGATGTCTCCTAGGCCCCGCTATATACAGAGGGAGGAGATGGGATGCTGAAAGCAGAGAGAGCAAGAACTGCATTTAGATCATCCCTCGTCTGCCCTGCAGGCTGCTGTATCTGCCATGGTCCCCTGGGCACTTGGGATCTCACCCCACAGTTCGGCCTCAGGAACCGCTGTGTAAATCCAGAAAGCAGCTTAAGAATGACAGTGCCAGGGCTCCAGATTCATCTCCCTGGGGTCAAGGGCAGGGGGAGGGAGACTGAGCAAAAGTCACTTGAACGATAATTGCACTTAGTGTTGGCAGAGGAGAGTTTGAAGTGGTCCCTGAATCTCGCCAGCAATCACTTAGCAAAAGCAACCCAGTTGGACATGATCCGGCAGGGCACAAGACAATGGTGTGTATGTGAGGGGCGGAAACATCATGTGGGGGAAGGGGAGGGAACTGCAGACCACGAGCCAGAGCCACTGCTGGTGTAAATTAGCCTTGCTCCACTGAAATCTCTGGGCCCTATCTGAGAGGAAAGGTGGGAGAGAGTCACACAGGGCCTCAGGAAGGAGAGTTTCCATTTCCTATGTCAGGAACAGAAGAACCAAGGGAGGGATGTAGAGGGGACAGGGATGTGGTTTGAGCTATAGGCAGTTGCATTTTGAATGGACAGGAGGGAAGCGGGATGGAAGGTGTCAGGGCAGCAAGAACAGACGGTCCCCAGGGATGCTCCAGCTACAATGTTGCACACGGCACAGGCAGAAGGGGCCCCTGAGGGCTAAAAGCGGTCAGAAGCCATTGATAGGTTAGTACTTAGCCATGCTTAGATGCAACCCTAGAGCCCAAAAGGTCAAGCCAGCCCTGCTCCACTCCATAAATCCAGCAGAGTGCTTGCTAAGAGGACAGTTTTGCTTCACCTCCATTATTACTTCCTTACGCATAAATACACTGTATTGATAAAGCCATGAATCAAACTTCCCAACTGGGTCAGCAGGAAAAAGGAACTGCTGTCAGCTCTCATTCTGAGCAGGGGCCCAGGCATTAGCGCTCCGGCATGGGCTCTTAAAGGGACAGGCTGATGCCGCCCCACTCTGATTACAAGGGACTTTTTGTCCCTCTCTCAGCCCATTCTCCCTCCCCCTCTTGCCTCAGGAGCCAATCCCCTTTCCATATCCCCAATTCCATCCCCCTCCTTCTCCTTTTCCCTTCACCCCTTATTCCCTCTCTCCCTTTTCTCCATCTCAGTCCTCTCACCCCACTCCATCTCCCCCTCCCCCTCCCACCCCATTACCGTCTCCCCCACATGTCCCTTCTTGCCTCATTTCCCCTCCTCGCCCCCCTTTCACCCATTGTCAGAGCAGTTCTCAGTGTCCGTCACCTTCCCCAGTGCAGAGACCTTCCCCTACCATCTCAGGCCTTCATCATTCAGGGGCTCATTCAAACGCGCTATCCTCTCCGGTCAGATTCCTCTGGGAGACAGCACATGGGTTAAAAAGGTCACTAGGGCTGCCACAGACTCAGCCTCCCCTCCCACCCACAGCTCACTGTCCATCACCTCCCGGATTAGCTTGGCACACTGACATTCTCCCTCTTTCAGGGCACTGCCCAGTGAACTAAAGGTAAAAAAGTCACCGCACTGACACAGCGGGGGGAAACTCCAATGCGCCAGGGGGCGAGTTCAGGGAGTAGGGGGGAAATGTTGGTGACACGAGTGATTACCCCATTAAAGCTGGGAAAGGGGAGGGATTCTCACCCAGTGGAGCCAGGCCCTGATTGGAATCTCCACGTTTTGCACATTCCCCTGCAGCCCTCAGGCTGCTCTGCAGGGAAAGATTTCACGCCTACGTTGAATTTTCTGATTCCCTGCTCTCTCCATCCCTCCCAATGCTCCCTGCCCAAGATGGTATCATCCTGCTTGGAAAGCCGTGTCTGGCGCATGTCCCCTCCCTGACCTCTTGGATTCAATGGGTTTTATTAGCAGAAAAAGCAAATTATTGCCTGGTGAAACCAAGGGAATTTGAAACCTTCTTCAGCCACAGCACTGAGGCAATGGATAAGCTCCCCCAGCACCACTCCCATGGCACACCAGAGCAGAGCACGGTGGGGATTGTAGGACTGAAATAGCAGGGGTGGAGATTCAAAAGCTGTGCCAGAGGATCCCAGCACTGAGTACATCAGTTTGAAATTCAGGTGAATTGGTAGAGCTGGGGGTCCCAGGACTGAAGTAGCAGGGACGGGGGGAATTGAGGGGGTGAGAACAGAGTTGTGGAAAGGGGAGCCCAGGACTGGAATAGCAGGGAGGGCTGCAGGCTGAGACGGAAGGACTTTTGCAGAGCTGTTTGAGTGGAGTCTCAGGGGACCCGCAGGGTGAGACTGAGAGGCACTGCTAGAGCGCGTTGGGGGACCCAGGAGTGAAGTAGCGAGAGTGTTGCAGGTGAGGCTTCAGAGGCGTTGGCAAAGGTAGGGTACAAGCACTGAAGTAGCAGGCAGAGCGCTAGACCAGGATTGAAATGCATTAGTAGTACCAGGGGTCGGGGAAGCTTAAACAGTGCTTGCATAACGTACTAAATTCACTGACGAATGTGTAGAGAAAGGAATATATTGATTGTTCCCTGTCTGCTGGGAAAGAAACAGGCATTTGGCCACCCCCCATAAGGCCAGGTAGAAACATATGAGCTAGCCCTTCCACTGCAGAGGCTGACCAGCACCATGTCACCAGGTGACCAGCTCTGTCCATCGGTTAGTCCACATGAACTCTCACTCACCTAATGTGATTCCAGCTTGACTGGGTTGTGAGAACTGGTCGCTGGAGGGACATCTACACTGCATTAAAAGGCCAGCAGCACGGGCGCAGCTGGCCTGGGTCAGCTGACTCAGGCTCACAAGGCTCCTGCTGCAGGGCTGTAAAACCGCAGCATAAATATTTGGGCTGGGTCTCAGAGCCTGGACTCCAGCCTGAGCCCGCACATCTACACGGCAGTTCTATAGCCCTTCAACCCAGCCCTGGGAGCCCAAGTCAGCTGACCCAAGCTCTGAGACTCAGTGCCACAGGTTTTTTATTGCAGTGTAGACATACCCTAGGGAGTCAGGAGACCTGGCTTCTAACCCATGACTCTGCCACTGATGCACTGCATAACCTTGGGCAACCCCCTTCCCAGACTGCAGTTTCCCCATTTGTGCAAGGATTTGATACCGCCCCACTTTGTTAAAAGGTTTTTGGGATACTTGGTTGATAGTGGAATGTGCCAAGTGATACTAGCACTGGACTCCCCACCACTCCTGCTTCCCAGGGGATGTTGTTGAGTCCTGGGCTCCCGTCACTCTGCGTTCCACTGCTGTTTGGATGCCCCTTGGCTCCCTCCAGCTGCTGTTGATTAGGAATCAGGATGTGTTCACACTTTCCGCCAGCTGCTACCTCTACAGTATGGTGCATTACTCGCTCTGATTGATTATTCTTTGGCCTTTTTTTCCTCCCCCTTTTTTTGCCTCCATGATGGAGTGGCCAATTTCCCCCAGAACTCCACGCTGCACTCTCTGGCTCCTGTTCTCCTTGGCGGGTCATGACCATTAATACTGAGGGATTCACAGGCTGGAAACGATAGCGAGGGAGAGAGATGAGCAGCTAATGATGAGTGCAAATTCAAAACACAAACCAAGCGGCGCTTCTACCCTCCCCCGCTTGACAATGACACGCTGTGTGTATGTCCAAAACCAGACAGCATGCAGACAGAGCAGAGCAGTGCTGGATTTATCTATTCCTGGAGCACTGTGGCTGCTGGGGCTGAGGGAAGTTATGAATTGTACTATGGAGACAAGTTTCATTATAATTATTTGGATTACAGTAGCGCCCGGGGAACTCATCCAAGATCAGGGCCCCATTCTTCTAGGCACTGCACAGATATAGAGCAAAAGATGGTCCCTGCCCCAAAGAGCTTCTAAAGAGACAAAGGAAGGGAAATTGAGGCACAGAGCAGGACAGTGACTTGCCAAACTAATGAAAGATTGTTTGGAATGCTGTAACGATATCTATCTATATATATGGATCAGTAATTGGATTGCCCATCAAACGAGACTGGAGCCTTGGAACTGTAACTGAAGAAGCATGCTAACTTCAAAAGCAGGGGTCATTGTGTTCAACGATGGAAAATCCACAGACCCAGTCTGCGTTTAGTCAACAGAGGAAAAACCCGTGCTGTGATGGAGACACAGGTTGGTTTCTGGGGAAGACAAGAAGCTACAAGAGTGGATCCAGGAAGCGATCCTGTATCTCTGAACTGTTTTGGATTCTAACAGGGTGGAATACTGAATAAATGGACAGAGATCCCCAGAATTACACTAGGTAACCTTGAGGAACTTTTGGAAATAAAGCAGATTACTACACCTCTCAACACTTTGCATTTACAAACTTGGACTTATTTGGAAATGTATTTTATCTGCTTTAACCTCTCAATAACTCTCATTTCTTTTTCTTAGCTAATAAACCTTTAGTTAGTTTACTAGAGAAATTGGCTTCAGCGTTCTCTTTGGTGAGGTCCAGAGTATCAATCTGACCTGGGGTAAGTGACCAATCCTTTGGGACTAGAAGTAACCCAATGCGAGATGATTTTTTTGGCTTAATAACCTTTCATCACAAAATCCAGTTTGTCTGGGTGGCAAGATTGGCTCGAGAGCCTAAGGGGACTGTTTGTAAAACTAACATAATGATCCAGGGGTGCACATGTGTTACTGGCATGGTGAGATCTAATTATAGAACATACCACCAGTTTCGGGTGCCTGCCCTGTTTTCTGACAGTCTGCCCTGAGATTGGCACTCTCAATTGTGAGCTATTCTAGACAATGCAACACACCCGAATTAGAAAAAACTCTTTTGCTGCTCTTCCTAAAATCTATTTACGTGCTTATCTGGCCCGCAACACTGTATTATCTGAGCACCTCACACTCTGTGAGGTATTTATCTCCCCCACACCCAGTGACGCCAGGCAGGGGTATTCTCCCCATTTTACATATGGAGAACTGAGGCCCAGATCCACAAAAGCACAGAGGCTCCTAACTTCCGTTGACTTACCTCAATAACTCACCCAGGGTTGCGGAGCAGAGAATCGAACCAGGTTAGCTGTGTCCCAGGCAAGCACCAAACCACTGGGCCATCCTTCCTCATCTTGGCAGCTGAGCCCCTAAGATCACCACAAGGGACCCCAGGGACCTGGGAGAACACACACCTCTGCCCATAGCAGTTGCCTTTACACACCACCTCACTTCAGAAGCAAGGCCCAAACCTGCCCCATAACTGGCTCCCTGACCTGCCATCTCCTACCAGCTTAGTCCATGGGTCTCCTCCCTTCTCCTGACCCTAGGAAATTGAGTGATGGTGGAAGATGCAGAAAGTGCCATCTATACAGGACCGCAGTGAACAAATGGTTAAAGAATCCCTCCCAAGGACAATGTAGCCCTGGGTAAGGACTGTTATGAAGCCAGGCTGTGGACAGCCCCCTTATTGCTCTACCCCAAACCCACACGGCTCTCCCGGCTCTGAGCCATCCCCTCGATCATCTCTGAGGTTCACCTTTGTGAGGAGAGGAAGCGCGGAATTTATGGCAGGAGAGCCAGCTGCTGGGGGAAAGGGCTCCCCCACTGCAATCTTTTAAACAGCGGTAACTGCTTCTGCTATCTTTTAATGCACCACTATTTCTTCGAGATTACGCTCAGTCGCTGCTCACCCCATTATCACTCAAATGTATATTTTATGGGACTGCAACAAAGACAGGTCATTCCCATTACGGTGCGGTGGCAGCATGGGCCCTGCCCACAGCCCCTGGAATCCAGAGTCTGTCAAGGAGGTGTGAAGTCATGGGAGAGGAAGCAAGGGGACCAGCCAACAGAACAGCCTTTCAGCAAAAATCCGCGAAAGGAAATCATGAGTTCTAGGGGGAGCCAAGCAATTCTGGGTCATTGCTGACCCAAAGCCTTCTGCTTCCCCCCACCCCCAACATCTGTCTAGGTTCTTCTGTGGCACCACCACCATGGTCTGCCTCCAACTTCTCCTTTTCCTCTCACATTCATTCCTCTTCTCTCTTTTTCCGGTCTTGTTCTTTCATCGTCACCTCTCTGCCTCTCCCTCATCTCCAGTGCCCCGTTCTCCCTCATCTCCAGTGCCCCGTTCTCCCTCATCTCATTCTGCCCTTGCAGTCGGAAGTTCTGCCTTTCCTTCTCTCACTCCTTCCTTCCCACCCCTCCTCTCTCTTTCTCTCTCATTCATGCTCCGTCTCTTCTCTTTCAGTTCCCCACTCTCTCTGACCCTTCTTCCCTCACTCGTTCATCTCCTCTCCCTCTCTCTGCCATTGGCCCTCTCGAGCACTTTCATAACTCCACCCAGGCACCACCGGAGGGGACAGCAGGAGGCCCTATGCATGCTGCCAGTGCCATCTTGTCTCTCTTCCCTTGTGACATGGGCTATGGTCCTTACAGCCAGCCACCTGCGCAGCTCCTTTCGCTAGTGACGCAGTGGGGCCCGGTGCAAGCTTTCTCCGCTGACATGTCCCACCCCACTTCCCACCACAGGCTGGAAGCAGACATGCTCTTGGTTGTTTCCATCCTTGCGGATGCTTGTCCCCCTCTTTGAAAGACAGAAGCAGACAGAGAAAAGCAGGGGGTGCTATGGGTCAAAACTAAGATGGGGGGCAGCCAGGACAGGACTGCGGGGAGTTAGGACAGGGGCGTGTTTGGCAGAGTCATGCATCTGAGGGGCCGCAACTGGAATAACAAGGGGCGTGATATGGCAGGGTGGAGGTGCATGTGGGAACCCAGGGCTGGAGGAGAAGGGGTGGAGCTACAGAGGGGGCATTTGCAGAGTTGCTTCCAAGGGGCCAGGACTGGAATAACAGGCTGGAACTGAGGGGCATGAGGAGAAGGGGTGTGGGAAGACCAGGACTGGGATAGCAGGGGATGCCCCGGAGCAGGATTGTGGGGCACAAGCAGAGAAGTCAAGGGGAAGTTTGTACAGCACCAGCCTGGCTCTAGCCCACACTATCCATCCTTATATTCAGCTGGAAAGATGGGAGGGGCCCTGACAAGACAAAAATCACATCTGCCACTTACCCCAGTGACTTGGGCACGTTGATTCACCTGGCCCCTGCCCAGCTGGAGGGGAAGGAAAGAGGTGGCTGGAAGGGCAGAATGGGTTATGATCATGGCCTGTGTCCCCTCCTGTGGATCATGGCAGAAGGGTCTGCTGGGGAAGAGGCCTGTGACAGGGGATTCCATTATCTCTGGAGACAGCTCCCGGTCCCTCTCTCCAGCCAGCATGATGGAGCTACAAGAAAACACACCAGGGAAACAAAAGATAAAAAGCAGCCACAGCAGGAAGGGCTAAATAAAGACACGTGGCTCTGCAGATTTACCAGGCTGCTAGGGGAGCAATCGGCAGTCAGAATTGCCTGGCTCAACGATGACAAAGGGAGAGGACTGCAGACAGGTACTGGCTGGGCGCTCATCTGCCTGTCACACAGGGAAGGAGTTGAGTCTATTAGTGCCGGGGTGTTTTGCACTGTGTCTCTGGCCACGTCAGCATGTGTGCGATGGCGGGGAGGGGAAGGAGAGCGTTGGGCGAGTTTATTCCCCACCGAGCATCAATCGAGCGCTTGTCTGAGGCATCTCCCAGCGCCAAAACAAGACAAGTGCCTTTGATCTGAAATCAATGGAGGGTGGCATGTCTGAGGTGACGGATCATCACTCAGGGACTCGCCTCGTCATGGGTCACAGGAGAGAAGCATCCTTCTCTCCCCTGCCCTGACAGTCGACACTGGCAAATGGCTTCCCAGCCCCATCCCGGGGGAAAGCGACAGGGTTACAGGATCTGGTGCTTATCCGAGAGGGGCAGAGGTGGCTTTGAAAAGGGAATGCAGTGCCAGTGAGAAGTGCCCTGCAGAGGGAAGCCTTTGTTCAGTGAAGGGCAGCAGCAGGGCCTGTTCTCCCCTCCCTGCTCCACCAACATGCCTCACTCACCCTGGGGACCCCTGAGACCTGGGTTTCTGGTCCCTGCTCCGCCACAGCCTCCCGGCAGGACCTTTGTCAGCCCTGTACCTTACTTCTCATCCGGGGATAACAACGCTTCCCAGGGGGTGGCAGGCGTGATTGTGAGGGGCTCAGATACATGGGCTGAGAGGGGAGTTAGTTCAGTGCCCACGGCCCAGCCAGTCCGCAGTCTCTCTGCTGATGCTGCTGGCAACATAGGCCAGTTAGTGCCAATTATGCTGGGGGGTTTTGTGGCACGGGCTCTTGTCTGTGGGGAGCTAGACGGAGGCCTGCTTAACAGAATTAAAAACAAAGGACTGGGCAGTTATATGGATAACAAGAACAGTCAGGGTTACAGCAGTAAGGGTTTAAGAAACCTGCGAGACAGAACCTTCAGGGAGGCAGCTGGCCGATATTGGTGGAGCTGTGCTGAATTACTCCAGCTGAAGACCTGACTCTCAGTCTTGTGGATGGGATATAACCTTCATGCTTCAGGATAGGTGCCAGCCACTAAGGGGAGCTAGGAAGAAACTTCCCCAATGGGCAGGTTATCCTACCACTGCTTCTGCACCTTCTTCTGAAGCAGCTGGCACTGGCCCTGCTGGAGACATGACTAGAGGGACATCTACTCGGACCCAGTGTGGCAATCCCCTTGCCCAGCATTAGTGTCCATCAGACCAGGCCCCATTGTGCTGGGTGGCCTACAGACAACCAACAAGGACATGGCTGAATAGCTTGCAATCTGCACACACAAGGCAGGCAGCAATCGGCAGACAAGGTTCCATCGGTCCACCCCACACAGGCCAAGCAGTTACCGGATGGTGGCTGGATCCCCTTGCAGGTTGCTCTCCTACCAGCGCAGGTCACAGCTGACATGGCTGCATCCTCGTACAGATCCCCACCTTCCACAGATCTCAGCCACCCACCAAGCAGGACTACAGGTGCTTTACCGCTCCGGCCAGCAGCCAAGACCTTGCACAGCCCTGATAGCGACCACTCCTGCCCAGTACCAACCTGGGTTGGATTCATGCGAGCAACCTAGAAGCTAGGGGTCCTATGTTTCAATTGCACTCCCTGACACCCCCCCCCCGAAGCTATCCCCGCCCCCATGCTTTGAGCATTTGTCAAGGAGAAGCCCCATCTCTTCAGACCTCGCTCACCCACTTGAAGCAAAAATGACATTTTTTGCACAGAAAATAGAGACAGTCATGGTCACAGATTTTAATTAAAAATTAACCGTTGCCAGCGACTCCTGGACAAAATTAAGTCACCAGGTATCAGCTCTGCTGACAGGGACTGTAATTAAGAGCTGGATATTCCTCCTCCTGCAGCCCCCACCTGGACCCTGGCAGAAAGCAAAAGTTCTCCGTGGAATGTTAATGCCCCCACCAGAGCAGCTGGGACCCACAGCCTGAGGGAATCAAATACCGGGCACAGGTTCATGTGCTAAACCCAAGTAGTTACCTGTGGAAGTTTACAAGATCCCAGCATCTCTCTGGGACACACACTGGGCAGCTGTTGCAGGAATACAGTACCTGGAGGATCTTTATGCTGGTAGAGTATCTTCACCTACTTCAGTCTTGCATTCGTGGTCATTTCAACTCAAGGACATCACTAAGGGGGTTTGAATAGCTCAGATGAACACTCTCCCCCTATTCAGGCACCTTGAGGGCTTATCAAACCAAGGGCATTCAAACCCATGTCCCAGAGAAGGCAAGGGACTTGCCCAACAGCACAGCTGGAGATATCACTTATCACAGAATATCAGGGTTGGAAGGGACCTCAGGAGGTCATCTAGTCCCACCCCCTGCTCAAAGCAGGACCAATCCCCAACTAAATCATCCCAGCCAGGGCTTTGTCAAGCCTGACCTTAAAAAACCTCAAAGGAAGGAGATTCCACCACCTCCCTAGGTAACCCATTCCAGTGTTTCACCACCCTCCTAGTGAAAAAGTTTTTCCTAATATCCAACCTAAACCTCCACACTGCAACTTGAGACCATTACTCCTCGTTCTGTCATCTGCCACCACGGAGAACAGTCTAGAGCCATCCTCTTTGGAACCCCCTTTCAGGTAGCTGAAGACAGCTATCAAATCCCCCCCCCCCTTCATTCTTCTCTTATCAGACTAAATAATCCCAGTTCCCTCAGCCTCTTCTCATAAGTGATGTGCCCCAGCCCCCTGAATCATTTTTGTTGCCCTCCGCTGGACTCTCTTCAATTTTCCACATCCTTCAAGGAGACTTAGGTCTCCTGACTCCTAATCCAATGCCTGAGCTCCTGGACCACACGGCAACCCACCTGCACTGTCTCACCCATGGCCAGAGCTGTGTTGGAGGGGCTCAGGAAATGGGGAGCCGAGGGCTAGAATGGCGGGGGCAGCAGATCAGGAGTTAGCACAGATGGCTTGTGGGGAGGGGTTGTCCAGGACTGGAATAGCAGTCAAGGGCATGTTTGAAGACACCAGCAGCTTGAGAGGATTGTTTGAACCACACCTCCCATAGTAGAGTAGCCCTACTGGAGCTGGGATCGCAATTATGCCAGCCATCCCACCAACCGCCTAATCCCAATTCCTAGGGATTCATTAATTCAGCTGGGCCTGGAGGCCAGCTCTTCCCACTTGGCATGGTTTGGGGCAGCAGTGGATCATTGCTGCTGGACAGAGGCCAGCCCATTTCCCCAGTCCTGTCCTATCACCCACAGTACCACGAGTCAGCCTGGAAAGGTGTGAGCTTTGCTTCTTGTGGGAAGTTCCCCTCAGCCTGGAAATGTCGGCATGCACAATCCCATGACTTACTGCCAGAGCCTGCCTCTCCGTATCTTCACCCTCATGCACATGGGGCCCTGACACAGGGCTCAGTTAGCAACTGTTCCCTTCATTACACCAGCTAGAATGTCAAAGACCAACCAAGCCGCCTAAAGGGCAGCGCCTGCTGCTGCAACCCTGGCTTTTTGCTTCTCTGAAACCCCAGCACAACTGAGAGCTTGGACAACGGGAATCGCGGGTGAAATGAAGCCGAGGCTAAAAAGAGTTTGATGCATCTGCGCCGGGCCACTATCCCCGGGGAAAAGGTTAAATAGAGAGAGAAGGGGCAGATGGCATCCATGAGTGTTTAGCAGGGCCAGTGAGGGAGGGAGCAATGGCAAGTCTGTGAGAGACTCCCGAGCCTCGGCAGCGGCCACCTCATAGAAAAGCCTTACAGAATTTAATAGAGACCCAGTCCCTCTCTAGAGGTCTTTGGATCATCTTAGACACCTGAATAAAGAATCCTACCACTGCTCTAGATTTCTGTAGGCTGCTCCAACAGAACCCCTATGGACAGGATCTCATTTTCGTCTGAGTTCTCCAGGATTTGCGAGTTATTTCTGTAGCTTTTGACAGAGGAGCTGCGTCTTCCCACATGATTGTGCAATGCCTAGCAGAACGGGGCCCCAGCTGCCACCACAACACAGCCTAATAAATCTAGAACCCTATCACGTTTACGTAGGACTCTGTTGGTTCCCATCTTACTACACTCCCTGAGACTTTCCCATAAGGGTCTAGCCTTGATGTACAAATAGCTCTTACACCTATGCTGGGAAGCCTCATCATGAAACCACAATGCCAGTGTCAGCTGAAACCCCTTATTAAGTAGCATGCCCCCACTACAGTAATTACTCCTATTTATAGCCAAGTATTTGCAGCTCACCCTCAATAAAACTACAGTCTACTCCACCTCCCTGTTCCAGTCACTGAACGGAGAACAGCTGCTCGTTATACCCCCACAAAGATTCACTGGCCCTGATTTGAGCCACGTGGTTTAAACAGGCTCAAGAATTTCCTCTCCCCCTCCCCAAACTTTCCCCGACTTCATCGTAGGCTAAAACATGAGGCATTCTTGTGATGATGCTGCCAGGCCATGCAGCGTTGTGATCACAACCACTCCACATGCGAGGGGTTCGAAAGCAGGGCTTGGGGCCGGCCTGTGAAAGAGGCTGCCTTGTCTTGGGATTAAAGAACGAGAGAGCCTGGGTTCAGTTCTCAGCTCTGCCACTGACTCCCTGGGTGACCTTGGGCAAGTCACTTTGAGTGGGGATTTCAGAAAAGCTCAGGTGAAGCATAACTCCACTCCCAGGGGAAGCCTCGAAAATTCCACCCTTAATCTCTGAGCTCCCATCTCTAAAACGGGGATAATGCGGCCTCCTCTATCTAGGCTGTAAATGTGAGTGCCGGGGACCATCCCTTGTCACGTGTTCGTACAGCACCCAGGGGGGATGTCTGTGCCCAGATCAGAATTCCCCCAAAGCAGCCCATCCCTGCAAGCGTGAGAGTCAGCAACCGACATTACAAACAGTAGCAGTCTGGTATCTGCAATGGCTCAGTGCATCAAGAAGGATGCCCTGTGGGTAGCTGGACCCATCACCCAAAGACATGGATACAGTTTTCAGCCTACACACCAGCCATTTGGGAAGCAATGGCAGCATTTCAAAGAGGAAACAGCTTCCAACCATATTAACACCCATCCACGTCATTTGAATTGTTAAGGAAACAGAGAGGCACTTTGGGCTCCTGGCTTTTCCGTAACTGTGCATGCCAAAGTGCTTGCAAATGGCTCTGGCCCACACAACCCCCCTGGCCGCAGCCAGAGCAAGGAGGAAAATCCCTTGCATTCTCTTTGCACAATCAGCCCAGTCCTGAAATAAAAGGGAACAAAGACGGAATGATCCTGCTCCTGCTCAAACACAACTTCACTGGGGAGTAACAATGCCCTGGAGTCACTGGGAGCCTTGCCTGAGCGGCTCAAGCTTTTACCCTTAGGCTATAAAATTCTTGGGTCAAGAAGATCTTCCCTTCTTATTTGTCTGTGAATTATGGTGCACCGCAACGGCGCCCTGCACATAATCCTGTAGCTTCGGTTAGTGTCATGTCCTTCATAGGAAGGGTGTCTTCAAAATACTGACAGACTTAATGTGTGGAAAGATTGAAAAAGGCAAAGGAATTGCCGAGAGAGAGAGAGAGATTCATAGCTATCAGCACCGCCACCTCACTGACCTCCTCCAATTCCCTCCCTAAAACTCCTTTGCTGGGATGCCTGCAAGAACCCTGACAATGGTTACGCAGCTGGTGTGCTGGGACCATTGCCCATTATGCTGACCTGTACTGTCTCATTCTATCTAAGGTAACTATCTGGCCTTCCTCACGGTAGTATCTGAGCCCCTCACCGGCTTTAAAGCGTGTATCCTCACAACACCCCTGTGCGGTAGGGCTGTGCTACTGTCCCCTTTCAACAGGCACAGACAGACGAAATGACTTTCCCAAGCTCACACCAGAGGCCTCTAGTAAAGCCCAGCATTGAACCCAGGTTGCCCGAGTCCCATACAGCATCTGAACACTGGACCGCCCTTCCTTTGCATCATTTCCTTCCTGCTCCCCCATCTGTCTGTAGCCTTCTGTTGCCTCTTGGTCTTTGATCGCCCGCTCTGTAGGGACCATCCGTTGTTCTCTTTGTACAGCTCTTAGCACAATGGGGGCCTGGTCCATGCTGCAGGCTCCAAGGCCCTACTGCAATACAAACAAACAACAACAACTGCAGATGCCAGAACTTAGATCTGGATTTCAAAACCACCACCCCACCCCGCCCCCCAGGAGACAGGGATGTTTGGATCAGGCTCATCTCTCATTCTCAGATGAGATTTGGAAAAAGTTTGAGGTGGAAGAGTGGGTTGGTTCAGTCAGCTGGAACTGTAGAGAAGGCTCTTGCACCAGCCATGGGAAGATCACATATGTGTAGGTGGCATGTGCAAAGGCAGCAAGTGGATGGAACAAAGGGACAGCAGCCACCCCAGGAATAGCATTCATTGGAAGGGCAGGGACTATTCGTCTAGCTCTTTTGCACAAGCTCACGGAAGGCATAAACAAGATGCTCACAGATTGTGCAATCATGGGCTAATCAGGAGAGCCCCCACTCTACTAATCAGTCTCTGTGATTGCCCTTTCGCCTTGCCAGGAAGCGTGATGGGGAGAGACAGCTGCTGCTGCCACTCTACCTCCCTGCAGTTCTCACGCAGCCACCTGTGTGCAGCGGCAGTCAGATGCTGGTTTCTCCGCGGGATTTGAACCCAGGGCCGGGAAGAAGGAATCAAGCTGTTTAAGCAATTGCTGGTTCAAGGTCAGAGAGGTGATGCTGATTGTGAAAGCCCGCAAACTTCCCTCCACCCCAGACAGGCTCGAATCTCATTCCACCGCTCAGCTCGGGAACTGTGTAGCTGGCACATTGCTGGGGATATTTATAGCTGGACGGGACACAGCAGTAGAATGTGTGCCTTGGGAGGCAGCCCTACATTGGCCCCAGAGAGAGGGACTGGATGTTCTTCTGGGTCCTTTCTATCTCATACGCCTCCAATTCTTAGAGGCACCCACGCACCCACATTCCAACGCAGAGATCCACCCTAGCACAGACAGCCACAAAAAACAGAACGTCCTCCTACACAGCGGTCATCTGCTCCCTAAATTATGGGACAACTCAGGCCATGTGTGTGTCACAACATGGCTGAGCCATCAAGAACCAGGCAGAGACCAGACTCGCGTTGCCAGTCGCCCTACCAGGACTGGAAGAACCCAGAGGTGAGCAAATGTCCGGAGCAGTCACCCTTTGCTATCCCAGTCCCATCCCCTCCCGGCTGCAGCTTGGATGCCTCCACTGATGGGAGTCAATGCACTTTACCTGATTTCAGCGACTCTGGCCTGCCTATCTCCCCAATCACTTGTTGATGCATGAGAAGAACATTAGTGCAAGTGCTTTTCTTTTTTAATATAAATATGTGATCATTGCCTATTATGCCAAGCGAGCTGAAAACCCTGCACAATAATTACAACTAATTGCTCCTCCTCTCTGGAAAGTGTCTCTCTCCCGTCTGATGGCTGGAGACAGTTTCTCTGATGATACCCAATTGCCAATCTATTCAGACTGACGTTTTGACAGTGCCCGCAACATCAAAAATAGACAAGATAAAGACCAGAGACCTGCTCTCCCCTCCCCTCCCACTGAGATACATACTCCACATCTGATACTGCAGCGGCCATAGCCACTTCGGAGACATTCAAGAGGTTGCCGTTGGTGTTCCTGTACCTGCTGGTGCCGAGAGTCCCTGCCTCATGCACACAGGCCACACCTCAGGATGGGGTCATCAGAGGTGAAGCCTTAGGGCAGGGACTCTCTCATTGTGCACAGTAGGGCCCCAGTGTCAGCAGGGGGGTCTAGATTCTACCACTGCTTCTTTTCCCCTGTTCCATCCACACAGGGTGGAGACTGAGCGGCCAATAGCAAGACACAAGACTCCCCTGAGACCCCACACACACTCCAGTCTGAGCTACAGGAGAGACTGGCAATAAGCTGAAGGCACGTGCTGGGCAGCGTTGTCCAGAAGGCAGCATCACCTAATCGTCTGAGAACAATGCAGGGCATCAGGGACTCCCGAGTTCTAGTCCTGCTGCTTAACACTGATGCCAAGTGGCTTTGCCTCAGTTTCCCTATGTAGAGTATGGAAATGATCTTTACCTACCTCACAGGGAGAATTAAATGGCTGAAATGCTAAGTGGCTACTGAAATGGGACTGGGATTCTGAAGGCCTGGTTTTTATTCCAGGCTCTGCCATATAACCTTGGGCAAGTCAATGCTCTGTGCCTCAGTTTCCCCATCTGTAAAAGATAGGGAGTGTTGACCACCAACCTCACTGTGGGAGAAGAGGAGTTGTGTGGCGAGACTGGAGTAATTAGTGTTTGTAAAACTCTGAGAACCCCAGTTAAAGGCACCACCGAAGTAGTAATGATTTAGGCAATAGCCATCATTTCCAAGAGCAGCTCCCACGCGGGTAGGTGAAGAGAAGCACATGCTTCTGAGACCAAGGGGAGGTGCTCCTGTTAGCCCCCCAACAAGAAGCAAACCCCTTTATGAGAGCATCTCCTCACAGAGGCACTTTGGGATACTCATGAAGCATCAGTTCTCGAACCTCCCCCAGCCCCAGTCGCTCCCTTGCTAAAAGCTAATAGGAAAAGGGAGATTAAAGATTTCTCATCATTTTTCCTGGAAGAAAAAACCCAAACACTTCAGAGAATGGCAGCATTTCCTGACCGTACCTAAAGCATTCTCCTGAGCCAGCTGGCTGGTAGCCTCCTTCTAGCTCAGAGCTTTCTGTCGGTGCACACAGAACCCTTTCCAGAAGGCACAGAAATCCAGTTCTGGTTCTTTTCTTTCCAGGATCCACACCCAAAGGCCTTGCCTTCGGGGCATGGAATTCAGTTCCAGTCCTTCTGCCTGGTCCTAAGTTCAGGGCAGAAATCCACTGATGAAATGGCTGACCTGGTTGCAGTTAAAATGCACACCCTTTTGCACACTCACGCACGTTCCCTTGCCCACTGATCACCAAGGCTTTCTTTTCCCTTGTATGTACTACTGACCAAGAAGGGGCAAATGCAGTGCACGTGCACCAGGGATGAAGTCTTTGGAGTAACACCTGTGACCAAGTTGATGCTACGAGTTGCATGTCACTCCCAGCTCTGAGCCATCCCTTCATACTAGCTGCAGACCCCAGCACTTCCCTAAATTCTCCCTCCCCACCCTCCAGCACACCGGTTCACTTAGCCAGTTTGCCTAGACTTCCTCCAAACCCTGGTCACATCCCCTCCGATACTGACTGAAGCAGCAAAAAAACAACCCTCAGTCTGATTTACTGGGTTATCCCAGTGGGATTAATGAAAGATGGTGGCTAGTCCTATTTCCCTATCAAGAATCTTCCATGGCCTTTATCCATGTAATATCTGAGCACCCCACAATCTTTCTAGTGTACTTCTCTATTATCCCCATTGTACACATAGAGAACTGAGGCACAGAGAGGCTAAGGGATTTACCCAAGTTCACACAGGGAGTCAGTGGCAGAGACAATACTCAAGCCCTGATTTCCTGAGTCCCAGTCCACTTACTAGACCACCCTTTCAATCTGGAAGTAGTGGTTGGGGTGCGGGGGACACAGAGGGATGGATGAAAGGTAACAAAGGCAAAGACACCTGTGTCTTGTAGCAATTCCTCTAGCACATGACAGTGGATTCCCACCTCCTTCAGGAGCAAGAAATGGTGGGTCTCTGTCAGGTACACAATACGGTGTCTTGTCTTTGTAAATAATACTTGGGAATCTCTCTAGTGACTTCCATCCAAGCATCTCAGAGAGATGTGTATGGTTCAGGCGCAAGACTGAGTCTGAAGGCCTGGATTCTATTCCCACAGTCCTGCCGTGTGTCCTGGGAAAGCCCTTAAGGGCCAGATTTTCCAAAGAGCTCCACACCCAGGACCTCGCAAACTGAAGCCAATGGGGTTTCATGGGGCATAAATAAATGCAGGATTGGGCCCTGAGCCTCTCTGTGTCTCTACTTCCTCACCCGTACAACGGGGCCACTGAATTCAGCAGGACATTCATGAAGCTCGATTCACTATTTGCAAAGTGCTTTGAGATCCTCAGATGGAAGGGGCTGGAGAAGAGCCGACCATCGGCACTTAGATTCTAGAGTGATGGGCCCTCTGGAAAAAACCTAAGATCAATAACGGGACTGGTTCAACCTCACAATACGCCTGTGACTTAAGTGTCCCTGTGGGGAAACTGAGGCACGAGGTGCAGCAATGCCTTGCCTCCAAGGTCCCACAGCAAGTCAGTGGCAGAGGCAGAATTGACCTCAGGGGTCACGCTGTGCTAATCACTAGAACCCGCGGCTCACACTGCTATACCAGGGCCCATTCCCATCACTGCCGGGAGGTCCCTTGCTGCCATGGAAAAGACCCAGGTCTGATTTTTCACTCGCTGCCTGAGAGATCTGAGAGCACGTCTAAGGGGGGATTTACTGGGGGGAGGGGCAGCTCAATGGTTTGAGCATTGGCCTGCTAAACCCAGGGTTGAGAGTTCAATCCTTGAGGGGGCCATTTAGGGATCTGGGGCAAAAATTGGGGATTGGTCCTGCTTTGAGCAGGGGGTTGGACTAGATAACCTCCTGAGGTCCCTTCCAACCCTGATATTCTATGATTCTATGGCACAACCTTTCCCCTGGAAGGTGGGGGAGCCACACATTGCTCTACAGTGACCCCTGCCATCAGGATCCCCACACACTGCTGCTCAACAAGAGTCCATCCCAGCCCTGGGGATGTTGCCGGGGAACTCATAGTGATCCCATAAAGCCAGCAAGAAACCCAGCCCGCTGCCTCCCTTGCCCTTAGCAAATTGCACCAGGAGAGGAACAGATTCTTACCAGGCAAGTTTGAGCAGCCCTTGCAATGGCATAGCAGGGCCCTTCCACCACTCACGCGTCTCACTGCATCTCCACTCCCCTCTTCCTCCTGTCCCTGCCCTCCAGTCCCCTGCAAGAGCTCCCTGATTAGGCTGCAGCGTGATGCATTAATCATTCCCATTGCATGTTGAGCCATCTGGCTGATATTGGCCCTCCTGCCACACCACAGAGGATTGTTAACACAAAGCATATGCTTTGTTAGAAATTAATAATAATTTTAGGCTCTCACCAGCTGCTGGTAATTGGCTCCCCTTTCACACAGATAACTGAGAGCAACAGGGTGGAAACTCAGCCTCTTCCTGGCTCCCTTTCTAATGAGATGAGTGTGCAGCCCTGGGAAGGAGGCCGTTCTATAGAGGGAAGTATGATAGAGGCAGGGTAATAGGTTTTTAATAACTGTATACATGCATCCAGCGCGCCGACGGGCGAGAGGAGCAGGGTGACGGGAGAAGCTTGCAGGCCGGCAGTGTGCAGGGGAATTTTAATACTGAATTAATATATCTGCTTCCACCACCCCTAGCCCATGTTTATCTGCTCGGCTGCCACCTTTAGAGAGAGGAGAGTCCAGGGGAGCAGCAGCAGAAGGGATGGGAAGATAAATGGCATGGGCGCAGGTTTAAAATCCCCAATTGTTTTTGAAAGGATACAGGGCAGATTCCGTGTCTGCTAGTTGTCAGGGACAACTTTCTCCCCACCTTTCTCCCAAACCTCTACGTGCAAAGCATTACTACCAGCAGCATTGCACAGGGGGCTATACACAGGGGCAGCTGGTGGTTCAGGAGACACGTGCATTGCTCTGCAACCTCTCTAGGAGTTCAGTGAAAGCCTGAATCGCGGCTGAGATCTCCCCCTCCGCACGTGGCAAACCCTGACATGAGCCTGTGCTTGCTGAATAGCCAGGTTTGGTCCTATTTGTGCTGGCTCAGAGGCTCCATTTCGCAAAGGGTGACCCACAAAGTGCAAAGGTTACCTTTATTCCCATTGCGTTGCAAGATCTGCCTTTGCTTAGCCCTGCCAGCACTTGTAAACGCAATTCCCCTTTTGTATGCACGGTTGTCTGTTTCACATGTGCGAAAAGGCCCACTCACCAGGACAAACACAGCCTTTCCAGGCACCATTCTGGCAGCATCTGAGAGCACTGATCCATCACAGTACGGTTAAAAACTGAATACAGGAAAAAATCAGCTCCTCCTTTTACTCCCTGCCCCTGTCAAGTCCTGAGCCCATGGATCCATGTTGCTATTGCAAGAATCAAAAAGCCTGATTCTCCCCTCACACCAGCGTAAATCTGGAGTAGCCCCATTGAAGAGAATAACCGTGGTGTAGAACCAGCGAGAAGAGGAGAATCACACAACGACCCCAGTGCCAACCTGCCACATCCCGCTCAGCTAAAGGGACAGCTCCCTTAGTTGTAATTGACTTTAAAGGGAAAGGCTTTAAGGAGTGAGGATTTTGCTGCTCCTCTCACAATGAGGCACTCAAAGTCTCATTCGTACTGATTTGGAAATCACCCTGGTATCAACTGCCATGGCTTGACAGTCCTGCTGACATCACAGTGACGGATGCATTCGAAATAACTAGCTAGACAGCTAAACCCACACACAGCTGGGGCACACCCATCATTTCACTCCATTGCTTTGGTTACTTGCATTATCATTAAAGGAAACACAGAACCGTGATTGGGGTCGGAAATGGACCCGTTTTAGAAGACTCATTTACGACGTAATTACTGCTGTCAGCAGCAGATGAACACTGAGGATATATTTTTACTTTTTCTGGCTTACACATCATGGTCTAGGCAGGTGGGTGTAAATGGAGGCTGTTAGAGGTATTTATATTCCATTGCTGACAAGTTCTGAACACGGGGGAACTATACACTGTATTATTTTTGTAAAAACAGTGCACATTAAGCAAATGGAAACATACCCAGCGTATCTGCTGCAACAGAGCCACCCACGAGCCAGGTTTTCAAAAGAGCTCATGCTGCCTTTTAGGCACCTCAAAGAGGGCCAGTTTTCCCAGTGGGTTCAGCACCCACCATTATGTCACAGCAGCGCTCTACCCCGGTATAGCTGTAAACAGTTACTGGGTAACAGTGCCAATAGATGGTGCTCAAAAATAGATAGCGTCGTTTCTGTGGTCTGCAGGACCAACCAAAAGCAGGTTGTAAATGGCTCTCTCTGGAGGCTCTTTACCTCAATTCTTAACTATGCACAGAAGCCTTTTGAAAAGCTGGCCAGATGTTTCTGAGTGGCACGGAGAGATGCTGACATTTAGAAGGTTGGGGATTACCTCTTCAGGACACTGGGATTTTGCACAATAATCGCACTTGTTTAGCTCCTTGCTTCCACGACACTCTAGTGTACAAAATTTTCACAGCACCCTACGGAACCCCTTACGCTCCCATTTCACAGATGGAGAAACTGAGACACAGAGGAGCTGACTTGACCAAGGATCATGAACAGAACCCAGGGACCCTGACTCCTGAACTTCATCTCTAACAGATATGACACTGTTTCCCCGAGCCTGCTTAGCAGAGATTACAGAATAAGCCTCCCATGCCATGCAAGCAAGATAGCTCTGGGGGCAGCCTCTTTTAAAATTGTACCACAAGGATCCATCCTGGACTGGCAGGGGTGGTGGGCTAGTGGGCCTCTTCCCTCTCTGATTTGTGTGTGTGTCTGGAGCCATCTGTGCTAGGCTGGGGTGCTGAGCTCACTGAAGAACCGTTCCGTCAAAGGAGCCTCCGGCAAAGGGTAACTTTGCTGGCACCAGCACCGTGCATTTGAGAGAGTTTTGCTGCAGTTCACACTCCCGGGGATAAGTCAATGTCAGCGGCTCGTGCTGGCTCTTCCTTTAGCATTGCACTCTCAGTTTATCACTCAGCCGCCAACACTCACACACCCTGGGTGAAAACTTGATAGCGTTTCATCCTGGGAGCAGAACAGGAAGCAAAACCCCATTTGGGAGGACAGTGACCTTCAGAGACAGCCCAGGAGTAGGGGGCTCTGGGACCCCAGCGTCGTCAGTGACGTCCATGGGAGACAAGGGGGCTAATGTCCTGGATAAGGATTTCAGGACTGGGCCTAGTGTTTCTTTGTCACTTGCTCCAGGAGAAGCATGACATTGCCTTTGGCATCGCTAGTTTGCAAAGACATGGGTGAAGCCACAAGCAACGCCTGGACTTTTCCGTGTCTCCCAAGCCAACAGCATGAACGGGGTTGGGCAGGAGGCAGGACAGCTTCAGATGGTATAAAAATATCTTGGCCAAAACTGGGATCTTCTGCAAAGTAAGAGAATCACAGAAATCAAGAGAATGGAGAAGATCTTGGAGGGATCTAACCAATGCAGGATTGGTCTTCACAGTGTGTTCCCTACGGGTTCGTCCAGTCCAGAGTCGAACAGACCTCACAGCAAATCTTTCCTGTTATTCAAGCCTACATTTTCCTCCACTTAATTCCATCCCATTATGGTGGGTTATACCCAGGAGGCCAACCCTGTACAATCCCCTCCTTGTTGGTGTATACACCACTCTAAATGCTTGTAGGCGGTTATTGTATT
Organism: Natator depressus; assembly: GCF_965152275.1. Classification (NCBI taxonomy): domain Eukaryota; kingdom Metazoa; phylum Chordata; order Testudines; family Cheloniidae; genus Natator; species Natator depressus. The sequence continues at coordinate 5,146,603 of NC_134259.1, forward strand.
TCCCCCCTTCGTCATCATTAGGGTCAGGCTCATACCTTTAATGGTATTTCCATAATGAAAGTGTAGGAGGTTTGTGCAATATCCAGAGAGCTGAAATACTCTCCCGGGCTCCATCCAGTGCTGCTTTAATACAGCTTATTGTTATTTGATCCTTCGTCAAATATTCAGCCCGAGAACAACAACTCAAAAGAAATTCCAGACTAACAGAGCGGTGAAATATGGAAACAATTAGCTGAGAACTCCCATTATCCCCAAATGATGTTAAGTCAGGGCAAGACCACCGACACTGCAGTCAATCGCCATTCCCGCGCCCTCTTATGCTTAAGATGTACTGGACCAGAACCGGGAAGAACGTGGCTTCTTGGAACGGGTGTAACATACTGCAGACCAAAATTCTGCTTTCCTTCCTCGGGCATGTGTTCCCACTGAGTGCAGTGAGAGTAAGGCAAGCAAGATGCGCCTCTCATTCTGAGCATTTCGTTGAGGTCCCCCTACAGATTCTTGCATTCCTAGGGCAGACTGCGCTCTCGGTTACGCCTGGAGGAACCCCACTGAAGTCAGTAGAGCTATCTCAGATCTACAATAGTGCAACAGAGATCAGAATCTGGCCCCTGCCTTGCAGCGATGCTGTGCACTGTCAGGGAGCTGGGGTTCTGATCTCTGACATGGCTGCAAGTCAGGAATAGCTTTGGCAAAGCCCGGGGAGCCACAGCAGCGTAAGACAGGGTGTGCGTGAAGGCAGAAGCAAGCTCACAGTGCGTTCCACCCTCAAAGGTGGCTGCAATTCAGCAGTGAGTAAAGCAATCCCTTTCTCTATTGCAGACTGTAAGCCTTGAAGAGTTTCGGTATGTTCAGGTATGTTATTGCTTTTCATTATCCCCACTTCAGGCTTCTGAAGAAGAGGAGCCTAAGACACAAGCTCAGATTCTGCTTTTACACTGGCGCCAGCCTGGAGCGACTCCACTAGAAACATACGGTAATAAATGACGGGTTCCCCCACTGGGTCACACTGGGAACATTTAGCAGATTCCCTGGGAAAAAAGAATAGCTGATTCCTAGTATTTTTCCTTCCTTTCTCATCTTGTTGAAAAATAAAAATGTGTTTTTTTCAGCTTGAGCTGCTCTGCCACTCCAAGCCAATAGAGAAAGCACAGGGGGAAACTTGCAGTAGACAGGGTCAGAGTCCAAATGGACAACAGTCTTTGCCCACAGGGCTGGAGGGTCTTTTCCTTGAAACAAGAGGGAAGAGGAGCAAAAGGACAGGCGTGAAGCAGCAGCTGCCGGTAGGACACCAGAGGATGGTTTGGAAATCGAAGAGTATGAAATCACTCAGGGATATTCAAGAGCACACCAGTAGCCAGGAAAGCGGAGGCCTGCATCAGGCAGGGTTGCCAACTCTTGCAATTTTATCTCCCCATACTTGGTACTTTTCTTAAAGTCACGTGATTGCATGAGACTATCCGCCCCCAAAAGGAGGTTTATAGCCCTTTACGATCATGGGAGCAGTATGTCTCCATGGCATCAGGGAGCGAGCCTCCCACCCCAGGTCCACAGACTCGTGCTAGCCGGGCTTGTGTCGGCCTGCAAAAAATAGCTGCGGAGACATGGTGGCTCAGGCTGGAGCTCAGGGGCTCAAGCTGAGGAAGGGCATATGCTGGAGCGCGCAGCTTCATCCAGAGCCGCACCTTCTACACAGGTTTCAGAGTAGCAGCCGTGTTAGTCTGTATCCACAAAAAGAACAGGAGGACTTGGGGCACCTTAGAGACTAACCCATTTGTTTGAGCATAAGCTTTCGTGATGAAGTGAGCTGTAGCTCACGAAAGCTTATGCTCAAATAAATGGGTTAGTCTCTAAGGTGCCACTAGTACTCCTTTTCTTTTTGCAAATACAGACTAACATGGCTGCTACTCTGAAACCCCTTTACGGCATCACCATTGGAGCAAATGCCCCAAGACACCCAAAATCACAAGTCCTTCTTGAAAATCTTGGCCTTAGCTCTGATAACTTGGGGGTTCAGGATGCAGCTAGTCATTCAGTCCTTGCAGGTTTTTGGGAGCTGAAGATTAGGCCACAGAGTCATCAGGAAGGTAATTTCCCCATCGACCGCAATGAATACTTTACACTTCTTGAGCGCCCTCCAAGGATCTCAGAGCAATTTGCAGGCGTTAACTAATTACATTTCACACACTCCCTGGGAGGATGGGACGGGACCACATCGCCCACTGCTGAGGTGGAGCACAGCAGCTGTTTAACAGAGCACAGCAACACTGCAGGGGAAGAAGCAAAGAAGAATCCCATATCCCATTAAAACTGCAGGGGGAAAATTTGAGTCGCAGTATAACCCTCCTCAGTGGAATCTGGCCAGGACAAGAGCACTAACGCCACCTCTGGTTTATGTCTCTCATGAAAAGGCAACAATTCCACCCCACCCACCCCCACAGAATACCATGCTGGGGGAACTAATTCGATACTGGCCCAGAGAACAGATCTTAAATAGGTTCCTAGTCACATCCTTGCTAAGTTCTAACCCTGCTTAGCTAATAGGAGCTGCTAGGACTCACAGCACATCTTCAGGGATCAGACGCATCTGAACTAGATTGTAAGGGCTGAGCAGTATCATCCTTTGCACCCAGCCCAGCACCCGACAAGTAAGCTACAAATGAAAAACAAAACTTCCCTGCACATTTTTCAACTTATACATCAAAGCATGGGGGGTGGGGGAGGGACTGTAGTCTTCCCACAGCGTGATTGGCCTGTGGGACTTGCTAACCACAAGATATCATTGAGGCTAAGAGCTTGGTAGGACTGAAGAAAGGATTAAATGCTTGTAAGGATAATAAGATCACCTGCAACTACATCACTGGTGATACACATTTATAAAGGACATAAACCTTCCTGCTTCAGGGCAAGAGGCAGCCACTGACTGGCAGAGGTCAGAAAGAAATTGCCCCTCTGGCCAGGTTATTCCAGAGCTGTCTATTAGGTGAGGTTTCTTCACGAGTCGTCTGAAGCAGCTGGGGCTGGCCACTCTCAGAGACAGGATTCTGGATTAGATGGAGTCCTGCTCTGATCCAGTCTGGTAGCTCCTATGTCTGTGTGCTTGTGTACCTCTAACCAGGGCTTGGGAGAGGAGCTCATTCCTGCATTTGGGTGCAACTCCTTGTTTTAGCTGACCTGCTTGTAGCAAGCGTGGAGGGATTTCCTAACTTCTTCCAGAATCAATGCATATGGCAAAAGGCATCTTAGCAACAGCAACCAGACTTGTTTCTTTAACCCCAATACCGCTGGATGTCTCGCACCACTAATTCCCTTTGCTTGTGCCCTTCATACAGAGGGATGTGGCACCGGATCCCCTGGTTATCCCCCGCCCTGCTGCAGCCTCGCTGATTAACAACCGTTCTATTTCCAGGGCTGACCTCACTCCCCTTAATTGATTCCCAAAGAGCTGATTGCATGGATTACCAGCTATCCACATATCAATCAGAGCTCTACTTAATGTTCTCTCATCAGTCCTGGGCCCCGATCTTATCCGACTTCAGCTCCACTGATTGGTAACCGTGGGGCTCCGGCAATCAGGAGGTATAGATCTTCAGGAGAGGAGAGCTCCTTTCACATTGTCAGAGGAATGTCTGTCTCCCTTTCCAGGGGAGAGCAGGAGGTTATGAATTGGGGAGAGCATTCTAAGGGGTGCTGTAAAGCTTCCTTTACCCTTGCCAATCACTACGGTACAGTCTGCCTACATGGCTCAGAAACACCTGGTGGAAGGGAAGAAAGACGGGAGGGAAAGCGACACCAGGAAGAATCAATCTGGCCATCTAGCAGAGTCTGCCAAGGCCACCTGTCTCAGGAAGCCATCGCAAGTCATCCTGCTGGCAAGTTGCTGGGAAGAGGATGGGATTCTCAGGAGCCCACATGCTTCTTAAAGGGATACAGCCAGCCCAAGCTGGGACCTTCCCTTGTCTCCTGCTGTGAAAATACAGTGACCCAGAGGCAGGGCCCACCATCCCTATCTGAGCTGCAGCAGGGCTGGGGATAACTCCAGAGTGACCAGGACCATTCCTTTTAAATTACAGGTGGAAAGAGAGCTGTTAGCTCCCATCTAATCTAGCCCGGGCCCCATCTCCTGGAGGGCCAGCGCAGGATTGTTAGCTCAGACCAGTTTCAAATGATCTAAAGGATGAGTCTTCCACCTCATTTCTTGTACAGTAACATCTAGCTACCCCAACCAAGGTCAGGATCCTGCTGTGACACATAGCAAGAGATGGTCCTGCCCCAAAGAGCTCACAGTGTAACTAGACAAGACAAAGGATTATTAGCCCCACTCTACAGATGGGAAACTGAGGAACAGAGATGAGAAGAGTCTTGCTTAAGGTCAAACAGGGAATAGCATCCAGGTCTGCTAAGTCCTTCCCCCGTGTCTTATCCACTCAGTTTTACCCTCTAGAAATGTCTGTAATGCAAACTATGCTACTCCTTGGAGAAAAAATGCAGATGAATTTCCAAGCCCAGCCAGCTCCTCACCTCAGGCCCCCATCTAAAGAGCGAGCAAAGACCCCTAATGAGCTATGGCAGCAGATGAGAGAGAGTGAAGAACTCTCCATCCGCAGGCTGAATAGCGGATGCTGGGGAAGGTGCCTACATTACCCTACGTCCCCAAGTCTTTACAGCAGCTGCCCCCAGATCAATAGGTGTTTGTCAGGGACGGAATAATCACACCTCCCAGAGGCTGCTAAGTGACTGGAGGAGGCTGAGGGATCAATGAGGGATGAAGGAAATATGGCTGAGGACGCAGCCTCCTTTCCAAGGAAACACTTGTCCGGTTTTTTTATGGACCTTTGGTAATTGCCAATTAATTTAACCGAAGCCGCTGTAAAGCAGGGACAGGAAATCAGGAAGCACCTGCGCAGGAGGCTGAGCCCTGGATTAGCATGTTGTGGAAGCTTAGACTGGGCACTGCCAGTCTGGTTGGCGGGAGACTGGCTCTGCCTGGGAAGGAGAATTCACCCCATACAGAGGGGCACCATGAGGACCGTGCTCCATTTCCTACCCCCAAGAGCTTCAGAGGGACGTACAAGGTGCATGGGCCTGGTGCGAGGGGCATCTCGCCAGGAGAGAGCTCTGCAGCCCCCTGGAACGTGGGGAAATGCCCGGTGGGCATGTCCAAAGTTTTGCTTTTGTGGTTAGTCTCAGAACTGGTGCCATCATTAACTCTCACCCCAAGCAGCACCTCGCTCCCACTCCAGTGGGAGAGGGAAACCCCTCAGAGAAAGAGCCGTAGGCCACACAGAGACGTCAGGTATACTGTTATTTAGACAGACTCCAGTCTGCCTCATCCCAGCACACCTTCCTCCATCCCATCACACCTCCTCCTTCCATCCCATCACCCCTCAGACCACCACATCAGTCCGTCTCCACGCCGTCCCTTTTCCTGTCTTCCCATCCTCTCCCATCCATCCTGTTACTTCTCCATATTTTACTGGGCTCAGAAGTGGCCTCCCTCAGGAGGCAGTCCTCTAGCAAACAGCACTTGGTGGCCCAGGGAGGTACAAAGAAGTCAAGGCGCCAGCTTTTCGCTTCAGAGAGGCCCAGTGACAAACATGATCCGCTTCATGAACCTCTCCACAGCAGGGGAGGCCCACTTCACAAAGCCTGGACCCAATGTGCCACAATGAGCAGTTCCTGGGTGAAGCTCCAGTAGCACCCTGACATCCTGGTGATGGGTGGTCTAGAAATACACAAGAAAAACAGACTGGATAGAAAGAAGAGCTGGGTGAGGGGGACTGCAGGCTGGGACAGAGGGGCCTCAGCAGAGCGGGAAGGGTGAGGACCGATTGCCCAGGATTTGCGTGCACCAAAGGAGCTGTCTGGGAGGAGCCCAGTGTTAGAGAACTTATTCCTTCACTCTCCCACTTCCCTGGTCCTTCTCGCATGAACAGAGAGCAACAATGTCCAAAGGTGCAAACAATTCGATGTTTATTGGGGTGAACTTCCAGTAAGCTTAAATCCAAGTTCCTTTTTCCTTATTTTCGAATCCCAACTTACTTCCTGTTTGCCCCTAATTTATATAGTAATGTTCTTAGCTATACCTTAACCAATCATTCTACCGAAATTTAACTAACCAATCCTAAATCATATTGTAACATGATTAGCTAACCAATTATATCCCACCACCTTAATTAGTTTACACCCAGCAAAATTAATTATACAGCAGACAGAAACAATCACAGAACCAGGCAGAGACCATGCCAATAAACAATAGCAAAGTGGGAACTCTAATGACAAAACAATACAGAAGTGAGGATTTCACAACTACATCTATAAAGACATAAGGGTTTCCCAGCTGTGTCTATTGATAAGTGAGGTCTGCCGTAGCTCACGAAAGCTTACGCTCAAATAAATTGGTTAGTCTCTAAGGTGTCACAAGTACTCCTTTTCTTTTTGCAAATACAGACTAACACGGCTGTTACTCTGCAACCTGTCTTACCAGACAGAAAACTATCAACCTAAATTTCCTTTTACATCTTCTAGGCTCTTCCCTTTCTCTGGAGGCGATAGATGGGATCACCTTCCTAACAGCCCCCGATTGACTAGTTTGAAATGTGAGGAGGTGACCGGTCGCTTCTCAGCTTATGGCTGCCTCTGCTGCTTAGCCAAAGGCCTTAGCCTAAGAACAGGGCCTCAGACTGTCACAGTGAGAGAAGGCCCATCCACAGATTCTCTCTCGTATACCTCTATTACTAGCTAAATGATAAACATATACCTACATTCTTAGAGTCTAGGCCTTTACAGACAGGCCTGAATATCTATATCCTAACACCCAGAATTAAAGTAGCTGCAGGATTGAGGTTGATCAGCAGCTACACATGGGAGGCACTGGGCCGGATTGGCCGGAAGTGCCACAAATCCAGAAGGTGAGCCACGCTCCAAGCCCTATGGCAGGCCACGGCTTGGGCACCGAGCCTGGGCATTTGCTGAATGGCAGAACTCCCGTGCAGGCCCCCCCGGAGCACCGGGAGCTGCTGTGCCTTCCCGAACAAGGCTGTGATTGAGCTGCTGCCCTCGCCTTCCCGAGCGCCATCATCAGCACTGAATCCCAACAGGAACTCATTAAGACGTATCTATTAAAGGGCGCAGCAAGCAGAAAATGCCTCCCCCCAGGTTTCCCGGCCCCAAAGAGCTGCCTCTAATAGGTTTGTGTGTTGCTGTCAGACAGTTTGTCAGAGCACAGATGAGTTTGCTTGGGCTTCACAGGCTGCTGGGGGGCGGGGAGTTGCTGTATATCACAAGAGCTACTGCACGGTAGCCTCATGGGCTCTTTGATCCATCCCAGCTCTACTCCCACTCGTTCACTGACTCTGCCACTCCCCTTCCTCCTGTCTCTCTTCTCCCATCTCTCTTCCTCCATCTGCCACCCTTGGTTGCCCGTTCCCCTGCTCATGCTGACAGCATGGTCCCCCGGGAGAGGGAAGGGGCCGGCAAGATGGAAGCGCACACATGTGTGTTCCTCGGGGCCTGTTCCCACTGCAGGATGAAGCCAATGACTGGTTTCCTGCAGCAGAAGAGTCCGGGCCCTGGAGTGCATCATGGCTAGGAATCCTTCGGGAGAGTTCAATACCAAGTCACTTGGATACAAATATAGGAGCTTCCCTAGAGTGCTGCGTCTTCTGATCGGCATCTAGGACTGGGTCCTTAGGAACAGGGAAGCTGTCTACTTCCCTCTTATATGGGATGCCTGTCAGAAGTCAGGGAGAAGGCCCTACACTGAGATGAATGGGGCTACAGGAACTTGCTAAGGGCTAAGTTTAACATAGGGCTGCTCTGGCGGTTTGGGTGCTAGTCTGGGCTGTAGGAGCTCTGGGATAAAGTCCCTGTTCTACTGCAAACATCCTGTGTGACTACCCTGAGGGGTGCCAGATGAGTGACGTAGGTAGATAGCTTGTAGGGAGTAATATCTGAGAGGGGTGCTCTCTCTTCTTTCTTCGGTGGGGTTGCACTAGGGGTGAATTTGGTGCTTAAGGGAGTCTAAGAAATGCTTGTGCCACCATAACTTCTATCCAGATACTTTCTGAGCAGGTGCTATTAAAAGGCCCTTGCACTTACCAAACACAGGCCCTCTTCAACGTTGCCCTGATTTCCCTTCACACTAGCTGACCTCGTGCAAAGGGACCATGGGGCAGGCATTGCCCCACCCCACCCCCAGGGATACCCCTACTGCAGCAGGGCGGCTATGCTCAGGTCCACAGCTGGCTCTGCAGCACCCCCAGGCCCAGGACATACCCGAGTGGGCTCAGCGCTGTCCTCACCACCACAGACCCTGAGTAGGGGAGGCAAAGCTACCTCCCCTCTGAAGGCGGCCGTGGGGTTGAGCAGATGGGGTACCAGCCTGAGAGTCAAAAGATCTGGGTTCTATTGGTGGATCTGCTCTTGTTCTGTGTGACCCTGCACAAGGTGCTTCCCCTCCATGTCCTTCGATGGACAATGCTAGAGATACGTGAATGATTGCCATTAGAACCACCAATGCTTTGGAGCTTTTCCACCCTTCCCTTCCCCCAGGAGAGTAGGAGGGATTCTTTCCAGGCCAGAGCCCTCTTGCAAGATTCCCAGCACTTCCCCAATTAGCAGAGGCTGGGCTGGGCTGGGCTGGTGCTAGGAGCTGGGCTTGCCCCATACAGACCTTACAGAGGGCAGAGAGGAGGAAGTCAAGTTGCAGAGCCCCAGGGTTTAGCAGGGAAGCACACAGGTGGCATACATTTTTGTTGTCAGTTTCTCCTGTTCACCCCCACCCCCACGCCAAACTGGTGGAAAGGACGCGATCATAGGGCAGAATGCAGAGAGCCTACCTGCAGAGGCTTCCCCTTGAGATCCCTCGGTTACACTTGGATAAGCTTCCCAGGAGCAAACCTTGTTCCACAGAACCAGCTCTGCTCTCACCGGAGTCCCCGGGGTGAAGGGAGATGAGGGCAGGTCCCAAAAGCTGCGGACACCACTCAAAGTACAAACCTCCTGGGTTCTACTCCAGATTGTGCTTCTAACTTGGAGCAGTTGCACTGCTGCTCTATGCCTCGGTTTCCCCATCTGTAAAAGGAAAGGATCATGACACTTGCGCAGCCCCTGGGGATGGTGTGAAACTTGACTTGTGTGTGAAGCACTTGACGATCCGTTGAGGGAAGGGCACAGAGAAGGGGCAACACTGGCATTTGTCACTTCCAGCCCCAGTGGAGAGCCCCTTCTCTGTGCCCTTTGCAGGTCAGCCATTGCAGGTCAGCACAGAGAAGCCCCTTCTCTCTGGTGCTGACCTGCAGTGGGCTCAGAGTGCATCTCTGGGAGGAGGTGTCATAGACTCAGTTTAAGGCCAGAAGGGACCAGCTTGTCTGATCTCCTGTAGATCACAGACCATTCAATTTCACGCATTTACCCCTGTACCGAGACCAATAATGTGTGTTTGGTTACAGCAGCTCTCCACAAAAGCACCGAGTCTTGATATGAAGACAAGATCTGGATAATCCACCAGCTCCCTCAGTAGCTTGTCCCAATGGCTCATCATCCTCACTGTTAAAAATGCGTGCCTTGCTTCCAGTTGGAACGTGGCTGGCTTTAGCCTCCAGCCATTGATTTCTGTTCTGCCTTACTCTGCTCCATTAAAGAGCCCTACGAAAGCTGCTATTTTCTTCCCAGGAAGGTACTTGCGCACTGTAATCAAGTCACCAGTCAATCTTCCTTTGGATAGGCTATACAGATCAAGCTCTTTGAGTCTCTCACTGTATGGCATTTTCTCCAGCCCTCGAATCATTCCATGGCTCTTTCCTGCACCCTCTCCAATTTTTCAACATCCCTTTAAAAACATGGACACCACAATTCCAGTCTCGGTCTCACCAGTGCTGTATATGGATGCAAAATGACCTCCCTCCTGCTATCCGCTCCTCCTCTCTTTATACATCCAAGACCTGCATCAGCCCTTTTTGCTGTAGCATCACACTGGATGCTTATTTAGTTGCTAGTCCACTATGACCCTTGGATCCTTCCCAGACTCACTGCTTCCCAGTATACAGTCCCCAGAGCTGTAGGTATGGCCTGTGTTTCTTGTTCCGAGATGTGCTGTTCTGCTTTGCATATGTCGCTATTAAAACACAGTTTGTATGACAGCCCTGTCCTCATCATTACTTACCGCTTCATGCGGTCTGCACATCTTAGCAGCAGCAATTTTATGTTTACTTCCAGATCATTGAAGAAAATGTTGCATGACCTCTGGTCTGGTCTAAATCCCTGAGGCAGCCCAGGGCTATCCAGATAACCTGGGCTGGATTTCTGTGCCCGCCTGAAATGGGCTTAGGTTGCCAGAGGAGAACCTGACCTGGATGGGTGTAGGGGAAGCGTGATATCTGGAAGAAAGCTACTGATCAGCAGATCCACCAACCAGTTCTCCCCTCCCAGTGGGTTAATGTGCACCAGAAGAGAACAATTAACCTCAGATGCTGCACCTGGAGGGGAGCCAGGGCTAGAGAGGGCCTAATAGCCAATAAAGCCCAGCTGTGGGATAGAACTGGGCTCTCATGAGAAAGCAAATGCAGGGAGAGCTCTGCAATGATTCTGTAGCTGCAAATAGAGTTGGCTAGGGACAAGGAGGCTATCCAGGGGGAGAGTAAGCCCTGGGGAGTGGGCAAGAGACTGAGAAGGGTGAAGTAGCCATGGGGAACAGAGGAACTTCCAGCAGTAAACCAGAGACAGGCCAGGGGACAGAGAGGTGGGATGGGGGGAGCCTAGGGAAATAGCAACATGGACTGGGAATGAGCACACCTAGGTTGCTAGTCCAACGGTCCTGGGGCTGGAACCCAGAGCAACTCCTGGGAAAGTGGGCCTGGAGATACGGAGTGGAAGGCTGTCTGAGACAGCACTGGACAGCTTGTCTGGTGTGGCTTTGTCACCCTGGAAGGTGGGGATTGCTATCTAGTGACCTGGGCAGAGGGCTGGGTCATGAAGAGGGAGTACCCCGAGCCCCAGAGAGAGGAGGAGGGAGACCCACAGCATGAGGCACTGCCGGAGAGGAGCGCTGGTGGGGTGAAAGCTTAGCCCCAAGGAGGCAACCAGCGGTGGGTGGACCCCTTCACACCCACTCTCAGTCTGGTGCACCTCTTGCCCTCTGTCCCTTCCACCTGGGAAGGGAGGGGGCTTTAGGGGCAGCCTGCAATGGGACCCAAAGAGAGAATCCAGGCCCTTCCACTTAGGTCATGTTTCTGAATGGTGTGCTCCTCTTCCCACCCCCCCCCCCCATGACATAAATCGTGTGGTATTTTAGGGGCTTGTCATTTAGCACCTATAATGCTTCCTGGGTAACAGCATTACGGCCTCCGTGGCAGGCCGCTAAGGCAGTTTACAGCTGCACCATGGCGCCTAGGATTCGGCCGCCGGGCGGGGCGCACACTGTAAAGGAGGAGATTCCTAATGCGAGGAGACAGTAATGAAAAGAGTGGCTGCCATGATGAGGTAGCTGGACTGCCAGAGGGGAAGGGGAACGTGCTAATACCTAGCCCCTCGTGCCTGGCAGGTGACAGGGAGATGACAGCTCCCACTGCTTTCTCAAAGCCTCCTGCCCAGGGCATGTTGCCTGAGGAACCACTTCTCCCGCAAACCCCATCCTGAGGACTTGGCCCTCTTGCTGCCTCCTAGCACCATGCCCTGCTCCCCCAGCTCAGCCCTGGCCTGCAACATTACAGGAGACCCCCTGCTCCCCCTGCCCTGTGCTTTCCACGTTACAGGAGTGCTGTGCAGGGATGCTGCTGGCTGCACTGTGTCCTTGTCCTACCATACTGCACAATAGGAAGGAATAACATCAGCAGGGCCCCTGGGGATTCGTCCTCCGAAGGGACATTCCTCCGTGTTTGTTTACTGCCCTCTGCCTTGAGGGCCCTTGCCAAAGGAAGTGACCCTTACAGCTTAGGACAAATCTCTATTTTGATTAGCTGAGCTCCTAAATGATTTATAATCAGCATAATACAATAACAGAGAACTCCCTAATCAGATTAAGCCTCTCTGCTCTGTCTGGGGCTTGGGTTTTAATCTCTTCCTTTTCTCTGCCATTGATTTTCTATTCAGGCTCCCATTCCCTCCCAGCCCCTTGCTGAGGCCTCAATTAAACAGCTCTCTGGCCAGCAGGTACCCCCTACCTGGCTTTATCCCTTGCACTGCATGGGAGCGGGCCAGATGCTAACCTGGAGTTTAATTGAGTGGTGAAGGTGGCTCCGGTTGCTTCCTACCAGCTGAAGCAGCAATGCACTGAAATATAAACCTTCTTGCTTCAGATCATAAGGCAACCTCGAACTGAGGGGTTGGAAGGGAACTTCCCCTGATTTGCAGTCCCCCGCTATCCCCTCGTAGCCCCTGCCTCCCCGCACTCTGCCAGTGCATTGTAATCCTCGCCCACAGCCTCACTACTATCCAGACCTGGGTCCCCCACACCCACTACAGCATCCCTTGCCCTTCTTTCTATGTAACCCATGTAAAGTCACAGCAACAAGGGGTGAGGTTCTGCAGGGACTAAAACCTGGGTCGACAGGCTGGCCAACCCTTTCACACTGCTACATGGCAGCCACGATGGGGCCCTCTGCGTTATCACACGGATAAGCATCACCGGAAGTACCGCCTTGGAAGGCTGGACTGACAGCTTCCCTTGTGGCCCCTGATTGATCCAGGTGCCCTATTTAAGCCCAGGAGGAGTTCCAGAAAATGTCTATGCGACAAGGTGGATTACCCTGCCAGCTGTAGTGATGGGCCTGCCTCTTCGCTCACTCTAAGACCTCTGACTGTTGGCTCTGACTCCTTGTTCCTGACTCCGGCTCTGACCTTCAGTGCTGTTCCCGGCTGCCACTGCTCTGACAATTAGGCATGACTTTTCCACGGCTCAGTGGTGGCACAAGGTCTCTTTTCAGGCATGTGCACATCTTGCTGGCCTGTTAGCATTATTATTATTATTTATTTATTTGCGCTATTGTAGTGTCCAGGGCCCCGTTGTGTTAAGCACTGAACACAGAACAAATATATGGTCTCTGCCCCAAAGAACTTGCAAGCTAAGATGAGACATTGGGTGGATACAGACAGACAGGGGAGTCCACGCAAACAAAGAGACAATATTAGTCAGCGTGATATGCAGCGGCATGTGTGCATCTGCACGTGTAGCTAATTTATTATTCAAAACATATGCAAATTTCTTCAGACACTTCCCACACCCTCTCCCTCTTGGAGAAATTTACCCCAAGACAAGGCAGTAGCACAAGACCCCTATGCATGGCTGAAACCCTACTTATACACTCTTCCGGAATCTAAGCAGTTCATAGGTCCTGCCCTGGCTCCTCCACAAGGGCCGGGGGAGGTGGAGGAATCTCACCATCTGGGAATTTATCGCAATCAGCTTGCTGTGAATATTTAAAATGTGGACTGCCGTGTTGGTTAGTTGCATGTCACATGGCATCTTTTTTTCTGTCCTCCGACTGGAGGATTTAGGTAGCTAAGCAACAGCATGCAAATAGTGAATTCTGAATAGGACAATCGAATGAACAAATTTGCTTTGGGTGAATTCAAAATTTGCTTTGGGTGAATATCGAGGGCTTAAAATGTGCTGTTCAGGAGGATTCTACCCACGAATGCCCAAGGACTTGCACATTTGGTGACTTCTTGAGGTCCCTTCAACCCTTACATATGTATGATTCTATATAATTACTGTCTGTTCTACGGGTTTTATCCTGCCGCCTATCACAGTGGTATCTGAGCACCTTCCATATAAAATCAGGAGTAACGGCAATGTCCCTAGTCAAGTTTGTTGACCTTTTAGCACTTCCCCCTTTTTGGGAGCAGAAATACCTCTGCTTGGGGTATTTTTTGTGGTTTGGTTGAATGGTTTATTATAAACTTCAATGGGTTTATTAAATGTATTTGTTGTTTGGGAGTGAGGGTGGGGGGTAGATGGTGAGGGTGTTTGGGAGTGAGGGTGGGGGGTGTCAGTGGGGTGAATTGCTACGGTGGAAAGCTTTTCCAAAGAGGAAGGTTTCAATTCAAACAAATAGCTGGAGAACTTGTTCTCCACCATTTATGCAGATGCTCCTGGGTGACATGGAAAATTTGCCCTTCCCTGGGGACCCTGATTCCTGCATAAGGACCTACACTTGGGCCTGACTTCCAGTTACACTAAGGCTCTCAGGTAGAAATGGTGCCTTGAGGGTCCCTCTGGCCATTGTAGAGCCCTGAAGTTGCTTCAGCTAGCACTGAGATCCCAGCAAACGGCAGAATGTGGAGACGGCAAAGGTAATTTACAGCTCTGCTCCCCACTCCCCACCCCTTTACCCTCCATCCCTGCCCCAAGCAGAAGCACAGAATCACTGGGACTCAGATCCTTCATTTCTTATTTATTCTAGGGCCACTCCCAAAGAGGAGATTAGAGTGACAGGGAGTATCAATGCAATCAGCTGTTGACAGATCCCACAGAGCAACTATAGAAACAGTGAGCTGGGCCCATCGCCCGGGGAAGTAGCGCTGACAGCTATCTCTTTGTGGCATAAATATACGGCTTTCACTCTGGCTCAGTCATGCTCTTAAATAATTAAGCCAAGGAGTTGTGACTTAAGCATGAAATACTTTTTTATAACAAAGAAGCCGTGCAGCTGGTTTTAAGTTGGGACTTTGCTTGGGCGGATTACACAGGAGCTACGCTTGCAGACAATATTTTGCTCGCTTTCTTTGGGGGGAAGAGAACAACTTATGCATCAACCACACAGGTGGGGCGGAGGCTGGGGGAAATGGAATCACAGCACTGTTTAATCTATATTGTATACAGATATGCTATCCACATTTGCTCACTCATACGTTGCTTGTACAAGCATGGAGCTTAGAACCCCAGTCTCCAGATTCCCACTTCTGAGCTCTAGTCCCAGCTCTGCCACCGAGCTGCTGTGTGACCTTGGGCTTCTCTTTTCCCCTCAAACCCTTCTGTCTTGTCTACATAGATTGTAAGCTCTTTGCAGCAGGAGCTGCCCCTTACAGCACCCACCATAGCAGACCACTGACTTTACCTGGGCCCTCAAGGTATCACTGTAACATAAGAAGAAAGTTTGTAGCTGTGGCCCCAAGTTGGTAGAGCTCACTGCAGGATCAGGCCCCACGTGACAATTTGCATAGCTGGGTGCTAAACCTTTCCAGCCCTTCACCTGGACTCGGTCCACCAATCCATTTCCCTTTTTCTAACACTCCAAACCCAGAAGCAGCTTCAGACACCTGCCTTTTTTCCTTCTTTTTCCCACCCACCAGAGCAAACTTTTTCCTCCTCCT
This sequence comes from Natator depressus, assembly GCF_965152275.1. Taxonomy (NCBI): domain Eukaryota; kingdom Metazoa; phylum Chordata; order Testudines; family Cheloniidae; genus Natator; species Natator depressus. Next base: position 5,161,915 of record NC_134259.1, read on the forward strand.
TCAAGTTGTGGAATTTTCCCAAAAGAACATTACCCTGACCTGAACCTTAGAGCAGCTAAGAAAAGGATTTTCCACCTTAGCATCCCCTCGCCTGGACCACCCACCCCATCTCCATAAGCTTCAGTCCCAGACCGGTGACAGTTTTCCTCAGCACACAAATGCCCTGGCTTTGACGCCTTTGGGTCAAACCCTGAAGTCAGTTTGCACCACCAGAGGATCTGATCTTTGAGATATCAGGGCTAAAGACAGGAGTCCTATCCCGATGGAAAAGAAAGATTCCCAGCTCCCAGTGGGATCCAGCTTCTAGCCCTGGGGGGGACTCAAGATAAGACTATAAAACGGTGACATATTTAGGAACTGAAAAGCTAAGGACATAACTGACGGGTCTAATTAGCAGCTTCTTCTCCGGCCCCTATTTCCACCTCAAAATTGTCAGCATCCCGTCTGTCTTGCAATAAGAGCACACCTGGTCAGGAAAGTTCCATCTCTGCCTATCACTTTGCGAGAGGGGATTGGATCCAGGAGCAAAATCCAGGAGTGAGTCCAGGCCCCAGTTCCTATTTTGGGACAGCAGAGGCACTGGATATGGGAGTCTCTGGGCTGCATTCCTGTAGGAAATCACAGGCCTTGGTAAAACATCACCTGTGGTTGACCTAACGCAGCTGGACTCCTCCCACATCAGGTTCTGTACAAAGAGTTTAAATCGGGTTTTTTTTAAATTGCTGGTTTGTCCACTCTGCTTTTTTTCCCCCTGAACCTGGCCAAGGGGACACCCGACTTTGCTGGCATAGAGGGTGCTGGAGGACATGAGGTGACCATCTGGGGAGATGTGCACGGGGAAGATGACATGGCTCAGAGGCCTGGAGACTCCCTGCTTTCTCCTGCATGGCTAATGCTGCCGGCAGAGGACAATCAATGGGCCTTCTCTCTCTGAGGCACTCAGCCAATTCCTGCAAGGGCACCCTGACCTGCTCTGCTCTGCTCTCCTCTGCTCTGCAGGGATGCTGTAGCCAGCACAGCTGACGAGACCACAACTGGCTGCCAGGCTGTAGTTTCCTTCCGACAGGCAGACTGGCAGCTGGACATGTAGGCTTGTCTCAGAACGTGCTTCAGGGTCTAACCCATTTCCCTGCTGCCGGGCCACCAGGGCACCCGCCGCTGTGTCCTCTAGCCACAGGAGATGGCGCCAAGCAACAGGAAAGATAAGAGCGTTATAGCTCTCCTGCTGCATGTCACAGTAAGCTCTCTGCACCAGGGGCTGTCTGTGTTCTCCGTGTGCGCAGTGTCTAGCACAACAGGGTCCCGATCCCAGTCAGGTGCTCCCTGGGAGCTACCGCCATGCAAATACATAATAATAATCATTTATTCCAAAGCAAGCAACCTCTCCCATCACTCAGTGCCTAACTTGTAGCCTCTATTGTTATTGCTGTACTGGTCCCATCCAGACCATGGCCAGTGCCCCTCAATCCTGGTCCACAGCCCACCCTGCCATTCCAACCCTTGGCCCCTACACAACTCTGATGATTAAATCAAACCTGGCTTGTTCCCCCCTCCCTCATATTCCACACCCAGCACCCACATATACACACACCGCCAGCTCTCCCTATGGATTTGTGACAAACAGCGGGGCAGGAGGGCATGCAAGCATATCCATGTAAGTGGAACAAATGAGCATGTGAGTGTGAAAAGGTCTGTGTGTGGCAATTATGGGTATGTCAGGGTGTGGTGAGTGTGCGAGCACTTGGAGAAGGTGTGGGACTGAGTGTGCAAGGTGTGAGCAGATGCGCAAAATTGGCTAAGCAAGCAAAAGCCAAGATTCCATCCAGCTCCGTGTAGTTACCGCTGCTCTGTTTGATTAGTGGATTCCCACTGGCTCTGTTAATAGCCTAGCTGGCATTGTACAAATCTCATTAGGCCCACAGGATCTGTATGGCTTTGGACCAAGCAAAGTCCGGAAGGTGTTTCCATTTCTTCTGTTAATGAAGAAAAACAACAGTGGAAACTCTCAGAGGAGAAGCGCAGTTTGTACATTACACTTGCCAGGAATACGCTGGGGAGAGACGACGAGCCCGTGAGATGGGCAAAGAGAGGGCTGTGCTAATAGCAATTAATAATAAATAGCCATCATAATTAATACAAAGTGATAATAGAATATGCTTGGGAGATTAATTAATTACTGATTAATGGTTAATAGCACAACAGCATCACCATCCCTGCCGCCTAGTCTTACAAACTGAGGGTCATTCCTGTTGTTAATTTGTACTGCAGGGACCCCGGATGCTGTTGTGGTAGGTGCCATACCAACACAGAACAAAGATAGTCCCTGCCCCAAGGAGCTAACACTACAAGATGAGACAACCAATGGACTGGGGTGGCATTGTTCCACATGGAAAGCAGTGGCCACAGCACCCCAGTTGCCTAACCATTGTCTTCCTTTTCCAGTGAAGCTGCTCACAAGGAAGTTAGTTATGAGGGTGACAGCAGACGGACTTCACAATTGAGCTGTCTCTCTGTTAGCAAACAGACCGAGCCCAGCCACTCAGTCTACACGGGTCACCTGCTCTCAGTTTTCACTCCCAGCCTGCTGCTGGATTTGAACAGGTGACAGCCCTTCCTCAGATCCTCCACACCACCATGCTGGTTTTTTCCTATGGCTTGCTGGAGCCAGGATCTCCCCTTGCTTCGCTTCCCACCACCTGCTATCCCTGGGTGAGAGAGCAGAGCTCTTGCTTTATAACCCAAATAATATGTCTTCTGGCCAGGACTCCGCAGGCAGAACCAATCTGGTAATTAACACAGATTATTCCTTGTCGCCATAGAAACAGGACCATGGCGGGGGAGAGTGCATCAGAAGAAAGAGCACTTCCAAAATTCAGCCTGGCCCCTCCTCAGCCTTGACACAAGCACCCCGATGACTCTAAGCCGCCTTACCAAAATGATGAGAGCCTGGTCGCCGTGTCTCCTGTTGCTGAGTGACTCACGGAACACGAAGGCTGTATTGAGCATCTGTGTTATTCTGCGGTGCTTAGACACCACAGTGACAGGGCATCTTGGAGATACCTTAGACGGCTAGATGGCCTAATTGATAGGTGCTAGATGGCAGGGAGATATATACTTTGCTTAGAGCTGGGGACTGCGAGGTAGGGCCTCAGGGTTCTACCCTAGCACAGAGGCTGATTCCATGTGTAAACTTGGCTGAGATTTCTTTTACTTAGGTTGTAAGCTCTGGGTAAGGAACTGTCTTCTTGTTTGGTTTGCACACCACCTAGCACAATGGTATCTTGGTCCCAACTGGGGTGCCTAGGTGCTATTGCAATGCAAATAATAAATCATCCACTAATAGGCTGGTTTGAAAATGCTGGCTGCAGCCTCTTTGCCTCAGTTTCTCCATCTGTAAACTGGGGGCAGCTGTAGAGACCAAGTGCTTTGAGAGTCCTCAAGGCACATTACTAGAGAAGGACAAAGGATGATCACTCTCTGCCTCCGCTAAGGCTCCCTGGTACATGTCAAGCATTTAACCTGCCCATGGGGGATCTAGGCAGGAGAAATTAGAGATAGCATCTGTTTATTCTGTTGCCAATGTCTGAGTTAAGGAGCCTAATTGCCATTGTCTGTGAGTTTGTTAGTGCATTAATCCACAAGGTGAATTATTCCATCCAGCAGATGCTGCATCACTTAAGTGAAATCCACATCTGGGGTGAAATCCTGACCCCATTGAAATCAATGGGAGATTTGCCTTTGACTCCATGGGGCACAGAGTGGAACTAAAGTGACAGAGTCTACGTCAGTTTTAAATTCCCTTCCCTGCGTTCTGATCGCTAACAACAGCTGGCATACTACCCCTGGCAGAAAGAGTTTGATTCTCCTCTTGCTTTCACCACATTTTCACCTTGCACCTCGCAGAGTCCTTTACACCGGTGCAAAATGACTGTCAAGTCCTGATCTATCAATGGTGGTGTTTCACATCTGCTGCACACTGGTGTAAATTACTGCCCTGTACGCAAGGCAGTGGAGAATTAGGCCCATTGATTTCAGTGGAGTTATGCTGGTGTAAACCAGGGTTAAGTGGGAGCAAAATCTGGCCCATACGTCTAAATTTACTCTTCATCGGTGACTCTGCAGTTTGTTCCGAGGGGCCAATGCAGCTAGAAGTGTCAGTTTGACTCCCAGTTCTCTGACACCAGCCTGTTAGGATTGTTGGGGTTTCCCACACAGCAGGGGAAGGCCTCTAAATCCTGTAAAAAAGTTCTGTTTTCATTGCCCCCTTTACAGCCCCCACCCAAACATTTCTCTGATGATTAGCCTGGATACAACTTTTCCTTTAAATAAAATAAAACTGGGGTTTAAACTAACCATACTCCTACAGCCCTGTACACATTCAGACATTAACCCAGTGAACCCTCACAACCCTTATAGCTCTGTCTAGACTAGAAGTGTGACTGTGTTTTGATTGATTGCCGGTGAACTCTAGTTCCAAAGGACCTTTGTAAATGCGGAGCTAGACATTCCACAAAGATTAGCTCCTCCATGCACAAGGTCACAGAGCATCTAGACTACCATTTACAATCACGCAGCTAACTCGAGTTAGCCACCAATTAACTGAAGTTACGGGAGGATCACAGAACCCAGTCTAGACAAACCTAGGTGCTGCCGTAAAGAGGATAGCAGATAATTGGCAGGTGGAGAAACAGAGGCACAATGGGGGTTCGGGGATGTGCCTAAGGTACCACAGCAAATGGGGGGCAGGGAGTAGTACTCGAGCTCCTGGGCATATTTCCCCAGACCAAGCTGCTTCTCGACCTGTGTGGCAGTATCATAATTAATGAGCGGTGTCCCCATGCAGAGCGAGAGAGTGACACGTGCCTCTCGTGCTACTGCAGCTAAAACTCACACTGAGTCCCTGGCAATCCATAGGCAGCTGCTCCACCAGCTGAGTCAAAAAGGCAAGGAGGAGCTGGTCTCAACTGGATGTCGTTCTCTGCGCAACTCGCATGTACCACAAAGGGCGCAGGGGCTTGATCGCATTCTCTGGGCGCACCCGGATCAAAGGAAGCACGGACTAGCCTCCTTGTGGCTGGCGAGCCTGGCACTTGCTGGCTCCGTCCTGCAGCTGGCAAGAGAACTTGAGGGGACAAAGTGCTGGGCATTGATCTGTTCTGGGGATGAGCTCTTGGGGGTACGCATATTGGATGGTGGATGGGGTGTAAGCTCCTGCCATGGGAATGTGCTGAGCTGCATGGAGAAGAAGCAGTGGAAGAATTATCACAGAGAAATGGGCATGCCTGTTGGACTGAACACGGTATCTTCTCCATGCTCTGTGCTGCTCCTGTCTGTGTGTGTGGTGGGGTCTTCTCTGTCTGCTGGCTACAAGGGAAAGGCCTCATTCATACCAACCCCAGCCTGCTCTCTGCTCCTCCTATCTCTGTGGGGACCTTTTATGCCCCACGGGTCCAGCAGTGCCTGCTGCATGTATGGGAGGAAGCCCTGGCTGCTCTCCAGTCCCTTCCATAACCCATCGTTATTTTTGACTATTTACTAATATGAATATTCTCCATATCCCTATAAAAGACCAAGAAAGGGGGCCCTCTTCTGCAGAAGGAAACCAGGCCAACCTGGAGGGGTTGGAGAGGACTTCCAGGCAACAAGATCCTGTTGCCTGCAGAGAAAGCCTGACCTCAGGCAACTTATTACTCTTCCCCAGTTCCCTTGCATGCATCCTTGAGGCCAGATTTGCAAGAGCTCAGCTCCTACTTAGGCACCAAACCGGGTGGTCAGATTTTCACAAGAGTCCAGCACGTTGGGTGCAGGTTGAGCACTGACCTCTTTGAACATTTGATCCGAAGTGTCACATTGGAAGCTGCTGGGTGCAGGTTGGAAAAGCTGGCCTTTGTTTCGATACCTAAACAGGAGCTGGGCTCCTTTGAAACTCTGGCCCTTAATAAAAATCAAGAAGGTGCATTTCCCTGTTCTGATCTGGCCGGAGCCACCCAGGTTTCTGCTCCACAAGAGCATGATTGCTGGGGCTATATTTGTTTTCCAGCCCATTCGATCCAGCTGTGGATAGATTGATATGAAGCTTTAATCAGTGTAATACATAAAGCACTTAATTTGCCTTATTAAAACTCTGCACTCTGGATTCTCAGGATCTCGGAAATTAACTTGAGCACCTCAAAGTTTATTTGATTGAAAGAGATTATAAATAATTCATGCCTTTTTTAAAGTCCTGGCTAGGGGATGGGGAAGGGTTCCCCCAAGGATATGCATTTCGGTTTCATTACTACCCACTGGCTGATATCGACTTTGGCGGATTCTTGTGATTCACTGGCTGGGCTCCCTTTAATTATTGTTGACTGAGCCCACTTGCTTATGAGGCAGCGTGGTCTAGCAGTTGGAATGGAATGATGGGCATCAAAAGCGATTGAAGGCTCTGACACCAACACGCTGTGGGCACATCCCTTGTCCATCTCTGTGCCTTCGGTTACTCTTGCGGGCACCAGATCAGGATTCAGGAGACTGGGGTTCCATTTCCTGCTCTGCTACAGACTTCCTGCATCACCGGGGGCAAGTCACTGCATCTCTCTGGGCCTCCATTTCCCCATCTGTAGAGCAGGGGTGATAATCCATCCTTTGTCACCTTTACAGTGTGAGCTCTCGGGGGGCAGGGCTGTCTCTCTGTGTCTGTACCACACCTAGCACAATGGGGCCCTGATCTTCCCTGAGACCTCTAAGTGCTAATGGAATACAAATAATTTTTTAAATGTTTCTCCTCTCTGTGCCTCAGCTTTCCCCCAAGTCAAATGGGGATAATGTTACTCAGCCTCCTTCGTGAAGTATTTTGAGATCCACCACTGAGTGCCAAGCATGATTAATTACTCCCTCCCCTCTGGGACAAGGCACCAGCTGCTCAGAGGCTCAACTTCAGATCTTCTCTGCTCGGAAGATACCGGTTCCTACCGTTCTCCAAACTCCATGGCTACTGTCCTTCCTCATCTCCTCTTTCCACTTTGGGTTTTCCAACCCAAGCGGCCACAACAGTACAAATGCTGCAACTCAGCCAGCCTGACTCACTGGGTCCCTGACACAGTGTAGGCCAAGGAGATTCTCTGATTCTATGATTCTAATGGACTCCGTAGGGCTGGACAAAGTATTGAGTGATCAGCATTCAGCACCACGGCCAGCTCACAGATGCTGCAGCCTCTACCTGAGGGTGATGATACTGAATTTCCTTGTGTGGTGGGGGTCAAGAAGAATCACTCATTAGTGTCTGGAAAGCCTTTGTGATCCTCAGATGGAAGGAGCTATAGAAATGCAATGAATTATTACTCACCTACCAGGTCTTGGCTCCTCCATGTCCTGTCCTTATAGAGAATAGTCTTGGTTGATAGAAGCTGGTAGCTGAACTTCTCCAAGCCAGCTGAGCCTCTCACTTTTTCATCCAGTCGTACCACCGTATAGGAGCGATCCTGCTAGATAATGGGCCAAGAATCCCTTTAGAAAGCCAAGGTGGCCATCAGAGGCTGAAAGGGGGAGACTGCCCCCTAGAGTCCATTGGCGGGAACTTCAGGCCCTACACATGGGATCCTGCTGTTTCTATTATGATGAGAAATTGAATCTGGAACTGGTGGGGAGAGATAAGAAAACGTGTAACAAAGGTGCGAAGAGTGAATGTGAGCACTCGGAGCCCAAGGAACAGAATGGAAAGGTGGGGACCTGCTGATTTCTATAATTTCACCAAATAAACAAAAGAACCTTTGAGTGGGGATAAGTGGCGGTAAATGGGCATGCTGCTGTGAGGGGCAGCAGGCAGCGTGAAGAGCTGGGGCCAGGGTCTCGAGTGAAGAGGGAAGGGACTGAGGACACAGCTTCCCTAGTTCTTTGGAGACCTCAAAGGAGGAACATCAATGAAACCCACTGAATGCATCCGATGAAGTGAGCTGTAGCTCATGAAAGCTTATGCGCAAATAAATCTGTTAGTCTCTAAGGTGCCACAAGTCCTCCTTTTCTTTTGCTTTAACCTCTGAGGATGTGGGCCTGAGCTCCCCAGGAAGGGACTATCTCTTACTATCTTCGTGTTCAGCCCTGGTACAATGGGACCCAAATCTTAGATGAGGCTTCCAGGTGCTGCTGCCACACAACCAATGACAAAGGCTGAATCCCCTTTGCCAGCTCCAGGGCAATCCCAGTTCAGATTATTTTACCTGACATGAATGGCTTCTGGCTACCACTCTAGTCCGAGATGAGATTAGAGACAGACCATGAAGCAAACCCAAGCATGTTACTGCTCCTTTAATTGGTTAAAAACAAAAGCCACCCCCCACTCCCAAAAAATTTTCAACTTGAATGTAAAGAAAAAAAATTGTTTTCCCCAAAGCCCCTTGAAGTTGTGGCACTTGAATGGAGGCAGGTCTCCTGCTGCGCTGCTCATCCACCTGTGAAGCAAGCCACTACAATAACCATGACAATAAAGCAGAGGGTTTCATTTATAATTCAGAGCCAGGTGGAAAGTGGTTTAAAAAAAACCGGCTGAGACAGTAAAAATTGTGGCTCTTTATGAGAATGTGCTTGCAACAAGAGGTCTCCATGTAACGAGCGTGACCTTCAGCAGAACCAGGTATCCCCAGCCGCCATCACGGGCCCCGCTCGAGGCATCTGCTCATGAGAACAGACCCATTTCCAACCAGCATGTTAAAAATACTCTGCTGTGATCTCTCGGGGCCTGACCTGAAAGCCCTTGAAGTCAAAGGGGAAAAAAAGACGAAGTCAATGAAGCAATGCTAATTTACACCAACTGAGGATGGGGCCTCTAATGCAGAGGTAGTGTGGCCCAATGGCTAGGGCTGGTAATTCAGAGAGCCTGATTCATATTCCTCACTTTGCCACTGACCTGCTGCATGACCTTGGGCCAAGATCCTCAAAGGTATTTAAGCACTTAACTCCTGCTGATTTCAGTGGGAGTTAGCTGCCTAAATTCCAGTGTGGGTCTGGGCCATCCTGTCTCTCTGCTTTTATTTCCTCCTCCACTTTTTGTCTGTTTAGATTGCAAGCTCTTCATGGACTGGCTCTTGCTATGTGTATGTACAGCATCTAGCGCAATGGAGCCCTGATCCCAGCTGGTGCCTCTGGGCATGACTGGAATAGAAAGCATAACAGTGGGAGTCTTTCAATAGACTTTGGATCAAACAGGCCCTTAGTCAAATGATATAAAAAGCTAATGTTGTTTGCAGTGGTGTTGTAGCCATGTTGGTCCCAGGAAATGAGAGAGACAAGGTAGGTGAGGTAATATCTTCTCCAGACCTGCAGAAGAGCTCTGTGTAAGCTCAAAAGTTTGTCCCTTCCACCAGCAGAAGTTGGTCCAATAAAAGATATTACCTCCCCCACCTTGTCTCTTTCATACAAGCTTTTGGTGTCCCTAGCCTCTGTTTTCCAGAAGCTGGGAATGGGTGACGGGGATGGATCACTTGTTGATTCCCTGTCCTGTTCATTCCCTCTGAGGCACCTGACATTGGCCACTGCCGGAAGACAGGATCCTGAGCTAGATGGACCTTTGGTCTGACCCAGTCTGGCCGTTCTTATGTTCTAAATCTTTCTGGGCTGAGCTAAGCATTGACTATGGTAAGGAGATGAGAAAGAGCTGTAGGGTAGAAATACCCCAGAGGGAGAGGAGTTATTTAGGGCCAGGGGGAAGGAAGGAGAAAGTTATTAGGGGCCATGGGAGAGGGAAAAGTTAGACTGACTATCCGGGAAAACCTCTTGCCCATGAGATCAGCTGTGATAATTGAGCCTACAAATTTGCACTAATTGTGAGCTCAGTGGGTGAAAAGTGAGTGAAAGTTCATGGAATGTCACAACAACCTAGAGTGACAAATGTTGATGGGGAAAGTTGCAAAGCGAGACAGAGTGAATTAGTCCAAACAAAAAGGCCTCCTGCTATAATTCAAGGACAGTGTTGCTCAGATCATCCCTGGTAAACAAGAACCGTGTGAGACCGAAAATCAGTGTTTTGGAAGTAAGACCTATTGGTGGTGAACAAAATAATGAGAGGATGGCTGTTCCACCCACTATTCCCTTCTGGGGTTCTTAAACTTTTGGGGTGGGGGGAATACAGAACAGCAGACGGAGGCTACTGCTACACTGGGTGAAGGGGAAGGAGCGAGCTTCACCATCATGGCTGCTACCCCCACTGTCCCCTGGGACCCTGCACCTTCTTCATCCTAATCCTGAGAGATTTCCTGACCAGACCAGGCCAGAGAGAGGGAGCCAGATGACATCTCCACCTCCACTAGCTCCAGCTAAAACCTGAGCACCCCCTGGGAGGACTGGACACTTATCGCCTTTGATACCATCTAAGAGATTGTCAAACAACGGGTAGGGGGGGTTCTTTCTAAAAACTCTCTCCAGCTACAGAGGAAGGGAATAAGGGCTGTTGTTAAAATGAAAGCCTGATTCATTTCAAATGCTCTCGCTTTGCAATGCATGCTTCATTCATTTCCAATGCTTTCACTCTTTTCCCTTCTTTTCTACCTCTTTAATAAAAGATTGATGTGATGCTTAATGGTGTGTTTGCCATTGTGCTAAGCAGGCCAAGGTCTCTCTATACAAAACGCTGAAACCTTTTTAAAAACTGTTTAATGTTGGGCAGTGAGTGGGTTATGTTAACACCTTTGGCTCTTTGAGCCCATATATTCCACCTAAATTAAGACAACAGATCTCTCAGGCTGTGGGGTCTTCTTCCCAAGAAAGGTACTTAAAGCTAGAACATACTGTAGGGGTCACAGGGAGATGGACTGGGTGATCATTCTATCTAACCCAGGCGTTCTCAAAGCCGGTCCGCCGCTTGTTCAGGGAAAGCCCCTGGCGGGCCGGACCGGTTTGTTTACCTGCCGCGTCCGCAGGTGCGGCCGATCGCGGCTCCCAGTGGCCGCGGTTCGCCGCTCCAGGCCAATGGGGGCTGCGGGAAGGGCGGCCAGCACGTCCCTTGGCCCGCGCCGCTTCCCGCAGCCCCCATTGGCCAGGCACAGCAAACCGCGGCCAGTGGGAGCCGCGATCGGCCAAACCTGCGGACGCGGCAGGTAAACAAACCTGGTTCGGCCCGCCAGGGGCTTTCCCTGAACAAGCGGCGGGCCGGCTTTGAGAACCACTGATCTAACCTATGCTAGGTATTTGTAAAGGCCTCTAAATGCCGCTTGGATAGGCAGATCTTAATGGTCTCTCCCTTTGCTGACCTACCGTGAAACAATGATTACTAGTGATGTCAATGGAGCTGAACTGATTTACACCAGCTGAGGATCTGGCCTCACTAATGTAATGGTTGGGTTTGTTCCCATAGAAAACTGGAGTTACACCAGTCCCACTTCAGCCCAAGAGAGAGAGTGACCCCGTGGACTGAGAGGTGGGAACTCCTGCCTTTGAAGGCTCTGCCCCTGAGTCAGTGTCTGACCATGGGCAAGCCATGGCTCGTCTCTGTGCCTCAGTTTCCCCATCAGTATAATGGAGATAATAAAACTGACCTTGGTCCCAGATTGAGGGTGAATTAGTTAAGGTATGTGCAGTGCAAAGTGCTACACACATTCCGAATACCATTTGTGCATTTTTCTAACAGTATCTGTAAACTGCACAAGAGCTGGACTCCCCAGATGCCTGTGCCCCCTGGCCTGCAGCCAGCCGGGCTGAAGCACATCACAAAACCTTGGAAAGGGAAGGTTTGGTTGAATAATGGATCAAAACAGACAAACAAACCAAAACTTTAGTAGGAAAAAACAAAAAGAAAATTGTAAAGGATCAGAAAACAAAGCTGAATTAAAAACACAAACAATGGAGTGTAAATAGGAAGGCAGGTGTCCCCCGGGAGCACACAATGCAATCAGCTCTGAGCGCTGTTGACTTAAAAACCATTGTTTTGTCATTAATTTATTTGGGGGAGGGGGAGGCAGCAACTGTGCTTAGCTCAGAAGGGGTGCAGATGGGAGCTTAAGGTAATGGGCTGGAGAGGGGCCTGGGGGTCAGGACTCCTGGGTTTCATTTCGACTTTGGGGAGGAGAGACTGAGGTCTAGTGGTTAGAGCAGGGAGTGTCTGGGAGTTAGAACTCCTGGGTTCCAGTCCCAGCTCTGAGAGCAGTGTGTTGTCTAGTGGTCAGAGCTTCCAGGTCAGTGATGAAACCTCACTCTTCAGCAATGTTTCGTTAACTCTTTGGTTGCTGGTACACACCCAGCTCCCAATAAAAATGAGCATGTGTGTGCTATACAGAGAGACCACATGCTCCAGTGGGTGGAAGACTCTAATAAGGCTGGGGAGCTTTTCTGTTGATGCACCCTGTTAGCAGGTGTTAGAAACCTGCACAATCGTGCTGTGTCACGGTGCCAGGCGCACCTTGTTACCTCCACCAGTATAGAGGAGAGTGGGTGTGACCTTCTGCTCAGAGCATACCAGGGTAAGATGCAGTGAGGTCCTGCAGGGACCTATAGGACTAGCTGGGCTTGAGGGGACATCTCTGTGCAAGGTTTATGTTGGGTTGCAATTTGAGATCGCCATAAAGCCAAACCCTGGAAGTGGGCACATCTGACCTTAGCCAGGGTGTGACATCTCTGTCTGGCTGCTTGGCATTGGCAGGTCTCAGATGGAGCTTTTGGGGAAAATCAGCAGTGTCTGGGTACATTCCTGCTCCCTTTCTGTTTGTTTCCTGGCAAGCTCCCATTCCCTTGCTCTCTTCTGGTCCCCCCCGCCCCAGTAGGGCCCTGCACTAGACGAGGTTTTCACCCCTCGGTCCTACTTCTGTCTCTATCATAGTTTCCCCCTACTGATCAGCCTGTTATGGAGATGGGGTCAGACCCGGAGCTCCAGCCTGCAGCAGGCCATCCCCACTGCCCCACATCCCAGGCCTTGGGTCACACCTGCACTGAGCTGCATTGGCTGCTGACCACTAATGCTCTTCTCACCCACAGACCCATCACCATTGACCCGTGCTGCCCCTTTAAACGGAACAGAAATATCCATTCCAATCAGGTTTCACGGATTCCCCCCCGCTTTCTTTTCTCGTGTATGTTCTTTTTCAGAACCTCATGTTTAATCATGTTATCCGAAACCCTGCTGCAGAGGGAGTTTCAGCCTGGTTCCCCTTCCCAATAGCGCTAGAGCATCGTACCATAGGCCAACACTGCCCTCCAGCGGGAGAGAAGCAGGATGGCTGCCCACAGGCTGCCAGCTCAGAAATAAACCAACAGCTTAGAAGCTCCTGGCCGAGGTGGGTTGAAGACGGGGGGATCAGCACCAAAGCCGGTGCAGGTTTGCTTTGCCTGGCTCTCCCCTTTCAGAGGCAGTGAGGCAGTCGACTGTGGGCATGCACCCTCCAGGGAGTGGGGCAGTGGGAATGCACCCCCTGGGGCAGCTGGCTATTGGGTGCACAGTTGTAATGTCACAGGTGAATTATGCCTGGCACCACCTGGGCCGATGACCCGCCAGAGCAGCCCTACTGCTGCCACTGCATCTGCCCCCTCCCCAGCTGTCAGTGAACTGGCAGAGTGGGCCCAGCTGGCCCACTCCACCTGAGTCAGGGTCCCAGCCCAGCTGCCCTGCCTGTGTCAATGGCAGGTGTGAGATCTGCTCTTGAAATTGCTCCACAGAGACCAATATCACACCTGCCCCTCTCCAGCTTGGCCAGTGTCACCCGTGGGCTATCCTGCCCGAACCACTGTCTCAGCTTGATGTCCCACTTCTTCGGCCAATGTCACACCTGAATCTCCTGCTTGGCCCTACGCTTTCATCTCCTCCCGTGAGCTCACTAGGACACAACACAGGTCACAGGAAGATGGGATCAGGTGTGCTGGGGGAGGGGAGGGAATGTTCATAGATTCACAAGGGCCCCTTAGATCATCTCTGAGCTCTGCGATACCACAGGCCATTACATTTCACCCAGTTATCCCTGTATTGATCCCCGTAACTCGTGTTGGACTAAAGCATAGCTTCCAGAACGGCATCCAGTCTGGATCTGATGGCAGGAAGAAACAGAGGATCCACCCTGGTAATGCTGGGCCAGAGAAACTGATGTAATGGGGAAAGAAGCCGTATGAAACTCCAGCAGCCGCTTTAAATGCCGTTTTTAATAGAGATGCCCAGGAATATCTTCTCAGGAGTGGAGAGTAACCCAGGCCCTTTGGGGCAGCATTATTAGTACTATATATATAAACTGCCATCACCGTACTGAGTGCCGTACGCAATATACAGCAATGCATGACCCTTGCCCTAAATCTATACAGTCTAGGCTAAGGGAGAGGGCACTTGGATTCTATCATGCCCCCCTGCTGGAAAGCCAGGCCCGAACAGGCTTTCAGTCACTAGTGAGATGAGTTCAACAGACTCAGCTTTTACCCTAAGGGACAGCTGAAGAGAAAAGGCTCTTGGAAATGTCCACGCCGGCCATCTCCGGGGCTAGAGAGATGGCGCAACCCGGGGCCAAGTGGAATGGCAGCACAGAAAGTCCTTTCTCTTGTTCTCTCTCCTCTTCCCTCTCCTCCCTTTTACTGCACATTCTTCTTCTTGTTCATGAACCTCAGGGCCACATTGTCATATTCGGTTTCCCCAATCCAGTCGCCCCCTTGCCCAGAGAGCGAGTTCAGGGTGGGCACGACCATCTTGGGCACAGAGTAGTCATCCCGCTGGGGGTTGTAGGGGTACTCGTGACCCACTGGGTCCTCTGCAGTGGCCTGCAGCTTCCAGGCCTCCCCTTTCACCTCCTCGGGCTCATCGTACACAGTGTGGGCAGACAGGCCCTCGGGCTCATCATAAATGTGCTCTGGCTTGGTCTGAGTGGGTGGCTGTCTCCGCTTCCTCACGCCCGCTTCATCGATGCTGTCATACAGCGGGTACGGGACCTCTGGCTCCACAAAGCCGCAGAGAAAGCTGCCAAACTCTGTGGCCATCAGGGACTTGGCGATGGTGTCGAAGGGCACAGCATATTCGGACTCAGGTGTCTCTTTTGCCTGAGACACCACCTTCCTGGCCGGCTGCAGGCTCTTGGCTCTGTCCTGCGGGTTCAGTCGGAGGGAGTCGCGTGGCTCCGCGTAGGGCAGCTCGCAGTCAGCAGGGGAGATGAAGCTGCTTGTGGGCTCCCCGGACAGGGGGAAGCTGGCGGTAGGCTTCACTGATTTGCCTTTGGCTGGCTTCCCCTCCAAGCTGGACTCCAGGGAGAGGCATTTGGTGCTGGCCCTGTGGTGCAGCAGGGACCCTCCAGTTGAGACCCTCCCCTCGCCATCCCTGGGTCGGCTCACGGTCCTAACAGGAACGGGAACCCTGACGGCATCGTCAGCAGGGCCAACCCACCGTGGCTCATCTGCCCCAAGGCCCCTCTGCACGTTGATGGCTGACTCAATGACCTGGAAGATCTCGTTGCCCTGCGTGGTCTCAAACTCAAAGTTGCCTTCTCCAGAGGCGCATCTTCGACCGGCCTCGAAGGAGAAGGTCACCTGGCAGGGGTGCAAAGCCAAGCAGGGTCATATCCCCAGCACTGTGTGGGTACAGCAGCCCCCGCCACATTGAGGATAACAACATACTACAGCTGCCAACTAACTCTCCTTGCTCTCACGTGCGAAATCCCTGTGCTAGGGATCAGAAGGCTCTAGGATCACACCCAGCTGACGACTCATACTGAGGGCCATTATACCTACTCCCTACAGGGCAGTATTTGTGCCCCATGGATAATTTTCTCACCTGGCTATCTGAGGTGTTTGTTCCCAAGAAAACTCTCCTTGCCTGCCTTGACGCGACCTATGCAAGAGGGACAAGGGTGTCCTGACACAAAAGGGGGCTCAGTCTCCCTGCAGGAGCTCTGGCTTGTGCAAGGGGGATGTCACAGCTACTCCAGTCCCTGCCTCCCCCCAGCAGGATAGTACACACGTTTTATCTTGGAGAAGCTCACAAACTACAGCAGTTTTAGCAGGGTGCTGGCTGTGGGGGGAGCTTCCAGCTCCCAGTAGGTGAGGCTCTAGTGAGCCGGGCAGGAGCACAGGCTGTAAGAAGCACTCACCTCCCAGTTACTGGCAGAAGGGGCTACAACAAATGGCATGTGAGTGCCAGCTGACAGCTACTCCAGGCCCAGCCATTCTGACAGGAGGACGCTTGACTTTTAATAGACTTCCTGCTTAGCTTCCTGATCTGATAGCCCCCATCCCCACCCTGCACCTCAAAGGAGCTGTTCCCTCCCTCTGGGTCTGCGATTACCTTATCACGTCCAAATCTCCGCAGGAACTTATAAGGCCAGGTATAGCGCACGCTCCCCGTCTGCAGGTCCTGAAGCTCCAGGGCCTCGTCCTCAGCTCGGAGGATGAAGCTGCCCCAGAGGTGGCAGCGCTCAGAGGCCTCCGTGACCCTCACTGTCACTTGGAACTCCTTAGTGGCCGCGGCTGCAAAGGAACATGTGCTAGAGGTGATCCTGCTGGCCGTGCTGCAGCTCTCGGCCCTTCCGCACGGCACCTCGTGAATTTTGCATGAATACACGAGCTCCCCAGGTCCCCCTCACACTGTCAGCCCTGCTGCTGGGAGCCTGCGGCTCGACAGCACGTACCCAGGCAGGCCTATCGTCTGCTAATGTAGCAACGCAGAGGTGGGGGGAGTGCAGCTACCACCAGGCCTGGCTGTGTCCTACATAACCAGTGTGGAGTAGGACGTGCCACAGACAGAGCTGCTGGGCTCTCAGCCTGATGAGAGGGAACCAGCATGGCCCATGTCCATATGGGCCAGTGGCACCGTCATCCAATGGTTAGACTGGGGATGATGTCATGTGGCATGGTAGGTGGCTTACCCCACAGGGGGTGGGGGGCAGGTGAGAGGCTAAAGACCAGGGAATCTCCAGCCTTCTTGAGAACTGATGGGTATTAGTGAGGTGCTGCCAGGAGCTCAGACTGAGGGAGGCTTTCGGACCAATTCCTCTGCCTCTGGCTCATCCCCGGGGCTCCTCAAAACACTCCTAAAAGGCAAATGCTTTTCCCTTGGGATGCACAGCAGAAATGTCCCAGAAACATCCTTCCCCACCCCGCTGGGGGGGGGAGGGGAGGCCCAGAGAACCCCCAAAGCCCCTGGATTCCCCTGCAAGACCTTCACACGCAGAGTCACACGTGCGCTCCCCGTCCCAGACGCAGGCTCACGGCCGCACACAGACAGACACGCTAATGCAGACAGCCTCTCTCGCACATAAACCCACTTCCCCCATTTCAAGCCGCCCAAGCTGAACGCTATAGTGCACTCGCCTATCAGCTCCCCGCAGTTTGCTTGCCTGGCAGCACTGCTCTGCCCCACGGCTGTAGATTGGAGACAGGACTGGCATTTCAGTGGGAGATCAGCTGACTCGATTCCTCATTTCCTGTAGCACCCAGGACCCTGGGATGTTGGTAAGGGGCTTTCCAAGAGCCCTTTGTTAAGAGATCAACAGTGCATCAGTGAGGGGATGTGCCCCCAGTCGGAGAAGCAGGCCTGCTATCTCTGAACTCCCCCATGCAGCACGTCCGCGGACGTAAATTCCCCTCTCTGCCCCCTGCTGCCCCCACTTCTCCCCAGCCCCGCAGTGTGACACAGCTGGCACAATGCAAGGTGAACTTTCCTCGAGATGAGCCCACCACATCCTTCCTGTTCCTGTCAGGGCTCCCTCAGCTCAGCAAGTGGGGCCGAGAGATGAAAATACTTCCGCTGCCACGCCGCATCCCCCTCCTGCTCGGCGCAGGTGCTGTAACGCCCCCGAGGCCTCACCGGGGCCCTCGTGTCCCCCAGCTCTGCCGGAGGTGGAACATGGAGCGTGTCACGTCAGCCACCTTAAAAGGCCACGGGGCTGGGATCTGCAAGGGCTGTGCCCAGCCCTGCGCTCACCGAGAGCTTCCGGCAGCCACCGTGGGAGCCAAACTCTGATCCAAACGCACCTCAGATTCACACTGTGCTATCAGCCACGCAACGTAGGCACATGGATGGCAGACTTCCAAAAAGCCCACGGTGCTGTGATAAGGGGTGCGGGTAACTCAGGAAAGGACGCTCCCTCTGGGTCAGTGCCCTATGCCCTTGTGTGATGACAGAGGGTTCCAGGTGGCAGAGAACAATGTAGGTGCCAAAGCAGAGGGCACTCTCCCCTTGCAGTCAGTGGTGAGCAGGCCAATCTGTCTGGACCGCACTCATCACCTGAGCATGGGATCTGTTAGAGAGGAGGAGGGCGGATTCTCCCCTCCCCCTGGCGCTTTGTGCCATCATTCACAGCTGGGCACAGTGGGTGCCACCCTGGAATCCTCCACTCACGCCAGAGCTCGCATTTGGCACTCACTTTGCCCGAGTGTAAATGACTCTACCCGGTGAAAGGCAGAGGAGAAGCAGACCCATCCTCCATCTATCAGAGGAACACAAACCCCAGGTCCTGAGCCCAGGGCACTTCCGCCAAGAACAGGGATGTTCTAACCCAGTGTCCTGTCCAAATTCCAGCTTGGCCAATTATATCCTCCATCTCCCTACGTGCTCCCTACACTTTCAACTGGATCCTGCTTGTTCTCCCCTTCCTGTCCTAAGCTGCCGGGTCGGGTTCCTGGGCCTCTATTTACCAGCTGTCAGGTTCCACCCTGGAGGCAGGAGCATTTCAGAGGGGAGTCAAGCGGGTCTTAGGTGAGCGGTTTGCAAAGAGCTTTGTGAGGGAAATCCTAGGCATGGTATTTATTCTTATTACCAGGCCAGCTCCACACTGAGAATGCAGGTCAGCCTCTCCCCAGAGCCATGTCAGATGCTGGCAGCCTTGGGACACAACTTGCTCCCCCACTCCATGTTAAACAGCACTCTGTAGCCAGGGCACGGTCCTGACAGGTGCATTCAAAAGCAACCCAGCAGGCTGCAGATCTGCTCCCGGCCCTGCCAAACAAGCAAGACCATTCCCACTTCCCTAGCACCCCACTTGCCCCAAGTTCAGCTCAGGGCAGGCCTCTCTCCTGCAGTAGTTTGCCAAGTGCTATGTATCCCAGCACAATCTCCCTGTGGCTTATCCGCTCCCTGCAACGTGGCCCTTGGCCCTCTCTGAGAGAGGGAGGTGAGTGTGTTGCCTTCTCACGGGCTGATAGCATAGCAGAGGGACAGGCTATCCCATTCTCCTTTAGAGGGTGGATAAAAAGCAGTGACTCACCATCTGAAGAAACCTGAGACAGGCACAGGCTGGAGATGAGATCAAGGGAGAGGTGCAGGCTGGATCAAGACACTGGGCCAGACTCACCCCTGAATTTACATCAGTCATGGATTTGGCCCTTTGCTCTCAATTCTCTGCCAATGCTGCTGTTTAATCCAGCAGACAAAAGGCGTGTGTGTGTGTGTGAGAGAGAGAGAAAGAGAGAGAGTGACTGTGCCTGCTCACACGTGCGTGCATAAATGTGTGTGCCCATGCAAGTGAGTTTGTGTGTGCGTTTGCATGTGCGAATCCCCAGGTATATATTTCCAGGTGGGAAGGTATACAAATGTGCAACTGTGTGCCTACACACAAGCATGTGAGTTAGCAAACGTGCTTGGCATGCCTCTTCTCATAGGTTCAGCCTGTAAGCCAAGACATGAGCAATGTCCTGGAGTGGGGGTGATTTTCCTTTGCCAGCCCACCCTATGGGTCCCTGTAAGGTAGGGACTGTGCTCTAGGAGGATTAGTCTCTGCTGCTTCCCCAGCAGCCCCTGGGGCCCTTCCACTTCCCTGAAAGGTCCATTACTCAGGCTGCCTTTGACCTGGAGAGGTTGCTACGTTGATGATCGAGCAGGATGTTTGCAACAGGCTGACGTCTGTGGGTCGGTTGGTAAACTGAGCCCGAGCCAAGTGTGTGTGACACTCCTGCTGTGTTTGTGGGCATCAGCTCTGTCGGGTCCCCACTTGCCTTCCAACAGCACTCAAGAGATGGAGGCAGAGGGAGACAGTGCCCCTTCTGGACACTGCATTTCACCCCTTTCCCTACATAAACATTCCCATTCAGAACACTTTGCCCTGAGACAGGCCCTTTCCTCTGAGGATCCCCGAGCTCTGTGCAGTGCTGACTCAGTCACGTTACCCTCATTGCTCAGATGGGGAAAGTGAGGCACAGAGAAGTGACTGATCCAAGGTCACCCTGCAAGTCAGCGACATAGCCAGAGCCTCAATTTCCCTTTTCATGTGGCTGCCAGCTGTCTCTTTCCCCCACCCCACGCTCCTCTCCCTTCACTTAAACCACCCAGCCCAGCTGTGCTACTTGGCACGCAGGGTTGAGAGCCTGTTCCCATGGCCTCGTGGGAGTGGGCGCATGGGCTCTGTGCCTTCAGTCACTCCTCAGACCAGGAGTGCAGGGCTGAGGGGCTCTCATGGGAAATGGTGCAAGATCGACAAGGGTTCTAAGCGCTCTGGACAGTTGCGAGCGGCCGGTTATCAGCGCAAGGCACAGTTCTACCAAACCACAAAGCAGGAAGCGCACAAGGGCTATTTATGAAGCTGATTTTCCATTACACTTCTTGCAAAGAGCAGGGCTGCGCTGTTGTGGCAGCCATGTTCCGATTCAAAATTAGAAGCATCGCTTAACTGGAGCGTGGGCTAAGGCTCCAGGTTTAATCTTTAACTTAGCGCAGTGGGGTCCTGGTGTGCGACTAGGGCTCCTAAGCACTAAGGCAACACAAATAATAAGAGCCAAGTGAATACTGACAAGGTCCTCCTCTGAGCTCACCATTAGACTCCCTTCCTTCCTACCTGGGTACAGTCTCCCTGGCCTGGGTAAATCCCGGGACTGTGTTCTGAGAACCATGCTACAGAGTCTCTGAACATGGTTGTAATGTGGCTTCGAATGTGGACACAACCCTGATGTGCTGCAACTAGGTCTGCAACAGTTTCAGGTGCGTTCCCAGTTCGCTGAAGGGCACTTGGGCCCAGAGGCTGGCTGCAGGCTTCTGGTGTCTAATGAAGTTCCCCCAAGTGAAGAGTGTCACAAGCAAAAGCTTGATGCCCAAGGGAAGGGGGTGAAGAAGGAGGCAGAAACAGGTTAGGAGACCCCAGAGAACAAGGGTCTCCCAAGAGACCAAACACATCACAGGGAGTGAGACTTGGGAAGCATTGTTATATTAAGCCTCATCATTATGTCGATTTGCCGCTTTGTTACAAGCCAGTGGCATGTTGGTGGTAACGTGAATGAGGTGATCGCTGATGGTCCCTGGATCACTCGGCTGCTGGTTCTAGCCCCCGTTGGGTCAGCTACTCAAGTAGCAGGAAGTTGTTACTCCCTGAGAGCTGGTCAGCAGTGGATTCTACTTAGAAATGGGACCTGGTGGGTTTGAAGGGCAAAATGCACCAAAGTGTGCACTGGGGGGCAAGTCTAGATGCCAATAGCCTGGGAACCGAGGGATTAATGTGGAGCGATGCAATTGAGTCTGGCAGTATGCCGGGGAAAGCAAGGAACAAAGATGCATATGGCTGCCAAGCTGGGGCTGGTGGCAAGAGATAATAGGCTTCAAGGGGCTGATCCAAAGCTCTTAGAAATCAATGAGAATCTTTCTATTGAGTTCAATGGGCTTTGGCTCAAGGCCCCAGGGCTCTGGGATATTAAGCTCCCGTCTGAGTGTCCCCCAAAGCAAGTACGGAGCTGGCAGGCGAAGGAGAGGGCGTGTCTCTCTTTGCAAAGATGAAGCATGGTCCTACATTTCCCAGCAGCCCCAGCGAGAGCTATCGAGAGGTCTGCTCTTCTGTAAGCGCTCAGCAGGGCTCTGGGATCACAGCTGAGTCACACTTGACAGTGGTTTCGGGTTCCACCAGGGCAAGGTGTTATTACTCCATCCACCCTCCCACACCCCCCCCCACCCCTTTCCTCACTTCCTCTCAGAAAGAAGAAAACAAACCACTTGAATCACTCTGCTGGGGGGTTCATCTCTGCTGTGCCCTGCCTCTGCCCCTGCTGTGCCCACTCCACTCATCCGGCTGGCTGGCTGGCTTTTGCCACACATTGCCTGTCTCTCTGCGGACATACATATTCATCCTTATACCCACACCATGCACATTCAATGATCGGTCTATCCAATTTCTATCTCTCTCTCTCTCTCTCTCTCTCACACACACACGCACGCATGCGCACACACACACACACACACACACCCAATGCTGCATCTATTTACCTGCATGTTCACAGTGGCTCTGTCCATGTCTCTAGGTATCTCATCTCCTAGCCTGTGGGTTCTATGGAGTTGAACAGACAGGTCCAGTCTCCGGTGCCTGCTGACCCAGCACCTTCTGCCAGAACTAGTTGCACTTCCAACACACACGCGCACACGTACACACACACGCAGAGCCAGGGTCTTTCGTTCCCACCCTACCTTTGGCCCTGGAGCTGTACAGGGAGTTCTCCTCCATGGATAGCGAGATCGGGTGGCTGTCCTTCCCCACTGCTGCCTTCCGTTCATCCCTGCTCCTCTGGAACCCACAGGGAAGAGTAATGGGTGAGTTTGGGGCAGCCCAGGTCTAGCCACGCAGATTTGGACCCATGTGGTGTCTCCTCCCCAGCACTGAGATCCAGATGCCAGAGCTGATGGAGAGGGCATCCCCCTTCTTGCAACCTCATCTCCCAGTGCCTGGGGCTCTTTGTTGAGCTGCCAAGGCTCCTCCCGCTCCCCAGACCAACAGGGGCTTGGAGACCCTGTGAAGGACACAGGGGACACCAGAGCTGGCCTGAGAGAGCACCCTGAGGACTCTGAGCAACACCTCAGCGAAGGCCAAAGCTCAGTACTAATGGGCAAAGCTGGGCCATCCATTCTCCCTGGCCCCCTCCAACACCCACCTCCATGGAAACCCCAGCTCTTGGAGCTCCTGATCTCCCCGGGGCCCCCTGTCCCCTAGATCCTTGGTGCCCTATCTTTCCAAGTCCCCCACCCACTGAACACCTCCCTCCAGATCCTTGGCATCCTCCTCACTCCTAAGGACCCCTCTACATGCCCCTATCGCTCCCCACCACCACAGGGAGCATGCTGCCACTCTCACCGCGAAGGCCAGATCGCAGAGGGTGAGGACCCAGTTGGCCACTTCGGTGCTTTCAGCTGCCAGCAGGTAGCGCTTGTCCGTGGTCTCCAGGATGAAAGGGACAGTCTCCTTGGGGCTGCTGGTGTCCCCATTAGCCTCAGCCACATGCACACAGTTACTCAACTTGATGAGCTTCTTGCCACTCTCAGCCTTCTTGGGCTTCTCGGAAGTGGGAGGCCCGGAGCCCTCGAAGAGCTCCAGGTGGGCGCAGGAGCAGGAGCTCTCCTGGTACAGCATTGCCCAGAACTTCCTCCATTTCTGACAGGGGGAAAGGAAGCCAAAGGAACAGAAACATGCGGGTGTTAGTCAACTCTGCCTTTGGGTTCCTAGGAAGTTTCACTTCCTGACTCTCATGCTCTAGCCCAAGGCTGCAATGTCTGGGCTGGAAATGGTCTCCTGGGGACAGCTGGTTTGTTTTACATGGAAAACTAAAGCTATTCCCACATCTCTATGGCAAAAAAACAGCTGTGTTTTTACATCAAGACAGACTTGAGCCATGGACTATTTTCACTGCAGTAAGAGGTGTGTTTGCATTGATAGCTAGCTCGATGCAAACCGTAGGGGAGACAAGACCCCCGCAGTTTATGCCTTGGTGCGACTACTGGAGTTTAACCATGTATCCACATACCAGGGTTTAAGCTCACCTAGCCACTTCACAGTAAAAACCGCAGTGCCTTCTCTCCACTAGGGTTTACCAATGCAAACACACCTCTTATTGCAGGGATGACATGGTCCATGTCTCCACCCTGGAGTGTTGTTTTAAAAAGGGCCACGAGGGTAACAATTTCAAAAGCACCTGTGCCTTAGGAGTCCAAGCTCCACTGCAAGTCAACAGGATCTGGGCTCCTTTAGATCCAGATCCTCAAAAGCATTTAGACACTTAACTCCCGCTCTGTGCCCTAGAGGCTTCTGAAAATTTTCCCTTAAGTGTTTACTTTTAATTAGCTCCTGTAAACATCCCAGACAACCCACAAAGGCACCGAGGCTCAGGGTGCACCTACACGGCTCGTGGCAGTGAGCCTCCCAGCCCTTGTTGACAGATTTGGGCTTGCGCACTTCACACTATCACACTAAAAATACCTAGGTCGAGGCTGCAGAAGTCTGAAGCCTAGGGAGGGGGGTTGGCTGCAGAGCCCAAGCTCCAGCCCAAGCCACAACTTCAAAGTGCTGTCTCCTGTCTACACAGCTATTTTTAGCACTGAACCACAAGCCCTGCGAGCCTGAGTCTGTTGACCTGGGCTTGGGGGCTCGCTTCGGTGGGTGGCTGCTGGCTGTGTAGATGTGCCTCAAAGGGCTGGTCTAAACACACACACGCTGGACAAGAAACACCAACACTGATTTTCATTCAGACCTTTCGTTATGTTGGTGCAGGTTACGTTCACTTGAACAGCCAGAGGCTCCACAAAGTCTACTAGAGACTTCACTAGTGCTCTTGATTTTATGTGGAGAGAGCTCAGATACTGCAGTGATAGGCAGCAGGATAAAAATGACAGATAGATAGATAGATAGATAGATAGATAGATAGATAGATACTCTTAACCTGGACTCAGAGCGGCTATACAGATATCTATGTATACATGCCCTGAAATGGCTCTGTCAGAAATCCTGTTGCCAAGTTGACCAGCTGAGCTGCTGCCAAGACAGCAGTTTCACCTCGCAAATGATGTCTTTGTGGCAGCTTCTTCGCTTAGGGGCCAATTGATGCCTAAGTGCATGATCTAAAGGTTCCTGAAGTGAAATGGACTCTTGCCATTGACTACTGTGGGCTTTGGATCAGGCCCTAGATTGTTTCCGATTCTGCAAAAGCAGGCAGACGTCACTGTATCAGGGACAGACTTGCGTCATGTTTTTGAAGCTAGCTCGACAACCAGAACAGCTAGAGACTTCCTTTGTGTTACAGAATGAAAGTTTAGATTCTGGAGAATGAGTAGGCAGAAGGAAATAGGGTCCAGTTTACCTCCCCACTGTGCACCAGCTGAATCAAAGCCCTCGCTTTAACGGAGGAGAACCTGACCTTTCCGTGTACATGGCTCGAGAGTGGTGCCAAGGGCAATCTACAACCTGCATATGCCGTGCACCAAACAGCTTCCCCATCTGCCCGCACTGATCTCCGCAGTGTGGCCACAGGCTATTTGGTTGGGTTAAACTTTCATCGGGGAACAGCTGCCACAGGTCAAAGATGCTGGTTATCTGGTGTCCTGCCTGCTCTGCTCTAATGTGTTACAACACCGCACCCATCTTCCTTGGGAGCGGAGGGGAGGCCAGGACGCCCTGTCTAGCCCAGCATTGGGAGTGGGGGGCGTTTCGCTGGGTGGACAGTGAGCTACTGACAGTGACAGAAATAGCCAGGGCTGCAAACATTCATTTGGTTATCTGCTAAGAGGATATGCTCCATCTGCGCTCAAGGCCTGTGAGCCAGGCTCTCGCACACAGATCACACATGCGGCACTGACATTTGCAGACGGGGGTGGAGGAGTGTTTACTATTCAATTTCACATGTACGTCTAGCGCTGGTGAATGGAATCTGCTGCTTAGCCACGAAACTGAAGCCACAGCTAGGCAACCTTCCCCACCCTGGCCTAGAGCTGTTGCCAATTTTGGCTGGACGTATTCCTGGAGGTTTCATTACATGACACAATCTTTAATTAAAGATTCATCTTTAATTCCTGGAGACAGTCCTGGAGGGCTGGCAACCCTAGGGAGCCACTTGGAAATAGCAGAGGAACTCCAGCCCCCTTTAGGCTGCCCACTGCCAGAGGGCTAGTCAGCACCATGCTTGTTTTTTGCGATGCAGACTGTTGAGGGCAGGGATCTGGACTGAGATCCTCCCTCCCTGGTGCCTGCAAGCAGCACACAGAAATGCCTTTTGGTTACCACCAGCACTGGCTACGTTGATCAGCTGACCAACAGGAGAAAGAGCCTGTTTCTGTGAACAACCCCTTGCGTCCTCCTGTCTCTGAATGTGGTACAGAGGCCTGACTCCCTTCTCCTTCACACTGGGGTAAATCAGGAGTAACTCCGTAGTTACACCAATGCAAGAGAAAGGGGAAGCTGAGGTTTCTAACCGTGCTGCAAATGTGCGATTCCAAAGAAAAGGTCTGGGGGAAACAATCACCTCTCACTGTTCACCGTGGGCTAGACACTCAGCTCGTGTTAATCAGGGAGCTTAGGCCAATTGACATCCACTGATGATCTGGCCTATGTCTTTCTTTGAAAGCTAGACCTGGCCCCAGGAGCCAATGCCTGCACCCAGTTCTGAACTTCCCAGAGTCTAGGGGGATGTTGAACCCAGGAGTCCAGTTAGGGTCCATCTCTATTAACAGTGCACCGCCTGCATCCCAGGGCTCATGCCCAGGTATCTAAGGATACGTCTACCCTGCAATAAAAGACTACGGCATGACTCAGCTGGCTCAGGTCAGCAGACTCGGGCTTCAGGGCTCAGACTTCAGAGCTACAAAATTGCAGTATTGAGTTTCCTGTGCGACCCTATGGCGGGTAGGGTCTCAGACCTTGAGCTCCAGCCCAAACCCAGATGTGTACACTGCTTTTAGCCCCACAAGTCCAAGTCAGCTGACCGCAGCTCTGAGACTCAGTGCAGTGGGGAGTGGGGGTGGCGGGGTTTACGGCAGTGTGGACATACCTTTGGGGGGTCTCCCCGGGGATGTACACAGGGAAATCATTGTGATTTTCCCCTGACAGCTCAGCTCCCGCAGGAGATGGCAGGCAGTGCTCTGGGGTTTGAACTCCCATTTTGGTCTGGCTGCAGGATTTCCAGAGGAACCTTTCCACAAACTAATATGCACTGCAAGCAGGTGAAAGCTAGCGGTGCAGACTTCTGCTTTCAGGGGAGTTCTTTGCAACCTGAGCCCAGCCGGGATCCTTGCAACTGGATCATCTTGAGACCTGCCCAGAAGTACGAAAGCTCCTAAAATGCTGCACAGAAGCAGGGGAACACAGCCAGGGTCAGGGAAGATCTGAGAGGGGGGCGCCCCGGCAGCAGAGCAAGTGGGTGTGAGCAGGGATGCTGAGCACAGGGGAGGTCCTGTGACACCGTAGATCAGAACTAAGCTGAGGAAGCAGGGGTCTCCTGCAACGCAGAAGCAAGCGGGGAGCGCGGTGTTGGGGCGGGGGAGCTCCTGCTGCAGTTGCAAAACAGCGGTGTTGTTTTTTTAAAGCCCAGCCCCTGTTTATGCCAATCACTGTGAGGCCCCTGGCAAGTTGCCTATGTCAGTGCCATGAAGGCAAATCCCTGCTGCCCTCCCCTTCCCCATCCCCAGAGTAGATTGTCCCCGTCTCTGTACTGTGAGTCTCAGGCCCCATCTGCCTTGAGCCATGGGACAACAAGTCAGAGACTTCAGCTTCTGCCTACGCTCTCGTCTGGAGGGATGTGACTCATTCCTGGGAGTCACCGGGCATGATGAGGGCTTCCTACAAGAGGGAGGAAGTTCTGGTGAGCTGCAGCTTGTGCCCAGTTGAGTCACCAGGGCAGCAGATGGGTAGCAGAAGGGGGGATGCTGGAGGGGGCACGTCACAGTAGGTTCAGTGGGGTGACACTGAGCAAGAGACTGTTTAGGCAGAACATCCAGGGGGTTCTTAATGGGGCGGAGAGTGCGAAGTGGGGCCTCGTCTCCCCAGAGAGTCCCATGCGTGGGGCATTTAAACCCCTAGGAAACCAGTCTGGCTCTGTGACCCTACTGCCGTTCCCAGCCCGGGTACAGCACAGCGACAGGGCCCCGCCAGGGATGAGGGGCCAGCCCTGCAAACTGTCCCACTTTGCAATAAGGCAAGATGGCGAATTAGAGGCACAGAGGCAGGCGCTGTCTGAGTCCAGGATGGAGGAAGCCCAGGGCCCAGGCAGCACATGGGAGTCCCCAGTCAAGAGCAGCTAGAAGCTTCAGTAACCAGCCTCCAGCCCTGGCAAAGATGCCCAGGTCGGTCCTTACCTTCCCGAAGGTTTGCTGCTGCTGGAGGTACAGTAACCCCTGTTTCACAACCACCTCGTCCATCTTCTAGCAAGGAGCATCCTCTCGCTCTGCCCCGCTGTCACACGCACTTTCCTGTCCGGGCCCTCCCCTCTATCTCCCTCGATCTTTCACACCTCCCACCTCTCACCCAGGCTTAACACCTCTCCCTCAACGGGCCCACTCCCCACTTCTAGGTCCGGCTCCCGGCCCTTCAGTTTAACTCTTTCCCGCCGCAGACGCCCGCCTGCTTCTGCCTTCAGGGTTGGGTTTGCTCCCTATCTCACTTCATGAGCATGTGACGTGTGGTCGGGGTTTGTTTGTTTTTTTTCCTAAACATATACGTTTCACACTTCAGCTTCCTGTATTTGCGATCTTACCAGAAAGGGCAGCTACAGACGCTGTTGTTGAGTGCTGCTATGTCCACAGACAGACTGCATGCTAACACACTGACATACATTCAGACTGCACACGCAAACACAGAGATACACACACTGACAAGGGAGACTGTACACACTGACACCAGAAGCCACACACACACTGAGGCTGTATACACTGACACACAGAAGCACACACTGATACATCGTGGCTGTACATATTGACACACAGAGATACGCACACTGACACGCCCACACACTGCACACAGAGACACACACACTCACACACCGAGGCTGTATGCGTTGACACACAGGGGCTCACACACACTGACACACCAAGGCTGTATGCACTGACACCCAGAGATACACACACGGACACCCAGAGACTGAAAACACTGACACACAGGGACACACACATTGTCACACTGAGGCTGTACGCACTGACACACAGAGATGCTTACACACACACCGATTGTACTCCCTCATCCACAGGCTGTACATGCACACACATGCACAAATTGTACACACAGACACTCTTGAGTCTTTCGCTCTTTACACCACCACAACAATCTGAAGGCACCCCAGGGGGCTTAGCTGGATCCCAGATAGCTGTGTTTACTAACTATACACAAACACACCAGGCCTAGCAACACAGCATGGGTTACAACAGCACCACTACACTGGTTGATTTCTGGCAGCTTCTGAAATACAGAGCTCAGTGAGCATTGCTAGAGGGCTCACAAACTATTTAAAGGAATACTACCCAATTCCTACACACTCCACAAGGACACCAATTATACACTTTTGTTTTGACTTTGTTATCACCCTCCTTCTATTCAGAAAAGGCACAGGCAACGGGTCAGAACCCGCTCCTCCCACCCAACTCCACTATTCTTGGACAGACTCTGGGCTCTTGTCGTACCACACTATATCCCAACGTGCCCTGGGATCTGCAGGCCCATCTGGATTAGAGAGGGGCTCATTTGAAGCCAGAAGGTTTGTTTAATCCATTATGCAGTCAGGGTCCAGATGCCCCAGGTACATTCAGTTTGTGAGGAGCCCCAAATCACAGAGGTGTCAGGCTCTTGGGGGATGGGTTTTCTGGGGATTTGTGCTCTCTCTCTCTTTCTCGCTCTCTCTGTTGCTTGCATTGACTCTCTGCACCTGCTTCATGCTTTACTTATAAGCTTTAAAGAAACACCCACCTTGTCCCTGATGCCAGCACCTCAGAGCAGGTAAATGAGGTGGTTCCAGGGAAATGGGGCAACAGGCAGTCATGCAAAGCAGGAGAAAGCAAATGTCCTGGCGCCGGGAGACACTGGCTTCACTTCCTGGGGGCTGGACGCCTGTCTTTAACCACAGAGCAGGGCCAGTCGAGCAGTGGCAGGCTCAGCTCCTGCGCCTGCTGGCAGCGTTACCTGTCTTTGATATTGAGGGACAGTGGAAACAGGCCGCTTACATTTGATGCAATGGAACGTGATTTAACTTGGCGCTGTGTGCTACGGCTTTGGGCATCCCGGGCTCACACAGTGTGGGTGAGGGGATCCCACACCCTCAGACAATGGGGCTGGGACACACTAGTTACAAGAGAGAACCTAGGGGAGAAAGTTAACACATTAGCTCACTGCATGGGCTTCCCTGCCCCCTGCTGACAAACGGGGCTGGCTTGGCCCCTCTGGAGAAGTAAGGGAGGGTCTGAGCGGAAGCAGGTGGCATGTGCTTTGCATGAACTAGGCACCCTTTCTACCTGCAAGTGTAAGTCTACATCTGTTGGAGCACCCTCCAGTGGCCAATTCATCCCCCCTTGTTCTCTATGTGACTGGCAATAATAATAATAATAATAATGGCAGTCTCTTATATTTGAGTATGCCTGCGCCTGGAAATCAGTTTCCACCTGTAGGGTTCAGGAAACGCGTCAAGGCAAGTCAGTGTCTACATTCCCTCCTGCTGTCGGGCACGATGGAGCGATGACAGTCTGTTGCACGTTCTGCTTGCCTCGTAGCAGAGTACCAAGCTCGCCTGCCATGGCCCGTATCCTCCTAGGTCATAAAGTCCAGCCCGGCAGACTGTATGATGCTCCTTGTAGCAGTGTTTTGGGTAGCCAGTCTTCTTACTGCCTTTTTCAAATGCACTGCATGGAACTTTCTTAGGCAGTCGATTGTTCCAACCCAAGTCATTTTCCTCCGTGTTAGCATGGCTGCCAGCCATAGTACTTCATTGCTGGGGATTTTGTCAGGCCATTTGATTCCCATTATGATGCAGAGGTGGTGTTGTGGCAGGCAGTTACGGTTTTGGATACGGCGACAATAAAGGGGACAGGTCTCTAATGAGACTGACAATAATGCTGCATTATGTTATATAGCATCTTTCACCCGTAAGTAACACATTGCAAACAAGATGTCCAAGAATCACTTGGCCCACCCCCCTCCCACTGAAACACAGCCACCCCTGGGGCAGGAGGCAGCAGCTGTGTAGCAGCAACATGGCATCATTACACAGCAATTTAGGACAGCAAGTGAAGAAGAATCCCAAACCCCGTTGAACCGCCAGGGGGATTTAAGGAGGCAGAATAGAATAACGGATTTGGCCGGGACACCAGGGTTAATGCAAAAGGCCAGATTGTGATTTCAGTTACACCAGTGTAAATCTGGAATGGCTCCATCAACTTCGGTGGAGCTATTCTGTATTTGCCCTGGTGTAACTGGGATCAAAGTCTGGCTCCGTGACTCTTAGGGAAAGTGCCATCGGATCTTTAACAGCCATGACTGCTCAGGACTTCCATCTGAAGATGCCCCAATGATTATTCCATGCAGCCCCCATGCACACAGCTTTGTTTCTGCAAACAAATTCCAGAGGCGCTATATTTTACAGGGACAAGAAAACTGACACTGAAATAGCTCCGCTTGGAGACAGCATGCTGAGGGCACTTTGGTTTATTCCACACAAACTTCCTCGTGGCTGGATTTTACTAAAACTAGACAAGCCATTTACAACACACACTTTACTTCTCTACAAAAGAAAAAGGACACTAAACTTTCTAAACTACTACAGGCTACAAGGGGCCACAGCAATGGTCCCCTCAACCCACCCAGCAATATTGTTAACCTATCCAACTATACTCTCAGCCCAGCAGAAGCAGCTGTCCTATCTCGGGGTCTCTCCTTCTGCCCCTCCACCCCCTCGAACATGATACAGTTCTGTGGTGACCTAGAATCCTATTTTCGACGTCTCCGACTCAAGGAATATTTCCAAAATACCTCTGAACAACATAATGATCCACAGAGGCCTGCCTACCAACATTACAAAAAGAAGGATTCTAGGTGGACTCCTCCTGAAGGTCGAAACAGCAGACTGGACTTCTACATAGAGTGCTTCCGCCGACGTGCACGGGCTGAAATTGTGGAAAAGCAGCATCACTTGCCCCATAACCTCAGCCGTGCAGAACACAATGCCATCCACAGCCTCAGAAACAACTCTGACATCATAATCAAAAAGGCTGACAAAGGAGGTGCTGTTGTCATCATGAATAGGTCGGAATATGAACAAGAGGCTGCTCGGCAGCTCTCCAACGCCACTTTCTACAAGCCATTACCCTCTGATCCCACTGAGAGTTACCAAAAGCATCTACAGCATTTGCTCAAGAAACTTCCTGAAAAAGCACAAGATCAAATCCGCACAGACACACCCCTGGAACCCCGACCTGGGATATTCTATCTACTACCCAAGATCCATAAACCTGGAAATCCTGGGCGCCCCATCATCTCAGGCATTGGCACCCTGACAGCAGGATTGTCCAGCTATGTAGACTCACTCCTCAGGCCCTACGCTACCAGCACTCCCAGCTACCTTCGAGACACCACTGACTTCCTGAGGAAACTACAATCCATTGGTGATCTTCCTGATAACACCATCCTGGCCACTATGGATGTAGAAGCCCTCTACACCAACATTCCACACAAAGATGGACTACAAGCCATCAAGAACACTATCCCCGATAATGTCACGGCTAACCTGGTGGCTGAACTTTGTGACTTTGTCCTTACCCATAACTATTTTACATTTGGGGACAATGTATACCTTCAGATCAGCGGCACTGCTATGGGTACCCGCATGGCCCCACAGTATGCCAACATTTTTATGGCTGATTTAGAACAACGCTTCCTCAGCTCTCGTCCCCTAACGCCCCTACTTTACTTGCGCTATATTGATGACATCTTCATCATCTGGACCCATGGAAAAGAAGCCCTTGAGGAATTCCACCATGATTTCAACAATTTCCATCCCACCATCAACCTCAGCCTGGTCCAGTCCACACATGAGATCCACTTCCTGGACACTACAGTGCTAATAAACGATGGTCACATCAACACCACCCTATACCGGAAACCTACTGACCGCTATTCCTACCTACATGCCTCCAGCTTTCACCCTGACCACACCACACGATCCATCATCTACAGCCAAGCTCTGCGATACAACCGCATTTGCTCCAACCCCTCAGACAGAGACAAACACCTACAAGATCTCTATCAAGCATTCTTACAACTACAATACCCACCTGCGGAAGTGAAGAAACAGATTGATAGAGCCAGAAGAGTTCCCAGAAGTCACCTACTACAGGACAGGCCTAACAAAGAAAATAACAGAACGCCACTAGCCGTCACCTTCAGCCCCCAACTAAAACCCCTCCAACGCATTATTAAGGATCTACAACCTATCCTGAAGGATGACCCAACACTCTCACAAATCTTGGGAGAAAGGCCAGTCCTTGCCTACAGACAGCCCCCCAACCTGAAGCGAATACTCACCAACAACCACATACCACACAACAGAACCACTAACCCAGGAACCTATCCTTGCAACAAAGCCCGTTGCCAACTGTGCCCACATATCTATTCAGGGAACACCATCACAGGGCCTAACAACATCAGCCACACTATCAGAGGCTCGTTCACCTGCACATCCACCAATGTGATATATGCCATCATGTGCCAGCAATGCCCCTCTGCCATGTACATTGGTCAAACTGGACAGTCTCTACGTAAAAGAATAAATGGACACAAATCAGATGTTAAGAATTATAACATTCATAAACCAGTCGGAGAACACTTCAATCTCTCTGGTCACGCAATCACAGACATGAGGGTCGCTATCTTAAAGCAAAAAAACTTCAAATCCAGACTCCAGCGAGAAACTGCTGAATTGGAATTCATTTGCAAATTGGATACTATTAATTTGGGCTTGAATAGAGACTGGGAGTGGCTAAGTCATTATGCAAGGTAGCCTATCTCCCCTTGTTTTTTTCCTACAAACCCCCCCCCCCCCCAAGACGTTCTGGTTAAACTTGGATTATTGCTGTGCACATTGTAAGATGAGCTATTGCCAGCAGGAGAGTGAGTTTGTGTGTGTGGTTTTTGGAGGGGGGTGTGTGTGTGTGTGGGGGGGGTGGTGAGAAAATCTGGATTAGTGCTGGAAATGACCCACCTTGATTATCATGCGCATTATAAAGAGAGGTTTCAAAGAGGGATGGGCTATTACCAGCAGGAGAGTGAGTTTGTATGTGTGTCTGTGGGGGGGGGGGGGGGGGGAAGGGTGAGAAAACCTGGATTTGTGCTGGAAATGGCCCTCCTTGATGATCACTTTAGATAAGCTGTTACCAGCAGGACAGTGGGGTGGGAGGAAGTTTTGTTTCATGGTCTCTGTGTGTATATAATGTCTTCTGCAGTTTCCACGATATGCTATGCATCCAATGAAGTGAGCTGTAGCTCACGAAAGCTCATGCTCAAATAAACTGGTTAGTCTCTAAGGTGCCACAAGTACTCCTTTTCTTTTTTCTTTTTACGAATACAGACTAACACGGCTGTTACTCTGAAACCTTTAGAGAGATGCTCAGAGATGCTTTTTCTCTTTCCATTGTTTCATTGGTATGTCGAGCAGCCTATGAATAGGATCCATACTTCACCAGATGGCTCGTCCAGACATATCAGAGCCATGACATTCCAGGTGTCTGTGGACTATCCGACCTGCATCCCTTCCCTGGCATATTGAGAATCCTAGGAATATCCAAGCAGAATCTCCCCATGTTGGGCATCTGGGGGACTGAAGATTTGAAGATTAGCAGATTACACAGCCAGATGCTATCTGAGCTGTGTGCTTTTGCTGGCAGAGTGGGCAGCCAAGGTATACTCATCCCTTGTCATTGCATTGGCACATTAGGCATCTGGTGAATGTATCTGGTTCCGTGTTGCTTCAACCACACTGGGGGCATCTGTAATATTTCTGAGCCACATTGAGTCTCTGGGAGCATTGGAAGCTGGGAAGTGGTCCACATTCCCTCAGCATCTGGATGGATACCCAGGGACTATCAGACCGGAACCACCTCATCAGTGTATTGATAAATCCCAAGAATATCTGATCTATACTCCCTTCAGTGGGACACAGGGCATTCTGATGGGATTAGTCCCTATTTGCAAGTGGATGCCAGGCTGCTGGGGTTCCTGCCTGGATGAATATCTCTTTAACTCCAGCAGCCTGTCCCAGTGCGAGCCAAGGGAAGGGGTGCTGGACGAGGAATGTTATCACCATCTGGGCAGCTCCTTTGCATCACCCTTATTGTTACAGTATAAGGCATGTAGCCACTTTCAGCCAAGCGGGCAGCCTGAATACTGAACATTCCAATTTGCTATCTGCTGGGGTGGAGGGAAGGATTTGCACTGCGGACCTCATGCTTCTTTGGCGTATTTCATTTTAACTTGAAATCACAGATCGGGCTGTGGGATGAGAGACCACCAGCATCAGGCCTGAATCCCCAAGCTCGGTTCCAGAACCAGATATGAATCTGAGCTTTCCCCAAATCTGGGGACATGTGAATCCAGTGTCCCCATGGGGTCCATTGCAGCCTTCAGATCCAGATCCATACACAAACGTCTCTAACGTTTGGGCAGGTTTGGCTCGAGGGTAGCTGTTTGGGCCCATTTCTAGTTAAGATAAATGAAATTAAACAGATTGTATTTTATTATTTCAATCACTTTATTGCTAATAATAATTATAATAATTTTTGCATGATGGTAGAGACCACAATGTCCTCGGTGCTGTCCACACCTACAGAAAAATATAATCCCTGCTGAAATGGGGCACTGGCACTTGAAGGTCATGTGAAAGGCCAGTTACTCTGTTCCAGGTGTTTGGAATAACAGAAGTAGCCACTGGGTGAGAGGAAAAGGGTGGGAGGGGGAAAGTAAGTAGCCATCCCAGACCACTGTCCCTTTAAGCCCAGCTGTGGGTCACACACAACTACTCCTGTCCTGCCTGAGAGGTCCTGAGTTGGGATGAAGGGCTGGGGAAAGAGGAGATGGCACCTGGGATGGGGAAGTGTTAGCCAGAGATTCCAATGAGTTCAGACCAGTGCAAGGGTCTTTGCAATGGACATTTCAGATCTGGGGCTCTTCGGGGGGTACCAAGCTGTAACTCACACTAACACACCCTCTTCCCCAAGAACGTGGAAGGGGCCATGATTGCCCAAGAAGTACCCGTGTGGGAGCACCTTGTGCCAGTCCTAATATTATACAGGGGATTTACTGCAAAGACCTTTGGCAAGCGAGCATTCACATGCTCTCGCAGTAAGAGCAGAGAACTGGAACCCAGGACTCCTGGGTTCATAGAAGAGACCTACGCGGGATTCTTCCCTACTGCCTGTTTTCTAGAGTTTAGTCCTAAATGTCCCAAGTGATGGAGCTCCCAGACCACCTGACGGATCTCACCATCGGGAAGGCTGTCCTGATATTCCCTTTCCTAGTACCATTACTTGCATTTCAAGCTCTTTGTGGCAGGGGCTGTCTCTTTGCTATATATTTGTACAGCGCCTAGCACAAAGGGGCTGTGGGCTCTCAGGCTACTGCAATACAAATAATAACTGTGATCCCGTTCCTCCTAGTTAATCCCCTGCATCCCCGTAAATAACCCTCCTCCTTTCTGGGAGTTCACAGCCTTCCAATATTGTCAGGCTGTTACCATGTCCCCTTTCAGTGATTGCTTAGCTAAACCAGATGGATTTAGCTCTTTTAATCTTTCCTCACCTCCTTGATCATCCTTGTCATTCTTCTCTGAACTCCTTCCAGTCTGTCGATGTGCGTCTGGGAACGTGGTGCCCAGAACTGAACACAATATTCCAGATGTGGTTACCCTGGAGACATCAGACGCCAGAACTTTCAGTAAGTCTCAGCATCCACAGCTGGGTCCAGGTTTTCAGAAGACCTTCAGCACCTGCTTAAGCATCTAATTAAAGGGCAAGCTTCTCTGACAATGAAACCTGGCCCACAGAGAGGGACTATTGCCTCTCTGCTCATGACTGCATGACCTTGGGCAAGTCACTTTTTTGCCCTCCCTATAACTCAGTTTCCCCATCTGTAAAATGAAGATAATGATGTGCTCCTGTGAGGCTGAATCAGCTGATGTTTGCAAAGATAGAAGGCAAAGTGTTATCGTTGCAAGAAACCACAGGAGATCACATTCCACCACCAGCTGGACATAACTAGGAATGGAATTATTTGGAATCATTTAAAATATACATGAGACCCAGGCTCTTCTCTACCCGGAAACAGGCTGTTATTTATACCCTCGCTGCAGATAGGATATAAACTGTTACAGGTCTCATAGGAAGCATCTTTCACAGCTAATCATTTTCTTTCTTTGAGTGCTTGTAAACCAGATACAGCCTCCTTTCAACTAGGTGCTCCACTCTCCAGTCTCCACTCTACACTCTCCCTCGCTCCCACCCCCATCCCTTCCACCCTCTGCATCCTCTGGCAAGAGGAGCGCCCAGGCTGCATTGGGATCCTGCATCTGCTGGGACAGGCTTGGGTACAGTCCTGCTTCTGATGCACTGCAGAGGGGTGCAGAGAACCTGTGCACCTGCCTAAGGTTCCCCCGAAATGCATCCAGCTCCAATCTTCTCCTCCTGGCTAGGTTAGAGGGAAATCATGCCAACTGTGCTCCCCAGCACTGCACACACATCATTTTTCTTTCCCCTACAACTCAGCCCTTACCACCCCTGGAGCACTGTAGGATCTTTACAACTGTAACCTCAGCAGCACCCCCCTGTTCCCCAGCGGAATGTGGGGCGTTAAAATGCAGGCCCTGAGTGACATTTACCTGGGTACCGAAGATGAGAGAAAGCCTGTGCTTCTCTTTAGCATAGCCCTCGTGCTGGCCCTTTGCACAGCAGGGACTAAGTGGGACTGAAGTGATGCCCAGGCTTTGTGCTGGCCCCATTACACATGGTGGAATTTCACTCCTCTGTGGAAGGGTTATGAGTGTGAACGCCCGATCCTCCCTTCCTGCGAGAGCACCACATTGCGCAGTAGCGAGCCAGAGCTCTCCAGAGGACAGCTTTGTTACTGCAGCATTCAGTAGCAGTAAGGCCATCTAGTCAATGTCCATTTGGCTCCTTCAGTAGAACGGCCCCTTTGACCCCTTGGAACACCACTGCCTGAATGAAGGGTATGGGGTTAGAGCATGCTAGGTAGGGGCACTTCCTAACCCTCAAGAGTCCATTCACCCATTCCCCAGGCAAGCCAGTGGCAGGAGAGTCAGCTTCAGAGCTTCTTGCCCATATCCTAATGTCCTTCATGAGAGACCTGGCCCATGGCTGTTAGGATCACAGGATCCAGGGCATCTTAGCACCAGCCAGAGGAAGCCGGAAAAGCCCTGCCCTTCAGGCTCATCTACTTCCCCTCTCCTGTCGTTGCCCATTCTGATTTCTGCAGCAGGGTCGGTCAGCCGTGGGGAGGGATGGCACCACGTTAGTAATATTCATAGTAATCCTCCTCTTCCTTGCTGGCTGTGGGAGCCTCTTCTCCTGGGTTCACTGGGGAGCTAAACAGGGCAGGGGGAGCAGCTTCTGCAGCAGGACACAGAGGGCGGGAGGGCGGGATAAAGGAAAGGGAGAGGCAGGATCAGTGAGAGGGATAAGAGAAGCGCAGCTGGGCTCTGTAGCAATTGTTCCAGTTTCTGTCCCTGCCCATAGTTTAGCATCTTGGGAGGGTGTTTCTGACCCAGGCCTTTCCCCACTGAATGCCACGCAGCAGACATGAGACTGGCCTCTGCCTCTGGCTCACAGGGGAACTCTGCAGACTGTCTGCACGTGGGCTGGCACACCCTGAATCTCTCTCTCCCTCCACCTCTCTTTCTCTGGAATGGGTGGGACAGGGACCCAGCCTCAGATCTTATCATTTCACCTCAGTTTCCCCTAAAAATGGGGACAGACCCAAGGATTTCATTGCAAAAGGCCTCCTTTCCTCCCTCCCAACCTCCCTTTCTCCCTCTTTCTGTCCCCCTTCCCTTCATCCCCAATTGCCTTCATCTCCCTTCCCCCTCCTCCTTTCTCCCGGTGTCTACCCCTCCCCTCTCCAGCAACTCTGCCAGTGTAACTCAGTGTTTTCCAGTGAATATATCAAATCTCCAGACTGAATCCTGCCTGATGGTTACATGGATGCAACTCAGTTGAAGTCAGCAGGGCTGCACGGGTGTAACTGAGGGCAGCCTAAACCTGCCCTGGCATATGAAGCCGTGACAACCAACATTTCATTGCAGCCAGGGCTGCCTTTGATTCTTTGGGTCAAGGATGGAGTTTGGGCCGTTCAGGAGGCCTCATACTGAGAGCACGAGACTGTTTCTTTCGTCTCTTGTTTCCTTGCACACACACAGAGAGGGCAGGGATACAGGGCACTTGCACTGGCGACAAGAAGAGTAGCTTTGGCAGTGGCATTGCCCAGCTTGTTGTGTGCAGTGCAGAAGTAGGTGCCTCCATCCGCCTTCCTCACCCCTTCAATCTGCAGCCAGCTGGACAGCTCGTATTTCAAAGGGCCACCGCTGGACTGAGAGCAGGAAGAGAATTAGGGCAAATGAGTCCCACGGTCGATCACCAAGCTGGGCCATTCAGGAAAATGCACACACCCTAAGGACCTCCAGATCTCACTGAGCATGGAGGAGACTCACTGAGATGGAGATAAGTGTGTGATGCACCTGGGCAGAGGTGCATGTCAGGGTCACTCACCATGGCCGTGCTGATTTGGGATCATGCACCTGTATGGAGCTGCCTCCACCTGGGTGGAGCGAAGCTGGGGGACCCCTTGCCTAGGCGGAGCTGTGATGGTGTCACTCACTTGGATGGAGATGTGAGGATCATCTCCAGGTAGAGCGAATTCTTCTTCATCCTTCCTCCGTTCCACGAGGGCCATGGGGTAGGCAAAGACCTCACACATGAAGATCACATCATGGCCAGACACATTCACCTGGTCTTGGGGATGGTGCTTGATCTGGGGAACTGCACAGAATCCAGACAAAAGGCCGAGGATTTTAGAAGCTCAGGAGGTCAGAACCTAACCCTCTTCTATCACCAGACAGAAATGAACCTCCCCTAACCAGAATCATAAAGGCTGCTGCAGGGAGCATGGCAGAGATTTAAACAATGAAAGCATCTTATTAAGGAGCAGTTATTCCTATCCTATCTAGCCACTCCCTCTGCCAGGTCAGTCTACATGGGTAGGAGATAACACAAGTCACCTTATATTGTAATGAGTGCAGCAATGAACCACGTCTGCTGCCTGATGCCAGCCCACCTTACCAGAGGAAACAGACAATGTGAGAAATACACTGAATTCATTGTTGATTTTAGGTGTCATTGATGGGTCTGAGCCACAGAGTTCAGATTCGGATCCACGTTGGAGTTTTCCGGAAATCTGGGAGCGATCAAATCTTCAATTTGGCTTTTGGCCCATCTCTAGCCATTAATAATAATCACTACCATTAGCTTGCATTTCTCTAGAGCCTTTCGTCCCAAAGGATCCCTGTGCTACACACAACTCTTACCCACAGAAATAGCCTCAGGGAAGTCAGTGGGAAAATTTGCATGAGTAAGGGCTACAGTTCGTGTGAGTAAGGGTTGAGCGATTGGGCCTTCTGTCCCTAACCTCCACATATGATACATACAATACATATAAAGAAAAGGAGTACTTGTGGCACCCTTTTCTTTTTGCGAATACAGACTAACACGGCTGCTACTCTGAAACCACACAATATGTATGGAGCAAATACACATGTGGCACATACATAACCACATTTTAACGTGCCATATCCCCACCTGGGGTAAATCATTACCGCTCCATTGACTTATCTCAGCTGAGGATTTGACCCCATGTACTCATGTGTTCTCTACTTACGGTACATCCAGACATACACAGTACATACATTCACATATGGTACACACATATAGTACTAATACAATACACCTAGGGTACATGCACATATACAATAACATGGTACATAAGACGCTGTGTACATATATCCATATGGTACTTGCATACAATATATATACACAAACAATACATATGGGACATATATAGGGTACACAGACGTGGTACATACATAAATCATAACTGCAGTGCAGCTATCTGTGGATGGGGTGGTGAATGTACATGTACACAGGCACCTGAATATTCTCTCTGCCCAAACTCCTTTCATTATAAATCAGCACCGGAAGGAATCCGGCTCTGGCTTTTAAGGCACACCTGGGAGGGGATTGGGGGGCTAGCTCACAGGGGAGCCCAGTGCACAAGGAAACCCAGTT
This sequence comes from Natator depressus, assembly GCF_965152275.1. Classification (NCBI taxonomy): domain Eukaryota; kingdom Metazoa; phylum Chordata; order Testudines; family Cheloniidae; genus Natator; species Natator depressus. Next base: position 5,202,881 of record NC_134259.1, read on the forward strand.
TGCAGGACAGCTCTGAAAGCCCTTTAGGACACTCAAGTCCCCTGACCTCTTGTGCAGATTGATCAAGGAAGGAGGTGCAAGGGTTTGCTGGCAGAAGGAGAGATTGAGAGGCTCCACCTGCTCAATAACAGCCTTGCTGAGTGGCCCAGAATGCTAAAGACATCCCTGAAAGGCCCTTCCAGCCATCCAAGCTGTCCAATGATAGACGCCGGGCCGATGGAATCTGGCCATGGCTTGGAGGATTAGATACCTCCTGTGCCATTGTTCACCTCACCCCGGGTATGCTGGAAAAGTGGCTGCATCCCTCGTCTATCCCTGGGCCACCTTCCCCTCCCGGTCTCTCCCCAAGCAGCAGAGGGCAAACAAGGAGATGGACCGTTACCTGCTTGGCAGGGCCCATCACTTGTGATGCTGAGGTTCCACCCGTCTCTCTCATGCACGGCCTCCTGGAACTTGCAGATGTTCTGGTAGGTGATGTGATTGGAGCTACACATGGCCCTCTGGGACCTGCACATGCATTGCGGCTCGGGGATCCCCCCATAGCCTAGCCCCTGGATGTCCAGCTGGCACTCCAGGTTCTCCCCGCACCGACCACAGAAGGTGTCAGTACCATCCAGGTCGCAGGGCTGCCCCTTGGCATTCCCACACTCCAGGCAGCCGCCGCAGTGGTCACACACCAAGCCGGCTGGGCAGGCTGTGGCTCTGGGGCACAGCTGTGGCACACACTGGCACTGCCCTTCCGCCTCCTCTTCTGCTCACGTGAATCCGATGGGATGTGGCAAGCAGGAGGCTCCGTGGAAGGACCAAGCCAGACCCATCACCAGCAGCAGCAACATCCTCCAGACTGTCTCTGGGAGCCTCTTCTTCCCTGCAAGGAACAGGGCATCACATCTCCTCTGACCCACTTGGAAGCGTGAGGTAGGTGCAGATAGAGCCCCATGTCCAGATCCTCTGCTTTCCACTCAGAACCAAACACTAATAACTCCAGCAGCATGAGCTGCCCTCCTCTCCCCGCCCTCTTCTCACACCCCTGTGGCAGGCAGGCTCTGATTTCAATCAACAGCCAGGACAGAGCAAGAGGAAAGAGGATGTCTTTGGAAGGATCCAATCCAGCCCTGGCTAGGCTCCTCCGGAGACCATCTGTGTCCCACAGATGCTTCCTATTAAGAGTTATATTGCAAAGGGAGATAAATGCAAAAGAAGCTTGCCTTGTCTTTGTAGCTGGCTGGATGGGTTTGTGAGGAGGAAGCACGTGGAGAGGCCTGCTTTCTCCTCGGTCTCTCCTCCTCTCCCGTACTTTGCATTTATCTTTTTGCTCTTTCATCCTCACTTTTATCCTGTCATCCTCTTTATCGATATATGGCAATAAAAGCTATAGATAGATAAAGCTCCTTGTAGAGTTTGTCTGGGTTTTTTAGCCATCCTATAGATTTCTATAGCAGGGACAGAATTCGCTATTCAGCCCTAGCGGAGGGATTCACCTATAGAAAGGTGATCTATTCAGTTCTATAGGGCTTTTCCCTAAGGGTTGTCTGTAAGGGTACGCCTACTCTTGGAGCTGGGGGCGAAATTCCCAGCCTAAGGAGACATGCGCATGCTAGCTCTGATTCAGCTAGCACACTAAAAAGAGAGTGTAGCCAACGGGGGATGACTGGCGGAATGGGCTAGCTGCCCCAAGTACGTGCCTGTGGGCTGGGCTGGGGATGTACTTGGGGCAGCTAAGTCATCCTGCCGCCCATGCTGCCATGGCTACACTGTGTTTTTAGCATTCTAGCTGGATGAGAGCTCACACAAGCGAATCGCACCCCCAGCACCAAGTGTAGCCAGACCCTAAAAGGATTGCTGCATTCTCCTGTAAGCTCCCAAACCTGACAAGTCTGCTACCTGTCTCATTCTGGTATAAATCAGGAACGGTGCCATTGGGAGCAAGGGAGTTACACTGTTGTAAGGGAGATCAGACTAGGCCTCAGCTCTTGCATTAGTGACAGAGGAGTGTGGTTGGTGAAATATTGGGGTATTTTAAAGGAGCAGTGGGGTTTTCTTTTTCTGTCTCCTCCCTTTATCTTTCCTCCTCTCACCCCTCTTCTCTTTCCTTCGGATCCCTTCCCTCTCCCTCACACTCCCTATAGCCTGATTGTGATTCACTACCACACTGATTAGTACCTTACTCCATAAGCAGTGTCACTGGCTCCACAGGGGCTATTCCTGGCACAAGGTATTATTCTCTGTGCATAAGGGCAACCTGGTTCCTTTCTTTTCTCCAACCTCCCTTCCTCATTGATTCTTCCTTTCTCAGCTGTCCCTACTTTGCTGAGAGCTCCCCCAGCCCCAGGAGACTTCACAGTCCATCTTGTCTTCGCAGATGCTAAGCCCAAGGTTGATCCATTGTATGCAGCTGCAGACCGATCCTGGGCTTTCCACCTCCAAACACAATCCCTGCAGGAAAGGGAGAAAAATCCTCCCTCCGCTTGTATTCATCTCTGCTGATCAGTTGTGCAGGTGGCACCCTCAGAGATAGCAGGTGTGACTGTGACAGCTTGCCTGACAGAGTCTAACAAGCAGCTGTTCTTCCTTTCCCGGAGGCAGCACTATGTGTTCAGCCCCTGGCCTCCATTCTAGCTTTTGTTTGGAATGGGACTTGATAATTGAGGCCAGACTCCTTCCTGCTGAGCTGCTCAGGTCAGAGGGGAAATTTACTTGCCCTTCACTTTGCTTTGACTTTCCCAGATTCCTTTTCAAGTTCCTGCTGGCCCCAGATGATGGTCATTTGGGCAGTATGAGTGATCATAGAGCTTTTGCAAGAAGGAAAGACAGCTGGATGTGGGGATGCTCTGTTCTTTGGAGAATTTTCCAGGAAGAAAGTGTAGGGAAAGGAGATAAAAAATTGGTGGAAGGAAACTACTCTCTGTGTCAGTTGAGGAAGGATTGTAGGCACAGGCAGGCTGGGAGGTACAGAATTTAAAAGTGCTGAGATCTTTCATCACTGGCGGGCTATGTTCAGAGCTAGGAAGACTTCTGGGGCTGGCAAGAATGCAAATGGTCAGAGTTTCTTGTTGGGGGTACCACAGACCGCATGTCAGATCTACAAACTCTGATGATCAAAGTCTTCATTTCACCTTCGCCCACGTACACCATATACCTATGCTCACTGCTTCCAAGCTCCCATTCTGCCCACGCATGCCCCTGTAAACCTGACATGAGACAGAAAAGAGATACCAAGAAGGAAATTAAAATAGAGACGCAACTACTGCTGTCTATCTGCAGAGTGCCTGCCGCAATGGGTCTATAAATGCCATGCAATGAAGAACAAATACAAAGCATTTCAAACCTAAAAAAAAAAACAGCCAGGCACATAAAGCACATGGCCACATAGCAAAATCATGCCACAGCCCAGCAACAAAAGGACTGACGCTCAACTCATTAGAGGGAGGGCGAAACGGAAAAGGGAGGAGATGCACTTATGAAAGTGGCATAAAACAAAGAAGGGGTGAAAGACTGATCCTTTGCTGTACCTCTGAGTTGTGTATATGGCATCTGGATACTGTGTTGATGGGCTAGGAAGATAGATAGATCGATAGATAGATAAATAGTTAGGTAGATAGATAGCTGAATAATCTGTTCCCAGGATAAGAGGCTAGGATTTGTTTTGTTTGCCTTTTGCTTTAAAAATCTGAGACTTAGCTAAAGCTGCATGCGGCTGAGTTGCGGGCTACAGGGCCATAGTATAGGGTAAAGCCAACATTTCCAGTAGTGGCCTCTGATCCGGAATGCCCAACCTGAGATACCTCCTGGACTTCCAGTCCTGGACTCCAGTTCTGATGAGTGCCAACAGCTCTGACTCAAATGATTGTGGGGTGTAAATGCCCAACTCCCCTACAGCTCAGACCCAAGATGTCTCGGATTAGGCACCCAAAATTAATCACCTAAAATTAGAGGCTCCGTGTGAAAATCTGGCTGCAAGCAGCCACTCTCCAACATCTTCCCTGAGCTCCTTTTCCCAGTGAGTCCTGTGCTGACACCATGGGCTTCTGCACTCTTGAACGTGGTCGCCTGGAAGTTCCCGATGTTAATTCATTTATCAGGAGCCATATAATTCTCTATCTATTGTTGCATCTTGGTCACTGCATGAGACAATGCATCTCTTCAAAAGTACAAAGGTTGGTTTAAAAGTAATACTATATATATATATATAGCAATAACCCAAATACGATTAATAAATTTAACAATACAATTTAGATATTAGCAGCCAAGCATTGATCACTCATGAAAAGTTATACAGTGAGTTAGTTGTGGAAAGCAACTATATGAATGAGTGAAGATTGTCCGGCAGTAATTGAGAAATTAGGATAGGTTGTCCGTTAGAAAATACAATCCATCCAGGAATTATTTCCATCCACCACTGTCATCTGTTCCTTCCCCAGGTGAGAATGTTGACTGACTAATACAAACATCTTGCATCATAGCCGATATTCAATTGGGAACCATGAGGGGGCACCAAAGTTTGCATCATCCCTGTCTGTGGAGTCATGATTTGGTTGAAACTAGCGAATGTGTGTATGTTGGGGAAGGGGGAAATGGGGAGGAGAATAGGGCAAATTAAAAAGTAAAAATCCCCTTTTTTTCCATGCATGCAGTCTCTGGTGCTGACAAGGATCCTGAAACGCTTGGCATGGTAATGCCATGTGCTTAATTGAATAGACATAGAGATGGTGTCAGCCAGGCTCGGCTCACAACCAGCATGACAGAGTCTCTTGGATTTATAATGACTTCATAAACAAAACAGCCAGCTGATCACAGCTGATTTTAGGTAGAGGAACGGTGCAAAGGGGTGTAGATGTATGGTACTATATAAATAAACAGCAACCAACAAAACGACAATAATAATAGAAATTTTTCCATATAAACCAATATGCAGTTTGGATTGGAAATTGCCAGTCACAATTAAGATGTCTCATGAGAGCTGTGTATAGCCCTAGGGCAGAAAAAACAGCTGGGTCCTGCAAGTCAGGGTAGAGGAGCAATGTCGTGCTGGATAGCAAGGGGGAGAGGAGTTGTACTGTAGGGCTTGGTAAAGTGCATTAAACAAACTGGGGTAGGAAGGGCTGGAATGGTGGGAGGGGAGGTACAGATCAGGGCACAAATACCTCAGTGTTGCTGAGTGAAGGGCCAAGGGAAGAGGATAGTACATAGGTGAGGACTAAGGTACGTTACAAGAGCTGTGTATGTGAGGAGGGTGTCTCAGCACTGGGCTGGGGGGGCAGTGCAGTGCATGGTCAGATACTGTGGTATGGCAGTGCCCCAGAAACACACACCTGATGGGGAGTGCAGGACACAGCCAGATGCAGTACCAGGGCAGTGCCCCCAGCACGGGGCTAGTTGGGGATGCAGTGCACGGTCAGATGCAGTAGAAGGGCAGTGCCCGGCCACAATGCAGGCAGGGGAAGGGGCATGACAGGGCCAGGTGCAATAGCAGGGCAGTGCCCCCAGCACAGGGCTAGCTGGGGGTGCAGTGCACGGTCAGATGCAGAGGAAGGGCAGTGCCCCCAGCACAGGGCTAGCTGGGGGTGCAGTGCATGGTCAGATGCAATGATAGGACAGTGCCCCCAGCACGGGGCTACTTGGGGATGCAGTGCACAGTCAGATGCAGTGGTAGGCCAGTGCCTGGGCACAAGGCAGGCAGGGGAAGGGGCAGGGCAGTGCCCCCAGCACAGGGCTAGCTGGGGGTGCAGTGCACAGTCAGATGCAGTGGAAGGGCAGTGCCCCCAGCACAGGGCTAGTTGGGGATGCAGTGCATGGTCAGATGCAGTGGAAGGGCAGTGCCCCCAGCACGGGGCTAGCTGGGGGTGCAGTGCATGGTCAGATGCAGTGGAAGGGCAGTGCCCCCAGCACGGGGCTACTGGGGGATGCAGTGCATGGTCAGATGCAGTGGAAGGGCAGTGTCTCGGCACAAGGCAGGCAGGGGAAAGGGCAGGACAGGGCCAGGTGCAATGGAAGGACATTGCCCCCAGCACAGGGCTAGCTGGGGGTGCAGTGCACGGCCAGATGCAGGGGTAGGACAGTGCCCCCGGCCCGGGGCAAGCGGAGGATGCAGGGCAGGCTGCCCCTTTGGCTCACAGCCCGGTCCCGGCCTGTTGCTCCGGCGCTGCCTTTGCAGTGCGCGGCCCCTTTAAGAGCCATGTAAACAAAGCCTAGTCCCCCCCCCCGCGCCGGCTCCGCTCCTCTCCGAGCCGCCGACGTTCCTGCGTCGCTTACGCCGCCGCAGCGGGCTGCGCCATTCTCTAAACCCCGCCGCCCCAGGGCTGGCGGCGGGGCCCTGTACGCAAAGTGCGGGAGCGGGAAGGTGCAGCGCGCAGGCGCGGCGGCCCGGCCGCGGGGGGGGAGGAGAGAGGAGCATGAATGGAGCAAAATGGCGGATCATGTGCAGGTGAGGGGAGAGCGCGCGCGGGGCGGGGGGCGCGCGAGGGGGCGGCCGGCGGGGCGGCCCTGGCGAGCTGCTGGGGCTGAGGGGCCCGGGGAGGGGGGGGGCTGCACGGCAGCGGGCACCTCCCGGGGGGTGGCTCGGATCTGGGGGCGCGGGGCCCCGCTGCGGGCGGAGGGCCCCCCCCACCCCGAGGCGCGGCGCCCCCCAGCCTGAGGTGGCGGTGCCAGCGCCCCCAGCCTGGCTTACGGGCTGCCCAGGAGACTGATCACCGCCCCCCCCCCCGGCCCGGGCCGCCTCCTGCTAGGGCAGCTCTCCTCTGGTAAAGGGGAGGGGGCCGCTTTGCCCCCTTCCTCCGGGCTGGGGCACCTGGAAGTCAAGGGGGGCATGGACCCCCCCCGACACTGAGCGTTGCTCGAGCATTGATTGCCCCGCCCCCCCCCTCGCGCACACACCCACCCCCACACACGTGCCCTGTGCAGGCTGGTGGGAGCCAGGAGAGAGGCCTTGCAGACCAAGGGTGCTGGGCCCTGCGGGAGCATAAGTGCACAGACTGCACCCCCCGGCAGCAGCTGGTGAGGGGCCCGGGCTGCATTATGTTCCCTGCATGCAGCCTCCGCTCGCTGTTTGGTTTCCCAGGTGCCAGCCATTAGCGGCAGCCCAAGGGCGGTGGGCAACAGGCCGCGGTGGGCAGCAGCCTCGGAGGGAGCCTGTCACCAGCAACGCTGGTGGGCGAGAAGGGGAATTTGGGGCACGGTTGCCCAGGATTGGAGCCCTCAATCTGCCATCAGCTGCCGCAACTGGGCACTTTGCTCCAGGAAATAATGCCTGAAAGCACTCTACTGTCAGCGTTAGCTAGAGTAGCTGGTCACTCTTAGTGTCAGAGGGCTTTGAAGTCTTCTTGGGTTATTTTATAGGCAGAGAAGACTGGAAACTTTTTCCTGTACTCTGCTAAGCCCTTCTGGTGTTACTACTTTTAACCAGAAAGGGGGTGAAGGGTCTGCCAACCCCAAAGTGAGAAGAGCTGAGGGAGCTTCAAAATGGACATGGCAGAAGTCTTGGCTTTGGGTCTGACACCATGGCCTGGATTATTGGTCTCCCATAAAATGTCTGCTGATATGAAGTTCATATGGTTTGAAAATGAGGCGATAAATACATGTTAGTTGGATTTTGGGCCTTATTGCCAGGAACCATGGGGTGAAATTAAGAAAGGGAAAATGTAGCTTGAATATCAGAAAGAAACTTTCTGCCTTTGGTATACGCCATATGGTGGCATAGTCTCACAAGGGAAGCAGTGGAAGTACCTTCATTTGTATGTTGTACAGATTGGATGAGTCTCTGAGATGTGTCAGCAGTGGAGAACAATGGCCAGGGGTTGGAGGAGCTGACCTAATAGTTAACTTTCCATCTTGAACTTCAGTGATACTTTATTGAAGAGCATAGCAGTGATTGGTGGTGGTAGTGTTAACTAACAGATCAAGGTTTTTTTAACTAGATGGTATTGGTGATCTTTTTCTGAAGGCTTTCAAAGCAAGCTTTAAAGTGGCTGTTAAACATTTTATTAAGAGAGATTGTCAAATTAAAAATAATATGTAAACAACTATTGCCTATGACTAATTACACCATAAGGTATTAAAAATGAAAGCTTCAAAATTCCATTTCACAAGATGTGTGCTTCAGTTTTGTAATTTCTCTTTGCTTGGACATCTTCAAATCAATGTTTGGTCAGTTTCACGTTTATGTAAGAGTCAGTTGCTTTTTCAGGGTCTTTCTTTTGCTTTGTTTATATTTCAAACAGTGAATGGGAACTGGTTTTTATTTAAAAACAACTGTTTGTTGGATTCAAAATAAAAGTTTGTAGAGAGACGTTTAGAGATCTTACAAAATTTAATCTTCACAAACTTATTTTGAATCCAACAAGCAGTTGTTTTTAAATAAACAGTTCCCATTCACTGTTTGAAATATAAACAAAGCAAAAGAAAGACCCTGAAAAAGAAACTGACAAGTCAGACAAGACTTGTCAGTTTCTTTTTCAGGGTCTTTCTTTTGCTTTGTTTATATTTCAAACAGTGAATGGGAACTGTTTATTTAAAAACAACTGTTTGTTGGATTCAAAATAAGTTTGTGAAGATAGATTTAGAGATCTTACAAAATTTAAACTCTGAGCCAAGTCTAAGCTGATAGTGCCCCTGTTATCAATTTACACAGCCACACTTTCATGAAGGTTTCAGAGTAGCAGCCATGTTGGTCTGTATTTGCAAAAAGAAAAGGAGTACTTGTGGCACCTGAGAGACTAACACATTTATTTGAGCATAAGCTTTCGTGAGCTCCGATGAAGTGAGCTGTAGCTCACGAAAGCTTATGCTCAAATAAATTTGTTAGTCTCTCAGGTGCCACAAGTACTCCTTTACTTTCATGAAGAACATTGTAAAGGACTTGCCCTAGAATTAGAAATATTGTAGCACAAATGGTAGAATGGAGGAAATAATGTTTTCCCATAATAGTGATTGAATTTGTGATTATATGCATATTAGAGTTAAAAAAAAAAGTTTTGATAGTTACTTATTCGTGTAACTTTTAAATAAATATATTCTGCATCTGGTACCTCAGTGAACCACAAGGGTGAGTAGTTTATTAACTCAGAATGTAACCCGTGTAATTCTCAGGTTGACTAGTGGGGTTGAAATAATCTTATCAAATCCAGCCTAGGTAATCTGTTGGGGATTGCTGTTACTAAACAATTTACATGCCATAACGATACTGGAGAACGGCTGTATTCTTTGGTTTGTCATTAGTGACATATCAGCTTCGCAGTTTAACCTGTGACTTTACGGATAGACCACAGAATCTGGTGACACAGTATCTCTTGCTGTTCTTGTCATTTTAAAACAGGCTTTTTCTTTTTTAAATATTGGGTCAAGCAAATGGACTTGGGGCCGTAAGAACCTAATTAATATTGCTAGCTTCAAATGCACTAGTTAAACTTTAACACAGGAAGCTTGAAGATGTTCCACTCCAATGGAGATTTATTTGCAAGTACTGTTAACCTGTCACCAAACTACAGGAGACTTATCAGAAGGCATAAGTGCAACTCTTTACAACTAGTGCTAATGGACAAGTTACATATCTGTAACTGGATGATTTTTTTTTTTTCATGTTTTGTGTGTGTCTTTATTTTGCTTTGGGGCAAAAAAGTATAGCTACCTCTGAAGAGGCTCTTCCTTCAAAGCTGCCTCAGGATTTCTAGATTTTTCTGGCTGGGGGAAAATCACTGATTAGATGAGTGGATTCAATTCCTGTTTGTTATAGTGCTTTTTAAAAAAAAACCCAACACACTATTTCTAATGCTGATCCAGTTGTTTGGATATTATGTGAGTAGGCTGTGTGAGCTCTGTTATAAACTATGCTTGTTTAAAAGACTGGAACACCCTTGATACAGGAAGACATTGAATATAAGTTTGGATTAGTGAGACCATTTTCTTTGTAGCGTATAACTTGAGACTTGATTCTGTTTTGGATAATAGAGTGTTTCAGATAACTGATATATGGATGATATAGTATAGAAGACTAGCAGCAGAGAGGCCATATTTTGTCAAACTTCCAGTCCAGTTGTTAAATATTGACTCCCCAGAGTTACTGTCATTAGAACTTGCATGTTAATACTTAACAAAGTGCAAAAGTGTAGATTTATTTATAATTATGAGTTATTGAGTTTACAATATGATGCAAGTTGATGAAAGTGGAAGCAGAGTTGAGTTCTTTGAGACCACAGCTGAAGGACTGTAGCATCATGTTCTGTAGGTTTTTTTAAAAATGGAACTCTGTGAATGTAGAAAATGCCACTTCTTTTCTGTCTGCAATCCACATAGTCAAAGCCAGTTGGGATAGTTTTCTGCTGGACAGCTCTTCAGGATTACTGTGCAGGGTCTAGGAATGAAAAGGACTGTAATAATGGTAGAGTAGCAGAGAATTCTGTATCGTGTGTGGCTGTGGAAAGCTGTGCAGTCTTAGAGGACTGGTATAGATGCTCTTCCCTTCCTGCCTTCGATTGAGTTAATGTTTCTACCCACTCTTTTCAGTCTGCAAGTGTCATTCCAACTCCAATATATGCGATGGAAACAGGAGAAGAAGAGAGATCATTAGAAATAACTTTGTGGGGAAGGTAGTGATGAGTCTTTTTTCTTTTTCCTTAGAAACAGATTTGCTGTATTTCTCTTTTTTAGATCTGGGATCTGATGTCCTATTGTAATCTAAAATGGGTAAACTTATTGGGAGATACCTGATGAGTTAGAATATGCCTTTTTGGGGAAATGTTGATGTAGGCAAGGGTAGCAACTGCTTCTCTGGCTTTGTGTACTGAGTTGTACCTGAAGAGTCCTCTGGACCTGAAGATAAGACCGAATTACATCAGTGAAAAATCGTTGCCTCACTTTATCAGTGATCATGTTATCTTTACGTGCTCTGGGTAACCCGACTTGTAGGTTTATAGTGCAAGATCTTTTGCTCTTGAAATGTAACAGGTCAGGTTCTATAGGGGTAGCTTCATAGGCACAGTAAGTGGTCTGTCTCTTACTGTGATAGATAGAACAGAGAACTTAACTGACCGCTTGCATATGAAAAACCTGGGGTCAAGTGATATGGGCAAAAGTAAAGGGATGTTAGCCATCTGATTGTAACTTCTAATTAAACTGGCAGCAGTTAATTCAAATCAGCAAACTTCCAGACTTGGAAGAAGCCTATATTTGTGCTGTAAGATGGATTCAGATGTGGAGCTAGGTCCTTGAAGTGCATTGGTGGGAAGCAAATGAAGAGGCAGGATGAAATACTTTCATCGTAAATTAATGCCCTCTCACCTCAGAGCTGTTGTATTGGGAAAATGTGGTGGAGACCTTCTGATAACATCTGTCGTTTGGATGAATGGAGGTGCAGAGTTAAGAAGGGAAAACGTGAGACTGAAATCAAGAAAAATGACTGTTTCCCATAAAAAATATGGCATGTAGTGCGCACAACCTGAAGCATGAAATTGGAGTGAGTATTTAAAAAAAACACCTGTGTCCATGCATGCTAATAGCCTCTTATGTGTGATTCTTAAAGTACTGCCTATTGTATTTTTTAATGAATGTCTTGCAGGGCCAATCCCCTGGCACTCTCAAACCCTAATAGCTCCTGAATTTTGTTGGTGTATTTCTGTATTCCAAAAGGACGTTGTCTTGGATCAAACACAAAATCATTTGGCTCTGGGACACATTTTGCCCCAAAAGAAACTAGGAGACTAGATGTGTATTTCCTATTTGCTATCTGTATAACTTCATGTTTGCTTGGTAAAAGAATCGCAATTTAGCCCACTGCCCAACTATAATTTTGCTTAAATACTGGTGGGGTTTTTTCTGTGTGTGTTTATAGTCCATGCTTTTACCTTCAGCGTGTCATTGGGCTGTCTGACCGCTCTTGTGAAGGACTTATCCCAGAATAGTCTGAGATCTGCTCAAGAACCTGGGGAAAAATACACAAGCAACTTAAAATAGTGTTACCACCTTTTCTGTTGGAAATTAGATTTTTATTTTACTGTCCAGCCACTGAGCAACAGAATTACTGGATAACTTTGTGGCAAGTGGATCAGAGTGGCATTTTAAATGGAACCCAAGAATTCATGGATTTAGGTACATAACTTGTTGGTGCTGTGATTATCATTATTTCAATGTCAAAATTCTGAAAGTAAAACAAGGGGAAGCTTAAGCTCCAGCTCCTTTTGAGCTTGGGGGACCAAATCACTAGCAATTGGTTAGCCGTTTCCATTCTACCTCTTAGCCTGCTCGGGTGGCTTGTTTTATAGAATGTGCTATTCTCCTAGGAAGCAGGTAAAACACCTTTTGTAAGAGACAGCTGATCTCAGAGGCACTACATATAAAGGCATGTACTCACTCTATCCTCTGTTCAGATGATTATGTCATGAAACAGTTATCTCTGAAAGGAGAGTGGAGGAAAATGTATTGGCTCTTCAAGTTTTTCACACTCATTAGTAACGTGTTGAGAAGAGAGGAATTTGGTGAAATCCTCTCCCCACCAAAATCTGTGGGAGATTATACCATTGATTTCAATGGGTTCAGAATCTTGCCCTCAGTTCCTAGGTAGGAATACAGTCTATAATTCATCTAAAGATTTCAAAGCACTGTATAGAATTAAGTCTTGCCTCCTCCCTGTGACATTGAGACCCATATTACAGAGGAAAAAAGGCATAGTGGAGTGAAATGTAAAGGTCATGCAATGAGTGAGTGTCAGAGCTGAGACTAGGGCTGTGTCTACACTGCCACTTTCAGCACTAAAACTTTAGTTGTCCAGGGGTGTGAAAAAAGAGAGCTCTTCCCCGGCAATGAAGTGTGTCTACGCTGCCCATGTCACAGCACTGCTGCAGCCACGCTGTAATGTGAGCAGTGTAGACATATCCTAGAACTCAAGAGTCTGAACTCCTAGCCCCCTGTTCTAACAGACTGTGTTGCCTCCAATATCTAACACTAACACAATTAGGGAAGTATTAAAAGAACACTGAACCCTCTGTAATACAGCAAATCACTTCCTTTACTGTTCATGTTGTCCTGTTGCCCTTGGTTTTGGGCAATGTGTCACTATGAACTGCAGTTGGTCTAATGCTCAGACCAATTATAGCAAAGTACAAAAAAGTCCTGTTTTTACTGGCAGATTTAAGAGGTAAAATGTAGCTTGTTTTGATTCAGCTGTGTGATTCAAGGAGACACTTATAAATCATCTGTGATGCTCTTTGAGACGGAATCGTTTGTGTGACTTAGTTGCCTGCATTTCCTTTTTCAGCTCTATAGAAGGGAATACTTAACCTTAGAGCTTTGAATTTGGCCGTGTAAGTTGTGGGCAGGGGCTGTTCAATCCTCCAAACACAGCTTAGCCAGTACAAGTCTATAGCATCTATACAGTTCTCACTGTACCTCAAGCTTGACCTCCAACAGGCTCTCTGCGTTTTCCCCGTGCCATCTATTTGTCTAAATTACATCATGGTTTTGTGCTATGAGGGAAATGATTCCTGAAGAATTGCATAATTGTGACCCAGATCAGACTTAAATAAAATCTTTAGAGGAGCTGCAGCCTAGCAGGGCCATTGCATAAAGTACTAAGTGAATCCAGCAAATGTGGCTGTACAGTGCAACCATAAATATGTGCTCCCTAAACTAGCATTCACTGAAACATACAAAGTGAACCCATATACTATAATGGTGCCACATAAATGGTTATGGTAGTACCTACTGCATTCTGAGGTTTGGTTGTGTTGAATGGACATTTAGTGTGCAATTACAGGTGCTTGCTGGCTACGTTTTTGTTCGCTAATGCTCACCATGTTCTTGATTGCCTACTGGGGTTAAGCGAGCTTGTTATGGAGAAAATATTACTTATAATATTTTGACATTAGGAGTTGGAGTATAGTACAAGGATAACAACTCCACCTGCTGTGTCTGTTGGCTTGCATTATTCTGAGTGCATGTGGTACTCATGGAGGAATTCTGCATCACTGTGCATGTGCAGAATTCATGGCCCCCCGCAGACTTCTTTGCTTCCTCACAGAAAAATGACTTCTGGCAGGGAAGCAAAAGGAAGCCACAATTCCCCAGCAGTGCAGGCAGGTCAGTTTGGGTGCCCAGAGCAGCCAGACATAAATCTCTGGCGGGGGGGCGCTGGGCTGGGCAGTCGTGAGTGCGTGTGAGAGAGAGATTGTCCCTCTTGCTCGCTATTGTGGCATGTTTGGCGTGGAGGGGCAGGACTTTGGGGTGTTTCTGAGGAGGTAGGCATGGGGCAGGCTCTGTCCCCTCAGGCAGAGCGGAATGTAGCAGTCTGCCTACTTAGTGAATTGTTCCCATTGCTCTTAGTGAATTCCCCCAGGAGTATAAATCGGGTGTAAAAATATTAAGGCTCCTTTACATTGCCAGAGTGGTGTAAAGGAGCTTTATTGTAAAGGGCAGTGTGGCCTTATGGTGCTTCAGTGATTAGAACTGGTCTACATTTTTTAACTGAAAAAAATTCCTATCAAAATGTGTTCTATGAACTGTTTGCAACTCACCTTTCTGGAGATGGTCAGTACTCAATATAAATTGTGAGTTTGAGTCCCCAGCCTCACTTGCTTTTTGGTCGTGTATCATGTAACAAGGAGCGCATGGCTGCATATATTTGTTGACTAATAACTAGAAGTAAAGGATCAATACTAGCTACATTACTATTAGACAGAGGGGAGTTGGGGATTTCCTCCAATGCTCCCCAATCCCATTCTCAATCCATTGTAATTGAAACCAGTGTGATTATATTGCTTTATTTTGACAAATAAAATATGCATAATTTTAAAATACTGTACACAGAATTTTTAATTTTTGGCGCAAAATTCTCCCAGGAGTAATATGGTGAGAGATCCTCAGATTTGCATGAAGGTAGGTGATAGATAAGAATTCTGCTTGTTGTTTCTTCCCACCCCACTTAAGTGTACACTAGTTCCTAGAACTTTTGGTGAAAGGTAGTTAGTAACCACCCACTTAGAAAGCATCTCTGCTAAGGTCAAGACTGCATCTTGATATGGAAGCAAACATAATATCTGAAGTCTGTTCTGTCCTCCCTTTAACTAATATGGTAATTTTGTGAAATATTGTGGGGCAGTGTTTGTCCCTTCGTTATCAGAACCAGGGCATCAGCCTCACATTTAAATAATCTGTTTCAAAACATGAATCTTTCACATGAATTGACAGTGAACTTGATTTTGGGTGAAGTTGAACATCCTCAAGTCCCATTGTCCCCAGTGGGAACTGAAGGTGCCCAGCACCTTGTTGGAGGCATTCAGTACCTTTCAGGATTGGGCCCAACACAATCTTTTTTTCCTATGGTAGATTTTGAAAGCCAAAAGCATTTTGGGAAGTAAAGGTAGGGTTCTGAATCTGCTCTTTAAGGCACTCAGACCCTTCACTGTGCTGTGATAGCGTATATAGAATGGGTATAGTGAATGTACCTGTTCAGTTACTTATCTTTTTTTCTAATCCGTTACCACGTTCTAGAAAAATGAGTTGATGTCACAATGTAAAAAGTGGGCTTGAGGACCATTCACATAACAGAGCTCACAGATTCCAATCCATTAGCCAAGCACCGCAAAACAGAAAACATGCTTTAGGGCTAATTGAAAGTTTCAGAATTTTGGAGTGCACTTGCCAGTGATAAGATTGGGGGTTGTCTGCACTGCAATACAACACCCATGGCTGGCCCAGGTCAGCTGACTTGGACTTGGGGGCTATAAAGTGGCAGCGCAGATGCTCGGGCTGGAGCCCAGGCGCTGAGACATCCACAAGGAGGGAGGGCCCCAGAGCTCTAATCCTCGAGAGCCAGAGCATCTACACTGCAGTTTTATGCCATGTAGCCTAAGCCCTTTGAGCCTGGGTCAGCTGGTCTGGGCCAGCTGTGGGTTTTTCATTGCAGTGTAGGCATACCCTGTTAGACACAGTGGGTATCTTGTTACCTGTCACTGGTCTGGGTTGCATCACATCAGCTGCAAACCTGGCTAACTACAGCTGGGCATGGAATGAAGTGCACTGCTTCACATCACTTTTTGTATCAGGAATGCAACACTTGTTTTACATCACAGCTTTCTGTTGACACTGTTCCATTTTAATGAGTGTTCTGTTGTGTGCCCGCATAATACTCTGGGTGCAGAGTTCCAGAGAAAAGAAAACTTACCCTGGGTGTGGCATACATCTAAACCCACAGCCACCTTGTAGTGATACAAGCCATAAACCCGTCTTTTCCAAAGCCCAGGGATGGGATGGTATTTACCAGAGGTGATTTTTGCCAAGTAAAATGTTTTTTTTTTTTACTGCCCCAGGATAATCTAGTTAGTCCTGTGTTTTAAAAACTTCGTTAATGCACTCCACATTACATTTAACTTTAGTTACCATATTCAAATTGTGGATGTTATACTAATATATGTAACTATAATACTGAGCATCGGAATGTCTGTTTTGGTTCAATATTTTCTCAAGTAAATTATACATGTCATGACTCATTTCATTTTTCAATATTATATAAACCAGTGGTTCTTAAACTTTTGTACTGGTAACCCTTTCACTTAGCAAGCCTCTGAGTATGACACCCCCCTCCCCCATAAATTAAAAACAATTGTTTTATATATCTAACACCATTATAAATGCTGGATGCAAAGTGGGGTTTGGGGTGTAGGCTGACAGCTCGTGACCTCCTCCCCCACTCCACCGAGTAATAACCTTGTGACCCCCCCCCCCCCCGAGGGTTCCCAACCCCCAGTTTGAGAACCTCTGATATAAACGTCAAACAACATAATACGGAGTTGTAGGCTTTGAAGCACTAAGCAATCGGGATCATGCAGAGTTGCAGACTTGCAGTCCAGGTCCATTTGGCCACGCAGCATTCTGCCGCAGAAGACCAACTTTGATGTAGCAGATGGACCAAGCCTATTCCTCAGTTTTGAATGGAAGTATGTGAAGTTTGAAAAGATTCATTCTGTGCTTGCTGAACTTGCTAGACACTGATGTGATTATTTTTCCCAGTTTTCCTGTTTAAACAGGTACTTACCAGTGCCCTGCCCTAAACTAGTCTTTCCTGCGAAATTGCTAAACCTACCAAAGTCACCCACGTATGGGGCTGTAACTACACCGGTGCCCAACAAATCCATCGTATGAGTGGATAAATTCATAAAAATATCTTATTCAGGAACATAAATGTATCCTTTTAATAATTTACTGTAGTTATCAGTGGACCACACGCTTTCACTTGTTAGTAAGATCGCTATAAAAACAGCAGACACCATTTTCCTATTAGTGAAATGCTGCCACTTCAGAGCCATCTCTTAATACCTCCATCCTTTTCATCTCTTGCCAGTAAAATGAGCTCTTCATCCGTATACCTTCTACACTGTGCTTTCAGACCTGTGAAGGATTTATTTTTCTCCTGCAGTAGAATTTTCTGCACTTAATGCATGGTTCTCAAATAGACCTCTTTACTGGTCTATCCAGTAACCTGTCACTTTGAATTAATAGTTTTGTTTTCTATGTTCACATTAGGTGGAAGTGAAGTGTTATTTCTGTATCCTCCAAGTGTTTGGCTTAATTTCTTATTTGAAGGCTCTGTGGTTTTGTATCAGTAGCTGAGTGTGTTTATGAGCTTGGTGACTGCAGGAGTTACAGTCCAAGGATGTTGTACTTGAGTACACTGCTAGAGAAATATCAGTAGAGGATAATGTTCTAAAGTGCCTCTAGTTAAATCAGTAAGTTAAAGATCAGTTTGCAAGCTTTGCTGAGCTTCTGCAGTTTTATGGATGAAGAGATACAGCAGTCTTATAGAGGCTTTACACTGAGGTACCTCCAGGGTGTTCACTAGTTATGGAACTCAGCACACATCTCGGGGGTGGATTTTTTTGTTTTGGGTTTTTTTTAAAATCGGGATGAGAGCAGCTCTGCATCCCTAAGGAATCTGCATAGTGCATGGCTCGGGCTTGTCAATGCAGAGTGCTTGATTTAAATTTTGGTTTCTTTGTAATGTGTTCCCATTTAGGTAAAATATTACATCTGTAGTGTGTTGAATGTCTGGAACATACTGTCAATCACCAATATCAATGGCTGTGAAATGTATAGCAGGGGAAGACCCTGTGCACTTTTGATTGTTGCACCTGCAGGCTGGCTTTTGTTTGCACGGCTAAAGCCCCAAATGTTGAATCCATAGCTCTTGTTAGTTGAGGGGGAAATATCCAGGAATTTGAAAGCCAGCTTGTTTCTTCATGGCAGCAAGCGTTACTAGTACTGGTAGTTGACTCATCTTATTTTCCCGTTGCAAATACCAAAGCCCAATGAAATTCCTTGTCTTCCACTCCTATCTGTGTCCCAAACACAGTGGGAGAGTTTACAAAACTGTTTCCCCCTCTTTATAACAAAATGCAAGTCTGTATGGGAAAATGGATCTGTGACTTTAGAAGCAGTTCACTATTATAAGACTTCTGGTGAGGTTTACAAAATACATCTTATTTAGTTAAAAACTAACTGAAGAGTAGGATTTTGGAACTGTGGTATTCTCAAATGAAGCACTCCAGGGATTATTTTGCCAGTTTACCAATCAGAATATTATCTTCCCTAACTCTTGATTTGTTTGGGGCACTGTGTAAGTGTGTAGTTTCAACCCATGTCAACCAAGATAACCCCTTATTTCACAGCTGCTCCTTGTGCTTGCAAATGTATGGTGATGATTCTGTCCAAGCCTCTGATGTGTTAACGAATCTATGGTTAAGAGACCTCAAGAAGTGAAGAACTACAATGAGCGTTTGCCATATTTGCCCAATTTTGAGTTCTGAAAACAAAGGTTACACATCATCTTCCAGCCCTGCCACTCAAGGTGTCTAAAAACCAAACTTATTTTCTATAGTGCTTTTCACAGCTAGATGTCTCAGGAATAGATTTCTTTTTGATAGGAAAATCTAAAGCGTTTCCAACCCCTTTACAAATTTGTGTACTAAATATTGGTAGTACCTGTGTAGAAGTAGCCTCTGTGCTTAGGAATGTCTTGTGAGTAGGGCCCTACCAAATTCACAGCCATGAAAAACACGTCACGGACCATGAAATCTGGTCTTTTGTGTGCTTTTACCCTATGCTATACAGATTTCACAGGGGAGACCAGCATTTCTCAAATTGGGGGTCCTGACCCAAAAGGGAGTTGCAGAGGGGGGTCACCAGGTTATTTTAGGGGGGTCACGATATTGCTACCCTTACTTCTGCGCTGCCCTCAGAGCTGGGCAGCTGAGAGCGGCTGCTGTTGGCCAGGCACCCAGCTCTGAAGGCAGCACCCCCACCAGCAGCAGCGCAGAAGTAAGAGTGGCAATACCATACCAGGCCATCCTTCCTTCTGTGCTGCTGCTGGTGGTGGCTCTGTCTTCAGAGCTGGGCTCCCGGCCAGCAGCTGCCACTCTCCAGCCGCCCAGCTCTGAAGGCAGCGCCCCCACCAGCAGCACAACTCCCTTTTGGGTCAGGACCCCTAAAATTACAACACCTTGACATTTCAGATTTAAATAGCTGAAATCATGAAATTTACTAATTTTAAAATCCTATGACCGTGAAATTGACCAAAATGGACAGTGAATTTGATAGGGCCCTAATCATGAGTAGCCTGGATCTTAGCACCTGATTTACTGAAATAGGGAACATTTACTTGGATTACATAGGATTATATTCCCCGTTTTCATAAAACACTATGGGGTTATTAACTTGTGGTTAAACAGACATCAGAGCCTTGCAAAAAGGAGTTTGACTTGTCCAGATGATGGCATCTTTCATCTGATCACCCTATACTGTTATATCCAGCAAAGCTGTTTCACTCCTGCATGAACAAGTGATGCTCACAATGGCCGCACTGCTTGCCTTGTGACAGTTCAGTTGGAAATGGTGGCTGACCTTCATCAAATGTAGTGGGCAAAAATACGGAGGAAGTGCTAACTTCTACAGGAATTAATTGGTTAAAATCAATTTTATCGAATAAGGTAGTGTCTCACTTTCATGTAAAAGATTTTTTAAAGTGGAGAAAATAACAAGAGACCCTGGACAAACATCATTCTTGTGAAGGAGCTTACTACTGTCTGAACATCTAAGTGCCTTGCAATGAGGTATATTTTTAATATCAATTATTTGGATTGATAATCTAAATCTTAGTTAACTATCTGCAAGAGCCAGGACTTGCTTTATGTAAAACTTTTAGCCAGATTAAGCTCCTAGTCTATATAAGAGCAACTAAGAATTGTGCACATTATACATTGTTCTCTTGCTTCATAAGTTTCTGAAACAGAGGATAAGTTGCAAGGGCTTCTTTTCCTCTTATGCATAGAGCCTTGCATGGTTATAAAACTTGTACCCATATAGGGTCTGCAACCTGCCAACATGGTCTGCGGATGTGGATATAAAGCGGCTATCCGCAGATTTGCAGGGCTCTACTTATGCAATGGGTCAGGTTACTGCTCCATTAAAGCACTATGATTTGAGTCAAGCTTGCAGAGTCTCTTCTGTGTGTGTTTGGATCTTGCTATTTCTAAGTGTTTCACAAAACTGCAAACCCAGAACACAACAGGCTGAAATACATGTTGTTTCCAGCTGGTCAGACAGAACTGGAAGTCGGCTGATCTGCTCCTTCACAGGAGGGTTTATCTTTATCCATTTCATTCTGTGGGACTAAATGGGCCTCTGCCCTGCCTTTTTTTCTTTTTTTCTAATTCATTGTTTGCACTTGCAGTTTGCTACATATGTAAGTGCCACTAGCATAACCATCACATACTCACCGAAGGCATGCTTTTATACTACTAAACTAGGCACATTATTATCATTCCTCCTTTTAATACCCTGTAACAAACTGTCGTCCTTATTTTGTGGGGGGGGGGGGGGGCTGAGCCTCAGTGAAATTATGCTGCGATATTTGTTTGCATCTGAGTAGGTTATTGACTAGTTTCTACTGTTGCATGTCAGCAGTTTCACCTCCTACTTAAACTCTCTCATTCTTGTTCTTTAAATTATAAACTCCCTGGGGCAGGGATTGCCTCTGTTTATGAACAATATAGAGTGTTGAATACCTTTTTGGTCCTAAAGAAGTAATAAACTTTGGTAGCTCATTTATGATAGGTGTGGGTGAGGAAGGACAGTTCTTGCAGCATGTCTAAAACTAGATATGTACCTTTTGTAGGTTTTTATGAGTGATCTGCCCTGGAAACACTACACATTTTACCACTTGTGTGCACAGCACAATCCCGTGCTAAATCGGAAATGATGCCACAAAGCATTGTTGGATTCCCAAGTCGGAATTTGCCGCTCTGGGTCAGCAAGTGGTGGGAGTTTTGTAACAGGTGCCTCGAGTTGTTCTACAGTACCAGAGTAGGAGTGGCTGTCAAGGTTCCTTCCCGACTCTGAACTCTAGGGCACAGATGTGGGCACTTTGTATGAAAGACCCCCTAAGCTTATTCTTACCAGCTTAGGTTAAACGCTGCCACCACCGAAGTGTCTAACAATAATAACAGGGGAGGTGCCCACTTGGAAATGTCTCCCCCCACTCCAAAATATGCCCCCAAGCACTACACCTTCTTTCCTGGGGAAGGCTCCATAAAAATCCTCACCAATTTGCGTAGGTGAACAGACCCAAACCCTTGGATCTTAAGAACAATGAAAAAGCAATCAGGTTCTTAAAAGATAATTTTAATTAAAGAAAAGTAAAAGAATCACCTCTGTAAAATCAGGATGGTAAATAACTTACAGGGTAATCGGATTCAAAACAGAGAGAATCCCTCTAGGCAAAACCTTAAGTTACAAAAAGACACAAAAACAGGAATATACATTCCATTCAGCACAACTTATTTTATCAGCCATTTAAACAAAACAGAATTTAACGCATATCTAACTAGATTGCTTACTAACTTGTTACAGGAGATCTGACCTGCATTCCTGCTCTGGTCCCGGCAAAAGCATCACACAGACAGAGAGAACCCTTGTTTCTCTCTTCTTCTCCCCCCCCAGACCCCAGCTTTGAAAGTGTCTTGTCTCCTCATTGGTCATTTTGGTCAGGTGCCAGCGAGGTTATCTTAGCTTCTTAACCCTTTACAGGTGAAAGGGTTTTTCCTCTGGCCAGGAGGGATTTTAAAGGTATTTACCCTTCCCTTTATATTTATGACAGTGGCATTGCTAGACTCTAAAAGAAATCCCATCCAGCCTACCTTGGTTAGAAGAATGTTTGCTGTAGGGGAGAAAATGAAGCATTTTTATTGATTCCCTGAAAGATGCAAGGAGATCGCTATGGATACTATTGCAGTAAATAATTGTGATGTGCTAGAAGTGCATAAATAGTAGGGCTGTCAAGCGATTTTAAAAAATCACGATTAATTGCGCTCTTAATAATAGAATATCATTTATTTAAATATTTTTGGATGTTTTCTACATTTTCAAATATATTGATTTCAATTACAACACAATACAAAGTATATAGTGCTCACTTTATATTTTTTATTACAAATATTTTCACAGTAAACAAAAGAAATAGTATTTTTCAACTCATCTAATTCAAGTACTGTAGTGCAGTCTCTTTATCATGAAAGTTGAGCTTACAAATGTAGGCTCTAAAGTTTTACATTGTTTTGTTTTTGAATGCAGTTTTTTTGGTACATAATTCTACAAGTCCATTCAATCCTTCAGCCAGTTCCTCAGACAAACAAGTTTTGTTACAATTTGCAGGAGATAATGTTTCCCGCTTCTTGTTGACAATGTCACCTGATAGTGAGAACAGGAGTTCGCATGGCACTGTTGTATCCTGCCTCACAAGATATTTACGTGCCAGATGCACTGAAGATTCATATGTCCCTTCATGCTTCAGCCAGCATTCCAGAGGTGCCAAATGCAGCATACATTTCCTCAATTATCTGAAACAGGAACTATCAGCATGGCTACGTCAGACTCCATTGAACTAAACTTGCTTAAAGCTTATTGCAGCCCTTGTATGCAAAGAGTGTTTCTTAAGCAACCATGTAATATAGGATCAATTCCACAGCCATTTCCTGAAGCCTCCTTTTTCAGTAGCTGTTTTGTTGGGGTTATTTATCATTTGAAGATCACACACTCTTTGTTTATATTTGATGTGTGGAAAACACTGGTGACAATTTTGCTTTGTGCTTTCTGTCTTAACTTTTTTCAGTCTCCTGTTTATGCTTCATCACTCTGTGAGCTCCACAGATATTCATTCTCCCTGGGAAAGCACTGAGGCCAAGACTTTAAACTGTGGGCACCAGAGTTAGGCCTCCAAGTCAGTGGCTGGTATTTCAAAAGTTCTGAGAACCAGCAGCTCCCACTGAAGTCAACAGAGGCTGCTGGATACTCAGAATATTTGAAGATCAGACTTTGGTGCCTAACTTTAGACCCCTGAATAGTGTGGTGGGGTTTTTTGGGGGTGGGTGGGGGGGTATTAATCTTGGCCTAAAACTTTTGGCTTTTCATCAGTACTGAGGTAATTCTCACTGAGCCTATGTCAGCAACTTCATTTAAAAAAAAAAAAAAAGACGAATTCTCTCCTCCCTCCCCCCCCCCCCCCCACATACTGTACAGAAATGGATGACCTAGGAGGAAAAAAAACCTGGAAACTGTATCGACGTAAAATTTGCTTAGGGCTAAAACTGTGCAGTTGTAAGCAGATGCCTTTCCCTAACTGTTCTCAAGCAAAGTTCACACACTATAGGATCAAAAGCTCATTCCCTTCCTTGGAGTTTGGCGTATTAACAAAGAAAGAAAGAGAAACCAATAACAAGGAGTCTGGTGGCACTTTAAAGACTAACATATTTATTTGGGCATAAGCTTTCATGGCTAAAAAACCCACTTGTTCAGATGTACACAAAGTTCATCCTAGGCCTTCAAAGGTTTGGTGTTTCCTACCACAGGAATGTTCAGCCCACACTCTAGATCTCCTGTAGAACTCCTCCCTTAATCTTGTTAAGATAATGAGCCCCCTGCCTCAGTCAGTCAACAGTATCCCCTTAGCTATTTCCCAACAAGATCACCACCTGCTAACAGGATGGGGTGTTTCAAAAAAGGGCCTGACTACACTTACATTTTATAGCATTCTAACTTGCTGGCTCGGGGGTGAAAAATCACCCCCCTGAGCACAGCAAGTCAGAGCGCTTTAAAGCACTCGTGTAAACAGGCTCTGAGCGCTGGGAGCCATGCTCGGAGCTAATCCCCTCATGGAGGTGGATTACCAGGAGTGCTGGGAGAGTTCTCTTGCGACCACACTCGCACTTCAAAGCACTGCCGTGGGAGCACTCCCGTGACAGTGCTTTGAAGTTTCCAGTGTAGCCATGCCCTATGAGCATGTAACAGTGATCTTGGCCCAAGAGAGAACTTCCATATCCATTTTCAGGGAGGGAAATGTATCTGCTCATCTGTTTCTCAAGTTTGTTGGTTTCATGTGTTTTTCTTCCTCAGTGAGAAGAGTTATACGACAGATGGAATGATGTCTTTGAATCAAGAAATTTGCTATTTCAGACCGTGCCATGGTGTGTTGCACTTGTGTAATACCTTTCATCAGAGGATCTCAAAGCATTTTGCGGCCCTGATGGGGGACCCTGGCAGTTAAAATTCAACACTTAAATTTTATTTAGCTTAATGGGAGCACAGGAGGGTAGAGGAAAAAATGTTCTTTTATCTTTGCATATTTTTAAGGTTTTAGGTGTACAAACAGACTTGTTAAAATTGTATGACTTGTACAGAATCCCACATGGCTTCTGTTTATATCAGGGTGATGAGCTAATAAGGAATAGATACCGTCAAATGGGGGATGGGGCTATAGTCAACTTTCTTTACAGCTGTTTCTGCTCTGAGTCTATTTTTCTTTAGATGTAGGTCAGGACTGAGGAGTGTGAATAGCTACTGACTCAACACAGTATTGTTAAATTTCACTTATGAGTCTTAGAATAATCAGTTTCACCCCACATTTAGAAAATACCATCCATGCAACATGGAAATTCTTCAGCATGCATCCAGTGTGTTCAATAAAATGTTTGTTTACAAATGAATTGTAATCCTGACCATTTGTATGCGGCAAAGATAACAGGAAGACTAGGGGAGAAAAATTTAAAAGATCATTTTCTAGAAAATGGAAATGCTTAAGAATTTAATCAGAGAAACTGAGCGTGCAGAATTGTTAGCAAGTGTGTATGTGATAGTGGTTTGCTTTTTCATCTAGTGTCCTATGTTGTCATGAGGTGTGGTTATATGAAAAATTTACTCCTAGATCAGAGACGTTTAAACATGAGGTTATAACAAATACTCCATCTAAGAAATTACTGACGTTTCAGGCTGTCTTATAGCCTTACTTAACACAGTGTGAAATACAAGAGAAATTTGACATTTTACCACTTTTACATAGGATACTTTAGGCCTCTAAGTAGAGTGTTTACAACAGAGTATTTTACACTAATGTATTAGGATTTTAATATTAACATGCTGGGAGTGCTAAATAACTTTGGGAACAATCCTGCATTGGCAGGGGAGAGAGTTGATGACCTCCTCACTACTTTGAGTGACTCAGTTTCTCTCTTCTTTGTGTCCAAATTGGCAACCTAAGTTGCTGTGACACTGTGGCACAGTGGTGTGTTGCTGAGTAGAAGTGTCATCTAGTGGCAAGAACAGAACATGAGCAGCCAGGATTGCTGGATGCTCTTCCATTTGACACTGTCAGTTAACTGTTCTGCTTCTGTTACCATACATGTTAAATGGATAGTTTCCGATCTCAAGTGTGTTTAGTGTTTATAAAGAGCATTTCTTGAATGAAAGGTGTGATGGACATAAGTGTGGTTTGTAACTTTTTGGCATCCTCTCTTTTGGGTCCCCTTCACTTAGGTGCCTTCCACTCATTTTAGTTCTCTTTGTGTTTAACTTTTAGAACTCAACTAGCATTTGAATACTTTGCTGTCTCACGCTTTAGCCCTTATCTAATATATACAGGGTTCCTGCTCTACATAATCGCTATACTACATGGTATTTTTATCTTGGTAAAAACAGTAGATCTTGCCTAGTCTCTGAAGTTTAAATAATTCCCACCTATTTTTTTACTCCTAACAGCAGATCATGTGATATCCAGAAAAGTAGTCACTGCTAGAGGAAAGCTAGTCTAATTTTTCTCTTAGTCTCTGCTGGAGGAGGGGAGAAGAAACTCCTGTATTCTGTCACTGCAATTTTAGTAGAGTATGCTGAAGGCTTAGCTTTGCAAACTTGGAATATAGCATCAGTACAGTTGAAGTGTTCTGCATATGAATGGAATTGGTGATCTAGTTAAGGCATGCAAGGAGAGAAATATCCATCAGTGAGGATCTCTCTAAAATAGCACCTAAAAGATTTTTATCAGAGAAAGTCATCTGATTGGATTACGCAGTTTGTACTGTAAATGTTTTCTGGCTGCTGAGCACATTCAATTAAAAAATATTGCCATTCATGGACTGAATCTGACACATACAAGGAAATCCCAAGTTCAGCCATCCACTCCATCCTTCAGTTGCCCTGTTGTGCTCTGGTGTTTCTATATATGTGCCTTAAAAGATTCCCTTACAAGATGTCCCTTCTGCACCTGGATACTTTGGGCAAGCTAAGGGAGTGTCGGGCTAATTTTAACATGAGGCATGTCTACATGGGGACACTCAAAGTTAAGATGAATTAACTAAAGATGTGAAGCTAATGTGCACTAAACCCCCATGTGGAGGTCGTCGTTTGGAAGTAAAGTGACCTTAGTCTGGTTTAGTTTAATACAATTTAACCAATGTGCATTAAATTGACAGTTAAATCACTTTGCACGGACACACTCAGGAAAGTTAGACAAGCCCTGAGACTTAATGGCAGTGTCTTCTAATGTTGTATACTGTATATGATGATAAACCTTGACAGTAACATTGTGACTCAAAATTAAAATAAAGCTCTCCAGAGGAATGGGCAGGATTTCTTTCAGTGTTGTTTGAATCTGGTGCTTGTGAAAGTAGTGAATTGATGATGCTCCTAAGATCATAGGCATAGGAAAGTCAAGCACATGCTTACATGCTTTTCTGAATGGGGGCCACTGGGAATAGAGGCTGTGCAAGCTTCCCATCCCCCACACAGCTTTCTCATGCACCTCCTGTTTCTCCTGAGTAGATTGCTAATTCCTCTGCATTGTTCCAGATTGCACTCTGAATTTATAGATAATGCACCTATTGCCCTTCCGAGGCTAAAACAACTTCACATTGTGGCTTATGCTACAGTTCGAACCTAGGCTTCCAAAGTGGAAAGGAAGGCTTGTGTGTTTAAATGGCATGACAGTGTGTTAACTTTCATCCCCAAAGAGGACAGTTTTTTGCGGACTCTTTTGGGGTTGGATAGTGGTAATAATTCTGCCTGTTGATTGAGTTTTAAATTAATCAAATCTTCATCTTTCTTTGCTATGTTCACCTCTGCTTTACATTTGTTATACATCACAACACATACTCAGGAATTGTAGAGTGATTATGGGTGTGTCTCCACTAAAACTGGAAGGTGCAATTCCCAGTTCACTTAGACATAATCACACAAGCTCGATCTATGGTTAGTGTGCTAGCTCTGAAGTGTAGCTACCCTGAATATAGTCCTAGGGTCTCAGACGGGATCATACTCAGGCAGCTAGCCCCTTACACCATACAGCAACCGTTCTGTTTTTAGTGCACTACCTGGATCAGAGCAAAGGCAGGTGTGTCTGCTTGAGCTGGAACTCAGACCTTCCATCTCCATTGTAGACCTACCCAAAATCTTTTTCCTCTCGGCTCCAGCTGGCCTACATTTCTACCTGCTAAGCAGTGAACAATCACTAAAAACAGGAATTTCAGTACTGCTGCCTGCAACGTTGGTGCTAGTAATAGCTAGTCAGGCTAAACAAAACAACAGCTTATTCTTTAATTAAAGGGACATCAGCAGCCCAACATGAAACTTTCCTCAAAAGTTCAAGATCATGGAGGTCCTGATTCCTTATCTTCTTTTCTTCTTTTTTGTTGCTGAGAAACTTTTTAAAGAATGAAAACAGATGGAATAATCATGATTTTTCTCAACCACTCATGTACGTTTGTTTCGGCTCTGAAGCAGTTAACTAACAAACCTTATTCTGAGTGCTAGGCTAACACTGACCGAGTTTTGGGTACAAACAAGGGTGATTTGTCATGACAAGTGGAAAATGGTGTTAAACAAAAGGAGCCAAGTTTATTTCAACAAAGTTCAGAACGCTGGAGGAGAAGAATCAATATTTGCCAGAAGGCAGAGAGGCCATTTATTAGGAGGGAAATGTTATATCCAGGCCTCTAACAAAATATTAAAGAATGGACAGTAGTGTGAAACTATATACAGTTGGTTGTCAATCCTTTTTTTTTTTTTTTAAGTGTATCCTTTTTGTTTTTAATTTTGGAAATAGAATATTAGGTCAATGTTTAATAGTTCATATACAGGTTTATATTCAGATTGTGTACATTGTCATAGCTCTGTTGAAGCCAATGGAGCTATGCTGACTTCAGTAGCTGAGAATCGGGTCCATTGTCGTTGTGTATTAAGATCTTGCAGAAAACCTAAGACACGAAAATGAGTTAAACCTCGCTAGGGACATAAAAGGCAATAAGGTGATGTTCTTTAAATATATTAGGAGCCAGAGAAAGATGAAGTAAAAAGAAAAAAGAAAAGGAGTACTTGTGGCACCTTAGAGACTAACCAGTTTATTTGAGCATGAGCTTTCGTGAGCTACAGCTCACTTCATCGGATGCATAGCATATTGTGGAAACTGCAGAAGACATTATATACACACAGAGACCATGAAACAAAACTTCCTCCCACCCCACTGTCCTGCTTGGAAAGTGTACGTCCTCTACTTAGCGGCAAAGAGGAGCTAATAACTGGTGACATCAAGAACGTTGAGGTGTTTAATGCCTATTTTGCTTCAGCCTTCGCTGAAAAGGTTAATGGTGATTAGATGCTCAACACAGTTAATATTAACAACTCAGGAAGGAATGCAAGCCAAAATAGGGAAAGAACCACTTAAAGAATACTTACATAAGTTAGATGTATTCAAATCAGCAGGGCCTGATGAAATTCATCCTCAGGTATTTGAGAGCAAGCTGAATCTAATTCAGAACCATTAGCAATTATCTTTGAGAACTCTTGGAGGTTGGTTGAGGTCCCAGAGACTGAAGAAGGGCAAACATACTACCTAACTTTAAAAAGGGGAACAAAGAGGACCTGGGAATTATAGACCAGTCAGCCTAACTTGGATACCTGGAAAAATACTGGAACAAATTATTAAACAATCAATTTGTAAGCACCTGGTGGATACTAGGGTTAAAAGGAATAGTTAGCATGGCTTTGTCAAGAACAAATCGTGCCAAACCAACCTAATTTTCTTCTTTGACAGGGAAGTAGTAGATCTATCACATCTTGATTTTTAGTAAGGCTTTTGGGATAGTCCCACAAGATGATGATATAAGCAAAGTAGGGAAATGTAGTCTAGATGAAATTATTATAAGATGGGATCAGAACTAGTTGAAAGACCCTACTCAGAGTAGTTATCAATGGCTCGCTGTCAAACAGGGAGGATGTATCTAGAGGGACCTTCAGGGGTCAATCCTGGATCCAGTACTAGTTGATATTTTCATTAATGACTTGGGTAATGGAGTAGAGCATATAAAGTTTATAGAGCTTATAAAATTTGCAGATGACGCCAAGATGGGTGGGGTTGCAAGCACTTCGGAGGACAGGATTCAAATTCAAAACAACCTTGAGAAACTGGAGAATTGGTCTGAAATCACAAAGATGAAATTCAATAGACAAGTGCAAAGTACTTCATTTAGGAAGGAAAAATCAAATGCACAACTACAGAATGGGGAATAATTGGCTTACGTGGTAGTACTGCTGAAAAAGATCTAAGGTTTATAGTGGATCACAAATTGAATGAGTAGGCAATATGATGCAGCTGCGAAAAAAGCAAATATCATTCTGGGATGTATTAACAAGAGAGTTGTATGTAAGACACAGCAATTGTCCCTCTCTGCTTGGCACTGGAGAGGCCTCAGCTGGACTAATGTATCTAATTCTGGGCACTGCATTTCAGGAAAGATGTGGACAAATTGGAGAGTCTAGAGGAGAATAAGAAAAATGATGAAGGTTTAGAAAACCTGACCTAGGAGGAAAGATTTGGGGGAAGGAGGGGGCATGTTTAATCTTGAGAAACTAAGACTGACAAGGGACCTAGTAGCAGTCTTCAAATATGTTAAGGACTGTTATAAAGAGGACTGAGATCAATTGTTCTCTGTCTTCTGAAGGTAGGACAAGAAGTAATGGGCTTAATCTGCAGCAAGGGGGAGATTTGAGGTTAGATATTAGGAAAAACTTCCTTAACTATAAGGATAGCTTAAGCTCTGGAATAGGCTTTCAAGGGAGGTTGTAGAATGCCCATCAGTTGAGGTTTTTCGAACACAGGTTGGACAAACACCTGTCAGGGATAGTCCCTTTAGAATGTCTTGTTGATGCCACTTTCTAACACTGTGGATTCAGAGAAGGATGTCTTGCATTTTAGGCCAAAGAGGAATCCATGGTTAAATGTCCTCTGACTTCCCTGTTTTTAATTTAGTTACATCTTTAATCTGTTCTGCTTTCAGACTTCGTCAATAAGGGAGGAAAATGTGATATCAGCACAGAAATGTCTCAAATCTGAGGGATTAAAATTATTTGTTTATGGAGCTGAAGTGTAAATGCTAACTTTAAATTGTAACTTGAGCCTTGTTTGAGGAGCTCAAGCCTTGGGGTTTTCAGATTTTGTTTTATTTTTATCAATGTATCCCAGACTGATAAAGCAGTTTTCTGTATAAACTATTAGTTGGTAAAAAGTTTACAGGTAGTTGTCTGTCTAAAACTCACTAGTGGCTAATATGCTACAGGCCCTAGTGTAAGAGGTCTCTGGCCAGAACTTCACAACCAACCCCAACATTGTGTGCTGCTTTTCCTGCTCTCCGGGCAGTTTGCCTGAATTATAGAGGGTTGTTACTGGTAGTGATATCCTAATGGCTTATTAGTCGACCATTTCAACAACAGAGCATCAAAAATTTCTCTTGTGACAGTTGTATGGCAGTGCTCTATTTGTGCAAGAGAACATGTCTACCTGTACTCTATTGTGATGGCTATACTGTGATAGCTAATGGTGTCTCTGCTAACATTTAATTTTGCATTGCAATCTATTCTCTCCAAAACATGTTAGGTGAGTAATACGGTGCTCATTTTCCAAATGAGTAAACTAAGGCACAAAGATTGAGGTTCACTTACCATTCACCACTGCAAACCTAGAATGCAGCACAAGGGCTGTTGAGAGAGTCCATTTATTCATGTAATTACTTTACCAGTGTGAGGGCATAAATATCCATCAGTGAAACTCGTCTTAAATTAGTCAATAAGATTTTCATCGAAGAGAATGATCTCATTGGCGTACTGCCTTCTGTGGATGTTTTCTTGGTGTTTGAGCGGATTAACAATAAAACTACTATTCAGGCATTGCTTCTAACTGACAAATGCAAGGAAATGCCAAATAAAAGCATCCCCTTCATCCTTCACTTTCCCTGTTCTGCAGTGGTTATTTTGGTGCACGTTAACGTATAATATCTAATCCAATACCTGGATATGTTGAAGTAAGTTACAGGGGATCTACAAAGCAGAAAAAAATTGGTTGCTTTATGATGTGTATATACAATAGGCTATCTCTTCAAAATCTGGGGGGAAGCAAGGTTTTGGGGCTGCCTAGACACGAGGCAAGCTGCGCTTTAAATCCTCTCCAGTGCACCCCTTTGACAGATTTCACTATCTTCACCTCTCTCTCTGGGTGGAACCCTGAAGTCCTCCCATTCCTAGACTGGGTCTCTGAGCTGCAGTCCCGTGTTTACCAACTTTACATCAGGTCCATCCAGCACCTGTTTGGCGCCTGTAAGCCCTTTCCCTCTGGGAGCCTGGGACTAGCAACCGATTAAAGTGACTCTCACGGCTTCTTCAAAGACAAGTATTTATTTACCCAAGGATACACAGCAGAGAGATGGGTTAAAGCAAAGACTTGTGCATGTATTTCCTCTTACCTAAACCTTAATCTTTCCTTGCAAGCTTTGGTAAGCTCTACTCACCCGTTACTTCCATCTCTAGCTGAGGATAGTCAGTTTGCTTGCTGCAGTTTCTCTGTCAGCACCCCACCCCCAGGCAGCTACTGACAATCCGTATCCGCATCCTTGTTTCAGGTTGTCTTTTTAACTGTAGTCTCTTTTTCCATCTTACATTTTCAGCATTGGTAACCCGTAACTCTGCCTGTTGTCTGGAAAATAGCATCTTCCCACTTACTGGCCCAGCCATTGTTGTCTTAACTCCCTTGTAGTTGTTTACCATTGGTGTCTTATTTCATTATTTAGGTTCCTGCTTTGTTCTGCCTAACTGCCTCCTTTGACTTAGATGAGTGCAGAGAGACAGGCAAATGTCAGCGGTAAACTGAAGTACATAGGGGATTCTTAATAAATAACTGAGCCATCTCCCTCATTCTCCACAGGGTGTTTTTGTTTAGTGTTTTAGAAACTCTTATCCTGTCTTGGCTGGAAGACTATGATGTTTGCAGAGCCGATGCAAATGATAGCACAAAAGGCAAGACTGAAAATTGAACTGTTAAGGGGGAAATGATTTTTAATGAGGTTAAAACTCTTTGCTGGATTGTATATGGTAACACCTATTTTAACTTCATTGACTTAGTAACACACTGAATAAAGGAAGCCTGTGTTTAAAGACTGAACATCTGTTCCCCTAAAATTAAGATATTAATTCAAAAAATAAACCTCTTTTCTTACTCCCACTGGGCCTCCAACAAAACTAGGGAAGACCAGACTCTCTATTCCTGATGCTTCTAAATTTGAAAGAACATGTAACTTTCAGATCTGCCTCATTCATCATAAAAAAACAAAAACAAAAGCACTCACCAAGAGTGTAATTCTGTCTCCATGGAAGTCGCTGGCAAAACTCTTACTGATTTTAATGGGGCTAGAATTTCACCCCAGATTTTTACATCCTTGGCAAGAGTCCCATTTAAGGATAAGTGGCAGCCTAATGACTTTCATTCCATTTAAATGAGACCTTTCACTTAACAGTAATGTTTTCTAATGTATGCTTTCTGTGGTGATGGACCCCTAAACAATGTTACTATGACTTATAAGTAAATAAAACCACATTTGGAATTTGCCATTGCAGGGACCTCAAGAATTGGTGCAGCTCCATCTCTTCTGTTCTCTGCCTATGGCACATGACAGTTTAGTCTTCTAAGGGCTGCAATACTTTGGTCTAATTTCAGTGGTTGGGTTTCGTGGGATGGGGAGGTGAGGGTGGCCTGTCCTCCAAAGGAGGTCAGACTAGGTATAGTGTACACGAACCCTGACTAACTTGGTGCTTGTGAAAGAGGCCTATTGAGAGTGCTCTCAAAGGCAAGGCATAGTATGAACAGGAGCTTTGCAAGCTCTCCCCGTACAGCTCTAGTGAGGCACTGTAATGTTACCCTGCAGCACCTGCGGCTACTTCATTGCTAGATTTCTCGTGAGCCAAGATTTCTGATTCTTCTGCATTGTTCCAAAGTGCACTGTGGATTTAGCGATATGAGAGTAAAATGATCTAACTCATTACACTTGTAACTTTCACCACTACCTGAACCCAGGCTTCCAAAGTGGAAAGAAGGATGTGTGTGTTAATCCCCAGTGTAATATCCTTTAATGTTTGCCCCCAGAAAGGAGAGGTTATTACTGGCCTACTTTGGTTTGAACATCAGTGGTATGAGTGTCCTGCCTAAAGTCCTGCACCGCAATAAGCTAGTTTTGCTGTTATACTTCAGTGCTGTGGACATTAATTATTTATAAAGCAATTCATGGAAATAAGTGAACATCTTCCAGAATGACACATTCCCAATGAGCCTTCGATTGCTTAATTGGTACATTATTTTTTCCATTGGGATATACCAGTTGGATTGTACTGTAATAAAGCTGACTTCATTGCCACTTACCTTATCTTTTATTGCAATATGTTCCCACTGATCTCAGCAGTCCTCATTTTAAACTCTGTGCCAATATATCCTTGGCTTCTCATTTGGTGAGATGCTGGGATTTGTGATTCTCTTGTTCAGTAGACCCTTGGGCAGAAAGAACTGTGTCTGGAGTTAAACCTCTTGAACTGATAGGTTTGGGTATGAGGTTAAAAAGAGCTACTTAAAACTTGAAAACAAAGTAGATTTCAAAATACTTTCTGGGATTTGATTAGTGGAAATTTTCCTCTTGATTATTTGAGACAATGTGAAACTGATCTCTGAGGCCTAGTGAGAGTGTGCCTGTGAAGGGAGCCAGCGTTCTCCTACCAGATCAGAGCAGCCTCAAATCTTAATCTTGATCTGAGACATGGGAGTGAGGTAAGCAATTTTTACAGCAGACATAGCATTGCACATGCCCATGTGTTTGAGAGCACAGTGGCAGCTTTTGTTTCAAGGAAACTAAACTTAGACCGTTAAATGAAACTACAACCTTTTGCTCAACAACAGGTAATGAACAGTGTTCTTGTTTTGTGTTTTTGTTTTTTAAACAAAAGGTCATCACTTACAAATACAAACTGAAGTCAGTGTCGATAGGGCTAATGTATATTAGACAAGTTACACCAATAGAATTAAATGGATTTAAAATTAATTTTAACTCCTCCAATGCAAACCTCTATAGATGCACTTAAATCAGTTTAAACCTTCCTTAAGATAAATCATTATAAATTGGTAAATGTAGTGAATTAAGCTAAATCAATTTAAGTGAGGCTTAAACCAGTTTAAGTACTTGAATGTTAGGGGTATGCATTGATTTTTTTTTTTTTTAATTCATTTAGTCACACCAGTGCAACTTTTCTAAAGTAGACCAGCTCATAGACTTAAATTCTCAAGAATGAAGCTGATCTGAGACAAAATCCTCCAACAAACAAGTGTGTCCCCACCTTTGCATTACATTGCAGGGTAACCGCAATAAACGTAGGGGTGGAAGAGAAATTAGATTCTCCAGAAATTTGAAATAATAATATAAATAGTCAGGGACCACCTTCACAGGGAAACTGTATTGAAATATATATCCCATATGAGCTCTAGATAGCTTTTACTTCAATTAAAATAGTCTAAGAATTGATCAAAATAATCTCCTCTGGAACCAGAGATAAAATCAAACTCATAACACCCCATTTCACCCACAAATGTCAGCTGTTGTCATGTCTTTCGTTCCACAGAAACCTGAGTAAATGGACGGGACTTGCACAGATGTAATCCATTTTGGATTATGGGATGGAGGGAGGAGGAATAAATTCTGAAATTTGAGTAATTGAGGGCCTTTCATAGAGACTATCTTACTGGCAACTGTTTCTTAAATAGAGGAGGGGGTACTCCAGTTGAAGTGAGCTGTAGCTCACGAAAGCTTATGCTCAAATACATTTGTTAGTCTCTAAGGTGCCACAAGTACTCCTTTTCTTTCTGCTGACCTCAGTCTGTGTCAGTATTGAATGGGAAGGGAGGGTCTCTCCAGCAAGCAGGTCTCAAGCCAGATAGGGCTGTCATAGATCAAAACCAAGACCTTAAACGAACCATGCAGCTCAGAGATTCATTGCTTACCAGTAGCCATATGGGTTGGGAGGGGGAGGAGTTGGGAGTTACGCTGCCAAAGGCTATATAAATATACTTGGAATAACACACTAGGTTTTCCTTCTCAAGCATTCAGCCTTTTTTACTGATCCCATCTCATCTCTTACCCCTCAAGAAGTTCTTTCTCTCTTCCCCTAGCCTATTCAGTTCCTCCCCTGATAAAACATCTCTGTAATGCAGTGTTCTGTGTTCCTGATCTTTCAGCCCCAGGCACAAATGCTTGAACTTAAGGGAGGAAAACAAGTTGAAAATTTAATATTAGAAATTCTTTGGTAGCAAGTAAATTAATGTTTATGAAGCACAGAATGCTTCCAGTTTTACTCTGGAGGAGGAGGACATGTATGGTAGAGGGGAAGCTGTGCTAATAATCTGTACTTTTAAATAACTTCAGCGTAATTCTAAGGACCTTCTTAGTAGAGAGGTTTTAGTGTGTGCAGAGAGTAGTTTATTCTGAGAGCAAAGACCAAAGCTTAGAGGCAAGAATGACAGTAAAGATTAGGGGGATAGGAGGGTACCTTCAGGAGTATGTTCAGTCTGGCAGGCTGTCGTGGCAGCAATACATGATGCTATTACACGGTAGCCACCTGTTCAACAAGACACCTAATTACTCCTGCTCCCTGGCCAGTAGTGAATTGGGTATAATGGAAAGCTTGTTGTGTGTAGTCTGAAAGCAGAGGAAGCAGCAAAAATGATTATGAATGTGCTCCTGGTATAGCTATTATTTGGAACTACGTTAGTGATTCTCCTGGAGGAAGCTCTGTAACTTGTTATATCTTGAAAGGCTGATGCGATGGGAGCATCGGTAACTGAAGGAATTGGTGACAGGTTTCAGAGTGGTAACCGTGTTAGTCTGTGTCCACCAAAAAAAAAAACAAAAAACCACGAGGAGTACTTGTGGCACATTAGAGACTAACAAATTTATTTGGCTATAAAGCTTTTGTGGGCTAAAACCCACTTCACCAGATGCATGCAGTGGAAAATACAGTAGGAAGATGTAGAACACAGAGAACATAAAAAAAAAAAAAATGGGTATTGCCATACCAACTGTAATGAAACTAATCAATTAAGGTGAGTTGTTATCTGCAGGAGGAAAAAAAACTTTTTTAGTGATAATCTGGAGGGCCCATTTCAAACAGTTGACAAGAAGTTGTGAGTAATAATAGGGGAAAAATTAGCATGGGGAAGTAGTTTTTACTTTGTGTAATGACCCGTCCACTCTCAGTCTTTATTCAAGCCTAATAACTAGTGTCCAGTTTGCAAATTAGTTCCAATTCTGCAGTTTCTCGGAGTCTGTTTTTGCAGGTTTTTTTGGTTAGAGAATTGCGACTTTTAGGTCTGAAATTCAGTAACCAGGGAGGTTGAAGTGTTCTCAGACTGGTTTTTGAATGTTATAATTCTTGACATCTGATTTTGTGTCCATTTTATTCTTTTGCATAGAGATTGTCCGGTTTGGCCAATGTACATGGCAGAGGGGTATTGCTGGCACATGATGGCATATATCACTTTGGTAGATGTGCAGGTGAACGAGCCTTTTATGGTGTCCCATGGTGATACAGGCTTCTTTACTTTTCAAGGAATATTGCAGAATTGGTTCAGATTGCCCCTCTTTCTTCGCCCCTCAAAAAATCCGTATCCTACTTTTATTATTATAATAGAGAAACATAGATGTGCATGGTGATTGCATAACTCCCTCTATAAAAAGATCTGACTTACAAGCTAATGGCTTTAGCCTCTTGGTAACCCTGCATCGTAGGTAAGTGTGTTAGCCCCATTTTACAGGTGAGGAAACTAGGACTCTGATCCTGTCCTTGCTTGGTGGGCAGACCCTGTTGAAGTCAGTGGGGTTCCATGCAGGCATATGACTCCATATGCACGGAGCTTACTGTGGGATTGGGACCAGAGATACAAAGATGTGACTTATTAAAGCTCACTCAAGAGGCATGTGGTAGAGTTGGGAATAGAACCCAGGCTCCTGACCATACTCAGTACATTAAGAAAAAGGCCATGCTCTGGATAAAAGTTGAACTCATGGGAGTGAGTGGCAGAGCATTGGAATTTGCTCTCTTGCAAAATGCTAGGGAAGGGTAGGGAGATGGTGCAAGACACGTTCTTAGGCAGGGTGTCTAGCAGGATATCTGTGACTCTTGCGGGGGGGATTTCTCATGTGCCCATCAAGCAGCAATTGTTTTGTGCCTAATTCAGGTGAAGATGGCCATGAAACGTCTAAAAAAGTAGCATACACTGAAAAGCCAGGTATGATTTCAACATACTCATTCCTTAAAACGGATGAGAGAGGTTGCACGGCCGAGTCGCTCCCGAACAAACCTGTAACAAGAAATATTATTGTTTTAACTGATTTTTTTTTTCTTCTCCCCCCCGTGGTCATTCCATTACAGAGCCTAGCCCAGCTCGAGAACCTGTGCAAGCAGCTGTACGAAACTACAGACACTGCAACGCGGCTCCAGGCAGAGAAAGCCTTGGTCGAGTTCACCAACAGCCCGGACTGCCTGAGCAAGTGCCAGCTCCTCCTTGAGAGAGGAAGTGTACGTAGAAAATAATAATAATCAGATTCAAACGAACTGGCATTCAAATTTTGGCATTTTGGGTGAATGCTCTGAATGAAACAGGGAGCACATTAGGTTCTGCATACCCAGTAAGCTGGAACGTGTAATATTCACGAACGTCTTCTGCATACCAGACTTAAACCTTCCGTTGGTCCTGCATTTTCTATTGGTTTAGAAAAAATTGGAGTGTACCCACTAAGAGGTTTCCCTTTTGAGGAATCCTGCTTAGATCCTAAAGCACATCTAATCCACAAAGATAAGTATGCTTAAACACAGTTATGAAATGTGGTCCAGACTTGATATAGCGTAGTTGTTAGTTGTTGGGTGGGTTGTGGGGAGATGAAGTGTGGAAGGGGTTATTGTGAGTGGGAACACAAAGTAGGACTCTATAACCATGCTAGGAAACAGTGTGTGAATTTGGGCTAAAGTGTCACTAACACTTCTAGCAAGAGAGGTACTGTTGCACGATCATTCCAGTTTTGTCCGTGCGTCTGTTTATAGTGTGAATCACATGGAAAAGAACCTGTCTTTTGATAGATGGGTTCTTGATTAATCTTATGGGCCAACCTATTATGCAGCCTGATCTAAGAATACAACATTAACTCTGAAAGGCAAATTTTCATATTTCCACTGCTTTAGGAGTTCTAAAATAGCTTGGAAGATGTGATCAAAGATTAAAATCCCAGCATGAGATCTGAGACTCAGATGGGATTAAAACAGCCGTTTGCTTTGGGCCATTTTATCTTACTACTAAGAATCTCTTAAAGCAAAGGTTAGCCTCTCCAATAATGTCCTCAAAGCAATCTAGCAACAATTTCAACCAGAGGAAATAACCATTTTTATCTTTACAGTATTTTTTTTTCCCCCTTCTAAGTGGTCACTTGATTCATTTTGTGGCAGGATAAATTATGCTTAAAATTGCTTGGTCACAGGACCTTTTGAGGCTTGACTTATGGCCCAATGTGCATTCAGCCCTTCGAGTCTATTAGATCAGTGCCTTGCTCACAAAAAATCAGGAAACATTAGCCATCCTGTCTCAAAGGATCAAGGAACCAGAATGAGATGGGGCACTGTGCAGTGTAGTCCCAGCTGAACACAAGAGCTGAATTATTTATCTCTTTGTATTGTAAGTTTTTTGTGTGTGGACTCCTTAATTTCTTTGGAATAAAAAGTAAATTAATCTCTGGGTTTCAAATTGCATTTGTGTTGACCATGGAGGAACCAGCAACAAGCACAGGGAAAAAAGGAGGGGTCAATTCTAATGGGAAGTCTCTATATTACTTTGAACATAACCCGTTTTGTATCTGTAGTGTGTGTCAGATTGCCATTTTGTAAAGCTGATGCACAAATTGGATGATCTGACTCACTTACATTAAACTCTCTTTGGGCATATTATTATAAATGGGTTTCTGGTCTCTTGGATTCTTGGAATAGGTTATAGAGGCAAATCCTTTTTATAGTACTGGGTATTATTTAACACAAGAAACACTTGCAGTTACACTGCCCGCAATTCACAGAATCTCATACAGCCTAGGATTTCTGATGGTTCACTCACATTATCTGTATCCTATTCCCTAGATTAAATTAGTAATGTCCATTGGTCCGAGTGCTATTCTGTATGATACATAAATAAAATATGAAGGGGGAGGGAAAACTAACCTGTTTTGTAGTCAAGTGGAAGAGTTTGAAGTGTTCGTGTAAAATCTAGGACTGAGCGGGCGGTAACACTCGCCTGCAGCATATTGCTATCGGCACTTGTTCCTTCCTGCTTGCCATAATTCTCTCCACCCTTATGTGGGGGCACACAGGTGGGGGGCATGTTATGCTGCTGCTGCTGTCACCCAGTTATCTTTTGCCTCCTAGATGTTCTTTTTAAAATATTTTGGATAAACTTGGTGTATACAGAAACAAGGAACTAAGGCAGTCAAGAGCATTTAGACTTGTGAACTGAGCTAATATTGAAGCCCAAGTTTTCAGAGACCTGAAAGTTATTGGGTTAACGTAGTGCACGACCACCTTGTCTTCCGCTGTGTCCTCTTTTGTACTGAAACTTACATTAAACCGCTGCTTGTTGTGTCGTTTCTTTACAGTCCTCCTACTCCCAATTATTGGCAGCTACATGCCTTACAAAACTTGTGTCACGAACAAACAACCCTCTGCCATTGGAACAGCGAATAGACATTCGTAAGTAGAAGTCTTCCTTTTCTCTAGCCAAGCCATTGGCATAGCAAGCAAATACTATGGATAATGAATAATTAACAGTACCACATTGTGACAGGAAGTCTTTCTGCGAGCTACTAAGATTTATGGACATTGGTAGCCTCAAACGTATAGCGAAAAGGCAACTTTGCTGTCAGATAATCTTTTCCTAGCCCAGAGACTACTGGGTTTGAATGCCAGATAGATAGGAGTTATCCAGGTCCAAAGTAATCACAAATGTGTGGCCTTATGAATGAACAAATTTTAAGATAGTAACTCAATTCTCTATAAATTTAAGCTATTCATCTCCTAATTCCTTCTCTTCCCTACTTGTTCCTTTTAGCAAGGGGTAGCTTAATGAATCCAGTTATTAGGAAAGGTGATTATTTTGTATTTGCCCTTTTTTGTTCTTCTACTTCGCCCGGGTGGGGGGGGAGGGGGGGGGAAGAAGGGAGGGATTTCTTTCTGTTCATTGTCTCCCAAGACATTGGAGACAGATACTGGCTAAAGTCTGCTTTTTGCCTGTGACCCAGTACAGGGATAACTTTCCTGTTTTCTTGTCTGTACGAAATTGCATTGAACTGAGACTGGTGAGCTTCGTAGCTCTGCTGCTATCAAAGGAGCTCAGCCACAGCTCTGATCCTAGTCAGCGCTAAAGAGTGGGCCAAGGTGGAAAGCAACTTGGAAAACCTAGAATTCTAGTAATCCAAGGCTGAAAGTAAACCCCGATTGTGACCGCAGATTACTGTATGTTCTGTCTTTCCAGACAGTGATCTGTGCTAAGGAGTGATAGAGCAGGTCTGATTGCACTGATGCACTTCTTTTAGGGAAGGAAGGCAGAATGAATAGGACACTTGGGCAGTCTCTTCCAAGGATATAGACTCATAAACATTAACGTCAGAAGGGACTATCGTGATCAAGTAGTCTGACCTCTTGCACGTTGC
The DNA here is from genome assembly GCF_965152275.1 of Natator depressus. Classification (NCBI taxonomy): domain Eukaryota; kingdom Metazoa; phylum Chordata; order Testudines; family Cheloniidae; genus Natator; species Natator depressus. The sequence continues at coordinate 5,244,274 of NC_134259.1, forward strand.
AGGCCACAGAACATCACCCACCTACTCCTATAATAGACCATAACCTCTGGCTGAGTTACCGAAGTCCTCAGATCATGATTTAAAGACTTCCAATTGGAGAGAATTCACCATTTACACTAGTTTAAACCTGCAAGTGATGCATGCCCCATGCAGGAGAGGAAGGCAAAAAACAAAGGGTGTCTGCCAATCTGTTTAGGGGGAAAATTCCCTCCCAATGCCAAATACAGCAATCGGACCCTGAACACGTGTGCAAGCCCCACCGGACAGAGAATGGCAGATATGGTTTCAGAATTGAGAATGCTTTGTGGGACTCCACCTGTCACTTGCAGTAGTTCCTGTGAGAGAGTCATTCTGATGGGATGGGGTAGAAGCCTATCTCTGACTAGTGTCTTGTTGGGAGAGTAACTATGGTATCTCCTTTTCTTTGTGTGGTTGTGACCGTAGGGACTCTTCTTTGCCCAACTGGCAAAGGGTTTACTGTTCTGTAACAGCATCTCTTATCAGGCCTTACAAACTTTCTACTCCTAACACACTGCTTTCATAGTATGTGTGAGGTGTAAAATGGAAGCTTATGTCATATGGATCCTCATAATAGTTATGTGATGTATGCCCGGGTGATATTTAAAAAGTTGTTTGTATGTACATAGTGAAAATGTTTTAGATCTGTCTCCCAGGAACGGTTGGCAAGCGGGTTTTGCCAGACAAGGGAAGTGGAATCACCTACCTCGTTTGTTTATATGTAATTCAAACGTTGTAAAGTCCAGCACAAAAGACGCCCCATTTACACATGAGAATCAACAGGAAAAACAGATCAAGGGGGAATGCGAAATAAACTTGGGGGGGTGGGGGGAAGACACTTTGGCGCCAGCACACCAGGAAGGAAACCACATGCAGTCTTTCTGACTCTGGGGTATAAGAGAGAGGCACAAGGATCCCTCTTTTATCTTGCAATTGAGCGAGTGACCCTGCAGTGCAGTTGTATCAAAGAAAACAGGATCTCAACCAACCTTGGTTGAAATGCTGCAAGAAAGGCCATAGGTGAGAAATTGCTCTAGACAAGTTCAGCCTGTTAAAGTTTAGTCTTAGCCTAGTGCAAGCATTTCATACTTTTCTTTTACTTGTAACCCGTTGTTTTTGTTATCTGTGCAAACTGTGCCTTAAATCTTTCCCTTTGTTAATAAACTTACATTTGTTTTTACTATACATAGATTACAGTGCTGTGTTATGTTAGAGCTGATACTCAGCTGAATCAAACAAGCTAGTGTGTATGTACTGCTCACTTGGGAGTAGTGAACCTTTTAATTACTGTGAGTGTCCGGTGAGAGGGATGTTTTCAGGGTGGTTCGTGGCCTGGGGTGCACCTATTATTAACCTGCAAGGCTGAGTAAGGGCTTGCAGAGCCCTGAGAAGTGTGTGAGAGTGGCTGAAGGACTGACACCCAGCTACCACACACAAGACTCTGTCACGCTGGATGCAGGAGTGGGATAGCAAGGTGACTTGCCGTCTGGGGTGCCTGAGAAAGCATGTCATCGGTGCTTTACCAAGCCAGAGTTAGTCAGCTTCTCCTTTCTCACTGGACAACGGAATGCCCTGGTGTTGGGGGAGCCTGTCCTGAGGGAAAGGTCCTTCAACCTTTCAGCAGTTCTTGCCAGACGTGTTCTTACAAAGGACTAAATTCCTCTTCTGATACAAAACAACACACTTTTGGGTGGGAAGAAACTGTTCTACATGAATACCCACCCACAATTTCATATCTCTAGAACCTCCAGACCCTTGGTGTATTGTATTGTGACTAGTCTGTCAAAAAAGACCTGAAATAAAAGGTCAGTTATGGTTGTCTGGATACCATAACTGCATTTACATGCTTTCAACATGGTGATTTGTTTCCTGTGTTTCGGTGTAAGCTTTATAAAGGTATTTTTCCTAATGCAGATTCACAACCTTATGTTCAGCTTAACAGTCTCTTTGTCTAGGAATTTCCTTATTTTTATTCTTCTTTTTTTGTCTTGCAGGGAACTATGTGCTCAACTACCTTGCCACCAGGCCAAAGTTGGCAACTTTTGTAACGCAAGCGCTAATTCAGTTATATGCGAGGATCACAAAGTTGGGCTGGTTTGACTGTCAGAAGGATGAATATGTCTTCAGAAATGTGATCACAGATGTCACAAGGTTTTTACAGGTCAGCGACACCTTTAAAAATAAAGTGGGGCGGGGAGGGAACCAAAAACCTGGTGTGATCGGAGTGTTCTTGTTGTGCATGAGTTGCCATATAATGCTCTGAGAACCAGGGCAAGTGTGTAGCTATTTTTCCACTTCCACTGCATTAGCTGTTGCTCCTCAAGAGCTCTAGTATGTATGGCCTGTCAAAGTTGATAAATCTAAAAATCAACCTGTCTTGATAACTGTCCCATATGAGATTGTAAGCCCTTCAGGATAGGGACTGTCATTTTGATTTCTGTAAAGTGCCTGGCACTCATGGTGTGCTATGTGACAGGGTCGGGCCAGATGGCTACAGGAGAGTAAGAGAAGGCAGATATATTAGCCCCAGGTTAAGTAGGTCCCTTTTCCCTGGGTAAGGTAACAGGGAAGGTCCCAGAACAATCAGGAACCTTCTGGAGACAATTAAGACAGACAGGCTGATTAGAACACCTGCAGCCAATCAAGAAGCTGCTAGAATCAATTAAGGCAGGCTAATCAGGGCACCCTGGGTTTAAAAAGGAGGTCACTTCAGTTTGTGGTGCGCAGGTAAGGAGCTGGGAGCAAGAGGCACTAGGAGCTGAGAGTGAGAACGTGGACTGTTGGAGGACTGAGGTGTAGAAGCATCATCAGACACCAGGAGGAAGGTCCTATGGTGAGGATAAAGAAGGTGTTGGGAGGAGGCCATGGGGAAGTAGCCCAGGGAGTTGTAGCTGTCGCACAGCTGTTCCAGGAGGCACTCTAAACAGCTGCATTCCACAGGGCCCTGGGCTGGAACCCGGAGTAGAGAGCGGGTCCAGGTCCGTCCCCCCCCCCCCCCCCCCCCCCCCCAAAATCCCAACTCCTGGTCAGACACAGGAGGGGTCGACCTGGACTGTGGGGTCATGAAAACGACCAAACTGAGGGCTGTTGTGAAGCTCCAAGGCGAGCAAATCCGCCAATAAGCGCAAGACCCACCAAAGGTAGAGGAGGAACTTTGTCACAACTATAAGTATTAAATAATGTGGCAGAACTTTAGGATTCCAAGTATGTAATTCCTCTGTCAAAGCCCCGAATCCAAATGATTCATCCAAAATGAAAAGCAGGATGACTACCCATTAAACTGGGGATATGTGCACCTCACCTCACTTGCAGCTGCGTTACTGCGAGTGTGACAAATTGCCTGGTTTGTTTAAATACCAATCTTTTATATTAAGCCAGGACCATCGGGGCCTTCAATTTTGAGTTTGGACCCTTTAGTATGGGAAAACTATCATTTAATCAGTTTGGGTGTATCTGGGTTTTTTTAGGTAATTAATTTTGGCTGTACCAACCTTGAGATCCTTTAAAATTCAACAGGGAGGAGAGGGGGTTATTTTTCATGTTCTGCCTGGGATTTCCTGGCAACCATCAGAGTAGTACTTCTAAGAAAAGAGACTAAGCGTGGGGGAACCTCTCATTGCTCTGGCTGGCCGACATAGCTTCAGTGAAGAAGTGGAAAAAGACTGGCTACAACTCATCGGCTGCAGAGTGCAAGATATGAGTTGGTGTGTGACAAAGGAAGGTTTTAAAAGTATGTGTGATGTGGGGCGGTTGGTTATAGAAGATCTTCACAGATATTATGTGGAACATCGTGGCTTGACATATCTGTAGAAACATCCCATCCCATGATTATTAGCAAATATTTACACTGGGGTCTCAGGGTGCTATTGCAATCGTAATCAGAGAGCCATTGGGCTAGAAGCTGTATAAACATGGTCAAAAGACAGTCCCTGCCCACAAGAGCTTAGCTTTACAGGCAGAAGATGGAATTTTTTCAGCAGTCCCAAACTGTGGGACTCTCTTCCAGACGAGGCTAGCATGGCATAAAATCGCACTGTTCTCACAACGCTCTCAATGCTGACTTTTTTCTCCAATTGAACATTTTGAACAATCCAACTTCCACAAGGAAGTAGTAGTAAATAATCCCAGAGTCCATGGCTGCAGTGGGAGAAGAGGAAAGGAACTAGAGTGGGACTCTTTTATATTGTGATGGTGGGATTTATTTATTTGGATAGACAGTAGAATAGTATGATGAGTGTGAGGATCGTAAAATTTAAGAAGTGATATCTAGAAAATATTACAATGCCGAAGTGTTACACCTTTCCATAAACGGCTCAAACGATTTCTAGCTTTTTGAGACAATCCTGTTGCTTTTCTCTCAACTCCATCTCCTAAGGCATGTTGAAGACTGTATTTGGTTATCGGTCATGAGTTCAGCAAAGATTCCTGGCTATACAGCCGCATAGTATCATGTTAATGCTTGAGGCCATTGTTCAAAACAGAGGCCTATGATTGTAGCCTCTTCCCCACCAAGTCTGCAGTGTGTTTGGACTCCTGCAAAGGGGATGAACTTAGTCTCGGATGAGAGAAGAAACTGGGACAGTTAGTGCAGGCGGGAGCTGGGGAACCCCAAAAGTGGAGCTGGGGAACGCCATCCAGTTACAGGAAGGGAACTCCTTGTGGCAAAAGAAGAGACCAGGGTAGCTCTTGTACGTGAAGTTAGTTGGTATGTAAAGTCTCCTTCCCAGTGAGCAGGTGTTTTGTATCAAGACTGCCAATGTGTCAAGTCTATAAAAGAGAAGCCAAAGACTGTAAGGGCTGTGGAGAATGAACTCCCTTGACTGCTAGAGGTGGGGCCTCATTGTCAGGAGTGAGATATTGATTGGGTGGTGGTTGGGGAAATTTTAATTGCCACTTCTCATGCTGCAGGAGTTCTGTGGCTCTAAGACTTCAGTTTTCAGAGCTGTTAGTTGGCAGCTTTCATGATAGCTAAGGTCTCAGTCCTGCAAAGATTTATGCACTTACTTAACTTTACCACTGATTTCAGTGGAACTAAATACTTGAAAGTAAGCACATATGTAAATCTTTGAAGAATCAGGGGTAAGTAGGCACCAAAAATGTGATTTAGAATAGATAGATAGATGAGCCATTAAATAACATGTGTATTTTTGTTTGAGCACTCCATAGAAATTGTTAGCTGCTGAGAAGTCTGGCAAACATATCAAATTGTAAATAATATGAATTTTTTTTTTAAATGCATCTAAATATAGAACTCCTGGGTTTTTAAACACATTGTGCTTGAACATTTTCCAATCACTGTTCTACGAGGACATTGCATACCTAGCCAAATATATCTTATTTACAGTGTGCAAGTACTTCCTTCTGCATGGCAGAAGGACTTCAGAATTACAGTGAAAACTGGCGAGAACAACCTGACACTGCTAATTCCTCCTCTTCTTCCCTCCAATCTCTCTCATCAGGATAGCGTAGAACACTGCATCATAGGAGTGACAATTCTGTCTCAGCTAACGAATGAAATTAATCAAGTAAGTGCTACAGCCTTCTTCAGTGAAGTAAGTGTCCAATTTTCTCATTTGTATTGTTCTGCTGTGTGTGTGTGTTTGTGTGCTGATTTTTATTTTTTGCTATCATGCGCTTTTGCGGTAAGATATTGATATTTCTTCTGATCTAAGGATTTCTTTGCCATCTCCTGCTCTTAGCATCTCATCTTCTCCAGTACCTGGATGTAATGCTCTATGATAAAAATGAAGCAACACTAAAATAGCAAATGGGTTCCTGCCCAGTACAATCTTGCCTGTAAGGATAAAGCCCCATAGCATGAATTAGCAAAGCATCATTAGCATCTTTTGTCCTCCATTCCTATGCATTTTTTTTAACTTTGTGCATTCTCATTTTAAAAAAATTCACAACCCTTTTTGCATTGTCAATCATTCCAATAACTTCTTCATGGGGATATAAATAGAGTATAAACATAACAAATCTGGTAAATATTTTGAGTTCCTTTCCAAATACCTAGCATGTTGCATGTTCAGTGTGCCTTACAAATACCAAGTGACCCTATTTCACACACTTTTGGTTTTGTTTTGGGGTTGTTTTTTGGGCGGGGAGGAGGGAGGGACTGACAGGGCAAAAAGGGACACAGGATAAGTAACTTGACCAAGTCTACATTTGAATCAGTGGCATAAGCAGGACTAGGATTCTGGAGTTCTTGTCTTTCAGTCCCATGGTCCGATTTCTGCTAGATCTTGTTTCCTCTCTGGTATTTATTTGAAAAGCTGGGGACTAGAGACATTAATTGGTCGGAAATAATCATACACTCCTAAAGCCCAATTTATTTTCTAGCTGTGACTCCTTCAGACAGATATTACTAGTGCATGTCAGACTGCCACCAGTCACCCCAAGGAGCAGTTTTCCGTGGGGACCCTTCTAGTTTAGATGAGAGAGATTATCTAGACTTTTGCTGAGAGGACTAATACTAATTAGTTTTGTTTTAGCCTTTTAAATTCTCATTAATATGGACACTAACTTTGCTTTTGCTAATACATGTGCAAACACTTGAAAACAACCCAGGCTTTGAAACTGAGAAATTCTACCATGGCGTTGAATAACTTAATTAAAAATGATAGGTACAGGCAATATAGGCCAGAAATTTCCCATTTTGGTGTCTAAAGCTGTGCAAAGCACCCACCGCTCTCACTGAAATCAGTGAAGTTCAGCTTCTCTAAAAATCGGGACACTTTTTTTGTTTAGGAGCCTGGAAGCTCCCACCCTGCTCTGAACAGAATCTATTCCCACCCATTGTGTTTAGTCCAGATTTACCTCACTTCTTGGGATTTGGCTTCATTGGTTACTCAGACAACAAAGTAACTGTAAACTTGTGGCGGGACTTTCTCCTCCGCCTTGGATACTTCTACAGTTTCCCTGCAGGAGACCTCTCTGCCTCAGACCTTTGTTCCCTGTGCCCAGAGAACCACTCCCACCTCCCTAATAACAAGGGCAAAAATAACAAGCCAGCAAGACACAGTGGATCAGTATATATTGATCAGCATCTCCCTGCAGGGTTCTAACACCTAACAGGAGAGGGGATCAACAAAAAAGTTCTGTCACCAGTTGTTTCCTAAATCCATATTTAAATCCCTAGCTGTAGGCAACAAAGCTAGAAAATTTTGGCCATAATTCATGAATCTCTTGTTTAAATATGTAAGAGAATAATTCTGCCACAAAATATTATCTAAATACACTTTGGGTTAAAGACACCTTCCTGAAATTGCCACCACTTGCATTGCTAAAAGCACGCTCACTTGCAAGCAGTCACTGTGTTGGTATGTGGCAAATACAGTGGATGGTGATTTATTTGGGGTTTCATAACTATATAAATTTCAGATTCATTACCATGTAACTTGTATGGGTCTTTTTTCTTAAAGTGAATTTGTGGTAACTTTTTTGTATATAAAAATATCTACACTAGTCTAGCATTTTTTTTGTCCCAAAGATCTGTACAAACAATACACATACTGAAATATTGCCTTCTCTAGTATAGGGAGAGGATTAGCCAACTGGCTTGCAGCATGTGGCACAACACTGGAGAGCTGGGAAACTTACCAGCAACAGTGAAGCAAATCCTGACTCTTACAAAAAGTGCATGAGATCAGCAATGGGCATGCAGAGAATACAGGATGCCTGTTTTCCAGACCTCCTCTAATAGATAACTGATAGGAGAGAGATGAGAGGAATATCCGTTCAGTGGTTAGGGTGCTACCCTGGGACAGGGGAGAGGTAGATTCAATTCTCTCCTCTTCCACAAACTGTGCGCGCCCTTGGGCGGGTGACTGTCTCTCTGTGCCTCCATGCCCCATCTGCACAATGGGGATAATGGCACTGCCCTGTCTCATGAGGGTGTTGTGAGGATAAATACAATAAAGGTTGTGAAGTGCTTGTATCCTACACTAACGGGGGCTGTATAAGATGGAAGGTGATCAGTAGTGTATATGAATGAGGGTAACAAGCAGTAGTCTGGTTTTAGAGTAACAGCCGTGTTAGTCTGTATTCGCAAAAAGAAAAGGAGTACTTGTGGCACCTTAGAGACTAACCAATTTATTTGAGCATAAGCTTTTGTGAGCTACAGCTCACTTCATCGGATGCATACTGTGGAAAGTATAGAAGATCTTATTATATACACACAAAAAGCATGAAAAAATACCTCCTCCCACCCCACTCTCCTGCTGGTAATAGCTTATCTAAAGTGATCACTCGCCTTACAATGTGTCTGATAATCAAGTTGGGCCATTTTCCAGCACAAATCCAGGTTTTCTCACCCCCCCCCACACACAAACTCACTCTCCTGCTGGTAATAGCTTATCTAAAGTGACCACTCTCCTTACATTGTGTATGATAATCAAGGTGGGCCATTTCCAGCACAAATCCAGGGTTTAACAAGAACATCGGGGGGGGGGGGGTAGGAAAAAACAAGGGGAAATAGGCTACCTTGCATAATGACTAAGCCACTCCCAGTCTCTATTCAAGCTTAAGTTAATTGTATCCAATTTGTTAATGAAACTCTGAATGGAGAGGAGGTTTCAGGCTAAGTATGTGTCTATGTAGGCATTTAAGCCTTCTTTCCCCATGTACCATGAGTGATTGTAAGGGTGGGGGAAGAACATTTTACTTGCACACCAAAAAGTAATTCACCATGGGCCTCTGGGGGAATAGATCATTTATTTTAATGCAGCTTTGCAATATTCAGAATTTAAAAAAATCTCTGGTGCTAATACTGTAGTTTACTGTATTCAGTGTTTAGAGCACATTTCTCAAATTAATATGTGCTTGTGGTATCCTATATCGAGCAACATCCACTTACTACTTTTCCTAACACACATGGCATACTTAATTGTCGTACAGCTACAGGTCCTGTACGTGAGTTTAAAAACAAACATGGCCAGATCCAAAGTGGCACCAATGCAAAGGGCTTCTTGTAACTTTCTAAAAAGAAAAAAGAAAAGGAGTACTTGTGGCACCTTAGAGACTAACCAGTTTATTTGAGCATGAGCTTTCGTGAGCTACAGCTCACTTCATCGGATGCATAGCATATTGTGGAAACTGCAGAAGACATTATATACACACAGAGACCATGAAACAAAACTTCCTCCCACCCCACTGTCCTGCTGGTAACAGCTTATCTAAAGTGATCATCAAGGAGGGCCATTTCCAGCACAAATCCAGGTTTTCTCACCCTTCCCCCCCCCCCCCCCCCCACACACACACACACACACAGACACACATACAAACTCACTCTCCTGCTGGTAATAGCCCATCCCTCTTTGAAACCTCTCTTTATAATGCGCATGATGATCAAGGTGGGTCATTTCCAGCACTAATCCAGGTTTTCTCACCCCCCCCCCCCCACACACACACACCCCCCTCCAAAAACCACACACACAAACTCACTCTCCTGCTGGCAATAGCTCATCTTACAATGTGCACAGCAATAATCCAAGTTTAACCAGAAGAGTTCCCAGAAGTCACCTACTACAGGACAGGCCTAACAAAGAAAATAACAGAACGCCACTAGCCGTCACCTTCAGCCCCCAACTAAAACCCCTCCAACGCATTATTAAGGATCTACAACCTATCCTGAAGGATGACCCAACACTCTCACAAATCTTGGGAGAAAGGCCAGTCCTTGCCTACAGACAGCCCCCCAACCTGAAGCGAATACTCACCAACAACCACATACCACACAACAGAACCACTAACCCAGGAACCTATCCTTGCAACAAAGCCCGTTGCCAACTGTGCCCACATATCTATTCAGGGAACACCATCACAGGGCCTAACAACATCAGCCACACTATCAGAGGCTCGTTCACCTGCACATCCACCAATGTGATATATGCCATCATGTGCCAGCAATGCCCCTCTGCCATGTACATTGGTCAAACTGGACAGTCTCTACGTAAAAGAATAAATGGACACAAATCAGATGTTAAGAATTATAACATTCATAAACCAGTCGGAGAACACTTCAATCTCTCTGGTCACGCAATCACAGACATGAGGGTCGCTATCTTAAAGCAAAAAAACTTCAAATCCAGACTCCAGCGAGAAACTGCTGAATTGGAATTCATTTGCAAATTGGATACTATTAATTTGGGCTTGAATAGAGACTGGGAGTGGCTAAGTCATTATTGCAAGGTAGCCTATCTCCCCTTGTTTTTTTCCTACAAACCCCCCCCCCCCCCCCCCAAGACGTTCTGGTTAAACTTGGATTATTGCTGTGCACATTGTAAGATGAGCTATTGCCAGCAGGAGAGTGAGTTTGTGTGTGTGGTTTTTGGAGGGGGGTGTGTGGGGGGGGGTGAGAAAACCTGGATTAGTGCTGGAAATGACCCACCTTGATTATCATGCGCATTATAAAGAGAGGTTTCAAAGAGGGATGGGCTATTACCAGCAGGAGAGTGAGTTTGTATGTGTGTCTGTGGGGGGGGGAAGGGTGAGAAAACCTGGATTTGTGCTGGAAATGGCCCTCCTTGATGATCACTTTAGATAAGCTGTTACCAGCAGGACAGTGGGGTGGGAGGAAGTTTTGTTTCATGGTTTCTGTGTGTATATAATGTCTTCTGCAGTTTCCACGATATGCTATGCATCCGATGAAGTGAGCTGTAGCTCACGAAAGCTCATGCTCAAATAAACTGGTTAGTCTCTAAGGTGCCACAAGTACTCCTTTTCTTTTTTCTTTTTACGAATACAGACTAACACGGCTGTTACTCTGAAACTTGTAACTTTCTGTTCATCCATGTATCTTGTCATTTGGCTCTCACTGTGACTGTGATTGGCTGGTGATAGAGGACTCTGCATCTGGCCAGCATTTTCATAGATGGGAGTGGAAAGAGTAAGGGGCAATCAGGAATAATTTAGTGGATCTAGTTTAAGTAGGTCAAGAACTGTTCCCCAAACTAGATATTGGGGACTTCTGGAAAATTTTACCGACATTCCATTTTCAAAAATGATTTAGACATTAACAATTAAATTGTTTTTGAAAATGGACTTTAGCCTCCTAAATCACTTAGGTGCTGTTGAAAATTTTACCCTTAATCCTGCTTTAAAATTTTTGCTTGACATGAAACACTGTGTTTAAGCATTTTCAGAACATTGTTCTCACTTAGTACCCTAGACAGGTAATATCGTTTTATTAGCAGTTCAATAAAAAGTTAATGGCAGTACAGGAACCATTATTTTATGTTAATAGACTGTAATACAATTGGAGAACGTCCCTTCAGTTTAATCAACTGATGCAATGCAATTATGGGGGAGGAATGCCCTGGTGTGCCACTAATGTTTTATTAATAACATTCCTGTGAATTCTACTTGCCTTCCTATAAACTAGTCCTAAAAGTTGCTTGTGTCTCTACCCAGGCGGACACCACCCATCCCCTGACCAAGCATAGGAAAATAGCCTCTTCGTTCCGAGACTCGTCTTTATTTGATATCTTCACGCTTTCGTGTAACTTACTGAAACAGGTAGGGAGACTGCAGTTCTGGTCAAATGCCTGTATCAAACTTAGGAGTAAACGCCTTTCTGCTGTAACTTCATTGAAACTAGTCCTTTCTTTCTAGATGTGGCAGTTTTCCACACATCTGCCTTTAGGGAGATTTTCAGATTAGATTCCTACCTTTCACTTCATAACATCTCTGTACTGCAGAAGTGCTTAGGTGTTCGTTTACAGGCAAGGTCATAGAACAGCCTGATTTTCCTACTAGGTAAGTCAGGCTCTGATTAAGGTTTTGTGTATTCACTTCGTTCAATACAAACCGAAGATAGAAATGTCATGACCTTTTTAAAATTTTCAAATGAAAACCCCTCGGATGGCTTATTTTCCCCCATTCCATACCAGGATAGCTATTCCTGTATGAAGCACTGTTATAGTGATATAATTGCGTTCCCACAAGAGGAATCGTACCACTTTTACTATACCGGTATAATTAAAGCAGGAACAACATTCTAATATAGACATGGCCCTTGTCTGGACTGTTAGGTCTTGCAAAAATTCCTTTGTGCTGCTGAGCAGCTGTACAAAAGGAAGGTTAATGGCCCTTCCACCTTTCCCAGACTATGCAGTCTGAAGGGAGCCTTGAATTAGTGGTTTCCCAGGTATAAAGTGAAGAAGGAAAAGGTATGTGTAGTTTGGTGTGAATTCTAGAGGCAGAGGTCCAAGGCAAGTGCTTTTTGGAATAGGGCATCAGTGGTTTACCAAAGGCTTTTCTGCAAGAGACAGTTGCCTGAGGCAGTTTGTTACCACCTCTATTCAAGAACATAGCAATTGTGTATGTTTTTGTAAGAAAAGAAATTACACTGATAAAATCCTGACTCCACACCTGGCTTCTGTTCCAAATAAGAAATGGATCTACAGGGTCCCAAGATCCATTCAAAGTGGCAACATCCCGTTGGACCGTGATCACAACTAGTGTTGTGCCAGTGTGTGAAAACTGGGAAATAACACTGAATAGAAATAGCGTGAAATTCACCAGTTTAGTTTTACCCTTTAAACTGAGTGAAGTATTAAAGTAAACAAACTGCATAAAGGGTGAAGAACAAGTTTCACTTGGAAAAACCTTTCAGACTGAATAATCTCTAGTTCTGCTAGTCATACAGGTAAAGAGTTTGGGTTTAACAAGATTTGTTTATCTTGCCTTTATCCTTTTTAATGTTACCATGGATTCATAACTAAAACTAAAATATTACCTAGAAAACTCTTGTATGTGACATATGCCTGCATGATTTATTTGTGATTTGTCCCTCAAGATGAAATGAAACTTGGAGGCTTGAATGACATGACTCATTGGGGATACAGCCTCCAGTTTTATGTGTCTTTACCTCTCAGTCATCCCGCTTTTGTTTCCCTGGATGCCCCCATGCCCCAGTTTTAAGGACAAATCATGATGTTTTCTTTTATCCTATTTAATGTCCTTATTTTCCTGTGACTAATACCCATTACCCCAGTTATTCCTTTATCTGTTTGGCAGCTTGCACAAGCTTCTGTGTATAAAACCAGATGTTTCCAGGGTGATCCTCCAATGACTCTAGTTGTTTTCCCTTGGAGGGAGCAAGGGATTGGGCTGCTAGGAGCTAATGATTATGTCTATATCACTGTCATAAAGCAGTGCAATTAGGCAGTCATTGAAGAACAATGCCATCTAGTAGACATTCTGGAGTGACTGTGGCAGACAATTCCAACTATCAGTGAAACAGTATAGTGGGTCCCATTGCAACTGACCAGATCAGTTTGTGGCAGATTTAGGGTAGAAGAAGTTTAGTTTCTCTATGAAAAGCATAGAGCAAATGTGCAAAGCACAGGCCTTCTAGTTTGTCCCCAGACTCCAGACCTATGTGCTGCTATAAAACAGCTATGAGCTGATCTAGCATCATGAACCCACTAATCACCTTGTGTTGCTTCAGAATCCTTGTATCTAGTCCCAGAGCTTTGAATCTGGAGTAGGGTTTATCCAGATTGTTTGTGCAACATAGTGAATGCGCTTGTTTCCCTACCGGAGAGTGTGATGGAGTAACAGGAGCCTCTGCTGATAAATGCATGTCAACCAGATAGTGTGTTTCCTGTGTTCTACCCAACTGAGAATTTCCTAATCTGATGGATCTTCCAGAATAATTACTGGCTGGCAAGCATTGTTGCTGAGTGAAAAGGAAGCACTGTCCACCCTCTTTATGTAAGGACTAAAAAGCCAAATACAGATTCTTTGTTGTAAAAGTATGGGGCACCAGGGATATTTAGGGTGTTGTCTGAGGTGGTGTCTCAGCCTTGACATGAAGGTGGCATGTGATACCTACGAATGTCCCCGCCTGTTGAAGTGCAGTTGTGCTCCTGGCTCAGCCACCGCATTGTTCTTTTTATCCACTGTGTTCTGTAGGCTTCAGGGAAGAACCTGAACTTGAATGATGAAAGCCAGCACGGCCTGCTCATGCAGCTACTCAAGCTCACACACAATTGCCTGAACTTCGATTTCATTGGCACATCAACAGACGAGTCCTCAGATGATCTCTGCACAGTGCAGATTCCAACCAGTTGGAGATCAGGTAATGCTCCAGGGGGGAAGGGGAAGCAGGCGTACCTTCTTCAGTGTGCCAAATGGCTGGCCAAGGCTCTGTCTACAGCAGTGCTACTCAAAGTGGTGGTCCGCGAGCCATTGGCTGCCAGTCTGCGCGCACACTGGGGGGAAAAATGCCAGTCCCCCACATGAGATAGCTTGAGAAGCACTGGTCTACAGTATATAAATAGACCTATGTGTCTGGAAACCAGGTGTACAGCCCTGTTGTCCACTAACCTGATTACAGATGTGATTCTTTTTGCTAGTAAAGGCTGGTCCGAAAGCACACAAGCACCCTTCCTCCTGGCCCTTCAATCCTATGCTATGTGAACGTCAGAAATCACAAATTTGGCTTGTGTGGACCGCTCCATTTTTTTTTCAGTACACTTCTCGTAGAAGGGAAGAAAAGAAGCCAGAAAGGAGCCCTGTCAGTTCTGAAATCCAGAGCTTCTCTCATGCCACTCATTTTAAAAATGGGATTCCCTGACTAGACAATTGTCAAGACAATGTTGCACTACTTGGCAGTACTTCTGCACTTGTCACTTAAGGATATAACGGTTGTACTGCGTCACACCAATGGTCTATCTAGCCTAGCATCCTGTCTCTGAGAGTGGCTAGTGCCAGATGCTTCAGAAGGAATTAAAACAACAGGGCCACTTTGAGTGATACGTGCCCTGTCATCCAGTCCCAGCTTCTGGCAGGGGCAGGGCTTAGGGACACCTGGAGCAGTGTCCATCTTTGACCTCCTCCTGGTCCTTAGCAGTCATTCTGCAGTCACAGATTGCTTCCTTTAAATGCCCTGCTCTATTTCTCTAGCGTAATATGTGTATTGTGGAAGAGGAGGCTCTGGAGTATAGCACTATAAGTCTTTGAAAACATTTCCGTAATGTAATCTCTTCGAGCATAAAGAATGTGTATGCTTTTGTAGTTTTGGGCAGACAAGCATAAAAGTGTCTTTGTAAGCAAAGTACTCCACAGAATGCAATAATGCAGATGTCCACAGTAAGGTGCTCCTTTCTGTCTGTTTCAGCATTCTTGGATTCCTCGACCCTACAGTTGTTTTTTGACCTGTATCATTCCATTCCTCCATCGTTTTCACCTCTGGTGAGTTCAGAGTTCATGGTTCTTATGACCCCTAATATCAGAAAGCATTTACAGCACAGGGAGAGCCATATCTAAGGACTTCATTCGTATATGAGCCTGAGATATTGGCCTTTTGATTAAAATGATGTAAAATATGTTCAGAACAGTTGCTTATTTTGATAATATAGTATTATCCCATAAAGACCAAAGGGCAGCTGTGCCAAGCTCTTTAGTGTTGATAGTTTTGGTACCTCCAGGGGTTTTTGGAGTGGATTAAGAAGCAGTCCTCATTTGTATGAAATACTGCTACTCTGCCCTTCTTTTGCCCCTTCCATTTGAGAATCTCAAAGTGCTGTAAGTGAATGAAGCCTCCCAACTGCCCGTGAGGGAGCTAGGTGATGGTATGACCATTTTGTAGGTGGAGAAAGCTACTCGGAGAGTTGAAATGACTTGCCCAAAATCACACAGCAAGTCTGCGGCAAAGCTGGAGGTAGAAGCCAAGAGCCTGACCCCTAGTCCCATTCTCTCTCCGCTGGACAAGACTGTTTCACCACATGGTGAAAGGGTCAATAGCATCAGCCCAAGTAACGGAGTCACGTGATTGGATGTTTTCTTTTTAAAATACTGTCTGCCAACCAGCAACCAGGTGATCCAATAACAGAGTGAGCCAGTGCATGGAGTTGCTCACTCTGTGGCTGGACTCAATGTGCATAAAGCTTTCAAATCTAGGAAACCTCTCTTATGCTGGCCAGTCAGCAAGAGTCACACCCAAAGATGTTTCTCAGTTGGAAGTTGCTCTGATCTGTGTGCGTCTGTGGTATGGTAGGAAGCAGAATCTGCAAATGCCCTTCAGGTGCTGTTCAGGGAGAAGCCCAACAAAGCATTAAACATCTTTGCTCCAGAAATCTTAAAAATTGGCTATCACCAGTGCTGGTCATTACAGGCGAAGGAAGGAAGGGGAGAAACTTGCATAGTTTCCCTATTGGTAGATTGTTTCCCTTAAAAGCACTAAATATTTCAGCATGGGGTAAAACTGGACCAGTTGCTTATATAGGCACTTAAATACTGTGGGCTAAATATTTTTCCTAGTTAACGTAGACGCATGCTGCAATGGAAACACTTCTTAACTGGCTGGAAAAGGGAGGATCTTTCTTCAAAAGGATGTTTCTAGGAGAGGTAGGACAGAGCTGGTCACTTCATTATATAGTGCTAGCCAAGCCTGAGATTTAAGCCTCAAATATTGGAGAGAGTTAAAGAACAAGTGTCACTGTTAAGCAGAAATCTAAAACAATTAAGCCAGTAATTGCTCTGAGCTTTGATCATTAAAAGTGTGAGCAAGCAAGAACCAGAGGGGCTTTAACAGCAGAGCAGGTAGCTATTCGGCTGGTTGGGGGAATCGGGGCTTGCCTCAGTGCAAAGAGTCTATAATTAATTTGCTTCTAATGTTCCTGAAGTTCATAATACCATTCAGTAGTGTGGTAATGGATTCATTTGCATAACTGCATCCTTGAAATCTGCCTTCAGCTTAAATGTAATAGAGGCTGAGATGGGAGTGCTTTAACTTAAATGTGCATCTTGCCATTCTTCCTTCTCTCATATTTTCCCTAGACCATGTTAAACTCTTGTATGGAGAGGCTGGCAGGCTTTCCTCCCACTGCCAGTATTTTTCAAGTCAGCCTTTGTTTACACACAATAGCAGATGACACGAGTCAGATAAGAGGGCACAACCTGCATTTTTGCTTTCACCATTTGGGGAAATCCTTTTTCTCTGTCACCACATGACAACACAGTGGAGACTGTAACATAGTAATGGAGTTTAAGGCTTGAAGGGCCTTCCTGAAGCTGGGTGTTCATTGAGCCATGAAGCTGGAGAGATGATCCCTGTATAATGTAGTCTCTTAATCCCTCCTGCTTGTTTCCACTGGATTTCTCCTATTTTTCTCTTTTCATAGAGAGAATGTTTGGAGGTGGTTTCGTTTTAAAACCACCCTTTGAACTATAGCAGCTGAGTTTGATTGCTAAGGAGTATCGTGAACACTTGAATGAACTACTCTCTCTGGAAAGGGAAGCAACTCCTCAAACTATTCCCTTCAGTCTGAATAAAATCTTTCCACTTTATTCCTTTTGCTTCCTTTAGGTCTTGTCCTGCTTAGTCCAGATAGCTTCTGTCCGCAGATCCCTTTTTAACAATGCAGAGAGAGCAAAGTTCCTGTCTCATCTCGTTGATGGCGTTAAACGAATACTGGAAAACCCCCAGGTGAGCATATCAGAAGCCAGGTATGTCTTAGTGCTCTTTCTCTACTGCATTTGCCACATTTGTTTCCAAAAACTACTCTTCTGTCAGGGGACCCTCTTTCAACCTGGCACTCCAATATTCACCACTGTCATGTAATTAGGATATGTTTTGTACAAAGTATGCCTTGTGAGGTATCATTCTAAAAGTCTTGATCTGATAGACATTAATATCTCATTGGATTGCATGTACCCCAGTTCCACCCTGGGGGGAACCTGTCACATGCCCATTACAAAAAAAATGTAAAGGAAGATGATGGGAGATCAGAGAAGAGCAACTAAAATGTTTGTTGAACTAAATATGTATAGTTCATTTAAGTGGGAGACTAAAGGTAAAGGAGAGAATAATGGTCAGAGGTGAAGGTTTAAAAAGTGTAAACCCCAGGGATGGAAGAGAATTGTTTAGTGTAGTATGTAGGGCTAGAACCAGACAAAGCGGGATGAAATTTAGGCTAAATATATGGTAAACGTCACAGCACTGATATCAATAAGGCTTGGGAGACTAATGGTGGGGTTTACTCCACTGCAGAACAGAGAAGTGAGACTTTCACTGGACAAAACTGCTGAAAATATGCTTATGGGAACAATCTTACACTGGCCAAGGAAGAAAGACTAGATGATTTTAACGTCTGTCGTCTTTAACTTCTTTCCTCTAGTCTCCTGCTCCCAATCACTTAAATATCACTTACCTGTGTTGGAAGAAGCTAACCTTTCCTTTTATCAAGAATGATACTTGAGTCTTGTGGTTTAAACCTTGTGTAGTTTGCCAATGTGAATTAAGTGTGTTACAGGCTGGTGTTTTGGGTGCCAGACATTAGACATGTTCCAAGGCCTGCCATAAACGGTAGGGTTTCATTTTAGCTGGTGATCTGTACTATGTGGCTTTGAGAGATCATACTTTGCACTTGCATGTAAGGATTTCCAAGCAATTTAGAGGTGGGCAAGCCCTACCCCTTTTTTAGAAATGGGGGAGCTGAGGCACGGAGTGATAAAATAACTTGCCAAATCACGCAGTGAGTCAGTGGCAGAGTTGGGAATAAAAACCAGGTCTCCAAACTCCCATTCCTATGCTCAAAAATGCTAGACAGTGCTACCTGTCTCATGATTTGACATATTGTTTGTTCTCTTCCTCCCCAAGAGTTTGTCAGACCCAAACAATTACCATGAGTTCTGCAGGTTGCTGGCTCGATTAAAAAGTAACTATCAACTGGGAGAGCTGGTGAAGGTGGAAAACTACCCTGAGGTCATC
The DNA here is from genome assembly GCF_965152275.1 of Natator depressus. Classification (NCBI taxonomy): domain Eukaryota; kingdom Metazoa; phylum Chordata; order Testudines; family Cheloniidae; genus Natator; species Natator depressus. Next base: position 5,263,013 of record NC_134259.1, read on the forward strand.
CGACTTATTGCCAACTTCACCGTGACCAGCCTACAGGTGGGAACTCATTGCATTTGGCCTTGCTGGCACTTCTCAAAGTGGAGGAGTTCCCCTCCTTGCATTTACTTTGCAGTGGCTATGCCAATTTGTCAGGCCCAATGGCAACAAGACTGCAGCATCCGCACAGGCTTTGTAACAGGAGAGTCTGGCCGTGCAATATTGATCATACCATGAACTCTGGCTGCAAAACCCGTGAGGGGAGGGTTGTAGTTACAGCTCTGGAGTTTTTCCCATGTCCAATCAGTAGCAACTGCTGAGTCAGGGTTATTTTAGTGTAATGTATCAACCCATTATTAAAATGTAGTGTAGAGGGTGGGTCTACTGCTAACACCATCAATATCACGCAGAGGTTCCCACAGCAGCATACAACTACATCTCTGTACAAAATAAAATGGTATTTTAAAAATTCTTCCATGGTAACTACTGCAAACTGGTAGGCTTGATCTGCAGACAATTGGGGGGTGTGTAGCTTTTAGAAATATCAAATGTTGTTAAGATTTGTGAATTCAGGGGAATTTCAGTATTGCCTTTATGTAATGTAAATGTCAATAACTATGCGTATTACTGTGCAGCTGTGTAACTTCCCTTTAGGACAGAATTGGTTTTCTTATGTAGGAGTCCAGCAGCAGTGGCTGGACCAGGCCACCAAAATGATTTCAAGAAAAACCTGTTTTAACCCAGGTCTCCAGAATTGAAAGTCTAGTGCAGCAGTTTGACAGTCCTCCTCTTGGGGCTTTCCCTGAGCTGTGGAAGGTGTGTACCACTGAAGGGACTGAGCATAGGGAGCCACGATAGAGATGGAGCTCAGCAGATGATGACTCTTGCACTGCCAGTATCCTAGCAGTACCAGTGCATGTTTTCCTCACTACACTCCAATGCTAAGATGAATGAGGCGAGAAAGCAACAAGACGGGTGCTAGGATTGAGGGAGGGCACCAAGGTTCCCTATCTAACCCTGCAAGCTTGTATTTACAGACCTGCACTGGGAGCTGAAGGCTTCAGCTCGGCTAAATCACATGAAAGTTATTTTGGAGTATCTCTGGCTTTTTTGCTGAACAGTTCTCTTCCTTAGGCACTCCTGGAATTTGGATGCTGACTTAAATTCAGTGCTATATAGGAAAATGAAGCATTAAAGCATCCTGTAAAGCCTCTGAATAGCTGCTCTCCCACTGGCAAGCCGCTCAAGACAAATGTGACATTCTGCACGATCCTAAATTCACTGGCTTTCTTCCTTTCTCTATCTTGGTACTTGTAGCACTGGGAGTTTGCACCGAACAGCGTACATTATCTGCTAAGCCTTTGGCAGCGGCTGGCAGCATCAGTGCCATATGTTAAAGCCACAGAGCCTCATATGCTAGAAACATACACTCCAGAGGTCACGAAAGCTTACATCACGTCCAGGCTGGAGTCTGTGCACATCATACTGAGGTAAGGGAAGCCTAGAGATACATGAACAGTTCTACCACAGTGCCTGAAGCACATAAGGGAAAATCTTGCAGGGGTCTTTGGCTTTAGATGTACAGGCAAATAGAGTATTGACTCTGGCCCCAGGATGTTTTGCTTTGGTTGTCAATGGAGTGTCTCAGGAGAGATGTCAGAATCAGATGTGCCATCCTTGTATATTGTAGTATATTTTAATTAAAGTTAATTTATTAGATGGAAGAAACTAAAGCACAAGGACAACCAGATGCCTCAATACTTGGCATTTCTTAAACAGGTAAAGTGCTGTGTTCTAAAGCCCTGGACAAATATTGTCTTAAGCCTGCAGTAAGAACTTACTCATTGCAGGTTGTAATGGCCCTTCCAATTCTATTAGTTAGTTCTGTGCCCATAAAACAAGAGGACACTATTGATGATCACTTGGTTGTATTACGTCGGTCTGTGCAATGCTCCACCATGACAGCTACCAGAGGCAAAGGTTCAGATGATGATGATCAGCTTTTAAAAATAGCCATATGCCTAGGAGAGGGGTCTTCCATGATGGAAATAAGCTTGTGTTGTGGGTTAGGCTAGCACTGGTATTAAAGTTCCTTTATAATGCTGTTTTCTCCCCATGCAGAGATGGGTTGGAAGATCCACTAGACGACACTGGCCTTGTGCAACAGCAGTTAGATCAGCTGTCCACCATTGGTCGGTGTGAGTATGAAAAGACCTGTGCTCTCCTTGTACAGCTCTTTGACCAGTCGGCCCAGACTTTCCAGGAGCTGCTACAGAGCGCCACTGCCAGCCCCATGGACATCGCAGTGCAGGAAGGTGAGTGCACTCCCAAGAACAGTGGCCAGGGAGCCCTGATCAGTTTGCCCCTTCCAAAAAAAAAAACAAACCCCTACAACTCCAAAAGCCCATTTTCCTAATAGAATCATATCAGGAGAGATCCAGTCCTACAAGCAGTCCCTTGAGGATATGGGCATTGGGCATTCAGCCTGGTCTATGCAGAGATTTTGTACAGGTATAATGATTTCAGTTAGAGGGGTGGGTTTTTTACCTATTATAGTTACACAGATATAACCCCACGTCCCATTTGGGAAAAAGTTACTCCAGTAAAAATGTATCCACACTGGGCGGGCCTTGGGCTGCTTTACTATGCTGCTTTACTATACTGGTGTAATTAAATCATTACCACTTCAGATGATTAGGACTTGAGTATCTGTCATATCAGCCTTGTGAGCTTTCAGAGAATAAGTGCTCCTCTTTGAGCATACAATAATGTTTCCAAAAGTCTACAGACTCTGGTCTTGTATTAAAGGAATTTCCTGGGGTGAGGGTGATCTTATGTTGTGAGCACACTGCCGCTAGAAATGATGCTCTGAAGCAATCAGACTACAGTTCTGATCCTGCAAATTGTACATAATTTCCACTACGTGGAAAAACAAGTAATACTGGCGTAAGTTTAGCTTCTTGATCAGAGGCAGTAGCTTAGCTGCGGGGGGAGCGGGGCAGCGACCACTCCCCCGCCGAGCACAAGTGGTGCCTTTTTAAATGTTTGGCGCCTTTTTAAATTTTACTCACCTGGCGGCGCTCCGGGTCTTCGGCGGCACTTCTGCGTCAGGTCCTTCACTCGCTCCGGTTTTCAGTGGCGGGGGAGGGGTCCTTCAGTGTTGCCGAAGACCGGAGCGAGTGAAGGACCCGATGCAGAAGTGCTGCTGAAGACCCGGAGCGCTGGCGGGTGAGCATAAGTGGGTGGCACCTTTTTATCTCCGCTCCCCCTGTTTTCTCCACCTGGCTACGCCACTGATCAGAGGACTAAAATATGCTCTTTTAAGAAATCTTTCTTCATGAACCCTGGCTTTGCCAGAGAAAAACCCAAAGAATCCCTTTTTCTCTCTCTACCATGTGGCCTGTGAAGTGTTTCTTTCTGATGTCATCTGTTGGCTTCAGGGCGCCTGACATGGCTCGTTTATATCATCGGGGCAGTGATTGGTGGCAGGGTTTCATTCGCCAGCACAGATGAGCAGGATGCGATGGACGGCGAATTGGTTTGTCGGTAGGAATGTTGAATGCTTTCTAGCTGCGCTATGTTCCATTCTTGTGGCTGCATGGTAGTAATTCTCCTTGGGGCTTTAAGTGTTCTCCCTTCCCTCTTCTCTTCTTGCTAAAAATAACTGGATGGAATTGGCCCTCGAACAAAGACACTGATAGCACTGGCTAGACCCACTGAGCAAACTTCTGTTGGGATTTGTCTAAGCCTGGATGTCTGCAGAGGTGTTTGGCAAGGGAGCCAAATAAACATGGGGGACAGTATGTAAGGGTGGAATTTTTCCTATTTTTTAAATGCCCACTGCAGAGTAGAACCCAGTGCATTTCAGAACTGTAAGCCTTCTGTTAGCACAGTTGCTGATTGATTTTGGTATAGGTAATTAATATGCAGTTTATGGCTCTTAAACAACCCTAAGCTGAGCAAAATTCCGTGTGGAACATAAGCTAATTCTGCTTATCTTGGATCAAGAGTACTGAATCTGAGAATTTATGGAAGTTGGCTGTGTGATAACTGTTGTTAATGAGGAACTGTAAATCGAGCACTAGCTTCTCCTGCGGTTGGTGCATTACTGGAGGGAAGATATGAGACCTCAACCATTTTGAGCTGCCCTCTGTTTATATTCTACACAAGAGACTTTCTCATATTAGTCTGTTTACTTTGATCTTTTCTCTCCCTATTAGTTTTGGGCCACCTTCCAAAAAAGAGTTGTCCTTTGCTTTCCCCCCCACCATGGGTTTATAACCTCAGTCAGTGAAAACCTTTCTTACCCCAATAGATCATTCATGGGCATTATCCACAAGCCCTACGTGGCTACAACAAAAATCAGTGGGGGATGGAGGTGCCCACTTAAATGCCTCTTCAGTCTTGTAATGAGAGCTGGAGGCTTCTGCTCAGGGGGTATCTTGGAGAACATACCTAACCTTGGCATTTGATAAGCTCTGTAGGGGGTGAAAATTCCCCTCTGTGTGGAGGGCAGGCACCAAGGCCTGTGTCTCCTCTCCTTTTCCCCTCCCCACCCCCTGCCCGTATCTTAAGTGGTGCATAGGCCTTCTGCTGGCTCCTCCGCATAAGGGAGCCGGGGGCTTGACTCTTGGTCGTCTACTTTAGTTTAAGGTAATGTCATTCCTGTGTTTCGATCACTCTTGGCCCACCATGCCACCTCCTAGAGAGCAAAAAGGGGTTCTCAGCCATACGCAGATTCGAAATGATACCAGCTGCCTGAAATCACTTTTCTGCTCACCCTTGTCAGTCTTCAGGCAGGCTGGTATTTCTTGTCCTCCTAGAGTGGTTGGTAGATCTGCTTCTTCTTTCCCTCCCTTCAGGGTATTGCAGTTGATGAACCTGACAGACTCTCGCCTGGCACAGGCTGGGAACGAGAAACTGGAGCTTGCCATGCTGAGCTTCTTTGAGCAGTTCCGAAAGATCTACATTGGAGACCAGGTGCAGAAATCCTCCAAGGTAATTCCCTCTACCATGCAGCCTTGAGGCATTGCTGGCTACCATAATGTCTTCATATCTTTTGGCATATGAGCTGCTAGACCTTAATCTGCTCTTGTCTTGTAAGAAAAAGCTTATTAGAAGCCCCTGTCCTTCCTGCCTTCTACATACCCAGTCTTACAATGATAGCTTCAGCAGTGCAGCTTTGGCGCTGCTTGTCAGTAAGATAATGTCTGATTAGGGCACTAACCTAGGACTTAGGAGACCTGGGTTCATATCCCTGCTCCACCACGGGCTTCCTGTGTGACCTTAGGCAAGTCACTTAGCTTCTCTGTACCTCAGTTCCCCATCTGTACAATGGGAGTTAATAGCCCTGCCCTACTTCACAGGGGTGACATGAGGGGAAAATGCATTAGGATCTGAGTGCCTCAAAGTGTTTAGGGTAATGGGGGGCCATATAAGTATCTGAGAGGTGTTAGGGCTGGGGTAGGGTTCAGATACTTGGTTAAAACCTACTGGAATTTTTTCCAGACATTCTGAAAAACCCCTAGCCTTTGCACTGATTTGAAACATGGTACGTTGGCTGCCTAAAAGGGCAGTTTTTGCAGACAAGGAAGGGTTTATGGAAGTGGGCCTTTCTCACTTTTTCTGCTATGTGTTCTCTCACAAGATACACTGGAAGTTAATGTTGGTGTAACTTGGAGCTTAAAGTAGCCCAGGAAAAGGGAGTTGAGAGAAACTATGCCATTTTTATTCCAAAAATTGACTCTCAGCCATTCTGATGGCGATACTGAATTATGAGCTCAGGGACACGGATTAAAGCACCAGGGTGACACTCTTGCTTCTGAAGGTGCAGAGGGCTTAGGAGTGTTTGAGAGTGGGGCTAGATCACAGGGATATGAGTGCAGAGTTCATTGCTTCTTTGTACTCATTGCTGTCAGTAGAGAAACCGCGTTAGAATTGCAGCTATTGGAATCCCCCTTCTCAGAAAGAAAGTGAATGCCCAGATTTTGTATACAGCATCTGTAGCTGCTGTGAGCCTGGCTGGGGATAAACTTTGCTAGAATGAAAAGGAGGATTGAAAAATCTTACAGGTCAACAACATTTTCTTCTCTTGTTTGACCTGTTACCCCACGTAGCATATCAGTCTGAGTAAGAATGTGAGTGCCTCAGGGCAGGAACCTTCTCTTGGTGGTCTTGAAAAGCATGAACTAGACAGATCCCTGGGTCAGTGCTGCATGGAGCGGGGAAGAAAATGAATAAGAGCTATCGTGTCTCTTCATAAATGTGGGTCGTGGATCAAATGCTCTCCATGCTTAACTGCTTGGAGGCCCTAGTTCTCAAGGAAATGAAATAGCTATTTTTAAACTCAGGCTGCATCCCCAGTAGAGTCCCAGCCTCTTACAGCAAAAGTATCACTAATTCCATTGGCTTCTTTTTAACTTGCGTTGCTCTTTTCCTTCCAGCTATACCGCCGTCTCTCTGAGGTCCTGGGATTGAATGACGAGACCATGGTCCTGAGTGTCTTCATAGGGAAAATGTAAGTATTTCTGCTTGCCGTCATCAGGGATCCCAGGGTTCACTTGAAAGTGTAACAACAACATCAGTGTTGTTCAGACTGAGAAAGTAACCTCTGGCTATTCGAGAGAATTATAGGCTGTGGCCAGGGGCTTAGGTCCTGTGCAGCATCCAGGATTATTTATCCGTCATGGAATCTAGCCTGGGCCATGGAGACACACAAATGTAATACCCTGCCAGCTACACCAGGATGATGGATTCTCATTCCAGTGCCCACTTAATCCGCTGTCTGACATCATTGTTCCACGGAGCAGTCTCAGCTTTCGTGCGCTGCCACACCATTATTGCCAATCACAAGCCAAGAAAGCACTGTGGGGAAGGGGACTGCTCTCTCAAAGGTGTTCTTTTCAAATAGCAGAACTCAGTACAAAAGTAGTGCCAGTACCATTCTAAAAACTCTTCCAATTTAGTAGACTGCTCCCTACTTGGCTAGTTGCTTGGAAGCTGCCTCCAGATTGAACATGTCAATTGGGTTTTGTCGTGTCTTTTTGGCAATCACCATTAGAATTTTCACCACTTCAGTAGCTCCAAGGCTGAAGCCCAGTGCCGTGCGCCTGGATGCACATGGCCACCGGCTTTCAACACATCCTTTTGGCCTTGGTGTGCATGGTGCCTGTCCACTCTTGCGCACCTGAGCTGCACATCCACAAGGGGTTAAATGGCTCTCCTGGAAGAAGCAAGGGCTACTAGAATTCTGCAGCTGACAGTGGATGGTGCAGGTGCAGAATTGCATACGTCTGCATGTTGTCACTGCCGCAGAATTCTCTTACCCTTGCTGCAGAAATCAGCCCTGGAGTGCCACAGAATTCCAAGGGCCTGGGTATGGGCCAGTGTAGCTTGGGACCCAAGTAGTGAAGATTATCTGAAGGATAATTTTCTAGTCAACCAAATGTAAGTACAGTAATTTTATACCAATATTTTGTGGCTTGTGATGTCTGTGACTTTTTGGAGGGTGGAGATGGTATTGGGTGACATTTGGAACATTTCACCTTGCAACAAAAGAAATCCAAGCCGTCCCTCTGACCTGTTCTTATTCTCCTCTCCTGTAGCATCACCAACTTGAAGTATTGGGGTCGATGCGAACCTATCACCTCCAAGACGCTGCAGCTTCTCAATGACCTCTCCATTGGATATCCTTTTCTGTAGAGAGCCCTGGGTGTGTAGAACACACTTATATGGTGGAATTTGGGGAGCACTACACCAGTGTGTTATGATGAAATGGGAGCATTTTGCATAAGTCCATTAGCTATTGCCATCCACTGAGCTAATCTCAGTGCATCTTTAATGGATGCTCCGGTAGGTCTGTCAATTCACTAGGAATTTCCTAGAGCTGGAGAGAGACATCTCCAAACACAAATTCCAGCCACATAATATTGGGCATGACTTTATCATCATCCACTCTCCCAGTTGTTGGCTGTGTCTCCATGTGAATTTGGCTTATCTTTTTAAAAACAAACAAACAAAAAAACCCTCCCCCCCCGCTCCCCAATTTGCAGTCTCCCATATCCCCCAAACATCTGAGTAGCCAAGAGAGCATAGACACTTGGTACCCTTTTCACCCTGGTTGCAACGAATCCCAATAGATGGCTAAAGTATTGTAGGCTTTGTAACCATGGATCAGGGCTACTTCATAGCTTATTGCCCACAGCCTGCATTTGTGTGCTGCTGCCATGTCGAAGAGCATAGTACAGGTTGGGGGGTCACGTCTTCCTTCCAAAATAAGATAAAAATGGAGTCTGCAGGAGGGTGAAATGTGCAGCTTCCCCTTTCAAAGCAGAGTCGATCCCGGAGCATTCCAGAACTTGTAGTGCACGATCGCAGGCTCCGCACAGACGCTTACTGCGTGGAAGGCTCGTGTGCTGTAGATTTACACCCCAGCTTGCTGCGCGCCAGCCGTTTGTACAGACGAGTCCTTGGTAACAGGGTTTGGTCAGGAAAAATTTGTGGTTGAGAAGAGAAACCATTCACAAGCCAGAAAGCCCGACGTAGAACTTGTACGTCCTCTGGAAAGTGTTCCCTTGCATGTGCTATGCAGGCACTTGGAACCGTCCAGTGGCTGGCTGGTTCTGCTTGCTGTTTCCTTAACACCCTTTCCACATACAGTAGTGTTAGGAAATTGGTGAAACTGAGCGCAGTACAGTTCATGCTGAACAATCACACGGTAAGTCTTTCATTCCCTTCCAGCCTCCCTCCGGTAACAAACCCTCACATGCAAGGTGCGTGCATGCGGGCTAAAGCGAGAACCAGTCCTGTGTGTGTTCGCACGCAGACATGCTTCTGAAGCGTAACTGTAAGTCTCCCAAATACTTGCTTCATAGGAGAAGGCTATTTTTATGATTTATGATCTCTCTTTTCTTTGCCTCTTTCCAAAGCCTGCACTTGAATTCTGATGTCCTGGATTTATATAGTCCCTCTCATCCAAATGATTCCTGCTTCTTTGCAAATGTAATACAGGACACTCTCTCTCTCACTCAGTCACTCCCCTCACTGAAATGCAGCCAACTCTGGGGAGGAATGTATGGCATTGTGATGCACTGCTACAACCTAAAGGCAGAAAGTGAAGAACGCAGTATCCAGTTGGAACTACTTTGGGAATTCAGGGAAATGAAATGTAATAGCATTCTAGTATTCTGGTCACATTCCTATCTAATAGACACTCCTACTTTTGGGGGAAAAGGGCCAAGGGATGTTTAGCTGCCACAGACGCCAGGACCTCAGACTTACAGGTCTGCCAATAGGTGGTCCTCCAGCAGTGCAGTATGTTCTCATACTGTTCTGGGGTGTGACTCAAAGATCACTTTCAGAATCAACACCAGTTATAACAGCACTCAAGGGTTTTCCTTGGAGGTTTCCTGTACTTGTGCAGGCCCTGGATCTGGTCCTCTACTGGAAATTAATAAATAATATTGCATTAAATTGTTTTCCTGGCTTTTGTTGGGAGGAAATATCAACAACAGGTGCTTGGATATGGTGATGACTCCTAGAAGTACCTGTACGATAGACCGATCTAATGATTGGATCAATGGCCCAGAAATCGGGACTCCTGGGTCTGTCACCTACAGCCTATGTGACCTTGGGCAACTCTCCTAACCTCTTACCATCCCTGTCTTACACAGGGGGAAATTCATTTCCCTCATTGGAGGTGTAGCAAGATTTAATTGTTTATATAGCACTTCAGAATCCTCAGACTAAAGGTAAAGGGCCAAGTATCCTTGCCAAAGAACATGTGTTAATGTTATCTCTGTAATACAAGCAGCACTAGGGAGAGTGGCCCTCTAGTGGCTTATTCTTTGAGGTTAGCCGCAGAAGTAAAGTGGTTAGCAAAGTAAACAGAGTGGTTCAGTCCTGCCAAGGCCCTTGAAAGAACAGAGTATGAGTCAAAACAATCAGGGGCCCCTAAATGCCCATGAACCTGTAATATATAAGCCTTGTTGTAAACCTGCCACTCACTGTTAACTTTGCTTTTTCATTGACAGAGTGAGCACTTTTCTTTCCTGGGTATTAACAATCAGTCCAACCTGACCGACATGAGATGTCGGACTACTTTCTACACTGCACTTGGGCGCCTCCTCATGGTGGACTTAGGTACTGCAACCCATTTCATAGACCTGAGAGGAACGGGGAAATTGAGTTGCTATCTTGTACACAGAGCTCTTAAATGTTCTAATCCCCTTGACTGTGGAAGGTGATGGCTTAGCCAGTAAAAGCTACTGGAAACAGCAGAAGCCCCACCAGGAAGGGAGAGAAGTCTTGAGAGGGGGAGGGATTGCTGTGATAGTCTGTACTAGCAGGAGAGAGATGCAGGCCACTAATATTTAGGGCCAAGTTTCCTTCACAAGCTGACTCTTACAGGCAAACCCACATGCAGTCTTAATTCCGCAAAGTTCTCTCTGCACCCCTCGTCTTTTCTCCCTGTTAAGGATTGATAAAGGCACCATCTTTATCAAGAGGAACACAGGCTCCCTAAAATTAGCGCGCTCAATGCCTGTCTCTCACCTGCACACACACTGCTGTGAGAAGTGGAGTCTGGGTGGAAGGTGTCAGTTTCCTCTTTGCTTCTCTTTCAGGGGAAGATGAGGATCAGTATGAACAGTTCATGCTGCCCCTCACCGCTGCATTCGAGGCTGTGGCACAGATGTTCAGCACAAACACTTTCAATGAACAAGAAGCAAAAGTAAGTCCAAATTGAGCAAGACCAACTTTTTAGTTACTCAGTGCCTTGGGACTTTGCATCCATTCTTTTTCCAATGGGGGCCTTGTCATCCATGACTTAATCAAAACTTCCTTTTTAGTGCTTTACTCCCAAACTTTGGGAGGTGGTAGACAAGGTCGGGGAGACCCAGATCTCTTAGAGACAGGGTAAATGATTGCAAGAAGGGATCCAGGCATTTGGGAAAGGGAGGTGTCTCATTCACCCAGGGTAGCTCAGACACCGTGCGTGGCTTTAACCAGTGACACCCCTTAGTACTCTCTCTGCCTCGGCTTAACTTGAGTGCATTCCTGTTGCTTAAGAAGGAGGAGTGTCCAATTTCTGAGACTGGAGGCCACCCAAGAAACACCCCATTGCTCTTGGTTGGAAGGGCGGTGGGCTAGTGGAGGCCGGGAGAGGGAAATGTCAGGAAGTATGTCACTCAACATGTAATGTCTCTCCCTTCCCAATTCAGAGGACCTTGGTCGGCCTTGTGAGAGACCTGAGGGGAATAGCTTTTGCCTTCAATGCCAAGACCAGCTTTATGATGCTCTTTGAGTGGATGTATCCTCACCCTAAAATCCCACTGGCCACAACAGCACTAAAGACATTAGAATCGAGGGATCCGTGGTTCAGGGCTGTTGCTCCCAAAACCATAGGGCTAGACGGGACCATAAGGGTCATCTAGTCTAGTCCCTGCCAAGACAGTTAATTGTATATTCAGTTAACTCTTTGTTTGTAGTTCTCCTCTTTACAGTCAAGAGAATTTGCAGCTCCTGGTGCATCTCTCTCAAGCTTTAAGAAAAAACTCCTTTTGGGAGCCCTGCCTGTGGTTTCATATTACATTCTGCCACAAAGGAGACTAGAAATCAGTTCTAAGGCTTAGGGTTGAATTCCAAATGGGCCTAAAGGCTTTAGGCACCCAAATTCCCCTGGCTTTTAATGGGCGTTAGACACTCAGCTCCTTTAGGCTCCTCTGAAAATGCCATCCTACATCTCTTGCTCCTTAGGGCTGGCAGTAGTTGAGAAGTAGCCTGTTCACCTTGGTGAGCCCCAAATAAAGCTGATCAAGAAGCAACACCTGTGGACTCCAGGTGTTGTCTGGAGTCTTCTGCCTGGTGGAGGCCACATGCCCGTAACATGGGGCAGGCTGCTTGGAAAAGGGGAACATAAACTGATCATGGTTGGCTTTGGCAGCAGTGGATGCAGGCACAGAGATACCCCATTATCTCCCTTCGCCCCGAGATATTTCAGTTATTGTACTGTATAGATAAATATTACCAGCCAAACGGTGGTTTAAATGGAAACAAGTGACTCTGTTCTCCAGGAGAGTAAGCCCCGGCCAGCACCATTGGCTATGTTGAGTGCCCAGAGAGAGGCCAGGAGCAAGAGAGCCTCTCTCCAAAGGCTGGAGCAGGGAAAGACCTTTGACCTGAGTTTAAACTGCTGACCTTTTCATAATTGAAACAACAAAGTTCCTTAGCTTCTGAGTTGCAGCTATCCGTCCTACATGCCAATTCTACAGCGGGCGATTGAATTGTGGTACCACGACCCAGCCTGCACTACACCTGTGCTCAAACTGATGGCAGAATTGGTGCATAACAGGTACGAGACTCCAACATCTGAAAGCAAATGGGAATTCCTGTCTCTTCACTGTCACCCATTAGTTTGAGGCTTGACCATGTTCTCTGCTGCCCAGCCATGTCTCTTCCATTTCCCTCTGTTTGTGCTTTGCAAGTTGCCAGCAGAAAAAGCAGCCGCCCTCTCAGTAGGGAAGCAAATATAATAGTTGACCTATTAATCCTGCCTCATGACCCAGTTAAACCAAAGAGCTGTCTTTCTGTAAGCTCGTAAGGGAAGAGAATGTGTGGAGAGACTAGATCAGAAACCAGTGTTTGTTCGTTGGAGTACCTGTTTCTGGGGCCCATCGCCATAACATCTGAGAAATTTACATTAATTTAAAAACATGCAGTTAAAATGAGTGGTGCTCCATCTGGTGGTCAGATGACCAGTGGTTCTTTTTGCTAGCAGATAGATATATCTCTGCCACCGTTCAGACAATTTAGAAGCTACCTAACATGTGAGTGAAAGACTGCCAAACTTTTATCTCTGGAGTACTGCCAGGTGAACAGAACTCTGTACGCGAGAGCAATGCTAAGCGTTGTGATAGCCATGCAAGAAGGAAACTAGACTTGAACAGAGAAAGGGGCTTTATTGCTCTTGAGGATCCATATTGTCGTGCTGTTGACCAAAGGCAAAAGATATATTTGTGAAAGGACAAACCCTCATAGACTTTAAGACCAGAAGGGACCATCACGATCATCTAGTGACCTCCTGCACATTGCAGGCTACAGAACCCTGCCCACTGACTCGTATAGTAGGCCCATAACCTCTGGCTGAGTTACTGAAGTCCTCAAACCTATTGAATCTCCCCCTTATTTGTTGAGGTGTAAGCTAGGAAAAAGATTCCCGTGCTACACGTCAAGTTGAAAATGTATTCACCTGTAGGGAAGCAAACTATCTAATTGCCAAGCGCGTACGTCACAGTATGGATAGGCGATAGTCCCAGCACTGCCAGACCTTGCTACCACGCTGTTCCTTGGGTTGCGGTGTACAGTAACGTAGCAGTTATTGCTGAGGTGGGATTTCTGGCACGTCTGATGTTAATATTCTTAAACCATGTGACGCACTGGCCTTTTTTTTTTTTTTTTTTTTTTTTTGGAGACAGCAGCTCTCTTGTCTCCATCTCTGAGCTGTCTGGCTTAGATAGTGCCATTATTATTACCAGACTGGGGCAACTGCTTCTGACCTCCCACAAATGGCTCTAAGCTAGGGGTGGGCAAACTTTTTGGACCGAGGGCCACATCGGGGTTGCGAAACAGTATGGAGGGCTGGGTAGGGAAGGCTGTGCCTCCACAAACAGCCTGGCCCCTGCCCCCTATCCACCCCCTGACTGCCCCCCTTAGAATCCCTGACCCATCCAACCCCCCCTGCTCCTTGTCCCCTGACTGCCCCCTCCTGGGACCTTCTGTCCCCCCAGGACCCCACCCCCTATCCAACCCCCTTGCTCCCTGTCCGTCCCCCCTCCGGGGACCCCACCCCCATCCAGCTCCCCCTGTCTCCTGACTTCCCCCCGGGACCTCCTGCCCTTTATACAATCCCCCCAACCCTTTACCGTGCCGCTCAGATCAGCAGGACAAGCTCATTGGAAAGCCTGGGAGGTGGGTGGGCGCAAGCCGCATTGCCTGCGTGGCGGTGTGGCTCCAGGGGAGGGGCCGGGGGCTAGCCTCCTGGGTCGGGAGCTCAGCAGCCGTAGTTTGCCCACCTCTGGTGGTGCCCAGAACCCCCCCGCCCCCAGCAAACTCCACATGCACACACCTGCCTTTGGGTGGGGGAGGGGAGTCTGGGGTTCAGGCGATTCGGTTGCACGAGGGGGTGGGGATGCAGGCTCTGAAAGGGAGTTTGAGTGCAGAAGGGGTGAGAGGTCAGGCTCTGGGAGGGAGTTGGGTGGGGGACGGAGTCTGGGGTGCAGGCTCTGGGGTGGAGTTTGCCCCAGCCCAGAGCCTGCACCCAGGGGAGTGGGGTGCAGGAGGGGTGCAAGCTCTGGGAGGGAGTTTGGGTGCAGAAGGGGTGAGAGGCCTGGCTCTTGGAGGGAGTTCGGGTGGGGGAGGGGGTCTGGAGTGCAGGCTCTGGGAACGCGTTTGGGTGCTGGGTGCAGGCTCTGGGCAGGGGGCGGGGGTGCAGGAGGGGGTGGCTGTGCAGGCTCTGGGAGGGAGTTTGGGGACAAAAGTAGGTGCAGGGGAGGGGTGGGAGTGCAAGAGGGAGTTGGGGAGGAGGTGTGGGGTGCAGGAGGAGGTCAGGGGTGCAGGTTCTGGGAGGGAGTTTGGGGGTGAGGGTGCAGGAGGAAATTTGGGGGCCGAAGGGTGTGTTTGCGGAGGGGGTGAGGGGTGCAGGCTCTGGAAGTGGATGGGGGGGTTTCGATGCTTAGCTGGGGCACCCCCTATGGCAGAGACTCCTAGGCGGGGCAGGCCTGGGGGGGTCTCCTCATGCTGCTGTCTCCAGGCACTGCCCCTGCAGCTTCCCATTGGCTGCAAGGGCGTTTGGGGCGGGGGCAGCGTGCAGCGGCACAACCCCCTCACACGGGCTGCAAAGACCTGCCAGCAGCTGCCTGGAATGAGCATGCAGGAAGCCGCTCAGCCATGCTGCGGCTGAGCCCATGCTGTTTTGAATCGCCCAGAGGCACCAGGTGGGGCCGGGGGAAGAGGTGGGAAACTTTGCTGGAGCCGGGCCCCGGGACAGGAATATTCCTGGTGCCTGGGCACCATGGGCCCATAGAACTCGCCGCCCATGCTCTGCTCTAAGCACAAGGATGCCACAATATAGATCAGCAGAGCAGATGGTCACTCCTTTCTCCTTCACACACCTGTGTGAGCAGCTGTGTATTTACTTCTGTTCTGTTCTGCCTTCTAGGTCCCAAAGGTTGCAGTTCGATGTGTCCTCACCAAATGGCATCCTGCTTTTCCGGGAGACTAGTAAAATGATAACTACATACGGTGAGTCCCCAGCTTCTGCCCTGACTTAGCTCCTGATTGCTGGTCACTTGGTGAGCAGGGACTAGTGCCCTTGTCAGTGCTGACTGGGGTGAGATGCAGGGTGAAGTAACTTGCCAAGTTCTTACTGGCCTTGCTTGTATAAAGGGGGAGGATTCTCTCCAGGGCCTGATGCAGACAGGCAGGGGTGAGAGCTTAGGGATTTTTGCATGGGATTGAGAAAAGGAGAGGGTAGCTCATGGCTCTTCTGGTGGAGGCCAAGCAGCAGCTGTGCTGAGCTCCACATGAGCAAATGCCTTTCTGTATGGAGTTGGTAGTTACTTGGGGACTGGATCCTACTACTAAGGGAAGCCATTAACACCACCCTGTTCCCATCAGCAAAGCCATACGCTTGCGTTCAGCCAGGCGGACCAATTCTCTCACGGTCTCCAACAGCGTGATGTGTAGGTAAAGAGCCATGCTACTAACCAGTTCCTGTTGGGACATGTCACCTCATAGGACAGGACAAGTGGTTGCTATAAGCCTTGCTCATGAAACTGGCCCAGAGTTTCAGCACCAAGTGTCCATGTTCTCCATGGTCACTCAGACAGCTTTGCTGCTTTTTCCCCAGTCTTCTCGGGGGGAGCAACACACTGAGATGAGGGCTGGAAGCGGTGCTGGGATACTGAGTCTCCTTCTGTGCTTGTGCAGGAAATCGTATCCTAACACTAGGGGAGGTCCCAAAGGATCAAGTCTATGCCTTGAAGCTCAAGGGGATTTCCATCTGCTTCTCTATGCTGAAGGCTGCACTAAGTGGCAGCTACGTCAACTTTGGTGTCTTCCGTCTGTATGGGGACGACGCACTCGACAATGCCTTGCAAACCTTTATTAAGCTCTTGCTCTCCATCCCGCACAGTGATCTTCTGGTAAGCCAACACACCTGTGATTAACCACTAGATCTCATCTAATCACAAGCTATGTGCCAACTGCAGAGCCCATTCCCTGTGTGCTGATTCCAGCTGACACCCATACCTGTGTCGCCGACTTAGCTAGGATGTTGATGCTACTTCTGCTGGAACATCTGCTTTTCTCTCTCCAAAGGGCAATTGTAGGTCATGTTCGGTGCTTCATGCCCAAAGGCCCACACAATTAAATATACCAAACTGAGCAATGAATACTCCGTGACTTCAATATAGCACCAGTGTGTGTGTGTTCCTGTGAAGTAATTCGTCAGTGTCTTGCTGCTTAGAAAGCTATGCCTCACTCTGACAAACAGGAGTTGTACTTGTCCTGTCCCCTTCCCATATGCTGCTGCTTGCAGTAATGTATTTGGAGACCAGAGTTACATACCTAGCTAGACTGTAGTAAGGGAGACGTTGGACCTTTGGTGTTCACCAAAGGGATTTCCTAATGCCAATTAGCACTAATACTGAGCCCCAGAGTTGCTGAGCTTGAAAGAGGGCAGCTACATCCTTCTAGGCAGTCTTCCCCTTTTCCAAATGTGTCTAGTTTCCCTCACATCTTCCCCAGCTCCAGCCAATCCTGCCAGGTCCCAGTACACACCACGATCTCCCTCTGCTCCTGAAAAGCAGGCAGTGCAGCCTTGTATGAGCTGAGACAAGTGCAGGGGATTCTGAGGGGCTGGTATCCATTGCATATCCTCTGTGTGTTCTACAGCAGAGCCGCTCAGACTCGAAGTTGCAGTAAGATCTGCCTTGAAGCCCTATTAAAAGGGCGAAGAGTGCAGGATGGGCAATTAAACCGTGGCTTTTGAAGGAATATTGGAACTGTACAGATGAGTGAGCTTGTGCCTTTCTCACGGGGCCCTGCCTATCTGGGATTCTGGGCGAGATGGAACGACTGCATATTCAGCACAGTCTGCTGCATGCCCAGAGTCCTGTCTGAAAACAGCCCCATTCCTCCTAACCCACCCCATTTCCCTAGGGCTTGTGCGTTACGCTGCAGCTTATCTCTTCCCTCCTCTCACCGGGGGCATTGGCGAGTCTCTGTAGAGCAGTGACCTAAATAATCCCTCCCTTCTCTGAAAAACACTTCATGCAAATGGAGACTTTTCCTTACCTTCTGAGGCTGTTGGCAGAGCTCTCGGCACATCAGCAATCAGAACACAGTCTTGTTAGAGGCCAGCCCGACATCTGTCTTCTATACAAGCTTGGAGTACAGTATTCTCTGCCCACTGCCTGCCTGTGCTGACATGCTTGGCCAGAATCTCTGCAGGGTTGGTGAGAGTTTGCATGATTATCCAGGCCTGTGTGCTCACTAGACTTCCTACCACAGCAGAACCTGACCCTAGTGCCCCAAGGGCTCACACGGGTTCTTTGTCTGATAGGTTGCCACTGACACATCAAAGTAGAAGGCTGCATGTCCAGCACTGGAGTTAGCTGACTAAGCCACCAAGCCAAAAACTGGATGGAAAAGATATTCCAGTATTACACCAATGAAGGAAACGTGGCTGGATACTGTTGTGTGACACTAAGCATATAAATGGGATGAGCTAAAAAATGTAAATGTAGCACACACAAGTTGTCTGTGGGGAATGTTTTCATAAGCGCTTAGTCAAGTAGACTCTCTCAATGAGCAACTTCCAATTGGTTGAAAAGTGGGTTGAAAGGGATGTGATTAGACTTGCTCTGCAGGAAGTCCTGTGCTTGATTCTAAATTAACCATTAGACCCTAAAGTCTCTTCCCTCTTTCTCTCTCTCTCTTTCTCTCTCTGCAGGATTACCCCAAACTCAGCCAGTCATACTATTCCTTACTGGAAGTTCTTACCCAGGACCACATGAACTTTATAGCCAGTCTAGAGCCCCATGTAATCATGTATATTCTTTCTTCCATTTCAGAAGGTCTGACTGCACTAGGTAACCATCTATATTCTTTTGGGGGTACATACAACGGGCTCTTTTGGGAATGAGGAGAAGATTAAGGATTTTGGTTTAAATTAGCATAAATTTAAACCATTAACAAACTAGAGTGAAGAACTATTTATGATGCAGATTGGGAGGGAGTTTGTTCAATTTTCATGGCACGCCACCTTTGTATATGATAGTACCTAGAGGCCACCAGAGATGGCTGCTCCAGCCTTGCACTGTATGTACGTATATGTGTGTGTGACACACACACGACAGTCACTGCCCTAAGGAACTAACAATTTAAATAGACAAGAGATTAGAGAGTTTGTTTTGTCCCCATTTTAGAGCGGGGGAACTGAGGCACAGAGGTTGTGATTTACCTCGTAGAGCCAGGAATTGAACCCAGTGTCCTAGACCAATGCCATAACCAGGGAAGAAGAGAGAGACACGTGGTCTATAAAGATGGCTGAAATGAGTCCATGGAGGAGCAAACAAGGAGGACAACTTTGAACTCTACTGTGCATGGCAATCCTCCCTAAATTAATGCCCCTTATGGAAGGGGAATTCTGTTTAATCTCTTAAATAGAGCAGTGGGTAACGTAATAGAAAAATCTAGCTGTGAAAAATGGAGATCTGCAGATGAACAGGCTGAGTGTTAGTTTAGCTCAGTGGGTATTCCTGGTGCTCTACACCCAATATAGTCCCCAATAACTTGTGACCTCAGGACCCTACCCAGCCAACACACCTGGGCAGGAATAGCGCTTCCTGCAGCGAGTTTCCCCTTACCGGCCCTGTGGTCAGACCTAACATGACACGTGGTGATGACGGACGGGCAGGGGTAGGGAGGACATCAGTAAGATCATGTGGTTACTTTGGGAAGTCAGATGCATGTCTTGGTGTCTGGTTTTATATTGCTAATGGTGACTGTACCAACAGTTAATCTTCGTTACATCCTTTCGAAGTACTTTGTTGTGGGCCCAACAAAAATGACCCCTGCACCAATGGTGTCTGTTCCCTCCAAATGAGTCTGTTAAAGGGAAAGAGCTGCTTGTGTACAACAGCGGTAGTTTTAATGTGCTCCTTAGTTTGCCTAAAAAGGCACGGCAGTTCCCCCAACCCAAACTGTGACAGCAGGCAGCTGAGAGCATCACCTGCTAGACATCTGCTGGTTACATGACAAACTGGGGAGCTGTGCTGAGTTACCCTAGCTAGGTGCACACACGGGTGGACGCTTACGCCTTCCCGTGTCCTGCACATGTGAACAGGGCACAGTGAGCTAATGCAGGGTACCATATTGCTTCACCTCCAGTTACTGTGGGCTTGGACACTGGAGAATCATTAGTGTGTCAACTTGGCTGCTGCTGGCTGGCTTAGGATAAATTTGTGCTACTTGGGTAGGCCTCAGAGGGGAGAAGGACTGGCCAGGTGGTGATGGGCTTGTTAGTGATGGGCCTGGGGTCTTTCCCAGCTGTCCCTCATGGAGGGAAATGCTCGTCTTGTCCCACTCTCTTCCCTTTTTCTTATCCTCATAGACACCATGGTTTGCACGGGCTGCTGTTCCTGTTTGGACCACATTGTCACGTATCTCTTCAAGCAGCTGTCCCGCAGCACCAAGAAGAGGACCACTCCCCTGACCCAGGAGAGTGATCGGTTCCTGCACATCATGCAGCAGCACCCAGAAATGATTCAACAGGTAAAGAGGAAAGGGACCAGTAAAGGGGAGATGCTGCTTCTTGCAGTGTGCTGTCGCCATCTGGTGGCCACATAAGTGGTGATGCTGAACTCTCATCTGTGCTTTTCATCTTCTCTCACAGTTGCTAATCCTCAGTCCCCAGCACTGCTCCCCCCCAACTCTATAGCTGAAGTCCAGAGGGGCTAAGCGACTTGCCTGAAGCCAGCCGGGGTTGGTGTAATCTTAAGAATCAGCAGGTTGTGCCTTCCCACCATGCGTTGGATGCACTGTTTTTAAACTTAAATTTGAAAGAAATAGCCAAAACCTTCTAAACTTTTTAAATATAATTTTAAAAATACCCCAATAGGCATAGCCTGTGTTGTGGAACTTACTGATAGCTAGTAAAGCTGAAACCAGAAAAATATCTGCCAGCAGTGAGCATGTAATCTCCTTACACTATATTTTAACACAAGAGCCAATTCAAAAGAGGCTAGAAAGCTTCAGGAGGCTATATAAGTGTTCACAACAGAACAGAAACAGCACAATCCTGCTGCTTAATGAGGGAATGACCAGGTTCTCCCCGTAAGGATCAACACTCTGCCTTGAGCCTTTCGCTCTCTCTAGTCAAGCTGTTTATTACCTTGTACAGCAAACACTACCTTGGTGCCATTATGCCTGGAGTTCATAATCACCTCTGCGGGATACATTTAATAATCTGGTTTTATTCCTGCAGTCTGTCATCTTCCTCTTACCGCTCTTCCCAGAACCCATGGTGAACACAGAACTGGCCAGTTTCCTTCCCTCTTTGCTGGTCGTGATTATAGATTGTAAGATCTGTAATATGAGTTGTAAAACCAGTCCAATAGTAGTTTTCCTTGCCTGAATCAGTCCCAGCTCACTTGTAGGCTGACTTCAGCACTTGCTCTCAAACACTTTTTCCCTTCCTCTGTCATTCAGTTAATCTGCCAGGTGAATTGCTGCATATCTGTTGGGATGGTGGGTCTGCCCCTTTTCCACCAGTGATTCCATTACTGGAATCTCTTCATTCACCCCTGGTTGGTGAAACACTTGTCCCTCGTGTGCCCCTTCCCCCCCCCAACACATGCTTACTTCCATGCTGCCACACCCAGTGATGGCACACTGCATTCCCATGTGAGCATCCAGCACCTCTCAAGTTAGACAAGAGCTCGACTTCAAGGAGGATCAGAAATCATTGTGCTGCTCTCATGCTGCCCCCTCCTGGCAGATCTGGTTGAAAAAAGCAGCGGGCTTTGTGTTTGATTAGAGCAGTGGTTCTCAGACTTTTGTACTGGGGACCCCTTTCACACAGTGAGCCTCTGAGTGTGACCCCCCCCCTTATAAATTAAAAACACTTTTTTATATATTAACACCATTATAAATGCTGAAGGCAAAGCAGGGTTTAGGATGGAAGCTGACAGTTCGCAGCCCCCCATGTAATAATCTTGTGACCCCCCCCTGAGGGGTCCTGACCCTCAAGGTTCGAGGAAGTTGCTACAACCTGAACTGGAGCCTCAGTCTGCTACAGGAAGAGACTGGAAACTGCTTATGTGAACCAACAATGTTAAGATCTTGTGCTTACCTTTGAACTAGTTCTGACTTGGCCTGGCAGACCATGGAGGGGAAGACAGTGTGAAGTGGCTTTCCAATGGATTGAAGAGCATGCTCACCTGCATGGACTCCATTTCAGTTCCTGTATGCATCTAGTTTGAGGTGGTTCCCAGACAGGGATCTCTTCTGCTTTGGGACAATACAGGGAGTTTCTGCCATGGAGCCCCAAAATGGCTTTCAGCTGCTGCACACATTCCTACACAGGAGTTCATTGTAATCTATTGGGAGCATCCATGGGCTCTCATGATGCTACTGCCTACCACAGCATGATAGCATTGCAGGCTTAAGAGGCAACCCGCTGAGGCTCAAATAGGGGACATGTCAGTAGTCCAGGAAGCTCTGTGCAGAGTGGGGTTAATCTCTATAGCCTCAACATCTGGGGTCAGCTTCTGACCTCCATTTACAGTAATGAAAGAGAGACGACCCAGCACTGGTGGGGGACAGAGGCAAACCTGGGTAGCGAGTTTGCGATGGGATGGTAAATACTGACACATGCTCCCAGGGCAAGAGGTGGGTTTGAGGGAACAGCCTAACTCTGTGGACCTCCCTCTATCTTTCCAGATGTTGTCAACGGTGTTGAATATCATCATCTTCGAGGATTGCAGGAATCAGTGGTCCATGTCTCGGCCTCTGCTGGGCTTGATATTGCTCAATGAAAAGGTAGGCAGGATTAAGCTGACTTTAATCAGGAGCGATCCAAGGACTTGAGCCCATCCTGGTATCCTACAAATGAACACAGGGTACTCAGGCAGAGCTCGGGTGTGGGGAGCCAGGACTGGTGTGGCTGTGTGCACTGCAGAGCAGGAGTACAATGCTCTGGCAGGACTGTGGATTGACAGGGAAGCTTGCATGCACCATGCTTAATTCTAAGTCCTATGGGCTGCTCATTTTTTCAAGTCCTAGAATCCATCCAAAATACACAATGCGCTCTCTGCCCGCCCTTGCCCAAATGAGATGAGCTGAAGCCAGCACTGATGCTGCCGTTCAGCACTCTCCTCTGAAGGCTGATCTTCCTTCTTTTGTCTCCTCCCAGTATTTCTCTGATTTACGGAACAGTATAGTGAACAGCCAGCCCCCTGAGAAGCAACAGGCGATGCACCTCTGTTTTGAGAACCTCATGGAAGGCATTGAACGCAACCTGCTAACCAAGAATAGAGACAGGTCAGTATGGGAAAAATCCCTTGGCCAAAGAACCTGGTTCATGACCAAGCAGTGCGGCTGACAGCTCCCCACAAAGGGTGGCACTACACAGTTAGTGAACCTGCTCCATGTGGCAGGGCGCCCAGAACACCATGGGAAATGGCTAGGCTCCATGGACACATCAGGCTTTTGTGCACAGACAAGGGGGTGATCATGCCTTGGGCAGTTCTTGCCTCCTGGGGGCCAAGTGCTACATGGCTCATCTTGTGGGAGTAAACTCTTAAATTCCTTGGTGTAAAACCAGCTCCCAGGTTCTAAAAACCTGAGCACCTGCCCAGGAGCTGTATGGAGCTACGGTGGGTCAGACACATTGCGTAGCTCAAAGGCAAACTGGCTTCCCAGTGTTGAGGTGAAGGAATAATGGAGCTGTCACTGGCTCCCCTCCTACAAGCTGCAGTGTTCCCCCTGCATCTCACATGCAGAAAGCAGGGGTGCAGGATCTTAACCTGTGCATCTGCTCAGTGGGATGGGAGTAGGGGCTAAGGGCTGCTGGCCCTTCTCTTGTCCCTGGTTCCAACTGGCAGGCAGAAAAGCAGGCCCCTCTTTGTGAGCGCTGCTGATTAGATACCCGTGCATCGTGCCCTGGTTGCAGGTTACATTATCACACTGGCTGATGTATTCATTACTCCTCTGCTGCCTTCCCACTATTCACTGAAACTTGCAGGGCCAACACACCCTGACGAGATACCCCTCAGTGGCAAAAATGCAGTCATATAGCCCAAGGCCTTCTGCAGTAGCCTGTAGCTACTCTCCTGCTTCATGCATGAGCAGACACTACAGATCCCAGCATGCACTGCTCCATCTTTGTCCCAAAATTAGCATTATAGGCTGGGAGTTGGAGCCTCCTGGCTCCAGCTATGTTTTAAAGGGGAGAGCAAGTGTCATCTAGCCGTTGTAAGTGCTGGCCCCCTGCTCTAACATGCTGGTCTGTGTTCTCCGTAGGTTCACTCAGAACCTGTCTGCGTTCCGACGAGAGGTAAATGACTCTATGAAGAACTCCACCTATGGCGTGAACAGCAACGACATGATGAGCTGACACCTTCCCCTGACTCCACCTGTACAGAGCAGCATCTCTTTGGCCTGGACCAGAGGGGTTAACGTTTCCGATGGAAAGATAAGAGGGCTTTCTGATCCCTACTCTTCCCTAGGGTTGGACTGCAGTGCTGTTTGGCTGTACTCCATGTCCAAGGGAGGAGGGAACAGGAGCAGTGTTAAAGCTCACCAGGGCAGGGTGCTTCTGTTTCCTTGGGAGGGGGTGGGGGGCATAGCCCAGGGGTGAGAATCCAGCATCTCCCTACCAGAATGTCTGGGTGGAACCCGAGCACTCTGCTGCAGCCTGCCTTGTATAAACATGTACATTTTTTCATAACATTTTGAACAAGGTTTATATTGACTCAGTTTAAAAAAAAAAGTATGATTGAAATTTTTACAGAGTCTAGTGCACCAATGCTGAAGTGAGGATTGTGTATGTGAGTGAGGAAGGTGTGTCTCATGCTGGCCTGAAGCTTTCTTGGGCAAGGGGGTGTGAAAGTGCAGAGATATATTTAGTGACAAGTGTAGAGAGAAGCAAAAAAAAGTAAAATTCCAAATGTATATTTTTTCTTATAAGCCCCTTTAAATCACAACTTCCTGTTACTGTTTCCCCCTTGTTATTAGGAACTCTAAGCCATGCTGTATGATCATCCAGCTGTGCTAGCCCATGGGTGTCTCCCCTCTACCTTGTGTAACAGATACTGTCCAGTTGTCATTCAGCTTCGGGCCCTTGCCACTCAATGGGTGAGTGCAGCAAGTTCTCCTTTTTTGGATTGGGATGCTTCTCCCCCTGCCTATTCCCAGAAGCCCCACTACACTTTTTCCTTTTAATTGTAAATTGTCCTTTTGTTTCCCATTCTGTAAAGCTGGAAGTGCAGGTGGAATAAGAACCCTCTAAAGGTTGAGCTTGTCCATAGTATTTGTAAAAAAAAATCACAGGCCCCACAGAGCTGCCTTTTTGTTAAGACACAAGTGGCGCTCCCCCTGAGCAAAAGAACTGCATTGTCTTCCCTTGAGGTAGTGCATGTGTATATTTATATATAGTGCACTCCTGAATGTATGACACAGCCAAGAACATAGGATTTGTGTTGAATCTACCACCGTGGTGCTGGGTTCTTAATAACAAGGTCTGCATAGCATGAAGTACCTAACATCCCCCTTAAAACAAATCCATTTTTCTAAATCCCTCTATTAAATGTTTTGGATATAAAATTTACTTACAGAAGAAAGTTAAGGGGGGGGATGGGAAAACCTGTTTGCCTTGTACTTTTCCACTATTGTTGCTGCTAGTTGTGTGCATCTCTAGCTCAGCTCTAACCCCCGGACACTGTCCTTAGGTTTTATTTCAATTTCTCTTCCCTGACACCACCCACTTTTTTTGTTCTTTCCTCTGGCGATTGTGTGTTGGGTCCTTTTCTGTGTGAGCAGATTGCTGGTTGACTTGTAAGGGTGTTTGCTGCATACAGTGTAAGCATTGTGACTGCAAATAAACTTCAATGGTTTCTACTGAGCTGTGTCGTCTTAGATCACCACCTCCACTCTCCTAGAAGGGAGAGAATGACTGTCTCCCTCCTAGGGATGGAGGTATTTTAACAGCGAAACTAAACCAATAAATGGCAATCTGTCAGATGGAGCAGGGACTTAAACCCCAGGCTGCCACAGCCAAGGTGAGACCGGTAGCCATTATACAATACACAACCTTCTGTTGCCAATCCCAGGAGGGGAGTGTTCCACATCAAGTCAACAGTGGGCCTAGTACCTGGTCTTCAATCTGTGAAACCTACCCTTTGTGCCTGAAACTCATTCAGGCACTTGGCTGTCATTAGCTTTAACAACATCTACTAGAGATGAAGGTAAGAGCTCAATAAAAATTTGTCAAAAAGAAAAGGAGGACTTGTGGCACCTTAGAGACTAACCAATTTATTTGAGCATAAGCTTTCGTGAGCTACAGCTCACTTCATCAGATGAGCTGTAGCTCACGAAAGCTTATGCTCAAATAAATTGGTTAGTCTCTAAGGTGCCACAAGTCCTCCTTTTCTTTTTGCGAATACAGACTAACACAGCTGTTACTCTGAAACCTGTCAAAAATGTCAGTATTTTATCCTGTAAAATAGTTTGCATTTACATAGTCTCTCCCCAGAGGGAGAGAGTCCCGGATCATTTGCTCTGCTAGATTCCAACCACCTCCTGTAGCAGGAATTAAGCCATTACAGTACAGTAACATTTATTTACAGGGTGCTTAGCAGTTAACATAACAGAAATGCTGCCATAAGAGCACCGCAGACAAATTCTCACATTGAAGCCCAAGTCTTGTTTGTTCTTTATCCCCTCCAGCATGAATTCACGTGCCTTTCTCCCTCCTCTGGGTAAGAGTCCACTTTATATGAATGCTCCTGGCACCAGGGAATCTTCCTCCTCACCTTTCCTATCCATCTCCATGCGTGGCTAGTAAAGTATTTCCATCCCTGTCCTCATGCAGATAGTCCTCTCTCTACAGCAACAGACTTTATTTCTGTGGCATGGCTGTAAACAACATTGTTATAGCCCTCTCTGTTACGAGCTGTTTCAATAGCAAAGAACTGGATCCTGGTGACTGAAACGAAGAAAAAAAATCTGTTTACAGCAGGTTAAGACCTATTTACCTAACAGACCCCAGCATCCACAAAGCAGAGACTTACTTGAACATAAGCTTTATTCACACCACCCTGCACAGCATTGCCATGTAGGCTGCCCTGGGCAAGAGACACAAGGGGTCTGGAAGCCCTGGGAGCTAGGATTTCCCAGCTCTACAGCAGGGACTGTGGAAGCACCCAGAGATCCTGATCCAGCCAAATGCTCTGGGGGCTGGCAAGCCTCAATGTCTACACTGCCCAGGTCTGAGAAGAGGAGGAGGGTGTACACAGGTACTTACTTACCAAATATTGTGTTCTCTTCCGTGTAGTCCTTAGTACAGTCCAGACGGAGCAGGGTGCCATAGTTGAAGTCTTCAACTACCCCATCAAACTGCATACAGAAGGGGCGCCATTTCTGGAGAGAGCAAAGATAACTTTCAGCCTTCTTTCTAGAACTGTCCTCATCTCCCTACAATGGCCTAGGGAGCTCTACTGTTGGGGCAAGACCACTGGATTCAGCTAGAGTGAGCAGAGGCCAGAATCACTGCAGGGTTTCCTAGACATCCTGCCCAAGGTTTCTCCAAGGAGCTGGTGCTCAGGAATAACTTCCACGCTTCCTCAATAAGAAAAGGAGGACTTGTGGCACCTTAGAGACTAACATTTATTTGAGCATAAGCTTTCGTGAGCTACAGCTCACTTCATCGGATGCATTCAGTGGAAAATACAGTGGGGAGATTTATATACACAAGAGAACATGAAACAATGAATAGCACTGGCTAGGGCTGGATTGTGGGGGGCTTCAGTTTGGGAAAGTCTCTCTGAACAGTGCAATGCCAGCAACCCCAGGTTGGAGCGAGAGATCTATAGGTACAAATCTAGTACACAACAGGGTACTAACAGAGGAGCCTCAGGGTAGCAGGGAGCACTTGTGCAAGAGAATAGCAAGCATGTTGCTTGCACTACATGGCAGCCAGAGTTTTTCCTCTAATCTCCATTCCCCTTTCACAGCAGCCGGAAAGCACCTTAGCTTTTGTTTTACTCTTGAGTTGAATACCACCATCCAGTTCCCCTCGGGCTAGACAAATGGTCTCCTCCACAGAGAGAGGGACTTCCCCCTCACAACCACTCAGAGCCAGAAGCTCACCAGTATCATGGACAGTTTGAGTTCCCAAAGGGTGACGTTACACATACATATAAAGCACTGACCGCTTTGGCTGCTTCGGATTTGAGCTCCTCTGGGTCAAGCACATCGATCTTGAGGTCACCAAAGCTTTTCCTAAACCCAGCATAGATCTGGTCATCAACTTTTGTAAGTTTCAGGAACTTAGGGTCAACAGAGGAAATAAGCTATAAGGGAAACAGATTAAATGAGACAAAACAAGCAGCAGGGGGGTGGGTCACTAGAGCATTTATGCTGAATGGGAGGAAAAATATATAGGGCTTTCAAACACAGTGGTAACCGAGTTACCACTCCCTCCCTATCTCAAAGCAGGTGCTACCTGCTCTTATAGAGCCAGATTTTAACAAAAGCCCTTCACCCAACAACCTGAGCTCCTCTGACAATCTGGCCTGGGTACAGGGCGCTCTTCCAAAGTCTGGCCCAGAGTGTCTATCACTTACAGCTGACTACCCCTCAGGTCTCTGCCCCAGGTAATCACATCTCTCAGTGGTTCACTTTCTCAGACTGGGCCCTGGGCTGCAGTCCCCCATGTGATTACCTCAGCAGGCCTGACTTAGGGCCAGACCCTGCAATTCTGTTCCCTCCAGGAACAGTAACAGTGATGTCCAGCAACCAAGCAGCTTTCTTCAAGCAAAGTATTTATTTAGCACAGAAGCATTTCAGAGCAAACTGCTGGGAGCTAAAGCTGGAAGCGCTGCAAATGGTACAAGTGACTTTAAAACAATCAGCAGTCTATATGTATGTTCAACCTGATGCTGAGACTTACCGTCCCCCGGAGCTGGAGAAGGCGCAAGCTTCATCTGACCTGGACCTGTCCACTTTCCCCTGCTTTAGGCACTGGCACTGTGATCTTACCCAGTCCTTTGATCACTCCCTTTTTTAAAGAACCCATCACTTTAACCCTTCCCTCCGCAGTGCTCAGCACTACCCAACTTCGGTTTGGAATCTGTCCTGTAATTTCCCCAACCCAGTATTTGTTAGGTTGCTTTCCTCACAGCCCCCTTATTAGATCAATACATTCATAAGGGAAAAATCTTACAAGCCAATACATAATCACTTCCCCCTCACTGACCAAGTCACATTCACAAAATTACCACACCTCAGTCTTCATTTCCAGTGCCCACAGAAAAGAGAACTCATTGGCTAGAAGCAAAGTGGCTTCTGGTGTCTACAGCACTCCTTGCTATTCCAGCCCTGGGCTCCCCACACAAGCTGTGCCAAAGCCCCTCAATCCTGACCTTGAGCCCCCTTCTGCTATTTTAGTCCAAGGCCTCTCTCTGGAGAGACTGTGAAATACGCCAGTCGGGTAGTGGCTTATTACAAGGATAATACCCGTGGGTTATTTTTATTAAAAGAAAAGAAAAAGCCCAAGAAGCATGCTAGTCCCATCTCAGCCCCACTGTCATGTCTATTTATGCTAGAAGGCCAGCAATTTCCCGTGGACTTACATTAAAATAGACTTCAGCGTGCTGATACGCTTTCATGGCCCAGATCATTTCTACGTTGGGCTGCAGAGAAAGAGAGAAAAAGCTGTGACATCACCTTACATGCTGACCTGGCTCTGTGTCCAGCACCTTCCCTTACCTAAGCATTTGCAGACAGTTTTTGTAACATAGATAGGGCTTAGGTTTCCCCTATGATTTCCTGTCTATGTTCTTTTCCACTTCCTGTCTCAAACAGGGGAAGGCTTGTTGAGCATATGAAGAAAGCTGCAAGAGTAGCATCAGTCTGAGGAGATACAATTCAAGGGCTGCTTTTATGCTAAAGTGCCTTATCAATTTAAGATGCAATTCAAACTATACATCAATTACACTTTCTCACCACTGAAATGCAGCCATGGAACTAGGGTGACCAGAGAGCAAATGTTAAAAATCGGGACAGGGGATGAGGGGTAATAGGAGCCTATATAAGAAAAAGACCCCAAAATCAGGATTGTCCCTATAAAATCGGGACATCTGGTCACCCTACATGGAAGTACGGTAGTTGTACAGGATTGCCAAACAGACAGGAAGTGGAAAAGAACACAGATAAATGAAACCATAGGGAAAAGCTAAGCCCTATCTACATGACAAAAATCAAATGTTTACATGTTTCAGCGCAAATCATGTCTGAACATGTTTTTCCCCCCTTGCCTACAGGGACAACGTTATAACTGGGTTAGAGAACAATGTTATAAGCAGACACACCTAGGCTAGAACATATTTCCCTAACATGGGTAGCAGTTTTTTCTTGTCCACCCAGGCAAGAATAAGCTACTTTATACCAGGTTTTAGCCATCTCCATGTTTCACAACCATATTTCAACATGCTTAAATTTGTAGTGGAGGCAGACTGTAGTTATTCATGTTAGAGTTTAGATGGGACAAATAAAACAGGGGGATGGGATCTGGTGTGAATACAGCACTGGTGAGAAGTGCCCATTTGACAGCTTTGGAGACTGAAATACTGTGCATATCCAAATGGGCACTGACAGGGCAAGCGTCCCCCTGTCTACCCACCAAACACACTGCCAAGCTATGGGATCTTTAGCAATCACAAGTGATTCTTTGTATTCATTTGAGATAGCATCAAACACAAGGACTGGGAAGTTTAAAAAACCTGGAGTACACGCTTTCAGGCAACAGCTTGGAACAACTCGGAGGTCAAATACCCCTGAGGTCTCAGTTTCATGAGGTAACAACTACACATCAATGAACGTAGAACTAAGTGCTGCTCCTATTCAACACCTTTCTTGGCCCTGCAGAAAGACGGCCCTATTGGCCCCTCACCAATGCCCTCTCTGGGGATACTCACATCATTGCCATAGGCTTCAGCTGGCGGGGACAATGCATGGGCTGCTGCCACAGCTTCACCGGCTCCCTGCACGTGAAACAAAGAGAGATGGCTGCTGTTACAGCCACAACTGGAAACACACAAAGAAATAAAGAGAACGTGGGGTGGGTTTAAGTTGTATTGAAACAAATAAGCACAACCAAATGGCGAATCTGTATCCTGAAGGAGTCAAACAAGCATCATCAGGGTGCAGAAGACTGTACAAAATCCTTGCTCTGAAGAGTTTATAATTCACAAAGGAGGGGGAAAGGGCGTAACATAAAAGCAAACGGCAGTTGTACAGGGCATGCACTCCTTTTACTCCTCACTGCAAAGAGCAGTCCCCGTCCCCCGAGACCCACACATACATGCAAAGCTAGTCTATGCCTGGATGATGTCCAGAGGGAGGGGGGGCAGATGGAGGTACACATTATGCTCTCCCTTCTAGTGCCTAAGGGGTTACAGGGCACTGTGGGGCTCAGCCCCAGTTAGACACAATGAAAATTCACCTACAGAGCAAAAACAGGGATGTGACATAAGGACAGCGCCCGAGGAGACAACTCCCCCCTCGGTGCTCCTGTGAGGCAACAAACTCCCCGTTCTGCCCTTCAAAGGTTCTATCCCCCCATAAAGCCTTTGTTTCACCATGAACCCTACTTACAAGGGCTCTGCAGCCCCATGCGCCCCCACAACCAGGACTGTGTCCCCCTCCTTTCAAGGGCTTCATAATCACCAGGACTCTAAATCCATCCCCAGGGCTTCTCCCCTACTTAGCATCTGCAACCCGCCCCCTCCTCACACACACACTTTAAACTTCCCCCAACCCCGCCCGGAGCTCGACCCCCCCGCATCATCGAACCAGATCCTCCCCCCCCCGGAGCTCGACCCCCCCATCAAACCTGCCCCCCCACCACCAAGCCTTCCCCCTCCCCCCCCAGAGCTCGACTCCCCCCCCCCGCCATCAGCAAACCTTCCCCCTAACCCCCCAGAGCTAGACTCCCCTCCCCCCCCCGGAGCTCGACCCCCCCATCAAACCTGCCCCCCCATCACCAAGCCTTCCCCCCCCCCGCCATCAGCAAACCTTCCCCCTACCCCCCCTGGAGCTCAACTCCCCCCCCGCCATCAGCAAACCTTCCCCCTCCCCCCCCCGGAGCTCAACTCCCCCCCCCGCCATCAGCAAACCTTCCCCCCCCCCCCACCATCAGCAAACCTTCCCCCTCCCCCCCCCGGAGCTCAACTCCCCCCCCCGCCATCAGCAAACCTTCCCCCTCCCCCCCCCCGGAGCTCAACTCCCCCCCCCCGCCATCAGCAAACCTTCCCCCTCCCCCCCCCGGAGCTCAACTCCCCCCCCCGCCATCAGCAAACCTTCCCCCTCCCCCCCCCCGGAGCTCAACTCCCCCCCCCCGCCATCAGCAAACCTTCCCCCTCCCCCCCCCCGGAGCTCAACTCCCCCCCCCCGCCATCAGCAAACCTTCCCCCTCCCCCCCCGGAGCTCAACTCCCCCCCCCGCCATCAGCAAACCTTCCCCCTCCCCCCCCGGAGCTCAACTCCCCCCCCCGCCATCAGCAAACCTTCCCCCTCCCCCCCGGCGCTCTCGGACCCGCTTCTCCTCACCCGGGCTCCCAGGCGGGCCCCTGCAGCGGCCATGCTGCCTGTGACCTGTGACCTCTGACCCTCCATCGTCCCCCTTCCGCCCCCAGCGGAAGCTGCCCGGCCAGGGTGGTCACTGAGCATGCGCACAGCCGCGCTCGGAGGCGTGGAAGCATGCCGGGAAGGGCGCATGCGCAGGAGGGGGAGTGCCTAACGCGCTTCTTGCTGGGCAGATGCCTGCGTGGTATTGCGGCGCCCCCTGGCTCCCTCTGGCGGCAGCTCCGGCGCATCACAGCCTGGGGCCCCCAGCCCTGTCCCGAGGACCCCAAGGTCCCAGTCCTGCCCACATCCCAGGAACCTCCCCCCAGGACACCAGGGTCCCTCTCCCACCTTAATAAGAATAATAGCACCCAGCTGGTGGGGAGCATTTTCCAGCAGTCAGGCTCAGAGCACTTTACAAAGGAGGGCGGTCCCATTATCCCCATTTTACAGATAGGGAAACTGAGGCAAAGAGCTGCGAAATGGACTGGCCCAAAGTTACCCAGCAGCAGAGGCTGGTCTAGAACTTGTCTCTCTTAAATCCTAAGCCAGTGCACTAGCCACGGCACCTCTTCAAACCTACCTTGCTTTCTATCCCCGTACTTCTGATCCCCAAACACTGGCCTGTACCAGGTGGGCTACGCCTGACTCTCAGTACCTGCAGTTGTATTAATTGCAATTGCTTCCTTTGACTTGCAGAAGGCAATCACGCACCCGCGAGCAGGGTTCTCTCAGACACACATACCGGTAAATTACAAAGCCGGTATTTCTTCCCTAATGTGGCTGGACCTTTTGCAAAGTACAGAGCCGTTTGCTGTCGAAATTCAGGCCCAAATTCCACAGTCTTCTCCATTTTTATGGGAGAAGAATATTCCCTTGTGTTGAAATGTCTAACCCACCCACTCTGCTGCTGAGAACTAACCAAAAGGAAGCATAGCAAAGGATCCCCACAGCAGGGCTTAATTTGTGCCAGTCCATGCCAAGGCTAAGCCCCGGCACCTCTAAACCTTGGTAGTTCGTAGCCCCGGCACCTCAGCTTGCCGCATCAGTTATGAAAGGAAAAAAAAAATTGCTTAAGCTCCAGCATCTCTTTCATTAGAAATTAAGCACTGCCCAACATCCATTGTTTTTGTGAGACCTACAAAAATCAAGTATGTCATAATTCCCATGCAATCTCTGTAACCACACTATACAAAGCTATGCTGGTTCTGTACAAGCAATTTCCATACCAAGCCCTATTCCTAGGCAGGGTGACCATATGTCCTGTTTTGGCTGGGACAGTCCCCTTTTTAAGCCCTGTTCTAGGCATCCCCCATAGGGGGGCGTGGAAGAACATTCACGGGGGTCTGGGAGAGCGGCACCATGGTGGGGTCCCCTGGGGCCAGCCCCGTGTGGGGGTGGAGGGAGAAGGGGATAGGGAGTCCCTCAGGCCAGCCAGTCACATTTCACTTGGGGAAATATAGTCACCCTATTCCTAGGGCTTTGCTCAGTTCAACAGTGTAGCTCCCATAAGGTGCTGTTTTGACCAAACTCTTGGACACAATTATTATTATTACTATGTGTTGTTTGGTGCCATTCAATAAAAATAAAAACAGCCCCTGACTCAGTGAGTTTACAATCTCAGTATTACTGTCACCTGTTAGTGGTTTTACAGGGGGGCTTAGGGGCTCCAAACCCAGACCATTATGCTTGCAGCTGTATACATACATTGTATGAACCAGCTCCTGCCCCGAAGAGCTCAAAGTCCAAATAAACACGACAGACAACTGGTAGGAGAGACAAAAAGTGACTTACCTAAACTCACACAGCACCACAGTCAGGATTAGAACTCAAGTCTTCTAGTCCAACATCATAACTAGTGGACTACAAAAGTTACACCGCTGCAAACAGCCTAGAGTCCCTCTGACTTCGGCATAGCTGATTCTGGGCTCATTTTCTAAATGAGGAAAGAAGTGACTTACTGGCCTGGATCTTGCAACCTTCTCCACACAAACAGACTCTCGCTCACATGAAGATCAGCTGACAGGACTGAGGCCTTGACTGATTTCTATACATTCCCTTCTTGTGGGAGACCTGGGATTTTGATCAGTGGGTTTCTTTCGCTCATTAGTATCTGTGACGCATTTGCAACATGAAAAGTGCTGTGGACGTGCTAGATGCTAAGGACCAAGATTTGATTTCCACGGTTGCATTCGGCCAGGGTGAGCTTGTGGAACTTTCTCTCCTTGGAGGGAAAGGGCTGTTCCTCCTTAAGGCCACATTTCAGCTTCTAGCAACAAGACTGAGGCTGATTGGGTGAAGTATTGACCCCACTCACCTGATCTGACTTTATAAGCGGCTTGAGGGGCTAGGTCTCTGTTTGCAGGGGGTGCTAGTGCCAGTCCTTTAGCAGACTGTTTTATGTTGTGTGAGTGAGGTGGTGCTCGGTAAGTGAGTTATCAAATACAAATGTTAGCAAACACTTATTTTTCCTGTAAAGCTTCCTCTGGCAGTTAGCAAGGTCTATGTCCTTGGGAGAGATGTAACCCGAGGGTACTGTATTGTGTGTCCTAAATGTCTCCTGGAAGCAGAGATTTGCTGTCCTCTTATGTGTGGCTAGTGCTCAGGATGTTGTGGTAGGATTGCTGTAGGAACTCAAAGGGATTAGGCTCACAACACTGTGATGTTTGGAGAGGGTATCCCCTAGCAATAACTGGGGACACAACAGTGATGCTATGAAACTGTATCTTGCCAGTGCTGGGGGAAAGCAGGGCTCTGATTTCATTAGACCAGCAGAGTAACTCCCTCTTAGCAAGCAATGAAAGAGATGAGTCTCTTGCTGTATCTCAGTGGCTGTGATAAATGCGGGCCAGGGTGAGCAGTCTTGTTGAAGTCAATAGCAATGCTCTTGAGGTTAAGGATCTGACTTCTTGGGCTGCTGAGGAGCACCCTCAACTCTGCTTGAAAGCCATCTGCTCTATAGTTGCTTGGCACCACTTACAATCGGACCCTGTGTGTTTGGGATTGGACCCTTTGTTGCTCTTGTTTTACTCTGTTAATAAACAATGGCTACTACAGTTTGTCATGATCCTGCCGCAAAGAATTGCTGGTGCCCTGGCTAAACGCCAATGTGTTTAAGTGTCCAGTTCTAGTGTTAAAAAGGTGCATACAGAGATTTTGCTCAATTTAATAAAATCACTAGAAATGACATGGGTGTAATGATGCTCACTCTGTAATATGGTAACACCCTGTTAAACAGAGATCTGGTGATTCTATCCTTGGATTATGTCTCTCTAAACAAAAGTTCACTTTTACAATGATTGTTTTTGTTTCTGATAGTTACCTGGCAAGGATTTGTAAACTTTTTAAAACTTCCAAAATAAATGGGGGGAGGGGTTGTTGGAAAAAACTAGAAATGGTGCAGAAAAGAGCCATACTGATTTGAGGGCTGGAAAATGTCTCTTGTGCTCTTTGAGTCTCTCAATCTCTTTTAGTTTATCAAAATGAAGATTGAGCGGTAACTTGATTAGTGTTTAAGTAATGTCATGGG
This sequence comes from Natator depressus, assembly GCF_965152275.1. Classification (NCBI taxonomy): domain Eukaryota; kingdom Metazoa; phylum Chordata; order Testudines; family Cheloniidae; genus Natator; species Natator depressus. The sequence goes on from NC_134259.1 coordinate 5,298,422, forward strand.
GAGAAAATACGAGGTCCTCAGAGCCTATAATCCTGTGGAGAAAGGCATAACAAGACCCAATGACTGGAAGCTGAAGCCAGAAAAATTCCAGTTGGAAACAAGGCACAAATGAACAGTGAGGGTATTAACCATTGGGAAAAACTGTGATGGGAATGGTATATTCTTCAGATCCAGACAGAATTTAGTCAAACCTAAATTATTGAGTTCAATACTGGGGTAACTGGGTAAAAACTGAATGGCCTGTATGATACAGGGGGTCAGACTAAAAGATCTAATGTTTCTTTCTGGCCTAAACTCTGTGGAAAACTTAAATCCTATATCAGTGGGGCTGTTGCAAAGTTTTCTAGCTTAGTAAAGACTACACTCTGAGTAATGTCTTCTTCCTTCCCAGCAAAGCAAATCCTAGGAACCATGGCTCTTAACAGTAGTGCCAACAGCAACAGTAAATCTGAGAAGCCAGTGTCTCTAATCTGGGGTAAGAACCTGTCTCTCATGACTGTTTCTGAGGATATAATTGCTGTGTATACTGTGACTAAGAGCCATGAATGCAGCTGAAATACGTTTCCATTGACTTGTCCTGCCTCCCATCTGCTTGTTTGTGTCCACCTGTTGCATCTTGTTGCCTAGACCAGTGGTTCTCAACCAGGGGTATAGGCGGAGGTCTTCCAGGTGGTACATCAACTCATCTAGATATTTGGCTGGTTTTACAACAGGCTTCGTAGAAAGCACTAGCAAAGTCCATACAAACTAAAATATCATACAGACAATGACTTTATACTGTTCTGTATACTATACACTGCAATGTAAGTACAATATTTAATTCCAATCAATTTATGTTTAATTATATGGTAAAAATGAGAAAGTCAGCAATTTCTCAGTACTAGTGTGCTGGGACACTTTTGTATTGTTACATTTGATTTTGTAAGCAAGTAGTTTTTAAGTGAGGTGAAACTTAGGGTAGGCAAAACAAAGCAAAGGCCTGAAAGGGGTACAGTAGTCTGGAAAGGTTGAGAACCACTGGTCTAGACTACAAATGCAGGAGGGCAGGGAGGACCCTCTGTCTTCCTGTACAGTGCCTAGCACAACAGGGCCTGACTACAGCCTCTGTGCTACTGCAATATAAGCTGTAATAACTAGGTGGCTTTGGGCTATTTCGGGGAGTGTCTTGCATGGCTCCCCTGACAACCACAGCCCTTGGCTGAAATGAAACCACACTTCCAAGGGGCGGTGAGTGTCTGCCTCTCGGTGACCAACCAAGTAACTGGAACCCTTGAGAACCTGCCCCTCTGGAGGCACGCTCCAGTGGTAGTTATCTGGAGAGTGTGCTCCTCTGGAGATGAGGATGTGCTTAGCTTGTTGTGCTTAGCATCAGGACAGCCATCTGCCTGAAAATCATCTCCGTACCGTCTCCTCTTTAGTCTCTGAGTTGAGCAGTCAAATTACTTCGTACCGCCTTAAACGGCCATCCGATTCTCCTTCTCCCACCATAATCTCTTAGGAAGTGAACTCTTCCCCTGCGTCTTACGCATCTCTTGGCTCCAGTTGGTCAATACCTGTGGCCGCTCCATGGGACAGTGTTCTGGCTCTAATATCAACCTGCCTGACAGGAGCAAGAAGCAGAGGGATGCTTTGGGGAGCCAAACTCCTGCCTCTAGTTTGGGGCACTTATGTATTAGCGGCTTCTCTCCTGTCTCTTCTCCTACCCCTTACCAAAAAGGAGGTGTGGTGGAAGCACCGTCTTTGACACTTCCACCTAGACGTGACTCAGCCCTATCTCCGCTGAGAACAGGGCGGGCAGTGGGCAGAGCGGACCTGATGGGGCCTCTGCCTTCACAGGATGTGAACTAAACCATGAGACGCAAACCTATACGTTCAAGATCCCAGACGAATGGAAGTATGAGCAGCAGCTGGCCCTGCGGACCGTGAGTACCTGGCCTGCCCTTGCCCGTAGAGGGTTATCGGGCAGGGTGTGGGTGCTGGTGTTTGAAGTGGGTAGCTGAGCACAGGCTCAGCAAGAGCAAGAAGCTGGCCTTGGAAGCTAATATAAGGACATGGAGCAGAACAGAAGACCCCTAATCTAGGTACCATGATGTTCAGATATGACCAGTCCCACTCCTGGAGCCATCTGGCATGCAAACCTTGCAGGGACAGAAGAGAACGGCCTCATTATTCCCTTGCCTGGGGCAGTGCACTCATTCATGCTTGTGGACGCTACTAGTCCGATAGCACCTGTACCATGGGTCTCTGCCTGGCAATTCAAAGGGCACTGCCACCAGGCCAGCCTGCCCAAGTCCATTCAGTGCAACCAGTTCCTACAAGGCTGGCCTGCTCCAGCCATAGAAAGGAGGGGCATGTTTTGCAGAGGCGTATCTATGCTCTGTGTCCCACTGTCTGCTCCTGTGTTCATGTCCACAAGGGCTGCCGTGGAAGAGCAGCCTGTGCTGGGTGACTCCTCCCTGGGTTGAAGATAGGCCCTAATTCTCCCACCCCTGATCTCTGCCAGGGTAAATGGCCGCCCTGATCAGTCGAGGAAGCCCACTCGCCCTTGGGCCTGGCAGAAAGTGTGCTGGAGCTCTAATGAGCAGCAGCAGCGTCTTCCTTGTTGGCTTATAGGCTTTAGTAAGGTTGCCACCTCTGAGACCCAAAATACCAAGACACCACCTGAGCTCATAAAACTGGACAGCTGGCAGGGTGTAAGGAGCACCCTCCCAGATTTCCTGGGACAGCAACCCCAGAGGGATGGTCCTGAGAACCTGGATGGGGCCAACCCTAGGCTAGAGCCCTATAGGCTTGTCTGGAACCCTCCTTCCCAGGTCTGGAGTTTGGCGGGGGGAGAAGTCTAGAGTTGGTGCTTTCAGGGATGTTGCTGGAGTTCTGCCACTAAAGGGGTGCTGATGACTCATGCTTTCACCCAAAGATCTGCCTAGGAGAAAAAGCTAAAGATGAGTTCAATGTTGTGGAGATTGTACCTGCCGAGGACAGCCAGGACACCACGCCTGTGCCCCTAGCTACTCTGAAACCTTCAGTACTGCCAATGGTGAGTGCCCACTCATCAGTCTCTTCAAGGACTCTGGTGGGGGGGACGACACTGAACTGGGGTTAGCTCTGATCAAGCATAAAGCCCAACCAGAGATGGGCCTGAACAAAAACACAAGATCTGAATGGCTTGTGGACAGAACCCTGCAGCTTGGCTCAGCTCACTAGAAAAGGCCAGACTTGGAGCAAACCCAGATGTTGCCCTGGGCAGTGGACAGGTTGAAATAGCAAAGGGAAGCTTGATGTGGCAACAGCCATTTCGAGAGGGGAAAAATGCATGAGCTGAAGGCTGAGTGCACCCTCTCAGCCTTCGGCCCCTGGCAAAATAAGCGTGCCTTCACGTCCCCTTCCTCCTGAAGACCTGCTCTCAGATCCTGTCGGGCCTCAAAGCACACCTGCTTTCCAGGTATAGCTTCTAATTGAGTGCAGCATAACCTGTTATCAGCCAGACACTGCTGCTTCCCTGCTGGCCAGTGAGTCAGCAATACATGATGACTTTCCCAGCTAACAGCCCTTCTAGGCAGTTCAATCCTTGCCCTGAAGAGCTTACAAAGACCACCACTGGGGAGATGGTAGCTTTCCCAACAGGCCAGGACACTGAAAATCCAGCACTGATAATGCTCAGCCGTGCATAAACCAAGTCCTGTGTTGTCTCTAAATTAACTAGCCCTAGTCTCTCCTAGGAGGGGAAAAGCATAGGGGAACCTACCGGCAGGCTAGGGCACTTGTGTCTGTGGGCAGTGCAGGAGGATGAGGGGGAAAGCTGAAGGCCCATATAACCTGTGACCTTAATCTCTTCCAGGCCACCATGGTGGGGGTTGAGCTGACTCCTCCTGTCACCTTCAGGCTGAGAGCTGGCTCTGGCCCCGTCTACATCACCGGACAACATGTTACATGTAAGCGAACGGTGCGAGGTGGGAAGAGGGGATCTGAGCCTGGTGTAAACGTAATGCAATGCCCATTGGCTCCAATGGGAGCTGCACTTGAGGGATCTACTCTGCCCCCTAGAGGATGTCCAAGGCCTACCCCAGGGCCAGTGCCTATTTTGGCCCCCTTGGGAATTCAGTGACTTTCCCCCATCTCCAGACACGGGAAGGGCACAACGTCCCACTGTCGGAGCAGGGGCACTGCATGCCTCTTAACCACAGGTTCTCTTCCCTCTGCCCTACCCTTTCCTTTAGGCAGGATGGCTGGCAGGTGTGCTCTGGGGATAGTGGCTACTTCTAAAGACTCCCACTCCTACCAAGAAGCCACTAACCCTCAGCGACACATCTAGGTCACTTGAGTTGTGTGGCAACCTAAGTTCGCAACGGGGCCAAAATTGGTTCAAGTTAGCGTCAGGACTCCCTCCCCTTGGAATGGGGAGCACTTCTGCCACAACTGACTGCAGCTTCTCGGGCTCGCTCTAACAGGGCCCCGAATAAAACCAAGTGTGTGAGTCCCCCAATACAGGCAGCAGCATGTATAGCTGCTCTAAGGGTGTGTGAACAGCTCTGAGCCAAGGCTGCTCTGCTTTGCAGTGGTACCAGATCTCTCCTGGGATGAGGAGGAGGAGGAAGAGGAGGAAGTGGCAGAGGAAGAAGAATCTCGGGAGGATTCTCCCCCCAAAGCCATCAAGCATCCAGCTTCCAACAAGCAGGGTAGCATTGCCAAGGTACTGCAGAAACCGTCAAGCTAGGAGCAACCACTGTCGGTCACATAGCCCAATTCCTCCCTGGCGGCACCACTAATTCCCTGGTGAACCTGTTGGTTCTGAATCTGTCCCTGGGTGTGGAGGTGACCAGGGAGAGAGTAGAGTGAACTCGTCTCCTGGGCCTAGCGGAATCTTGCTGGCTCACCCAGTGAACCCTGAGAAGTGGCTGATGTTCTGCTGGAGGTGATCTCTCCAGCATGAGACTCCTGAGTGCTTGTGGCCACTGAAGACTGTATTCCTGTCCCCAAGAGTCCTGGGGGTATTAGTGTAGCTAACTATATGTAATGTTCTGCTCCCTAACCTCTCCTTCCTGCACCCCCACTGTCAAATGAATACCCCATCCTTCGATGCTGCTGCCCTAACCTGTTGCATAGTATTGCTGAGGGTTTAATAGCTCTGCTGTAGCCCAGAGGTGGCTGCATTTCAGTGGTGGGCATATAGCTTCCAAGTCCCTGCTATCTCTGGAATGTATTATATGGTGCTTGGACCCCTCCCTTCACCTGGGAAAGTCCCACATAGATGGACAGTTTTCTTGCTGCTACAGCTAATCTATGCCTGTGCAATAACCCATTTTCCTGTGGTAGGGACAAGCTACACAATTCTTCCTACTCTAGAGAATTATGCTCTGGCAGTTCAAAAGAACATCCTCTCTCCACCTGTCATTTAGACCTTGTGCTAGCCTCGTCAAATTTAACTCAATCTTTCTTCTTCCCAGAAGAAGAAGATGGAGAAAGAGGAAGAGAAGTGAGTATAATCAATGGTGCGGGAGACAGTCAGATTCTGGATAGCACCCTCTAGACGAGATGGTGGGGATACCGCCTGACCGATCTCTGGCACAGGTAGAAGCTAAGGATCTCATGGCAAGAGGGGACTAGAATTCCATAGGCCAGGAAACACAGTGACATTGACTAACCTCCAGGTCTATGGGAGATAACAGCCTTTTGGCTAGTCCCGGCAGTGCTGCACTGGTACTGAAATCTGGTAAATAGCAAAGGGATAACTGTCCTGTGAACTGCTATGGGAAATCCCAGAGGAACGCTGGCATGCCCTTGTCCCCGTCACACGTGCCCAAAGCCATCTGTTAGGGTTAAGTAGCTTCATGCTAAAACCTAAACACTAACAGCTGGATTGTCCCAGGGAGAGGCAGAAGCTCAGTACCTGTAGGTAGATCTGTGAACTTCTGGCATGAGTTTCCAGGAGTGAATCTAATCTCAACGCTTCTCTTCCCTTCTCTTCTGAACAGCAGTGTTCCTTCTGATGATGATGTCCTTCCCAGCAAGGTAAGAAGCCAAGCAGTGATCTCTGTGCCCCTTGGGACAAACGGAGGGAGAAACATGAATAGCATTAATACTGGCTTGAGAAACGTTTCTCTGTGGAAGTCTCTTCTGAAGCAAAGGTGGCTTTTAAAGCTGTCCCTCTGCTCTGCATGGGGCTCGTGTTTCCATTTCATCTGTGGCTGCTTTATCTCTGCTTCGCTGGTTGACTAGTATTAGTCAAAGGTTAAAAAGTCACTCCGCAAATGACTCAGTCTATCTAAATCACGTGCTTAAAAAATGAGTACCAAATATTGTAGGAGCTGGTGGGTGCCTGTCACATGCCACTACCCTGAAATAGGGCAGACAGTCAAACATGAAAACATGACCCTGGCAGGAAAAATAACTGACAGGCATATGGATAACTAAACCTGGGCTTAGATCTGCACGCTCGCGAATTAGCTCTTGTGGTCTAGTTCTAATGTCTAATCACTTGCCATGTGCTGTTGTGGGAGCAATGCAGAGTAGCTCTGCATTAACACCTTGGCCTAGTGAGTAGGTGCCATGGAATCTGGGGGTGCCTAGCCACTGGCCCATGCTACTCTAAAGCCATAGCCTCGCTTCGTTCCCTTTGCAGGGAAGAGGAGCTGGCAGAGGGAGAAAGCCGGCAGTGAAGAAATAGACTGATCTGCAGCGAGGGGTCTACGAGGTAAGGCTGTTCTGCAAACCCCAGGCTGGCTGAGTCGAGCAAGCCACCAAGATGAGGCTTTGCTACGGAGGTGAGAGCTGATGGCTGTACTGCCACGGAGAGACCAATAGCGTGTCCCAAGTTCCCCAGGCATGCAGAGGCTAGAGGAACCATAAGCGTCTGGATACGCCGTTGTCCTCTTGGAGCAAATGCTGGAGGCCCCATGCTACAGCTCGTGGTGCTGTGTGGGAAACGGGCGAATCAAACGCCACCTAATTGGGGAAGGGTATTTAGGGAGAGGACTAAGGATTACAACACACCGGGATAATACACAAGGTAGAATCCTTCAGGCAGGAAGCTACTGGCATAGTATCTAGCTGCCAGCAAAATGGTCTAGCAGCCTATGCATGGAGCTTAGAGGTAGGACTCCCAGGCTCTGACTTACTGTGTCGTTCGCTGCTCTGAAGCTACCCAAATGTCCCTACTGTGCACTGGCTCTGAACCAACTGGAATCGATCTGTGGGCCAAGGTAACTTTGTGGGAGGCACAGACTAGTGACTTGTCTCCAGAGAACTCATCTGGCACAGAAGTGCTCCAGGACTTTGCCCTTATACCATGCTATGATCTGACTTCTGTTTCCCCTTGCCTTCTAGGACCTAGTACAGAAGAGACCAGAGAGATTTTTTTGCTGCTGTTTTCTGTAAATGTCTTTAGAAAAAAAATAAAGGGCCTTTTATTTTGCACCCTGGGTTTCACTTTCTTAAGCCTGGAAGAAGGTGGGGCACCTCTGGACACAGCAAGAGCCTCCAAGGAGCCAAAGCCAGAATTTCAGGATGGACTCAGGCCCCACAACTAGTGTCAGATTTTCCTCCTTCAGCAGCTTCAAATTCTAGCCATAGTCTAGTCTTGGCTGCACACCTTGGATCCGTCCATGTCCCACTATCTCCCCATAGCCTGGGATTTGCAGGCATAGTTGGTAAGAGGTTTTCAGACACAATGACAGCAAGGTGAGGCCTTAATGCTTCAGCTGCAGGTCATCTACCAAACCAGCAACAGCAGTGGGTGTTCTGCTGTCGGGACAATTGCCCAGCTTGTATTGGGTCACGTGATGAGACTACCTAAGACTTCCCCCTTCAAATCAAGTGGAGGGGCATGACCTGCGTGAACAACAGCAGGTCAGTGTAAGACACCTTGAACACCCCGTAGAAACTGCTGATTAGCCATTGACAGCTCTCCTGCTGCATGCTCCAAAAGCCCAAGCTAAATCTTCTAGACCCGTCCTCTTCAGGATGAGAAATAGCTTCCAGCCTCCTGGGCTGGAGTCCTGACCTGCAAAGCAGCTTGATCAGCTGTGGCAAAAGGCAAGTAGCCCAAGAGGCCGCTCTCTCCCGCAGCGTAGTACTGCTCTGGTGCTGCAGAGGACAGCACCACAAAAGGAAAGAGCTCAGCAGCAAAGAGGTTTGGGGGGGGGGGGGGCGGTCTCCCAGCTCTCTGTGGAGCATGGAATGCAGTTTCATGGGCGAATGAACATCTGCCAGCTCTTTCCGAGCCCAGTGAGACTGGGACGGCATCTCTGGCTGTGCAGGGATGCTGGCTAAGTGAGCGGCTGTATATCTCTCTCATTTTCCGTGGAGAGATCCCATCTGCTTTGGTAACAATGCATAGCCTCAAACTCACTCCAGTTCTGATCCTGAACCAGCTCATGGCAGGGAGCCAGCCTTTTTCACAGGGGTGCTGAGAGCCCTTGAATCAAACTGCAAATCCTGCATATGATGGAAACCACTTCAAGTCAGGGGGGCAGCAGTACCCCCCAGCACCCCTCGTTCCAGCACCTATGCTTGTTCAGAAATGTCACCCTACCCTGCCAGGCTAGAGCCCCAGAGATGGCACTGGTCTCTGCTCAGGTGGTGACTAGAGGCTGCTAGGGCAGACTCCCCTCTCTCTCCTAGTCTGCCAGCTTCCTTCTACCCCCGGGAGCCAGCTCAGACTATTAATAACCTAGATTTTTCTCGCCTGTATCTTTGTCAAGACCTGGGGCAGCATCTGCTACAGCCATAGACTGAGGTCAGTGTGGGGTATGCCAGCCTTTCACATGGGCTGCCAGTCTGTGCAGCTAGGAAATACGACACCTAGAACAGGGAACATGGCAGTGAGGAGACAGGGCAGCCTCTGCTGCTTGGCAGGCACCAGAGGCCAGTCTGTGCCCAGGGCCGTGGGGCTGCACTGGCAGCCAGCAGACATGACCTACCTGGGAGCGGTACAAAGGGAAGGGACTGCAGAGTGAGCAATGTGCACATGGGGCTATGCTGGCTGGGTGCCATCTGCCTAATGCAAGGGCTTCTCCTACCAGGGATGGGGACCCCCCACGAGAGGGCAGCCTGCCCCTCAGCCATCCCTGGCCTACTTCTGATCCCACGGGGCTGTGCACAAACCTTGCCGCTCAGCCTGACTGAGCCCCCTTGCTGTCCTGCATGGAATGTGCAGCAGAAGCGCTGTGGGGAAGGGGCTGTCTAAAAGGTGGTCTCTGCCTAGCTGCTCCCGCAGTAGTTGGTCTCCCCCCTCCCCCCCTGCACTGCATCTGCAGGAGGGGAGCTAAATAGGGGCCCCTTAACATGTGAGCTGGGGTCTGACTGCCGAGAGCCTGATGGAGGTGGTGACAGGTTTAGTGCTGGGGGGTGGGGAGCAGGAACAGAGGCTTCGGATACTGAAGCCAACTGCTGCTCTGCTGGCCAGGCTCCCAATTTGTCCAGGGCTATAAAAACTCTGCAGTCCCAGAGACGGATGGCCACGGATGCTGGGTGGTCTTCAGCTTGCAGTGCTGGGCCACCCCATCTCTGCTTGGAGCCGGGGCCTGGGGGTGCTGCTGTGTCACAGGGTGAGAGTAAGGGGCAAGGGCTCACTGAGCTCTCCACTTCCCTTCAGTGGCCTTTGTTGGGGATGGCTACTCTCCACTAAGACCCCATGGCACCCACTTCCAGAGGCGGGGTCAGCTGAGTGGGGCACGGCCTGGAGTCTGGGCTCTGACACCCAACCGCCTCACAGGGCCTCCAACCCAAGCCCAAACGTCTGCACGCCCGTGTTCTAGTACCACATCCCAAGACTGAGGCGGGCTGTCTCTTAGCATAGTGCGGACGGACCCGTAGTGTCCCCGCAGGCCTGACTTACAGCCACCACTGCTCTTTGGCTGCTGCTGCCCCAAGCCTGACCCCCACTCTCCGCTCCATCTCTGCCCCTCCCAGCAGGGGAGTGGAGCTATCTGACCATTGAAAATAGGCAGTGAAGAATCCACTGCCCCGGCCTAGAATCACCTGTGACTTTGGCTGGAACAGCTAGGTAACGCTCCAACTCTTGGCCAAGGTGCCATGGGATCTTTAATAAGCAAGATTGGCCAGGGTCTTGTTTTGATAACCCCAGCTAGTACCTCCAGCAGCACCAGGCCCCCTGTGCCAGCTGGGGCATCATGTGCTCCCCTAATTACCAGGTCACCCACAGAAGCAAATCCATCTGGTCCATTTAAGGGATGCAGTAAAATGGGTTCCTGGCTCTAGGAATGCAGGGCTGGTCACCCAGAATGGCCGCAGTATCTGCCTTCTATTCTAAACAGACCTGACAGCCCCTTCCTACCAACTCCAAAGCCATGCCAGGACAAACTTGTATGCTACAGAGGCAGAAACTGATGCGTAACACAGTGAGGGTCTCCTGCAGGGTAACCAGAACCCAGGAGTCCTGCCTTCTGCTTTGGGTACAAGACCATCCAACCCAGATATTAAGCTCCCCTCCTAAGCTTTTCCAAACTTTTACCCTACCGTCCTTGGCCAAAATGTCCCTTGCTGCCCCTTTCCTGTGTGTGGCTTGGCTGTGATGCTGCACCCCAGCTGCAGTTGCATTTCAGTGAAGGAGCCTTTTATTGGTGCAGTTTGTGAAGTGCTTTGGAATAGCTGGCACCCCTTACACTGTAAAACATTCATCTTCATTGCCATTAGCAGTGGGGCCAACACAGATCACCCCCATAATGCTCTGGAGTTTCTCACTGAAGCAGTAGATGCCCCTCTCTTAAATGCTCATACCCTAGCAGACAGCTCAAAAATCCCTATAGGAGAACCCCCATCACCCTCTCCTCCCCCCAAAACACACACAGTCTGTCCACAGAGTAACAAGTGTGGCTGTGAATAGGAGACAATAGAGGATTACCAAGCAGCAGGAGAGACAATTATAACCCATTGGCCTGGCCTTGGTCTGGAGTTAGCAGGTATTTGTGGCAGGTCTGCCACCCCTCGGAGCATAGTGGGAGACTGCTGTGCTGCGAGATTGGCTCCAAGAGGGGAGCAAAACCTTCTACAAAGGCCAGCTTTAATTCTCCTCCAGGTGTGTGGCAGGGAGCCTGGACCTGGGGGAGGGGGGTGAGCCAAAAGGGATTGCTGCTATCCCTGGGGAGTGGAGGGGGGTGAGTGGTGGAGGGAGGGGGAAAGAGAGAAAATGAATGAGAGGGATAGGGGTGCAGAAGGGAACATCTGATCAGCTGTGTACTACACACACACACAAAATGTACCCCCCTTTAGCCCCAGGCATTGCCATGAGGGAAAACACTGAGACTCAGACCATCATTCTCCCTGGGGAGATGAAACTGAGGAAAGATGGAGTAGCAGAGAAAAGCATGCCAGCAACAAGATCTCCCAGGCTGCAGAGCCAGCCTCCTGGGAAAGGCTGGGATCCCCATCCCTGGGAACCCACAAAGCTATACTGCGTGGAGAATGCACTGGAGAGGATGCGCCTGCCCTGGCTTCTGGGAGAGAAAGAGATGAGATGGGGCGAGATGGGGCTCTTCCCCCTCCATAGTCTGATCCCGGCAGATCTTGCTGTTTAATACTCATCCCTGGTCTCATCGCTCTCCCTGGCCTGAAGTGGGTGGCTACTTAAATCACTAAGACAGAGGGCACCTGCATCCCCTATTCAGGATGTTCCTTACGGGAGAAACCGAGGCAGTGTTGTTTAGACTGGGCAATAGAAGCCAGGTCCCAGCATGGACCGGGGAGAGGGGACAGTTTGAACTAAAGCATATTCTTCCCACCTCTGCTGAAGTGCGAAGGCTCTGGGCAACGGTCCATGAGCCAGAAGATGGGGAGCCAGACAGAGTGGCAGGGCAGGGTGGTCATCTCTTGGGATGGCCCTCCACCCTGGACTGCAGGGACAATCATGAACTTGATGTGGCCCTCCTGCTCCCCGCTGGCCCCTGGCAGCAGCCCCAAAGTATCTGGGGGACTGGTGCAGCATAGGGATGCCACAGCAGGGCTGTTACCACATGGTCCTGGGGGATAAAGCCTACACAGTGGCAGCACCCAGTATGGGTACCTCCTCCCCTGCACTGCGACCTCCTTTCAGCAGGGGAGCTGATGTGTCAGCAGGCCCCTGTTAAACCAGGAGATGTCCCAGCATGGCCCATCCAGGTATGAGCCCTGGGTGGCATGTTCTAGGGACCCTGTTCCCTGCTGGCATTGCCCTGCTGTTAATGATCTACTTTGGCCCCAGCATGCAAGGGGAAATCAAAGTCTGGAAGTGGAGGGGCTGTGTGAAGGGCTCGGCCCCTGTGAAGATGGAGCCCACCTGTCGGGGGCTGGAGTCACACATCCAGCAGCCGACAAATGGGGACGCCATAAACACTGGAAGCATGAAGCCACCATCGGGTAGCTGCCGGCCAGACCGCGTTGCAGGGTGAATCACAGCAGCTGCCCACACAGGTCCAGTGCCCGGCTTCACTGCAGCGAGGGCCTCCTGGTTACTCAGGAAGGCAAAATCCTCATGGGGGACCCCACAGAGACTGAGCTATTCCCTGAAACCGCTCCTCAGAGCACAGAGCCTGGAGACTTTGCAAGAGGAGAGGCGGCTGGAGAAATGAGGGCTACAGCAGCAGCTCCGTCTCCAATAGGTCACAAGAGGAGCCCAGGAGCGGTAACCAGGCTGGAATGTTCCTGCTCCAGGCGTCACTGTGGGATGCTGCTGGATGGTTGGCTTGGGCAGGGCAGGGCTGTAGGGAAGTTTACTCTGCCTGACAACCTCCAGGTCCCTTCCTGTAGCAGGCAGCCTCTCCGGGCAGGCTGAGAAGCTGAAGGAAGCTGAGCCCCTCATTGCTGCAGGGCTGCCTGTGATCCAGTTCCTTGTGGCAGCTACAGGCCCACGTGGGGCTGTGATGTGCCGAGAGATCCCCTCCCTCTCGCAGCCGGGCACGCTGGCTCTCCGCAGGCCATCACTGCAGAAGGTTTTGATAGGAGGCACGGCCCCCCATAGGCTCTCATCTCCCCGCACAGCCCGCTTCCACAAACAGGCCCCTCCTCGCTGTGCTCTCCAGCAGGTCGATGGCTGCTGGCCATGTGTTGAGCCCACAGCACCTTGGACATGCCCCCACCACAGGGAGGGACTGCCCCTCCCTCCCTGCGCGATGAGAACAGAGAAGCCCACAGGATGAAGAAGGGAGACACAGGACCTGTCCATCAGGGTGTAGGGAGCCCTGCAGGCTGTGCCCAGTGCCAAAGGTCTGTGCAGAGAGCCCCGGGGCTCCCCAAAGGCTCAGCACTGGGGGTGCTGGAGCTGAAGAGTAATCCCAGAGACTGGCCTGTAGGGAACAAAGCCTTTATTAGAAAGGCTGCCCCACTCTATTGAGCTTAGTGCTGGCCTGGAGACCACAGGAGGAGATGGTGAGGGATCTCTTGTTTGATCTGTTTGACCTCAATTGTACACAAGGCCTGAGAACAAAATTTTGAAAGAAAGCGCCGTTAAGGACATAGAGGTAAATGGTAATTGGGATAAAATACAACATGATTTTACAAAAGGTAGATCATGCCAGACCAACATGATCTCTTTCTTTGAGAAGACAGCCAAAGGAAATGAAGTAGATCCAATCTACCTTGATTTCAGTAAGGTATGTAATAGAGTTCCACATGGGAAATTATTAGTTACATTGGAGAAGATAGGGATTAAGATGAGAATTGAAAGGTGGATAAGGAATTAGTTAAAGGGGAGACTATAAGAAGTCATACTGAAAGTTGAACTGTCAGGCTGGAGGAAGGTTACTAGTGGAGTTCCTCAGGGACTGGACTTGAAATCAGTCTTATTTAACATTTTCATTAATGACCTTGGCACGAAAAGTGGGAGTGTGCTAATAAAATTTGTGGATGACACAAAATTAGGAGGTATTGCCAATATGGAGGAGGACCGGGAGATCATACAGGAAGATTTGGACGACCTTGAAAACTGTAGTAATAGAAATGGGATGAAATTTAATAGTGCAAAGTACAAGCTCATGCACTTCAGGACTCACAACAAGAATTTTGCTATGAAATGAGAACTTAACAGTTAGAAACAACAGAGGAGGAAAAAGACCTGGGTGTATTGGTCGATCACAGGATGACTATGAGATGCCAGCGAGCAGGCTAGAAGACAAACAGCAGAGGCAGAAACATACATGCCACGGAGCACAGGGCTTCATGTCACTTCTGGCCTAACAGCAGAGGTGATGGCACAGACCATGAGGTGGTCATCGAATACCGGGTCAGGTGTCCTATGAACCGAGAGGGCATCACACGCCCACATAGAGCATCGTGTGATCACATAACAAGCACTGACTGGACCACTAGACCATCGTGGGACCATGGAGCATCAAGTAGCAGGATGTGTCGGAAGACATACCACCGTGATCAGCATGCCCTGTCAGCCACTGAGCCACATGAGACATGATTGCACAGGCTCGGAGTGACCACTTGGGGATGTGGCTGAGGAAAATCCTAATGCAGTCCTGGGATGCATGAGGCGAAGTAGTTCCAGTAGAGACAGGGAAGTGTTATTACCATTATACAGGCACTAGTGAGAGCCCTCCTGTGGAATACTGTGTGCAAGTCTGGTCTTCTGTGTTTAAGAAAGATAAATTTAGACTGGAACAGGTGCAGAGAAGGGATACTAGGATGATCAGAGGGATGGAGAACCTACCTTAGGAGAGGAGACTTAAGGAGCTTGGCTTCTTTAACCTAACAAAATGAAGGCTGAATGGAGATATGACTGCTCTCTATAAATACAGCACAGGGATAAACACCAGGATGGGAGAGGTAAAGGCCAATGTTGGCACAAGAACAAATGGACATAACTGGCCATCAGTAAGTTTAGGCTTGAAATTAGATAAGAGTGAAGTTCTGGAGCACCCTTCCCAGGGGAATAATGGGGGGAAACAGTCTAACTTGTTTCAAGATTGAACTTGATAAGTTTCTGGGGGGGCGGGGTTTATAATGAGGTGTCCTACAATGGCACATGGCCCATCCATGACAGCTATCTCCAACAGCTGGAGATGGGACACTAGATGGGGAGGGCTCTGAGTTACTACAGGGAATTCTTGCCCAGGTGTCTGGCTGGTAGGTCTCACCCACAAGCTCAGGGTCTAACTGTTGTTTATGGCGAGGAAGGAATTTTTCCCCAGATCAGGTTGGCAGAGACCCTGGGTTTTTTTGCCTTCCTCTGCAGCATGGGGCATGAGTCACTTGCAGGTTTAAACTAGTGTAAATGGTGGATTCTCTGTAACTTGACATCTTTAAATCAAAATTTGAGGACTTCAGTAATGCAGCCAGAGATTATGGGTGGGCGAGGTTCTGTGGCCTGTGATGTGCAGGAGGTCAGTCTAGATGACCATGATGGTCCCTTCTGGCCTTGAAGTCTATGATTCCACTTTGGGTCATATTGAGCAATTCAGTCCTTGGTTCGCTCCTTTGATTGGTCGCATTGAGAATTTTGGCCCTGGGCTCTCCCCTTTGATTGGTTGCATTAAACAGCCCTTGGCTCGCTCCTCTGGTTGCGTTGAGAGGGTCCATGCTCTGCCCTTTAACTCCCTCTGGCCGTTGTTATCAGCCCAGCTGACTCGTGCATGCTGGCCTCCCCCTGCGCTGCCCGGCAAGCAAGTCAGCCGCCGATAAGAGCCCCCACGTGCCCAGAGGATCCACACGAACGGCAGCCTTGAGCAGCAACTCCCCCAGCCCTGCCTATCTCTCTGAGGTTTCATCAGCAAGATGAGCGTCAGCCTGCAGGCACAATCTCACCCAGCTCTTTATTGCCCACCTCCAGTTTGCTTCTTGGCTGTACAGCTCTGGAGGATGGCTCTGAGCCAGTGTCTCCAGAGACTGACAGGGATAATGCTGCCTGCATGTGCAGCACCAGATCCAGCCCCCTGAGCCCTGCTTCATGGCAAGGAGCCCCCAGCTACTCTGGAGGGGCTCTGCTGTGGGGACCCCAGAGAGACCTCTCTGAGCTACCATCAGCCCAGATGGAGACCCTGTGCAGCGAGCAGGCTAGAAGACAAACAGCAGAGGCAGAAACATACATGCCTCTACATACATGCCACGGAGCACAGGGCTTCATGTCACTTCTGGCCTAACAGCAGAGGTGATGGCACAGACCATGAGGTGGTCATCGAATACCGGGTCAGGTGTCCTATGAACCGAGAGGGCATCACACGCCCATATAGAGCATCGTGTGATCACATAACAAGCACGTGACTGGACCACTAGACCATCGTGGGACCATGGAGCATCAAGTAGCAGGATGTGTCGGAAGACATACCACCGTGATCAGCATGCCCTGTCAGCCACTGAGCCACATGAGATATGATTGCACAGGCTCTGAGTGACCACTTGGGGATGTGTCACACATGCTACCAATCCAGAGGACCACGTGTCCTCTCAGCCAAGGACCGAGCACGGGACATCATGGGACCATGCCACGCTGAACCATTCACCTGTGCAACCAACTGGACATGGGACTGCATATGGGCCCTTGTGATCATGCAGCACCGTACCACTCACTCTGTCACACACCGGACCCGTGACATGTGATTACACATAGGAGATCATGTGATCACTGTGTACTCTGCCCACCAAGAGGACATGTGACCTCTCTGAAACCCCCTCTCCTTTAGGAAGTCGTTCCAGGTAGTTTCCCCAGCTGGGGGTTCCCTCCTCCAGACCGCGCTGGTGCTCCCCTGCCAGCCGTGGCTACATGGCAACCTGAGGCCCCCACAAGCATGTTCACATCAGTCGTGCTGGGTTACGTGGCCGCTGGTTATAATGGGCAGGGACACAGCAGCCCCTTTGATGGCTGCTCCTGACTGGGTGCAGATAAATTCATCCCCGCCTCTGTTGAGACACACTCAGCCCCTGCAGAGAATGCCAACTGCTTCTGGGAAAGGGGCCTCCCAAGTGAAGAGCAGGGGTCCACTGCCTCCCATGTCCGACACAGTAAACAGAGCTGCCTCCTTATCTTATTGACCTTGGCATTCCAGCATCCCAGCCCACCTCAACCTCAGAGCAGGCCCTCTACCCCTCCTATGGGTAAGTCCCATTCACTGCCCATTCGCCATGGATGCAGACAGACAAGGGGAGGAATGAGGGGCCAGGCAGGGGAGGGGAACTGGAAGGGAGTGCAAAGGGGAGTACATTTCACTGCCTGTGAGGAGTCTGGCTGTCATGCTAAAGGGCTTGGCCATCCCCAGCATCTCTTCCTGGCACGGTGGGGAGTCCCACTGAGAGTGGGGACAGGGCAAGCCGTGAGCTCAGGGCAGCAGCAACATGGCTGGGGGACAATGTCCCTGTGGAGGCCGGCATGCCTGAGCATCATCTGAGCATCCTGTATCGTCCAGACAGATGGACACACAAGCCTCAAGGACACATCAGCAAACACTGGACGTGGAGACAAATGGTGAGGACAGAAGCTGATAGTACTCGTACGTTGGCCCTTCCTCCATCCCTTTGCTGTGTCCATCTGTCCCTCCTGCCCTGGGACTCTTTCTCTCTTTCTCACTCATTTCCTATTTTTCCTTGGTTTCTCTCTCTCTCTCTCTCTCTCCGGATCTCATGCATCAGCAATTGTTGTCTGAGAGGGGGAGAGAGGATAAACAGGGACTCCTGCCACACCCCTCCCTGGCTGAGACCTCCTGCGATCCATCCTTGCTCCTTGGCTTGAAAGCTCCATCCACAGGCATGCCAAGGGCCCTTCTCATCAGCATCCACAATCCTGCCGTCACCTCTGCTCCCCTCCTGGCTGGAGGGCTGGTTCCCCAGCTGGCTGCTTTCCCCTCTCTGCCCCATGCCTTCCCTGGAGGACCCCTGGAAGCCAGTAGTGATGATGACAGGACCACTTGATGGTGCCAGGGACTTTGTTTACAATCATCAGCTATACAAACACATTGTTTCTGTGCAAGAAGCTACCAGGCTAAGGTGTGGGGGGGCTTGGGATAGTGGACTGGGGAGAGCCCCTTCCCCCTCCCTGCTCATCAGCCAGGAGCTGTTGACATCTGTTTTCATTGGGGATGCTTTGATGCCGGCTGTTCTTGATTGAAGGCAAACAGAGCCCTGGAGGCGAGTGAGGACAGGTTTCCAACCCTCGGGGGCTCCGGTGTCGTCTCGGCACAGCCATCAATAATGGTCCGAGGGGCCTCAGCTTCATCCTGGCCCTTGCAGGGGGCTCCAGCTCCTACAGACAGCTATTTGTGCTGTGTTGGAAAGACCCAAGTACCCAGATGGGCTTGCTGACTGAACGGTAACGCTGCAGGGGCATGCAAGGGACACGTGTATGTGGGATCAGAGCAGTGGGCCCATCTAGGCCAGTGTAGCCCCCTTCCTGTCATGCCTAATCAGATTCCTGGCCCATCGAGCCCAGAATCTCCACTGACCAAGGGTCCATCTACTCCACCATCCCTTCTCTGACAGCGGCCAACGCTGGATACTACAAAGGAGAGCGTAACACCCCCATCCTACGCCAAACTGTGCTCCATGCATGGCATCCTGGGCAGGCATTTCTTACTGACCTCAGCTGGTGCCAGCTATCTGCTGAATGACCTTAAGTGCCCAGATACCATGGGGATGGGCTTCGTGTAAGAATCTACATGGGCTTTTGATGTCTTGGGTTCATAGAATGGGGAGGGGTATCACCCTTTCCTCCTTGATTGATGCTGCGATTCTCAGGTGGAAGAGCCCACTAGTATTGTCATGACAGTATTCAGCAATATAATTATGGTTATGTGCTGAGCTTGGCATGTGGCGGGTGTCTGCATGGAGGCAGAGGCAGGCTAAGAGCCATTTCCAACTTAACCTTCAGAGTCTCCGGAGCTCCTGACCTTAAAGGCTCTTCGGCACCCGAATGCACCCGAGCCAGGTTCCCTGGGCTTCCAATCATCCCACTACAGCCTCTCACTGCTTCTTTTCCTCCAGAGAGACCCACTGCCCTCTCTGCAGTGCAACTGCTCAAGCCAGGAGCTCAGAGATGGGGGAAGCTGTGGGGACATTTAGCCCTGGACCCTGCCAGCAGCCCCTTTAAATCAATGCTGCATGAGGAATACGTTGGGGGTCAAATGGGCCCCTCAGTTTGCCTCCAGGCTCTGCCATGCTCCCACATGTGTGACTCAGCCAGTGGGGATGTCTAGAGTTACTGGCCCCTTCCGCCCAGAAGGGACACTGGCTCTGGGGTTACTAGAAGGGAAACTGTCCAAAAAGGGTCAGACTTCTGAAGGAAGAGGCAGCAGGAAATCAAGTGCATTCCATCCTCTTGCAGGGAAAGGCGCCGGTGTGTGTACAACTGTACTGCGTACATCCCGTCACGTGTGCAAACGTACGTTCAACAGGAGATCATGGATCTCATCCGCCATTCAAACCAGGATCCAAAGTGTCAGTTGTGGGAGGTCCTGGGGGAGATGTTCCTGACCCGCTCATGTGAATCCTGAAAGCCATGGTTCTGGGTAACAGTAGGTGGGAGGCAACTGCTTTGTGGCTGTTACTTGTGCCCCAGCACTGTCCAGCTGGAGGTTAAAGGTTCTGAAACTCTGAAGCGCATTCCAGTGACAAAAGTGATGATAAAATCCTTTGTGCTTTTATGGCTCCCTCCATCTGAGCATCTCAACGCACTTTGCAAATACTATTGAAATGACCCCTCGAGTGGTAGGTCAGGATCAGCACCCCCATTTTACAGATGGGGAAACTGAGGCACAGAGCATGGAAGGGACTTGCCCAAGGGTCCACAGAGAGTCAGTGGCAGAGCCAGAAAGCCTGACTACCAGTCCCCCTGCTGTGACCACTAGACAATACTCCCTCCTAAAGACATGAACAGAGTCCAGGCGTTCTGTCTCCCAGTCCCCTGCTCTTACCTCAGCATCCATTCCTCCTTCCCTGGATTTCCAGATGACGTTTTCCCCCTGGGAGCGAGGGAGAGACACAGCTATGTCTACCACTTTGCCCTTTCCCCAGGGTCCCTATATGGGCCACTTTTTCCCCTTCCTTGTCCTAGTCCATCCCATGCAGCTGATGTGCACATCAGGGAGGGTTGGGGCGGGGGCGTGGAGAAGTTGATCCCCGATAAGCTGCTGCCAGCCAGTTCCCTAGGTGATATTAGCACCTCTTCCCAGTGTAATCATCGCATGAGACAAAGCATTTCCATAGGAGAAGCCTAGGGAAAGAGGAAGCCATGGGAGCTGGCGCTCCCCCATTACACACACAAGCCAGAGGGAAGATCAACACTTTTGTTTATTTGAAGCTGCATTTTGTGGTTTGGGGGAACTTCCTGAATGGGGGAGGTGAGAAAGCTTAATTTGCATCGTTAGCACCAAATCACATCTTCCCCCCAATACTAAAACTTCAAAAGGG
This sequence comes from Natator depressus, assembly GCF_965152275.1. NCBI lineage: Eukaryota > Metazoa > Chordata > Testudines > Cheloniidae > Natator > Natator depressus. The sequence continues at coordinate 5,318,753 of NC_134259.1, forward strand.
GGAGGGGGTCTCCATGCTCCCAGCCCTGCTCCGCTGGGCTCCTCCATCATGGGGGGCGGGGAGGGGGGCAAAAAGAACCCAAGAAAATCCTGTGCCCCTCACTAGCCCTTTCCACCCAGGGAACCATTATATGGCCTGTTCTGCACTGCAGGTTTCAGACACTGATGTTCAGGTACCCACATGACTGCCCTAATATAAACCCCTAGGGGAGTAAGGGAAACCTGGGGAGGCAGTGTTACCTAGTGGATAGCACACTGCATTAGCACTCGGGAGACCTGGGTTCTATACCCAGCTCAGTCACTAGTGAATGACCTTGAGCAGGTCACTTTCCCCCTCTTCGTGCCTCAGTTTCCCCACCTGTAAAATGAGGCTAATGATACTGACCTTCTTTGTAAAGTGCTTGAGATCTACTGATGAAAAGAGCTAGGAATTATTATTTGCAACTGCACTGTTTATCCCTGCTTGAAACCAGGAAAAGCTGCGTGGGTTCAGATCGGGGCTTAGGGTAGCGTTGCCTGTCTACACTAGGGGTTAGGAAGTGCGGCACAGCCCCACTGTCGACAAGGCCTACATTAGTATCTTCTTTAGGGGTTCCTATAAGGAGCGAAGTATCATCACCTCCATTTTGCACATGGGGAAACTAAGGTACAGAGTGTGAAAGTGACTAATTATTACCTATATTACAGGTTTCAGAGTAACAGCCGTGTTAGTCTGTATTCGCAAAAAGAAAAGGAGTACTTGTGGCACCTTAAAGACTAACCAATTTATTTGAGCATAAGCCGTGAGCTGTAGCTCACGAAAGCTCATGCACAAATAAATTGGTTAGTCTCCAAGGTGCCACAAGTACTCCTTTTCTTTTTACCTATATTACAGCAATGCCAAAAAGCCCTGATCAGGGCCCATTGTGCTCAGGGCTGTAGCAGCATACAGGAAGGAAAGGTCCCTGGCCCAAAGACCTGAGACCCCATTAGAAGCAATACAGGTGATGAGCAATAGAGGCTTGTCTGCATACAAAATGTCCTGGTGCTTGGGAAGAATGGAGTTAGGTGACATGAGACAACGTGATTTGCCCTGGACTGCGCTCAGCAAGCTCTTCCCAGTCCTGTTCAGACGTGATCTGATTCAGCAGAACGGACAAGTTGCGGGAGGCCAGAAAGGGGGCATGGGGAACAGTGAGAGTCACCCAAGTCGCACAGAACCCAATCTCCTTCTTTGGCCACCAGCCCCCCGCATCACCGGCTGACTGCTTTGCATGAGCACCTATTTCTGGGATAGGGTAGGTCACCTTTGAAGTACACAATAATACAGTCGTTTCTGTAGCACCTTTCGTGCCAAAGCGCTTAGTAAACTGAGGGCAGGTCCACCAGTGAAACGGAGCCACCTCTGGGGCGAAAGGCAGCAGCCGTTTAACGGTGCACAGTAACACTATGCAGCACTTTGAGACGTAATAAGGGGCATTATCTAGATAACCGTCAAAGGTATTTATAAGGCACTTATCACCTTCGTAGCCAAGCGCTGAAGCAAATGGACCATGAAGAGATGCAAGCCCTTAGTCTTCTGATGTGAAGTCAGATACCAGATCCATTAGGCCACATGGTCACACAGCATCCTGGGGGGTATTTTATGCCTTCCTCTGAAGTATCTGTTATTGGTCACTGCGGGAAACTGAAAGGGAAGGTGTGGAGCTGTTAGTATGGGACTGACTGTGCCCATGAGCGGGTGTCATGCCAGCATGGAAGTGACTATGCTAACGCATTGCGTTAAGCATCTGATGTTTCCAGAGGCCCAAGCAGACTCCAAATGAGCTGAGTGCTCATGCAATTGATTAAAAAGTGTTGCGGTTTCTTTCCTGACAAGGCTGACTCTGTGTGGAGTGCTTACCAAGCCTAGGTGGACCATTGCTCCGGTTCGGGGTGGCCTATCGCTACCAGTGCTCCAGAAGGGGTATATTTGGTCATAAAGGACAAAAGTTAGGGTGCTAGGGAAGCCAATCACACTTTATAATCAGGACACTCCAACGGCAATATAATTATAGTGCAGTCACAGGGTGGTTATGCTTTTTGGTACTTAATTCATGTAGCTAGAAAGTTCATTACATGACTGGGAATGACAACAGTGCATAATTAATGTACATGGATTCTGATAGTATATATGAATTAGAGGAGTAATAATAAGTAACTCAGCCATGAAGATTGCCTTTCAGTGTGCAGTTATCATGAAGTCACATAACTGGAAGGTTAAGTTGCAGTGTAACCCTCCTGTAATTGTAATAATATTAGAAAGGGTGACTGAGATATCTGGCTCTAAAGCAACCCATGGTTAGAAAGGCCCAGGTTTGCTTTAGAGATACATTTCTCACACAGTGGCTACAATGAATACAGCGGCTTCTGACCAAGGATACAAAAGCAGTCACCAAATATTACCCAATGAAGTCTCATAGTCCTCCTGTGTGGTAGGTCCGTATCGTATCCCCATTTAAGAGTACCAAAGCACAGGGAGATGAAGGGCCTTGCCTGAGGTCTTGCAGTGAGTCAATTGCAGAGCAGCTAGGCATGGCACTCAGAAGAGTTCTGACTTGCAACCCCCTGCTCTTACCACTACACACACTCCATCCTGGAGCTAGCTATGAACCCAGGAGCCCTGGATCCCAGTCTCGTGATCTGCTGTTAGAGACACTCCCTTCTGGAGATGGCCATAGAACCAAGGAGCCATGACTCCCAGAACTGAGTGCCAACCACTGGAAATAACCTTGCAGGCCAGTGCATGTGGTTGATGTGTAGCTGAACTGGGGGCACTGAGTGTGATTGGGGGTTCACTGTAGAGACCGAGTTCTGAGTTGAATGGGGTGCAGGTGCTCCTCCCTGAGACTTTCAGAGCTGGAGGTGGCCTAGTCTAAAGGGGTGTTTCAGTTCCAGTCTCAGTCCTGGATTTGAGCTCCTTTTATGGGAGCTTTTGTAGCTCTGAGCTCCCTCCTGGGCCCCTTTCAGCACTGCCCAAGTGTGCAAAACCCCAGACCAGCACCTGGGCTCAGTAGCGAGGGCAGAGAGCATTTAGAGGGAGACAACCGAATTCCAGTGGCAGAGGGCCTGGGCAGGCGCTGGCTTGGTTTCCCAGATTGTCCCCCCTTCCGCTATGATCTCTGCTTCCAGAATGCGCCACTTACACCAGCCATGCAATAACAGCTCAGTGCCTCCACCCCCCACTTCCACTTTCCAGGGGAGCGGAGAGTGTCTGTGGCCGGGGGCTGAGCGGGGGCAGCAAGGACTCCCAGGGAGGGAGTATGGAGAGAAGGGAGTACACCTTTCCCTTGCCAGGCGAACACAGTTGCTTGATTCTCAAAATAAATGGCAGGCGGCCACCAAGTTGGACTGGGGCAGTGATACCAAATGGACACACTGTATCAAACCCCATTGCCTCTGGAGAACGCTGCTCCGGACACAGATAAACAAAGTATTGGCTATTGGCCCACATCCGTCTGCTGTCAGCCTCCGCCCCGTGTAGGTTTTTTGCCTGACTTCTACTGAGAGGTACCAGGGCTCTTCTTTGGGCGAGTTCCCAAGGTCACCGGTAGTTGGGAGCATGTTGGGCCACTAGCTAGAGCTGCAAGGTAGCCCATCACCTCCCACTGCAAGGAACCAGGGAAGCTGCGACCCCCTCTGCAGTGGGTTTCTAGCCATTCATCTGAGCAAGGGGAGGCACAAACCTCCTGGGGCATCATTACATGCAGGCTGGGAGGGGAGTAACTGCGTTCTTCCCCCCCAAGACATAAGTCACCAGCCACCTGATGCTATTGTATGATGCTGGCCAAAAAGCCCCCCTTGCCCCCAGCTCTCACGTGCCGCGCCCCAGCTGAGGTGCTGAACTCCAGCGCTTGTGGCTTTCCTGCGCAGATGCCCCCACGCTGTAAGTTAAAAGCACAGGTAGCCCCTGCCACAGGTGCATACCCCTCCTCTGCCAGGTGTGTGCAGCTGGGAGTGGGGGATTGGATGAGTCAATCACCCTCTCGCCACTTCCGTTAATTCAGGTTGGTTTCTCCAACTGGGGGACACAACAAGCCACTCTGCCAAGCTGCCTCCCCCACCCCCTTTCTCCTCCCTCACAGGCTCCTGCTAGGTAAGGTTCCTCCTTCCTTCTCCAGCTGCTGAATGACTTGCAGGGAAGCCAGAAGGGAAGGTTCTGCCCCTGTCTGCAGAGACTCTTCCAAGCTTTCAGGGCTGACACTTGTGAAGGGGCTAGCAATAGCCTGCAAGCAAGTCCCTGCTCCCTCATGTAATCTCTCTGTTGGATCCAAGCTTGGAATTTACTGGAGCCTGAGCCTCTCAAGTGTCTTCTCCTCCCCAGATGGGAGCGCCTTGCCCTGAGCCACCTTCCCATGTAGGAGGAAGCAGCTACCAGGCTGCAGGAGGGATGCAACCCACTGAATAAACTGAGGAAAGCAGCAAGTTTCTATTTTGGGGAAGGGTGGGGTGGGGAGGAAAGGGGAAATGGATGAAACAAACTTGGATGCTGTGAAGGTTCTTCAAGCACAGCCAGGACCCTGGTAAAGATTAAAAAAGAAAGGAAAGAAGACGACGGATGCTTTGCTCCAGCCATCTCCATGCACTGTATCAATTTTTGTTCCGGGCACTTTATGATCGCATGTGGTCTTAAAGGTGCAAGAAGTGGGGGTGTTTTTTTCTGACACCTCCTTTCCTGCTGTTACTGGGGGGTTTAGACTAAAAAGGAGGGGACACCGCTCCTTAGCTTCACCCCCAGGAATGTGCCAGCTTTAAGAGATCTTTGCAGCTTTGGGAGATTTTGAGAGCGCTCAGCTCAGAGCTGATTTAGTTCATTTTATGTATTTATCTCTTTTTTTCCCTTTTGGCAAGCGACATGCAGCAGTACGTCAGCCTCCAAAACCTTTCCATGTAAGCGCTTTTTTTCTTTCCTCCCAGCTAGTTTTGTTCCAATTATTTGCAACAAGGTTTAATCAATAGCGTATTAGTAGTGGACAGAATAACCCCCAAACAAAACCCTGTGTATTTTTTTCTCTCTCTCTCTTTTTTGTTTCCAAATACAGATGTTTCCAGCTCTTAATGCTCTCCTGTCAAACCCAGGTATGTATGCAACACACTGTCTGTTTTACTAACCAACCCCCCCTCAAAATGCAAAAAGTCAGGGTACGGTTTTTAGATTTACTTGTGGAGTTCTTTCTTTGCAACAAAACCAAAGTGTTTAAAGACACAGGGCTGCAATAGCATTCAAACCCAAAGTGCCCAAAGCTCTTTTGGAAACGAGAGTAATTGCTTTTATTTCCCTGTGGTGCGTTGCTTTAATCCTAAAGGTGGCATGTATTGGTTTGCGTTTGGTGCTTGAAAATAAGTTGGCTAATGTTGTACTCTTAACCGAAATCAAAATGTTACCTGTGCGTTCTGTTTTGCTAATGCTGACAATACTGATTATTATTATTAAAGTTATTAAACATAGCACAGTTTTAAAAGTTAAGGAGCTCTCTCCTGCAAATACCTATGCACATGGGTAACTTTACTCATATGAGTAAACCTAGGGGTAGATTTTAATCTCAGACCAGCATCGCTCAGGAGTAACTCAGTATCTTACTCAATGGCACTACTCATGTGAGTAAAATTACTTATGTGCATGTTTGAAGGTTCAGGACCAATTGTAGGACTGGATAATCATGGAGGTAACACTAATTATTTTAATTGTTTCAGAAATGAAATTGTCTCTCTCTAGGAGTAGGTGTAATAGACAATTAAGGTCAGCGGGATTGCTCCTGTGTGTAACTGCTCACAGGATTGGGCCTTCGCCCCTAGAGAACGGGAACATTGTGCTGTATAGCAGCCCAGTATATTTTGTTAGACTACTGCTCATTGAGGGGAAATGCTCGATTCCAGAAATATACCAAGTTGAGATTTTGGGACCTGAGTCTCCTCTCACACCAGTTTTATACCAGTGTGACTCCATCAGGCCAAATCTGAAGCTGGTGTAAATCAGCACTGACTTCAGTGGAGCTATCCCAATTTACACCAGCTGGGGATCTGTCCCAATCACGTCAGTGGAGTTACTCCTGATTTACACCAGCATGAGTGAGAGCAGAATCAGGCCCGTTGGTTTGAAATCCAAAGTCAGAGCAGCTTGCTGTGGCTTGGGGTTTAACACCCCCCCACCCCCATTCCTTTTAAAGATGCAGCGTCCCTTTTTGTGATCTCAATAAAAGCCAGGGCTATTAAAATGCACTGTTCCATACCAGCACCCTCTCAGCTAGACTCAAAACCATTTTAACAGGCCAGCCTTGGATTCCTTATAACATGCACTCCGGACCTTTTTAAGGTAAATGCCTTTGAAAACAAGAGAGGAACGGAGGTGCCTTTGATGGGGACAGAAACAACCCCAAAGCCTTGCCAGAAGCGAGACCCTAGACCCTTCCCCACCCCCCCAACACATGCACACACAGAAAGGCTCAGAGATGCAGCCTGTTACGGAACAGAAATTAGCACACTGGTGTTGGGCCTGGTTTTATTGCCCCCTTGGAGGCGGGGGGCTCATTTGATGGTGCTGTGAAAGGTGGTGCGGAGCTTTCCCTTGAACTGCTTGCCTTGCTCCCACTGAGGGTGTACGGCAGGCGGGGGGGCAAGCTGGCAAAGGCCAGAGCCATGCTTGAGCTCCTGTGTGATGAGCAGCTGTCTCTGGGACGGCTGATCAACAGTTCCTTTGGCAGCAGCAAGGGGTCGATCCCCCCCAGCGGCCACACTAAAGACCTGTGAAGATTCCACATAGATAATGTTTGCTGTGATCTTTGCTAGACCCTCTCTGTCCTCCTTTGTGAGGGAGGTGGGGGGGGGGGGGAAGAAGAGAGAGAGAGAGGTTTTGCCCTGTGATCTGAAATGAGCGGAGGCTGCTGAATGCTGAAGTAAAAGGTGGGAAAGATCACTCAAGGGGAGAATGAAGCAGAGCCAAAAAAAAAAAAAAAGGCAAGAGGCTTTTGGATGAACTAAAAGGAGCAGCTCCAGGAACTCATGGAAAGGGGATTTCTACCTGGCTTATCAGCTCCTCCTGCATTCATGCCTCCCCCAGAGGAACGCACAAGTCCCCCATTGTCAGGGTTCACAGGTCCAGCATGATGCTATGAGTCCTGATGGATGGGGACAGACAGCTGCAGGGCTAGGAAGGGTTCCCATTGAGCTCAGTTGAGTTGAGACCCAGCTGAATTGAGGCAGGGAGCAGGGGGTGGGGGGAGAGAACCCTGCTCCAGAAGCCAGTCTGAGTCAAATTGCCCTCTTTGCCAAAGTGTCTGGTCCTGCGAGGTGCTGAGTGCCTGGGACCCCCATAGAAGTGTACAGTATCTGTGAGTGCTCAGAGCCTGGGCAGGACTAGACCATTCACCTGATCACGGACGTGCAACACCAAACTCTTCAGAAGTGACTCGAGGTGCCCTGCTTGGGAAACCTTAAAGGCTCCTGATTTCCAGACAGTGCTGAGCACCCAGCGTCTGAAAATCAGGGCCCTTTAAAGTGTCTCACGTTGCGCACCGAAAAATGGAGGCATCCAAAATCACTAGTTACTTCTTAGACTCTCTTGGTCTCATCCTACATAGGGCTCGTCGGGCCACCCTCGTTCATGCTGGTGAGCACTTGCACAAGCACTCTTGATCATCGGGGGGCTGCGTGTCTAAGGGTGCACAAGTATGAGTTAGCGTTGTACAATCAAGTCTATTGTGAATGTCCTGCCTTTAGCGCCTCACCATAAATATAAGTGTCACACTTTATAAACAATTTCTGAATTGACCCTTAAAAGATTAATACGTGATTAATAGCTGTTACGAGCATGGTGCCAGGTATCAGTGCTGTAGGCTGCTCAGGTTTATAAGCACACCAGTAGAAGGTGTTGTAGATGGTTATAACCATGGCTTACAAGCAAGCCGTCATCCTGTTGGACTCTGAAAAAACCATTTATTAAAGCATCTATTAACCCTTTATTAACTATTTATAACTAGAACCTTGCTAGAAAGTGTGACCATAATATAAAATAATAGAGGATAGCTCCCACTTATGGCCAGATTTGCAAAACTGCTAAGCACGAGACATGCTGAGTCCTCTGGAAAATCTAACCACCTATTTAGGTGCCTTAAGGGATGCTGAGCTTTTTGGAAAACCTGGGCCTGATGGTGCGTTCTGAGCCTGTCTGAAAAATCTGGTAATAATGTCACCAGTAGGTATATGAAACACCCTACTGTGCAGAAGCTATTAATACAGGGAGATCCAATCTGTGTTTAAGTTACCAGTTTTTATTATTATTTATTATGTGTAGTACTGTGGGAGACCTGGTCACAACCCAGAACCCCACTGCTGCCTTTCCTTTTACAGCAAGAAGTTCTGAGCCAATCCAGTGGCCCATGTTACTGCTCCGTGAAGGTTCAGATGAGCTGAAGTTGGTGCTGTAGATAATCTCTGACCAGCACTCAGATTCCCAGAGAAATATGGGGCAGATCAAAGTGGTCCATAGACAGGGCCTGATCCTGCTTCACCTGAAGTCAATGGCAAAATGCTCAGTGGGAACAGGGTAGCAATGGGCATTTAATATCTCAGTTCTACTATGGTAATAGCTGGGTGAAATCCTGGCCCCACTGAAGTCAACTGGGGTAAATCACTGGTGTTCCCCTGAAGGCAATGGAGAAACTTTACACAGCTGAGGATGGATTTACCTATGTGTCATGCACAAGCTAAAGATCTACATTCTAGCTGAGATTTTTAAAGATGGCTAAGAGATTTGGACGACAGCTGTTTCAAAAATCCAAGTCTTTCAACATTTTTTTCCTAATTTTCTCACAGAAATATTTTGGGTTTTCCAACAACAACAAAAGAATTTTTTCCAGCTTTCGATGACCAGCGTTGGTAAATTTTTTCTGCTGTTGGTAAGAAGTTCAGGTTTTGAAAACTCTATTTACGCTGCAACCAAAAACAAAAGAAAAAAAAAAGATATTCTAAACATTTTTTACCAAAAACTGAATATTTTTACAAAAGAATATTTTCCAGTTTCCATGTTTTAAAATGAAAAACTCAGTCATTTTGACCAAACTAACAAACATTTGTATTTTGGTCAAAAAGCTATTCCTTGTCTCCCCCACCCCATCTGTCCCCCCGGCCATAAAAGTTTAAATTTAAAAAATTTGACCACCCGAATTGCATGTCCAAATCTCTTAAGGAGCTTTGAAAATCTCAGTCTTAGCTCTTAAAAACAGGGCTTCCTACTCCACTTGCATAGAGATTAAATGAAGCCCTCTCATACCAATAAAATGCATAGTTAAAGACATTGATTGAAGTTTAACTGCTCCGTGATAGCTCTGTATCGTCATAGGGATTGAGGATTATCAGCATTGTAGTCAACCAGCATGTCTGTAGTAATTAGCTGGTATTTACCATACAATAACTCTTCTGTTGGGGAGCGTGTGTTTCTGCTAGGGCATTAACATAAGTCACAAAGCCTGCTTGGGTACAATACACACTTTATTTAGCAGCCTTTCGCAGTACGCTGAACCACTCCAGGCTGATTCTGCTGTCAGTTACACTGGTGTAAATCAGGAGTAATGCCACTGAAGTTAATGGAGTTATGCCAGTGTCAGTCTGAAAAGCTGAGCTCTAGATTCTGCTCTCACATCAGAATCTATAGTAGCTCCTGGCCAGTGGGGAGCAGAATGTGGCCCTCTCCTTTTAGTGTATCTTTGAGGAGGAGAGGGGGAAATTTGGTCAATATGCTTTGACACACATGCATGTTAGGAGAATTGTAGCCAGAGCAGCACATAATGTTTGTACGTAGATCCACAAACACATCAGTCTTCTCTGGTTTCCTGCATTGATAGAAAAATTTAGTTTATTGTCATGTTTGCTAAAGTTTAGGAAACTTTCAAGGCAATTCAGGCCTGGTTTGGAGCAAACTTGGGCCGGTGTATGGCATTGAGTTGATCCTGTTTGAAACAAGCAGCCAGCCTCCTGTTATTTTAACAGGAGACCAATGGTTTGGACCCAAGTTTCATGTTGAGCTTTGTGGTCCTGACGCTGAAAGCAAAATTTGGGGCAGGGAACTTCACCCAGATTGAAAGCAAAGGGAAATGTTCTCCCAAACCCCAGTGAAATGAAGTCTCAGAGCCCTACGTGGTTGTAGTCATGCCCTCTGTGTTATGGTTATAGAAGATGCATTGTGTTGTTGATTCGGTAACACAATGTCTAGTTGCTCCTCACACATACATGGAGCTTCCAGCTCTGAGCCCCCACTGCGGGTTCAACACTTGAGTTCATTTACACGGACCAGAGCAGGATTCAGCCCATCGTTAGCTGAGTCAAAGAGCAGAACGACCTTCCCAAGAGTAGCCTCCCATTTGCTACTGGTGAGCCACTGTGTATTAGGAACCACATTCAGTTCTCAGTTCCGCTCAGCCTGTTTCATGGCTGGCAGCAAAGGGTGGAAGCTGAAGGGGGGGGGGGGGAGGAGGGGGTTACTGTTTAGCTATTTTACCACACTGTGATTTGAAGGGGCTGGCTAAGAAAGAGCCCCCTCCCCCTACACATGAGGGAGAGCCTGGTTTGCTCGAGGTGGTGTATGTTTTGTTGTTAGCCTGGGTTTTGAAGCCTTGATGTTCTTTAGTATTTCTGTCCCTCCCAGCCGGTGGTTCTTGTGCACGATTGTATGACACGATTGCTTACCATGGTGGGGGCAGGACTCAGCGACCTGGGGCTCACTTACGGTTTATGTCTTATGTCCTAAAAGCTCATGCTTCAGGGTTTCAGCCAGCTGCCTCAGGGGTCAGGAAGGGATTCCCCCCCCCATGCTTTTTGGGTTTTTTTTTTTTTTTGTTAATCTCCTTCCTCTGTAGCATCAGGGATGGCCACAGCTGGAGGTGGGACACTGGACAGGGAGGACCAGGGCCCTGAGGTGGCACCGAGCATTCTCTCTCCCAGGTGCTTGGCTGCCTGGTTCTTACTCACGTGCTCACTGATGGCCAGATGTGGGGTCCGGAAGGAAGATTGGCAGTGACCTCGGGCAGGGGCGTCTGCCTTCCTCCGCAGCTTGTGGATGCGGGTCCCTTGTCAGGGTTATCTGGTCTCTCTCACTTAACCATTTCCTTGCCTCGGACACTGGTGCATCTCAGTCCCTCCTGTTCTCTGCCTGTGGCACATCACAGTCTAGTCTCCTGTAGGCTGTCATACTTTGGCTGTGTTTCAGTTGTTGGGTTTAGTGTGCAGGTGCTGGTGGCCTGTGATATACAGGAAGTCAAACTAGATAATCTTGTGGTCTCTTCTGGCCTTAAACTCTAAGACCCTAGGTCATCAGTGGCTCAAACAATGGGCAGTAAGACTACTGGTGCTTCCCTCTCCGAGACTCTGATATAACATCTGCTTCGGGATCTGGGGGCGGCCGAGAGACGCTGGGGATCCAGAGGGCGGCCGAGAGGCGCTGGGGATCCAGAGGGCGGCCGAGAGGCGCTGGGGATCCAGAGCCTAGGGCCAGCAGTGAAGTTCTGGTTTGCCCTTCGCATCTGGCATGAGTGTTGGCACCTGTCAGCAACAGTGGTGGTGCCAGCGCATCAGCAGGCCCCTCTAATTCAGGTTTGGCCAACGTGGATCAGAAGTGCTGGCCATAGACTTTGAGTGCTACCGCTGACTTGCCATTCGCTGATTTGCAGCCCCGTTTTCTAGGATTTGTCAATGCTGAGGATGAGCCTGGCTCCCAGCAAGGGTCCTGAGGCACCCAGAGAAATGTGTGAGACATGCAGCAGCAGGCTGTGTGTGCTGATAGCACAGTGAGGTTGCGGAAATAGCTGGCGTTCTCTGTGACATACACCTGCAGTTTGCGTGGGCATAATCTTCCAGGAAGACCCTCAAATACACATTACTCCCGGGTCTTTGCTGTCAGGGCCCCTGGCAACACAACAGGGACAGGACAACCCAATCCTTTATTTTATGATCACAGTCATGGGGGCGCAGGGGACTCATTCTTTGGGAAGAATTTGGCTTCTTTCCTATGGTCTGTATTTTGCTCTTGTTCTGTTGTTACTAACGACAATGAGAGGCGGGGGAGGGAGGGAGACACCTTTACTACTTCATCTGTTCTACTTTCTCCCAAGCTGCACTAACAAGTCCTGGGTTTGAAGAATCACATTCACAAGGTGGCCAGATGCCAGGACGATGGGCACGGAATAGATAGAGACTTAGATTGGAAGCTCTTTAGGGCAGGGATTGTCTTTTTGTTCAATGTTTGTACAGCACCTAGCACAATGGGGTCCTGCTCCAGGACTAGGGTTCCTATGTGCTCCAATAATATAAATAAATAAATAATAGAGTGTTATAGTGGACATATGGATGATGGTTATTTATGGTAGATGGAAGGTTTATATTAGAGTATTATACTGGATAAATGGATGATGGTTATATATGGAAGATAGAAAGTTATATTTGATAAGCAATTTATATCTGATAGAGAGTAATATTACATATAACATATGGAGAGACTGCCAAACCAGTAGAGAGAGGGTTATAGTGGATGGATGGATATATTTCTATAGACACAGAGAGAGAATCATCTTCCCTTTAGCAATCAATTTCGCTGTCCCGGAGGAGTAGGACTTTGTGGGTGATAGGGCACAGGAGCCCATGACTCATAACGATCCCAAGTAACAAAGAAATAAGAGAAACAAGTGGAATTGTTTCTCAACAGGACGGGTCTCCGAGTTTCCAGGAGATGTGGGTGGGTCTTGGTTAGGGAGGTATGTTGCTAGAGAAAAGCATGAGATTAACCCTTCTTAGAAGGTAGCCACCTGTGTACCCCAGAAAAGCAGCAGTGCAAGCTTTTACACACACCCAGCCTCTCACCCCTTGACCCACCCACCCACGCAGCCTCTCACCCCTTGATCTAGCACCTCTACTAGTCTGAGGGGAGCTGGGTTTCCAAGCCCCATTCAGTGCTCTGTTTAGCCTGCCAGCTAGTTCCATCTGTGGTGGTCGGTGTTACGGGCACTGGACTCAGACTCATCTCACGTAGGTCAGCTAACAGCCATTAGGTGGCAATGGCTTTGGGTCACTGTCTATTTGGAATGGAGCCAAACCAGAGGTGAAAGGCTCTGTATCCCATCTCTGCCCCTCAGGCTGTCCTGGAATCTAAAACGCATACACAAGTTTGCATGGAATGCTATGAAACTGCATGGGGACTCCGGCCTGGGGTGCCTCTAATTTCAAGCTAGGTTCCATCATGTATGTGACCTCCTCTCCAGAGTACCAAACTCCATCCCCTGTCATCTATGTGGTCTCCTGACCAGGATGTCCCTTTGTTGGTTCCTGACTATATCCCAGCCACCTCCTTGGCATACTCCTCAGGGTCCCAGACCCCATCCCACCACCCTGCATGAGATCTCCTGCCCAGGATGGCCCAGTGATGGCTCCCGACTCCATATCCTCGCCATGTCTGTGGGGCTGTCCAAAACAAATTGATTTTATTTTTCCCTTTGTAAACAAAGGGGGAGAATCAACCGTCTCCTAATTTTAACCAGTACGTGAGGGACCAGGGCGCCATGACTGACCAGCTGAGCCGAAGGCAGATCAGGGAGTACCAGCTCTACAGCCGGACCAGTGGCAAGCATGTCCAGGTGAACGGCAAAAGGATCACCGCCACAGCAGAGGATGGCAACAAATTCGGTAAGAAGTTGGAGATGCCCCCATCCCACCAGAGCACATGGCCAGATCTCAGCCATCTGTGATGGAAAGAGACTGGCTGGTAAGGAATGCACTTTAATTCTAAGCGATTATCATGTGGCTGTATCAGCCACATCTGGAAATGGTTGTCAGCCCTGCAGAGATTCTACATCTGGAACCTGGTCAGAGAGGCCAGTGCCAACCCAGGGATGAGTCACACTGCTTGGGTTAGATTGTGAACTCCTTGGGGCAGGGACCACCTCTTTGTTCTGTCTCTGCGCGGCACCTAGACAACGGGGCTTTGACCCATATCTGGGGCTCCTAGGTGCTATCACAATGGGGTCTATACACCTGGGTTCTATTACCGGCTCAAGGAAGGGAGTGGGATTTAATGTTTAGAGCAGGTTGGGTTGGGCTGGGTATTAGGACTGTTCCCAGTTCGGGGAGGGAATGAGACCTAGTGTCTAGAACAGGGATGCCTAAGTCATGACTCCCAGGTTTTGTTCCCACCATTGCCAGTGAATCACTGCGCCACATCCCTGCTCCGTGCCTCAGTTTCTCTGTCTGTAAAACGGGGATAATGGTACTGCCTCCGACCCTGTGGAGCGCTTTGAGACACTTGACTGAGACAGATAACTAGCATCCCTGGTACGGGGTAAGAAGGGTCACAAGGGTTGCTTTCGTATATGTCCCCAAGGAAGAGACAGAGACCAGGAGACCTTCCAGTTTCATAGCCACAGCTTCACTTGCAATGCAACCAGCTGAACACTGGTATGTATTAGAAACCGAAAGACGACTTCCTGGCAATTGAGAATATCCAGGAACCTGTGGCCAGCATTTTAAAAGGTATTCTGGTCTAATATACAAAACAGGCTTGCTAAAGCCACTCCAGTCCATCCCTAGCATGTTTGGGACTGAATCTCTGGGTGAAATCTTGACCACATTGTATTCAAAAGTCCCTTTGACTTGAGGATTCCATCACTCATGTGAGAATCCAGCAAAATGTATGGATTGTTGAGATATTTCCACAAAGGGAAATGTAAACTTGTAAAGGCAAAGTCCTGACTATCATCGGAGACTGTGATGCTTCAAACGTACAATGACTTGTTATGGTAACAATCCAGCACTACTTTAGGGACAATAGTCCCAGATTCTCCTAGGGAGAAGTTACATGCAACTCTTGTTCAATCTATATTCTGATCAGGTTATTTGGGGGTTAAACCTAAATCTGATCTGAAAGCCATGGCTCTGAGATCTTGTTTTGTTTAGACTTCAGTTATGCACATGCAGGCAACTGGAAGATTAATACATTGTCTTCAACTACCAGGTTAAATCAAAGAGAAAAGCTTTAACTGCATTTAAAATCCACCTAGGTCCTGCTCCCTTCCACTTCAGTGGGAGCAGGAATCAGACCATATTGATAGTCTGTTAGAATACAAAATAGGATGGTTACAGTTTGTTCTGGACATGAAATGAAGATTTAAAGATTCAGTGTTACAAAAAGTACCGAGGAGGTCCATTTGTTTGGGGTTTTTTAAAATTATTTTAAGGATTGATAGAGATATTAATGGTTTTCAAAGGATGGTTTTTCAAAAGCCAACAGATAAAAAGAACATTCCAAAGCATAATGATTAAAACTTATCCCAGAGGGGGGAATTCTTCGGTTTATTGAAGAACTGTTCAAGATCAGTTAAGCACGACAATAAGGCTTGATCAAAAAGCTGGTGGCAGGACAGCTGTAGCCAAATTAAGGAGAGGTGCTAAAAACTTAATTGTTCCATTTGATTGAAACGGTCTCATAAACACCCTGCATGCAGCAGATAAGAGAATTTGCAAAGAAACCTTGGTGTGAGCTTCCGATGGATCGCTCCATGTGCCAATTTCTGCACTTGCTTAGGAATCAGTCCAACTCCCGTTAAAGCCAGTGGCCCATTAGCTCCCCTGGGAGCTGGATTGTGGTCTTTATACCTGGAGCCAACCCCACTTAAGTCAAGGGAGTTTCATCCATGTAACTGAGAGCAGGATTCAGTTCATAACTCCCCATCATCCAAGCAAAACTATGGCTTTCCTAATTTGCTTGATTTACCAGCTGTAACAGACAGTCTAGTGGTCGGAGGCGGGCATAACTGCGTTAGAATTAGATTCTTACTGCGTTAGAATTAGATTCTGTTACTCATCCAAGTGTGGATAGAGGCTTTTCCTTAGGGGTTGTAACCAGAGACTGGCTAATGGCGCAAACATTTAGATTGGGATTTTGACCCCTCGTAAGGGCAGGGGTGTTCGGAGGGGGGATTTGGGTTAGGGGCCCATCAGTAATTGGAACAAATAGTGTATTGGTCACAGGGACATAGGACAGGAAGGGACTTTGTGGGTCATCACATGCCATTCCATCGTATAATCCGATTCAAAAATTTTTCCAAGCTCCATCCCAGTTAGGTTCCTGGCCCTGACTACTCCTGTTGGGGGGCTGGTCCAGAACCTCACTCCTCTGATTAGAAACCTGCTAATTTCCAGTCTGAATTTATTTGTGGACATGGGTTGTTCTGCCCATGTGGATTTTACCTGGGAAGGGGGATGAAAGCCAAGGAGCCTGAATACAAAACCGGCGGGTCCCAAAACCTGAGAGATCTAGTTGTTTTATCACTGTAACTGGGCCATGTGCACTGTACTGCGTCTCTCTAAGTGTACAGTTCTCATCACTGTAACCCTGCCACAGATACCCAGAGAAAAAGGCACCTGCAAAGGCAAGCAGCACAACTGAGTTTTTATGGCTAGGGACAATAGTCTGAGGTTTTCTCAGGCTGAAATTCACCCCTCCGCAGAGGGCCTAACCCAGAAACTATGCACCACTCGAGTCCAACTTAAGCCCCTTTTCGAGGGCTTCAGTGCAGGGTGCCCACCCCTCAAGCATTTGTCAATAGTCACCCCCAAAGGGTTCAAAAATTAAAAAGCATTCCAAATTTTGGAGGGTGGTGTTTCTCGGGCCCTCTAAAAATCATGAGATTGGCTTAAAAATCATTGGTGGGGGGTGTTAATTACTATATTTGGGGTTCTTGTTATTTGCCACCTGGTTTCTGACCCTTTAGGATACACACAGGTCATGTTTTCAAGCTTTTCCTTATAGTCAGGAGGGCTAGAATTTTTTTTTTTAAATGAAAGCTGAGAGTCTCATCTTGCTAGAGTTTGTCCTTGTACCGCACCTGGCACAATGGGGTCCTGCTCCATGACTGGGGCTCCTAAGCACAACAGTGATACTGCTACTAAGTGGTACATAGGCATTATTCTGGTCCTCTGCACAGGGCTGAATTTCAACCTAGAACAGCATTATATTTTGCAGAAGCTGAAGCCCTCCTGCAGTAAGTTACACTTGCTCACAGGCTATTTTGCTACTGGAATCTGCTATTCCCCATTGCTCTGGCATTAGGCTTTAGGAATTGTCACGTGTTAAAGAATCCCAAAGATGCCCCTGAATTTTCTTAATAAAAATACTTAATTTCTATTAAAAAAAGAAAGGCTATTCTAAACAGCTTAGACATTAAAATAGCTCAACTCACCAGCTTCCAGGTACTCCTGCCTTGCACTTTCTTGATCTTTCTCCAGATTAATTAAACAAACACAGATGCAGGCTATAGTTAATTAAACACAGGTGCAGGCTAGATCCTTGGTTGCAACGATGTAGGTATTTCTGTCTGTTCACAGAGGGTTGGAGTCAATAGGAACACATCAGACCCCAGGTGTTCTAATTAAAGAATGTGGAATGGACGCTCAGACAATTAACCCTTGACTGAGTGGTCAAAAGTCTAACACAGCAAAACACACACAGTATGCAATGGTAATAATACTGTGCCTAGTCCCATCCTTTGTGCAGCGTTAACCTTTTCTTTCCTGTGTGTTTTGATGACACTGAATACTGGCAGTGGCCATTTTTCATCACCTGCCCACGTGAAGTGTTTGTTCATTGTTACCCGGGACAGAGGCAGAATTACTTAATTGTAATATAATTACTATTACTTCTGGCCTTGCCCCTAACAGCTTACACTATAACACACAATGGGTGGGAGGGGAAACAGAGAAAGAAGTTACTCGGCTGCAGACACGCACTTGGGCCAGGAGTTGACCCTATGTCCCCAACTCCTAAGCCAATATCTTAGCTACAAGAAAAGGAGGACTTGTGGCACCTTAGAGACTAACCAATTTATTTGAGCATAAGCTTTCGTGAGCTACAGCATCCGATGAAGTGAGCTGTAGCTCAGGAAAGCTTATGCTTAAATAAATTGGTTAGTCTCTGAGGTGCCACAAGTCCTCCTGTTCTCTCTGTGGATACAGACTAACACGGCTGCTTCTCTGAAACCTATCTTAGCTACTAGACTGTGCTGCTGTTTGTAAATAGATGCCTCCTTTATTTCCTGATTTGATCAAAGCAGCAGCCCTGGCTTTCACCCTGTCCTCATAGACCCTTCAGGTAAGTGGGCAAGTTATCTGTGCTAGGTATGTGCTTCCCTTTGCTTCCCGGATGAAAGGGGCAGTGGATTGCTAGAGATGTAAGAACAGAACTGCAAACCAGAGGCTTGGACACTCCAGCCATCCCCTCTGGCAGCTTTCCTGCTGGGTTACTGAAACTCTGATTTCTGTATCATGGTCCTGTTAGCTGCAGAGTGGAAAGCACCATGTACTGGGACAATTCAATGAGATGTGTCCCCACAGCCCCCCTCTGAGGCTGGGCACTGCTGTTATCCCCCTGGTACAATGGGGACCTGAGGCACACAGAGAGTGAGGGTGTGCCTACACTTCGACACTAATCTCCAGCTCGAGGAGACCTATGCACACTAGCTCTGATGGAGCAAACGTGCTAAAAACAGAGCGTAACCGCAGAAGCATGAGCAGCTAGCCACCCCAGCCCACATGCCTGTTGTTTGGGAGGAGTGCATACTCAGGGCAGTTAGCAGCTACACTTTATTGTTAGCACGCACAATTGGGTTCCTCTTCTTGAGCTGGGAATCCTACATCCAAGTGTAGATGTGCCCTGTGTATCTTGCCCAAGGTCACCTGGGGAGTTTGTGATATAGCAGGGAAGTACTAGCCAGGTGCCCTAACCACTGGGTTGTCTGTCCCCTAGAGCCGAGATAATGTAACCGCTGGTAGCGCGGTCTGTGTGTGCTGTTTGGGCATTTGTTTTTAATGCACTCCCTATGCTCTTCTGGATCTCTGCATGGGCCTGAGTGCGCACACTGACCCCCGGGCACGCAGACTGGCCGGCACTCACTCTAGCATCGGTGGAAGGAGTTTGGTTTGGTTTTCTCCCTCTCTCTCTTTCTCTCATCCTTGCAGCAAAGCTGATTGTGGAGACGGACACCTTTGGGAGCCGTGTGCGCATCAAGGGAGCTGAGAGCGAGAAATACATCTGCATGAGCAAGAGGGGGAAGCTCATTGGAAAAGTGAGTCACAGCCAGGGAAGGTGGGACAAGAAGCAATGGGCTTAATCTGCAGCAGGGGAGATTTAGGTTAGATATTAGGAAAAACTTTCTAACCTAAGGGTAGTTAAGCTCTGGAACTACCAAGGGAGGTTGTGGAATCCCTGTCATTGGAGGCTTTTAACAGCAGGTCAGAGGGATGGTCTAGGTTTGCTTGGTCCTGCCTCAGAGAGGGGGCCGGACTGGATGACCTCTCAAGGTCCCTGCCAGCCCTATGATTCTATGAATCTGGCGAGTCTTGATCCAGTTCCCACCCCCCGATTAGCATTATACAGCCCCCTTGCTGGGAGCCCCAGAACAGCAGCCAAGGACTGAATGGGACAGAGAGACTGGACTCCCTTCCTACCCCTGAGTGGTGGGGTTCCCTGCCTGGCAAGAGCCTGGGAAGCCTGCCCGGCTTCCATGAGGTCTGGCAACCCGGCACCCTCCATTGGCACTAGATCCTCCCAGGCCTTGATTCTGCTCCCACCGAAGTCCAATGGAAAACACCAGTGGCCCAGGATCAGACCCATCCTAACAACACTTAACCCCTTCCCTGCTGGATTAACCCACTCTCTCCCCCCTTCCTTCCCTCCAGCCCAATGGCAAGAGCAAAGACTGCATCTTCACTGAGATCGTTCTGGAGAACAACTACACAGCCTTCCAGAATGCCCGCCATGAGGGCTGGTACATGGCCTTCACGCGCAAGGGCCGCCCTCGGAAAGCCACCAAGAGCCGCCAGAACCAGCGGGAGGCTCACTTCATCAAGCGCCTCTACCGCGGCCAGCTGCCTTTCCCCAACAACGCCGAGCGGCAGAAGCAGTTTGAGTTTGTGGGGTCCTCCTCCCCGACGCGCCGGACAAAGCGCACCCGCACCCCGCGGCCCCGCACGTAGGGCCCTGCGCTTTGTCTAGTGCTGCTGACCCCTGCTGTGCAGAGGGCCGGGCTGTCTGCCCTCCCCGCCCACAGACCCAGGCTGCTGCCCCATGCTGTATGTAGGGCCGTGCCGTCTGCCTCCCCGCACACAGATCCACTCTGCTGCCCCATTCCGTACCTAGGACTGTGTGTCACTTGCACACCCTGTGCCCACCACTGTCCCATGCTGCACGTTGCCGTGTGTCCTGCCCTCCAAACACACCCATTGCCCCAGGCTGTACATAGGACTGTGCCCCCGCAGCACCCTGCCACTCCCCATATTTTATTTTACAAAGATGCTCTATTTTTATACTTCGATTCTCTTAGGCACAAAGAAATATTAACTCGAGGAGCAAGCGTCAGGTGTGGGGGGGTTATTTTTTGTATATAGATTAACCCCAGGCAGGATTCCCCTTTGTTCTAGAGCACCCCTGTGCCCACCTCCCCTGTAATGACCCCCAAGATTCAACACCCATTGCTTTGCCTGCTCTTCTGTGCAGCGATCCCTGCTGGGAGGGCAGCAGACAGCAACTGGTTTTGGAGACTTCTTCTGACCCTGTTCTCAGCATCAAAGGTGCTAACTCCACCGTGGCGGCCAAGTTCCTGTGGGACCAATCCTGGCAGCTGGTTGGGTTTTTTTATTCTACTACACGGGCTAAGCTCAAAACTTCTGACTGGTGCGATCTTTTAGACTGTAGGACAGTCTCCCCATGTGGACAAGTGGAATAAGACTGCCGAATGGACTGTAGGGAAGAATCCTGCCTTGGGATAGGGATGAACTAACAGGACTTTTTTCTCCAGTGTGCATGGATGGATCTAGCGAACAGACAGCC
Source organism: Natator depressus (assembly GCF_965152275.1). Lineage (NCBI taxonomy): Eukaryota > Metazoa > Chordata > Testudines > Cheloniidae > Natator > Natator depressus. The sequence goes on from NC_134259.1 coordinate 5,339,630, forward strand.
GGTATGCAGGAGACTGTCTGCAAGGGCCAACAAATCCAAGTGACTTGGAAGCCTGTAGAGCAGCAGAAGGGTTGAAATCATCCTGCCTTCCCAGAGGGGAGGTAGATGTCTGTCTGTCTATGGTACTTAGCTGGCCCCATTACTGTAGCCCCTCACAATCTGTAATATATTTATCCTTGCAACACTCCTGGAAGGCAGGGCAGTGCTATTATCTCCTTTGTACAGAGAGGGAACTGAGACACAGAGAGACTAAGACCTGGTCTATACTTAAAATATAGATTGACCCATCTACATCACTCAGGGGGATGAAAACATTTGCACCCCCTGAGCTCTGTAGTTAAGCCGATCTAGCCCCCAGCATAGACGTGGCTAAGTCGGTGAAAGAATTCTTCCCTCAATCTAGTTGCTGCCATTTCGGGAGGTGGATTATCTAGATGGAGGGGGAAAATGCACCCTGTGACTGCTGTATAGGCATGCTCACAATGACTTGCCTAAGGGCACCCAGAAAAGTCCGAGAAAGATCAGGGAATTGCACCTAGGTCTTTAGAGTACTGACTTAGCACACTAACCACTGGGCCATCTTTCCCCTCCTGGGTGGTTATTTCCCAGAGGGAAGAAGGTTCTGGGACTGAGGGGTGGGCGTTCCAGCATGGAAAAGTTGAGCACCACAGTTGCAGAGGCTAGGTCCCAGCACTTGTTTTCAGCTTGTCACAAGCCTCTTTATTTTATTTATTTTATTGTAGGGTTTTGGCTTCCCTTCTTCCCTCAGTCAGGGGCTTTCCTTTTGCTTCAAGAGACCAAATTCCCAACCACACTCTCACTTTGGAGGAGAAATAAAATGAGGAATCCCCGTTTGACTGGCCAGAGAGTGACCTGGCCTAGTGTGTATGATTCCCTATCAGGTAAAGAGAAACCACTTTTAGGTTTTTATAATAGATTCCCATATTTCCTTAAAGAGTTGACTGCTGTCGGTTTAGGCCTAAACATTTAGACTTTGGGATTTAAAAAAAAAAACCTGAAATGAATAAAAATTAATGTCTGGTGTGTTTTTTTTTATTTCAAGCACAGCATGTTCTGGGGGCTCGTCTGTATGTTTCTTTTGAGATGTAAGTGTTGCTCTGCTGTACGGGAGACCCAAATGCAGCAGCATCAGAAGGCCGGTCGAGCTGCACTTCCCAAGTTGAGCAAAGTACAAAGAGTTAAATAAACTGCACTCGTGGCAAAAAGCAAATGATTTTCTCTCCCCAGTGATTTCAGGCAGAGTAATCTTTGGCTCTATTTCTAAAGGGCTGTCTACACAACGCAAGCTACGCACAGGCTAGCGTATTCAAGCTAGCTTTAATCTAGCTAGTATTGGTAACGCTATGAAGTCAGCAGAGCAGGCTGGCAAGTTGCGTATGTACCCAACATCTGCGCCAGGCTCGCCTCGTACTATCCGAGCTGAAGCCCGCACTGTGCTGTCTTCGCTGCTACTGGTACCCACGCTAGCTGGATTCAAGCTGGCTCAATAGGCTGGCCCCTGCATCGCTTTTGCTGTGTAGACAGACCCTAACACAGGCACAGATGTTTGAATTTGTTTAATGCCTTAGAATTGTGGTATTCCAGTGCCACCCCCAGAGTCCGTTGTCCTAGAGGCTGCACAGGGGGATAGTAGGAGACAATCCTTGTGCCAAAGAGCTGAGGGTACAATTTTCAAAAGTGCCTGAGTGACTTGGGAGCCTCCGTCCCATTTTCAAAAGTAACGTAGGCCTTTAGGAGCCTGTGTTGTTTGAAAGTTAATGGGACTGAACAGAAGAACGGCTGAACTGGGTCAAACCAAAGGTCCATCTCACCCAGTATCCTGTCTTCTGACAGTAGCCAATGGCAAGTGCCTGAGAGGGAATGAACAGAACAGGTAATTATCGAGTGATCTGTCCCCTGTTGTCCACGCTCAGCTTCTGGCAGTCAGAGGCTAGAGACACCCCAAGCATGGGGTTGCATCCCTGACCATCTTGGCTAATAGCCATTGACACTGTTAAGTCACTTAGGTGCTTTTGAAAATTTTACCAGCCCAAATAGCCAAATCATATGGGGCGGGGGGATAAGAGGGGGGAAACTGAGGTACAGAAAAGTGAAGAGTCTTGCCTAAGGTCGCCCTGCAGGTCGGCGGCAGAGCTGGCAATAGAAGCCAAGATCTCTCTATTCCCACATCTGGTGCTATAGCCACTAGTCCACACTGCCTCTTGAAAAGCTAGAACCTGGTTAACTCTATTCGTTAATCAACGAATCCTATCAGTTTTCCAACAGCCCTTCCCCCTGTCACTCTCACCCCATTTCTCAGCATGGTTCTGAGCAGAGTGCCATGGTGAGGTCTTCTATTACCAGAGAGGAACAGTGGTTTTGTGATTCGAACTGGCGAGAGGCCTGACTTCTATTCCTGGCTCTGTCCGTGTCTTGCTCCGTGACCTTGGGTGAGCATTTACAGGAGAGGTCATTGATTTGAAGTGCCAAGGGGTGGGGGAAATCTTCCATAGTATTGAATCCTTACATCAAGACCAGGGCTCTGGTTCTGCTGTCTCTTACACTGGAGCAACTCCACTGACTTCAGGGGGTTGCTTCTGTCTTACACTCGTCTAAGTGAGCACAGAGTCAGGCTGTAAAAGGCTCTTTCTGAGATGCACTAGCTTCTCTGCACTGACTGAGTTTGACTGAGTGGAATTTTCTGGCTCATCTTGATGCAGGGACCAGACTGGATGATCACAGCAGTCCCTTAAAGGGCCTTAAAATCCATAATCTTGAGGCACCTTTGCCTGGTTTCCAGAGGTGCTGAGTACCTGCAGCTCCCATTGAAGTGAATAAAGCCCCCCAATTTAGCTGTCATCAGAAGCTAGTCCCAGCCTTGCAGAAAAGCATTACGCTCTAGCAAGCCGCGCTTTTCAGAAAGAACCATGGAGATTTTTCTACTGCCGCATCCTTGGTTATTTTTATCAGGTTTCCCCTGATGGACCTAGCGTGAGTGACGGGCTGATCACTGAAGTCCCTGGAAAGGCTTCCAAATGGTTTCAACGTGCTCTGGATCAGGCCCCAATTCAGCAAAGCACTTGTAGCTCATGCCTCAAGTTAAGCATGTGCTAAAGTCCCATTGAAGTCGAAGAGACTTCAGCCTCTGCTGCAAATAAAACTTGTGCTTTGCTGTGCACGGACAGTAAAGCCCCAGCTCTCAGACTCATGTGATCACACCATGTTGGGGGTTTTAAGTAAATATCTAACTTTTGTAGCTGTGGATAAAAGCACAAAAAGGCCCCCAAAACCCGAGCAAATTAAAAAACAAACAATTATTTTAAAAAATTAATCTCATGATTTTTAAGCCAATCCTGTGATTTTTGTTTGTTTGTTTTTGTTTTGAGGAGGAGAGAGCTGGCTCATCATGTTTGAACCAGACCTTTAGCAAGGTTCTATGCGATGGTGTCTCTTTAAGGCAAGGAAATGGGAAAAGCCCCTTCCTGGCACTAACTGTAGCTGGGTCAGGCTGAATACCTGGCTACTCTTTAGACACAGAGGGATTTCTGTGAGATCAAAGGGCCGCAGGGGCTGATTGAAAGTGGGGGCCTTGGGGAAGGAGCAGAGAGGAGGGGAGCTGGGGCCAGAAGAGGACCAGCCAGCCCGCCCAAAGGTGATAATACCTCTTCTTGTTCCTTGGCTGGAAACTGGCTCTAGCTCCTGGGAATGAGGTGAGAGGGGCCGTGTCTGTGGAGACAGCACCTGAAAGGGAAACATTAGACTCCAATCAATCAGCAGCAAATTAGGAGCAAAGCAAGGTGGCTTCCGTGCACACACAAAAGGGAGCTTTGCTCTGCCTCCTGTCCATCCGTTCCTCCCTACCCCCCATCGAAGCATGAAGGGCCCAGTGTGCACCATCAGGGTGACGCCGCCAGGCCTTAATCCCAAGGGGTGGATGCCATTAGAGGGGATTTGCATGCCATGTGTGTCTATGCATGGTCAGGGGCACAGGATACCGGCAATTTGAAATGAGTCTCACAAGGAGGGGGCATCATTCAATCAGACAGCGGGTTAATTTGTTCTTGGGAAAGAGGCTTCAACACCATGCTCTGGGGGCTGATGCAGTGCTCCTGTCTCCAGCTTCCCCTGCAGAGATACCGTCCTCTTTCCCCCACCTTGCTGCCCAGGATTGCCAGGTGCCCGCTGCTCTCTTCCCTGCTGTGACTCAGGGAGGGCGGAATGCAAACCCCGCTGGGGTTGTTGGAAGCAAACGTATTTTCAGAAGCCAAATTGCAGCGTCCCCTCTGAGATTCTAACAGCAAAGGAGAGAGAATGTATTCAAAGGGGTGGATTGGGCACTTTGCAGACTGTCTTTTTGTTCTGTGTCTGTACAGCGCCGACCACAATGGGGCCCTGATCCTTGACTGGAGTTCCTAGGGACTACAGCAATAATAATGATTATAATGAACATGCTTTATTTTAAATGCCAATTTCCTGTTAAATTAACCAAAGAAAGCAGCACAAGCAGAGACCACTTCTAGCACACTTGGAAGTCTTCTGCTTTCAGATGGGAGCTGGGTGGTCTGAGCACAACTCTAGATTACCAAGACCAGGTCTGCTGTTGGGAAGTACTGGTGAAATGGCAGTTCCCACCAACTGGCCTTGGATATGCCAGGGAAGGGAGGCCACATGTCACCACCACGGCAGCCCTTGCAATGGTGGCGGCTGTAGTGCAGAGGCTTCTGTTGGTTTTACCACTTGGCGATCTTGCCCTTTTGTGAGTAACAAAATTACCTTTTGGGGTTCTGGCTTCTTCTGGTTTCTGACTTCATAAAGTCATAGAGTTTAGGGCCAGAAGGGATTATTAGATCAAGTCTGACCTCCTGTATATCACAGGCCAATAAATTTCACGCTGTTACCCTTGTATTCAGCCTATGTCCCCAGCACTCCCCGCCAAGGGCATTATATCCTGGCATTTCATGGTGGCTTTCCTATTGTTCTGTTAATACTGCCAGCTCTGGAGCTTATCTTAAAGCCCCGGTTCCAGGAGTCATGTGATTACATGAGAACCTCAGCTTTCATTTTCAAAAATAGCATGTCTCTAGCACTCCCGGTTGGGGAGAAAAGATGAAAAAAGGAGATCCCTGCCAGCTCTGATGCCAGAAGGCCAGTAAACAGATCCTATCAAATACTGATATTTTAAATCTCATGATTTCTAAACCAATCTAATGAATTTGTGGGCCCTGACTCATGGTTTCTGAATGCTTGGAGTTGGCAATACTGCATACAGCAGAGCAGAGTCCACCTGACAGGCTGAGTTGGTGCGCTGACATGGCCATGAAGAAAGGTATAGGGCTTCGGGCCAGGATCTGTTCTTAGGGACACCAACATGAATCCAGAGCAGCTCCTCTGACTTAATGCGGTTACTCCAGCATAACTGAGCTCAGAGATATCTGATTCTCCTAACAGAACATGCTTGCCACTGCCAGCCAGGGCCAATCGTTCTCCATGTCTACTAAAAGTAGGACAAGAAGTTATCAGCTTAATCTGCAGCCAGGGAGATTTAGGTTAGATATTAGGAATAGGAACAACTTTCTAACCATAAGGAGAGTTAAGCTCAGGAACAGGCTGCCCAGGGAGGTGGTGGAATCCCCGTCACTGGAGGTTTCAAGAACAGGTTGGACAAACACCTGTCAGGAATGGTCTAGGTTTACTTGGTCCTTCCTCAGCATGAGTAGATGGACTGGGTGACCTCTTGGAGTCCCTTCCTGCCTTAAATTTCTATGATTTCAGGACTGCTTTCAATGCTGCTAAGCCCCCAGGATTCCCTTTGAAGTCAATGACAGCCATCCAACTCTTAAGGGGCCTGGTCCCTGAGGTGGCTTGCAGTGAGTTCCATGGACACCCCAAATCCACTGCTGCAGCCACATCGCCTCTTCCACCACCACCCGACCCGCGCCGTCTGACCGCTCCCTGTAATTGCTTTTCCTTCTCACAATGACGGGGCGGACGGGGATGAAGAATCTTAATCCTTTAACTGGGTCTAAAAAGAGCCGTTTACAAAGCTACACAAATATAATGCGGCAGGGATGCCGCTGAGGTAGGGTGAGGGGGAGGGAGAGCGGGTGGAAAAAGGGAAAATTATAACAGTTTGAGTTAAATGAAGCTTTAAAGCAGGAGGGAAATGCAACACCCAGTAATTACTGGCTAACAATAAGGCCAGGAGCCCGCTCCCAGGTGTGACAGTCAGAGAATTAGCACAGGGGCTGTTTTAGGGGCTGTTTTTTTTTTCTCCCTTCGGCCTCATAGAGTTTGGTTCTTGTTTCCACAGGAATTCGAGACATTCTTTAAACTCAGAAGGCTTTAAAAGGGCTGGTTTTGCCTCCCCATTCCCTCCCACCCCCACACACACCCCTATTTAGCCAGAGCTTCAAAGGTGGGGGAGTTCCCTTTGTGTAATCTCTGCTTTAATTTTTTTTCCTTCTTTCCATCCCCTTCCCCCCTTTTATTTTATTCCCCCCCTCCCTTCTCATTCTTCTTGACCTCCCCGTATAGAATGGAGTCTGAAGGGTGAGTCCTTTTTAATTATGGCTGGGGAAGAAAAAACTCACACTGTTTCTTTCTTGTTTTTTGAGGTGAGACTTGGAGAGGGGAGGGGCGGGGGCTGGAGGGGAGGGGACTGGAATGTCTTTCTGTGCAAAAAGTGCAGTCAAGGATATCCCACCCCGGCAGCATCCTGCAAAGCATGATGGCCCCCAAGTTAAAAGCAAAATGTCTTTCCCAAGGCTTTTCTCATCGGGCCGCTTAGTTCCTCGCCGACTCTGGCTGGTAGCTTGAAAGGTCTTGTGTGTGTGTGTCTGTGTCTGTGTGTGTGTGTGTATGTGTGCAGGGAGGGGTGTGTGGAGTGGGAGGTGCATTGGGACCCAGCTGGGGATGGAAGGGTCTCAATGCTGGTGAGATTAACTCGCTGGAAGGGGAAGTAATAATGGCACCTCTCATGCAATTAATAAAGTTAGTGGGGCAGGGAGTCTGGGAATGCGAGTCGGGGAGGCCGGCATGGTCGGAATGAAAGAGCAGATGCCAGCGAGGCAAATTAGAGATGAGCCCGAACCCCGGGAGCGTCTCCCCTGAGGCCACCCACCCCGAGCGTTGGGGGCAGAGAGGGGGATGGAACAAATGGACCCCAGATCTGAACCTGCCCCACTTCAGGGTTCGCAAAAACCAGGGCTGACTGATGAGTTTGCAAAGCATAACCTGCCTCTTGTTTTGCCCCACTTGCTCCAAGCAATCGCAGGATCAGAGGACAGGCAATTCCAGCAAGGAGAAATCTAGCTCTAGGCACTGGTCCCAGGAACCCTGGAGAGTCCCAGTTTCAGGGCACTTTGGTCTGGTCGGCAACTGAATTTGGTGGGGCAGAGAGGAGGTGTTCAATTAGATGGGGGCAGTTTGCTTTAGTCAGTCCCAGGGAAACTGGATTCCCAGGGCCCAATTCCCCACGGCACTGCGCCTTGTGCAGTCATTTCCACCAGTGAAAAGTGCGTGAGGAGGGAGCGGAAAGTACCACCCGAGCAGCATGTTTTGTGTTTGGTTTGCATGGGTGTAAAGGGCTGTACGTGGTACAGTCCCTTCTGCTTCTGTCGCGATCTACCATAGACTCAGCGTCCGAGGCATCAGCAGCACCGGAGGTGGGGAGCTAATGCTAAAGGTGGAGCAGGAACAGCAATAGGTTTGGACACAACAGACACTGGCTTCCAGAAGGATCCAAGCGGCAACCCCACTCTGCTCCCAATGAAACGCCAGCTGGGACTGGTTCCAGACAGGGCTGTGCGCCCTGCCCCTGAGAGTGCAATGATGATGTTCTGCAAGTGATTTGATTTGAGAGAAGGACAAGGGGAGGGGAGAGGAAGAGGCTCAGGCTGGGTCCTCCTGATTCTCTGGGAACTGGGTTTATCCTGTCCAGCCCTTTGCCTCTGACCATGAATGTGGGGGATAGGAAAAGCCAGCTCCAAGCACCGCTAAACTTCTGGAGCTTGGAATGTGGGTCTTCATGGTGGTACCTTGGCCCATGGCCAATTGTCACTGCGATTATTTGGTGCAATTAACACTGCTTCACCTGGACTGTGGTATGCTGGGATCCCGTTATCACTCTGGGCTCCTGAGTCCTTCTCTGCCTGGCGTACCCAAGAGCCTGTCTGCACTAGGGACCCTTGCATTGGGGTAACTATACCAGTGCTCTATTCCTCTGCTGCTTTCTCCCAGCTTTGCCCTCTCTCAGTGTCTTCCCTGCGCATTAATAACTACGTTAATGTTTAGGCTGGCTCAGCAGCACCTGGCTCTATCCAAACCAAACAGGTTTGTGACTGAGAAGAGGGAGGTAGGAGCTTGCTTCCGCCCTGGCCCAGGAAAGATTCCCACTGCATGAGTTTGCTGGCAGATCCCAGTGGGCAGGGCAGCCAGGGTAAGCCGAGCCGTTTGCCAGGGTTCCCTGGGCAGGGAGAAGATCCTAGAGAAAAGAAGGTGGGTGCTGGTCCATGACGGAGTCCCAGGGGCACCACGCTGCCTAACCGAGGCCCCACATACCCAGGAGATCTGGTGGAGCATGTAAGTGCTGCTGTAATGCTCTTTAATGCATATTGGTAACTTGATGCCAGGAGCTGAAAGGCACCTTATTCCTGTGCAGAACGAGCACCCTGTGAGTGCGACATGTTACTAAATCCAAACGTGGCATTTCACGCTCGCTTTGCACAGGTGTAAACAGCTGCACCAGGTGCAGGGCAATGGGGAATCAGGCCTGAGAGTCCAGTGATGCTGGCAGGACTCCTGGGTTCCATTCCCAACTCTGCCACTGGCCCCCCCACTCACGGGGAGCCCTAGGACTGCACCCAATTTGGAGAGACCTTTAAAATGATCAAAGATGAATGCAAAGAACCACAGATCAGATGTGTTCTGGGAGCTGGACAGAAACTATCATACAGACAAGAAACCCCAGGCTTCTCTGGGGCCCTCTGTGGGGTTCTGATGTGTCCATTCATCCCTGTGAATTGCCCCTGTACACTGCATGGCAATTGCCTGCCACATATTCACACCCCCATAGGCACCTGGAGTACCTCACCCTACAGCAGCCCACCCATCTCAGGCATCAGGGGGCTCCAGCGTTTTGCAATCTCCGTGGCTTGGAGTGGAAAAGGCAATTAATTCCGTCATGTGTTTGGCTGGTTGTCAGGGGAAGGTGTCTGGGATTTTTTCCTTCGTGCTCAGATCAGGAACTTCCCAGAGCATCTGTGTCAGTCTGTCCAGCTCAGAGCCTTTGGCAGGGACAGGGAATTCCAGGTGTGGTGTTTGTACAGTGGACGCAGAGGGGTCCTAGGGTTTCCAGTCACTGTTGCTTTTTGTTTCCCAGGCACTAACCTAATGGTACAATGACCAGGCAGCAAACACATGGCAGGAAACCCAAACAGATGTTTGCATTGACAATTAAAACAAAATTCAGGGCAGGGGGCAGTGAAACCAGCACAGGGCTGGGAGAGGGAGCCGCTCGTGGGCACAGGGAGTGAGACCAGCACAGGGGCTAGGCAAGGGGAGTCAGGTGGGGACCCGGGGATGAAACCAGCACAGGCCATGTGCTCGTGGTACTGGGGACCGTGCCTTTAAAGGCTGAGCTTCCCACAGAGAAAGTCTGGGTGGGGGCACTGGGAACCCTGGACACGGATGATAGCAGAGCTCCAGCAAGCCCTCAGCGATCACTGAACGCCACCACACGGAGGGTCACGTGGGGCTGGCAAGGCATGCTAAGTTTGTCAGGGACAGTCTCGAAAGCTTGTTCCACACTTACCCAGCATTCGTTCTGCTGTGTCCCCTCCGGCCCCTCACACAGGCTCTTGCTGCGACTGGGGGAAGGAGGAAAAGAGAGGGAAATGAAATACTGACCAGGCAGTACCACTGCTACTGAAGCCACGGTGTGTACTCGTGTGTGTGCCTAGGGATCGCTCCTGTGTAGATGGTGTGAGAGAGACACACCCCAGGCCTGTGCCACAGTGAATAATTGGGAGAAAAACTCCTGCAATTCATCCTCTGTGTGTGTCATATCTGCACAGCAGGGTGGGTGTAGGCAGTGTGACAAATAGACAGACACCCACAATGGAGAAATTGTGTGAGTGGATGGGTGAGAGAGAGAGAGAGAGAGAATGGGTGTACCTGGACCTCCCTGTGTCTTTCTGTCTCTGGGTGTACACAGGACTCTTCTGTACAAATTAGGCCCTGTATCACAATCCTCCCCATGGCAACACCGCGTGGCCCGGTGCAGAGTTGGGTTCATCCTGATGACAGGGTGTGGTGGGGAAGGTGCTGCTGGGGAGGCTTCTTTTAGGCCAATCCAGGGAGTCCCTAGCCTAGATTTAAAGCTCTGACCGGTGCAAGGGCTGTGGGGCAGGGAGCATGGAGAGGGAAAGGTCTCATTTCCCAGCCACTCCGAGGGACAGGGAATAACTTGCCCCCTTCCAAAGAGCCCCGGGGCCCTCACTGAATTCTCTCCCTGGCCCTTCCATGGCCACTCACATGCCAAGCAACCGGGGAGCCTGAGGGAGGAATAAGGAGCTGCTGCAGATTATCCCTCCTCGCCAGCTCTGCTGCTGCTGCTCACTCAAGCCCGGGTTGCTGAGAGGGGCGGTCGCCGTAGCAACGTGCAGCGGCGGGGAGGAGATGCTCAGAGCAGGGATGGCTCCCCATGGAAGGGCGAACCTGCCTGCAGCTAGGGACAGGCTCCCTTGAAGGTAGGTCCAATTTGCTGTGTCCCTCTCCTCTGCCTCTCCTGTTGCCATCCCCCCCTCCCCACCCAACACCTACGGCCACTGTGGTTGTCAAGTGAAGAAGGCTGCGTTTCTGGCTGGCTGCTCCTGCTTGCGCGGGGGAGGCCAGAGTTGGGTGGCAGAGGTCCCAAGCATAGGGGTACAGAGGGCTCCACCGTGCTGGGCTGGGGGGGTCCCGCATCGCCGGGGCGGTAGGGAACACATGCAGTATCGGTTAATCCAGTTACAAAGCAGGCACGGTCACAGGGGAGGGTGAAAATAACGAGGAGTCTTGTGGCACCTTAAAGTAAATAAATAACTAAATTGTCTAAATAACAAATGTATTAGAGCATAAGCTTTCGTGGGCTCTGACCCACTTCTTTCACTGGAGTGAAAATTACAGGGTGTGTCATTGATGGACTAAGTGTGGTGCTGGGACTGTGTGTGCATGGGTCTGAGTGACAATGTCTGTCAGGGCAGGCGACAGTGTGTCTGCATGTCCCTCTCCTGTACATATCTATTTAATAACACCTCCCAGCCCCAGACCTGGGCTGAGAATCCACTGCTAAGAATCCATCTCTCCCCAGAAGGGCTTGGGTGACTTCCATCCCTGTTTCAATGACTGCAGAGCACCCACACCCGTTCCTCGGGGGCCCCACGAAGCTCTGACAGCCCAGCCCAGGTGACGGGTTTGGAGATGAGGCTGTCTGAACAGATACATCACCCGGAAGATTTCTGCTGGTAGACGAGGCTGCGTTGCTTTCGTTGCTTAGTCCTCTGAGGCCCTGTGGCTCCTCCTTGGCAACCCCCAGGGCTCTCTGAGGGAACAAGAGTCTGAGCATTCAGCACCCTGCCCCCACAGAGGGGACTGCATGTGAGGTCGCACTGCCCATCACCAGGAGCGGTAAGGAACCCTAGAACTACACCCCTGGGGAGGGCAGCTCTGAAACTGGGCCGTGCATGTCTCGATCCTGGCCCAATGGATTAAGAGCCCCTGCAGGGAGTCTGGTTTGTTAATCGATGGAACAGGAGGGGCTGGGTTGAAGTTTCCCGCCTCTGATTTCTGGGCTGATTTCATTAGCTCCTCTTATTGACCATCATATTCTGAGGCGTTAGACATTAGTGGACTTTGCAGCATTCTTAATGCATGAGAAACAGGGTTCGCATGAGTACATTGGCCACGCGACGGACGACTATTGATCATTTATGGGGCGCCTGGCTTCTATTCCTGGCTGTGGCTGGGGGTGGGGTGTGTGGTTAGAGCAGCAGGGTGTGAGTCAGGACAGCAGTGTTATCCCTGTTTCTGGGCGAGCATGGGGTCTAGTGGCTGGGTACTATGCCCATACGGTAGAACTGGGCAAAGCAGTGTCTCAACATGGCTGCTGATAATTTCTCCCCTTTGCAGAGGGCTCTTGGTAAAAGGTGCCAGAGAAATGCCAAGTGGTGTTCTTGTCATTATTGGCCTCCTCTTGCTATACCTGCTTCCCTGCATGTCCCGAGTGTATGTGGACAGCTGGGATACTGCTAGAGACAGAGAGAGGCCTGAACCCTCCCTCATCCATCTCCGATAGTCTCCATTTCACACGGAGCTCTCTGGAGGTGGCCTGCTCCCTGACAGCTGGTGGTCTTAGAGTCAGATCAGGAACACCTGCCCCCGCACCTCCAGCTGCAGAATTGTCGGTGACTATTTAGTCTCTGAGCCACTTCCCTCCCTGCCCCCCGCCCCCCAGTTCTGTGCTGTTCAAGCTGTGTGGGGAGAGAGGCTACTGCTCTTTGCTTTCCCCCAGCTGTGTTGTCCAGTGCACTTGCAACCGATGATGATTAAGCAGTTGTTGCAAAGGAACTCCTGAAGGGGGAGCCCTTGGATTTATTTGGGAACATGGCACTGCAAAGAATGCCAGGTTGGGAAGTCACAGGCTCAGGAAGGTCAGAGGACAGGTCCCTTGCTAGGCGTAGCAGCCCCTGTTTCCTGGCTCTGTGGAGCCACGAGGGGTATTCTGGAGAGCTTAGGGCCTGGTTTTCATAGTCGGCGAGCACCCGCAAACGCCACCTGCAATGGATTGGAGCTGTAGGCGCCTCTGAAAATGAGGCCATTAATGTTTCCACCCCATCAGGGCCTACCTGTAGGGTCCCCGTCCCTTTGCATGTGATCTGAAATAGCAGGCCCCTGTCCTGCATCCGTGGGAAACATGCATTCTGGCATCTCAAGCCAGAGATGAACCCAGATCACTGTGCTAAGCGCAGTGGATTTGGATGGGACATGGATGGGAGACCTCCCAGGGAAATCTAAGCTGCTGCCAAAGTTGGTGCTGATGATTCAGCAGAGGATGCTCTTTCTTCAGGGTCATCAGTGAATGGGTTCCCCAGCCTTGTGCAAAGGGGTGCTGGAGGCACTCCCTCTTGGATCAGGTGCGACACCAAACCCCAGGTCATTTATGGGCATTACAGATCCTGCAGCATCTTTTCCATGAGATGGGGTGTCAGCCACAGTGTCCATGCCAAATTCCACCATGGGGTCTGCATTCTGCTTCCTTAGAGAGGGCTGTGACTCACCCTCCCTGCTCCAACCCCCCTGGAACTTTGTGGGAGATCTGATCCAAGTCCGAAGCCGGTCTCTAGTGTCCATACAGATACGATTATCAACCTAAAGTGTTATAGTGCTGAGTCCTAGCCAGCTGCCACCTTCCACCCCAGAGGCAGCTGCACTCCAACAGTTGGCAAGGTGGGGTGATGTGGGAGGAAAGGTGGGTCTAGACGTACACTATCCATGAGCTATAGCCAGCTGGAGCAAAGCCATTTCTGCAGGATGACATCCCGTTTGTCAGCCTGTTTCCTTTACATTGCATTGCCTGAATTTTCTGGGGGGGGAATTCTACCCATTGCTCCCCAACCCACTCCTCTCCCTTCCATTCTGCCATGTTATTTTTGGCACCGGCACAGAGCGTTTATTTCATTTTATTTTGCAACAACAAAAATTAACAGAGGGAGGGAGAGAGAGCAAGATGGAGAGCCGCCACCTCTCACAAATACTGCTTCGTCATGATGCTGGTTAATTCTCCTCTTGTTCAGAAATGGACTGAGCCAGCAGCAGAGGTGGGGAGCTGCACACACACACGCTCTGACTGGCTCTGTAAATCCACATTGCTATCACCACTCGATCCTTTGCAGGCACTGCCTCTGGGGCTGGGAGATATACACACACACACACACAGGACTGTCATGCTGTCAGATACACGCCAACAGCACAGCAGCTGAACCCAGCAAGGGCAGCCGGCTGAGGACTCGCTGGGATACTCCCAAGCAAGAGGCAGAAGGAGGGGAAGGAGAGGCGTTTTGCAGCAAGAGAGGGCAGGGGAGCAGTTCTCTGGGCTCCTGGGGCTTGTTGTTGTTATCGTTCTCGGCTTGTTTTTCGGGCTGGGAAACCATGCGAGATTCCTGGAAGAGGCTTCCATAGCCCCAGCTGGGTGAGTCAAGAGGGCTGCCGTGCAATCTCATTGAGCTCGTACTTGACCCCTGCCATGGCTCGGCAGGCATGAGGGGTGGGAGGGCACATTCCAGGCAGATGCTGTTCCACTCTGGTGCCTGTGCCCAGGACTAACCCAACCTGCAGCAAGCGAGTGTGCAGAACCGGCGGGGACTAGAGTTCAGCTGGTATGTTGTTAATAGCATCAACTCTACCTCCTCCTGCCTTTCCTTCCTCATCCTCTTCTTGCTTTGCTTTCTCCCTCCCTTCCCTCCCTGGCTGTTGGTGCTTTGCTCTTTCTTTCCTTCTGTCCGGCCTCTTCCTCCTCCCAGGCACCTGGAAAGGGGACAGCCTTGCTAAGTGAGGATGCTCACCCTCCAATGCCAGAAGCATCACTGCCAGCTACGACAAAATGTGTATTTTTCATAAGTGGCTTCCGAAATGCAGGCCCCACAGACAGCCTGGGCATGTGCTGGCCCGAGGGTGCTGCTGGTGATGTGGGGCAGCAGGGGTATGGTGCTGCTCGTGTGGAGCTAAGGTATTCTAAGCTGGCACTTGGTTGGCAGGAGCTGGTGTTGGTAGTATAGGCCAGGATGCTGGTGCCAGCCAGGCACAGATTAATAAGAGCCGTCTGGCTGGGCTCTGCTAAGGGGATCTTGCTGGGCTGCGCTGGCCTATTACTGGTTTGAGAGGCTGCTTAAAATGTTTTGGTTTTAGCGTTTTAATGCTCAGGGCTAAATGTTCATGCATAGGCAACTAAACAAGGCATTAGCACCCCAGCTTCGGCCCTGCGGTTAGACCTTGGGGCATATAATGAGCATTTGTGCTCTGAGGTTCCGAACCAAGCATCCAGGTGACAGGGGCGGCAGGTTTGTATAATTTTTGGTGGTGCCCAGAACGGGTCCAAGTCCTGCTCCACCCATACCTGCCTAAGGCCCTGGGAGGGAGTTTGGATGCGGGAGGGGTGCGGGCTCTGGGCTGGGGCAGGGGATTGGGGTGCAGGAGGGGATGAGGGCGGCGGGCTCTGTGAGGGAGTTGGGGTGTGGGAGAGGGTGAGGGGTGCGGCTCTTACCTCGGGCGGCTCCCAAAAGCAACCTAAGGCAGCTCCTAGGTGGGGGATGTCGGGAGGGGTCTCTATGTGCCGCTGTCCGCAGGCACCGCCCCCAGCCAATGGGAGCTGTGGAGTTGGCGCTCAGGGTGGGGGCAGTGCGCGGACATACACATCCCCCCCCGGGGCCACAGGGATGCGTCGGCTGCTTCCGGGAGCAGTGCGGCGCGAGGGTGGGCAGGAAGGCGCCATAGCCCCACTATATTGCCGGTGGTGGCAGTGGCGGCCGGGGCTCCTTTTAAATCGCCTGGGGGCAGCAGGCGGGGTCAGGAGATGCTCCAGGGCAGGTGCGTGGGGACAGCAGGCAGGGCCAGGGGAGAGACCTGGCCCCGCAAATTGGTGGAGCCGGGCCCCTGGGTCCTGAATATTCCTGGAGCACGGGCACCACGGGCCCATATAACTCACCGCCCCTGCCAGGTGAGGAATTTGGATGTTCTGGGGACCTGTGTTTGACAAATGAGTTCCCCAGCTCTCTTGAGCCCATTCCCCATGGGCTCAGAAATCCAGTCCAGTTCTTTTTCTCCTCTCAGGGCTGCATCCGGAGCCCATTCCAGGTGGGCACAGAAATGCAGTAGGTCCAGGCCTTTAATGTCCATTTCCTACAGAGACACAATTTTGTGACTAACAGGAAAGCTACAAGGCTGGCAGGCAGGCTGCTTCCACAGCTGCACAGCTCCCCTTCCCCCAGCCATAGACTCCCTCACAGCAACTGGCTCCCTACAGTTGCAAATTGAAATGCAGTTTTGGGCGTCTGGGGATGCTCCCAGAGGCCCTTGTATCATAAGGGAGTTCAGAAGCCTCACCTGGGACCAGCTGATTCCCAGGCCAAAACAGGAATGAGACAAGGGTTTGCACTGTTTGCAACTCGGGGAGAACTTCTCTGTGCAGAGAGTGAATGAGGTAGAGGAGGAAGAGCAAGGCCTGCAGAGTAGTGTCGTGTTAGGTGGAAAGCGGGGTATGGCTGTAGAGGAGGACATAGGCAACAGGCAGGTCGAGGATCTATCGTATGGGGTCAAGAGGAAAACATCTCAGAAGAAAAGTAGATTTTTGCTCCCAAGGGCACCGGTTTGAAAGCAGCCCAAATCAGCAGTGACCAGAAGCCATTCCCATCTGATAGACCTCATGGTCAGTGAGTTACAGGGTCTTAGTTCAGTTTCTAGCAGGACAGCATCTAGATCCCAAAAATCCCCACTGCGATTGGCCTTAATTTGCCTCCACCCTTATGGGCAGGCAGAGGGAGCAAACAGCCTGAGCTTAATAGGCCACTGAGACTGAACTCCCCTCTCATTCTAGAGAGGGATCCCTCTGGGGCAGGGCTGAGAGGCATGGGAGGTTGCAGCCCATATACTGTGGGGACACAAGGACATGGTGGGTGTTGCAGATTTTGGGATGGGATCAAGGTCTCATAGGCCCATCTGCCCCTCCCATCACCTATCCGATGGCACCGGAGCTGGGCCGGGACACACAGGCAGATGCCAGCGCCTCCTATGCTAAAAGAGTGGGGATACTACCCGCTTGCACAGTGGGGAAAGGGGAACTGGGATCGCTGCCTAGATGGGGTGACTCTCGTCAGGATCGAAGGACAGAGCTATAGAGCAGCCATGGGGCCAGCCCACTCATGTGCCTGCCTTAGGGTTTCAAGCATTGTCGGAATGGCTCTTCGATTCTCCCATGACAGGCGCGTTAGGGCACCAGAGAGAAATGCACGTCCCCCGGTTGAGAGATCTGAGCTCGAGCCACAACCTCAACTGGACACTCCAAAGTCTCTCGGCTCCAGAGCTTTGTTTTGACTCATGATCAAGGCCTTTAGCAAACTTCTGACCCAGGTCTGGGCTGGGATTTCAGAGTCCTCCATGTTCCTGCTGGGGGCTCCGATCCAGGGGGTTGGTACAGTCCCACTGGCAGGAAACTGAGAGGGAATGTTGGAAGGGCTGCATCTAGCCACACCCAGGGCCTGGCACTGCCACCCAGCTGGGTTGCTGGGACAGAAAGGGAAGAGCCCTTCCCTCTGTGATTCCTCCAGGGTGTGCCAATATGTAGCGCAGGTTTCCAGAGGCGCTTGCTGTCCAGGCTCTGGGAGGATGGTTTGTTTCTGTTGTTCCTCGCAAGCTGGGTGTGTTGAGCTGGGCATTATCAGCTGGTAGGAAGGCTCAGTTTCTTTGCCGCCCGGCCTCCCTATGCCCCTTCCACATCCTCAGCTACTGAGACCAGCTCTGGCCTCTTGGTGAAGCACATGCTGTTAATGCCCAGAGCTGGCTTGAGAACCCATTTGTACCAGAGCAGTAGAAGCTGAGAAGGTGGAACTGGTTACGGCTGCCAAGCTGAGACAATCAGAGTGAGAGAGGCCTGGGGAAATGCAGGGGACTCCATGACTCCCTCCTGGTGAAGGAACTTGCACATGGTTTTCTCTGACTTGTCTCTAAGGGGAACGCCTGCCTTATTAGGCCGTTGGTGGGTGTCAAACACCACACCCTCCTACCCCACTCAGCCAGGGCAGAAATCAAACCGTCCCGCTGGGTTTGGGCAGGATCAGCTGAGCTCAGAAACAGCCGCTGGCCAATGAGAGAGCCAAGGCTCAACTGTGCTTTGCTGTGGTGGGTGTTGAACTCCACTAACCCTGTCTGGCCCGGGGAGGGCGGGGGCAGCTGTATCCAGCGAAAGGGAGAGGAGAGCAGTGTTTGATCCTGCCATCATATGCAGGGAAGGCAGAGCAGTGTGTGTGTACATCTATCTATCTATGACTGCCTAAGAAGAAGTACAGCAGAAAGGGATCTGTGGGTCCTAGTGGATCTCAAGCTAAATATGAGTCAACAATGTAACACTGTTGCAAAAAGTAGTGTGTCCAGTTCTGGGCACCACACTTCAGGAAAGATGTGGACAAATTGGAGAAAGTCCAGCGAAGAGCAACAAAAATGATTAAAGATCTAGAAAACATGACCTATGAGATTTTAAAAATTGGATTTGTTTAGTCTGGAGAAGAGATGACTGAAGGGGGACATGATAACAGTTTTCAAATATGTAAAAGGTTGTTACAAGGAGGAGGGAGAAAAATTGTTTTTCTTAACCTCTGAGGATAGGACAAGAAGCAATGGGCTTAAATTGCAGCAAGGGAGGTTTAGATTGGACATTAGGAAAATCTTCCTGTCAGGGGGGTTAAGCACTGGAATAAATTGCCTAGGGAGGTTGTGGAATCTCCATCATTGGGGATTTTTAAGAGCAGGTTAGACAAACACCTGTCAGGGATGGTCTAGATAATACTTAGTCCTGCCATGAGTGCGGGGGACTGGACTAGATGACCTCTTGAGGTCCCTTTCAGGCTTATGATTCTATCATTCTATTTAGTGTTCACCATGATATCCCAGAGAGACCCCTCCGGCTTTGTGCTGTGCGGAGAGTGCCCAGCCAGGATGACATAGACCTGATCTTGGCTACCCCTGTGTGTTTCCTGCTCTGTATAAATGCTTTGTAAGGATAAGACAGGATCAAGGGGACAGAGCTCTCCTTTGTAGCTTGCTTCTTTGCTCAGAGCAGGAAGGGGCCTGCCAAGGAAACTCGCCCTCCTGAAGAATGATTCCCCGCCCCGTTTTCCACAGCCCCAGGGTGACTCCTGAGGGTGCCATGTGGTAAGGAGCCAAGCACTTCCTGAATCCAAGGCAGGTCGGGTTCAGCTGATAGGGCAGCTTTGCCAAGAGGGTGTGAAGTTAGGGACAGAGGGAGCCAGGTTTGCTCTGAAGCCCCCCAAAGAACAGCTGGCCTGTCTTCTTCCACCCAGCCACGTCCACAGTGTGCCCAGCGAGACGACTGCCTTTAGCGCGGCTGCCTGTTTCCAGCCTTGGCTTTGCGTCTCCACAGCAGCCGGCGGGGCCGTTGCTATGGCTCGGGATGTGGAGAGAGCTCTAAGCTTCTTTGAGTCGGCAGCCTGCAAAGGGGCTGCGGCTCCAGGAGGTGTGTGCAGGCGGGCGGCCAAGGCATCATGGCCCAGTTATCCCTGGCTGAGCTGGGGATGAAGATACCTGCAGTGCCCTCAGGTCTCTGGGACGCTGGCAGAAAACAGGGCAGGAGGTGTAGTGGGATTGGGATCACTTTTCCTGAGCTGGGAATTGGATTGGAGATGTCCCCTAAGTGTAGCTGGGAATGGGGCAGGGCCCCAGTGAGGACATGTGCAGAGTGTACCATCCTTATGGGCTGTCAGGGTCCCCCATGGGGGATCGGCTCCCGTAGGGTATGAGGGCTCCCTGCAGGATTGCCCAGGGAGGGAGTTGCCCGCAGGGACGGCGATGACACAGGGAACAGGCTGTCAGGAAGTGAAGGGGGTCCTGGAGTCCGAGGCTGCTGGGGTTTGGCTGCTCCCTGCCAGGCTGCAGTCACGGTCGTTCTGGACACATGCACGCTGGTGCATTCGCCCCACATCCGTGTCTACGCCTCTCTGGGTGCTGCCGTGATCAAGTCCCCTCCCATTCCCTTTACATCATCCCTTAGTCTGTTTCCTTCTGCCCCTAAGAGATGCTGTCATGGGAGGTCTCCCACGCCCCTCGCATACAGGATGAGCTGGCTAATCCCATTCTTAGCCCAGATTGCAAGTCACATGAGCCTTTTCCTCACCCCGCTGCATCACAACCACAGTCTCTCCAGTACCCAGGGGCTGCTAAAAGGGCATCGTCTCCCTTTGCAAGGCCATGGGGCCACTGGTGAGCTGCGCACTCAGGCACAGCAGAGCAATGGCGTCGGCGTCAGCAGGGTCACAGAGGAGTGGAGCAGAACTTGGCCCACTGCGCCCAGCTGACACGCTCTGTTTCCCGTCCCCGGTGAGAATGACAGCACTGGATCTGTGGGAGCTCATCTCTCCACGCAGGGAGCCTCAGATGCAACAGCGATGCTCAGTGCACGCCACAGCACTTTGAGATCATGGGGGGAAAGGCACTATTTAAATGCAAAGATCCCCCTCCTGCTCTGTCTGAGAAACCTGGCCCTGGTTCTTCTGGGCAAGAGCCACCCATCGCTGCTGCAAACTAGTACAGCACTTCCTGGGCTTGAGGAGCAATGGCCGCTAGCTCCTGCTAGAGCTCAGGAACCAGGGGATTATAGCAGTGTCACAAATATCCACCCGAGTCTCAGGTCTCCTGAACCGGGATGGTGAAAATGGCACCTCCCATCCCCCTGCTCAGCTCCGCTCAGCTGTAGATCTCAGAGTGCATTGCCAAGGGAGGTCAGATAACACAGTGCAGTGCAAAGAAAGGGCCGTATCACGCTCCCCATTTTACAGCTGGAGAAACTGAGGCACAGAGAGGGGGGACTGATTTGCCCCAGGTGAGTGGGGGAGCTGGGAATAGAACCCAGGTCTCACCCTTCTAGCCTGGTGGCTGATCACGGGATAGTGCCACCATGATCTCAGTTATGCAAGCATCACCTGCTGAGAAAGCACAATGCACCCTAGCCTTCACTCCCTCCCATGCCGTCTCTCTCTTCTCCTCCTCTCTGAAGAGACAAGGAGGCAGCCAAAGTGAGCAATACGCACAGGCTCTTATCTTGCAGAGCCTGACCTGGGAGCAGCAATTGACACAAACTTCATTTAGTACCAAGAAGCCTGTGGGGTGTGGGCACGCTGACTGGAGCCACTCCCTCTGCCTGGGAGGCTGCGGGCCAGAGCCTGTTTGATGACTGGGGGCAGGGACCCTGTGAGGCCCACACGGCACTTGCCTAGAAACACTCCCTGTTGCTCATGTGTTTTGCAGCAGCCTGCTTTCCTGAGTGAGCTTGAAGGGAGCTGTCTGCCTCTCCTCTCTCCTGCCCCATCCCACTGCTCGCCCCACAGTGAGTGAGAGGCCTCACCTCTGACCCACTCTGCTCGGGGAAAAAATATCCCACCAGCTGCCAAGTTTTCTGCCTGTGCAGCCCATATTTTAATGTGAATGAGTCATCCTTTCTCCAGCTGGCACCTCTGCCGGGTGATGCTAAACAGCGTGGAAGGAATAGATTGTCAATAGCACCGGGTTAGCATTGCCAGCCTCCCCGAAGGCGTTATTCCAACACATTCGGGAGGGACCGGGGAAGAGAAGCTGGACAAAGCGGGAGATAGATGCCGATAAACCCAGCCAAGAGTTGTGGATCTCGTTTCCACGTCTTCCCTGGCGCTACTGCCACCTCGCTGCTCTTCTAGCAAAGCAGTTGCACCAGGCATCCGTCTAGATCCCAGGAGCCGCTTAATGGGATACCTGCAAGTCCATACAGTCCCACAGGGCATCCAAATCACTGTCAGGAATGGGGGCACCTAAGCCAGACGCTAGGTCATGCAAGTCATGCATGTGGCCCAGCCACTCAAGCTGCCTCTGAACAGGAAGACCAAGCCAAAACCATCACACAGGGCATCCAAACCACTGCCTGGGCACTGGGGCCATTCTGTGGTGACCCCATGCCAAGTCCCTGCAGGGGCACCCAGTTCTGGGCATGGAATGGCAGCTCGACAGAGACTTCCCATGTGGCTTTGCCCAACCTCACCCAACAGACAGCAGCCAGGGGCGTGATGCAGACGTTCCTTGCTGCTCCAGGGTCTCAGGCTGCTCTTTGCTTAACTATCCCGTGCCTGTAGCTGCTCTTTCTCTCCAGGGGCTAGTTGCTTGCCCGGGATGCATGGGCATGGGGGGACAGGTGCAGGAACCGAGGAGGACATGGGCTCATGCTGCCTGGAGTTGGGGGAGCTGGGGGAGCTATGTTCTGACAGCCAAGTCTTTCATTCTAATGGGCCTAATTAGGCCGGGCTGACCACTCCGAGAGGAAGCTGGCTGCCTGGTGTAATGGATGGTGCTGTGCAAATGGCTGTCAAGGCAGAGAGCCTGTGTGCATCCGCTATCCCTGCTGCAAGTGAGAGCTGACTGCCTCCCGGATGGTAATTGATGTGCCATTATCACCGCTCGCTCATGGCATTAAGATTTCATTGCTGGGGCTGCGTCTCTAATGGACTTGGCAGGTGTTGGTTGGGGGCTGGGGTGGGTCCGTGCACACAGAACAGCCTTTCAGCAGGAAGCCTAGCGAATAGCTGGGAGCCAGAGTTCAGCGGGACCGGTGGGAGCTGTAGTGTAGACTGGCTCAGCTGAAGACAAGGTGGGAAAAATTCCTGTGCCCTGTCTCTGCTACAGCTTCCTCTGTGGCACCTGCAGCCGTCCAGGTGAATTAAGGCTCCCTTTTTTGTCAGGGAAGATGTGAACAGCATGTGCAAACTCGCTCCAGGATAGTAACACACCAGGAGAGAGGAGAGAGGCCCCTAGCCTGAGAATGGAGTGGGGACTGGCTACTGCAAAGAGAAGGAAAAAATTTGAGTTCCTTTACCCCTGCTAGTGTCCACTTTCAGTTCTCTTCCTCTATGGGACCACACCCAGAGCCTGTTCTATATGGGCACAGAAATCTGGCCCAGGTTCTTCTCTTGCCAGGAGGAAACAGGATGCTTTGTGATTAAGATACTAGACTGACGTTCAGGAGACCTGGGTTCAGGTCCTGGTTCTGTTACAGACCCCCTGTGTGATCTGGGGCAAGTCAGTTAATTGCTCTGTGCCTCAGTTTCCCATCTGTAAAATCGGGATAGTGGCACTGTCCTACTTCATAGGCAGGTCGTGAGGATAACCCTGTTAGTGTTTGTGGGGTGCCAGGTACTGGGAGGGAAGGTACTTGGATGAGGGCCATGCAAGTGCCTTGGTAGATAGTTAAGTTAGGATGAACATATGGGGTGGAGATGACACATTGTGTGGAGTACTCCTATGTATTTATTGAATGGCCAGGTACCTGTCTGAGAGAGGATGGGGGCAGGGTGGGAGTGTGGCCTGTTGGGCAAAGGAAAGGCCTGGATTTCAATGTGTGTCAGGACTCCTGGGTTCTGATCATGCTGTAAATTGTATGGGCTCTGGCCCTACTGTCTTCAACAGTAGTTGCATGCAGGAGTTGCATGCACATGGTTGATGGGATAACTGGACCCTTGGGTGCTCTGCCCCTGGCTCACTGAATGACCTAAGGCAAGTCATTTCCTCACTCTGTGCCTCAGTTTCCCACCTTTACCGCCTCCTGCAGGAACATGGGGCTTAATTCACTGACATGTGCAGGGCTTTGAGCTCCTTGGGTGGAAGCCTCTATAGACGCCAGCTTGCAGATGCTGGCTCACAGTGGATATTATCAGATTTCCCTCCCGCTCTCCAGGATATTGGCTCTAAATCCCCCTGGGGCGGGGAGGAGGAGGCAGCAAGGCTGGGCTGTGGCTGGAGCTCCTGTTGAAGGATAGCGACTGGAGGGCAGGTCAGCCCAGACGCTGAGACAGCAGAATCTTTATTCGGAAGCCCTTGTCTCTTCTCTGTCCTAGGAAGAAAGCAGGATGGAGAAGGGAGCAATTGCCCCTCGGGTCGACAGGGCTGGCCCCTAGCATCCCTGTACAGCAGGCGGGGGCACTGGGATGGGGTGAGGGTTGTTGGGGAGGGGCATTGTTGGTGTTTTAGTGGGAGGGGGTGGCTATCAGCGAGGAGGCAGGAGGAGCAGAACTGCAGGTCCTAAGGCACTGTCCAGGATGTTCCCCTGGGCTGGGTGGGGCACTGGTGCTCTGCCCATCCTTCTCTCCGCTGTCCTGGGGCAGCGCGAAGAGGTGTCCAGCCGGGCTGGGTGTGTTTCCCCAGCCCCCTTCCCCACGCGGCCACGTGCGTGCTTGGCTCGCGGGCCCAACTCCCCGTCTGTTTCAGGAACTTGTGACCTAGCATATCCCTCGCTTATTTATGGCTGTGAGTCTTTTCCATAGCAACCCTCACATGACGCCGTGGAGCGAGGGAGGGGGAAATGCCAGGGGAGAGAAACAATGAGAGATGGAGAGAAAGAAATAGAGGAAGAGTCATGCTGAGGAAGGGTGAGGGAGAAAGCGGGGATGAAATGCTGGGAGGGAGGGAGAGGAAACGGGGGTGGGTGGGGATGAGAAGGAGGAGAAGAGAGCGAGAAGGAGAGAGTGGGAGAAGGAAGGAAGAGGAGTGCATGAGCCATGCATTATACCCTCCCCCATCTCTCTCAGGCAGTAGCTCTCTGGAGGAGCTGCTCCTGCCCTGGCCCCTTGCCCACAGGCTGCCGCAAACTAACATGCTTGGCTGTTGTGAAAAGTCAAACCCCGGATTTCCTGGAGTGGGGGGAGCCGGCCTCCTAAATCACCCATGTCAGCCCAGCTTTGTGCACTGAGAACCTCCTGTCCCCAACTCCCCCCCGCCCCAACATTGTGCTCTGAAAGGTTACTATGCTGGCAGTGCTCAACGCCGCTCTGTTCTCTAATCCTCTTCTGTGTCTGTCCCGCAGGCTGGGGAGAGCATGGGACATCCTACTTGCCAGCCCCTGCCTGGGCACCACCCTGCTCTGCTATAGGAGCTGGGAATCTGGGGCACTTTCCCCAATCTCCCAAAAACCTTTCTAGGGGTCGGTAGGTTAAAGTGGCCAAATGCAGTGATCTAGCTCTCTATCATCTTTTGCATTCTGGTTTGACTGCATGACTGAGAAGAGCTTATTGAAGGAAAACTAAAGTTAAGGGATTTTTGTTATTTGATTATTATTACTATTATGAATTATGATGAGACGCTGAGATGATTGATTATTATTATTATTTGTATCCAGGATCCCAATTGTGCTAGGTGCTGCACAAACACAGAGAAAAAAGATGGTCCCTGCCCCCAAAGAGCACACAATCTGAGTAAAAGCAGGCTAGCAGAGTTTTGCATTTATTTCTGAGCATGGTAAGGTATCTTGTGGCAGTGAGTTCCATAGTCTAGATCTAGCACCTGTCAAGGTTCTGTTTCCTGTACATGAGTCTCCCACACTGGTTGACAGTGTCACAGTTCCAGTGGACTGGGGCTGCTGTGAAAGGATGTTCCAGTGGTTTGGTCACTTGTCTAGGACTTGGGTGGGACATAGGTTTAATCCCTTTGTCTGCCACAGATTTGGACAAATTGCTTAGTCTTTCTGTGCCTCAGTTCCCCACCTGTACAATGGGGATATAAGTGCTACTGTACCTCCCAGGGGTGTGTGAAGGTAAACACCTTTCAGAGCGAGAAGTGCTTGGAGATCTGCTGAAAAGAGCTGGGTGTTACTCTTCGTGGGAGGCTGTGGTCATGGGGGAAGAGGCATCTCTTAGGTAGCCAGTGGCAGGCTTTGAATGTCAGGAGAGAGCTCCTGGACTGCGCTCTATGTTTTGCTAGGGAGCCGGTGCAACTCCTGGAGCTCCTGGGCCATGTGGCTAAGCAGACAGGCTGCTGTAGTTTTCTCAGGGCATGTGGCTTCATCCTTACATAGAATAAACCCTGGAGGTCACCAGTCATCTCATCTGTGTCTCAGAGGATAGGGCACAAGCCACTGGCCAGCTGCGGAGGATAATGGGCACCAACAGCACCAAGGAGCCCAAAGGGGTCCCAAGGCTGCAGATTGGTTGAGCCTGAGAGGTGAAGGCTCAGTAATGGGGGATGCTTGAGGAGAAGGCATGTTCTTCCAGGTGCTTCCCCCTTCCCACCAACATCACCTCCGGCTTGCCTGCTGGGCTCAGCGTTAGCCAAGCGCTCTGGGTCCTGCCCGGTGCTGATCTCAGCCCACTGCTGGGAGAGTTGGGTGACAGGGCTGTATACCTTGGAGGTAAGGAGCCACAGGGCTGGATAATGCTGGCACTGCAGCCCGCACTGGCTCACCCTCTTCACGCAGATGCTGAACAGCCTCAGGGAGAGAAGCAAGCCTGGCAGGACAGCGCAGGCCTGGGCTCTGGAGAGAACTGGGCATTGCCTTAGCTTTCCCACCTCCCGAGGATTTGGCTGGCACTTGGTCAAACCCATCGGCGCCATAACTCGGTGCGGAGCATGGGCCAGTCCCAACGCCCACAGCCCCGTGCTGCTCCACCCAGCTTTGCTTGGCTTTCGGCTGTTCCTTTTCGGCAACCAGTCTCAGTGCCCAGTCCCTGTGGTGCTGGGGGATGGATGGAATCAGTTTGCTCCCTGGTGCAGAGAGACCTGGATCCCAGCCCCCGGTGGCTCACAGCTGGCCTGTGTGAGAATCCCAAACATGGGTAGGATCCAGCCTTATCTCTGATGGCACCCGCAAGCAGCCAGCACGTGTGCACTCAGACTGCCTGCCAAGGAGAGCCCGAGCGGCTGGAATCACTGGCCCAGGGAGATTGGTGGTTGCTATGGAGAGAAAGGCTGCTGATTTGGGCGTTGGCACTGCTGTCTGCTCCAGATAAGTATGTTCTGGTGAAGTGCCCTGAAAGGGTGGGGTCTAGGCCACGGGAGCTGAAGGCAGTAGGTGAAAGGGACAGATTCTCGGGACAGTTACAGCTCTGCCTGCCTCCTCCTCTGGGCCTCTCATTTCTGTCTGCCTGCCTCCTTCTCTTCATCTACCGTGTGTCAGACTCTCCTGTCTGTCTAATCGTCACCATGCACATCCTTCTCTCCAGGTATCCCTCTGGCTCATTCTCACTTTTCGTCTGTCTCTAATCTAGCTGCTTGTCCCTTCCTTGATCCATCTGCCGGTCTGTACGTCTGGAGTCCTGTTCTTCTTCTCCTCATCTGTCTCGCCATATATATATTACATGTCCATTCGGGGCATGGGCACAGTGAATTGGCGGATGACTCAGGGTGCATGCAGAGCCCAGTCGTGCCTTGTATTGATCTGTGGCTGGCAGGCCAGCAACTGGGTGGTTTGAAAGGTGTGCGGCCCAGACGCTGTTATTGCGCAAGGGAGAGTCTGAAATGTTCCTAAGCAACTGCCATGTCTCTGAAGGAGCTCACCGTTCCCTCGATGGGAAACGGCTTTTGGCTGTTTCCAGCCAGGACCTAGATAAGGGCCCCAGGGAGGGAGTGAACCCCTGGGCCAGGGCATGGGGAACGGGTCCGATGGGAGCTGGCAGCTGCAGGCACATGGGGGGCAGCCAGGGATGGAGAGCAATGTTCTCGGTGATTATTTTGGATAATGTGATTATCATCTACGAATACCCACGGGTCTGCCTGGCGGTGAGGGCCAAGCAGCTGCTTTTGTCGGCTTTGTCAAAATGTTCCAGCTCAGCCAGATGTGACTCCCGTGACCCAGTACAGATAGTTGCCTGGCCAAGCATTGAGTGGGGGTGAGGTGATCCCAGCCTGCATGCAGTCTCTTCCGATGCTCCAGCTTGCTGATGCTCCCCTGGGCTCCATATAACTACCCAAGACTTGCTCCTCCTTTCCTGGCCTCCCTTCCTCACCCTGATTTCCTTCCTGCTACTCTCCCTGGACCATAAGAATACCTGTCATCACACACTGGGATAGTGGTTCATCCCCAATTTTTGTGCCAGACATGGACCACCTGGGACATGTTACCCCGAAGGCAGTGCCCTGCACTCACTTGGAACATCCATGGAGGAGCACTGAGCGGAGCATTCTGCACCTCACATGGAATTAGATATGGTGTTACATTGAAGCGTGTGACGTACCACTGACTTGCACGGATCACCCCAGTGTGTGTGTGGGACATGGCTTAATGTGGAACTTCTCCAGTTGATATGTGGGATGTGGCTTCACAGGGTTTCTCCCCAGTGGATACCTGGGATTGGCTTCATGTATTGTAGATCTTTACCATTGAATACGCAGGATGTGGCTTTATGTGGATTGTCCCAAGTGGATACGCAGGACATGGTCTCATGTGGATTGTCCCAAGTGGCTACATGGGACATGGAGTCACATGGTTTGTTCTTATTGAATACATGGGGGAGCTGGCTTTATGTGGATCATCCCCAGTGGATACGCAGGACATGGTTTCCTGTGGGTCATCCCCCGTAAAAACACGAGATGTGGCTTCATGTGGATTATCCTTACTGAATATGTGGGACTTGGCTTCGAGTGGATTCTTCTCGTTGAACATATGGGGAGTTGCTTCGTATGGATTGTCCCCAGTGGGTACATGGGAGGTAGCTTCGCATGGAGATCATTCCCATTTAATACATGGGACGTGGCTTCACGTGGATCATCCCCAGTGAATGTGGCTTGATGTGCATCTGCTTCATATGCTATGTAGGAACTAGCTGATAGTTAGGTTGGGTTTGGTTTAGCTAAACAGAGTGTGAAATGTGCTTACGTCACCTACTCCCGTTCTTTGTATTTCCAAATATACTACTTGCTGCCAGGCACCAGGAGAACTTGGACTCATCCAGAGGGGCGGTACAACGGACTAGGAAATCCATGAGATTTACACACAACAAGGCTGCGTCCAGGACATTCGTGGTTCCTGAGATTCCAGTGCACAGTGTGTCCCCGTGCGACAGGCGTCAGCTTCCACCGAAGCCCGAATCCCCTTTACAGCAGGTGGCCTGGGATTTCCAAGGGCTCTCCTTATCTGCTAACAGCAAATCCCAGTGTCAGGAGGAGCAGGGCCTCTGCTGAAGCCATTCCCAGGAAGTCAGGGACTCCACCCCTGGCTTTGCCTGCAACGGTGCCTGTGGAAAGTCTGAGCTCATGTATCCTGTGCTAGTCAGCTACTCAGCCGGCCTGGTCCCTACAATACATCGTTATCTAGCTAGCGTCCCCCATGCGCCCTGCTGTGCCGTGCTGCCGCACAGAGAGAAAGAGGCTTTGACAGGCAGACGAAATAGTCCTTTGCCCTTCCTGGCGCCGTCCATTGAGGATTTCGTTGCACTTCACAGGCACTCATGAATTAAGGCTCACAGCCCCATCCCTGGGAAACATCCATCCCTGTTTTATAGATGGAGAATCCCAGGCACAGAGAGGGTCTGGGTGCAGCCTCTGGAGAAGGGGAGAAGAAGTGGGGCTGGATTTCTGTGCCCACCTGGAATGGGTTCTAGGTGTGGCTGCCTGGCCAGAGGAGAACCAGAGCTGCATTTCTGCCTCTGCTGGCCTGGATTCTGGCAACACAGCACCAAACCAAAGGGTTATTTGGAGTGCGTTTCTGGCCCAGAGGTGGAGAGATTCCCAATGAGACTGATGAGCCCTGATGGTGACTGTGTCTCCTGGAAGACAGATCAGGGTGACATATCCTGGGACCGGCGGATGCTCAGCCTTTGGGGGACCTTAGTCCCTCCCCTCTTCCATTTCGGGAGGCAATGGCTGAGTGTTATAAGCCTCAGGTTTGAAACTCCAGGGCTCCTCAGAATCAAAGGCTAAAAGTCCAGCAGGGCCACTTCAGCTTTTCAATATTCCATGGTAAAAAAACGCTGAGTTCCAAGAACGTATTGCATGTGAGCCTCTCCTGGAACAATGGCCTCCGGTGCAGGTGTGCAAAATTCTCATTATACAGGGGTACACTGCACCTTGGTCCCAGATAGCACTGCTGTGCAATGAGCTGCATGTCACCCCTCCAGCCCAGCCCAGAGGTGGCCACATCTCAGAGTCCCATCAGGGTGACAGTTTCTATGGAAACTTAAGAGATTGACTCAGTGCAAGACAGTGTAGACCCTCCCCATTCGGCATATGAGGATTTTTTGCTCTCTCCCCACTCCCGCCCTAAAGGAGAATTTCAGAGAAAAGCAAGAAACCGGTAAAAAAAGGAAAAGAGGGGAATACAATCCCTCCCCT
This sequence comes from Natator depressus, assembly GCF_965152275.1. Classification (NCBI taxonomy): domain Eukaryota; kingdom Metazoa; phylum Chordata; order Testudines; family Cheloniidae; genus Natator; species Natator depressus. Next base: position 5,369,507 of record NC_134259.1, read on the forward strand.
TCCCATTCCCTCCCTCTGACAGCGCCAGCCCCTTCTGTGCTGGGTTCTTTTCCTTCCCAGAACTGCACGGCTGCCTATTAGCACTCCAGGGCCGTGTGCTAAGTGCAGCCAGGCTGCTGCCCTTGCTCCCCACCGGGGCCTTCTGAACCCAGCGTGCTGGCTGGGACAAAAGGCGTAATTAACTCTGCTCTGTCAGCGCCCGGTCAACAAGCGCCTGCGATAACAGGCCTCGGAGCTGGGCCCTGGCACAGGACCACCTGCCCAAGGCAGAGCGGGGCCGGGGGGGCATGCTGCAGTCCCCGCAAAGGGGAGACAAACTCCTGCTGAGGAAAAGCCAGACGGAGCGGAGCCTGTTCGACTCCGCTGGGCTGAGGGAGGCCGAGGCCTCTGAACAATAAACCCATTGTGTCCCCCCCTCCCCCCGCCTGGAGGGCAGGACTTACCTACAGCATCAGCGGCTGGGGATGGCAGGTGAACAGGCCTCCTGGGCTGCATGCTTCAGGTGGCATTGCTGGGGGAGTCCCTTACAGACTGCCAGACAAACGCCAGCCCGGCCTGAGCCAGGGCCGGGAGGGGAACTGGCCCCGGAGGGGTCTTGGCATGTCTGGGTCTGCGCCATGCCTGTTATATGAGGGAAAGGCGAAGGTCTCCCGACTGTTGTCAGGGAGATTGAGGCAAGGCCTGGGCTTGTGCTGATTGGCTCAGAGCATGGAAAGTGCTTCATTCTCACGACCGCTCCGCATCGGGCCCCGCGCTTCTTTGGATAATCTGGGCCCAGGCGTCCAGAGCGCCGTGTAACCAGAATGAACCCTCACAAGCCCCTGCACTAGGTCCTTTTACAGATGGGGAAATCGCCCTTTTACAGATGGGGAAATTGAGGCATGGAAGAAAAGAGGCCACTGATTTTGGGTGCCTCGGGGTTTCACCAAGCAGCTTCCGCGCATCCAAAAATCAAGACAATCAGCATGAGGAGCTACTGCCGAAAAGGTTGACCTGCTCCAGGTCACCCCACAAGCCTGTGTCAAAGGCCCCCTGGGGATCCTGGCCCCTGTGCTTAGGCCACAGGCGTGTTTTCATGTGTCCTCTGACAGCCGTAGAATTGAGCTTGGTTTGGATGCTAGTTCCCAGAGTCTGGAGGAGGACAGTGCTGGATAAAGGCTCCCCACTTTGGTCCCAAGCAGGGCCCGCGGAGCCCTCCCTCCCGGAGCCTCAGCAGCTGGCGGCTGCTCTGAAGGCCGAAGCAGATGGAACCCAGGAAAGCTGGAGCATATCGAGTCTCTCCCTTAGAGGTGGCACATGCCCCCTCTTCCCTGCTGTGGGCACTGACAGACTGGCAACCTCTTGCAGCCTGGGAGGCGAGGAATGGGGGAGATGGAGGTGTGTGTAATAACTGGGCAAATTGCCCCCCACCACAGCCTGCAACACAGGGAGACTAGAGATGGCTCCGGAGTTGGATTACTCTGTTCCCCGCTAGCCTGGCCCAGTGAGACAGGCCACGACTGCAAGGATGCGTTTTCCAGGCAGTGGGTTGGGGGGGGGGGGGTATTGATCAGAGATGTCTCCAGCTGGCAAGTGCGTCTGGAGGGCGAGGCTTGGGTTTCAGCTCTCAGGACAGAGAGCAGCTCGGGGAGAGCGGGGGCCGCAGAGGAGACGCCACTTGTGGAGCTGATGAGGTTCTGGCTGGGAGCGGGGCTGCTGCATAGCTCTGTTGTGTACTGCCTCCCCATGTGAGAGGTGCCCAGATGATGGGGAGGGTGCACCAGCACTCAGAGATGGATCAGAACCGGAGCCGGTAGTCTGACCCACTCCCAAACTCCATGGCTCAGGTAAAATGGGACCCATGTCAGAACTTCACCTCTGGTGGTGCAAGATCCAAACCCGATTGATGAGGCTTTGCACCCTCCAGAACAGCCCTGGTTTTGCCCATCTCTGCCTGGCTATTAACCTTGGGGTATTGAGGGGTTGGCAGTAACCCCTGACGGGGGTGATGCTGTAAGGGGGGAAGAAACCAGAGTCTGGGGGTATCAGAGCCCCACCAAGCAGTCATGTTAGGGGGCACTGCCAAAGACTGGGGACTGGAGACATCAGTAGGCCCCGGGGGGGCACAGTAGAGCTTAACACCTGCCTCACTCCATCTCCCTCGTCCAGGTGCACAGAGTGATGGGGGCTTGTCCAGAGAGCAAAGGGACAGACTCAAAGAGAGCAGAGAGGATTTCCCAAAGGAAGGGGAGTAGGAAGGAACCCCCTTTTGCAGGGGTGGGGTCAGCGATCCGTCCCCACATGTACCCCCTGTAGCAGTGATTAATTTGTAATGAGAGAGGTGCCAGGGCTCAAGCAATTCTTTTACTTTCATAACTGACACAGCAAGCCCAGAGGTGCCGGAGCGATGAACTGCCAGGGCCAGAGGTGCTAGGGCTCAGCCCTGGCAAGCTCTGGCACAAATGAAGCACTGCCCCGAAGGGCCCCACCCTCCAGAGGCACAGGCTGCCCCATGGCTGCGGAATGGGCTGAGCTGCTCCGCTGTCTGTCTGCTGCCCCAGGGACTTCCTGGAAAGCCCTTGTTGACCGGACTTTATAGTCGGAGGTGGGGGGAGCTGGGCAGGGCCGGATAGGGAGAGCGAGCACGTCTGTGTCATTGCTGAGAGCTTGGGAGGCATCCAAATGCACTCTCTGTCACTTCCCATTGTCCCAAGAACAATGGCTCAAAACAAGTGCAATGATCCCACCGCTCAGTGCATGGAAAGACTCAGCAGTGGAGGGTCCTGCCTGGCTGGGAGCCCAACTGGCTGAGATCACTGCAGGCTCACCGGCGCTGCCAGGTCCTCCCTGCCCACGCCCTGAAGCGGTAGAGCCATCTCTCGGTGTCCTGGGCTCTGAGCAGGCGGTACGTGCTTCAAGCCAGGCCGTCTCCCCATACCCTTGGCTCTGGGCAGGCTGTGTGTGTTAGCTCAAAACCGGGGCTAACTGACAACTAATAAAATGTAACTGTAAATGGGGACTCATTATTGAGCAGGTCTGTTTCCAGTGGGGTCCTGCAGAGATCAATCTGTTCTTGGCCCTACACTATTTAACATCTGTATCCATGGCCTGGAAGAAAACATAAAATCATCCCTGATAAAGTTTGCATATGACACAAAGACTGGGGGAGTGGTAAATAATGAAGAGGACGGGTCACTGATACAGGGCAATCTAGATCGTTTGGTAAGCTGGGTGCAAGCAAACAATATGCATTTCAAAAATGGAAATGTATACATCTGGGAACAGTGTGCCACTCCGCCATGCCATGTGGGAGACTCGGGCAAAATTCCTGCAGGAAAGGGTTCCCGCCCTGGGCCACACAGGAGGCTGGCTAGCTCACCAATTCAGGTCTCTTGCTCTCTGGGTGGGGAGCACTGCACTGCTTTAGGGAAAGGAAAGCTTGTCCCTGCTTAATAGACCCTGCTCTGGCCATTTAAGGAGCTACACTAGCTCCCAAGGGAACCCCATGCAGGGAGAGTGCTGCTCAGTTGGTGGGGGATGCAGGGTCTGAGGGTGGCAGAGGTTTCAGTTTCCCCTCATCTGATATGTGGTTCATGGACACCTCCCCGGGTGTCTGCATCCAAGTTGCCCTGGCTGCAGAGACCGGACCGTGGGAGAGGTGGTGTGTGGGTGGGTGTGAAGGGGGGATCAGCACGCCGTGTCTGGTGTGTGGAAGGATCTCACCTCTCCCCATCTCTATCCCCCATTGCAGAGGGAGCATCTGACCCGCAGCCCAGCCTAGGAATCCAAAGGGATGTGGAAACACAGAATCACTGGTACGTAAACCCCTCGTCAGCATCTCCCCGCCCCTCAGGAGAGATGGGCCAAACCCAGAGTTATGTATCCAGCTCTCCCAAGCCCTCAGGCTGAGGAGATAGTGGGACCCACATCAGAACCGCAAGCCTCATCCCCCCACCCCATTCCCCTTCCCAGCTTTGCCCCCTCCACTGTGCAGCCTCCTGCTGAGCCTGATGATGAATATTTCAGAGCCCTGCTGTGTGCACCTCACTTTGCATTAGCATCAGATGCCTGCAGGCGGCTGGCTTGGCCCGGTAACGGGGCGAGATGAGAAGCCCAGGGAAGCCGGGGCGGCTGCAGATCCAAGGAGCCGAGAACCAGACATTGCTCAGTGGCTGCATGCAGAGGCCCCTTCTCACTCCCTGATGGCTTTGATCTGAACCTCTCGGAGTCTTGATTCCTCCCCATGTACACACGGTCCGGGCTCTCCCTCCTTTATTCCTCCATCCCCTGACCCACTATGGCAATGTGCCGGATGGACCCACCCTCGGGGATCATTGCAGACTCCTGTCCCCACTTGAGACAGGAGCAAAGGTCTAAGCAGCAGCCTCACCCAAGCAGATCCGCCAGGCCAAGTTCTGGCATCAGCTTTGCACCACAACTGGGCACAGGGGCGGCAGGCTGGGTGCCCTCCCCCCCCCGAGCTGTTGCCAGGACCCAGGGGGTCAGGCAGCTCACCCTTTGGGACCCTGAACAAGGGTGGAGACCGTAGCAGCAGGATGCCTTTGCCCAAGCTGATTGCTGTGAACGAACCTTCCTCCTTCACCCCCTTGCAGGACTCTGTGCATGACCCGGCCCTTCCCGCAGGCGACGGAATGGAAAGGTTACAGAAGGTAAATGAACTGGGTCAGACTCTTCAGGCCTCCTCTTTGCAACCACCCCGGACACCCTGGTCAAGGCGTGGGGGGGTTGGCATGCTGGATGGCCCCATATAGGAATGCAGGAGGCTTTCTCCTCCAGGGGGCCACTTCAAGCCCAGTCCCTCTCTGTTTGGGGGCCTCATGACACTAACTGGTGGGTCTCAGTGTGCTTGCTAGCAGACAGGTGTCCACAGCACAGAGCCGCTGGCACCAGCAGGCCCCATAGTTGGCAATCTCTGCAGAGAGATCGAGGGCCCCTCCTGCTGCTGCGGGGACTGCCCAGGTGCATTGGCAGAGGGCACAGGAGCCAGCACTATACCTGCTCTGAGGGTGTGCAGTGGCAGGAGAGAACCTGGGAGCATCCCCTGCCCGGTGCCACGCCAGGTGATGGGTAGGTGTCAGTTTCTGAGCAGGACAAGGGGTGAGCTGGCAAAGGCCGTGCTTGGCCCTTCTGCACTCAGCATTGCAAGGGCCACACAATTGCATGCTGTTAATTGCAATCACTAGATGCTTCTGAGGAGCTGGGGCATGCAGTTGCTGTTACCGGAGAGCAAAGGAGCAGGGTCTAGTCTTCATTCCATCGGCCGTAGGGGCTCCGCCCCTTGCTAAGTGGATTTTGGGCAGACAGCACCACCTAGTGCTTACTGCAGCTCTCATGGACACGTCTGCTGAGGCTGCTGGCAGTGCCCACCTGTGCACACCACTGCCGCCTGCCCCAACAACGTGACCTGCTTTGGGCTGCGGGAGTTGGAGACCTAGCTGTGCTGTATGGGGCAGGAGCTGCAGATTTCCCTCAACTTGCATGGCAACTCCTGACCTGGACCTGCTGAGTTTTAATTTCTAGTTGAACGTGATTTGTGTTTTGGGAGGAGCTGCAGTTCATAGCTATTCTCCACGTTAAAGATGAATTGTTCCCTGAGTCCCAGCCTTCCCCACACATGCCATGAGTCTTAGGAACGCAGGGACTGCCAGACTGGATCAGACCTGTGCTCCATTTAGCCCAGTATCCTGGCTTTGACCAGCTGCTTCAGAGGAAGGGGAAAGAAACCCCAGGGGGCAATTATGGAATAATCTCCCTACAAGGGAAGATTCTCCCTGACCCTCAACAATTAGAGTTGGTTTGTGCCCTCAAGCAGGAGGGTGTTTGTATCCCCTCTATTTTCTCCTGTCCTGTGGGTGTTCTTGTGACTCATATAGAACTCCAAGCCTTTTTGAATGCTGTGTGCTCTTGGCCTTGATAGTATCTGGTGGCAGTGAGTTCCAGAGGTTCACAGCCCCCCCCCCACCTCGTCAGTCAAACCTGAGAGCATATGTAGGCAAGAAAGTGCCAAGGAACGGGGATATCAGAGGGCTGATGTCCTTCTGGATTTCCTAGGTCTTGCTCTGAGGATCAAGGCCCTCCTCCCTGGGAGTCAATTCCACTGATCTCCAGCCCTTCATACAGGTGCAGTGGTGGGAACACACACACACACACACACACACACACACACACAGAGGTACACAAGCACACTCGCACATGCACGCACACACGGATATGCACATGCAAATACACACACATACACACAAAATCCAGGTACAGGTGCACACGCATGCACACACACTATTCTCTGCACCATGGCCTTCCCCCTCCAAAGCCATATCTAGCCAAATGGTGCTAAATTGACATATCCAAATGGCACATCCATATAATATCCAGCTAGGCAGGGTGGGGCTGTTGGGTTTGGGACTGTAATTCCCACCTGGAAGGGAGTGAGGCTCAGCAGACGATGACTGCTACCCTTGGCATTGCTGCCTCTCTGTGTGCCTCTCAGTGGGAGCTTACCTGGGTTTTCTCTTGCCTTGACCTGTCGGCTGCATTGATGAAGCCAGCAGCGGAGAAAGAAACTCACAGAGGTCTCTCCCTCCTTTCCAGCAATCTTTGACGTCCCCTGGGAGTGTCTGTTCCTCCCGCGGGTCCAGCGTCCCAGGATCACCCTCCAGTATTGTGGTGAGTGCTGTTCATGTCACATCTCCCTTTTGGGGGGGTCTCTAAAGCACCCAAACTCCATGTGGGCAGCGTAATATAGCGATCAGAGCAAGGTCATGGGAGTCAGGACTCGTGGGTCCTGTTCCCGGCTCTGGGAGAGGTGTACGGTTTAGTGTTTAGAGCAAGGGAACTCAGAACTCCTGGGTTCTCTTCCTCACTCTGGGAGAGAGTCTGGTCTAGTGCTTAGAGTAAGAGAATGGGAGTCAGGTGTCCTGGATTTTAATCCAGGCTCTGACCTGCTGTGTGACCTTGGGCAATTCCCTTCCCCTTTTCTGTGCCTGTGTTTCTCCATCTCTAAAATGAGGAGAACAATCCCTTCCCAATTCCCAGATGGGCTGTGAGACCTCAGCTCCATGCAGGAAAGCATCGTGGACCCTGCCCTGCACTGGGAGAAGCTCAGACACCTGCTTGAGGCTTTTCTGGTTGAGAAGGAGTTTTTCCTCCTTCACAGGCCAGAATGGACAATGAGGTTCTGGGCTACAAGGACCTGGCAGCCATTCCCAAGGACAAGGCGATCCTGGACATCGAGCGCCCTGACTTAATGATCTATGAGCCCCATTTCACCTACTCCCTCATGGAGCACGTGGAGCTGCCGAGGAGCCGAGAGGTGAGGGTGTCTCGGTTGGGGCCTGGTCGCTCTGTGTTTGTCCCCTCTCTGCCAAACCCCCATCAATGGCTGAACCAATGTAAGCTCTGTGGGCAGCTCCCATCTGGCTAAGGGGAGATGCTTTCACCTTGCTGGGCTGCTGGACAGGGATGTACCAGAAATCTTTACTGCGTATCCCAGTGGTTGCAGGATGGGTCAAGTAAATGGCATCTGTCTCTCTCTGCTTCCTCCCACAGCGGTCCCTGTCCCCCAAATCCATCTCTCCTCCTCCTTCTCCAGAAGTGAGTACTCCCACACCTTGCCTCCTGCTTAGTTGTCTGCAGGCGTCGCTTGCTCACAGGCAACAGAAACCCACAGAGCCTGAGGTCCAACCAGCCTCCCCCATGATGTGCCTTGTATTCTAATCACTGTGCTCTCGCTCCTATCCTGATCACTAGGGAGACTGCGGAGGGGAGGGAGCCTCTGGGCGGGTCTACACTATGTGAGCAGGGTTTGTGGACTCGCTGTTTCCAACCCCAGCCATGATAACTTGTCCTACACTGCGAAGACCTTCTGACTTGGGTCTGCTGCTTGAGCTGCGTCCGCACTGCTCAGTGACAGGGCGTGGACTGGGACTCGGGCTCTGACCCACCCCCCTAGTAGGGTCCTAGGAATGCAGACAGATTTGTGTGAGGATGGAAGGGGGCTTGGGCTCAAACAAGGGCTTAGTGGCTGGTGTAGACATCCCCCTGCAGAGGCTCTACCAGGGCAAGGCATTACTGGGACAGGTGTCAGGATTGGTCCCTGACGCTGCCTGGCTGACAGATCAATGGATGAGTGGATCCATCTTTTCCAAAGGCTACTTCCCCACTGGCTCATCAAATGGCTCCTCCACTGTCCACACGCCATGGCTCTGTCTTGAGCATCCGCACTACTGGCTGAGGTGAGATCAGCTAGTCCAGAAGCTCAGAGGAGTCAGAATCCAGGGGCTTAGGTTGCACTTGGACCCTGATTAAACAGGAGAGTTTTAGAGGCTGGATTAAACTAACGAGCCCTGTAAAAGGTGAGGCAGATGGACAGCTGGACTTCCAGTATGCCTTGAGGCCAGCTTTGCCATGTCTCACCATTCCAAGCACTGTCAGTCTTTCCTGAGAGATCCGGGAGAGATTTCCCTCCCAAGGGTGGGACTGAAATATTAGGTGCAGTCTGGGCTTGGCAGTTACGTCTCTGTCTGAGCAGGCAGCATGGGCCACTGTCAGAGACAGGCTGCATGGGGCACTGGTCTGTCCCGGGGCAGCAGCTGCTCTGACACGGGCTCTGTTCACAGGTCATCCGGGACTGGATGGAAAACAAGTCCCTAGGAAGTGCCTCCCAGGCACCTAGTCGCCGGACCAGCAGCACAGCCCGGAGTGGAGTGCACCACTTCCACCGACCTGGTACGGCCCACACCCTGCCTGGGGCTCGCCAGGGCTCCCTGCATGGGTGCGAGGGCAGCAGGACCCCAACTTCAGGGCCACACACCACACTGAAATCCTAACCAGAGACCCAAGACCAGACCCTGCAACCCCATCCTCCCTGCTCCTACTCGGGTGCCTTTCCCCCTCCACCAGCCTGAGTCAGGTGAGCCTGGAGCCAGCACCTGAACCCAGCTCGGGGACTGGGACCCACTTGTCCTTCCTCCCAGATCCCACCAGCGTGGAGCAGGGAGAGCGCTGTTCCGTATACCCAGAGAGCAGGGACAGCAGGAGGGCAAGCCTCCCCCACCAGTGGGACCCTGCCTCCTCTAGGAGTGAGAAGGAAGCTCAGCTGCGGCTGCCCATTGGGGCCAGTGGTGGTGGTGGGGCTGGCTCACTGAGTTGCCTGCTCGGTCACTGGTATTTCTCACCCTCCTGTTCCCCTCCCCTCCTCTAGAGACCAACACCATGGAGCTGAACATATACAAGAAGCCGCCAATCTACAAGCAGAGAGGTGAGCGTGGCTGCTTCCTCACCCTGGCCTTTGGGTGCTGGGTTGGGACATTTGGGGGAGGGGGCGCAAGGCGACGGGGAAGCCAGGCCTCAATTTTCTGTCCCTCTGTCTATTTCAGAGCCCTCCACGGGAGCCCCACAGAGCAAGCACATGATAGAAGACCAGATAATTGAGTGCTCCAAGTTCCCTGCAGCCCAGGCCCCGGATCCCAACCAGCCAGCCAAGATCGAGACGGATTATTGGCCCTGCCCTCCCTCCCTGGCCGTCGTAGGTAGGTGATGGCAGGGTGTTTAACCTGCAGGTGGGCGACTCTTATCAGCCCCCTCCCAAGCTGAGCGGGGTCAGTACTGAGATGGCAGACCACCAAGGAAAGCTGAAGCGTTGATCTGAGTCAGCATCGAGGCCCCATTATGGTGACTGAGGGGGCTGGGCAGATGGGACATACAGCCAGGGCCCTGACCTCTTGTGGTCATGAAGATTCCCTGGCAATTTTTGCTAGCCCAGGTGTTGGGGTGATGCATTCTGCCTCCCTAAATTTCCCCAGTGGGGAAAGGATCCAGCCTCCCTCTATCTCCCTGCCCCCTTGATTCAGAGTCTTGCTCTTGCCCCGCACCCTGATGCCCTCTCTGGGTCCCCAGAGAAGGAGTGGAGACAGCGGAAGGCCTCCAAGAAAGGCATGGAAGAAGAGGAGGATCTCACGGAGGAAATGACTAACCTGCGTGAACTGCAGAAAGAGGAGCTGAGTAAGGTAGGATGACCTTGGAGGTGCTGGGGCTCCAGGAGGGCTGAGTCCTGGACTGTGCTGGGACTTGAGGGGGCTCCAGCTTGGAGGATGCTGGGATTTGAGGGGGGCTGCTCCTTGGAGTATGCTGGGGCTGGAGCGGGCTGCGTCCCGGCACTGAGTCCTACCTGACCCTGACTGCTCCTTCTCCTCAGGTCACCTCAAACCTCGGGAAGCTGATCCTGAAGGAGGAGATGGAGAAATCTCTCCCCATCCGGAGGAAAACCCGCTCGCTCCCAGACCGAACACCCTTCCACACCTGTGCGTGGGGCCGGGCAGTGTCCCAGACATGCCCTCCTCTCCTCTTCCCCCTCTCTGATGCTGAGATCCCCTCCCCAGTCCTTTCCTGCCATCCACGGTAGCAGCATCCATTTTAAGTCGATACCCTGACAAGTGACATTGTTTTGGTATCGTTCCAGGTGTTGGTTTTATTTAAATATTGATTGTTAGTGGCTGGGACTGGAGTAGCCCAGAACTCACCCCACAGCCAGCTCTCCTGGCCTGCTCCATGCAGCACCCTCTGCTAGGAGAGGCCGGGGCAGGAGTCACGGGGCGCTCCCCCCGGACCATCCCCTGCACTGCTTTGTACTAGGATTGCTGCAGGAACAATCAGCCCAGAGGTGATACTGGCTCTTGCTCTTTTTCAGCTCTGCACCTGGGGAATTCCAGATCCTCCACCCTTCCGGCCTATGGGAGAAGTACCCTCAGCAGGGTAAGGCACTGGGCGACTGCAGTTCCCTACTTCACCCTCCCCTTGCCTGCTGTGTCCTTGAGAGTGTGGTATTTTCCACATATTGTTCTTATCCGTTCAGATGATGTTCAGATCCAACTGGTGCCAAACAGAACCACTCCACCTGGGCTGGGATCCAGCCTACGGTGCCCGAGCCTAGCCATGGCTGGGCTGTGTATCCCTGGGGGGTAATGTCACAGGCTGGGACAGTCAGGAAGAGAGCTTGCCAGGAATTGAGAGACAAAGCCAATCAGCCAGTGAGAGCAGCTGGCTCACAGCCCTGCTGGTAAGGGGACCCAGGGCCTTACGCCTTTGGGCCACTGGTTCAAATCTGGCCCACGTCAGCAGTGATGGAGAGTCATTACCACTTTCTGGCTGTTCGGAGTCTTGTGTGAAATGAGTTTGTTGGGTCTCAGTCCAGCCCCAGTGGAACAGATCTCCTTGTCACCAAAACCACTCAGACTCCGCTCTTCCCCTTGAGCAAGGCGGAGGGCAAGGCGGAGAGCAATGCAGGGGGAATCTTGCTGGGTTGCCCCCTGGGATGCAGCTGCTCTGAGGGTGCAGAGGCCCCTCGTTCTTGGGGCTGTCAGCCTGGCCCTTCTCACCAGCTTCCAGCTGCTTCTTGCGTCAGTCCAGGAGGCAGTTTCTATCCAAGCACCCTGCCCCTCTCAGAGGCACTGCTACCCTGGTAGCTGATGCTGTCTGATTTCCTTTTGCAGCTGCAGTCAGCGGAGTTCAGCCCAACCAGTAGTGAGAAGGGGAGCCCAGGTAAGAGAAGCATACGGCACAAGGGACAGGTGCAGGGGAGATGTGTGTCTGGTCTGGTCTGGTCTGGTCACTCAACCAGAGATGCCGTTCAGAGTCATCAGCATCAAACTCTTGCTCATCTTAGCTGGGCCTGTCGGCCTGATGGGGGCGCTGTGTCACACGCCCCGTGGGCCAGACCCCACAGCTGGTGTGAATCAGTGCAGCACCCGAGCACTAACGGAGATGCACGGGTTTACACCAGCTAAAGGATTCCAGCTCATCCCTGCCCCCATTCCACTGCTGATGAGCTCTGGGCCTGGTGCTCTCTCTTCACCTCTTGCCCAGCCGCACAGGATGCTGGCAATAGCTGCCCCCACTCATTATCCTTGGGAGGAATGGATGGATTTGGTCTGGGTGGCCTCACGGCATCGGGGAGGGCTGGAGACCGAGTCCTGCCATTCCAGGGCACCAGTTTAAATTAGGCCTGGGATGGTAGCTTGCAGGAGCCAGGAGCTGCCAGCTGTCGGGAGGCCCTTAGCTGCTGGGTCTCAGTCCCCTTCCCAGCTGCAGTGTCCACCTGGCAGCCCCAGCAGAGAGGCCAAGGGCTGGCTGGCTGGTGGGAACGCCTTCCCCCCTCACCCCTAGACATCGGGGCACAAGGCAGTTGCTGGGCAGGGAGTGGGGGAAGCCTATCCAGCTGCTGCCACGCTGTGCCTGTTTGGGGGCCTTTGCTCCCCAGCCTGTCCCACGCTGCTGGGGTGGGCCGTTACTCATGCCAGTGGGCGTCAACGCTCAGCCCCAGCAGCTTGGGCTTTGCAACCAGGCCCCGAGTGACCGTTGTCTGTTATCTTTGGATGCTGGGAATTCCAAAGCTTTGTGCAGCCCACAAAGGGTTAAATTGATACCTCTCTGCTCCCTGTAGACAGAGAAACCAGGCAAAATCCTCAGCTGGCGTAAGCTACATTGTATCTGTGGGCCAGATCCCCAGCTGGTGTAAAACCCACAATACTTCCATTGACCTCCTGCCTATTTCCACCAGATGAGGATCCAGCCCCTTGTTCTAAATGAGCTGGGACATACAGTCCCTGCACCCACAGCTGGGGAGTTGCGGGGTGGGGATCCTAGCAGGACGGCTGGAGCTGGGGTTCTCTGAGCCCCTTTTCTTTGTGTTTTGCAGGCCTGCAGGTAAGCGGTCGCCCTGCCGCTGAAGGGGAGACACTGGGAGCGGTGATGTATCTTGGGGGAGGCGGGGGAAGTGCCCCTCCCTTCCATTGCATGCTCAGCCTCTCCCAGCCTGGCTTGGCTGGCACCAGCTGCCAGACAGACGGAGCTCAGTGGTGCAGGGCTGGAGCTGAGACGCAGACAGGACTACTGGGAAGGACAGGGACTGGAGCAGGGCAGCAGGGAAGGGAGTGGAGTGGCAGCACCAGAGAAGGAGAGAAGGGCAAACTGAGGAGACAGAGAACCCCAAAGAGGCAGGATGGGAGGTAGGGGGAGAGGGAGACAGCAGAGGTGCAGGGGTTTAGGAACTCAGGTGGGGGCAAGGAGACAGCAGAGATGTGGGGATTCAGGAGCTCAGGATGTGGGAACAGAGACAGGGATTTAGGAGCTTGGGTGGGGGCGGGAGGCAGCAGAGACACAGGGGTTTAGGAGCTCCGGGTGGGGAAGAGAGAAACAGCAGAGATGCAGGGGGTTAGGAGCTTGAGTGGGGGCAGAGTGCCACCCTCTCCAGTGCCTAGGCTGAAGCCCATCACCCTACTGTTATTAAGGTCCTTTCGGGGAGGTGGTGGGGACTCTGGCGTGGGAAGCCCTGTATGCCAGCCCAAGACTGACTGGGGGTTTGCTGTCTGCAGAATGGCCAGCGGGGGAGGATGGACAGAGGGAACTCCCTGCCCAGCATGCTGGAACAGAAGGTAAGAGCCATGGCTGGGGGCTCTGCAGGCCCGGGGCCAGGGTACAGGGTGGCCTAGCCATGGGTTGGGATGCTCACACATTTGCCTTGTTACCTGCTGCTGGCTGGCTGGTGCCTGCAGGTATGTGAGGTGGGGGACATGCCCCAGTGCAGGCTGAGCTGGGGGGTGTGGAGCAGCAGACGTGCCCTACTGCAGGCTTTCTGTGGGTGGTGGAACATGCCCCAGTGCAGGCTGAGCTGGGGGGTGTGGAGTAGCAGACGTGCCCTACTGCAGGCTTTCTGTGGGTGGTGGAACATGCCCCAGTACAGGCTGAGCCGGGGGTGCAGGGTGAGAATGGGAACAGGGACGGGCATTTTAATGAACCCTTCTGTTTACCTGTGTTGTCCCTGGCTCTCAGATTTACCCCTATGAGGTGCTGATGGTGACGAACAGGGGTCGTGTGAAACTGCCTCCAGGAGTGGACAGAACAAGGCTAGAGGTGCGGATGGGGCATCTCGCTTGCCCCTGCAGTGTCTGGGCCAAGGGGAGGGAGCGGGGCCAAGGAAACCACAGCTGACAGATCCCCGGGGCTGGGTGGGGGGATGGTTCAGGGTAAAACAGCTGGAGAAATACACAGAGGGGAAGGGAATGGGGAAGAGAGAGTTAATGCTTTGTGGCCCCTGGACTTGGAGCACCGCCTGCTGCCACCCCATCCCCGAGCTGCCCTCCCCGGTTGCCTCTCTCCTGCACACCCACAAACAGCTCTAGGTATTTCATTCTCTTGTACCCATGCTAAAGGTGGAAGTTAATTCGATTAGAAAAGGAGGGAGCCAGGCTCTTGCCCCATGACTACATGGGGTGGGCACCTGCCACAGGGGCCCGGGCACAGCAGACTCCATGGCCAGCACCTAGAGTGGGTGCATGCATTGTGAGGTCAGGGACTCAGCTACCAGGGCGTGGGCAGCGTCTGCTGGAGCCCAGAGAGAAGCTCTGGCATTCAGGCCTGTTCTCCACACCATGTGGCAGTGGGTTAGCTGAAGGCATGATGTTAAACCGAGGTGACTCTGGGCCTGTCTGTGTGCAATCAGAGGTGTGACTGCAGCAGGCACAGACATCCCAGAGCTAGCTTTGATCTAGCTACGGTGGGTACCAACAGCAGTGAATCTGTGGCAGCATGGGCTGTACAAGCCCACGTCAGGCAAGCTAAACTGCTGTAACCAGTTTAAAGGCAAGAAAGAGAGTCTACACTGGGGTTTGCATTGGTTTAACTAAATCATTTTAAAACTGATTTATGTTAAACTGATGCAACTTCTGTGTGTAGACATGTCTAGTGTGAGGGTTTGTATTAGGACTGGATCGGAAACCGATTTTCCATCTTGTGAGAAATTCCATCATTTCAAAAAAAAATTCTATACCAAAACACAACAAAAACAAAAAATGAGAAATTTTTTGAGAAACGAAATTCCACTTTTTTGTTTGTTTTGCGTTGATCAAAATGTTTTGTTTCAATAAAATGGTTTCATTCTGATTTTGATTTTTAAAAATATTATATAAAATAAACAGTATTTGAAATGAAAAGTTGTTTAAAAATGGAAAATTGAATTTCCCCCAGCAAAATGCAGTGGTACACGCACACGTGTGCTCACACACGTACACTGATCTGGCACAAACACATATACACACAAACTGACCTCACACGTGCATACACACTGATCCGGCATTAAACCACAGGCACTGATCTGGGACAGGCACACGCACAGATCTGGTGCACGCACACAGAGATCTGGTGCATGCACACATATACACACAGATTTTGTGCATGCGCACACACACACACACAGAGATTTTGTGTGCACACATGCACCAACACACATACACACACTCTGATCTGGCACATGCACACACATACACACACTGACTGGTGCATAACACCCCCTGTTTCTCTCCCTCCAGAGGCACCTGTCCCCAGAGGATTTCCTGCGTGTCTTCGAGATGTCCCTGGAGGAGTTCAGCAAGCTGGCTCTGTGGAAGCGGAACGAGCTGAAGAAGAAAGCTTTCCTGTTCTGAGCCTAGTGCCCAGCCTGAGCCAACCCTAGCCGTGATCTCAGTTAGTGTCAAACACAATCTCGCATCACAGCTGCTTTAGGGCTACTGAGCCAGTTTTAACACCTGCCTCCCCTCCCCGAAGCCCCTCAGGCACGTTGATCCCTCATTCCCAGTTTTGCCTCTCCCTGGGGGATATCGGAGAGCCCCTCCCTGCCCAGACGTTCCTCCTCACATGCCCAGGGGGGCTGCTGGCAACACTGGTGGGCTACTCAGTCTGGGTCTAACCTCTTTTAATGGAGCTAGGGGAGGAAGAGTTGAACAAGTGGCGGGAGGAGCAAGCAAACCCTAGTCAGCCAAGGTCCCTGGGCTGGATGGTGTGTAGGGGCTTCTCGGGGGCAGGGCAGCGGTGTCCCTCTTTGCCTGTTGGGGACGCGGCTGGTTCAGGCAGGATGGGAGCCATAGCTACTGGAGGGGGCTCTGGCAGGGGCCCTGGCTTTGCTCCCCCGGCTCAGCTTGGGGAGTGGACAGGACAGAGACACACCGTAGTGCTCAGTTGCTGGACGCATGTTGGTTTAGGTGTAAGGGAAGTCAGGGCTACTTCTACCTTGCTGCTGGGCCCTGACTGGCTCCCTTGCTTCAGGACCCTGCTCCCAGCCTTACTGCTCCTCTCGGGGCCAGCCTCCCTCCCTGTCCACACTGGGCAGGGCACATGTATACATCTGCATAGCTGTAACCCTGACGGGGCTGCCGGGTGTCGCCATGGCTGTGTTTCTGAGTGGCCGGTCAGCAATGGGGTTGTCATTTGCCTACAGTAGGCTCCAAAGAGCCACGATTTTCATTAGCAGCCACTCCCCATAGACCCACCCACAGTTGGGGCCCCGTCCTTGTAATCAAGCAGCCCTCGGTGGAACTGGGAGGGGGCACAAGAATTTCTCGCTGGAGAGAACTGGAGAATCAGAACCAACCCTTCTCAGGTCACCTCTGTCTCGTTCTCGCTCGGCTGCCCCTTCCTCTCCCCACTCCCACCACCCCTCCCTCTAAATTCAATCCCTAGGTGGACGTGACCGAGCACCTCCCAAGTTCTCAACCCAATGGCCCAGGCTCTCAAACCGCAGGGCTCCCCATTAAGGCTACAGCCCCCACACCCCACCCCTTGCAGCTGCCTTTGGGGGAGGGTTGCTCTCAGCTCCATCATTTCAGGCCTTAGTAGTTGATGATTTTGCTCCTGCCCCTTTGCAGAGCCTCAGTCGAAGCCCCGTGGCTGCCCTGCCAAGCCCAAGGCCCTTCCCCAGGTTTGGCAGAGGAGTTTGCCTGGGCAAAGAGAGACTCAGGGCTCGAGGCTGGAGCCTGGAGGCAGCTCATCATGTTCTCTCCAGCCTGGCATGTAATCTCTGGCAGCCATCCCACTCTGTCCCCCTCAGGCTTCCCGGCTAGGATTTCCCCCTCTCCGTGTACCCCATGGGGCAGCAATAACCCTCTGCTGTGGAAACCACACCATTGGTATACTGCCACAATCTGCAGGCTGTCCCCTGGTGACGCACCAGGTGATGTCCGACTCTGGCTTCCCCGCCGCAGTGCATAACCAACCAGGGCTCAGACAAGCCAGCTCTCTCTATGCCCAAGGATGGAATTTCCTCAGGTAGTGACAATATTTTAGAGCTTGTGAGGGTGAGGGGATGCCTGTGTCGATGCTAGGTGAAGGAGCAGAGAGGATGCCAAGGCAGGAGACTCTGAGCAGCTGCATCAGTAGCTAGGAAGCCAGGCCCTGCGCAGTGACCAGCAGAGACTGATGTGGTGCCGATCCCTTGTGGACCCCGGCCTCATCGCCAGGCCCTGGAGTTTGGAAATAATCACCCAAGATTGCTCTGCAGCCTGCACACAACACGCCACGCTCCCCCCCCTCCCCCCCCCGGCCCCCAAACCCCATACCCCGCACGCTTCAGAGCTGCCTGCAAGGAGCAGTGTGTCCTGGAAAGGGCAGGAAACTTACCAGTATCCTGGGGGGTTGTTCCACGCTATGCTTCTTGTTTGCCAGAGGGCGAGCACAGCTTCCAGCCCAGCTGCACTCCCCACCTCAGAGCCACCTTTGAGATCTCTCAACCAAGCAAAGAGTAAAAAGCTGAGAGACTCCCCCTTCCAGACAGTGCATTGATCAAAGGGGATCCAATAAGCCTATGTTTGGGTCAGCTGGCCTGTCTCGGGCAGAGCCTTATCCAGCAGGCCAGGAGCATTACAGAGGGGTGAGCCACGCTTTTCTCTGAAAGGTCAGGTGTTGGCAGGATATTGGCCTGGCAGCCCGCTCCTGCACATTGAAGTCTGTGGGAGCTCCCTATGTAGGGCACATGCAGGACAATCCAGTGGTCTGATCACCCATCCCATGTGGGCTACAGCACCTTACATGCCTCCAGGAACAAACCCAAGGAGCTAACAATTTCCTTTGCTTTGGGGTCTTTTTAAAAGTCAAAATAACCAGCGGTCAAATAGGGGAACTGGCCCCTCAGAGCCAAACGATTTCCTGGGCTGCTGCTCCTTTCAGTCCCCCTGCTGGGTCCTTTTTCTACTGTGCACCACATCTGCTCCCCAGCGCTGGCCTGAGACCCACTCCCTCACGCTTTCCCTTTCCGTTTCCAACCACTGCCCCACCACTACACTCTGTCGGGATGTAAAGAATGTAATTTATTGGGAAACCCCTGGCCCATACTTGCCTTTCACTGCTACTTATACAACATATCTATAAATATATATATATAAATATGGATTTTTTTTTCTGATTTGAATACAGTGATTCCCCTTTCTCTGTTTATTTTTTGCTGGTGTCGGAGATTCCATGTGAGAGTGATTTTTTGCTTATAATTAAAGGTGAAATGGCTTTATTCAACACCCACCTCTGCTGATTTTCATTCCTGTTTGCTTCAGAGTGGGATTAAATATCATTCTGCACCTTCCAGACAAGGAGAGCAAAGCAGTTTGCAGGCCTTAAGAAATTCAGCCTCACCCACCCAAGAGGGGATATTTGTAATTCAGTGTTACAGGTTGGGAAAGCGAGGTCCGAAGAGGAGGGACTTGCCCAAGATGACGCAGTGTGTCAGAGTCAGGGATTGCACCCAGGAGTCTGGACTGCTCATTTTTTCTGTTCTGGCCACTAAACTTTATTTAGCTCCATGAGCTAGGAATAAAAACCCAGGAGTCCCTGATTCCTAGTCTACTGCTCTAAGCACTAGGAAACATTCCCTCTTAGGCCGCTGACCCCCTAGGCTTGAGAGCCAGAACTGCAGTCCAAGCCATAACATCCACACTGCTATTTTTAGCATGCTAGCTCAAGCCCCATTAGTGCAAGTTTGTCTAACCGGGCTGGAAGGCTGGCTCCCAGCTGCAGTGCGGACACACCAGAAGTGTCCAGTTTTTTATAGGTTTCAGAGTAGCAGCCGTGTTAGTCTGTATTCGCAAAAAGAAAAGGAGGACTTGTGGCACCTCAGAGACTAACCAATTTATTTGAGCATAAACTTTCGTGAGCTACAGCTCACTTCATCGGATGCATACTGTGGAAAATACAGAAGATGTTTTTATACACACAAACACCCATTTTTTCATGCTTTGTGTGTATATAAAAAGATCTTCTACACTTTCCGCAGTATGCATCCGATGAAGTGAGCTGTAGCTCACGAAAGCTTATGCGCCAATAAATTGGTTAGTCTCTAAGGTGCCACAAGTCCTCCTTTTCAGTTTTTAATACTGATCCCTTGCCATTTGCAGTGTTTCCCATCTGGATGCACTTCCCAGCCGCTAGCGAGTTAAGTCTCACAACTTGTTCCCCCTCCTCTCTCTCACACACACGCAGGGGACGTCCGCACTGCACAAAACCCATGGCAGACACCCTCAGAGCCCGGGGTCAACTGACTCAAGCTGGTGGGGCTTGCACCATGTGACTAGGGGGTTAAAAGTAGCCGGGCAGGTGGTCCTGCACAAGCTGTGAAACCCGGCGGGGATCCCTGTGAGTACCGCCATTTCCGGGGCACAGGGCACAGGCCGGGGAAGTTGACTTGCCCAGGGTCACAGAGCAAGTCAACGGCAGAGCCAGAAAAAGGACCCCGGACCCATTCCCACTGCCCCTACATTTTGACACCACTCCTTTTGGACTGGGTTTTCCCAGGCCCGGGCTAACCCCCGTCCGCATTCCACAGCCCTCTTCTGACTCGGGTCAGGGCGAGCCGTGTCCACATTGCAAAACAACAGGGCTGGCCCACGCGCCCCAGTGGGACCCTGGCTCAGAGACCCGCCCCGCCAAGCGCCTCCTAGGACCCGGGTCCCGAGGGCTTAGGTGCGTGGGCCGCCGCGGCGGGGGCTCGGACCCCAACCGGAGCCCGCGCCTGCAGCCGGCCGCCGCGCCCTGCAGGTGGCAGCGCTGCTCCGGGCAGTCTGCACAAGCGGCGGCGGCTGCTGGCGCCGGCGCCGGCCCTTCCTCCTGGAATCCCGGGCCCCGGGACGTGAGCTCAGCCCCCTCCCCTCCCGGCATGGGCTGCGCTGGGGCCGGGGCTCCGCCGCTCCTGTGCGCCCGGCTTCCCCCGGCTCCGGCGCGATGTGAGCGGCCAGCGTCGGAGCCTGCCCCCCCGCAGCCAGCGCCATGGAGAGGCAGAAAGGTACCGCTCCCCTGGGCAGCCCCCCGGGGGCTGGGGGCCCGGGGCTGACGGTGGAGGGGGGCGGGGGGCGGCGTGCAGGGTGCCAGTGGGTGGGATTTGAACTCAGCACCGCGGCCTGCGCTCGCTGGGCGCCCATCGGTGCCGGAGCGAGGGGTGCTGGGGGTGGGGGCTGCCACACCCCCCCCACCCCGGCTTGAAGTGGTTCCCCTCCTATCCAGGGTTTGGTTCAGTGGCTGTCAGCACCCCTCGAGCTTGCCCCAGCCCCACGGCTGGCACGTGCCCGCTGCCGGGGTGGTTAGAGGGCGGGCGGCGGGTCCCTTCCCCATGCGCCGGGGTGCGCGTTGCCCGAAGGGGCCAGGCGTTGACAGCCATGGGGCCGTGCGAACGTGCCGCCGATGCCTTGCAGCGGGGGCTCATCGGGAAGCCCTCCCGGGCGGGTCTCTGCTCTGGGGTATTTGGTTGGGAAGCCGGGGGCGCTCCAGGGGTGAGGGCTGTGACCCATGCCCGGAAGAGCCCTTCTCTCTGCTGCTGGGGAACACCGAGAGGGAATTCCAGGAACTGCCATGTCTTCTCTGCAGTCGTCCTCCCTTATCCCTTCGTGGTATGAGTCATCTCGCAGTTGGCCAGCACAGCTCAGAAATCTGGAGTCCAGGCCCTGAGCCGCTGAGATGGCTCAGGAAGCAGAGATCAAATTAGGAGAACCTGGGATTGGAGGGAAGCGATTTCCCTGGGAATGGGGGGATACAGAGGGCCTCAGGGTCTCACATGCAGGTGCCGAGCTCCCCACAGCAGCGCTGGGTGTCAGAGTGGGATGCTGGGGGTGAGATGAGATCCCTGCAGAAGTGGTCGTTTCTCCCTCCCTTGCCTCTGCTGCATAGGGGGTGATAGTGCAGGAGGAGACTTTATCCGGGGTTGGGGGGTGGGAGTCACATCCCGATCCTGGCTGATCTCTCTTTAAAGGACTGACAGAGGCCCCTGCTGCGGGTGGTTCTGTCTGCTTTGTGCACCCAGCTCTGAGCCTTGCATCTGAATTTCTGGCAGCTTTCCCAGTCCCTAAAGGTGACCTGGGGAAAAGGTATCGAGATCAAGCACTAGCCGCTGAATGGCCTTAAAACATTGGCATCTCAGACACATCCCAGTCTTCCTTCACCTTTTCTCCACCACCCTGCTATTGCTGGGAATGCACTGCAAATGAGGGATCGCTGCATCCCGACATCTCTGGGCTATCCAAAGGTTGCCTTGACTGTGCTGGCTCGGTCCCAAGAGGCTCTGATATACCCATGTGCCCCTGGTGGGATCTGGCTAAGAGAGAGCCCTGCATACGGAGCTGGGATGCTGAGATGTGTCGCATGCAGGGTGTTTGTGTGTTTCCTTGCAATAGTGCACACTTTTAGCAAGTGTTTAGCATGCTGATGCTTTTACACTTGTTAAAGCCAGCCCCTTGGGGCTCACCTGGAAGCCAGCCCCAACCCATCCCGGCTTAGCCAAGTTTTGTCTCCCTCTGAAACTCAGGCTGTTATTATTTGGCCGTGCGGTCGAGCAGATGGGGCATCAGACTGGGAACCAGGACTCCTGGATTCTATCTCTGACTCTGCCAGTAATCTGCTGGATGATCTTGGGCAAGTCACTTCCTCTCTCTGTGCCTCTGTTTCCCCTCCCACCCATTGTCCATCGTAGATTGTGAGCTCTTTAGAGCAGGGGCTGTCTCTTACTATGTGCTTAGCAGGGTGGGGCCTTGGTTTCACTTGAGGCTTCTGGGTGGTACTGTCAGGTAAATAATAATAGAGGTCTCAGTCAAGGATCAGGCCCCAGTGTGCTGGGTGCTGCACAAACATGCAATATAAAACCAGTGTCTGCTCTGGGGAATTCCCAGTCTGAGATGGTGACACACAGATGAACAGATCAGTGTGTGTGTGTGTGTGTGTGTGTGTGTGTGTGGGTGTGGTGGGGGGACGAGGACAAGATGACAGTAAAGCCTTTGCATAAATGAGTGGGTTTCGTGGGCTTCGTTCCTTCTCCTGCTAGCATTGCAGGAAGACTGTGTCCCTCAGCCAACACCTGGCTGAATCCGGTGACTCTGGCTTTTGCACTACTTTAAAAAGGAGGAGCGTGGGGCTGGTCCCATGGGGACTCTGGAGCTGGGTGATGGAAGCCACAGGAGCACACCGGGGTCTATGGCCTGACCCCTTTCCCTGGGGTGCTCAGCACCCACCTCCCCTGAACACGGGCGCACGCCTTCAGGGCACATCACCTGGAGCGTCTGACTGGACAGCAGCCCAGCCCTCGCTGACAGCAGCAGGGGAACGAGGTGTCAGGAATGGGCTGGTGGAGGAGCTGGATTTTCCATGTGCCTTTCCCTGCACCGTCTAGACTTCCCCAGCTCCACAGCAGTTCCTGTTCTTTGGGCGGGGGTGGCCACTCCTGCGGTCCCAGTAAGGGGCCTACTAGACATGGGATTGGGGCATGGGGACCTGGACAGGGCACGTTGCTGCAGGCGGCAGCTATTGTGGGAGGAGACGGGAATGGGGGCAGATGCGTTTACCTTCAATGGCTCTTTCTCGCCATGGAAACCGCGGCACCTGTTTTCAATCTCTGTAGCATTTACTTGGCCCGGGATGTTTGTGGATGGCGCGTTGTCAGGGGCGAGTCGGAGACCCCTTGGATTGCAGCAGCCAGGCTTGCAGCGCCAGGGAACGACGCGCACAGCAGTGCAGGCACGCTGACACACAGGCGTGAGCACACGTCTGCAGGCACACACGCTTGGAGGCATGCAGACACAGCCATGTGCCTACGCGTGCAAACCCTGTCATTTAGACAGCCACCTGTGCACACGCAAGCCTGCATGCACGTGTGACAAAGCGGGTGAGTTCCATACACATGGGTGCACACACACCTTTGTGCACGCATACCTGTGCGACAAAGCATGGGGTACACCTGCTCTCGTGCACACACAGACAAGTCCATCATACTAAACCCATGTGAAATGCACTGCACGCGTGCACAGAGCTCTCCCGTTGCTGACATTACAGAGCAGGAGCTCTGCTTCCCACAGGCCTGTGGGCGCTAAATGCTCTGACTCATCCCTTACACGTTGGGTGGCTTCCTCCCCCAGTCCCCTGTCATATGTTCCTGCAGTGCGTTGCCTGCTGGGTGCCAGGCGGCGGGTGAGCCCCTGAATGAGCTTGTGACAGACCATCATTGACATCGGGGGAGCTGGGGGGGAGAGAGTTCAAGGCAGGGCAGGTCCTGTCGGAGCTGGGCCTCTTGCTCAGTGCTGTGGGTGCCAGCGGGCGAGGTGTGGGGTTCTGGGGAGCTGGGGTTGTGGGGGACAAGGCACTAGCAGGCCCGAGGCAAGAGTTGTGGGGAGATGTGGCCCCAGGGCTGGGGTGTGGGGGAGGAGGAGCGGTGCTGGGAGTGGAAAGCTCGGCAAAGGGGATGTCATCACAGAGGAATTCAGACTCTGCTGGGGGTTGGGGGAGGAAAGAGGGAAGTGAGGAGAGGGGGAGAGAGGAGGTGGGGAGACCAGAGGGGAGCACGAGGGAGTGCACAGGGCCCCCTGCCTGGCCTGGCAGATCTGGGCTGGATTCCCTTCCCTTCCCGGGGGCTCCCTGGATCTGCGCTGGAGGAGCATGCTGGCTCTGCTTGTGCTGTGCACTGGGATGTTTCCCTCGTCTGAGTTCTGCCTCCTTGATTTCCAGAACCCCCCCGCCCCTTCCCAGCGCCCTGCTGCCCCTGGACAAGGTGCAGGGAATTAGTCATTATCCCCTTCCTCCCTACCACCCCCTTGCCCTGTTTCTAGGGAAGTCCAGATGTTTGGATCTCCTCCTGCTTTGCTAAACCCATCTCCCTTCCAGATGTTTTCTCTCCTCCAGGCAGTGACAGTTTGCACACGCTCCCTGCCTGCCCTTGCGCCCATGTCCCAAGTCCCTCCCTCTCCTCTGAGCATCTCTCTCTTTGTCCCAGGGCCCTGCCCTGCTCTGCAGCACCCCCTGTGGCAGGTGCATGCATTGACCACTGATAGTTCAGGGGCCGAAGCATGGGCTCTTCAGCATGTCTGGGGAGGATCCAGGGGTCAGGCAGGCTGGGAGGAAGGCACGGGAGCAGCAGCTGGGAACGGGATGGATGTGGCCAAGCTCCTGTTGAACCCCAGACTGACCCAGGCTGCAGGATTGCTGAGCAGTGTCAGAGTGTTTTGCTCCTTTAAGCTGCAGATGGGGCCCAGGTAGGACCCTGGGGCTCTGGGAATGCAAGGGGGTGACGCCAAATGAGAGGATGATATACAAAGAGAAGTGAGCCCAAGCTGCATAGAGAGTGGGCCGGATAAGGGGAATCATGCATCACTCAGCGCCCCATGGGGGAGCCCAGCAGACCCTGCGCTGGCTGACTGCCCACCTCTCTCTCTTCCTCTGTTCCATTTCCCACATCCGCCCACCCACCCTCCCTTGCCATGTCACCGCTGCTTCGCTCTCCTCTTCCCTTTCTCCCAGTCTCTGAGCCGCTCACTGGTCGTTCTCCTCCCACCCTGCCAGTGAGTTTGTGCAAAGGACAGGCAGGGAGCTGGAATCCCCACCTCTGCCAGCACAGGATTCCTTGCAGTGCTGAGAACCAGGTTCCCCTCAGCCAGGTGCTTGCTCCCCCTAAAACCGCCCTGATGCCTCTCCAAGGACCTGGTCCGTCTACCACTCTGCTGTATCCCCAGCCGTTTACAAGGCAGATCAACATTTGCTCTCTCTCCTGGATGCAGCCAGGCCTTCCTGAGGAGTCACACCGCATGACTGGTCCGTATGGCGTGAGGTGCGGGAAGGATTTCACTTTCTTCTGAAACATCAGCTATTGGCCTCTGCAAGAGGTGGGTCGTGGGACTAGATGGGCCCACTGGACTGATCTGCAGAGACCAGGGCTTGGTGGGCCTATTGGTCTGACCCGGCACAGCAGAGAGCAGTGGGGACCAGGCTGGACCCACTGGTCTGATCAGGAATAGCAGAGAGGTGGGGATACTGAGCTAGATGGGCCGGGCAGGGAGGTGAGACTATCAGGCTAGATGGAGGGGCTGGTTCAGCAGCGAGGAAGGATTCTAGCTCAAACAGATTTGTGGTCCAATCTGTGGATTAGGGAGCGGGTGGTGGGAAGGGGCAATGGGGGAGGGACAGATACACAGTTCTATGTTCTTGACTGGCGTGGCCAAATCT
Organism: Natator depressus; assembly: GCF_965152275.1. NCBI lineage: Eukaryota > Metazoa > Chordata > Testudines > Cheloniidae > Natator > Natator depressus. The sequence goes on from NC_134259.1 coordinate 5,394,785, forward strand.
GAAACTGGAATCCCATGATGAAATATGACCTCGGCTTTTCTTGCCCCGGGGGAACATGGGACAGCAGGTCTGCAGCCTTCAGAACTACAGGGTGGGGGTGGGAAAAAAGCACAGTAAACCCTTCTGTTTTATGAGCCAGGACTGGGGAGGTGGGAGGGGAGCGGGGGCTGTCTTGCTTCTGCACACTTGGCAGCTCCGTATCAGTCTTTCCAACATCCTTGCAACACACGGAGTTTGGGCGCCTTTCCCAACCCTCTCCTCTGCTTGACCATCCTGTGAAGAAGCCAGGACATTTCCTCGTGCCACTTATTGACCACACGACTTACCATGGGTCTGATGGTGCACACTGTGTTCACTGATCATGGCCCCTGTGTCAAACCACCGGCTTGGATTATGCATTACATCCTAACCAATATAGCTCCAGCTGCTAGCTGATGTGTGAGTGCATCAGGGCAGGGCTGGGCACATTCATGTTTGTTTAGCTGCCCCCGTGGAAATGTTTGGGGGCAGTGGCAGCTCCCCACCCAACACTGCAACCCGATCTGCTGCTGGAGAACGTTAAAGCCGCTGAAACTGGAAAAGGGCAAAGGAAAGAGCAGGAGACATTGCCTAAGAGCAAGATCTCTGGGTACATCCACACTGTAGCCGGAGGTGTCCTTTTCCAGCTTGCGTACCCGGGCGTGTGCCAGCGTTGATTGAGCCCACGCACTAAAAGAAGCAGTGTAGCTGCAGTGGCAAGAGCTAGCCACCAAAGTCCAGTCCCATGTGAGATTGTAGGTAGCTATTAGGGCGTCTAGCCGATCCCACTGCCCGGGCTGCCATGGCCACACGGCTGTTTGTAGCGCACTAGCTCACAGCTACTGCCCTGCATGTCTACCCAAGCTGGGAACCACACCTCCAGCTGCAATGCAGCCGCACCCTGCAAGGCTGTAGAATAGCCCCCAAGGGAAGTGGTGGGAGCCCCATTTGGACTGGCCAAAGACCGTCCCGTGGGGAACAATCCTTCCCTGTTTCCTGCTGGGATGAACTGTGTGCCCCGGTAGAGTCCGTCCACTGTTGTGAAAGGAGGCGCTGAGTGTGTGTTGGCGCTGTCCCGCCAGGGTGGGTGGCCAGACTGGGGGCTAAGAGAGGTGAGTTATTCCCTAGCCAAGTAGGTGAGGAGGACGGAGGAGAGAGTGACGTGTCTGTGGATGGAAAGGTGCTGGTGTGCTAGAACAGAGGTGGAACGGGAGTGTCATCGGGAAACAACATGGGTCTGTCAATATGACTCGAGAAGCCGCCGACCTGACCGTCCCCAGCTGGAGGGTAAGGATGGTGCTTCATCTGTAGCCTTGTCCCAGGCAGCGGGGCAGGCCGCTTACATCGGATAGACTTGCAGCTGATGAGAACCTTCCCCCCACTGTGCCAGGCCAGGGCAAAGGAGGAATGTGATGCAATCTCTCCTCTCACTAACCCTTGTGACTGGCTCCCGTGCGTGACCTCCCAGGACTGAGCCCATAGACCCATGAGGAACCTGTCTGTGTTCAAACGTGTAGAGGAGCAAGGGGCAAACAGAGGGACTGAGCACGTGCCCCAGGGCGGGTGAGTGCCCTGAGCGTCCACCTGGGTTCCAGGCCTTCCCTCACAGCCCCTGCCAGCCGCACTCTGATCGGGAGAGGGGGATGCAGGCCCGTTGGGTTGGCAGTTCGGTGCTGCTGGGGGAAGGCTGGGCTGTGTGCTTTGCAGAGGGGGTGTGGTGGAGGTGCTGAGGGGTAGGAGTGAGATGTGTTTGAGCTGTGTGTGTGTGTGCTGGGAGGAGGGCTGGGTTGTGTGTTTTGGGAGATGCACTGAGAGAACAGATGTGTGCGTTTGGGAACTTGTGTGTGCAGAAAGAGGTACATTGGGCTGTGTGCCCGGGGGGGGCATGGTGTGTCTGGGGGCGCTGTGTACCTGGGGGTGCAGTGTACCGGGGAGGGGTGCCCTGGGGGAATGTTGTTTTGTGTTCTGGGGGTCCTGTGCTGTTTGCCTGGGACATATGTTTCCTCATTAATCAGATAAATGACTATCTGCGTAAGGACCTGGGGAAGACAGATGGAGCTGCCCCTGCATACTTACATACCAGGAACCTTGTGGGGCCCCTCTGCCTTACCCCCCAAGGGTCCTGGCAGGGTCTCGTTGCCCCCCCCCGGGGTGGGGTCCCACTCATGGTTGTGGGAATGCCAGCCAGGGGGTGGAAAATCTGGGGGAGCTGTTGACCGTGATGTGTTCAGAGACTCATCAGGGAAATGCCATGGGGAGCCATCTTAAACCCTGCCCCCGCTCCCGCTGGGCCTGGAGACATCGAGCTGGGGTTAGAACAGCTCTGCCTGCACTGCCCTCCCCACAGGCCCCACAATGCGGCAGTTCCCTACGGTGGGGAGGTGCCCAGAGAGCAGTGGGCACTGTCACCGCCATGGGGAGCAGGGCCCATGGGTTTTCTTGTGGCTTGTCACCTCCGTGAGGGGGGTTCCAAGGAATCGAGTCAAAATGGGCTTGATCTCAGCCCTGTCCCACCCTCCTGGGGGGGCAGGGAGGTTCCCGGGGGGGTGTGGAGGATGCCCTCTTTGGGTAGGGTCAGGGTGGGAGGTTGAGGAGGCCTGGGGTGGGTCCTTTAGGGCAGGCTTGCCATGGCTGGGCAGAATGGGCTCGCCGGAGCATTCCCAACATTGCAACTGATCCAGGCAGCAAATTGCAGCTTTGCGTTCGGGGGAACCAATGAGGGAACATCGGTGCTGGGGGGACGAGGAAAAGGCCGCCCGGGCCCCGGGCCAAGAATCAGTGGGTTTCATCAGCGGGGCCTGCAACATTTTATCACAGCTGGGAGCGGGGAGTGGAGCCGAGAAGGGAGACGCAAAACATTTCCAGATGCATGGCGGAGAGGGGGGAAGAGCAGCCTGGCAGGGCGGGTGAGGAGCAGCCTGGCAATGGGCAAGCAGAACGGGGGGAGTCTGTGTTGCCCCCTCTCTGTGGGGACGGGGGAGCTGCTGGGGGTAGGAAGGGAACATGGGGAAAGCTGGCAGCACCACCCAGGTCTCCACCCTGGGAGGAAATTTGGCTGGGCGAGAAGTGGAGCAGGGGCAGCGCGGTGGGAAAGGGCCAGCTCTGGGGATCTGCTGGCGATGTCAGGCCTCTGCAGCAGAGTTCAGGCGGTGGGCAAGCTGTGACCTGGGTGTCTCCTGCGTGTCTCCCTATGCTGTGCCCTCTGCTCTGTGTCATTCCTGGGAATGCTGATGGGGATGGTGGGGTTGTAAACTGACTGGGGAAGAGGGAAGAAGCACCTCCTCCACCATATGTTCCTTGAGTGCAGGAATTTGCTACTGGGACATAGAGCAGACACAGCTGTTTGGGGCTAGAATCTGGAGGGCCCCTTCCACTATCCCACCATTTATGGCCCAGGTAATGCTTTGCATCTCTTAAATGGCTGTGGTGAGAGTGCCAAACCCTGCTGGGGACCAGGCTCGCCCAACTCGCTGTGCTTGTGACCCGAGCCGGGATTCGAACATGGCTTTGCCGAGGTGTAGGAATCCACTGAGCCATCACCGGGCGAGGGACAGATTCCAAGGCTTTGGGTCAAACCCACAGCTCCTTTCTGGGTTTGCCATCCCAGTGCCAGGCTGTCTGGAACAAGGGATTGCTTCTGGACACAGGGCAAAGCCAGGCAGGGATTAGCAAACTCAACGCAAGGGGTGGTTTGCATCTAGGTTCTGTGTGATTGGAACCCCCGAAGTTCTAGATTTTTCCGGAGTGCTGAGTGCCCACAAATTCTGCGCGCGTCAGTGGCAGCTGCAGGTGCTCAGTCCCTCTGCAAACCAGGCTGCTTCTTTTGGTGTCAATCTGTAGGCCCCCAAATGTGAACGTCTTGGGCTAAGCCTGTAGAGGAAGGAAGGAGGATCTCTGGGGAGGAAAGATAGTCTGGAGGTCATGGGCCTGGGAGGCAGGACTCCTGGGTTCATTCTGTGCTCAGTGTGGGGAGTGTTGTCAAGTGGCTAGGACAGGGAGCATAGGCTCCATTCCCAGCTCTGTCACTTACTTGCTGTCCAGCAATGAGCAAGTCACTACCATGCTTTGTGCCTCAGTTCCCCCTGATAGCATGGGGGGCAATGATCCATTCAGAATCCCTCTTGTGGTGCCAGGTGCCTTGGAAAAGCCAATGTTCATTATCCCCAGAGGCTGACGGGGAGGGAGTCGGGGATGGGAAGTGAGTGCAGGCCTGTAACCCAGGACGCTGCTGGCTGGCCCCACAGCACTTAGCCCTGGCGCAGGACAGGCAGGCTCTCCCTGGGCTTTGCCTTTGTTCTGGGCTGATTGGGGGCTTTTATTCCTCTTTCCAAGCCATGCGAGGGGGCGGCGGGCAAATGCTCTGCATTGCACCGGGAACACACCAGCCTTCATCAGCTGTGCTGTTTGGTGCAACATTAACGCCCCCTCCTTCCCCTTCTCCCCTCCCTCCCTTTCGGTGCGTGGGATGTCAGTGAAGGAACGGAGGCTTCTGAGCGCTTGTTGGTGGCAGGGCACAATTGCCCCGCTGTCTGACAGAGGGGGTCACGGGCGAGGGAGGGGTAAAGAGGCCTCATTCAGGCAGCAGCCCAGGAGACAATGCCGAGACATTCCCCAGCATCGCTAGCCCGGCGAGGGAGGACTGGGAAGTGGAATGAAAGGAGAGATGTCACCAGAGAACTTTCCAGCCGCCTCTGCATCGTTGACATGCCCTGGCCAGCCTTCCCCAAGGGGGCGCTCCGGTTCCATCCCACGTGCTGCCACCACCCTCTCCAAGGCACTGGGGAGCCTATGGTTCAATCGCTCTCTGGCAGGAAACACCGAGTTAAACTCACCCTTCTGCCAGTCAAACCCCATATTCATCTCTCCTCTCAAAGAACCTGGAAGCCCAGTCCCCCAAACAAGCCTGCTCTTTTAGTGCGGACATAAAGGGCCTTCAGTCTCCCACTGCTGCTTATTCTCTCCTTGTCGCCCCCTTCGGTCACCCTCCCCCCTTCCCTAGCAGCTCTGGGTACCTCTTGTGTCCTCCTCTGAATGGCAGGATTGTGCTGCAAGCTGGGGTCAGGTGCAGGAGATGGGAGCAATGAGTCTGTTCGTCCCCAGATGGCCCGTGGGCGCAAGGAGCCAGTCCTGGGCCAGCCAGGATATAGAGAGCAGGGGACGGCAAAGGGATATTTTTTCTGCTCCTTGTTGAGGTTGAAAGACGCTTGCCCCAATCTTGGAAACTCCGGCCCTGGGCCTCGCCCACCGTGCGTTGACCTGTCCTGGACACCCAGTGCTCCATGCGCTCGGCTGGGTGGCTCTAAGACATTCCCAGGGGGCTGCTCTATTGGGATCCCCCAGTGGGGGCAATGTGATGGAATGGTGTTCCCCTAGTAACTGCCCTGTTCCTTCTGTGTTGCCTACAGATCTAGACAAGCTCCTTTTGGACCTAGAGTCCTTCCTGCTGATCCTGGACCGGGAGAACCTCAGCTACATTGCTCAGGCCAAGAAGAAATCCATCGCTGAGCTACTTTCCAGGTTCCAGAGCCCTCCATGTATGTATCCTGCTGCTGGGGCATAGGTATCCAGAGACAGGTGATGTTGTGCTAATAACCCCGGGGGGGCGGCTGTATCCTAATAACTCCACAAGAGGGAACCTTTCTGTAGCAGATCCGATTTGTTCTTGCAGCCCTGTCCATTCCCACAGGCTCTGCATGCTCCCTGGAAACTGGGCCAGCCAGTCAAATGACTTCTTTGGTGCTCAGCATAGTCCAGCTCTCTGGATCTTTGCTTATCCAGTTTGTCACTCTCTGTAACTTTGCTTACCAATGAGATTGTCCCCTTGGGCCTGCCCAGAGCTGGTTCAATTTAGCCCTTTTTCTTATCTGTGCCTGACCCCGACCTTCTTCCAGCATCCCTGTTATTCCAATGGGTTTGCCCAGCAGGTTTACATGAGCTGCTGATGGGGTGTCTGCAAACTGTTCGCTCCGGCTCCCGGACTGGAGCTGCTTTCGGCAAAGGAGAATGATGCATCGTGAACAAGCCATTGCTGGACTCAGTCTCCAGACCAATCCCCGTTCAAGTCCCTAGAACTTGAGGTTCATTCGGGATTGTCTGGGATCCCCCAGCACCTGCCCGCCCAGTCATCCGACCCCATCCGGAGCAGCAGCCTGATCTCAGAGCTTTTATCCCCCACTTGTTTGTGGTGTTAGTCCCGTCACCTCCTGTGATCCTGATCCGCCTCTTTCCCCACAGCAGAGGACGCAGAGTACATGATCATGCGCTGCATCTCACCCTCCTCTGGGAGCAGCGCCTTCCAAACGCCAGCTGACCTGAGCCCGCGCCAAGGTGAGCAGTGGAGTCAGTAGCATCGGGGGGACGCGAGAGGAGTCGCACGAAGAGGGGGTTTCCTAATTATATATGTCGGGCCAGCCCCTGCTCTCAATGACACAGCTGTGGAGCCAGAGGGACTGCAGTGCAGGCATGAGCACCTTATGCGTGAGATCAGAATCAGGCCGTGTGGCTCGAGGCCAGTAACGGGTTTTCTGCCAAATATGCAAAAGTGGCCAGTGATTTCCGTTGCCCTCGTTTGAGACACATGCAGGCACCCAAAGCTGGGCACCCAGAGGCACTGGGCATGTTTGAAACATCAGCCTATGGGATGGTGGCCGGGACTCTCCGCTTTGGCTTAGAAGGTGCTAACACTGTAGCCCGGTGGCTCAGCTGGCTGCAAAGTGCTGAAGCCAGCCTGCGGGGACGTCCACCCCCTCTGAGGGGAGTCTCAGCGCTACCCATTACTATAGAGAGCCTGGAGCTCTGTGCTGCACGACGGCAACTGCTCTGAGCGTGGGCCCAAGCTGCCGTTGTGGGCACTCAGCTAGTGGCCAGGCCCACTCAGCTGCCAGGCTGCAGGATTTGGGTGCCCAGCTTAGGGGTCCACATTTGCAAACTGGGCTCTATTAGTGATGCAGACTGAACGATCTCAAGAGCTTTGGGGCCGGATCCAGCTTGCATCGGCTCCCACGGAGCTGGATCAGGCTTCTCTAGCTCCAGACACCGGGTCTGGCACTCTCTCGAGGATCTTCGGCCCACTCTTGGGCCTCGAAGGTTTGGAGCAGGGCTGAGCAGAGCAGCTGCAGCACACTCAGCATCCCGCGGCATCCGAGCGGGGGCTCCCGGCTGCAGCTGGCGCCAGTGGCTGGTTGAAATGATTTTAATCGTTACCTTTCTCGGCAGCAACCTCGTCTCCAGACCCGATGGGAAGGGGAGAGTGTGACTCACCCGCTGCCAATGGCCAGTGCTCCCCAGGCGGGGTAAGTCTGGATCACTCCAGGTCAGGAAGCAACGAGAGGGAGACAGAGATCTCTGTTACCCCTGAGGCCCAGAGTGGAGTCAGTGGGTGAGCGCTTTGCTAACTTCCTGGGGCAGCGGCAGAGCCTGTCACACTGTGGATGCCTTGCTGTGCCCGCTCCTAGGCCAGCCCCAGGCACGGGAGCATCCCAGCCCCTGGCCGTTGCTGTGACAGGGCGTGGGAGAGGGAGACCCGACACAGTTTCCAGGCAACACTGCATGTCCCTGGGCTATGGCCCTGCTGCCTGCTCAGGGCATAAAGAGGGAGCAGGGAGCGTGGGGAGGAATGTTCCCATGCAGCCTGCCAGCTCTGCATGTCCAGCAGGGCCTGGGATGCGTGCATGTCTGGTGGGGAATCCAAACGGGCAGAAACAGGGGCTGTGGGGAGGCACATGTGACCCCCCCCCCACCGCGTTTGCCCCTATGACCGCTGGCTGCAAGCAGGGGCGTGGTTTGTGATTGCACCCTCTTGATACAGATGAGAGCGGCTGGATTCTGCTCCTGCTGCTCTTGGATTCCAGGCTGATGGTGTAGCCGAGCTCAGAATCCAGCCCAGAGTCTCTAGGGGCTGAATGTGGGGCAGTGGCTGGGGATTGGGGCGACTGGCTGAGTGTGGGGGAAATGGGCTGAGGGAGGGTGATTAGAGGCAGCATCAGGGCCGCGGGTCAGGGGCTGGGGTTCGAAAGGGCTCAGGGGGCTGTGTCAGAGGGTAGGGGAAGGTCCCTGCATGAAGGAGATGGGGCAGGGGTCTGTCTTTTTTTTCTCTCTTGCCCCTTTCCTCCCAGCTGCCCCTTGGGCCCCTTACCATCCCTTGTGCAGCTCAGGATACAGGGGTCATAGTGAGGCCTCCGTACCCCACAGCCCCGGCCTGAGGCCTAGGGAAGGGCCTGCTTTGGCTCCCAGCCTGTGGCAGCGGGAGCTGGGCTTCCCAGCTGCTGGGCTGTCAGGCCCCTTCGCAAACAAGAGCAGATGGTTTGGCCATGAGATCACTGGGGAACCGGAAAGGAACAGGAGCGTCTGCAGCACAAACTGGGAGTTTCCAGAGAGAGATGTGCAGAGGGCTCCACTCCCACCCGCTCAGGTGTCCAGCACCTAAGGAACAGCCACACGCGGCACTGGCCAGGGCAGGACCTCATGGGCACAGTTTCTTGCATACGGGGATGTGTTGCAGTGCTGCAGTATTGGGTCCGTTGTACGGCCGAGAGCACGAGACACGTGGGATGAAGCAGAAGTGAGTGCGCTGTACTGCAGGGGAGGGACACACATTACGTGAAGCGCAGCACTGTCTGTTGCATGCGCAAGAGAACGCGTTGCATTACGTCCAACAGCAGGTGTTGCATTGATTGCCACAGAGCCAAAGTGTAATTCTTGTGGAGAATGGGACATTGCACAGCATGCAGCAGGGGCGTCTGCCATCACATGCTGCACGGGACGCACTGCATTGCGTGAAGAGAGGCACATTTCATGTGATGCAGCAGGGGAAGCTGGCTGCTGCGTGCGGCCGAGGGTGCGTTGTGTGCAGCAGAGACCGGGTGCATTCCCATACAGTGCTGCGCCCTCCGTTGCAAGCAGCAGGATGTTGACTTGCTTGCGTGGTCAGGGGACTGGTTGACAAGCTGGCATTTCCCCGGGCTCTGAGCAGACATGCAGCTCCAGCGGAGCTCTGCTGCTCTTCTGGATGTGGATGGAAGCAGGCAAATGTGGGCTCCAGATGAGGCAACAGGAACCGTGGCAGGGGGGGAGAGGACCACCCCCCAGGATGCGATTGGCAGGAACAAGAGCGGTGTCCCGTGCCAGAGCGCGAGATGCTGCTGACAGATTTCAGAAGCAGTTAATTTGGTAGCTAAACAGCATGAAGGCAGCGGAGGCTGATTAACCATAGAGGCCACTTTAGGGGCAGTTAAGTTGTGAAGGAAGCAGAAATCCGAGCCACGGGCATCAAAGGCTCTTTCATCTCAGTCCTGTCCAGATGCAGGGCTCCGAGTCGGCAGACGTGCTGGCATGGAGCAGGGCGATTGAATGCTGGGGGGGGAATCCGTGCTTGCTCCAAGCCCACATCAGCCTGGAACAGGGAGAGAGGGAGCTCCCAAGGTGGAGATTGAGCAACTGCCCAGGAAAGGGGGTATCTTGAGCCCACCCTTCAGTATGCAAAGGGAGGGCACAGCTCCTGAAACCTCTCCTGAACCCCCAGGGGGCTGGCAGGCAGAGTCCCACTGACACCCCGTGCCCTGATACTGCCTCCCTTGGCTGTGTCAGGCTGAGTTCTCCCTGCTCTTTCTAGACAAACCCGTTGGGCGTCCTGCCCCACCTCCCTAGCCTGCCAGCTGAGGACTCCTACGAGGAGGCAGAGCCCATCAGCCCCGAGGGACATATGAGCCCAGGTAACCAGCCCCTTCCTCTCCGAAACCCGCGGGAGGTGGGAGCAGCTGGCAGGACATATCCTCTGCAGCGTGTGTAGACCAGCTGCCCCTCACGTGTCTGCGCCATGCCTGTCGCACATGGCACACTTGTCGCACAAGGCCCATCAGCTGCACTGTATGCACCGGGGGGGCCTTCAAGTGGCCCCCCCTTCCAACAACTGTGCCATGCCTGCTGCACCTCTCTTGCACGGGGCACCCCTGCCGCACTTTGCATGCCTCTGGCCGCTTCCCTTTTGAGGCACCCTCCATGCTTGTGGCACGCAGTGCTGCCTCTTCCATCTAAGGCCACGTGGGCATTGACTGTGACGTTCCCCCAGCCCCGCTCGGCTCCCTGCCTGGCTCCCAGCACCTGCGGCGTGGCGCGCGTCCCAGTTCAAGCCCTGAAGCCCCTGGCACTGGTGGGGCAGCCCCTTGCCGACAGGCAGCTCCACTCTTGCCAGGCGCTTGCTCAGCGCCACCCTTCCACTCTGGGCAGCGGGCGGCGGGGACACGGACAGCAGCCACTACGAGTCATACGGCGAGGACGAGGACTGCGTGAAGGACCGCGCGCACTACATCCAGTGGCCGCCCGCCGCTGGCACCGCCGAGACTCCCGCTCGCCCCGAGGCCCAGCTCTGTGGCTTCCTCTGGAGGAAACGCTGGCTCGGGCAGTGGGCCAAGCAGCTCTTCATCGTCCGGGAACATGCCCTGCTGGTGAGCGTTGGCTGGGGCAGAGAGGGGCGGGAGCACTCGCAGGTGGAGATGGCTTCCCCGGGCACGGCCTTGCCCCTACTGTGGAGACCGCGTGGGCTGGGGTGTGTGCAGGATAGTGTGGGGGGTGACGGGGCTTGGCAACAGGCGCCCGAGGGGTGAAGAGTGCAGGGACGTGGAGGTGGGACCAGGGAAGAGCTGCAGGGTAAAAGCATAGGTGAACTGAAGTGCACTCGGTGCCCTGAACCTGCCAGCCCCCTAACCTGCACACCCTGCACCCTGACCCCCCCAAACCCCAATCCTGAACCCCCATCCCCCCAACCCTGAACCCCTAAACCCACAGACCTGCAGACCCTAAACCCCCATCCTCCCACATCCCGAACCCCCAACCCCCATCCTGCCAAGCCTGGGCCCTAAACCCACAACCGTGCAGACCCTGACCCCCCATCCCTAACCCTGAAGACCCCCACTCCCATATCCCGAACTCCAGCCCCACAACAGGGAGGGTCAGGGTTGCGAGTTCCAATTCCAAGCCCTGCTCTCCCCAGTCTCGGACCCTTGCGCTCCCCCCAGCCCCCTGGCTGAGCCGTGCCCTTTGCCCTGTGCTGCCACAGTGCTACAAGTGCGCCAAGGACCTGCAGCCAGTGCTGGAGCTGGACCTGCACGGCTGCCGCGTTGCCTACAAGGCCAAGCGCAGCAAGAAGATGCAGCACGTGCTGAAGATCACGGGGGCGGCGGCAGAGACGCTGGTGATGGGCTTCCAGAGCCGCCAGCAGGCTGAGGACTGGAGGAAGGTTTGGAGGTGTTACACCCTGGCAGAGCTGTGCATGGAGGGGGGCCATGGGAGTGGGGAGGGCGAAGAGTGGCCTCTGCCACCGCCTGGGAGCCCCTGTGGGGGACTGTGGGGCGGGGGAACAGCTCCTGTATGGGTGAGACTACATGTTGGGTGAGTCTGCGCTGCCCACTCCCCTCTGCGGGCGGGGACGGGCACCGTCCCGTCAGGGCCCCGCGCTGCCCACTCCCCTCTGCGGGCGGGGACGGGCCCCGTCCCGTCAGGGCCCCGCGCTGCCCGCTCCCCTCTGCGGGCGGGGACGGGCCCCGTCCCGTCAGGGCCCCGCGCTGCCCGCTCCCCTCTGCGGGCGGGGACGGGCCCCGTCCCGTCAGGGCCCCGCGCTGCCCGCTCCCCTCTGCGGGCGGGGACGGGCCCCGTCCCGTCAGGGCCCCGGGCTGCCCGCTCCCCTCTGCGGGCGGGGACGGGCACCGTCCCGTCAGGGCCCCGGGCTGCCCGCTCCCCTCTGCGGGCGGGGACGGGCACCGTCCCGTCAGGGCCCCGGGCTGCCCGCTCCCCTCTGCGGGCGGGGACGGGCACCGTCCCGTCAGCTAGGGCTTGGCAGATAAGTTATGGCCTGGCTCCCCCTGCAGGCCAAGCTGGGTGCTGACAGTTGTTCCCGCAAACCTCTCAGAGCTGTGGGGCGAGCCAGTTCCCCTTCTTGCCAAGCTGCAGTACGTCCCCACACAGGGTTCCACAAGGAGTTTGCATGAGAGAGCGGTTTGCAAGCGCCGTGGGGGCTCTGACCCTCCCAGCAGTGCATGCCCTGCCTTGGAAATGACTCTGCTCCCGAGGGGGCTGGGCTCCCACTGTGCCTGGGGGACCGGGACCCCCAGCTGCCCCGTCCGTGGCTGTAACGCTGTCGCTTTCTTGTAGGTGATTGAGGAAGTGAGCAGCTCTCCTCTCAGCAGGCCTTCTGCCCACAGCTCCCCGGCACTGCCCAGCTCAGAGCAGGGCGGGAACTCACGCCAGGTGAGTAGGTTCCTTAGCCATCTCTAGCCCCTGCTACCTGGGATCTTGGGTGCTCTCACACCCCTCTCCCTACCCAAGTTAGCATCGTTGTCCCTGTGTTCCGGCAGGGAAACTGAGGCACAGGGGAGTGACTTAACCAAGGTCACATGGTGAGTCAGTGGCAGAGACGGGAATAGAACCCAGGAATCCTGACATTCTCCAGTGTGATAACTGGGAGGCGAGACTAGAACAAGGCGCCCTGACTCCTAATCCCTGCTATCCTATCCTGTCCTGAGCAGCTCCTTCTACAACAGGCCCGGCTTGCTGCTACCCACAGGAATGTTGTGAACCCTGAAGAGGGACTCTGCCCTGGGATGTGCCCACAGCTTGGGGGGCATGCCCGAGGGCACAGCCTGACCCATGAAATTCGAGGGAGGGAGATGCCCTTGTGAGACTGGACAGCACAGGGTTGTTCCTTGTGGCATGTTGTGCCTTTTGAATGGTCCCATGTGATGGGGCTTTCTCCTCCCTGGGGAGCTGCCCCCCATCTCCTGGGTCTGCCCATGGAGAAATCTCTGATGTTCAGCCTGAAATTCCCTCTGCTTATCCACTCCCCTCGCCTCAGTGATCATTGTCTGCGGCACCCGTGTCTCTCTTAGGTGAGAGGTTCCCAGTTTGGCTCTGATTCAGATGAGGAGAACTCCCCGGTCAGCCCCGCTGCAGCCGGCTGCATCCCAGCTGGAGAGCCAAGGAAAGGAGGTGCGGTATGGCCCAGCCCGACCACTCTGTGCAGCATCAGTTACCCCAGCCATCCTGTCTGTGGGACCCAGGGCTGGAAGAGCCGGGGTGCTGGGTGCGTTGGCGGAGCCGTGGGGTAACCGCACGCAGAGCCTGTGCTCTCACCCCAGACTTCCCTGAACTCCTTTCCCACGGTCCCCGGAGGCATCAGCTGCAGTTTGTGCTGGGTGGGTGGGAGCAGGCAGCGGGGGCGCGTCTCATAACGCGAGGCCTTGGGGGCACTCTGCAGGTTTCCTGGACGTGCTGCTGAAAAGCCAGTGGCAGAAGCTGTGGTGCAGGGTGGAGCAGGGCGCCCTGCGGATGTTCAGAGACCCCAGCTGCACTGAGAGCCCTGAGTACGCTGTGCCGCTGGCGGGCAGCAATGTGACCCCGGGGGCTGACGCCGGCCGACGCCATCGCATCCACATCAGCCAGCAAGGCAGAGAGGTCGCCGTCCTGCAGGTGCGTGGTGCATCTGTGCTAACCCGTATGGTGCTGGCGTGGGCTGCAGCCAAGCTGTAGCAGAGAGACCATTAGTCTGGTGGTAGGGGGGCAGCCCTCACTGGCAGCATCCCGCGGATGGTAGGAACAGGATCTGCCCTCCCTTCCTGGAGCTCCAGATGGTGCTGTGGTCACACAGACGTAGGAGCCGCACTCCGCGCCGATAGTGCTGTGCATGGAGAGACGCAGCAAGGAACCAGCCTGTTTCCCCCACCCTCTGCTCTGCCTGGTCGTGCCTGGTCCCTTTCCTGCCCTTCTGGCTGCCGAGCCAATGCCATTCCCCAGAGGAGGGCATCTCCCTGGCCCCTCCCTCATGGTTCTGGCCCAGAGCCGATGACTGAGCCCTGTCCCCTTCTCTGGTGCAGACCCACTCGGACGAAGAGAGGGACGTCTGGCTGAAGATCCTGCAGGTGGAGAAGGGAGTGGAACCAGCCTCTGTGTATGAAACCTCAGTCCTTGGAGATGCCCCCAGCTCCGTGCCTGTGGGGTAAGGAGAAGCTGGCCCCTCCGTCCCGCAGCACCCCCGAGACACAGTGCCTCTTCAGAGCAGCTCTCCCTATTCCCTATCTTTAGGTTGTCCCAGCTCTGTCCCTCCCTCAGCCTTCTTTCCATTCTCCTTCCCCCTCTGCTAAGGCAGGGGACCTGGCTGCCCATGGGTGCCTTTCCTGGGACAGAGCCCCAGGGCACAGGATCCTGGCGGCTTCTGCATCTGGCACTGCCATGGGGACCCAGTTACAGAACTAGTGCATGACTGAAGCATGTGCTAGCCATGTGGGGGACAACCCATGTTGTGTCTGGACCCCTGGTGTTACTGCTCAGACGCATAGGGCAGCCAGGCAGCACTCATCAGGCCCTGCTGTGTCTGATTCGAAGCGCTCACGGGCCCCAGGTGCTAAGCATGGAAAATCGCCACCACTGATGGGTGCCCAGAGTCACAGGGCTTCCTCTATGCTCTGCCTGCAGGGGCCTGCTGCTGCGGAGATTCCCGACCCCCAACACCTACATGGACGACCCCTTCGGGCAGCTCCCGCCGGCGACACACTCCAGCCCAGTCTATTCCAACGCGGATATACTGCACCAGCTGGTAACCTCCACGTAGTCTGGCATCTGTAGGCATTTCTAGCAAGCGGGCCAGCCCCTTGACGGGTGGAGCTTGGCGAAACTCCATGGGCTGGGCTGCCCCCATGGGGATCTGGGCCGGCGCGTCTGGCCAGTTGGTCCACAGGCTCCTCACTAGCTTCTCTTTGCAGCAGCAGACCTTGGACAGAGCTGCCCAAGACCAGACGCAGAGACTCCCATGTGCCCTTCCCAACAGTGCCTTCAGCAACCCCCGGAGCAGAGCTCCGGAGGAGACAGGTGAGTGAGGCTCCCTCTCCCAGCACGGCAGGGACCTGGCTGTACCAGGGGGCAGACTCTATGTCCTACAGCAGCTGAGCGCGGCCCCATCTCGGTAAGAGGCACCGTCCCAGCACTAGTCGGCTCCCACGTCTGCCACAGCATGTGCTGAGAGGGTATCGCTGCCTCCCTGGAACGGGCTGGCTCCAGTGGGTCTCAGGGTGGCGCATGCGTAGAGGAGTGCCCCTCTGCTTCTCATTGCCTGCTACAGAACAGCTCCCCTGCCCTTGGCCCTGGGCACGTCCAGGATTCCCCTGGGCCCCAGGCACAGAGCGGCTCCGGCTGTAGGCTGGTTCAGCATGCCCGGAGGGGGAATCCCTTTCTGAGTGCTCACGGTCACACAGCCACTGACCCCTTTCTCTCCCATGCTCTTCCAGCTGCTCCTCCAACCGGCCCGGGCAAGTCTACGAACGAGCAGTGGGTAGAGGTGGCCCCGGAGCTGAGGAGCCGGGATTTTTTCCAGTCCCAGCGGACGCTGACACAGCCTGAGAGGAAGGGTGCCCCAGACAGCTTGGATTTCTTAATTGGTATGATCGCTGCACAGCCTCAGGCAGGTTGCTGACCCCCTGCCCCTGTGCCAGGGGTTGGCAAGACTTACCCAGTGCAGGAGAGGGCTGGGAGTGTTGAGCCATGGGTGTCCTGCAACTCTCGGGGCATAGCTGTAACCCAGAGTGAGTCAGGGTGCCGGGATTGGGCCTTCAGCTTCCCGTGTGGGTTCACATGGCTCCACGATCTGCCTTCTTGCAGGTAAGAGGGCCTTTCCCAAGCTGGAGGAGAAGGTAGGGCAGCTGGAAAGAGCATGCCGGATGAAAACCAGGCTGAAGGCCGGCTCGGAGATGAACCTGCTAGCCATCGGCAAGTCTCTGAAGGGCCACATAGCCACTGCCACCAGCTCAGC
Source organism: Natator depressus (assembly GCF_965152275.1). Lineage (NCBI taxonomy): Eukaryota > Metazoa > Chordata > Testudines > Cheloniidae > Natator > Natator depressus. The sequence continues at coordinate 5,410,593 of NC_134259.1, forward strand.
AGGCTCCGAGGTAAGGGAGGATGGAGCAGGATGGGTGAGAGCCAGACACTGGGCAGCCATGAGACAGAACAGTTGTGGGCTAGAAACGATCAGGGGCTCTCCTAGGGCTTCCTGCCTTTCTCTTCTCCCATGTCTTTCCCAGCATCATCTCTTCTCCCTCTTTCCCTCTCCTCATTCTGCTGCTTCTCTCCTGTTCCTTGAGAAAGTCAGGTCTACCTTAGGTCCTTCTTTCTTGCCTTTAGACAAAGTGGGGAAGTGATTCCATATGGAGGGGGAGCTGCTATGGCATGTGTGGGGCCCCTAGACAGGGGGAGAGGTCTGACCACAGACTGAGCTGGAATGGCCCCAGAGCAGTGGTTCTCACCCTATTTACCATTGTGGGCCGCATATGTGGGCCGCATCCAGTATTACCTATATGGCCCTGAGGATGTCACATGGGCCGTAGCTCTGTGCTGATTGGGCCACAGATTGAGAACCACTGCCCTAGAGTCCCTGTTCACAGCTAACCCTCCGGACAGGTTGGAAAGAAGGGCAAAAGGGGGCTCCCACACCCACCCCTCTTCTCTCCACCCTTGTGTGCAGGGTTCCTTCCTAACACCTCTGCTGAAACGCACCACCTCCACCAAGAGCGCCCTGAGGCGAGCGCCTTCCGTGGTCATCATTGAAAAGGGGAAGGTTCTGCAGAAGAGAAAGGTACTGAGGAGCATCCCCTCTGCTAGGGAGGGTCGTGCTGGGGGTGGGGGAAAGGCCTGGCTCACCTAGCACGCTCCCCCCGCCCCCCTCAGGAAATGGGAATAATTGTCCTTTCTCCATCCGTCTCTTTCAGGAATGGGAGATGAAGTCTGCCATGTAATTGGCCCCTTCCACCCGCTGAGCGTTCCCAAAGGCAGGAGACATTGCACTGTACATATACATATCAGACCGTGCGTCTATATATGCACACTGCATGTGGATCATGCAGAATAAACTCTGAATCTCTCCTTTTTTTTTTTACCGTAGTTATCAGTGTTACAATAACTCTTTTTTTTATTTTTTAAACTGACTGGATTTTTATAGGTTGTCTGCAGTGGCACTGAAATGGGGGAAAGGAGACCGGGCTGGGTGAGGGTGGGCTCGCCCCAGCGTTACTGGGTCGGGACTCGTCACAGCAGAATATCCATCTGGTACCATTTTCCAGGGAGCAATTCCGCAGTGGCTTGCGACCTCATTAGTCACCAGCACTCTCCTCCTTGCAGTTGATGTGACAGAGTGGAGCCAAGATGGCTTCTTTGTCTGCATTTACAGAACCTTCCTGCAGCTTCAAATTGCATAGGCTGGTGCTTCAGAAGACAGTTCTCTTGAACGGCTCCTGACACATGGGTTGAAAGGATGAGAGCAAACGTGAACAACACCTTCAACGCTGGAGTCCACCCATGCTGTTAGACCCTAAAGAAAGTGGAGATGCAAACAGAATACTCTGGGCTACCTAGCCAGGTTTCTTGAGTCCTTTGAAGTCTTTCATGGATTTCCTCCACTCCTCTTTCTAGCAAACACCTTTCTCCATAGAGATAACAGCCCTACTTTTGGTTTCCAGATAGACACAGACATTTTACCGTGCAGGGATGGAATGATGCAGCTCTTCGATAATATTACACGCATTGTGCAGCTGGGCATGTCTGAAATCAGAAGAGTGCTTCTAACTGGGTACACTGGCCATACACCCAGGAGTCTAAAGGGGAGGAGGAGGCTGCCAGGAGGTATGCATGCTACCCTGAAGTGCCTCCTCTGGCCAGCTGTTCTTGGAAGCCCGCATGTTGGGACTGAAAGGGAACATGAGTGGGGACCGAGAGGTGTGGCAGCTGCTTTTAAAGTGGTCTGTGGTGATCACAGGTTTTACTAAGAGGAGAGACAATCATATAGCCATTTAGAGACAGGCAATTCACTTCTTTTTGAAACATCAGTGTCCATTGAGCTAACACCCTGTGGAACAACAGTAGGTGCCAACTGTGGTTTAGTGGATCGAGCACAGGGCAGGGAGTCAAGACGGCTGGGTTTTGTCCTCGGCTCTGCCACTCCACAACATTGGGAAAGTCTCTTCCCCTCTGTGTCCCTCAGCTTCTCCCTCTATCAAACAGGCCTAATGACACTGACTCACCTTCATAAAGCAGTCCGAGATCTGCTGGAGTCAGCAACAGAGCAAGGGCAAAGTCTGGTTATTAACTCTCTCCCAAGCCTGAAATCTCAGATGCTGAGTGAATATTTAAGACTGAGGCATGGACACAACTTTCATTACAGCAAGTGGCATGAGAGTAACTGCATTGAGAATAGTGGAAACACAGGAGCATTGATTGTATTTATCTTTATAGGGACTCAGTCAGCTTCACGGTAATCTGTTGTGAATAAACGAGTGCCTTGTGTTACAAATAACACCTTTAGGTGATGAAAAGAATTTTTCAAAATATAGAGAACATATCATTATTTATGTTCTTTGGCTAAGACTTGGACAACGGAAATCAATTTCACGTCACTTTCATTGTCTGGTTCTGATCCGCAATCAGAGTTGCCGTCCCCTGGGTCTGCCCAGAGCCATGTTGAAGTCAACAAGGCTGCAGTTGACCCAGTGTGACAGCCACCCCAACACACCTGGGATGGAAACAGACACCTCCAGAGCTAAAAGCCTGAGTCGCTCCTGCTGGGCTATAAGAGATTCCCATCCTCAGTGGAGCACAAAGAAGAACTCATACCACACAGTGCCTAGTGGGTTTCACAAGGGCTTGCTCATGCAGAATCAGTAACTTACAGGATCAGGTTATAAGAACCTGACTGTAATCTAAAGCAAAACAGACTTTGTTGATTTCCATTTGTTGATTTCCAATGTTTGGGCTGCAAACCCTGCAGGAGAACTGTTATTTGTTTAAAAGCAACTGTTTGCATTGGATTTTGTTTTGTAATTGTAGAAATATTTTTTCTGATGTTCTTGAGTTTTTTAAAAACATGCTTTTACCAAATGGAAACTGGGGGGACCGGGGGAGAGGAAATGTTAAATTGACAGTGTGCCTTTGTGTAACTTGTTAATTCAGAAAGATGTGAGGGTTAGATTGGGGAGGTGGGGTGTCTTTTTTGTTTGTTTTTTTTGCTGGGGTTTTGGGTTGTTTTTAACAAATTATCATGTCAAATAAATGTTTCAAACCCCACCTTTTATCTTGTAAAATGCACGATACTTGGAGGGGTTTCCTTTAGTCTGGTTTGTGCAGTGATTTTGTGATAGGGGAAATATTGATTAGGAACATGGCTGAGGTTCAACAGCCATTTTGGTTCTGACCCAGGGTGAGATTAAAACCCAGGTGAGGTGAAAAAAGCTGGTGCATGAAATGGCTGGATCCCCAGTTCTCCTACCCCACCCCACCATCTCTTCAAGTTTAAAAATAAGACATCCACTGCTGGATGGAAATAAGGGGAAACCACATGGAAAACGAGAGAGCGCTTTACTTTAAAGGACGTTTTAGGGAAACACCACTTCCCATAGCAGAGCAGTGGATTTTTCCCTCAAGGGCACAGTTCTGCTGCCCTCCAGCATACAATGCAATTGGCACAAGCAGCCACTGAATATTTAAAAAACAGGAGGACTTGCGGCTCCTTAGAGACTAACAAATTTATTTGTTATTTATTATTACGAACGCTTATTGCTCTAATAAAATTTGTTAGTCTCTAAGGTGCCGCAAGTACTCCTGTTCTTTTTGCAGATACAGACTAACACGGCTGCTACTCTGAAACCTGAATATTTAAAATGGTATTTATCAGTTTTAATGCATTTTCAATACATCTTAAAATAAGGGGTGGGGGGGGACACCCTATGTCCTCCTGACTCCAGCTCCCCCATACCCTCCTGCCCTGTGACTCCCTCACCCAGTTCGCCTATACTTGCCTGATCCCCTGCTCCCCCATACCCCAGGACCCCTCCCCCATAGCCCCCTGCTCCCCCATACCCCAGGACCCCTCCCCCAGCTCCCCCATAGTCCCCTGCTCCCCCATACCATCCTGATCTCCAGCTCCCCCATACCCCCCTGACCCTACCCCCAGATCCTCCATGCCCTCCTGACCCCTTCCCCAACCTCCCCCATAGCCCCCTGCTCCCCCATACCCCGTGACCCCTCCCCCAGCTCCCCCATACCCCCCTGGCCCTACCCCCAGATCCTCCATGCCCTCCTGACCCCTTCCCAAGCTCCCCCATACCCCGTGACCCTACCTCCAGATCCCCCCCGACCCCTGCTCCCCCATACCCTCCTGATCCCCACCCCCAGATCCTCCATACCCTCCTGATCTCCTCCCCCAGCTCCCCCATACCCCCCCTGACCCTACCCCCAGATCCTCCATGCCCTCCTGACCCCTTCCCAAGCTCCCCCATACCCCGCGACCCTACCCCCAGATCCCCCCTGACCCCTGCTCCCCCATACCCTCCTGATCCCCACCCCCAGATCCTCCATACCCTCCTGATCCCCTCCCCCAGCTCCCCCATACCCCCCTGGCCCTACCCCCAGATCCTCCATGCCCTCCTGACCCCTTCCCCAAGCTCCCCCATAGCCCCCTGTTCCCCCATACCCTGCGACCCCTCCCCCAGCTCCCCCATACCCCCCTGATCCTACCCCCAGATCCTCCATGCCCTCCTGACCCCTTCCCAAGCTCTCCCATACCCCGCGACCCTACCCCCAGATCCCCCCCGACCCCTGCTCCCCCATACCCTCCTGATCCCCTCCCCCAGCTCCCCCATACCCCCAGATCCTCCATGCCCTCCTGACCCCTTCCCCAAGCTCCCCCATAGCCCCCCGCTCCCCCATACCCCGCGACCCCTCCCCCAGCTCCCCCATACCCTCCTGATCCCCTCCCCCAGCTCCCCCATACCCCCCTGGCCCTACCCCCAGATCCCCCAGCTCCCCCACACCCCCCTGATCCCCACTCCCCTCCCCCCCGCTCCGACCGTTTTGCGCCTGCCCCGCCCCCCGCACCGCCCCATCTCCCCGCTCGCGGGGCCGGGAGGCCTCTCACTCCGCCCCGCCCCGCACAGGCCGCCGGGTCCGCGCTTCCGCCAGCTCGGGCCGGGCCCCCCCGTCGGTGGCCGGGATCCCCCGGCGGGCCGGGCCGGCGCCGCCATGTTCAGCCGCCTGGGCGCCTTCCTGCAGCGGGCGGTGGAGACGGTGGGGGCCGGGCCGGGCGCGCTGCGGCTAGAGCGGGGGGGGCGCGGGGGCGGGGCCCGGGGGGCGGCGGGGAGTGGGGTTCGGTTGCGGTCAGGAGATGGGGGGGCTCCCAGGGGGCTGGGGGGGCCGCCTCCTGGGGTCAGGGTTGGGGGGCGCCCAGGATTGACCCCCCCCAGGTGTCAGGGTCAGGAGATGGGGGGGTTCCCAGGGGGCTGGGGGGGCCGCCTCCTGGGGTCAGGGTTGGGGGGCGCCCGGGATTGACCCCCCCCCCAAGGTGTCAGGGTCAGAAGATGGGGGGGTTCCCAGGGGGTTGGGGGGGCCGCCTCCTGGGGTCAGGGTTGGGGGGTGCCCAGGATTGACCTCCCCAGGTGTCAGGGTCAGAAGATGGGGGGTTCCCAGGGGGTTGGGGGGGCCGCCTCCTGGGGTCAGGGTTGGGGGGCGCCCAGGATTGACCCCCCCCCCCAGGTGTCAGGGTCAGGAGATGGGGGGGTTCCCAGGGGGCTGCCTCCTGGGGTCAGGGTTGGGGGGCGCCCGGGATTGACCCCCCCAAGGTGTCAGGGTCAGGAGATGGGGGGGGCTCCCAGGGAGCTGGCGCCTCCTGGGGTCAGGGTTGGGGGGTGCCCGGGATTGATCCCCCAGGTGTCGTTGAGGGTCAGGGGATGGGGGAGCCTAGAGAATTGGGGCTGGAGGGCAACTCCCGGGGCCAAGGTACTTGGGGGGGGCATCCAGGATGGATCCCCCCAGGTGTCAATGGGGTCCTGAGATGGGGCAGCCAAGGGGACTCGGGGGTCAACCAAGAACCTAGAAATAGGATCTGAGTTGGGCCCCCAAGGGTGTCATTGGGTGTCAGGAGATGAGGCCACAGGGGACTAGGGCTGGGTGCATCCTACTGGGTACCCTCGTTGGGCCCCAAGGTGCTATTGGGTTCAGGAGATTGGTGCTCTGGGGAGGGGGAGAACTGGGGGCTTGGGGCAAGGATGTCCCAGGGGATATGGGGTTCAGGGTCGGGAGAGGGGCCCCATGGCACACTGCTTTGGGGTCTCCTCTCCTGACCCCCATGTCTTTTGGGACGCGGGTTCCCAGGGAGCAGGATGCTAAGAGGATGGGGGGAGGGTCTGAAGTGGGGAGACTCTCCTGTGACCCGGGCCCGTGGGTAGATATGAACAAAGGGCTCTCCAGATCTGCTAACGCCCGTACCCTCCTCTCTGCAGCAGGAGCCCAGCATTGACCTGCTGGAGGCATTCACCGAGCACTGGAAAGGGCTCACTCACTACTACCTAGAGACCACAGGTAGGTGGTGGGCGAGGCTGGGAGTCCGGGCTCCTGCGTTCTATTCCCAGCTCTGGGAAGGAGCGTTGCCTCACTTTTAGGGCGGGGAGTTTGCAAGTTAGGACTTGGGGTTGTCTTCTCAGCTCTGCAAGTTGATGCACTGTGAGCGTTTGGAGAAATCCTTTAACTCTGTGGTGCCTCAGTTTCCCTCGCTGTAAAGGGGAGACAATGAGATATACATGGGCAAGGAGCTGGCGTTTGTTGGGGTTAATTCATTAACATGTACAAAATGCTTTGAGAGCCTTGGCCCAAGAGTAGAGCAAAGTGTTAATGTCTCCATCATCCTCTTCCTGGGGTCAGTGCAGGACGTTCCAGTGAGTGATAATGAAAGGCCTGCTGAATAGCCCATAAAAACCCTATCAGCAGAAATGTTGCCTGCAACCTTAAAATGTCTACCCGCTGTTCTATATATGGCACACAGGTATTGCTTCTTCCCACCATGAGGGCTGGGAGGTCGCGTCCCTGGGCATTTGTAGATATCTGATACTCTGGGCCAGAGCCTTATAACAATCAGTCTCTGTTGCTCAGAGATGCTCTCCCAACATTTTGAGAATGGCTGGACTGCTCCTGCACTAAATGCTATGGCCAGCGTTTCTTATACTTGATATTAAATTGGGTCTGATCTACACAGAGATTTTGCATGAGGTGTTTTTTGTAACTGATACTCTACACTGCTGCAGCCCTCACAGCGCATACAGGTACACTGGCATAACGTGCTTATCCCGGTATAGCTTAGTCCATACTAGTGTAATTGCATCCACACTAGAGGGAGTTGTACTGCTGTACACTTAAAGGCACAGTTATCCTGGTACAGTTGTGGTGTGTTGAGAAGGCCTTAGGCCCCTAACTTTATTTAAATACCTAAATATGGATTTATGAGCTTAACCTTAGACTCCCAAGTCTGAGAAACGTTGACCTTTGTTCTTGGCTAGGCCACTGGTGTTTTTCTATTATAACATTGCTGCTTAGTGTCACTATAGTTAATTGTCCATCAAGGGCTCTATTCTAGGGATGATAATTTTTAAACCAGCGTCCTAGTTGCTTGGGGTGCTGCAGAGATCAATATCAAAGTGAAAATTACAGCTTGGAAGCCAAAGGGGAGGGGTTGGGAGGATATGTTTTAAAGTCACCTCTGCAAAATAGAATTTTCAGATTTTTTTTTTTTTTTTTTTTTAAATACATAGGTTTGGGATGAAATTAATTGTTTTGTTTTTTTTGGTGTGTGTGTGGATTTATACCTATTAACATTTCCCCAAAGTTCAAACTTAGTTTACAAAAGATCTCCAATTGAGAGGCATGATGATTTTTTAAAAAATTGCTTTTGTTAACTTCCTCTGGGTTCTACCAGTCCCCGGGAAGAAAACACCCACTTGTTCTTCTGTTACAGGGAGGGGAAGGTTTTAAATTCACCATTTTGGAGTCTTCCACTGTGTCTTAGAATGTAGAGAAAATCTTTCTAAAAAGGGCACTCCTGTGTGGTGTGGAACAGTGCCCCGGGTCCTGATGCCTGCAGTAGGAATTATGAGTAAAGCATTAGTTTTACCGGATTTTTTTCTTAGTGTTTATGTTTCATTTGGGTCTTGGTTAGTGTAAGGCCTGTGACTGTGCTGCCCCAGGCTCTGATCTCATCAGCTCTTTTGAGCTATGGCCCTAGTCCTGCAAACTGATCTGTTTGGGCATATCCCTGAGCTCACAACTTCACACTGACACAGTAACAAACCAGTTCCCCAGCACAGAGGTGCTGGTTTATAGCTGAGACGTAAAACTGAAGTCCTGGCCACTTGTGGATTTAACAATCCCATGATGCTTTTACAAGTGTAAGGATGTTGGCTCCAGGATCTTGACTAAATTGCTTTGTAGGTAATTACATTCTGACCATCTTCTGTTGGACATGCTTGCTATTCACTTCCTGTCCCAAACTATTATAGCATTGCTGTGTTGTTGTAGCCATGTCGGTTTCAGGATATGCTGTGCACTATTAAAAGAGCTGCCACATTCCATCTCAGAGTTACGGGGGGGGGTGTATGTGAAGATGCTTTGGGTTGGAAGGGCCTGTGTAAGTTTGATAGTCAAATGGAGCTAAAGGCTTAATGCCTGTTTTACCAGGCATGTAGCCTGTTTTGATTGGGATTTGTATATGCCTTCTCTTTAGATGAAAACACCCCAGTCAAGGAGACCGATATCCCCTGGCGCCTGAAACAGATGCTGGACATCCTGGTGTATGAGGAGAAGCAGCATCCAGCCGGAGAGACAGGGCCTTGTTTGGAATACCTGCTGCAGCACAAAATCTTGGAGACCCTCAGCACTCTGGGGAAAGCAGAGGTGTGTACATCGTGTTCCTCCCCCGGTCAGCCATGCACAAGCCCAAGACAAACACCACTCATTGCCCTAGTGGTGGAATTGTGTTTTTAGTTGATTTCAGTGACTACAAAGTCTGACTTGTTCACAGCAAAGAAGTATAATTTTAAGGAACTGAGACCAGGGTAAAATTTTTCAAAGCATATCTGTGATTTAGGAGTCTGAAGTCCCAGTGTCAGAAGCCACTTAGGCTAGACTAGGATTTGGAAGGTGTAAGCAGCCTGTTAGGCACATGGCCTTGTCTGCACTACACAGTTAATATACGTTAGATAACGCCTTTCAAATTCTAGGCTAGACAGCACTTTAGGAGCCTAAATCCCACTGACTTTCAGCGAGACTAAGGCCAGGTCTTCACTAAAAAGTTAGGTTGACCTAGCAACGTTGCTCAGGGGTGTGAAAAATCCATACCCTTGAGTGATGTAGTTAACCCCCAGAGTGGACAGCACTAGGTTGATGGAAGAATTTTTCCATTGACCTAGCCACTGCTTTCTGGGGAGGTGAATTAACTAGAGGGATGGGAGAATCACTCTCATTGCTGTAGTCAGTGTCCACACTGAAGTGTTACTGCGGCTAAGCTGCAGTGATTCTAGTGAAGATCTAACCTAAGGCTTGGTCTACATCTAAAACTTAAGTCAACCTTGCGACATCGCTCAGTGGTGTGAAAAATTCACAACCCTCAAAGACTTCGGTAAGACACCATTAGGCTGAAGAATTTTTCTGATCACCTAGCTACTGCCTCTTGAGGGGTTGGATTTACTTCTGTGCTTCTGGCATTGTAGCAAGTGTCTGCACTAAGCGTGACAGTGACATAGCTGCAGCACTTGTAGTGTAGACATACCCGTAGGCTCCCTAGGCACCTGAATCACTTTTGGAAATGGGACTTGGGCTCCTAAACCACTTAGGCACCTTTTGAAAATTTTCTCCGTATGCTACAACCTTTGCTGATGTGAGCAGTGTTTACTCAGGTGAGTAGTCTCGTGCTCCATGACTGAGGATTGCAGGATCAATCCTTTGATTTGCAGGAAAGAAGTGTTTTTAAAAGGACTTTATCAGAGTAAATATCAAAAACTAAAAGTTATAACCATACTAGCCTGTGTTACTCATAATAACTTGGCTTATTGTGCTATAAATGATCTTTTTTTTTTTTCCCCCAAACAAGGAAACAGTAACTGGAAATATTAGTCTTTATTGTCAGGTTTCAGAGTAGCAGCCGTGTTAGTCTGTATTCGCAAAAAGAAAAGGAGGAGTTGTGGCACCTTAGAGACTAACCAATTTATTTGAGCATAAGCTTTCGTGAGCTACAGCTTTGTTTATAAAAATCAGTTGCACTCAGTACTGTCTACCCTTTATCTCTACGATGATTCATTCTTGCTTGTTTTTTCCATTTCATCATGTTGTAGGACTGATGAATAACAACAAACCTTTTGAAAATGAAAAATAATCTAATTGATTTTTTTCACCATAGGGCAGCTGAGAAGCTTAATTTATTCAAGTGAAGTTCATTAAGCAATATAAATTAATTAATTAATGTTTGTGAAACACTGTGAAAGCCTTAAAATGTACATTAGAAGGGCAAAGCATTATTTACTTCTGCTATTAGGGTATTTTTATGTATTGTGCTGAGCTGGGATAGTGATCTAAGTCTGGTCATTTTCACTGCCGTTTCTAGTCTGTTTTTCAATGCTCAAATGGTTTTTACCAGTGCTGAAGGGAAATATTTACTTCCTAAACCAAACCAGTTTTCGCTTACATTTGGGTTGTGAAAACATGTATTCACACTGCCTTTGGGACTAAGTGTTTGTCTTAACGTTATCCCAGAGCATTCCCTTTAATTTTCTCACAGTTCAGCTGGACTCCAGTTTGTTTCTCTCACACTTTCTTCATGGTTGCTTGAAGCAGGGACAGTGTAGCCATACCAGATTTTCTGATGATAGAAAAGAGATAAAATCAATAATAAACTAAATCTTGTTCTCCACGAGCTTCAAAACCCTCTGTTCTTGGAATTTCCCTGCCCATGTAAACTTGAATACCCTTGTGGCGTTTTAGTCTTCTGCATTAGCTGCAGTATATAGGGTGCGTATGGCTAGATGTTTGCAGCTCTTACCTCTGTCATGTTCCATACATTCGCTATCTATCTGTGGCATAAGGATTGGCTCAGACACTTTGTATCATGTTTCCTGTGGCACTGAAGGGGAATGTTACTTAACTGACAATTTACTTCTCTCTCTCTCTCCTTGCTCTCAGTATCCTCCAGGCATGAGGCAGCAGGTGTTCCTCTTCTTCAGCAGAGTCCTGGGACAGGTGCAGCATCCACTGTTGCACTATCTGAATGTGCACAGGCCTGTTCAGGTGAGTGTGGCTTCTGCTTTCTCTTTGGCTTGTCACAGCTGCTTTCTGAGCTGTCTTACTGCAGGCAATGTAAAGTGTGCTCCTTGCAGCGCTCGTCCTACCTTTCCTCACTTAGTGGTCTGATGGCCTACGTTTCTGATGAGCAATGATGTTAACGTAGACCCCATGGAGGGCTCAGTTCCCCAGTGCATGCACCTGGTGCAATGTTCCCCAGTGCAGAGTGTGTATAAAATATGACCATTCTGATACCCAGTTGATAGTGGTGTAAATCACTATACAGGGTTCAGGGCAATGATGAATACTTTGCTTTAATATTACTTTGCCACAATGTGGGCTATTACCTGCTCTTTTGTATATCAGTGTCTGTATGACTGATACGGGCACACATTCCTGGGGAGTGTGCCCAACAGCCTCTAGTGAGGAGGGAAGAATGCCCATCCCCAATGCCAGCAAACCCCTTTCAGCACTGTTTAAGCTCAGTTCTACCACCTCTTCTATTACTGTGAAGGCTGACCCCGCCCTGTGTCCTTCCACAGAAGCTCCTTCAGTTCGGCAGTGATGCGCTAGGCTCTGCTAGTGAGAAGGAAGAAGTACAGTTTGCTGCTGTTCTGTGTGCAAAGATCAAGCAGGATCCTGCTCTGCTCACGTACATTCTGGAGGTAAGGAGCCCTCATTGGCACCTGCATGCCATCTCTTGCTTACAGCAAGGTATTGGCCACTGCTGGAGGCAGGCTTCAGGGACCAATGGGCTGATCTGCTAGGGTATGATTGCACGATTGTCTGAATAATGGGATTTCCACAGGGTAGCAAGCAGACAAATCTCACCTCCATATATCACGGACATTGCCCCAGTGCTGCATGCCCAGTGATGATGCTGAGCTCCTCCACAGCTGAAATCTTGCTGGCTTCTTTAAAATTAGGAAAAATGTCTAATCCAGTGCTGGTGGTGACCTGGATTGTTTCCATTTGACAGCTGTTTGGGGGGCCCTGGGTGAAGCGAGTCAATCTCAGTCCAGTTCCCAGTGAGCTGATGTTCCTGCCACGAAAATAGCCATTGTGGTTGCCACTAATTGGCCCCTTGATTGGTAGTCTTAACAAAGAGACCAGGGGACGTGGAGGCTCGGCACCCCTTTCCCTGGTGCAGGGGGCGGAGAAGGGGGATCCATCTCTCCCAGACGGCTTGATGGGATGTGTGAAGCTTGCTTTGTCACCGCTGTACCTGTTCTGTGACTAAAGGCTTCATTCTCCAGGATCATTGATCAGGCAGTTTAGAGCGGAGGACTAGGATCTGGGATTCCTGGACTCTCTCCTTAGCACCACCCCTGACCTGCTGTGTGACCTTAAACATATCTCTTCACCTCTCTGAGCTCCCCCATCTGTGGAATGGGGATAATATTTACTTCCGTACAGCACATCGGGGAGTTGTGAAGATTAATGTTTGCAAAGGGTTCTGAGATCCTCCGTTAAAACGTGCTGTGTTGTTTTATTATCTGCTTAGCTGAGCATTTCTAGGTGTTTTTGCAGTATATACGTACCTCGGTATGTTCGGGTACATATTGCACCTATCTAGCTTTCTTAGTATTCGCTGTCTGTACCTGGGATCAGACCCATTTGTGTCAATGCTGGAAGCACTATTGCAATGATGCTAACTGCTCTCTCTCTCCTGTTTCTTTATTCTCAAGGGCAAGAATCTTCTAACTGGGAGCCCACAGGGAGATGCCGGCAGCAGCCAGGAAGAGAGCTTGGCTACCAACGGGGCCCTGACTGCATCTCCTGAGCCAGACAGAGAGAGCTCTGTGGGTGATGCACCCTGCGCTAGCCTGGCAGGAAAACCACAGAATTCTGTCTCCAGCTCCTCCCCTCTGAGAAAGGAAAACAATCTGATCACTTCCTTAATCAACTTGTGCAAGAGCCAGGTACCGACATGGGGCAGGGGACAGCAGAGGGGTGCCAGGCAGCGAGTAGGGAATGATCCTGCCTGTCAGTGGGATAGAGCAGGTTAGCGTCAACCTTGGTGTTCCATTCACCCGTGAGCTGGGGAGGGGAATAGACAGGGTTGGTGCTGTAGTAACACCTCTCTCTCTCTCTCTCTCTCTCTCTCTCTCTCTCTCTCTCTCTCTCTGGCAGAAGAGCAGGGTTGCACTAAAAGCTCAGGAAAACCTGCTGCTTCTCATGAGTGTCGCTCAGCAGGCAGCTGCCACGTACCTGGTACAGAACAGCGCCCTGTGCTGTCTGGTGACTGATCACCTATGTGACCTGTACAATGCCGTCCCTACTTCAGCCGATCCTGCAGATATCCTCTCCCTAGAGAGAGTCAGCTGGAGGTAGGACGTTGATGGGTCTGTAGGAAGATAATGAGAGCCTGGGGTAAATCCATTCCCAGCCTCACCACAAGGGAATGACCCTACCAGCTTTCACTCCTGGGCTTCTCCCTGGAAGTATTGGGCCCAGAGAAGACTAGTGAGATCTGTTCTGCAGGGGCTGCACCCAGGCTCCCCTGGACCTTGGCAGGATTGAGCACCTCGCAGGCATGGGTACATAGTAAGGCCTGCTAGGCTGTGGTATCATCTCCAAGGGGGACTACGGGATGGCTCAAGCTGGGTAAGTCCCTGGAGAATAGCGACAGTGTGGTGTCTGCCCTGGCTCAGGGGGTACAGTCTAGCAGAGGTCCTCCACCTCTTCCCTACAGGGACCCCCTTCCCACTTAGCAATATGGGAAGAGGAGGGTGGTCACCACTACCACCCCGGGTGAGTCATGATCCCAGATGAGAGCTGCTGGCCTTGTTGCTCTCTCAGGTGTTTTCCATCTCTGGTGTTCTATGCTGTATGGACCAAGTGAGGATGTTGAGAGAACCAGCAGCTTCCTTCACTGCTGTCACTCCAGAGAAGAGGCCTCCCTCCCCCCCCAAACATACTGTAGCCCTTGGATGATGCTTTGGAGTTGATTCCTACAATGTCCTTCACCCCCTTTGATCTCTTTGCAGGTTGCAGAATAACTCTGCCGATGAGGCCTCCTTCCCAGGAAAGGGGAGCCTGGATGCTTTCTTTAGCTGGTTAGATTACTGTGATCACCTCATGAGAGAGGTCCACCCGGTAAGAAATAAGTGACTCCTCCCTATTGCTTATTGTCTTAGATGAGCATTCCCATCTCCTCTGCCCCAGAGGGTGCAAGTCTCTCTCTCTCGAAAGACAAATACACATTTACATATGTGGGAAGCCTGATATTTAAGGAATCCTAACTGGAAGTCTTAGCCCAACCTTAGATGCAGTTTTAGGCACCTCCAAAGAGCCACTGATTTACAAGAGTGGATTGGAAACTGGCTGAGTTACACTTGTCCCACCTACAGCTAAACATTTTGTGCCCTTTACCAGATGAGCTGCTGGCAGTGGAGTTAGACTGCTGCAGCGTAAGGCAGCCTCACTCATATCTCTGCTAGAACTCAGGCCAGGCCACCTGTTTTCTTCCTGTATTTGGTAGACAGCCTCATTAGGCCACTACTAATGGACTTATGAGCCATGGATGTGATAGTAGATGAGCCTTTGGGAACCAAACTGTGTCTTGTCTTGACTTATGGCTAAAATTCTCCTTGGAGAAGACAACCTATGGTGCCTTTTTGAGATCCACCAACTTCAGTGGCTCCTGGACTATTACATCCTGACTTTTGTGGCTTGGATTTTGGGTTTGCCACGTGTCCTTAAATGTTAGGGCAGCCTCAATTTCATCAGGCCTGTCTGAGAGTCCAGCTTGCCACACAGCTGAAGATCTCTGTGAAACTGCATCAGAGTACGATGATATTGCAATCCTTGTGTGATATTGTGAAAATCACCGTGATGCATCGTTGCCACACGTAGCTGCAAGATGACAACATGCACTTGCTAAGGTCACAACAGGATTATTTTGTCCGTATGGGGACATGTTAAAAAGTGGGAGCCTTCCTGCATGACCCCAGTCTAGTGGTTTGTGGTTGAACCCATTTAAGAAGACCCCAGCATGTTCTGTCTCCATCTTCTAGCTACCAGGAAATGCTTTCCTTTAATAGGAGTGCCTGGGTCACTTGGCTCCAGAGTCTCTGTGTGTGCAAGAACCACACAGCATCTGTCAGCCCTGGCCAAGGAGTGACGTGGCAGTCGCTCCCCATGTATGTCAGTGACCCCACCACGCTGAGAGAAACTTTAAGGAGCAGCAGAGTCTCTGCTCTTGTCATGCAGGAAGGAACTAGGGGAGTCGTGGGAATACCAGGCAACTGGTAGCTCGTTACTGACTCTTCATTTGTGACCATCAGGTAGTTGCAGATGCTGTAACAGAGGCCATTGGTGAAAAGCTCTTCCAGGGGATTCTGCAGCCACAGCTCTTGCAGATGTGAGTACGTGTGTCACACAGGCTGAGGGGCCAACTGGCTGTTCACCAGCTTCCTGTGTAAACTGGGTTTGGGGGGATGTCCATGGTGTGAGGCTGAGCTGGTCTGGCACCCACACCAGGCATGAGAGGAAGGGAAGTGGGTTAGTCTTGTGGTGAAAGTAGGGATTGGGGAGTCTGGGCCTCTGGGTTCGGTTTCTGGCTATGGCAGCAGCTGGTGTTAAACGAGTCACTGCTTTGGTGCCTCAGTTTCCCCATCTGTAGAATGGAGTTCATGCTGCATTCGGGCTTGTGAGGCTTAAATAATTCCCATTGGAAAAGTTCTTTATGATCCTGGGATGGCAGGTGTGGTAGATCAGAAGGGTGCATAGCACTCCTGCGAGGAGGCAGCTCCCCAGCCACGTGCATCCCTTTCAAACTTTTGTGGAAGTTAGTCTGTCTTTTTAAAAAAAAAAAAAAAAAAAATCCTCTTCCTACACTTTAGTGTAAAAGCCAAACGCTTGCCGGCATAATGGAACATTCCACTGGCGGGATTCTAACCTTGTCTGCAAGCTGGGGAATTTGAGTCTGGGAAGCAGAGGAAGTTCAATAGAGGGAAAGGCAGGAACATCTGAGTGTGCGGGTGTAAAATAAAATGGATTTAGGGAAGAATCAGATCTCCTCTGTCGCAGGGAGTGTTTTTGGCACAGTTTTCTAATGCCTTTAGCTGTCATTTGAAGCGGTGTGCCTTATTTTGTCCACGCTAAGAGAGGGAAGTGCTGAGGCCAGTGGTTGGTTCTAAGCCTTCTCCTGCAGCTCACAGAGCTGGTGTGCTGCTCAGGGCCCTCCACAGGCAGGAGCAGAGCTGGCCCCTGACAAGATGGAGTTTCACACTTGGCTCTGCATTTCCAGGCCTTCGGTATTATTTTGGACTCTTTTCTGTCCCTGCATAGTAAACTCCCACACTCATTACACCTGAACTGCCCAGTCTAGCCTCTGGCTTTGGTATTTCCTTGACCCACTTCATACACCCTCCAGCTGCTGCAGTTGCCCATGCGTATTTCTAAAGAGAGACTTTCTCCTTGTGAGCTGGAGTAGGTGGCTTTCCAGATATCACTCTGCATTATTTTCACATTGCTCTTAGTGTCCCAGAGGCAGTGACATCTTAGGGTCTGAGCAAAGCGCGGAGTCCTGGGTTCTGTTCCCAGCTCTGTCATTTCCTGTCTCCATGCCTCGGTCTCCCCATCCATCAATGGGGACAGTGCTACCGGCCCACCATGGGGCGGGGTATAGAGCTTTATTTGTAAAGTCCCTAGAGGTTCTTGGGTGGAGATGTTATCTTTAGAGCACACAGTTCACTGTGCTGCATGTGTGCTCCGAGCAGCTGCATGGAGATGAGCAGCAGTAATTACTTTCCCTCTGCCATTATTTGACAGGTCTGAACTTGGCATCCTCACCTCTACTGCAATGCTGACAGCCATGGTGAGGCAGATCAGTGCTCCTGTCCTGCTCCGGGAACTGGTGACATTCCTGCTGGGCACAGAGAGGCAGCCAGAAGCCATCACTGACTCTGCACAGCAGCACCTCCTACGCTCTCAGCTGATAGAGCACTGCAACCACCTGTCTGATGAGGTGAGGCTGTGTCTGCATGCAGAGCTGCCACCCGCAGTCTCCCATGGTTCTGCCCCCTCCCCTCCTTTTCCCGTGGGACCCCAGACTCAGCTCTCATTAGCTAAACTCCCTCTTGGAATTTCAAGGGGGGACCATGTCCAGACCTAAGGCCCTGCTCCCTTGAGATCATTAGTGATGCTGTGGCACCTTGGTAGGAGTTGAGGTGTCCTGCCTTAGTTCCAGGCCAGGTTATTGTATTCAGTCTCCTTAAATTCCCCAGGCAGTTTGTCAGATACAGGATTTTTCACTCTCGGTCCTGAGCAGTCAGGCAGTGTTGCTGTGTGATGGCTTTGGGATATTAATATCAGTATCTGTCATCTAGAAAGATCCCAAACCACTTCAAACACTCTGGATTTACTGCACCCGTGGAATGCAGCCACCTCTGGGGTGCAGCACCCCTGCACATTGCATGCTGTACAACAGTAGAATGCTGGGGCAAACCCCTGCTCCTGTCAGCCATGCTATGAAATCTTTAATGTCCTCACCCAGCAGACAGGATCCCTTGTTTTTAAGGTCTCCTCTGAAAGACCCTCCCCCAGCTAACTGCATGGGAACTCCATGTATCAACCCTGGAAGGGATTATGATCTGAAATGGCCCTGCAGGGAGTGCTGGGATAAAATGGTAGTGGTGGCTACGTTTTAGTGGTGAATGCTTTTCAGGGGAGTTTTAAAGACCAGTCCCACAACTGACCCCTGGTTCTGTCCCTGTAGATCAGCCTCACTACCCTGAGGCTGTTTGAGGAGCTGCTCCGGAAACCCCATGAGCACATTGTGTACAGCCTTGTGCTGAGAAACCTGGAGGAGCGGAGCTACATCCTGCGCAGCCAGCCAGGGCAGGAGGAGCGGAGCACCCATGAGCAGGACCATTGCGAGGACACACTGTAAGTGGACAGAAGTGGGAAGCGCAGAACCTGGTGGGCACAAGCTGGGGCTGCAATGTAATGCCTGTTCCTGGCCTTGCAGGGAGCTGGAGGAAGATCCCTATTTCACCGATGAATTTCCAGGTATAGGCTTCCGGACATGTAAAAAGCCAATGCCATCCTCCCCCCGGGGGCCTGCCAGGCCTAATGAGAAGACAGACGTGAATGAGATTGTTCTCAGGTAGGGCTGCGTGAGCTAAGAATCACGAATGATAGACCATGCACTGAATGTCCAGCACATATTTGCCTCTTTGCCTCCCCTCCACAGGCTAGCTCACGGCTTCGGTCCAGCCAGAAGGGTGGGGTGGCTTTGGGTAACCCAGATGCATGAAGGGCAAGGTAGAGAAGAACTCAGTGCAATTCCACAGCCGCTCTGGGAGCCCCTGCTCCAGCAAGGGCTCTGTGGACTGGTAAGCTCCCTGCTCCAGGGAACATGCCTGGGCTGGGAGGTCTGGTAGTTAATTTCAGGAACACCTTATTTTGCTGTTTGGAATGAAAGCAAGTTCAAAAATACCCAAACTTCTGAAAAACCCAACTCCCTGAGTTTTGGTCAGCTTGCATCCTGCCCTACCCAGAAGCCTTCCATAACAGGCTAGACCCTTTCCCATATTGGTAGCCATGACGGGCCGCATCCAACCCTCTGGCTCACGTAAATTGGGCTATTACTTTGAACTGCAAAGGAAGACCCCACACATGCTCGTTGTTGGGCATCCCATCTACGGACAGTGTTTTTCTGGTACATTGTTACCAGGAGACCAGCCCTAGAGCTTTCACTAGCCTAAAGCTAATGGGCATTGGCTATCCAGCCCCTCTAGAAAGCTCGGAACATCGTACCTAGCCTGCGGCTGGGTAGCTTCAGGACCAGCAGTAACACGGGGTATGCTGGTGCCTGCTGTAAGGCACAGGCTAAGTGCCTTACTGGGGAGACCACATTAGGAGCTGGGATATCAGTCCCAGTAGGCCAGGCACATTCTGCATCTGCTACACTCGCCCCGCCCCAGGCCTGGGCAACATCAGCCTAGGGAGAGATTTGCGTTGAGTACCAGCTCCTGTTGGCTTCTCTCTTTCAGCTTCCTGGGCCTTGTTCCTGATGAAGCAAAGACCTCCTCCTACCTGGAGGAGGCAGGATATGACACCTATGTGCACGATGCCTTAAGGCTGGTAGGTCATTGATGGGGGCCCCGTGCCCCCTAAATTCTCTGCTGCTCCCACCCCCCATCAGGACTATTCTACCTGCCACACACAGCACTCACTTTGCCCTCCTGTTTGTGCCAGACCTGGCTGAGATTGGGCATACCCACTGCTCAGACAGGGTCGCCAGTAGGGTTCAAAGTCTCTTTTCCCTCTCAGCCTGGGATTCCCTGTCCCATTCCAAGTGGAGATATAATGCCTTTGATCTTTAACAGTGCCAGCTCTATTGCCAGAGCACCTGTGTCCGCCTCCCACACCCAGCCTAGTTTTAGAGTTAAGAGTACATTTGAAGTCTGCTCAGAATTTCAGAGAGCACTTTGTCCTCCCTCATGCTGCTTGTGTCAGTTTCAGGAATGCTCCGCTAACATATCCTCATGGCACTGGCCTCAGGCACCAAAACCTCTGGAGCCCTGTGACCCACAAGCAGCATTTTATGAGGGCCACTTCCTGAAGGTGCTGTTTGACCGTATGACACGGATCCTGGATCAGGTAAGGTGAAAACTGCAGCCTTGTTTTGAGCCCAGGAAATCTTAGTCCTAGCCTGTCCTCGCTAGGAGCTGGAGTGCCAGCACTCTCTGCTGGAGGCAGGGCTTCCTCTGTGGGGTAACCAGTGAGCATCTAGCCATTCTGTAGGATACAAAGGTATCAGCTAGTGACCACAACACAGGACTGCGATCCTTGATCCGCCCCCCAGGCTTCGGCCAAGTCGATGGGGAAATGCAACTATTGAATTGAAGCTGAGCCTCAGCAGTGTTCAGCTTTGTAGACCCTGCCGGTGACCTGCAAAAGCAGATCGGTGCCCCCAGGAGCACCGGTCACCATCAAATTAGGCCCTGATCCTGATTAGGGTTTGTGGGTGCTCCTGTAATACCAGAGATCTGCCTCACTGGAAGGTAGTTTCAGGCTCTTATTTTCCTATTTCTAAATGAATGAGAGGGACATGAGGTTGCAAGCTGGCAGCCTCCACCCCAAACCCTGCTTCACCTCCAGCATTTATAATAGTGTTAAATATATAAAAAAATGGTTTTAATTTACAAGGGGGCGGGGGGAAGGTCACACTCAGAGGCTTGCTGTGGGAAAGGGGTCATCAATACAAAAGTTTGAGAACCACTGCCTCTGGGAAGGCCCTTCAAGGGAGCGATCTCATATTTTGTCTATGTTCTGCAGCCCTACGGACTGAACCTACAAATGACATCAGTGCTGTCCCGCCTGGCCCTCTTCCCGCACCCACACCTCCATGAATACCTCCTGGACCCCTACCTGAACCTTGCTCCTGGCTGCAGGACACTCTTCTCTGTACTCATCAGGGTAACTTCTCCCCATGCCAAGTCCTTGATGGGGCATAGGGGTTCATGTAGACGTTAGTGTGCAACATGGGGGGAGGGAGATAACTGCAAAAATAAGCCCCTTACCCTTGCGTGAAGCTGCCAACACCTGTAGGCTGAGTGGGTCCAGAGCAGAGTCCTGGACTCAGGGAAAGGATGTATGTATGGAGTGCTCTGAACCCAGAGCTGTGGGGGCACCTCTCCACCTGCAGGGAGCTAATTCTCACCTTCTCCCTAGGTGATTGGAGATCTGATGCAGAGAATCCAGCGGGTGTCTCAGTTCTCAGCCAAGCTGCTGCTGGTCCGGAGACAGTTAATGGGGCTGGTCCCCGAAGAGCAGTAAGTGCTTGTATTTGTCTTGGGGTACCATCAACTGGTGCCCTGCAGCGTGTGTAACAAAGTATCTGTCTTAGCAGACATTAAGCCTCAGGGATATGATAGCCCTCTAATGCCAAGGAAACTCCCCTCATCTCAGCACAGGGCCCCACTCCAGTGTGCTTGATACATTTGGTTGGCAGGGAACTAAGTATGAGCAGTCTCAGGGTTTTTTGGTAACACTCCTGCCCCGTGCTAAGCTTTCTGAGATGGGCTGGGGCACTGGCTCCCACCCTTCCCCTTCTGCATGGGGTGGTGGAACATTCTGCACTCCAGGCAAGGGAGCTAGCTTCTCCCTTCTCCCACCTGTGCAGAGCACTCAGCATTTGCTTTGGTTCCCTTGTAGGATGGATCACATGACCCTCTTCCAGGGAGTGGTGGTGCTGGAGGAGTTTTGTAAGGAACTGGCAGCTATTGCCTTTGTGAAGTTCCCCCCTGAGGGCCCTGCGTGAGCCCAGCCTCCAGCTCTCCTCACCTGCTTCCTGGAGAGAAGATCCAAGTGCAATGCCAGCAGGCACTGCTGGAATGGGGAGATGAGTGCTCCATGGCTCAGGGGAAGGTAGCACCACTCCCCATCCGCCTTAGCTGAGACCTTCCTGTATCACTGGCCTCCAGAGAACATCTGACTCCCCCCTGTGCACAGCTTACCACACTTAAACTATCAACCAGCCCCTCTCCACAGAGCAGCAGGGAACCAGGACTCTGCAGCATTGCAACAGAGGGCGACTCCTCCAGACAGCCTCAACATCTCACTCAGGTTTGATGCTTCTCTTTCTGGGGGAAAGGGACTCTGCTTCCTACCTTACAAAACCAATGGTTTGCTCAAGTCATTGGTGGAAAGAACCTGCTCAGTGTTCAACTCTCAAAGCTGGCTGGGAAAGCACGACTAGGTGCATTGAGAGCCCTCCACCATTTCTATCTTCTGCCTCTTAGGATCAGAGTGATCAGCACCTACAATCCATGCTGCAAGATTTTTATAGCTCCTCTTCCAAGTGCCTAGGGCTAGCACGAGGGAAAGAGATCAGGGCAGTGTCTAAAGCCCTGTGGAATAGAGAGATCTACATAGGGCCCATTACAGTAGGAGTGCACTGCTCTGGTGTCCTGGCAGTGGGCCCAGAATAAACTTCTTGGTAACTGTAGGTGAAGGAAGGATCCAGCACATTGCAAAAGTGGGTGCTAAATCAAACCACCACCCCACTACAGAGGCCTACTGGCCTTGTTTCTGGAAGGGTAGATTCCCAGGTGGAATCCATCCAGCCTCCTCCATGTAATGAACACAGGGACAGACAAGGGAGCCAACCCCAGCTTTCCAAGACTCTTCTTCAGGCCTTTAATCAAAGTGCAATGTCTCCAGCTGGTGCTGTGCTGGACCTGGAAGCCTGCAGTCAGACTCCAGCCATGGCACTTACAACACCTTGCTGGGCGGGTGGCCAGCCTCGCTCCCAGACCTTCCCTCTTCCCCTGCAGTCCAAAAGGGATGCTGGGTTTTTTGGGGTAAAAAGCATGTTCCCAACCCCAGCTGTAAGAGAGGGATAAAGAAGTGACTGGACCTACCTCCCAGACAGGTCCTGAGGCTTACTCCATTGGTTTTCACATGTTTGGGGATCCTGAGCAAAGCAAGGCAGGCACGATTAGTGTGACAGACGAGTCCCACTGGGCCCTATGCGCTGCTGTCAGGGGGCTTTCTGTTAAACAAGCTTTCATTTAGTCTGATGCTCTTGCTCGATAGCGACGGGGGCCCTGGGGCAAGGAGGAAAAGTTCATTCTGACTTTGAACTGGCTCCAGTTGATGCTTTCCATATGCTCTGACAAGAGCCACTGTGGGTCTGCCAGGCAGCCGAGACATGAAAGGTTGCTCCTTGTCCTCAGCAAACCTTTGGAGGCAGCGCTGCGTTCCATCACGCTTACAGCGCCTCGGCTCTGGCTGATCAGAAAATGGGACAGCAGCCCTCAGGCAGGTGCGGCTCTGCCCTGTCTTCCTGGAGGTGGGAAGGCACTTTGCTTTAGTTCAGCAGGACTGAGAGTGAAGCAAAGCCTTGCAAAGCAACCTGCCCCGTTGTGAAAGGAAACTCAGAGCTACCTCTAGAGAGCAGGAGGCTTCCCTCACAGATCCTGGAGAACAGCCCCTTAAGAAGCCAGGAGGGCTGGAGCCCAGCATCAGCTGAGTTCTCACACTTCCCCGGTGTTTCCCTATAATGGGCCAGATTCTTACCTGATGTCAGGCTTCATAGACCTACACCAGCTGAGGATCTCGCCCACTGCTTTCCTGGGTAGCAAGGATGAATTCGTAAAGTGCTATGGGAATGAAGTTAGCAATAGTCTTTTTATACCAGCAATACTACCCCATTTAACAGGGCTGTGTCTCTACTCATAGATATTCACACACCCTGCAGAATCCCAGCATCTCCCTCTCTTCCCTTTGTGCACTTTGGAATGTAACAAACACTTCATCACAATGCAGCGAAAGGTCTCTGGTAACTAGAGCTGTCAGCCAACAAGAGAAGATACAAATTACTGTATTTGGGCAGTGCCTAGTACAATGGGGCCCCACTCTTGGGTGATCCCTAGGCACTACCATAATACATCTGATTAATAACATGCTGTCGGGGCAGCTTGTAAGCCTGGCAAATCTCACCCCAATTGGGTTCTTGACATTGGTATTAAGTGCAGGGTGGCTGCTTAGGGGCACTATTTAATGTTACTGAGGAAGACAGATCCTTGCCTGATAGAGCTTAACAGAAAAAGCTGTTTGTCCTAGAAAATCAGGAGATCATTGGCCTTCAAAGACATTAAGTGATGCAGTATAGCCAAATATGCTATAAGAATTATCTTGTATTGCCTCTTATCAACCATGCACAAAGGTGTGTAGAGCTGGCTGCTTGGTAAATCTGGGTTTGGTGTTATATTTATGGCAACTGCATGTGGTAAGTGGGTACAATGAACTGGCAAATGTTACAGTACCACCTTTTCAGAACTATGCACTTTTAAACGTATGGTGTGTAACACAACCAACTGTAAAATGTGTGCCGTTTGTCTGTACATATGTACCATGTACAAGTAACTTAATTCCTCCTGTGGCAATAAAGTGATGTCTTGATAAACTTGAATCATTGGGCTCCTTTTCCCTTTACAAACCTCTCCTAGCACAATTACAGATCATTCTTTTCCAGCTGCACCATATCTTTTTAACGACCTAGCATCTCAATTAGAGGGAGCTGGCTTCTATTTGCAGCTCTGCCACTGTCCTCTATTTCCCTCTCTGTAAGAGTGCTAGTACTTACCCACCCTTGGAAGTGTATTACGGTCCTTACATTAAAATGCTTCCTGGCCTGTAGCAGAGCTGAAATACAAACACATGTAAGCACGGGGCAGACGCACTCTTTTGTGGTACATAGGGGGGATACTGCCACTACACATTTTGTTGTTGCTGACTGAACCCCAAAGCAGCCTCCCCGCTTTGGGCGAGACTAAGGCTGGACAGGTTTAAACAACTGCTCTAAAAAAAGGGGGGGGGGGGGGTAGGGGAGAACATGAATCCCTGGCGCAAGGTTAGAGTGCAGAATCAGGTGGCAGTAGCACACGCAGACCCTATACTGTTTCCTGAGTATAGGTGGGGCTTGGCCTGATTTTAATGAGAGATACATGTATTAAAGAGCAGGGCAGATTCCAACTTGAAAGGGCCTATAGCTAAGATTTGCAGAGTGGACCAGTGACTTGGGGCACCCACACCCCTTGAAGGGCCAATCAGGCCCCTCTAATGTGGCTCAGACTGGACACCCACACATCGCTGGGTGCCTCGGCCTGCATACTTTACATGGCAGCCCATTTCCCTCTCAACTTGGGAATGGAGTCCAATTGGAGTTGCATCTGGAACACAGCAACTGAGATTTTTGGAAACAGGGAACCTACCTTCATATTCTGTGACCTGGTTTTCAAGGGTGCTGACTGAGCCAGCAGCTCCCAGTCACAGTGATTTCCCTTTGAAAAGCAGCCATCCTACCCAGTTATCCATTCCAGAGTCCTCTGATGCTCATTCGCCTTCCCTAGCATTCTCACAACACGTTGTGTAGCTTTCAGGCTTAATATGAATATTGGCACCAGGCACAAAACTCTGGGTCAGTGAAGCCACTTGCTCAGAAATTTCACAGTAAACAACACTGGAAGGGACTCAAGAATAGCACCGGAGGAGGAGAAACGCATTCGCCTGCCCCGCAATGACCCTCTGGAGGAGAGCTGGGCGAAATCTTTCAAGCAGGACTTTTTTTTGTTGGGGGAAAAAAAAATAATGCAGGATTCAGTAAATGTGTTGATTTCACCCAATTGTTTCAGTTGAAAACACTTTCAAAGTTTGGGGGAATTTTAAAATGTTTTAATTTGAAACAACTTTTCATTTTCAAAATTTCCATTAATTTAATTAAAAATGATAAATGCTCAAAAATAAAAATGTTTCATCCAGCCCCCCATTGGTTTTATTTCCAACTTTTCAATTTCATCAAAACAAAACTTAATTTTTGGTTCAACCTGAAACAGTTTGTCAGAGGTGGCAGTGAACTGAACCAATTGCTTTGCCCAGCTCTGGTGTACAACGGGAAAGGAGGAAGCATCCCCCTGCAATGGCAGAGAAACTCACGGCCTAGCAGCAGCACACGGATCACAGGCACTGGCTGGGGCATGCTCAGTCTCTCTCTAGCCCTCCCCTGTGGAACTGCTAAGGCAGCTGGAGAGCCCTGTGCTTTCTGCACCTGAATGGGAGTTTGGGGTGAGAAAGCTAACCACTCCTACGTTGCTAGGCAGAGTGCGGTTCTCAGTGCCTCAGCAGGGCTCAGGCAGTAAGTGGAACCAGGGCCGTGGCTTTCAAGGCCTGTTTTGGAGACCAGCAGAACCTGCCATCCCCTGTGGCATGAGGGCTTCTCTCAAGATGGGCACATGCTTTACAAAGACATGTACATCACGGTTCTGAGCAAAACCTCAAGTTGACCATAGAGCTGCTGGCACATTTGCTCCTGCACAGGGCTGCTCACGCCTCATTTCACATGGACTGAGGCAGTCCAACCCCCTTTCAGGCCATGCAGCAGAGGGAGGTCTCTGGTTCCCTATAAAAAATGAGAGCCGCTTGCCCAGCTGTGAAGCTAAAAGCTCTACAGAGTCCAGCAAACTTCAGGCTCCATCCAGGTCCTAGCAGATACACTCAGGACCAAGAGGTGGAACTCCTGAGTTTTATTCCCAGTTCTGCCACTGACCAGCTGTGAGAGTTTAAGCAAGTCACTTCCTTCTTTGTGCCTTAGTTTCCCCAAACTAACATGGGAATGCTATCAGCCTTCCCGGGGTATGAGGCTTGGCTGTACATAAAGTACTTTGCATGAGAGGGCACCTTGTTCTTAGCCCCATCCCCAGAGCAGGGAGCAAAAGAAACAGGAATGTACTGCTGCCTTCCAACCGAGCCCAGCGGGCCTGACTGACTCATTCTCCACAGCACATTTGCCATGTCTAATAAACTTTGCATTATGCTTCCAAACACAGCCCTGCTTTAATCCCAGCAAGGAACAACATTCAACACTACAGAGAAACGGCCCTTTTTATTTCCAAGCTCCAGCTGTAAACAAGCTGCCTTGGCCGGCTCTCTGCATCCCGCGTCGAGGACATGCGGTACCATGAAAGGGAAGAGCCCCGGACGCTGGAACTTCAGCTTTAGGAGCTGCAGTCTGCCCAAAGGTCACATCAGGTCAAATCCCGAAAAGTCACCCCCCCCATCGTGGTGCTGCGTGCCCCCCTCCGCTGGATGTAGTGAGGGGGTTCCACTCACCCTTCCATAACCATGCTGAGGAAATGGGTCTGTGGTTGGCAGCGGCTGGGTAGGACGTGCCCTGCGGTGAAGCCATGCATCATCCTCAGGATGGCTGCGTGGGGACAGCCAATGGCCATAACGGGGTGAAGCGTGTCCCATGCCCAGGGAAAGGTCTCTGAATCCAAGCTTCAATGAGACCCTGTGGGAGAAGAGCGAGAGGGCAATATTTAAGCATCAGCGCACCGTGACACCCTCTCCATCTACGGTAATGGTGTAGCCCAACAGGCTTTAGCAAGGGCTCACCTGGAATTATTATAGGGTTCACTACTGACACCTATCACCCTAGTACGTCAGCGAAAGAGGCCACCCAGCAGGTCCCAGTAAATGAACCCAGGAACTGGGAGCAGGACTCCTGGGTTCTATTCTCAGCTTTGCCACTAATTTGCTTTGTGGACTTAGGCCAGCCAGTCCCAGTTCCCCCATCAGTGAAGAGGGGAGCAGACCAGCCTTAGAGCGGAGCTCAGCCAGCATTGCTTACTTGTGTCAGTAGCTGTGAATTGGGACAACGGCCGATGAGCTGAGCCTCTGGAGGATTCTGCTTCTCAAGTTGCTCTCCTCGATCTTCCACCACTGGAAGCTCTCACCCTGCAGCTCTGGTGGCATCTCCTGGGTGCTCTGGTCACCCTGCGTAACAGTCAGCAGCACGTTGAAGCAAACACCGTCAGATTTCCCTGCATTCTTGCCCAGGTGCTGCAGCCCCAGGACCCCATGGGCCCGGACAGTCACTTGCGGTAGCAGGCAGCATTCCTTCAGCAGTCTGCAGGCTGCTGCCTGGATGCTGTTTTGGATTTTGCAGGGGGAGTTGGTGCGGGCACACACCGGCAGGTGTGGGGCCCCTACAGCACTCAGCAGCACCCACAAGTCACCGGCACCATTGGTGAACGTAGCCAGGAGCCTCTGGCAGATCAAGGCACAGGGCATCTCCTCCGGCAACGTCATGGGGTGGGATGGGCTGTCTCGGTATCGCACAGCAAGGTCCATAAGGGGCAGGATATCCCGAGCTCGCAGAGGAAGGGCAGGAGATTCTCTGTCCCACCACCTGGCTTGGAGGGATTCAGCATCTGCATCATGGGGTGCCTTCAAGGTCCCGCCTAGGCAGAAAACAGAGTGTGTCTGTGTAGCACTCAGAGCAGCCTGGGCAGCAGTGCCTGGGGCACGGAAGGGGTTGGCGGGGATGTTACATTTCTGCAGATCACTGGGTGCTAGAGGAGGGGGAGGGAGGAATCAAGCAGTTAAAGGAGGCAGCTGGGGCTCTTTTCCAGGGAAGGAATGAGGATTTGGGGGTATAAAACATCCTTGGTTTTCCCTTCATCATCCCTACAATAGGCCGTAGCGCCATGGCCAGAGCTGGGAAACATGGGCACCTCCCGCTCCGGCCATAGCGCCATGGCCAGAGCTGGGAAACATGGGCACCTCCCGCTCCGGCCATAGCGCCATGGCCAGAGCTGGGAAACATGGGCACCTCCCGCTCCGGCCATAGCGCCATGGCCAGAGCTGGGAAACATGGGCACCTCCCGCTCCGGCCATAGCGCCATGGCCAGAGCTGGGAAACATGGGCACCTCCCGCTCCGGCCATAGCGCCATGGCCAGAGCTGGGAAACATGGGCACCTCCCGCTCCGGCCATAGCGCCATGGCCAGAGCTGGGAAACATGGGCACCTCCCGCTCCGGCCATAGCGCCATGGCCAGAGCTGGGAAACATGGGCACCTCCCGCTCCGGCCATAGCGCCATGGCCAGAGCTGGGAAACATGGGCACCTCCCGCTCCGGCCATAGCGCCATGGCCAGAGCTGGGAAACATGGGCACCTCCCGCTCCGGCCATAGCGCCATGGCCAGAGCTGGGAAACATGGGCACCTCCCGCTCCGGCCATAGCGCCATGGCCAGAGCTGGGAAACATGGGCACCTCCCGCTCCGGCCATAGCGCCATGGCCAGAGCTGGGAAACATGGGCACCTCCCGCTCCGGCCATAGCGCCATGGCCAGAGCTGGGAAACATGGGCACCTCCCGCTCCGGCCATAGCGCCATGGCCAGAGCTGGGAAACATGGGCACCTCCCGCTCCACAGCTAAGATGGCTGGGAGTGCTCGTGAAAGGATGGAGTGGATGCGAGGACCCTGCCATGCAGGCTACCACTACAGTTCTGCCAGTGCAGCCACAGAAGCTGCAGCTCCCTCTGCTATTCCAGTCCTGGCTCCCCACGTACAGCCCCCGAGCCAGTTCTAACCCCTCCTGCGCCAGAAGCAGTTTGGGCTCAGTGGGAAGTTATGGTGCAAGCCCAGCCTAAGATGCCGTAGGGGGGGAGGGTGCAGTAGGAAGAGAAGCTCCTCTGAGCGCCTTCCCTTTTCTTTCTGCTCAGAACTGGAGCCAGCAAGCTGGACACAGCCCCACACCGACACTCCTCCTTTGGCTAGCTCCAGGAGGCTCCTCTGCCTCTTGCCCCATGCCCAGGGCTGAGCTTGCTGCCTGCAGTGTCCCTCGCAATCCCCACACATTTTAGTCCCCAACCCCCACTGGGCGGGGGTAGGAGTAAGGGGGAAGCACCAGTTGGCCGAGCGAGGAAGACGTAGCGAATCCAGATGGAGCCTCTCTCTTCCACTGCCAGCAGGGTGAGAGGCTCACACTCCAGCCCTGTCTCCTCCTTCACCTCCCTCTTCATGGCCTCCAGGATAGTCTCGTTGGGCTCCATCCTCCCGGCAGGCAGGTACCACGTCCCATAGCACTCGTGCTTGGCCTCCTGCATCATCAGCACCTCATTCTAGGAGAAAGGGAAAAAAATCCCAGGTCACACAACATAGAGCCATCCCAATGGGCAGGGACCAGCCCCATTCGGATCACCCAGCTGCATGGGGGTCTCAAAAATCACAGGACCTTGTTCCCAGCTACAACAAAACTTAGGGCCTCCGTAAGACTCTTCCCTACAGGCCAATTCTCCAGTCCAGTTTTCAGTGTCCCAGGAGGTGTGGGTTCCACCAGTTTCCATGGGAACCTAAGAGGTGTCCTCCCTAACGTGAGATCAGTTAGGAACCACGGAGTTCCTCCACACCGTTCACTATTGTGTATTTCTAAGTTTAAAATGGCCCAGGCAATATGACTGCTACCCCTTCCTTTGGGAGAGTACTCCACAGCCAGAGAGATCCCACCTTCCAGCTTTTTCTGCTCTCAGTCTACCCTACATTGCCCAGCCCAGCCCTGAGGCTTTGGAAAAGGAAGATAAAGGAATGTTTTGGTTGGGTTTGTTTGTTTTTTTAAATGACAACAAAAACAGTTTTTACAAACACACAGATACTTTCCCCTACAGAACATCTGCCATCAAACCCTTCGGATTCGCACATGACAACCAGAATGGCTAGAAACCAAGGCCAAACCAGGTGCAACATCATTATGTGTTGTTTGCACAGCACCAATGGTATATGCACGTCAGGGCCTTAGAAACAGGACATTAGGTGTTGCCAGTAGAGCTATGCCAGCAAACCCCCCCGAGCGGAGATGCAGATTATACTGGCAAAAAGGGGTTTTGCTGGTATACTTCATGCTTTTGCTGTCAGCAAAAGAAGCTCTCCTGGCAAAAGTATCTTTTTTGCTAGTATAACTGCATTTACACAAGGCCTTTTGTCAGCAGAGACATGCTGCAAAAAAACCAGGGCGAATAAAAATTGATTTAGAAAAATAAAACAAAGTTTTATTTAAATGAGATTTTAAATTAAATACATTTTTCTTTTTAATTATAAAATGACGTTAGCCTATGATAAAGGCCTACTCTTACTCTGCTCTACTAAAATCATTTACATTAAATTAAAAACGGTATTGGCTATTACAAGTTTGCTGCCATGGTTTAAAGTAAAGTCAAACCACCGAAACAGTGGAAGTCACTGACGAAGCACCTGCAACCAGAGTTTGCGGACGTGCTAACCCAGCTTTTGACAGCCTTTCACAGCTTAGCCTTTTATTAAGTAAATCATTGACTACAGCAGGTACAGAGAGAATATTTCATTTCAATTAGTTCAGTTCAAACTTAAGAAACCAACCAGGAGTGGTAAAAGTATGAATGTTCCCCCCCCACAAACAAACACTAGGCATAAGGATGAGAGCGATAAGTTCTAAAGTTTTGAAGGACATGGACCAGAAAAAGTCACTTCAGTTTACTAACAACAGATACTTCCTTTGTTTCGTAAACCAGTTGGTTTGAAATACAAAACTTGTTTTGATAAACTTTTTTTCCTGTTCCCATTCCCAACTCATTTGAGGGAGTTTTATTTAACTAACAAAAACAATTATTTTAAAATGGTTTTTTGTGCATTTTCACTTGAATTCCAATTTCCGTCCAAATAGAGCTTGACACAAATCACAAGTAACAAAATTAAATCCTCTAGGACAGTGTTTTTCAACCTTTTTGATGCCAGGGACCGGCTTGCTGCCTCCCTAAACTGTGTCAGGGAGATCTCGGGGACTGGCACCAGTTCATGGACTAGTTGTTGAGAAACACTTTCTAGTACAGTAGAACCTCAGAGTTATGAACTGACAGGTCAGCTACACACTTATTTGGAACTTGATGTATGCAATCAGCAGCGAGACAGGAAAAAAAAAAAGCAAATACAGAACAGTACAACATTAAAAGTAAATTACTAAAAAGAAAAATTTTTAAAAAGGATTTGACAAAGTAAGGAAACTCTGTGCTTGTTTCATTTAAATCAAGATGGTTAAAAGCAGCATTTTTCATCTTCATCGTAAAGTTTCAAAGCTGTATTAAGTCAGTGTTCAGTTGTAAACTTTTGAAAGAACAATCATAACGTTTTGTTCAGTGTTACAAACATTTCAGAGTTATGAACAACCTCCATTCCCAAGGTGTTCATAACTCAGAGGTTCTACTGTATAAGAAATGCCACATCATTCACCACTTTCTAAATAAAAAATGTAAAAATTAAGAATTTAAATAAAATGTATGTTAAGCGATAAAACTGTTTAAATATGGTATTCTCCTGGTTAGCAAAAAGAAACAAGTTTACTTAAAGATTTATTTAATTGCAAATCAGTGTTTTCATCACTACCAACCAATGAGAATCAACCTTTGTTAGGAAAGTAACTAAAACATACATAGGCAAAACCAGATTAAAACTTATCTGTTAAATTGAGGTTCCCTGCTGACTGATTTAAATCAATCCACCCTGGCAAAAAAACCAAACCAAAACAAAACAAACCACCACACACCTCTAGCTGATGTTGCTATGCCGGCAAAAGTTTCTAGTGTAGACCTGCCTTGGTTGTTAAAGGAGATTTAACTGTGTTATTAGTAACACAGATAAGGAAGTTGGGTCTCATTCCACCTTCTGCTACTGACCCACTGTGATATTGGGCAAGTCATCTCTCATCTGTGCATGACTCAGTTTCCCTAAAGGTAACATGGAGAGACTACCCCCCCCCCTTTGTAAAAGTGCTTTGAAACAAACCTGTTAAGAGGGTCATACTAGTGCTAATTAATTTTAAAACACAGGTCACAGTTTTCAAGAGTGGCCAGTCATTCTGGGGACCAAACTACGAAAGCTTGAAGGAGCCTGATGTTCAGAGCGTAGCGTGAGTGCTCAGCGCTTTCTGGACTGTGGATGCTCACCCTGCAGTGACTGGATACCATGGTGATGGGCACCACAGGAAACCCCCCAGCCGTCACTCTCATTCCCCCAGCCAGTGCTCCAGGGACCCCTCACCTGGTCGTTAAGCAGGACAGCCAAGACGATGTAGCAGGCGGTCTTCCGCACTCTGACAGGGTGAGCGGGCACGGGGGCAGAGTCGTACCTCTCCTGCACCTCCCAACCCCTCCCGCTCAGCACGGCGTCCAGCTCCTCCGCCAGAGCGCCACAGGCCATGGCTGCAACACAGCAAACCCCACAACGGCTCACTGGCACAAGGTGCAGCGACAGGAGGGCACCAGAGGGCTGTGGTGCCGGGGAGCAGGGTGACCTGAGAGGCCCAGAAAGCGGGGCTGGGGGACCAGAGGGACACAGAGAGCAGGATGGGGGGGGGGGAGGAGGTACATGGGGGCTCCAGAAGGGCAGATCTCTCCCCACACCCAAATATTCAACTGCGCCTCCCCAGTCCCAGGGAAGGCGGGTTATTGGGGGAAGGCAGCAGTGAGACTGAAATGCAAACGCTTCAGCCCACGGGAGGTTTGCTCCCAAAATATCCCCAACCCTCTGCACTGACACCTCTCTTTGGGGTGCGCAAGAAAAAGGGGGCACCCCCAAGAGTGGGAGAGGGGTCAGAGTGTGGCATGGGGAGGGGGGACACGCTGAGAACTGGGAAACTGGGACCTGGGGGGCAGAGAGAGGGGCCCCCTGGGAGCTAAGGGGACTTGGGGGGAGGGCTGGGAGGCAGATGGAGGGGCTCCCGGGGGCTGGGCGGGCTGGTGGGAAGGGAGGCGAGGCTGGAGTTGGGGGTCAGAGAGAGGAGTCCCTGGGGGCTGGGGGGCATGGAGGGGGGCTGGGAGACAGAGGGAGGGGCCCCCAGGAGCTGGGTGGGCTGGAGCTAGGGGGCAGAGGGAGGGACCCCGGGGGCTGGGCGGGCTGGTGGGGGGGGGAGGCTGGAGCTGGGGGGCAGAGGGAAGGGGCCCCGGGGGGCTGGGCAGGCTGGGAGGGGAGGCTGGAGTTGGGGGGGCAGAGAGAGGGGCCCCCAGGAGCTAGGTGAACTGGCGGGGGGGCTGGGGGGCAGAGGGAAGGGGCCCCGGGGGGCTGGGCGGGCTGGTGGGGGGGGGAGGCTGGAGTTGGGGGGGCAGAGAGAGGGGCCCCCAGGAGCTAGGTGAACTGGCAGGGGGGCTGGGGGGCAGAGGGAGGGGGCCCCGGGGGGCTGGGCGGGCTGGTGGGGGGGGGAGGCTGGAGTTGGGGGGCAGAGAGAGGAGTCCCTGGGGGTTGGGGGGCATGGAGGGGGGCTGGGAGACAGAGGGAGGGGCCCCCAGGAGCTGGGTGGGCTGGAGCTAGGGGGCAGAGGGAGGGACCCCGGGGGCTGGGCGGGCTGGTGGGGGGGGAGGCTGGAGCTGGGGGGCAGAGGGAGGGACCCCGGGGGCTGGGCGGGCTGGTGGGGGGGGAGGCTGGAGTTGGGGGGCAGAGGGAGGGGTCCCTGGAGGTTGGGGGGCATGAAGGGGGGCTGGGAGACAGAGGGAGGGGCCCCCAGGAGCTGGGCGGGCTGGTGGGGGGGGGAGGCTGGAGTTGGGGGGGGCAGAGAGAGGGGCCCCCAGGAGCTAGGTGAACTGGCAGGGGGGCTGGGGGGCAGAGGGAGGGGGCCCCGGGGGGCTGGGCGGGCTGGTGGGGGGGGGAGGCTGGAGTTGGGGGTCAGAGAGAGGAGTCCCTGGGGGTTGGGGGGCATGGAGGGGGGCTGGGAGACAGAGGGAGGGGCCCCCAGGAGCTGGGTGGGCTGGAGCTAGGGGGCAGAGGGAGGGACCCCGGGGGCTGGGCGGGCTGGTGGGGGGGGAGGCTGGAGTTGGGGGGCAGAGGGAGGGGCCCCGGGGGGCTGGGCAGGCTGGTGGGGGGGGAGGCTGGAGTTGGGGGGCAGAGGGAGGGGCCCCGGGGGGCTGGGCAGGCTGGTGGGGGGGGAGGCTGGAGTTGGGGGGCAGAGGGAGGGGTCCCTGGGGGTAGGGGGGCTGGGAGACGGAGGGAGGGACCCCCAGGAGCTCGGTGAACTGGAGGGGGCCCCGCTGGGAGCTGGGGGCGGGGTCAAGACCCCCCCAAACTTACTCGTCTTTCCCCGGCCGTTTCAGCTCCCTTCCCCTCCCACCCCGGAAGAGGCTGGTAGCTTTCCGCTCCCATTGGCCGGCCGAGACACCACGCTCACCTTCCATTGGGCGGGATCGCTGTCATTCAGGCTGCCCACGGCCGAGAGGCGGAGCTGCTCCTTAAAGGGGCCGCGTGCCCAAAAGGGTCGCAGTCTTCTGGGGCGGCCTCCAGAGGGACACGTGGCCACCCTGGCCCCCTGCCCTGGGGGCGCAGGGTCACCCCCGACACCCCAGTGACCCTGGGGCCCCCTCCATGGAGGGGGTAACAGGGCAGTGCCAGCTGCTCCTGGGGCACTGGCGGAGGGATGGGGCAGTGCCAGCTGCTCCTGGGGCATAGCTCCGCGGGCTGGGGATAGCCAGGTTACAGGGGGTAGCGTCAGCCTCAGGCAGGGCCTGCAGGAGCATCCATCACCCCCCACTCAAATCCGAGAGCTTTTCCGCGCCCTTCTATGCCTGCCCTCCTTTTCCTGGGGCTCCCCAGCTGGGGTTCTGAGGGGGTGGGAGTGGGTCTGAAAACCCATGGGCTCCCCCTGGCCCACCACCACGTCCTCCTTGCTGCAGCTGTCACACCAGGGACAGCATTGGCATCACTGCCCCCGGAAAGGGGGAGAACCAGGGCCTCGCCGCATCCCCCAAACCCTCATGCCTGCCATCTGACAACAGCCAGGACAGAGCTTCCTTGGTGTTAGCAGGTGAAGTCAGGGAGCTCAGAGGTACAGAAAGGGCACCAGCACCCTTTCCCGCATAAGCTGTACTCGTTAAATGACAGGTATCAGCATTGCCTAGCCCCCAACAAGCAGGTCAGCCTCCCCCGAGCCCCCCACTCTATCCCCCCATAAATCAACACACCCAATCATGTCTCGCCAACAGTTTATTGAGGATGACTCCTTTTAACACTGATTGTAGGAACTCTGGATGAAATGCACTCCGCCTCC
The DNA here is from genome assembly GCF_965152275.1 of Natator depressus. Taxonomy (NCBI): domain Eukaryota; kingdom Metazoa; phylum Chordata; order Testudines; family Cheloniidae; genus Natator; species Natator depressus. The sequence continues at coordinate 5,446,153 of NC_134259.1, forward strand.
CCTGCATCCAACCAGCCACGCAGCGCAAGGCTGCCCTCACCCCTATATATTCACACACTGTCTGACTTGGCCGGGGCACACCACTGCCTTACACCCAGAGCCCAGGGACACCTGGGAGCGGGAATCCCGGTCCAAAGAGAAAAGCTGGAGTTAAGAATGAGGACGGTTTTGTTCTGGGTGGGAAACGGGGAGCAGGGGAGGGAGGGTACAAGGCAGGAAGGCTGAGGTGAGTGAGAAGGAGAGATGAGGGGGAAGGAAAGATGTGGAGAGAAAGCGTGGGGAAGGGGAGAGGTATGCAGCCAGTGCTGAGTGCACCAGTGACAGCGATTGGGGGGAGATGGGGTATGCAGGCCGTGCTGGGGATAGAACAGCAACTGTCTCTGTTTTCCAGAAGCACAGTGGCCTTGGAAAGTGTGTGAGCACCCCACCCGCCCCCCACAAGGCAGTGTACTCATCTCAAGTGGCGGGGAGCAGGGGAAGAGAAGGAGACCAGTCTAGGAGTTAGGACACCAGGGTCCTGTTCCCATCTCTGTCAGTGACTTGCTGTGAGAACTAGAGGACAGCGGTACTCAGCTACCTTGTCGAGGGGCTGTGTGGCTGAGCCCATTGTCTGTGAACTTTTTGAGATCCTGGGATGAGAAGGGACACGTGAGGCATGTCTGATTCCCAGATTGGTGCTTGTTCTCATGAGACTGACAGCAGGGGAGGACAAGGCCTGCTTCGACTGTGAACTCCCTGGGGCAGGAACTGGCTTTTTGGTCTGTTTGTGCAGCACATAGCCCAGTCGGGTCCTGATCCATGAGGGGGGCTCCTGGGCATTTCGGTAATACAAACAAGAATGAGTGGGAACTGGCCTCAGCCCCACCAAACTCATTTCACTGACTAGCTGCAGGATGGGAAGGGCTACCATGCAGGGCTGGTTTTGAAGTATCCACCTAGTCGTGGAAGTTCCCTCTGCCACCATCAGTCTCTGAACCCTCCCCACCCTTCCTTCGGCTCCAATGCCTGGAGCCAGGGGCAGCGTTTCTGAGGCTTTTTGCTTGCCTCACGCACAGGGTCTTTGTCTCCTGGAAAAAGGGAAATCCCAGCTAGCGGGCGGGATCAAGCCCTGGCCTCCCAATCCAGAGTCACAAGCGGCTGGAGGTGCCTGTGGAAAGCAGGGGGGGAGCGCAAGGCCCAGCCAAGCATAGCAGCACTGGCCCACGCATGGCAGCGTTCACCGGGCCAGCAGCCAACAGGAGCATCTGGGCTAAACTTACCCAATCGCCTCACTTCACAGTGTCTAATTCACAGCAGCCTGAAATGGCCGGCTCTTAATCTGATAGGATTGGCTGCTTTATCCCTCCCTGACCCTGGCTGACCCCGCCCTTGCAGGCTAAGCTCTCAGCTCTTCCACATCTGCAGGGCGGAGCAGGGGCCCTGGGAGGATGGAGTTTATTTTAGCTGGCGGGCTGCTGCACGGTTGCTGTCCAGAGGGTGCTGACGAGACTGGAGGATTCTAGCACTGGAAGGAGCCCCGGGTCTGGAGTGGCCTGGAGGAACTGTCCTAAAAAGGAAACAGGAGTGGGAGACGGGATTCCCCCTTCCTCCCTGAGCTCCCAAAGGGTGTTGAGTCATCCAGCCAGGCTAGGGCTGTGGCTTGCCAGAAGGGAAACAAGAACTTTGACAGGGCAGCCAGGGAGGCTGTGTACAGGGCTGTCGACTGGGCCTGTTGGGAGCAACAAACATGGAAATCTGACACTTCCCCTTGCCAGCCCGTCCTGCCCCAGGATCTCATAGTGCTTTAGGAACATCAGGGCGCTCAAGTCCCCTAGGAGGTCACTCAGCATTATTGACACGATCAGGTCAGGGAGAGATGGGAACAGGACTCAGATCTTTGGACTCCTACCCCTGCTCTGATCCTCATCCCTGACTCCGAGGCAGTCTCCCCAGCTCTAACCACTAGACACCACTCCCCTCTCACGGTTGGGAATAGAACCCAGGACCCCTGACTGCCAAGCCCATTGCTGTATCCATATTACACCATCCTTCCCAGGATGGCCGCACCGAGAGCCCCATCCATGAGATGGGCCCATTGCCATGGGAACTGGACCCTCAAAGGGCCTGGCGCTTTTGGGGAGAGAACTGGCACTCTTTAGAGCATTGCTACCGATACGGCAAGCACCAAATGCCATAATCCCAATGGACATCCCTTGGGAGATCACAACCAGTGTGGTGACATCATCAGGGCAAACCTTCTGTGTGACGACATCAAAACGAGCCCTGAGCCACAGGGCACAGAATGAACCCTGGCATGACATCATCAAAGGAAGCACAAATGCGAAGACACTGCACACCACGACATCATCAGAATAAGTTCCTGGTGTGAGGCCAGCAGAACAAGCCAAGGCCATGATGCCCCAAATACGGCCAGCCAGTGCAGTGTTACAACTCGGATGAGACTCTGTGATGACCTCATCACAAGCTGCAACAAAACACGATGCCCATCACCACCAGCATCTCCAGTGATGTCACTATGCAGCGTCACCATGGGCACCCCACACGATGCCAACAGGTGGGAGGGCAGCAGAGCTAGCAAGGAAACGGGTCACTCACCTGCTGCGTATGAGAATGGCCCCTGGCTGCCCGTGCGGGGTCCCCCATTCACATGAACGGCACCACAGCCCTTCACCGAGAGCACAGTACCTCTCCGTGCCCCAGAACACCCTCATCCTGCTCAGGCCAGGCATGGCTGTGCCACTGGAATCCCCGGCAGGGAGTTACATGCAGCTTCCCCGCCATTGTGTATTGGGGAGGGGGTTTCTAAGTTGGCCATTCCCTTCCTGCTCCTGCATCGGCAGAGCAGCCTCTGGCCTGCCACACGCTTTGGAAAGGGTTAAGCAGCAGCCCGGGCCCTAAGGTTTAATTACAAAGGGAACTGCTAGACTTTTAATCCCTTGGCCTCCTCCCCACACACACTGCCAACTGGTGTAGCAGAGAACAGATGGGAACAGGCCCTCCGGCGATTCACAGGCACTGGGGGAGGAGAGAGGCTCCACTCCTTTGCACAAGCTGGGGCCGCCCTTGTGCTGCCTGAGACCATGGCAGAGGGAGAAACCGAGGCAGAGCCTGAGAGTGCAGAAGCAGCCTCCCACCCTTTCTGGTGCAGAAAGAGCAGAGAGCTGACGTGACCCCCCCACCCAAGTAGGGTTGCCAACATGGTATTTCAAAAATAAGGGACTGTTTTCTTAGCACTCCCACCTCACCCCTCCTCCTGATATTATCATTATTAATAATAATCAGCAGTACTCACCTACCCTTGCCAGGGGTATTTCTTGCTGCTCTTTGCAGCACTCAGCAACTCCCAATCTTGTTGCACAGAGATGAAAAAATATAGGATGTCCCCTGTAATAAGAGACCATTGGCAACCCTACGCCCAAGCCACAACCTCCTGTGTGCTCCAGGCCTCTCTGCATTGGTCCGCAGGGCTCTAGGGAGAGCCCAGATGCTTGCTCCCCTTGGGAGGTGACCTCACAAGTGCATGTGCCACCTTCCTCCTGCCTTTGTTACTCCTGCTGGGAGGGACCGCCAGCCGGGCAGGATGGGCTGTTGCAATTACTGCATGATCTCGCCCCACTTAGCTCGCTCAGCCGCCCTGCAGAGCAATGAGAGCGTGGCCTGGAGAGATGCAGGCAGACAGGAGAGTGGAATAAACCAGAGGACCTGTTTGATGCACCGATTAAAATGGTGTCTGCTGCCAGGGGGAGGAGGGCAGCAAGGGCAAGAGAAAGGGGATTTGGAGAGCAGCAGACTGTCTGCCTTCCTCACCCCAGCTGGGTGGTGGGACCTGCCCTCCCACTCCATTCCCCAGTTAGGGAGACAGGTCATACCAGCCTGCTCCCAGGGACTGGGGAGAGAGAACAAGGGGGCATGGCTGGGAGAGTGGGGATCTGGCCAATATTGTCACTAGACAAACGCCTCAGAAATGCCCCCCTCCCACACACACTAGTGCCACCCCCTAACCTGTCCACACACTCCTGTAGGGTTCAGGGAGACTCACTGGGTCGGGCCCCTCAATGATCCGGATTCTCAGTCCACAGGGAGCCAGCAGTGGCCACAGAGGAGAGATGGACACGGAGGTGGGGAAAGCGGGGAAGGCCGGGTGGAGATCTGGGTCTCAAACCAGTGCAATGGCATTGTTGGCTGATGGGTCTTGAGGTGGGAGGCTCCAGTGCCCTTGGTTAGCTCCCCCTGCCCCCAAGCCCCGCCCCAAGCCCCGTGACACCAGTGAAGGGGAGTGCATGACAATTAAATGGACATCGATTCTGCATGCGATGTCGGCCGTGTCTCCTCAAAGACTCGTCTCAGCCGTTTATTTCCATGGCTCACCCACCCCTAGGCCCATCGGCCCTCGCCTCCACCCTGAGAGGACCTGCTGGGACGGAGACCTGGCCAAGGTCCCTCCCGCAGACCGCGCCACCCCCGGGAGCGAGCACCGTGGCGTGACACCGCCGAAGTAAGCACCAAGTGTGACGTCGCCAGGGCGAGCGGCGGGAGGACGCCACGGGAACGAGCACTGGGTGTGACGTCGTGTGGGCACGGCGCGGGCTCTGCGGGGTAGGCGGAGCTGGCACAGCCGGCAGCAGCATATAGGACAAGTGCTCAGTGCAGAATGGTTGCAAGAGAAACCCAAGGAGTCCCGTGTGTCGCTGGAAGCTTGAATCCCATGGGACTCACTGGCGCTTGGCTGGCTCCTGGCAGGGGCTGCATGGAACATGCTGGGGGTCGCATCACTTGGGCGGATGGTCTCTCAGGTGGTTCATCCCCTCCTACCTGTCCGCGTCACAGCTTCTGCCCTTCCTCGAGCAGGGGAGTGGCTGGGCCTGAGCGTGCTTTGGCCCCATTTTGTCCAGCAGCCATCTTCCTCGTCACAGGCCCTGCGCTCTGGTCACTTCAGCCTGACAACCCTGGCCTGTCACAGTCAGTGCCAAAGAGCCACTCCCCATCCAGATAGGCGGATGTGGGGCTCCCCAGGAATCCTGTGCTGCTGCCCCCTTCGTTTCAATTCTTCCTCCTGGACTCCTAGAGGCCCCGGTCTGAAGCCAGTCCTCCGTCTCCATGCTGCATGCCTGCCAGTGCCTTAATTGTAGCCCTGCAGGGTCCCCACTGCATCCCTCACAGCACCATAAACCAGGCTGTCCATCTGCAAGGGAAGGGAAAGAAGCAGGTTCAGACACTGGCTTACAAGGTCATGAAGGCATCAGTGTAACTCCTTGCACCCCTATAGAGCAGCTCAGCTGAAAGGACTCCAAGGCTCTTTGCATCAATGGGCCTGATTCTCCTCTCCCTCACATCCGTGTAAAGCAGGAGGAACTCCACTGAAAACAATGGAATAACAGCAGAGCTGAGCCAGCCTAAGGAAGGCGAGATCAGGCCCTTTATACAGAGAAGCCACTTCGCCTCAAACCAAAATGCAGCCAGCTCCAGGGTAGAACACAACCGCTGGTGGACATCAGCGCTGCACAACAGTTTAGGGCAGGAAGCAAAGTACAATCCTGTATTCACTTGAAACTGCAGGGGGATTTTAAGGAGGCAGAGCGTAGTTACCCACATTGAAATCTGGGCATGCAGGATGCCAGGATTAATACTGGTTTCAGAGTAATAGCCGTGTTAGTCTGTATTCGCAAAAAGAAAAGGAGTACTTGTGGCACCTTAGAGACTAACCAATTTATTTGAGCATAAGCTTTCGTGAGCTACAGCTCACTTCATCGGATGCATACTGTGGAAAGTGTAGAAGATCTTTTTATACACATAAAGCATGAAAAAATACCTCCTCCCACCCCACTCTCCTGCTGGTAATAGCTTATCTAAAGTGATTAATACTCTGTCTCTTGCAAAAATTACTCAGGTTCTAATGGCCACAGATGGTAAGACCCTCTCTGCTTTCAGCACTCTGGGGGCCCCCCAGCACCCCTGGATTCAGGAGTGAATCCCCAACAGCCAGACTTTTGGGGAGATCTGCCATTCATGTGCTGATCTGGCAGGATTCTGCTTAGCTGATCAGATGGCAGTCCACAGAACTTTTCCTGACCCCATCCAGCTGAGCCAGGCACCCATTACTACAGCAAGAGCCCCCACAGGTGGGACGGTGGTTGTGGGGAGGGAGGCTAGCTCCTGACCTGTGCATGAAGTCTCTGTGCCGTGCCGGCAGGGTCTGTGGCCTGGGCCACGAGCCGTGCCGAGCGGGCGGCGTTCTCCGGCGAGAGGAATCTCTGCGTGACGCTGATAGTACTGCTGAGGCTCTGCACCTGCCGTGGGGGAAGGAGAGCGCGTGAGGGAGCCCAGGGGTGCCGGGGCAGCATCAGAAGGGTGGGAAGACACCATCCTGCCAGAGGAGAGAGTATCACCTTGGGACTGGGCATCCGGACATGGGGATACGCTGCCTGCGCCTGCTGACCAATGCACGGATAAAAAGCCCCCTAGGAGCTAGCATGACCTAGTGGGTAGGGCACTGGGATTTAGGAGACCAGGGTTCGAGTCCCAGCACTGTTGCTAGGTGACCTTGGGCAATCACTTCCCCTCTCCGTGCCTCAGTGTCCCCATCTGTAAAGTGGGGATAATGACATAGGCCCTCTTTGTAAAGTGCTTGGAGTGCTCCTGATGAGACGTGCTAGGTAAGAGCTAGACATTATTATTAAGAAGGAGACTCTCAGCTCTGGTTAGGGTAAAAGGGGGTAGCAGTTAATAGGGGCACCCTACCCCTACCCAGGGGCAACTGTTATGGGGAGAAGGCTAAAGTGAATCAGAGCTGGGCTCCTGACCTGGTATGGAGCCCCTGTTGGCACCAGCACTGCATCTCCCATGAATTGGAGCAGGGTCCAGCCGCTCACGCCACATTCCTCCCGCAGCCTCCTCCGCAGAGACGCATCCAGGTAGCAGCTCCTGTGGCCGTTCAGATCCAGCTGGGTCGCCCTGTCCTCCCCGTGGGCTTTGCACACCTGCCAGGGGAAAGGGTGGAGCGGACATGAGATGAGTTTGGCAGGTCTCAGTCAACAGCTTGCATTGCAAAAATCTGCTGCCCTGCCCTGGGGTTCCTTTGTGGGAAGTCTCAGCAGAGAAGCCTAGGGCTGAGTGGGACACATGCAGACTAGACCCTGGGTGCAGTCCTAGGAGGAGAAGTACTGGAAGTAGATTTCTGGGCCCATCTGGAATGGACTCTGGGCACAGGCCCCTGCAAGAATCACTCACCTTCTGTAAGAACCCCTTGATGCAGTCAGCATCCTCCGCTCGGAAGATGTGCCACAGGGCTCCTGCCCAGTTCCTCATGTCCCAGAGCCGCTCCTTAAGGACGTCATCGACTCCATCCTCTTCTGCCCTCCGGAGAATCTCTGTGGCACAAAGGGACGGGTATTTGGGGGTGGTGGTTTGCCAGCAACCTGGAGCCCAATCAGTTCCTGGAGCCCTACCTTTCTGGACACTGTGCCCGTCCAGCGGGTATGCCCCAGCGTACACCAAGACGCTGATGGAATCGGTCGCCTCCACTGTCAGGTTTTTGGTCCCAACGGTCCTGTCCTCGGGGGCCACACCTGGGAATCGGGAGCAAATGTCCCGTGAGAATTCAGCTCGGTTCATGCACTGGCCCAGCAGCTCCCTCATCTGAGCCAGGAAGAGGCTGCTTCCCAGCCTCTGCTGTTTCCCAAAAGAGGATACTGTGGTTTCCAGAGCTTTAATGAAGAGACAACAAGCCTGTGTGCATACAGCGCCTAGACAATGGGGCCCTGATCTCACTCGGGGTCTCTAGACACTACCGTAACATGTGTAATAAATGGGACTGATAACATGGTAACTCCCCACTAAGGAACCCAAGCAGATCTATTGACTCTGTTGGAGACCAGCAGAGAAACAGATCAGCCTCTTGTAAATACAGAGGCACCAAAGTGGGGCAGTGAGGATAAGGCACCGGAGGGACAGTCAGGACTCCTGGGTTCTATCTTCCACGGAGTCCATGTGGCCTTGGCTAAGTCTCTGCCTCAGTTTCCCCACCTGTCAGTGGCAGATAATGAGGCTCGCCCTGCTTTGCGAAGCACTTTGAGACATACAGGCAGTACAAGAGCTAATTCAAATGCAAGTGGAGAGCAGGACGAACCATAGGCAGCACAGATCTGGGGACTCAGCCACTGCCTGCCTTGGCTACCCGGCAGGTAGGAGGCTAAGTTCAGCTTTCCATCATGCCCGCAGTACTCCAGCAGCGGCAAACTGGCATAGAGGTTTTCAGCCCTGTGGGAGAGAGGAGAAGACTCGTAACTCCCAAAACTAGAGCATGTCACTCTCTCCCCCCGCAGCTTGTTTTGCTGCGATTCTCCCAGCCGATGGGCCAGCCCTGGGAATTCAGTCTCTGTCATACAGGAGCATGTTCTGAGGAACAGACAATGGGAAGGAATGACGGGTGCCGAAAAGGTGACTCCTTCCCCTGGCTTGCAGCCAGCCTGCAGGAAATCACACCCCGCCATACTGAGTAGGTCTACACTGCGAAAAAGCTCTTAACTCAGGTTAGCCAGGGGTGTGCTCCTGACTTTTTTAAGTGCAGGTACTCTGCCCCTGCTGGTGTGACCCTGCTCTGCCAGTATGACCCCACAGCATGTTTCTGCATAAAACGGCGTCCTCCATGCGGCATGACCTTGCCCGCACAGTGCGTACAAGGCCAAAAGTGCAGGGACACTGTTCCTGCAGGTTCCTGCCCCACAGCCTTACTGCGGTGACCTGGCTTGAGTTAAAATAGAGAAGGGAAAACACAGCAACTCAGCTCAGGTTAAAGCCTGTGGGAGCCTGGGGTTGAACGTGAGCTGCTAACCCGATTTGCAATGTCTTCCCTGCTATTTGAACCCACGTTGGCCAACCCAAGTTAAGAACACCCGTCTTTGAAGTGTGGACACACTGACTGGGTCTGGGTTTTAAAGAGCACTGGGAAACATTACGGCCCACAATAACAGGCCAGATTTTCCTCTCCCCGTTAACCCACTGAAACTCCACTAACTGGAATGGGACGCACCTGTATTACAGCAGTGTAACAGACAGAAGCACTGGGCTTGCGGGGTGCTAGGGAGGTTATTGACAAAAATCTGAAATACCCCTGGTTACTCAAAGGTGGCAGAGCCTGCCTGGGGATCTTTGCCCAGCCACGTGGCCTACCCAAATCAGCAAGGAGGTTACAGATGGCACCTACACGCTGACTTTGCCCTTTCATTTATTAGGCGCTCCTTTCAGCTTTATCCCTTTGCAGTGCGTCAGTTGCTCACGGAAACAACCCTGGCACTGGCATGGGCAGAACTTGGGAATGCCCCCAACCGTACTATGGAGCTTATGAAGCTGTGAAATCAAGGCATTTATGCCATAGTTCAAACGGCCGCATACACCTGGGGAGGGACTGGTCTGGAAGTCAGGGCTCCTGTGCTCCATTCCCAGCTTGGGAAGGTGAGTGGGGGCTAGTGGTCAGAGCAGGGGGGCTGGAAATTTTATTCCCCACTCTGCCATCAACTCTCTCTGTGAGCATTCTATGCCTCAGTTTCTCTGTCTGTAACATGGGGGGAAGGCAGCCTCAGAGGATGGTTACAAAGACTAGTCAATGTGTCTCTGTGGCTTTGAGGTCCTTGGATGGAAGGAGATATGTACGGTGAATGATCAGGGTTTGTTCACAGAAATGGCTTTTGTTTTGGCCTGTCCCTAATACAAACCAGTGATACGCTCAGACGTTGTAACGAGATGCTATCGGGCAGTCCCTGAAGGGTGAAAAGGCAGAGACGGACTCGGCCCGAGACTGATCTCTGGGGGCCTAGTCTCAGCCCGGAAGTGGGGTCAGGGCAGCACTTGGGATTTCCCTCCCCAAATCCTCTTGCCTTCCTAGAATTGGGAGCTTGATCCTCAGTCTAAAATGAGTGTGAACCCCACCCCAGAAGTCAGCAGGGCAGAGCTGTGTGCCGGTGTGACGGATGAGACACGGTGCAGGGCAATAAGGTGCAGGACTCTGAGAACAGGCTGAGCTGGAGTCTCCCTCCCACATGGGGTGCTGCCCTACAGGACCCTGTTTTAGGGATCTGCAGTGGGGGCTGCCCTGCTGCATAAAAGCTAAGTCCAAAGAGCCCCTGTGTATTGTGCTGTGGTTTCCCTCCTTCGGGACCCCAGAGTGCACTCTTGTAATGGTAGGGAAGGAGGCGAGGCCACGGCATGGAGGCTGCGAGGAGACTATCGCTTACAGCCACAGAGCCAGCAGACCGAGAATACTCCCTGTGCCCCAGTGGAAAAGCTAGGTCCTGGCAGGGGCTGCCGCTGCCCCAGCCGCTTGCCAGCTCCTCGCCACCTCCTTCCAAATTAAAACACATGGATGTGAAAAACAAGGCCTGTTTTTTCCGCTCCCCATCCCACGGCAGCGGCAGGCTTACAAGCTACTGGGAAAGTGGCAGGCAGAGGGGGCCGCAACAGCTTGGCTCAGCCCTGCACTCACACAAGGGGCGGGTTCAGCCCTGGGAGCTAAAGCCACCCTAAGCTAAGTCTCTTTCCCCAGCTGGCTCTGGGGCTGCCCATGCAAGGAGGTAGCCCAGGGGATCTGGAAAAGCCAGGCCTGGGCGCTCACCTGGGGAGTAGAAGGTGCTACCCATGTAGTGGCTGCCGATCATGGCATGTTCACTGAGAGATGCACTTCCACGGTGACCAACCGTGTGCAGTGGGGGCATGTACCTCCATGCTAATGGCTAGTGGCCTGCACACCGGCCTGGGGTCCAGTCCCAGCTCTGACACTGAGGTGAACCTGGAAGGGTCCTAACCCTACAAAGTGGGGAGGAGATGATGTGAGGGAGTGGATGTAGAGGCAAGGATGGGTGCAGGTGAGTGGGGAGACAGGATAAGGGTGTCGGTGAGCCGCGCGGAGGGGGGGGAGCCATGGGCGGGTGAGCCGGCACGGAGGGGGAGAGCCGGGGGCAGGCAAGTGGGTAGCTTTCTCTCTGCCCCCAGTATCCACATACCTGCACCTTGGCACGTCCCCAAAGCTGCTCTCCAGCTTGAGCAGGTTCCCTTCGCTGTTCTCTGTCTCCAGGCATTCTGTAGGGAAGGGAAGAGCAGAATCTTACAGACAACTGGGTCTCCCGCTTATGCAGGCTGCGGGGAGCAGGGTGTCTCTCCTGGCAGAGCCCCTGCGCACCCCAAGCCTGCCTTGCTCCCCCAGCTTTACTCCCGCTGTAACTCAAAGCATCAGACCTTCCTCGGCAGCAGGACGGTGCAAGTGTCAAGTGAATTTCCCCTCCACATGCAGCCAGAGCACAGAGGCTGGTGCCCACGCTCACTGTTAGAGAAGTGCATGGTAGGTCCCTGCAGTTGCCCATGCTATCCCAAGCCTTATTTTTTGGCTGGGTCTGTCCTGTCCGCACTATGGGGAAGGGATGATAAATAACCCTGGTTCCCTTGTGCCTTTTTAAACTCAGACTGACTTTATTGCAGCAGAAAGGAGCCAGATCTCTCCCCCCACGCCCTGGAGACTGGTAGCTTCTGTACACACAGGACAGATGCTTCCTCTCCACACTGTCCTGCCAACAGGCCTCAGCCCAGCCCTGGAGGGACCCTTTCTAGGGGGTAGAGGAGGGAGGGGCCCAGCTAGTGCTGGGTTTGTGACGTGGGCATCTGTCTACTAGGCACTGCACTGAGACCCAGCACCCTCCTTTCTAACAAGCCGCGGTACAACAGTCCCCGCTCCACCTGCAGGGGCCCAATGGAGCCAGCCCCGCCTCCATGCTAACCCTCCGGCAAGCTCTCAGCTGCTTACTGGCACTGGATGCAAAGCCGTCCCAGAAGTCCTTGCTGCTGATCCTTGTCCAGCCCGGCTGGCTTCGCAGGTTCACCGCCTGCACCTCCTGCCCCCGCTGCTCGTGGCAGAACGACTCGGGCTCCCACAGGTTTCTCTTCAGCGTCTTCTGCAGCCCTGAAACCAAGACAGGCTGCGGAGGGGCAGCACAGGGGAGGCGGAGGTTACCGGGCTGGAGCGTGCCTAGAGAGTGTGCAGGAGACGTCATCCCTGGGAGAAGGGCATGGGGGGCCAGAATGGAATGCTATAACCCTTGGGGGGAGTGCAGAGGGGCAGACAAGGCTGCTCCCAGCCCTTCAACAGGGGACCCTCAAACAGCAACCCCAGTGGGGCGGTAGAACAAGCCCCTTCCCCACGCAGCAGCCCTGGGAAAAGCCCTCCTCTCTGTGTGGTACTGAGCTGAGGGAACAGCCTGGACAGCCCCCGGGCCAGCACATCACTAAGGACCGTGGGACTCTGGTGTGGCACTGATGCAACAAAGCACACAGGTGACAGGGATGGGGTGGGACTGAGGAGACAGCCCAGAGAGATCCCTCGAGGCTATAGGTGCTGGTGTGACTGTCCCTACCTGGCCCTGCCTCCAGTGCTCCTGGAAGAGCTTGTAGTTGCAGGAGTGGTTTGGATCGTGAAGCCACAGGAGTCCCCCCGGGGCCAGGATGCAGTGGGAGACCTGTGGCTCAGGGGGGCTGGGGCTCCTCAGCTCACACTCTGAGTGCTTCTCCTGGATCTTCCTCTCCACCACCTGGGCGATGATGCTGTCCAGGATGTTGGTGATCCGGTTGTCCTGTGAGGGCAAAGGACCAAGACTGAAACCCCAGTGTCTCCACAGCATCCTTACCACCCTACCCCTTTCCCAGGCCCCTCTCCCCGGGGACGTGACTGATAATCCCTCCCACGGAGTAAGCACAGCCCCGTCGGAGCCAATCTCCCTATGAGATCCAGCCTCGGGGACCCGGGATCATTCACCCTGGAGACGGGCCTGGGGCACGTAGGTCGGATCTGGGATCGGATCGGAATCTGTATTGGGGGGCCTAAGTTGCGGAGCTCAGATCCAGGTCTTGGAAGTGGGAGGTCTGTGTCTGAGGGGAGGCCCCCAGCGGTAGAACCAGCAAAAGAACCCGCAGGGCCCCAGCAGCGGCCTGTACTCACGCTGGGCAAGGCCGGGGAGACGGGCGCGAACGCCATGCGGATGCCGTTCTGCCCCAGGCACAGCCTGACGGCCGTAGAGGTCAACAGCTCGCAGAGGGTGGATGTCTGCACCGTACCCTTAGGGCCCGGCTCGCTCAGTGGGTGGACGGAGTCTGGGCTTTCTAGAGATGGGGGGGCGAAAGGGGAAGGGTTGGAGAGACGTCACCGATACCCTTCCCCCAGGGGACTCTGAGCTGGGTGTCCCACAAGGGCAGAACAGCAAGTCCACAGGTGCCCGCAGGAGACCCTGCTCCCCCAGGCACAGAGCAGGTACCATTAGGAGCCATGCAAGCGTCTCTCTCTCAGCTCTGTAGTCTGCCCTACAGTCCCTGGGCTCCACATTGCACCTCCGTCCTGTCCTGCAGCTCCTCCCCTGCCCCCCCTCACCCCCCACGCACAACTACCCAAGCCCTGGGTCTTTCCCAGCCCTGACCCAGGTTACACTGCTTTCCCACGTACACTGGGGACTCGCACCTCTCCCGTGGTGTCTTCTATTCCCACAGAGGTGGTACAGCACATGCACCCGGCCCTCCTCACCCATCCCCTCTGCCTCCCAGAGGCTGCAGAGGAGGAGGGCTGGTTTGCTCCCTGCTGCATCAGTGGCATGCACAGAGCGCGTCCAATCCTTCTGTGCACGCAGCAGAGACAGAATCGGCCAGACCTACCTTCCTTGACTTCCCTCGACCCATCTGTCTCTCCGTTGCAGGCAGGTCGTAGCAAAGGTGTCAGGTTCCCCATCTCCTCCTTCTGAAACATCCAAAGTGAGGGGTCCATGAGGGCGCACCAGGTAGGACCATCTCCCAACCTTGCTCCCTCTAGACTCCCTCCCAGGAGGGCTCCATAACTATTCCTCCAGACATCAAACTGAGACTAAAGGCACTGACGCCCCAGGCCCCATGGAGCCCAGCAGGCTGGGGCCTGCTATCATGGGATACCCCATCTATTACAGACAAGAGCAGCCCCTGCCAGTGGGGTACATGGTTGGGAGTGAGATTCAGGCCCCCACCCATAGCAACCCCAGCACTACTGCTCCCGCACGGTGCTTCTCTGTGCATGCCGGGGGCTTGGAGTTACTATGGATACACCTCTGTTGCTACCATTGCTTGCTCCCCATCACCCCTCTGAATGCCAAGCGGGGTGTCTCCTACTCAGACACACAGTTCCTTTTACATCCAGCCTCCCCCACCCCCCGTGTTCTCCCTGCCCCCTCCCATCCTGTCCCAATAGACCCCACTCTGGCTGCTTTCCCCCTACACCCATCCCGCCCCTGCCCCTGAATCATACCTGCCCGCCCCTCGTGTTGTCGGTGAGGCTCTTGCTCAGGATGCTCAGTCTGCAGGGGCAGTGCGACTCGATGTCAAACTTCACCTGCACTTCGTGCATCAGCTTCCAGAGCTCAGCCAGGACTAGGAGAAGGATGGAGGTGGGTTAGAGCAGGCGGCAGGTCTGAGAGGCGACAGCATTGCTTAGCAATAGTGTTTTGCACAGCTCTGTCCCAGCCAGTTCCTCACTCAAAGCACCGCAGGAGCTCAGCAGGGAGGGAGCAGGAGCCCTGACTGCGGACGAGATCGTTGTGACTGCAGCCCCAGCCTCTCCCAGCAGGAGGCGCTGCAGGGAGCGGGGCGGGAATGCTGGCTGTTGAGACATGCCCCGAGGGAAGCGCTGCAGGGAACAGCTAAAGGAGCACTGAATTAGATGCTTCCTTTTCGATTCCAGGTGCCAAGTAGGGATCGTTCCCCCCTAAGCATAAAGCACAGGAGCGGGGAGCCCTGCCGAGCCCATTTCCCATGATCTGTACACCAGCTTCTCCTGCTGTTCGCCCAACTGCCTGGGGAAGCGCCAGGGGGTAGCTCACCATGGGTGGGGATGAACTGCGCAGGAATCAGGGACAGAACGTCATGGCCCTGCCCTTGGACACACTTGGCTGACTGCACAGACTCTTCTGCCCGGGCTAGAGAGAGAGAGAGAATGCGGGCACCAGTTACTGCTGAGAGCTGACAAACTCACAGGGACCAGAGCTGCTACCTCCCCCCACCCCAAAAACTCTTCAAACTGGGAATTTTGAGATGGCTCCAAACTCAGACACTGGATGCAGGGAGAGGCTGAAATCCAGTTGCAAATTGTACCGCTTGAGCCCTCTACCAACGTCAATAGAGTCGAAACAGCAGCACCAAGAATTCCGTCCATTCCCCCCCACCCCTCCCTTAGCCAAAGGACTTGTCTGGGCAGGGGTATTGGTGTAATTACACTCGTGCAAACCCCTAGCACAGACACACTGCACCAGTGCAAAATGAGGCGTGCTCTCTCGTGCTACCCATCTGACACCGGTGCAGCCATGCACTGACTTAGCTACACCCGTGCAAACAGGTCGCCATGCAGCATACACAGGGCCTGTGGACCTCAGTGCAGTCAGCAACCTGCAAGATGAAGCCCTCAGCTCTTCAATCCAGGGCTCACAGAGGAAGGACTCTGCTCTGCTGCACACGTCTAAATGCAAATAGGTGTCACTTGGCTGGCGCTCGTGGGAACCTATTCTCTGAATTAAATCCAAATGGGGAAGGCTGTTCCCCGCATCCTAAGGGTTGCTTTGAGTCTGGGCTCCAAAAGAACCCAGCATTTCAATTTGTCAGTCAGTCAGTCAAAGTGCCACATTTCACCTTCCACCAGTCCCACACCGGATCCAGCTTCCTGCAACAGCTCCACGATTTTCAGCCAAACTCTGGCTCGACCCGCTCTGAGTTTGGAGCCTGCAGCAACACCCAGAACCATGCTAGTGTCATGGAGCAAACAGGCTTAAGCTGCAAGTTTGGCTCTGGATTCTGCACACCCCACGCTGGGGGGCTGCATGTTCAGATCTGGAGCTTTGGCTCAACGGAGGGGCCGTTTGCAAAATTCAGGTTAAAGGCCAGATACAAAACCCCCACCCCAGCAACCAGGACTGTTTGGATTGAGGGCGTCTCTGGTTCCATTGTAAGCTATCGTACAATGCTGTATGTGCTCTCAGCTGACCTCCCGGACGGTTATAACTGCCCCAGGCCTGCCCCCCAACGCTCTCCTGAAGTGCTTTGTGAACCTTGGGCACTACCTGGGCTGGCTCTCTCTCTCTTGGTCCGGTAGCACTCCGAGCACAGCTGGAACCCACAGCTGGAGCAGCTCCAGTGAGTGTTGAAGAGGCCGTGCCGGCAGGCATCGCAGGCCTGCTGGGCGTCTTTCCCTCGCCGCCAGGCGGTCACTCCTGCAAGCAAACAAATGCATTCAGCCGCTGGCCCCTCTGCTCCAGGACAAAGGCCCTTATCTCGCATGGGACTCAGGCACTATGTACTCCAAATATTTGAGGTGTAAAGTCTGGGGTCCCTCTGTTTCCTGCCAAAGGCCCTTCTGTTTGGATTGGAAAGCTGTTCTCATTCACCACCACCGTGCTGCTGGGAACAAATTATGGGGGGGTCTCCTCCCTCCCCGGCTTTCCGGCTCCAACCATGTCACCGCTTCCCCTCCCCTTCATCACAAAGCTTCTGCCCGCATGGAAGAGCGTAACCTGGAGACAGCTGCACTAGAGCTGGCCAGGGAATTCAGTCTAACCCCAAGCCTGAGCTACGCTCCCCCTCTTCCCACACAGCTCCCCGAAACTGCCCTACAGCATTCCTGGCTTTCCCCAGGCTGCCCTGGCATGGTACCGCACCCTCCCCTGGGGTGAGCAGGGAATCTGCTTTCCACATGGCATGATCACACACTGCTCTCCACGGATCCGCGGCACAGAGGCAGCATCTCGGCTTTACACCAGAGTGGAGTGGAGTCTCCGTGGTCGCTCAGTCCCGGGCCCCAAGGTTCCTTTCCACCTCCTGCAGAG
Organism: Natator depressus; assembly: GCF_965152275.1. Classification (NCBI taxonomy): domain Eukaryota; kingdom Metazoa; phylum Chordata; order Testudines; family Cheloniidae; genus Natator; species Natator depressus. Next base: position 5,463,015 of record NC_134259.1, read on the forward strand.
TGGGTGCACGTGGATAGCTCAGGTGAGGCCTGCAACACTGCCGCCAAGCCAATGAAGGGGAAAACAACCTCAAGCCTATGGGCCAGATTCTGCTCTCGCTGACAGTGGTGTAAATGCAGAGACACCCCCAGTGACTCCCAACTTGCACTGGAGCCACTGCGATCAGAACTGGATCAGATGCGCTGGAGACAGTCAGCAGAGGGGATGGGGCAGCACAGCACTTCACCGTGGCTCACTTCGGCAGGCACAAACCCAGCTTTCCAACCAAGGAACCTGAGCCACGCGGGCGGTGAGCGACTGTGGCCCAAGACCCAGGACAGAGAAACCCCCTTGTCAGCACAACCCTTTGGGAAATGGACTGAGCCGAGAAACGTCCCGCTCCATCGGACTCACGGGGCCCCACTGGGCACTTGCATTACAACTTACGGAGTCACGGGGCCTGTCTTCCCGGCTATCAGGAGGTGCAGTCGCAGCCTGCGTGCTACACCAGAGCTGGCTTTGATCTAGCTCGCACCACGCTGGCTTGAGGAACGATAGCAGTGAAGTTTTGGCTGCACAGGTGGCTCTGCAGGCTAGTGCGGTGAGCCCAGGACCCCGGGTGCATACTCAGGGTGCCACCACCCATGCTGCTGCGGTGTCTCTGCTCATTTTCAAACGAGCTAGATTAAAGCCGGCCGAGGCACGCCTACACATGCTGTAATCACACCTCCCAGCTGCAGTGCAGACGCACAGGCACCTGCGACCTACCTCTCCCTTCTCTGGCCCCCAGCTTTGCACCAGTGTGAGTTCACCATTCACACAGAGCCTCTCCTGACTCTCACTGGGGCCAGTTACAGAAGGATCAATCCCAGCGGGTGCAAAATGCAACAAGAATCACTATTCCCGGCTCACATTTCACGCCCTCTTTGCCCAGGGGGTAAGCGGTGACCCCAGGCACCGGGCAGGGGAACGCCTAGCTTCTGTGGAATTCAAACCCAGCGTGTCACACGCTGCAGTAGGTGAGCATCTCCGTGCCCCAAAGTGGTCCCCAGCACCGTTGTTTCCGACTTACTTTCGTTTTCCCCTTGAGCCCACAGCCAGGCCTCTCTGTCTCTCCTGATGGCCTCACAGAACTGGTCCCCCAGGACGGAGAGGAGATACTTGGCGAGGCTGAGGCTGATGCTGATGTCCTGGGCCCTTCTCTCCCTGCTGGAGATCCTCAGGCATAAACTCTCGCCCTCGGCTTCGTCCAGCGTGGAAAATCCATCCACGCTCAGCTCTCCACTGTCAGAGAACGTGAGCCTAAAAGCAGCACAGAGAGGACTCAGCGATGGTCACAGCAAGGAGAAAACTACCAAGTGAGAGAGAGTCCAGGGGCTGCCAAGCCGGCTACCTGTGGCCAGCAGGCAGGGAGCAGGGCTTTAGCGTTCCAGGGCCAGGTTTCCTGAAGGGATAAAACTCCAGAGCCCATAATCTCAACCCAGATTAGAAAGCCAGAAGGGACCACTGTGATCATCTAGTCTGAGCTGCAGAACACAGGCCCGAGAACTTCCCTGAATTAACTCCTCATTGAACCAGAGCAGATCTATTAGGAAAACATCCAGCAGTCTTGATTCTAAAATTGCCAGTGATGGAGAATCCACCACAGCTCTCGGTAACTTGTTCCAATGGTTAATTACCCTCGCTATTAAAAATGTGAGCCTTATCTCTCGTCTAAATTTGTCTCACTTCAATTCCCAGGCATAGGCTCCAGTTATACCGTTATCTGTGTGTCTGAAGGGCCCTCTCTTATCAAATATTTGTTCCCCAGGCAAGTACTTATAAACTATGATCAAGTCATCCCTTAACCATCTCTTTGCTAAACTAAACTGATGGGGCTCCTGGCGTCTATCACAAGAACACGTTTTCCAATCCTTTCATTCAGGGGTGCCACAGAAACCTAAGCACAACCTTGTGTGGGCCAAACAGATTCTACACATTTTGATAAGATTTGAAGTCACCTGTATTGATTTATATTTTAAGTTTAGCTTGTTTTGTAGGTATTTAGATAGAAACAACCTATGTCCAGTATTGTCTATTGACACACTTATGTAAACTAAACTGTTGTAAACATGATGACAAAACGCTAATTATTCGGCCGTTAGTATATTGTGTTGAAGTAGGCCACGGGCCTTATGCAATGTTCTGGTGGGCCATGTACGGCCCATGGGTCGTAGGTTAGGCACTCCTGCTAATTGTTCCCGTGGCTCTTTTCTGAAGCCCCTCCAATTTATCAGCATTCTTCTTAACTGGTGGGCACCAGAAAAGGACACAGTATTCCAGCAGCAGTCACGAGAATATCAGAGAGAGAGAGAAAATAACCTCCTTACACCTCCCCTTACATTTTCCCGGTGATACGTCCAAGGACTGCATCAGTGCTTTTGACCACAGGGTCGTACTGAGAGCTCACATTCAGCTGTTATCCACCATGACCCCCCCGGCTTTTTCAGAGTCCCCGCTTCCCCCAAACAGTCCCCCAACAGAACTGGCATCTGGTTACAGCATTGGGGTGAACACACTGACTCTAACAAACAGCACCATCAGATCTTTAATACACCCACTGGCAAAGGACCCTCTGATAGCTCTCTTCAGACAGAACAGCAGCCCCTACTGTATCGCCCACACCCCTCCTGGTTTTGGCCGGAGGGCTCCCATCCAAATACTGATTAAGCTCAGCCCCATTAGGTTGTGAGATCTCCTGTGGTGGCAGGTGCATAAAGCTATACAGAAGGGAAGGTTGTTGCCGTCTGTGAGATACAAGGGGGTACTGCCCCCCTTTCCCTGCCTTCTGCGGTGGTTTGATGGTGTCTGTGATTGCAGCCAGCTCTAGCTGTCTGCACATGCAGTGTGTCCAGCACAATTTTTTATTACTTGTCATTGCATTTTATGTCAGTTTCTCAAAAGCAGAGCTAGGCCAGCCTGTAGGGACAGGAGGTGATGGACAGGAACACAGCGGCATGGAATGGAAGTATAGAGGAGTTGGGATGGGGTGGGATGGGCATATTATTTGTGTTACCATGGTATTTAGAGGCCCAGGCCTGGCCTGGGACCTCATGGTGCGAGCTGCTGTGCAAACACAGAACAAAAAGATGTCCCTGTCCCAAAGACTTTGCAATCCAAAGGCAGGATGGTTCCCTACATCAGATCTCCCGGGGCCTTCCACATTCTCGTTTTAAATGTCCAAGCAATGTGACTCCCACCCTGTCCCTGGGGAGCAGACTCCACTGCCCAGCTGATCTCACTGTTCGGAAGCTCTTCCTGATATCCCAACCCAGTGTGTCCTTTTTTAATTTAATACTCACTTCTACCCTCTGCTTCCTGGGGGCTGCAGGAATGAGCAAACGCCCCGTGTGGGAGGGCCATTGCCAATAGCAGCCCATGCTTCCCCAAATCACAGCACAGGCTCCCCCCAGACTCGTTATCTTGCAAGCCCCAAGGGTGCCACTTCTCAGTGCCACAGAAGAACTGAAGAGGACAGCTGCAGGTGTGCTCACCTCCGGAAATGCAGGAGCCTACAGAAGGTCTCCACGGGTTCTTCGTCCTCCTCCGGGGGCACGGCGCCCATGCCATCCTTGGAGGCACAAGCACAACACCTCTCAATGCAGTTAGGGAGGGCCATACATGGAACGCTCTGTAAGTATCGCTTCTCCTTCTGCTCTCCGGCGTCCTCTCCGTTGCAACTCAGGAGCCCTGGGGAAACAACATGGGGTTGAGCACCAGCTACGAAGACACCGGCCAAGATTCCTCGCGAAGGTCCTCGCACACCTCGGCTGGGGGGATCCACCAGAAAGACAGCCTAGCAGACTAGTGCAGTGTCGCCACGTGAACTTATGGAACCCGAGAAGGTGGCAAAACGTCTGATCACATCTGAGTGATTCCCCGCAACACCCGAGCCTAATTCCGCCCTATCTCCTACCATACCCTCTCCACCTAAGGTCCCCTCCTTCCCTGCCACTGAGGAGAGTGGGTAAATCAGGAAAGACAACAAGGCAAACTGAACAGGCCAAATCCATCCTTGGGGAAACTCCATTGGCCTCACAAGAGATGAGCTTGGCCCAGGGGGCTGAGATCCCCTGGAGGTGTCAGAGAGACACAGACAGAGGAGTGGCTGCACAGAGGGTGGCAGGTGGGGTGGAGAGGTAGGTCACTCAAGGTGATGGATGAATCCAGGGGACCAAACAAGATCCTGTGGCCTCTGACGCTCGCTAGCTCCCTCCCCCTGGCTTCTGCAGCTCTGTCCTCTTCCATATCCTTGAGGCATCTCACTGGCTCCCATACACTGAGCGTCAGATTCAAACTGGTCCTCTTTCCTGGCCCTGCTTCATTCATATCTGCTGCCATCTCTGACTTGGTCTCCTTTCACATTCGCTTCCCTGCTCTCTCTGCCTTCACCAATGAGCCAACCTTGATGCCCCTTCTCTGTCCTCCTTGCGAAGGCATCTTCACCCCTTCTTTTATGCTGCCTCTTAAGAAGGGTTCTCATTTGACTGCGAGTCTTGCAATATTTGGTTCCCCCCGCCCCCAGCTCCAGAAGTCAAGTGATTACAGGAAAATCTCAGCTTGCATTTAAAACAAAAATACACAGTAACTTTCTAGCCCTTGTGGTGGGGGAGAAAAGCTTGAGAACATGACCCTAAAGGCTCCGGAACCAGAAAGCACCCCAAAATAATTGTAAATCATCTCATGATTTTGGGGGACTCTATTCATGATTGCTGAATGCTTGAAGTTGGCGACATGCCAGGAGCTGCACTTGGAATGCTGCCCACAACCCCCCCACCAGCAGTCCCCTGGCCATATTCAAGTCCCTCCGAGAACCATTAGGCTGTGTCTGTCCATTACTGGGTAACCACACAATTACTCTTATTTTATATCTGCATTGCCAGTCATGATCGGCGCCCCCATGTGCTGGGTGCTGCACGAACGCCCAGGAAAACACAGCCCCCCCACCCCGAAGAACTTGTGATTATTGTCCCCGTCACCCTCCCTCACAGCCTAGCGTTTTAATGGCATGCTCTTATTGCACCATGTTAATTTGCCTTGTATGCTCTACGGGACAGGGACCGCAACTGAAGGCGTTTGGAATGCCATCCCCCATGGAGAGAGGGAGGAGAGGAGAGGGCCAAGGAGGGAGCCATGGGACTCTGGCAGCAGGAAACACTAGAGAAAAGTTCCCCGGTCCTGCTCTCTCCCAGCCCAGCTGTTTTCTAAAGCATTTGAGCTGCTGTGGAAGGGAGGAGACCTGGGGAGACATTTTAGCCCCCACCACCAGGCACAATGAACAAGGATTTAGGGACCAAGTCCCATCTCCTTCTCTCCTGGCTCCCTCCATAACTGAAGAGCAAAGTCAAAGCTATTCCAAATCATGGGCTTCGCTCTTGTCTGTCTTTCTGTGCCTGAGCGCACGTGCGAGTGTATTTACATGCACGAACACATATTTTTCATGCATGTGTATCTTGCTGGGGTGTGGCGTTGCATTCTTGTGTACCTGTGTGTGTGTGAGCGTGTGCGTGTTTGCGCGTCTGCATTCATGCGCGTTTCTCAGTGACCGAAGAACGAATTATATCCTTCATCCATCCGCCTACACTGTCACTGTCGAATCTGAATGTCTCCAGCCCAATGAAAGTTACCCCTGAACGTGACTAGCCTGTGCCAATGCTCGGTGCTGGAGTCATGCTCTGCCCCGCAGATCAGGTCAGCTAGCAAAGGCTGTTCAAGCTGCCACTCTGCAGGGGTGTCTTATGCAATGATGGGGCAGCTGCAGAGCAAGAATTAGCCCCATGCCACCACAACTCTGGCCCCCTGTTTCTCTGCTCGGCTACACAGGTTCCACGTTTCTTACCTCTCTCTCCTGCATCTGCTTTCCTTCCCATGGCTGGGAGCACGGCCCTCTGCTCCGGGGCCTCACAATCCTTCCTCGTGGGATCTAGCGCCTCGTTCGCCACTGCCTTTGAGCTCCGCTTTGCCGAATAGCTACCCCTCCTGCCGCAGGGGCTCCAGAGATCCTCCCCAGAGACATGGCTGTAGGGCCGCTTAGCTGTCCGTTTGCCAGGTCCATCTGCTTCTTCGGCACTCTCCTGGCCTTCCCTCTTTAAAGCTTTGAACCTCAGAGGCAAACCCTCTTTGATCTGGTCAGGAGCCCCTTTGTCCCCGAGGCAGCTAGCAGGGCATCTGAACTGTGCCGAGTGCCTGGTCAGCCAGGTCTTCTTCAGCTTCGTGTGGTGATTGCTAGGAGGGCAGGGCAGCAGGGAGGAAACCTTGCCCCGTTGAATGCCATGGCCTCCCAAGGCTCCATCTCCTTCTCGGCACGGCCCGGGCTTCTCATTTCTGGTGCCAAAGGAGTTGGCAGCGTCACAGCCCGCCCCCTGGCACCTCTTGCAGCACCTCGGGGGGCAGTCCCAAGGGGAGCATTTGCAGGGGAGAGCATGAGCTGGAAGCACCTCTATCCCAGATGGGAGCTCTATGTTGGAAAGGGCAGGGGGCTGGGATCTGTCCGCGCGCAGAGATCCAGAGGATTCCTGCAGCACCGCAGGGGAGCCAGGCTTCAGGCTTTGGTACACGAGGCTTTCATCTTTGGACTCGGAGGGCCTGGCCGGTGCTTTGCTGAGAGGATAATCCAGAACCAGGGGCTGGCTGGACCACAAACTCTCTGCCACCTTGTGCTTTAGGTAGAATAGCGGCTGACCCATTTGGCCATGGTTGTTTGGAAGGGTTTGGTCACTGGGAGGGGCCAGTGCCATGCACCCCCTCTGCTCAGCTCCCTTCCGCGTGGGCTCCACGTAGGTCAACTCCAGCTCGCTCTCTCCATCTCGCTTCACCTTCCCCACCTCGTACTGGCCGAGCAGCAGAGGCTGCGCCTGGTTGGGCACAGGGGCCAGGTCCTCTCCTGTGTGGGGAAAGCCAGGATCCTTCTTCTGGTAAAACTCCTAGAGGGGAAAAAGCAAAGTGCTGAGTGGAGTCAGTGGGGCGGGGGAGATTTTAGGGGGAGAAGAGTGAGAGGAGCAAGTATGTTTGGGGGAACAAGGGCAGGCCCAGCGGGCACACCTGCCATACTAACTGCAGAGGACACAGGGACTTATGCTTAGAGCACTGGGCTGGGAATCAGGATATGCGGCTGTGTCCCGGACTCCGTGTGACCCGGGGCAAGTCTCACGAGTCAGGCTTTGCAGATGCACTTTGCTCCCATAACTTATTTTAGGTTCTTAAATGGGAGCGGCTGGGTCTGAGCTCTTTAGGAAAGCTGGCCCCTTGTCTCTCTGTGCCTCAGTTTCCCCACTGGTTAAATGGGGATAATACTCCTTCCTTTCTCCCCCCCGTGTGTGTCTGGCCTGTTTGGATTATAAATTCTCTAGGGCAGGCACCGTCTCTTACCACGTGTCTGTACAGCACCCAGCACAACTGGTCCCCGGTTTTGGCTGGGGCCTCCAGGCGCTACTGGAATACCAATAAATAATACAAAACCCTGCTCAGGTTAAACCCTCACTGACTGAGAAAAGAATGAGCCAAGGCTTCAAGCTTTACCTGGCCCATAAGCAGAGCTTATAATTTCCCCAGTGCTTCGCCATCCTTAAATGACTAATCTTCGCAGCCCCCCGGCAAGGCAGGTCAATGACATCATTATCCCAGTTTTACAGATGGAGGCATTAACCCGGGACTCACCCAAGGCAGCAGAGGGGAGTCCAAACCCAGGAGCTGCCATTCTCGGATGGCGTCCGTGTCCTGTCTCAGTGCCAGACAGCCTCTCGCAATGGCCATAGCAGCACTGCAGGGGACCCTCAAGCACCCAGCCTCTACCCCCGTTAGCACGACTCAGAAAAGCGCCATGAATTCACCCTCAGTCTGAAGGGATGTGGCCTGCTACTGCTACAAACTGTCCCGTCTCTCACTCCTGACCTACCGACAACATCCCTTCTAAGCGATCGCCCCTTGGGCTCCCCGCTGTCAGACAGGGGGCACTGGAGACCAGGCTCACTCACTTCCTCAAAACGCTTGCATCTTGTCTGGGACATCTCTAGCACTCCGGCGTCGGAGGGTCTGTCTCCACTGCACACTAAGCCCAGGCTCTGATTCAAGCCCCACTTCCATCCACACATAGATGAGTCTGACTTAGGGCAGCAAGGACTCAGGACCAGGGTTCTAGGACCCTGCTGGGGAGCAGGTCAGACTCCTCCTGGGACTGGGGTCCAAGGCCTGTCATTTTGCAGAGTGGCTGCAGCTCAAGCCGCAGACCCAAGTCAGAAGGTCTGCGTAGTGCAGTATGGATGCGTTAGCGCGGCTGTGAGACCTGGGTCCAGCAATGGAAGTCAAGGTTTACAATGCAGCGTGGGCGCCCATGCAAACACCAAGTCCACAAACCTGGGTCCCACAGACAAGGCTTCGTGTGCAGTGCTGAGGGGTCAGCGGCAGCATCGAGACAAGTGTTCTGGGAGAGTGGCTTCCAGCCTTTTCAAGCACCTGCACCCAGCTAAGGACCCAACCCCCCATACTGGAGAGGGGGGCCGAGAGCACCTGCCGGAAAAGCCAGAAGCACTAGCACTGGGGGGGGGGGGGGGGGGCATCACTTGTCTGCAGCCTCCAGCAACAGCATTTCCCGACACAAGACACTGCTGGAAATTTAGCAAGGCCCAGCAGCCCATGAACCTGAATCACTCCCTCTAACAAGCACCCCTACCAACTGCTGGTTCAAGGCCTGGCCTCGTCACCTAGGGCAAGCACAACTTGGGGGAGATCCAGTGACACCAGGCAGATATTCCCCAGGATACCCTGCAAACCAACTGCTGCTTTCATATTTAAAAGTGACGGGCTGGCTGCTACTCTTGGGGAGACCTCACAGGTGTTTAACCCTCTCTAGTCTTGTTTCTTGCTCAGTGCAACATGCTGCTTGGCTGATCCTGGGTGCTAGAGTGGCTGGTTGAATTAAGACCCTGGCTGTTCCCTATGCAGCTCCCCAGGGAGAGAGTCCAGAGGTGGTTGGGCTAGCACAGAGGAGATTATTCCCGATGGAGAACCCTGGTTCTGGGTCCTAGTTAATGGGTTATGTTGTCCACTTGATCCCAGACATGTATCCCTGGTTGTCTCCTACCTAATGGTGCCAGCAAGGACCTTCCTGATTCATCCTCTGAATACAAAAGCATCCAGGGTTCAGTTGCCACTGAGGTCTAACGCCCACTCACAGGTCTGCCTCTTCCTCTGCCATGTCACCTGGCTCCGCACACCCCTTTCTGCATGTGCTTTTGCATGAATGGTTGGGCTTATTTCTAGCAAGAGATCAGTCCAACGGCAGGTGAGGGAGCCGGTCTGCAATTCACTCCTGAGCCCGGACAACCTCGCTGGGACCTTGTCCACTGCTAACCTCCAGCCCCAGGACATGAGATGTCTCCAATACCCCTCCCAAAGAGCATGCAATAGATTGTGAAACTAAGGGTGCTTAGTAGGATAGAATCGAGGTTAAGGAACTGGACTGGGATTTAAAGGGCCTGACTCTGCCACAGACTCTCTGAGTGACCTTGGGTGAGTCATAATTGCTCTGCACCTCAGTTTCCCCATCTGTGAAATGGGAATAACCATACTTTCCCTGCCTGTCTTGTCTAGTTAGACTGGAAGGTCTCTGGGGAAGGGACTGTCTCTTGTTGCCAGATGTTCAAAGGAGGGCTCAGTGCTCAACAGCATTGTTCTCAGTGGTGCTGCTGGCCACTAGTGTGTGTTTGTATAGCATCTAGCACACTCCTCTCAGCTGGGGCCGCCCTCCCGGTGCCACTGTAACACGAAGAGCAATAGCTGTATAGACTCCAAGCACTTACCTTGTTTCCTGAGCTGGAGCAGGTTTCAAAAGCTGACGGGGTCTTTGTTCTTGGATGGGGTCCCAGGTACACCGGCTGGCTCCATGAGCGCGGGTAAGGTGCCCGATGCCAATCGGGGTCAGTGTACTGGGCCTCTCCCAAGGCAGAGGGGCAGTCCTGGAGCTGGTGAGCCAGGGCTAGGCTGGCCAAGCTATTGCCATAGGCAGACTCAGCTGGAGTGCTGGCTGGTACGATGGAGGAAGCCAAGAAGGGGTTCCTCTCTGCCAGCTTGGCCTCAAGAAGGAAGGGGCAGTGAGTGCTCAGGTGGTGGAAGGAAGTGGGGTCGCCCGCGGTTTCCCTAGAGGGACTGGCGGAGTGGAGAGAGTCTTGCTCAGACAGTCGGTAAGGTTTGTTAGTGGCAGCCGGGCTTTGGTTTTCCAGCCCAGATAACGGCAGGGGGTAGTTGTGGTAAGCATGGCTGTATAAGGCCAGCTGGCTGGCCAGCACTGCCTCTGTCCACATAGGGCCAGGCCTGTCTTTATTCTGCTCCGCCCAGCTGATATTTACTTCCCCATTCTCGGGTTTGGAGTGAAGCTGGAACTCGGGTGTCTCCTTCAATTGCATCCTTCTGGGGGGCTGGTGCCTGGCCTCCATGCGCTTGGAGAAATCTGCTTCAACGGCAGGATGGTACGGAGAGTCCAGTGCTGTCTCCAGCCCCCCGAGGGTCTCTCGGCCCCATCTCAGACACGGAGAGAACTCCTTCGCCCTCTCGGCGTGCTTCCACAAAGAGGTCTTCTCCCCGGGGCGCAGCGCTGAGTCGGGCCCAGGCACGCAGCTCAGGTCCACCCCGTCCCGACAGCTCTTAGAAGGGATCCCCAGCGCCACACTTCTGTTCCTGCGTGCAGCCCCGACCATGCTCTCTAGCACCTGGGTTTCTTGGGCTCCTCCCTGAGGTCTCCTCCATCTTGGCGCAGCCTCCCCGTTCTTGGCGTCACTCTCCATGGTTTGTTCCCCGTCATGTGGTGCTGACTGTCCTCCCAGGTGCACTGTATCCTGTTGGCAAACAAAACTCAGCATGAGGACGGCAGGGAGTGGTGCTGGGCTGGGCTTGGGACTCGGCATACAGTAGACACTGAAGGTTTCCACAGCTACTAATGACCTAGAAGAGGATGTGTTGGTTTGGGATGGGGGCTGGCTTATATTCTAGATCGACTCAGGATCTGCACCACAGGCTTCATGCTCATTTCTTCCTCCTTCCACCCCTTTGACAATGGTTCTGTGGCTATAACCCCCCCTCCCCGCAGCTTTCTAGCAGGGATGGGTCTGATCCCAACTCCTGGATCCAACACCCTCAAAGCTTGGTGAAGGTCAGATCCAGAACCAAACCGTGCAGCTCTGGCCCATGTCTGATTTCTAGTGGCTCCTCTGCTCAACCTCCCAATTTCCAGTCTGACCTGCCCCCTCCCAGGGACCCCTCATCTCCATGGGGGGATGGGGAGGAGGGTCCGTCTGTCCTCTTCCCTGACCTGCATAGGGAATGCATTTGAATCGCTGTGCTACGCCAGGGTGAAATGTTTTGTAACCTCCCCATGCTGAAACTGAAGCTCCCTTGACAGCAGATTGTATAACACGCTGGGCAGCTCTCCATGGAGACACACACACACGCACATGGCCCCACCCTACCACCCCAGGGCATGTGTACACACCACCCTCTGCAGCACAAACACAGTCCGCGCAGCAGCCATATGGCATCAGGGAGTGTCCTCTGCACAGAGCACATGGCGTCCCATGCACTGCCCACACCCTGAGAAGCAAGCCGTGCAGTCCCCTATGGAGCTCATGACCTCAGGGACCATGCACCACCTCACCCATTCCAGACAGCAAGTTCTTTACCTCCGCCCTTTGAGAACAGCGGGATGTGGCCTGAGCCTGTAGGACAGCAAGCGGGCCTGTGAGTATCTCTGCTGGGGTCCGTGTGAACGGAGCATCATCCCCATCACTGATGGGTTCCCCATAGGAAGCAGGACGGGGAACCATGGGCCACACGGGCAGGAACAAATAGCATGTGCTTGCTCCCCACTCCAGATCTCAGTGCACTTTACTTACACATGCAGCTAAACTAGAGCAACATTCAGAGATCGGGAAACTGAGGCAGAGAGCGGCAGTAGCTTGCACACCACAAATCAGTAGCAAAGTTGGGAGCAGAACCCAGGACTCCTGAGTCACAGGCCCCGGCTCCAATCAGCTCACTCTCTCCTCCCTGAGCTGGGAACTGAACCCAGGAATCCCAGCCCTCGCTGCCCTGCTCCAACAATGACACCACACCCCCTTGCCCGAGTTGGAAAGAGACGCCAGCAGTCCTGACTCAAAGCACCCTGCTCCCACTACTAGACCCAGCTCCCTCCCTGAGCTGGGAATAAAGCCCATTTCTCCTGACTCACAGTTTCAAGTTCTAACCACAAGACCATGATGCCACCTCTGGGTTTCAGCCCAGCAGCTAGGGAGGCAAGTGGGAGGACAAGGAAGGTTAGAGAGGACACAGATGTCTCCCCACGACCCTCTTTAGCCCTTCCACCGGCCCTAGCAACAGGGCGAGTGGGGGGAAGAGGAGGTATTGTGTCGAGTTGCAGAGAGCCATGTAATCATCGCAGCGTGATCCGCTGATACCGCGTTGCAATACTAATCTAGCATTTATAGAGCACGCAGTAGCCATTATCTAATTAATCCTCCCTACATGCCTCCTAGAGAAGACAATATGCCAACAAACCTCTGCACTTCAATAGCATCTAAAAAGGCTTTACAAACATTCGTGTACTGCACCCCTCTAAGGTCAGTATCATTACCTGGGGAATGGGAAAACTGAGGCACAGGGTGATGTGATTTGGTAGAGCTGGGAACAGAACCCAAAAATCCTGACTCGTAGCCCCCCTGCTCTAACCACTAGACAACACACTCTCTCAAAGGTGTGAACAGAACCCAGGAGTCCTGGCTCCCAACCCCCTGCTCTTGCTGACCAGCTGATGCTATGCCTCTTACAACGCTTTCAGCCCGTTGTTGCACCTATTAAGTGGTGATGCTCCATGCAAGATCGCGGCTGGGGCATGGGCAGAGAAAGAAGGACCAACCGAGCCCAAAAGACCCCCCTGCTGGGCTCCCAGAGCTCAGCCCCACAGCATGAACTGCCAGAGAGCACGACATGCATGAATAACCCGAGTCCTGAGAGCATGAGGCGGCAGTCAGATGCCAGGAGCCACGGGAGTGGGCGGAGGAAAGGAGCTGGAGAAAGCATTTTGCGGAAGCAGGAAGTTCTACACACGATTCCTCCTGGCCCCCATTATCCCAGGCCAGCTCTCTGCGCACAGACGCAGCATTGATACCACTGGCTCACTTCTGTAGCATCTCTAGTCCCAAAGGACCCTCCTGGCACCGAGCAGCTCCGCAGCGGCTGGATCCACCCCCACTGGCAGGGAGAGAGGCAGATTCCAACTCCCTGTGCCAGCGAGTCCGCGTGCCCCACCCACGTATTCACCCCCGGGCGAAGGCTGCTGGTGTTTCCCAGAGGTGGGTGGTTATACTAGGGAAGAGCAGATTCAGAGTGTGCTGTGAGAGCCAGAGGGGCCCTGCCGCTAGAAACTCCCCAGGAGATGTACTTCGTTGCGGGGCCCTGCCGCACACTCCTTCCCTCTCCAGAGCGACCTGTTCTGGGACTGCACCGGTTGCCAGCGGCACCCTCTGGCAGAGGAGGGGCTGCAGCACCTGGACGTGCCATGACCCCACGCCCCCCAAAGCTGCCTCACTCCCCCGGCCCAGTGCAGCTACGGGTGAAGCTTCAGAAACCAGGTGATAGAAGCCAGCGAAACAGAGGGGCGAATGTAACCCTATGTCTGCAACAGCTAGTGAAATGCAGCCACCTCTAGGGTGCATGGCAGCTGTTGTCTAACCGCTCACAGGGGCAGATGGGCAGAAGACTGGCAATTTCCCAAGCTGGGGAACCAAGTGAGAGAGGCTGCACGGCAATACCCAGAGGTCCGTCCGTGCCTTTCTCTTTGCTAACATTCAGTCTGGGCCATTCTGCCCTGCTGAGATTCCTGCCATGCCCTGGGATCACAAGGAGATCAAAGTTCTGTCCCAGTTGCTGTTGTCACACGGGGGGGCCCCACCTCTGCCAGGGGAGGAATGTACTGTACGTCTCTGACCAGCTTACGCAGCTGGCGCCCAGCCGGCTTGGCACAGACCTGCAGTCTGTGCCCAACCGTCTCTGCATGGTGCCAGAGCCTGGGAGGCAGTCGCACTGGCATAAGCGTCAGCCAGCCCCATTCCGCAAGGGCAGCCCTTAGCATTGCCTCCTATTCTTGCCCTCCACAGAGCCCCCTTATCCAATGGACTTAAAAGGAGGTGGCGATGGTGGGGGGGGGAGGGGAAACTCACATGAGCCTGTGGGGGCTCTTCTGGGGGAACGAGGCAGGACAAAGCTGGGTTGGATCCCCTGTGCCATGGGTGGAATGGGTTTGGGGGAGAATGGGTTAGCAGAAGCCCTGTGGCTGCCTAGACAGGAGCATACTGCAGCAACCCCAGGGTCTCAGCAGAAGCCAGAGTAGGACACAGCTGTTGTGGGGGCATGCAGAGCTGCCTGGAGCCTGTGAGTAGACCCCTGGCCTTCTCTTGCTTGCCCCACCCAGCATTGTCCCCGCCTGGCTCTTGGTTCAAAACGCCATGAGCATCGAAATCCATTTCACCGCCCAGCTGTCCTTCCTATCCTGCTTGCTGGGCTCTCCCTCAGCACCCGGTTCCATTACCATGGGGCTGAGGGTGTCTCTCCTTTCCCATTGCTTGCCCAGTGCACTTTGTTTACATTGGCTGTAATCCTGGAGGCTGACCCCGCTGTTTATTGGCAGGACAGGTCTACACCGGGCAGGTGCCGAGCAACCTTCCCCCACACCTCTAGGGGCAAAAGCGGAGTTTGGTCACCATGGCCCAGTCCAGCTTTGACTCTCGCCCTGCTCAAACTGCCCAATGTTGCCAGCTGCAGGGGTGGCTTTGTATTGGGGGCACTTCTCCCCTGGGAAATTCAACCAGTTTATTACATTGAAATGCCCAGAGACCTGAGACAGACTGCTGGGAGAGCAGATAGACCACCAAAGAGGCTGCAGATGGTAACAGCTTTCCTCTGGGCTGGATCAGAACCATCAGCCTAAAAGCCAAAGGCTCTTTAGCCCACCCTGAATCCCCCAGCCCACACAGTCCCACCTCCATTTAAGTCACAAGCTATTGCTATTAACACCTCGAGTAATCACCTGTGATGGTGCTGGGCTGATTCATTTAGGGAGCTCCATGCATGACCCTTATTCAGTTTCCACTTCCATCATATCCCAGCTGGTGGAATGCGGCACTCTGTAACAATAGGCTGCAGTTTTGAAGGATCAGGGAGCAGGGCTTGGAACTCAGTGGCTCCACAATATGGACCTAAGCCAAGGACAGTGTCTTCAAGAGGCAAGACAGATTGAGAGACTCTAGATCCATTGACTAAAGGGATCTGGCTCTGGGATTTGAAGCAGGCAGAAAGCAACCCGAAGGGCTCCTTGGATGTTCTTCTCTGAATTCTGGAGCTGGATTTCTTGATCCATTGGTTTGTGAGTCTCAGTAGTGTTCCTTCCAAAAGTCCTTTGATTAAGTCTCTCTCCAAGTGTGCTCTGGGGTGGTGAGCTATGGGGAAAGAACTGTTACATGGAAAGCTATGGGAAGGGAGAGGAGAAAGAGAGAGGGGACTCCCTCACGCCTGAGGGCCATCCAGCCTCAGATATCTTCTGGCAGAGACAGGAGAAGAGGAATTTGGGGAGCTCTGCTCCCCAGACTCCAGTCACCCGCAGAGAAGGGAGACTGCAGCCTCCGAGGGCTCCGTACCAGAAGAGAACTCCTCCAATTACTCATCCGAAATAATGAGGGGACGCATGAGCAAATTACCCCGAGCTCCTCCCTGCCTCTGTGGGCTCCTGCCAAGGTAGCATCTGCGTCGTGCTTGTCTGGCCTCTTTGCCAACCTGGGGCAGGTATGCCCAGTTACTCACTCTCCTCTGCTCCAAGAAAGCTCTTTTTGTTCCCAGCACCAGCCTCCCAGCTCAGTGTCAAGGTGTAGGCTCCTGATGAGAGAGTTAGGTTGGGCCAGATCTCAACCTTCCGGATGCCACACCCTGCCATGGGCAAAGCGGAACCAAAGAGCCTAGCAATCAGAAATGCCGAGCTCGGCAGCCCCAGAACTGGGGGAAAGGGCAGCGTATGGCCAAGGAGCGACAGGGCCCCGAATGGAAGAGGGAAGGACTGGAATGCAGGGGTCACTGCGGGCTAGAATGTGGGGGGCACTGGCAGAATGGGGTGGGGAGGCCAGGACTAGAATGACAGGGGGTGTTGAAGGGTAGGATTGAAGATCACCGGCAGAATGGGATGGGCAAATAAAAATGGGAACCATGGGATGGGGAAACTTTCACAGCACTTGTAAGACCCTCACTTTCATCAGCACAAAAATTCTTCCCTTTCAATGTTCATGCCCCCCTCTCCCTCAGTACATAGGAAACAGACAGGAGACTGGATTGTCTAATCACAACGGGATATATTTCTAAAACTCCCTTCCCTAGAAATCTGTCGGTGGGGATGGGTTAGAACATGAGTTCATTACCCCGCCCCCAGCTATTTCTCTGCCAGCTGAATTCAAATGCCCCAGAATCTGTCCATTTCTCTCGCTCTTTTCCCACAGCGACTTTTTGGAGCTGCCCCAGGTTCAAATTCCCAAGCACATTCATGCTGATTTGCTCCCGGATTCCCCAAATGGTTTGCAATCCATTGTCCCTTTCAAGATCTTTGGTTACTTTGCATGACCAAGAGACAGGCCCAAACCACAAGGTTCATACAATCATGGGGCTGGAAGGGACTCCAGAGATGATCTCGCCCAGCCCCCCTTTGTGGAGGCAGGACCAAGTAAACCTACCCCATCCCTGACAAATGTGTAACAACCTGTTCTTAGAAACCTCCAGCGCTGGATCTCAGCAGCACCCCTTCCCCCTCATTCCTCCCTGCACAGTTTAGGGTGAGGGGGAATCCAGAATTTGGAGCTGTCCTATTATAAAGATAAAGGAAATTTACAAACTGCAGACCTGGGTTTGGGTTTGGGGCGCGGGGAAGGGGATATGGTGTGGGATTCAAGAGGAGCTCATTCTCCCATAATGAATTTTCCCCAATGGAAACGCCAGCAAATGGGGTGTGCCCACACACGCTGTGGTATGCACCCCAATTCCAAAATCCCGCCCCCCCCCCATCTCCAGAAAGCTGGGCAAAATCTGGGATGATTTAACCCACTGTCCTGAAGAACTAGGGTGAAGTTAAACAGGACCTGGAAATGAACCCCCATGCTACATTTCATTTTGCAACCTCAAAACCCAACCAGTAGGGTTTTGCAAACCCCCACACCTCCCCTTGGTTTTGCCTGATCTTTACCTGTATCTCACCAAACCAAGATCCTACCCCTTGCTCCCATCTCCTCCATGCAGTTCCTTTCCTTCAAAGGACACACGCACATGCGTGCTCGCACACACACACACACACGCACGCACACATGCCTTCTAGTTGGGTAGAGTGCCTCTTTCTTACAAGAAATGAGCTGGAGTTTGCAAAAACTTAGCATCTCACCAAACAATTGGGATGGAAAGAAAGCTTGCGATTTTAAAGGAGATTCTGGCAGCTCGGGATTTTTAATCAAGAGCATGAGGCAGTTATGAAGAGTGTCTTAGGAAGCATTATCTCCCCCAGCGCCAAGGAAAGTGCGGTGAGGACTGACGGACGCGTGGGAGTAAAGAAGAGGAAACATTGTAGCCAGGCTAACGCATGAAATGTTTTCTTGGACCTTTTTGCCCAAAGGGTTCGTTCACACACACAAAAAGTACACCCCTATATGCACCGTGCATCCACGCACACTCAAACGGACATACCTATATAAATACACAGCAAGATCCGGTCTTTTCATGATGTCTTTGTACAATGCCTAGCACAGTCCTGTAGGTGCTACCATGACACAAACAATAAATAATAACATATGCATACCTGAAAAAAGAAAAGGAGGACTTGTGGCACCTTAGAGACTAAAAAATTTATTTGAGCATAAGCTTTCGTGAGCTACAGCTCACTTCATCGGATGCATTCAGTGGAAAATACAGTGGGGAGATTTATATACACAGAGAACATGAAACAATGGGTGTTACCATACACACTGTAAGGAGAGTGATCACTTAAGGTGAGCTAATACCAGCAGGAGAGCGGGGGAGGGGGGGAGAGGGAGAGAGAGAGATAATCAAGGTGGGCCATTTCCAGCAGTTGACAAGAACGTCTGAGGAACACTGGGGGCTGGGGTTGGGGGAGAAATAAACCTGCACACTCAGAGACATGTGTATATATACAAACATGCATGCACACTCACCCAGGCATACATATATACAAATGCACACGTCCACTCACACAGAAAGAGATGGACGGAGGCAGAGAGACATGCACATAACATATACAAGCCCCATATTTCATAAACACATATTTTCTGACTCTCTCGCAGACACACAGTTTATATGCATGAGCACTGACATACACCTGAACTTTGACAAATATTCACACAGGCACCATGAACACATGCTCATATTTGTGGCTAATGCTAATAAGTAGTAACGATAAATATCTTGTGTTCCCTCCAGGCCCTTTCTCCCCACAGGAAGCCATAGCCCAGTGATTCTCATACTTTTATACTGGTGACCCCTTTCACATAGCAAGCCTCTGAGTGCGACCCCCCTTATAAATTAAAAACACTTTTTTATATATTTAACACCATTATAAATGCCAGAGGCAAAGCGGGGTTTGGGGTGGAGGCTGACAGCTTGCGACCCCCCATGTAATATCCTCAAGACCCCCTGAGCGGTCCCGACCCTCAGTTTGAGAGACCCTGCCATCGCCCTTTGCTACTCTATACAGAGGACGCCAGGGAAATGCAGCAACTTCTGGGCTGGAGGGCAGCAGCCACAGCATCTTCTCTAACAGCTGGGAATCTGGGACACCAGCTCAAAGCCCAGCGCTTAAGGAAAATACCGTGGGGACTTGAATATCCAGGCAGAGCCAACAAGGCCGCAGTTGTCCGATCCACACACATGAAAGTGCCCGGTGCTCAGTGTATTTGCAGGGAAATGAAGCAGGACTTGTGGGGAGAGTTACTGTTAGGCTTACGTAGAGTGTGGGGGTTTTCTTACCCCCCGCCACGTTATATAAACATGACAGCCAAGCAGTTACATGTGCCACCCATCCACTTGCCCCACTCAGCTCCCCTCTACCTCCTCTATGCGCAGTCACCTCTGGAGGTAATTGCAGCAGTGGGTGCTCATCTTGAGGTGCAGGGGAGGTCTTTGGTGGGTGGCACTCTGGGGGTGGGGGTGGGAGGGTGAGGGGAGGACATGGCTGTGGCCACAGGCAGCCTCCTTAAAGCTCAGCAGCTGCTGTGTGGTCTGGCCTTGTGTGTGAGGAGCAGCATGATTACTAACCCTTCCTGTATCTAGCTGGGCTGGGCTAGGTGCCAGAGCACTGACAAGGCTCTGTGGGGAAGGAGTGGGGAAAGGTGGGTTCTGGACCTAGCACGGGACCACGGAGCATCTAAACCTGGTCTATATGAAAGTGGGAGAGAGCAAGAGGGGAACTAACTCCAGTTCCCATAGCAACCACCAGTGCCAGAGCCACCCCCTTAGCAACCTCCTCAGAACGGACACACGTTCCCTAGCAACGCACCCAAAGGACATAGGGGTCCACTAGCGATGCCCCAAATGAACATACACCCCATAGCGACATACCCAACAGGGGGACACAGACACACGCGCATCTCCTACCAGCATGCCCAACGGGGGGGTACAGGCCCTCTAGCAATGCGTGCATAAACCATGCCCCCTACAGAGGAGAACACACATCCCCTAGCTACAGCCTCAACACTTCAGTATATCCTTGGGAAAGAGGAGACAGGGGAGAGAGAAAAAAAGACATCATGGTAGGAAATAACCTTCGCAGCTCTTCACGGGTCCATGCATGTGTGTGCACGTCCGTCAGATACCAGGGCAACGACTGGGATCTTTATACATACGTCAGACTGGATCTCCCCTCTCCCTTGGCTGCAAGCTATCCATTGAGACTAAATTCTCGGGGACAGAGACCCGTCTTCTTTCGTGGCCACAAAGCATCGTAGCGCCTCACGAGCACTGAGTACGTAAATAAATAATATGAGAGAGCACGTGCATGTCCCCAACATTTGCATGCGGGCCTATGGCAGAGTGCTGTGTACCCATATGATGGAAGCGTATGTACCAAACCGTGCAAGTCTTCGTCTGTGGGTCACCTTCTGTGTCCATGTCAGGCTATACGTCCTTGTGCATCCATCTATGCACGTAGGCACCTGTTTGTGTGTGCGTGTCTGTGTCGGTGTCAGTGCGGGTGCCAGCATGGGCATGCCCTGGCATGCACGCGTGGGTGGGTGTTTGCTGGCTGGGTAGCGTGCATGCCCGGGGGGTATGTCGGAGACTGCTTGAAGTCGGGAACTCAACAAGTCCAATAAAAAGCCAGAGACAGCCAGCGCCTGCATTTGGACTTGGGCCCACAGCAGCCTGGCTGCCCTACCTCCCAGCATGCTAAGCTGCCCCAGAACCTCCCTGGAGAAGGGTTAAACAAATACAGTGACTCAATCCCAACAGAAGAGGAAGGATTAAAAAAACAAAAAAAAGCAAATCACCAACCCCATGCCAAGAAAACAAAGACAAGACTCTGGCGGTCATGGCCCCTCTGCCAAGACCTTTCATGACTGAGCAAAGCGTTGGAGCCAGATAATATTTGATTCCTTCCCCACCAACTTTCCTGCCACCTCACTCTCTCCCCCAAGCCTGCACTCACCAGATCATCAACAGCCCCCCAACAACCCACGCACTCGGAGGTGCTGGAGAGAACATTGCTCCTGGTCTCTGACCACTCAACGGTGCAGGGGAGACTCTCAGGCACTTGGGCGTGCATTTGGTGAAGACGAGCCACAGCTCACCAACTATCTGCAGGCAGGGCTGCCCTTTCAACCCCATGGTGTGGCCCTTGTTGAGCCGCTCCGAGAGTAATTCTTCTGCAGAGATGGAGCCACAGCAAAAGGGAGGGCCGGAGACCAGGGAGAGGATCAGGCATTGGCTTGAGGCATCAGTGCTTCCTTCTTTGGCATGCAAGATGGTGGGGGGGGGGGAGAGGGAGAGAAGAGGCTCTCTCTCCCTCAGCTCTCCCCAGGACAGCTGCAGCCTGTTGGCAGTCACATAACTCCAGGAAGTTTTGTTCTCCCAGAAAGGTGGGGTGAGGGCCAGGTTGGTACAGGGCTCAGAACAGCCAGGGCCAATTCCCAGGACTCTGCTGGGTCTGCAGCTGTGACAAAACCTGGAGCGGAGGGGAAATTAGATCTCGATAGCCGTAAAATGATTACCCTGGTGAAGCCAGAAGAGCACCAGGAGCCTAGTTAATAAATTGAGTTGATTATGATAGTGCCTAAAAACCAGCCAAGAATGGGGCCCCACTGTGCCAGGCACTGCGCAAACACAGACAGGCAGACAGTCCCTGCCCCGAAGAGTTTACAAACCAATGGACAGGACAGGCACCGGGTGGGGGAAGGAGAAGAACACACATGCAGAGTGAACAATGTGATGGCAGCAAATGGCCATGATTTTGGGGGCCTGTGGGAGGGAGTTAGGAGGAGATCAGTTAAATGGGAAGGGAAGGCGGGAGAGGGGAGGGGAGAAGGGGAGCAGATGTGGAGGGAGGCTGAAATGGACAGGGTTGGTGCAAACAGCCCGTATGCACACAAAGCAGAAGGAGTCCAGCTGAAACTGCAGCAAGTTCTCTGAATGTCCAGAGGTCCCAGCTTGGGCTGTTTCTGCTCTATTCCTAGCAGCTGGAGCCTTTGGCTGGCTCCTCTCTGCAGTTTGCTCCCCAAGGCCACATGGCTGGGGTGGAAGGGGCCCCCCTGAGTCCTAGATTCCCCACTCACTTGCTGGGCACTGGGGTCTGTCTCGGCATAATGGGGCCAAGAGCCTGGGGTAAGCAGAGAAAAGCCAGCCGGCTACTCTGAGCCAATCAGTGGCAACTCCTTCTGAACAACAGATCGTCCAGCCTCGGCTCTGTCCCTCCCACCTCCTGCACACAGTGGTATCCAGCAAACCTGCATTGGGCCTGAATGGGACCTTCCACTGGCCCAGAGACTCCTCCACCCCCAAGCTGGAAGAGCCGATTCAGAGTGACTCTGGATCTGACCAGGAACTAGAGAGCTGGGCCCTGCCTGGGTGGGGCTTTGTTGTGAATAGCCTTGCCCTAGGCCTGAGTTCTGCCAGGCCACTGGCGGTTACTGAATATCAGGGAGCCAGTGGGAAGCTTTTGCCCTTATCGGTTGGACAGCTTCTAAGAGGCAGAGCTGGGTCAAATCCCTCCCTGGGGTAAGCAGGCCCAGCCCCTGCAGCAGTCACGGGGGTGCTGTGCTTCTTACTCCAGGGCTGAGTTGGGCCAATACAAAAGAGAGTGGCGAGCGAGCGCAGTGAGCAGGTCAGAGGGAACCCGACTGGCCGCTCCCCAGTGACGGCTAGTTTAGCTGCTCTGGGACCGGGTCAGAACAGAGAGACGGCAGCTCCCCAGGTGTGGGTTCCGCCTGGTTTGGTGCCATGTTTTTTTAAAAAAAGGTGAGCCGAAGAGCTTTAATACCAAACGGTAGCTCCCGAATTAGAAACCTCGGTGATCTCCTCTCCTTAACTCCCTCGGCACCAAAGCCTGGGTGCCCTGTGCAGAGTCGAGGCTCGCACGCTGCACAACAATGGTGTGGGATGAGCTGGAAACACAGGCTGGCATTGCCCAGCAGGAAACGCCCTCCTGGCATGGATGAGGGACTCCAGGGCAGCTAACCCACTCGGGCTCAGAGGGAGCTCTGCAACTGACAGGCTGCAGTTTGGGGAGCGGACAGTAGGGAGGGAGGAGGGACGAGGTGTCAGGGAGGGAAAGGGAAGATCCAGCCCTAACCCCAGCACCCATCTATGGCAGGAGAGGCCCTGAAGTTTCTAATGCAAAAGGCTTGTTCCTTATTACAACGTGCTCATTAGAGATGGCTGGGAAGGATGAAGTGGCCACTGAGCCTGGCTCGACCTGAACCGACCCACCACATCCCCCCTCCCAAAAGCATTGGTGGAGCAGCATCACCCCTTTTCCCTCTTCCTCCTCCGAGATGGATTCACTCTCCTCGCATCCCAAACTTGGCTCTGCAGAGGAGAGGCGCACGCGTGTCCCCCTACAGCGCAACCCAGGCCAGCTCCTTGGGGCCAGACCTAACGAACAATATCTCAGCAGCTGATTCAGTCTCTCCCTGCCTCTCTCTTTCCTCACCATGCAAAACGGCAACAAGATTTCCCCCCCGAGCATGTCCAGATCGCTTAGCACAGCAGCCCCTTGTCTGGGACACTCTCGCTAACAGCTTTTTTATTTTCTCCCTCTATACGATTCCCCCACCCCTTTCCCTTCCTTTTCCTTAATATCTCTGAGCACCCAAGCCCTGTAAGTGGATCCCTGCCGGAAAGCCAAACACACACACACACACACACACAAAAATCGAAAATCAGCCCAGCATGGACCTACCTGAGGCTATGAAGATGAAGTGGAGTGGGGAGAGGAAGGGTAGGGGGAAGAGGAAAAGAGACCTTCCTTCCCCTTCTCCCTCTGAGCACCAGCTGAGACGGACAAGAAAGCTATTGCTAATCTGCGCCCGGTGCTTGAAAACGTCAAACCTTCAGGAGTCTGAAAGCTGCAGCAGAGCGGAGGGCATGGGAGGACATCCACTCCCACACGAGTAGCTTTCTGGGAATTAGGGACACAGCCCAACTGCTCTGGCAGCTTCACTCCCCTTCAGTTCTGGCTGACGGTACGGCTTGCTCGTCCCGGACAGCTGCTGAATGGGAGTCACACACGCGAACTCCCACTGCCAGGGCTGGGGGGCGGGGGGGAATGTGGGGCGGTGGGAGGAGGTTGGCTCGGGGGCAAACGGGGAAGGCTGATATCTAGCATTGAAGCAGCGCGTTGCAAGCCTTATCGCATTAGTCTTCCCAGCAAGGATCCCCCTTTTACCGATGGGGAAATTGGCACGGGGAGATGAAGGGACACGCCAAAGCCACACAGTGAATCTGTGGCAGAAGTAGGAATAGAACCCAGGGGTCCTGACCCCCCCAGCTCTCCTACCCTAAGCAAGAGCCTTCACTCCCTTGCAGAACTGAGAAGATAACCCAGGCGTCCTGATACCCAGGGCCACTATGCTAACCAAAAGTCGCACTGCCTCTCACAGCTCAGAATAGAAACCAGCAGTCCTGAGCCCAGTGCCCTCCCCGCCACAACCCCGGCTCTAACCAATAGTTCACGCTCCCCTCCAAGAGCCAAGAAGGGGCTCCCGGTCCCCTGTTCATACCTCATGACCATACTACCTCTCTATAGGGAGATGGCTTTTTTTTTTTTAAAACACCCCCCCACCCCCCGCACCCTTTCCCTATAAGCCAAGCCTGGCCAAGAGCACCGCAAGTTTCAAGAGACTGATCAGCACAAGAACTGAGGGACATAGGGTGCATGGGTCTGAGAAGAGAGGGGCGTTTTGGGGGTGTAGTGAGTGTAATTTTTTTTTCATAGTACTACTAAGTCACAAGAACCCTGCTAGAATCAGGTGTTCAGTAGCCTCTTAAAGGGATGAGCCTGATTAAAGGCATGGCGCCTCTTAAAGGGATGAGCCCAATCAGAGACCTTGCATCTCTTAAAGGGATGAGCCTGGGGAAAAGCAGAGGACCCCTTCAAATAAGACAAAAGGTAGAGAGGCCTACAGGATGAGCAGACAGCCTCACTGCAGGAGGCACAGGTGCCAGCAGACTCTGCCTTTAACACCCTCTGCTGCCTCAGGGACAGCGTCCCTCCACCGTCAGTTTCTTGTTACACCCCGGGTTCCCAAAAGCAGGCGCTGAGCATTGGCTGGTGTCCCAAACACTCGGGGACGGGGCAGACTCGCACCCCTCGCGTTCCAGACTTGGCTCTGCAAAGAAGACGGGCCTGCGCGCGTCCCCCTGCATCGCAACCCAAACCAGCTCCTTGGGGCTGGGTCTAAGGAACAACCCCTCAGCAGCAGATTATCTCATGATTAAATCTCTTCCTGCCTCTCTCTTTCCTAACCATGTAAAATGGCAAGGAGACTCCCCACCCCCACCCCGAGCTTTATTACCCCATCCGCCCCTCTGCAGTGCGCACGTCACCATGGTATCTGGGTGATATTCCAAAGCACAGGCCCCCTTCATGTGCAGCCACAGGGACTGCAACCCCAAGCTGCGTTTGGGGGCGTCCTATAGGGCCGGGCAAGTGCCTACTGCAGGACATATCCTAGGGCAGCCAGGGCTCTCCCAAGACACACAGCTGACCTCCCTATGGCCCTCAGCCTGGATCCCCTATCCCCCTCCTTTCCCTGGTTCCCTACCACCAGGCAGACCCCACTCCCCCATAGTCTGAGTCACCCTATCAGGTGTCTCTGGGAGAGTCCCCGGGCACATCCTATTCTTCAGGGGTTTCTTAAAGTAAGTCACGGTGGCGTGAAACTGAGCAACATAACCCCAACCCTGTGGAGGAGAGCATCAGCCGTGAGTCCTGCCAGAGAGGAAAGGGGGCTCCAAGAACGGGGGAGGGGGGAATATGACTTGCAGCATCTCATCAGCATCATGATGCACCCAGGATGCTCTGAAAGGTCCCATGCAGGTGAGATTCTGGGGTGCCCTTCAACCGAGCCCCAGGACAGCGAGGCGGGGAAGGGGGTGGCACAGAAAGGCCCTATCCTGCTTCTCCAGCAGCCCTTGAATTTTGTGCTCCCCCTGTGCACGTGTACATCCCCTGCCCAGTGGGGACTCCTGGTTATGGAGATAAGTGGCATTAACTGGGTTCAAATACCTTGATGCAATTAAAAGCTCCCCCTGGAGTCTGAGGGCTTAGAAAGCCAGTCCAGGCCACAGATATAGCTTTACCGACCACAAGCTCTGTTCTGTTTCCCTCACTGGAGGTTGCCAGCCCACTGGGAAATCAATGGCAGCTATCCAATGGCTGCCGTCTGCCTTGCCCTTAATCTCAGCTCCCACTAGTGTGGGAGTGAAGCTCTCTGCTTTGGGGATTCGCCCCATAAACCCTGATCTGCGCTCTGAAGGGCACTGGGGCCAGTCACCCAACAAAAGGGTGGGTTCTAACCGGGTGTGAATGCAGAAGAGGTTCCCAGAACCAGGCAGCAGGGCACCCTTTCATCTCTAATGGGATTGATCACAGCGAGTAGGGCTGGTCTGGAGTTTCCCATCGGGACGTTTTCCCACCGGGAAATGCGGATTTGTGGAAAGTGAAACATTGCACCGAGAAGGGCATCAATTTCAACAACATTTCGTACAGAGGAAAATGCAACAGAGCATTCCCATGGAAGTTGACCGGGGTCGTACGGTTTTTTGTTTCTATTTTTGAAGGAAGTTCAATAGCCAAATATAACAGCAAATTTTTTAAAAGTCAGCATTGGAATGAAACATTTTGATTCACCCAAAACAAAAGGGGGAGGGCGGATTTTGGTTTTGCAGGACATTTTGAAATTTTCGTTCCATTTCAGAATGAAAAAAAAAATGGAAAAAGTCGGTTCCCACCGGGCTGTGAGCACCAGGTTACAGGTTCAAATCCAGCCCAGGGCAAAATGTGATTTTGGCAGCCCCTCTGTGTAATGAGTTGCTGGGTCTCAATTCACGTCCCCTAGGATGGGACACCCCTGGGGCTTGACATCCAGCAAGGCAAGCTTCTCTCATGTGCCAAACCCTGCCCTAAGGGACTCCCATTGGGGTGCAGGGGAGAGACCCCACACCATGGCTTATTCGTTCCTTGGCCACTTTGCTCAGACAGTCAGCAAGGGGACCAATTAGCGCCTGTTTGTAGCAGAGGGATGGCTGGGAGGTAGATCAGAACCGTTTCTAGCACAGGCGAGTTCTGAGCTCGTACTAATTGCCTGCCTGCTGCATGTGTTCAGACTCTAGCTTGTCACTCCCCCCTCCCCACCCTTTG
Source organism: Natator depressus (assembly GCF_965152275.1). Taxonomy (NCBI): domain Eukaryota; kingdom Metazoa; phylum Chordata; order Testudines; family Cheloniidae; genus Natator; species Natator depressus. Next base: position 5,489,965 of record NC_134259.1, read on the forward strand.
GCATCAGCTGAAACCAATTATCAGCTGTTTTATATCCAGGTTCCAATACAGGCGAATGGCAACAGCACAGTCTCATGCCAACATGCCACTGGTCTTTCCACTTGATGCCTTGTACAGAGCATGAGGCCAGCTTCCAGCAATACAGAGAGAAATTCAGAGCACAGGAGGCAGCCTTGCTGGCCTGAGCCAGTGGGGCTAAAGGGACAGATAAGAACTCAGCGCTGTCCCTCTGGAGGGGTGGAATCTCAAACAAGAACTCAAAAGGAGAGAAAGCAGAAGGAGCTGGGGTCAGACACCCCTGGGCTGAAATACCCCACCATGGAGGCCTGCGGATCCATCCACAGACCCCTGTAACCCACTGCAAAGGGTTAATAGAAACCTAGGGGGAAGGATCCCAGGACCCCTGATCTGACGCACCTGGACTGTTTGAAAGCATCAGGGGGTATCTACAAGCAGAAGCATTTCCCAGCTACTGCCTGTTTGGTTGATTTCTGTAATGATTTTCTGCAGGTGTCTGGTTTCTTTGACCTATTTCATGTAATTGTTTAATCAGCTTGGTTTTGCTGTGTACAGTTTTGAGTTGGGCACACTGACAATAAGCGAATGAACTGTCTCGGACACATGTTTTGCAAGGGTGACCCAGGAAACTCAGCAGTTAGACTTAGATACTATGTACAGTAAGGAGCGCCACAGAAAAACCTATAGGTAAAATAGAAAGATAAACTGACAGAGGGAGGAGTACCTATGGCAAAAGAGAGTGTGTAGGGTGATTAGACAGACACAGGCAAAGGGGTCAGAAATCATTTCTCCCCAGGGATTCATTATAACCCTGTGCTAACTGCATGGAACCCCTCCTGCTGCTGTTTCATACCCAGGTGCCCTAGTCTCTGCTGTACCTAGTTCTCCAGGGGGGGAGAGGGTTAAACGCCAATAAGCCAAGCAGAACTCCAAGGTACCCAACTCCCTCTGCATTTATTTCCCATAGCAGCAGGACACAGCTCAGCTCCATCCTTGGATTCAAGAAGTTCCCCCAGAGCATGGGGGTGCTCAGGGCTAGCTGTTGGTTGGGGTTCATCTCTAGTGTTCCAGGGGCTCTTTTTCCTCTAGCAGCCAATTAACACAAGTTCTGGATTTCTTCCAGCGTCTTCTCCACCCAGAGGCTGAAGCAGCCTGACCAGACCAGACCTGGAGGCCCCCCATAGGCGATAGAAAAACCCCTGTCAGAAACAGAAAACACTCCCAGGCCCCATGTCTAGCCCCGATCAGAATGACAAACAGTGCCGAAACTCACGTCCAAAGGGGAACAGCCAGTGATTTCACTGCGGCTTCCTGCGCTCACTCCGAGCCTCTCTGCCATAGGAGCGTGTCGAGGGAGATGGGTGCTGCCGGGGAGCCATGGGTCCCACCTGCCCTCAGCCAGTCACCCCTCCTCACTTGTCTCTGTGACACCCAGTCTAGATGTTGTCACCTAGAGAGCATTAGGGAGAAGAGCAAATGAGCAGCCTGCACCCAGGTGTGCTGGTAAGTAGTGGCTAGAGCAGGGGCCTGAGAGTCTGGACTCCTGAGTTCCATTCCTGGCCATAGGAGAAGTGTGTTCTACTGCACAGATCCTCAGCCAGGAGGGTCATGACTCTGGAGGGGGAGGGATGGTAAACCAGGTGTCAGCGGGTTGTGACCACCATGATTACCCCTGCCCTATTGCTAAATGGAAGTGAGGTCCTGTATGGCAAAGGTTGAGAACCACGACTTCAGAGGTTAGAGCGGCGGTACTGGTGGTCAGACACCTGGTTTCTATTCCCAGCCCTGCTACTGGAGTGGTTAGATCACATGGCCTGGGTTCTATTTCCAGATCTACCACTCAGGCACTAGGACAAGTTACTTCCCCTGTCAGTGCCTCAGTTTCTCCTTTTTGTCACACGAGGAAAGTCATGTTGACCTACTGTGAGGCGATTTTGGCGTCTTAACATTTGCAAAGTGTTTAGACATATGCAGTGGAGAGAGCGCTGTAGAAATTCAAAGGATTCAATATTATTATGAATTAATGCTGCCAGCAGACACAGATCCCGCCCCACTTCTATACCAGGTGAGCTTTTTATAAAGACAGACTTTTTTTTTTTTTAAACTAAACCCTTCAGTTTGCTCCAATCCCAGTCTGTCTGGGACTCAGCAGGATCCATGTACCCTTCAGAACACAGAGAGCTGGCTAACCCCATCCATCTCCTGTAACTCTGCAGCTCACGAACCTAAGGGGAATCCCATTACAACCCCTGAAGGCTATTGCTTTTAGTACTTGTAAGTCCTGATGCTGCCGTGGCTGGCACCTTCTTGAGGACATGTTTTTGGTTAAAAAATGGTGGTGTTTGGGGATGTGGGTCCCCAGAGAGGGGAGAAAAGGGGCTAGGAAATAGAAAAGGAATGTAGGTTCCCCTTACAAATGTGGGATACAGACTCCTTTAACAACCCCCACATCCTCCAACATCCCCTTGCCACCTCTGTCACTCCACCTTTCAAACCACATCCTTTTCCCAGGTCTAAAATCCCCCCCCCAAACTACCCTACCTCTCACACCTCGTCTCTGATGAACCCCAGCCAGCCTCCTCTCTACCCCCTCAGCCTAATCATTCCTCACACCCTAGGTAAGCAACTGGTGGGCTCTGGGCCATGTCCTTCTGAGAAACCAGCAGCTGGCATGCACCTGGCCTGGGAGCTTGGACTTGTTAGTGGGCCAAAAGTAAGCTTTTGGGGGAGTGGGAGTTGTGGCTCTCTTACCCTTCTTCCCCACCCCCTACACCCCCAGTTGGTCAAGCCAGAGCAGAGGGAGCAGTGAAAGGAGCTAAGTTCTTGCACCTACCTGAATGGAAGGTATTCCCAGATCCTGGAGAGGGGACTTCTATCCTCTGCCACCTGGACCCCTTGGGGCTCGGGCAGTCTCAGAGCAGCTGGGGATTGAGTTTCTCATTGTGTCTCCTTGCCCTCCTTGTTGGTAGCATAGCCTGGGAGCCAGCTGAAGGCTCTGCGAGCTGCCAACAAAGAGGCTGCATTTAAACAACAGACATAATTATGCTTTTGATACCGTCTGCTAAAAATACAGCTCTGTGCAGTGCTGCAAGCCATGTGTGTGCGGGCTCACATGGCCCCTGAATGGCAGCAGCTGACTCAGGCAAGGGGAAGGGGGGCCTGTGGAGAAAGGAGGAGGGAGAGGCAGACAGAGGTGAGGGAGGGAAAGGGAGAGACAGCGAGGCATGGTTGGACACACACAGAGTGAGGGAATCCAAGCCAGGCTTCAGTGCCAGTGTCAGATGGGGACAGGGCTCCCTCCGGCTCAGGCTTGTGGAGTCTGTCCCTGTCTCAGGTGGTGGTGGGGCTCCCTCAGGCTGGATCAGGGCCAGTCACAGAGGGGGAAGGGGCTCCCTCGGTATATGGGCTGGGGCCAAGCAGTGCCCCATCCATCTGGGCTGGTGAGAGAAGAATCACAGAAAGGAGTTTGGCTTTCATCCCTCACCCTGCTCTGCCCTTTTGGGCATCACAGGAGACATAGACCTTCCTGCAAATGCCCCCAGCAGGGCACAGAGATCTGGGGTGGCTGCTGAGGACCAGTGTGCTCCTAGGCTGCGTGGGGAGAGGGAGGGGCAAGGTGCCGGAGCTGCCAGCCCCAGAAGGACCGGGGAGAGCCGTGCAGTCAGCAGGAAACCAGCCTCCATAATTCCCCTTCCCAACCCGAGTGAGTTCTCAGCTGCTCTCTCTCTCTCAAATCCTGCTCTGGGCATCCAGAAAGAGAGAGGGAGGAGATGGACTGGGGGTGGGGGGTCACTTATGGAGGGTCCTAGGAGGCAGAGTGGAGGAGAAGGGGAACAGTCAGGGATCAGAAAGAGGAGAATGGGTAAAAGTTGGTGGTGGGGGGAGATGGACTGTTGGGGATTTCCAAGTATACAGCTGTTTGCAGTTCCCTGGGGAACAAGAGCTCTAAGGAGCCCCCCACCCTCCATCCATTTCCCATTTCCCTGCTCCTAGCACTGGATCCCAGTCCTGTCCCTAACCCAGACACCCAACTGATAGAGCACAGCCATTCAGCGGCAGAACATTCCCAGCACCCGAGGCAGGAAGCAAACGGATCATTGCCCTTGTTTGAGGTTTCACTCCTACATGGGGAGGGGAAGAGGCAACCCCCAGTACACTTGCTGCCTGGTGCCTCCTATTAACTCAAACAAAACAGCCACACAAAGCAGTTCCTCTGCCCACATGAGGCTACAGCCCCCCAAAATCTTCCCTTGCCTCAATGCTGGAAAAAAAACAACAACCAACCCACCCACCCCTTTAACTCCCCTACTTCAAAAGCCATCGCCCTCCCCTGAGCACACCTGGCTGCTGGTTTGCAATCACTTGCCCCTTTCCCAGCTGAGTCTGAGAATGGAACAGGGCTAGTTGGCCCCAGACCCGCTGGCCCTTAAGGGGCAGGCCAAACTGTTACAACTCCCTCAAGTCATTCTCTCCCCCCTGCACCCTGTCCCCCCCACCTTCACCCTGCTCGGCAAGTGCACAAGCCTTGCTTGTGGGTTTGCCACACCTCCTGGGTCAGGTGTGGGTTCTGTTCTATCCACACCGGGCCTGGGTCAGGCACAAGTTATCTTTTAATAGACCTAATAGCCCCCCATCACCCCACCCCGCTAAATGATTCCAGGTTGGGCCCCCATTTAGCATTCAGGTAAAGACCTTTCCTATTGTCTGGCTCACTGATGGGCTTCTCTGGAGGGGATGCAGCTGCCAGGGGTGAGGAAAGGGGCTTGCGTACAGCGTTGGAAGGGTTAATGCAGACAGAAGGTGCCGGTATCAGACAGCCAGGGCAAGTGGGGTGCCACCTTGGCTGACCGAAACAGACAGCTTGGACAGGAAGGGAGCTCGCTTCACTCTTTGCAAGGAAGGGACCATCTGGACCCCTACAGGGAGCTGGGGAGCCCATTGCAGAAGCCTTGCTATGGCACTGACCCATCTCTCCCTTGGGGTTTCAAGGCCTGTTCCCTCCATTCCTATCCACAGGCTGGCAGTGCAAGTAGCAGGGCTGTCAGGTTAACTCCTTGAATGTTGCCAGCCATTCCCAGTAGCTGCATTTAGAGCACACCAGGTATACCTTGGCAGAGCACCTCTGCTGTGCCAGGGGCGGGCGGGCAGAACAGTACACAGGGAACTGTCGGGGGCAGGGCCCACCTCTCCCTCTGTGCATGGTAAAAAGCACAAAGATACAGGTGTGAATGGTCACCTGCTGTCTGGAGTAAGCCCCAGCAGCTCGTTGATTACACAGACTGACGCAGCCCAGAGGGACCAGCAGCAACAGTATTAAGGGAGGTGTTTGCCAAATGCTGTGTGGCATGCCGGCTGGGGGAGGCATCAGACAGTCCTGGTTGGTAACTTCCTTTGGGTGCACGGCCAGGACCTCCCCAAGGACTAAGAGTCCAGCAGAGATTTGGTCTTAGCAGCCTGTTAAGGAATAAACAACCCATCTTATCCCCCCCCCCCCCCCCCAGTTATTGACCTCTAGCGTCAAGCAGGGGCAGGTGCCAGCCCAGATGCATTGAGATTGTCTGACCTGAAACGTGGCTGCCCGACGAGCTGCAGGTGAATGTTCATCCCTGGGGAAAGCGGGTTCACGTGCAGTCCGATCTGAGCAATAGCTGGCTCTGTTTAGGGCTAGTTTGGCCCAGTTTGTTAAGAGAATCTATCGCCAGTTCAGAGACCCCCTTGGGAAGCAGGGTCTTTGTCTGCTGGTGGCTGGTAAGGCCCCTGTATCCAGGGAGGCAGGCGTTAGCATGACCTTGGTCCCACCTGCTGGGAGATGCCATGGTCTTCATAACGAGTGACCTTGCTGAGATGGGGGGAAGGCAGGACCCAGGATGGCCATTCTCTGCCAGGTGAGAACTCAGGTGCTAGCTAGTGGCTCTTCTTAAAGGCCCTGTTCCTGGCACAACCCCCCCTTCTTCCATCCTTTGAGTAGCTCTCCCAGTGCCTAGCAGGGCAGGTGAGGGACCTACGCAACTCGTCCCCTCCCTACTCAGCCATTGTAGACTGTAAGGGCAGACAGGACCATCGCTGACCTGCACCTGGCGGGCCACAGAACCTCGCCCACCAAATCGACACCCAGCTAAACCCTTTTACCTTTGGCAGGGCCAAGAGTACAGAGCGTTCCGTTCCTCTGGCTCTTGTCCTTCCCAACTTCGCCCTCCCACCACCTGCACACGCGCTTAACTGGCATAACAGCCAAGGACTGTCAGTAACCAGCCGGGGCAATATGGGGCTGCCCCCAGGCGAGCACCATGTTCCTGCTCCCCAGGGAACGGTGCATCCCTCCCTCCCAGAAGAATTTGGCCTATTTGATCAGCATGATGCAGCAGTCATTGGCCTGTGGGACACTGAACCCTCCCCCTCCCCCACATCCAACCCACGGAGGCTGGCTGAGATTGTCTGTGTGTCTATGTGTGGGGGAGATCCCACATGAGGCGCTCCGGACACCAGCTCATGCTTAGCCACGTCCTCCTGGTATACCAGAAGCTGCCCTGTCTCCACCCTCTTAGGAAGCATCATGAGGAGGGTTGTGGGACCTATCTGACCAAGCTGTGTGAGGAGCAGGAACGAAGAATAGGCAGCCCAAGGGCTGCTTTACATCGTCCCCAAGACCCCTTGTTGTGGGGAAAACATGCTTGAAGAGGATTTCCAAAGCACTGGTGGTGGATAAAGGGACATCCATCCAATGAGCAAGGAAGAGGCATGATCTTCTAGATGATCCACTAGACTGGGAATCAGGAGATCTGGGTTCTATGCTTGACTCTGCCACAGGTTCCCTGGGTGATCTTGGGCAAGTCAAATCATCTGTCTGTGCCTCAATTTTCCACCTGTAACATGGGGAGAATAACCCCTCCTTTCTCTCACCCTTTGGCTTTGTCTATTCAGACCATGAGCTCTTTGAGGTGGGGACTCTCTCTCCAAGTGTGTACAGCATCTAGCGTAGCGGGGCCCCATTATCATTGGAGGCCTCTGGCTGCTCCTGGAATACCCCTAATAACCAGTGCACTTGAGCAGCGGGGCTTTCTCTTTTCATCCAGGCTGCCAAGTGCTCCGCACCCACCACTGAGGCCAGATTTTCAACAGAGCCCCGTGCCCACCATAAACTCAGAGTCACGAGTTCTTCTGAAAAACGGAGCTACTCCCTCTCAGGTCATGGCAGGCAAGTGGGGAGGCAGGAGGGGATGAAAGAACCCGCTTCCCTCAAAAAAAGGTCAGTTAGATTTTATATTGTTTAAAAAGCCCAACCATTAAGAGTATGACCCTGCTTGGTAGAGAATTCAGAGAGCCCAGACAGCCCTTGCAATTCAAACAGAATCAGCAGAGGCCACTAACAACAGTCCTGTTCGGCGGTTCATCAGTAAAAGTACCCCGGCCCCAGAGACCCCGCACGCTTTAACAAAGGGACTAGGGGAGACCCCAGCACAGATTCAACTACCACCCCAGCCCAAGTGGGCTCCTCCCTGTCTGACACTGGTACAGACCCCATTACCGGCTCCCCCCCCCCCCCGCCCCAGCCTGAGAGAGCCCCCTCCCTGTCTGACACTGGCTTTATTAGCGATCACTTTTCATCTGGCATGGCCACAGGGCTCAGAGGAATCCTGGCTGGAGTCTCCTGCCTCTGGAATATACTCCCTGCAGAGCACTGCACGGACATTGTCCCTGTATTTCCGTCCATGAAGCGTTAACAGGACAAGGAAAACCCGGCCAAATACCTCTTCTGGAAAGGTCACAGGAGATGGGGGAACGATTGAGAAATCTGGCCTAAAACCTTTTCGTGCCGAAGGCCAGGCACTGTCTGTGCATGGAACCCAAGCTAATGCAGAGGGTCCACACATCCCCTCTAGCTAGGACTCCTGGGTTCTATTCCTGGCTTTGCCATGGGATAGTCCATGGAGAATGGCTCCCCGTGCTGCATGCAGATGCTGGCAGGGAAGCCTGGCTGGTCAGAGATGGGGAGTAGCAGGAAGATGTCGACGCAGGTCAGCAACCTGGCCCTCACTTCTGTCTGCAATACAGTGGTTTTCATGGACCCCTGCAGACTATGTCCAAGATTTGCAAAGGGGTCTGCAGCTCCCTTTGAAATTTTTTAGTGGTCTGCAAATCAAAAGAGGTTGAAAACCCCTGCTCTAGTACATTCACTCAGAGACCGAGCGCTGGGGAAGCTGATTAGAGAGACGTGAGCAGCCCTGGGCTCAAAGATTAGTGGCCTCCTGTAACCCCCGCAAAGGGAACATCAAGTGCTCAGCTGTTCGTGGCCTCACCTGGGCAGGGGGGTTTTACAAAGGGAACAGAGGGGCTGGCTCTTGGTGAGATAGCAAAGGGAGAGTGGATACAGCAGAGCCCCTGAGTTTGGATCTGACTAATGACCGGGGCTATGCAGGAGAAGCTAGCTCATGTCTGGCCTTGGAATCTGTGACTAATAAGTGAAATGAGTTTGGTGGTTTTCAGTCTAATCAAAAATGGCTGTTTGGGCACTACCACTGCATGGCTTGGGGTAAGCGCCAGCGTCCGCTCAGACAGACCAGAGCATGACTGCAGGTCACGACTGAGAGGTCAGAGAGCTGCGGGGAGAGGGCTATGGGTTGGGACAGAGGGGTGTTGGCAGCACACAGAGGGGAACTTTGCACATTACCTGCCCCCACAATGCTTGGGTCTAACCAGCCTCTGTCAAAATTCTCCTAGAAACTTTAAAAGGAGGGGAAACCTGGCAGGAGGGGAGGGGGGTGGTCACATCTCCCTTCTGCTATTGCCTCTGCGATGATGTGGAGTGCAGGCCCCGCTCAGTTACCCGAGGACAGATAGGACCCTGGCAGCAGGTTTGGTGACTGGAAAGAAACTTCTCCACGGCTGGGCGAGCTCAGGTCAGCCTGATAATTGCTCCGCTGGCCTCATGCCAAAGGGGAGATTATGGCTTTGCTGACTGCGAACTGGCACAGGCCAGGGAGCTGACACAGCTGGTATCAATGTCTGGCACTGGACGAGGGGCGGGGGAGGGGTCCCACTGCCTCTGTCCTCAGCAGCACCTGCTGGTGAGATGCCCCGCAAGCAGCTCCTCCGGTAGGGGATGTGAGGAGCAATGGGCAGACTTTGGCCAGCCCTTCCTGGGAAAGGAACCTTCTCCATGCCCCTCCTTGGGGTCCGCATCCTAGGCAGGACTCTGCCAGGAGGTTTCTCCTCTTAAGATGGGAGCCAGATGTTCTCAAGCACTTAGAGCAGCAGGGAGTGGGAGTTAGGACTCCTGGGTTCTATTCTCAGTTCTGCCATTAAGTTGCTCTGTGACCTTGGGGTCCTAACCTCTCCCTGCCTCTGTTTCCCCATCTGTAAAATGGGGATAAGGATGCCACTTTTCTTCCTGAGACTTACTATGTAAACAGCCTCAGAAACACCCCGTGGTCCCATTGCTCTGTTCACTGCAGCCCAAGGCCCAAACCAGCCAGCGGCTGTGGCTTTCCCCCAGCCCAGGGAGTCTGTGGTTACACTGCGGTTTCTCCTGCAGAGATGGGAGCAAGATGTGCTCGGAATCAGGCCCAAAGTCAGGGAGGGGGCTGAGTCCTAATAGCAGTGGCACACGGAGCTGTAGGTGCTCAGCGATAGGTGCCCAGCACCTCTCAGGATCAAGCCCTCGCCAGCAGCAGAGTTACACAAGCAAAGGGAGCTGAGTCTTCCAGCAGCCAGAAACACCAGGGCGACCTTAACCCTTTAGGAGCCAGAGGCTTGCAAGCACACTGGGATGATGAAATGACCATGGAAATCACAGAGTCCTGTTTCAGCATCCTCCTCCCCGAGCCGTATCCTTGGAGGAACCGCTCTGCCTAAGCAGATTGAGCAGGATTACAGGCAACCTCTGGCCCGTTTCCTCCCTGCCCCCCAGCCTTCCTCCTCCGCTGCTTTAAGTAATAGTCTCCAAGACGGTTTTACACAGCTAATCCAGCCACCTCCATCTAATCTGCTCCAATGCCCACTGTCTGCTGCGTGGCCCCCTGCAGAGCACCCAAAGCCCTGCCCCACATAACGGCGGCCCGGCTGTGCCTTCCCTCCATACAGCCGGTGGGGTCACCCCCTTCCTGCCGGGTTCCACTGCTTAGCACGCACGCAAGCCCTGCTCACCTCCGGCCCCGGGGCAGAGCGACCACAGACATCCCAGCTGGAGAGGCAGTGAGGAGCCACGGTTTAAAAATAAGGTTGTCCAAAGCTCCTCGCGAGCCAGGATTGGGCTCTCCGCCTGGAAGGTTAGGACATGCAGTTCGTGCAAGCGAGGACGCTGCTGAGGCTGAGCCAGAGAGGGCTCTTCAGGGCGCCGCTTAGGGGAGGAAGCAGCACAGAGGGCTCACCAGGGCACGGGGAGATTTGGGGGGAGAGTGGCTGACGGGGAGAGAACCAGAATCATCTCTCTGACACCCATTCCCACCCAGCTGGCTCCCTGCCTCCACCCACCTGAACCTGCCCTTTGGGGGTCTGCACAGCTCCACTCCCTCCGCACTCTGCCAGCACCAACCCTCGGCCAGCGATGGGGAAAAGTACCAGCCATGGGAGGCCTCCTCTTCCCGCCCACATCTCCATGGCCGCACCCTCCTCCGGGGGACAGTGGGGCCAGCTCCAACCCTCTCCCCCTTCAGCTCCCTCCTGCAGATGCCCACCGGGCTCCCCGCTGGCTGCTGTGACTCACAAAGCAAACAGAGTGACTGCACGGTCAGTTTGCGGCCTAGCCCTCCTCTCATCAGACTGTTGGCTCCTCAGGGCAGGGACCTGGCTGTCTAGTACCCTGCCCCTCCCCAGCACTACACCCACGAGCATTGATGTAAGCAGCTACCTGTGGTGGAGGACCACGGAGAGCCTGGCCCCTTGTCTGCAGGGCTTGGCGTAGAAGGGGATGGGTGGATGGAACAGACTGGAGGGCCCAGAAGGGGGCAAAGGCCAAGGAAGGAGGAGAGAGGGTCCAAGGAGCAAGGGGATGAAACTGAGCAGAGGGCAGGCTGAATAGGATGCCCCAGCAGTGAGCTCTGCAGCCTGAGGAAGCACTTTGCCCAGAGAACGGTGAGAAACCTGCGGGTGGAGGCTTCGGAGACACTGGACAAAGCCCCAGCGTGCAGGGAACAACCCTGCCTTGGCTTGGGGCACAGAAGGAAGGAGAGATGGCCCTCTCGCTCTCTGCTTGCTACAGGGCCAAGGCAGCACCGCCAGCCCAGGGCAGGAGGGGAGACTGGGCCCACAGCCCTTCCCGGAACACCCCTGGCTCCGTGTTCAGCTGCAGATCCAGGGGTTAACGCGAGGGGGAAGCTGGAGGCTTAGACTAGGCTGAGCACATGTACCCAGCATCCAGGCCTCATGGAGAGACATGAAGCGTGCGGTGACAGGGCCGAGTCCAGCATAGACGATTAGGCGTCTCAGAACCAGAGGGCCCAGCAAACCTGGCCCCCCAGGAGGCAAGGCCCCCAGTAAGTTACCCACATGCACTAGGGGCTGAGGGGCAGCACCACAGACCCCACATCTGCACTAATTTACTTACAGAGGATAGCAAACCCTGGGCGCTCGGGGGCCCAGCGCCCAGCCCTGCTGTTACCCAGAAGTCCCCAGGAGCCCCACCCAACCTCAGCACCGCTTTCTGTGTTACCCAGAATCCCTGGGGTCCCATCCAGCCCCACATGCAGTGTCCCACAATCCCTACCACACCCGGCCTCAGCTCCACCTTGTCGGTGACCCGGAAGCACTCACACGCTGATTGCATTTCCTACGGCCCCGGTCACGCCCATTGGTCCAGGATGGGCAGAGAGGTCCTGGGGAGCTCCAGGACTTGCTGGTGGGGTAAGGAGATGGCCCCCTCCCAGACCTCTGTACAGGGCCCAACAAACCCTTGTACTTACCAAACCCTCCCTGGCAGCCTTTCCAGCAGCACCCACCATGCCAAGCCCCAGCCAGAGGCACCGGGCACCCTTAGCCATTGCTAGGCATGCCCAGCCTCCCCAAGCCAGGCATCGCCCCAGGTCCACACAGCCAAGAGCTGCAGGGGGGAAGCTGGCCACCATAACCCTGACCTCTGCATCTACAGCCAGCTTGGAATGAGGTCACGGCCCAAGGCAGCTAGGCTGCAAGGCTCCCTGCTCCTCCTCCAAACCTTCCCTTCCTCCCCTTTCCCCCAGCTGGCCTTCAAACATGCAAAGCAGGAGCTCTTTGCAGAGAGACAGGCCAGCTGGCGGCACTGCGAGGAGACTGCTACTGCCACACCGTGGGATCTCACGCCTACTGCAGCAAGGGGTGCTCTTCCTCCTTGACCTCCTGATCAGATTCCTCTGGGGTGCAACTCTCCAAGGGGTCTTTGCAGGGATTTGGAAAAGTTAAACGTGTGTTTATGTCCAAGAGATGAGTAAGGACAAGGCAGAGCCGGCGCCTACCTTGTGCTCCAGCTGCACTGCCCTGCTTTTCAACCACCTCCTGCCACTCCTGGGCAAAGCAACTTCTGCCCAGCCAGGACTGGCATCACACGGCACAGCCCAGTCGCTACCTTGAAACATGCCAGGATCTGAAACCCTCCTGTGCCTGGAAGCCAGGCTCAGACTCAGCATCACCAAATGCCATCAGCGCTGAGGAGCCCAGCTGTATCTCCCCAGCGATGCTCCTCCATCCCCCTGGCATGGCTCCTGGCAGGGGCAAAGGTGAACAGCCCGCCATCCCTCACCCGCCTCAGTGCAGAGCAGTGGTTCTGAGGCTGCACCTAGAGCATCTGATTTGCTGTACTCAAACCGAAAGTCACACACGACAGCTGAACGCCCTTTCCTCTCCTCCCTGTGCAGGCCCCAGCAGCCACCGAGACTAGGCCCTCAGCCCGGGGCTGCTCCCTCCCTTGCCCCTATCCATGGTCTGCCACAGATTTAGGAACAAGAAAGCTCACAACCTCAGGCTCCCGTGTGGCACAGGAAGGAGATTCTCCAGCTCTGATCAACCCTGTGCTCCATTCAGCCCGGTCCCGCTTGCAGCCTTCAAGAGAAGGTGCAAGAAACCCTCGGTGGGACAATTATAAAATCAACTGCCCAGAAAGTGACTCCGGTCAGGAAGAAAGTCAGTGATCAGCTTGTGCCCTGAAGCAGGAAAGTTTTTGTTCTTCCTATTTCTGTAACCTGTCTACCATAGCTGAGGGCGTTCTCATTGATTACATAAGTGTCCTATCTTTTGACTGCTAAGATGGCCTGGAGCAACATAGCATGGGGCTGTGAGTTCCACATGCTAATTGTGCAAAAAAAAAAAAAAAGTCTTTTATCAGTTTTAAATGTGTTACCTTTCAGTTTTATTAAATTTCCCCTTCATCTTGTGTTATGAAAGAATAAAGAGGAACAGCTGGTCTACCTTCCCCATTTCATTCATTATCTTACATACCTCTAGCCACCCAGTCCCTCTCATTCGTACGCTCTCTAAAGGAAACAGTCCTGGTCTTTCCATTCTTTCTCCATTTTTCTAGGGTGTTGGAAGTTTATTTTGTGTGCACTTCCCCCCCCCCCCGGCCCCCAATTCCTGCAGTGTTCTTTTGGAGGCAGACAGGACTACTCCAGATGAGGGTGTACCGTTACTGAAAATCTCTCATGATAGGAGGTATTATTTTCTAGGCTATTCCTCATGCAGCCTAGCGTTTTGGTTGCCTTCCAGCCATTGCTGCATTCTGCACTAGAGTCTTCATTGAGCGGTTCACAGTAACACAGGAAGCAAGCACGCAGGCAGAGTTCATTTAGAACCTAACGAAGTTATTCCCTCCAATGTGTACAATTTAATCCAGCAGCAGGCTGCCCATTCACCTAACTTGGGGGGAGGGGCTCTGAAGTTCCCCACTCTTGATTCGCCTAAATAATTGTGTCATTTTCACATTTTGCCTCCTCCTGGTTCATCCTCTTTTCCAGATCACCATTAGTACTTGTTTTATAGTAGCACCTAAGAGCCCCAGTCACAAACCAGGGCCCTATGCGCTAGGCACTGTACAAACAGAACAAAGAGAGAGTTCTCATCCAAAAGATCTTACACATGCTTTAGACACCAGTGCTAGAGGGGAACGCTGTGCCCCCCCCCCCGTTGCCTTCTATTATACTAACAGTTAAGCATTTCTGCCTACTCTCTTTTCTATCATTAGCCAATTTCTCGTGTAGGACAGTACTTTGCCTCTCAACTCCAGGACTACTTCGGTTCCTTAGCCAGCTCTTTTGAAGGACTTTGCCTAAGGCCCTTTGGAAGTCCAAAGAAGCAATTTCATCTGGTACTCCTTCACCCACTCCTTTGTGGACATGTTATAAAGACTACCCGTAGTACATTTTCCTATCTAGAAGCTGTGCTGTCTTGTAGCTATCCCATCCACCTAGGAGTTTTATAGTCATCTCATCCCAGCTGCAGTAAGGATCACCAGCGTAATTCCCAGCATTGGCCTCAACAACTCTTTAAAGATAACTACAACAGTTGCTGGCCCTGGGATACAGACGGTTCTACCCCAGGGACAAGGCACTGTTCTGAGATTCATCTCAGCTGGAACAGGAGCATTTGCTGCCCCACGTACAGTTTTCCACCCACCCTGCCTTTGCCCATGACAGTGGATTTGCTTGGATGACTTTTTAGACTAACATTTCATTCCCCAGCATAGCACCCTGTCTAAACAGCCAGCAGCATTTCAATCCCATGCAGGGTGCTCACTTGTGATTAGAAAGGGGGAGTGGAATGCCCACTCCTTGTATGGCTTTATCATGGGGAAACTGAGTCACCAAAAAAAAAAAAATCTATACAAGGGGAATACCCACCTTATGGAGTTGGGAGAAAGCAGGTGCCTTTAAAGCATTTCAGACCCTCTACTAGAAGGCATATGGGAAGAGTACGGCTGCATTAAAAATACTTCACTCTGGAGTCCCCCTATCCTGGGTGTGTACAGACACGGCGGCTGGGGTTGCTAACAGACCCCAACTCCAAGACCCTGAGCCTGCAGGCCACACTGCTGTGCTTTGTTCTTGAGAGGGGACAATTTTTGACTCAAAAGAAACTCCCAGACCAGCTCATTTCACAAGTTCATGTATTTAAATATACAAAAGCTCTATACATGACAGTCTAACATAAAAGTCAGCTGAGGGTAAAGGACACAGAAGTGGGGCTACTGAGAAATCAGTCTGTTTTCAAGTAACAAGGATTTGAGGCAAGGCTGTGGAGGGTCTGATCCTTGAGGTGCAGTCAGGGGAGACGGGGGTGGCTACAGAAATCCATAGGGGGGCAGAGAGGTGACTGGCTCCCAGTGCTGTGTTCTGGGTCTAAAGCGCATGGATCTTTGGCACTTGAGGTCTTTAGTTTTGTGTAACTTAGAAGAGGAAGTTCTCACCGCACCACACCTCTGCCTTTCGATACCGCTGGGATGTTTAGAAGAGGTCACCAAGTAACTAAGGGAGGCTCTGGGCTGCTGTGTACGTTCCATTCAGAGGTGGATCATTTGATCCAAAACAGATCTCTGGAGAGCTGACCGCTCACAGAAGCGCACAGCTTGGCTTAAAGCATCAGCCATTTCAGCCACAAACGTGCTGTGGTTGACCCCCAAGAATAGAGGGACCGGAGAGGGTCACTCAGATTCCATAAGGCAACTGCTAGTTACTCTACAAATAAATATCCCCCCAAACCTGTCCATCAGAGACTGAAGAGCAGGAGGATGTAACGCCCAGGACACAGTGCGCCTGTGACCCTCCTGGGCATGGTCCAGGCTGCTACTCACCACAGCTCCTCACCCACAAGCAGGAGAGAAAGCAGTTCATTGCACCCACCCAGGGCGCTCAGGCACACTGGGCAGTGGTGGACAGCAGAGGAACCTGAGTGAAACAAGAGCCTTCGCCCTATGGGAACAGTGCCAGGATGCAAGACACACTCCAGGGCGGGCACAACTGCATGGGTCAGAGGGCGGACGGCAGGAGGAGGGGTCGGAGGCACGGGAGCTGACCTGCAGCAGATCGGTGGAGGCATGGACGGGGGGGCCTTTCCCCTTGGGACAGTCACAGGGCACGTGCAGTAGCTCCATGGTCTAAAGTGCTGCTAACCCAGCCGCGGAGGAGCCAGGCTGGGGCCCAGCAGAACAGCAGGGGGGTCAAGACAGAAGCCCACGTGCACAGAATGCAGCAGGCCTGGTGCTGGGCTATTTACTCCCAGGGGAACGGGGAGCGTTGTGTAGAGGCAGCTCCTGGGGCAGAGAGAGCAGCAGGGTGTCGACAGGAAGGTACTGGGACCTCTCGGGGAGGAGAGGGGGGACAAGATATTTACAGTGGGGTGTACAGGGACCCCCAGCCCCATTAGAAACAGCAATCTCCTCTGCCAGGTATGTAGCAGGAAGTGGCACGTGGCCCCACGGAGACAGGTGCCGCCCCTGGTGTGACAGCCAAATCACATCAGGTTAAGACTCCCAGTGAAGCCCAGCTCTTGTGGGTTAACTAACTGTCCTGATCCGGCTGCACTGTCTTCTTCCTCGCCCGGCCCCGCACCAGCCTGGAAGAGCCCTGCAAGGGAGAAGAAGCGAGTCAGGCCTCCTTCGCTGCACCTGCCCCACCAACGTCGCTCCATTAAGCTCCCCTCTCCCAAGGTGGCGCCATGTGCGGAGCCGCCCCCCAAGCGGCCATGGTGCCCTTCAGAAGCCTTATTGGTGGAAACAGAGGCTCCCACCTTCCCCCCGCCTGAGGGCACAGCCCTCCCCAGCACTGAAACTTAGGGGCAGACACTGGCACAGCTCCCCAGCCCATGGGTCTCCAGGACAGCAGGGCTGGTGCAGCAAGGCAGGACACAGCCTGCCTGAATCTTCACCTCTTTGACTTGGGGTCTCTTCTTCACGACACGCAGGCTCTGGCTCCTGGAGAGTGGTTTGGACAGCGCAAAGTCCCGGCTGCGGGGCAGAGCCTTGGGAGAGATCTGAGAGTCCGACCAACACTCCTCTTCCTCCGTGTCGCTCTCGCGCCCTGGCTGCCGGCCGGCCGAGGCAGTTCTGTAACCTTTTTTTTGGGGGTGGGGTGGGGGAAGAAAGCCCAGTGCTGGATCAGTGCATGGCACAGGAGTGGGAGTGGATTCCTGCTGCGGCCCTTGGCACATGCCCATCTCTTTAGAAGCCAAGTGCCACGCTGGCAAGAGGGCAGGCTTTGAACCCTCCACCTCCTTCGCAATGTTCTCTAGCCACAGCTGCTAACTATCAGAGGCTGCTTCTGAACCTGGCTCGCTCTAAGTCCCTCTGCCTGCCATGAGCACAGATGTGTAATTGGGGCTTTGGAAAGCCAACAGGCAGAGAGCTCTGGTTGCTACGCTGAGCACTGGGCAGGAGGAGCCTTTCAGAGAGATTCCCCCTTTCCTCCCTCAACCTTCAGTCTGTGCCAATGTGATGTTGTTAAGAGCTGAGAGTTATCTAGCACGTCTCATCCCTAGATCTCAAAGCACTTTACAAAAGGAGGACATTACCATTATCCCCATTTTACAGATGGGAAACGGAGGCACAGAGGTGCAGTGAATTGCCCCAGGTCACACAGCAGGCCAGCAGAAACCAAGTCTCCGGGGGTCCCAGTGCGGTGCTTTATCCACTAGACCACGCTACCTTCCAGCAATGAGGCAATGGCTTTGCAATCAGGGCAATGCTGTCTCCCTTATAGGCTTCAGGTTTTGCTCTTCTCTAGCACCTTCCCGCAGAGCGCCACCGAGTGCTTTACCGACACCAGTTAACCTGGCAAACCATGCTCCAGGTGGGGAAACTGAGGCTGGCAGACACCAGGAGTGACTCATCCAGCACCGCCATGCCAGGAATAAAACCCTGTTTTCCCGGCTCAGTCCCAGGCCTCGCCCGGAGCCATCTGCCCTTCCTCTGCCCACCAGAGCTACGCCCATGCCCCATACATGCAGCAAGCACATTCTGCACAGGAGCTGGTATGCCCCCTTCCAGCCAGCCACACCATTCTGACCAGCTCTCAAATCCTGCTCAGCCCAAATCCTGTACCCAGGGTCCCCCTCCCACAAGGCTTTCTGTGTTGCACCTTCCCTCTCTCCAGTTCAGGAGATCCAGCCTGAGCCCCGACATTAGCAGCGTTACTGCAGGAGGGGAGTTTGGTCACAAACCCATCCTGCCTCCTCCTCCAAGTGTGGAGCAGTTCCCCTCCTGCCCAGACACGCTGCCCCTCCCCTCGCCAGCCTGACCCCTCTGCCCCTTTGGAGGTGAAGCCTCGGACAGGACTTGGGCCAAGTTCCTCAGGAAAGTCCTGGCCCCATCCCCATCTCTCAGGGGCCAGGGAAGTCTCCCTGGCCCAGCCCCAGATCTGAAGGAGCTAGCCAGCACCCAGTGGGTTCCAGAGAGAACGGAGATGCACTTCTGTTAGAGCTTTTACAAACCCTAGATCCCCAGGACTTAGTCCCCTCCCCGCCAGGCTCTCGCCCCTCACCTATCGGCCGCCTCCTCATCTCCTGCTCCTCCAGGTACAAGGGGTCTTCGTAGTGCACGGGGGCGTCATCAGGGATGGCGCGCAGGTCCTGCATGCTGAAGCTGCGCAGACGCCCGGCCAGGGCTCCCTGGCTCTGCCAAGCAAATGGGAGGTGGTGAGAGACCAGGTCAGCGACGCCTTGCGCCAAGCACACACCCCGGGCTGCAGTGGCAGCTCAGAGCACCTAGATCAGCTGCTGCAACTCAACACCCAGGTGAAGAGGGGCAAAGGGTTAGTCACACTGTGGCCAGGCCACTCCTACCGAGAATGGAGCCTCGAGGGAAGCTTCATGCAAAGGACTGCCCTGTGGGGGTTAACACAGCTGGGAAAGTCCATAGCCCCAGTGGGTTGATGTGTGGGGCCGCTGAATAGGGGTCAGGTTGGCATTTACCATGTAAATCACAGGCACTTAAGTGACACGTCTCACCTAGAGATCTCAAACTGCTCTACCAGGCGGGTGCCCGCTGGGTAGATAGGGACCTGGGCACAGAAGAGAGGGGACTTGCAGCAAGTCAGGAACAGAACCCAGGCCTGGGTGCTAGCCCCTTGGCAGCATGGCTTGCTTTGAAACACCTGGCTCCTGGGCAGCCAAGTCTGATTATTTCTTCTGATTTTTCCGCTTGGTAGGAGGCACCTAAGCAGGATGTTACTTGCCTCTGACACTGGGGGTGGGGACGGTTATGGGAGAGCACAGTGTAATCCAGCTTAATAAGCACCTGGGTAAACAGGAAAAACAGGCAGAGCTGCATCTGCGTGAGAGGTACAGAGAAGGGGCAGCACACAGGTCCAAGGAGAGCGGCTGCATTACTCTAGAGGGACAGGAGCAGTGAGTTTCTGGCTAGACTGTGGGATTAAAGCTAACCTCAAAGCCACAGTGAACTAACAGTAACCCGAGTATCCATCTAGAATGCTAGGGCTGTGAGCTGCCAGGATGCATGGGTGCCACAGAGCAGCCCTGAGCACCTGGTCCACACCCTGGCACAGTCTCTCCCACTGGCATCTGCCAGCTCTGCTGGTTTCTACTGGGATGTTCCACGGCCACAAAAGCCTCCCAAATCACCCAGGGAGATCAGGTACCTTGGCCGCAGCTTGGACGGCAGCTGTGGCTGCGATGTTGAGGCTCTTCTTGCCGAAGTTCACCATGGTTTCGTAGCCGCGCTCCTTGGCCTGGGTGATGTACAGGTCGATTTCCTGCAGAGACATGTGATAGTGAGCATTGCCAGGCCCAGGCCCAGCCCCGAGTCCCACCTTGGGAAGGAAGAGGAGGAATCGACCTGCTCCAAGACACAAGGGCACCAGGAACCCCACACAGCTGTGCCAGCGGAGAGGCCTGAGCCAATGCCCGCCTGGCCTTGGGAGCTCTGTACCCCTTAAACTCAACTGCAGAGCTCAACTGTTCCAGCCAGGGTCTCACCTCGCCAACCTACCCTGGACATTTCTTTGTTTGGGAGGAGTTACTGATCAACAGACTGAGCTATGAGCCCAGCGGGGCCATGTCTTCCGTTCATGTGGAGCTGGCTCCCTCCGAAGCAGGTGACAGAGATACAGAGTCCATGCAACTAGACCCCTACACCGAGAACCCTGCAGGAATCCTGCACACAGCCCTGCTCCTGCTTTCCCACCCACCCCCTCGCTAAGTAGGGGCATTGCCAGCAGATCAAGGGACGTGATCGTTCCCCTCTCTTCGACACTGGTGAGGCCTCATCTGGAGTACTGTGTCCAGTTTTGGGCCCCACACCACAAGACGGATGTGGAAAAATTGGACAGAGTCCAGCGGAGGGCAACAAAAATGATTAGGGGACTGGAACACACGAGTTATGAGGAGAGGCTGAAGGAACTGGGGATGTTTAGTCTACGGAAGAGAAGAATGAGGGGGGATTTGATAGCTGCTTTCAACTACAGCTTTCAATTACCTGAAAGGGGGTTCCAAAGAGGACGGCTCTAGACCGTTCTCAGTGGTAGCAGATGACAGAACAAGGAGTAATGGTCTCAAGTTGCAGTGGGGGAGATTTAGGTTGGATATTAGGAAAAACTTTTTCACTAGGAGGGTGGTGAAGCACTGGAATGCGTTACCTAGGGAGGTGGTGGAATCTCCTTCCTTAGAAGTTTTTAAGGTCAGGCTTGACAAAGCCCTGGCTGGGATGATTTAATTGGGGATCGGTCCTGCTTTGAGCAGGGGGTTGGACTAGATGACCTCCTGAGGTCCCTTCCAACCCTGATATTCTATGATAGGGCTGGGGAGTTCAGGGTTAATGCAATGGCCCCCACCAAGGAACCGACCTTTAAATGGATTTAAAGGGGGTTCAGCAGGTCAGGCGGAGGAGTATTGGCAGAGCTATGTGTGGGAAGCCCAGGACTGGAACAACAGGCAGTGCTACGGCAGAGATTTTAGATAAAGACCAGATGACTTTATATTTAAAGAGTTCTAGCTCAACCACAAGGTATGTGCTGGATGCAGGAAGTCCTGTGGGAGGTTCACTGGCCTGTACTATGCAGGAGGTCAGAGTAGATGGCCAGAATGACCGCTGCTGGCTTTTAAAAACAACAACTCTCTGACTTGGCGGGGGCTCTGAATTGTAATAGTGAGGGGGACGCGGGTCAGGATTGAGGGGTGTTGAGAGAACAGGGTGCAGAAAGGCTTCGCAGCCTGCCTCCCTTCTGATCAGCACGGCCAGCCAGCCCCTCACTTTAAGTGCTTACAATGCAGCTACCCTAGGGAGGGACGGCAGCTTTGCTGAGCTCCAGAAGTGAGGCGAGAGCGTGGAGACCTGTTACCTTCTCTCTGCGGGACAGCGTGGGGTGCACGAACTTCCGGTAGAGCAGGCTGGCTCCCTTGGTGTAGGGGGAAAGCAGCCACACGACAAACGCCATCTTGATCTCATAGTAGAAGGGAAACCTGCCAGATGGAGAATGCAGCAGTGAGGGGGTCCCCGGGGCCCCCAGAGCCCAACACCTCATACCTCTGCCCTTCACCCTCATGGCGAGATGGCTCAATGCAGAGCAACTGCACAGCTGCAACCCCCATTGCTCCTGTCCACCAAGAGGGGGAGTGGGGAATTTCAGGGAGCTTTCTGCTTCTGAACTGTAAGGATAGCTGCTCCCCACCCCCAGTCTGCACTCAGGCCCAGCGAGTCCCCCCCACCCCCAATCACATGGAGTGGGCGTGAAGGAAGAGGGTCAATCAATTCCACCTTGCTAAAGGAGGATAGGGGCTCAGCAGCCCACAAGGTGGTGGCAAACATGCAGGAGACCCAAATGGACGGACGGACAACTGGGATGGCATGTAGGAGGTCGTTCCTTCCCTTCCCCTGGGTGTGGGGCAGTGGATCAGAGAGCTCATGCAGACCCTGTGAGGTCACGTCCCAGGACAGCAACTAGGATATGGGTGGGCAGACAAGCAGCTGTGGGTAAGAGACGAGCCATAAACCCAGCCCACCTCCCTACAGTGGATAGCTAGGCTCACGCATGCTCCAAGTGACATCACTCTGAAGCATCAGTCCCTTGACCAGGATATGGCCCTGCAGTGGGCTCTATGCGGTCCAGAGGGCCTCCTGAAGGGAAGCCACCCGCGCCCACCAGGAGAGGGCCCTCAAGGCTGGTGCCTTACCAGGAAACGAACATATCCGTGAGGGTCTCCATAGCCATGAAGAGTGCAAACACAATCCAGTACATCATCCAGCGGACCTGCAGGGACAGGGGGAGCAAGTTATCCAGCATGGACCGTGACAGCCTTCCCCTTGCACATATCCACGCCAGCCTGCAGGGCTCAGAGCCAGCTGAGGGGAGGGACAGGCTGCCACCCAAGCCCTGGGGTAGCCCTACCTGCCCTTCACAAAGGGGGTAGGGCCCTTTGCCTGCTATTAGCCCTCGGGTCCAAGCCCCCAGACACATTTCCCCACCCCTGCAGCAGTCAGAGGGCCACTCCGCTGCTGGAGGGGGCACGGCTTTTACAGCAGAATCACATACCAGCCCTTGAGTTTAGGACCATGGGCATTTAATCCCTTTGGAAAGAACATGCCCTGTGCTTTACACACACGAGTTCATCCTCGCCGCCCCACAGGATCAGCTCGGGTCACTGTCCCCACAGCAGAGGTGGAAGACAGGCACACAGAGCGGGGATCAGAGCCCAGGCACTCAGCCTCTCCACACACAACCCTGCACGCCCACCACTGCCCTCCTGTGCCCAGCCTCAGGCGGGCAGGGAAATCAGCCCTGCTGCTTCCACGTCGGGCTCAACGCCCCCCAGGTAACCTGCCTCCCTGGTCTCTTCCCTAGCATCACCTCCCCACTAGGTCCCCTATGCCTGGACACAATAACTCACAGAGGCCTCCCCAGCGCGGACTCCCCGCTCTTCATACTCACGTATTCCCGGATGTTCTTGGTTTTCACGGCCTTGTAGGAGGCATAGGCTGGATAGAGCATCCCGAACACCAGCCTGTAACAGAGAGAGGGTGTGAGAAAGGCCGGCCACCACACATACAGCAGGGCCAGCAGCGAGAAGCAGCATTGCCTGGCTCTGCTCCGCAGCTTTGACTTCACGGCCTCCAGCACCATGCTGCCCCAGCGCCTCTGCCCAGGGAACGTTCACTCCTCTCCCTCTGGAGTGGCAATGAGAGGAGACGGGGCGGCAGCCGACTGGCAGCGAGAGAGATGAAGGGGGAAGGACTCGGTGGTGGTACCGGGAGGGAAGGTAGAGCCTGTATCCAGGCCAGCTCCCCGTGACACCCTCCCAAGCATCGCAGGCAGGCAGAGTGCCTGAACCCCGTGACAGATACCAGCCGAGCCAGTAATTAGCCAGAGCAGCACAACCACCACAGAGCCTGCGGGCGATCCTGAGGGCTACACCCACTTCCCAGCGGGGAACAGCTATTAGCACTGACAGGTCAGGATACTCCACATCCTGCCCACGCTCACCTGGCCCACGCACACCAGCCCTCCCCAGGTCACCCCATTTCACAGACACGTCACGGCAGTGGTGCCAAAGCACCAAGCAGACAGGAGAGCTCAGGTAAATCCAGCGTGTCAGGCAACTGCCCTGACCGGGGCTGCAGTGTGTTCAGGATTTAAGCCCTGTTCTGAGCTGCTGGCAGGTTGTTCTGTAGCATGGTGCTACCTCTGCCACCCTTCTCCCTGGGTCATGTCCTGCCCCCCTCCAAACACCCTTTAACAGGGAGTCTGATTTCAGGTCCTATTTCCCTGACATACCCTAGAGTTTGGAAGCTGGAGCAGGAAGTGTCTCAGTCTCATCCATCAGGTCGTCCCTCTGGACTGCATTCTCCTCCCTGCTACCAGTCTGACTGACGGCACCTGTGAGCACACACCTGGAGCATGGCTAGTTAACGTGCCTGGGGCTGCCACACCGGCCCCTGGTTACACAAGCCAAGCCAGTCCGACAGGCTGTTGCTAAATCACAGGATGGCGTCAGGCTGCACTTCCTCACCGGAACTGGTTCCCAACAGGTTCCAGCACACTGGGGGGGATGGGGGACAGGACACACTGCTAGAGCCAGCCCATGGGGCAGGGCATGGCCCCTAGGGAACCTGGCCCTGCAGAGGGTACTCAGCCTTCCAGGCTGCATGCTGCCAGAAGTGCTGAAGTGGAGAGGGACATGGGGGAGCAGGGCACAGGGAAAGATGGGGAGCAGGGAGATGGAGGGCTCCTGTAATGCGGCAGCAGCGAGCAACGGTAGAGTCTGAGCAGTTATTCCCGCATGTCTCGTTCAGATGAAATTTATTTTAAAAACACACAGAAGATGTCATCTCGAACCCAGCCCCCGCTGCATCGCGTTCCTGGCGCCACCAACCGAACCCCTTGCACTCTCTTCCGAGCCAACCTGA
Organism: Natator depressus; assembly: GCF_965152275.1. Classification (NCBI taxonomy): domain Eukaryota; kingdom Metazoa; phylum Chordata; order Testudines; family Cheloniidae; genus Natator; species Natator depressus. The sequence goes on from NC_134259.1 coordinate 5,514,293, forward strand.
AGGCCAGAGATTCCTCCATATGATCAGCAGGAGTCCAGGCACATGCAGCCCCCCTGGTCAGCCCAACAGCTGAGAGGCAGCTGCATGGGCACCCCCATCCCACCTGTGCGGCCCACCACAGCTCCTCTTGGGGAATTCCACGGGTATATCTGGCCTCAACTTCACCCAGATGGCGCTGGAACTGCAGGGTGGGGTGGCTGAACTTAGCCTGACTCTTCTGTCAGGAGAGCCAGAGAGAGCAACAGAAGGGCTGGAAGCGTGCTGGGTTGCCATGGAGCTCCGAAGATTTAAAGTGCCATAAACGCGGATTGTTGGCATGCGTTTGGGTGACTGGGATTCCAGGTGTAATGGGCTATCGGGAGTCTGGTCTGCAGTATACTGCCAATACTGCCTTATTGGGCAGGCACCAGCCATTCATCTCTAGATCCCCCAGTACTTTAAACAAACCAGGTTTGTAACATTGACCCCGCCCCCCAATTTTATAGATGCGGAAACTGAGGCACGGGGGAGGTGAAGTGATTTGCCCAAGGTCATCCAGCAGGCCAGTGGCAGAGCAGAGAACAGAGCCCAAGTCTCCCGAGTCATAGTCCAAAGCTCTGTCTGCTAGCATAAGGGCATATGAGCCCCAGCCCAAACTGCTTTGCACGCACCCCATTTTGCTAGTCCAGCCAGAATGCACTGGCTTCTCCATGGCAACCCACCAGGATGGATATGCTTAGCTCTGAAAGCTCGGCTACCAGCCTCTTCTAGCTCCTAGCCAGAGAGGGCCCCTTGCCTACACCACCCAGGTAACCAAATATAAATACAGGCTGTACCGCAGCTTTGCTCTCCTACGCTGGCCCCACACAACCACGTCTGAGAACCTGGCTTTAGCCCTGGTAGAAGTGGAGGCCAGGAGGTGGCCCACGCTGGCAAGAAAAAAAACATGTTACACAGGTCAGCCACAGCCCTACTTAAACACATTTACTCCTGCAGCCTATCCAGAGCTGCAGACCAGCCAGTCCGCACATGCCTGTGCTCTGGATCGGACTGCCATCACATCACCTATGGCAGAGAGATGGGGAGGCCACAGTAAAACCGTCCCCCAGCCCTGCTTTGGGAAGTCACTGCACAGGCTACCTCCCCCTGGGGGCAAGCGATACTATATACAGCCGGGCCCAGCACTCCCCACTCAGAGTCAACCCCAGCTTTGATGCACAATGAGGCAGGTCATTAACAGGGAGGGCCCAAACCCACCAGCAATGGCTCTTCAGGGCGGTGACACGCTCTCCTCTATCCCCACCTGCCCTGAACATAGTGTTCTGCAAACACTACGGCCTCCCTCACCTTAAAGGGCAAACTCAGAGCTACCGGGCCCTCTGTTGTCTGTCCTTGAAGGGTCCCAGTCCACAGTGCCCGGGTTATACATTAACACGCAACCGTCACAAGGCTGTGAGCAGGAGAGCAAAACCACGCAGCGTGGTAGTAGCCAAGCGGCTTCCCCCACCGCTCAGGAAACTGCAGCTCCATGCCCCGGGTCTTGGTGGAGCCCAGGCCACTCTAAACACAAGACAGCCTCCTCTATATGCCCAAGAGCCAATGCACCACTTGCTGCAGGGGTGCACAAGTTCTTCCCAGGGTCACTATTACTGTCTCCCAGGGTGGATAAAAAAAATCAATGATTTAAAAAAAAAATTAAAAAAAAAAAATTATTTAAATCGGATTTTTTGATAAAATGCGTTTTGAGGAAAAACCCTATCTAAAGATAGTTTTAATTAAGATATCTTTGAGCTATAATGTATCTCATCATGGAATAGGGATTATGCATTATAATTCTATAATATGAGACAATATATGTATATAATGTTTAAGAAAAGTTTTGTAAATGAGTTCCAATAGTTCATGGATAAGGGGCCCAATCTTATGGGGATCCAATGAGTTCTGTATAGATTGAGGTTAATCTTTCTATCTACCCAATGGGACTCGTTGTTCAGTCTAGAAGATACCATCAGAGATGCTTAGTTTTGCAGTTCTCAAACTGTGGATTTGTGTCTCCAGAGATAACATGCTTGTTAACAGCAAAAATGTTTTTAAATAAACAAATATAGAGAGGTGAGAAATAACAGACCTCAACCCTATTGTCCCTCTGCAAATTTGTGGACACAGAGTCAATCCCTTACCTCTCTCTAAAAGTGCAAAGTTTCAAAAAGTTCAATGAATAGAGAAGATTGTTGGGGGAGGAATAGATCTGGACAAGGAGAAGTATTCTGGAGATAAACATGAGAAGTGAGGGACAGGCAGTAGAAACAAAAGTGAACCTGTTTGAGCAGCAAATTCCAGAAGTCTTGAGGTCTTTGTGAGTGTAGCCTTCATTGATTTGAGATCTACTATACCATTCTCTCACTAGAAGGGTAAACCTATAGTGGCAGCAGGCCGTAAGAGAGACCCAGTTTGGGAATATTTTAATGAAGTTACTTTACCTGTGGGTAAGACAGGCATGCGTGCAAAATGCAAACAGCGCAACAAAGAAATGCAAGGCCTGGTTGTCCGAATGAAACATCATGAGACATGTTCCTTCTCAGGAGGAAGCTGCGTTGAAGATGGTGAAAGGAACACGTCTGAACACGCAGGCTGGTAACAACCAACAAGAATGCACTTTTATGTAGAAATCCATGATTAAATCGAGTCTTCCCTACTAGTGATTTTAAATCAATTTGATTTAAATCAAATCCACCCTGCTGTCTCCTACGCAGGGGTTCACAGTCACGGATGTAGCTGCCCCGGTTCCCCCCCAGTACAGCACGTCTCCACTGGGAGTTTGCCCTGGCAGAGCTATACTGGTGGCTAAAATCCCTAGTGCAGACAAGGTCCTAGCTGCATTTTCCAAACCCTACCCTAGCGAGTGGCCCAACAGTTTGTGTTTTGGCAGCTCCCCCCCGCCCACCTCCAGTTTAATTCTCAGACACACCAGCATGTGGGTGCATCCCTAGCACACTGAAGCCCTAACCTTTGGCCTTTGAAGCCCTGATGGGAAGCTGGCACGTGACCCAGCTTGTGCAGTCTGACGCAAAATCACTTACCAGATGGGAAATTAACTGACTTGTCTGGGACATCCTGCCACACACAGACACAAGCACGTAGGGCTTTCGCTAGCCAGGAAGATTACGGGGTAATGCTACATAATGAGTGGCTGCTAAAGAACACTCCATTACTAACGAGATTCCTACCAGATTAGCTGGCACATCTGCCCAAATGCCAGGAGCCCCTGATGGGCGCTATGTGGAATGCCACAGCAAGGAAGGATACTTGCCCTTATTTTAGAGAGGGGTGCCTGTCTGAAATAGCCATTACTTTTGGGTGGCTGCTGTCTGACTGGGCTACGGGAGGGAGACCAGGGGCTGGGTAGAGATGAAAGGTGCCAAGTTGAAGGCAGACTCCACTAACTGGCTGTAGCTCCAGGAGCTAAATATTTAGTAAGTCAGAACAGAGACCACAAATAAAAAGGCCAGTGTTTGGAAATACTCTGTCCCTGTTTCAACCTCTGACCCCTTCCTTGGGGTGCTACATATTAAGTGGCAATGAAAGAATTAGATTTGCTATTAGAATTTGAGACAAGTTCGGCTCTGCCCCCGCCACCCGAATAGACATTGTGTTGAACAGGTGTTTTGACTGTTACACCAGCTGTTAAACAAGCATTCTTTTCAACAAAGAATTCTAGAACTACCTTTGCACCAGCCTTGAAATGGATTTCCAACAGCAGAGTCTGTGCTTCCAGGTCCCACTTTGCATCAGTTATTTGTATGCCCATAGCCTGCAGAGGTCCCAGCAGAGACTGGAGCCCCATTGGGCAAGGGGCTGCACACACACAGTGACAGTGTACCATCTACATAGATGGACACAGGGTGGGAGGGGAAACTGAGGTAAAGACAAGCAAAGTGACTTGCCAAAGGTCACCCAGCAGCTCAATAGCAGAGGCAGGAATAGAACCCAGGTCTGAGTCCCAAGAACTGACAACTCAGAAGCCATTTCAAAGGGGGTCTCGGGAACCCAACAGGCACAGATGTCCATTAGCAGAGTGACAGAGAGAGATTGAGCCTATTAGGAATGCAGGAAAGCCGATGTCTGGCTTTCCCACATGCTGGCTAAAGCATACGGGATACTCTGTGCGTAGCCCTCAAACCAAAATGCTTTCCCTGTAATATAGTTTATTTCAAGCCAGCCCTAGAGGTAAAGGAAAGGTAAGTGAAACATCTCAAACTGGGTCAGATAAAAGTCAAAGGTGACAAGCAGGGTAGGATCACACCTGTCAGGGACTGTCTTAGGTTTTCTCGGTCCAACCTCAGCACAGGAGGATGGACTAGACTAGATGACCTCTCGAGATGCCTTTCAGTGCTACATTTCTAGGATTCTCTTATGGAGGTCTGACCCTCAGATCTGAAACACTCAGTCAGCCAGAGGTCACAGATTCAAGTCCCAGCAGGTTCAACTCAGCCCATCTTCCTTCCAAGGCACCTGTACATACCGTCTACTCCAGGTGGGTCTCCTAGAGCAGTGTTTTCCAACAACCGGTCCATGGACTGGCACCGGTCCCTGAGATCTCCCTGACACAGTTTAGGAAGGCAGGTATCAAAACAGTTGAGGAACGCTGTTCTAGAGGAAAACAACCAGGAGACCGGTGGCACCTTAAACACTTTAAGGTGCCACCAGACTCCTCGCTGTTTTTGTGGATACAAACTAATCCCGGCGACCCCTCGGATACTTGTTCTAGAGGAGATGCTGAATGACAGGAGCCCTGCCCGGGGAAGTTAGGAGACCCCCCCCCCCCAACTTCTGTTACCAATAAATTGGGGGTTTGCTCCCCTGGCTGCTAGAATTCCACCTCCACCGCCGGCAGCACCCCCCCTTCCCACTGTACCCCCTCCACACTGTACCCCCCTGCCCACCGCAGAGGTGGCCGCATGCCAGCGGGGCATGGCTTCCTCACGGCCAGCGAAACACGGCGCGACTTGACACGCTCCCCCGACACGCACGGGAACCGCAGCCAGGTTTGGGCAGAGGGCGAGCCCACCCCCGCGCCCCCGGGTACTCGGCCCCAGCGCTGCACCGCACTCACACGACCACGCGGCAGATGATCCAGGAGACCATGGCGCGCCGGCACAGCGGGGCGGAGCGGCGGGCTCCTGCGGGGAGCGGACGGCTGGGTGCAGCGGGGTAGGGGGCCACGGGGCGCCGGAGAGGGGCGCGATCTCGGCGGCGAAGCCTGGCAGGCGCGGCGCGGCTGGGCTCCGGATGAGCTAACGCCGCAGGAATGCCTTGCGCGGGGCCCGGCTCGGCGGGTTTCTCGCGGCGGCCAGTTTCCCTCCCGGGGCGGGGGCACGGCAGGGCCTGCCGCTGACTTGCTCCCACTCGCCCCTGTGGCCCTGGCTAGCTCCGGCCTGGCCCTGGCATCCCCTGCTCCGGGCGCAGCGGGCTCCTTGCCCCGGGCTCTGCCGGCTGCGCACCCTGGGCTGGGCAGAGGATGCTCTGGCTGCTGCCCTGGGGGAGCGGGTCTGCAAGCCCGACTGCTGATCCCTGCGCTGGCCCAAGCTGGCGGGGTGTGGGGGGACTGAGTGCCCCGCTGCCAGGCTCCTTCCTGGTGCGCCCAGGCGGGGTTTGCAGCCAGTTGAATGTCGCAGGGTGCAGCCGGCCGCCCAACCCCAGGGCTGAGCCGGGCTGTGCACGCCCAGGGAGCCAGCAGGAAGCAGGCGAACGGCTGCTCCTTAAAGGGGCCTTGCTCTTAAAAGGGCCAGGGATGGCTCCCTCGGCCCGCAAGGGGCACTTCGCCTCCCGCAGCTGCGGCTGCTCCCGCTTCTGATCGAAGTCAGCCACGGACAGGGAACTCGGTGCCCCTCCCGCTGAACTGTTCACGTGGGGGCGAGCGCGGGGCCCCAAGCTTTTTAAACAAATAAATTAAATAAAGTAAATATAGTAACACAAAACATATAAACCAGCTGTCCCTGCAGTCCCGGGGAGCAGACCCAGGTGGCTCTACCTGCATGCACACCCATGCAAAACTCACTCACCAAAACGGATGGACTTCCAAACACAGGCTGCTTTTGGAAACTTTGGCCTTTTTCTAAACCCAGTCTCATGGGGCGAAAGGCGACCTAGCAGTGCCAACACAGAGCCTTCAAAAACCCAGGGTCAGCCTCCACCCCCAAAATCATGAGATTTTAAAACAAGAATACATTTGGGGTTCTCTTTTGTTATCTTCTGGCTTTTGAGCATTAAGGGTGCACTTGGGTCACATTTGCAAGCGTTTCCCAGAAACCATAAGGGCTAAAAACTTATCTTTAAAAAAAATAAAGCTAAAATGTTCAGGTAACCACATGAATCCTGGAGCTGAGGCTTTAAGAAAACAGCAAAAATCATAAGACTAGAATTAAACTCGCCTCCAAGTGACAGAGAATTCACCCCATATAACAACAGATGTAACCAGGACCCCAACTCTCTGAGGCCTTGATTCAGCAAAGCACTTAAGTAAATGTTTAACAAACTGTAACCACATGCTTAAGTCCCAGTGAAGTCAACTAGCTTAAGTGGACTTCATTGGGACTTAAGTGTGTGCTCAAAGCTAAGCATTGGCTTAAAGGTTTTGCTGAGATTTCAATGCCTTGTGGCTTTAAGAATGGTGTGGGTTGTTGCTAGGCAACAACTGACAATTTTTAAAAAGCAGAGGCAGCTTAGTCTAGTAGCCAGAGCAGGGCAGTGAGAATCAGGTAATCCAGGTTGCAATCCCAGTTCTGGCACTTACTCCCCAGGATACCTCATTTCACCCCTCTGTGCCTCAGTTTCCCCACTGATAAAATGCTGTAGCTATTTACCTACCTCCCTGTGTTGTGCTGCTTAATACATTCATATCTGTGAACTCTTGGGAAGTCCTTGCATGAACAGTGCCAAATAAAGAAACAAAGAGTTATTCATGAATCACTAATCACTACTATGTACATGATGAAAATGGATCAGTGAAACATCCATGCATTTACCCTTCATTTGCCCTTCATTTGGAATTGTCTTCACCACATATCCTTCTTTGTCAAAAGAATTTGTGTCTGCAAACAGGGATCTCAAAGTGCTTCACAAAGAGTGACAAACTAAGCCTCACAAAGTTAGGTAGGTAGGTAAATTGCTCTAAAAGACACACTCTTGTTCAGCGACAAGTTTTTGGGCTAGATGTAGGAATTACTTGGTGAAATTTTCCAGCTTGTGTTACTCCTCAGACCGTCAGACTAGATGATCATAATGGCCCCTTCTGGCCTCAAAATCTACTCTGCCCATTTTACAGATAGGAAAATAGAGATATAGAGCAGAGAAGTGACTTGTCCAACATTACACAGTGAGTCAATAGGAATGCTGGGAACAGAACCCAGGTGTCCTGAATTCCAGCTTTTTACTGTGAGCTCTGAGGATCAAACTGCTGCTTGCCTTAAGAGCAATAGTTGGCTTTGACACAGTGCTTTATTCTTAATTTATTTATTGTGCCGGAAATTTATGATACGTTCGTGATGTAAATATCATTTCCATGGAAACCACCAGCGATGGCAAAACACATAGGATTCTACTTTCCCCACAGGCTAGGACAAAAGGAGACAGTTGCAGCCCTGTCCAGACTTCCCAAATGTCCCCATTTTGGAGCCACAGTTTCTATCTTTTGAGCAAAACATCTACAATTTTTCCACTCTGTCCCTCCAAAAAGTGTTCCGACTCCATTGTATCTGTCTCCAAAGGTCTCTATTCATAGCTTCCCAAAGTTGGCAGGTACTGCATGCCCCAACCTCCCGCTGCTCCGTGAATAGTATCGCTGCAACAAAGATGTCTTTGTGAAGGGACCTTAACTGGATTTTAGGTCCTATTCACGCACGCTCCTGTCGTACTGCATACATAGGTGAAACTGATGAGACAGAAAAATGAAACAATAGCTCTAGTGTATGTACCTGAGCCATGAAACGTACAATGCTTTGGGTTTAATGCTCTAATCGCGTTGCTATGATCCCATGTTATTAGCCTCCCACTTCATGTACATAGAACTAAGCAACCCTCCCTCTGTTCCTTCAAATCCCTCCTTCCAACCCATTCCTTTTGTGAAGCCTTCCAGTAACTGGCCAAGATCCTCAGCTGGTGTAACTGGGGTAACTCTACTGACTTCATTGGAGCAACCTGAGGTTACACCAGCTGAGGATCTGTCCTGCAGTGTCTCTGTTCTATCGGAAGTGAACTCATGATGTGATATTAGTGTTAGAAAGCTAGGAAGCGGGGCACACCTGCAAAGCACATGCAAGCCCTGGGCTCTACAAACAATACATAACCTAAGATTAGGGACTCAGATTCATCCCTGGTGTAACAGTAAAGCCAATGGAGTTACACAAGGGGTGGATTTGACCTATGACCTTTATTTCAGAAGAGCCCCCTTTAATTTCCTCTATAAACCTAGTAAATCAGATGCCCAGCTGGCATAAATGACCATGCCTCCACAGAGCTACTCCGGTTTGCACCAGCTGAGGGTCTAGCTCTGACTCTGTATGTGATAACAGGGCAATTACAACCCTATGATGTGCCAATGCCCCCCTGGTTTCAACAGAAAAGAGCTGGACCTAGAGTATTGTCAGCCCTCGACTATGGAATTCCCTTCCTCCTGCTCCAACGGAGCCTGAATTTGCTAATCTATTGAACTTCTCTCTCTCTCTGTCTATAGTGCCTATGACCGTGGTATCCAAGAGCTGAAAAAGGGACCCCCAAAGAATTGTCCATAGTGGTCTTCATAGCAGATTATGCTTCCAGACAGGCTGCTAAGCCAATGTGATTTCCCAGGCCTTCGTTCCTCAGGGTTGGGGTTGAACGGGGCGTGAGTCCGCACAAAGGGGAGATTTGTGTTTGCAAGTCGTCGGGGAGGGCTTAGTATCGCTCTAGCAGAAATTTCCATAGGTGCTTTCCTAACAAATGATTTCAGCCTCCGTTGTAGATTGGAGCCCTCATGAAATGAAAGTGAAAAAACCAACTGATGACTCAGCAATTGGCCCTCATCTAACTCCAGTGGGCTAGAGCTGGACTGCACCGTGCTTTCCCCATTGTTATTTGCTGTGGTAGTCAAGACCCAAACAAGTCTCAAAGGTCACAAGTCTCTGACACACAAAAAACAAGGAAGGGAAATTGGCCCGTTCACCACTTCTCAGAACGGAAAATCAATATTGATCCTTGTAAAAGCTCCAAGTGACACAGCCCCCTTGGCTGGCACATTTTCCTCGAAGCCTCGGAACCCTTTGAGGATGAGAGCATGGTCACTGGATAGTTGGTTCCCATGGTGCCTCTGGAATGGTTGCTTGCCTGTTTCACTCCGAGTTCTTTGCTAATTGCTTCTGTGAACCACAAAAGGATTTCATGTGAAACAACAGCATCATGAGGCTGTGTGTAACCTGACAGGGAAGGTGCTTGACGCATGCACGCAAATAATCGGTGTGCGTGTTCCAGTGCCCAAAGGAAAGAAAACAAACCATGCAGGCTCTGACTGGTAAATGCAAATTGCATTTTGGCAACGGCTTTCCGCAGTGCAACGTGAAAACGACACAAGACACAGAGGGCACAGAGCAGAAAAGAAGGCGCTTGAGGTTTACCAGGACTGCTTTTGCAATGGGCCGTGGGAGATGCTGCCATTGGGCTGTGAAAAAGTCAAAAGGGCACCCAACGTATACTCTTTTTGTAGTGTTCGTACAGTGCGCGTATGTCCGTTGAGAGATGCATAGGTACTTGTGAGCTACACAAGCAGGAGGAGGGATGGTCTTCTGGTTAAAACCCAGACCTGGGACTCAGTAGACCCAGTGTCGTCAAGTCTCACTATATTTGATGTTTGCCCCAGCTCCTGGAGTCATATGATTAGGTGAGAATTGCAGTTTTCATTAGAAATAAAAGCAAGTTTCTAATTCTATTGGTTGCAGAAAAAAACCTGAAAACATGACCTGAGTGCACCCTGAAAGCTCAGAAACCAGTACACAAAGAAAAAGAGCCAAAAGTGTATTGTTATTTTTTAAAATCTCATGATTTTTGAAGGCTTGGAGATGGAGATTCTGTAGATCTGAGTTGTACTCCTAGATCTACCATTGATTTTGCTGTCTGACCTTAAGGTCAGGCAGTCTTTCAAAGCCTATTAAAATCAATGCCCCCAATTCGGCAAAGCATGTGCTTAACTTTTAAGTGCGTGGGATTTAAGTACAGGATTAAAATGAAGCACATGGTTAAATGCTTTGCTGAACTGGGGAAAGCAATCCATGCCTCAGTTTCCCTCATGTAAAATGCAGATGATAATCCCTACAACACAGGGACATTGTGAAAATTCATTGACACATATAAAATGCATTGAGATCCTCCCCAAAAAGGGCAAAGGACGATTACATGCTCTGATGACTCTCTCACATGATCACAGGCTCCGATGAAACTTTGGTGCCTAGATACCGCAGTGATAGGAAAGATTGGTTGTGAGAACAAAGTTCCTGCCATTCAATCTCTGTGATGAATTGGTAGCCAATTTCCCTGGGCCCTGCAATGTTTGGAAAACTCCTTTATCAAAATAATAGGACAGCATCTTGCATTAACAGCCCCGCTCCCTGCAGTGTCAACATTGCAAATAATGGTGTATTGGCTCATGCTTGAAGGATCCTGCAGTACGTTATTTTTGTAGAAGGGCTGTCACAAGTCCTTTTCTTAAATCCAAGGCCCAGCCAAACACCGACTGTGGTTATCTGCATGCTATGCAGGTGGCAACTTCTTTAATTGCAGGGGGACTGACATTCCTCCCGGATGTAACACTAAAGATAATGGAGTTATACCAGGGGTGAATTTGACCTATGAGCTTTATGTCAGAAGCCTCCACAACAAGCAATCCCCTTTCCGTTTTCTGGGAAGCTGTGAGCGCAACTGAATGGTGCTATTCTTGTGAGTGGTTTTGAGTTGCAAACCTACATCATTTCACAGGCGATTTATGGTAGATGCACACCTGGCGGGTGGGGATGGGAAGAGATGCAAACCTGGTGAAAGTTAATCTCTGGTGCAAATTGGACAGACTGGTATTTCCAAATGGAGCTAAGGGAGCTGGTGTCCCTTTCAGTGGGACTCACTTGGGAAATCCCTGCCTTAATTTGCACAATGCTTGGGTTTGCAAATGAGGGCTGCCTCCGATTTGCACCAGGGAGCCTGTCTGTGCAAATTCACTATTGTGCAAAATGGACTCAGCCCTTATGAAAAATCAGCCCTTGGTCGAATTAGGTGGGACCATCCGGCTCCTGGTGTAATTCTCTGTTGTCACAGTGTCTGAGCAGCTGTTGTATACTCGGTCCTGGTGTGCTGATCCACCACGGATATTTACCTAGGATTCTTTGTCTGGGGAACACCCAGCAGATGTTTTTTCAAGGTAGAGTTTGATTATATAAGAAACCAGAGTGGTTCCTGTTCCTGGGTGCCACACACCACTTAGTTTAATTCAGTATTGAATAAAATATCGTGAAGGCTGCTGTGGGTTATAAAGCTAATGGAAGGCTGGGAGCAAGCCCTGCTTTCCCATCGACCACTCCGCTAACCTTTCACCACCAGGGAAAGACCTTTTCCAGCCTCTAGAATCTATAAACCGAGGCATTTGGGGGCTCCCTTTGATTTCTATTGATCCCTATTGGACTAGTGCAGGGGTTCTCACAACAAAATTTTTGGTGGCCTCAGAGGGCGGCCGTCAACTCTTGCTAGTGGCCACTTTGACAAATTTTCCTAAAACTACTTAATTAACTTTACGAAAAACAAATAAATATATACATATACATGTCCAAATCAGTGTAATTAATTTATGTAGGATTTTTTTTTTGCAGACTCAATAATAAAAATAATGTAGTAATATTTTGGTGCCCTCCACCATTACATGATAATTTGGCCCTCCACCCATTGCCTCTAGCCCGTGCTGCCTCCCCACTGCCCCACGGGTTTTCCATCATCCCCTGGGCCCTGCTCCTCCCCCCGCCCCCCCATTGTCCTCAGCTCCCTTTCATGGCCTTGCACCTCAGGCTCACCCCACTTCTTGCATCTTGACCATGGCACCCCATCAGGCTGGCCCTGCTCAAGCCCTGCTGCCCAGGGCTGAAGCCCAGAGCCGGAGCCCCATGGCTGGAGCCAGGCGGGAGTGGGGGAGGTCGAAGCCTGCCTCCTAAGCCCCTGGGCGCTGCAGGGAGGGGCTGTTGCTTTGCCCCCTGGCCCTCCCCATCTCTGTCCAGGAGGCTATGGTGGCCTCAGGAAAAACCCCAGGTGGCCCCGGTGGTTGGTATTGAGAAACACTGGGGGCTGTTGGGGTTGAATCACAGAGGAGAAAGTGATAGTCGGCTGGGAAAAATAAACAGGGACTGTCCCTGCTGAGCACAGCCAATTGGGAATGAATGGACCAGCCATGAGAGTCACAGCCAGTGTGAGCCCTGGCCATTGTACAAGGTATTCAACTGCTAATCCTTAAAGCACAGAAATGCAGTCACTGTGTCATGTTGTATGGACCTGATCCAAAACCCTCTGAATTCAACAGAAAACATCCCATTGATTTCAGTGGGCTTTGGGTCAGGCCTTATAAAAATAAAAATGACCAGTGGGTGGGCCATTCCATATCAGCTAATGACCAGGCTGTCTCTTGGGCCCGCAACTCCTTCATCTGTTTACCAAGGGGCCCAGCCATGCTCTCTCAGTCATTATTGCTTAAATATTGCCTCCTGATAATAGTATTGACAGCACCCTGGCTACTATTGGGACGAGCAATGTGTAAAATAGATAGAGTGAATGAATATCTATGGTGAGAGAGAGTAGGTACATACAGTCACAGAGACAGAAAGACAGCTAGATAGATGGGCATGTATAGTATTGGATGGATGGACGGATGGACACAGTACGAGTCATAAAGTATCTGTCAGGAGAATTTCTGCCCCTTCCTTTGGCCAATTGGGTTGGAAATGTGCCTGACATAGGGCTCAAAGGTTTTCCACATGCATCTGAGTTCTCACTTGTAACGGGGGCTGGGATAGGGGGTGGCAGGAGTCCAGCTACGATTGCCTAGCTCTTGGGTGACCAGCAGGGGACATTTCAGGCTGGGAGGTGGCCAGATGCTGTCAAGAGGTCCCCTGAGAGCAATGTGAAAGAAAGCACTGGCCACAGGCAACTGCAGATCCCTGAACCTTCTCTCTCAGTTGGGGATAAAATGGAGAAGGGGTTCAAGGGAAAGCATGGTGTGCTGGAACTGGAGGGGCTATGTGTTGCCAGGGTGGAGGGTCAGGGATTAGTGGGAAGGAAATTCTGGGATTAAGGAGAGGAAATATTATGAGATTAGGGGAGGGGATGTGTGTGCCGGGACTGGGAGAGGAACTGTGGGATCAGGAAGGGGCTATTTTGGGATGAAAGGGAGAGGATGCTCAGGGAGGAGAGTATTATCAGGTTTGAAACACCCCCATTAGGTTGTGCATTCACTCACTCACACAGACACACACACACACACTCCATCCCTGGGGCTGGCACGTTCCGTACCACAGAGCTCATGGTTCAGAACAAAGGACAGCAGAAGTGTCACAGTGCGTTTATTTTCGGAAGCATTTCGGTAGAGCTTGTACACCTCGGTTATAAGTCGTATGCAGAGAGCATCCTGCTCTGGGGGGCTGAGGAGAGGGGCAGTGTGGCCGAGAGGGAAGCTACAGGCAGCTAATGAGAGAACAGCATGTGGAGCCCCCCCGCTCCAGCCCCCGCACAGCAGGCTCAGGCCGTCCCTGTCACCACTCCCCAGCAGATGGCGAAAGAACCTCAGGGCTGCTCCTCTCTCCCGCGGGAGAGCGAGGGGAACAGGAGGCTGCTGATGGGGTCACTGCACACTGACAGCAGGCTCCCCTGAGCCTGCTCCTGCTCCCACTGGAGTCTGCGGGAGCTGTGCCACTCGCTCCAATGGGAGGAGGATCAGGGCCTGTGGGAGCTGCAGGGGAAGGCGGGTTTGAGACTGGGGCACTGCTGCTCAGGAGTAAATTGGTTAGGACAGGCGAGATGCCCTTATGCCTGAAGAGCTCAGGCTCATTCTCTGTTAGGGATAGGGGAACCCTCCTGAAGCCCTCACCTGCTGATCAGCCTTCCCCTTCTTTCTAGGTATCCCTACTGCAAAAGTAACAACCTGTCCTCCACCAGTAACAACCTGCAGGGTTTGAACCTGGAGCCATCAGTGCTAAAGGGATAATTCCTGCAGTGAGCAGCAATAGTAGGCTTTTATCTCCTGTGTGAAACCACACCCACAGGCAGGAGGCGGCGACACATTGCCCATCCTCAGCTCTTCCATGCTTTGCATGACCAAACTGTTGGGGGAAAGGAGGGATAAGTAGGGATAGAGGCCCAGATCCTCAAAGGTATTTAGGTGCCTACCACCTATTGATTTCAATGGGAATTAGGCACCTAAAGACTTTTGAGGACATGAGCCATAGAAACAAACGGCTAGAGATGGGGCTAGTCTGTGGATCAGCAATATGGATGAATAAACAGAGAGATGTAATGGGAAACAGATGCCTTCGCCTGGTTAGCCTCCCAGGAGATGAAGCACCAAAACCAACTACCAAAGTTCCTTTTCCCTGGTTCCGACCCACCAGAAAGCCCCCTGCCTTTGAGGTCTGCAGTTGCAAGAGGCCCAGAGACCCCAGAGGAGAGGGGGTTTGGAGCACAACTTTCTGATGTTCCCCATCTCTAGGCACCCTATGAGGAAGTGAGCAGGGGCAGGGTCTCATTTCCCCAACACACAAGCAGGATATCAGCAAACCGGGCACAGGGAACCAGTCCCCAATCCCTCTCTGATGATCAAAGGAAATAAGCACAGTAGGAAGGGAGAGCTCCTCGCTGCACGTCTTGTAGATGTGCAGGCTTTTCCCACAGCTGGGAAACGATCGCCGGCTGAGCTGCTCTGTGCCTACCAATGCCTGGGACATATAGAATCACAGAGCAAACTGGGACCTTTGCTCCAATCCCCGGTGATGCACTAGAGACAAAGGGGACATCGAGACACTACGGGTCTAATTCTTGTAGACACGACAGCCCCTTCGCGCCAACCTGGCCTCCACATGGGAGTCGATTAGTTACATGCTCTTTGGGCATGTGGTGTAAAGAGGCTCAGAGGTGAATGAGAATCAGCCTGGGGGCTGGAATTCTATCTCCCTGAGTAGAATACAGGGGACAATTGATCCTATCACTGACACCGACGCGACTCCACCCTTTCAGTGGGGAACACACTAGTGAGACCGAGAGATGATCTGGGCCCTGTGGCCATCGGTTGATGTCATCCATAAACATCAAAGGCCAGGCAAAGCCAGCACTGGGATCATGCCAGGAGCTGGGTGGGCTGAAACTTGGTAGTTCAGGAAACCCTGGCTTCCTTCTCTTGTATGGGACGTGTGACTCCCTGGAGGAGTCTCTCCTGTCACTCCCTGTCGCTGTGGCTGCCAGCAATTCTGTTTAACTTGAGCCATGTACACACATGGCAAGCGAAAGCAGGATAGAAATCCACACACTAGACAGACCAGAACAGGGATATTTCCCTTTAGCTGCTCATCCAGCCTGCCCTGAAAGAGGCACTGGTGCTTACGCAGCAGGGTTGTGCACTGGAGCAGATGCACTACATTTCTGCTCTGGGATTGTGCACCGGTGCATATGCACGGGGATGGTGTACTGGGCACGTGCACTAGAGTTGTGCACTAGCGCATGCTCTCTGACCCTCTCCACTGGCCCTGGATTTGTGCATGGGGATTTATGCACCCAAGGCACATGGGCTCATGCACTAGACTTGATAGCTAGCATGCTGATAGCTCTTCCTGTCTGCAGATCACAAAGGAGGCCGAGCGACAGTATCTCCCTTTTACAGAAGGGGAAACTGAGGCACGACAATTTACCCAAGGTCACACAGCAGCTCAGTGGAAAAGCCAAGCCTGGGCTCCTGAGCCCCAGTCCCTTACACTAACCACTGGACAATGTTGCCCCCTGCAGCTTGACAGAGAGACTATGCCTGGAGGGAAGTAAAGCAGGTCACTGCAGTAAAGTGGGGGAGATACAAAGGGTGCCTCTATACTTCCATTAGCTCCCAGTGGGCCTTGGAAGGCAGCTCACTGAGGAAGCTGGGACAATCTGGGCTGATGTTGCCACTGGGCACACTTCCAAAGAGCCCTCTTGCAGGGCGGATGCAGGAGACAAAGGGGGTCAGGTGGTCTCAGGAGTGGTGCAGCCGCCCAGAGCAGTGTCTCTACAGTCTGAACATGGGTGATGGCTACAGGAAGTGCGGCAGAGGCTGCAGGAAGAGTTTGGGAGAAGTCACGACAAGGGACTTTCTTCTTCCAGGCCCGATCCCCAGCGCTGTGTATGGGGACAGGAGCATGTGTGCAGAGGGAACTGCAGGGAGGGTTCGGGGTGACAGATACAGGGATGCATGCGTGTGTCGGTGGGTGGGAGAGGCAGCGTGATGTGGTGCACCGCCGATGCACCGAATCTGGGTTCGCCCATAAGACTGTGCACACGGGAGTAGCTGTGTGTGCGTGGAAAGTGCAGTAGTGAGAGTGGATGTGTACAGGCATGGATCTGAGGGTGTACATGGACGTGGGTGTCCATGCACGGCAGTATATGGGCATGAATATAAGACTCGATGCAGGGAGATGGATGTGAGGGTAAGGGGTGCAGGAACGTGTGTTTGTTCCTAATGGGGTGCACAGGGATTGCATGGACATATAAAGAGTGAGTGTAGATGCACATGGTATGGCTAGAAGACTGGGAAGGAGTGTACTTGGGGGTGCTGGAGTGTGCGCACGCTGAAGGCAGATGGGCAGGGATGCAATGTGTACGAGATGCTGGAGGGCATGTGGGTATGAGTTTATCTATGGAGGGATGACTGTGGTGAGGATACACTCATGAATATGAGTGTCTGGATGGAATGTGTGCTGGGTATGCATGTACTCATGGGTCTGTGTGAGTATGTATGTGTTCTGGACCTGTCCCTGGATATGGCTGTGGGGCAGCACATGGGCACAGACAGGAAGCCTTAGCCTGAGGAGAGGCAGGGCGCTGGAGTCCCCTGCTCCAGGGGTGTTGCAAGTGGAAGAATATTTTCTCTGCACAGTGTCTAGGCGTGAGGCAGGGAGCTGGGCAGGTGGCAGGGGCACCCCCTACAAGCTGAGGTCCACCACAACGTGCCTGTAGACCAGCGTGCTGCTCTTGAAGCTGGGGGCCAGCAGGACATCCATGTCCTCCAAGGGGACATAGTGGAAGGCCCGGGGAGCTTGGATGGAGAGTTCCTGGAACTTGACAAACTTCTGCTTCTCCTCGTCCCAGAGGTAAACGTGGGTGAAGGAGAAGTCGCTGCCCAGCACCATGTACTGGCGCTGGGACACCAGGAAGGGCTGCATGACCATGGAGCCCCGTGAGGGCAGGGTCTGCAGCTCGGTGAAGCGCTGCCCCTCCCACTTGACCACCTTGGAGTCCCCGATGTAGCGGCTGAGGCACAGGTAATTGTCTTTCTTGAACTTGAAGTGCTTGACCAGCTGCACGTCCATCACCTCGGCCACCTCCCCCTGCTGCACAAACTGCTTCTGGGCACGGCTCCACTGGTAGATGACAGGGGCCTGGGAGCTGCTGGAGATGATGAGCCAGGGCTTGCCTTCGTTCTCCACGTATTCCACGTCGGTGTCACGGTGCCAGGGGTGCAGGGCCTGGTGGGAGTAGAAGCCATTCTGGTTCCAGCGGTAGAGGCTGGTGGAGCCGGCCTTGGAGCTGTCGGCGATGACGAAGTACCAGTCGCCGTCAATCTGGAAGGCCTCGATGTCATTGGGCTTGCGGATCTTCCTGCTATCCATGTCCTGGATCTTGATGAACTTGTCCACGTTGGTGTCCCACCGGTAGATGTAGGAGCCGCCGAAGAGTTGTGCCACCACCACGTAGAGCTGCGACTGAGCCACGATGGGCTTGCAGTACACGGCCGAATGAGCTGCAAGGGGGCAAGAGTCAGAGTCAGCAGGGGAGGCCCTCGGCCCCCTGCTCCAGCGCACACTGTGCCTGCATCAGACATGGTCTGCACCCAGAGCCCATTCTGGGCGGCCACAGAGATCCAGCCCAGATTCTCGTCCTCCCAGGCGATGCACCCAGAGCCCATGCCAGGTGGGCAGAGAAATCCAGTTCCAGCTCTTCATACCCAAAGTGAATTAGGCTGAGGGTTCCCTCTCCCTGTCAGGACTGAAGATATTTTTCACCTGTGTCCCTCACAGGCACATGCGCTTCCTGGAATGCGGGGAGAGGAGAAGAACCCGGACTGGATTTCGGTGCCCACCTGGAAGGATGATGTCCAACTCTGGAGCAGCTTCCAGTAGCTAGTGGAGGAGAGTGTCCCAGGTGAGCAGCGTTAGCATACCTGCTTGCATACACACATACCCCATGCCTCTGCCCGCACCTGCATAGTCATGGAAAATCCATACCCTCCCTTAGACTGGGCTTCCCAGGGAGGTGGTGGAATCCCCGTCACTGGAGGAATTTAAGAACAGGTTGGACAAACACCTGTCAGGGATGATCTAGGTTTACTTGGTCCTGCCTCAGTGCAAGGAGATGAATTAGATGTCCTGTCGAGGTCCCTTCCAGTCCTACGCTTCTCTGATTCTATAACCACTCAAATATACACCCACAGTGGCACTTTCACATGTACACACAAACATTTGGAGACTCTCCATATACGCATGCATGCACCCTGCTGTTGGCCTTCAATCTGAAGGGGGCTCCAGGTTGCTTTGCTGTGACAGCGAGGATGCAGCTCCTGCAATCCACACTCCCTGCCTCTGCCAAAGGGAGTGGGAAGAACCACCCGGCACTGCCAGGTGTTTCTGACCCTAAGCTCTGCACTGTAAACCCCTAGGGTAACTCACAGCCTCCCAGGAACCCGCCCTGAACCGCACCAGGGAGGCTAATGTGCCCTCTTACTAGCCCCCTGCCATGTGCCTCTTCATGGCTCAGGCAATGAGTGACTGATTGCAAGTGACCATGAACCTCTGATAACAGGATCTTGCTGTTTCTCCTAGTGCTCACTATAATGGGACTTGTTGTCTCCCACCTCTGGCCCCACTCCTCCAGGGAAGTACATGGCCATGGCAGAATGTCTGTCTGCATGGCTGGTCCTTACCAGGGATGCGGTCAAAGTCCCTTAGCTTGCGCTCCACATAGTCCCACTTGAGGATGGTGCAGCTGCTGGCACTGGGCTGGGCCAGTGCTACGTAGAGGTCACTGCTGTAGACAAAGGGCTCAGCTGACACCGACTGGAATGGCAGGACCTGGTGCACCACAAAGTCTGGGAGGGAAGGTGCAATAGGTGAAGATGTGGCAGCAGTGGGGACCCCCATCACACCACCCAGCCCACTGCTCCCTGGCCATGGCAGCATGACCAACGGCTTTGCTTTTCAACCACGCCCATGGAAAGTGGCCCCGTATCCACTCTCCCCTGCCTCCAGCCGTGCCTAGTGAAGCAGTGAGAGCAGCAGCCACTCCTACCTGTCGTGATGCAGTCAAAGTCCTTGAGGGCCAGGTCCCGGATCTTCTGCCCCTGGTAGCGGACAGGGCTGCTGCAGAAGGTGGCAGGCACCGTGGCATTGGTCCTCTCCACCCATTCCACCAGCCACTTGATTTTGCAGTCGCAGATCAAAGCGTTGCCCCGGAGGTCCCTGAGGGTGGTGGAGGGTTTACAATGGAGCACTGGTCACATGAGCAGTGGAACCCCACTACCGCCCCTCCATCACCCCCCAGCTACGGACAAGGCCGGGAACCCCAAAGCATGTGTTTACAGTCTGGGCCTGGAGAAGGAAATGGTTCCAGCTCTGGGGGAGCTAGTCTCAACCCTGGTGTGTGGGTGGGGAGCACATTTAGTCCCTTGTGCCTCATTAAAGAGACCCATCCCTCTGTTCTCCCGCCTGTGCTCTGAGCCCATAGAGCCCAAAGGTGCGTGTGGATATTGATGCCCTCCAGCCCCAAAGAGAATGCTAGGGAGCTGGGCGCTGGATCTGCAGGCCAGGAGGGGTGGGGTGAAGGCACTGGGGTAGGCAGGAGAATGGGGAGGCAGGTTGGGCTGCTGCGAGGACCTTGGCCCAGCCCGGGATCAAGGTTCCTGGGCTCTGATATCCTGCTCGTTGGCTCTACACAGCATGGGACAGCGTCTCCCTCAATAACAGGCCCCAAGTGGTGGCAGGAGGCCTGGGCTGGGCCTTACAGGTCACTGAGGATGTCCAGGGATGTGAAGATATCTCTGGGCAGCATCTGCAGGTTGTTGTTGGCCAAAGATCTGAGAGAGAGAGAGAGAGAGAGAGACTTATTGCCAGGAAAAATGGCACCTCCTTCTGAACGGACCCTGGGCAGAAGGTCTGGCCTGGAAGCTAGCACTGTGTCCACAGTGGCAACTCCCTACCCCACGGCTCTGGCTTTTTTTGATAGGTGGAGCTACCACCCTAAAAGTCAGAGAGACAGGGTTGTCTGCTCGTTGCGAAACTCACAAATAGATGGTCCTGTTGTACTACTCTGTCAGGCATGCCATCCCCACAGGCACGTGTCCGGCATGCCAAGCGTATCATACCCACAAGCTCTGTGGCACACATTATACCCACAGCATATGTGAGGTGTGCTGTACTCACAAGTGCCTGTGAGGTTTGGCATGCCCATGGGAATGCCATATCCACAGGCGCGTGCTAGGTGCACTCTACCCATAGGCTCATGCAAAGTGTGCCATGTCCACCGGCACGGGTCATACTCACAGGTGTGTCAGGGACTTCAGCCCTCGGAAGGTGAATTTCGACAGAGAGCGGATGTCATTGTTCTCAATGAACCTGAGGGGACAAACGGGGACACAGGTCATGCCCTCTGCTCCCTGAGAGGTGGTGCTGCCAAGCAGCCCCAGGGACTGAGCTCCCCTCTCTCCTGGGGTGGCCATTTCAGATGGGAGGGGAGCATCCATGGAGTGGGATGCCGCGACCCCCCAACCCTAACCAGAGGTGGCACCTTCCCTGCAACCCCCCTCCAAGACCTTCTCCTCCCAATTCCCACCATCGCCTCCCTCCAGCCGACCCCAGTGCGAAGGAGAGGCGCACGTACAGGTACTGCAGGTGGGAGAGGCCGGTGAAGGCATCGTCCCCGATCAGCATAAACTTGTTGGAGTTCAGTAATCTGCAAAGAGAAAAGCGAGACATCAGCTCCGGGGGCCACCATCTCCAGCAAGGCTGGGCTGCATTGGGGGTGCTAGGCTGAGAATACCACAGACTGGAACCCCTTCCCTCTGCTGCGGGTGCACCGAGAAGGCAGAGGTCTGGACGCAGGCTGTGAGTTCAAATGCTACCTACTGCAGCTCAGCCGTGGTCAGGGGTTAACCTCCGATGCCGCGGGGGAGGCCTTCCCATTGCTCGGCGCTGGAGTGCCTCAGTGTAGGATGATGGGGGAGCAGAGTCCTCCCTCGTGCCTGTGGTTTGTCCCAGAGAGAGGGGATAGCGGGGAGGTCTTCTCTGCCCATCTGTATCTCCCATGACCTCACCATTCAGCCACCTAGATCAGGCATGCCCAGCTTTGGGGGAGATCAAACATTACAGCTCCAAGGCCTCCCCAGGGAGACTCTGCCGAGCCTTTACCAGCCCATGCTGCCTCACAGGGCATGGGAAGGCCTGTGTCCCCATCCTTGGGGACCGCCCTGGCAATAACAAGCCCCCATCCCAATGAGAGACCCAGAGACGTACAGGAACTGCAGGAGGGGGATGTGAGCGAAGGCTGCTGCTTTGATTTCAGTAAAGGCCGCGTTCACCATGGTCCTGCGGAGAAGGAAAGGAGGAGAGAAAAGCTCAGGACCATTCCAGGAGGATGGGGTGTTTAGCACTCAGAAAAGTGACAGCAGCATAGTGTGGGTTGGAGCTAGGCAGACAGCAGTGTGCAGAGCCCGTTGGGACTTTTCAGGGAAATTTGTTTTTTGTGGGGAAATGTCCGTTCACAGAAACCAAAGCTGCCCGCAGGGAAGGATGGTTGGTTTCTATGAGTTTCCCCGTTTCCGAACAAATTTGAAAACACATTTTAAATTGCCAAGGCCTCGGCTTTTTGACATTTTCCAAATGAAAAAAAAAGGTTTGTTTTTCAGGTCAAAATGAATTTGTTTCAAAATTTTAGTGCATGGTAAAAGAAACGTTTTTTTAAAAAGGTCGAAATCGAAACGATGCATTTCCCTAGACGCAATTTGAAATTTTCTACCGATCTTTGGTTTGCAAACATTTTCAAGATTTCAACTTTTGGTCCTGATTCAGGATGGGGAAAATGTAGAAATCTTGAAAATCCTCGCAGGTGAGGACAAGCATTTCCTGCCCAGTTCAACTGGTACGTGCTGTGTAAGCATCTCTGCGTCTCGTGTTGCTCTGCCAATGCCCCTCAATGCTGGCCCACAGCCGCCCTGCTCTCCCACCCGGGGCCTGCCACAGCTCTGCCAACACTCCTCAGTGCTGATCTGCAGTCTCCTGTTATCCTAGTCCTAGCTTGGCATGCTCCAGTTACTGCTCTTGAATCCAGGCACGGCCTTTCCGGGGGAGGTTTATATCTGCCCTCTGCTCTCCAGATGGAGGAGGTATATTTAAAGAGCTCTCTCTCTCTTTTGCTGTAATTACAGCCCGAAGGTCCAGGGAGCCTTGGGACCCCTTAACCAGTCGATAGGGCCATGCTTCGGCAAAGGGAGCCTGCCTGCCTCCTGCTGCAGAGAGCTGGTCTGCCTGGGACAGGTCCAACAAGTGCAGTCTGATTGGAAATAAACCAACGGAGGCAGGGGCAGAATTGCTAATGCAATGCAGGACCCGCAGCATAGAGCAGGTGCTCCTCATTTGCATCATCCCATTCTCCCACTCCCCAGCACCCTGGCAAGGAGGATGGACTGCAGCAGAGCCAGCGTGTGCAGGAAGGAAGAGTGCTCCTGCAGACAATTAAAGAATGAAGTCAGCAGGCCTCCCACCCTCGGCTCTAGGGTTTGAGCGGGTCAAGCCAAGGACAAGGGACCTAGGATGGGCAGAAATGGGGTATACTTCAGGGCTTCAGACAATCTCTATTAGAGACCAGGATGGGAGTTATCCAGGGGGTGGGAGGCAGATTATCTCCCATCTGCTATTGTGCTGGCCGCTCTCAGAGACAGGATACTGGGCTAGATGGCCCTCGGGTCTGATCCAGTCTGGCAGCTCCTGTGTTCCTACGGAATTTCTCAGGCCCCACCAGGGACATAGCCAGGGGAAGCATGCAGCGCACACACACAGCAGACAAAAAGGGGACTCTCTCTCACATGCACACACTCTAAAATCAGACACATACACACACACACGCACGCAAACGCCACACAGCAGATGCACACCTCAGAGAAAAAATGCAGGGGCACCAGACACACACACACACATATCAAGCACACGCGCACACCTTCCCCACACACCATGGCAATCTACAAAGGGTCAGTTCCAGTGTGTCACTGCGGAGATACAGCAGTGACAGGCGCATGAGATTAGATCAAACCATTCCTTTTCCTTCTCTGCTCTCACCCCAGCCAGGTCAGGAGGGACCCGCAGGCAGAGTTAGGAGCTTTTCGAGGTCAATGAGAGGTGGCATGGTGCCACGCCAAAGAGGGCAATCAGGACCTATTGTAGGTCTGGATCAGCTGTGACAAACAGTGGAAAGGAAAGGGCTGCCTATTTCTGGGCTGAGGAGCTACCCAGGAGGTGGCAATACACTAGGGTGACCAGATACCAAATATGAAAAATCGGGATGGGGGTGGGGGGTAATAGGAGCCTATATAAGAAAAAGACCCCAAAATCAGGACCGTCCCTATAAAATCAGGACATCTGGTCACCCTACAACACACAGATGAAAGAGTGTTCATGTACCGCTCTCCCCACACACACACACTTACTGCACTTGCACCAACATGCACTACTTTTCATACACCTAGCTTTCATTCTCACACACACACACACTTCCATACACAAACATGCTCATTTATAAACATAATGCATTTGCACAACACACCCCTCCCCCACATGATCAACAACATGCTCACGCAAGCTTACACTGATGCACACCCAGACATATAACATGATCAGAAAGAAAAATACATCCAAGAGGTATAGACACCCAGCATGGTCATGCAGACATGCATATGTTTACATGCACACATACATGATTTTCTCATACAAATAAGCAGCTACAGCATACATGCACGATAACCTGCATGCACACAGAGGGTTATTATGGAACACACATTATACATTTGTGCACACATATACCCCATGGATTCACACACACACCATCTCTCTCGGTGTTAGTGAACCCACAACAACCCCATTCCGATGTAACCCCAAGGAATATGCTGCCTTCTGGGAACCCTCCAGTAGCAACAAGGGCCCTCAGCCTTTTAGTCTAAAGCTCGATCAACCCCAGGGATTCCCCACCTCCATCTCCCTCAACCCCAACCCCAATGCTTCCAGACATTCCCCCAGCCCGCCTACCTCCCCCACCATATCCCTATCCCTCATCCCAGTGATCACTCCCTCCTGCTCTGCTGATACTCACAGGGAAATGACCTCCGTGGGCAGGTTCCTGGGGACAGCTTTGGAGTCGATGCAGAAGGCAGTGTCCCTGGTGCAGGAGCAGCTCTGGGGACACGGGGGCAGCTTGGGGGCTCGCTTGGAGCCTGCAGGCAGCCAGAGGTAGGCCAGGCTGAACAGGAGGAAGGCAAGGACTTGCCCCCTCCGCATCACTTTCCCTGGCTGCAGCTCAGCCATCTCCCTGGCCTGTCCTCCGTCCCCTCCAGGAGAAGAATGCCCCCCGTAGATTGTTGCTTCAGCTCTGCTATGTAATCCTCCCTCCTCTCCTGGCTTTGCTCTCAAGCCCAGGAGCTGCAGTGAAGAGCTGAAGCAATCCTGGGAGTGAGGATGCCACAGTCCATCATGCTTCTCTGCAGAGCACCACACTCAACTGCTGGGGTGGGGGAAGCAGGAGTGCTTTGCTGCTGAATGATTCGTCAAAGTGATAGCACGGCTGGGGTTGTCTGTGGTGCATGGGGAGCGTGGGAGTGTGCCACGTGCAATAGTATGTGTGCATGTGCATACTGCATGCACTAGTGTGTTTGCAGGTGTGAGTGTGTGTATGTACCGCATGTAACAGTGTGTATGTGTGTCTCTCTCTCCAGGTATGACTTCTGCATGCGTGTTTGTGTGTCTCTCTGTGTGTGCATGTGAATGTGAAAATATATGTGCAAGAATGTAACTGTGAATGTTTGTAGTGTGCATGCAAATGCGGTGTGTATACAAATATCTGACTGTGTGTGTACTTTGTATGTGCGGGGCTGTGCACGATGGAGCATGTATGGGTTGTGAACGGCTCTGACCAGGCTCTTATGTGCCTGAGAGTTTGTGTGTGCTTTTGTGACTGCATGAGCCTGTGTGCGCCTGGGTTGTGTGTGTTCTATGTGCGCTTGTGCGTTTGTTTATGTGTGTGTATGAAAATGGGTGCACATGCAGGCATAAGTGTGTGAATATGTACATGTGGGTCAGTGTACTTGGGTGGGTGAACAGGTGTGCACATGGAAGTGTGTGCACCTGAGTGCTCTTGTGTGTATCCCGAGAGCATGGTTAGTTGAAGCACAGACTCTTCCATTGGCTTCTGGCCCTTGCTGACCCACCCTCCCCATCACACTCATTCCTGCCAGCTTCACAAAGACCTTCACCTGCAGCAGGATCCTCCCACCTGAAACAGGGGCCTCAGCTTTGTCCTCCCTGCCTGCTCATTTCCTTCCGATCTCTCTGCCCTGTGCCCCTGGGTTTGCAGCATTCTACCGATGTCACCGATTCCCTCCCCCATCAACCCCTGCCACCACCACCCCGTACACTCCCCAACCCCCTCCTGTCTGACATGTCCTTGCTGAGCTCTCTTAGATAATTTATGATGACCGGAATGACTTGTGAGGCACAAGCCAACCAGTGGCTACCGTTCCAGGCACAGCCTTCTCCTGGCTAACAATGAGAGGGGATGGCTCTATAGAGGGCATTCTTACTCTCCGCAGCTGGGCCTGAGGCCAGGACACTGACAACAAACAAACAAGGGTCCCGGGGCCCAGTGGAGGCAGGGCAAGGGGAGAAGTGATTGTCAAGTCATGGGGTTGTCACTGAGCTCCCACGGGGCAGGAGAGGGGAGACGGCAAAGGGAGGGACATGGCCAGAAGCTATGGAGTGAGGGGATGGGTGGATCTGGGGCAGGACACATTATGGCAGCCCAGCTCCCCTTCACTGGAAGGGGCCTCATCGCTCCATCTGTACTTTCTCCAGGAAGCAGGGCAGTACGCTGGGGGCAGTCCTGAAGCTCAGGGTGCACCTGATAGCCTGAGGGCAAGAAAAATACAAGGAGAGCTCTTTCTGCTGAGGGCTAGGCCAGCACTTCCAGTGCAAAACCAGCACAAAGGACCAACCTCCTGTGCAGGCTCCAAGGCCTCAGGCGGGGAAGCTGGGGACCTAATAGCTGTGTACCATTGCCAGTCCTCTTATGTTCTGTCACAAGGGCTCTGCAATCAGCTGCAGACAGGGTCAGGCTGAACAGCTGTCAGGCCATGGTTAACTGCAGAACAACTGTAAGGTCAGATCCGCCTGGAGCAGGGTCAGAGGTTAGCTGTCAAACAGCAGAAAGGTCAGAATTCACTGGGGACCAGCTGGTGTGTTAGGAAGTGCCTGCATTCATTCAGTGAGCTGTAGAAATCAGCTCATCTCTGCCCAGCTGCAGCCCTGCAAACTTCCCCTGTCAAAGGTCCCACCCCTATTAGAAAAGGTCCCACCCTTACCCTGGAGGCTGTCCACAGCTGCAATTATTTAGATCCAGGTTTGAGACCAGATTTTGAAGCCCTCAGTGTCAGGAGAGAGGGTGGCTCAGAGCTCTGGTTTGGGTCTGTCTCTAATTGCAGCATGTGGAAGCAACAATGATGGGACGAGACACCTAGAGAGAACACTCCAGTGTTTGAGGGATCAGACCCCATGACCCGTTCAGAACACTGGACAGAATGTGACTCACCCACGGCCCCTCCCCAAAGACTGCTGGCTTCCCACACTCTGATAAAGGGCCTGGGCACTCATGACTAGTGCTCTTGTGGGAGGCCTTTGATTTTTGGTTTTTGCTTTGAACATCTGAAGCACCATCAGGTGCCAGAGGAGCTAAGAGACTTGGGGCACTGAGCCAAGCCTGGCCATGGCCATATCGATGGTCCGGATGCGCCAACCTGAAGGGCAGCACTAGCCCCTCAGAGTTGGATGACTTTGGCCTCAGAACCCCTGTAGCTGCAGCTCTTGGGTGCTAAGAGGCCCATGTGCCCAGAGACAAGTGTCCTCGGAGACTCTCAATGGACACGGTCCCAGGGGCTTATCAGAAACCGGGCTCTGAAGGGCTCCAGGGAAACAGGTTCACAAACAAAAATGAAGTGAACACACGGCTTGTGGCCAGAAGGGCCTGGGGAACTCCAGCGTGGCCTCCCCTTGCCCTCCGCCCCTCCACTATCTCAGAGACCCCTATATAAGCCCCTCTCCAGTCACGGAGCCTCCAAGGGCTGTTTTATCGCTGGAGGAGCACTACAGGGACGGCCAGGGTCTGCAGAACAAGAAACAAGATGGATGTTAGCAGCAAGGAGGCTCTGATAGAGGCCCCTCCGGTATGGCAATGAACAGAGGATAGATAGTTTTGTTCTGTGTTTGTACAGCGTCTAGCACAATAGGGTCCTGGGCCATGACTGGCGCTCCTAAGTGGTACAGGAATACATATAATAAGGGGGGGTCCTTTCCCTCCAGCATACCCACGTCAGCTCTTCTTGCTGTTAATGTTCTTTTCTATTCCCACAGGACTACTCTCCTGTCGCCAGGATCCCCTGCCTCTCCCCTCACCTCAAGAGACTCTTGATCATCGTGGTGGTGGTTGTGATCATAGTCTTGGTTGTGCTGGGTTTCCTCCTGATGGGATTGCACATATCTGAGAAGCACACGGAAACTGTAAGTACAGCGTTAAAAACCCGGGGGCGATGGTTCAGAGGGGCAAGTCCAGCCGTGTGCCAGTGCAGAGGGGACAACGGCACGTTGAGGCTGCTGCACCCATGCCCAGGAGCACAAGGAAGCAGATGCAGCCAGGCAAAGTGGGCTGCTACAGCATGGAACTCAAGCAGAAGGGGAAATGCACCTCTGCACCAGTGCTAAGAGGCAGAAGCGGCCAGGTAAAGAGGCTGCTCCAGCACACAAGGGCAGCAGAAAAAGTGGAGCTGTGGACAAGCACAGAGGGCAGCTGGAACCACAGACAGCTGCCAAGGAGACTGGGACACTAGAGGAATAGGGCTCTATTATCAGGGCCAGCCAAGAAATGAAAGACTTCAGCAAAGTTTCAGTGAGTACCTTGAAACAGGAACAGCCCAGGGCTCTGATTTACTAATGTCTCTGCCTACACTGAGTCAGCAAGCAGGAAGGGAGTGCTGCTGGGAAAGAGGGCACTTCTTCAGGGTATAGGCAATGAATGGCTGATGCATCGCATCTTCTGCTTTGGCCCACCTAGCCTCCTGCACTGGGCACGCCTCACTCGGTGGGTTTCCTTGCCTTCTAGGTTTTGCGAATGACTATCCAGGGCCTGGATGGGGAAAGGTCCCCGCAACAGCTTTCCATGAGTGGGAAAGAAAGGACAGGGACTTTCCACATCAAGGCAGGGATCAATTCTTCAGCCACTGTTGTGTACGACTACCCCCACGTAAGTAGGGCACGCTTGTTTTGCTAGGCTTGGGGGAGCCTCTTCCAAACAGGGGGCCACCAGGGCAAAGCTGGCTAGAGCTACAGGGAACTTTCATTGCTATACCCATAGCTCTGACTGGGTGAGACCTGGCCGGTCGGACTAGAGCAGGTTAAATTCCTGGAGTCTCTACCACTCTCTTGATTAGAGGTAGAGGAGCCAGTGATAATTTCAGCCTGGCCCACATAACTGTCCCAGAAGCAGGCTGAGCCAAGCCAGCGTATGTACCCTGAGACAAGCTCAAACCAAACTCCAGATCTGAACACACCCAAGATTTCGGGTGTTCAAAATCCCATCCCCAGACCTGGATTGTGTGGCTTGGGCCCAGCATTATGCTGATGTCACACCTGGCTGTGAACTAACCACACTGACATCACTTCCTGGTTGCTAGTAAGCAAAGAAAAGCGAGTCCCAGGGGAAATAAAGAGAGAGAAAAACACTCAAGTGTTAATGCAACAATAGAAAGTGAGTGAATAAGCACCAAGGTGGGGACAGTGAAGGAAGATGGATGGGGCACTGTCCCCACTGGCCAAAGTGAGAGGGAAGGTGGTGGGGGAGAGTGAAGGGGAGACAAGCAAAATAAGAAGGTGGGTCTGAGTTTGCAAAGCCTTTGTTTTGATCTTGCAAAACCAAGCCCAAGGAGGTTTGGATCCAGTTCCTACCTACACAACCCCCACATTTTGGATAGAGCTTGCAGACACAGCACCGATCCTGGCCCATCTCGAGCTGATGGCTTTACAGTCTCAAAGGGAAAGGCCATGGAGGGTTTAAGGGGCTCCTGGGCTGAGTGCCACGTTCAGCAGAGAAGAGGAGGATGGAGAGGGGTGACAATGGTGGAAGCAGAAGGGGCTGTGCAGTTTGAGAGGGTGATTCGGCTCCAGTGAATACAACATGGGGAGCTGCCACAATGGGAAGCCAGGGCTAAAAGTCACCCTGTGCTCTGTCTGCAAACAGCTGCTGATCTGCTACAAATCCTGGCAAGGCCGAGCCTGCTACATCACCAAGATGGACAAGGAGAACATTCAGGGCCTGGATACCATTGCCAAGGCGTTCCAGCATCTCCAGGTGAGCAGCTGGGAATGCACACTCAGTGTGAGCTGTGCCAGGTACAAAGGCGGGCACAGGAGTGCAGGGAGAAAGGGCACTTGGGAGTGAGAAACTTGTGAAAGATTAAAACACTGCAGAAGCTGGAGGCTGCTCTCTGAGTCCCTGAAAGACAGCTGGCTGCAGCCAGAGTGCACCAGCCTGGGTGTACGCAGTTTGAGCTCCCATTGAAGTCAGTAGGTGCTTAATATAGCACCCTCTCCCGTGAAGCCTGAATTTGGGTCTCAGAGCCAAACTTAAAAATGAAGCAACCAGTGAGTATTTGCCTGCACAGAGCAGGCAGAGGCTACAGTGACTTCGTCTGTGTGCCACCAGTGACTGCACTGTTAATTCCCCTCAGTGGGTGTTTGCAGGATCACCACTGCTCCATTCTGGGGAAAATGGGCTCCGGCCAGCACAGGAGCAATCGCTCCATGCCTCATTCAGTGCATACAACCATAAGGGGGTGCAAAGAATGAATTGCCCTTATCAAATGGCTTCCAGCCAAGGCTCTCCATGGTAATGGAATCACATGCACACAGAGTGAGGTGTAGCGCAAGTCAGCGGTGGACTCCTTTTACTCGGGGTATTGTGGAGGCACAGGAAGAGAAAGTGACCTCCCCGAGGTCGCCTGCTGACGCAGTGGCAGAACTGGGCACAGAACCCAGGAGTCCTGGCCCCAAACCCCCACACTCTCATTGCTAGAAGACGCTGCCTCTCTTGTGCCAGCTCGATCAATGTATTGGCAAGGTAGGATAATCTAATACTTGGGTGAGGAGAGCGTTGCTAGTGCAGGAGGGTAGTGGTGGATGGTTTGGACGTCCTCCCACAGCACAGGACACTTCCACAGCTATTCGGAAGCACTGAGAGCTTAGTTTCCAGAGCAGGGAAAAAACGACACCGTTAGCACATCCTGTTACGATTAGCACCTGATGGTGTCCAAGGATTGTAAACTCCTAGGCCCCCAGCCCGGGCTATAAATCACAATTCCTGTAACAGTGTGTGGGGGTGGTGCACATCTAATTATATTATTTCCTGTCCTAGCTCGAACAGGGTGAAGAGATGGAGGAAGGGGTCCCCCCTGTGCCCCAGGCCAATCGCTCCATCCTGGGCACTACAGTTAACATCCTCTGCAGCAACGTTCCCATCTACTGGGCTTAGCAAGGGCTCAGGTGGGTGAGCAGCTGGGTATTGGAAGGGGAGCTGGGTTTACTCAGTGACTGAACAATCAGAACTGCCTGCAGCAACCCTCTCTCTCTCTCTCTCACACCCACACACACAGTAGCAAAAGCCCTTTGCCAGAGGATTCCCCCTCCTCCCCACCACGCACCCAGAGTTGCAAAAGCAACAAGCCCTTTGCCAGAGACCAATCAAATCCCTTCCCAACCATCAAATCACCACCAGGCTCCGGACAATCAGGATGCAGAAGAAATGCCTCCATCTGGCTGGTGAGAAGACAAGACTTCCACCCACTCTGCACAGAGAAACCAGAATGCAACAGTCAGCAGGAGGCCATTGCAGTCTCTCATGGACTCATTAGCGGCATCGCTGCAGAGTTTTACGTGGCACGGGTGGAATCAGGCTTGAGAACCCAAGGGACTATGTGTGCACGTAGGGGATGGCCTCCTCTTGGCCCTTTCGCTTGCAGCCTTGGCTGGGAAGGTGGCTGAGGGAAAGGCCTTGCTTCGGTGCCTGGGTTGGGAGGTGTCTAAAATATAACAAAAGCCAAAGGGTAGCCTTGTAGTTCAGGCACTGGGCTGGAACTCAGGAGAGCTGGGGTCACTTCCCTGCTCTGCCACAGAATCCCCATGTGACCCTGGACAAGTCACATGGGGCCAGGTTTTTAAAGGTGTCTAAGCCTCTAACTCTCATTGTCCAATCTGTTAAAAATCTGGCCCTTACTCGCTCTCTGCCTCAGTTCTCCCATCTGTGAAATGGGGATAATGAAACTTCCTCTGGCTGTCCTATCCATTTAGACTGTGAGCTCCTTGGGGCACAGACCTCAGCACATGTAGGTACAGCACCTAGCACAATGCAGCACCCGACCTCAACTGGGACCTTGGGCACTACCATAGTGCAAATAATAAATAGTGAGAGAGAAAACCAAGAAGGATACCTGGCCACAGGTGGCTTTCTCTGTATGGATTTCTTTGAGCTACAATAGCCGCAGCCCTAACTTCTCATGCTCCTCCATTTATCTTACAGGGCCCCGTGCAGTCTGAGCTCCGCATCCCGGCAGTCACTTCCCAGTGAGATGGGCATGGCGCCCTTGTACCCACAGCACTGGGGCTTCTCTCCTACAATGATGACTACGTTCCGTGTGCAATCACCGCACATCTGAGCCTAGGCTCAGGCCGTGGGCCAGCGGGTGGGTGGCTGCATGATCTCCAGCCATTGCAAAGCTTTTGTTCTGTTGCCATTCAAAGCAGCTGGGAATTTTCAGGTGGCACTTGCAATAAAACGAGAGTTTCATTTATGAGTTTATGCTTCTGTCTGAAGAGTAAAATCTCCATAGGACCAACATGCTGCTGTTTCCTTTATTCTCTTCTTAGAGAGATTTATCTTTTCCCTTCTGGATCCTGCCATATGATATTGATTTAATCAAAACTGCTCAGGGCCTTGTTTATACCCAGGGCCAGAACATGTGAACGGGCGCTCACCCAATAGGATTTAAAGGTTGGTATATTCATGCATGTTGAGAGGCAGTGATGTCTAGTGGATAGAACACTGGACTGGGAGTCAGGAGACCTGCCTTCTATTCCCAGCTCTGCTATTGACCTGCTATCTGACTGTGGGCAAGTGACTGCCCGTGCACCTCCTAAGGGGGCTAAAGTAGGACATCAGTAGTGCCTGGACCTTGCAGTGGCCCCTCTGCACAAGCTGAATGTCCCTCGCCGTGCATGATCACTCAGCAGATTTCAGTGCAGCTGGGACACAGATAATGCATCCAGTTATTACATCGATCCTGGAGCTGGATTTGTAAACAGGCTGGGTGATTATATGATCAAAAACCCGGGGGGAGATTTGCAGCACTACCTTTGGGATTTAGACACACAATTCCCCATGAAACAAATGGAAAACCCCAGCCCTGTTGTTATCCACAGTTAGGGGTGAGAAAATCTCATACTGCATGGGATAAGCAGCTTGCTGCAGGGGAGACGGAAGAAATGCAAATATGTACACACCCACACACACACACAGTTGCACATTTGGTCAGGTGACCTATTGAGGGGTTGCTTCTTCTGTAGCATCCACTAGTGACCCCTGTCAGGAACAAGACATTGGCCTCGGTGGGTGTGTGGACAGATCCACTCAGGTGACTCCTGTGTTCCTGTACTTCCAGCCTGTCTGTTGCATCAGGCTCTTTATGCAGCATCAAGGGGGCCTGATGCTGGTACAGGACTCTCAGCTTGCAGAGTTGGGAAGATGGGGATCATCATGCAGCCCAGCAGCTGCCACAACCACAGACAAAACCTACCCTGCAAGCTGAGTAGGTTGTGAACAGGATGGGTCACAACGCATGGGAAGCTCTCCCTGGCTCATGGCTTGTCCTTGAGGCCTTTACGGCACGGCCGGGTGAACCCATCTCCTCCCCTGCAGACAGCTCCACCAGTTCCCCATTAATTACAGAATCCAGTTTTAAATGATTCCCCTCACCACGCTTTCGAGTCCCTCCAGGAGGTGGAGGGATGTCAGTGTGCATCTGTACAGGAGAGTGTTGGTGATATGTGTCTGTGTGTGTCTGTATCTGAGCACATATGTCCCAGTGTACGTGTGTGTTTCCATACAGGACTCTGTCTGCGTCTTTGTAGAGGTATGTTGGTATGTGAGTGTGTGTGTGTTACATTGTGCGCATGCATGTGAGTATGTGTACATATGAGTGTGTGAGCATGCATATGCATGGGTGCTCACGCAGGATTTTGTGTGTTTGTGAGGGTGTGTTGGTATGTGTGTCTGTGTGCTTATCTGTGCATGGGAGTGTATGTGTGAGTGTGCTGGCATGCATACGTGTATGGGGGTGTTATAGTGTGTGCATGCATAGCAGTATGTGTGCGTGTGTCACAGTGTTGGCATGCACATACACTACTACAGCACGATTGTGCAGGCTCTGCTCATCCGTGTATTAGTATAATGGTCTCACCCTCTAGCCTGGAAAGGGAACACAAGAACAACTGGCAGGGGACAGAGATTCCCCTTAGCTAATCCAACCTAAAGCACAACCTTGGATCTGAACATCCCTGAGCTCTGGGAAAGTTAAGATCTCACACTGCAGCTTGGTACCATCTCCTTTAGGAAACAAGTAATGAAACAGGAAGGACACATTTTTCATGTGATACCCTCCTTGAAACTTTGAAACCAATTAAAACTTGCTGCTGTAACATCTTAGGGAGACAGCCAGAGACTGAACACCAGCAGTGTAAGGGTTAATCTGGCAGTCAGGATCAATCTCCCCTAAAGCTGGCACATACCACCATAGGAAAAGGGGTCTAAGCCCCAGGTTTCTTACAATGCAATTGGCTAGACTGACAACGATCCGCCAGTTAAACAAAAGAGCTCACTGGCCAGTTCCAAGTGGAACAAACCTGGAAAACGGAAAACGGCCCTTCAAACCCCGGCAATAGGAAGCAGGCTGGAAATTGTAGCTAGACAAATTCAGACTGGAAATAAGGGGTACATTTTTAACAGTGAGAGTAACTAACCATTGGAACAATTTACCCAGGATCGTGGTGGATTCTCCATCACTGGCACTTTTTAAATTGAGATGGGATGTTTTCCTAAAAGTTCTGCTCTAGGAATTCTGGGGACCTCCTATGGCCTGTGTTATACAGTGGGTCAGACTAGATGATCATAATGGTCCCTTCCGGCCTGGGAATCTATGAATCACTCGCTCAGCCGCCAGAGAAGTAGGACACCATCCTCCGTGTTGACGCCTGTGCTGGGAGATCTGGGCCGAGTGGAATCAGCATCCCAGCCCCATTCCCCAGTGTGTCACTGTGTTGCAATGCAAAGCCACTGAGATGCCGACAAGCCCCGGCTCAGCTCCATTATTTGATGTCCCTGGTCTGCCTGTTACCCAACATCTGCCTTCGCACAGGTGGTGCAATGTGGCAGAAGATCAAGAATATGTTCCCACTGCAATTGAGGAGCGGGGCGGGTGTGGGGAGAAGAGAATGTCTGGGATAGGCTTCATGCAGCAAAGGGAGCGGATGAGGATTCTAAGGACTCTCTCCAGGATAAAGAATGTTTGAGGGTAAATGGCCCTGAGAGCTACTTGATTCTCTCTCCCTCCCTCCCTCCCTCAAACATCACTAAGAAAACACATTGCACAGAGTGAGGAAAATGCAGAGACCTTCCCTTTGAGGGTTGGCAAGCAGTCAGAGTCTGCAGAAACCAGAGCCAGGGCTGTCAGGGGTCAAACAGCAAATGCGCAGGCTTCTCCAAGCCCTTGAGCAGGGAGGCTGGGGAGCTCCTGGCTCTTACAGGTTGAGGAATGTGCAACCGTTTCTTTCTCAAGGTCTGTGCTGGCAGCTGTGGATTCAGGGACAGTGGAAGAAGAGGAGATAGCTCAAGGCCAACTGTTGGAATGCCTGCAAATGATCAGCTCTTGGATGAAGAGCAGCTGGGCCCAGGCAAGACCAAAGTGATGCTGATCGGAAAGGGGAAACGCTTTGGAGAACTGGTCGAGGCAGTGTCTCCACCTTCCATTGAAGGCTCCATTCGTCAGAGAGATGTGGCCCCTGGAACTGTTGGACGCATTGCTAAGCTTGGAGGATTGGGTAGCATGAGTATCTACCAATGCCTTCCTTTCATCTCCAGCTCACTAGGAAACTTCCTCCCACTGAGGACCTGTCCACAGTGATCTCTGCATTCATCCTCTCCAGGCTGGATCACTGAAACTCAATGTATCTGAATGTGCAAATGATCCACAGGCTCCAGCTATCACAGAATTCAGCTGCCCCCTTCTCCTTGGCTCAGGCTGCCATGAGCACATCAGGCCTGTGTTCAAGTCCCTCTGCTGGTCCCAGTCAGCTTCCAATCGCAGTTTAAGGCCTTGCTCTTAATTTTAAAAACAATTACTGGATCAAGCCCCAGCTACATCTATGGCTGATTTTTGATCTATGAACCACCACGACAACTCCACTGGGGCAATGCAGATCTCAAAGCCCAGGACGAAGCACTTGAGAGCTGGAGATAAAGCATTCTCAGTCGAAGGGATCTGACTATGACACAGAGTCCCAAAGGAAATCAAACAAATCCAGAAAGTCTGACCCTCTGTAGGAAACGCCACCAAACCTTCCCCTTTGAAAAGGCCTCTTCACCGTACGACAGACACTCATAGCACTGACACTGCCTTCCACCTCCAAACCCCAACACAGACCCACCCTAAAATCCAAAACCTGACCGCCTCCTCTACCCCAAAACCCCAACTCTGACCCTCCTAGAAACCTAAACCCCGGCACTGACCCACTCTTCTACCCAATAAAATACTACCACCTAAAAACCCTACCCTGGAACAAATTGACCCAAAACCCCAAAAGTCAATCGATAAAATTTTGAAAAACAAAATCCGTTTCCCAAAGTTTTTTACCCTGAAAAAAGCAAGAAGTGCTAGAGACTCCATGAAGTCAACCGGGGACTTTGCTAGTGCTATTGATTTTATGTGGAAGGTGCTCGGATACCAGTGATGTCTGGCAGTATTGATACCCATAGATAGATAGCTGGATTAGAACAGCAATTAGGTCAAGGCCAGATGTGAGATCAGGGCTGGCTGTAGGCTAGCTGGAGTTAGAGGTGAAAGCTCAGATTTTTAAAGGTTGCAACATCTACCTGATTTAGGAGCCTGAATTTCATTTTCTAATGGAATTTAGGCATTTAGAAGCCAAAATTCCCTTGACAGCCGATGGAATTTTGGTTCCTAAGTGCCTAAATAACTTTTGAAAATGATATTTAGGGTGCACAGCAACACCTAAATAACTTTACAAAACTGGGCCACAATCCTGGCCCCAAGGAAGTTAAGGGGAGTTTTGATTTCACCCTAGGGGTTTGGCATGTCTTAATCATGGACCTCTAACAACTCATAGATCAGTTCACTCAGTGGGTGAATTTCACAATCATAGAATCGTAGGACTGGAAAGGACCTCAAGAGATCATCTAGTCCAGTCCCCTGCACTCATGGCTATGACTATGCATCACTTAAGTCCCACTTCAGTCGGGGCATATGTGGGACCTTGCGCTGGTCCTCTACCCAGGGGCGAGTTTTCCAAGGTGCCTATGCTCCACATCTTTGTGCAGGTGCATCCCTGCAAGCTTCCCTTGCTGAAGGTCTCACTCCATTCAGAGCTTCCTTTCTTCACCCCCTCCCAGCTCCTGAGGTGTCCATGCTCCCACCTAACCTACAGCAGGAAACTGCAGCCCTGGTAGCACAAGGATGCAGCAGTGTTAGCCCCAGAAAGTTTCTATCTCTCCTGAAGTTGCTGCCTTGAAGAGATTGGGCAAGATGGTGGTGCAAACATTTGTTGGAAACGATGGAGTTTTGCACACGGCCCTTCCTCAAAGGCCCCTGGCTGACCACAATCCGATAAGGGCCTGGACACTCACGACTAGTGCTCTTGTGAAAGGCTTTTGATTTTCGGCTTTTGCTTTGAACATCTGAAGCACCATTAGGTGCCAGAGGGGCTAAGAGACTCGGGGCACTGAGCCAAGCCTGGCAGTGGCCATATCGACGGGCCGGATACTCCAGCCTGAAGGGCAGCACTAGCCCTGTGGAGCTGGATGACTTTGGCCTCAGAACCCCAGATGGTGCAGCTCTTGGGCGCTAAGAGGTTTATGTGCCCAGAGACAAGTGTCCTTGGAGACTCTCGACTGACACAGGCCTAGGAGCTTATTAGAAACCCGGCTCTGAAGGGCTCCAGGGAAACAGGTTCACAAACAAAAAAGAAGTGAATTAGACACTTGATTTGTGGCCAGAAGGAGCTGGGGAACTCCAGCATCCCTTCCCCCCTCACCTTCTCTTACCGCAGGTCCCCTATTTAAGTCTCTCTCTGCCCTATGCACTGAGGGGACATCCAAGTGGCACAGGAGAAGCAGCAAGATGGAAATCAGCATCAAGGAGGCTCTGATTGGGGACCCACTGGTAAGCCTCAGCCTCACCCCCTCCTCCCCAGGCTGGGTTTTAGCAAAGGACAAAGGTTACCACATCCCCCGTAGCTCATACATTGCGGCTCAAATAGTTTCTAGTGCCCAGCTATGGTTATGGGTCAGTGGCGGATTCTGTCCCTCCCAGCTTGCAGAGTATGGGTCGGCGTGTGAACCTGTGTGTCTGTGTGACTCTGTCTCTGTATGTGTGTGCGCATGTCTCCAGGTGTGTCTCTGTACTTGTCCCTGTCCATAATGATGTACAAGACATTTCACCTGCTTCCTTGGTTCCCCCAATGCCTGTTGAGCTGCCGTGCTCAGCTGGGTGCAGATCTGGCTGAGTCACCGACTGCCCATTTCTGAAATGTACCCGCTCTAGCAGCTGTCAAGGGTGCATGAGAACTATCAAATGGTGAACCCCAGAGAGGAGGGGGTATGACCCTGCTGAGTCAACCAGTGCTTCTCCCCAGAAAGCAGGGGCAATTGCCTGAGGCTGCATGGGGGCTATTAGCGAGGCATCTTGCCGACAGAGTCAGCCACGGTGCTGGGATCTAGCTTGCTACTTTAAAAAGCACTTGGAGACACTCTGAATATGGAAGATACTACTTAAAACCATGGCCTGTCCCAGGCCCAAATCCTGTGCCTGAGCTTCATTTCTCTCTGCCTCTCTCTCCCCCAGTCCTGCCTCCTTCCCTGGCTCTCATCTTCACACCCCTTTCCACTCCACCTCCTCCTGCTCCCTTTTGCTTTGCATTTCAATCCCCCCTGCAGTGACCCCTCTCTCTGTGTTTGCTTGTGTCCCCAGCACGACAATGCTCTGGATTCAGAGATGGACGTCTGCCCCAGCTGCCCCGACTGCTGCCCCAGCTGCACTGACTGCTGCCCAGGCTGCCCCAGCTGCACCAACTGCTGCCCAGGCTGCCCCAGCTGCACCAACTGCTGCCCAGGCTGCCCCAGCTGCAAGTCCTGCTGCAGCTGCTGCTGCAGCGCCTGGAAAAGTTTCCTGTGCTGCCTCCCTAAGCTACTCTGCCGTCTGCCCAAGTGCCCCGGCTGCCCCCTGCACATCAAGAGAATCCTAATCATCGTGGTGGTCATTGTGCTGATAGTTGTGGTCGTCCTGGGAGCCCTGCTGCTGGGACTGCACGTGACCCAGGAACACACCGAGACTGTAAGTAAGGGGGAGAAGGAGCAGGTGAGGCTGTGCACAGGTGCAAAGGGAGGTGTTAAAATCATGCCCAAATGCAGCAGTTTATAGATGAACAGGGGATAGCGGCAGCTAGGAACAGATGCAACGGGGATCCATGTAGCTGATGGTAGTTGCAGCCTTGTGTAGGTGCAAAAGGGACTTGTGCAAAGGGTATGGCCCTGCATAGGTGCCCAGGGGACTGCTGCAGCCCTGCAGAAGAGACTGCTGTCACCGCACGCAAGTCTAGCAATAGGCAGAGGAAGCGGGGACAGATGCACAGAGTTGCAGAACAAAACTGGGGCAGTCATGCACCGGTGCAGAGAGAGCAGATGGGGTCCTCTTGGGTGCAGAGGGGACTCATGCAGTCATTCATTGGAGGAAACAGGATTGGCACAGAGGGGACAGATTGCAACCGTGAATGAGCAAAGTCAAGGACCAAGCCAGAGGAAGATGTTGCAGTCGCATTTAATTCCCAGAGGGCTGATTGAAATCCTGGCCCACTGGGGACAGATCCTGTCTACCTTGCCTCACAATATGTGTGGACAGCAGGGAAGAGACAGGGAGGCCTTGGTCTGTCGGGTTAGCAGGAGAACATTTAGGAGAAACAAAATCAATCTTGAAAGTGTCTTCCTAATAAACTTACCCTTCCCATTCTGCAAGAGACCCTGGGGCCCTGGCTAGCCTTGAGGGAGGGAACAGGATTGATTATTAGAAGCAACAGAGAAATGAAGAGCAGCTGCAAAATGTCCCTGAGCCCTTTGAAATGGCTGAGCTTCAAATGGGTTAGAATGGAATAATGTTGCTCTTCTCGATGCAGGGGACCCACAGCAGAGATGATAGAGATCCCATCCCTTCCATTTCCCTATCCTCCCCACCGCCCTGCTCTCTCTGCTGCTCATTCTTTAGGCTCTATGATCTCCTCCTAGGTTTTGCAAATGACCATTGAGGGGCTGGAGGGGGAAGAGTCTGGACTGCGGCTCTCCATGGACTGGGAAGAAGAGGTGGTGACTTTCCTCATTGATGCTGGAACCCATGACCCGGGCACAGTCGTGTATGACTACAGTAATGTAAGCAGGGAGTGCTTGCTTGGCAGGGGGCGTGCTTCAGAACGGACCCTTGCCATCAGGCCGGGACTGCATTGGATCCTCCTGTCCAGGGAGTGAGGCTGTTTTTAACCCATGCATGGCCGTGGCCTCTGAGCACAAACGTGGCGATGCTGCATTAGAACTGAAGGCACTCTGAGAGACTGTTAGGCTCTGCTGGGTGCCAGCCCCTGCAGGCAAAATCAGAAGGGGTTCCAGCCTCAGTTGGGCTGCATCATGCCCCTGAATGGAGCAGGGAAGTCAGTCCCTGGGAGGGAAGTCCTTGGGTTGCTCAACAGACAGCACTTTGGACAAGGAAGGTGCAGCACCTGTTGGCACATGGGAATCCTGTCTTGGTCTCCTCTTCCTCTGTCATGATGCAGGTTTGGCGGGTAGGGGAGGAACTGGGTGCTGCCAGAGATGCGGAAAACCCAGCTCCACAAGAGGAACATGAACAGAGAGGAAGAGCCAAGTGAGAGAGGGAGTGAATGGGGCTAGAGTTGGGGCTATGAGGGGAGAAGGATGGTGTGTTGCCTTCAGTGGCCAGCGTGGGATGGAAGGTGGTGGGGAAGGGTGCAGGGGAGACAAGCAAAATAAGATGGTGGGTTTGGGTTTGCAAAGCCTCAATTTTCATCTTGTTAAACCAATCCCCAAGGAGGTTTGAACCCAGCTCCTATCTACCCAACCCCCACACATTGGACAGGGCTTGGAGTGATGGCACCGACCCTGGCCCATCTCGAGCAGATGGCTTTAAGTCTCAAAAGGAAAGGCCCATGAAGGGTCTAGGAGGCTCCTGGGCTCAGCGTCATGAGGGGGATGGAGAGGGGTGACATTGCGGAAGCAGAAGTGGCTGTGCAGTAGGAGAGGGTGAATCAGCTCCGGTGAGTACCGGGGAGCTGCAGTGATGGGAAACCAGGGCTAATAAAGCACCGTGTGCTCTGTCTGCAAACAGCTGCTGATCAGCTACAAATCCTGGCAAGGCCGAGCCTGCTACATCACCAAGATGGACAAGGAGAACATTCAGGGCCTGGATACCATTGCAAAGGCATTCCACCAGCATCTCCAGGTGAGCTGTCAGGAATGCACACTCAGTGTGAACCATGCTGGATATAGAGGTAGGTATAGGAATGCATGAGGGAAACGGCGCTCATGCAATGCTGAGTCTGAGGCCAACAGAGAATATATGTGTGTGTGTGTGTGTGTGTGTGTGTAAGATAATACATGGATAACAGAGATAAGAGACTATTTAGACTTCAAAGATCAAACCTCCAAAGGATGGTGCATCAGGGACACCTGGAGTTATGCACATGCATCAGCTGGACCAGTAAAAACAGCTACACATGCAAAATGGGCTAGTGTATGTCTAGTTGCTGGTGTGTGTGTGTGTGTCTGTGTGATTCTACAGTAGCCTCTGGAGTTGAATTGTTCCTCTCTTTGGATCGTTTACATTCACCAGCTGCTATGAGAATGATTTGCTCTCATAAAGCGCGTGATATATGAGGGCATGGAAATACTTTGCTAACACTGACTGGCTCTCAGAGCCCTAAGGGAGGTTGATGGCAAAGAGAAATACTGATGAGTTAAGTGCCTCAGGGCAGACAGTGAGTTAGTGGCAGAGTCAAAAATAGAACCCAGGAGTTCTGATTCCCAGTCCATTAGACCATACAGCCTCCAAGAAGTGGGAGCAGAATCCACAAGTCCTGAATCTTTCATCATCTGCTATAATCACTAGCCTCCACAGACTCCCATATTTATATTCAAATAATTCCACATCCTATTAAAACAGGCTGGCCTGTATATCTCCAGCCGGGGCAGCATTGCTAGAAATTTTTATTGCTTCAGAAGCAGTGTCCATATGGGAAGCCCTCCAGATGTGGAATCCATCCTCACAGGTGGAGTGAAGGTGTTGGAAATATAGTGGGCACTAGGAGAAAACGTAGTGTGCGTATCGTATTGCCATTAAGGATTTAAGATCTAGGGGGATGTCAATAGCCTGTGTCTATTCCTGTTGCAAACAAGGATGCAGGGTGTTTTGTGTGTGTGTTTAATTTTTATTATTTCCTGCCGTAGCTCAAGTCGCTCATCCTGACCCCCAAGCAGGGTGAGGAGGAGGAGCAGAAAGGGTTTCCTGTGACCCTGGCTGATCGCTCCATCCTGGGCACTACAGTTAACATCCTCTGCAGCAACGTTCCCATCTACTGGGCTTAGCAAGGGCTCAGGAAGGTGAGTAGCAATGTGGATGGGTGTCAGAATGGGAGCCGATTGTGCTCAATGGCTGAACAATCACAGTTACCTGCACTGACCACCCACTCCCAACACACATGCGCACACACACACACACATTACAGTAGAAGCATGTGTGACAAGCATGTTGGGAATGGGTCTTGGGGAGCAGGCACCCGGGGACATGGCCTATGTGCAGACACAGGAGTGAGTTCTTCACTGCCAAGCTGACAGGGTGGATAAAAATCAATGATTTTTTTAAAAAAAATCAAAAAAATTGGATTTTTTAAATTTATATTGGATTTTTTTGATAAAATGCATTTTGAGGAAAAACCCTATCTAAAGATAGTTTTAATTAAGATACATTATAGCTCAAAGATATCTCATCATGGAATAGGGATTATACATTCTAATTCTATAGTATGAGACAATATATTCACGTAATGTTTAAGAAAAGTTTTGTAAATGAGTTCCAATAATTCATGGATTAGGGGCCCAATCTTATGGGGATCCAGTGGCTTCTGTATAGATTATTTAGGTTAATCTTTCTATCTACCCAGTGGGACTCATTGTTCAGTCTAGAAGATACCATCAGAGATGCTTAGTTTTGCAGTTCTCAAACTGTGGATTTGTGTCTCCAGAGATAACATGCTTGTTAACAGCAAAAATGTGTTAAATAAATAAATAATATAGAGAGGTGAGAAATAACAGACCTCAACCCTATTGTCCCTCTGCAAATTTGTGTACACAGAGTCAATCCCTTACCTCTCTCTAAAAGTGCAAAGTTTCAAAAAGTTCAATGAATAGAAGATTGTTGGGGGCGGAATCGATCTGGACAAGGAGAAGAAGTCTGAAGATAAATATGAGAAGGGAGAGACACGCAGTAGAAACAAGAGTGAACCTGTTTGAGCAGCATATTCCAGAAGTCTTGAGGTCTTTGTGAGTGTAGCCTTCATTGATTTGAGATCTACCATACCATTCTCTCACTAGAAGGGAAAACCTATAATGGCAGCAGGCCGTAAAAGAGACCCAGTTTGGGAATAAGAACCATTCAAGAATATGTTTGCTGATGATGTTTTAAAGAAAGTCACACCAGTGAATAGGTGGAAGTCACTTAAGCACTTGGGTTCAGAGACTGTTGAAGTGATAATCTCACTTTTAACAGCAGTAGCTTCTTCTGCTAGTGCAGAAAGAATATTTTCTTCCTCTGGACTAATTCATTCCAAATTGAAAAATTGTTTGGGACCTGAAAAAGCAGGAAAGCTTGTTTTTCTTTTCCAGATTATGAACAAACAGGAAAATGAAGGTGAAGACGACTGAGTTAGCTGCAGAAGCTAATATTTTAAGTTTCTCGTGTTGACCTGGCTGACTTAGTCGATTTAATTTTTGTTTTTGTTTTTTTAAATATTTCACTTAACTATTTTAGTTAAAAACAATTTTAGCAAAAACAAACCTGATTTTAAAAAACTTGAATGTTTAACTAAATTCAAAAATTCTTATGCTTGTTTTGTTAAAATATTATATGCTGTTGAAGAAAAAATCCAGAATATGTAACGTTGTTGTTTTAGTTAAATAAAACAATTTAAATGTCTGTCTGGTGATGTTCTCCTCCTAATAAAGCATGGCAAGAAAATTCTCCAAATATTAATGATTAACCTGTTGAATTGGAGATAGTTCACCTCCCAATGACTTCATAAATATCTGCTTCAATTACCTTTGGTAAACAAAATAACCAAACAATCAATCATTTTCTGATAGAGCTGTAAAACTAATCTGAAAAGTTTTCAAAATAAATCACTTAAAAATGTATCGTGTGTACCTTCGAAAAATGAAACCTACATCTATCTCTGAGTTGTGAAGAATATGTATTAAGGTTATAACAACCAGCAAGAATGCACTTTTATGTAGAAATCCATGATTAAAT
Source organism: Natator depressus (assembly GCF_965152275.1). NCBI lineage: Eukaryota > Metazoa > Chordata > Testudines > Cheloniidae > Natator > Natator depressus. The sequence continues at coordinate 5,558,772 of NC_134259.1, forward strand.
CGAGTCTTCCTGACTAGTGATTTAAATAGTGATTTAAATAAATTTGATTTAAATCAAATCCACCCTGCAGGCTGAGCTGAGGCCCTGCAGGAACAGCTGGCAAATGTTACAGCCTTCAGAGGAAACTATCCATTAGGCTGGAACAGTCCTCCCATAGGCCAACTGAGAGAGTCAGCAGGCAGCTTGCAGGGTTGTACGCCTGCTGCAAAGGGAGTGGATGCTTCACGTTCACCTTGAGATAAGGAGATACAAATCCTCAGCAGCCACACTGGGTGTTAGTGACCTCTTGGAGTCGGAGATGCTAGCAGGCCCTTTAGCACAGAGCGGAAGTGACTGACAGAGAGTCCACACTCTGCTGCTCTGGTAGAAGTTATTGTCTGTGTATGAGAATAAGGGGACATTGGCAAAGGCAGCCAGGCCCAATAGCTGCCCAACTCTCCCATTAAACCAATGGACACCTAACTCCCCTTTGTGCCTCTGGAAATCTCTCCCTAAAAGCAGAAATGAGGGAGGTAATGCTAGGGGGCCATCTGTGGCTAAGCAACACTTACAGATCATGATGTTCACAGGGATCATTTTTCACCCCCCATGTGTTTGCTTTGCGGGATCCATCAAGGACGGCGCATCTCCTGCCTGCCATTGCTTCCGAGGGGGTCCCGGCAGAATGGGAACACCACGTCCTCAGCCAGACCCCCAGTTGTGGCTTTGCTGACTCTGTACCTGTGGGTGATTATGGTGCACCTGGCTCTGTGCAGAACTCTTTCGCTGGCCCCAATTCAGGAAAGCATGACGCACCTGCTTAAGTTCCCCTACCTTCAAAGGGACTCAAGTGGGTGCTTAGATGCTTTCCTGAATAGGGCAGTTTTCCAGAATCATGGGAACCCAGTTGGAAGAGCTGTGCCAATGGGAAGAGGAGTCAGAGGGACTCTGCTATAAATAAATGTACATGGGCTGATCTGTTTGCATTGGATGCAGCGGGCATTTGCAAGGGACACTATAGAATGAGAGGATTGCTTGCCATTCTTTTAAGAGAATAAAATCTACAGTCCCTCACCAACCCCTCTTATTTCTCCTTCTGGGTAATGAGGTACTGTGTCTTCACTTTACATGACCTCATAGCCTGGTGGGCTAGCACAATGTGGCCAGAGTAATGACAGCAGGCACAACTCATGAGACTAAGGGCTTGTCTACATAGAGTGTTAGTCCAGAATAGCTATTCCTGATTAACTCCAGCTGTGGATGCTCTTATTCCAGCATAAAAGTGCCTGAGTCCAAATTAGCTTAATCCGCTTTATGTGCCTTTGGGCAATTACAATGCACCTGGCTCTATATAGGAGTCACTTTGTGAACTAAATTAATTTGGACTTTTAAAAAAACTATTGTGTCATGTTGCTCTCCTCTGCTAATCAGTGGAGTTTGTTAGCAAAAAACAATTGTCAGAATTTGCTATTTTGTTGAAATTGGAACATTCTACAGGACTGTGTCAATTCTGACAAAATCCCAACAGAAACCAAGCATGTTTCCAATGGAACTTTGCCTGCCAGACAGGATTCTATGAAAAACCTGCCTGGCTCCTTGGCAGACCATCTGGCAGGATGCAGTGAACCCAGGCTCCCAGCTCCTCAGCTGCCTGCCTGGTGGGCTGATGGGAAGCCAGGAGCCTGGAAGTTGCGAGAGCTCCAGCTCCCAGGCTTGTGACTCCTCGCCAGGCAGGACTGTTAGGGTTTCTGGATCCACCACCACCCACCAGGTTGTACTACTGTGGAGCTAGGGCTTCAAAGGCTCCCAGGTTCCCCAGCTCTGGGGCAGCCCACCAGGCTGCGTTAGAGCTCGGTGGAGATCAGTAATTCACAGAGAATTTCAAAAATGTTGGTTATCATTCCGAACCAGAATGAAATCTGAAATAGCAAAATCCTCTGCAAAATAGAATTATCGTTCCCCAACCAGCTCTCTATTAGCTGTCATGTTTCACCCTAGAGGTAAATGTACAGGAACTGCTAACAAAAATACTAATTAATGCCAAATTCAATGATGGCTTCTGTGATCTGGACACCTGTCCATGAAGAACTGGACTAGGACCTTCTAATTCATTTCACAAAGGTCACCTGTCATTTTGATCTTTTAGCATTCAAGGGAGAAAAGCAAAATGCATTTAAGCCTGGTTGCAATACAATTGTAAATGGCTATTATTTACTTTGGACCAAAAAACATCCTTGAAGAAGCTTTAACATGGCTTAGATTGTGCAACATGCAGTATGCACTGTGATAAGTGTCTTTATTTCCTTCTCCTTGTCAGGCTGTTACCTTGATCAACATACCCAGGAAAAGTGCATAAGTAAATCAGGGCTGTGGAAGTGATCCCTTGGGTTAGGTTGGAAGGGAACAGAAGAGAATTCAGAGGATTGCCATTTGGACAGAATAAGAAATCAGGTCCTTCTAATATCATGCAATTTTAATAGTGAAGGCTAGCATAATAAGTCATTCCATAAATCCATTATTAACTACCAGCAGGACAAATAAATTACACTATCAGCCCATTATCTATAGTTCAAACTGAATGCTGCTTGGTAATACAATGGCAGAGTAGGTGACCTAAACATGACAGGCATTCTGAGATAAGTTGAAGGAATTCAAAGCAGCACCTGTGGCTATGTACTCAGCTGCTGTTTTCTAACCCTATTTTCCATTTGAATGTGATATTTTTAAAACAAATCTACATATGTCCTCTGTAAACATTTATTCTCTGCTATCTATTGGGATTATTATGATATTTTGTGTTCTCATTAAAGATGCACCCCCGCCACCCCCCACCATTTACTCTATTTCTTAAGGGGGAATAAAGAACAGAATTTCCATTTAACTCAAGTATGGTTTAAAATTAAAGATATTGGATTATGACATTTTGTCTCTTGTAGATAATTGTAAAACTGAAAGCTCTTTATTTTTGAATGCTACAAAACACATCCATATAATTAAATCAAGGTTGAAAGTCTTTTGCCTAGAAGATTCATTTAAGCCTCTATGGATAAAAAGAATAACCTTGAGAACACACTATACTGATGTGTTGATAGCACCTCAGCACATTTTAGTGAGCAGGTAATTCCCTTTCTGATGCCTGTGCAGGGAATATCTATTTACACTAGAAACTTTTGCTGTATCTTTTGGCCATACAGGCCCAGATCCTCAAAGGTGTTTAGCCATTACGGGAGTGAGGGGCCTAAAAGCCTTGGAGGATCTGGGCCGCTGTCTCTTGGCTTCTCTTTCCCGACAGTGGAGTCCGGCTGTGCAAATGGGAAATTGCTGCCTAAGGCTGGGAGAGGCCCAACTGCTCCCTGGGCTGGTGATGGGCTCTGCCAAAGTGCCTGTGGTGGCACCGTGGTCCTGGGGATGAGGGAAGCCAGGGTGGGCTTGGTGCAAGAGCCTGGGCAGCAGGGATGGGGCCAGGCTTGGCGCTGTGGGGAAGCAGGTGCAGGCAGGCTCTGTGAGCTGCTGAGGGACAGCAGGGGATGGTTTGGTCCCCTCTCCCCATAGGAAGAGGCCAGGGTGGGCGCAGTGGGAAATGGCCTGAGAGGTGAGCTCTGTCCCTTGCACCTCCGGGACCAGCTCTGCTCAGCACTGACCCCGCTGCCACCACGGCACCAGGCACCAAAACAGCCCCGGGCACAAGGGCTGGATGGAGCCCACAGGGGGCCACCCGGGGGCAGGGCTCAGGCCGGGTGGGAATGGGTTCAAGAGGGAGGGCGTTAAGTGTGAGGGAGCCCGAGTCAGCTCGAGCCTGGGCCGGGGCTTAGAGTGAGAGGACGGCAGGCGCCGACTGTGAGGCGACACTGAGAGAGAACCACTGAAGCGGCACGAGCCGGGGCGGGGCGCAGGGGCCGAGGGCCACGTTTCCAGGCGGGGCCTGGTCTTCGAAGCGCTGACGCTGCTCCAGGCCCTCAGGGAAGGGGGAGTGCAACGGGGAGAAGTGGAAGAGGGAGGCTGCCCCAGCACTCGGAGCCGGCAGTAGAACCGTGCAGGAGCCCCCTGCCCCGGAGCAGCAGGAAGGTTGGTGCCAGATGGCACAAGTGCTGCAGGCTGGGCAGGGGGGCTCGGACCAGGCTCCCACATGGGGGCAGAGCTACGGGGCTGCGGCAGGAAGGGGTGGAAACACCACAAGGAGGGGGGTGGGAAGCAGCGAGCGGTGCTGCCTGAGAAAGAGGAGCAGGTAGCCGGGCTGTGAGGTGGCAGGAGGGGCAAAGGCGAGTCTGGAGCGAGAGGGCAGGAAGCAGCCGGGCTCCGGTGGGAAGCTCTGAGGTGGCGGGAGCCGGAGCCTGGGTTGGGCGGTAAAGAGGGACGAGGGGCAGGCACTGAGGCAGGAGGCGCTGAGGTTGCTGCAGAGCGGGAAGGGGCAACGCTGAGGGGGTGGGAGGAGGCTGGGGGCAAACCCAGAGAGGGGGTACGGGCGGAGGGAAGGGCTGGGCTTGAGGGGGGAAGCGCTGAGGTCACTCGAGGGGGCGGGGGAGTGTCTGAGGGGGCACCAGAGGGCAGGGCTCCAGCCAGGCACGGAGGTGTCAGGGCATGAGTCTGGTTCACGTTCAGGCGGGAAATGTCGACGTCACTGGAGGGGGAGAGGAAGGTGATTCGAGGCAGCAGGCTGGGCAAAGACCTGAGGTGGCACGAGTTGGAGGATGGGGCTCAAGCTGAGGAGGGAAAGATCTGAGGTGACACAAGAGGAGAGGATCAGAGCCAGGGTGGGAAAGGCTGAGGTGATGGTGGAGGAGGGCTCAGAGCCAGGGCGGGAAAGGCTGAGGTGAGGCTGGAGGAGGGCTCAGGGTCTGGGCGGGAAAGGCTGAGGTGGGGCTGGAGGAGGGCTCAGAGCCAGGGCAGGAAAGGCTGAGGTGATGCTGGAGGAGGGCTCAGGGTCTGGGAGGGAAAGGCTGAGGTGAGGCTGGAGGAGGCGCTCAGGGTCTGGGCAGGAAAGGCTGAGGTGAGGCTGGAGGAGGCCTCAGGGTCTGGGCGGGAAAGGCTGAGGTGATGCTGGAGGAGGGGCTCAGGGTCTGGGCGGGAAAGGCTGAGGTGATGCTGGAGGAGGGCTCAGGGTCTGGGAGGGAAAGGCTGAGGTGATGCTGGAGGAGGGCTCAGAGCCAGGGCAGGAAAGGCTGAGGTGATGCTGGAGGAGGGCTCAGGGTCTGGGAGGGAAAGGCTGAGGTGATGCTGGAGGAGGGGCTCAGGGTCTGGGAGGGAAAGGCTGAGGTGACGCTGGAGGAGGGCTCAGGGTCTGGGCGGGAAAGGCTGAGGTGAGGCTGGAGGAGGGCTCAGGGTCTGGGAGGGAAAGGCTGAGGTGAGGCTGGAGGAGGGGCTCAGGGTCTGGGCGGGAAAGGCTGAGGTGGGGCTGGAGGAGGGCTCAGAGCCTGGGCGGGAAAGGCTGAGGTGAGGATGGAGGAGGGGCTCAGGGTCTGGGAGGGAAAGGCTGAGGTGATGCTGGAGGAGGGGCTCAGGGTCTGGGCAGGAAAGGCTGAGGTGAGGCTGGAGGAGGGGCTCAGGATCTGGGCGGGAAAGGCTGAGGTGATGCTGGAGGAGGGCTCAGAGCCTGGGCGGGAAAGGCTGAGGTAACACTGGAGGAGGGCTCAGAGCCAGGGTGGGGAAGGCTGAGGTGATGCTGGAGGAGGGCTCAGAGCCTGGGCGGGAAAGGCTGAGGTGAGGCTGGAGGAGGGCTCAGGATCTGGGCGGGAAAGGCTGAGGTGATGCTGGAGGAGGGCTCAGAGCCTGGGCGGGAAAGGCTGAGGTGATGCTGGAGGAGGGCTCAGGGTCTGGGCGGGGAAGGCTGAGGAGATGCCGGAGGAGGGCTCAGGGTCTGGGCGGGGAAGGCTGAAGTGAGGCTAGAGGAGGGCTAAGAGCCTGGGCGGGAAAGGCTGAGGTAACACTGGAGGAGGGCTCAGAGCCAGGGCGGGGAAGGCTGAGGTGATGCTGGAGGAGGGCTCAGAGCCTGGGCGGAAAAGGCTGAGGTGAGGCTGGAGGAGGGGCTCAGGGTCTGGGTGGGGGACGCTGAGGTGATGCTGGAGGAGGGGCTCAGAGCCAGGGCAGGAAAGGCTGAGGTGATGCTGGAGGAGGGGCTCAGGGTCTGGGCGGGAAAGGCTGAGGTGATGCTGGAGGAGGGGCTCAGAGCCAGGGCGGGAAAGGCTGGGGTGATGCTGGAGGAGGGGCTCAGAGCCAGGGCGGGGAAGGCTGAGGAGATGCCGGAGGAGGGCTCAGGGTCTGGGCGGGGAAGGCTGAAGTGAGACTAGAGGAGGGCTAAGAGCCTGGGCGGGAAAGGCTGAGGTAAGGCTGGAGGAGGGGCTCTGGGTCTGGGTGGGGGACGCTGAGGTGATGCTGGAGGAGGGGCTCAGAGCCAGGGCGGGAAAGGCTGAGGTGATGCTGGAGGAGGGGCTCAGGGTTCGGGCGGGAAAGGCTGAGGTGATGCTGGAGGAGGGGCTCAGAGCCAGGGCGGGAAAGGCTGAGGTGATGCTGGAGGAGGGGCTCAGGGTCTGGGCGGGAAAGGCTGAGGTGATGCTGGAGGAGGGCTCAGGGTCTGGGTGGGAAAGGCTGAGGTGATGCTGGAGGACGGGCTCAGGGTCTGGGCGGGGAAGGCTGAGGTGAGGCTTGAGGAGGGCTCAGAGCCTGGGCGGGAAAGGCTGAGGTGAGGCTGGAGGAGGGCTCAGAGCCTGGGCGGGAAAGGCTGAGGTGAGGCTGGAGGAGGGCTCAGGGTCTGGGCGGGGAAGGCTGAGGTGATGCCCGAGGAGGGCTCAGGGTCTGGGCGGGGAAGGCTGAGGTAACACTGGAGGAGGGCTCAGAGCCAGGGCGGGAAAGCTGAGGTGAGGCTGGAGGAGGGCTCAGGGTCTGGGCGGGAAAGGCTGAGGTGAGGCTGGAGGAGGGGCTCAGGGTCTGGGCGGGAAAGGCTGAGGTGAGCCTGGAGGAGGGCTCAGAGCCTGGGCGGGAAAGGCTGAGGTGATGCTGGAGGAGGGCTCAGGGCCAGGGTGGGAAAGGCTGAGGTGATGCCGGAGGAGGGCTCAGGGTCTGGGCGGGAAAGGCTGAGGTGAGGCTGGAGGAGGGCTCAGGGTCTGGGAGGGAAAGGCTGAGGTGATGCTGGAGGAGGGCTCAGAGCCTGGGCGGGAAAGGCTGAGGTAAGGCTGGAGGAGGGCTCAGAGCCTGGGCGGAAAAGGCTGAGGTGAGGCTGGAGGAGGGGCTCAGGGTCTGGGTGGGGAAGGCTGAGGAGATGCCGGAGGAGGGCTCAGGGTCTGGGCGGGGAAGGCTGAAGTGAGGCTAGAGGAGGGCTAAGAGCCTGGGCGGGAAAGGCTGAGGTAACACTGGAGGAGGGCTCAGAGCCAGGGCGGGGAAGGCTGAGGTGATGCTGGAGGAGGGCTCAGAGCCTGGGCGGAAAAGGCTGAGGTGAGGCTGGAGGAGGGGCTCAGGGTCTGGGTGGGGGACGCTGAGGTGATGCTGGAGGAGGGGCTCAGAGCCAGGGCAGGAAAGGCTGAGGTGATGCTGGAGGAGGGGCTCAGGGTCTGGGCGGGAAAGGCTGAGGTGATGCTGGAGGAGGGGCTCAGAGCCAGGGCGGGAAAGGCTGGGGTGATGCTGGAGGAGGGGCTCAGAGCCAGGGCGGGGAAGGCTGAGGTGAGGCTGGAGGAGGGGCTCAGAGCCAGGGCGGGGAAGGCTGAGGAGATGCCGGAGGAGGGCTCAGGGTCTGGGCGGGGAAGGCTGAAGTGAGACTAGAGGAGGGCTAAGAGCCTGGGCGGGAAAGGCTGAGGTAAGGCTGGAGGAGGGGCTCTGGGTCTGGGTGGGGGACGCTGAGGTGATGCTGGAGGAGGGGCTCAGAGCCAGGGCGGGAAAGGCTGAGGTGATGCTGGAGGAGGGGCTCAGGGTTCGGGCGGGAAAGGCTGAGGTGATGCTGGAGGAGGGGCTCAGAGCCAGGGCGGGAAAGGCTGAGGTGATGCTGGAGGAGGGGCTCAGGGTCTGGGCGGGAAAGGCTGAGGTGATGCTGGAGGAGGGCTCAGGGTCTGGGTGGGAAAGGCTGAGGTGATGCTGGAGGACGGGCTCAGGGTCTGGGCGGGGAAGGCTGAGGTGAGGCTTGAGGAGGGCTCAGAGCCTGGGCGGGAAAGGCTGAGGTGAGGCTGGAGGAGGGCTCAGAGCCTGGGCGGGAAAGGCTGAGGTGAGGCTGGAGGAGGGCTCAGGGTCTGGGCGGGGAAGGCTGAGGTGATGCCCGAGGAGGGCTCAGGGTCTGGGTGGGGAAGGCTGAGGTGATGCCGGAGGAAGGGCTCAGAGCCTGGGCGGGGAAGGCTGAGGTAACACTGGAGGAGGGCTCAGAGCCAGGGCGGGAAAGCTGAGGTGAGGCTGGAGGAGGGCTCAGGGTCTGGGCGGGAAAGGCTGAGGTGATGCTGGAGGAGGGCTCAGGGTCTGGGCGGGAAAGGCTGAGGTGAGGCTGGAGGAGGGGCTCAGGGTCTGGGCGGGAAAGGCTGAGGTGAGCCTGGAGGAGGGCTCAGAGCCTGGGCGGGAAAGGCTGAGGTGATGCTGGAGGAGGGCTCAGGGCCAGGGTGGGAAAGGCTGAGGTGATGCCGGAGGAGGGCTCAGGGTCTGGGCGGGAAAGGCTGAGGTGAGGCTGGAGGAGGGCTCAGGGTCTGGGAGGGAAAGGCTGAGGTGATGCTGGAGGAGGGCTCAGAGCCTGGGCGGGAAAGGCTGAGGTAAGGCTGGAGGAGGGCTCAGAGCCTGGGCGGAAAAGGCTGAGGTGAGGCTGGAGGAGGGGCTCAGGGTCTGGGTGGGGAAGGCTGAGGTGATGCCGGAGGAAGGGCTCAGAGCCTGGGCGGGGAAGGCTGAGGTAACACTGGAGGAGGGCTCAGAGCCAGGGCGGGAAAGCTGAGGTGAGGCTGGAGGAGGGCTCAGGGTCTGGGCGGGAAAGGCTGAGGTGAGGCTGGAGGAGGGGCTCAGGGTCTGGGCGGGAAAGGCTGAGGTGAGCCTGGAGGAGGGCTCAGAGCCTGGGCGGGAAAGGCTGAGGTGATGCTGGAGGAGGGCTCAGGGCCAGGGTGGGAAAGGCTGAGGTGATGCCGGAGGAGGGCTCAGGGTCTGGGCGGGAAAGGCTGAGGTGACTCCAGAGGGGGGCTCAGGGCCAGGGCGGGAAAGGCTGAGGTAACACTGGAGGAGGGCTCAGAGCCAGGGCGAGAAAGGCTGAGGTGAGGCTGGAGGAGGACTCAGAGCCAGGGTGGGAAAGGCTGAGGTGATGCTGGAGGAGGGGCGTCTAAACACTGTGGAAATGTTCATGTTTTTGTATACCTTCCCTGCAGTGAAGAGAATCTGATCTGATGTTAGGAAACATAAAATGTGTTGGTTCCAATGAGATTCTTTGGATAATTAAATAAACACTGCCTTGTTTAATTAACGGTGCAATAAAAGGTTTTCCAGAGAAATAGTAATAAAATGCACAACTGAATTTTGTTGGGAGAACTTGCGGCTTGTTCTAATGTCTGTCTTCTACTATACCTGTCTATTCCAGAACTTCCAAACACAGGAAGAACAAAGCATCTGAGCAGTGTCCAGAAAAGAGGAGGAAGGAAAACAAGTAACTGAAGATGGAGAAGAAGCAAAGGAACTCTGGGCACAGTAACCTCCCCATAATCAGGCCTCAGGTCATGTAATTACACTGTACGGGGATCTCGATCTTTTAATACCTTGAGCAGCGTGACCGCCCTGTAAGCAGGGTCCAGGCCTGTGCTGTTTTGTCCTTTTGACATTATGCTCCGTTAGCTGGCTAGTGAGAGTGACTGCCCTGTAATCAGGGTGCAAGTCACCTCCCCCTCGCTTTCGAGGGACATTGAGCTCTTTGGTAACTTGAGCAATGTGACCGCCCTGTAACTAGGGTCCGGCTCTCTGCCCACTTGCTCATGTGGCATTACGCCTTGTTGTAGCCCTGTAGTCGGGATGACAACCCTGTAATCAGGGTGCAAGTCATATTCCTGTTGCTTCTGGGAGATACTGAGCTCTTTGGAACCCTGAGCAGGGTGACTCACCTCCCTGTAATTCGGAGTCAGGTCTCTGCCATCTTGCTGTTTTGCCATCATGCCCTGCTGAGAGTCGACTCACTGTGACCACCTGTAATTCAGGTGCGTGTCACAAGTTTCTGTAGTATGGGATATACTGAGCCCTTTGATACCTTGTGGGGCGTGACCGCCCTGTAATTCGGGGTCAGGTCTCTGCCTTTTTGCTCCCTGGCTTTATGCATGTTTATCTTTCTAATCAGAGTGACCACCCTGTAATTAGGGTGCAGGTTGAATCCCTCTCATTTATCAGGGATTAGGGTTATTTTAGGGCCCTTAGGAGCATGACCGCCCTGTAATCAGGGTTCAGGTCTCAAGTTGTCTTCTGTGATTATGCTCTTTAATTCAGCTAGTCAGAGTGACCACCTTGTAATCAGGGTGAGAGTCTCATTTCTCTCGCTTATGGGAGCTACTGATGTCTTTGTTACTTGAGTCGGGTGACCTCCCTGTAACCAGGGTTCAGGTCTCTGTCCTTTGCTCATCTGGGATTGTGTCTTGCTCTCAGCCCGATCAGTTTGACTGCCCTGTAATTAGGGTGCAGGTCATGTGCCTCTTATTTACGGAGGACTAGTTTCCCCTTAGTGCTTTGGGCTGAGTGACCACCCTGTAAGTAGGGTTCAGGTCTCCTCCTTTTCTCTTTCTTGTGATGTATTTTCCATTAATCGGCTAGCCCGAGGGACCGCCCTGTAAGAAGGGTTCAGGTCCTTTCCCCTTTGGCTTCTTTGGGTTGTTGGGCTAGTCACTTGGACCCCACCCTGTAATCAGGGTGCAGGTCTTGTCCCTTTTCCCTTTGTTTTTCTGAGGGGAGGAAGATTGGTTGAGTTTAACACTGTGGGTCGAATGACCTGTTTGATGAGCTCTCTTTCTGTTCTGAGAAGTCCCCCTTTGTTTTGTACGGATGTGTTTGTGAGAGCACGTGATAGAAGTGGGTGTGCAAGCTTTTTAATTTTTAGTTATTTATTTTAATTTTTTTAAGTTAAATCGCTGCAGCGCTTTTTCTTTACTCTTCTCAGAATTGGAAAAAGAGCTCAAAGTATATTAATGTATTTATCCTCCTTCTCCCCACAAAAGGGAAGAGTAAGGGCTCAGATATCATCTTTTACTGCCTTGTACAGAGTGACCTCCCTGTAAACAGGGATCTGGTCTCTCCACTTCTGCTCTGTTAGGTTGAGCTCCTTCAGCCGATCGGTTTGAGTCCTGACACTGTAATTAGGGGAGATTTCGTGTCTCTCCGGCTTCTGGGGTATATTGAGTTCTTTGGTAACATGAGCAATGCGACCCCCCTGTAACTAGGGTCCAGGTCTTTGCCCACTTGCTCGTTTGGCATTATGCCGTGCTGTGGCCCACTAGTCAGCGTGACAACCCTGTAATTAGGGTGCATGTCACAAGTATCTATGGAATGGGACATATTGAGCGCTTTGGTACTTTGAGTAGTTTGACCTTCCTGTAAATCAGGTTATGGTCTCTGCTATTTGGCTAATCCCAGTAACCACCCTGTAATCAGGGTACAGGTTGCATTTGTCTTTTGAAAGTTGGTGGATTAGAACCATGGGCAGCTTGACCTCTCTGTAATTAGGGTTTGGTCTCGAGGCCCTTTGGGTCTCTTGGCATTGTGCTGTCTTCGCAGCCTGAGGCGAGTGACCACCCTGTAATCAGGGAATCTGGTCTTGGCCCTCTGGTCTCTTGGTACAAGGCCACGTAAGCCAGCTGTTCTGAATGAGCACCCTGTAAACAGGGTACAGGTCTCATCAGACGCTATTTGTGGTGCCCCCATGAAACTGTGTGCAGAGTCCTGGCCCTTCACACTGCGCTTCCAACTTGCCTGGAATTCTGCAGCCAAGTCTCCTGCTTTCTTCCCTGCTTACTGTGCTCCTGGAGATCCGACATCCTGCTCCTGTTGCAGGTAAGCTCTGAGAGGGGGAGTCCTGTGGCAGTTTTGGACCAAGTCAATCCAGGCAGTATACCTTGTGACAATGATTTTGGGATACTTGTCAATTAATTCCATACTTCCCTTAATCCTCCAATTCCTCTTGATTTTGCGTGGAGACCGCCTGGTGTAATAGCTGTCAAGAGGAAACTTGGAGACTGTTGCTCTTCAGTGAGATGGGTTTGGTACTTTTGTAACCCAGTGGGGCTGAAGAGGAGGGGAACGTCCTTGTGGAAGTGTCTGAGGATCGCATCTTGGAGCTGAATATCCAGGCTCTCTGCAGACCTGGAAAACCACACTGGATCAATAGTTTACACTCAGTTTGCATTTGGGACGTGGAGTTATCTTAAGGGCGTCTGATTTACATACTCCTGTATGCTCTCTCTCTCTGTTTCAGGCAGCTCCAAGCACAAATGGACAAGAAGGAAGTGTCAGGAATGTCAAGCAAAGAGGAGGAAAGAGGACAAGTCACTGAAGATGGAGAAGAAGGAAAAGGACTCTGGGCACAGTAACCTCCCTGAAATCAGACCTCAGGTCATGTAGTGACACTCTACGGGGATCTCAAGCCTTTTAATCCCTTGAGCAACGTGACCGCCCTGTAAGCAGGGTCCAGGTCTGTGCAGTTTTGTCCTTTTGACATTATGCTCCACTAGCTGGCTAGTGAGAGTGACTGCCCTGTAATCAGGGTGCAAGTCACCTCCCCCTCGCTTTCAAGGGACATTGAGCTCTTTGGTAACTTGACCAATGTGACCGCCCTGTAACTAGGGTCCAGGTCTTTGCCTACTTGCTTCTTTGGCTTTATGCCTTGTTGTAGCCCTGTAGTCAGGATGACAACCCTGTAATCAGGGTGCAAGTCATATTCCTTTTGCTTCTGGGGGATACTGAGCTCTTTGGAACCCTGAGCAGGGTGACTCACCTCCCTGTAATTTGGAGTCAGGTCTCTGCCATCTTGCTGTTTTGCCATCATGCCCTGCTGAGAGTCTACTCACTGTGACCACCTGTAATTCAGGTGCGTGTCACAAATTTCTGTAGTATGGGAAATACTGAGCCCTTTGATACCTTGTGGGGTGTGACCGCCCTGTAATTCGGGGTTGGGTCTCTGCCCTTTTGCTCCCAGGCTTTATGCACGTTTATCTTGCTAATCAGCTTGACCACCCTGTAATGAGGGTGCAGGTCGAATCCCTCTCGTTCTTCAGGGATTAGGATAATTTTAGGGCCCTTAGGAGTGTGACCGCCCTGTAATCAGGGTTCAGATCTCAAGTTGTCTTCGTGATTATGCTCCTTAAATCAGCTAGTCAGAGTGACCACTTTGTAATCAGGGTGAGAGTCACGTTTCCCTCGCTTATGGGAATTACTGATGTCTTTGTTACTTGAGCCGTGTGACCTCCCTGTAACCAGGGTTCAGGTCTCTCTCCTTTGCTCATCTGGGATTGTGTCTTGCTCTCAGCCCGATCAGTTTGACTGCCCTGTAATTAGGGTGCAGGTCATATGCCTCTTATTTACGGAGGACTAGGTTCCCCTTAGTGTTTTGGGCTGAGTGACCACCCTGTAAGTAGGGTTCAGGTCTCCTCCTTTTCTCTTTCTTGTGACGTATTTTCCATTAATCGGCTAGCCCGAAGGACTGCCCTGTAAGAAGGGTTCAGGTCCTTTCCCCTTTGGCTCCTTTGGATTGTTGGGCTGGTCAATTGGACCCCACCCTGTAATCAGGGTGCAGGTCTTGTCCCTTTTCCCTTTGTTTTTCTGAGGGGAGGAAGATTGGTTGAGTTTAACACTGTGGGTCGAATGACCTGTTGTGATGAGCTCTCTTTCTGTTCTGGGAAGTCCCCCTTTGTTTTGTACGGATGTGTTTGTGAGAGCACGTGATAGAAGTGGGTGTGCAAGCTTTTTAATTTTTAGTTATTTATTTTAATTTTTTTAAGTTAAATCGCTGCAGCGCTTTTTCTTTACTCTTCTCAGAATTGGAAAAAGAGCTCAAAGTATATTAATGTATTTATCCTCCGCCTCCCCACAAAAGGGAAGAGTAAGGGCTCAGATGTCATCTTTTACTGCCTTGTGCAGAGTGACCTCCCTGTAAACAGGGATCTGGTCTCTCCACTTCTGCTCTGTTTAGGCTGAGCTCCTTTTAGTGGGCTGATGGCAATGACTGGCCTTTAAGGAGCACTATTTAGGTCACATGTCTGTGACTCACAGGTAGTGCCGTATCCCTTAGTACTTGGGCAGCATAACCACCCTGTATCCAGGGTTCAGGTTTCTTCCCTTTATTCTTTTGCCACCAGGCTACTTCAGCTGGTAGGTTTGAGTCATGACACTGTAATTAGGGGAGAGTTCGTGTCTCTCTGGCTTCTGGGGTATATTGAGTTCTTTAGTAACTTGAGCAATGTGACCGCCCTGTAACTAGGGTCCAGGTCTGTGCTGTTTTGTCCTTTTGACATTGTGCTCCACTCGCTGGCCAGTGAGAGTGACTACCCTGTAATCAGGGTGCAAGTCACCTCCTCCTTGCTTTCGAAGGACATTGAGCTCTTTGGTAACTTGAGCAATGTGACCCCCCTATAACTAGGGTCCAGGTCTTTGCCCACTTGCTCGTTTGGCATTATGCCGTGCTGTGGCCCACTAGTCAGCGTGACAACCCTGTAATTAGGGTGCATGTCACAAGGATCTATGGAATGCGACATATTGAGAGCTTTGGTACTTTGAGGAGTTTGACCTTCCTGTAAATCAGGTTACGGTCTCTGCTATTTGGCTAATCCCAGTGACCACCCTGTAATCAGGGTACAGGTTGCATCTGTCTTTTGAAAGCTGGTGGATTAGAACCATGGGCAGCTTGACCTCCCTGTAATTAGGGTTTGGTCTCGAGGCCCTTTGGGTCTCTTGGCATTGTGCTGTCTTCACAGCCTGAGGCGAGTGACCGCCTTGTAATCAGGGAATCTGGTCTTGGCCCTCTGGTCTCTTGGTACTAGGCCAAGTAAGCCAGCTGTTCTGAATGAGCACCCTGTAAACAGGGTACAGGTCTCATCAGACACTATTTGTGGTGCCCCCATGAAACTGTGTCCAGAGTCCTGGCCCTTCACACTGCGCTTCCAACTTGCCTGGAATTCTGCAGCCAAGCCTCCTGCTTTCTTCCCTGCTTACTGTGCTCCTGGAGACCCGACATCCTGCTCCTCTTGCAGGTAAGCTCTAAAAGGGAGGGTCCTGTGGCAGTTTTGGACCAAGTCAATCCAGGCAGTATACCTTGTGACGCTGATTTTGGAATACTTGTCAATTAATTCCATACTGCCCTTAATCCTCCAATTCCTCTTGATTATGTGTGGAGACAGCCTAGTGTAGTAGTTGTCAAGGGGAAACTTGGAGACTGTTGCTCTTCAGTCAGATGGGTTTGGTACTTTTGTCACCCAGTGGGGCTGAAGAAGAGGGGAAAGTCCTTATGGAAGTGTCTGAGGACCGCATCTTGGGGCTGAATATCCAGGCTCTCTGGAGACCTGGAAAACCACACTGGATCAGTAGTTTACACTCAGTTTGCATTTGGGACATGGAGTTGTCGTAAGGGCGTCTGATTTACACACTCTTGTATGCTCTCTCTCTGTTTCAGGCGGCTCCAAGCACAAATGGACAAGAAGGAAGTGTCAGGAATGTCAAGCAAAGAGAAGGAAAGAGGACAAGTCACTGAAGATGGAGAAGAAGGAAAGGGACTCTGGGCACAGTAACCTCCCTGTAATCAGACCTCAGGTCATGTAGTGACACTCTACGGGGATCTCAGGCCTTTTAATCCCTTGAGCAGTGTGACCACCCTGTAAGCAGGGTCCAGGTCTGTGCTGTTTTGTCCTTTTGACATTATGTTCCGTTAGCTGGCTAGTGAGAGTGACTGCCCTGTAATCAGGGTGCAAGTCATACCCCCCTCGCTTTCGAGGGACATTGAGCTCTTTGGTAACTTGAGCAATATGACCACCCTGTAACTAGGGTCCAGGTCTTTGCCCGCTTGCTCGTTTGGCATTATGCCATGCTCTGGCCCACTAGTCAGCATGACAACCCTGTAATTAGGGTGCATGTCACAAGTATCTATGGAATGGGACAAATTGAGTGCTTTGGTACTTTGAGGAGTTTGACCTTCCTGTAAATCAGGTTATGGTCTCTGCTATTTGGCTAATCCCAGTGACCACCCTGTAATCAGGGTACAGGTTGCATCTGTCTTTTGAAAGCTGGTGGATTAGAAGCATGGGCAGCTTGACCTCCCTGTAATTAGGGTTTGGTCTCAAGGCCCTTTGGGTCTCTTGGCATTGTGCTGTCTTCACAGCCTGAGGCAAGTGACCGCCCTGTAATCAGGGAATCTGGTCTTGGCCCTCTGGTCTCTTGGTACAAGGCCTCGTAAGCCAGCTGTTCTGAATGAGCACCCTGTAAACAGGGTACAGGTCTCATCAGACACTATTTGTGGTGCCCCCATGAAGCTGTGTGCAGAGTCCTGGCCCTTCACACTGCGCTTCCAACTTGCCTGGAATTCTGCAGCCAAGTCTCCTGCTTTCTTCCCTGCTTACTGTGCTCCTGGAGACCCGACATCCTGCTCCTGTTGCAGGTAAGCTCTGAAAGGGGGAGTCCTGTGGCAGTGTTGGACCAAGTTAATCCAGGCAGTATACCTTGTGATGTTGATATTGGAATACTTGTCAATTAATTCCATACTGCCCTTAATCCTCCAATTCCTCTTGATTTTGTATGGAGACCGCCTGGTGTAATAGTTGTCAAGGGGAAACTTGGAGACTGTTGCTCTTCAGTCAGATGGGTTTGGTACTTTTGTCACCCAGTAGGGCTGAAGCGGAGGGGAAAGTCCTTGTGGAAGTGTCTGAGGACCGCATCTTGGAGCTGAATATCCAGGCTGTCTGCAGACCTGGAAAACCACACTGGATCAGTAGTTTACACACAGTTTGCATTTGGGATGTGGAGTTGTCATAAGGTCGTCTGATTTACACACTCCTGTACGCTCTCTCTCTCTGTTTCAGGCAGCTCCAAGCACAAATGGACAAGAAGAAAGTGTCAGGAATGTCAAGCAAAGAGAAGGAAAGAGGACAAGTCACTGAAGATGGAGAAGAAGGAAAGGGACTCTGGGCACAGTAACCTCCCTGTAATCAGACCTCAGGTCATGTAGTGACACTCTACGGGGATCTCGAGCCTTTTAATCCCTTGAGCAGCGTGACCGCCCTGTAAGCAGGGTCCAGGTCTGTGCTGTTTTGTCCTTTTGACATTATGCTCCGTTAGCTGACTAGTGAGAGTGACTGCCCTGTAATCAGGGTGTAAGTCACACCCCCTCGCTCTCGAGGGACATTGAGCTCTTTGGTAACTTGACCAATGTGACCGCCCTGTAACTAGGGTCCAGATCTTTGCCTACTTGCTTCTTTGGCTTTATGCCTTGTTGTAGCCCTGTAGTCAGGATGACAACCCTGTAATCAGGGTGCAAGTCATATTCCTTTTGCTTCTGGGGGATACTGAGCTCTTTGGAACCCTGAGCAGGGTGACTCACCTCCCTGTAATTTGGAGTCAGGTCTCTGCCATCTTGCTGTTTTGCCATCATGCCCTGCTGAGAGTCTACTCACTGTGACCACCTGTAATTCAGGTGCGTGTCACAAGTTTCTGTAGTATGGGAAATACTGAGCCCTTTGATACCTTGTGGGGTGTGACCGCCCTGTAATTCGGGGTTGGGTCTCTGCCCTTTTGCTCCCAGGCTTTATGCACGTTTATCTTGCTAATCAGCTTGACCACCCTGTAATGAGGGTGCAGGTCGAATCCCTCTCGTTCTTCAGGGATTAGGATAATTTTAGGGCCCTTAGGAGCGTGACCGCCCTGTAATCAGGGTTCAGATCTCAAGTTGTCTTCGTGATTATGCTCCTTAAATCAGCTAGTCAGAGTGACCACTTTGTAATCAGGGTGAGAGTCACGTTTCCCTCGCTTATGGGAATTACTGATGTCTTTGTTACTTGAGCCGTGTGACCTCCCTGTAACCAGGGTTCAGGTCTCTCTCCTTTGCTCATCTGGGATTGTGTCTTGCTCTCAGCCCGATCAGTTTGACTGCCCTGTAATTAGGGTGCAGGTCATATGCCTCTTATTTACGGAGGACTAGGTTCCCCTTAGTGTTTTGGGCTGAGTGACCACCCTGTAAGTAGGGTTCAGGTCTCCTCCTTTTCTCTTTCTTGTGACGTATTTTCCATTAATCGGCTAGCCCGAAGGACTGCCCTGTAAGAAGGGTTCAGGTCCTTTCCCCTTTGGCTCCTTTGGATTGTTGGGCTGGTCAATTGGACCCCACCCTGTAATCAGGGTGCAGGTCTTGTCCCTTTTCCCTTTGTTTTTCTGAGGGGAGGAAGATTGGTTGAGTTTAACACTGTGGGTCGAATGACCTGTTGTGATGAGCTCTCTTTCTGTTCTGGGAAGTCCCCCTTTGTTTTGTACGGATGTGTTTGTGAGAGCACGTGATAGAAGTGGGTGTGCAAGCTTTTTAATTTTTAGTTATTTATTTTAATTTTTTTAAGTTAAATCGCTGCAGCGCTTTTTCTTTACTCTTCTCAGAATTGGAAAAAGAGCTCAAAGTATATTAATGTATTTATCCTCCGCCTCCCCACAAAAGGGAAGAGTAAGGGCTCAGATGTCATCTTTTACTGCCTTGTGCAGAGTGACCTCCCTGTAAACAGGGATCTGGTCTCTCCACTTCTGCTCTGTTTAGGCTGAGCTCCTTTTAGTGGGCTGATGGCAATGACTGGCCTTTAAGGAGCACTATTTAGGTCACATGTCTGTGACTCACAGGTAGTGCCGTATCCCTTAGTACTTGGGCAGCATAACCACCCTGTATCCAGGGTTCAGGTTTCTTCCCTTTATTCTTTTGCCACCAGGCTACTTCAGCTGGTAGGTTTGAGTCATGACACTGTAATTAGGGGAGAGTTCGTGTCTCTCTGGCTTCTGGGGTATATTGAGTTCTTTAGTAACTTGAGCAATGTGACCGCCCTGTAACTAGGGTCCAGGTCTGTGCTGTTTTGTCCTTTTGACATTGTGCTCCACTCGCTGGCTAGTGAGAGTGACTGCCCTGTAATCAGGGTGCAAGTCACACCCCCCTCGCTTTCGAGGGACATTGAGCTCTTTGGTAACTTGAGCAATATGACCACCCTGTAACTAGGGTCCAGGTCTTTGCCCGCTTGCTCGTTTGGCATTATGCCATGCTCTGGCCCACTAGTCAGCATGACAACCCTGTAATTAGGGTGCATGTCACAAGTATCTATGGAATGGGACAAATTGAGTGCTTTGGTACTTTGAGGAGTTTGACCTTCCTGTAAATCAGGTTATGGTCTCTGCTATTTGGCTAATCCCAGTGACCACCCTGTAATCAGGGTACAGGTTGCATCTGTCTTTTGAAAGCTGGTGGATTAGAAGCATGGGCAGCTTGACCTCCCTGTAATTAGGGTTTGGTCTCAAGGCCCTTTGGGTCTCTTGGCATTGTGCTGTCTTCACAGCCTGAGGCAAGTGACCGCCCTGTAATCAGGGAATCTGGTCTTGGCCCTCTGGTCTCTTGGTACAAGGCCTCGTAAGCCAGCTGTTCTGAATGAGCACCCTGTAAACAGGGTACAGGTCTCATCAGACACTATTTGTGGTGCCCCCGTGAAGCTGTGTGCAGAGTCCTGGCCCTTCACACTGCGCTTCCAACTTGCCTGGAATTCTGCAGCCAAGTCTCCTGCTTTCTTCCCTGCTTACTGTGCTCCTGGAGACCCGACATCCTGCTCCTGTTGCCGGTAAGCTCTGAAAGGGGGAGTCCTGTGGCAGTGTTGGACCAAGTTAATCCAGGCAGTATACCTTGTGATGTTGATATTGGAATACTTGTCAATTAATTCCATACTGCCCTTAATCCTCCAATTCCTCTTGATTTTGTTTGGAGACTGCCTGGTGTAATAGTTGTCTAGGAGAAACTTGGAGACTGTTGCTCTTCAGTCAGATGGGTTTGGTACTTTTGTCACCCAGTGGGGCTGAAGAGGAGGGGAAAGTCCTTATGGAAGTGTCTGAGGACCGCATCTTGGGGCTGAATATCCAGGCTGTCTGCAGACCTGGAAAACCACACTGGATCAGTAGTTTACACACAGTTTGCATTTGGGATGTGGAGTTGTCATAAGGTCGTCTGATTTACACACTCCTGTACGCTCTCTCTCTCTGTTTCAGGCAGCTCCAAGCACAAATGGACAAAAAGGAAGTGTCAGGAATGTCAAGCAAAGAGAAGGAAAGAGGACAAGTCACTGAAGATGGAGAAGAAGGAAAGGGACTCTGGGCACAGTAACCTCCCTGTAATCAGACCTCAGGTCATGTAGTGACACTCTACGGGGATCTCGAGCTTTTTAATCCCTTGAGCAGCGTGACCGCCCTGTAAGCAGGGTCCAGGTCTGTGCTGTTTTGTCCTTTTGACATTATGCTCCATTAGCTGACTAGTGAGAGTGACTGCCCTGTAATCAGGGTGCAAGTCACCTCCCCCTCGCTTTCGAGGGACATTGAGCTCTTTGGTAACTTGACCAATGTGACCGCCCTGTAACTAGGGTCTGGGTCTTTGCCCACTTGCTCATTTGGCATTACGCCTTGTTGTAGCCCTGTAGTCGGGATGACAACCCTGTAATCAGGGTGCAAGTCATATTCCTTTTGCTTCTGGGGGATACTGAGCTCTTTGGAACCCTGAGCAGGGTGACTCACCTCCCTGCAATTTGGAGTCAGGTCTCTGCCATCTTGCTGTTTTGCCATCATG
The DNA here is from genome assembly GCF_965152275.1 of Natator depressus. Classification (NCBI taxonomy): domain Eukaryota; kingdom Metazoa; phylum Chordata; order Testudines; family Cheloniidae; genus Natator; species Natator depressus. Next base: position 5,579,485 of record NC_134259.1, read on the forward strand.
CCCTGCTGAGAGTCTACTCACTGTGACCACCTGTAATTCAGGTGCGTGTCACAAGCTTCTGTAGTATGGGAAATACTGAGCCCTTTGATACCTTGTGGGGTGTGACCGCCCTGTAATTCGGGGTTGGGTCTCTGCCCTTTTGCTCCCAGGCTTTATGCACGTTTATCTTGCTAATCGGAAAGACCACACCGTAATTAGGGTGCAGGTCGAAATCCTCTCATTTATCGGGGATTAGGGTTATTTTAGGGCCCTTAGGAGCGTGACCGCTCCGTAATCAGGGTTCAGGTCTCAAGTTGTCTTCTGTGATTATGCTCTTTAATTCAGCTAGTCGGAGTGACCACCTTGTAATCAGGGTGAGAGTCTCATTTCTCTCGCTTATGGGAGCTACTGATGTCTTTGTTACTTGAGTCGGGTGACCTCCCTGTAACCAGGGTTCAGGTCTCTCTCCTTTGCTCATCTGGGATTGTGTCTTGCTCTCAGCCCGATCAGTTTGACTGCCCTGTAATTAGGGTGCAGGTCATGTGCCTCTTATTTACGGAGGACTAGTTTCCCCTTAGTGCTTTGGGCTGAGTGACCACCCTGTAAGTAGGGTTCAGGTCTCCTCCTTGTCTCTTTCTCGTAACGTATTTTCCATTAATCGGCTAGCCCGAGGGACCGCCCTGTAAGAAGGGTTCAGGTCCTTTCCCCTTTGGCTTCTTTGGGTTGTTGGGCTAGTCACTTGGACCCCACCCTGTAATCAGGGTGCAGGTCTTGTCCCTTTTCCCTTTGTTTTTTGAGGGGAGGAAGATTGGTTGAGTTTAACACTGTGGGTCGAATGACCTGTTTGATGAGCTCTCTTTCTGTTCTGAGAAGTCCCCCTTTGTTTTGTACGGATGTGTTTGTGAGAGCACGTGATAGAAGTGGGTGTGCAAGCTTTTTAATTTTTAGTTATTTATTTTAATTTTTTTAAGTTAAATCGCTGCAGCGCTTTTTCTTTACTCTTCTCAGAATTGGAAAAAGAGCTCAAAGTATATTAATGTATTTATCCTCCTTCTCCCCACAAAAGGGAAGAGTAAGGGCTCAGATATCATCTTTTACTGCCTTGTACAGAGTGACCTCCCTGTAAACAGGGATCTGGTCTCTCCACTTCTGCTCTGTTAGGTTGAGCTCCTTTTAGTGGGCCGATGGCAATGACTGGCCTTTAAGGAGCGCAATTTAGGTCACATGTCTGTGACTCACAGGTAGTGCCGTATCCCTTAGTTCTTGGGCAGCATAACCACCCTGTATCCGGGGTTCAGGTTTCTTCCCTTTATTCTTTTGCCATCATGCTACTTCAGCTGGTAGGTTTGAGTCCTGACACTGTAATTAGGGGAGAGTTCGTGTCTCTCTGGCTTCTGGGGGATATTGAGTTCTGTGGAACCCTGAGCAGTGTGACCCCCCTGTAACTAGGGTCCAGGTCTTTGCCCACTTGCTCGTTTGGCATTATGCCATGCTCTGGCCCACTAGTCAGCGTGATAACCCTGTAATTAGGGTGCATGTCACAAGTATCTATAGAATGGGACATATTGAGCCTTTTGATACTTTGAGGAGTTTGACCTTCCTGTAAATCAGGTTATGGTCTCTGCTCTTTGGCTAATCCCAGTGACCACCCTGTAATCAGGGTACAGGTTGCATCTCTTTTTTGAATTCTGGTGGATTAGAACCATGGGCAGCTTGACCTCCCTGTAACAAGAGTTTGGTCTCCGAGGCCCTTTGGGTCTCTTGGCATTGTGCTGTCTTCACAGCCTGAGGCGAATGACCGCCCTGTAATCAGGGAATTGGGTCTGGGCTCTCTAGTCTCTTGTCACTAGGCCAAGTGAGCCAGTTGGTCTGAATGAGCACCCTGTAAACAGGGTACAGGTTTCATCAGTCTCTATTTGTGGTTCCCCCATGAAACTGTGTCCAGAGTCCTGGCCCTTCACAGTGTGCTTCCAACTTGCCTGGAATTCCGCATCCAAGTTTTTGGCTTTTTGCCCTGCTTACTGTGCTCTTGGCCACCCGTCATCCTGCTGCTGTTACTGGTAAGCTGTGAAAGAGAGGCTTCTGTGGAACTTTTGTAATAAGTATTGTTTTTACAGTTTTCCTTTTCCCGTTAATTTTGGTATCAATGTTTGTTAATTCTATGCTGCTTTCAATTATCTGGTTCCTGCTGATTTGTATGAAGCGTTTTGAACTGCTTGGTGTAGTCGTTGTCAACAAGTAATTTGGAGAGTTTGGCTTTGAGATAGATTTATTTCGTAACATTCATCTTCCTTTTTGCTTTCTCTGTATTGTGCTAATTTAGGGAGTCAGCTAGATTTACTTTTCTTAAAATACATTGTTAGTCACTTTTAGTTATTCCCCTTTTACATTTGAGGCACTGTTCTCCGCAAATATACATTTTCATTTCATTTCATTTGTACATCTGTTCACTTTATTAGTGCATTCCAGAATTTGAAATGAATATCAGTAATTTGAAAATCAATCTTTTATTTCAATAACTAAATCAGTACTTTATCCTTTTGTCTACTTCTTTTTGAATTTTATTTTGTACTGTCTTTAAACATTTAACATATTTCTGTTATTTTTATCTAGAATTTCAAATGGCATTGCAAGTCTGTTATAACTGTCTTGCATATTCTTTACATCCTCTTAAGAGAATGGGACAAAACAGAAGCACCCAACCTAAAAACAAGAAAAGAGATGCTAACCACCTGTGAAGAAGAAGAAAGGAAACAAATTCTGAGAGCAAAGTATAGTTGTGTGATCTATTTCAAAGGTAAATCATACTATAAATTCACATAATGAATATAAATTCATCTAATGTAGTTCATTAATAGATTTCCTTAAGCAATTTTAAATATTTATTGTGTAACGTAATTAACATGGCTTTAAAATAATATTTTTGTTTGCTCTTCAGGTTTATACCATGTCCAGCACCATAGTATATAAATGCATTGGAAGGATAAATTGAACAACGTGACTAGTATCTGTCACCTTTCAAATGCTGATTAACATTAATAGGCAGTATAGAACGAATCCTGAAGCTCAGTTACTTGTGGCACCACAACACTGAAAAGTGGAGAACAGTTCCCTTCTGCAACCTTTCAATTCAGTAACTACCTGTGCCACATGAGAACTGATATGTCATCTTATTTTATAAAGATGTATGTCTTCTCAAACTGTCTTTTCTAATGAGTCCATAAAGCATGCATCATACTTTCATATTCTGGTAGAAAAGCAGGATGTATCTTTTTCATTTAATTCATGAAACTTAATCTTTACCAGGCTTTCATGGGTCATTTTCATGTCATTGCTTGATGATTTGGGCTTCTGTTTAGCAAGCAGTCAGACTTACTTTCATAAAGTCTCTGTTGGCTACAGTGGAAAAGTTATTTGACAATGACAGAAGAAAACTGAGATGTTGGGTGTGGGTGAAAAGAAAAGGAGGACTTGTGGCACCTTAGAGACTAACCAATTTATTTGAGCATGAGCTTTCGTGAGCTACAGCTCACTGTTGGCCACCCTGAAGAGTGTTGGAAGACCTTTTCCAGGAGGCACACTATTAATATTTCTCCCAGCTCATAAGAAAGCCTATTTTTGATACCAAAATAGTACCATAGCTATGATGCCATTTGGAATTTAAGTTTCTACCTATCACCAATTAGAAATTGTCAGTAGAACTGGTTATTTGCATGTAAATGTTGATTTCATGTACCTATGTAACCAAGTATTTAAAATGTGTTTTACCAGATGACTACCTGATTTTATGTAAAATAGTTGTACACATCTTAGCAGATGTGTTCCTTTGACTTAAGTGTGTGACTTTTATATAGTTGGGAGACTAATGCTATGTGTACTTATTGTTTTTACTAAAAGGTTTGTCACTAGTGTAGCCAGACAGCCAGCCCCCCCCCCTCAGACCAGCATTGCTGGAAACACACGGGAGCCAAAACACCAGGGCACTCCAGCACAGCCTTTGAAGCTGAGAGAAGCACAGGTGTGCTGCGACAATGTGCCTCTGGGAACGTATACAACAATTGGGCTCACAGCAGGCAGAGGCGCTGTGACAGACATGGCTCTTAGCCCCTACTAAAACAGCATGATGCACACACACCAACATCCTAGGTGGGAAAATATTTACCCTGATAAAAGAAGTGTCCAGTAGTCGAAACTTATTGTTTCTCCCTTGCAAGTGTGAACTACTCTTGCGAGAGCTGGCGTCACCCCGACAGACCAGCCCCAATTTAGCATAGAAAGGAGAAAGAGAATAAAGGAGTACAGAGGTATAAGTAGGGGACCTACAGCACCATGATTTTTGAGTGCTTTTCACTATCTATCTGCTGGTCAGATAAGTGACAGCCTCCCAAGGCTTCTGCAGCTAAGAGGGTCCCTAAGCCTTGTCCCTTATTCGTCTTTCCGCGGAATTGAGTGACCGATCCTGGCTTGGCACCGCTGGAATCGAGAGATGCAAGGAGGGTAAGAAGCACCCACACCTGATCTCCTATCTTTAGTGTACACATATTTTGAAATAGAGCTCTATACTTTGTTTTCTTTCTTTGGGATTGTAGCTTCAGTTTTGTAACTTGTTTGTGTGTGTAACATCTCTACATTTAAATAAGTAGGCACTAGCAATTTTGTAACCACATGATTAGAATCTAGTTTAATAAATTTTGGTAACCATTTGTGCATAAGCCTGACTTGTTTCTCTGGTTTACTGTGAAGCAGCCAACACAATTAAAGAACCTCAGCCGTTTTGGCTATAAAGCCTGGCCATTAGGTGAGAGTACTAAGAGCCTAGCGTTGAGTTGTGCCGCCTCCACGGGGCAAACTCTTGGGGCACCTGTCAGTCAATCCTGACTGCCCGCTGCGAAGGAGCTCTGAGCTCTAGCAGTTAAAGTCACGGGTGTGGAGAGGCTCTTAGTGCTGCCATTGGGGCACCTGTCAGTCAGTGTTGACTGCCCGCTGCGAAGGAGCTCTGAGCTCTAGCAGTTAAAGTCACGGGTGGTTAGGACCTTGGGGCATCCGTCAGCCTAGCCCGGGCTGCCCGCCGCGAAGGGACAGTGCGTCCTAGCGGTTAAAGTCACGGATGGTATAAACGGGCATAGCTGGCACCTCACCAAACATCCCTGGCCATCGGCTAACAACTAGGCACAAAGAAATAATTGTGAATCTGTAATGCAGAGACCTTAATCACACAAGCACTATAAGATCATAGCTTACTTTTATTATTAAACATAAATCATAATTTCCTACTGGAAGTGCAAAGATGTAACTGAAGGGAAGGCATGTGTTTGTATTCTCCACTCATCCCCAATTCCCCCCCACAAAAATTCAAAAATAGTTAAGGTGGAAAGATTAACATTTACTCCAGGTAACACCTACCTTAATATTTTAAAGCTCTGTATCTCTCACACATTGGTAAAAACAAGCAAACAAAATTAAATGTTCTGGAAACTGGCAATTACTCCCCCAACTTCACAACTTTCAAACACCTACTCTACTTCAACGGTCACACCAACCAAACTGTACCACACATTCAATTTTAACTTTGCACCTATTGTGTCAGAACAGTTAGAGTATTTTTTGGTAGTTGTGTATATTGATGTACGTGGTAATAGTGGTGTTTTAATGGGTTTTTATGCTTACTGAATTAAGAGGCTGTTCGAGGATGATGATGTGGATGTTTTATGTAGGTATTTTTCTGTTAAGTTAGTATTTGTGTAGAGGTGCAGTATTTTGTGGTGATGACTGTTTTTTAGGTATTGGTTTAGTGTGAATTGTTGAAAAATTTAGATGATTTTTGCATATGTACATTATTAGATGTACTTAGAGGGCAAAGTTGAGGTTGCCTGTTTGGTGCAATTTTATTGGTGTGAAAGTTAATTTAGAGTATGTGTTTGAAAGCCCTGAGGTTTGAATTTTAAGCTCAACAGGGATCCAGGACCCACCTTGGTTCTTACTGTCATTCCTAATTCCAAAATCTGTGATGAAGATGATGCGGCAGAATAAAGATATCTCCAGAGACTTTCAAGAGTTTAGCATTTCTGCAGCTTTACGGGATTCCTTAAACCTTATTGAGCTTTTTAAAGTGTAATAATTGCGGAAACTTCTACTTCTGACAGTTAAGTGTTGAACAATGACCTGTATTAAGAGATTTATACTGGTAGTTAATTCTGTTCTGTACTGAGATGATTTTGCTAATATCACCACTTTATGATGTGTGCAATGAACTAACTAGGTTTGATTATACCTACTTGATAAAAATTTGAATACTTCATGTTAAATTCATAGATTTAACTTTGACTGTCATATCACCTTACTTTGCTTTCTGTAACTCTTATTTAATTTATTAATATTTATGTAATTCAATTAATAAAACGTAAACATTCAGGTATAGTCTCAGTTCTGTCTTTGGCTAAATAAAAAGGAATCTGGTAAACTTGTGAAGAATTTTGGTATCATTAATTTTAATTTAATTATCATCTTTTTACCCTTTTTTGTGTGATCATTGGAAGTAACTATCCTGTAATGTTGCAAGTTTCATTTTTCTCTTGCATCACACATTTTTTGGCAGACAGCGGCGTGACCTTGAAATGAGGATGAAGAGCTCACTGCCTCTTAGGTGCATAAAGTTGCCCTCCTTGAGCTTCTAAGGTGCACAAGAATGGGACTTTATTTGGTTCCTTCTTCACTGCCCACAAGCTTGTAGATTGCTTGAGATCCGCAGGCCCTAGAGCTCACTATATAATTGTGGCTATGATAAGATTGGCCTCAAACTGGCACAGTCCTCTGGTTTCTGCAACATTCCAGTTCAGATTTTTTTTAAAAAAAGTTGATTAATATAATATTTTTATATTTAATTCAATCTCATGTTTGTCAGAAATTAACTTTTACGGTATACTAAATATTTAATATGCTGCTACATGTGAGGAAGTGTGGTCTAGTGGTTTAGAGTACTGGTTTGGGATTTAGGAGACCTGGTTTCTATGCCTGGCTCTGCTACTGGTCCACTGGCTAGCCTTGGGCAAGTCACGTCACATCCCTGTGCCAGTTTCCCCATCTGTTTAAAAAAAAAGGGGGGGGGGGATGATTGTATTCACCTCATTTGTGAAGTGTTTTGAGAGCTGAAGAAAAGCGCTAAACATAATTTTTACTAAAATGAGACTCCATATGGGTGGGAAAGAACTAGAGATTATCTTTGGTAAGGGTGCATAAAGATATAATTCACTAAGTATAAATTATGCTAATACTGTGAAGAAAACTGTCTTGGTGAATAATGAATTGAAACAGTCTCTCACTCTTGGCATTTGTTAATTCATTTCTAGTGTACCAGATGCTTTTTGTTCCACTGAAATATGTATGGGGATGCACTTTTGATTTATTAACCTTGCCCTATGATTTATTATTCAAAAACGGGCAACTTGAAAAGCAAGTACTCAATATTAGGTGATTGTTCACCCACTGTACAAAAAGTCTAAGGCAGGGGTAGTCAATAGGTGGACCACGGCCAAATCTGGACTGCCAGCTGCTTTTGAATGTACCCTAAAATATTTTTATTTACTTATTTATTTTCTCTGGAGCCTGGACCTTGACCAAGAAACTTGGACTGTGATAAAAAACATTGACTTCCCCTGGTCCAAAGAACGGCAAAAGCTGAAGGAAGCTGTAACTACATAGGTGGGATTAAGGAAAAAAGTCTTGGTATTCCAAAAGTAATTGCTAGAAGTTGGAGATGAAACAATTAAACAAAGTCTTTGGAAAACAGGCACCCAAAATAGCTTTAAGCAGAAGAAGGGTTTCCAAACAGGGAGTCTTGCCACTGAAGTTGAATCAATTTGAATTTCACAATTTACGATGATCAAAACATCCTCCAGGGGGATCTGTTGGCCTTCACTAATGGTGGCCAGGCAGCTGCGGATGGCACAGCCTGGGTCCTTGGTACCAAAGGCTCTTGACTGGCCAAATCCGCCTGCCCTGAATTACCGGGTTATCGTCTTGTCTGGTTGGACTGGCACTGAACTGTAAAAGGGCTACATAATTGATGGAGGACTTACACTAACGCAAAGTGGCACCACAACCCTAGAGGCTCATGAATGATAGATTAAGGGATGGCATCCTTGCTAGTAGGTCATGCCTTTTGCCTATGGAGACTCCTAGCAGGCAGCAAAAAGGGGAATGGGGAGGCCTAGAGACACAGCACTAGAGCCATTCAAAATATACCTGCCCTGACCTTTGTGCTTACTGGGGACCTTCTCCCCTGTCCCTTCTGTCCCCTGCAGGCTCTGCTGCAGTCCTGCTGATTGCAGCTCTGCGGGGTTAGGAAGCTCTGCCCTGAGAACAGAGACCTCACTTCCATCGGTGGGGTAAGCAGAAAATGGAACATTTAGCTGCCGGGTGGAGGCCAAGAGATGGCACATCCCAGCTGGACCCTCCAGAATGCTCAGGGAGGGATGTGCTGGGGCTCAGGTGGGATTGGTGAAGGGACAGTGCCTAATCCTCACCACCCTTTCTAGCCATAGGAATACTCCCTCACCCCTGCAATTAACTCAGCCTTACCTGCCCCTCTGCAGTAGGGTAATATTAACACCCCCCCCCCCACATGTTACAGCTTGGGAAAACCAGGGGGAAGAGACTTTCCCAAGGTTCTTAGGACTTAGCCTCAGAATGGGGTGGTTAGGGCTGCACTGGTGGGATGCCTTTGGCACGGTAGTAGCAATATTCCTGTAGCACCCAGAGGCCCCAGCCAAAATCAGGGCCCCATGGTGCTTGGCACTGTACAGACATCCAGTGTGAGACAGTCCCTGCCACAAAGAGCTCATGCTGAATCCCAGCCAGCACCGAAGGCTAGTGCCTCACCAGCTGCACCTTGGGGGAAGAGGAAAGGTTCTGGCTACCACAAGGGGGCGCGTGCTTGTTTACAAGCTCTGGATCTGGCTCTTCTCCAGCATTTTTGCAGGCCCAGGCCTGACCCCGAAGGCTGAGACTCCATAGCAGCCAGGGGAAGAGGCAGGGGAAACAAACCTATAGGCAGTAGATCTTCCCCAAGCCCGTGAGAGCACCCCAGGGATCTAGAGCAGGCCGGCAATGCAGTTTCCTCCCTCCTGCATCTGTAGCTGTGGAGCTGGGTTGTATTTTCCCCCACACCTCCCCAGTATGTTTCTTAGGGACTTGCAATAGCACATCTCACTGATCCAGACTCCGAGTACAGCCACATGATCTATGAACTAACTTCCGTCACAGACATTTCGGTCCTCGCCCCCATTCAGATGTCAGCTGGTGACTGATGGGGCAGAAAGAAAGCCAGGTGGTGGGGATTACATGGGAGCCTGTTCTCTAATGACCCCCTGCAGAATTGGGGTGCCTGGACCCCAGCCAGGGCATGCTAATAGTACTCAGTACTTGGCAGGAGTGGGGACGGTTTCGCTCCAGAGGGGATTTTGATTTTCCACTGGAACAGACTGTTGTGCTCTCTTTCTCGCACATACATTCTCTGATTTGCTTCAAACACGGGCTGTGCTTGCATGGTCCCTGTTCATGGTACTTAGCTTCCCTGAAGGCCATTCCTGCTTCTGTGTTTTTTGGACTCCTTACTGCCTGAATGGACCAGTCAGACAGTGATGGAAGAGACATATTAGGTCCCCTCTGGTTTAACTCCTTGGGCAATGCTGGATTGTTCTCTACTGTCTAATTGCCCCAGCTCTGATTACTTTTAAAGTGATTCAAACAATAATTCTCCCACCCATTCCCTTGGGAGATTATCCCACAGCCCAGGGGTTCCTCACCAATGGGAAATGCATCCCCCTATACTCTCTCTCTTCATTTTCATCCCATCTCCCCTCATTACCGCTCCTTGGGCAGCTGCAACAAACCCTCTCCCCTTCTTGTGGCTTCCTCTTCTGCTGGGCACATGGAGGCTGCCTGAGGAATCAAGAGTGACACAGCCACTTTGCCACCCAGATCCCTACACCTTCCCATCACCGCTTCTACAACCAAGCAGCACCAGTGAGTGCGAAACATGGGTTTATTTATTTATTTATTTATTTTTAAAAAACATTTTGCATTTTAACAGATTCTAGGCACAGAGCAGCAAAATCTCTTACAAGAATGAGGGTCCGAGTTTCAGCACCGCTCTCCAGCTTTGTGGCTGCAAGCGACTGCACTTGCAAAAAAAGGGCACCCACGTGCTGGGCAGGCCCAGACATGCCAGTCAGGCAGCAAGTCATACAACTGCCTTATTTATCTGTATATGCAAAAGTGGACCAAGATTTGGGATGTGACAGCCCAGGGAGAGAAAGGGCCAGAGCCTCATGATGGCTCAGATCCCAGCAGCTCCAGCCACTTATTTAAGTGGCTTAGTGGGAGCTGTCGGATGCACGGCTATTTTAAAAATCTGCCAGCAACATATTTGTGCATTTTTCCAGGTGCCGATTCTCTCATCTACAAACATCATGAGGGTTTATACAGGGGTGGATTAGAATCAGATCAAACTCTCCCTCTCCCACCCTGTGGCTGTTTTGCTTTGTTCTGTTCCCTCCAAATCAGCAGTGACCCTTTGGGGACAAACACCCAAAATGAAGAATGTGGGGTAACATCAAGAACCCAGGAAGCCTTACCCATCCTGGTATCTGTCCCTTTAATGTGCGCTGTGTGTCATTCCTGACTCCCAGCTGAGCCACCTTTACAAGCTGTTTACGTTAATGAAAAGCCAGATCGGGATTGTGGCTGGAGGCCAGCCTGGGCGTGAAGGGAGGGACACTCTGGGATCTCTTGGTATAAATGTATTGGAAACTGGGATGTGGTGTCCCAGCTAGTCACATGGGCAGCAGATGGGCAAGGAGCAGATATGAAGGGAGCACCAGCGACAGCAAGCAGAATACTATGCAAACTGGCTGGCTGCAGCCTGGGGCGGCTGTGTGTGTGTGTGGAGATTTAGTTCATTGCATATTAAAAGCCACAGCTTCCGTGTAACATGTGCTCTGTGCATAAGGGTGGCTGGCTGCTCAGTAGCAGAGGATGGGCAGCAGCTTAACCTGACTGCATGACAAGAGACGCCAGGAGCTTCCTCTCTCTCCTGGATGCTCCTCACACATCTGCCCCACTTGCACAGCCAGGCCTGGACTCGTCAGCCTGCAGGGACTCCCCAGTGGATTGCTGCAGCAGCATCTGCCCTGCTAAGGGCAGGCAGATGGATTCGCACAGCTCCTGGGTCTCAAACCTGTTCCCGTTCCCTTCGCAGCCACCATACCAAAAGGGGGTGCAGCGCACAGGCTGGGTCTTGTTAAAGAACCACTTCAAGGCGAAGGAGTGGCAGGGGCCTGCGTCTCTGTCCTCCAGGCACACAGCTGCAAAACACAACAGGCAGCAAAGGGCTCCTGATGCAGTCAGGGACATCATGGGGTGCAGCTAACAGGGCCAAACCAGGCACAACAGGGACCTCCAGAGCTAAAAGCAGAAGCTGCTGCAGCTTGAGCTGAAGAGCCAGGGCTCTCTGGCTGGGACTGCAGCAGACTCATACGCCCTGTGAATAGGCACAGATGGGTACCTGTAACAAGCACTCACCAGGGGGTTACACTTGCTCAGGCAGGCAGAACTCCCACTGAAGTCAATGGATTATCAAGGTCTGCAGGGCTTGGCCCACACAAGCTCACTTCATGCTGAAGGATCCCAGAGCACTGAAGGGGTTCACCTGAGATCACACTGTAGCTGGAACTAGAACCCAGGCCTCCTAGGCCAGGCCCTTCTCCACTAGACCAGATTTCCCTCCATGCCTAGCCCAATGGAACCTCCAAACTCTGCGGTGGCCCATCACTGCAAAATACTGGATTTCCCCAGGAGATACACAAGACTTACACAGGGAAGCCTATAGACCATGTGCTCAGTGCCCTATTTCCCCTGAAAACTCCACGTGCCATCTATGCCAGGCTTCTAGACGGTCCCTCCCGCAGAGCGGCTCGGTTCACAAGAACCGCTTAGAAGGATGCTAGAGCTCCACCCTCAGTCCTTCCATAAAGCGTTTACCTTGAGTCAGGTTCTTCTCTTCCCCAAGCCCAGCTGCACTCGTACCTGTATCCAAGAGAATCACAACGGTCAGAGCATCACTACAAGGGGAGTGACAACATAACGCAGGCTACAGAATCAATGCAGGACGATTCTCGCTTCAGTTGCCCCCCTGCACCCAAGGATGGAGCAATCTCAGCCATTGGAGTCACGGCACATTTGGGCTAAGCTTGTGCTGCTGCAGAGTATATGGTGCATTAGACAACAGCTGGGTTCTGAACCACGACATCTGTCGAAGGGTGAGCTGCCCCTTTAAGGAGGAGTTGAGGCAGACTCACCTGTACAGTTGTAGCCCCACCTTTCCAGGTGAAGGGAACAATTCCAAGGGGGTCATGTTATGGGCGCACGTAGCTGAACTCTGGTTGCCCTTATATTCCTTAGCAGGCCTGGTTCTGAGTCACACACTCGCTTCATGTGACCCCTTGGACTTGTTCCCTTCACCTAAGGAGGCGGGGATACACCTGACACAGGTGAGGCTGAGCCCCCACCCCCTTAAGGAGCCAGCTCTCCCTGTGAAAATATCAGTCAGGACAGTCTCTGCTTGGAGCGAGAGCACATTAAAGTCAAGAGCATCTTGGCTGAGAAGCAGAGCTGTTGGGTACATTGGGGCAACTCCTTAAATGTGTCAGTGGGTTGAGCCAGAGCTCAGTCAAAGCCATTCGAGATGGAGTTGTTATGGACTGTGGGGTGTTGAAAGCAGCTGAGCCACAGCTGCAGTGGGTGTCGGGGGAGCAGATAGGCAAGATAAAAGCTGTACAGCCTAGGAAAATAGCGTGTGAGAACCAGAGTTCATGCAAAGAGAGCTGCGTTCCCAGAATCCATGGCAGTTCTGGCCCAGCTGCCTTGGACCAAACTCTGGCCCAGCCTTCGAGGTGATAAAGCTCATTGAATTCATCTCGTAAATTGGTGCCATCTCCCCAAGATATGTCCCTGTGCCTCCACACATCCCTCCCCGACACCAAGCCATATAAGGTCACAGGCTGCCCCACGTACTTCTGTCAATGCACACACGGATGCAGTCCTGCTCGCTGTTGAACCGGTTGGCATTGCCAGCACAGCCACCATACCAGAAGCGGTTGCAGGAACCCGTGTCCACCCGGTAGTACCACAGTAAGGAGTAGCTGGTGCATTTGATGCCAGAGTCTTTGCCCAGGAAGCACGGATCTCCACCTTCCACAACACCTCTCACCTCACTGAGGCTGATGGTGGTGGTCTCCATCCCGCCTTGAGGCACAGCACCAGGTTTGGAGACCCTGTTAAAGCAATCAGCTCTTCAGTGACCAGTCCAGATTGGCTGGTAAGGCTTCTGAAAATGGTGTCTCTGAAAGGCCTGGTCAGAAACTCAGATGATACTTCCAGGCCCAGATTTGGACTGGAGGCTGCCTCCGAAAATACCGTGCAAGTACTGAGATCCCACAGCAATAATGTTATTGAACCCTCCCAGACAGAAAGGACCAGCATGACCAGGTACAGGACACCGGCATTAGCTTTGGGCAGGTGTCTGGCCGCCTCCAGTAACCCCAGTGGTCCATTAATACAGCGTCTCTCTGTATTAATGAAAAAATTCCAGGAGCCTAGAATGCAGCCTCACCCCCCAGAAATGGTGCGTGCAGAGTAATGAATGCAGATACTCCTGCATCCTCCCAGCCTCCTCCCTCAGCCTCCCAGGTCCCCACTGATTTTAAGCATTGCTCTTTCTGCGCTTGCAGCTCCTGCCTGTTAATATGCCAGCCTGGGTTCTGCTTATGCCCCCGCTTCCTGGAGCCAGTACTTCCTAGGAGCCGCCGATCTGGGGAGGGTGCTCTACTGACTCACCTGGCTGGCTGGGGACTAGAGGCCATACCTGGAAAACCATGTTTTCCCCAGCAGTAGAGGAAAAAAAAGTTTGCCATTGGGCTAGCCATTGGACCAGCTGTCATGAGTGCAGAGATGCAAGGGTTCCAGCCTGCAGTGCAGCCATAGGGTAGCTTGGCCAGGGTACAGTCCCCTGCTGTGTTCCAGGCACTTAAGAAGAGGGTCTAGGAAGGCAGAAACAATGTGTGCCATCCACTCACCTATCCGGGGTCACTGGCGGTGGAGGCATATCACTAGGATTGGTGGGGGAGAGCGCCATCTGACACCGAGCGCTGGTGTGTTCCAGGGGACGCCGTCGGCTTTCCACTGTAAAGCACAACAATCAGGCAGGGAAGGAGCGAGGCCTCCGTTCTGCCTCCCAGCCAGTCCAGCCCCCTACTTTGTGAGGATCGCTGCCTCCCCTCTATATTCAGCCCTGGATTCTACATCCTGGAGCACTCAGAAAGCCAGTGTGTTACACTTGGACAAAGGCTACGTGAGTCACAGGCCCCTCTAGTGGCTGTTTCATATAGAAGATAATTGCCTACTACTGCCACCAGCTAGCGGGGGTTACTCCCTCAGCTCAAGGCATAGCGGCATATGCTGTGGGGCAGGAGGTCCCAGAGTCAGTCCCTGCTGATGGGTCATTGGACAAACCCTCCTTCTCCCTTTGTCTATGACTGCTGCAGTCAGTGCCATGGCTGGACGAGGAGGTGGTGCTGTGGTGTCCATGGCAGATGGGAATTCCCCCCATCCTCAAGCCCCAGCTGTCACTCACCCAGCAGGTTCCTCAGGAACCCCAGAACCATCCTCTCTGCATACTCCATTTCCGGCTCCTGAACTGAGCCAAGCCGCAGGAAGTGGTATCTCCATGCTGGAAAAGCCAGCAACTCTGGCACGATCCCTTCCTGCCTGCCAGCCCCCTCCGGGCCCAGGGCTAGGATGAACATGGCAAACACCCCACACTGGGCAAAGCGGGACAGCTCTGGCAGCGTTTCCTGGTCCCACAGGTCAGTTTCCCTGGTAACCACAGCAAAGAGCACCCGTAGCGTGTGTGAAGGGCTCTCCCAGAATGCTTGGCGCAGGGTCCATGCCATGGCTTGGCTGGCCGGCATCACTGCCTCCCTGGCAACCAGTGAGAGCTGCAGATGCTCTTTGATCCTCTCTCTAGAGCCATGGTGGGTGAAAGGAAACTCCCACAAGACCTCTCCAGAAGCTAGGTGAGCCCTCGATGGCCCCGTCAGCACCAGGGAGACACTGGTACCACTGTCAGGCCGCTCAGGGTGAGGGGAGATCTTCAAATGGTCCAGGATGCTGCTGAAGAGATGGGTGACTTTCCCCAGGCTCCCGGCTGGCAGGGCGAGTGGGGAGTTATCCACCAGCAGAGCCAAATCCAGGTCCAGCCCCCGCGGGTTCTGCAGCAGGGGCTCCTTCGTGCAGTTCCTGGGCTTGCACATATCTGGGAGGGACAGAAAGTGATCATGCATCTTTCCTGAAGCAACAGCTGAAATATGCCCACAAGCAGGAAGCTATCCACTGTGATATCACTTGTAGGGGGGAAAGGAAGGGTGGTCTGTGAGTTACGGCTCTGGGCTAGGATTCAAGAGATCTGGGTTCAATTCCTGGCTCTACCAGGGCGTCTTTGGGCAAGTCACTTAATCTCTCTGACATAGAGAGACTAGCACTACCCTAGCTGTGGAGGAGAGGACAAATCCATCAGTCTGTGGATGGCCATGGCTGGAGATGGGACACTACACCGGGGTGGGCCAGGGCTCTGAGATGTCACTGAGCATTCTCTCTCTCAGGTGCTTGGCTGGCTGGTTCTTGCTCACATGCTCAGGGTCTAACTGATCACCAGATACGGGGTCAGGCAGGAAAACTGGCAGTGACCTTGGGCGGGGAAGGGTTCGCCTCCCCTTGCGGCATGCGTGCGCTGGGGGTGTTTCTTACAAAGATCCCAAAGCACTTTCCACTGCTCCTGTCTCACAGCAATGAGCTCAACAGCAGCACGGTAAGAGGGGTCTGGGAAAGACTCTATGCCCAGGTTGGAGTCGTAAGATGCTGAACTTTGCAGGCCAAAGCCGAAGGGAAAGGGGGAGCTCTGGAGCAGGGCCTCTAGGACATGGGGAAATAACAGAGCCTGCAGGTGTATCTCAGCTTCCCTAGGACTCCCTCTGGTCCTCGAAGGTACAGCTACATTGCCATAAAAAACTGCAACACTGAGTCTCAGAGCCTGGGTCAGCTGACTTGGGCTCCTGGGGCTAAAAATAGCCATGTAGACATTTGGGCTTGGGTTGGAGCCTGGGCTCTGAGACCCTCCCCCGACATGGGACCTCAGAGCCTGGGCTCCAGCCCGAGCATCTACACTGCAATTTTGTAGCCCCGCAGCCCGACCCCAAGTCAGCTGCGGCTGGGCCACGGGTCTTTCGTTGCCGTATAGACGGATTCTTAGGCTCTTCAAGCCAAGACTCCCATGGAGCAGCAAAGCCCCTTACCAAAGCACAGCGTGCAGAGGAACACAGCTTCCCGAAGCGCCTCCACATCCTGGGACGAGTCCGCAGCTGCCAGCTGGACCACTCGGAACGTCTCATCCATCTGGCAGGAGAGGCGGATGGACAGGGTGTAAACGAGGGGTGATTTGGCCCAGCGGCCATGATGGAAACGGAGTGCAAGGGGGCAGGCTCCAGAGCCACAAAGCTACCGCCCAGCCTGGGAGAGCAGACTCTTCCTCCGCACTCACAGAGCAGACCCCGTCGGGCAGTGGGGAAGAGCCAAGGAACCGCCCATCCAGTCCTCCAGCCTGGTGCCACAGCACAAGCCCGGCTATAGGGGCCTCCTGTTTGTTTACAGGCATCTTGCCTTTTGCCAACAGCCACACATGAGATTTTGCACATATCAGTCAGGAGAGGTGCAAGCGATTGCTCTCGCCGGGCTGCCTGCAACCCCGAGCCAGGCGGTTACTTACCAGGGCACAAGCCTGGGGGACGTTCCTGAGAGATCAGGCTGCGAACATATCCCCAAACGTCCATGGAGATGTGCAAAGCCAGTGCGTCACAACCTGGCCAAAGCCATTAGCACAAGGGGAGGCAGCCAGCTTACCCCAGAGGACAGTGTTTTAGAGGTGACAACCCTGAAGATCCCCCATCTCCATGGGCTGCCAGCAGGAACCCAGGACCTCCAGCACCACAGTGCAGTACTCCCCCACTTGAGCTGGTAGCTCTAGTAGGTTGTTGTCCTACCGTGTACCAGCCACCAGAGAGGACACAGCATTGGCTGTCCCAGCACTTCACACTGGGTCCCCTCGGCACAGTGGGGGTAGGGGTGGTCCATAAGTTTCATTATGCAGTAGGGGGTGGATGGGTCCTTTATGTCACGTGACAGTGTGTTTGTTTCAGTGATACAAGGGGGTGAGTGGGTTGGGGGTGGGTGGGAAATCACAGAAAAAACCCAGCATTATGTAATGTATAGCTGGCCCCATACAAGGGAGGTACCAGTCTTGTACCCTGGCCCAACCCGCTCACCTGGAATGCCTGCTCCACCCCCGGCAGGGAGCTGAAGGTTACCACCACCGGGATGATGCCAAGGGCCACATACTCTAGTGAGACCTTGCCAATGCCCTCCTGGGCCTGGCCCCGGCCGCTGGTCAGGAACACCGCCACCTTCCTGCCCAGCAAGGCTGGCCTCACCCTTTTGAAGGTATTGCGGCCCACGAACCTCATGGCTGCGGCCAGGCGGCCCCTCTGGGTAGAGCGCACATAGGACAGGTCCCCCACCAGCCGCAGGAGCGGCCCCTTCTGCTGCATGTCGGTGAAGCGCAGCAGGTAGGTGGGGGTGGAGGCATAGGACAGCAGGGCCACGCGGGCCCCGGCAGGACAGTTGCCCTGGGAGATGCGCAGGTCCCGGAGCAGGAAGGCCAGGGCGTCTTTCATCCGGCCAAACTCGGCGGGAGTGACGTTGGCGGACCTCTCTACCACCAAGGCCAGCTCGGTGGGGAAGAGCGGGCAGGCCAGGGAGTCGGGGTCTGCACAGAGAAGGAAAAAGCAAAGATCCCATGGCGTCTGTCCCTGGAGCTGTGCATTGGAGGGGCACAGAGCCCTCCTTCTCAGAGGGCAGCGCTGCCCATTCAGAGAGCGAGCCAGTTACTACCACTAGCCAGGCAGGGGACAAGATGAACCAGCCATTACATCCTATAATGTCCCTGCCACATCCACCCACCTAGCACATCCGCCTGTCCCTGGCATGTCCACCCACCCTTCATGTCCCTCTATTCCTGCCACATCTGTCCATCCATCTACACACCCATCTGTCCCTGCTACATCTGACTGTCCATCCATCCACCCACCCAGCATGTCCCTCTGTCCGTCTCTCCGTCCATCCAGCATATCCATCTGTAACACTGAAACGCCCAACCCCTCTGTCTGTTCATGCTGCTGGTTTCCCTGTGCTTCTCACTAGGGCAGACCTCCCATCCCCTGTTCTGCGAGCTCCTCACAAAGCAGGCAGAACTGAATGAACACTTACCACAGTTCTCTCGGACAGAGGCAATGAGTTCACAGGGCTGGAAGGAAGAGTGGGAAGTGGAGTCAGTTCTAGTTTTGTTCCTTGCCTTTTCTTTCCTGGCCAATGGGGTTCCCCCTCTGCCTCCCCAGCTCTCCCAAGTGACACAGGGAGGGAGACCTGTGGGCCAATGAGCTGACCCCAGAGGCTGTGATGGAATAGACCCAACTAGACCCAAGTTCCTCTGTGTGTTTAGGTCTTTTGCAAGCTCCTTCTGTCAAAGGGATGGGAGTCATTCACAGGACTGAACTAACATAAGATCTTGTATCCTTGGGGTATTTCCACCAGGGGGGCAACTTTCTGGGTGGTACTTACCCATATTCTGCCCATAAACCAAGCTTCGCCTGCATATGATCATTCAAACTATGACCTTGTACCGTCTGCTGCCTTTTCAGACTTTGATCCACCCATATTGTGTGCAGGGCAATTCTTGGGTTCCATCCCCCTCCACAAACAGCTTCCCCCAGGTGTGGAGGAGCTCATGCGGACACAAACACCCAGCACACAACTGGCTGTGCTGGAGGATCCCTGCTAAATACTGTTCCACCCTGTCTCTCAAAGGAGAGCCATTTCCACAGCTTCTCCTCCTGCTGGAATGGGCCTTCAGAGAGATGCATCAGCTTGGAAGGTGAGCCAGCTGCCCGCCCCCCAGCAAGTGGTGAGAGTCAGGGGTAACTGGTGCGGATTTAAAGAGTGAATAGCAACTTCTTATGGCAGGGAGCACCAGAGGGAAGAGGCTACTGTACACGGCGGCGGTAGCACTCCCCACAAGCCATCACACGCCCTTCCTGACCCACCCAACGGGCACACAGCCAAGCTAGAGAGACACTACATAACAGAAGTACCCCTTACCGTAAAGAGGGGAACTCCAGGTAAACCCTTCAGACCCTTGAAGCAGAAAGGAAAAATAGAGAATGAAAAGGCAGTGAGAAACCTTATGAGAAAGCATCAGAGGACTCAGAGCAGTGAAATCACCACACACATCGCACACACACACTTTCTGTCACGCACACCAAGTACCCACTTAGGCAGATAAGATTTACCCTACTGAATGGGAGAATTTTCCCACCAGGGCCAGTCTCCTGCCTCTGGCAACGGCCTATATCCAGTTCCTCAGAGGAACATACCTCTGATACACCTGACCAATCAGGGCCATGCTGGACATGGGTTTCTTCCTGACCTTGGCAGGTAATCAGTTTATGCCCTGAAGCATGAGGTTTGGTGACCCTTATCTCGGCATGAAGAGCTGGGTTATTAATAGCCAAAATAAATCATCCATACCTTTTATACAAGCCCAGACACAACCGCTGGCTGATTATGCCCCCAGACCCACTTCCCCAGCCCTCCAAATGCAGTCCCACCAAGAAGTCCATGCATCGAGACCCTACCATCTCTCCTGGAGGTCCCATGCTTCCATGCAGCCCTTGGTCTCCCCTTCGCCCAAGTGGCCCCTGAAAGATTGGGGGCAGTTTTAGTGAATACAAACCTGCAGGTCAGCACAAAACAGCGTACAGGAGAAACAGCCCCTGTGGATAGCTCCATGCATCACAGGCAGGGAAAAATGAGATCCACCAGCCAAACTCAGCCAGCAGGAGGTGCCATTTCTCCCCATCCCTCCACTCCAGAGCCTAGGCTGCTGTGTTAGCACCTACAGTCCAGGGCAAAGGGCCCCCCTCCTTAGCGCTGTACTTGGGAGCAGGAGATGGGTGTGTGGAGCAGAGGCGGGTCAGAGATGCTTTCCTGTGGAGAGTGCTGGCTGCTCACATATGACCAGCTGGGTTTGCACGGCAAATCTTGCTTTGAACATGACAGCAGGCAGGCATTAGGCGTAGGGTGAGGGTTGGCACTGGGGGAAGAGATGGGCATTTTTGTGGTATGGCAGGCTGGGTATGTGCTGGATCCATCCTGAGATGGCCATGGCAGCACTGTACTCACCCTGGATCCATGCAGGCCCTTCCAACCTTTGTCCCCCCTGCCACCTTTGTCGCCTCTTTCACCCTGAGAATAGAAGGCAATAGACAGGCAGGGTCAGGCACCAGCGCTGGGGGAGAGGAAGCCACTGCCTGTCCCTTAGGGACGTCCCCTCACACATGTGCATCCCAGTCTGCCCTGAGAGCTCCCCGCCGGTCCCCTATGCCCTCCATGCTAACCTTGCCTCCACGGCCCGTGCTGAGCAACAGAGTCGCAGAAAGAACGAGGAATACTGGTGGCACCTTAGAGACGAACAAATTTAATAGGGCATAAGCTTTCGTGGGCAGCTGGCAGATAACATGGAAGCACTGCTGGACCTTGGGTAGTTATCCCGAGTCCCGACACAGTCACCGTGAAACGACAATGCTAAACCGCCACCTTCCCACTGTAGCCACAGGCTGACGGCAGCAGCTCTTGAGCAAAGAGGGAACCGCTGGCTCTCCACTCACCTGAGCACCAGGGTCTCCTTGGCCTCCGCGGTACCCCTACGAAGAAAGCAGGAGAGAGGTGAATGCACCCAGGGAACGGATCCCAGCAGGGCCCTTCGATCACAGGGCAGCAGGCAAAGCTCATGCTGCAGGGGGTCACCATGGGGAGGCTGGAACTCAGCTCCCATCCGCAGCCAAAATGCCATGAGGAATGGGGCTCCTCTGTGAATTGCTCCATCACCAGCCCAAGCCTTTGGAATAAAGCACCTTATGCCCACACAGTGACCTTCAGATGGTAGGATCCTAAAGCTCCTTACATGCCCCACACAGGAACAGCTTTCCCCTGCGCTGAAACTGTTTAGGGCAAAGTGAAGAATTCCAGGCCCGGGGCTGCTGGTTTCATGATTTCAGTGGAGCAACTGCTCATTTACACCAGTGTCGAGGAGACCAGAATCAGGCTCAGCAGTGGAAGTGCGGAGGGCAAAGGGGTAGGGAGAGGAGAATGGACTCTGCCCACGTGGGGCGAATGCTGCTGGTTTGCTGGCAGCAGCAATTACCTTTGAGCCCTTCCTCCCTGGAGATCCTCGTTTATCACATCCACTGTCCCCCTAGAAAACACACATAATTACTGTAGGACCTGCACATCCACAGTACCTCTGTCCCAGCCCAGCCCGAAAGTGCCAGCCTGTCCTGTAAATATCCCCAGTTTGCTGGGGTCTGCATGGGGACAATCAAGTTGGCAGGATGGGACCATATTGCAAAGTGCCCTGGAGATCCTCTCCCAGGCACCCCGGACCAGGAATGTAGGTGACTTTTCTTTCTCATGCATCCCCTCCTTAAGGGACAGCCAGAATCATACCAGGAGCATCTTCACCCAACACTCAGGTCCTAGGTCCCTCTGCACTGGTGCTGAGTGGCTGCAATGCATTTGGGAGGGGACTCCCAGTAGAGATCCCACAAGTCATTTGGGTCTCAAAGGGGAACAGCGGGGTCCTGAAAAGGAGGGGAGGGAACCTTCGCTCCCATCCGCAGTGGCCTCTGGCCAAGAGCTCCCGTTCTCGGATGCTTGGCTGACCAAGTCCAGCCCCATGAGAAATACACTGGTTCCAGAGCAATGCCAATGTTCCCCACACCCAACTCACCGGTGCCCCCTTGGGCCCCAGAGACCCTGTGTCTCCTTTTTCACCTCTTGCTCCAGCCTGCCCCTGGAAGAGAAAGAAGACTGCCAGCTCAGGGGAAGTGCTAATGGACCAACAGGACAGGAAAGGGGATGCTGTGCCCAGGCAAACCTTCAGGGGTGGGAATGAGAAATTCACAGGATTCCCCACCTGAACCCAGATCTAATTAATTCACCCCCACACACTCGTTGGGCCAGGGGTCACATTCTTAGCCACCAGGCAAGGGCTCTGCAGGGCTCTTGCAAACAGAGCCGCACCCAATAGTCAAGAGAACCTGCGGGGAGATTTCTGCAGCATGCCCTTGTTATGCAATACACCGTGATCTCACTGACCTTCTCACTCTGGGAACCAGCGGGGCCGGTGTTTCCTGGGGAGCCCACGTCTCCAGAAAGCCCCTAGGCAAAAGACAAAGATAGCTCCGAAAACGCCTCTGGTGCCAGGACCATCCAGCCCCCTGGCATAAGAGAAACTAAATATAATGCCCTGGGGCAATGCCCAACAACTAGCTCAGCTCACTCCACCTGCTACGGTGATAGGCTGGGAGATGCAAGGAGGACCCGCCGCTAGGAGGCACAGGCAGGGCAGTGCTGCCTGGCAGTCATGTCACTAGAGCCCCAGCTGGCGTGGACAGGGCAGTCCTTACCAAGAAGGACCATTTTCCAGCAGGGACAGGGCCCTGTGGAGAGGTGGCTCATCACTGGCAGAGCAATGCCCTGGATCCTGCAGCAAACACCTGTGTGTCCCCGGGGAAACATGAACAATGCAAGGCAACCATTTAAACCACAGAGAACACACTCTGCCCTCTAACACCACTGGGTCCCCGCTGAGGCTGGGGGATGAAGGGATGGATCCCAGCACCGGAGGGACTGAGCAGAAGCACCACTCCCCCATTTCCCAGTCCTCATCTCTGGCCACCTGTAAAGTGCGGGGAGTCGAGAGCCGGCACCTGAGCTCCACGGCACCCTGGGTGACCCGCGACGCCCTTTGTCCCTCTGAGACCTCGCAGCCCCTGGAACAGAAGCAGCAGAGGGGAAATGTAGATGCTCCAGGCTCAAGCCCAGGCAGACTGTCTGAGGCAGGCGCCCGCGGGCGGATCCAGCTGGCCTCACCTGTGCACCTTGGTAGCCCTTCTCCCCAGCAGTGCCTGGGGCACCTGCGATGCCCCTCCTGCCCTATGGAGAGACCAGGAAGGGTCAGTCTAGATGCAGATGAGGGACTGGAGTGAGTGTCTCACCCCCCCCACCCCCCTCTGGGGGCATCCTGCAGCCAGGATGCACCAGGTCAGAGAGTCCCAAAGGCAGGCAGCTCATTCTGAACAGGCTGGGATGGCCTTTGTTAGGCTACTCTGCCACCAGGATCCAGAGGGACTGGGTCTGCCACACAGCTCAGGCATTGAGCCTGGACTCTGTCGGGGCATTCCCCACCCCTAAAGCCGGCCAACCTAACCTGACCTGGGGTAGAAAACAACCCACTGGCTCTGCTAGAATTTCTTCTTTGGAAGGGACAAAAACTCCTCCGAAGTGGCTCATTACCACCCGGTCAGAGGAGGGGAACTAGGAGCCTGGGTTCTAGCCCCAGCAATCCCCCGGACTTGCTGTGATCTTGGGGAAGTCACTTGCCCTCTGGTCCTGTTTCCCCATCTGCAGACTGAGGATAAGGATATTTCCCTCCCATGGGCAGGGGGGCGGGGGGGGGAACAGGGACTCATCAGTTCTCACCTGGGCTCCTTTCTGCCCCTTCAGGCACGTGCTCTGGAGAGAAGACACACATTGTTTCTTTACTACTCAAGCCAGCCAGGCTCACGCTATGCTGGAGGCCAAAGCTACCCCCGCCCTCACTGCTTAGTCCAGTGGCCTTGGGCAAACACTGAGATACTAAGAGAGACGGTTTCAACAGCCAGTTCTGATCCCAGGGCTAGACTTTGGGGGCTGGGTGGCCTGGGGGAGCTCTCACCCAGCTCCTGGGGTGCCATTTGCACAGCCCTGACCCCACTTTGAAATCTAGGGCTCAGGGGGAGCTCTGCCCAGCTCTGTGACGACAGACCTCCATGGGGCAGGAGGATGCATGGCATAGGCAAAGACAGGGAGGGGCTCTTCAAGAGGGGACCCTGCCTGCAATTATACCAGTTCCCAGCAGACAGGAAGCAGGCTCCAGAAGCGGATGGCAGCTCAGATACTCCAGGACCTTCATGGCTTTATTGTACAAGCTACAGATCAGTCCCTCCCAGCCTCCCCTGCCCCATGGAAACGGAACAAGGAACTGGGCCTTGATGTCAGACACACGTTAGGGAAGGGGCCAACTGCCCACCTTCACCTGGCGAGGGGCTGAGGTCTCAGTGACCTGCTAACGGTCAGGATTTGGAGGCATTGGGGGCTGGGGAGGGAAGTTCAGGGGGCTAGGACAGGCACTGGACATCCCGCACAGGATGAGAGCAAAACGTACCGGATCTGCAGTTGGCCCCGGTGACCCAGGTGGCCCAGGACTGCCCTCTGGACCAGAGGCCCCCTGTTCAGTGAAGGGAACAGAAAGAGAAGCAGAACAAAGCTGTGACAAATGGCCTAGGATGAAAGTGTCCAGCTTCTGGTCTGATCGCAGCAGAACCACGGAGCCAGCTCACCACCCCATGCAGACCCCGAGTGGGGTGGGCTGCAGACTGGGCAGGGGTCCCACACTGCCACCTCCCCTGGGTCTCTTCCTTCATTAAG
Organism: Natator depressus; assembly: GCF_965152275.1. Lineage (NCBI taxonomy): Eukaryota > Metazoa > Chordata > Testudines > Cheloniidae > Natator > Natator depressus. The sequence continues at coordinate 5,604,214 of NC_134259.1, forward strand.
CACAGGGAGATCTTCCCAGCAAGCTTCCTTTCCCAGCCCCTCACAAGAAGCCTGATTCTCCATTGCACTGCCTTGTGCTGCCATTTACACCTGTGCAAAATCAGCACCGTGCTCTGGTGTGGATGGGGCACAAGGGGAGAACTGGCTCCCCTGCTCTCCAGGGGGCTCTCTGACCCCACTGCACCGTTTAACAGGCCTTGCACGCCTTCCCAGGAGCAACCCCTTCCTCTGGATGGAGCGGCCTGAGGAAGCAAATACCTCGCCATTATTATCCAGAGAACTCCCCTTCTCCGCAAACACCACTGATCTCCCCTAGCCACGCCACCTTGCACCTTTGCAAACCTACCAACAGACTGTGCAGTCTCCTCAGACAAAAATCCATTCACCTGCCATCAAACACAGCCTGACAGCACCATGATACACCAGGCAAGGGCCGGGAAGGAAAGATGAATGCCCTGCACCAGGGAAATTGTGTCCCACAATTTCCCACCCAGGGGCTTGGCCAGCATTAACATTTCTACTCTGATCAAAAGCTCCAGGAGGCTTCCTATGACCAGCCATTAACGGGCAGGATCTCTGGCTTACACCTGTGATACCTCTGAGCCTGAACCTGCTTCAGCCTGATGAGTCATCCCTGGGCCAGCAAGCGTGATGAGTCAGAGGCAATTACCTGCGGTCTTGTGATAGGCCCCATGCCATTCAACCAGGGTTCAGCCAATTCACAGGCGAGGACTCACCCAGGTGATCCCAAGGCAGGTATGGAAGCAGGCTCCTGTTTGCTCAATGACTGGGTGCATTCCCATTGCTAGTTGGGCCAACACATTGTCCTGGCTCCTGCTCCAGCCTTACCTCTTTCCGCTAGCTGCCTGGCAACACTGAAACATCTGATCCTGCAGAAATTACTGCCCATGGTCACTCTCGGCAGACCCTCCCTACTGAATCGCCAGTACAGTGACCCTGCATTTTCTTTACAGGTTTCCCAGCCAAGTACTGCCCAGGTCTGGTTTGGTTCAGCTTGCAAGCTCTGAACGGAGCATGGCTCAGGGTACTACAGCTGCCCACTTTGTTTATCTGGACTTGCAGCAAACAGGGCTGTCTAGGAGCACCCGTCTGGAGTTACTAACGGCTCGGACAGTTGGGACGGATTCGTTGCCATTACCTGGATGCCTCTTTCGCCCTTCCTTCCGGGGGCTCCACGCTCGGGGCTGCTTCTCCCAGGATTTCCCTGTGGAGCACGGAGTCAGAGGGGGTGAACCCACACGCTGTCCCATCCTCATCCCATCCCCTTCCTTGCCAGTGAACTCAGCATTAATTTCTCCCCTTAGGCTTCGAAGCCAGACTCTCTGCCTAGAGCAAGATCCGGCTACAAATGGCAGGGTGGCCAGTATGGGGGACATGTCCACTTGGCCCCTGGTCGGTGCCTTTCTGGAATGGCACAGGGGATGCTGTCTCTGAAGCTGGGCATTTGGGTCCCCTTTGCCCACCAGGGACCCCAGCTGTGCACGCTGCAGCCTTCCCTCGCTCTTTGCTTTTCTGCTGGGTAAGACAGCTTGGGCGAATTGAGTGCTGGTGGAAGGGGCAGGTTCCCTGCCCGAGGTGGGGGGGAGGGGGAAGGTCTGTATATGTATCCACTGGGCATAGGCAACAGTAGGACAAACTTCCCCCCTACACTGCTCCACCAGTGAGCCCCAGCACGACTCTGAAACCACCCCATTTCCTCTGTGGCCCAGTCAGCCCTTGGCTTCTCCACTGAGCCTACTGACCAGTGGGCCAATTAGGGCCAAATGCCATGGTGATTTCAGGGACTTAGACTGAGACCCACTGAACTCATTGCACACCAGGGCCAGTGAGCAGACAGGAGTCACTGCCCACAGGGTCTGCACTGCAAGAGCTAACTCCCCTCAATTCTCCCCCACACTTACAGTGCTGCCGGGGGATCCTGGAGGCCCTGCGATGCCACGGAGACCCCGGGAGCCTTTCCGCCCCTGGATCAAGGCATGAAGAAGAGATTAGCAGCACGGAGCCAGCAGGGGAGAACGTCAGAAGGGTCGGGAAGTGCAGGAGGCTATTGCTGAGTCCACATTGCCGGGGCACCCGCTTGAAGGTGAGTGGCTCTTTGGGAAGCAGCATTACAATGGGAGTTGGGCCACACAGAGTGGGGTGATGCTTGGATCAGGGGTCTGAGGTCACGATGCTACGGGGCCGGGGGAGGTGGGCACGAGACCGTCTCCTCCTCCCGAGGCTTCTTTACCTGCTCACCCTTGCTGCCCACTCACCTGCCTCCCACGGGATCCTCTTGTCCCGGGATTCCCAGACAGGCCGGCTTCCCCCTGGGAACAAGAGAATCCGGGATAGGGATCAACCCTCGCTGTGCTTTAGTCATTGCTGATGCCCTCTGGTCTCCCTGGGGGAGCTCAAACGATTGGTAGTTGGGCTCCAATGGCTCCAGGGACCGACCCTCTGACCTGGAGAGGGGAAGCTCCAGATGGAGTGCCCACTGCGGGCCCTGTCCCACAGAGGCCAGGAGACACCGGACAGAGGGCATGAGCCAGAGCTCACTGGGAGCCTGGCCATGGATTTCACAGACTCTGGCTTGGAGTTTTAACTCCAGCAGCAGAGGCTGGTGTCATTTGCCCCTGAGAGCCGGGCTCTGGCGGAGGATTGTCATTTCTCCAGGAGCTGTGGAGGTTAATCGGGTGGATTGTTTCAGGGGACATGCAGCGAGCGCAGCCCAAAGGGGGCGGTGCAGGGGCTTAGGGCTGCCCAGCTCTGCCGCAGGACATGCGATTGGGCAGCTCACCTTCTCCCCGGGGATGCCATCGTATCCAGCTTCCCCAGGAGCTCCCTGGAAAGAGATTTGCAGTTGTCTTAGTCCTGGATGCTACCTGGGACCTGTCTGAGTAAACAGGCCTCTGCAGCAGGCCCAGGAGCAGCTCGTGTCCTTCCTGGCCACATCCGTTAGGGTCAGGCCTTCTCAACATTGTGCATCTTAGCAGAGAGGATGCCTTGTGGACCATCCCCTCCTGTTCGAGCCACGAGCCACCTCCCCTGCTGCTCTTCATTGTCCAGCCCCTCCCCCCCTGCCGTTCACCACTGCGCAGCCAGGAGTGCCCCGGAAACGCCAGGCACTGAGGGGCCCACTGCTCCAACCAGTTTTGCAGGTGGATATTTGGAGGCTGGTGAACAGTACAGCTCGGGCTGTTGGCCTTCCATCTGCCCGGGATGGCGCAGATTCCCCTGGCACACCTGTACTGCCTGGCCCCAGAGGAGTGTGCCTGGAGTGCCACGTGTGGGGAGATGTTTAGGGAGAGGGTGTGACTAGCAGGCCTGGCAATTGTGCAGATGAGCCATGAAGCTGAGCCCTGCCATGCTCACCTTAAGATTTGCTCTACAACATACGTGGTATTTGCCTGTTAGATTCTACACGCACACCAAACAATGAGGCCTCTGTACCTGCTCTCCAGGATATCCTGGCAGTCCCTAAAGCAAGACACAGAGATAAAGTCAGTGAGGTGGAGGAATCTCCGAACCAAAGGGAAAGCAGCTGCCAAGGCTGGGTCTGGCATCTTACCTTGGGTCCACATTGGCCTGGGCATCCCTGGGTTCCCCAGCTTCCTTGGAGCCCCCGCAGTCCCTGCTCCCCCTGAAATTGGGGTTGGAAAGGAGAGACCTTCAAGCACTCCAGTAAAAAAGGGGGCTTCAGAAATAGGCAACGCATACATCCCTATGGAGGCCAGTGGCTGGGAGTCCCCCAGAGCCGGCTTTGTCTAGCTGGGGGAATGTCTAGGGAGTACAAGCAGGAGTTGCAATGGGAGATAGCTGAGCTAAGGAGAATCCAGGCTCGGTATCAGGAAATGCTCCCTAGCAGTGAATGCTATTTGATTGTGCAAGGGGCAAGTGTGAGCATGGAAGGGTCCAGTGCCATTGGGCAGCGGACTCATGGGCCAGTGTGAGCATAGAAAGCGGTGGGAGCCCATCGCTTGGACTTTAGAAGCAGCATAGATGAATCTCCAGGGCACAGGCCTGCACTGGCCCATGAGGGAAAGAATTAGATGGGCTCTGATTGATCTGTTCCGCCCCTGGAACTCTAGCCTGCACTGCCGAGGGGATGCCAGAGGCAGATGGTGAGAGGGCTATCTTCAGCAAATGGGACACTTACGAGTGTCGGTGCCAGCACTATCCCCAGGCTTTAGGATTGCTCTGGTTTCTGAGCTGTCCCGCTGCTGCCAAGCTCTAAACAAGGTGTGCAAACTCCAGTGTCCACACCAGGTGTGGCAAAGCTATGCCAGAGCCCCCACCCCTATGCTGTCCTGATCGAAGATGCAGGGAGGGGGCCGGGTCTTTATGGCCAGCCCTCTGATCACTAGTATACGCTAACGGCCACACCCAGCGGCCTTCCCACCCTGTGCACAGCGTCTCTGTCCTTGAAAGAGGTTATCGGCTGTGATCCATGTTTGTGGGGTACATCCCACACACCCCATTTCTACACAGTGGGCCCCACCCTAGGGTCAAGGAGCCCAGCAGCAGCCACCCCTCCCTTGTAGACAGCAGTTCTACTCACGCTGTGTCCGTAGTGCCCGTGGTCTCCAACCAGCCCCTTGGCTCCTTTCCTCCCCTAGAGCCAAGACAGCAGAACATTTGAAGTCAGGTCCCCTGGGACACAGCCTGTGCCACGCACTAGCTTCCAGTTTGAGCCCTCCAGAGGAACAGTCAGCCGCATCCGCTCTAGGGCTCACTTCCCTCCCGGTGCCCAGAATGCTAGGACCCAGCAGGACATAAAGTCCCAGCCTGTGAGCCCCAGACAACACGGGAGCCTCAGTGCAGAATTAAAGCAAGCGCCTGAGGGCAAGCTCTGCCTAGCTCCTACCAGCTCGCTCAGAGCGATCTCTTTGGCTCGCATGGTGGTGCTGAGGCCTAAGAACTGGGAGGAGTGGGGGTCTGGGCTGAGTAACAGCTGTGCTGTGTGCAGCTGCCTAATCGGGGATTCCACTGACAGGACTGTAGTGGTCTAGTGGATTGAGCACAGTGCTGGGAGCCAGGAGTCTTGGGTTCTAGGCACAGCGAGGGAGTGTTGTCTAGTGCATAGAGCAAGGGGCTCAGGAATCAGGACTATGTGGGTTCTCTTCCCAGCTCTGTGCAGGAATTTGAGAGTCAGAGCCGCAGCGTTCTAGTTTTGACTCGGGGAAGGAGTTCTCTCGTGGTTAGAGCAGAGGCTGTGGGAGTCGAGGCTCCTGGTTCCTATCCTCAGCTCTGAGGGAGTGTGTATAATGGTTCGAGCAAGGTACTGTGATTCAGGATGCCTGGGTTCTCCAACCCTGGGATGGAGTGCAGTCTAGTGGCCTTGGGCAAATCGCTTCATCTCTGTGCCTCAGTTTCTCCATTAGTAAAACAATCATGCTTGTAAAGTGCTTTGAGATCTCCAGAGGAAAGCACTCAGTATGGAAGAGCTAAGTATTAATCACTATGACTAAGTGGTTAAGACCAGCTTCGATGTCTGGTGACTCCAGTTGACACAACATCCGATGGTAGAGCTCAGGCAACATAGAGGCCAAGTTAACAAGGTCCCAGCTGTGTAGGGACCAGCCAGCTGGGTCAGACAACATAGGCCCAGCAAGGCCAATAGGAATGGGAGTTTGAGACACCAAGAGATTTATCCCAACTGGAAGGGAAAGAGAACATTAAAAACTCTTCTCAGAAACCTAGAAAACAAAAATCCCCTTGTGCCTTTATATCATTCCCCCATGCTCTGCAGATCCAGATGTGCAAACATCTCGCCTCATCCTGACTTCTCAGACCAGTGAGTAAGTGCAAAAGGCATGTAGCTGGGAACAAGCGCTTTCCTCGGGCTCATCTGCGCAGGGTGTTTTTGCACTGGAAGCTCTGCTGGTGTCATACCACTCGTGCAGATACACCGTGCAGAGCAGTTTGTGCCCAAACATGGTTTGGAGCCTCATCTGCAGGAGTCACTATTTACACTGGTGCAGCACGTGGATAGTGGCCAGCGTACAACTCCAGCTTTGTCACCTCCATGCAGAGTGGGGGGATGCAGGCTGCGAGCCAGGCAAACCCCAGGTCTTACACACAGTCTCACGCTCCTGCTAGAGCTTGGTCCAAAGCACTGGAAGGGAACAGCACAACCCCCCTCCCCACCTAAAATGAAGGCTGCATGTGACAGCCGTGCATGCAGCGCCAGGACCGGCGACCCTCAGCGAGCGCTTTACCTTGCGCCCTGGAGCACCCAGGGGGCCTCGCAAGCCTGGCAATCCAATGCAGGTGCAGGGGCACGGGTGGCAGCATTTCTTCTCCGACACAGCCAGCTGCAGTGGGACAGAGCGTCAGCGTCACAGCCAGGAGGGGGACCTCTGCCCCATGGCCCAGAGAGCAAGTCCCCTTGGGTCTTGTGCGAGGCGCAGGGGAGCTGCAGGCTGACACAGAGCAAGTGACTGACCGCTAATTGGGAAGACAAGCCCAGTCATCAGGCTTCTTTCCTCAGAGCAGAGGAGCTTCTGTGCAACCTTGACATCTGGGCCAGCTAGTCAGTATCCCTGCCTCAAGGGATAGACCCACCTAGCCATCTTGTCAAGTATCTCTGCCCTCTGCTAGAAGGGATCAGACCTCTGGGCCCACGAGCCAGCCTGCTGGGAAGGGCCATTCCTTACCAGCTCTTGAGCCAAAACAAAGCCAATCTCGGGGCTCTCCATGCTCAGCTGCTGGCTGTGCCTGAACCTTCGCCCAAACTCAATGAGCTGCAGCTCTTCCACGTTGGTAGCATTGTTCATTGCGATAGTCACTAGTGCGTCGAGCTGGCCTAGGACAGGAATGAAGCCAGAGCAGGGGTCAGCGTGGCATATGGAGCAGGTGGAGACATAGGTTACCAACTGCAGCGGGGTGTGAGTTAGGTGACTTAGCACCCTGGGGCACATGACTCCCTGTCTGACTCTGTCTTTCAACCTCTCCATGACTCAGTTTCCCCATCCATAGGGTGCAGGCAATAACACTGTCCCACCGAACAGGGACGGTAAGGATAAGTTAAATGTATGTAAAGTGCTTTGAGATCCTCAGAAGGGAGGGGTGGATGGTGCCAGGGTAGCTCAGCACCATGGGACAATGGTAAAACGTGGCATCATGGAACCAGATGCAATGTAGTGAAGGACTACAGTCCCTGGGATAAGAGGGGAACGGAGACACCATGCTCAATCAGTGCTAAGATCCCCACCTTCCATCAGTGCCCCTGCACCCAATCCCCTCCTGAGGTCTGACTGTGCTCCAGGCTAACATTCTGAAAACCTCTTCCCCTCCAGATATGACCACTGGTCGCCAGGAAGTTGTGTTATCCACCCACATACCTTGCACCTGCAGAGCGGCTGACATCTCCTCCAGCTTCTTCACATCGTCGTCCAACCCGTCCGTAAACAGGAGCAGCACCTGGGGCACAGACACGTTTGGGGCCCATCAGCCTACAGGCCGCTGTGGAGGAAGCAGGATCCAGGGCAGAGATAGCTGGGGTCTCCCAGCCTGGGAGCACACAACACTACCAGTGGCAGCAAAGCTGCTCTTATTCTGCCCAAGCCAGATGCACCTGCTGTGCTGACACCAAATGCCCCAGGTACCATTGACCCGGGCAGCCAAACAACCCAGGTGAAACCTCCGCTGAGCTCCTAGGAGCCTTCCCCTTTGAAAAAGCGGTGGAATAATGGAAGCTGAGCAGGGAGCTGGCAGCAAGGGGGTTAAATGGCCAGAGCCAACCGAGGAAGGGAGCCCGCTGAGCGAGCGTCCTTGCCCTGCAGGATGTGCCCATGCAGAGCTGTTGGGCCAGCTGTGGCTCTACCTTGTTACTCTCTGGCAGGCGTTGGCTCATCTCCAGGTGGCTGCGCAGGGAGGGCTGGTTCAGGTAGGAGCGCCTGAAGGCGTGCGCCACGCGCAGCTGCTGCAAGGTGTCATGCTGGTACTTGGCGAGGCGGGCTCGGAATAGGACCTCGCCGCCCTTGTCCACGCTCTGGATGCTCAGGGTGACGTTGAGCTGGGCGCAGCTGACCCTGGTCAGGGAGAACAGCTCCCGGATGGTGCCCTCCAGGTACTGGTGCAGGCTGGACTGTTGGTAATCGGTGACGTCCAGGCCGACGAGCAGGTGCAGGGGGCACAGTCCTGCAGGGCAGAACACGGAGACCCAGCCGGCTCCCTGCCTCCTCTCACTCACCACCACCCTCTCCACATCTCCACAGCAGCCCATGGGGTGCGGAATCCGTCTCCCTCCCACCCTCGCCCAGGGACTCGTGTGCCAAGGTCTCGCCGACCTGCCCATGGTGTTCAATGGCTTCTCAGGACTCACCCCTGCGTCGGGACCATTCAGGGCACGTCTGCGCCGCAGCCGGGAGCGTGCCTCCAGCCCGGGCAGACAGACTCATGCTACAAATAGCAGTGTGGACGCTGCCGTGCCAGCAGAGGCTCAGCTAGCCCGCCGAGCTCAGAGCTAGCGGGTAAGGGAGGCGCACCTCGGTCCCTCCTGTTCTCTGCCTGCGTCACGTAATCGTCTGGTCTCCTGGGGGCTGTGGTGCTTTGGTTTAATTCTGGTTGTTGGGCTCAGCGTGGAGGTGGCATGGACCTGTGATCTGTGCTATATAGGAGGTCAGACTAGAGAATGGTCCCTTCTGACCTTAAGCTCTGTGTCTTCATTGTGATAAAAAACCCCATGGTGCTGAGTCTCAGAGCCTGGGTCTGTTGACTCGGGCTCACACTGCTGGGCTAAGCCCTAAGACCCTCCCCCTGGCGGGCTCGCCTGGAGGTCTACATTGCAATGTCATAGTCCTGCATGGTCCGGAGCCCCAGGGGCCTGAGTCATCTGACCCAGGCTAGCCACGGCCACGCAGAGCAGGCGTACCTAGTGACTCAGGCTGGAAGACTCCTTTCCAGCTGCAGTGCAAATATATCCTAAATGATGCTCTCCCTGCTCACTTTTCACAGCTGTTCCAAAACACTAAGGGACTGTCATGAGCCAGGGGCCCTTCACCCCACCCCAGCATCCTGTGGGCCAGATCCACAGCCGGTGTAAATCTGGGGTAGCTCTATTGAAGTCAATAGAGCTCCCCTGATTTACAGCAGCTTGGGATCTGGCCCTCTGTCTTTACACATGAAATGGGGCGTGGGGTCCCCATGAGGGTAGAGCCCTGGGAGTCCCCTCCACGCATGTGTACGTAGACAGCAAGGCCTGGGTCTCACTTTGTGGGTCCCCTCGCCAGCCCTTGCCCCTCCTTGTGCATAGAGTAGGGCCTGGGGTCTTCATTGGTGTACACCCTGGGAGTCATCAGCACCTACCTGTAGGGATTGGGATTGCCCTCGGCAGCGTATTGGAATAAACGCCCCTCCTGGAGCAGTCCCCACTTACCTGGACTCCGAGCCCCTCCAGCTCCAACAGCGAGGAGAAACAGAGCGAGCCAGCGTTTGAACAGCACCATCCCCTGCATCCTTGCAGGCAGGACCTGCGCTGGACAGGCAGGAGTGGACGAGGGGGCCACGGGGATGGTGCAGCCCGTCTGCATGGGGAAAGCACAGGGATCACCTTCCTTGGAGCTCTTGGCCCTCAGATGGTCTACAAACTCACCCAGGGAAGAGCCGCACTTTCACCCTGATAGTCCAGCTACCAGTCAAACTGGGTCCTGGGCAGCTCCACAGGGAAGTGGACATGAGGCGGTATCCTTTCCCCGGGGCTGCAGCGCCAACCCTGAGAGGTGACTCTGGTGCAGCAGCCCTTATGCATGCTTCCCACGGGGATGAGCACAGGAGAGCCTAGGGCCTCATCTTCCCGGGCCCCACAACATGCATGGAACTCCCATAGGACACAGTTCCAAGCATCCCTGCAGAGCCCCTCCCCAAATCCCACCAGACCTGTCCTACTGCTGGGGGCCCTCTGCAGCCATGGGAAGAGCAGGATTCACCCCTTAGTATGGGGCTTCAGCAGGCCCCAGCAAGTCTAAGCCAGCCCTTGTGACCCCATTAAAATGGGATCGCAACCCACTTTGGGGTCCCGACCCACAGTTTGAAAACTGCTGACCTAGAGCGGTGGGACTCTGATCTCAGTTGTGGCCAGGAGACTCCACTGTAATATAAATAACGAATCGCAATAATAATAGTAATCAAGCACCTGCCTTGTGAACTCGGGTCAGGGCTCTGGGTCTGGCACCACTTCCTACTCTCCATCATTGCTCATGAAAAACAAACAGAGCCCAGCCCAGCTGAGAGGCTGATTTTGGCTTCCTCCAGCCCTGGCTGCAAGAGTGGACCCTGACCCTGTCCTTTCTTGTCTGTCTGTTTTGCGCTTTGCAGAAACACGTTTGGGTGCATTTTATTCCTCTGCTAATGGGTGTCAGTTTCCAATCATTGTGCAATGGATTTGATGCTGCGGTCTGGGGTGAGGGGACACCGAGTACAGGGAGATTTACCCCGAAGGACATCTGAAATGTATGTAAGTGTACAAAAATGACTTTTCCATACACATCTCATGTTCCTTGGTCCTTTCTCAAGCTGTATGGATGCAAATGCAACCCTTCACTAGCTCACATGTGTCGTTTGCTTCAATGTTGCAGTGAGCTAATAAATACTAATAATGCTTTGAATTTATATAGCATCTTTCAGCGGAGAATCTCAACATGCTTTCCCAACATGGTTAAGTAGCTTCTTTAAAAAGCCTCATTTAAAAGATAGGAAAATGGATGTACAGAGGTTAAGATTCGGTTGAGAATAGAACCCAGGACTCCTGGCTCCTAGTCCCTGGTCTGACCACTAGACCATTCCCTCCCAGAGCTGGGAGTAGAACCCAGGAGTCCTGACTCCCAGCCTCTTGCCCTAACTGCTAGACCATCCTACCTCCATCTTTACTGCACAACCGTCACTTTGTAGATTGAACACCTTAACATCACTGAAGGATCAAAGCGAAAGAGAACCTTGTTTAAACGCAAACACCTTTAGGAATTAGCAAAGTGGCCAGCTGAAAACAACACACAGCCAAGAGCTTAACCTGTGATATCTCCAACTTTCTTCAAAAGCTTTCCCCCGTGTAAAGTTTTCTCTTTATAGAAAGCATAGCCTCTTACCTCACGGTACCATTCGGCCGCACGGAATAGCAGCAGTGCCTGGGGATCCCAAGAGGCTTATCCAAAAAGGACAGAAACACATAAATTACTTTATTTGATAGTCAGCTGCAGGATGGAGGAGAATTGACTGCTCACTCAGGACAGTCGGAGGTTTACTTGTTTATTCCACAGCTTAAATAAATAAATAAATGGATACGTCAGGAGACACCAGATTCCGCCCAGTGACTGGCTGTGAAGAACTTCCCAGATTTTAGCTTTCCGGTTCTTAAAGAGAACATGTGAGGCCAAACTAACCGCCCCAAGGCCCATGATGCCACATGGCATTACGCTCACTAAATAATGCCGGTGGGGTTCTCATTTTTGTACTGTTGAGGGTACAGTATATCCAACTTCCAGCAAGCCCACTTGAAAGAATTGAGGAACAGACTTGTCAAAGGGCACTTCTGTACATTGGAGCACCTCTTGCTAAAAGAATATAATGAAGTCCTGGAATTTCATTCAAAAGGCAAGGATCAGTGAGATTTCCAGTTCTCCTAAGTGGCAATCAGAATGAGAGACCAGGCCACTTCATGAACAGGTGTGGAAAGAGATGTGAAAGAAATTCACCCTCTGAATCTGTTTGCCAACATGCTACAACTTAAAAAATACTCAGATTGGCCTCCAGCTTCTTAGAGGGTATAAATCTGCATAGCTCCATTGAAATAATAGGTAGAGGCTGATTTACACCAGCTGAGGATTTGGCCCAATAGCTTCCAAAAAAAAAAACCAAAAACCACTTTTCCTGTAATCCAAACAGAACCTGAAGTTATCAAAATGGAAAGTGTTCGAGACATTCAGCTTTTACATTTTAAACGTTTCACCACGGATGCGGTTTGTCTCCTCTTGAGACTACCCTGACAATGACATTGGATTTGCCTCTTGCCCTTTTGCGTTCTCATCCACGAGCGAAATGTTGCAGTGTGGGGGTTGCACACTACGAAAGGGGGGAAACAAAGAAAGCCACTATTTTCAAAGGGTGCTTTGTGGAATGGAAACTTTTTTTAAATTGCACTTAGTAGCTTTAAAATCTTGTTTTTACAAAAAAATCTAAATTTTGGGTTTAAAATGAACCCGCAAGCATTTGTGTAATTGAAGTATATCCTAACATTATCTACCCTGGAGAAAAACAAAGGGGGGAAATACATCAAAGATAATTTATTAAGGCGACAGGCTTTCCCCCTCATCAGTGATGTTTGAGTAAGGAATTGGAATTAGAGGAATTCTGAGTTTAGCAGTTACTGAAAAGAAAAGAGGAGATAAGTAATGTTATTTAACAGATAGGAAAAGGAAGGGGGATCTAGGATTCCTGGGTTCGATTCCCATCTCTGGAAGAAAGTTTTAGCTTGTACCCAGCGCAGGAATCTGGGACCGAGGATGACCGAGTTCTGTCGTCTTCACTGCCACTAACTCACTATGGAACCTCAGGCACTTTGTCCAAAAGTGGCCTCAGATTTTTGACACCCAACTTGAGATACCTCGAGCCTATGCAACTGCAGCTGGCATCGAGGGGAGTTGAGGGTGCTCAGCCTGCTGAAAACGTGGCTGGCCCTGCCCTCTCTGTGCCTCCGTCCTAGTCTATGCATTGTGACTAACGACACTGACCTGCAGTGAATGTTAATGTTTGCGAAGGAGTTTGAGACAGTCACACAAAAGGGCAAAATATTAACCTGGCTGTTTAACGGAGAGGCAGCATTACCTAATGCCCAGGACCCTGGACTGGGAGTCAAAAGAACTGGGTTCTAGGCCTGGCTCTGCCACTCACCTACTGGGTGCTCTTGGGCAAGTCCCTTCATTTCTGATTCCTCTCTTTTTTACAGCACAAGCTTTTTGTGAGAGGGACTGTCTCTCCCTGTGTAGATAGCTCCTGGCACAATGGGGCTCTGAGCTCAGTGCGGGCCTGTGTGTGTTTTCATAATCTAAACAACAATATTAACAACTTTAAATACACTTCCCTTCCCATTTGTACTTGCAAGCTGGGGACAATCCTCCTCCTGCTGTGAGATTTGCCATCAATTTCAACAGAAGCAGGATTGGGTCCTACAGGAGCATCACCCCAGGGATGTGAGAGAGAATCAGGGGCCAGTGAACGTGATGAGTTCAGGCAGCTAAGCCAAGCCCCTATGAGTCCACTGTGCACTGCTGTAGGACTAGTCATGCAAAAGGGCCAAGAGCGGTACACAGTGCATTTAAAGTCCTTAGCAAGTTGGGACACTGTATGCTGCAAAGTACATCACAGCACACAGCGTGTAAGGCCCAAAGGGACCACTAAATCACCTAGTCTGGCCTCCTGTGTAGTCCAGGCCATCGACCCCAGCCAGCACAGGGAGCAGATGGCAATACAAACTGCAGAGAACCACCCTAGAGTCAGGCAGAGCGCACTCCTTGCCCCCGTGTTGGAACAGAGCTGGGTTGGTGGGAAGAGAATTTCCTCCTCTCCTCCCTATCACACTCACGACTCACTTTCTGCTGTAGGCTGGGACTCTAACCCCACCCCCACCCCCAAGTCTAAATACTGCCTACTCTATCCCAGCAGTTCTCAAACAGGGGTCCAAGGTCCCCTGAAAGGCCACAAGCAGGTTTTAGGGGGTTTGCTAAACAGGGCCAGCATTAGACTTGCTGGGGCCCAGGGCAGAAAGCCAAAGCCGTGTCACATGGGGCTGAATTCCGGGGCCCTGAGTCCTGCCACCCAGGGCTGAAGCCAAAGCCTGAGCTTCATGGGGAGGGGGGCTGTGGCATGGGGCCCCAGGCTTTTATATGCAGAAAACCAGTTGTGGTGGCACCGGTGGGCCAGGGAATTTTTATAGCATATTGGGGTGAGCCTCAGAAAGAAAAAGTTTGAGAGCCCCTAGTCTATCCTACCCCATCAAAACATGGGAATGCACATCATGCCCATTGATTTTAAGGGGGTTGCATGAGTTTTGTAAGCTCTTTGGGGCAGGGAACATCCCTCTGTTCTGTTTGTACAGCGCTGAGCACCAGGACTCAGACTCCTAGGCACTTATGGGGATACACATCAGTAACAATTCAGCCCTGCATGTTCTCTTCCCTTGACAGACAATAGCGAGCTTGGAGCTCTACCTAGTGGTCACTCCTTGGGCTGATCCCAGTGCTGGCCAGTGGCCAACCCTCACAAATCACAGCCTTGCCCAGAACTGCAGCAGTTCCCCCATGTGGCTGACTCACTCCCAGTGCTGCTGAAGTTCACTCCCAGAGTTAGGCCTCCGCAGAGGCATTTTAACCCTTTGGACTCAGCTGGGTTTGGCATGGGATGGGATACGCGTTCTGTGTCCAGTGGCAGGGAGGGAGGAAGAGACTGCAATGAGAAGGGGGATGTAGAGGGGTAGGATAGATGCTCAAGGAAGACCGGGAACAAGACAGCACAGTTGTGAGAGGGAAAGGCATCCCTCTCCCATCAGCACCACCAGCTGCTCTGTGGGCAGGTGTTCAGTGTCTGATACAGGCAGAGATCTCATTCTTCTCAGAGGAGCATGCAGTAGGAATTCCACTGAGAACTGCAGGGAAGAAACCACAACATCTCATCTTCACAGAGGTAACTCTGCTTTCTCAGTCTGCTGTCCAGCCGGGGTTGTGTTCTGCAGGTAAAGGAGACAAGGGCAATTAGTGAATGCAAAGGTATGGGCACTGCTCACACCTACACACAAACAGCATAAGCACTATGTACTCTCTGACTGATGCACACACTTTTATATATATATATATATAAACACAGTATCCTCCCACACACCTTAATAAGTGAGACCACTGCTCCTGCCCATATGCACACAGCCTACACCTGCACATACTCACCATATCAAAGGTGTGATATCCAGGGCTGCTGGGAAGAGACTGCAGTTTATGGCCTAGCCCCAGTCACGTGACCTGAGTAAAGGTTTCAAAAGTGTCTGCACAAGCTCCATGATAGTAGCCAACAGTTTCTACTGCTCCAGCAATTGCTAGTGCATTGAGATGCCAGGCACTTCTTCCCAGACCCACCATGCAGCCCAGGGAGTCCTAGGGGCAGGAAGGAAAGGTGAGGATCTGTTCAAAGTGGGAGATGTGCCGCCTCTGGTCATAGCTGCCCTTGGGATGGAGAATAACCTACAAGCACAACCCTACTGCTGTTCTGCAGATTGGGCACAACCAGGGTCTTGGGGAGATCCCAGCCTTAGCCAAGTCAAGGGGGCTAGTCCCAATCCAGGAGCAGGACTGGGAATGTTTGCTGAACCCTTTGCCTAACTGTGCTCTGCACTCACCATGCTATCCTGGTACCCCCCTTCCTTGGGCCTTCTGTTTGCAAACAGCTTGCTCCCCAGGGCTCAGCTTCCAAAGGGTTAAGAAAAACACAGGCTGGGTGGGCTCCTGACAACAGGCGGTCTCAGGGTCACTGTGCAAGGTAGCCAGCAGCCGCCAGCCACAAGAGAGGCCTGAAGTAACACGGCTTGACCAGTAGGTGTCGCCCACAGACCTCCATTACAGGGGTGCTGGGCCCAACTTCCCATGGGGGGAGCTCCCTGCATGTGTAAAGGCTGTTCATCTCTCCTGGCTGGGGCTGCTGCCAGGACCTGGCTTTATCCCTCCACACACAGCTACTGCACCACCCAGCAATTCCCCTGCCCTGCTTCTTCTGCACAAGACAGCCACCCTCTCCCAGCGCACCAGTCACCCCAGGGTGATTTCCCTGCTGTTAACCTGGCTGCACACTGGGGCTCAGCAGCATCCCGGGCTGGTCAGACACCCTTCTCCAGGGGGCAGAGTCCATCCCTCTGCATCAGTCCTGTGGGGAGAAGCATGTTGCACAGGTACTAGGGTGACCATATGTCCCAATTTTATAGGGACAGTCCTGATTTCTGGGTCTCTTTCTTATATAGGCTCCTGTTGCTCGCCACCCCTGTCCTGATTTTTCAAACTTGCTGTCTGGTCACCCTAACAGGTACAGGCCTTGTGCCAGAACAAGTTGGTGGGTTCTTATGGGGCCAAGTGTCTACCTCGCACGTGTGCAGGTGAAACCCCTGCTGCAGCTGGCACGGCTTAGCCTGGGCTGCTCCAGCAGAGAGGTCCAGGAGCAAGTGGGCTGAGGAGAACTCTGTGGCTGAGTGCAGTGGCGGGGCCCTGTGTGTGCATAGGGGACGCTTGCCCCAGCTCTGTGCTAGCTCCAGGGATAGAGGGCATCCTGCTCCAGGGCTGTCAGGCCAGCACATCTCACCAGCATGAAATTCGCCTTGTGAGAAGGGCCACTAGAAAACTGAGCGGGGCCAGATTTGCAAAAAGGTGCAGCCCCCAGCAGCTGTGACTGCTCCTGGCCGAGGGTTCACACTGTCCAAATCGAACTCTTACAAACTCTCCAGTCCTAGTCCAGACCAGGCCCCGCAGTGACACAGATTCAGGGGGCAGAGACTGTGCTTCCCATGCTCAGTGCACCTACTGAAAGGAGCGCAAGCCAGCTGAGGGACTTCCCCCCTGCAGGGTGGGGAGGGATGGCTAGGTTCCTAGATGGAGAACTCACAGGGGCACTGCACGCCTCCCTGTATTTCCTCGGGCACTGGAGAAGCATGCTGTCCCCTTCCCAGCCTGGTTCTGTAGCCATTTACCCCTGTGATAAGTGAGTTGAGACTCCAGCCCACCAGAACCGGCCCCTTGCACCACCAGGAGCTCTTTGCATGAAGCCAGAGGCAGGGGGAGAATCCCTTGTGATGCTCCGATCCTGGGAATGGCTGGAGCTAGGGTTTTGGTTCAGGCCTGTCCGTGGAGACCCCAAGGGAAACGCCAATGTGAATGCTAATCGCAAGCCCTTACCAAAAGCAATCAACAGACTGCTAAGGAGGCTGCTTATTTCCCAGTTTCCTTCTCAGCAAGCAGCTGCTTTGGGGTCTATCCCATGGCCCTCACGCCCTGCCTCTCACAGACCAGCCCTGGGATCCCAGCAGGGGATGACTCTCCCAGTCCTTCTCCCTCCCCAGTAAACATCCCAAGGGCCGGAGCAGAGAGGGGGCAGCGTTTCTCAGCTCTCCGGATCTCTCCTCACGCAGCTGGGAGCCCTGCAGCCGGCGGCTGCCCTTTTCTCTGGGCTTAGCTGCAAGGAGCAGCATCCAAAGCGGTGGGCGAGGGGACTGGACCATGGCGGGGGGCCCCCCCGGGACCCTGCAGCTCAGAGATCAGGTCTGAACCCCCCCCCCCGCCGCCCTATAGAAACCTGCCACACGAAGGGGCCCCGCAGCAGCTCCCTGCAGACCCAGCCCTCGGGGACCAGCCGGTGCCCACACCGGGGCGGGGTATGACGGCCCCACGCCGCGCCACGGGATGCCGGGCATGGCCAGCCCCGGGCAGGCGGGTACCCCAGCGGCGGGGGTTGCCCGGGGCCCCCAAGGAGGGCGCTCCCTGGCCGGTGAGCGGCGATGCAAGAGCATCTCTGGGAGCCGCTTCTCCCCCACCCCGGGCTGGCCCCGTTCCCAGCCGGGCTGCGAGCAAACTCTGCAGGCTGGAGGGGCTGAGCTCCCGGCCTGAACCCGCCCCCGCCAGCTCTCATTTCCCTAAAAAAAAAAAAAAAAAAAAAGACAGAGAGCGAGGGGGGAAACCCTCCCATCTCCTTCCACTTCTCTCCTTCCCCCTCCTTCCCGCTCCGCTTCTCCCTTCGGTCCCGAGGCGCGTCTGCCCGGGACTCGCCAGCCAGCATGTCCGGCGTCAGGGCGTGCTGGCTGCTCCTTTCCTTCGTGGTGCTGGGGCCAGCCCTGGACTTTCCCGACTACACCTATGAGCTGGAGGACGAGGAAGACACGGAGCCCATTGACTATAAGGATCCTTGCAAAGCTGGTAGGGCCAAAGGGCTCCCCCTGTCCCCCCCCCAACCCCCGGTGCAAATGCGCCCCTTGATGGGCGGGTGCGGGGAGCAGCGAGGCCACCGGAGGACAGGGGCTGGGTGAGCCTGGGTCATGCAGACTCTGCCTGGCTGGCAGGGCAGCTGCAGACAAAAGAAAGGGGCCGGTGTGTGTGTGTGTTTAAGGGACACTTTCAAAGTTGCTGCTCCTGCAGCCGGGGCTGGGAGGGAGCTGAGCCCGGGCAGAGACAGCCTCGGGCAGGGAAAAGCTCCGGGGCTGGAGACTTGAGTTTTCTGGGTTGTTTTGCCCCCTTTGTGCTGCAGGAAATGAAACTTTGCTCCCCCCCCCGCAGGAGTTTTTCCTCCCCCCGGGAGTTTTGGGTTTCTTTGTGGGGAGGGTTGGGGGGGGGAGTTAAGCATACCTCATGCAAGGGAGAGGGGGAAGGAAGTTGCCACGAGGTTACGCTGTGGTGTGGGGGGGGATCCATCCATCCATCTGTTTATACTTCGGACGTGGAGGAGGCTGGAGGGAGAGGGGGGCTCTCCCGCTTCCCCAGGAGGAGCTGTCAAAGCAGGCGGACTCCTCCAGCCCGGATCACTCCCCAAGTCCCCGGCACAGCTGGCCCACTAGCAGCTCAGGCTTTGTGGCTGCGAGCTCTCTGAAAGTCTCCTCTCGTTCACACCGGTTTCACTCCTGTCTCAGTCCGGTGTGAAGGGTGGGATCCCGCTCCAGAACCAAGTGGGGCAGGATCGGGCCGTAAGCAAGAGGAGGATCGGGACCCAAAGACTTTTCAAAAACTTTTTGTTCTTTCCTTCTCCCAGCTGTATAAACCGCTGCGAAACAGCAGCGGAAAAGCCTGGCGGTGATAAACCTGGGGGTTGGATTACAATTGATAAAGAGGGATTTTGGCTGGGAGGAGTGTTATCTCAGTTAGTGATTGTGACATGTTATTTCATCAGCGCCTTGGGTGCTGAGACTTGGGCTGGGAGTGAGGAGACTTGGCTCTGTTTTGGCTCTGCCACCAGCCTGCTGCCTGTCCTTGGGCATGTCACCTCATTGCTTGGTGCCTCCATTTCCCCAAACGTAAAATGGAGATAACGAGGACTGTCTTTTGTAAAGTGCTTTGAGATCTGCTGAGGAAAAGAGCCCTGTAAAGCCTAAGTAGTAATATATCACTGTTTATTATTATTCCAGTCATTATTATTAATCAGTCTAGCATGATGCTTTACCAACCAACAGTGAGGGAGTTTAAAATTTAAAGCTGCAATGGGATCCTTAGGGGTCCTGGGGTCCCCTGGGGCAGATTGGATTGTGGGAGTGGGGCCTGAATTTGTGTGTGTGCCACTGTGATCGTACAAAGCACCATCTAAGTGCAGTTATTATTGTATTAGAATGATGTTTATCATCTTCCTTGAGCAAGCCAGGCCAGGAGATGGCTAAGGGTTTGGTATTTAAATTACAGCAGCACCTACAGGCAGGGCTTTGGAGCTGTGCTCCGGCTCCACTCCAGCTCCAGGCAAAAACCTGCAGCTCCACTGCTCTGCAGCTGCTCCGCGCTCCAGCTCCGGGCCCCGCTCCAAAGCCCTGCCTACAGGCCCCAGCTGAGATCAGGGCTCCATTGTGCCAGGTGCTGTATTGAATGAGAGATGCTCCCTGCCCTCAAAGAGCCTGCAATTGAAATAGACAAGAGCGATGAAGGGTGGGAGGGGAAACTAAGGCCCAGAGAGCAGACATGAGTTGCCCAGGGTCACACAGTAGGTCAGGTGTTGCAGAGCCTAACCTTGTGCTCTGGACACAGGAACCAGTTGTCCCTTTAAATCTGCTTTGTTCAGCCTCCACTTTGTCACCTTGTGTGTGTGTGTGTAGGAGAGGGGGCTTTAATTGTTGATTAAATTAATAGAGGTTGGTAGAGACAAGAGGTAGGTCCAGAGGCGTTCTTTCTGATTGTGCTTGTTGGTCCATTGTGTGTGAGACACACGCAGAGCGGCATGCCGGAGCCCTGCCCCCCACCTTTATTGGATCCATATGTGACTAAGTCAGTTATTGCCATTTGTATGGTGGCTGCGTCCGGAGGCCCCAGTCTGAATCAGGCTCCATTAGACACTGCACAAACAGAGGCCCTATCCCGAAGAGTTCTTTATCCCTCGATTAGCTTCAAGTGCAACTCGGGATCGGGGGGTTGGATGGGAGCTTGCCCATTGCTTCTTACAGGACAGGGAAGCAGTTCCTCTGCTAAGATTGGCCTGGCCAACTACATATCCCACAAGGCTCTGGGAGCGTGTGTGTTTGTGTGGTGTTTTTTGGTTTTTTTTTTTTTTCAAGGCACCAGCTGCAGTAAGTTTCCTAGGACTTTAAGAGCAGCCGGAAACAGCTGACTCCTTGGCACTTGGAATTATTCCGTGGCTCCCTTAAATTCCACATGGAGAAGGAGCAGTAGGAATAGCCAAGAATGGGATTTGGTTTTCACTGCACAGTTCCTGCCACGGGTATCCTGAGGCCACCCGCCCACCAGGGATAACTCCCTGTGGCTCACAGCCTCCATAATGTTCCCCTTGCCATCTCTCTCCGCTGCAGAGCTTCCCCCAGCCCTACCCCAGGGTGGTACTGGCCCAGACCCTGCTGTAGTGCCAATAGGCGTTTTCCTGAGAAATGCAGGCAGGCTTGGGGGCCTGCCAGCTTTGGCATCAAAGCTCCCACATCACAGCTGTGCCCACTCCCTAGAAGGAAACAGTGGCCCTGGTCCTGCAGTCCTGTCTCCTTACCTCCTGTCAAAATAAACCTCCCTGGCTCTGATTCAAAGCCATGGCGGCGGCTGCTGCCTTAGCAGTCCAGTATCAGGGGGTAGCCATGTTAGTCTGTATCCACAAAAACAACGAGGAGTCCGGTGGCACCTTAAAGACTAACCGATTTATTTGGGCATCAGCTTTTGTGGATAAAAAAACCCCACTTCTTCAGATGCCTGGAGTGAAAAGTACAGATACAGGCATAAATATACTGGCACCCGAAGAGATGGGAGTTACCGTACAAGTGGAGAACCAGTGCTGACAAGGCCAGTTGAGTCAGTTAGCAGTCCAGACTCCACAGCGCTGAGGGGCCCCTTGGTAGTTTGCCAGGAGCAGTAGCTGCATCAGAGCCTGTGTGTGCTGTGGGTTCTGTCCTAAGCACTTGGATCCCCTGCAGCTCTCAGACTAACACCCCCTCGATTTCAACCCAGGGGGCTGGCAACTGTAGGAGAGGAGCCCTTCGCTGTAGCATTCACTCCCCTGTTTGGACCAGGAGAACCATGTCCATCTATTCTGTTTTACTGTGTATAGGTTCTCATACTGCCCTCATCATTGTCCTATCTGAAGTACTTAAGCGACATGACTGACACCCTCACACGTGGGTTGTTCCCTCCCCAGGGCAGTGTGCAGTGTCTTGTTTGTGTAGTGAGGTGTCTTGTTTTAGAAGGGCTTTGTTTAATTTTTGTATATCTCTGTCCACAGTGCTCTGTACAATTGCTGTATTAATAGGGGGGCTTGCCCGTGGGATTAGCAAGTCCTGTGGGGGGCCCATCTGTTGCCACTGAGTCAATCTTTTGTGACAGAGTCAGTTTATAAAGCAACTAAATATCGCTTTATTTCCTCTTGTACACCGTGGGCTAGAGGAATAAGCAGGAGTTTAGCAGGAGGAACTCCTGGGTTCTCTTTCCAAGTCTGGGATGGAAGTGTGAATTTGTGGCTGGAATAAGTGGAGGGGACTGACAGTCAGGACTCTTGGGTGCCTTCCCTGGGAGGGAAGTGTGGGCTAATGGCTAGAGCATAGGGGTCTGGATTCTGCTCCCAGTTCTGCTACTGACTTGCTGTGCAGCTGTGGGCAAACCCCTTTGCCGCTATATGCCTCAGTTTCCCCAGCTGTGAAATTGGGATGTTGATACTGACTGACCTTTACTGGTTTATTATGAACAAGGCTGAGTTAACATTTGCACAGAGCTTTGAACACACAACGCCCTATTAAGTGCTAACCAAACACGGACAGCTAGTGTTTGTGCTTGCTTTGTCCTTGGGAGATTAATGTACCGTTGTTGAGCTCTTCAGCAATGAAAACAAACTCCTGGGTGTCTCCTGACCCGTTAGAGATGGACAGCAGCTGTGGGTTTGGCCCTGTGTGAGTCACTAGTTCCTATTAGCCTGATGTGCTACTGTTGTAACTCTGCCTCTGTAATGTGATGTCTTTGGGGGTGAAGCTGGAAAATATGGATCCAGATTTTGGACCTCCCCCTTCCCAGAGTCAGGGCTGATTTGAATCTTCCCATTCTGAAGTGTCGTGGTATTCTGTTCTAGGAGTTTAGTCTGGACCCTTTGCTGGTCAAAATGTCCTTCCAATATGAAAGGGTGTGATGACATTTCATGGGCCCTGATTTCTGGATCTCTGAGCATCCAGGATAGCAAAGGGTGTGGGATACTTGATCACCAGGAATAAGATTGGGGTTATCCCCCAAATAACTGGGATAGTTAGCGAACTCCACCATCTGCCTATGTAAGAACTCCCAGATCATACCTTGGGTATCTCTACCATACACACGTGGTTGCAGGGGAGCAGGGCTTGACCTAAATTCCAGTTTCCATGTTGAGTCAACTGAAATCACTTGTTACAGTTGTATTTGTCATCATGATGCACAAACCTATTCCAACTGTTGTCATTTATTCATCCAGGGTGAAGTGCGTCCACTGAGCAGAAGCCAGCGTGAGGCTTTTGTTTGGAGATTTAAAGCGGTGCATAGACCTTGTGAATTTCACAGCTTGACATTTGGATCTCCTCTATCAGTGCATTGTTTGCAGATTTAAAGCGGTGCATAGGCCTTGTGAATTTCACACCATGACATTTGGATTTTGTTTGTTAGTGCAGGGGCGTGGCTCATTTCACACTGCAGCAGTCCTCTGACTAGACAGGGATGGTCTTGGTCTTGGACTTACTCATGCCTCAGTGTGGGTTGGGGCGAGGGGGAAGACCTTGTGAAGTCTCTTCCAGCCCTACATTGCTATGATTCTATAATAAACTGAACTGGGAAGAGGTCAGCTCTCATCCTGCAGCTTTGGGAGGGCATGGTGGTGGCAGTGTGGTGAATAATAGGTAAGGTTTAGTTGCATGCTGAATTTTAATCCTGGGGCGAGCTGGCAGGATTTCCCATGGCAAAGCACAAGGCTGCGTGCTTGGCTCAGCTGCACCTCCCATCTGCCCTTCTGTACACGCTGCCAGCAGCTTGGGAAATCCTCCTGCTGTTGATTCATGCCAGCGGGTCATGTCAACAGGGACGCAGGACTTCCCAAGGCTTATCAACCAGCACTGCTGCTGTGCAGGAACAGGGAGCACCTGCAGCGCACTTGGACAGGAAGGATGCTTCAGCCTGCTAGAGACGGAATGGGACAGAGACTCCCTGCAGATTTCTCTCTCCTCTCTGGCAGAGGAAGGAAAGGAGAGAACAAAGCAAAGCATCCACAGGCAGCCCAAGCAGAAAGGGAGAGATTGGCAAGACAAACTAGATTGGAAAGATTTGAAGGGGCTTTAATTTGTGGGTGAAAGAACTGTCTGAATGGAAGAGGAAAGGACCAGTTATCTCCAGGGGTTGATCTGCCTGAGGACTGCATTTCTTACCTGCTTTTGTCTTTAAGGCAGCACCTAGAATCATACTGGGCATTGCTTGGGAGGAGAGAATGCCCCCTCCTGGTCTATCAGCAGCCCTGTATGCTTCCTGGAGGTTCCCAGTCCAAGCAGTGACCCTTTGAAGTTGTGATACAGCTTGAGACAGGGCTGCAGCGCCTCCCTGACTAGTGAGCGAGTGGATTGAGAGGCCTTGGACAGCACTGACTCATTATGAGGTCTCCTGGGGTCAGCCACACGCAAACAGTTTCCGGCCGGGAGAGGAGGACCTGAGAGCCGGCAGCATCATAGGCTGGAAGAAGGAGGCACTTGGGGAAGAAAAGAAAATGTCCTCTTTCCCCAAACCTGGGCTGGTGCACTAGAGAGACTGACAGTAACTCTGGCATGTGTCCTTCCCCACAGAGAGGAAATCCCTGCTTCCCCCTGGGCCTCATAGCTCCATTTCCCAGTGGCTTCAGATTTCCAAGCCAGGGCTACCTGGGGTCTGATAGTTCCTGCACCGTTGAGAGCGGATGCTGCTGGGGACATTGCCTCAATGGCTGGGATCTAGCAGGTCCTAAAGATGAGAAGCATCTGTAGTAACTATCGGAACCTAGTTATTGAGCGAGACTGTATAACTACTGTATTCAGATAGTGGAATGCTTATTATACACGGGTATTGTATTAATTCAGTGGGGCTGCAGGCGAAAGAAGACACTAGCTCCCAGATAAGAACATCCCAGCACACAGTTGAAAGACAGTGGGGAAAGCTATTAGCTTGGAAGATCCTACAGCCTGTCTCCAAGGAAGTTGCAAGGTTTATTTTGCCAGTGGTGGGAGGTAACACATCAAAGGGCTATAGGCAGTTAAAAAACGACTTGATCCCTGGGAAGGGGTTGATCAAAAGATAGAGCAGGATTTAAAGGCACTCTCTCTGAAGCAGGCAGGGAAAACTGCCTGGTTTAGTTGAGAGAACAGAGTATACCACCCAGACTCTAGAGGTCTTGAAGTGTCTGTAGGAAGTTTAGATCTGGATGTGGAAGGTGGACAGACACCTGGTAAATTAGACATGCGTAAATAAACAATATGTTGCTTTAAGAAGGCTGTTTGGTCACTGCCTACCAGAGGAACAGAACAGAGGGCATTGAACATAAGTCAAGCCTGACAAGGCAATCACAGTTAGTATCTGGGGCTGCAGTCCAGGGTCCAATCTGAGGGTGAGAGAATTGTGTGATTCCACCCAAAGAGAGGTGACGGCCCGAGGCCTGAGAGGGGATGCTCTTGGAGAGGCCAGAAGGGGTCCAAGGTGCAGTTAGCTTGGTAACTGTGACACAACACTCCTGCGAGGCAGGCAATTGCTCTTCTCCCCATTTCACAGATCGGGGGAACTGAGGCATCAAGAGGCTCAGGCCTGGTCAACATTTAAAAGTTTTGCTGGCATAGAATCATAGAACTGGAAGGGACCTCGAGATGTCATCCAGTCCAGTCCCCTGCACTCGTGGCAGGACTAATTATCTAGACCATTCCTGACAGGTGTTTGTCTAACCTGCTCTTAAAAATCTTCAATTATGGAGATTCCACAACCTCCTAGGCAACTTATTCCGATGCTTAACCACCCTGACTGTTTGGAAGTTTTTCCGAATGTCCAACCTAAACCTCCCTTGCTGCAATTTAAGCCCATTGCTTCTTGTCCTATCCTCCGAGGTTAAGAAAAACAATTTTTCTTCCTCCTCCTTGTAACAACCTTTTACGTACTTGAAAACTGTTATCACGTCCCCTCTCAGTCGTCTCTTCTCCAGACTTAACAAACCCAGTTTTTTCAATCTTTCCTCATAGGTCATGTTTTCTAGACCTTTAGTCATTTTTGTTGCTCTTCTCTGGACTCTCTCCAATTTGTCCACATCCTTCCTGAAATGTGGCGCCCAGAACTGGACACAATACTCCAGCTGAGGCCTAATCAGCGCTGAGTAGAGCGGAAGAACTACTTCTCGTCTCTTGCTTACAACACTCCTGCCAATACATCCCAGAAGGATGTTCGCTTTTTTTGCAACAGCGTTACACTGTTGACTCATATGTAGCTTGTGGTCCACTATGACCCCCAAATCCTTTTCCGCAGAACTCCTTCCCAGACAGTCATTTCCCATTTTGTACATGTGCAACTGATTGTTCCTTCCTAAGTGGAGTACTTTGCATTTGTCCTTATTGAATTTCATCCTATTTACTTCAGACCATTTCTCCAGTTTATCCAGATCATTTTGAATTTTAATCCTATCCTACACAGCACTTGCAACCCCTCCCAGTTTGGCATTGTCTGCAAACTTTATAAGTGTACTCTCTATGCCATTATCTAAATAATTGCTGAAGATATTGAACAGAACCAGACCCAGAACTGATCCCTGCGGGACTGCACTCGTTATGCTGTTCCACCATGACTGTGAACCACTGATGACTACTCTCTGGGAACAGTTTTCTAACCAGTTTTGCACCCACCTTATAGTAGCTCCATCTACGTTACATTTCCCTAGTTTGTTTATGAGAAGGTCATGCGGGACAGTATCAAAAGCTTTACTAAAATCAAGATATACCACGTCTACCGTTTCCCCCCCATCCACAAGGCTTGTGACTCTGTCAAAGAAAGCTATCAGGTTGGTTTGATAAGATCTGTTTTTGATAAATCCATGCTGACTGTTACTTATCACCTTATTGTCTTCTAGATGTTTGCAAATTGATTGCTTAATTATTTGCTCCATTATCTTTCGGGGCACAGAAGTTAAGCTGACGGGTCTGTAATTCCCTGGGTTGTCCTTATTTTCCTTTTTATAGATGGGCACTATATGTGCCCTTTTCCAGTCTTCTGGAATCTCTCCTGTCTTCCATGACTTCTCAAAGATAATCGCTAATGGCTCAGATATCTCCTCCGGCAGCTCCTTGAGTATTCTGGGATGTATTTCATCAGGCCCTGCTGACTTGAAGACTTCTAATTTGTCCAAGTAATTTTTAACTTGTTCTTTCTCTTTTAGCCTCTTCTGATCCTACCTCATTTTCACTGGCGTTCACTACGTTAGACGTCCAATCACCACCAACCTTCTTGGTGAAAACCAAAACAAAGAAGTCATTAAGCACCTCTGCCATTTCCACATTTTCTGATGTTATTTTTTCCCCCTCATTGAGTAACGGGCCTACCTTGTCCTTGGTCTTCCTCTTGCTTCTAATGTATTTGTAGAATGTTTTCTTGTTACCTTTTATGTCTCTAGCTAGTTTGATCTCGTTTTGTGCCTTGGCCTTTCTAATTTTGTCCCTACATATTTGTGTTATTTGTTTATATTCATCCTTTGTAATTTGACCTAGTTTCCACTTTTTGTAGGACTCTTTTTTTTATTTTTAGATCATTGAAGATCTCCTGGTTAAGCCAGGGTGGTTTCTTGCCATACTTCCTATCTTAGCTACGCTGGACAGGTGTGTGATGCGGTATGATCCCTGACCAGCAAAGCTGTGCTGGCAAATGGTTCCCTAGTGGTTAGAGCAGAGGACTTGGAAGTCAGGACTCCTGGATTCTTTTTCCAGGTTTGGAGGGAGTGTTGTCTCATAATTAGAGCACCGGGGGGAGGGGTGGGTTGGAAGTCAGGACTCCTGCGTTCTTTTCCAGCTTTGCAATAAGAGGAGGATGGCTTGAGAGACATGACTTGCAGGTTGTATTCTTGTTTCTGCCAATGACTGGCTGTGTGACACTGGACAGGCCACTCCACCTCTCTGTGCCTCAATTTCCCCATCTGCACAATGGGAGTTAGTCAGTGCTATCAACCCCACAGTCATGCAGCAAAGCCAGGAACTGATCCCAGCAGTCCTTGCTCCCAGTCCTGTCCATGAACCACAAACACTGTTCTTCCTCCTGAAAAACCTGCTCACACCTCTGAAGATCCTGTTTCCATGCAGATGACCTTGATCATGAAGAACTGGGGAAGGATTAAAAAAAATCTGGTACCCCCGCTGAATAGATTCCAAATATTTTTCATTCCAGCAGCTCTTCTTTCAGCAAGTGACTAGCTCTGCTGGCTCCAGTTCTGTCTTCATAGTCAACTTGAATTTGCAGATTGAATCCAAACTCGAGAAGGAGGGAGAAAGAGAGAGAGAAAGTGTGTGTGTGTGTGGTCCCCCCGGTGTCTCTTTGCAGCTTTCTTTGATTAATAAATATCCTTCCTTTTCCGCTTGCTTCCAGAGAGGCTTTGACGTGAGTTGGGTTTGCTTCCTTGCCCTGCTTCCTCAGCTGGCAGCTGGGAAGCATCTAGTCTGTTCAGAATAATGGAGCAGGAGCAGTAGGAAGATGAGTCCTCCCCCCCCCATAAGGAGAGTTCCCCTCCCTCTCTCCTTTGGGGTGACCAGACCATCTCCTGTTTGTGACCCATCTCTGAGCATGTGTTAGCTGGAAACCATTTATTGCTATGCAGGAGGTCAGACTAGATGCTCACAATGGTCCCTCCTGGCCTAAGAATCCAGAGAGCTCAGCTGAGCTCCTTTCATTGTTGAGTGGGCTCTGATTAAGCTGAGAGGTACCCAAATCAGAAGCATTATTCCACCTGCCCCACCCCAAGCTTTGTGGGATCCAGATGTCATGGGTGTGCTAACCTCAGAGATTTACAAAACAAGACCCAAAGCCACCCGGGCATTATCCCATCCCTAAGACACCTCCTAAACAGCCTCCCCGCTCCACAGTCTCCGCAGCTTCCCCCACGAACATGGCTAACTTCTCTACCCAACCCCAAAGTAGCCTGCGGGTGAATCGGGCTAACTGCACTGACGTCAGTGAGCCCAGCTGCCCCAGTGTCTCCTGCCTTGGGCAGCTGTTCACCTGCAATAGCCGGTGCTACAATGGCAGGATGAAGGAGGCAAGGGGAGAAATGAAGGCAGAGAATAGAGCTGTGCAAGCCTTAAGTCCTGGACAAGAGAAGTTGTGGACAAAGGGGGGAGAGGGCAAAAATGCTGAGCTTGCTACAAAAAGGAGAGAGAAGGGGCAGGGGACAGTGTGCTAGACTGGGACTCAGGAGGCCTGGGTTCAAGTCCCAGCTCTGTGTGACCTTGGGCAAGTCACTGTCCTGCACCTCAGTTTCCCCATCTGTAAAAAAGGGAAGAATAATACTTCCTGTCTCTACCTTTATCTGTCTTGTCTATTTAGTGTCTAGACTCCTCAGCACAGACAAAGAGCAGGAGTGGAAACTGAGGCCCACAGAGAGGAAGAGACTTTCTGAAGGTCACACAACAGGTCTCACATTTCCCCATCTGCTTTCCCAACAATCCATCCCACTTGCCTAATGCCCTGGTGTAAAAAGGCCCTTTCCTCCCTGTCCCCTTCTGGATTCCTCTGTTCCCCATATCTGAACCACCAACACTCCCATTTTCTGTTCCCAAGGATGCTGGCTCCCTCCCTTTTCTGATTCCCTCCACAAACAGTTAAAGAACATGAGAGGCCATCCTGGGTCAGACCAATGATCCATCTCGTCTAGGGTCCTGTCTTCTCACCTGGTCAATACCAGGTGCTTCAGAGGGAATGAAAAGAACAGGGAAATTATCAAGCGATCCATCCCCTATTGTTCAGTCCCAGCAGCTGGCAGTTAGAGGCACCCAGAGCATGGGGTTGCATCCCTGACCATTTTGGCTAATACCCACTGATGGATCTATTCTCCATGAACTCATCTAGTACTTTTTATAACTCACTTATATGTGAGTTCTCTGTGTCTTGCTCTCTCCTGTCCATGCACCATCTGCTGTTTCCATCCTATGTGTGCCTTGGCGCATAACATTCTCCTCGCGCTCCCCCTCGGCCAGCAAGCCTGGGATGCGCTCTGCCTTTGCGCTCCGTTTGCACAGATGCATCCCATGGTACCGACAGCCCTGGCGGCTGGTCGGGCTGTGATTAGCAGGGATTCGGAGCTCGCCAAGTCTGTAATTACACACTTGCCATGTGAGCCAAGAGGGAGGGAGGCAGAGCGGTTAAGGTGATGAGCAGCTGGGGATCCACTCGGAAGTAGGGACCTAGCAACAGACATTTAGCAGAGCTTGAGGAATACAGCGAGGGGCTCGCTGCAGGAGCGGAAAGCACACTAACTCCAGGCCCAGGGGCAGGGATACAAGGGTGCACTGAGGAGGATGCACCCTGAAGAAGGAACCCTCAAGTTCTTCATGCTACTGCCCAGTCCCAGCTCCATCCCAGAATCCCCCAGAGCCTTTGCCCAGCCCCTGCACCATATTCCCTGTTCCCCAGAATCCCCCAGGGCTCCCACCCTTCCCCAGCACCGTACCCTGTTACCTCAAAGCCCGAACACTGATGTTAGCCTGGTCTCAGCCCGGAAGGGATTTTTTCTCGACCTCAGTTAAATCAAGTCCTGTAACTGACACCGCTGTACCAACTGTTCACTCGCTTCTGGCAGACACCAGTAAACTATAGTAAGATCTATACCTGGCTCCGATTGGGCACATGCCAGGAGAGGGTCCCTGGGTTCTGTCCCCAGCTCTGATACTGGCTCACTCCCTGGCCAGCCACTTCCCTGCCCAGTGCCTCGATTTCCCCCTCTGTTAAAACAGCATCCGTGAGAATGACCTGCTCCACAGCACACGTTGTGAAGCTGAATTTCTTTTTGTGTTTGACAGACATGCGTCTGGGTCAGAAGGAAGATGCTATGGGAAAGCAAATATCCCTAGCCAGTGTTCACAGGCTGTTTGCTCCCCATCCCTGGCTGGTAGTGAGGGGCACTGCCAGGGGGCTGCAGAGTGGTGCATCTGGGAGGAATCTCGCAGAGGGCCTCCCTTGCTTTCCTGGTTTGTGTCTCCATCCCTCCTTGCTGTTCTCGGAATCTCTTTGCACAGCCGAGGCTGCTGCCAGGCAAACATCCCGGAGCCTGCCTGTTCAAACACTGCAGCAATCAGGAGGTGCGCTGCAGGCCCAGCAGAGGAACAGAAGCTTCACCAGTGAGCAAGGCTGGTGCCAGGTAACCGTCCACTTCACCCCAAGGAATCTCTGATGCTGCTGCTAGGCAGGAGACTTTTGAGGGAGGAATTTATTCCCCCCCCCCCCCCCCCGTGACAAATGAGTGAGCTCAAGTTGCAGGACTCTGATCAGGACTGTGGATGCAGAGGGTTAGTGCAGAGGGTCACTCCCTCTGCAGCACACGCACTGGGATATATCCCCACTCCGGTATGTGCTCATAGGACTCCCTGCACGGTGCCTGGGCTCCATGGCTGGTCTAACATGAATGCCGTGCCTGGCTCTGGCCAAGCTTAGGAAATGCTAAGCATTGTGGAATGACTGCCTGCCTCTGAGCTGAGTGATTGCCCAAGGCCAGATAAACACTCCGACCCCGTGAGGATAAACACAGGAAGGATATGGGGCAGGGATGGGCTGTTGGCCCTGTCCAGATGCAATGGGGACACGTTACTGACCATTCAAGCTAGCGTGTGCTCTCTGCACTCTCCTCTCAGCTAGGGTGACCAGACGTCCCGATAAAATCGGGACTGTCCTGATTTTTAGTTCTTTGTCCCACGTCCTGACCGATGCATGGTCGGGATGCCATTTGTCCCAATATTGCGGCTTTGGCTGCTCCGGCGGGTTTTGGTTGTTTTTTTTTGCTTCCCCCATGTGTCCCGATATTTTGTCAGGTTCATCTGGTCACCCTAGTCTTATCTGACAGGGTACACAGCAAGGCTACATAGTACTGTGGGTTCATGGGGTTGTGGCCCCATCCATGTAGGCACAAGCAGGATGCGCTTTCTCGGTTAAACTGCAGGGGTGCTGTTTGCACGACTTCCATCTAAACTGGTGTTCCTGATCCACCCTGGTCCATCAAAGAAGAGCCAATCTGGGGGATTGGGTGGGCTCAGGCGATTAGAAAGGGGATAAGTGGAGCCTTTTGGCTGCAGATCCCAGGTTCCTGTCCAGCCTAGGAATGATGGGAAGGTGATCAGGGGTGCGGGGGTCTGTGTGAAAGAGCTGGACTGAGCCCTCTGCATTGAAATGAACTTCAGTTCCTAGCAGGAACGTGTCCACAGAGCAAATGAATGAGAACGGTAATTGACCTGGCAGAGAGGAAGGATGGCCCACTGGTTAGAGTGCAAGCCTGGATCTCTGGGTTCAATTCTTTGCCCCATCACAGACCTTCTGTGTGACTTTGGGTAAGGCCCTTAGGTTTCCCAGCTGTGATGGAGGCATAAATAGCACTGCCCTGCCTCACTACTCCTGGGGTGATGGGGGCCACGCAAGTCCCTAAGGATAAAGAGCAATAGTAAGGATTGAGTGGAGCATGAGGCCTGACCCTCCCTTCCGCCCCCAGGTAGTGCAGGATTGAGCTCCTTCCTGCAGCCCTGCCATCCTCCGCTGTGTCATGGAGCTCCAGTATTTCAGGGGGAGAGCCTGGAACTGGCTGAATTCCACTCTTTGCAGCTTGGTGTCTCTGTGTGCTGGGAGCGTAGCATGTTCTGTGTGCAGCAGCCAGGCTGGCGTGAGCTGGGGAGGGGGAGGGGGAGCATTCCTGACATATTTAACAACTTTGGGATGGAAGTAGGATGCTCAGCTATTGAAGCTGAGGCTGTATTATTTGCCAGA
Source organism: Natator depressus (assembly GCF_965152275.1). Taxonomy (NCBI): domain Eukaryota; kingdom Metazoa; phylum Chordata; order Testudines; family Cheloniidae; genus Natator; species Natator depressus. Next base: position 5,636,361 of record NC_134259.1, read on the forward strand.
TCAGCACTTGTCCGGGATCCACATTTTTAAACTAGGGTGACCAGATAGCAAGTGTGAAAAATCGGGATGGGGGTGGGGGGAATAGGAGCCTATGTAAGAAAAAGCTCCAAAAATCAGGACTGTCCCTACAAAATCGGGACATCTGGTCACCCTATTTTAAACAGATCTCCTTCCACTGAGCTGCCTTCCTGTTCTGGGTAAACCCACAATCCCTTCCAGTGGTGCAGGAATGCAGGTCAGGGTCTTGTCTTCCTTGGGACTCCACATTAAGTCCATTCCAGGAGGGCACAGGAATCCAGTTTGAGATTTGGAAAAGATCTTTCAGATCCCATTCAGTCCACCCCCAGAGATTTTGGAATATGAGACTTCCCACATGGATCAGCTCCATAGTCCAACTAGTCCTGTCTCCAACAGTGACCAACTCCAGATGCTTCAGAGTAAGGTGCAAGAAGCCACACAGTTATCAGTGGTGACGCAATCTGCCCCACCCCATGTCAGCCGAAGCTTTCTTGCAGGAGTTTTCCTTACTCTTTGTTTTCTAGAGTTGTTTCAGGACTTGTTTGAAACCCCCTCATGTAGTGCGTCTGGCGAGAAGCTATGTTGGCAGGAGAGCGTCTCCCACCTACATAGTGCGGTCTGGCTGCACTTTAAGTTGATGTAACTTACGTTGCTCGGGGGGGGGGTGTTGTTTTCACACCTCTAACCAATGTAAGTTACATTAACTTTTGTGGTAACGTAGGCCAGCCCTCTGTCCATTGGTGCTGCAGGGCTGGGTCTTTTAGCTCAGGCAGTAGAGGCTTGTGCACATAAAGCCAGAGGGCCCAGGTTCAATCCCTGATACCAACAGCTCACCCAGAGTCATGGTGTTACACTGGCAGTTGATCAGAGGTAGCTTTTCCTCTGGCGAAGACTTTCTAGAGCATAAAACTGTCTCCTCGCCATTCCCTGGGAATCTCTTTGGTGGTATATGCCCAGCTGTGTTTATTATCCCACAGACATCTGGATAGTTAAAGTCTCTCCTGTGTGGCTTCCTGCAGTTTTAAGTACCAGGAGAGTTGGCCTGGGCCTTCTGTTTGCTTTCTTTCTCTCTCTCTCTCCTAGCTTGGGTCATCTGTGGAAAATGCCTATTGTGATTTCTTTGTTTTTCTTCCCTTTTATCCTTGTCTGGAGTGTTTAAGGCCAGAAAGGACCATTGTGATCACCTAGTCCAGGGGTGGGCAAGCTTTTTGGCCCAAGGGCCACATCTGGGTATGGAAATTGTATGGCGGGCCATGAATGCTCATGAAATTGGGGGTTGGGGTGTGGGAGGGGATGAGGGCTCCGGCTGGGGGTGCGGGCTCTGTGGTGGGGCTGGAGATGAGGGGTTGGGGGTGCAGGAGGGTGCTCCAGGCTGGGACTGAGGGTTTCGGAGGGCGGGAGGGGGATCAGGGCTGGGGCAGGGGGTTGGGGCACGGGAGGGGTGCAGGGGTGCAGGCTCCAGGTGGCGCTTACCTCAAGCAGTTCCCAAAAGCAGTGGCATGTCCCCCCTCTGGCTCCTACGCGGAGGAGCAGCCGGGAGGCTGTGAGCACTGCTCTGTCCGCAGGTGCCTCCCTGCAGCTCCCATTGACCGCGGTTCCTGGATGTGGAGCCCCCTGGCTGCCCCTATGCATAGAAGCCGGAGGCAGGACATGCCGCTGCTTCTGGGAGCCTCACGAAGTGGAGCAAGCCCCGGATCCCGCTCCCCAGCGGGAGGTCGAGGGCCAGATTAAAACATCTGGAGGGCCGGATGTGGCCCCCGGGCTGTAGTTTGCCCACCGGTGATCTAGTCTGACCTCATGTATAGCATGGGCAAGAGAATGCCCCCCAAGTTGTTCTTGCATCTTGTGACCATGTTTTGATTCTGTCACCCCCTTTTCATTCTTAAATTGCAACTCACTGGTATTGAAAATACATTTGGAATGGGGCTGTCAATTAATCAGTTAACTCAAGCGATTAACTCAAAACAAATGAACTAAATTAAAAAAATGAATCACGATTAATCACAGTATTTAATCGCACTGCTAAACAATAATAGAATACCAATTTAAATGAATTATAAATATTTTGGATGTTTTTCTATGTTTTCAAATATATTTATTTCAATTACAACACAGAACACAAAGTGTACAGTGCTCACTTTATTATTATTATTTTATTCCAAATATTTGCACTGTAAAAAAGATAAAAGGAACAGTATTTTTCAATTCACTTCCTACAAGTACTGTAGTGCAATCTCTTTATCATGGAAGTGCAATTTACAAATGGAGAATTTTTGTGTTTGTTTCATAACTGCATTCAAAAACAAAACAACGTAAAACTTTTGAGCCTACAAGTCCACGCAGTCCTAATTCTTGTTCAGCCAATGGCTAAGACAAAGACGTTGGTTTACATTTACGGGAGATAATGCTGCCCGCTACTTATTTGCAATGCCCCCTGAAAGTGAGAACAGGCGTTCACCTGGCCCTGTGTAGTGGATGTTGCAAGGTATTTATGTGCCAGATATGCAAAATACTTGTGTGCCCCTTCATGCTTCGACTTGTAGATTGCACTACCTTTTATCTTTTTTTACAGTGCAAATATTTGTAATTAAAAAATAATAATATAAAGTGAGCACTCTACACTTTGTATTCTGCGTTGTAATTGAAATCAATATATTTGCAAATGTAGAAAAACATCCAAAATGTTTATAATAAATTTAAATTGGTATTAAATTTATTGTGATTAAATGTGATTAATCGTGATTACTTTTTTTTGTTGACACCCTAATTTGGAATAGGGGCCATATTCTCTTGGGGCGTCTACCCAGACAGAGTGTGTTACAAATGGATAAGCTCTCAAAATAGTAAGTGGGACTGAAGTGGTGCAAAGGACTTGATCCGGCGTTGCACAGACGTTCAATTCACCCAGGTTGAGTTGAGATGTGATCTTCTTCTGTTTATCTGCATGACCCTCCTTTGCCACCATCATTCCCCCTAGTCCATGTTTGCTCTTGCTTGCTCACAAGAATGCTGTTCACCTTTTGTGTGCGTGACCCCACTCATGGCCCCATTGCTCCTCCCCATTCTCCTGCTGTTCCGCCAGCCTAGCCAGTGTGGATGTGGGGTCTAACTTGTCCTGATGTGACTGCTGCAAATGATTTGGGAAAGAATATTCTTTTGACAGAGCAGTGCAATTTTATCATACCCTGCAGGATATTTCCAGCTTTCAGGAGCTACTGGAAGGCTACCGAGCTACCAGACTCTTTGGTTTGCCAAAACAAGCCATCTGGGGTTGCTGGAGATCTTTTAACATGGTGTGGTGCTGAGGTAGGGAGTGGGGGATTAGAAAGGATGACCAAGAGAGGGAATGGGCTTTCTGTTTGTTAAAGGAGCATGCCTCTTGCAGTTCAGGGACTGGATACTCCAGGGACTGGCTTGTGTCATAATAAGAGCCTTGTTTGTACAAAGCTCAGCCCTGGGATTACATCAGCGTTCCCAGAAGCAAAAAAGAGAGAGAGACAATGTCAAATAGTTGAGTATTAAGTTATCTTCCAGCCGTTGGAAAAATATGGTCAACTAAGTTCTTTTGCTCCAGTGAGAATTCCCAGGACTTCTGACACAGCAGCACCTCAGTGTGACCCATTCACAATAATGCTGATACTTAGCAGCTCTCTAGTACCTTCCCCATGAGGAGCTCATGCACATGGCCCATGCGCCACTCAAATCTCACCTGAGTTTAAGCACAAAGACCTTGTGCTTCAGTTTAAGCAGGGCTTAATGAGGGCATGGACTTTGGGCTGGCCCTCTGCCCAGAGAAGAATTGTACCCTAGGCCTTTCAGAAATAGGAACTGAATTAATTCATTCCGGGGGGGGCGGGGGGGAGTGTAGGTCAATATTATCCCAGAATTACTGATGGGGAATCTGAGGCACAGTGGGGTTAAAGACAAAATATTCAAAAGTAGCCACTACTTTGGGTGTATGTTAGGTGCCTGACCTGAGATATGTGGGTCTGATTTTCAGAGACTAAGCATATGCGACAGCGAACAAGATAACAGACTCTTTTTTGTGTTTGTGATTTCATTATGAATTAAGGAACAATGTGCAACTCATTGGATTCTTCATGGCCACTCCCAATTGTTTGGTTATTTTGTTTTCAGCTTGTAAAAAGGAGCCCATCCAATGCTCTGAGTCCATTTCCAACTATGCTTAAAAAAAAACAACCCCTATCTGTCTATCGTTTACAGTAGAACTGCAAAGTGACAAACACCCCGGGAATGGAGGTTGTTCGTAACTCTGAAATGTTCATAACTCTGAACAAAACGTTATGATTGTTCTTTCAAAAGTTTACTACTGAACATTGACTTAATACAGCTTTGAAACTTCACTGTGCAGAAGAAAAATGTTGCTTTCCTTTTGTTTTTTTTCTAATAGTTTACGTTTCGCACAGTTACTGTTTGCTTTTGTTGTTGCTGTTTTGGTTTTCTGTCTCTGCTGCTGCCTGATTGCGTGCTTCCGGGTCCGGGGGGGGGGGGGCGGGTTCCTCTGGTCAGTCCGTAACGCTGGTGTTTGTAACTCTGAGGTTCTGCTGTAGTTGTGTTAGGGTAGCGCCTGCAGGCCCCAGTCAGGGACCAGGGCTTCATCGTGCTTCGTACTGTACAGGTGAACAATAAAAAGGTCCTGCTCCAAATAGCTCACCCTCAGAGTTATCTCTCAGTTGGGTTTCTGTACGACCCATCACCATGATCGCTCTACCCCCAGAGAGAAGGCCTGATTGTCAGAGGTGCTGAGCCCCCACAATTCCAGTTGAAGTCAATGGGAGGTCTGGATGTCAGGCCTATAGTATTACTGTCAGCAATGATTAGGTCCAATGTAAGGTCCACCCGGAACCCCTAGATTCCCACACCCGCCTCCCCTCCTACCCTAGCAATAGCCTGGGAGAGCAAGCCGGCCCAGAAGCCGATGCGCCATTTTGGCTTTGACAAGCGAGTAGAGGAATCAAATTGCAGAGTCCCGTCACTGGGGATGCCCGGCATCCTGTCCCCGAGGTGATCAGAGCATTAGCTCCAGTGCTGCTAAGGAAGGAGCTCAGCTGCCATGGGGCAGCATGGGGAGAGGGGCTCTCAGTTAATCAGGATGGAAGCACCTTGTGCCGATCACTCCTTTGGAAGCACTCCTTGCGAAGCAGCTAGAGAGCACATTGCTGCACTGTTAGGAATTGCTAGAGGAACAGCTAGAGAGCACATTGCTTCAGCTTTGCAGCCCCCTTCTTTTTCACAATTTCTTTCCTTCTCCTCCTCCTCTCCCCCACTCAGCTACTGTCCATGGGAACTAGGTCGAAGGGATAGTACAGGAAAAACCCATCAGCACCAAGCAGCCGCCCTTGAACCTGCACCTGCGCAAGATTGCTGTGTTCTCTCCCTCCTCTGGCTCCAGCCCAGGCCTGATCTGCTGAGCTGTTATTTTGTCTACCCGTGTGTGTTCTGCCCGCCATGCACTCGCTTGGGTCGAACCCGGTCTCACCCCGATAAGGCCCTGTTTCTGAAGAAGACAAAACAGCCACAGGCAGAGCCAAATGGAGATGAACCTGGACTGAGGTGCCCGGCTTCCTTGTGAACGAAATGGAGCACTGACGTGAGAGCAGGGCTTGGTCCTCAGCCCCTTGACCAAAATATCCCCCTTCCCACTGGTTTGCATGGTGCTGTGTATCTGTCTGCTGCTCTCCTCCCCAGAGGTGGCTGCATTGCCATGGGGCTGCATGTATAGCATTTGTGTGAAGCAATCTGGGACCTGTGAAAGCCAAAGGAAAATACCCCTGGTATTCCCAATGCAGATCGCATCCTGCGGTGGCGAGTACCTTCAGGGAGCACATTAATAATGGCTGTGACTGGGATGCTCCAGACACGTAACTGAGCCAGGACTGACTGCCCTACAGCTCCGAGCTTTCCTCATGCCCTTGCGGCTCTTGCTAAGTGCTTTGGTGTCCGTGTCTCTCCCTGACCTTGCCTGAGGCCTCTGTGTCTGAGTTTTCCCCAGCAAGCCAGCTCCTCCTCCCTGCTCAGTTCAGTGCGCAGACCCCTAAGGCTGCTTGCTCAGCAGTTTTCTGTTGCCCAGTGACACCCAACCCCAGCTTCCTCAGGTACAGACAGGCCACTGCACAGCTCCGGGACGAAACCCCAGGTGGCGAGGCTGAGCTGTCTGTCCCTCTGCCCCAGTAACCCTCCCACTCCTCCCCTTCCCCGGCGTCTCTCCCCTTTGCAGCGCTGGAATTTACAGTAACAGAAGTCAGTCGGAAACTTAAGCAAGGGATTTTTCTAAGCTCTGTGTGGACTAGCACAGTTGGCAGCCCCGAGGGAAGCCGCCCTAATACACATCCCCACCCTTACAGAAAATCTTTACTCCTTTCACAGAGGCTCATCACCTCTCTGAAGGGTCTTTGCACCACCCTGTAGAACTGAGTAGAGAATCGCATCCCTGCTATAAAGTGCAATGGGATGGGTCAAAGCCTCGCCCTTTGTGACTAGATCCTTAGCTCATGGTCTCCTTGACCTCTGTGGAGCGACACTTTTTATACCAGCTGAAGATCTCGCCCGATAGGTCATTGTAATAATAGAACCCTGTTGCTTTCATCTCTGTTAAATTCTACAGGACTTTTCCCCGAGGAAAAGGTACAAAGGACATAATGGGTTATGCCAAGCCCCAGCCTTCTGACTTATTGCTCTGAGACCTTTAGAGTGAGGCCAGGGTTCAAATCACCGTCCACGTGTCGCTTGCTTTGTGGGAACGGGAGAGCCTTGTGGAGGCAGCGCGTGCAGCCACTGCGGGAGGACAGCTCGGCAGCTGAAGAGCGGTGATCTCTGCTCACCCAACCCAGGGCTTAGTGGTTATAGGGATCGTGACTGGGTGGTGACATCTCTGATGTGATGGAGGGCAGGGCCTAGGGCCTAGGCTATGGTATTCGGAGGGTCACTAAGACGATAAGAGAGAACACAGCACAGGGTCTGAGGAGCAACCCCAGGGACTTCAATCAAATGCATGTCTGGGGCTGGGCAGGAGCCCGGGGTCTTTGGGTAACAGTGAATGTGACGCTGAGTTTGGCAGGAGCCCCAGTGGATTCTGGGTAACAGTGAATGCAGGGCTGGGCAGAGGCCCCTGGGAGTTTCTGGAGAACACAGTGTATGTCAGACCACAGTAAGGGGGAGGCACCAGCCCTGGGAACAACAGGGTTTGTTTTCTATCCCATCAGCTCACTACATATATCCCTAATTAGCCAGGGCTCACTTTTACCGTTTCGCTGCGTTATTTTTTAGACCTGGGGTTGGAAACACAGAACAGGAGCAAGAAAACATCAAAGCATTGAGAAGGATTTGAGGGAGCCCATTGCAGGCAGGTGATACCAAAACCAGAACCCCTCTGTCCTGGGGTTTGAGTCTCTTAATCACGTACTTGACTGAAGCTCATTCCTAGAGACTCTGCGATGAGACTGCACAGGCAGACAACACCACGCTTTGGCGCTTGGAAAGAGCCTTCGAAGACGACGCTGCAATTCCTGTGAAGAGAGAGGCCCGATTCAGCAAGGTGCTTTGAGCACGTGGGTTGCCATCAATGGGACTACGGCTAAAAGTCAGACCTTGTCTGCACACAGAAACTGTAGCACTCTGCTGTCTGGGTAGAGCTGGTGCAACCCCTTAGAGCGGATGCAATTACACTGGTATAAAGGTGCTTATATTGGTGCAGCCATTGCTGTATGGGAAGGGGAACAAGCTATCCTGGCAAAAAGCATTTTTAATGGAATAAGTGTATCTATACTAGAGTTGTACCAGAATAGCTATACAGTGTAAAAAAAAAAAAAGTCACTCCTCTCTGATGTCCGAAGAGATGTTTCTGCAGTTATTCTGCAGCTGGGCTTCCACTCCTCCTCCTCCCACAAGCTGAGGAAATCCAAGGCTTCTTTCCTGGACCAGGCAGCAGCACCAGGTTTATCTGGAGCTTTACATGGAGCCATACCTGTGTGGTCGCCAAGGTGGGCTAGCAGAGAGAGAGGCATTTCAAAAACACGGTAGAGGTTTTAAAGGTGATGGGCAGACTTCTGGTCCCTGCAACTCCTGGGCAGCAGAATTGTGACCAGAGCTGTGGTCGTCGCAGGGATGGGGCCATTGTGGGACTGTTGTTGGAGGACTGTTGACAGCAGAACAGCGAATGCAGCATCTACTCAGTGATGGTACCTCTGGGATAGGGCTCTGAGATGGCTTGGGTTGTCCATGGAGTTGGCTGACCATGACACACAGAAAGTCAGGGTTTTACCAACAGAATGCAAAACTGAGTGTGGACACATGCAGAGGTGTGTTGAAATGAGGCAAGTTTTACTGGTAAAACTTGGAGACCAGGCCTAATTAACGTTGTTAAGCTGCTACAACATCTGTATGGAGACCAGGCAGCAGGCACACGGTTAAGTGCCATGCTGAATGGTGGCCGGAGCATTGGTCTCCAACCCAAGTTAGTGTGCTCACCTACTTTTTTATTTTGTCTTGTGTATTCTGTGCTCTTGATAAGTACCAGGCTGACCGTCATGGCGAATGAGCGCCTTTAGTTATTGATCAAGCGGATACAGCATGGGCAGCATCAGGGCCACCTTCCCTGCCATGCTGGCCTACAAAAACATTCCCCAAGGATAACAGGAACACACTGACCCCTCCTAAAAGCTAAGGTCAGGATGACAGTACGTAATAATAATCAAACCAATATGTAGAAGGTGATGGATGATAATTAGCCACGTCAGGGGCAGTAACTAACTATGTCAGAAGGGCGGTACTAATGTGTTTGTATCGGGGTACAAGTTGTATCTCAGAGGGAGTATCTTTGCCCAGCATAGGGGGCAGTGGAAAGTCCCACCATGGACTGAGCTGCGTCCGTTGTCACGGGCATCCATGTCTTAGTATCCTTGTAGAGTCTACCAGGTGCTATTACTGTGCTTCGTGGACAATAAACCTGGCTGGGTGCCTTCATACCTTAACGGATCTTGTGGTCATTGGGCGGTTTGATCGAGGTCTGCTGTGCCAACTGTCTGTGCAGAGCTGGGACAGCACGCAGGGAGAATACACACATGCAGCCAAACATCTGACCACAGTGGTAACTTTCGGTGACTGCTGGTCTGAGCTGGGTGTGCCCTAGAGGTGAAAGGCCCCCACATATGATCACCATTCCCCTGAGACATCTACCCCACCTCCTTGCCAGACTAATATGTGTATTTGAGTGCATGGTGCTTAAAATTAAAGTGTTGCATCTTCCAAGGCTGCCATTCACCTAACCGTCTGCCTACCACTGTCTTCCTGCAAAAATGTGAGCAACCTCTTCTGTTCATAGCCAGGCATCTCCTGCCCTCCTGACTTCTATAAGCCGCCTCAGAGACTTCTAGCAGATTATGCTGTCTTGTTCCCAGGGAGATCATTAGCAAATATAAGGCAGCCCAGCTGTTGTGGTTTATGGTGTATACTCAGCATATGGAGGAACTTTGTCACCATACAAAAAACCAACAAATCAACATGTCCACGTAAGATCAATTTGGAGAAATACGCAGGCCATTCCCAAACCTGTCCAGGAATGGTTCAACCCAGGAGTGTCTCAGCTTGTCTGTCTTGAAATAGCTCCACTGGTTCACACGGGGTCACCTCAGTGTGTAAAACAACACGGTTCATTGTCAGTGGCTGAGCTTCTGAATTATATTGTAAACTCTTCTGGGTGGGGGCCCTGGGTCTGACCCACCTGTGCCTTGCATCTTGTGGTGTCATATACACGAGCGCAAACTGAGCACAACGTGCTGCCATTATTATGGCTTGTGCTCTGATACTGTGGTGATAAAACCCTGAAACAGATTATTTATATAGCAGTAGCGTCTAGAGCAGGGTTGGTCAATAAGTGGGACCGTTGGCCAAATCCAGATCATCAGATGCTTTTGAATGGACCCCAAAATCTTTTTATTTACTCATTATTAGTATTAGCATTATTGTTGTTTTTTATTATTTTCTCCGGATTCTGGACCTTGACTATACCTTGACCAAGAAATTTGGACCGAGACAAAAATAATTGACTCCCCCTGGTCTAGAGGCCACAACCAAGATCAGGGCACCATTGTGCTAGCTGCTGTACAAACACCTGGTGAGAGACAGCCCCACCCAGAAGAGTTTATAGTCTAAATACGCAAGACAGATAATGGGTGAAAGGTGAGCGGAGTTGCCCAAGGTCATGCAGCAAGTCAGAAGCAGAACCAGGGATAGATCTCTGGTCTCCTAATTCACCAGCCAGTGCTCTACCCACTAGACCTCACTGTCTCTCCTTTCTGCTGCACGTTAGCCTCATTCATACAACGCCTCCAAATGGTGCAGGGCAGTGATGGATCAGGTCCCTTGTTTTCATATGTGTTTGTACAGCACCTAGCACAGTGCAAACCCCACTCTTGAGTGAGGCCTCTGAATGATGGCAGAAGCAGTATTGCCAGCCCTAAATGTTAAAAACTCAGGAGTCAAAGGTGGCCCCCCCACCCCCAAAATCAGGAGATTGGCTTTAAAAATCATGACATTTTTTATGAATTTGGGGCTCCTGTTTTATTTGCCTTCTGGCTTTTGAGTCTTTGGGGGAAGGGGAGTGTCACATTTTCAAGCTCATTTCCACAATCATGAGGGCTAGAAACTTGTTTTTAAACAATGGAAGCTGCCATTCTCAGGTATTCACATGACTCCAGGAGCTGGGGCTCAAAGAAAAACACCAAATGTCACAAGGCTCATGAGAAAATGGCGAGTTTGGCCCCATCAGCCGCATACTGGGACATGGGAAGCCCGTTCCCTGTTTGTTCAGACACCAGTCGCTACTAGAATCCCTGCAGAGACTTGCAACCTGTGCGCTAAACCAGTTTCCTCCATCTGACAGCAGGATGAGAGGAGGAGCTGGCCCGGAGATCAGTTTTCTCTTCCCTTCTGGCAGCTCTTGCTTGTGACCCCACAGTCTGTACTGCCATGTCCTGCCATCTGCCTGAGCTTTGGGGTCTAGTGCTGGTTGAAGGCTGTTAAAATTCTCCGCTTCCCCCTTGCATTGCAGAGAGGGTAATTTACAGGGAGCGCTCTGCTTGCTAATCTGCTATCACCCATGAACTGCAAACATCAGACAGCAACAGCCATTATGCTAATTGGGAATAAACAAGTCACAACAACATTGTATCAATTACAGCCAATGCTGTCAGAGAAATTAAAAGTGTCTTGGGAATCTTTGCAAATGGGCTGAACGCTCCTTCACTCCATTGTCTGTGATGTGGCGGCGGAAACTCCAGTGGATCATTTAATGGCATTCGTTGAAATCTTTTGCTTGAAAAAAGATTTTTGATGAAAACTGCCTTTTTTTAGAATAGAAAAAAGGTTTGTTCTTGTGACACTTTCTGGGTTTTTTCTCAATGAAAAAATTATATATATTGGACGTTGAAAATGATTAAAAACTGAAAAACAGTCATGAAATTTTTTTAAAAAAATGTTTTATTTTGTTATGAAATTTTTCTTGGAAAATCCTTGCCATTATCTGACCAGCTCTGTTAGTTTCTAATACCCCTTTAGCCCGGTGTGACAGTACCCCTCTACCCATCTCAAAGCACTTTTCAAACAATAATTAATTCAATCCCACAACCCTCTGCAGGATAGATGAGTATCATCATAACCCACTTTGCAGATGAAGGGAAGAGATGGCACAGGGAAGTAAGCGAGTTGGGATGTTGATCCTGCGCCCGTTGAGACAATGGTAAAACTCTCATTGGCTTTAACAGGAGCAGGCTTTGGCCCTAGCCCAAGGGCACTCAGCAAGTCAATGGCAACCTGGGAATAGAACCCAGGGGTCCTGACACCCAGTAGCCTCCTGTACCTCAGTAAACACCACTTGCTCTCAGCCAAAGGAACCCAGGTGTCCTGATTCCCACTTAGCTGCTCTAGGCACAAGACCACAGTCCCCTCTCAGAGTCAGGGATAGAACCCAGGAATCCTGATTCCTAGTCCCCTGGTCTAAATACTTCTGCCTCTTTGGGTCCATCCCAGTATCTGTTCAACTCTGCTAGTGGTGCCAATGACTACAGACTTTTTAACCCCCACGTCACTTAGGCTTGCGCTGAACAGAGTTAGACAACATGCCAGTAAAAACACTGAGGGCTGGAGCTGATCTGGTGATAATGGGGGGGAAAAGAGCTAGCCTACATAGAGCCACAGTCCTTCTCTCCAGCATTCCCTGAAACGTTCCCTGACCTACAGTGATCCTCCCGTGCAAGTCACCCATGATGCACTGCAGTCGTGTTGGTACATGTGTAGCTGAGCTCTTTGAAAGTGCTGCTGGCAGGAGCTCGCAAGTGATACTTTGCTGCCTTGGTTTTGCCAAATATTTAAAAAATATACGAATAATTATTGGTTTCCCATTTCCTGCTGGAGGCTTTAGGAGCTTGGTCAAGAGGGCAGATCTTAGACTGTCTATTCCTCTGATGGGCATTGTTGCCGCCTTGTTGCAGTGGCCGATATGTTCTGTTTTTGTTTTGTTTTGTTGCTGCCGCGTGGGGGGGAAGATGGAACTTTTCCAAATCCTAAGTGTGCAGTTTGTCTGTGTTGATTCCCTTCGCCAGCGATCCCTTTGCTGCAGAGAATTGTGTTCTCCACCCACGTGGCTATTAAAATACATTGCCTCTTAAAAACACATAAAGCCACCTTCATTTAGGGATACACCCAGCTTCAATGAGCCAGATCCTTAGCTGCAATAAATCAGCATTGCTCGGTTGAAAGCATCAGCCACTTTTCAGAGGAGATGCATGTATTTGTCAGTTATTGAAGATAATGGAATGAGGCTGAGAATCTGGCTCTAAAGACTTGCAGTTTCATTACCCAGGTCTTGCACGTACCATAAGTCTCCCCATGTGGCTTCTATACATTCTCTTAATTTGTATCTCGTGGCTGCATTCATAGCCTTGCAGCTCCTTCAGCGAGTTTACTTTCCCTTGCCTTTCTGTACTGTTCTTTCGCAGAAAAGGACCTGGGGATTACAGTGGACGAGAAGCTGGATATGAGTCAGTAGTGTGCCCTTGTTGCCAGAAAGGCCAATGGCATATTGGGATGCATTAGTAGGAGCATTGCCAGCAGATCAAGGGAAGTGATTATTCCCCTCTGTTGGGCACTGGTGAGGCCACACCTGGAGTACTGCATCCAGTTTTGGTCCCCCCACTACAGAAGGGATGTGGACAAACTGGAGAGAGTCCAATGGAGGGCAACAAAAATGATTCAGGGGCTGGGGCACATGACTTACGAGGAGAGGCTGAGGGAACTGGGATTATTTAGTCTGCAGAAGAGAAGAGTGAGGGGGGATTTGATAGCAGCCTCCAACTACCTGAAGGGGGGTTCCAAAGAGGATGGAGCTCGGTTGTTCTCAGTGGTGGCAGATGACAGAACAAGGAGCAATGGTCTCAAGTTGCAACGGGAGAGGTCTAGGTTGGATATTGGGAAACACTATTTCACTAGGAGGGTGGTGAAGCACTGGAATGGGTTACCTAAGGAGGTGGTGGAATCTCCTTCCTTAGAGGTTTTTAAGGCCCAGCTTGACAAAACCTTGGCTGGGATGATTTAGTTGGGGTAGGTCCTGCCTTTAGCAGGGGATTGGACTAGATGATGTCCTGAGGTCTCTTCCAACCCTAATATACTATGATTCTTGGCACTACCTAAGTGAGGGTATTGTCCATTAATGTATTTGAGAGTCAGAACTCCTGCAATCCCTAATCTTCCCCTTGCAGGTTCTGACATGTTCCCTAAAAGCTGTATTCTTTTTTATTATCTTGTAATTATTATTATTATTTTTGCACTACTCCATTGCCTCCTTGCCCACATAAATGGATAGTCAATCCAAATATTGCACAGTTCGTAGCCGGGTTCCTTCTTCTAGCTGCATGAGGCAGTGTGTCACAGTGGGTAGAGTGCCAGACTGGGAGCCCAGACACTTGAGTTCTTCACCCCAGGCCTGCTCTGTGACTCTGGCAAGTCACCCTTTGTGTGTCTCGTTCTGCTCTGCTGTAAACTAGGGAGAAAACCCACCCTTCTGGGGGAAGTATGTTGAGATACTGGAGACTTCACAGCACCGGCGCTGCGGTAAGATCTCTCGTGTAGCCGCTCTAGGCCGATGGGAGAGAGCTCTCCTGTTGACATAATTCAACCGCCCCAGTGAGCGGCGGTAGCTATGTCGGTGGGAGAAGCTCTCCCACCGACATAGCGCTGTCCACACGGCCACTTCTGCCATTGAAACATATGTTGCTCGGGGCGTGTGTGTGTGTGTTTCACACCTCTGAGCAGCATAAGTTTTGCTGACATAAGTGGTAGTGGAGACATGGTCGTGCAGAACATCATTGTTCTGTATCTGGTCAAAGCTGTGATCTCTAGAGACAGGCCTGAACCATGAGGTCCAGAGCCAAAGGTCTCCAAGTTTTGTTCAGAGCAGGGGGCTTGGATCAGCCATTGTAAAAGGGGGGCAGGTACCACGTTAATTTCTGGGTCAGGATCTGATTCTAGCTCAATATTCAGAAGGCTTTTAGTTTTCTCGAGTTACCCTAATTGTCCTGTCTCATTTTCATAATTAAAGACATAATTAAAGATGTTCAATTGCATCAAAGCAGGGACTGGGCATCACCTTTCCTTACGTGTTAACTGATCCTGTCACCTTCCTTTTCATTGTTATTACTCTCTCCTCCACCTTTTCGTTGGTGCCAGAAAATGTTGGTGAGCTAGAAATGCAGGAGGAGGTGGCTTATTTCATGAAGTCCTATGATTCTGTCCTCCTCATTCCACTGTGCTGGCTGCTTTCCCTTTCAATGATTCTAACATGGACTGTGGCTGCCCGTTGATTGCATTGTAGAGGGAAGGGCAAGACATTGCCTCATGCAGTCTGCAGCTCCCCATTCATGGACCTGGCCTGTGGTGCTAGGCACTGTGCAAACATAGAACAGAGGGATGGATGGTCCCTGCCCCAAAGAGCCTGCAATCTACATACATCTTTCGACACTGGGCTCTTATAGGAACAAGATAAATGACCTAAACCCCCTCTCCAGACCTGCACAGGGTGTTTCAGTGAAAGTCTGGCCCCCAAGGCAGACAGCTGAGCCAAATTCCTGTAACTGAGCTGAATCGCCATCCCAGGGCTGGCTGGCTGAGTGTTGATGGTGTATCTCTAAGATGCAGCCGCCTAGGGTTTGCATGTGGATTCCATCTACACAGCAAAGAGGAGAGCTTAGATGGCTTTTCCAGAGGAAGGAAATGGAGGGAGGAGGAAAAAGCCGTCTTCCAAGCCAATTGTTAAGTCTGGGGTATTCTTTCTCAGCCTCCTTTGGCCAGAAACCATCCTGTTTCTTTTTAGCACTGGTTTTTTCCCTCTGTGGCAATGCAAGTTATATCCTTTAAAGATTAGGTTGCTCCCATGGTCCCCCTGTATGCAGCATACAGCACAGGCTTTGTTTACCCTGGTGATTCCAGCTATCAGTAGCCAGTCACTCACTAGCACAGAAGTGCAGACCCAGGGTATGTATTATCCAGTCAAATGGCTGTGGGCACTGTTCCCTCTAAGCTGCGCACGTGCCCGCACACCCGGCAAAACACCGCATGCACAAAAATTTGCACAGAAGCACAACAATTTGCACAGAAGACATTTTTTGCGCACACGGCCTGTCAAAAATTAGAGGGAACATTGGTGGTGGGGCCAGTCTGCTTGATAGAATAGGAAGGAAGCCAGAGCTGGCCAAGGGGAGCGAGAGGAGCAGAGAGAAGGACCAGGTGTGTGATAACAGTGGAAATGAGTCCATGAAGGGTTTTAAACACAAGAAGGATAATTCTGAACTGGCTCCTGGTCTATTTAAATTGTAGGCTGCTCTGGGCAAGGACTGCCTGGTACTCTGTGTTTGACCATGCCCAGCACAATGGGGCCCCATTCTTGGTTGGTCCCTAGGCGCTACCGTAATAAACATGATTAATAGTAATAATGGGATTTCAGAAGCTGGATACTGGGATTCCCTCATCTCCTTTCTCCTACCACATGCACGAGGTGTCCCCATTCTCTGCTGTCACGTTCTGGGACCGTTCGTCACATAGCTGTGGCTTCCAATCTAGGTGTGTTCTACACAGAGGATTGACTGGCATTATCTGCTTGCATGGCGCAGTGCGGTTCTTAACTACCCAGAGCTCTACTGTGATGCTTGGAGAGCTTGTTGCTGTAGAATTGCCCTTGTAACCAGGAGGATGGATACTCCGTCTTCTCTGGGGGTCAAATTCCACACATACACCGTGCACTGGGCCAGGACTAGGTCTATGTACGAGGCAAGGCCCAATCTGAGGGCTTAAGTAGGACTAAAGTGGTGCCTAGCCTTGTGGGTACTTTGCTCGGGGTGAATTTCATTGGACACATGGGGAGAAATCTTCTGGGCCTTCCTTACCCAGGTGACACTCCCAGTGGTTGTAGTGAGATTTGCCTGAATGAGGGCCGCGCTGCAAGCTCAGGGGTTGGCTTGCAGCTCCTGATGGACCCGAACCAAACCACTGGATCAGATCCCAGATCTGAACAATGCACTTGGGCCACTAATCTTTATACCAGGACAGCCCCAAACTTAGCTCCAAACTTAAAATGTGAGTAAAATCTGAATCCAGACTTTGCAGCTTGAGCCCCGTCTACCCTTTGAATGTTGGACCCCCTCCCCCAGGCTGGCAAATCAGACACAGGGCCCCCACCCCATCCTCTGAGGGCCTCTGTTGTGACTCTGGGGCTGCTGTCTGCAGCGGCCATCGTGCGAAGGAGCTGAATCCAGGCTCGCTGTGGGGAAGGAGGGAGGCAGAGGCCGTGTTTGCACCAGTGATCTCTCAGTTGTACCATATGGTTTATATTCTCTTTGGCAGAGGAAGCTGAGGTTATTTGAGTATCCCTTGGCCGTAGACTGGCGTGTGTGTGGAGACACAAAGAAAAAGGAGGGTGCAAAGAGGGAACTTGCAAAAGAAGCTCCAGGTTAAAACAATGTGTGTAATAATAATTAATAAAAAAAAAGTCCCGAGGCCTGTTGTATCCAAACCAGATGTCTGAGAGTCACTGCTGCCAGCAGAGCTGGTGAACCGGCACAGTGGTGGGGCACAGAGCGCCGGTGGGTGCTCCAGCTTCATCAGTCGTCTTTGCTGCTGCTTTCCCTGCACGCACTGTGTTTTTATTTTAAAAAAGGGAGTGGGAGGGAAGGAAGGAGAGGGAAAAGCCAGCTGCATTCTTTCGGAGGTGCATTTGAGGTGGAGATTAACTCCTCACCTTTCCTGTCCTGGGATTCAGGGGAGGCTGGGCAAGAGGAGAAACGGAGAGAGAATCTGCCTTAGTTATCCCTGGATTGGAGCCGCACTTTGCCCCAGTAGTGTGTTTTCTGAGGTCAGTTATCTGGGATTGTGACATGGGCTGAGGTGCCTGTGCACAAGAGAATCCATGGGCAGGTCCCGGGGCACCAAATACTGTCGTCCCCCCCCACCTGCCCCCATTTGTTTACAATGATTATCAGTGTCCCTTGTGAGCTGGCAAATGTTCCCCGACCCAAACCTGCAGGGCACTCTGCAGCTGCTGTGCGGCAAAGGAAACACGGTTGATCTGAGCTCGGTTTACTGGGGGCAATGAGAACCCAACAGACTAGAGCGTGTGCACTGGGCTCCTAACTCACCGAGCCACGGAGTGGAATTCTCTGCCCTGTGATTTATCGCGGTGTTCCTGTCTGGCCCTGGAATCTCTGTATCCATGAGGCACCCTCTGAGCTGCACGTCCAGGGGCCTGATCCTGCATTGTCCACTTTGTGCAGTCATTTGCACCAGTGCCAAGTGACTGTAAGATGCCAGTTCCGAAGGGTAGCATTTGACACCCTGTTGTGCTGGTGTAAATATGGCTGCACAGGGCAATAGAGAATCGGGTCTCCAGTCTTTTGCCCTGCCTCCTTGCTCTTTTCAGAAGGTCCGGTGGAATGTTCTGAAATAATAATCCTGGAGAATAAATATACACTGGCAGTATCACTAATGCCAAGCCTTTACAAAGCATGAGTTGTGTCCCAAAAATCATGGGACTGGCTTACAAATCATGAGATATGGGGTGGAGGGGGGAGGAAACCCAGCAACTGTTGGGTTCTTTTTCTTTACCTCCTCATTTCTGGGCCTTTAGAGTGCCTTTGGGTCCTGGTTCCAAGCTTTTCTCGGCAGCCATAAGTGCTAGAAACTTTCTCCTTTTTTTTTAACGAAAGTGGAGATTCTCACCTAACCATGTTCGTCTGTGGTCAGAAAGTGCCTTGAGAAACACACCAAATATAGTGAGACTCCGTGACAGAATCACAAGAGCTGGCAGCGCTGGAGTCTTGTGATACCTACAAGTCGTCACCAGTTGTCCGTTACTCTCCTGCCCCTTCTGCTTGGGCTATGATTATGGTACCATACGGGACCCTGGAACCAAGACCCCAAAGTCCCGTTTCTAGAGCATTGATTGCTCCGGCAGCTGGGTGCTGGTCTTGGCCTTCCTGGTGACAGAGGGCCAGAACAAACCCTGTGCATCACTGAAACCCTGAAACTCCCCGTTTTTTACCTTCAGTGGGACATAAGTGCTGCAAAACGCCACATACTGGGAAATTTCATCCGTAAGCATTGCAATGGGAGCTGAGCTCTTGAAAATCTGGCCCAGCAGTGGCTGCAGGACATTTGAAAACCCAGCTTGAATAATATCCCATGACTGCAAACTCCAGGGTTCCCCTTATAAAACCCCTACCCTGGGAGGGCAGCAAAATTAAAACCTGACGATTTCTGCCCCATAACCGGCCTGTCCCCTTTTCCAGCTGCCTTTCTGGGAGACATCGCATTGGACGAGGAGGATCTCAGGTTATTCCAAGTGGACCGACTCGTGGACCTCAAACGCCGCCCCATCAAGAAAACAGCCATCAACACCTCAGGTACAGTAGCACCTTAAGAGCGGTAGTAACTGCTCAGCTGCCAGAGCTCTTTACTCTGGTCCCTTCCAGGTGCTTCCTTTAGATGCCTCCGCACACGGGGGGTCGGAGAAGAGTGGGGTTGCCAAAGTCTTTCATAGTTACTGTTATTTGGTAAGATTACTAAGTGCCTCCCAGCCCCAAAGCAGAGGGATGTTTCTGCCCCATCTGCTGAGCCGCTGATGCTGGGGTGGTCCCCGAGGTCACATTTCTAAATGATTTCCGGCAGGCAGTGTCGCATGTCGTGCTGCATAATGAAATGGAGGGAGAGTCCCCAAAGCAGAAGGGATCAGCTGGCAGGGGATGGCTTGAGCCAGGGCCCCTTGAGAAGAGGGGATCATGGACTGGAATTTTCAAAGGGTCCTGATGGGAAAGTCAATGGGAGTTGGGAGCCCTGCTCCCTGAAAGCCCCTTTGAAAACTCCATCCTGTATCGTTAGCCCGGTATTCGTTACTGGGGAATGCCTAGCTGCAGGATGATGTTAGAAGGGAGAGCTTGACTCAATGGTAGG
Source organism: Natator depressus (assembly GCF_965152275.1). Lineage (NCBI taxonomy): Eukaryota > Metazoa > Chordata > Testudines > Cheloniidae > Natator > Natator depressus. The sequence goes on from NC_134259.1 coordinate 5,655,888, forward strand.
GCACTGGCCTGAGAGTCAGGAGGCCCCAAGTTCCCGGCTCTGCCACTGCTATACTGTGTGACGTTGGGTGAGTCATGTCACCTGTGTGACTCAGTCTGGGAACGGTATCACAACAGTGGCCCGTCTTCACGCAGTGCTTTGAGCTTGTGTGATGGGAAGCACAGAGACTTATTATTCATGTCCTGGTTGTCTCTGGCAAGGCCTGTGTTGTAGCTCTCTTAAAAGAAGCAAGATATAGAAGGGACCTAAAAGGTTTAATTCCCCCCACATCCTCTTTACGATATCAAGCATCTGGATTATTTGTAGTATCCATAGCTCCAAGGAGCCCAGGCCCTGGCCCAAGACCCATTGTGCTGGGTGATGTACGAACGCAGAACAAAGGGATAATCCCTGCCCCCAAAGAGCTCACTGGTTTAGCCCTGAGAGCCACAGGTAGGAAGGACACTTCCCCATCTCCAGGATTCTCTTTCTGTGTCACTTACAAATCACAGACCCTCCTGTTCTAGCTCTGTTCACCACAGGCCCTTAACTAGTGACTTGAGCACAGGAGCCATTTGGTGCAACCCTAACAGCAGGGCTCCCCAGCCCTGTTCTCCTGCCTTTCTTTCATCCTCCCTGCCCCGCACCAAAGATAAACAGAATGGCCTGGCCAGCGCTGAAGGATTGCATAGACCCTACCACCCGTCCTGCTGAGAGGTAGGGGTCGTTAGCCCTGCAGGCTGCCCCACTGTTAGCTCAGCTGCTAGTACTGAGACAGACTGAAAAAGGGGCAGCCACCTCTGGCATGGCTCCACTAATAATATTTGCAGGCTGCACGTCTGTTTGGGATAAGACAAAGGTACCCCAGCTCAGGGCCAGTTCCCAGAGGCACCTCAGGGAAGCTGTTTAACCATTCACGTTCCCCCGGAGTTCCGGGGGATCTGTCCTCCAGTCTTGCTGTCTCCCTGCTAGGGGGATCTATGAGGCTGTGGGGAGACTCTCCGCAAAGAGACGAGCAGACGCCCCATTGCTTGGAACTGTAGTAGCGGGGCTAGGCAAAGTGCTGGGAAATAGGCTGGAGGGGACAGTCCTGCCATGGGCCCCGGAGGCAATGGACCAGTCGGGAGCTAACGGGTTTTCTCCATCTGCAGTTTCTCCTACCTCATGCACCATCGTGGCTCACACAAAGTGGGCCCCATGGTCCGTTTCTGGCTGAGATTCTGGAAAGTGATTAACCCTTGGGGATACCTCTGTTCTCAGGTGCCCGGCCCAAAACCATCCAAAGAGGCCTGACTTTCAGACAGTGCTGAGCACCCGCCCTCTGGTGACATGACCCCTTTAAGACATCTTGAATTGGGCATCGAAAATCATTCTGGAAAATCTCTTCCTATGAACCAGTCAGGGGTCCCAGGGCAAAGCTAGGGACACAGCATAATCCCAGTGCCTAAGCCCTTCCCACAGACCTGGGGACGGATCTGTGGCAACTCATAGAATCATAGAATATCAGGGTTGGAAGGGACCTCAGGAGGTCATCTAGTCCAACCCCCTGCTCAAAGCAGGACCGATCCCCAATTAAATCATCCCAGCCAGGGCTTTGTCAAGCCTGACCTTAAAAACTTCTAAGGAAGGAGATTCCACCACCTCCCTAGGTAACGTATTCCAGTGTTTCACCACCCTCCCAGTGAAAAAGTTTTTCCTAATATCCAACCTAAATCTCCCCCACTGCAACTTGAGACCATTACTCCTTGTCCTGTCATCTGCTACCACTGAGAATAGTCTAGAACCATCCTCTTTGGAACCACCTTTCAGGTAGTTGAAAGTAGCTATCAAATCCCCCCTCATTCTTCTCTTCTGTAGACTAAACAATCCCAGTTTGCTCAGTCTCTCCTCATAAGTCATGTGTTCCAGTCCCCTAATCATTTTTGTTGCCCTCCGCTGGACTCTCCAATTTTTCCACATCCTTCTTGTAGTATGGGGCCCAAAACTGGACACAGTACTCCAGATGAGGCCTCACCAATGTCGAATAGAGGGGAACGATCACGTCCCTTGATCTGCTGGCAATGCCCCTACTTATACATCCCAAAATGCCATTGGCCTTCTTGGCAACAAGGGCACACTGTTGACTCTCATCCAGCTTCTCGTCCACTGTAACCCCAGGTCCTTTTCTGCAGAACTGCTGCCGAGCCATTCGGTCCCTAGTCTGTAGCGGTGCATTGGATTCTTCCAGACTAAGTGCAGGACTCTGCACTTGTCCTTGTTGAACCTCATCAGATTTCTTTTGGCCCAATCCTCCAATTTGTCTAGGTCCCTCTGTATCCTATCCCTACCCTCCAGTGTATCTACCACTCCTCCCAGTTTAGTGTCGTCTGCCAACTTGCTGAGAGTGCAATCCACACCATCCTCCAGATCATTTATGAAGATATTGAACAAAAGTGGCCCCAAGACCGACCCTTGGGGCACTCCGCTTGATACTGGCTGCCAACTAGACAAGGAGCCATTGATCACTACCCGTTGAGCCTGACAATCTAGCCAACTTTCTACCCACCTTATAGTGCATTCATCCAGCCCATACTTCTTTAACTTGCTGGCAAGAATACTGTGGGAGACAGTGTCAAAAGCTTTGCTAAAGTCAAGGAAGAACACGTCCACTGCTTTCCCTTCATCCACAGGGCCAGTTATCTCGTCATAGAAGGCAATTAGATTAGTCAGGCATGACTTGCCCTTGGTGAATCCGTGCTGATTGTTCCTGATCACTTTCCTCTCTCTAAGTGCTTCAGAATTGGTTCCTTGAGGACCTGCTCCATGATTTTTCCAGGGACTGAGGTGACGCTGACTGGCCTGTAGTTCCCAGGATCCTCCTTTCCTTTTTTAAAGATGGGCACTACATTAGCCTTTTTCCAGTCGTCCGGGACTTCCCCGGATCGCCATGAGTTTTCAAAGATAATGGACAATGGCTCCACAATCACATCCGCCAACTCCTTTAGCACTCTCGGATGCAACGCATCCGGCCCCATGGACTTGTGCATGTCCAGCTTTTCTAAATAGTCCCGAACCACTTCTTTCTCCACAAAGGGCTGGTCTCCTCCTCCCCATGCTGTGCTGCCCAGTACAGCAGTCTGGGAGCTGGCCTTGTTCGTGAAGACAGAGGCAAAAAAAGCATTGAGTACATTAGCTTTTTCCACATCCTCTGTCACTAGGTTGCCTCCCTCATTCAGTAAGGGGCCCACACTTCCCTTGACTTTCTTCTTGTTGCCAACATACCTGAAGAAACCCTTCTTGTTACTCTTAACATCTCTTGCTAGCTGCAACTCCAGGTGTGATTTGGCCTTCCTGATTTCACTCCTGCATGCCCGAGCAATATTTTTATACTCATCCCTGGTCATTTGTCCAATCTTCCACTTCTTGTAAGCTTCTTTTTTGTGTTTAAGATCAGCAAGGATTTCCCTGTTAAGCCAAGCTGGTCGCCTGCCATATTTACTATTCTTTCTACACATCGGGATGGTTTGTCCCTGTAACCTCAATAAGGATTCTTTAAAATAAAGCCAGCTCTCCTGGACTCCTTTCCCCCTCATGTTATTCTCCCAGGGGATCCTGCCCATCAGTTCCCTGAGGGAGTCAAAGTCTGCTTTTCTGAAGTCTAGGGTCCTATTCTGCTGCTTTCCTTTCCTCCTTGTGTCAGGATCCTGAACTCGACCATCTCATGGTCACTGCATCCCAGGTTCCCATCCACTTTTGCTTCCCCTACTAATTCTTCCCGGTCTGTGAGCAGCAGGTCAGGAAGAGCTCTGCCCCTAGTTGGTTCCTCCAGCACTTGCAGCAGGAAATTGTCCCCTACATTTTCCAAAAACTTCCTGGATTGTCTGTGCACCGCTGTATTGCTCTCCCAGCAGATATCAAGGTGATTGAAGTCTCCCATGAGAACCAGGGCATGCGATCTAGTAGCTTCTGCGAGTTGCCGGAAGAAAGCCTCGTCCATCTCATCCCCCTGGTCCGGTGGTCTATAGCAGACTCCCACCACAACATCACCCTTGTTGCTCACACTTCTAAACTTAATCCAGAGACTCTCAGGTTTTTCTGCAGTTTCATACCGGAGCTCTGAGCAGTCATACTGCTCCCTTACATACAGTGCAACTCCCCCACCTTTTCTGCCCTGCCTGTCCTTCCTCAGCTTATATCCAGCTTATATCCATCCATGACAGTACTCCAGTCATGTGAGTTATCCCACCAAGTCTCTGTTATTCCAATCACATCATAATTCCTTGACTTTGCCAGGACTTCCAGTTCTCCCTGCTTGTTTCCCAGGCTTTGTGCATTTGTATATAGGCACTTGAGATAACCCGCTGATCGCCCCTCTTTCTCAATATGAGGCAGGAGCCCTCCCCTCTCACACGCTCCTGCTCGTGCTTCCTCCCGGTATCCCACTTCCCCACTTACCTCAGGGCTTTGGTCTCCTTCCCTCGGTGAACCTAGTTTAAAGCCCTCCTCACTAGGTTAGCCAGTCTGCTCGCGAAGATGCTCTTCCCTCTCTTCGTAAGGTGGAGCCTGTCTCTGCGCAGCACTCCTCCTTCTTGGAACACCATCCCACGGTCAAAGAATCCAAAGCCTTCTCTCCAACACCACCTGCATAGCCAATCGTTGACTTCCACGATTCGACGGTCTTTACCCCGGCCTTTTCCTTCCACGGGGAGGATGGACGAGAACACCACTTGCGCCTCAAACTCCTTTATCCTTCTTCCCAGAGCCACGTAGTCTGCAATGATCCGCTCAAGGTCATTCTTGGCAGTATCATTGGTGCCCACGTGGAGAAGCAGGAAGGGGTCGTGATCCGAGGGCTTGATGAGTCTCGGCAGTCTCTCCATCACATCGCGAATCTTAGCTCCTGGCAAGCAGCAGACTTCTCGGTTTTCCCGGTCGGGGTGGCAGATAGATGACTCAGTCCCCCTGAGGAGAGAGTCCCCGACCACCACCACACGCCTCCTTCTCTTGGGAGCGGTGGTCGTGGAACCCCCAACCCTAGGACAGTGCATCTCGCCCTCCTTTGACTCCTGTCCTGGATACTGTCCGTTGCGAAATCAGCAAGCCCCATGCACTCTTTGCCAGGGGGCCCGTCTGTGTGTCTTTGGCCACGCCATGTCCCATCACAAGCCCCGGCCCATCCCGACAGGCAGCATCTTCCATGAGCCCTTTGATGGCAGCATTCCAGACTGTTTGGAGACCAAGAACTTGGTGTGCCCCGGCTGCTTTTATTTCATTTTCTTACAGAGACAGGCAAAATTTTGGAACGGCTGTGATTCCCAAGCCAAGCACATGTCGCTTGAGATCCCGGGGGCACTAGCTGGCCTCTGCTCTGCCCCATCCTAATCCAGCTCAAGAGGGACCAAAGCCACTGTCTCCTCGGCACTGTAGAGAACTGGTGGCTTTGGCGAAGGCCATGCTAGATGAGTAATTAGTCCATTCTGCCTGTAATCTGGGCTAGCGGGGAGATCATATCCTGGCTTTCCACTGTGAAGTCCTGGGTTCAAGTGTGATGTAGATTTATTCCTGCGATGAGTTTGGTGGTCTCATCTTAATCCCTGTTATCATGACCCTCAAACTGGGCCTTGGATTCATCACCCCAAAACAGATGTAACGGAGCATGGATTATTGATCGGTCTGGTGTGCTAGGTTCGCTGGGCCAGGTCCATCGCTGGCCTCACTGAAGTCAGTGGTGTTACACCAGGGAGGAGTTGGGCCTGGGGACAGTCAGGTCACCATGGTTCCATGGTCACACCCCCTGCCTTTGCTGCCCTCCTGCCCCCAGGAATCAGCACCAACAGCACCAGCCTGAAGTCCAGGAGGCAGTGGAAGAGGCAATGGAGGCAGGGCCGGGAACGGTCTCGAAGCCGCCGGGCAGCCACTTCCCGTCATGAGAGGGTGTGGCCGGATGGGGTCATTCCCTACGTGATCAGCGGGAACTTCAGTGGTGAGTGGGGGCGATCGGCATGTGCTGGGCCCGCCGGCTCAGTACGCTGGGAGCGCGTTTCATTGCCAAGCTGTTTTCCTTTCTCGTCATCTATTGCTGAGGAGAGAAGGGCTCCAACGTGGCAGCAGCGCAGTCCAGTGGTTAGAGCAGGGGATTGGGAGTCAGGACCCCTGGGTTCTATTCCCAGCTCTGCCCTCAACTTGCTGTGGGGACTTTAAATGAGTGGCTTCCCCTCTATGAGCATCAGTTTCCCTCTCTGTTAAAATGGGGATGATGATGATGACTAGGGCCCTACCAAATTCACGGTCATAGGATTTTTTAAAAACCATGATTTCAGATATTTAAATATTTCACGCTGCTGTAACTGCCGGGGTCCTGACCCAAAAGGAGTCGGGGCGGGGGAAGAAGATTATTGTAGCGAGGTTGCGGTATTCCCACCCTTACTTCTGCGATGCTACTGGCACAGAAGTAAGGCAGGCAATACTGCGACCCCCTGCAATAACCTTGCAACCCCCCCCCCCCCCCCAGTTGACCTCCTTTTGCGTTGGGACCAATGTTCCCTCTAATTTTTGACAGGCCGTGGGCACAAAAAATTTCTTTTGTGCAAATGTTTGTGCGTGCGGTGTTTCGCCGTGTGCGCGGGGTTTAGGATCTGTGTGCGCACGCACACGCGCACAGCTAAGAGGGAACCATGGTTGGGACCCCCAGTTTGAGAAATGCTGGTGAAATCTGTATGGTACAGGGTAAAAGCACACAAAAGACCAGGTTTCACAGGGGAGACCAGATTTCACGGTCCATGATGCACTTATCACGGTCGTGAATTTGGTAAGGCCCTAATGCTGACTCTTACCTCCCTTGGTAAGAGACCTGTGGATTGCGCATGCAACTGCTTCCACTGAGAACAACAGGAACTGATGGGTGCTGGGCCCCTTTGAAAATCTGGCCCTGCAGGGCCATGTAAGAGTGAAAGATCATTGCTCATTCCAGCACGTTGCTCTGCCAGGTGCTGTAGGACCCTGTGACCGGTCCGGCTCAGCTGTATTCCTGTGTTGCCCCTCACCCACCTCAGCAGGGCCGATGGTGATTATTTATTATTGCAGAAAGTGGGCGCTCTAGTTACGGACCAGGGCCCCCTGGTGCTAGGCACTGTACAACCCGAGAACAAAATGCCCATGGGGCTTAGAGTCTAAGGAGCTGAACTCCTGGTCTCCTCCTGCCTCTCTTGCAGGCAGCCAGCGAGCGATTTTCCGGCAGGCCATGCGCCACTGGGAGAAGCACACCTGCGTCACCTTCTTGGAGCGCAATGCTGAAGAGAGCTACATAGTGTTCACGCACAGGCCATGTGGGTGAGTGGGGCTGAGGCCGCTGCCGGGCGGGAGGTGGTTCTCGCTCACCAGAGCCCAGGGGGACATTGTGCACTGGACAGAATCACCCATACTGGGAACTAAGGCTGAGATTTTCAAAGTAGTCCAGGGGAGTTATGTACCTACTTGACTTTGAAATTCAGTAGGAGCTGAGCGCCTTATTCCCATAGGGCCCCTTTGGAAACCCCAGCCTAACAAGTGGGGCAACATTGCCGAGTGATTAAAGCACAGCCATGGGAATTCGACCTGTGCTCTAATCCGCTTCTGACTTGCTGGGTGATCTTGGGCACATCACTTTGCCACCCGGGACCTCAGTTTCCACATCTGCCCAGCGGTGATAACAGTGCGGGCCTGCCCCCGCAGGGGACTGGGAGGACTCGTTCTGTAAAGTGCTTTGAGATCCTCAGATGGAAGGGGTGAAAGGAGGGCCTTGGCTTAAGAATTATGATTTTAATTATAAAAGACATTGGCAAATTGGAATTCAGAGGAAAGGTGGCAGAAAATTATGATGAGCCAAGTTTGAAATGTGGGTGCCTGGCTTTGCAGTAGATACAAAGGGCCTGACTCTCCTCTCACTCTGGTGTAACTCTGCTGAAGTCAAAGCTATGTGGTGTAAAAGTGAGGAGAGAATCAGGCCTCCAAGTTTCATGCAGCCCGTGAAAATTTTATTCTATTCATTACAGTAAGGCCTAGAAGCCACAATCTGTTGGGGCCCCATTGTGCTGGGTGCTGTACATGCACATAGTGAGAGTCAGTCCCTGCCCCCAAGAGCTTACAATCGACATAGACAGGACTAGACAAAAATTAGGAGGGTAAACTGAGGCATGGAGCGGGGCAGTGACTGGGCCAAGATCAGGCAGCAGCTCAGTGGCAGAGCCAGGGATAGAACGCAGCTCTCTGGAGTCCCACTCTAGTACCTTAACAACTAGACTTTGCTGCTTATCTGACTCCCCCTCATTTGAAAGAGCAGGTCCATAATATACCATTGCATGCTCTGGGGGCCAATCCTGCAGCCCTTGCCTACCCAGACGGTCTCATTAAAGTTAACAGGTCTTCTCGCTGCAGGCCCAGGCCCCGTGCTAGAAGCAGACCATATGTGCCATTCAGGTGCAGTCCCATCTGCCGCGGTCACTGCTTGGTCACAGCTGTTACACAGTGATCCTTTCCAGAGGGCAGAGTGTGTCAGTGTTGTGCTCGAGCACCAGGCTGGGGGGTAGAGGGGAACAGGGGGGGTTCAGGCTCCAGGGCCAGATGTGGCAGGGATCCATTTGCTCAGTGGTAGGGGTGGACTCCTCCCCTGTGTGATACACTCAGCTGCCGGTGAACAGAGTGGTGGCACTAATTAGACCCAGTTAGGTATCTTGGCATTGAAACACTGCCTAGCAGAATTTGCTCTGCCCTAGCTCAATAGAAACTTTGGTTTTGATCCTGAAATAAATGGAACTTAGGCACTTGAATGACTTTGAGGATCTAGCCCTTTGTGCCTGATTTAGAAATTTCTTTTTCAAGGAGCTGGGTGCAAAGACCCTTTCAATGTAGCAATACAAATTGGGGTTGCCCAAGTTGGCCCTCCTAGCAGGATAAGAGGAAACACTTTGCCACAAAGTCACGCTGTGGAACTCATTACCACATGATATATTTGGGACCAAGAGTTTAGCAGGTTGAAAAAAGAAGGATTGGGGATTTTTATATGGATAATAAGGCTAGTCAGAATCCTAGTAGTAAGAAAAAAATAAAACAAGAGCTTGGGAAGAGAGAGAAATCTTCATGCTTCAGGGCATGTACCAAGCTCTAACTAATGAAGGTCAGGAAGAAACTTTTCTTGGAGGGCAGGTTATCCCACATCGGCCTTTTGCAGTTTTGTGCACCATCCTCTGAAACACCTGGTGCTGGTCACTGTTGGAGACAACGCTCTTGGCTAGGTAGAGCCCTGCTTTGACCCAGTCCCTATGTTCCTGTGATTCACAGACCCGTTTGTACACACTGTGCATATGCCTGCAAATTAGAAACTTTGGTAGAATAATGAGGATGGATTCAGACAACCCAGTCTGATTGTGCTGGAGAAGCAGCAGTGAAAAGTAGGTGGGGGATGTGATAGCCGTCCACCTAGTCAGCGAGGAAGGAGGAGAGCCCTTGGGGTGGGGGCTGAAATAGGATAAAATTAAGCAAGGGAAAAGGCAGGCTGGCTCTCGGCAAATGTTTCCTGACAGGGAGAAGTATCAGGCTGCGGAACAGCCTCCCCGGGGAAGTGGTGGATTCTGCAGGCCTTCAGCTGGCCTACTGCAGGGATCAATCCTGGGCTGGCCAGGCTGGTTAGACAGGACGGGGCCAACCTGCTTTGTTCCATCTCCACATCAAGGCAGAAGGCAACTCTAGCTGGAAGGAGGGCTGCTCCCCGGCATGGCAGGTGCTGCGTGTTCTCAGCAGGTGTGGTGAGCTGGGGAGGCAGCTTTTGCTGGGAGCTCCCCAGCCCAAGTGCTGGAGCCGCATGAAAGCCGCCTTCTCCTCCACGTACCTGCGTGTGGTACAAATGCAATAAAGCAGGGTTATTAATCCTCTGGTTTAGCGGAGTCAATCCATGGAGGAGCCATGTACCCACCCTCTTCCCACAGCCAGCCAGTAACAGCCAGGAGCCCTGCTCATTCCCTGGGAATGAAGCCTCTTGGTAGGAGACCAGCAGGGACTTGGTGCACTGCAGAGGTGGACGAGCAGGAGTGATGAACTTGGTCGTGCTCTGGAGCAGCCCCTATTGGCCAGCATAAGTAGCAATGCCAAAGCATGACTCTCTCGAGGTCCCTTCCTGTCCTAGGATTCTTTCACCCCTCCGTTCAGTGACAGCGGGTTCAGCTTCTTGGTTGCTTGCTTTGTTCAGATCCAGTTCTTCCTCTTCCACCTCAGCCATCCATAGCCATAAAATAAGGTGCGCTATTGAATGAAACAGCTGGATTCGCTAGAAGCCTGCACACTGAGCTGAGAGCAGCTGAGACGAGGTGCCCAGTACCTCACCGGAACAGGCCCTAAAGGATACATTTTACCTTGATTTGCTGTCAGCACATTCAGGCCTCCAAAAGTCTTGGGGAGGAGAAAGCGCCTCTCTCTGGCTACTCAGCCTGGTGCGGCTTTGGCTGACTCTACAAGTCTTTAAGGAGAGGTGTAGACAAACACAGGGCGTTCCCAGCGGATCCACCTCTAATCGCAGGGGAGAGAGAGACATGTGACAAAGTGCAAGATGTTAGAACCATCACCCAGGAAACATCCGCGCGTCCTGAGCCATGGGGCCAGATTCTGACCCCTTTGGGAACTGGCCAACTCCCGCTGAAGGCAATGAGTATCTCCCCATTGACTTTAATGGGGATAGACCAGGGTGCGCCAATGACTTCAGGGAGTTAGATCAGTCTGGCCCACAGAGTGCAGCGTTCTCCTCACGGGCCCCAAGTGGCGGCGGCATCCTGGGGTTCGGTTCAGAGCAGCAACCAGCAGCTTGGACACTCATGCAGACCTCGTCGGAGCTCTCGGAGCCTCTGGTGTCTGGCCAAGGAGCCTTCCTGGTGGTATTTTGGCTCTACTAGTTCCAGTCCCGGCCAGAGTGCAGAGCTACAGAAAGGAAACACAACTGTTCTTAGGAGTTAACCCCAAACTGGTCCCAGGCAAAGATCCAGGCCAGGTCTTACTCCATCCAAACTGGTTCCCCCATCCCCACCTGGGGCAGCTTCTCCCCCCGCCCCCTCCTTGCTGGTGACATTCACTTTTCCAGCTTCAACTTTTCCATCCCACCGGCAGCTGCAGCCTCTCAGCCCGGTGGGATGTGCTAAGCCTTCCCAGTTTCCGACTAGACCCTTCTCGAGTTAAAGTCACACAGGCTTTCGTTTAAATAAAACCTCGGCAGGCCGTTAAAAGTTTCCAGAGAGTAATGCTTTTCCATAGGCCCTGCCTCTTGTGGAGACTTTACAGCGCCAACACTTAGGGCCCCGCTGATTTTCAAACGATTCGAAGGGTCGTGATTTCCCCACGGTCAGAGGGGGACGCTCCCTTCTCCACCCAGCTCTCAGACGTGCCTCAGTCGTGGGAGGAGGAGGTGGGGTGTCCCCGTGAGCACAGGTTACTCCAGACCTTCCATCATGTGATTGCAGACACCTGCTCATCTAGGATGATGGATGGAACCGTAACTCTAACTCCAGGCCACTTAGCGCCAGGGGAAGAGCATAGCCTTAAGACCATTAACCCTTTGGAGACTGGCATATCGGCACCTCCCCCTGAGCACTGCCCTCGGAATGGCAGTGATCAAAGGGTTAAGGAGAGTTGCTGATGGGCTGGCTGATTTCTCGTTCTTGCTACGCATGGGGTTCGATGGGGCTCTTATTCCCCCTCTCCACCCACCCCAGGTGCTGCTCCTATGTGGGCCACAGAGGAGGGGGACCCCAGGCCATCTCCATTGGCAAAAACTGTGACAAGTTCGGCATCGTGGTTCACGAGCTGGGTCACGTCATCGGCTTCTGGCATGAGCACACGCGCCCGGACCGGGATGACCACGTGTCCATCGTCCGGGAGAACATTCAACCAGGTAAAGGCCCCTGCACTCCTCTCCACTGCCATCTTCCTCTGTCCTCCCCTTCCCTTCGTCCCCATGCCTGGCACCCTCAAGGATGGGACTGGGAAGTAGCTGGCAGTAATCAGCCCATGCTCGAAGGGAGAGATCGAGACCAAGGACATGCGTGGCTTATCCAGGTTCCCCTTCTCCACCCACTGCCACCTCCCTTGCTTTATTCATGCCTCTGTCTCCCCCGGTTTCCGCAGGGCAGGAGTATAACTTCTTGAAGATGGAGCCCGAAGAGGTGGAGTCCCTGGGCGAGACATATGATTTCGACAGCATCATGCACTATGCCAGGAACACCTTCTCCAGGTAAGAGTCCGAGGAGATGTTGCTTCATTCACTTGCTCAGCCCATGTGCACACACCTGGCCTCTCCCACCGGAGCTTCTTTGTGAAAGCCACGCCTTGGGCCCGAGCCCTCTCTGATGCCCTGTGGACCTGCCACAGGGATGAGCCTCACCCACTGCGTGAGACATGCAGGCTAGGATGAGATTCCCAGCCGGGCGCTCTCTGCCGGCTTGTTGGCCAGTTCAGGCTAGGATAATTGTTCCTGTTGCACTGAGAAGAGGCCTGGGGGGACCAGATGCCTCTCTTGGGGAATGGGGGTTAAAGAAGCCAGGGGATGTAATAGAGAGGGAATTCGCGGGAGGAGGCAGAGAAATTCCTTGACTCAGGCTTCTGCAGGTGAGCAGCTCCTGAGGGAGCTGCAGAATTAGACCCCTAAGCCCAATTCGTTACTGGCATCACTCCACTGATGTCAGGGAGGGATCCCTTGTCCGTGTGTGCCTGGTGATGAGCCGGCTGTGGCTCTAGGGAAGTTCACCATCTCCCCCCTCTGAGGGAAAGCCAGGAGGGTACTCTCCTAAGGCGGCTGGGCACAGACAGACCCTACAGGTCTCTATCGCTCCCCGGCTGGCGCTGCCCAGTGTCCCCACACAAGCTCCCCCACAAGTAATGGCCTGGATTAGACAGTCAGGGCTGCTGACAGCATGCAGTGGCCAGAGGGGAGACGGAGAGTGGCCAGAGAGAGAAGCAGCCACCTCGGTCACACGGCAGGAAGTCCACTGATGGCAGAGGAGGTCGGGAACTGCGGTGGGAGCTGCAGCCTCTAGCAGGGAAGCCTGCAGCTAAGGGCACTGAGAAGGGGAGGAAAAATCAGGGGGGCTCGGTGCCTCTGGGACATTCGTCCAGAATCTCAAGGCACATCCTGCTCTAGGTCCCATGTGGAGGCAGCGTCCTTCAGGGGCCTGTGCCAGAGCGTCATTTGAGAGCAGCTCCTGAATCAGCCTGAGCTAATACTCCAGTAAAAGCCCATCCCTGGGCAGGCCCCCGCAAACAACAACTCTGTCAAAATAGTCCTGGCAGCGCTGACAAGGGCTGGCCGTGGCCGGCTGCCTCCTAGGAGTCAGGAATAGGAGTTGAGTGTTTACCTTAGAAAGGCAGGGGAAGTGCAGAGCTGGGCCTGGAAATCCCCTCATTGCCCTAGGGAGAAGGCTATGCACTCCCAGGTTGCGCACACCTGCCTCCCACGCTTCCCTTCTTCACCCCCGATTCAGTAATTCCTCATCCACCGCAGTTGTGGAAAGCCACAGAATAGGGTGCCTGGGTACTAGCATGGAGAGAGAGGAAGGAAGGAAGGAGAAATCAAAAAGCTCTATTTAATAATGTTACCCAGCTCTAAGATAATCATTTAGCTGTAGTACTGAGGCCTCTCCTGTGTCTTCTGCCCTGGCCAATGCAGGATTGTTCCCTGCAGTATATTCTCCAGGGTTTCGTCCCATCTGGGTTTCAATGTTTCAACTCGTGAGGCTCTTCCTCGTTACCAAACATTTCCTGCTCTTCAGCCCCAGTTTCCGCAGGATGAAGCTGGCGATAGTACCGGCCGAAACACGCCAGGCAGCAACACAAACACCGCAGGTCAGGGGTATCTCATCCCATCTCCCATGGCCATGAATGGTTCTCCTACCCCCTCTGTGATCGCACCTTCCAGTGTTTGCAACAGCAAAGCTGGAACTCCTCCGAGGTGCATTGGAGCAGAGAGAGAGAGGCCCAGAATGTATTCTCACTTGCAACAAGCCGTGTTTGAATCCTGATTTTAAATGCATGAGAAATCCCCTTAGGAGAAGTTCACCTTCTGACACAGTCGCAGCCAGGGAAAGGGCTTTGAAAATACAAATCGCTAATTACTGTATCTCACGGATCGCTGGGAGCGAGCCAGCGGTGCCACATCTGGATCTGCCACCGCAGCCTGACTGCACTGCACCACAGCCCACCTCCCGGCGGGTTGCATCCTTGCATGCTACGAGCTGACGATGTCCTCTGCTGAGCCTGTGGGTTCCAGATTATCCCTCCTTTGGTTGCCGCTGTTGGGCTTGTCGGTCTTTTCCCCGGGGAGGTTGGCTCAGCAGGTGAATCCCAGGTTGTGAATTCCTTTCAGCCGAGCCCGTTGGTGCGCGCTCTGCAGACGCGTGTCACTGCAGGCTACGAAGGTGCAGCTGGTGCAATTTCTCCTTGCACTGCGTGTGTGGTGCTGCTTGGCATGTTTCAGCCGGTACTATTGCCAGCTTCATCCACGCTGCCTGGGATGTGCTGCTGGGGCTTGCTTTTGTAAGAGACACACAATGTTCCCCAGATGGCATGAACCAAACCTACCCAAACCACCTGTTATCTGTAATGGAGGCAGGTCCCTCTGGCTATTTACCATGGAGTATAACAGGACAGGGGTCCAGAGACACAGAGTCAGGCCTGAGTTAGCATGGGGGCTCCCTTCCTCTGCTGGGTGTCAGTGGATTCAGTGAGATCAGCCAGGCTCAGGCCCCAATTCAGCAGGTGCAGAAGCATGCGCCCAGTCTGTTGCACTGACGTCAGCAGGACTTCCCGGGTGCATAAAGTTGGGTGGGTGCTGGATCAGAGCCTGCAGCGTCCTAAGCACCTTGGTCCTACCGGCTCACATTTTCAAAAGTCGCTAGTTAGAGCAGCCTGAACCAAGGGGAGGGGTCTTGGTTCTATTCCCAGCTCTGCCACTGACAGACTGGGTGACCTTGGGCAAGTCACTTCACCTCTCTGTCTCACCTTCCTTTTCTGATTTAGGCTATAAACTCCCCTCAGTGGTGCCCCAATCTCTATGTGCTACCATAATAATTTGAGGTGCTTTTGGTGCCCAACTCAGGACCCCTCTTTGCAGAGGTGGTGAGCACTCTCAGCTCCAATTCCGGGCAGTGGGGGATGCGTGCATCCATCTCCTCTTAACCAGGAGAGGATGGAAAGTTCAGGTGAATTCTGCAGAATTCTCCACCAGTTGGACACCAAGCCTTCAGGCACCCTGAAGGAGAGGCGACTTTTGAACAGTGTCCTGCTGATCTGGGAAGCTGGACATCTGCCCATTGCTGGTGAAGTGGCATCTGGAGAGCCACAGCAGCCTGGATTGCCGAGAGCTCCAGGCCTTCATCAAGAACGTTGCAGAATTGCGGTCGCTCGGCACTTTTTTTTTCTCTTTCATAAAAAAGCCGGGTACTTCCACCCTGCCCTGCGATTCCGTGAAAGCTGGGCCCTGGAGGCTCGATATGGGACAAGCACTTGGGCTGCTCCCTCATGCTTCATATTCCCAGGGTCACTGGCAACTCACCACACGGTTACTCACTGCGGAGCAGCCCTGAAATTTCATCACTTATTTTCCATCTCTGGCCAAAGCCTGTTGAGGAGGAAAAAGACTGGACATGGGGCATCTCCTGGGGTGATTTGCCACACATGATGGTGCTGCTGCTGGTCGAGAATGTCCCATCTGCCTTGCCTTGTGCTGCTCTTTTAAGTTCTGGTGCCTCTCCTGCCTTGGCCCCGGCTGCCAAATGGGGGTCCCTGCCAACTGGGTGAAACGTAACAAGAACTCCACGGGGCCAGGAAAGCAAGCCTGCAGATCACTCAAGATGACAGGATGGAAACTATAGAGAAATAAAAGCCCCCCCCCCTCCGCATGCGCCCCCTTCCAGATTTAAACAGGTCCATATGGTAACAGGAGCAGGGAAAGATTCCATTCATTAATGGCAGAGTCCCGACCCGTTGGGGGACTTGCACAGCCTCGCTCCGTCTCAGTGCCTGGTTCTCATTCTTTTCCATTTTCCTCCATTCCCTCTTCTTCTTGTTTTCTTTCATTTTCTCTCTCTCTCTCTCTCGGGGGATGTCTACACTGCCACAGCGCGTCAGGCCTGGTCTGCCCTGGAAAATGAGGTCGGTTTAACGATGACGTCGGTCGGGGTGTGCAAAAGCCATGCCCTTGAGCGGGGTAGTTCTGGCGACCTCTCGGAGAGGTGGATTAACGACAGCGCGGGGAGCAGTTTCCCCATCGCTGTTGTAACCCAACTCCCTAAGAGGCAGTAGCTAGATAGACGAAGGAATTCTTCCGTCCCCCTAGCGCCGTCTGCCCCGGGGGTTAGGTCAGTGTAGCCTCATCCTAAATTCCCCTAAGCTGTGTGGCCGCACAGCTGCCTATTAAGCCCTCCGCAGGGCTCAGGGCTGCAGCGAGGAGAGGTGCCCCTGCCGCCGGCCCCAACATGAATCTGCCACAGCCGGGAGAAAGGAGCCCCTCCCTTGGCCTGGCCCAGCCCAGCCGGAGCTGCCGCAGCTGGGAAGAGGCACCTTTCTCCCAGCCCCGAGTTGCTGCGGCAAGAGGGGCCTGAGGGGAGTCCTCTTTCCCCAACGCAGCCCCTGGGCAGCCTGCAGGCCAAACTCTGCATCCTCGGCCCCACCCCAGAGCCTGCACCCCAACCCTCTGCCCCAGCCCTGAACCCCCTCCTGAACCCCTCATCCCCAGCTGCAGCCAGAGCCCTCACCCCAGCCAGAGCCCTCCCCCTCTCCCCCACACCCCAATCCTCTGCCCCAGCCCTGAGCCCCCTCCCACACTCTGAACCCCTCATCCCCAGCCCTGAGCCTTCACCCCCAGTCAGAGGCCTAATCCCCCCAACCCTCTGTCCCAGCCCTGAGCCCCCTCCCACACCCCTCATCCCTGGCCCCACCCCAGAGCCTGCACCCCCAGCCAGAGCCCTCCCCCACCGAACCCCAACCCTCTGCCCCAGCCCTGAGCCCCCTCCCACACTCCAAACCCCTTGGCCCCACCCCCACCACATGAATTTTGTTGTGCGCACCAATATGGAGGTGATGTGTTACCACTGGCCACATCTCTGAGGTGTGGATTTTCACATATCTGAGAGACGGAGCTTTGCTGGTGTAACTTCCGTGTGTAGACCAGTCTTCTGTTCCTCTTCCACACACATTCTTACTCGTTTTCTCTCCTCCTTTTCCTTGCCCTGTTTTATTTTCACTCACTCACTCACTCACTCACTCACTCACTCACTCACTGTCTTTAGCCTGCCAAGCAGCCTGTGGGCACCATGGAATTTGCTCCATGTTGAGCTTGCTTCTGAAAAGAGGCAAGAAATATAGACACCAAAGCTTGGGGCGTAGGATGGGCCAATGCTGTGTCTGCAATACCCTTTGGGCCCGATCCTGCTCCCGTTAAAGTTGCTGGGGAAACTGCTGTTGCCCCAGGATCAGGTGCACTGGCTTTTCAGAATGTGGGGGAGTTCATCTCTTTGGTTTGGGCCCCAGGGGAGGCCCTGCTGGAAAACTGAGTGCAGGAGCCTTGCCCTTCGGGATGGTGTGTCTGTGGGGAAGGTTCTGCCTTCTTTGTGGAGAGCAGTTGGATTAGATGGTGTGAGAGACAAGCGGCGTCCCAGCTGGCATCCTGCCATCCACCTTGGTGATGGGGAGTGAAGCTGCTTCCCTGACCCGCTCCTGTTTGTGGGATGAGCTCAGAGCAGAGGTGGGATAATGCCCTCAGACCACAGCCTGGCTCATGAGCAATCCCTCTCCACTCTCCCTTCAGGACACTCCTCCGGTGGTTTTGGTCTCTGGTGATGACAAAAGCTTCCCCCGGAGGTTCTCCCTGCATGTCTTGGGTGCCCTGCTTGCTGGTGGCTGGGTTTCATGACAGCTCCGCACCCTTGTTTACATTTTGGTGTATTTTCACGTTTGGTTGTGAAATGGCAAAGGGCCATGGGGAGCTGCCCTGCTCTGTACAGCTGCTGCTGGCTGGTCAGGATTATGCATCGGGTCACTCCAAGGGCACATGCTTCATGTAATCAGTGTCGGAGATGGAACTAGAACCCAGGACTCCCTCAGCTCTCATCTCTAGACCCCACTCCCCTCCCAGAACTAGGGATAGAACCCAGGAGTCCTAACTCCAACCCCCCTCTGCTCTAACCCTTAGACTGCATTGCCCTCACAAGACCCACCTTAATTGGGGAATGGCACAACCCCACCCCAGCCCTGCTGCTCCCCCTGCACCCCAGGTCTCAATCGCTGATTAGCAGATGAGTTAGCTGCCCCTCTCCCCCCACCAGCTGCATGCAATCCTGTTCTTCCACCGGTATGGGCCTCCGGCTTGTTTGACTCACTTTCCTTCATATATTCAAGGAGCACTTTAATTACAGGGGCGTGTGAGCTGTTTTTAGCAGCTTGCCCCTTTTTCCCCCCGAGAACAGAGCTGACGTCCGCCTGGAATTTTACAGCTGTGCCACCCTTTCAGGGGCGCGGTGTGTGACGCCCGCGCTGAGTCCCAGGGGAGGAAGCCAGCCCACATATTAGAGAGTTCTGACTCAGCTGCCTGGATGTGGACGTCACAAGCCAGGCTAGATCTGGCACAGGCAGGGTCGTGGCCCACCCCCCCACCTGCACTCAGCTAGGAGTGCCGCTGCTGTACTCCTCCTGCTCCAACATCAGCCCCCTCCCCTCAGCACCTTTCCCCACACAGTCCTGATTGTTACCCCTGGATGGCTGATTTAAAGCCATGTGTTTGTTACGGTCTCCTGGTGGCCTGGCCCAAAGCAGTGCAGCTCCTCCTGAACTGTCCCCCTCCTGCACCCCGAGCTGCTGCCCCAGCTCCATCAAGTGGCTGGTGTCAAAGCACACTTCCCTCTGGTTGATAACCGACAATACTGCTGACCGGAGCAATGCCATGGCGGGTACTAATGCTACCGATAACTGACGATACCACTGACCGGAGCAATGCTAATACGATGTATCACACTACGGTGCTATAATATTGATACTGCTTTTCATAGAATCACAGAATATCAGGGTTGGAAAGGACCTCAGGAGGTTCTAGTCCAACCCCCTGCTCAAAGCAGGACCAATCCCCAATTAAATCATCACAGCCAGGGCTTTGTCAAGCCAGGCCTTAAAAACCACTAAGGAAAGAGAGTCCACCACCTCCCTAGGTAACCCATTCCAGTGTTTCACGGCCCTCCTAGTGAAATAGTGTTTCCTAATATCCAACCTAGACCTCCCCCACTGCAACTTGAGACCATGGCTCCTTGTTCTGTCATCTGCCACCACTGGGAACAGCCGAGCTCCACCCTCTTTGGAACCCTGCTTCAGGTCATTGAAGGCTGCTATCAAATCCCCCCTCACTCTTCTCTTCTGCAGACTAAATAACCCCAGTTCCCTCAGCCCCTCCTCATAAGTCATGTGCCCCAGCCCCCTGATCCTTTTCATTGCCCTCCGCTGGACTCTCTCCAATTTGTCCATATCCCTTCTGTAGAGGGGGGACCAAAACTGGACGCAGTACTCCAGATGAGGCCTCACCAGTGCCCAATAGAGGGGAACGATCACGTCCCTCGATCTGCTGGCAATGCTCCTACTAATGCAGCCCGATATGCCATTGGCCTTCTTGGCAACAAGGGCCCACTGCTGACTCATATCCAGCTTCTCGTCCACTGCAATCCCCAGGTCCTTTTCTGTAGAACTGCTGCCTACCCAGGACTGTGACTACTACTATTTGTGTTGGAAATGGCCCACCTTGATTATCAGACACAATGTAAGGAGAGCGGTCACTTTAGATAAGCTATTACCAGCAGGAGAGTGGGTTTGTGTGGGTGTGGGGGGGGGTGTGTGTGAGAAAACCTGGATTTGTGCTGGAAATGGCCCACCTTGATTATCAGACACATTGTAAGGAGAGCGGTCACTTTAGATAAGCTATTACCAGCAGGAGAGAGGGTTTGTGTGGGTGTGGTGGGGGGGGGTGAGAAAACCTGGATTTGTGCTGGAAATGGCCCACCTTGATTATCAGACACATTGTAAGGCGAGTGATCACTTTAGATAAGCTATTACCAGCAGGAGAGTGGGGTGGGGGGAGGTATTTTTCATGCTTTGTGTGTATATATATTAAGATCTTCTACACTTTCCACAGTCTGCATCCGATGAGGTGAGCTGTAGCTCCCGAAAGCTCATGCTCAGATAAATGGGTTCGTCTCTCGGGTGCCACCAGTCCTCCTGTTCTGTTTGCGCATAGAGAGACTAACCCGGCCGCTGCTCTGCAACCTGCTGCTGAGAAGTTGCAACACCACTGACAATAGCTGTAGAAAACCTACCAATGCTCCTGCTAGCACTGATACTACAAATGCCGTGATAATAGTTTGCAGTCCTGTGGATGGGAGTATTAATGCTGCTGTTACCACTTCCGACACGAATACGTTGACTAATCCTCGAATGCGACTTGTAATGCTGCTCTACTAACACAGCTGTGGTAACAGTGCCAGTGTGGTTTCCCTGCAGCCTCTGGGGCCGTTACTGCATGACCCTGGGGTATGAGTTCTGCTCCTCTCACCTTACTCGGTGCTTTTCCCTCCCATCTGCTGCTCCATCCACCTTTTCTTTTCCACCCACTTGGTCCTAAAATCTCCCGCTGTCTCCTGAGCAGGTGACTTGTGTACTTCTCCCCACTTCGCTCTGCCAGTCATTCCAGGCAATAATTGGGCCGAATTTTTGTGCCTCTCCCTCTTTACCTGTGTGGCCAGTCGGGGTCTGGGCCATGTTCATCTCTGGGACAATTCCACTGACTCCAGCCTTTCTCCAAGGCAGTGAGCGGGGCTTGCTGTGACTGCATACAGCTTAGACATGGGCAGACCTGGACTCTCGCCAGCATGGGTGAGCCATGCCCACCGAGCGTCACTTCGGCTCTCAGACTGGGCCTGGGCTTGCTACAGAGGCAACATGCTCAGAGAGAAGGACAGGACCCTTCACTGCTCTGCAGCCAGTTTGGGCAGCAGGGGAGCTCTGCAAGGGACCCATGAAATGTGAATCTTTGCCCCAGGTGCTGCTTTGCTATGGAGGCCCCAGGGGAGCTGAATAGCTGGCATCCTCCATTCCCCTCACCCCTCTCTGCTCTTGTTCCAGGGGGGTTTTCCTTGACACCATCAAGCCCAAATACAATGTGAACGGGGTGGTGCCCCACATCGGCCAGCGGACTCGGCTGAGCAAAGGGGACATAGACCAGGCACGCAAGCTTTACAGATGCCCAGGTAAGAGCCACTGGCTACTCAATATCCGCGGTGGGGGTAGGGTAGGTGCAGAACATCCATCTGCCTGCTGGGATCAAGGGGAAAAGGGCAACATAGAAACCAGCTACACTAGCCTTACCTGATACATTATTGTTATTACTGGTATCACAGTAGCATCCAAGATCCCCATTAAGTTTGGGACCCTATTGTGCTAGGTGCCACACGTACGCTTAAGTCAGGGACAGCACCTGCCCTGAAAAGCTTGCAATCTAAAGAGAGGAGGCAGACAAAGAGTAGGAAAATGGGGGATTATTATCCCCATTTTACAGAAGGGAAACTGAGGTCACCCAGGGAGTCCATTGCAGAGGCAGGAATTGAACCTTAGACCCCAGGAAACCTTAACCGCATAACCCTCCCAGTTGAAATTGTTCACATTTTGAAATTTCCACCAAAAAATAAATCAGAATTTCAAATTTTTGACCAAAAAACTGATGATTTTTTTCACCAGTGCTCCCTGGTTTTCAATTAACCATGGAGTGGCTAATTTTTTACCTTTAAATATATAATATTTTGACAAAACTTCAAACAAAAATAAATAATAAAACCACGGAAATAAATAAATAGAGAGAGAGAAAAAAAATTTTAAAAATCCAAAGTCCAGCTCAAATACACACGCTGTGACTGCAATCAGAATGTGGCATGCATTCTTTATAGGTCTATAGTGTATTTTGACCCACACACCTATTTTGTTTGTCTCCTAGCTGCATGAATGTAAAATCTTTGGTAAGGATGACTCAGAAAGGAGTTTAGAGGGCAGAGAATGAGTCAGTGACCCGTAGGGAGTTCCACTGGGAATGGAATCACAGCCTCCGATTTGGTAACACCAGCTGGAGTAAGCTGAGCCTGGTGTCCCAAGTCCTTCCTTTTGTGTATAATGTCCCCCGAGTTCTGACATCATGCTCTGATCTGACCGCTTCCCACTGCTTTATGAATGGAAATAGCATGACATAACCCAGGTCTGAGAGCCCAGTCTGGACCGACAGCTCCCATCTTCACCAAGGCTTTGGAGACCGTCCAGCCATCCCCAGCTCTGGCGCCAGCAATTAAACAGATGTCAGAAAAGAAGGCAGGGACAAGTAGTCAAGAGAAGAGCCGGGAGTGTGTGAAACTTCTGGTTCCCATTTGACTCCTGAGTCTTGTCAGGCCGGAAGATCCCAGACAGCCAGCCTCGCTCACCCTCTATGTTCACAGAGAGGTCAAAGGCTTGTAAACAGAATGGGCTTGTTTTTCCACCAAGGAGTTCAGTGATGGCCGCGGGAACGTTTCTGAAGGGAATGATGAGTCAGTGCCAGGGAATAGGGGGTGGTGCAGCAGAGGGGGAGTTACTGGCAGAGTTGAGTGTGTGGGGAGCACGGGGCTTGGATAGCAGGGTCAGGATTGAGGGTCATTGACGGAGGTGGGGTGCGTAGCCCAGTGCTGGAATAACAACAGGTGCAGTGGGACAGGACTGAGATGCTCCGGCAGAGTTGTGTGTCGGGAACTTGCATCCCACTCTTGTTTTGCCTGGCTCTAACTGGTGCTGATCGCTTTGGGTACCACTCCATTTCCCCTAAATACAGTCAAAACAGAATGAAAATAAAAATGACACAAATCTGCTGAGTTTTCCGAGCCCTAGAGGGCCCTTTTCTGTTGCTTTCTCTGGAACCCACCTGCGAGAGTCGGCAAGCTCTGTTATAAACCTTTCCCCTTGTGCCTTATGGGTTGCTGCCAACGGAGGATGTTACGAAGAACCAAAGCACGTGTCAGGCAAATGGAACGGGGCTCTGGAGTGCCACCCACAAAAAATAGCCATGGAGACACATGCCTTGTGACAGTTGCCTCCCCAGCCTCCCCCGCTCCCAGCTAACAGGGTGTGGATGGAGAAGACAGGCTGGCCAACAGCTGTCAGTCTCCTGTCTTCCCTGGGGCTTCCTGCAGGCATCAGAGCGAATATCTTCCAGCTGGTTTTCCTGATGTGCATGGTGTGACCATGTGACCCATCCGGCTGCAGATGCAACAGGGTCAGTAATAATATTGTTCTTCAATGTCAGTGAGAATGAGTCGGCTTTGCTGTAGTTGTCCACGGCTGGGGGAGACATGGTTGAATCTCCTAACAAGTTCTAATCGGCTGCCTCATTGCGCTAGGCTCTGTACGTACACATAATAAGAGATGGCCCCTGCCTCAAGGAGCTCGCAATGTAAATAGACAAGACAGACAAAGGAACAATTGAAATCCCCGTTGTACAGATGGGGAACCGAGGCACAGAGAGAGAAAGTCAGCGGAGTTACTCCCCGTGCAGCCTGAGATCTGAACCTGGCCCTGTGAGCCAAAGAACAATGCTGTGTAGGAGCCGGGGTGCCTGGGTTCTATTCCTGCCTCTGTCACTGACTAGGCTTGAGCAAGTCATTCCACTTATCCATGCCTCCGTTTCTCCATCTATTAAATGAGGGTAATACCCAGCTCCTTGGCCAGAGGAGAGTGGAGTGCAAGGTTGAATTCATCAATGTGTGCAAAGTGCTTTAGGATCCTCAGGTGAAGATGTTAGAAATGGGTAATGTATTTACAGGGCATCTGTGGTAGATGCTATGGTGACAGAGGCATTACAAATGTGTGTGATATCTACAAAATAACAGGAGGACTTGTGGCACCTTAGAGACTAACAAATTTATTTGAACATAAGCTTTCGGGAGCTACAGCTCACTTCATCGGATGCTTATGCTCAAATAAATTTATTAGTCTCTAAGGTGCCACAAGTACCCCTTTTCTTTTTGCGAATACAGACTAACACGGCTGCTACTCTGAAACCTGTGATATCTAAGTACACTACAGATAACAGACCGAGATTCAGAAATCTAGATGGACCCTGACTCAGGATAGGAGCAGACCATGCAGAAATCCCTGCTGCTCAGAGATAATTTTTACAGTGGAATAAAATGAGACATATGCCTTATTGTTGCTTCTTTAATGGAGAAGGAAGCCTGAAAGGAGGTTTGTTTTTGTTTTGTTTTGTTGATTAATCACAAAAGTAAGGAGGAGGGACAGCTCTTCTTCCGTTTGTTTGTTTATTTCTTTGTTTTAAATTGAAATTCGGGTCCGCTCTCAGGTGGAAGGCTCTAGGGAGAACTGGAGAGCTAGGAAGAACTATGACATCACATAGGCAAGGAGAGCACAAGTTGGGCAATTGAGTGGAGAAGGGATTTTTAGTCAAATACCTTAGAACTTTTTTGTGCCAGACTGTCTCCTGGGATAGATGGACACAGCTCCTTTGGCTTCGCTGGAGTTTTGTCCTTTTGCCCTTTGTTTATCATTAGTTCCTGTTTAACTCCAGTGACTAATTGACCTCTTGGAGAACGGAAGTCTTTGTTAAACATACAACACCTTTGCCGGGCCCTTGCAGTGAGAACACCCCGGAGACCTTCCAGAGGTTCTCCAGCAAACTCAGGGCAGAGCAGAGTTGAAATTGCTGATATTTCTAAGGTTAGAAACCAAGCAGGGAAAATTATTATTAAAAAGAGAGGGACAGGGAGGGACAGTGTTTCCTTTTTTCCATGGCAGGGACAGGCTCAAACCCCAATTCTGAAATTATCTTTTACATTTCACCTTTAATCTTGCTCCATCAAAATAGTCCCCAGTGCTGGCTCCACACTCAGGGAGGCGGGGAAGAATGTCTTGGCCCGTGGACAGCAGTACTGACGTGCCTCTGAGCTTTGCCACAGCCGACTAGATCATGTGGCTTCCAGATGGTAGTGCTGGGCTAGCTCCAGATAGTGCTAAGCAGTAAACCTGTCATGGCTGGCTGGCCACGGCATGGCGTGGCAGGGTTGGGGGAGGGAGGATTCCTGCCCTGATGGAGGCGGGGCTGCCACGGGGCCTTACTGCAGATGCAGCTCCTGGAAAGCCTTAATTGACACTTGGATGCAGCTCACCCCTGGCTGGGTTTGAGGCTCTGGCTTGATGGCTATTGGAGCTGGGAGGCAGGGGAAATTGTTTATAGGAGAACGTTCAATCCATGGTGCTCTGCTGGAAAGGCTGAGACTTGAGGGGCGGGAGGGGGTGACACGAAAACTCTTGTAAGGTTTAATTTTCCATCTTAAAGTTGGGACTTCTGTTGCTGTGGCAACATGGCACCAGGTTGGGTTTCCATGGCTACTTGGGAGCTTCAGTCCAGGCTATTGATTTGATTGGAGGGGTGAGGGAGATGCATCTTAAAAAGGCCAGCGCTGCTATTTGGGTGACAAGAAGCAAAGCCCACAGACAAAAGACAAAGATTTCCCTTGGAGCAATGCAGCCAGAGGGGTTGGGGGTGTGTGTTAAACATCAGGTTTGGAAGTGCTAACTTCTGCAGGAATGCAGGGTCAACGCCCAGCCAAGGTGATTCAGCCGGGCTAAGGGGGATAAATTGTCCTCTGTGTGATGTGCTGTCTGGGGGAGGTCTTTGGGATGGGATCTTTGAAAGCTGCTGGTTGTTGAGCCTGATCCAAACATCCCTGAACTTTGCATTCAGATCTTGCAGCAGCCTCCCTCTGGGTGGGACGCCGGAGTCTGTGAGCGCTACCCAGGGGCAGAGCATGCACTCTGGCAGTCCAGAGAGGCAAGCCTGGCCCAATGCTCTGTCTGTACAGTAACTGGGAGTGCATTGTGGGAGCAGTTCCCAGGGCTGCAGAGTCCACCCTCTCCTTGTGCCCAGGATCAACTCCCCAGCACGCCTTCAGCGCTTTCGTGGTCCATTGAGCCGTTTCCTGTGGGCACTTGCCTCCCTCACCCTGTGCTCCCTCGGAATGGGCCTCAGGGTCCAAAGGCGCCTCCAGTCCCATTACAGCCTCAGGAGCCCAGACTGTTCAGAGCTGCTGGGCCCACAGAAGGAGGCTGGAGCAGCGCAAGAGCAGAGAGCTTTGGGGTATACCTGGCGCACGGGTGAGGTTCACCCTGGTTTTGCATCAGGACCACAGACCGGTCAGAACGCTGGGAGTTCAGAGTCAGACCCCAAGCAGGCCCTGGGGTTTCTAAGGTTCCCTATAGCTTTAGTTCCCCTCCACTACCCCAATCTATATAATCCTTCTCAAGAAAACGCCCCACACGCAACCCTGCGACCATCCCTCACTTGCACCAAGCTATTATTCGGGAGCTCTTCCAGCTTCTGCCCTCCTCCCACTGCTGCTCTTCCTCCCTGATGCAAACCGAGCAGCTCTGGACACTTCATTCCACCTGCTTCTGCTAGTGGTACCCGGCTTCCCCTGAGGTGCTGGAACTAGGGTGCTGGGGGGCAGGAAGGGGGGCTGCCGCACCCCTTGGTTGAAGTGGATTCCATCATCTAAAGGATGTTCGCGTCTATACAGCTTGTTCCATTGCCCCGCCCACCCAGCCATACAGCTCCTTCTGTCACAAACCCTTTCCGAAGCTTTGGCTCATCGTGCACCTTGTGATACGTGCCAGTAACATGTCCCCGTGTGTCTCCACAAAAGCCAGGAGAGACACTAAAGTCAGCCAGCCTGGATACCTTCCGCTCACGCTTGCAGAGCTGGCGGGGGAGGGGGGTGGGGGGGTGTTGCGGATGGGAAAACTCAAGGCACTTCTTTGGGTAGCGCTGGAATCGGAAGCTGGCAAGGGCAGGGAGCGGTTAGCGACACGTTAACCCTTGTAACAGTGGGAGCAAGTAGCTTGGATCCAGAGTTTGATCTTTGATATGTTGTCTGTCTGGGGTCTTCCTACCCTTGTGTTGGACTTCGGGGAAGACTGGAATAAAATTCTTTCATCTCTCTAATTTGGATGTTTCTTACCCCGATCCATCTGCCTCTCTCACTCCCTGCCCTGGCAGATTTATGGGAGCGTGGGTGGCAGTCCGTCGACATTTGTTCCTTCTGACCCAACCTGCTGTTGAAAGGGGGATCTGCTGTGGGGCTGCTGTGAGGGGTGCGATGACTTGGCTGGGTGCTGGGGTTGGCTTTGCTGCTGGGTTTTTAACCCTCCGTCCTTTCCTGTTTTGTCCCCAGCCTGTGGAGAGACCCTCCAGGACAGTCAGGGGAATTTCTCCTCCCCAGAGTTCCCCAACGGATACCCTGCACACGTGCACTGCGTCTGGAGGATATCGGTCACCCCTGGGGAAAAGGTACCAGAGCCCATCCCAAAAAGTCTGGGGTGGGGCGCACAGTTGCAAAGGGCTGGGGGTAAAGGGGTTAAACGAGGGAAATCCAGGTGTTGAGTGATGCTTTTCTTTCTTGTTCCTCCTTCTTCCTAGTCCCCTTTTCCTTTCTCTGTCTCTCCCCCCTCTCTTGTTCTCCTTCCTTCTTTTTTCTCCATTTTTCCCTTCCTGTCTTTCACTCTGTCCCTTTTCCCTCTCCCCTCTTATCTTCTCAGTACCCCCTCCCCCCCCCGCCCCCGGAGCACTGGATGTAATGCCACACAAATCGTCACCTTCTCTCCTTCCACACCTTTGTGCCCCTTGTGTGGTGGTTCCTTCCCCTACACACACACACACACACACGCGTGCACGCACACACACACACACACACACACACACACGCATGCATGCTCCTTTCCCATTGGCAGGTCAGCCCCAGCTTTCAGCACGCAATGTGGTGTTAGTTTTCTTATGGCCATACCTCCGCTCTGGCTGGCTGGCTGGGATCCCATGTTCTGGGAACTGTCTTGACAGCCGCAGCTATTTAACTGCACGCTCCCCAAGCTCCACGGCACGGCTCTGCGTAACCAAGGATCCCCTGGAAGGGCCTCGATACGGAGCGCTGGGCAGGGAGCAGAAACAGGGCGCGGAGCGGGAACCGCTCCTTTGCTGCACCCCATTGGAATTTTACCCCCTCCTCCAGTCTCATGCTTTCAGGGTCACCAGGCTCCTATCAGTTAGGGATGGGAAAGGCCAGGCGCCTTCAACGGGGGGGTTGGGACCATCCTTCCCTTCCCATACTGCCAACAGGAGAGGATCCCAGCTAGATCCTGGCTTGGGGGCAGGGGGGCAGGGAATGGAAAAGGTGTGAATCACTGCATTAGAGCCGCCAGAGCCATTTACTCTTTGGGGCAGGGACTTGTCGCTTTGTTCTGTGTCTGTACAGCGCCTAGCACCGTGGGGTCCTGGTCGATGGCTGGGTCTCCTAGGTGCAATCGTACTACAAATAGCCAATGATCATTAGAGCACTGAGCCCATCCCCCTTCGAGGACAGGGCACAGGCCCCAGAGCCGGGACATCACACTGATGTGCTGCTTCGCCTTTGGCTGTGCTTACCTGTGTGGGAGGGGCAGTGGGAAGGTGAGTAGCCAGCAGCTGGTGCCTCTTGGGGGTCCGAGTGCTCCTCCCCAGAGTGGGGGGTCACCGGAGAACAGGGATGGTTTGGGCCAGGACCTAGCCTGCTACTCGGGTCACAAGCAGGCGACCTTACTCTTCTAACAACCTGGTTCTCCCCTTGACCCTCAGGCCTGCGTAGCCGGGCACGGTGATTCAACCCTCCCCTTCTGCCCTGCCGTGCTGCCCACGCATTGTCCGTGCCACAGTCACTAATGGGATAGCCACACGTTCATGCCAGCTGGGGAGGGAAAAGGCCTTGTGGCCATCCCCAGTGGGGGATAGCACAGAGGCGTGGGCTATTCCCTGGGGCTTTGGCCAGCCCGTTAGAAATGTCCCAAGCGCAGGGGGGCTCCCAGCGCTTGCCTGGAGAGGGACTCAGAAAGATCTCTCCTTTGGGAAGCTTTTCCCCCCGATGAGCTGCCTGAAGGCCCAATCCAGAGCCTGCTGAAGTCACTGGGAAGGCTCCCAATGAGTTCAAGGGGTGTTGGATCAAGCCTTAATTGCTCCTCTTGTTCAACTTTACCCCATTCCTCTGAGTCAGACACTCTAGAGTTCCTCAACCCCCCACCCCGGCCTTGCTGTTTTCTGCCTGTGAATTGTGCCAGCAGACGGCTCTCTTGGCTTTCCATAGTTAGCAGCTAGCCAAGCTAAGCAGCTCTACGTATTTAGTGCCTCTGGCTGCCATATCTCAATGCAAGCACCTGTCCATCCCTGAGCCCTTCAAGACTTTGGAGAAGGACCCGATCTGACAGTGCCCACGCTTGGGTTGAGTGGTGATCTGGAGCCCAGCTCTGCAGCCTAGGCCCGTTTCTAGCGGGAGGGGTTAAGTAGCAGAGCTTTACGCAGTCACGATTGCCTGAGTTGGGGTTTCATTACGGACTCGTAGCTTGAACCTGGGTCCTCTCACATGAACCTGGGGCCAGTGCTTTGCCTTCTTGACACCCTGGGATGCCTGTGGTTCCCACCTCAAAAATCAAACGAAAGTCTGCTCTTTCCATTGGAGTTGCTGCCATTTATTCCACCCTGACGTTCAAAGCTAAACCCAGGGCCCGCGGCCTCCTGCGAACACTTTCCTGTGTTAACTGACCGCTTTCCTCAGCCAGCGGTTGCAGCGCCTAACGATGCTTGCCTGGGGTGATCACAATAACGGATGGGCCATGGGCTAGCTGCAGTGCAAATGCCCTGCTTTCGGAAGTTTGGGCCTGTGACTAGTGGTACCTCACTTGTTAGCTTCCCAACTTGAAGTGCCTGAATGGGCCGCGGTTTTCAGACAGTGCTGAGCATCCCCCTCTGCAAGTCGGACCCCCTGTAGGGTGTCTAGCCACTTCTGGAGGTGTGCAGGCCTTTGATCAAAGTGGCGTCTGGACATGGTGGCTACTAGAGATACCTGCGGTGGATGAAAGAACTTTAGTTGAGCAGAGGACGCGATTAGTTCATGACTGCACCCAGTGGAAAGCCCTCCTGCTGCTTTTGGGTTCACTCACTCCTCCTGAAGCCTGTTGGAGGGAGATGGCTGGAATGGCCTAATGATCTCCTGGATGCGTTTGAACCTGGGAGCTTCAGTAATGCAGCACAGGCTAATACCACATCAGCTCAAGGAGTAACTCTGTGAGCTGGCACCAGTAGTACGCTATCATCCTGTCATGGACGAGCCATCAGAGGGGGAGGAGGCACTCACTTGGCCAGTGTGTTACCATAGGGTTCCTCCGTGGTGGGGGTGTTTTAATCTCTGCTTGTTTTCCCTCTCAGATCATCCTGAACTTCACGTCCCTGGATCTGTACCGAAGCCGGCTGTGCTGGTATGATTACGTGGAGGTGAGAGACGGGTTCTGGAGAAAGGCCACACAGCGAGGTAACCAACAGGAATCTCGGGCAGGCGGGCCAAGCTATGCTGTGCAGCTGGAAGTCAGTCCCTCTAATGACCCCTTCCTCCACCATTAACTCCCAGCTCCAGTATGCTCTCCCTCCCCACATTCCCCGCCTTCTCTGCTTTATTTGCTTGTGGCAAGGAACTTTCCACAGCGATGCTGAATGACACACCTGCTGTCAGCCAGAGTAGGCAGAATAACCAGTGTCTTGGGCCTGGTTTTCCTCTCACTCACCCCATTGGTTCAAATGGGGATAATCCCAATTGACATGAGTGTGAGATCAGAAACTCACGCACAGAATCATAGGAACAAAATGCTGGAAGGGGCATAAGAACGGCCACACTGGGCCAGACCAAAGGTCCATCTAGCCCAGTATCCTGTCTTGACAGTGGCCAGTGCCAGGTGCCCCAGAGGGAATGAACAGAACAGGTAATCATCTAGTGATCCATCTCCTGTCGCTCATTCCCAGCTTCTGGCAAACACAGGCTAGGGACACCATCCCTGCCCATCCCGGCTAATAGCCATTGATGGATCTATCCTCCATAAACTTATTTAGTTTTTTTTTAACCCTGTTATGGTCTTGGCCTTCACAACATCCTCTGGCAAGGAGTTACACAGGTTGACTGTGTATTGTGTGACGAAATACTTTTGTTGGTTTTAAACCTGCTGCCTATTAAACATCAAGGAATCATCTAGTCCAGTTTCATAAACGACTGGTCTGAGGACCGGCGTAAGTCCCTGAGATCTCCCTGACATGGTTTAGGAAGGCAGAAAGCCAGTTCCTGGTATCAAAGAGGTTGAGAAACACTAACTAGTCCATCCCCCTGTGCCGAGGCAGGATTAAGTCTACCTAGACCATCCCAGACAGGTGTTTGTTTAGCCTGTTCTTATGAACATCCAATGACGGCGATTCACACCTCCATGTTCACCCACTTCTTCCAAGTGCTTTGCAAATGAAGCAAGTGCAACTCCGTCGACCTCAGTGGAGTGACCCCTGCATACGTGAGCGCTGCATGTGACCATTAGCAGATTAGCCTAATTCACATGGCCCATCTGGCAGGCAGGCAAGTCAGTCTCCCCATTTTGGGAAACAGAGGCACAGACAGACATGACGGGACAGATTTTGCAAAGATCTCGGCCCTCGTGCGCGAAACTCTTTTGAAAAATCTGGCCCTCGAAGACTCGCCGAGGGTCCCACCGCGAGTCAATGCTGGGAACAGAACCCAGGAGTTACTTGATTGCTAGTCCCCAGCTCGACCACTAGCCCATGTTGCCTTTAAAAAATGGCTGATTCAGACTTATGGCTGCACAAGCTATTTTGAGCCAACCAACGTAGGGGCCTGCAGAATTCCTTACCCAGGAACAAACTGGGTTTCCCCGGGGCAGGGGCCTTTCTGGTAACTTGCTCTAGCCCCAGAACTTGATCTCTATGACAATGATGACATAAATGTTCCCCAGAATTCCACATCCTTACATTCTGGGCCACTTCACCCCTCCACCCTGGAAACATCAGGTGTTTATGAAATTGCCATAGAATGGCCATTTTCCCATCCGAAACTGGCCGCGTTCCAGGGCCAACCAGGTATTGTCAGGAAGCGATGTTGCCTTGCCAAATGTTTTGCTCTGCAACGACAGTGCAGGGAGCAGAGGGAGTGAGCCGCTGCCAGCCGGCGGTAAATGCCGTCGAGAGATACCCAATAAAGCACGTGTCCTTCTCCAGGTAGGTTCTGCGGGAATAAGCTCCCCGAGCCCATCATCTCCACCGACAGCCGCCTCTGGATTGAGTTCCGCAGCAGCAGCAACTGGGTCGGCAAAGGGTTCTTCGCCGTCTACGAAGGTACCGGGCTCTCCCCCGGGACTGGCTGGGTCGCTCGTGTTGGTGCAGGGAGGGAGATGACTCCATGGGGGGAGAGATTCCACGCAGTATCTTAAGGGTTGCTTTTCTTTGGGGAGGGCTGATTAGGATTGTCAGTGCTAAGCCTTCTCCTGGGAATGGGCTGGGTGGTCCCAGGCCCTCCAGATAACTTTCTCCCCCGGGGGCTGCCCCAGAATGTGAGGGCGGGTCCTGGCAGCAGCATCACCTCTCCCCCAGGCAAGTGCCACCCTGCTGCTTACAGCTGGGCTGGCGTTACCTTCCCTTACAGCCATCTGCGGGGGAGAAATGAAGAAGGATAACGGCCACATCCAGTCTCCGAACTACCCAGATGAATACCGGCCCAACAAAGTGTGCACCTGGAAGATCACGATCTCTGAGGGCTTCCATGTGGGGCTCACCTTCCAGTCGTTCGAGGTATGGGCCGCATGAGTGTCCAGCCTGCACTGTGAGTGCGTGCAGGGCAATGGGGACAGGACACAGAGCCTTGACGCTCACCGTGGCCCGGATCCTGAGACATGCTGAGCCTCTGGGACTCTCTCTGGCCCTGTTGAGGCTGGCAGGAGCCCAACACCTCTTGGGATTTCACCCAAAACGTCACTAGCACCTTTTGCCTGAAGATCTCAAAGCGTTTCCAAAGCATTAATTAGTTAATCTTCGCAGGCTGGGTGAGGGGGCAGCATTTCCCAGTGGATAGGGCATCAGGCTAGGATTAAAGGTTCTATTTCTGGCTCTGCCATGACATACTGGGTGACCTTGGGCAAGTCACTTTCCTTCTCCCTTCCTCTGTTTCCCCATATGGGGTAATGGTCCTTTAAGCTTCCTGGAGGAAAAGCCCCATATAAGAGTTAAGTATTGCTATCTTGCCCATGGTAGAGCTGAGACACAGAGAGGGGAAGTGGCTTGGCCGAGGTCATTCAGCAGGTCAGTGTCGGGATTATAATGCGGAATGCTTGATTCCCTATCTGTTTATACCCCTTCTAAATCCTTTTGGCAGCACTGAGAATCTGAGCCCTAGATCAGTGCTTCTCTAGCTATCTGATGTGGGGGACCGGCATTTTTTCCCCCAATGTGCGCGCAGACCGGCAGCCAATGGCTCGCGGACTGGCACCGGTCCGCGGACCACCGCTTTCAGTGGCACTGCCTAGATCACGCCTCACTCCTGTTAACAGCAATTCCCATTAGGCTGCAGCAAACGCACACTCTCCTCTTTTTCACAATCCCCTCCTCTTACCCAACAACAGACAGGCTCACAGAAGTCACCACATGCCTCCACTCCGTAATCAAAGCCAGAAAACTGAGTCATCGGCACTCATCCGGAGTCACCCAGTGGCTCTTCCCGTTAGAACAGCATTCCTTAGCAACGAGAAACCTACCGGCGAGCTCGCCTGCAGAGACAGTCAGAACTTCCATCCCCTGGGAAATCCTGATATTGCAAAATTTCCTTGTTCCCGAAATCACATCGACAAGTCAAAATTTCCAAAAATTCCCACGAAATGAAATTTCAGAAACATGGTTTTGTGCTAATATCGAAATGACTTGTTGAAGGGCTTGGCTCTGAAGGAAGCATTTTGACTCTGATATGATATTAATCGAAATGTAGCGCTTTGCCTTATCGAAACAAAACGTGCCGATCATTTTTCATCCAAAATATTGAGAATACGCGAAATGTGTCGATTCCATTGAATTGATATTTTCCGACAGTAAATGGTCCCGCTGGAGGATTTCTGCCCAGCTCAGCTCTACAGCGGCAGGAAGCCAGCATGGGCTTGTGGTCAGAACCGAAGGGGGCAGTGAGTTGTATAATTGCACCTCAGCCCCACCTTGGAACAGCTCCACCAAGGCAAGCGTCATTTGCCTTTTCAGGGTCTATGTACGCTGCAGTGGAGAGGTCTGATTGCAGCAGGGGGTGCCCTCCCCGTGCTAGCTGTGATTGAGGTAGCTTGCTAAAAATAGCAGAGGAGACTTGACTTAGCGCAGGTGAGTCCATACCGGGGGTCCAAGGAGGGCTTGTATTTGGGCTGCTAGCCTGTGTGACCCTGTCTTCACCACTGTTTTTAGCAAGCTAGCTCGATGGACACTAGCCCAGGTACACGTGCTGCATTGACACCTCCCACGCTTAGCACAGACATGCCCTTACATGCACTTTACCTACCCCTTGTGGGCTTGCTTGTGCTTTCACAATGGTGTAAATCAGGCATCCCTGCTGAAGGCATTAGGATCATACCTGTATAGAAGTGGTTCACGGGAAAGCAGAATCAAACCGTGCATCCCCAACTTCCATTTTGTAGCTGCAGTACCATGACCCCCACTCAGACACCTGGTCTACAGCTCTCAGGCCTGGTTGCATGTCGAGTTTGTGTGCTGGGGTATGAAATTGCTCGCACCTTAACTGAACCTGTAACGCTTCTCCTTTGGGTCAGCTGAACTAGGTCCTACTCCCTTCTCTGCCACTGACCTGCTGGGTGACCTTGGGCAAGTCCCTTCCGTGGCTCAGTTTCCCAAATTTTAAAATGGGGGTCATGGTACCACCCCTGCCTGCTGGGCTGTTGTTGAATTGCTTTGGGATCATTAGCTGGAAGGAGCTAGAGCTGCCAGGTAAAACCACAATGGTTTGGGCCATTGCTACTGGATTTGGGAGCTAACCTCAGCAGGTGAAGTTGCCGTCTGGCTGATCAGGCCCCTGAGCAGCTGAGGGATCCTTGGGGGCCCTCCGGTGAACTGATGTCTTGCCTGCTCCCCCTATCCCAGATCGAGCGGCATGACAGCTGTGCCTACGACTACCTGGAGATCCGGGATGGCAGCACCGAGTCGAGCAGCCTGATCGGCCGGTACTGTGGCTACGATAAGCCTGACGACATCAAGAGCACTTCCAACAAGCTGTGGATGAAGTTTGTCTCGGACGGCTCCATCAACAAGGCTGGCTTCGCCGTCAACTTCTTCAAAGGTACCGGAGCTGCCTCCACCTCTCCTCTGCTGGCGGCGTCTAGAGCTCATGTGGCAATCGGACCCTTTCTTCTGAGCCTCCTGGTGTATGGGGTGGGCTTGGCACAGCAAGCCGGGGCGGATGGACTCTGCTTGCCAGTGGGAAAGGGGCAGGCTGAGCTGTTTCCCCCATGTCAGCTGCGAGAAGCTCTTTGGCTTTAAAATCTCAACCTTTATCCTTGGGTTTCCTGGAGCAGAGGGACCAAAAGCAAGCCCAGTCCAAGGTACGGTCCAACCCTCTAGCAACTGGCCAGGAGCTTAGCTTGTTCAGGGGCCTCTCTCTTTCCAGGCCACTGTTCTTCTCCTGAGTGCCCGACTGGGGCTGCAGTCCCCCGGCCAGCTTGGTTCCTGTCCTCCATGGGGGGGTCTGAGAGTGGCACTGCCCCTCTTGCTGGCCAGCGCCGAGACGTGGCCCTAGCAGCCCTTTCCAGGTGTCCTGCTCCCAAACCCTTTCTCTGCTTTTGTCCCCTTGCAGAGGTAGACGAGTGTTCACAGCCCAACAACGGCGGGTGTGAGCAGCGCTGCGTGAACACCCTGGGCAGCTACCGGTGTGCCTGCGACCCTGGCTATGAACTGGCTTTGGACAAGCGCCGGTGTGAGGGTCAGTATCTACGGGCAGCCAGGACCCTTCCCTTGACCCTGCTGACCGCTCCAGAGCTGTAACTGCTCTTCCCCGCTGCACCTAGCCCTGCACTGCTCCAGCACACCCATCCGCTTCTGAGTGGTGCCTGGCCTAGGACAGTCAAAGTGTCACACAGGGGGGAAGCCTGGCCAATGCTCCCATGCTTTGTACCCTTCAGCCGCCTGTGGAGGCCTCCTCACCAGACTCAATGGCTCCATCACCAGCCCTGGCTGGCCCAAGGAATATCCGCCCAACAAGGACTGCGTCTGGCATCTGGTGGCGCCCTCCCAGTACCGCATCTCACTGCAATTCGAATACTTCGAGACTGAGGGGAATGACGTGAGTACCAAGGCTCCATCTCCTTATGGGAGGAGCTCCTCCTTTGTGAACTCTTCACCACCACCTGCAAAAGACCAGCTTGCTGCGTCTCCGGGTGCAGATCCTCGCAAAGTTTTAAGCCCCTCCATGCATGG
Organism: Natator depressus; assembly: GCF_965152275.1. Lineage (NCBI taxonomy): Eukaryota > Metazoa > Chordata > Testudines > Cheloniidae > Natator > Natator depressus. The sequence goes on from NC_134259.1 coordinate 5,692,270, forward strand.
TCTGGGCTTGGGGGGAGACACGGCTGCAGAGGGAGGTCAGATGTTCATTTCTCATGGTGGTACTACGTCCTGGAAAGTGCGTGGGTCAAAGCCAATGTAGTAGCTCTCAGAGGAAGTGAGGGACTTTTCTACACCAGGTTGGTTGTTGCACGAGATTCATAGACTCTAAGGCCAGAAGGGACCACAGTGATCATCAGAGAACTTCCCTGAAATTCATTCCTGTTTGAACCAGAGCAGATCTTTTAGGAAAACATCCAATCTGGATTTTAAAATTGCAGCTGATGGAGAATCCACCACAACCCTTGGTAAATTGTTCCAGTGGTTAGTTACTCTCACTGTTGAAAACATACCCCTTATTTCCAGTCTGAATTTATCTAGCATCAGCTCCCGGCCACTGTCTAGCGAGGGCCGATACATTGGTGCAAAGCTTTAGCATGCATGTGTGCACTGCTGTAAATCGTGACTGCCTCCCCCCATTGCTAGTCACTTTCTGCCCACTGTAGACAAGCCCTGAGCTCAGTGCTCTAAGCCCTGCTCCAGATGAGCAGCTGGTCAGCTCCTGCTGGCTGCCTCTCCTCACCCCATCTCAGCCTGGCTCCTCTGTCTGTCCTCTCCACCCTCACCCCAGCAGGTTTGCAAATATGACTTTGTGGAGGTGCGCAGCGGGCTGTCGGCCGACTCCAAGCTGCACGGCAAGTTCTGCGGTGCCGAGAAGCCCGACGTCATCACTTCCCAGTACAACAACATGAGGATCGAATTCAAATCCGACAACACCGTCTCCAAGAAGGGCTTCAAAGCCCATTTCTTCTCAGGTAGACCCACTAGCCTGCGGCATGGGTGTCCTCTGTCCCTTCACCCCCACCCTATCGCTAACTACCTCCAGCCACTTACCTATGCCTAGAGGGTGCAGTCCCCAGCCCCTTTCACTGGAGGACACTCTGCTGCCTCCAGGAAGTTCTATGCAGATGCCTCCCCCTCTCCAGCTGCAGCTGCACTGGAGAGCCAGGGAGGAGTGGGGAAACATGTTCGAGGTTCTGCAGCTCATTCCAACTAGGAGCAATGGCCAGATCCTCAGCTGGTGAAAACCAGCATTGGTGCTACACTGATTTACACCAGCTGAAGATTGGAAATTAAAAAAAACAAACCTACAACTAAGGCTATCTCAGTTTAATAGGCAAAATCTCTGTCCCTCTGGAGTCAGTTCCTGTGGCATCACTGTATGCTATGGGGCGTGTACAGTGTATGGGCTGCAGTCTGCCCCCCGTTCCACGGATAAATCCAGAAGATGCTGAAGTGGCTGCAGGTCTGCACCAGTGTACTGGAGATGGGAATCTAGCCTAGTGTACCTGGGCCCAGATCCTCAGGTATTCAGGCGCTGAACTCCCATTTAAAACACTGCGAGTCCGGTGCCGGACTGTCTTTGAGGATGTGGGCCTCGTGGCTTACTCTGGTCCTGATTCCGCCACCCTCGCTCACGCCAGGTGTGCTAGGGCAGTCAGTGGCACAAAGGCAGGACTCACCATGAGTGAGGGCAGCCCTGTGTGTGTCAGATACAGCCAGCTACCCCCGGGATGAGCCCGGGCAGCCCCAGTGGATCCCTCTGCGCCGAGTTCAGCAGTGACGTAAAGCTCCGCTGTTACCGGGGTGAGTTATACGCATTGGGCTAAATTCGGCTGTCAGCAACATGGCCGCCGCTCCCGTTGACTGCTGCGTGTGGCTAAGGATATGTCCATATGGCAGACAGGGGATGGCAAGCTCTAAGTAAGGGATACGTGCCAGCTAACACGGCCTTATGCCCGCTCATGCCTATGGGCCTTCATTGGTTTCAAAGAAACTCCCCACATGACTATTCCTCCAACGCAGGAAGCCTGGGCGTTGTCCACTCCCAGCTAGGGAAGCTTTTAGTGGCATTGATGCAAACAGGGCTTGTCTACACAAAGACTGAGTGCGTGGCCAGCTGGGGTGTGAATCTACAGCCTGCCGCACACTAAGGGGCTGTGTGGATCCTGCTACCATGCACTAAACTTTCCCTACTGTACTTTGGCACTTTGCTGCTTGAAACTCCAGCTTGCCACGCGCTAGGTCTCTGAATAGACAAGCCCACATGCTTTTTGTTTCACTTGCAAGGCTAGACCTTGAAGTCCGCCTCTAAGCCTTTGGCCCCTGCAGTCAATGACAGGTGCAAAACTGCCAGAGCAAATGACAGAACCAGCGTAGGGCTGCACAGCCACTTGTTATTGTTTGCCTGACTTTAAAAGGTGCTGAGCTCCCCCCGGGCCAGATGAAGTTAATGGGGCCTGCCAGCGTTCAGCACCTCTGCAAATCAGACCGCAGATATCTAAGTGCTGTCATTTGTGTCTGTAATTATTAATTATGTGTATTCCAGTAGCACCTAGGCCCCCCAGTCATGGACCTCTTGTGTTAGGCGCTGTATGAACACAGAACAAAAAGACAGGCCCTGCCCCAAAGAGCTTGCAGTCTGATTAGTTGTGCTACATTTAAAGGGGGAACTCCTGGGAAAGCAATGAGCTGCCCTAGCCCCTGACTGCCCTTGGTGCTGGTCTTCCCTTCCCAGGGCACTGCATTCTCTAGCATTATTGTATCATAACAACTTCAGGGAATTTGAGCTATCCGAGTGGGCCACTTCTCGCCTTGGCTACGGGTGTCTCCTCGCATCGCCTCCTCTGCTTTGCCTGTCCCCGCGGTGCATCCCAATCCCTGGCTCTGCTTTGATGATGCCACTGTCTGCTCAATGCCTTTGCCACTTGTCCCTCCTCCTGCCATGCTGGGGACGTGGCAAAGCATCGGCACGCCTTCTCTGCTTGAGGGTGTCCCCTCTCTTCCTCCTCCTCCTGGGATGTGCGCTGATCTAGAATGGACTAAAAACTCCCACTACTTTCCTAGACTAGTAACAGCGGTGAGATATTGACCCGTCCTACTCTCTTGGCTATGCAGGGTCATTTGGATCCCTGGCTTATACCTTATGCGGCAATGGGATTGCACCTGGTCTAAGTCTAGGGCATTGCACAGGGTCTAAATCTAGGCAGGATTAGTCCTGGGATCCCTTAATTATGCCACGGAGGTGAATCATCTTTGATCCATGGAGCCGTTCAGCTGCCTACGCTCCTTGGGTTGGGTCTCCTTCCTTTAAAGCAGACAGGGAATGTTGGGACAGTTCCAGTAAAAACCATTACCTGCTTATTTCCTGTGTGTCTTTCTCTTCTTTCCTACACCAATGCCTTGAAAGCAGCGTTAGCTTTTGGAAATCCTTTATCCGCTTCTTTTAAAAAAAACAAACTCCTGGGCGAGCCCTCCAGATGATGTAAATCAGCGTAGCTCCGTGGAAGACCAGTTCAGGGGCTGGCTCTAGGACCCCAGTTCATTTTTGCTTAGGACAGGTTTTAAGTCTGGGCAGGATTTGTCCTGAGGTCCCTTCATTACGTTGCAGCTGCGAATCGCCTTTGATACATTTCATACATGTTTAGGGCACGGTTATCTTTAAGCGCATGCTGAAGTCCCAGTGAAGTCCAGGCGATTGAAGGACATGTTTAAAGGGAAGCACATACTGTCTTGAATAGGCATGGATTTAAGCGTATGCATATGCCGAAGGGCATTCCTGAATCGGGGCCAGAGAAAGATTCCTCAAGGTCTTGGCCCCTTCAAGCCATCTGCCTGAGCAGTTTTGCCCTCAAAGCTCAGAGAATTTCCTTCAGCTCCTAGTGAGCGCCCTGCCCCATCCCATGCTGCCACAGGAGACGTTCCAAAGAACCCATCCAACAGGGCTTCTGCAGCTCCTGTCGAGCCATCACGTCACTCGTTAATCAAGGCCTTCTGCAGCTGGCTGGAATGAATGAAGAGCCAATGGGCGGGCTTCGGGTATGGTATTTTTGCTTTATTTTTTTTTTTTTAATGAAAACAAGGCAAGTAAGGTAATCTGGCCTGGCCCAGCTGGCAGGAATCACCACCATCCAGCAAAGAATGACCTCAGATAAGCCTCAGCAGCTGATCATCCAGCAGGATTGCCAAGGCATCCGGGTAAGTGTCTTATTCTCCTCCACTTCTTAGCTTAACGGCCTGCTCCTGGATCTTTTACTCACCTAGGTGAATGAAATCCGGGCCCTGCTGAAGTCAACGGGAGTTTCATCATTGACTTCAATAGGGTCAGGATTTCACCCATTGGTTTTAGTGGCACTACTTGGGTGGGTAGGGGCTGCAGGATCCCAGGTGCCAACTTAGGTCCTTTTCAGCCTTTTGATGTGCCTGGTGTTTGTTTTCTCCCGTGCCCAATCTGCCATTGTAGAAACACAGCTTTCCTCAAAGACTTCCCAAATCGCGCCTACCCGCCCACAGAACAATTCAGACCCATGGCTTTATAACTGCGATGGCCACTACACACCCTTGTTTGCATTTTGTGGCAACTAGGGAACCGTGGGTGACTTCTCGGGGAGCCCCCAGTTTGTCCCATGGGCTCTACTCACTGGAACGTCCTCAGGCTGCGGATTACCAGAGGTGCTCACTGCAAATGAGGCCATAAAAATATCCCTTCTGTCTCTTCACTCAGGTCACAGCAAGATGAAGCTGGAGGACACAAAAAGAACTGGATTCCCTATTTGGCATATCACCCCTATTTGCTCCCAGAATATTCTATTGTTACAGTCCAACACCAGGTAGGGCCAACCATGAGCAGCTCCCAGATGTTTGCTTGGCTGGCTGGTCTCCTCTCTAGAGGTATTCCTATTCCCTTGGTCCACTCTGGAGTTCTTGGGCCATTCATGCTCCCGATTCAGGCCGGAAGCAAAGCCTGGCTGCCACTGTCCTGTTGCGCAGGAAGGAGCCCTCCCGTCTTTGTGACTGAGTCATGTTCCTCACCTTCTGGGCTGCTTTGGGAACTGGGGATAACCAGAGGCAGCTGGCAGGAGGCAGATCGCTCTGGATTCTACCTGAGAAAGCACCAGCTGGGAGCAGAGCTAACGGCCTGGGTTAATGTGTGTGCGTGCATTAGACAAGGAAATGAGATCAAGAGCCGTGGTGGAACAGCAGCTGTTGACCAGCCGAACGGAAGACATTGGCTGGAATGTCCTATTCCTTAGCAGGTGCTGCAGAGTCTTGATGCTTATCCATTTCCACTGGAGCTGCCAGTGTCAGTGCTCAGGTAAGCTCCCCTTCTAATGTCCCTTCCACACCGGGGCATTGCTTCACTGCTGTATGTTTGTGTGATTCGGTACCTCTTGGGCTTAGGTATCTTTCTGGCCCTTCATTACTATTGTGCAGTGTTATCTGCATAGGTTGTTGCCCTCCACCCCAGTGGCGGCTTGATTTCATCACCCCTACATGTGGCCCTGCTCCAGGAAAGCACCTAAGCACATGCTTAACAGTGGCAGTCAGTGGGACTTAAGCACGTGCTTTGGCCAATGGTGTGCTTTCGTGGTATTGGGGTATGTGTCGATACAAACGGGTGTATACGGCCCAATGCTGCATCGCTCGAGTGCAGTGGGAGTTTTGGGTGCAGACGGAAAGCAGAATTGGGCCCAGAGTTTGTAAGGTGCTTTGGGAACCTTCAGGATAAATGTCAGACGATATCGTTATTGCTGATTATTTATTTTCAATGAACGAGTTGATAGAATAAACAGTTACTAAAGACAGCTTTCCAGTGGGCTCTTTTCCTATGCAAATTCTCTTTCTTTTATCTTTATCCATCCCAGGTGTCCTTTCTGAAGGGGGTTTATTACACACAGTCTCCCTTGCAGACCCCTAGCCTCGATTGAAACGCTTCTCTCCCCTACTCTGTTTGCTGCCTGTACAGTTAGGCCTTTCAGAGCCCCCTCCTCTGCTGCATCATGAACTTTGAGCTTTCTGGTTATAGGCTTCCAGGAAACAGGTCTGGCTATGAGCAGCAGTGGGCGGTCAGAACAAGGGGGTACGTACCGTTGCACAAAGGGGTTGTAATGGCACGTCACACCTGTTCTTAACAGCAGCCAGGCTCGTAAGAGTAATTGGACCATGCATCGTGCTAAACAGAGCCTCGCATGCATGTCTAGATGAAAGAGCCTCCTGAATGCAGCCTGTAAGCAGTGTCTCACCTGGAGCCTTGGGCACGGGAGACACCTGGCTTCCTGAGGGGTGTTCTTTTCCCCACAAGACAGAACGGTCACGCGATTTTTGCTAGTCTTTGTATCATAGTAGCAGACCTAAAGGCTCTAACTGAGACCAGGCTCCTATTGTGCTAGGCACTGCCCGTGCACAGAGTTGACCTGCAGAGTTGACAATCTAAACAGACGAAGGAAGGACTGTTAAGCCCCTGTTCTACAGATGAGGAACAGTGGCAGAGAGGTGAAGTGACTGGACCAAGGCCGCATGGGGAGTCTCAGAACTGAGCCTGGATCCCATGAGACTCAGTGCGATGCCTTAAGCATAAGACCAGCCTTTTGCTCCAGCAAACCTTTCCTGGATTTGTGCTGTCTTCTGGGGAAAAGAACACCCCCCAGGAAGCCAGGTGTCTCCCATGCCTGAGGCTCCAGGTGAGATGCTGCTTATAGGCTAAATTCAGGAGACTCTTTGACTCACTGACTAGAAACAGGTGCTTCTTGCAGACTAATCATTCTTGATGTTTAAGCCCCTGACTGTATGCTTGGCACAGTACAGGGCTAAAAGAACCACAGCTCCTGAGGGCTTATAGTCTGAACAGGTAGTGCACGCAAGAGCCCACTGCAAGACCAGGGGCTGGGGCCAACTTACTGCCATTTTTAATACTTGGTTGTCTGACCCCAGAGTCAGGATCTGCCGTAAGTGGAAATCTCCAAATGCCCAGTCTTAACTGTCCTGTTATTGTTATTTGTATTACAGTGGTGCCGCAAGACCACAACCGAGATCAGGGCCGTGCTGTGCGAGGTGCTGCACATATACATAGTGAGCAACAGTCCTTGCACAAAGAGCTCACCACCTAGACAAGACTGGCTAAGGGTGGGAGGGGAAACAAGAGGCCGAGAGAGGGGAAGTGTCTTGCCCAAGGTCACACACACAGGTCAGTGGCAGAGCTGGTGAATAGAACCCTGGTCTCCTGGCTGCCAGTCCAGTGCACTATCTGCGTCACCGCACGGCCTCTTGGCCTGTCCTACAGCCAAAGAAATTGCCCAAAAAGATCATCTAACCTTCCCAACTGGAAGCCCATGGGGAGCCCTAAGTAACCAGCCTTCCTACACATGCTCCAAAGCCTTGAGACGACGTCGCCTTTCAGGGGGTTCTGCCATGTGCAGGGGCAGGTCCTTCCCGTAACAATTGCAGCCAGGGTTCGGCGGAGCGGAGGTAAGTGGGTAGGCGGGAGGATTTTGCCTCCTCCCATCTCCACGCACCATCCCATTCCAGGTGCCCAAAGCACAAACAACGATCCCTCAAATATGGTCTTCCAAAACCTCCTCCAAATTAACACTTTGCAAACCCTGTGCCCTCTAAGTTATCTATCTGGAGGGCTATCCCCCATGATGCTCATGTTCCCCACAGGAACGATGTGGAATTTGTATTGGCTTTTAGCAGGTGACACCTAGCGAAGACTTTATTTGACTGATAGCTTGAAAGGGCCAATTTGCTCCCAATACTCCCTTGTCTCAAACCTCTCTGGAGTCTGCCAGCTCACCTCTGCCTCCTCGCATTCTTCTCTATGCAGAGCTAGAGCTGTGTTAGGCCAGTGAATGTAGGATAACATGGGAAAGGAGGAGATGCTTCTGCCCTGAAAGGAACACTCCCCCAAGCGCCTTGAGGGGGTGCTTCACCAGAAAGTTCCTCCCAACTGGCCCATCCATCACTTAATGCTGGAGCTAAAGTTTGCTTTCAAGAGCCAAAGGGGACAGGTGGGGTGTGAATCAGTGGGCTCCGGGAGATCTTGGCGCCTTCCCCTTGTGCTGTGCCTCTCCTGTAGTTTGGCAGCAGTAGCTGTGTCTGTGCTTCCCCTTTCGCTCAGCTCTGTAACACGTGCTACTGAGTATGGCCCCCGCTCTCTGCATGTCCCTCTGCCCCCCAGCCCTTTCCTTGGCTCCCTTACCTTGGTGTCCAACTCTCCTTCCTGGCACAACAGCATAGGTTCGTTTTCATTTTCTCTCTCTGTCGTTTCAGAAACGAAGCAGCAGCCGCAGCCCCCGAAAGCTCGCCCACCCGGCTTGAAGTTCCGCGTGCAGAAAAGAATACGAGGCCCGAAAGGAACTCGGCCAATCCTCCGTTCAGTTCCTCAGGAACACCACTGCCCCTCCAAAGGATCCAGGGAACAGGGAACCAATGTCCTTCCGTTCTGTCCTAGCTCACAGCCTCGCTCAGAGAGCCGTCCAGGCCCCAAATTCGTTGCTTGACAGAACTGGTTGTTGGCCTTATTTTTTTATTCACCATTGTTTTTAGACTCCTCTGGTTTGTCATTGACCAGTTGACCTTTATTTCCAATTTTTATTGTGTCTGTGACATTTCCTATTGATAAGTAAAGAAGGACACCATGTCCTGGTCTTTCTTGCATCTTTGGTTGTCCTTGTGTCTGTTTTTCTACCTACCCGTCTGTACAGTAAGCAGGTAATGGTTGTGTCCCATATATATTGAATTGATTTCCATATGGAGTTAGCACGGGGCAAGATTTGTAGCCACGGAGCTTGATTCTCCTCTCGCTTGCACTAGTTTTGTGCTTCAATCACTGCATTCACTCTGGTGGAAGTGAGAGCAAGGGTCAGGCCCATAGATCTGGTTGCTGCTGGAAATAAGAACTTGCTTGTCTGATAGTTTCCTTCCACTGATAGCTGAATGTTTCGAGTCCAGGTCCGGGGACTTTCAGTAGCACAGCACTCAGAGTCTGAGAGTAGTGAGTGAGGTATGATTTAGTTGGCACGATTTGTCTCCATGGAAGATGTTTCCATTGAACAGGCGGAGGTATGGATTGAGGTCCCTTAAGCTGATGTTTACCCCAGTGCAGAAGGGTCACAGGGAGGCACTGGACACCAATTCAGTTACGGAATTTAAGTGGGATTTTGCAATGCACAGAACCTTGTGAGTGAGGCTTCTGCACTGGGGGTGAGTCTGGCCCTTTCTGAACAGCTCAGCTGCCCTAGATTTCACCCCACTGAGAAGGGCCATCCATTGCAATGCTGGTGATTCACCATAACCCAGCAGGGAACAATACCTAGGCCCGGCTAAACCACGGACTGCTTCTTTTCTTCTCCTTAGACAAAGACGAATGTTCGAAGGACAATGGGGGGTGCCAGCACGACTGCCTAAATACCTTCGGCAGCTACCAGTGCCAGTGCCGCAGCGGCTTTGTGCTGCACGACAACAAGCACGATTGCAAAGAAGGTACGTTTATCCCCAGGACAGCAGGGAAGGTACAGTTGCCTTGCTGGGCTTCTCCGTGCACAAGGTCTCTGAAGGGTTTGCTGCCAGTTTCCTCTGGACCATGCACAGGTTTCCCCATCTCTTCATTTTTCCCAGCAACAAGGGGCTGGCGAGGGGATAAACAGCTTAGCTGGCCCTTTGGGAGTGTTAGGTGAGTGAGTTTTGGAGGTGGGGGAAGGATAGAGAAATGATCCTTTAGGGGATAGGCCCCCTGGCTGACTCCTTTGGGATTCTCTTCCTGCAGCTGGCTGTGATCACAAGGTGACGTCCATCACTGGTACCATCACCAGCCCGAACTGGCCCGATAAGTACCCGAGCAAGAAAGAGTGCATCTGGGCAATAACTACCACGCCTGGCCACCGCGTCAAACTGGTAACGTATAGCGCAAGGGACTAGCAGCAGAAAAATACACATGTGATATAACGACCGCAGCCACCGGTCCCCATGTGAAGGATACAGCACCTAGGAATTTCCAGTCTACTTCAGACCAATGTCTGTCGAGTCCATTGTCCTCTCTCCCGCTATGTCCAGTGCCAGATGCTGTGCAGGGAGGTGGATAGCCTCTCTAATGGACAATGGAGCCATGACACACATGGGAGGAAGGGGACAATTATGCAGTAACATCCCCAGGGGACGTTTCTTGTTAATGGTGCTTTGAGAACAGTCAAATGGGATGGGAGTAGATTGCAGACAAGGTGACCTCTGCACAGAGAAACTGCCGGCTGCATCCAGACTAACGTGGCTCCTAATAGCATAGCCAGAGATGTGCTGTGTATGGGACTTGGAATGGCCCCCATCGCTGTCGTGACTTGAGATCCATAGAACTTCGGTGCTTTGCCACCTACTATCATTGTAAGTTTCCCTCCATCTCCTCCCGTCTTCCCAGACCTTCACAGAGCTGGATATTGAGGGTCATCAGGAATGCACTTATGACCACCTGGAGGTTTACAATGGGAAAGATGCCAAGGCTCCAGTCCTGGGCAGGTTTTGTGGGGCTAAGGAACCGGACCCCGTCATCTCCACTAGCAACAAGATGTTCCTCAAGTTCTTCTCCGATAACTCCGTCCAGAAGAAGGGCTTCCAGGCCACCTATTCAACAGGTAACCGGGTTTTTGTTTGCTTGGTGTTTGGTTCAGTGGCAGGTACCTAAAAACTCCGGAAAGTTGTGGTGATGTCAGGCCAGGTGTGAAGCTCTGGTCCCAGAAGAGAGGGGCTGGAATATTATCCCACTTCATCCTTGTGTCTCCCTAGGAACTGTGGTGCTTTAAAGACTCCGAGGCTTGGCGCGGTTCAGTATTTTGCATAATGTGCTAAATGTGTGGAGAGAATCAAGGGGAGGAGAAGAACAGAAAGATTAGGGGTCACCGGCTGATAGTAAAGCAACGTTGAGAGGAGCAAGCAAAGCAGCTGCCATGTTTCTTTTTGAAGTCATGCTTTTGCGGGGCAGATGGCTCAGGAGATCAGTGATGGGACAAGGAGCCACTGACTTCTGCATGGCCCATTTGGCCGTCTATCTCATGGCTGCTCAGTGGACCCTGTGCAAAAAATGCCCACGGCTGGCAGACTAAGCAGAGAGGCCAAAGGCTGAATGGGACCAGAGGCTGAGCTGATGGGGTGGGTGTTTGGTGAGCTCCGGGGTAGAGAGAGTCCCCCCGTGGCTGCCAGAGGGAAGACATTAGAAAATAGGGAGGAAAGAAGATGACCCTCTCTGGCAATAGGTGTGCACCCTTCTTCACCTCCTTGCTATACACATGTGTGTTCTTACTTCCAGTCTGTGGGGGCCAGATGCGAGCTGAGGTGAAAACCAAGGACCTGTACTCACACGCTCAGTTCGGAGACAACAACTACCCCGGGGGCTCAGACTGCGAGTGGGTGATTGTGGCGGAGGAGGGCTACGGGGTGGAGCTCATCTTCCAGACCTTTGAGATCGAGGAGGAGGCCGACTGTGGGTACGACTACATGGAGCTCTTTGACGGCTATGACGGGACAGCGCCCCGCCTGGGGCGCTACTGTGGATCTGGGGTAAGCTTTCCCCGCTGTCCTCCCTTCCTTCCCACCCTCACCCCCGCTTGGCCCCAGAAGTCAGGGATAGCTGCACCACATCCCGGAGCGAAACCGTGCGCTCTGAGCCAAGAATTGATTGTTCAGTTTGGTGGCTGAACAGAAAAATCCAGGGGAAAAACAAAATGTTTTTGTTTGACCCACAATGAATTTTTTCCCCAGTGGTTTTATTACGGTTTGGAGTGGTCTTCAGCCTTTTTTAAAAAAGTTTAAGCAAATCTAGCTACATTTTTAAACAAAAAGTCAAAAAGGTTTGTTTTGAAATGTCTAAACGAACCATTTTGACTTTTTTTACTTTTTTTTTTTCATGTGTTTTGGGACGAAATTATTCACTGAATTCAATCTGGATTTCCAACCCGGATAGGGGGTGGAGTTTGGACTGAAAAATGCCTTTTTTGGCAAATAAACTATTCCCTGAAGAAGAAAAAACTGGCCCAGCTGTAGCACTCAGCTACTGCGGAGATGGGCACAGTGTAAGAACCTACAGGGACTGGAGAAACCAATGATAATGCAAAGCACGGCAAGCCCTTTGGAGGAGAGCAGGAAACACCTCACCCCTGGCGGGGAAGCGATTGAGCTTTCAGAGGGTGGCTAAGACTAGGGAGGGATATTTCAGTTTAATGTGGGTCCATTAGGAAAGAGGGGTAAGGCAAACCGAAATCAGTGCCCATCCAGCGTCCGTGGCCATGGAACTAACCCAGTTCAGGTTGGTGCATAGATAAGCCTTATGGTGCTCGCCCAATGGCCGCCTAGGCTCAACCCTGCCATTGGACGCTGCCTCAAGCAAGGTGGGGTGCAAGCTGCCCCATCCCAGGAGTTGCCCTGGGATTCAGACATTGCTGTCAGTCCCCCAGGGCCTTCGCCCTGCTCCCTTCTGGCTCCAGGGCCATTGATGGTTTGCTGCTGACCTCTCTCAGCAGCAACTTACCTCACTGGCCCGTGAGGAAGGGGAAGAAGAGCCAAGGCTCCACCCAGCCATCCCAGAGAGCCTGTAGACTCTCACGCCCCTGCAGTCTCTCACCCTCTGGGTCTGTGAGGGAGAAACAGTGTGCCCTGACTAGCTCTCTCCACTCCGTTGCCTCCCTCCCAGCCCCCGGAAGAGGTTTCCTCCGCCGGCGATTCGGTCATGATCAAGTTCCACTCGGACGACACCATCAACAAGAAGGGCTTCCACCTGCGGTACACCAGCACCAAATTCCAGGACACTCTGCACACAAGGAAATGAGGCTCCACGGCCACCAGGGCCCTCGCCACCCCACGCTGGAGGGACGGTTCTTTTCTGTATAGAACAAATACATGCGCGGGGAGGTGGGGGGAACCAGACAGACTGGATGGAGAAACACACAGTCAACCTCAGCACTAAGACACACTCACACAGAGGCTAAGGTGCAGTCAGCTGCTGGCATCGACCAGATTGAGGGCGGGGGGGATGTCTTTTATCGCTTTAAATATCCATTCCTGGGCCTGTTTTTTTTCTTTGAAGCAGGGCACCGCCCAAGCCAGGAGCAAACGTTCTTCTTAACCACTTTGCAACTACCGTTGATGAATCGATTGTATCCCCCAACTCCCCTAACACCCCCCCACACCCTTCGGGAGGTATCGCTTAATGCAGGAAAGTCCAACTGTATGGCAGACGTTTTCCTTTTAACTTGACAAAGCAGGTATCAGCTCAGCTCCCTGAATGTACAAAGCCCATAGGAGTGAAGAGCCCAGCACGCGCACAGAAGCTGCTGGCTATCTGTTGTAATGATGTAATAAAAATTCTGTCTTGTAAGGAGATGGCCATCGGCCGCTTTAACTCTCATCTGTTTGGGGTTTTGTTTTAGTGATGCTTTTATGAGAGACACCTAATGTTTTGGAGTCCTTTTCCCCCAATGTACATTTGTTCTTTTTAAAAGTCTGATCTCCAATTGGAGCGTTGTCCTCTTTCATGACACATCAGTCGATCTAGAGACAGCCCCGAAAACAATTGCGGGAAGGAGCCATGCACTACCTCCAGCCCCACTTGGAAAGTCTACATCTAATAAATGGAAAGTGTTGCAAACAAAACTGCCTGGAGTCCTTGCTGGTGTGCGCCTGCTATCCAGGTATTCCCATCTGTGCACTCTCTCTTTTGGATCCTTTTTGGATCCTCTTTCATCCTCTGCCATCTGGTGGTGGTTTCCAGCAATGCTGTTTCTTTCTGGGATCCTGCTTTGCAGAAGCCATTGTCTCATTGGGTTCCAGCAGTGCTGGATCCTTCTTGGGAGAGATCCTGATCTCTTGGATCCTATTCTCGGGCCTGCTCTCCAGCTCTGCCATCTCCTTCGGGGCTCCTGTGGTAGTGTTCTGCTCTCCAGATGTTTCCAGCTGTGATCTCTCTTTTGTCGATCCTTTTCTGCAGCATTTCTTAATCTTCCATGGGTCTGATTCTCCTTTCACACTCATGTTAATCTGGAGGAATTCTAGTGGACTCAGTGAAGTGTCTCCATTATGTGGTAAATGAGAAGACTAAAAAAGGCCCTATTTATCTGGGGCTTGAGTCAGCAAAGCAATTAAGCAGTTGCTTAAACTTAAGCGAGTACTTAAGTGCTTTGCTGATTCAGGGCCTTAGGGAGACAGGAAGGGCTTTATTGATCATATTTAATAAGGACTCTTTTTTATGTTTTTATATTCCAATAACTTTTCCCCTCACCCCACGTTGCACGGGGAATAGCAGGAAAATATTGCAGAGCAATTAAGAGAGACAAGAGAAACCTATAAGGTAACGTGGGCATTTACAGTCAGCAAAGAGCAGAGTCCTGAACCCTGGCGTGGCTGCGAGTCAGGTTTGCTAATGTGAAATGCTCAGTTGCTGGCTCATTTTGCAGGAGGCGCTACACGAGTAAGGCGAACGCTGTTCACATGTGAGTAGGTCTCTCTGAACCAGAGTCGAGGCCGAACCCAAACTCCAGAGCTTCAGGAAAGCACAGAGCCAGGCCTGCATTGTGCAGTCCAGGCCCAGCTTTGATTGCAACAGCCATTCTGGAGCCTTTAACTGAGGCTTGAAACAAATTTGTAGAGCTTCTGGTCAAATGCATGTCAAGGGCAAAATGCAGACACTTGGATCAAACTCCATTCTCAACCCAAACAGTCTCCAGAATCCTTGTGGGCGGAGGAGTCACCAGCTCTGTCATGGGTGTGCGAGAGGCACATGGGAAGGAAAACCACACCCTGGAAACATTTATCCTCAGCCCTCTCAAACTCACCCCCCCCCCACCACTCCTCCTCTGTACAATCCAAGAAACAAGCTGAAGTGTGATATTTCCTCCATCCCCTTGCCCAAGCCTGCCTGTCCCTCTTCCGTTCTGTCTTGTGTCTGTCTCTACATGAGCTGCTTGGATGGCTTCTCTCCTGTAGGGCTGAGAGTAATACAGTGCTTTTCCTCCGGAAGGCTCCCAAGGCACTTTGTGAGCCCCATACGGGGTACTTAGCAACACTGGGAAATAGTTGCCCCTGGGGTGGGGTGGCAGCTCTGTCGACAGCTAGCATACAGGGCTGTGCGAGATTGGGGGACACCAGCGGAAACACTGACTCCAAGTGCCAAAAGATCTTAATGTCTTTGTAGAGGACACAGGATGTCAGCCTGCTCCAAGAGACACAGCCTGGGGTCTCATCTGATCTCCCTTGGAAGGATAAAGGTTAGATGCACTAAGCACCACCAGAGACCCACGTGGCCAAATCCTCAGACCCTCACTCAGTTTTTAGGCTACCCTTACTCAGCAAAACTGCCAGTAACTCCAATTAGAGTTTGCTTGATGAAGGAAAGAGCAACTATGGAGTAAAACGTGAGTAAGGACCTTGGGAATTCCACTGTTCTTTCCATCAGCTTCAGCATGTGTGCTGTAATGACCTTGCTAAGCAAACTACTTCATTCAGCGTGTCCCTCCATCCAGATGCTTACGTTTCTCTTTTGCCAGCTGTAGCCTGTTGCTCTTTCCTCGGCCCAATGGTGCTAGAAAAAGGGAGTGATGCCCAAATACTGTGACGTTGGATATTCTAGAGTAAGTGGGGTGGATACATTAGTTATCATCGACCTTTTCCATAACTGTGCTCCTCTAGCCAGGGCCTAGCTGGGACCCTCCCCACCTTTCATTTAACAACATGAGAAAGGCAGGGAGGGCATGACCCCCAGCACCAGGGCATGGCCCCCCAGCTGGAGAACCCTTGAATTCAAGGATTCCATGATTCAGGTCACTTAACTTTGTCCGGAAAGTGATGAAACTGAAATCCACCTCTTGAAGGTCTCTGATGACAGCGTAGGTATGAAGCGTGCTTATGACATCACTCGGGCAGCTGCTGATGTCACAGAAACCCCAGCGCCGGGCACAATACTCAAGTGAAGGTGGCATGGAGATGGGTCAGGTGAGCGGAAAGGGAGCAGCATGAGACTCCAGAAAGAAAAATGGAAGGAAATGCACTACACCCCACGGCAGCTTTCCAAGAAGATTGGAGTCACCTACTCCATGGCCCAGTTCATAGTGCAGAGCTATCGCAGGCCATGCCATGCCAAAGCTTGCCAACGTGTCACCCACCTTCAGCCAACTCCCAAAAAACAGAATGTAACTGTGTATAAGGCCCAGTGCACATATTATGTCAGGACCAGGGGCCGAGGCCGGGAGTTAACAGACTCTGACGCATCTTTGACATCTTGCTGCAGAGCAAAGGGGAAAGCGGAGGAGGATATGCGTGGCTATGACGCTCCGTTGACATCTAATGCCGGGGGCAAGAGAGGAGCCAAGAATATGGGTGACTCTGATGTGCCTTCTCTTCACATCTATTCAAGATCTTATTCCAGGGCCAAGTCCAGAAAGGAGCACGTGAGCCCCTCCACATCCTATTCCAGACCCTGCAGGGGAAGAAGCTATGTGGCTCCTCCTGCTAGAAAAGCAAAATTTTCTAAAGGAAGGAGGGGAAGAAGGAGGCAAAGTGTGAAAAGGAGAAAAGGAGCCCAGGGCGGGAGATACCAAAGGGTGAGAAAAGCTGTCCCTTTTGTGCCTTCTAAGCAGCCCTGCCAGGGAAGAGGCAGAGAAATACCCATAACCCTCCTTCTGGATGTACCATTGAACATATACCTGGAGGATGAACAATGGACAGTGAAAGGAGAGGAGAGGCAAACAGGCAAGAAACGGAGGAACAAAGGTGTCGCTGTCCAAGTCCCTTCCATCTGCACCACAGAGCTCGTAGCAACAGATGGCTATCAAACCGATTCTTCTTGCGGACAGGGGGAATCCAGGACCAGGCAGTGGGCTGCAGATGCATCCACGACTGTAGATGAGAGTCCAGGGGAGAGGAAGGTTCCTGTCCCTGAGGAGATTTCCTGTGAACATGGGGCTTATCCAACAGGGGGAGAGGTCCCAACAGAAATCAGCAAGGAATGCACTGGCTCTGGGTGGTGGGAAAGGATCCAAAACTGGCTGCTGTCCTTCGGAATGTATTTGGAAAATATAATAAAGTCCTAGCTCTCCCAGCCAGATCCTTTCTTGTTTGCTATTGTTTCATTCGTCCCTAATGTGAGCATGCTTAGAGTGCTGAACCAGGGACCATCTGCATCACAGTGGGATGTGGGCACTTGCAGGTAGCCTGCTGTGAGCTGCTGGAGAATCTAGCGAGCAAGGCTTTGAGGACCTGATTTAAAGGCCACAGGAGTCTTTGCACTGACTTCACTAGGCTTTGAATCAGGTCCTTATGCAGCCCTCACCACCTCACAGGCTGCATCCCAGGTGATGAGGATGATCAAGTGATTACCTGCTCCCTGGCCACAGCCCCATCACCTGGGAGGCAGCTTAATTAATCACAGGCTGGGGACTGAACCAGAATCCCTTTAAAGGACCAGTCCATCCTGGGAGAGTCCCTTGGATTTTAGGGGCCCAAATTGGACCCCTGGCAGGGGCCTGTTTTTCAGAGGGAGGGAGGGTAGGTAGCTGGGCGGGTAATAAACACTGTCTAAAAATTAGCCCCCGTTAAGTTACCTTAAGTAGAGCTAGGTGGGGAACAGTTCTTCATCCTGGTAGTGTTTTTGAGAGTTCCATGTTTTTTCCCATCCCAAATTGGGATGAAAAGTCAAAACTCCAAAAATGTTTGCAACCTGGCGATCTGAAAAATGTTTGTTTCGATCACTTTGAAACGTCTCATTTCCATTTCAACCTTTTTCCCCATTTTTTAAAAGCTTTTTTTAGTATAAATTAACTAAAATGTCTGAAGAGAAAGTCACTTTGCACCAGAAAACGAAGCTGTTCATTTCGGTAATGTCAATGCGGGATGGTTCTACAATTTCAGAACTTGTTCTTCTCAAAGGGGGAGAGTTATCAGAACCGACCCTCCCCCACAAACAGTTCCAGCCCCAGCAAATTGACATTTTCTGACAAAAAAAAAGTTGGGCTGGAAAACTCGCAACCAGCTCCAGTCTCAAGTGGGGCACTTGGATGCATGAGTTGCTTTTGAAAACCTCGGCACGCAATTGCTGCTCCTTGGAACCTCTGGATGGCCCTTTGATTTATGGGTGCTGCCAGCTGCGGGGAACATTGGCCTCATTTTCCCCTTTCCCTGTCTCCCTCGCATCTGCCCAGCTCGCATCTGGATTCAATCTCTTTTGGCCCTAACACTGTCTTTGTATCGTTGCCCAGCCAGCCGTTAACATTTCAGCAGCCCCAGTTCTGTCACTCGGGGAATGCAGCTTCTTTCAGCTCCCCAGGCTGTATCTCAGAGTCGACATGAAGGGCACGCCCGGTCACCTGTGAAATCTGCAGCCTGATTTGCAATAGTTTGCAGGCCAGTCCCAGTTTTAACCTGGTCCTTTCAGTAGCTGTCGATCAGCCCTGTGCTAATTGGGCCAACTTTTAGGCAGAGACTGAGTGGGGAGAGCGGACCTGCAGCACATCTCTGCTGACTAATGAAATTCTGCGCTAACTGAGCTGGCTGATGTGTATGTGCACCACTGCCTTCTACTGGATGGTATCTGAACTGCTCAGCTGTGTGGCATGAGTCTGATACTATCACTAACTACTAATGGAGATGTGACAGGTAGCATCATCATCATCATCAAACACGCACAGTCTACTGAGGACCACTGCACCAGGCAGAGTGACCATGGTGGATGGTGTCGCACCCGGCATTGTGTAGTGAAGTTCCCAGATCTGGCTCAATTCTGCAAATCCACAAATCCCTGGAACGGCCCCACAAAGGTAGGGTCAATGGAGAGTTTTGGAGAGCATGGTATGCTGGGGTGTTTTTGTCCATCCTGGCAATGGGGTTGAAGAGCACGCAATGCTGCTTTTGAACTTAATAAGTGAAGAGAGTTCGTCTAAACTCATAAGATGAAATACAATGAGAATAAGCATGAAGTACAACACTGGGAAGGAAAAATCAAATGCCCAACTACAAAATGGGGAATAACTGGCTAGGCGGTAGTGCGGATGAAAAGGATCTGGGAGTTACAGTGGATCACAAATTGAATACGAATCGTCAATGTGATGCAGTTGCCAAAAAGGCTAGTATCATTGTGGGCTGTATTAACAGGGTGTTGTAGATAAGACATGGGAGATACTTGTCCCTCTCTGCTGAGCACTAGTGAGGACTCAGGTGGAATATTGTGTCCAGTTCTGGACACCACACTTTAGGGAACATGGATAAATTGGAGAGAGTCCAGAGAAGAGCAACAAAAACGATAAAAGATTTAGAAAACCTGATCTATGAGGAAAGGTTAAAAAAACTGGGCATGTTTAGTCATGAGAAAAGAAAACGGATAAGTCTTCAAATCTGTTAAGGGCTGTTATAAAGAGGACAGTGATCCATTGTTCTCCATGTCCACTGCAGGTAGGACAGTATAACAATGCAGGTAGTACACAGGTTTGACAGATCCTGAACTTTGTCTCAGCACAAAGATATTTTGGCACCCATAAGCGAGACGTGGACATCATGCAGGAGGCAGTGAGAAATACTGCAACTTTGAACATGGCTTGCAGCCTAGGTAGATAAACTCATCAATTGCTCCACAGAACTCAACCCCGCCTGCAACAGGAGCTCTGCTGGCCCTGCTCTATGGTTCTGGCCCTTGATCTTCTGCCACGAGAAGCGAGCGGCATCTTGGAGACTTTGGAGCGGGGAGGCTGAAATATTTGGACTTCTCCACAAGCAAGGCAGTGTCGTCAGCAGAGTCTCGATGAGTGAACACTTCTTCACCACGCTTGATTCTGACATGTGGAGGGGGAAGTCCCAGTATCCAATCGATCGCTCAACACAGAATAGCGGCAGGATGAGAATTCATCCCTGCCTCATGTTGTGTAGAAATGCGGCAAAAGCCGTGAACCAAGTGACAGTGGCCTGTACTTTTACAGTAGCTAGTGCTGAGTTCTCTCTCTGTTGGTATTAGGGTGACCAGAGAGCAAGTGTGAAAAATCGGGACAAGGAATGGGGAGTAATAGGCGCCTATAAAAGACAAAGCCCCAAATATCAGGACTGTCCCTTTAAAATCGGGACACCTGGTCACCCTAGCTGGTATCACCATGAAGTTCGGAGTAGCCCTGGCATGCAGCACAATCCTGGCATGGTTTTGTTTCTCCACACCTTTCAGCTGGGGATCACAAACCATCATAACCATCAAGCAATGATTTGCCGTAATGCAACACATTCACCCCAGTTCCCTTCTGTTTGTCAGGCAGCTCTAGTCTGGGGGTTCACATCTTGTCTCAGAGGCAGCTGGAGAGGGGCTGGGGGAGGGGGGAGTGAACCCAGTGGCCAATGCACCATGTACAATGTCCCTAAGCACAGATGTCATCTTGCTGGGGGCAAAGGGCAGGACACTGTGTGGGGCTGAGACCCAAGAGAACATAGCAGAGGTCGGTAATTGACATGGTGCAGAGATAACCAGTCCTTCCGCATAAATCTTGTTTCCTGGGAGCCTGGATTCAGGTTTCTGCATTCAGGTGGTGGCCGCTGGCAGTCGTTTTCAGCACTAAGATATGGGACATCGCCAGGTCCACGTGGGATAACAAAGGTGAGTCTAAAATGAGACACACTCCCCTAGGGAGGAGCGGACAGGAGGTAGGCTAATGCCCCTATGCACCCCCGCTCCCCCTGGACTTTGTTTAGTGCCTTCGCATTTCAGAAACGACAGCTTTGCGGCTCCCCCTTGTGACCAAACTAGCTAGTGATGGGATTAACTTTTGCACCGGGGGGGGGGGGGGGGGAGGTTGTCAGCAGTGGAATAGTCTCCCTCCTTAACGTTTCTCAGAGGCTGGTTTGTTCTAAGTGTCAAGTGGCGTCTGTGTACTGCACTGTCCTGTTCTGGGGTGCAGGACAGCAGCGGGTAGTGAGGAATGGGGGTGGGGGTGGTAGAGGGTGGGGGCTACTGAAGAGATGGAGTAGAGAGAGCACCCATTGCTAGGGGCATTGTGAGGGTGTTTGTTGCCAAGGAGCATAATAGCGAGGGCACCTGTTACCAGGCAGGCCTGGCCGTGAGCTCTGATTGCAGGGGTGCTACGGTGTTCAATAATAATTTTTCGTCTTTAGAAGGTGGGGAAATATCATGGTTTTAAGTAACTTGAAATTTTCAGTGTCCATTTTGGAGCAGCTGCAGACATTGCTCTGTATGTGTGGAGGGGGGGGACTGGATATGCATGGGTTTGCTGGTGGGTTACAGAGCTTCACCACTAGCTCATCTATCCAACCCCCACCTTTGGACAGTAATGATCAAAAGCTGTCTCTGTTTGAGGGGTGCCCGGTGGCCCATGTGAAATGAGTTTGCTGGGTCTTGGCCCAGTTGGGCAGGCATCAACATCCCAAAAACAATGATCAATTGGCACGAATTAGTCCCCTTGGTTGGTAGCTTCAGCAAAGGCGCCATGGACTGAATGGGACATTCAGAAGAAAGCACAGTGTGGTCTAGTGGATATAGCATTGTACTGGGAGTAGGGAGACCAGGGTGCTACCTAGCTCTGCCTCTGTCCCATCTCTGTGCATCAGTTTCCCCATCTGTAAAATGGGGCTAATTATACTGACCTCCTTTATAAAGCACTCTGAGATCTACTGATGGAAAAATGCTACAGAAGAGGTAGATGATATTATTAGCGGTGGGTAGGAGTGTAGGGAGAAGCTTGCACTGCCTGCCTCTGTCCATGCTGTACCTGCTCCATGCACAATCTCCAGGCTTGTCTCTTACGATGCAAATTGTAGACAGGAAAGCTGAATATCCTTTGGGAGAAAACCCTGATCTGAGGGTCATAGCTAGATCCCTAGTATAAGAGGCAGCCAGTCCTTACCCCTACTCCAGGAGGAAGGGACATGCAAACACAATGGCAAGTTTTCTTTTCTTTTTATGTATTTCATGCTAATATTATGAGTGGGATAATGGTGCAAAGCATGACGGGTAATTGCATGCTAATTGCCAGTTAGTCAGTATCTTATTTAGCAGTGTTCTCTCTCTCTCTCTCTCTCTCTCTGTAGCTTGCCTAATTTGCAAAGAGAACTTGTGTGTGAATCGGATCTTTTTATACATAATTTAATAATAACAGGTTTCAGAGTAGCAGCCGTGTTAGTCTGTATTCGCAAAAAGACAAAGAGTACTTGTGGCACCTTAGAGACTAACACATTTATTTGAGCATAAGCCTTTGTGAGCTACAGCTCACTTCATCGGATGCATTCAGTGGAAAATACAGTGGGGAGATTTATATACATAGAGAACATGAAACAATGGGTGTTACCATACACACTGTAACGCGAGTGATCACTTAAGGTGAGCTATTACCAGCAGGAGAGCGGGGAGGGGGGAAACCATATGAACTGGAACCATAAACTCACTGAACATTAAACCCCAACAAATGAGGGTAGATCCATCCTCATCATCGTATCCACTCATTATACTCCACACCTGAACATAGCCATTATATGGACAACATACCCCCATTTCTCAATGTCTGTACTTTGACCCATTAAACTTTTACTCCCAATCGGAGATTGCAGATTATGCATTCCTTACACCACCCGTTCCTAAACCAAATTGTGCACCTCTTGATAATCTGTACCTACTTCCCTGATAACCAGAACCTTCTATGCTTAAACTCTGTACCGTTTTCTTTTTACTTCAACATTATCTTAATAATCAAGGTGGGCCATTTCCAGCAGTTGACAAGAATGTCTGAGGAACAGTGGAGAGTGGAGGGGGGAATAAACACGGGGAAATAGTTTGACTTTGTGTAATGACCCATCCACTCCCAGTCTCTATTCAAGCCTAAATTAATTGTATCCAGTTTGCAAATTAATTCCAATTCAGCAGTCTCTCGTTGGAGTCTGTTTTTGAAGGTTTTTTGTTGAAGAATTGCCACTTTTAGGTCTGTAATCGAGTGACCAGAGAGATTGAAGTGTTCTCCAACTGGTTTTTGAATGTTATAATTCTTGACGTCTGATTTGTGTCCATTTATTCTTTTACGTAGAGACTGTCCAGTTTGGCCAATGTACGTGGCAGAGGGGCATTGCTGGCACATGATGGCATATATCACATTGGTAGATGTGCAGGTGAACGAGCCTCTGATAGTGTGGCTGAAGTGATTAGGCCCTATGATGGTGTCCCCTGAATAGATATGTGGACACAGTTGGTAATGGGCTTTGTTGCAAGGATAGGTTCCTGGGTTATTGGTTCTGTTGTGGTGTGTGGTTGCTGGTGAGTATTTGCTTCAGGTGGGGGGCTGTCTGTAAGCAAGGACTGGCCTGTCTCCCAAGATCTGTGAGAGTGATGGGTCGTCCTTCAGGATAGGTTGTAGATCCTTGATGATGCGTTGGAGAGGTTTTAGTTGGGGGCTGAAGGTGATGGCTAGTGGCGTTCTGTTATTTTCTTTGTTGGGCCTGTCCTGTAGTAGGTGACTTCTGGGTACTCTTCTGGCTCTGCCAATCTGTTTCTTCACTTCAGCAGGTGGGTATTGTAGTTGTAAGAATGCTTGATAGAGATCTTGCAGATGTTTGTCTCTGTCTGAGGGGTTGGAGCAAATGCGGTTGTATCGTAGAGCTTGGCTGTAGACAATGGATCGTGTGGTGTGTCCTGGATGGAAGCTGGAGGCATGTAGGTAGGAATAGCAGTCAGTAGGTTTCCGGTATAGGGTGGTGTTTATGTAACCATCACTTATTAGCTGTATGCCCCATCATCTCAGGCATTGGCACCCTGACAGCAGGATTGTCTGGCTATGTAGACTCCCTCCTTAGGCCCTACGCTACCAGCACTCCCAGCTATCTTCGAGACACCACTGACTTCCTGAGGAAACTACAATCCATCGGTGATCTTCCTGAAAACACCATCCTGGCCACTATGGATGTAGAAGCCCTCTACACCAACATTCCACACAAAGATGGACTACAAGCCATCAGGAACAGTATCCCCGATAATGTCACGGCAAACCTGGTGGCTGAACTTTGTGACTTTGTCCTCACCCATAACTATTTCACATTTGGGGACAATGTATACCTTCAAATCAGCGGCACTGCTATGGGTACCCGCATGGCCCCACAGTATGCCAACATTTTTATGGCTGACTTAGAACAACGCTTCCTCAGCTCTCGTCCCTAATGCCCCTACTCTACTTGCGCTACATTGATGACATCTTCATCCTCTGGACCCATGGAAAAGAAGCCCTTGAGGAATTCCACCATGATTTCAACAATTTCCATCCCACCATCAACCTCAGCCTGGACCAGTCCACACAAGAGATCCACTTCCTGGACACTACAGTGCTCATAAGCGATGGTCACATAAACACCACCCTATACCGGAAACCTACTGACTGCTATTCCTACCTACATGCCTCCAGCTTTCACCCAGACCACACCACACGATCCATCGTCTACAGCCAAGCTCTATGATACAACCGCATTTGCTCCAACCCCTCAGACAGAGACAAACACCTACAAGATCTCTATCAAGCATTCTTACAACTACAATACCCACTGCTGAAGTGAAGAAACAGATTGGCAGAGCCAGAAGAGTACCCAGAAGTCACCTACTACAGGACAGGCCCAACAAAGAAAATAACAGAACGCCACTAGCCGTCACCTTCAGCCCCCAACTAAAACCTCTCCAACGCATCATCAAGGATCTACAACCTATCCTGAAGGACGACCCATCACTCTCACAGATCTTGGGAGACAGGCCAGTCCTTGCTTACAGACAGCCCCCCACCTGAAGCAAATACTCACCAGCGACCACACACCACACAACAGAACCACTAACCCAGGAACCTATCCTTGCAACAAAGCCCATTGCCAACTGTGCCCACATATCTATTCAGGGGACACCATCATAGGGCCTAATAACATCAGCCACACTATCAGAGGCTCGTTCACCTGCACATCCACCAATGTGATATATGCCATTATGTGCCAGCAATGCCCCTCTGCCATGTACATTGGCCAAACTGGACAGTCTCTATGTAAAAGAATAAATGGACACAAATCAGACGTCAAGAATTATAACATTCAAAAACCAGTTGGAGAACACTTCAATCTCTCTGGTCACTCGATTACAGACCTAAAAGTGGCAATTCTTCAACAAAAAAACTTCAAAAACAGACTCCAAGGAAAGACTGCTGAATTGGAATTAATTTGCAAACTGGATACAATTAACTTAGGCTTGAATAGAGACTGGGAGTGGATGGGTCATTACACAAAGTCAAACTATTTCCCCGTGTTTATTCCCCCCTTCACCCCCCACTGTTCCTCAGACGTTCTTGTCAACTGCTGGAAATGGCCCACCTTGATTATCACTACAAAAGGTTTTTTCCACCCCACTCTCCTGCTGGTAATATCTCACCTTAAGTGATCACTCTCATTACAGTGTGTATGGTAACACCCATTGTTTCATGTTCTCTATGTATATAAATCTCCCCACTGTATTTTCCACTGAATGCATCCGATGAAGTGAGCTGTAGCTCACAAAAGCTTGTGCTCAAATAAATTTGTTAGTCTCTAAGGTGCCACAAGTACTCCTTTTCTTTTTAATAATAACAGATTCTGGCATAGAGAAGAATGACATCTGCAGTGACACTTGCTGGGATAAAAATTACGTGGGCCATCAACTCTCATGCTCCCCTGCACAGGCTGCCCACTGGCCAGGGGTCAGGAGGGACCCTGCACTCTCACCCCTGCCTAGCATTGTACTGCACAGTTGGCCAGGTGCGTGATGCAGATGTGCCAAGCCTCACTCATTCTGGATTAATTGCCAGGCAGCTTCTAAAGCGCCTTGCTCTTGTGGAGATGGATTTTGCAGCATTTTAGATGAGTAATTTAAAACGTCTCACTGGCAACATCTATGAAATCAGAGGCATTTAAACTGTCACGGCTTAGAAAGCTCTGCATGAGTGAAGCTTTTATTTATTTTTTCACCACCCCTGAAGTATCTGGAATTTCCTACTGATAACAGACAGGACACCAGTCTAGATGGACCATTAGTGTCCCAGTACACCTGGAGGCAGGATTCTGTGCTATCTCAATGCAGATGGAGACCAAACTAGATTCAGATGGAGACCAAGAGAGAGGGCATGGGATCTCTGTGTAGATCGAGACAGGATACTGGTGCAGTTGGAGACCAGACTAGATGCACCCATGTTCTAGTCAATACAGCAGGAGACCGAAATCCAGACTAGACTGATTTCTGAGCTGCTGTGAAGTAGTGAGTTCTGTGTTCCGAATCCGGAACCTCTTCCTGCTTTGTTTGTGTTCATTGCAAACTCTTTTCCTCTGGTTTGCAGGCACTTTGTGCACTGATCCTCAAAGGTACTTAGGCACCTAATTCCCATGGGATAAGGTGCCTAAATACCTTTGGAGATCAGGGATTTTGTGCCCAGCTCCAAAAGCAGAGCATTAGCCAAACTCTGCAGACCCCATTGCAAAGTGAGTGGCCAGTCTGTGAGCAGCATTCGAGTCACCACAGGGCAGATGGGGAGGAGGGGAATGGACCCAATGGGCTGCAAGATCCTCTCCACCCTTACAGGGAGAAATACTGCAGTCTTCTGTAGTGATAACGCCAAGTAGGGTGGGCCATACTCCACAGTCCTTACTCAGGCAAAGTCAAGCATAGAGTAAGGACTGTAGGATTTAGCCTAGTAGAAACTCTTTTATAAAGCTATTGTGCTTGGGGTCATTACTGTAGGATACTGTTGTGTTTTTTGTTACCGTAGTATTAATTACTGCTGAGCAGTGATATGCTCGTTGAAATTCTGTAATATTATTTACTGTAGGATAGTGTAGCATTCATTTCTGTTGACCATTGTTCTGTTTTTTAGTGCTATAGTATTAAATACTGTTGAGCTGTGTGGTCAGGTCTGTTTCTGTGGAATACTGCAGTATCAATGACTGTGGAATCGTGTAGCAATTCTTGAAAGCAGGGTAGAATTTCTAGTTCATCCTGCAGGCTAGTCCTGCTGTGTGATGACCCCATAATGTCATGGCTTAAAGCCAGAGCAAAGTCACCCAAACGTGGCCCTGTTAGTGTCATACGGAGGTTGCTCTGATCTGGCTCACAAGATCATTAATGTCCCCTCAAGACTCCGTCCATCCATCCCATTGCAATTGTGGTGGTAGCAACCACGGTCCATTCCTCCTTAGTTGGTGTGTTCCATGGGGGCCTATTCATTCAGGGTCCTATACTGATCCCCGTGTTTTGAAGCATCAGCAGGTGGGAGAGGGAGAAGCCAATTTGGTAGCCCGTCACGAGTCTGCTCAGGAAGACCTTCATGACAGAGAACCCCAAAAGGAAACAGGGAAGCCATGTTAGCCACCCCAGGAGCACCCCAGCTGTACAAAGAGGCCTCCATGGGGGAATGCCCAGAGGTTATTGAGCTAGAGGATATCTTGAGGCCAGGAAGGAGGTCAGGTACCAGAGTTAATTAACAGGTCATGGTTGCTGGGGTGGGGTGGGGACTCTATGTTCACCATTGCAACCTCATCCATTTTTAAACTTTTCTTCCTTTTGACCGTAGAAGATATTTCAGGCTCCGTTCAATTGGGAGAGCTTCAGCAATGGACCAGCCACTGCAGCCCCACCCCTAAGTTTCCCACTGCCACACGCACACCTGTATATAAAAGCCCTTTCCTTGAGATTGGATCACCTCCCTGGCGCAACCCCCCCCCCCGGCCCCACACACACACCCCGCTGCCCCGAGACGCCAATGCAAGCAGCAGGCTGGGCTGCACACAGGTTGTTAGTTTATTGATACATACTGTCAGCACAGCACAGGTTTGTAAGGGGTTTTCTTTACAGCGTGCATCATACACAGAGCCTGGGAAAGCACCACATCAGGCCAGGGACGGTGCGGACGCTACCACACAAGCGCCATGCTGCGGTTCTCAGCCACGTGCGGGGCACAGAGGGCAAAGGGGGATGGAGTCTCTCAGAACTGATGTGGCCTCTTCTGGCTCCCACCCTGATGCTGCGGAAAGGGAAATCTAGCCTGCGTCGTCTTTAAAGGGACAACAAGATGTTCCCAAGCAGAGATCCACTCCCCCCTTGTGGAGACCCTCCCAGCCAGAGCAACAAAGAGATCCTGACTCTCCCCTCCTGGTCTCATGGGGGCACCTACGTCAGGCTAGAAACAGTCTAAATTCAAC
This sequence comes from Natator depressus, assembly GCF_965152275.1. Taxonomy (NCBI): domain Eukaryota; kingdom Metazoa; phylum Chordata; order Testudines; family Cheloniidae; genus Natator; species Natator depressus. The sequence continues at coordinate 5,720,293 of NC_134259.1, forward strand.
CAACCTCCTGCCCCATAGTGTGCGTTACACCAGCCTCGACTCCCCGACTGTCACACGCATTGGCCAATGGGCAACTTACAACCCCCTTACACAACACCTCTGAATTGGGCCCACTGATTCAATGAGTTCACAGTCAGCTGTGCCACACACCTCCTCCTCTGGTCTCTAGAGAAATTGTCAATCCCACTCACCACCTCCCCCGTCCAGCTGTCTCTAGGAAAGGCCGATTGTCACCAACCCCCTCCTCCTCCTGTCTCCAGGGAAGACTCTCCGGTTATGTCTACACTGCAATAAAAAACCCATGGCATTGGGTCTCAGAGCCCAGGTCAGCTGACCTGGGCTCGGGCTGCAGGGCTACAAATTGCAGTGGAGATGTTCCAGCTTGGGCTAGAGCCCAGGCTCTGAGACCCACCCCCCTCGTCAACCTGGGTCAGCTCGAATGTTTATATTGCAATTTTATAGCCCCACAGCCTGAGCCCGGCAAGCCTGCGGCAGCTGACCCAGACCAGCCAGAGCTGTGCCATGGATCTTTCATCCCATTGTGGACACACCCTTAGTCACCACCACCCTCCTCCGCCTGTCCCCCAGGAAGGCTGACTGTCACACCTACCACTCCCTGCCTGTACCCATCTCCAGGATATTACCTCAATTCCCACATGGCCATGAGCAATGAAACAAAAGTCACTGCCAATCCTGTGGCCTTTGTGGGAGTGATCTATCAACTTTACTGCTTGGAGGCGCTTCCGACGATGCAGCCTCTGTGTCAGGATCAGCGCACAGGCCAAAGACCAGCCAGGAAACCACGCACTACCTCTGCACAAGCCACATCCCAGTGGACGACTGGGGTTTTTCCAGTTGGCATGGCTGGATTTTGCGGTACGAGGGGCAATCAAAAGCTAGTGTAAAAAAAGCCAAGGTCCTTATCGCTTCCCGGCTGCAGCACTAACAGCCCAACACAGCGAGGGCACACAGCAAACACTGCACAGCTGGATGCTCAAGCACCCCAAACGCCACTAAGAATGAAAACACTACTGTGCTCACCAGAGCTGGGCCTCCCTTCCCGGAGCAATGGCCAGGGCTGGAAATTTCCCTCTCCCTTTAAGGGGGACTGCTTGATAATAAACGCCCTGCTCTGTTTCTCTGGGCAGCCGGGGACATGCCGGGTATAGAATATGACTGCTCACCAGGCACCTATAGGATCTTTATCTGCTGCTAGTGGCTGGTCTACATGAAATCTGTTTGTGAATCTACTACTTCTGCTGCTCGCAGGGGGACGTGCTCCTTTAACTCACACAGTAGCAGCTCAGGCTTTGAAAGCTGACGGTTCCAGGGTTCAAACCCCCTGCTGGTGAAGGGGATGGCAATCAGAGCTCGGGGACGCTGAACATCTTCCAGCTGTTGGTACCAGAGTCCTCAGTTCATTTGCTTGGACCTGCTGCTTTGGATGCCCACAAGCTCCTCCGTGGGTCTTATCTGATTTCCAGATGCCGAAAAACCTCTCCACACAGAACATCCCTGTTGCCTCTGTCCTTCAGGCCCTGGCCCCAAACTGCAGCGGGCTGTGGTGAAAGGGTAGACTCTGCATCTCTCTTCCAACTTAGGAGATGCCCCCACATCCTGTCCTGTCTCGGGGCCAAGGGCAGCTCGCAGGCACGGCTAGAAGGCTGACGGGCGCCTCACGCCACACGTTCGGGCGGACTGGGTGCCAGCAGACTCCCCTGGAAAGCTAAAGTTTTCACACAGCACAGAAAGCCCAGCACTATTTATAAAGAGGAGGGAGAGAGGCCCAGCCTTGGGAGGAGGTGGCTGGTGTGGAGAGCAGGGTGGGCCTGGGGCAGGAGCTTAAGGAAGTTCTGCTAGGCTCAGGCTGCCTCAAGTGATGGGCAAGTTAGGTTGAAGCTAGGATGGGGCTCTGCTGTGAATGCCTTGGGATCTAGCCAAGCCTCTTTTCTCCCATCACCTGGAGAAAAACTCAGCCCTCAAGACCCCTCTTGGGGCAACACATCAGCAGCCGTAGCATGGCAGGCAGATCATGCCCGAGGGACATGGTAGCAACAAGGAGACCCAGCACTCTGATCAGCCTGGTTCCATGGTGCCCAGTGGCGGGAGGCCAGGGGAGAGCCATGCTTGGAGGTGGGAGTGGGCAACGGGGACAAAAGGAAGAGAGGCAGAAATTGCTCCTCACCCCAGAAGCTGGCAGGTCACTCCAGGACCTGACTCAAGTTGCAAGCAGGAAGACTGCATTCCTCTCCCCACCAAGCCGGGGTGGGGGCTCGTGGGCAGGGCTAGGCTCCAGCTGAGACAGGGGAGCAGGTACATTCACGCTGCAGCCACCCCCAGGAATTCCAACACACCCCAGGAGTGCCACGGGGCCTGTCAGGACCTGCAATGGGGCTGCTCGCCCATCCCACAGGGTGCTTAACCAGGTAAATAAAGGCTGTGAAGCAAGAAGCTCCATGACAACCTGGGGCTGAGACAGAGCCGAGATGGAGGGAGCTGAGGGTGGGGTAGCTGTATGCACTTTCCTGAGCCTGCCAAGCCCCCAGTAACTGAGTCTCCCAACCAGGAGGAAACAGCAGGCTCTAGTTTCACAGCTGGCCATCTCAGCTAGGACCCACACCTGGGCTAGGTGGCTAAGTGCATGCTGGGCTCACAAGCCCCCCCACCCCGTGCAAATCTATCTCCTGGGTTAGGAGGCTGGCTCCCAGCTGCAGTGTGACAGACCCTTCAGGGCGCCCCAGGTGGGAATCAGGTGGTAGGTGAAGATCTAGCCCACCTGGGCAAGGTAGGAGTTGACTGAGCACTTAGCAAAGGGCAGGGTTCGGGGGAGTAGCGGAAAGGGAGGGGCTCATTGAATTGACAGGGTGAGGGAGGGCTGAAGGGGCAGACCTAGGAGAAGGGGAGCTCATATCAGAGATGGAAGAGCTCCGGGTTCCCCTGGTGACAATCTTTCCAAATTAACCCAAAGCTCCTGTTCTTTCCAACTTGAAAATGGCAATGAATGGGCAGCTTGGTTCCGAGGGGGATGGCGCTCACACTCCCCAGTGGGGCAAGTGCGGAAGGGGGCAGGTCTTTCCACCTTGGCGTGAATCAGATTAGCAGCCAGCTCAGGTGTTTCCCTTCCCAAACTGACAGAGGTTTGTCTGCAGGAGTCAACGGAGGCCAAGATCCCATCTGAGTGGTACCGGAGGTCCTCTCCCACTAGGGCCGGGATCCTGTCAAGTCCATATTTACATTGGACAGCGAGATTGGAAATCCACAGTCCACGCTCACTCCAGCCACAATTCCCATCCCAGTTTCCACCCCTGGCCCCATCCCAGACCACGTCCATTGCAGAGAGCCTCAGGTTAGTCCAGTCCTGCCTCATGCATGCCTCCCCACACACGCATCCCCTCCAGCTCCCCCCTCAAGTCACTAGCGCCCCACGCTGATATTGCACGTCTTGCAGCTGGGGTCCTTTTTGGCATCAGCAGTGGAGAGGCTCATGAGTTGGTGGCCGCTGATCTCTCCCAGTACACCCACGCTGAGGTCGACGGGCTCGGTGTATATGACCTCCAGGATGATGTCCTGGGCGTGGTGATAGACCAGCTCGCCGTCCTCCGTGCAGCAGGTCAGGAACTTGTTGCAGGAAATGTCCAGCTGGGGCAGGCGCTCCCGGCAGAAGTGGTCTCCCGGGGAGCCCTTGGGGGCCAGCACCAGGACGACGTAGTGGTAGGCGGTGTACATGCAGTAGAAGTCCGCAAAGTAGAGGTTGGTGTTGGGGCTGAAGAGGCACTGGGCGGGGATCTGGAAGCGGTAGCGGCCGTAGGGTGAGTCCTGGGGGGGCTGGCCTGTGTTGAACTCGGTGTTGCAGCTGAAGAAGATCCCGTGCAGCATGCCGCTGGTGGGTGAGCCATGGCTCCCGCTGTTGTCCTTCAGGGAGGGCTTCATCATGTTCCCACAATGCATCCTGAGAGGCAGGGGGAGAAAGAGTGAGCCGCAGCCTGTCAGCCCAGCGGAGGGGGTATGGCTCTTGTTCTCCATCTGCCGCACTAGAGACTAGCTGCTCCTCAGGGTTACCCCAGCACGCCCCACTGAAATCCAGGTTCGGATACTATTTGCTGGTGTGGGTAGAACACAAGCTTGTGTTGGGAGCCTAGTGGTTAGAGCAGGGGGTGAGATTGGAGTCAGGACTCCGGGGTTCTATTCCCAGCTTCGAGAGTGGGGTGGGGTCTAGGGGTTAAAACAGGGGACTAGGCATCAGGACTCCTGGGTTCTATTCCCAGCTCGGGGAGTGTGTTTGAAATCGGTTTTACTTTAGAGTGGGTGCAGATAGGTCTGGGACAGGACAGGGCCAGAGGGGAGACCAGCCTTGCAGTCCCAGCTCTGTGTTCTTTGTGCCCTCTCATTCTAGGTCAGGAAAACATCTCCTGGAGATGATGCTTCTCCCCCCAGGCTCCCTGCATTTGCTAGGCTGGGTGTGTGTTCCAGCCCTGCTAGGGGAGCCTGTGCGGGTAGGGGGTGTTACCTGACATGCTGGAAATATTCCTTGTGCTGGTTCCTATAGAAGACAGAGAATCTGAGCATCCTGCCCGCAATGAGCTCAGCCTTCTCCTGCAGCTGGGCCAGGTGCTCCTTGGCATAGTCTGCAAGGGGGAGGGAGACATTCGACATCAGTGCAGCCAGCTCCCCTCCTACCCACCCCTGTGCAACCTGCCAGGCCCCTCCCCATCCCCTCCGGACAGCTGGCTCCCCCTCTGCACCCGTGGCAACCAGACAGCTCCCCCTCCCCATTCCCACCTTTCTGCCTCCCTCAGATGGCTGCAGCAAGCTCCCCCCTCCCCTTGTTTATTCCCTCCCCTGCCTTCACAAACAGTTCCCACCCTTTCCCCTAGCTGGCAGCAGCCAGCTCCCCCTCCCTTTGCTTCCCCCTCAGGGTGCGACTGGCTCCCACACCCTAAGCCTCCCACTCTTCCACTGTTGCTCCACAAGACAGGGTTTTGCTAGCTCTCACCCCACACCGCCACACCGCTTTCCTGTCAGCCTCTGTTCTGCCCCAGAGTCAGCAGCCCCCACTGCTCTTGGTTTTTTTATATGCCTTTAGCCCAGGATGCTCCCACCCCTCTTGGGCTGCCCTGCACCCATGCCCCTCTTCTGTCCCCTTTCCCCTCACCCCTTCACCAGAACACCCACAGCCTGCAAATAGGCTCCTGCCCCAGGGGCAGGGGGTCTTTGACTGCACAGGACGCCCCTGCTTAGCAGCACCATTGCCCCGAGGCGCTGAGAGGACTGGGGATTGTTGGGGAACAGAGAGCTCCCTGGGAGGGGACAGGGGATGGGCAGGGGCACAAACAAAGCCTCCCTCTGTTGACTGTCACTATGGAATTGGGGTGGGGGGGGTCAGTGGAAAGGCTGTGGGGGGCTCCAACCTGTGTGAGAGCAGAGCAGGGGAGCAACAATTCCCCCCTCTGCCCCCACCCCAGCTAATGCAAAAGAAAGGAAATCTACTTGTGGGCACCGTGCTGGTGGCAGCTGGTCTGTGCCAGCCCCCTCAGACTTGGCAGCAGGCCCATTAGGGAGCAGTCGCTGGCTAAGAGAAATGGCTGCACAAAGAGGCTGGAGCCCCATGGGGGCAAGCCATGGACAGCTCAGTTCTTGTTTAATATTCAAGTAGCGTGAACCACTCCCACCCCACAGCCCCGCCAGGGCTCACACAAGCAGCATGAACTCCCCAGACCTTGCATAAGCGGTATAACATGACAGAGTTTTTTTCTCCCCAGGGCAGATCCAACGTGGGTCCACAGTGAACTCAGCTCTGAGAACCAATTCCCCTCTGTGGTGCAGCAGGCTGAAGATTCCCTCCCGAGGATGGGCCATAGGGGTTCATCACAGTCTGTGCCAGCTGGGCACGGACCATGTGGCTGAGGTTCCGCCACCAGCTATTGCACACGCAGGGCACACTCACCCCCCGTGCAGAACTCCACGGTCTCGCTCCAGCCGGACACCAGGTACTCCCCATCACTCTGCTTCACCGCTGTCTGCACTGCCACGCTGTACTCTGTCCTGGGGCTCAGGAACCAGTGGCCCCTCACAGTCATGGGCAGTGGGACTGCCTTGGCGACCAGCTTGGTGGGCACATCCTGTTCAAGGGCAAGAGCCATGCAAAAATAAACCAGGCTTGGGATCGAAGCAGTGTGGCTAGTGATCCCCTCCGCACCACAAAGCCTCCTCCCACAAGGAGCATGACACCCGGGCCCTGGGAAATACAGCACCCATCCAGGAATAGCCTCAGAGCATTGCACAAGGCTGATCTGGCAAGACCCTTCAGCAGCTCAGCTAAACTGGAAGTGCATGCCTGTAAAAGAGCCCATGCCTGCCCATGATGAACAGAGAGGCAGGCCATGGAGACCTTGGGAACACCCTTCTTAAAAACAATCCTAGTCTATTACAATGACAACAGCCATGGCTCCACAATCTGCTGTACAGTAAGCTGCATGACCTACTGGTGTGGAAAACTGTCAGGTATATTGCTGCAGTGGCCACTACTCTAAAACAACTGTCACTATTAATATGTTGCTCTTAAATAGCATAGACTGACCGAGAATGCTGTCGAATTCGCTATAATAGAATACCACTGCTGCCTAGCATCACCCTCGCACTCGTTACCGTAGTACACTGCAGAGGAGCACTGTTACTAATATCTGTTACTGTAATATTTGTTGCCATAGTATCTACTGAAGTGGAATACTGTCGTATCTGTTACTGCAGAGTATTCTAATATTCATTAGCATGGTATTAATATCTGTGGAATACTCTGGTGCTTGTTATTGCAGAATAATTTATTACCATGGTATTTACTGTTGTAGTACCTGTTACTGCAGAATATGTAGTATCTATTGACTCATTGCAGTGGAATATTGCAGTACTTGATCTTGCAGAACATTGTTGTCATTATTGCCATGGCATTGGTCACTGTGGAATACTGTAGTACGTGTTACTGCAGAATGCTGCGGTATCCATTAACATAGTATTCCGTCCTATGGAACACGAATTCTTTTCCTGTTTGAGCAATGTCTGAGATGGTGCCTTCCATGTTGCACCACTCAGGTGCCAATATACCTCCCACCCCACCCGGCAAGAGTTGTGCCCAACTCCTCTTGCACGCAAGATGGGCAAAGAAATCTCACAGAGCCCTGGAAACAGCCAAACAAGCTCCGAGGTGTCCTGAAAACCTTTGTTTTAAGGAATAAATTGCCATGTCAGTAGGCCACAAAAGCATCAGTGCAGTGCAGTGCTGTTTCTGTGGCAACGGCAAATGCTGAAGAGTCAGGAGACGTGGGGGAAAAAGACGCTTATTACTGGGGAGGGGAAAAAAATAATGTTTAACATTAAATAGCATCACCGTGGTAACCATCCTGCTAAAAGGATCCTGAATTAGTGACTCTGTTCCAGAGGGAGAAGGGAGAGTGAGTAATTCACTCCACGTCTCCTCTGGTTCTGCGTTGGAGGGTAGGTTTAGCACTCTTCTCCATGCTGATTTGGGGGGTACAGCTACCTCCTCACCCATCCCCACCCTGGTTCATGGGAACAGGCCCCAAGTCTCCCAGGGCTCTGGCCCCCTGGCATCAACTCTCCTCGGCAAAACCTTTTAACTTCACAGTAGAGTTGGGTGGGGAAAGGAGGTTCTTTTTCCATTAAAGCCTGGCTCAGGCATCTCGGGCTGGTGACACTAGTGGGCTGAGAGTCCGAGGGGCTGAGATCCAAATCCTCCTCCCACTGAAGGATTTTGACATCAGTGGGACCTGGATTTGAACCTGACTCTTCTAGTTACCCACAGCAGCAGGCACAGCGCCCCCCCATGTTGTCCCCAGCCATGAACCCAGTCCCTACCCCGAAGGGACCCCTTCCATGCTCCATAGGACATGCACTCCTTGGGTCCTCCACTGAAGCTGCCAGCAAAGGGACCCAGTATGGAGGCATCTGGGATGCAGATACACAGCTGGAGGAAGAGATGGCAGCTGATGGGCTACACGGGGAGTGACTCAGCGCTGGGCTGAGTACTCGGAGAACAATCGTTGGCTGAGGGTGGCCACAAGCATCCAGTCGCTGACCACATTTTCCCCTACCCCCACCCCCAGTGGGCCGCCCCACCCCTTGCTCACCCTGTGTTTGAATTTGTTGGAGTTCTTGTTCTCCTTCTTGTTGAGGTCGATGAAGTAGTGGGTGACTCGCTCCAGGTCTCCCCCGTCCATGGCCCAGGAGATCCGGAACGAGTCACATGTGATGTTGTTGATCTCGATGCTGCGGGGGGTGGAGAGCAGCTCCATGGTCCAACCCGCCTGGCTCCTACAGCACAATGAGGGGATCAGTACGGTGACGGGAAACCAAGGGGTAGAGGCCATAAAATCAATTGGCCTCATGACCAGATCCAGAGCCCATTAGAGTCAATGGACAGACTTCCCTTCACCAGAGTGGGTTTAGCCTCCAGCCCACAGCATGGCCCCAGGGCAGAACCCCCTGACCCAGCATGGGACTCCGTTGCAGCTTCCCATCCCCGATGTGAGAATCTGGGGGGGTGCTCTGAGGCAGCCCCTCTGCCAGCACTGGAGAGAGAGTACTCCGCGGAGGTGTATGTTTACACAGCTATCTGGATGCACACGCAGCTTCTGTGGGCACAACTCTGCCAATGGGGAGTGAAAATGCTGGCCCTAAATGAAGGGGGGGGGGGGCGAGGCGGAAGAGCTGTGACTTGGGAGGCATGGGTGCTTGCATGGCTAGGAGGCCAACCTGGGAATGGCTGAGCACGGCCCAGCTGTAGAGGAAGGCTGACCTTGTTGTTAATGCACTGGCCCAGGACTCGGGGGGAACTGGATTCCATTCCTGGACTCCCTCAGCGCTTTGCATATGTCACTTACTGTCTGATTTCCAAAGAGACCGTGCTGTGTGTCCACCATCGATAGGCACCAGACTGGCAGCGCACGCCGTGTTGAGCGCTATGGAAAAATCTGGCCCCCGCTGTGGGTGGTGAGCCCTTGAAAAACTGACCCCTCACCGCTCTGTGCTTAAATTCCCCTACTGTAAAAGGGGGGCCACTGACACTTCCTTGGCGGGCCTCATCTGTCTAAGGTGTGAGCTCTTTGGGGCAGGGGCTGTCTCTGATCCTGTGGCCATGCAGGGCCCAGCATGATGGGCAACGATCTCGGTTGGAGCTACTGGAATACAAATAATAACACAGAGAATAGCCCTTCCCAAAGAGCCGCAACTTGGGCAGCGATTCCCCAGCTTCTGTCATTCTCTCGCTTCCTTTCCCCATGTATGTGCCCCTCTCATCGGAGCCCTAATTAATTCCATCTGAATCCATGGCGCCAGCTGAAGAGCGGGTGTCAGCCCACACGGAGGTTTGACAAAGCAGCCGGCACCTTGCAGGTGTTGGTGCCAGCAAGTACATCGCAAGCCTTGAACGGGACAGATTCCGAGCAGATGGTGCTGGGGAGGGAAGGGGCTCTGGGCCAACAGACGCAAAAGGAGGAGGGATATGAGGGGTTTTTTTTTGTTTTGGAAGGAAAGGAATTGCAGGCAGGGAGGGGTTGGAGGCTGTGCATGCCAGGAGCTAGAGAAGATGTGAGAATGCCAAGAGGGGGATCGGTGTGGTATCTGGGTAACCCCCAGTTTTAACATCCTGGCCTTTGTCATTTCAGGCACTGCTTTCCACTGTGCTTAAAGCAGGTTGATTGCTGTTGTTGTACAGAGGGCAGGGTGCAATGGCAGATGGCCATATGCTGCAGTTACAGGGGAAGTGGGGGTTTCTTGCACATGCAGGCAGCGTGTTGTGCATGGATCAGGCAAGGGAAAGTGAACAGCATATGCGGGGCATGCAAGGTGCATGTATGTGCAAAGAATGCAGATATTGTCCAGTAAGGTGTGTTTTGGTTGTGTAGGTGGTATGTTTGGAACATGTGCATACAAAGTACATGTGGTGTGTGAGCAGAGGTAACGGGTTCACGTGACACCTGCATGTGTTACATGTGTTTGTAGTGGGCAGAACCCATGGGTGCATGTGGCATGGATGTAATGTGTGTGTGTTCATGCAACGTAAGTGTGTGCTCTATGTGTAAAAAGGGCACCTGGTGAACTGGAGATTCACTCTGGGTACAAGCCCTGCATGAGGCCCGCTAATGAAGTGGGTTCTGCTATGTATTACTAGCTACCGATGGCTGCCAGTAGGCAGCTTTGGGGTGTACATGGAACCTGAGTGGTACATGGGCAGAATTTCACCCAGCATTCAGCATGAGTGCAAACAGATTTCCCAAATGCACTCAGCCCCCAGCAGCCCCCATGGTGATCCTGGGAGCCCAGTGTTCAGAAAAGCCCAGCACCCAACATCTGCTCAGCACTATGAGCTCTGGGCCAACGTGTGGTGTCTGGAGTGGTTGCATGACATTATTTCTTCCACGCCTCTTTCATTTGCAGTGTACCCAAGTCTGTGACCTTCATGGATGCCAGCAGCTTTGATGTAGGGATTATTTAAGAAGCAAAAGGCAAGACAGCCTAGGGCTGAGCTGAAGCTGAAGTTCCTTGTAGCATTATGAGGCCTGAGAGGAGTTTTGTCCATAAGGAGGAACTGGGCATGAGACTCTAAGCTCACACACAGAGGTATAAATCAGGAGAGATTTCACTTCCACCTGCTTGGCACAGAGGGTGGTGGTGGGGAGATGAGATGTGACTTGGGGAGGCATGGGTGCTCTTCTCCTGCAGCACTCCCTGGGCGGAGGGGAAGGTGCCCTGCCAAGAAGCAACCCTTATAATCTAGGTGTTTCTCTTTAAAGGGATGGCACTATATTTGCTTAATGTGGGGAGGGAAGGAGGGGGGGGCGGAAGAAAAACAACAACATAGGACTTAGAGTTGGGGAAATGTATAATTACATGTAAATGTTCTCCCGCACCAGCTGTTTGTGCTACAGGGAAAGCTGCTTTTATGCCCAAGGCCCAGCCAGCACTGAGGCCTCTGGGCTTGATTCTGGACTCTACCCTGCCACTGATTTGTTGTTTGATCTTAGGCAAGTCACTTCCCCATCCCGCTCTGTGCCTCACTTTTCCCATCTGAACAGTGGGGATATGGGCTACTGTTCTGTTTCATGGGGGCAGGGAGACTCTGCCCATGGATATTTGTAAAGTGCTTTGAGATTGATCCTCAGATGAAAGGGGACAGAGGTATTATTGGCTGAGGTCGGGCACACTGAGGGGCACACTGAGTTGGCCCTGGTGAGTTTTGCATTCACTTCATGTTGCTCTGGCTTCTTTGGAAACAACTGTGCAATCCGTTTCAAAGGGTGAGGCTTTCATCTGGAGAGAACAGGTCTGATCGCCTGTGCTCCCGTGGGGAAGGGCACTGGGTGAATCACGAGCAGCTAAAAGGCCTAATTCACCTTCCCTTTGCTCTTAGTGCCTGTGGCTGAGCCCTCCCCAGCTAAGGAGGCTGGGGTCTGGTCAGTGCTTGGATGGGAGAGCTGCTGAGTGAACAAAAGTGGTGCTGGCAAGTCGGCATAGGATGTTTGGAGTCAGTATTGAAAAGCTGCTTTCCGATGAGAAGTAAAATCAAGCTCTAACTAAGCTGCTGTGGCCATTAAAGATCCCTTGGTGTTTCTTCCATTAGCAAGACCAGCATCTACTCTCCCAGGGATGCTACACGGCCTTTAGAAGGACGGATTTGCAAATGTTTCTCTTTTCTCTTCCCCGCCCCGCTCCATCTCTCCCCTCCGCCCACCCCCTGCTCTCTCACATGGGCACCAGCTCCTGCAGCAGGATCACAGTTTGTTTCGTGTCAAATTTCCCTAATCGTCTTTCTTCTCTTCCCCCCTGCCGTGATGGCTCCTTTGTGTTTGGGAAGCAGGTGCTTTTATTTATAGCTGCCACATGAACAGCCCACACCTTCGCGTTTTGTTGCCATTTCTCAGAATTCAGCGCATCGGAATTTAACCCTGCGATGACTCAATAAATCCAACCATAGGGAGTGTAGTCGTTGCACAGCACCAGGCACTAGCTGAGGGGGGGAAGGCTGTTACCTGGGTGACGCACTTTTTAGAGGGTCAGTGCCACAGTTAGAGCGGCCCCCACTCAGGTCCTTGTTAACTCTTTTTTAATATGAGGGGGAGAGGAGATGAATCCAGGCATCAGCTTTGCAACCCTACAATAATAACCAACTAGTGTCAAAGCAACTCGAGAATAACAATCAACCCGTGTGCACATCTCATAAGCAACCCTACAATAATAATCAACTGGTATGTAAAGCAACTTGAGAATAACAACCAACCAGTGCGCACAGCACTTCTGAAGAACCCTACAGTAACAACCAACCAGAGTGCACAGCCCAAGAGCAAATCTACAATAACAACCAACCAACATACACCACACACGTGAGCAACCCTACAATAATAACCTGCCAGTTTGCAGAGCCCTGGTGAGCAGCCCCAGTGTGTGCCTGCACTAATACAAACCATCATGCACGTGGGCGGGAGCAATCGGGCGACAGGAGTGGCAGCCCGAGCCCACTGTGGACATGGTGCTGCTAACGACTGAAGGGGAGATAATCCCCAACCCCAAATCTCTGTTGGCTGGATTCTCCTGCCAACCACCCTGGTACGGGCAGAAAGCTCTGAAAGCCACAGCTCTACACGGGTGGGGGCCCACCCAGCGTGAAGCACCTGCTGATAAATAGCCAGCGGCTGCTGCTGGTCTCAGCTGTGCTGTTTGCTCAGAGACCGATCCTTGGGGATCCGGCCAGGCCATTAACGCTGTCCTTTAAATCAGCTGCAGTCCAACCTGCCGGCAGGCTGCCTGGTTTAATGAACAGAACTGTGTCTTGTGACTGTGGCTGAGGGCCTGATGCAAGGTTCCAGGGAGCAATTCATTGGCACCCTTCCAGCCCCGCTCGGCTTCAGCATGGGTCCCATTCGCTCAGCACCCCCAGACATTACCAGTATTTTTCCTTTCTCTATTGACGCTTTTTTCTCCCTTCTCTCCAGTGAATTTAGCTCTGGTGAAATGTGCTGGGCTGGCCGCACTGGGGAGGAGCAAGGCCCTCTGGCTCCAGGTCTGATGCCAATGGCTCTCTGGAGCAAGAGGGGAGTCCAGCCTCCATGCCGCATTCTGTCTTTGGCCTCCCTGCTGAGGCTGCTGGCAAATGAAGGGGAGGTAGTTGTGGTGGTCAGTGTGTTTGTAATAGCCACCGCTGTCCACCGAGAACTCTGTACGAATTCACAGATCCAGTGCACTGATGCCATTTTCCTCCAGCACCTCCTGCTAGGAGAGGCTTATCTCTCTGCAGCATGATACCGTCCAAGGAGAGGAGGTTCTTTGTGCAAGCTCAGCACTTCCTGATGATCAAGTTTGGCTTTGAAGCAGCTGCATCAGGTAGGCTAAAAGCTCAGCCCTTTGGCTCCGTCTGGTTCAGGGTGGCAGAGGATGCAGGAGGAAGAACTTGGGGAGAAATTGCTCCAGAGTGATATTTCTCAGCCTGGCTGTTCTTTCCTCTGGTATCTGGAGGGAGGGGGGCAAAGGCATGGCAGCTAGAAGCGAGGGGTGAAGGAGAGAGAAAACTTTGTGGCCCCTTGGTGTGGCTGCTTCTGTTCCTAGCACAACCTGTTCTTAGGGGGACAGCACTGCCAGGAATCCAAACAGAGCGGGAGGGAAGCTGGGTTAGGCTTGGAGCCTGGAGCTCAGGAGCAGATGGAGAGAAAGAGAGCAGGAGGTGGATGGGACAAAGGAGGGAGGGGGGTGTGGGAACAGACCCTGGACTCCCCCATGTGCCCTGTTGATGCACTTGGGCGGAGCTTGGCCAATGCACCTCACAGAGCTCAGAGCTGACCAGGCCCCTGCCCCACAGCACTTACAGCCCAATAATGGGCGGACAGGGAGGCTGGCTGGATGAATGAGCTGAAGTGAAATGTGCCTCTCCAACTGCCATGCAGGGAGGCCGTCAGCGCCCGGCTAACCTGGAGACCCATCTCAGCACCGAGCAGGGCTTAGCAAAGCATAAAATACTGTCAGGAGCAACTGCTTGCTGCTCTGCTTTTGAAAGTGCTCCACAGGGATCTGGATGCCCCGAAGCCCCAAGTGCCATTGGAAGCCACTCAGCCAGCATTTCCAGTACGGGTCCTGACCTGCACTGAATGTACAAGCAGCTCTCACTGCGGAGCATGGGAGTGCACAGCTAGGGCCATGGGGCTAGTGAGAAGTGAGATTCTTGTGTACCCCTGAGCAGGGTCATCCCTGGGTTCCCCAGCAATAACACAGCACAGTCCAGAGGTCCAGTGAGGAACCCTGATGTGGTGCATATAGAGAAGCTATGCTTTTGGAAGGGAAAAGATACACACACAGGTCTCATCATGCATGGGGTGCCACCAAACAAAGTCTAATCTGCAGCCCTGCGGTCAAATTTGGTGCAATGTGTACATGTGTTTTTATTACGCAGACCTTGGCAACGGGGATCAATGAGGGGATTTGGATGGCCAGATCAGATCCATCTCTGGCAGCAACTGGCATAATGTTCCAATCCATTGTTAGCGCCAATTAATAAGTGGCGTTTGAAGAATGCATAGCAGGCTGTTTGGCTCATCTGATGCACATGGGCTCATGCAAAGTTAGTCATAAACGCATGCAGATCTCCCACGCGGGCAGAGGCGTGAAGGCATGCATGGCGATCCGCAGAGAGAGGGAGAGAGGAAAAGGTGCGTGTGAAGAAGGAGAGATTCCTACAGGAGCATGCTCAGATACAGAGAAGTGAGCACAAAGAGAGAACATGCCTGGCAGTGCACTGACATGAAGACATACAGAGAGACAGCCACATCAGACATGCATGCAAAGCTATTGTTTAGCTTGGGTATGCACAAGTAGACAGAGACACATACATGTATGGCAAAGCACATATATGAACAGCGACAGGGATATGCAGATAAACACAGGTGCAAGTAATTGCTTGGTCTCTGTTACTGGAAAATATATGCAGGTATGTACAGGGGAAAAGGCACATACACAAATGGGGATGCACATGCACGAACAATGATAAAGAGACCCCTGCCCAGAGCGACATACTCAACTGGGTGTGTAGCTGTCACAGAAAAAGAGCTGTACACATGCATGTATAAAGCAAGGCACGAGGGAATAGCACTACATATATATGTCCAGTAATGGAGAGGAAAACACACAGACTCAGGGAGATGCTGGTACACACGTGGGAAGCTATTGCCTTGCTTCTGTGTATGCAGACATGCATGGCGATGCATACACAGGAATGGGGCAAATGGAAGCACATGCATGTTGAGCGATCACCTTATCCTTGTACATGGTCAAAGAGAGATGCCAATGTGCATGTACAAAAAGACATACAGGCACGTACAGAAATGGAGACACATACATATGCACACCTGTGTAGCTCTCACTTTATCTCTCTGCATGCTCATGGCACACCGCACAGTTATCTGCCCGAACAGAGGCAGGCACATGTCTGAGGTGCACGTGCAGGCACAGAGAGCCCAAGGAATGCACAGATGCAGCTGTCACTCCCTCTCTGTGCATGTTCAGAGAAAGAAATATACAGAGACAAAGACACACTCATGCAGAGACACACAGGCTCAGAGGAACGAGTTACCTACACTATGCAGAGGCAGAGGAAGACCTGGACTGGGACATAAACAGAGATGTGCACACGTATATGCACACACTCATGTAATTGTGCACGCCCATTTCACATACACACCCCCCACCCCGCCATTAAAGAGGGCTCCATTCCAACCTCTGATTCGTAAATTAAAAGCCACTTGACTAAAGGGGAACGAGGAGCCTTGGCCAGTACTCAAGGGAGATAGCTCCCACGCTTATAGCCCAGATCCAAAGCAGGGTATGGAGAGAGCCAGGGAAGAGCAGAATGTGTGTGGGAGGCGCTGGTCTCCTCAGGGACTGATGCAGAAAAGCCTAGCAGCCTACCTCTGATGTGAATGCCACTTCAAAAGAAGGGACGTGGGAAGCAAACCCAGCCTGTCCCAAACCCCTGCCTCATGATGGGGACAATTCTGACCTCCTTGGCTTGTTCCCCTGCATCTCTGCCCCTTTAAACTCCAGTCCCTCTCCCCACATCGGCCACCCACACGGTCTCCTTCCAGCCCTCTCACCCTCTCTCAGAACAGCAAGCTCCATTTTCACCTGTCTGATCCAAACCAGGGAGATGGAGCAGGAGGCTGTTGGAAGAGATGGGCTCCCTGCTGTTCAACAGATTGGCTGGGTGGCCTAGGGTTTCTACTGGCTGCCTACAGGAAAGCAATGGCCCCCTGTGTCCCCTAGGCTGTAGCAGGCAGAGTAATTCCCCGAGCAGAGCCTGCCAGCAACTAGAGAACCTGAGCTGTAGGGAGCCAAGGTCACCAAAGGCAGCATGTTACCGAACCTCAGAGATGAGTGCAGGCAGTATGAGGGTGCCGCTCATAACCTCCCACTCGCATGCAACCCCTCCCTCCTCACAGCCCTTCCACCCCCATGCAGACATACTCACCTGCATGTCCACCTACACATGCACACACACCCCACTGCCTGTACACAAGCACATACATATGATCCATACATACCCACTCACAAGCAGGTACACACAAGGAGATGCACACCCATTCACAGCCACTCAAACACCTGAGTATACACACACACACACACGCCTACGGAAACATACATAACGACAGGCATACAAATACAAATGCACCAATTCACATTAGTGCACACAGCCACATACATACACACACATTTCTAACTGTATATGCACAAGTACAGTCACACAAACACATATGTACGCATACATACAAACCCACTCACCCACGTATATTCACAACCACCCATCCGCAAGCACATACATATTATGCATCCGTGCACACACTCACAACCACACACATGTATCCACTCATATCACAATCAACGCATCCGCTCACAGCCATGTACACATAAGTACATCTACACCTGCTCACAATCACCCATAAACATATATACATAGAACACATCCCTATATATACATACCATACATACCTCCACATGCATGTCCATACATGCAAACTCAGAGAAAACCATGCACATGCATGAATCAAACTCATGCATAGACATCCATTAACATACATACAGACACACCCTGCACCCATATACTTGCGCACACGCTATACAACCATGCACATACAGTACATACACACCCATTCACAGATACTCCATACTCACATATATCATGCAAGCACACTCACCCACTCACAGACACCCATTAACACATATACTTGTACACCCCCCCCCCCACACACGCACACAGACACACCAATCTGGTCTCCAGTGGCAGCTCTTTTTAAGAGCATGGGATTTTAGGCTGTCAGAGCTGCATGGCACATTCGCCCCCATTCATGGAAACCCAGTTAAAGTTCTCCGATCTTCCCCATTCCGATCGGCTGTGTCGTGAAGAAAGGAGAAGGTCGTTTCCTTGGGGACAGTGAAAAGCAACGTGACAGGTACAGCTGTCTTCTCAAGCCCTTGGAACAGATTCCAGGGCTTGGAGAGATTGACAGATGGAGCCCTTGCCTGGGCTGCTTAACCTCCCTTCCCCTGCTGTACTGTCTTATTATATGGGGGCTTTTCCTGCCTCAGGGCTTCTGAAGCACCATCCTCTCTATTATCACTTACCTAGTGCTTCCTTTCCTCCATGCGCTTCACCAGACTTGACTGATTAATCCCTGGGAGGGAGGGATTTCTTGCTCCCATTTAACAGATGAGGAAACAGAAACATAAGTGACTTGCCCAAGGCCACGCAGTGAGTCAGTGTCACAGCCGGGCTCAGCACTCCGGAGTTCATGGCGCCTGGTCTGGTGCTCAGAACCACACACACACACACACCCCATCTCCGAGTACAAGGTAAAAGTGCCTTACCTCTCTCCACAGGGAACCTCTGACGCGAAGAAGTTAGTGTGGCTGCCTTGTGTATTAAATGTGTGTCAGACACACAGCTGGGGTGAGGTTTCTGGTTCACAAAAACTTGGCTGCAAAAGCAGTCTCTCCAGCTAGGTGCTGCTGCTTCCCATGCAGTCCCCTGCCTCCTTCTGGGCTAATGCTCCTCGTCTGCCTCCGGCTGCTATCGCTGCTACCCAGATTCTTGCAAGCGCTAGGAAACAGCAGACACCCTAAAGAAGAGGAGGAAAAAAAAAATCAAAGCAGCATGGAGGAGAAAAAAAAATACAGCCCTTCTCCACCAATCAGGTCTCAGGCTGCAAAGCATCAGGTGATGAGCAGCCACGTTCCCTGCCTAGCTTCCCCAAGCTGCATCCTCCGCTGTGCAGGGATAGCAATGTGAAATTATAGAGGCTTTTCCTGTGGTGGAGGGTGGGGAGTCGCAGGATCTGGGGCAGGATCTGGGGCAGAGAGGGGAATTTGGCCTTAGGATGGGTGCAGAAGCGTGACGTACTGCACGCATGGTACCAAAAATGGGGAGAGACTGGTGGTCACTAAGCAACGCTGAAATCTTATCTGAAACTTCAGAAGAATGGGCCAGACTCAGCCACTCATTTGACAGGAGTTGCAGCAGTGATGTATTTGAGCAGCTTTAGGCACAATGCTTGCATTTATACAGCAAGCCCTGACCCTATTCATACCTGGATGCTTATTGGTTAACTGGGAATTGTTAACTTTGTTGGATTCTCAACCTTATTCAATGTCCAAATTTTTCACAATCCCCTTATATTTACTATAAAAGTAAGAATAAGACATGTATTGATGATAATATAAGCCCATATAATTTATTTGTGTGAGTGTTTTGAGAGGTTGGCATAGCATAATTGCCCTTGAAGGGGAAGGTTTTGTGAGGAGTGGAGAAGAGAGATTTTCTTTGCTTTAGAACTGTAGTAAAATTTTCAGTGCTTCATGACCCCTCTGGCTGCCTTTCATCACACACACACACTGTCCACACCCCACCGTGGGGTTGCAACCCCCCATTTGAGAAGCGCTATCCTTGTGGACAGAGTGGGGTAATTGTCAGGATTCCTGGGTTCTGTTCCCAGTTCTGGGAGGGGGGTGTTCGATTCATAGAGTTTAAGGCCAGAAGGGACCATGAGATTATCTAAAGTGCCCTCCTGTAGATCACAGTTTCACCATGATGCCAGTATGGAGCTCAATGTGTTGTGTTTGGCTAAGCCATCTCTTCCAGAAATGCAGCCAGGCTTATGTGAGTTCCTCAGCCAGAAGGCCCCTCAGCATCCTGCCAGGGCTCCTCCTGGTGCAGGGAGTGCAGTAAAACTTGCAGAGGAATCGCAGGGAGCGGAGGCGGGCCATGGACGCTGGACTTTCCCTGCCCACATGGTGGAACAGTTTACATTCCCAGTGGCTTGGATGGAAAAACCGGACGGTCAAGTGAAGGGATTTCAGGTTGAATGGAAGTCTCTCCATTCTCTTCCCCGACCCCACAGCTGCCCCATCGTGTCACAGAACAGCATCCCCTGGGCTACAGCTGGGACCCGCTCAGTTGCACATTGAGTAGAGGTAACCGAGATGCTGGTAATTACATCATCCATCTAGCTGTCAGCAATCCAAGGGCAGCCGGGATGCTGCCACAGCTGCCCGGCAGAGCCCCTAATGATGTCTCTCTGTCACTGTCCCCTCTGTCACAGTCAGAGCCTGGCAGAACTTGCAGTGCTGTCAAAGGATAGTTCACCTGCCCTAGCCTTGGGCTTCTCTCAGCCCTAGGCTCATTGCCAGGGAAGCAGAATGGGGGCAGGGAGAGAGCAGGTGTGAGGGGTACGTGTGAATGGTCATCTCAGTGAGTGTTTGTGTGAATGTCCGTGTGTGTGAGTATTTGCATAAGTGTGCAACTGCTTATGAGTGTACATTGATTTGGCACCTAGATACCTTGGGCACCATCTCTTTGCTTGTGTTATCCCTGTGCAGTGAAGATCAGCTATGACCTAGTCCCTGTGCTCCCTCAGTATGTCAGTTGCACCGATTTACAGCCCACTTAGATTTAGTGATGTGGAATGGCCATATATGCCTGATGTGATTTAGAATCATAGAATATCAGGGTTGGAAGGGACCTCAGGAGGTCATTAAGTCCAACCCCCTGCTCAAAGCAGGACCAGTCCCCAATATTTGCCCCAGATCCCAAATGGCCCCCTCAAGGATTGAACTCACAACCCTGGGTTTAGCAAGCCAATGCTCAAACCACTGAGCTATCCCTTCCCCGGGGGGGGGGGAGGGAGGGGGAGAAAGAGAGAGAAGCTCAGGCGTGGACCAAGCGGACCCTAAATCTCTCTATTCTGGATGCGTGAAAGTAACCCATTAACTCTTATTAAGTGGGCCCAAGTGGTTCATGGGCCTTGGACTGGCCTGCAGCACAGGGGAGAATTCACCTGAAGAGCGGATGTGATCCTTCTAAAGGGTTTGTAATTAGGCATTACTATCATCAGCTTATTCTGGACAAGCAAATCTGAAATTTCCTCTCTGTGTTCTGTTCCCCACCTACAGTGCATAATGAAAATTAAGGTTAATTAGGAAAGGATGAATCTAGAGGTGCATGAGAGATTGTCAAACTTTTAGAAAGTATTTTTTGTAAGTGTGGCTTTGTGAAACGTTTGTGAGTTTTGCAAAATGTCTGCCTATCTAACTGGATTCTCAGCTGATGCAAATCAGCATAGCTCCATTGAACAGGTCCCATGTATACCTTTATTTTTCAAGAGAACTCTTATTGAAAATGATGAGCCCAATTCTGATCGCCTTTACACTAGTGTCAACATGGGATCTTTCTATTTATTACTCCAGATTTACACTAGGAAAAGTGAAATCAGAGTTTGACCCATGCATCTATTTCTAATGAAAAGAAAGCCGGTGCTATGCAGAGAATAGAGATTCTGGTTTAAAAGTAATTCTTGAGTGGCTTCTAGCCTCTTATAAAACAAAGTTTAACAAAAGAAATCATGTTGCAGCCCAAAATTTGTGTTTGGACAGAGCTAATAAGCAGAGCCTCAGAAGTCCTGTTCGAAATCTAGAACGTATGATTTTCAAATAGGATCAAATTTTGGCAAAACGAGTTCTCTCTTCCCTCCAATTAATGGGTTTTACAGGCACCTTCAGGGGTGACCGTACAAGCACAATTGCCGCAGAGATGGTGTGGATACTGCAGAAAACAGGACAAAGGAATATGGAGGTGCACAAGGACCGACTGCAGCAGCATCCTCTTCAATTTACCGCTCTTCACCTAAAGTGTTAACATGCTCCATTACTGCAGTTTCATGGCACAATAGAGGTAATGAAGGAAAGTTTTATTTCTGAGGGGCTGGTTTCAAAAAACACCTTTATCTTGGTGCGTGAAAAATGAATTTGATAGCAACAATTTCAGCTAGTGGGATTTTCTCTTAGGCTTGGAGAGCCCACTTTCATTGCCGATATACCTCCTTTCCTGCAGAGGTGTTAAATTAAAGCCCAGCACGACTATAGATTTTTCTATTTTCACTTAGCACTAGCAAGGAGATACTTGAAGCTCTTTCGTAGCAGGCAGCAGCCACTGACAGGAGCGAAGGACTGTTTTGGTTTTTATAGAGCCAGGGCTTGATTTTGAAAAGCAGCTTTGGATTTTTCTCCAGCAAATAATTGCAGGCCTGGTTTTATGGGGTCAAATGATTGGATGAACCATGCTTTGACATGTAGCTGCTTGGCTGCCTCTTGGAAACCAGGTGATTAGACATCACAGCACTGTAAAGAGTGTCTGCAGAATTGTGTCTGGGTGTATAGTTGTGTGGGTGCAAAACTACTGTTGCAAGTATTTCCAACCCCCAAGCATTCAAAACTCAAGAGCCGGTCCCTGAGAAAATCATGAGTGGCCTAAAATTCATGAGATTTTAAAAAAATAATAATGTTTTGTGTTTTGGTTTCTGAGCCTTTGGAATGCGTTTAGGTCACGTTCTCAAGCTTTTTTCCAAAATGAGAGCTAGAAACATACTTTTTTCTTTTAAATTAAAAAAAAATCAGTGAAATCTCATGCAATCCGTATCCTCCGGGAGCTGGGGCTTTTAAGAAAAACAGTAAGTATTGCAAGAGTTGGCAGCGCTGATTTGGAGAGAATGAGACCAGGGGCATCAGGTAGTTAAAGCATGGATGCCACTAGTAAGCTTCTAGC
This sequence comes from Natator depressus, assembly GCF_965152275.1. NCBI lineage: Eukaryota > Metazoa > Chordata > Testudines > Cheloniidae > Natator > Natator depressus. The sequence continues at coordinate 5,742,434 of NC_134259.1, forward strand.
AGCATTTACCTCCTCTCATCCTGGGGAATCGTGCTAGTGACAGTCTATCGTACAATTCTTAGCATGGGCATTTTGATGCCAATGTGATCTAGAGGGTTGGCAGGATGATTGTGTCGTTAGCATAGGTAGGTATTAATCGCAGTAGGGGAGGAGAGTGATTGGGAGTCTGGACTCCTGGGTTCTATGCTTGATTTGCCCACTTATGTCCTTTGTCACCCTGGCAAGTCAGTGCTCTGCCTCTGTTTCCCTCCCTGCCCACTAGCTGCAAGTATTTCCTCAGTGCAGTGGGCGCCCCTCACAAAGATGGCTCCTCCTTCCTCCTATGCCAGAGGTCGCCCTTCACAAAGATGGCGGCACGCTCTTTTCTCCATTACGCGTGCGTGCCCCTCACAAGCATGGCGGCGCGGCGGGAGTCCCGCCACTTCCACTGCCCCTCACAAAGATGGCGGGCGCACGCATGCGGGCTAGAGTTGAAAGGTCAATCATGGGGTCACGGTTCTTCCTGTTTGCTGCTGTTGGTCGAGCCTGGGTTAGGTAACAAGGATTGGGGTCTGATGGGGGGGGGGAGTGGGGTATGAACCCCCTATGAAGGGGGGTGCGTGTCTGGACGGGGGGGCGGGGTGTGAGCCCCCTATGAAGGGGGGTGCGTGTCTGGAGGGGGGGGGTCCTGAGCCCCCTATGAAGAGGTGTGCGTGTCTGGACGGGGGGGGGGGGTCCTGAGCCCCCTATGAAGAGGGGTGCGTGTCTGGACGGGGGGGATCCTGAGCCCCCTATGAAGAGGGGGGGGTGTCTGGATGGGGGGGTTCCTGAGCCCCCTATGAAGGGGGGTGCGTGTCTGGATGGGGGGGGTCCTGAGCCCTCTATGGGGGGTGCGTCTCTGGACGAGGGGAGGAATGAGGGTGATTGAGCTTGCTGTGGGGGGTGTGCCTGGAAATGAGAGTGGGTTCCCAGGCTCCTATGGGGTGTGTGAGCCTGACAATGAGTTGGGTGGTGTCAGAGCTCCCTATGGGGGGTGCACACCTGGAGATGGCAATATGGGGTTGAAGCCTGGGCGGGGGAAACGGTAGGGACTGCACTCCTGGAGACAGGTGGTGGGGTCTGAGCCCGATATGAGGGTGCCTGGAGATGGGGGAGCCTTGAAGGAGAGGTGTATGAGACCCCTGCTGAGGGATGTTGAGTCCCTATAGTGAGGGGCCTAAAGAAAGGGGGAACTCTCCCCCTGTGGTGAGGGTGAGTTCCCTTATAACCTGGACGCTGGGTAATTGAGCCCCTATGTGTGGGGAGAAGTGAAGGGGTCAAAGCCCCCATGTAATGAGGGGGATCTGACCCTGTACAGCAAAGGGTCCAGGTGGGAGGTGGGTGTGAGCCCTGAAGTAGTGAGGGCTGGGTATGTGGGCCTTCTTTCTGATCCCCTTTTGGGGAACTGGTCCTCAGTCCAGCAAAAGGCAGATGACTTGCAGAAAAGATCTCCCAGCTCGGGCTGTCGTCCTGTGCTCAGTATACCTTCCTTACCTGGAGGCCGCCCTGCCGTCCCCCTCCCCCCCACCTTCCGAAGGGCCCTTCAGTTAATCATGCCCCTGGTATCTCAGGTCTATTTTGTTCCCTGTGATTTGTTAATTTCTTGCCCTAGCAATTATCCTTATTCCCTTTTCTCCCAATTGCAACAAATTCCTATTCCTCTTCCTCCTCCTGACTGAGCTGTGTCTGGACAGAAAAGGAGTCAGCATGGCTGTAGCACCACCTCCATTCCTTCCGGCTCAGGAAACGGGTTTCCAGGTGTCAGCTCTTTGGGTTGCTGGAAATTTCAGCCGTGTTGTTCCCTCTGATATTTCTGTTCCCCAGATAACTGGAAAGGATGTCGGAGGGGAGTTCAGGCAACGACGCTGGAAACCCAGGCAGTCTCCGGCCTGGACTCGCTGGGGCACGAGGGCTGATAGGGAGGAGACCTGCCACCCCCATTACCCCCGGGCGCCTCCCCTCCATCCGTTCCCGAGACCTTACCCTCGGAGGAGTAAAAAAGGCAAGTGTCCCCAATTGCACAGAGAAGACTGCCCTCCTGACTTTCTTTAACCAAATAAGTGGCCTATAAAATAACTTTGATCTCATTTTATAGAACCTGATCCCGCACCCACCTGGGTCAGTACCACTGACTTTACTATGTGCCAGATCTGGCCTGTAGTATCCATGACTTGGTGCTGTACAGTGATCAAGAACACACAGTCACTGCCACAAAGAGCTTGTACCCTCAACAGATGTGCTTAGTGCTGTTCCAGTGACGCTTCTTTGAGGGATGCTGCTAATTGTTCTTGGCTCCTTTTTGGAGTCTAACGAAAGATGCCTGACATTAAAAAGCTTAGAGACCTGATTTTTATTACGATAATTCCAGGGTCAACTTGTTTTTTTGTATCTTTCTGCCTGTCTCGGATGGAGGAAGGGGCGTAAACTAAACAGTAACTGTTTGGGTTAAGAAGAAAGTTGTCCATTTTGGGGTGGCTTACACCTTCCTATGCAGCATCTGATAAGGAGGAGACAGGATACCACACTCGACTGACCACTGGTGTGGTCTGATATGGCAGTTCCTATGTAGTATAGTTGTTGCATCAGGAGCCTTTGCAATCAGAACTCCTTGTTCTGTTCCCTTCTCTGACACTAACTCCTTCTGAGGCTTTGATCAAGTCACTCTTTCTATTTCCTTTCCCCATCTGGAAAGTGGGAGAATACGTATCTCCTCACCTTATAGGGCTGGATGTGAGGGTTAATCAATGAATGTCTGGAGAGCAGTTGGGAAAACAAGCCTTAGATAAACAGCATTATTCTTTTTTGAACTGGCAGCCTGGTGATGACCTTGCGAATCCCTGCATGTTTCCTTGTCCTCTGTGGCCTCTTCTTCTCTAACCCATTCCTGATGCCACATGAGCTATTTGTGTAACTGGGGCTGGCACCGTCTGTAGAGATAACTGGGTAGGGAGTTGTACGGGACACACTGCATTGTCTGAATCTGTAATGAAACACTGGAATGCGTTACCTAGGGCGGTGGTAGAATCTCCTTCCTTAGAAGTTTTTAAGGTCAAGCTTGACAAAGCCCTGGCTGGGATGATTTAATTGGGGATTGGTCCTGCTTTGAGCAGGGGGTTGGACTAGATGACCTCCTGAGGTCCCTTCCAACCCTGATATTCTATGATTCTATGAATGCAGCCAGACTGGTTCTGTGCCAGGCTTCCTCACTTCTGTTTGTAAAGCATCTTTTCATCCATAAACGCTCAAATAGTCAGAGCCTAGACAGACATTCGGGTGCCTGTGCATAAGATGGCTTGTAAACAGCAGCTCCAGTGGGGAGAAACTATTGGACCATGATAAAACAAGAGACTGATGTAAAGTACCTCCAGAAGTCGAGATTTACATCAAGGGCCCAGGGCCTGGCTCCCTTCAGCTCCTACTGAAATCTGTGGGAGCTGAGGGCTCTCAGGATCTAGCACCATGTTACAGAGCTCAGCAGCAGATGGTGGGGTCATCAAATAGCTTCCCGTTTGTTTTCTGTGGCTTATATTTGGCACTTTCTGAACAAGAGACTTAATCATTTTTTTGTTTTTGTTTTGTAGAAAACTTTCACCCCCAACATAATTAGCAGGAAGATCAAAGAAGAGTAAGTGGCCACCTTATATTGTCTCAGTGGAGTGGGATGTGATCATCTAAAACCCAAATTAACGTGTACTGGCTGCAGTGCGCTATTAAACAGCCTCCATGTTCCACCCCAAGGGTGGCTGTTTTGCAGTGATTGGTATAGACAGTCTGTAAAATATTCTGGCATCTTCTGAGTGTATGTAACGACACTCTAAGATGTGAGGGTGGATCATTTCAAGTGTGTTAGGATTCAGCAGGAGCATTTTAGGCTTGCAATAAGCAATACCCCATCAAACCTTTTTCTCCAGGCCAAAAGAGGATATCTCCATCAAGAAAGAGAAGAAAGAAAGAGATCGGGATCGGCAGAGAGATGGCCATGGACGAGGCAGGGGGAGGCCGGAGGTCATTCAGTCCCACTCCATCTTTGAGCAAGGCCCAGCAGAAATGATGAAGAAAAAGGGTACTGTTAGCAGGAGTGTGGACAGCACTTATGGCTGTGGGGGCAGTAGGGAAAAGCCACTTTTCCCAGAGTCTCCCTTCTGCTTTGCTTCTCCTCCTTGGAGATGACTTACAAGGAAGGCCAGTGGTGGGGAGAGATGCTGCATTTCAGTGGCAACTTGAATGATTCTTATGTCCGACTTGCATGTATCTTTTGGCCAGAATTGTTAAAGCACTTTGGAATGAAAGGTGCTGTCCATGGGTAGATTGTTTTTGTTAACGTGGGTACTGCCTTTTTTGCAAAGGTTTGAAATAAAATGTCTGGGGTTTGGAAGGGCTCAGTGATTCACGTTGGGGTAAGAGAGCTCTTCACCACAAGGTTACCAGTTTCAATCCAGCCCATTAAATTCACCACTGTTCGATTCATTGCGTGGTAGGTCTCAGTGCGGTTTCTAGTGGGCAAATGTCCTGGTGGCTTGTGCAACATGCACTTGGGGAAGTTAAGACTGGAGAGTCTTCCCTGGCTGGAGAGTGAGGCCTTGTCTTCACAGCAGTGTGAGTTCAAGCTGTAACTCAAGTGTTGCCCCAACCCACCTCCTGTTTGCGCGCACACGCCTGGCTCTAGTTACATGGTACTTTAAAGTCAGCTGAGCAGCGCTGTTGCAGGGTGTGAGTTGATGCTCAAGTACTGCTAATGCTCAAGCTACGAATGCAGTGGGGGTGCAGCAGCCTAGGTGATAACAACTCATCAACTGCTGATCCATTCACTCTGCGTAACTTGGGTGTTGTTTTGCACTGTGACCATGCTCACTCGAGCTAAGCTAACTCAGGTAGTAACTTGAGATAACTGTTGCAATGAAGACTACCCCTGATCTACCCTCTCTCCCCAGAGGTGCCGTTCCTCTAGGCCAGGGTGGAGGCACATTGGCAGGCTAGTGCTGGGGAGAAGCTTGCACTGCTTGTGCTGTTCTGTTCTAGAGTTGAACAAGGGGATCCTGGGCTGCAGGGCTTTGAATCTAGAACCGCTTAATTCACACCAAGAAAAGGGGGATTGAAATACAGTGCTCAGCCAAGGGATTATCCCTGTTCCAAACCTTCACTCCTACGCTCGCCTTCTCTTTCACACAGGCACTTGGGATAAGACCGTGGACATGTCAGACTTTGGACCTTCCCACATCATCAACATAAAGAAAGAGAAGAGGGAGACGGATGAGGAGACCAAGCAGATCCTGCGTATGCTGGAAAAGGATGATGTAAGCAAGGCTGGGAGGAGGGGGCAGTACCATCTGGGACGCAGGGTTATAGTTCTCCATCCGGCTGGAACAGAAGAGCCTACTCCAGGATTGTTCCATTGGATGGTGGGGGGGGGGAGGTTGAGAAGGGAGTTTAAGGCTTCTAGTTCCCTGACGTTTGTTAGTCTGGGAGTCCCCAATTCTAGCCCTGCCAGCAGGACACCTAGGGCCAAGTGGCTGTTTCCCCAGAGGCGGGGCGTCCCTGCTGCTCCCCGAGAGTCAGTTTCTGCACCCAGCAGCAGGAGCTTCAGGCTCACCTCTGGTTACTCTCCTGATTTCACTGCCTCGTGGAGAGGAGAGGAGAGGATACTTACGTTGCCTGATCCTGCAGCAGTCACGGACAGCTCCCATTGACTCCTGTGGGGTTGGCTTGTATACAGATCAGACCAAGCACTGTTACAGATGGCATGGAGTCATAGGATTACAGTATCTGGGCATGGTTGGTGTGCAGGACTAGAAGGCAGGATTCCTGGGTTCGGTCCTTAACTCTGCTGTCAACTTGCTATGTCAGTGGCAACTCGCGTCCCGTCTGTACCTCAGTTTCCACTTCTGTAAGATGGGCGGGGTGCCTATCTGCATAGGGGTTATGAAGTATTTGTCCTCTCTGTGTCCAATGGCCCTGATAAGTCCTGGCTGGCAGCTCTCCCCTCTCTGGCACTGAGGGATATTCTACCTTCTGACTCTTCTCCCTCTCCCGCTTTCCTCCTTCAGTTCCTTGATGACCCACGCTTGAGGAATGACATCCGGAACAAGCCAGTTCAGCTACCCCTGGCCCACTCAGGCTGGCTGTTCAAGGAGGAGGGCGATGACCAGGAAGATATGAAGCCTTTGGCCACCAGCACCAAGGAGGAGATGATGGAAGTGGATTTGCCTTCAGTGAAAGGTACTGGATCCAAGCCCATCATAGTCAGACTCTGTGCTGGGATCCCTATGGGGATACACCCCAGGGGCTAAGCTCACCAGCCCTAGCTACAGCCTCGCAGCTTGAATGCTTGGGGTAGGGGAACATGGAGCTGATTTGTGCCAGTGTACTCACAAAATCCAAGCATTCAGCTAAGGGTACTGGCTATTGACTGAAAGGTATCCCTGGGAGGCCTACCTAGCAGGTCTCATACATTTGGTCTGGCCCTTCTACTTCCAACCTCCCTGCCCCAGCAAATGGGGAGCAGAGGCATATCAGGGGTTCCCTGATCAGAAGAGAAGCAAGGTACAGAAGTTGCAGGGGGTGGAGGGAAACCACATGGGGGGGATGTGTCCTCTTAGTATGTTGGACCATTCACAGCAGCACAAGAGGTACGGTGTTGTCCAAGCCTGTTTGCTCTGACTGAGGATGGTTCTTGTCTCCAGCTCTTCAGAAGGGGATGAGAAACCACCCAGAAACAAGGGTTTATTCAAGAGGCTCAGTGTGTAGCCCAGACGTTAACTACGTGTAACGTTTCCCATCATCCTAGTCACTAAGGGTCAGGTCCTGCACGGTGCTGAGAGCCTCAATTCCCACGGACTCCCAATGAGAGTTGAAGGTGCTTAACACCTTGACAGGTGAAATAAAGGCACCAGAGGTCAGCGTTCTTCCTGTGCCCCTGGCTAGTCTGTTGCAAGGGAGCAAGATTTGCTGCAGGTGGCAAGAGCCTCTTCTCCCCTGCTTTCCCCCACCCCCACTCCCGGGGGTGTGAAGCGGACACTCCCGGAGCATGGGAAGGTGGCTGTTGTCTAACAGGGTGCTCATGGTGGAATGGGGAATAACTCTGCACAGGTAGCCTGCGACCTTGTCTGCACCCCAGTGAGCTCTGCGGTTTTGTCTCTGCTCTTAGTGAAAGAGGAGCCCCGCGATGAGGAGGACTCTGAGGAGCCACTGGCGGTTGCCAAGCCATCTCAGGCAAAGGCACCTCCCAGCTACCCGCAAGACATCTCCGTGGCAGAGCTGCTGCAGAGTCTGAGCCTGACCAAGGAGGAGGAGCTGGTTTTCCTGCAGCTGCCGGACACCCTCCCTGGGCAGCCGCCCACGCAGGACACCAAGCCCATCAAAACAGAGGTGCAGAATGAGGAGGGGCAGATGGTGATGGTGAAGCAGGAGAAGAACCAGGTACGAGGTCAAGCGGGGCCCTCACTGAACCCTCCCTGGTATGGGAATGAGATGGACACTGTAGCAGGGGGCTGTCAGCGGAACTCGTAGGTAAAACCTAGCTAAGAGCTGAGCACTGTCAGACAGAGGCTCTCTCCGGGGCACTGGTGTGCATGTGCAGTGGGAGAAGGAGCAATGCAACAAGGGACAGTGTCTGTGCTGGCATTTCTGGGGAGTTTGCTGTATCCAGTGGTGAGAGACCTGGGGCAGGGGAGGGCACACAGGCAACTTTAACAATGCTCCCCAATCCTTTCGCTGTGTCCTTCACACATTCCCAGAAAGCACCTAGGATTTCATCCGTGCAGTTTCTGTAAGTATCTCAGTCTGCGTCTTGGCTCATGGCAATTCCCACTTCCGCTATGCAAGTTTCCCAAACCCATTGGCCTTTGACATCCAACCAGCTTGAGCCAGGTGGCAGATATGCTCACAACCTCAGCACTTAAGGAAGGCTCTGGTTTTGAGGGAGGCTGCTTTGTTTCAACACTGATGGAACTTCCATTAAATTCTGAAAGAGGCAATTAATGTTTATCCAATGATGCAGCCCACCTGAGCCTCATTGCATGGGGGTGGAGGCATATCTTACAGGGTCTCTTACTCCTCTTTGGAGAGACTCCTTCCAGGGAAGGCATGAGCATCCCAACTCTTGACTGGAGAAGAGCACTGGGGTGACCAGGGCAAAGGAGCTGCACCCCTCTAACCCCGAATGTGTTTCTCCACAGGAGGCCAAGCAGGCTGAGAACATCTGCACCCTGGGGGACCTGCCAGAAGGGCAGGTGGGGAAGCTGCTGATCCGCAAATCGGGAAAGGTGCAGCTGGTTCTGGGCAAAGTGACTCTGGACGTGACCATGGGGACCCCGTGTTCCTTTTTGCAGGTACAGCTCGCTCAGCGGCCAGCATGCATGGGAAATGGCTCGTCCTTGCATCTATGGTGAATTTAGTGCTGGTGAAAGGTGACACGCTGGCAGCCTTGGGAATGCTTCCTCCACCCCCAAACACTTGCTTGCTGCCCCGTGCCTGTGAGTTTCAGTCCTGGCTTGGCCTTGAAGGACCCCCTCTATGCCTGAGAGGAGTGTTCTTTCTCCAGGGTCTGTTCAGACCTTGTCCTCTCGAGTGAGATGGTAGTGAGAGCTAATTGTTAGACATCATGGATCACAAAATCCAGTACATCTCCGTGGTATATAAACACCATCTTATCGACCCCTAGCTGCTAGGAATTGGGCTGAGGCTCCAAAACTCATTTCATGCGGGGCCCATCCAGCAGCCCTCGGGTAGCAATGACTTTATCTACTCTCCACCTGGGCCTGACTTGAACCAGCGCCCTGGAGGTGCAAGGTTCTGTATCCAAATCTCACTCCCCTGAGCCATCCACTCGATGTGCCCTTTGAGGACTGAGAAGAGCTGCTGCTATCTTATTTGGGGTCAGGAAGAGGCCCCATGATATGAAGGCTGAAAGCATCCACACCCCAGCACTGGAAGTGGGGAGATTATCTCAGAGACAGTGGATGAGAGAGAGAACCCCAGCTCACTTGCTTTCGGAGTAGGTAGACTGGAGGAGCCTATAGTTTAGCAAGGATTTGGCCTACCCTAGTCATCTACTGGCTGTTTCTGTAACCAGCGCACGGGGGATCCTGGTGCCCAGGCAGCCAGAAGATGAGTTTCTGGGCTCGGCTCTCCCTGCTGGGAAGGAAATGCTTCCCCTCCAGACTTCAGATGCATACAACAGAGCATTAGAAATCAATGCTTGACGGGAGCGTAACTCACTCATGCAATGAATCAGGGCCAGGGAGTTAAGCTACAGCATGGCTGTCTCGAGTGGTCTTGAAGATAGTTTCCCCAAGCCAGGGAGATGCATTTTCTTTATACTCATGGGCAGGTAGCCTCTAAACAGAGAGTGAATCTGGCTGTTTTTAATGGTTTCTCCTGTATTGTTGAAAGGAACTGGTATCTGTGGGCACTGGAGATGGCAGGACTGGAGAGATGATCATCCTGGGACATGTGAAGCACAAGCTGGTGTGTTCCCCAGACTTTGAGTCCCTGCTGGAGCACAGGCATCGATAAGAGAAAGGAAAGAAGGAGCGGAGTTCTCCGTGGGATTCTCCTCTCCTTTGTGGAGGTTCAGCCCAGAGGTGGGCTGCTCCTCTCGTTGGCCTGGGACGTCCATCCCAGTTCAGGTCCCGTTCTGGCTACGGGAAGCAGGTGCATGTCAGAGGAGGGTTTCCCACTGGGGCCGTGCAATGCCCTCTGTGCCACTACTCTGCCCAAGGGCATCTTGCTCTTAGAAGCCTCCCATCTGTTTTCTTTACTGGCTGTGCTCAGAGCGAGGGGAGTTGGGAGGGCTCCTCCCCTCCAGGTGTAGCTATAAACAAGAATTACAGGGGACAAATGCACTCCTATCCCCACTGGCACAAGTATACATATGTTCCCACCCTGTGTCTATAGAAAAGCTACAGTGACTCCAGCCTCTGCCTGTGGACCTAGCTCTGGACTTGAGACAACTGGGTTTCGGGCACAGATGAGGTGTGCCATAGCCTTTTGGTACCAGTGAGGGAGATTTCCTTCCCTACTCCTGACTGTATACAAGCCTGCAGCATCCTACCATGTCCACCTGCCTTGCATTGCCAGAGTCCCTTCATCCAGCCACCACCATTGGGCTGAAGGAGGACTGGTCCAGCAGGCACGACAAAGCAACTCAAGCTGCTTCCCTGTGCTCCCTGTGGTTGAGTGAGCTGCCTGTGCCACCTTCCCAAGCCCTGCTGGGAAGAGCCCGGAAGCCAAGCCGGGGCCCCCATCCTGGAGACTGTTAAACTTTCACCAGTGGTTTCCCTTTGGCCAGAGATACAAAGTGAGCTGTTCCTGTGGGCTCTGATCTGCCTGTCAACACCCAGAGTGAATTTCTGCCTCCTTTGCTGTACAGCCTCTATGTGTCTATAGGATGTTCGCACTGCAGTTAGACACCCACGGCTGGCCCATGCTGGCTGACTCAGACTCTGTCTAAAGGGCTGTTTAATTGCAGTGTAGACTTGTGGGCTTGGGCTGGAGCCTGGGCTCTGGGACCCTCCCATTCTCAGGGTCCCAGAGCCCAGGCTCCAGCTCGAGCCCGCAAGTCTACACTGCACTTAAACAGCCCTACAACCTGAGTCAGCGGGCACAGGCCTGGCAGAGGCTTTTATCTGCAGTGTAGACATACCCTGAGTCACTACTGCTCTTTAGGAGGGGTGTATAGTCATTCAGGGGCTTGCTTTCACATCACCAAGTGATTGCCCAGAGAGAGACACTGCCTCTCATCTTTGCGTAAGTATTCCTTTAAAAGGCTAGGCCCTGTGCCCAGTAAATGTGTGATATGGCTTTGTGGGTGAATCTCCCGCATCTGTGAAGGTGAGAGTCCTGTTTGCCAATGTCCAGATAGCACTTTGAACTCCTAAAATGCTGTCCACGTACGAAGCGTGTGTTGTTTGGGTTTTCCAGCCTGCACCGCTTGGAAGCCATGGAAGAATGTGCCAATAACTTTACCAGCTGCTAGTCTTGTGTTTGGGAGTTCAATATTAAAATGTGGCCTTGGTCCAAAATGCATTCAGCACCCTTCAAGCTCCCCCACCTGGCTGCTGACGAAACAAAAAGTTTCCAGTGCATTCATTTTATTATTGAGGCTGTAGAGAAACAGGATGGCCAACACCACCTGGGTTTAATGACCACTTAAGTTCTGGAGTACTCCACAGAAACCACCTAATTCCACCTCTTCTGCTGAGTCTTCAGACACACCTAACTCCTCCTCTGGTTTACGTGAGCGGCTAAAGATAGCTGTCTACCTCCCGCAGCCACTTGTGCCAATGAAGTCGTTTGCCACTGGGGCAGTTGCTCTCGGAAGACCCAGCAGCTTGTCTGTGTGGGCTCTGTCTGGTGGAGCCAATGGAAAGAGCAGCACTTGCTGCAGTGTGGTGTCAAGGCTGCTGGATTCTACGGGGAGCATTGTATGGGTTGCATGTGGAAATCAAAGTGGAATAAAACTGCATCCGTGTGCACATGTGGTATAGGTGTGTGGGCTACAGATTATTCCTAGCAGGCTATCATGTACTTAGTATCTTGTGTGCTCTCCTCTCCCTGAAACTCGCTATCTCCTCCACCCAGCATTTGGGAATCTGCTCTTCCTTGCTGCACAGTTTTCCAAATCTTGTCATCCTAGAAGCCGCCTTTTTCCATCCGTCTGCCCTCTAGCTCCCTGCAATATTGCAATTATCTTTCCTCAGAAGTATCTTCTACGCCCTGTTTGCCCAGCCCTCTATCTGACAGGTTGGATGTACTATCACAAGCCAGATCAATAGAATCTGGGCGCTTTCTGTGGGGTTCATCTTTTCTCCTCCACCATACCTGTTGCTTGAGATGGGCTTGGTATCCTAGTCTGCTCAGTCCCTAACTCTTGTTTAACATACACTATATACCGATACTTCTGTAGGAGGCAAGGAGAGTCATTAAATACAGTTGAGCATAAGCTTTCGTGAGCTACAGCTCACTTCATCACATCCGATGAAGTGAGCTGTAGCTCACGAAAGCTTATTCTCAAATAAATTTGTTAGTCTCTAAGGTGCCCCAAGTACTCCTTTTCTTTTTGCGAACACAGACTAACACGGCTGCTACTCTGAAACCTGTCATTAAATACAGTATTCACTATTTGGTTAAAACAAACAGCCGCTCCTGGCAGGGCTTTGGAGCTGTGCTCCGGCTCCAGGCAAAAACCTGCAGCTCCACTGCTCTGCGCTCCAGCTCCGGGCTCCGCTCCAAAGCCCTGGCTCCTGGTGCCACCACAGTTTTGATAGAAATGTGTGAAATCTCAAGGCTTTATCTGACGGGAACATAAAACATCCCACTCTCTGCAATTCAGAAGGCAGTAACAAAGTCTCACTCATCCAGATAATCCTCTTTATTGGCCTGAAAACTAAGTCTGCATGCTGTGAGGGTATTAGAGGTCTGTCCGGCTGCAATTGCTAAGGCCATTGGACATGTTTCTGCTGGGGTGAATGACAGTGTAATGGTCAACCTCTGAGTTGGGCTCTATGGCTTAATGTTCCCTTGACTCAAATGAGGGTAAAATAAGGTGGAAAGTGCCCATCTTTGTAAGCCCAACTTGCTTCTGACAGTTTGGCTGTCGTCAGATGCAAGCCCCCAGCACATCCATGGCATTGATGTGCTACACTTAAGGCTTATGAGGAGAGGCTGAGGGAACTGGGATTATTTAGTCTGCAGAAGAGAAGAATGAGGGGGTATTTGATAGCTGCTTTCAACTACCTGAAGGGGGGTTCTAAAGAGGATGGATCTAGACTATTCTCAGTGGTACCAGATGACAGAACAAGGAGTAATGGTCTCAGGTTGCAGTGGGGGAGGTTTAGGTTGGATATTAGGAAAGACCTTTTCACTAGGAGGGTGGTGAAGCATGGGAATGGGTTACCTAGGGAGGTGGTGGAATCTCCTTCCTTAGAGATTTTTACAGTCAGGCTTGACAAAGCCCTAGCTGGGATGATTTAGTTGAGGATTGGTCCTGCTTTGAGCAGGGGGTTGGACTAGATGACCTCCTGAGGTTCCTTCCAACCCTGATAATCTATGATACACCTGTGTTTCTCAATCTTTTTGATACCCAGGACCGACTTGCTGCCTTCCTAAACTGTCAGGGAGATCTCAGGGACTGGCGCTGGTCCAGGCCTGGTCATTGAGAAACACTGCTCTACACAACTACAATGGACAGGAATGTCTTTTATTATTAGGAAAGCCTGGTAGTTGGATCTCTATAGAAAGGCTTTTAATTCTCAGAATTTGGGTATTGTCTGTGCTGACAGTCGTACTGTTGCAGCTCGTATCTCTTACATGCCAAAACATCAGAATCTAGGGCCTAGGCCCACTAGCTATTGCATTGTCCCCTACAACGAGGATACTGGAGGAGTGTGCCTTTCTGACAGCCGAAGCTGCAAGCAAATCCTGTTGCTGGAGGGTGATCCAGGCTCTCGGGAGATCCTTAGTGTGTTGTGTGTGCTCCCTCCCCTTTCTATTAGCCAATTGGCTGCTGCCTTGCATAGTAGGTAGGTTTGGCAAAATGCACCTATAGAGCTGCCCCGTAGATCAAATCGTTCCATTGGGACTTAACTACTATAGGATGCTACCACATCTAGCCTTGATTCCCAGAAGGAATGCAGTTAATCAACAGGGTGCACTAAGGGCTGCTCTGTACCTGAGTGGGGATGTGCAGAGTAGCTGGAAGTGCTGCTGTCCTGCAGATATAGGAGTAAAGAGGAACTCGTGGCCGGGGAAGGAGGTTGCTCAGGATTTGTCTTTATTGGTGCATTGAGTTCTCAATGTAACGCACCATCTTGAAAGCCTTCAGGTTCAGCGTTCCTCCCTGGATCCCCTTCTGGCCCACTAGGATGAGGCACACTGGGTTGGCCAGGGCAACAGTAATGGCATAGGTGCAGGTGTCACTGTTCTCCTCTTGCCGTTTGGTACGGAGGTCCATGGTGTAATTGTGGGTGTCTGTGTAGAGATTGTCCCGGATCACCAGACACCTGAGCCCACCCAGCGTGGTTCCCTTGGTGAGAAGTGTGTCTCTATTCCTACCCAGGAGCACTTGGATCTCCAGCTGAGTCATGTTTGCCAGAACCCCACCTGGGTGGGCAGCCAGGAGCTGCTGGTGAGCCACGGAGATCACTGCTGCATCACAGCACAGCCCATCTCTCATCAAGCTGCTGATGTACTCCGGCCAGCCCGACATCCTGTGATCTGTGGAGCAATGTGTGCAGCTATGCCCACCTTGCTGACACGGAAAGGTGGAGAGGAAGGTTCCTCTTAACGTCTCTGATGGTAAGGAGGTCCCTTGTTCTAACCTCCAGCTTGGTCTCAGAAGGACAAGGCACACATTCAGTCCATACAGTCTCTTTCCATGAATGAATGGCTTATTTCAGGCCAAGAGGAGGGGGAGGCTCTCACTACTGTGACATCATGCGCTTCCTCCCAAGCACAGCGTAAATCCCTGGTGCTCACCAAACAAGGATGCTTCAAAGCTAGATTTCCAGATGCTAAGATCCTGCAGTGTTTTTTCTCATCTGCACTGAGCAACCTCCACCAACACCCCAAGCAGCTGGACCCTGGGTGTGAAGGCTTAGCTGCCCTCCATGGCTTCTGATCTCAACCCGGGAAACAAGCCAGTGCTATGACGACAATGAGATCATTTCTCCCTGTGATGTCACAGTGCATCCTAACTGATGTCTGTCTAGTAAGTTGATTCATCCTTTGCTGTGTATTCAGGATTCTCCTTAACATTCATTTTCCCTTCTGCCCTACTTGAGAGAACATGTACTGGTGTAGTTGTCAGGTCCTAATCCACCGGTGCACTCTTGCTATGACCTGCTCTAGCTCCTGTGTGGGAAACTCCTCCATAGCCAGTGCTTCTATAGCAGCTTTTACATTCTGGACTTACTCTGTAAGGAAGCACCACCCCAGAGATCACCAACCCTTCCACCCCATGGAAAAATGTCCTACTGCAACTAGCATGCAGGGCTTCCTGGATCGCCGCTGACCTACACCCTCATCAGTTTGCTACTGTTCTGTCCCACCTGGGTCAGTTTCATCTGTTCAGAGATGCTGGTCTAGGGTGGCAACCCTATTGCCTCACATCCAGTGCTCCTTTGGCTGCCGGGTTTTGGAGCAGTGCAGCAGCCAGGGGAAGGGGAGGGCATGGGACTGTTTTCTGCAAGAAGAGAAGGAGCAATACTCAAGAATTTACAAATGAAAGTAGAGGCTGAAGGGGGCTGTGAGCAAATGCCTGATTTATTACATAGACAAGCTGGGTGAGATAATATATTTTATTGGACCAACTTCTGTTGGTGAGCGAGACAAGCTTTTGAGCTGCATCAAGCTTGTTTTCATCTATTACACGTCTGCAGTTCTTACAAGCTGGTTTCCCTGGGTGTTAGCAGCAATCTACATGGCAAAGGTGGAGTGAAATAGCTAAACTAACTGAGAAGACAGCAGGGACTGGGCTCTTCAGACAGCAGCTGAAGCATTCAGTCTGTCTCTGATTTGTAGCTAACGGTGAATGTGCCCTCTAGTGTTAGAAGCTGGAGTGACTTTCTTGAGCAGTCTCACCAGGGAAGGGAGGTAGCAGGAAGCAACCCTGAGCCTATCACTCTCCCCAGAGGCTAAGGAAGCTTCTCCCAGCAGAGGTCTGGGTTGCAAGTAGGGGAAAGGCAAGGAAGAGTTTGACATTGCCCTTTCTTCCTTGCCTTCTGCAGGCCTGTACCCTGCTGGCAGTGATTTATTAGCAATGGGGAAATGTTGACCCCAGCTGAAGAAGCATGCTGCAAAAAGGTCCTGGCCCCTTGCACAAGCAGCATGCATGCTACTGTGACCCCTGGCTGGCCATAACTGGTGGCCAGCTCTAGAGAGGGTGTGAAATATTTCCATGCCCATGGAGGGGAGTCTTTCTCTCTCCTACCCCTGGCTTTCTTCCTGGCAGCACAGAACTGAGGGTGGAAACAACCTATTGCTGAAGGACCAATGCCCTGTCCTAGGAGATTTAGCCAAGTGCCTCCAAGCACAGGACTGGATCTCCAATGGAAGTGCTGCAGCTGGGGCTAGTGGATAGCTAAGGACTGAATGAGCATAGAGGACAAGTCCTATCCTCCCCCACTCAGCCAGAGGAGTACACCCATAGAGGCAGTCCCTTTTAATGGCAGGATAGGGATGCACCAGCTCCCACTAAGTGTAGATGAGGTCTCAACACTGCAGTCATCTGTTTCGGCCAACTGGAACTTGATGTAGCTTCCAGTATGACAGCTATCACCTGATCTGCCATGCAGCCCACAGCAGTAAGGGTGCTTAGCCAGCCAGCTAAGGTGTAGTTAGCTCTTCCGTATCTACCCTCTGCTTCCACTCTACATTTTGCTGCCCCAGCATGCTAGTACAAATGGTTGCTGCTCTTGTTTTCTTTCCCTGGGAATTATTTTCTCTAGCTTAGTGCAAGCCAGGACAGCGCCTTCCTTGCCAGCTTCACCTTGCTGTAGTGTCTGCTCCACGAGGATCTCCAAGCACCTCACAAACATTACTGATGGGGAAACAGAGGCAGAGTGCGGTGAAGCATCTTGCCCACGATCAGAGAGAAGCCATGTGGCAGATAGGGAGCGAGTACCTAGATCTCCTTGGTCGCTGTGTTTATCCTTTAACCACCTGGGCCACCCTCTTTCTCCTTTTTCCTAGCTGTCCTAGCTGTCTTGTTCATAAAATACATCCACTATGGGTACTAAGCTGGTGCAGATCGCGCATTACTACTAGTGCTCTGTTCCCAGTGCACCAGGAGGTGTACACCACTCACCTGCTGCACCCCCTCTTCTGAAGCAATTAAACTTCCTTCTCATATAACTGGGCCCAATCCAAGAAGAAGAAATAAATTTCCTCCTTTCATTTACTCATTTTGCTTTGTTTTTGTTAGCTTAGATGTGATTCCTCCCCTCTCCCTTATTCATTCCTCCCCACCCATCCACTACTGCTCAGCCAGAACTGAGCCAAGGGCTTGTAGGCTGCTGTGTTCATCCAGGCCACCTTCCTGCTTCCAGTCTGCCAAGAACGCTGGGAACAGAGCCTCCCAGACCACCTCTGCAAGTGACATTCTCCAGCCTTCTGGCACAGGCAAACTGGACTGGTCAGCGCGTCAATCCAGCGCTGTCTCCTTCAGCATCAGGGTAGTTACCATTACCCCATTAGCCATCTTCATCTTCCCCAGGGCAAACATCGGTCCAGCTGCGTGAGTGGTTGCAGCCTCTCCTCCACTGCCCGGAGGCAAAATCAAAGCCTACTCTTTGGGTTGGCCTGGTCCTAAGCTTCAAGCTGCTTTTTATGCCTATTTCCATTCTGCATCCTTCCACCCTACTGAATCTGCCCATGGTGGGTCCCATTTCCTCAGCCTCTTGGTGTATCTGCAGTGACCCTCAGTCTTTGATCATTCTCTAGCTATAGAGGGTGGGGGTTAGGAGGAAACCTGGCCCACGGGGAAGTTATCCCGTAAGTGCCTTCTGCAGAGTATCTTGCACTTTCCTTTGTAGCAGCTGCTGTCAGAGGCAGGACTAGTTGGTTGCTGGGATTTGATCCAATAGGGTATTTATTCTGTTCACCCCACTGCAGCCTCTACAGACCTTGCAGCCTCACTACCTGGGCAAAGGGGTTTGCCTAGGGCTCTGACACATAACAGAAGGCAGCGACATGTCTCCTGAGGGCTGGAAGCAATGTGTTCTGTGCCAAAGCACTGAATGAGATGGGAGAGAGTATTGGCTCTGGAAGAAACCTCAGCCATATCCCATAAGGGGGGAAAGAGGTGTGGCTTGCCAGAATAACTATGAAGAGACCACCCCATGCTATGATGCAGGAGAGAGGGGGTCCTGCTGCAGGAGGAGGAAGTGAAGGCAGTAGGTCAAGCCCCACCTGTCCTCAATGGAGTCCCCACTATCCTACAGCATCTGGGTGATTTGCTTTATCTGCTGCTTGTGGAAGTAGTCACGGGCATGTGATAGATAGCAGCATCCCTGCACCGTTCCCACAGGTCACTGCTCGAGTAGCTGGCTGTTTTCTCCATCAGCTCCTTCAGGTTCACAGCACTGCTGGAGGCACGGCTGGTGCCTGTGCCAACATGCCAACCTGACCATTCTCACCCCCAGGCTTGGGTCCTGACGCCAGCCTCATCCAGATGGGGAGAGAGGTGGTACTTTGAACTGGGCACTGTGAATGGCTGACCCTTCCCTATGCCGTTGGGCCCCTCTTGCTAATACGGCTATGACTCTCAGCTTTGCTAATCCTGCTGTAGGGGGGTTATCTTCACCCTGGCTTCTTCCACTGCTTTAGTACTCATAGACTGCGGGAAATTTGCAGCTTCCTCTGAGCAGTAACTCACTCAGCCTGGCAAACATAAGTCCACCATTAACCCTTTGGAGGCTGATGCTTTCCCAGATGTTTACATCCTTGAGGACTGTGCAATTGCTCAGGGTTTGGCTGGGGAATAAGATCAGGGCAAGGCCCTGACATGGAGAGAGTCCTGGTCCCGCCACACCCCAACTGGTAAACCCCTACCCTATGTGCACCCATCCTGTTGCTGGGGCCTGACTCCTTTATCAAAGTGCATCACATTGGGAAGGGGTGGGGAGAAAGTGGCCCACAGGTGAGCAGCAGTGGAGGGAATGTGGGTCAGCAGGCTGAGGTGGGTATTTTCCTGAAGGGAGCAGAACCCCAATGACCAACCTGCTGCTGTTTCTGCTGGGATGAGGGGTTGGCAGCCATCTGCGTACGTGGCCACTCTTGCTCATCCCAGTGTAG
The DNA here is from genome assembly GCF_965152275.1 of Natator depressus. NCBI lineage: Eukaryota > Metazoa > Chordata > Testudines > Cheloniidae > Natator > Natator depressus. The sequence goes on from NC_134259.1 coordinate 5,761,244, forward strand.
CTGGGGCTTTACAGGAGCTGGTGTGGGAACACAATGTAGGCTATCCATTGCATGATGCATGGGGTATGCTCATCTCCCCTGCCTCCCGCTTCTCTGGTTGGGGGGAACTTTGCATTGTCAATGCAAGCTGTTTCCTTCTCCCCACCTGCCACCCATGGGCTGGTCACTCTTGGATCATGGGCATCTTGCCTTTTGGGAGGCCGTGCCCCTTGCCAGGCCACAGGTCTGTGATGAACAGAGCAGAGAACGGCCTCCTGAGCACAACGCAGAAGGAGCAAAGTGCAGAGACGCATATTTATTCTGGTCAGAATGAGCTTCAGAATATCCTGCTGCTGCCTCAGCATCTGCAGGGAGAGAGGAGGACAGAGCGTGAGTGTTGGGGTGCTGGGGGTGGGAAGATGTTTTCTTATAGGTAGACCGATCTGGAAGGTGGCAGGCGTCCTCCTCAGGATGGCAGGGTCCACACTCACTCCAAGCACCATCACCTTTGATGCAATCAGACACACAGATTACGTGTTACCAGTTGCAGCCTCTGAATCATGGATCTGGTGGGAAGTGCTGGGATTTGATCTGCTGCAGCTCCCCCTAGAGGTAACAAACTGGAACAACAAAGCACCAAGCCAGGTACAAAGAGGAAACCAAAAACACCCGCTAGGCTCCCAGCAACAGTACTGCCAACCCCAAATGTTCAAAAATCATGAGTTAGGCTCTCTAAAAATCATGAGATTGGCTTTAAAATCATAAGATTATGTAAAAATAATAGATGTGGGGTTCTTTTTATTTGTCTTCTGCTTTTTGAGCCTCTAGGGTGCACTGGGGCCACATTTTTTAAGCTTTCTTCACAGCCATGAGGGCTAGAAACTGACTTTTTCTTTCAGAGGGAAGGCTGAAATCATCACATATTCACTTGACTCCAGGAGCTGGGGCTTTAAGGAAAACAATCATTATTATTAGACTCATGACAAAATCATGAGAGTTGGCAACACTGTAACAACTGCCCTCTCCCCTGTCAGCTGGTACCTGACAGTCAGATCGGCTCTTCAGCCCATCCCAGAGGCTCATGAACTGGGCTTTGATCATGGCATTGGCTTCATGGTCAGTGCTGGAACAGTTCTGCAGAAAGGAACCTGTCAGAGACAGGAGCACAGGTACAATAGTATAGCTGGAGCTCCAGCCTCATCCTGCGTCCCATCCCCCTGCACCACTAACAACCTTACCCCAGCACTTCATCCTGACACCCCTAATTTTCCCCTCTTTGCAGAAGTGATGGCATAGTGCCTAGACGAGAGCATCTATTCTAGGACATCAGTGTGGGGGCAGGAGACCCAGACTCTATTCCCAGCTGAGCTGGCTCTGCCATGGATTCAGGATGTGGATTTGAGTGAGATGCATCCCCTGTCTGGGCCCCAGTTTCCCCTTCTGTAAAAGGAGCTAATTATATCCCCTCTGTACAACAGTTTGAGAGCAATGGGTGAAAAGGGTGATCTAAAGGGCTGTTACTGTAGCATTAGACCCTGCAGGCATAGGGACCCTTTGCTTCCAGCCCTGAGGCTTGGAGGCATTGTGGTCCTGGGGCCTGAGCCTAGGAGCTTGTATTCCTGGGTTCAAATCCCAGCTTTGCCACTGCCTTTCTGTGGCCTTGGACAAATCATTTAATCTCTCTGCAGCTGCTCCCTGTTTACCTATTTTATCAATGAGGATGATGCACAGCTGGATCTTGGTGACCAGTAAGAAAACAGCTGCTGTGAGCTTCTGTGATTCCCTGTACCACTTGTCAGCCAGGGACGATGCCTGCAGATGTATAAACTGGCACCCTGAGGCCTGCGCGATTGCCTTGGCAAAACGGGTCTTCCCACAGCCAGGGGAGCCATACAGAAGACCCTGCAGGGGGAGATACATCAGCACCACCTCACAAGCTGCCCTTTTCCATCCCTGAGAGCCCACTCATACCAGGCTAAAATCCCAAAGAAGTGCTCAGCTAACTGGGACCCATGTGACCATGCTGGAACCAGTAGGGGAAGGGAGCTACACTGCATCTTAATCAAACAGATTCCTAGCTAGATGCTCTCCTTGTTTGCATTGGATGGACAGGCCCCTCTCCCAATGAAAAGTGCTCTGCTGCTATTGGAGATGTCCCAGCCTAGTGGGGATCCTTGGGGACTGTTATCAGCCCGAGTGAACATCAGGCCTTGGGGGTGAATGAATATCCCATTCAGCCTTGCCTCCTTTGGCAGGAAAGGGTGGCTCTGTGCAGAGAACTGCTAGATCTTCATTGATTAAAACCCCAGGAAGGGAAGGGGAGGGTCCATTCCTAACCCTGCCTCAGAGCTCAGGCTCCTATTAGTTCAGCCTCAGTTTGAGAGTGGGGAGAACAAGGCACTTTTCTGTCCTCTCCCTACCCCACCTATCACCGAATCAATTAATTTACATTTCCCCATCGACAGCTACAACTTTGATTTATCATTTACCTTTTTTTTAAAAAAAAATAGTTCTTTCCAAACAAATGATTATAGTTGAGCATGAATAGCTGGTAATTGGGATTAAATAGTGTGGGGGTAATTCATTATTGACTATATGTGGGGGCATTATGGAAGACTTCCCCTCTCTATCTATTCCATCTCTCTCAGCATGCTGCCACCTCCCTATTCTGGGTCCAGCAAGGAAAGCTTCCCCATCTTTCCTATTGCTATTTGGAAACCCACCTATCATTGTGACCTTTTAGTCCCAATTAAACAAAAGGCCTAGGAAGCTTTCTACAGCCCAGTCCATAAAAGCGAAGGGTGCAGGGGGATTTAGGTTTGCTCCAGATAGATCCTGCCTCCCCACAAAAAGATCTGAAGTGTGAGAAGGTCAATTTACCCTCACTAAGAACTGCATGTAGCATATTCTATTTCTTAAGGGGGAATAAAGGACAGAATTTCCATTTAACTCAAGTATGGTTTAAAATTAAAGGTACTGGATTGTGATATTTTGTTTCCTGTAGATATAATTGTGAAACTGTAAGCTCTTTCTTTTTCTGTACAATAAAACACAGGTTGAAAGTCTTTTGCCAAGAAGATTCATTTAAACCTCTATGGATAAAAAGAATAACCTTGAGAACACACTATACTGATGGGTTGATAGCACCTCAGCACATTTCAGTGAGCAGGTAATTCCCTTTCTGATGCCTGTGCAGGGGATATCTATTTACACTAGAAACTTTTGCTGTATCTTTTGGCTATATATGGCCCAGATCCTCAAAGGTGTTTAGCCATTACGGGAGTGAGGAGCCTAAAAGCCTTGGAGGATCTGGGCCGCTGTCTCTTGGCTTCTCTTTCCCGTCAGTGGAGTCAGGCTGTGCAAATGGGAAATTGCTGCCTAAGGCTGGGAAAGGCCCAACTCCTCCCTGGGCTGGTGATGGGTTCTGCCAAAGTGCCTGGGATGGCACCATGGTGCTGGGGACGAGGGAAGCCAGGGTGGGCTTGGTGCTAGAGCCTGGGCAGCAGGGATGGGGCCAGGCTTGGCGCTGTGAGGAAGCAGTTGCAGGCAGGCTCTGTGAGCTGCTGAGGGACAGCAGGAGATGGTTTGGTCCCCTCTCCCCACAGGAAGAGGCCAGTGGGAGATGGTCTGAGACGTGAGCCCTGTCCCTTGCACCTCCGGGACCAGCTCTGCTCAGCACTGACCCCGCTGCCACCACAGCACCAGGCACCAAAATAGCCCCGGGCACAAGGGCTGGATGGAGCCCACAGGGGGCCACCCGGGGGCAGGGCTCGGGCCGGGCGGGAATGGGTTCAAGAGGGAGGGCGTTAAGTGTGAGGGAGCCCGAGTCAGCTCGAGCCTGGGCCGGGGCTTAGAGTGAGAGGACGACGGGCGCCGACTGTGAGGCGACACTGAGAGAGAACCACTGAGGCGGCACGAGCTGGGGCGCAGGGGCCGAGGGCCACATTTCCAGGCGGGGCCCTGGTCTTCGAAGCGCTGACGCTGCTCCAGGCCCTCAGGGAAGGGGGAGTGCAACGGGGAGAAGCGGCAGAGGGAGGCCGCCCCAGCATTCGGAGCCGGCGGTAGAACCGTGCAGGAGCCCCCCGCCCCGGAGCAGCAGGAAGGTTGGTGCCAGATGGCACAAGTGCTGCAGGCTGGGCAGGGGGCTCGGACCAGGCTCCCACATGGGGGCAGAGCTACGGGGCTGCAGCGGGAAGGGATGGAAACACCACAAGGAGGGGGGTGGGAAGCAGCGAGCGGCGCTGCCTGAGAAAGAGGAGCAGGTAGCCGGGCTGTGAGGTGGCAGGAGGGGCAAAGGCAAGTCTGGAGCGAGAGGGCAGGAAGCAGCCGGGCTCTGGTGGGAAGCTCTGAGGTGGCGGGAGCCGGAGCCTGGGTTGGGCGGTAAAGAGGGACGCGGGGCAGACACTGAGGCAGGAGGCACTGAGGTTGCTGCAGAGCGGGAAGGGGCAAAGCTGAGGGGGTGGGAGGAGGCTGGGGGCAAACCCAGAGAGGGGGTACGGGCAGAGGGAAGGGCTGGGCTTGAGGGGGGAAGCACTGAGGTCACTCGAGGGGGCGGGGGAGTGTCTGAGGGGGCACCAGAGGGCAGGGCTCCAGCCAGGCACGGAGGTGTCAGGGCATGAGTCGGGTTCACGTTCAGGCGGGAAATGTCGACGTCACTGGAGGGGGAGAGGAAGGTGATTCGAGGCAGCAGGCTGGGCAAAGACCTGAGGTGCAACAAGTTGGAGGATGGGGCTCAAGCTGAGGAGGGAAAGATCTGAGGTGACACAAGAGGAGAGGATCAGAGCCAGGGCGGGGAAGGCTGAGGTGATGCTGGAAGAGAGCTCAGAGCCTGGGAGGGGAAGGCTGAGGTGATGCTGGAGGAGGGCTCAGGGTCTGGGCGGGGAAGGCTGAGGTGATGCCAGAGGAGGGCTCAGAGCCAGGGTGGGAAAGGCTGAGGTGAGGCTGGAGGAGGGCTCAGAGACAGGGCGGGAAAGACTGAGGTGATGCCGGAGGAGGGCTCAGGGTCTGGGCAGGAAAGGCTGAGGTGAGGCTGGAGGAGGGCTCAGGGTCTGGGCAGGAAAGGCTGAGGTGACGCTGGAGGAGGGCTCAGGGTCTGGGTGGGAAATGCTGAGGTGATGCCGGAGGAGGGCTCAGAGCCAGGGCAGGAAAGGCTGAGGTGATCCTGGAGGAGGGGCTCAGGGTCTGGGCGGAAAAGGCTGAGGTGATGCTGGAGGAGGGGCTCAGGGCCAGGGCGGGAAAGGCTGAGGTGATGCTGGAGGAGGGGCTCAGGGTCTGGGCGGGAAAGGCTGAGGTGATGCCGGAGGAGGGCTCAGAGCCTGGGCGGGGAAGGCTGAGGTGATGCTGGAGGAGGGGCTCAGGGTCTGGGCAGGAAAGGCTGAGGAGATGCCGGAGGAGGGCTCAGGCACTGGGCGGGAAAGGCTGAGGTGACACCAGAGGAGGGCTCAGAGCCTGGGCAGGGAAGGCTGAGGTGATGCCGGAGGAGGGCTCAGAGCCTGGGCGGGGAAGGCTGAGGTGATGCTGGAGGAGGGGCTCAGGGTCTGGGCGGGAAAGGCTGAGGTGATGCTGGAGGACGGGCTCAGACACTGGGCAGGAAAGGCTGAGGTGATGCTGGAGGAGGGCTCAGAGCCAGGGTGGGAAAGGCTGAGGTGAGGCTGGAGGAGGGCTCGGAGCCTGGGCAGGAAAGGCTGAGGAGATGCTGGAGGAAGGGCTCAGGCACTGGGCAGGAAAGGCTGAGGTGATGCTGGAGGAGGGCTCAGAGCCAGGGTGGAAAAGGCTGAGGTGAGGCTGGAGGAGGGCTCAGAGCCAGGGCAGGAAAGGCTGAGGTGATGCTGGAGGAGGGCTCAGGGTCTGGGTGGGAAAGGCTGAGGTGAGGCTGGAGGAGGGCTCGGAGCCTGGGCAGGAAAGGCTGAGGAGATGCTGGAGGAAGGGCTCAGGCACTGGGCAGGAAAGACTGAGGTGATGCTGGAGGAGGGCTCAGAGCCAGGGCGGGAAAGGCTGAGGTGATGCTGGAGGAGGGCTCAGGGCCTGGGCGGGAAAGGCTGAGGAGATGCCGGAGGAGGGCTCAGGCACTGGGCGGGAAAGGCTGAGGTGACACCAGAGGAGGGCTCAGAGCCTGGGCAGGAAAGGCTGAGGTGATGCCGGAGGAGGGCTCAGAGCCAGGGCGGGGAAGGCTGAGGTGATGCTGGAGGAGGGGCTCAGTGTCTGGGCGGGAAAGGCTGAGGTGAGGCTGGAGGAGGGGCTCAGGGTCTGGGCGGGAAAGGCTGAGGTGATGCCGGAGGAGGGCTCAGAGCCAGGGCGGGGAAGGCTGAGGTGAGGCTGGAGGAGGGCTCAGGGTCTGGGCGGGAAAGGCTGAGGTGATGCCGGAGGAGGGCTCAGAGCCAGGGCGGGGAAGGCTGAGGTGAGGCTGGAGGAGGGCTCAGGGTCTGGGCGGGAAAGGCTGAGGTGATGCCGGAGGAGGGCTCAGGGTCTGGGCGGAAAAGGCTGAGGTGATGCCGGAGGAGGGCTCAGGGTCTGGGCAGGAAAGGCTGAGGAGATGCTGGAGGAGGGCTCAGGCACTGGGCGGGAAAGGCTGAGGTGACACCAGAGGAGGGCTCAGAGCCTGGGCAGGAAAGGCTGAGGTGATGCCGGAGGAGGGCTCAGAGCCAGGGCGGGGAAGGCTGAGGTGATGCTGGAGGAGGGGCTCAGTGTCTGGGCGGGAAAGGCTGAGGTGAGGCTGGAGGAGGGGCTCAGGGTCTGGGCGGGAAAGGCTGAGGTGATGCCGGAGGAGGGCTCAGAGCCAGGGCGGGGAAGGCTGAGGTGAGGCTGGAGGAGGGCTCAGGGTCTGGGCGGGAAAGGCTGAGGTGATGCCGGAGGAGGGCTCAGAGCCAGGGCGGGGAAGGCTGAGGTGAGGCTGGAGGAGGGCTCAGGGTCTGGGCGGGAAAGGCTGAGGTGATGCCGGAGGAGGGCTCAGGGTCTGGGCGGAAAAGGCTGAGGTGATGCCGGAGGAGGGCTCAGGGTCTGGGCAGGAAAGGCTGAGGTGATGCTGGAGGAGGGGCTCAGAGCCTGGGCGGAGAAGGCTGAGGTGATGCTGGAGGAGGGGCTCAGAGCCTGGGCAGGAAAGGCTGAGGTGATGCTGGAGGAGGGCTCAGAGCCAGGGTGGGAAAGGCTGAGGTGAGGCTGGAGGAGGGCTCAGAACCAGGGCGGGAAAGGCTGAGGTGATGCTGGAGGAGGGCTCAGGGTCTGGGCGGGAAAGGCTGAGGTGATGCCGGAGGAGGGCTCAGGGTCTGGGTGGGGAAGGCTGAGGTGATGCCGGAGGAGGGCTCAGAGCCTGGGCGGGAAAGGCTGAGGTGAGGCTGAAGGAGGGGCTCAGGGTCTGGGCGGGAAAGGCTGAGGTGAGGCTGGAGGAGGGGCTCAGAGTCTGGGCGGGAAAGGCTGAGGTGATGCCGGAGGAGGGCTCAGAGCTGGGCGGGGAAGGCTGAGGTGATGCCGGAGGAGGGGCTCAGGGTCTGGGTGGGAAAGGCTGAGGTGACGCTGGAGGAGGGCTCAGGGTCTGGGCGGGGAAGGCTGAGGTAACACTGGAGGAGGGCTCAGGGTCTGGGCGGGGAAGGCTGAGGTAACACTGGAGGAGGGCTCAGGGTCTGGGCGGGAAAGGCTGAGGTGAGGCTGGAGGAGGGGCTCAGGGTCTGGGCGGGAAAGGCTGAGGTGAGGCTGGAGGAGGGGCTCAGGGTCTGGGCGGGAAAGGCTGAGGTGATGCCGGAGGAGGGGCTCAGGGTCTGGGCGGGAAAGGCTGAGGTGATGCTGGAGGAGGGGCTCAGAGCCAGGGTGGGAAAGGCTGAGGTTACACTGCAGGAGGGAAATCTAAACTTGATCAATGCTCATATTTTTGCATGACTTACTTGGAGGGAAGAGAATCTGCAATGATGTTTGGATAAATAAAATGTAGCTGTTTGTATGATACTCTTAGAATAATTAAATGAATACAGCCTTTTCTAATTAATGGTGAAATAAAAGGTATTTCACAGAAATAATAATTAAATAACTGAATTTTGGGGGAGAAGTTGGGATTTTTTCTAATGTATGTCTTCTATGATATCACTGTATTTCCAGAACTTACAAACACAAGACGAAGAAAGTGTCTGAGAATTACCAAGCGAAGAAGAGGAATAAAAACAAGTCACTGAAGAAGGAGGAGAAGGAAAGGGACTCTGGGCACAGCAACCTCCCTGTATCAGGCCTCAGGTCATGTAATTACACTGTACGGGGATCTCGAGCCTTTTAATACCTTGAGCAGCGTGACCGCCCTGTAAGCAGGGTCCAGGCCTGTGCTGTTTTGTCCTTTTGACATTATGCTCCGTTAGCTGGCTAGTGAGAGTGACTGCCCTGTAATCAGGGTGCAAGTCACCTCCCTCTCGCTTTCGAGGGACATTGAGCTCTTTGGTAACTTGAGCAATGTGACCGCCCTGTAACTAGGGTCCGGCTCTCTGCCCACTTGCTCGTCTGGCATTACGCTGTACACTGGCTGATTAGTCAGCGTGACAGCCCTGTCGTTTGGGTGCCTGTCACAAGTATCTATAGAATGGGACATATTGAGCCTTTTGGTACTTTGAGGAGCTTGACCTTCCTGTAATTTAGGTTACGGTCTCTGCTGTTTGGCTAATCCCTGTGACCACCCTGTAATCAGGGTACAGGTTGCATCTCTCTTTTGAAATCTTATGGAATTGGAACCATTTCAGTAACATGGGCAGTTTGACCTCCCTGTAACTAGGGTTTGAGTCTTGGAGGCCCTTTGGGGCTCTTGGCATTGTGCTTTCTTCACAGCCTGAGGCGAGTGGCCGCCCTGTAATCAGGGCTCTGGTCTTTGCCCTCTAGTCTCTTGGCACTAGGTCAAGTGCAGCCCACTGATCTAAATGAGCACCCTGTAAACAGGGTACAGGTCTCATCAGACACTATTTATGGTGCCCCCATGAGACTGTGTCCAGAGTCCTGGCCCTTTGCACTGCGCTTTCAACTTGCCTGGAATTGTGCAGCCAAGTCTCCTGCTTTCTGCTCCGCTTACTGTGCTCTTGGAGACCCGACCTCCTGCTGCTCTTGCTGGTAAGCTCAGAAAGGGAGGGTCCTGTGGACTAAGTCAATCCAGGCAGTTTCCCTTGTGACAATGACTTTGGAACACTTGTCCATTAATGCCATACTGCCCTTACTCATCTAATTCCTCTTGATTTAGCCCGGAGCCCGCCTGGTGTAATAGTTGTCAAGGGGAAATCTGGAGATTGTGCCTCTGGAGTAGGATGGGTTTGGTATTTTTGTCACCCGGTGAGGCTTGGGAGAAGGGGAAAGTCCTTACGGAATTGTCTGAGGACCGCAGAGAACTATCTTGGAGCTGAACATCCAAGCTGTCTCAGACCCGGAAAACAACACTGTATCAGTAGTTTACGCTCAGCTTGTGTCGGGGATGCGGAGTTGTCGTAAGAGCTTCTGACTGACACACGCCTGTGTGCTCCCCTTCTCTGTTTCAGACAGCTCGAAGCACAAGTGGCCAAGAAGGAAGTGTCAGGAATGTCAAGCAAAGAAGAGTACAGAGGACAAGTCACTGAAGATGGAGGAGAAGGAAAGGGACTCTGGGCGCAGTAACCTCTCTGTATCAGGCCTCAGGTCATGTAATTACACTGTACGGAGATCTCGAGCCTTTTAATCCCTTGAGCAGCGTGACCGCCCTGTAAGCAGGGTCCAGGCCTGTGCTGTTTTGTCCTTTTGACATTATGCTCCGTTAGCTGGCTAGTGAGAGTGACTGCCCTGTAATCAGGGTGCAAGTCACCTCCCCCTCGCTTTCGAGGGACATTGAGCTCTTTGGTAACTTGAGCAATGTGACCGCCCTGTAACTAGGGTCCGGCTCTCTGCCCACTTGCTCATGTGGCATTATGCCTTGTTGTAGCCCTGTAGTCGGGATGACAACCCTGTAATCAGGGTGCAAGTCATATTCCTGTTGCTTCTGGGAGATACTGAGCTCTTTGGAACCCTGAGCAGGGTGACTCACCTCCCTGTCATTCGGAGTCAGGTCTCTGCCATCTTGCTGTTTTGCCATCATGCCCTGCTGAGAGTCTACTCACTGTGACCACCTGTAATTCAGGTGCGTGTCACAAGTTTCTGTAGTATGGGATATACTGAGCCCTTTGATACCTTGTGGGGCGTGACCGCCCTGTAATTCGGGGTCGGGTCTTTGCCTTTTTGCTCCCTGGCTTTATGCACCTTTATCTTTCTAATCGGAAAGACCACACCGTAATTAGGGTGCAGGTCGAAACCCTCTCATTTATCAGGGATTAAGGTTATTTTAGGGCCCTTAGGAGCATGACCGCCCTGTAATCAGGGTTCAGGTCTCAAGTTGTCTTCTCTGATTATGCTCTTTAATTCAGCTAGTCAAAGTGACCACCTTGTAATCAGGGTGAGAGTCACAATCCCCTCGCTTATGGGAGCTACTGATGTCTTTGTTACTTGAGCCGGGTGACCTCCCTGTAACTAGGGTTCAGGTCTCTGTTCTTTGCTCTTCTGGGATTGCATCTTGTTCTCAGCCTGGTCAGTACGACTGCCCTGTAATTAGGGTGCAGGTCATGCGCCTCTTATTTAGGGAGGACTAGGTTCCCCTTAATGCGTTGGGCTGAGTGACCACCCTGTAAGTAGGGTTCAGGTCTCCCCCTTTTCTCTTACTTGTGATGGATTTTCCATTAATCGGCTAGCCCGATGGACCGCCCTGTAAGAAGGGTTCAGGTCCTTTCCCCTGTGGCTCCTTTGGGTTGTTGGGCTCCTCACTTTGACCCCACCCTGTAATCAGGGTGCAGGTCTTGTCCCTTTTCCCTTTGGTTTTTTGAGGGGAGGAAGATTGGTCGAGTTTAACACTGTGGGTCGAGTGACCTCTTTCGATGAGCTCTCTTTCTGTTCTGGGAAGTCCCCCTTTGTTTTGTACGGATGTGTTTGTGAGAGCACGTGATAGAAGTGGGTATGCACGCTTTTTAATTTTTAGTTATTTATTTTTATTTTTTTAAGTTAAATCGCTGCAGCACTTTTTCTTTACTCGTCTCAGAATCGGAAAAAGAGCTCAAAGTGTATTAATGTTTTTATCCTCCTCCTCCCCACAAAAGGGAAGAGTAAGGGCTCAGATGTCATCTTTTAGTGCCGTGGACAGTGTGACCTCCCTGTAAACAGGGATCTGGTCTCTCCATTTTGGCTGAGTTCCATTTAGTGGGCTGATGACAATGACTGGCCTTTAAGGAGGCGGATTTAGCTCAGGTGCCTGTGACTCACAGGAAGTACAGCATCCCTTAGTACTTGGGCAGCATGGCCACCCTGTATCGAGGGTTCAGGTCTCTGCCCTTTGTTCTTTTGCCACCCTGCTACTTCAGCCGGTTGGTTTGAGTCCTGACCTTGTAATTAAGGGATTGTCTGTGTCCTTCTGCCTTCTGGGGGATATTGAGCTCTGTGGAACCCTGAGCAGTCTGACCGCCCTGTAACTAGGGTTCAGGTCTCTGCCACTTGCTTATTTGGCATTAGGCCATGCTCTGGTCAACTAGTCAGCGTGACAACCCTGTCATTAGGGTACATGTCACAAATATCTATAGAGTGGGACATATTGAGCCTTTTGGTACACTGAGGAGCTTGACCTTCCTGTAATTCAGGTTACGGTCTCTGCTGTTTGGCTAATCCCTGTGACCACCCTGTAATCAGGGTACAGGTTGCATCTCTCTTTTGAAATCTTATGGAATTGGAACCATTTCAGTAACATGGGCAGTTTGACCTCCCTGTAACTAGGGTTTGAGTCTTGGAGGCCCTTTGGGGCTCTTGGCATTGTGCTTTCTTCACAGCCTGAGGCGAGTGGCCGCCCTGTAATCAGGGCTCTGGTCTTTGCCCTCTAGTCTCTTGGCACTAGGTCAAGTGCAGCCCACTGATCTGAATGAGCACCCTGTAAACAGGGTACAGGTCTCATCAGACACTATTTATGGTGCCCCCATGAGACTGTGTCCAGAGTCCTGGCCCTTTGCACTGCGCTTTCAACTTGCCTGGAATTGTGCAGCCAAGTCTCCTGCTTTCTGCTCCGCTTACTGTGCTCTTGGAGACCCGACCTCCTGCTGCTCTTGCTGGTAAGCTCAGAAAGGGAGGGTCCTGTGGACTAAGTCAATCCAGGCAGTTTCCCTTGTGACAATGACTTTGGAACACTTGTCCATTAATGCCATACTGCCCTTACTCATCTAATTCCTCTTGATTTAGCCCGGAGCCCGCCTGGTGTAATAGTTGTCAAGGGGAAATCTGGAGATTGTGCCTCTGGAGTAGGATGGGTTTGGTATTTTTGTCACCCGGTGAGGCTTGGGAGAAGGGGAAAGTCCTTACGGAATTGTCTGAGGACCGCAGAGAACTATCTTGGAGCTGAACATCCAAGCTGTCTCAGACCCGGAAAACAACACTGTATCAGTAGTTTACGCTCAGCTTGTGTCGGGGATGCGGAGTTGTCGTAAGAGCTTCTGACTGACACACGCCTGTGTGCTCCCTTTCTCTGTTTCAGACAGCTCGAAGCACAAGTGGCCAAGAAGGAAGTGTCAGGAATGTCAAGCAAAGAAGAGTACAGAGGACAAGTCACTGAAGATGGAGGAGAAGGAAAGGGACTCTGGGCGCAGTAACCTCTCTGTATCAGGCCTCAGGTCATGTAATTACACTGTACGGAGATCTCGAGCCTTTTAATCCCTTGAGCAGCGTGACCGCCCTGTAAGCAGGGTCCAGGCCTGTGCTGTTTTGTCCTTTTGACATTATGCTCCGTTAGCTGGCTAGTGAGAGTGACTGCCCTGTAATCAGGGTACAAGTCACCTCCCTCTCGCTTTCGAGGGACATTGAGCTCTTTGGTAACTTGAGCAATGTGACCGCCCTGTAACTAGGGTCCGGCTCTCTGCCCACTTGCTTATTTGGCATTAGGCCATGCTCTGGTCAACTAGTCAGCGTGACAGCCCTGTCGTTTGGGTACATGTCACAAATATCTATAGAGTGGGACATATTGAGCCTTTTGGTACACTGAGGAGCTTGACCTTCCTGTAATTCAGGTTACAGTCTCTGCTGTTTGGCTAATCCCTGTGACCACCCTGTAATCAGGGTACAGGTTGCATCTCTCTTTTGAAATCTTATGGAATTGGAACCATTTCAGTAACATGGGCAGTTTGACCTCCCTGTAACTAGGGTTTGAGTCTTGGAGGCCCTTTGGGGCTCTTGGCATTGTGCTTTCTTCACAGCCTGAGGCGAGTGGCCGCCCTGTAATCAGGGCTCTGGTCTTTGCCCTCTAGTCTCTTGGCACTAGGTCAAGTGCAGCCCACTGATCTGAATGAGCACCCTGTAAACAGGGTACAGGTCTCATCAGACACTATTTATGGTGCCCCCATGAGACTGTGTCCAGAGTCCTGGCCCTTTGCACTGCGCTTTCAACTTGCCTGGAATTGTGCAGCCAAGTCTCCTGCTTTCTGCTCCGCTTACTGTGCTCTTGGAGACCCGACCTCCTGCTGCTCTTGCTGGTAAGCTCAGAAAGGGAGGGTCCTGTGGACTAAGTCAATCCAGGCAGTTTCCCTTGTGACAATGACTTTGGAACACTTGTCCATTAATGCCATACTGCCCTTACTCATCTAATTCCTCTTGATTTAGCCCGGAGCCCGCCTGGTGTAATAGTTGTCAAGGGGAAATCTGGAGATTGTGCCTCTGGAGTAGGATGGGTTTGGTATTTTTGTCACCCGGTGAGGCTTGGGAGAAGGGGAAAGTCCTTACGGAATTGTCTGAGGACCGCAGAGAACTATCTTGGAGCTGAACATCCAAGCTGTCTCAGACCCGGAAAACAACACTGTATCAGTAGTTTACGCTCAGCTTGTGTCGGGGATGCGGAGTTGTCGTAAGAGCTTCTGACTGACACACGCCTGTGTGCTCCCCTTCTCTGTTTCAGACAGCTCGAAGCACAAGTGGCCAAGAAGGAAGTGTCAGGAATGTCAAGCAAAGAAGAGTACAGAGGACAAGTCACTGAAGATGGAGGAGAAGGAAAGGGACTCTGGGCGCAGTAACCTCTCTGTATCAGGCCTCAGGTCATGTAATTACACTGTACGGAGATCTCGAGCCTTTTAATCCCTTGAGCAGCGTGACCGCCCTGTAAGCAGGGTCCAGGCCTGTGCTGTTTTGTCCTTTTGACATTATGCTCCGTTAGCTGGCTAGTGAGAGTGACTGCCCTGTAATCAGGGTGCAAGTCACCTCCCCCTCGCTTTCGAGGGACATTGAGCTCTTTGGTAACTTGAGCAATGTGACCGCCCTGTAACTAGGGTCCGGCTCTCTGCCCACTTGCTCATGTGGCATTACGCCTTGTTGTAGCCCTGTAGTCGGGATGACAACCCTGTAATCAGGGTGCAAGTCATATTCCTGTTGCTTCTGGGAGATACTGAGCTCTTTGGAACCCTGAGCAGGGTGACTCACCTCCCTGTCATTCGGAGTCAGGTCTCTGCCATCTTGCTGTTTTGCCATCATGCCCTGCTGAGAGTCTACTCACTGTGACCACCTGTAATTCAGGTGCGTGTCACAAGTTTCTGTAGTATGGGATATACTGAGCCCTTTGATACCTTGTGGGGCGTGACCGCCCTGTAATTCGGGGTCGGGTCTCTGCCTTTTTGCTCCCTGGCTTTATGCACCTTTATCTTTCTAATCGGAAAGACCACACCGTAATTAGGGTGCAGGTCGAAACCCTCTCATTTATCAGGGATTAAGGTTATTTTAGGGCCCTTAGGAGCATGACCGCCCTGTAATCAGGGTTCAGGTCTCAAGTTGTCTTCTCTGATTATGCTCTTTAATTCAGCTAGTCAAAGTGACCACCTTGTAATCAGGGTGAGAGTCACAATCCCCTCGCTTATGGGAGCTACTGATGTCTTTGTTACTTGAGCCGGGTGACCTCCCTGTAACTAGGGTTCAGGTCTCTGTTCTTTGCTCTTCTGGGATTGCATCTTGTTCTCAGCCTGGTCAGTACGACTGCCCTGTAATTAGGGTGCAGGTCATGCGCCTCTTATTTAGGGAGGACTAGGTTCCCCTTAATGCGTTGGGCTGAGTGACCACCCTGTAAGTAGGGTTCAGGTCTCCCCCTTTTCTCTTACTTGTGATGGATTTTCCATTAATCGGCTAGCCCGATGGACCGCCCTGTAAGAAGGGTTCAGGTCCTTTCCCCTGTGGCTCCTTTGGGTTGTTGGGCTCCTCACTTTGACCCCACCCTGTAATCAGGGTGCAGGTCTTGTCCCTTTTCCCTTTGGTTTTTTGAGGGGAGGAAGATTGGTCGAGTTTAACACTGTGGGTCGAGTGACCTCTTTCGATGAGCTCTCTTTCTGTTCTGGGAAGTCCCCCTTTGTTTTGTACGGATGTGTTTGTGAGAGCACGTGATAGAAGTGGGTATGCACGCTTTTTAATTTTTAGTTATTTATTTTTATTTTTTTAAGTTAAATCGCTGCAGCACTTTTTCTTTACTCGTCTCAGAATCGGAAAAAGAGCTCAAAGTGTATTAATGTTTTTATCCTCCTCCTCCCCACAAAAGGGAAGAGTAAGGGCTCAGATGTCATCTTTTAGTGCCGTGGACAGTGTGACCTCCCTGTAAACAGGGATCTGGTCTCTCCATTTTGGCTGAGTTCCATTTAGTGGGCTGATGACAATGACTGGCCTTTAAGGAGGCGGATTTAGCTCAGGTGCCTGTGACTCACAGGAAGTACAGCATCCCTTAGTACTTGGGCAGCATGGCCACCCTGTATCGAGGGTTCAGGTCTCTGCCCTTTGTTCTTTTGCCACCCTGCTACTTCAGCCGGTTGGTTTGAGTCCTGACCTTGTAATTAAGGGATTGTCTGTGTCCTTCTGCCTTCTGGGGGATATTGAGCTCTGTGGAACCCTGAGCAGTCTGACCGCCCTGTAACTAGGGTTCAGGTCTCTGCCACTTGCTTATTTGGCATTAGGCCATGCTCTGGTCAACTAGTCAGCGTGACAACCCTGTCATTAGGGTACATGTCACAAATATCTATAGAGTGGGACATATTGAGCCTTTTGGTACACTGAGGAGCTTGACCTTCCTGTAATTCAGGTTACGGTCTCTGCTGTTTGGCTAATCCCTGTGACCACCCTGTAATCAGGGTACAGGTTGCATCTCTCTTTTGAAATCTTATGGAATTGGAACCATTTCAGTAACATGGGCAGTTTGACCTCCCTGTAACTAGGGTTTGAGTCTTGGAGGCCCTTTGGGGCTCTTGGCATTGTGCTTTCTTCACAGCCTGAGGCGAGTGGCCGCCCTGTAATCAGGGCTCTGGTCTTTGCCCTCTAGTCTCTTGGCACTAGGTCAAGTGCAGCCCACTGATCTGAATGAGCACCCTGTAAACAGGGTACAGGTCTCATCAGACACTATTTATGGTGCCCCCATGAGACTGTGTCCAGAGTCCTGGCCCTTTGCACTGCGCTTTCAACTTGCCTGGAATTGTGCAGCCAAGTCTCCTGCTTTCTGCTCCGCTTACTGTGCTCTTGGAGACCCGACCTCCTGCTGCTCTTGCTGGTAAGCTCAGAAAGGGAGGGTCCTGTGGACTAAGTCAATCCAGGCAGTTTCCCTTGTGACAATGACTTTGGAACACTTGTCCATTAATGCCATACTGCCCTTACTCATCTAATTCCTCTTGATTTAGCCCGGAGCCCGCCTGGTGTAATAGTTGTCAAGGGGAAATCTGGAGATTGTGCCTCTGGAGTAGGATGGGTTTGGTATTTTTGTCACCCGGTGAGGCTTGGGAGAAGGGGAAAGTCCTTACGGAATTGTCTGAGGACCGCAGAGAACTATCTTGGAGCTGAACATCCAAGCTGTCTCAGACCCGGAAAACAACACTGTATCAGTAGTTTACGCTCAGCTTGTGTCGGGGATGCGGAGTTGTCGTAAGAGCTTCTGACTGACACACGCCTGTGTGCTCCCTTTCTCTGTTTCAGACAGCTCGAAGCACAAGTGGCCAAGAAGGAAGTGTCAGGAATGTCAAGCAAAGAAGAGTACAGAGGACAAGTCACTGAAGATGGAGGAGAAGGAAAGGGACTCTGGGCGCAGTAACCTCTCTGTATCAGGCCTCAGGTCATGTAATTACACTGTACGGAGATCTCGAGCCTTTTAATCCCTTGAGCAGCGTGACCGCCCTGTAAGCAGGGTCCAGGCCTGTGCTGTTTTGTCCTTTTGACATTATGCTCCGTTAGCTGGCTAGTGAGAGTGACTGCCCTGTAATCAGGGTGCAAGTCACCTCCCTCTCGCTTTCGAGGGACATTGAGCTCTTTGGTAACTTGAGCAATGTGACCGCCCTGTAACTAGGGTCCGGCTCTCTGCCCACTTGCTCGTCTGGCATTACGCCGTACACTGGCCGACTAGTCAGCGTGACAGCCCTGTCGTTTGGGTGCCTGTCACAAGTATCTATAGAATGGGACATATTGAGCCTTTTGGTACTTTGAGGAGCTTGACCTTCCTGTAATTTAGGTTACGGTCTCTGCTGTTTGGCTAATCCCTGTGACCACCCTGTAATCAGGGTACAGGTTGCATCTCTCTTTTGAAATCTTTGGAATTGGAACCATTTCAGTAACATGGGCACTTTGACCTCCCTGTAACTAGGGTTTGAGTCTTGGAGGCCCTTTGGGGCTCTTGGCATTGTGCTTTCTTCACAGCCTGAGGCGAGTGGCCGCCCTGTAATCAGGGCTCTGGTCTTTGCCCTCTAGTCTCTTGGCACTAGGTCAAGTGCAGCCCACTGATCTGAATGAGCACCCTGTAAACAGGGTACAGGTCTCATCAGACACTATTTATGGTGCCCCCATGAGACTGTGTCCAGAGTCCTGGCCCTTGCACTGCGCTTTCAACTTGCCTGGAATTGTGCAGCCAAGTCTCCTGCTTTCTGCTCCGCTTCCTGTGCTCTTGGAAACCCAACCTCCAGCTGCTGTTGCTGGTAAGCTCAGAAAGGGAGGGTTCTGTGGCAGTTTTCTAAGAAGTCAGTTTGTACAGTTTTCCTGTTTGCATTAATTCTGATATCTGTGTGTTAATTCTATGTTGCTCTTGATTTTCTCATTCCTCCTGGCTTTGTATGAAGACTTTTTAACTGCTTAGTGTCATAAGTGTGAAAGGGAAATTTTGAGACTTTGGCTTTGAAATACAGTTCATTAGGTAACATTTCTGTGCCTTTTTTTCTGTCCCTGTATGGTGGTAATTTATTGAGTCAGGTAGAATTACTTTTTTAAAATACATTGATAAATGCTTTAAATATTCCCCTTTTAGTTTTGAGGCATTGTTTTCCGGAAATATAGTTTTTTTTTCATTTGTGGTTCTATAGGTATGTCTACTTTATTCGTGCATTCTAGAGCTTGAAATGGATACCTGTATTTTGACTATCAGTCTTCTTTTTCAATGACTGAATCTTTACTTTATCCTTTTGTCTACTTCTTTTTGAAATTTATTTTGTTCTGTCTTTAAACATGCAACATGTTTCTGTTGTGTTTATCAAATAGCATTGCAAGTCTGCTGTAACTGTCTTGCAGGCCCTTTACATCCTCTTAAGGAGAATGGGACAAAACAGAAGCACCCAACCGAAAAACGAGAAAAGAGACGCTAACAGCCTGTGAAGAAGAAGAAAGGAAACAAATTCTGAGAGCAAATATAGTTGTGTGATCTATTTGAAAGGTAAATCATACTATAAATTCATCTAATGTATCGCATTACTAGATTTCCTTAAGCAATATTAAATATTTCTTGTGTAATGTAATTAACATGGCATTAAAATAATATTTTTGTGTTCTCTTTAGGTTTATATCATGTCCAGCACCATGGCATATGAGTGCATTGGAAAGATAAATTGAACAAAGTGACTCACATCTGTCACCTTTCAAATGCTGATTTATGTTAATAGGCAATATACAACAAACTCTGAAGCTCAATTACTTGTGGCACCACAGCATAGCCTGAAGACTGGATAACAATTTCCTGCTATGACCTTTCAGTTCTGTAACTACCTGTGCCACATGAGAACTGATGTATCATCTTATTTTATAATCATGTATGTCCTCTCTAATTGTCTTTTATTAATGAGTCCATAAAGCATGCTTTGTGCATCATACTTTCACATTCTAGTAGAAAAGTGGGATGTATTTTTTATTTAATTAATCTTTACAATTCTTTGATGAGTCATTTTCATGTCATTGCTTAGTGATTTGGACTTCTGTTTAGCAAGAAGTCAGTTTTATTTCCTTAGAGTCACTGTAAGCTACAACAAGTTGTTCAAAGCTGAAAAACTGTTTGAAAAAGATGGAAGAAAACTGAGATGTAGGGTGGCCACCCTGAAGAGTGTTGGAAAACCTTTTTCAATAGGCACACTATTCACCTTTCTCCTTTTTCTCAGCCCATTTTTTATACCAAAACAGTACCATAGCAATGATACCATATGGAATTATACTAAGTTTCTACCTATCGCCAATTAGAAATTGTCAGTACAACTGGTTATTTGCATCTAAGTGTTGATTTTATGTAGATATGTAACCAAATATTTTAGAAATATTTTAACAAGGTGACTACCTGATTTTATGTAAAAGAGTTACACACATCTTAGAAAATGTGTTCCTTTGACTTAAGTGTGTGACTTTTATATAGTTGGGCGACTAATGCTTTTGTACTTATTGTTTTTACTAACAGGTTTGTCACTAGGCACAAAGGAATAATTGTGAATCTGTAATGCAGAGATTTTAAACACACAAGCACTTCTATTATGAAGAAATAAATCATAATTTCCTACTGGAAATGCAAAGATGTAACTGAAGGGAGGGCATGTGTTTGTATTCTCCACTTACCCCAAGCTCCCCGCAAAAAAACTCTTCAAAAAAGTTAATGTTGAAAAGATTAACATTTACTCCAGATACTGTCTAACTTCATATTTTTAAAGCTCTGTATCTCTCACGCATCGCTAAAAACAAGCAACCAAAACTAAATGTTGTTCTGGAAACTGGCAGTTATTCCCCGCACTTCAGAACTTTCAAACACCTACTCTACTTCAACGGTCACGCCGACCAAACTGTACCACACATTCAATTTTAACTTTGCACCTATTGTGTCAGAACAGTTAGAGTATTTTTTGGTAGTTGTGTATATTGATGTACGTGGTAATAGTGGTGTTTTAATGGATTTTTATGCTTATTGAATTAAGTGGATCCTTGAGGATGATGATATGGATGTTTTAGTTAGGTATTTTTCTGTGAAGTGTTAGTATTTTTGAAGAGGCGCAGTATTTTGTGATGATGACTGTTTCTCGGGTATTGATTTACAGTGAATTGTTGAAAATCTTAGATGTTTTTGCATTTGTATATTTTTAGATGTACTTAGGGTGCAAAGTTGAGGTTGCCTGTTTGGTGCAATTTTATTGGTGTGAAAGTTAATTTAGGGTAGGTGTTTGAAAGCACTGAGGTTTGAATTTTAAGCTCAGCAGGGATCCAGGACCTACCTGGCTACCTCAGTTCTTACCGTCATTACTAATTCCAAAATCTGGGATGAAGATGACCCAGCAAAATAAAGATATCTTCAGAGATTTTCAAAAGTTAACATTTCTTCAGCTGTTGGAGATCACTAAAACCTTATTGAGCTTTTTGAAGTGCAATAACTGGAAAACTTTTTATTTCTATTTCTGCCAGTTAAGTGTTGAACAATGACCTTTATTAAAAGATTTACACTGGTAGTTAATTCTGTTCTGTACTAAGATCTTGCTAATATCACCATTTTATGATGTGTGAAGTGAATTAACTAGATTTGATTATACCTACTTGATAAAAATTGGAATATTCCATGTTAAATTCATACATTTAACTTTGACTGTCATATCAACTTACTTTGCTTTCTGTAACTCTTTATTAATATATTTATTAATAGTTATGTAATTAAATTAATAAAATGTATAAATTCAGGTGTAGTCTCAGTTCTGTCTTTGGCTAAACAAAAAAAAACATAAACTTGTGAAGAATTTTGGTATCATTAATTTTAACTTAATTATTATCTGTTTTTACCTTTTTCATGTGGGCGTTGGAAGTAACTATCCTGTAATGGTGCAAGTTTCATTTTTCTCTTGCATCACACATTTTTGGGCAGACCATGGTGTGACCTTAAAATTGTCCTCCTTGAGCTTCTAAGGCGCACAAGAATGGGACTTTGTTTGGTTCCTTCACTGCCCACAAGCTTGTAGATTTCGTGAGATCTGCAGGCCCTGTTCTTCTTGAGCACATTATTTGAGACCACTGTTTCTATGATAAGATTGGCCTAAAATTGGCAAGGTCTTCTGGTTTCTGCAGCATTCCAATTCAGAATTTTTTAAAAAGTTGAGTGAATCAAATATGAAATTTAATATTACATTAATCTCTTTTCAGAAATTAACTTTTGCAGTGTACTAAATTTTTAATATGGTTCTACGTGTGAGGTAGCGTGGTCTAGTGGTTTAGAGTACTGGACTGGGATTCAGGAGATCTGGTTTGTATTCCTGGCTCTGCTAATGGTCCCTGTTGGAAACAGGGCACTGAACTAGATGGACCACTGATTTGACTCAGTATGGCAAATCCTATGTTATTCTATTGTGTTTAGCCATTGTACAAATGTCCTTCAGTAAGGAACCCACTAGAACCTTTATTCAGAACAGGAGATGGAGGCTTAAGGCCTTGTGAAAATGGAACTGTATTCCAGGAAGTCCCCAGCCATCCTTCTGTGGGTGCCTCTTTGTCTCTCTAACAAGTGCCCCTCCTTTCCTCACCTTCATACCTATCTGCATGATCCCTGAAGCGCCATACCTTTTTTTTAGGTTCATCCTCTGTTTCTGAGTGGAGTCCAGGGCATCTGAGACCCACTTGATGCTGTAGTACGTAGCAGCCCCAAAGACCGTCAGGCAGTGGGGAAGACCCAGCACCTCATTCCGCGTCAGAGTCCAGGTTAGGAGGTCTTTGGAGATCTTCTCAGACAATATCTCTGTGCTGCTGGCTCCGAGGTTGGGAGCTAAACCTGCCATAAAAAGGAAAGGCAAAGACAGCAGTCAGTGTGAGAATGCTGCAGCCTGTGTACCTGCAAGTGGCATTCTCATAATGATGACAAATCTCAGCACCTGTTGGCTTCAATAAGGGTTTCATCTGTTTACACCAGGAGTGAATTTGGTCCATGGACTTTTATTTACATCTGCAATGGAGCCCTCAATCAGCCCATAAATATACATGGCTCAGGACTGATGAGGCTGCCCAATTCACATTCCATATCCTCAAGAGCTCTATATCTGTAAAAAAGGTGTAGCCATAACAAAATGATACATTCTTTAAAAATGCCAGTAGCATGGATGAAAAAGCATCTGTTTAAGGATCTGAATATTTTATGCAAAGACATTTCATAGATACTTTTAGGAAGGCTTGGGGTTTTTGTAAAGGTTTTTCAAAATCTCATATTAGTTACAATTGTACTGATGTTTACAGTGCCTATTATCATGGCATATTAAAATACAGTAGTTAAAAAGAATACCCATGAAATCAGACACTCTCAAATCATGGGCACTCAAATATTACCACTTGGACTATCCCACAAATATTTTGGGCCCAGTTTTGCACCACTGTGGTCAACGGGTGTTTTGCATGATTAATTAGGGGTGCAGGCAGGATAATCAAATTAGCAAGCAAACACTGAGCAGAATAAATTACACTACATACAGTTCCTCTTTGGTTTGACTGCAACGTTCCCCATCAGAGCAATGACAGCCCAGATATTGTGATATTGGAATGGTGCATGAAAACCTGATAGTGAAACTAATTAGGAATAGAAGTGAGACTGACCAGCCGATTTTCATTGTCCATATGAGAAAAATGCAAAAAGTGGACAAACTGTGCCGTGGTGAGAAGGAAATTAGATTGCAAAAAATGTTAGTTTTAATATTCTAAGACATTATTCTTAGCATACGAAAGGTCCTTTATTTAAAAAAAATCATTATTTTTACCTTGTGTCTACTTAAGTTTTATTAACAGTTCAATCCTTCTTTAATTCTACTAAAACAATATGAAAGCTATAGTTTGATAACATGGAACAGATGGAATCTCTCTCTGACCCCCCCAAATAAATTATACCGGCACACTAAAAGCAAGGATTTATACATAAATTTCTAAGGGCAAGGAGACACACAAAGATCACCAAAAGTACTTACAGATGGAGGTAAACACTTTATGCTACTAGAGTGTCCAGTACTATCAGGTGCTGAGTACCTTCAAATCCTGTCATCATCAATAGGATTTGAAGAGTCCTATGGAATCTGGCTGATATTCAGGAAAAGGCAATGCAAGCCATAGTGAAAAGGAGACAGGAAAACTAATCTAGAACTCCCTTGCCTGGGAAGAGACTCACCATGTAAAGTCAAATTCAGACCTGGTGTAAGAGGGTGTAAACCAAGTCTGAATTTGGCTTACGCCTAGAGCACAGGGATTACAGGACTTGATCCTCCTAATTCCACTGAATAATACAATGGGGCTGTTGCTACTTATCTCCAGCTGGAGCAGGCTCAGGTCCTGAGAAGCAGGGGAGAAGTGAAGGGGCAATTTCAGAGACAGAGTGAGGCACACAGAAAGAGGGAGAAAGGAAGCTGTGGGGCCGGGTTTCTCAGTCAGAAGGCCCAGCAAAAACAGGGTTCAGGCTCCAGGCACTGGAGCCACGCAGCATCGGTAAATGAGCAATTAAGAGAAATGCTCACATGGACACAATCTCAGTCTCTGGCTATACTAGTATGAAAGTAGAATGAATTATATTGAAATTATAATTCATTAAAGAAATGCTACTTGAAGGGTTTGTTGAAATATAGTTGTCAGGAAGAGAAACATTAAGGAGTGTGAGACAATGGGTCCTCAAACTAATTAACTTAGAGTTCCTACTGAGCTAGGAGATTGGTAAATGTTAGTATGCAAATAAGATATGCATGTATATTTGTCAGTTTCTGCTTCCTTTTGTCTCTTATGTTAAATTGGCTTTGGCTTGTCTGTATAAATAAGTTAGCTTGAGCTTTTGCAGGGACTCACATATCTGGGTGCATTGGCAAAGTGCTTTGCTAATAAACAGAGTGGTCTGACAAATTATGTGAGTCCTGAATCTGACTTTGACACTAGAGAGCTTACAAATGCTGCCAGTGTAGCCACTCCAAGGGGTGGAAGGGAACTCTCCCATTGACTTAATTAATATACCTTGTGGGTTGCTGTCCGTGGTGCTGAACGCAGCTCCCGAGGGCCCAGCGGCGACAGAAAGGGATCAACCCCACAGCAAACGCATCGCTCTCTCCCCCAGGAGTGACTCCGCATCTGAACCCCATTACTCCCCACCCCCATCCCGCGCATCCTGGGGAAAAGGAGCATTATACTCTGAGAGTCGGGCGGAGACTCACTCGCTGCAGCGTCCTCCTCTCTGGACAAAGCACGCCAGACGAAACAAGGGCAGAGAGAATGAGTTCTACCTGGCTGAGAAATGCCTGTAGCCCTTCCCGCTCCCTCTACTAAGCTGGTGTGACCAAACTCTGAGGACGGCTGGTTTCCCTTCTGGCTCTGCAGTATCACCTAGCCTAGGAGCCCCTGCCATGGACCAGAACTCCATTGTGTTAGGGGTTCTCAAACTGGGGGTCATGACATGAGCTGTCAGCCTCCACCCCAAACCTCACTTCATTTATAATAGTGCTAAATATATAAAAGTGTTTTTAATTTATGGGGAGGGGGCGCTGCACTCAGAGGCTTGCTGTGTGAAAGAGGTCACCAGTACAAAAGTCTAAGAACCACTGCGTTAGGCTCTGTACAAACACTGAACAAAAACAAGGTCCCTGACCCAAATAGTGTACTATCTAAGTAAATAGATTACCCTGGGCAAGTTGCTTCACTCTGCCTCAGTTTCCTCATTTGGTAATAATGCCTAGCACGCAAAAGGGGTTGTGAGGTTTAATTGATTAATGTTTTATAGCACACTGAAATCTTGGGATAGTTGCAATTTTTCAATCTTCTCAATGAAAAGGGGCCTTTTTAAATGACATGTTTGTAGAATTGTAATTTTTTTTTAATTTAAAAACCAAGACTGGAAAAGCCAAATTTTTATTTCCATTTTTGGGGTGGGGGGCGGGTTTTATCGTCTCTCTTTTGCCCCACTCTATCCGCAGGAAAAGGAGGTAGCTACTTGCATTACATTCTAAATCTGGTTGTTTTTAATTGAAATTTAACAATTAGAGGCGCCTCTCTCCCAGGATAAACACAGAATGCCACGTGGGGATGAATAGCACATGGACTTCACCATTCACTATGTGGGGGTGATACTGCTATATCCCCTGCGCTGCCCGCGGCACTAGGCACTGGATGGGAGGATATCACCCCTTTGCTCTGCCCCCCCCTTCCCCTCAAGTTTGGTAGCTCCCAGGCAAGGGCTCTGACATGGGCGGGCCCCGGGGGGGATAGTCTCCAATGGGAGGGTGGAGCTGAGTGACAGACGGCGGCGTGGCCCAATGGAGGGCAGCCGTGGAGCTGGGCGACAGGGCGAGGCGCTGAGGCTTGGCCGTGAGCGCGCGAAAGGGGAGGATCGCGCCCGGCCCGGTGAGGGCAGCCCCTAGCGCCGGGGGCAGGACCTCGGGCGAGGCTGGGAAAGGGGGCAGCGGGCTCCTGGGTCCCCCGGGGAAGGGGCACAGGAGGGGGCTGGAAAGGGCCGAGACCCCCCCCCGCCTCCTCCTCGAGAGGGGGAGCCTGGGACAGGTTGGATCCCCGGGGCGGCGGCGGGTTGGACCCCCCTGGGAGCGGGGGGGCGGCGGGTTGGACCCCCCTGGGAGCGGGGGGGCGGCGGGTTGGATCCCCTGGGGGGGCGGGTTGGACCCCCGGGGGGGGAGCAGTGGGGGCGGGTTGGATCCCCTGGGGGGGCGGGTTGGACCCCCGGGGGGGAGCAGTGGCGGCGGGTTGGATCCTGGAGGGGCGGGGGGGCGGCGGGTTGGATCCCCGGGCGGGGGTTGGAGCCCCGGGGGGGGGGGAGCAGGGACGGCAGGTGGGATCCCCGGGGCGGGGGGGGCACTGACGTTACAGCAATGGGCACTGTACCTGGAGGTTGGCCCCGGAGGGGGTCGCCCCTGAGCTGCCACCCTGGATGCTAAGCAGGGGGCTGCACCCAGGTCCCTGGCCTGTCGGTGACCCCACCCCCATCCCCTCGTACCTGCCTCCGTGCCACACGTGTTTTCTCTCCGGCAGCCTCGCCATGGATCCCTGGAGGCCCCCTTTCCAGGGCGCTGCCCCCTTTCGCAAGCCCTGTGGGGCCCGCATGCCTGGGCCTCAGCAGCAGCTGCCTCAGCCTGAGTATCTGGTCCGTGGCAGGGCAGCGTCCGTCCCACGTGCCAGCAGGATGCAGAGGGTGCCGGAGGAGCCACGGCAGCCAGCAGGGCTGGTACAGCAGGTAAACGTTCCAATGGGGCCCCATCGCTGTCAAAGTCGTATGTCTCGCTAGGGAACATCTTGCCTATTCATTTATGTATTTGTATTACAGTACTGCCTAGAAGTCCCAGTCACGGCCCCATTGTGCTGGGTGATGCACAGACTGGCTGAGCCAGGGGCATGAGTGGGATTCCCATAACTGACCGGTTAGATGGAAGGAGATGTTTATCTCTCTTAGGATATGTTTGTTAGAAAGTGTCATTTCCAGCTTGAATAGACAAACTTTCCCTAGCTCTAATCAAGCTAGCATACTAAAAATAGCAGTGTAGCTGTGGCAGCGCAAGCAGCGGGATGCGTTAGCCCTGCCCCGAGTACAACCCCACCCGAGATCTTTGTTATGTACTTGGGTGGCTAGTCCCTCATGCTGCTCCAGCTATACTTCTATTTTTAGCATGCTAGCTTGATCAGAGCTAGCACAGATATGTCTGCTTGAGCTGGAAATTACACCTTCCAGCTCCAATGTAGACATAGTCTTAATTTGTTTACTCTGTGTTGGCCAGCACTTTGCAAAGGGTCAGTTTCCCTTTCCTCTGTATAGATGGTCAGTTTCTCTTACTGTGGTTGTGAGTTATTCTCCCCGCAACAAGCGGGAGGAAAACCAATTTTTAAAATTACAAAAGTTGTAATAAGTGTATGGGGGGCTTGGGCTGGTGCAAGGTGTGGAACTATCTTTAACTTATTTTAAATTGATTAGATCTTGCTGCCTTGCCTCTCAAAGTTCCCTCCCCTATCAAATATTTAGTTTCATTTAATTGCTGTGGGTCATTTCAACACTAATCTAAAATGTCTTATCTCCAATGAGACCTCTTGGACAGGATTGGAAGAAGCAAGTTTTGCTTCATTCCTTAAAGCAGTGGCTCTCAACTGTGGTCCACCGCTTGTTCAGGGAAAGCCCCTGGAGTGCCGGGCCAGTTTGTTTACCTGCCGCTTCTGCAGGTTCAGCCGATCGCTGGCTGCGGTTCGTTGCTCCAGGCCAATGGGGGCTGCAGGAACGGTGGCCAGCACATCCCTCGGCCCGCGCTGCTTCTCACAGCCCCCATTGGCCGGGCACAGCAAACCGCGGCCAGTGGGAGCCGCTATCGGCCGAACCTGCGGATGCGGTAGGTAAATAAACCGGTGCGCCAGGGGCATTCCCTGAACAAGCCGTGGACCACAGTTGAGAACCACTGCCTTAAAGAGAGCTATATAAATGAGCTCACTCACTTTACTCACTCCCCCCTTCAAAATTATAGCTTCTTCCCATCAAGGTAGTCTTTAAGAAGTGTAGCAAAATCTGACTTTTTGATATTTTTAATTCCTTAATATAACAATGTCTAAGTAACTTAATCAGAGCCTTGCTATGACAACTGTATTTCTAGACTCTGAGCTCTCAAGGGCAGACTGTCTCTGCTTAGGTGTCTACGGATCCGTGATAACATTCTAATTGCTTAGAAAATAATAGCAGTGAATGTGTTTGTTCTAGCTAAGGATATTATGTTGACATTAACCTAAACAAGTGCAACTGAATAGCAGTTCTTATCACTGTGTCTGATGATGTTGACTAGTGGAATAAACTGAATATGCTCTCTGCAGCATGGATCATGTCTGAGCATTCATTCTGTTGCTCTTAAGAGGCCTGGACATGTTTCCTCGTTTACTTTTTTGTAGGGGCTCTGTTGAACCTACAGCCAACTTCCTAGAATGCTACCTGTTAAGGTGTGGAACAAAAACTTATGACTTTATTATAGGATAAGAAAGTCACCGGTAATTCAACTGCTTTTGTAATAATTTTAAATTAAAAAGGTTTAGCTTTAGAATTAATTGCTGCTTGGCAGTTGTGAGTGTGTAACCTGAGGTCTGTAGTCTACAAACCTCTGCAGGGAGACCTTACAGCTGCAGCAAGTGGGTATTTGTTGGGGAAAAGCTAAGAAAACTCTGCTTTTGGTCTGCTTGGGTTGCATGCAAACACTGCTGTCAAATAAGCTGCTCCCTTAAGATTTCCCGAGAGAGGTTTTCCTTACTTTGTAGTTATGCTTCAGTACCTAAGAGAGAGTTTCTTGCATGATATGTACCTTGGAAGTACAGCTAATCCATTGAGATTGTTCCTATAGGTCTTAATGAGGCTTCTCTGTCCATTCTTTAAAGCTTTATCCTTTGGCTTTCTGCAGGAGCCTCTGGCATCTGTCATGACTCTGCCTTCCATGTTCCAAGGACTTGGTTTTGAGACCATCCCGAGACCTGCCTTGGGATGGGCAGTTCAGCCTTTGGGTAAGTTATCCCAGCCTCGTATAAGTTTCTGTTCTCTTCCAGCAAAGGCTGTTGTGTGGTGTAGTATTTAAACGGGTAAAGAAACCTCTTTCATATCTTGGGAGGTTTCTTCAGGCATGTTTTGAATCTATCTCTTCATTCAGGTCGAGGCATCTTGGGCAAGGGCATGGGTGATATGGAGGCCAACCCTAAAGCAGTCATGCCAGTGCAGCCCACCTTTCCATCACCAAATGTCATGCCAGCTGGGTACAGCAAGGTGGAGAGGATGCCGCTTTTTCCTGGCAGGTGAGTAAAATGTTTGCTTGAGCTGAACTCTTGGTTCAGAAACAACTGTGTATGTGCTGCTTAGTCAGCAATAGCTTTCATATACCAGTGAACTAGGCTTGTACACTGCACATGTGCAGTGTATGTAAGAGACATTGGAGATGGCTTACTAGACTAAACAGCAGGTTTGATCTACTAGTGCTCCTCAGCAGCACAGGCTTGAAACGCAGCGGGGCTGATCGAATCTTTTATTCTGCCAAGGCAGGTCGGTTGAGTGTGCTGCCATTTGCTATGTGCTGGTCTTTTGAATGAGACTGAAAACAAGGTCCATCTGCTCTATATGGGTGGTAAACATGGTGCAGTGGTTTTTTGTGTGAGTTGAAAAGTCCTCTGATGTCCTTGGCCAGAGTTCCCTCTCTTGTGGTGTTTGATTGCAGGCCTGCATGCCAGAGTTGGCTGCATTTCAGTGATAAACAAATTAATGCTTGTAGGTCAACTGGGGGATGAAAATGCTCTAGAAATGAGGTTTATTAGTATTAACACAACTCAGAGGGATGATCTTCGTCGTCTTTGTCTCTCAGGGAGATCAGTACAGTAATTGCATTCGACATTGCCAGTCTGGAGGATTGTATGCAGCAGTTGGTATTGGTTGGGCTGGGTGATGAAAGAGCTGCATTCTAGTTTTCTTTGTCATTCTGCTGTAGAGTGTGTGTGGAAAGAGGATTGAGGTAGAGTGCCATTAGACAGATTGTCAAGATGTGTGTGGCTCCTGCACTGCAAGCATGCCTGCTAGTAAACTTCCTCACGCCCTTTGTAAAGGGTCTGGGCTGCTGTTCTGTCCCAAGGTGAACTAGGATAGGTATAGCAAGCAATTGTACTGATGAAAAATCAAATATACAATCCATGCGGAGGAGCAAAATGGAGATTATGGGTTGTGCTAAGAGCAAACAAACAAACCTCTGTTTTCAACCACATTTCAAAGAAAGTGGGTGAAGAACTTACTTAAAACTAGACTGGATAGAGTTTTGGGAGAATGGACTGTATCTTTACTACAGGCATAGCACAATGGAGCCTCATGCACTTAAGCACTACTGTAATACAAATGATAAATAAGAAGAATGTACCATAGGGAATTGTCTTGTACTGGTTTGTGGGGAAGGCTGAGATGGAACGTTAACAGCTCTCTTCCATCTACAATGTCCATGTCTCTCCTAAAACTCCCTGGGCAAGAGTCAGGTATCACTGGCATGCTACTTTTGTAGGGTTTGGGCTCTGGAACAGGGATACCAGGTGCAAGAAGTCATAGCTGTACCATTTGGTGAAGGACAAATCTGCAGAAAGAAGAAATGCCCTCTGGCTAATGATGCACAGGTCTGTCAAGTTTGGCCGCAGTCTGAGTCTTGTCAGGCTTGGATCTTGGTCTTAGGCTTAAATAAGCTTCAGCCTCAAAACCAGAGGAGCGGAATAAAGACAGACCAAAACCTGTTTTAAACATTACTTGACTGATGTGAATGCAGGTTATCTAATGTATAATGGGGGTGCAAACTTAAAGTTGGGGAAGGGTTAACATTTTTACTTTTCTTTCTTGAATATGGATTCAGAATTCTTGGCCGTGGGCAAATGGAAGCTCCACCTGTCCCTCTTGGAAGAACGGCTGTGTCACTCGGCAGGGTGTTGTGCAAAGTTCCTACAGACTTGACTTCCCTGCGCACAGGTGTGCTTCAGCCTCAGCTCTTGCAGCCACTGCTGTCACCCCTCAGGTTTGCGCCCCAGCCAGAAAGTCCTCTTCCCATCCTTGTTGAACAGATGGAGAGAAAGTAAGTGAGAGATGGATGTGGTGAGTTGCACACTTATTTCTAAACATGTCTTAGATCAACTAGTAGGTACATAGATGCTGTAGCCATTTATGCTGTAGAAACCCCTAAGGAAAATCCTCTGTTCAGTGATGTGGCTTGGCGCCTGGTGGACTCATTGCTGCAGACTCTCATGTGCTGTTGGCGGAAGAGGGTGCAAATATCTACTTCTCATATTCTGCATTGATGCCTTCTGGTAAGGGGCTTTGGTCTTGGATTAACAAAGAAATAGGACATGACGCAGAGTGGAAACCACAGAGAAACAGCAGGGTTCTGTGAGGGGAGGATTTCTTAGGTGCCATGAAAAAGCCATGAAAAAGAGAAGGGCTAGCTTACTTAGTGGAAGAAACTACAATATCTACATTACATTACACAAACTAAAAACTATTTCCCCATGCTAATTTTTCCCCCTACTGTTGTTCACACCTTGTCAACTGTTTGAAATGGGCCACCCTGATTATCACTACAAAAGTGATTTTTTTTCCTCCTGCTGATAATCGCCCACTTTAATTGAATTGTTTTGTTAGACAACCCCCATCTTTTCATGTATTCTGTGTGTGTGTGAGATTATATTCCTACTGTATTTTCTACTCCATGCATCTGATGAAGTGGGTTTTAGCCCACGAAAGCTGGTGCCCAAATAAAATTGTTAGTCTCTAAGGTGCCACAAGTACTCCTCGTTGTTTTTACAATATCTAGGTAACCTTTCTCTGAAACTGGCTAATGAAAAATGCTGACAGTGGCGGCGTGTGTAGCTTTGTGGAGCTGCTTCCCACTGGTAGCTTGCTAATTGTAGAGCAGGGGGAGCTATTTTTGAATATATTCTAAGATAGACTGGGCACCCGGCTACCTGACTTAGTTTAGGACTAGTAACATGGATCATGCTGCGGGAGAAGGGTTGGGAACAATACAAGTGACCTTCAGGAAGACCCTTCCAGACCAAACAATCCAGATTCTAAACAGACTTCACACAATGTGAATCTACAGTATTGCAAAGCTGAGCCAACTTTACTGGGATAGGATATTGCTACAACTTGTCTCTCTTAAAACTAATATTTTTTTAAACAGGCATTGTGATAAGAACACTCAGTCACTGAACAAACTTTGGTAGGTCACTTAACCTCTTCTTTTTTCATAGTTTACGCATCTGTAAAATGGATACCATATTTCCTGCCTTTCAGTGGGTGTTGGGAGTTGAAGAATGTTTGCAAAGTGCTTTGAGATGCACATGTGGAAAGTATTAATGAGATGTTCTCAGCACATACTAATTGTTGCACAGGTGCACAGTGCAGAAGAGGTCTAGGGGTGGTGTTGATGCACTCAGATTATTTTTTTTTCTCAGATCCTCAGCCAGTGCTGGCATCCTGTGCTGCCTCTTTGCATTAATCTAGACAAAACTATTATATGCCCTTCTCTTCCTTCCCTTCATATCTTTACAGAGAACCGATAATGAAGCAAGGATCTAAAGGAACTCCGTTCCCCTTGGGATTGAACCTGATTAAAATACACTGCAAAAATGAAGCCGTTTACCAGTACCATGTGACTTTCAGGTAGTGACACCTTGCACACTTGAACATCTATCTCAATTATAGTAAGGTTTGTAGAGGTATAGAAGCTAGTGAAATTAACAGTGGAACTCATATGATTTCTGTGAACTTGCCCCTCTGAATGATTTTCAAGCAATTCCCATGGAGATTTGGAGGACAGAGTGCCCAGGGAAAATATCCTTAATTTAAATTGATTTCACAATTCCTGAAATTAAGCATTGGGGAACATCCTATCCTTTTGAGTATCTGGATTTAATTAGAGGAATGTTATGGTAACAATTCTTCCAGAATCCTTCTGGTGGTCACAACTATCCTGGAGATGTAACACAATACAAATCCGTTCTCTTGGCATAAAGCTTTAATACTGTACCATGAGCATTAATAATTACTCTGGAATAGGTTTCATCCGATGAAGTGAGCTGTAGCTCACGAAAGCTTATGCTCAAATAAATTGGTTAGTCTCTAAGGTGCCACAAGTACTCCTTTTCTTTTTGCCCTGGAATAGCCACTAGATGGGGCAACAGTCACAAACGTTACGTGAAGTTTTAGGTCTTCGTTGCAATAAGTTGCCATAGCATAGGGTAAGGATTGTGGTTGTGTCAGTTGCACAGTAGAGTTGATTTGAACCCCTGCTTTCTTCTTGTGTTTTGATATTAATCTGCATATTGCACTGATTTTTTTTTTCCTCTGTTGCGGTTTTATTGGTTCGGGTTTGGGTTATGGCTGTGGCAGAGTTGTAAGGTGTCATACTAAAGCACTCTGAGAGCCTATAATGGACACAATGGCGTTAACTAGAATTTGAATGCATACTCATATTTTCCAAGTAAAAGGATATTGCAGACTCAATAAAGCATTCTCTCTCCTCTTCTCCCCACCTTCTCCTTAACTCCCTGACCTGCAGTCCTAATGTGGAATGCAAGAGTATGCGGTTTGGGATGATGAAGGAGCATAGATCGGTGACAGGAGACGTTACGGCATTTGATGGCTCTATCCTCTACCTGCCTATCAAGTTGCCTCAAGTAAGACATGATACTGGTGCAGAAAACACACAGGCTGACTCTTGCCTGGTGCCACATGGGTTGAGCTATTATAGGGTGCCAGAGTGTATCGTTTGAGTACGTGGCTTTTTTAAAAAGTGCAAGTGAAACTTATCAGTAAAAACTGAAGGTTTTTTATCCTGTGACTGGCATATCCTAAACCAGTAATTCTTAGGGCCTGGATTAGATTTCCATAATCCATGGGATATGTGTAAAATTCTTGTGAGCACAGAAACAGCTGGTGATTTCAGGTGTTTTAAATGGCTTTCCCCCACTCTCACAAGTAAAGAAAAGCATGCATTCCCCATACACTTCAGGAACTAGAAAAGGGAATAATTTGCCTCTCTAACAAGTAGAGATAAAGAAGAGAGCCTGGAGTGTGTGGCAAGGGATCATGGCTTTGGTACCATTCTGTCTCCATTTAGCAGAATTGCTGCACAATTGGCAGTTTGGGGGACCCAGGACTAGAATAGACAAGGAATTTACATGTCCAAATTGGTGTACTTCAGCGGTTACATCTGGGAAGTTGGCACAGCACCTGTCTGCAGTACTTATCTTTCAGGAGCACAAAAGTGTCATTCACCAGCAGGCAGCATGCACAGAGATTTGTCAGTATAACTAAGTCTTGGCAGTTTCAAGACTGTATCACAAAACATATCACTACGAGTCTACTGGGTCAGAACAAATATCTGGTTCAGCATCTTCATCTATCTCAGGAGCTGGAAGCGGGAGAAGGGAGCAGTGATTTTGCCAACAGCACTTCAGGTGGAGCGATGTGCCGAGACCAGATACTTGCATCTCCCCAAAAAAGTTTCCCCTCCTAGTGGGGATTATCTTGCATGGAGCCGCTCTCGCTTGGAAGACACTGGATGCTCCCTGGTGATGCAGAGATTAATCCTTTTGGACAGCAGGAAGGACCTGCTGTAGCAAAATCTCAGCTACAAGGTGGCTCTAAAGGGGTTTTCTAGTTAATGGTCTGAGTAATTTCACTTCTTGCTGCTGCTAAGATGTCTTCATCTCTGCACTAGACTGTTGATCTGATGTGTCAGAGAAAGACAGATGGAGCTGAGATCACCATAAAGCTTCAGATGACCAAAATCCTAGAGCCCAGCTCGGACCTGTGCATTCCATTTTACAATGTGGTCTTCAGGAGGTAAGGGAAAAGTTGAGGCCAGTGACTTGGCATGATGCTTAACCATTGACTTGAATGCAAGGCTACCAGCCAGTTGACAGGACATCCCAGGCGTGTAATGGCTATGTTTTACTGGAGACTTGGGTTGCCTTTATTCAGTCTCTTGCTTCTGGGGTTTGCTCAAGTTTCTAAACGGTTGCACATCTGACAGACTGAAGGGATGATGTTTGCCTCAGGCTGTACAGTGCTTCATTCCTGGTCTGAAGGTTGATGCCTGAGAAAAGCGAGGTGATGGTGGTGGTAGGGGGGGTCGTAGGGGGGATTGTGGTGTGGAGAATAAAGGGAGAGGGAGTTCCTCAAAAAACATAAGGAGAAGAAGTTTGAATCTTCCAAAGCTAGATAAGGGACTGAGGAAGGGACCTACTACACGTATACCAACACCCTATTATTACAGGGTAATTTTTGCAGACACCTGCATCCTAATCTAAAATCTATCTGCTTATTCTGGACCACGTTCAGTGACCTCATCAGCTATTTAAGCACTGATCTCAGACTAACCATCTGCCTTGCCTTCTGATTATGAATGCCAGAATCTCTTGCAAGGATTCAAATAATATTTTGTATGTGTAGTCTGGGACATCAGCGGTTTCAGTCCTGTCTCAAACAATCAAGGAGAGTCTTATTTGTCTGGTATTAGAACATCTGTTTTTTTGTATTGTGCTGTTTCACTCACTAGAGTCCCATTTCCTTGGCATGGTGTTTATAGTTCATTTAGGCAGATTGAACCTGTGAGCAATTTTGTTTTCTTTTGCTCTTCTCCTTTCTTTGCTTTGTTTTAAGGAACACCAGTTCTTTATTTGGCAAGATTTCTCTAATCCTAATCCTGCGCTATGGTCATGAATGAAAGTTTTGTCATTGACTTCACTGGATGCAAGATCAAGACCAATGGAGGGCTGGGGAAATTAACTGTTAAACCCAGGGACAACCATTTTATTTCCTTACACACAGGGAATGAGTGATGGGAGAGAAGCACAAGGAACCATATTTTGGTTCTTCAGAGAAACTGAATGAATCTGGTTTTGTCCAATTACTTTATTTTTTCTTCTATGTTGAAGTTGCACAGGGTTGGTTTGTTTGGTTTTTTTCAGGAGGTTCTATTTGTATTCTCCAATTTTCTTTGAGTTTTCCAATCTCCTTAAAATGAGTAAAATGGGCATTGGTAATTTATGTTAATTTAAGAATTTTTTTTTTTTTTTTTTGGAGGCAGGGAGCGGGAAAGCTGTAAAGCCTAATGACTAAAATGCTCTCATGAATGCTTACAAAAAATGTCAGTTAAGCCATTGTTTTGGATTTAAAATTTTAAACCTTTCCCCTCCAGTGTGTTTGCAACACAGACATTGCCCCATTGGGCTAGTGCATGAGAATCTGAAAGTGAAGCCAGCTAATCTGTTTTCATTGCCCTGGTTGAGAGAGATGCAAAAGTGAACAATAGTTTATTGGTGAAATGTTGATTAGATTTTGAAATTATTTCAGTTTGAGTAATCTCAGGTGGAGGTAGAAACACAAATGTACAGATTAATCTGATAATGGTTAATCAAATGAATACAATAACTTAAAAGGTTAGTTTCTTCATACATAAGGTATTCTAAAAGGGGACCTGCAAAGGGAGGGGCAATGTGTTTTGGGGCGTTATTGGGAAGAAACATTTGCTTCCTTTCTGATAAAGGCCTGGAGGTTTTTTTGTTTGTTTGTTTGTTTGTTTTTTTTCCCAGAAAACTTTTTATATTGGAAGCTCAGGCCTTGTCTGCAATGTCCTTACTAGAAAATTCTGTGGTTAACTAGAGAACTCATAGGATTATGATACTCCAGGAACCAAGAGACCAGAATCTGAGCAATGGAGAGCGGGAGAGACTTGATTTTTATTCTCTGTTTTAAATGTTTTTGTTGTTTTTTGACACCAGTTTAACTCGAACATTGACAAACTTGTGGGAGAAAAGAATTTGTTTTGAAAGATTCAGCAACACCCCTTTCCTCCATGCCCTCAACTGAGGTCTTAGAAGGCTCCCACTCCAGTTCTTTAGTCCTTCAGCAAAAACAGGGGAGGTGACATTCCTAATATATGAAAGTAAAAGAATAGGCAAGGGGAAAAAATTTAAAAACCAAGTCAAAACCTGCTTCAGGTGTCTTGCCTCAAAGCAAAAGGGCGCATACACATTCCTTTTCCTTGGCAGACGATCCATTACTTTTTTCTTTTTTTTTTAATGCACATAGGAGCCCAATCCTGCAAAATGGAGTTTTCTCCATTCATATTGACTCCATTGTGTGTTGAGGATACTAAGCACCTCACAGGATGAGACCCTTAATGACTGTTCTATGGTGTCTTCCTAAGGGTGAAAGCTATGCAGTGCAGTTTTATTGGCTACATTTATCTATCCCCGCCCCCAGAATCCTGTAATTATCCTAGTTTTCTATTCTAGGGTGATGAGGATTTTAGATATGAAACTTGTTGGGAGAAATTTCTACGATCCCACCAGTCCTACAATGCTGCAGCAGTATAGGTTAGTACTATTATTTGTCTCCTATTGCCATGGTACCCATGTACCTTTCAATGCTTAAAGTGAATAAGAGTGAGAAGAGCCTGTCCCTTCAGTAAGTTAGTCTAACAAGCTGCAGGATGTGTGCAAGTGTTAAACATTCTAAAGGCCTGATTTGCAGAGGTCAAGGGCTGCTGGTAGAAATGGGTTCTGTAGGTGAGGACTATTGATTGAGAACACCCTCCCAACTGACCTGGGGGCAGGGGAACTCCAGGAACTGACTTTGGAAATGTCCCAGGAGAACATACGGGACTGGACAAAAGGAGGGGATCTCTCAGCTACTAGCTCCTGAACCATTCACAGATTATTGTTCGCACTGCGGTAGTACACAGAGGCTTCAGTCTGGATTGGGGGCCTATTGTGATGGTGTTCTGGATGTTGTACAGATTTAGAGGCAGATATAGTCCGTGCCCATAAGTTTACAATCTGTGCAGGCAAAAGGAAGACAACAAACAAAGTGGATAGGGTGGTGGTTGGCTCACATTCTGTTTCCCACCTTCATGGCTTCTTGTGAGCAAAAGGCACGTCCCATGGCGGTCATGTCATGAAAAATCCTTCATTAATCTCCATCCTCATTCAGTGTGAGTAACCCAGGATAACAGTATCTGTCCTGTCCCTGACTAGTGGCTAAACCACTTACAGAGGTTTGAGTCTGCCACTGCCTCTGAGCTTATGCTTTTGGATCCTGAAGTCCCAGGTTCAGTCCTTCCAAACAAACCTAGCCAGGCTCCACACTTGGGTTATTATTGTATTGGTAGGCTTATCACCATTGTATTTGAGCACCTCAGGTCTAGAAACTCAGACCTTTACAGCAAGGCCTTTGTCACATATGTTTTCTGAATGCTGAGGTTCCTATCTAGTCATTGTTACCTGAAAAAACCTGCTTATTTTTTTTGTATGCAGTTCAGAGATTTTAGCTGAAATTCTAGCTGCTGGCTAGGTTAAATGTATTCCCTGTGCCATGCTTGCCTTGTGTTCACTGTACATCGGTAGAGCAGCTCTTAGTTCATATGCCGAAGTTCCCTATGACTTTTTTGGATGAGCATGCTGATTTGCATGCAATCTGTTTTTCCAAAGGTTGCAGATATGGCCAGGTTACTCAGCCAGTATCCGGAGGACGGATGGAGGTCTCTTCCTGTTGGCAGATGTCTCCCACAAGGTTATCCGGAATGATTCTGTCCTGGATGTAATGTGAGTAAGAGAAGAGAAATCAGAATTAAACATCTAGTGGTCTCAGAAAACAATGGTGGTGCATGCAAAGAACTGCTGTTTCAGTAAGTATGCCTTGAGGAGTAGTTCTCTGACAGGGGGAGTGAGATGATCACATAGCATTGTCCTCTGAACCTCTCACAAGGTTAGTTTCAGACAAGTGCAATTGAGTTGGGAGTTTAAGCACTGTTACTGTGCATCTTCTGTTTCATTACAGAGCAGTTACAGCACAGGTAGTGCAAGCTTCCCCCACGCTGTCTTGTTAGGGCAAATCATCCATGGCCTAGAGAATATTATTGTCGTAGTTCTTCCTTGTATAAGAAGGTGGTTGAAATCTGAGAGCTTTTACCCATCCTTCTCCACAAAGGCATGCAATCTACCAGCAGAGCGCAGAGAACTTTCAGGATGAGTGCACCAAGCAGCTAATTGGCAATATCGTCATTACCCGCTATAATAATCACACTTACCGTGTTGATGACATTGACTGGAACAAGACTCCGAAGGACAGTTTCACCATGTCTGATGGGAAGGAGATCACCTTCATAGACTATTACAGGTAGACACTTCTGTATTTGCCACAACGGAGGGAGGTGGTGTGGGAAGAAAGAATCTGATTGGTAGGCAACATTGAACAGCAAGCCCCAGTCTGTGTGCCATTCTGGAGCGTCGCCTTACTTTAACTTTAATGAAGATGTAGTCTGACCCTTCAGTTTTCATCTCTAGCTCTGTTATGACAGAGCCTCTTCTGCAGTCTGGTAGCTGAGCTTGTTGTTCTGGTATCAAGAAAGTGCTTCTTTAAAATTGTTCCCCAACTCCTTTTCCAGCAAAAATTATGGTATAACAGTCAGGGAGCTGGACCAGCCGCTGCTGATTCACAGACCCAATGAAAGGCGGACTCCCCAAGGGAAGGTGAGTTGTTTTTGCAGCTGGAAAGTCCTAGTAGTGGAATTTCAGCACCAGATTCCCAGTGATAGGCTGGCAGCCTTGGATTATGAAGGGGTCTACTCACAGGCAGTAGCCTCCCTTTCATGCCCATGTGCCACAATCCTGCCATAAAGGGGACCACTTCTAAGAGTCGGAGGAGTTCAATCCCTGTGGCCTATTCAGTCTTTGACCTCTCTGCTGAGGCAAGTTAGTGCTGAATGTGGTGGCCCCGTAGACAAAGACTACCCCACCCAAGTCCTCCCATCAAACCACCCAAACAGTTATTTGATAAGGCAACTTCACTCACTGTACTGAAAATTATATCTCATTACCAGTCCTCTCAGCCATTCAGGGCTCCTTCTGCAATTGTTCTGTGGCTTCTTTTAACTCTTCTGGTGTCAAGGGTTGGTTCTGCTTGATGTATGCCCTTATCATAGTCGGAAGTGAATTGTTTTGCAGCTCTACAAAGTCCTAAGCCTCAAAGTGTTCACTGACCTGCTGTTAGTTGGGAAGGAACCAATGAGGCCAGGCAGAGTATGTCCAAACTCTGCTCCACGTGCACTCTTCTGAGCCCCATCGAAGGCAACTGGGATATCAGTAGTGGCAAAAATAGTCCCTTACTGTTCCTGGGAACTAAACCTGGGACACACTTGATTCCATTCTCTCTCTTTTTCCGGCAGTACCAGCTCCCCCTTTTTTGCTTACCCCAGCAGTAGCAAGGGCTGGTAGTATTTTTCTTGTGCACGATATGGCTGGGAGCAACCCACCAGGCAGTATGTGTATGTTAATGTGTACTGGCTCCCCTTTCCCTTCAGCTTCAGAGGGGTGAGATTCTGCTGCTGCCAGAGCTCTCCTACATGACCGGGATCCCTGAGAAGATGAAGAAGGACTTCAGAGCCATGAAGGTTGGAGCATTGCTGCAGCAGGGCAGGTCGTCAGCCCCCACAAGCAGACATTTCTCGTTGCTTATGTCCTCTTCTCCCTCTCCCAAGACTTGCAAACTAGCACCCAGTTGGTGGTTTATCAAAGTGGGTCTAGAAGCCAATTTGTACTGGATCTAATTACACTAAGCACCTCTAATGTAATAACATTCATATTGATTTCTATCCACCCTGCTCTCTTTCCTGTCATAGGAGATACAGTGCAGTTGGTTGCCTGCATGGCCAGTTCTGAAGATTAAACTTTGCACAGCCATTGGCTTGGTCTTCTCAAACCTAGTCTCCCTCTAGTGTTCTGCCATAGCCCAAATTTAGAAATCTTAGGGCTCAGTGTTTGGTCAGGCCTTTGCAGGATTATGGGTTTATTTCAACGGAGGAGATTGGAGTTGTTATGGAGCTGGGGAGTGGGTATGGGTTCGCTAGAAGACTTGGGGGGCGGGGGTTGAGCTGTACAAGAGCGAGAACGTGGGATGGAAGTCAGAGGAGCTTGCAATGTCTTATAATTGCCTATAAACGTAAGGCACCTAGGTGCTTGGTAACACTGTTATAAACCTCTAAGTAAGCAAATCCCCCAGATGAAGTGTAACGTGGCTCCAGATAAATGGGATTCAGTAATCACTGTCCTTCCACCTTTGCTGTAAGGGGTTACCTGGGAACAACTGGACCAGAACTTGCACTTTGCCACACTCTGATCCTCGTAGCGTGTGACTTATTCATAAGCACACAGCTTTGTTATACCCCGTCCGCCTTGTCCGTGCTTCTACAGTGCGCTGCTGCGTGTTTGATGGCTTATGGACCTGCAGCTGGGTTCCCTTGTGCCAGACCTCACCCTGAAAATGATTGCCTGCACGAGGCCCGGTATTGAGACGCTTCCACCTCAGGGTAGTGACATTCTCCAGTGTGACTTCTTTTGTCCCCTCACCCATCCTCTCTAGGACCTAACCCATCAGATTAATCTGAGCCCCAAGC
This sequence comes from Natator depressus, assembly GCF_965152275.1. Classification (NCBI taxonomy): domain Eukaryota; kingdom Metazoa; phylum Chordata; order Testudines; family Cheloniidae; genus Natator; species Natator depressus. Next base: position 5,802,421 of record NC_134259.1, read on the forward strand.
AGCACCATGCATCCCTGAGTAATCTCCTGCACAGGATTGAGGAGAATGAGGCTGCCAGCAAGGAAATGTCACGGTGGGGACTATGTTTGGACAAGGATGTGTATAAGGTATTTCCCATTGTACATGAGTATTGTCTAGTGTTTGGAGCAAGGGACTGGATAACAGGGCTCTTCCATTCTATTACAGATTCTGCCACTGGCTTGCTGTGGCCTGGGATGAGTCACTTAACCTTGCTGTCTCAGTTTTCCCATCTATAAAATGGTGATAATACTTCATAAGGGTGAGGGGGTTTAATGTATTTGATACCATGCTTTTATAAGCACTCTGAGAGGTACTATTGAAATGCAGAGTATTGTCGCCCGTTGGGATTCTTTAAGGGAAGTGGTTAGTTCCTGCATCCTAATGCTGTAAGACTATGTAATATCTTTCTTCCTCTTCAGTGCAAACCCTGCAGATCTTTTCCATCTGTAATAGTGACTTAGTAAGCGCATGTGTGAACTCCATAGAGCAATAGACCAGAAGCAGGTTCTAAATGGTGGGGATGTGGCATATCCTCTTGTACACGTGTACCACACTGCCAAGAGGACGATATGGCATTTGGTCACCACACTGCCATCTCCTATGCCCAAAACAAACAATTGTCTGGCTTCCTGGTGCAACCACTGGAAATCTGCCGATTAGCTAACTATAGAATGTCAAAAGGGAAAAGGAGTACTTGTGGCTCCTTAGAGACTAACCAATTTATTTGAGCATAAGCTTTCGTGAGCTACAGCTCACTTCATCGGATGCATACTGTGGAAAGTACAGAAGACGTTTTTATACACACAATCCATGAAAAAATGGGTGTTTATCACTACAAAAGGTTTTCTCTCCCCCCACCCCACTCTCCTGCTGGTAATAGCTTATGTAAAGTGATCACTCTCTTTACAATGTGTATGATAATCAAGGTGGGCCATTTCCAGGACAAATCCAGGTTTTCTCCCCACACCCTCCCTCCCCCCAACACACGCACAAACCCACTCTCCTGTTGGTAATAGCTTATCTAAAGTGATGACTCTCTTGTCAGTGAATTAAAAATCCAGCACGTTCTGTGTCCTCCCATTGACTCCAAGACAGAGATGGAAAAGACCCTTGTAGGTGTCACTCCCTGCTAGTGCTGGATTATTCCATACGCTATACTCAAGTGCTTTGTCAATTCATTGACCTTTACTGGATCCTGTTCTCCATCAACTTTGCATATAGCTGAAAACCAAACTGCACCTCTTACTGTCCCCTTTCTTTAGCAACACACAGTGCGTTTAAGTGATGGTGGAATGAGAGATCCCCGCAGAATGCTTACACACAAGGGCCAGAGTGTAAAAACAAAACGAAAAACCTTTAACTCTCTGGCTTTCCTGACTTCTATGCAATTAGTTTCAACCTTAACTCTGCTAATCAAGCTTTGATATTAATAGTCTGGATTTTTCTTCCCCATGGCTATACTCTTGACTGTTTAAAAAAAATTTTTAAAACAAACTAAAAAAAACTCTTCTTCAGTGTTAAGACACAGCTTAGACATAATCTCACAATACGCAGTTCAGTTGACGCTATTTACATAGTCTTCATTGGAAGACCAGTAGGAAGAAAGTCTCCTTTCCTTCCCATGTTGATGTATTTGGCAGTGGTATGTTGCACTACATGAAGTGAGATCACATGAAGTACGCATACTAGAAGGGCAGAGGGGACTTCAGCAGCGTTTCCTGATGTCTGCACTATGTGTGTGAACAACGGTTGCACATGGCTCTTGTTTTCTTCTCTTCAGACACAAGGGCGCGTTCTCCCCATGGAAAGAATAAACCTGAGGACCAGCTCTTTTATGACTTCTGAGGACTTAAACTGGACCAAAGAGATAACAAGAGAAGCCGCCATCTCTACGGTAAATTCCTTTGCAGACAAAGAGGTTGCTTCCCAATACCAGGAATACAGTGGAGTAGCCTGTTAAGCTAGGTTTTTTGAAAGTGTCCCTTTGATTTCTAAATTGGGAAGGCCACAAGCAGTATTGGTGCTGCCAGACTGTTTCAGTTAGGGTGACCAGATGTCCCGATTTTATAGGGACAGTCCCGATATTTGCGGCTTTTTCTTATATAGGCTCCTATTACCACCCCCACCCCCTGTCCCAATTTTTCACACTTGCTGTCTGGTCACCCTAGTTTCAGTCCCTACTGGACATGGAGTTGGATTTTTCCAAAGCACTAGATTTGTTAACACCAGCGATTGGTTGTCTTTCCAAGGTGTTAGTGGGAGAAGTCTTTCCTCAGAATGCTCATGCTCATTGGAGTGTCTAGTTAGGAGAAAGATGTTTGGAAGTGCTCCATCTGGAACTAGAAGTCAGGATCCTCTCTTCATCACTTAATGCTATTTTTTTAAAATTTTCTCCTCCCAAACTTGTGTAGATTGAAGTACACAGTGAGTCTATGCTTCAGGAGAGCAAGGAGCAGGGCCTTTGGAAGCTGACTCTGCAGTGCAAATGCACATTTTGTCTGCTTTTTGGCTGTCTTACCTCAAATTTGATGGGATATGAAGGCAAGAAGTGTCTAATAGTTGGGTCTTCTGTGTCCTTTTCCCAGCTCTTTGACTTTGGGCACGCCACTTAATTTCTCTGTGCCTTGGTTTCCTCATCTGTAAAACAGAAATATATCTATTTCGGTGGGTGGGTAGTGAGGCTTTATTAATGGTTTGATAAAGTGTTTTAAGATCCTCTGCGGAAATCACCACCACCTTCACTTATACAGGCTATTTGATGGTGATGTTGGCTGTCTGGTTCTGCTCCTAGATTCCCATGCATTACTGGGCATTGTTTTATCCAAAACGGGCTGTGGACCAAGCACGAGAGTTGGTCAGCATGCTGGAGAAGGTCTCTGGCCCGATTGGCATGCAGTTAAACCAGCCTGCCTGGGTGGAATTGAAAGATGATCGAATAGAGACCTATGCCAGGACTATCAAATCCATCTTGGGCACTGAGGTAATGGGGAGGAAGGGACAGAGTGGATGGGGTTTGGGTAGTCCTTTTTAGAGAGCTGTTCAGTTGGCATTCTCATACCTCTAGGATACTGGGGCACTTGGATTGCACATATGAGAAATGTATTTATGAATCTGTCCATTTGGGAGGATCCTTTAAAGTATCATCATCCATGGACAGTCATGTGCACATAGGGTAGTTTCCCTGTGTTTCTTGTGTGTGCACCACATTTCCACTGGAGTCTGTAGGGAGGGCTCTGGTAAAGCATTGACTGCTGGCTTGACATCTGCTAAGTGCTATGTAAGCCACGCTAAGCAATTATGGCTACAGTATGCCTGGTCCTGCCTTGAGGTGGGAAGAAGCTGCACTTTGCTGTGTGTCTCATTTCTGCCCTGGAGGGTTGTCGTTGTGCCTCAGTGGGTCAAAGCTTAGAATGCCCGTTTCAGAACAAACTGCTGAAAAATAGGGTGGACTCACCCCAAACTGGTGGTTATTCTATCATTAGATTACACCAAGCCAGTAACAAAAATAAACTTCTGTCTCACCATGCTGGTTAACCAGGAGTCAAAAATGCAGTCTCCTTAGGCATTCCAGCCCTTATTTCACCAGAGACCCATGGACTCTGTGTGGTTATCGAAAACCAGTTTCATCACATATGGTGTCCTTCTAATCCCAAGAGATCAGCCATATAGCCAGGTAAATATGTAACTCAGATCTTACCCAATAATCATGCTGCTGCCAGTCCTTTAGTAACTAAAATCTAAAGGTTTATTAATAAAAGAAAAAAAAGAAGAGGAGTTGTTAATGGTTAATAGATCATATACATACAATAATGGCAAAGTCCATATATTGGGTTTGTAGCAGTGATGGTACAGATGGCTGGCTTGTAAAATCTCTCCAGGAGGTTCCAAAAGATTGGAAGGTCCTCAGCCCGTAGTTCAGAATGCGCCTTTTAGTTGTAAATCCACAGTCCAGAGAATCAGGGCAGGAAAGAGACAAAATGGAGTCATCTCAGGGATCTTTTATACCCTTTGCCATGTGCCTGGAAATTGACTGGTTCAGACACAGCTCGCAAAGTCACTGCCTTAAGATGGAGTCCAGGGTCACATGAGCATATCACATGTCCTTTCACGCTTTGACGCACTGAGGCAGCCATTGGCTCCTTGGAGCCTGAAGCATTCTTCTATTGGGATATGTAAGGGTTAAGTAGAGACCTGGGAAACCGCTGGTGTGCTGACATGGTATTCGGGAGTAGAGTCACGGGCAGGCACCGTTTTTTGTGCTTGATAGATAAAGCGCTACCCCTCTCCCTTCCCTTCTATTTGGTAAGGATTGATAAGCATTGCAGCTGCATAAGGAATGTGGTTGTTCCAAGGAACACCTCTTTGCACAAAGGGGATATCTCCCCCCTCCCTTCCTTTACCAGCTACATAAATGAGCTCGGGGTCATGGCCCCTTCCTCCCTTCCCTGTGAACTGCTGATCTAGGGAATTTGTGGCTGCAATTATTGCAAAGAAGTGTATCTTCAAGGTAAAATTGTCTGTAGAATATGCTTAATGCTGTAAACAGTAATCGGGGTGGGGATAATTATATTCAGTGTATAGCTTTTAATATTCATTGTCTGGGCCTTCCTATTACTCAGTAAGGATTTCGGGGGCGTTGTAGTACGTGTAGGTATTTAGATACTAACATAGATAGAAAGAGCGTGTTGTAACGAATTCAGCGCTTACTCGACAGTTGGGTCGAAAAGAACAAGTACCGCAGTAAAGAAGCCCGTTTACTCGATCCGCCTCTGGGTCCTCCTGCTCAATCTCCAACACCCTCCATCCACAGAAAGAGTTGTCTGGGCAAAATGAGTTTCTTCTATGGCCCATTGTCAGCATGAAATGCCCTTAATGGGCCATCAAGCTTGAATAGCCCATTCACAATGGGCTGGCTAGACTGGATGTAAAGTACCTTGTGTTTGTTCCTGGGGTAACACCCACATTTGAGATACAATGATGATACATGGATTTAAGCAGGATAATCTTATTTAGCCAATCATAACTTTTCCATTGACACCTTACATGACATACTTTGCACAAGATTTGTTGCAATTGAATAACAGTGGCAATATCAAGGATGTAAATGGTCATATTTCAATCCTATAGCATCACAAGAGTATCGGACTCCGGTATGCCCTAAATACAAATCATGGGAGCTGGAAAGCTCTGCAATGCTTTGAAGGCCCTGTGCATGGGGAAGAGACCTACTTAGCCACATTAGACACAGTCTACCCTTTGTGGACTGTTTCTATGGGACTTGCATATGGTGTTGCTCTACTCTTCAACTGCAGGCTATCAATAGATTATCTTGAATTAATATTTTAACTATAAAGAGCTGCATGTTGATTGTGATGCTTGAAGATAAGCGACTGATCAGCAAAGGTCTTGAGAGAGACTTTGCTACCTGCCCACATTCTGTTCCTGGGATCTGATACAGATGTACTTGTAATGTTCCTTTGCACTGTTATGGTGATAAGGCCTTGGCCTGTTTATGTTAGTTATTTGTGGAACAATTGTTTCCCAGCCCTCCGCAGTAATAACTTCTGTGCCATGGGATCTTTCACAACATGCAGCTATGAATGCCTTGGTGCTTGTTATCTCAGTTAAACGAGGCACGAGGTTTGCTTTAATTGCTGTAGTTCATGTCATGGAGGTTGGATGTGAGCCCATAAGTGAAGGGCTTTGATACTAGAAAGGAACACTGGGGTTGCACAGTTCATGGTGTTGTTACTGAAGGCCTGTGCTCCCAAATCCAGTCCATCTCCAAGCCTTATGTATAAACAAGGGGGTGGAGGGAGCTGGGGAGACCTGACAACTAATGAGGTGCACAGTTGTTACTGTGAAGGTGCTAATCATACCAAATCTGTTCTTAAGAGTATTGGCGTAACTACAGTAACAGGCTCTTGGCGAGGATTTGGCTCGCTCTCTGACAAATAGCTGTGATACTGCTCTTGGCTGCTGCTTTATTAGACAGTGGGCACTAATGTCCCAGGGTTGCGTGTTACTTCCCTTCATCACAGTGCTACTCGGGGGGGTAAGGGGGGAGCTGCATTCATTCCATTGCAAAGGCAGAGCGAAGTCTGTGAGCATCCAGCAACATTTGTGGTGCTAAAGCCTGACTCTGCATTTGTCTCTTGAAGGGTAAGATGCAGGTGGTAGTATGTATCATCACCGGGACCAGAGATGACTTGTACGGAGCCATTAAAAAGCTGTGCTGTGTGCAGTCTCCAGTACCCTCTCAGGTGAGTCAGGTCGCTGTGGTGTTATAACTTCTTGGGGTGGGGGTTAGACATGGTGGAGACAGGGGTTCCATACACACAGCTCTTGCCTGGCAGACCACAAAATCCTGTCCATTTCATCCTCATCTACATTTGAAGCTTCTCGTCACATTTCTCTCTGGAGCCAGTGCACCTCTAGAAGCACTGGAGCAGGCAGGCTCATCTGGCTGTATAAACAAAACCCTACAGTAATATAAAATCATGACCATTTAACCTAACCCTTAAGTATACAGTAAACAGCCATGTAATTTACTGCATACCTCTAAATTAAGTCCAGTATAGCAAAGTTGGCATGCTTAGAAAAAGGCCTCGTGTGGCTGGAACTTCATCTTGGTCATCATGTTGCCTATAGTAGAATAACAATAGGTTGTATTTAATCTTGTAATTAGTCACATTCGGTGTGTTGTGGACTCTTGCCTTGCTTGTGACTATAGTGTCTAGTCTTAAAGAACTGTTGCATGGTTATCTCTGTAAGTATCTGTGGCTCGCTGGGGCTTCATGTGCTTCACACCTCTGCCAACGGAACAGCAAGGATAGAACTCCAATCCCCCTGTTCCAAAACCTCAGACCCCTGCCAATTGAGCAAAGGGAGTTTCCCTAGCTGTTGTGAATGTAAGACCTATGGCAACCACTGAGGAGCTTGGATTCCATTCAGAAGAGGAAGATAGTGCAGATACAACAGCCAGCACATACAGTGTGTGTTTAATAAAAAATAAAAAAAAATATAAAAAAGTGAAAGTTGCTAGAAAGACGGTTTAGTTTGCTGAAGGATGTAATGCAAACATGATTCCGTTTGGGGAAACATCTTTTCTTTTCCGATGGGTGGAGAGGGACATAAATGCTCGTCGAGGGTGTAAGCATCCTTAAAAATACTTGCCAGCTTTGGATGAAGTGGGGGTAAAGGGCTGGATGGGTATCAGTTTTTGTGTTTGCTGCGTATGAGACTTTTGTTAAGTGAAAGCTAAATTCTGCCCTCAGATGAACATTCAAAACTCTTGACTTAATGAGAATTACACTTGCAGATCCAGGGACCAGAACTTGGTTATACGGGCTTTAACAAATGCAAAGTCTTTCTTTTACTACTTTGTTAAAAGATTTGAGAAAAAGCAAAGAAATAGAATACTAATGGAAAAACTTAACAGCTGTTAAAGTTGTATAGTTGGATGCCTTGCAATATGCAAGTATAATCTGTTAAATTTATGATAGACTTTTATAGTAGGAATACAGTCTGGGGCGGAAAAAAGTAGACCCTGCTTTTGCAGTCTTAAAAACTTAGCTGATTTTTAATATTTCCCATTGCTGCAGGTCATCAATGCTCGAACCATCATGACCCAGCCAAACAAACTAAGGAGCGTAGCACAGAAAATTCTGCTGCAGATTAATTGCAAGCTAGGTGGGGAACTCTGGGGAGTGAACATCCCATTGGTAAGCCATGCAAAAGTTATTTCCATCGAGGGAGGCTTCAGCACACTGAATGACTTACCTGTAGGTGCAGGGCTCTCATCTGTGACTTCTCTGTGGCCTTTTATTCCTTTCCCCCACACGCGTGCATGGCGTGTGCATGCACAAATATTAATTCATCCTAGATAGGATAGAGGAAGAATAGTTCATAGTGTGAAAGGGGTATTCGGCCTCTCTGAAATGTATCCCCCTTCTTCCCTCTTTCACAGGGGAATGCACTTAACCTGTCTCTTACAGGCCATCAGCCATGCTTGGGGCTCAGGAGGCTTGGGTTTGATTCCCAGCTCTGCCGCAGACCTCTTGCATGGGCACTTATTCCGTCTGTGCCTCCATTACCCGTCTGTAAAATGAGGATAATAGCACTTCCCTACATCATGGGGGGGAGGGTGTTGTATACTACAGTACCGATGAAGGATAGATAAAATGAACTATCTGGTTAGCTCTCTGGTAGTAACTAGTACTTTTGATTAATTCCAGGGATTTTATGACCACTGCAGGACTTGAGTCCGAGGGTGGAACTCCCTCCCGGCATTTAATTCAGCTCTGCTTTCTTGCTCTTTAGAAAGAGTTCAGATATAGTTTCCAGTGAAATGGTGAGTTCTGCCTGTGACTCTCAGTTCCCCACTGCACTGGGCTTCCTTTCTCCTTTCCAGAAACAGCTGATGGTGATTGGCATGGATGTGTACCACGATCCCAGCAGGGGAATGCGCTCTGTGGTTGGCTTCATTGCAAGCACCAATCAGTAAGTTGTTTCTAAATTAGAGTAGGTTCTACCCCTTTACATGCCTGTAAAACTTGGACCTCTAAGCAGCAAAGTGTTTGGCTGATGTGCGCGCCTCACACTGCAGCCAGTGTTTGCAGAGAATCTGACACATGCCATGGACTGTAGAGGGAGACAGATGGATCTGTTCTTCAATGGAGCGTTCCAAATTACTCTGTCACAGTGAAGATCCTGCATAGTTCTCAAGTAGGGCAGTTGCTGTTTTGAGCAATTTTCAACTGGTGTATTCCCCTCTGTTTTCTGAAGTGTTGGTCAACTAAGCACACAATAAGACCTGGCCAATAGCAAACTGGGAGACTCTCTGGGAAGCTTGTCTTACTCTTCCATGCTTTTGACAGTCTCTTGCTGGAGGAAAAAGTGGTGTCTGTGATTAAACTGCACATTGTCAGACACAGATGAAAAGCCTTCAGATCTTGAGTGTTTTCCTATACTTGCACTGCTAGGGAGTTCCATTTGTGGTGGAAAAGTTGCAACACTTGCCTGGAAGCGAAACTCTTTTCTTTATCAATAAAGTCACTTTATGGCGCTGCCTTGCCCTTACTAAAAAAGAAGAGAGATATTGATTTAACCTTGGTTGTCCTTTTCAACAGGGTTTAACAACTTGTTTGTTTGCAGTCACCAATTCCCAATGCCAAGGACCAGCTGGCATTATCTCTGATCATGTGGTGCCCCTATTGCCATATGCCTGAATCCTTTTAGAAACAGTCTGAGAAAAGATATATGCAAAGCCGGAGCTGAATTTGTTTTGATTTGTATAACTGTTTTGGGCTTTGGCTCACAAGAGTTCTGTAGGTAATATTTACCTCTCTCCTTCTGCCATGAGTGCTGTCACAAAGTGGTATTCTAGGGTTGTGTTCCAGATGCCTCATCAGGAAATTGCAGACAGTTTGAAGCTTTGCCTGGTCGGGGCCTTACAGAAGTTTTATGAGGTGAGGAAACGTAGTGGGTGACTCTTCGCTGACCACTAGAAGAAATGGATAAAACTGCAAAGAGAAAAGTGTGCCTAGCTTGAAACATACATCTCCTTTTCTGTACTCAGGAGTGCAGGCACCATCTCTATTCGGTACCCTAGGGTGAAGAGTTGTGGGTGCCATTTATTGATTTTAAAAGATGGGATAGTTCTATGGATATCAAGAATATCCAGAGTTGTTATATTTAATGACACACAAATTTGAAAGGAATATGAAACCTCGTGCTTCAGGGCTTAAGCCGATCTCTAACTATTAGAGACCAGTGTAAGGGGCAGATTGTCCCATATCTGAACGTGCATCTTGCACCTTTTTCTGAAGCATCTGGTGCTGGCCACTGTCAGAGACAGAATACCGGATTAGATGGGTTTAGGTCTGACTCAGTCTGGTAATTCTTATGTACTAGATTGCTGTCCAAAGAGAGTACCAAAAACGGGATCTTACCCAGTAAGTGGCATCCACCTATTCACTGTGCTTCAGTACATGAAAAATTAGGTTTGTCGCTCCATGTGTTCATGAGGGTTAACATTCCCAACACAACCTGGAGTTCATTTTGACTGAAAAACTACTATAGTATCAGTGGAAGACATTAAATTGGGCTTTCTAAATGAAAAGTAGAACAAATAAAAGTTAAGCAAGTGAGTAAAAGACTTTGCAGACATCACTTTGAATTTAAAAAGTGAAATGGCCCCTTGTTTGGCACAGCATGCATAATCTTCCTTCCTTATCTCAGGGACTTGCTTAATTACCTCGATGCGGCCTAGTGCACAACTGTGGCGATTGCTTAATGACTCTTCTCGCTTTCAATACTGCTACCTGTCTTAAGCGGTTAGATTCTCCTGTCTCTGAATAACCTCAGCCCTTTTATCTCACCATAAATCCCCTCGGTGCAAAAAAGGGAATGGTACGTTCTGTATGAAAGTGTAAGGACCATGATGTAGCTGCTTGATGATTTCACCACTTCAGCAGGTCGTGTATATGCTTTAATCTACAGTGGGTGTCCGCAAGTAAACCATGCTCCCACACACGCGGTTAGGTCTGCTTTAGGATTTTGGGTTGCAAAGGCACTAATTTAAAAGGCAGGCAGTCCTATTTATAAAAATGTAAATTAGATACGGTAGATTTTTATCTCTTGAGTTTTTCTTGTGGAAGGTGCCAGATTAACAGCTCTGGAAACTGAAGTCCAGTCGCCGGACAGGTCCTTCATGGGCAGTGGTCGGGCAAGCTTTTCCCAATACTGTCCTGTGAATATGCCTTAATGGTGCTCTGGAATGAACCCCTTTCTAGTGGGAGAAGGGGGATTCAATTTCCATGGCCCATTCAGTCCTTAGGCTTTTTGATGAGGCTGTCCAGAAGGGTGTTGATTGTGGTGGTGGCTTTGCGAATGTGGATACTTGTCAACTTGGGACTGGAATGAGACCCAGCAAACTCATTTCACATGGGAATCGATGAACCAGCATCTTCCAGGGCAGCAGTTAAGTTGGCATCATTTGTATCCAAAAGCAGACTGTCTGCATTTAAACCCAAAGTAAAAAGATCAATGGTCAAAGCCAGAAGTGTCAGTGTATTTGTGTAGTCTTTGTGGCCCATTCTGTTTCACAGAATGCAAGCTTTCACTTCAAGGAAAGAATGAGTTTCTAGCCCATATGGCTGGGGTTATAACCTTCCAGATAGAAACTGATGCAGCACTGTCTCAGCCTGAGAAATACTTCTTCAAAATTAGGTGTTAACTCTTAATGCTCATAATAACACATCGAGTCAGATTTTTTTCAAGCAATTTAGGTTCCAAGTTACTGACTTCTTTCCCACCAAGTGATGCTGCATACAGCAGTGACTTTAACTAAAAGGTCCATGTCCTACGCTCAACTTTGCAAACTGCCCTTTGATGTCAGTGGGTACTCCATTACGGATCAAGAATGGTACTTGACCTTATATTTGTGAAAAGAAAAGGAGTACTTGTGGCACCTTAGAGACTAACCAATTTATTTGAGCATAAGCTTTCGCTGTAGCTCACGAAAGCTTATGCTCAAATAAATTGGTTAGTCTCTAAGGTGCCACAAGTACTCCTTTTCTTTTTGCGAATACAGACTAACACGGCTGTTACTCTGAAACCTTATATTTGTGGATTCTCAGACCATAATCTCCAAATATAATTTGGCCTCCTTCACAGCATGAAGGTTCACTAAGACATCAAATTCACCCATGTTACCCTAGACCATTCTTAGAATCATAGGGTTAGAAGGGACCACTAGGGTCATCTAGTCTAACCCCCGCCAGGGTGCAGGATTTGTTGTTTCTAAACCATCCAAGATAATGGCTATCCAGTCTCCTTTGGAAAACCTCCAGTGAAGAGCTTCCATTCTTTGTCTTGTTTCTTATTCAGGTGAACCACTGTCTCCCTGAGAAGATAGCAGTTTATAGAGATGGGGTGTCAGACAGCCAGCTGAACACAGTGGTCAGCTACGAGATCCCACAGCTCCAGCAATGCTTTGAAGCCTTTGAGAACTACCAGCCCAAGATGGTGTTCTTTGTGGTTCAGAAGAAAATCAGCACCAATCTCTACTCTGCTTCCACTGAGCACTTTGTAACCCCCGCTCCAGGGACTGTAATTGACCATACTGTCACCAGCAGAGATTGGTGAGTGGCAGGCAACCCACAAAAGTCTGTTCTCTGCCAGCATCCATATATTCCCCCCATCACCGTTCTGTAACCGCCAATAAAAGCGGAGAGACAAGTTGCATTGCATTACTAGCTTGTGGAAACCTAGTGCATATTTCAGTTCCAGAGCAAAGGGTTGAATATGGCTCAGCACTGGCCTGCCAATCTTAGCCAGAGGGGATGGTCTAACGAATTTGGTACCTAGACTTTCCAGACCCCGAGAAGCTCAGTTCAGTTCTTCGTTTACCTGCCTCAGTAGGATACCTTATGTAACAATGCCGTTTACTCTGGAGCGCTTTCTCATTAGACCTTGCAAAGAGGGTCCCGTCTCTTCTCTATGTATGTTAAACATACCCCTGAATAATAGCTCTTTGTAAGCTCAAGTTTGTTTCTCTCACCAGCAGAAGTTTCTCCGATAAGCGATTACCCCACCCACCTTGTCTCTCTCATATCCTGAGACCAACGCAGCTACAATGCTGCATAAAACATACCCCTAGCATTTTATAAGAAGGGGTTTTGCTCTGTCCTTACGCAAAATTTCCCATCCATTTCCCCACGGTACTGGTTGCTCTCCATCACAGAACGTGTGGCATGAATATAGACTGAAGTGGTTTGGGAATGAAAGGCCCTCTGACATATGTAGCTCTTAGGCACTGTTGCTGTATAATTGGTGTGTAGATGCTAGTGTACCCCTGGGGAGGGTACACTGCGGGAGTAGACCGTGAGGTCATGCTGTGATTTCAACTTAGAATGAAACCTTGATAAAGCAAACTCAACTTCAGGTGTAAAACCCCTTTAGCAGACCTACCTAAGGAACTGCCACCGGCTTTTCTCTTATTTACAGGTGGACAACTTGACTCTTTAAAGTGTTTCTCTTTATCCTTCTCAGGGTGGATTTTTACTTGTTGTCTCATCACGTCCGGCAGGGTTGCGGCATCCCAACGCGCTATATCTGTGTGCTTAACACGGCCAACCTCAGTCCTGACCACATGCAAAGGTGAGAGCACTGAGCAGAGGGGTCTTCCTCAAACACCCGCTCCCTACAAAGCTGCATGGCCGAGTAGCTGGAGGTGGCGCTGATGACATGTAACTCGGGTCTTGAACGTTTTGTGACGTCGTCCAAATCCTGCCCTAAAGAGAAGTGGAAGTTGCTCCCTTGTGCCTTCTGATGTGATTGCAGAGGTGCATTTAGCAGCTGCTCCACACCTCCCCCAGCCCCCCAAAATGCTGGCTATCTACTGCTGCGAGAGTCAGCGTATTGGACTTACTGGTGCAGTGGTCTGATCCAGCATGGCACATCTTCATTTTGGAAATAGCTTCTGAGGTTTATTTGCAAAATTTGTTCTACTAGGTGAGGCAGGATCGCTTGCGAGTTGGGCATCTTTGCATATTATTTCCCATTTTTCTTTTTCCAGGAAATACTAGCTCGAGATATTTCTGAATTTATTGAAGGGGTGCGGCGGGAAATCATGGCCAAAAGTCCAGCAATGATGATGTCAAACTCTGATTGGTTTGGCCATTTCTTGTAATCTCTTGTTCTCCAACAGGACTTAGTATTGAGAAATACTTTTTCAATACACAGCTGCAAAGCTGGAACTTTTCCCAAGGCCTGTTGTTGCAAAACAATCTCCATTTGGAAATTAGCTAGAGATCAACATGTACCTTGACAAAGAATGAGGTGAAATGACTTCCTGTCATGCCTTAATTCATTGGCTCAAATGCTAAAGACTCAAAAATGAATGATACAGAGAAGGCAGATTGGACGTTCCTGTTTACCCTTCGTCATTATACAAGAACAGGGAGAGAATCAATGAAATTTGAAAAAAGTAATAAATGTAAATCAGATAAAAAGAAACTCTACTTTATACAATGTATAATTAGCAATTAGCCTGTGGAACTGACTGCCAATGACAATATATAATTGAGCAGGATTCAAAAAATGGTTAGAAATCTATGGATAATGAGCATATACACAGTTTGCATTAAGTAGGTCATTGCTCTCTTTTAAAAGAGGATCAGGAACATACTTCCCCTCTGTGTAGATTATTCCATAATTGTGCACTAAGGATTTTTGTACCTTCGTCTGAAGTAGCTGGTGCTGGCTGTCACACTTGCTGAGGTAACTGCAGCTCTGATCCCCTTCATGGCCTCTTCAAGGGTCTCAGGCTTGTAGCCATCACCTCTCTTGGGGCACGGTCCTTTCAGTCCCCTCCTCTAGACTGAGGATTTAAGTTGCAGTTCACTGTGATACTGTTGTCAAGTCTGACTTAAGTTCAGTACCTGCCGTTCTTCTTTTTCTTGGGTAATGGCAGGGTTAACCAGTGACCATCCAGCCTTCATAAAGCAAAGTATTATTTGTTCAGAACAGAAGCATTACAGAGAAAACATATCTTAACGTGTAGGACTCAGCTTACCAGCCAGTCACCCGTCTTCTACATGGAGACCCTGTTAAGAACAGAGTCCTGAGTGTCTGTCCGTGTTGGTCACAATGTTGTTGTGACGCTTTCTGGGGTACCCAGGGCTGTGAGGCACCTTGCTACCACCTGCCCTTAGCATGAGGAAGCCTTGTCTGTGCCTGGTGGGGGGTCGGCTCCACAGGCAAAACAAGCCCTCCCCTGCCAGCCTACGCAGGCTCCACTGTCCCTCTGCAGGCTAGCTCTGGGCCCATTTCAACCATCAAGCCCACCGAGCTTCTCCATTGAGTGTCCAACCTCTGCTCCATGGACACTCACGGTATTCACCAATCCACTGCTTCCAAAGTAACAGTGTGCCCCACTTTCACCTCTGCTCACCACTCTACTTAACATAGATTCATAGATATTTAGGTCAGAAGGGACCATTATGATCATCTAGTCTGACCTCCTGCACAACGCAGGCCACAGAATTTCACCCGCCACTCCTGCGAAAAACCTCTCACCTATGTCTGAGCTATTGAAGTCCTCAAATCGTGGTTTAAAGACTTCAAGGAGCAGAGAATCCTCCAGCAAGTGACCCGTGCCCCATGCTACAGAGGAAGGCGAAAAACCTCCAGGGCCTCTTCCAATCTGCCCTGGAGGAAAATTCCTTCCCGACCCCAAATATGGTGATCAGCTAAACCCTGAGCATATGGACAAGATTCACCAGCCAGATACTACACAAAATTCTTTCCTGGGTAACTCAGATCCCACCCCATCTAATATCCCATCACAGGCCATTGGGCCTATTTACCATGAATATTGAATTACCAAAACCGTGTTATCCCATCATACCATCTCCTCCATAAACTTATCGAGTTTAATCTTAAAGCCAGATAGATCTTTTGCCCCCACTGCTTCCCTTGGAAGGCTATTCCAAAACTTCACTCCTCTGATGGTTAGAAACCTTCGTCTAATTTCAAGCCTAAACTTCCTGGTGGCCAGTTTATATCCATTTGTTCTTGTGTCCACATTGGTACTGAGCTTAAATAATTTCTCTCCCTCTCCGGTATTTATCCCTCTGATCTATTTATAGAGAGCAATCATATCTCCCCTCAGCCTTCTTTTAGTTAGGCTAAACAAGCCAAGCTCCTTGAGTCTCCTTTCATAAGACAAGTTTTCCATTCCTCGGATCATCATAGTAGCACTTAGATATGCTTATAGTGAAATCAAGTATAAGTTTATTTAACAACGCACAGAGTCAAGTAGTAGGAACTAGAAGTATTGGAAACAAATGGTTACATAAAAAATAAAGTCATAGCATGCATTCTAGAGCCTAGACGTAATTAACATGATATTTTATTAGACGTAAGAGTATTGCTCACCCAAAATCCCTGTAGGCAGGCCGTGACCTTTTTGTTGTGAGTCATGCACGCTGTTAGCGTGCCTCTGAAGTGAAGGATTAAGTGTCTCTTTTGCACTCCAGGATATACCAGACCAATCATTTGTCATAATTCATGAACAGGACACGCACACTCCTGCTGTTTGTTCCTGTAGATTTCAGAATCTCTCAATTCACCCCTGCCTAAGTATGCACATAGGCACACAGCGTAAGGCATACAGTACACAAATGGCCAGGCAGGGAGATAGGTGTCATTTACGTCCTTCCTGAAAGGAACATTTCCAATCTGTCACCTCCTGGTGACGTGCCTGAACTC
The DNA here is from genome assembly GCF_965152275.1 of Natator depressus. Classification (NCBI taxonomy): domain Eukaryota; kingdom Metazoa; phylum Chordata; order Testudines; family Cheloniidae; genus Natator; species Natator depressus. The sequence goes on from NC_134259.1 coordinate 5,818,720, forward strand.
TAAGAGCATAATTTTCAGTATAGTTACATAACTCCTTAAATATTATCTGTATGTACATTTTTCATGGCTTTCAGCAGAGGCCTCACACACCCCGCTTGGTGAACTAGTATGCAGATGTCTGACCCAGGGGACCCCTGTATAACCCTATGCATCCCATGTGCTCTCTATCAGTTGGCATCAGGGGGTCCCTGGGTTATAGCTATGTCAGTTCTTGGATCAAGTGAGTAACCTCTCGCTTATGTGAGGGTGGTCACTTTATACAGCTGAGTTCTTTGTTTGGTAGCCTCCTTTTAACCAGCTCAAACTGGTATATGCAACTTCCCACAAGGCGGGAGGACTTCTCCTGACTTGTATACCTGCCTAGAGATTTGCATAGATGTATCACCTCCCGGTTATTTTAATTCCTGCAGGAAGCTCCTTGTAACTCCCCATGGAGCCAGAAGACAATCCCTAGCTCCTAAATATACATATACTGTTAATAAAGCTGATATAATACCCTTTGGAGATTCCTAGTGTTGCATGGGCTGCTGTCAGAGCTAGGTTAACGGTTTGCCCCAGGGTGGCAATTCAGTGAGAGAAAGTTTTGGCCCTTAAAGAGCATCTATCCGGTGGCCTTGAAAGGACAGCCCTCCACAAACACATGGTGTTCGCTGTGGGTTAGACATACAGTGTGCCAAGTAGGGAGGTATGAATTCTAACGGAATCTTCTTTCCTCCTGTTGTTTCTAGGTTGACTTTCAAGCTTTGCCACGTGTACTGGAACTGGCCAGGCACTATCCGAGTTCCAGCCCCCTGCAAATACGCTCACAAGCTGGCCTTTCTTGCAGGACAGTTTCTGCACCATGAGCCAGCTATTCAGCTCTGTGAGAGACTCTTTTTCCTGTAACCTGGAAAGCTGGGAGGTGAAGGGGAGAATCTAGCTCCTCAAACAGCAGATGGAGAAGGGAGCCTCTTGGATGGGGCTTTCATTGCTCTGTGGTCACCCCCTGAAAGGACACTGCGCACCAGTGCCTCTGACAGCCATATAAAAGGAGACTCTCTTCTAAGTTTGTTTTTATAAATATATATATTCTGCATTTCTTTTTACTTGGTTACTTAAAAGACACTTGAACATTAGACCCAGAAACACGACCTCCTTTAAAATGGATGCAATAATCTGGTGGGGAATTTTGCTTCTTGACTTCTGTTGCTCTCCTGCATATGAAAAGAAAAGCAGTATGCTGCCTTTACAGCAGCATTTTAACCCCACCTCCCCACTGCTGGGCTAATGGCATTGAGGCTGGCTCAGCAGCACAGAAGTAAATAGTGTTAATTTCATACACCAAGGGAGGGGTGTGATCAGGTCATTGCTGGTCATAGGAAAGGAACAGAATCAGCAGAGGTAGGGCGATCTTTACTGGAATGTTGACCTAAGGTTAAAGATACTTAGCAGTGGCCATTTATGAATGGGTGCCTGGTAATGGCCATTTGCAAAGGGATGTGAAGATGCGACAGGAACGGATAAATCTTGTTTCAAAGGGTAGTGTTCAGTTTGCAAACAATTAAATCTGTTCCCAGTCAGCTGATTGCCCCAGGAAATGGGACTGCAGGGTTCCATTGTGAGGGAGAGTTTGAGCTTGCTTGCTTGCTTCAGCATATGCAGGTGACATGCTAAGGGCTGGTCTACACTACCGCGCTACGTGGGCTGTGCCGATGCAGCTGTGCTACTGTAGCGTGTCTGGTGAAGATGCACTATGCGGATGGAAGAGCGCTCTCCCATCAGCATAATTACTCCACCTCAACGAGAGGCAGAAGCTACGTCGGTGGGAAAGCGTCTCCCGCTGACTAAGCGCCGGTGCAGACAGCGCTGAAGTCCATGCACTGTGTGTTGCTCAGAGGGGTGGCTTTTTCACACCCCAGAGCAATGTAAGTTACATCGACTTAAGCAGTAGTGTAGACAAGCCTGAAGAAGACAGTCAGGTATTTTTGAGCCTGGTGCCTGGATATACTGTTCAGAAGGAACACGGCCCACCTTTTTTATTTTATTTTATTTTATTTTTTTCTACGTTTTAAGAGCTGTCTCCGCTTGTACTGTAAATGCAACCTTCAGGAGCTTATATCTCCGACAAACAACAGCAGGTGTTGGATGGCGGAGAAAGCTAGATCTTCCCACAGAGTTCCTGTTTACATCTGGGATGATTTTGTTGCATTTCAGTGCTCGACAAATAGTTCTGTAGTGCAGGCTAAGGCCAAGCACAATGTAGAAACTATTTATGCATCATCGTGGTGGAAGGCAGCTTTCCCGTGAGCCCCTGTTTCTGCACTTCTACCCTAGAGCAGGCTGCAGTAGGAGAGTTGCATTAAGCCAGAGCCCCAAAAAAACCACTAAATAAGACAGCCTCAGACTTGGCAGGGGGAGGGTTATCTGCAGATCGTCTGGAGTCCCCGCCTTCCTCACTCCCACATGGGCTAATAGGATGTCCTGAGGCACAAGAAGTGGTGTGCATGGGTAGTCGCACACACACCTAGCGCTTCCAGTGACTGCTAGGATTATCTCCAGCTCCATTAAAGAGTGTGAGACTGAGTGATGATATGATGTAGGTGTACATTTTCACTCTGCCAACCTGGTGAACTGTCTTGATGATCTGCTCCTTGTGCAAACTGGAATTTCAGGAAGGGCTTGCTGCTGCTCCAGTCCTGGGATTGCCTTGCTGCTCCAGCACCTCGGTCGAATAGCAGGGCCAGCTGCTGCAATCGCTTGAGAGATGTCTGGAGACTCGGTTGAGACTACCATACTAGTTCCACTTGTGACTTAAGCCATTTTAGTTCCTTAGCTTTCAGAAATGGAAAGCCACAGTATATTAGCCCACTGTACCAGCTACCTTCCATCAGGTGCTGCCTTTTGTGCCTATAGCTCCCTGAATAATCAGTTTTCTGTGTATATTGTCCCATCTTAGTCTGTGCTTTGGATTAGAGAGTGTGAAAGTAACTAAATAAAAACTGCATTTGTTATATGTTCATTCCTTTTTTCACTGCCTCTCTGTAAATTTTTTTACAGACACCTATTCTGTGTAGTTTCTAGTGTACCACAACAGATTACAATCGACCAGAAAACTCCTGAATTATATGAAACCATATTGGTCGGTTTACGCCCAGGATTTACACAGCAGTCTGGGAAAAAGTTCCTTTGAAGTTGTCAGTTGATCAGTTCAGAAAGCCAGAAGCCCAAACGCAGATGACTAATGTCTCCAAATGTTGGTTTACAGAAGAACTAGATTTTGTGTGGTTTAAAAGGTGCTGAGGTTGTGAACTGATTCATTGTCTTCCATGAAGTAAGACTTCTAAAATATACCTTTAATTAGACCATTGGGTTGGCCACAGTCCATGGCTCAGTGGTAGTACATTTACGAGCTGTTGTATTAGTGACCAGGGGGCGTTTCCGGAACTGTTATTGATCTTTCTGGTAAACCAGTTCAAACAAACGGTTCATGTTCCAAAAAATGGCTGTTTCTGGAATGAACACCCTGCCAATGCAAAAGTATTGAATACTTGCCCTTTTCCTAATTTCCGAACCAAATCACTGGGTGTACTTGAAAAATCTGACTGTCTTCCAATAGCTCTTTTTGGGTTTTTTGAATGTAGCTTTGTGTGTGTTGCTGTGGTTTTTTTTTTTTTTTGTGCTTTACAAATATTGGTGCTTGTATGAAACCAAAGACAACCTATTTGCTGAGCCATGTCCAAAAAATCCCTTGCGACACCCTGGAATTTATTTGAAGCTTTTACAGTTTCTACTTCACTTTCCTTTTTTTTAATCTAATGCTTTAAAGAGCAGAATCTTACATTTTATTTGTTTTCGCAAATATGTGCTTAAAAGTTACTGGTTACTGTAAAAAAAATCTATTTTTTACTTCTTCCTCTTAAGGCTGGGATAGCTGTTCAAAGTACCAAAGTTTTCCAGTTGCCATGTAAGCATGCAGCATCCTCAGGAAAGATGATATTTGAGCTTTTCAACTATTTAGCATGTTTTTACTTGTATGCGAGGGGATGAGGCTAAAAAAACCTAGAATTTTAAAACTGTCTATGAATATGTTGAGATGCTGATCTAGAACTGACTCTTGGCTTGAAGATTTCTCTGTGAATTGATTGGAATTCATTTTGCAGTTGCATTTGCAAAGTTTCTGCATCTGTCCAATGGAATGACCCCTCTCAAGTTTGGGGGTAGATTAGACTCTTGTATCTGTTCCTGGTTTTGTAGCCTCTCTTCTCAGTTTTAATACCAAATGGTTGAAAAACTTTTGTATAAATGTGTAGTTCTGTTAAACACAGTAAAATTATAACGGAACTCTGTTAAACATCTTCTCTTTATTGTGTTGAAAATGTGTTTTGCATTGGACTGTACCAATTCTAAGTGGTGAGAACTCCAGTGAAATGCCAAAAATCTCCCATTAAAGAGACGGTTTGCTAGACTGGAGCAAATGGGGGAAGCCCAGGATATTAAAGCAGGCTCTCACCAGGCATGTATTTAGAAACAGACAAGTTCATCAGATTTAACAGGTATCTGAATGAAGAATGTAACCAGTGTGGTGGTGATCATCAGGAAGAGGAGCTGACGGTCTCCCAAATTGGTAAAGGGGGATGGGCGGTGTTATATGTAACTGCACCCAAGCAGGGTTTCATTTGATTGATTCATTCACTCAGTTTATTTCTTGACCTAACAGAACTGACTTTTTGCTTCCTCCAATCACTAATCTGGGTACAGGCGTGTAAGTCCCTGGTGGCCTTAAGTGAGGGTGAGATTATATACCCCTCAAAGTCTGAGGCTAAAGGAAGGATTAGGTTGATAAAAATTGACGTGAAAGACATGTAGGGTTATCCAGTCGTTATCTGTCTTTTTCCCCCTCCTTCCCCTCCATGCCACCCTTCAGCACAGGGTCTTCTCCTGTGCTTTGTGTAGCCATCTTGAAATAACGCTAGTGGCCGGCTTTCCACAGAGTTGGCTCTTGTCATTTTTGTGGGGGGATTTTTTTAAAGAGGCAAGCTGGCTCGTCGGAATGTTTGCACGCTGATTGAAAAAACTACATTTGATCCGTTTTTCCTGCTTGACTTATCTCTGTTACTTGATCTTGTCAGGGTGTAAACCCAAAGGGTCAAAACTGTGGTCCAGGTTTTGTGCATGAATGCACTGAGGGCCCATAAATGCTGCAGAAGGCATGAGTGCGATGTATCTGAGAAAAGGGACAGGACAGGGAGAAATCAGTAAGTTTGGTCTATGCCATTGTTCACCCTAAGTACGTGCCCTTAGCAGTGTTTCTCCCACACAGACTTATGTGCCCTATAAGTAAATGTTCAAATTTGTGAAAAGTGCCCTGGAAACCAATATCCCCCGTTTGGGGGATGGTCACTTGGGCATTGCCTATTTCCCCCACCCTGCCAAAGTCCCTGATCCCTGACCTGAGAGAACCACCTCTGGAGGGGAAAGGCGTTGAGTCTCCCTCCGTAGCCTGTTCCAATCCAGATTGCTAACGAGGAGGGCAATTTAGTGCCAACTGTCACAGCTCTTTTTGTGGTCTAGACCTCTCTCCACTACGAACTGGGTAGCCACTGAACTGTAGTTGGATGGTAACTACTACTAGTCAGTGCTGACGTGGATTAGAGTTGAACTGGTGGCCTAGAAAGGAGCCGTCCCTCTGAAGATAAACTGGTTTGAACAGGAATTTGACTAATGTAGAGTGACTTGCTTTAATGCTCTTGAACCTGAATGGGCCATGATTTGCAATTTCCAGTTAAGTTCTACTCGGAGCAAGAAGTGTGGGGCTCTCACTTTCATACAGGAGATTTTTCAGTTCCATTGAACGTTCTTTTCAAATCAGGCTTCCCCCCCTCACCCCTGACTGTCTTGCACATTGGTAATCATAGATCTTAGCTGGTTCTGCTGAGTGTTGAAACGAGTGGCGGCTTCGGACTGCCACTGAGACCCAGCGGTGCTGTGCTGGAGAACGGGCAAAGTGCAGGGAATCTATCCCACTATGAGGCTAAGGACTCTTAATTCCCCCGCACCCCTAAGACACTGGTTGAACAAATCATCGTTACAGTATCTGCAGGTGGCTGGAAGTTGGAACAAAACAGAGCTTCCTCTTTGCATTCAGGGTACTGCCTGACACCTAAGGCCTGCAGGTGTGCTTTTTGTGTATCTAATGCTGTATCTGCTATTGTGCAATAGTGGCTCCTCTCCCTTGATGGGATACAAGACATTCCCTGCGTTGCTGCAATTCCTCTTACACCAGATGCTAAGATGTAGCCTGGGGGCATTATTTTATATTGTAGCACCAGCGGTGTGCTAGGTCCTTTAGATAGAGATGAAGTCTGTGCTGAAGAGTTTACAATCTAGCTAGGTGATGTAGAAACAAAGCTGGGCGGGGTGTGTCTGTCAGTCAAAATCAAGGCAATGAGATGGTGATGCTAGACTCTGGTTCTGTTTTGCGGGGGGCTGTTGGCCTTGTACATGTGAATATCAGCCAGAATCCCTGTAAAACATCAGTTCCAGATTTAAAGGGGCCGAAGTTAGGGATTCTGTGCCCCTTGACTTTTGAACTCTGGATGCTTCATTTCACTACCTTAAATCCCCAGAGTTAGGCACACTGAATAAACGACCTGACTTCCAATGGTGCTGGGATCCTGTAGCTCCTAGTGATGGAAGCTGAGCGTGCTCAGCCCCTGGCAGAATTAGGCCACCTTTATTTAGGTGCTTAACTATGGAGCTGGGTGCCTAACTTGAATTTTTGGGCCATCATTTCTAATACACTAAAATAGGGGTCTGGGTTGATAAGGCGTTTGGCCTCTTTGTGGGTTATGTGGGGAAGGAGAGACTCGTGTCTGGCATTTCTCTGCCATCTGCAGACAGCCTCATGTTTGCTGGGCAACGATACCTGGGCTGCAGACAGGGCAACCTCAGTACCAGGATTACAAACCTATCAGAGGCCTTGAAACCTTTGTTTAAATATTAAACCGTATCAAGGTGTCCCGGGGTTGGACACAGCCAATGCCAGGGTTTAGTTGGCTCAGGCTGCCATGTTGGGAGGCTAGTGCTGCTGGTGTCACAGATGGTGCTTCCCAACACGGGAAGCTGGTGGCACCGGGTCTAAACACTGCTTCTAATGAAACTTGTCTCCAAAGGCAAGAGGGTCCTTGTCATGAGGGGCTGAGCAGAAAGACTGCAGCTCTCCTCAAAAGTAGGAGGCTGCAGGACAGCATGGGATGGACCACCCTAAGCAAGAAGTCAGTGTTTTCTCTCTGCCCCCTTCCAATCTCCAGAACTTGTGAATGCGTCACATACTTCATTTTCTTCCTTTGGTTAATAATTTACCTTCTGTCAACTATATTCTCCTAACGTGCTAGCGATAGCAGGTTTTATCCTGTTTTATTTTCCAGTCCCACCTCAGCCCATGTGGATTTTGGCTGCCTTTACCAAAACCTGGTTAAGAACAAACTAGTACTGGGCTGAAGAAAGGACGGGTTTGGTATCCCTGCACTCTGTGTGAGCAAAAACAACGAGGAGTCCGGTGGCACCTTGAAGACTAACAGATTCATTTGGGCATAAGCTTTTGTGGGTAAAAAAACCCACTTCTTCAGATGCATTCTTCCTGCAAGCAAATTGCATTCGTCTTACATCTGAAAAAGTGGGTTTTTTACCCACGAAAGCTTATGCCCAAATAAATCTGTTCGTCTTTAAGGTGCCACCGGACTCCTCGTTTTTGTGGATACACACTAACAGGGCTACCCCTCTGTTATTGGACACCATGCAAGGCTCTGTGTGAGCCATTGCCTTGGGCTCTCTCAATTCTTTGCAGATAGTTACATCCACATTGCAGTGAGCATTGCGTTCAGTTCCAGGGATTGTTTATATTTTTGCAGTGACTGATGAATCCACAGTTGTATTTTTGGGTAAGCTTTGGCACTCTCCAATTGCTTGGTTTTTAAGGCTGAGATTTGCTCAGATTAATAACTGTTCCCTGGTATGAAATACATTTGGGGAAAGGTGCATGGGAAGTAATCCAGCAAACAGCCCCACATCCGCTCTTCCATGAACATCAGATCTTTGGTGCAGGCACAAATCAGTTCTCTGGATGACAAGATGACCTCTTAGGGTACTTCCACTCAGCCAGCAGCAGCCCATGGCAGCATGCCTCCAAGCCTGGATTGACAGATTTGGGGGGCTTGCACTACAGTGCTAAAACAGATGAGTAAACAGCACTTCTAAATTGCAGCTCAGGCTCTGAAGCCCACCCCATTCGCTAGTCTTTGGAGCCCAGGCACCAGCCTGAACCTCAATGTCTGTGCAGCTGTTCTTAGCACAATAGCATAAGCCTGAGCAAGAAGTACTGTGGTCAGCACTCCGTGGGTGGGATCCGACCAAACACCTGCTCCGTGTTGTGCTCTGATCTGTGTATGTTACCACAGCTCTGCCATTGGGCCGACTAGCTCTGGATGCTGAAAAGTTCTCCCTTCTTCAACAAAAGTAGCATTGATGTATTTTGGCAAGATTCCATTCCTGCTTGTTAGCTGGAGGTATTTGCTTACACCTACTGTTTTGATAGCTCTCACTGTGACCTTTGACAGATAGTATGTTCCACTATTTGTGTAACCTTTTGATTTTTTTCACTTAATAGTTTTAATAACGCTGGGTGTGTTTCATAGAGTCCAAGGCCAGAATGCAGCCGTGTGATCATCTAGTTTGACCTCCTGTATAACACAGGCCATAGAACTTCCTCAGAATAATTCCTAGAGCAGATCCTTTTAAAAAAAACCATCCAAACTTGATTAAAATTTGTCAGTGATGGAGAATCTCTACAGCTGTTCATCTTCAGAGTACTCCGTCCACATCTGTTGAGCTCTGTGGTTGGTATTAATATTCCCCTGCTCCATTTTCATAGAATCATAGGCTGGAAGGGACCACCTACTCCTGCCCCCTGTACTAACGCAGGACCAAGTAAACCCAGACTATCCCTGACAGTTGTTTGTCTAACTTGTGCTCAGAATCCTCCAATGATGGGGATTCCACAACCTCCCTTGGAAGCCTAGTCTATCTGACTCTCAGGCTGATGTCAGAAGTAAGAGAAAATGGACATATATGCCTCGCTGCTAAATAAGGAAGCCCTCATTATTTCCCCCTGATTTTTTTTGACGTTTTTCATAAATTATAGGGGCAGCTTTTGCGTTTGATCAGAATCCAAAAGAGTCTCTGCTGTTGAGAGACATAAGATATCTTAACTGACCAAGTATTTGGCCAAAGAAAACAGTGAGAAATAAAAGAATTTAACAAAACTGCACTGGAAAGAAACAAAATATTTTAAAACTCTGTTTTCGTCTACAGCATGAACTTACCTTCCTGTTTCCCTGCAATAACCTCTGCAAGAGAGTCTGGAAACAGAAAATCAGAATGCACAGGAATATCCGTGAGCAGACCTAGCACTGCTTTCTAACTGAAGATGCATGCAATGGCGGTGTAGCCATATTGGTGATGTGTGTAACTTCAGTGAGCTGCTCACACATTGTAGTGTGGATGCCAGCTAGAGCCATGCAAGTGCTGCTGGTCTTCCAGTACCTTCCCACCATTGTCCCTGTGGGCCCCAGAAAGGACAGACAAGTTCTCCTCCACTAGGAGGAAAGAATTCATAGAGCCGCTTAGCTTACTGCGTCACTAAGGCTCATGGGATGTGGCCCCCACGTGTCTTAGTGCCACATACGAGTGAGTGCAGCTCCACTGATGACACGGCAGCCTGTGGGTAATTTGCGCTGTGGCTGCTGCCACGCAAATTAGGCCAACTGGAGGAATAACTCATGTATAGCTAACTCTGCGATGGAGACGCTATACGATGCCTTCACTGGGCACAGCTGTGCTAAACTGGACCAGACCGTGTTAGGCTCAATGTGCCCCAGAAAAATGTACTGTCTCAAGGCTGTTATAAGTCAGACAATACTTAATCCTGCCATGAGTGCAAGACCTTGTGAGGTCTCTTCCAGTCCTGTGATACTATTATCTACACTGGCCACATCAGCCAGGACAGTTTTATTGTCCTGCTCTTTAGAGGTCTCTGACATAGTTATAGCAGACGTTGGGTCCTGTTACAGCATACGAGTCCCCCTTTGCTTGGAATTACTGACTGACTTTGGAGGCTTTACAGCTAGCCTTGTTGAACTGTTCTGCATGGAATAAATCAGCTGGCATGTGGATTACAGCAGCAAAACCATTCAAGTAGGGCAGGAAGCTTCTGAAGTTCTAAATTGGCTTCTGCCCCCAATCTCGCTGAGCTGGGCAAGCAGCATCGGGATTCTGCCTGTGCTGAGCCCTAGGCACTGAAAGGAGAGCGGTTAACTCTCGGGAAGGAGGCCAGGTGCGAATGGAAGTGCACTCCCCCGCCTCTGAATGAGGGCTCTGTGTGTGAGTGCATGAAGACGTGCTGCTTTGTAAGAACGGCCATCCTGGGTCAGACCAAAGGTCCATCTAGCCCAGTATCCTGTCTTGACAGTGGCCAATGCCAGGTGCCCCAGAGGGAAAGAACAAAACAGGTCATCATCAAGTGATCCATCCCCTGTCGCCCTTTTCCGGCTTCTGGCAAACAGAAGCTAGGGACACCATCCCTGCCCATCCTGACTAATAGCTGTTGATGGACCTGTCCTCCATTAACTTATCTAGTTCTTTTTTGAACCCTGTTATAGTCTTTCACAACATCCTCTGGTAAGGAGTTCCACAGGTTGGCTTTGCCCAGACCCACTAGAAACAAACCCTGGTGTTTGGCTTCAGCTGCTATTCAGCCTCTCTCCAGTCTTAGTGCACTAGTGACTGTCCATTACTTTTCCTTGCTGTGCATAGTGTTGGCCCACGGCTATCGTGGAGAGAACCCTAATCTCCGCGCCTGTACAGACAAAGGTGAAAGTAAATCTGTGTTGTGCGCAAAGAGCAACGCGCTCACCCAGCGTTTTAATTTGAATCATGCCCTGCTGTAAAGTGGTAGATTTCCCCTTCAGACACGACCTGCTGCTTCTAGGGCCAAATCCAGGTCCTGGTTTTGCATCCCGTGAGTCAACACTTTTTCTTGCTGACGTGTTTCGAAGCCGCTTCCCACGGCCCAGCCTTGACCAAAGTCCCTGGGATTGGCCTCTTCAGTTTCTGCTGGAGGTGTTTTCTTAGCCACTCAGACTGCTTTGTCATCCTTCGGTCACTGGGCACATCCCCACCTGCTAGAAGCAGATTTTAAGATAGCAAGAGGTAGGGAAGCTGTGGGGCCAGCCCCAGGCCTTTGAAAAGCTTGGCTGGGGTTAAAAACCTTACTATATATTTTTTAAGCCAAACGATCCATTTTGGCAGGTTTCAGAGTAGCAGCCGTGTTAGTCTGTATTCACAAAAAGAACAGGAGTACCTGTAGCACCTTAGAGACTAACAAATTTATTTGAGCACAAGCTTTCAGCTCACGAAAGCTTATGCTCAGATAAATTTGTTAGTCTCTAAGGTGCCCTAAGTCCTCCTGTTCTTTTTGCGAATCCATTTTGGGAGGGATTTATTTATGGGGTGGCTTCTGGGCTTCGTAGGTTGAACTTGGTTCATGCTCTTCAGCTTTCCTCAGCAACGAGCAGGGCTTGACCCTTTCTAAAATGAAAGCTGAGGGTCTCACAATCACGTGAGTCCAGGAGAACACCAAATAGCATGAGACTTGCAATAAAATCAGTGGCACTGGCACAGCCTCTCAACCCAGTTAGGTTGTCTGGGTGCTTCGCTGCAGCTTTGCCAGTCTCGTTATCCTGGCTTCCTCAGAGTTCTGAGAGTTTCTGCCAAGGGGCATCATTTTATTGTTTCTATTTACAGTAGCTGCTGGAGGCCCCAATCAAAGATCAGTGCCCCAGCGTGCGAGGTGCTGCACAAACAAGTACAGAGATGGGCCGTAGCTCCAACTGCTCCAACTCGAGCCTTATTTTTGCAATAGCTGGAAGTAGCAAACTGTGCCCTAGTGCCAGCAGGCTGGTGTACCTTGCTGGGGTAGGGCAGGAGACTAGATTCACTCTTAGTGGAGGGAATGTTCTAAATAAACAGGATGTAGTTATAAACACTAGAGATTAAAGAATAGTAGCCATACTCCAGGGGCACTTGTCTATCACCTTTCTGTGTGTGTTTGGGAGGGTGTGGGGGGAGTGGGATCAGAGCACATGCATCTCCAGGGAAGCACAATCTGCAGCAATATAAACAATGCTCCCCGACCTCTTCCTTTCCTCCACCATGCTGTGCTCATCGGAGCATAGGGCAGAGCTGCCTGTGATAGCAGGGAGCTGCACTCAATCACCCAGGAAGTCCTTTCCAGGCCTGGGCCCTATGAAGCCCTCATTGAGTGAGCATGGCCCTCTCCCTGTCCTGTATATGCCTCCTGGCCACGCTGCTTATGTCGTGTCTGAGCTCCACTTTGTAAGCGACTTAGGGCGGGGGGCCTGTTGGTTTGAGGCACTGAGCCAGCCCACTGTGAGGTGCTAGCAGATAAATGACCATACAGGTGGGGAAAGAGCACAATTTCCTTTGGAAAGAGTTAGAGGAGGCCTGGCCTATGGCTTTTGTCTTCCCTGTAGCTTTTGTTCAGAGGGGCTGCCTTAGCCTGTGCAGGTAACAACACTAGGAGTCCCCTGGCCTGCTGTGCATGGCCTGGCTAATAGGGGGACACCCGTACCGTCTACTCACATCTGCCCCCTCTGACATTACCTGCTTCACATCCTCTGTCTCTAGATACCTCCCTGGCCCCCATCCTTGTGGTTTCCAAGTATTTATAATTATCTCAGTTCCCAGGGCTGCTGGCCTAATAACAGACTTCTTTTTATAAACCATCTTAATTGCTGCTTTAAGGGGACAAGGCCTGCTGTGTCCTTTCCCGGGACTGGGTTAAGCCCCTATCCCTGCAGCCTGGGAAAAACGCTGTCTTTTCAGCTTCAAGCTAGACAGCAACTGGGCCTTCTGCCTCCAAGGCCAGGAGTCTGCTCTGTAAGCTAATAAGTTGGGATAAGTGACCGACTCTTAGGTTAGGAATCAGAAATCTAGTACTGTAGTGCAGTGGTTCTCAACCAGGGGTTCGTGTGCCCCTGCGGGAACGCAGAGCTCTTCCAGGGGGGTACGTCAGCTCATCTGGATATTTGCCTAGTTTTACAACAGGCTACCCTAAAAGCCCTAGCGAAGTCAGTACCAACTAAAATTTTGTGCAGACAATGACTTGTTTATACTGCTCTGTATGCTGTACGCTGAAATGTAAATACGATATTTATATTCCAGTTGATTTTTTACAATTATAAGGTAAAAATGAGATAGTAAGCAAGTGTGCTGTTTTTAAGTGAGGTGAAACTTAGGGGTACACAAGATAAATCAGCCACCTGAAAGGGGTACAGTAGACTGGAAAGGTTGAGAGCCACTGCTGTAGTGTAACTGCTTTGTTATTTACGCTTGATACTCTGTGGGATGCTCGTACAAAGGGTGAGGAGCACTCGGAAAGAGAATCATGAAGTAGAAAACAGCCACCTCTGGTTTCTGCCTGCAGCAGCTTATTTCCCCCTTCCAGCAGCAGAAGGGATGCTGTCACTGGGGAAGGCTGTGGTTCTCTCTGGTATTGCCAGAACAGGCGTAGAAGGAGAATGGGTAGCTTATAAACTATTCATGTGTCCCAGATCCCATTTCTTACTGTTCAGGCCCTTTGATCCCATTAGCAACTCCGATGTGTAATCCTACACCTGCTCCAGGGCCGCACTTCCGGCTGGGTCCAAAGTAGGGGGGCCCCTTGCTGAGCAGTAGCAGAGCTTGGGGGCCAGCCTTTCCATTTGGAACAGAAATTGGTGATGTGGAGTCAGGAATTTTCTTAGTATGATTTGCTAATTTACAAAACATGCCCCGGTGCTCTATGCAAACTGCCTCTTAGCAACTCCCTGGTGCGGGAGCCTCAGACTAGCCCTGCTGCCCTGTCCCAAGAAGCAGCTACCCCAGGCTTCTGTCCCTGTCCAGAATTCAGACCAAACTCCACACTCCATACCTATTTTTCTTCTCCTACCTTGCACTGTTCCCCTAGGAAGCATCACGGCTCATCCACGGCACATGGCCTGGAGAGGTATAGCGACTCTGCAACATACGGGAATATTGGAAAGGTCTAACAGTCCAGACAAAGCAGAGTGCTTTAACCCACACAATTCCCCTAATGATCTTTGGATGCAATTGTCGCATGGCATCTTTGTGCTGTGGCATACCCTGCAACACAAGATGAGAGCACAAAATCTGGAGACAACCTGGAATTATTTACATTATTTATTATTTACATTGAATTGTGGGATTTCCTAGGCTTATCCCAGTTCTACCCGCAATCCCCAAAAGGACAGACACATTCTATCCCCTATACCCTGCAGAAGACACCCTACAACAGTGCGGTTTGCTGGGGCACTACGAACCATGGCCTGCATCCCCTAAAATCTTTGCATTTCCCACAATTGGGTGCAGTGCCAGTGTGGGTGCAGGGTATTACTGGAAGCACATGGAACTCAACTGCTCTTTTGCAACATGGCCAGTTGTGTTCTCTCGAAATTGACTCAATAGCAGTAACTCTGTGGTGAAGATGAACCCTTCAATGGTTGTTCTGGAAAGTTCCACTCGTTCTTTAATAGCCCTCGTCTGTGGAGCATGTCCCTCTGTGGGGCTTCGGGGAGCCAGGCTGCTGAAGATACTTTCTATTTAATGAGGCTTCAAACGGAAGCCTTGACAACTTGTGATCATTAAAAATCGCATGGCACATCTGCAAGAGTGTGGGTTTATTAATCCTGAGTGCTTGACGCCTTCTAGGTAGCTTGATTAACTGTTTTCTGCCTCCCAAAATTCTGCCAGCATTTCAGCTGGACACGGTGTTCTTTGCTGTCTTGCCTAAGCTGTTTCGTACTGTTATTGTGCCCTGTTGAAACTGCTGCTGTATCTCGGCCCCCAACTAGCTGCAGTGAGTCTCCTCGAAACACTTCTTAAAATGCTCTAGAAATGTAACTAGGGATGAGGCTAGAGGGGCAAGAGGAAAGGCTGCCAGAAAGACAGGCATTTAATGGCCTTTTCCCTCACAACTGACATGGCTAGTGCCCTGGCTGAGAATTCTTCCAGAGTACTCTCGGCTGGCTATAGTTCAACAATTGGCTCCAGCCCATGTGTGGTGTGCCGACTTGGTATCAGGCCCACAGACACCGTGTCCTCTCCTTGCCTTTGTTTTCACAATACGTAAACAGAAGTCTTAGCCGCTGCCGCCACCTCGATATTTCTCCACATACCAGCCACATTTAATGAGACAAAGACCGATACCCACGAGGCTGGTTATAAAGAACAGAAGATTTATTATCTCTGGTTTCTCAAAGACCCTGTTTTCCATTATCAAAGGGGTTGGTTAAGCTTGACCCATCTCTCTAAACGCTAAGATGACAGAGTTGCTGTGTCACTGCTGTGTAATTTACAACAGACAGTATAATTTGGGGAATGGGACGGGGGCTGCACATAACAGAAGGGTTTCTAAACCTCTTAAATAGGATTGCTCTGTGCTCATTTGCTGTAAGTGACCAGCCAGGCTTATGACCGAAAGGCTGTTGACCCGGTCACGTTCTATCTGACTTCCAGGGACAGACAAGCAGGTAGGCGAAGGTTTTGGTTTGTCACTATCAGCGCTGGTTCTGTCATGCCGAAGAGATGTCAAGAGGAAGAGATGCTAGACTCAGAGGATAGAGCCTCAGACGGGGCCTCAGGAGATCTGAATTCCATGCCCAGCTCTGCCACAGGCCTGCGCGATGACCTTGGGTAAATCAGTTTGCTGTGCTTCAGTTTCCCCATCTGTAAAAGGGGGACCTCCTTTGTAAAGTGCTACCAGGTCTGTGGGTGAAAAATGCTACAGAAAAGCCAGTTATTGTTGCAGATGGGGATGAAAAGGCCAGTGCTTGAGCATGACACCAAGGGCGGGGAGGTGGATGGTCTTTTGGTTAACGTGCAGGTCTGGGAACCCGGATGCTTGTTTCCTGTCTCTGCCCTTGACTTGTGTGTGACCTTGGGCCAGTCTCATCCCTTAGTTTCTCTCTGTCTAAATTGTGGATGAGGCCGCCTTGCTCCATGGGACTGTAACTGAATTCATTAGGTTTGTAAAGAGCTGTGAGGGCCTCACGGGGAAGGGGCTAGAGCAAGGCAAAGGGTCATTTGTATTCATTTATTATTTATGCTCTTGTCATGCACCCTGTTATTATGTTGTCATCCACCCTGAGCCTGTGATTCCAATCAGGCCCCACTCTGCATGGGAAAACTGCAGAGCCCTGCATTCCTGGGGCTGGGTGTGGGATGCATAAGTGTGTAGCGGGGTGTGTAGGGGTGCGTACACATGCAGACGCACAGGCAGATGTGCAAGTGTAGATCATAGTTTGAATGCACAGCTCCCCTCCTCCACCTACCCCTTATTTATTATTGGTAGTGCAGAAGCGCCGAGCAGCCCCAGGCAGGAACCAGGAGCTCACTGTGCTGGGCGCTGTACAAACGCAGAACAAAACGAGGGGCTCCCCCTACCGACCACCCCTCCTTCCCTCACCCCAGCACCTTCCCCTCCCCCTTCCACCGCCACTGCGGCCCAAGAGAGAGGCCGCCCCACCCGCGCCACGTGGTGCTCCTGGCTTCCGAATGGGCGTGGCTATGCTAATCGACGCGGGCCAGTGGCGAATGGCTGTGTGCAGGAGGCGGAGCCGTCCAGCTCACCCCCTGCTACGTAGCGTGCGCCGCCAGTGGCGTGCAGCCTGCGCGGGCCCGTGGGGAGCTGGGGACAGGCCGGGCTCGGGGCCGCGCTGACAGCGCCGCGCCGGCAGGTGAGGGTGAGGGTGAGGGTGAGGGTGAGGGTGAGGGTGAGGGTCGGGGTCGGGGTCGGGGCCGGGGCTCTGGGGGCTGCAGCTCGGGCGGTGAGGTCAGGGCCGCGTGGCTGGGGGTGGGGGAGAGTCAGGGCACTAGGGGGGTGCTGGGTCAAGGCACTGGGGGGGCTGGGCTGGGCTGGGCTCGGCTGGGTGGGGGGGGTCAGGGCACTAGGGGGGGCTGGGCCGAGGGGGGGGGTCAGGGCACTGGAGGGGGCGGCGGGGGGCGGGGTGGGGGGTCAGGGCACTGGGGGGGCTGGGCTGGGCTGGGCTGGGCTGGGTGGGGGGGGCACCTGAGGATCTGCAGGTCCTGGCCAGCAGCGCAGGGTGGGGCCGTAGGGCCTGTGGGTGAGTGTGTGGGGTTTAGGCTCCAGGAGAACTGGGGGTTGGCCGAGGGGGATGTGTGGACTGGGTGTGATGGTACAGCAGAGTTAGGATGCTCGTGCCCGGTTGCTGTGATGGGCGTTGGCTCTGGGTCCCAAGGCACCGAAGTGATACCAGGGCAGGTGCTGAGGGCACTAGGAATTGGGCGGTATCAGGGTGCCTGTGAGCGGGTGGGTCTGCCTGTGGGGCAAGCGGAGAAGGCCATTGCTATGGAGTATCTGGGGGTTTGACAGCAGGGAGCTGAGCACTGAAGGGCACTGGGTAGGTAGAGGGTGAAGAGAAGCCAGGGGAGGGGGAAAGAAAGTCTTTGTTGGGGGTGGGGAAGGGGATCTGCTGTTCCTTGGGAGTGGAAGAGGTAGTGGCATCTTTGAGAGGGTGTAACAAAGGCAGCGGACTTGGGGGACAGCTGATATTAAGGCCTGGGCGGGGGGCATGTAGGGAGCAGAGGTAATTTGTGGACATTCATTTGCCTAAAGGGGCACTGCAGGGCAGTCAGGTACACGCTTTGGGAGAGCAGAGAAACTGGTGGGCTGGTCACAGTGTGCACTTATGCCTAATGGGTGCCAGGAATAAATTCCCCCTGGAGGAGTGGATGCTGCTAGAAGCCAGATATTGCACTAGAGGGGCTGCTCTTCTCTTCTTATCCCAGAAGGTACCCTAGCTCCAGGTAATGCTGTAATTGTTGGCCAGGACTGCAGTCCTCACATAGAGTACATGTGCTACTCACAGCTCTGGGAGGGAGGCGGAGGGTCAGAACTCTTGGGTTCTATCGTGGTCCTGCTGTTGACTCCCTCTTTGGGCTTGTGTGAGTCACTTACTCTCTGCATCTCACAAAAGGAGATAGGGTTACTTTGCAGGTGGATTGAGAGCCGGTGGGTGGAATCTGCACAGCCTATTGGTAGAAATTTTTTAATCACGCAGACCCTTCCTTTGTGTTTAAATGTTTCCGTGTCACAACTTTCCCTGCCTTGCCACTTGGCCCTTGTGGCATTGGGCTGAGGCTGGAGAATGGGAAAAAGGGTTAGAAATAGAAGTGAAACTGGCTAATCCCTCATCTCTCCCTGAGCTGGGGGAAATGCAGAAGACCAACTAATAGCATAAATGCTGTGAGGTCAGTTTCGCTTTCACAGGTCCATCAGTTCAAATTACTAGGGTGTTACTAGTAGTGTGGACTTCTTGTTTGTTTTGTTTTCTTCTTTGAGCATGATTTTTAATCTGCTCTCCTCCCTTGTTTGTGAATTGCTGTGATATCTGTAGATGAAAAGCAATACACAAGGCAAAGGGCAGCTGGTATGCCATTCAGGCCTTGGCTTCTGCGGGGAGACTGCCAACAAGAGGGTTAATTATTGCCCCTGGTGGCAATGATTTTTGCTGTCTGGACACCTGCCTATGGGGAACTGGACTGAGACACACCATCCCATGCCACATAGGACTCTCCGTTTTGAAAGAGAAGGCACGTGGGCCAGATTTAGACAGCCAAGAACTGTTTAGATGAGCATGCCTATTCCCAGTAGGTGGTAACAGGGATACTGTTACAAGGCCAAATGCAGTACTGGTGTGAGCAGACACAATTCTGGTGAAGTTAGTGGAGTTGTTTCTGCTTGCACTCTTGGCCTGTTGTGCATGTGGTGTAAGACTGTGGCGTATTGCACACTTCTTTATGGTTGCAGTGAGCAAAACTGCGGGGAGAGAATGTGCTTTAGAGGGTTGAGAAACATGCCTGTAGCGAGAGAGGAGAGGGGAATGCATCCTTGCTGTAGTACCGGTGTTAGCATTATGCTTCCCTTTCCAGCCACGCTCTGGGAGGAGAAGTGGGGTTGAAAACATCAGTGTTGAAGGGCTCGAATAGTCTGGAGAAGTCTTAGCTTAAAGCATGAAGGGAGTGGTTAGGCATATGGAAAATGTGCCCTTTTGACCTTGTTTCAGTAAAAGCTGCAGTGACTTCTCCTGTCCCCTCTGCTGGAGGTTTCAAATGCCGTTCGTGTTGACACAGCAAGTGTCTTGTGCCGTTTCTGGAATGTGGCGTGGGTTATGAAGAGGGGTGATGCTGAGACATCCCAGGGCCTTTGTCAGAGGATTGTAAGCTGATGGGTGGCACCTTACTGGTGAGCAGGAAGGGGAAGGTAGCATGATGCTTACACCACCATATGCTCTTAACTCCTCCTAGTTTGCGTGTGTTTGAACAAACAATACACATGCTTGACAATAATAACTTTCTCACACCAGGGTATCTTCTTGCCCTGGGAAACATTGGTTCTCCCTCTAGCTGAAATTAACATGTTACTTCCAGGCTTGTGCTCAAGCATCACAATAATGTGTAATACTTTGCATTTCAGTTGCCCATTCAAAGAATTAGATACACTTTAAGGACTAGGGTCTACCCCTAGCTCTGCTCCTGACTCATTGTTTCCCTTGGGCAGGTCGTTTTCCTGCTCTGTAAGATGGGAGTAATGACTAATTCACAAGATCCTGGTTCTCAGTCCTCTACTCACTGTTTCCTCCTGACATTCAAACATCCTGGGGTTTGATAGCAGCAGAGCCAAAGGTGGGGAGAGAGACAAGGACGAAATATTGCTCTCTTCGATTCCAAATAGGTCAGACGTCGGCCCTGCGCTGCTTTTGACTGTGTCACTTTCCAGGTGTTGGGGCTGAGCCATCGGTGGGTGCTTGGGAGCTAGATCTGCCCTGATTGGGACTCAGGCCGCCCACCCCCTCTGTTTCAAAGTAATGCAGCAAATCTCTTCTCGAATGAAAACCCAGTGGACTTCACAGTTTTATCAAGAATGTTCCTGGTCAGAGGGCTCGGTGAGCTGACAGAGAGGCTAACTGGTGTTGAATCAAACAGAGGATACCTCAGAAGGTCAGTCTGTGGTGGAGGTGGAGAATTCATGAGATGGAACAGGCAGGATGCCAGCCAATCTAGCGGGGGATTTCTGAATGTGTGAGAAAGGGGGGGAGGTGGTGGTTTTCTGCGAGTTGTGTGAGGTGTCTCTTGTAACCATTGCACACGGGCAGCTGGACTGCTCCTGTTTCCAGCAAGCCCTGGAAATTCCTCCTCCGTTCAGAAAGGAGTGCTCCAGACCCGCAGCTTCTTTTCGTTCCAGGCTATTGCCCTGTACTGTTAGTCTCCCCTGTTCTCAGGCTTTCGTTGCCTTCCCTTCCGAGAGGGCCCCCTATCCTGTCCTGCCTCTTCTCTAAATGACACCGGGGGCTCCAAACAAATTAAGTCGTGAATAGGGGACAGGTAGGGCTTGATTCCTCCAAGCATAGGGAAATAAATCTTGAAAGACATCCTCCATGTGTTTCTTTAGCACCTTTCACTCAGCAGCAGCATGGGAGTAGATGTCTAGGGACACGCAGGATCTGCACCATAGAACTCTTCCTGCCTGCTGTGTCCTCACTTTTCCTGCATGCTCTGTACCACGTGTCCTGCATGCACCAGGGATGCTGTTGCCAATCTGAAAGGGTCCCTTAGAAGAAACTTCTGTGGTCTCCCAGTGCAGCAAAAATGGCTGCAAAGCAACATGGGGTTTTTCCGACTGGGGGGTTGTAACATTCTGAGAGCTACACGTTGTGTAGTCGTGATCTAGGAAAGGCTGACAAAGGACAAGAGGCACCATGAGGGTGTGATGGGGAATCTCTTTGCGATTAGATACGATCTGTAATCCCAGTACACTATCCACTGAGAATGCCTTTGCTAGCTGGAGAAGCTTCTGAACCTTTAAAAGAAATGCAGAAAAAACACCCTGCTCCCCAGTGCCAATGAAGTTCAGACTGAGCTCCTGGAGATCTAACCCTTTGTAATTCCTGTAGTGCTAGTGAAATATGTTGGCTTGCCATCCCTGGAAAGTGAACTATCCCCAGGGCAGGCACAGCATGCGGCTCACCATCCCCTGCCAATGGGTTTCAGCCCCACTTGGGAGGAACTTCCTTTAGGGAAGCGAGGAGCTTGCTCCCCATGGCCCATTCCATCCTTGGTCTCTTCCAAGATTGCCAGCAGGCGCGCGGCAGTGACTTGTGAAACTGACACTAGTCCACCAGATCTTTCCAGGTCAGCCACTGAACAGGTGTCGGGGGAACGAGTTTTGAACTCGAACAGCGTGGTCTGGTTTTGAACTGCCAACTTCAGAGTGAGACTGAATCCTGTCACCAATTCTCCTTTGCCATTGAGGCCCATGTAAACCCTCGTCATGTACTGTGACGGGTCTCTCTCTGGCTGCTCTTGCATTGTGCTCCACTCTTGCAGTGGTTATGGGGTATGTTCTGTCACAAAGAAGACCAGGCACTTTAGTTTTACTGTGAGGTAAATTTTTCCAGAGGTCAGCTGTGGGGTGGGGTTTCCTGACTGTTTATGTGCTTGGTGTGTGT
The DNA here is from genome assembly GCF_965152275.1 of Natator depressus. NCBI lineage: Eukaryota > Metazoa > Chordata > Testudines > Cheloniidae > Natator > Natator depressus. The sequence goes on from NC_134259.1 coordinate 5,840,361, forward strand.
TGTGTTTTTACCTTGGGACAGCTCACACGTATTAACCACCCTAAGGTAAAAAACACAGCACCGTTAGCACTCAAGACAAGACCCACGCCACATGCATTGCTTAGCAAGCGTCCTTTTAAACTGTAAAGCGGTGGCATATGCGAGAACAGTGCTGGAACTTTTACCTCATTGAATAGTCATTCTTGTTTCACGCCTGCACCTCAGGATACAGAGCTGGCAGAGAGAAACTTGGGAGTGGTGTGATCTTAGTGACATACTCATAGTTTCCATGAATTCCAGCAGCTCAGACTTCTGGGAAGGTTTTTTTTGTCTGTGTGTGTGGTGTTAGTTTAAAATTTCTTCTGCAGTTAGTATAATGCACATACTGTATTTACTGAGCAGATGACTTAGGTGGTCAGTTTTGAGCAAGGCAGGAGGTTAATAGGCTGTATATTTTGGCCTGGAGCTGTTTAAATATATTTAATCTGGGAAAGAGGGTTGGACAGTGGAGACAAACGTTTGTGGGTTAGCTAGAACTAAAGGATTATGAGGCACTTCAGAGGGACCTAACCACATGGGATCAAATGAAATTCACTGCAGGTATGCTGGAAGCAACAACTTGAATTACTCCTATGTGTTGATTGGTGACCGTTGGTGAGAACACCCTTCAGGGAAACAAACCTGGGTGTCATTGTGGGCAGCTCAGAGAGGAAGTGTTTAAGGATTAGACATCTCTGTGAATAAGGATATCGTCTGCAGTGACAGTAGCTAGGATAAAAACAACAAGGAGTCTGGTGACACCTTAAAGACTAACGGATTTATTTGGCCGTAAGCTTTCGTGGGTAAAAACCCCACTTCTTCAGATGCAGGGTAGAAGTAGCTAGGATAGAAATGTGTAAGGGGTGTAAGCCTTCACACCTCAGGGTACGAGCTAGCCACTAACTGTTGGTGGTCAAAAAGAAAATTCCTATGGGCAGGTTATTGCAGGGTTTTACCCTCTTGTAATTGTGGCACTGTGCATTTGGACCATTGGTGTGGCTGGCTCTGACAATTTCTTTGTTCTATGGATTTGGGGGACGGAAGTAGCTGGTAAACTGAGTGCTGGGAAGGGGGGAGACAAAAAACCTGAGGCTATTCTTCCCTTCTCACCTAGCTGCCAGCCCCATTTAAAAAGACGGGGGTTGCAGCTGTGTCACACTCCATCCTCCCAAGAGTGAGTATGTGGTCAGGCTGGGCTGTACCTTTAACCTCAATTGCCTGTCTACATGCTGCAGATCTTTACCAGGCCTTGTCCCCAGTTCTTTAAAGCAGCAAGGAGCTCTGAGACGGGGTGGGAGCAAGGGGTGGGTACTGCAGAGTCTTCAGGGAGACTGGCGGAAGCGTTTATGTCCCTGGTACGTCCCGAAATGAGCGCTGCACTGCTTCCATATGCATTGCCTTTCTCCAGATTGGGGAGGAGAGGGGTTAAATTGGCAAAGCATCCCCCCCCAAGCCCTTGCTAAAACCTCCCCTGCCAATTCCCTCTCAAGGAGTTCCTGGTGCTTTTTAAAAAACAAAGATTTCAAAGTTGCAGTAAGCTCTTGAGACTCTGAGAATGTCGATCCCTTTTTAATAAGAAAGCATTGGATGTGGCCTAATAACAGTGTTGAGCGCCTGAGTTTGGTTTGCTCTGATTAGCGTTGAATTGGTGACAACAGATCCTCTGCTTCTCCCGCCCAGCCCCGGTCAATGTGAGGGGCTGGGAGGACTGCTCCTTGCACGGCAGACCCGTCAGGAGAGGCCTTGCCAGTCCAAATATGGCTCTGGCCAATGAGCCAGACTTATTTTCAGAACATTTGGTTGAGTGGAGTCCAAAAATGCCTTAGGTCAACTTCTAGAGGAGACCAAAGTCTGTAACACATCAGCAAAGGTTTGTTTTGAATATGGCTGTGGGCCTAGTGAACGGGAGCACAGCCCGAATTCCGCTCTAGGTCATAGATGAGGGAGGGAGTGTGTGTGTGTGTGTGTGGTGTGTTAGCAGAGCAACAAAAGTCAGTGTCTTAAAGTGAATGCACTGCTCGTATGATGCCGTTCAGGCAGAGGGCATGTTGCACCTGCATCCCACCCATAGCCAGAGTAGGCACCACGAGGGGAGGGGAAGGGAGATCAGTCCCCCGGCCCATTCCATGCTTGGCCTTCTCACTCTCTGATCTTTCCCCACAGACTCATTTCACAAAGAGCACTAAACAGCTGCCAGGAGGAGCAACTTTGAGTTCCTGCCAGCCTGGGCTGAATACAAACCACCTCCAAGACCTCATAGTGAATTACCCACCCCTAAGCCTTGCGGTTGTCTGTCTGTGTCAAAATATCAGAGTGTGTGTCAATCTTCAGTGCACTTATTCTCACAACACCCATGTGTAGCAGGGGTGTGCTGTTATCAGATGAGGAAGTGATGCACAGAGAGGCTAAGTGACTTGCCCAGGGTCACACAGGACATCTGTGCCAGAGCTGGGAATTGAACCTAGATCTTTGGAGTCCTAGGCTAGCATCTCGTCCACTTCACCACCCTTCTCTTGGGCAGTTGAAGTAGTTTATGGAAGCCCAGAGTCCTGAAAATAACTATGTCCACAGCAGGGACTCGGAGCAGCTTTTCCTTAGGCTTAGTGGCTAAGATACCCCACTTGCTAAGATACTGGGCACCGGCTGTGGGATGTGCTGCTACTCCTGTACCAAAGTCTGCTTCAGCAGCATATGGCCTGAGATCTGGGGAGAAATCTGGCAAGGTCTAAGCTAAGAACCTAAACCATACTGAAGTGTGCAGCTGACCTTCCTGGAGAGCTAGTCCAACATTCCCTGGCACCCAAGGTTTTTCCCTGATAAGGTCTCAGCAGCACAATGTGTCAATGTTCCTGTATCCCAGAGACACAACTTTCCCCTCCCATGGAACCAGTCCAGCTCAGCAGTGCTCATCAGAATTGCAAGCCATAGCCTCGTCCCTGGACTGCATGCTGTGTCCGGGCAAGTGTCTTCCATTTCTCAGCCTTGTGGATTTATATGGAGGCTCAATGATCTGTTCTGTGCTGGGTGCCGTAATGCGCCTCCTGTTGCTGTGCTGGGGAATGTTTTCCTGACCCCAGCTGGCCACAAACCAACTGGGACAGAAATAGCTGGAGTTGCCCCCTGAAGCCTTCGCATGGGTGCCACGTGGTTTTACCCTGGAGAGATTTGCCATGCAGAGCACAGCGGGTGAAATTCTGGCCCCCCTTAAGACGATGCTGCCACTGCCGTTTAACTGGGCCACTGTTTCACCCAACACACCGGGGTGACTTCACTGGACACAGGAAACATTACCTACAGTAAGGCACTCTGTAAGCCTGTTTATTAAAATAGGTAGGAGAAGCCCTAGATCAGCTCCTGTGTGTGGTCTAGTGACTGTCCTGGCAGTTACAGGACACTGGTATTGGTCAGTAATATTTATAATAGTATTTTTTAATAAGAGCCTGGAAGGGATTTCGACCCTCATGCTTCAGGGCTTCAGCTGGTCTCAAGGTATTTGGGGGGACAGGAGGAAACTTCCTCCTACAAGGTTCTTGCATCATCCTCTGAATCAGCTGGTACTGGCCACTTCCAGAGACAGGATGCCAGACTAGATGGGAGCACAGGTCTGATCCAGCCTGGCAATTCCTATGTTCTTATGTAAGGCTGCCCTCTTTGTGCCTCTGGGCATATTGCGTGGCAGAGCTGGTGCTGCCCAGCGATCGAGCTCAATACTGTTCTATTGATTTATATAAAAGATTAGCAGTCAAGGACCCGGTAAATATAAATACATATACGCCTCCGCCTGGGGAAGAGGCCGCTGGGATATGGTCCAACTTATAATTAGCAGCATGGTTAAAATATAACATAATGAACGCATCTTATTCCTCAGGCCCTCGAGCTGCTGCAGGCGTCTCCTGGGCTCCCAGACAGCTCAGAAGGACTCGCTACAGCCCGGCACCTAGATTTCCACAAAGCTGCACATGCTGATCGCTGTGCTGTCCTCTCTGTGCCTCCTGTCTGAATGTGGGTGTGGGATTTGTGTCAGTTAAGCTGGAAGCCTGTGAAGTTAGGGGCCTTGTCTTGAGTGTGCGAAGCCTGCACTGGGGTTACTCAAGGCCCTATGTAGGCTGTCAGGGTAACTGACCATATGGGGAGGGATGTGGTCGTAGGGGCAGAGGTCTAACGCCGTCGTCTCGGCAGGCTTTGAACAGTGGTTGTAACTTAGAAGATAGAGAGGGGTGAATAAAACCAGGCATGGTGCAGCTTTCAGGCCCAGAACTCTGCACTCAGCTAATGTCCTGGCTCCTGGTCATGGTGCCCATCCGTCTACACAGAGCCCCAGCTGGGACCTGGGTGCAGTAGGCGGGCACAAATTTTCCCCCTACACCATCTGTGGGTCTTTGTGGAGTGGGCCTCCTGGTGCTCGGTATCCGAAGGAAGCGAAAGCTGCCGCAGCCAGCTGCCAACTCCTTGGCCTGGCCCCTTCGCAGGAAGTTTCCCAAACCTCTGACCTGGCTGCTCTGGTTTGACCCCATGTTTGTAACGCTGGGTCAAGGCTGCCGTGTTCAGCCTCCAGGCACTGTAGGGACTGGGGCAATGTTTGCGCCAGGGCAGCGGTGGCTGCTGGTGCGTGGGATGTGCTCCAGAGGGCTGTGCAGTCTTGGAGGAGGCGAGTTTTGTGGGCTGTCTCCCTCAGGGCCCTGTAGACGTGAGCGTCCCCTAGAACGCTCCACCGCATTACTGCGGTGGCTCTGCTGGCCTGGTGTGCTAAGAGCCTGAGAGCCTCGGTGCGCTGGCGCGAGAAGATGAGAGGTAGGGGAAGCAGCCTGCAGCTGGCTCATCCCGTGCGTTGCAGAAGCACAGAGGGTGTGCTGGGTCTGGGGCAAACGCCTTTCAGCAGGCAGCCTTAACCCCACACGTAAACAAAACACTTCGCTCCTCGGTAGCTCGCTGTCCTGTCCCCTGGGCAGAGCGTTGTGGCAGCAGGAGAGCAGCATGAACGCTATGGTCCTCCTGCTGCGAACTCCATCCTCCCTTCACACTGCCTCTCCCCCCTCCAGGGACTGTGAGCTCTGCTGCCCGTGAGCATTCGGCGCACCCTGCTTGCCAGCGGCTGTTCCGGGTTACTCCAGCGTGTCTCTGGACCGGACGAAGGTGAGTGCCCTGCATCGGGGGAACGCTGCTATGAGCATAGCTGGGGTTCTCCCAAGCAGGCAAATACCTGTGTGGTTCTGGCAGCAGATGCTCCGAGGCTTCTCCCTTCATTCATGACACCATGCCTCTCGAGGTCTGCTCTTGCGGTGCCACATGGGGGTGGGGTGAGTGAGGCAACGTGGCCCTGTCTGCCACGCAGGGCTCGGTTAGTGCTGCTGGGCTGGAGAGACGGACAGTCCCCTTCCGCTGCTGAATCCCTTCAGTGAGACAGCACTGTCTGGTGCCAGGGCCTCCCAAGGACAATTCCCGAGTCTGACGGAGAGTTCCTCTGTGGGTTGGGGCAAGTCACGCCTCTCTGTGCCTCGGTTTCCCCACAGGCCAAACATTGGTGGTAATCCTGACCTCCTCATGTCATCGGGGGGGAATGTTTCTGTATCTGCTGGATAGCACCATCCTGCGGAGGAGGGTGCCAGCCAGGGAGCACTGTATAGCTGCATGAGCAGCTGAGAAGCTGCTAGGCACAAACCCAGCACGGTGGCCAACGAAGATTGAAGCGGTGGCCCGTGGCACCATTGCCAGGCCTGAGAGTTTGGAAATTATCTCCCAAGACTGATCTGCAGCCTGGAATGCGCATTGCCCCCACTCCCAGCTCCTAGAGCTCCCAGCTGCTGTGAGAAGCACTGTGTCCCCCAGAGCTTGCCTATGCCACCACCCCCTGATCTGACCTCACGGCATGCCAGACCTCTCCATTAACGTTTCTGCCCATCTCCCTGGATGTTGGTTTTCTCCCTTAAAAAATCTTGACCTGACTTGACCTTCCTGGAGTCACTTGACAGCAGCCGTACAGCCTCTCTCTCCCTTTCCGCTCCAGCTCCTCACATGCAGCAGATCAGCAAGCAGAGCCTTTCCTGGCAGGCCTTGCAGCTGCGACCCTTTGGGAATGGGCCACGTGGCAGAGCTGCTTTCCTGGCAGCGTCTGCCTGTTTCGCCCCGTGAAATTCCTACGTGGTGCAATTGCTGGTGTTTAGTAGAGCTGTCATGGACCCTGGGGTCCTGATTGGGGTACAGACTGTGGCGGGTGGGGAGACTCCAGGTACCTTTCCTCTGCCAGAGGGATCGGTGCCACTAACCATGGCAAGTGTTGGAGTGCTGGTCCACACTGAATTGTTGTCCCTGTGCTGGGAGGGAGAGCATGGCAGTGTGGCTATCACACTAACAGCTGGACGCCTGCAGGTGGCATGGGGTTCAGTGATGTTCAGCTGCAAAGGGAATCTGCTGCCCCCTGCAGGGCACACCGCCATACCTTCACAGGGCGTAGGAAGGCCTGTGTCAACTTGCACCCAGCGGTGCGGATATCTTGTGTGGGGAAGTCGAGTAAGGGATAGGACAGGGGCCTAACCCAGCCAGGCATGGGTACTGGAACTGTTTGTATAATGGGGGTGCTGCGAGTGATTGAGCCGAACTGTAAACTCTGTATAGAATTCAGAGTAGCAGCCGTGTTAGTCTGTATTCATAAAAAGAAAAGGAGGACTTGTGGCACCTTAGAGACTAACCAATTTATCTGAGCATAAGCTTTCGTGAGCTGCAGCTCACTTCATCGGAATGCATCCGATGAATTGAGCTGTAGCTCACGAAAGCTTATGCTCAGATAAATTGGTTAGTCTCTAAGGTGCCACAAGTCCTCCTTTTCTTTCTGTATAGAATAGAAACCACTTCAAGTCAGAGGGTGCAGCAGCACCCCCAGTTCCAGCACCTGTGCAGCCAGGTGTACCCACTGGAGAGGGTCTGACCCAACAAGGTGCTGGCTGCATGCCTTAGCAACTGGGCTGTCTGTGCCCTTTCAGTCCAGCAGCCAGTGGCTGGTGATTCCCTTAGTGCTCAGGGCTGCAGGGAATACTAAAGTTAACCACACTGTCTGTCTCCTTTTGCAGGATCGCCTGGTCACCATGATTCTGGGTGTGAGTCCCCGATGCCACCTCCTGGTGATGCTGCTCTGCCTCCTGGGCATCTCCTGCCAGACGCAGGCTGGCACGGACGCCTCGCTGCAGCCCGCCGTCACTGCGGCTTCCTTCCTGCAGGATCTCCTGCGCCGGTACGGCGAGAGCGACGTGCTGACCCTGCAGCAGCTCAAGGCCCTGTTGAATCGCCTCGATGTGGGGGTGGGGCACGAAAACATCTCCCGATCGGAGCCGCAGCGCAGGAACCTCTCCCGGGTAACGTGCACATGAATTCCTGTGTCTCTCCCCTGCAGTGCCCAAGGAGGGATGGCCCAAGCTTAACACACTGCTGCCCCCCTGCCCCTCGTAAACACAGAGTGCGAGGTCACCATGCCACGGGCTAAGCTTGTCCGGAATGGACAATCAGATGGGCCATGTTCTCTGCAAGGATACTCCTTGGGCTCACGTGGGCCCTGTGTCACCCATGCAGGGAAGCTGCTTGAGCTCCACTCGGGAGACCATTGCTTCTCCTGCTATATCAGCTTGCTCCGCTCGCTGCCCCAGCTGCTGTGCATTGTGTTCCCATTCCTTCGGTGTTCTGCTCCCAGGGAGCCAGTGGGTGAAAGCGGGGAAACCCTGGTTCTTGTGGGGTGGGGGAATCCATTACAGGCCAAGCAGAACTGCTGTGATGGTGGCAGGCAGGATATTGCCTCTGTGTGGAGAAAATTCTCAGGGAGGGGGAGGAAAACAGCCCCTGTAGATGGGTGGTTCATGGGACCCATTAGACCTGCAGAGGGGGCTAGGGCCTCACATGCAGTGAGATAGGCTCGAGTCCAGTGAGGGGCTGCTGTGTGTGTATTGTTAGAGAGCTTATTCCTTCACTCTCCCACTTCCCTGTTCCTCCTCGCATGAACGGAGAGCAGCAATACCCGAAATCTGAAGGTGCAGACAATTTGCTGTTTGTTGGGGTGAACTTCCAGCAAAAGCTTAAATCCAAGTTCCTTTTTCCTTATTTTCGAATCCCAACTTACTTCCTGTTTGCCCCTAATTTATATAGTAATATTCTTAGCTATACCTTAACCAGTCATTCTACCGAAATTTAACTAACCAATCCTAACATATTGTAACATGATTAGCTAACCAATTGTATCCCACCACCTTAATTAGTTTACACTCTGCAAAATTAATTATACAGCAGACAGAAACAATCACAGAACCAGACAGAGACCATGCCAATAAACAATAGCAAAGTGGGAACTATCATGACAAAACAATACAGAAGTGAGGATTTCACAACTACATCTATAAAGACATAAGGGTTTCCCAGCTGTGTCTATTGATAAGTGAGTTCTTACCAGACAGAAAACTATCAACCTAAATTTCCTTTTACATCTTCTAGGCACTTCCCTTTCTCTGGAGGTGATAGGCACTATCGGGACAGGATTGTATTCCTAACAGCCCAATAGCACCTTCTTTCAATGTGACTAGTTTGGAATGTGAGGATGTGACCGGTCGCTTCCCAACTTATGGCTGCCTCTGTCGCTTCCCAACTTATGGCTGCCTCTGTTGCTTAGCCAAAGGCCTTAGCCTAAGAACAGGGCCTCAGACTGTCACAGTAAGAGAAGGACCTTACACTGGCAGACAGTGATTTTGATTCTTTCTTTTATACCTCTGACTAGCCAAGTGATAAAAATACACCTAAATTCTTAAAGTACAGGCCTTTGCAGACAGGCCTGAATATCTGTATCCTAACATGTATTGGGCCAGGAGGGGAAGGAGTTAGCAGGGGGAGGAGGGAGAGGATGCAATCGAAGAGCCCTCTGGGGATGCCCATATTGCCAAGCCGGACAGCAGAGCACAACCATGGGATGCTCAAGGTCTCTCTTTCCCCACGCCAGTGCTTCAGCTCCTCAGAGCTCTTCGCCGCCCACAACCTGAGCGAAGGGTCCCATGTTGGCCCGAGCAAGTTCCAGGAGTTCTGCCCGACCATCCTACAGCAGCTGGAATCTCAGGCGTGCACGGCAGAGAACCTGGAGAACGAGGAGAATGAGCAGACGGAGGAGGGGAAGCCCAGCTCGGCGGAAGGTGAACAGATAGCCAGTGGGCACGGAGAGGGGACCGGGACCTGCTTTAGCTCTAAAGGCATTGCTGAAGCACAAGCTTTCCGAGCGCCTCTCTTGAGTGCAGGGCACAGATGCTTTTTCTAGCCCTCACTGCAGAAATGGGGCATATTCTGGGCTTAATGTGACAGCACCTGTTCATAACCCTTCTCCTTCCCAGCCTGCCAGGGCAAGCCATGGCCTCAGCCCTGCAGCAGGAGCGACACACTGGGGCTGTGTCTTTGGCCGACAGTAATTAGAAAATGGCGCTAGCCTGCCCAGAAAGAGAGGAACCATGGGATGCAGGGAACGGAATCATGGATTTTGGGGAGTTTAACTCCCAAGTCCCAGAATTTCACTAGCTTCACGACACATCCCACTATGTGCAGCGAGGAAAAATCCCAGAATGCACTTGGCGAAGCAAAGGAGCATGGGATACCCACCCGGAATACCACACGCTTAGCGTGCCCCAAGCCCCGCTGTACGTACACAACGATGTGAATGGAAACAGGGCACAGCTGTCCCACGTTCGTGCTGTTAGCGCAGCTTACGTATTGCGCACCAGCTAGTGCGTGTCAGCCCAGTGTGAACTAATTCCCCATATAGACCGGCCCTTAGTTACACAGGGGAGTTGTGGGGACAGAGATCCTAGACAGCGGGGCCTTTTTTACATTTAAACCTCAGCTTTTCCAACAGGCAGCCCTTTGAAGGTGCTTTCTGAGTTGAATGTGGATTTGGGCTGGCACTCGTGGTGGGGCTGCTTGCTAGGTGCTAGCCCCTCCTAATGCTAGATGGCAGAGTGCAGGGGCAGGGTGGTCTGTCGCCATCCCCCAGCTGTGTTACGTTACAGAAAGTCACATCAAACACCCCCCCACACCTCTGTTTTCCCATCTGTGATCTGAGTGGCAGTCCTTACCTGCCTCCCAGGAGGCTTGCCTGAGAGTGAAGTGCTTTGGGATGAAAGATGCAGTCAAAATGCACTGTACTGCTATTAAGCCTGTCCTCTTAGCAGTGGCTTTGGGGCAGTTGTTTGGAACCAGAGGCACCCCAATAAAATCACCCCTCCACACCTGCGTATGCAGGGCTGGATTTTCTGTCTTTCCTTAGGTCATTCCAAAGACTCTACTTTGTAGGTGAGGAGAGACATTTCTCTTGTGATAACCTTGGAAAACTAACTTTCCAGGGGTAGCTTGGAATCTTGATGGTTTTCCGCCAGTGTAATTTTCTTGCAGATTCCATGGAAAGTGCGGAGGCACTAGTGTTTGCAGCCTGTTGAATCTGCCCTCGCCTTCCCTACCCATGGCACTGCGGGGCAGAGAGAGAGCAGTAATTGGACCGTTGACAATGCAGAGTGGAGAATTTGCTGCTGGGACATGTGACTTTAGTTTCCAGAGCAGTCAGCGCTCTCTTGCTCCATAGTTCTAGCAGAGGCAGTGCTGTCTATCAGTGAGGAAGTGGTGCTTGATTACCTGTGTTTGTTACTGCTACCCCAGCCACACACGCACTCTCACATTCTCTCTCACACGTGTTCCAGGTTAATTCAGCTCAGGAGGGCCTGTTCTTTATCTTTCACTAGAGGTTCTTGTTGCAGGTTAATAAATAACAGGGATTTCTATAGCCCCTTTCATCCAAAGCACATTACAAACTGTTTACATGAATTGTATTTTGCCCACCTCTGAAACGCTGCTGCCACCTCTGAATGGACCGTGGCAGCTGTCTCAATAGCCACGCAGCAGCGCTGTGGGACGGACTGTGAAGAATAGCACGCCATCCGTCACATGGCAGTTACGGGAGTTCAGGGACGCAGCATGCGGTTGCTCAGATTAGAATTTCCCACGTATGCCAGGGTGCTGGTGGTTTGTAGTGCCTAGGAGCCCAGCTGTGGACCCTGTTGCGCTAGGTGCGGTGCAAACGCTGCCCCAAAGGAGCTTATCAAAGTAGAGTCCTAAGTTAACTTTCCAAAAGTGCTAGGGGACCTGTAACAATCCAAAGTGGCCCAGACGGCCGATTGGCTTCTCGGAACCATAACGCCCCCTATTGGAACGCACAGTTATGGTCTCAGGAACTCCTTGTTAGACCTTCTCTGGTGCCTGCGATTCCCCGCTGCTCGCAGGTGTTCCTGGCTCTGGCTCACTTTTTCCAGCCTGTTAATAGGATACAACTGAGCTCAGTGCCTGGAGCTTAATTACTCCCAGTGCCCTTTAAAGTAATTCAGAGACATGGAGAAACATTAACCAGGTTTATTTCCCCCACCCTCTCCCCATCCTGTAACTGTCCCACCATTAAAGTATCCCAAGCAGCGCAGTGGATGGGAGTGATCCTCTGTCATAACAAGGCCCCCTCCTCAGTGAGACCTGACTCCGCTGGCCTTCCCTGCCCAGCTGTATCCAGAGCTGCTGGCGTCTGGCCCTTCCCACCCCCAAATAGCCTTGGTAATCCAGCCCTCATTTCTTCTTGTTCCGCAGTGTGGGGCTTTGGCTTTCTCAGTGTGTCACTGATTAACTTGGCCTCCCTCCTTGGAGTCTTCATCGTGCCCTGCACCAACAAGGCCTTTTTCCAACGGGTCCTCACTTATTTCATCGCGCTCTCCATCGGGACGTTGTTCTCTAATACGCTCTTCCAGATGATCCCAGAGGTGCAGTAGAACACACCCTGCCCTTCTCTCTCTCTCTCTCTCAAAGGGCTGGCTCTCCCCGCTCGCCTTTACAGCCCAGCCCCTCCCAAAGAGATTTCTCTGTCTCCAAGGCAGAGGGAAACTTCTCTTCCATGCTGGCTTCCTGCCAGTGGCTTTCCAGGACCTTCTTGCTCCTCTGAGCACCAGGAAACATCACGTGGTCTCCTCAGGGTTAACGTTTGGTGTTCAGGCAGCATGGGGAGCCCTGTGCCATCCTAGCTTGCTTCCTCCTTCCTTCCTGTGGGGTTGCCTGCAGCCTCTCTGAGAACAGCAGTATCCTGTGTTTGCAGTGCAGCTGTCAGGGATCCTAGCTCGGGAGGGAGGGAGAAGAGAGCTCCCTCCCACACGTGACTCCTGCTGGGTGGTTACACAGCCCCTCTCTTCCCCCGGTTATAGTGGTTGGAAACATGGGTGGTCCTAGCTCCTGTGAGATCTCTCTGCTTGTGAAACAGATTGTAATAATAAAGATCTCTTGCTCTTCATGTTCCTGGTTGCCAAAGGGGAGACTTCCCAAAGCCTGCCCGTGATGAGTGACACTAAGCATAGACCAAGCATGTGCAAGTACGTCAGGCAGCATCTGGAAGCTTTAAGAGGACAGGGCACTCCTGTGCTGGGTTGGCAGCATCTGTGCTGTGTCAGCGTTGGTCTGATGGACAGAGGCTGGTGTAGGGGCGTTCTTGGGGCTCATAAGAAGGGTGTGTGAAAGAGGAAGGAAGGAAGGAACAGAGGGTAAAAATGCACAGAAGGAATTGAAGAAACCCCTCCTGCCTGGGGATCCCAGCTTTCTTCTGGCTCCCAGTCTTGCTGATTAAAGGCGGCAGAGCCCCTGGAAAGATCTATGCAAAGTGAGGTTTCCTGGTGCCCTGATGGGTTTGTCCGATACATTACAAACTAATTTTTGTTTTAATTGCACAATTCTGGAGCTAAATAAATATTCCCATGTGCTTTACAATCAGGTGTTGGAAACACACACGTTCCTCCAGCATCCTGCTTTCTGGCAGCAGGATTTTCTCAGCAGGGTCTAGGTGCTTAGGGACCTCAAATCCATTTAGATCCTCAAACTTTCAGCCTAGAAGTCATGGAATTAAAATAAAATCTCAGCTTCTCACTGGAGTGATCCTTCCACCGTGATCCCAGGGCTGCTTTGCATTCAGCGTTTGTGTGTGCATTGTACTGCCCTGAAGAAGACAGGATATCTAATCGTAAATGGATATTACCCTTCCTTGCCAGTGCTCCAGAGTGCAAGATCTCTTGGCTGTTTCAGTCAGCTGCCTGCTGGCAAGCAGAGGGAGTTGGGGACAGCAGGATTGGTGCTTGTTTATCTCAGCCCCTCGCAAGCTAAAACAAAGCTAGTATGTTTCATGTTGGGTCTCCAGGCCTGGTGGTCTTAACCTAACTCCCAGTATTCCTGCATATTCCATGCTGGCAAGGGCTGTTATCACATCTCTAAACCAGAGTCCGATGGAGCCCCTTGTTTGTGGGACTTGGGGAGGTATTTTTCAGCTCCAGAACTGTAACGTTATTGTATTTTTTCTCTTAAAAACCAAACAAAATGCCTTGTTTCTGGATCTGATGGGAACTGAAATGATGGCGTACACTCCACCCCCATGGTATGCACGTTGCAGAAGAACTCCCACGGCATGAAACGCAAACGCAGGTTAATCCATTAGGCTGGAAGGGTCTTGGACAGCCCAGGCAGAGCGCTTGGCCTCTCTGATTTTGTCTGGTGCCCAGATACTCCAGTGATGAGTGCACTAGGCATGCACAGGGTGAATCGGCTCCACTGTGCGATGAGGGTGGAGTGTATGAGATGCTGGCTGTAAAACTGAAGTACTCCATGGAATGCTGGAACTCTGACCCCGGCCCCCCCCACCCCCATTAAATGGGCCTTATGCCTCTGGGAATGGCATGTGCCCACTGGGAGTCTGACAAGGTCACCAGGAAAGTGAATCTGTTTTGGGAGTAGAACCGTGATTTTATTTTTCTTCAAAATACACTTCACGTCCATCTGCCACAAGCTAACTTCCATTCTTGGAGTGTTTATTTTAAAGTAAGAGCCTTGTTAGGATGAGGAATCTCCTTCCTTCACCCAAATCCTGGCTTCCCCAAGGAGAGAATCCATCCTCTTGGCAGTCTGTGGTGCAGTTAGTCACAGCAGCCGCATCCTGGAGCGTGGGCTGTAGGGCCAGCTCTGATGATTCACGTTCCCTGTAATGTTCCAGCCACAATCTTTCCCTCCCCAAAGGGGCCAGCATGTCAGAGTTCCAGAGCCATCTTGTACCAGGTTTGCTTCTGGCCGCCCTGAACCAATTCAAGATTGATATGAAATCACTAATAAATGTCCCTTTTTCTCCTCCCTTCTCCCCCTCCCGCTCTCTCTCTCTCTCTGGTGTGGATTCACTTCTTTGCTGTCCTTTGTTGATTTCCCTGGACTCTCCTGCCTTCTGTGGTGTAACTGGGGTGGGGTTGGCACGCACGCTGAAGTCTGGGGTTACGGTTTCCTCTGCGTGACCGTCATCTCCCTCTGCTCCCTGGTGGGAGCCAGCGTGGTGCCCTTCATGAAGAAGACCTTTTACAAGCGGCTGCTCCTCTACTTCATAGCTCTGGCGATTGGAACTCTCTACTCCAATGCTCTCTTCCAGCTCATCCCTGAGGTATGGTGAGGGCCTTTGGGCCTGTCATGTGTGTCTGTCTGCCTGCGCTCCCTGGTTTGAGGAGAAGCCGATGGAACTTGAAGAGAAACATGAGTGAATGTGGCAGGGAGACAAAGATCTGGTCGGACCTGGTCTGTGCCTGCATCTGGGAGCTGGAAATGTTTAAGGTCCATCAGCAAGGCTAAATGCTGCTGTATGACTGTGTTAAGCTCCTAGCTGCTTTGCCATTGACCATGGACAAGTCACTTCCACCTCACCTTTCAGTGCCTGTGTGCCTATCTATAAAATGACCCTGATTGTATTTACTTATCTGCCAGGATGAGGTGTCTGGCCATGGTCTAGCACTGCTCAGAGGACCTCAAAGCCTTAGGGTTCCTCCACACTATGGAGACTATATTGGTACAGCTATGGCTCCATAGCTATGCTGGCATAACCCCATAGCTTAGAAGCAGCCTGCACCAAGGGAAGGGGTTTTTTGTTGCTGTAGGAAGACCACCTCTCTGAGCTATAGTTGCTGTGTCAAAAAAAGCATTTGTCCGTGGGCCTAGCTACGTCCACCGTGGGGATTAGGTCAGCATAGCTGTGTGTTTTTTCACACCCCTGAGCTATGGCGACCTAACTTTTAAGTGTAGACCAGGCCTTAGCCCTTCTCAGGCCATATAAAGAAAGTGGCTTTGATGTGTGAACAAAGCCAGGCTTGACTGGGTCACTTTTATGGTAGAGAGCAGATGGGGTAGAGAGAAGACTCCATGTTGAGGGGAGTCTTAGCTGCCTGTTGGTGCCACTCGCGTCCCTTATATACGGCTCGGTGTTCGTGCTGGCCGAGAGTGGACGCGCTCCAGGCTATAGTCTCAGTGGTGAGTTCGTTGTGAGAAGTGACTTAGACCATCTGGGCTTTGATATAAAAGGATCCCCAGCCCCTATGCTAGAAAACACCTTCTATGCACACAAGAAATGAATAAGCTGAGAAAAGTGGAGTTACTGTCCAGAAATCCCCAATGCAGGTGCCTGATGAGTGATTGTTGGTGCAGTATGCTCTGTGGAAGCTGTGCAGTTGCTTCTCCTGATTCTGTGCTCAAAAGGGAGAGGAGAGGAGAGGACAGGACAGCTCATGATGTTTTCTGGGAGTGGACTTGCTAATGCAATAGATTTGATTGGCCCACCTGCCTGTGTTTATATTCACATCTGACTTGTGAGAGGAGGGACAGTGAATTTAAAAACCAATAGATTTAAAGCAAAGGCATTTTATAATTAACCCGTGGAACTCGCAGCCACAGGATATCAAGATGAGTAGCTGAGAGAGATTTATAGAGGTATTGGACATTTTAGATTAATGTGAGTAGGATCTGCAGTGACACTGTCTGAGCTAAAAATGAGATGGGCTAACAATTCTTGTGCATCAGGGCATGAGCTGATTACGTCTGGGGTCATGAAGACAGTCCCTTCTAGCATGCAGTAGTATTGCACAATTAAGTGTGTTAAGCCTTTCCCTGAAGCATTCGTTGGGGGAGAAAAGACTAACTGAAGTGCTCTTCTGCTGTCCCTGTACTGAGAGCTCCTACAGACATGGGTAGGGGAGGTGAGGGACGCTGCTGGCGTTTATGGTTCTCAAATCTTTCTCTGTTGCCCCTTGTCTACAGGCCTTTGGATTCAACCCTCAGGAGGATTATTACGTCTCCAAATCTGCAGTGGTCTTTGGGGGCTTTTACTTGTTCTTCTTCACAGAGAAAATCCTGAAGATGCTTCTCAAGCAGAAAGATCAGGTGAAATTGAGTTAGTCCCATAGGAGCGGGTTAGGCATTCCCAGTCGGTACCGCTGCCAGAAAGGTGCTTCCCAATGGGTTTACTCTGATGCAATTTTCCAAAATCCATTTTTTTCACCCCGTTTTTCAGTTTGGAGTGGAATCTAAATCTGCATGCCCTTGACTGGTGCACTCTGGAAAGGCCACCTGCTTTACTGACTCTTAAATCCTGTGTGTGAATAGAAAAGCTTAATCTTTGTACAACAAACAGTAGTTCCTTTTTATATTTGGGGGAGGATGATATTTTTGACAGAAAAGGGGGAAGTAAGAGGCACTTGGGCATGATGCTGTATGTTTCTTCCTTCTCCTGGTCCACCCCAACAGCTGTCACATGCCCATCCCAGAAGTAGCTTAGTGACTCGTGTGTGTGTGTGTGTAGTTTGTACAGTCGGTTAGCAGAGGTGGAAGTGCTCTGGGATGAAAGATGCTATGAAAATGTACAATCACAATGTTGGGCTTCAGTAATCAAAGAGACTCTAGTTTCCTAGTGGTTTTAGTCAGCTTCAGCATTGCCGTGTCTGTGAGGTTTCCTGTTCTAGCTTGTGGGCAAGATAAAATAATCAGCATGCCCCAGGCGTTTATGAGCCGGAAATGTACAAGTGACTGCATGCATCCATGCTGCATGTGGCTAAAGCCTGTAAATCTGTGTATCCTTCCAGCACCATCATGGGCACAACCACTACAGCCCTGAGACCCTCCCCTCCAAGAAGGACCAGGAGGAAGGCGTCACTGAAAAACTGCAGAATGGGGACATGGATCACATGATCCCTCACAGAACCAGTGAGCTAGAGTGCAAGAACCCATCTGTGGATGAGAAAGTCATTGTGGGCTCTCTGTCCGTCCAGGTTAGTGCCTATCTCCCCTGGGGTTACCAGTTACAGCTGCTTGGAGGCGTTGGCTTAGTCTGCAGAGATGGGCATGACACTGGGCAGCGCAGTAAGACAAGTGGAGTTGTCCGCAGTCGGGCGTGGGTTGGTGACCCAGCCAGTGGGGTTCACGTGTGACTTGGGGTGCTCCCTTGCAGGACCTGCAGGCTTCCCAAAGTGCGTGCTACTGGCTGAAGGGGGTGCGATACTCTGACATTGGCACGCTGGCCTGGATGATCACCCTGAGTGACGGGCTCCACAACTTCATCGACGGCCTGGCCATCGGTGCCTCCTTCACAGTGTCTGTCTTCCAAGGGATCAGCACCTCCGTGGCCATTTTCTGCGAGGAGTTCCCCCACGAGCTGGGTACGTGGCTCTTCAGCTGTACACCTTAACTGCGTTTGGTCCCCATCCAGCCAAATATTTAAGCATGTGCTTAAGTCCTTAAGGAAAGCATGAAAGCACTTGTTTAACTTGAACCTATTTCACCATTGTCTTTCAACCGTCAACAAAATGTACCAACTTCTCAGTCATTTAAAGAGACGCATGTGCGTGTGGTGGAAGACGGTATGTGAAACATGCTAGCCAGGGTAGGAAAACTGTGGAATCACATGGTGTAATCTGTTCTGAAAACCAGGGGTGTTTGTGATTAAATTTAGATTGAGAGACAGCTGGTAAAACGCCTGTTATGTGTTTGTGTTTGAATGTAGAGAGTGATACATGGAAGTAGATGTGGACCTCAGGCACCTGGCGAATCAGCGATTCTGTCAGCGTTGCAAAGTTTTGGTTCCCTTGGGCTAGGGTGGCCTTGTTCTTGCAGTTAACTGCATTGATGTGGCTTGACACAAGACTGCTTCTTGAGCAGTGTAGGGCACTGCTCTGAGGGTTAGGAGGACCTTGGTTCTATTCCTGCCTTTACTGCCTGCTCACGATGTGACCTTAGACTAGTGACTTCCCTCTCTTTACTTCTGTTTCCCCAGGTGTAAATCAGGATAATGATACCCTACTCTCTCTTTAAAAGCACTTTGAGGTCTATGGATAGAGATGCTCTATAAGAGCAAGGCATTATTTATTATTATTTTTTATTATGTAAGGCCTTGATTCAGCAAGAGGATTGAGCATTGAAGCATTTGAATAGTCCCATTGACTTTGACTTCAGTGGGGCTACTCACATGCCTAGAGTTATGCATGTGCTTAAGCACCTCAGTGAACAGGGGGCCTGATTGCTGAGTGCTGTTCTCCAGTGGGATGCTGCATTTGGGCAGCTGATGCATCCATCCCATAGATGGTCATGTGTAGCTGTCTGTCTCCTCCTCCCCCTTACGTTATCCTCCCTTTTGCAGGTGACTTTGTCATCCTGCTAAACGCCGGAATGACAATCCAGCAGGCGCTCTTCTTCAACTTCATCTCGGCCTGCTGCTGCTACATAGGGCTGGCCTTTGGGATCGTGGCAGGCAGCCACTTCTCTGCCAACTGGATCTTTGCTCTAGCTGGTGGGATGTTCCTCTACATTGCACTGGCTGATATGGTAAATCCCAAACCGACAGTAGCTGCTGGATAGGGGATCGGAGCATTGCAGGGGGTTTTTCTGCAGTGACCACTGGCCAATGAGCGCTGATGAGCCTCTGTCAGGATTTCTGTTGTACAGGAAAGCTTTGACGATACAGGGCTCTGGGAGCTAAGAGGACTTGCCTAACGGCAATGCTCTGTAACATCATGTGCAGTACAGTAGGGTTCCCTCCTGGCTTTTCACAGTGAGGCCTCTGGGTGATTTTGAGGAGGGGTATTGACTGGCCTGTGTATCTGCAACCCTGGGCACGGAGGGGAGAATGGGGAAAATAGAGCATACAGAGGGATGGTTATTCCCTCGTGCCCACCAAATGTAGGGTGTGTAGCTAACCTATAGCCAGACCACTTTGAGCTGTAAATTTATCAGATTTTAGCCTAGCAGGATTGGACGGGGTCAGGGTCAAGAACACTTGGCCTTGATTGTGAACAGCTCTATATAAATTTAATGCCTAATAATAGATGGGGGTATACAGCGCTGGGATCTGCATGTGCAAATTCACAGGGAGACTGGAGGGCGGAGAATTTCCACGACTGAAACATTCCAATTCTTTTCTCAGTTCCCTGAGATGAATGAAGTGAGCCAGGAGGACGAGCGGAATGGCAGCGCCTTGATCGCCTTCGCTATCCAGAACGCAGGGCTGCTGACGGGATTCATTATCATGCTGCTGCTCACCATGTTCTCGGGCCAGATCCAGATAGGGTAGGGACAGGCCTGGTTTGATTGGGCTTTCCCACCTGCAAGCATACGGACTGACAGCACCTGTATGAGACATCAGCATTGCAAAAGCACTACAGAAAAGAGGCATTTCTATTAAAACTGTTCCGTAGACTTTGTATCGTTTATTTCAGGGGGGCTGATGAAGCTCCTTCCCCTAGATCTAAAGTGACCCAAGGACCTATTTCCAGTGTAGCATCCCTTCCTCTACTGTTCTTGTGTCAAAGGGACTCCTGGAAAGGACATGTGTGAGGATCAGGAGAACGGGCTCACTGGCTCCTTTCTGGCTACATCACCCCCTTCGGAGAGCTCCAACCATGGACATGACTTCTTCCCATCCTCTTCGGGTGGCTGCGGATGGGGGATGGATGTGGGGTCAGCGCTGGAGGTGAGGCCACTTTACCAAGGCAGACGCTGTGCTTGAGGCTTGTGCCTGTCCATCCCTCGTACTCAGTCTCTCCACGGGCAATGGAAATGCGAGGCAGGGGAACAGCCATGGGTCCCAGGACAGCCCCAGTATTTACCCACGTTACCTGTAGCCTCCAACGCTCCGATTGTGCACGTATCTGGTGTTTCTCTTGGGCATGGGGAGCATGCCTGCCTTTTGGACCTAAATATGCAGTCAAGAGACCTGTTCGAGAAAGGGTCTCCTTCCTCCAAAAGCTTCACGTGCCAATGTCTCTGCAGAGTGTGCTGGGCTGGAGGAAAGGTACGGCGTGTGAAAGAGAGATGAAGAGGTCTGGGAAGGTTGCACAGGGAGAGGGATGAGCAAGAACGTATCCTGCTGCTGTGCTGGAATCGATCCTTTCCTGGCACAGGTAGTGGGTACTGAACTGGGCAGGCAGCCTTGGTTCCCCTCCCCCCCTGCGCTTGAAAACTAGTCACAGCTGTTGCTGCTCTGGTCTCTTCCCACTGGCTGCAGAGGCAGCACTGAAGATACCAGGGCAGGAGGAGTGTTTGACGTGCAGTCAGACTGGCTTCGGCGGGAAAGTTATGCTGCTCCTGTAGGGGTTTAATGAACTATACAGTTGCATCTGCTGGTCAGAATGACACTAAGGGACACTTCTGGGTGGCTTCCAGGAGGTAGAACAGCCAAACGCCGCGGCCTCTCCCAGGAGTCCCTCCATCCTAACGCGGGACACTTTGAGAGCGGAGGGAGCTGCGCCGTGAAGTGAAGATGCTGCAGGATCTCACCATTGCAAGGGAAGGGCATGGCAGCTGCATTCAGACCAGGGCGGTGTGGAGCACAAGTCCTGGTACCAGTTTCTCAGGCTTTCCTGCGAGAGCGATCCTTACACTGTGACCAGGTTCACTTGGAATTGGACATCTGGTTTTAAACACTGACACTGCTGAGTTGCAAGGTTTAAATACTGTACTTTTTCTTCATGGCACAGGGTCTCAGGAACACAGTCTGTGGAACTGGAACCCAGCTCTGGGTAGCAGCAGGAGTTGGGAAGGGAGTTAAAGGCATTTCAGAGCTCTGCTTCTGGGCTAGCTTTCCTCCGATTCACTAGATGAACCGACTTATTGTTAATGTTTGGCCCCTTCAGCTTGGGCAGGGAATGAGGTTCCCCTCACCCTTGGGTTGTTCCAGATTCTGCCTCCCATGGTTGTGAATTTGTGGCTGCTGACTAACAGAAGTTCCTGCCTCTGCTACTAGCTTGCTGGGTGACCTCTGGCTAGTCACTTCCCCCCCCCCCCTTCTGTGCCTCAGTTTCCCCATCTGGAAAATGGGGATAATGATGCTGACCTCCGTGGTAAAGTGCTGTGAGATCTACTGATGAAAAACACGAGATAAGAGCTAGGGATGGTGATTATTCTTATTTCTGTGGGGAGTGTCGAGTTTGTTGCTGCCAGTCTCTCTCTTGTGATCATTCCGTCTGCCTGATCGGCTCCCTGGTAAGGGAACAATTGTTGTCCAGGCCCTTGTCTCGTAACTTGTCCGTTGACACACAAAGTTATGGTGCCTTGTTATGCTGTCCTCGTGGCAGAGGCTGAGCAGAAGCTATTCCTGATGGTTTCCCCCTGCAACCCTTCAGAAGAAAGGTGAAAGGCCTGTTCACTTATCATACCCAGTGCTTTCACACCCTACACCTCAAGGGTCTAGGCCCCTCTTTGGCAAATGTGAGCTGGGCAGCTATACCAGGCCCACTGCCTGCCTCCCTTCAGTAAGGGCAAGCTGAGATCGGAGTGACTCCAAAGGAGTAGATGTCATAACCAAAACCACCTGGGACAACAGCATGTGCTGTGGCAGGCACAGCGCCTCCAGCAGGATCATGACTTGGTTTGACTGCCGGACCTCTGCCTTCTAATGCCTAACTATTTCCTTTTAACGTGCTCAATGAAGACTGGATATCAAACCCCAATCTCCTGTAGCTGTCAGTCATCCATCCACGATTGGCCCTAATGGAGAGAGACAGCTGGGAGTCATTTACATACGGCAGAAACCATAGTCCCTGTCTCCTTTGTAGCACTCCCAGAGTCCTTGTAAACATGTTGAACAAGAGAGGGTACAGTGTAGAACCCTGTAGTACCTGTGCAATACAGCCTTTTGTTTACATGACCAATTATCCATAATAGCCTACTGGGCTGCCCTATTTTAGAAAAGGATCAAAACCGTCTGTCAACTTGGGCAAGGGACCACAGCCTTGTCAGCGGTATCTCACGTTCACTGCCTGTATCTTAGGTAGCTGGCATACTGTCTTCCTCCATAGCCAGGAGAAAGACTTTTCTTCACGCCATTCTTGCTGTTTATGGCTCAGGCCTAAACCCTACTTAGTTTAGACCATCTTTTACCAATGAATGCTTGATATGGGTTGGCCCAACTTTGCCAACTCCATTTCACCAAACCCTTCCTTGACATGTTTATAAAAGAACTAGAATAGGGGCCTCTGGAAAGCAGTAGACCCATCTCCTTTCCCACAGGACAACCATCGTTGTGGGATTCCTGCTGCCCAGTTGAGAGGTGAATGGAATAGGATGGCACTCTTTTGACTAACACGGCTGTTACTCTGAAACCACTCTTTTGTGTGAGTCACACGGGAAATTTTTTGGTCAGGCCAGCATCTGTCATCAGCAGCTGACCCGGAGAAGTTCTCATTGTAACAGTGAGGAGGCCAGCTTCTGGGAACAGTACTTGAGAGGGACACTGCCTGCAGTCAAAAAAAGCATGCACTACCACTGGTAGGAGAGCTGCAGCCCTCTAGCTGAGTTACGTAATGTTTGAGAGTGAGAGATTTAACCCCTGTCTTAAGGGGAAAGGTCTGGCTTGCCTATTCTCTCTCAAGGAAATTTTTGGAAAGCACATGACATCTAGTGCATTCCAAAAGGGAGAAGAAAATAGCTCTGGAACTATGAAAAAGCTAAGCCATCTCTGGCAAGGATGGTTCAATGGTACACAGAGAGGAGGCACTGCACTGTCAGCATCTGGCAAATCGGCCCGTCTCCTGGAACAACACCCCCCGCCCCCCCACCCCAAATTGTACTTACTAACAAACCAAAACTGGAAACTAAGCTGTGCTCCAGGTGGTAGGAAACTATAAGAACCGATGTGTAATTTCCTCTGGGCTGTTCCGAGCCCTTGAACATGACAGAGAAATTCTGAGTCTTTTCTCTAGTTTTCCCTTCAAGGTGTTCTTGGGAGCTGACGACATCAGGAAATTTGCAGGCTGGAAATTCGGGAGAGTTACCTACGAAACATTCTCTAAGTACACGTGTAGCTGGGGGAGGCAGGTAATCAATGTGTTATTTCAAAGGGGTGCCTGGAAGAGGCTCCTCTCTCTTGTTTGTGCAGGATGGTAGAAACCGGAGGGAGGGAGGGTGTGTGTGTGGCAGGGGCCGGAGGGATGGCTGAAAAAGGAAATTGACATTAAGTTGAGCTTGTGAGTGTTTTTATTTATATTTCCCTTTATACATCTGATTTAGAAACTCAAGTTCCATCTCAGTATTTTAATATCTCAGGTGTTATAAGAAATACTTGTTGAAACACTTCTTGAAACAAAGAACATAACTTATGTCTTGTGAACTGTAAAGTTTTTATTTGTAAAATTCCATAAATTAAAATCTATTCTGTAATGAAAGAGAATTGCAAGTGTGCTCTGTGCAGTATTGAATTCTGATTTAAAGGCAGTATATAGCCTGAATATTAAAGAACTTCCTTGCGGTGAGATCTGTTTAGGTTGCAGAATAGTCTCCCTAGGGAAGAGACTGAAGCTTCATTACTTCAGATGTTTAAAACTAGACTGGGGGGCGCGGGACTTAGGGGTGGCCTGGAGGGAGCGATCCTACATTAGAAGGCTGGGCTGCATTGGATGATGTAATATAACTTTTCCATCTATAACTTCTGATTACCCAGCCTGGGCGGATGCTGGCTTTAAGTGCAGTGCTGCGTTTTAAACAGAAGATGGCATTGATGCCCACTCACGCATCATTTGATCGGTTGGAAACTTTGGTTTGTGGTGCCCCTTTCTCACACTTTCACTTTCTGTGTTCACCTTCTTAAAACGATATGTCCATTCAAAATGCTGTCTTTGTGCATGCAGCAAGCCAATTGCCTGTTACGATTTTAGAGGCCCCTAGAGGGGCCTGGGGATGCCTTGTGGATTTCACTGTAGTTCACATGAAGCGAGTCTGGGCCAGAGGTGCCTGTGTCATTCTTGCTGCTTTATTTATTTTTTAAAATGAGCATAGTCAGTTTTGACTCAATGTCACGTTCCAGGCTCTTGTACGCTTAGCCCAAAACTGCAGTAGCCTGGTTGTAACCACTTTTGTTTAAATAAATTTTTTTATTGCTTTCAAAAACAACTGTTTCCCACCAGGTTTAAACAAACAAACCTTGAACCATCCTGGCTGCCCTTACAATACATAACACTGAACAATAAATTTGGGACAAATGTGACTTACTGCTGTCCTCCTAATGCAGTGTTTGAGTTGAGAAATCAAGCGTGCTCATCCAGACCGTGGATCAGTAAGGTTTCTTCAGGATTAACTTGGCTATGTTGGGCATAGACCAGAGCTTCTTGACTGTTTTAAAATCATGGCTACACAAGTACCTCTTTTTATTTATTTTTTCTGTCAGCAACTCTGTACCTCAGACTATTGGCTCAGTTGAAATCCCAGAAACTTTTGCAATTTTTGCTACAGTTAACCCCTCTTCTCTGCTAATTTAAAATGACTTTTCCCCAATTTTAAAAATGGCTCCTTTAAACAGTTTTCTCTAAAGATGGGTACCTGTTTACCAATAATTCTCAAGCTTCTGGTTACAGTCACTGCTGCCTATCCATTATCTCTAAATTTGTCAGTCTCATTCAATTACTCTGCCTGTATAGGAGTACTTGCAATTCCCTTTTTTCCTGTTTAAAGGTGAGCCTAATATTCTTGTTTTGTTAAATGCATACCCTTTGAAGAGTGTGTGTGTCCGATTAATGGAGCCCTGTGTTCTGAGTGTGTGATGTCTCCTTTCGAAGGGCTAGCTTGAGCCCTGGGGCTAGGGATGATGGCTGAGTGCCCTGCAGCCTGTTATTTCTAGGGCGGCGGCGAGGCAATGTGCATTAGCAAGTAGGTTGGTGGTTGGGCAGAGTGGTGGAGGCAGTGTCCTCTCTGCATCGCAATCCCTACACATGTCATCAAAGGAAAACTACTGCACAAAGCTGGGGTGGGGGGAGAGAGGATAGGGAGTGTCCTCTCACGACCCTGCCATGCTTTCCTGCAGGATGCAAAATCCTGTGGTCTGGGCCATGCTTTGGGCCTCTGCCCCCGTTGGGTAGGAGGCCTTTCCCCTTAGGCGGTCCCTTCTGTGATAAGAGGATGCTGGGTTAAGGGGTGGAGGGGGCCCCTGCAGCTCTGCCCTCAGAGGGGGCAGCGAGGGCGACCCTGGGTCTCCCGCAGGGGGCACGAGCTCTGCGGTCCAGGAGCTGAGTCAGGCTCTGGGAGGCGACCCTTAGCCCTGGGCTCAGGCCGCCTGGCTCCCGCCGCAGGCCGCAAGCAGGGCCGGACCCCCGTCACCTAGCAACACTGGTCAGGCAAGATGGAGGGGGGAGGAAAGGGTTCCCCGCAGCTTGGTCACGTGCCCTCCGAGGCGGGCCGTTCCGAAAGGCGCCTGCGGGAGAGCGTCAGCGCGGGCGGGGCAGTGCGCGTGCGCCGCGCACGGGCCGGGCGGGGGGGTGGGGAACTGGGGAGGAACACCAGTGGGGGGCATGCGCGCAGAGGAGCACAGGGACGGGAGGTGGCGCCTGCGCACGAGGGGACATGAGGGGGTTGGCGCCTGCGCGCTCTCTGCTCGGGAGGCGGAGGCAGGGCGGCGCCTGCGCGCTAACGCCGTAGGCTCGGGGACGGGGTGGGGAGAAGAAGAGCTCGGGAGGAGCCGCCGCCGCCCGGACGCCGAGCGGATCCGGATCCCTGCGCCGCCGCCAGCAGCGGGGCCTGCTCAGCCGCCGTCGGAGTCCCGGCTCCCCGGGGGAGGCCGCGCGGGGAGGGGCGGTCCGGGAGCCGACGCGGGGAGGCGGCACCATGACCGGGCGCGGCCACAACAAGCTGCCCACGACCGAGCGCATCGTGAAGGGTGAGGGGCCGGGGCGCGGCCGGGCGGGCGGGGCTGCCCCCCCACCCGGTTCTGTGGCGATGGGGCTGCCGCGCTGTGACTGCCGGGGGGAGGGGCCTGGGGGTTCCCGCGGTCTGGGCCCGTAGGGGGAGGCTGGGGCAGTTGGGCTGGGCACCCTTAGAGGCGGGGGGGGGGTTACTGCGCTTGGGGAGGGGCCCCCGAGTGTGCGTGCGGGGGCTGGGGGGCCCCGCCTGCAGGGAGCAGGCGGGTGAGCGGTGCAGGGTGGGGAGCTGGCTTTCCTGTTGAGCTCGCTCTTCACAGGTAAAGGAGGGGGGCGAGGTCAGGGAGTTGGGGGTTGCGCCTCCCCTCCCCCCGCAGGTGGGGCGCTGTGGGCACGTGGGCGACCCCACTTGCCCATTTCCAGTCTGGGCACTCAGCTTCACGGAGACGAGCCCTGGCCAGTGCTGATGTGCTTTGGGCTCCAAGAAGGGTGGAGATTTGCCCTTGCCCTCCCTAGCCCCTGATGTGCAAGGCACCTCGTTTTGTGCCTGCGGCTGAGTGTCTTCCTGAAGTCCTTCTGCTTTGACATGCTGTGCTTGGTGCATGCTGCCCTGGGCTGAGCACCTCACCTCCTCGATGCTATTTTAAAAGAGCTGATGATGTTGGAAGCGGTTAATAGAGAGGAGGGCAAAATGTTAATCAAGAAGTTCCTGGATTAGTTGGAAGCTTGTACAATGTAGATTTAGCTGCCGTAATTAATCTAATGCCATCTCTCATACCCGCGTATTGGAGAACATCTATTTTATATATTTGATTTGTTTAAATTTTTGCTCAGCAGCCGTCACTGCTATACAATTGCACCGTTACAACAGCTGCTCACTTGGGCATCTTAAATTGTTATATTCAGTCATGCTACCCTGAACCCATCCTGTTACAGGGACTGAGATATGGACAGAAATATGTCAAATTTCACATGTATGGAGCCTCTGCTGACCATTTAGGTGCTTACACTGTCACTTCTACCTACTACTCTAACCTGGGCCCAAATTAATTTTTACCTGTTCAGATGTTAATAGCTGCTGCTTGATACATAGACAAAGTGAAACAGGGTGACAGCCAGGACCCTGAGGTTCCTGTGAGTTGGTTAGATGTTTAACATTTGGTCTTTTTTGTGATTTTAGTTTAATATTGCTGCTAGAAATGAGAGGGTAATGTCAATTCAGCTCTCTTGTATATTAACACAGTGTTAGCTTACATTGTAGCTGAGCCTTTGGACTCATTTCTGGGAAATCCTATTAACAACGATGTGTACGTTGTGGATGCACTAGGTTGAATACATTCAGTAGAGAGAGTATCTTTGGGTCTAGACAGCAGTGCAATATCTAGAAAGCCAGAGTTTGGGAATGGCCTTTGAGAATTAGTCCTCAGCCAGGTGGAGCTCACACACATGTCGTGAGTTATTCACTGGAGCTTAAAGGGAGACCGTATGATCATTCACTACACAAATGCATGCTGACAGTATGTAGTGAAGCATGGGGGATAGTCTCATAAGGAGGCTGCCCTATAGCTAGAGTGCTGTGATTTGGACTGGCTTTGGATGCCTCGGGAGGAATTTCAACCATCTTTTTAAAAAAAAAAAAAAAAAAAAAAAAAAAATTAAAAGGTGGTTGCATTGCACTTATTAAAAGGTGGTTGTAAAATGTATTCACATTTTAAACCTAAAGAGAAATCAGAGCTAATTTTGTTCAATTCCTGCACTGAAAAAGTTTCTCCTGTTCTGTTACAGATTTTAATAATGTTTATCTTAAGAACTTACATTTCCAAAGGACTGTGAAAACATTAGCCTTAATTATGTTCCGTCATAAGCAAGTGGAAACATTGTAGTTCCTCAAGTTTGTCTTATACCTATTATTTTAAAGCAGCTCAGTTTTTCAGTCCTGTGTTAGGCCCCCTTGTATTTCTGGTTCATGAGATATCACTATTAAGCAGCTCGGCACATAACCAAGTGATGTCTGTTTTAACCAAACATCTTAATCTTCAAACATTGTTAATAGTTTCGACATGGCCAGAAGTAGGTCTCAGTGGAAGCTGTCAAGACATTACTTGAAGCAAAATCACTCAGCTATTAGGTATGGTTTTGCATATTTTTTTTTTTTTTTTTTTTTTTTTTTTACTAAAAAGGCCTGGCATAGATCAAAAGCCTATGAAATGCAACAAAACTTCAGAATGGTGGAATGTGATACTTTAGTTAGATGTAAACCCTCTGAAATGGGACTGCAAATGAAATTTCTATTCAGTCCCCTTATTAGCAGTCTCAGCAGTGAGGTTAAGAGTTGGTAAAAAGAACAGGAGTACTTGTGGCACCTTAGAGACTAACAAATTTATTTGAGCATAAGCTTTCGTGGTCTGCAGCCCACTCCATCAGAGGCATAGAATGGAACATAGAGTAAGAAGATATATATACATACAGAGAACATGAAGTTGCCATACCAACTTCCACCTTTTCATGTTCTCTGTATGTATATATATCTTCTTACTCTATGTTCCATTCTGTGCATCCGATGAAGTGGGCTGCAGACCACGAAAGCTTATGCTCAAATAAATTTGTTAGTCTCTAAGGTGCCACAAGTACTCCTTTTCTTTTTGCTGATACAGACTAACACGGCTGCTACTCTGAAACCTGTCGTTAAGAGTTGGGTGGACCATGGGGGCTGACCTCCCTTCTCACACCTATTGGTGGATCATCCAGGACAGAGGTGAAGCATGGTGTCAGGGAATAATGCTGTACACCTCTCCTCTGGGTAAATAGGGCACTGATCTACAAAGAAGTAACTTGTAAAAATAGGCATTCAGACATGTCTATTGTACGGTAAAGGTTCTATTTCATTGTACATGAAGGATAAACTATCACCCTTGGGTGTAAAATAAATAGTCTGGAAAGTAGTGGTGACAGTGAGAGTAGCTGTCTGCAGTGGGGATCCTGATTTTTTTATCTTAACTGAAAGTTATGTCCTGATGACTCGAGTGGACTGGAGAGAGCAGCCCGACTACTGAGCTATATTTACATTTGTCTTTATGAAGAATTCTTAAAAAAACCTGATATTGTTATTTCAACGCTTGGCCAGCTCAAGGCAAAGAAACGAGAGCCTCATCTTTACTTCTTCCTGAAAAAAAGTCACCAAGTTATGTCAGTGTGTTGGGATCTTGACTAATCGCTATGAGGAACTGAATTGCTAAAATCTAGTATTTTCTCTTTTGGCTACAACCACCGTTTCATGTTTCTCAGTAATCCGCGTAATAGCTTTATAATGTAATACTTAACACTTATACAGTGCTGCTGGGTAGCCACTAAATTGCAACCCTTCTGTGAAATAAGGAAGCATATTCACTGTTTTACAGCTGGGCAAACTGAAGCCCTTAAGAAATAAAGTGACTTTCTTAAGGCCATGCTGTGAATGATAGCTAATGCTGGGATTAGCATTTAGCAGTTCCTGCTTTGGTTGAGACCACATTGATAGACATCTCCCACAAACAAGAATTGTTTTTTTCGGGTTAAGATAGTTTATCATCTTTCAGAACTCCCTGTGTTCTCCTCTCTCACAAACACTTAAACTTTGTCAGTCTCATAGCTGCATACCCAGCTTATTTGTATTAAGGGAACAGCATAAGAGGGGGTGAGTTTAAAAGCCCTCAGCTTTTCTTTGCTAGTGCTTGAGCTGCTGCTCTGACAATTCACCCAACAAATTTATCATAAGAACTTTTAGTTCTCAAGATAAAACAGTGTTTCCTTTCTTGTTTCAGGAGTCTAGTTCTTGGTTTGGATTTTCCAAACGTGAGTTAGATCTCAAGACCTATGGCAGCATGCCATTGAGGAGTTAGCCAAGAGAGTAAATAGCAAGTCTAGGAAAGAAGGACTCCTAATAAGAGGTAGCCAAAACTTGGAGATTTCAGTATTTATGGGAATGGAAGACACTGTGTGCTGGTCAAGGTGATGTCTTAACAGTATGCTTGTTCAGCTCAGATGAGGCATAGTTTTTGAGTGGAATATAAATGCACAAAAGATGGTTCATCTTGCTCTTTTTGTGCAGGCCACGTCCCATATATCAGTTGTGGCATGGGCAACTCTTAGTATAGGGCAGCTGTTATTTTTAGAAAGATGGGGTCTGATTATGCAGTCCATATTCGGGCAAAACTCCCAATGATTTCAGTGAGAGCTTTACCACTGAGTGAGAGCTGTAGGGTTGATTCTGATTTGGTATATTCTGCTTTTCTGTGGCTTTGAAGGGGTTCCTTCAGATTGTGTCAAAGTGAATCGAGATGGAGCTAGAAAATTCGCTGCTTTACCATGCTAGGTCAAAACTGTTCTGAGGCCTTGCACTTCGTAAAAAGTTGTGGTTTTAAAATATATACCTTGTTAACATACAGTATTCTTATTTTGAAGTTGAATATATTTCTCCCCTATCTGAGGTACTCACAGATGCTGTACAGCTATTTCATAACACAACACGTGGATAAAAATATCAAACAAATACTAGCCTAAAACTGCATACACTGGGAATGGGAATCTTATAAGGAGGCACAGAGATGGACCTTAATATGAGGGAAATGTTTATTAAAAGAAATAAATATATGTGTGAGGGTCTTCATAATAGCTGCCATAATATTTATTGTTTTCTTTTGTGAGATTAGACAAGATAAACCAACTTAATTGGTTTATCTTGTCTAATGAGAATGAATTTATGAAACACTTGGGAGGTGGGGGAAAGCCTGCTGTAGGTAGTGGTTAAAAGTAAGGACAAAGGGTGCAAACTTGTTTGGGGGACGAGGGGAGCTTTCTCAAATCTTGGGAGCGCCATGCTAAAAGTGCCAATGCCAGCTGACTTAAGACACATCAGTGGGATCCCTAAAAGCCAGGTGGTGTCACAGCGCAAGTACTCATCTGGACAAGGCTCAAGATCTTGAGCATAGATATGGCTATACCATTAAGGGCTATAGCAATCTGGAGATCTCACTGAATATTCCTTAATTATTGACTGATCTTTTCTGCCCCAAAGACACTTCTTAGCTCAGGTGGTCTTAATTTGATGTGGTTTGAGATGGGACAGCTTGCAGCCTGGGCTTGAATTGTCTGCTGCAGAATTCATGCTAACGCTATCAGATCATGTGATGATACATCCAAAAGTGCAACAGAAATCAAATGCATTGCAGACCGTGGCACTCTAATACCTTATGGAAGAGTGAAAGATTAAACTATAATGTGCATCTGGGATTAAATGTCTCCTGCTCAGTCCTGTATATTAGAAGTGGGACCACCAGTTCCTGTGTCTATCAACCTTTATAATATGAACCTGGCTTGAGCAAGTGCTCTAAACTGGGTCTTGGTAGCTAAAAATATGACTGCTCTCTCGTCATTATGCTATCCTCTGATTTATCTGCATTTTAGCAGAGGTGTCTAGGCTGCTACCAAAGCCTAAAATAGGGTAGCAAAGGTATAAAATCATTAGAAATAATTGATGAGGCTTTGTGAAAATATAAAATATTGAGGTGCGTTTGTATTCCTTTGGAGAACCACATATGAAGTGCCGGAATGGTGCAACAACGTGGAAAGGAGGGGGAGAATCCCATGTGTAAGTGGCGAGAGTTGCTGTTAATGGGTGAATCTTCTGTATATAATGTGATTTTTCTCTATTCCTACTATCTGGATATTCTTCTGTGAAAGGTTAAAACTCTGTTCTTCATATTAAGGTCTGAACCTGCTGCTCAGAAGCCCAATTCTCTAGCAGTCAGAACAAATGAGTTCAAATCAGCCAGGTATCTTGATGAAATTAAAATGCTTAGCATTTTTCATTTAATAAAACAAAAAAGACATGACTCGAATCTACCACTTCTACCTGTAATATCATTTTCAGTGTTTAACTGGTTTTATGGCTAGAAAATGAAGGAAGGCTGCTTGCTTAGGAATTGAGTCTGCAGGAAGTAGGGCAGGGTGCCGGCTTAAAATAGTAACGAAGGCTGGCCTGTTTGTGATGAGCAGAGCTATTTAGGTAAATCCTGGAGTCCCAGTGGAGGTAGAGCCACACATTAATCTCAAGATATTAGCTTGTAGACCAGTAATTGACTGAGTTTATCTCTGATGACTCTTTATTGGTTTTCAGGCATCTCCTGTTCAGTCCCTTACGCTTCTGTACGGATTGCCTTGCGATGCCGGGTATGTTTACTAGCTGTACAGTGTGTTAATGGGTTTAGACGCTATTAAGCAGTTTGAAGCAAGGGAGCGGGCTATGTGAAAGCAGCAGTGTTAATATATAAAACTCAGCTGTAAAGCCCTTCTTCAAGACTGGTCTCTTGGCCTGCAGTACTGAGCTGGGTTGGAGTCCTGGGTCAGGAGTACAATGAAAGCTTATGGAGAACAGAATGATTTCTGTTTGATTGGTATTAGTGGGCTCCACAGAGAGGTCAGTCTCTGACTAAAAGGCTGATGGGCTGACAGGATGAAAAACAGAGTTGGGAGGATGGGGGTTGGAAATGGGATACATGAGGAAAGTCCCACATTGATGTGGCAGACCCCAGGAAGGATAGGAGAATGAAATCCTGTTCTGCTCTTTTAAAAGACTTAATTTGCAGGGAGTGGTAGTGTTGTGCTATCTAGACTGCACTCCTGACTTCAAACCTCCAATCTCTGAAGAGGAAGTCTCTCTGGCTTCTCTAGCAGCAGCATCTCCAGCTATGAAGCTATAATAGATTCTTGCTATGTTGCCATTAGTAGCAGAGGTGGAGGTGAGTGTATTGAGTAATATGACCTCTTCCAGCTGGGAGCCTGGGTATGTTACTTACCTGAGACTCCTAGATTTTATTTATGTGAGATCCAGAAATCTAAATCCATCTCTACACTGTTAATTTTTTTGAGGGTGGGGGTGGTGATAAATACCTTCTGGCTTCTGCAAGAGCAATGATGATGGTTTCTGAGACTTACATTTTGCTCCTCTGCCCCCACCCCCAGGTGGGCAGGACCAGGTGAGATAGAATATGCAGCGTTAGCTCCCATAGCTAGCTACAAAAGGCTTTCCATTTCATAAGCAGGCGAGGGATGGTGATCAGGCATAAAATGGCTTTAAAACCAGTAGCAAGATAATTCATCTTATAAAATTGCAGTGCTCAAATTTGTAACCTGAAGATTTCCTAGAGCGTGGCCAATAATAAAGATATGAAGAAGAATGTTCATTCTGGTGATAGTTGTAGGTTTCTTTGTATGATTACTGTAAAGTGATTTCACTTTTTACCCATGTTCATACCTGTAGGATTAATTTTATGGCACTTACCAGGTTTTATAATTGATTTATGAGTAAGGCTGTAAGAAAGTCATGATTTTTTTGGTTCAAAAGTTGTTGCCACGGTTTGCTAAAGCTGTGGCTTTGGTGCAGGGCCAAATTTGAGTGTGCCAGGTGCAGTGCCATTCACTCAGTTGGCCTGGCCACCTCCCGTCATGACAGAGGGGCAGCTGGGCTAACTCGGAGTGAGTGGCTCTGGAACCCTGTGAGCGGATGGCATGACGGAGAGCTGGCCAGACCAAATCTGAGTGAGTGGTATCGCGACCTGGTGCATGTGATCGCAGTGCTAATCAAATTTGTGGGAACTACAAGAAGATGTGATGTGTGTTTAAAAGTTTCTGTTTCTACAACAAAATCACAGCCTGTGATTTTCTTACAGACTTGTATAAGAATCTTTTGATATGTTACAATGGGGTGGAAAAACTCCTCTTAAAATGGTGATTGAATTTAGGTGATTTTTATAAAGGGGGTTTGCTCCTGCTTCGCTTTATAAGTTGCTTGGAGGTGAACTGCTCCAATTGAGCTCTAATATAGGCTCTTTGAGACTGGAGGGTTAGGTTTTATAATACCATATATTGCAACATCTTTCCTACAAACTATCACAGTGATTGCAAGACATTGTCTGGGTGCAGATGACCGGGAACAGTGGAGTAAAGACATTGTACGGTGATTTAGAATCTGTTTGTAACCAGAACTGATCCCAGTGTAAACAGAGCTTACACTGAAGCATTCAGCCATATGATGAGTATTGGAAGGCAGAGAAATTGAGCCATCCACGATTACACCGTGTGACTTGGTAACTTTTCTGCAGTGGATAATGCAAGTAATTGAAATCTTTGCTACTGGTAGTGATTGTCTCTTGCTCAGTATAATGCAACACTTTGGTCTAAGGCCTGCTGGCTGGGCTCTGCATGCCTGTGTCACAGTTAGCAGTGGAATCTTATGAAAGTGTTTGTGGATGTTACTTTGCTTAGGTTTCCCATATGGAACAGGTCAGCTTATGCCTACAGAGCTGGCTTGAGTCTGATCTTAAAAGTACACTGTGCAAAATCACGTTCACTTAAAGTAGGTTTAAAACTAGAGCCAACCCCTCAACCGCCTCTACCCCCTCCCCCCCATGCCGCTGGTAGCGTCAGATTTACATTTACCAGCAGGTGGGGAATTTGTCTTTGATACAAAGACCCTACTGTTTTTGTATTAATAATCTATTAGTGGACTAGCTGTCAGCTTGCTAACCTTGTGAAAACAGGTGGTGAATTTCCCTGTCTGCTGACATCTAGGAATCCCCTCTGGTCTCCTTTGGTTAGCTTACTTTTTTTAAGTAGCTGCAGCTGTTTGCTGGGGACCTCATGCTTTTTTTTTTTTTTTCTTCCCTCCAAGCTTAGTGATGACCCTCTCAAGTCAGCTGAGGAAATCATCCAATCTGATGGAGCTGATGAAAGGAAAATGACAAATCTGATGCTGGGTGGCATACTGTTGAGTGATTGTTTCATAGTAATATGTGTATTTTTAACTGCTGAAAAGTCTGTAGAGCTTCAGTGTCTCAAAGATTTTTCAGGGCTTACTGCTCTCCTTTCTCTACGGCATCTAGCAGTTTGAGATTGCAGTTCAGGTTCCTTATGTTACTGAGCCATCAGAATACTGAGACAGAACAGAGTAAGTCATGGTCCCTGTCCCAATAAGCTTAAAATCCAAGACAAACCAAAGATGACAGATCAGTCATTCAGCTTTGGCTCATTAGGAGCTGGAACTGTTGCATAGCAGTGCAGATGCTTTAAAACTAAATTCAGCTTTCCCAGGCAAGTAGAATATTGGTGTCTTAATCATCAATGGGAAAGGTGGGCGAATAGATTTAGTGTTCCAGTGGGTAAATTTTCATGACTGTCTTGCAAAAACTGAAGTAAAACAGGGCTTCTGCAGGTAGAAGGCTGACACTGCTGGTCTTCCCAGAAGACATGTGTCATGAATTTGGGTCTCAGCTGCAGCCGAGATGTTGAGCTTGGTTTGCAGGGAAATCCCATTGGCAGGAAATGAATCCATGCATGAAGAGTTAATTTACATAATGAAAGTTTTGTAGCTGCTCTTCTTGCTATGAGTTGGGTGGCTGATGCATAGCAGCAGTCTTAAGTTGCCTCTGTTTTAATTAGTACTCCTATTTCAAATCTCACGGCACTCTTGTGAAACCAGAGCCCCCTCTCTACAGATGCTAGGGAAAACGGGAGCAACATGCCCCCTGTGTGTGCAGAGAGTCTTATAACGAATTCCATCAAATGGAGAGGTGAGCAATGGCAGAGTTCTGCACTGTCTTAGACTTAGTCTGCATTGGAAAAGTTTTCCCAGCATAACTATACCAACAAATGCTCCCAGTGTAGATGCAGTTTATCTTGGCTAAAGCACTTAATTGCATCTGCTTGAGGGCATTTGCCAAAATAAAAATATAGTTTGGGGGGGGGGGGGAGAATCTCACCCCTAACTGACAATGATGTGCCAGCAGAAGTTACTAGTTGTAGACCTGGCCTCGGAGCAGTAGCTGGAAGGTTAGGCTGTGTTGTATGTTGCTTCCAGACTGTTCTTGTGGACTCAGATTTAGTTGGCTTTTATTTTCTAACCTCCTTGTATTTACCAGTAGGTCCCTCCGCAGGGTGGGAAGGGCTGTGGGGTACACTTTCAAAAGGAGCTTTAAAAGTGATTACACTCTTGGCACATACTTTATTATGTCTATTTGCATGTTGAAACATTAAAGTGTAACTTGATTATTGGAATTAGATGCATGTGACTTATAAATAGACATAGAGGGCCAAATTCTGTTACGCTGTTGGAACAGAAAGGTGAACTTGGCCTCAAAGGTTGAGCATTGCTCCCTTACTGGAATGCAGTTGATAAGCGATGTAGTGGTGAGACTTTAGGTTCTGATTTCTAAAGGGAGCATTTCAATTCAGTGGTATATCTCAGGGTGACTTGAATCTAGTATTGTGATAACTTACTGTGTTTCCCTCTTCCCCCATAGAAAAAATTGTTCAACTTTAGTATGAATGATTTTTTTAAATATTGTGTAGATTGTTTAGGATTTTTTATAGGCAGCTGTTTTTATCCTAATTTCAGAAGAAATGATCTGGTTCAGTATGAAGGGTAGGGTAAGCTTTCTGAATCTGTTCCATATAAAGGATTAATTTTCATTCAGAAGATACAGCTGTCTTAGACCGGTTTCATATTAGATCAAAATTTTTAGTGAGCCCTAAAATCACCCCTCGGAAATCAGGTGCTTAAACACTCCTAGTCTATTTGAGGTAGTCACCATTCATTAAAAAATGAAGTATTCTGTAAAAACAGGGAAGGAGGGTAAGATATCCAGAGTCTGAAATTCAACATATCTACGTTAATAGGGACATTGAAAGTGAATCCAGGGACTGTCATGGGGACCTTGGCTGTCTGCAACAGTAAATACCCACATGATGACGATTGGCCTGACTTCCAAGGTGCTGAGAACTTGTAGCTCTTGTCCAATTCAGTTGGATTTGTGGATGTTCTGAGATTCAGGCACCATATTCATACCAGAAAAGGAAAATTATGATTTACAAGGGAAATAGGATAATCTGCAAAAGTTTAGGTGGTTAGAGAGGAACAAAGAGCAATAAAGTGGTGTAATAATAAGTATTTACATAGTGATCGTGACATCCCTGTGAGGTAGATGCTCGTTTTATTAAGTGGCCTGCCTAAGGCATGAATTGAGTTTGGATTAATAGGATCAAACATTAATGGAGCAAGTTATATTCTGGGGTGGGTAACAGGTTAGAGGAGCTGTTGTTTGCTTCATGTTGTGATTATTTAGTTTCCATGGTGCTTATTTAGCTGAAGTGGTAATTCTGCTGTGGCTCATCAATATCCCTACTTGTGCCAGAGTTGCTTTAAACTGAATAATGGCAAAGATTATTTGTCTGGGTTGGTCCATGCTTCAGAAAGTTAGGATGAAACAGATCTGTTCCTGCAGATGCTTAACTTCAGTTTAGTGCGAGGGAACATCACATAGCTCAAAATGGGGCTCTAGGAATGAAGAGATCCTGGGGTGACCTGAGATTTGTGCAGATGATCATTTCAAGAAGTAAAGATTATTCAATGGAAAATTTAATTCTAGCCATAAATATATTGGGGAACTAACAGCAGGTTTGAATTTGATGAGTTTACTTAAATGTTAAGGGTCAGCCTGGGTTCAACCCCTCTGAGGAGTCAGTCTGGGGAAAAGGTAAGAAACCTAACTTGGTTTCCTGTTTAGACTGTACACCTATAGTAGTTATCCATAGGACAGGCCTGGTCTTTTTTAAAAATATTGGGAAGCCTCTGCCTGCCATTAATGTTTACAGCTCTGGTTGTAAAGACAGGTTCATGCTCGGTCTCTTCCACTTTACAGCCTCTACTTTTAAATATGATTTCTCTCTCCTGTTCCCTCCCCCCAAATGTCCACCTTTAACCTTTGCATCATGGTTCTGTCAGATCTCGCAGGTGACGCAGGGTTGGGTTGGTCCAAGGTGCTGCAGGAAGCTTGTGTTGAAGATTTAATATGTGGTATTCTTCCTTCTGAGTCAGTATGGGCCCAATGCCCCAGCATATTGCTGAGGACAATCTATTATTTATTTGTATTCTAGCACCTAGGAACTGCTGGTGCTGCTGTTAGCTGGGGTATAAAACGGAGATACTGATGGCTTGTTAAAAATTCCATAGCACTCTTTTCATGTGTCTTCGAGATGTCACCCCAAGAGTTCTGCCCAAATTCCATCTGGAGGGATTACATGCTGCCTACCTGTCATTCCCCTTGCAGTTTAACTTCACTATGTCTGTTCATTTCCTATCTCTCAGTTGTGTACTTGGTTTGAGCTGTTTCTAAAATGCTCTAAGGTCTTGGGATGAAGGGTGCTATAGAAGAGTAAATTCTGCATGTGTGGGGTGACGGAAGTTTGCAGCGTAACACAGGCTGAAGGAGGATCTTGTTATGGTGCCATGGAATAAAGAGAAATAGTGACACAGATTGACTAGAATATTGCTGTGGCTGTATAAAGATGTCATCCGTTGCTTGCCATCCAAGTATTTGTTCCCTGTTAATTACTGTTACAGCTTTGCGCATTGCTGAAACTTTAGCCTTCTGTGGACACAGGATAGCACACTGGTTACCTTTCATCACTGAACCAGGTGGATTTGTTCAGATTGAGCCAATTGACTGTGAAGTAATAGTCTGAACCCTAAAAATATGCAATCAGCTCTGTTGAGTAGAAGAATGTTGAGTTACAAGTGGACAAAAAGAGAAGATCTCAGGAAATATAGCATTGCAATATTTTGGAATAGAAAATGCCAGAGACCTGACATGCATGCTATTCATAATTTAACACAGGAGATAGTTTCTTGTAACCCTTTAAAAGGTTTTACAGAACTGAATCCAGTACAGCATTTTTATTGTGAATGTTCTTACCTTGAGCATCTGGGTTTGATCTTGGCAATAATTAGATCTCTGCTGTAACAGGTGGACATCTGTTGTCATGAATTGTCAGACTGTTAGCTGATTGTCAAACTTTTTAGATGTCTAGCTGCAAAGTGGTAGAAAGCATGAAATGTTTGGAAGCTATTGGAGTCTCCTTTAAATAGATTTATGTACTGTCTATTACCTAAATCTATTAAAGGAGACTCTTTCAAGTTAACTTTTGTATGAGGGTAGAAATGACAGTCTTGCCAAAATCCACCGTGACTTGTACCAAGGTGAAAGACTATCTGAAAGGGTATGGTTCTTGTCAGAACTGTGTTAGCTGTTCTTTCAGAATGCTTGAAATGCCTTCCCCCCCCCCCCCCCCCCCCCAGGCTTTTAGCCATCTGTTGAACTAACCAGCTGTAATTCCTCCACTCATCTGACTAGAAGCAGACAGGAGAAGGAGCCCATTGCAGTGAATGACTTTTCAGGTATGCTCCCATATTGGGTTCAGGACTTGCAGCATAATCTCTCTGATGTTCACTACTGAGCAATACTCTGTCATTTTAATCCTGAGCTGCTGCTTTTGACTGGAAGTCTTGGATGGTTTGAAACTAAAATCTGTCTTCTCTGTCTGGTTCTGTCCATCAGAACCATTAATGGAGGGCTTGGGAACAAATTAGTCTGTACCAATCATCATTTTAGGCAAATGCTTCTTATTCCTTTTTCAGTAATGAGTATTGGTTGTTATTTTGTACAATTGTCCGAGTAATGGTAGTAATAGAGCTTTTGTGTTTCTGTTTTCATGGCATGGATCTGATCTTTTTGAAGGTGTGGATTACTTAACTCTGTTCTTGTTTAATGCTTGTTACCATGATTTCTTTGATGGGTGATAAGCATCTTTTTTCTGAACACATTGACTACAGTGTTATAAAACTATGCTCTGGATTGCATTGCCTAACCCAGTCTATGCTCAAGAAGACTATTACCATGTTTAATAGATGTGTAGCATTAGTGCGGCTGTAACCATCTTATGAATATTTTAAGCTGTAATGTAGAAAAGGTGCAGGCCTTCTACTTAAAGGGCATGGAGATTTGGCAGTGGCAGAATGACTTTTTGTGGGTGAGTGGGTTCCACACTTGAGCTGCCTGATATCTGGTTTTGCAGTGTTTCAGAGAAGTGGCTTTTTGTCAGATTGTCATTCTGTAAATAACCTTTTGCCATATTCAGCCTCTTAGTTTGCAGGCTAAGAATACCTACAGTTGGTGTGTACACCTGGACTTGTAAATATAGAGCATGTTAATTTCACCAAACATCCATTCTTGCACTGCAGTGTGCTAAGGATATTGCTATCCTCTTACTTTTAC
This sequence comes from Natator depressus, assembly GCF_965152275.1. Lineage (NCBI taxonomy): Eukaryota > Metazoa > Chordata > Testudines > Cheloniidae > Natator > Natator depressus. The sequence continues at coordinate 5,880,511 of NC_134259.1, forward strand.
TGAACTCCTTGAAACACAACTGACCCCTTAATCCATTTTAGATCATGGATGTTTACACCTCAAAGTTCACGTGCCATCGTGTCCCTTTGTCTTTGCATGGCATGTGGTATAAAATGTGTGCTGTTTTGCTAACCAGGAATTCTAATCTATTACTCATTATACTAGGTGTGTATGGTGCTTTGCAAAATCGTATGCCCCTGCCACAAGGATTTTGTCGTCTAAATTAGATTTGACACAGGACATGATGGTAAACAAAAGGAGCGGGCACGAGGACCTTAGGGAATGATCATGAGAAGTTCAATATTATGTGCACCTTCCACCCTCTTTGAACTTTCTTAAACTTAGTATTTATGGGCAGTGTCTTGGGAGCCTCGTGTCAGATCAATTTAGTACTCTTCATCTTCAGATTACTTTGACAGTCTGTAACTATCCTTCTCATCCCCCTGTGAGGTAGGTAAGTATTTACACCTTTTACAGATGGGGGAGAATGAGGTCCAGAGAGAAATGTATAGCCCCATGGTGTGAGACGATGGCAGAGCCAGGGATTGTGCAGCTTCCAATCTCTTGATCTAACCACTAGATGGTGCAGCCTGTACCCTATGCTAACTAAAGGTAGTACTGTAAAGAAACTTCCTCCACAGCACCACCTTACAGTATTGACCATTTCAATGGGGTTGAGTGCAAATGAGGGCAAAATCTATAATGGTGAAAATTAGTACATGGAATAATTACTTGCAGTGAGTTGATTAAAGCCTTTATTCAAGTTATGCTGGCTAACAGGATTATTTGCTTTGGCAACACTAATTACTTAAGTGCTCATCCTTATCACTTACTGTGTGCAGGAGACATAATCATTGCTTAATAATATTGGTTGGGTTTTGTTTTGGTTAGAGCCTCAGATTTTGACCTCTCTGTCTGGTTGGGAGGATTTTCCATCTGTCCTCCTTGTGGACTCTGGCATATTTGGTCCTCTCCAGGTATCACAACATGCTTAACTACTATTCCAGCACCTTTTTACAGTACTGGCTTAAAGAACAGAGAACACTGTTTTTGGCTTGGTCTGTGGGAAGTGAAGTGAGGAGTATATTCCCATATTCAGTAGGAGAAGCAGTAATAATTGGCACAGATTCTCCTCCTTGGTGTATGTATGCAGCACCCATTCCTCTAGGGTCACTGCAGAGTGGTGGACAAATTGGCGGAGCAGAAAATAAGTTGATCATGTATATCCGATTCCATCTGGGAGTTAACAATCACATAAAGCTAGCGGTGAAACTTACATAAAAGTTCTTGGCTGCTCACATCAATGTATTGGCACAAATAATCCTCATTTTATCTTACATAAGACTCTACTAATTAAGACTACTGGGAAATGGCAAGGCAGAACTTGCCAGAAGTTTTTCCTGGATTGTTTCTGAATTGTGGATGGTCACTGCCTCTTCTGTGGTCACATACCCTTTTCATTAAACATGCTATCCTAAATTCTGTGGTCTGACTTTTTCTTAAGTGCTTTAAATGCTTAGGGTGATGTTAGAGTTACTGGCCATCTTTAAGACTTGAGAAAGCAATGACGTGGTTGTGACGTTGCACTCCATATGTTTTATGGAAATATGCTTATGAGTGTGAATATGATGTAACTGGAATATGCTTTATGCAACAGGTCTCTTGTAAAGTATCATAAAAAAGGTTATAACCTACTGAATATATTCCTTCTATTCGTATGCATGTATCAGTCTTGTATCTGAAGCTAGAAATATGAAATATAACTCTCAGGTCCTATTGTAATTATGCAAAGTGTGGGCCATTAATGGTCGTTTAGAATCTTGATGGCTCCCATTGACTACAAGGGTTGTAAATGTTTTAGTTACCTGCACGCCTTCCTGTGTACTCGTGGCCCAGCCTAGGAAGAATGGAGACTAGGGGTCTTAACAGTGATATGTGACCACATCACATGATACTGGAATCCATCTTAATCCTTGTACTTTTCCACTGATGAGGTGGGGGTGGGGACAAGCACAGACAAGATTCCCGCCTTGTGCCTAAGCTATAAAAGGAGGTGGAGCAAGACAAAAAGGGCTGCCAGTCATGAGACAACCCCTGCTTACCACTTGAGAGGTCTGCTGGATCTAACACAGACTGTACCAGGGGAAAGGATTGGGCCCAGACTAGGAAGGAGTCTAGTCTGTGGAAGAAGCTTATTGGAACATCTTTGAGGGTGAGATATTACCTGTAATCAGTTTCTTAATGTATTAGGCTTAGACTTGCGTGTTTTGTTTGTTTTGCTTTGTGACTTACTTTGTTCTGGCTGTTATTACTTGAAACCATTTAAATCCTACTTTTTATACTTAATAAAATCACTTTTGTTTATTAATAAACCCCAAGTAAGTGATTGATCCCTGGGGGAGCAAACAGCTGTGCATATCTCTCTCTCGGTGATACAGAGGGTGAACAATTTACGAATTTACCGTGTACAAGCTTTATACAAAGTGAAATGGATTTATTTGGGGTTTGGATCCCATTGGGAGCTGGGTGTCTGGGTGCTGGAGACAAGTAACCTGCTGAGCTGTTTTCAGTTAGTCTGCAGCTTTGGGGGCATGGTCCAGACCCTTGGTCTGTGTTGCAGCAGGCTAGCATGTCTGGCTCAACAAGGCAGGGTTTTAGAGCCCCAAACTAGCAGGGAAAACGGGCTCAGAGGTATTTGAGCACATCAGGTGACAGTCCCAAGGGGATCTCTGTGACCAAACCCGTCAGTGGTATATTGGCTCCATAAAATAATTCCTGATTTACCTTGAATTTTCTTCACTCCCTTATGAGTCATTTGACTCTCAAATTCTATGAGCCTGCCATAAGGCGGAGCTAGCAGGTGGCAGGACGACTGCTGAGTTCCATACAAGAATTAACTTCTAATATGATTAATTACAGTAGTGCCTGAAAGCCTCAATCAGGTTGAGGCCCTAGTGTGCTGGGTGCTGTACACAGATTTGTACTGCACTCATTAGTGTCCCTCTCCTTCTTTCCTTCCCCTGCTTCCAACCCTACCCAGCTGCCAAATCCTGCAATTTCTTTCTGACAACTTTCAGTGAATAAAGTTGTCACATTATTCCAGTCACAGAGTGCTGGACTGGGTCTCCTTTCATTACATCCAATCTTGTTCTCCTTCTGTCCTACATTCCACGTTATTTGGAAAATAATGTTTGGCTTCTAAGACACTCTCTGCATATGCCTGCGCTGCAATTATACACCCTTGGCTGGCCCATGCCAGCTGATTCAGGCTTGCAGGGCTCTAAAGGCTAAGGGTCCCAGAGCCTTGGCTCTGGCCTCAGCCCAAACGTCTACTCTGCAATTAGACAGCGCCTTAGCCGGAGTCAGCTGGCAGAGGCCAGCAGCAGGATTTTAATTGCAGTGTAGACCTACCCTCTGGTGTAGACTTGCTGTCTTTCTCTCTGCCCCTGGGTTCCAAACTAAGGGCGTGTCTACACTATGGGGGAAAGTCGATCTAAGCTACACAATTTGAGTTACGTTACTAGCGTAACTCAAGTTTGCGGGGTCCACGCTATGCTGTGTTGACGGGAGATGCTAGCCCGTCGACTCCCCTTACTCTTCTCTTTCCGGTGGAGTACCGGAGTCGATGGGAGAGCGGTCTGCAGTCTAGCCGATCTTCACTCCTTAGGGCTTATCTCCATTTCCATCATAGGTGGAGACAAGCCCTAAGGAGCTACTGTATTTGCAGTTAAGAGAGATCAGTTACATTCCTGTTAGTCACTGTATTGTTTGATAAGCAACTTTACCGTGCCTATAAATTCAGCAGTTTGGCATATTGAACCTCTTTCATTGATGATTGCTAGGCACATCAACTTCATTTGTATTTCAGTAATATTTTTGTGTTGCATCTGGTTTAGAGTTAAGAGCAAATCCATTTTCCCAGCACATGGTCGTAACATTGAAGTTGGAGATGGGAAAGACCTGGTACCTTACCTGGTCACAGTTGGGATTGTGTGCTGTGACACTTGGAGATGCAGCCCATGCAGGCACACCCAGGGGTGGGAGTGACTAAGGTGTCTTTAAGCCACTTTTGTGCCCTCGGGATTCTAGGTAGTTCCAAGGGCAGTCCCCAACTGCTTAGGGACAGCAGTGCTAATCACAGTCTCCACAGAGATGTGCACTATGGCCTGTGTCACAGCTGATAGGGGATCTGCATAAACAGTACCTGCACCACAGGAATTTTCCCTGGCCAGATAAGGGGTTTTTCCTGTCAATTTATGCTCATAGTGGTGTGCAGTGCCCGCGGGGAATCCCTAGAAGCAGAATTCCTCCTAATATAGCTGTACCCTAGCCTCTTCTTCCCAGTGCAGAATTTTTCCCTATGGAGCGTTTTACTAGTAATGACGGGTTTCAGAGTAGCAGCCGTGTTAGTCTGTATTCGCAAAAAGAAAAGGAGGACTTGTGGCACCTTAGAGACTAACCAATTTATTTGAGCATAAGCTTTCGTGAGCTACAGCTCACTTCATCAGATGCTGTAGCTCACGAAAGCTTATGTTCAAATAAATTGGTTAGTCTCTAAGGTGCTACAAGTCCTCCTTTTCTTTTTACTCGTAATGCTTTATCTTGAGCATTTAGATACTGCAGTGATGGGGGCTGTAGGAGAAAAGCCGAAGCTAGATGGTTGAAAAGATACATGGTTATTTAAGATGTTTCTAAAAGGAAATGGAAGCAGGACCCATGATCATCTCTACACGACATCTTTGTGATAAGAGAGGCAAATAGCTACAAGCAAGTTAAGTTGTATGTTGTCACCATCTTTAGTTGGGGGACACTTTTACATCTGCATGACTGGATTTTACCTTTAGTCTCCCTTTCTTGCTGTTTTGAGAACACCCACAGCATTCAGTTTTTCTGGAGCTAATTTTTCAGAAATAGAAACACTGTGTCCTTGAAATACTATGCAAGGGTCACTTGTGTTTTATTATTTTTAATTTATCCTGGCCTGAGAGATGGCAGATGGGAACCTTAATTTGACACCTCTAACAAATCATTAGAAAATTTTCTTCCAAATTTCAAATACTTCCCTTCTGCTGGAAGCCTCTAACAAATAACACAGTTCTGTTTCATGAAAGTGTAGTGGCTTTTGACGTGTCACCACCTTTAACGTGGTAAAAGTTAAGCAGTGCATCTCAAAGGTATGCTTAGATATTGAAGTGATGGGTGCCTTAGAATATGTACAATAAATGAATACAGGGTATCATCATGACTAGCCAAGTGGTACCCTGTGCTGAGCCTGTATGAGTCACACTTAATTTGTGCATGTACTGAATAAAGTGCAAGGTGTTGTGGTGGTGAAAGCAACTTCCTGATAAGCTATGCAGGTTGAGCTGCAAGCACTAACGGTCATCCCCTAAGCTCTAGATAACCAACACTTGATTGCTGTCCTCTACAAACAAGTACATTTGGTTAGTTATTCTACTGGTATACAATATTTGCACCCATAACCCATCCCTTCTAAAACAGTGTTATGGTAGTGGTTTCCCTCACTAAAGTCAAGAAACACTTTAGTTCCCACATCTACTGTAGTTTTGCACCCCTTTCACCTGCCCCAGGTACACAGATAACATTTTGCATGGCTGTATATGGTGATTTCTAACGTGAGGCTGCCTGTTAGTTGGGTTGGAAGCATGACTTTGATATTGTTGTATTTGAGAAGACAAATGTGTATTGAAACAGATGCTTGTGACTGTTCATGTCTGAGCGCTGGACAGAAGTCTAATGCTGAAATGTGAGTATGAATCCCTTTAAAGAGACACATTGCTAATGTCTTTGCTTCTGTTTTCTAGCTGTCCCATTTCCTCCCACGCAACGGCTCACACTGAAGGAAGTGTTTGAGGATGGAAAGCCCAGGCTTGATGTCTTGAAAAGCCATTTGGTGAAGGAAGGGCGGCTAGAAGAGGATGCAGCATTGAAGATAATCAATGATGGGGCTGCCATTCTGAGGCATGAGAAGACAATGATTGAAGTAGAGGCTCCAATCACAGGTGAGAGAGAGCTTTCTGAAGCTGAAGTCACATATAAGGGCTGTCTAGAATTGCAAGCTGCCAAAAATAGCAGATCTGCTGCTGCGTGTTCTTTCCATCATTTTTCAGGCAGTGGGGTTTTAAAATTGCCTTTACTCCCAGAAGAGGGAGCATTTTGGTAGCATAGGTAAAGTTTTCACAGAAGCTGGATATAATGCCACAGTAGCTTAGGTCAAAATGAAGCCATGCTCCCTGTTGCTGCCATGATCTTTCTCTTCTCAGCATGTAATTGCCTTTTTTGCTCTCCTTCACCCCCCTTAGTGTGTGGTGACATTCACGGGCAGTTCTTTGACCTGATGAAGTTGTTTGAAGTTGGAGGATCACCCAATAACACCCGCTACCTCTTCCTGGGAGACTACGTGGACAGAGGCTACTTCAGTATAGAGGTGACATATAAACCTGTGCCTTTGGGGATTACGATGTTAAAGTCTGAACTAAGCCGAACAAATATTTATCTCTTACACCGTTTTTAGGTTCTAGTATGCTTCTGCATAAGAGGAAGGCACGTTGCTTATAGGTCCTCTACTTGCAGTGTGATTTATTAGAGAAGTTTTATTAACCAATGGGACATTATTTTTGGGGCAAGTTGAAAGTTGTGCCCTCAATATGTAGAGACAGGAAAACAACTGTGGAAGGGTTAATGTCTAAACTCTTGATTCTGAGTCTGTAGCTTTAATTTCACATGTGGCTGTCTGTCTGATTGTGAGCAGAGCAAGAGGGAGAGTTGATCACAGGTGCACTCCTCATATCGCCCATAACACACAAGGAAGCAGTGAGTTTCATAGCAGAGGAAGAAGAGATACTATCTACCCATTAGCCCCTAAAGTATTCAGTGTTGCATGAATGTAAAAGGCTGGAGTTAGAGGGTGGAATTTCACCCAGAACATTGGCCCGAATGAGCCACACAATAATCACAGTAGAGTGTCCTCTAACTACATACCTAACTATGTTGTAGCTACATGCTTTGTCAGTGTAATGTCAGTCATCACACCAGGATTTTGTGACTCCATTCACTGATCATGTAGTATTGCAGCTAGGCAAAGTTGAGAATTGTTGGTCTTAAAGGACAGATTTAATTGACTTTGATCAGTAACAGTTAGCTACTAGCTCTCTGAATGGTTCCTGGTAACTGAACAAGCACATAGTTCTCATGTCAGGAGGTGGTTGTGACTTGTCTCCATGTGGAAGAGTTACTAGTAAATGCCACAGACCCTCAGGGGTGCTATCTCACTTTGCATGAAAGTGGAGTTGACTACTAAAGAAGTGCTTATTCTAGGTACACACACAGTATAACAAGTGACATTTGAGACTATCAGAGGACATAAGATGGCCAAACTAATGATGCCAGGGCTTGTGGGTCTTGCTTCTAAAGGCAATAGAATAAGATGCTGCATAGCAATGTCAGTTAATGTCAGATATGAGAACAAAGGTAATGAAGACCTGACCTATTGGAACTCAAGCAGAATTTCTGTTTGCAGAGATCAGTTAAAATATAAGTCGGGGACTACAAAAGGCAGCAATAAGGGTATGTAGTGTAAATAGTTCTTTGAAGGGTATTTAGTGGGGTACGACTGACTGACTGTGTTTTGGCAGCTGCCTGGCCTCCTTTCATCCTAATACTTCTGGGCTCCTACATATTGACTTTAAGCCAAGGTGAGACACTGAGCAGTTGCTGGGAGAGTGGACACATTGATGCTTGAGAGATTGGATTTCTAATGTTCAGCCAATAGGATTTCTGTAGTGCTGGCACTGGTGCCTTTGTGTATTATTTCTGGAAGGGAGAAGGAATGACTGTAGTTTCATACTATTCCTACTTAAACAGTTTGGTTTGTGCATACTCCAGTGTTGTGTGTTTAAATGGATTTACCTGCCAGAGATATTGTTGAATGCCAGTTTAATCCTTCAGTGATCTGAGGAATATTTCTTTTGTGATGTTAAAGTTGTGCATACGCAACAGCATATGCTCTACAGAACATGGACAGGGAGGTGACTCCCCAACCCCCAGCCTTTGATCCTGGGATCTTATCACAGATAGGCTAGATTGTCTAGCATGTGGGAGAAAGATTAAGGAGTAAGTGCTTAAGTACTATGGTGGTGGGCGCAATTTGGACTAAAAATGGGAAAGCATCAGAACCAGGAAGAAGTGTGTACAGCAGGCAAGGAAAATGGATCACCAGGTAGTCTTTCTGGGGAGAGAATTGAGCTGAGAAAATCTTATCACGGAATAAAGGCAGCAAATTTGAGTTAGTCAAATTTTGCTTGGTCTGGTCCCTTTTTAAGCCTAATACATCTTAAAAGTTGGAGACCTTTGTAGAGCAACCCAACCCTTTCAGTCTTTGGAGACATTTGGGACAGCTGTTCTTTGTAAGCTGTCAGCATGAATCCCTTTCATGCCATTCTTGACCCTCCTCTCCCCGTTTCCCTTGAGTCCGCAGGGGAGATAAAGCCATGAAGCATTCTCTTTCCCCACAGAGCAAGCATTGATCTTTCACGAAGCAGGGTGGGCTTTGATTAGTACATGCGGGGGCTGATCCAAATGTCACTGATAAAACAGAATATAGAAGGCTTGCTTCCCTTGTGCTTATTGATGTGTGCCTTTTCTTTCCACCTACTGCAAAGTGTTGCCTATATGTTGCAAAGTGTTGCCTAGAGAGATCCCCATTTGGGTGTGCAATAAACTGCAGCAGCACCAGTTTCTATAGTGAAATGTCAGCAGTTCAGCAAACAGCTTGGACAACAGCTGTGTGGGCAAAGAAGTGGCTAGTTAACAAGTGGCTGGTTAATCTAGTTCTTTATGGTTTTTTCAGGGTTTCTAACATATACAGTGAAAACCTTTTCAGAGGTGACTGGATTCAGAAGGCCAGCTGCTGTGATCTGAGATACTTGAGTGCCTTAGTTTTGCAGGCACAGTCTCTTTATCACAGAGATTCAGGTAGTTGCAAGGCATCCAGATTTTGCTGTGCTTTCCAGTTTAAAAAGGTGAGGAATGCTGGCATCCACAGGCCCTTTTGTGAGTCATGGCACAAGCTTGTGCATCCATATGCTGGGAGGGGATATTGTCAAGTGTCTGCCCAGAGCTACTGATGATCATGACCTTTTAACTGAGTGAAATAGGATGTAATTGTATAATTGCATCCTGATGTATGCAGTCAGGAAGCAGGATGCAAAACTGGGGATCAGGGAGGTGTTAAGGCAAACTGTATTAGTTGTTGGGGACCCAAGTGACCCCTGGAAGATACCTGTGTGGCCATTAATATTTGATGGGTTGCCAGGGTAAAAGTGGCTGTTCATAGCATACAAGCTGAGTATTCAAATATGCCCAAAAGTCAGTTCGGTCAGCTCAGAGATCTTTACCAAATTCTTTCTGGACCCACTGTTTGTGTGTTGTAGTTTAAAAGCAACATCCTATGGTGATCGTTAAAATGAGCACAAAGATGCCACAACATTTTTTTGTTGTACAGAAGTTGAGGCTTCTGATTGCAAAAAGGAAATAGTCTCCGGGAAACGTTTGATCTCCGTGCCTGTCATTTAAACCCATCATTGCAACTGGGTCTAATGAGCTCATTATTTGGCAGCCATTGCAGAAGACAGGGCTTGACTAAGACCTAGAGACTGAACTCTGTCTCTCCAGAGTGGGGTGGTTGATCCCTATTGTGTAGCAGTCTGTGAGGGAAGCTGGCATTGTTGCTATTGCTGTTTTAGTACCTGTTCTAGGGATAAACAGAGGCATCTGGTCTCCAGAGCTGTCACACTAAACTCACACCCAATAAGTTAAAAGTAAAGGAAAATGTTCTCATTCCTAGTGATCTCTTGTAGTGACGTGCAGTCTGGATGCTATACTATAGGCTATGTGCCTAGCACAATGGAGCCTAACATGCAGGCAATATCTGTGCTAAATAAACATACTTCATTTGTTCCCTTTCTCAGATGCAAGACTGTAAGCCATTATATTACAATATTCAGAGGCTGGTTAGAATTGTGGCTCGGATTGAGATCAGTTCCACATAGCTTCCTCTTTATGAATTTTTCCTTCCTTTCATATCATGGGTGCCTTTCTCGGAAAAAGAGATTCATTTTGTTACAGGTAGTATTGTAGGTCTCCTGCAGGTCTGGTGGTAAAAGCTGACTGGTATTCTTGCTCATAAGGAGCCATGATTTTGCAGTCTTTGTAATTCTATTATGTAAGTTCTGGCTGTTTACTGGACTGTTTTTTGTTTCACATATGAAACATCTAAGTTTAAGAAATAAACGGCCTGTGCACTAGCAAACAGTTTTTCTGCTGCCAGTGATGTGAAGGGGCTTTGGTAATTGATTATCCCCATCATCTGGAAGTGAGAGAGGAGCTGCTTTTTAAAACATGCATATATTATTGTGTGGTTTCTATCAGATTTTTAGTCAAACACATTCTGTGCATCTTCCACTTTTGTGAGGATCTCCTGTCTTAGAGGCTCCTACATACAGGCATTTCAGCAGTTGTGTGTTTCCCAGTGTATCCCGTGCACTGTATTCAGAAAAGGATCTAATGTATAAGCACCAACAGCAGGAGTGATACTTTAACCTAATTTTTCCCCTTTAAAATATCAGCGGCTAAAGGACAGGGCACTGGACTGGGACTCGGGAGATCTGGGTTCTACGTCAGATCCGCCAGTAACCATCTGTGGCACTGGACGATTCACTTCCTCTTTCTGGCCCTCCATCTTTTCTTGACTGAATGCTCTTAGGTGCTGGGAATATCTTCCACTCTGTGCACAGTGCTTAGTGTGATGAGGTTCTCGTCTTACATGGAAACTCTAGGTGTGGTACCATAATACAATTGATAAAATCTGTTTTATTAAATATAAAATAAAAGGATTGACCAGAAACAGAATCAGTTTTATCTATCAGTAGAGGTGAAGTGATGGTGGTGCAGAGCTTTGCTGGATTAATTTGCCAAGTTAGATTACATCAGGGCTCCTTGTTGTCATTGTTTAATTACAGAATTTAATGTACGGTACTTCGGCGGGGCTAGAATGTACAGTTTGATCCAGGATGATTAAATATTGAAGCAACACAGTCAAAGTTGGTAAGCCTAAAATTAGATCGAACAGCTCTTGTTTTGGTTTTCAGATATGTGCACCGAGTAGAATTCCTGTAAATCTCACTAAAACTAGAAGGCAGCAGTAAAGAGGTGTGATATAAAATTGCACACCTAGAGTGCTGAGTGCTTGCTTTCTTTTGCATCCCTCAGTTTGGAGGCCAGAAGTACTTTTTTTTTCATGATCAGAGGAAATCACCAAAAATTGACCTTCAGGTTGGCACTCATGACTGGCCCATGTAAAATGAGTTTTGGCTCACTCCAGTTCCAATTCCCAGTAGAAGTGTCCTTAAAAAAAAGACACAATAGCTCTAATAGACCCATTTTCTGGAGCACTCCTCCGAGTGGCCAAGATTGACTGGATTCAGGAGACCAAACCCCTAGAGATTGTCTAGCCAAATAAAGGTTCAGACATGTTGACAGGAAACCTTGCATGGCCATGGCTGTAGCTCTTCATTGTGGTTTAAGAGAACTTTGGTCTCTAGAGTGGGACTTCTAATTTTAGCATATTTCACAAAATTCACATTAAAAATTAATATTCTAGTAGACTTAATGTGGGGCCTGCCAACCTTGACAATGTCACTACAATTTCTAACAAGTGTGCTTATCACAGCCCGGTTGATCCTGCTGGTGATTCTGATATTACATCAGAGAGAAAAAAGCAATGAATGTTTGAAGGGAAACTGACCCCTCTCTGAGAGGGGAGGGCATGTTTTGCTTTTACACCTTTTCTTTCAGTTTGACTCTGTTCTGTCTTGTTAGCATTATTAAGGAAAGCAGTGATAAGCTTCTCTTGCTAAACCATGTAAGCTGTAAATTCACTTTGATTTAACACACCAAACTATGTGCAATTGTAAATAGAAGCTGGATTCATTCTCTACCCCATCCTGCAATAAGACTGAATAATTCTCAATGTCTGTTTTCGCATAATATTTTCAAATAGCAAGCATTTAATCATATTCCCTTGCTTTGTCCATCCATTACATTAGCAGTATCCCAGAATACATAACCCATTAAAGAAAAAATGCGGTCTGAGCATAAGATAGACTTCTGGAGCTCTTTCTTTCTGTTCCCTGCTTTGCCAATGACTGCCATTTCCACCCCCGTACCTGTTTTCCTATCTATAGAATGGCAATACTTGCCTATTTCAGAAGAGGGATGGAAGGCTTATTATTTATAAGCACTTTATAGATGCAATTTTTATGAATTTGTAAGTCTCAGCTGACCTTTTTTAAAGGAACATATCTCTGTTTATAATGCTAGTTATGTATTTGCATAAAGGGACTCTTAAAAAGGTTCTTCAAGGCCCCCTACAATTTGATTCCTTATGCTTCATTTAGGAAATGTTCCATCATGCTTTATTGCAGGCAGTTCTGATCTCCTTCTTGTAAGTAGCGGTAAATCTTTTGTATGAGTGTCGGTTTGTAAGGGAAGAAATTAAATATTCATGTACACCTTGGTGCATGGCTTTAGGCTTTAAGGTCACAGACAAAAAAAAAGGGAAATTGCATTCTTAAATCTAGTAATCCATAATTGTTTCAAGTTGCTACTGCGATGTTGTAACCATTTAGTAATCTGTTTCTAGGCACAGAGCCTTGGAAAATCTGGATAAGGGATCTCTTTGTAAAACACCAACTAAAAAAATCACATGAATGCAACTGTAGTTATCTCTATTACTTCTTATCATGGCTCCTGTAGAGACATCAACAGGCTGTTCAGTGCTCTTTGAACTATATTTCTCCTTATGTGTTCCCTTTCTCAACACCAGTGATTTTTCAGGTACTTGTGAAATATCCACCATTTGAGATTAAAATGTAAAGTTTGATTTAGAGTTCTGTAGATTTTGTTCTGTTGTCAGAAAGCATTGTTTCATGGTTACATCCATTATTCTACACGACTATATTTTTTAAAACGTACGTATTTTTAATAGCTCTTCCCCAGGTTGCTAACATGATGAGAGATGATTTAAAACTGAAAGAACTTTTAAACTCTGATTTCCACTCCATCATTGCTCTATTCCCCCCTCAGGCAGTGAAACCAGCTTAGTCAGTTCCCTGATCTTCTGTCTCCATCCCTCATGTCAATTTGTGTCGTTTATAGTAACTTTCATTTTCTGGTTCTCATGTGCTACCCCTGATCTGTGACATTTAGGTTGCAAACACACCAGGATAAAGTTGAAATTGCAGAATATTTATAAATTTGTGGGAACATTTCTCCTATAAATAGTCTTAGTAAAATATTTTATTCTGGATCTAAACGGACAACCTAAATTACCTGACAATGTTGCATTATCTGTAGTAGTAGTTAAAATTAGGATTGTGTTAGCATGTCTCTTCCTTTAAGGTTTAAATTCTGTAACATGCAGAGAGATGCTTCAGAACTCCATGGGGCTCTGGAAACCCTTACATTTACCTAGGCAGAAAGGCTCCTTATTCTCTGGAGATTTTAAGGTTTCAAATGAGTAAATCAGAGTTTGCCTGGAGGTTCAATATTTAAGTACCTTGATGTTTTAGCCATCTGTAATAGAAACTGGATTGAAGTTGGTTTGTCTCTGCTCTGGAATTAATTTTTATACCACAGCAGCTGGCTTCTGGAATACTGTGCACCCAAACCAGCATGCATTAAGTGCAAAATTTGCTTTCTGATGTCAACCTTCATCTTTCATGTTGTGAAAGAATGTACAGTTTTTGCAGCATGTCAGCCTAAAGGGCAAGTGCTTGTTCCAAACTTTAATCCAAGCCATACTGTTTGTTGTCATAACAGATTACCTTCCAACTCTCAAAATCATCAAGGCAAACTTGATATCACTTCTCCCATGTTAGACAAATCAGCTGGTTAAGTCAGTTTGCCAACCACAGGATGATATAAGTATCTTCTTCAGAACATTTATCTTCAGAGCTTCCTTGGCAAGCTAGCCTGGAGTATTTCCCTGGCCCTAGTAAGGCTGTTGTGTCAATTTGATATTGGTCTGTTCCACAGTGACACTGAGGCACTTGTTCAGTGACACTGTTCAAAGCAAGCTTGTGAAACTTTTTTCAGCCCCCAGAGGGTTTTGAGTTTTTCCTGTTTGGGGCTTTTTCATTTCTTCAAGCATCTATACCACATGAATATAACATGTACTCAGAAGTTTGGTTTTTTCCCCCCCATACTAGAAACATGAGGCTCTAACTAATATTCAACACACTTGATATAATGGTCAGCAAGGACATAATGATCTCCAGTTTAGGTTGCAGATGGGACAGCTGTAGAGATACTGTCCATCTGTTTGTGCTTAGCTGCTCTGAAAAGGAGTGCTCTTACTTTGGTTTCTGCTGATAGGGAGGAAGGAAGGAAAAGCTGCCCCCACCCAATGCAAAGTTGGTTTCAGTTGAATGAGATCTCATCTGTCAGTTCTCTAGCTCAAGCCTAATATAGAGAAATGTGTGCTGTGGCTTTTCCCCCCACTGGTGAAATTGACCAAGATAAGATCTGATGCTGCTTATGGAACGAGGTTGCTCTTAAGGTTCTACTTGAAATCAACTTTTTGGGTTTATTTTAAGACGGACTCAACTTGAATGCCTGTTATTAAATGAGGATATTGATATAACAGGCACCACAGAAACTTGGTGGAATGATGATCATCAAAGAGAGACGATAATTCTAGGGTATAAAATATATAGGAATGACAGAGTAAGTCACACTAGTGGGGCAGTGGCACTATACGTGAAAGAAAGCATAGTCAAATATAGTAAAAATCTTAACTGAATCAAACACAGAATCTCTATGGATAGAAATTCTGTGCTTGAATCAGAGTATAGCAGTAGCAATATATTACTGACCGCCTGACGAGGATGGTGACCATGATTGTGAAATGCTTAGAGACTAGAGAGGCTACAAAATCAGGAAACCAATAATAATGGGGAATTTCAATTATCCCCATATCGACTGGTAATGTGTCACGTCAGGTTGGGATACAGAAATAAAATTTCTAGACATCATTAATGACTACTTCTTGGAGCAGCTAGTCCTGGAACCCACAAGGAAAGAGGCAATTCTTGATTTAGTCCTAAATGGTGCACAGGATCCAGTCCAAGAGGTGAATGTAGTTGAAGTGCTTGGTAATAGCAACCATAAATGTCATTAAATGTAACATCCTTGGGGAAAATACCAAAGAAACCCACTACAATAGCATTTAACTTCAAAAAGGGGAACACAAAAGTGAGGAGACTAGTTAAATGGAATTTAAAAGGAACAGTCACCAGAGTGAAATGCCTGTAAGCTGCATGGAACCTTTTAAAAAGCCCTGTAATAGAGGCTCAAACTATGTGTATACCCCAAATAAAAGAGAAAACAGGAAAGAGCGCCAAAAAAGCCTCCTTGGCTAAACAACCGAGTAAAAGAAGTGTTTAGAGATAAATAGACATCTTTTAAAAATTGGAAGTCTGATCCGACGGAGGAAAATAGGAAGGAATCGGAGGACTGGAAGGGACCTCGAGAGGTCATCTAGTCGAGTCCCCTGCAGTCATGGCAGGACTAGCGAACATACACTCTGGCAAGTCAAATGTAAAAGTATAATTAGGCAGGCCAAAAAAGAATTTGAGGAGCAACTAGCAAAACACACAAATTAACAGCAAATTTTTGGAAGTACATCAGAAGCAGGAAACCTGCCAAACAATCAGAGGGACCACTCAACGATCGAAATGCTAAAGGAGCAATCAAGGAAGATAAAGCCATTGCAGAGAAGCTCAGTGAATTCTTTGCATTGCTATTCACTGCAGAGGATGAGAGTGAGATACCCACACCCGAGCCATTCTTTCTAGGTGACAAATCTGAGGAGCGGTCCCAGCTTGAGGTGTCAGTATATGAGGTTTTGGAACAAATTGATAAATTAAACGGTAATAAGTCACCAGGACCAGATGGTATTCGCCCAAGAGTTCTGAAGGAACTCAGATACAAAATTGCAGAACTACTAACTGTGGTATGTAACCTATTGCTTAAATCAGCCTCTGTACCGGATGATAGGAAGATAGCTAACGTCATGTTGGGTTGTGTTTTTTGTTTTTTTTTAAAGGCTTCAGAAGTGATCCTGGAGATTATAGGCTGGTAAAATGAATTTCTGTACTATGGTTTCAACCAATTTGCCTGGTACTGAACAGAATTATCAGACACTGAGATGAACACAGTATGTTGGGGAAGAATCAACATGGCTTTTGTAAAGGGAAATCATGCCTCACTAATCTATTAGAATTCTTTGAGGGGGTCAACAAATTTGTGGACAAGGATGATATAGAGGACTAGACTTTCAGAAAGCCCAGTGTCCCTTGCCAAAGGCTATTAAGCAATGTAGGCAGTGAGGGATAAGAGGGAAGGTCCTCTTGTGGATCAGTAACTGGTTCAAAGGTAGGAAACACAGGATAGGAATAAATGGTCAGTTTTCACAGTGGAGAGAGGTAAATAGCAGGATCCCCAAGGATCTGTATTGGGGTTAGTGCTGTTGAACATATTCATAAATTATGTGGGGAAAAAGGGGTAAACAGTGAAATGGCGAAGTTTGCAGATGATATGAAATTAACTCAAGGTAGTTAAGTCCAAAGCTGACTGAGAAGAGTTAACCAGTTTTGTGAGATCCTTTTGTGACTGGCAACAAAATGGCAAATGAAATTCACTGTTGATAAAGCAAAGTAATTAATGCACATTGGTAAACATCATCCCAACTATAAATACAAAGTGAAAGGGTCAACATTAGCTGTTACCACTCAAGGAAAAGATCTTAGAGTCATAGTGGATAGTTCTCTGAAAACATCTGCTCAATGTTCAGTAGTGGTCAAAAAAGCAAACAATTTAGGAACCATTAGGAAAGGAATAGATAATAAGACAAAATATCATAATGCCACTATATAAATTCATGGTACACCTTGAATACTGGTTGTCCCATCTCAAAAATATTAGAGTTGGGAAAAGTACAGAGAAAAGCAACAAAATTTATTCGGGGTATGGAACAGCTTCCATATGAGAAGAGATTAAAAAGACCAGGACTGTTCATCTTAGAAAAGAGACAATTAAGGGGCAATGTGAGAGGTCTAAAAAATCATGAATGGTGTGGATAAAGTGAATAAGGAAGTGTTCTTTAACCCTTCACATAACACATGAACTAGGGGTCACCCAGTGAAATTATTGGGCAGCAGGTTTAAAACAAACACAAGGAAATATTTCACACGACACACAGTCAACCTGTGGAACTTGTTGCCGTGGATGTTGTGAAGGCCAAAACTGTAACTGGGTTCAAAAAAGAATTAAATAAGTTCATGGAGGATAGGTCCATCAATGTCTATTAGTCAAGATAGTCAGGGAGGTAACCCCATGCTCTGGATGTCCCTAAACCTCTGACTGCCAGAAGCTGGGACTGGATGACAAAGGCTGGATTACTTGATTAATTCCCGTGTTCTGTTCATTCCCTTCGAATCATCTGGCACCGGCCACTGTCCGAAGACAGGATACTGGGCTAGATGGACTGTTGATCTGATCCAGTATGGCCATCCTTATGTTATTCCAAAACACTTTCAGTAAAGTCTATAGATGATTAGTGCCCTACAAAAGGTTTTATGACATACCATCTTCTCCTTCCATCTCGTTTGTAGTGTGTGCTGTATTTATGGAGTTTAAAGATAAATCATCCCAAAACGCTGTTCCTGCTTCGAGGGAACCATGAGTGCAGGCACCTCACAGAATACTTCACCTTTAAACAGGAATGTAAGTATGCCCAATTCTCCTCAGTAATGACATAGATGCACTAGCACGACCTGGCCAGGAAGTCCTCTATTGGGCCTGCCTTGGATGGCCCAGCTGGCTTTGGCAAATGTATCTGCACCTAGCTGTCCTCTTGTTTCCAGTATTCTAGCACGTTGCTTTAAATGCTGCTCAGTATTTTGGGTTGAACCAATCCTATGGAGTACTGAACATATGCTAAAGTAGCATTTGAGTTCTCTTGGTAAAAGGAATATGAATGCAGATAAAAGGAGCACAAGCCCATCTCCTGTGTTCCTGTCTTACTGACAAATGATTGCATGCAAAGTGCCCCCGTCCCCGTCCCCCCCACAGCTTCTAGACCCAGCACCCTATAATTACTGCCGAGTGACTTTCAGTTCAGTTTGTGCAGCTGGAATTGGTGATTACAGCTGGAAGAAAATAAAGGACTCTTCCTAGTGTTTGTACTGGGCGAATCATTACCGCTAAGATAATTTTATTTTAGTTAAATATAGTATTTATAACTTTTTAAAGTATGTGAAACTAGTGCTGGTGAAAGGTCAAGTGGCGTGCCAGCCCTGGAGACTGAGATCCTCTCTCCACACAACAAGCATAGCAGAGGCAGCAGTTGTGTGTGCTTTGACCCTGACCCTGAAAGAGTCGTCTCTAGAGGACATGCACTAGTTCAGTTCTGTGGCTCAGACTGCTGTCAGAGGGGTAAAGTGTGACAGGAATGTACCTGTTTGTTCAGAAATGAGCTGAGGCACAGCTTGCTTCGTGCTGAACACTGAAGAGCCATCTGATGGTGGTCATTATTGCTCCCGGCTGGGCTGGGCTGGGCTGGATTTGAGCCAGTGTGCTAGAGGTTAAAGGTCTGTATTCTGTTCCCAGTATCCCCTGTTAAAAAGCATAATAAACAAAAACTGCCTTTTCTTGTACATAAATGTTTCACTACAGAAGCCTTTTTGAGCCACAGAAATGAGGGCAGGAGAAAACGCAAAAGTCAGTAATACCACTTTTTCCTTGTAGATGAAGGTCAATCTTACAGTAACAGTAAGATTTTTCCAAGACATGGTTGAGATGAAACATCACCATCTAAGATGGCTGCCAGACATGAGACAATGTGTACTTTGATATGGTGATCTCCTAATGTGACTTCATGATGTTGTAGGGTCTTACTACTTCAATAACACCTATGGGGGGACGTTTCTGAATCCGCCTGGCAGCTTGTTGTGAAAGCTTAGTTTCTGCGTTTAGGAAACCCGTATCAATTCTGTGACGCTTACTGAAAACCTTCCTAGCCTGTCTGTTAAAACAAGCAGCAAAAGACATCCAATTGCAGAGCATTAATGGTTAAGCCAGCAGGTGTCTGGACATATTGCTGCTTAGAACAGCACCTCCTGTTGTATCCATAAAAAGAAATCGAAAACATTGGCTTTTAGAATGCATTTTAATGTGGAGATTGCGGAATGTGACTTTTTTTTTTTTTTTTTGGAGCCATTTGGGCCAACTCAGCACGCTCAATAAGAGAACTTGTTCTCAGTGGCTCCTTGTAGGGGAAGGAACCAGATCATTTCGTGTTCTAATCCAGTCAGGTCTCGGGCGGAAAAGGTTGGGTCAGGTCAGTACTCAGGAGCCCCTGAAATAACGCAAGTGGCAGGGAATGGTGCTGAAAGTGCCCTGAAAGGCTCTTTGCTCTCTGAATCAGTAATGAGCTAGTGCCTCAGCGTGGTGAGAGAACAGCTACTAGTTGATTGTCCCCCTGATATCAGGCTGAGGCATAAAGCTGAGAACCTGACCATATGTGGGCATTAAAGATTATATGCTATTTCTTGTAAGACTTGGTGTGTTAACCCCTGGCATCCTGGTCAAATTCTAGCTCCTTAGCCTCCCCGAGTCTCCCTTGGAGCACTTGTATCCAACTGAAACGGCAATTCCTGATCTAAACCGTTACATGGTATTGCTGTGCCAAGTTAAACAGCTGTTGCAGTTCCTAGTGTATAGTCTGCATAGTAGTTGAAGCTTGTAGGATTCTTTGGGGTCCTTTGAGATGAAAGGTGCAATATGAATGTAAGATATTTACGTGATTTTATTAGTCAACCAAGTTCTTTCTAACCGTTAGCAAATGCTGAGGCGCCTCTTCCAGGAAGTTCTTGGTATGGAGGTTAATATGCACTAGGATAAATTAATTTCTGAGCTTGAGGGGAGAAGATTAAAGTAAAAGTTCCTAACTGGGGCCACATTGGAAGCCTTTTGACTTTCAGGGTCATTAAGTATTTTTCCAAGACAGCTCTATTAATGGGCTAGAGGAAAGCTTTGCTTAGAATGTCATAGGTGTAGACTGTTTCTATTTCACTGTCTATATTAGCTTCCTGGAATCTCTCTGACAACGCTCCTACAGATCAAGGCCTTTGCTGCCAGTTCCTGTAGTATGTCAGTCTGAATGCACGAACGGTCTGGAACCTTTTCATTCAACTTGATCAACCCACATTGGGTAGAAGATAAATCATCTTCTCTCTCTCTCCCGCCTGCTCTCCCCATTAGGTCGAATCAAATATTCGGAGCGAGTGTATGATGCATGTATGGATACATTTGACTGTCTTCCTCTCGCCGCCCTCCTAAACCAGCAGTTCCTGTGCGTCCATGGAGGACTGTCTCCAGAAATCACATGTCTAGATGACATTAGGAAAGTAAGTAATCTCACTCGTCATTCACGCTGACATTTTTATTGGGCACTTGTATTACTAGGGTTCGATTTTTAGTTGCATACTCACACAACCCATCTCTGGTGGACATGAGTTATTGCTTCGTCTGGAATCTTGGATTGTTGAAGTTTGGTCTTAATAGGGCTTTCTTTGATCCCTTCACCGAAAGGGGTTGTCTACAGTTTAAGCATCGGGTTCGATACCCTCCTGGGAGCCCAAGATCCCAGCAGGAACAAATCAGCTTTTTTTCTTTCTGAGGTGAAGAAATTGAGTTCCAAGCAGTTCGGTGTGCGTGGGCCTTTTGGACACTATGTAAACAAGCCAAAGCCCTGTCTATTGCACGGACATTACACTCCTTAGTCCGTATTATGGAGCGTTCGGTGCACTGGTTAACAGCCTTTGCACCCCACAGGTGGCTGCTGCATATAAGTAGTTTGACGTTCTTTGTTGAAAAACAAGCTATGGACGTTGGCTATTCCTCCATTTTATCTGCTGTTTCTGATACTCCCCCATGTATCTTGAGACAGCATTATGGTCCGTAGTTCTGCAGCACAGCTCAAGCTACTTTGTGTTTGAGGGTAATGGATCACACACTTTTCTTCCTCTCTCCCACCTTATCCTTAGTTCTCTCATGCAGCCAGAGCTGGTTGGTTGCAAGGGCCTGACAGATTGTCCCAAAGTTGGGCCTTCAGTCAGCAAAACTCCAGGCTAATTAAAGGCCTTTGGGTTGGTTACTATGACTTGGTTCCAACTCTTCTTCCTAAATTGCTACTTGGTAGCTTGTCACTGGTATAGTTTGCATTTTTAAGTCTGCAGTATGTTTTTTGTTGTTGTATAGAATTTACTTTTTCTGCCACCATGTAACAAGTTAATAACATCCTTGATGCTGACGGCATTGAATTTCTGTAGACACTTTGAGTGTAGGCAACATTCTCTAGTGGTTAGACCAGGGAGCTTAAAGTCAGATAGTATACGCTGGTTCTCCCACAGCGAAGATGTCTTCTGAATGTTTTGAGGGAGAAGGGAAAGCAGGCAGGGGCAGAAAGCCAGGCAACTCATGAGCATCCAAGTGATGACCAGATGGCTGCCACTCAGACCTTGCTCCCCAGAAGATGGAAAAAGGGAAGGGAGGAAGCTCAGATCTGTTGAGTAGACTCAGTAAGAGAGGTGTCCAAAGCTCTAATCCTAATTCATTTGAACTAGCCCATCTCCAGAGCTCTTCTGCTTAGGGGCATGTGCCCCTTCGTTACAAAGCCACATGACCTCCACAATTGTCCTCATTTTGTGTGCACCTTCCAGTTAGACAGGTTTAAAGAGCCTCCAGCCTTTGGTCCGATGTGTGACCTACTCTGGTCTGATCCATCAGAGGATTACGGCAATGAGAAGACGCTAGAGCATTTCACTCACAACACTGTTCGAGGCTGCTCCTATTTCTACAGGTAAGCAGAGTTTCAGTGGGGCTCAGATGAACTATGGCTTCTGACTTGCCCTGGGTAGTGTTTTAAAAGCAAATGGAGAGAGGGATTGAAATCCAATTGTGGTGTTAAATGCCCCTACTTACCAAGTTCTTGGGTTGTCTGTGTTAGCACAGAAATACATGAACTTGCTTTAAAGCTGTTTTTCCCCCATGGGAAATCTACTTGACTCCCTGAAGCTGCCCCAGGATGCATCACTTGATGAAATCGCAAGTATCCAAGGTTGTAATGAGACTTCTGGTACCTGTTGTGGTGCTTTTGGAGAGACTTTCAGGGGCCAGAAGGTATCAAGGGGATTTCAGAAGGAAAGAAATAATTTTAAAAGATAATTTTTTCTACTTGGCTCCTTGCAACCTGGCTGGTTGGGATTTAGCATAGGAATCCAGACTGACTACTGTTTCCAATGTGCTTTGTGATGAATCTTTAAAAGACGGCACTGTACATGGTTGTGGCCTTATTTCAGAGGCGCTGAGCGGTTGCAGCTTTCATTGGCTTTGAAGGGGGTGACTACACTGCTGCTGGGAGTGGGCCTCCCAACCTGGGTAGACAGACTTGTGACTGCAGGGCTCTAGCTAGCATGCTACGAATAGCATTGGGAACGTTGCTGCACTGGCTGAGGCTTGCTCTAGCCACCTAAGCGCGAAGCCAGAGGATCAGGTGGGTCCGAGCTCGGCGGCTAGCGCAAGCCTCCGCTGGTGTAGTAACATCCACGCTGCTCTTTTTAGCACGCTAGCTTGAGCCATGCAAGCATCAGTCTGCCAGCCAGGCTGGGGGCTCGCTCCCAGCTGTGGGGTAGACCTATGCAAAGATGCTCCGTACGTCTGAAATCAGCCCACAACTATGTGCAGTGCTTTCATTTAAAGATTTAATTCCAAAGCTCACGAGACCATTAGTGCTCTTTGTTCTCATTTCTCCTGCCTCCCTAGAGGAGGGAGGATTTTTGTCTTTGCTACCTACTAATGTATTTAAAACTCTTCTTTTCAGTTACCCTGCCGTTTGTGAATTTTTGCAAAACAATAGTTTGTTATCTGTAATCCGAGCTCATGAAGCCCAGGATGCCGGGTAAGTGCTGCAGTGCTAGGACTGTGCAAGAATGGGTTTTTTTGGTTTTTTTTCCTACCCTTAGCCAGACCAGAATGCTAACACCATGCCCTGCCTTCTAGGTACCGAATGTACAGGAAGAGCCAGACAACAGGCTTTCCGTCGCTAATCACAATCTTCTCTGCACCAAACTACCTAGATGTGTATAACAACAAGGGTAAGGCTGGGAAGGCCACATCTCTGCAGTTGTTTTGGATGCCAGTGCTGTTTTAATATTAACCCTTAGGAAACCCCTCTCCAACTTCCTCCTTCTGTTTTGTTAGCAGTAGCCCCAGCTCACTCCATCCTTCTCATTTGAGTGAAGCCTCTTCCACTTCCCTAGGTGCGCGCACAGCCTGTGAGCCAGAACATGCTAGTCACTGAGCCCAACTGCATCGTGCTAGCTGCTGTGTGCTGCTGCCCCTCTTCTTCCAGCCTGGCCTGACCTGCTGATATGATTCTACTCCCACTCATCTGGTTCTCAGCTTTCAGGGGGAGGTGGGTGTCTGGGAAGTGACAGCTGGGGAAGGAGGTGGGACAGCTCAAAACAGACTCCTCAAGATCCCTGAAGTTAGTATTACCTTTTATCTGCCACAGTGGTCTGATGGAAGCCTAAGAAAACATCTCCTCTTCAATGTGATGTGTGCCTGGGATAAGCTAGGGTTGAATCCAAAAGAGCTTCATTAAGTGTCAGTTTGACAAAAGCCTGTAAAATCATAGTGAAGGTTGCCACTCTGTGTATGACTTGACCCTATCCCAACCCATGTGTTGAAGTACCAGTGCATAAAGGAATAAAGAAACCATGGAGTTAGTAGCTTTGGATCTGAATTTCTTTCCTTTAGTCAGTTGAACTTAGATACTTCAGCATCACATTATTTTCCTTTTTTGGGTGATGGCACTGAATGAAAAGTAGCTCTGCTATTAACATTGCAGCTGCGTTCAAATTGGCAGCAGATTGTTGTCATTGCTTACTGAAGTCACGCACTGTTTCGTTGACATCATCAGGTCAGTGGGTCCACAGGACACACTCTAGCTAGAAGTGTTTGACACATGTAAACATGAAGGAGAAGGAGGAAGAAAATTGTTCAGAATAGTCCATGGTGGTTAGAAATACAAATAATGGGATGAAAATGAGCAAAGGTAAAATTTAGGCTGAGAGCAGGAACTCTTTCCTAAGAGCCTGATCCTTAGGGCAGAGGAATAGTCTTGCAGAGGAGTTGGTGGCAATCACTTAGTTACTCTGGACACAGACCAAGTGTGTGCTTCAGAGGGAGGAATCTTAAACTGCTTGGTCAAGAGTGCTTAATAGGCCTTCACCTCTGATTCTGGTATCTGTGGGAGTGTCATCTTGTACCATGTCATCAGGGGCCCTTAAATGAATATTGACCTGCATTGGGAAAAGGAGCATTGCTGTGAAATTAGAACCACACTGAGGACTAAAAGCAGTTGTGAATCTTGTTTCTAAAACTAAAAGCTAAAGCATTTTTCTTAGTCTAAACTGGACTAAGTAGCAAACTTAAACAAGAGCCCTTCTTTCCCACTCTGACTTTAACTGGCTTTAATTGGTTATTAAAGCGTCCCGCTCTAAGATGGCAAGTTTGCATGCTGTTATAACTAAACTGTCCAGCTATAAGCCCTGGGGGAATGACATACATGCTGGTAATGGTGACTGTGCCACTGTAGCATGCAGTTGCTGTCCATGTTCATAAACTGGAACCCCTCTGATCTTAAATAAGAAGTGAGGGAAACTTTCCGCCTATCTTTCTAACCTTTACTTAGGATCCAAGAGTTTCGAGTTTGTGGTTTCTTTGAGGTGACCGTTTTGAGGCTTCTGAGCAGAGTGTACTTTTTCTTTAGAGTCTCAGTATATTGTCCTGGGGAGCTATATGGAAGATGAGCTATCGTGAAATGTCTAAAACTTCATGCCCTGTAGTCGATAAACTGAAAATACCACTTAAGCCTCTTAATTCTAGATAAGTAGTAGTTTGGTGCTGCGCAAATGGAACTGGTTGTCGTTGTTTGATCACGAACGCTCAGTGCTAGAGGGAGACCGTCTTTGCTCCTCAGAGCTCACAGTGCCTGCATACACACACTCCTTCCCTCTCCTTTTCTAGCTGCTGTGCTGAAATATGAAAACAATGTCATGAACATCAGACAGTTCAACTGTTCTCCACACCCCTACTGGCTTCCAAACTTCATGGATGTCTTCACCTGGTCTTTACCTTTTGTAGGGGAAAAGGGTAAGAAAAATAAAGCATTCAGATATCTGTTTGGCCTAAACAGTGACAGATCATAGCACTGTATGTGTTTAAAGCCTCCTGAGGGTAACTAAATATCTGTAAATATCAAATCAAGGGATTATCTCGGAAGTTTTAAATATGTGGTGCAGCTTGGCAGTGTAAAATGGTATGGATAAGTAGTTCAGACTTATCATAACCTATTGTACAGTAGTAGAACTCTGATTGCTAAAGTTCATCAGATTTTAAGTTTCTTTGGGGAAAAAAGTCTGCTTTGCCATTACCAAGAAGTTAAATAAAATGGTCCCTGTTTCACAGTATTTTTGTACTGATGAAACAGCCCTGATTAGGTAATTCCCCCAACTGTGCTGACATCTTCCATGGTACACAAAGAAAGAGGTAAATACGATGTAGATGTGTGGCCCATCAGACAGAGCATTCACCACAATCAGGGAGAGGCTTTGATTTCAGCTTTAATAAGGTATGGCTGCCTAAAAAAACAGATTGTGCCAAAATTCCAGCTTCTTCACAAAGGAGCGCCGCTCTCTCCCAAGCAGTCTAGATTCTCTTTCAGGGCTTTAGGTTTTGGGGATAGCTTAAAGGTCTAAAATGTTGACTCTGTGGAACCAAAGGTTGAAATTCCAGAAGAGCCGACATTCCCTGAAACAGATGGAGTATTGTGCAGTTTTTGTGGGGTAGGGGGAGTTAAAGGGGAATGGGAAGGGCTCTTAACTGAGACCCAATCTCTTCTGCATGAACACTGTGGATACCCCACTCCCTGACCAGTTCCCATGCAGTTGTGCAGCATTCTGTGCAATGCTCAGATTGCGCCCACCTCTATGACGGAGGATCTCAAGTAGCTAATCAAATGTATTTTGGGATCCTCTGCAATGAAAGATGCTGCAGAATGTAGCTATAAAATATCTTTGGGCTCCCTCTTCAAATGTATAAATGACTGATCTCATTGGTTCAATCCAGCTCACTGTCTCAGATACCCTCCCCCCTTGAGCAGTGTGAGCGCCAGCCCCCTCTAATCTTCCTACCTATTTGTCACTACTTCTTGCAGTCACAGAGATGCTGGTCAACATCCTCAACATATGCTCTGATGATGAGTTGATTTCAGATGGTGATGAAACTTTGGAAGGTAACAACCTTTATTACAAGTTGGGCTGTTAACAGTGGTGAGGGAATGGTTTAAAGCTAAGCTAAGAGATTGGCATCCACTTTAGAACTAGAAACAAAACTGTCCCTTTGCGATCCAATGACAGTGAAGTGCATAGGGTTGTACTTATTTGTGGCAATGCACTCCCCGCTAGATAATCTGAAGAATGATTTCCTGGCATTACGAGGTCATGGGATTATTCCCCATTTTATTTTTTCTGACTCAAACATTATTACCCAATCTACTGCTGCAGACAGTCTTTCCGCTGCTACTCTGCCCCTCTAGATCTAAACTTTAACACTCAAGCACTGGGCCAATTTGTCCTTCCTTTTCATACTAGCTCCAGAAATAGCAGCCAATTATTTGGTCCTGATTAGTGATTTTTGAAGTGATGATGTGTGAAGGAAGCTGAATGCAGGTGGAGTAATACATAAATTTTGATAAATGGAAAAGTACTGAGAGAAAATAAAGTAAATGTGGCATGGAAGTAGTAGGGAGGTATAATGTAACAAGGTGCCACTTCTGTCAACAGGTGGAGACTTTAACCTGCTTCTCCCATTGAATTTCATTTTTGATTTTTTTTCCCCCTCTCTCCCATGAAAATTAAATTTGTTTCTTCTATCTCTGTCTTCATCTCCTTGTTTCTTGGTGTCTCCTCTCCCTGAAGATCACTACATTTCAAGCTATCAGAAAGGTACCCAGCTAGAATTTGCTGCAAGCTTAATTCTCACTGCCTGTGTCACCAGATTCCTTGGAGTGGATTTGAATAGCTGACTAGCTGGGGAGGCTCTCCCTCCCCCTTTCAGTTTTAACATAAGCGCCGTGTGTTTTTTAACCCTGCTGTGTTCCTCTAGGAACTTGAGAGTTGGGGTCACATTTCTATTTGGCTTCCAAATGCAGCCACCTAGTGCATGGCTGAACCATTGGTGCATGTTCAATCTCCAGTTTGGCTTGTACTGTTCTAATGTGTGATAGTGCCATTTGAAGAGTCTTAGCTGAGAGGAGATGTATCTCTCCTATTTTATCATCAATCACCTTCCATGTTTTTCTCCCAGCGTATATAGTAAAAGGGGAGTACACCTACCTCACTGTATGTTTGAGTGAGGGTCAAAGCAGAGTTGCAAGGCAGTGTGTTTATGCCAGAGGTGATGCTTGTGTGACCACTCTCCCTTCTGCAAGCACAGCCCGGCATTCCAAGGTATTCGTCAGCGGTCAGATTTGTCTGTGTTCTGCCTTACCAAACTGTCTACATGGCTGAGTCATTTGTGTTACATTCTGTGTAATGTGATCTGACCTGTCGAGTAAAGATCTGCTGCTTCCCGCAAGAACTGTGTGATCCATTCTTCTGGTGGTTCTACTCTTTCCTTAGACCTTTATTCTGTGTCATTTTGTCAGTGTCACCATCCTCATTTCCATTCCTACTCCCTCCCAAGAGATTGTTTTCTAGAGAACATAGCTGTAAATTTGTAATCCATGATTTCTCTTTCCTAGAGCCAGACAGATGCTGCATACTGACATTACCTGTGGCTTTAAAAGGGGGGCAGGAAATCCTTACACAATTTTTTTTCTTTCAAAGCAGGCACGACCGTCCGTAAGGAGATCATCAGGAATAAGATCAGAGCCATTGGGAAGATGGCGCGTGTTTTTTCAGTTCTCCGGTAAGAAGGCAACTTGGGAGTGTTTTGTGTGTGAGCTTAATGTGCAATCTGGGTACTGGGGGTTGCTCCTCTATCTGACCCGTATGAGTGAAGGTGGTAGTATGCAGGCAGGAATCCAGCCGAGAGAGACTGCAAAACTATATCAAAATGGGGAGTCTGGGTTTGGGGAAATTGCTCGCATCTATCTGTAGTCTGCTGCTGCAAAGCTGATGGTCAGTCCTGTTCTTCGGGGACTACAAAAACCTCCATCCCATCAAAGCTAGCATCCTCATCAACAGAAAAGATTAGACCTGTAGTGGGGATCCCTCCAGATCAGAGGTGCATTTCATGTAAATAAGGAAGTATTGGTTGAAGTTGCCGTTGGCTTTGCTGCATGTCGTCCTAGTAAATAGAGCACCTGAGCCTGCAAGGTTGTATTAAACTTCCTGGTGGAAAAAGACATCAAATGGAAGCTGTTTGGATCACCTTCGGCAGTTTACTGCCAAGATGGTACAGACCTAAGCTTGAGGGTTACCCAAAGGTAAGTATGTAGCATTCCCCTAGGAGGGAAGGAATATTTTAGTGAACATGCCGCTGGCTGTAACCCTCTTGCCTAAATGCTGGCTGTGATAAGAGTAATCCATCCTTCTGCATCCTTTTTTTTCAGAGAGGAGAGTGAGAGCGTGCTGACTCTCAAGGGCCTGACTCCCACAGGTACGCTGCCCCTGGGAGTCCTCTCAGGGGGAAAGCAGACTCTACAGACTGGTGAGTACATGCGTAATAACCCTTTCAGTGAGCTCCATGCACAGTGTATCTCATGCTCCAGGGTTACACGTGTACATAGGTGCTTCTCGACGTGTGGCTTGGGACATGCGAGGGAGCCACCAGCACTTGTTTGGAGGAGTCAAGATTCTCTATTTGCCATATCTGGTGTTCTGCTGAAGCAGAGCTGGCACGGAAATATCTGGCCTTCAGGTGCCACCGTAAACCATTGTGCCAGTTCCTACAGTTCCTTTCCTGCAGCACCATGGGAATGGGGGCAAAGGATTCTCGGGAGGACCATTGTGTGGGGTCATAGGAGGGAACGGTTGAGAACTCCTGCTAGAAAGTGATACAAACTGGGGTGGCAGGTCTTTTCTAAAATACTAGTATAATCTCGTGGTCAAAGGGTTGTCTCTCTGCTTCAGCTACTCTGCTGCTGCTGTGTAACAATGTACATGAATAGTACCATAAATGAGTCTGCTTTTTAGGGGTTTTTTTAATCAAACTAAATCCCTTTGTTTTCAACCCTAATATTATGATTCCAGGAGGGGGGAACTTATATTTTTACTTTGAAATAGGTTAGTTCTCTCAAGTATGTTTTTAATGTTCAAACTTGGCAATCCCAGTGACTTGGTCCATTGGGTTTGAGTAGCTTTCCTGTATGCTTGTTACTTTCTCTGTATTTTTGGCAAGTTCGCTTGTTGCTCCCCACCTGGGCTTCCCACCAATCAGTCTCAAATTATATTAACGTTCTGAGAGTAGCACTGATCAAACCTCACGTAAGTAGTGTGTTTCAGGCCACAGGGGGTGGAGACTGGCTGGTGGTCAGGGAATGAGTTATTATCGTAACATGTGTCCCCCAGAGGGAATCCCGTAATCTAGTGTTTTAATCCTTTCCTGCTGCCAGCTCTTCAGTACTGGCATATAATCGGCCTGCTTTCCCTTCCAATGAGCATTGGGTGGTTTCCTGATGGCTCAAAAGAGATTTGTTCTGGGACTGTCTGTCTTTGATTAAATATTTCGTGGGTGCTTGAGAGGAGACTTGCTATTGGGTTTGGAGGATGTGGCATCTTCCCAAGCTTTGTAGGTTTTCTTTGTCCAAGGAGATGTGCGAGTTTACTTTATGCTCTGTCCAAGGTGATTTCTGCCACACTGATTAAGCTACAGGCATGAGAATAGAAAGTCAGTAGGTGAGAGAGCAGGTGTTCACCTTAAAGGTGTTCTGATGACCTTGGGATACAAAAGACTAGAGCCAGACTTAGTCATGTAGCATTGTTTTATGCAGCTCTAGTTTGAAGGATGATGCATGTTATAGACCGGACAGATGCAAACAAGCTTAGGACACAGACTTCTGTCTATTGCTTTTTTAGGTTATTCCTCTCCCCAGAACCCCCACCACCTCAGAGGTGAGGTGCAATGCAGACATGTCCCAAAGTTTCTGAAGAGCTACGCTTTGACCTGAAGTGAAGGATTTTAGCTTTACACAGCTTCATAGAGAGCTTTGTGGTTTGATCATAATAGTGAGAGAGATGGCAGATCAATTAGATAATTCCTGCCGCTCTTACCCTGTTCTCCCTCCTCCTCGTTCAGTCTCTGTTGACTTCCCCTCTTCTGTATGAAGTCTGAGCTTCTCACCTTCAAGGCAATCCATAACTCCCCTGCTACCTGCATGCTCAGCTCCTAAGCACCATCCTGCTTCTCATGCCCTCCCCAAGCTTCTCTCCTGGTCATTCCTTGTCCTTCTTGTCCACTCCTAACCTCATGCTGCCTTCCATGCTACTCATATGCTTGGAACATGCACCGAATGCCCTCCTTCAAAAACCACTCTAGAAACTCCCCTGTTCTGTCATGCATTCCACAGATAATGTCCACAGTGAGCTGTGAGCATTCAGTGTTGTATTGGGTCATCTTGTGCCCTCATTGTGAGGGCGGGGGGGCTGGGAGTTGGTTTGCTCCCCTTCTCACCGTCTCTGCGCCATTTACAGATCTTTAATGACATGAGATTAACAAGAGTCAACTAAAGATGTTCAACCCAGAGCTACAATGTTAACGCACAACGCTATCCCTTCCTCACCCTCTGTCTGGAAGCCTGAACACGTGACCTGTGCATTATGCCACAAGGATTTAACAATCTCAGGCACTCTCAAGCCTAAAGGGGAAATAGATTCCAGTCAAGGTCCCTCCATTGAGAATGCTCTGCTTCCAGGTGTTCTGACAGGGGTTAAGAGCACAAGCACGTTGACAATCACAGCAGTTCCGGGGGCGGAGGGAGACATGACATTGCTGAAACCTTATGGTGTCCTGTTGCTTAGTAACCCTTTTTGTGGGAGGAGTTGAAGCCAAGTAGGTTTGAAATATCTGCCTGTCTTGCGTTCTACTTCAAGACATCAGGAGCCGAACAGCCTAGTTACTGTGCTACTCAGCACTCCGCTGCCAGAAAAGGAGCCAACCCCCTTTCCTTCCCCTCCTGTCCAAGTGCCAGCCTGTTGGTTAAGGTCAGCTGCTTCTTTAAATGACAAGGGCACTTCTGCCACAGGTAGGTTTGTGCACTGCAATCTCCATGAGGCAGTGAGTTCCATCCATGGAAGTCTCCTTCCCAAAGCATCACTAAGCTGAAGGCAATAGCTGGTGCCCATTAAAGGTCGGCTTTGCAAACCAATGGAAATGTGGCACTCTTCAGTTCGGGAGGTACCAGCCCCATGGCTGTCATGGGACACACATGCACCTGGCCCCGGGGGTGCTGAAAGGCCAGCCCTGTTAGTTGCTTTGTTAATTTTTTTGGACTCAGCAGTTTGACATGGATGGTGAACTTCGTGCCACTAAGAGGAAGGAGGCTCCCAAACAGCCTGAAGCTTGAATCCTCAGCTGAAAATCCCAGCTGAGTGAAATCCCCTTCCAGTCCTTCTGTCTCTAGTTCCTGTCAGTCCTTCTCTGCCAGCTGATCTTCATCACGATCCTTACTGGGGCGGGGAAGGTTGTGGGTCTCTGTAATGGCAGCAGTAATGTTAGTTCACTCACTCTTTTCTGTCTTCATTTTTGCATGCCACTGTTCCTCCTGTCTTACAGCCACAGTAGAAGCGGTAGAGGCACGGGAAGGTATGGCTAGAAACCTGCGAGAGACTCAATCATGTTTGTCTGCTAATTTTAAGGAGCTTTATCAGCAGTATGAAAGCTTTTTACTCTTGCATCACCAAAAAGGGGGGAGGATTGGCCCCTTCTGGGGAAATAAATAACATATTGGGCTACCTCAGATCTGTCTCAGCCTTGGTGTCCCAGAGATGAGTTGGAATGCTTAATTTCATGAGACCGGGCTTCTGGGACTGCTGTATTTCTGTAGCAGGATCCCAGACTGAGAATTCGGGTGTCTCATCAAGGTCCTAGTGTTGATTCCTGAAACTTCATCACTGGATGGTTTGTTGCTCAGCTCAGGCCTTTGACAATATGTTTCTGAAGGCTGCAAGAACAGTTGACCAAAACAATACAGGAAATATTTGATTGTATTTATTGCTATCGTGGCTCCTTGGGATCTGATCTCAGCCTTTCCCTAACCTTCGGGTGGAGTGAACACAGTGTGGAGAGGCAGTATCCTCTCTGCAGTTAAAGTAGTAATACCAGAGTAATGAAATTACTGCTTTGGAAACTTACATTCTCCTTCGCAATTTTATCAGATTTACATTGGGTAAAACCGCACTATTTGGAGATTACAATATCCAAAAGAATTTAGTCTTTAAAAACACTTGGAGCAAAACCTTTTACTTAAATCTATTGGAAAGCAAACCAGCTAAATGCTTTGTGTAGGGCAGTCCCTGCAAGGAACTTGAATTACTGCGAGGTTGAGTAGAAACAAAGACATACGCATCTGCAGTGGGGCTCTGTCCCATGTGTTTAGCTCCTGGTCATGCAAGATAAAATGCTTCCTTTCCGATCCAAGGATTAGCTCTTTCTCCTCTTTGTGGTGTTGCAGTGCGTGGTTTTTGTGTTGAAGTAAAACGCCCTTTGTTGATTTGTCCTCACTATTTTTTTTAGTATTACGTTTTTCAGCTTTGAAAGTGTGCTGCTATTTCACTGCATTAACTCTTCAGAATACAGGGCACATGTCTGGCCTGCAAGTTGCCCCCACTAAACAGTATCGCGAGGGAAGTCATAAGTGAAAACAATGCAAATAAGCACTGGCTTTATTGGTGCTGCTGAGTAAATTGAACTGGGCCCTAGAAATCGGTTTAATGAAAGATAATGCAACTCTACATGTCACCAATATAACTTTGCCAGTTCGTGAGACAATAACAGAATCATACAGAGATCTGCTACTTACTTTTTCTTAACCAGACATGTGCTCTGTAGCCACGACTCTCGGTTCTGTAGTATGGTGTGTGCTGATAGGCTGTTCCTTGGTATGCTATTGCACAGACTGACTCTCTTCTTTGCCCTCCTTGCTCTAGCCATCCGTGGATTTTCACCGCAGCACAAGATCCGCAGCTTCGAAGAAGCCAGAGGGTTGGACCGCATTAACGAACGCATGCCGCCGCGCAAAGATTCAGTGCACCCAGACGGGCCGGTGAACTTGGTAACCTCAACAAACTCTGCGGAAAAGAACGGCACAGGGAAGAAAGCTTAGTAATGGTTCTAATGCCCAATCTGCACCACTAAAGGATCCAAAACTTAATGAATTTTATTTATTTATTATTGGGGTGGGATAGGGATGGGGAGAAATAAACTTAACCTGGAGGCACGTTCATAATCCAGTTTGCATCCATTCTGTAAGAAAGGTGACCATTTTGTAATTTTTTAATTTATGTTCAGTATATAAAAAGTCCATCTTTTTTTAATTTAGAAACCAATCTAATTGCTAGTGCATATATGAAGTGTTGTGCTGTACAGCTGACCTCTCCCCCACAGAAGGGGATCCTCTGAGGATTAAAAAAAACCCACACAGAGTCCCAAGCAACTTTGATCTTTGACTTTGGTACAGTTTTAAATTAGCCTGTGCTTTCAAAAGCAGCATCTTTCATTTTAAAACATGTTTTCACAACTGTCTTCACTGAGTTTGCTGTTGTTTTCTTCAACTTTTATTGTCTAGCTGCATCCGCTGCTTTCACAATTGATTTTGTGGAAGATGGCATGCTGCGTGGTGCGACTGGTTCAGACCCATCCTTCTCTTTTTCGAAGACTTTTTATCCTAAGTGATGTTAAAGTGGATAGTTGAGATTCCAGCTGGGGTGTTGCATTATCTCTTGGGGATAAGGGTACAAATTATCCAATTCTAGCGCATTTTTTTCAGGATTCCAATAGAACAAAAAACCTCTTAGTATGACCTGGAAGGTGGGCATGGGAAAGCATCCCCTCTAGTCACCATTCTTTCTAAAGCTTCTGGTTTTCAGACTCTGTGAAGCAAACCATTTGCATCGTTCCATCAGTACAGACAACACTTGAAGTGCATCTAAATGTTCTTTACAGAACACCATGCATTTTGCTTTACAGTCCATTGAAACAGGAGTAGGTCAGTGCACACTAGGGAGCATTTAGTGCGCAACAGCAAGATCCATGTAGCCAGTTAGTGTACTAGGATTTACACCCTAGCTTGCCGTGCACTGTGTCTTGACAAGCCCTTGGTGTTGGTGTTGCCACAGGCAGTAACAACCAGGACAGACGGACCGACCCCACACCCACCCACCATAAGGGATTAGGTGAGCAAGAACCTAGTGGCCAGTGGAGGTATGGAAGATGTATGCTGTATGGAAGATGGTGAGCCGTCCAGGGAACATCAGTGACTCCATCTGAAAGAGGGAGTAATTTACCTGGCCACAGATAAGTGGATAGATGGCATGGGGAAGGATTGATGATGTATACTGATCATTGCCCCCTTCCCCTAAATATCTGTGCTGTTGAATGGTCAGTGCAGAGAGGGACTTGTGAAACACGTACGTTCTTGGAAACCTCTGTGTCCTTTGGTTGTAGTGAGGAGGATAATTTTTAGAGAAGGAAAGTGGCTTGGAGAACTCAGTGGATCTGGGCTAGAGATTCTTGAAGGCAGTTTGTATAGTATATCTCTTAGTGAGTTGGGGGAAAGGGGATCTCTTTCGGGGATGGTGGGTTTCTACTATAAATCCACCACTGGGGACGCCAAAAGATGGCCACTATACATTGTAAAGTGTTTTGAAGTTGGAATCTAAATAAGCAGAGTACCCAGTTAGGTTCATTTACTTATTCAGACTTTGACTGAATCGAGTTTTGAAACGGACTTTGAAAAATCCAAACCTGGTTGCTTATTTTTACAACATGCAAACTCCTCATTTCCTGCCTTTCCCTTATTGGTCATTTTAGCTGAATCCCCTCCTCCTTATTCTATTGCAAAGCAGCATCACTCAAATGCTAGTCCCTGGCTGCTTTTCACTCGCCTTCCCACTTGAACAAATGTATGACACCGCGTGCCACCAAGCAGATGAGGCAGATGAGCAGGGTTAAACTCTACCCTCTAGGTGATCCACGCACCCTGTTTTCTGTTTTGTCTTGAAGTCCCTTGATGTTACTATCTTTCCTTCATGCTGTGGGCATAGTCTTTGATTCTCAGTCCCAGAGGAAGGCAGCTGCCTTACAGGAATCTTTTAAATTGTCACTTCTAATGATATGTCTCAAACTTAATTTCATACCAGTTATTTAGGACACTGCATCTGAGCAGATGGGGGTTTTAGCGATGGACTCTTACAGTCACATGTCACCATTTTTTTTACATGACTGCCGCTTTGTGAAAGTGAGTGTTTGTTTTTGGAAGGCTTGTCTGTTTCTTACTCCATGTGGGGCAAGGGGTCCCTTTCGATATCCCTTTTCTATGGCATCTGTTCCAAAGCAGGAATAGACCTAAACATTACATCTTCCTTTTAAAAGATGGATGGTAGTGCAGTATGCTGCCCTACATGCTCTGACCTGGCTGAGATCTTCTCTGAGCAGCATCTCTGGTTCAAGAGCCATGTGACAGGCACCAGAAGGAGATGAATCTGTCCCTCCTTAGGGGTTAGTGAATAACGGGGGGGATGTTTGACTAGGTGGGATCCCTCCTGTACATAGTAATGGTGGGAAGAGAAGACACTGCCAAGGTATCCTCTGCTCATCACGCTTTGGAAGCTTAACACTGACCGTTGTTTCTGCCCCAGTTACAACAGAAGCTTTGCTCGTGGGCTCTGGGCTGCTGGTGTTGGCTTTCTTGAAAAGAAAAGGTGTTTGTTCATGAAACGCTGTCCTGTTCTGTGCTTTTTTTAAAAGCAGGTCGCACTTCAGCCCTACCAGCTTCTGCTGTGACCCTCTTTGCCCTTACTCCTCAAAAGAAAAAGATCAGTTTCTGTTTCAAACCTGGAGGCTCACCATAGCATTGCTTAAGTGGTGTTTGCAAAGCATGGAGCTTCGAAACCGTAGTTACTGGAGCTGCGTGCTTGCCGCAATTATCCATCCTCAAATAATCGGAGGACATAACTGGGGGTGACAGCTGGCTTCCTAAATTCTGATTGGCTTGTGACTTAGCAATACGTTGAGCCAGAGGGGGCTTGTTTTTAAGCTTGTTAATTGTTGGGTGTTCCTTAAACAGGAGTCCCGAGTCCTCTGCTAATTGTCAGTCAATGAGGCTGTCTCCGATGGGGAGGAGCCCAGCTCTCACATTAGTCACAATCAGTTCGAATGAGCAGTACTGAGCGGCTCTGACAGCAGTCACTAGCCCAGCATGTTGTGGGCGGAAGGAGCTCTCTGGGTGACTCATGGCTTCCCCTTGCAGGAGCTATCTGGTCTTTCCCCTCCTTATTCTATCAAGCTGAGAGCTGCTGGAAACGTATTCCATGTCCCACACAAGCCCATGCAGATAGGATGCTGTCAGGCGAAGCACAGCCTCCTGTTGCTATGGGAACAGTGCCAGGGTCTGTGTTTCTTCAGCACAGTATGCAGTGTTCTTAATGGGGCGAGGGGGTGAGCAGCAGTGCAGATTGGGAAGAGTGGGTGTTAATTACCCCTTAATTGATGTTCATCTTGTAACCTTCCCTGTCCTGGCTTTTCCTGTTTAATTCAGAGGTTAACTAGCTCCTGTTGCGCCGAGTGGTGCTGTAAGTGGGTAGCCGTGTGTGAGCAGCGGTGATCGTGCATTGACAGTCGGGGAAGAGTGTACCATCACCAGCTGTGGTTGTCTTGGGCATGTTGAGATTCCACCCGCAATCAGAGCCAGGAGCGGCCAGGATTTTTGCTTTTAAAATGTAAACAGTATGTGAACCAACCTTCAGTGCTAAGCATTTAAA
Source organism: Natator depressus (assembly GCF_965152275.1). Lineage (NCBI taxonomy): Eukaryota > Metazoa > Chordata > Testudines > Cheloniidae > Natator > Natator depressus. The sequence continues at coordinate 5,917,698 of NC_134259.1, forward strand.
CCTTGCAGTCCCCTTCACTTCTGTTCTTTGTATCCCAAGGAAGGAGGGGGAGAGATACCTCGAAGCCTAGGCCTTTGAGTGCTGGGCAGCTCTGGAAAGAAAGCAGAGCTCATTCCCAGCAAAGCATCATCCCACAACCACAGCCTTTGGTGCGAGAGGGGCTCCTGTCCTTCTGCATTGTAACAGACGAGTGCAAAGAACTGTGGCCTTCAAAGCCATGTCTGAGAGAGGGAGGTGCTTAAATATTTCCCCTGCTCCCAGTGCAAAAGTATTGCAGAGACATGAAGTAGTTTCTCCTCTTCCAGCTCCCCATCCCATCTCCCAGAAACCCAGCACTGGTTCTGCCTTGGAACTATGCATGTCTAAAGAGGCCTCATCTCAGAGCTCCATTCCGTCCTCTGTTTCCATCCCCTCTTGCCAGCCAGCTGCAGAAGCTTGACAAATGAGACTTTGCAAAAAAAAAAAAAAAATTAAAAAAATTAAAAAAAAAAACCACAAAAGCCAAGGAGTACGATCAGTCCATGGAACTCCAGACTATTAAGGGCAGTGCCACTGCACTCCTTTCTCCATAAGGCTGTCCCTAGCAGCCTGTCTTATTTTTGCATGTTATAGCAAGGTGCATGTAACAAGGAGGGAGTCAGCAATGGGATATTTTAGCATTGGGAACAAAGGTGCATTCACCTTGTTTTGGGAGAACCTTTTACTGTGATGCCATCCCGCACACCTATTTTTAAGGGCCTTTCTTGGCACACCACCCCACACGGGTAAATCTTACCTAGCTAGATTCTTGTAACGGAACAGCTCGGAGGCTTGTCTGCCTCAGACCCAAAGGACGGTCAAGCCCCTAAGAACATGTGTTGGATATGGTGATGATGACTTAGGTTCTCGCCGCTGAAGGAGCATATGCCCGTTGCCTGGAGACTGCCTCCTTTTTTCTTGCTTTTTTTAGTTATGTTTAAAGAAAAATGGTGAAAAATGTTATTTATTGGCAGAAATTATTTAATATAATTTCTCTTTTTTGTGAACAAGGAATGAATTTGTTAGAACTGTCTTAATGTAAATTGGAAGTCATCTTTAAAAAAAAAAAGTTAAAAATTAAATGACAGTCATTTGGCTCTGGTGTCTTTATTCAAATCCAATTCACTGTGGTGCGTCTGAGGATCATAAGAACAAGAACATAAGAATGGCCATACTGGGTCAGACCAAAGGTCCATCAAGCCCAGTATCCTGTCTACCGACAGTGGCCAATGCCAGGTGCCCTAGAGGGAGTGAACCTAACAAGTAATAATTAAGTGATCTCCGTCTGCTGCCATCCATCTCCACCCTCTGACAAACAGAGGCTAGGAACACCATTCCTTACCCATCCTGGCTAATAGCCATTAATGGACTTAACTTCCATGAATTGATCCAGTTTTCTTTTAAACGCTGTTATAGTCCTAGGCTTCACAACCTCCTCAGGCAAGGAGTTTCACAGGTTGACTGTGCACTGAGTGAAGAAGAACTTCCTTTTATTTGTTTTAAACCTGCTGCCATTAATTTCATTTGGTGGCCCCTAGTTCTTATATTGTGGGAACAAGTATATAACTTTTCCTTATTCACTTTCTCCACACCACTCATGATTTTATATACCTTTATCATATCCCCCCTTAGTCTCCTCTTTTCCAAGCTGAAAAGTCCTTGCCTCTTTAATCTCTCCTCATATGGGATCTGTTCCAAACCCCTAATCCAGGGGCTGGTAAACTTTTTGGCCTGAGGGCAGCATCAGGTTTCAGAAATTGTATGGAGGGCCGGTTAGGGGAGACTGTCTCCCCCCAAACAGCCAGGTGTGGCCCGGCCCTCACCCCCTATCTGTCCCCTCCTGCTTCTCGCCCCCTGACAGCCCCGCCGGGAGCCCTGCCCCCTCCACCCCCTGCTTTCTGTCCTCTGACCGCCCCCGGACCCCCTGCCTCCCCATCCAACCCCCCCTCCTTCCTGATGGGCCCCCCCCGGACCCCTGCCCCATCCAACCACCTCTTCTCCCTGTTCCCTGACCGCCCCTGGAACCCCCAGCCCTGACTGCCTCCCGCTGCCCCATCCAACCCCTGCTCTCCTTCCTGACTGCCCCCCATGGACCCTTGCCCCCTCCAACTAACCCGTCTCCCTGACTGCCCCCGGAACCCCTGTCCCCATTCAACCCCACTGTTTCCCGCCCTCTGACCGCCCCGACCCCTATCCACGCCCCTGACCACCCCCCAAACTCCCCTGCCCTCTATCCAACCCGGACTCCCTGCCCCCTTACCACACTGCCCGGAGCACCAGTGGCTGGCGGCGCAGCTGCATCAGGGCAGGCACCTGGGCCGCCCGGCTGGAGCCAGCCGCGCAGCACAGAGCACCGGGTCAGGCCGGGCTCTGCAGCTGCATTGCCCAGGAGCTCACAGCCCCACGCCCAGAGCACTGCACCAGCGGCGCAGTGAGCTGAGGCTACGGGGGAGGGGGCTAGCCTCCCTGGCCAGCAGCTCAGGGGCCGGGCAGGAGGGTCCTGCGGGCTGTAGTTTGCCCACCTCTGCCCTAATCATTTTAGTTGCCCTTTTCTGAACCTTTTCTAATGCCAGTATGTCTTTTTTTTTTTTTTTTTGAGTTGAGGGGACCACATCTACGCAGTATTCAAGTATACCATGGATTTATATAAGGGCAATAAGATATTCTCAGTCTTATTCTCTATCCCTTTTTTAATGATTCTGAACTTCCCGTTTGCTTTTTTGACTGCCGGTGCACGCTGTGTGGACGTCTTCAGAGAACTATCCACGATGACTCCAAGACCTTTCTCCTGATTAGTTGTAGCTAAATTATCTCCCATCATATTGTATGTATAGTTGGGGTTATTTTTTCCAGTGTGCATTACTTTACATTTATCCACATTAAATTTCATTTGCCATTTTGTTGCCCAATCACTTAGTTTTGTGAGATCTTTTTGAAGTTCTTCACAGTCTGCTTTGGTCAGTGGGTTTCCAGTCATTGGCATATAAGGCCTGGAGAGGAAAATCCTGCTTCTATTTGCATGGGGATTTGTTCCTCAGAGTGATATTTTTGGGGTAGGAATGCCCTTTCCATGTCACATGACCTGCAGCCACACCACTGTTGTGGTGATCTCACATGGTAACACTGCTACCTACTTCTTATGTATAACACTTTGGCCAGAGATCTCGCACCCTATAAAAAGGAAGATCAGTATGTGACAGATGGGGAATCAGACACAGAGAGGGGAAGTAACTTACCCGTCACCCAGCCGAGCCAGGAATAGAATGCAGGTTTCCTGACTCAGTCCATTGCCCGAGGCACTGGGCCACTCTGTCTCCTGCCGCTAAATCTGGCTGGACTGACTCAGGACTTGATGGGAGGCTTCGAAGATGCAGGTTGGGGGTGCAGGAAGTTCTATTTTATTTAGGTGTATTAATACCATGCTTATCACCATGGCCTCAGAGTACCTCTGTGGTGCCCTGGATCTGGTAGGTACTCTCCTCTTAGCATGGCTCATGGAGCTGTGCTCTAGGACGGAGAGGCTGAATAATCATAGTGATTAAAGATGGCCAGTCTTTTCTTAAAGATGCGGGTGTTTAAATACAGTGAAACTCCAACTCAGCTAACACTACTGTGCCTGGCTAAATTCCCTCTTTTGTTTCCGATGGATTCTTCTTCCCTTCCTACCTTAAACTGTGGTATAGTGCATTCACCACAGCTGCTGCATTGCAGGCTAGAGGTTGCTGATATTCCTATATTTCACCTCCCTCCCCAGGTAGGTTGAGGGTTAATTATAGTTGTAAGGTGCTCAGATCCTTGTCTGAAAGGCAGAGCAGTAGCTGGTACTATTCCAGCAAATGCCTGTGAGTTGTTCCCCAGTCGCTATTCTGTAAATAGTGTCGTCCTTTACAGTCCCAGGGCTTTCATGGGGAAGCATTATGGTCTGGAATGGGCTTCATTTTTAAATTGTACTTGGGGGTAGCTCGTCTTTACCACCCCCTCTACTGAAAACTCGACAAACCAGTGCCCGATTCCCACGTTCTGCTTGGATTTGCTGTGTTCACGGCTCGTGCTGCCATTACACCAGCAGAGGGGGCTGTTGCTCTTGCAGAGAATCCCAGGTCAGGTGCTGAGATGTTGGTGGTGCTTTATTTTTAACATTCAAAACTGAACAGGGTTTATTGATAAGTTGCTTGCATCCGGCCTCCTCCGCTGTCTCTTCCCCCCTCCGCCCCGGCCCCTGTTTAGCACAAGCTGGCGGGAGAGACATTTCCCCCGAGTCAAGTGCAAGGATCTGAATGGATCGAGGCTAAGGACTCTTCCCTCTTGTGCTTCTGTATTTTTTTAATTCCCTGGTCATGTCTGTGCAGAGATAATTTCCATTTTCTGAACTGTGGCCATCGAGTAAGATGTCACAGGCTCACACGTGGTCTTACTATTAATTTATATTCCAGGAGGGCCTCAAATCTTCACCTGAGACCAAGGCACCTGTGTGCCAAGTGCCGTATACACTCAGGTGGAGACAATCCCTGCTCTCAAGAGCTTTCAGTCTAACCAGACAAAACAGGGACGGGGAAGGGTGTAGCCCTAGGTCACACACAAGTGAGTGGTTGAGCAGGAAAGAGAACCCAGCTCTCCTGACAGCCAGTCTGGTGCCTGATCTGCTGAGCCAGGCTTTCTCTCGTAAAGCTGGGAGTGGCATAGGAACACCCAGTAAGATTACAGAGGGTGGTGATAAATATTATATATGATGCCTATGTTTTCCGATTCCTCCTTGAAAACCCCCCCGCTCTTCCTTGCCCTAGAGCAGCAGTTCTTCCCCTACCCCCTCTCAGTGGCATTACGGAGCAGCAATTGAAATTCTTCCCAGTTCAAGTTTGACAGGGAGGGTAACGTTCATATGAGTCAAGTGACATGTGAGTTACAAAGACACAGTAAAACTAGGTTAACCTAGGATGGAAATCTCTGTGGAGGAGGAGATAGTTCACCAAGGATGACTGAAGGAGGATTAGGTAATGTGTATAACATGACTCTGGTCTTGCATAACAGTTAGGAAACACTGCTGGGCTTAGTTCCGGCTTTATTACTGTCAACAATGATTGCGTATAGACTGGTGCCAACTGCCTTTTAGGGCCCCTCTGCCCCTCCCCTGTAGTGCTACAGCTCCCGTAGTGAGGAGAGCCATGTAAATACCAAGAGGAAGCGATGAGCCTTACTGCACCTTATTACTGTGCTGTTCTCGCTGTTTAAAATGATCTCTGTGTGAATCAGGGGCCTACATTTTAGAGCAGGGGTAGGCAACCTATGGCACATCTGCCAAAGGCAGCCCGTGAGCTGATTTTCAGTGGCACTCACGCTGCCCGGGTCCTGGCCACTGGCCCGGGGGCTCTGCATTTTAATTTAATTTTAAATGGAGCTGCGTAAACATTTTAAAAACCTTATTTAATCTACCTACAACAATAGTTTAGTTCTATATTATAGACTTCTAGAAAGAGACCTTCTAAAAACGTTAAAATGTATGACTGGCACGCAAAACCTTAAATTAGAGTGATAAATGAAGGACTCGGCGCACACTTCTGAAAGGTTGCCGACCCCTGTTTTAGACAATCATTGCTGTCCATTTATCACTGCCCCTTGGAATATGTGCAAATGTCTCCCAAATTTGCTGTAGGGGATGGAGCCCTGTTCTGAGAGTGACTCCCTCAGCAGGGATTAACTTCATCCTATAGCTTGTTCCTGCTAGTGTACGGTGTCCTTCTATGGGCTTTTCGGAGGTTAAACAAACACTCAGCTATCTGGTTCTCTTGCTGGCCTAGATCTCTGAATGGAGACTGAGTTCCACCTGCTGGAGTTACACCCGCTGTTTCTCTTTAGAATCCTATTCCCTTCCTGCTAAATTCTGAATGGTGGCTTTGCAAACATGACCAGTCCCTGCTGCTCTTTGTGGTTACTTACCAGAACCCCCCTTGGGGCTGTGGCAGGTCTGAGCAGAGGCGATTAGAGGCTGCAGTTGATGCCTTAACAACACACCACAACAAAACATGTTCGACTTGCCTCATGCTGTTCCACTGTGTTGCTGGTCCAAAAATGACCCTACTGCAGGCAGAGCTGCCAGACCAGCTATATCATATACCCGCAGGCCCCATCCTCTCACGTCTTCCTTTTTAGGATCTCCAAGCACTTCACCAATCGTGATACGTTCAGCCTCTCGGTGTGCCCAGTTTGCAGATGAGAATCCGAGATTCATAAGCATTCAGTAACTTGCCCAAGGTTACATAGCAAATAAGGGCCAGGGCTGGCAATAGAACCCAGGAGTCCTGACGTTCTGCATTTGGCTCTTCTCCCTTTGCAACACTGCTTGTCTAAGTAGTAGAGGTCATCCTGTGCGTGGGGTGGACCCGATCCTGTGTGGTATGGGAAGCCCTCGCTGACTGCTGGAGAATATGCCCCCCTTGCACAAGGCGACACAAATAGATCCGCGGCTGTTCCTCTGGGCTCGCGGGGACTCGATCAACATTAACCTAGGCCAGGCACAAAGGAGCACACGAACCCAGGTGCTGGAGGGCAGCAGCAGTGGCTGTCACGTGTGCCCTTCCTGGAGGCATCTGAGGGGGGCCTCCAGTTGCTTGCTGATCTGATGGGGGTAGCGACGGAGTGTGGCTTTTGAAATGTGTTGATGACTTCACGAGCGTCCTCAAGGGAGACGGGGCCAGGTCAAGTCCTGCCGCCTGAGCCTGCTGCCAGTAAGTCCTTGGAAGGTTATGAGCACGAAGACCAAGGGTAGTGCTAAGCCAAACAAGCGATGCAGGGCTCAGCTGTGCATGCTTTTCTTATCAGCTTTCCTTTCACCTTGTGAAATCTAGTCAGTTACCTTCAGCTCAACAACATATACCCAGAGCTAGATGGCTTGCTTACTGCACCTTATTACTTATTAATTATTATTATCGTTTAACATGTGCTGTTCAGCGCTTGCCCACCCTGGTGTCTTAAAATGCTTCTGCTGCATCGATTCCATTGGATAATGGTGAGTTCATCTTTAAATACCAAAGGAAGAACTTTCCCTGCAGGACAAGTGGTGTTCTGAGCCTTCAGCATGTACATAAGCTCTATTAGGCAGGTACCTGTACAGATGAGATACCAACAAGCAGACCTAGCCTCGTGCTTGCACTCTTGTTATTCATTCTGCCCATTGGGGTATGCTAGGACATCCAGGGGTTGACTTGTTTTCCTAGGGTAAAACATGGAGTTAGCCACGCTGCCTGCTTATACATGCCTAGTGCAGCTGCTTGCTGGACCTCAGTCCCCTGAGAGAGCTTTCTGCTTGAGTTATGGAAAATCAAGCTGGACAGAGCCCTGGAGAATATACCATAGGGAACCATACTGCCTTGGCCTGTGGTGCCATAGACAAAGTGTAATCTCATCTGTCTTTCCCCATCTCTCATTTCTATGGTGCTTTCAGTGTGAAATATGAGGCCAGTGACTTTGACTGCAGGCACTGAGCCAGTGGTCCTGAACTATAGATAGCAAACCTTGCCTAGACTTCAGCGATAGTGGGAGAAGGCCCCATAGCCTACCCCAGGCAGGAGGACCTAGGCAGAAGCAGAGTAAAATAAAGGGTAGCATGAAATCTCTCTCTCCCTGCAGGTTCCTCTGTATCCCCCCATCACAGTAGAAAATCTGAGCCAGAGCTGATGCAGGTACAATTTATTTTTCTGTATTATTACTATTCATGAGTATAGCATGAGTAAACAAAGGCCTCCAACCAGTGACTGGCGCCTCAGGGGCCCAGGTGTGGGACACATACAATCTAAGGCCTGGTCTACACTTAAAACTTAGGTCAGCTTAGCTATATTGCTCAGGGCTGTGAAAAATGTCATGCCCCAGGTAAAGTAATTAAGTTGACCTAATCCCCCAGTGTGGGCTTAGATAGGTTGATGGAAGGATTCTTCCACCAATTTAGCTCCCCCCTCTGAGAGGTGGATTTACCACAGTGCTGGAAACACCCCATCCATGACTGCAGCAAGTGTCTGCGCTGTAGAGACATAGCTGCAGCTGTCACTGGTTGTGTGGACATGTGCTAAGTCAGGGAGCTCAGTGTAGGGGAATCCAGCAGGCACTTTCCCGGAGTTGGAAGTACTGTATTATAATCATGGCTACTGTTAGAACATGCTATGTGCCTATATGGCTACGTTTCAGGTATTGTTTTCCCTTTCCTTAGGGCATCAGCATTGTTATGGCTGTTTTAAAACAGACGGGACCCTCCTCTCTTCTCCAGTGCCCCAGTCCCTAATAGTGTTTTCCCTCCCCTGGCTCATTGCCTCCATCCCCTCAACCTGCCCATCTCTCACTCACTTTCCCCCATTTCCCTCCACCCCCTCCCCCCACAATCATTCAGTTATGTTGGACAGAATAAATAATGAGAAGGGATAAAAGCCCCACCTGCGTCAGGGCACTGACTCATGGAGGTCAGGAAGGAAGCCCACTCACAGGTAGGTTATTGCCTAATTAGCCACTAGGGGACTTTCTTGCACCTTGCTCTTGAAACAGCCAGTACGGGTCATGTCAGAGCCAGGATACCCCTGCTCAGATTTGGTCTGGCACTGCCTCTGGTCTTGTCTGTTTTCTCCTCCTCACTAGGACGGGGAACTTATTTTTCTGAGCCTCCTAAGAACATAAGAACGGCCACACTGGGTCAGACCAAAGGTCCATCCAGCCCAGTGTCCTGTCTGCCGACAGTGGCCGGTGCCAGGTGCCCCAGAGGGAATGACAGAACAGGGAATCATCAAGTGATCCATCCATCCCGCCATCACGCCCAGCTTCTGGCAGTCAGAGGCTAGGACACCCAGATTGCCTCCCTGACCATCTTAGCTAACAGCCATTGATGCACTGATCCTCCATGAACTTACCTAGTTCTTTTTTGAGCCTATTTATAGTTTGGGCTTTTCCAACATCCCCCGGGAACAGGTTCCACAGGTTGACTGAGTATCGTGTGAAGTACATCCTTACGTTTGTTTTAAACCTGCTGCCTATTCATTCCATTGGGTGACCCCTAGTTCTTGTGTCATGAGAAGGAGGAAATCACACGTCCTTAGTCACTTTCTCCGCCCCAGTCATGACTTTATAGACCTCCATCGTATTCACCACCCCCCCCCCACCCCTCGTAGTCGTCCCTTTTCCAAGCTGAAAAGTCCCCATCTTTTTAACCTCTCCTCATACGGAAGCTGTTCCATCCGCCGACTCATTTTCATTGCCCGTCTCTGCACCTTTTCCAATTCCAATAGATCTGTTTTGAGAGGGGACGACCAGAACTGCCCACAGCATTCAAGCATTCATAAATCCTTAGATTTATACAGAGGCACTATGATATTTACTGTCTTCCGATCCACCCCTTTTCTGATGGCTCCTAACGTTGGTCGCTTTTTTGGCTACTGCTGCGCATTGAGCGGACGTTTTCAGAGCCTCCTCCTCTTTAGTGCTGGTTCCCTGGAACTTGGTGCTCTCCTTGGAGATCTCCTTTGCACCATGGAAATTCCCCCAGGCACCCACCCACGGCAGCTGCCTATCCAGCCTAAGCTTTAAAGCTGCCCCCTGCTGGGAGTCAGAACTCCTGGGTTCTAGTCCTAGCTCTCCCTCCTCGGGGAAGCCACAGACTCTCTGTGAATTGGTGATAGCATCACTGGTTTAGGTTAGAGACCCCTGAAATCCCTGGGTGAAAGCTAAAGCTTAATATTGTGAATGCAATGCCAGGCGAGTGAGTGCTGTAAGAGACATGAGCTCTGTGCACCCGGCTTTCCCTGCTGGAAGGGAATAATATCTAATCAATCAGGCCATGCCTGCATGCTCCTAGAGCTGTCCGGCTAGCACCCTGTTATCTAGCAAACAGGAAACAGTCGAACTTTGTTGATTCTGTCACAGTCTGTGTGTTAAATATTTATCTGCGACCGAAGGACGGTCCGGGCTCAGATCAGCAGGAGCAGTGCAGCGTGAGGGCGAGTGAAAGCTTGTACTTTGAGAAGGAGGATCGCAGGGCGAAGACCACTCAGCAAGCAGGAGCCAGGGAAGTGAGTGGGGTCTGCACAGACTTTGTGATGACCCTTGTGGATGTTAGCTGGTTTGGTGGGAGCTCTCTGGGTCAGCAAGGCATGTGACGACGTGGGGCTGTGTCTGTGTGTCTCCAGCTACAGAGCACTCTGAAAGGATCATTCATAGGCAGCTGCTCTTTCTCCTTATGGCGTTGTATGTGCATTGGGTACAAAGGCCACCAGCCTGTTAGGAGCTGAATGCATGTCATTCAGATCTCATTGCAAGGGTCATTTTCAGTGAGATCTAGGGCAGTGGTTCTCAGGCTTTCCCATTCTGGGACCTCCCGCATCTAACTGGGAGATCCCCAGCAACCCGCAACCATTTAGCAGGGAAAGGCAGGGTGGTCAGAACCCCTCAACACGTAACTCCCAGGCTGAGAACCCCTGGTCTAGGATTTAACCTCTGGGCTTGATGACATGAGATATTTACACTCCTTGCCTGTGTAGTATAGAGGCAAATGTACTGTTTTGATGGAAGATGGGCTAGAGAGAAATGGGAGAAATTCCACTAGCAGAGACAAGGCCAAGTTCTCGTCCCTCCCTGTGTTACCAAGACCACCAGCGATTGTTAAATCTCACACAGAGGACTGTAAAAATCCAGCTTGTGTGCCACTAGTTACGCTGTTGCTTGCTCTTTGCATTTTTCAGTGTTGTTATTTGCATTGTGGTAACTCCTGGGAGCCCCAGTCATTGACCAGGAGCGCCCTGTGCTGCGCGCTGTACAGACAGAACAAAAATACAGTCCCTGCCCCCCAAAATAATAAATGAATCTTGATAACTGACTAGTCGCTTTCCTAGTCAGTTTCTTCTGACCCTGCTGCAATGAACTCTTTGCAAACTTGGCAGGGGCCTGTTCACTTAATGAATTTATTTAACTATCTCCTCTGGAATTTAAAAATGGGGGGGGGGGGGAATCCTGGGAGTAGTTCTTGTTGGTCTGAAGTTTTGTGAAACTTTTTTTTTTTTAACCAAATCTAATTTTGGGGGATCAGATTGGATCTGACAACATCTGCTTGCATGTTAGAAACGAAGGCCCCAGTCCTGCACTGCGTTCCGTGTGAACCAATCCCTGCGCCCACATGCTGTCCTCCTCACGTGCCTGCTCACTGCAGCCTTGAGGCTTAACTTGTTGGCACTGTCTGTGTGCTGTGGAAGGGGAGTGGCGGTGGCACAGAGCCTGTTCTTAGCCTTTTCACTAAGATCGAGTCCGCTATGACCCACAGCGGGGATCCTTGCCCATCTCAAACGACTGTGATCTCACTATCGGAACATCGTGACTGACTGGAATCGGTGGTGCCTCTCGGCCTGCGGGATTTATCTATTGTAGTAGGCCTGTTCTTTTCTGATTCTTCATTTCTCATCCTGTGTACTCCCCAGCCTCATCTCCTTTGGAGGAAGGCTTTTCTTATATGGTGCTTTATGTTTGCAAACCAGCAGGAGGTGCCCTGTTAACTCTTCTCAGGGGGAGGAAAATGAGTTCATTGTTTAAACACACATACTCACCCCTCTCCAGCAGGTGCCTGAGTTTCTGGCCAGTCTTTAATTGGCGGGCTTTGCTGGGGAAAGCAGCTTTCAGTCTGTGTGTATTCAACTCTGGGCTACATGCCTTCGGTAGCAAGAATGCCCACTGCGGCACTGGACCAGCTCTATGCTAACTCCCCTAGATCTTTCCAGACCCTGAGTGATTTGTGCCAACATCAGCTGTTTATACTCTGTCAGCATTAAAGCAATGGACTGGTGCTCAGTTTCTCATGCAAAGGCAACGTGGAGTAGTGGGGGGACAGGAAGTGGGGGATCTGTTTTAGCCCGGGCTCCATCCTCTCTTCCAAGATGCCTCTTTATCTGGATAGCGCGGATGAGATAGACTCATTGAGGGAGAGCCCAGCAGGCTCTCGCTGCAGAGGGGTTAAAGACGAAAGAGCAGGGGGCTCTGGGAATTCAGCCACAGCCCGTTCTTGTGTGCCCGAGGCTCTGGATCATTGGAGGAATGTCTCAGTTCTCTGACAAAAGGAAACTAACCAGTAAGGTATTGTAGGTTGCTGAGCTGACTCCACTTTCCAGAGGCTTTTCACCCCCTTGCACAGAGTGGCAGCAGCTTGTCGCTGAGGCACTAGCTGGGAACTCCTGGGGGATGGGGCTATTGGTAATAAGTGACCCGAAGTAGCGGCATGTCCCCCCTCCAGCTTCTACACACAGGGGCAGCCAGGGGGCTCCGCACGCTGCCCCTGCCCCAAGCGCTGGCTCTGCAGCTCCAATTGGGTGGGAACCGCGGCCAATGGGAGCTGTGGGGAGGGTGCCTGGCCGCGCCTCCGCGTAGGAGCCGGAGGGGGGAATATGCTGCTGCTGCTTCTGGGAGCTGCTTGAGGTAAGCGATGCCCAGAGCCTGCACCCCTGACCCCCTCTCACATCCCAACCCCGGGCCTGAGCCCGGAGCCCCCTCCCATACTTTGAACCCCTCAGCTCTACCCCCTAGCCCAGAGCCCGCTCCTGTACCCCAAACCTCTCATTTCTGGCCCCCGGGGGGGCATTGGAGAAGGGGTAGGGCCTCAGAGGAGGGGCGGGGCAAGGGTGTTCAGTTTTATGCCAGTAGAAAGTTGGCAACCGTACTGCGGAAGGGCAGCCTGAGAGCCAGTTCGGCCGCTATTCCCAACTCTCCCTCCCCTTTGTAGGAATGTTGATTAAAGGGAAGTGCAGGCAAGTGCCTTGTCGCCTTCAGCTGCCCCGCTGGATTAATCCCTTCCTCCTGGAGATCCCCCTTGCTTTTACTTCCCTAGAGCAGCAACAACGTGGAGTCTGCCCCACCTCACAGGGCTCTGGTTTCAACGACGGGGGCAGATCAATGCTTCATCTGGACAATTCGGGGTCGGCTTTGCCTGCTTAGCGCACAAAATAACTAGAGCTCTCAAGTCAGGGCCTGGGAAGAGCAGGGCTGGGGAGGTGTTGCCCCATTTCCTGTGTGTGTGGTGAGCCGAAAGAGCAGTGGCTGTAGTCAGAGGGGAAGGAAGGCCCAGACAGTGCAGGAGAGAGAAGTGGAGATGACCACGATGTGAGGCAGGGCTGGGGAGCAAAGCCCCTTGTGCATGCCCAGATGCACAGCAGTGCCGGTCAGTGCTGGGTTGGTGAAAGGGATGCGGGGGTCAGAGCTGGGACGTAAAAGCCACTGTGGCCTCCAGGATAGTGCAGTCAGGTGCAGGGCTGGGGAATGATGCCTAGAGCGAGGCTTGGGTTGGGGGAGAGAAGGGAGGAAGGACTGAGGAATCCTTGCAGGGGTGCAGTGCTGGGATTAGTGGGATCAGACAGAGCTGGGAGGAAGGTAAGTCTCCTACCTTTGACTAAACCCCTGGGAACTAAACCCAGAGGCCACTTCCCTGTCCCCTCTGGCCACAGCGACATGCTAAGTGAGCTCTGTCCCGGGGTGGAGAGGGACGTAGGGCTCTGTGCAAGTCACCATTGCTTCTGCATGGGCCTGAGGCTGCAGCTGGGCAGGAGAGGGTGGGGCTTCCATTGGGGGGCTGCCAGGACACTGGAGCAGGAAGCAAGAGATTAAAGCATTGTCTAAACAGCCTTCGCAGCTGCCCAGCTCCTCCTCCAGCGCGGGACGCTCGGGCTCGGTCTAACATACACACGCCGGGGATGCACCTGGCTGCTGTCCATCCTTTAGGGCTAGAGCTGGGTTTCCAGCACAGCCCGTCCACAGTCCGCTCACCTTTAGGGGTCTGCAGAGCTCGCTGTGGCTTGTGCTTCCAGTCACATGGCACGGTCCCTCGGGAAACCTGTCTCTGCCTTCCCTCTCCAGCATGTGCTCCTGTCCACGAGTCCCAGATGGCATGATGCCCCCTGAGCATCAGGCTGTCCAAGGCTGGGGGGGGAGGTTTAGCTCTGTGATGCACCTGTGAAGATTTGATCCCAGGAGTGGCTGCATACCAGCAATGCAGCGCACCCGCTGTACAAGAACCAGGGCAGCTCCCCTTGCTGTGTTTGAGTCCCCAACTACCTGCCATCACCCCTCTAACCAAATCCCTTAGAGCACCCCTGCTCCCGGGGCACGGGCCCTGCTTGTCTGCCCCGAGGCTCCTTGCCTGGTGCATGCAGCTCTGCAATGGTCAGTGGCTGCATTTGTTCCCAGCCTCCATTCCCCGCCTCCCCAGTTTGCCCTATCCCCTTGAGTCCTTTGCTGCTGCTGAGAGGATGGAGGTAGCCGGAGAGACACCCAGGGGATTGGGAGGAGCCGCTTCTTCCCAGATTCCTGTCTCACCGCTGGACTCGGGTTGGGGCTGGGAGTCGGAACTCCTGGGTTCTATTCCCAGCTCTGGGAGGGGATTGGGAGTCTAGTGGCTAAAACGGGGGCGGGGGGTGGGGCTGGGTATCAGGACTCCTGGCTTCTATCCTGACCTCGAGGAGGGAGTGTATTCTAGTGGTTAAAAGAATAGATGGGGTTCTGCTCTTGGCGCTGGAGGCCGCAAGCTCTAGCGGTTAGAGTAGGGGATTGGGAGGCAGGACTCCTGGGTTCTATTCCCACCGCTGCAGAGTTCTTCAGAAGGGCCGGCGCGCTCTGCATGATGGATGTGCCTGGCAGAGGGGCACCGCAAGCCGCTGTAGTGGAGGGGGCGCTAGCCCTGGCTCACTGCCCCTCTCTGCGTGTCGCTTGGACAGCTGGTTGCAAACACCCCAGCGTGGAAGCCAGGCTCATCCGGACCAAAACCAGAGGAAAGACACGAGATGAGAACCTGCCTGTACAATAGCTGCAGCCAGTCACGCCCGGTCGTTTCCACTCCATGACCTCATCTCTTCCCTCCAGGGAGCTGGGCTCAGAGAGCCATGAGCTGGATCATAAGGCTAAGAGAGGCTGCTGCCAAACTCCCACTGTGCACCAGGGATGGATCCCTGAAATACCCTCACAGCCAGTTCAGGGGGGCAATGGCCCTTCTCAGCTCAAGGAAGCAGCCCGCCTCTCCCCGCCCCAGTTTATCCCACCCAGCCTAGTCTCTACTACCCCCACTTCTCTTCCATTCCTCCTGCATGCTCCGCCTCTGCCTTGCTAGACCATCTCCCACACTCGGGCGATCCCAGGGTGGTCTGCAGAGCAATGGTTTCACGATGGGGACTGCGCTGCCCAATATGCCGTCCACAGCATATTCGTCTGGCCTGCAGCAGCGGATGGTGAGATGAGAAATGGGCCGAAAGCAGAACCTTTGATCCAGCTAAAAGAAAAGGAGGACTTGTGGCACCTTAGAGATGAACAAATTTACTTGAGCATCCAGCTGACTCCCCTCATCCCATCTCCTAAGAAATGTGGGTTGGATACAATAGAGGCTGGGTGCAAAGATGGAGAATGGATCCAAGGTGAAGAATGGATCGCATGCGGGTGGGGTGGCTAGCCCCGGGGCTAGTCCCTGGTTCAAACACAGCCCAGGTCAGCAGCAACTGCAAGCTGTTCCCATTAGGGGCCCGTGTGTGAAATGAGTTTGTCTCAATCCAGCTCCTAGCACGAGAGGCGTCCACAGCACCAGTGCCTCAGCAGAGGGCGCTGGAGACTGGCCAGCCTCTGTCGGGACTGACGCAGGTTGCAGGGAGCTTGCTCTGCTGCTTCTGGGGCAGAGGAGAGACCAAGGTCTCCAGGCTGCAGGGCTGGCAGCCTGTCACAGACTCTTCAAGGAGCAAGGAGAATTGATCAGGGGAGTGCAATATGCATGTTGGTAGGGCATGCATGGCCAGTGGGTGTGTCTGGCAGAGGCTGGCACCCTACCCCTCACTAGACTCTGCATGGGGGTCTGGGTTGGCATGTTTGTGCCAGGGCACTTTGGGAATATGCTTGTCTGTATCCGTGTGTGCACATGTGTTTGCATGCAGGAATATGCACATGAATGATCGCTAGTCACGTATGTCTCCATATGTCTCTAGAAGTGCATGTGTGGTGGGGGTGCACGACTGTCTCCATGTCTCTGTGGATGAATGTTTGGCCCTAGTGTGTACGCTTGCGTGTGAGAGCCCGTGAGTTCTCAAGGCCTTCGTGTTGTGTAACAGGCGGAGTGAGCCAAGCTCCGTGTGTGTGTGTGTGTGTGCGTGTGTGTGTGTGTGCAGTTCATTATTTCAGCCCTCTGGCTGGGCTCCCTCTCCCTGGAACGCGTCCTCACTCTGGAAATGTCACTGGAAACTCTGAATGGCCTTTCTCCGGCTCCGGATCCATGTTTGTTTTAATTGCAATGCTGCACAGTGCTGCCAGCTTTCCAGATAAGCCGGGAGGGACAGTGGTGGCCTGGGGAGGGAAGGGAAGGGAAGGGACAGACTTCTTAGGCACTCTGTGGGCAGGCCAGAGGGGATTTGCTCAGCTGCTGACCTTGCTAGGGTCACTAAAACCCCGGAGCAATGGGCAGCTTGTCCTCAGTGACTTTTCCCTGCAAATTCTCTGCTCTTCGGAGTGTGTCCCCTTGCGTCACTATCAGTCTCTGATGCTTGCTGGCAGGGGACATCCAGCCCTGGGAGAAGCTGTCTCAATCCCACAGTGTGTGTGAGTGAGGGAAGGCTCTCTCTGGGGCTTCCTTAAAAGAGGGACTTCTCCCATGCTGCGGGCTAGCTGCAGGAGCATGGTGCTCGCTGGCAGGATGCCCCTGGAGCAGGGAGGGCCAGCTTTCCCTCCATCCCCTGGTGTCAGAGGGCACGTTCCTTCTCCTCGGATTGTTTCCCCTCCAAGTTTGCTTGTTTTTCTGTTGTGTGTGTGAGTTGCTCCCCCTGCAGCTCGCAGCACGACTATTAGACACAGAATCCCACACACTCAGCCCAGCACTGCCCTCCCACTGCACCGTACTGCTGCTGGGAGCCAGCCCTTCGGACGCACTGCCTGGGCTAGCAGCAGGCACGGGACTCGGTCAGTGTGGACAGCTGCCACCCGGGTGCTGCTAACCGGCCTAGCGTGGGAAGTGCCCTGCTCTCTGGGGATGTTGGACGGAGTTCCTTGCCAGGCTCCTCTCGGAAGGTAGGGAGCTGCCTTCTCTCTCTGCAGTGTGTGTGTGTGTGTGTGTAGGGGGTGTGTGGATGTAGGGGGGGTATATAGGCCAGGTCGGGGGTGGAGGGAGTGGAATTCTGATCACAGGAACCCTCCTATTCGTAAAAAGCCAAAGGCATGAAGGTTTTTAGAACAATATCAGACACCCCGTGCCCCCGGGTGGTGCGATTCGAGCCCAGCCTGGATTTCCTCCTGCACCAGACCCTGCAAACTCTCAGCTCCCCACGGCTTTGGGGAGAGAGACCAGAGCTGCAGGCGGTTTGTGTGCAGAAGGACCGGAGCCATGGCACTGCCAGCCTGGAGCATGAGTACACTTGCAAACAGAGCTTCTGATGTCTTTTGCCTCTGCCTGTCTCATTCCTGGATTATAGGGTACGTGAGCAGAAGGGAATGGGGTCCAGTGGTTAGAGCAAGAGGGACTGGGAGTCAGGATGCCTGGGTTCTCTTCCCAGCTCTTGGGGAGGAGTGGTTAGAACAGGGGGCTAGGAGTCAGAACTCCTGAGTTCTTTGCTCGGCTCTTGGAGACAGCGTGATCTAGTCGGAGGCTGAGAGTCAGGACTCCTGGGTTCCTTTCTGTAACTGTGGGCAAGTCACATCTCCTCTCCGTGCTTCAATTACCCGCATACAAAGCAGAGATAATAATAATCCCCACTTCACAAGAGGGCTGGGAGGCGCCGTTTACTATTGATAATGGTGATTCTTGTGTTTCTAACATGACTCTCAGTGCGCCATGCAACTGAAAATAACAGCGCTCAGCATGTCTCCAGCCCAGCACCCTCTACCCCAGGCTGTCAAAGTGCTGCACCCAGAAACCACAACCCCCCTCCCGTTCTCATTAAAAAGAACAGCCAGAGGCAGTGTAGTCCAGTGAGCAGGGCACTAGACTGGCTCTCAGGACACCTGGGTTCCATTCCCAGCTCTGCCACTGACCTACGGTGTGATCTTGGGCAAGTCACTGCCCTGTTACTCTGCCTCAGTTTCCCCTCCCAGCCTTTCTCTTGTCTGTTTAGGCTGAAACTCGTCAGGGCAAGGACTGTCTCTATATATATGTGTACAGCACCTGGCACAGCTGGAGTGGGGGGAATATAGTTCTCATTATCCTTTTTTTTGAGTCTTGCTAAGCTCTAGGTCTCTGTGATATCTGTGGCTGTGAGCAGATTTTCCTTTCATCGTTTATAAATATGCTGCCTTTCAGTTTCATTGCCCAGGCCTCTGATCATGTATCATGAGGAAGGGTAAAGAGGGGCACCCAATCTCCCCTCTCTCTGCCATTTAGCTACCCGCCCCTAGCCTGTCCCCTCTGACCCATCTGCTCTGTTAACTGACCCATCTTTGCAGTCTCTCTTCACACACGAATCTCTCCAACCCCCAGCCCCTCTATCTGCTCTTTCCCGATCGAGATGGGTGACCAGAGCTCAGCACTCCAGCTAGGGACACCCCATTGATAATGGCATCATAATAGGGTCGGCTCCTTTGGTTTGCTCTTTGGACTTACCCCTTAATTGGGCCCAGTATTGGTAAAGTGCTTTGAGATCCTTGAGTGCCAGTCCCCGGAAAGGAGCGAATGGTAGCAATTATTATGGCTCAGGGTTAAGCTGTCACATTGCAAGCTGTGGGGGTGGCGGCTGGGTGGGGAATGGAAATGTTCGAGGGGACGCCAAAGGGAAAAATGCTTCGCTGGCTCTCAGAGAGCTACGCTGTCCCCATAATTGCATCCAGACTCTTGCACGCCCCAAGCAAAGAGTGATGCAGGCTCTCTGCATCTGAGCCAGGCACAGCCTGGATTTCCTGGCAGGGGTCTGAAGGTAAAGTGTCGGGCACTAATGTGAATAGATGCCCCCCCAGCAACCTAGCTCTGGGGAGAGAGTTTCCTTTCTCAGAGTGAGGATTGCAAGGGGCAGATAAACGCACTGGGCTGGCACCATGAGAGTTAGACTTTTGCACTGTGATAGAGAGCAGTGCAAGAGCTGGCTGGGCACGAGGATGGTGAGAGTGGCGTGGGCACCGGCTGGGCATGGGAGCCGTGAGAGTTGAAGAGTACGTGGCTAGCTGCCCCAGGGTGAAAGCACAGAGAGGGGCCCTTTCTGCAGGTTGCGTTCCAGCCCGTTCCTCCTCAAACCTGGTGCTCCCCGCTGTGTGCCAAGCACCAGCGTTGCCTTGGGCACCCCTTGGTGCAGAGGCTTCTGTGCCAAATCCCCATGGCAGCGCCTCACCCAGCTGCGTCCAATAGGATGGGAACGGTGCCCTCTACACCAGGGAGGGAGTGAGCCGGAGAGCAAGGACCTAGGCTGGGCCTTGGGCCGAGACCCTGGCCAGGGCTGGTTCTGGAGAAGGAATTTCCCCTCCTCCCCCGCAAATGCCTTTGTCCTGTGCTGTAACAAAGGCAGCCTCTACAGAGAGGCAAGAGGCTGGCAGGGCCGTGGGCGGTGCCACTGAATGCCTCAGGGAGAGAGGGGGGCAGCAACTGGCCTGAGGCTGCAGTTCGGAGCCCGTCCTGTCCTCTCCTGCTCAAGGCGTTGGCAGCCTGCACTGCAGGGCGCTCCGTGGCCTGGGGGTTCAAAGCCAGGAGCAGCCAGAGATCAGCAGCTGTTAAAGGTGAACTGCAAAGGGTTCATCGCTGCCCTCTCAATGCCTGCCCGGTTCTGCCTGGGTCATGTAGGGGTGGCTGGGAATGGTGAGTGGGTGATGGGGACCTCATGGGAGAGTGGGGTGCAAAGGGGGTGGATGGGCTGGGCTGGGGAGCAGTGTTGGAAAGGTTATAGGAAGGGGTGCAGTGGGGTTGGAGCTTGGGGGATGGGGAGCAGTGTGGGGTGGTTGTGGGAAGGGGTGCAGTGGGGTTGGAGGTGGGGGGATGGGGAGCAGTGTGGGATGGTTATTGGAAGGGGTGCAGTGGGGTTGGAGGTGGGGGGATGGGGAGCAGTGTGGGGTGGTTATTGGAAGGGGTGCAGTGGGGTTGGAGGTGGGGGGATGGGGTGCAGTGTGGGGTGGTTATAGGAAGGGGTGCAGGGGGGTTGGAGGTGGGGGGATGGGGAGCAGTGTGGGGTGGTTGTGAGAAGGGGTGCAGTGGGGTTGGAGGTGGGGGGATGGGGAGCAGTGTGGGGTGGTTGTGGGAAGGGGTGCAGTGGGGTTGGAGCTTGGGGGATTGGGAGCAGTGTGGGGTGGTTGTAGGAAGGGGTGCAGTGGGGTTGGAGCTTGGGGGATGGGGAGCAGTGTGGGGTGGTTGTGGGAAGGGGTGCAGTGGGGTTGGAGGTGGGGGGATGGGGAGCAATGTGGGATGGTTATTGGAAGGGGTGCAGTGGGGTTGGAGGTGGGGGGATGGGGAGCAGTGTGGGATGGTTATTGGAAGGGGTGCAGTGGGGTTGGAGGTGGGGGGATGGGGAGCAGTGTGGGATGGTTATTGGAAGGGGTGCAGTGGGGTTGGAGGTGGGGGGATGGGGAGCAGTGTGGGGTGGTTATAGGAAGGAGTGCAGTGGGGTTGGAGGTGGGGGGATGGGGAGCAGTGTGGGGTGGTTATAGGAAGGGGTGCAGTGGGGTTGGAGGCGGGGGATGGGGAGCAGTGTGGGGTGGTTGTGAGAAGGGGTGCAGTGGGGTTGGAGGTGGGGTGCAGTGTGGGGTGGTCATAGGAAGGAGTGCAGTGGGGTTGGAGGAGGGGGATGGGGAGCAGTGTGGGGTGGTTATAGGAAGGGGTGCAGTGGGGTTGGAGGTGGGGGGATGGGGAGCAGTGTGGGGTGGTTATAGGAAGGAGTGCAGTGGGGTTGGAGGCGGGGGATGGGGAGCAGTGTGGGGTGGTTATAGGAAGGGGTGCAGTGGGGTTGGAGGCGGGGGGTGGGGTGGTTATAGGAAGGGGTGCAGTGGGGTTGGAGGTGGGGGATGGGGAGCAGTGTGGGGTGGTCATAGGAAGGGGTGCAGTGGGGTTGGAGGCGGGGGATGGGGAGCAGTGTGGGGTGGTCATAGGAAGGGGTGCAGTGGGGTTGGAGGCGGGGGATGGGGAGCAGTGTGGGGTGGTCATAGGAAGGGGTGCAGTGGGGTTGGAGGCGGGGGATGGGGAGCAGTGTGGGGTGGTCATAGGAAGGGGTGCAGTGGGGTTGGAGGCGGGGGATGGGGAGCAGTGTGGGGTGGTCATAGGAAGGGGTGCAGTGGGGTTGGAGGTGGGGGGATGGGGAGCAGTGTGGGGTGGTTATAGGAAGGGGTGCAGTGGGGTTGGAGGTGGGGGGATGGGGAGCAGTGTGGGGTGGTTATAGGAAGGAGTGCAGTGGGGTTGGAGGCGGGGGATGGGGAGCAGTGTGGGGTGGTCATAGGAAGGAGTGCAGTGGGGTTGGAGGCGGGGGATGGGGAGCAGTGTGGGGTGGTCATAGGAAGGGGTGCAGTGGGGTTGGAGGCGGGGGATGGGGTGCAGTGTGGGGTGGTCATAGGAAGGGGTGCAGTGGGGTTGGAGGCGGGGGATGGGGAGCAGTGTGGGGTGGTTATAGGAAGGGGTGCAGTGGGGTTGGAGGCGGGGGATGGGGTGCAGTGTGGGGTGGTTATAGGAAGGGGTGCAGTGGGGTTGGAGGCGGGGGATGGGGTGCAGTGTGGGGTGGTTATAGGAAGGGGTGCAGTGGGGTTGGAGGCGGGGGATGGGGAGCAGTGTGGGGTGGTCATAGGAAGGGGTGCAGTGGGGTTGGAGGCGGGGGGTGGGGTGGTTATAGGAAGGGGTGCAGTGGGGTTGGAGGCGGGGGATGGGGAGCAGTGTGGGGTGGTCATAGGAAGGGGTGCAGTGGGGTTGGAGGCGGGGGATGGGGAGCAGTGTGGGGTGGTCATAGGAAGGGGTGCAGTGGGGTTGGAGGCGGGGGATGGGGAGCAGTGTGGGGTGGTCATAGGAAGGGGTGCAGTGGGGTTGGAGGCGGGGGATGGGGAGCAGTGTGGGGTGGTCATAGGAAGGGGTGCAGTGGGGTTGGAGGCGGGGGATGGGGAGCAGTGTGGGGTGGTCATAGGAAGGCGTGCAGTGGGGTTGGAGGCGGGGGATGGGGAGCAGTGTGGGGTGGTCATAGGAAGGGGTGCAGTGGGGTTGGAGGCGGGGGATGGGGAGCAGTGTGGGGTGGTCATAGGAAGGGGTGCAGTGGGGTTGGAGGCGGGGGATGGGGAGCAGTGTGGGGTGGTCATAGGAAGGGGTGCAGTGGGGTTGGAGGCGGGGGATGGGGAGCAGTGTGGGGTGGTCATAGGAAGGGGTGCAGTGGGGTTGGAGGCGGGGGATGGGGTGCAGCGCGAGGGAGGAGATGGGGAGCTGAGGGAGCACTGTAGAGGAAGAGGTTGATGGCTCAGGTGACCAGGTAAGAAGTTCTTGGATGAAGACAAAGGCCGTGCTCCAGTGCAGGGGGCAGTGTGGAGTTTGTATGGCCGCAGCACCACCGGCATGTTCGAGTTCTTCACAAGTGTTAACTCATTACCTCTCACAACCCCCTTGTGCCTGGGGAAATAGATACTGTCCCCATTTCACAGATGGGGAAACTGAAGAAAAGAGAAGGAACGTGACTGGCCCAGGGTCACTCAGTAGGTCAGTGGCATTGTAGGGAAAAGAACCCAGGAGTTCTGGATCCTAGCCCCTTCCTCTAACTCGCTGGACCCCACGACTCCTCCCAGAGCTTGGAGTAGAACCCAGGAGTCCTGGTTCTGTTGTATGTTGAGCAGCTCAGTACCTAAGGGGCAGTGAGGGTGAGAGGCTGGTTAAGGGACCTGTGTGCTGCTTGGGAAGAGCGGAGCAGCTGGAGAGACACTGGGACACATTCCCCCTTTCCTGCTCCCCTACCCTGGGTGCAGTGCCAGGCCCGGCTCTGTTTTATAGCAGTGACTCATCCCCTCAGCCCCAGAGCTGGTGGGTTGTCCCTCCGCTCCGGATTGTTCTCCTGCTCCAACACGCTGCTCCAGCCCCCTCTCTCTGGGCCTGCCTTTCTCTGCAGTGTTTGCACTGGGATGGTACTTGGCTCTGGAAATATTTGCACACCAGCGGCACTCCAAAAGCTTCACCCTCCCCCACCCGCACCCCCCTGCAGGGCAGCATTCTCCTGCCAGAGCTAAACCGGCGCATCGAGTTTCATCCAGCCTGAGGGACTATCCCTGGAGTTGGGGGGTGCCCAGCTGGCAGGATGGGGGTGCTGAGGTTAAAAGAAGGGGTGTCCCCTCCCAGTAAGGGGAGCAGGGAGGTCAGAGTGAGACTCATGGGGAAGGCACTGCTCAGATCTTGGTGCCAGGGCTCCTGCCCACACTGGTCCGGGAACAGTGAGCGCATGCCCTAGTGATGTGGTTTCCGTGCACTGGAGACTCCAGCTCCACACCTGCGCCTCACCCCAGCAGTGGGGGAGACTTGGCCCTGTACCAGCAAGCAGACCCCCCCCAAGCCTGAGCTGGAGCTGCAGCTCCAGGCACAGATGAGTTGGTGGCAACCTCAGATGCTGGTGGGGAATAACGGATCCTCCTTGTGGTCCTGCCCCTCCACTCTGCCCTGGGCATTGGCATCTGCGTACCCACCTGGGGTCGTCCCCTTCCCGGCCTCTGAGCAAGGCTGCAGGGAGGGAGCAGCAAGCTGGCTGGGAACAGAGAGAGAGAGAGAGAAAGACTGGTCTGCATTAAGGACCATGTCTGGGGAGAAGGCTTTTTGCTGAGACAGTAATGCCCACAGGGGAATCCCAGCTGGGTTTGTTGGTGGTTGGAAGTTGGGGGCAGATCTGGCCAGAGTCTCTTTTCCTCAGGCTGGTTTCTTCCCTCTCCCTCTTCTCCCCGTCTTGCTCACTCCCTGCTGAGTTAACAGCCACAGTGCCAGAGACATCTGGGCCCAAGGATGCAGGGTAAAGCTGCAGGGTGGGAACTGGCAGCTGCATCTCCCTGTGTGCTGCCAGAGAGCTGCCAGTGTGGGCGAGGGAGATAAAAGAGACAGGGTGAGTGTGTGTTTGCGTTTAGGGCTCTACTAAACAGTGATAAACAGATGCAACCACAAATACTACAATGTTTTGGTGTCTGTTTCCGTCAGTTACTAATGGGTTTTGGTTCTTCTCTTTTGTGTAGTATTGCATTATGTACACGTACTCACATAGAGTAGTATGTGATCATGTCATTAAAGACAGGAGGGAGCCTTTAGAGCCTCCACGCAGATGTCTGCTGCTTGAGCTAACAGAGTGACCGTTAGCAGTAATAGGCTGTCATCCTCCAGGTGGACCTTGGGTTCCATTCCAGGCCCTGGAGGGGAGTGCGCTGCAGTGGGCCCTTTCCCCTCCAACCTGTCCCAGTCCTGTCTCTTCTGCACCCCTGACTCCTCGTCCCATTTCCACTCTATTCACCTCGCCGGTCCCAGTCTCCACTACTCAAGCTTCTCATCCCCGTCCCAGTCTCCTTGCCCAGCCCTTCCCAGTTCACCCTTCCACCCCTTGGCTCCTTAAAACCCCTGGCCCAGCCAATCCCAGTTGCCTCCTCCTGGCTCCTCATCCACTCACCCCCACACACCGATGTTCCCCGTTCCCATTGGCTCCCAGGCTCCTTGTCCAGTCTCCATATCCTCACTTCAACCTGGCTCCTTCTCCCCGGCTCTTTGTGCACAGTTATTTTAATCCAGCAACTACAGGGTTAATGAGTTGTCGCCCGCACATGTGCTGGGCTGGAGTCCCATGTGAGCGGCTGTGTTTCTGTTGGCTGGAAAAGCCTGGGAAACCGTGTATTTCCCCCTTAGGTTGCAAGGTTTTCAGGGCAAGGCTCTGTCTGCTAAATGCCGAGCGCCCTGTGGATGCTATATAAATAACACCACGCTGTTGCATCTGGTGTTCTAGCCTGCACCTATGCTTGCTGTGCCGACCACTGGGCAGGCAGAACAGGGCTGAGGGAAGCCTGCTGGCTTCCCGGAAAGAGCTGGTCAGTGCGCCCCCTTGTCGGGACTGTGCAGCCCCTGGGGGGCCAGGGCGGAGAAGAGTCTGAAGTGGATTTCTGCTCCGTGCGGAATGGGCATGGCTGCTGGGGAATGGCGCCAGGTGTGTGTGTGGGCCCCCGGCTTCTCCTCGTCCCCTGCTCCGCGAGCCCACGGCCCTTCTGGCTGTGGTGCAGGGCTCCGTCCTGAGCAAGAGGGTTTCGGCGATGGGTCTGCGCTTTCCACTCCATCGAACTTAGCCTGGAGGTCGGGGCTCTCCTCGTCCCATCTCAGCCCCGCCTCCTGCCCGCCATGGACAGACGAGGGGCTGGAATCTGCCCACAAAACTCCTAGCCAAGGGGGGTGCCCCAGAGACAACAGGGGGCCCCCAATGAGTGGCACTGCCCTAATTGTGCTGGCTTAGCTCCATGCTCAGCTCTGCCAGTCAGGGCTGCCTCCAGGAGGGGACTGTCACCTCGCTGGCCTTCCCCAGGCTTGGAGAGGGACAGGGGTGTTGCGGTGCTTTTGCAGGTGGCTGCTGAGCCTGGCGTGGAGAAAATGGGGGGGTGGGGGGCTTACACGGGAGAGGTTCAGGGAATGGGGAAGGCTCCTCAAGAGGGGCTTTGCTGGGAACCCCACAAGTCCCGGGCAAGCACCAGAGCAGGGCAGGGAAACCAGGCCCCACAGTGCAGGGCCAGGGCCCTATCTCTAGAAAGGCTGGGTGTAGCCAGGTGTCACCCTCTGGGGGTGCCCATCAGGCAGGGCCGAGTGACCCTCCGACTGCTCTGGCTGTTCCGAGCCCTCCCTGGATTGTTCCCCGTGAGCCCCGGCCCCAGACACGGCCCCCTCCCTTCTGTTAACCCAGTGCTGCCCCCAGACGGCTCTGCCACTCCCACGATGGTGGAGCCCGGCAGCAGCTCCGACTGTAGCTTGTTGTTCAGGGCTGAATACAAGGCCGTGGCATTGTCATAGCAGCAGGGAATGGCCAGACACAACGTTCGCGCTGGCAGGGAAAGGAGGTAGGCGCTGACCTCGCGGTGGACCCCCACCAGTCATGGTGGCGGGGGGGTTTGTTTCCCAAGAGCGCAGTGTGCAGCGCTGACGGGCTGGCACCCAGCTGTGGCCAGGATCTCTCTGGAGCTGGGATTTAGAGGCTCTCCCCTTCTGCCTCCCTCGCCTGGGGAGAGCTGTAGCTGGGAAGGAAAGAAACTGAAGCCATTCCAAATCCCATCCTGCCGCCCGCCAGCACTGTTGGATCCCCGCACCCTGGGAGCCCCAGTTTGCCTCTGCATGCAGGACTCAGCAGGTTCCCAGGCCCTGATCCTGCTGTCTGTGGGGCCACTGCTGCTTCATTGGGTCTTGTCTTGCCCTCGGAGCATGATGTTGCAGCCCCAAAGCCCTGGCTGGCTACTGGCTTGGTGCCGTAGGCGCCCTCACCAGCCTGAGTGCCCGGCGGCCCTGGTAGAGGCATGACGCTGCCAGGCAGTGGAATCCGGCCTCTGGATGGGGGTGGAATGAACAGGGACAGGCAAGCTGGACCCCAGTTTCCCGACCAGCGAAACCCATGCCTTCCCTGCCCTCCATCCTGGCTCAGGCTCAGGGCCGCGGCCACATCTCTTTCCCTCTGTGTTGCAGAGCCCTGCTGTGCTGACCCCCGGGCTCCACCCTCCCGCCCCGTGGTTCCGGGCAGCTGAGAGGCATGAGACAGCAATGGCGTTCCAGGCAGCCGGATCTGGGACACTGCAGCCCCGGAGCGTAAGGCGTTGATTCCCCTGAGCTCCTGTTGTTTTTACCATCGCAGGGTCGATGTGCGAATAACAGGAAACGCTCCCAAGCGGCCCATGCTGTGGAACTGGCTCCCCTGGGAAGCCTCTGTACTAGTCAGTGTAGCGAGAGCCATCTGCTGGGAACGGTCCTTTGCTGGGACAAAGCAGGCCCTAATAGATCTTGGCCTGGCAGCCAGGACTCCTGGGTTCTATTCCCGGCTCTGCCACTGACTCCCTGTACGCCTGTGTGCTCCAGCCACACCGTACCTGCTTGAGGTCTCTCCCCCTTCGCTGCGCCTGTCGCCAGGTGCTCAGTGCTGATGGCACGGGGCTGCTCGTGGGCGGGCAGTCGGATTGGGGCGATGGTGGCTGCAAAGCGAGGTGGCGAGGGAACGCCTGCTCAGGAGTCAGAGCGTTGGGCCCCTGTCCCTTCCCAGCTCAGGGCCCCGGCGGGGATGGCTCAGGGGAGTCCCATCTTCGTTCCATACACAACAAACACAAGGTGTGGCCCCCAGCTCAGGAAATGGAGGGAGGGGACTGTAGGGCAGGCCTGAGAGGCACCAGCAGAGCTGTTTGATGTGGGGAGCTCCCGGCTGGAATAGCAGGAGGGGCTGAGGGTTGGGATTGAGGGACCCACGGGAGCCGGGAGGGGGTCCAGAGCTTGAACGGGGGTGAGGCACTGCAGGACAGGACCGGCAGAGCTGGGCTGGAGACCCAGGGCTGGAACAGGACGGAGGGGCACTGGCTGGGTGTTGGTGCACGGTGGTAGAAACGTGCCCAGCACCTGGCTGTGTCAGCCTCCTACTCTCATCAAGAGTGAACTCATTCCTGCCCCTCCCACAGGTGCGACCCCTGGAACCTCTCCTGCATGGCTGGGGACTGGAGCCTGCTGCGCAGAAAGCACCGCTCCTCGGCAACTTCTCTCTTCCCGCGCCCCTGCAGGGGACATTCAGGGCAGCTGGGAATCCCCATCTCTGGGAGAGACACGGTGCACATCCAGCAGGAGCAGGGGGCAGCGGCTGCTTTCCCCACAGTCTCTCCTCTCCAGCCCCCCATGCCACGGCAAGGGGTTGCCTGAACCCTGAGGGGCCCCAGGGCCCCAGCTTGAAAGACTTCGTCCCATCCCACTTCCAGAAGAGGGAATTCCTTCCTGCTGCCAGAAGCCCGGCAGCCCCCACGGCCACATCCCCTCAGCCATCCATGTGGGTCCCGCTGCGACACAGAGGACCCAGGGTGAGTGAAGCCTGCCCTGCCCTGCCCTGCCCTGTCTGGAGCAATGGCATGCCAGCCCTGGGAGCTGGGGGTGCTGCTTACACAGCATGGGGAGAGTGGTGCTGGAGTCAGAGCCACCTAAGCTAGCAGCCCTGCTGGGTCTCTGTCCCAAAGATAGTGGTTGGGGCCAGATGGGCAGTCCTGGAGATTGACCTCACAGGGACAGCCCAGGCTTCCCCCACACACTGCCCCACCCAAGTGCCTCACCCCGACCCTCAGGCCCATTCAGCCCTTGGCCCTTCCCCGGGGCTGCCCATGAAGGGGGTGACTGATGCCGATGGGGACGGTGGCCTTTGTGTTGTAGATGCTTCGCCCACTGGACTGAGACCCACCCAACCAGCCTCTCCCAGGGGCCGCCGAGCGGTCGTTGGACAGCAATGGGTTTTGGTGCTGGCCAGCCTAAGCCAGAATTGAACCGATGACCTGGGGAAGCTCAAGGGGGAGTCTCTTTGCTATGCAGTGGTGGGGCCCATGTCTGAGGAGGGATGGGCAGGAGACACGTTCAGCCCCCAATCGAAGTCCAGACTCCTTCCCCACCTGTTGTTGTGTGCGGCTAGTTCCAAAATCAGAGAGGGGAAACTGAGGCCTCAACTTCTCTGGCACCTGCTGCCTCCGAATCACCCCAGCACCTGCTCCCTGGCACCCAGTGTGCTGTGACTCCTCTGCCCCTCAGCTCCCCCATGCCTGCTGTAACCCACACTTCCCAGTGCCCTCTGTGCCCTGACCCCTGACTCCCCTGCATCCAGACTCCTTCGTGCCCACTGTCTGGGCCCTGCTGCACCCTGCATAGCAGAACCATGTTGTTTCCCTCCCCCATAGGTGCCCGTGATCCATAACTGCGGCTCCAACACCCTGAACTTTGAGTTCCGTGACACGTCTCCCCACAATGGCACTGCCGAGCCTAGGAGAGCTACCCCCAGGAGCTCAGGTAACTCCAGCCAGGGATGGTGGCCCACAGTGCTGGGCTCAGAGGCCCGGGAGAGCCCCTTCTGGCTCAAAAGCCCTTCCAGCCAGCCCCGTTTCTGAGGACCATGGACCGTGTGACTGGAGGCCCAGATCTCAAGGTGCAGCTGTCTCAGTGCATCCCCCTAGGAGCGGCCGTCTGCCTGCAAGCCGGAGGTCCCAGGAAAGGGCGGAGCACAGAGCATTCTCAGGGGCTGAGAAGCAGGAGAAGCTCAAATCCAGGCCGCTCCCTGCGCCAGGTTTAGGCCCAGCTCCTCTCCCAGACCAGCCCTGAGTAACGAAGCAGGGGGCAGCCTGGGGGAGCCACCGAGCTCAGCCAGCCTGGGGAGGCACCTCTGGCAATGTGCTGGGGGCAGGGAGAGAGGTGTGGCCCCTTAGTGGCAGAACGGATGTGCCCCCTTCTCGAGCTGGATAGTACCGGGCAGTCAGGGGAGCCGGGCACGTCCCCACTTGGAGCAGCCCATCGCCACCACAGCCCTGCCCCCAGAGCTCACAGAGCAAGGACTGAACCCAGCCTCAGATTTGCCTTTCCCAGCACTGCATTTAAAGAGTGGTGGGGAAGAGACACTGAGTGGGGAGCTGAGGCCTCCCATTAAAAATAATATGGCTGTTCTGGGTTCCCTGGACTCCTGGCCCCACATCTGGACACTTGATGTGGCAGTCTGTCTGTCAGCCCGTGTGTCTGTCCAGGGGACGTGGGCCTTGCTGTCAGTGGGGCTGCCATTGTGCTCACCACCCAGGCCCTCTGGCATAGCAGGACCCATAAGTCTTTGACTGACCATGCCCTGAACCCCATCTCTCTGTCTGTCTCTCCCCGCCTTGCTTGCAGTGAGCGACTGGTACCAGACCTGGCCTGCCAAAGAAACGAAGACGCTGAGTTCTCAGGCAGTGTCTGTTCCCCTCCCGGCTGGGTCGGCAACGAGCCCCCTGGAGAACGGCCCTCCGCCTGTGCCCCGCGCAGCCCCCTGGTCTGCCACCTGGACCAGGGATAGCAAGAGGAAGGACAAGCGATGGGTGAAGTACGACGGGATCGGCCCGGTGGATGAGACAGGGATGCCGATTGCATCACGATCCGTGAGTCCAGGGAGGGAGTGGATTTAACGGGCCTTTAGAAACCCCACTGCTGGGCTGGGCTGCGGGGAAGGGAAGCATATAGGAGGTGCTGGCCCCTCGCAGTCAGTTCTGATCCCAGTGCCCTAGTGCGGTGCAAAGGGGGGCAGTGCTGCAGGGTAGGGGGCTCTGGAGGAGACACTCTCCCCTTGCAGCCAGTGCTGACCCCAAGGCCCTAGCGGGGCACAAGCTGGTGCTGTGCCCCAGGAAGTGGGGTGGGAGGATCAGTAGGGGGCGCTATCCCCTGGGAGTCCGTACTGACCCCAGTGTCCCAGTGTCGTGCTGGGGGGCACTGTGCTGCAGGAGGTGGCGTCTTATGCATACGAGTTAAATGCAATGTCCTGGCCATCATTTGACACCTGGCTGGGGCCAGTTTCCCTGCCCCCCGCCAGCCGTGGCATATCGACCCCGCTGTAGCTTTCTGCTCCCCGCTAGTCTCCTTGCTGCCGGGCTGCTGCTCCTGATGCCTTGTGTGTTTGCTTCCCACGGCAGAGCGTGGACCGGCCCCGGGACTGGTACCGGAGCATGTTCCAGCAGATCCATCGCAAGCTCCCGGGTAAGGTCACCTCCTCCCTCGGCAAACCTTGGAGCCGCACGCTGGGTGCAGGGGCCTTCCTGCAGCAGCTCGGCTAGAGCGAGGCCACGCACCTCTCGTGCCCTCCCACGCTTCCCTCCCCCCCGTCGCATGGTATGTAACGAGTCAGTGTCTTTCTGCCAGCTCCCCTGCCACATGTGTCTGTCCTTATCCTGGGACAGAGGTCAGGGACCGACTAGTCCCCACCGCCCCACTCCCCTGCGCCTGTTCCTGGCCACATCCCTGCTGCTCCCAGAATTCCCATGGGCCTCCCCCCCTGTCCTGCTTGCTGACAGGGTAGGGAAGATCCCAAGCTGGGGTGCTGATTTCTGCACCCCCAGCGTGTGCCACACCAGACGTTGCCCCATACGGGAACCTGCTCACACCAATCTCCCTCCTCTTCCAGAACCGCAGCTGGACTGGGATTTCCACCACTGCGTGGGTAAGCATCACAACCTGCTCGCTGGGGATGGGAAGTATCAAGTCCTTTAACATCGGGACAGAGAACAGGGCCTGGGGGTCCCCTCACCCCTCTCTGCAACCATGGTTCGTAGAGAGCAGGGCTTGGGGCCTTCCTAGGGACCACAGCTTCCTGCCCCCCTGTTCATAGAAAACAGGACTTGGTGTGTCCATAAGGACCACAGCTCCCCTCACCAGTCCCTGCCCCCGTGTTCACAGGGAGCAGGGCTTGGGGTGTTCATAGGGGAAGGCCCTCACCAGGCCCTGCAGCCCCCTGTGCACAGAGAGCAAGTGGCTGGTGTTTCAGTTCTCTACACTCGGGGTGGAGTGTTGGGCTCTGGGATGGTGCCCTGTGGGAGGACACAATCCTTTGCCTGTCCCTCCAGGAGTCTGCGCCTCACCCCTTTCCACACTGGGCACTGACCCGTTTGTCTCCCCCAGAGCCACGCCCTCCAGCGCTTGCACAAAAGGGCCCCGCTCCAAGTGGCTCTCCTTACCTGCAGAATGGCCTGGGCTGGTGAGTATAGACGTGGGAGTGCTTGGGGGGACGGGACATGCACACCTCTCCAGTGGGGAGGAGCAGCAAGCCAGAGGTGCGGAGGGGAAGAGCCAGGCCTCTAGGCTGGTATCCCTGCCCCGGAATAGATCAATGACTCATCAGTTCAGTGTCCCACTTCCTGCCACGCCAGATCAAATAACTGACCAGGCAGCTCTGCAATCTAACCTGGTGCCAGGCTGGAACAGACCAGTGGCTGATCTAACCAGCTATCCTGCCTCTGACAGTGGCCAACGCGTGATGGTTTAGAGATGAGTACAAAACCCTTCCTGTGCCACCCCAGTGTGCATTATCATCTCCTGTGAAGACATAACTAGCTCTGTGGATGAAGGGAAAGCAGTAGACGTGTTGTTCCTTGACTTTAGCAAAGCTTTTGACACGGTCTCCCACAGTATTCTTGCCAGCAAGTTAAAGAAGTATGGGCTGGATGAATGGACTATAAGGTGGATAGAAAGCTGGCTAGATTGTCGGGCTCAACGGGTAGTGATCAATGGCTCCATGTCTGGTTGGCAGCCGGTATCAAGTGGAGTGCCCCAGGGGTCGGTCCTGGGGCCGGTTTTGTTCAATATCTTCATAAATGATCTGGAGGATTGTATGGATTGCACCCTCAGCAAGTTTGCAGATGACACTAAACTGGGAGGAGTGGTAGATACGCTGGAGGGTAGGGATAGGATTCAGAGGGCCCTAGGCAAATTGGAGGATTGGGCCAAAAGAAATCTGATGAGGTTCAACAAGGACAAGTGCAGAGTCCTGCACTTAGTCCGGAAGAATCCAATGCACTGCTACAGACTAGGGACCGAATGGCTCGGCGGCAGCTCTGCGGAAAAGGACCTAGGGGTTACAGTGGACGAGAAGTTGGATATGAGTCAACAGTGTGCCCTTGTTGCCAAGAAGGCCAATGGCATTTTGGGATGTATAAGTAGGGGCATAGCGAGCAGATCGAGGGACTGTGATCGTTCCCCTCTATTCGACATTGGTGAGGCCTCATCTGGAGTACTGTGTCCAGTTTTGGGCCCCACACTACAAGAAGGATGTAGAAAAATTGGAAAGAGTCCAGCGGAGGGCAACAAAAATGATTAGGGGACTGGAACACGTGACTTATGAGGAGAGGCTGAGGGAACTGGGGATGTTTAGTCTTCAGAAGAGAAGAATGAGGGGGGATTTGACAGCTGCTTTCAACTACCGGAAAGGGGGTTCCAAAGAGGATGGCTCTAGACTGTTCTCAGTGGTGGCAGATGACAGAACAAGGAGTAATGGTCTCAAGTTGCAGTGGGGGAGATTTAGGTTGGATATTAGGAAAAACTTTTTCACTAGGAGGGTGGTGAAACACTGGAATGCGTTACCTAGGGAGGTGGTGGAATCTCCTTCCTTAGAAGTTTTTAAGGTCAGGCTTGACAAAGCCCTGGCTGGGATGATTTAGTTGGGGATTGGTCCTGCTTTGAGCAGGGGGTTGGACTACATGACCTCCTGAGGTCCCTTCCAACCCTGATATTCTATGATTCTATGCCTTTCTGGCCCTGGGTCTTGATCAGCTTGTACCCTGAAAGATGAGGACCAAGGGCCTTTCTAATCTGACCCTGGCTAAGGGTGCAGGTGCGGAGTCTCTTTGAATAAAGCGAGGAATCCAAATTTCAAACCACTGGCCATAGCAGCAACATCCTGCAGCAGCGTGTTCTGCAGGATAACAGCACTGTGTGGAAAGAAATGCCACCTCATCTACGCAGGCTTTTCCTGTTCTTTGTGCCCAGACAGGTGTGTCCCTGCTGCAAAGGGCAGGGAGGGACTGTTCCCCTTCCAAACAAACCCTCCACCAGCTTGGAAAATGAAGTTTGTTGGAGCTTCCCACCCCCCACCACATGATTACACCCACCTGGTACTCAGCTTAGCCGCCACGGGGCAAAGTCCCCCTGCTTCAGAAGGGTCTGCAATGATGGGATGGCTGTTAAAGGAAAAATCTTGGTGTCTTAACAGCCACTCAAGTGCCTCTTACAACTCCCAGCCCTGAGGCCAGGGGTAAGGGCACCTGGAACCTGGGTGCTGAGCTGCCAGGGGCCGGGTGGGTGGCACTCCCTCCTCCGAGTCAGTGCTGATCCCAATGCCCCAGCATGGCCCTAGGGGTGTTGTGTTATAGAGGTGGGTGGCTCAGTAGGGGGTGCTCTCCCCTCGCAGTTAGCACTGGCCCCAGTGCAGCAGTAGGGGGGCCGTGCTATCGGGAGTGGGGTGGCCGGCTTAGCAGGGGGCACTCTCCCCCTTGCTGATCGCAATGCCCCAGCACAGCCTCTGTGCTGCAGGGAGTGGTGGGAGGGCATCTGCCCCTCCGTGTGGCCCGTGATCGGGAGGCAGGGGGCGTGCAGCCCTGTTGTGAGAGGGATGAAGGGAGTAGCTGTGCCCTTTGCAAACACCTTGGGATGCCCTTGGGAGCTAGGCAGCAGGGCAGAGCTGCACTCACCCCACTCCCTTTCCTTGCAGGAGGGGCCAGGAGGCAGCCAACGATGCCGCGATGGAGCCCAGGAGCATTTTCAACTACGAACCCGGGAAATCGTCAGTCTTTGACCATCCCAATCCAGTAAGGAGCCTTCCCTGCCCGAGCACGCCCCCCCCCTCCCCGTGCCTGCTCTGTGTGTGTGTGTGTGGGGGGGGCTCTTGGCATTTCCTTTGGCACAGACGTGTCTCCGCACACCTTAGCTCCATTATACTGGCTAGCTCTTGGGTTGGGGGCATTTTCCAGGGGGTCTGCACTGACGCAGGACAGCCCGAGCGGGGAAGCGGAGTCCCGGCTGCTCTCCCTGTAGCTGCAGTGGTGTCTTCCTGCTGGAGAAAGCCGCATTGATCTTGTCAGACTCTTGGGATCCGTCTTGGGTCGGCCCCTTGTGCCAGCGCTGCTCCAGGGGTCAGCCCCAGAGCTGCAGCGGGCTGTTTGCCTTACTGTGTCCCGGTCCCGCCTGATCTCTGGCTTGGAGTCTGGCTTGTGCTCCGTGCCACTGGGTGGGAAGGCTGGGAAGCAGAGCCTGAGGCTCCATGGGCATGGGGGGTGACAGCGTGGCCCGGCATGACGTGTACGTGTGTGCACAGGACATTTAGCATGTGTGTGTACGTGTCTGCATGAGGCTGCCGGGGGACTATGCCGTGTGCATGGCGTGCCGCGCTGCATGCCCATGCATTGCTGGACGCTAGCACGCGTGTGTGCGCATGGGAGGCTACGGGAGACCCTGCCACGTGCCTGGCTCCTGTGCAGGGTGAGATCCCCAGGCTGCGGCTCCGGGAGTGCTGGCAGGGGCCTGACGTAGGAATGTGCTCGTGTGGCTCTCTGTCTGTCCCAACTGCAGGCTGCAGAGCCCCTGGCGGGAAGTGCTGACAGCTGGTACCAATTTCTGAAGGAGCTGGAGACAGGGAGCCTGGTAAGAGCCTCCTGGTGCTCTTCCCCCCCGCCCCCAAGCTGCTATGGGGGCTGTGGGATTGAGACGGCTGCTTGCCGCTATCTCAGGTTCCCCAGTGTCCCTCTACCCCCCGCTTCCTACCCCATCTCCTGCTATGTCCCATCAGTGTCTTCCCTCTGCAAGGGACTTTCCCTGCGGCCCCCTGAGCCAAACCCAATCCCCCTCTCTGTGGACGCTGAAGGGGTCCTTTGGAGTGCCTGGCTCCCCTCACCTCTAGGCTTGTTCCATGGGATCTGAGTCCAGCCCCCCGTGACACCCCGCTGGCCTCGCTCAGTGTGCAGGCAACCCCCGCAGGGACGCGTTCCCCACACCGGCCCCTCCTAGAGATGGGCTGCTGGCTCCCTGCCCCACGCCCAGGGCGGGCTCACCACCCACCTTACATTGCAGGAACCCTGGGATCCTCCTGGAGGGAGCGAGGTGGCTGGAGAACAGTCAGCGGGAGTGGCAGGAGCACCACCGGGGTGGGCCGGGGAGGGAATGATCCTGCCTCACTCCCTGGCTGGAGCGGATCCGCCTTCTCCCAGTCCCTGCTAGAGCGGGTGCTTTGCTGACTGCTGCCCACTTGTTGACTTTTGCAGCCTAAGAAGCCCCTGGCAACGTTTCCTACGGAGCCTCCCCCGCCGTCCCAGCCAATCGAGGTAAGTGCCGTGCAGCTGTGACGGCCGGGGCATGTGCCGGGCACGCGCTAGCAAAGCCGGGGCTGCCCTCCGCCCTGGGGTGCAGCCCAGTGAGCATGTGCTAAAGGCCTGAGGGGGGGAAGGGGGTTGTGGCTGAGCGATGGCCCTTCCCCTGCAATGTGCACTCCCAGCCCACCCCGCAGCTGTTCTGCAGCTGTGTTTACTGGCTTCCATGGTGCTTTGTTTTTCCCCTCCCCCGCTTCCACGCCGAGGTCAGGCGGAGGTTTCAACTGGTCAGCAAAGGCTCTGGTGCCGAAAGGGAAAGAGCCGCACCATGGGGCCACAGCGCCGGGGCATCCTCACCCCGTGGAACCTCCACGCCCCGTCGCCGTGGCAACGCCACACCATGCCAGGGCGGTACCGATGCGCCTTTGCGGTGTCCTGGCGCTGGGGCACCATGCCGAAGTGCATCCCTGCCACCACCACCCCGGCACCGCCGGGCAGGGTCATACCCTGGCATCGGCCCCTCCGTGAGCGCGACCGGGCGGTGTGCCGGCTGGGCCCTGACACACGCTGTCTCCATCTTCCCCCCAACCAGGTGTTGCTGGAGAGAGAGCTAAAGCAGCTAAGTGAGGAGCTAGACAAGGACATGAAAGCCCTGGAGACACATCGGCACCCTTGCAAGGTATCCCGCCTCCACTCCCCAGGGGCAATCCTTTCCGCATAGCTGTCGCTGCTTATTGCTTCCAGCTCCTGCTGACCAGCTGGTGCCCTTTGCCGTCCACATCCTCTTCTCTCTCCCACCCTGCAGGACTCGCCAGCGCCTCCTGGGGCCTGTGCTGATCACTGCAGAGCAGCAGGGACTGGTGTTCGTGAAGGGAGGGGTATTTTTCCTCTTGACTTCACATCTCTGTGCTGGCTCTGCGTGTAAATGACATCTGTCGTGTCAGCACACGGCGCTGAGTTTGCATCCCGACAGAGGGCTGTCCGTTTCTTACCTCCCGCGAGCGGAGCTCCTGCTGGGGACTGGAACCACGCTCTATGGACATATTGTCCATATACAGCCCTAGCTCCTGATGTACTATCCGTACATACCCTTCCCCAGGATGTGGGACACTGGCTTTCTTTTGAGACCTCGCGTGACGGTCTTTGGTGAACCACAGTGGACTTACCAGATTCAGGATATACCTCTGGGCCCTCGTGACAGTTGGTGTTAAGAAGTTCTTGGGTCGCAGGGATACAGGGCCTCTCCCCCCCTCAGGGGGCACTGACTCTAATCCAGCCCCAGGTTGCGGGGCTGGCTGGCTCAGGGGGACAGGGAGGGGGGTCCACACGCTCACATACCTTCACTCTCCTCAGGAATCAGTCGCTTGGCATTGACCCTGTGCCCAGTGGAGGCGTTGCCAGCAGCTCTGCTCGCTGGCTGGGACAGGCGGGCAGCGCCAGGGTAGCCCAGGACCGAGGGTAGGGGAAGCTCTTACAGACCCCGCCACCAGGGTGCGCAGGTCGCACGGGCCTGAATTGGCTGAGCTAATCCCCAGCAAGAGTCCCACACCGGGCGCTCTGCGGGTAGCGGTGTCAAAGCCTCGTCCAGGCCAGGCGTTGCCCAGCCCTCTCTGCCAATAGCCATGCGGGGTACCCGGCTCTGCCTCTGGACTCACGCTGCTCTCCCTCCCTTCTGCCCCCAAAGGCACGGTCTGTCTAGCTATTTTGTAACACCTGCCCGCCCCCGTAGGCAATTCTCTGTCTAATCTAATCTATCGCCTATCCCCAGATACACTCTTCCTTTATCCACCTGTCATAGTTCTAACACACCGTCACCATAGCGTCGAGGCACTGTCCGTCTGTCCTCCGTCCATCTGCCAGCCTTGCCCTCCCCCTCCCCCCGACCTCAATAAAAAGAATCGGTCCCAGATCCCTCATTTGCCTTGACAAACCCTGGGTTCGGGTGGCAGCTTGGGAGCTTACAGGACACACCTCTGTCCCTCCCTGCCTGTCTCCCCATCTCTCTGTCTCCCCCTATCTCCATGGCCCTGAGCCCCTGGCCCTCTGTCTGCCCGCCTCCCTTGCAGTTGTCCCCCTTGCTCTGCAGGGGCCTTGGCGCCTAGACCCCCGGCCTCCCCCCCACAGAGATGCTGGACTCTAGGACCCTGCTCTGGCCCCACTGGCTAGCTCTCCCTCCCTGCCGGATGGGCCAGTTCTCCCTGCTGGCTCCTTATTGGCTCCTCTCTGCCAGGACTTAGATCCCAGCTTCCCGCACAAGACAGCCTCTTGGATGATTAATTTTCTCTTTCCCCCTTTCTCTCGCTGTCTCTCCCTGCAGACTTCCTCGGCGGCTCCCTGCGCTTGCTCCCCTTGCCTGGACTCTGCCGCCTGGTGAGTACAGCCAGGTAAAGCGGGGCATTGGGGCTGGCATGCTGGGTGCCCCCGCCCAGGTGCGGCAGCCTTTGGTTAGCTGGCGTCATCCCGCAAGCAGCTTGGTCCGCCCAGCAGCCTGGGGCTGGTGAGCTCAGAGCGGATTACGAGAGGTGCAGAAAAGGGGGGAGCGAGGGAGAGCTGAAGGGATGAGCGAGCGAGGCAGAGAGAGAGGAAGGAAGGGTGTGACAGCAGAAGAGTGGAAGGAAAGAAGAGCCCCTTGCTCATAAGTTAAGCATCAAGAGTTAGGGCTCCTCAGAACCGCTTGTTCTGGGCAGCGGGGGCACAGGGGGTACAGCGGGGGTACTTGGGAAGGGATTGGAGGACCAGAGGATTGGTGGCAACTAGCAGCCTCTATGCCAGGGTGCGCCTGGGTGAGCACACGCCTTCGAGCGCCCCACTGCCCTGGGCAGCCTGCTGCTCCCTGGCTGCAGCTCCCAGCCAGGTGCCTTTCCCGGGTCGCATGCCCCCGTTCCGGGGATTTTCCAGCCAGCTTAGTTCACATTGATCTCTGCCAGGTCCCACCCCACAGCAACGCAGATGTTTCCCAGCATAGGCGTGACCTGAGATCGGAGCCTGGGGTCTGTGCTCTTTCCATGCACTTTCATTTTGGAGCAGATCATCACATTCTTTCAGCGTGATCAGAATCCAGGGCGGTTCCCCTCCCTCTCTCACCATCAGTCACAAGGGCAGTGCCTACAAGGGGTTAAGCAGAATTCCCAGGAAACTTTCCCCGGAAGCCTCAGAGTCTGTCCCTGCAGCCACAGGAATCAAAAACAAACACTCCACTTGTAGGTCCTACCATAAACAATGGGCAGGTAGACCCTACAAGAAGCCAGGCCTTTGCTTTCCTTCCTTTCCTTTCTTTCTTTTCTTTCCTCTTCTTTTACTTCCTTTCCTCCTCCCGGGGAGGAGGGCAGGGAGTAAGTCTCGAGGAAAGTCCACTCCCTGTCTTAGTCTTTGGACAAGGGGGGTATAGGGCAGGGTGCCCCCCATCCGCCAGGTGTCCTGCTCTGCCATGCACCCTCTCCGGAGTCCCACTTGTTTTCCCTCAGCATCATTCAAGTGCCTGGGAAAGTGGTGCTGCTCCTTTAAGAATTCAAAGTTAAACTTTAGCCAAGTGGCTGTAGCCTGCCAACTCCTTGCTGCTGCTGCTGTCTCAGTTCCTGCCGTGCGGGCGGTGCACAGGGAAGGGAGGAACCAGCGCTACCCGCCTGGCTGCCAGGGTAGGAGGCAAACTTCGCGTACCCACTCTGGCTGAGGGGGGCAGGACATGCCGGGACCTGGCCAGGGGAATGGCCTGCAGGGGCAAAGAGAAGGAAGGGAAGTGGCGGGGCAGCTGCAAGGCAAGAACCCGGATTCCTGGCGTTCCCTTCCCCCAGCTGGAACTAGAACCCAGAAGTCCGGGCCCTGAGCCCCCCACCCTGCTCCTGGAGGTTCGAAGAGAACCCAGGAATCCTGACCCCCCAGCCCCCTGCCCTAACCCACTAGACCCCACCCTGCTCCCAGAGCATTGAACAGAACCTAGGAGTCCTGACCCCCAGCTTTCTCCTAGTTTGGCTGTGGGTGAGATGTAGGGAGGGGTTGGCTCTCTGGGTGGGAGCAGGGGTCTGGCTCTTTTGGGGCCATGGAGGGAGGAGGGGAAGCAGGCTGAGAGCAGGGGCTGTGTCAGGGGTTGCCTGGCAGCCAGGTTGGGCTGGGCCGGCTGCTCAGAGACTCCCCCTGGGTGGCTCCAGCAATGGGGCTGGTTTGTTTTCCATGGGCAGTGGAGGTAGGACCCAGCAGAGACACACCCCGGGTCAGCTGCTCCTGGCCACCGCTCTGCACTGGTGAAGTAATGCTGGTGGGTGGCCTCTGTGCCCTCGGCATCCTGTTGGAACCAGCCCCTGGCTGGGCTGGGGGCACGCTCTGCAGTAGGCTGCCTGGTAGCTCTCTCCCTTCCCAGACTGGAGCCCCAGTTACCCCGCTTCTCCCCCAGGAACCCACCCCTGCTGAGGGGGGGGACGCCATGCTGTCAGCACCCTGCTTACGTTACACCCCCTTGTACTCCCAAGCCAACCACCACTAGGCCCTTGGAATAGGGGGATCTAGCTGTTCCCGAAGGCCTGGCTCCGGTCTGCAGGGGGGCTGTCTGGGCATGCAGGGTCTGTGTGTCGCTGCATGGGGTGTGCGTGTCTGTGAGTGTCATGGGGAGTGCACATCCCGGCAGATAATCACTCCCTATGGGTCACTAGCTGTGACCTTGTCCCTTGATTTCCTCTTGGGATCGGGCAGGGGCGCCCTGAGGTTTTGGGACTGGTTATCCACAGAGGCCCATAGTCTCTGTGACTGACTCTCTGCTCCTGCTCTAGCAGCCCGCCGTCTGCCTGCCGTTCCCATCCTGCCTTGGGGCAGAGCCCCCCCGCTGCCCACCAACTCCCACCTGCCAGCCCCAGCATGGAGAGAGGGGGCCTGGGCCTGGCCACGAGCGATTGGAGCAGGTCTCCCCTCAGGAAAGGTGAGGATCTCTGCACACAGGCATGTCCTCCGAGGAGCTGTTCCCCTCTGCCCCCAGACCCCTGCTGCCACTCATGCCTCCACTCTAGCCTTCTCCAATCTCTCCTTCACTCGTGCTGTCCTCTCTGCTGGGAATCCTCCCTGCAAACCATGGAGCCATTCCCCCCTCTTTGAGTACTGCCTTGACACCTGCCTTTCCCCTTCCTCTTTCTCCCGCCCAGCCTCCCCCTCTGGCTCACCTGTGGTCAGACCATGTGTGCAAGACCCTACATGCACTGGTCTCATCCACCCCTCTGCACCCCAGTGGCTTCCCAGCTGCCCGTGGCCTCAACCCAGCCATCTAAGGGCTCCTCCCTTTGCGCTGGGTTTTGGGGTGGGGGGAAGGTAGCTGTACTCTTCCAAGCTCCACCCAAAAACCAAGCTCTGCCCACTGGAGTAGTGACCTAGGTAACTCTGCTGACACTTAAGTGTCACTGATGGCATCCGAGCTAACCCGCTCTGCGATGAATGGGGCAGTTCGCCCCTCTCAGAGTGATTGTTTCAGGCTCTCTGCAGACTCAGGCAGATGTCACTGCATTACCTGCGTGTGGTTCAAGTTTTCAAGGTTTTCTTCCCAACCACAAAACCATACTCCTTTTTTCACAATGAAAGTGGAGATTCTGGGGACCAAAGCAGCAGCTTGTGGGTGCACAGCTGTCTCCTGGCCCAGCCCAAACCCTGGCTCTGGGCCTATTGTGCTGCTCCACATGCATGGCCTAAGGGTGGATGGTGTCACAGACAGAGAGCCAGTAATTTGGACACTGGCTGGTGTAGACAGTAGCAGGGCTCTGGTCATGTTCACTGGGGAGCAGCTGGATTGGCAGAAATTAAGAAATTTGCTTATTTGAGTCTATTTTGGTAGATGCAAAGGAGTCTGTGCGGCTGTGAGCTGTCAGAAGAATGTTAATAGGCAGTATCAGTGGATAGAGCACTGGACTGGAGCTCAGAAAACCTGGGTTCAGTTCCTGGGTTCAGTCTGTTGGGTGACCTCAGGCAAGTCACTTCTCCACTCTGCCTCAGTTTAAGGGTAAAATGGGGCTAATGACACTGACCTCCTGTGTGAAATGCTTTGAGATCTGAGATGAGCTGGGGGGCTACTAATACTTTGAGACAGTGAGTCCAGACGGGAGGGGTGGGTGAGAATGATCATCCTCAGCCTACAGAGAGAGAGGAAGCAGCTCGTCCAAGTTCGTGGCAGAGCTGGGACGAGAACCAGGTCTCTTGACTCCCAGCCGCCGGACTATGCTGCCTCTTCACAGTCTGGGAGAGGTGCAGGCACTCAGAACCCAGGTGTCCTCCCATGCCAGTGGCTGGATATATGGGTGGGAAAGGCAGCTCCACTGGCACCTTGTCTCTTCAGATTCAGAGCAATCCCTGGTATTGGAACAGTGCTGGGTGTCTCCTCGTAACACCCGCCTTCCTCAGCCACGGGAGCTGTCAGGAGAGCTGTGAGTGTCCCACCACAGGGTGACGTACTCATCTCACTGTTTCATGGTTCTCTGCAGATCCCCCAGGCCACCCTGGGAAAAGCCCCTGGGCTGATGGGAGTGAGCCCATAGAGGCGATGGATGGACCGGTGAAGAGAGAGGACAAGAAGGTGAGGCATGGCCTTTTCCCTTGGGAACGTCCGCCACTCGCAGCTGACAGAGCTGGGACACTGGGTTGGCGAGACATAGGAGAAAGCTTGCCGGTGTGTCTGCAGCTGGTGGGGCAGCAGGTCACTTTCCATCCAGCTCGCGCGGGCCTGGCATCCGTCATTGGTTCTGGGGATTGCCGTGGTGCTGAGTAACCATAGGTGCTACCAAGCCAGCTCCAGGGCTAGGGGGCCTAGACAAGGGAGACTGCTTCCGGTCTGTGTATGTGAGAGAGGAATTAGCCAGTGACTGGGGCTGGCATCTCTGCAGGGGACCCAGGAGCACTGGGAGAAGTGACCAAGCAGTGGGTGGCTTCTGGGTCTCCCTCAGGAACTAGTGACTACAGGGTAGGAGGCTGGGTTCTAGGGACTGGACTTGCCTGGGGGCCTGAGACGAGGACCTTCCTGGGACCCCAGGGCTCTGGCTGTGATCTGATTTGTTTTCACCCTCTTTAACTCTTTCTCTCCCCCACCCCAGATGAAAGCTGCTCGCGTCAAGTTTGACTTCCAGGCTGAGTCCCCAAAGTAAGTGGCACCTGGTGGATCTTTGTTGTTTCCAGACCCGAAGTCCCCTGAGCGGGTCTGTTCCTATCAGTGTAGCCATCCCCCTCTGTCCTGGTGGACCCAGCCACTGTGCCAGCTGTGGAATTGGCCTGTATTTTCTCCCTCTTCTGGGTGGATTTAGTTGGTCAGTTTGAATCCTCAGGGAATCGTCTCTGGCGGGGAGTGGTGGAGAGGGACCTGGCCTATGCGATGCAGGCTAGCCCCTCTGTCCTCTGGCTGCTCCTGCAGAGATAGGAGAGTAGCTGGGGCAGGCCGGGAAGAGGGTGCCGACTGCCCCCTCACTGGATCTAACCTCACCAGAGAAGAGTGCATGGAAATGAAGTCTTCCCAGGGGAGCGATTATGGACCAGAGCGGGGCTGGCACGTCCTGAAGGGTGAACTTAACGCCTGGCTCAGCCTCAGGCTCCATTGTCTGGAGAAGTGGGGGTATGGCCCCTTGCGAAGTGGGCATCCTGCGGGACTGGGTCAGCAGCAAGAGAACTCCCTACAGCCAGGGGTTGAGGTGTGTCCCTGCTGATGGCAGGGAGCCAGGACTCAGCCCCGCATCAGGAGTCACAGGCGGGGATGGCCCCGCGGATGTGTCTCGGGGCGAGGGAGTTCCTGGCTGGAGGGGGCAGGCGCCAGCCCCCGGGAAGGGCCTGTGGGCCGTGACGCTAGGCCTTGACCTTTCAGGGAGCTGACCATGCAGAAGGGGGACATCGTCTATATCCACAAGGAGG
Organism: Natator depressus; assembly: GCF_965152275.1. Taxonomy (NCBI): domain Eukaryota; kingdom Metazoa; phylum Chordata; order Testudines; family Cheloniidae; genus Natator; species Natator depressus. Next base: position 5,961,264 of record NC_134259.1, read on the forward strand.
TGGACAGGAACTGGCTGGAAGGAGAGCACTATGGGAGGGTGGGCATATTCCCCTCCAACTACGTGGAGGTAAGGACGGGGCTGCTGCTGACATGATTGCAAGCCTGGCTGGAGGGGCGCATGCCAGGGCAGGTCCCGAACGCTCGAGGAGAGGGGGACAGACATGCCCAGCTCTCCCATTGCCCCTGGGCACTGATGGCTCGGCGTCAGCCTGGCATTGAGGCTGGCAAGCTGCTCCCTGGACAGTGTTCTCATTCAGCGCTTGGCCCTGGTGCAGGGAGTAATAGAGATGTGCCCTCTAGTGGCCAATGCTGGTGTCACGCCTGCACCGAGACATGGGCAGCCATCAACACCCTCTTCCAACCCCTCCCGCAGCCCCAAGGTAACCCAGACACCAGGACAGCGGAAACCCTGGCAGAACCAGCTGCCTCCCAGTGGGGACCGAGTGCTCCCAGACCCTACAGCTCCCTTCTCCCAAGCACAGCCTAGACCTTCTCTCTGCTGCTGCTGAACAGGCTGGATGTGCCGAGCCTGCGGAGCTAGAATAGACCAGGTGTTCCCTAATATCCCATTGACATGACTGGCTGATCACAGGGTACAGGGAGAGAGCCAGCAGCACTGAAAGGGTTAACCCCGTTCCCCTACACCTGGGGGTCTTGAAATGGAACATGCCCCACCCCAGCAGGAGGGGGTGGTATCGAGGCAAGGGCTGGATGGGGTGCTCCGGACAGACAGCTGCCCACCAGCTGCTGTCTTGCTCCGCTTACCCTGCTCCCTGTCTCTGCCAAACAGATCCTGCCTCCCACTGAAGTGCCCAAGCCCATCAAGCAACCCACCATCCAGGTGCTGGAGTACGGAGAGGCCCTGGCCCAGTACAACTTCAAAGGGGACCTGGTGGTGGAGCTGTCCTTCCGCAAGGTACAGAGCCCGCCCGGTAGGGGTGCTGGGCGCGGGGAGCGCAGAACGGTCACAAGGAAGCTTATTGCAGAAGCTGTTACCTTCAGGTCACAGTTCAGTGCCTGGTAATGACCAAAAGTCATTCCCTCCTGACAGCTGTCTAGTGGCCTCTTGCTGGGTCTCAAACCAGTGCCTGGCCCTGTAGTTGGCAGCCTCAGGGAATCGCCCCTAATGGGGCGTGGTGGAGAGGGACCCAGCCTATGTGGTGCGGGCTAACCCCTCTGTCCCCTGGCTGCCCCTGCAGTGTCGTTCTCTGCACTGGTCCCTCTTGGGGACTGAGCTGGGAATGCGGCATGTGTAGGGTGGTGGCGCATCATAGGACTGGAAGGGACCTTGAGAGGTCGTCTAGTCCAGTCCCCTGCACTCATGGCAGGACTAAGTATTATCTAGACCATCCCTGACAGGTGTTTGTCCAACCTGCTCTTAAAAATCCCCAATGATGGTGTCACGGAGTGTGGGGGAGTCCAGGCCCTGCACCCCTCTTCCTGGTGTTCACTGAGACTCTCAGCCAGCCAGTAAAACAGAAGGTTTATTGGACAACAGGAACACAGTCCAAAACAGAGCTTGTGGGTACACCCAGGACCCCTCAGTCAAGTCCTTCTGGGGGAGCAGGGAGCTTAGACCCCAGCCCTGGGGTTCCCTGTGTTCCTCCACCCAGCCCCAAACTGAAACTAAACCCACCCAGCCGGCTCCCTGCTGCAGCCTCCGTCCACATTCCTGGGCAGAGGTGTTACCTCCCCCTCCCCCTCCTGGCTCAGGTAACAGGCTCTCAGGTCTCCCGTCCCCAGGGCACATTCCCAGGTCAACACTCCCCCCTCCCTGCTGCGTCACATCGTCACAGATGGAGATTCCACAGCCTCCCTGGGCAATTTATTCCAGTGCTTAACCCCCCTGACAGATGGGAATTTTTTCCTCACGTGCAACCTAAACCGCCCTGGCTGCAAGTTAAGCCCATTGCGTCTTGTCCTATCCTCAGAGGTTAGCATCAGGTGCGCTTGGCCTGAACCTGTTTTGTGGATGCTCAGAACGTGTCGGTCTCCACAGTGGTCTGTCCAGAGCCCTTCCCCAGTGCTGAATCCACTTGCAAAGAGCCATGTCGCAGTGCATCACCCTCAGGCCGCATGCTCCAGGGGCCGAGCTGAGCCACACCAGCGGCACTCCCTTCCATGGGACAGCACTGCGCAGCCAGCTGGACTGGACATTGCATGACTGGACAGACCAGTGGGGCTAGAGGGGGCAGGAAATCAGACTGGCTGGGCTGTTGGTGCGGCCGGATGGACCTGCTGGAGCAGGAGATAAGAGAACCAGGGTGGGCTGGTCTGTTCTGGAAGGGCAGGAAGCCTCAGGGGCCCATGTCCCCATCCCGGGGGCTCCTAACCTTGCCCCTCTCTCCATCCACAGGGCGAGCGCATCTGCCTGGTCCGCAAGGTGGATGAGAACTGGTATGAGGGACGGATCTCCGGCACCAGCCGCCAGGGCATCTTCCCGGCCAACTACGTGCAGGTGGTGAAGGAGCCGCGGGTCAAGGCCTCAGAGGAGTTCCCCTCCTCCCCAAACTTGACTGCCCCTGCCTCCCCAAGGCCGCTGGCTCACGCAGGCTCACCAGCCCAGCTGCACTCGCCTGGTAGCCAGCGTTCCGATCCCTCGTTCTGCTTCCTGGCGGCCTCTCCCACTGCCCAACGGCGTGGCACGGAGGAGGGCACCCTGTCGTCCTCGCCGCACCATTTCGGCTTCACCTTCCCTGCCTCCCCCAAACTGCAGCATGCCGGAGTTTCGTCCAGCCTCCTCCAGGGGCCCCAGAGCCCCCATCTGGCCCCCAGCACCGCCTTGCTCTCCCCCCTGAGTCTGAGCCCGCAGCCTCCGGCCCCCTCCCGGCCACAGGAGAGTCCACCCACTGCAGCGCCCTCCTCGCTCCTTGGGCAGGTGAGACAGTCACGCTTCTCCTTCAGCCCTTCCTTCCCCAGGTCGCCCTGCTCTGTCCTGCCCAGCCTGCAGCGCAAGGACCCCAGCTCCCTCCAGTGCAGACCCTGCAGCTGTCCCAGGACAGCTGGTGAACCTGCACGCGCCCCTGGAGTCCAGTCACCCACCCCTGTAGCCCCCTATGCGTGGGGGTCATCATCTGTCCTCCGGGCTCTCTCTCTCCCTCCCTTCTCCGCACCACGGGGCTAATTCCCCCAGTGACGCAGTAGGAGTGCCCATCCCCTCCACCTCCGGCCCCCTCTCCCGGCGCTGCTCGCTGTTGTCCAGCGCACCAAACTCTTCCCTCTCCCTTGCAGAGCTCCGCCCGTGAAGCCTCGGTACCTGCAGGCTGCCACCTGGACGGTGCTGGGCACCTCCCCAAGGCCCCCCCGTCTGATAATGGCTCCAGCATACAGTGGACCCCGTAAGTGCTGACGGATCGCTGGCTTCCCCGTCTCGGTGAGGGGCGCAGAGGAGCAGGGACCCCCTACTCCTTTTGGAAGCCGGCCAAGCCGGCCCGGGGAAGTGACCTGTGCTGAGGGCTGGCTGCAGACACCCCGCGGAGGTGCTGGGCTGGGACAGTGTCCGAATTGTTACCCCAAACAAGGGCCTTTTCAGAGCCACTCGCTCAGTGAACTGCGACCAGCGGATGCTGCTGGCGGCTGTACCAGGTCCTCCCCCACATGCAGACCCGCGGGCTGAGTGCCCCCAACATGCCTGTCTCTGTCGATGCAGCGCGGGAGCAGCTGGCGGGAGGGAGGGGGCTCTGCTGCCTCGGTGGGCCTGGCTCGGTTCCTAGCACTCGCCGGGCCAAGCCAGTGCAGATGGGAGCAGGGTCTCACGGGCTGACGGGGCCTTGCAGGTTCCGGGCCATTTATCAGTACCGACCCCAGAACGAGGACGAGCTGGAGCTGCACGAAGGGGACCGGGTGGACGTCATGCAGCAGTGTGACGATGGCTGGTTTGTGGGTACGTTTGCTGGCTGGGGGGAGGAGGGGAGATGCTACCCGTGGGAGTGCTGGGGGGAGCAGGACAGGAGCTCCCAGTGACTCCAGTCCCAGCCTCCCCCAGCAGGGGCGCCGAAGGGGATGGCGCAGGACTGGCCATGGGGGGGAGGGTGGTGTTGGAAGGAGGTGAGTTTCTCCTGCAGGGCAGCCTCAGACACCTCCCTCACGGCCTTCCCTGTGTCTTCCCACCCCCAGGTGTGTCCAGGAGAACCCAGAAATTCGGCACCTTCCCAGGCAATTACGTTGCTCCTGTGTAACATCCCCCTGCCCCGCACCCCAGCACGAGCCAAGAGGAAGCTGCAGCTGCGAGTCAGGCTCCTGCAGCTGACCCAGAGCCGGCGCCGCGCTCTGAGACAAGGCGAGGAACCAGGAGATGGGGATCGGGCCCAGCCCCCACTCCCACGGACATTCCCAGCAGGACCCTTTCGGTGGCTGCTGCTGGGGAGCTCGGCACTGGGACGGGCACCTGCCTCTCCTAGTAGGACCCCGCTTCCCTGTCCCAGTCACTCAGCTCAGCTTCCAGCACTGCCTCTTGGGGCTCCCTCTAATGGGGACCAGTCCCTGTCCTTCCCCCGCCCGTGGGGCTCCCTCTAATGGGGACCAGTCCCTGTCCTTGCCCTCCCCCCTGTGGGGCTCCCTCTAACGGGGACCAATCCCCCAGCCTTACCCCCCATGGTGCTTCCTCTAATGGGGACCAGTCCTTGTCCTTCCCCCACCCCTGTGGGGCTCCCTCTAATGGGGACCAAACCCCCAGTCTTACCCCCCGTGGGGCTCCCTCTAACGGGGACCAATCCCCCAGCCTTACCCCTCATGGGGCTCCCTCTAGTGGGGACCAGTCCCTGTCCTTCCCCCTCCCGCCATGGGGCTCCCTCTAACATGGACCAGTCCCCCAGTGTTACCCCCCTGTGGGGCTCCCTCTAATGGGGACCAATCCCCCAGTCTTACCCCCTGTGGGGCTCCCTCTAACATGGACCAATCCCCCAACCTTACCCCCCGTGGGGCTCCCTCTAACGGGGACCAATCCCCCAGCCTTACCCCTCATGGGGCTCCCTCTAGTGGGGACCAGTCCCTGTCCTTCACCCTCCCCCCGTGGGGCTCCCTCTAACATGGACCAGTCCCCCAGTGTTACCCCCCATGGGGCTCCCTCTAATGGGGACCAATCCCCCAGCCTTACCCCCTGTGGGGCTCCCTCTAACATGAACCAATCCCCCAGCCTTACCCCCCGTGGGGCTCACTCTAAGGGGGACCAATCCCCCAGCCTTACCACCCATGGTGCTCCCTCTAAAGGGGACCAGTCCCTGTCCTTCCCTCCCGCCCCGTGGGGCTCCCTCTAACATGGACCAATCCCCCAGTCTTACCTCTCGTGGGGTTCCCTCTAATGGGGACCAGTCCCTGTCCTTCCCCACACACCCCCGTGGGGCTCCCTCTAACGGGGACCAGTCACCCAGCCTTACCCCTTGTGGGGCTCCCTCTAACGGGGACCAGTCCCTGTCCTTCCCCCTCCCCCCCCCCCCATGGGGCTCCCTCTAATGGGGACTAGTCCCTGTCCTTGCCCTCCCCCGTGGGGCTCCCTCTAACAGGGGACCAATCCCCCAGCCTTACCCCCCGTGGGGCTCCTTCTAATAACCAGTCCCTGACCTTACCCCCACATGGGGCTCCCTCTAACATGGACCAATCCCCTAGCCTTACCCCTGGGGCTCCCTGCTCCCCCATGGGGCTCCCTCTGATGTGGCCCAGTCCCCCATCCCTGCCCCCAGGGCTCTCCTGTGCCCCCTGCCTGCCCGATAGGTATCTCCCAGTCTGTGCCTCGCTGCAGAAGGTGTCTGCATCCTGCGGGAAGGGACTGTTAGTCCTTTTTTTCCAGCTGAACCCCAAAGCGGGACGCTCCTTTCTCCCGGGGGAGGCACAGAGCGCTATATCTGCTCCACCACGACCTCTGGAGGGAAGCGGGCACTGAGCCTGCCCTCTGCATCTCCATGGACCCAGCGAGTTGTGCTGAACCCTGTGCGTGCATGCGGCTGACCTCGGCAAGGTCGCTGTCCTCTCCGGTGCTCCTGCCACGTGGGGGGGACGCGGGGAGGGCAGACTCCTCGAAGCTGCCTGTAAAGGGCCGGCTCACGTGCCCGGAAACCTGATCTGCTTGTCCTCTGTTATTAAAGATCAGCCTCACCCCATGCGAAGGCCCCGCCTGGTCATCGTCAGGGACGGGCGGGAATCCATGCAGCAGGGCAAAGGGCAGCTTGTGGTGGAACCCTGAGGCAAGGGCAGACGCCCTTGTTGCCAATGCCAGGATGCACCGAGTGTGACAGACCTTCTCTGAGCAGCGGGCAGTGCCCCAGCCAGGATCCCTGTCTCCCCTTGCCCTCACGCTGAGTGCAGTCACTTCTGTTCTGTATCAGCTAGGCTGCTCGCTGGTCACCCCATGCTGGGCACCCCCTAAGGCATCTCTTCACACTGGGTGTGGCGATGGCAGACTATGCCCCCTTCGGACCTGCTCAGGCCAAGCCTGAATACATAAAAGGGTGTTACAAAGAGGAGGGAGAAAAATTGTTCTCCTTGTCTTCTGAGGATAGGACAAGAAGCAATGAGCTTAAACTGCAGCCAGGATGGTTTAGGTTGGACATTAGGAAAAACTTCTTAACTGTCGGGGGGTTAAGCACTGGAATAAATTGCCCAGGGAGGTTGTGGAATCTCCGTTATTGGAGATTTTTAAGAGCAGGTTAGACAAACACCTGTCAGGGATGGTGTGACTGGGGTCCTAGTGGGGAGCTAGCTATGGTCACTCAATTAGGGTGAACTGCAAAGAATGGGGCAGACAAACCCCATAAAGCTGGTGTACATTCCAATACTTAGATTTACCAAGCTAGATAAAACAGCTTCTTTATTACCTCACTGATTACTCAGAAGTCCAGACAACACAATTCCCTTAAAATGATCCAACCTCAGGCCTCCATCCAGGTACCCACTGTCACGGAGTCCCTGGGCGATGCTTTGGAACTGCTCCCCATGAAGCCAGTCAGGACTCTGGGGCAGTCGCCTTCCTGTGAGCAGCCTGTCTTCAGGACACAGCTTCCACCTTCCTGGGTCTGACCTCGGAGCATTCAGCATCCTCTGCCCCTCCGTGCGCTTCCCACAGCGAGTCCGCCCAGGCGGGGTCCTGGGGAAGCCAGAGGGTCTTGCACCCCAACTTCGCAGTCAGACGTGACTCTCAGCCAGCCAGTAAAACAGAGGTTTATTAGACGACAGGAACATGGTCTAACACAGAGCTTGTAGGTGCAGAGAACAGGACCCCTCAGCTGGGTCCATTTTGGGGGGCAGTGAGCCAGACAACCACGTCTGCCCTTCACTCCATGTCTCCAGCCAGCCCCAAACTGAAACCCCCTCCAGCCCCTCCTCCTCTGGGCTTTGTCCCTTTCCCGGGCCAGAAGGTCACCTGATTCCTTTGTTCTCCAACCCTTTAGCTCTCACCTTGCAGGGGGGGAAGGGCCCAGGCCATCAGTTGCCAGGAAACAGGGTGTTGGCCATTCTCTGTGTCCAGACCCCTGCACACACTTGCCCTCTAGTGCTCTGCAATGATCATACACACTTATCCCACCACCTAGATACTTAAGAACTGCATAGGGGAAACTGAGGCACCCTCACACTATTCAGAGGAAACATTAAGAACAGTCCCACTTCGTCACACCCAAGTCAAATATGATGAAAATTTCTGTAAATCTTATTTCATCATATAAAAGAAAAGGTTCTCCCAGTCCCAAAGGATCGGACACGTCACCTCCCAGGTTAACAGATGTTTCAGATCTTACCCAAATACGTGCTACACGCCATTCTTATTAACGAAACTAAACTTTATTAAAAAACAAGAGAGAGAGAGTATGGTTAAAAGATCAGTATACATACAGACATGAGTTCAATTCATTGAGGTGCAGATTCGTAGCAGAGATGGTGAGCTTTGCAGTTGCAAAGAGTTCTTTCAGAAATAGTTCATAGGTTATAGTCCAATATCCAAATCTCATATTCAGGGCATACCGGCATAACTGGGACCCGTCTTGCCACTCAAATTTCCTCCGATGAAGCCTAAGCTGACAGAATCAGGACCCAAGGATCTTTTATATAATTTCATGTCTTTTGACAAGGTGGGAGTTCAAAAGTTAATTAGGATGACTTTGGAGGAGGTCCATCATGGGTACTTAGCTATAGAATTAACATAAGGCAATTTGCTTGTTCCTCCACCATTCACAGATTATTTGCTATATATTTCAAAGAGAGACGAATACCGATATCCCATGTTTACAATTCATTTAAATGCTAGGATGTTCTTTTGACCTCTGAATTATTAGAATACAGCATAGATAGGGACTGTTGATTACATATGTCACGGAGTCCCTGGGCGATGCTCTGGAACTGCTCCCCATGAAGCCAGTCAGGACTCTGGGGCAGTCACCTTCCTGTGAGCAGCCTGTCTTCAGGGGACACAGCTCACACAGCTTCCACCTTCCTGGGTCTGACCTCGGAGCATTCAGCATCCTCTGCCCCTCCGTGTGCTTCCCACAGCAAGTCCACTCAGGTGGGGCTCCTGGGGAAGCCAGAGGGTCCTGCACCCCAACTTCGCAGTCAGACGTGACTCTCAGCCAGCCAGTAAAACAGAGGTTTATTAGACGACAGGAACATGGTCTAACACAGAGCTTGCAGGTGCAGAGAACAGGACCCCTCAGCTGGGTCCATTTTGGGGGGGCAGTGAGCCAGACAACCACGTCTGCCCTTCACTCCATGTCTCCAGCCAGCCCCAAACTGAAACCCCCTCCAGCCCCTCCTCCTCTGGGCTTTGTCCCTTTCCCGGGCCAGAAGGTCACCTGATTCCTTTGTTCTCCAACCCTTTAGCTCTCACCTTGCAGGGGGGGAAGGGCCCAGGCCATCAGTTGCCAGGAAACAGGGTGTTGGCCATTCTCTGTGTCCAGACCCCTGCACACACCTGCCCTCTAGTGCTCTGCAATGATCATACACACTTATCCCACCACCTAGATACTTAAGAACTGCATAGGGGAAACTGAGGCACCCTCACACTATTCAGAGGAAACATTAAGAACAGTCCCACTTCGTCACACCCAAGTCAAATATGATGAAAATTTCTGTAAATCTTATTTCATCATATAAAAGAAAAGGTTCTCCCAGTCCCAAAGGATCGGACACGTCACCTCCCAGGTTAACAGATGTTTCAGATCTTACCCAAATACGTGCTACACGCAATTCTTATTAACGAAACTAAACTTTATTAAAAAACAAGAGAGAGAGAGTATGGTTAAAAGATCAGTATACATACAGACATGAGTTCAATTCATTGAGGTGCAGATTCGTAGCAGAGATGGTGAGCTTTGCAGTTGCAAAGAGTTCTTTCAGAAATAGTTCATAGGTTATAGTCCAATATCCAAATCTCATATTCAGGGCATACCGGCATAACTGGGACCCGTCTTGCCACTCAAATTTCCTCCGATGAAGCCTAAGCTGACAGAATCAGGACCCAAGGATCTTTTATATAATTTCATGTCTTTTGACAAGGTGGGAGTTCAAAAGTTAATTAGGATGACTTTGGAGGAGGTCCATCATGGGTACTTAGCTATAGAATTAACATAAGGCAATTTGCTTGTTCCTCCACCATTCACAGATTATTTGCTATATATTTCAAAGAGAGACGAATACCGATATCCCATGTTTACAATTCATTTAAATGCTAGGATGTTCTTTTGACCTCTGAATTATTAGAATACAGCATAGATAGGGACTGTTGATTACATATGTCACGGAGTCCCTGGGCGATGCTCTGGAACTGCTCCCCATGAAGCCAGTCAGGACTCTGGGGCAGTCACCTTCCTGTGAGCAGCCTGTCTTCAGGGGACACAGCTCACACAGCTTCCACCTTCCTGGGTCTGACCTCGGAGCATTCAGCATCCTCTGCCCCTCCGTGTGCTTCCCACAGCAAGTCCACTCAGGTGGGGCTCCTGGGGAAGCCAGAGGGTCCTGCACCCCAACTTCGCAGTCAGACGTGACTCTCAGCCAGCCAGTAAAACAGAGGTTTATTAGACGACAGGAACATGGTCTAACACAGAGCTTGCAGGTGCAGAGAACAGGACCCCTCAGCTGGGTCCATTTTGGGGGGGCAGTGAGCCAGACAACCACGTCTGCCCTTCACTCCATGTCTCCAGCCAGCCCCAAACTGAAACTCCCTCCAGCCCCTCCTCCTCTGGGCTTTGTTCCTTTCCCGGGCCAGATGGTCACCTGATTCCTTTGTTCTCCAACCCTTCAGCTCTCACCTTGCAGGGGGGTAAGGGCCCAGGCCATCAGTTGCCAGGAAACAGGGTGTTGGCCATTCTCTGTGTCCAGACCCCAACACACACCTGCCCTCTAAGGCTCTGCAATGATCATACACCCTTATCCCACCACCTAGATACTTAAGAACTGCATAGGGGAAACTGAGGCACCCCCACAATATTCGGAGGAAACATTAAGAACAGTCCCACTTCGTCACAACATACATATGTAAAAACACAAACATTATCTCCCCACATGTCTTTTGAGGGTTACAGATGGTCTAGATAATACTTAGTCCTGTCGTGAGTGCAGGGCACTGGACTGGATGACCTCTTGAAGTCCCTTTCAGTCCTACAATTCTGTGAGCTCCAGGAGGTTATTTAGTGACCAAAGGGCTGCCGACATGTTACAAGAGAAGTGGCTGCTTCGAGCTGGGGCAGATGGGATTCAGGAGCCTCCGGCTGCTCCCTCACAGACACTCACCCAGGGCAGCCTCCCAGCCTCAGTTGTGTGGGACCAGCCTATGCCTGCCCTGGAATCTCTTGTAATGACTCTGGTGGTCCAGGGTGGCGATTCAACAGGGCCTGGCTCAACCCAGGGACCAGGACAATATCGGCCCAATATTTGTACCACTCCTTTCCAGCCCTGGCCTCCTTTAGCTTCCTCTCCCCGAGCTCGCCTTTGACCTCCACAGGCAGAGTGCAGATCCAGCTGGGGGGTCTCAGTGGTTTGGGCCGCACAGGCCATTACACAGACCCATCCTAGGGGCAGCGCTAGGACCCACGGGCAGGATTCCTGGACAGTAGTCTCTCCAGGCACTGAGAGAAGGCTCTGAGTTTCCCCAGCTGGAACATAGCTGGCCCTCTCTAGGAACAAGGGTGGCTACAAACTTCCTCCATTTCATACAAGTGAAAGGGGGGCCCTGGGTTCCAGGCAGGCTCCCAGCACCCCAGTGAATAAAGTCTGAACAGGGCTGGACACACTGGCAGCCACCTTTTGCTCTGATTCACTCACCAGGAAACCCCCCTGAATCAATGGGAGTGCGCAGGGTGCCCATTGGCCCCGTAGCTGTGTATAGGGGGAGGGATCGGGGCGGGTGGTCCTCAGGTCAGCGCCCAGGCAGGAGGGGCTGTAATTACAGGTGCAACATCAGCCCTTCTGCACTGCGTGGCTGCAGAATAGAGTCACGGGGCAGTGCTATTTACCTGCTGAGGGCCAGGGCTGGAGGGGACAGCGCTGGGATACAACCAGCAGGTGGTGACTGGGATTCCCCAGAGCCAGAGGGTCAAATCCTGGGAGCGCTTTGTTCCCCATCAGAAGGAGCTAACCTATGGGCCAGGCCATTTATTAGGTGTGGAACTGTAAGCCCAGGTTCTGTCTGCCCTGTCTTCCCATTAAAGAGTCCAAGGCATTTCCCTGACAGGCTGGAGTTTGCCCTCACAGACCAGCTGTGCTGTGTTGCCAGGCCACCACCTTAGAGGTGGCTGCATTTCCATGGAGCTGTGCCAGGAGGGTGTCAGGATTTGCGGACTCTCGGTTGTCTTGGGGCTGCCAGCAGGAGGGAATCGCTGAGCTATTGTAACAAACCTCCAGCCCCACTGTCCCTCTGCGGCGTGCTACAGAGCTTCGCACCAGCAGCATGCACAGAACTCAGCTCTCCCTGCTCGAAATCACAGGCCCCTGCCACTTGAGCTAAAGGAGAGTCTCCATCAGCTGTCAACAGTGTAGTACCTATGCCACACAGATGAGCACTTCTGATTCCATCCAGTAGATGGCACGCACGCACAGCCAATTAATCGTATCAGATCCTACAGAGCATCCCTCAGCCTGCCACCACCCCAATGCGGGGCAAGGAGCTACAGTGGGGAGGAAGGGGGAGAGAAATAACACAATCAGTTGTCAATGAGATGAGGCACAGTTCCTTAGCACAGACAACATTGCCTGTGACCCTGGTGTTGCAAGCTGGCTCTTCCAAGGTAATGAATGCCGGTCTGTGGGGGGACAGTGTCTACAGAGGAGAAACGGGAAGGGGGGGAAGGATTGTGTGAGCCTCTGAGGCCCCTATACAATCTCCTTTCTGTTGTCCTGCCCCCACTTGCACCCCCTCGTAGATCGTAAAGACAGCAGGAGCCATTCTCATGACCAGCCAGTCTGAGCTGCCTCCCGCCGGCTGGCCGGAGAATTCCATCCAGTGATTCCTGCCTGCAGTCGGCCACCTGAGCTAGAGCAGAGCTCTTAGAGAGAGACGTCCACCCTCTTGTTGGGGACGGGGAATCCCTGGGCAGCCCATGCCAGCTGCTGACCACCCACCTCATCAGACAGGTGCCTCAGTGCCACTGTGACTGTCTCTCTTCCAGAGGCAGCCTGATGGGCCCCATGACTTCCCCTTGTTCTCACTGCTCGCCTCAGCTGAGTTTGGTTCCTCTCCGGCCTCAGCGTGTGTGTGTGATGGTCATTCTCTGCTCTGGTCACTCTTGCCATTGGGTCACGTTTCCAAGAGCCGCTAGGTCACACGGGCACCTGCGGGCCGTCCCAGGAGTCAGGGTTCTCTGCTCGGTGTCCCCCTCTGGATCCCTAGTTTTGCACCTTTGACCTTCACTCCTGACCCTGTTCTTTCTTAGTTGTCCCCCGTGCTGATTTGGATCCCGGGTGCAGTGGTCCCTCCTGCACGGCTGGGGGAGGGGCCTTTAGAAGCAGAGGGGCTTGCGCCCGCCTGCCTCCCAGAGCTTTCCAATAAGGCCCCTAGGAGTGATTTAGGCCCAGCTTGGCAAGGGTAGTTAGGGGCTTAACTTCAGGTAGACATTGTGGCCAAGTGGCTAGAGCCCTGCATTGGGACTTGGGAGACCTCGCTTTTATTCCTAACTTGGCTACTGGGTAATCCCAGGCAAGTCACTTTCCTGCTCTCTGCCTCAGTTTCCCCATCTGTAAAATGGGGATGACACAGAGCTTCTTGGGAATGAGCGACAGGGGATGGATCACTTGATGGTGACCTGTTCTGTTCATTCCCTCTGGCGCACCTGGCACTGGCTGCTGTCAGGAGACAGGACCCTGGGCGAGATGGACCTTTGGTCTGACCCAGTAGGGCTGTTCTTATGGGTGTTAGTGGGAGTTGGGTGCCCGCAAACCTCTGGGCTTCAGGCCCTGTGGGGACATGGGGGGCCCTCGTTGCCTGAGTCACTGTTGCCAATGGGATGCGAGCTGCTGGGGCGTGTGCAAGCGCCCCCGCTGCCCCGCACGGGAGAGCCTCTGTGCCTGGGATCCACCCAAGGGACCGCGGGCGTCCCAGCCGGGCGGCAGGGGCGGGGCTGCGCCGCCAGGTGGCGCCGCTGGGCCGGCTCCAATTGTCTCATTAGCCGAGCGGGCGGCCCCTGGCCACGGGGCGGGAGGAGGCTGCTAGCGCCGGGCCGCCCCCGCGAAGGACACCGCGGGCCGGGCCGTCTGCTCGCCGGGCCGAGAGCGGCTGGGCTGGGAGCCCGCGGGCGGGGGCTGCTCGCTCCGCACCAGCTGCGCCCGGGCGCCCCGAGGTAAGTGCCCCGGGCTGCTGTCGGGGTGCAGGGAGAGCCCGCCTGCGGCACGGCTGTGCCCAGAGCAGCTGGGGGGCTGGGATTCCTGGGCTGCTCTGGCTCCTGCCCTAGGGTGACCGGATGTCTGGATATTAGGGACTTTGTCCTTATATATGCAACTCTACCCCCGAGTTCCCCGAAAAAGTCCCCACTTGCTTTCTGGTCACCCTACCCTGCCCCCCCCCTCCCCCAGCCCCCTCTGCGCTGGGATTCTGGAGGTGGGGGCACCCGGGGCACGCAAGGGGCTGCAGGCACACGCTGGGGGGCTCTCGTCCAGCTCTTGGGTCAGAGGAGCTCCCAGGAGGGAGCCCTTGGCCCAGCTCGTGGGGGGCAGGGGCTGCGGATGCTCTGGCCTCTCCTTGCAAGTGTTCTGGCCCCTGGGAGCGTCCCTGCCCAGCCGGCAGCTTCAAGCCATGCCCGGTCTCCGGACTCTGATCCCTGCCTGCCGCGGCAGACTTGGAAAGCGTCGCTCCGGCTTTAGGGCTGCGGGGTAATGACAGGCTGCGCTGCTGTGGGGAGCCAGGGCAGGGGCTGGAGCTATTTTGGGACTGTCTAGTAAATAGCCAGTCTCCTCATGTGGCGGGAGGAGGGGACTGAGAGCACCTCGGCTGCAGGAGGCCTGGCTCCTCCTCACCCCATTGCCCCTGCTTGCGAACAGGGTGCTCGCGTGCCCCCTTGGCTGATCAAGCTTTGCCCCGGCTCTTTATTCAAAGACAGCCCCGTTCCCTGCTGCCCCGGCCTCCTGTTGCCACCCCTCCGATTGCCCTGCAGGGAGCTAATCCAGCCTGAGTACTGATGCCAAGGTGTCATGCACCCGGGAGCAATCTCTCCCTCTGGGGTGCTGCCCACGTAACGCACCAGCCACAGGGCTCCCCCACGTGAATCGTTCCCCTCCGAAGGCGGCTCTCTGCCCGTCACCCAACACCATGCCTCTCACGCTGTGGGCAGCGCTGGCCTCTGGGTACGTGCCAGTCACTGGTGAGCTCACAGGTGTGAGGCAAGTCAGAGATGTTGGGTGCCAAGAGGGGACCCTTTTTAGTGCTTTGTCCCATCTGGTTCTGAGCGTCACAAGCAAAGGGGCTCCCTGTGCCCCCCATCTAGCCTCTGGGATGGCTGCGTGGGCACTCAAAGGCACACAGGCCTACCCTGCTGCTGGGTGGGGCATGGTTTCAGCCCTTCTCCCACCCCCACTCATGGGGGCCCTGCTGGAGTCCAGAGAGGATTGCCAGGCACAGGGCATGTCTGTATCTGGTGTGTGTGTGTTTGCGGGGAGGCGCTTCCTACTGGCGCGGCAGAGCCAAGCACAGGAAATTCTTCCCAGCGGTTTCTCAAGCCCCTCTTTGTGTGCCTGGGATTTTTAAGATGTTTCCCTGACGGTTATGGAAGAGGTGTCGGGGCCAGCCGGCCGCTAGCCCTGCTTCCTCCCCCTCCACCAAGCTGCATGTGAATCTAACCTCCCCTGGGGAGGGGGCCTGTGTGTGGTGCAGGGATCAGGAGTGCTCGGGGCTGTGTCTGACCTATTGACTCCAGCCGCTCAGACGTGGGGGAGCGGAGCATCGGGTCATCCCCGGGGCTGTGCAGTGGGGCTGCCCTTGTGGGATAGGAACAGCGCCGGGCAGATTGGTCCTTCGGGTCCTGGAGGGGACAGGGGCCTTTCTTCTTTCCTCAGTCGGAAGGGGACGCGCAAAGTGGGCTGGGAAGCGAACAGCACCAAATGGGCTGAACTGGGCCTCCCCTTCCCCCCCCCGCCGTGATGCTGCCCAGATCCAACTCTTCATGTGTTCCTTGGGGTGGCCCCCCCCGAGCTGCCTCACTGAGAGCCCTGGGCTGTTTTGCCGTAGGATGGTCACTTCCCACCCCAAACCACCACAGCCTGCCTTGGTGGGGGGCGGTGTTGGCACATGAAGGTGTCAGCTCAGCATCCTCTCCAGGGCGGGCTCGGGGAGCAGAAAAGCTTCTTCTGAACCACAGGAACAAATGACTCAAACGTGTGGCTGCAAACTTCCTGCATTGTCTTGTCTCCGCTTCCTGCCACTGGGGGGGCCCGCTTGGCTCAGGCCTGCAGCAGTAACCTGCCAAGACCTCTTCTGCCCCTCAATACTGGCAGCTGCTCTGTCTCTGCTCCCACCATCTCCCTTCTGCTCAAGTTTAAGCGATCTTCTGCCATTGCACGGTAGCCATGTGCCTCTTGCCAGCCCCGTGGCCCTCTCCTCTCCAACACACACTCCTGACCAGCTCTTCTCCCGCCCCCCAATCCTCACTGCCTTGCCCGCAGCACCATCCTTGCTATCCATTCTGCCACCTCTCCGAGCCAGCTCCCCCAGGCCTGGCACTGCTCCCCTGCCCTAGGTTCGCTGCTCTCTGGACCCTGGCTATGTCTGGGTCCCAGCAGGTTTCTTAGCTGAACCTGGCTTGGTCCCCTTGTCCGCCCCGTCTGCCCCAAGCCCTGCTGTGCGTGATTGCCCGCCCCCCATCCCCATAGCATGCTGGCTCACTCCACCGGTGTCATGTTTACCAGCCGACGGCTCTGCCAGTGCACCCATTTTCTGGATCGCAAAAGGGCCTCAAGGTGTGTAGGGGGCAGCCTCAGAACGAGACTGATTGGCCACCTGCAATGCTGGGTTGATGCTGGCACCATCCAGAGTCAGTGCCTTCCCCAGTGTGCCTGATCCCTCTGCAGGGTGATGCTAGAGCGTCCCCGTCCCCGTCCCTGTTCTCTGTGCCTTTTCCGGTTGGGCTGGGTGGTGCTGGAGCAGGCCCTGGGAGCCAGCAGCCTGCGCCCACAGTGTATTTCTTTGCCCGGAGCCCCCTCCATCCGCCCCAGCTGCTTGTGGTTAGGAAAGGAAACCGTTGGCCTTATTGGCTGGTGTCAGGCCTGCAACGGGAAGGCAGAGGCTGTTTGTGCCAACCTGTGACAGTGCAAGACACTTCTCTGTGTCTCGCAGCTGCGCTCCCCGGAAGGAAAGAGCCGCCAGGCGAATGAACGTAGCGTGCCGATTGCCCTGCGAGAGAGGGCAGCGCTGGGACGACCCAGGGTGAGGGCCCCGATTACTGCTGGGAAGCCCTTCTAGCTTTGATTTCAGGATTGGAGGAATGGGACTAAGAGTCAGGACTCCTGGGTTTTGTTCCTGGCTCTGGGAGGGGAGTGGGATATAATGCTTAGTGCTGTGAGGGGGTGGGAGTCAGGACTCCTGGTTCCATTTCTACCTCTGGAAGGGGAGTGGGATCTAGTGGCTTAGAGCAGTGGGACTGGAACCAGGACTCCTGGGTTCTGTTGCCGGTTCTGCCACTGACCTGCTTTGGCCGAGGCAAGAAAGGATCTTTCTCTCTCAACCTTGGACTCCCCAACAGCCTAAAGTGTTCATGCTGCTGGGTTCAACTTGTGCCTCGTTGCTCCCTGAATTTCCTTGCCCCCAGCCCTGATACGCTGGTTTTATTCCATTTTCAGATCCTCCTCCAGGTGCTGCCACGCTGCCCATCCTGCTGCCGCTGGAGTCGCCATGTCAATGACGGTGAATCTGACCGGACCGGCCCCCTGGGGCTTCCGTATCACGGGAGGAAGGGACTTCAGAAAGCCTATCATTGTGTCCAAGGTAGGAGCATCCACATGCTGGGGTTTGCCTGCTTGTGCTGGAGTGTGCTCTAGGCACTGGAACAGAGGGGCACTGGGAGCCAGGACTCCTGGGTTCTGATCTTGGCCCTGCCACTGAATCCCTGTATGGCCTTGCACAAGTGTCTTGGATGAGAAGGTGAGCATTGCCCATGCTCTGGAGGTGAATAGGTTTTGATGGGCTGGCAAGAGGAGTGGCTTGCTCGGCTGCGGCTCTGAGGATTTAGTGAACACTTCCAAATCCCAGGCGAGACAACCCGGGTTAACAGCCTTGTGCAGGTGTGTTAAACTGGCCGAGTTCAAGCTAGGCTCCCCTGAGGATGTGCCATGCCCAGTTAAACCCATGTCAAGGCACACTGCCTTGTCCAGGCTAGGCTAACGAGTGTTAGCGAACACCTTCCAAAGCCTAGTCTGGGAGTGGCCTGAGGGCGCGTCTGGGATCTCAGCGAAGGGATCTTGGCTGGTGGCATGCAGAGAGAGTGGCAGCCAGGCCCCCAGCTGCCCAGGGCTTTGTGTTCTGGAAGTAGCTGCTGAAATGGGAGCCGGGAAGCCAGTGGAATGCCCGGAGTTATGGCTCTCCCTGCTAAGTGGCATGTGCTGGGCAAGCTGCAGTGGCTCAAGGAGCCCCAGGTGGAGAGCAGCCAGTCCAGGAGGTGAGGTAAAGAAGCCACAGAGAGTGGGAGGCTGTTCCCCAGCAGGATGCTGCAGGTGCGTTCCTGTGGGGATCTGAAAGGGGAGAGCCCAGGCACTGGTTCCAGCTCCCCGTCGGTGTGGGGTCTGGCGGGCTTGATCCTGTGGTGAGCTCCCTGTGGATTTCCCTATGGCTCCCTTGTATAATCTGGCTGGCTGTCGCGCGTCTTTCCTCTGGCTTGCTGTCTTCTCCGTCCCCCTGTGCCAGAGCCACTTGCTCTCCCGTCGGCAAAGGGCAGGGGCTGCAGAGGAAGCCAGCTCCCTGCTGAGTGGGCGCGGTGCCAAGGGACCTGGGAGCAGATCCTGTTTACCGTCCTTGAGGAATCCTGCTCTGTGGGAACAGGCTAGAAGCCCCCGCGGTGCACGTGTGCGGAGAAAAACAACAAGCTCTAACTTCACCCATGGCCAAGAGGAGTTTCTCTCTGTTGTTGTTCTGGCCTTGGCCTTGGTGTCCACTGTAAACCTGGCCTCAGTCAGGGGAGATCAGGACAGGGAGGTGGGGCCTTCTGCCTCCAAGTCACCAGCTGGGACCTGTGAGCAAGCTGGCTGTGACCGAGAGCCCTTCCCGCCTCAGCAGAGAGGCCAAGGACTGAGTGGACCACAGAGATTCAACACCGTCCTCCAGCCTTAGGGGTGGTCCCTCTGAATCAGGGTTTGGGGCACATTGGCAAGACAGGACTCCTGCTGTGCTGAACTGTGGATTTTCAGAAGCTTTTGTGCCCTGCGGCTGTTGCTGTGGCATCTTTCCCCAGCACTAGATTCATGTCACTTTATTGTCGATGGCGCAGGTGGCAAGGCCTACAGTTAAGATTGCTGGACGTTTCTCATTCTAAGGCCCTATTTTTCCAAAGCCAAACTTTAAGCCTTCGGGCTGATATCGTCCAGGCTGACTGGCTGTTTCAGGCTGAACTTTTCTGGAAAGTTTCAGCTAAAACGGTTCAGCTGTTTCTGAGAATGGAATTTGCCTCCCTTGTTGCAGAGGTTGGCAGGTGTGTCGTGAATGAGGCAAGGGGCTGCAGAAAGAGAAAGGATGGTCTCCTAGGTAAGGTGAGCGAACGCTGTCCTGGAGAACTGGATTCTATCCCTGCCTCTTGCCACAGAGTTCCTGCGTGATGCTGGGAAAGTCACTTAAACCGGACATTTGACAGATGGTCACTAATTACGTGTTCCTCATTTTCTGGGTGCCTGTCTTGAGACCAGATAAGCAGAAGTGCTGAGCACTCCCAGCGTTGCCTGAAGTCAGCTGGGAGCTGGGCCGTGAGCAGAAACATGCTATGTGTTGCTAAGTATGCTGAAATATCAGATGCCAGGCGTCTCAAATTGGACACGCAAAATTAGTTGGCAATTTTGGCTTTAAACTTTGTGCCTAGTTTTCGCACCTATAAGCTGGGGGGGGGTAATACCACCCCCTCGCCTCCTGGGCTCTGTGAATTTAATTCATGTTTGCAGAGAATGAAGACTGCAATGAGAGCACTGTAGAAGAAGCCCATGAGGAAATGAATAATTCTGGATTCAGAGCAGGATTGGGATAGTGAGCAATACATCATGCATGGGACTGCACAGTGTTGGAGGGGGATAAGAGGAAATATTGCCCAGCTTTGCTGAGCACTGTGCAGCGAGTAAGGCATGTAGTGTGGGGGGTGGGAGAGGGGTGTCTGGGGAGTCTCACCACTTGGAAACTCAGCTGAGTAGCAGTGTCCTCTGCCCCAGGTCTACTTCCTACACTGTGGCCCCATTTTGACAGCCGCTTCCCAAGGGCTGTAGGGTATTTGGATGCTGTCTGATTTCCAGGTCAGGGATGGTTTTCTTCCCACCCCAGCCCTCCAAGTCGAGGTAGGATGTCTGGGAACCTCCTGTCTGGGGGAGAAAGCTCTAGGCCCCTGAGTGGAACGTAGGGCTCCTCTGGGCTGAGGGCGGGTGGCGAAATCGCAGCTGACTTGCAGGGTTTGGCCATCCATTTGGGCTCATCCTCACTGCAGAGTTACCCTGTGTTACAGCTAGTGTGTTCTGGCCAGCTATGGGCAGGGCTGGAGGCTGGGCTGGAAGAGATCCCACAGAGAAGCCAAGCTTGGGAAAAAGCTGAAGCTGGTGTCATGGTGGTAGGTGGCCGTAAAGGCAAGCCCCAGGCAGGGCTAAGATTGGGCTAGTGTCTCTTCTGTTCAGAGCAGGTTGGGAAGGGCCCCCTGCTTATCTCTGCCTCCCCTCTCGCTGCTCTTTGGGCCAAGGTGCTGGCGATCCACCTGGGCGAGGGTGGCCATGTCTCCTGTGCCGTGGTATGCTGGAGGTGCCTGGCAGATCTCTGCCCCCGGCACTGTGCCTCCCCCAGGGCGGTTTGTTTCTCTGCAGTAATGCCTGGGTGTTCTCCCCCGCCCCCTGGCCGTGCAGGTGATGGAGCGCGGTAAGGCCGCTGCAGGGGACCTCCGACCTGGTGACATCATCGTCTCCATCAATGGCGACAGCACGGCCAACATGCTCAATGTGGAGGCCCAGAACAAGATCAAGCAGAGCTCCGGCCAGCTCCAGCTTCAAGTGGACAGGTGAGATCCACCTGCCCGCGTCCACACTGTACTGTTCCCTCTTCCTCATCAGGGCAGGGATCTGCTCGGGGGGCCTGGCTTCACTATTCCCCCCCAGTCCCCCTGTGCTGTGGGAGCGCTGTAGCGTCTGGGTGGGGTGTCAGGGGTCTGTGTCAGAAATCTGGAGTCCTGCAAGTTCAAACTCGCAATCACTCCATCAGGATCCATCCCGGGCCCTTTTCATCACAGCAGCAAGGCCTCCAGGGTAGAGCTGGGATTCATAACTCCTGGGTTCTCTTCCTGGCTCTGCCACTGACTCACTGGCTAGCCTTGGGCAAGTTACTGCCCCGCTCTGTGCCTCAGTTTCCCCTGCTGTGCAGTGGGGGATAATGATTCCTACCTCTCTCCCGGAGGGCTGGGGGTTAGTTAACCAATCGATACAGCACTATTTACATCCTGATACAATCTGCCATTACCAGGGCTCAGCCCTGTACTGCTCCTTGGTAAATGTCTACACCTCCTGCATGGACAGGATGTGGAGCAAGGGATGAGGGTTATTCCCCCCTGCCCCTCCGCGGTGGAAGCACGGGCAAAGGCTGAGCTCCAACCCCCTTGGTTTACATGGAGCAGAGACGTACAAGAGAGACCCGAGGCCTGTATGGGGGATACAAGGCTGGACTACAGAGGGGTCTTGCCTTAGTCTCTTTGCTATGCCCTGGGGACCACTGCTCCGAGGTGCTGTGCCCGGCTTGATGCTGCAGCTCTGACGGCTGGGAGGCATGCTGGGCATGGGGCTGTGGCTCCTGGGTGGGGGGCTGTGGGATGCTATGGGGGTGGGCATGCTCTGCTGTGGGTGGCTCTGGGGCAGGGAGAGGGGATCAGCTGTGCTGTGCTTCTGAGGCAGGGGCATGCTGGGTACGGAGCTGTGGCTCGGACGGTGGGCGGGGCAGGGCTGGAGTTCGGCTGTGCCAGGCACAGCGTGTCTGTTCCTCCCTGCTTCGGGAGGCGCCATCTCTGCTGTTGGCCTCGGGGGCCTTTAGGCTGCTTCTGGAAACTAGCCCGCTGTGCACACGGAGGAGCAGGCAGCTTTGGCAGCTACCGCCCTGCAGCCCAGGTCTGACGGGTTCCAGTGAGCCTCTGCCCTCTGGGAGGGGCAGGTCAGGGGTGTCCTGTGACAGCCCCTTGCAGCACGGGGCAGGCCCCAGTCAGCGGAAGCTGCCTTGGGGGCTGTTATCCTCTGGGCTGTGGAGCTGGACACGACTCCTCCCCTCCCCCCCAGATGGCCAGGCTGCAGGAGAGGGACCCTGCGTGGCAGGTCTGTCAATCCAGTCAGCCCTGGGGCTGGCTCTCCACTACCCGCCCGGATTCGCCTGCTTGGCCCAGATGAGCTGGCTGCACGTGCGACGCTTACAATCTGAGCCAGACCCCAGAGGAAGGAGAAGCCGGGCGCTGTCTTTCCCCGATAGGTGCACTGGAGCCAGCGAGAGGCCCCTGGGAGTAGCTGTGCTGGTGCGTGGCTTGGCAAGCTGGGTGGCTCAGGCTAAGCCTGTGTAGCTGGGTCCTGCCCCACTGGGGAGGTGGAAACTTTCTTTGCACTGTCTCCTGATGACTCTGACTGTCCAGAATGTGAAACCGTCTTTGCGGGGGGGAGGTGATGGGTACATCCTATAAATACCTCACTGCTGACCCGGGTGCGGCCACTTGCCAGCCTGACTCACGGCTTCCTCTTGCCCTCCCCTGCCATTTGCAGCATTCACAAGGGATTGTTTGGCAAAGGTATCTGCCTGGCCTGCTGCCCCAGGCGTTGCACTGTAGGGTGAGGACATGCCTGGGAGCGCCAGGCAAAATCCTGGGCTGAGCCCCCGCCCTGCCCTGATCAGCTGCTCCTGCAGCAGGTCGCGTAGCCTGGATGCTCGCTCGCATCCCCCCACAGCAGTTGCACGCTCAAATGCATGTGCGCACAAGCTTCCATGCAGTCACACTTGCACAGGCGTGTGCAGCCTAGTTTCACCATTGCTGGTGCACGAGCTCCTGGGGAGCTGCCTGCCCAAGAGACCCCTCCCACACGCACGAAGCCCCTTTCTCTCGCTAGCTTCCTTAGTAGCCTATCTCTCCTGGCTGCCTCTCTGCTCGGTGCTGCGTCCTCTCCCCCTCTCCAGCTGACTGGGACGTGCAGCGGGTCCTGACGAAGGGTGGGAAACCCTCATGGTATCTTGGAAATGGCCCAAAACCCACAAACCCAGCCGGAGCGGCTCAGGAGACAGCATTCCTCTCATTCCGGGCCCTTCGGCTCATCTCCTTCCCTTCCCCGCCTGCCCCGAGAGCCAGCCCGCTGTCCCTGTGCTCCCGCTGGGTCCCCAGGATGGGGAGCCACGCCTCTCTGTCCCCTGGCTGCTGGCCCTTCCCCTCTGGCCCTTCATCTCCTGGCCTCTGCTGTACTACAGGGGAGAACAGCGCCCCACCTGCGTACCTTCCCCCAACTTACACACACACACCCCGGGAACTGGCTCGGTCTGTCTGCCTGTGTCTGGCAGTGGGAGCTGCCCCAAAGCCACACTTTTGTCACAGGGATGTCTGGCTAGGAGCCTGGGAGGCAAGCAGACAGCCGCAGTCTGCTCTGTGTCCTGCTGGCTGGGGCTAACCCCACGTGGACCGTGGAGTGCTGGTCCCTATGTTCTGTCCCCTTTGGGGCTGGGCCTGGGCTTCAGAACTCGAGAGACCCTTCCAGCCCCCTGCCCCTCTGCTCTTGGGAATATGGGATGTGGGGCAGGACTCCTCTCGTCTCCCACCATCACGTTGCATTCCTACGGTCCAACTTGTACCCCTCCATTTAACTGCCCTTCATGAATTCCAGCTCCTGGCTACATCAAAGCCCCCAGCGGGTTCCTGTTGAGAGGGGGAGAGAATATAAAGTAGCCCTGTATTCCCCTCCTCCCACCGTTTGGCCTCCGGGGCTGGTGCCGCATCCAACACATCCGGGCTGGGACCAGGAGTAGGGGTGGAAGAAGTCCTCTTAACCCTTTGTCCTTCTAACTGTGCCTGGATAGGGAGGGTGCTGAGTGGAGCGAAGCCTCTGGGGTGAGCCGAGTTCTTCCTCACTGACAGGGAGGCGTTACGGTAGCACCTCGAGGCCCCCGCTGAAATCAGGGCCCCGTTGCTCCGGGTGCTGTACATAGATAGCTCACTGCGGAATGGGCTGTTTCTTACCAGCCAAATAAACAAGATGGTGGGTTATTAATGTTACCCCATTGGACAGATGGGGACTGAGGGGCTAGGGGTCTTGCCCAAGGGTGCAGAGTCTGTGGCGGAGCAGGGAGTAAACCTTGGGTCTCCTGTGTCCCAGGCCTGCGCCCCCAGCTTATCCTTCCTCTGCTTTCCCATGGGGAGGGTAGTTACTGCAGGCTATCAGACACAGTATGCCGAGGAACATGGCCTCAGGGCAGGGCACAAGAGGGGGTAACTAGCCAGCTGCCTCCTCTGGTCCCGGTTGTCATCCCAAGGCCCCAAAGGTGGAATGGGGGCCAGCCAGGCCAGTCTCTCTCTCTCCCTCCATCTCCTCTCTTTTTCCATTGCCCTCAGGTCCCCGTTGTTTTTTCCCGGCCAGACCAATGGTGAGAGCTCCCCAGAGATGTTGGCCATGAGGTTCCAGGTGAGACCCTCCCCCCAGGTCCTTCCCCAGACCCTGGGGAGAGTGAAAACATCCAGCCCCACCTGGCAGTGGGAGCCCCATGTCTTGGCTGCAAGCCCTGCCCTTGGGGGGGTGGGGAGGGATGCTGTGCCTGTTAATGGTCCTGGGCCCTGATTTCAGGGCATGGCTGCCTTTGCCCACCCCGAGGCCTCTCCCCACACAAGGGTCCTTCCCGCTCAACCCAAAGGAGGGGGAGCGATGGGGAGCCAGGCCATCCTGACTGGTGTGTGGGGTGGTTCCATCCCCCTGCCTGCTTGGCTGACAGTATCTTTCCCCAGGATGTTGTGCGAACCAGGGATGACAGCCAGGGCTCAGTGAGGTCCTCCTACTCCAGCCCGGCGTCCCTCAGCCCCCGGCCCGGCAGCCCCTTCTCATCCTCGTCACCCGGGTGCCGGCCTGGCAGCCCCTACAGCCCCCAGAGGCCCAGCCTGCCCTCCGAGGGCAGAGTGGAGATGGTGGTGAGCAGCCGCAGGTAAGGCCCAGAGCCAGGGAGAGGTTAGGGGTGGGGTGGGTGTGCCACGCATCTGGGTTTGAATGGCCCAGGTGTGGGGGGCTGGCAGGGTGGAGGCGATGGGATACAGCTGACCTTTTTTTGATCCCCCTGTGAATGGGTTTCCCATAGACTTTTCTCCCCCTTTCAGCTTCCAGTCTCTGGCCAGTTCTCCCAGTGTCTTTGAGGATCGCTCCCCCTCACCCTATGGGCACCAGCGTTCAGGCAGCAGACAGGTGAGCAGGAGGGCGCTGGGGTAACAGCATCCCAGCTGCACAGCGTTCTGTGTTGGGGGGGATCCCCCCCACATCAAGCTGGGGTGTGATGCTGCAGGGGGCAGGTGTTGGCCTCGTACCCTGGGGACCTGGCATTGTGCTGGGGTGGAGGTTTGTCTGTGGGGGAGAGTCTGAGTTATGTTGTCTCTTTCCCCTACCTGGGCCGCTGCGGGAAGCCTCGTGATGCCCTGTGTGGGGCCAATGACACAAGCTCCTCCAATTCCCGCCCCCCAGGGTTTGGGATGCTTCGTCTCCGAACGCAGGGCTTACGCTGTCAAGGGGGAGCGGGGCACCAGAGGCCCAGCTGGCAATTCCTGTCACTGGCTGTCCCTTCTTTGTCAGGTGGGGTAACTGGACAGTCTCACCCTAGCAAAGTCCAGTCTGTCTTCGCAGTCCTGCTGAGCTCTCGGCCCCGGCGATATCTTGTGGCAGCGAGTCCCACAGGCTAACCACCCATTGTGCAGCAATCTGAAACATGCTTCCCTTGGGTGTCACTGACTGGGGGGCTCCAGGGGAGGGCCACTGCCTCCCCTGTCCTACTCGCGGCCTGTCCATCTGCACCAGCTCTTTGCCACCTCTCCCTAGGCCCCTTTCAGTCTCCCAGCGCCTGTCTCTGAACCCCCCTCTCCTGGGATATTTTTCCTTGGGGCATTTGCCCCTTCCCCTCCCAGTGCTGGGTCTGGGTGCAGGTGTATTTGTAGGATTGGGGAAGAGCTCCATTGTGGCAACAGGAGGGGATTTTACTGCCGGAGGGGGTCGGGGTGTTCACATCATCCCTTGGCGCTGTGACTGTCCTCTTTTGGTCCATCCAGCTTTGCCCGCCTCCTCCATCCAGCCTCCATGTTCCTGCCCTGCCCCGGAGGGACCCTCCTGGCGGAGTGAGGGCTTTGGCCTCCGTGTTGCCCCCGGGAGGCCGTGCGCTGGGCCCCGTTACTAGAGCAGCCGGCTGCCCGACTGTAGCCTCCCCCTCTGTCCCCGCGGGCAGCAGAGCACCTGGCGGAGGATGTTTGCCTGTTTCTACCTGGCGTCTCCGAGGCAACGGCTCAGGGCTGGGGAGGGAAAACCAGTTTGGGGAGATGCTGCCGCTCTCCCGTGGGCATGCAAGGCAGGGACGCTGGCAGGGGAGGCTGCCTCCACAAAGACACGTGGTCGGTCCTGGGAGCTTCTGCTCTTCCCTGGAGGAGCTGCTTGCTCCATTGTCTCTCGGGGGGGGGGGGGGGGGGGTGCTGTTCAGTCTCTGTTCAAAGCTGGATACTGCCTGCCCCAGGGCCCCAACCCCAGCCCTGGGTGCGTGTTCTCTGTGCTGACAGCCAGGCCCCACTGGTGCCACAGCTACAGGTCCAGGGAGTTTAGGGCCAGGGAGCTGCAGCCCAGCGCCTGAGCCACGAGCCCCAGGTACCCGTCCTGCCAGCGCTCGGCAGAGCCCGGCTCCAAGGGGCTGCATCCCCCAGGGGCGGTGGGCTCCGTTCCCTGCTGCTCACCCCTGGCTCCGGCTACGTCCTTCCCTATCCCGGAGGTGCATGGGCAGTGTGGCCCAGGCCGGTTGCAGTGCAAGCCCCCAGTCGACTTTCTAGCCAGACCTACACCCCGGGGTGAGCTGCTGGGAAGCCTGTGGCCCACCAGGGGGTCTGGCTCCTGGACTCTCCCATAACTTAGGCCCCGTGGCCTCCCCTTTCCCGTGGGGGCCTGTTCTGTGCGCTCCGGTGGCGTAGGGCCCGGAGCCACATCCTAGCGCACCCCACTTGGCACCCACCAGCATTTTCTTGGCTCCCGTCCTCTCCAGCGTGTTTCTACTGGGCGCTGCTGCTGCTTCCTCCTGGCTCCGGCTCCGTGGCAGCCACTGGCTCCGGGGGCCCGCTCCCTCCCCACCCTAGCTCCCTTTATTTTCTTGGGGCTGGGGATATTTTTCAAGCCCAAATTGGGAAGCGCGGTGGCCCTGGAGCGTGGCCTGTTCCAGCTGGCAGTGGGCTCGGCCCCGGAAGGCCCTTGGCTTCCCCTGCTTGTTTTTCTCTCATTCCTTCCCAGCATTTATTTGCTTTGGTCTCTGGGCCCTGGTGGGCTCCTCCCTGCCTGCAGGCCACACCAGAGCTGGGGCCCTGCGGGTGGGATCGGAGATGGGGAGACGTGACCCCACTGGGCGGGAGCTGGGCTGGGATGCTTTCCCTGAGCCACGTGGCTCAGAGGCAGCTAATCAGCCCTTCCTAGCAGCAAACAGTGCATCCAGGGCCCCAGAGGCGAGACCATCCCCCCAACCTGCCTGTCTCTTGATTCCCTCCCCCACCTGATGACACCCCTCCCCCCCCAAGGATCTGTCTTTGGGACGCTTGCTCGAGTTAATTGCAGGGCCTGGCGTGCGGCACGTTGATATGGCCGAACCTTGCTGCGTTGTGGGAGCTGGAGCGTTGCTGATGGGAGGCGGGATGCTTAAAGTTCAGGCGGAACTGCAGGGAGAGTCTCTAAGGGATTGATCAGGGCTGCTGCTCTGGAGCCGGGGAAGTTGCTATGCGCATGGCACAGGTACACGCTCGTGGGCTCTGTGCTTGGCTCCTTGCCGAGATCTGAGCCAGCCAGATCCCCTGCCCCTGGGGAAGGGGAAGAGACCCCTCTACTTTCCTCCTTGCAGGGAAGGCTGAGCAGCTGGGCTCTGCTGGCTTGCGGGGTGTGCTCTGTCGAGTCTTTCTCCCAGAAACATTTGCTTCCACTTATCTGGGGTTTTGCCTTTCTTGAGGCTCCAGGCCGCTAAACAGGAGCAGATGCCGCTGGAGGAGCGTTTCTGTGCTAGCAGCAGACAGGCTAAAAATAACAGGCTTTTCGGGGGGCGGGAGCGCGTGTCTCCTGGATTTGGCCAGAGCTGACCCAGAAATAGGCATGCTGAGCAGGGGCACAGCCCTGGCAGATAGGGTGCTGGGCAGCACCGTGACAGGGAGGAGAGGGGCATGTCTGCCTGGTGCTGCGTAGCTGGCTGGTCCTTGCAGAAAGGAGCCAGGGCTCTGGCGGGAGTGGGGAGCAAGCTGGGAGGGGCGCTGTGCTGGCCACGTTCCCCTCCGCTCCCCATGGAGGGGGCAGGGTCTGGCTGGCCTTGAAACTGGCACCGGCTTGGTGGGGGCGGCCAGGGACCCCTTCCAGGGCCTGCTCCAAGAGGGTGTCACTACCCAGAGCATCCTTTGCTTGCCCTGGGGTGGAATGAGCACGTGCAGCTCACTGCATGGTGCCAGGATGCTGGAGCCCTAGAGCAGAGCCTCCATCTCCCCTGCAAGCTGACGGGGCATCTGCCTCTCCCAGATCCACCCATTGCCCACTTCCCCCAGCAAGCAGAGCCCTCTCTGCACTGCTCATGCCCCTGCCGGGGGCACCCAGGAAACCAGCCCTGCATCTTGGGCCGGGGCCCTGCGGGACAGGGAGGGCATTGCCGTGTGTGGCTCCCCAGCCAGGAGCCGCCTGTCTGAGGGGTCCCCTTTGTTCCGCTGGGAAACGCTCCGGCAGCTGGGAGGAGAGGTCTGGACTGTGGGTCAGGGGCGTCCTCTAGTGGCCGGAGCATGCAGTGCAGCCCTGGGTGAATGTGAAAGGGCCGCGCTCTTGTATCCTGCGGGGTGAAAATGGGGTGGACCTGTTGAGTGTCTGCACAAAGCATCCCTGCCCTGTGGCATCCCGTTTGCTAGTATCCACAGCTCCACTTGTCCCTTGCTAAGGCATTGGGACGGGTGCCGTGGCCCAGCGAGCAGAGCTCTGGCTTGGGAGGGCTGGGCCCCCCGAGTTCTGCAACCCCCGGCTGGCGTGGCTGTCTGGCTCTACAGCCTCAGTCAGGGTCTGGCTCCTCATGCTCCCTCCTCCTCTCTCTCCTGTCTCAGGAACGGGGCAGCTTCTGCCACCCGAGCAGCTCTCCGGTTGCAGCTCTGCCTCTGATCAACCACACACCATCCCCTCTCGGCCCTTGGGAGATGGGGGGGGTCCCGGGCAGGGCCTCACCCTCGTACAGCCCCCGCAACAGGTAAGCCTTGCTCGCCAGCTGGGTCCTGGGCAGGGAGGGGGGTGTGATCCAGCCCAGAGCGAAGGATGCTGCGGGGAAACAGTCTGTGACCCACAAGGCTCCAGGGGAAGTGAGACATAAGCCAGGCTATCAAGAGGGCCTGCAGGATGCTGCCATTTGGGGCGAAGGGGCATTGGCAGAGCCGTGCCAGCCCTGAACTGATTTGGAGAGTGAAGTGTGTGGGGGGTGGGGTGGGGGGGGAGGGGGCTCAGGTTGAGGTGAATCGCCTCAGCGGGGCAGGGAGGGGGCTGTAGCTCGAGACTGAGGCACATTGCGGGATCTGGGTCCAGGGAGGGGTCTCTTTGGGTCTCACCTGAGCTGGGAGATTGAGGGTGGGGCTGTGGGGGTCAGTTTGGGGGTGCATAGCCTGGGGAGACTGGGTCTGGTTTGGGTTGTGGGGGGCAGGTTGGGACTGAGACGCATCACCAGAGCGTCCTGTTCCTACTGCCCCACACCTCTTGCTATTCTAGTCCCACAGCCCTGCCAAAGCACCTCTGTCCTGACCCACGGCACCCCCTGCTGCTCCGCTGAGCTCTGCCGAGGCCCTGCGCAGGCTGGGGGCGGGAGGTGGTGAAAGGAGCCGAGCACTGGAGTAGCTGAGAGTGGGGCGGGGCACCTTTGGAGAGAACGGGCCCCTGGCTGAGAGGGGAGTTGTGGGGTCAGGGGAGCCCTCTGGTCTGCTGGGAAATCCCTGCCCAGTGATCCCAGGCCCCAGCCCAGGGCACCATGCAAGGGTTAACTTGGCTGACGCAGGTGTGCGTGGGAAGGAGCAGGGCAGGCCTGGGCGTCACCCTGGCCAGGGAGTGTCAGCGCCTTGTCAGCACAGAGAGCTGGAGACTGGGCCTGCAGAGAGACCGAAGGGGCAGCAGGCTTGCCCCCTTGGCAGGGCCCTGGGGTAGGTATTTGGGGAGGGGGGTGAATTACCAGTTCCCAGCCCCGGGGGAGCTGGCCATGTGTATGGGATGCAGGGTGCCGGCTGGGGTGTGGCCCCGGACTCCCTCATGGAGGAAGTGCAGAAGCGTGGGCTAGAAAGGCACCTCCCCGAAGGCCTCAGGTTGGACGGGGTGATGGGCACAGAGTTGTCTGCGCCTGGGGTGAGGAGTTGGCTCGGTCAGTGCAGCTCAGCTGCCGGGGTCCCTCCTCCCTTGGGATGGGAGTTGCAGGTGTCTCATCCTGGCTGAGGTCAAGGGGGGAGGGGGATCCTGCCAGTTCCTCCCTAGGGATGGGGGACCGTGGCCCCAGGGGCCTCTTGGGATTAGGGGGTTAGCAGTCACCTCTGGGTCCCCAAGCTGGTACGCTGAGGGGGTTGGATTGTCTGAACACCCTGCCCGCGGCCAGGCTGCTGCTGCCTTGGCACAAAGGGGATTCGCTTGCAGCTTCGGCAGGTGAGGGGACCTTAAATTCCCCTTGTGTTGGGATGGGATGAGCCCCCTGCTCCTTTCTGGAGCACTGAGGCTTCCAGGTGGGTAGCTGCGCGCAGTGGGTGGTTAGCAGGGCTGGTTGGCTGGGATCTTGCTCCCCACCCCACAGCTTGGGGCTGGATGCCTGGGGCTGGACATGGCTAGGAGCTCTGTGTTCTTCAGCGGGGCTGCTATACACCAGGGCCTGCTCTCTCTGCAGCCTGGACTTGGAGCCGGCCATGCGGCGCTTGGAGGAGGACTCTGAGGTCTACAAAATGATGCAGGAGAACCGCGAGATCCGGGCCGCTCCGCGGCAGTCCAACACCTTCCGCCTGCTCCAGGTGGCTCTGGAGACTGACGGGGGAGGTGAGCAGAGGCCAGAGGGAACTGGGGCGGAGAAAGGAGTGGGCAGGAATCCAGAAGAGGAGAGCAGAGGGGCCAGGACAAGGGCAGGGGTGTAATAGTCTCCAGGGTCTGGGGTTCTGCATGGATGGAAGGGTCAGGGTGAAGGGGATTAGTCTCTGGGGTCCAGGGCAGTGTGTGTGGGGGGGGAGGGTCTGTGGACATGGGAGTGCATCCTGGATCCTAATGTCTCCCCTGCTCTCCTTTTTCAGTGGGCACCACGACCCCCTTTCCCAGCCAGCTGTCCCCCAGCTCCCACAAGCCAGTCACCAGCTCCGTGGCCGGGGTCCAGAAGCTGCACACGTGTGAGAAGTGTGGCACTGGCATCACGTGAGTGTGGCTTATGGGGGGGAGGGAGACTCTGGAGACCCTCAACCTCCTTTTGGGCTGACGGCTCCATTTATCCCAGGATTTCTGCGGGGGAGGGCCCAGTCGGAAACTCGCAGCAAGCCCGGGCTGTCTTGTCCTTCCAGCCCCCACTGCCAGTTCCCGCAAGCAAGGTCTCATCTCCGTGTGGCAGGAGAGGGTGTCAGCCTGGTGCTCACAGTCCAGACTCCTGGGTTCAATTCCTGGCCAAGGGGGGGGAGCAGTCCAGGTGGGGAGCAGCCTGCCCCTCCCATATTGCTAGGTGGGGGCATGGAATGGCGTTGGCAGAATACAGAAGGCTGATGCGCTGGTATAGCGATGAGAGTGCAGGGGCTGGGTGTCAGTCTCCTGGATTCTATCCCCGCCTCTGCCACCGACGCCCTTTGCAAGTCCTGGTCACGCTCCGTGCCTCAGTTTCCCCCATCTGGGAAGGCTTCACGAATGTCTGCAGCATTGGAGCTGGGGATCCATCCTTCTCTGGGCTCTGGGGCAGTTCAGACCCACAGACCTGGCAGCTGGAGTCAGTGTGCCTTTACTGCCCCTTTGCTCAGTGAAGCGTGGCTAGGCATGGGGCTTGGCTGCCTTAACCCCTCGGGATGAGGCGCAGGTGGACACGTGGTCGCCTTTCTCTGTGCATCTCACTCTGTGTGCACAAAAAGGCTTCTGGGGCTACTCTCGCTCTCAGCTGGTTACTGAAGCAATGAGAGCTGCTCCGGGTACCTGGAGCGATGCCATGGTGAGCAGCCTTAGGCTGGAGTTCAGAGGAAGGTGCCCGGTCTTAGGGATGTCCCCACGGAGCAGGCAGGAACCCGTTGCTTGAAGGGCTTGGCCGTAGCTTGGGAGAATGGAAGGCGGAGCTGACCCTGTTGGGATATGAAGGGGGAGCCTGGGGGCAGTGGCGTCTGGAGAGCTGGGACGCTGTTGGCCAGCTCTCCCTCCCAGCTGACCGCGTCTATGCTGTCTCCCGCAGGACCCAGGCAGTGAGGATCCAGGAGAGCCGCTACCGTCACCCCGCCTGCTACGTCTGTGCCGACTGTGGCCTCAACCTCAAGATGCGGGGCCACTTCTGGGTGGGCGAGGAGCTGTACTGCGAGAAGCATGCCCGCCAGCGCTACCAGGGCCCCGGGGAGGGCGCTGCTGCTGCCACGGGCGTCTCCTCCAAGTCCTGAGTTGCCCCTGAGAGCATGGGGCCTGGGGCTCCCTGGATCTCCCCCCCTCCTGCCCCCCCCACTTCCCGGGGCTTCCGCCAAGCACAAACGCCACCTCCCATGCTGGGAATCTCACTGGTGTGTCCTGCTTTCAGCCTCCCTCGATTGGCTGCCAGGCCCTTGCTCCCGCTGCTCCCCAGCCCATCGGCTTCGCTGCTCTTGTTGTCTGTGGCCAATTGAGAGAGACCGATGAGGGAGCCTGCTAGGTATAGGGTAGGGGGTGGGAATGGGACAAAGAGTGGTCTTTTGCCTCTAGGTCACCAGTTTGAATCCAGCTCCCTCTGCTCAGCTGGTGGTTGTCCAGCTGCAGAAATGAGCTTGTTTGGTTCTCAGCCTGTTTCTTAAAAGGAGTCTGGCCTAAGGGGTGCCCAGCTGTGGGAGATGCTTGCCCTGTCTTCTTCCTGCTCAGTGAGCAGAGGGTTCAGACTCCAGGGCTGCCGGCCCCGTACCTCTCACCAGGGCACCTCCAGGACACAGAGACGCGCTGTAGGACGGCTGTATCCCCTCTTTCTCACGATCACTGCCAGGAGCTGTGTGCACGTCTGGGTGCAGTGGGGAGGGAGGGGTGGCACTCACACACTTAGGTACTGGGGGCCTTGCAGGGGGGAATGGGTTTGGCACAGCTTTGTACACTGACTTTGTAAAGCTTCTCTAAGGTATTAAACCAGATCTCTATATAAAATATAATTAATATATATATATATACCTGCCCTGCACCCGCCCGCTCCTGTGTCTGGTCTGTGAATGCAGCCGAGAGGGAGGGGGAGCATGCTTTTTCCCAAGGACCAATGGGGCTTAAAGGAAGAGGGTGCGTCCCACCCACCTGAGTCAGGATAGAGATAGACAGGGTTGATGGGGGAAATCTCCATTCCTCTCAGAGGGCACACTCTGGAGGTGGAGGAAATGCACCTTCCCATTAGGGATGTAGGGGGATGCTCTGGGGTCCCTCCTTCCCATGATAGAGGTTGCGCAGGGCTTTGCGTCCCTTTCTGTATTCTGCCAAGCTGAGGGGGGTATGGAAGGGGGCATCTCTAGTCCCGGGGGTGATACAGAGTTGGGAGGCTCTGTGGCCAACCAACCAGTTAATTGAGCAGCCCGGGAAGATTTCCAGCAGCAGTGGGTCCTCTCCCTGCCGCCAGCTCCGAGGGGGAGGTGAGGTGAGGGCAGGTGCCCCAGGCCCACGGGAGCCAGGTCTGCACTGTCATCACAGCCTAGGCGGGGTGTTGGCAGAGGTGTCTGGGGGGCCTGGTTGGGCGTGTTGCTCGGAGGTCAGGGGAAGGCCGCAGCACCTGGGCTGATGGATCCCACTGCACAGTGCAGTGCCTGCTGTCACCTGCCCCCTTTCAGAGTGCAGTGTGGGCAGCTGGACGCTGGAGGGCAGCAGCTTCCCTTCAGCACCTTGCACTGACTTGGGACAGTGCAGCCAGCCCAAAGCCTCCTGGGCAGGTGTGTGTGTGGTTGTGGTTGTTTGCAGGAGAGAATGCCCTGGCTGCTTGGGCAGCCGTGCATTGTGGATGAACTTGGACCAGGGCCTGGGGCAGCTGTGCCCTGGCCTGGCAGGTCCCCTCGCAGCAGGCAGCTGGGTGCATGTGCAGAGGAGGGAGCTGGTTAGAGCAGGCTTGACCCACGGAGCTTTGCTCTTGCAAAATCTGTGGGCTCCTCTGGCAAAGGGCATGGCTGGGGAAGGGGCAGGCAAGCTGCCCCTCCCTGCCCAGGTGGTGGTTACCTGACGGGGGGGCCCTGCGCTGAGATGCAGAACAGCGCTAGCAAGCAGGGCTCAAAGGCTGTCCAGTCCCACGGGGCTGGGTGTGTTCTGACCCTGGGGCGAGCCCCAGGCCAGTGGCTGCCAGATGCACAGGAGGAGAAGGCAGGCAGGCCAGCGCAGGACCTGTGCTCCAGCCCAGCTGCTGGAGGAGAGGCCACAGGTACCAGTGTGCCCATGTCTGGTGTTCCCTGGGGCATTATTATCCTGCTATACCAGGGCACCCTCAGGACAGGGTGCAGAAAGGGTCATGGGGTGGTCATGGGCAACCACCCTACAGATACGTGCAGACCCTCGTGGAGCACGTAGCCCTGAATGCTGGCCCCCTGCTTGGCTTGGTACCTGCGTGGGCACCTGCAGAACCAGCCCTCCCCTTCTCAGTGCACAGAGATGAGACCCTTGCCCAGGTGATCTGAAGGAGCATTGCCCTGTAGGGGGGCTGGGGTGCCCAGACCTGCTCTGCCAGTGGGATGGAAGCAATTGGGCAATACCCACTGGCCCTGGGGGAGCAGCCCAGCTGTCCCCCCCGACAGCGTCTGCAAACTGCTCGAGGGGCGAGTGACTTGGAAGCAGCTGAGGAGCCTGTAACTCGGCTTGAAATCGGCCGGGAGGACGGTTGAGCTTGCTCAGCCAGCAGAGACCTTCCTACCCAGACCCCAGGCCTGGCATCACCTCGCCCTGCTTCCCAGTGAGGGGTAAGTAGCACTCTGGAAATGTTAATGTGAGTGGGGAGGGGGGTGCAGGGAGATGAAGTGGCCTCATGGGACTCTCCTCTGTCCCAGCCTCTCCACCCCCTGCGCGGTAGGTGTGTAGCATCGCTGGGGAGGTGACGTGCCTGAGGATGCAGAGGGAATGGCTGGCAGAGCTGGGTTTAAAGCTCTGGAGCTCCTGCCGCCCCTCTGTTAGGCCTCTTGTCCATCTCCGTGGACGGGAGCTGGGAACAAGAGCCCAGGAGTCCTGGGCCCCTGTCCTGCGTCTGGGCCACGTGGGATGGGATGATTGTGGCTTGAGTCTGTTGGACGTGTGCAGCATCCTGCAGTTGCTGCTCTGCCCAGGCTCCCAGCTGCGTCCCGTTTCTCGGGTGCAGGGTGTCGCGGTGGCTGGAATGCCTGTGGGGTGGGGACTGAATTGGAAAGGAGGTGGGGGGGGTCACTGATCCCCAAGAGGTCAAGTTGTGGCGGGGGGGAAGGGGGAGAATCCAGCCATTTAAGAAGCACAAACAAAACACTGTGCCAAAGGCCAGGAGCAGCATTCCTGGCGCCTCCTCGCTTCCTGTTTGAAGCTGCATTCCTGTCATGAAGTCACCGCAGACAGAGCCTGCTCTGGAATGCAGCCTGTGCGTACAGCGCGGTCAGGGCTGCAAGAAGCAGCAGTGGGGAAGGTGCAGGGTTCTTTGCCCGTGTTGCACCCCAACGTGTGTTAGGGTTCCCCGGGAGCTGCAGGGGACTCCCCTGGCTTAGTCTGTGGCAGAAATTGGCAGCGCGCTCACTTTCCCTGGGACAGGAGTGACTCCAGGGCAGAGAACAGCAGGGCACTGGGCCTCCTGGGTTCTGTTCTGGTGCTGGGAGGGAGTGGGATCTAGTGGTTAGAATAGCGGGGCTGGGTCCTCCTATCTCTGTGTGTACTACCATCGCTTTGGGTAGAGAGAAAGCGAGGCCTAGCGGGCTGCGAGCCAGGACTCCTCAGTTCTGTTCCCTGCTCTAACACTCATAGCTTTGGACAGGGCACTTAAGCTCTGTGCCTCAGTTTCCCCATCACTAAAGCTAGGAGGATGACTGTCTTCCCCCACCCCTTGGTGGCAGCCTGTTGGAGCTGAGGACTAACCAGACCGTGGAGACATGTTAGCGTTAGATGGCCATACACCAGCCCTTTAACCCAGCGTTCTCAAACTGGGGGTAATGAGGTTATTACATGGGGGGGTCGCAAGCTGTCAACCTCCACCCCAAACCCCGTTTTGCCTCCAGCATTTATAATGGTGTTAAATATATTAAAAAGTGTTTTTAATTTATAAGGGGGGGGGTCGCACTCAGAGACTTGCTATGTGAAAGGGGTCACCAGTAAAAAAAAAAAAAAAAAAAAAAGTTTGAGAACCACTGCTTTAACCGAACCCCTCTTTGTTGCTGCTCGGAGTGGGGGATCTCCAGCCAGTGCAGGTGCGAGATGGATGCTGAAGACCCCTTGTTGCCACTAACAAGGCAGCTCAACTGCTGCACCTGGATAATCCTCACAGGCTTTTCATGCGGCCTCCTGTGGGGCGATGAGCCCCAGGCCCTGCCCGCTGCCCCCTTGTTCTCTGTTGGGAAGTGTTAATGGGAAGTGTCAGTGCTTTATTGCTCGCTGTCAGTGGAGGCCTTTGTTCCCCTGAAGGAGGGCCAGACGGGCT
Organism: Natator depressus; assembly: GCF_965152275.1. Classification (NCBI taxonomy): domain Eukaryota; kingdom Metazoa; phylum Chordata; order Testudines; family Cheloniidae; genus Natator; species Natator depressus. The sequence continues at coordinate 5,997,872 of NC_134259.1, forward strand.
CTTTATCGGCTGCTCTCCAAGCCCAGTGCTCTTTGGCTTTGCACAGAGGTGTGCTGGGGCTACTGTTGGGGATTTGCTGCTTCTCTGCAGGGCCTTGTGCAGCAGCCCGCCCCCCCCCCCCGGGTTTCACTGGGCCCCCCTGCTGTCTTGCTGGTTTCAGCAGAGAGTCCTGCGCATAGATTAGGAGTGCGGGGGGTTGCGGGGAAGGCTCCTGGCTGGAATAGGAGCCACATGGACAAGGCCTCCAGTCCTGGCCAGGGCGTGACTGCTCCCAGCAGGATGCTTTCCCAGCAGCAAGGCCCAGGACCTCTCTCTCGCCCTGGGGGAGAGGCCCATCTATCTCCCCTGGGCTTGGTGTGCTGGTGATGGCTGGGTAGCACATAGGGGATCCGGGCAAGGCCCTTGCACCCCCATCCCTCTGCCTGTTCACATTTCAGCTCAGAGTGCCACTGAGGGATTTCAGTGCCGTGGTACCCGCCAAATGATGCCCCAGAGGGAGGAAGGGGATGTCCTGAAGGCCTGATGGAAATGCAGCAGGCCCTGCAGTAATGCGCTGGTGGTGGGCGGCAGCAATGCGACCGCACAGCCCTGGCAAGGCAAAGCCCAACGTGCCCCGTGGGGTGGACACCAATATGCCCCGGAGGTGCACAATGCACCCCATGAAAGGCTGTAGAAAATCAGTGCTGTATGGGTGTGGCTAGAGGGTTGCCAACCCTTCAGGATTGGCCTGGAGTCTCCCGGAAGTGGCATCGAGCCATCCGGGAGATGTGAATAGGATATTTTAAGAAAATGACATGTCGTGCGGGGGGGAAATCTCCCAGAATAGCTTCAGTCAAAGTTGGCAACCCTGTGTGTGGCCCTTATGACCCTGGGAATGCATGGCCAAGCTTGTGTTCAGGGGCTGGTACCATACGGCCCTTCAGCCCTGTGTGATGAATACTCTGGGCTCCCTTTTCCCAACCTCTGCTGGGCCCTGCTGTCCCCACCTGCCATCCGGGTTTGGGGTGGAGTTTGAGCAGCCGTGGCCTGTTAGAACACGCACCGTGGAGTGGCAGGCAGTGGGCCGCGGCTGCAAGGTTGGCTGGCCAGGAGACACATTGGCTGGGCTCTGCAGTGGGAAGATGATGGCTCGTGGCAGTGGGAATGAAAGGACCCATTTCTGTCCCTTGTGACAGCCAAGTCTGTCAGGAGAGGGTCTGGGCAGGTTGCCTGTTCTCCAGCCCTTGGGTGCTCTGGCAGTTGTTACACCTGGTCTCCAGCCCCCCTCCAGCTGCAGAAAGCTGCTTTTTATCCCCTGCTGGATTAGAAGTGAGTCTGTCACTATGCCATTGACCCCTGCCGCGATGCACGCTCCCGTGCATCCTAAAATGCCTCCTGTTTGCTGGCATTCTATTGCAGCACCAGCCGTTGTGGCTTTCTTCCTCTGAGGGCTCTTCAGCACACCTGCTGGGTCTTCAGAGCTGCGAGCTTCCCCAGAGCAGTGCCCTGCCCATGCCAGGCAGGACTCCAGGGGTGTGTACTTCCCCCCCAGCAGGGCCTGGCAAATAAGGTGCAAACACTTCAGCGCCCATGCAAGCCTTCCAGGCCCTCCCACTCCAAGGTCTCTAGGTGGGAGGTTTTTTTTCACTTTTGCTTGAATACAGGTTCTACCACTGAGTAATCTCAACAGTGGCCTGGCTTGGGGCTGGGTTACTCTGCTCTTTCAGAGAGGCAAGACTTGTTCCTAAAGAACCCCAAACCAAACTCAAATAAATCGGGGAGGGAGTGGGGTCTAGGAGTTAGAGCATGGAGCTTCCTGGGTTCTGGTCCTGGCGCTGGGCAGGGAGTGGGATGTAGAGAAGTGGTGGGCATCTTCCTTGCTGGGACTCCTGGGTTCAGTTTCCAGCCTGGGGGTGCTGTCTCTTTTGGGTTGCTTGCAGTCTGTGAAAGGGGAAGGAGGGCGCTGGCCCTGGTGTGAGGGGTGAATCCGTGGACAACAGGTGCTACGCTAGGTACGTGCGAGGGGCTGGTCCTGTGAACCAGGTAGAAGAGGCCAGCCCTTTGTGTTTGCAGCCCAGCCCTGTCTACAATCCCACCTGAACTCTGTCCCTTTGGTATACGTGCTTCCCTTGCCCTCGCAGATCCCTGCCTAAGCTCCTGCTGCTGCTGAGGGCTGATTCCGGCTTGTCAGCAGTGGCAGGAGGAGGGGGGCAGGTGAATTCCCGCACGTTCGCCTAAGTCCCTTTATCTCCCTTATCTCTGTCTCCCTCCCTGAAGGGACTGACGGAACAGGAGGCTCAGGCAGGGCTTCCTTCAGCAGCTGCTCCCACCCCTGCGTTCTCCTCCGCAGGCCCCGGGAGGGCATGGGCCCTGATGCACACGAGGGCTCCCCTAGGTGCTGAGGGGCACCGGATACATTCTAGGCCCTTCCTGGCTTGTTTCCTTTTCCCCACAGGACAAAAAGTGAGGGGGTGGCTGACCCCTGTCTGGCACCTCTAGCTGGGTCCATGGGTCTTGGTCTTGCCCATGAGTGGCAGGCTGGCTCCTCTCCTGTGCCCCACAAAGGGATGGGCCCATGGGTCCCTGCCTCACACCCTAAATGCATGTGGTGGGGAGCCAGCTGATTCCATGCCCGTCAGCCTTGGAGGGGGAGCCAGGGGCTAGTGGATTCTTGCCTCGTGCCTCGAGTGGGATGCCAGCAGAGCTCCCCATCTGCTTCCAGCTTCTCTGGCCTATGGGCGGGCAGGAAGCAACAGCTCTGCACCACCTTGGGCCTCCCCACCTTGAACCCCACGTTCTATGGCACTCGGTGGCTGGAGGAACCGGCCCCTCCATCTTGACAGCTTCTTAATGGCGCCCTGATCGCTCCCTCCCTGCTGAGGCTGCACTGCTGGGCTAAGGGGAAGGGCTCCATGGCGGGCAAGAGAAACAAGCCCCCAGAGTCTCACAGGAGCTCGGGGCAGCATCACAGGGAGCCACGGACCTTAGCGTCCTCATGGCTACGGCCACTGGAGAGGCTGCCTGCAGGCCCCCCCCCCATGCCTGGCGTGGACAGCAAGGCCAGGGCTGCTGGACTCCTGACCTGGCCTGAGGGAACTAGAGCAGGGGCTCCATGGCCCGGCTGTGCTGCTTGGGGGGAGAGGTGGGCCACAGCGTGAAGGGCTAGCAGGACCACCGCTGAGGAATGCGGGCTGGGAGATGCAGCAAGACCTGCGTGCAGGTCGTGGCTCCCTGGGTGCTGTGTGGCGGGGAGGCCGTTGCTCTTTGGTCTCGAGCAAGAGGATTGTGGGGGCTACTTCATGGTCCCCTTCTGTTTACTGAGGCTGTAGGGCACAGTGGCCCCTGTCCAAGCCCCATTGCTGTAGAAGGGGTGAGGGCCCTGCATCTCTTGCAGTTGGCAAAGGGACAGGGCCCTGTGTCCTCTCCTCCTCTTTCACTTTTCTTTGGCTCCTGGGGGGAGTCAGGGACCCAGGTGCTTGGGGCAGCTGGGGATAGCCAGCACTGGATGTGTTTCCCTGCCCTAGGAGCAGAGTGGGGGGCTACTTCCTTTAGCCCTGGGAGCCTGCTGGGCAACAGAGGCAGTAGGCAGGGACTGTGCCTGTGGGGAGCCCTGGGCACCTATGCGATGCCTGCCAGGGTTAGCCTACATCCCTACCCATGATGGCTTTTTTGAGTGGTGGGCCTGTATCTGTGCATGCCTGGGTCTCTGCTCCTGAGGGACAGCCTCCCCCCACTTCAGTGCACAGCCTTGGACAAGAGAAAGCAGGGTGAGGTGGCCAGGCCCGTGGCTAGATGCACCTAAGACAGGAAACAATGCCCCTAATGAATTCAACATCTCTTTACCCCAATAACTGCCCCTTGTTTGCATCTGCATAGGCAGCCTGCTCTGTTTGTCTGCACCCACCCCCAGCACCGAGCCCTGCCCCATGACTGCAGGGGTTTGTTTGTTGTGCATCTTAGGAACTGGCCAGGATCTAGTTCAAGGCGTTGGATGAAATCTCATCACCCCCTTGGACCATCTCCACAAGGCCCCCGGAAGCAATGGGCCAGACTCTAGTGTCTGCTCGGCTCGAACCCCCTCGCTACAAGCACCCACGCTGCTTGCCCCAAGCAGTCACCACCCAGGAACCAGCAGGAAGCTAAGCAGCTATTTACCTTTTGACACCTAATTACCTCTGAGTGCAGCAGGCCTTGGGAGGGATTAGCTGAGGGGCCTTTTGTTCCCTCACCTCTTCACCCGCCCTCCCCTGCACGTACATGCACATCAGCACATACACACAACACCAGGCGCCCACACATACGGGCATGCAGGAGCGTTTGCATGCCTGCCTGCATACATGCTCAAATGCATGACCTTATACAGCCGAGAACACATGTACATAGGCATCTGGGCAGGCACATGTCAGCACCCAGGGCCCCCACAGGCCTAAGAGCACACACACAACATGCATACGTGGAGACATGCCTGCAAATATGCATGTACATCCATGTGCCCTGCACACACATATGTATGTTCATATATATAAAATATACACACATAAGCCTGGGCGGGCATACCCCCTATAGGTCTCTGCCCCCTAAGCCCCTGCAATCTGGATCTCAGAGCACTTTACAGACCAATGAGGTAAGCCTTGAAAACCCCCTGTGAGGAAGGCAGGTATTCTCCCCAAAGAACAAATTGGGAAACAGGCACAAAGGGAAGTGAGTTGCTCCAGGACCCAGCTCGAGTCAGTTTCAGAGAGGAGGGTACAGAACCCAGGACTCCTGATTGCTACTTCACCCCTGCTCTAACCACTTGATCACATTCCCTCCTAGGCCCAGCAATAGAACCAAGGAATTCTGCTTCCCAGATCCCTGCTTTATACGCTAGATCGGGGAGAGTTAGGAATAGAACCCAGGCCTGCTTTGCACACCCGGCCACGCCCCTTTCACCGACTATGAAGTGAAATGGTTAACACTCTTGATAGGTCTATGAGCTTTAATTAGGCTTCCACATTAACACTCCATCAAGGAAATTCGCATCTTCTCCTCCTTGTTTTCCAATCTGTCTCCTGATCCCACCAGCCCATATTGGCAGGGCTGGGCTGGGCTGTCTATTAGGGTGCAAAAAACCAGACGCTGTCCTGGATTTGAACGTAAATGCTGAGAGTCCGACAGAGAACAGTTGAAAAATCTGGCTGTGTGAATTGTATTATTGTAGCTGATGGCTCATCTCACCTTGTCCATGTGCACCGACAACGAATGCCCCCTCCTTCCGAGTGTCTGCAGCATCCTGCAAAGTGTGTGTGTGTGTAGATATAAACACACAAATAAAATAGTCATCTGGTTTCCAAGGGAATTGTTGTACCTGGCTATTTTCTCAGGGGTTACAATGAGTTCAACCCTGGAGCGGCAGCCCTGCCGCATGAAACCTGCCGCTCCGTAAAATAGATGCTGCACAGGCTGGGGCAGGGCAAGCATCCATACACTGCTGCCCTTCCAGATGCCTCAGCCCTGCACTGGAGAGATGGGGAAACTGAGGCAAGGTGGAGCCATATGACTTAACCGAGGCTGCAAAACAAATCAGTGGCAGGGTAGGAATAGGTTTCAGAGTAGCAGCCGTGCTAGTCTGTAGTTGCAGAAAGAAAAGGAGTACTTGTGGCACCTTAGAGACTGGCAAATATTTATAGGAATAGTTGGCTTGTCATCTCTTCAGGGCAGTGGTTGTCTTTTTGTTCTGTTCGTGCAGTGCTGAGCACAAAGGGAGCTTGCTCCCTTAGCCAGTACCCTGAGGAATGAAGTCCTGGGGAACCCTGCCTTCTAGACTCCCCAGCTCTAAGCATTGGCCCATACTCCCAACTAGGAGGTCTGACTCCTAGTTCCTTTGCTCTAACCATACTGCTCCTCAGTGTTTTGTTTCATTATTCCTTGATGGCTGCGGGTGAGCGCCAGCTCTGAAATAGCAGCGTACCCTGGGCAGATGCCAAGTGGAGTTCCCTGCTTTAGCTGCTGGTTAGGACTGGAGCTCCTTCCTTGTTCAGGGCACGGTCTAAACTGCTGCCTAGAAGGAATTAAATGCCCTAGTGACCCCATATCTCCACTCAGCAGGGGCCCTGAGCTGCACTCCTCACCTGCTGCCAGTGCATTGCCTGGGCTGGCTGAATGACATCCGGCCAGTCACCTCCCCTCCAAACCATGCCTGCGGGTGCTTGTGCTCCAGGCTATGCACTTTCCTCTTAGCCTGCCCTGACACCCAGTGCCACGGGGCGAGCGTGATGATCCTCAGTGCGCTAGTTCCCGCTCCTTCTTCGTTCTGCTGCCTGTGGAGGATATCAGTTCCTCCACGGAGCCGTGAGCCTGGCTGCATGGCGGGCCGACACCCCATCAATGCCTTCTGCAGTGCGAGAGAGACCCTGGCATGTGCCTGGTGCAAGGCACCAGGTTGCTGTCACCTCCAGAACCTGCTTGTCCAGAGCCCTGCGATACTGCCTCTTCCTTGCACTGGACAAGCTGCCCAGCCTTCAGAAGAGGAGGGGGAAGCTGGATGATGGTAGGGCAGGGTGTTCTCTTTAACTGTGGAGGCCTTTCCAACCCTCATCTCTCCTTGTGGCATCAACTGGTTCCTTTTTGCAGCAGTGGGCATTACCCAAGGGTCTCTGCCCCCCTGGGTCTCCCCCGTTAGCTGATCTCCTTTTTCACCCCAGTGCCACATTCCCTCCTTCCCTGGGCCTGGGGGCCAGCCCCCAACCAGGCACAGCTGTTGGCACGATGGGGGTTAAATGCCCTGCACTGTTAATCTCCTCCAGGGAGTGGATTAGTAGGAACCTGGCTGGCTGCTTTCCCTGTTCTTAGAGAGAGACTGAGAACCTCCGTGAGCCAATTTTTTCAGGGGATGACAGAAACCTTCCAATAATTTTGTGTGGGTGGGTCATTTAATGACAGGAGCCTGTGGAGTGAGACGCAACCAGGCAGGTGGCTGGTTGAGGGGAACAGGATGTTACCACACGTCTTGAGATGCAGATATTTTCTGAGCAGTAGTAGCCCTGCAGGGAAATACCCAGCCTTTGGTTAGGACACAGGAGGGGCTACGTGTGCATGCAGTTAATTTCTCCTTACAAGTGCATTGATTTTTAGCTGGAGGATTAGGCCTCTTAAGTGCTGGATGAAGGTGATTAATCTAATCAAGAGGATTTGGGTTCCCAATCCCCATTTATCTGTGTGAGGGCAGCTGTAGGTAGGCCTGACTTCTTGTCTCTCTCAATAATAGCAGGTGCCCTGAGCCCTGAAAGGGATTTTCTTCCTTTTACAGGTGTAATAATTTTTTTCCATTCCTCATCCCCGTTACTCCAGCCCCTGCCCTCTGTTGGGAGTGTAGACTAGGGGTTAGTGTGAGCTGGGTTCTTCTCTCCCTAACTCTGCCACTGAATTGCACTTTGGCAAGTTGCTTCCCCTCTCTGTGCCTCAGTTTCCCCGTCTGATAAATCGGTGCAAAGGGCATCATCTAAGGAGGAGTGGGCCTGTAGATCAGACCGTTGCCCCATCAGGTTAGGTATTGGGCATCATGCTTTGGGGGAAGGCAGCAGCTCCGCCAGTGAGTTAGCTGCCTTTGAGGATCCGGGCCCAGGTGGCTGTAGTACCCTCCCTCCTGAGCTGGGCTTTATGCAAACCACCCCCTCTCCGTGTCCGTGGGGGATTAGCTCCCTCTGCCTCTCCTGGATCCTGGAGAGGGGATGGGGCACCAGAGGTTTCGACAGCTTTATGACGAGTGATTTATTTCCCCGTTCACAAACCAAAGGAAGAGTTGCAGCAAAGCACACCGAGGGCTGGCTGGGCAGGACTCTTCCCTCCTGAGCCTTTGCCTAGGGCGTGAGCTAGAGATTTTCTCCACACTCCCCTTCCAACCCCCCTGCTGCTCATCAACACGCCCCCCCCCTCACACCCCCTTTTCTCCGCCCCTCCGGCGGGGGGAGCCGTCCTCTGGGAGTGACCCAGCCCTAGCAGACCCCTCCCCGCAGACCGCGGCCAGGAGCCCACCGAGGGGGGCCGGGCTGGATCAGGCAGAGCGAGCGCCCGGAGCCTGCGGCACGCACCCGGGGCAAGGTTGGTGCCTGGCCGGTGCCAAGCGCACAAGCCCCGCGAGGGGACGCGCCGGAGCCGGTGTCCGCTCAGAGCTGCGGGGAGATGCTGAGGAGGCGGCGGGTCTTCGCCGTGGAGCCGCTCTGGAGCCGAGGTGAGCCCCCGGAGGGGTGGCTGTGGGTGGTAGCCGCGGAAGGGCTGGGGACGCCCTGGGCTCTCCGCTCCCTTTGCGCTCCGGGGCTGGGGCTGGGGCCGGGGCCGGTTCTGCGCCCCCGGGGCTCTCCCGTCCGTGCGCGCAGCTGGCCCCGGCGTTCCTGTGCCGCGGACAGGCGCTGAGATTCCCCTGCCCGCAGCCGAGAGCGGCCCCGGTTCTCCCCCAGACCTTCCCCTCTCCACCGGGCGCTCTCTTCTTCCCCGCGCCTCGCAGGGGGTCTCTGTGTCCCCTTGTGCCTACGCCCAATGCGCCCCGGTGGTAGGGAGTGAGTCTGCTCCTGGGTCCGTGGGGTGGGGGGCTCCCTGCGCCCTGCTGCGGTTCCTGTCTCCCAGACTTTCCCTTGGCCCAAGTCGCCCCCACGACAGGCCCTTGTTTTTGGGCGCCTTAGGGAAGGTTCCTGTTCTGGGTGCCTTGATGGGTGTCCCATTGCTGGGGAGCTCGCTGCTCTGTGTGGGGCCTACAAGCACCCTAGGGCGCTCCCTGCTCCCTAATAGGTGTTAGTAGGCTTTGGATTTGTTTGCCGTTTGGGCTCTATGCGATCCAGCCCAGGCAAACAAACTGCCCCAAGGCACAATGCTCCACACCGCAGCTCCTGCCCTTTGAGGGAAGGGGTGAAGCGAACTTGCACCGGGATGGGCTCCCTCACTTCTGACCTCCCCAGCACAGGGGACTCCTGGGCTCATGTCCTTCTGGAAGGGGCTTCCGGAATGCCAGTAGGTGCCAGCGCTTTCTGCAAGAGCTCCCTTGGAGGGGGGATGGATGTATCTACAGCACGCAAACTGTGCTCCTTCTGCGGTTCACTCCCTCCTGGGGTGCAGGTCTCCAGGGTCATCCCTGACCATGGCTCCGATCAGCGGTTTAGCCCAGGTGTGGCTCCATTGGGCGAGTGCACTCTCATGCTTCCACTGTGGTTCGGTGGTTCTCAACCTTTTCCATACCAGAATCCCCTGTTAGACAGAAACACGTTGGGGACCCCGCCAGCCAGCCATACAGACAAGGAGCGTAGCTGGGGACCTCTGGAGCAGAGAGGGCACTTGCTCTTTGCACTGACTGGGCTGCTGTTCTTGATACCTGATGTCAAACATGGCCATGTCTGTAGGGCAGCCACTATCCAACCTGCTGGTGAAACCGGTTTTCTGAACCAGTTTAGCTGTGTGCTGGTGTGGACCTGGCTGAGCAGTGGAGACTCAAACCAGCCCCTGTCTGTGGCTTTGTCTGTCCCACCAGGACTGCCGCCCTCCAGTGGAGATCACAACACAGTCCCATGAGGAGCAATAACACTTGTTCTGCTCTGAAATTGAGTCCCAGAACAATTCCAGTGGGGGTTCCAGCAGGGGTCTTGGAGCCAGGATTCCTGGGTTGTGTTCCTGGCTCTTCCAGTGACTTGCTGTTTGACGTGAGGGGTTGGGGGTGTCAGTCAATCTCCCCTCTGAGCCTAGCTCTGAGTTCAGCCCTGCCCTGTTTCCCCTGTATTATTTTGAACCCCATTTCCTCTTCCAGACTGGAGAAGGGGACTCCTCAGAGGGGTGGGAAAGACACAGCCGTGCAGGGAATGGGGTTAGGATGCAGGAGAGAGGGAACCGAAAACCATTCACAGCGAGAAGCCAGCAGTGAGTGGGGGTTGTGTACATGCCACACCTATGTCCAAGTGGAGGTGTGCCATGGACAGCTGGCTAAGCTACATGTTGGAGGAGGCTAGCTGGTTTGGGATTGGTGATGGAACAAGGAGACTGTCAGCTCTGGTTTCTGGGATCAAATCCAGCTCAGATCAATAGTAACCGAAAGCCCCAGTTCAGCTACCAGTAGCCACGGCCGCAGACTAAGGCGAAGAACTGAGCAGGCTGTCCATGCAGGCTGAACTCCCTTGGAAGGGGGTTCCTCTTGGTCAGCAGTGAGGTATGTTGGCAGCGTGGACGTGTGGAGAGGGCTTACACACCGGTTACTGGTGCTGTGCCTGTCCTGGGAATAAGGAAGTTGGCAGGGCTGCACTAGCATGAACATTAAATATGAGCATTAAATACACGTGCGCACGAGACGGAGAGGGTGGTAAGAGGCCCCACGTATCTGTTATAATCTGTTCCCTCTGGTCTTTCCTTGTAAAACTACCTTGTGTGTGTACATTCCACCCCACCTTGAAACTGGAGGTGGAGCTAACAGTCCCTGCGGGCTGATGGAAATATTTGGGAATTACTGGAATTGGTATAAAAACGTCCCTGCAAGGTGTGTTTTGGCCATTAATTGCAAAGTTGTTGTTTAAAGGAAATGGGGAATGCTGCAGATTTAACTGCTGCCTATCTGATTGGGCACTAATCTGCTTGCCAGTCCTACATGCATCTGCCTTTTGGTAGCATGTGCTGTTTAGGTATCTGTCTTATCTTGCTTAAAACCAATAGGCTATTGATACTCTGCAATGTATGGTATGAATGAAATCTTGGTCTCGGGCCACTTCTGTTTTGGTCAGGATACTTCCTGGAGCGTGAGGCAAATGTGGTCTAGTGGACCGAGCATGAAGCCAGAGTCCAGGAATTCATGAGTTGGTGCGTGACCTTGGGCAAGTTACTTAACCTTTCTAGTATCTCTTTTTTTACATGGGTATGCGCTTAGCTGAGCTGACTCACACCTCCTTGTGAGGCAATTATTGGTGACTGTTCATACATAGCTCTGGCACAGCCAGATGCATCTTCAAAGCAAACTATTGTAGTAGCATTGTTGGTGTATGATTAAATACATAAAGAACTAGCTGAGATGCTGTCCTATAATGGGGGGCAAACAATAGATGATGTAGTTGTGTTGGATAGTCTGTGTGTCCAGGCGTGGCCCTACATCTTGGTCTCCAGACACAAATCCCGTCTTCCCTGCCTGGGAGGATAAATCAGCCCAACGCAGGGCTCTCCGGAAGGGAGAGATGCCCTCCCATAAGACCAACCCTGCCAGCCACTGAGGTCCCCGAATCTGGGCTCTGACTCATTCTCTCTCCAGCAGGGATGGAAAAGGGCCTTCCATTGGCTGACACAGCCCATGCCCGACCCATACCATGACATGTGCTTGACCACAGCCAGCTCCTACATTTCACACTTAGGTGTCAATAAAGCTAGGTATCTAAATCAGTGTTTAGGGCTTGTCCACATGGGGTGTTGTCCACTTCCAATATATCCGGAATTAAGCTAATTTGGCATAAATCTGTCCATACATAAAGCTAATCCAGAATAGTTAATCAGGTTTAAATTCATACCCTTCCTTCGTCCAGTTTAGCTTTCATGTGTAGACAAACCCTGAGTGATCTAACCCATTTTTCAGATGTTCTGAGCACCTGCAGTTCTGGAAGATCCAGTCACTTACTCAGGGTCCTAACTGTTGATCTAACTTTGTAGCTTTGTAGATGCTCAAGTTTGAAATGTTGGTGTCTGTGTGGTGGTCTTTCCACTTCCTCGGTCCAGATCTAAGATTTGTTCTTAGTTCATAGGAATCGTAAGAGTAATCTTTTGCTTAAGGAAGGAGCTGAAATAAGGGAATTGGGGGAGCTTTGCTTGTTAAAACAACTCTGGCTGTTGTGTGTGGTTAAGGAGAGGTGCGTGAAATAAACTGGTGTCCTAGTAGAAGCGCGGTCGGGAAAGTAACGGAAATACTTTCCTCATGGATTGTATTTTCTAATGGACAACCTACCCTCAATACTCAATGGCTGAGGGACAATCTTCACTCATTGCTGTATTTGCTTTCCACAACCAACTCTCTGTTTTACTTTTCATGAGTGATGTACCCGAATGCTTGGCTGCTAATATCTAAACTGTATTCTTAAATTTATTCACCTACATTTGGTCATTGCTGATTATGCACTGTATGTATCTTATGACTTTAAAAACAGACGTTGTATTTGTGGATAATCTAAGCACTACACCCAGATGTACAGACACTCTTTACTTAACCTGTGTACTGTATCATTTTTTAACACTGGCTTTAATAAAACTTTTAAATCTGAAATCTATGTGGCTGGTTGGTTGCCTCAAAGCCACTCTGGAGCCCTAAACCACCATATTGGCCCATGGCTGGGGTCAGCCGGTGGAAAGGCTTCTTAACGGATAGCTAGATCGTAGTCCATCTGGAGGGCTTCCTCCCATGTGGCACCTGGGGGCATGTGCAACTGCTAGCACTTGTGACTCAAAGCCTAGATCCACCTGTCTGGCAGCGTGGGAATGAAAGCTTGTCTGTCTTGTCTTGGAGGATCTGCTTTCTGGGCCCCTCCCCCTACTTCCTGACACTTTCACACTGCGGGTTTTGGGCACCTGTGATGGGAGGAGATGTGGGACTGCAATCTCCGAGTGAGTCTTGCTGGTTACACTGGGTGCAATTATGTCCGGTATTGCAAGGTGATGGCAGATGCATTCCTGCCTGTGTCTCGCATAGATAAGCAGTTGACCCAGCTATCTCACTGCTGGGCCCTCCCCAGGCTATGCAGCATCCATAGGTCGGGGAACTGAGCCCAGCCCTGCTGCATAGATAAGTGTAAGCTGTCTTTGGCCTCTAATGTTCCCAGGATGCCAGAGAGGTGGAGAGGGATGGTGTTGGTTTCTAGAAACATTCCCTGCTGGGGGGCTCTGGGGCAGGCCCAGTGTCTGAGGATCAGGGAAGGGTAATATTGCTTGCTCTGAAGGTGCATGTGATGGTGGCAGAGAGGCCCATCCCAAGCCTTAGTCTCCCCTAGCAGAGACCTGGCCCTGTGGTTGTAAACTGCGTGGGGAACATCGTCTTGTTTCCCAGCAGAGAGTGGGTGACTTGTATTCTCTGGGCAGCGACTGGAGACTGGGTCAGGCACTCACCGGAGGAGCTGGCTGCAGTCGAGCGCATGCTGTGGTATGGGTCGGGCATGGCGCTGTGCTGAACCCAGTGTGGGGCATGGGCTGTGTCAGCCAATGGAAGGCCCTTTTCCATCCTTGCTGGAGAGAGAATGAGTCAGAGCCCAGATTCGGGGACCTTAGTGGCTGGCAGGGTTGGTCTTATGGGAGGGCATCCCTCCCTTCCTGAGAGCCCTGCTTTGGGCTGACTTACCCTCGCAGGCAGGGATGACAGGATTTGGCTCCTTGTGGAACCCGTTAACGCTGCTGTGAATCGTGCTAAGACAGAAAATATCGTATTGCCTCTATATAAATCCATGGTACGCCCACACCTTGAATACTGCGTGCAGATGTGGTCGCCCCATCTCAAAAAAGATATATTGGAAAAGGTTCAGAAAAGGGCAACCAAAATGATTAGGGGTATGGAACAGCTTCCGTGTGAGGAGAGATTAATAAGACTGGGAGTTTTTAGCTTGGAAAAGAGGCGACTAAGGGGAGATATGATCGAGGCCTATAAAATCATGAGTGGTATAGAGGAAGTAAATAAGGACATGTTATTTACTCCTTCTCATAAATACAAGAACAAGGGGACACCAAATGAAATTAATAGGTAGCAGGTTTAAAACAAACGCAAGAAAGTATTTTTTTCACGCAGCACACTGTCAACCTCTGGAACTCCTTTCCAGAGGGTGTTGTGAAAGCCAATACTATTACAGGGTTCAAAAGGGAGCTAGATAGCCATTGATGGAGCGATCCTCCATGAATTTATTAGCCAGGATGGGCAGGGATGGTGTCCCTAGCTTCTGTTTGCCAGAAGCTGGGATTGGGTGACAGGGCATGGATCACTTGATGATAACCTGTCTGTTCGTTCGCTTTGGGGCACCTGCCATTGGCCACTGTCAGAGGACAAGAGGATACTGGGCTTGATGGACCTTTGGTCTGACCCAGTATGGCCGTTCTTATGTTCTTTCCTCCTGGCCTCCACAGGATGGTGCTGGGCTCTGTGTTGCTGGCGGATCTGTTCCCTCTGGCTTCCCTGATCAGGCTGGGGTATGTTGTCCCTAGTCGGTATCCCTAATAGCTGTGGGGAGGATGACGTGTGTGTGCTAGTGGTGAGGGAAGTATAGAAACAGGGCTCTTAAATCCTGGTGCCTGCCGACAGACAGCGTGAGGAGTGGGGCAGGGAGACCTGCGTGGAGCTGGGAAGTTATCCCTCCATGCTGCAGGGCTCTGGTGCCCAAATGAAAGCACTACCTGCTGACAGCCCTTGTGCCAGCTCCCTTGCCCAGGCTGGGACACACTTGACCCGCTCATGGAGTGACGTGGTGAGAGTGGCGGTTTCAGCGGAGCCCTGGCTCGCTCAGTGCCAAGGAATGCGGTTTGGGCCTGGCGCCAGGAAGGAGCTGTTTACAAAGCACCTCAGCAATGCGTTGCACAAAGGACCTGGGATCTGGGTCGGGCCCCAGGGGATGTTTCCAGGGAGACTTGGGATGCGCTGGGCTGTCAGATGCAGGCTTGACAATGGGCTGCAAAAGGCAGATTGAATCCACCCGTGGGGTGTAAGAACTTGAGGTCAAAGGATCCCAGTTCCTAACCCAGCTGCCAGGGGAGGGCTGGGGTCACCGTGTAGAGAGATGGATTCAGCTTCCAGGGAGATGGCAAGTGACCCTCTGAGCTGCCCTTGCAGAAGCTAGATCAGACCTCTGTGTTCTGCGGCCAGGGGTAGGGCAGGATCCGTCCCTGCTGTCCACTCCAGTCACAAATGCCCCAAACACCAGCAGCTCCCATCCCTCTTGGAGAGGGTCCACGTTTCCTGATAACGCTTGTGCCTCTCGGTCACCTCCCCCAGGTATCTGTAGACAGTTACTGTGTCCTCTACCCCTAATGCACACGCCTCCCAGGGCTTCATGGAGGGTTGTGCTCTAGCTTGGAGCTCCCAGGTCAGGGGAAAGGAGCGTGACGCAGGGCAGCTTGGCCGAGTGGCGCATTCAGTCCCTACGCCTGGGTTTCCCTGGGAGGCTGGAAACCTGGGGGATGGAGGAGGGGGAGCCTTGTGTCTTCACAGTGGCGTGTTTCTCTATATCCAGCAGTCCCAAATTATTCAGGAGAGGGCTGGGACTGGAAGAGCAGGGGGTGCTGCATGGAAGTGCATTGGCGGAGCTGTGCAGGAGGCCCAGAAATGGACTAACAGTGGGGGGGGGGGGCGGTATCTGGGGTGCATCGGCAGAGCTGGAACGGGGAGCCCAGAGCTGGAAGATGAGATGTCTCAGTAAAGCCAGGTGGGAAGAGCAGGGCAGAGCTGGAGTCCATCGGCAGAGTTGTGGGAGCGTGCCGGGCTGGAATAGCTGGGGAGCCGTGGGCCAGGACTGAGGCGCTGGCAAAGCTGTGGGTCAGGATTCGCAGCGTGGGGTGGGGGAGACTTGCACGTGGCTGACCGACTGGTTCTGGGTAGAATGATGCTTTCAGTGAGCGCTAGATTGACACATACCTCGTAAAAGGAGGGGAGCGGAGGAGGACTGCAGTGGCTGGCCCCTGATGTCCCAAGGATTACACAGAGGCACGTGCTTGTCTTTACCCTTTGCACAAACTTCCATGGTGAACTCTCCCGCCCCCTCCCCCCCATGCTCTCTGCGGCGTTTCTCCCTGAAATGCCCCGCCCACCTGAATCACCGGGAGCTGGGTTGTTCTCCTTGGTATGCACATGGAGCAATAAGGGATAGGCATGGGACAGGGAAGAAGGCTGGAGTTGGGGAGGGCTTGCCGGCTGGGCAGGTACCATATTCAAATAGCCACAGGTAAGGAGAAGACAGGGCTGCGGTCCTCTGGAGGAGGGAGAGAGACAGCCTCTCTGACAATGCATCTCTCTTGCCTCGCAGATGGCGCACAGAAGCCCTGGGAGAGCTGCGTGGTGCTAACCTCGGCCAGCATCTACCGCAAGCTGCAGGAAGCCTCCGGAGAGAGCATGGATCCCGCTCCCGAGCCACAGCGGGGCAGCAGAATGAGCGGTGAGCTGGGTTTATGGGACCAGGCCGGGTCACCGACGGAGCCTGGCCTCCCCCACCAGCTGGGCCTCTTCCCGAAGAGCGGGCGGCTCCTCAAGTCGGAGTCGGAGGACTCTGGGGTGGAGATGGCCGGCAACGAGAACTCGCCCTCCACGCCGCTGGGCTCGGAGAGCAGTTTCTCCCTGGACTGTCTTGATGGCTTCCAGCCCTCCACCGCAGACTCTGCTGCCAGCGACCCAGAGGAGGGCTGCCCCGAAGCAGAGGGGCCAGAGGAGCCGGAGCCTCTCCGGGAGCGGGCCTACCTCCGGAACCTGTCGGTCAGCAAGAAGCTGGCCCAGGTGATGCAGCGCTCCGGGAAGCTCCATGCGCCCAGCCGCTCTTCCAAGCCGCTCGGCCGGAAGAGCCTGAACCTGGTGGACTTGGAGCTGTTGGCTTCCTACGGCTTGCAGGAGCTGAGCGGTCAAGGTGGGGCTGCAGACAGGCACAGCCAAGCCCTCTCTGGCCGCCGGAGCCTAGAGGAACAGAGCACTGAGTCCTGTGGGGAGGAGGCGGAGGTGGAGGTGAGTGCCAGGAATGGGCTTCCTTGTGGTTCAACAGGGGCTGGCCAGGGTGGAGAAGAGGGACAACTTTCCCCCTCCTTCCCAAGATCTGTTGCAACTGGACTGACTTCCAGCAGGTGTGGCCTCCTCTCTGGGGCCGAAGGGTTAAGAGACACCGTGGTTCAGCATGGAGCAGCGTCCTCATGCCGATGCCCTAGCGTAAAGGTAGCAGCAGCTGAAAACCAGCTCCCTGGGGCCCTGGGCGATGTGGTCTGGGCGCAGGCACTGCTGCGAGGAAGCCCGCGTGCTCTCTCCCCTGCACTGGGGGCAGGGAAGACGGGATGGCTGTCACCCCCCATCCCTAGCCCATCTTGCCGCAGGGAGGGCGGGGCGGTTTCAGATAGGGAAATGCTCCACATTTCCATCCCATGACACAAGCACGTGTAAGTGCCTCTGATTAGATTGCGGTGTCATCACCGCTCCTGTGATGACTAAGCCGGGATGCTCCGAGTGGCGTGGGCAGAAGCTGGGCTGGTTGTCAGTAGAACTGAGCCAATAACCGACTTTCCAGTTTGCTGGCAGTTCGAAGAGTTGGAAAAAACGTAGTTTTGGGTCAAAGGGAGGTTTGGTTTTGATGTCAAGGTTTTTTATTTTTGAAACTAAATGGAAGGAAATTTCAGGAAAAAAAGTCAGTTTGAATCAAGAGACAAGGAGGGGGAGTTAACATCTTTTATTGGGCCAACTTCTGTTGGTGAGAGAGACAAGTTCTGACCTCCGTAGAGCTCGTCTTCAAGCTTGAAAGCTCCTCTCTTGCCCCAACGGAAATTGGTCCAATAAAAAATATTAGCTCCCCCACCTTGCCTGCCGGTGTCTCCCCTGTCCTGGGACCCACGTGGCTTCAGCAATACAGCAAACAATTTTCAGTTGAATCATTTTGACTTGTCGGTTTGGAATTTTGTGGTCCGTCTCCCCCATCCGTTGTGTTCCCTGCGGCCCCCTCTCCCACCCCACAAAAAATCACACACCCCCCCCCACCAATTCAGGGAGCTGTCTCGGAGTTGCTGAACCTGCATGCTCCACCAGAAATCAAGTTTTGGCCAGCTGTAGTCATGAGGTTTCACCCGGCTCTGATGTAAGAGTGTCCTGGTGATTCCTGACCTGAGATGCAGTGCCCTCTGGTCACGTGACCTCGGTTCTCTTTGGCATGGGGGCAGTGCCAGCTCCCCCAGGATGGCAGGGCCCTGCAGGGCTAGCCTGTGGGTCATTGAAAGGGAATTTGCTGGGATCCTGTCTGCTCCCATTGTCCCCCCCAGCTGCTTTGCTGATGCACCTGTCCCTCTCCAGAGCACTCATTCCGATGCCATGTGCTGGTCCGTGCAGCGTGGCTTGCTTGGTGCATGCTTGCAATGGCTCGTTAGGGCTATTGCTAGTGAGCTGAGGGATAGAGCTCTGAGGCCTTACATCTGTGCCTGGCTCTGCTGGGTTAGTGGTGGTGTGGGATGAGGCTGGCTGGTCCCATCTCCTCTCCCTCCCTCCAGGTGGGTCGGATCCTCCTTTGCCCCTTAGAGGTCCCAGGTTGTCTGTGGGGCCTGCCCACTGGACAGAGCCCTCTGGGGATGCTGTAGTCCCTCGCCCGGCATGTGCTAATAGACAGTGGCACGTTGGGGTCATCCCCTGCACTGACTGCCAGGGTGAGGGGCAGCTCCTACAGGCTACGTGGGGGTGGTGGTGGGGCTGGGAGCTTGCGGCAGCACTAGAGAGGAAGTTTCGATGCTTGGCCTGAAGCTCTTTATAGCTATTGATAACCCGTAACTCTCCTGGGAGATCCCGTAACTCTGCTACGGATGAGGAAACTGAGGCCCAGAGAGCCAAAGCAACATGCCCAAGGTCTGTGGAAGAGGAATAGAACTTGGGACTCCCGACTCCCAGTCCCTGGCTCTGTCCCCTAGGTGGTGGGGGAGAGTGAATCGCCCATCAGCAAAGAGCTTAGGAGAGGACGGGAGGAAAATATTTCTGTGGGTGCACAGAAAGGAGTTCCCTCTGCTGTGAGCAGAGCAGGTAGGGCGTTGTGATGTGAAGAGCGGCTTGGCAGGCAGCCCATCGCAGCTGGAGAGGGGCAGGAATGCTGTGGGCGAGGGCCTTCCTCTCCTGAGCCAGCAGCCTTAGCCGTGTAGAGCTGCCACTCAGAGACCCACCCACCCTTGGGCTTTGAGGGGCCGGGAGACCACTAGGCCGAGCGGACGAGATCCGGCGTTGCCAGACGGAGCAGCCCTCCTGCCGGAACTCCTCTGTTCTCTTCTCCCCTTCGCTATGTGGGGCAGCTCTCCGGCCCCCTGCTAAGCAGTTCCCCAGGCAGGAGTGGCACCATTCAATGCCTGCCCAGCCTGAGACCCCCCACTTCCAGCAGCTGAGACTATCCAGTGTCTGGAACCAGTGGTTGCCTTCCAGGCGCTGGGCGTCCGGCATGGGGGTTGGGACACAAGGAGGCTGGGTAGATACGGAGAGGCCCATTGTCTCCCCACAACCCTTTGGACTCGAAGCATAGGATCTGTGGGGGTCGTCTGGGCTTCCCTGTCTGGGTTGGTCACTGGCCGGAGCTCTGGCCTGTCACCTGGAGACCCCGGAGCTCAGGGCTGCGGGATCGGTTCCAAGGGCCAGAGGCCAATGGCAGGGTACAGGTGCCATGCGGACAGGACCCAGTGACCTGAGATGGGATTGCCTGGCTGAGAAGAGCTGTTGGGTGGGGAAAGGGCTGCTGCTTCCCATCGGCATAACATAACAGTACTCCCAGCTGGTGTGGCAGCAGGCAGGGCACTGCTGTGAGGGAAGTTCACAACCTCCCCAGCCAGCAAAGGAGGGCAGTGACCTGAGGGAATGTAACCTTCATTCAGTCCCAACCCCAATTACACAGTGATGTGTTTAACCACCCTCTGAACGCAACCTGTCCTCTGCCGTGATGTGTCCGTCCACGGCTCTGTCCCTCCCCGGTGCAGTGCGTCTGTCTGCTGCTCCGTGCCTCCCTGCTGGGAAGGGGGAGGAGGTGTAGGGCTTGGGTGTCCCTGTAGGTCCCGGAGCGATGGAGCTGGCAGAGTCCAGCCCCTGCAGCTTTGGCGCCTTGCTTGCTCTTAGAACTGAATAAGCCCTGAGCCCCACCTCTTCTTGGATTGTCCCTGGCATAGATCCGATTCCCCCCCACCCCAAAAAACAAAACAAAAAAACCCAACAAACAACCCACTCTGCCTGTGTGAGCAGCGGGATGGAGCCAGCCTGCATCAGGCATAATTGGAGATGCCCTAGTTTCATAATCTGGTTTAAATCCCTTAAGCTGCTGCTATCTCTCTAGCTACCTCTCCAGAGCGTGTGGGGCTGGGGAAGTGCCAGCAGTCGGGGGGCTACAGAGGCTGGATGTGGGGGAGGAGGAAATCTGGCCCCCCTCTCCCCCCACAGGACTCCTGCAAATCCAGATCTCCAGCTAGGAGCTTCACTCTGCCTCAGCCCACCCCTCAAGGGTGTGGCGTGGCGTGTTCACAGCACAGACCTTGACGCTAACACGGCGGGAGAGGCTGGAGGTGGCTGCATAAGCAATTCGCATTGGTGCGGTTCCTGGGGAGGCCAGTGTGGGATCTGGGAGCCAGGAACTGATGCAGGGGATAATTGCAGTCTGAACACAGCCGCTGTTGGGAAGGAGCTGATCTGTCCCGTCCAGGCCCCACCACGGAGATCGTCCCCAGCTGTGTGTTTCCAGTGAGCTCCCCCTGGGATGGGGCCCCCTGTAGGGAATAGCCCCTCCATGGACCTCTCCCCAGGATACTGCATTTGTTTTTGGACACCTTGACCCCTTGCAAGACATTGACAAACTTGGGAGGAGCAACAAGTGCTGCCCTGGCTGGAGCAACTGAGAGCTGCAGGTCGTGCCCTGTCCCCCATGCTGCTCCGTGTCCGTGCCTGATGCTCTGTGCTGTGTGATCCCCCAGGTGCGGAGAGACCCCTCTTTAACCCTGCCGGGCCAGGGCCTGCGCTACCTGGAGCATGTCTGCCTGATGCTGGAGAAGATTGCCCAACTGCAGCAGGCCAACCTGCAGCTCCAGCAGCAGCAGAAGGCGATGGAGAGCCGGCTGTGGGGCCAGCAGGCTGAGAACGTAAGGCTGGTTGTGCGGGGGGCACGGGGGGATGAGTGTGGCTAGGAACCAGGGTGGGAGTACAGTGGCCAGGTCTTTCCATTCCTTAAGGAAGGAGGAAGGGAGGATGCAGCTGCTTGTCCAGTTGTGCAGCACCCCTTTCTGGGGGATACACCTTGCAGTGTGATCCCCTTGGAGGAAGGTGGGGTGTGTGTGGGGGGGGGTCCTCTGTCCTCTTAGATCTCCAGCCATGGTGGGGCTTCCTTAGATACTCTTGAGGAGCTGAGGGGAGGTGGAAGGGGAAGGTGGGTCTTCCCTGGGCTCTGGGATTCCTCTTGCCATGAGGGTGGGAATGACTAGGGGTCTCCCCACCCCAGTCCCCGCAGTAGCTTGTTTCACTCCATGCATCCTCTCTCCCTGGCAGGCGGTGCCCTCTGAGGAGAGGCCATGCAGAGCCTCAGAAGAGCTGGGGCTGTCCGAGCCGGACCCAGCACCTGAGAGCAGGGCAGAGGTGGAAATGAAGGAGGAGGATTTGCCTCTGGACTCTTGGAGGCCCCACCACTTCAGGGCGCGCTCGGTCTCAGACACCGAGGTGCTCCAGGACCTGACCAGGAGCTCAGGTGAGTGAGCCCGGCTTGAGTAGCAGCCCCAAGGCCCAATCCCTTCTCCTGTGTGTCCTGGCGGCTAGGAGCTCCTGACTTGTGCCAGAGTAGGAGGGTGGGGGGGAAGAACCCTGCCTCTCCCTGCACCCCCAAAATTAATGAGACCCATGCTGTGCAAATCGAATGTCCTTGCTGGGGTGGCTCATTCCTTAGGGAAGGGGAAAGGGCTGCTGCTAAGAATTTCTCCACCCTCCCGTGAATATGCCCCCACCCGCCCACCCACACTTTCCAATCTGGCAGGAGCTCCCTTGGATTCCCCACTAGCCAGTTTTCTCCCTGTAGAGCAATGCCCCGTGCCCCCTTGGGGCTGGGTGTGCTGTCCCCGCTAGCCTGGGGAGAGCGAGATCCCTGACCAGGAAGTCTGTCTGTCTCCCATCCCCCCAGGCAAATGCCAAGCACAGGGTCTCTGGCATTAAAAAGGCCTGGGCTCTGAAATTAAGCTTGAGGAATGATGACTGAGGCTTTTCCCAGGTGGGTGTGCAACTCTGAGACCATTCAAGCAGGGAGTACTGACCCCAGGACTGGCCCTGGTGCTAGATGGCCTGAGTTCTCTCCGTGGGGCCACATCTGGGCTGGTTGCTTTAACTCAGCGGATAATGGATGCCGATGCTGTCTCTTCCCTGCAGAGAACGAGCCGGTCTGCTCCAGGAAGACGGCAATGCACTGCGTCAGCTCACCCACCCTGCTGGATCAGCCGGACTCGGGAGCCCATACCCTACCGCCAAACATGAGACCCAGGGTAGGTTTAATGCCCTATAGAGCAAGGACCGGGGGGAGAGGAGGGAGAAAAGAAGGATCCCCTACGAACTCCATGTGAATCCTCCTGATGCTGAGAAGACCCTGTACGTGCATCTACTTCTGGTGCCCTTCTTTGCCTGTGCTGGGCCAGCACTTGCCCAGTGTCTCTAATGCTGTTTGCCAGAGGCTGGGAATGGGCTACAGGGGGTGGATCACTTGATGATTCCCTGTTCTGTTCATTCCCTCTGGGGCACCTGGCATTGGCCACTGTCGGAAGACGACACTGGGCTAGATGGACCTTTGGTCTGACCCAGCATGGCCATTCTTATGTTCTGTCTCTCTCCGGGTGCCGCCTGCTAAGCTGTTCCCCAGGTGAGAGTAGCGCTGTGCAATGCCCGCCCAGCCTGAGACACCCCCCCGCCCTGCCCCTGCTTCCAGCAGCTGCAGGGGAAACGGCTTTTTGGAAGTGCTTCCTGACAGCCAGCAGCTGAGACACTTGGTTCCCCATCCCCAACGCTCTACCCTGGGGAGGAGTTTGGGGTTCCTGTGCCCCTACCAGAGGGAAAGCCCTTCTGTCCATGTCTCCCGAGGGGAGGGTTATCCCTGAGAACGAGGACTGGGTGTTCGGGTGCCAGGACTCTGGCTCGCCCCTACATGGCAGGAGAAGCCGCTGCCCTCGCTCCTGCCTTCCTTCACCGCTGCCGTCTCTCTCCCTCTCAGAACGACCGCTCGCACTGGGGGAAAGTCAAAGTGCTGATCAACAGGATCACCAGGAAATCCATCCGGGCCAGCGAGCCCTCCCCGTTGGGGGAGTCGGCCATCGACAGCAGACACTGTCGGTAAGGCTGCCCCAGTCTAGAGACTGAGTGGGGAAGAGAAGGCGGCTCCTTGTGAACAGACTGCTGGGAAAGCCCTGCAGGCCTTCACCCCAGCATGGGTACAGCCTGGGCAGGCTCCCCCTGGTGCCGCCCAGCCATCCTGGAGGGAGCCCAAGTGGCCTCCATGGCCCACTTGATCCTTGGCCTCTCTGCTGAGGATGCCAACAAGGGTCCCAGGTTGTCCCGTCTGTGATGCACGTCCCAGGTTGTCCCGTCTGTGATCAGAATTTACAGATTCTAAGGCCAGAAGGGACCATTCTGATACCAATCTGACCGCTGGCCTAGCTCAGACCAGAGAAGGTCCCCAGAATAATCCCTAGAGAAAATCTCTTTTAAAAAAAAATCCAATCTTGATTGGAGAAGTGTCAGTGCTGGAGAATCCACCACGGCCCTTGGTTAGTTGTTCCAACGGTTAATTACCCGCAAGGTTAAAAACGTACCCCTGATTTTCGGTCGGAATTGTCTAGTTCCAACTTCCTCTGCTGGATGTCAAGAGCCCAGTATTAAATATTTGTTCCCCATGTTGGTACTTAGACTGTGATCACGTCACCCCTTCACGTGCTCTTTAAGCGAAATGCATGGAGCTCCCTGAGTCCGAGGCTAGAAGGCAGGCTTTCTCATCCTTTAGTTGTTCTCGGCTCTTCTCCGTACCCTTTCCAATTTACCAGCATCCTTCTTGTGGGCGGGTGGCCCCTAGAACTTGTTTCACCCAGGCCACCAAGCCATCAGCAGGTGGGAGATCCCTCCTTGGGCACCAGCACCCCAGGACCTAGGGATGGGAGGCCCCATGTGCCTTTCCCACCCAGGAGCGCCCCCTCCTGAGAGGCCTGTATATGCTGCCTCTCCCTCCAGAAACCCTGTACTGGGCAGGTGCCAGCAACTGGGACCCCAGGAGCAGCAGCAGCTGCCTGGCAGAAGGAGAAATGCATAGGGCATTCGTGGTCTGGGGTAACTGGGTGTGATCCGAGTCCAGGGGGAAAAGGAAGTGAAATCACTGCCCCCTAGTGGTGCAGTGCCTCCCAAACCATCTGCCCTGGGAAGGGCAATGCAGCTGTCTCTCTGCAATGGGGGCTGAGGGAGAACTGAAGGGGATAGCTGTTTCTCCCTGCTCCGTGCCTCTTCCGGCTTGTGACTGGGTGGCAATGGATGGGCTGGGATCCACAGGGCCGTGGGTGTAGTTTGCTGGCTGACGTGGGATTTGACAGGGGAACACGTGCCCCGGCACGGGCGTATGGTGTCCCCAGCCTGATGTATTCCACCCCCTGCTCTTCCCTGGCAGTCTGGACGCTTCACTGGAGAAACACGGCTCCCACCCCAGGAGGAGCTTCCTGCCAGCGCTGGGGGTGAAGAAACACCGCTCGAAAACCCTCTCTGTGCGCTGAGCACCCCGAGGCCGCGGGAGCCTCTTGGAGACAGGAAGGATTTAAAGCTGCTGAGACTTCCCTGCCGTGAGCGGGGGAGCAGTACGCACTCTCCACGAAGGGTCCCCTTCATCCCCCTGCCCCCTCGACGCTGGTTTGGATTTCCCAGTCTCGTCCGCTTCGATGAGGTTGACGGGATTTCTGGCTCTTCGGTGGAAAAAGGAGGGCAGTGAGGGGCGGGTGTTGCTCTGTCTTCTGTTCCTGTGGAGCTGCGACGTAGAAGCCAAGCAACTGCGGATCAAGCCTGCATAGACATCTGAACGCTGGGGTGCACGCTCTCCCTACTAACACCTCATGGTGGGCATGCTTAGGAGGCCCATTCCTCCATTGAGGCAGGTCCTCAAGGAAGCTGGGTGAGCCCCAGAAGGCCTCTGGTGTCTGTTTACACACACACACACTCTCACTCTCTTGCCCAGCATCTCCCCCGGGTATGTTTGTCTTTAGCAGGCTGGTTCTGAAATCTTGCTACTTCCTAGCTTGCAGCCTGCTGCTGCAGATGCTAGGAGGCGCTCCCGCTGCACTGCTCGCTGACTCTCTCCCACCACCTTCGTCCTCCTGTGACTGCAGGCAGCTCCAAGGCTGCTCTTGGTATCCGGGTCTCAACGGTGGGCAACAAGGAGCATTGACCACCGGGCCGCTCTCCCGCAGACCTTAACTGAACTATGGGGCTGACCTGTGTGCAACCGGAAGTCTCCCTTCCTCCTAAGGGGATGTCCATCCAAACTCCCGTTCTGTTCAGCCCCCGTGCGTCAGCTAGGATTCCAGCGCTGGGGTCTCTGCACTGCAGTGAGAAATTCCCGGCATTGTCAAATGTGAACGAACTCCTCTGACTGCTTAGTGGACCACTACTTGCACCTGGTCAATTTGTAAATGCACCAGTGTATTTGTATGTAATGTGTTTATATGGTCTGATGGAGAGAGGTGCTTATGGAGGCTGATGGATTCTTAGACACTTAACAAAAATAAATTCCCACTGAGTTTTGCATCCTGATCGGTAAAGCGAGAGGTGGGGGCATCCTTCTCACGCTCCCATGCTACTGGGCAGTCGGTTGGCCAATGGGGGGAGTCTGTGCGTGCAGGGCCTTTCTGCGTGGTAGGACTCAGGAGTACGTGTGCCGTCCTGGCAGCTTGTTGGTATCTGTCTCCCATGCAGGAGTCCCAGGATCCTCCCCTCTCGCGCTCTGGCCTGTCCATATTGTGGCGATAACAGCTCGGCCTGAGAGACCAGTGCAGCATGAAGTGCCACGTGCTGCTAGTCCAGCCGAGCCAGCCCCTCTTCTCGGGTAAGGGGAGAATTGGTCACCCAGTGTCACCCTCATGAAGGCTTCGTGATCTAGCCATACTCTGGCTGCAGAGGAGTCTGCGTGGGAGCGGCACTGGGGACAAATCGGCAGTGTAGCGCAGTAGGGAGTAACACGTAGTGGAAAGGTAACCCTCTCCCCACCAACAGAGGTGAGCTAAAGAGCCAGGCTGCATGGAGGACATTACTCAGGCGTCTCTTCAGAGGTGATGACTAGTGCATGGAGCAGAACTGCAGAGGAATTGAGAGAAGATGCAACTGTGACCATGCTCTTAATGCTGAATGCCCACGTCGCCCAGGATCCAAGGATGTTGGGTACCTGGAGTAAGGTCATCCCCAGCACTGCCTCCTGCCCTGTACGTTCCTGTTGTTGCTTCTGTTGCCTACCCACTCCCCTTTAGCATCACTGATACCTGTAACTCCTGGTACTTAGCATTTATAGAGCACTTACCAGTGCTTTTCAGACATAAGAGCGGCCATACTGGGTCAGACCAAAGGTCCATCTAGCCCAGTATCTTGTCTTCCGACAGTGGCCAATGTCAGGTGCCCCAGAGGGAATGAACAGAACAGGGAACCATCAAGCGATCCATCCCCTGTAGCCCATTCCCAGCTTCTGGCAAACAGGCTAGGAACACCATCCCTGCCCATCCTGGCTAATAGCCATTGATGGACCTACCCTCCATGAACTTATCTAGTTCTTTTTTGAACCCTGTTATAGTCTTGGCCTTCACAACATCCTCTGGCAATGAGTTCCACGGGTTGACTGTGTGTTGTGTGAAAAAATACTTCCTTTTGTTTGTTTTAAACCCGCTGCCTATTACTTTCATTTGGTGGCCCCTAGTTCTTGTGTTTTGAGGAGGAATAAATAACACTTTACTTTCTCCACATCAGTCATGACTTTATAGACCTCTATCATATCCCCTCTTAGCTGTCTCTTTTCCAAGATGAAAAGTCCCAGTCTTATTAATCTCTCCTCATACGGAAGCTGTTCCATACCCCTAATCATTTTTGTTGCCCTTTTCTGAACCTTTTTCAAGTCCAATATACCTTTTTTTGAGATGGGGCAACCACATCTGCGTGCAGTATTCCGGATGTGGGCGTACCATGGATTTATATAGAAGCGATATGCTATTTTCTGTCTTATCTATCCCTTTCTTAATGATTCCCAACATTCTGTTTGCTTTTTTGACTGCCGCTGCGCACTTAGCAGTTGTTTTCAGAGAACTATCCACAATGACTCCTCTTGAGTGGTAACAGCTAATTTAGACCCCATCATTTTACATGTATAGTTTTGATTATTATATGTATAGTGAATGATGAAGCCTCCTGACCCACTGGCCTGTACAAAAGTAACTGTAGCTGAGAGGCAGAGCAGAGAAGTGATAGAATGGAGAGGGTGAAAATGGAATTTGGTTCTTGTGCTCACATGCTATATATCTACAGCAGCTGCTTGTGTGTGTGGACAGACCTACTATTTAAGGAGTCTGTTGGGCTGTATGGAAAGGGCAGAGACGAGGGGTGAACCCTCTTCCAGCCCCAGGAAAGGTCACAGCTTCCTCAAGTGCAGGGATCTGTAAGGTAGCTGAGCCAAGCCATGTGTGGGGAAATTAACAAATCCTATTTTCCCAGCATGAGCCCAGGGGAGGTGGGAGTGTGTGGCAGGGAGAGTGGGGTGGAAGGTTCTTTTAATTTTGGGGGTTTTTTTTGAGACAAAGACCTGGTTGGATTTGGGCCCTGTGTAAAAGCAGCTATTTTTCTACCCTGTTTTTCAATAATCAGTACTATGCAGTCGTGAAAACTCTGCCTACCCACTGCTCTGACAGGCTTGTCTAAGGCTTGCGTCTGCATTAAAGCTTAGCCGCCACTTCCAAAGTGAGCTAGGCCTACATCTGTAAGGAGCCTGGCTAGCTAGCATGTGCTGCATTTGGATAGAAGTGGCGCTGTTATCAGTTATGCTTTCTACTGAGGAACTGGGCTAGGGGCAAAGGGGAGAACCTATCCTGAACAAAAGTGGGGAAGGTTTTAAAATTAACCACATGATGGCAGTAACGTCTCCATTATAATCCTCCATGCAGCTCCCTGGAATAGATTTGCTGTTCGAGATGCACTCCATTTATTGCTCAACCTCCTGCACGGTGAAATGTTTATCTGTTTACACTGGGAAAGGATTTGGGACGAATTAAATACTTGCTTAAAATAAGGCATAAATGATTTCAATTAACAGGTTGCATAGGGTCTTAGTGTGATTATGATGCAGGGCTAATGGCTATTCCGAACAGCTCACCTGCCATCCCTTGCCTGGCAGGGAGCACTGTACAGGCACAGCGATTGTTAAAGCTCACTTAGACTGGGAGATGTAATGGGTGAGTTTTGTGGGGTGGATAGTGCTTGGATCCATCTGCCAGAGCTCAGAGAGAGACTGAAGTTGGGCTAGGGCCAGAGTTTAAGGAGTAAATTCCTAAGGGCCTACTGGCCTCTAGAATTAGATCTACAGTAAAACCTTCGTGAGAGACCACCTCTCACGAGCGACTACGTGTAACGGCCATGGACCATCGCTGTGCTCTGGCGTGCAAGCCTTGGGGGAGAGGCGACCGCTTTTGATAATGCCCATGAGTGGTTGCTCTTGGCGGAGCAATGGACTGTGTCCTGACCCTGGCTTGCTGATGGAAATGACTCTGGCTGGAGTCCATCAGCTGTGTTCACCCTCCTCCCTCTCTAGCTACAAGGGGTACACAGGGGCTTGGCCCAGTCGAGGGAGGGGTGATGCTGCTGCGGGCGGGGGGGGAGCTGTGTAAGGCAATGGGGGGGGAGGGGGAGGGGGAGATGGGGTTTGTGGTTTCGGGAGGAGGGGTGTCTCCTTGTGCGCCTGCTGGGGTGAGATGGGTCCCTGGTGCTGCGGGTCTCTTGCCGGCAGGGGGCAGTATTGCCTCAATGGGGCAGGGGGGGCTGTCCAGCGAGTGTCACTGTACCCGGGGGGGGGGGGGGTACCATGAACAAAGTGATGCATAACTGTGATGTCACACTACACGCTGGCATCCCTTTGCCCAGGCTCAGGCAACTCCCCCCACGCCCCCAGAACATCCGGGGGGGGATGCTTTCCCTGACCTCCCCCCCTCCGCCGCACTTCCGGCTAGTGTCTCCGTTTGCCGCTCCGGGCAGCAACACTTCCGGCTGGGGGGGGGCAGGGTGTGTGTCGGCGGTTTTCGGTTCCCTTCCGGTTGGGCGGGAGGGGGCGAGAGCGGGCTTCCGGTGAAGCGCTTCCGGGTCCCTATTGTCCCTTCTCCTGCTCCGCCCCCGCGCGCAGGTTGGTTCCGGTTCCGGCCCCGGTGGCTTTTCCCCCGTCGCAGCTACGCGGGGTGTGAGGGGGGTGGCAGCGTCTCCCCCCTGATCTGGAGGGTGAGGGGGGGCAGTGTCCATCCCCGCTCTCCCCCTCGGGGTGCGGGCAGCGCCCCGCGGTCTCCCGGCTCGGACCCTCGGGGTGGGCGCGGGCAGCGGGCCGGGCCTAGAGGGGCCGGGGCGGTGCTCGGGGGCGGGGGCCGGGGCCGCTCTCCCGGGGCTGGCCGGGCTCCGCCCTGCTCCTGACTTCGTGCCCGGGCGGCCGGTGGCTGATGCGGCCTTTGTCTGTCTGTCTGTCTGTCTCCCCCCTCCTAGCCCAAGGCGAAGCCGCCGCCGCTTGGAGAAGAGGAGTAGCCCGATCCACCCAGAATGGCCCAGTTCAAGCGCCAGAAGCCTCTGCGAGCTGGCAACCCGCAGGGAGCGAGGCCGTTCTCAGGTCAGCTGGCCCGGCGCCGGGGGACGGTGTCTGCAGGCTGGAGCAGTCGCCCAGCCTGCCTGCCCATGGCCCCGAGGGATGAGGCGTCGCCCCCTTTTCCTGGGGAACCCGGCGTCAAGTGTTTGATCCGAGTGAGAGCCAGGACTCCTGAGTTGTGTTCCTAGGCCATGCCGCGGACTCACTGAAGTATTATCCACGTTTTATTTATGGATAATAAGGTGGTTTCACAGGGGACTGGTAAAGCTTTTCGGAGCCGTGGTTGAAGGGCAAATTTGTAATATCATGCTATTATTATTAACTCAGTTGTTCCCGCATTTCTTTTTCCCCGACTAAAAGCTATAAGTGTAATATTAATGTATTTCAGATGTAGCATGCCTTTCATCCCAAAGGAAACCTAATTGCTTCACTAGCTAAATACAGTTACGGAACTCGTAAATCTTCCCTTCTTCTGCGGAATATCACTGAGTTTCTGTAGGTCTAGTGCGGTTTCAAATTTTAGAATCTCTACAGAGAACAGCACTGAAATGCAGCTATCTTTGGGGTGGAGGGCTACAGCCAAGTAGTACACAGCATAATAATGTGTGTGGGGGAGGAAATCAACTTTGGCTTCTCTAAAGACCCTCCCCCCTGCAGTTTCAGTCTGGTACAAGTTGGCCTGCTTTGGTTCCCGTCTTAAATTGTTGCGTGGATTCTGTGTGTTGGTGGTAATTTAACAAGTTCCACCAGAGAGGTGGGCGGGTGAAGAGATTTCTCTGTGGTGTGTGAAGTACTTTGAGACTAATGATTTTTGTGAGTGTCGGAAAACAGTGAACATGGCAGCTCCTTTATATTCTAATTGGTTTGAAATGTGTTTAAATGTCAATTGATCACACACATCACCTAGCATTCAAAAATACAGGTACCCAAGCCCTGATTTTCATGGCCCAAGGCACATACTGAAAGTGGGGCTGAAGCAGAATATTTCTGCAATATTTAAGCTTTCACTTTTGTTAGTTTTTGGCTGTTCAAATAACTTTCCAAGCATGGAAAAATTGTGGTACTGTCTTCCTGAGTCTGCAGATAGACCGCTCCTGCGCTTTGATAGCTTTGCCAAGCAGCACAAAGGTGACACTAAGAAGACATTAGCCAGGTTTAACCCTGGGGCTGTGGCAAAACAGGCAAGAATCATGTCCGTTTCATGGGAAATAGGTGAGCAGAGATGGACATTGAAGCAATTCTTGGGAGAAAGAGTAGGAAAACTCGGACGCCTGGACACAACAGATGTTATGCTCTGGGGATGAAGGAAGATAGAGAATTACTCACTTCCAGGAACCAGAAGCGGGCAGGTTGGGAGGCGAAGGCTTTGCATTGGGAGATACATGCTGGGTAGAGGCAGCATCTTTCCTCCCAACTCACCACAGTTTGGTAATCTAAGGGTGGGAGTTTCCCAGTGCATTGCTTCTGGAAAATTCTGGTAGCTCCAGTGAGTCAGGCTGGTTCTGAGTAGATCTGATTGGAACTACTATCTGAGTTGATCCCATAAGGTGTCTCTTTCCTGCTGAGCATGGAAGTTTGTACTTCCACTTAGTTTTTGACCTATTTTTTTTTTGTTTCCCTTCTAGGGACACACCCGACCTCCTTGTTGGGACCTCCACCTGGCCTGTTAAACCCTCCGGTCTCAGCAGATCTTATCCAGAATGCACGGCACCTGCAGGTATGTTGGGGACAATCCTTCCCTCAACCCCAGCTGCTTTGCTGCTTCAGGAAACCTAGAGTTTCAAGTCACTTCTGAGTTGATCAACTTTTCCCCTCATAAGATGTGGGGCTCCTAGTGCACTATCTGATGAGTCACGGCAGACTGGGTTGGAAAGACTTGTGCGCTGTGCATTCATGAGAGAGAGCAGGGCCTCGTAGATGCTTGACTACAGTATTGTTCGGTCCTGGGGATGGTAGGGGCTGCCCAGGGCTGAGGCTGGCTGTGTGTGTGAGAGAGAGAGAGGTGATTTGTGCTTGTACATGGAATGTGAGCACAATGACTGTGTGCATGAATATGTATTGTCTGTTGACTGCAGTGTGTTGCCCTGCTGAGATGCCGTAATGAACCCGCTTGCCCTTTGCCTTGCAGGTGGGTGAGAAGCAGCGAGTCTTCACGGGCATTGTCACCAGCCTGCATGACTACTTTGGGGTGGTGGATGAAGAGGTCTTCTTCCAATTGAGGTAAGGCGAGGGCTGCTCTGTGTGTGTGAGAGTGGGGCAGAGCTCTAGGAGCACTTTAGGACAAGAGTGCTCTTTCCTTTCTGAGTTTCCAAGGGCCTTCGGGAGGGGAGCATTGCTCAGGGGTTAGAACAGAGGGGGACTGAAGTCAGGACGCCTGGATTCTGGTCTGAAATGATAACAGCGGTGCCTTGTTGCTCTGTGTTTTGCGACAGCGTCGTGAAGGGTCGGTTACCACAGATTGGTGAGAAAGTGCTGGTGAAAGCTGTCTACAATCCAAGCCAATCGGTGCCCTGGAATGCCATGAAAGTCCAGACATTGTCCAATCAGGTATCAGTTAAAGTGCTGGTAGTTCTCTCCATGTGTGGGCCGAAGGAGGATCTTTCCAGGCTCAGAGAACATTTGCCTTGATCTGGCAGCAGCAGTTGCCACATTCCATCTCCGAGGCGGCTGCACGTTAGCTATGGGTGAGGATAATCCCTGTGAGCCTACTCAGGCTGCTTGTTTACCTGCTGCTGTGCTAGGCCCAGCAGCTAGCCTGGTCAGTGAAAGGTTAAACCAGGCTATGCCCTGGTGTTCCCACTGCTGCTTCCTGCCAGGTGAACTCCCTCTCATTCCCTTTGAGGGCCATCTCCTGTTGAGCCCTTGTTGTGAGGCTCTAGGCTTGAATATTGCATGCCTTTCATTCTGTAGCCCCTCCTGAAGGCCCCCACCCCTCTCCTGCATGTGGCATCCTTAGGACAGAAACAAGGCATCCTGGGAGCCCAACCTCAGCTGCTGTTCCAGCCTCACCGGATCCCTCCTCTGTTTCCCCAGAAACGTGAGTATAATGTGGGGGAGACTTAGCGCACTGGAGCTACAGGGATTCCTGGGATGATCCACCTGTCTTAGTGGCAAGGGTCCCGTGGACATTTTGGTCTCTCCTCTTAGCAAGGACACTTTTGGTCCTGGTAGCATGGGTAAGAAGTCTGGAATAAGCCCCAATCCTCATGAGGCGAGAGGAAAGCTTATGTGCACCAACCAATTCGATTGCTTCCAGACATGGGTTGTGGGAGCCCTGGGATGGCAGCTCCTGGAGCGAGGGCGGGGGAAGCCAATGTAGCAATAACAAGCCTTAGTTAGTCCAGATAGGGATTGGCTTTTGGAGCGGCTTAGCAATAAGACTGTGTATTTGTTTCCCCAGCCATGAGCCTCTTCCAGTCATCCCCTTCGCTCCATCTGGGCCACCTTGGGAGATACCCTGGTCGGGGCCCAAAGGGCAGGCAGGACTCAGGCAGATGGTAAGGACTGTGGAAAGTGTGTCCCCTATAAGCTCCAAAGGGAGGGTTTGAAGGACCCTTTGGCAAGTGTGTCCTGCATGCGGTCCTTAAGGGGCTTTTTGGAGGAAAGAGAGAGGTCGCCTGTTAGGGCTGGAAGATGGCTATACTTACGGACACTGTGCTGGTTACAGGGACGACTTTGATTCGAAGAAGCGGAAACAGAAAGGTGGCGAACCGTGGGGAGTGAAAAAGCCACGCCATGATCCGCCACAGTACCGGGTCTACTTTGCACGCTATGCCGTGGACAGGTGAGAGCCCATGGGCGCTAATGCAATAGCTCTGATTGCAGTCTAGCTGTCACTCTGCCCCTAACTTACTGCTCTCCCCCATATCCTTGAAGCTGGTAGCAACTGAAAGTCATTACCATCGCTAACTTCTAATGCTCCACTGTCTCTCTGCCTGGCTCCAGCCCCTTCTGCGATGCCATGGAAATCCTGAGACGCTACTGCAGCATCCAGTTGCCCCGGGAGTTCTACGATGTCCGCCTGTGCTGGCTGGACACGTTCCCGCTCGCCCAGCCGCTGACCCTGAGGCACCCCAGCCGCATCCTGGTGGCTGACCCCGCAGAGGAGGCGGCGCCCAAGACAGAGGAGGACGTTGTGCCGGAGGACGCGGATCCTGCATTCAGTGCCAAGGTGAGAGATTCAGCGGCACCCCTAGCTCGGCGTGCCTTCCTGCCCTGGATGACATAGGGCAATGGGTATCTGTGCCAGTCTGACCCTGTTGCCGTTCCCCCAGGTGATGCTGCTGTCGTCCCCAGGGCTAGAAGAGTTGTATCGCCATTGCTTATTATATATTGAAGAGCCCAGCGAGCAGAAGGAGAATCCAGAGCACCCCACAAAGCAAATAAAGGTGAGGCTGCTGTTAATCTGTCGGGAGGAAGAGCAGGAGCAGGAATTCCCTCCTCTGCAGAGGCTTATTGGGCTTCTCTTCTCCTTCCCTAGTTCCTGCTGGGGAGGAAAGAGGATGAAGCTGTGCTGATTGGAGGGGAGTGGTCGCCTTCCCTGGATGGCCCCGAGCCGGACTCTGACCCCATGGTTCTGGTTCGCACAGCCATTCGCTGCACCAAGGCCCAGACTGGCCTGGACCTGAGCGCTTGCACGAAGTGGTGAGTGTTATCCCCTTGGGCCCTGGGAGCAGACAGGGCTGCAGCCAAAGTGACCGCTATTACCGATGGGTGAGATAATCGGACCAAAAATATGCCACTCTAAATGAGTTTTCCTGTGTTGTTCATTCCCTTCAACAGGCAGGACGGAGTAGCTGTAGAGAACTTTGGGGTGCCTGCTCCGGGTTGGTGGATGGGGTGCTCAGATCCATGTAGATATGGGCTGGAACTTTGGTTTGGCTGATTACATCATGGCTATATATAGAATTCCTGCACTGGGTAACCGTAGCAACTGATTTTACTTTGCTTAGACCTGGTCTCCCATGTGACTTGGTTGGTTAGTAACAGCCGAGGGAAGATGGAGACCTTCTGTCTTTAACATGGTGGGGGAATGGACCCTAGCAGTGATAGGTTTTATTCCCTGTTCCCAAAAGCTGAGCCTCCCCTCCCCTGCTCCAGGTTCCGTTTTGCAGAGTTCAGGTATCTGCGTCGGGGAGACCCATTGCAGAGGGAGACGGCGGTGATCTTCCTGCCGGATGTCTGGAGCTGCATGCCGTCTCTGGAGGAGTGGGAGGCCCTGTGCCAGCAGAAAGCCCCTCTGCCATCCCCCTCGCCGGAGGAGAAAGCTGAGATGGTGAGAGTGGGCTGTCATAAAGCCAAGAGCAGTGGTAGTAAAGGTCTTATCACCCACTCTTGTCAAGATCTCTCTGTAATGCTTTTAAAAAGGATGTGGAGATACCAGAAGCAGCCCCTGACCAGGAAATGGAGGCCAATGCACAGGAAGTAAATGCCACAGATGCTGCTGCTGCTGCTGCTGAACCAGAAGCTCCAACTCCCCCACTTGAACCTGCCATCGTTGCTCACCCGAAACCAGCAATGCAAGGTGGGCAGCCGAGCTGCTCCAACCTCTCGCTCTGCACCCTGCTGGAGTACAGGAGACAGAGGGAAAAGCTTTCATTTGAGGTAGGCTCACCTCTCCCTGGGGGCAGGCACCAGGCCAAGCTGGTGTGTGGTTCCCTGTTCTACTGTGGGTGAGCGGCCCAGTTCTGTAGAGTGCTGCACTTAGAATTCTTTCTGTCCTTCTCCCTCCCCAAGGTGGCGGTGATGGCAGAGCTCTTCCAGGAGATGCTGCAGCGGGATTTTGGCTACAGGCTTTACAAGGCGCTGCTGGCTCTGCCCGAGAAGGAAGAGATGACAGAAGCAAAGAACCTGGAGTCAGAGAAGCCAGCTGAGCATGAGAAAGTGCAGGAGGAGGAGGTGGAGGCGGAGGCGGCAGCCAGTGAGCAGGAGCCTGGGCAGGTGTGTCCCCATCCCCCTGGGGCCCTCAGCTGAGACTACAGAGAAGTTCTGACTCTGACTCTCTCTCTCTCTCTCTCCTGCCTGTGCGCAGACCCATCAGGAGGAGGCAGAGCAGAAGCCAGCATGCAGTGAAGATCCCCAAGAGGATGAGAAGGCCAAAGTGGAGCCCAAAGACTCAACTGATGAGCTGTGCATGCTGAGCCTAGAGGATGACCTGCTGCTGCTGCGAGACGAGGAGGAGGAGGACTTTGGTAGGTCTGGCGCACGGCATGGGTGGCACGTGCGCCCAGTTCCTCCAGTTGGGCTGTGCAGACAACTTGCCTTGCTTGTATCCCCTGTAGGTGTCAAGTTAGAAGATGCAGAGGTGCGATCCATTGCTTCCAACCAGTCAGAGATGGAGTTCTCAGCGCTCCATGACCTGGTCAGTAAGCCACAGGGGTGGGGGAGAACAGGGCTGTCATGAGTTTGGGTTTCAGTGCAGGTCCCTAGCTATGTATGTATGTGCCTTGTTCCTTAGCAGCCCAAGGAGCTGGACCCAAGTGCTGTGCTGCCCCTGGATGCCCTCTTGGCCTTTATCTACTTCGATTTGAATTTCTGTGGCTACCTGCACAGAAGAGACCTGGAGAAGATCCTCATGACGCTGGGGCTACATCTTTGCAAGGAGCAGGTGAGTACCAGCTTGGGGGAAGGGGGAAACGCTCCATTGTGAAGGAAGTTGGCACTAACTGGCAGCGTGTGCTGTTGACAGGCGAAGCGTCTTGTGAACAGAGTGGTGACTCAGTACGTGTGTCAGTACCGGAGCCTGCACTACAACCGCCAGGACAGCTCTGACCCCATCCCTGAGGAGGGGCTCTTGGGTAAGTAGTGGCTACAGGGGCCGTGGCAATAGGTGCCGGGCGGGGGAAATCCCCCCCGCCCTAAGTGGGTTGCTCTTGTTTCAGGAAACCTTGCTTTGCTGCCTGCCTCAAACTCTGGGGCTGAGGGTTCTGCCCAGCCCAAGGCAGTGGTGGAGCATGGGGACCTGATCTCGCACAGCGGGACCGTCCTCAACTTGGGAAAGCTGCTGGAGAAAGCAGAGCAGACTGAGAGTAGCCGCCTGTACCTGGAGAGCAAAATCCACACTCTGGAGGTCAAGCTGGGTGAGCCAAAGTGCACTGCTGGGGTGGTGGTGGTGGTGCTGCTAGAGTATGGCAGGGCCCGCCGGGGGGGGGGGAACAGGGTTGAATTTGTTCTCTGCCCACAGAGGACGCCCAGACCAGGTTCTCAGCGACAGAGTCCTCAAACAAGGTGCTGGTCGCTGAGCTGCAGGATGTACAGAAGCAGCTGGCTGATATGGAGGAGCAGGTGAAATCAGCAGAGAGGCAGAAATCCCACTTCCAAAGGCTGCTGCAGGAGAACAAAAAGCGCCTCGTTCCCCTGCAGCTGGAGATCCAGCGGATCATTGAGAAGGTATCATCAACTCCCCCCTCCTCCCTGAGAGAGTGAGACATGGTAGTTAGTATCTCTTCTCTCAGCTAACACCTTTGCATGGGCAGAAGTGAAGTACTGTGTTCTGAGATGATGGGGGGAGGCATCCTGCTGTCTCATGCCTTCTTT
The DNA here is from genome assembly GCF_965152275.1 of Natator depressus. Lineage (NCBI taxonomy): Eukaryota > Metazoa > Chordata > Testudines > Cheloniidae > Natator > Natator depressus. The sequence goes on from NC_134259.1 coordinate 6,034,891, forward strand.
CTCTCTTCCAGACTAATAACTGCTTAGAGAAGAAGGAGGAGGAACCAGCATCTAGCAACTGACACCTGTGGATCCCCTGAAGCTATTATAGTGTGCCGAGTCTGTGCCCTGTCATGAGCCTAGACTAAAAATGGCAAGGTCAGTGAGTGAGGGGCTTAGAAAGGAACCAAGAACCCTTTCACTGCCTGAGGGAGGAGACTTGAACTGGGTTCTCATTATGGGGGAGCCTAACAGTGTTGGACTGCAGCACATGAGACAGCTCCACTCTGACCCATCATCAAACTTTTGAGGTAGGAATTGCTAATTGTCTACAAAGGTGTCTGGTAAGTGATGGCTGTGAGCTCCAAATGAAGGTCTGCCATCTGCACTTAGTATTGAGGTGGTGCTTGCTTTAGACAACAAATGTGGTAACAACTTGTATTTAATGGGAAAGGTTGAAACCCCCCTCTTTTTTTCTTCACTCGTCTGTGGCTATTTTTGTCTTGTCTCTTGTTTTCCCACTGAGATGACTTTTTTTAAAATTCTAAATAAATAGTTGTGTGCTACAGGAAAAGTTCTCGTGCTTGTCCTGTCTTTGCTCAACAGGAGTAGGCTGGAGCAGCTACTGCTACCCTTTGATCTTGTGCAGTTATCATCAAAGCTGGAACGGACAAGAGGCTCCCCCAGCATAGGTAGGGTGGTCAGTCATCAGCCACAATGGACAGGGCCCGCAGCTCACTCAGCTTGGCTTCATTCTCTTTCTCCCTCTGCTCATCTGTGAGGCCTGGCTCATCAATCTGCTCTGTCAGGTCTCCGAAGATCTTGTGCATTTCAGTGTAGTACACAACCTGGGGAGAGATGGTGTCAGCCTTACATTTTAACTTTAACAATGGCTGCTTACTGGCTAGTTAACCTCAGCCCACCCAAAGGGGGGTGGTTTTGTGGTCTCCAGTCAGCTGACTCATCGCATAGTGCAGACATACTTCAATGGGTGGTACTGAGTCAGGACTGACCACCCCCTCCCTGCAGTGGCTCGGTGTGGCACCAGGGGGACTGCTGTGTTACTGTCTTTATCTGCAAGAGGCAGGGTATTAACATGTGGCAATGTTAAACCGCATCCACTAGGGGGCTCCACACTCTAACTAGAGGATCAAGTGATGCCCTATTAATGAAGCTTACCAGCAACATTAGCTCACATTACCTATAGGCAGCAAGCTCTGATCCTGGAGTCACAGCTTGTCACTGAACATTGGCAACTTGCATGCAGGCCTAGTCAAAGCAATGGGAATTCTACTGCAACAGCCTTGGGGAACCTCCCTTCTGGGGTTGGAGGACAGGGAGAGAGCAGACTAGCATTTAAAGCCTCCCTGAAGTCAATAAAGCTCTGAAATGGGTGCATGTGTTCACTGGTGCAGAGAGATTGGGTTTTAAGCATTAGCTGAAGCTGAATATCTACCCCGACCTTAACAAACGATGGCGTATTGCTACCCGTAGATGAGAACTAAAATAGAAATTCCACTGAGTAACTCGAAACCCTGCAAAGATAAATAAACTTAATGAGGCATGGAGGGAGAGATAATGCCGGCTGGATGAATGGGCGGGGGTGGTAGAGCAGCCCATTACCATTCATATATCGGCACAGAAACAGGGATGCTCTCGCCAGCCTTTGCCTTAATGGCCCCAACGGGGACGCTGCAGTTCAGTGGTCACAGCAGTGAGTCAGGACTCCTGGGTTCTATTCCTGGCTCAGCACTGACTCATTACATTGCCTTGGGCAAGTCACCTCCCCTGTCTGAGAAGGAGGGTGCTATGGAAGGGCCAAGTAACCCTACCAAGGGTGGCCGCGAATGACGCAGTCAGAGCTGCTGCTAACCCTCCGCCCCCGCCAAGGGAGTGACTGTCGGTGAGAACCCAGGGACAGTCCCAGATTTCTTTAGAACTCCCTGTGCTCAGCGAGGTGCCCCTTTGTCTCTGGTATTCCTTCATTATGGGGGAATAAATCCTCCATCCAAGCAACCTCAGGGAGAAGGGACAAAGGCGTGTGAGCGCTAGACAACAGAGGAATCTTTGCACAGCCCCATGGATTAACGGCCTCTGGAGAAGGAGATCCTGCAGTCCCAGCTGCCAGCCAAAGCAACCAGCACAGGAGCAACCTGGGTTTATGTTGGGCACCTTGAAAGAAGTTTCAAAATTGGTTTCTTCATCCCTCAGAGCGCCTCACGGAGCACAGGCACCCAACACCACGCAAATGCAACCACCTTAAGAGCAGAGGGCAGCAGCCAACTGGCACACAGCACAACAGGAGAATCAGTCTGTGGGCAAGTGGCTTTTGGATATGCAGAGGCCCAAGTTCAGTCTCTGGCCCGCTGAGTCTACCGTAGAGACTGGCACCGTGGTCCAGCGCTTCTCTGGGACGCCAAAAATCACAAGTTCAAATGCCAGTGTCAGTTTTCCCCACGCTCTAGGATGGCAGTTTAACAGATGATAATTGGCCTTAAAATCCACGGCAGAGAAAAGACTGGCAGCAAACGCAACCAACAGGAGACAGAGTGTGAACATGGCAGTCTAAGTTACACCACCTTGCTCATCACCCTGACTGATGCCTGGTGTGTGTTCATCCTGCCAATCAGCCATGCTTGTCTCCCCTATCTGGAGTGACACCTAGTGAACTTGTATGCCTGCTCAGAACGGAAAGAGGTTTGTTCTGCCCCATCAGGCTGGCCAACTCCACGGGGAAACGCCTCTGCACAGAGGAAACCTAAGCTGCTCCTCACCTTCCTCATTCCCTCTCTCCACAAGAGGAGGACTCCATAAGTTTGGGCAAAGATTTACGGCCCTTCCTCATAAGGGAGGTGGGTGGGGGGGAAGACACTGATTGCACGAATCCCCTGGGGAAGGGGAGGGATTTGAGTTATAACATTCTGACCCAACCCCCCACCCCGAAAACAAACACCCCATCCCTACACAGGGGCCAAAGCTGAGATTCCCATTCTCTATCACTTGTGCCAACAGGGAGATCGGGACAGCGGAAACCACAAATTTTCTCAGCACAGTTCAGCCAGCACCTCGTAAGCCCCACAATCTCACCTGTTTCGGGGGGGGGGGGGGGGCTTTGCTCATTGACTTGAGTGGGATTGTAGGATGGGGCCCTAAATAATCAACCACCATAGAACCAGATCAGCTTCTAGTAGAAACCAACTTGACCTTCTGCCAGGTAACGGGTCAGGCACACTATCCACCTTGTGCCCAACCAGCTTCCAGGATAACCCCGAAGTTCAGGATTGATGTTCAACTATGACTTCCTTTCCCAGCATTTTGAGGGATAATTGCAAACCCCAGGAGAGCTGTAGCATGCAGACAGAGGCGCGTTAGTCTTAGGGACTCCTATGCTGGTGAGATCAATCGTTCACTGAAATAACGTCTGAAAGAGTCTGTGCTCCAGAGAGAAGCACAAGCTAATGGACGTGGACATGAGGGCAGCCAGTGCAGGGGCAGGTTTCACTGTGGGTCTCACCTGAGCTCGGATCAGTGATTCAAAGCTGGGCTCGAAGTAGTCGATGCGGCTGCTGTAGAACTTGGGCATCTCCTCCAGAAGCTGCTTGTTTTTGGCTTCAAAGTCCTCCTTCACCGGCCTCAGCTCCTCACGGGCCTGGGGAACGAGCGAGGGGGTTGCAAGGTATGACCTTCCAGGAAGCTGGCTTAGGACAGTGGTTTTTCACACTAGGGCCCAAGAAGACCTAGCGATCTCGATAAGGGAACATTCTGAGGACCAGCCTGTGGGTTTGGGGGATGACTGAATCTCTCCCATAAAGAGATCCACAGGTAGGTCACTCAAAGGCAGTAAGGACTCTAACACCACCATGGCAAGCTCCTTGTATCTGCCACATGCACAACTCGACTCAGTGTATGGGCACCAAACATTAAAGAGCTTTCCTTAGCCAGTCTCCTCTATGTTGTACTATAAATATGCATCAAAGTTGCTTTTCTGTGAGCAGCAAGGTACAGATGACCTGCTGGGAGACATAATAAAATAGTTCCTTCTCCTGCCTCACAAAGAGAAATGAACGCTATACGCCGGGGCCCTCGTCCGAAACCAAACAGAGCTCTACAGAGCAAACCCAGAATGCGACACAAGATCCTCTGACTAGCAGCTCGAGGACAATGTTAGCAAGCACCATAGTTTATCTGTTGGCTGCAGCCCTGTGGTCAGATGGTGTCTCACTTGGACATTGGCAGATCTCTCTCGCTGGGATAACTGAAAAGTTCGGAAGGACCCTACAGCCCACGCCATACTGGGGGCCCATGCTGGTGCCACGACCCCATATTCAGAGAGGAGGCCTCACTGGGCCAGCAAAGCAACTTTGCTATGCTGCTGGAAGTAAAGGTGAGTAGGGGAGACGCCAAGTTGAGCTAAGGCTTGGCTGTGGGACCTGCTAGCGCCGCTGGGCTGATGCCGAGACTCTGACGGTTTTCGGTCTGCCCTCGGGGTTTTCTCCCTAACCCTGTGCCCTCTCCTGTCTTTGCACTTTGCCTGTGACCTTCAGTTTGGAGAGTCCTATTGGCGATCTTTAAACAGAAGCGTGGGGAGAAAGGGAAATGTCTCTGAGAAGGGGTGGAAAAGGGCAGGAGGGGGTGGGTGCTGAAACATTAGACAAGTTCAAGTCTGCCACTTAATCCTGGTGCAATTCCAAAGGGCGGGGGTGGGGGCTAGCAGTGAGATTCCACATGCTGGTCCTGCTCTGGCGGTATCTAATCCTATGGACAGATTGGTGTTAAGACAGGTTCCGGGGCCTCTGTTGGGAAAGCACGCTAGAGATATGGAGCAGGCATAACTTCCGGCTAGTAAGGTCTTAAAATGACACCAGGCTCGAAAGGGGCAAATGCATTGTCTGACACCAGTCCAGTTACCCAAACTGAGCCTGAGAATGTTTCAACTCACGGGAAAGGAGGGTTAATTCAGGAAGCTTCCTGCATCCAAAAACTGAGGGCTTGGGTAAACAGCTCTAAAAGGCCCAATGTATATTTCCGGCCGGATGGAAATACCTTATGAGGGTATGCTAACTCCCTACCAAATATCTGGATCTCTCTTGAATAGCCTGGCTTTTGGTCCTCTCCAGCAGCAGCTCTGGCTATCCCAGGTGTCCAAGCTCAGACTTTTGATTATTTATTTCAGATTTTCATGGGGAAAAAATTAGATCACACCAGAAGTTCATTAGGCAAAAAATAAAACCGACTTAATCACCAGGACAAAAGAACTCCCATTTTTCCAGCCATAGCTTTAGTCACTGAGGCTGAGCAGCATAAGCTGCTTACTATGAAGTCTGAGTTCTCTTTTGTTAATGCTGATAGGGCTGTTCTTTAACACAATACTTAATTTGGTGGGGAAAGTGATCAAAACGGTGTGTTCTTTGACTCTGATGAAGGCGACTATTCCTTAGAGGTTTCAAGCGAATGTGTTGCAGCAATGACAGATTTGGCCGGGAATGCTGGTGAAGATTTAGTAAAAACAAAACCCAAACCCCAACAACTTTGCTTGAATTTCAGAAAGACGTAAGAATCTGGTGACGTTTCATGTGAACCAGCTATTGCAATTTTGTGAGACCTAAGCTTTGTACCAGGTGGCAAAGGTGTAGAATTTCATGATTGTTTTTTATAGCTGTTTAGGCAAATTCTGAAGTTCGGTGGAGTGCTGCCTCCTAACGTGCTCTTACAGTTATCTCCAGTTCTTGTGGGCTTTAGTTTGGAGAGGACGTTCTGTTTGGTCTTAGACTGAGTGCTCTTAATTTACCTGGATTTACCCAGCATTGCGCATGTCAATTTAATATTGAAAAAATAACGGCACCTTGCCCCAAAACACTGAATGAATTAGCCTGTACTTTAGGGAATTTAGATACAGATCTTAGATACTGAAAGACAAAAGATCATTCAGTCCATTTCCCTGCTGAGGTAGGGTTGTACCCAAGTGTACGTTTCCAGGGGATTTCCCCGGTCTAGTTTTAAATGTCCCAAGCAATGGCGTTCCGATCATTTCCCTTGCGAGTCTATTCCATAGCTTAATAGATCTTCGATGCCTAGATTGTCTCTGTCTTAATTTCATCACGCTATGCCCAGTTACTGTGCTAAATAACTCGGCGCTTACACCATTCAACAATACTTGGCATGTCAGGATGAAACATACGCCAGGGAAATTGTACTGTGCCACGCTGCACACAAGGGGTGCCCTAACATTCTCTCCAGAGCTTTTCAACCCCAGCAGTAAGCGCCCGTCTCCCAGCTCTGTACCTGGTGTAGCTTGGCAAGGATAGGGCCGGTCTTCTCCTTCTCTTCGTATTTTTCCACCTTGGACTGCAGCCGCTTGTAGTCTTGCAGAGTCTGCTCACGTCTCTTCACTGCCATGTTCAGGCTGGGGAACACGCTGCTGAACCTGCAGGGGTTCAAAGAATAAACCCCCCGTGAATGCTGTGGCCTGGCTGGACTCATCTTAGGGACATATCTGCTTGGCCAAACTCCCAGCTAAGAGCCTGTTAATGCAAGGTGCTCAGGCAGAATTCTGTATGACACTAGGCGTTAGCACCTGTCCTCAGATTACTGGTAGGGCAGAGGCAGGGGTAGGACAAGTGCCCTTAAGGCCCGATCCAACCCCCAATGACTTTAATAGGAATCGAATCAGGTCCATAATCGGCACGAGTCTTTCTATCCTCTTGGAGCTTCCAGCAGATGCATCACGGGTCCTATGCCTTTAGGTCGAAAATGTATTTCATGTTAACAGCCTGCAAACATCTGAAAGATGCAGATATTAAGTGGGGAGAGGAATTCTGTGGGGAGTTGCAAGGGGGTCTGACTAGAAGTAAGGGAACAGTATTGGACAAATGGAAATGTAGGCTGAATATCAGTAAGCATTTCTTAACAGGGAAAGCTACAAGGTCTGGCATAGCCTCCCTAGGAATGGGGTGGAAGCCCCAGAGCTCAGGATATTTAAAATTAGACAGGGAAAAATGCCAGGATGGAACATTTTTGCTCTGGCCGCTGGAGTGGGTACGAACTAATTTCTATGACGCTATGAAAGATATAGGGGAAGGAGAAAGATAAGAGCTGCTGGCCCTGCAACACGTAGTTGTCCCTTCTCTCCTCTCTTGTCGACTGGAAACTGGGCTCTCCTTAGCCAAGAGACTGCTGTTAACTCAGCCCAAGAAGGGAGAGCCCTAAGACTAAGGGAGGCAGAGACAGCCCTCAGCATTTCCCTGGGGGAAGAGAAAAGCATGAACAAAGGCCTGGGGCCACAAAGGAGCTAGTCCTGAGGGATCCCAGTGGCCCTGGCACTGCCTTGCAGTTTCTCCACTGCTTGGAAAGATTATATGAGCCACATGTTGCTCTTAAACCGGGGCATGGGATCATTAGCCAGTCTTCCTGGGACACAAGCACTAGTTCATGACTGAGAAGGAGGACGGTTGCCAAGACAAAAAGAGGAACAGGAAAGAAAACACAGGGAATGCAGAAAGAATCCTTTTCTCTCTCCTGACTTGTACTGGCTAGCACTCAGGGCACAATCCTGTGAGGCGCTGAGCATCTCCAGTGATTCCACGGGAGTGAAACATCTTGCAGGATTAGGCTGCAATTGATCAAACAGAAAGAAACCCTGATCCCCTCTTCTGTGGATGTGGAAGAGCTCCATTTTGCTACTTCCTGAGGTGAATAATTTGCTCACACCTATCCCACTTCCTGCATAGAGCATGGAAGAACAACGGGGGTTGTCTAGGTGCTCAATACTCACCAAAACGTTGGTTATGAAAAAGATATTCCCGGCAGCTTTCGTGGCATTTCCCACTAGAGTGAGCGTGATGCAATCCACACTCCCAACACCCCCTCATCCCTCTGTCCCCTGAGTCCTTTCGCTAACATGAACCCTGCACTGTGGGGATTTAAAGACGCACCACTCCTTTTACTGGGCTGATATTACTCTTTAATTTCCCTTTCAGAGAGGGACATGGTCAAGTTAGTTTAGATCCAGAATTTAGAATCTGTTAATCAAAACAAGGAGTGAAACCAAACCTAGTCCAAATAGAAATGTGTTTATTATAAACTTCCATGGGCATTGTGAGACTGAACTGACTGGTGTTTGTAAAATGCCTGGAGTCCCAGCTGATGGAGGGTGCTACTAAAAGGGAAAGTTCATAGAATATCAGGGTTGGAAGGGACCTCAGGAGGTCATCTAGACCAGCCCCCTGCTCAAAGCAGAACCAATCCCCAACTAAATCATCCCAGACAGGGCTTTGTCAAGCCTGACCTTAAAAACTTCTAAGGAAGGAGATTCCACCACCTCCCTAGGTAACGCAGTCCAGTGCTTCACCACCCTCATCTGCCACCCCTGAGAACAGTCTAGCTCCATCCTCTGTGGAACCCCCTTTCAGGTAGTTGAAAGCAGCTATCAAATCCCCCCTCATTCTTCTCTTCCGCAGACTAAACAATCCCAGTTCCCTCAGCCTCTCCTCATAAGTCATGTGTTCCAGTCCCCTAATCATTTTTGTTGCCCTCCGCTGGACGTTTTCCAATTCTTTCACATCCTTCTGGTAGCGTGGGGCCCCAAACTGGACACGGTACTCCAGATGAGGCCTCACCAGTGTCGAATAGAGGGGAACGATCACGTTCCTCGATCTGCTGGCAATGCCCCTACTTATACATCCCAAAATGCTCTTGGCCTTCTTGGCAACAAGGGCACACTGTTGACTCATATCCAGCTTCTCGTCCACTGTAACCCCTTGGTCCTTTTCTGCAGAACAGTTCTGCAGGCTAGAACTGCCTAGCCATTCGGTCCCTAGTCTCTAGCGGTGTGTGGGATTCTTCCGTCCTAAGTGCAGGATTCTGCGCTTGTCCTTGTTGAACCTCATCAGATTTCTTTTGGCCCAATCCTCTAATTTGTCTAGGTCCCTCTGTATCCTATCCCTACCCTCCAGCGTATCTACTTCTCCTCCCAGTTTAGTGTCACCTGCAAACTTGCTGAGGGTGCAATCCACGCCATCCTCCAGATCATTAATGAAGATATTGAACAAAAGCGGCCCCAGGACCGACCCTTGGGGCACTCCTCTTGATACCAGCTGCCAACTAGACACAGAGCCATTGATCGCTACCCGTTGAGCCCGACAATCTAGCCAGCTTTCTATCCACCTTATCGTCCATTCATCCAGTCCATACTTCTTTAACTTGCTGGCAAGAATACTGTGGGAGACCGTGTCAAAAGCTTTGCTAAAGTCAAGGAATAACATGTCCGCTGCTTTCCCCTCATCCACAGAGCCAGTTATCTCGTCATAGAAGGCAATTAGATTAGTCAGGCATGACTTGCCCTTGGTGAATCCATGCTGACTGTTCCTGATCACTTTCCTCTCCTCTAAGTGCTTCAGAATTCATTTCTTGAGGACCTGCTCCATGATTTTTCCAGGGACTGAGGTGAGGCTGACTGGCCTGTAGTTCCCCGGATCCTCCTCCTTCCCTTTTTTAAAGATGGGCACTACATTAGCCTTTTTCCAGTCATTCGGGACCTCCCCCGATCGCCATGAGTTTTCAAAGATAATGGCCAATGGCTTGTTATCACATCCGCCGACTCCTTTAGCACTCTTGGATGCAGCGCATCCGGCCCCATGGACTTGTGCTCGTCCAGCTTTTCTAAATAGTCCCGAACCACTTCTTTCTCCGCAGCGGGCTGGTCGCCTCCTCCCCATGCTATGCTGCCCAGTGCAGCAGTCTGGGAGCTGACCTTGTACGTGAAGACAGAGGCAAAAAAAGCATTGAGTACATTAGCTTTTTCCACATCCTCTGTCACTAGGTTGCCTCCCTCATTCAGTAAGGGGCCCACGTTTTCCTTCACTTCTTGTTGCTGACATACCTGTTAGTATTACGATCATTATTTTCAAAAAAAGAAAAGGAGTACTTGTGGCACCTTAGAGACTAGCCAATTTATTTGAGCATGAGCTTTCGTGAGCTACAGCTCACTTCATCGTATGCATCCGATGAAGTGAGCTGTAGCTCACGAAAGCTCATGCTCAAATAAATTGGTTAGTCTCTAAGGTGCCACAAGTACTCCTTTTCTTTTTGCGAATACAGACTAACATGGCTGTTACTCTGAAACCGGTCATTATTTTGTTCATAGAAATTAGGCCGTTGCCTGCAATAACAAGGAAGTGGATCCAAGAAGGCCCTTTCCAGTCTTATGTTCCCATGTCAAGGTTTTGGTTTTTTTTATTTAAAGATACATCAACTATTTAAAATCTAGTCCATTTCACACACCTCATTAGAAGTAGTTAAGAGGCCCCGCGCTTGTCTCCGAGCCCTCCTGCGGAGACTGGTGATTTTACAGTCACATTTTCCTATTTTTTAAAATGTTTTTTCTCTCCTGCTCCTGCTGTGTTACAGAGCCACACAACACCATGGGAAGCTGGCTGTCTACACAAGGGGGGAAATAAAGAAACTGACCCCTACACAAAGTGCTGTTCTACGCATAAAGCACACAAACTGACAGAGGAGAGAAAAATACTATTCCCCCACTCATCTTATTAATTTCTAATCACCCGAGGTGTTATTTGCAACAACACCAGCTTCAAACAACAATGTTCAGACAGATGTGAACGTTTTAAGTGGACGGTGGCTCTTTAAATATTGTCCTGCATAGTTATGAACCCAATGACAACAATCTTGTGTTAGTGCCTGAGAATTAAAAAGGGACGGTGACTTGCTGTGAAACTAGCCTGTCTAGTTTCACTGTCCTGACCAAGTGAGTTGCAAAACATAAGGAAATAGCAGTGACAGGAAGTAAATGAGACTGTGAACATTTTTCAGGATTAATAATCTACAGTATTCATATAAGGCAAGGGAGCTTTTAACTCTGAATTTACCTTATCAATGTCTCTTTTACACTGAGTTCCAGCTAACACGGTGCACCGTCTCTCTTATCGTTACCACATTTGTTCTGCGCAAAGTTAGAACTGGGTTCACCTCTCACATATAACCGATCAAATTCTAAGCATTTTGTGAACCTGACCTCCTCTACAGTCCATCCAAAATGTTACTGCCACAACCATCTCTCTAGCCCATTGCTTCACCATGACAGTCCTCTGTATGAGGCACTTGGCTGGATCAACAATGTACTGAAGAGCAAAATCACACATCTTGCCGTCAAGGTTTTATCTCACACAGTCCCTGCCTACCACTTGCACTTTCTCGCCTTTCATATTCCCTCCCTGATTTTACCAATGATACCGATCTCGGGATCCTCCTCCCACAGCTGACTCCTCACCTCCCTCCATGCTCCCCCTTATATTTGGCACCCCCCCTCCCTGAGTCTGTTGGCCAAGCCATGTCACTTGCACCATTTAAATCCTTCCTGAAGGCTCGCTTCTGCTCCCTCACCTAGGCCAAGTAAGGGGAAATAAATAGAATTATCGGCACTGCCAGGCTGTGCCTAAGCCTTATGGAGTTGCTTCATCTTCGGATCACTGTCACCTTTCTCCTTCCTCACCTCCTTCCCCTTATAGCCCTCACTCTACCCAAAACCATAGGTGTCATTTGACTTCTATATTTAGGGGGTCAGCTCCAGTCAGGCCAATGTGGCTGTGCATTCGGGGGGAGGAGGAATTTCATGCCTGCACAACGCCTGCAGGTTTTTTTTGGGGGGGGGGGGGCGGCAACACCCCCCCGTCCCTCCCCAAACTATGCCCGTGCCCAAAAACCTCCTTTACTTCTGCTCATCAGTGCCAGTCCACATGTAATCTAATATCAGCCACCTTTGGGTCAGCTGACAGCAGAGTTAAGGAGATCTCCTCCTACACTCGGAGACATCCCTTGCTTTTCATCTGTCCCCTTGGCTGCTTTCACCATTGGAGAGGCAGTGAGGGTTATTAGTCTGGGAGTCACTGTTGTAATCCTGGCTCTAACACTCATTCCCTCTGACAAGTCACAACTGCCCCGTCTCAGCTTTCCCCGTCTGTAAGATAAGGGTAATAATTCAGATCTCCGGTTTTAGGCTACACTTGATGAAATCTCTCCGAAGCACTAGCACAGGAATGGGTTTTTATAATGTAGACACACACACAAACACCCAACAGGTTCAAAGTTTGAGGCATTGAAAACTGCGTCCCCAAAAGCCGTGTTTTGTAAAGCAATCTGACGGTGAAAAGCACTATGCAAAGGCTAACTACAACCTGGGTAGAAAGCTGAAGTCGCCCCACCCTGCCCCCGTCCCTCTCCTCTTGTCACAGACTGTCCGGAAGTGCTGCTAAGCAAGAGCCTTCGTCACTGTAAGTCCCACCAGCAGCACAGCCAGGATGGGAGCTCTGTGCCCCAGACTGAAGGAGTAGTAGGACCATGCTATCAAAATCCATATCGCCCATAGCCATGGAGCCAGGTGCCAACAATTATGCAGGCGACAGGAATATTCATATTAGCACCAATGTTCTGTGAATTAAGAAATGTCTGAATGAATATTTAAGTATGAAACCAACAGAGTATATTGCTGAAAGTGACAGAAGAGGCAGCCAACGAGGAGCTGGAGGAAAGACCCACAGGTACCATATTAAGCTGGTTTACAGAACTGAAATGAAGCTTTGTGGTAAAAATGAAACCACCCTCCCTCCTCACTAACTGTCAGTGGACTTCAATCATGCACACAAATGACTGACTATCAGAGAACTTGCTCCTATGAAACTGGCCACTGTACCTCCACAGTGCACTGGATAACTTGCTGTTCATAAACTATATGGTCAGTTTTACAGGCTAAAACCAACAAATCTGTCATGAAAACAGTTTCAATAGTACTGCAACATTTATCCTTCTGTTATGTCTTTCTTACAGGTGAGCAGATTTTATACCCACCTGTACTGAAATACCTGTGATCAACAAGGGGTAACAGAGCAAAAAGGAAAATCCCAATTTATGAATTTAATTGTGTTTGATATATTTAGATACATGAACTACGTCGAAGGATTTAGCCGTGGAAACAGAAGCCAGGCTTGCTTTGCAGCACTGACCACTTCGCTCTGTGCATGTTTAATATTATTTATTTTTACCGGGGCTGCACTCAATATGTGCTACGTGCTGAGCAAACACATAGGGAGACAAAGGCCTTGCTCTGAAGCACTTACAGTCTAAAAAAGACAAAGTCCAGAAGCGTTGGGGAACAGGATACAAGGACCATTAGTGTTTAATATTCCTGGCTCAGACGGCGAAATACCAGCTGGTGTTACCATGATCCCGATCGCTAGGTATAACTCAAAAATAGACATAGATGTATAGTGGGTTAGTGCAGGGGAGGCAGTGCGTCTTTCATACCTAACTGTGTGCCCACCTGATTACGCTTCCCACTCTGCCCAAGAGTCCACGGGGTGACACAGACTATCACAAACCACAGTCACCGCAAAGCCGCTGTTCCAGGGCTCACAAGTGCCCACAATGTCACCAGCAAGACAACCGCTAATCAGAACAGCAGCCTACAGAGACCACCCATAAGGACAGACCCCCGGGCCTTACGTTATCCTGCCCTGCAAACACCAAAGGCAACTGTGCCTTTTATTGGTGATTCTTTGCATCCACCATCCCTTTATCTCATTATGGAAATGGGGCTGGGGCATTAATAACCTTGCATCGCCCTGTGCAACCTGAAAAAGTCATCAGCGAGCCCAAGGTCACTCTTCCATCCAGCTGGTCACATGCAGATCAGATGCTGCTACTCTGAGATTGCTTTTTATAGTCAGTTTCACACAGGGTTTGCCATTATATTTAAATGTCGTATCAGCTAACAGAGTGGCTCCCACTGGGACTGGCTGCAGAGGCCCTGCATTTCGTGGGCATGGGGGAAATATTTAAATATTTAGCTGCTATGTAGATAAGTCAAGAAACACATGTATTAAAAGGGCTGGATAAATAGGAATCTGAATGAACACAAGAGATCTGCACAGAGGGAATGTATAAACCGTCATGCCCTTCCCATATTAAAGGCCCCGTGTACTTTGTGGCAGGATGGCCATGAATTCGGTGGCTTTTTGGTGCACCAGCCTGCAAATTCTGCAGCAGCTTCACTCAAATTACATGGTCGCTATTTAAAATGAATTCGAGATGAAAAGGAATCGGACAATCAATACAGTGACCCCTGTTTTTACTGGGATATTACAATTTAATTTATTTTAGGATCCTGAAGGAGGCAAGGGCCAGATGGCTCAGGAGGATGGTAACGGAACATGGAGCCTTTCAGCTCCGAGTCACAACTTCAACTCCCGACCAGGCCAGATGTTATTGAAAGTTGTGACCATCCGATGGCTCGGGGGTGGCCTCTGTGCTATTAGTTTGGTGGGTCCCAGTCACGTTGCCAGCAGACAGCAGTCTACAGCGCAAAGCCCACATTGCCACTGATTGCCTCCTGCTTGGTAGTCTCAGCAGAAATGCCAGGACTGACTGGGCCGGGGGATGGAATTCCCCTCTCCCCAGGTTCACACTGAAGCACTGCCGTGGGGAAAGCTCACACTCCAGCTGCCCTTTGCTGTATTTGTATGTGGCTAGACAGAAGCCTTCAGTCTCCAGGGCTGTCAGGCTAGCATTTGGCCCCAGCGCTGTGTTCACATGCACACACTTGTGGCTTTTTTTTAAATACCCTGACCATGTTTAAGGCAGTCATTGTCATAAAGAGGAAAACAGCCTTGACACAACCACTCACTCTTCTGTGGTATCACTGCTTACATACACCCAAGATATGTGCACGCTATGAACAGAATACATGGTGAGCTCGGAACGGACGGCCAGGAGATGGAATACAGTCGCTTGTCAGTGACGAAGGACTTTACAGAGCACAGCCATCAATTTGCAGCATTTCTCTAGAAAAGCAACAGAGGCTAGTGGTGTGAGCAGAGGGCTGGAGTCCAGACGCTCTCAAGTTCTAAGCGCGTCACTGATACTGACTCTTTCTGTGGCCTCAGGTAATTCACTTATCCTTCAAATCCTTCCTTAAGACTCCTCTCTGCCATGATGCCTGCAAAACCCAGCCGGTTGGTCATGGCTAGGCAGGTGACAAGCTGTGACTGTCGCTCCTCCTCGCTTTCTTTCCTTTTCCTCCCTACCTCCACCCTCAACTATAATCCATGCAACTAACACAGCTGAGCCAATTCTACATCATATTCAATTGCCGTGTAAGTTGCATTCCCTATTCCCTGGCTGTTGGGGTCTTTAGATTGTCAGCACAATGGGGCCTCAGTCCCATCGGAAGCCTTTGGGTGCTACCACAATATAAATATTGCTACCACCTATAAGAATATCTGTGCCTTACTTTCCTCACCTGTCATGTTGGAATGACTCCTATCCACCTCCCTGAGTGGAGTTTGGAGGATTCATGTCAGAAACAGACTTTGAAAATGTACAGAGTTATGACAGCATTACACATTACCCTTTCAGTAGGCTCCTCAACATGGTTTATGGATAATGCTCAAAGATGTGTGTTTAACAAGGGCTCTCTCCACCACGACCCATTGGGCTTAGTACTAGGATAGCACTTTACACCTTGAAAGCACCGCACAGGACATCAACTAATTAGCATGTAACCATTCACATCCGATGAACCCACTAAAGCAGAAAATACTCATTTGGCTCTGAAACGTGGCGTGCAAGATCTCAGACAAGGACCTGCGACAATGTTGCCATTTGCTTGAAGGTAGATCTGTTTTTAAAACAAGGTGGCTTAACTTTTTGTGCTGGATATCTTGGATTTAACAAAGTGAGATTCTGTCGCCCACAACAGAGGGGCATCATGCTTCAGAGTGCTTTAATAAAATAGCTCCAGCACAGAGACTGAAGAGGCAGCTACTCTGTAGGCACGGCAACTTCTGTCTCATCAGGACTTTTAGTGCATGGATTAGTATATACTGTATTTTGGGGTGCTGGGGTTATTGGACTCCGCAAGCTGCCATCATCATAGTGCATCATGCCAGCTCCAGACAATCATGACAAACTGCAGATTCAAGCTCCCGAATCAAAAGAACAGAACTCTATATTCAAACAACATGGAAAGGGACGAGCCCTCAAAACCAAGGATGTCCAGGGTTAAAGCTGGGATGCCGTGGTTTGATGCTCCACGCCCCTGGCGTTTAAAATATCTTACTCAATGCAGTTTCCCAGGGTAGGTGTTATGGGCTTAAATCAGACCCTGAGAGCTGTTTTATGAAAGGCTATCCAGCAAACTGAGGATCAATGAGATCTGCACCCACTTACACAACAGCTGAATTTTTCCATAGTGCATTAATAATCATCAGTAAACTATTAACAGAAATGATAGTTTTTGGAAGTTTGTCATAGTGTCTGAGGATATCCTGGGATGCGACCGCATTGTCTCCATTGTTAGGAGTTCTCTCATTTCAGGTCTGATCCTGAGGAGTTCTGAGCACCCACAGACACGATCAAGTTGTGATTGCTCAGCACCTCGCAGGAACAGCCCTTACTGCTCTGTGCATTCTCACAGGTAGGTAGCGAGGCACACGGTTTAATTTTATATTGCAAGGGTAATCAGGTAAAAAAGGCAACATGCGCCTTCACTGGGCTGGGGCTGGATCGGGTTGAGGGGAAAATTCTCCTGCCATCAGATCCTGTTGGCTGTAGATGGAACATTCCTATGGAAATTCTCTCATTACGACAGAACTTCTAGACTTACACTGAAAGGTATGGCACATGCTAGGTATTTTCCCTCCCAATTAAGGTTGTCCCTAATTCTTCTCCTTCTTTACTGGAGTGAACTACATGTGGAAGCAGGCTCTCAAGCCAAATGCCCGGGTGGTAAATAGATGTGAAGCACAGATGAAAGATATGGCTCCTGTTATTGCAGTGGGGTAAGGCACAGGACAGTGAGCCAGGAGACCTGAGTTTTGTTCCCAGCTTTGCTACTGAATCATTATGGGCCTCGAGTAAGTCCCATAACCTCTCTCTGCCTCAGTTTCCCACCTCTACGAGACTCACGATACCTATTTTGCAAAGTGCTTTGAGATCGACAGATGACAACTCTTGTAGATGTGTTCTGTACTCGTCATAAATCCAGTACCATTATTTCTCCACATACACATGCCACTGTACAGGGGAAAGATGTTTTGACAGCCACAAACACTTAAAAACCCCCCAAGGATTCTAGCATGAGCCATTTAAAAAAAAAAACTTGGTGAAATAATGAAGCCGACTAAGTGGGTCTCACTTCAGTGGGTATGTTGCTGAAAACAGGTAGCAGAGGGGAGACTCAGCTGAGATTTTAGAGAAGTCCCTAGCTCACCCCGGCTTCCCAGGGCTGCAGAATCCTGCTTATAGAGTAAGCTGCCATTGCTTTCTGTCACCTCTTAGGAAATGTGGTTGTGGGGGATTCCTGAAAAGAATAGGTGAGGGTAGATAGATAGGAATAACTAAAAGAAAATACAAATAATAGTCGCCCTACCTCTGGGGGAAAAATGTACCAGTGAAACTCCTTTTAGGATGACATTTTAGCCTCAGAAAAAAAATCCAGACTTTAGAAGATTCTCTTAATTATAAATAATGTTGCCACTTCATTTCTATGCTGTAGCCTCCCGTCAGCTTCCCATAATTAAAGGATGGGGATTGAGAGACACTACCACGGAAGATAAAAGCACCATCAGAATTCCCACCACTGCCGGATTCATTAGCTAGTCAACCTAGCTGACAAGTCTGTTACTTGAAAATTGCAGACTTCTCTCCCTCTCTGGTTGTGACATGGGGACTGCGACAGATATCCGTTAGCGCCAGGGCTCTGCACGCCTGGAGTTACAGCGCTAATAGGAGGGGAGGAGACTGTGCTGGCCTGTATGCGTACAGGTGCACATCAGCTGGGTGGTGTCTTGATGGCTGGAAGGAATTGTGTGTGCAGAGCGGATCTGCTGCAAGGGGAAAAGGGATGTTCACAGGACACATGGGAAGAAGCAAGCGGTTATCTTGAAGCTCAAGACAGCAGACGAGTAGTAGAGAGGGCCAAAGTCTGTTCCCTCTGTCGATCTCTCAGCAAGTTATAACCATTCAGATGATCATCAGCACCAAGGCCAGCTAGCAATCTGCCTTCTCCCACCTAAATGCCTCCTCTTTCTCCGTCTCCCCTTCCCATGTCCATGCGGACGCTTATACCTTCTCGGAAACAGTACAGGCTAGTGGACGAAGCATGAGACGGGGGAAAACAAGACACCTTGGTTCTATTCCTAGCTCTTCCGCTGACTTGCTGAGTGGCCTTTGGCAAGTCACAGCTCTTCTCTGCCTATTTCTCCTGTCGCAGGCAGGTTGTGGGGATTAACATTGGTTCAGTGCTTTGAAAATGCAAAGTGCTGTGTAAGTGCTAAGTATTGTCATTATCTTCTACAGCAAACGACCTCCTCCTCTTTATTCAAATCCCTCCTTAAAACACACTCCCTCCTGAAAAGCATTTCAGTGATGAACCTTCAGAGTGATCTGCAGCACTCTCACACTGCATCCTTAAGCTGCACAGCATGTGTATCTCAATGCTACTGTCTGTCTGATCCAGATTGTAAGAGATGTAGGGAGAGGGGGC
Source organism: Natator depressus (assembly GCF_965152275.1). Taxonomy (NCBI): domain Eukaryota; kingdom Metazoa; phylum Chordata; order Testudines; family Cheloniidae; genus Natator; species Natator depressus. The sequence goes on from NC_134259.1 coordinate 6,053,423, forward strand.
CCAATTCTGCTCTCAGTGTAAACCCAGAGTCACCCGACGGAGGTCAGTGCAGAGATCCAGGATTGACACCAGTGATAGCTGAGATCAGAACCTGGTGGGATGTTTTTATGTTTGCACAGCATCGAGCATGCTGATGGCCTGCAATAAAAAAAGAACGATCCTCACTGATCCTCAATGGGCAATCTGAAGGCGTTGGGTAAAGGAAAGGGGAATGAGGAAGAAAAGAAGGTGGTTACAAGGGAAAGGAAGGACAGGAATCAGGAGGAGAGAAAACAGTAACTAAGCATGGAAAGGAGAAGGAAAAACCTGGGAGTAAGAAAGAAACGGGGAGGAAGTTGAAAGACCGAGGGAGGGATGGCTCAGAGCTAGGCCAAAGCACTTGGGCTATGTTCAGGAATGCCTGTCATTCCACACTCTGTGCCCACACGTCCGTTGTGGGCCCATCCACCCACCAGGAATGGGAAATTAAAACCATCCCTTCCGACTACAGCAAAATGCAACAGAAAAATAAGACGACAGTTCAAACTGGAGAGAGCTGAGGATTAAGGCTAAGAGCCCCGAGATGAGGGAGGATGCACCGGGGGGCGAGGCAGCCATGTGGCTTGCTTTGTGTATGAAATCCTCATTAGAGGCCTGTAAGGACATGAAAGCGGCTTTTCCTGTTTCCGGTCCCCAGCACCCCCAGGGGACCCTTACGGCTGGTTATCTGCTTTCACTGTCAGAGAAGGAAGTGCAGATTGAGGCTGTACACTAACGGCAGGGTTTTATGTGGTTACAGGGGGAAAAGGAGATCACACAGCATGTGTGCAGGCAGGCAAGCTGGGGAGGCAGAGATGAAGCAGTGCAACTGCTATTTGCGGGGACTCTGGCCAGCTGATCAGGAGAGGCATGGGCTCTGTTCTGATGGAGCTATTCCTCCAGACGGTGGACCCCTGTGCTAAGGATAGGCAGCAGGGATTTTAGACGCTCACTCCCGTTTTTTCAGCCCTTATGGAAACCGGTCAGGGGACTCACTTGCATGCCGATATAATTTAGTTTATACATCAATCTGCAGTGGGAGGCGTTCCACTTATGGGAATTTGAGTTCTTCTGACATTAAGACCAAGCACAAACTGGCCACACACGGAGGTAGCATCACCTGCACCACCTTTGCCAAAGCACCTTAGTCGTGGCCTGCCTTATTCCCTGATATTCTAGTTCTGGCCCCTCCCTACACAGCTCTGGGAATGCACCTCCCTCCTACCCGGCAGCCCCCCTGCTATTCCAGCCCAGGGGCCCACACAGCCCAATCTTGACCTGCAGCCTTTTCTATTACTCTAGTCCTGCCCTCATCCCTAGCTCTGCCAATTCACCGCAGTCCTGGGACCAGTACAAATTCTAACAGCCCTTTAGTCCTGAACTGCAGCTTTTCTCGAGTCTCGGGGCAGAGAGCCGACTGTGCCAAGCTCCTTCATATTCTGGCCACCATATAACTCATGCAAGACTAGTAAGCGCATGCCCCAGCAACTGTTTTGGAGGAGAGTTCACCGGGATCCCCTCATTCTACTCAGTATCTGGGTGACCTTCTTCCCTGCCAAGGAAGGCTGGATGCAGCTCCCTCCTGACCATTTGAAAACACTTTGTCTATCGTCTGGGAAACAAACTGCATAGCAATAGAAGCTGTTTATAGCCACTGCTGGTATGGGATCTCTGGATCCCTTCACACCAGTGTGGTGCAAACCACATGGCTGACCCATTCACTATGACAGCAGAATCCTGATTCTCCAAACCACCTGGGTAACAGCAATTATTATTGTTATTTGCTTGCAGTTGCACCTACAACATGAGGGGCACCTGTCAGACATACAGGAAAGGGAAGGCCGCTGCCCCAAGGAGCCCACAGTCTAAGACAAACAGACAAGTAGACTGATGTCAGGGATAGGGAATATTTGTGCTAAAATAAGGGCGAGTTTGACAGATTGGGAATTTAGGCTCTGAGGGAAGCCCTCATTAATCTTGGGCTACACGCGGGTAGCTTGACAAACAGGGTGGTTCAAATCATCAGTCTGTTAAATCAAGATCCCCTTGCAATTAACGTCAGATCGGAACCCACAGCTCCAAACGCGAAAGACATTAAAGTCAATGAATCTTCAAACCGCATGGCTTATTTAAACTGTTTCCTGCCCTAAATACTGACACATAGGATGTAATATCAACATGAAAGTACACAGTCCATCACCAACCCCAAGTCCAGCCAACGCACTTCAGCCCTCACCCAAGGGACAAGAGGAGCCCAGCCAGGCTGAAGAACTGGAAGCTACAGAGTGCAGTAAAAAGCATCTGTTTTTTCACTGAGCTGATCTGGTGTGAATTTACACAAGCAGCTCCCAAGTGAAGCCCTGACCTCTCCAGCCATCCGATCTCTTTGCCCAACCCACACCTTAAACCATGTCATATTCTAGCTAGAGCTTTGCTAACTCAGTGAAATTAAATGAGTGATTTCCAGCTATGAGTTTGTTACAGTTTCAAAAGGAAGAGAAGACTGCATGATCCTAACTTTGCCATAGCAGGGAGATCTGGATGATAGAATCACCCCTTGAGATGGTTACTCTTAATGTAGCTGATAGAAACCTCATATCGCTGGACTACAGAATGGAGATTTTATGACACATGTGCCTCTGATTACAATATATTACCGTTAATATAATGCCTTCTTTCTACTTATCTGTGTCTTTGGCTAATAAACTATAGAAGACCACCAGTGAAGAAGTAATAAAGCACAGCTGTTGAATCAAAGCCTGTTTCTAGGTCAAAGCGAGTTTGGGAGAGGCCGGGGAGAATGGGCTCTACCAGGGGAAACAATACTGAACTGAAACGAGAAGAGGATCCTCCAGGCAGCTTTAATTAATCTTTAGTTTTATCCCAGAAATGTTACTGGAGTTCTCAGCAAGCAGGCCAAGAGGAGGATGCAAGTCTGCATTTCCATAGTGCATCTCATTATTAGCCAAATGAACTCCCAGGGCTCTTTATCTTACATATGCACGTACTTGCACTTGTGCATACTTAGAGATAGGAAGAGGAGACGAGTCAATCCTGGTCACCGCTGAAATGCAGCCGCCACAGTCATGAAACAGGAGCCGTTTTAGAATGCACTGTAACAGTGCTCAACGGACAAGGGCAGGAAATGAAAAATGTCACATCCAAGTACCAGGGAAACTGAAGGAGACAGAAACAAATCACCAGAGCTGGAATATGTAGTCAGGACACTGGGGTAAACCACCGTCAATCCTACAAAAGTGCTTTAATGCCAAGTGGTCAGGAATTGCGTTTTACATCTCACCACCACACAGAGCTCAGCACCACGACCCTGGGGGCCAAAGGAAGAACGTCAGCTGAATCACCAACACTGTTTTCAGTGCGATTCTGGGATTTCTCTAGACCTCTTGCACCCAAATAAGGACTTGGCCTGAATCTACTTAGCCTGAAAGATGGCTACACCAGAACCCAAGATGGGATGGAAGGGATCTTCCTTGTGTGCATACATGATTATTTATGATTTGCAGTACTGGAGCACCTAGGAGCCCCAGCCCCAGATCGGAACCCCACTGTGCTGGGGGCTGTGCACAGAAAAAAAAAAGACAGTCCCATGGAAACCACCTGGCTAGTTTACGCTAAGATCTATTTCTTGACAATTAAATGAGATGGTTTTAATAGAATGCCAGAACACAAAGTTGCTGTATCTTTCATGCTGAGGACTATCTACCTAATAAGCAACACAATTCCACCATAGAAGGTTTGTTTTTTTTAATAATCAAGGATATTTGGTTATAGTGTAAACCACAAAAGCAAAACTCAAGTCACCATGTCCCCCCACAATAAAAATCCAGGGCAACCCTATGCACTGAGTAGTATATGTTGGTTTACCCTCAGACTTGGGATTAAACAACAACAAGCAAAAAAACAACCACCACCAAAACCCCAGATGTCAAATGTAAACTAAAATTGTTATTCAGCAATTTGCATCACTTACTGTCTTATTAAAGTCAAATGATTTTCCTTTCTCTCTCTCTCTCTCTTTCTGTTCTTGTAACAAAATAAAGAATCTAGGGACTTCTGAAGACATTTTGCTGCACTAAATGAAATTCTCCTTTTAACTTTTAGGGATATAGTCTCACTTACAACTCCTGCCAACGCTGGTGGGACTTGCACAGAAATGAACATTTAAGAGTTCCATGGATGACAAGATCCCTACAGAGACGATGCATCAGTGGGTTATGACACACTGTAAGACACATGGTAACTTCTTGCCGTTAGCAAAGTGTGGCGGGAATGCCATGATCCTGCAACAGGGGAGGTGCTATTCTCAGTGTAAAGGCACCAAAATGTCAAGTAAACGTGACTGCAGACCAGTGCTTTCAGCATCTCATCTTGGACTGACTGAAGCCAATGGAAATTCTGGCATTGACTTTAGTGGGTACAGGATCAGGCCTGAGAAAAGCAAACAACTCCTAGGGAGCCCAGCTTTTTTGTGTAAGCTCTACAGCCCATGGAAAGAAACCACACCAAATTCAACCCCGACCCCTGGCAGCAGAGGGTCAGGTGACTCATGGTCTGATCCTCATGGGATCCTTTCCCCCCCTGTGAAGGAAACTGTCTACAGAAAATAAGTCAGTGGGTGGCTTCTATGCCAATGAATTCATTATTAGACCTCTGCCTCCATGGTGAGCACCAAACACTGACTCAATGCCAAAATCCCCATGGAAATCCACCTGCCCGGCTAAGGCTCGATGGGATGCTTTTGCAGAGCTTCACAGATTCAGTTCCCTCAAGACTTTTATCTGTCTGTGATACATCATGTCATCTGTATTTATTTGTAAGGTCTTTACTTCCTAGCTTCTCCTTCAAATAAAGTTCAGGGACACTGGCGGGTCAAACCTGGCCCAAAATTTACGTTTTGAAAAAATGCCTTTCACTAAAATTAAGAGGAACAAAATATTTCTGAAAATTCCCCTTTTTACATTTACAAAGGAAACGTTCACCTCTAGCATCTGCAGCCCCCAAACCAGCAGCAATGCATTAGACTGTATTATATTCGAGGGGCAGCCGTGTCAGTCTGGATCTGTGAAAGCGGCAAAGTGTCCTGTGGCACCTTACGGACTAACAGACGTATTGGCGCATAAACTTTCGTGGGTGAATACCCACTTCTTCAGATGCATGCTTCTTTAGACTGCATTGCAATTTCCTAAGGACCAGAGACTGAAATGGATTAGAAATCAAATGACACTGACTTGTCCGCGGTCCTCCTTCAAGCCCAGAAAAATGTAGCAAGTAACCGACAGCATAGGTGGAGACAGGCTGGATGTTTTAAGTGCTTTCAAGTTTTTCATAACGTCAGGTGTTCTGTGAAACACAGTTAAGTGCATTTGGCAGACTGAAGTACAAAATCAGGAACAAAGAGATTTGGGCTCTTTTTCCAGCTGTGCCACAGGCTAACAGCCTGGACCTGGTCAAATCATTTAACCTCCCTGTGCCTCAGTTTTCTTACTGTAAAATAGGGATGATACCTTCTTGTATGGGGGCTGTGACAGATTATTTGATTTTGGAAGGACTATGATTTTAAACCTGACACTGTCCCTTTAAATGATGCACGTCTCTCAGGGACATGGCTACTGAGAGCACTTGATTCTGCGCATAGGAAAATGCTCTACTCACTTTTTCAAGGGCTCTATCACCGTCTTTTGGATCTGGTTCACCTATTGGAAGAAAAGAGAGTGACAAACAAATGTTGTTGAAGAAGCCGCTCTGAACTAAGTTATACATTTGTGCAGCGTCTTCCACACCAGGGCTCAGGCCTCGAGGTGCTACCAGAGTACAAATGAACAACAACGTCATCATCTTCATCAAATCCTCACCCCACAACCTCCTGTGCTCTGGTCCTGTGCTCCCAAACCAGCAAAGACGGGACGTGCTGTGAGGGCAGCAGTCTGGGTCCACAGTTGAGTGGGCATGAAAGAAAGCACCTCATGTTACGCTGTAGAACTCTCTCTAGTCAGTTTAAGGCAGGGATCTCAAACTCAAATGACCACGAGGGCCACATGAGGACGAGTACGTTGGCCCGAGGGCTGCATCACTGACCCCCCTCCCGCTGCCCCCACTCCACCCCTTCCATGAGGCCCCGCCCCTGCCCCGCCTCTTCCCACCCTTCCCCCAAAGTCCCACCCCAACTCCGCCCCCTCCCTGCCCCAATTCCAACCCCTTCCCCAAATCCCCACCCCTGCCCCACCTCTTCTCCACCTCCTCCCCTGAGCGCACAACTCCCCGCTCCTCCCCCCTCCCTCCTGGAAAGCGCTAAATGCCGCCAAACAGCTGTTTGGCCGCGGGAAGCGCTTGGAGGTAGGCAGAGGAGCAGGGACGCGGTGCGCTGGGTGGGAGGTGGGGCGGCGGGGAAGGGGAGCGTGGTGGCCCCAGGAAATACTCGCAGGGGGCGGGGGAGCTTGGTGGGCTGCAGCAAATAACTCCACGGGCTGCCGCGTGTTTGAGACCCTGGTTGAAGGACTAGCCCTGATTGACTCCAGGTGGAGGCACATGTATCTCTTCTCATCTGAAGTGTCCCAGGATATGATAAATTAATCTGGGGGCCCTGCTAGGGTGAGAGAAGAAATGGAAGGGGTAGAGGAGAGTTCACCTATATGGAGCAGACACACACACAGAGAGCACAAGTTCCCATCCCCGCCTCCTCCCCACTTCAGTAAAACCCACGCTCACCTTCTCTTGGTTGAAAGAGTCCATTCTCTTCATGGCAGTGTCCAGGGCTGTTACCATCGCCAGGAAATTGGGGTCTTGCTCACAGAGCGGGTTGGACAACAGGTCTGAAGAGATTTTCACGGCTGATTTCGACATGGCTGCAGTACGATGAGACCCAAGAGCATGCAAAAGAAGAAGAGAAGGTCTGTCAGTGACACAGAGTTGCATAACAGGACAGGCACTTGCAAAATACTCCAGCTTTGCTGGAATTAATTCATTATCGCAGTTCTACAAAATACGGTCTGGGACACAAACCTAAATCTTCAGCCACTAAGGCAGTGAGTTCGGCACCTAAACTTTCCAGGGACACAAGTTGGAGGCTAAGAGAGAAGATAAAGAGAGAGGTACTGATTTTTTCATGTAAACACTGAGAGAATAGTTTTTATACAGCTTAAGTGTGGACCATTTAAATGCAAGATGTGATGCTGCCAGAAATAATACCAGACTAACAAAAGCATAACTTTCTTTTAAAAGTAATGTACATGGCTTTTTTGACTTTTTTTTTTAATACGTCTGCCTTTTTTTAACAGACTATTAAGCATTGCTCTGTCTCATTGTAGCTCCTCCACAATGAGAAAAAGCACAGTCCATTAAGTCTTCCAAAAAAGCTTTACAAAGATATGTACTTTAAGTGGATTTAGTGCTGGGGGAAAGGGGCCAGACTGACAGGGTTGGAGAAGGAAGATCTTTATTCGCCTGCAAAACAGGTACAGCGTGAGCAGTAGTAGTGCAAGCTTGTCACCAATGAGCCTGAGTTTTCTTCCAGAGGGAACCATTTCCTTGCAATGGGTCCTCAGCACACCCCTCCACAGGCAAAGACCTCTCTGCTGAGACTGCCAACAAGAGGGCCAGCTGCTGTGGCAGTTGTGAACTGGCCACTTGGCCACTGGAGAGTCACAGAATTTAAGGCTAGAAGGGACCCCCGGGACCACCACTGAACTCAGATGCAACTTTCATTTAATCAAGCCCCTTTTGCTCTCTTTCAGATTTACAAGCATCTCTTCTTTTCTATCCGATCAACTGGCCTCATTTTTCAACGAAGAAAATTCAGGACAAAGACCCTGCAGTGGGTCCTCCCCACACACACCACTGTAGAAGGATAAGATGCGAGACCAATGAAGAGTTTGTACGGCAACAGGCTGAATGACATTCACAGTAAAATAACTGGAATATAACGTAGGAAGATGAATAAAACGGAAGAGTCAATATGTAAGTAAAAATAGTGTAGCTATCCAGAAATCTCTGTCTCTTTTCCCAGTAATGTTGCTGTAAGTTATTTCAGTTAAGGATCTGAAGGCCAGACTCTTTTGTACAGTAGCTCAGAGGAGCTTTTTCAAGACTATCACTGTACAAACTTTTAATGTCTGAATTAAAGTCATCCTCAATAATGGGGCTTAAGATCACAATTTCAAGAGATTAAATGCTCTGATTTAAAGGTTATACACAATTATACAGAAAGCTCAGAATTCAGCTCAGTCCAGAGTGAGACACTCACTATGGAATAACAAAGCTACTGTGTCTGACTATATTCAAACATTACGGGTTTAAACATTTAAACCTTTAGGCAGATGGGACAGAAACCCCATGAGAGACCACATCTGAGGAAGAATTTGTACCAAAATAGGACTGGGCTAAAAACCGTAGAACTCTTTAGGGGGAAGAGAAATTACTATGTGCCCCCAAAATGCAGGCAGCTGGGACTTAATACAATTAGGATAGTGAGTGATGGCAGGCAATGGTCAGACAAATTCTCAGAGGCTGGGAATCAAGATTCCTGGGTTCTAGTCCCTACTCTGCCATTGATTTTGCTGTGTGACTTTGCGTAAGTCATTTCTCTCCTCTCTGTGCCACCGTGTCTCCATCTGTACAACAGGGGGAAGGAGGAGGCTTGGAGGAGGAATTGGTTAAATGTTTGCACAGTACTTTGCAAATATAAAGTGCTGAGTATTATTAATATTAGAAAAAGTGACCTTCGGCTATCGCTGGTTATTCAAAGCAAGATAAAGCTACCATTTTATAATTAAGGGAACAAGTGATGGAAATGCTGAGTGACCCTTAACCACAGCACAGCAAGGGTTGCAAATAATTCTTATTGAGGTTTGGATCACCTTTCCCAGCCATGCTGCTAAAGCTGGCAAGGCAGCATCCAAGTCTCCCAGGAAAACTTGTGCATCTGAGAAAGCGTCCGCTTATTTCAGAGTGTGTATCTATTGTTGGCAGAACATGGAGGCTCGATCCAGGGCTGATTAGATCAAACATGCTAGCGAATGTTTACAGTCCGACTGAACGATCAACCCCCTCGACGCTCAGAAACAATGGAAGAAATAAGACACGAGGAAGAATAGCAGCAGAGCTGATGCACTGCCAGACTTCTGCTGGACATGGAAACTACACATTAGCTAACTACAGTTATCTCTTCATCTCTCTGTTACTCAGATATTGCAGGGCGAGGGAAGCCTCCAGAGGTCCCGAATGCCGGTTCACGCATTTGTCCTCCGTCCTCTGTGGTCTGGGACACTCTCTATTCACTGGCACCCAGTTTAAAATTCTCCCCTTATTCAGGATTTCATGCCTTTAAATGAGAAATCAGCTCATACCGGATCTGGCCAGGGCCTGGGCTAATTTACAACTCTGCCATGAAGCAGAACGGAAAAGGAGAGTCCTCCCACAGCTCCTCTGGGGCTTGAAATGCTCCATATAAAAACACCCACTGAAAGGGAGGGGAGGGGAATCCTTTACAAGGAAAAACTTGCCAGAGGAGCCCTGATAATGAACAATGTCCCAGGGAGAGAAGCTTTCACCTTGGAAGGAGTTTTTTCTTGCAGCATTTGTTGTTCATGTCTATGACGGTGCTGTGTATGTAGCTATGTATCCCCCTGCCCTCCTGCTGGCAGGCAGCAAAATGTGGGTTCTTTTCAGCATACCTCTCTCTTCATAAATCAAGTCACCATGAGGTGCTTGTGGAGATTGGACCAGCCCTCACCTGCCTATTCATGTAATTTGCCTTGGCTCCAGCGCCCAGTGGGCCAATAAAAATAGAGACTGCTCCAAACTCTGTGCTGCAAAAAAGCCATCTCTGTTTAAAACAGCTCTTTTCTGCATGTTCCAGAAGGCTGCTCAGCTCGCTTCAGTAACTGGAAATCACTAATCTCCACTTCCCCCAGTGTCTCTTCCTTCAGATTGTCTAGTCTTTTCATCTTACCCATGTTTGTTAAAACCCTGTATTGTGTGATGCGGTCAGATTGGGTTCCTATTGGAGAAACTGCTAAGTGAGTAGGCAGGACCCCATGTGCAGGAGGGACGCACACCTGCACAGCAGATGTCACTCTCTGAACTTGCAGAAGCAAACAGCTGGGGCAGTGACATGAAGAGACTACTTGTTTATTGCTTCCTACGTAGCCCACTGCAGCCAAACCAAGCCAACTATAAGGCAGAACTTGCAGGGTTACTCTTACAGGTGAGCCATTAAGTTGGCAAAGTTAACGAAATACAAACACTTAGCACTTACACAGTGCTTTACAATGTCTCTCGCTAAGTGAGGATACAGTGACCAACCCAAGGGGACCTCGTTCTCAGCTGGGCCCTTCAGGCGCTACCCTAATACAAATAAGAATTATCCCAAATTTTCAAAGGCAGAAACTGAGCCACAGAGAAGCGAAGAGACTTGGCCAAGGCCACACAGCAAGCTAGGGTTCAGGAGAATGAGGTTCTATTCTTGGCTCAGCCAATGGACTCACAATATGACTCTGGGTAATTAATATTTAGGAGCCCCCAAGAGGACTGTCTTGTAGTTAAGGGACTGAACTGGAACACAAGCGACCTGGGTTGAGTCTCCAGCTCTGTCACAGGCTTCCTGGGACCCTGAGAAAGTCACTTACTCTTTCAATGCCCTGATTCCCAATCTATGAACCACATTCTTACATACCCACATCTGCATCTGTGCTCTTCTTCATGTCCTTCTGCAGTTTCTTGGTCTGATCTTCCAGCCTGAAATAGGAAAGAGTAAGACTAACTTCTGAGTCTTTAAAAAATAAACAAACATATACATGAGAACTATGCCAACAGGCCAGCTGGTAGTTAAAAGGCAACTGGACACGTTTCTATTATGTATAATGCTGTTTAATCGTATAACTAATTTCAAGTGACCTCCCACATCTCCAGATGACCCTTATGTTAACTATAAAAGTAAGAGTAAAAACGTATCAGATATAGGTCCATACAATATAACAGTTACAACAACTTCAACATTAGATCTTACAAACTTGGATGGTTTTGGACTCCTTGAAGACATTCTGGAAATTTTATTTTCTTTGCTTTAGAATTGTAATAAAACTGTCAATACCTCATGACCCCCCTGCTTGCCTTTCATGGTCCCCCTACGGGTTGCGACCCACTGACTGAGAAACACCGATCTAAACCACCTTGAAATTACAATGCACTAAGCGGGAGAACAACAAGCTGCTAACAGAGCATTAGGCAAGCAACACAAGGAAAGATGCAACGAGACTGAGTTGTGTGAAAAGCAGATCCATGGTCATCTCCAAACTGGTTAACACTTACTGCTGAAGTTTCCCATATTCCCTTTCAAAGTCTTTCTCCACCTGGGGGAACGAGAAAGAGAAACCACGTCAGCTCAAACGCATTAGAGCACAGTTCAAAAAAATCCACCCAACCCCCTGTCCTCCCAGCGGAAAGTACGAACTTGATCTGCAAGTATCAACAGATACATGTCAAGCTATTGCTATTTACATAGTGTCAACAGCATGCTAGGCACTTTAGAAAACAAACATGAGGACAACAGGTAACATTTTCAAAAGCACCTAAGCCCCATTTTTAAAAGAGATGTAGGCACTTAGGAGCCCTAAGACCTAGTCGGTACTTAAAATTTAGATCAACCTAGTTACATCACTCATGGGTGGTAAAAATTCACACCGTTGAGAGCCGTTGTTAAGCAGATCTAGTCCCGGGTGTAGACATGGCTAGGTCAACAGAATTCTGCTGTCAACCCAGCTGCTGCCGCTCGGGAAAGTGGGTTATTTATATACATGGAAAAACCCTTTCCATTGATGTAGGAAGCATCTAAAATACAGTGCTTCAGTAGCACAGCTGCAGTGTGCCACTGTAGTGCCCGTAGCATAGTCATGGGCTAAGTCTCACTGGACTTCTAAATCACCTGGATGCTTTTGAAAATTTTACCCAAGGTTCCTGCCCTGCTGATATTACAATCTAAATACAGAGCTTGTTTCGCTTGTAAACTACATAAGATCCAAATAAGATCTGAGGCCTAAAACCTTGAAAGTATTTGGAGTATTAAACAACAAAACAAAACTTTTGATTTTCGGTGGTTCCTCCTCATTTAGTTGCAAACCGATCACTGGGATTTCAGATCAGGAAACATCATGAGTCTTCCTACACCAGCAACATTCTAAAGTTCTGAGTTTCATTCTAAGGCACCAGGGGAACTGTCGAAAGGTGGTGATATGAGTGTAGTGTATTCTGTGTAGTGAAATTTGTCTTCAAGAAATACCCAATGGACCCAAGTAAGTGGGTGCTTTAGCTTCTCCCAAAAGTAGAAGCAACACCCGGGGTTTCTGTTACTAGACAGACCACACCATTTTAGAGCATTGCCACCCGCTATGTCAGTTCATTCTGAGGACATGCCATGGCACATGAACTGGAAACTGACAAAATAAATGGAGCCGTTCCAAAAGCACACAAAGGTGGCAGCCGAGCAGGTATAAAGACACATGAACACACATGCATCCGCTTTACACAGCCCTGCTCAGTGTTTCAGAAGAGGAACATGTCATATGAGAAATCTTTCTGCTCGGGGGTCCAGAAACACTGTGTGCACACGTTCACCCATGGTAATGGAGAATGGGATTGGGGGCATGCCTCTCTCTCTTCCGACATCAAATTTAAAGGGCTCCACACTCCCCTTTGCAAATTATTAAGTATCTATCTTCTCTGCATGCAACTGTTTTGGATTTCTAGGTCACTAATATTGGTTCTTCAGACTTCAGTAACAGGTATTCTGGGCTTCCTCCTCCTTTCCCCTTCTGATTTGCCTCTGCGATGTGCCCCAGCACTCCTCCCAACTCCCATTCTAATCCATAGGTTCTAATCCACCACAGAATCCGGACTGCTCCAAGCCTTAGACCTGAAACTGGGTTTGAAGCAGTTCAAGCTCCACGAGAGACTGCACAACTGAAGGAGCGGCAGTGGCTACTGGCTGCTACAGCTGAGTTCTTAGATTAACTACTGTGGTTGTCCCAAAGGATTGGAAATTTTGTATTTTAGCACTTCTTTTCTGATCACTTCCTATGAAACTATACATTCTCTGCACCATACCCTCTGTCTCCATCAGCTCACGTAACCAAAGGCCCCTTTCTAAACCTCAAGATATCACTGGGTCTCCATGCCCCCCCAGATTCTAATACATGATCCTATTACAAAGAAATCCACCAAATCATGGGGTGACGAGAAAACAATTTTATTATTTTAATTACAGTAACATTCTCAGTGTGCTGGGCACTTTCCAAAGAGATGAAGATAGAGTAACTGCCCCAAAGAGTATACAAGTAAAAAAAAAAAAAAAAATCACCCAAGCAGAGACGTATTCTCCGAATATGACATCAATTACTTCCTATTTCAACCTGCTGCCTGACAGAAAACCTCCGATGAGATACGATACTCCACGGTGCTCTCATTCCAGGTGGACTGTTTTAACACATACTTTCCACATTCGTTCCACATCTTATCAACCAAATAAAGCACATGGATTTCAACTGACCAGCCAAGAGTAAACATGTACTTTTGTTGTCATGGGATCAAAACTGGGTTCTTTTTTGTGGTTAAGCTGCCACGCTATTAAACAAGCAGCAAAGTGTTGCGCTCAGCCAAGACTAGAATGAACCAGAGTATTTTTTTTAAAATGCACTCCATGCTGCTCCAGGCATTCGAGACTGAGACTCACAGCAGCAAAATATAGCTAAAGAAACAACAACAGTTAATAAAATTCCCCCTTGGTTTTCAATTCCAATTGCTCTAAGGCCAACGTTTTAAAGTGGAGACCTACAGGTGTAAATGTCACCCTCATTTTTTGCAATCCCTCTTTCTTAAATATCTTCTTAGTTTGCAGGTTCAAATCCACCCAAAGTCAGTAGTGACTGAGTCACTGCAATCTGATGGCTGTTTGGTGGGTAGTGAGTTTGGTGAGCTTCAGTCAAATTCCAAGGGGACACGTGTCCAGACCAACAGAGACCACTACTGCCGGCACCCACGCTGGCTGTCTCTGTAGACCGAAAAGCTCCACAGAGACTGATCTCCCCTTCTCACTGCTAAAATTGGTCCCTCCAGGACAGGGTGGATCAATGAGGGGGCAGCTTGCATAGCCAATGCCTGGTTCACAGCTCTGCAAAAATCCACGACAGCTGGTGGCTTCAGGTCAGGTAACCAGCACATAGTAAAATCACCCTATATTTCTATGGTTGTTCCGGCTGTAAAAATAACCCCAGACTATTGCATTCTATTTATATGTTTATGTGAACTGTCCTGGTTGCAAACCAAAGGGCGCCGGCATGACTCAGGCTTGAATCCTTTGACGGCTGATGGTATTATTCCCCCTGTTCTCAGCATGAAGCTCCATCCCATTGCGGATATACTATTCAGAAGAATTTCCCTTTCGTTTGGTCAGCTATCAGTTCTTCCTAGGCTTAGTTGCAAGGGGTGGGGTGGCTCGGGATGAAACGGAATGTAAAGATGCAGAGCAGTTCCTGACATTTGCTGATTTACCCCTTCAATTCTCCCCTCTACCTGCAGTGCCTCGGGGTGAAACAAAGGTATCTCTCAGTCTATTTGATATGAGGGAGGCCACAACTCTCACACAGAAGTTACTTTTCTATGTGGAGTACACGTGTCCCTCAAACTCTCATCCTGTCCTATCTTTCTTGGGTTCCCTGCCTAGTCGTCTTGTGTGCACTCTGCATATCAGGGACTGAATCCTCTTCTTCACAAGGCAGCACATCAAACACCCCTCCCTACTCACATCCCCAGTGACATTTATAGAGACAGCTGCCCAAGCCTTATTCTTGCTTCACCCCCACAGTAACAGTTGGCTACCAGTCACTGCATTCTGCACACCCATGTGCCTCTGCTAGCTACTATTAATTATTATTTCTATTACAGTAGCACCCAGAGACTCCAGTCGAGGCTCATGGACCATCACGCGACACAAATAAGTCCCCTGCCCCAGAATGCTCACACTCCGGGGGTAGGTAAAGATGCAACAGGTGGCTGAAAGAGACAAATGCAGTGGGCTGCAAGGGAACGGAACACCAAGCACGTTATGCATAGTACCCAGCAGTTTCGGCTCGGGTGACCAAATGTCCCGATTGTATAGGGACAGTCCCGATATTCGGGGCTTTTTCTTATATAGGGACCTATTACCCCCCCCCCCCCCCACCGCGTCCTGATTTTTCACACTTGGTATCTGGTCACCCTCGTTTCAGCTCTCACTTAGATTTCACCAGCCTGGAAACTTAGTGGCCACAGGCATCTGACATGTAAAGCAAAAAGCTACTCATAGAGTTAACAAATTAAAAATAACGAGTACTAGAGGTACTCTGAAGAAATGAAACCAGCTAGGTAAGTTTCCACAGTCAAATAATTCCTCCCTCCAATCCACCTCACTCACTTCTGGAAGCTTGAAACCAAAATCTGTTTTCCTTAATGAAATGCTTTTTGCTCCATGAACATTGGTTAGTTATTGTAAGATTGCTCCCGAGTGCAGACCTCGGACTTTTAACTGAAGTGCTCTTTAAAACTCCCCAGTGAATTACATTGACTTTGTAACAGATCCAAGAAGGGGTCAAACTTTGGGCTTTCCAGCCATGATAGAATCTTTGTAACTCAAAGGGGGGGTCGTAATCAGCAATGTGGTAGAGAGGAAATGATGCAAGACCGATGAGCACCACAAGAGGATGGAAAGGCAGTACTGTGAAGAGCCTTCTTACTCTCCTGGAGGAAGGGTGCTATTTGATTTCCACATGGCGTCATTCCATTGGACTCAGACTCCCTTAATGGGATTTGGCAACAAGAGGGAAGAGAAAAACCTGTGTAGTTAAGCCAAAAATGTTATTATAACCACAAACTTCTGCTGGGTATGTGCCATCCCATCAAACACAACAAAGATCCCACCTAGACAATGCAAGTTGTGTGCATAAATTGGGTGCAGCAGAACAATTAGCACAAGACACAATAACCCCTTTGTGTCTGACAGTCGAGTACCTTGAGCCAAAATAATCGTGAAATGAAGTGAAGCCGGAATACGAGCCTGTACACCCATGACTGGGATTTTGTGGACTTCGCAAACCAGCAAGCCACACCTACCCATCTTCTAAGTAAGGCTATGGGTGGATAAGCAGTGCACAAAATCAATGCTGCTCATATGCCATTCCCCAAAGAGCATCACATGCAGCTTCAGAATAGAGGGCGGGGATTCACCCCACCGCAGCTTTAATGAGAGGGGGTGGAAGGGAGAGTGTAATAGACGCAGTCACCTAATTCACCAGGCCCGTTAATTTCATCCCACCAATGCTGTTACTCCCGTATTAGAGATTTAAAAGGTTAGTCATGCACAGTGGAAACTAAATATGGCAAACTTGCTGTGATGGAATTCTTGTTATAATGAAGCTCAGTTATCCCAAAGGTCTCAGGGGACACCAAAATCTGTGGCTAAACAAGGGAGCAGGGTCGAGCAGACTCCGAAGTCTGCAACCCAGGTTTGTGAGCTCTGGAACACACACACTCAATCCTGCCCAGCCAACTCCCTCAAGGTCAACCAGCACCGCAGTGGGGGAAGGATACACCCCGAAACTGAGCAGACTGAGGGCGGGGGAACCCCTGACCAACTCGCCCAAGGTTACTGGGGGAGGCTATGCTCTGGATCCCCCTCTTCCAAGAGAGAAAATGAGCTGACTGGCTTCCCTTGCTTTGCCTGGCAGTGATGGGAGGCTGTGCTCACTGTGGAGAGGCACAAGCAGCCATTCTTTTCAGCCACCTTCCAACTCAGATGACCCAGTCCCCACTGAAGAGCCTGGTACAACCCCAGGGTGACACAGACGAACTTCCGTTAGCTGGGGCCGCACTGCAGCTTGAACAGTGTAACCTTGTGCTTAGAGTGAACTTGTCCTGGGGGTGGAGGGGACTGTCTCCACAATAAGAGGCTTCCACTGCGTAGTGGATTTAAACAATAAACATTCTGCACACAGATATAATTCTAACAGGTTTAAGTCCTATCGCTGGGCATTAGTTTAATTGGGCTGCGTTATTATGTCCTCTATCGTTCCCCTGACAGCAGGTCCTCTCTGTATATTAGATCCTCCCACCCAATCTCCTCGCCTCTGTACGAGCTCAGTGCCAGACGCTCTTTTCAGGGGAAGGGGAGGGAGGGGAGATTATTCCGTCTGGAATTGGATTTGCCCAGGTTTAGGTGGAAACAAAGTAGTACCATGCCTGAGGGGGCAGGAGATCACTTCAGTTCACCAGCTGGTATTTCCTACAGGGGTTTCCTTCTACCTGAAGAGCTAAACTGTGGCTGACACTTTGCCCTTCTTCAAAGGATCAACAGCGAGTGGGCACAAGGAGTCGTGACTAATTCCTACTGCCGCCCAGTTTCCAGTGCTTCTACTCGTACTAGAGCCTTTTAATCACAAAAGCTTTGGTGAGCGAAGCCTGCCATGTCAGAATGATTCTGTCTCTCTCCCCATGTTGGAACTAGCATGCTCTGGTGGGAGCCAACTGCTAAATTCTGACAACTGACTTTTTTTTTTTTTTTTTTTGTGGTACAATCTTGTGAGTGGGAGAGCCTCTCCATAACCGCTTCCCTTTTGATGAGCTCTGGATGGAGCCCTGGAGATGCCACACCTTCCCACTTCCTGCAGCAGCCTCCAGAGGCCAACATCTGGAATAAAATGGAGAGCTAAAGCAGATTGTACTGCTGTTCACAAAAGCCCGCACAGATGGAACGTCTCAGCCTGCAAGGGGGAGGTAAACTCGGAGGTCTAAGCTAACTAGATGAGGTACAAAGCATCACTTCCATACCCTGAAACTAAGAGGAGTATAAATCTGAAGGTCAGGTTCTCAAGGGAGATTGGTAGTTTCCTGTCATTTGTTCTAAGGACTTGTTCTTTGAAGGACTGCACTCTGCACTTACCCTGTGCAGTTACATTGCTCCATGCTTCCTGTTTGGCACACATCTGTCCCAAGAGTATTGTTACAATTTACAAGATGGCATAGTGGAGGCCAGGTAAAAATTTCCAACTCTCTCCAGGTTACCATGTCATCAACATTCAAACTCTCAGCACTTCTGCTGAATTTGGGAAGCGGAGGGACAGAGGAAGAGCAGGGGGAAGGGGAAAAGGCTTGGAACCAGTAACAGTCCTGGATGAAACTTTGCCCCTTGGATACGCTGAACTTGACAAAAGGTTTTTATTTCAGAAATTACAGCCCATGACTGCCAGTTTATCTCTATTTGTGGATGTGCTGGAGAAATCGCTGTAACTGGATAGGCAAGAGGAAAATGGCTACAAAAGCTCAGGAAGGAACTGGAGAGTGATCTCTTGGATTTGCCCAGGATATACTGTATCTCCACATTGAAAGTCAAGACCCAGGGAGCTAACAGACATCCCCATACTGCCACCATCCAAAATGCCAGGCACAAGGCATACCAGGAGGGAAGAGTGTTAGGGCAGAATCCACTGCAAACTGAGAGCAAAGAGAGATCTGGAAGGTTCAAATATTAACTCTCATTCAATCTGAGCTCCTGCTCTACCATTAGGAGGGCTAGCTTCAGAGGTGACGGTGGAGACCTTGGTGTGTGGCACTATGGGCAGTGACATAGGTTTATGTCGTATAAAGACTATCAGACAAACTGCATCCTGAAACACTTTACACAGTTAAACAATACGTTACGGCACAGGGAAAGGGAAATTAGCAGGTGCAGACAAAGAGAATATGTACTCATATGAGACACAAAAATCAGATGGGGAGGAAATGTCCAAAAACACTGTTCAAGCCATCAGGAGACGCAGAGAAGAAGGCCCTTGTGCCAGCAGAGAAGAAACCAGTGCTAGATAGGTGGATGGAGCAAGTAAGGAAGTGAGGGAGTCAGGATCTCTGCGATCCGATAGAGAAAGTCAACGAGGGATTTAAAAACCAAAAAAAAGGGTAATTTTGAACTGGATCTTGAAATAAAAAGGGATCCGGTGGATTTGCCTGAGGCTGGGGGTTGTATTTCTTTGCAGAGAGCAGCATTCAACACATGATGTCTGGATCACTAGAACTTGGGAAGACCACAGAAGAGTGAAAAGGAGTCAAAAGCCCTGATTAGGGTTTCAACATTGCCGTTCTTTAAGAAGGTCCCTTGCTTAAATTTTGCACTGCCAGTTTGAAGCAGAAAGCTGCCGTTCTGCAGCACCACAGAACGACACCATCCTTTAAATAAAAGATTACAGTTCATCAATATTGGGAAGTGGCAGAGTAAACCCTCCGTCTCAAGGGGAAACTTCATGCCACAAAAAGTATCTTTGGCACCTTAATACAAGTAACCCACGCAACTGAAGGAATTAGCAGTGGTGGGTGTCCCACAGAGGAAGGATCAGGAATGTTAGTCTGTACAGGGGATTAGTTCACCAATGCAGTTATAATTATAAAGCCAATGTCTCTGTCACACTAGCGATCAGGACGCTTCTTTTAAAGCAGGTACGCAGGTTAATTCAGGGATTGCTACTGTGAGCACTACAGCTTTCACAGGACAAGGACCATCTGCTTAGGCAGGGAAAATACCACAGCCAGCTGCAAGAAACAGCACTTGGGAAAGAACTTTCAAATTCATCAGAATACAAAATGCTTTTTTAATTTTCTTTTAAAGCAAATGCTGTGCAGTACAAATTAATTCATGCCTGAGTACTAAGCATCTCAGCCTCCTCTGATAAGCTTTCCTTTGGAAACGGTTATATTCAGCGATCT
Organism: Natator depressus; assembly: GCF_965152275.1. Classification (NCBI taxonomy): domain Eukaryota; kingdom Metazoa; phylum Chordata; order Testudines; family Cheloniidae; genus Natator; species Natator depressus. The sequence goes on from NC_134259.1 coordinate 6,073,235, forward strand.
GAACCACTCCCCCTCCTCCATCTGCTCAGAAAGGATGAACAAACAAGCCATTGCTGAAAGAAGGAAGGAAGGAAGCATGTTCAGTCATCTCCTAGGAAAACTGTGCCAAAATGAAAGAGCCCCCTCCCTTAACAAACAGATCCTGAGACCAAAATACCGCATGTAGCTGGGACTCCCCCTCACCCACAGCACAAGGATGTGATGGTCAAACACAGCAACAGGTTCTGCTCACTCACACTCCCCTCGCACATACACACACAAAAATGGGACGAATCAAAGTGCTGGCTTGACTCATCAGCCACATGATCACAGACTGGATCTAAAAAGGGGGAATTGGTTTACTCACTGTCTTGGGTACAATCTGTTTCTTGGGCTGCCCAATCTTGAACGGAATCCTGGAAAAGGAAGGAGGGAGAGATATGGAATATGTAAGCGAACAAGAATAGCTGGCCTCACATGCGACAATGTCAAAAAACATGTTCCCCAAGCTCTTTCGTAGAGAAGGATTTTTGGATGCAAGCTTCAGTGGAATAACATCCCAGATCCTGGTACTACTTTCAAGATAAAGTATATCTCCCTTTGGAGTCGGCTTCAGCTCTGGCATCTGTGATCTTCCCAAACAGCAGTGCCAGCTGGGTCTCCAGCAGTGAAATCCCCCTTTTTCCTCCAGTGTCCTATTAATACAACTAAGGGCTCTAGATGTCCAAGGCACTCCTTGGCAGAACAAGGGTCTGAAGGTTGTGCAAAATTTCAAAAAAAGTCTGAAAGGGGAGGTGGGAGCGGGAAGGAAGGAATCAAACACTACAAATATTTACAAAGAGAACCTTAAATGGGGGGGGGGGAGAACGACCCTCAAAAACCACCACCCAAGAGTCTAGAGTTTTGAGCTGCTTCAAAGGATTTTTCTTACCACAGCTGCAGGGATGGCTCACCTGCCAGCTGAACAGCCTTCATTCGTAAAAACCTTAATATGGTTGTGAGTACAAGCTGGATGAGCTATTCCCCCCCGCCCCCCCCTCACATAAGCTAGTTGGAAGGTGAGAGTGCTCACTACGTATCCATTTTTGGCTTGGTCAGATTGTTGTAGTCATAATCATAAAGCAATGAAAATAATTAAGTTTCTTTCCCCCCTTGATAACCAAAGTAATAAAAACACAATAATTCAGCCATTGCTTTCAATGTATGAGACTAATTTATGTTGTCTGGTTAAAATTCATGGTCCATAATGCTCCCAGTTTATTCTAAACCCAGTTTACAGCATATTCTGCTGATGTAGCTAAGGGGAAAATTCAGTTATGTCTTTTAAAAACAGGAATAGCCTTATCCAGGAATTTCCAAACTAGAACAGACCAATGGTTCATCTAGTATGGTATCTTGTCTCAAACAATGTTCTGTACCAGATGCAAAACAGAAGGTGCAGAAGTCCCCTAATGGTCCTGTGCAAATAGTAGCCTCTCTCACATTTTTTACTAAAATTGATTTTAAAAATCTAATTTAGTTTATATTATTGAATCTCTTAACCGGTTCATTTTTGTCAGTATTGCAGAGTGCAAATGGTTAGTCAGTTTCACTACCGTGTCTAATCAGTTTCACTTACAGGTTCCCATGCAGGGTTGCAAAGGTTGTTGAGGAAAGTTTTAATTCAAACAACTACACTGATTTCCAATGATTATTTTTAACCCTGAAAACATTATTACTACCCTATCGGTTTTGTAAAATCTCTTATCTACAACAACTAACTTTTAGGATTAAACTACCAGTTAGAGACTTCTCTCTGCAGGCACCACTCCACAAACACCATACCATATGAGACAACACTTAATATGGGAATGACAGCAAAAACAAGATCATCCAATGACCCAATTCCCCCTTTGCTTCATTTCGGCCAACCATAGTCAAACCAACGGTATAATTAGTAACCAGTAATAAACCTAGACTGCAATCCATACCTCCTGAACTGACCATGGAGTAAAAGTCAACATTAGTCACAAATGTTTAAATTTAATTTCTGGAGTACTTCCTGTTTATTGTTCTCCAGCATGGCTGATGTAATTTTAGGCTATTAACCCTTTCCAGTTCCACTGGCAGTCACAGCAACCATGAATCACACTTCTTCTATAAACAAACAATTATCTAGCATATAATTAAACTGTCAATAACTACCTGTGGTGCCTTACAGGAAGGAATAGGAAATTAAAGATTTTTCTTTTTTCTACATGGGTAAAAAGTCAATAAAAATGGGGCAACTCCCTTATTACCCTCTAGGCACTGGTCATACTATTGGAGTCAGTATAACCAGGTGCTATCTTTCATTAGAGCTAGTCATCTGTGACAGTGTAAAAGGTATTCTGAGGGGATCATTAGAAATCTGCATCAGTAACTGCCCTCAGGTAGAGGCCAGGAACAAAACTGGAGAACTGAGGGGGAGCAGTGGCATGGAGAAGAGGAAAACTAGGACCAAATACAGCTTCCGGTGTAAACAGATGCAACACCGTGGCTGAATTTGGACCTGCTGTGCCGAGCCTGAGACTGGCTGATAATATCTTGCAGCAGGCATTGCTGGGAGTTCCTATAGAAACGTAACACTGGAAGATGGAGATTGCTGGCAGTAAGTGAAAGAAGCATGTATAAGTCAAAGCGTAACCATTTGATCTCCTGTGAAATATACAACATGCAGCTACTAGAGTGGCACCCTGAGGTCCCATGCATCACTGACACTATGCTGAAGTAATCAGCTCGCAAACACGCACCTTTAAATACTTTGCCCTTCTACATGACGTTATAACAGAGGATCTCTGAGTGCTTACAAACTGAATCTTTATCTCCATTTTACAGATGGAGGACACTGGTGCACAGAGAAATGAAGTGATTTACCAAAGGTCACAAAGTGAATCAATGGCAGACAGGAATAGAACTCAGGAATCCTTATTCCCAGTCCCCTGCCCTAAGCATTTAAATAGAGATATTATGGTGAGTGGTGTTGTATCGATAAGAGGAGGTGGGGGAAATTCCACCAATGGCACCCCATTTTAATGCATTATTTACTATTCATGTTGCACCATGAATCGCACGGTGCATTACAGAAGAGAGAGAGAGGGACCTGGTCCCTGCCCCAGAAACTTTACAGTCCCAGCCAAAGAACAGTTAACACTGTGCACGATTAGGGATAATTGTTTCTCTGTTGCTAATGATTAATCTTAGTTAACACAGAAACGAACACAGAATTTAAATACAGGCCCCTTACAAAGGCTCTGAACCACCACCAGCCAGAGAGGACCATTCAAACAGAGATGCCTCCAGAAAATTAATCTGCAACAGACAGAGTGGCTGGCTGCAAAACGCAAGGAGCAGCAGTGAAGATAGCTGTAGTTGTGTGAGTCTCTAAACATTTGGTTGCAGCGGTTTTGGAGCTATGCTGATCCCAGGATACGAGAGAGACAAAGTGGCTTAGGTACAGAGTTGCCAACTTTGGTTGGATGAATTCCTGGAGATTCATCACATGACATTATCTTTAATTAAAGATGAATCTTTAATTCCTGGAGGGCTGGCAACCCTAGTTAGGTAATATCTTTTATTGGACCAACTTCTGGAGGTGGAAGGTACGAGATTTTGAGCTCCTTTCCCCAAAGCTGAAGAAGAGCTCAGCGGAGCTCGAAAGCTTGCACCTTCCACCAACAGAAGTTGGTCCAATAACAGACATTGTCTTGCTCGCCTTGTATTACTAAAACATGACTTTTCACCATTTACTTAATCAGACTTCTTTACCCAATACAGCTTTGCACTCTCATGAAGTATGGGGGCTTCCGAAGAAAAGGCAGCCGCTCTGGAAAGTGTGTGGGGCATGGGGAAAAACCCAACTGTCAGTCTTTATTAAAGAGCACGACAAAAGAAAATAAACTCTAGTAAAACAAGGACACTGGAAACTGACCAGACTAAATAACAAGTCATACTAGAAGGCCTGGATCCTAGTGTTCTAAGTCAACCAAGACCAGCAGCTGAGGGTGCAGGCAACTGGTAGTTTATGTAACAACTAATTGCAAGACGGAAGGGGATGGAGGAATCCGGCCTCAGACCAAGGGAGTATTTCAGGTCTTCTACAGCACCTGAGTAGCCTGGTTGAGCTTAAATTGTCTCTCTCCTTCCTCCTACCTTTAACCTGAGCTGACATAGTCTGCTTTAGCACTTGCGTTTCTTCTCGAGCCGAACTAGGATAAAACAAGAAGCTCAGGTCAATTAATGGATAATGGGATCAGCCCATCCTGTTTCAGATGGCTCACTTTTCTTTAAACTACTCATTACATTTATGCAATGAAGGGCAGTGCGGGATGTGAGCTACAAGATATTTCAACTCCATCTCAGTTGGGAAGGAAAAGATTTTCACATCCAAAAAGTTCTGCGTACAAGGAAGAAACGAAGACTATTTTCTTTCATAGCAAAAGAAAGTCAACAGGATGTTCAACAAAGCTACAAATATACTTTGAAACAGCAAATATCTCTATCAGCACCATGATGCCAGTTGGTAATTATGTCTGTCTCAGTAAAACCTTTTTAAAAAACCCTGTTCATATAACTATTTTTTTTAAAATGCTATTTTATATTTTGAGACAATTTTCCTGCTTTAATATGGCTCAGTGAAAAAGCAACACAAGAAAGAAGAACAGAAAGAATAAAGCAATGAAGTAGTAAGAAGATCAGAACCACTGATCTTAGCTGAGATTTTAAAATAAATTGACACACCCGCAGCTTTGAAATGCAGTTGCAAGAAGCTGCTGGCAGCAGAAAGAGATGTGCTCCAACAATCTGAGCACAAGCCTGAGAACCAATAACTCCTCCTGGGTTCTAATCCCAGTTCGGACATTCTATTGCTCTGATGCCTTGGGCCAATCATTTCACTACTGTGTGTCTCAGTTTCCCCGTCTGTGAAATGGGGATAATATTATTACCTGATACAGGGGGATGCACAAATTAGCAGCTGTCAGAGTGCGCTGTAAGATGAAGAACTCCAGGTATTATTAGTCCGCCTGGATACCACAGCGATGAGCATATCAGAAATAGATCAGATTGACATACGGCTCCACATCTTTTACTATGTGTTACAGAGCCTCCTCCTGGTGTGCCAGAGCCGCAAATGCTACCCTAAAAACCTGAGCACGTTTCCATACAGCCTAGAGGAGAAACCTGGACTTGTGTGTGTTTCGGTTCTATTATTTCTGCTGAGCGAGAGAAAGCTGGGGTTGTGTTTGGGGTGTGAAATCCCTTGAAATCATGTTCATAAACAGTGTGGGCACGCTGAGTCAGTCGGAGCTTTCCCACTCTGAAGAGCTCTCTGGTCAGATACAGCCATTTAACTCAGCAAGCCACAGTAACGGTAATGCCATGAAGATTCCAGGCCTCACTCTCCTGGCTGGCGGGGGACTGCTGCAAAGGCAGCGCACGCAGCCCCCATCGGGACATTGTGAGTCGTTCAGCGGCAGCCAGTCTGGCTCGTTTGGGAACACCGACTTCAGAAGGGAGGCTCCACCTAGTCTTCCTCAGTGGAGGAGGGTGAAGTACTGAAGAGAGGGGCTGGGTGCTTAAAGTAAGAAAAAAGCGTAGGTGGGTGGAGAGAATCCTGAAAGCATCCCATCAGGGAAGCTGAGGAACCCCTGGGAGGGGAAGGTGTGGCTAATTTTCTCTGAAATTTCCCCAGCAATGTAGTATACTTCTCCATGTACAAGCTCAAAGTCACACACCAAAGGGTCTAAGGCTGTGTCTACTCTACAGTTTATGTCGGTAGAACTCACGTTGCTCAGGGATGTGAATAAATCACCCCTCTGAGTGACATAAATTACACGGGCATAAGCACCGGTGTGGACAGTGCTATGTCGGCGGGACAGCTTCTCCCACCAACATAGCTTCTGCCACTCGCAGAGGTGGTCTTGTTACGCTGACAGGAGAGCGCTCTCCTATTGGCATAGAGCGTCTTCACCAGATGTGCATTGACGCAGCTGCGCCACTGCAGCGCTGTACATGTAGACGTGCTCTAATTCTCCTCCGCATGCACAGGAGAGTTGCAGATAAATCCACCAGGCAATGGGGAATACAGCCCAATGAGATTTGCAAGATTTACAGATTTTCTGTAGTCCCCTCTGAAAGTAAGATGCAGAGGGGATCGTCCGACTGGATCAGACCATGTGATTTCTAATCTAGGGCTGCAGCTGTGCTTTTATCTATTCTCCTGTATAATAACGTCCCCCCCCCCCCCCCCCCCGCCAGCAAAATGCTAAGTTTCCTAACAAATCTTGGCCACTCTTGCTCCCTCATCAGACAAAGACCAGAAAAAATGGAGGAGGGCTATCAATCTCAGGAATTTAAATGGAAATAAGCATAGACTGCAACAAAACACATGGTAACACCCTCCACTTGAGGACCGCAAAACACTAATCAGGCTTCCTAAGACCTCTCTCAGGTAGATAGGGAAAACACATGAATATTTTCAACCACCACTGAAATGCAGCTGCTTCTGGGGATATGAACAGCTGCTGTTCAACATTGCACAGCAATCTCCAGTGATGGTTTAGGACAGGAAGTAAGGAAAAAGCTGTATGCAACTGAAAGTGGAGGGGAAGTTGGAGGGGGCGCAATGTATTTACCCACAATGTACATGGTCAGGAACTCAGGGTTAACACTCAGACTCCTGCAGAAAGTGCCATGGGCTCTCAAATAACTATAAGGGGTCAGACTAGGGCTCACGGAAAAATTTCTGTTGAAACTGGTTTTCAACCAAAAATTGGGTTTCCAACTCAACAACGTTTTTCATGAAAAGCGTCCGCTTTCCAAGGAAAAATTTGATTTTTCATCAAAAAACCCAACGCTGCGTTAAGTTCACCTTAATTAGGTGACGGGAGCTTTCTCAGCAAAGTGCTGAAAACCCTCAATTCCCACTCCCAACACACACCATCTGGGCCCTTGTCTGCATTAGCAACACTCCGGCAGCTGCCAGCAGTGGGGCAGCTACAATGTTTGTAGCAACAGTGGAAGCACTAGTGAAGACGGGGGGTAGGTGCTTCTCGCACAGTATGATTCAATGCTGTTCTGTGCACCTTTTCCTGACATAACAGTAAAAATGCCCAAGCCCCTTCTACACTAGCAACCTTAGGCAGCTGATGAAATATGGGTAACAATTCTGCTAATATAGATGTGTCCTTGCAAGAAGTGGGCAACACCTCATAGGATCAGGGCATAAGAGAAATTATTCACTGCATGCTGACAGTGTGCTTGGTGCTGTACAATGCCTTAGTGAAAAACCTATACACCCACCGAACATCCACGTCTCAGATAGCTGAATCAGGAGTCCGAGACTGTCACAGCCTTAAAAAAAACCCCTATGACCATATACAATGCACCAGCAAGTGTCCAAGGAGCAGGGGGGAATTCCAGCCCCAGCCCTCACAGGTGAGAGATGCAGGAACACAAGACACAGTTGGAATTAATATATCACATCACTCTGGATGTCTTGCTGTACTACACGGTGTCCATGGAAACCGCATGCACCGTCCCACCCCACTCCCCCTTCTTTATAAGAACTCATAGCAACCACTCCAAACAGAACACTAATGCGAAAGGAAAAAATTATTCAAATGGATCACAAACAGCTTATGTTAAGAGAGATACTGCGCCAAATTCTGTGTTGACTTCTGCCCATGAAGCTCCATTGGGAGGTCAGTGGGATTGCCTGGGGCATGCAGCAGCACAGAATTTGGCTTAGAGTATTGGACACCTCTGAAATCAACTGAAAAATATACAGACTTAACCCTGGGTTTCACTCCGCCCCAACAAAGCTACAGGGCACAAACCAACAAAACTGGTCTCACTGTGAGCCCCTATAACAAAGAAAAAACTCATAATGTAACCACGCAGTTTATGTTGCCTCAAACTATAATCCTTAAGTATTTAGTCCTTTTTGATCCAAACCTGCTTCCACTGAGTTCAGTGGTGCAGTACGAAGCCCACAGACTGTAAGCTCTTTGGGGCATGGACTGTCTTTATCCCTTGTGTCTTCTGCAGAGCCAAGGCCAGTGTCAGTGCTCAACAAATGCAATAATAATGTCAGAAGTTACTCTCCCACCCGCTCCAAGATGATAATGAAAAAGCTAATGATATTTTACTCACCCATCAAAAGAGAATTACTCACGCCAGGTGCGTGGGCGAACAGAATTTTGCAAGGCTGTTTTAGGCCCTGACTATGCTACAAAAATAACCATTTTAAGCGTGGTTGGGAAAGATGGTTGTGGCTTAACTCTGTTATAAGATTGGTTTTTAGTCACCCGTATGGAACACCACCACCACCAAATCATGTGATAACCATATTAGAGTTAAAAGAGGGTGCTCACATAGTTTTTTCTGTACACACAGGTAAGAAAAAATTATGGCTCTGATCCTGCAAGCTGGTGCACATGGAGGGGACCCCTGAGCCTGTGTGGACCACCACGGATTCCAGTGGCTCAGGGGTTCAACTTACACAGACTAATTTGCAGGATCAGGGGCTACATTATAACACAGGTAACTACATTTCACTATGGTGTTTAAACATGAGTACTTCTGTAGTGCATGTGACCATCTGTGCTATAAAATCAAGTATCTAGGTATATGTACGAAGTAATTATCTATGTAGCTATTTGTACCTTGCTCACCACTTTGGTATCCAAGAGCTTTTTTTGATCAAATTTTATCAGATACTAAGGGTCAAATGCTGGTTTCACTGGGAGTTCTGCCATATACATCAATGAGACCATGATCTGGGCTTTAGAAAATACCCTTGTTTGCTTTTCTCTAGAACTCATTGATCAAACAGGTGCTAGCCTGCTATCATTATAAAGAAATTCTGTTTAAATTCCATCATGAAAAGTGGCATTTGGCAGAAAAGCCCTCAGTGCATGGGACACGGAGAATCAGCTCCCCTCTCATCCCTAGAAATGGGCCTTCTAGTGCAGAGGTAACAGCGCTTCTCTTGCAGAGACAGAAGACTGCATTCTCCAGAGCTGTCAGGTCTGCACTAGGTTCCCTACAGAACTAAGTTCACTCCAAAAAGGTGACAAAGAAGAATTCCGGGTTGAGACCAAGTTTAAAAAATGTCAGCATACAAGGTATTTTGTGGGGAAAGTAGGCAAGTTAGCAGTTATAACCCATTGAAAATGGAGGCTTAGTCTAAAAAGTACCTTCTTAACTGTAACTGAAGTATCCCTAGACTGTAAGAAGCTAGAAATAAAGCTCTTTGGGGCAGGGACTGTCTCTTTGTATGTGTTTGCACAGCACCTAGGAAGATAGGGTCGTGATACTGATCAGGACTCGGGGCGTGACTGTAATATTAATAATGTTAATAAATAATAAATGTTTATGCTGGAACCTGAACATGCCTGTCATTTCCCACCTGTTCCCAAATATACTTCCTCCCAGGACCTCTGGAGTAGATGGGGTTCAGTGATCTACAAAACTGTGATTTATTGCACTACATGAGCTAATCATCAGCCTTTACACACACACACAAAATCATTTGGAAAATGGATTAACATGGAAGTCTTGTTAGATCAAAACCTGGTAAGGGTTTGGGGAGTTAAATGTCACAGGACTCTACAGTTCAACTCCTAACTTTAAATTAATGTTAGGTGTTTAGTCTAGTTAGTACGCTGGAACTGGAAAACTACCGGAGGAGGTGAAATGTAGCTTGAAAACCCGCTTTTGAGATACAACAGACCAAGATTTTAAGTATTTTCTTCCATAACTACAAGTACCCTTTAGATTATAAATAGATGCTTGCATTGTAACTGAAGAGGAAAAAACAGAAACCACTGGCCCCCAGTAATGGTCCCAGTACAGCCCAAGTCACTCACGTTTGCTTTTAGAGAATGGAGGTCAGAAGATCAGTTCTGTATTTTCTACTCTTTCCCCCAAAGTGACCTGGGATCTTTAAATTTCACCCGTGACAGCCACAGGAATAGAGCTCACTTTAATATGTCATCTGAGGGACAATACCTCTAGCCATACAGCCCCCACCTGAGTATGGCCCTGAAATATCAGCACAGGAGAGGAAATCCAGATCCTGGTTTGGAACTTGAGTGGAGACCTCCTGGTCTCAAAGTGTGTTGCCACCTAGCCACACACAGCAACTTGCTGTCTTCCATTCCTCACCTGTAAACCTGCAGAAAAAGTGCTTAACTGCCTATCAATGCTGCGGTGACAGAGCCACTTAAATACCTGCTACACCACAAATACTCACTCCAAAGGGCTAAGCAGTGGCACAATTTCTGACAGCACCAGCAACCAAGCTACAACTTCTCAACACAGTCTCTTGGGCAGCTCATTTAGGAGAATATAATCCAAGCAAGACACAAAATCTTAATGATGCCAATGTGGGTCACAGAAGGATCAAGATTCAAAACTACCTACATAAAATATCGCTCCCCAAACAAGCCTAATTCTGCTCTAATTAAAGTTGGCCCTAAAACATGGTAGAGAAAACGTCATCTAGTCATAACCAGGTGCGGAAGTCAGGAGATCTAGATTCGATTCCTGCTTCTGTCACAGATTAGTTATGAGGTCTCTGGCAAGTCACATCCTCTCTGGGTCTCAATTTCCCCATTTGATCCCAAGGATTCCAGTGTGCTTTATAAACATTAATTAAGCCTCGCAATACCTATGCAAGGCAACTATTATCTCCATTTTACAGATGAGGAAAATGAGGAAGAAAGACTAGGCGACCTTTCTCAAAGCCACACACTGAGACAGCGATAGAGCCAGAAATAAAACTTTGTAGCATCATGACTCAGTCCCTTTCTCTAATCACTAGGGTAAACCTCCCGCTAACCTTTGAAACAGTACATTCCACACTGCGGACATGCATCTGATGAAGGCCATTGTTGGAGAGAGGCAGCACGCTCAAACTAAACAAATAGTGATATATCGGTTAAACAAAGAAAACTCTCCGTCTTGCATGTTTGGAACAAGGCTCATCCTCTCTTTATGCAGAACTCCCAGCAAGCGAAGTGATATAAATGTTAGACATTTTTTACCCTGACATTTGGGAAGCAGGGCACAATCCCCTAGACAATAGATCCCCTCTGATATGCATGTTGTTCTACAGAAGAATTTGTTACTGCCTGGCTCGTTCACAATCACCGCAGCCTAAATGGTCCAAGTGTGACCTCAGGAATCTTCCTACATCAGAGGCTGCACGTCAGTAAGACCCTTTCCCCTCCGAAGACGTACTGAATTCCAGACCTAAGTGAATGACACAATTCATTCAATAAGCGGCAGCACGACTTCACATTGGCCATATCTGCATGAATTAGCGACTATTACAGTTGGCATGGCCTGCCAGCCATTGACAACCGAACTGAGAGCGATTGTCTGCGTTATACGCAGACTAACCTCCTCAGAGTTCAGGTCTCTCACATTCATGTGGAAATGGGGCCACAACACGCGCAAAGACTGACGCTGATCTGTTGTGGAGGAAGAAAGGGGAATCACAGATTTCAGTCGAGTAACCCCACCCTTGACAATGACCCCTCATTCCTATCCCAGCAAAAGATGAAAAATTCATCTCCCAATCACATGGCTCAGCGGGAACCATGGTTAAGCTATGCTCTACCATGGCTTTCCCGGATGGCTCCATCCTGAGTGTCTGTCTTCACTGCAGTATTAGCGCAGGTGACTTCTGTTGAGTTACCCTCGTTCGGGTGAGAACGGCCACACCACACAATAATCCTCATGCTGCTGTGTCCACACTGACACTGCCCTCACTTGTGTGTTGTGCTAGGATTTCTGGGGGCATATCCCATGGTTCCAAACTGCAGTAAACTGAACTGCTCCAGGAACTCCTTCTCAGGGAATTACAGGAGAACTCATCTGTCCTTTCTGGGCACAGGAATGGGGTTGTGGGAAAGGACCAGCGACACTCGAGTGGCTCTAGCCTGAGTCCACACTACACAAGTGGCCGTGTTAATAGCTGATGACTTGTGCTAATCTGAACTTTAGCTTGTACCACCTGACAGGCCAGTGAACTCAAGTGAAAAGCACCATCATGCTCAGTCTAGGGGTACGTCCACACTGCAATGTAAGCCCAGGGCTAGTGAAACGTGAGTCAGCAGACCCTGGGTTTGAGCACCTACACTGATTGTCAATCCTACATTAGGAATTTTCTAACCTGGTCCCAAAACTGGGGTTCAAGCATCTACACTGCAGTACACAGACCTGAGTGCAATCAATCATATCCCAGCTTTCCCACTGCCCTCCCGCCATGTGGCTGCTCTAGCTCTTTGTTGTGCAGTTTGGGAAAATCTGACTGTCCACTAAAATTGACTGTCCAAAGGTCCAAGAAAGCCAGGCCGTGGGAACGTGGGAGACTTTTGGCCGACTCCCAGAGCCTGGGTCCAGTGGGGCTGCATCTACACTGCAAAGTAATAGGGCTTGAACCCTGGGTCCCGGACTCCCAGTTTGACTCAGGCTTGGACCCTTCACCCTTGTGGGGTCCTGGGACCCTGGGTTAGAATGATTTGGGTATAGATGGAAGGGAGGTTAGGCTTGAGCCTAAGTCTGAACCTTGGGTTTATGCTGAAGTGTAAGTGCACCTAACTGTTTTTGTGTGGGGACGTGACCTGAGTTATAACCGGGATCCTAGTTTTCTGTGATAAAAATACCCAAATCCTCCGATTAAAAAACCCATAAAAATCCACTTTTTTCGCTATTTAAAGGAAACGCTGACCTTTCGTTTCTCTAGCCACAATATATATAGGTATCAGTTGACACAATGTTTTATTGATATATTTACAATTTTTAAGCTGACAGCCCGAGCACCGTTGCCTGGGGCTGACATCCCAAGCCCTGCCCTGCCCATTTCCCTGATTATCTGAATTTTTGATTATCCAAGCTGGCCCCATTCCTAATTAGATTGGACAATCAGGGTTCTACTGCATATGGTTTTATTTTCTCACAAAATGTAAAAACTAAAGAGTCTCTCTAAGAACACAACTTCTGCATTTTTCCATGGCAAATGGATTTCTAGGCTCCCTGGTTATAACTCATGTTAACTTTGTAGTGAAGGCAAATCCTTAGTGTAGATAGGAGGTTAACATGCAGTTATGCTCTGAAAAGAGAATTCACAAATGACATGATAAAATTCTCTGTTTACTGTCAGTTATTTCTGATCAGACTGGACTGGCTCAGTTTGAATGTTTCGTTTCTAACCGTCAGCTCTACAGACTCACCAGAGATCTGAGGGTCAAGCTGAGTTCTTTCTGGCTCATTTCTCACCACCAATAGATTCTGCATGCCAAATTTTCCCTTCAGTTATACCTGTGCTATCGTATTGTCTTCAAAGGAGTTACAAAGCTGTAATTTGGCAGCATTTAGCCCTGTACTGTACTTCATTAATAACGATGTTTACGATACCTGAGCCATCTGGTTTTATTAGCTCCGCAGTGCTAACAGGTGTAAAATGTAGCAAAAACTGATTCTCAGTATACAGGGAGTAAATCTGCTGAGCCAGGTGCTATTTTCAGTTATTTTTCTGACCACAGCCACATTTAAAAGCGCGTTTACAGACAAAGACTAAAGATTATTTGTCTATCTGCCAGCCCTGCAAACTCAATCTGGGATCTCAGAATCAAGCTAAATTCTCTCTTTCTTCTTACATCAGCATACATCTACTTCTAACTATTTTGGCTCTGCATGACTAATACGATTGGAAAAATTGCTTAGGGCAGTAAAAATATTTTTAATTAAATGACCAACACACACGACAAGAACTGTGGATGTGATCTGTCCCATAACGTTTTAGGAGTCTTGTACAGAGTTTTTAGCAAATCTGACAAACACACACAGAGGAATTTTTTTAAAGTTTTTTGTTTGGAGTTAAAGGCCCTTCAACAATATTTACAAACCAAGCATCCCGTCATTGTGTGAATGCATGAGAATCTCCAAGTGAAACTATCTATTATTGCCCAGGCTGAACAGAACTAAAAAAGTAGAAGTGCATAAATGGATAAAAAAAAATACAGGAGGCTTTTACTCTCCTTCCATTTTTAACAATCAAAGGAGTGAAAGTTAAGGACATTTTAAGTAATATGACTTTTAATGTGACACGGTCCCCTTAACTTTAGGCAGATTTATAAATGTTTGCTTTTAGGATGCAGCCATTTATAGCATAGAACACAGACGATGCAGTGGTGTCACTGAAAGCGCAGGTGGAGTGATTCTGTGTTGTGCAATTTGAGTAGTAAGACTGATAGAGGGTGAAATGAATTGATTACTTTAAAATTAAGTGCAGCAATAGGTGTTTCTATGTATAATTTATCACAATAAAGTGATGCATGAGTCAGGACTAAAAATACACTGATTAGGCTACCTGGACTATAAAGTATGTATTCCTTACATAGCCTGCTAGCCATCTATAGGGCAGTATAATCAAGAAGATGATTCTGTTAATCTATCCATGCCATTTGTCTTCAAGGCAGATCTGCTGACTTTATGGATACAGAAAATTTCTCCTGTTGTCCTTGAAGAGCCAATATAAACACAGCAGAGCGAGCTGGAGTCTCTTACAACAAAAGTTGTCAGCAAACTTCTGATCCTAGAATCTTTAGTACTTATGGTGACAGTAGGAGGCAGAGAGAACACTGCTGGATTTTTCAACTCACAACTTGAATTTGTGGTGCTAGCAGCTAGGAAAAAAAAAAATCAAATATTTGACTTGTAAACTGAGACCATTTGAGCAGGAATCAGTGAACAAGAATAATTACAAAACCCAACAAGGGTTTCTAAGCAAAACTTTATGCGGGGAAATGGAGGTCAGAAGAATCTAAGCAGAAATGCTGCACATTGATCTGTTACAAAGCAGGAAATCGCGTTTTGTAGCCGGACAAGTAACTTATATTTAGAAAATCATTCTGGATAGCTGAGTAATTAAAGCAGGTATGCATGTATACTGATGATGCGCGTACGTGACAAGGCTTGGTTTAAATGTGTCCATCAAATGATTTTTGAACATTACAATAAACATTTGAAATGCCTCAGATAGATAAATACCAATAATCTTAAAGAGAATAATCAGTTATTTTAATTTATTGCAAATAAAGCGTACAGTCATTTGAAACCATGAGTGTGAAGGGCTGCATTAGTGTTTCAAGTATCTGATCACAGATCCATTTTCATTAATAACAGAAGCACAGACAAAGCAAAAGAGTACATTTATTTTATAATCATATTTGCAATAGGCAAGGAGAGTAGGTAAGGAGGAGGATGCAGTCAGAGAGAAGGGAGAGATGATTAAGAGGGGGGGAACCAGGAAGGAAGGGAAGGGTGTGTGTCTGGGTAAATAATAAGATGTTAAGTGAGTACTATCCTACTTTTGAGAAAACCAATCTCATTTTTGGGCAGGATGCCCAAAGCATATATGCAC
This sequence comes from Natator depressus, assembly GCF_965152275.1. Classification (NCBI taxonomy): domain Eukaryota; kingdom Metazoa; phylum Chordata; order Testudines; family Cheloniidae; genus Natator; species Natator depressus. The sequence goes on from NC_134259.1 coordinate 6,088,668, forward strand.
ATTGCTGAACTCTGGTCCTTACTCAATCCATCCCCTCCCTTCTGTTTGCTACTGTCCCATCTATGGCATTAATTGATCTTTAACTATTCATGGTAAATAGGCCCAATGGCCTGTGATGGGATGTTAGATGGGGTGGGATCTGAGTTACTACAGAGACTTCTTTCCTGGGTATCTGGTTGGTAAATCTTGCCCACATGCTCAGGGTTCAGCTGATCGCCATATTTGGGGTCGGGAAGGAATTTTCCTCCAGGGCAGATTGGAAGAGGCCCTGGGGTTTTCTCTCTGTCCTCTGCAGCATGGGGCACGGGTCACTTGCTGGAGGATTCTCTGCACCTTGAAGTCTTTAAACCACGATTTGAGGACTTCAATAGCACAGACATAGGTGAGAGGTTTATTGCAGGAGTGGGTGGGTGAGATTCTGTGGCCTGCATTGTGCAGGGGGTCAGACTAGATGATCACAATGGTCCCTTCTGACCTTAATATTTATAAGTCTATCTAACATTAGGCCCCAAACCCACAAACATTTACACATGGTTAACTTTACACATTAGTAGAGCCTCTGAAGTCAGTGATGGGGCCTTAGATAATAAACTCTTTGGGGCTGGAAATATACCTATGCATGCATCTGTATAGCACAATGATGGCCTGATCCTGCTTGGAGCTTCTTAGTAAGTACATATTCTTTAGGTCAGAGACCGTATCTTCCAAATTGTTCGGTGAAGTATCTAACACATTTACTTTAACGCACAAACATTCATAAATAACAATGCTTAACATTCCCAAGCTAAGATGAGGTATGCTGCCGGGCCTGTTACAAAGGCAGGAAGCCTTCCCACGAGGAAACTGGACAGCATTGCTAGATCACACACAGAGTACATACAAAACCCCATCCCCCAGTCTGTATTGTTATTATATTTTAATGTTGACATTATGAGGTGCAAATAATGTCTGTATCACAAACATATTGAAATCCACTTGAGAGGCAAGATACAAGTTCAAGTGACTTCAGATAGTTCTAAACCCAAAGTAGGTTTTATAAAACCTATTAATAGACTGTTTCGGGCATTTAAAAAACTAGCAAAAAAAGTTTTGTTTTGATGTAAGCCTTCCTCTGCTGTGTTTACATTACAGACATTGTTATGCAAGTACAGTATATAAATAAATAAGAATTTGGGACCAGATCCAAAACCCTTTGAAGTCTATAGGTGCCTTTCCATGGACTTCAAGATGTGTTGGATCAGACCATTAAGCCCCTAAAACTTGTTTCTCTTCCATAGACCAAGAGCTGCTTCACCAAGGGGAGCCAAGTTGCAGAGTAGCAGCTGTGTTAGGCTGTACCCGCAAAAAGAAAAGGAGGACTTGTGGCACCTTAAAGACTAACTTTTTAAAGGGGGAGCCAAGTATCAGTCTCGTTTTCTATCAGGGGGAATTAATGTGCAGAAGGGAAGCAACTCTCACACCAGAGCGGAGAGCAGCAGAACTAGGAACTCAGGCTGTTGGATTCTCAGACCCTTGCCCTGTCTGCAGCAGCCTGGTGCTGGGGGGGGGGGGGGGGGGGGGCTGAGAGTGAAAGGGACTAAAAGAAAGTGAAACTAACCAGGCCACTTTCACTCTCCAAAGGGAGTAACAAACACCGGTGGCGAGAAGTAAACAACCACCCCACGTACACTGGGTCACACAGGACGGTAGGCGAGGCAGCTTCCCGGCCCCCCCGCCCCCAAAACGGTAACAAACTTGACATCACAGCACTTTGCTGCAAGGGAGACAGGTGCGGGAGCTGGGGGGGGGTGGACACGAGTGGGGCGCGGACAGCAAGTCAGTAGCGGATGCAAGGGGGGCGGGGGGAGAAGGTCTGGGGTAGAGGAAACGGGGAGGGAAGGGCCCGGAGCACCGGGGGGAGGGGGGGGAAGAGAAGGGGAGGAGAGAAGGGCCCGGAGCACCGGGGGGAGGGGGGAAGAGAAGGGGGAAGAGAGAAGGGCCCGGAGCACCGGGGGGAAGAGGGGGGGGGAGGAGAAGGGGGAAGAGAGAAGGGCCCGGAGCACCGGGGGGAAGAGGGGGGGGGAGGAGAAGGGGGAAGAGAGAAGGGCCCGGAGCACCGGGGGGAAGAGGGGGGGGGAGGAGGAGGGGGGGTGAAGGGAAGGGCTCGGAGCACCGGGGGGAAGAGGGGGGGGGGAGGAGAAGGGGGAAGAGCTCGGAGCACCGGGGGGGAGAGGAGGGGGGGGAAGGGAAGGGCTCGGAGCACCGGGGGGGAGGGGGGAAGGGCGCGGACGGGGCGCCCCGGGCGGGTCCGGGGGGCCGCGGAGACCCAGCGCGGAGGAGACGGGCCGACGGCAGAGACGGGCCGGGGCCGGGGCCGGGGCCGGGGCCGGGAGCAGGACCAGCGCCTCCCGGGGCTGCACTCACCAGCTCATGGTCCCCTCCGGCCCCGGCTTTCTCCCGGAAGCGCTTGTCCTTTGGCCCCGCCCCCTCCGGAAGCGAGGTAGGCGGCACGCTCGACGGCGTGACGTCACTCACGGCCTGGGGGCGGAGCCAGCTGGAAGTTCTCACGCTGCCTCTTGGGCAGGCCGAGCCGCGGCGTCAGAGGCTGTGTCGTGATGTCACAGTGTAGCATTGTGATGTCACCACGTGGAGCCGTGCTTTGGTGCTGTGATGTCACCGTCCAGTGCCATGACATCACTGGGCTGCGCTGGGGAGAGGCTGCGCCCGGTGTACCAGGCAAGGCTGGCCTGCGGCCGCCCTGCCATCACCCTGCTCCCTGGGGCGTCCCAGTCACACAGGGCCGCGCTCACATTGCAGTGACCCCCCAGCAGCCCTCCCCCGAGCCGCTCCAGGGCCTGGCTTTGGGGAACAGCCCCCGGGGACAGGGGTCGGCAACCTTGCAGAAGCATGCGCCGAGTCTTCATGTGTTCACGCTCAGTTTAAGGTTTCCCGTGCAAGTCATACATTTTAACGTTTTTAGAAGGTTGCTTTCTATCAGTCTATAATATATAACTCAACTATTGTTGTGGTTAAAGTAAATAAGGTTTCTGAAATGTCTAAGCAGCTCCATTTACAATTAAATTAAAATGCAGAGCCCCCCGGACCGGTGAGTGTGAGTGCCGCTGAGAATCAGCTTGTGCGCCCGTGCCGTCGGTTGCCTACCCCTGCCCTAGAACTTCAGACTCCGCTCCCAGCAATGGCTGCAGCTTAGCCCGGGAAGCCTTCCGTAGCAGATAAATTGACACCTGTGCGGCTGACTGGCTTTCACAAAGTGGACGGCTTCCTGGCCCAGGCCCTATGTGCCGCGTGCGCATCCCACAGCGCTCTTCCTGGGAGGCAGAATTTGCCCAACTGGCCTTGTCCAAAAATCTGGCTCTTTTGCTGCACAGTGGATGTGCTAGTGGGGGCTGCGTTGCAGCAGTTACGTATGACTATGGCAGTGGGCTAAAGAGGTATTGCTCCAGTGGACGGAATGACTTGTCTCTCCGTGGACAACTTTGAAACTAGCTTCTCATTTAAAGCATGATTTCTTTATTATTCGACACAGCCCCTGGGGAAGCCATCCCAGCATTTACATAAGGCCCAGTACACGTTGGGACAGGTTAGCAACTCTGGTTTAGTCATTTCAATGTAGGCATCCAGCCAGGTTAGATGGATTGAGTAAGGCTTCCCGTTCTTCCCTTTAATTCTGAGTCTTGGTGTATTTATTGCAGACTGCCGGAAAGCTGGTACAACACACAAAAAATGTTAACAAGTAACAATGCCAGGATCCACAAGAAAAACAAACTTGAGAGACAGGACCATGGCAAGGAACTGATACGAACAAGGTACATTAAATGTAACGTAAGGTGGAGGCCAGTGACTAAGAAGGAAAATAAACTGCATACTATTTTAAAAAGCCCTTGAGGGAACAATTTTGTTATGAGTTTTGCAATGTCAGGATAGGTCCAGCTGCACTCAGTAATCAATGAAATTGATGAAGTACATGGGAACTGAATAGGGAACCATATGGCTTAGCACTTATAATCTTCAAAGCATTTACAAACCTTTAAAAATTACCCCTCACAGGGGTAAATGGCCCCATTTTACAGATACAGAAACTGAAGCAAAAAGAGTTAGACCAAAATGTTTAGATGTGCTGGCTTGTGCCCTCTGATTTTGGATGCCTTTTGAGTGGCTGATTAGAATTACATAGGCCCACATCCTCAGAAATATTTAGGCACTTAATGCTCATTGATGTCAATGGAAATTGGGCATCTAAATATTTTTCAGGACCTATGCCATCAGGCATGATTTTCAGAGGCGCTGAGCTACCACAGCTCCAGCTGAAGTCTATGTGAGCGGCAAGTTTTCAGGTCCTCTGAAAGTCAGACGCCAAGTGGCTCACATCAGGCATCAAAAAAAGGAGGCACTCATATATAACAGATTATTTGGAAAATTTTAATCAAAGTGACTTAAAGCGATTCCTGTGCGGGAGTCCAGAACCAAAGCCCCAACGTCTACACGGTAATTTTTATCTCTGCAGCCTGAGCCCCGTGAGCCTGAGTCAACTGACCTGGGTCAGCCGTGGCCATGCTGCGAGTCTTTTATTCTACTGTAGACATACCCGGTAAGGTTATATGTCCCGCCCTCTCTCATTAGGTCCTTATCTGGCCTCCATTGCTGTAGTACCTGAGTACCTCACGATCCTTAACGCATTTACCCTCTCACCACCCCAATGAAGTAGGGAAGTGCTGTTATCCCCATTGTACAGATGGGGAACTGAGAGATAAAGAGCCAGGGTTTTCAAGGGTATTTATGTGCCTAAAGATGTAGACAGGTGCCGAGGGGGAGTTAGGTACCTAATCTTCTTAGGCTCTTTTGAAAATCCCACAAGACACCTATCGGCATCTTTAGGCACCTAAATACCTTTGAATATCTGGCCCTTAGTGACTTGGCCAAGGTCACACAGGAGAATTTGTGTTTCCTGGGTAAATACCCTAACCACTGGATTGTTGTCCTCTGCTAGTCAGTTAACAGGGCAGAGAACAGACCCTATTTTCCTGCCTCCCAGGCAGGTGTTGTATCCGCATCCTGCCCCTTTGCCCTGTTATACGTGCAGCCCCAAAGGTATGCATGACACTTTATGGATATGAAAAAATACAAAGCCCCTGCCTCGTACATCCTTATAAGTAAAGAATGGGGCATGCTACTGTAATGGGCACAAATGCTGCAGCCTTCCAAAGAACTAGTGCGACATTTGGAGCCACCACTGCAGAAGGCTGTCACGTACTTTAAATAAGGGGAAGACAGGTGTGCACTGGATTACAACACGCTCAGCTTCACACCCCAGGACTTGTATACAAGCTCCCCGCCCCGATTGCTGCTGCTGTTGCACCTGGCTGCCAGACATACTCCTCTCTGCAGTCCTAGATGCTTACCTCTCCCCCACCCAATTTCATCATCCAGGCCAATTGCACGCTTCTCCTGGGAGTCCCGTCTCGCTCCAGTTTGAGGCACAGGCTTTGAACTTCCCTGCAGCGTGGCCCCAGATCCCTGTTTTGAAAGGGGCACAGGGAGGGAGAGGCCACTGACCTGAGTGCCAGTCAAGGTGGCAGCAGCCACAGCCTCTGCTCAGTTCCAAACATGAACAGGGCGATTGTCAAGTGCAGGCAGGTGCCCTGCCGTGCCAGTAGGATGTGAGGAAAAGGCTTTGAGTCAGTCACTTGTCTGCCAAGCACATGGGGAATTAGAGCATCACGTCAGGACCATGCAGACTCCTGTCTGTATCCTCAGGGTGGGACAGGGCTGGAGAACAAAGGCTCCTGTGTTTTCTTAGGTGGCGAGAGGGACTGACAGCACAGGTAACCTTTTGGATCAGTATAATGAGAACCTTTGAGGAGGGATGGACCCTTACTACTAACAGTCCCAGGGTAAAATGGTGGTGCTCCAGGGTGATGACTATGGTCATTCTGACCAACTACACCTTTGCCTGGGGGAATCTTTCCATGTCCTATGGCTAGGAGATACTTGGAGTTGTGGGTGGTGGAGGACCGAGATGCCTTTGCTTTAGGAGCAGATAAAAGGGCATCTCCAAAAGTGAGCCCAACAGAGGTCACAGAAGGCCCTGGCATTTCAGAAGGTGATGAGAGAAGCTGGGGGGGCTGGGTGGCAACATGAGGGGGTGAGTTTCTAGGCTTTTCACCTCACCCACAGACCCCGAGTGCAGAACAGAGACAGCTCTTGGATTGAATGGGCAATGAAGACTGAACTCCACTCCAGAGGAGGCCTCTCCAGAAACGGCACACGGGCAGCGTAGCTTGCACCGTTGTTGCTCATGCTGGACCTACAGGATCAGAGGAGAATTCATTCTCTGCAGCCCATACAGTCCATGGTCTCTCTGGTGAGGCTGCCAACAGAGGGACCGCGCAGTGGCGGCATATCTGCCTTCTTGGAACTCGACTTGGACCCTACCAAATTTTCACGGGAGCTGCCAACGTTCCATTAGAACTTTTAGTGACGAGTGACCTGGGCCGAGGAACCTGGCAGTGAAATGCTGCATGTTGCACAGCCTCCCTCCATCACTCCCCCGAGCCAGCCACTCCCCGGATGCTGCTCCTTTCCCCATTTAAAAGCCACAAGCGTCCAGGACAATGCCAAAGCGTTCCTAGCTAAGTGCTTTGCCTATTGCAAAAGAGGCTCTCGGGCACTGTGGCTTCCATTTCATGTCTGCCTGTTTGGATTCCTGCTTGCAGAATGACTAACTTTAAGGACTAAAAAAAATATATATATATATATATATATGTATGTTTTGATTACACTGCCTTTTTGCCAACTGGGAGCATTAGTCACAGGATTTTTGTGTGTGGAGATACCAGGCTTAAAGCTCAGCAGAGCTTCTTTCTTTCTCCCCCTCCTCCTCCTTTCTGACTTATTAGCAGGATTCCAAGCATGATGAAGAATAGAAAGAGAGAGAGAGAGAGAGAACATGCATGAACATCTTCAGGGAAAATTACTCTGCATTATTTTTCTCCCCCCCCACCAGAGAGAGGAAACCACCAAAGGCTTTTTAAAGGTTTGGGGTGAGTCTTTGGACACATGGGGGCCAGATCCTCAGCTGGTATAAATCGACACAGTTCGGGGGCTTTGACAGAGCTACGCCCATATGCACCAGCTGAGGATCTGGTCCACAGTTTGGCACCTATTCATCTCTCTGTATAAAGCGAGGGCGGGGGAAGGAGTCTGGATTGGCAACTGTCTGGTGATGGGCAAAACAGGGGTGCCTCGCTTAGCTCGCTGCTCCCTGGGCATGCCCCACCCCTGCCCCAGGAGGCCCCACCTTGAAAGGGAGACGGGGTGTTCAATCTCCACCATCCATTCCATCTTTGTGGAAACAGCCAACAGAAGGAGCCAACTCGCACTAGTTGCAGGGGTGATTTTGGTGACGCCTTCCTCCTGGAACTAGACTACCGTGATTATTGTGTGTATTATGGTCGCACCTATGGACCCCATCATGCCAGGTGTTGTACGCCCATGTGTGAGAGAGTCCATGCCCTGAAGCTCACATTCTGGGTGGGGAGTATTATTATCCCCACTTTACAGATGGGAAACTGAGAGAGACTAAGCATCAAACCCAAGGCCATACAGTCAGTGACAGAGACAGGAACTGAATGTAGATCTCCTTAGTCCCAGTCCAGTGCCTTAATCACAAAACCGTATTTCCTCTCTAAACTTGAGACCCACTGCACTCATTTCCGAGGGGCCGCCAAACAGCAGTCAGATGGTAACAGCTTTGACACTAAACTGGGAGGAGAGGTAGATACGCTGGAGGGTAGGGATAGGATACAGAGGGACCTAGACAAATTAGAGGATTGGGCCAAAAGAAATCTGATGAGGTTCAACAAGAACAAGTGCAGAGTCCTGCACTTACGATGGAAGAATCCCATGCACCGCTACAGACTAGGGACCGAATGGCTAGGCAACAGTTCTGCAGAAAAGGACCTAGGGGTTACAGTGGACGAGAAGCTGGATATGAGTCAACAGTGTGCCCTTGTTGCCAAGAAGGCCAAGGGCATTTTGGAATGTATAAGTAGGGGCATTGCCAGCAGATCGAGGGACGTGATCGTTCCCCTCTATTCGACACTGGTGAGGCCTCATCTGGAGTACCGTGTCCAGTTTGGGGCCCCACGCTACCAGAAGGATGTGAAAGAATTGGAAAACGTCCAGCGGAGGGCAACAAAAATGATTAGGGGACTGGAACACATGACTTATGAGGAGAGGCTGAGGGAACTGGGATTGTTTAGTCTGCGGAAGAGAAGAATGAGGGGGAATTTGATAGCTGCTTTCAACTACCTGAAAGGGGGTTCCACAGAGGATGGAGCTAGACTGTTCTCAGGGGTGGCAGATGACAGAACGAGGAGTAATGGTCTCAAGTTGCAGTGGGGGAGGTTTAGGTTGGATATTAGGAAAAACTTTTTCACTAGGAGGATGGTGAAGCACTGGAATGGGTTACCTAGGGAGGTGGTGAATTCTCCTTCCTTTGAGGTTTTTAAGGTCAGGCTTGACAAAGGCCTGGCTGGGATGATTTAGTTGGGGATTGGTCCTGCTTTGAGCAGGGGATGGGACTAGATGACCTCCTGAGGTCCCTTCCAACCCTGATACTCTATGATTCTATGATTGAGCAGCATCGGCCTAGGTTGAAGGTGAACTAGCGACGTAGAGCTCTGTATTCCCTTATTCCTTTCTGGAGCCATCCAACTCCCCATACGTCAGCAGTAGCCTCTACAAAACATGTTGATGACTTGGCACTTAGGAGCTGGCTAATACTAGAGACCCACCAGTTTGTCTTAACAGAAGAATATAAGCGGTGATGTCCATCACCGAACAGGCTTGGGGCTGTGTTTGCCAGCAGGGGGAGTAATGCTGGAGCCAAATTTAAACACATTGTCAGAGTGCCTTCTACAGTACCTCGTCTGCCAGCTGCATAGGTTACATGTGCCATCTGCATAGTTCCTCAGCTGAAATTGTCACCACACTCTCCTGGTTTGTAGGAGACATGTCTGCCTGTCGAGCCAGAAGGGCCAAACTGGTCAGAGCCACGCTGAGCAGGTCTTGGAGGTAGACGCCCTTTGCAAATCTTGCGCCATGCAAAGGGCTCCTGCTCTTGGTGCTCCTGGCATGGGATGGTAGGTATTTGGGTTCCTCCCAGGGGTTTTGTAATACCCCCACATCTGACACGTTGCACTCACAGACTTGACTGGCATCTCAAGGCACTGCACAATAACAGAAGATAATTAAACTAATTACTGAGCTCATTGAAACCAATTAAAAAGGGCTCCGGGAGAATATCAAGTCTTTTAACGGGCACTAGCTGAATGTTGCAAACCTGGGAGTACCCAAACATCAGGATGCAGATGACAAAGGCTCCAGCACCTGCTGTGTAAGAGGTGGGACTGGGGGGTGACCATGGGAGTTGTGCTTCCAGGTGGGTCCCACTGGTGAGTAAGTTGGTGATTCCGTTCCCACGGCATAATGGAGAAAATCCAATTTATTATGGAGACAAATTGCCCCATGAGCCTTTCAGAACATGGAACTTCATTGGCTTGGCAGCCTTGCTGAGAGCCAGCTGCCTCCTTCCAGCCTCCCTGCTAACATCCTGGTGAACCCAAATACCGCCTTCATCCTGTGATTGTCTTTCTCTCCAGAGCTTGAGCCCTTCTTCCTCCTCAGGAGGAAGCAAATCCCATGATATGTGCAGTCCCCTCAGTGCCAGAAGGTGACTAGACACGTTGTCCATTGGTAGGTACAACTCAGGGGCCACCTTATGGAAGGAACAGACACAACCTGTGAATCTAGACACTCCAGAGGTGGGGTTCGTGGGATCAGCGTCCCCACAACTTTTCTCCAGAATCATAAGCTCCAAGTTATTCCAACAGGGCTGCCGGGAAGAGGACCAGCGCTGATCGGGGGCACATGACTTATGAGGAGAGGCTGAGAGAACTGGGCTTATTTAGTCTGCAGAATAGAAGAGCGAGGGAGGATTTGATAGCAGCCTTCAACTACCTGAAGGGGGGGTTCCAAAGAGGATGGAGCTAGGTTGTTCTCAGTGGTGGCAGATGACAGAACAAGGAGCAATGGTCTCAAATTGCACTGGGGGAGATCTAGGTTGGATATTAGGAAAAACTATTTCACTAGGAAGGTGGTGAAACACTGGAACGGGTTACCTAGGGAGGTGGTGGAATCTCTATCCTTAGAGGTTTTTAGGGCCTAGCTTGACAAAGCCCTGTCTGGGATGATTTAGTTGGGGTTGGTCCTGCTTTGAGCAGGGGGTTGGACTAGATGACCTCCTGAGGTCTCTTCCAACCCTAATCTTCTATGATCCGGGATCTATGAGTGAGAGCATTGGAAATCTTATCTGGGACACATCTGCACTTCTAGTCTTGTTACTGGTGTTTAGGAGAACCTCTTCTATGTCCCATCATGAGAGATGGGGAGGGCTGGAGAGGGGAGGGGTCCTTCCATACAGCATGGCAGAAGCTCAACCCAGGACAGTCTCTGCAGAGACCATCACCCCAGCAGGGAGAGTGCACCCACATCACCTTTTCTCCTGCTTTGGCTGGAAGTTGCCTACGTCAGTTGTTTTGCTTGCACAGACACAACAAAACGAGACAGCATGTTTTAAGGGAAAGCCAAAAAAGGCCTCAATTATCTGTGGGCTCTGATTATACCACTGGCAGGAAGACAGGCTGGAGAGGGCAGGAATCTCTCCTCTTGCTGCTAGAAATGAGCCTGAAATAGCAGAGCATCTCCTAAACGTGCTTGAAGTTTCCATGCACCAGTATTATCCTTATTATGGAATTTGTGTCCATGAAGTCATCTGCCAAAAAAACTTGCCTCTGCTAACATGACCTGGATGTGCCATGCCCAGGTGTGAGGGTGTCTAAATTGGCTCTGCTCTTCCAAACTGGTCAGCTGGAGACCGCCTGGCACAACCAACTGGCCTTGGGGAGTTGTAGTCCATTTACCTTATGCAACTCGCCTGAGTTTCCGTAGCAAAGCCCTAGATGGCAACTAGTGCAGTTTAGCATGTGGAGGAGTCTGTTTCTTTCCTCATTCTTTCGGGAGGAGCAGATGGAGTTTAATTTTTCGTGCAGCGGCAGTGAGCTGAGAATAGCAGCTCTTCAAACTGGCACCAAGGCGGTGGAGAGGCAAAACAAGAAACACCCAGAAATGCCCCCTACCAGCCTGGATGCTGAATTGCAGAACTGGGTCTTGAGCTGCAGAACAAGCACAACTGCACACCGGGATAAATTCAGACCTGGTGTAAACGGCTGCAACTCTGGTCTCATGCCACATCTGAATCTGACCTGGGATTATTGATTTTGTTCCATCCCATGACTGGCCCTCTGCTATGGCCAATTCGTCAGGGTCCAATCCTGCCAGGTGCTGAGCTCCCTCTGCTCCCAGTGACTCAGTCCAATGCAGACTGAGTGCTTTAATTCAGAAGGATAAAAAAGGTAAGATCCCAGGGAAGGCCAATGCCCCTCGCTGCTGGGATCAGGGTAAATTGGTGGGATATTTCCTCTTCCACGTAGCAAGACAGAAATAGGAGGCTTGGATACAGCCGATCCCTCTGCTGGAGTGGAAGATCAGGATCTGGCCGTGAGCCCTGTCTCTTGTTGTTGCCACAGGGGAAATTTAGGTCAGGCTGTAAACGCCCTTGCACTGCTGGAGCAGGGAGATCAGGTGCATGAACTGCTGAGTCAACACAGGACCATGCGGCCCCAGAAGCACTCACTTGTCTGCTTGGAACTGGAAGTTCTGCAGCCCAAACCCTCACGTTTATTCACAGCAACAACTTATTATTTGTATTTCAATAGTGCCCAGAGGCCCACCTGAGATCAAAGCCCCATTGTGCTAGGGACTGTTCAAATGCAAAGCACAAGACAGCTCCTGCCTCAAAGAGCTCCCTGACCATACAGGGAAGACAAAGAGTGGAGGAGAGGTATTATTATCCCCACTTTACAGAGGGAGAAGCTGAGGTTTTCAAAGGGATCTGGATGGCCAGTTCCCATTAAAATTAATGGGAACAGGCCTGTTCAAATCCCCTTAGGCAGCTTTGAAAATCTCAGCCAGTGAGATTAAGTGACTGGTCCAAGGTCACACAGAGAGTCTGTGACCATGAGCTGGGAACTGAACGGAGCCCTCCTGAATCCTAGTCCAGTGCATTAATTACAAGACTGTCTTTCAACTGTGACTCCTTTCAGATGTCAGACAAACAAACCCCCAGCAAGGAGACAGGGTAGTGACTGCCGCCAGGTTTTGGCAGAGCTTTTAGATCTGATAGCCTGTGTTTAACTGTGTACACTTAACTGTCATTAACAAGGAAAACCTATTTCTCATAGAACTTCTTATTCTGAGAAATTACACAAAATGGAAGAATTCATTGAGTAAAGGGGGGAACAAACAAACCCACCGCCACATCTCTTCTCATAAGTACAAATCATCTGTATCAGCTCTTCTCCTGGGAATACGCGCTGCTTTTCAAATCTATCGCAATTTTCCCTGCATGACAGAAATCAGAAAAACTGTTCTTAACATACAGGGGAAGGAAACATCGCGGGAACCTGGCACGCGGCGCAGCCTAATGCAAGAGAGAAATTAAGAGAGATAAATATCCCTAGACATTTCACTCCCCACAAACAAACTCAGAGAGAGTTTAAAATATCGTGAGAGTGTTTAATTGGTTTTTCAATTTTTTTTAAATAACAAGAGCTGGATCTCACTTGTGCCTTGAATGGAGAGAGAGTATTCTGAGCTGGAAGCACCAGATAGGAAAGTTAATTGGTGTTAAAATTAGAATCCCCTTGTTTTAGAAACCACACCTGAAAAAAATGGAAGCAAGCAAGGTTTAGGGTCAAGGACTGTCTTGCAATTGGATGTGATTCAGAAGATCTGGCTTCAGTTCCCTGCCCTAACACAGACTTCCTGTGTGACCTTAGAGAAATCACGTAATCTCTCTGCTCCTGATCTGTAAAACTGAGATGATAATACTTCCTTGGTCAGTCTTATTCATACTGTATGATCTTCAGGGCAGGGACTGTCACTTAATATATATCTGTACAGTGCCTAGAACAAAGAGGAATCTGGTCTTGGATGAGCCCTCTCCCTTCTATCATAATACAAACAACATAATTCACGGCCATACGTGTCTGTAGGACTGGGGCTCTAGTTCACTAATCTAGATGCTGATTCTGCAGCATTTAAGCGTTTCGGCAATTCTACTCATGTTAGAAAAGTTGCACATGATTGTAAGTATTTGCAGGACCAGGGCCCTAAAGAATGCAGTTGTAAAGCAAGGCACAAAGCAAGCTGTGGCCCAGTGGCATCATTCCACAAAGCCAGCGACTTTGCAAATCAAAATAAGAAGGGGAAAAGCAAGTAGGAGGAAATTATAGTTTCAGAGTTATTTTCAGAAAGGAAACTGGAAAAAAAAAAGTCCCTAGTTTCAGTACAAAACATGGAAAATGGAGCAAAATAACTTCCAGCATGTTTTTTCGGGGGGAGATCAGGAAGATCTTCCTGTTCCTTGTCTGGGACTTAAAAAAAAAAAAAAAAAGAAAAAAAAATTGCAAAGATCCCTCTTTGTGTGTGTGTGTGTGTGTGTGTTACAGCAAGTTTAGTCAATGCCATTCTCTTACCACTCCTAGGAGTGGTTGTGTTTGAGGCAGTCTGGGTGTATGTGAACCCTGGGGAAGTCTAGAGCTGCTGTTGTGTGTATGGGGATAAAGTGTGTGAAAGGGAGAGAGGGGGGCGTGCCTGTGGCGGGAAGGGGATTCGTGTGCATATAGGGCCGTGTTGTGTGTGCAGGGTTGATGGTGCAGAGAGTGAGTGAATGTCAGGAGAATGGTGCAGAGACCATGCCCACGTGTGTGAGGAGTGAGGAATGGAGTGTACAGTGGTGGGGAAAGTGTGTGTGTGTGTGTGATGGTTGCGTGGAGAGGGCACGTGTGTGACTCCAATGTGTGATGGTGGGGCGGAAAGGGAGAGGTTATGGACTGACCAGCTATGCCGCTACACCAGTGGTTCTCAACCTATTTACCATTGTGGGCCGCATCCAGTACTGCCTGTATGGCCCTGAGGATGTCACATGGGCCGCAGCTCTGTGCTGATTGGGCCACAAGCAGCCCGCGGGCCTCAGGGTGAAAACCACTGTGCTACGCGGTCCCTTGTTGTCTTTCCTTTCCATTCAGTCTTGGTTTGAGAGGTTATAAGCACCTGTGAGTTGGAGGGGTTAGGGAACCACAATGGAGGGGACGCCTGGGATTTGAGAGACATGGAAAATGTGTCTGTGGGGGGGGAGGGTGGATGAATGAGGCGGCTGGCAGCGGGGAGAAGGGCAACGCTGAGAGAGAATAAAAGGGAAGATTCAATGAGCCAGCAGCTTGGCCAGTTGAACTGTCTACAACTACACGAAGGGTGTAACCACCCTGAAGGAACAGGAGCTCTTCCGCATGGGATGAGGGGTATAACTGAGAGCAAGGCTGTGTTAAGTCAAGGCAAACTTAGGCAGGACGATCGGAGAAATTCCCTAGCCGCAAGATCTGAGACTGCACAATTGATTCTGCCGGCACAGCTTCCCTGGGAACCTGAGGGTACAGCAGCGCTCAAAGGGCTTAGCTGAGAGTGAGCAGCTGGAGTGGAGAAAGAACGCACACGGAGGAGAAAAGCAGAGGGTCAGCTGCAGGGCAAGTGGAGCAGTGGAAAGTGGGAGAGGCGCTCGTCACTTGGATCAGTATCAGTCAAGCATACGGATCAAGGACCTGGAAGAAGAAAGGAGCAGGATAGATAACATTTACCAGATAGATAACATTTACCTGAGGCACAAACCTGAGGGAAAAGGAGACAAACACAAAGGAAGGGGATATGCAGCTCCGATGGGCCTGGAGAGATGTGGAACAGACCAGAGACAAGTGTAGTTTAGCCCATGCGGGAGAGAGATATAAGGTGTGGCAGGGACCTGCCCCATTAATAGTCATGCTCTAAAACCCCCTGAGCAGCAGGAAAGTCTGGGCAAGAGAAGGAGAAAAAGCAGCATAAGCCCCTGAGAAAGAAAGACGTAGAGGCAAATGGAACCAGAAGCAAAATGCAGCACTGGAGACTGCTGAAGTAAATACCACGTCAGAAATACTCAGTCGTTTTAATCTCTAATTACAACATGAGTGGATGAAGGGGACGCGGGAGATATAATACATCTAGACTTGGGGAAATGATTTGATATGGTGCCTCGTGAACTCTTACTTGAGAAGCTAATTCAAATTGGCTTGGATGTGTGAGCGCTGTCACATGGATCGAAAACTAGCTGAAGGATTGGCGACTAAGGGTAATGCTCCATGGCACTGTGCGGTGGGGAGGTGTCCAGCACAGAGCTGCAGGGATCAGCGCTAGGGCTGGCTTTATTTATTAACAATCTGGATGTGCAGGTAAACAGCACGGTAATTACATTTGCAGATGATACTAAACTGGGAGGTGTTACAAACACCAGTGAGGACAAAGGATTAACATAAAAGGATCTAGGGAGGTTAGAAACACAGGCAGGAAATGAACATGGATTGATCTTGGGCAAATGCATCTAGGGAGAAGAGATCCCAAAGCACAGATATTCACTGCGTAGGTGACATTTAGAAAGCAGGAACGGCCAAAAAGATACAGCTAGAGGTGAGAGCAAATAGCAAATGAGATGGGAGCTTGCCATAAGACATGGCAGCAAAGTAACAAACAAACAATGCTGTTTTGGATTGCAGATGGAGATGCATCAGAGCATGAGGGAAGGGATAGCTCTTCTTAAAGCATTAAAAGAGCCTCTACTTCTCTCCCTGGCTTGGGTGAACAGGGGTCCCCACAGCTCCCCCGCGTCCCTGGCTAGCGTGATGCACGCTCCTTCTTTTTCTTCAATTGACTGCCCCTTTTCTGCCTGACACCTTCCAGTTTGGGCTCATTGGTGGAAGGGAATTATGAGCAAACCAGGTGGAGAGCAAAGAAGAGATGGAGAAGTGACTGAGCGGAGCGAGGGGGCTGACAGGAGGAAAGCTATCGAGCCTGATCTTGTGAGGGGCCTGGAACTGCTTTTGGACTTCAGTGCGAATTTAGGGTATTCATCATCCTTCTGTCATTAGGCCTGACTGCTGAGCACCTCTGGCAAATTGGACTCTGAATAGGAGCAACTTGGCCAGACAATGACCAGTGGTGAGACACCCGACCATTGGCAAGTGCCTGAAGGGAATAACCAACAAAGAAGAGGAATGTAGGATAGTCCAAGGGTTAATATCTAGGGGCAACAGGATGTTTAGCAGAGGAACACTTAGGTTGAATATTGGGAACTGGGACGTCTATTAGCTTATGGAAGAGCCTTGTGAAAGATCATGGAGAAGCCCACAATTTAGGTTATTTAAAACTTGATCAGACCTAGCACCGACAAACAACAGTGTGGAAGTTACTGCATTGCCCCTTTGCTTCCCCATCTCTGGCAGGGAGGAAGGACAGCCTGGTGTCTAAGGCACTGAACTAAGGACTCAGGCGATCAGGGTTCATTCCCAGCTCTCCCTCACGTGACCTTGGACAAATTGCTCCTCTTCTGTGCGCCTCCGTTCCCCCTCCCCAACATGGGAATAAGGACACTTCCCCAATTCACAGGGGTGCACTGTGTGGATAAATACCTGGACACGCTCCGGCACTATGGTGATGGGGATCAGATTTGTCACTAGCACTCGGGCAAGAGTGATGACTGGGGGGGAAGGGCAGGATAAATTGTGAAGCAAAAAGCGGGGAAAACACAACCAAAAAGATGGAACGAGAAGGCATTGGAACAGAGATGGGGCCAGCTGCAAGGAAAAGCCAAGCACGGATGGAATTTAAGCTGCTTCCTCTACAGAGAGAGCTCTTGGTATAAGGAATAGACTGTCAGGGGCCGTAATAGGAATGACTCCTATAAATCATTTAAAGAAGGACTTAGAGAGGTGAGTCGTCAGTCTGCTATGGGCCTGTCCACCACCAGCAATCGATAGCACACACCTTGCATGGAGCTCATCCCACACAACTGCTGATATTAACAAAACCCAACAGCTCCCTTTTGGAATCCCCCAGCCCATGGCCCCTGCCTGCATCAGCCATAGCAGGGCTCCCCTTCTGAGAGGGCACAGGCTGGGATCCAGTTGGTTAGACTAGGAGACATTTAAAAAGGCCCCGGCAGATTTCGGGAGCAATTTCCTATGTCAAATTAAAATGGCCCTTCTTTCAACTATCTGCAAGGGAGGCGTGTACAGGGACTGAACATTATAATCTACCCAAACAGCTTCCACAGGCACAACTCCTACTCTCCTCTAGAAATGTTTGTGCTGAAATCTGGGGCGAGAAGTTGCCACACTGTGTAAGGGAAAATTGGTTCCACGCAGACAACTGACTTCAAGGAGAGAGGAGAGGGGAGTCCAATGACGGGACCAAATATCAGCCAGACCCTCTTGAGAAGATGCAGTGTTCTGCCATATGGGGTGAGTGGAGGCGGAGGAGAGTGGTCTAACAGGTAGAGCAGTTATGGGGAGTCAGGGCTCCTCGGTTCTATCCCCAGCTGTAGGAAGGGAGCTGGGTTTAGCGATTACAGCAATGGGCTGGGAGCTAGGACCCCTGGGCTGTTGTCCTGAGCTCACTGTGACCTTGGGGAAGCGGTTTCTGTTCCCTGTGCCTCAGTTTGGAAATGAAACCTACCTCGTAGGGGGCTGTTGGGCTTAATTAAATGTTTGTCAAGCCCTTTAAGAGCCTGGGCTGGGAGGAGCCAGACAAGGGCGAAGTGATGTTATTACTGCAAAGGCTAAGCGTCAGCCAGTGAGCTTATTCATAAAATTAAAGGGCACAGTTAAAAAAAGAGAGAGAGACCAGATCTATTCCAGATAAACTGGTGTCTGACTGGCAACAGCACATGTATGCCAGCCAGTCCAGAAGGGGTATGGAAAGCATTGTGTTCCCTTAGTAATCATCAGCCTTCCTGCAAGGTGCTGCACTCCCATTGACATCAGGAGAACGCAGGGTGCCCAGCACCTTGCAGGTTCAGCCTGCAAATACTCACTACCTACATCACGTGGGAGAGCAGAAGTAGCTGGGAGGCAAATCTCACACACAAACCTGCCTTACGTGAGGGCCCAATCCAGCTCTCACTGAAGTCAATCGGAGGTTTGTTGTGGACTTCAGTGAGACCAGGATTGGGCCTGAAGAACCGCAGGTCCCTTGCTTTTAACAGTAAACATCTTGGCTAGAAACATCCAGCAGCCCCAAATGGCAGTGACACACTATGGGGATGTCCTCACTGTGAAGTTAACCGAGGCTGTTACTTGGGTGTTGTCCCTAACCCTCCTCCCATCCACACACAAAACTCTCTCTCCTGAGAAAATTGCTGCTTTCCACCCAGCCTAACTGGCCTGGCAGGGGGCTGGGTTAAAGCTTGGGTTCTGCTTTCACTCGGGCTGGTAACCTGCCCATTCTGCAGTGAGGACACAGGCTAAATCCCTTAAGTGCTGAGAGTCCTCCAATGCTTTCCTACAATTCCACCCATGTGCCCAGAAGGACGGACCATTTATCCCACAATTCATTGGGAAAAGAGTGTCTCAGCCGACTGCAGCACAAAGAACCATGGGCTGTGCCCCCAGGAGAAGTCCTTGTGACACACATGGGGGACATACAG
Organism: Natator depressus; assembly: GCF_965152275.1. Lineage (NCBI taxonomy): Eukaryota > Metazoa > Chordata > Testudines > Cheloniidae > Natator > Natator depressus. The sequence goes on from NC_134259.1 coordinate 6,107,356, forward strand.
CTCCAGTGAGAACACAGGAACTCAGATTAAACCAGGTGCCGATCACCCAAGCTAACTCTGCAGCGCAGACATATCCGATGGGCCCTGCCCGCTTGGACTCCCTCCACAACAAAAGGCAACCTCCCCACTCCTACTCCAGGTCCACCCTAAAAGGACTGTTTGGTGGGAAACTCTTCTGAAACAGCCAAGAAGGATCCTTTGCTGTGGCAGAGGGACACCAAGATGGCATCTCTAGCTACCACCACACCCCTCTCTCTTGTCAGGCCTGACAAGAGGCATCCTGTGCCACAGACCCAAATTTACCTTGGTCCTCTACAGACTTGCTTTGGTTTCACCACTTTTAAATGCAAGCTGTTGACAGTGACAGAAATATAGACCAGAAGAAGAACGTTGTGGAGCTCGAAAGCTTGTCTCTTTCACCCACAGAAGTTGGTCCAATGAAAGATATTCCTCACCCACCTTGTCTCTCTCAGAAATACAAAGGACAGTTCATAGTAAACATTACAGACAAGATACCCATGGTGGTCTGGGATTCCTGCTCTATTTGTGGCTGTTATAGGCCTCCTTTCAGGGTCTGCGTCACACATTGGAAAGACCAGCGTCACCCACTTGGGACAAGGGAAGGTTACAAATTTACAATGACTGTGCTGACAGCAGCGGGAGACCATTATCCTGTCACAACGCTCTGTTTCACTGACACTCGGTCATCACAAAAAGACCAGTTGATTTCTCTTCTGGGCACAGGGGCAAATTCTTCTCCTAGCTGTGCAAATTCCCTGTTATTATTAGTGTCTCACTGTACCCACCTGGACCTCAAGCTGAGTGAGGGGGGCCTCTAACCTCCAAGAGAAATCTCCAGATGAAACCCATCAATACCCAGATGTGTTCTGAACTGTACAAGCCGAAAGGGCCAAGTAATTACACACAAAAATAGGCAATAAGAGATTGCCTTATTTTTATATAGTGCCTTCCGTCCCAAAACACGCTACGAACCATATCCTCAGAGAAAACACATCATCAGCCATTGTAAGGCAGCCCCACCAGCCCTGGACAACTTGCACACGGCAAACATCACAACAGTGTTGGGGACGGTGTGGGGAACTGCTCACTAAAAACATCAGCACAAGCCCTTAATCTTATGGCAGGAACTATGGGATCGCTAACATCCAGGTGCTGCAGATGGAATGTCAGCTGTTACCGTCTCGTGTCAGTGACCCACAGGCACTAATCAGCACACAGAAATCAAACTTACCTCCTGGAGAAGGGGAAAAGTTGGGCCGATGCTGCTAGGATTTGGACCTGTGGTTCTGGAGAGTCTAGGTATTTCAAAGCTGATACTTAGAGCTCTAAACAAATCCCTTCCCGCTTGCAAGCCTGGGCCAAATTTATCCCTGATTTCACATCACTGGAGTCGCACCACGGATACTTTTCCCCCACTGGGTCTACTGGAATGTAAAGACCATATAAGGAAAAAATATCAGTGAAATTACAGCAATTAAAACGGCATTGACCTGGCAGTAGCAGTTAATTACTTTAGAGCCTGTCCCCGGACAAAAACTAAAGTACATGAGATTTGCCAAAACTGCTTCAGCTACTTCCCTTTCGCCCCAGTAGCCTGCGTGAGTCTAGGTTCTTAATGCAGAAGAGAGTAAGGAGAAGCGTGTAGCGGGAAGGCAGGTTAGAGAGGAGGATGTACACCAAGCAGAGAAAAGAAACTCTTCCTTTGCTGGGTTTGTACGACTGAAGATGTTGTAACCCAAGAGAGAATGATTCCTTGGAGGAATATAATGTTAACAGGGTCCAACTGCTCTAACTCTGCCCAAACAGACCCACCCAGCCATCCCCTGAGGGCACATTCTGGCCCTGGTTCAACAAGGTACTTAAGAACACGCCTGATTTCAAGCACGCGTGTAGTCCCACTGAAGTCCAGGTTAGGCATGTGCTTCCTTGCTGAACCATGGCCTACCATCCCTACATGTCCTTTGTTCCTATGGAAGAAAAGAGGAGCAGGGGCTGAACAAACAGGCCATGTGATCTGGAGGGGTGTGCATTTGTGGGTATCGCAAATATTTGAGCAAGTGCCAGTCCTATTCCCAGCAGCTTCCTCGAGTGAGTAGTCACAGCTACTCCCACCTGCAAACAAGATGAGCTATTGCCTAACAGAATACTCCTCTAGCTCTTCTCTAATCCTTTCCTTCAAAGCACTTTCTAAATGGTAACGAATTAAGCCTCACAATCCTCCAGGACTCACTGTGCACTTGAATTTGGAGTGTAAGGAGGAACATGTCCATTCAAACTATCTAAGTTTCTTCTAATATTTAATCTCCCATGGGAGGCTTTTTCTTTCCTGCAGTTACTACAGCAGTTTCTAAAACCCTTGCATTATTTCTAGCCCCATGTACTTCATCCTAGATGACCTATCAGAATGGAACAGATCTCCTGTTTTCTATACCCTGCAGTGATTTGGCTTGGGGAAGGAGGTAGAGTATTAACAGCTCAGCGGAACCAACCAGACCCCTTTTCACCCTCCAATATCCAGCAGATACAACAGAGCCTTGCAACTTACAATTAAGAGCTTCTGTAAAATGGTGACAGCATCAGTCAATTACAAATTCAAGACTGGACAGAGCCCTGAAGATGATATTGTAGGCAACAGCCCACCCTCCAAATGATGAGACTGGATTAGGGGCTTGCTCCAAAGACTACTTCAGGGCAATACTCCCATTGATGTCGCTGGATGTTGGATCAGGCCCTACAATTCTTAACAGGTTTCTTCCATTTCTAATTTCTATGATACGTTGGGAAATGGAAATGGGAGGATTATGAGGAGCAATAAGACTTAATATGGCCAGTCCTTGTTACCCTAAGTGCTCCTGTTCTGACCACTTAGCCCTGTAAACAGAACCCGAAGGAGATGGGATTGGTGAAAAGATGGGTTATTTTAAAAAATCATATCAGAATCACTAGAAAATGTACAAAGAGATTCCAGATATGATCTATAGAGATGCACAATGCCTAACATCCTACACTTTTCAAGCAAGCCATTTTAACATTTTCTTTACATATTAGAGATTTTTCAGACTATATATATATATATATATATATATATATATATATATTTTTTTTTCAGATATATATATATATATTTTAAAAGAAAGATAAAATAAAGATATTTACTACAGGGTTTGATTGTCAGCAAACACAATATATTTACTGCATTAGCATTTGCTCACAGTGCAAATGGTACAACAATACATCAGTTCAATATTTCTGATTTTTTTCTTAAAAATGCTGTATGCATTAACTATCATATTTGCATTACAACGTGACAAATGAGCAAATGAAATGTGTGTGAAAATTATCACCTTTTCACAATATCAAGCATCATTTTTTTAACCTTAGTATAAGGTACTATAAATCCAAGAAATAAAAACATCCACAAAATATATTACATCTGGTAGGTCTTTTTTTTTTTTCTCTAAGTACTCAACTTTATACAAAAGACTTTCAAAAATATCATTCCCTTAGGTTTGCATGGTTAAACCTGATTTTTTTTTTTTTTGTTTGTTCCTTTCAGTTCACATAAACTAGATTGCATTTTCTCTCTTCTCCTTTATGTTGTATGGTTTTTGTTTTGTTTTGTTTTTTTAGAAAAAAAATCACATGCAGACATCAAACCTGAATAGCACAACCTTTTGGCAACAAATATTTTTTTTAATAAATGATTATTTTTGTTTAGTTTAGCTTAAATGGCTGAGCAGAGTTTTATCAAAACAAAAGAAGAAAAAATCAGAGCAGTCATGCAGTGACATGCACATACCAGAAGGAGAAAGGAAAAAAAATAAAATTGAGGGATAACTGATTTCTCCTCCCTGTGTTTTTTTAAGTGACCAAATAAAATCAAAATATATCACATTATAAAAAGTATTCAGCAAAATACGGTTTTCTGCATTTCTGTAAAGAATTTCCCTTCTGCTGAAAAAAAAAATGGTAAATCAGCATCTTCCCTCCCACCCTCCCCAACATTATATTGTCAACCCAGATTAAGCTAGGAGTACCTGGAAATTCATAACCCACTTCCCTTTTAGTTTCTTTTTCAAGATCTAGATAGCTCGTCCATTTAAATCCACCGGTGAAAAACGGTGCATTGGGGAAAAAATAAAGGGGGAAAAGATGCATAAAGTGACTTTAAATCAGACACCCTGTAAACTCAATTACTTCCCCCCTCCCTCCCCCACCCCAACAGTATACTAGCCACAGGGGGAAAAGATTGAATAGGTAACAACAGTACATTCAGTCAGATCTTTGATGAAAGCTGCTAAGCAGCTCCACTTTCCCCCTCTTTCTTAGGGTTCAATTGAGCAAGTACATTCAGAGCTGCTTACAGAGGACAACTGGGAGGTGGATTGGGGTGTGATAAAAGAGGATTTTAGTTGAATACAAATCCCCCATCTTCCCTTTGGAGGAAAGTTTGGAGCGACAATTTTACTCCTGACAGTTATTTTCTCTTCTCCATAAATAAAACATTAAAGCTGTAAATACGTAGATACCTTTATATATGGTTGGTACTGTACTAGAAAGCCAATAGTGACATTAACAAATACATACTGTATATATTTTTTATTATATTTTAATTCAGAACTGCTGTAGAGATGGTAACAAGAACAGAAATGGCAACAACCTCTTCTCATCCAGATGAAAGGGGGAAAGATGTTTCTCCCCCTCTTCCCAAGGTTTTTCATACTAAATGTGACATGAACTAAAACACCAAGTGGAGTGAAATGGTGAAATTTAGAGGGATTGCCTCTTTCTTCCTTCCTTCCTTCCTTCCTTCCTTCCTTCCAGAAGGGAGGATGCTTTGGGTGGAAGAGGGGGGGGGGGGGAAGGAGACAGAGGATGAACCTGTAAAGGAAATCGGTTTAAAAAATAAACCCGTGAAGAAAAATCTGGAGCAGCCAAGAGCTGATCCCAAGCCAGATCCCTTCTCCAGCACATCAGAGGAGGTGCCTCGAAGACAAGTAGTGAAGAGACCAGGAAACCATAAAGGAAGCGGCTCCAAGGGGAGGGGGCAGGAGACCAGAAGCAGCAGCAGCATCATTCTAGGCATTTCTGTAAGAAACATTTAGCTCAGCCGGAAGGCCACCCATTCCAATGATACCCAAGGTCCCCACTGTGTCCAAGAGGTGGCTTGGTTCTCTCCATGGTCCAGAGTCCTTTGGGGGTGGTTTGACACCGAAGCAGCCCAGTTCAGCTCAGAGTCACAGACACACACAGGGACGCACAGTCTCAACGGGCAGCAAGCACTGCGCTTTGGCGCTCCCCCCGCCACCTCCAATGAGTAGCGAGGGGGGGAGGAGTGGGGTACGCGTATTGGGAGCGGGGGAGCTTCCCCGACCCCGTCGCCGCCACCCTCGCTGTGCACCGCATGCCTTTCCACAGCAGGCACATCACAGCCCTGCAACCCCTCACCCGCCCCCCACTACGCTCCGCTGGGAGAAGTGGGGGGGGGGGTCCCGCGCCCCTCCCGCAGCCGATTCGGATCAAGACGATCCGATTGAAAGCGAAGTCCCCACCCCGGCGACGCGGGGACTGGAGGGGAGGCGCGCGCACTGCCAACTGTTCCTTGGTGAGGGATCCCCACGTTTGCGCTTTTGCCAAAGGCAGCAATTGGGAGGCACTGGGACCAGGGATCGGGGCGGGAGCCTCATGCGCAGGTGGTGACCACCGGGGCCAAGGACACGGGCGGGGAGGAGGAAGAGGAGCCCTTCTCGGCCTTCTTCTCCTTCTGCTTCAGGTGGATCTTGGCGTGTCTCTTGCGCTCGTCGCTGCGCGCAAACTTGCGCCCGCAGAACTCGCAGGCGAAGGGCTTCTCGCCCGTGTGGGTGCGGATGTGGGTGGTGAGGTGGTCGCTGCGGCTGAAGCTCCTCATGCAGATGCGGCACTGGAAGGGCTTGTGGCCCGTGTGGATCCTCAGGTGCCTCGTGAGCTCGTCGGATCTGGAGAAGCGCCGGTCGCAGCCCTCGGCCGGGCACGCGTGGGGTCGCTCGTGGAGAGGGGTTTTGCTGGGCCGGTTGGGGTACTTCCTGGGCCGGATGGGTTTGAGGGTGAGGGGCTGCTGCTGGAGGCTGCCGAAGCTGGGGTGGATCTGTTTGTCCTTGAAGGCTTTGATGGTCTCCAGCGGGGTGATGGGGGGAGGGTTGACCCGAATGGGATCCAAGCTCTGGAAGGGTTTGTGTTCGGTGAGCGTGCCCATCTCGTTGGGGTGGTGATAGAGGTTATAGTCTGGGATCATGGGGAAGAGGTTACTGTCCAAGGCTGGCTTGGCTGCTTGGTAATCCTGGGGGGAATAGGTGAGCCCTGGGTTGCTTTGAGGGTCGTGAAAGGACACTGGCTCCGGGTAGAGGTCACTGCAGGTGGAATACGGGGGCAGCGCAGGGTACATCTGGTCCACCTCGCCCTGGTTCTGCACCATGCTGGCTGTAGAGGTCTGGGTGCTGGTGATGGCACTGGAGGAAGGGGGCACCCCCAGAATCCCAGCGCTCATGAGGCTGATAATATTATCCTGACACCAGTTGGACGGGGAATCGAAAGCAAATTTCCCCAGGTAGGTAACAGTCTTGTTGCCAGGGGTGGGTTGGAAAGAACCCGAATAGGACGACAGCTCTTGGTTGGTCTTTTCGTTCGCTAATCCAATATCCATAACATTCTCTGCAAAAAGGAAAGAGAAGGGGGATGAGTAACGCCGCGTCTAGAGAGTGGTGCAGGCAAAAACGTTGGGGCCCTGGATAGAACAGGCGGAGGGCAAACGGGACGGGATCTAAGATCTGGGACACCCAGAGAGGGGCGAGAAATACCCAGGTGAGGGACTTTTACCTAGAACTGCGGCTCAATCCCAAACCACTGCCCAGGTAACAAGCAGGGAAATTAAACAGAAGCTTGGCTGAGATCTGTATTATACACATCTATGGGTACTTTCACCCACAGCCATGTGTATCCATGTGTGTGTAGTGACACACACACAGCCACAAATCCACACACCTGTGCTCACACATACACACTGATACACAAATACATACCCATAGGTGTTCACACACACGCAGTTATAGACAGCTGGGACAATCTACATATAGACTGCATAGACATCTCCACAAAGACAGCGCTAGGTGTGACAGCTACACACACACGCACGCGGACTAGAGAGACACGCATTGTGTTGTCTTGTCTGGCGACAGCCCAGGAAAGCCCTCAAGGTGGGTCAGGAGGAAGCAGGTACCTGAAGTTACAGGTAGGCTCAGGCTGCCAAGAGCGAACTGGTCTCTCTACTGGTGTCCAGGTGCTTTGCCACCCCACAGGCAGAGCTGGGGACTCCAAGGGACCCGTGTCCGGCCACCAGCGCTTTACAAACTTGCCGAGTTTTCTGCGTCCAGCCCAGTTATGGAAGATACCAGGGAGTTTTAGAGCGAGCAGCGCAGCTGTGGAGTTGCAATCCTGCAACGGACTGAATCGGCAAGACACAAGAGCTACCGCGGTTCGGATCTGGGCAGAGGGGGCTGCAGAGGGGGCGGCAGAAGCGGGTCGGCTCCCTGAGCGGGGATCGAGGCTCCAGAGCACCCCGCCCCCCCGCCTGCCGGCCGCAAGAAATCGAGTCGGAAGGAACCAGAGCAGCAGCCGGGGCAACTTTACCAGCACCCAAGTACTCCTGGCCCGGGAGAGGGGTGGGGTGGGGTGGGGGGTGGGGTGAGAGAGCGGAGCCACCGCTTCTCCGCCTTACAGGCTCACCTGTCTCCCCAGGGGTTTGCTCCATCTCCTCCTCCTCCTCCCCCGAAAGCTCCCTGCTCCCACCACTCCCGCTGCATCCCCATGTTGGAAAATAGCTTTCACACACCCACACCCTTATCGTTCTGACAACAATATCCATTAAAAGTCCGTGCCGGATTATTTCTCCCCAGTGCCTAACGCAGCAATGGGCAGCAGACTCCGGATTAACCCCTATGGAATCTAGACACCGCACAAATATCGATATCCAGCGCTAGATACACACACAGAGGGAGAGACATCTAACACACACAGAGTCACATTGCATTGACACACGCACGTATAATAGACACACTATCCCTCTCCGAGGGGAAGCATCCATGACTTTGAGTAGCGCCCGGGTTGGTTGGAGATGGCCCCTTTCAGCCTGCACCTCGGGACCCGCTGCCCACCCTCCGACCCCCCAGCGATTCTGCACAGCCATCCTACCGGCCACCTCTCTGCCTGGCAGCTTCCACTCCCCACTACAGCCCCGAGAAGCGAAGGAAAGCCCTGCAGCAACGGAGACAGCGAACGCGTAGAAACACATAAAGAAGGGGCTGGATGGGTGGGTGGGTGGGGGAAAGATATCCAGCCCCACCGTCTCCTTTCCCTTCTAGGCTCCATCACACCCCACACACAACACGCGCCCTCCTCCTTTACCCCCTCCTCCCCATATATCCCTTCCCCTTACCTGCAGCCATCTGGTTGTAGTGAGCCACTGACTCGCTGCTGCTGGAGAAGATATTCAGAGAGTTGGGGATCTCCTCTGGGTACAGATTGTCAGGCAACTGGTTCATCAAAGTGTTCATGGTCCCCGGCAGCTTCTCCACGAGTTTGCCTGTCATAGCACTGGAGGAGAAGCAGGTTCAGTGCGGCTCTGAGCTCAGCTCCCAGTGAAACGGCATCCGATCCGAGTGGCAAATCCGTGCCGGGGAAATCATGCAAGAGAAAAGTTGGGGGTGGGGGAGGGGGGGTCTTGAGGGGAGGGGGTAGGCGGGGGAGTTGGGGGTGGTTTGCAGAGGAGGGGGCAGAGGGATGGGGGTACAATCCTCAGTGGGTCCTTGGTGGTGTTTCCTCGAGTGGGAGGGGGTGATCTGGCTTGCAGATCTGGTTGTAGAAGCCGGTGGGAGTATTTGATCCCTCCTCCCTCCTTGTCTCTCTCGCTGTGTCTCCGTCCCCCTCTCTTGCGAGCAGGTTCACTCACTGCGGCCCAAATGTTCAGCCAGGGAAATCCACAGCCTATTTATGTGAGGCACTGGAAAGCTCCGTGACGTAGCTGCCCATATATGGACAGACAAAGCCCTGCCGAGAGCTAGACGTCACAATGGAAGCTCCTCACAATGGAAAACTAGAAAGCAGGAAGCAGCGCCCCAGCCAATGCTGCTCTGCAACTGCGACGCGAAGCGAGGGACCCGGTGCACGATTTTGCAAGCACCTCGGTGCACTAAAAAAGTCTCCTTTTCGGCTGTGTAGCTCTGAAAGCACCTCTGGGCGACCGGCTGTCCTGCCTAACCCGGGTCAACATTTGACAGCGCTGCTGTGCACCAGGCACTCGCTATTATTAATTATTAATTATTATTATTATTTACCTCGGGCACGGCTAGAGAGGCACCTCTCTGCCGCCGTCAGCCGGAGTGGACTTTTCAAAAGAAACAGCGCCCTGCGTGACTTTGAGATGGACTTCGCGATCCCTTTTGAAAGACAAGCTCCAGCCACTGAACTTACCCGTGCCCAGCCCAGGTCCCCCTTTCAAAACAGGGAGGGCAAAACAAACGAATCAGGCGCGTGCCAAGGGTGCCCCCTGATTGTGTTTTTAAAGCAAGCCGTGTTTTAAGCACAGTTGTCGTGGATGGGAATGGACTCGTTGCTTATTGTGACTTTGCTAAGCTGCCAATGCACATACACAGGACATAAGTACTGTGCCTAACTTGAAGCTTAGGCTCAAATAAATGTGTTAGTCTCTAAGGTGCCACAAGTCCCCCTGTTCTTTTTGCATGCAAAGAAACACTTTCATTTGGGGAGATATTCCTATGGATTAGTATTCCTATGGATGTACGATTATTCCTATTATCAATCCTAGGGATTAGTATTCACAAGTATATGTTAACTCCACGCATTCATAGAATATCAGGGTTGGAAGGGATCTCAGGAGGTCATCTAGTCCAGCCCCCTGCTCAAAGCAGGACCAGTCCCCGATTTTTGCCCCAAATGGCCCCCTAAAGGCCTGAACTCACAAGCCTGGGTTTAGCAGGCCAATGCTCAACCCACTGAGCTATCCCTCCTCGTTAAAATAGGTAGGTCTGGATAGGGAGGGTCCGAACCAGGATCTTATCTTGAGGAAGTAGAGGCGTAATGTGTTGGGTTTTGTGCACACAGAACGCTCGGAAGCAAAACTGGCCACAGGAAAATGGTTTCATTTCCAAGGGAACCAAGAAAGGTGAGCTAGAGAGGTACCATTGCACAGTGTCGGGCAGTGTTTTGTGGGAGTGAAATATTTAAAACAACTGGCTTGAAGGTGCTGAACTTGCAGAAGTCACGGCAGATTTGAGATTTCTTGTCAAAGCTAATCATGGGAGAGGAAAAATAAATAAATTAATTTGCATCCAGTAGCCCCTGCCCATCGCTCCTTGATATTATGCACAGGAGAACTTTGCATAATTTAAAGCTGGTTACACTCGTTGGTCGCCTGCGATTTTTAACCTCCCCTCCCCCTTCAAAGTTTGGCACTTCCAAGGCGTCAGTAATTAGGTGGTTTCGTGCTAAGTGTGCCAACTGATGCTATCTTTAAATAAAACCCTCCGAGTTATATAGCAAATGTATGGAAAAATTCTATGTTGCAATAGCTCCACTTACCCAATTCCTGCAGGGCCAGCTTTGCAATGCGAGTGAAATCCATGTGTAGGAAATCTGAATCTGAGGAGGTAGGGAGGAGGATTCAGCATGAGATTTCTGCATTTGCGGATGAACCTCGAACTGCACACTTTGGGGGGAGGGGCAGAGGGGTTGATTGTGCATCTTTAGATCCCCGATTTATTTTTCAGAGGGAGCCCTGAATTGCATTCTTGAGGCGGGCCTGCATAATCAGAAGCATGCCTGTTCTTTTAGGGGGAAGTGCCTTGAACTCTTTGGGGGCATTGGATGGGAGTGAACATGTGCCATTATTTTCATTTATGGGTGGGGATGGGGTACTACATTTCACACGGGGAGGGGGCAGCATGTCTCACTGGATGTTTGAAGGGAGGGGCACGTCAGGCTGATCCCTGAACTCCTCCATTGGGAGGCAAGCCTGTCCCCATCAGTGTAACTAACGCACCCTAATTATATTATTTATTTGAATGACCATAACGCCTAGGAGCCCTAGTCCTGGAGCAGGCCCCCATTTTGCTGCTTGCTGTACAAACAGAGAACCAAAAAGGGGAGGGGAAAAAAAAAAGGAAAAAGGCAACCCCCTGCCTCTAGGGGCTAAGTTAAGGGGCAGTTTGGGAGAGCTCTCAGCTGCAAACTTGGGGCGGGGGAACATGCCCCATTAGATGTTTACTAGCGGGAGGGGGTGTAGCCCTGCCCCGGGGGGGGGGGGGGGAATCGCTTCACTCTGCCCCATTAGGAGTTTGCAGTGCCGAGAGGGGAACTGTGCCCCATTGCCTGGAGGGGGGAGCTCTGCAGGGCCCTTACCCCAGGAGGCGTTTGCACTGGGAAAGGTAACCCTGAATTGCAGGGGTGGAGCAGGGCCCCGTTAAATGCTGGCATTGGAGGGGGAAGGAGCCCCGAGCCGGGCCTGGGAGGGGAGCGAGGAGTCCGGCCCCCTTAGGTGCTTGCCCCCCTGGGGTAGGGGGCCTCTGCCCCGCTCCGGATCCAGTTCGGCCCGCGGGCCCGCTGCAGCCAGGCGGGGAGGGGAGGGAGCCCCGGCGGCAGGAGGAGGAGGCCCGGCCGGGCAGGCAGCCCAGGGGAAGCTCCATACAAGGCTCAGATCCGGCACCGCCTCCAGCTCCTTCTATGGCAGCCGGGTTCCGGTTCCCCGGCTACAAGTGGAAAGAGACGGAGCGGAACTGGCAGCCTTTAAAGGAGCCGCCCGGAGGGGAGGGGGCGGGTTTGCCCCCTCCCGGCCTGGGACCGCTCCCCCTGCAGGGACCCGGGGCTGGGCTCGCTGCCCCAGCCCATGGCACAGGCGCCCTGCCCGGGGCCAGCGGAAGGCTCGCCTGGCCCCGGGCTGCACGCATGGCCCGGGGTGCAGCCAGCCTCTGGCAAGCCCCCTCCCACCCCACTCCCTCACACCCGGGGCAGAGCAGAAATGCGGCCCCTGGAGGTTGGGTTGGGCCAGCAGGCTAGAGGGCAGCACCCGGGGGGGATATTCTGCAGAACCTCCATGCTGAGTAAGAGCCCTGGCATCTGTAATGCCCACACTCAGCAAACGGGACTGGCGTATTTAAGGCCTCACCCCACAAGACCCACGTGCAGTACACTGCTTGGGGTGACCAGATGTCCCAAGTTTATAGGGACAGTCCCAATATTCGGGGCTCTGTCATATAGAGGTGCCTATTTCCGCACCCCCACCTGTCCCGATTTTTCACACTTGCTGTCTGGTCACCCTACTCCATTGGTCTAGCTGGGGAGACAGGTGGTGTTGATTCTGCTCGTTGAACAGCCTGAAGTATAAAACACTAAGCCATGTACTGCCCTGCCCTGTGCAGAATGGATGTAGCCAGCTTTTGGGAGTGGGGGCTATGACATAGAGGGCATCCTTCCAGGAATGGCACCAAACACTCCCGCTTCCCACTGTCTTGGGGGCAGATGCAGCAGAATTTTAAGGAACCAATTCTTTTCTCCTTCCAGCTTTGTTCCCTGCACTGACTATGGCCTGTTCCTGCAGTCCTTATGGCTCCATATGGAACAGAGGGCTCAGCTCCCAATCTTTGAGTTCTCCTGTATCTGAATTATTATACCGGGGTTCTCTAACTGGGGGTTGGGACCCCTCAGGGGGTCGTGAGGTTATTATGTGGGGGGTCATGAGCGGTCAGCCTCCAACCCAAACCCCGCTTTGCCTCCAGCATTTATAATGGTGTTAAATATATAAAAAAAGTGTTTTTAATTCATAAGGGGGGTTGCACTCATAGGCTTGCGATGTGAAAGGGGTCACCAGTACATAAGTTTGAGAATCACTGTATTATACTGTGTATCTCAGTTGTTCAGTTTAGATTATAAACTCCTTGGGAGAAGGACTTTAAACCAGATTCTACTGTTAGTGACACTGGTGTAAATCTGGAGTAGCTCCATTGAAATCAAAGGGGTTGCTCCAGATTTATGCTGGTGTAAATGAAATCAGAATCTGGTCCCTTGACTATGATGTGGCTGGAAAGCCTTATGTACACAAACCATGACACTATAAACTACATAGTCCCACCTTTGAATAGGAAATCATTAGTGGTACAAGGAATATGTGGCTCTTTGGGAGAAAAAAATAGAAGGGTTAGGATCTTTTTCACCCTCTCACTAAACTCATACAGAGATAACCGGGATTTCCATTCCCACAGTCTTCAAAGCAAAGTGTGGGATGGAGTGGGACTTTGCTTGTGTGATGGCTGCCATTTTAGCTGACCCACTGTGGATTGAACAGGGCACCTCCGGAGCTAAAAGCTATAACTAAAAGACCAGTCTCCGTGGCTAGGGGCTGTAACAGACACATAGTCCCCATGGCTCTGGCCCAGAGGGAGATCACATAACACACTGACCAGTGGGTTACACTTGCTTCTGCTAAATTTTGGCCCCCCTCCAGACACAGCATTTTTTAACTTTGGTTCCTAAGGAGGCTTCTGATGGGCAGATTTGGGGACAGGGTGTGTGTGTGTCTGGAATGCATCAGATTGCAGTGTATGCCCTGTCCTATATTATATAAAAATACTTCCCAGAAATGATGCTCTTGGATTCCTCAAAGAGGGCCTGATCCCTCACCCCGACTTCCAAGAACTTAGCAGCCACGCAGGTGGGTCAGGGTGTGCAGATCAGGACTCCCCCTTCAACTCTGGCACCCGGGTTGCCTCTCCTCCTCCACTGCCAAATGCAGCATCATAATAAATAACAATAAAAAGCCACACCAGATTTTATAGTGGAGGGCTGAGCGTTTGCTTTATTGGCAGACACAGATGAGACTTTCATTCCTAATTACTGTGCAGGAGCAAGCAGGCACTGGCCCAGCGGTCCTCACCCTACGAGATGGTGAAAGGCAGGTTCCAGCCCTGCATCCATGTGAGTGCCAGGCAGCCCAGCCCCTGTCTTGGCTTTGTTCCACATGGTACCAACCAATGTGGTTACCTGCCTGGGGAGATGATGAGTCTACAGTGGGTGGAGGGGCAATGGATCAGCTAGTGTGTGAACTCATTTCACATTGCTAGTCACACCCCTTGCCTTGGAGTTCTCCATTACCAAGTTCCTGCAAAGAGAAAAAAATATTTCCCACTAATAATACAAACATATGGAAACTCTGGTTTGATCGATAAAGCCTGCCTTGCATGGTTCAGAGCCTACTGAGTCGTTAGGGCTTGTTTACACAAGAAAGTTGCAGCAGTTTAACCTAAGCTGTGTATTTAAACCGACTGGTGTAAATCCCAGTGTGGACATACTTATTTTGGTTAAGAGTGGTTTATTTTGGTTTAAGACAACTTGTAATAAGATACTTTGAAGCTGAAATCAGAGTATCCACTCGGAAGTTTACATTGGCTTAACTGAACAATTTAAGTTAAACTAGTGCAATTTTCCTGGGTTGAGAGGGCCCACGTTTAAACAGAAGAGGAAAAGATACATGCAACCCCAAACTCCTGAGCTGTTTTCAAATAGCACCTGGTTTGTCTAGCTGTCAGCTGTTCCTCTGCTCCTAGGCAGTTTTACATTGTAGGGATATCTCAATGCGGCAGTTCTGTGGGGAGCAGCACGGGGGGAAATGAAAAATTTATTTTTTTCAGCTTCGCATTTATTTGCTGACAACTTCTTTATGTTTATTGACAAATATATGTGAAAATGGAGAGGCTTTAATTATGATTTTGTATACTTTCACTAACGCGTGTGTACATGAAACCACCGCAAAAAAGGGTCATCGATTCTGATCCTTTGGGCAGGGATTGTCTCTTATTGTGTGTTTGTACAATGCCTAGCAAAAAGGGACCAATGCTGATTGTAACCTCCGGGCAGTACTGTAATACAAATGCATAATAATAATTTAATAACATTGATCCATATGCTTGAAATCCCCCCAAACATTATTTTCTTCCGTGTTCAAAAAACTCTCTGTGTTAATGAAGCACGGAGAGAGAAACTGACATAACCTCAAACTCAGCATCTAATCCAGGCGCCATGTCAACCTCAAAAAACTTCTCTGATGTCGCTCGCATTGGTGCCAGGAAGTTTTGCTGCCCTAGACAAACTGGAAAAATAACCTCCTTTCCCAACCCTCCATTCTCTTACACAATCACTAGGCACTAGATATTTTACTACCCATAATATTTTGTTGCCCTAGGAGACCCACCTGTTGCAGTATGGCTAAATAGTTAGAGAAGAGGGGTGAAGTGAGAGTCAGGACACCTGGGTTCTATTCATGGCTCTGTCACTTGAAGGCCATGTGGCCTTGGGCAAGTCATTGCACCTGGTTGTACCTTAAGTTTCCTTCCCTGTTACACAGGGGTTGAGAGGATCATGTTACCATACTGGTGACTGGTCACTGCCTTATGTTTCATGTGTTTAACCTCACAACGTTTCTCTGAGGTAGGGCAGTGCTATTAGCCCCATTGTGTCGATGGGGAACTGGGGCACAGAGAAAGTCTATAGCAAAGCAGGGAATTGAGCCCCAGTCTTCTACCGCCCAGGCTGGTACCCTAATGACCAAACCATCCTTTGTTCACCCTTTTAAAGTAGTTTGTGATTCCCCAGCTGAAAGGGTCTAGCACGCAAGTGCAAAATTCTGCAGATCTGGGGACAGCCACCACCACCAAAAATGCAAACTTTGAATATTAATAACCCTGCAGTGCCTTTACCTCTGAGCTGTGTGGGCTCTGGCTGTCAGCTGACGTGTGAGTTCCCTAACTTTTCTCGGTCTTGTGACCGTGAGCCCTGCCGCTGCCCAGCAATTTTAGCAGAAGTTGATCTGTGCAGGAAGGTGTGAGGGTGATTCATGTACTGCTCGTTCTGCTGAAACTCCTGCAGGTGCAGAGCAAGGGGAGAAAGAGAATGCTGCTGAGGGTATTCACAGAGCACAGCTGGGGGTTTTAAAAGGGGAACTAATTAGTTTGTCATCTAAGTAACAACTAAAAAGTACATACAGAGAGAGAATAGCATGACTGATCTTCTATAGAGAGAGACACGCCACCATGTAGACACACAGAGAAGAGCCCCACAATCATCTTCCTGAATAGACAGAAATGGCCCCTACCAACAATGTCCCTAGAGACAGAAATAGAAGACTCCCCTCATGTCCCTCTATGCCTTCTTATTTCTCAGGGAATTTGGTTCAAGTGGTGAACTTCCCATAATGGTTCTGAGTTTTTGGAATGTTCCTAGCACATGGCTGTGCATTTCCATATTGTGAGGAGACGGGGTCACCTGTATTGACAGGTTGCTGAGATCTCTGGCCCTGAATGCTGGGGTACTAGGCCTCAGACTCCTGTATTCACAGAATGCTGAGACTTTTGGCTCTGAACTTCTGCACTGGTTCTGCACCTGTTCCGTCAAGTCCTACACCTGGCCCTGAGAAAGCTGCTAAGACAGCTGACTCTGGGCCATGTTCGGTGGCGGCTGCCTTGGTAGTCACTCTATACAAACTCTTTTTCTCAAGCTGCCTTGAGAAGGGGAAAAGGAGAACAAAAGGGAGCCTGAATCGAATCTTTAAGCCCTCAGAAACCACCAGGTGGGCAAGGCAATAGGGTGTGTTTATTTTTCAGGGCCCCAAACTGTTCACTTTGCAAACCATAGGATCACATCAGCGGGACAAAAAGAGCCCAGAGGAGGAAGCTAGAGTCCGTCATTTCATGTCTGAGCTTCGGGACAGCTTGTCTCGCCTGCCTGAATGGCTGCGGCAGGCTCTGTTTACAGTAGGGAGAGAGGCAGGAACTGAGAGCCACCAGAAAGGATTATAATGACATGGTGGCTGCGATGCCAGCTCTTCCTGACAACCACTGTCGATTTCTCTTTCTTGCTTTTCATTCTACACTAGGCTTTGAAGCAAGTCTGTCACGTTCCCAGCTGTCACCTATCCCTTCATTAAAAGGCACCTCTGCTGGATGCTCCTCGTGGGATAGTTAGACAGACACCACTGAATTCTGGAGCAGCACCACCAGTTCTCCAAGGCTCCCACTGCACAGCTGGAGAGGTGAACTGTTTTGGATTGTTGCCTTCTTCTGAAGCATCTGGGTCAGCAGGCACTGGGATTTCCAAACCAATGATGTGCAGCACACCTAATGTCCCTGTGACTCATTTCCTGACATCACCTTGGGTGATGGGTCGGAGATAACACAGCTGTAGTTTGGGAGAGCTTGTGACTGATGAAAAGAAAATGAACTTTGCCATGTTCAGTCAGAAGAAACAAGGACAGGTCAACCTTTTGTCTGACAGGCGGAGCTGGTGGCCACTGGGACCTGTATCCTGGGCTGTCCAGATATCTCATTCAGTACAGCTGTTATGACCACAGCAATTGATTCTACACATAACCGTATGCGTAGCTTTGTAAGGCACCCAGATACCATGGTGATGGGCACAACATGCTTGCATATATAACAATAATAATGTAGCGATTTAGGGCTATATTAATCCCGAGTGTAATTTCAAGGGAGTTATACCACAAACTAATTTATTCCTTACTATCTGTGGGCCAAATTCTGGCTTCAAGCTACACGCTTGCCGGGAAAACCATAGCCGAGGGTGGGGGGGGAGGGGGAGTGGAGGGAACCATGGTGTACAACTACCCAAAGTTGACTCTCTCAAACCCTATGGAGCAGATATTCTACATATCTTCCCTGAATCAAGACATGGAGGGCATGCTCTGGGCTGTTTTTAACATAACCCTCTTGATTGGCCTGGGGAAACTACATGCCCTCTGCTGCTTGGATGACTTAGGCTCCCATCCCATTATGACCTCAGGTAGGCCAGAATATGAGTGCAAATGAACACTGCATGTCAGGACAAGAGGTAAAGCATGAGGCTGGTTATGGGATTGCTGGATCTCCCACTCCCCTAACTATCCAGTCGTTCCATGCCAGCAGGATGACTTTCCTGATTTGGCTTCTTGTTCCTGACTCGACTGGGGCGTTTCTTCCCAGAAGAGGAGTCCCAGGATCCAGAAGACAGGCTGGTCGTTTGTCAGGCATCCAAGTGCAGGATCTCATCAGGAAGGGACAGCTCCATTTCATTTAATCACAGCGGCAAGGCCATCTCACTGACGCCGTTGGGCAGGGGGAGCTGAGGCCATGGGAGCGGAGCAGCGACCTGGCAGTGCTTGGGACACCAGGACCAGTTCAGTTTCAGGTCCAGAGCTGTGCAGGAAACGCTGCTGAGTGAAAGTTCTGTCTGCAGCTGGGAGGGATGATCCCTGAAGGTGGCAGCACTAGCAGCTGGCTGGCAGCAGCAACTGTATTAGCAAAGGCGAGAAAGAAGCCACTCAGACGGGGAGGAGTGTGTAGGCAATGCAGGAGGGGGCTGGACATATGCACACTTCCCAAAACACACGGACACATACACAAGGACACACACTTCCCAAGACACAAGGACACACGGGCACACATTTCCCACGGTGCACACATACACACTGAGACGCACAGACAGACACACATGCTTCCCAACACACACGGACACACAGAGAGACGCTTCCCTTGAGGCTTCCTTTGCTGCTCAGTTGTTGATACCGCAGCAAGAGTTTTCCTAACTCTGCAGGGAACTTTCGACTCCCCCAATACTCAGAAGCAGCAGTCCGTGGCAATGGGACCCTCCACTGGCCACCAAAACCTCCAGCTGCTCCCTGACACCATCCTCCACAGAGAGCCCTGACTCCTTCACTCCAATCAGGGAAAGGGGGTACCTGAATTTCAATAAGCTGAGGACCACACTGATAAATTGCTGGGTGTCTGAGAGCCCCACCTCATTGATTTAAAATGGAGCAGGATCCAGCTGCCATCACCCTTAAGGTGCCGCTCACAGAGACTACAGGCCCCAGGATGAAATGCAGCAGGACGTGGCCCACGGAGATGTCAGATCTTTGAATAAAATGCTTTACTTTGCCTACAAACCCAGAGCTTAGATTCTGGGAGACAACACCACTTCTCAGGCACAACTTCTTAGCAGGAGGGTAAAGCTCCGCTGTGCAGGAGACAGAACTTTCTTGGGGGCTGATTCGAGATGAGGGAACAAACTCCCATAGGAACTGAGGAGCGTCACAAACCTCACCACTTTTTGGAGCCACCTGCATGGAACTTGGAAGGACGAGCACAGGTTGCAGGAGGAAAGAGTTTGGAGGAGGCACCAAGAAATCAGTCTGTGTGCACATGGCTAGAAAACTAGATGAAGTGGAAGTATCTACGTCAATAATTCTCTTAATAAAGAGGCAGTTTAGTTTTACAAGCACAGAGTCCTCTCTTGCTAATACCCAGCATGCAACATGGATCATGGTAGCAGTGGTGGTCTAGCAAATCCCACAGCAAGGCAGAGAGTATTATTAACAGGCAAACAGAGCAGCACCTAGAAACACAACAAATAGGCAGCATGGAGGGACTTAAATCACTGGGAATGTTGGATTTCCAGACAAAAAACCTTGCACAAGCATGGAAGCAATGGAAACAAAATTTAGGCTGTGTACAGAGCTGACCCATGGGGGACAAAGATGAGAAAAAGATGGAAAAGCTTTTTTCCACCTGGTTGGGTAAAACAGAGGAGAAGTGAGTGAAACACTGTTGCCAGGCATAATACCTGAAACACTGCAACTGCTGAAAAAGGGATTTGATGAATTCTGTGACAGCAGAAAGAATGAGAGAGAGAGACTGTTAATCTCTAAGGTGCCACAAGGACTCCTCGTTGTTTTTACCTGAAACCAAGAAGCAGAAGAGTGAATAGATGCTTACATTGCAGAGCTGAGAACTCTGGCATCCACATGTACTTTGGAGACCTTAAAGATTCCCTAACTAGAGACAGGATCATTTGTAGGACACTTGATCTCAGTTTACAGGAGAGATTGTTGAAAGAAACAGATCTAACTCTAGAGAAATGCCTCTAAATAGCTGAATTATCCAGGGCAGCTACATTATCCAGGATCAAAACAATGACAGCCCCTAGTGCAGATCAAGCATGCAGGCTCAAGCTAAAGGAACCCAGGAAGCAGGATAGAGACAGACTGTCCAACAGTGTAATCATCATGGTCCAGTATCTATTTTATGGAAAGCAACACAAAAGGCAAAAATAACAATGCCCAGCTCATGGGCAACAGGATAGGGTATGTGGAAAACAGACCCACTTTATGTTCCAATGCCGCAGCTACCTCAGGAAGAAAAAAGCAGCAGTTACAGGCAGTGACTGAGGACACAGGGCCTTCCAGTGTAAAGGAGGAGAATTGCAATGTGACTTAATCTACAGACTCCTAATGTACATGCACTGCAGAAGGCTGCCAGCCCTTCCACTCCCCTATTTGCAACTATGCCATTAGGTCAACAACTGATTTGATCATGGAGTCAGCTGCAATATATTCCAGCAACACTCATACGCAGCAATATTAGACTGGATAGATGTGACAAAGTGCTGGTGATGTACAATAAAAACCTAAGGCCAGTGGGCAAATGCAGGCTGCTGATAAGAAACCCATGGAACAAGAGATCTTACCGCTTGAGTGTGTAGTAGCTGACACACCACATAGCACTGTGGGCAGCAAGGCATGGATCTGATCACAATAAACACCAGGATATCCTCAGTGTGAAAGTGGACAGAGAACAGTCCCCATAGAGCCTGACCAATACGCTAACAGAATTCAAGGAGATGGGTACTTAGAGGGCAAGCTGCAGGTAGAAACACACCCCTCCGTGCAGCCCATGAGACTGCCAAAATGCAGAGTTCCGTTAGCTCTGCTGGAGCCAATGATGAAGGAACTGGCAAGCCTGTAAAAAAAAAGGCATCCTTACACCCGTTGAAACTGGAATAGACAGGATCAGCAGCAAAGCAGTGTTAAGAAACCACGTCAGGTAAAAGGCAAGACTTAGCAACCTTTGTGGAACTTGGAGGGAGGAGCACGGGTTGCAGGAAGGAAGAATTTGGAGGAGGCACAAAGAAGGCAGTCTGTGTGCACATGGTTTGAGTGCTGGTTGCAGTTGCAGCATCTCTGTAAATACTTCTCCTAATAAAGAGCCAGTTTAGTTTTTCAAGCATGAATTCTTCTCATGTAATAACCTAGCACACATTACATTAAACACCTGCTCCAAGCATAGGGTGCGCTTCTTCAACCCGTCCTTGTTGAACAAAAATACACGGCGGCATGGACATCTAAAAGCAAACAACCCCAAAACAAACCCCTATCAAAACCTCCACTGCACACGCTATTCTCCCTCTGGGGAGAGGATGAGAGAGAGAACAAACCACGTGACAGATGTCAGTGATGTTGCTTAATGCACAGCTGCAAGGTGTTCAGATATGATGTTGATGGCAGTGCAGAATCTATACTGAATAGGAGCCTTTGTCACTTGTCACACTCACTGGAAAAACTGTCTCTCAGTGATTCTGAAGTTACAGTTTATTCCGCTAATTGTCCTTGTAATACATTTTGTATCTCTTTAGCTGTTGAGTGAAATACCTTTTTCACCTGAACTAAAGTTCCCTTAGCAAAACCACAGATAGAGACTTCCTCATTCTATTTCCCTCATTCAATGGACACAGCCAGAATTAGATTTTTCTCACTGCCACAAGGAGCCAAACATAGCAGCTCTTAAACCAGCATGGAGGTGGTGGAAAGGCACAACAAGAAAGACACACACTTAAACACCCAGTCACAGTTTGGCCACCACGGTGTGGAAATATGACTTAGTATGTGGAATAAGCACAAGTGGCCCAGGATTTACTGAGGGCATCCTGCCACCTCAAAAGAGTGGGAGCACAACCTGGTTAAAGTGCAGGGCTGGGAGTCAGGACTCCTGGGTTCTATTCCTGGATGCCTCACAGACTTGTTGCGTCATGCGGGGCAAAGCACGCATGCCACTGACTTCTGATTTTGAAGACCTCTTATTCGGAGACTCTTTGGCCCTGATTTTCAGAGGATGCTCAGAATCTGCAGCTGCATTTGAATTCAACGGGGGCTGTGTGCGTTCTGCCCTCTGCGAAGCCAGGCCCCTGGGGTGGGGGTGGGGATGTCTTACACTGGCCACCCAAAACCAGTGGTTTCAGAACCTGCCTGCCCCTCAGCTTGCCTCACTATGAAATGAGGATAATAATGCTGGGGCTGGTCTGCTGCATAGGGGGGAAGTGAAGTTTTCTGCATTCATGTCTGGAAAGCATTTTGCAATCATCAGTGGAAGGTGCTGCACCAGGAGAAGGGACTATGGTTGGCCCACAGCTAGTTATAACAGAGGAGCATGAATGTGCGCTTTAAGCCAGCAGGGAGATTAGTGTTCAGCATTCTGTGATTCTGGTGGACTCTTCCATCCCTTGCTTCCTGATTTATTTATTTTGTGGGGAGGGCGTAAGCAGGAGATGGTGGTTTATCAGGGTTCAGACTGAAGCTTTCTATATCCTGCCACCAAGAAGGAACCCATGAACTCCCTTCTGTTCCTCTGCAGCCTCTCCCTTGCTTTCATGCCTTTGATGGACATGACAGGACCCACATTAAGAGCCAGGAGCAGGCAGGAGAGCTGTTTAATTACAGCTTATGGATGAAGAGAGGAAGCGAGGATGGTGGCTCCAGGACGCGAGGCCTGGTTCCACTTAGAGCTGGGGAGATGTAGGCTGCCCCATTAAGCCTTCTGTTCAGGATGAGGTCCTGCCTCTGTAATTCTGGATGGTACTACTGTAGATTTTCTTCTGGTGAGAGAGCTGGGGTGCCATTTCAGTTCTACACTGGGAAGCTTTCTGTGGCTTCTCATTAAGCTCCCCCTGGATATGTGGATGGAGGAACCTTGCTTAGGTCCCAAAAGAGGCCTCCTTATTCAATCTGAATTGAAAAAAATACGAGAAAACCGATAAGACGTAAGCAAAGAAAACAAGAATCAAGTGGACCAGGGCTCCCAGCATGTATCCCACTGAGTCTTAACACACAGCCTGTGGCTGCCTCTTTCTTGTATCTCTGAGAGGGGGACAGAGCTGATCAATTGCCGGCTTTCATTACCAGCAAAGTAGCAGCAAGCAAATTCCGTTCATTTGCCAAGGAAGATCCAGGAGCAACCAAACGCTGGAGTGTGTTTACATTTCAGTTAAGGATGTGTGTATTTATGTCCAAAGCAAATAAAGTGTGGGCTTCCTAATGAGTTCCTGGTGCTCAGATACCATGGTGATGGGCCTGGCATAAGAACCTGAACAGAACAGAATACAACAGAACGAGGTCCTCCCTGGCATCCTAAGATGTGGGTACCCCTGGAGTACATAATAAATAACATACAGCTTCAGTGATCTTTTCCTTCGGCTAAGTGGGAAAACAAAATCCTGATGCAATTCATCTCTAACAGCCCTCTGATAAAAATATCACAATCTGCATCCCAGCCCATTACAGCCTCTGTAGGCTGTTGGAAGTGAGTTATGTAGTTTGCATTTCTATCTGGGTTTCTCATCCCAGAGGACTCAACAGCATTTCACAAACTATCATTAAAATGCAACCAGCTCTGGGGTGAGTTGGCCACAGCATGCTGCGCAGCGCTCGGTGAAGAGGGAAACTTTGGCCAAGCACACTGGGCAAATCTTGATTCTTATAAGAAATGCCCTGGAATTTTTAGTGTCCATGCAGAACTTTGGGGTTCGAAAGCCTTATCCAAAAGACTCATATGCAGGGAACTGCCTAGAGCTCAGAATCATGGGCTGAATGGGCTCTGCCCAGGTTCAAAGCCACAGTTCTGGGGAACCTGGATATTTCATACCAATCCCGTATCCTCCAGCAGAGCACGTGGACAGCATCTCTAGATGTTGGACAAGGCAGGACATGGAAAGGCAGGGAGTTTGAGGACAATGGCCAACCCTGAGGCTGAATGAGAGATGGAGGGAACAGGATGAGATAGGTTCTTTAGCGTGAGGGTTAGGGTACCTGGACCAGGGAGAGGAGACGGAATCTGAAGACAGCCATGGAGTAAGTTAAGGGCCAAGAGGCTGCGCCAGGTGAGGGAGATGATTAAAGAAGCTTTCCAGAGTTGCAATCAGGTGATGCCTGCCTGTTGATGAGATTCCTTTAAGCCTGGGGCCTCCTTCTGCCTAGCCTTGTCCCAAAGGATGCAGGGAAGCCCTGTCTATGCAGCTCTACAGATCTTGTCGTCTATCTGCATTCTTTTGAGGTGCATGTGGAACACTATTTAATTATTATTAATACTATTACTAACACAATGGTGCCCAGAGAGACCCCAGGGTCAGGATCCCATTGCACTCGGAGCTGGCACAAAGATCAATGGTGAAGACAGTGTAACTGATTCTCAAGTAAATCACTTTTAGCTGCTGGTCCCCGTTCTCACTCAGATTCCCTTCTCCAGATCCCTTTCCTGGCTGTAATCAGCTGTGGATCCCAGGTCACTTGTGATAAATTGGAAGGCTGGAAACTATGTAACCCAATTCCTTTTGGCCAGCAGCAAGGCAGTACTTCCAGTTGCCAGACGATAGGTCTGCACCATGGACCTACATGGGCCCACTGCAGACATGACTGTAAAAGCATGAGGGTGTTTGAAGGCCAAATTTAGCTTCTGTCGACTTGCTATGCTGCAGATTCCCGAGTGTGACAGGTTCCCACAGGCCTGGAGTTCTAGTGGAGGAAAGTGTATGTGTATCCTGTGAATTTGTGTGTGCAAGTGTCCCTGTGCATGGGTTTCTGTGTGTGCATCACTTGCTTCTGTGTCCATACATGTTTCTCTGTGCGGGTGCGTGTGCACCTGCCTAGTTCTCTGTATTTCAATCTGGGAAATTGCTTTATTTGCTGTGTGACACGTGATTGCTTTTGTATCTCAGCCAGGATCTTTAACATTAAATACTTAAGTGCTCTAAAGAGTTTGGCAAAGGAAAATCTTGGAAATACACTGAGAGAACACTTTAGTATCAAGAAATCACACTCGAAATATGAAGAGACTGAATCTATCTGTCTATTTTTATATATTGCTGAATATGCATTGGTGCAATCCACTATGGTAGCCGAGAACCTATTGAATTATGAGCTGTAATCATTAAATCATGTGCCTATATCAAGTCAGATCTCTATAGTTAGGATTCCAGACTGTTTGCAGGGCATTTGTGTGTTTCTCCAGTTGTGCTTTTCCACCTCGTGGGGCCAGTTTAAGAGCGTTGGTCTCAATTAATACATGCAAGAAAATTAAATTGAATCTGCTTCTGCTGAAAGCAGGAAATGGCGTGAGGGAACCTCTTCCATCGGTGGCTTTGCTCTAGTGAGATACAGCTGGCAGGAAGCAAACAAACAGTCCTGTCAGTTGTGCTTGGTAATGTCCAGATGAATGATTTGGAAACTCAAAGCCCGTTCTGGCTTCTGCAGATCAGGAGCTTTTGCTTGCGGTGCATCCAGGTTGGGGCAAAAGGACAAACGTTTTTCAAAGGGGCAACCAGATGAATAAGCTGATCTGTTCTCTCTATACAGAGAGATACGTTCTCTGTTCTTGCATGGCTGTAGAATGGGCGCCCCTTCTCTGTTCTAAGGGCTACTGAAGGGCAGAAGCCGCCAAATAGGCTGGGATGATTGCAGTTTTGTGATACTCTCATTATTCTACGTAGAACCTTGGATTGCTCTGAAGGCGCGTCTGTATTTCCCACCGACATTTTTTACTGTGAATTATTTCAATAAAAATTAAGCTTTTATTTTATTTTTTTCAAAATGGAGGCTCAAGGGATAATTTGCCCCTTTAACAGGACTGCCACAATGGTAATAATCTAATACACGGTATTATTCCAGTCACTCATTTCCCCAGTGCAGGCAACAGCAGCAGTGTGATTTCTTGAGTCACTTTGTGACTCCATAGTTCAGCTTGTCGGACTGCTTCCAAGTTTGATTTTTAACTGGATCCCCTCTGCCACTCTCTTCCCACTCGCTCTGACACTGACCCGAGGGATTTCCCGCATGCCACCAGTGCCGCCCTGAGAAATGGGAACTTTCACTCCAACTCCTCAAGCTTTTGGTGTTCTGATAAACTCGAGCCTGGGTCTGAACCACCCTGAACTCAGAACCCCAAATCTGACTGAAGATGTTTGCCAACCCCCAATTTTACGTGACTATAATAGGAAAGGTGGTCGTGAGGTGAAGGCATGTGCTTGAGAATCAGAGAGTGCCGTGCTAATCTTTCCTCTGACACTGACTGGCTGTGTTAACCTTGGGCAAGCTTCTTAAGACCAAATGGTCCACCACTTTTGGGTGTCTCCAGTTTTGGAAGCCTAATGTGAGACACCTTTGGCCTGATTTTTGGAAAGTGTTGGGAACCCACAATTCGAGATGATGTCAGCTGGCGTTCCAATAACTAAGCACGTCTGAAATAAATCAGATGTCTCACCTTTAAAACCAAGGCACCCTAAATGGACAATGTTGTCCTTAGCAGCTCTGTGCCTCAGTTTCCCCATTGGTAAATGGGGATAATGATACCTACCTACTTCTGTGGGGGTACAGAAAGGGTTACTTTAGTGAATGTTTGAGGAGTGCTTACAGATCCTCAGATGGGAGATATTATGAAGGGCCAGGTATTAATGTATTATTATGATCGTATTGCTATGTGCTCAGGTCATCATCAACAGCCTGATCCTGGAAATCTTTCCTTATGTAAGTATTCCTTGCTCACATGAGTAGCACTACTGGTTTCAATGGGATTACTCATGTGAACAAGGGTTTGCAAGATGGGGCGCTGATGCTCTGATCCTGCGGTGAGATCCATGCAGGCAGGCCCTTGGAATGCCAGTGACCTCAATGCCAGGGGTGAGGGAGAGGAAGGGATGGGCTTTGCAGAGATCGCACTGCACTTGCCCGGAGCTCCATTGACACCAGTGGATGCAGGGGACACTCTGCAACGATCTTGCTGCATCTGCACCGAGCAATGACTTCACAGCTTCATTTCTTCAGTGGGTGCAGGCCTTGGCTTGCAAAGATCTCAGGGCAGGATCGGGGCCGGCATTGCTCTTTAAAGAATAGGCACGCTCACCCTCACCCGCCCAAAGCAAGTTCACACACTGCTGTGCCTCACAAAGCCTTTCCTTCCTATGTCTGCGGCTCAGAGTCCCTGTACCCCCCACCCTCCAGGGGCAAGCTGAGGACCCAGCCGCACCATAATCAAAGCCAGTAACGCACTTAAAAAGAACTTGCTCTTGTTTTCCATCAAGGGAAGGTACCTGAGGCTGCTCACCCTTAAGCCATTTGTTGAGATTTTCATTATGGTAATTATTTCAATAATTGTTAAAAATAGGTAATTATTACCCTGCTGACTTAGGAATCGCATTTAGCGCAGACTTCCTCTGAACTATAGCCCAGTTTCAGAGAGAAACACCCAGCCGCATGTGCTGCGGGGAGCTGCTCCTGGTTACCATAGGTATATTAATTTTTTACAAGCTCACAATTTTTTTAAAAAAATCCGAACTGTTATATTTTTGGTGCATGATTTAGACTCCCCGTAAGTCTCTCTGGGCAAGAGCCTGGATGGCTCAAGGAAGAAGGAGATGAAAGAGGACTCAGCCCTCAGCTGTGGCTGGATTACTCATCCGATAGATGTGGATCGCTGGAGGGTAATGCGTGCTCCAAGCCACGCAGATCGGGCACTGCACTGGGACTTAGGAGGCCTGGGTTCTCTTCCTGATTTCTTGGCCTGCTGGGTGACCTTGGCCGAGTCACATCCTCACTCTGTGCCTCAGTTTTCCCATCTGTAAAATGGGAATAATGATACCGACCTGCTTTGTAAAGTGCGTTGAGATTTGTGGATGAAAATCGCTATTTTAAAGCTAGGTGTTTTTAAGCCACCTTTCTGCTCCCTAATCCTGGGCCTGTGTAACTCAGAGCACCCTAAGGGCTTTTCTAAGTTATGTTGGCTGCACTGGTTCCTTAGGGACTGCTCCTCCAGCCCAGGCTCAGGAAGAGCACGATGCACTCTGTCTTGCCTTCTGCTTCCAACGGTACGCCCCCCCCCCCCCCATCCCACTGACACACCCCCGAATGTGGGGAAACAGATGGAATTGAGCCTCCAGGCTGGCTCTATGCCATTTTAAGATTGATTCCCTTGTGTCAGTCCTTGGCTGATCTTTCAGGGCAGCTTTCCGGATGCTTTGCCTTGCTTTGAGGCAGATCAGTGCTTGCGGGTGGATCCCAGACTCATGTTCACAGACCTTCTGACATGAGTCATTGGGTCACAGTGGGGTTCCCGAACAGTACAGAACAGCCACGAGTGACCAGATGCGATGGCCACCAGCTGAACCTGGCTGGAACTGGGAGCGCTCAGCAGATCTGAAAAATCAGGCCCCATGAGTCTTAAAGCTGGACAAAGAGGTGGGGCTCCCAAAACCAGTGGCCACCTGTAAAAATGGTGGCCTAACCACATGAAGGAAGATCACTAATGGACAGCTGGGTTTGCAATTGACCTGCTGGTGACAGGAGTGCTTCTCCACTAGGGTCAATCCTCTTTCCACTCGCTGCGGGAACAGCACTCCGCACTGACTCTGAAGGGCTTTGCCACTACACCAGATGATGGAGGAAGGGTCAGACTTCGGGGAAAGTGCTGTTTGTTTTGTTATTTTTCCATTGTGAGCTCTGAAGTTGTCAATTACCAGCAGCCAGCTGAGCCCCACCGTCAGGAGGTAAATGATTGTAAATCTGGCATCGTAACCACTTCCTTGCCCCAGCGAAGACAGGCGAGAGGAAAGTGGAGCTGGTTCTTCCTCTTTGCAAATCAACAGCAAGGTCAGGTCTCCAGGTAGCTGTGTGTGGCAAGTTTGATTGACAAGTGGCTTATATTCCTGAGCCCCTGTATGGGTAGCACTGCTGGGTTTGCTAATAGCCACTCTGAACTCCTGACTCAGAGGCCAGATTAATTCCCTGTGGGACAACTGACTTAGTGGAGATACATCTGGATTGCATTTGACCCAGAGAGGACATAGTTTCATGTGTATGCTGCATCTTTTGAGAAGCTGACTTTGATACTAGCTCTGCCTTTCATTCTCCCGTCCTGGAGCCCGGGTTAGAATTGGATGACATAAATCTTCCAAATTTTTCAAAAAATTCAGATTCGGGGATGCTGAAGCATTTTGAGCATTTGTGTCGATTTTGCCAAATTATTCATTAAAACCAAAAGCTCCAAAAAACAAACTTTTTTTTGACATTTTCTAAATGTTTCTTTTTAATTTGAAAGGACTTCCCCCCCACCTCAGATTTCCTTTGAATTTACTAAACAGTTTTCTTAAACGGTAAAAAAATGCCCCAAACTGAAAAGAAAAAACGTTTCCTTTGACCTAAAAATGATTCCCCGCCCCCAACTTTTGAATGCACCAAAAGTTTCAAAAAATGTCTTTGTTTGGATTTGACTGGAAATGAATCTTTTATTTTTCGTTTTATTTTTTGGAATTGCTAGTGACCTCTACAATCCGTTATTAGCCCAGCTGGACGTGGGCGTGGAGGGAAGCCTGCATAACGAAGGAGAGAACAATGTGTGTAGGCAGCTCATATGTTCTTTGATAGCGGCAAATCTCTCTGTGCCTCAGTTTCTCAATCTATGGGAATGGCCATGATTCCCTGCCTCCCAGGGCTGTTGCATGGTTTAAGTGCATTGAGATCCTCAGACGAAAGGCACTACGAGAGAGGTGCAAAGTGCTGTTGTTACTATTTACTTGATACTGTGCAATGTTGAGTCTCCAGGGATGCCCCTGGAGAGTTGCCGTTTGGTTTCTTCTGCATCTGTCTGTCCATTAATATCATCTATCTGTCAACTCCTGCTGCATTAGGGCCTGACTCACCATTGGCCTGCACTTTGGTAGCCACTTATTGCAGGGCAGAGTGGGTCTAAACCTCCACTTTTCCGATAGGGCAGCATTTTACACCAACTTTTCAAAGGGGTAAATGGCTGCACGGAGCAATGGAGAAAAAAGGCCTTCAGGGTCCAAAGAGCATATTGAGCCAAAACGATCCCTGGTGTAACTCCACCAGAGTTCACGGAAGTTGGCTCAGCGTAACTCTGAGCGACGGCCCAGCATTGCTGGCCCGGTTGCAATGGCGGCTGCCTCCCCATGCAGAGGGGGCTAGATGAAAGGGAGGGATCCTTGTACATAAACAGGGCTAAACTGTACAGGCCTGACTCATAGAATCATAGAATCATAGAATATCAGGGTTGGAAGAGACCTCAGGAGGTCATCTAGTCCAACCCCCTGCTCAAAGCAGGACCGATCCCCAACTAAATCATGCAAAACACCCCTTAAAATGAACAGAAGTATTTACCCTTGTGTGGACTACAGCGCGTAGGTCCCCTTGGCTTCAGCCTAGCATATAAATCTGAGCATCAATGCACCCCCATGCAGCACAGCTTAAAGCAAAGCTTATGCTTAAAGTTAAACACGTGTTTAAGCGCTGTGCTGAACAGAGACGGACAGCTGAACTGGGGCCTTGGCCACAGGCTGCTGCCCTGTACGTGATCTGAGTATAGAGAAACGCACGCATCTCTGCCACTGGAGAGAGTGACTGCGGTGGGGGTGTGCAGGCAGTAACTGATGGGTCAGGATGTATACCCATTACAAACTGCTACTTACCCCCCTGAACAATCAACCCCCCCCCCCCAGCAAAGTGTTATAGTCCGACTATGATTACAGTAATCATCAGGCTTCACACACAAGCCTTTCCATTGACTTCAGGGGTTTCTGAAGAACCGATAACACATTTGCACCTCAGTTTCCTTGGGGCTATTTTCTCATTCCCCCTCCTCCTGCTCCCCAGAACAGAAACCACTGCAATGGAAATTCAAACTAACAAATACAAATACAATTTCCTCTGGATGCTAAAAATGACCCACACATGCACTGAAAAAATATATCAGTGACAATAACAAAGTGGGAATCTATTTCAGTGTCAGCCTGTTCCACTGCAGTTCTTTGCAATGGGCTTGTGGCTGCTACAGTCTAGCCACTTCCCCCGGGACGTGACGTATTTCCTTTCCATCATGGACTGATTTAGAAACAAAACTTTCTACATTTAGGCAGAGAGAGAGACAGCTTCTCTTTTCTCTTGCTCTGATTGTGAGCGAATGGAAGGAGTGATAAAGGGGGTGGAGCCAGCGCTGGGTGACTGTATGCTGCTTCCGTTTTTGTTTTTCTTTTGAATTATCAAAAGGTAACAAAACCCACAATTAATATTTTCCATGCAGCAAAGCTCTCACAAATATCAAAGTGAGAGTTTGTGGTTACAGTCTGGTCAATGTTCCTACTATTCAATACGTGTTTCTGCGTTTCTGTACTATAACCCTCTGTGTCTTCCACCAGCAGGGTAAAGTCCTGGCCCAATGAAAACAAGGGACATTTTCGGTGAGGCCAGTTGTACCCGTACAGGCAGAATTTTGCACTTATCTACAA
The DNA here is from genome assembly GCF_965152275.1 of Natator depressus. Taxonomy (NCBI): domain Eukaryota; kingdom Metazoa; phylum Chordata; order Testudines; family Cheloniidae; genus Natator; species Natator depressus. The sequence continues at coordinate 6,138,859 of NC_134259.1, forward strand.
GCCCCTTTCATTTGAGGATCTCAAATCACTTTACTAGCATTAGTGAATGAAACCTTGCAATCCCCTTGAAAACATAGGGTAAATCTTATTCCCATTTTACAGGTGGGAAAACTGAGGCACAGAGAGATTGAAGTCACAGATATGGCTGGGTTGGGGCCCCCATCTACTATAGTGTGGGTCCTTTAACATGGTTATAAACACATTTGGTTCTCCAAGCCAAACCAGGTTATACCGTGGTTAGAACAGGGCTATGTTGTAAGTGGGTGCCCCTATACAATTGTGTCTGTGTTGTACGTGAGACCCAAGCGTCCACGAACTCATACCTATATTTCTATGTGTAATGTGTGTATCTGTTTATGTATGTACTGTACATGTGTTTGTTGTGTGTACTGTACACTCAATGTCTACTCTACCCATATTGTATGTATGTACTGTACACACTGTGTACTGCACTGTGCACTCAACGTGTACTCTACCCAGTCTGTGTGTATGTACTGTACATGTGTTTATGTGTTTGTTGTGTGTACTGTACACTCAATGTGTACTGTACACTCTACCCATATTGTATGTACTGTACATGTGTGTACTGTATACTCAATGTGTACTCTATCCATATTGTATGTACTGTACGTGTGTGTATGTACTGTATACACTCTGTGTACTGCACTGTGCACTCAACGTGTACTCCACCCAGTCTGTGCGCATGTACTGTACGTGTGTATTTTGCCTGTGTGTCTCTTTGTATGTTCTATGTATGTCCAGATATGTATGCATCACATTTGTATATCTATGTATGTGGACGTACATGTGTTCTCTGTGTGTCTTTCTGTACATGTATGTATGTATGGGGGTAAGTTCCTGCCAGCATTGAGAAGTAGAGACCAGGACTGGGCCTTGAACGCTGACTCTCTAGAAAGCAGGGCTCACGCTCATCAGGAGCTTATCCCTGTAACTGCAAGGCCTCCGAAGAGTCTGATGAGACATAATATGCACCCCCGACCCTGGTCATCCGCCCTCCCCTTCATCTGAAACTCATCCCAGACCGTGGAGGGGGCACTTAGTGAAATCATCCAAGGAAAACTATTTACTACAGAACACAGAATCCACCCCCTCCACCCCCAGCATTTACTCTGACAAAAAAAAAAAAAGAGCCAAATTCTGCCTGAAAAGAAATTTTAAACCAGAAAATCTCCTCTGCTTCCCAGTCATAACTTTCTTTGCAAGCCTACAAGCCATGCAGTTTCACCCAGCTCACCCTGGCTGCGACTTGTCCTTGGCCTTTCTGCGGAGTTATCAAACTCATATAACCCTGATGAGCCAATGAATGTCTGACCACATCAGCCCCCCACCCTCTAATGTTTTCAGTGGCTGCTGTACATCGAGTTCCGGTTCCTCATCGCTTGTATTGCCAAGTCAGAACCTTCAAAGATCATGAGCCCGCCCTGCAAACATCATAAGGTTGGCTTAAAAACCATGAGGTTTTTAAAAATAACCCGATAGCCCTTAACCTGTGGTTGACCTCAGATGGCCATGTCATGGTGAAAACTACAGCACCTCCTCTCCATTCAAATGTTACAAGTGAGACAGTTATCGGCAGTCAGTAATCACAATGAAAACTACACCTGTTATTTATTTATTTTTGTTAATGCAGTGAAGACACAGCCAAGCCAGGTAACATCCCACCTCTGGGTATGTCTCCACTGCAATCATGGGGTGTGATTCACTGCTATCGCTACCCGAGCTAGCTAGGTAGCTAGGGTACGTCTAATGAGCAGCCATCACACCCCGTGATTGCAGCACAGATATCGGCCAGGTCTACCCTCGCGAGCTCACAGGGGCACGGCCGTTCGGATGCAGCTGTGCTGCAGTAAGATCACTCGTGTATCTGTGCTATGCTGAGGGCAGAGAGCTCTCCCGCTGACATAGTTAAACCACTTCCAACCAGCAGCTGTAGCAGGAGAGTGTCTCCTGCCAACATGGTGCTGTCCACACCCGCGCTTCTTACCTCGCTCAGCGGGGTGTTTTTTTCACACCCCCGAGAGACATAAATTACACCAACAAAAGCGCTCATGCAGACACAGCCAGAGCTCCTGATTCAGTTTTAGAGCACACCACTGACAGCTGGGCCCTGATTCTCAGCTAAGGCCTCTCTAGCCGTGTAAAGAGTGCTTCAACTCCACATCAAGGTAATTTACACTCGCTTGATGTCCTCTTTGCACTGCCAGACTGGTGTAAAGTGGCCTAAGTGGAAATGAGACTCAGGAACATTGCACTGAAAGGCCGCTTGCAGATAACTTTTCTTCACTTCGTCTAAAATTAAAAACAAAAAGGATAGTGATAGTTTCCTAGAAGGATAAACATCCGATTTTTTCTCTTCCTTTCCATCAAAAATAAACCGGCTAGCCACAAGGAATTAAAGGCAGAGAGAAGAAGATGACTATAGTCTGACTTCAGGATGTCAACAAAGTATGACCTTTCATTTATACCGGTCCCTCTGCATTAATCTCACAGACCAATTACACCCTCCACTAAGGGTAAATTTAAAAAAGAAGTGATGGAGAACTCCAACTTTAGCTGACTTCCATGACCTGTCAAACTGTCATTTCCTTTCGCTGCTAATTTTAACACAGATTGCAAGCAGGGTAGTGCAGTTTGTATTTTCTTCCCCCAGGCTGCGGTGTGTTACAACCCCAACTTCCTTTTTTCCTTTCCTCTTTCCCTCTGAGTCCTGCAGTTTCATTAATGGGGGGGGGGGGGGGGGAAGCTGACACGTTCTGACTCTGCCCCACCCCGGAAATGGAACCATTACAGACACACACAAGACCTATAAATATAACGGGCAGCTTTGCAAATGACATCATAAGCCCCAGGTTTAAAGCGCCAGGAGAAAGCGCTGCTCTTCATTCCGGTCGTATGGGTCCCTTCACAGGCATTTCTCCTTCTGCCACAAGCAAATTGTTTTCTTATAAAGGAGTATGTAATGTACGCTGGGGTAAATGGGCTTACTGGGCTGGATGCAGGCCTGACTCAGTGGAGTCTCTGGCCTGTGTTGTGAGGGAGGTCGGATTAGAAGATCTTAATGGTCTCCTCTGGCCTTACTATCCAGGAAGCTGTGAAAAGTGGGCTGGCCAATGAATGGCGCAGGCGAGAGAATATTTTGCATTTCCACACGGGGTAAAAGTTTCAAAAGCACCTAAGTAACGTAGGTGCCTAAATTACGCTGAAAGTCGATGGGATTTAGGCTCCGAGGTTACTTAGGTGCTTTTGAACTATTGTCTTGGAGGGGCATGTACTCGGGGTGGCCTAGTCCCTCCTGCTGCTTGCACCCAGTACATTCCTTTTTTAGTGCACTAGCTTAATCAGAGCTAATGCGTGGACATCTCCTGGAGCTGAAATGTAACCTCCCCCTGGGAGTGTAGACATACCCTTACTCCTGTGCTCTGATCAGTACCAACGCCCCGTCCCAGGGCCAGGAAAAGAATCTCTGGGTATGTCTACACTTCAAGAAAAGACCCGTGGCACAGCGGTGGCTGGCTGGGGTCAGCTGACTTGGGCTCGCCAGGCAGGGCCGGTGAGTTATATGGGCCTGTGGTGCCCGTGCTCCAGCAAACTCAGGGCACGGGAGCCCGGCTCCACCAACGTTTGGGGCCGGGTCTCTTTCCCGGCCCCGCCTGCTGCCCCGCGCGCCTCCCCCGGAGCATCCCTGCCTGCGCCCTGGGCAGTGGGCGGCTGCCTTGCCACTCTGCCCTGAGCCCCCTCACTGGCCACTGCCGGCTGCAAAAGGGAACGGCACAGCGCCTGCGGAGGGAGGGGGGGAGGAGACGCACACCTGACGGCAACCCCCGCCCCCCCCCCCGGCACCCACCACAGGGGAGGCGAAGGGGCTTCCTGGACTTGAGAGGGGGCCGGCCCCTAGGAGCACGTGCAGTGACGGTGCTGGGTGAGCGTGCTGCCCCTGGAGCTCGCTGTTGCCGGCAGGGAGAGGGCGGGGGGGGGCTGTGGAATCCTCCTCTCTGGCCCCAGCCCCGGGGCAGCCTGCCTGCACCCCAAACTCCTCATCCCCAACCCCACCCCAGAGCCTACATCTCCAGCCAGAGCCCTCACCCCCACCCCCCAACCCTCTGCCCCAGCCCTGAGCCCCCTCCTGCACCATGAACCCCTCATCCCGGCCCCACCTTGTGGTCCTCAAGCCCGCACCCCAACCCTCTGCCGTAGCCCTGAGCCCCCCATCCCCAGCCAGAGCCCTCACCCCCCAAACCCCAACCCTCTGCCCCACCCTGAGCCCCCTCCACAACCCTTCATCCCCAGCCCCACCCCACAGTCCTCACGCCCACAGCCCAACCCTCTGCCCTAGCCCTGAGACCATCCCACACCCAAACCCCTCATCCCCAGCCAGAGCCCTCACCCCGCATACCCCAACCCTCTGCCCCACCCTGAGCCCCCTCCACAACCCTTCATCCCCAGCCCCACCCCACAGCCCTCACACCCACAGCCCAACCCTCTGCCCTAGCCCTGAGACCATCCCACACCCAAACCCCTCATCCCCAGCCACAGCCCTCACCCCCCACACCCCAACCCTTCTGCCCTAGCTCGTTCTGGGCAACACCAAAAATTATACAAACCTGCTGTCCCTGTCGCCAGGCTTGGGCTGAGGGGCTACAAAATTGCATCGCAGACATGTGGGCTCGGGGAGGAGCCCAGGCGCTGAAACTCCCTGAGGGTATAGGGTCTCAGAATCTGTGGTCCAGCCCGAGCCCTGCAATTCACAGACCCTCAGCCCAAGTCATAGACTCAGAAGGGATTGCAAGGGTCAGCTCGTCTAACCCCGTGCAATTTAGTCAGCTGGCTCCGAGCCTCTGCTGCCGTCTTTTATGAGTCCTGACTGACTCCCAGGCCCCTACTCTAACCACTCCCTGCCAGGGCTGGGAATAGAACCCCAGCCTATGCTTGAGATGACACCTCCAGGAGGAACGCGGGTTCCTTGCCCCCCGGCTTTAATCAGTGCCCCACAAACGCTTCCCGCACTGTCCCCTGTCGCATTTTTCCTGAGTCTTGATGGGCCCAGGCAGCACTTGGGAGAGAAAGAGAGGCCGAGGAAATGCGATGGGTGAAGGAGAGCTCCAGGCAGGGCTCGTCAGGCCCCACTGATGGGTTGCAACAGCGCGACGCCCGTCCTGGAGCCTTGTCTGAAGGAAGTGGCAGTGGAATATGGCACGTCCATAGGCAGCACAGGCTGCAGGCCAGGGCTGGGAATTAGGATGATTCAGCCAAGGTACTCCAGGAGGTAAACCGAGACATTTCCTGCTAAAGGGAAAATCCCGTCCCGGTTCTATTCTCCGTGTTGCTCGTGAAGTCAGGCTGGCTGCCAGTGCAGAGCTGCGGACGGGCAGGCATAGGGAGCGGAGGGAAGGGAACCAGTGGAAAATGACTCTCGCTTGCCCTTGTTCTTGCTTCAGGAGGTGAGGCTGGGAACTGTGTGTGACGCTGCACTCCATACGCTTTATGAAAATATGCTTATGAGAGTGAATATGAGAGTGGGGGGAATGAGAGAAAACCTTTTGTAGTGATAAACACCCATTTTTTCATGGTTTGTGTGTATAAAAACATCTTCTGTATTTTCCACAGTATGCATCCGACGAAGTGAGCTGTAGCTCACGAAAGCTTATGCTCAAATAAATTGGTTAGTCTCTAAGGTGCCACAAGTCCTCCTTTTCTTTTTGCGAATACAGACTAACACGGCTGCTACTCTGAAACCAGTGAATATGATGTAACTGGAATATGCTTTCTGCAACAGTCTCTTGTAAGGTACCATAACACAGGTTATCACCGACTGAATATATTCCTCCGATTTGTATGTAGGTATAATTCTTGTATCTGAAGCTAGAAATATGAAGTATAACTCTGAGGTCCTACTGTAACTATGCCAAGTGTGGGCCATTAATGAATCCTGGTGGCTCCCATTGACTAGGACAATTGGTTGTAAATGGCTCTGTTTACTTGCAATCCTTCCTGTGTACCTGTGGGCCAGGCCAGGAAGAATGGAGGCTGGGGTCTCACAGGACATGTGATCATGTCACCTGATACTGGAATCCATCTTAAATCTGGTACTTTTCCATTTAGAAGGCGGGGTGGGAACCCAGAGAGACAAAAGATTCCTGCCTTGTGCCAAAGCTATGAAAGGGGGTGGAACAGAACAAAGGGGGCTGCCAGTCATGAGAAAACCCCTAGTTTCCCCCTAAGATGTCTGCTGGAACTAACAAGGCAGGGTTCTGGAGTCCAAAGCTGGCAGGGAAAACGGGCTCAGAAGTAATCTCAGCATGGCAGGTGACAGTCCCAAGGGGGTCTCTGTGACCGAACCCGTCACACTGTGCTGTCTTTGCATTGGCCCCCTCAGCTCTCAGACACGTCCACAGAGCCAAGTGTGGCAGCACTGAACAGAGCAGAGTCAGGATGTTGGCATGAGAGCTTTGGAAAAGACCAGGATCCTGGCCGGGATAGTCTTGTGGCTAAAGCATGGGATTGGGAGTTAGCAGACCTGAGGTGAAATCCTAGCCCTGTTGAAGTCAATGGGAGTTTTGCCATTAATTCCCATCGGGCCAGAATTCCTCCCTGGGGTCTATTTCTAGCTCTACCCTTGCCTTGTTGTGCCACCTTGGGCAAGTCGTTTCCCCCATTCGGTGCCTCAGTTTCCCCATCTGTAAAGTGCCTGGGTAGGGGATAACAGACTCTCACATGGCAAGGCATTTGTAAGGCCCAGTTGATTAATGACTGTAAAGCATGTTGTGATCCTGTGACCAAAGGTGCCAGAGGAGGATGGCGGTGTGATCAGCTGATTATTTTATAGTAACACATTTCTAAATAATTACTACAAAGGGCTTCTGGTGCAAAGATTGCCAAAGAGATGATGCAAGGGAAGGGACCCAGGAGAGAGGGAAATCTGGGTCTTAAATAAAGGGAAGTCTCACATGAAAGACTAATTAATTAAAGGGATGATTAAAGGGGAAGTGGGCTAAGTGGCCAGTGGGTGCAGCCATCCTGATTTACTGCTTTAATTTCAGTTTTCCTTGTAAAGAGAGCCTAGCGCTGGTGCCAGACGAAGCAGTGCAGAGAGCAAAGGCACGTGCAGGGTGCAGCACAGAGGATACATCTGTGCTCCTAGCACAGGGTGTTATGCAGGGATGTAGACATACCTGAGCTAGCTTTCATCTAGCTAGCTTGGGTCCTGGAGCCAGGAAGCCACAGCCATCACTGGTTGTACAGGCCCACCTGGAACCCTGGTAATTACCCGCAGGGCTAGCCGGCACTGAAGCGCACGCTCCAGCGGCTTCACGGCTCTGGCACCTGAGCTAGCCAAATTAAAGCTAGTTGGGTTGATCTGCATCGCCCCCTGTGATAGCCGTGTAGACATATCCCGAGTGCGGCAGGGCAAGTGTCCCCCTTGCTGCCCCACCAAGGTGCTTTAAACCTGACATGCAGAGCGTCAGAGGTTGAGTCTTTATGAGGCCAGCAGGAAGGGGGGCAAATGTGATTGTGTTATGTGTTTTACAGCCGTGTCTTGAGGCCCCAGCTGAGATCGGGGCCCCATGGTGCTGGGCACTGTGCTGATGTACAGCAAAAGACACCTCCTGCCCAAAAGGGCTCACAGTCTCAAGGTTGTGCACATTTGTCCTGCTAGGTGCTATACTGGGACCAGTCGACAGCACTGCTGCTCTGCACTACTGACTACAGGGACACTGTTGCGACAGATAACCTCCCCTCCAGCTGCAGCTGGAGACCATGTGGCAGATGTTTCCCTCATGCCAGCGCTGCCCCAGGTGAACGGCTCTGAGCTCGGTTTGGCGTGGGTGAACAACTTCCCTGCTCTGGCTATCTGCCCTAGACACAAACCTTCATAATTTCACAAATTCAGCTGAAGAGTGAAACTACGCCCGAGAGGAAAGAAAATACGTCTTGTGGCTTTCCTGGGACCAAAAAGCTGACATTTGCAACCACACAAAACAGAGTTATACTGAAACCAAGTCCAGTAATGTCAAAAAATAATCAGGTGGTTATGGAGCCTGGAAACTGGAATCCAGACCAGCTTTGGGTCTGCCACATAACTGGTGTGGAAGTGGGTCCTGCCAAGAAAGAAGCTCTTGCAGGCCAAGATGGAGATGTCAGATTTGATATCTCGGGATGTTCAGCAGGGAGGATGTTCTGATGGAAGCATGTTTCATTCACACACGTCTCTGGTGATAGCTGGTTTCTCTATGGACCGCCACTCAGATCTCCTCGCACTGTGGGGGCATCTGACGTCCCTCTCCTCTGCATCATCTTCTTTGTGGTCCTTGTTCATTTTAAACTCTTCCCCTTTTTAGTCAACCACCTCTCCCATCCCAGGACCCGATTTTGCTGCTCTCCAGAAAGGAGAATTCAAGGTTATCTCCAAGAGCCAGCAGAGAGGTAAGCAGGTGCCTTAATGCAGATACAGTTATGTCACTCAAGACTTTCCTTTATCTAAAGCCCAACTAACACTCTGTTTCCTGGATCCCTGCACTGACTGTGTCCCCTCGGCACGGGGACTTGCTGAATAACCTGGTGGTGGGATCACGGAGCGGTGGTAGATGGAGTCAATGAATCGCAAGCCAAGCAGACAGCATGGTGGCACGGTGGCTGGCATTGTCACTGTCTTGGGAGCAGGGATTCAAGACTGACACTCTGTCCTGACTCCATGAAGCTGTCGTGGTGGGGGTGCTGCCCTGCTCCAGGGGCTGTCCTTCAGCTGTCTCCCAAGTGCCTTTCTGCAGGCTCCCTGAATGGAGGTTTAAGAGCCCCAGGGGCGCTGTGAAAAGAGCAAGACATGGCCTTGGTGACCTATCCACTTCCTTCCTGGCAGTAGCACTGAATCAGACTCTCCACAGGAATCAATCAGAACTTACCCAGGTTCTGATACCTTGAGCATCAGCTGTTGCCATGTGCGTCGTTGCTGGGTTGGCCTGCACAGTCAACGCACCCCAGCATTTAGCTCACCCCTGCACCTAAACTCCAAAAGGCACGTTGGTCCGTGAAACCAAATTCTATTCTAGGTGGTGAGCAAATGAGTGTGTGGTACATGCTCAGGGTGCACGCCAGAGCACAGGGTGGCACAGTAGCCTCAGGGGAAAGGGAGCCAGGGACAACACAGCACCTCAGAGGAGCACAGGGGAAGGTGCCTGTGGGCATGTTTGTGTCTGGTGAGGTGGACTCCGATTGTGGTGGTTGTGAGTTCAGATTACAGCTGCTTCGGATGGCTAGCCTGGGAGACAGCAGGAAGTGAAAGTGCTAGCACTGCAGGTTCCCCTTTGAAGCTAGAGGAGATTGGATCAGAGCTGCCGAATCATCATGGAATCAGAGATGGAAAAAGACCCGTGAGGTCACAACTTGTTCATCCCCATTGTGCGCCTGGTGCAGATTGTTCCTTGCTCAGCATTCTCCACAGCCAAGCGACGGGGGCCCATAGTATTTCTCCTGGGAGGTGATTCTGTAGCCTAGTACATGTGTGCATGATGCTTTGGCAATGTAGAGCACTGTATGTGCTATTATGGAGCAGATATTCAACAGAGGTTTCCAAGTGCTCAGCGCCTACTATCGGAACCAGGTTTGCGGTAAATCTCAGCACTCATTTAGGCTCCTACATAAGGGCCAGAGTTTCAACAGAACTCAGCATCCAACATGTACCCGACATGCTGAGCTCTCTTGCAAATCTGTCTGCTAATCTCATCCCTATCTTTTTATACCTGCCCTGAACTCAACGGCATTTCCCTCCAACCCAGCCCAGAGCTGTGAAAACACCCTGGGAGAAATCCTGTCTTTCATATGTTGTTCTCCAATTGCTTTACAACCTAACTAAGCTCCATGACCTCCTTGGGTGGTAGGTCAGCATCACTCGCCTTAAGTTTTTCAGATGGGGACACTGAGGTGCAGAGAGGCAAACTGAGTCATCCAGAGAGTGAGTCAGTGATGGAGAAAGAAGTAGAATCCAAGAGTCCTGATTCCTATCTCCACCTCTAATCACTACATCACACTCTCTCTTGGAGCTAGGAATAGAACCCAGGACAGCCAATTCCTACCCACAGCTCTAACCGCTAGACCACACTCCCTCTGACACAACTGAGTGCTGGGCCTGTATTGGTGCCTAAATACTAGAGTGCTGGCTGCTTTAGAAATGCACAGGCGGATCCCGTGGGAAAGAGACCCCACAGGGTAAATGTTAACGCAAACGATGTTCAATGGCACGTTTTATTCTGATTGCTGCAATAAGGAACAGGTATTAAAGAAAAAAAAAGCACAGACAAAACAAAACCAAACAAAACCCCACTCCCACGCACAGAGGCAGGAAATGCTACACTGAGCCTAGGCCAGAAAGGAAGAGAGAAGTCGGAGGGCCGGATCCGGCTACTCTGTCCCAGTGGGATTCCCAAACCACACAGTTTAGAGGGACCCAGCTCTGACCGTTTCTTTGTCACTTCAGTACTAGACACAACATCTGGTGCACAGCTGTGCCGAGTTCACGATGCTTGCTTGGGGAAATGGGGGGTGACCACAGAGCATGGGACTCGAGTAACGGTTAAACCTGGATGGTCACTGCGAAGGCCTGTCTTCAGGACAGCCGTTGGAAAGGCTCCTGCTACAGCCCGGGGGGGGGCTGTGCTCGATTCTGCTCTCACTCACACTGGTGTAATTCCATTGGTTAGACTGGGTCCTCTCCTGCTTTAGATGGCTGCAAGTGAGATCAGAATCAGGCTCTCCAAACTGATGACCCTCTCTCTGCTCACCTCCACGCTGGGGCCAGACTGGAGGCCACTGGTCTCTTCAAGAGACTCAGCATCTCTCTCTAATACCTGCGGCACTGCGAGAATGGCAGCTTTGGTGGCTGCTGCTGCGCAAGCCAGCTGTGAAAATTTACACCAGGCTGAACCAGAGGGACATACCCTAGCTGAGAAAATCCCAGCTGGGTTTTTGGGGTAGGGGTGGGTTTCTAGCTATATGCGCAAGGACAGTCTTAGCATGTCAAAGGCAAGGCTGGTGCAAAGGGGCCAGAGGGCAGGCATAACTCCCAGGCAATACCCTCGAGCCCAAGGTTGCACTGGCCCCTGCAGCCCCTGAATAGGAAAGGTGAAAGCTGCTTCCTCAGGGCCCTGTGCTGGCACCTGCATCACTGGAGGGATAAATCAGGCTCCAAGACAGCTTCAGGAAGTGCAAAATACCACTTCACCTCTGCAGACTGCCCGCATGGTGCTAGATAAAGCCCATCACAAAGGGCCTCGACAAACCAGCAGGGCTCTAGCTGCAGTGCAGTCAGGTGAAGGGGGGAGGGGGCGTGTTTGCACCTCTATGGTGGCATTGGTGGGGCACCAGGGTCAAAAGCTGAGCACTGTGCATCGTGGAGGAAATATGACTTGCTCCAGTGCAGGGCACCGGGCTGGCCCCAGCAGTGACCGGGGTACTGAATGGAAGGAGACGAGGAAATAACGGAATGGGTATAAGCATTCGTAGAATTCACTTTCTAGAGGGCAGAGGCTGAGTGTGACATTTTTCAGAGCCTCACGATCCGACAGGGAAATGCAAACAACTCAAAGCCAAGAAGAGCGACACTCTTCCGAGGGGAAGCTCTGGGGCTGGCCTCAGATGACGATGCTGCCTCTAGTCACTGTGATGTTGAGTGAGGAACTGGGTCGAAGCCACGGGGGATCCGAGCCGAAACTGCTCAACGAAACGCTCCATTGGCCAGGAACCTGGAAAGAGACCAAAAAGGTGGGAGCGAAAGTCAAGCTCTGAGGGCTGTTCCGGCCAGCAGTTTCAACTGCAGGCACCGGAAAGAGAGAGATGTTCATGCTTGTAATGGGTCTGGGCATACACTCAGCACTGGGGCCTGCCATCTGGAGCTCCAGGGCAATCAACCAAGGGCAGAACTGGCCCTCTGAGCCCACAGTCTCTCACTTGGCTGTTGGGCCACCCACTGAAAGCCTCAAAGCAGCTCCTGAGTTGGTCACTGTTCTGTCTGCCGGTGTTTCCACTTGTCCCCTTTCTTCCTCCTCTCCACTAATGAGTTTCCCACTGGACCGTAATCCTGGGTATCAATGGTCACTGTCCAGCCCTGGAACGGGCCTGGCACAGGGTGCTTGGCCTGCCAGTGCAAATTCCAGCTGCTCCAGCCCTGACATGGAGAGGTAGGCTCTAAGGGAGAGAGGCTCAGTCATTTCTTAGCCCCTAGCTCTCCTCACATTTGTCCTTTCTGTTTCATCTCCTCTGAGCTGGTAGTTTGCAACGGCACACATTGATCTCACAGGAGGGAATGCTTGCTACAATGACCGGCACTGAGCATGAAGGTAAGGGACTTTCCAGACCACTGCCCATGGGACATAGAGTGTAAGGGACCATCATCCAGACTGGTCACGGAAAGGTGGGCTGGAGCCCTATGGGATTGTGCTGGGGGGAGGAACTGCACCTCCTGCGTTTCCAGTCCACACTAGCGTGGTGAGGATTCACGCTGGACCAGTGTGGGCTGAGTGGTGACAAGCCTTGTGCGCAGCTAGGGTAACACTGTGGAAAGCTCCTGGGTGTGAAGAGACAGCTCCTCAGCATGGACTTCAATGGAGCGGTGCCCGTTTACACCAGCTGAGGATCTGGCTCAGTGCATTTGACACGCATTCCGTGGCTGCATCAGCTGCTGCAAGCACCAAATGGGGCAGGCCAGCCTGCAGAGAGCAGGTGTGATTCTCCTCTGTGCTGGCTGCGCAGGGAGATCCAGGACAGGCTTGTTCTAATGTGGGGCACAGAGATTTGCTGTTTATTTTTCTGACCTGCATGACACAGACCACATCCTGCCAGGAGAGAGAGAGAGGCAGAGCCAGAGAGAGAGAGAGACTGCCAGCGAGACGCAGCCTCTCCCGGACCGTGGCACACGCCAGCATGCTTAGGTGACCCCAAAGCTTCCCTGAGCCCTGCTCCAAACCTGTGCCAGAAAAGGTCTGATGCTCTCGTGCATTTTTCCGGGCTGCTACAGTCACTCTTGGGTTTTGTTTGTTGTAAATGCTGTTTGTTCCTTTCATCTTCCTCCCCCTCCCGCCCCCTTCTGCTTCCTGATGACCTTTGGAGCAGACCTTCCCACGGCTTCCCACAAGCCCACCCCGAGATACTGTGGAAATCCCCAGCCACTGAGCCGAGATGGAGCCTGTTGGGGAGGACGAGGGAGCTTCCCAGGCCCCATTCCCTTGAATGAGACTGGGGGCTGCATTCAACAGGCAGTGCCATTAACCCCCGCAGCACACTGTGCATCTTGGCTGAAAAGCCTCTGGGGTATTTTGAGAGCTTCTTGGTCCTTCCTTTCTGATCTCCCCACCACAGATAGGCTTGGACCCCATCTCTGCCAGATAGACCCAGGGAAGGTGAAGCACCTGCCCGGTTGCCCAGTGCATTCTGGGAAAATCTAAGCCATATTGCCCCGGGCTGGGCCAAGCAGGGGCCGATGCAGGCAGTGACTCCTGTCCCCCTAAGCCAGGGTCAGAGGTCAACGTGGCTGGCCAGAGGGAATGACCTTGCTCACACAGGAACCAGGACGGGAGTGATTTTCCTCAGAAACAAGAAGTGAAACCGCTCGCAGCCCCAGCAGGGCTGTGACCAGCAGCTTGTGGAGGCGACGCTGACCGGTGTGTACACGGAGGAACTGACAGCACCCTGCCTGGGGGTGGGGAGAGGGCATTCCTTCCACGCCTGGGGGCGGTGGGACACCCCTGGCCTGACTGAGTGCGTTTTTCCCTTGGGCGCGGGTGGCAGGGATGCCCTTCTCCCTGGCCGGAGGGCGGGGGACAGTGCAGAGGTGGCAGGGATTTCCCTATCTCTTGCTGGAGACTCCTATACGGGGAGGAGGCACCAAACACATACAGGTGCCATCGTGATCTCTCCTGTAGCGGGCAGAGATTCATCCCTGTAGGCTCCGAAATAGAATGGAGTCATCTTCCCTCTGACCCTCCTGGGGGACCGATGTTATAGCTGCACTCAGAGAGGCTGGGAGGGGTATTAAACAGGGTGTGACGTGTTAGATGGCCTTCCCTGTCCCCCTGGGCCTGAGAGCTGGGCAGGGATCTCAGCAGGGGGAGCGTCTCCTAGGCCAAAGCGAGGGGAGAAAGTGGCACCTTGCTAGGCCAGCGGGTACTCTTCTCCCACTGAAGCTAATGACAAAACACGGGAGGCCAGATGTCCCCATCTTTGGGACGTGCCCAGGTGCCCACATTCTGAGGAGCGTAACAAGGGCTGGCAATGTCACCTGCCCTTAGGGGAGCACCCTTGTCTGAGAGGTGTTCTGCAAAGGTGGGCTTGTGGGGATGAAGAGTGGTCACTCGCCTGCAACTCTGGCAACCTGGGTTTGATTCCCCTGCTCTGCTACAGATTCTCTCTCTGACTTTGGGCAAGTCACTAAACTACTCAGTTCTCCGTCTGCACAATGGGGACAAAAGCAGTGCCCTACCTCACGTGGGGGTGGTCGAGTTCCTTCGGTCTTGTGTAACTACAGTTAAAGTGGCAAACCCCCCTAGTGTGGGCACAGTTATACTGGTAGAAAGGTGCTTATGTGAGTGTAGCTTAACCCAGTCTGGCAAAGCAAAGCTCACTCTACAGTATAAAGCACCTTACACCAGTATAACTGTGTCAGTAGTTGGGCCTTTACTGGCATAACTAGGTTGGTAAAAATATCCCGCCCCTAAGGGATGGAATTATGCCCTGGTAGAATCTTGTAGAATATAGATTAGCACTTGTTCCATTGCCAATTTAGCCCATTCCCATTTACACCGGAGAATTCCCACCCTCTCTCCAGGGAATTTCGTGTTAGGCATGACCCAGCCTGAAGCGACTCCCCTGAGGAGTTAGAGTGGCACCAGTGGGCTTGTGATCTGGCCCTTAGCTCTTTTAATCCTTTCTCACAACTCAATTCCTTAGTCCCCTTCACCTGCTTCATGGTGCACCTTTGCACCCCCTCTCGCTCGTTGGTCTCCTCCTTTGGTGCCTGAGCACGGACATGGTATTCCCGCTCTCGTCTCATCACAGCCAGAGCTTCCCCTCCCTCATGCTGAGCAGCAGCTGGCTCCACCGGCCTGCAGTCGGTGGGGCTGCTGGAGGAGTGAAGGGCTATTCAGTGTGAACGAGGGGATCAAAATCCACCTCACAAAGACGGACTGTCCTCACCCTGCTCTACAACGTGACGCCTCTGCTGACGACAGGCCAGAAATGCACACGCCAGCCGTATTGCGTTGCATGCATGAGCCTGATGTGGCAACCCCTGACCCTGGTACTGGGATACTCTGAATTAAAGCAATGAGAAAATATCACTGCAGCAAACCGAGATGGCGCTGGGCCTCGGTCCAGCTGAAGCCTGCTGTCTATTAGGAGCCCTGACCCCCTTGTGCACCTCCCTGACGCTGGGTTAGGATGGCATCACTTCGCTGAATTCAAATCTCACGCCACCCATCCCTGGTGCTTTTGCAAAACAGCTGAGCTAAGTGGTATTGCTTCATCGTGTGCCTCCCAGACAATGGCTCCGGCCCAGAGCGAGTGAGCAGCGTGGGGGGGGACGGGGACGCATCCTGACTCAGGCCCCTCCCCTTTCCTGCCACAAGCGGTAGGAGAACTCAGACGTGGCCACCGACTCCGGTTGAGTCAGTGCCTTAGAGAAGGGACCGTGCAGTTTAGTGCTTTGTGGTTCCGCAGCTGGGCAAGAGCAAAAAAGCCCCTGTTCTACTGTCAGAGCCTTCTTTTTTCCATGAGACCGTCGGATTTAGGCGAGGCTTGAGGAAGTGTTGATCACGGAACGCATGGGTCACCGCCTTGACGGGGCGTAGAGGGGCACACTGCGTGCAATGCTAGTTCAGTCAGCTTTCCCTGTGCTGCCCCACAACGGGGCCTTCTCTCTGTGGGAACCAAGCCTGTGTGTAAATGGGAACCGATCCTGTGTTTGGCTTGTTGCAGAGGCCTAGGAGCCTGGCACGTCCGTACGTGCTGCGGAGAAGAGGCTGGCTGTGAGTCTGAGAACAAGCTGTGCTGCATGCTGACATTTCCACGTGCTGCGGCCGAGATCCCCACTGGCCTTGCTTTCCTTTTATCTGTATGTGCATAGGAGGGTAGCGCGGGCAAAAGGGGCTGGATTGAAGGGCATGGAGACTGTTTACCCACAGGCAGCATCAGCGCCAGCTTCTCCCACCAATCTGCCTTGCTCCTGACCCGCAGGGACCCCCTCCAGGGGGCAGAGGGAAGTTCAGGCCTTGTCTACACTAGGAAGTTGTACTGCTTTCACTACACTGGCATCGTTAAAGCAGACCAGCCTAGCGTGTACACAGTTACATCCGGACAAAGGTGGTATATCCCAGAATAGTTTTTCCCGTATGGGAAGGGGAAGAAGCTATACTGGTATAAATGACCTTTGTAGCAGTGTAACTGCATCTACACGAGGGCTTGTGCTACTTACTATAACTGTGTCGGTAAAAAAATCACCCCCCTGTGCGACATGGCTAGCCTCAGGCTCTAAGACACTGTTAGTTCCTGCCCTCTCTGTCTGAAGAGAGATTGCAAAGTCTGGCACTGTTTAGTTTTGAGAGGAGAGAAATGAAAAGAGACATGGAAGCTCTTCAGAGCAGGGATTGTCTCTGTGATACGTTTGTACAGCACCAAGCACAATGGCGGGCCTGGCCTCTGGGCCCCCCTGCAGTACAAATAATACATCATCATCATCGAGGCAAACAAAATATTATTATGACCATTAATTATTTGTACTGAGATAGCACCGAGGAGCCCCAGTCACGGACCAGGACCCCCTTGTACTAGGCATTGTACAAACACAGAACAAGAAGCTGGTGCCTGCTGCCACGACCTTGCAATCTAAGTAATAAGTGGTGTAGAGAAGGTAAATCAGGGGCTCCTATCTATCATTCCTCATAATACTACAGCAAAGGGACTTTCAATGACACTGTAATATAACCAATTGAAAGCTGATAAAAGGAAATCCTTTTATGATACAATACTCTATGTATATAAATCTCCCCACTGTATTTTCCACTGAATGCATCCGATGAAGTGAGCTGTAGCTCACGAAAGCTTATGCTCAAATAAATTTGTTAGTCTCTAAGGTGCCACAAAGTACTCCTTTTCTTTTTCCTACCTGTGAGGCTCATGTCCTTGGGAAAAGCACCGTGTATATCCCACCTTGCCCAGCAATGAGCTGAGTGGCTAAATGTCTGGAGAAACAGCTCTGTGACCACATACTGTCTGATGGGCAACAGATCTCAGTGGTCAGAAAGCAGAGGTGTGCCCGGGTGAGTCTGCAAATGGCTCTCACATGCTGACATCATAGCTTTGAGAACAGAAATCAAACCTGGGATTTCCCTGACCCTTGCTACCCAAGACACCCTCACCCCACACGTGCCTAGGATGACCACAGCCGTGGGTGTTCGAGACAGCACCAGCCTCAGGGGGCCAAGATGCCCCTCAAACCCTGCATGCCTGAGACACCCACTAACCCCAGATGCCTATGATGTGTCCCCCCAGCCCCACATGCTGAAGAACTCCCCCTCCACACACACACCCATAACCCCAGGGGCCAAGTTGCCTGCCATGCCTGAGGTGACCCCTAGCTCTGGAGTGTCCAGAACGGGACTTTCCAGGATGGTTTTTTGGGTTTGGTTTGGGTTTTTTAAAATATTTGAGCCTAGCAAGACTATCTGCAGCTAGAGTAAAACAGCCCCAGCCTTGCCCCGCTAACCCCCACGCTGGCTGGCTAAACTGAAGAGATTATATGATAATGGGAGCCAAGTGAAACGGCCTCACTCCTCCACCGCTCAGCCCGCAGGGTGATTTCTTTCTGCAAATATTTGACAGTTCCTGAACCACTCTATTGCTCTGACACCGAATGGCCTAATTGATTCACTAATGCTTGGTGCTGGTGATTCACCAGAGCTCTTGATTAACAGCCAAGGGTAGGAGAGAGAACAGCTTGGGATCGGGGGTGGTGGGGTCAGAAGGGCCATGACCCCCTCCCCTCCAGAACAGTAAGAGGTTTCATGCTTCCTTTGGTCCATTTTCAAGCTCATTTCCTGGAGGATTATATCATAGGGTTTCACCCTTATCTGAGTGCTTGCTGCAGTCCGAGGAGCTGAGAACACTCCACAAACACTCCCTCTCACAACAGCCCTATTATCCCCGTTGTACAGATGGAGAAACTGAGGCACGAGGGAGTGGAAGCAACTTGCCCATGCTCACACTGGCAGAACTGGGAATTGGGGCTGCTGGGCCAGATGCCTGCTTCACTGACCTAACTGCTAGACAGTGCTCTCTCTCACTGGACTGGGTTATTTTAAATGAACTTTCACAGCACCACTCCTGCCCATCCCGTTCCTGATCCATCACTGCCCACTAGGGGAGCTAGTGAGCAGAGCAAGTTGTTCTCTATTTGCTGCAGACTGATGCTGCAACCAGAACATAAGGTCTCCCATGTGCTCTTAAGGACCAAGCAGCTCACAGGCTGACTGGCCTCCTGAAAATCTGAATGTGCCTGGTTCTGTTCTTATGGAATCCTGGTGTAAATCTGGACTGACTCTGCTGAAGTCAGCGATGTACCTGGTGTAAGTTGGGCAGGGGGGAACCAGTCACTACGAATCCTGGATCGTAGGGTCTGGAGGTGAGTTCTCTCTAGCCATTGATGGAAGGTCTCACGTGCAATGCGCTGGCACCATTGCAGGAAGTGGGAATCAAATTCCATCCTGATGTCAGCAGAGCTCAGAGGGCAGTTTGCGTTCTGTAATTTATCTGCCTCATCACCGGGTATGTTCTCAGTGATAGGAGACCTGATGCTTTTCTGCAAAGATTAATGATGTCCCAGCAGAGGTAGGCGGGAGTCCTTTTTACCATTAAATAACACCCAGAGACTTCTACACTTTGGATAATGCAGCTGAAAAGTGCTGGATTTGCAGCACCGGTTCAATTACTTGCAGGGAATATCTGCCGAGTGGCAATTCCGACTGGGAAGTTAGCTGAGAAGTCTGGTGCAAACTTTGGAAGGGTTTTGAGGAACTCCACTGCTTGCTGCTCAGCTCTTTGAAGGAGCTGGCTTGTAGGGATTTTTGTTCCTTCCCCTTTTGCTGCGGCTGCTGTCCTTTGGCTGGAGGGATGGGCTTGGGACTATTATGAGGACTGAATCTGGAGGCTTGGAGGAATCAGGGCTAGCTCCGTAAGATTTAGGGGCCGCAACTGCAGTTTGTGGGCTTCTTCCACCTTCTGTGGAACTAGAGTTGCTGAGGAGTGGTCTGCTCTTGAAGTCTCGCTGCAGTTCTCTGCACTGTCTGGGTTTCTGTGCAAGGCTCCTGGACTTCCTTATGATACTCAGTGCTTTTACAGCACCTCCCATTCCCGGAGCTCAAAGTGCTCATTACTTGGCTTCAAAACACCTCTTCCCAGTTGGCATTACTTCCATTTTACAGACAGGAAACTGAAGCAGAGAGGTTAAATGACTCACCCAAGGTCTCAGAAAGAGTTGGAGGCAGAGTCAGGAATGGGACTCAGAGTGCTGGACAACCCCTGGCCTGTACTTTAATCACAAAACTATTCCTACTACACCCTAGAAACATGTCCAGAGGTGACCCATCTTTTTGAGGGCTCGGCAGTCTGGGCAAGAAGCTGCTTGCCAGACATGAACTAGGTCTCCTCGCTCACTGCCCGGGGGAAACCTTGGGTCATTCAGTACAATCAGGGCAGCTTCCCATTTACAGCTCCAGCTGGTAACCGGGGAGGCCATGACTGCTGTCCCCATGCTCGCACTCTAACTGTGTTTGCCAGAAGAGGGTCTAGGGCACAGGCTGAGACAGCAGCTTGTAATGTGGTTCTTTCCCATCCGTCCTGCACAGGGGCCAGATCCAAAGTCAATCGAAAGACTCTGGTTGACTTCAGCGGGTCTGGACTGGGCCCAGCGTCGGCAGCGCTCTGCTCAAGAGCACCCTGTTTAGACGTAGTTCAGACTCACGCTGTCTGGACTGCCATGTAGACAAGGCCTTAGGGGCAGGTGGGACATTACCATAGCTCTGCCACGTGGTGCCCCAGGAGAGTTAAGATGATGATTATTAGTGTTATTAAGCAGCTTTTATACCTCCCTAACTCCTTAATGTCTTTATTCTCTCACTGAGGCTTTGCCAGGAGACCAAAAGCTCGGGTTCCCCCTGTGGAATTTTAACCCACAGGAGGCTGTGCTCCGGTGCAGATGCTGTGGCGGAGTTATTTATCCCAGAGTGGCCTGGCTGGGACGCAGCCTCTGCTTCTCATCCAGGTCCTGGGACTACCTGATTTTCCAGGTGGGTGGAACTGAGCCCCAAGGAGTGCCTTGCACAATGTCGTCTTGTGAGTCACTGGCACAGCCCCGATGTGAATCTAGCACTGGGCGAAAGAAATATCCTCCAAAGAGCATGGCGCTTTGACAGCAGGCCCGCGTGGGGGAAAGCTGCCCTCTGGGTACTCACATCTGCTGTTTCTCTGCAATGTTCCCTTCTGGGGCAATTCCTCCAAGGGGTAGCGTGGTGAACACTTGTGAAAATCAGAGTTTTTTCACATGGGTGCTAGTGGGAATCTGTTCATGTTTTAGCAGTGACTGCAAAGGGCATAGCCAGCATGGAGTGCTTGTGAAAATCCCACTCACAATAGATGCACACACTCACCAATAAGGGACACAGCTGCCTAAGAATTCCTTCTAGGTCAGGAAACACCGAAAATCCCTAGAATCACCACCCTCCCAAACTTCCTTAAAATTGTGGGTGAAGGCCGCAAAACAGAGCATCTCCCATAATACGGTCTACTAAGGAACTGGTTAGGCAGGGTGCCGAATGCCCGCTACTAAAAGCACCCTCAACACCCTGACCACGGACGTCGAGAGCATGCAGCACCTTGCATGATTCGTCCCTAACAGAGTAAGTGCAGTTATGAGGCCTAGAGGTCTAGCACTGTGTGAATAAAAGGCCTGACGAGGAAGAAGAAATATGTGGTTCTGGGAAAATAAGGGAGCTGATCCTACAAGGTGTTGAACGCCCTCAGCTTCCCTGGACATTAATGGCACTCACAGATTCCAAGGCCAGAAGGATCCATTGTGATCATCTAGTCTGACTTGCCTTATAATAGGCCAGAGACCTGGCCCAAATAATTCCTAGAGCAGGTCCTTTAGAAAAGCATCCAATCGTGATTTAAAAATTGTCAGCAATGGAGAATCCACCACGACCCTTGGTAAATTGATCAAATGGTTAACTGCTCTGATCATTAAAAATGTACACCTTATTTCCACTCACCACTTTCTAGCATTGTGTCCTACAATTCAGCCATGGCATGCACCACACAGAGAGCAAAGGGGCTGTGTCCATCCACCCACCACCGAGCAAACTGGTGTCTAATAATCCAGATTTTCCGTTTACTTCCCTCTCAGCTGCTGATCATGTCAACTCACATTACATATGACGAATGCAAACCACTCCAGACATATCCCCTCCAGTAAGAACCTCACACGGCTTCCCAGTGCAAACAGGGCCCATCACAGATAATCACTGCAATCCTGAGTGATCACACTGCTGTGATACACACCCTCTGTGATCAGAGAGAATATTATACCCCCTCCCTAACACAGAGAATTAGAACAGGTGAGTTTCCCCCTGTAAAGGGACAACTCACACACCAGCCATTAAATAATCCAAAAAACCCTCACAGGCTGAAATGCAGCAATCCGTTTCTCATACATGGTGTAGGAACCTTACATCACGCCCCCACTCCCCCCGACTGTTAATGGGATTTGAATGCAGACGAAAAGCAGCAAAGCACCGATTCTTGCCACTTGAACTAAATCACTCATGCCCTGGGAACAGTAGCAGGCAGCTCTCATCTGTGGACCAGCCATAGAGGGGCCACACTGTACAAACATGTTGTATTTAGGTATTGCCTAAAGAGCAAGGGTTGAGTAATCTCTGAGTAAAGGACTGAGACTTTGTCCCCTCGTTAACTGCAATCGTTTCGGCAGCTGTGGTCTTCTCCCTTATTTTACAAAACACAGCGGGAGCTTGCAAATTCTCAGTTTGCTAATCCATAAAACCCACTCAACTCCGGGGTTTTCCTCCATTGCTCAGCGGAACGTAATAGCAGATACAAGGAGCTCTCGGGTCGTTTTTTAGACTCTGTGACTAAATAACCCGGGAGCTCCTTGCTAGTGCCCCATGTGGTGGCATAACGAAAGACTCAACATCAACTTCACTTGTCAACCTGCACAGTGCTCTAGCGTGGGGCCTGAACTACAGCTCCAGGGCCAAACACACCAGGAACGGGAGGCTGTTTGAATCCAGATTCAGGCTCTCAATCCAGCTCCGTCTTGCCTGCCAGTTAGCTGTGTGAATAAGGGAGGTCCTAGTGTATACATACAGGCCTGCACACAAACGTACGATAAGCCCAGCAATTGGATTCTTGCGCTTCTGGCCTCCTGTGCCAGCCGCCATTTTGAAGGAGATGCCTGGGTGAGTTGTGATCGTGACACAGAGTGAAAGCAGCAGCGCCAGATACCCTCGAAGTCAAGCGCTGGTTTTAGCAACACGGTCCCGGGGCTGAGTTTACTTGTCAGCTTGCTGGTTTCACTGGATCACTAAATTCCCCAGTGCAGAGAGGGAGTTTCCCTCTATTTGTTCATCAGAGAAGATATTAAACAAACAGTTCGAAGCCAGACCAAGTTGTGGATTAGGTGAGTGTGTTTGACATTTTACAGACCACAAACATTATCATTAATCAGTGAAAATGAAATAGATGTAACCCTTTCAGCTCGGGGTGAAGCTGGAGAGAGCTTCCAGTGAGAGAGAAAGGCTTTCGCATAGCAACATTCCTGATGTACCTCCCAGACTGTGAACTCCCAGTATTTCCATCTTCAGTAAGAAACATGGGGCCTCATCCCTCAGCTAGTGTATTATGGCATAGCTTCACTGGAGCCAAAGCTACACCGCTTTACACTTCCTCAAGATTTGGCACATGGAAGCCTGTGTGAGGCCCCACGCTGGGATTTTTAAAGCTGTGAGAAGCCTTCCACACGGTGGCTTTATTTGTTTAGGAGGATTGGGTCCATACAGCCTGTGTCGATGGAGTCATGCCCAGGCATTTAAACAACCCAGGATAACTTTCATGTTGGGACAGGGAGTGCAGTGACTTGTCTGTCACAACTGCGCGCCAGCCTGTGGCTGCATGTGAGATGGATGCTCTCCTCACGCATGGGATTTTGTTGGCAAGGCAGCGACTCAAAGGGACCTGGTCAGTTGCCTCACCAGGAGATGGCAGTCGTGAGAGCTTCAGGGAGCAGACCCATCTGTCTGTGGCACCAGGCAGGTTGTGGAGTTTAATGGGGGGGGGGAACCAGGGACAAACTGAAAGGACTTCTGGGGTCTATCTCCAGCTCTGCCACCAACTTGTTGGGTGACCTTGGCAAGTCACCTAACTCTGTCAGTGCCTCAGTTTCCCCACCTGAGAAATGGTGATCATGATACTGTGCTTCAAGACTTAATTTCTCCTTGTAAAGAGCTTTCTGATCTCTGCGTGAATGGTGCTATGTTCATGCAAATTATCATTAGTAAGGGTTGCCAGGCACATGACTGACAGATCCATTTGCTTACCTACCCGCATACTGGAGGATATATCTAGGCCACTTCTCAGCCAGCTATCTTGGCATCTGTCTTCTGGCCAGTAGCTGCTATTCTTATGTATAACTGTAAACTTCTCTAACTGCCCATCCAGGGAGGGGAAACAATAGGATTTATTTTACTTTTATCTTTTGCTATTTTAATTTTGTTCCTTTCTATTTTCCATTGATCTGAACAAGGAAGAAAAAACATACATAGGTCGCAGTTTAGTGCCCTCTTCTGGAGGTCTGAGCCCCTCTGGGTCTATGTGGAGCAAATGGCTTGCCATTAAGATGTCAGGCCTCTGTTTTATTAAAAGGGCACTGCCTGCTTATTTTATGCTCAAGATGCAAGGTGGCTGTGTGTGGGGGAGGTGAAAGTTTTATCAATGGCTAATGGGAAGAGAAATGTTTTCATGATCTTTTACATTCATTTTCAGTGGACCCATTTTAGGAGGGAATTTAAATTTAGAAGCCCTGATCCAACAGTATTGTGCTAGTACACAGAGATGTGAAAATTAATAGAAACAGAAGAGGAAGCTGACTAACCCTGTTTCACTGTTCCCATCAGCCCAACTGCAAAAACTAAACAATCCGTTAATAGATTAATACATTAGAGCTTTAAAGTGCTTCAGTTGTAATAATCTGAGCTCATCCACATGCCATGCTGTTTAAGCCAATGGCTAGGTTCTCTTTTTATGTTCCAAACAGATGAAAAGTCAAAGAACAGTTTATGCCTAAAAGCAATGTTTTCTTGTATCATCTCAGTGTTGGCTGCAACCTGAGAGACTTTTCTTCTCCTGACTGTACAGTTCAAGTATTTCCCTTTGTCGGACCAATAAAATAGGATCTAAATGAATGATCTCTGGGATTATTAGTAACAAGGATAAGGAATTTAAAATATGTATTCTAATGGATTGTGCTGCATAGAGTCTATAATCTACATCAGTGGCTCTCAACCTTTCCAGGCTACTGTACCCTTTTCAGGAGTCTGATTTGTCTTGCCTACCCACAAGTTTCACCTCACTTCAAAACTACTTGCTTACAAAATCAGACATAAAACTACAAAAGTGTCCCAGCTCACTATAACTGAAAAAATGCTGACGTTCTCATTGTTACCATATAATTATAAAATAAATCAATTGGAATATAAATACTATACTTAAATTTCAGTGTCTAGTATATAGAGCCAATATAAACAACTCAGTGTCTGTATGAAATTTTAGTTTGTGCTGATTGTGCTAGTGCTTTTTCTGTAGCCTGTTGTAAAACTAGGCAAATATCTAGATGAGTTGATGTATCCTCAAGAGGACCTCTGCATAGCTCCAGGAGTACCCCTGGTTGAGAACCACTGGTCTAAGCAGATTATCTATCTGGCTATCCAGTGCTTACCACTTTGCTATTTGAGTGCATGGTAGGTGCTTTGGAAATATCTTTGATAATTAGATAAATGTACCATTGCCATCTACTGGATGCAGCAAGAACTGCTTCCCTGTGTTTCATAGATCCTATATTGCTAACAACTAACGAAGATTCTTATTTAGCTAACGTGACAGGAGATGTACGCTTCTGGTGCAAGAGGCTCTGACTTCTATCCCCCTTGTTGTCCTGAACTTGCGAGTGGCTAAGCACATGGCAGGAGTGACAGTACTGAATTCCTAGATGGCCTTGGGTTTTTCTTCAGTATGTTTGTCAGTTTCCCTTGAATACTGATATCATGGAAACTATTTGCACATCGTTTCTTCCATAACTGGATGAAAGAAAGTGTGGATACCCATCTGCTTCATCTTACTGATGAGTCTTACAAGCAGTTCTCTGCATGTAGCTTTCTATCTGATCATGAACAGTCTGCAAGTAGAAGGCACTTTGATTAAGTATCCCATCCTTCTACTAATTCTGACAGCAATGAACAGATGGAATATATTGGCAATTCATGTTTATTCAATAGATACATGGGGCTCTATTAAGTCAACAAAAATACTATATTAAAATGACAAGAAGGATCTGGTTTAAAGCAAGACTAGATGGAAAACTGAGAGCTAAGGCTGATCTTAACAACTCCTGGTGGGCTTCAGTATTAGAGCAATGGGTGATCTGGTGTGGCTCTTACCCGGCAATTCTTAGGAAGAGTGGGGTGGTCTGAGCCCTGGAGAATAGCTTTCCATTTCCATTTCCTGGCTTCTGTTAACTGACGTCAGAGCTTTAATATAAGTTTAATGTGCTGTAGAACATATATTTGCAATTTTCCGCTTATTGACTTTGGGTTTCAGTGTAAGAGATGGAAAAGATTTGCAAAAAGTATTAAACAACGGATTTGATGCTGTGCTGTAAATCAGCATTAATGTCATTGAAGTCAATGGGGTTACATTGGTGTAAAACCCCTGTCATGACAGAATCTGGCCCTTTGTTTGGATGCATTTAGGACTTCTGCCCCACTAACAATTGTCCATGGGGGTTCAAATGGACAGGCCCCTGAGGGGTGCTTGTTAGATCCAGCAGCAACTGTTGGACACACAAGGTATGTGAGTCAGTAGGAAAGAGGTTAAAAATAACCTTCCACCAACTATTTAAGTAACGGACCCTCTACTGTGACAGTTGCAATACAGAGCCCAGCATAGCTGTTGGACAAATTGAGATGCTAATGTATCAGAGAGTCCAGTGACAAGATATACTAATATATTACAGATCTTTTGGACACAGCTCAAGCAGTTCTAACAGCCAGCAGACAACAGACCATGCAACAGCAGGATGAAAGGTAGCTTAAGTGAAAAATCTTGCACCCGGGAGTGACACATTTTGCATCGAGTTCCAGTGGAGTGTAATCTGAAACATGTAAGTTACAGAGCCTCGGAATTAGCCACTGATCTTTTGGTACATTGTGATGTTCTAACTATTGCGTACATGGTGAGCGCCTCAGGGGTAGAGTGCTTTCTGTGTCCCAGGGGACATCTGCTATAGAGCGGGTGCCCTGTCTAGTAGATAGAACACAGGGCAGGGCGTTCTAGGACTCCTGGGTTCTGTTACGGGGTCACTCCCTCATGTCAAGTTAAGAGGTTGGAGTGTTCTGTCCTCCTGGACAAGTCACTAAAGGTACGTCGGCACTGAGGGAGTAGGGGGAGCTCAGAGAATGGGTCGACTGACTCAGGCTCGCGGGGCTTGTGCTACGGGGCTAAAAATAGCAGTGTAGCTGTTTGGCGTGAGCTGGAGCTCAGGCTCTGAGACCCACCCATCTTGCCAGATTTTCACGTACGCTGCTATTTAGCCCCGCAGCACAAGCCTGAGTCAATTGACCCAGGCTCTGAGACTCACTGCTGTGGGGGTTTTTTTGTTTTGTTTTTTGTTTTGGGGCGTGTAGACATGCCCTTAGGCCAAAACTTTCAAACTCGGCTGCCAAAAATTAGGCACCGAAATCCACAGTTAAGTCATCTACTTAAGCAGACTGATTTTCAGAGGTGCGGAACACCTACAACTCCCACTGAAGTCACGCAGCCCTTTTATCTGATCAGCAGCTGTCTGTGGCAGAAAGCTCTTTGATTAGGTCTCCCAACCTACCTTTCCCATCACCAGGGCGAAGTCATTGCTGCTGCTTAGGCCCTCCGGCCCCGAGATGATATTACATGATCCACCCTGCCGTAGTGCAGCCACACCACCGTGTAATTGAATGGTAGAACCCTGCATGTGTTACAAAGTGGAGCATGCTCCGCAAAATACTTGTTGAAATGAAGTGTCTTTACAGCGTAAGTGGCCAATTATCTTCAAGATGAATGACTCAGATAAAGTTCCCTGATCCATCGAGGGGGAATTTAGTGAATGTTGCTAATAGCTGGATCTAGTGTGTGAGGAATTAGGAAGAGACAGGATTAAGGAGAGAAATCATCTGCATATGGAATAATTAGAAATCAATTGTCACATAGTCACAGAACATCATTCTGGGGCTGTGCAGGTCCCAAGCTTTCCTCTTTGTTAATTAGAGAGGATCCAGGATTACTATGTTTAATTACTTGCAAAGATTCTCTGCATCTTCTGCTATCATCATCATGAATAGGTCGGAATATGAACAAGAGGCTGCTAGGCAGCTCTCCAACACCACTTTCTACAAGCCATTACCCTCTGATCCCACTGAGGGTTACCAAAAGAAACTACACCATTTGTTCAAGAAACTCCCTGAAAAAGCATAAGAACAAATCTGCACAGACACACCCCTGGAACCCCGACCGGGGTATTCTGTCTGCTATCCAAGATCCATAAACCTGGAAATCCTGGATGCCCCATCATCTCAGGCATTGGCACCCTGACAGCAGGATTGTCTGGCTATGTAGTCTCCCTCCTCAGGCCCTACGCTACCAGCACTCCCAGCTATCTTCGAGACACCACTGACTTCCTGAGGAAACTACAATCCATCGGTGATCTTCCTGAAAACACCATCCTGGCCACTATGGATGTAGAAGCCCTCTACACCAACATTCCACACAAAGATGGACTACAAGCCGTCAGGAACACTATCCCCGATAATGTCACGGCTAACCTGGTGGCTGAACTTTGTGACTTTGTCCTCACCCAGAACTATTTCACGTTTGGGGACAATGTATACCTTCAAATCAGCGGCACTGCTATGGGTACCCGCATGGCCCCACAGTATGCCAACATTTTTATGGCTGACTTAGAACAATGCTTCCTCAGCTCTCGTCCCCTAACGCCCCTACTCTACTTGCGCTACATTGATGACATCTTCATCATCTGGACCCATGGAAAAGAAGCCCTTGAGGAATTCCACCATGATTTCAACAATTTCCATCCCACCATCAACCTCAGCCTGGACCAGTCCACACAAGAGATCCACTTCCTGGACACTACGGTACTAATAAGCGATGGTCACATAAACACCACCCTATACCGGAAACCAACTGACCGCTATTCCTACCTACATGCCTCCAGCTTCCATCCAGGACACACCACACGATCCATTGTCTACAGCCAAGCTCTACGATACAACCGCATTTGCTCCAACCCCTCAGACAGGGACAAACACCTACAAGATCTCTATCAAGAGTTCTTACAACTACAATACCCACTGCTGAAGTGAAGAAACAGTTTGACAGAGCCAGAAGAGTACCCAGAAGTCACCTACTACAGGACAGGCCCAACAAAGAAAATAACAGAACGCCACTAGCCGTCACCTTCAGCCCCCAACTAAAACCTCTCCAACGCATCATCAAGGATCTACAACCTATCCTAAAGGACGACCCAACACTCTCACAGATCTTGGGAGACAGGCCAGTCCTTGCTTACAGACAGCCCCCCAACCTGAAGCAAATACTCACCAGCAACCACATACCACACAACAGAGAACCCGCTAACCCAGGAACCTATCCTTGCAACAAAGCCCGTTGCCAACTGTGTCCACATATCTATTCAGGGGACACCATCATAGGGCCTAATCACATCAGCCACACTATCAGAGGCTCATTCACCTGCGCATCTACCAATGTGATATATGCCATCATGTGCCAGCAATGCCCCTCTGCCATCTACATTGGCCAAACTGGACAGTCTCTACGTAAAAGAATAAATGGACACAAATCAGATGTCAAGAATTATAACATTCAAAAACCAGTCGGAGAACACTTCAATCTCTTTGGTCACTCGATTACAGACCTAAAAGTGGCAATTCTTCAACAAAAAAACTTCAAAAACAGACTCCAACGAGAGACTGCTGAATTGGAATTAATTTGCAAACTGGATACAATTAATTTAGGCTTGAATAAAGACTGGGAGTGGATGTGTCATTACACAAAGTAAATCTATTTCCCCTTGTTTATTTCCCCTCCTACTGTCCTTGTCAACTGCTGGAAATGGCCCACCTTGATTATCACTACAAAAGATTCCCCCCCCACCCCCGCTCTCCTGCTGGGAATAGCTCACCTTTCCTAATCACTCTTCTTGCAGTCTGTATGGTAACACCCATTGTTTCATGTTCTCTGTGTATATAAAATCTTCCCCACTATATTTTCCACTGTATGCATCCGATGAAGTGAGCTGTAGCTCATGAAAGCGAATGCTCAAATAAATTTGTTAGTCTCTAAGGTGCCACAAGTACTCCTTTTCTTTTTACGGATACAGACTAACATGGCTGCTACTCTGAAATCTGCATCTTCTGTCTCCTGAAGACAATGCTGGCTGGGGTATGCAAAATAACTCCCACTCCTACTGTGCCGGGCCTTTAGAAGAGGTTTGGTGCTTGGAGTGACTAGCATGAGCCTGAACCAAAACCCTGCATCCAAACTTGCCCTGGTCCAAATCCAGATTTCATAGCTGATCACTCTTTCTACAGTGGACGAAGCCCTTAACTCAACACATGAACCTTCCCAACCCACCCAAACTTTGAGGTGGGCTGAAAACCCTAGATCTGGTTCTCAATTTTGTGACCTAAGCCCATCTGTATTAGTGACAGAAATGTCTATGTGTTTGCCAGTAAGGTTTAAGCCAAAATACTTTGGATATATTAATATATCAGAACGAAGTCTCAGCGCAACCTTCATTCAGATGGATTGGGGTGTTCCATGGATTTATATACTACGGTGAATGGGGCCATTTAAGATATGATATAAGACAGATAAATAGATGGGTATGTATGGTGATAGATAGAGAAGCATATCAGAGCCATCCACTGTAAATCTGCTTACAGAACTGGATTCTTTCTTGCTGGTACAACATGGGAGTTTATAAGCAAAGACTCATATCCAGGTCAACCTGCTGTCCATGAGTGTATATATCTGGGATGGATTTAAGAAGCTGGCTTGATATGGGCAAACTCAACTGGGTATTTTTTAATTGTTTGCTTTAATAAATTAGCTTTCTTTTAGACTACTGTGCCTGCCTATTGCTTTATAGCTTAATCCAGGATATGAGATATTGGTTAATATAGGCATTTGTTAAATATGTTAGTCAATGATATGCTATTAATTGATTTTTTTCCACAATGGATTCTACATTTAATATGCTTGTTGTTCTGGCTTTGCAGTAATAGTTTCTATTGAAAACATGATAAAACATTATTTTTATAAGCACTTCTGATGTAATGTTCAAAATTAAAGACTTTCATACTATGAGGAACAGCAGTAGCATTTACCACGGATAAAGATGGCCCTGAAGCAACCCCACCAGAGTCTAATTATCTCACAAAGGTCAGATCCATGACTGCTGTACATTGGAGTAGCCCTGCTGACTTCATTAGTGCTACCTTGATTTACACCACTTGCAGATCTGGCCCTCAGATTTGGGAAAATTCAGAACTGGGTCAAGGTTTGAACTTTGCAACTGGCCACAGGGTCTTTAAGGGCCGATCCAAAATACTGGATCCAGTCACCCCTGAACCACAGGAGACCACTGGGTGGGAATGTTGCAATTACGTGTAGCTACAGACTGTATGCTGAATGCTAGGTGCATTCGTGCACTCCTTCGTGTTATCAAGAACTTCTGTGCGCTCATAGGCCGTGTTGAAACTAGAGAGTTACAGTATTACAAGGGTCGAGAATTACTGATCTGATCGATCTAGGTGCTTTTATGCCCCCCCCATCACTTGGTGCGGAGGATTTGTAAACTTCCCCCCCTGTAGCCAAGGCCCAAGGAGGCTGAAGAGGCTCATGCCATGTAAACTCATTGGGGGCAGCACCCATCTTTTTGTTCTGCGTTTGTACAGTGCCTAGTGCATCCTGGGCTGGGACACCTCGGTGCCTAACACAAATAATACATAATAACAATACTAATTGCATGGGTAGGGCAGGGAAGCACAGCATCATTTGCTAGATGTACCTGACCCCTATTCTCTCATTGCTCGCAAGGCACTTGTTTTGCACAACTTTCTGAGACAGACATGGCTCTGGCTCTGCACGCAGATTTTGTTTGTTGCCAGTGCTTCTCGTATATCTCCGTGGATGAGGCCACCTTGCAGGGTGTCCCTGCAGCTGTCCCTCTGCCTGTCTCTTAATATCCTGCCTGTGAAAAATTCATGATGCAGTAGTGTTCTTTGAGACCCTGGTCATTCCTCCATGAGGAGGACGTTCCTGGCCTGGTGGGGCAGGGATTTTATGAACAATATTTCAGGGCTGTTTGTGCAACTCCATTGCCAAATCTCATTATTCCTGATGTTTATCTCACCACCTTATATGCATAATAGCTCGGAGGTGTCACTGATGAAACTGCTTAAGCTTGGGGACGTGCCAGCAAGGATTTGTCAGCATTTCACAGCCATTGAGACCTCTCCCCACCTTGGATTCTGCTACTCAAGTGATTTAGAGCTGGCCGGCTGGGTGGTTTTTTACAGCTCTTAACAGCGGCTCCTTGAGCCTCATCCCAAAAGATACACCAGCCCTGCTCCTTTTAGGGACCCCTTCGAAGGCACCTGCACGACTCTGGGCCTCCCGAGGTAGAACTAGGATCTTTCTGGGATCTGTCTCACTGCAGAAACATCAGGTCAGGCCCCATTGTGTGAGGTGCTGTACAAACATACCATAAACATGAGTCTTTGGGGAAAGCCCTGCTCCAACATTGGCTTTCTCCACTCCACTGCCCTGCTCCAAAGAGCATACAACCTACAAGCGAAGCCCTAACAGGTGTATGAGACAAACAAGTCTGGGCAGGGTGGGGTGGAGGAAATGGGGGAACATACCGGTATCATAGGATGCACACATTATTAGGGCTGCTGTCTGCCCCACACAGAAAGCCCTCCTCTTCCAGAGCATGCCGTATCCTCCCTTTGACTGTTGGTTCAGAGGATTTCTGTCCATCACCCTGCTATCTTTTGTTCCCTCCATAAACATCTACCAAGGTACTTCACTGACCTCCTTCAAATCCCTTCTTAAAACTCTCCTCTACAAAAAACGTGACAATGGTTAGGCCGCTGGATGAGACCTCTGCTCCTCGCGCTGACCAGTATTGTCTCATTGTTTCCTTGTACTCCCCGTCTATCTGTCTGTCTCCATTTGTTGTCTCTTGTCTTATACTGAGATTGTAAGCTCTTTGGGGCAGGAACTGGCTTTGTCCTGTGTTTGCACAGTGCCTAGCACAATGTCCAGGGCCGGGGCACTGAGGCAATAGAAATAAATAATAATAATGGTCCTGGCTGTTTTTATAGTTCTCATGACCTGCTGCCCGGCCCCCCAGCATCTTGGAGGTATGGAGATGAGAGTGCTTTACTAGCCCCTCATCCTGCATGTGCTCCATCCATGGAGGGTTTCTAAGGAAATGCCTGATCCACAGTGGGATTTCTTCACACAAATTGGCCCTGCCTCTACTCTGCTCCTTCCCTGTGTCAGCTCTGCTTTTCTTCCCTCATTGATCCTCACGTTTCTAACCCTGGCAGCTTCGGTAAGAACCATGTTGAGTCTACAGCCATGCTCTCCTCCTACTCCATTTACACCGATCCTCCTGTTATTTCCACTGACCCTCTCACTCCCTTCACTCCCGGCCCTCCTAACTGCTCCCTTCCTCCTTTTTGTGCTCCTATTCCCATGCGTTTTCCTGCATCTCCCTCTTCTTGTGACCTCCCACTCTCCCTATGAATTCATCCCCAAAACATTCTTCACCCACAGAGGAGGATGGGAGGGAAGATGGTCCGGTGACAAAGGCATGGCATTGGGAGTCAGGAATCCTGGGTTCTCTCAGTGGCTCTCCCACAGACTTGCTCTAACCCTGGGGTCCACCTCTCTGTGCATCCGTTTCCCCATCTGCTTCTGCCTGTGGGTTTGAGACTAAAGTGTGACTTTTTGCTAAGTGCTTTGAGATCCTTGGATGCAACCCACCACAGAAGTACCAGGAATGAGGATTATCCCAGCAATGACCTTGGGAAAATTTCTCCACCTCATGTATCATTGCATGGTGTGTTATTTGTGTCTAGAACATCTGTGCCAGAACTAGACCGCAAGCTGATTGGACAGGGCTATGTTTGTAGTATGTTGTGGGGGCTAAGTAAATAAAGCAGTAATAAAGTATTACATGAAATTTTCTCTCCTGTTCTCTTAAAAAGACGATTCCTGACTCCACAAAGTTTGCCAGCCCTTTTCTGTGCACCAGCACAGGTGAATTATCTAACATTGTTGTTCTCTTATTTAACTACACACATTGCAGCAAGCAATAGGATACGTGACCCAGCACGTTCAGGGGGGCGGTACGCATTGAGTCTGTGGGGTTAGTCCAGAACCTGGCAATATTCAAACTGAACACCCCCCGCCCCTGCATCTCTGCACAGTGATCAGAACCAAAATCATGGTGTTTGGAGAAGCATGTTTCCTGTGAGCAGGGGAAATGTGATATGATAGGCCAAATTCTTCCCTGCTGTAACTTGATTGAAGTTAATGGTGTTACACCAGGGGAGAAGGTAGCTCAATCAATTCTGTCCCTTACTCTGGGGATCTAATTCAGCTCACTGAAATCACTGGAGTTGCACTCACTTATACCATGACTGAATTTTGCCAGATGGGAGGGTGAGTTAGAGCTGGGCAAAATGTTTTGCACACAATTTTTTCAGTGAAAAATGCATATCTGGTGACATAAACGTTTCACTCAATTCTTTGTTTAGAAATGAAACCTGAGGGGAAAAATCAGAAAACAATCTAACCAGTTTCATTCTGACATTTTTCTAAATGAAACAGTCGCATTTTTTGGGTTCAAAATGACTTTTCATTTCAAAATTTTCATAGATTTTTATTAAAAAAATTCGAATACGTTTTAAAATGCTCAAGATCTAAGCGCAACATTTTGGGTCAAACAAAATCAACATGTTGTTTCCTTTGGTTTGACTCAAACCAATTTTTTTTTTTACTTTTTGATTTCACCAAAAATGTCCATTTTTGGTCTGACCCCAAATTAATTTTTTTTTTTTTAGGGGCTTTTTGAAATTGCCCTCAAACTAAAACATCTGTTATTCGCCCAGCTTCACAGCATGCAAACTACCTCATTGCTGTTGTCTAAATTGGATGTTTATAGGGCCAAGAAGGGACACGATACACTTCACAGATATAAAAAGGGGTCTCTCATATCTAGGCTTGGAAGGATTAGATTTTCATTGATAAATATGGGTAAACATCTATTTCACTGTGCACAACCAAACTGACAAAAATATTTCCATCGGTGAGAATCAATATTTACAGATAGGCAAAGACAGAAAAATGCTGCTTAAGAATGTATTATAGGTTGATTTAAGGACATTTACTTTGTATATTTTGACGTGACGGTGACAATTTATATTTTAATGGTGATAATGTGTCATGTTTTTGAAGCTCAGCATCTTCTGTCATTAAATAATTATTGTCTGTCGCCCTCCCCCCCATAATTTTGGGCAACTGTGAAAATTTAAATAGATACAAGTAAAAAAATGCTTACAAATGAACAGCAATATTAGCCACTGAAATTATTTTAAAAAATCACATGCTGCCAAGCCTAGTTGTATCCATCCACATTCACCAGGGGAATCATGTTAGAAACCTGGACAGCAAGAAAACAGGTGTCTAGTGCCGGTACAAATAGGAATCCAGGCAAGCGCAGAATTTTCTCTCCTGCCTCTATGAGCTCTAATGTCTTTTGCTTTACGTGGGGGCGGGATTCCCCTCTTACGGGTGTAAATGAGGAGCAACTCCACTGAAGCTGATGGGGTAAGTGCAAGTTGGGGTTTTGCCACTTGGAGTGACCCTAATTTTTGCCCTTCCCCCAAACTTGCTCGAGCGCCTTTTGTCTTCCTACTGGGCAACTGCTGCCGCCCCCACCCAGCCAGCACTGGTGCTTTGCTGTTGATGGCACCCATACGGATTGGTACCCAGAGTCCCTATCTGTTCTGCAGTACCCAGCTATGCCTCTACTGGGGGTTATTTTCTATTGGGGTCCTCAGATGCCTCCCAGCTTGAAAACTTGACCACGCTGAGCTGGGAGATGGTGAAATAACAGACGTGCAGACAGATGATGAAGTGATCATTCCCTTCAGATGTCAGCTGTGCTAACAGAGAGACAGACAGAGACCGCAAGCTCAGCAGCACACAGAGAAGGCAGGTCATCTCTTACCCAAAGATGCCTCTTCCTCTGGACTTAGGGATATGGCCTCGTGAGCCGGCTGCTCGTACAGACGGAACTGGTAGCGATGGTACCCGCTCTGGGGTGGAGGTGTGGGGCGGCCGTAGTCTGGAGATAGAAAACGCAGTGGATGAGGCTAGTGCATGGCCCAAATTCCATCCCCATAGTCACATACCCCAGGTGCGTATGGCACAATTTATTTGTAGCTGGCATTTTCAGAGGAAAAAATCTCCCCCCTCTCCATTACCCTCTTTGCTCCTCGCTTCCAATAACTTCCCAGCCAGGGACTGTGTTCCCCCCCATTTCCGTGCTTTGCATGAGCTGTTGCGCTATTTATCCCAGGTTGCAGCTTCGAGCCCTTTCTGCTGTTTCCCCCTGCCTTGTCCAGGAGCTCAGGGAGCTCCTTGGAGGTGTTACGAATTATACCTGATAGGACACGCAGACAACTGCTGCGAATTATACCTGGTAGGACACGCAGACAAATGCTATGAATTACACCTGGTAGGACACGCACACAAATGCTACGAATTATACCTGATAGGTCACGCACAGTTCGAATCTAGGCTGAGGCACATAAACAAAGTCCACAACTGCAGAGTTCCCAAAAAACACCAAGTTTATTACGCTCGAGCGTGGTGCCCCCCTGCTAGCCAGGAGGGGACCCCAAATACAGATTATACAAAGGTTATATACTTTTTAGCAAAGCATGTTGCCCTCGTGCATCGTGCATCGGAAACTTTAGCCAATAAACAAACCCTTTTCTTATCTACCACCTATCCCTGCTTGGTGCATTCCTCGTGCTAAACCAGTATGTTAATTACACAGCATGGTCCTAAAGCCATGCATCAGTAACTTTTATCATCAGGATGGGAGGCCTCACATCAAAGGCCAGGAGATAGGGAGTTAGGGACTGACAAAAAAACAGATATTGGGAGTCAAGGCAGGCTGGAGACAAGGAGGAGGATTTTCACAGGAATGCAGTATCTAAGGAACACGCCTCCTGGTGCATGATGTGCTTGCTTTTAGACAATGGTGGGCCCCAAACCAAAATGGAATCACATGTGCTAACTTTTCCTTAACAGTGGCGAGTGCTTGGCGCCGCTCGGCACAAATGGACTCTGCAGGCCTGTGCAAGGGGATCCAGCGCAGCGGTGCACACATCAAATGGCTCTTATATTGGAGAAGAGGATGGGGCTACTCTATTTCTCCACAGCAATGAGCCAAGCAACGCTTTGAGGCCTGGCCCCAGGGCCCAGGGTTAGTACAGAGAGGGGAGCAGGGCAGTTACCACCCTGCTGGGGTTTTCAGGTGAGCATGTCGTTACAAAGAGAGCTGAAGAAATTCAGTGCAATCTCAGATGTCTCCCTGTCAGGACACATCGTATGTGTCCCCTGCGCCCCATCCTCTCCCCTCCAGCCTTCCTTCTCCCAGCCCCTCCCGTTCCCTTATCTTCCACCCATCTGGCCCCTTGCCACCTGCTTGCAAGCGCATTCTTGTTTCCCCTCCACTGAAACAACCTCCCATTCGACCCCACCTGCTTCTCCAGTCCCCGCCCTAGCTTCAAAGCTCCAAAGCACTCTGCCTGCGCCTAGTGCCCGGACTGCCTCTGCCCAGACCTCCCTGTATCCCCTCGAACTCCTTCCCAGGCCCCCGAAGGCATCACATTCAAGCTCCTCACCTGCACACAGTCTTGCCCTAACCCCACATTTCGGCTCCCAGCCCCACCTGCTCTCCATCCCCATCCCCATCTCTCAGCTGTACATATTCTTCTACGCTGCCCACTACTCCCCAGAGCAGCCTCCTTCTGTCCCTTGATCCTGCTTTTCATCCCTGCTCTCTTGCCCCATCCTCTCATAGATTTGCAAGGGCCAGAAGGGACCAGTGTGATCATCTAGTCTGAGCTCATCCTGCCTGCGTTTGATTGTAAACTCCCGGGGTTGGGGGCCACATTTGAATCTGTACAGTGTGGAACGCTGGGCATCCCTATGGCCCCCGATAAATACTAATCTCTTACTCTCTGCACATCAAACCTTAACTCTCACTCTTTTCAGCTATTTCTTTGTTGGACCCGAGTATTCTACAGGTTCTCCTGCAGTGAGCAGGGTTTTGGTTCTACAGAGACAGGCAGGATAGTGCAAGGAGCAGGCTGCTTTATATTGTTATCCCTAGCCAGGGAGTTCTTTTTTTTAAAGTGTTATTGTTTCTCGGTCTACAAACCAGTTCCTCATTGGTGGTACGCTGCCAACATTTTGAAATCCTCATGCACCAAACCTCAGAGGGAAAGGAACGTTTTATGGTCAAGTTGGGGACTTTTTTCTGTTTAGACTGTAGCCTCCTTTGGGCAGAGACTGTCGCTTATTATGCCTTTACACAATGCCTAGCACAATGGGGTCCCTGGTTAATACTGTAACACAAAACATGACTAACAACCACAGGCCGAGTCAGATTAAAGGTATCAGAGAAGGCCAGCCAAGATGGGAGAAACAAGCTGACAAGTTAGGGGACTGTGCATGCTTTCTTCTCTTGAAATCAAGCTGCAGGAGCTGGGTCATCCGACAGGCCAGTAGCTGATGGCTATGAAAACACCACCATCATTAGGGCTTGGTATTTCCCCACCAGTTTATAAAATCCCGTTCCACACAAAAAATCGAGGTTTCCTCCTAACATGATGGTGATTTATGCACTACCCCGGTGCCCCTCCCACATGTTGTTAAATATTAGCTTGTATTTTTAATAAAACATGCTACTCTCCCAATCAGTAGGCCATGCTTAGTACTGCGCGGGATTGTTTGCTAAGCAAGGCAGAGCATCATAGAATCATAGAATATCAGGGTTGGAAGGGACCACAGAAGGTCATCTAGTCCAACCCCCTGCTCGAAGCAGGACCAATTCCCAGTTAAATCATCCCAGCCAGGGCTTTGTCAAGCCTGACCTTAAAAACCTCTAAGGAAGGAGATTCTACCACCTCCCTAGGTAACGCATTCCAGTGTTTCACCACCCTCCTAGTGAAAAAGTTTTTCCTAATATCCAACCTAAACCTCCCCCATTGCAACTTGAGACCATTACTCCTCGTTCTGTCATCTGCTACCATTGAGAACAGTCTAGAGCCATCCTCTTTGGAACCCCCTTTCAGGTAGTTGAAAACAACTATCAAATCCCCCCTCATTCTTCTCTTCTGCAGACTAAACAATCCCAGCTCCCTCAGCCTCTCCTCATAAGTCATGTGCTCTAGACCTCTAATCATTTTTGTTGCCCTTCGCTGGACTCTCTCCAATTTATCCACATCCTTCTTGTAGTGTGGGGCCCAAAACTGGACACAGTACTCCAGATGAGGCCTCACCAGTGTCGAATAGAGGGGAACGATCACGTCCCTCGATCTGCTCGCTATGCCCCTACTTATACATCCCAAAATGCAATTGGCCTTCTTGGCAACAAGGGCACACTGCTGACTCATATCCAGCTTCTCGTCCACTGTCACCCCTAGGTCCTTTTCCGCAGAACTGC
Organism: Natator depressus; assembly: GCF_965152275.1. Lineage (NCBI taxonomy): Eukaryota > Metazoa > Chordata > Testudines > Cheloniidae > Natator > Natator depressus. Next base: position 6,178,094 of record NC_134259.1, read on the forward strand.
TGCCTAGCCATTCGGTCCCTAGTCTGTAGCGGTGCATGGGATTCTTCCATCCTAAGTGTAGGACCCTGCACTTATCCTTATTGAACCTCATCAGATTTCTTTTGGCCCAATCCTCCAATTTGTCTAGGTCCTTCTGTATCCTATCCCTCCCCTCCAGCGTATCTACCACTCCTCCCAGTTTAGTATCATCCGCAAATTTGCTGAGAGTGCAATCCACACCATCCTCCAGATCATTTATGAAGATATTGAACAAAACCGGCCCCAGGACTGACCCCTGGGGCACTCCACTTGACACCGGCTGCCAACTAGACATGGAGCCATTGATCACCACCCGTTGAGCCCGACAATCTAGCCAGCTTTCCACCCACCTCACAGTGCATTCACCCAGCCCATACTTCCTTAACTTGCTGACAAGAATACTGTGGGAGACCGTGTCAAAAGCTTTGCTAAAGTCAAGAAACAATACATCCACTGCTTTCCCTTCATCCACAGAACCAGTAATCTCATCATAAAAGGCGATTAGATTAGTCAGGCATAACCTTCCCTTGGTGAATCCATGCTGACTGTTCCTGATCACTTTCCTCTCATGTAAGTGCTTCAGGATTGATTCTTTGAGGACCTGCTCCATGATTTTTCCAGGGACTGAGGTGAGGCTGACTGGCCTGTAGTTCCCAGGATCCTCCTTCTTCCCTTTTTTAAAGATTGGCACTACATTAGCCTTTTTCCAGTCATCCGGGACTTCCCCCGTTCGCCACGAGTTTTCAAAGATAATGGCCAAGGGCTCTGCAATCACAGCCGCCAATTCCTTCAGCACTCTCGGATGCAACTCGTCCGGCCCCATGGACTTGTGCACGTCCAGCTTTTCTAAATAGTCCCTAACCACCTCTATCTCCACAGAGGGCTGGCCATCTCTTCCCCATTTTGTGATGCCCAGCGCAGCAGTCTGGGAGCTGACCTTGTTAGTGAAAACAGAGGCAAAAAAAGCATTGAGTACATTAGCTTTTTCCACATCCTCTGTCACTAGGTTGCCTCCCTCATTCAGTAAGGGGCCCACACTTTCCTTGGCTTTCTTCTTGTTGCCAACATACCTGAAGAAACCCTTCTTGTTACTCTTGACATCTCTTGCTAGCTGCAGCTCCAGGTGCGATTTGGCCCTCCTGATATCTTTCCTACATGCCCGAGCAATATTTTTATACTCTTCCCTGGTCATATGTCCAACCTTCCACTTCTTGTAAGCTTCTTTTTTATGTTTAAGATCCGCTAGGATTTCACCATTAAGCCAAGCTGGTCGCCTGCCATGTTTACTATTCTTTCGACTCATCGGGATGGTTTGTCCCTGTAACCTCAACAGGGATTCTTTGAAATACAGCCAGCTCTCCTGGACTCCCTTCCCCTTCATGTTAGTCCCCCAGGGGATCCTGGCCATCTGTTCCCTGAGGGAGTCGAAGTCTGCTTTCCTGAAGTCCAGGGTCCGTATCCTGCTGCTTACCTTTCTTCCCTGCGTCAGGATCCTGAACTCAACCAACTCATGGTCACTGCCTCCCAGATTCCCATCCACTTTTGCTTCCCCCACTAATTCTACCCGGTTTGTGAGCAGCAGGTCAAGAAAAGCGCCCCCCCTAGTTGGCTCCCCTAGCACTTGCGCCAGGAAATTGTCCCCTACGCTTTCCAAAAACTTCCTGGATTGTCTATGCACCGCTGTATTGCTCTCCCAGCAGATATCAGGAAAATTAAAGTCCCCCATGAGAATCAGGGCATGCGATCTAGTAGCTTCCGTGAGTTGCCGGAAGAAAGCCTCATCCACCTCATCCCCCTGGTCCGGTGGTCTATAGCAGACTCCCACCACTACATCACTCTTGTTGCACACACTTCTAAACTTAATCCAGAGACACTCAGGTTTTTCCACAGTTTCATACCGGAGCTCTGAGCAGTCATACTGCTCCCTTACATACAGTGCTACTCCCCCACCTTTTCTGCCCTGCCTGTCCTTCCTGAACAGTTTATAACCATCCATGACTGTACTCCAGTCATGTGAGTTATCCCACCAAGTCTCTGTTATTCCAATCACGTCATAGTTCCTTGACATCACCAGGACCTCCAGTTCTCCCTGCTTGTTTCCAAGGCTTTGTGCATTTGTATATAAGCACTTGAGATAACCTGTTGATCGCCCCTCATTCCCAGTATGAGGCAGGAGCCCTCCCCTCACAGACATTCCTGCCTGTGCTTCCTCCCGGTATCCCGCTTTCCCATCTCCTGAAAAAGCAGGGGAATGGCCATACTGGGTCAGATCATAGGTCCATCTAGCCCAGTATCCTGTCCTCTGACAGTGGCCAATGCCAGGTGCCCTAGAGGGAACGAACAGAACAGGTCATCATCAAGTGATCCATCCCCTGTAGCCCATTCCCAGCTTCTGGCAAACCGAGGCTAGGGACACCATCCCTGCCCATCCTGGCTAATAGCCACTGATGGACCTATCCTCCATGAACTTATCTAGTTCTTTTTTGAAAGGCTGCATAGACTGAATGGCATGAATTCTAGTTTTCCAGCAAGAGAAGCAGCCTCACACCCTGTTCTCATAAGTCAAGGCATTAGCTGATTGCTCAGTTGGGCTCAGGCAGGAACGTCGCCCTGTGTCCATGTACACCACTGCACACTTGGCTAGCTTTTTATTGTCGTCGCCGATGTTCCCTCCAGTATAGCTGCATGGGAAATGGTTTTCCCATCCCTCAAATATTTCAGGTTCAAATTTTTCCCCCCCATCTCAAACCGGGGCAAAAAGATGAACTCTCAAAAATATTTGTGTGCCAACATTTTTTCCCGGTTTGGGTCAATGGGAACTTTGCTTTGATAATTTTGAAACGTTTGGTTTTGATTGGACTTTGATTCCCCTTTTTTAGTTCAATTAGCTTCAATTTGGAACCAAAGTCATTTCAAATCAGAAATTTGAATTTTTTGTTTTGAAAATGTCAGTGCAAGATGTTTTAACAGTTTCAAAAATTCTTTTTTCCAACTTTTTTTTCGAGTTGGGAAATTCATCCAATCGGAACCTGGTTCATGAAGTTTCAATTTTGACGAATTGGCATTTTTGACCAAAAACTGATTCGGGAAAAAATTCTTGGCAATCTTTACCTTCAGGCAACATGTTGTGGTTTTGGTAGGAGGAAGTGTGATATAATTGTAACCTGATAACCCTGGGTGGAAAAATCTCATCTCCCTGCTAGAGAAGAGTCTTAGCTGTAAATTTTGGATCTGGAGCCCTGTCCAAACTTGCCCAGAATTCAGGGAGGCTTGGATCCAATGATCTAGCTCAGGCCTTTGTACTACAGGAAACCCGCAGGTATGGAGCACGCATCATAAAAGGGAGTCTAATGACATGCAAAGCGATTATGTGCGCAGATGTTCCATAACTGTTAAACTCTAAAAATGGCTAAAAGGGGCATTTCATATTTGTTTCAAGAAAGGAGGATGTGACGCGAAGGGACGAAAGGTGGAAATTCCTCCAGGACCTGATCAAATTAAGCCATCTGAGCAAGAGAAAGCCATAACTGCCATCTCCTCAGAGCATTAGAAAAAATTAAAAACAAAGGCTCTCCTTTACTTCTCACCACTGTTGATGCTGCTAAATCGCTTACTGCATTTCGCTCTGCTTGAGGAGTGAGACAAACCCAATCAGTTTAACTTTGGGCCTGACCCTGCAAACTCTGGCTATGAGGCACAGTGGCATTGACTTACTCCTGCTTTGCAAGGCAGCACCCTTCATGGCCAGGGTTTTCAGCGCCCACCGTCAAGGTCAGATTTTCACAAGAGCTCAGGATGTTGGGTGCTGAGCACTTTGGACAGTCTGGCTTGAAATGTCACAAGGGGAGCAGTTGGCTGCTGAAAATCTGACCTTGCCTTTCTAGTTACCTTCACTCTCTGGTCCTTGCTGCACTAGCCAGCAGCTGCCAGGTTGGAGTTCCCAATACCTCAGTGGAAGGCTGAAATAAGAAAAGCCGGTAATGGTATTTTCCAAAGAAATAATAAAACACACTGCTATCCACAGCAGTTTTTGGAAAATCTCTTTTTAAAACTGCTCCTAAGCTACTAGACAATATCCCTTTAACCAGAGACTTATTGGGCCAAATCCCTGCCTGCTGTAACATCATTTGAATTAATCAAGCTACCCCAGGGTTGAATGTGGCCCATTTTGCATTGCAAGTCCTTGTTCCCATATACCATCTGCCTATAACGAAACCACTGGGGCCCACCTTCTTCCAAACAGCTCCTGGATTTGCTTTAAGTGGGCTGGGATTTCTTCCACTGACTGGGTTTTTTAACACCATTTGCTCCTCTGGATAAGTTCTATTTCAGCCAGTTTACTGTTAAACATTTCTCTGCTGCTGTCCAGGTGTGTAATAAAGTGTCTTTGCGTCTCCCAGCCTCTGTGTGGCGGACTGTCATTTCCTTATGATCTTAACTCCCAAAAGAGCAATGCAAGGTATGGAATTGGTTGCAGGGATGGGAAATACTGGGGCTTTAAAATAAACTATTAAGGATAATTGATTTTAAAGGACTTCTTGTTCAGACAGCAGCCAGAGAGAAATCTCACTTATGGAAAGGCCATGGCTTGTCTTCTCTGCTATCCTGCCCCTTAGGCAGTCGTTGGTATAGTGTTACTAAATCAGATTGGTGGTGACTTACACCCATCCTGTAGTCTACGCTGGTGTAAATGGCTACACAAGGTACAAAGAAAAGCAGGCCCCATGTGTTCTACTCCCACCACCCTTGTAGAATCCAACCTGCTCCTTACATACAACTGTGCTCCTCTACATTTACATTAGGGGCATGATGTGACTTGCCAGGTGGAAGAGATATCTGCTACTTAGAATCATAGAGTAATGGTCTCATAGAATCATAGAATATCAGGGTTGGAAGGGACCTCAGGAGGTCATCTAGTCCAACCCCCTGCTCAAAGCAGGACCAATCCCCAACTAAATCATCCCAGCCAGGGCTTTGTCAAGCCTGACCTTAAAAACTTCTAAGGAAGGAGATTCCACCACCTCCCTATGGTGGAAACGCATTCCAGTGTTTCACCACCTTCCTAGTGAAAAAGTTTTTCCTAATATCCAACCTAAACCTCCCTCACTGCAACTTGAGACCATTACTCCTTGTTCTGTCATCAGCTACCCCTGAGAACAGTCTAGATCCATCCTCTGTGGAACCCCCTTTCCGGTAGTTGAAAGCAGCTATCAAATCCCCCCTCATTCTTCTCTTCCGCAGACTAAACAATCCCAGTTCCCTCAGCCTCTCCTCATAAGTCATGTATACGAGTCCCCTAATCATTTTTGTTGCCCTCCGCTGGACGTTTTCCAATTCTTTCACATCCTTCTTGTAGCGTGGGGCTCCAAACTGGACACGGTACTCCAGATGAGGCCTCACCAATGTCAAATAGAGGGGAACGATCACGTCCCTCGATCTGCTGGCAATGCCCCTACCTATACATCCCAAAATGCCCTTGGCCTTCTTGGCAACAAGGGCACACTGTTGACTCATACCCAGCTTCTCGTCCACTGTAACCCCTAGGTCCTTTTCTGCAGAACTGCTGCCGAGTCATTCGGTCCCTAGTCTGTAGTGGTGCATGGGATTCTTCCGTCCTAAGTGCAGGACTCTGCACTTGTCCTTGTTGAACCTCATCAGATTTCTTTTGGTCCAATCCTCCAATTTGTCTAGGGCCCTCTGTATCCTATCCCTACCCTCCAGCGTATCTACCTCTCCTTCCAGTTTAGTATCATCTGCAAACTTGCTGAGGGTGCAATCCACACCACCCTCCAGATCATTTATGAAGATATTGAACAAAACCGGCCCGAGGACCGACCCTTGGGGCACTCCACTTGATACCGGCTGCCAACTAGACACGGAGCCATTGATCACTACCCGTTGAGCCTGACAATCTAGCCAACTTTCTATCCACCTTATCGTCCATTCATCCAGCCCATACTTCTTTAACTTGCTGGAAAGAATACTGTGGGAGACCGTGTCAAAAGCTTTGCTAAAGTCAAAGAATAACACATCCACCACTTTCCCCTCATCCACAGAGCCAGTTATCTTGTCATAGAAGGCAATTAGATTAGTCAGGCATGACTTGCCCTTGGTGAATCCATGCTGACTGTTCCTGATCATTTTCCTCTCCTCTAAGTGCTTCAGAATTGATTCCTTGAGGACCTGCTCCATGATTTTTCCAGGGACTGAGGTGAGGCCGACTGGCCTGTAGTTCCCAGGATCCTCCTTCTTCCCTTTTTTAAAGATGGGCACTACATTAACCTTTTTCCAGTCGTCCGGAACTTCCCCCGATCTCCATGAGTTTTCAAAGATAATGGCCAATGGCTCTGCAATCACATCCGCCAACTCCTTTAGCACTCTTGGATGCAGCGCATCCGGCCCCATGGACTTGTGCTCATCCAGCTTTTCTCAAGTTGCAGTGTGGGAAGTTTAGGTTGCATATTAGGAAAAACTTTTTCACTAGGAGGGTGGTGAAACACTGGAATGCGTTACCTAGGGAGGTGGTGGAATCTCCTTCCTTAGAAGTTTTTAAGGTCAGGCTTGACAAAGCCCTGGCTGGGATGATTTAGTTGGGGATTGGTCCTGCTTTGAGCAGGGGGTTGGACTAGATGACCTCCTGAGGTCCCTTCCAACCCTGATATTCTATGATTCTGTGATAGAAATGTTGGGTTGGAAGGGACCTCAAGAACCCATCGAATCCAGCCTCCTGCACTGAGCCAGGACCAAGTAAACCTAAACCATCCCTGACAGGGGTTTGTCCAACCTGTTCTTAAAACCTCCAATGACGGGGATTCCACAACCTCTCTTGGAAGCCTATTCCAGAGTTTTACTAACCTACTATCTGACGTAACTCTCCCTTGGGGCAGATTAAGCCCATTATTTCTTGTTCTACCTTCAGCAGACATGGAGCACAATCAATCACCAACCTCCTTATAGCAGCCCTTAACATATTGGAAGACTGTTATCAGGTCCCTCCTCAGCTTTCTTTTCTCAAGACTAAACACGCCCAGGTTTTTTAACTTTCCCTCGTTGGTCACGTTTTCTAGCCCTTTCATCATTTTTGTTGCTCGCCTCTGGACTCTCTCCAATTTGTCCACATTGTTCCTAAATGTACAGTTAGCAGCCAGCCACGTCACTGGGGCCGGGACTCCACGTCGTGGCTTGTCCTTTTGTCTTGAAGTGGGAGGGAGCTTCCCAGCCATGCTGTCCAGAGGCAGCTTCCTCTCCTGGTAGGCAGTTGGAGGGGCGCACTCCAGCTTCTGGCAAAGGGGCAGGGATTCCCTCCTGGTTCGGCAGGCTGCACTGCTTTGTGTTTGGAAATGGAGGTACCAGTTTCGGGGCTGTGATCAGCTCCTGCAGAGGCATGGAAGGAGCTTCCCCAGTTTGTGCCACTACCCAGGGGCTGAACACAACAGAAGGCTTAGTTAGTACTATGCCCCACAATCAGGGTGGTGAGGATGTGTTCATGGCCCTGTTTCTCCCTCCACATGGGTTGGAAGAGCTTTGCCTCCTCTCTAACACTGTGCAGTGTCCATGCCCCCAGGAGCTCCATCTGGGGCATGACGCCTCCATTCCCCCCCGAGCCTGGTGTGGCTGTGCACCACAATCAAATCCTACATGCATCAAAATAACAACACAGGGCCAAGCCCCAAGGTCTTGACTCAATCCTTCCTCAGGTTGAAGGTATTATTGAGGTCATCACCCTGGGGATTTGGGCCGCAGCCTTTTACATTTCTCTAGCAGTCTCATCCCAAAGGAGCCTACAGCACTTTACGAGCCAGGGGCATGATCCAAAGGGCTTTGGGTAATAGGCCCCAGTATTATTATGATGTAGTGGTATTGTGGTAGCCCCTGTGAACCCCAATCATGAATCAGGGCCCCACTGTACTGGGCTGACCCAGAGAGCGTACACTGAGGGTATGTCTCCCCTGCAATTAGACACTCGTGGCTGGCCCGTGCCGGCTGACTCAGGCGTGAGGGCTCGAGCTGCGGGGCTGTTTAGCTGCCATAATGTATAGTCAGGCTGGGCCTGCAGCCTGAGCTCTGGGATCCTCCCACCTCACAAGGTCCTAGAGCCTGGGCTGCAGCCCGAGGCCAAACATCTACACTGCAATGAAACAGCCCCTGAATCCGAGCCTGAGTCAGCTGGCCCAGGCCAGCCACGGGTGTTTAACCCAGATACAGGGAAACGTATCCTGGAATTCACTGTACAGCTGCCGGGGTGGGGGCGGGGTGGGGGCAACTAGCCAGCTGAGACAACAGCTGGTGTAACAATGCAGGGAGCTCAAAAAGGAGAATGAGAGCCTGGCTTTCCAGATGGGCTGAACACCGAGAAGCTCCCACGGATTCCAGCAGGAGCTGGGCATGTACAAGGCCTCCGAAAAGCAAGCCATTATTTGTCCATGTCGTGCAAGCAAGAGGCTGGCAGTGAAGGTCTCATCGGAGAGACGAATCAGGGGGCTAGTTATAGCTGCTTGTTAGTTTGCACCATTTGTAGCTCAGGCACAAATTAAGAGAGAGAGATTTGGGGACATTCCACCTACAGTGAATAATCTAAGAAGCCGGGCGGGGGAGGAGGTGGAGGATGGTGGGGGGTGCTTCAGCTGGCTTGCTCTGGGGTTGAAAAAGTTTGCAATGCTTTAAACACCTCCTCATTTTCCTGTATCAGCTAAACAAGAGATCGATATCAAAGAGAAACCTGTTGTCTGGTTAGAATGTGAAACAGTTCCTCCTCGCTGCATTTCCGGTGCGAGGCCAAGGCTGTTGGTGCTCTGAAAGCCTGCAGCTGGGGGAATCCCTCGCTATTTACATCTTTCCATGTGTTTACTGAATGCAAATCAAAATGTGCGTGCAGGGAGGTTATTTTAAATGTTCTTTGCAAATCTCTTTCACCTTGAAATGGAATGTGATTCCGAAATTCCGAAGCGGGGGATCTGCAAAGGCCACGGCTACCCGCTGTTCTGATCTGACACCATCCGTGTTGATAGACTCATGATTGGGGCCCAGATCCTGATGCTCTTACTCCGGTTGGTGAGTGCCTTAGTATGGCACCCAGGTACTGCGGTGATAGGCGGCAGTATCAACCCCTAACATGAGTAATCGACTGCAGTCAAAGGGACCATGTGTGGAATGAGTGGATGTGTTTGGACGGGGGCAAGCACATCAGAGCCTGCCCTGAGAATGGAGAGATTTTGTTTGAACATCTGGTGAGGGAGCGGGGACGGGGGGCGGTCCCTGCTTCTACCAATTTGGGGTCTCTACATCCCTGCAAAGCTCTAAGGACCCCTGCATTTCCAACATGTGCACCTCCTGGCTTTCATCCTCCCAGCCTCCAGGCAGCTGCCTCCCTCACAGAATTCTCTTTGGACCCATCAAGATTGCTCCTTAATGGGCCAGAAGTTTCCCTGGTTAAGCAAAACCAAGCATGTGCCCCAGGTGCTGAGCTGTCTGCCCTCCCCATCTCCTCAGACCCAGGAAGAGAGAGGTCACAAATGAACTGGTGCCCAGCTCTCCCAAAGGCAGTGGAAGACAGTGACCCTAGGACACCCCTTGGCACACCGTGCCGATACAAGTTGAATAACGTGCGCCAGAGGTCTTGGGACAGTCAGACTGGTTGGGTTGGTGCAGCCCCAGCTTACCTGTTAGCACGTGGCCTTTCAGTTTTCCAGCCCTCAGGTCTATGCCCTGCAATGACAGAAAGGATTCGGTTAACGCACAGGACACCAGAATACGCAGTTGCTCACCGGACCTAATTATTTGCGTTGTAGAGGGGCCTAGGATCAGGACCCCACTGCGCTAGGTGCTGTACAGACAGGCAGTAAAAAGACAGTCCCTGCCCCACAGAGCTCACAGTCTAGGTTCTGACGAGAGACAGCAGGTGGATGAGCCAGAAGGTGGGGATGGGGGTGGGGGTGACCACAAAGGAAGCAAGTTTTGAGACAGGAAGCGGGGCCCCAGCTCACTACATGCGTAGCCACTGTCAGACTTACCCATCCAGGGGGAGGGTCTCAAAGGCACAAGGGGCAGTTAGGTGCCCAGCTCCCACTGAAAGTCAGTAAGAGCCATTGGTACCTTGGGGAACCTGCCCCCAGGTGTTTAATGTTAGCACAGTACAGCCCACTGCAGCCTCCCTCGCGGCGCTGCCTCTCAGCACAGAGCACCCCCCGGACATTGCCTCGCTTGAGTTTAGCTGGAAAGTTTCCTGAACTGAGTTTGTTTCCTTCATCTTCACCTCTCCTGACAGATGTCATTCCTTTCCCTGGGTAAGCAGGGGAAGGGCAGGGAGCGAATGTGCCAGGGCCTATATTTTGCTTGTTAATTTATATTTTAAAAGTGTCAGTGACTTTGTGCCCGGCAGCCAATGCACTGTAGAGTTCCCCTGAATTACAGGCTGTGTTGTCACTGTGCTCTTGAAGCCAGCACACAGGGCCTGTCAGACGGATCATATTGGACCTGTTATCTGGGCCACAGGGTGCTGGGAAGGCTACAAAAGCTCTCTCTAAAAGCCCTGACACCATCCTGTGCACAGATATTCAGGCAGAAGTTAATTAATATCCCTGTGATGGCAGGAAGGTCACAGTGTCTTTGGAAAGCACATAGGCTGGAGTGTAGGGAACGAAGGTGAGGAATCAGAGATGCCTACAAAACCTGACAGGTGCAATTTACAGCTGCTGAGACAGATCCTCAGCTGGTGTAAACTGTCATGCTTCCATTTAAGTCAATGAAGCCCTGCCAATTTACACCATCTGAGAGTCTGGCCTGTTGAAGACAATGAGGCCATGCTGATTTACACCACCTGAGAATCTGGCCTGCTGTATTCTAATCAGCCCACTATGAGTGAATTATGAATAGATGCAGATTCACCAAAAGCTTCGGAGCTTCCCAAAGCAATTCCCAGCCGAAGACTCTTTGATTTTCTTCCCCTGATGGATCCAGAGAATTTCTCTCTGTCGCTTACTCACTCTTTGATTCCCTAATGCAATACGTGCATTACACTCCCCACCAGGAATGTCAGGGAACCAGCCTATACCATGCTGTTCTCATTTGTAGACTAGAATGGGTCTATACCATGTTCGTGGCCTTTGCAAAAGCCTTGTCCAAAGCTTTAGCATGGTTAGGGGATGTAGGCAGGTCCCAGGTACCTGAAAAGGAAATCTGTGATGCAAGCCTTTGTGCATCCGGTGCAATGCCTGCGGTTATATCCGGGGACAGTCAAGAATGAGCATTTCTCAAACCTTGTGAGAGAGCCTAGGACAATTTAGTTATGGCGCAATTCAATGCCCTAGCTCGCCTGGACTTTACCACCCCATCACAGTCTCTCTCTCACCTCCTCCTGCTGCAGCACTTATGGAGAATTCTAATAAGGTTTTGCTGAGACCAAAATACAGTCGGGCAGAACTCACATGCTGCAAATCAGCAAACAGCACTAACAGATGGGGAGAGCCAAGCATAGCACAAGCCAATGCCGTACAAACATCCCTCGACAGGTCTGCCAATGCACCTCACTCCTGACCTGCAGCACCCCCCACTCAACTCTGCCAGTGCACCCCAGTCTGGAACCATAATACCCACTGCTATTCTAGTCCTATCCCTCCTACCCTGCCAATGTGTGTGAATGCTCATCCGGAACAGCCCCCGTTATTCCAGGCCTGCCTGCCCACAGGCACCCAGCTCTGCCCATGCACCTTAGTCTTGACCTGCCCTAGCAGTAATTAATTAGCAATTAAAGGAGCATCAGATAGAATGCATCTGACTCCCAGAATTGCTGGATCAAGCGTCACCCTTTCCAAGAATAATAGAAGCCATATCTTCATTGAGTCACTTGGTGATAAGAACATCGACCAAGATTCATGTTGCATAGTAGAGTTCATTGTAATGCAAACATCCTCTCAGTTTCTGTGCATTAGCTTTGCAGAGCCCAATGAAATTTTACCAGCCACAGCACAGAATTTCCTCACCCTCCCTTTCCATCACGCTCACGATAAAGATACTAATGACTAAGATTTTCAAAAGTGACGAGCGATGGAAGGGGCCTGGTTTTCAGAGAGTGGGTGCTCAGAACTGAATACTGCCCCTTGGGGGTGTGTCAAGTTCCCTTCCCCCCCCAACCCCCCCCCCCCAACAAACCCTGAAGCACCGAAAATCACCCATCGCTTTTGAAAATCTTGGCCTAATATTTTACTTGCCCATCAAAAGAAAGAAGCGATGGGTCCCGTGTGAAGGTGTGAGGGGAGTTCTGCATGCCGCAGTCTGCCAATGCGCGGAGCAGTTTATCTCGCCAGAACAATGCTCGAACATTCTTGGATGGCAGGAGTGTTCCCCCGGCCTCAGTTTCTTTGGGATGAATTTCACTTCCTGGATAACTCTTATCTCAGCCTCTCTTCTAAACCCACGCAAGAACATGGTGGTGGTGGTGGGGGGGGGGGGGCGGGGGGTTAAAGGACTGTGCTGAGCATTCCATGGAAATTCTGATATATTTTTTTAATGCTCTGATCTGCCATTAAAAACTCTGATGCTCGATTTAAGTGAACTATGGCCGACTTCAGGAAAGACCAAGCCTCTCTGACTCAGCAGACTGCTCAGGTGAGGCCACCTGGAGCTAGGCACAGAGTCAGGACACAAGATACCTGTGGTGCTTTGCCCGAAGGCAAAGCAGGGAAAGCGGTCGTTGGTGGCAGTCGCCTGGGGCTGGGACCCTGAGAGTGAGGGTCCCACCTCGGCAGCGATTTCTTAAGGGCCAGAGCAGCAGCATGACACTGAACGAACAGATGTTAGTGGCTAAGGATCTATAATGGGATACGTTTCGAGTTGAAACCGGTTCTAGGACCACACTCAGAATGCGGCTCCGCCCAGTTCAGAGCTGGGACGCCCTCCAGCCACCGTTAGCGTGGTGTCTTCTATGCCAGGAATTGAGGCCCTTTATGTTTCGGAAGAGGGTTGGTCTTTTGATTGCAGCACATGGGACTGGGAGTGAGGGGAGCAGCGTTCTGCTCCTGCATCTGCCACGGCTTGTTGTGTGAATCCAGGCCAGCCTCCTCCCTCTCTGTAAAATAAGGACAATATGGGCTGCCTGGCCAGTGCAGGATCCCAGGTGCGGTGGAATCTGGCCACATCCTGGCGTACCCTGGATCTGAGGATCAGGCTCCGATTGAGAAGGGAGAAGAGGAAAAGCCCGGTGGGGCTGGGGCTAGCGGCGCGGGGAAGAGCACTTTACAATAGCTGTTTGTTATAAAAGAGGCAGAGAGAAGGCAAGATTTAAAAGCGAAGAAGCAAATTCTGCTCTTCGTCACGCCAGCGTCCAATCGGCGTGAATTGTCAGAGTTGCTCTGGGTTTGCAGCAGTGTGGTGGGGGGCAGAATCTGGCCTGGGGGCCTCTCATGCCAGCGTGGAGTAAAGGATGCTGCTCCTGGCACCTCCAAGGCATTCTGGGCTGCTGATTCATTGGCTGCCTATCCTCATGGAAACGAGCAGCACTGCTCTGTTTGTGGGGAGAGCCTGCCTGAAGACTTTGGGGAGTCATATCTGCCCCTGGGATCAAACCCAGCCCCAATTGCCCTGGGCAGCTTTTATTAGCTGGGCTGCCTGGCTGGATTCCTCAGTGGGACACCTGCGTGCTTTTGGAGGACGTCAAGAAGGCCAGCTCCAGGCTTTTCAGCCCCAGGAGGACGGCAGCCCTCAGCCACCTCCGCTCCATTAGATGAATGGGGCCCAGCAATGACATAGGCAGCTTTCTTGTACTTCAATAACAGACTGCAAACTGCCTGCCCACTCTGGAATCTGCGAGGGCCAGGTTGCCAGCTCCTCCTGACCCCACCGGAGCGCAGGGTCAGCAGCACATTTCTACGAGTGCAGGAGAGATGAGTTAATCTCTTCACCCACCTCTTCCCATTTGTTGGGAAGAATCAATCACTTTCTCCCCCGTCCAGGGCAGGCGGAGGTGGGAGTCTGGCTTCCCACCTGTTCCTAACTTGGAAAGAAGTTCCAGGTGCCTCCTTCTCACTTTGGCACGGAGCAAAGCTGCGGCTGGTCGAAGGCTGCAGCGTGAGAGCTGTCAGTTGTCATTCGCTGGGGAGGAGGGTGCTCCGTGCTCCAAAGGCAGCACTGCCTGAATGCAGTGGGAATCCATTGATGTTTTCAATTAACAAAAGGTAATTGACTAAAGGGCACTAGCTGTTCCCTGCGGGTACGGTGGCATCCTGCAGAGATTCATGCTTCGAGGTGCTGGTTTAGCGCTGTGCCTCCGGTGCGTGGAGTGCTCCTGAATGGAAATGAGCCCAGCAAAATTAACTAGACAGCTTCGGCTTGATACCCCCCTGCCCTGCTCCTGATCTTTCTATTTACACCTTGTCAAGGGCTGCTGTTTATTGCACTGAGGCACTTTTCACCGACCCACTGTCAGGGACTACACGTGGTGCAGCACAACAGAGAACTCGGCCTGCTCTCTGGGTAGGAGGAAGAGGTGTCTCGTGGTGGAACAGAAGAGTCCAGCCTCTGAGTTCTATTGTGAATGATCTATGGGAGCCAGTGACTTCATAGCTCTGGGCCTCCGTCTGCCCATCTGCAAACCGAGGTTGATGATAATAGGCCAGGTGTGCAAAAGCTGGTCTCCTAACCTGAGGACAGAGCCATATGAAGGACAAATTACCCAGCACAGAGACAGATGCCGAAATTGAGAGGGAGAGGAGAGAGATGAGGCAGTTTGGGAGAGGGAGATGCAGGTGGTCTGGCGAAAGGGAAGAGTTAATGGGGGAGCAGAGGGAAGGACAAACACGGAGGTCCCACTTTGAGAATTCTGGAGGGAAAGGAATGAAGAACATTATTTGCCTAGGAGGCTAGCGCTGCCTAGAGCTGGCCCTGACACTGCTATTGGGATTGCCAGCTACTGTTCGGTCATCCACCACCCCCACCTGCTTTATAACTCCATGAAGTCTAGTTACCTAATGGGGACATCCAAATCAAAGTGCTTCCTGTACCTCTCAGCTCATTCATTTTCTTGTGACCTTGATCAAAGAGCTCGTCTCATCCGAGGAGGAAATCCTCCCCGCCCCGCCATAACTCCTCTTGTACCAATGGAATTACACTGACTCACAGCGACTCCTGAGATACCGAGTGGGGATGCGCCACTTTGCCCATGCGAACATTGTGGGTTTGAATGTTTGACAGGCTCAAATGTTAGTCGGTTTATGTCCCACCTGAGTGGGACTCTGGCCTTGTCTACACTAGAGAAAAGTACCATGCTAAGTAACGGCTGGTCTCCTTCAGTCCCCAGGAGCGCACCTCTGTGCCCACAAATACAGGGGCTCTCATTGATCCCCCCCCCCCAGTGCAAAGTAATGCTCCCAGCTGGGGTTGAGGGGTTAAGGAATGACGGAGTCTTGGTCACGCCTGCCTCAATCGTTTGAGCGTTGGCATGTGGATGCATCTCCCTGCTGCAGTGGGGCAATCAGTGGGAAAGAAGCAGAGAAGGAAAGTGCTAAAATAATCCAAGGCGATTGTTAGATTAGGCAGCAGAAAGGAGGAGAAGGAAACTATGAGGACGAAATAAAAACTATATGCAGGGTCCCCACCTGTGCCAGCTGGGCTTTGTCACAGGAGAGCGTTCGGGGAAGTTCCTCTGACCTTTGTAAACAGAACAGGCTCCGCATTAGCTGGGGTGGCACCTGTTAGTTCTCAGTTCAGCAGCCTTTTGGAAAGAACAAACCCAGTGACCTCATGGATTTACATTACAGGGACTCCGAGGTTCCTGAACTCGCAGTAGTTTTTGGAAATCCCCAAGGCAGTCCTAGAGGTTCACCGTGCTTCAAAGGCCTCAGAGTTCATCTCACCACTAATACTGAGCATGGATTGAACCCTGAGCTCCTGCTGCACCAGGGGCAAGACAGAATAAGTCCTGCTGGGGATTTTGTTGGCAAATTGGCCCCAGGTCTTCTCCACAGCCATCGCTACGAAGTCCTCTGACATATGAAACTGCTCTCCGGAGAGTGGCCTGCAAACTGGGTAGACACAACTCAACTTTGCTCCACTTCCTCAGGGCCTCCACCGCCCAACCTTTGTGAAACCATGTCTGCTGTACAATCTACCGTGTCTGCTGCTGGCAGAGCCCGAGTGTGTTTCTCTGAGCAGCCTCTGTGGGGACTGCCTTCCCCAGACCCCTCTCTGGATGGTATTATAAATCATGCTACAGGCTGTCACTGGGTGTGCTGGAGTATGCATGTGTGTACATATCTGTGGCTGGGAGCACGAGGGGAGAGCTGGTAGGGAGGGGTTAGTCTTTGATGTGGCCCTCAGGAGACAAAAGTTACCCTGGTTATGGAAGCCCTGCTCTAACTCCGCTGACCCAGGTGGTTTCATCTGCAGGTTCAACAAGAGCTAAGGTACAGGGCTAAGCACGCATGCCCCGAGCCAGGGTTACTCCCCAGCAGCTGCTTGCTCTCAGTGCGGTTACTTTGGCTGAAGTCTGGAGACTTGCTGAGTCAGGGGGCACAATTTTAAGAAGAGTCTCGGGGATTTAGAAGCCTAAATCCCATCGGTTTAGGTACTCCTGGGTCCTTTGGCCATCTCTCAGGCACAGCCCGGCAGCACGTTCCCGTCGGGCTCCAAACTCCCCCGGAGTCGGGGGCCGTCTAGTGCGGACCCAGCTGCTTTGTAAAATCTCTGTAACAATCTGCGATGAGCAGGCCCCCCCAGGGGCTGGGCTATCACCGTCGCACAGAGCTTCGGAGAGACCTATTTTCCCAGCGCCGGCTGGAACAGCTGAGAGCGCGAGAGAGGCGGAGGCGCCGGCGCCGCGCTGAACGGAGATGCGGGGCTCTGGGGCAGCAAGGCCACCTGGGATGTGCCAATGTTAGTTTAATAGCTCTGGCTACATGCCGTGTGCTTGGAGGCCACTGAGCTGTAACTGCCCATGGTGTTCCGCGTACTGCCGCACAGCCTCGGTGGATCCCTAGCACGGGCTAAGCTAATGGACGCTGATGTGCTGCCATGTTTATTAAATACCCTTTTATGAGAGCATTAATATTTCTTAATGACACCATTTGAGCTTAACGTCCTTTTTTCCTCCCGAGGATGTGGTCTGTGGCTTGTAAGGGGAGAGCTAAAAATTCCCACCCTCTATGCCGCTCAGACTGTGGAGGAGAGGGGCTGGAGGAAACCGGTGATGTTGTTCCGGGGCATATAAACCCCAAAGGGACACCAGCTCGATAAGTTACCGTTTGTATGGACTATCTGGGGACCCCAGTCAAGGAAAGTCTGGGGGCGTCTTATTATTTAGGCATTGGAATTGGACTTGGGAGATCTAGGTTCAATTCTTGGTTGAAGTCACGTAGGGCCCGATTTTCCATAAAGCTCAGCCTGTTGGGTGTCAGAACAGGAGTCGCTGGCTGCTGAGCACTTTGGGAAAGTGGGCCCTTGTTTAGGTACTTAAATGGGAACTGAGCTCCTTTGAAAAGCCGGCCCTAATGGGGGGTGCTGAGCCCTTGAAACACTGTCCCTGAGCTCTTCTCAAAATCTGGCCCTAAATCTCCTTGTGCCTCATTTCCCCATCAGTAGAATGGGGATAAAAATCATTTCTGAGTCTGTCTTGGCTCTTTTGACTGCTAACTTTCTAGAGCAGGTACTGTCTCCCCTTCCAGCTGTTTGTGCAGCACCGACCACCATGCGTCCCTGATCTCAACTGGGCCTTTCGGATGTGACGGCAATACAGGAATCAGGGCCTGATGGTGCTAGGTGCTGTACAAACATCCGGCAAAGAAAAAGTTCCCGGCCCAAAGAACTTACTGTTGAATGATAATTCTACTGAAAAAAGAGAGGAGGATGCTGTCATAGCCCACTGCGACACCTGAGACGCCTTCTGCAAATGCCGGACGGGATTTGGCTGGCGCTCCTGGACAATATGAATGAATAAAACACAACCCCCTTCCGAGCTTCCAAAACTCCTCTGCGTGGCAGGAGACCAGCATATTGTCCAGAGCGGCTCTTTGCCATGCAGAGGAGTTTGTTACATTGCGGGTCATTCCAGCGCACTGTCCCGCAAATGGCAGGGGAGCATTGAGGCTCTGAGGTAGGTCTGCTTGGGCCCTTGGTGGAGTCCGCTCCACATTGAATGAGTCATATTTTGTTTTCCCCTTCATAAATCTTTTCTAGAACATGTCTGATCCCATCTGAGGAAGGGGGAGGAGGGGACTGGGAAGGGGAGCGGTGGAGAGAGAAAATCACTAAGGCAGGGACTCAGGGTTAGGGAAAGTGGGTGTGGGAATCAACACAATAGCTGGCAGGAGACCAGGACAAACAGATGACTGATTGGACTGAGGTTTGTGAATAAGAACAGGGCTGGCTTGTTATTCACTCCCAGATATAACTCCTTCTCCCTTCCCCCTCTCCACCCTGCCCCGAGCCAACAGCTGGAACACTAGTAAACAAGAAGGGCTCTCTGCAAGGAGGGACAGCAGGATGGAGCGCAGCCGCTTGCTCCTGGCATTTGCAGCTGCTTGGCCTGCTAGCTGAACTGCTTTCTGCACTGGAAGGCTCTGAGTTCATGCTGGAGATGCTGGGTGCCGTCTCTACAGTAGGCTGATATGATTAAAGAACAATTAGTAAACTGGGGAAGTTAATCCCCAAACAAACAAGGTGCTTCCTGCGCTGCTCGCTTAGGGCACGCTAGCTCGAAGGGGAGAGGCGGCTTCAGAACTGGCACAAGCAGGAGACCAGATTTATTATTCTCCCTCTTTGTTATCTTTATAACGAAGCCAGGATTTATGAATTGGCTCTCACTAACACAGGGGAAAGTCTAAGGAGGGATAAACCAGCTGACATGGGCTAAGAACCAAGCTTTCTCCAAACAAACCCGAGGCTTGAAAAGTGCCGTTTAAAGAAAAGAATTGCAACTATATGGATGCCTAGCAACATTGTATCTATTTGATTTATCCGTCTCACCTTCCCCCCCCCCCCCCAGCTCTATGTCCTTGTCATCTTAGACTGTAAACGGTTTGGGGCAGGGAATGTGTCTACATATGCGTATCACCTAATACAATGGGGACACTGATCTTGATTGAGGCCTTTGGCTGCTACTGTAATATAAATATTAAATGGTGGTTGTTTTTTCTCCTCCCGATAATTTTCATTTTTAAACCCCTCTGCACTTTCTGCTTCTGGCCCATGAAGCCCTGGAAGCATCATGAGACAAAGCCTGGTCTAGTGATATTTTCAGCCCAATTTTGTGGACTATAGGAGGTCCATTGTAGAGATGGGCAGACCAAAACCCCAGCTCTGAATACTCCAAAACTCTGGAGTTTCAAAATCCAGATGCAGGTTTGGGTTTTATGGCTGGAGCTCATCTCGAGTTAGATAAATCTCAGCATTAGGATGGGAGTCCCAGGCCCCAGCAAGTCTAAACCAGCCCTGGCGACCCCATTAAAACGGGGTTGCGACCCACTTTGGAGTCCCGACTCATAGTTTGAGAACTGCTGCACTGGATGACACTCCCCATCCAGAGCCATGAGTCCTGACCCTTGCTCTAGTCACAGAACTCCCAACCACCAGCAAAACTATAGCTCCGTAACTTCTGGTGGGGTCTGGAAATCATCCGATGCTTTATTCATTTGATTTATACAGTTCATTTTCTGTATCACGCCAGAGGGGAGGGACCAACATTCGGGTTCCAGCTGACCTGGCTCTGCACTCATTGACACACACACACAGCTTTCCAGGGTCTCCTCTCTACCTCTCCCGGGTCTCTCTGAGTTGCGGGTTCTCCCCTCTCAGACCCAGAATCATTGCCAGTGTCACAGACCCTGCCCCTCGCTCAGAGGAGACAATTAAACAGGCCCTTTTGCATTGCGGTTGATAAGGCTGGATGTGGGAATTGCATACAGATGCTCCGGTCCCTTAGGATGACTCAAACCTAACTGGACACCAATGCAGGGAGGGGGAGTTGGAGAAAGAGAGAGAGAGAAGGGAAATCTTGGGAGGCTAAAGCCACCCTAGGGATTCCCTTCAAAGGCTGAGCTAATCTGGTGCTGCTGAGCCCCCTCCTTGCAGGCAGGAGCAAGGGAAGTTATGATTTCCTGCTGTTCAGAACCCTTTCCTCTGTTGCTCTCCGCACTAGCATTGGGCCGATCCCCCATTCATCAGCCCCAGTTCTGCACCAGGCTGACGATTCTCAAGGTCTTGCCCAGAGTCCTGTGTGCAGGCAGATGAGCGTCCCGGTTCCTTAATTGCTCCTAGAGAATGCAGGGATTCTGCTACAGAGGGCAGCTTAGCAGGACAGATTCAGCTCTCCAACCCTATGCCATAGCTAATGCAGTGCCAAACACTCACCAAAAGGGTTGTACATTTTCCTGCAGGAATTCTCTCCAAGTCTGATCTGAACCCAAAGCCCAAATCCAAATGCCTTAAGCTCTGGGGCAGTTTGGATCCAGATCTAGGCTTGAATTTCACAACCGGTCCCTTTCTCTAGAATGGTACCAGACCTCAATTCTGGACTCCTGCAAACATTCACCTTCAGCTCCAGTTGTGAGATAACACCCAAACAGATGCTCAGATACCACGTAGGGATAGATGCATTAAAAATACGTCCTGTAGAAAAGATAGACTAGATCAGATGAAGAGAGCTAGCTAGCTAGGCATACAGACAGAACAGCCTCTGGTCAATGCTGCTCACATCAACGTTTATGCTCCCTGTGCTTGCTGCTGCTAACTGCACTGTGCTGTGTAGTGTGCAATGCCGTTCTAGTGCCCAGGGAGGGCCTGGCGGAGCTCTGCAACAACAGGGAAAGAATTTACACAAAGTTTTGCAGAATTTTTTTCTGTTTTCCTTGGGGAGACTCTCTGCTTCCCGCTGTCCCTTCTCCCCCTTCCCCTCTGACCTATATTTAGGCTCTGAAGGCTGAAATCTATTTTAAAATTTTTAAATTTTGAGGAATAACGGACACTGCTTTCCAAATAACGCCTCCATCTTTATCAACATAAACGTTTGCATTCTAAGGAAATTCTCTCTCTCTCTCTCTCTCTCTCGGACACACACACACACACACACGGAGATGGTTATTGGCCATTATACATTCAGTGTCCAATTCTGCTACCCTGTCATTACTCTGTGTATTAGAGTAGTGCCATGGGGGGCCCCCAATCAAGCTCAGAGCCCCATTGTACACACACTGTACACACAGTCCCTGCCCCAAAGAATGATTTAACTAGTTGAGATAGACAAAAGGGGGGAGAGAGGTGGGGTACCCCCATTTTGCAAAGGGATTATATGAGTTGTCCAGATGTCACCTAGGGAGTCTGTGCCAAAGCTGGCCACTGACACCTGATTTCCCAAATCCCAGTCCAGCGTCTTTAACCAGAAGACAATCCTAATATGAATGTAACTGTTCATGGGATAAGGGATGAAACCACGTGAGCAGCAGAGTGGAGGTGGGGGCAGAAAGTGGGCCCTATCTGAGCATGGCAGTTGAGATTCATGACAGAATCACAAATGTAATGTACAGAATCATGTTATTTCATAATAATGGGTTCGCATTTCAGTTTTAAGCATTGTGAAATACCGAATTCTTTGCTAGGGACTCAAACACACACGCGATATTTAAAAAAAACATCAAAACGCTTTCCTTTTCTGGCGGAGTTCCAGCATTTTTCCAGTGAATTATGGGTGGAGGAAGAAATTGACAATTGGCAACGGTTACCAGTTATAATCTAATCTCTCCAACCCTGCACAGAGTCACAGAGTTTAAGGCCAGAAGAGACCACCAGCTCATCCAGTGTGACCTTCTGTATATCACAGGCCACCAGCCCCACCCAACACCCGCACACTAAACCCAACCACTGAAATGAGACCAAAACTCAAGAGCCCACAGGAGACTAGGCTATGATGTGCCACAGGCAGAGAACAGGAGGGACCGAGGTGCACCAGTGCTGAAGGCCCCCACAGCGGCAGGGAAATGGTTAAGCGAGAGATACCCAGATAACCCTGACAAGTGACCTGCCATTACATGCCGCAGAGGAAGGTGAAACTCCCCCGCCCGCCCCAGCATCACTGCCAATCTGGCCTGAGGGAAAATTCCTTCCTGACCCCCTTCTGGGGATCAGTTAGACCCTGAGCATGTGAGGAAGAACCAGCCAAGCACCTGGGGGAGAGAATGCTCGGTGCCACCTCAGAGCCCTGACCCACCCCCATGCAGTGTCCCATCTCTGGCCAGGGCCATCCCTGGTGCTACAGAGAAATACATTTGGGGGGGGGGGCAGGGTACCCCTTCCTGACCCTTGCAAGTGGCCGGCAGAACACTGAATGTCCCAGGATCATTTAACATTTGACAAAGTCCCCAAAGGGAGCGCGTGTGATAACCAGCGTGGTCAGCTTGATGTGGCAAATCTACAGCATGGACGGGTGCTGCCAGACAGTATAGACTGCTGTACATCTGACAGGAGTTGCCAGGGGTGATGCTGGATCAGATCAAACCTGGTAGGAAAAAATCTGAGATTGTGAATAGGAAAACAAGGTCCTGGCAGGGCTCCTAGCATAACATTGCGTAACCTGATGTTATGTCAGCAAGTGATACAAACAAACAGAAACATTACAGGACTCCGTTTAAAGCCCAGCACACCTTCATGCTCACACTGGCACTGCTGTCTGCACACAGCAAGGGAGGGAGAGACTCCCAGATGCTCAGAGGCTGTAGGTTGCCCGGTGGAAGCTGGAACTTGGTTACTATCCCATCACTCACTGACTTGGGTTTGGGATCCTATATATAGCCCATGCGGATGGCCACTCATTTTGGCTTTTCACTCGGGCACTACTAAATCTTGGCTATCTGGAGGAGTATGAACAATAGGTTAAAGCAGAGGGGCTGCAGAGTCAGGACTCCTTGGGTACTATTCCCAGCCTTGAGAAGGAGTAGGGATCTACTAGTCACAGCGGGGTTGAGAGAGGCTGGACATCAGGACTCCTGGGGAGAACGAGCTGGAAATTTTCCATTGGGTGTGGGTCAGCATATGGCGACTTGTTGGAACTGAAACTTTTCATGGAAAAGTATCAGTTCCGATGAAATTTTCATCAGGAAGGTGTCTCTGGTCCAGGATGGCTTTTCTGGTCAAAACCAGAGAGAGAGGGCAAGACCGGTGATTAGCTCATGTGGAACGTGGAAGATACATGGTCAAGTCTCCTGTCTGATTCAGAACAGGAATTAAACCTGGGTTTCCCACAGCACCGGTGAGTGCCCGAACTCAGGGACGTTGGAACAATGTGTATAGTGGGGATGCTGAAAGCCATCGAACCAAACTGCGAGCCCTGTGTGTGATGGGAATCCACTTCAAGGCAGGACGTGCGACAGCACCCCCAGCACCAGCACCCCTGCCTAACCACCGAGCTGCAGAGTATTCTGGGGTGGCTATCTCTCCGTCTTTTCTGTTGTAGCTGCTTCTCTTTGCATAAATAATTAAACATTCACTGGGTAGAGAGAGAGACTGGCCCTATGACCCTGCAGTTAGGGCACTCACATGGCAGATGCAGGGACTTGAACTTGGGTCACATCCTGATGAGGACTGGGGGGTCTCTCTTGCTGTGGCTTTTCACAAAAACCCGCCTTTCATCTTGATGCAGAATGAGGAAAAGTTTGGAATCGGGAAGGTTTTCACAGGATGGGAAACCGTTTCCCAGCCAGATCTACTCTTGGGTTCTATTCCTGGCTCTGGGAGGGAAGTTGATCTAGTGTCTGGAGCAGGCACGTAGGTTTTTGGTTCTGTTCCCAAACTTGCTGTGGGACCTTAGGCAAGTCATTTAACTCCTCCAGGCCTTAGCTGGGACATTAACACTGACCTGCCCTAGGGAATGATATGAGACTTAATTACAGTATTAAAGTACTTGGAGAGCCTTTGAAGCAGACCTAGGGCACGATTGCCCTGCAAAAAGCCCATGGCAGCAAGTCTACAGATTTGGGCTTGCACTATGGCACTAAAAATAGCCATGCAGGCGGGGGTAGGCTTCAGAGTCCAAGCTCCAGCCCGAGTCTACATGGCTATTTTTAGCGCTATAGTGCGAGCCCTGCACCTGTAGACCTGGGCTCTGAGACTCACTGCTGCAGGGTTTTTTGCAGTGTAGAAATACCCAGAGACTGCCCAAAGTCACACAGAGAGTCCAGGAGAGAGCTGGGAATAGAACCCAAGAATCCGAACTCCTTGTCCGCCTCTCCAGTCACTACAGCAAACTCCTTATTAGATCCCAGCTGTCCCAGCCCCCTGCTACAACCTCTAGCTCACAGGAGTTGCATTTTCAAAAATTGTTTTCCCTACAGGATCTCTTCTGGAATTTAATTTATCAGAAGAAAAAGACGCTGAAGCATGAGTCAGGTAGATGACAGGCTGGCTGGCTGCACTGGAGAAGGTGCAAAGGAGCAGATGTCCCTTAGGAGCTACAAAGACAAATGCCTATCCCCTCAAGAAGCTAGAGGAAACAATGACACAGCAGTCTCTCTGCCTTGGCACTGTTCACTGTTCTTTCAGTCGCTCCCATCCCTGGTGGGCATCTGATGCAAGAGGCTGACGCCGGTAACCAGCAACTCGGATAGGCAGAGAGCTTGTTGTAAGAGTCCCCGCCAAAGTCTGCAGACAATTTGCCTCCTGTAGTTACCACAACAAATAGCTGATTTCGCCCTGCCCCAGCAGCAGTTCTCACCCTGCTGGGGCAGACTCCTTGTGCTGGATCTTGGAGCTACCGGGTGGGGTGGGGCCTTGCCATGCTCACTCTCTAGAGCTGGACAAATTATCTGCACACTCACCAGGGGTGGATTCAGCTGTGAGAACGAGCAGGGGGCAGTCCCAGACGCACCAATTTCCAAGGCATGTTGAACCAGATATCATAGTTGGTGTGAACTGGCCTTGCTTCATTGACTGCCGCAGAATTAGGCTGATTTACACTCACTGAGAGATCTAGCCCATAATATTTCTGATCTCTCTTCCTGTGGAGTCTCCAAAACTCCCGGCAGTCTGCATGTGTTGGAGACAGGCTGGCAGGAGGGCATTAAACTAATAACAAAAGTGGAGGGTAAAAAGAGGAAAGATATGAGCCCTCAGCACAAAATCGAGGTGTTGAGAACAAACTGAATCAAGGAACCAAAGGGTACAGAGACTCGATTTAGGAGTCTCTGCTTCTGGAGATGAGCTGTGTGGCTGGGATGATGCACAGCAGGAGGACTGAGGTGGCAAAATTTGCGGACGATCCAAAACTACTCAAGCTAGTCAAGTCCCAGGCAGACTGTGAAGAGCAACAAAAGGATCTCACAAAACTGGGTGACTGGGCAGTAAAATGGCAGATGAAATTCAATGCTGATAAATGCAAAGTAATGCACATTGGAAAACATCATCCCAAATCTACATATAAAATGATGGGGTCTAAATTAGCGGTTACCACTCAAGAAAGAGATC
Source organism: Natator depressus (assembly GCF_965152275.1). Taxonomy (NCBI): domain Eukaryota; kingdom Metazoa; phylum Chordata; order Testudines; family Cheloniidae; genus Natator; species Natator depressus. The sequence continues at coordinate 6,203,546 of NC_134259.1, forward strand.
TTGGAGTTATTGTGGCTAGTTCTCTGAAAACATCCACTCGATGTGCAGCGGTAGCAAAAAAGTGACCAGAATGTTGGGAATCATTAAGAAAGGGATAGATAAGAAGACAGAAAATATCATATTGCCTCTATATAAATCCATGCTTTATCCACATCTGGAGTACTGCATACAGATGTGGTTGCCCCATCTCAAAAAAGATATATTGGAATTGGAAAAGGTACAATTGGAAGGCCAAGACTATAACAGGGTTCAAAAAAGAACTAGAAAAGTTCATAGAGCATAGGCCCACCAATGGCTATTAGCCGGGATGGGGTCCCTAGCCTCTGTTTGCCAGAAGCTGGGAATGGATGATAGAGGATAAATCACTTGATGATTCCCTGATCTGTTCATTCCCTCTGGGGCACCTGGCATTGGCCACTGTTGGAAGACAGGATACTGGGCTAAACAGACCTTTGGTCTGACCCAGTATGGCCGTTCTTATGTTCTTAAGAAATTCTTTAATTGTCTATACACCAGTGCTGGAGCCTGGGTAACAAACAAGAGGAATTGGAATTGCTCAATTATGAGCATAAATTTGATCTAGTTGGTATTCCTGAAACCTGGTGGGATGATTCCCATGACTGGAATGTTAAGAGCAATGGTTAGAATCTATTTCGGAAGGATCTAGGGGACAAAAGGGGGGAGGCATTAATGTCAAAAATGGCATTACCTGTTTCCGAGTCACTGATAACTCAGAAGAAAATGATCTTGAATGCTTATGGATCAATATCCTAACAGATAAAGCACAAGATGGGGTATTAGCTCATGCCTGCTACAGATCACCAAATCACACTAGCGAACAGAATGACAAGCTCCTTACGCACCTATCTGTAATGGGTAAGGAAAAAAAGCTGTGTGATTATGGGGGACAGAGGTCTCATGCTGCCAATACTAAAACATCCTTGGAATTTTGAAATGTTATAGATGACAATTTCCTACCTCAAAGTGTGTGTTGCATCCAATATGGGGGAATTCTATATTAGACTTTGTCTTGGCAGATAAAGAGGAACTAATCACAGAACAAAACATTAATGATAGCTTAGTTACAAGTGACCATAACTTGATCACATTCATAATGTGAAAAAATATTGTGTCCAGACCAGGGATATATATATTTGGTACTTTAAAAGGGCCAATTTCACAAAACAGAAAACAATTATAAGCCAAATCAGCTGAGAGGAAGAATTTAATTAGAAAAATGTGAATGATAATTGGGAATTGTTTAAGAACACTTTACTAGATGCACCAAAGGCCACCATCCCACAGCTGAGAAAGAAGGTCACATTGGTTAAAAAACAGACCTGGTTTAGAGAGGAAGTGAAGGCAGCTATTAAATATGGTATACTGTATATATAAGACAAATGGAAGAAAGGGGAAATTGATAGTAATGAATATACATCAGAAGCTAGGCATTGTAGAAAATTGATAAGGGAAGCAAAGGGACCTAAAGGGAAATATATGGCCAGCAGAGTTAAGAACAATAAGAAGCGTATTAGGAATAAAAAGAATCCTAACAATGGTACTGGTCCTTTACTAGATGGAAATAATAGAATTGTAGGATTGTAGGACTGGAAAGGACCTCAAGAGGTCATCTAGTCCAGTCTCCTGCACTCATAGCAGGACTAAGAATTATCTAGGCAATCCTTGACAGGTGTTTGTCTAATCTGCTTTTAAAAATCTCAGGTGATGGAGATTCCACATCCTCCCTAGGCAATTTATTCCACTGCTTAACCACCATGACAGTTAGGAAGTTTTTCCTAATGTCCAACCAAAACCGCCCTTGCTGCAATTTAAGCCCATTGCTTCTTGTCCTATCCTCAGAGGTTAACGAGAATATTTTTTCTCCCTCCTCCTTGTAACAACCTTTTATGTACTTGAAAACTGTTATCATGTTCCCTCTCAGCCTCCTCTTCTCCAAACTAAACAAACCCAATTTTTAAAATCTTCCCTCATAGGTCATGTTTTCTACACCTTTAATCATTTTTGTTGTTCTTCTCTGGACTTTCTCTAATTTGTCCACATCTTTCCTGAAATGTGGCACCCAGAACTGGACACAATACTCCAGTTGAGGCCTAATCAGTGCAACAATGGTATAGGATAGAATTAATAATATGATATGAAATGACAGAATTAGTAATAATGCAAAAAAGGCACAGGTGTTCAATAAATATTTCTGTTCTATATTTGGGCAAAAACAGATGATGTAGTCAAATCATATGGTAACACACTTTTCAATCCACTTTGTATCTCAGGAGGATGCTAAGCAGCAGCTACTAAAGTGAAACATTTTAAAATTAGCAGCTCCAGATAACTTCATCCAAGAGTTTTAAAAGAGCTGGATGAGAAGCTCACTGGACCACTGATTTTCAATACGTCTTGGAACACCTAGGAAGTTTCAGAAGAGTGGAAGAAAACTAATGTTGTGCCACTATTTAAAAAGGATAAATGGGATTACTTGGATAATTACAGGCCTGTCAGTATGACATCAATCTTGGCAAAATAATGGAGCAGGTAATACAGGACTTAATTAATAAAGAATTAAAGGAGGGTAATGTAATTAATGCCAATAAATTTGGGTTTATGGTAAATAGATCCTGTCAAACTCACTTGTTATTTTCTTTTGATGAGATTACAAGTTTGGTAGATAAAGGTAACAGTGTTGATGTAATATACTTACATTTCTGTAAGGCATTTGACTTGGTACTGCATGCCATTTTGATTAAAAAACTAGGAAGATATGAAATTAACATGGCACACATTAAATGGATTAAAGCCTGGCTAACTGATAGGTCTTAAAATGTAATTGTAAAAAGGGAATCGTCATCAAATGAGTGTGTTTCTAGTAGGGTCCTGCAGGGATCCGTTCTTGGCCCTAAGCTCTTTAACATTTTTATTAATGACCTGGAAGAAAACATAAAATCATCACTGATAAAATTTGCAGATGTCACAAAAATTGAGGGAATGGTAAATAATGAAGAGAACAAGTCACTGATACAGAGCAATCTGGATTGCTTGGTAAACTGGGCACAAGCAAACAATGTGTGTGTTAATATGACTAAATATAAATGTATACATCTAGGAACAGAGAATGCAGGCCATACTTACAGGATGGGAGACTCTATCCTGGGAAGCAGTGATTCTGACAAAGATTTGGGGGTCACAGTGGATAATCAGCTGAACATGAGCTCTCAGAGCAATGCTGTGGCCAAAAGGGCTAATGCAATCCTTGGATGCATAAACAGGGGAATCTCCAACAGGAGTAGAGAGGTTATTATACCTCTGTATTTGGCACTGGTGAGACTGCTGCTGGAATAACGCGTCCAGTTCTGCTGCCCACAATTCAAGAAGAATGTTGTTTAAATTGGAGAGGGTTCAGAGAAGAGCCACAAGAATGATTAGAAAACATGCCTTACAGTGATAGACACAAGGAGCTCAATCAACTTAGCTTAACAAAGAGAAGGTTAAGAGGAGTTTTGATCAATCTATAAGCACCTGCATGGGGAACAAATATCACTGACAAGATTGGATGTTTTTCTGAAAGACCTGCTCGAGGAATTATTTTGGGGATGTTCTCTGGCCTGTGTTACACAGGAAGCCTGACTAGATGATCACAATGGTGCCTTCTGGCTTTGGAATCTACGAATAGCACTTCTCACCTGTAGATCTCAAAGTGATTTACACAGATGAGTAAGTGTCATTACCCCCATTTTACAGACAGAGAAACTGAGGCACAGATAGCCACTGTCCCAGGGTTACACAGTGAGTCTGTGGCACAGCCAGGAAGAAAAAAAAAAGACCTTTTGCTTCCTAACTCAGTGCCCTCTCCCCTAGATATTTGGTCCTTCACCTCTTGTACTTTAACCACTAACCCAATGAGACTTTTAAACAAAAACAAACAAACACACACATCCACTCAAGGAAATAAAAACTGCATTGCCAATGTCCTGATATTATTGCAAGTCTCACAGTCCTTGCTGTTATTTGTAAAGCCCCAGCACCTGAAGCCACATGTGTCCGTGAGAATCTTGGCTTTTATTTCAAAAAAACAATTTTCTAGCTCTTGTGGCTGCAGAGAAAATCTAGAAACCATGGCCCAGGTGAGCCCTAAAGGCTCAAAACTTGGAGGCAAATAAAAAAATCCCAAAATGTATTTTAAAAAAAAATCACACAATTTTAAAGCCAATTTCATAATTTTCAGAGGCCAGACTTATGATTCTTCAATGCTGTGAGTTGGTGCCACTAAAAACCACAAACCAATGAGGATAAAGGAACACAGGGGGGCCGGCTCTCTTCTCACACTGGTTTTACATCATTGTGACTCCAGTGAAGCTATTCCTGATTTACATCAGTTGCCGAGGGGGAGGGGGGGAAGGGGGGGGGAGAGATTTAGACCTTTGGTGAAGATAGGAAATGCACAGCCAGTTCAGAATTGAGTGCTGCAGGCAGAATGACCAGACTAGAGTGACCAGATAGCAAGTGTAAAAAATCGTGACACTTTTTTTTTTCTGGGGGGGAATAGCTGCGTATATAAGACAAAGCCCCTAATATTAGGATGGTCCCGATAATATTGGGACGTGTGGTCACCCTAGACCAGACCTATCTTATCCTCTTAGACGCCTGGCAACTTTAGGAGAACTTTCTGCCTGTCGCTAATTACTCGGCTTTGCTGCATCTTGAGTGATTGGTTTTAATGAATGTAAATGACAGGAGATTAATCGGCTGTTCAAGAGCCTCCTGCTCCTCTCTGTAGGATCTCGCTATGCTCCATTCAGTCCTGCATCCCACTATGGCCAGGCGGCAGGCTTATTGTTAATCTGTTAGCATGCCAGCGCCTAGGCTTAATGGAGGAAAGGGCAGAGCAGCTCCTGGGGAGCACTGAATTCCCCAGTGTTCTCTGGAGACGGCTGTGCTGTTCCACATGACGAGGTTTGGGTGGCTTAACAGTCCTTTGCTGCTGGCGTTATTTGTTCACAGGATGTTGCAGAGCTCCCAGGAACCAGTCTGGATAGGAGTCATGGATATCTGCAAGGAGCCTCCTTTAACCTCTTTGCTGCTGCCAAGCTGCATGGGACTGCACTGAAAGGGTAACTGGCTCCATAGACTAGCTACACTAGGCAGGAACGCTGAAGAGGTTACATTCTTTATTTGCTATAATATATACATATATATATAGGAACCTTGACCAAGGATTTCAAAAGTGCCAAATGATTTTGGAAGTGCCCAGCCTAAGACACGTTAAAGGGACAGCTTCAGGGCTGAGCACCTAGCTGCAGATTTTCATTGACGGAGCTACAACTATTCACGTCCTCCGAGGATCTGCCAGCTGCTACTTAAGGTGTCCCAAGTTCGGCAAGTAAACATTAAAGTTCCCCAAATCACTTATCTCCTTCAAAAAGCTTGGCTGCTGGATCTACCACGCCAGCCCCATCAAGGCCAGTATCCTGCCTCTACAATGAACAATGCTTGATGCCTAAGAAGAATGTGTTAAACCACCCATAATACACCTGGATAAATATACAGTGCTCTATGCATGGGCATAAATTCCTTCCGGATCCTGTGTTGGTCAGCTGATGCCCTGGGGCATGAGATTTGATTACTCATTACCATAGAATAATAAAATCCTCCCTCTATTAAAAGAAAAAAATCCAGCCTCAGTATTTGACTCAATAACCTCCTAGGGCAGCAAGTTTTTCAGGTTGACCACGAGCTGTATGAAGCAATAAATCCTTTTCTAATAAGAAGTAGGTGTAACCAAGCCTATAGTTAAGGTTGCTTACACATGCCCATTATTTCTAGTTGTTTGTAACTTTCTCAGAGTTTCACCTATCTGGCTGAAATTTGGCATGTTTGCTGTTGATCAAGGAGTAATTTTGTGTGTGTGAAAGTTTACTAAAAAAAAAAAAAGAAAGGCTGACCCATTTACAGGCACCAAAGGAGTGAAAAATATGCAATTTTTTTGCTAAGAACGTATGTCTTTAAAATGGCTCCAGCATCTAAGTGGAAGGTGATGAAAACTTTATATTTGGCAGATTCATAGTCCACAGGTAGTAAATATGCCTTACGCTGGTCTGGTGAAAATCAGATTTGATTTGGCCAAGTTATCAGGGTTGAAAAGCTGTACTTTTAGCACGTGTACTGGGTTGTGTTAAACAATGAAACTGACCCTCCCAGCATGGACACTGGGCATGCCTGAGTATCTGAAAAGAGTGGACATTTCTGCTGACTAGATGGTGTCTCAGGACTGCAGACGAATTCACTACGCACCCTTGCCTCACCCACTCTCTAAAGGGTGACCTGAGAGCCAAATGCAATGCTCGTTAAAAGTCAATGGAAAGACTCCCAGTGACTTCACTGGATTCTGGGTCAGGCCTGAAATGAAGCAGGGGTATGCAGAAAGATAGCACGTGATCATGTAATTAAAGGTTGTATCATAATTCAGACACACAAGAGGCTGGGCAGGCCAACTTAACATCATTGCCTGACTTTTGAATGCCTCATTTTCCAACTGTAATGGTCTTTTCTTGCGGTATATTTGTATAGAATTTGTTCTACACATTTAGCAGCTACTAAGCTCATCTGGTGATCCTCTCCCCTTGCTCTTGTAGTATCAGTGAGGAATTAGCAGGGACTGATCAGAACTGTTTCTGAAGCCAAGCAAATCTTATTTCTGCAATGGGTCTTCACAGACAAGACAACTAACTATACAGTTAATGTACACAGATCTCAAAGCGCTTTAGAGACATTAATGAATCCTCCTCGCAAGGTAGGGAAGGATGATCAGCCCCCGCTTTACAGAGGGACGGGAAGGTGAAGTGTCCTTTGCAACATCATAGAGTGAGTCTGTGGCCGAGCTAACAGGAGAACTCCAGACTCCCAGCTCTGTGCCTTAATCTCAAGAATATTATCTATAGTGAGTGCCCATCCAAGCATCAACCTCAGAGAGGGAATCAGATATGGGCAAATCATAGGGTTTGTCTACATGACGAGTTACTGAGCGGCAAGCTGGACTGTGAATCTCCTGCGCACCAGCTAGCCACGCAGTAATATCCATGTGGATGCTGCTACAGCGCAGTGAAAGTCCTGGAGCGTGCTTTGGCTGACTAAGTTCAGCCACACTCTCGGACTTGCAGTATGTGTAACAGTGTCCACATGGGATGTTCCTGCGTGGAAAGCGGGGGCGCTGTAGAATCACACCGTGGCTTGGCCGCGCAGTAACTCGCCATGTAGACAAGCCCATAGGCAGGAGGATTCCAGCCAAACGGGCTCCAAGGAGTCTACCTTTGCTGCTCCCGCTCCTGAAATGCTCCACTAACAACATGCACTCCTCTAGCGATGTGTGTGTCTTTGAGTAAACCACAAACTCTATCTTCTCCTGTGTTTCTTCTTCTTCCTTGTGCACCTAGAGGATCAGCACTTCTGCCACGTCCACTAATCATCTGTTTTACTGTTCACTGAACACGGGGGTGCACAATCAAAATAATCACCCTATCATGCATTTTATTTCACCCTGAAAGATCCCAGAGTGCTTTATAATCTGGACATTAATAAAATAATAAATAATAATAATAATAATAATAAAAAACTCAGCATATCTCTAGCCCTTTGTACATCGGAAGTGCCGAACAAATATGAATCAATTAAACCTCACAGCACTCCCATCTGGGAGGGAGTCCCATGCCTACTAAAATGTGGCCACCTCTGGGGTGGAACATGGCAGCTGCTTTGCACCAGCAGCATTACAAAATAATTTTAGGTGCGGTAGTCATGGAATCCCATATCCAGCTGAAACTCTAGGGGAAGTTAGGGAGACAGGCTGCAATAGCTAAGTTGGAATTTGGCCAGTACACCAGACCTCTTGTGAAATGAGCCAGGGGATCTTTGATGAGTGGGTCAGGGCCTGGACTTTGACAGTACCTGTAGCAGCATAGCATCCCCAGCACAATTGCTGCGGTACTAGATTCAGCATTTGCTCCAAAGCGAACCGCAATGATTCCTGAATCACGAACGCCACATCCCAGAGAGCCCACAGATTCTTCTAAGCACTGACCAGCTCTTTCCTTGTTTTGCTTCCAGTCACTAGCTGAGATTACAGCCAGAGCTCGTGTGACTGCAGGTTGGTTATAAGCTCTAAAGAGATGCTCACCTTCAGCACCATTCGACAATTTACCCTGATTGATTTTATGATTATTAAGGTAGTAACAGCATTTTCAAAGGGGGTTTAGGCACTGAGGGGGTCTAAATTCCATTGACTGCCAGTGGAATTAGACCCCGAAGTGTTCCCTTTTGAAAGAGAACACAGCAACGCCTAAAGAGCTTTAAATATCTGGGCGTTTGAGCCAGATTTGTGGAGGTATTTCGGTACCTAAAAATCCAGAAAGTCACCTAATGAGATTTTTTAAAGCACCTAAGCAGGTCAGGTGCCTTACTCCCATTGAAATTAAGGGGAGTTAGGAGCTTAACCTGCTTAGGTGTTTTTGAAAATCCCACTAGGTACTTATCTGCATCTTTGGGCATCTAGGCCGAGATCCTCAAATGTATTTAGGCGCCTAACTTCCATGGGTGTTTGGCACCTAAATACTTTTGAAAATCTGGCTCTTAGGAGCCTAAGTCTCACTGGAAGTCAATGGGATTTAGGTGCTTTTGAAAATTTTATTCAAAGTAGCCTGTTAAAGGAGCTTTCTACAGATATGTCAGTAAAAAGGGTAGCGTAGCCCGGCGGTTAGAGCACTCCTGAGCTCTACTCTTGGATCTGAAGCCAACTAATTTTGTGGGCTTGGCCAGGGCACAGCTTCCCCACAACAAATTCAGAAGTGGTGTAAATTATCCATCAGTAAATGGGTGAAAGTCTTAGCTGGCGTAACTTACATGCCAAATGACTGGGAGAAGGGGTGTGCGTGTGGACCAGCAATGCAACAGCCCCAGTGGCCTAGGGATAAGGCATTGGCCTCCTAAGATGGGGATTGCACGTTCAAGTCCCATCTGAGGTAAGCAGGATGTTAACTATAACAGAGTTCAAAAAAAGAACTAGATAAATTCATTGAGAATAGGTCCATCAATGGCAATTGGCAGGGTTGGTGTCCCTAGCCTCTGTTTGCCAGAAGCTAGGAATGGATCACTTGATGATGACCTGTTCTGTTCATTCCTTCTGGGGCACCTGGCATTGGCCACTGTCGGAAGACAGGATACTGGGCTAGATGGACCTTTGGTCTGACCCAAGATGGCCGTTCTCATGTCTATTTACATAGATCCAACCGTTGCTGCACATTTACACCATGTGACTGAGAGCAGAACTCAGCTGTGCCCATACATAGGGAGCTGCTTTGACGTGCACGTTCCCTCACTCTCCTCTTTCTTATTCTACTGTAGCCTTCTCTCCTGGACCCTCAACATATCATTTTCAATCCGGCTTATCTAGGTGAGAAAGCTGCACCAGTTTAATTTAAGGTGTGAATTAATACCAGATCAGTTAAACTGGTGCAAACCCCTTTCAGGTTGCTCTTATTAAACCAGCTTTATTTTGGTTTAGATTAAGTTGGACTGGGAATCGGTTAAGCTAAGTCCAAATCAGAACCTCTTAAATTAGAATAAGAGCATCCACACAGGGCTATGCATTGGGTTAACTAAACTGGTTTTAAAAAGTCACATCTTGAATAAAAGTGGTGCAACTTTCTCATGTAGACAAGACCTTGCTCAGAACTCATTACAACCACTTACTGCCCCCTACAGTATACCACCATTCCTCAGACTCCAGCCCTCTGGCCTCCATTTACCCTTTGTAAAATGGAGATGACAAATAATGAATCTCATTAATAATGATGATGATGACTGCAACCTCACCGGAGTGTTGTGAAACTCAGTGTATGTGCTGGGCTCCTTGGCTGGCTGGAGTTTATATCAGCGTCTGGTGCAATTATAGATGAGCCTGTTACTGAGCTTTATTCCGCCTGAAACAGCCGGACCCGCTGGCCTGGTGCTCCCCCTCCGAGTGGAGAGTCTCTCAAGGGAAGAATTTGGTGTGCAAGGTTCTTCCCAATCCCAACTGTGTATCGCTGTGAGCCCCTCCAGGCCAGTGGGCTGCACACTGCAGGAATGTCTACATTGCAATTAAAAGCCTGCTGCTGGCCTGTGCCAGCTGACTTGGGCTACGAGACTGTTTCACGGCAGCGTAGACTTCCAGGCTAGGGCTGGAGTCCGGGCTCTAGGACCTTGTGAGGTGGGAGGGTCCCACAGCTCTGGCTGCAGCCCAAGCCTGAATATCTACATTGCAATTAAACAGCCTTGCAGCCCAAGCCGAGCCCGAGTTAGCCGGCACGGGCCAGCCGCAAGTGTCTAATTTGCAGTGTAGACATACCCTAAGTGACCAAAGGCCTGGGACAGAACATGGTTGGAACAAGTAACCCCTCCCCACCACTCCATACAATGGGTGTAGTGCCCAGTGATAGGATAATTATTGTTATTGCCTTTATAGGGAATTAAGTGGCTGGGAACTAGGAGGACCCTGAGGGAAAGGAGACAGGAGAGGAGAAGCAAGGCCTGAGATTTGTGAGGGGCACATGCACAGACTGGAGCCAGCATGCCCTTCGTGAGGCAGGACTGTGAAGGGCGTTTGGTTTGGAAGAGCATGTGTAGCCTTGGTTCTCCACTGCCTCCCACCTAGGGTCGCCATTTGCTTTTGTGCCCAGGGGGTGTGAAACGCTCAGGCAGCATTGTACATTGCACAGGATGAACTGACCACCGGAGGCGCTGGGCCCTGGGGAGTCACGCCCAATGGTCCTTCTTAGGTGCACTCCGTGCCGAGAGAGAATACAGATACTAGAGGAATGGAGACAAGGATGGGGGCCTCAGTTTACCCACTCTGCAACTAGCACTGATCAGTGGCTGCCATTTACCCAGGCCCATGGGACTACTGGAGACATGGTGGGGCTTTGATGGAGCTGACTTAGGTGCTAAAAGTATCATTGCTTAACCAGGCTGCTTGCGACACCTATTTATCGCACCAGCCACTGAACCACACCCGCGTTGGTCTGACAGGATAGACGGGTGCTGGTGAATCAGTAGGTGAAACCTTTCCCTCTGAGTCAGCATTGAACCAATGCCTCAGCATGGCGCTAGGGGGCGCTGTGCCAGCAAAGGTATCACCTGTTGGGTGAGGCAAGGTCCCTTGGCACTCTCCATAAGAGCAGGTGTGCTAACAACCCCTGTGTCCCAGATAAATTATGATAATTACATCCTGCCTACTTAAATTCCCCTGCATTTTCACTTGGATAAGGGACTCATGTTCACTTCCTGTCCTACGCTGCTGGGTAGCATTGCCGTGAGCTTTTAAGGAGCTTTCACATTCCACCCCAGAGCTGGCTGCATTTTGTTGATAGTGAAGTTGTCTTTATAATCCACTGGGAGGGAGGCTGGAGTGTTGTGAAGTTCAAATGTTTGAGAAGCATTTAGAGCTCTCTTGATCAAAGCTTCTAGAGAAGGGGGCAAATTATTATACTAATGGGGGCATTTAAAACTAGTGAGCAGAGCTCTAGAGAACGTAGTGTATGGAGTGAGCTTGTACTGGATGGAGGATGGATTAGATGGGACCTAAAAGGTCTTTTTTGTCTCTAGTTCTGTGATTCTTTCAGTGGAGAACTTGTGCATGTTGCTTTAAGATTAGCTTGCTTTTCCAGCAGCAGATTTCCGGAGGATTCTTGGAGAAACATCAAATCCTGCCGAATTCAGTTATTTTAAAGTACTGTAGCCTCATTCTGTACAAAAGAAAATTTAGACTAAACTAAATTCCTTTCCCCTGGGAAGTATACGGGACAGCTGTGTGTATATTTGTAAGGGTGTATAGTATTTAGACTGTACAGGCTCTGGGGCAAAGACTATATCTGCCTCTGTTTTAGCAAAACACCTAGCATATTTTGCTATCACAATCTAAATAATCATAATAAGTATACAGGACACAGGTACCCGTGCCTCACAGGACTGTTATGTTTTTCCATATGCAAAGGGCAAGCAGACTCCTGCAGGCCCAAACCCCTTCCTTTCAGATCGAGAGAACAGCGAAACAAGAAAGAACAAAAGCCAAGTCTCCAAGGAAGAGCACAGTATGTGTCACTTGCTCTCCTCTGTGGCAGTCTGTGCTGAACTGAACACAAAACGGTTCCCTGTCTCTGCAGACTGGCTAGCCCTTAAAGATGTAAAGGCCAGCGCACAGACAATGAAGGCAGGAGAGCTACGTAGCTAAACATGACAAAGCCAGTGGTTCATGCTGCTTGTAAGGGAGACAAAAATATCACATTATATCCCATGAAGCGCAGGCACTACTGTAACCCTGTGTAAGATACTATGGAGCTGAGCACTCCTGATAACAATGAACTATTCTCTGTCCGACGCCCGCTTCCGAGAATAAGGTTTTCCTTTTGAACTACTTTGCAAAGCAAATTGTGTATTTAAAAGGAGATTTCGTGCCGACGGCAGGCGGGGAGACTGCAGGCCCCAAACAGGGACAGCCTGGGCAGCGTCCGGACAAGCGTCCCCTACCCACGGCCCTGCCTCCACGTAGACCGTGCCTGGAGTGGGGGACTCTATGTCCTATTCACGCTGTGGTATCGTTACTGGGATTATCAGTGAGGGGCCCACTTCGTGCCAATGACAATGGAGGCGTGATGGTCCTAAGAGCTGGACTCTAACCATCGACCTCATTTCACAGGTACCACCATGCAGCTGTCACATGGCAACACCATTTGGTTGTTTCAGAGTAACAGCCGTGTTAGTCTGTATTCGCAAAAAGAAAAAAGAAAAGGAGGACTTGTGGCACCTTAGAGACTAACCAGTTTATTTGAGCATGAGCTTTCGTGAGCTACAGCTCACTTCATCGGATGCATAGCATATTGTGGAAACTGCAGAAGACATTATATACACACAGAGACCATGAAACAAAACTTCCTCCCACCCCACTCTCCTGCTCCTAACAGCTTATCTAAAGTGATCATCAAGGGAGGGCCATTTCCAGCACAAATCCAGGTTTTCTCACCCTTCCCCCTGCCCCCCCCACAGACACACATACAAACTCACTCTCCTGCTGGTAATAGCCCATCCCTCTTTGAAACCTCTCTTTATAATGCGCATGATAATCAAGGTGGGTCATTTCCAGCACTAATCCAGGTTTTCTCACCACCGCCACCCCCCCCACACACACACACACCCCTCCAAAAACCACACACACAAACTCACTCTCCTGCTGGCAATAGCTCATCTTACAATGTGCACAGCAATAATCCAAGTTTAACCAGAACGTCTTGGGGGGGGGGGGTGGGTTGTAGGAAAAAAAAAAAAAAAAAAACAAGGGGAGATAGGCTACCTTGCATAATGACTTAGCCACTCCCAGTCTCTATTCAAGCCCAAATTAATAGTATCCAATTTGCAAATGAATTCCAATTCAGCAGTTTCTCGCTGGAGTCTGGATTTGAAGTTTTTTTGCTTTAAGATAGCGACCCTCATGTCTGTGATTGCGTGACCAGAGAGATTGAAGTGTTCTCCGACTGGTTTATGAATGTTATAATTCTTAACATCTGATTTGTGTCCATTTATTCTTTTACGTAGAGACTGTCCAGTTTGACCAATGTACATGGCAGAGGGGCATTGCTGGCACATGATGGCATATATCACATTGGTGGATGTGCAGGTGAACGAGCCTCTGATAGTGTGGCTGATGTTGTTAGGCCCTGTGATGGTGTTCCCTGAATAGATATGTGGGCACAGTTGGCAACGGGCTTTGTTGCAAGGATAGGTTCCTGGGTTAGTGGTTCTGTTGTGTGGTATGTGGTTGTTGGTGAGTATTCGCTTCAGGTTGGGGGGCTGTCTGTAGGCAAGGACTGGCCTTTCACCCAAGATTTGTGAGAGTGTTGGGTCATCCTTCAGGATAGGTTGTAGATCCTTAATAATGCGTTGGAGGGGTTTTAGTTGGGGGCTGAAGGTGACGGCTAGTGGCGTTCTGTTATTTTCTTTGTTAGGCCTGTCCTGTAGTAGGTGACTTCTGGGAACTCTTCTGGCTCTATCAATCTGTTTCTTCACTTCCGCAGGTGGGTATTGTAGTTGTAAGAATGCTTGATAGAGATCTTGTAGGTGTTTGTCTCTGTCTGAGGGGTTGGAGCAAATGCGGTTGTATCGCAGAGCTTGGCTGTAGACGATGGATCGTGTGGTGTGGTCAGGGTGAAAGCTGGAGGCATGTAGGTAGGAATAGCGGTCAGTAGGTTTCCGGTATAGGGTGGTGTTGATGTGACCATCGTTTATTAGCACTGTAGTGTCCAATATAGCGCAAGTAAAGTAGGGGCGTTAGGGGACGAGAGCTGAGGAAGCGTTGTTCTAAATCAGCCATAAAAATGTTGGCATACTGTGGGGCCATGCGGGTACCCATAGCAGTGCCGCTGATCTGAAGGTATACATTGTCCCCAAATGTAAAATAGTTATGGGTAAGGACAAAGTCACAAAGTTCAGTCACCAGGTTAGCCGTGACATTATCGGGGATAGTGTTCTTGATGGCTTGTAGTCCATCTTTGTGTGGAATGTTGGTGTAGAGGGCTTCTACATCCATAGTGGCCAGGATGGTGTTATCAGGAAGATCACCAATGGATTGTAGTTTCCTCAGGAAGTCAGTGGTGTCTCGAAGGTAGCTGGGAGTGCTGGTAGCGTAGGGCCTGAGGAGTGAGTCTACATACCCGGACAATCCTGCTGTCAGGGTGCCAATGCCTGAGATGATGGGGCGCCCAGGATTTCCAGGTTTATGGATCTTGGGTAGTAGATAGAATATCCCAGGTCGGGGTTCCAGGGGTGTGTCTGTGCGGATTTGATCTTGTGCTTTTTCAGGAAGTATCTTGAGCAAATGCTGTAGATGCTTTTGGTAACTCTCAGTGGGATCAGAGGGTAATGGCTTGTAGAAAGTGGTGTTGGAGAGCTGCCGAGCAGCCTCTTGTTCATATTCCGACCTATTCATGATGACAACAGCACCTCCTTTGTCAGCCTTTTTGATTATGATGTCAGAGTTGTTTCTGAGGCTGTGGATGGCATTGTGTTCTGCACGGCTGAGGTTATGGGGCAAGTGATGCTGCTTTTCCACAATTTCAGCCCGTGCACGTCGGCGGAAGCACTCTATGTAGAAGTCCAGTCTGCTGTTTCGACCTTCAGGAGGAGTCCACCTAGAATCCTTCTTTTTGTAATGTTGGTAGGCAGGCCTCTGTGGATCATTATGTTGTTCAGAGGTATTTTGGAAATATTCCTTGAGTCGGAGACGTTGAAAATAGGATTCTAGGTCACCACAAAACTGTATCATGTTCGAGGGGGTGGAGGGGCAGAAGGAGAGACCCCGAGATAGGACAGCTGCTTCTGCTGGGCTGAGAGCATAGTTGGATAGGTTAACAATATTGCTGGGTGGGTTGAGGGAACCATTGCTGTGGCCCCTTGTAGCCTGTAGTAGTTTAGAAAGTCTACAGGCTGGGGCTTGATACAGTTGACAGGCCTAGAGATGGCCGGCTCCCAGCAACACCACTTTCACCCTGAGCTGCCCGGTCCTCCCTGAACTTTTCCTTGTGCCCCGTTGCCTTCTTGTCCAAATCTCAATGGCAGCGTCTCAGGGCACACCAGGGGAGCCCAGGGCCCACCCTGTTCAGAATCAGACCTAATATTAGCTGTGCCAATACAGCCACATGGCAACAGTCTCCACCTGCCTTGCATGTTTCACACACCCGCTTTCAGAGGTCACCAGCCTCCACTGCCAATTCCTCCCTCTCTGATCCAAAGTGCAGCAATCCCTCGCTGGAGAGGGCTGACCAAAGGGAGCACATGCCCGTTTTGCTACTGCGCTAAGCCAGCACAGCCATTTCAGCTGCCCTCATCTGATGGGGGCTCTACAGAGCAAGCGGGTTCTCTCTCTCAGTCCAAAAAGCCTCCCCTAGCATCTCATGTTGGAAGCATGGCCCAGAAGGGAGCAGCGAAGATCCTTTGAGTGATTAACATGCTGTCTAGGCTCTGCTGCTGGGGGCAGTTAGCTCTTGAGCTCAGTGAGGCCGTGATCTTTGGTGGTTGGGTGCTAATGTTCCAGCCTCTCCAAAGTTGCTTCCTGACAGAAAGGCGCTTTTTGGGGGGGGGGGGGGGGGGAGGGAGAGAGGGGCAACTTGCGAAGGAAGAATCCAGAGCTGCCTTTGGGATATTATAGATTCAAACAGGAAACGTCTTTCATTTGAGTAACACGAGCCCCCTTCCCCTGCCCCACACACTTTATTTTGGATCCTGGAACAATGAGAACTTTGGGAAATGAACGAACCCTTTGCTTTGCTTTCAATGATGTGAAAAAAATAATAATTCTCAACTTCTCCCTGGCAATCTTTCCTCTGAGTTAGCTCATGTGCTGGCCTCTGAGCTTCCTAGCAGTGCCTGCCATAGCCTACATCCTTCAGCCATCTGCCCACAGACATTGTCATGGTCCCAAAAGACAGAACTAAGGCTATTTGCTGGGGCTGCTTAATCCTGGAGTCAGATCTGAGTCAGCAAAGGAACAGTAGCTCTACCATGGACTAAATGCACCCAAAGTTTAACTCCCTAGACTTCAGTGGAGTTACAGAATCTGGTCCAATGAGGGTGTGTGTGACATATCACGTGGGGAGTTGTGCAGGCTGCCGGCATGACCCAGCGGGCGAAGGAACCACACCAGGCCTGTCTTGTCCTGGGGAAGAGGGGTTAATGCTAAAGAGCACTGTTACTGCTGCATGATTCTACTCCTGGCAGGCACTCAGCTGCGGCTGCTGCCAAAACTGCTCTGACAATACCATGTACTTCCCTTTCTTCCATAAAAGTCAACCGGAACATGGTTTCTGCAAGGCTTGGGGCTCTGTCAGCACACAGAGAACTTGGCACGCTGTGCCAGGGAACTCAGTGCCCCTGGTCCTGGCAGGAGTGCAGAAACGAGGGGGCTGAGATTCCCTACCTGGGGTGTGTGCAAATTCCAGGGATGCCTTATGCAGTGGTTAGACTTTTGCTGTGCTGAAATGTCCCTTTGGAGAAGGGGAATTGTTAGCCCAGCCGGACTCTTGCCACGCTTGTTCCCTGAGTCGGCGCCCTGCATCGGGTTGAGGCTGGGCTGACTGGTGCAAAGCCCAGCTCAGATACTGTGTCATGGTTTGGGAACGGCTCTGGGAAATGAGTTCTATTTCTGGCTCTGCCACTGACTCACAGCATGGCTTGAGGCAAGTCACGTCTCCGTGGGCCTCAGTTTCTTCACCTGTGAATTGAGTGTGATGCCCACCTGGCTTGTGAGGCTAACGGCAATAATGTTTAGGGAGTAATTTGAGATCTTCAGAGGGAGGGTGCTGGAGAAGGACCAGGGAAGATGATTCGATTAATGACTTTATGTCTGAGCAGAGCTGAACTTGTGTTAGTTGTAAAGAGCTCCATGTTTCATCATCACTCACACAGGCTTGTTATTCTTCAAATACTGACTCAGATGCGTCCAGTGCTTTGATATTAGGTTGCTAACAGGGATACCAAGGCCATCGTGGGTGAACTGACACTCACAGACTTGGAAGGGAAAAGGGGCTGGAGGGAGAAGAAGAGGGAAACAGAGAAGCAGCAATGAATATGTTTTAATGTCAAATCAGGAAACAGACCGCACCAACTTGACTTGACCAGAGTCTTACACCAAGTCAGAATGCGAGCTAGAGGTTAGAATGGGGAGAGGATGGACTCGGAGTCAGGACTTCTGGGTTCCATTCCCAGCTCTTGGAGGGGAGTGGGGTCTAGTGTTTAGAGGAGGGGGGACTGGGCATCAGGGCTCCTGGATTCTATTCCCAGCTCTAGGAGAGCGTGTTGTCCTGTGGTTAGAACAGGACTCCTGGCTTCTTTTTCTGGATCTGCCACTGACTTATCCAGTACCTCTGAGGGAGTACTGGGAGGAGAGGGGGGTGTTGCTGCTTCAGTTTCCCCATCTGTCATTTGAGTGTAACAAGACGTACCCACCTGATAGGGAGAGTGTTGCAGGACTTTAACTAATGAATGCTAAAAAGGGAGCAGGTGCCCCTTTTATATGTGGTTATTTTCATGTTATTTCATGTTATTTTCACTCACTTGCAGGGTTTCTGAAGGAAAGTCCTGCACAAACCCACTTGCCTGTCTGTGCTTTCACCTCATGGCAGGGACGGTCCCGTACAGCTCGGGACAAAAACAACAGCTTCCCACTCGCTATTTTGGAGAAAACGTGGGTGGGAGCACAGACAGCAGGGCCAGGTCTCTGTTGGGATGAAGATGTTAAAACCATTTCCTGGGCACTCAGATATGAGAGATGACCATATAAGTTCACTGGTTAGATACGTTAGATATTAAATACAGGGTATGCATGCAGACAGACAGAGGGATATGCATGCAGATAGATAGATAGATAGAGAAGCTAAAGTTTTTGACTGACCAGAGTTTTAACAAATGAGAGTACAGTTATGTCCTGTCTACACTACTAAGGGCACGTCTACACTACAGCACTACATCAGCGCAGCTGGACCGATGCAGCTGTCTGGTGAAGACACGCTACACTCACAGGAGAGTGCTCTCCCATCGGCATAATTACTCCACTTTGGCGAGAAGCGTAAGATATGTTGGTGGCAGAGCATCTCCTGCCGACATAGCGCCGGTGTGGACAGTGTGAAACTTGCATCGCTGGTGGGAGGCTTTTTCACCCCCCTGAGTGATGTAAGTTAGATCGACTTGACCAGTAGCAAAGACTTGCCGGTAATCATGTTGTAACTGGATCCTGCCCCCACTTAGTTATATTTAGGGTACAGATGAGCCCATGGTCCCTTTACCAGGTTTCTACTGAGGGCACAATGCCACTCTCAGCGGTCCATCTCTCTCCCATCCAATTACAATGGGGGGCAGATAGAGACTGAGGCTTCCATCCCCTTAGGGGGGGTCTCTCTCAGGATGCAATCACCACTTCACAGGCTCCGGTTTGTTCCCAAAGCTGAGTGGGAATGATTTGATGGTAAAAATCTTACACTGAGTGGACCGTACCAATCAGAGAAATAAACAAGATGTCACCACACCACGATCCCGAGTTGCATCAAAAGTATCTCGAAAGGGAGGAAAGTCAATTTTGTACATTAAACACACACATTCACACGTGCACACACACACACAAAGCCTCGGTAATTAACTTAATAGGTTTCTTATAGAATGCCCGCGTGAGCGATGTTCAACGTATTCAAGTGTTGACAAGACAGCACTGAACTGCACGCCTACACAATGGGCAAAATCAGACACTGAGATCAGACACACCTTCATTGTCTGAAATGTGTAGTAAAACTACAAAATGGCATTGTGAAATAGCTGCCGTGCATTCGGGGCTGAAGCTCAGAGCCTCCCATTCAGCTAGTGCTTTAACCCTTCAGCTGCCAGGGCAGAGAGAATGCAGGCGAGTAAGTTTTATGGGCTGCTGGGGAGATTGTAAATTAAATGTGGAAAATATTTGTGCACATATGCTCTGTCTCCCAGACTTACAAAAATACTGGAATATATATAAAGAGTGCATTTATAAACCATGTAACAAGCGTTAATAACGATTAATAGATGTCATAAGCATGTTACAGACATGAATAATCCGTGCCATAGACAGTCATAAAGATGGTTATAAACTACAGTTCTGAGCAACCTATTGACTTCTTGGGCCATATAACAATATTTTAACCCTTTATTAACCATTTATATGTTTAATAATCCTTTATTAACCATTATAAATGTACCCTTAATACAAAGTGTGACCTGGTATTCTATAGTAATAATGGGACAGAAGACTGCAAGAATATTAACATAAATGGTGATGTTCCAGGGCTTGCTTCTGTTCCTTTTGAATTCAATGGGAATTTTGTCATAGATTTAAATAGAAGCAGAATGGGCCCATGGACCCATTACTCTAGAACACGAATGTGTATTTTTATAAAGGGAGCCAGTACAGGATTCCTCGCCTCCTGCATCTTCTCCAGTGCTTTGTCCAAAACGCTCCTAGCCACAGGCTTCCACCCAGTCCACATCTTTGTAAACCTCATTGGTGGGAAACAATGCTGGTATTCAGCCAACTTTTCCCCCTGACTTTGGTTCCAGTTCAGCCCATTTAGGCCCATCCTTAAATCCATCCTTACTCAGTAACGTACTTAGCACAAGGCTTAACTTTAGGTACATGTTTATGTCCAGTTGACTTCAATGAGACTTACAGGTGTGCTTAGGTGCTTTGCTGAAGGATGATTTGTTGAATGCAAGGCTTTACTGTCATCTCATAACCCTGAATTATAGCTCTTTGTACCACTAATCTCCACCGCCAGGAGCCAATGCATGGGACAGAAGGCATCTGCTGCAGGGGACACCAGTCTCTCCTTTGGAGGCTGTCCTATAATGTGGCTGAGAAAGGTTCACTTGACAGAATTATCAGCAAGTTCTTAAGGAAATAATCCTTCACACCGCTCATGGTTGGCCTCTGGAAATCGCCATATTAGGTGAGGTTTAAATGCTGTGGCTAGCTTCTACCAAAGCTAGGTGGTTTTATAATCAATGGCATTGTTTAATCTAGGGGACATTGTGTTTAATATTTGGGGCAGACGTTAATCCCTACCAGGACCAGGGAGCAATTCTGTGTCCCCACAGCCCTATATAGAGCACGGCATTTGAGCACGGGCCATTGCAATAGAGCAGATGAAGGACAGGTTGTTTTTGTTTTTGAAACATCAGAATAGTAGTGATGGCTGCTTGCAAAGGGCAAGGAGACACTCTTGGTCACAATTACTTTAATTTCAAGTCAAGAGAACACTAAACCAAGAAAGAACAAAAGTAAGGTCTCAAAGGAAGAGCACAGTGTGTGCACATGTCCTCTGACAGTCTGCACTGAATTGCAAGCAACGTGGCTGTCTGCCTCTCCAGACAGGAGAGTCCTTAGAGATTTAAAGATGCAGTTCACATAAAACAAAGACACGAGATTTACATAGCTAAGCACACCACCTAGCATGTAAGGCACTACATTTGAAATATAACAGATGCATTATGGGTTGAGAGATTATTATTTTTTTGGCCTTCCTTTGAAGCCTCAAGTTTTGGCCATTACCGGAGGTAGGACAACACAACAGGATTGATGAACTGATGGTTTGATGATCATCCAGTGTGACAAATTTTAGATCCTCACCAAGCCTGGAAGGATGGGGAAAATGTCTCATGTCAGATGCATGATTGGGCTCCCTCCCTTTCATTGTCACTAAGAGATCATCTCCAGCAGGCTCCAAGGACAACTTTCAGTAGATACTGGGGACGCTTCGTGCGCCTTGCAGCAATTTCCAGAGTGAGCAATGGGCTTGTTCCAAACCTGTCACATCAACTGGAAGCGCATCGGCCTTTGAACTGTATCAACAGGGGATAAGAAGGGCTGGTCACACACCCTGACACCAGGACTCCCTGCAGCTGCACGGAAAATCTCACGGCCCTAGCCAGTGTAACGGAAGTCTGTAATGGAATGTCCCCCGTTCAGTTGGTCAAGCAGACTCCCCGATTTGCAGGACTCAGAAAGGGAAGGCTCTCAACGCACGTTTCTCGGAAGGAGACGCAGGGAAACCTGTCTTGATAGAGGTGTCTTGCAGCACAGGGTGGAGGAGATGTGTGCTCCCTCCATTTAGGGATGGTGTGAGAGTCAGGGAAGTTGCCTAATAAGTGTTTGGTGGGGGGGGAAGGGGGCTCCTGTACAGGTTTTGCTGGGTTGGAAAACCACTTCCCAGTCAGCTGGGACCCGCATTATACAATTCATGGAGTAACCGAGAACGCTGTCATAATTATGCTAATGAGCTCAGAAACCTGTCAGCTCACTCTGCTTCCCTGCAAAGGCTCTCCTCCCCCCCTCCCCCCTCGCTGCTTCTCTGTTCTGCGTTGCCACCCCACCGTGCCTCACAATGGCTGGTCTCCTGTTACAGCTGCCAGTCTCTCCACAGCTGCACCCTTTCACTATCACTTAGAGATCATCTATCTCCAGCAGGCTCCAGGGAAAACTCTTTCCCCGGGTGCTGGCAACGCTTCACCCACCTTGCAGCAATCTCCAGAGCAGGCGGTGCACCCGTTCCAAACACATCACGTCAACTGGAAAGGTTTCAGCCTTTGAATTGTATCAACAGGGGGCTGGTTACACACTCTGACACCAGCAGGTTCAGGAACTTCTGTTCTTTGTTTCCATGCACTTTTCCTTTTCCCTGCCCCCATGTGCTTTGGAAGAATGATGGATAATGCACACAGGTGCTCTCCTTACTGGTAATGCTTTGCACTTTGCACTAAAGAAGGCGCCTTTAATTCATTTCAAAGTACTTTGCAAATAGGAGCCATGTCTTGCAGCAACCCTGGGACATGGGGAGCTATTAGTATCCCCATTTTACAGACGGACAAACTGAGTTGCAGGTGGCTTGAGTTTGGAGTAGAACTCAGGAGTCCTGGTGCACAAGGTCTTGCTCCAACTGCTAAACACACGTCCACCTTTCCTGTTAGCAGGGGGGACAATTATAATAGCCTACTGTTTGTTTTATGCTGCCAATATGCTTGGTGATGTACAGGCCACAAAATACGGCTAGTCCCTACCTGTAGAGCCTATAGTCTAAGCCAGAATGCTCCAATCTAAGCCAGAGCTGGGCTACCGGGGAAGAGAGCTGTTTATTGAAGATGGAGCTTGGGTTGCAGATCACTGAATTCACAGGGCTGTGGTGGCAGGGAATTATGGATTTAGCTCGGTATTGTTAGGGAATTAAAGGTTTACCTGAGTGTTAAGGCGGCAGGCTTGGAGGAGTTTTACACGCACAGTAGATTTAGAGCTCACAGAAATTTTAACACAGCCTGATTTTGCCTGCCAAGTGGGATTTCAGCAGAGGCCCGCCTGGTGACTCCATCTGATGTGTGTGTGCAGGCTGAATGAGTCTATGAATCAGGGCCTCCCCCCGCGCAGAGGCTGGAACGATAAAATATATATTTCTGGATGGAACAGAGCTAAACAAATTTCAGAGCCCAACCTCGATCCTCCCAAAGTTTAAGGGGTTTGTACAGATTTGATTGGATTCTGTCGAGATTCCTATGCCACGCTCATCACCGCAGTATCTGAGGCCAGGCTCTAGCCTATGCCCTCGTTAATACGTAGCACGTGTTTGTATTCATGTGACCATTGGTATCTGGAAATGTTCTAGTGAGGAGCATTTGAAATTAACCCAGCATGTGTAGGAAGCCTGCCTGCAGCTCTAGCACCTAGGGAGACGAACCCCCTGTCAAGCTAACCCAATCTCCAAACTCCTTGCTTTACACTGGGTAATTGATAAAATTGTCTTTGCACTAAGGCTGCCCTTTGGCCCCAGTTAGCGTCTCTCCCATCAGGAAAGAAGCACAAAGGCTTCAAGGAATCCATTAGATGTGGGGAAGGCTTGTGCAAATAACCAGGACCTCTCTGACTGATACGCATTTCAAAGCCTGAAATATTTCAGAGGCTAAAATTGAGCCAGAATCCCCTGGTGACCTCTCAGCCCTGTGTCCACAAGGCTGAAATTCAGCCTGTAATCTTGGTAGAGATGAGTCGGATGAGGTACCCTGCTACCCTGTTAAAAATTAGACTCCTACAACTGCCAGGCGTCGCACGCACAACAGGACCCGGAAACGCGACTGCTCAATGAACACAGTCAGATGTGCCTCTGTCACCACTGAGAACGCTGGTGCTTTGCAGGGCACACACCTGGCATGCTGGGGGAGCAATCTCCCCAAAGCTCCAAGCAACGCGAGAGGGACTGAAATGGGTAAGAGACAGACTGGTGGAGTCAGAGACTGGGCAACCGGCTGGCACTCACCAAGTAATCAGGGCATTATATCACAGGCAGATCACACTCTCTTCGTGACCTGTTGCATGCAAAGGAAGCATGGCACAAATACATGTGGGCGCACTGTAAGGTCATGCCCTGGGGCTGGGTGACTTACACACGTGGTCTGGAACGCACAGCCCCTTGCGTTCCATGGAAGAGCGTAGCAGTACAGCACAAGCTCCTGATTATAGTGGGACAAGGGGCAGCGTTATTAACATCTCTCTGGTTACGTGGCCAACGAACACTGTTGGAACAGACTCGCCCAGGATGAGTTTTGGCAGCTTTGCTTCCAGCAGCGTTGACAGCCCAGCCCTGAAGGAGCTGAGCTATATGCCCTCCGTTCGCTAGGCCCTGCCTGTGCTGTGTGACGCTCCCACGAGAGGCCAATTTGGCTTCATGTCCCACTTGACCTAAGCTGCAAAATCTGGATCTGGATCTTGCACACTGTAATATTCAGGGCTGTCTGGATCTAAAGCTGCCAATTAGACAGATAAGGCTGTCTGAGAAATCTGGAACCAGGTCTGAGTTCCCAAGTGCACTCGTAAAGCTGAGGGATAGTTAGCACTGGGCAAAGAAAGAGGATAGCCTCAAAGAGCAATCGCTCTCAGAGTGAGCTGGGAGCAGGATCAGGCCTTAGCAATACAAGACAACAAGGGGGGACAAGGGGCGTAAGACAACAGCCAGCACACTGCAGACATCTGCAGGAGGGGCAGGGGGAATCTGGCAAAAGCCACCCTAGCAACCTCCTAGTCTTACCAAGTGAGCTGGAGAGAGAAAGGACGGTGTGGTTAAGGCCCTGGCCTGGGACTCAGTGTCACTTCTCGGTTCTGCTACAGACTCCCTACCAGTCACTTAGCCTCTCTGTGTCTTGGTTCCCCGTCTGTACAATGGAGCTAGCAACGCTTCGTTGGTTTGTCTTGTATCTAGTCTGTAAGCTCTTTGGGGCAGGGACTGTTTCTCACTATGTGAATGTCACAGCACCAAGCACAACAGGGCCCTAATCTTGCTAGGGCTGCTGGAATACAAATAACTGTTATTACCATTTGCATCCATTATTACTCTATTGCAGTCCCCCCCAAGAGGACCCAGTCAGGGCCCCATTGTGCTGTGTGTTATATGCAGACGGAGACAGGTAATGCTGTCTGCCCCAGAGAGATTTTAATACCCGGATCTGGAGCACGAGAAGGAGGGGCCAATGTACCGTATAAAGACATGGTCTTTGACTGGAAGAGCTTGCAAGCTAGCTCCGGTTATCTATTGCACCTTTACAAGGTTCTTTAATGTCCACGCACGATTCCAATGCAGGGAAATGCTGCAGAGCACAGCTGACCTCCTTCGGGAGGATGAAGGGCTGAAGCTGACACTGAGCCAGGATTAGAATCCCATACCTCCCAGCAGCCTGGGTGTTTTCAAGCCATCCCTACGCCACCTCCTCCACCACCTTCCCAGCTTCTCTGTGCACTCTCTGCCCAGCAACGTGGGCTGCTGTTGGGTGGGAGTTCGAAAAAGCTGAATGAAATGGGGATGGCGTATTAATGAGGAGGGATCAGGGCAGGCCAGACCCAGGCTGCAGGGCGCTGAAAGGGAGGAGTAGGGCAAGCGGGGCTTGGTGCGGACAATGCAGTTCAGGGCGTCTGAGCGTCTGACGTGACCTGTGGGGGAAGGAGCTCGGGAGCCAGTGCTGGGCTTGGTTTTACGCAGCGCTGCCGTCACTGAGGTGGGGATAATCAGACTTAAGCAGCACCGGTCACCATCTAATAAGGTTCAGAGTAAACACAGGGGTTATTATTAAAGGAAGTAAGATGACCCCATCTGGTGACCAGGTGGTGCCCTTAGTGTGCCGTGGGATGGGCTTTGCATTCTCCACAGGGCCCTCTGTTTCCTTCTTAAGGCAGTCTAACCTCTTCCATGCCTTTCTGACTCACAGGGCACCCTGAGTGAGCAGAAGCTTTTCTTATTGAGTGACACACAATTGTTGGTTAAGGTAATGGGGTTGAATGGTTAGAACAGGGGACTCAGGACTCCTGGCTTCTATTCTTCGTAGCAGTAACGCTTAGCTGGTCTAGTGGGCTTTCAGTGCTGGTGTAGCTGTGTCAGTCCCAGGATATTAGGCAGACGAGGGGAGGGGGGAAGTGATATCTTTTATTGGACCAGCTTCTGTTGGTGAGAGGGACAAGCATTTGCGCTTTCAGGTCAGAAGAAGAGCTCTGTGCAAACTTGAAAGCTTGTCTCTCGCACCAAAAGAAGTTGGTTAAATACAAGATATTACCTCCCCGGCCTTGTCTCTCTAAGAGAGGGCCTTCCATCCATTGAGCTCAAAGGACTTTATCTCCATTTTTGCAAATGGGCAAACCGAAGCACAGACGGAACGAGCTCGCCCAGGAAACAGGTTGCAGCGCTGGAATTAGAATCCAGGAGTCCACTGTCCCAGTCTCTGTTCCGCTGATTGGCTGCACGACCTGGAGAAATCATTCCACTTCCCCGGGCCTCAGTTTCCCTGTCCATGAGGCAGGGGGGTGCATTTGCCCCCCAGGGGTGTGACTCATCACACACTTCCAGCTCCCATGATGGACAGGCACCGGAGAGGTGCAAAGTAGTATGATGATGATTATTAATAACTCGCCTAGTTTGTGCTCCAGTTTCTTTAGAGATCTTGAAGGAATGCCACCTGGGCCTAGTGATTTACTGCAGCTTAATTACTCCAGGCATTTCATCATCCACTTCTTGTTTTTGATGTGTGTGTGTCTGACAGGGCCTCACCTTCATGACTAAGGGAGCCAGGAAAACTGTAAGAAAGAAAGAGAGGGAGAGGAAAGGAGCCGTGTAACCAGGTATTGGGATTACCCCAAGGCTTAAATCTGGAAGGTCAAGTAGGAGTCTGCATGCTTCTCATGATGGGAGATTGGGTCCACTGGAGTGGGAGGAGTGTCCCCGTATTCAGGGGACAGGTAATTGAACAACTATCCTCTGAACAGCAGGTTTAAGTATGAAACGAGGGAGTGGGGTCAGGAGGTTAGAGCAGGGGACTGGGAGTCAGAACTCACAGGTTTGTTCTTGGCTCCAGCCGGGAGTGGTGTACAGTGGTTAGAGCGGGGGATTTAGGAGACAAAAATCCTATGTTATCATGATTATTGATTAGTATTTTGAGTGACACAAACCCCCGGTTCCTCGCAGTATTCTCACAGATGGAGACGCAGGCTTTTTAATTTTGTTGCAGATGTTTTTCCAGCCAGTTATTTCTCTCCAGTTTCTAAGACGGGGAGGGCTCCCACATATTCCTGCAGGGCCTGACTGATTTACCTTGGAATTGAAGGGCCTGGCCCATGGCTCACTGAAGTCAGTGGAAAGATCCCCATTGACTTCAGCAGGCTTTAGATCAGACCCCAAGAGGATGGTAAAACTCACTCTGCCTTTGCAAAGTGCCAAGCTTTTTTCTCCTATACAAATATTTGATCACAGCTTCAGGATATAGTGATCACTCAGATACAATGATCAAATCAGGGCTTGCCAGATGGAGCTGGTAATAGGATTCCAGCAGTACCTGGTCTTAGTCTTCTTGAGGGAGGCCAAGGTTAAGGAGCCAGAAGTGGAAACAAAGGGCCAATCTCAAAGGGTGATGGATGTGTGCTGGGCAGTTTACAGGTCAGTAATAGGGTATAATCTGAACAGTCAGGGGGTAGGAGAAGATACAAATCCTGCCACTTCAGAGCCCCTGTATATATCTCTTCTCAATTCAGCCCAAAGCTCCTGGGGAAAGGATAGTGAAAATGCTAAGATCTGTTGCACTGGAACCAACTTTGCCTGGGTGAAATCACTGCAGATAGATAGGCGGAGAGCTGGCAAAGAGATTAGCGCTGAAATAACAGAGGTTTAGGTGAGAGGGGAGGTATCATGGGACTGGGGAGGTGGGAGGGAGGCAAAGAATGGGATTATGTTTAAGAACCAATCAAGGTGGAAGCCAGGAAATAACAGGCCAGAGATGCACGTTTAATTGTGGTGGTATGTGAAATCCTGCAGACATTAGTGTAGGATGTGACTTGTAGGGCACCTGGAGAAATAGGAGCTGACAATGTTACTCAGCAGGTTCCCATAAAGGGTAAATACTGCTGGAGATATCTGCTGGATTTTTCTGAGAAGATAATGCGAGGAGCAGCCAGGGTGAAGCAGCGGACATAATCTTCCTGGATTTCAAAGAGGCATTTAACACAGTACGGTGCAGTAGACTGATGCACAAGGTTAATATACAGAGCATGGAAAGCGCATCCTTAAATGGATAAGGAGCTGGTTAGGTGGATATTGTAAATCTATCCCCCTCAGTACTTAAAGGGCCCCTGTCTTCAAAGTATCTAAGCAATGATCTCACAATCATTAATATACTTATCTCTACAATGCAGGCTTGCGTTTGGGAAACTGAGGCACAGGGCCAGCTTTTCAAGTGCTCAGCCCCCACAATTAGGGTGATTTTCAAAAGAACCAAACAGTTTGGGTTCCTGTTGGGAGCTGGGCTCTTTTGCAAATCTGGCCCTAGTTGTGGGTGCTGAGCACTTGAAAATCTGGCCTTATACAGCTCCGTGCCTCAGTTTCCCAACCTTTCCTACCTCAAACAGGCATTGGGAAGATAAGTGCATTAATGACTATGAGATCCTTGCTCAGGTGACCAAGGTTAGGACCCCTTTGTAAGGGAGAGATCCTCTCAAAGACTCCTCTCCCCTTCCCAATCCCCCCTTCCAGACTCCAATTGGTGCTCCAGGGAGTACAGTACAAGCAATGGCTCAAAGTACAAATAAAATAGAGGGGGAAAGATCAAGAGATGGCCGCTTACGGAACTATATCTAGCTGTGCAAGGTACCGATATGGCCCCATTACCGCAGTATCTGAGCACCTCACAATCTTTAATGTTTTTATATTCACACTCCCTGTGTAGCTGGGCAGTGCTATTATACAACCCCATTATACAAGAGGGAACTGAGGCAAACAGAGACTAAGTGACTTGCCCAAGGTCACACAGAACATCTGTGGCAGAGCAAAGCATTAAAGCCAGATCTTCCAAGACCTAGGCTAGTACCCTAATGACTGGACCATCCTTCCTGTATATAGTCTAATGGCTTACAAGTCCTATCTCTGCATCAGTCAGTGTGAGCAGAGGGCAGCAGAAGCTTCAGTGATCACATTCAGCAGAGGAGATTTCAGGAATACTTGAAGTATGGTCACATGGTCAGAAAAGTGACAAGTAGAACTGGTTGGAAATTGTATGTCAAAAATGTTTTTCAAGGGGGAATAAAAAAGCTTTTTATAGGGAACAAACATTTTTGCAAAGAGTTTTCATTTCCTCGTGTTTCCATTTTTCGGGCAAAATGAATCAGAGCAAATATTTTCATTTCGTTTGGAATAGAATATTTGTGTTGCTTTGAAAGATCAAAAAAATTCTCTGAAATATTTCAAAATGAAAATTTTATTTTCCACAGAAAATACTTCACATTTTCCAACCACCCCTAGCGACAATAAAGTGGCACCTTCTTGTTGCCGTGTTTCTTGAAGTCAGATCTACATACCTTACTGACCAAAACAGATTTTCACCCTGGTTAGTCCTGCAGCTAGAGGAGAAGGAGCTGGATTGTAGTCCGGCTCCAGCATCACCTAAATTCTAACTGCAGGATCTTTATTACTGGTGTCAACCTAAGAGTCTGGAGCACCTTAGCTATCTGCATCATTTATTAGTGGGTAAAGTCACTATGTTAAGATTAAACTTCACTTTAATTATCATTCTTAGTTCTGATATAGCAATTTTCATCCGTACATCTTTGGTGTGTTAAAAATGTAGGTGTGTGTCATTATTCACGTGACACAGGTGGGGAAACTGAGACCCAGAAAAGCTGCTTGCCCATGCAGCCAATTGATAGCAGTACTGAGATTAGAACCCAAATCTACAGTCCCCCCACCCCCGGTAATCATTGCCTGTCCCCATGTGGCTGCCAGATACATGGCCTCGTGCTGTGGAATGGGAGCACACTGGGTTAGCAGGGTGCATTGCCAGCAGCCTCGAAGCACCAGTACGCTGCTGTGTCTGTTTGCTGGAGCATTCATATCACTAAATGTTGGGAGGCTTTTGGCGTCTCCAGCGCAGATGCTCCTGCAAGAGAGAGGCCCCCTCATCCCACAGAGCGGCTCCACCGGCTAATTAGAAATTCGGAACGTTAAATAAAGTATGGCAGTTTCACACTTCCAAACGGGAACAGTGATGCAGGCATCATCTGCTGATCTCCAGCTACTCGAGGGGAGCGGAGACTGCGCGCTGTGGGGTTACTGGAACTCGGGTACCAACGTGGTGGGGGAGCAGAGAGGAGACCGTGTAATGGCTGGGTCCTTCGCTTGGGGTCTGCAGGCAAGAGTCGAGGGGATGCTGCTCTCTGTTTGTCATCGTTTGAAAAGCTCATCTGACACCTTGCATTAACTCTCCAGCAGAGGCAGGCGGGGGGCAGTAGAAAAGACATTTTAATCTGCTTTACAGCATGCCAGAGTCAGGGAAAAGCAGATTCCTTTCCTGCACCACACACGCACACCACTCCCCTCCCCGAAACAGTCCATGCAAAACTCTGCAAAGAGCCAGCACAACCGGGTACGGGGGGGAGGCCAGGATGGCAAAGCAATCAATGTTCATAAAAAAATGTATTTCCCTGTGTGTCTTTGGCCTGGTGCAGCCCCTTCTGCTCACTGCTCTGTTTATACATGATAGACAACTAATTAACATCCAAGCCTCTTGAAAGGTCTTTTCAGAGGTAATGTACTGACAGATTATGTCAGTAAGGAGCACTGATTTGTCTAAGCAGTGATCACATTGTTTCAGACTGAATGAGGTGAATATTAAACTGCTTTAAATGCATTCTTCATAAAGCACTAATTACATACTCCCGGGGGAGAACGGGCAAGGAATACTAAACAGCCGAAAAGTCAACAGAGTTCTTTTTATAGTATGTTGCTGGGTTCTGTGTTTTTCTGTCTTTCTTTCTCTCTCTCTCTTTCTCATTTTTTTTTTACAGTAAAATCACAGCACGCTGAAGAATACACATTTATAGCACAATGGTTCACATCTAATTATATGGCAATCATTAGTTTTAAACTGAGTGTATTATATTTTCTTTGATATAGTGTGCCCCGGCATCTCTCAACATCGAATGCTTCCAATGGCAGAATTCTACTCCTCCCCCCTGTTAACAAATGATTTTTTTCATCACTACAGTTTGCTTATTGTCTTTTTTTAAAATCAGATTTAAATTGGCAGGAATAAAGGGGGGGGGAATCTGTTTAATCAAAATAGAACTCTGCCCCCTTCCTCCTAGATCTGTGCACTTGATTATTAACTAGGTGACTGTACTAGGTTTTTAAAGCACAGAAAGTGAAAGAATGGTCCATTAATGAATTCCAGCAGATCCTGCTGAACTCCTGGTTTGGTTTGCACAGAGATCCCGAAAGGATGAAAGAATTTACTCTGCTGGTTGGTGTTTTTTTTTTAATAGCACAACTGGGGGATCAAAGTAACCACAAGTCAGATACTCAAGGAAAATAAAACATAGAAATTCTATTATCAAAATGAGATCAAAAGAAGTAGAGTGGGGCAGTGCCAACCATCTCTGCTCCTGCCAGCATCTTCTAGGAATCTGATCGCTAGCTTATGGTAAAGTCATAGAACCCCAGAGAAGTTGGAGGTGGAAAAGCATTAAGTCATCTAATCTGTTCCCTTAGCCAAAACAGCCCTGTTTCCCCGCTGAGTATCATCCCGTCCAGCTGTACATGACATAGTCAGTGGGTGTGACACAACTTCTCTAGAGATAAGTGTTCCACAGTCTCACAGGTTTTCCTAGTAGGCAGTTTCCCCCCAGGATTCAGCCTCTATTTTCTTGGGTTGATTTCCTCCAGCCAATGCTAGTGACAACTCCTGCACATTCCCAAACAGATCCTAGATTTACACCTTTACATACCCATGGACAATCGAAAAAGAAGTGGATAAAATCATGGAGGATAAATCCATCAATGGCTCTTAGCCAAGATGGTCAGGGATGCAACCCCATGCTTGGGGAAACCCTAAACCTCTGACTTCCAGAAGCCAGAGTGGAAGACAGGGGTGGATCACTCCCTAATTGTCCTGTTCTGTACACTCCACCAGAAGTTCTGCTTTGGGTCACTATTGGAGATATGATATTAGGCAAGACAGACCCATTGGTCTAACCCAGTATGGCAGGGCTTACGTTCTTAATCATTATGTCAACCCAGTGCCAGCAGACATCTGGCCAAGCTGTCCATATTTCCTGGAGCTCCTTTAGGCCCTGATTCAGCATGGTATTTACATTGACTTCAGTGCAACTGCTCTTGTGCTATTCAGGCATGTTATTGAGTGCCCTGCTGAACTGGGTGTAATATCATATCATGGCCAGGAATCTTTTCTCCTATAAATCACTGGTTCATGATTAAAGACTGGCTCCCAATATGGGAAATTTTCCACATGACACACAAAGATTTAGTCCCTCCTGCTGATTTACTAAATATCAAGTAATAATAAAATGGTTGGGAGTTATATAGAACTTGTTAATCTCCATTGCATGGAGATGCAGAGAAAAGCTAAGCAACTGCTCCAAGGAAACAGAGGAAGTCTGTAGCAGAAGCAGGACTCGAACCCAAGCTTCCTGACACCCAGGCCTTGACCGTAACCAGTACACCACGCTGCCACCTATGACTCTGCATGCTATCAGCCAGCATTCCAGGCACCCTGTCATTGCTATGTGAGCAGGTCACTGTGTATGGCGTGGGCTGTATCAAGTTGATAAATTCCTTGTTTCCGCTCACTAACGTTCTTGGCTCAGCTACTGAACCATGGAAAAGGAAAATGTTGGTAAAATAACCCATTTGCTGCCATTCTTATGGTCCCAGAAGGCGTGTCCCCTCGGGGCTCTGCTGCTGCCCAGGCTGCGAGGATGGCACTCATATGAGCATGTTCCCCAGGACAAAATCCATCACGTACCTACAGTGACAATGTCTAATGCCCCGCTCCCTGCTTACCTGGCTGCGACAAGCCTTTGGTTTCAGTGCTGGGGGTAGAAATGGATTTGCAGGCTTTGCACCCATTACCAGCCCTTAATATTCATGAGGCTGCCTTGGGAAATGCGTTAGGTGGTAATAAGGTCTGAAAACAACCCTCGGGGGACACGATTTTGTGATGTTAAGGCAACGTGGGATCAAGCTCCCATAATGATTAGGAGACGGAAAAGTGCACTTATCCATGACAACGGAGAGGAGCTGAGGTTGAACTGCAGCAGAAGTGCTGCCATCCTGTTCAGCCAGATGATTAGGGTCTCGGACTTGCCGTCTAGGAGAGTTTTGGTGAGCGTGATAACATCATCTCAATTAGAATAAGGTCTGGTATGAAAATAAGGCCTCCCTGTTCCTCCCAAAGGTCATGAAAACAGACTGCTATTATTATGATTATTGATTTATTTTATGGTAGTACCTAGGGACCCCAGCCACAAACCAGGGCCCCATCGTGCTGGACAAACAGCCTTGCGCTGAAGAGCTTGCAATCTAAGTATAAGGCAAAAATGTTTTTTTACAGGGTTATTCCAGCTCCCTACAATTCCAGATAAGGGGGGGAAATCCTGGCCTCATTGAAGTCAATGGCCAGGAATTCACCCTTCTGTTTTGGGCTGATGTTCGGTGTGGGGCACGTTTTGTGCTGAAGGTCCCATCCAAGAGTTCTTTCTGTCTGTCTACTCCATCTGTACTTCAAAGGGGCCTCTACACAGACATCTACAAAGACTCGACCTATGGGAAAGATGCCTGGAGCAAAGGGTAATTTCACTGCCTCCCCTACTGTCAAACCATTCCGCTGGCTCGTCTGTTCACTTCAGCATCCAATGTCTTGGCTTGAAAAATGTCCCTGCTCCCACCCCAGCCCCTGGATCTTGCTCCCACACACTGGGGTAAATTAGGAGCAACTCCATTGACACACGTGGAGTTAAACTGGGTCACAAAAGCAGAACCAGGTCCTCTACCCCAGCTTTGCTGCCCGTCTCCTGTTCCCTCCGTACATCATGCACTGGTCTTCTCTCAACCATTCACCACTGCTGGGGTGGGGTGGAGTCTCCTCTACACCACCTGCTGCCTAGAACAGCCTCCCTGCATCCCTTTGACTCAACATCTCCATCTCTCATTTCATGTCACAGCTGAAGACATCCCTTTTCTCCGCTCTGCACCTCAAGTTCTCTCCCCTCTGCTATTTTAGCTCTGTACCATACTTTGACATACAAGTTCTATTAACGAAGCTCTATCAAACGGGGTCCCATTGTTTTGCACTAGCATCATTCCTAAGGGGTAATTCTCTCCTGTTCATCTAGAGAGTACAGCCATACATTTCTGTATTGTATCATATTAATGTGAGCATTATCATGCGGGTAATTAACCATTGGATCAACTTATCTAGGGATGTGCTGGATGAGCCATCATTTGGAGATCAAGAATGGCTGTCTTTATAAAAACAATTGCTTTAGCTCAACCACAAACTATTGGGTTAGATGCAGGAATTGCTGGGTGAGTTGCTCTGGCCTGTGCTGTGCAGGTCGTCAAACTGGATGGATCACAGTGGTCCCTTCTAGCCTCACAGTCTATGCCTCTACAATACGATCTTACTTCCACTCTGAAAAGGACTGCCCGCCCCCTAGTGGGCAAGCATGGCTTTGAAGTTGTGTGTGCTTGTAGAGGCCACGTTTGCAGTCCCTTAGCAGGAAGAGTCCCCCTTCCTCGTGTCCACTTTCGGGGTTCTTATGTAGCAGGTGTTGGGCCTGGTTCTCCACTCCGTTACACTGGTTTCCCCTTCAATGGATGCTTCCCTTCAATGGACCCAGACTGTATTATCACCGCCTGACAACATAAAGCCATTGGGGCGGTCAGGTGTAACCTGCTGGTCGGTATGAATTACACATCCACCTCCGTGACTGACCCATAGAGGATATGGGTCTGCTACAGTGTTGGCTCTTTAGCTCAAGCGACAAGCCCATGCTTTTAGCTCCGGAGGGCCCCCTGTTAAATTGCCCATGTCAGCCATCACAGGGCCTTTGCTCCTAACAACTTCCCTTAAGATGTTGTGGGTAAGGACTGAACCTTGAACCTCTGGATATAAGGCTTGAGCTAGTATCTTGTGAGCTAAAAGACGAGGTCTGTTACTGTCTGGACTAGTCAGCCGCTGGAGGGAGACCAAAAAGCCCACCATGCTTTAGCATGGGTGACACACTCCCTCTTGCTGGGCATAAGAGTGGGATAGCAGTTCAAATCTCCATGCATTGGGTAACTCACATCAGTCCACAGGCAGAGGTTTATGAGGCTGCTGACTTGTCTCCACTAGCATTCCCCAACCATTGCTACCGAGAGTGGGAAATCTTTGGCCACAAGCCTAGAGCAGACAAGACCCAACCCTGGTGGAAGCGGGATGTGTTTGCTGCTTTCCTTCTAGGTGCAAACTTCTTTGGAAAGGAAGAGTCAAGGAGCCTTTAGGTCCCCTCCGCCCCCCCGCAAAGAACATGAAAGAATCTGATAATTACTTCTATCTACCACCCAACTGTACTAATTGCCAACCTATTTCTTCACAGTATGACAGACACAGGCTCTCCAAAACACATAGAGATAAATTAGCACTAATTGGTTTTCCTCTGGCTGTTTGAATTAGTATTTAAAGCTCCAATTACAAAGCAGAATAATTACTATTAATGTCCTGTCGCAGTACAAAAGGCAGATAGCTTGAGAACTAGACCAGGTGTATTATTACACTGATTACAGAATATTTAACCTGGCTCCTTAAGACAAAGGTGCATGGAAACTTGAAGGAAAAAAAAAAAAAAGGCAGATGGTTGCTACTTCCTGCTGGGAATGTGGAGGAGGAGGTCTTTCAAACCTGGGATCACGGAGGTACAAAGGCATTGAAGAGAAACAGAGCGAGGGAGAGAAAGAGCAAAAAGGAAGGGAGGGGGGAAAAAAAAGGACAAAAAAGAGCAGTTATGACAGAAAACAAACAGCTTTTTTTTTTTTTTTGGTTGGGAAAGGGGAAAAAAATACAGGCCTGAAAGAAAGAGGCTATAAACATCTCTGCGAGATTCTGCTGGGAACAATGCGGCCGACACACACACACTCCTTGGAAAGCTCTTTCTGGCTTCCACTTTCTTGACATTTCGTTTGCGCTAAATTGAGAGACTTCAGGGAATACAAATAGCTGCTATCTCTGTTAAAGCTCAGGAGTACAAAAGACAATGAGCACTGATGCTTCAAATGGCTCTCCTTCTCCCACCCCTTCCCTTGGGCTCCCGGGTGCTCCCCTGGCCTGGGAGCGGGCATTCTGCTCTTTCCCTGTCGGCCTTGATCCCACGAGGCCTGGTCCGGTGTCTCTAGAGAGAGCCAGCAGGCTTGGAGGCAAGTCAGGCTGGGTGCATGCCTCTGCGCTGAGCAGTGCTTGTCCCTACTCTAAAGCAAAGGGTGGGAGCCAGGATGGGGTGGAAGTAGAGAGTGGGCATAGCTGAGAAGACAGGGACTTCTGTGTGATTGTAATCATGCTAAGGAGGAGCTTACCCACGTGGTCCCCTCATGGGCCTCACTCCTGCGACTATGTACAATGCTCGACCATTGAGAGTTTGCAGGATTCAAGCACTTAGTTAGGGGAGAGAGAGGAGTGACCCTCTGACTTTCTTCCATTCTGGAAGACCTTCCTCCTCCTCCTAATGGTTGCACACATCTGGGCAACATTCTCCTCCACAGGAGGGGAGCTGGTACTCCTAGCAACAGCTGGAAACATCTTCACAGAAACATCCGTGGGGGTCTGTGCTGGGCACGTGGCATAGGATGGTCTGTGCAGGGCACAAGCTAGGATAGTCGTGCCCAAGGTAGGTGGTATTGCTGGTATTGCAGCCAACATTCCTTCTCCCCGAAATAGATTCTGCTGTCCAAAGGCTTCTGCAGAGGGCTGATTTACTTGCAGAGTCATTGTTCTGCCTAGCTAATCTAGCCTGTTCCTTCAGTATGAGGCACTATGTAAAACAAAATTCTCTTTCATTCTATTCCAGACCAGGAGTGTTGGTACTTTCTCCTTTTTTGTAGCAAACCCTCTGGCTGCCTCTAAGTCCCAGGGAATGGGCTGGATGCTCTTTAGCTTTCTGGA
Source organism: Natator depressus (assembly GCF_965152275.1). Lineage (NCBI taxonomy): Eukaryota > Metazoa > Chordata > Testudines > Cheloniidae > Natator > Natator depressus. Next base: position 6,240,647 of record NC_134259.1, read on the forward strand.
AATCATGGAACCGGGAGAAAGACTCGAAATGTTAGAATGACAAAAATGTGATGCTCAAGAGGAAGGAACATGGCCTGGTGGCATCTGCAGCTGCCAACCTATAAATCTCATCGAGCCAAGACAACTCCGCCCCCAAATGTCCTTCCTGCCCTTGTGATGATTCCCATGCTCTGAGACTTCAGGTCTGCAATGGAGAGAAGGGGCTTACATGAAATCTGTCATTTTGACAGGCAGGCTCCCTCCTTGTCAGTCTTTAAACTGGGGGGTAGGGCTGGAGCAGGGGATCCCTTGGAATTCTGTAATGCTCAATGCCAATTTCCCCAACACAGAATTCCATGGCAAATATTTCTATGCTCAGCAACCTTTCTGCACCAGTTGCAATGTATCTGCACAATGTACAGCCAACTGCAGGATTCCAGAGAACATTTAACATCCTGCACGGTCGTGCGCGCGCACACACACACGATGCAAAATCCACATTTGAACTGCTTTTACCCAGAAGCCCAAATCTGAACACTAGATCCCCATATGCAGACTTTGGGAAAGTTTGGACCCAGATACAAAGTTAGCAGCTTGAATACACACTTTGATCCTTCTTTGATGAGTAACCATTTGCTGGGAAGGAGATGTCTTCTGTGAGGAGAGAAGCTTTATATCAGACCCTTGCCCTAGTATCTTCATCTTGCATTTTGGGATTGCACTGGGAGGACCAATTACACCACTGCAGCTGCTACTTCAGCACTTGCTGTCTACACTGGCTCTGCACTGGCACTCAGGGACATGGTAATAAGGAACATCCTACCTGCTCATAGCAAGGGCAGTCACAAGGGTGGTGTGAGGACTGGTGCACTGTTGCTAGCACATATGGGTGGTGTGTTACAAGCAGGCTATGGGGCTCCGGAATTGGAACGGCTTTAGAGAGCCTTGCTAACTCCTGTGGTAGTGAGGATCTCTAAAAGAATTAAAAGTGCAGAGCGAGAGGAAAGGGGGAGGGGGGAGAATACCAGGGCTGGGCAGAATTCCCAACTGTCAGGGGGATTTGGCCAAATGGTTCTGGTTTGGGCCCATCACTATGTGAGCAGAGGAAAACTAACTACCTGGGATGTGGCCAGTTCATCTCTGCTCCCCCCTGCTCTCTATGCGCCTTGGCCTTTGCTTGCTCTGAAGCTCACTCACCTCCTGCTCTTCCATGACCAGGGGCACCTGTGCTCCCAAGATGACTTATGGGATCTTTCCCTCTTTAACATTCAGCTGTCTCCTTTCATTCAACTCCATCTCCAGCCTCCCTTTCTCTGTGCGTGAGTCACTGTGCCCGGCTCTCGGTGCCAAATGTTGGGCAATCCTTTGCACTGAGGTTGCCATATAGTGAAATTGTATTTTTCATTTAGGCAGGCGCAGGGCAAGCGAACGCCACAGTTCTGTAAACGCACCTGCAGCACCCCCTGCTGTTCCAGTCACGTTGCCACTCTCCCACAGCTCTGCTAGTGCACCTCAGCACTGACGTGAGATATGCTGCTATTCCCGACTACAGAGCTAGATGAATGCACGTCATTCCTCACCTGCACTCCCTGTTCTTCCATTACCGCCCTATGTCCCAGCTCGGCCAGTGGTCCACACTCCACACCTGGAGCATCCTCTGCTCTTCCTGTCCTGGTCTCCCCACCCTCTCCCCTAACAGCTCTTCCAGTCACCTCGTTCATCACTGTGAGCCCCTTATGCTAATCCAGTCCTAGGCCCACCCCCATGTGCCTCAGCCCTGACCTGCTGCACTCCCTTCTGTTTCAGTCCAGCCTCCCGCTCCCGCAGCTCTGCCAATGCAGCTCATTCATACCCCTGCTGTTCCAGTCCTGACAGCCCCCTTCACTTGCCGATACTTCTCCCTCCTGACCTGCAGCGTCCCTTGTAATTCAACGTGAATTACTGCAACAGCAGAAGGCTCAGCCAATACACCTCAGTACACAGAGCACTGGACTGGGTCTCAGGAGATCTAGGTTCCATTCTTGGCTCTGCCACTGACCAGCTGGGTGACCTTGAGCAATTCACTTCACATCTCTGGGCCTGTTTCCCCTCCCACCTGGTCTATTTAGACTGTCAGATCTAAAAATCTGTCTCTTGCAATGCACCTGCACAGCATTGAGCAAAATGGGGACCTGATCTCAGATGGGGCCTCTAGGGCCTATTGTAATACAAATAATAATAATAGGTCTTCAGAGTGGATAATGTGCTCACCCGCTGTTCCAGCTGGAGACAGAGTTCCTGGGGACCATGTGGTGGCCTGCATTGCGAAGCCACTCTGCCTGTACAGCAGACATCTCTCACAGATCTTACCACTTCCCAAAGCGGCACAAATTGCTTGGTCCCCTCCCTGCTTAAAACCTTGTCGTCTTTTTAGCTCCAGACATTTTTATCACGCTTACATTGAGACTCCAAACACCAATAATGCTTCATCATTAGCAAGTACAATTGACAGCAAATGCTCCCTAAACCTTTGGCTGAATGCTCCCAGACAGTCTGGCCTGGCTGCGACAGGAAGGAGTAGGAAAGGGAATGGTGGGCGGAAAGGTATGTTGGACACTATTGGCAGTGGAGAGCTCAAGGCAGCCAAGTTCTGTCCTTCCACGGGCAAATTCTAAAGCCAGCACCCGGGCTGCGGGAGTTAAGTTTGCTCCCCTGGCTGATTCTCAGAGAACCATAGAAAGATCTGCCCATTGGCCATGTCTCACACACAGGGCCAGTGCAGGATTGGTCCCGCCAACATCATCCCTGTGTCGTCATGGGGAAACCCCAGGCTCATGCCAGCTCTGTGACCTGCTCTGGCTGCGGTGGGAGGAGATGGGAAAGAAAGTGTTGATCTGGGTGTGTGTGAAGCAAAATCCCGCCTGTGTGAGTTTACACAGCCCTGTTCAAACTGCACTGAGATGAGTCTGCACAGGCTCGTGGGTGTGGAGTGAGGGGGGGAGCTGGGGAGGGATTTCTTTTTAAGAGACAAGGTGGGTGGAATGAGGGGATGCCAGCTGGCAATGGACTATATTTCTACTGACAAGGCTTTACCCTGTAGGTGTGAGGAATTCCAATTAAATATTCAGCCTATTTGTCTGCGTGTGGGAGAGGGTTTGCTGTGGAGGAGGGAAGCCTCAGACGCAGCTCAGTCGCTAACCATTAAAAGAGAAATTAGCTCAGTTCATCAAGGGAAGCTAGTGGAGGGTTTTCCTCTCTCTCATCCCTTTCTCTCTCTCTCTCTCTCTCAGAATCAGCAAGGACAAACTGTTGATACGTCAGAATGGGCTGCACTTGACCAGGATAAGAATGCCAGGTACCAAACCCTCCTCCAAGGGACTCTCATTGCTCTCGAAAGGTGAACTCTCCGGAGAGCTGCTATGAAGCCAAGGCTGCCCAGAATGCAAGTATCCTGATGGGGATAGGTACATACACAAATGAGACCACCTTGCTCTTCTTTAGTGTAGGCACATTCACCCTCACAACGCCTCTGCTGGGGAAACTGAGGCACAAAGGAACAGTGGCTAAGGCCTAAATTCTCAAAAGCCCATTGGGAGCGCACATCACCTTTGAAAGTCAGGCACCTACATAACTTGCCCACATAGCACAGTGAAAATAAATGACTTCCTTGCACCTCTGGTCCCACTGCCCCAGCCGGAGATTGGGGTATGTATTTGCTCCCATGGATGGAGGCTGAGAATGGGATAGTAGGAAGCTGCATAGCAGCCACGCACATTGCATACGCTTGAGGCCAACCTGTATGTTCCCTAAAGATTTTTAATTTGCCACTCTCTTGTTCCAGCATGAAACCATCCTAGAGCAAATGCTGGGGCCCCGGATCATTGGGGGCTGTACACTAACAAGCTATACAGAATTAATTGCTCTTGCATTTACTGTCCATCTCCTTTCCAAATCATTAGCGATATATTAATTAATCCGCTCTAACTGGAGGCCCTCACATTAGGATGATCTTTTTAAGCCTATCAGTGGTGCCCTGCACTGGTGTAAGCCTCATTGATTAAATTCTCTTTCCCTCTTGTAGTGCCTGGCATTCACAAATCAGATCAATGGGACTTAATGATTTTTCTTACAAAGGTAAAGTTTGTTTGGGGTGATGTGGGTGGAGGCTGGAACAAAGCATTTGGTGACAGGTCTCTTGTAATGAGCGGGAAGAGCTAGAGTTTCGATAGCCTTGACTGTAATATAGGTCATCAGCTTCATGTGTACAACCCAAAACCCTTTTTTAAAATTTTCCTGCCTGGAGAATTTTGAAATGTTGGGGTTCTGCTGCTAATTGGAATGAATGCAAATTTCAAAATCTCTAAATCCTTTGTAAAATAGAACTTCCATCCTCTGCCCAACTCAGCTCAGAGCAAAAAGACGCTCATCTAGCAGGGCAATGGGCAACAAATAAAAATCTACAAACGCAGTCTAGATAGAGAGATACTGGATAATCTAAGCAGCATGTTGGATAAAATCCCCCTGCCTAATGTGCCCCATTATTTATTTATTTAGATTTAAAATAAAGACTTCTCTCCCAGGGTCTACATACAATAAATACAGTTATACTAAACTTCACCAGTACTGAATTCAGCTCCACAGGAATTTAGACAGCCAACCAGCCTCCTAACCCCCTGCATCATTTAGGAAGCATGCCTTCAGCCTTCTCCAGAGACCCCCATCAAACAGCTGTAATAGAATCATAGAAACATAGGGCTGGAAGGGACCTTGAGAAGTCATCAAGTCCAGCCCCTTGCACTGAGGCAGGACCAAATAAACCTAGATCATTCTTGCCAGGTGTTTGTCCAACCTGTTCTTAAAAACCTTCAATGATGGGGATTCTACAACATCCATTGGAAACCTATTCCAGAGCTTAACTACCCTGATAGTTAGAAAGATTTTCCTAATATCTGACCCAAATCTCCCTTGCTGCAGAGAAAGCCAATTACTTCTTGTCCTACCTTCAGTGGACATGGAGAACAATCGATCACCATCCTCTCTATAACAGACCTTAACATATTTGAAGACTGTTATCAAGTCCCCGCTTCTCCAGTGCTCTGGGCCATCACCTGTCCTTCATGAGTTCTCAAAGATAATCGTGAATGATTCCGTGATTGTTTCAGCTAATTCCTTAAGTACCCTAAGGTGCATTTTCATCAGGCCCTGCTACCTTGAATACATTTAACTTATTTAAATATTCTTTAATGTGTTCTTTCCCTGTTGGCTTGTGTTCCTTCCTCCTTGTTGTGAATTAATCGTGTTAAGTGTCCGGTCACAATTTACCATTTTAGTGAAGACTAAATCAAAATAGACATTTAATAACTCAGCTTTCTTTATGTAGTCTGTTATTAACTCTCCTTTCCCACTAAGTAGAGGACCTACACTTTCCTTAGTCTTTCTCTTGCTCCTAATGTATTTATAGAACCTCTTATTATTGCCTTTATGTCCCTTGCTAGGGTAACTCATTTTCAGCCTTAACCTTCCTGATTTTATCCCTAAATGCTTGTGCTATTCTTTTGTACTCCTCCTTAGCAATATGTCCATGTTTCCACTTTTTATAGGTTTCCTTTTTGATTTCAAGGTTATAAAAGAGCTCATATGGGCGCCACATTGGCCTCTTACTGTTCTTCCTATCTTTCCTTTCTATTTGGGTAGGCTGCTGTTGTGTCTCTAATATTGTCGCATTGAGAAACTGCCAGCTCTCTTGAACACCTTTTTCTCTGAGATTTTCTTTTTCTGCATGCCTCAAAAGTCATTACATTTGGGCTATTTCTGGCCAAGGTGGGGAGCAAGTTCCAGAGACTCAGAGCCCTCCTGGAGAATGCTACACCTCCCTTGCGGACATTGATGGAGCAACAGTAGAGATAGGCCATCTTAGGCAAAAAGCCCTAGAGTCGGTAAGACCTGTGAGATGTTTGACCTGAGCAGCTATTGTATCAGTACAGAATGGTGGCTGCAGCAGGCCAATTGCTGTGGAAATGATGCCCCAGGAAAGAAAAAACAAAAATGAGACAGCCCGCTGTCTAATCTGCCAGGCCTGGGCAGTGCAAAGGTGGATGGCTGGGGCAGAAATAATGCAGCAACTTAATCAGAAGCATATTTCTCCGAACCATTAAATCAAATGGTTGGTGTGCTGTGTCGCCAAGGAGAGAAGCCAGCTTTAATCAGCTGAAAATCCTCATTGCAAGTTTCATTAAGGAACTAAACCCTTTCTTTAAACTCCATCCATGCCACCTACAGGCTGGTTAACCCAAACTAAAAGGCCATCATAAGGCCAGCCATTGTGACACCAGAGCTGCTTTCATTGGTGACTTTACTGATGCACCGGAGGACAGCTACAAAACTGACTAACAGGGAGAAGGCTCGGCTAATCCCCTTCCGCTGCCGTAGCCATGTTCTGCAGATGCTCCATGCTTGTAGCAGTAAGGTTCTACCCAGACCCTGTCCCGCTGGTGTAGCTCCCCGTGCCAAAACCATGACCCAGGGGACTGAGCTTGACAGAACTCTTCCACAGCACTGGGAATGGCAGAGAGGGCACGCGGTCTATCAGGCCCCTTGTGGATATATTGGGGACAGAGCATTAATAGCACAACAGTGAGGAACAGTAAATGGGCTAATGTGCCACCACACGGAAATGTCTGGCTTGCAGCTGATTAGAGAGGTGGCAGATTCTGGCGCAGCAAAAACAGAACTCCAGCTTGCTGCACATTTCACCCTAGGGAAAAATCTCCTTTCCCATGGGCTCTTTGGAAGGATGGGGTCAGCTCCCCACACTCCATAGAATCCCCAAGTGGCACCCTGGAGTGCCAGTCTGTCTCCTAGAAGCACAGAGATATTGATTACATTACCCTTCGGTCCAAAACCAACTGTGGAAACCTTGTCCTCTAAGCTGACTTCTCAACCAACCAACAGCAAGTGACAAGAAAAACCTGAAGGGATGAGGGGAGTGGGAGGGAATCAAAGAAACATACAGCCCCCACCTATCCTGGGAAAGGAGGAGACAAAAGTCAGTCTTGAATGCAGGTATGAAGACAGACTTGCAAGCTGTTCATTATTCTTCGGCCTAAGGGTAAAGCCAGGAAAGGTGATGGAGATACATGTTCTGAGGGCACATTATCACTGGGCACACTTGGCACATTATTACTGTGGGATCTAGTGGTTAGAGCAACGGCCTGAGGGCATGTTAGCACAGGTGATCAGCACCTGGGTCTGGCCTAGCCTAGCCTGGGTGGGAGCCGCCGCGCTGCAAAGCCAGCCTCAAGTTACTGTGTCCACCCCGGTGCTGCACTCACTTGTGAATGGCGCTGGGACTTCTGGGGGGGCATTTCCTATGGTTCTTAGTGCTGTGCTAGGATGAGCCGCTCTATGATCCTTTCCCAGTGAATTGTGGGAGAATGTGGAAACGGGGAGAATTGCGGGACGACATGGAAGGACCAGTGGCACTCAAGTGGTTCAGCTTGCGTCTTCACAGCAAAGTAGACAGGTTACCAGCCTCAGTGTGAGCACCAGGATAGGCTAGCTAGCCCAAGTATAAACACCACCACAGTGGGGCTAGAGGGTTAGTGTGTGCGTGGATGGGAGCCAGATTAGGGGCAAACCTTGAGTAAGCCCCTGAGTTCACTGCAGTGAAGACAAGACTTGAGAGTCAGGCATTCTGGGTTCTATTCCTGACTCTGGGAAAGGAACGTGGTCTCTAGTGGCCTGAGAGTCAGGACTCCTGGGTTCTATTTCTGGCTCCGCCACTGGCTGTGTGATTTGGGGGAAGCCTGTTTCCTAGCTGTGAAATGGATATATTGATAATGACTCCCTTTTGAGAACCTTAGATGAATAACCTCCAAGTGCTTCACTGTTGTACTCAAAGTCTCTCCTTAGCACCAAAGAAGATGAAACACAAGCTGCCTTTTAACTTTAACTGCAATCCCCAATGGGGTTTCACCTGCAGGCCCTTGACAAGGAAGGCAAAACGGGGTGGCAAAATGCCTGGCTTCCTGAAGGCAAATCTTTTTTCAATGGTGGAAACGCTTTTAGAACTTCCCCCTTTGCAAAGGGGAAGAGAGCAGTGAATAGACGGTGAGGCGTTTTCCACTGCTAGGGATAACCTTGTAGGAGGAAAGGGAATCCAATTAAATATTCAATGCTGTGGAGTCTGTGGGAGTGTGGGAGAGGGATCCCTTCCTCTTATTGCATTTCTTATCTGCTCAGGGACAGAGAGGCACCAAACCACTAAAAATATTCATCATTCACTTTCCACAAGAAAGTAAACAAGAAAGTTACACAACTACTACCCTTCCCCCTTCCCAGGCACTTCCTCCAGCAAACATGCAGGAAGAAAACATTGGGGCAGTTTATCTAAGCTGCTACCCTTCTGCTGGCTAACTTTGGGCTGCAATCCTAGCAGAGCTCACAAGCTAGGTGGGGTTGGGCTAGGTCAGAACTTATATGGGAAACCACTGCGGAAAGCCCAGATCCTGAAGGCAGTGCAATTAGGAGATGATGTTCTCTAAGAATCAACATCCAGGTCCGGTGCGGTCTCTTGAATGAAGTGCCCATATACTAGATAGTTTTACTCTTGTTTTCCCTAAATTCTCCCTGAAGTTTTAATGGGGGTGGGGGGTTTACTGGGTTCTTCTTCACTTCCTATCTTATCATGCATCATTTCTACGTGCTGCTACACTGGGTCTGCATTCCACCCGTAGATGAAATGAATCCTGTTTGTAAAGCACTTTGGGATGAGCGGTGCCACAAAAATACAAGATGCTTCTGCTGTTATAATATATAGTAGCCACACTCTGCTCACAAACCCCTTTTAACAGGAAGAGACCTGAGGTACTGATCTCCTGCCAGGTAACGATCCACCTAAGCTCAATTCAGCCGAGGGAAGCCTTGGAATCGAAAGGGGACACGTGCCTGCATTCGTTGCAAGTGTGGTCTGGGGGCGAAAGTACAGGCCTGGACGTCCTGAGGATTGGATGCTGTTCACTTCTTTCCTGTGTGACCTTGGACAAGTCATTTCCCCGCTCGGTGTCTCAGTTTCCCTATCAATAAAACAAAGCTGTTGATACAAACCTCTCTCACAGAGGGTCTTGTGAGGCTGAATTCACGGCTGTTTGAAAAAATCACCGGAGGGAAGTGATAGAGAAGAGCCAAGTTTTATTATTAACACTTGGAACAAAACAGTATCTTGCACCCATGGCTCTCAAAGGTCTTACAAACATTAATTAAAAACTCTCAGTGTCCCCATGTTACGTCCATTTTGTGGCACGGAGAAAGGAAGTGACTGGTGCAAGGTCACACAATGGCAGAGCTGGGAACAGAGCCCAGTGCTTGCTCTAACCGTTGCACACTTCAGGCTTAGATTGTAAACTCCATAGAGTGGGAACGTATCTTTTTGTTCTAGGTTTGTACAGCACCTAGCACGGTGGGATCCTGGCACATGATTAGGGCTCCTAGGCACTATGGTAATACAAAGAGACCGAGCAACCCAAAGAGCTCAAAAATTAATATCAATCGCATGTAGGTCCTACACAAACACAGGAGTCTGATACTTCTTCACAAGCTCCAAAGATGGTCTTGTGCTTTTCCATTTAATTTTTTTGCTGTAACCATCTGTAGGTTTTTGGTTTTGGTTTTTTGGGGATTTTATTTAAATCCAAAGCCAGAAACTCCATAGCAACCCTCAGCTCCCAGGTTCTGACTCCAGCACTTTGATCACTCTGTCATTCTGTTTAAGGCTATACCCCTGTAGGTGTGAGAAACTCCAATGAAGTATTCAGCCAGTTTGCCTGTGTGGGGGGGCGGACGACAACAGGCTTCGCTGTGGAGGAGGGAAGCCTCGGCTTTTTCGTGGTGACTAATCGTTCCAACACCCATTGTCTGTGGCATAACGGGGAGGGCTTTCCTGCACCACGCAGCTGCCTCTGCATTCCCTTATCTGGAAATACGCAGCTCCCTGCTCTGCTCTGGGGGCTCCAGGACAAAGTTAGAGGGGCCAAAGCAAGTCAAGCCCTGGCATTACAGGGCTTCTGACCATCTATCCTTGGCTGTCATCTGGCTCTCATGGCTGTCGAGTCTGAGCTCCGCACAGTCTTTAATGGATTTATTCTCACAACACTCCTGTGAGGCAGGATGGTGCTTTTACCCCCTTGTACAGATGGGGCCCTAATCCACAAAGGTATTTAGGCCTCTATCTCTCATTGATTTCAATGGCAGTTAGGCACCTAACTACCTTTGACCATCTGAATCAGAGAGACAACTGGCCAGATTTTCCGTCGCATTAGGGACCTGAAGATGCAGAAAACTGGACAGCTACCTCCCATGAAATCAATGGAACTCAGGTGCCCAATCCACTAAGGAGATTTTGAAAACCCCACTAGGTGCCTAAATCCCTCGTAAATCTGGCCCTAAATGACTTGCCCGAGGTCGCGCAGGTAGCCGATGGTGGAGCGTGGAACTGAATCCAGGTTGCCGGAGTCCCCGCCTAACCCCGGGTTCCCCTGTAAGATTAGGGAGGCCCATGCAGCTGCATTATGCTTTAGGGCTGGAAGATTAGGGGAACCCATGTAATTAAGGGGCACTGGCAATTGTACTGTGCTATAAGGTTTCAAGCAAGCCTCATAGGATTAGCGAAGGCCCTTAGCAGCCCTCCTTCTACTATAGGGTTTTGAGCAGCCCTGTTGGATCAGATAGGCCCCGGCAGCCTAGCCAATTCTATATGGTTTCTAAAAGCCCCCACACATCTGAAGATCCCCGAGCATCCTTGCTGAGCTATAGGGTTTCCATCAGCCCGGTGGGATCAGAGAGGCTTCTGGCATAAAATCACAAAACCCGTTTTTCCTTGTGAGTTACAGGCAGGATCTGAGCTCAGGCCTGCAGCTGTAAAGGACAGGCCTAGCCCATGACTGCTCTGCTTCACCTGGCTACCTGGACCCCTGAAACACAAAGACAATGGCCAAGCGCGGCAGCCTGAGCTTCAGGCCCGGGTCCTGGCGGCACACAGGTACGGTCTCCTTTACTACAGACTCAGTGCAAACGCAGTTCTAGTCAAGCAGGAATCCACATGCCATTAACTCCTCTCCACCTATTGGAGCAAAGGAGGCTTCATCTCCTGACTCAGATCGGACTGATCTGCTGGGGCACAATGGATCCGGGCAGGCTTTTTCTGCAAAGATTTTCAGCTCCATTATCTACTTCTCACTCACACGATCAGGGTCAGATTTTTAAAGGAGCCCGGCATGTCGGGCGCTGAACTCTTTTGAAAATCTGGCCTCTGTGATGCGGGCGGAGCACCAGAAAATTTGGCCCCAAGAATGCATAGGGTTGTTGTTAATCCTACTACCTGGCTTGTGCACCCTGCATAGGTTGGGTCACCTACACTATGCTAGGCCATGAGCACACACTTCTCATTGCACTCTCCTTGGACTGTGCATGGGGAAGGGGAGGTAGCTGGGCCTTGATGCTATTTTAAAGAGGGATCTTCACGCACTGGGAAAACACTTCATTAAAAGAGAATCTATCCAAACAGAGCTTCACTTGGCCAGTGCTTCTCAGTTGCCCCTTTGCTTTCCCTCGCAGAGATATACTGCTGTATTCTACATTAAAGGCCCAAACACACCTAACATGGGCCTGAACCAACGCTCCACCCCACGGATCTGAGCACCCCCACCATTCGGGGCGGGGAGTTCAAAATCTGAATCGTGTGCCTCAAACTCATCTTTAAATCATTAAACACACCTTAAATTGTTCCTCGAATGGAACGGGTATCCAATGGCAAGCACAGTGTGTGTTGCCATGGGGATGATTGTGGTGTCACACAAATTCATCATTACATGCCTGCAAAGATCACATAGGAGAAACAGAGAGACCTAGAAGGAGAAAACCCCAGTTAAACTTTAAACACAGCCTCAGCAATTAGTCAAATTAGTGATTAGTTGTCATGGTAAGAACAATGAGGAGCACGTGAATAGGGTGTGAGTTTGTGTTTACATCGGAGAGGGCTGGAAGCTTTTGCCCTGTGAAAGTCCCTCTTGTGTTTATCTAACATAGTCATTGCTGACCCTTCCCCATCTCCAGACCTTGCTGCGGCTGGCCATTAACATTCCAAACATGGATGCAACGGGAGCAGGGGCCAGGTGCTTCCACATGGGCTAGGACAATTAAGTGTAGATGGGGGGCTGGGATTGAATGTTCATATAATAAAATAAAGCTAGGCCAGGTTTTTCTGGCACGAAGGCCTTGCTTAGACCAAGGGTTTTTCCACCTGTGCAGTTACCCTGGAGCCTTACTGGAGATGCGCTGCACCAAGGTAAAAAACAACTTGTAGCCCTATAACTTGCCTCAGTTTCAAAGCTCGGTGAGCTGCGCTGATGACTCTAGCTACATGGGTGTATCTACACCACTGCAAAAATCTCCAGTGCATCAGCTCCCAGCCTCCGACAGAGCTGAACTCATAAGGAGCAAGACTCCATCATCTACAGGGACATGGGAGAGGAATCCGTCAAACCCTTTAGTTACTGCTTCTCTTTCTAGCTTACTACATGGGGCCCTGGCTACTTGCATTAGAAGCAGAGACTGGCCTCCCCTCTGCTCAAGAGCCCTCTAATGGTATCTGAGAAATCAGGCCCCGTCCTGCCCACACCCCTCACTGCTGCTCCCCTGTGGTGTTTTCTCCAGTGTTTGGTCCCATCCAGTTTTTATAGGCTCAAGTGCTGGAGCTTCCACCGCTTTCCTCAGGCAGACCACTCCTTTCTCTCCTGGAATCTGCCATCAGGAAGATTTTCATGAGACTGGCTCTAAATTTTCCTGTTGTTGACTGTTTCATCTTCTCGCACCCTCCGAATCTGCTCCTCCTCCTCCCTAACAGGCGCACGCTTCCTGTACCTAGAGGAGACGCTCCTTTTCAGTGCCATCAGAATGAAACAGGCCGCTCCACGGGTAGTGGTGGGGGTCGTGGGTGGCTACAGAACAGCACATGAGAGCAGACCATTTTGATCAGAGATGGGCCCAAGTTGCACAGCTCAGGAGAATTTGCATCAGGGCCCATCTCTAAATGCCCTCCTCTCACTTTCCTTGTGCTGCAGGGCTTTGTAAGGTCGCACCTGAGGGACTCAGGCCGCAGTCCGCATGGTACTCAAGGTATCATCTGTTGTGGATGGATGGAGGGCTGAGCTGATGCTGCTCGGGTTTCTGCCTGGGGTACCAGGGATTCTAAGGGTTAAAAACCGGATGCTTAGACTTGCCAGCGCACCAGGATTCGGCAGACACTGGAGAGTGACTTGGGGATGCCAGGGTTTCGGAGAAGCTGCAAAGACCTCAGTACGGGAGGCGAACACTCCAGCTGCTGAATTCCCATGGGATGAAGTTGCCAATGAAAATAAATCCACCCACCCCCATGGAAGTCCCAATGCCAGGGTGTGCTGGTGAGCGAAAGCCAGCGGTGCCAGAAGCCTGGCTCTCAAGGGGACAGACAATAGAGACCCGTGCTCACACAGACAGTGCTTGTGAGTCAGTCGCTCAGACGCATAACATGTACACCGGAGCATGGGTTGCAAGGGAATGAGCTTTCAAGGAGGGAAGTCCCCAGTGGCCCTGGACGACAGCGAGTCTTGTGTTTACACAGGCCAACGAGAAGCCATCCTGAGCTTGAAGGAGATTGGCCTATTTGCAAAGGCTTGTGCGGTGCCACCTCTAGACTGGTGCCTCTCCCTTGGGCAGAGCTTTGGAGCCAAACAGGGCTGGCTGAGATTTCAGGCACTCAGGCGTGAGTAGCTTGGGGCCTGTGTCAAGAGGGGAGAGGATGACCAGGGTTGCGAATGACACACCCGCAGCCCTCTGTCAAGCAGAGCTGCCCAGGCATCTCCGGCTGCTCACCTGTGGGCATGAGCCATCAGGCTGCCCTCTCCCGCCCGAGGACACTTGGCTGCCCCCCTATGGGGCCTACACTCCTCCACAGGGCAGGGGCCTCCCTTCCCATGGACAGAGCCCCCCGCCCAGATGCTCTCTAGTTGGCAGAACCCCCGCAACTGCCCTCCCACAGGGAGAAGCCTCTGGTGCCCTCCAACGGGTGCCAGTCCGTTGTGTGCCGAACCCCCCCCCCACCAGCTGTGGGCAGACACCTCGCCCCCACAGCCCCTGTGGGCAGGAGCCACCCCGCCCCTGCAAACCGTGAGCAGCCAGCAGGATGTGCCGTCCCCTCCCCTGCACTTCCCAGCCAGCGCTTTACATAACTTCTGCTGCTTAGTCACAGCTTCGCCTCTTTTTTCCTTTTCTTTTTTTTCCCTTTTTTTTTTTTTTAATGTGGAACGATTTCGGCAGCATCAGCGCACGAGTCATTCCGGCGAGGGAAGTCCCTTCCTTTCTTCCGTTCCCTTGGTAACGGGAGCGAATTTGCCTTTCAAATGATTCATGACCGGGGTGCTGTAGGAGTTCCCTCCTCCAACACAAATCTCTCCCACACAGCCACACATGCCCGATTAATCACTGATTAGAGTCTCTTCCGCAAGGTAAACCTGGGAATCAAGTGGCTGCGGTCCCCGCCTCCACCACCTCCCTGCCACCCCTAGATTTAAGCTGGAGGCCCTTGGCTCTGACCCTTGGATCACGCGTGGGTCTTGGATTCCAGAGCGGAGGGTCGAGTGGCGGCTCAGGAACAGATTCCCACACAAAGGCCTCTCTCAGTGGGGTTGGGGTTTACTGGTTCCTTTGATTTTTTCTTTTTAACGGGAAATGCAGTCTGAACTGCCACATAGACACGACTAACAGCTCAAGCTTCTCTGAACTACAACACGGTCACATCCCCGCCCTCCCACAATCTCACACACAGACACACACACACACACTTCCCGTCTCTTCCCCTACAGCTTCTCAGAGAGCAACAAGCAGCTCCTGGCCGGCTGCTTCCAGGGAGGAGAGGTTTTTAGGTCTCTTTTTTATAGGTGCAACTTACTGGCACATAGCTATTGTCATAGGTTAAATGTCCAGGGCTAGACCCTTTGTGGGTGTAAAGTCCTTTCAAGTCAGTGGAGCTGTGCCATTTACACCAGATGAGGCTCTGGCCCTCCATCTTTCGGACCTGAGAGACTGACAAATCCTCATCACAGATTGATAGAGAAGAATTTGTCTGGTGTTCTCAGCTGGAGCAGGGAAAAACACTGCTGTGCTCTGCGGACAGTTCCAGCATTAACTCTCTTGGCCAAGTCACAATGTGCTTCATTTACCCCACCTACCACACGGAAGGGAAGGGGGGTGCTGCGACGATGGCAACACCTGGGGAAAGGGAATTGAAAAAATCCCTGATGTGTCTTTAAAATCAGTTTAGTCTAACCTGGGCCCACAACCACTAGAATAACTATCATGATCTTTTCTGGCATGGCAGATCAGGTGGTTTGGGTGCCTTACATGTTCATTTCCATACCTTAACATGGCTGGATTTCTTTTAAGTGTAACCTTCATTTCCTGGTTGGTTTGGGGATAACCACAACATCGCTGCAAATGGTTTTTTTAATCTTTAAGTTACTGATACGTACCCTCAACCTTCACTGAAATGTAACTTAATTTTTTGTCTTGCCATATAAACTAGGAGTATGCAGGGGATGCAGTATCGGGGTTTAAATTTCTATTAAATGGACTTTTTAATAGCTCATAGAGCTGATTATAAAGCCAAACATCATCAGCTTGGGTTGTATTATTATTATTTGTATTATAGTGGTGCATACAGGTCCCAACGAAGCTGGGGTCCCCATTGTGCCAGGCGCTGTACATACCCAGTGAGAGACAGTCCCTGACCTGAAGAGGTCCCAGTAGAGGTGCCGTTAGTGGGGGTTCATGTGTTCAATTGCACTTGCAGAAATTGGACCCGCGCCGCTCCATCATGATGGAGGGGCAGCTGGGGCAAACCTGACTGGCGCTGCGACCCTGTGTACCGGGTCACAACGTCTGGAGCAAGGACTGAGCCCAGCCCTGTGGGAGGGGAGCTGCTGGTGCAGGGTGAGCGTGGGAGGCTGCATCTGCCTCTGGCTCACAGTCTTAAATTAGATCTCAGCCACTTCATTTCACAGGATCCTGAATATCCTTTTGCAACTTTCTTACCCCTGAAGTGCTGGGGTTCAAACAAACCCCGTAATTCCAAGTGAACCTGAGCTAAAGGCAGCTGGGCCGGGCCTGGATTCTGGATGAAATCGGAGATCAGTTCACAGGCACTCTGAACAGTTCGGTGATTAGCAAACCTGCCCTGAGCTTACGGGCTGGAACAACATGCACACAGCTTCATTCATGACCTACATTTTTGGTACTATCTTAGACAAAATAATTGTAGGGCCACATTCAGATGGGAGGCTGAGTTGTTGTAATGTACAGAAATTGATAAACTCCAGCCCCGTGTGTCAGACCTGCTTACCAATGTGGAACTTACACATGGCCCTCCCTTACACGTCCCCTATGAATCTGACCCACTCCACCAGACAAAAGAAGAGAGTAGCAAGAAGATCTAGTTCTTTCACTCGCATCTTCCAGACCCTTGGCATGTGTCTTACAGCAATAATGGGCTGATCTTCCCTGCAGTGTTAGCAGGAGCTATAACTCGAGTGCTGCCCTAACCCAAATCCCATCTACACGCACCTGTCTCTAGCTCAAGTTAAGTGCCGCCTTCCCCTTGAGCTCATTGGCCTGTTAGCAAGTACGGCTTGAACTGCTGATGCTCAAGGCAGTAATGCGGTAGGGGGAAGGAGCGATGGGCAACTGCTCGAGTCAGCACAACTCAGCTGCTGCGAACCCACTTGCTCTGTGCGGCTGCTCTCACTGGAGCTAGGCTAGCTCGAGAGGAGTAATTGAAGCAAACTGTTGCAGTGAAGAGCAGCCCTTGGACTCCCTCACACATTGGTAAGGTGGCAGCAGGGCTAAGAGAGTCTGGGAACATGAAAGAGCAGAGGTTAGAGGAGAATGGGGCATACAGGGATGCCCAGAGCCCCATCTCTGCTCAAAACAAAGGGAAAGCTTTCCCCCTCTCTGCCTGCTTTGGGTAAGCCACTCTCCACCACAGCTCCCGCTGCTCCTTGGCTGGTGTGCTGAGAGCTCCTCTAGCTTGGTAAATGTTCTGTTTTCTTGTGCCATGCTTGCAGCAGCCTAGGGTTGAGCTTTGCTCCCATGACAAGCTGGGGAGTTGTGAAGCAGTGGCGAAAATATACTCAACTCACTCAAGAGATGATTGCTCAGAAGAAAGCCCTGTGGCTGGTCAGAACTTGTGATGAGGGGTTCTTTCAGACAGAAGGAAAGATAGTAGTTAAGGTTAAAATAGCAATTAGCTCAAAGTTAACTGGAGCTGTGGCAGTTCTCTCCCCTCTCTCCCTTGGCAAGAGGGTGCAGCTTTCATTCCCTGTGGTTTTCCTGGTTGGGATTCAAACTCCACTGGAGATGCTAAGAGAGAGACCATATATTTGTATAGTGCCTTTCAGCCCAAAGGACTTAAACTGCGACAAGCCCATCACAGAAATGCGGCCGTCTCTGGAGCGAAACACAGCAGCTGTGTAACACCCGATGTACTATACAGCAACTTAAAACAGAATTCAACTGAAGATACTGGGCTGCTGGATCTGGTGCAGACCCCCACCCCTCTCCCATCTCATAAAGCTGAACAGGATCATGAAGGACCTTGTGCTACGGCTCATCTGGAAGATGGCACTTTCAGCAGCCTGGTGGCCCGTCACACCATGCTGGGGCACTGGTTCTGTGCTGATTCAGAAGGAAGAGTACCACACACACTGAATTGCCAGTGTCACTTTCCGCAGCATATGAAGCTTTCTGGGAGATCTTCTATTCAAGTCCTGACCTCGCAACACCTTGCTTGGCTTGTGAGATGGGATGTGCTCACAAGCACAAGCCAGCATGGCTATGAGCAGCATCTGAACTGGAAAATAAAGTGAAATCTGCAAAATATTGCAGTGTCGTTTGGGTACATTTTATCTGATTTATTCTCTCCTCATTAACAGAAGCTAATTAACAAACCATCATTTAAATAAACAGCAGTGAGAGTGTTTGTAACCTCCGCTTTATTGAATTGTGACAAATTATTAGCCTATGCATGTTAAATGGAATAGAAGCATCTAGGAAAAGCCCTTAAATTCAATCTGCATAAAGATGATACCTGCTGTGAAAATGAAGGCAGCGAGGATTCACTATCAATTCTCAGAGCTTGTGTAACCTCCTGTCACAGCAATGACACAGACATATTAACAAGGGAATGGCTGCATATGGCCAGGGTTTTTTCCAGGACATCAGTGAGTGGAAACTCAAAGGGGTTCAAATCCAACCCAGGTTGGAAGAGATGCTCGGTCATTCTCATTGATTGGATGATCGCTTGGTGGCCTGGGTGAAATTCACCCCTGCAAAGAGGGCTTATGCGCCATTTTAACCCTCAAAATAGGGTTATGCCTTATCAGATTTTTACAGGTATTTAGATGTCTAAAGATGCAGACAGATGCCTTAGTGGATTTTCAAAAGGGGCCTAATTCCCATTGCCGTTCATAGATTCTAAGGCCAGAAGGGTCCACTGTGATCACCCAGTCTGACCTCCGGTATAACACAAGCCATAGCACTTCCCCCAGATAATTCCTGTTTGAACTACAGTAGAGCTTTTAGAAAAACACTGAATCTTGATTTTTAAACTGCCACTGATGAAGAATTCCCCCCTTCCCCTCCCCCTCCACCCTTTTGTAAGTTAGCCCAGTGGTTAATTACCCTCACTTAAAATTGTACATCTTTTTTCCAGCCTGAATTGGTCTCGCTTTAGTTTCAGCCACTGGATTTTATTAAACTTTTGTCTGCTAGACCAAAAATCCCATTATCAAATATTTATTTCCCATGTAGGTACCAAGCCATGATCAAGTCACCCCTCTTTAAAGTTCTCTTTATTAAGCTAACTAGATTGAGCTCTTCGAAGCTATTATTATACAGCATGTTTCCCAATCCTTTAATTATTCTTAGAAGCACAGATGCTTTAGAAAATTCCAGGATCTGCAACTTTAGGTGCCTAAATAACTTTACATATATGGCCTGTGAGATTAAGTGGTGTATAAATCTCATGTTGGCCTTCTACACAGGAGTGAGTTTCACCCTGATGAATTTGTCCTCTATTCTGTCCATGAACAAAAGAGCAAGATTCTCAGATGTATTAGTAATTCCAAGTTATTCACAAATACCTCCAAGCAGGCGGGTCTTGGACCTACAGATCATTCATGAACTGCTCCTTATGAATATTCAACATTCCAGATGCATTTATTAGTTTCAGGAATCACAGGATATTGTTTCTCTTCCTTGATTGGATGATTTGTGCAACTTAATCACCAACAGCACAAATATTGAGTTGCGGCCTGTTGAATGTCACACTCACAATGTGCACTGCTTTTATTGGCCAGTTCTGCAATTTGAGAACTTCCTTTTGGACAAATATTTAAATTTACAATTTGCTTCTCCTGGGTAATTGTACCAGTTAGCCCAGCTGCTGGAACAGTTATGAATAGAAAATGGGAATGAACACAAGTGCAGGCAAATTCCTTTTTAAAAAGCTGGAACCAAATATTCTTGCATTTAGTCCCCTATTTAGATTATAAGCTCTTATGGGCAGGGACTGTCGACTACGCTGTGTTTGTAGAGGGCCTAGCAAAATAGGAGCCCATTCTCAGCTGGTTCTTAGGCACCACTGTAATAAAAGCGATTAATGATAACCAAGTAACCTTTTGTGCAGCATTCACCCAGCTCTAGAAAGGAGCCTGGTGAGACTCCTCATCAGCACCATGAAAACCACCCGCTCCGGTGGCCCCAGTTGGCAGTGTCAGATTGAATTCCTCGAGTCTAGAGGCGAAACCTGCGGCTCCACTCTGAGGCCTGGCACCTTGGCTAGGGGTGTGGGAAGTTTTCTCTGCAGCTGCTTATGCTTTACCTGTTCTGCGGATAAAGAGAGGGCTTCCTTCTCCAGGGCTTGCAGTTAAGCCCCTTCCCTGGCACTAAATTTACACCCAGAAAATTTGGTGAGTAGAGCTAAATGCACAATAAATAGAAACACAGTTTGATCAAAACCACTGTCCCAGCGGCAGAAGAGTGGCAGCTTCTGGGCATGGGCTGCTCTGCATGCTGCACAGAGCAGCCTCTGACAGGTGACAACCACGCGGAAGAGGCTGCTCGTAGCTAGCCGTCTGCAATCCCTGGTTACGAGAACCACTTTGTAGCAGTCAGAATCATCTCTTGTCATGGATCCTTGGCAGTATAATGATAATAATCATATCACTCGCGGCTGTGGCTCTGTCTGTCAGCCCGAATGCAGCCCCAAGAGCTTTACAAACATCTCTCTCTTTCTCTCTCGGTCTCTCTCTCACACACACATGCCCCGACCCGAGGGGCTAGGTTCTGCTGGTACAAATGATAAGATGGCACTTGCAGCACTGGAAAGCCAGCCCGTGGAGGGAAAGTTAAAACAACACACACACATACATACGAGCCCACGGGGGCAAGGAGAGGCAAATTGCATCTCCTTGCAGCAGCCACTGTGAACATAGCCATCTATACAACAGCCAGTGCTCAGTTAACAAAGATACCTCCAAGAGTAAGTTCCAACAGCGCACACAGTGCCGTGTGAGGCACATAAGGACCATTCCACCACAGAGGTCTGAGCAGGATGGAGAGACACAGCGCTATGCAGACAGGCAGACGTATCCTGGCTACCGCGGTAGGAATGTGCCGACTGTTCTGTGGGGGCTGACAGTCACTGTGCTGTGGTCTCAAGATGCTACCATTTCCCCCCGTCCTTAGAATGGATGGGGTTAACTGGGCAGTAAGAGGTGGCAAATGTCACCTTTTTAGTGGTGTGTATTTACTTCCTTTTTTCTGTCATGCACGTGTTGGCGAGAGGACTGTCTGATTTTCAGGGATGCGTGGTCTCTCACTTAGCAACCACCAGGTCTGGCTAAATACCTGCACTGCCATAAGAGTCTGTTCTTTGTTGGTTCATTTTGCTCCTGGGGGCAGGAATGCATCGGGAGGAATCCAGAGAGTCATGTATGGTCATTAAGGAGCAACAAGGGCGTTTGGCCCTTAGTCACCGTCACCTGGGGATAGAGGCCAAGATTTTCATAAAGTTTTTGGCTGGCCAGATAGAGACACCTTAATGGGGCCTGATTTGCGCCCAGTTCTGAGCACCCACCCTCTGTAAGTCAGGCCCCTTTAAGTCATCGCAGGTTGAGCACCAAAAATTCACTGGTCACTTTTGAAAATCTTGGCCAGCACAGATGAAGGGTGGGACGCAAAAAGTTTGGTTTGGAGAAGGCCCTAGAAGTGTAAATGCTTATCCTACCTCTCTGGCCTGCAAGTCTGGAGCGAGCTTGCCCCATCATAGGAGCAGCCCTAGGAGACTGGAACTCAGTCACAATCTTCCCCCTACTTCTCCCTTGCCCATGGTGTGTAGTAGCTTACTGCACTCCTTTACGGGGTGCAGCTCGCTTCCCCCCTCATGCTGGCTCAGCTCTGCTGATTGGACAGAGGAAGGTGCGCTGAGGATTGTAGCAGCCCCATGGTCCCCATCGCCTCTTCTCACTTCCTGCAGCCAGACTCACAATCTGGGAGGTGACCCCCTTTGCTTCCCTGTGGCACCATGGGAGGGATAGTGGGCTGGACACCCATGAGGCCTCGACTGTTCTGACTGCACATAATATTCCCCCTTCTCATTTTAAGTGGCTTTGTGTTTCCTGGAAGAATTGTTTCGTAGCTGTGGTTTAGAGGCTCAGGAGCGTAATTACCTGCGAGCGTTAATTACAAGTCGGGAAAGAATAGGTTCAGTAAGAGGCGCTGCCCTTTTACTCAAACACATGTCGTGCCTGGGCTTTTCAGTAAATATTGTGTTGTTTTAACTGTTTTACGCTCTGGTTATTTTGCAAGCCTCGTCAGCGGATTCTCCAGTGCCCTGGGAGTCGGAATGTCTCAGGCACCCAAGCCCAGGTGAAAAGTGTGCCAGGGCTGAGTCCTCTGAGTGCCAGAATATGGGCTATGGCAGGGCAAGCACTCTGAATAATGGCTCTTCACGGGGCCTTGGTGAAGGATGCATGGGGTAGCCGGACACACCAGGCACTGTGTCAGGCACTAAGGCCAGGATGCGTATCATGACAACCTCATGTGCTCTCATGTACGCCAGTGGCCAGGCGGGCTGGCTTGTGAATACAGGGGGCACCAGGCTGCTTTCAAGCCCTCTTTGTGTCCCTCCCCATCAGTTTCTGCACCAAACAAAGGAAGGGGGCCCTTGTCACGATGGAGCTGGGCTGTGGCACCAATTGTGCCTGGAGGGCGAAGGACCATTGCCAATGGTGGATTAAAACATGACAGAGGGGCTGTAAAGAAGATAAAACCACCACCACCAGTGTTTACTATACACACTATCCCACACCCCAGGCATGGGTGTGCGCACACACACGCGCACACACACACACACACACACACACGCACCCCTTCCCCACCCTCCCTCTTTATTGTCCAACCTTTTCCCAGCACTAATGAGACGCTGTAACCCTCCCAGCGCTTGTGATGCGAACATCTCATCTCCTTCCCTTCAGAAAGCCATTCAATGTACCTCATTTTTTCTCCGAAGCTACGTGAAAGCAGCATTTTGCCCTAATGGTGCCCTTGAAATTACAAAGATTAGCAGCTCTATTCTTCTCCAGTTTTGGCCAATCACATTTTGGTGTTGTTTTTCCATCAGTAATAAGTTACTGCTGTCATATTGTTCTGGCATATCAGGCCCTAGTGTGGCATTGTATCCCTCAGTCACTCACTGATCCTAATGCTGATGACTAAAGACTATATTTAAAAGGTAATATAAACAGTTTGATCTTTAAAATACATTTGATCTATAATTTCTATACATAGTTTCTGAACTTTTATTTTACAACAATTACCAAAAAGCTCTTTTTATATGAAATTTGCAGCTAAGCTGAAAGTAATAGCAATTAAACCCCATCTGTTTGCGGAGCATGAATAACAACTGTTGACACTCAACTTCTAATACCATTCATTGGAAACCTGTTAAACACAGGAACTTGTTGCCGAAATGTGTGCCTTTGGGACTTGGTCTAAGCCTTCTGCAGACAGAGTTTAGAGGATTCTGAAATTTCACGGCACAGATGCTAGGGTTTGGTGCATAAAAATGTACTTATCTGGCAAATTGTTTACTTATCTAGGATCAACGATCTCTCATGATCCCTCTGGATCACGGGGAATGTTTTCCTTTATCAGGATGCCATCAAATAATGTGAATGCTGCTGCTGCTTTCTGTTATGTGCATGGCACTTTACAGACAAACAAGTTCCCTGCCTCAAAGATCTTATAGTCTAGTAGCAAGGGAGAACGTGGTGAGCAAATCACTGGTGGAGGAAACAAACAGGGAAACGTTTGAGATTGCTAAGCACGCAAGCATGGAGAGGCCATTCCAGGAGCAGGGGGAGGCAGGCAAAAGGTGCAGGATTATAAGTAAGAGAATCAGGTTGAGCTGAGGTGGCAGAATGAAGGGTGCACAAGGTGGAAGTTGGGAAGAAAGACAGGAGACCTTATAGGACGTGCTCTACCCAAGACCCTGTTAGACTCTCTTCCTGGGTGTTCCTATGGGCAGAGCACCTGCTAGGTTCTTCCTTTTCTAGAGATGAGACAAGACTGGAGCAACTCCTGAACTCAGGGCATTTGGACAGAGTAGCACCCTGATCTGAACCAACGCTTCAAGAGCAATCCCTGGCCTCCTTGGCCCGTCCACACACCGTACATGTGGGCTTGAACACTCTGGGATTTGTTATGGAAAGAGAGTAGCGGCACATTTGCTTGTTGCTGTGGTACAGGTACATTTAAATCCCTAAATTAAACATGGCAAGCTCAGTTTCAGGAAGTGGCTAGGCTGAACTGTCCACCTGAGTCTTGCATTGCCAGGCAAACAGACACTCGTGTGCATAGTTACCCATTTCGCATGTCCAAGCGCTGACTTGCATGTGCTATTTAGGTGACCATGGACAAATTAGGCCCCGGTTATTGCTATTTTACAGTGGAAGCTCTTTGAGACAGGGATCCAGTCTTGCTATGTATCTGCCGAGGGCCCGGTACACCAGTGGTGTTATACAAATAATAAAGAACAATGCATCCTAACAATGGTTTCCAAACTACTTGTTGGGTTTTAATTTTTATTAATAAAAGTTTCCCTAGATTTCTACCAAAAATGGTGACAAACTACTCTAGGGAACTGAGTATTATATAAACCTCCCAAGAAACCAAGTCATCAATTAAAACACATTTCCCTCTGTTCTTTTCCTTTCAAACACTCAGTTTAATAACCAAAAAGTAGACTACAAAGGGCCCAGCAAGAAAGAACAATACAGAGTCACTAACTATTACATCTGTAGTGTTACTACAAAGAGGCAGCGTAGCCCGCTGTGTCAGCGGGGAGCTGGGATCAAACAGGGCTCACAAAAACAGCAACTGACTAAACAAAGCTGATCTGGGAGGTGATAAGGCACTTGGCACACCTCTTGTGATAAACTCTGAACTAAAAGGGATTGCTTGAGTGAGTGTTACTCTGGATCCAACAGCAGCATCATTATGTTGAAAAGAGAGGCCAAAAGGGGGTTGCGGTGGGAAAAGAGTGCCCGGTTTGGACCACAAAGGATAAACGAGATGCTAGGATTCCGTAATAAGAGCTGCTATTCCGAGGGGGGGGGAATGTGTGTGCCTGCAGGTGGGGGCATGTGCATGTCTACATGGATTTAATTCTCATGGAAGATGCTGGATCAACAGCCCTGGAAACTTATGGCCCCTGTGCAGTAAACCAACAGGTACCATGTGGCTTGCAGCCCCCCTGTGCAATGCCAATATGCCTAAGAATCCTGACTTGGAAGAACACCCCGTCAGGGGAGTACAGTCTCTGTGATCCCTTCAGTCCCTGGCTTCTCTGCCAGCCAGGGAGCCAGCTGGGACAGTGGGTCGTTTTTGTGATCTGGGGGTTATCCAATAGACACTGGACTGAGCCCCAAACAAGGACTGGGCAGGAAATGGTTTTCCTGTCCCTCAAATATTTTCGAGAATTCAGAAATTCTCTCTGTTCCATATCAGGATGAAACAGAGACCTTTTGAAGTTTTTCAATGAAAAACCAGAGTAAGTGCACCCCAGAATAGCCAGGTGACTAGAACAATCATCTGGGATGTAGGAAACCTGTGTTTGAGTCCCTAGCTACCTGATTTGGAGCACGGACTTTAACCCGGGTCTCCTACATCCCAGCTGAGTACCCTAATCCAGCGGTGTGACACCCTGGCATCCCCTTATTCACCATTGTCATATAATTAGGATATATTTTGCACAAAGGATGCCTTGTGAGGTATCATTCTAAAAGTCTTGAGCTGCTAGACAGTAATATCACAGTGGATTGTGTATGCTGTCATCGTGTGTGACGTTATGAAGTTTGGCTATGTATGTGTTACTGGAACATGTTGTGAGGTTGAGAACACCCACAAGCAGCCTTTCAGGTACAACCGTAAAAAGGCCAAACAATGTTCATGGCTTATTGAGGAAATGCACACAAGCACAAGGATTACCCCAGGAACTGTGTACAATAGAAACCTCTCAGAGATAGCACTACACAATGGGAACTGCTTGACTCAGGTCACAGCAAAAGAGCTTTCTAGCAAGTGGGAAGAAGATATAAAAGGGGGAAATGACATCATGATGGTACCTCACTCTCCCTACAACACCACACCTGGAAACACCTGAGGAACAAAGACTGAACTGGGGGAAGTGATAGTCCCAGGCTAAAGGGATTTTTAGCCTGTGTATGAAAACCTGGGAAACCCAAGCTGCAAAGCAAAGGCAGCTTGTGCCTTAAGAATCTGCCAGCCTGTTTATCACTCAGGGTGAGAATTTGCTAATTTATCTAGTATGTTAAGCTCAGTTTGCGTTTTTGTTTATTTACTAGGTAATCTTCTTTGATCTGTTTGCTATCACTTAAAATCTTTTGTAGTTAATAAACTTATTTTGTTTTAATCCAAACCAGCGTGTGTGTGACTAAGGTGTTTGGGGGAAATCTCAGCTTGGTTACCACAAGTGTTCATAGTCCTCTTCACGTTGAGGGAGAGGCGGACTGGGTATTAAATTCATAGACTGGCCCGATTTGACCAGGGCAGGATGGTACTGCTCTGGGGTCCTAGCTGGGAATCTGGTGGCTAGATATCCTGTGTGTAACTGCAGCTGGGTGTGTCCCTACTTGTGTGAATACTGGTGAAAGTGCAGGCTGGAGGACTTTGTAGTTTGTCACAGCAGCATAGTGTGAGAGGGAGCTCAGGCTGGTGGGTCAGAGGGCTCAGTGGTACCCCAGTTCCACATGGCACCCCAGGGGGAACCCATCACAAGTGGCTCTCAACCTTTGCAGACTACTGTACTCCTTTCAGGTGTCTGATTTGACTTGTGTACCCCCAAGTTTCATCTCACTTAACAACTACTTGCTTACAAAATCAGACATAAAAATACAAAAATGTCACAGCAGATTATTAATGAACAATTGCTGACTCTCATTTTTACCATACGATTATAAAATAAATAAATTGGAACACAAATATTATACTTACATTCCAGTGTATAGTATACAGAGCAGTATAAACAATCCATTGTCCGTATGAAATTTTAGTTTGTGCTGACTTCACCAGTGCTTTTTATGTAGCCTGTCGTAAAACTAGGCCAATATCTGGGTGAGTTGATGTACCCCCTGGACGAGCTCTGTGTACCCCTGGTTGAGAACCACTGCCCTAATCCCCTGGCTATTGGCCATTTTTGTGTGGGTCTCCCTCAAGATCTCTTCTGGGAGCTGTATCTTTTTGTATGGATCAATAAATAAATATTCAGTGAGACAGAGGGAGACTGACTCTATAGCCCAGAGGGTAGGGCGCTCACCTAGGGGGTGGGAAAGTCAGGTCCAAGTCCCTGCTTTAATAACTATTTAATAAATAGTTTATTATACAAACTTTTTTAATAAACTATTATTTATTTCTACAAAGTGCAACAGCTTCAACAGAAGAATTGAGAGACAGACCCCAAACTAGCCCGTCATCTGGGGGTGACAGCACTCTGCTGGGTTCAAGGCGCTGCTCCAGATTGGGGCCTTGAGCCCATTTCTCTCCATCCCAGGTGAGTGTCTGAACCCCCAAGTTATTAGCACCTCACTGTCTCTCTGACCAGAAATTCCAGCCTGTACCCGAGAAGCCTCTCGGTTAAAAGTTCCCTCGAACCCAGTGCATTCCAGGGAACAGCTTCATTTCAACAAATCAGTATTTTCTGATGAAAAACTTTTGTCAAAAAGTTCCTGACCAGCTTTAACCCCAGCCCATTTCACGTAAGGGCCAGCAAAAGGCACTGAAGCAGAAATGGCTTTCACTAACTATTGGCCTAAGCTGGATCTAAACAAGTGACCTAGAGGTTCAAGATTCTGTTTTATTACTCATTGCTTGTCTAATATACTCTGTTCTTTTATCCCTTCCTAGGCTGTAGCAAGCACTTCTTTTTATACATTCCCATTGGACTCAGAGCAATACAAATACCATGCACAAAGCTGCCCTGTGTAGTTCTTACAATGCTAAGGCACTACTCACCCTCAGCCCTCAGACACCAAGATCACTCACTTCCTAGAAATGCCACAGATTAGCTAGAGATATAGGGTCAGATCCCCTGCTGGCGTAAATCAGCACAGCTCCACTGAAGTCAATGGAACTATAAAGAATTACCCCTGAGGATCTGGCCCATCAAATGTATCAAGCTAAACGATTGGTAGCTCAGAATACAACAGCTCCCAGGTGTGCCTGTCGAGAATTCAAACACCACCTTCACATGTCTCTTTTATAAGCAGAGGCCAGGTCTAGAGGTGACTCTAACCACACTGTAATGACATTTAAATTCTAAGCTCTTCAGGTGAAGGGCAACGTCTGTATGCTTTCGACAGTAGTACCATGCATCACTATGATGCTACGTGCCCCTAGATTGCAAGTTCTCCAGAGCAAGGAGTATCTAAAGGGTATAGCACCTTGGAATCCAGGCTTCAGTGAAGATTGGGGCCCCACTGTGCTACGTGCTATATAAACACAGATTAAGAGACCGTCCATGCCGCAGACACTTCATAATCTATAAGGTATTAGCTTCCATTCTGGGGAAGCCTTGTCTGCCCGGAAGCGATAGGCTCTGCAGCTGGTATCCCTGTGTCTGAGCACAGATCACTAGACGGAAGGGAGATCCATAGATGTTAAGGCCAGAAGGGACCATTGTGGTCTGATCCAGCCTGATCCACAGGCCAGAGAATTCCACCCAGCCATTCCTGTATCCAGCTGCTTGAGCTATAGGATATATATATACATACACAAGCACCTGGCAACGCTAGTGCATGATTCTCCTCTCCCCCCTCCCTAGCAAACCTTTAGCCTCCGCTCCAGCCCCTGCCTCTAATCGTTTGAAAATTCCATAACTTTTCAGGTTAATAAAGCTCTTGTTTGCTTCAGCTAGCACCTGTTTCTATGGTGACACTTGCAACCCAGAACCTGTTTATTAACCAATACAAGGAAATACACTGAAAAATTCAACTGGTATCAAAGTAAAGTGCTCGAGAAACCCCTCAGAGGTGAATGGCCCTGGCACGTGGATCGAGCATCCCCTAACCGGGGGCTGCTCCCTTCAGAGATAGCGGCCTCCTCGGGAGCTGCCCTCAGCCCCACACACATGGGATTAAGAGATCACTGCTGACAAAGCAGCCCCTCTCTCTCAGTATCACACAAGCAGCTTGCTAGCCTAACGCCCTACTGGGGTCCTCTTTTCACACAGCTACCATATTGCGCAGAAGGAACAGCTGTCGGCATGCTGCGTTCCTTGCTGAACAGATTGTTTCCTTTACCGGCCTCCTGCTTCACCTTCAGGCATCAGAATGCCCCTAATGAGAACACCTGGAGAGCTCCGAGAGGAGGCAGCAAGCCCTTGTCACAGGACAGTCACAGCCGGTCCCCCTCATTCTCACCTACGTCAAGAGAGTTTCTTTTCAGGAAAACAGCATTTAGAGGCCAGATTCACAAAGGTGCCTTGAAACCATCAGCTTGAGGAAATGTAAACTTGGGGGTTACTGCTGATTCTTGAGTGGAAGGCCGACATATGGGATGAGAGTGTTATCTAGTGGTTAGATTACGGGGCTGAGGATGAGGGCTCCTGGGTTCTTTTCCCAGTTCTCAGAGAGGAGAATAATCTAGTGGTTAGAGCCAGGGGCGGGGTGGTGGCGGCTGGGAGTCAGGAATCTTGGGTTCAATTCCAAACTCTGCCACTGACTCACTCTATCTGACCCTGAGTGAGGCTCTTAACCTCTCCATATCTCACTTTCCTGAGCAATCTTGCAAATACTCCAAACCTCTTCACTTGTGCAAAACCTTGGGCTAGCTCTGCCAAGCAACAGATCAGACCCAGGGTGGGTCTCTCGCTCTCTTTCTCTGCACTCAGCCTCATGTAGGAATTCTCTGGCTGGCAGAGTTGGTTTCCATAACAACTTTCGGTTACAAACATATTTTGATAAAAATAAAGTTAAAACAGCAAGGCTTTGGTGGAGTACAAATGTTCTGGATTCTCTCTCTCTTTTTTGCTCTCTCCCCCCCTCCACCCCTTCCCCTACAATGGGGGGAAAAATAAAGAAGTAAAACATTCCGTTTGAAGGGCGGTATTTTCTCCCTTCTTTCTCTCTCCCCACTGAATACAAAATGAAAAGCCTTGTTTACTGGATTTCTCTGTAAACTGGTTCAGTCCCTGCCTAGTTACCTGATGCTCTACAGTATATACTGGATAATGTGATAAATTCATTTCCAATTCACTGCATTATTCTTTGAATATTTTAATGACTCATTGAATGGAGTAAAAAAAAAGCCTATTTCAAATGAACAATTATGCTGCATTAGAGTAAAGGCTGATTATATTTAAACACTGCTTGCATGGATAACGGGACATATCGACCTCCGCCTATAAGAGCTAATTTGGCTCTTATCTCTAAATAATTTTACACTGCAAATTACCATGAAAACCTAAAGGGCTTTAAAAACATTCATCTTAAGATATTATTCCACTTTGTAGCAACATTTTTATTTAAATTATTTTGAATGGGAGTGAAAGCATCTCTCGTGTTTGACAATCTGAGAAACAGCGTAGCCATCACTGATAAGGGAACGTAGAGCTGTATGGCAGAAGGTATTCTATAGATTAAGCCACTAAAAGTAACTGTCGGATAGTGGTAATGCTTCGGACTGAAACCCACACCTCCAAAAGGAAATTCAGCATGAACACCAAGACTTGGTGGAGTGCCAAGGTATTGTAGAACGTATAATGGTACTTAGCACTTCTCTAATGGTGTCCCTGTGAATAACTCAAAGTGCTTCAGTGGCTGAATTAGTGGATTAAGCTTTCCCGGTGGATCAGTATATACTCCTTTTTGCAGATGGAGAAAGTGAGGCACAACAAGGCAAGGCGATTAGCCCAAGGCCACCGAGTGAGTCAGTGGCAGAGCTGGGATTTAAGCATAGATCTTCAGAATCACATTCATGTGCTTTAACTACTATCCCACGCTTCCTGTCCTGGAAGCTAAGGTCATGGGCATTGCCTACATGCAAGTTGATGATTTATACTAAATTGAAATAAGCCCCTTTTAATCTGAAATAAGAGAGTTTCCACACTCAGATGTGCACCAAAATAACAGGCTTGAATTAAAACCACCAAGGGTTTCTCTACGAACGAAGATTGTTCCAGATTACGGCAGGGTGAGAATTTAAAGTGCAATCGCTATTCTGGAATAGCTCCATGTGTAGACAATCCCTAAATCATTTCAGTGCCAGTTGGTGTGCAGACAAGACCATAAATAGAAGCTATCTGAAGCAGAGACTTTAATTTACCAGGGAACGGATTTTCATTTACACCAGGGGCCAGATTTCTAAAGGTATTTAATAAGTGCCTAACAATGCAGCTAGGCACCCAATGAGATTTGCAAAATCAATAGGAGCCAGAAATATCCCACTAGTTGCTTGGCTGCATCTTATGTGGTTAAATACCTTAGGCACCCTGTAGTACCTGAATACCTTGGTCCCATTACACCACACTGACAATATAAAAGGGGCATTGAAGCGAGTGTAAATGGCCCTGGTGTAAATGAGATACAGTCCCTATGTGTCTGTACAGCACCTAGCCTGATAAGACCACAATCTCTGGCGTCCCTTGCTGCTAGTGCAATATAAACAAACATTAATAAAGAGCTTTCGACTGGATCCAGCCCTGTTTCTAGTCACAGACTCACCATAGTTAGAGACGGAAAAGCGCAACTTGGTCCCACTTTGTCTGTGCCCTGAAGGCCAGTGCAGGATTCTTCTCTTCAATCTATTGTCCTGGGCTTTATCTAGTCCAGTTATGTGAATTAGGGATGGGAGACCGACATAAATAAGAACACCCCCTCCGTCCCCAGAAGCTTAGCCCCTCGATAGAATGAAAACTCTCTCAGCCTTGTTGGAGGTTCTGAGCTAGTCAGGTAAGCAGATTATCACCCTCCACCTGCCCCTACCCACCCGCTTATGCTTTCTGGTTGGGAATGGAAACAGAATTGCCAAAAGTGTCAGAAGAAAACCTTGCCTTGCCATTTGGATGGACCCACTTTGCCGAGAACGCAGCTTTAATCAGAATCCCTCCCTGATTTCCTTTAGAAGCTCTTTTATTTTTGCAAAGATGACAATAATTAGTAAAAGCTAATGCACCGGAAGGATCTGTGTACAGAATAGAAAAAATGAGCTCAGGCCTTTTTGCATTTAGTAAATATAAAAATTAATGAGAGACTTTCAGGACCCTGTTAGAAATGCAGAAGGGCTCCTGTGAAAGATTTTTTTTAAAAATTGTACATGAATCTCTGCAATTATTCTGAATGCTTTATTTTTTTAGCCAATTAGGAAATGCATGGAAAGTATTAATATCCAATTTTAATTTGCTTAATATTCCTATTAACAATAAAAAGTCTAATTAAGGTATCTGTACAAAACGCCCTTAGCAGTAATTTCAGAGAATAAAAGAGGAGAATGACTAGATATTTCTTCTTAAATGCATGCTGCAAATTAATTGATATCTTAATTAGACTTTAGTACTAAGACTATTAGTTAGATTGAATCAGAGCTGAAACACCTAATCTTTAAAAAATAAAATAAAATAAAATAAAATAAAATAAAAGCAGGCAAGAGAGAGAGAAACAAGCTGCTCTTCTAAATGTTGTTTCTCTAAAGAAACTGATAATGCAATGAGAGAAAGGTTGGAAACAATGTAAGGGAGTTAGCACAAAAATCATAATAATGCTTCCTCCTTCTCTTGTGTCTTCCATGCCAGAATCTCACAACACATTCACAAATTAAACCCCCTAACGCTCTTGTGAGATAGGCAAGCATCATTACTACCATTACCGCACAAGGAGGTTAAGTGATTTGCCCCAGCTTGCACACTGAGCGAGTGGGAACAGAATCCAGGCCTCACCTCCCAAGTCTCTGTACCTACAAGACTGTTCAGACAAAGCAAAATTATTCCTCCTATTTGTTCTCTCCCCTTGCCACCAATGTAAATTCTCATTGATCATTTTCTTGTGAGAAATTTGATCCTTGAATCGCATATTCTTGCTACTTATCCCTGGGTCAGCTCAAGGACACTGACTCATGGCAATCCATTAAGTGACTCAAATGTGTGTTGAGATTTTTGTTTTATGACTGTTTTATTTTCCTCAGAAGTTTCTGACAAGGCGACTACCCACAGCACTAGAGAGGGAGGTCTTCTCCAGACAACCTGCACTACAGAATGCAAAGGGTGGTTTTTAAACAAAGATGACATTTACTTTCCCATCCGATACTTGCATCACGCTAAAGGAAAGGGCCAGAGAAATGACAGTCCCTGTTCTCTGATTGATGAAAGTGTAAAAGCATTGAAAATAAACCTTACCTGAGTCATCTCAACTGGAGAAAATCCCAGAATCTATGGTAGAACTGGTTGAAATGTTCCATTGCAAATATAATTTTGACAAAAAATGTGGAAAATTTTAGTTTTGGTTGAAATTTTAAGTTTTTTTTTTTTTTAAACGAAAAAACTTTTTTTTTTCTGTAAAAATATTAGGTTGTCAGTTTAGGTTTCCCCCCAGTCAAAAAAAAAGTTTTTATGGGAAATTTTGAAAACAATTATTTCTCCAACATCCTTTACAAATGATTTACATTTTCAGACCAGCTCTACTGTAATGTATTGGGTAAACAACCGCCTACCTGCCTTAATAATCCTGCCACTTTACATTTATATGGCAACCTTTCACCCCAGAGAGTTTCACCTACAGAACCACAGAAATGCAGCTACCTCTGGAGAGGAGCATACAACATTTTACACACAATTTGAGAAGGGAAGGAAAAGCGATTTTTGGCCAAGAATACTGGGTCAAACCCTGGCATGTATGAAAAGCCCCAGACAGAGGCAATCAGAGAATGGGGAGTGGGGTCTCTGGTGGCCACACAGAACCCGTTTTGTAGGGGCTCATCCAAAGGGGGTACAGGGCCTGTGTGCTGTACAGTTCTCAGTGTACTGCATCCAGCCTAGGAGGAGGAAACACTGAGAAGCCTCTGCTGGGATTTGAACCTGGGTTTCCAAGGAAGTACAGCTGTGATGCATAGGTCGCTGATGTTAAGAGCTGATGTAACAGCTAAGCTACGCCCCTCCTACTGGCTTCTAAACTGAGTTACCGGTCTCATCCCATTGCACACACCAACTGTTTTTTATGCTCATTTGTTCCATGCTGAATGACTGATACATACACAAACACACACTTGAGAACATCTCCTTGGGGGAGTAACTAACCACCTTGAAGCAGACCAGCTGTTCTGATTCCCTCAGGTAACTGCTCAAAATACACTCACCCTGGGCAGTACAAATGAATAAAAGACAGGGATTTCTTGGAGAGTTATGAAACTCACAGTGATAGGATACAGAGGGAAGTGCTGTCTTGCTGTTACACCCTGTACTAAGCACCAACCTCATGCTGGGTAGGATTATTGACGGTAACGGGACAGACCGAGAGTCAACACAACACAGTCCCCAGCATTAACCTGACCTCCTTTCCTCCATAAGCTCTGCTTTTAATTTGTATTCCTGATGCTGAGAAACCCCAAAGCCTCCAAAATCTGCTCAGGGCCCAACTCCTCAACCAGCAAGCCAGGCAAGAAGATGGGTTTCCCTCAAGCTCAGCTGTATGAAGCCAGATTCAGCATTGAAGGAAGCAGGTGAACCAGCATCCAGGTCAATGGAGTTGCAGCTGCTCCCATCCGAGCTAAGTTCGGCCCCTGGAATTGCACTGTCTGCGCCACCCATCCCATCTGCTCCATTCTCACTGCGTTCCACCTGCTGCATACTAGCGCTCCGAGTCACGTGCAGACAAAACGTTTATCTTCCTGAGACTCTGGGCTCAAAGTATCAGGAGGTGACAGAAGCAGAAGGTGCTCAGTGTAGAATACCTGTGATTTCACTTCCCCCAACTGCTAAGGATGTATCTCCATCTAGTCTACAAAAGGAGGAGGAGGAGGAGGACAAGTGGGAGCTGAAGAAGGGGCATTAGTGAGTTTATGAATTACTAAGCCCTCGTTCCTCTGCGTAAAGCTCAGCTTTATAATACATGGAGAGTTGGGCAAGGCTTGCTTCCAGGTTTTCTCCTCTTTGTATCCATGCATCCACTTACGATCATTTGTAACAAGCCCTTGGTGAATGGTAAGGAAACATTGCGCCTGTTGTTCCCCTACCCTGCAAGGTGGCTATCCAAGGCCCAAACCTGAAACCGTACACAGGAATGAACCAGAGGAGGGAGAGTAAGACTCAGGAGAAGCAGTCCTGGAAAGTCTCTTTTTGGGGCTACCCCGCAAATTAGCCCATTGCCGCCCTGCTGACTTAAAAGAACAACTAATCCTTATTTGAGCGCAGGCTAAGGTCTGGCTGGAGGAAAAAGTTAAATGTCACTCAACGAATTAATTTACACACCACTGGTGTGATCCTATGTAGGAGAGAGAAGAGGAAAACAGGGCCAGTACTCACTTTGATGTCAATGACGACCCAGTGTCTCCAGAAACGGTACTTCGGATTAGCTCTGTTCGGGGCATCTGGATCCACCATGATCAGCACATACTCCTTATTCTGCAATATAAAAAAACCACACCCAACCTTTGAAACACGCAGGCTTACAGTGCTTTCACAATTCAGTAGTAGGTAAATGCTCTTGGGGGAGAGAGGGCAAAGTAGATGGGGAAGTAGGACTTTGGGATCCTCTTCCTAGCTCTGCCTCTAACTCAGTGAAGCTTCAGTGCGGGTAATACAATTCCAGCATGGACCTCAGGTATGCACTCAGCTCGCTAGCCCACTCTGACCCCTGCACGGAGCTCTTTTCACTGCTATCACTACCTGCACTCGTTGGATTCAAGCTAGGTTGTGTAGGCTAGCCTGTGCGGAGCTTTTGCTGTGTCGATATACCCACTGTGGGAATTAATCACAGGTTAGGACACAGTCTACCTCTTGCCATGTTGTGTCTGTCCTGAGGAATGTCAGCCTCAAAGGGCATCAGTCCAGGACTTTCATCAGCCCTGAATTCTCTCTCTCTCTCTGCCACCCCCCCTGTAACAGTTATATTTGTGTATGATCCTCCGATTAAATGAGCTGTAAAAATGCGACATATCCTATTACTAATTACTTCACACTAAGCCTAGATTCCTTCTCCTGACATTTTATTCCTCGTGGCCTAAACTTCCTCCAAGAGCTCGCAGAGGAAGAATGGGCTTTTGTAATACGTCCAAATACAAGGCACCGGAGAGAATTTTCCCCAACCGTTCACTAACCACATCCTACAGCAGAATAGCACAGAGAGACGTGCCGTGACACAAGGGGCTTTCCACACAGAGGCCTGCATTCCACTGGAAATGAGGGACAGGATATAGTCTAATCTCAGAGACAGACTCTCACAGCCCCTGCGCACTACCCTGCTGGGTCAGCTGTGCGAACAGTCCGGAGAGCAAGGGAAAAAAAGTCTCCCCACTGACTAAACAAAACACTGACTGAATTAATTCAGCCGAGCACAGGAGCTTCCAGGGCGGAGCAGGCTGATGAGCTCTCTTAAGTCCAGTACACCTTGCGTCTGGCCATAAGCGATACTTCAAGAAGGCAAAATAGCTCCATAATGGGTTGTAAGTGGAAAAAGTGAACCTGTCTGACCCTTGCAGGTCACGACCCAAGGTTATGGTGACCAGATGTCCCGATTTTATAGGGACAGTCCCGATTTTTGCATCTTTTTCTTATATAAGCTCCTATTACCCCCCCACCCCGTCCCGATTTTTCACATTTGCTGTCTGGTCACCCTACCGGAGGCATGTGTTTTAATAACCCACCTCAGCACGTTAGCTGGTTTTGCTACAAATGCTATTGATGGCCATAAAATGACCCAGACCCTCTCAGTTATTTTGATCCATTTACATAGGCTTGGGGCTTGTGAAAGGAGCTGGACTGACAGTCCTGGAAGAGGAAGGCCTTTCTTTTTCCAGAGAACAGGTGTACACTAGCAGTGGTGGTTCTTGCAATGTGGACACCTGACCGAACCTACAGGTGCCTTGTTGCCGGCTGCTGACAGATAGTAACAATAGTTTGGTCCTTGCCACCCTGGACTGGGTTTGATGACCTCTGGATGCTGAGCTAGAAGTGCCTACAGATCTGAGTGGACTTGGCAGGATACAGGGTTCCAGATGATCCTGCAAACACTTAGATCATTAAGGGACCTACAGGCTAATAAGATCTCGAGATGGATCCAGCAGCCTGCCAGCAATGCGGCGGGCTGGTGGCATCGATTCCCTAGCACACCTTGGGTCAAAATTTCCTACATTGGCTAAGAAATTTTGCCACGTGACTCCCACTGAAATGAAAGAGAGCTGTGTAGCTATATGCCCTTGTCACCTATGAAAGGCTCTTTGGGGCAATTCTGTGTTTGTACCGGACCTCGCACAGGGAGGCTCTGCCCCATGGCTGGAGCTCCCAGGTGTTACCACAATACAAATGAATAGTGATATTATGGCACTTTAACCTCAGCAATCCCACTGGAGATAAATCACGATCCGCCCCCTTTTACAGACAGTGAACGTGCGTCTATGGGCTTTTCTACCAGCAGAGTTGTGCTGGTTTAATTTAAGGTGTGAACTTAAAGAGATTTAGCTAGAACAGTGCAAAAAACAAACAAAACAAAACTGCGTGGACACTTATTTCAGTTTCTCTTGATAAATCTATTAGGACCAAGTTTAAGCTAAACTGAAATAAACCACGCAGACTGAAATATGGGTGTCCATACGGGTTTGTGCTGATTTTACTAATCTTGTTTCATCCAACTGGTGCAAGCTTGTGGGTAGACAAAAGCCACAAAGATCTTAAGAGACTGACCCAAAGAGGCCAGGTACACCTGCAATTCCCAGGACCAGACCAAGGTTCAAATGTGGGATTAAAATCTGGCAAGTCCTGGTTCCGAGTTCTGTTTTCTAATTGCTAATCCATGACTCCCCATACTTAATGCTGCTCTGCACTAGTAGACACAGCCCAAAACATTGGTTGAAATATCACACAATGAAAATATTGGATGGCAACACTGAAACTGGAGTTTGGGGGGGGGGGGAAATATCCCAGGCTGCAAGTGTGAAGGAATTTGAGTTCTAACTTTAGGTGGGTACGTGGCTGAACGCTGTGTTTGTGAATCTCTTGCTTTGACTTCGGCGCCCAGCTGGTGGGAACAGAACGTGTAGTCATGGGACTGTCATCGTGTGCTGTCCAGGTTAACATGTAGCATTTCTATTACTATTAACAGACTTTCCGCTCCTCACTCCATCTGTTCTTCAAAATAATTGCAGTTGTACAGACCATGCCTTCGCTACAGGCAGGCTCTGGGGAGAGGATAGTGCTTTTATGCAAAAAAAAAAAAAAACTGTTAAAAAATAACAGCAAACACGAGAATCAAGTGCGAGGGAAGTTAACAGCAGGCTCAGAATTCGGTACAGATTGTGGCCTATCAAGGCGGCACTGCACAGAGCCTTGGGCTGGTCAGGCTAGGCCATTCTGTGTGAGGGAAGAGGGGTTGTATCAGTGCCAGGCATGCTGCATTCCCACTGGGGATTTGGATTCCCCCCCCCCACACCCTCATTCTGACGTAGCAGGACTGATTACTCTGAACCTGGATATGCCCTGAGGGTGGAGCGTGGGCGTGATCCTTCCCCTGCTCCCCAGCAAGATACAGTTAGTTCACACTGACGTCAGGGGGCAGTGTGGTACCTAGCCCTAGATCAACACAGAGTTAAGGCCTGATTCTTAGTTACTGTCTCTCTCTGCTTGGGGCAGGGATGGAAGCAGCAGTGTGGGGGCACTTTAAGTCACTTTTGTTCTCCTCCTATCCTGGGGCTGCTCTATCTTACGCTCTGCTTGTCATGCACGCTCCAGCCTGGACTCAGGTGGTACTCCCTACCGTCGGGGCTGGGAGCAGGACTCTTACATCAGCTCTGTGGCTGCTGGGCCCACCCGGAGGAGGGGGATTGTCAGGGGGATGTTTCTACCTTCTAAGACCCCTTTACACCGCCAAAGGAACCGAGAGTCAGGCCCTCCACGTGCATGCCATGTGCATCGTACAGGAGCCATGTCAAAGCAATTAGCAGCAAAAGGTGAACTACAAACGACTTGGCTCAGCTTGGAGCAGAACCATGGATG
The DNA here is from genome assembly GCF_965152275.1 of Natator depressus. Lineage (NCBI taxonomy): Eukaryota > Metazoa > Chordata > Testudines > Cheloniidae > Natator > Natator depressus. The sequence goes on from NC_134259.1 coordinate 6,279,462, forward strand.
CGTCTCTCGAGTTCAGTCAACCCCCCTGAGCTGTGCTTTGGGGTCATTGCTCTCACATGTTATAGTGACTTGCTGCTTTTGGCTGGACCAGAAACACTGCAAAAACGGTCTCTGTGATGGTATTCCAGCTCTTCCGTTCCAGAGGCCCAGGACACCCCAGCGCCTGCTGAGGACTGCGGGGTGTGGAGTTCCTCAGGGAAGCCTGAAAATGCCAGAGGTTTGTTCGAAGCCTAAGCAAAAGATTCCCTCAGCCAGGAGGCAAAGGCATTCCCAAAAGGCATCCTAATAGAAACAATCCCACACCTTCCAGCCAAAGATAGCAAAGCCTGTGACAGACATGCAGAAATCTTCTCAGTGGGTATTATCATATCCCATGCAACAGAGAGGGAAACCAGCTTGCCTCTCAACAAAGCAGGGGATCGTTAGATTACAGCATCTTCCGTAGCTGGTAACAGAAAGCAAGAATCCTGACTTCCTGGCTCTGGTCACTGGACCCCCAGAACCTAGGAGTCCTGCCTTACAGGCAGCCGTTGTAATCATTGCATGCTTGCTCCTGAGATTGCACCAGGCCAGATTTTTAAACCCGTCCTAGTTTCGCTCTAGAAGTGACATCGTTGCATGCCGAGAACCAGCAAAGGGGGCGCTGGCATTTTAGACTGCCAGCCTGCAAATGACACAGGAGCCCTGATGCTGGTGAATTATTGTTTTTTTAAACCCTCCTTTGACACGGGCTAACAGCATTAGCTCCTGTCAAGACTCCAGAGAGGGAATCAGCCCAGAGCGAGGCTGGAGCTGCTCAGCTTTCTGGGCATGAATCAGTCCAAGAGATTAATGGAGGGGAGGGGACTCGGTTTAAATCAGAAAACTCCTCAATCCTTTCGCTTCGCAAGAGGAACGTACGTTGTTTTTGCAGACAACGAAGGGAGAACGAGAAGAAGGGAAAGCCATTTCCTAGCGACTATCCCAAATTCTTTAAATTTTTTTTGTATAACTACCTCAGCTTTCCATAGTTTCTCTCCCTTGCCTTTTCAGCAGTAACGAGCCCAAAGAGCTAACGGCCTCAGACCTGCAAACTGCCTGCTTGGCCAAGACTCTCAGGCTCTATTCCCTGCTCTGCCACTGATTTGCTGTGTGTGGTCTTGGGGCTGAGGATATATTGTGTCTGTGCTGGCGGGAAGGGGTGCCGAGGAAATCCCTGGAGACATTCCAGACAGAATTCCTTGAGGGTAGCCCGTGCTGGAGTGGAAGTGGCACTGTCCTTTTACAAGGTGCACCATCTATTCCCATTGGGTTTATCCAACCCCATCTTCTGCGATGGTCCTTTGTGCGTATTTATGGACATCCCTAGACTAATGGCGTGACTCTGCCATGGTCACTCAGGAAGTCAGTGGCAAGAATTGAACGGAGTCCTAGACTAGTACCTTAACCTCCAGGTCAGCCTTCTTCTCTATCCCATGTGGTCCTGTGATTGCAGGGGATGGACACTGGACACTGATTGTCAAACCACGGGCATTCCTTGCACCCTCTACCGACAGTTGTGCATACCCACAAAGGCCCAACCCCTCCGAGACTGCTCCGTGACTCAGTTTCCCTAGCTGTAAAATAGGGAAAACAAACTATGACGGGGGAGGGGGAAAGAGTTAATTAGTTACCGTCTGTTGAGTGCTTTGATGATGGAAGGTCTAAGCGTCACGTTTTAGCTGCTAATTGCAGCTGGGTGGAAGCGGCACTGTATATATATAATTATATTTTTTTTAAAAGCATGAGCTGTTCAGATTAGCCATCGTTTTGCAAACTTGCTCCGAGCGAGCAAGGACTTTGTAAGAACCAGAGACAGCATGGCAGGCAGGGAGGACTGGAGTTGGGTTGGGGGGGATTAACGTACTGAGGATACACTGCTGAATAGATCCAGGGGAGACAGGGCAGCACAGGAATTAAAGATTTATCCAAATGAAAGCAAACAGGGTGTTAAGCAACACACATGTAGAGCTAGTGGTTTCCTAGGTAACAAGTGCACCATGGAACTGCCACATATGCACCGCCTAGTGCATCTTCGCTGGCAACTGAACAATGCAAAGGAATGAGTCAGGGCCTACGCTTGCAAAACACCGGCGGGTTTAGGGTGACCAGACAGCAACTGTGAAAAATCGGGACAGGGGGTGGGGGGTAATAGGAGCCTCTACAAGAAAAAGACCCCCAAATTGCGACTGTCCCTATAAAATTGGGACATCTGGTCACCCTAGGCGGGTTTGACTCCCCAAAGAGGGATAGATTAAACAGACTGACCCCAGATTGCAGTCTGAATGCTGGAGCAATTAAATAAATATACATGGTGCCATCTGTAAGAGCTGTGAATTGTGACACATGCAAGAGGGGTGGGGGGAGTTGTTCTGGAAAGAAGCGATGAACACAGAATATTTGGGGAGGGGTGAGAGGTGTGCCTGGGCTAGAGCATGAAGAACTGCTCAGGGTGAAACCCAGTCGTATTCACAACTCACACGGGTCCAGCCGCTGAGGTTAACAGACCTTTGAAGTAAATCTGAGCCATTTTAGAAAAAACGTGCAAAACTCAAAGTTTACCCGTCTTTGCTGCAAAACCCGGCAGGGCTCAGTGCAGCAGGCCTAGCTTCACTTTGAAACGGTGGGTTCATTTGTCCCTCAAATTTAAGAGCAAGACTCAGGTGGGGAGAACCCATGGATCAACCACTCCCTCCCATCTCCCCCAGATACTTTGAAGAAACCCTGCAAAGCAGAACAGACGGGTTTCACGCAGTTCCAGTCTACACCTTGTGCCCATCAAAGAGCAATAACTACCCTTTGCCGACATCGGGTACTTGCAACTTCTCGATCACGTTCCGGTCCTACCCCCCTGTCAAAAGACTAAACTTCTACCCAGGCATTTGCCTCCAGTGACAGCAACAGTAAGTTACGCTCATAACGAGCGATCCCATCCCAGTAATCGAGCACTTTCCCTCAGAGTTTTGCCAACCTCGAAGAGTGTGAAAAGCAACTGTTTATAGTACTTAGATGGCCCCATTACTAGAGTATCTGAGCAGCTCACAACTGTTAATGCACCTATCCTCCCAACACACCTCTACGGTATTATCCCCATTTTACAGCTGTGGAATTGAGGCACAGAGAGATTAAAGGGTTGGCCTAGATCACACAAGAAGTCAGCGGTGGGTTGCCCAAGTTCCAGACTAGCACTCTAAGCATGTGTCCATTGCGTGGTTCCATGATCGTCATCGCGCTGGATACATCTGCGCTGCAATCGGGGATGTGACTGCAGCACGGGTAGACATACCTGAGCTAGCTGGGATTGAGCTAGCTCAAATAATAATAGCTGTGAAGCTGCAGCAGCATGGGCTGTGCAATCCTATCCAGGAGCCGAGCTACGTATGAGAGCATCTAAGCTCGTGCTACTGCATCTTCACTGTATTGTGACTTGAGCGAGCTAGATCAAAGCTAGCTTGGGTATGTCTACCCATGCTGCAGTCACACCACTGACTGGAGTGTAGACACATACTAAATGACCCTCAATTCAAGTTTGTCCAAAAAATATTTCCTTCTGGATGCCAATGCTGGAAACTCAGCCCGGTATCTGAGAATCAAGCTGGGTTCTTTCTGGCTCATCCCTGGTAATAAAGATTCTATAATAGGCACATAGTGAGCCATTCTGTTGCTCGTGCATGACCAAGAATGAATTCCAGCTTCCTCTTCTGTGGCTAACAGGAGGGAAAAGCAGTAAAAAGAATCACTTGCAGCTAAATAAGCCAGTGTGACTCTGAACACACATAAGGAGCAGAACTGACGGGATTTTTGTAGTCACTTTTTTTAAACCATAGCCTCACCTCAAGTTTCAGGTCCGTATTATTAACCCAATTTAACAGAAGATAAACAAAGGTGGAACGTCCTGCCTAAGGGGCCAAGTGGCAGAATCTGTGAATTTGACCCAGGCATCCCAGCTCGGTCTCTTTTGCTCTAACCACTACACCATACTCCCCAACCCCTCCCTGCACTATACAATGCTTAATGGAGATTTCATTGATTTTATAGGAGACTGGAATTCCAACACAATCTGGAGTACTGATGAACCATTTGCTAGCCAGTCTACAATATTTGTGCATGCTCTCCCTCATCTCCCGAGGGGCTAGGCAGAGCTAAGCCAGCCAAATATTTATGCAACCTAATGTTCTAATAATAATTGATTAATCCAGGATCATTAAAGTCAGACTCTAAATCTGTTAGAAGGTCTATTCCCAGACTGAGCCTTTACGTGCTTTAGGAAAAGGCTTTATTCGCTGTCAAAAGAGAATGGCTTCTTTCTGCGGAGCAGGCTAGACCGTTACGTTTCTTCTGATAAAACAGCAAGTGCTACATTAAACTGGTAATGTTACTAAAGAAGAGATGGGGTGGGATCTGAGTTACTACAGAGAATTCTTTCCTGGGTATCTGGCTGGTGAATCTTGCCCACATGCTCAGGGTTCAGCTGATCGCCATATTTGGGGTCGGGAAGGAATTTTCCTCCAGGGCAGATTGGAAGAGGCCCTGGAGGAGGTTTTTCACCTTCCTCTGTAGCATGGGGCACGGGTCACTTGCTGGAGGATTCTCTGCTCCTTGAAGTCTTTAAACCACGATTGAGGACTTCAATAGCTCAGACATAGGTGAGAGGTTTATCGCAGGAGTGGGTGGGTGAGATTCTGTGGCCTGCGTTGCGCAGGAGATCAGACTAGATGATCATAATGGTCCCTTCTGACCTTAATATCTATGAATCATAGCATTCAAGTAAGGGGTCTGTCCCGCTCTCAGTGCAGATCTGTAAGACCTATTAATGCTAATGCTGGATGAATATGTATATGCAACATGGAGAAACCACCACAATATGCATACCCAACTCCCATAAACCGTTAATGGCAGGCATACGGTGTGAGGGACATCACCCACTCTGTTTCCTTAAGGGTTTTGTGTGTGCGTTTTAAACAGCCATTATTCCTTCATATAAAGCCATACCATAAGGACATTCTGGGCTTACCCAAAACGATTATCCATGGACACAGGCTATGAAATTACTTTATAACCTGCAAGTCCACAGGACAAGGGTGGCTGGATTGGGGCAACGGGGGGAAAGAGTGTTGATTCCACATGGATCATAATAAGTTAGGGCCAGATTTTGATCTGAGTTACACCAGGGCAAATCCGGAGCAAAGACAGTGAAGTCAGCACAGTTATACCAGTGCAATCAAGATCAGAATCCGCCTCTTTTAGTCTTTTCCTGGCACAGTCTATAAAAGGTGAAGTCGGCCTATGTAACATCATACTTAAAACCACAGCAGCAGAGATGGAAAATAAGATTGTCTTGGGAAGCGAGGCTGCCTTCCTTCGCGACAGCGCTAAATTGTCTGCAATTGATGATGATGACGGCAAACATATTCTTTTCACATTTTTCCGGAAATAAAAAGTATATCTAAAAATCTGGAAGGGACAATTCTGCTCTCATTCCCCACGCCCTCACCTCGAACACACACAATGAGTAATTGGACAGTTTAGGCCCCGCTACAACAAGCCTGCTGGAGAGAAGTTAAATCCACTAAGTGGCAGCGAAAAGTTAAAACAAATCCCACCCTCTCCCCAACAACAGAGCACCATAACTGAGAGGGAGGCTGGGGCACCTGTTTCTTCAGCTGAGACACACTTTTACTGAGATTCAGAGAATTCACCCCCGAACGCTTCCACTTGATTGTCATTTGCCCAAAGTCCTGAGGAAATGGATTTGGGAACAGTTAATTAGTGAGGACATACCTTGTCCCCCCGGTTTCTGCTCGATCACAGGACAACACTCAGAATGAAGCGAGTGTGCCCGCTTGGAAGCAAGGAAGCCGCTGTACTAACTGGCTGCGTTTTAGAGACCCTGTGTGAGAGGAGGCGGCAGGAGGCAAGCAGTCCCTGTGACAGCGCCCAGCCTTCCGACCCAATCTCTGTCACACGAGAGGACATGTAGATTGGGGACAGTCGAAATTTTCTGACAAATATTTTGATGCAAAATGGCACCTCAGTCACAAATTATTTTCAGAGTCCTGCCTAAAAGGGATCGTGCTGGGTGACATTTGAAAACAATAAGAGCATTGTTCCCTGGCCACAAGCTAAGGGGTCAGCTAGGCATTGTAGCCTCTTGTGGGCCCCACCCAATTTCCCATTGCCTCATGCCAGCTGCAGTGGTTCACAGCAGGGCAGTGTGAGTGTTCAGTGCTGCTGCCAGAGGGCGCGAGTGCTGATTGGGTAGCGTTTGCACAGGTACAAGGCAGCGGAGGCTCCAGCATGCTCTTAGTCCTGGTGCACGCTTGGGAATAGCCACGGCTAGCAGTTAGTGTAGCTGCACCCTGTCAACCCCTCAGTATAGACAACGACTTGAAGGGTTGAGCAGGGGCTGACCCCCCAGTTAGCTCAATCGCTACAACACTGGCTTGCCCTGGGCTACCCTTAAAACTCAGGTCAACATAGTTACAGTGACAACGAGGAGTCTAGTGGCACCTTAAAGACTAACAGATTTATTTGGGCATAAGCTTTCGTGGGTAAAAACCCCACTTCTTCAGATGCAAGAAGAATGCATCTGAAGAAGTGGGTTTTTTACCCACGAAAGCCTGTGCCCAAATAAACCTGTTAGTCTTTAAGGTGCCACCGGACTCCTCGTTGTTTTTGTGGATACAAACTAACACGGCTACCCCTCTGATAGTTACAGTGCTCAGGGGTTTGAAAAACCCACACCCTGGAGTGCCATTGCTATGCCAACCTAACCCTGGGGTAAATGTAGCTAGGTCAGTGGAATAATGCTTCCATCCACCTAGTTGCCATCGCTTTGGGGCGCAGGGTTCCTACAGCAACAGAGAAACCCCTTCTGTCTCTGTACAGCTGCACTATACCGGGGGGGTGTAGCTCTGGTGCTGTTGTGCTGGAGTGTAGGCGTGGCCTGACAGCTCTGCCTGTTGGAACAGCTGGCCTTTGAGGTCAACACCGCAGAAGCTACAAGAATTGCTGGCCGCCGGCTGCTACGTCAGGGCCATTCCTGAGTGCGGGCAAGGCGCATCTGTATGTTATATTCCTTCCCCCCCCGACAACCTGTTGCTCCAGTGACTGGTCACAGTCAACCTACTAAATCTGACTTCTCAAGGCACAGCCCTGCTTGACTCACCAATGGAAGGAACTCCCATGGGAGCCTTCAGTGCTAATGGGGCCAGCCCAATGGCTGTGTGCGGGGTTACAGTGGGGTATAGAGGTTCGCATCTCAAGGGCTGAGCCTTTTTAGATTGCAGGCTTTTTGGGGCAGGGGCCACCTGCTCATCTGTGTTTTGTACCGCACCAAGCACAATGGGGGCCCCATGCTTGGCTGGTCCTTAGGCACGACTGTAATAGACCCAACCAAGCACTGTTTCTCCTAGAATGCATAGTGCAGGCATCACAGGGGCTGTATAGGAGGCCTCTGGCGGAGAGGCCGTGGGGTTGGGAAAGAGGTCTGAGGAAGATGTAACCAGAGGAACCACCTGCTAGAAGCCCAGCCAAGTGGCCTGTTCAGAACAAACCCCTCAGTGAAGGTGGAGGGGAAAGGGTAATGAGGGAAAGAACTGCCATTCTGAAGGACCAGAGTGAGCCTGGATCCACGCCTGGCTATGGGCTCATCTTCTGGGTCCAAGGAGGCTGGACCACAGTGGAAACAGTTGGCAGGAGTGGGGAGGCCCAGACACTACTACAATGGAGGCTAGGCAAGGACCTGGAGAGAAGGGCTGGGGTGAAAGGGTGTATTTGAGACAGTCCGAGTGAGTCCCGTTAACATTCTACAGCAGGCCCGTGATGGGCTGCTTCCTTCCCGAAAGCCTCGTTTTCTAATGTCAGTGCCCCAAGGAGGAGTCCAAATCCTGCCACGTTAGGATACCGAAAACACTGGAACCGCCGGACTGGAGAAGAGCTGTGAGCTGATCAGACCAATTAGGACTTCAGAGGAAGGAGCAGGAAAGCTCCTAATCTCTAGTAAGCAACTGTCTTAAGCCCTGAAGCACGAGGTTTACAATCTCTTCCAAAATAGCTTCGTATTAACCATTCTCATTCTGGATATTCTGCTTATCCAAACCCTGTCTGAATCTTGCTGAGGTTTTTGGCCTCAACAGGATCCTGTGGCAACGAGTTCCATAGTGTTGTTATCCACTGAGTGAAAAAGTATTTCCTTTTAGTGGTTTTTCGGGTCTCGCCTCTTAATTTTCCCCGATTCGCCTCTTGTTCTTGTGTTCTGGAAAACCTGCACGTGCATCCCGGGGCCAGTCTGAGCCTGCAGGGCTGAGACGGAGTTCAATGTTATTCATGCAACCACAAGAAGAGTCGGTTCCTGCTCCTGTTGTGCAAGGTGGCAGCAGTGTCACTCCGGTTTAAGCAAGAAGAGCTCAGCCTTGGATGAGGGTCTCAGAAGGAGGGTTCGAGGTCAGGAAGCAAAGCAGCTTGAGGTTTTTAATTGGTATTCTTTATTAGGCGACAAATATGTGCCCCGTCCTCTACAGTGGCAGGTCTGGCTCCCTTCTGATAGAGAGAGGCTGCAGACACAACCTCGGAGGGTGTGTCTACACTGCACCTGGGAGTGAGCTTCCCAGCCCCAGGCCACAGACTTGTGCTAGCAGGGCTAGTGTGCTAGAAGGAGTGTGCAGCTGTTGCAGCTCGGGCTCTCAAGCCGGAGGGGCACGAGGCGTGTACACAGTCTACACCCGAGAACAGCCCTTTTAGTGTGAGCCTGGCTAGCACACGTCTGCCGACCCAGGCGTGGTGTAGACATAGGTGCTGGAACTAGGGGTGCTGCCGCATGCCCCGGGCTTGAAGTGGATTCCATTATATCCAGGGTTTACAGTTTGATTCAATGGCTCTCAGCACCCCCACTCTACAAATTGTTCTAGCGCCCCTGGGCGTAGACACACTAAAAGACTGGCAAAGAACCACGAAGGTTTTGCTTGCACAGCAGCTGGGAGGTGCAATTCCCAGCATGGGCAGTGCTCGCTCTGACCAGGCCAGAGCACTATGGTCACGGTGGCATGGACAGTGGCTTGGGCTAGCTGCCCAAGTACAGTCCTGTCAGAGGTCCGAGGTACTTACCCAGATGACTAGCCCGAGCTGTCAGCTCACTCAAAGCTAGCGTGCGTATGTCTTCCCCAGCTGGGAATTACCCCTCCCAGCTGCTGTGTAGACATAGCCTCCCTACTGAGATCATTGAGGGTATGGCCCGGCGAGTTCTCCCGGGAGGGGAGGTCATCACAAAGCAGAGTGGCTAGGCTAACCAGTCCAACCATCACCAGCCCGTACTTATGTGGTGAGGCTCCAGCCAAACCCTTCAGCACAGCGGGTCGGGAGTGAGACAATGGGCCTTTACCCTGCCGTGGAGCTCAGAGTGGAGGAGATGGAGGGGCAGGCCCGTGCTCCGCACTGGGGCTGGGAGTAGCCTAGAAACACGTTTTTATTCCTCTCTTTTCAAAAGGTGCAATTACACAGGAGAACAAAATATCCCCCCCTCACACCAGCTGGGGCTGACTGAGATCCACTCACCCCCAAGCTGGCCATAGGCCCCAGAGCCATCAGACCCTGTTTCCCACCCTGGTGCAGAGCCTGCCCCGGCAAGCTTTCCCTGCCAACTTTTACACGCCAAACGGCTGCATGAGAAAGCAGGGCCCTCTCCCCATCCGAGAGCTGCATGGTGGAAGCAATGAGGAGCCATTATTCGGAGCTGGGTATTGATGCCATGAACTCCTCCGGCGTGATGGGAGCCACGCGGCTGTGATAATTGCTGAACTCTGTTGCTACCAGACACCTCTGAAAAGCTAAAATGATTTTAAATGCCTAAACATTTTAAAACAAACCTTGGAACAATTCAGCTTCTACCTCCTCGCCTGATCTTGCTCTCTCTCTTCCCCCCCTCCCCTCGTTTTTACGGTTTCGAGAGCTGTTTTACGCCTCATTACCTGTACACTGTGAGTGATGTCTGTCGGTCCTGGAGCTGTAAATACTTTAAATCATGCTTCATTAAGAATATCTCTGGTGCTATTAAAGAGCTATAATAGACAACGAGTTAACAGATGATTAAATATGAACTCCATTTGTGTCAGTCACCAGCTCGCAGGAAGAGGCTTTAAGTTTTTTAAACTCACACTCATTATCTGCTGAAGTGCAGCTCGGGCGGGCGCTGGGTTTGTGAGAGGCAGTTGAGGAAAGCGTGCTCTCCTGGCGTTGTGGAGGGGTTGCTTAAATTAGAGTGCAGCTTGAAGAATCGCTTTCCCCACCCGTCACTTTAGTGCCTTCCTGCAGGATACCCACCCTCTGCTCTCGAGTTTGAAGGGAGCAGCTTGCTTTCTCTGTCTCTGGGATTTGTTATTCGGAGCTGACAATGCTGACAGCCCTGTTTCCATGCATACAGTCAAATACCACTTTGAGACACATGCAACAGATCAATCTTTAATGTCTGGTAGCCAGAGATAAATAAAGAGGAACGGGGGGGAAAGAGAGGAGAGAAAACACATCAGGATGCTGACTGCCTTACACAGAGCAGGACAGGGAGAGGATGTGAGCAACCCACAGCATCAGTCCCCCAGGTAGCTGTGAAGGCCAAGACTCCAAAAAGCAGGAGGAAAAACAAAGGGGCCAGCGAAAATCACAAAGATGCAAAGCTAGGTGCCTTTTTTCATGGTTTTGACATTTCTATTTTTTTCTTCTTTTTTTGCCCCATTCAAAACAACTTGCAATTGTCATGAATTCACAAAACGTTTGGGTTGAACTGAATCTGCATATTTTGTAAAAAATGAAAAAAAGTTTGGCTGAAAAATGTCGCCCCGTTCTAGTCCTGAGTTCTACTCTTTGCTCCGCTATCAATTCGCTGTTGGTGAAAGTCGCTGCTGTGCAGCTAAGAGTACAGAGGAAAGTGCGGCAGGCCTCAAGAGCTAGTTATACCCCTGCTACATCCTCTGGCCCTGGGCTTTATGCCTGTACTATTTGTGGCCAGGACTCTTGCTCAAGAACTGGACTTGTTAGCCACTCACCCTGCTGCAGTCTGGCACACAGCAACTGAAATGCTTTGGTGCTTACCCCATTGTCTTTCAAGGTGGATGGTTGCTACCCCTAGCAGCCAACCCACATAAGACCTATACACCACTTACCTGTCAGATGAAGCTGTCAGAATAGACCTTAACTAGGGCATGTGACCTTTGTCTCCATGTTCCATATGTACCAAAATCAAAGCAATTACTGGTTTAAACTGATTTACATGGCCCTTTGCACAGGGGTGAAGTTTATCCTGCATGGTTTTTGCAAGGCACGCCACCTTTCTGTGCCTCAGTTTCTCCCCCTGTAAAATGGTAAGGATGATAAATACTCCATATCTCACAGGAGTGATAGGGGAACAAATTAATATTTCTATAGGTTTTTCTATGGGTGAGATGCAACACACGTTCTTATTTCTTATTACTGAGAAAACACCTTTAGCCCAAACTAGATACATGTGCATTTCTGTCTATCACGTGAAATGCCCTGCTTTCTGTCCCAGCTCACTGCCGCATGAGTACCCAAGAGAGACCCTTAGCAAAGCTGCGCTACTCATGTGGACCATGAAGAAGTTCAACAGAAAGAGGATGTCCTTCATTGCCCTGTGCAAACCAGAGGAAGAATCTTTGCCCATTCCCAACGCTGCTTCACTGCGCACCTGCCTATTAGCAGGACCTCAGTGCTCAGAGCACAGAACGGCACAGGGAAGGCTGAAACATTGATCCCAAGGGGCAGCGTTAGCAGGGACAGTAATTGAATCTCAGCGCTTATATTCAGTCACATACCATTCTGTGATTAAGTTAACTGGAAATGCCATTTCCGTATTGTTCAAACTCTAAGTGGCGAAGCCCCCTTATCATTTACTACCAGTCCCCTCTGCTCTTTCTTTCTGACCTCGTCCACCCTGCTGTACTACAGGTCAGGCTGGATCAGCCTCTTGGGTCAGGGAAAGAAATTAATCCTGGCTCCCCTTGGGAATGCAGCCGCACGGCTCATCCACAAAAGATTACATGTGCTAGAAGAGACTGGAGAACTCTCTGTCCAGAGCTAGTTACTGAGCTCCTAAAAGCATTTAGACACTTGCTGGAACAGACCTTCTCTGCCAACTCCATCACTGGGGACTGAATGCCAGTTCAAGACTTCACTTCCCTAGCCCTTTACCTTTGGCTGTTTACTCTCAGAATATCTTTCTGCAAATATCCCAAAAAACAGAGTAGAATTCCCCAAGCCCCACCCTCACCCGGACACCAGTGGATCTAAACCAAGAAATTGCTTTGGCAAAAACAGTCCAGGGCAGATAAGAAATAACCCCTTCCCATCACAGAAATGAATCTTGCCTGGAATAGGAGTGAAAGGGGAACAGCTCAGAACTTCCCTCCCCAATAAATTAAGAAAATAAACCAGCAGGCCCACTTCTATGGGGTTTCCCATTTGTAAACAAATGGATTTTTGATTTCCAATCTGAAATATGATTTCCAACATCTAATTTGTTTGAATGGGGCCCTTTTTGCAGCAGAAGGGAGATATGAAGCTTACAGTTTCTACAGTGGCTGGAGATACCAAGTCCAAGCTGAAACAATAAATGTTACAAGTCAGAATCTATTGCACCCAGCCTACATGATCGATCCATTCTCCTGAAATGATCAGGGCCTTAGCCCTTTAAAAAAAAAAAAGTCTTTAATAATATTTTAAATTTGCAAAGTGATAAAACGTCGATGTTAACGTGTTAATTTCTACTCTGCCTAGTTGCTTTGAAATCTGTGAAAAATGCAAAGCTTAAATGAGTCCTGTGAAAAGGAACAGTGCATCATTAACACAGCCAGATCCATATCACAGACTGCAGCAATTACCATCCAGTGAAACACTGCAAGCTGTGAAGAGCTTTCATTACCAGAGGTTTTACAGGTCATTCACCTTTGTCCAATCTTACGCTAAAACAAGCATTTTCTGCACCATGGATTCCAGCTTCATTTAAATCGGTAATTGCTTTGATTTTGGTACGTATGGAACATGGAGACTTCATGACTAAGAATTCTATTAGTCAATAAGTTTGCTACTTTTATGAACCATTAGTCATCTTGCCTCAATTCTTTCCCACACTGAGTTATAGACTGAGAACTTGATTTTCATGTCCAGTGAAATCTACCTTAAAGACCACCTGTTTGGTGCAATTATGCTTTCCTGGGTCACAAAGGTGGGATTCAATCAGCAGGTTACACTGTGGAATGCTATTTCTGGCTCAGTCACATCATTCTTTGTCATCTAGAAACTGATGAAAATAAGCTTCTTATTTAAAATACAAATGCAAATAGGGGTTGGTTGCTTTTTTTTTTTTCAAATCAGAGTTGAACACATCTGGACTCTGCTTTTGAACACAGGGGTACTCAAACTTTAATCACCTGGAACCCGCACATTACTTATTTTTCTTTCCGGTAATCCCGTGAAATCCCAGAATCCTTTGTGGCATTTCAGACTTTTTTTTTTAAATACTCAAAGAAAACATGTGTGTTCCAAAAGGCAGCAATATGTGAGGTTAGTGTGATCAAGCTCATTGTGCTATAAATACTTACATTAGTGGCATATACATTTGAAAATATCTCAATTAAGAAATATAATTTGGACGTTCATATAGAACATGTCATGAAATGCACATTTCTTAATGCTGTATATTCCAGGATGAGTGCTATCAGAAACAAACAATAGTCTATTCTATTTTTATAGGTTCTTATACAGTCCTCGTCACTGTCATATCTGAGTGCCTTCCAGTAATGCATTCAGCACTGTGATTAATCTCTCTCATGTGTGGTTTATTCTCTCTCTCTCTCTCTCATCCTCTACTCAGGGGAGCATTTGAGGGTTTGCTTTGGTAGGGGTTGTGGTTTTTGAGATGTACAGCAAGGGGTGAAATTCATGCTTGTGTGGAAGGCCATCACATGGATTTGTGGTCCTTAGTGGGCCTCAGACTGCTGTTATTTATATTTACAATAGTGCCTGAGGCCAGGGCCCCATTGTGCTAGGTGCTGCACAAAGAACAAGGAGACGGTCCCTGGCCAGATGAGCTTTTATTTTAAAAGGTGAGAATGTGGGGAAGCAGACAGACAAGGGGAGCACAGAGTAACAGAGATGCAGTCATGAACAGTATGCCAGCTGCCTAATCAGTGCACAGGCCTCCAGCAGGCTCTCTGCACTGGGAGTGAATTTCACCTGGATGGAATTACTGCATCTATTTGTACATGAAAGGCTTTCTTCTCAATCTGAAGGGTGAGGAGCCGGTTTCAGTTCGGGAGAAAAACGTATGCCCTCCTACAACCCTGAACAGCTCACAGACCCGCAAGGGAGTTAGGACACAAGATTAAGAATGGCTGTTTTAAACCCACACTGAAAACTAATCGTGGCCCAACTGCTATTTCAGGGTAACCCTGACAAGAAATCTAAATTTAGGCGTCGCACAGACGTGGGCGTGTCGACATCACCACCTCTTTTGGTAAAGACTGGGACCAGATCTTCAGATGGTATAAACAGTTGACTTCAACAGTGCGATGCCACAGGTTGAAGATCTGGTCTTGAGAATACAGCAGGAACTCAGGAGCCATGTCTGCACTGTGACATTTTTGAAAAAAAAGTTTCCCACCGGTTCAGCCCCACTTGGTGGTGCCACGTACCTCAGCACCAAGGCTGTGAACCCTGAGCAGCAGAGGTGTTGGGTGCAGAGGGAAGAGAGCGATTTTGAATGGCATGTAGAGCCAATCAACGTTTTCTCAGGAAAGATTTTCAGCATGTTTAGACAGGTGCTAGTGGGGAAAGATGGGGTGTCCCTGTTTTGTCATCTTGAATTGATGCTGTTGGCAGGACTTCCAGGAAGAGATGTCAAGAAGTGGAAGATGAGCGACCGCACTCGGTGGGGTAGGGACCGGGTGCGGAAAGGTAGATTTGGAAGTCACTGCTGTCGGTGGTTAACTGACGCCATGTGCATCGGTTCCACAAGACTCTTAGATTTTTAAGCCTGAAGGGACCATTAGATCATCTAGTCTAGCCTGCATAACACAGGCCATAGACTTTCATCCAGCCACTCCAGTACTGAGCTCAACAAGTCGTGTCTGACTACTACATATCTTCCAGAAAGGCATCCCATCTTGATGTGACGACTTCAAGAGACTAAGAACCTACTGCTTCTCTGTGTAGGGTTTTCCAGTGAGCTTGACCCTTGCTTTTGGTCCGACTCTGATCCTTCACAGATTCAGCGTTCCCTGCCCTCCGCCCACCTCTACATTTGTCCATGTTTAGGCTGCAAGCTCCTCAGGGCAGGGACTACCTCCTCTTGACTGCCTAGAAAGGGCCTAGCACAGTGTAGGTGTTACTTCCAAACAAATACATCGTAATAGATCGCCGCCAGGCACAGGTTTCAACGGCGCACTGGTGGAACATGCCTGCATAGCAGCTGGACCGACCGACGTCAGGGAAGCAGTTAACATTCCAGCAGGGAACGTTCTCCAAGTGTTGTTTCTGTGGCATGAATCGGAATTCTTTTTACAGTGATTTGTCATGGATTGTAACTGCGTATTAACTGCAGTTACAGTACAAGTGTTCCTTGACGCAATTACCATAAGTACGCGGTAAAGCCGTTAAAGAAGATAACATGGGATCATTGTTTATTTAAAGGTGTTGGTAGGGGAGGGGACATGCCCTGTGTGTCCAGTGCTTCGGTTAGACCAAAGTGGGTTTCTTTTGACTTTTTAATGACTATTTCAAAACCAAAACTCACATTATGGCAACTGGACTGAAAGAGGAGAGAAAAGTTCATTCAGCATCTGTATGACTGTAGCACCTGGGAGCCCTAGCCATATACCCAGACCCCACCGTGCTAGGTGCTGTACGAACACAGAAGAAAACGGACAAGCCCTATTTCAGCTTACAGTCTAAGTCAACTGATGGTTCAAGTGGAGGCTGCAAATATTCACACAGCAAAAACGCTCAGGTTTGGGGAATAATCTTAACATGCTCTCCACGGTCAGCTCTCTGAGAATCCTCAGGGGATTCGGGAAAGGCTCCTTTCTGCCTTTGCTGGGTCTTCTTTTTTTTTTTCTTCCCTTTTTTCTTTTAAGAGCGCTCTTTCCTGTTCATTTAGCGCCAGTGAAAGAAGCTGGCTGGACAGGCCTGGAGACTGATGTCCTTGATTCACTGAACAGATACAACCTGCAGTCTGCATGCGAGCTTCCCCACCCACTGCCCAGCAAGGCGCTGCAGCTCTGGAAAGAGCCCTCCCAGCGGCACACGCTCTGCCAACTGCAGCGCTGGTGTCCTCCTTATCAGCATAACATTTTTGAACATAACGTGTTTATTGACGAGACAACACTGGGCTTGGCGAGGTGGCCATCTGACTGTGGAGAACTGCACTGAGGACATACTAATTTCTCACAGGGGTGAGCACAACTCCGACAGAGAGTAGCATCCCCGGCCACATTTAACATGCACAGGCTTTGGTGATGCACTTCCCCTGTTTGGTAGGAGCATCAGAGGGGCCCTTAACCCTTGAAATTCTCTGACCTCCTCCCCACCTACTTACCCAATGCATGTGTCTAACCATGATGTACAACGCATTGCAGGTTTTCTAGGGTGCCTAAACCTGACAGTTAGGGACCTGAGGGTATGTAGGGGAAAGGGGTACGGTGTAGTCATGAAGCATCTAGATTCAGCATCTTACAGCACAAGTTGAGGTACTGTTGTTATTATATTATTATTTGTATTACTATAGCACATAGGAGCCTCAATCATGGACCAGGGCTCTGCACAAACACAACAAAAAGACAGTCCCTGCCCCACAGAGCTTACAGTGCATGTTGACAGCTTGGAAACCTACTAAAACTGCCCAGTTTGCTTGCAAAATACCACCCCAAGGGCTTGCTAGGCCTGTAGCTTTGAAGAGGGCGTTCTCTCCTCGGATGAAAAAATCTCACCAGAGAGGAGTGAAGGTGTGTGAAAGTCATCAGTTCTGCCCCTCTGCCCTTGTGGTGCAGGCTTAGAATAAGGCATTTTATTTGCTAATGAAGCCAGTGGGTGGGACATGGTGAATTCCAGCACATCGATAAACACGACCATCTAAAACCTGGCAATTCAGTTGAGCTGGAGCCATCTAAACAGATTCCCCGTGGTGTAAAAGAAAAGATGAATGCGAACACCCCGGGCCTGTGTGCGTGCTCTGATACAGAGCCAAACTTTGCCTTGTGCTGCTTGTCTCTAATTACAGTCTCCCTATTCCCCAGAGCGCTGACTCATTCGGAGTCGGGGGTCTCGCTTATACCCATGACAGCAACGGGCTGGTGGGTCAATGTTCAGATCGGTTTAAGGATCTGGATACTTGCACAGTTTGGGGCAGGCAAGAGTCTTAACCCATTATTGCTAGGCAAGAGTTTTGTGGTCTGTGGATGGACAGCATGTGATAGGTTGAGTTTTTTCTTTAGCTCATGCTTGGCTGTTTTCAGAGATCTTTCCCCCTCAAAAGTCCTTCCGATTATGAGACCTGGTTCCAAGTGTCTGAGTTGTTTGTGAACGAGTGGTGGTTGGGAGAGAGGGGAGATAGACTCCGGGTCAAGGCTTATCTTCAACCTCTGGGATCATCCTGGGCATCATCAGACGATTCCGTGAGGGCACCAAAGGCTTGCAACCGGCCTTCCTCTCAGCAGCATCAACTCACTCTGGTGCAGAGCGGCTTTCCTCCTGGTCGCCACCCTTCCTGGGACAAACTCTCCCTTTTACGCTCATTTCCTCCAGGGGGCACAGGCTGCGCAGGTGTGCCCCTTTTGCACCAGCTGACCCCGGAAGAGCTCGTTAGCCTTTCCTTGATCGGGATAGGGATGTGTCCCATCCCACCGAGCAAGAGGACTGCAAGGCATCAGCAGTATCTTCCTAGCACTCAGCAACTGTATCTTTGCTGAAAATGGCAAATGAATCTTTCTTTAAATTACATAGTAACCCTGGGACAAGAAAGAATTTAAAGAGAGAGGCCTTTAAAGCGAAGACCCCGCAATTGGCCAAATATTGACCCTGGAGCTTGGAGGAATGTGTGATAAGGGTGTTTAGCTAATCGCACTGACTTCTCTTTATCATTTTCATTAGTGCAGATGGAGGCTGGTCCCTGACGGTAGCGCAGTTCAAACAAAAGCAGATGAGGGAAATACAGAGGAGACCTGCCATCTCTCTGCTCTCACAGACACCTGAGTAACAAGCAGCTCACTCTCCTCTTCATCAGCGTGACATTTGGGAGGCTAATCAGCGTCTTGCCAGAGAGAAACTCTCAAGTCAGATGAGATGCAGCAACAGGTAACGTGGCGTTTTCCTATGAGAAGATGCAGAGAGATGGGCTCACAGAGGCCTTTCTCCTTGCACATTATTAGAGAGGCCTGTGGTACACCACAAAGACTGATGGCTTCCAGCCATGCTCCAGCCTCTGACAATCTGTACAGCGGCTGGTCTGAAGGGCTTGCGTCTGGAGCTGCTGTGGTTCTTTTCCCAGCATGAAGGGAGCCTGAGTAATCCCGTCTGCCCAACTTTGTTGCTCTCGGCAAAGTTAGTGCCTGGGTTCTGCTCCCCCTTGCGCCAGTGTGATCCAGGAGGAACTCTGCACCATCGAGGGTGTTCTGCTGGTGTGGGAGAGAGGAAGCAGGCCGAGCCAGGACCTCCCCAGACCCATTTCACTTCGAGCACAGCTATGCAGGATCCGTGCACCCTGCACTTGTTCCTTCCTGCAGGACTTCTGTGCCACATTCACTCGGGTACAAACTCTTACAACTGCCCATGGATGCGTACCTCCCCTGGCAACTGAAGAATCAAGCTGCATCCTTTCTGATTCTTCCAGCAGCATCCCCTCTGCCACGTATGGTTTCAGAACTCAACAGGTAAGCCTGCTGACGGCCCAAGCAGCAGACCGGTATTTCCACGGGCTCTGCGGGGCAATGCTGGCTTTGCAGTAAATTCCATGCTGCCTGGAAGATCCAAACTGATCAGACGTTGGTGGCCCTGAGCTCCCACGTTTACAGTTGTGTATCTGACTAGAACTACACTTTGCATCTTTTCCCTTGCCAGTGAGCAGTAAACGTCTTGGCAAGGGAGTTATTTGACTATCAGTTATCGACTTGATGTTACTAAATCGTTCCTCCTGTGAGGGCAAAAGACAGTCTTGCGGCAAAAACAGAGGGCTGACAATCAGTACACGTGAGGGAGGCTATCCTTGACTCTGCTATAAAGTCACTTGGTGCCTTTGAGATCCCACTAAGGCTCAGATTTTCAGAGTGGGGGCTAATTTGTGGTTCCTCAATTTTGGGGCATTTTAACATTAGACGAGGGCCTTATTTGCAGAAGTGCTGAGCACTTGCAATTCCAACTGAAGTGAATGGGAACTGCAGACAATCTGCACCTATGAAACTCAAGCCCTAAGGCCCAGATCCACTAAGGGACTTATTTAGGCTCCTAACTTCAGCTGAAATCAGTTGTGGATCTGGGCCTTCGTAGCTATAGTTGGCCATCCAAAAACTCAGCCTTAATTGAGGTTCTAACACCTGCTAACAGGGTGGGTCAGCAGAAGGGCACTGGTCCCTTGTTCCAGGGGATCCAGTGAGCCATTCATTGTGAAAGAAACACCTGCCCTCCATTCTGGATCATGTGCATCACTGTATGTCCACTCATTACAATGGATTGTCAAGGTAAGAGCCTGGACAAGGAGGGATGTAGTGTTAAGTGTATCATGCTCTGAAGTCATTGTCTTCTACCAGTCTTAAAGATGAGCCTGAAACTTGCATGGTCTGGTTTACATGGCTAATTGTACAGATTCTCCCTTTAAAACAGTAAAACCTCACACTGCACCTTTAACGTGTCAGCCTTCATTGCTGTCAAAATGAAACTGTTAAAGTGACGGCCACCCTCAAACCCTTGTTAAAAATGTGACTATTCCCTTAGGCGAGAGTGGAATACATGACCAAATTAATGAGGACATGACAAAGTTTACAGGTCAGATTAGATTTCTATGCCATGGTGGCACTCAACACAACCCTGAAAACTGACTGAAAAGATGGGAAGCCAAGGGTAATGGGCCACTGGGGGTTTTGGAGCATGTGCATTCACCAAAAGAGCAATCCTGTCGTTGTCATCATGAATCAGCCACACGTTAGACATGCTCTGCCCCTCTGGTAAGAGAATCGGATTAAACCCCCCACCTACCATCTCTCTGCGGCTCTCTCCACGTGGCTGTCTTCCCTCAGCCCTGCACTAGTGGATGTGCTACACAGAAAGGGGTTTTGCAAACACACGTTTAAGAATGTGTCAACCTAATTTGTTGAGATATAGAGCCATGCATTCGAGGACAGCAATGATGGCATTTATCTTCAACCCAGACTAGATGGAGGCTTGTTTGACATCGCAAGATTTAGAGGGAAAACCAAGGTGAAAAATAAATAATACCACCTATATCTACCTATAATATCTCAGTATAGCAATGGTCTTCCCTCCCTTCCCCTGCCAAAAATCAATCTGCTTAATAGGAAAAGTTCAGGTGGATTTATAATGCTGTGTTCTAAACTGATTCTGTGAGGGACATTTTCTGATTTTTGGATTGAAAACAAGAGAACGTTGTTCACAGTTTTTATTCATGAGGTGTTTGTAAATTTTCCCTCTCTGCTCAGGTGGGCGGCTGAAGGGTAGGCAGGTATCAGTCTCCTCCGCTAAACTCGCTCTTCACAACTATCAATAGTTGTTGAGGGGGAGGCAGTGTTACCTAGTGGAGGGAGTGGGTGTCAGGACTCCTGGGTTCTATTCCCAGCGCTAGGAGGGTGTGGGGCTGAGTGGTGTGACAAAGCTCTCTCCTTGCCTCTGTGGGTCCCATGTTTCCTGGCAGATTTCGCTAGCCTCAGAGGCTCACTGTGACCCTGCACGTAACCCTTCTCTCTCTAGAGACAAGGGTCACAGCCTACTGAGCCATTTTCATCATAAGCCAGCGAGGGAGGTGAGGAGAAGTTATCCTTCCTTGCACAGTCTCTGTTGTCTCCCAGTCCCAGTGATTAATCAGGGGACAAAGGTGGGAGGGGGGGAGCCCGGGCCCACCCTCTACTCCAGGCTCCAACCCAAAGACCCTAATAGTATCAGCTATGGCAGCTGACCTTTTAGAAACATGACATGTACAATTCCCTGGTCTACTTCCCCCACAGCAGCCCTCACTTCCTCAAGCTCCACTTCACCCTTACTTCAGGGCCTCCTTCCTTGTGCCTGATATGGTGTGTACTGCTCAGCCTCTCCACCAGCACAACTTCCTCCCACAGCTCCTGACATGCTCACCCACCTGGCTGACTGGGAGGCTTTTAACTAGTTTCAGCCAGCCCCTGATTGGCTTCAGGCATCCCAATCAACCTAGCCTTCTCCCTGCCT
Source organism: Natator depressus (assembly GCF_965152275.1). NCBI lineage: Eukaryota > Metazoa > Chordata > Testudines > Cheloniidae > Natator > Natator depressus. Next base: position 6,300,927 of record NC_134259.1, read on the forward strand.
TCTGGAAAGTTCTTAATTCACCCCAGGTGTCTTAATTGACCTGGAGCAGCCGCCATTTCACTTATCCTGGTACCAGGGATTTGTTTAGCCTGGAGTTAATTTATCTATCTCCCACTACTTTTCTATAGCCATCTGGCCTTGCCCCGTCACAGTGGTTAAAGCAGGACTGTGATTCAGGATGCCCATCTCTACCACTAATTCACTTGGAAAAGTCACTTACATTTCTCAAAAGCAGCCATTCATTTGGGGTGCCTATCTTGGGACATGGAAGGTTTGATACTCTGAAGAGCTGAGCACCCATGGCTGCTATTTAAGCAACAGGAGCTGTAGCTGCTCATCAGCTCTGGGAAATCAGGCCCAAGGCGGCACTGGGTGGGCTCTCAAAAATGGAGGCACCGAACGTCAGTGACCACTTTTTAAAACTGGCCTTACCCCAACAGTGTGCTTCAGTTCACCCCTCCATCACTTGGCTACATTGTACACAGGTTGTGTGGCTTATTTCATTAGTGGAGCTCCCAAGCACGCCTTGAATTAGCAAGCATTGTGATTATCATAGTTTTGTAAAGTGCTTAGAGATCCTCCAATGAGAGAGGCTATGTGGGCACAAAGGGTTATTACTAATATAACTAGAAATTATCCTGAACCCATCCCGTGGGGGGCAGAAGAACCTAAGAACTTTGGGACCCGTTCCAAACCCTGAAGCTTCGGCCCATCTCCAAAGAGCTCGAAACAATTTCGTTTATGGAAAATACAGTCAGCCCAACACGTTCACAGCTTGGGAATATTTAGTGCCGTTTGGTCAAAAAGGCCTTCTAGAAAGGAGGAAACAACAGCGTTCTCTGGAGCCTGTGTCCAGGGCCACCTCAACAAAGTTCCACCATAAGGCCACAAGGATGAGAGAACAAACGTCTGACAGACGTGTAGGCACATTGCTTTATGCACTATTGGAAGGCACTCGGATACTAGAGTGATTAATGCGGCACAAGAACCTATGTAGAAGAAAATAGAATCGGGGTCCACAAAAGAGTAGAAAGTGGATTAGAAAGGCGGGTCACACTGAACCAGACCAGTCCACAGTAAGAGATCAGAACTGGGTCTGACTGGATCAAACTGCATGCCTTCCTTTAGTTCACACACAATTCTGCTTTGTTAGCAGGATCAGTATGCAAAACGATGGGCTGTCTGCTAACCTGAACTGTAGAAATGTACTTGGCAAAGTAAGTGCCAAACACCACTCTGAGCTTTGAAGTGCCTCCGAAGGGGAAGGAGAAGATCACAAATTCTAGCCATCAAGCCATCATGTTTGGGGCTCAAGCTCCAAATGCAAATGCTGAGCTCCCTGAGACCTGAGCAGGCAGAGTGATATTACAGAGCGGTTACTTGAAACAGTAGATGTGATATCTTGATTTCAGTAAGGCTTTTGAAACAGTCCCACGCAACATTCTCATATGCAAACAAGGAAAATGTGGTCTAGATGAAATTACTATAAGGTGGGTGCACAACTGGTTGAAAGACTTTACTCAAAGCGTAGTTACCAGTGATTTGCTGTCATACTGGAAAGGTGTACCTAGTGGGGGACTGCAGGGGTCTGTCCTGGGTCAGGTACTATTCAATATTTTCATTAAATGTCTTGCATCGTGAAGTGGAGAGTATGAGTATAAAATCTGTGGATGACACCAAGCTCGAAGGGGTTGCGAGCACTTTGGAGGACAGGATTAGAACTCAAAACGACTTTGACAAATTAGACAATTGGTCTGAAATCACCAAAATGAAATTCAGTAAAGACAAGTGCAGTGTACTTCACTTAGGAAGGAAAAATTCAATGCACATCTACAAAATGGCAAATAACTGGGTAGGTCGTGGTGGCCAACCTGTCGCTCCGGAGCCCCGTGCGGCTCTTCAGAAGTTAATATGCAGCTTTAATATGCGGCTCCTTGTCTAGGCCCCGACTCCGGAGCTGGAGTTACAGGCGCCAACTTTCCAGTGTGCTGGGGGGTGCTCACTGCTCAACCCTGGCTCTGCCCCCACTCCACCCCTTCCCGCCCTCTCCCTGAGCCTGCCGTGCCCTCACTCTCCCCCCCCCGCCCCCCGCGAAGAGCCTCCTGCATGCCACAGCTGATCGGGAGGTGCGGGGAAGGAGGGGGAGGTGCAGATCGATGGGGTTGCCGGTGGGTGGGAGGCACTAGGACTGGAGGCGGGGGGGTTACTGGTGGGGGGCTGCTGACATATTACTGTGGCTCTTTGGCAATGTACATTGGTAAATTCTGGCTCCTTCTCAGGCTCAGGTTGGCCACCCCTGGGGTAGGTGGTAGTCCTGCTGAAAAGGATCTTGGAGTTATAGCGGTAAACAAATTGAATATGAGTCAACAATTTGGATGCAGTTGCAAAAAAGGCTAATATTCTGGGGTGCATTAACAGGAGTGTTGTATGTCAGAGGTAACTATCCTGCTCTATGTGGCACTGGTGAGGTCGCGGAATACTGTGTCCAATTCTGGGCATCACATTTTAGGAAAGATGTGGACAAACTGGAGAGAGTCTAGAGGTGAGCAATGAAGTTTTGAAAACCTGACCAATGAGGAAAGGTTTAAAAAAACCGGGCACGTTCAATCTTGAGAAAAAACAACTTGAGAGGGAACCTGATAACAGACTTCAAATATGTTCACGGCTGTTACAAAGAGGATTGTAGTCAATTGTTCTCCATGTCCACTGAGGTAGGACAAGAAGTAATGGGCTTAATCTGCAGCAAGGGAGATGAAGGTTAGATGTTAGGAAAATTTTTCTAACTATAAGATTAGTTAAGATCTGAAATATCCTTCCAGTGGAGGTGGTGAAATCCCCATCACCTGAGGTTTCTAAGAACAGGTTGGACAAACACTTGTCAGGGATGGTGTTAGGTTTACTTGATCCTGGCTCAGTGCAGGGGACTGGACTTGACGACTTCTTGAGGTCCCTTCCAGCCCGACATTTCTATGATATCTACATCTGATGTAAAGAGAAGCATCTGAGCTCCACTACAGAGTTCACGACTAACTCTGTGGCACTTTCACTCACAGAACTGATTCTCCCCCCCCCACACACACACACACCATCTAGCGAGGAAGGGGGGTGTTTGGAAACCAGGCATTTGGTCTGGGCCCATCTTTAATTTTTAGCAAGTTTGCCCTGAATCCAAATCCTTGAGAAGGAGATACCACAGCTAAAAAATACTTAGTCCTGCCATGAGTGCAGGGGACTGGACTAGATGACCTCTCGAGGTCCCTTCCAGTTCTATGATTCTGTGAAAAGGCAGAGATTGTTTTACCAATGAATCTCTCTCATTCATGCACCTTTGCACTGCAGGAGGTCAGAAGGACATTCCTCTTACAAATCTTGCATCCCAAGACCAGGAGGGGGAAAGGGAGCCGTGAGTGCAGGACAGCCCAGTGCTGATAAATCACCTCGCCATACAAGGGGTCTGCAAGGGTTAAAGTGACTGATCCAGTGCTGTCTGGCTCAGAGTCCAGAGGCAGCGGTGACAGAAGTCACTGTAAATGGACACCTGCAGTCTGATGGGGGAGCGGTAATACATTTTCCTAAAGAGATGGAGCGACTGGCCCATGTCAGTCTCTGCTGTGGGAAGTGCCATTGCACTGCCAGAAAGAAACAAGACACAGTGAGAGAGAGACAGGGCAAGGCCTGGCTTTTACAAGCAGCTCTAATTTCCCTGGAAGACGTCTCCGAGTCATGCACCGGGTTGGAAACGTCTCCCATTATAATTATGACTCATTCGTGACTCAATGACATTTCTGCCATCAAAAAGCATTCGCTCATCCAGCCCTTTGCTGCCCTATTTGGTGGCCAAGCCAGGGCTAAACAACTTATTTCAAATGCTGTTTCCCAGACAAACAGCCCTGTCCCTGGCTGGGGCTAGCTGGAGCTTTGGCACCTAACAAGCAAGAGCATGTTCGCTCTCATGCAATGCCTGCCCCTTGGAACGCACAGAAGGAGTCGGTGTATGCTGCGTCCGGAGCCCTCCGTTCCAACAGCCCATGAGCCGTTGCATGACTGTTAGCAACAACCCACACAGGAAGGTGCTCTGGAGAAGAGGGGGTGAGATCGTGGGAGCACCCACAACATTTACCATCAGCACCGTGATAAACCTCAGCTGTCTCCAGCCACACAACTTGGAAGGAATGTTCCAGGCCCTGTGCAGAGACAGAGGGAGGGAAACTGCTGCCCCTGCACGGCTCAGTCTCCTCCTACCCGCCCTCCCCCCGGAGGAAAATCAGAGCAAGGTCTCTCTCCTTGTTCCCGCCCGCAAGCCAGCATCTACCAGGCAAAGGGCTTTGGACAGGTTCTGTGCCGAGAGAAGGCAGTGTCTGCCTTCAGCCGTTCCCCAAACCGGGTGGCCCCTCCTGTTAGAAGTGGGTCCAAACCGAACCCCATCATCCAAACACTCCCAAAGTTTGGCCCTGAACTGAACAGGCAGCTTCTCATGTCTCTATAAAGGAGCGAACCAGAACTCTGAGTCCACACACCTCGGTTTTGCGATCCGTATTCCAACTTCACAGCTTGCTCCTCATGACAACAGGACAGTCAGACCAAAACCCCAGATCTAGACACTCTGGAGTGCCATGGCTCAGGCCTAGTCTCTATTTTCTATAAGGTAGCAATGGTGCACATCTAACCCAACACGTCTGGCTCCTTGGTAGCAAGTACTGAACATGGGACCTCTGGATCTAAGACTAGGAACCTCTACTGCCTGACCTAAAAGACCAGATACTAGAGGGGCACAAAGAAAAGGAGGACTTGTGGCACCTTAGAGACTAACAAATTTATTTGAGCATAAGCTTTCGTGAGCTACAGCTCACTTCATCGGATGCATGCAGGGGTACAGAGAGCCATACTGTGTAATTGTAAGTTACACATGTGCACTGATGACGACCTTCTGTTTATAAAGAGTAAGTACTTTTCATACAGAGGGATCCCCCAATGCTTTACAGACCTTATTAACACAGAGATCGCTTCACTCATCACTAAAATGCAGCCACCTCTGGGCTGGAACACAGCAGCTGTTTTAACATAGCACAATGCTATATTAAATGCATACTGCATTCACCTGAAACTGCATAGGGAATATAGGGAAGGAGAATGAAATGACTCAAGGTGGAATTTGCCCAGAATACTAGATTTACAGCACTCCTAACTCTTGCAAAAAATTTCCCGGGATTTTTGCATGGCCACAAGTCGCCAGGCTTTTGGTTTTACGTCACATTTCAGCCAAAGAGTTGGCCCGTCCAGCAGCACTCTGCCAAAGCACCAGCTGAACACAGGCTCAGAGTGATGACTGACCCCTACTGAATGGCAAACACAGTTTACAGCAGCACCTGGGCTCTCTCTGGACGTCTCCCATTCACAGACTGACCCTGTCTGAGTGGCAGGTGCCACCTTGGACTTGCTTCGGTCACCTCATCAGGTTTCCTCACAGAGGCGGGCACACATTCATCTGCTAGTTTGGATCAGTCCTCACTCGGGGGAGATCCACAAAACGTTCGTGTTACAAATTCAGTTTGTCCCCTCCTATTTCCTCATGTGCCAATCCTTGCTCTAAACCTGCCCTGCAGCAGCCAAGCTCTGCACTCCTCCAGCGACCCTGCAGTCACGTGATTTCAACCCCCATCACACCTTGCAGAACACAGCCAAGACAGAAGTCAGCTGCGACCTCCACGCGGTGCACAAGCTCAGGGCTGGCTTTATTACCACGTGCACCTGTCAATGCTTTTTGCCCGTGGTGGTAAGAGGTGGGTCCACAGCTGTGGGATCCTTCGGCTTATTTAGAATGAGAGGGCACATCGTGTCCATGTGAAGTCTCTTTGGATGGGCCATTAGGCGCATTTTCATTAATAGAGCCCGCTTCCATATCTCACTTTTACTCTGGGACACATAAATCCAGGCCAGGAAATGCGCTCAGCCAATAAACCCCCATTTGTGCAATTACGCCCCTCTCTCTCCATGGTCTCTTTAGAGCACGAGGCTGGATATCAGGTTTCAGGTTATTAAAGCACTAGATTTTAAAGCCAGAGATGCGGACTCGTCCAGATGATGTCAGGTAAAGTTGTGGGAGAGATCTGACTGATCTGCAAGTGATACCGAATTAACTTTTATAGCTTTGGAAGCCAAGACCTCAAAGAGCCTTTTGTCCCCCCACCCCCCACCCGCATCCCCTGCAAGTGCAATAGCTATTCTTGCAACGTGTCCGTGGATAGACGCATTCGGCACATAGATTGTACAGTGGTGGCTTTTTGGTGTATTGGTTTCTTGGCATCTGTGACTACGGCACTTATGCAATCACCTCTATCTCTACTATACTTAACTTGGTCTCTCACCTCTCCTCACCAGGCCCCCATCTTCTTATTCACCTGTTGAGTGCTGTCAAAATCCTGGCTGAGGAGCAGGGGGCTGTCTTTGTGCTGTTTGTTCGTATAGTGCCTGGTAGAATGAGGCCCCGATCTCTGCGTTGGGGGGCCCTAGATGCTACTGCAACAATGCCGCACCCCAGTGTACCCTGATCCCAAACTGCTGAGCACCTTCAACTCCCACTGCAATCGCTGGCAGGATGAGGATTATTCCAGGGGAGAAATCAAAGCTCTTTTCTCCTATCAATACTTGAAGTTTGCCATCTGCCACTCCAGCGGCAGGAACCAAAAGACACATTTGGGTAACTAAATGTTTCCTTCTGTAGCTCAGAAATGGGCACTAGCACCGCTGGCACATATCGGAGCATGAATAGACACCGATTCCCTCCGCCCGCCTGTTCCTAGGATGACTGAGGAGCAACATCTTTCTTATCTTTGAGGATGATTGAATTGCTTGATGGTGATGGCTGCCTGGCTTGGATACAGTTGAGCTCTGGACGTTGCCAAAAGAAATAATGAATATGAAAGAGGAAGGAGCCTCAGGAGCAGGGGTGCTGATTGACAGCAAAATGAAATGGCCGAATTCTATTGGCATGGTTTGAAATCCCGGGATGATGCTGATAGCTGCAGGATCTTTTCCTAGGGTTGCGCCAGAGCTAGCTTTCACTTTTCATCCTTATTTACTTTCGTGGTTTTTAGATTGCGAGGGTTTTTTTTTTTTTATTATTATTACTATCCTGGAGGATCCCACAGATGCTTTACACACCACAGGTCATGCATTCAGCACCACTGAAATGCAGCCAGCTCTGGAGAGGAGATGGCCAGCCAAGGCGAACAGCGGAAGTTTGCAACACGGGGAGAAATCGTTGGACGAGGCGGCAGGCTGAAACTGCCATGCAACTCTCCTGCTGTATGGCTACATCACAGCAACTTAAAGCGCTTCCTGCCGCTCAGCAGGGGAAGAGCTGGGGGAGCGGTCGGAGCACTCCCTCAGCACTAACTTACCCCAACTTCAACCACGAAGTTGTCGGTGGACATCCGGGGAGTTACACCAGTGCACGTGCGCCGAGAGCCGGGCTCTCGGCCACTTCCTCGTGCCCTCCCACGTGCATGTAACTTATGCCACTGTCCACATCACCTCTGGAACTCAGCCCTCAGGCCGGGGAACGGGGCTGTGCCTGTCCCACTTCCACTCATGCAGGAGATCCTTGAGCCTAGGTCCCTGCCCATCACCACCCGCAAAGGGAATGAGAAATGCTTCCAAGGGAGTCCCGAGCTGTTTGAAACTAGCCTTACAGGGAGGAGAGCCTAAGGTGATTGGACACCATCGCCAGGAAGGTCTTGTGAGTGAATGGCGAGATAGGGACAGTGCCCTCCCCTCCCACCCAGTAGACACCTCTTGCTCCTGGTGTAACAAACATCTGGAAGAGCAAAGGCCTATTGATATATACCCAGCTCATACACAGCCAAGGGTCTCCTCCACCCCCCAAAGACTAAACGCACCGTGCAGCTATAAGCCATGCATTCACTTGGCCCCAGTGTGAAGAATCCTGTATCCAACCGCCACTGCGGGGAGACTTTAGGGGAGACAGAATTGAAAGGACCAGGAATAACATTTTCAAAAGCACTCAAGTGACTTAAGTCACTTCTGAGAAGGGGATTGAGGAGCCTCCGTCCCTTTTGAAAATAGCACGTCGGTGCTTTGGAAAGCTGTCCCCCGGCTTTGGAATTTGGCCAAGACACAGCTGTGGGATATTTAAATGGAGACAGCTGGTTAGCATCTCTGCTAGTGCAGCACCCCCTGATACCAGGCTGTGTAAGCGGGGCAGGATGGGAGCAGCTGAATCGCCAGCAGCGCTTACCCTAGCAGCCTGGAACGGAAGCCTCCTGTCCAGGGATGTGACAAGATCACAGCCCTCGCTGGTCTGATGCGGGCTGTACCCATTTGTCTGGGAGGAGGAAACCATCCGCATGCAAAACCATCCCCTGTTCGAATCATTTCTCCTTTGTGTGTGTGAAAATACTGTACTCCCAATTACTGGAGCGACACAGGGAAAGCCGCGGATCTGAAGGTCTGTAAAGCTGCAGTAATGATAGTGGACAGACTGTCTTTGCTAAGTGACACCTCCTGAGTGAAAGCTTTAGGACTGTAGGTACTTAAGCGATGGCAGATCCCTGTCATGGTAATGATGAGCAGAAAGCGACATCCGCATTTATAGCGTCTGCTGCCAAAACAAAAAGGGGGAAGGATGGAATTTTTTTTAAATGGTTTTTTCTTCTTCAAGGGGGAATTCAGTGCTGGTGAAAGACGATGGATTGACGGCGCTGTATCCCAAATCTTCCTTTATTTACTGGAGGGACAGACGGAGAGACAGAGGGAGGGAGGGATGGATGGATGGACACGGACATGGACACAACATGGGTGACAGCAGCACAGGACTCCCCAAGTGGCTTTAGCCTGACCTGGAGCAGTGTCTGTGGGGAGAGAAGGGAGTTGTCTGTTGCCTCCCTGCTTACAGTGCCCATAAAGGGCCAAATTAGCACCAACTGTGTGGGTGGCCTTTGCTCTGTGCACTGCCGAGAACAGGACTGGGACCTTCAAACTCTCGTCAGACATGGGCCAAACATGGCTATTGGACAGGGGTAGCTTTTGTTGGCTTCTGACTGAGGCTGGGGACGGGCTCTATCCTTTACAAAGGTAAAGGGACAGGCTCTATCCTTTACAGCTAGAAGCCTATGTTTTTGGGGCCTTGGGTTCTAGTGTCCCTCTCTGACGGGAGGCATTACAAAGTAGAGACCTGGAGCAGGATTTGAACTCTTGTGCTCCTCAGACAATCAGGAAAAGCTTCCCCTGTCAGGTGGAGTGCCAAATGAGCTGGCTAAGTATGTCATGCCCCCTCTAGTGATGGGTCTACATAAAAGATAACAGCCTGCTACTGCTACCAGCAAGTAGGAATACTTATTTAGGTCAAGTGACAGAGGCCTCTGCTTTAGCTGATGAGGGGCTTAGTTCAAACCCCACTGCTGACCAGTGGTGCACGAACAATGTGTATAGTGGGGGTGCTCAGAGCCATTGAACCAAACTGTAAACACTACATATAATGGAAACCACTTCAAGCCAGGGGGTGCAGCAGTACCCCCGGCAACTATGCTGCTGACCCACAAGAATCCCTTGAGAGTTTTGTTTTTGACAACAGGAAACCCACCCTCCATGAGACAAGTATCAGAAGAGCATTCTGTTTAAAGGAGAAGTCCTGTAGAGGTGCATCTCATAGGCAGCTCACATTAACTTATTCACTAATGAGCATGCCCAGACCCCTATTTGCTCCTGAGTGGCAGGCAGGGTTTCTCCAAAGACCTGGGATTTTGACTCAAATTGGTGGAAATGTGGGGAGAGCTGCTGATTCCATCAGATCTGCTCTCTCCAGCGCGGAACTTTCATGGAATTAACAGTTCCCATGAGCTTTCAACCACACCCAAATAGGAGAATAGCCTCCTTCCAGTTTAGGAGCAAACCAAAGCTGTGCTGTGCTGGATCCGGATTAGTAGGATTCAAATCCTTCCCCCAGCTTCAATGGGGTCTAGATTCCAGGCCTATCCCTGCTCTGAACCGTATCCCATCTACTGGCATCTGCAAACCTGGGCTTGCAGCTCTCCTGAGAACAGGTGTGCAAGACATGCCAGAGCTTCCAGGTCTGCTCTCTGATGCAGCTGTGTGAAAGGAAGGTGTGAAAAACAAAGAGAAAAGGTATCGGAACATTTCAGAGGCCTGGAGGAGCTTCAGCTCGAGTGACGTTTTGGGCTTGAGGGGGGTGGCAGGACTTGCGTGGTTTTATTGAGAAATCGCTGCTCCTTCAATCTCCGTGATCAAATTGCCCTATGGTCCCGTTTCTTTAGAGCCCTCTGTCAAGCACAGAGAGAAGCCAGGGATATTCCCAGGAAACCCAAGAGGCTTGGAGTTCTGGCAAACGTTCAGCGGGAGAGAGAACATGAAGCTCCCAGCAAATTTGCTAATTGTTTCATCAACCCTGCTGCATTTCTGATAGCAGCCAGGGCCTCATCGCCCTGGCTGGAGCAGTGGCAGCCACTGCAAAGTGGCAGCAACAGGTCCTCTCCTTCTCTCTGTGTTTAATGGCCCTCTGCTGGAGCTGCTCTTTTCCTGAGAAAGGAGTGTGTGGCGGGGATGCAGGCTCTCCAGCTGGTAGCTGCCAGAGAAGCACATTGCTCTGCACTGCTGCTGCTGCTGCTTCTCCTCCCACTCGCCAAATATTTGTTTAATGAGGGAATTCCTGTCCCACGTGGGCTCTGCCGATGGCGCTGGGGAGAAAAAGGCTCCGTCTGCAGGATTCTAATAAACGTGGGAAAGCCTCTGACCGCTGGAGACAGAGTCAGAGCAAGGCGCTCCTCAGGAGACTGCTGCTAGCTCCCCCCTCTCTGTGGATTAGGTATAGATCAGCCAAGGAAGTAAAGACAGGGCCTGGCTCAGGGGAGGTTCCCTTCTCAGCCAGACAGGGGTGGCTTTGAGGCATCCAGTCTTGCTCTTCCCTCCTAGCTACTGTGTGCCCCGACCTACAGAGCATGAGAGGGCCGACAGGGTGCACCACCACCCCACTCCCTTTGCTCCGCAGCCAGGCAAAGGCAAGCAAACCTCAGCTCCTCTGCAACAGAAAGCTACGGATCTGGATCTTGCTGGGGGGCTGGACAGATGCACAGCAAGTAGGGGCTGTTGCTCAGAAATTCTGAACCCGGTGAGACACCAGGCGCTCACAGCCCTGTTAAGAGCAGATTACCTCTCTCCTTCCCCCCACCCCACCCCCCAAACAGGCATTAATGGGTCAGTTCCCTCAATCCACCTTCCAAGTGGAGCATGCTTTCCACCTTTCACCCCAGAATTAGAAACTATCACAGCATCGTGGCCGCTTTAATCAGAATAAGGAATTAACGAGTGCATCAATTTCTGATCAGGCTCTGACCCTACACTCCTTGGCTAGTTAAGAGAAAGTCAAGCGAGGAAAAGGCGAAAGGGGAGAAGAAGTTGTGTGTAAAACGTTAACATCAACCCGCTCGGTCCCGGCCTGGAGCGGGCATTGGGAGAGCGTTGCAGAAGAAGTGAGCAAAGAGCTTTTGCCCCAGAGAAATCATAGAAACTAAAGATCCAATATGTCTGTTCTCTTAGCTCTCCACTGCAATGCAATTTCATTGCCTACTGCAAGGAAAGATGGCCTTGTCACAGAACTAGGAGTCCGGACTCCCGGGTTCTGTTGCGCCCTCTGCCCCTGACTTGCCATGATGCCTTGTTGGAAAACAAACAAAAACTCTCTATGCCTCAGTTCCCCATGTGTAAAACATTACACACGCACTCTAATATTGCCTTCCTCTCGCCCTTTGTCTGCTGTGGCTATTTAGACTGTAAGCTGCTTTGGGCAAGGCCTTGCTCTTACTGTATGTTTGTAGAGCACCCAACACAATGCAAAAGCAATTTGTAATACAAATAATATTCTCGAGTACTTTGTTCACTTGAGCCACAGGCTTCCACTGTTTCCATGGGGAGATTAATATAGATGGTGCAATGGCCTCTATCCTTCAACAAGTCACAAGAACAGCCTAGCGTCTAGTGGGAATCGCTGGCAGGGATACCAGATTCTGCCTTTACAGGGGAAAGCGTTAAGGAGCCAGAGAAGAGGAAAAATATGTAGATTGAATTAAACAGATCTAAATGTCTGCCAGTGACCGGCTAGGGAATCTACTGTGTTTGCTGGCCAGCTCAGTAACCCTGGAGCTCCTAGAGACGCTCAAGCTCATCCCACCAGGCAGCTATGGAAACTTCAGTTAGGAAGAAGCATAAAGAAAGGTCAGGAGGGAAGCAGGGAGTCTGAATGAGGACAAGCCTAGGACCAAAACAGAAGGAATGGGAAATTATTATTTCAATTACTATGAAAGTGTATTTGATTAGAAAACAGGGAATCATCTTTGATACTTTGCCAACAAAAGCAATATCCAGGAGTATAAAACCCAGTCTCCGTGCGGGGAGCATAACATTAAATCAGAAGACGAACGGTTTGTAGTGCCGTTAACTGCACCAGTGGGAGAGAAATAGTTATAAACTTACTCTACATCCCAAAACGTGCCCTGCTTCCCACCCCCCCAAGGCCTACCCCTCCCCTTTTCAGAGGCTCAGCAACTCGGTGTATTTGCATGGCTTATGAAAATTCAGGAGGGAAATTTTAATCCGACATGCAAAAATTAGAATCCCCCCCCTTAAAAAAACAGAAGGAATAAAAATAACCTAGTTGCATACAGTTCAATTGTTGGAAAGTAGCAAGGATGTAAATGAAGGTGCATTCTTATGTAGAAGAGTGTTTCCATCAGTTCCCATGGCAGGGTGAATAACTCGGTGCTTCTGTTCTGCATGAATAAATATGTATAAAAACGTCGTGCTGCGAAGGACGAAAACCCGATAACTGAGATAGTGTTTCTCAGAGGCGGGGAGCAACACGAGCCACCAGCTTTCTTATTCTTCAGTATTTATGTAAAAGAGCCATCGAAATGATAATGTGGAATTTCCCCCCCTCCCCTGCTACGCGAGTATTCTGTGCCTCTTTGTAGTGACTTTTACACACACAAAAACGTGGCTACTAAGGCCGTCCATAGAAACCCACTAACAGTGGCAGCTGAGATGGGCTTTTTTGTCATCCCCTGGGTAGGTGATTACTTTAAAGTAATGTCATTTGCATAGAGGGAAGGAGGAATTGGACCTCCCTTTTGAGAAAGACAAACTGCCCCCCCCGCCCCCCAGTGCCCAAATAAATCTTCATTTAATATAATGCCCCCCCCCACAATGCCTTGCACATTACAGCATTAAATATGTAAAGAGAGTCTTGTTTCACCAGCATCACAGGGAGGGTGAAGTGTGGAAAGATGCTGCTGTTCTCAGCAAGAGCTATAGGACAGAATAAATAGCCACCACTCTCTTACATTAACATTGTGTGTCTCACCTCAAAAGGTCACGCAGGGCTACTCATATTACACACCATCTTACTCCATGCACACTCCTGTTGAAGCCTATGGAACCACTTGTGGCGAAAGTGTCCTTTGCCACGAGCAATGGCTCAGAATCTGTCCCCAGGGGATTCGCAAACTTTAGCCACACGAGTCATTGAAATGCTACCACTTTTCAGGCGGAAAGTCTCTTGAACAGCTCCCAGCAACGCCACCCAAGAGATCAGGGCAGGGAGGGAAGAAGAAAGTGCATCCAGATGAAACTACGGGGGGTGCTTCAGGCAAGCAGAATGTCACGACCCAGGGTGGAGTCTGGCCAGCACTCACACACTGCCTGTTGGGGATAGGTCCGTGGGATCCGGGCAGGATTTCAATCTCCTCTCTCATCCTAAAGGTGGCAACTTCAATTGCACACTGCCCCCAGTGCCACACAAGGGCATTGAGTCAATGGGGACTCAGAAGGTACAATCACAAACATTAGCTGCAGTGCCTTCTGCTTTCCTTGGAGGCCTCTCAAGCTCTCATCCTAGTAGTGACCAAACTCAACTCGCGCGAGCTCACGAGGACACGGCGAGAATATTCTAGAGCACGTTTCCAGGCTTCTAGCTTTAACTCGCCCTTCCCTGAAGATGTAACATGCTGGCTTCACATTGCCTCTCCTAAGAGGGTAAGTCGCTCTCAGTTAACGGTTTGCTGCTTTGTGTATGTGGTTTTCAAAGGCACAAAGCCTCCAGCCACACCACCTCGGGCCAGATCAAATATGGCCAGACCTGCTCAGTACCAGGTGGGATTACAGAAACCATCAAGAAGCCTCTTTGTACTGCAGGAAGCGGTGTCGGTCAGCTCTGAAGATCAAACGCTACCCGGAGTCAGTGTTGGACTAATTCCCCTGCATGGTGCTAGGGGGCACTGCGACACCGGAAGAGATCTACAACCAAAGCCCTAGCCAGTTGGCCACTCGAGCACCTTTAGAACATGCTGGTGTTTACCTCGTTTACCTCACCAAATTCCTACTTGGAGAATTCAATCTTGCTGATCTAAAACTCCTCCCTCTGTAGTTTCAGGTGGAGAAGTTACATGGCACTTCTCTTCCTAAACACTAGAGAGTAGCTTTGCTGGAAGAGAAAGGCTGCCATGTTCCACTACAGTGATACTTGCACTTTGGGATCCTGTTTGATGAAAGGTGCTATATAAATATAGGTTATGAGGATGTGGTGTTTCTAGCCATTGCTGGCCTACATCCATTGGACCAGATTCTGCTGATCAGGAGTGACTCAAGCATAGACAACAATGTAACAGAGCGCAGAGCCTGGCCTGCTATTTTTAGGTGCAGTGCACACACAAATGCCTCATCTTTTAAGAAACTGGAGCAGCTGTGAGCAAGATTTCTAGCTTAGTAAGCAGGGCCTTTGCAGTTCCCTTGCACCTAAACAGAAGAGCACAGCCTCGGGAGTGTCCTTTAAACACATACATTAAACAGCGGATGGGAGTGGGTTCTTGCAGTCGGCAATCGGAGTTTCAACCAACCTAAACCCACTCTGCTCTGGAACAAGTGATGCTTGCTTGTCTTGAGTTACACAACCCTGCCTGGGAGATCCTATGTGGGTAGACGTGGGCTTTCCTCAGAATTGACAACAGCCTCTTGCTGCGGCTCAGCAGAACATGAGCAGCTTACATAAACACTGCTTCAGAGATACCCTGAGTGTGGGTTGCAGAGAGTCAGAGGGGGAAGAGAGGGGGGGAAAAAAAAAACCAAAAACGAAAAAAAAAAAAAAAAACCACCCAACCCCAAACCAAAACCGAACAGCCTCGCTCCTTGTGGGGGAAAGAGAGAAATGACTCAAGTGTTTTGTAACTTGTCACATTCTAAGCTGCAATTTGTAGGCAGGGAAGAGTGCTCTGAAATAGTCTTCCCACCCCAGCCTTGTATAATCGAGATCCTCCCCGCCCCCACCCCCAGGAAGAAGAAACAAAATCTGTGACAGACTGGCAGTCGGAGAGCAGCAAGAAAGCCCAGGATTTCTGCCGCTTGCTCGGAAGCACAGGAAGATCCCCCCTAATTTAGAAGAGTTACTCATTCCCTTAAAAGGTTCCCATGCAGGCACATGGGGGGTGGGCAGGGGGAGTAGGGAGGGCTGGTGAAGAGGCTTGGCAGAAGGAAGCACCGCACAGCAACATGCCAGAAACAATGCTAGGGGATTGCTCCTCTGCTCGCCTCCTCGGTTACCTGGCAGCTCTGCCATCTCTCCTTCCCGTGCACCCTCTGCCCGTTTGACTCCCCCTGGTCCAGACCAGGGCACCCAGGACCACCGGGCGGAATTTAAGGCTGCTTTGGCGGGGGGGGGGGGGAGGGCCCATCAGCCGAGGCAACGGAGCAGAAGACAGCAGCCACAACTGACGGGTCCCCCAGCACCTCGTGCCACAGAAAGCGGTCGCCATACTCCAGACTTAAACACATTCAAAGGCCCCTCTAATCTCTTATTAGCTATTCATTTCCTGAGAGGCCAACAGGCAGGTGGGCGCATCCACCCCCCCGGAGACTTGGCCCTGCTCAGAGCCCACACAATCCACTGGGATGCTAGGAGCGCTCAGATGCTACCGGGACAGGTGTCCCATGAATACATCAGTGTTTGTACAGTGCCTAGCACACCAGTAGGGGCTACCTCACAAAAGTGGTATGACAGGGAGAATAGGGATGCTTCCCCCAACGCAAAGTGCACTTCTCTTGCATCACCCTCCAGTTGGTCTTCTTGCTCCCTCCTTCCCCTTTCCAGCGCTCAAAACTTCAGGCCGTTTATCGGAACACTGCAAAGTCTCAGGGGCTGGCAAAAGGGAGTTAGAAACCACCTGAGAGCAGGCTGTTGGCAAGCCTGGCTGTTGTGTCTAAGGGTATGTCTACACTGCAATCGTAGCTCAGGCAGGTATACTGGCATTAGCTTCAATCTCGCCAGCACGGCTAAAAATAGCAGTGAAGATATGGTGGCGTGGGCTGTACACCCTGAGTAGGTTCTCACGTTGCTAGCCTGTGCCCGGGTCCATGCCGCTGCATCTACAAGGCCACTTTTAGCTGCGCTAGCTAGATTTAAACTGTGGTCACATCTACGACTGCAAGGTAGACACGGCCTACGGCTAACTGAATAGAGGGGCAGCGAGCAAACACAACACAGACCCAGGAACCCTTAGGGACGTCCCACGGAAGGAGTGAATAAGAGGAGAAAACATGCCACAAGAGCAGCCCCTCCCACAGCAGGTCAGGCTTTGAGTTTGTCGGGGGGGGGGAGAGGGCAGAGATGAAGCAAGTTATCGGAACAGCTCAGAAGGCTCTCAGAGGCGGAGGCTGGGTATAACAATGAGTGAAGGGTGGACGTGTGTGGGAGAGAGAGTTTCCTATTCTCCAAAAACTGTTTTCCACCCTCGCTTTCAAGTCGCGTTAGCCTCTATCTACATGCCGCAAAGAAGAGGGTTTTCCCGTCTCTCGATCTCAGAGTGCTTTACATCAGTGAGCCGGTGTCATTGCCTCGTTATACAGATGGAGAAGCGGAGGCACAAGGAGAGGAAGTGATTTGCCCACAGCCACACTAGGAAGAGTGGCAGAGCTGACATTAGAACCCAGCAGTCCTGATTCCTAGGCTGGTTCACTATCAGCTGGTTCACAAAGCTCCCATCCAGGACACCCATAGGAGAAAGGTACCATTGGACTCCTGCACTGAAGTTCTGCCCTGTAGTTCCTGCTCAGAGGGAGAATTGTGCAACCCGAAGAGGGCTGCATCCTGGCAGCCGTGCTCGTGCATGGCACGCAGTCAGCCTGCTGCACGCCATGGCACACAGTTGTGATGCACTGCAGTGAGAAGATTTTTAACCTGAGACACTCCAAAAGATCCTGGTTTTCAGGGAGCGGGTACTCAGCACTGTCTGAGAATCAGGTCCCTTTGCGGGGGTTGGTATCAAGCTGCGCACCCAACTTCATGCATCGCTTTTCAAAGCCTTGAGGCAAGTTCCTGGAAATTGACAAGATTTATTTATTTAGGGGCCGGTTGGTCTTCCATTGAGAGCAGAGACGGGTCCACAAGCCCAGGTCAGAAGGAAAGAACTGTCAGCTTTGGCTCCATGTCAGTTTGCAGGCTGGCCCCAAGATAACAGAGCATCCCCTGGAGGGAGGGTGGAATGCTACCTGCAGTAGATAGAAAGATGAGCACTGGGGCTAGATGCACAAAGGGGTTAAAGCTCAGCATTGCTATGCCTACCGTTAAGGTGCTCTGCTGCTCAGTTGAATTCACAGCCCTGAGTTAGACGCCCAAGCTCCCTATACCCTGCAGGGGGAGAGTTAGGCACCTGAGAAGGGTCACAGAAGCCAGCAAGCTCAGCAGGGAGTCACCTAAGCTAGGCAGTAGGAAATGTCAAGGAAAGGGAGTGGCCTAAGCCCCATTCTCCTCCTGGAGTTGGGCAGCTAAGTCAGGTCAGCCCTTTCCCATGGAAAGCCAAAGAGAAGGAGACGGGTCCCCCTTTATACCCACTAGCCCAATGATCGGAACACTCACCCAGGATGTGGGAAACCCCAGTTCAAATCCCTACTATATAGAGTAGGGACTTGAACCCAAGTCTCTGGCCTCACAGGTGAGTGCCCGAAGCACCGGGCAGAGTTAAGTGGCAGCTGAGCAAGGGTTTTGAGGATCTATGCTTTGTACCTAGGTGCCTAAGGCCCTTTGTAATAATACTTAGCCAAGGACCTCAGAAGCATGAGCACTCACAGCTCTCACTGAAGCCAATGGGAACTCAACACCTGGAGATGGCGGGGCGAGAGCTGGTGGAACTGCAGGCCACTTATTTAAAAGGTGCCTAAATGTGGATGTGTCTGCCTAACCACAGAGACCTCAAAATCACATTTTCAAGACGTGGGTGCCTGTGCAGATACCGTTCTGCTTAGCTCTTAGACAGGGCTTTTACAAGGTCACTCGCAAAGTGCTTTGCAAAGCCAAGCCTCATGATCCCCAGCACACAGGAGGGAAACTGAGGCACAGAGGGGCAAAAAAAATCACTGACTTGCTCAGTCACACAGCAAGTCCACAGCAGAGCCAGGCATGGAACCCAGTTCTCCTGACTCCCAGCCCAGTGCTCTGTCCCACATGATTTAGGACACGTCCATCACTGTTCCAAAGGATATATGGCATGTTATAACATTGTATGCACCTGGACACAGAGTCTTTCAAACAAAACGGCATGATTCAGCATCAAATATACATCTACAGAAGCAACACAATTATCTCTTGGAGTTAAACAGTGATGGATAGAAGTTTTAATTACCACACCTTTTCATCCTCCCCCACAAAAGAGAATATTTTCTGGCATGTTTATTTAATAATAAAATATAATAAAATTATATGTTAGAGTAATAAGCACATGGTTTGTGTGTAAAGCAGGAGCTGAGATGAAGACTGTTTTGTCACTAGAGCTGAAAATATTATCACTTTTGATCTTGCAGGCTTAGCGCAAAGTCCCAGCACTTGGAGGAAGCCTGTTCAAACTGCGAATAGGTAATTAAAGAAAGCCTGATCAACAGCAGCAAATTAAGAGGTGCCTTAGGACACCCCCTCACCCTGTGGGGTATAATCGGAGCAGAAGTAATATCCAATAGCGAGATGAGGAGACAGTCAGGACTCCTGGGTTCTATACTCAGCCACGAGGGAGAGAGAGAGGGTGGCCTGGCAGTGTCTTAGAGGTAAGACCTGGGGGGGTGGAGTGGTGGAGGGGGCTGAGATCCTATCTTTTCTATGATTGCACAGTGTCCGACATGGGGAAACATGGAGCACTACCACGTTTAGTGAAATACTAGAGCAAAGCATCTGGATTCCTGGGTTCTGTTCCTAGCTATGGCAGGGAGCATGCACTACTAACAGAGCAGAGAGCTAGACATCAGGATTCCTGAGTTCATGACTTTCACAAGTCCCTCCCTTGCCTAAGGCAAGTCTTTCAGACCTCTGCGCCTCAGTTTCCCCCACTTATAAAAGCAGGAGTAGTAATAATTCCCTCCCAGGTATGGTGTGAGGTTTAGTTGTTTATAAATTGCTTGGAGATCCTCAGAGCAGAGGTGGTACAAATAAAGGAGGATATCCCATGCAACGGCAGAGCAAAGGTGATTATTCCCCGCCCCCCCCCCCCCCACGGTAGCTGGAAGATTTGTTTTTTCACCTCTACTTTAACTATCACTAGGGCTGTTGCTTAATTGCAGTTAACGCACCTGATTAAACCTGTGATTGATCACAATTTTTTTTAATTGCGATTAATTTTTTTGAGTTAATCGCGCTGTTAAATAGAATACCAATTGAAATTTATTAAATATTTTGCATGTTTTTCTACATTTTCATATAGTATTCTGGGTTGTAACTGAAATCCAAGTGTATACTTATTACAAATATTTGCACTATAAAGATGATAAAAAGTATTTTTCAATTGACTTCATGCAAGTACTGTAGTGCAATCTCGTTGTAGTGAAAGTGCAACTTACAAACGTAGATTTTTTTGTTACATAAACTGTACTCAAAAACAAAACTTGTAAAACTTCAGAACCTACAAATCCACTCAGTTCTACTTCTTGGTTCAGCCAGTCGCTAAGCCAAACAAGTTTGTTTACATTTACAGGAGATAATGCTGCCCACTTCTTATTTACAACGTCACCAGAAAGTGAGAACAGGCATTTGCATGGCACTTTTGTAGCCGGCATTGCAAGGTATTTACGTGCCAGATATGCTAAACATTCATAGGCCCCTTCATGCTTTGGCTGCCGTGCCAGAGGTCTTGCTTCCATGCGGATGACGCTTGTTAAAAAAATAATGCATTAATTAAATTTATGACCGAATTCCTTGGGGGAGAATTTTATGTCCCCTGCTCTGTTTTACCCACATTCTGCCACATATTTCATGTTATAGCAGTCTCGGATGATGACCCAGCACATGTTGTTCCTTTTAAGAACACTTTCACTGCAGATTTGACAAAATGCAAAGAAGATACCCATGTGAGATTTCTAAAGATAGCTACAGCACTCGACCCAAGGTTTAAGAATCTGAAGTGCCTTCCGAAATCTGAGAGGAACGAGGTGTGGAGCATGTTTTCAGAAGTCTTAAAAGAGAAACAGTCTGATGTGGAAACTGCAAAACCCAAACCACCAAAAAAGAAAATCAACCTTCTGCTGGTGGCATCTGGCTCAGATAATGAAAATGAACACGCATTATTGAGCAGAACCCATCATCAGCATGGGCGCATGTCCCCGGGAATGATGGTTGAAGCACGAAGGGACATATGAATCTTTAGCACATCTGGCACGTAAATATCTTGTGACGGTGGCTACAACTGTGCTTTGAGAACGCCTGTTCTCACTTTCAGGTGACATTGTAAACAAGAAGCAGGCAGCATTATCTCCTGCAAATGTAAACAAACGTGTTTGTCTGAGCGATTGGCTGAACAGTAAGTAGGACTGAGTGGACTTGCAGGTCTAAAATTTGACAGTTTTATTTTTGAATGCAGTTATTTTTGTACTTAATTCTACATTTGTAAGTTCAACTTTCATGATAAAGAGATTGCACTACAGTATTTGTATTAGGTGAATTGAAAAATACTATTCTTTTGTTTTTATACAGTGCAAACACTTGTAATCAAAAATAAATATAAAGGGAGCACTGTACACTTTGTATTCGGTTGTGTAATTGAAATCAGTATATTTGAAAATGTAGAAAACATCCAAAAATATCGAAATAAATGGTAGTCTATTGTTTAACAGTGTGATTAATCACAATTAATTTTTTTAATTGCTTGACAGCCCAAATCATCACACTGCTAGATCTCCCTGCCCTTACTACGTTCATGATTTCTGGGCCAAATTTAGACCTGCTGTAAGTGGGTGCTTCTCCACTGACCGCTCTATACAGTAGCATCTTTTTTAGCTGACAGAGACAGTGGATAGGGAAAGCTAGAGCATGTGCAAGGCCCTGAATGTTCGCTCCACGCTGCTTAGCGTGGCAAAGTCGTGAAGAAAGGTCGCAGTGGCGAGAGAGGACTGAGGGACTTATCAGACCCTTAAATGTGTAGCTGTAAGTGGCTGTATCCAGTGCATACGCACCACTGCCCTCTGCCAGATGGGGTGACAGGCCTGCTCAGAGACTTGTTACCCACTCTCTTCTCAGCATTGTTGTTGCTCTCTAGAGGCCGGAGCGCTGTAAGCCAACCAGCTGCACGGCTCAAGAAGGGGCTTTATTAGCTCAAGTGGTAGAGGCCTATGGTTTTGGAGTAGCACGTCGTTCTCAGTTCTGTCCCCACTGCTGCCTGGATGTAGCGTGTGGCTGGTGCGCCTGGTGCCAGAAGTTTGCAGTCATGGATTCAACCCAGCGAGACCGATGCCACGTAAAGAGACACTGGCCCACCGCGCACTGCATGGCCAATCACCATTGCTATCTGCCTGCCCGCCTCACTGCTGCAACTCACTTCTTGCCACTTACGCTGCATAAGCTTGCAGTTCCTCCCCAGAGTGACCACTTCGACTGGGCTTCAGAGAGAGAGAGAGAGACAGCCTCCACTTTTGCACATGTCTCCTATCTCCTGATTGATCCGATGAGAAAAGCAAGCACAAGCCAGCTTCTTTAATTGCCAGAGACAGAGCTGTAGGGCGCCCCTGTCACCCATCAGTACCATTTAGGGCTTGGGAACTGCCCAACTCCCATAGGGAATGCCAATTACGCTCATGTGTTCATATCAGTGTTAATTTCATTTGGTTCCCGACACCGTTGTCTTGTTACCGTATCTAGTCCTGTACAGTAACATGAGCTGATGAGTTGAATTTCTTGACACCAGGCTGTGGGAGCTTCCCCGCTACAGCATCAGATCGGCAACCCCCTGCTCCAGCACCAAAGTGTTGGATGGCAGAGGCTGCTGCTAAGCCCTGTTTGAGACCACTAGAGAGATTTATGTTACTCACTTTTCTTTTCAGCATTTTTGTTAGAAGATGCGCGCACGCGCACACACAGTGTTTGTGCATTTACGAGCTGAAACCGGGCAGCCTCTAAGCCATTTTATGGCAGCCAACCTACTAATGAGTCTTTTTGAACCCGGTACTGCTTTACCTCTAATTTTGCAGCCTGTTAGGATTTGAGTTCTGTGGACAGCCTCACATTTAGTTTAGAATTATAGGCAGAGTGGTTGTTCTCTCCTATTATTGTGCTGTCAATCTCGGATTAGCACATTATACTATGGTACACTGAATGCATCTGTTCTGTATACCACAAGTCCTAATTGTCATTTGTTGAATCATTTTGTCTTCGATGATTGTTAAGCAATTATTTCATCTGAGGCAGTTTAAACTTTGATTCCTGTACAGCGTTTACAGGGATCAAAGTAAAATCAGCCACTGCTTCAAACAGGCACAAACAGCTGTCCTAAAGGCACACGTGCACCCCAAGCAGTGGTGAAATGGACAAGATGACCTAATAGGCCTCCCGCCTTGAGGCGGAGGGACGGGAAACACTCCATTTGTCCAGGATGGTTAAGCGTCCGGCAAACGTGGAGGGAATCCAACAGATGCAGAATGACATTTCTGCCAAGACTGCTCATGGCAGGAGGCTCTTATCCTACAAGCAGCCCTGCTGTTCCCATACTGCAGAAAGAGGGCACGTGGTGAAATACTTTACACTTCTCTAGTGCCTTTCATCAAGGATCTTAGGAGCGCTTCACAAGCGGCTAATTAAGCCCCAGGCTCCCCTCCCCCGAGGCAGGCCAATGTTTAGCTCCATTTCCGATGTGGGGAAAGTGAGGCGCAGAGCGGCTGAGACGTTTCCCCCCTCCCAAGGGCCAGATTCTGAAGAGAGCTCAGAGGATTTTCCTCTTTGAGCACTCAGCCCCCACAGCTGGGGCCAGATTGGGAGCAGACCCCTGTGCCTAGTGCGCTAAGGTCTGTTGAGAATCTGGACCCAAGTCGTTACGTTTGCGGTCTCCTATCCCCAGCTCCACTCGAGAGTCAGAAAGCCAGCACCAAGTCCACGGGCTGCTCGCCTCCCCCTTCAGTCCTCAACATAGGAACTTCAGTGGTGCACAGGTGTGAACGTCAGCCAGCCCAGCCAGTTATGAGCGTGGGATGGCTAGATTAGAAGTCCCCCAGGGTCTGGCTCTAGCCACAGGACCGCACTGCAGAGCCATGCGGGGGATAAGAAGCGCTCTGAAATCGGTATTCTGCCAGAACACAGCAACACTGGCACTGTCACACGTCAATACGGTGGGGTGAGGACTCGCTCTATGGCGATTTTGCTCACTTTTAAGGAGGCAAAGCCCAACGCCCCTGCCAGTCTGGCAGGGCAGTACAGGGTCCCTCACCAGGTGCTTGGGCCGACAGAGTAATTTTAGTCCATCATCTCTTGAAATGCTCATGCATTGGTCCTTAACGTAGCAAGTCCCACGAGATGAAGATGCACAGACTGTGAGAAATGTTTCTTTTTAAAAAAAAAAAAAAAAAAAAAAAAAAAAGTGTTGAATTTAACCTGAACGCAACCCAAATCCCCTCCTTGGACCAACTCCAGTTCACTAGAGGACACAAACAGAGCTCATCTCCATTATGAAATGAAGTAGACTCTTGGCTCCTTTCATTAAAAAGGAGAGGCAGATTAATTCATGGGTACGAACAATCTTACAATTAAAAACGGCCACAGATACCATAAGGGAACAGAAAATAAAGACCCTTCAAAATAGGAAGAGTCCTGAGACCGGGTACCTGGTGGATCCAATACACCAAGGCCAAATTCAGAGCAACGCACGCCATTTTACACCTCCCTTCTGATCAGACCACAGCTTAAACACTGCCCTGCATCCTAGAGCTTTTTCTGCAGTCGACATTTTAGGGACGTCTCCAGCAACTGCACTTCACAGCAGTGCTGGGAGTGCTGACGCTCATCAGCCACCCGAGATTTTAAAGCCATTGTGTAGAATTAGATTGCACAGCAGGAAGAGCGCCAGAGTGCCGTCTACACTAGTGCTCCCCCCACTGAAAATGCAATCCCGTTAGGATGATCACGGGTAGCTAATGTGGGCACATGTTGCACTGCACATGGTCCTCTGGATGGCAGACTCCTGGAAGAACAATGGTCCTGAGGGATTACATGCTGAGCTGCTAGGTTAAGACTGAAGGGCAGTTTCCCCAGGGGATAGAAACAAGTCTCCATGTAGGAGGGCATGCTGTAAGGTTACTTAGCATAATATCGGAGATCAGCTCAGACAGTTCAGGGTGGAGATGCCCAGAGTGGACACAAACCTTGGGATCAAGAGATGGAGTCATTTCCAGGGCAACTCTCAGATGGATTTATAATGAGCAGAGTTCGTCGCACCCGTGAGGGCTGTTGCGTCAAGGACACCAATCAACGAGCTGCAGTTATAACATCCACCTGCCCTGTCACAAAGGAACGGAGACGCAAGTGGCAGGATCCACCTGGCTCTTTTGTTGCTTAGGAGCACGAAGCACACTCACTAGCGGGGCTGGATCACGCCCTGCTCTGCTCACAAGCACATCGTCTTGTGGTTTAGTCACACAGGCCAGGAGATACAGCGGAAGCCACTTGACAGAGCAGGATTATAGCCAGAGGGTGAGTGGCCTTACTGCAAACAAGTCTACCAGCCTTGTTAAAAAGGCACCCAAAAAACCCAACCAGGCTAACTGGGCTGGCCCTCCACCTACTGTGTACTGCAGTTGCTCACACTGTTATACAGACAAAACTGCACAGGATCATTTCAGGGGACAAGACAAGACGTCACGTTTATTATAACACAATTTGATTTAAAACCAATAACTAACATCTAATACCTATGTACACACACACACACACACACACACACACACACACACACACCAAAATGTTCTGCAGCTGCTAGATAGTTACCAGTCCTGAACGCAGCTTGGGTTCGTAGCTTGTGGCGGCTAACTGGCCGGGAAAGCCGGGCACAAGAAAGAACTGGGTCTCTGTTGGGCATGCACTGAAGCCCTTCCATGTTGGCAGCAGAATGTTACCCTCCAAAGTCTTCCCCTTCCCCCATCCTTTTTGTGGGCTTTAGTTTGAATCCGGAGCCTATAGGTCTTGCTGTGCCACGCTGCCTCTGGGTCCGGTGTGATTGATCACCCCTCATTTGCGGACATGACTTTCAGCCTGGGACCTGGCTTTGATGTTTCTTCAGTTGTACTTTTGTTCTTTTCTTTTGAGGGTGGACTCTTCTTGCTTTGTCAGGACTGTTGTCCGCATCTTCAGCCGTTGGTGTTTACACTTTATTTCACCAGGACAGGCTGGGGCCGGAGGTTGATTCCATCATCCATCCATACCTCATTCCCACATCGAAACTACACTAATCAGATTACAGCAGGGTTTTGCAAAAATAAAGTGAGCGTTTTAAAATGGCGTTTGGGACAAGTTAAAATGGAGTTTGGGTTACAACATGGTCAAGTGTAAGGAATGACAAACAGTGAACAGAAGTTACAATATAGACAAGTACAAGGAATGACAAACAGTGAGCTGAAGTTACAATGTGGAAGCAGTGCAAGTTTCAGTGATTTAAGCAGCAATTGGATTGAAAGTGAAACTCAATTAGCCAGTTATTGGGGTACCTGGTTTTATGAATGAATGAAGTTTCATTCATAAAAAACATTACTTATGAAGTTATATTAATAAAGCGAACAATTAAAAACAATTTCATGGATCAGTTCTACAACACACACACACACACACACACACACACACACACACACACTTTGCCCTTGTGCAGCATCTTGCATCCCAGGACCTCACAGAGCTTTACCTGCTTGAATCCTCCACACCCTGCGGTTGCTAAACATTATACTCCGGTTACAGCTGGGTAAGTGTCTTGCCCAGAGTCATGTCGCAAGATGGCGACAGGATTACAACCCAGGAGCCCTGACTCAGCTGCTCCGCTCTAACCACTAAGCCAGTCCACCCCTCGGGCCACTTCGGGAGGGCTATTTAAAAACAAATCCACTGTCCTTGGAAGGGTTGTTATCCTGCTTTGCCTGCAGCACGTACATTCTCATACAGTGGGTGAGCCAAGGCACCCGAGCTAGCGTTTTCTGACCACAACATGCTCCGGCGTCAGAAGTTCCAGCTGTCAGGGTTCCCATCTGTAGTATTTGGCGCACCCCAGGAAGAACGCAAGTCCTCTCACAAGGCTAATAAGCCCAGCAGTCATTTGGCCCATTGTATGGTTACATGGCACTTCAGCATCACAAGAAGCCCCTGTCCATTCCGCCATGGAAAAGTAAAGCCCTGACTTCAAAGCAGCCACTATTAAAACACATTTTCCTGGCCCATGTTCTCCAGCTAACTCTCGGGGCAGGGGCACTGATACTGACCAAGAACATAGCAGCAGGATGCCATCTCAGCGCTTGAGATGGGAGCTCTCACCAAGGCTCTCTACATTATGAGATACAAAGTTAATAAGGCCAAAGATCTCCTTGGCCTGGTCGGTACTTGGAAGCCAGCCATCAATGGCCAGCAACCCAAGAGATTGAGTTTACCCCCATTTGATGGTGGAATTAAGTGCAGCCAATTTGCAGGGAGGTCCACCTTGCTGTTGCTATGTCGGCTATTGCTTGCCAAATTCATGTTAATCCTACATGCATACAATGTATTCATGGGGCCCAACATTTGCCGAATGTGGAGGACCATCCAGCTAATTACTGAAGTAACAAAGCAGGAGGAAGAACAAAGCCCAGAGATACAGTAGAGTCCACCCTCCCAAAGCGAATAACGTTACAGCCCAAAGAAACCCCTAAGGAAGTCGTCAAATGCAGCGATGAAAACAGAAGTCTGGAAGAGTAGGTAAAAGGTAATGTCGTAAATTGCAGCTTAAAAACAATCGCTGTGGGTAAATTGCTTTTTAACAAGCAGACAAGCTATCAATAGCATCTACCGTATGTTTTTATAAAGTGCAGAAATATGTTTTTAAAAGGCCAGTAAATAAAGTTCCTATCGATTTGATCTCAAGTGTAATCTGTTTTTCTGTCTGCCACCAACACTGGTAATAAAGCAGAATCATGTAATACGGCATTTCAGCTAATGCGGCTATACATCACCACAGGGACTGGGCGCTCACGGGCGATCTATCATTTTCTATTGGGATTGCTTAGCTGCAGAATTTATAAACTTGCTCCAAATTGTTGCAATGTCCAATTTTCTTTTCCAATTTATTTTTGGTTGAGCAAAGCAATATTGAGGCATCAGAGACAAGGAGAGAACATTTCCCGTCTAGCCAGATGTTCCCCCACTTTGCTCCGACTTCCTGCTCGAGGCTGCAGGCTCTGGAAAGCCCCTCATGGTGGAGTGTGAAGTTAGTGACTCCTCGGCAGGGGGACCTTTTAACAGGGCTGCCGTTCCCCGCTCTCAGACAGACACGTTAATAGCAATGCCAATGGTGCTCGCTCCACTCTAGAGCTACAGAGTGCTGCACGAATACTGACTGACTAATCCTCAAGACATCCCAAGGGGCTAGCCCATTTGAAGCTACCTAGAACTTCCTGGCCCAATCCTGAAAAGGGATCTGCCATCACAGACCCTTGTGTGCATGTATAAGCCCCTTGGCTGTTCACGACTTGGGTCCATGCTGCGTTCCACGCCTACTTAGACCTTTACACCAGTAGTGGGGTTAGACAGCAGATCCTTCTGCTTCTAAAGCACAGGCCCCTCATGTAGCCTAGCAGTAAGATTACAAGCCCGGGATTCAGGACTCCTGGGCTCGAATCCCAGATCTGGAAGGAGCTGTGGTATAGGGCCTGAAGTAGGAATTGGGACCCCTGGGTTCTATTCCTGACCCCAACTGCTTGCTCGATCTTGGGCAAAGGGTCACTTTACCATTGTGGGCCTCTTCTTCCCCGGCAGTCCTAACTTAGACTACTACTAGCCTACCTCCAGGAGATGCAAGCAGCTTGATTGATTAGCCTACGAGAAGTGGGTTAAGATTCTTGTTTCAGAGACAGACTATATTTTGGTAAGGTGTCTATTGTACTGCACTGATCCCTGATAGTACTAGTTTGCAAACAAACTTTTACTGTATGAGCATTCTGCTTGTAGATAAAGATACTCAATTTTATTTATTTGAAAGAAAGAATGATGGGAGGTAGAAAACTGTCTGCATGTTAACTCCCCGAAAGTGATGTTTGGAGAAGTGAGGCATGTGGTAGCCAAGACCCAATATTTAGATTTTTTTTTAAAAGTAGCTTAAAATACAACTATAAACATTTTAATTTGAAAAAAAAAAAATAAATAAACCCTACGTAAGCCAGGAAAGAAAACTGAAGTTGCAGCGAGAGAAACGATAACACAATGCATAAGGCCCTAGACTGTGCCAGGAGCCCTGGTTTGTGTTCCCAGCTTTACGACTGACGCAGTGTGTCACCTTGGGCAAGTTACTTCCCTGCTTGGTGCCCGTGTCCCATCCCACTCTTGTCGGTTTAGATTTCGAGTTCTTTGGAACAGGCCCAGTCTCTCTTCAGTGCATCTGTGCAGCCCTGATCTCAGCCGGGGCTTCCTGGCTTGACTGTCACACAATTAAGTGGAAGTAGTTCGAGTCACTCATTTCCCTACAGCCAAAACACTGTGCTGGCCCTTGAGAGACAGCCCTGAAAGTCTCAGTGAAGAACAAGATAGCCAGCCAATCTGGTTTCCCATGCCCAGCTCAGCCAGCTTCAGTGGGGAAAAAAGTAAAATCAGCCCTTGAAAATTCTGTTTCAATAACTTTAGCAGCACAGGCCGGGGCGGGGCGGGGGGGTGGGGTTTAAAACCTCTGCTTTTTAACCAGTCAGTGTCTGAGGCTGACATGCCTTTGCACGTCAGCTTTCCCGAGCAGGCGGCTTCTGTAGCCCCAGCTCAGCACAGCTGGCAGAAGCAGCTTGCAGTGGTGGTGGCCTTTCATCTGTGGGAGTTGACAGTTCAAGGCTGCTCTGAATCCCACTGTAGTGAAACCTGCTTTCCACACGGGAAAAATAGAGAAACGAATGGAGTTAGCACTAAAAGCCCCCCCGAACCAGAGAGCAACAACATCCCTACCTCAGTTTACAATAGCCTCTGTGGGAAAGGAAAAAAAAAAAAAAAAAAAAAAAGTGTTCAGGGCCTTATTCCTTAGACCTAAGATAGTTGGTATGTTCTACTAGGAGAAGACAAACAAGGATTGGTTTGAACACACGTTCCTCCAGCCTTAATGCACCTGGAGAGTGTGTTTGAATACAGCTGCTCCCTATGGCTTTGTTCACAAACCCTGGGACAAATTCAGTTCTCCTTACCCATGCAAGCAACCCCTTGGGTGAGCGAGAGGAGCAGGATATGGTCTGCTAGCTAGATACATCTCAGGCCAGCCCTGTGAGGAGAGAAGCCTGACCCCATCGTACATGCACAGGGAGTGAATTTCAAGAGTGGCCTCGCTGTTTGGAAGCCCCACTTGAGAAAGCTGTCAGAAGTGCCGAGCATCCAGCTGAAGCCACTGGTGCCCGACACCTCCAAAAATTAGGTCAGAGGTGCCTCAAGTTGGCCTCCTCCCTGCCTTCAAAAGGAAAAATAAAAGTCAAATCCCTGGCCACTTCAGAAATTGTGTCTTAAGTGACTCGACAAGAATATCAGAGTCGGGACTAGGGGTTTCTGACTAAGCACTAGATCAAGCATTCTCCATACTGCTCCCTCCCCCTGCTCCCCTGCTGTAACACAGCTGCTCAAAAATAAATTAAGTGTGGCCTTTTTCCACGAGCTTCTCCGAACCTTTATGCCATCAGTGACTGCAAGATCTTGAAGCCCAAAGATTTCAGGCTAAATATACGGGAGCGGGGAGGGGAGAAAGAAGGGAGAATAGTCTTTTCCATTGTTTCCTGGCGCTCTTATTTTGGAAGCATTAACAGGTTTACCAATCCTTGCCATGTAAATATCAGCAACAAAACAATCATGACAACAGTTAGCTTTTGTTTAAAAAGAGACATGATACAGGAATATAAACAGAAAGAGCCAGTGATTAAACAGGGTGCTCGCTCCATTACAACACATAGGACATGGCATTTCTCGTGATTTTAATAGACTGAGTGAAATCTCTGATTACACATTTAACACACCAGGCATGTCTATCAAATGTTAATACTCAGAAGTTGGCGAGTTGTGTTTGGGGGGAAGGGGGGGGGGTCTGTTTTTTAGCAGGGGAATGTACTTTGAGTATTGAATAAACGGTAAAATCAAAATATCTAGGTGTCTGTCCTTTGATGGCTTTGCTATATATATATTTATATTTTTTTTTTAAAGGCATGTAAGTTTTTCCTATAGCAACCTCCCATAAATTTTTTGAACCATTCTTCTTTTGAACCATTCTTCTTTTCCCTGGTGGGAGGCTACAGATAGCTGAGCAGCTACCCGCAGATGAGATTAATTCTTCTTTTCCTCTTTGTGGCCATTTCTGCTAGCAAGTCCCGAAGCATCAGCAAAGGATCGTTTGGTTATGAATATCCAACAGCTTGCAATATTTGGTTACAGATCGCACCCCGATACTTTCCAATGACTGCTATCCGGGCTCTTCTAATCCCAGTCAGAAACTATCATGCAAACTTCGTAGAGTTTGAAAGTTTCTGTTCAAACCTAGTTGCAGAAGTGAGCAGAGGGGAATAGGAACCATGGCCCATCATCTTCGGATTCTCAGCTCTGATAGCGACCGGCATCTGATGCTTCAGAGTGTAAAAACCCCTCCTAATGGACAAATATGCATTCATCTGCCATGGGGTAAAGTGTCTTCCTAAACCCAAGCAGGTTAGGGGGAAGCTCGGGTTCTGAGGACTGTGGGTTCATGTCCTAGCTACTGTAAACACAGAGGAGATTAGTGTTCAGGGATGGCTGATCACTCGCCTGCCCCACATCTCTGCAGAATTGTGCGCGAGAGCATCAAACACTTTGAGGCGCTTTGCCACACCCTTGAGAGGTAGGAAGTATCATTAGACCCATCTCACAGAGGCACTGTGGTGCAGAAGGCTGAAACGCATCCCTGGACGAGGCCTATGCAAACACTTAAGTCCCACTTCACCCTACACACTGTTGGCATGAAGTGGTAGCCTTCTGCTGGTCCAGGGACAAATCCTCCCCCGCAGAGAATCCCCTGTGGCGGAGCCAGGAACTGAACTCCAATATTAATTTGTATTGGAGTAGCAGCTAGGAGCCTCAATGGCAGACCAGGGCATCATCACACTAGGTGCTGTACAAACAGAACAACAGGAAAATAACGGTCCCTGTCCCAGAGAGAGAACAGGTGGAGAGAGACAGACAGACTGACTGACGAGCTGTTGCAACAATTAGTCTATAACTTTTGCCTGCTTCGGAATTTACCATGGAAAGTAGGTCAAGTTATTTTCAATAAAGAACGTTACAAACAGGTACAAGAGAACCAGACTGACTAAATTAGTTCAAACAAAAGGTCACGTTGTTGATACAATCCAAGGACTGTGGAAACTGTGCTGGTTAGAAAACACAAGTGATCTGGAACTGGAACTTAACCAATGAAAATTGGTGTGATGGATCTTAGGTCCAACTGATGGACAAAATAGGGCAGGGTGGGAGGACTCGGGTGAACTATGCCACCCACTTTTTCTCCCTTTGGGGTTCTTAAAGAGATTCTTTTAAGGAACTTTGTTTTCACCTATGAGTGTTCAAAGTCACCATGTTATGACAACATCTAGTCCTTAGCCCGCCAGCAGAGATATTCAACCACCAGCAGTGCAAAAGCATGGGAGAGACTCTGCATCGTGTTCCCTTTCCTTGTAGTGTTATTTTCTGCCCCACTGTTTCTTGCCTCCTATCCTGTCTCACTCTCTTGGCTTTTCATCAAGTCCTGAAATCAATTAAACTGCATCCACCCAAGCCTGCCTTGTCTAAGGAGAAAGAATCCAACCAGATGACAGCCCTGACCAAATCATAACTAACTAGGTTCCAAGCAGCAGGTGTCATGGTCAACTTGTCAGCCAAAGCATCCACGCCCAACTAACCAGCGGTCCAGTGTTCCAAAAACAACAAAAACTGTATTTCACCCATCTTTTTATCCTCACTCCTCCACCGTGTGTCTGTCTGCTTGTTGAGAACAGGATCAGTGAACGCACATCACGTGAGGGCACTAAAACTTACTTTTTCCTCCTCAGAGAAAGCTTGCTCTGAAAACAAGAGACACTGATACTTTGATACGGTCTGCCTAAGTCTGCATGGCACAATCACACAGCTACAGTTTGTTTTAATTTCTCTCGTTTAATCAATAAACTTTCCCTTTGAGTGAATGCTTTCACGTGTTCACCAAGTCACCAAGAAAAAACAAGAGCTCTGTTTAAAAATAACTCCAAACCTACCTACTATTGTTTAATGTTAGACAGTGAAAGTTTATAAACACCTTTAACTCTTTGGGCCTTTGAGAGCAACAGCCAGACAACAGAGCACAAGGAGACAGCATTGGTCAGCGTGAGAGGCAGCATCTCAACCGAGTAGACCACTGGTGTGCTAAGTTTCTTGTCGACATCCTGGCAAAAGAGCGTGTCTGAGGCCAACAAAGTGGCTTGGGGGAGGTTTACAGGGACCTTGTCCCAAGCGTGAGGGGCAGCAGGGGAGAAAGCACAAAGATGTCTGCTTGAAAATGTAACAAGTGGGCAACGGATATATCTCTCAAGTTCCAGTCCAGAGCCTCAACATCAGCACCACCCCCTTCCCTGCTAAGCTCTTCGCCTCAGAAAGATCACGGTGCAGGAATTTCCACCCATTAAGTCTGTGTGGTGTGGATAGGCAGCTGCCTTTCCTCAAAAGTCCATTTTTTTCCATCCAATCTGACTTAACACCAGCTGGTGACAGTGGACAGTCTGGAAGCAGCCAGTCACCACAATCTCACCTGACTTAGAGAAAAAGTTTTATTCCTCTCAAGATCAAACGCTAAAGAGAGAGTTTCACGGCATCGCCAGGACAGATCCTCACGGGAATTAAAAAGCTTCCTCCACCAAAAGGAGCCGTGTTTAATGCTGCTCTGCAGAGTGCATCCCCCAACCGGCGAGCGCGAGACAGCAGGCCCGCCAAATGAGGTAGCTAGCAGCTGGGCTTGCTTGTTGATGGCCACGTCCTATTCTCAGCAGGCGATGCTGGGTGCTAGCTCTGCAAGGATCAGAGCAGCTAGTGCATCCACTGATGGAGGCGACAGCAGGGGCCCAAATCATGCAAGGTGCCGCACAACCTTCCCCTTTGAAAGCTTCTGCTGCTTTCACTGAGCCTCCCCTCTCTGGGCAGTTCGCCTTGGACTCCAAACTCAGGAGTCACTCGTTCCCTAATGGGACAGTACCGGGGCTAAGTCACTGGCGCACGGACAAGACTGCAGGCTCTTTGCTTGTCAAAGCTAGGGAGGGTCCAAGCACCCCGTCCCTGTTTCACGAACCACGCCCAGTGAAATGAGCAAGAGCAGGGGGAGGGCTCAGCAGCTCTGAAAAAGTTAGGCCAAAATGTTCTCTGCTCCTCATGGTCTCTCTGGTTTCAATCTCGTGCCTATCCCCACGTATCTAAGCACTGTGTAGACACAGGGTGTGCAAACTGCAGTTCTAAAGTCACTTGAGAGATAGTCGAGCTCAAATATTAAGGACTGCTCATGAAGTAATGTGCTATTCACAGGGAGTAAGGGGGCAGAATTGGGTCCTGAGCTTGGGGGTTGCTTGGACGTTTTGTTATCCCCCCAAATTAACACGGATTAAAGTGAAATAGCTAAAACCAAGGAGAGGAGTCAGAAATAGGGCCAAATCCTCTGCTGGTGTAAATTGGTGCAGCACTATGGCTTCAGTGGTTCCATGGTGATTTACACCAGCTGAGGATCTGACCTTATGGGTCAGTGAGAAGGCACACATTGTGCAAGATGTGGTTACTCATAGCTGGAGCCCACAGTGTCTAACAGCTGGCCAATAGCAACTGTGTTTGTTTCTTTAAACAAAACAAAACAAAACACAAACACACCCCTCTTGGCCAGACCACCTGTGAAACGAGTTTGGCTGGATCTCAGCCCAGTTTCTAATGACAGGAGTCCACATCCCAATTAAGTCACTCCACCGAACCTGGCCTCCTTGTTGGCAGTCTCAGCTGAAGAGTCAAACTCATCTCTGGGCTGAGAGATTTGGGGCAAGCAGCTTCAGCCCCAAAAGCATCACTGTCCCAGAAAATTGCGACAGGCCTAAACGCAAGACCCCAGCCTGAAAGTGCCTCCTGAGACGGAGCGTAGCACCCTCCTCATGGGCCTGCAGCAATGACCTGCACATCTGGAGGCTTCAGGGGTTAGAAAGAGAATCACCCTTAATGCCGTCTGCCAGCACCTGCAGTCAGATTAAATTTAAAGAGCTATGCGATTGCAGTGAATGAGAACCTTTCACCCCCCTGCCAAGGATCATCAAGAATGTGACATGCCTTAATAAGTTAGCCTTGCTGTCTCCATTATCATCATCACCATCCACATTTTGCAGATTGGGAGGCTGGGCACAGGTGCTGGAACAGTTTTTGGTAGTGGGGGTGCCGAGAGCCACGGAGCCACATTGTAAACCCTGTATATCATGGAAACCACTTTCAGCGAGGGGGTGAGGTAGCACCCCCAGTTCCAGCACCTATGGGCAGGCCTGGGGTATTGGGGCATGGAGAGGACAACAGATCGCATACCCCTTCCCAGGACAGGAGGAGAGAGGCACCACAGACCGGGTGCAAGAGGCAACGTTCGTAGAGGAAGCAGGCGAGGGGAAGATGGTTTCATCTCCAGTGGGGACAAAGCAAAGTTCCATCAGCCCGGCCTTCCCCAGTGGCCGTGCTCTACAGACACCACCGATCATCCCAGCACCACCAACACGGCAAGATCAACTGCCCTGTGTCCTCTGACGGGTCGGCTTCAAAGACAGCTACGTGGATATCTCACAGGATACACAATGACTAGATGGGGACTGGATTTCAATCCTTGCCAGGAGGTCAGCCGGCTTCTGTGCTAACCAACTGCAGGGAAATTGAGATGTTGCTTTGGATGGACCCCTGTGTGTCCTGAACATGCACTGGAAAGCGGCTTGCGTGTGTTACTGTGTGAAAGGGTGGGGGGTGAGGGGGGGGGGAGGAGAAGAGAAGAGAATGTGCAAAGCCATGGATAACTCCAACATCCCTGGCTTTATGCATCACCGCAAAGCGCCCAGAGAGGGTGACCAGATAGCAAGTGGGAAAAACTGGGACAACGCCCCTAATTGGGACACCTGGTCACCCTACCCCCAGATACCAGGACGACAGAAAGGTAGCGCTGCATCACTTCCTTCCCTGGACTTCAGGGTTGTCTTTGTTTATAGCCTGTCCTCTAGTCAAACACTTTACACTCATTTTATCGAAAAAGTGAAACTTCCCCACAATTTCCACCTTGGCGTCCTCTTGTTCTCTCCCCCCAAGCTCAGTCGGTCCCATGTGCCAGATATTTTGAGTGGCTACTGACCCCATTTTCTCTGACACCCCATCGAAAGGTTTGATACATTGTTCATACAGAAACATGGTACCACGTTCAGGCAAAACAGTGGCTTAAAAAGGATCAAATCAGGAAGACTGAAATTTGCCCTGTGAAGAGAAACATCTTATTTACCAAGGATCACCACAGCAGGATTGCAGAACATGCATGTAGAATTTGACCTCCTCTGGTATCATTAATAGCTGGAACTGATGGCAAAAAATCTCACGCCCCCCGCCCATGGGAAATGGAGGTGCATATTTTCCTAGGAAAACCAAAATCTATAGTGTTTTGGTTCTTCAAAAAGCCAGCTTTCCACTGTAAGCAAGACACTTCCTGCAAAAGATTTTATTTAAAATCAAAAATGGAAAAATCCTGATGAGCTTTACACTTAGCTCTTTCTTAAGAATTTAACAATCAAGTAACAAAACACCCATCAGTATCATTATCCCCATTTTACAGATGAGGAAACGGAGGCAGAGAGGTGAAACAACTTGCCAAGTTCACACAGTGAGTCAGTAACAGATGGGAAGAACCCCTGACTCCTGACCCTCAAAACCCAGTTCTAAGCATGAGAAACGCTATCACCTGCTGGGATGTCCGTCAGAGGGCACACCTATGGGAATCCACAGAGGGAGGCACCTTCTGTTCCACCTGAAGACCATGAGTAACTACACCACACTGCAGATCTGGAGCTTAGCTTAAATCAGCCATGCCCAGCGGCTGGGGTCAGCCCTGATCAAAAAACTAGTTTCCAATTCCAGACAGACAATCTCACCTGCAGGCAATTCCTTTTGTTGGAAACGGACATTACGAGAGCGCCTCCAAACTTCAAAAGCATCCTAAGGCATTCAAGGGTTAAGAATATATACAAAAGCACGGCCCTTTAGAGTCAGCTCTGCGTTTCAGATCTCACTGTGCATTGCCCCTTGCTGAAAATTAAAAATACTATAACGTGCTGCAAAACCCAGCACATTGTGTGCTTTTCTGTCTCTCTGAAAGACTTATTTGGAAACTTTCCAAGCTGTTCAGGAGCAGGTTAGTCAGCCAGCCAGCCAGCCAGCCAGCCACACACACACACACACACACCCACCCCCTTTAGGGAGAAGAGCCTGCAATGTACAGCATTCATGCAGCACCCCCTGCTGGCTGACACCAGTGGCTCCAAAAGTGTGCCTTGAAAGCAGTTTATACGAAGAGGGTCAAACTAGGAGGAGGACAGAGGGTAAAACTCAGTAAACAAGAGAACGTTGGGGCATTTGTCCAAACAGTGAGAACTGCTGAACTGTGGAGTCGTGTCTCAAAGAGAAGAGACTGAAGACTTGTCGCTGGGGACACTAGAAGCCAACAGGCTTGATGTCCAGATTAGGAGGAGCAATCTTCCACGGTGCTGGGTTAAATGGGGTTTTGTGGATTGGTTCTATTTTCTAATGCCACCAATTCTAGCATTAAAAGTGCAGCTCACCCTGAGAAAGAGGTGCTAGAAACAGCAGCTCAGTGACTCCAGACAAATTCTGCTCGAGTTTACGGGGACCTAGATTCTTCACCCCACGCTCTTTAACTGCCAATCCGACCAACTCAGCCTGGGATCAGAGGTGCAAGCTGACCTCGCTCCTCATGGGCCATCACCAGATTCTGCAGGCCAATTTCTGGCCTTGGTTACACCAGTGCACTCTCACTTACTTCAATCAGGCCCTTTGTCTAAGCAGCGAGGCCTAGTGGCAAGAGCCCTGGACAAGCACTCTGAAGACAATGGTTCTATTCCCAGGTCTGCTACTAGCCTGCTGATTGGCCTTGAGAAAGTCACTTCCCGTCTATGCCAGTCACGATACTGACCTTTCTAAAGTGCTTTGAGATCTATGGATGAAGAGCCATATGTAAGAGCTGCATATTAACACGCCAATGATGGCTGCTTGAGGGGTTCCCCCCCCACACACACACACACACACTCACTCACACTCTTTTCAGGACAATTGTACTTCAAGCAACATGGAGGGAGATTCCTTACCACCACCAAGTAGCCAGTGAAACTGGTTCTCAACCCAGGGGCTTATCAACTGTGCAGTAAACCCCACCCTAGAGTACTAGCTTAAAGTTTCTTCTGTGTCAGTTGCATCTCAAGATTGCACCATCTGCTGCTGTGTTTCCAGTGCTGAAAAGAATGACTGGCACGGTAATCAATGGGAAACCGGGAAATCTCAGTGTTCTATCAGATATACAGAAAAAGTATTAAAGAAGAGGCATCAGTGGATTGTGGCTATTTGTTTGCTTGCATTCAAAGACCATATCCTCTAGGACGGTCACCTTGCAATGAGAGCCTGTTAGCTGCTAAGCAAGGTTAGGGTTGCTCTGTATTAGAATGGGAGACCTCTGTGTACCACTCTGGGGCAGCAATGGTGATTCTTCAGGTGGTGTTTCAGATGAGAGGCAAGCAGGAGGTCCCGACCACGTGGTCATAAGAGAACGCAGAGCACTTGCTACCTGAGTAACCCGAGCATCCTGGCCCCATTCCATTGCCATTCTCCCTGGAGTGCTTGCAAGAAGAATAAAAGGTCAATGGTGCCATCTAGCAGTCTTCTACAAATACAGCAAGCACTTCACATGGCTTGCAAATCTCTCATGCAACAGCATCCCCACGTGCTGTACCACACCCACCTCTCCAGTGCAGAACGGAAGAAGGAGAATGCCGCACTTTAAACACCATGAGTCAAGATTCTGTACAGCCGAGCGCCTTGTGTAGTCCTTGACACCCACAGAAAGTCAATGCAAAGTTTGGAAGCGCTGGTATCTGTCCCAAGGTTATTTACTGGTTTGCAACATACATGCTGCAGCAGGAAAAACACCAGGCTAAACACGCTGGCTTGCAGTGACGGTCATGCTCTGGTGACGTTCAGCTGTTTATTTCTCCTTTATGGCTAGATAGGAAGCGAAGCTCAGATCTCCTAGCTGCGTAACTAGCCAGCAGCCTGCATCGCACCTTTGTGTCCCCTCTCTGCTGCTACTCATGCCTGGAGCTGCCTCTCTTCATTCCAATCCCTCCTCAAGATGCCTTTTTTCTTGAAAGCCTTTCAGCGACAATGCCCAAGGAATAACGACAAGAGCCCTTGCCCAGTGAGCAGCATGTGGTCGGTGTCTTCCCTTAGGCTGCAGTCTCCTTGGCAGAGGGATGGTATCTTACTTCAAGTCTGACCAGCCCCAGGCCACGAAGAGGGTAATCAAATCCCACTGCTCCTGGACCACTCTGAATAGCCCCCCAGGCTCCTGGCTGACTTTGCTTTGGCCCATTCAGCAGGGCCCAGCTTTTAGTTTCCCCGGCTAGAGAACGGAAATACCAAGAGACTGAGCGAGTGAAGCTATTGCTGCTGGTCGGTCCTAAAGAGTTCTGGCTAATTGAGGAGTCCAGTTTAAAGAGCCAATGGAAGAGAATCTGGAAGGCATTCTCGGTACGTCTACATTGTGATAAAACCGCCGCTGCAGCTGGTCCGTGCCAGCTCACTTGGGCTTGCGGAGTTAGGGCTGGGGGGGCTATAAAATGGCAGTGTAATGGCAGACATCTGGGCTTGGGCTGGAGCCCAGGCTGTGAGACCCTTCCCTCTTGGAGGGTAGGGATACCCCCAGGCAGGCCCAGGGAAACATTCGGTTTGGATTCACTTCAGAGCCCACCCAAGATTCAGGTTCACCCCAAAGTTTCCCAGGTCTGGGATTAAACCCATCAAGCTTTGTTTGGTGACAGTCCTCCAAGTGGTTCAAAAGCAGAGATGGGAGCAAGACACAAAATTCAGACCTGGGCCCAATGTAAAGATCGGGCCCATTTGCAAACATTTGGATCCAGGATCAGATTTCAAACATCAGAGAGAGATTCAGATCTTGGGTTCCGGTTCCCCCTGCTCCTGCGCTGGGTCAGGTTGGCTGAACCCAGCCCACCCTCTGAGTTGGTCATGAAGCCTTCGGGGTTTGTTCCTGTACAGCTGCATCCGGCCAACACAGTACGAGTGTCACTGGAAGCAAAAGCTTCGCTTCTATCCATTGCCCAATAGGGGTCGCTACCATGCTACAAGTAGCTTATTCCCCAAGCAGGCTTGGTTAACCCGCTGGGTTACGAAACAGACAGGTGGGAAAGAACTAGAGGAGGAGAGGGAATTTACTGCTGGGGCATGTTAAGTTACTTGTTTCCCCTCTTTGTGGTGTCAAGAGCTGTCATGATGCACAACGCTGCTGACAACCACGATCTCTCACTGTCCAGTGCCCACCCACAGGGGCTTCCTGCTTCACACCCTCTAGCTTGCCAAGCGTAGCAGCCAGTGAATCCCTTTCCTAGGGAAGGGTCTCCATCCCAGGAACTCACAGTGGGGTGAATAGGTTTCCTCTCCATTCTCCCTTCCCCTACCTATCCCACCCTGCCAGTGCCCGTGCCCGAGCCCAGAGGCATTCAGCATTTTTCCAGACAGCCAATGGCTCTCCTCCCAGTGATCTTCCGTCAGACGGCGGTTTGGATAGATCTCACTCCGGACGCCATCAATGCCACTCCAAGCATCCATGACCACACCAGGTGCTCCCTCACTGAGTTCCAGAGCACTCCCAGTCCTGGAGCGATGGACCGAGCATGGACCCCAAGCTGTGATGCCCCTGCAAGGTAGTAGGATGTGCTGTCGCTCGACACCCAGGCTGGTTCGTGATTGCCATAGGGACTGAAGAGGAGGCTCTCAGGCAGATTGCTGCTGGCAGAGGGCCTCCGACAAGAGCCAGACATTGACTGGGTTAAAGGAGATGTCGAGTAATTGATTCTAGAAATGGGTCTCAAGAACAAATCTCACTCCTAAACCTTCCTCCCTCCTGTTCTCTTTCAGATACCACCAGCACCTCTCCCCCTTGTCTGGAGCCAGCCTGAGCCAAGACACGCCTGTATGCTTCCTGCAGGGCCAGCAGGGGCTGCTGTTGGTATGGAACAACTACTCCCTTCCATCTCTCCCTGAAAACTGGCTTACGCTCTGTGCGGAGCGTTCACCTAGGCCTAGGTGGTTTGGGGACTGGGTCCACTTCAGCTCAGAGTCACTTCTTCCAAAGCCCTTGCTACTGCAGTACAGCCACTCCAAGTGCCCCTTGACAGGACACAGGAGCCTGGGGAAAGATCCCGGGGCAGCTACACCAAGCTGTGTCATTTAGAAATAAGAGCTAGTCTTTGAATCTGATCGACACCTCCTACCGCCTGACCAACGCGGTGCAGAGATGGGCAGAAGAGGTCATTTGCTAATGCACATACAGATGCATCCGATGAAGTGAGCTGTAGCTCACGAAAGCGTATGCTCAAATAAATTGGTTAGTCTCTAAGGTGCCACAAGTCCTCCTGTTCTTTATACAAATGCTTGGAGGAGCAATTGTTACATGGCGCCCCCATAGCTAATAAAGCTACAAGATTGTGACGGTCCGGTTTGCACAAGTTACAAAAAATCCACAGCGACGCACAGCTACAACACCCCACCCGCTGCCATAGTACACAGTTCACTCCGGCTGTTCAGCCTGTGGGGTCATCAGACCCAACGCTGCCTTTACAAGACAGTGGCGCACGAACAGTGTCAGGGACACGGTCCAGTAATATAGCTCCCAAACTACGGTTTTGGGGGAAAAGAAAGTTTTGCCAAACCAAGCCAAAGACAGTTATTTGCAAGTTCATTTCTACTTTAATCCAAACAGAGAACTTTAAAAATCTGCCAGATAATTGGTTTGCAACCAAAATCCTGCAGCTTTGAACTAGTTCAGGAGAGAGAGTCAGGAAGGGACACCAACTAGACTCCAAAGTGGAACTGACCAGCCCAAGGGGGGTTTTGTTTCCTTGTTTTTTCAGAAGCGCTATGTGTAAGCTTGTCTCTTTTGGTCAACAGAAGTTGGCCCAGTAAAAGATATTACCTCACCCTGCTTAAGTAACAGTCTAGTTTAGTTATCCATCAGCAGTGGAATACAAGTAGTGAGCAGCTCCAGAAATAAAAAGAAAATTGTTTAAGGGGTCAGATTTAATAATCCAAGAGGACACTAGTAACACAGGCAAGAAAATTTCCTTTAAAATCATGTTTGTAAAACAGAAAAAAAAAAAAACAAACAAAAAAAAAACCCACAAAAAAAACCCACCACACAAAAAAAAACCACCACAAAAAAAACCCACACCTGAGCTCTTACGAGAACTCACATGGTTGAAGTGCAGACCGACAGTGAGGTTTTTCGCAAGCACTCCCCGTTATATTTCCACAACAACCAGAAAGTCCGACATTAAATTGCTTCAGCCATCCACGAAATAACTGGGCAGAAAAGCCAGCTGAGCAGTTATCTTCAAAAATCAATACAAGTGAAATCTGACCCAAAGAGCTCGGGAATTTGGAAACCAAGCAGCAGCAAGCCGAGCTGCAGTCCGTGTTTAGTGTCCGTGAATTTGAAAAGTTACAGAAAAGAAGCTCTGGTTACATTTGATCTGACGTTTATGTCCAACAGCCCTGGAATTGCACTTTTATGAAGATGCCAGGGCCAAGTCCACTGGGTATATGTTCAGCTGTTGGTCCACCTCTGCCCCCAATGCGCCCAGTGGAGGCTTTTTCCACTGAAGACAATAGACGCAGACAGAGACCAATGAGGAATTTTTTTTTTTTTCCCCCCAAAGTCCCACCCAGAATCTGAATCTCCTGTTTCACCCAATGCATCTCAGCTGCACTTTGATGCTTGGCTGAAGCAAGAGCTGGTTTTCTTCCAGAACACAAGCAGCATCCGCAGAGCGCCCAAGTTTAATGCTCTGTCTGGGCTCAACACCAACCACTTAGCTCCCTCCCTGGGAGCATGTTTTATGCAGAGCACAGATTACTAGCTACAATCCCATGTGCTGAGGGGGGGTCAGTGAAAAACTTCACGTTCTAGAGATATGTGGTTGAGTATTTCACAACGAAATTAGGCTCCCCAGTGTAAAGACAGCTCTTGTCCTTTAAGAAAACAGGACGATTGAATTCCTGTTCCCCGATTCCCAGAGGACATGGTCTCCTAACTATGCGCCTTCCTTGCAGTGTATTATTCAGACACTACAGTCTGTGGACAGTGTGGAGTTCCAGGCAGGGGTATGGTCCTTGGGAAACAAGGCCGGAGCCTGAGCTGTGTGGAAGCCTGTCGGTGCCTATCTATAAGTGGTAGCTATTTTCTCTAATAAATGCCTCCCATTTAAGGCAAACTGTGATTCAAGATCACGTGAGAGATTTGTCCACAGTTAATCCACAATCCAAATACCTAGACAAAAGCCCACAGATTGTTCGATATGGCTCAGTTCAACTACACAGAAGGGACTTGATTGAGGCTTTACCTTGTCAGCCTGTGGATACACAATCGTTGGGCTGCGCCATTCCTTGCTGATCCTTTTCCGGTAGTGATTGCACTTGGGGATGTACGTGCAGCCAACATCTCCCAGCTCTGGGTAGAAAACCTCCAAGTCCCCTCTGGAAAGGAATAAGGGGCA
This sequence comes from Natator depressus, assembly GCF_965152275.1. Classification (NCBI taxonomy): domain Eukaryota; kingdom Metazoa; phylum Chordata; order Testudines; family Cheloniidae; genus Natator; species Natator depressus. Next base: position 6,344,310 of record NC_134259.1, read on the forward strand.
GGAGGAGAGAAACACTTGGGTGAGACTGTGGTGTGTAGGGCTGCTTTTGTGGGGAAGTGAATCAGCTCTTATTTTCTGAGGTCCTTAAACCAGGGCCATGATACTGAAAGGAAAGCGAACTCTCAGCCCCCTTGAGCCTTCCCTTAGTGGTTCATCTCTCAGAGCACAATGGAAGTGCTTTACTGAGCTGGGATCTGAGATGTAAAACCCAGCACTTGGCCATTTGTGATCTTCAGAGACCTTTTGGCACATCGTTAGCACCTATTGTACCTGCCCACCCTAACTGGGAAATTCCAGCCCACCTGTCCTTAGAAGCAGATCATTGAAGTTTCATAACATTGTGCTAGATTCCGTTGTGGTTTATTTCCCAAAGGTGCACAAAAGCAAGAGATGCGATCGGAGTCCCCCTGGCTGGAACATGCTTCCCTTCTCCTTTGCCCAGCGATTAAAGGTTTTAGTCTGGGACTTGGGAGTCCCCAGTTCAATTCACTGCTCTGCCACAAGCCTCCTGTGTGACCTTGGGCAAGTCACTTCATCTCTCTGTGCCCCAGTTCTTTTCCCCATCTGTAAAATGGTGCTAAAAATGCACCATCATCAGAGGGCACTCTGATGCTACGGTTCCAAGGGCCACAAATACCCAAGGCAGACTTCTGAATCATTTTTCCTTATCACGTCATGTAACACTACAGAGGAACTGCCCATTGTCATGGGCCTACAACAAACTGCACTATAATCAGAACTATAGGTCATGCCTTTATGCAGGCTGCAGATCAACAGAAAGGAGATGGCATGGCTTAGGGCTGCTCTAAAGATTAGCTGGAGCTGACATGAACCTTGTTAGAGGAGCGGTTAAATCCTCCAGCCAAGGGGGAAGCTGAGTGAATCCACAATATATGCACGAGACAGGAACGATTGTGCACATAGGGCAGGAGAGGTGGAGAGTTCAAAGCAAGATGTTCTTGTTTGCGACATGTGGGAGGAAATCAGAGATGGGATAAAACACACTAATAAGTAGCAAGTTTAAGTCTACACTGACTTTAATAATTTGGGAGCTCGGTTTAAGTTGATTTTAAAAAGAGCCTTTCAGTTCACCATGGAAAAATGGAAATGCTATTTTTTATGCAAAAGTCCTTAGTAATACCATTAAAAATAAAAAGGAAAGACATATGCACTGTCCCTTCTTGTCTACTACCAGCCTCCTAGCTGGGCTTCTGTGTCCAACACCCCACACAAATCCTCAGAGTTTGAGCCACAGCCCTTCAGCACCAAAACCACAGATCTCCTACAACCTGAGCGAAGGGGCACCATTGTTAGCTGGTAACATTAGTGGCCTGTTATTCTCCAGTGGAGCAGCTGTTAGAAGGAGGCATAAGGTGGGTTACTTCCCCACAACCTTGATGCCTTCTCTTTTGCTTCCAAGGTCTCTCCCCTACCCTGGCTATTCTTTTAAAAAAAAAATAAAAAAAAAAGAATAGCCTTTCCTCAAAACAAAAATCTCTGCAAAAAAGCTCTTTAGAAAACAATGTGAAAAACCCCACAAGAAAAACATGTTTGGGGGGGGACGGGGGGTTTAAGCCTGCTCTAGCTATTATCTATCTTCATCTTTGAGACAGTGAAGCGTTTTGCGGGACAGGCTATACAAAATAAAGTTACAATTGACTGTATTGTACAGGTCAAGGAATGACTCAAACGTGACCAGGTGAGGATGCAAGGACCAACCTTGCATAAAATAACGCAAAGACTAGAAGTCCCAGTGGCCTGTGCTTTATCTTGGTCAGAACTTAAGGTCAACATCAGAGCAGACAGACAAGGGATTTAGCTTTGCCCCGCCATGCAGCGAAGGCTCGAATTCACTACACTAGGAGGCTACAAACCAGATTTACAAAGGACCTGGATAACATTACGACCAATAGCATTTGTAGCTGCAGACCGAAAGAGAAGGGACATCAGATTTCATGCTTCAGGGCATCATTAGTTTACCACAAGCGTCAGGAAGGGTCACTGTCCTTTCCCTTCCTTTGCGTGCAGGATTACACATGGAGACCCACTGCATGGGGAACTACCTTCTTTGACATATGAGCTTAGCCTACAGCTGGCCGCCAGAGGATACCTGGCTTATCAGGTCAATCTGGAATGGCAAGTCCTACATTCCTGAGCATGTTGGGACCTGCAGGCTGCTTCTCCACAGGCCCCCCAGATACATGGTGTTTCAGGGCACTGGCAAGTCCGAGCACAGCAACAAGTGGAAGCTGCTCACCTGCAGAACTTGTAGTCCTGTCCAGTCAGCTTCTCAAAGACGCAGGTGCCCATCTGTTCATCCCCTGCGAAGGCCTCACTTCCCCAGGCAGCGACGCCAACCAGGCCTGCAACCAGCACCACAGCGGCCAGCAGCTTCATCCTGACCTGTCAGGGACCAAGGGACATCAGGTTAGAGCTTCCCACTGGCAAAGCAGCACCCCAGACCTTCTCAGCAAGGCCTCTCCTCCCACACGCAGGCTCCCTTTGGCACCGAGTGCAGTACAGTGGCTTCCTGAAGAGCTAGCCCTCCACCAGAGCACGCACCTCATCTCCCTTTCAGCAAGGCTGTTTGCAGCTGCCTTGCTATTTCACTGGCAGTGTGAGCATTTCCACTGCATCTCTTAGCCCTGCTCGTTATCTAGTCCTGGAGATAAGCTGCAGACAAAGTAAAGCCATTCTTACAAATCACTTTTGCCTCTGCCAATTCCACATCATTTAAATCTCGGTTATGTCAGAGGGTAATTGCATTTACTAATGACAGACAGCGCCAGGGAAGGCAGGACTCCTGCCAGGCTATCTGCTGCTCGCCCTTAGGAAGGCCTTGCTCCTCGGAGGGCCCCATTGCTACCTTGTAGAACAGGCAACTGAGCAGACCTCAGAAAAAAATTAAATCAGCTGCACTTCCGCCGTTGGCTTTGGGTACTGAGGAGGGAGAGGACGGCGAGTGGCTTTCCCTTGCTGTACCTGATGCAAACTCAATTCAAGTGTACCCACTACTTCACCATGCCCCCCAGGCCATACTCCCTCTCTCTTCCCCCAGGTCTTGTCGTCCTTTCTTCCAGCGTCATGCAGCTATAGCAATGGATCTACCAACATTTTCCTGAACACATTCATGGACGCAGCCTGCTACACTGCCCTGAAGCTCTGGTACTGGCCTCTGCCGGTACAGGATCCTGGGCTAGATGGACCATTGGTCTGACCTAGCACGGCAGTTCTTGCATTTTGAATTCCATATTTGAATAAATACTGCAGCTCCAACCCACACGCAGCTGGAGCAGATGGGGTTTTGGGCTGAACCCAGAAAACCCCAGAAAGAGGAGACATAGTGTTCTGGTCTCCTTTCTGATCCACCATCCCATCTACTGGCCCATATTGTACTGGGAGTCAGGAGACCTGGATTTGATTCCCCGAAGTACAAGCCTGGCTCTGTTTCTGCCTCCCCTGCACCCCTCCTTTGTTTTATCCTTTTAGACTGTAAGCTCTTGAGGGCAGGAATTCTCTCACAATGCATACACAGTGCCTAGCACACCCAGGCCTCCAGAGTATTGTTTGTACTACAGTAGTGCCTAGTCCCCATCCATATGTACCGCGTCTTAGAGTTGACTGCTCAGAGAGTGCGCGTCCTGAGGGACAACACCCTGTTGGCTAGTCAGTGATCAAAGCAGACATCCTTACTCTGCAGTACTAGCCAGGGTTAAACCAAGGTTTCTCTCTTCTGAGTAGTGATGCGAGTTCCCTGCTGCTTTTTGTAACACACTGAAGCACAGCTTCGCAGAGTGGGGGAAGAGGAGGGAGGTTTGCATGAAACACGGCCTCATTTCACCCAAGAAGTTCAAATGAGTGCACTTAACTACAGAGAACAATTTCCATGGACAACGCAGCTAGCCAGCTCCTACCGCCCCGAGCTCATCGCTGAGTGAGAAGGGGCTTTGGAGCCTCAGCCAGGAGCACAGTATAGAGACCTAGGAAACAAACAGGAATTCGTTCTGCATATTTTTAAAATCAAGGTTGGAGGTTCCCCCACACACTAAGATCTCTGCTCTAGTTCAAACAAGAATTAGTTCAAGAAAGTCCTCTGACCTGTGCTAGGCAAGTCAGATTAGATGACCACACGCTGCCTTTCTGGCTTTATAAGCTATGAAGCCAGGAAGATGTTACAGCTGGGGCTCCCATTCTAAACAATCACACACTAATTCACTTCAAGCGGTTCCACCGTAGCCTCTCGAAGTGGATTCCCTCCAGTTACTAGGCAGAGCCTGTCCCCCACCAGAGGGGTTGTGACACCTTTAAGCCTTCAGTGGAGCCGTATCATTATTCAAAATTTGTAAATCAAGAAGGGGTCAGAGTGCTTATTCCAGGAGAACTATGGATTTGTATGTGGTAGGACGCTTTGGGTATATTTACGTTGCCATAAAAAACCCCACAGCGATAAAAAAAACCCACTGGTCTCAGAGCTGGGGCCAGCCGACTCGAGCTGGGGCTATAAAACTGTAGTGTAGATGTTTGGGCTTGGGCTGGAGCCTGGGGGGGGGGGGGGGGGGGGGGGAAGGTCTCAAAGCCCGGGCTCAGGCCTGGGCATCTATGCTGCAAATGTATAGCCCCCCCATCCCAAGTCAGCCGACCCAGGCCGGCCTGGGTCTTCTTTTGCAACGTAGATGCACCCGTACAGGCCCTACCAGAGAACAGGGCCCCACTGAGCTAGGTGTCGTACATACAGGCAGTAAGAGACTGTCTCCGCCCAAGAGCCTGCAATGGATACAAACAGCCAAGCAGATGACTGGCAACTGAGGACTAGGATTAAGTGACTTGCCCAAGGCCAAGCAGGAGTTGGATACAAGTCCCACTTAAGCGCGTTAAGCATGAGTCTATCTTTCCTGTTGGCCTTCCTTACACGTGTCTTTCCCCTTCTCTGGAGCACCTAACTGGGTTTCTGCCTCTCTTGGTTACTCCTGAAGAATTAGGGAGCAAACAGGGAGAGGAGATTGCCCTGCCAAAGCCCCCTCTCCCGAAGCAGGTCATAGCCCGCCCCCCAAATCTCTGCAGTTTACCTGGAGCAGAAGAATCAGGCCAGGCTGGAGCAGGGAACTGATCTGCCTCAAGCAGGCGGATAAACACTGCAGTGGGCTGGACTTTGTAACCCTCAGTCATTCCTCGTGCTCGGCCAGAGTGACAGTTAGCAGGTGCCAGGGAGGGAAAATGAGAGGAGCAGGGAAGCAGGAGCTGAAGCCGAATGGGTTTTGCAACGGTCAGTCATCTCAGACTTGACAGTTAGAGGCAGGTTCCGATTCTGGCTCCCTGTTCTCTTGTGTGTGGGGTAAGGGGAGGGCACGGAGTATTCAATGAGGGTTAGTGGATATGCTTCCTTCTGGGAAGATCTTGACATTAGAGGGAGTTGTCCTCTATCTCCAGCTGAGGAAGCAGGGAGGGTACATTTTAGGTTGCTCCTGGTTTCTTCAGTAGGAGAGCAGAGGGTGAGACTGGAAGCCGGGGATGGGAGAGAGAGAATATATGCAAGGAGAGGCAAATAGCCAAGAGGAAAAGGGCAGCTGCCAACTCCTAGAGTGAGAGACCAGTCTGGGGTGACCAGTCATTTTGTAGGTGGTGTCCCCCAGTTCAATATGCACCTCGTATTTTACATGCTACCCCTTCTATAGGGCTTTTCATGAGAGGATCCAATAGTGCTTTACAAACACTTACCTACCTCCTGGGTGGGAGCATGGAGACAGGGGTTATGTTCCAAGAAACAGAAACATGGAGAGGTTAAGATACTGATCCAAGGCAGTGTAACAAGTGGGAGAGCAGGAATAGAACCCAGGAATCTCAAACGCCCTGTCCCACAGCTCTGAGAGACCCCACTCTGGGCAAATCCTGGATTGCAGTTCCTTTGTTCTAGTCGCTAGACCAGTGGTTCTCAAACTTTTGTACTGGTAACCCCTTTCACATAGCAAGCCTCCGAGTATCACACCCCCTTGTAAATAAAATTTAAAGACACATTTTTAAATAACACCATTATAAATGCTGAAGGCAAAGCAGGGTTTGAGGTGGAGGCTGACCGCTCACGATCCCTCATGTAATAACCTCCTGACCACCTCAGGGGTCCCAACCCCCAGTTTGAGAACCCCTGTTCTAGACAATCCCAGATCCCCATTTACATAAATCCCAAACTCGCCCAGGTTTGAGCAAACCCTATTCCCATCTCAGTAGGTTGTGAGAAGGCTTTCGGCATACGTTCTAAGACTGGCAAACTCTGGGGCCCCCACCTTAATTGCAGAGGGCGCATGTCTAGAAAGAACCAGAAGAGTGAATCTCTGCATTACTACATCCCCTAGCGACTGCCTCCAAGTTAAGTGGGAAGGATCCAGTCTTGAGACATTTATTTGTAGGGTGCACCATGCAATAAAGACAGCTGGCTAATTGATTCTGGCGGTGTCAATCCCAGCTGACAGTGTTTTTGCTTATATGTATTACAACACATGAGCCATCATAACATAATAGTTACAGGCATGCAGAGAGAGCACGGGCAAGCGAGAAGGTCATGTTCACCAACAGAAGAGGAACCAGGAATGTAATGGGAGCCATCCAAATAATCGCACAGCGTTCCCACGTTCAGGGATGGGCAAGCCCTATAATTAGAGCCCTGATCCTGCAAACACCAATTCAGGCGAGTAATTATTTTCCCACAGAAGTCAAGGTGCCTGCTTGCATGACCAAACACTGCACAGCCAGGCTTTACATTCTCATCCTCTACTGTAATCCAGGAGTTAATCTCAAGAGCTCCTGGTTACCCAGTATAACTGGTGGAATGACTAATGAGGTCAGCGGGAGCTGCATGTGCTGATCAAGGGAAATTCTAGCCCCACAGCATGAAACGCATGACTTTGCGCTGTTTGCTACGTGGCTGTGAGCCACCAAATCTCTGTGTTACTTGAGGTGAGCAAGGTAGCTGGCAGTGTACATTTCACCTTTCCCACTGCGGAGAGAAATTCCCCATTTTGACAGGTCTCTCCCTTTGAGAGATGGAGAAACCTAATCAAGGCAACCCACAATGCTGCCAATACCCACTTGAGATATGTCCAGGGGACACTCACGTGGCCTTGAGAACTTGGATTGTGCATGCTCTCGCAAGGAACGCTTGAGTCATCCAGTTCCGTGCTCTGCCTTCTGCAGGCGCAGCCTTCCATCCCTCTTGCTGACATCTTCTCCAACTCATTTCAGAATGTCGGCAGTGGTGACACCTTGAGAACTTCCCTAAGTTTGCCCCACTTGCTCAATGGCTTAGAACCCGGTTCCTGGTAGATTCAGTCCCTTTATTGTAACTGGTCACGAAGGAGTTCTTAGCATCCTCCTGGGCATCCACTGTAACATTTACTGCAGTGTCTACTCACATTGGGATCCACCCCAGAGCGCCCAGGCTGGGTCGGCCAGCACCAGGAGCTTGGACAGCGGCATTTGGTCTACACTGGGGGGTTTTGCACAGTGGTAACCCATAGCATAGACATGCTGTACCGGTGTAAAGAGGGGCTTGAATTGGGCAACTCCTGGGGTCAGTCACTTTTACACCTCAGCAGTGCATCTACACTAGGATTTACATTGGTGCAGACACACATTCCACCCCTCACTGCCATCGTGTCAAGGCTTTCGCAGTATGTATCCATACTTCCCATGCATTACAAGCAGTCACTGCACTCTTGGAGAGGTTTTCAGTAAAGGACAGGGACATGAATTAAATCTCAGATCCCCTTTAAGAAAGGCATCATCCCTTCACAGATGAGGAACCCCAAGGTTACACACACTCCAATCAAAAGCAGAATCCAGGAGTCCTCAAGTCCTAATCTCCCCTGCTCTCACCACTAGACATGACTGCCTCACGTCCTTTCTGATAGCTAATCGCTGCTTTTCACCCCCAAAGATCCCCCCTGCATCACAATAAATACCTGTTGGTGCTGTTCACATTGGGCCCTTCGCTCGCTTTTGATACAGTGACGTGGCATCTGTTAGGCTCCCGCCTCCCCGTGTGGCCTACTATTTACTATATCAGGTGCATTCGCCGGGCGTGGCTTTGAGCTGGAGCAAGGCTCTGGGCACCATTCTGCAGCAAGACAAGACAGGCTTGCAAAGAGGCACGCTCAGGGGAGGTGCTTACCAGAGAGGAAGAGAGCAGGACACACACACAGTCAACCACTTCCATCACGGATAGTTATGAAACACAATATGAGCAAAGGGATAGGAGGAGGGGCAAGGGGCAAACAGAGCTCCCTTAGCAACTGTGTAGGCAGACTGAGCAGTTGGGAACAAGCCTTTTTGCTGTATCGTGTGTAATCCCTAAAAATCTATTTGCAGAGTACTTCTAATGATCTTAGGACTCTCGCAGAGGGCAGAGCTGTAATGAAAGCAAGAGCGCTATGCCCACCACTGCTGACTGGAGCCTGCTACTGGCATCATGTCACATTGCGAAGCTCAGTACAGCGGCTTCTATGTTAATTTGCAAAGTCAAATGACCATCAGCCCGCGCTTCCCACCTCCCTGGAGGCTTCAAGCCAACAGACAGTTTGCTTTCCACATACATGCCTGGTAAAGGGAGACTCAGAACGCACAGACAACATTGGCTGCCAATGAAGCAAACAGTACTTGGGCCTGTCTACGGCATCTTTCTTTACAGGTGCTTTAGGCCTCTGAGCCAGTGAGGAAATAACGTAAGAACTGTGAAAACAGTTGATTTTTGGTTCACTGGCCAAACAAACCCAAAGTCACCCAAAAGACAACAATCCAATCTGAAACAAAAACTACACAAAAAGTCAGTTCTCAGCAAAATAGAGCCAACTGAAATATTTTGAACTAGGATTTTTCCCCTCATTGAAAAACAAAAACACCAGTTGTTCAGAAACCTGGAAGTTACGTGCAAACTGATGGCTCATTTGTGCCGTTAGCAAAACGATCAACCTTTTTTGTTTACTGAAACCCCAGTTTCTCAGTAAGTGGGGGGAAAAAAAAAATGCCAGAACTGCTCAGAGAGCGTTTTCAGTAATCTTCCTGGTGAGGCTTCTCCCCCCACCCCAAGTAAAAAAGTTGAAGCCGTATGTCACTTAGGCAAAAATGTTCCAATGAAGCAGCGTAACACTTGCACCAGGAAGGCTTGGGTTTTGTTGTGAGGGGTTTGGGGGGGGGGGGGGGGGGGAAGAGAGAAGAGAACGAACGAACGAACGCACGCACGCTAACTGGGTGGCAAGTGCACTAGCCTGTGATGTGGCAAACCCAGATTCAAGTCTCCGATTTGGAGTGATCCGAGATGGCGGGGGAAGCCATTCTCTGTTCTAAATCAGGCACAGTGGGGATTGGCCCAGCTATAGAGTGACACACACCAGTTTTGATCCCAGCAAACAACCTTATTAAACATTTTGACTAGCTGCAGTAGACAGCCACCAACTTTTTGGAGAAGGCAAGTTTTTTTCCCCCCTCTTTCTCAAAAGCACTGTGCAGATCATGGATACTACATAAATAATAGACCCATTTTACAGATGCATAAAGAAGCAGTGCAGAATGATTAAGAGATCTGTTCAGCGTCACTCAACAAGACGGGAATAGGTCTGAGGGCAGGATGCAGCACTATGCTTTAATCCAGTGATGTGCTGGAGGAGACTCTTGTTTAGTTTGATGCTAGACTCTTGAGGGAAGCTTGAATAGTTCACATGCTTTCAGCCACCCCTTTCTGGAGAGTGTCAAATCAATCACCTCCACCTGATAGGATGTAGCCATTTACTTCTGAAAAGTACATATTTTGCCTTTTAGATGTGCCAAGTGTCAGACCTCTTCCACTCCACCTGATCCTCCACCCACTCACACTGGAATGAGTAAGTAGGAATCATGCCAAGAGAGTTACCTTGGTGCAACAAGAGAGGAGTTGAAAAGTAAGGCTCCTTTCCGCTCCTCCCATCAGATCACAAAGAGAGTTCTCTGATCGTGACACTCCGTATGCTTCCCAAGAACAAAAGCAAACATTCCATCCAGTGGCACTTCCTGGTGGTTTGTTTGTTGGAAGACGCATCAGTACGACTGAGATCTCTAGCCAATGAGTCAGGAACCCAGTGCAAATTGGTTAGTCTCTAAGGTGCCACAAGTACTCCTTTTCTTTTTGCTTTTCCTTTTGGTTTTCTTGGTGCTTCAGTAAATAAGAGAAGATACATATCTTCCCATAAGGCTTTGAAGGCACAATTAAAGTAGTGTCAGGTCCTATGCCAGCTCCTCCTGACACCCCTCTGCCAGTTTTTGTTCTCCAAAGGTCCTTGCACACAAGAGAAGGGTAAATTGACTAATCCACCTACAAAAGTACACAGACAACAAGAAAAATATTTTCTCTTGCTTGGAATCTCTGCCAGTTACAAGTAACACTCAGGGGGACTAACACATGGTAAGACATTTTGATACAGAAGTCAAATTTTTAGTGGATTGTGAGCCTGCAATTTGAATTCAAAGAATCCAGAACAGGTGCTGCAGCAGCCAAACATCAGGTCACGGGCCTATCCAGTCCAGTAATTGATTTCCATGGTACCTGATGCTTTAGAAAGAACCCCCACAGAACACACAAGACCAGTTGTGCACTAGAGGGACAGGAGAGTCCATCCATGCCAGCTTACATCCTGGATGGCACAGTGGCTAGGGTGCTAGCTGGGGACTTTGGGGGAAGATGGGCTCAATTCCACTGCAGAAAAATGCAGTCTTGCCAAAAATCAAAATATTTCACAGGAACATGTCATTTTTGCTAAGGATCAAAACAAATCACTTTGATTCCTGTTCTGATCCTGCTGAAACATTTGACTCTACTTTATCTTGACTTCAGTATTACTAGTTTTAATGGGTCAATATAAAATAGAACATTGATTTTTACCATTGAACATTTCTTTCCAAATCAAAATTTTTCAGAACTTCTATTCGTGAAGATTTGACCTATCATTCTAATTCAGAACAAAAGCAAGATTCAACATATTGGATCTCCCCAGGGGACAGAGATTTTGTTTTCCAATCAGCTCTAGTTTAAGATTAATTTCCAATCAGCCCGATTTAAAATCCAGACACAACATTTGCCTCCCTGACCTCCCCAGGCAGTGATTTTCCATGCCGTGTGAAGTTATTTCATGGAGTCTAAATTTACCTGCAGTAAATTTTACGCAGTGACCTCTATTCTCATAAGATGCAAAATGTTAATTGCCTGCAGAGAGAAAGGAAGTTAGAGCAACTAAATATCTCTGGCCTCAAGACACAGGAGCCCAGAGCATTGGCTGGTGCTTTTCTTTTCAGTTTATTTGGTCATTCAAATCAATATAAATAATTTATCTCCCCATAAAACTTTTTGGGGGATTTGTGTTCCTTTACCGATGCAGAGCAAAGAAAGGTGTCAGTTTCTTACGCCATCATTTAAAAACTTCTCCTACATGGCAAATATTTAATTAAAAAAGAAAGTTGACAGTGAGACACACAACCAGGGACGGATTTAGGGACAGGCGACTACCTGGGGTGCCAGGCTTGGGGGGTACTGGACTTGGGGAGGAGAAGGTGTTTTTGTTGTTAGCGACAAAAGGGAAGATGGAACGTTTGAAGTGACATGTTTCAGGTATTCTGTACGTGGATTCATTTTTCCCACTAACCTCCTAGAATATTCTAGACCTTAATAGAATCTCATGGAATCTTCCAGACTTGGAGAACGACATTTTCCTCAAACCTCCTAGAACGTTGTCTGCCATGCCCTCGCAGGTACAAGGGGCAGGGCGTCGCCAGTCAGTCTTATAGGACAGGGATAAATCACGAATGCAAACCGTGCACCCACGTTGTGAAATGGGCTACAAATGCAATAAAAAATAAGGTATTCAAAGGTTTAACAAATGGAGGGGGGGGGTGCCAAAGACACTCCTTGCCTGGGGTGCCATTTGCTCTTGGCCCAGCTCTGCACACCGTGACTGCAAAATCGCAACTAAACAGCATTGCTTCTTTTGATCCTTTAGAAAGGCTGTTTGGTCCAAACACAGCAGCAGGAGACCTGGGCGCTAACACCAGCTTGCTGTTTGATTTGGGAAACTGCAGTACAGAGCAGACATGCCGATAACTCCCCTCTCCTTCAGAGGACTGACAATTGTCTTGATCTTTGCATGGAAGGAGAGATAGCAGTGCAGGTTCAGTAATAGAACATACCTAGTCCGAGATCAGAAGATCCAGTGAAGAACCTAAAGTTACAGGGAACTTTGCACAGCACTAAAGCCTCAATCAATTCTGGAGGTACGGATACTCCCATGTTTGAGCAATGAAGGAAAGCAGCAGTTTCCTGGTCTTCCTGCAATTCTCAGCACAGCAAGGTTTGGATTTAGAGCATTGTTTTGCTTTTTAAAACAACCCAGCGCATCCATTATCAGCCTCTACTTCTGGCTGCTAGAACTGAACTTGCAAGGGTGTTTTCTATCTGCCCCAATCAGAGCCCAGGTCTTGCCATTTTTAGGTCATCTGCAAGAAGCAGTCCTCTGAGCTGGCTTGTCCATGGCAGCGGGTAGAGGCGTTGCTTGTCTATTCCCCTTGGAAACTTCTCTCCTGGTTAGCAAAGCCCTGGCAATTGGCTATTTGGGATAGCAGGGGTTGATCTCTTCACGTGGCGCTCAGGTACTAGAGTGTCATCGCTAACAAGTTTGAGTAATAGTGATCTCGGTCCAATAACAGACCACTTTGAACGTGTTGGGGGAACATCCAAATATTGTTATCCTCTCCTGTTTCCAGTACATCACTAGCCGTGGAAGAGGCCAGAACATTTGATCCAACATCTTCTCTACCGGTTTCCTACCCTGCCGCATCGTACACTTTTGGCTCGCATGCTGAATAGAGCTTTAAAGAACTATGGCCACGGTTTAAGGCAGAGTTCAACGGGTCTTATCAAGGGGAAGAATTTGCAGCACACAGGGTATGGGCACTGCTCCCATAAATAGAGAAGTTGGGAATTTTCGGACAAGATCTTTTTCCTTGGAAAATCCTCGAAATCAAAACTGCAGGAGTGGGTCGGTTCTGACAAACCTCCCGATTTTCAGAGTTTCAAAATTGTTGAAACATCCTACTTTGTCATTTTCGAAAACAAAGTTCTTGGTTCAAAATGACTTTCAAATTTTAGTGAATTTATGCTAAGAGAGGTAAATTAAGAGCTGAAACATCTTTGTTTTGAGTTCAACCTGACCTGCTCTGAATTTTTCACAAATGTAGTGAATCAACATGAGTTTGACTTTTCATGCTGGTTTGGTATGGGAAAAAGTTTCAGATACTCAAAAGTCATTGCAGGGTGGCAAACAAAAAGTTTTCAACCCACCTCTACTCATAATTTAAGTGGACTGGACAGGTATGTAACAGAGGACCCACACATTGTACAATTTTCTTGTTGTCATTGTTTTCATCCCAGTAGGTAATTAAGAATGCAGGACTGGATAATTGGACTCTGGAGACATTACTAAGAGTTCTTGGTTCTCTACCCATCAACCACTCTCTCGTATCTAAAAGTCATAATAGATTTTTATTACAAGATAAAGACATCTACTACAAGACATAGCACCAGGCTCATTTGAGATTCATATTTGCTAAATGGGTCCCTTGAAGAATGATAGTAGGACCTTGGATTTTTGACAGAGTGTTTTGCCCCATGCCCCATTAATTAGGGCTCTTTACTCCTTTAATGGTCCAGGAAAATATGCATTAAAAAGCACTTCTGGTTATTGAATGGAAAAGTTACGGTCTTTATGAAAATCTCATTCAAGAGATCGGCAACATCATTTTAAAGCAACATACAGCGGCAGCTTCGAAAACTCAAGGGAACATGAAGTGGGATGAATCTGAACGTGCACAGAGAGGGAGCTAACCATAATTAGCAGGAGCCTGTATTTGGGCATCTGCAGCATTTATCGGATCATAAGGAAAGCAACACAGGAGAGGTCTGGCAAACAAGCCATTTCTATAATCACTGCTTTGAGCAACATCCACGATGTTTCCGGCATGGCACAAGGTACACCATCAGCCACTGGGCCAAAGCGCTCTCACATGTAAGAAAAACACAACATGTTCCACAGATGGCAGCGATTCACTGTATTAGCAGGCAACCAGTGTTAAGAGATTAACTGAAATGATTTCTACCTGCCACAGTTCAGGCTTCTGGATTTTGTCTGCACCGTTTGCCAACAGGCAGCTATGGTCAGTCATGCTGGAATAAGTGCCAACTATATATCATGGACCGGATCAGAGGTACAGAGGCTGTAATGAGACGATCAACCACTTCCGTGGCCCCACAAACTCATGGGACCGCCTTGTCAACCTCCTCCTCGCACTGTCCAAACTGGCCATCTACAACACTAGAGAGTAGAGGTTGGCTGCCGGGGTTTCCTGCGACTGTGGGGCCTATTTCCGATCCTCCGTCCGCTCACGCATCCTGGCAGAGTTCCTTTCGGTGGCGTCCGCTGACTTCCTTGACACCTTCTAGGAGGAGCGGGCGCTGGGGTTCTCTGCTCGGTGTCCCCATTAGGTTCCCTTTGTTTAGCCCTGTGACCTCACTCCTGTCCCTGTTAAGTACGTGGGACAACTAGAGATATAATTGAGATCCTGGACCTTGTGGATCCTCCCCTTAGGCAGGGGGAGGTCCTTTAGCAGCGGGCAGGCTTCCACCCACTCCCTTCCTGGATCCCAACAGGATGAGCAACCACTTCTCAAAGTTTTGTTTGAAACAGGTATTTGGAACTGTTATAGCTATGTTATGGTTAGATCACACGCTTCTATCAGTCTGTCTCTAATCCCCCCCTCCCCGTCCCCAATTTATCAAGGGACAGATGGCTCCGTTGTTTTTGCCCAGGAGGAGCATCCTATATTAGAAAGCATATCCCAAGATCCTGCCTGTTTTTCTGAAGACTTCCTGGACTCAGGTGCCTTTGGCATGCCTTGGAATGCCAAGGAGGAGAAAATGCTTTTAACCACTGTGCGTTATTGGAGGAGAGCACTGCTAATCTCCTTCCCTGGTCAGCACCCATGTTCCCAGACTAAAATGGGGAGATCTCTGTACTTCAAATGAGCCACTCAAGTTTCAAGGGAAGAAAAAGCCACCACCAACGCTCATCTGGAAGGAAGCTAGGGAAAAAAATCAGGTCCCATTAATAAAGTCAGAAGTTCAGCACTTGGCAGGCAGAGGACACAGAGACAAACCTCTTTGGAAAATCAGCAGCCGCCAATTTTACGTATTAGCCATGCTGAGAGAGGCACCAGCCATTTTCATCGCAGGTTCCCAGAGTGAGGTCCTCAGGCCCATGACAACCCAAGAAGGCCTGAAATGCAGCCTGTTGCCACCCTCTCCCTGTCATCGCCAGGTGATGGAGCTGATCTCACAGTGGTTTTTTTGCTGGTATACTTTACAAGGAAGAAGCCGCAGCGTTATCTGTTTGTAACCCACACACCTTCTGGGTACAGTGTTCTGTCCCCTCTAGTGGCCCCGAGGCCACTTAGAGAGAGAGTGAAATGAGTCTGCTCTACAGCCTTAGCTAAGAAAAGCTCGCTCATGCAGTACAAGCTCACGCACTAAGCTTCAAAAGGTCCCATCCTGCCCGCCAACGACCGGGGCCTGTCGGCTTTACAAGTGGGGGCTCATCTGGGAAGTCTCTGAAGCTCGGGACATGCTTCCTGGGCTCGGGGAAGTACGTAACCCACACACCTCCTGGGTGTGGCGTTCTGTCCCATCTAGTGGCACTGAGACCACTTAGAGCGAGAGAGAAAATGAGTCTGCTCTACAGCCTTAGCTAACAGGCAGTTGGCTTTTAACCCATGCGGTAGAAGCTCATGCTTTAAGCTCCAGAAGCCTCCGGTTCGATCCCGCCCACCAACAACCAGGGTCTGTCGGTGTCACATATTCACCGAGCAAACAAGGTGGGAGTACAAGCAGACATCACGGCTCGTTTATTTCTGCTAATGCTCAATTAGCTCTAGTGGTCAGTGCAATGGGGAAGGGCTGCCACTTACTATGCATTTATACAGCACCCAGCACAATGGGGTTGAGGTCAGTGTTATGCCGGTCAGATTAGACAATCACAATGGTCCTTTTTTCCTTAAAAAAAATACATACATACATACCCTCCCCAACTATGAAATCTTTCCTCGAGGCACTATTGAAATGCAGACAGATGGGAAATCTGTAATCTAGGATTCTGTTTCCTGTTCTACCACTTCTCCGAAGCCATACATTCAGATGATAAACTCTTCGGGGAAGTGACTAATGTCCTGCACTTGTGCCGTCCCTAGCATAAAGGGCACCAGCGTGTGGCTGGTCCCTAGGCAGTACCGTAACAGACATGAATAATCTCAATTTCAAGGTACCACGGTCCCACGGCTATACAACGAAGAGAGTGATACTTAACCGCCTTTGAAAGATGCCTTGAGATCCCAGGGTGAAAGCAGAGAGCAAAGTATCATAACAGATCTGGCGCTACCTACGAGCTTCACGATTGTCCCTCTACTACACCAAGGGAACAGATCCCCCTGCTCCAAACAGCACAAGCCTCTGTCACTTAAAAGGAGAATTTCCCTCATCTGTTAGCACTATAGGGCCTTTGACAAACAAGCAGTTCTGAGTCGATCCAGTAGGGGGCAGTGATTCACAACACCAGTCAGTTCAATACACTAAATACATAGGCAAGTTGGGGCCTCAGGCTTCTGGCAAGGTGCCATAGAGGCCTCCATTGTAGCAGTGTACCTCCACCTATTTGCTAGTCTAGTCCCTTAAAATGGCCTTGTCTGCACAAGGCCTTTTGGGGATCTCTCCCTCTGTGCAGCCTTTCTGCAGGCAGCGCTGGCATTAACAGGGCTCAGGTGGCTTCTGGCATTTTTCACCATGATACAAGAGCAGAAGGATCACTGGCCCTACACTCTAGGGCTCTCACTGTTGCAGTCTTTCCCCAAGAGTGTCTAGCGCAGACCGAGCCACGGAGCCAACAATCCCTCTAACGTGACACACTGTGAACAATCCAGCTTCTTCCCCTGCCCCAAGTGTTGCAGCCTGTTGCCAAAGTACGGCACGCTCAGCAGCAGGGCTGTCCGCCCTCTCCTCCCTGCAATCACTCCAGCCCACGTAATCATTGCCCCATTCACGAACTCCCCTCCCAGGAGTCACGCCTGGCGCTTACATGCCGGATGGCCCTTTTGGGGAGGGTCACATGACTGCTCTGGTATGCATGCCAAGTTCTCTTGAGAGACAAGAAAGGTGAGGTAATATCTTTTATTGGACCAACGTCTGTTCTCTCGAGCTAAGCGAGGAGGGGTGACCTTGGAATCTTGAATCGCCTGGAGTTAATAGCACTGAAAAACAGCATGTCAGAGCTACCGATTCTGTCACCGGCATTACATAAAGACACCTGACAATACCCACCCTGCTGCAGCCACATGCTCATCGTGACACAGCTCTTTCTGGGGGAAGGTCTTCTATTCCGGGAGTAGGGTTCTCATTTGACCTGTATTAAGTATGTACATTTTGCCGTCACAAGGCAGATGCAGAGAACACAGGGCTGTGTACGAGAGCCTTGGTTTTCGGAGCCAGGCAGCAGCTCTGAAGCTTGGCACATTGCGGCACGATCCCAGCAGGGAGAAAAGAAACTACTGATCCCCTTTGACCCACCAGGGCATCAAACACACACCACTCAGGACCATGCTAGGGTGTACAGCCCCTAGCACAATGGAGCCATCTTGATTATGGCCTCTGGGCTGTAGTGTAATACAAATATTCATTACTAATAAGCATTTACATCCAACCTCTCCCCAAGCAAAGCCGGATTCCATTCACTTGGCGGGAAGGCCCTGGGGCCAGTTCTTCACAAGCTGTTTCCTTTGCCACACATTACATAAGGTAGATGATGGCCACGTTCTCAGGTCTGACTCAGAGACATGAAGCTCAGTTTAAGTCACATGCAGGCTGCTGCCCAGAGGCACCTGGGCCACGGCTTGTGTCCTAGACCGTGGGAAGGAGAGACTCACTCGGGGCATTCCCCATCACACCGAGGTGTAACTCATTGACACAAACACAGCCTCAGGGAGCGTGAAGCATTTCCACATCACCTCCACATTTAGCCCCAGAGGCTCCAAAGCCAGGCTACCCAAGGCTGCTGGCCTGCACACAGATAAAGATGCTCCAAGTCAAGCCACCAAGCATCCTTCCCTTTGGACACTGCTCACAGCCCCAGAAACCAGGCAACCCCTTCTCACAGGCAGCTGCATGCACCATTCTCCATGGACACTTCCCACCCCAAGGAGCACAGATCTGACTCTGCTGTGTTCACCGTTAAGCTTTTTGATCCTCAGTGGCTTTGACAGCCGTCAACATCCCTCTGGGAACCCAGACACAGGGGATGCTCAAGACCAAGCCAAGGGGCTTCCTACCCTCCCTGTGACTAGCTCAGGGCTTGCCTACACCATTGGTTGCACTGGTTTAAGTTAAAGACCTTTAGAAAAGAAAAAGCCCAAACTGGTGCCCACCTCTTGTGCACGCACACTTAATCCAGATTAACCCTTGCCTCAGTAAATTACCAAATTATGTTAAACCCAAGGATTAAATCAGTTTAGGTGTGTCTACATTAGGGGCTTGTATGGATTTAAGTAGATCATCTTAATTCCACGGTGCAACTTTTCTAGTTTGGCCCAGACATTAGAACTCTAATTCTGGACCGACACTCAGATGCTCTACATAGCCTGATGTCACAGTGCCTTAGGACTAGTTTCTAGGTTACCATAGTATGCATACTCTCCCTGGCATGTTCTGTTCCTTTGTGAACCCGCAAGCACTCAGGAGCTGGGGTGGGGGCTGAAGAAGACATGGAAGAGGTTTGTACAACAGAGCAGGGGGGCAGGAGCAGGAAACAGGGATACACAGAAGACACCGCCATTGCGCCCTTGGCAAGCCTGTTTCTCCACAGGATTTGGAACAGGGATTGCACGGAGAGGGATGTTCTCCCTGCATCTCGCTTACCAGTTAGACATCCCTCCTACAGTGGCTTTGAATGCCATTAAGAAACGGACATGAACACAGTCCCTGGGGCTCGCAGCTTAATGGAACAGGAAGTTTTCAACTGTATTTCTCTTCTGTTTCCAGCTTTAGCACTGAGGAAATGGTCATCCCCACAGGCTTGGAGACTGAGGCCTGGTTATTACACAGGTCAGGAACAGCATGTGGAAATTAATCTCCCCCGGCACATGCTACCTACCCCTCTGCTAGAGGGTAGCAACCCCACCCTGGACAGTTCACAGTTCAGTCCCCACAGCTGATTGAGCTCCTACCCTCTCTGACAAGACTGCACATGAGGGGACTACTGAACAGTGGTGACAGACAGCTTTCCTCTAGGGGAGATCTTGGGAGCTTGTGCCTTTAAGGGCTGAGCTCACCAGACAGAGAGTCTGGGCAGGATACTCTGAACCTCTTGTTATGCACAGCCCATCGGAACCAGACACCTGATAAAGTTTTTTTTGCAAGGGTGTTAGTTTAAGCACTTAAGTAACACTGAACACCATGCTAGGAACTGGGCTGAGAACCACCAAGCCACTTCACAGACAGGCCAAAGAGAGACAGTAAGGCACCAGCTTCTGGTCACCACTGACCTGGTTGACAGGCCATTTGATACAGAGCCAGAGCCCCACAAAGTTTCATTGGGCACCTTATCCCTTTTAAATAAATAGTTCCCTCCCTGCCCCAAGGTAGAAACCCACCATGGGCTTTGCTCTGCATTTGCACCCAGCTCCCCAACACACACATCACCGCAGGAGCTCACACCCAGGCCTGAGAGTAGCCAGCTGATGTGCTACCAGGGCCTCCATAGCAGAATCCCATAGGACCTTGCCTCTTATCGGCAGAGCACACTACTCACCTTCCACAAGCTCTTTTTGCAACTGCAGGAGGGCAAAGGGGAGCCTCCTGGGCCTTTTTATCCTTATGGCAACTCTTGGACCACCACAGCATCAGTAGCTGCCGTGAGGAGAGCTGAGCTTCTCCTACTGGGATCAAGCAATTAGACTAGAACAGTCCATACAGAAAGAACAGCAAGTCCCCTAGAATCCAACAGCCCAGTGTCTCTGGGGTCTCACGGATTAAACAGCCCAGTCCATATAGACACTGAGGAGTCCTTTAGTCTGGGGAGTTAAAGTAAGAGGCAGAATGTTTCCCTGAGACAGGCACACAACAACAACGTCTCCTTCTCACAGAGTGCTGGGATAACTACCCCATTCACTACACCTGGCCTAGGCCAGCTACCTGCACTTATTGCCTGCAGCTGTGGGCCTCCCCACTTCTCAGGGAGGCATTGTTAACCCTCTCCCCGCTGGCCCCTGGAAGCATCTTTAACCCTCTTCCTGCTTGCCCACTGTTGCACCTTGTCAGAGCTGTAAAGGAGCGTGTGTGTTCCGGGGCTAGTGAACCCCTTCCTTCTCTGCATAAGGGAGAAGGATGGGACAGGGAGGCCTTGGATGCTCATAGAATAGTATGATATGATATAATTAATCAGTGCTCTGCCCCTGCCTAGGAATGCCTTTGTCTTTATTTGTGTCATAAGAATACAGCAATGTACAGAAATGTCACCCAGCACCTCAAAGCACTTTGCAAATATTATTAGATTAAGACTCAACCTTCTCCTGCTCTCCCAACCACTTGGAGGTAGGTAAGTATCCTTACCTCCCTGACGACGCAATAATCCTCAGACACTGTGGTGATGGGGGTGCTAGAAATACATAGATTGATATTTAGAAGTAGGGATTGATATTTAAAAGTAGCAAAGAGAAGCTATTTGGCTTGCCCAAGGTCACAAAGCAAATCAATGGCCAAGCAAGGAACAGAACCCCAGAGACCTGACTCCTACCTGAACACTGACTCCCAGTTCCTCCTACTCTAGTCACTAGACCTCCCTCCCCTGCTCAACAAAGAGCCCCCTCCCAAGCTGTGAATAGAACCCAGGAGTCCTCACTAGCAGTCCTGCCTGCTCTATCCACTAGCTCACTCTCCTGTCCCCAGCATGGGAAGTCCTGATTCCTGCTCTCCCCTGGTTCTAATCCACTGGACCCCACTCTTCTCTGAGAGCTGGGAAAGGAACTCAGGAGGCCTGACTCCCAATTCCCTGCTCTAGCCATTCAATCTCTGTTGCTCCAGATGCACTCGGAAGGGGAGAAAATGGGAATTTAAGCACGAATCCCCTGGAAGAAAATCAATGATCGTGATCTGCCCAAAAATGCAACCCTAGGAGGGATGGAACGTGTCACACTGCAAGAGAGAGCCCAGTCAGACAGCCATGTTTGCTTCAGTTCTGCACACTTGCTGTTAGCCCCAGGAGGGAGCTCCCCTCTGAGCACCCTGAGAATTGTCCGACTCAGCCTCTGCAAACTGCTTGGCATCAGCCCTGCCCCCAACTCCAGCCACTGTGCTGGAGTCAGGTCTCTGTTACTCCAAATGCACTTGTCCGCAGCCCCCTTCCCTGCGTGTTTAGTTTCAGCCTATAGAGCTCTTGCTCTGAAGGGGATTTCAAGGTGACTCTGGTTTTTACAAGGAGTCTCCTACCACTTCCCGCTTTTCATTAAAAAGGGCTGCTGCCTCACCGGAACCACAAGCCCTGCAACTGAACAAGGGGTCATAACGGGTAAACCACAAGGGTGGAAAATCAAAGGGAAAACAAAGAAAACCCCCAAATGTTGTTCTCTTGCAGGAAGCCAGGATCCCAAGGCCCTGCGTCAGAACCGGTGACTGAGTGAGATTTCCAGTCAGTCTGAGTCACCGGAGAATTCAAACTGCCAGAGATTGCTCTGGAATACAACACAACTGTTGGCCTTGTTATACTCACCGGGGTAGGTCCAGTGGGTGGCTGATGGGTAGCCGTGGTCCTCCTCGCCCCTGCTCCCATGCCCGAGCACTGAAAATCAGAGACCAAGGAGTAATAACGCTTAGCACCGAGATGCAGTGCTGCCAACGCCAAACGTTCAAAATTCATGAGTCAGACTCGCCAAAAATCATGGAGTGGCCTTACAACCGTGAGATGCCGTAAAAATACTAGATTTGGGGTTCTTTGTGTTTGCCTTCTGCTTTTTGAGCCTTTAGGGCGCACTGGGGTCCCATTTTGAAGCTTTCTCCACAGCCACAAGGGCTAGCAACTTACTTTTCCTTTAAGGATGAAGACGAACATCATCACATCTCCTCTTGACTCCAGGAGCTGGGGCTTGAAGGAACGCAGTCATTGTCAGGAGACTGATGACAGAATCATGAGAACTGGGGGGAAGAGAAACCTTGGCGCTCACCAGACTGAAGAGATTTGGGATGCGGATTGACAGCGGGCAGATCCCAAAGCTCGTAGTCAGGCAGAGCACCCCTGGGCTTCGGTGGATTAAGAATCGGAGCCATTAGGCTGCTTGCAGGAACTGGACCTGAGGGTGAGGCAGGGCTTGTTTCTGGGCCTGGCTAGTTTGCAGAGGATAGAGCTGGCCCACTGGCTGGGATTGGGCAGTTTGCAGGGGCGGCAGTGGGCACAGGGACTGAGGTCAGGCCATTTGCAAAGGCAGGGGCTGAGGACAGGCAGGCTGGAGTGACTGAAGCTGGGGCACTGGGGGGAGGGCAGGTAATTCGAATGGGCAGGAGTCGGCACAGAAGCTGTAGCTGGGGCCTCAGGGCTGATGCCAAACGGTTTGCAGAGGCCGAGGTTAGACGATTTGCAGGTTGCTCAGAGGAGAGCTCCCTTCTGGAGCTAGCGGAAGCGTGCAGACAGTGCAGGAGTGAAGCAAACATGGCTGTGTGACTGGGCTCTCTCTTGCAGTACCACACCTCCCACCCCTCTGATGGTTGCAGTTTTCGGCAGATCATGGTCATGGAGTTTCATGGTTAAATTCCCATCTTCTCCCCCTCAAGTGCGTTGCCACTTGGACCTGAAAAAAGCACATGGCCTCCTGTGAGAACATACCGTACCTGTGACTAAGCATCAGGTGACTGCCCAGCACACCGGGCCAGAGAGGCCCCGGGGGCATGGCAGCATCTCAATTAGACGGTGAGGTAACTGCTGCACCAGCAGAAAACAACCTGCATGTATCCAGTGGTGGCGCATTTCTGCCGGCTGCCGATTGAATCAGCAGCAACCTATGTCCTCATCTGACACCGATCATTTATGGAGCTGCCCCCATTGTACTGGTGTGACGGGCACAGACAGACCCAGGCACTGGCAAGCACATCTCTGGGTCCGACCAGCTTCTCAATCTCTCTGTGTGCGGTCTCTGCCGGAAGCTACAGTCTAGCTGACTGTCATGGTTACTGCGAAAAAAGTAAAATATTAGAAGTGAAACTTGTCACCTAAGGCAAGGAGGGTCTCACAGTCACGACTAACGCAGTGAACACCTCAGAGCAATGGACATCCATGGAGCCAGCGTCATATACTGTCAGGACCAGGTGCCAGCTTGAGGATTTACAGACAATAAAACCCCAAGAAAAGACTCTGAATGGGGGACGCCCTGGGGTAAGAAACAATAGTGTGTAACTGTAGAAATGAAGAGGAGAGGACCCAAGATTTTATCCATTACACAGGAGAGACTCTGTCAGCCAGGGCGTCTCATGAAAGGCAGATCCCTGCTCTCTGGGCTGGACAAGCTCTGTAAGGACTGACCATTGGGTGAGAAATGCCTTATTAGACAGGAAAGTAACTTGTTAATAAGGGTAGGTTATAGATTACATTGTATGTGTTTCTTTGACCGGTAACCTTATGTTTCCAAATCCTTACACTTGCTTTTATTTTGTAACTTAAGTGCTGATAAATAAACTTCAGGGCCTTGAACTAAGTTGTGTGTTGAACTGAAGCGAAACTAGTAAACTGGGGTGCACTGCTCCCACAGAGGCAGCGGATCTGTGTGCCTTATGGGTGTCCAGAAGGTGAGGGACTGGGCCCTCAAGAGTAGCAAAGTGGGGGCTGCTAGTTGCTAGTCTGCAGAAGAATAGAGTGGGGCTTGCAGAGCCTGTGTTGCCAGTTGCCGGTGGCTGGGGAGAGATTCCCCGGGGAGGGCACAGACAGGGTTCCTTCCTGCTGTGAGCCAGTGGTGGTGATTCACCCCAGACCTTTCGGTTAACCCAAAGTGCCACAATTGGTCCTTAGAAATTTCCCATCACATTCCTGTCTTGCACTGATTTGATAACTACCCGTTCCCCATTATCTTATTATCATCTCCCGGTTCCCATTGACTCATCGGCATCTCTCTGTTCCCACTGACACCCTTCCCTTTCCATTACCTAGCCAACGGTCACCTCTCCATTCCCCTTGATTTGGGTGCATGTGAGGTGAGCACAGAACCAGAACAAGGCAGAATGTGCCATTGGGGGGGCGAGGGCTTTGGGGATAGCAGCCGCTGAACTGCAGGGAGTGCACTCTCCATGTAAGGTCTTGAGAGCGTGTGTCCATTAAAGTTCCCATGGTGCTTTTTGTTAGAATATGAGTGTCAGCTGTCAGGTTGTGGCAAGGGCTGATTCCATACATTTCCCCTGTTGGATACTGTGTTCCTTTTCATTTCATGTCCTGAAAGGGATGCTTTTGAACAGCTGCCCTGGTCTGTTCCAGAGGTGGTTACCTTTCAGTTGTAGGTGTACTCTGTAGGATCAGTCAGTAAAGTTTGTAAAGCGCTGTGGGATCCTGTTGGATCTAATCTGTTCATCCATTCTGCCCTCCATACTATCCATCCAGATTATATCTACCTATCCATCCCTCTTGCATTCCCCTCTCTCT
Source organism: Natator depressus (assembly GCF_965152275.1). Taxonomy (NCBI): domain Eukaryota; kingdom Metazoa; phylum Chordata; order Testudines; family Cheloniidae; genus Natator; species Natator depressus. Next base: position 6,369,083 of record NC_134259.1, read on the forward strand.
CTATCTAGAGGCAGTTGTGCCTAACGGATAGACCACTGGACCAGGATTCAGGAGACCTGGGTTCTATTGCTTGTTGACCTTGGGCAAGTCACTTTGCCTCTCTGTGCCTCAGTTTCCCCATCTGTAAAATGGGGGTCACGCTACTGACCACCTTTGTAAAAGGCTTTAAGATCTACTGATAAGTGTTATGTAAGAGGTAGGTATTATCATCTATCTATAGCCCTATATAAGTAGTTGCTCTTCCCCCCCCCCGCAATTGTTTTTCCCCCTTTCTTTGTCCCATCCCATCCCCCGAGATGTGATCTTCAATGCCGGGAAAGAGCAGGCTGTAACCCGCTGAGCTGGATTGAACGCCTGTAAGTGGAAAATTCCTTTCTATTGAGCGTAGATTCCGGCTCAACAGGTTTTGTTCACAGCACTTTTTTTTTTTTTTTTTTTTTTTTTGTTGATTCAAAAACTCATCCCTCGGGCATTTGTTCAGATCACATGGGCAGGTGTATAAGAATGGAACTTGCCTGCTCAGGCCAGTTCATATTTCGAGGACCTGGGAGATCCTACCAGCTGTTCCTGGGACACAGGAAGGCGGAGAGAACATACAGCCACATGCATTAAGGCAACAAGAACCAGCACACAGGTAGGGGTGCCGGGCGCATTGCTTGGCTTTGAACCTTGGTTGCTGCTTTTAATGATTCTGCCTCCCTTTTTGTTGATGGTTAACCTGTATTCAAGGGGCTGAGCCTGCTCCATACTTAAATAAAAGGGAGTTCTGGGATGGAAATCAGCAGGAGTTAGGTCTTTCACTTGACTGGGGTGGGATGGGAGGGGGGGCCTATGGTGCAACTTCCGAGCACAGACTGATTCCTGGAGGGCGTGCAGAAGGGAGGTCTTTCTTTCTGGTAAAGCTACGTTCTGCATGGATAGAAGTGCCTCTTTAAAAGTGCGTGGGGCGAAGGGACATCTAGTGGTTCATATGCCTGTGATGTGGATTCAGAGGTACTGACCCGATCCTCCTCTCCCATTGACTTCCGTGAGGGCTCAGCGCCTTGCAAGATAGGCCTCTCGATGAGATTTGACCTGTTTGTGTACTCAGGGCCCGTATGCTCCGTGTGCAGGTGAATACGCGTGGAATACTGGCAGGACTTTTGATTAAGGGAGTTCCCTCATTTTCATCAGGACTCTAAGGGCGCTGCATAGAGAACAGGCGTCAGACACAATCACCCCTGAACAATGCAAAGGGAGCAGAGATGGACTCGGACATTAGGTCCAAACACCCCAGCTGCCGAGGAAATTCTAACCTCTCTGGAATGGGATGAACCAGACAACTGATTCTGAGAAATTCAGAGTCCATCGCCAGGTTCTGTGGCTTGGTCCCAGCTCCCTATCTGATAATAATACTCAGCACTTAGAGTCCACGGATCTCAAACTGCTTTAGAAAAGTGGCTATCATTATCCCAGTGTTACAGATGGGGAAACTGAAGCATGGACTGGGGCTGTGACTTGCTCAAAGCCACTCAGTGAGACAGGAATAGAAACCACGCATCCCAATCCTTCATCCAGTGTCTTACCCACTGGTTACGTTTCACCCAGCAGTTAAATCAGTTAAAAAAACTTAGAAGTAGCAGGGCTGCCTCAGCTCTGAGACTCCAGGAAGGATGATCTAGTGCGTAGGGCACTGGATGGGGGCTTGAGACCTGGGTTTGATTCTGGTTCAGCTGCAGACTTTCTGTGTGACCCTGAGTAAGTCACTTAATCTACCCTGTGCCTCAATTTGCCAGCTGTAAAAGGGGGTGACACTTCCCTGTCTGCCAGGGATGTTGAGAGGATGAAATCTGTTGATCATTTTGAGGTGCTCAGGTACTATGGTAATAAGAGCCATATAAGTCAGACAGCTAGCGATGTCACCCATTGAACTTTGGAGAGAATAAGCTCTGGTCCTGCTCACCCTACCCTGGGGAGCAGGAGAAAATCTCCAGCACTATCCAGAAGGCGAAGCAGAGGCTATGTTACAAAACTGAAGCCAGTGGGCCCAGGGAAGGGTTTAGTAGCAAATGCTAAGAGGGCTCCCAGGCTTGTAGCCCAACAGGCCACTTTAAAAGATCATTTTAAAAGAAATATTTCAAATGCTTCAGGAGCCATCAAGTTGTGCAGATTATTCAATAAAAGGGGTAGCCAGTTGTTTGACTGCACTCGCGGTTCGTTCTTACAAATGCTCAAGAGATCAAATAACCTAACTTAGACAAATGTATTGTCTAAAGAATCATAGAATATCAAGGTTGGAAGGGACCTCAGGAGGTCATCTAGTCCAACCCCCTGCTCAAGGCAGGACCAATCCCCAATTTTTGCCCCAGATCCCTAAATGGCCCCCTCAAGAATTAAACTCACAACTGTGGGTTTAGCAGGCTAATGCTCAAACCACTGAGCTAACCCTCCCCCAAAGAAAAACAGTACACTGTGAAAAGAAGACATACATACCTCCTTCTGGGGAGCAAATTCTCACAGTGTGTTCTCCTTCCGCAGGAGGTGCGCTTCCAAGATATGCATTTCAGCTAGTTGTATTTATAGGATGACGTCACAAACTACAAAACTTTTGAACATCGCTAAAATCCAACCCACCAGTTCCTAAGAGTTGCTTAGCTTGTGGTCTTGTTGTGTAATTTTCTTATCTGTGATTGGACACTGCATTCCAAACCATTTGTGCGTGGAGGTACATCCCAGCCTGTGCTCGGGCACGCCATTCATGCATCTTGGCTCTCACAGGCTTCCTGTTTTCTAATGCCAAAGCTGACTTCCGCTTTGCAAAGTGTTGTGGGATATGTGACATGGGTGAGCAGAACTGTGCGGAGACCATAATACATTCAGTTAACATAATGTCCCAACACTTAGATATCTATATTAATACTGTGCACATAATACCTATTAATATGGCATATACTATGCCTAACATGTATGTACTGGCTAACAATATTGGACCTGATCCTGATCCTATGGAAGTCTTTCAATTGGATTTCAATGGCCACAGAAACAGGCCAGTTTGTAGCCTATCCAACTACAAGATATTACCGTTACCCTCATCCTCCATTGCCTCGTGTTGTTTGTTACACTCACTTGTTGCCCCTTGTCTTGGTTTATATTGTAAGCTCTTTGAGGCAGAACCATGTCTCCCTATGTGTCTCTAGTCTAGAGGGTATAGCCCTATGGCTCTGGTTTAGAATAGGCCTTATAGAACTAAAGTGGTGAATTGATTATTATTAAATATTATTATTATACATACAAAGTGCCTCCATTTTTGTGTGTGTTTGTTTATACAAAGAACAAGACATTCAACTTAACAAATGCAGAACATGTCTTAAACGCCATGCGTTTCCTTTTCCCTCCAAAATCCAGCCAACAGCCCTGATTCGCTTTGGCTTTTGAGGCAGAGGAGACGGTTTAACGTCCCCCTCCAACTTTTTCCCACCAGCTCTGTCACGGGATCACAGCCGTTTGAGCCAGAGAGCTTTCTGGGTATGTCTACACTGCCGTTAAACACCCATGACCGGCCCGTGTCAGCAGGACCGGAGTCCCAGAGCTCAGGCTCCAGCCCAAGCCTGAATGTCTACGCTGCCATTTTACAGCCCGAGTCAGGGATACTGGCCAGCCGTGAGTGTTTAATTGTAGTGTGAACATATCTTCTGAGTCTGTGCCTGCCTTCCGTGGGAATTGCAGGTGCTTAGCGCCCCTGTAGCAGGGGGCAGGAGGAAAGTAGGGGGCATTATCTGGCACATTCAGAAGCAAACTGGAAGAAGGATTCTCTCCAGAGGCAGCTCTGCTTAGCCTGCTTCCATTTCCTCTGCACTTCTTTCCCCACAACCCTCTTGGCCTTTATTGCTATTGGAGACGGTTGCTTGGAAACGGGATCTTCATTTTTTTCCTTCTTCTTTATGTGCGAATTTAAGGCTGGGGACACATGCCCCAACGAGAGCCCTAGAGAACGAAGCCCACGATGGGTCCACAGAGCAGGGAGTGGGGTAAGGAGCCTCACGCGCCCACCCTGGGAATTCAGTGTCCATTCAAGACTTGGCCTCAAGAAGGGGGACGGCTAGGGTTAGTCTCGACTGGGATTTAAAGGTGCACAGCCCCTCCTCCCGCCCCCACGTCAGCCAGGAGGAGTCACTGTCCTGCTAAGTCCCTGCTGGGTGCATGAGGGAGCCTGGAGCGGGCATTGGAACAAGCAGAGGTTTCGCAGAGGCAGCCACTCCGTTATCTTACTGTCAAGCCTGTAAATGAAAAAGAGAGTTCAGCGTTTCAGGCCCCAGCTCGATGGAGCCCAGGCTAGAGAGTATGAGGCAGGGCTGAGTTCTCACCCCAGGAAGACACTGACTCCCTCTGAGGCCTTATATTATTATTACTCGTGCACCTGGAGGCTCCCACTGAGATCAGCGCTTTGTACATACACACGCTAAGAGACAGCCCCGTCCCTGAAGAGCTTGCAGTCTCAATAGACAAAGAGTGGGAGGAAAGCAACATTATTATTTTTTCCTTAAACCAACGGGATTTGGCCAAGGTCCCATAGTGAGTCTGGAGAGTGGCCATACCAGGAATAGAACCCAGAGCCCCAACCTCTCCTCTCCCCTCTCTGGGCCTCAGTTTCCCCCAGCTGTAAAAAGCAAGGAGAAGGATGATCCTATTTAGCTGCCTCACAGATGCTTTGTGCGAATTAATTCATTGCTGAGCATTTTGGAGCTGAAAAGTGTGAGGTACCCACTGGCAATATCATCCTCCTATTTTTGGGCTGCTCTCCCCAGCAATAAAAAGCCCAGGGAGAGAGAAAAGCAGAGACCACGGGGCACGCTATTATAAGCAGAACAGTCTCCAAATAGAAAGCTTTTCACAGGTTTTTATGAGACGTCAGCAGCTCTTAATACTGCATGAAGCTGAGAATCCTGTATGAAGCAGCAGTTCAGCGGGGAGTCAGGCCTGTAAATGTTTCATACTGGCAGCTGCAGCTCTCCCTGTGGGCTCCGAGTTTGTCGTGCATGCTCAGAACCAGGCTGGGGCTGGTGGCAGAACACAGCCGTAGAAGCCGCGGTTTGCATGATGCTGTATAAAGAACTGCTTCTTAACTGGTCATTGCAGACTCAAGCCTGCTCTCACATTGGCCTAGGATTTGGCCAATCCCCTTCCCGAGGGCCACGGGTTTTTGGTCTCAATGCTGGAGTAACTAGGTGGAATGCTCTGGCCTGTGTTACGTAGGAGGTCAGATGGTCTGTTGGTCCCTTCTGGCCTTAAACCCTAAGAATCTGACAATGGACCTATGAAATTCCGCCCCAGTATGAATGACAGTATGAGCTACACATTGGGTGCCAGTTGGTCAGACATGGGGAAAGTGGCAAAGTCACGAAACCCTGCACTGACATAGGACCATATTGAGCCCTTGTCCTCAGTAGGTGCAAATTCTGCCGAATCAGGGTTAAAGCAATGACTGGGTTTGACCCTGAGCTTGCTGGGTAAGGTGTAGGATACATTAAAAAGGGACCGGCTACTTTATCTTACATCCTTCCATTAGGTGCTTTTCTTGCTACATCTCCCACCAGTGAAAAGCACACCCATTTTGCACCCCCATTAAATGACAAACTGGTGCAAATCACCTGATTTTGCCACTGACACCTGTGTCCTGACCAGCTCATGCCCTGTGCATCTTTAATACGATGGAAGAGGCCCCAAGCAAAGTCAGAGCCCCACCTTGTCTCTCTAATATCTGGGGACTGACATGGCTACAGCTACACTGCATGCCATCCAGAGCTGGCACCGTATGAACGGCATTACTTTGGAGATACAATGGAAGACCGAGGGCTGGACGATAGCTTTCAATGACTGCCTGGCCGAGGGGACTTTCCACCATCCTCCTCCCACACCTGAGCCCACGAAAGGGTGGGGACCATGCGGGCAGCTCACCTGACTGCAACAAGAAACAAAGTGGAGTGCGAACAGACTGGAAGGACAATGCTGCTGCCGACCTACTGCAAGGGAGATTGAATCCTGGATGCTAAGGCAAGAGAGGCAGGTCGTGCTGCCAGGGTGGACTGGCATGTGAGCTTTGATCTTCCATTCTAACCTAAGGATCATAAGAACGGTCATGCTGGATCAGACCAACGGTCCATCTAGCCCAGTACCCAGTCTCCCGACAGCGGCTGGTGCCAGAGGCAATGACCAGAACAGGGTAATTATCAAGTGATCCATCCCCTGTTGTCCAGTCCCAGCTTCTGGCAGTCCTCCTTCCCGTATTCCAGCCGACCGTCTTGTTTTGAAAAGGTTCCCTTGCATTGCTGCAAACATCTGCTGCTTATCTAGCTCCCATAAGGGTTACGTCTCCAAGCAGGCATTCTAGCCCTGGAGGAGCCAAAGTAAGACATGGAGGAGCTGAAGCTGGGGACCCAGCGTCTGGGTAACGGGGCCATGGGGCTCACCCCTATGAAAAGCAGAGGCCCAGAGCCTAGCGCTAAGAAGGGGACACTACCAGAGAGACTGTGTGAAGCAGAGCGTGCCCTGTGAAAGTGTGACCAAGAGCTTACAACTAAACAGACATGTCAGATCCCGAGTAGGAGAGATGAAGGATTATTACACCTCCAGGCCACTGCTGCATCTGGCCCAGATATTTCCATGGGAGAGGCACCCGCTTACTGCAGGCTGTGTATTTTCGAGTCAGGTTTTCATTCCCATGAGCCCCGTGGAGCCAAGGCAGGTACAGGAGAGGCAGCCAGAGCCTGTTCAGCTCTGCGCATCATCAGCAGAATTGCCTATTTCCTTCCCGTTGCAAAAAGTTCATCGCTGGACGATGCCTGGGGCAGAAAGAACCCAGCTGGATTTGCAGCTCTCAGGTGGAGATTGTGGCACTAAGAGTTAGAGTATCATCCTTCCATTTGTAACCTGAGTCAATCAGATCTGGAACCAGCGAGTGGGAATCGATGTTGGCAGTCACTCCTCTGACAGAGTCTGACTGACCTTTTCATGAGGAGGCTTGTTTCGGGGACGTTTATAGCTTGGAGATGCTTCTGCTCTTCCAAGAGAAATGATCTTGTGCTCAGAATGGAGAATCCATAGTGATTCTAACTCCCATTCTGGGTTTCATCCTCTGCCATACTCCTGCCCCGCCTGCAGCTGCGATCCAGCTAAGAAGAGCACAGGCTGTGTTAATACTTGTGTGGGAGACCTCCAAGGGAAATCTACATGACGTAGGACATGATGCTGGTGATTCAACAGGAGGTTCTTTGCTTCAGTGCCTCAGTATTAACTGAACGTTCCAGCAGGGTGTTAGCAGGTGCTGCATTTTGGATGGGACACGAAACCAAGATTGATCACTCACGTTTATTCAATAGCCCACAGCACGTTGTTAAAGAGTTGGGCTGTTAACCCAGGTGTCCTGGCCAAATCCCAGGGCTGGTGATTGCATTCCATCTACTTACCGTGTCTCCCCCTGCAGTTTCAATTTGCTGCAGGATTCTTCTCTGTTGTCTGTCCCAAACTGTGAAACAGCATCGCCATATACAGTTGAAACAGCAGCTCCCCTTCACCCCAGGGGTGGCTGTATGTCAGTGACAGGTAAACTGATCATGGTGTGCAGTTTTGCATGAATCTTTGTAAGTCTAACATGCATTCACCCAGGAAGCCAGGAACGGCCGGACTGGAGCAGACCGATGGTGTGTCTAATCGAGTGTGCTGTCTCTGGGATGGATCTTGCCGTGGTGGTGGGATTCCACCTTGGAGAGATGCTCTTTTACCTACTTCTGGTGAGGGCTGTGACCTGGTGTTGCTGCTGTCCCAAGGGCTCCAGACTGGGAATATCTGCGAGAGGCTGAACTGTTAATTGTTAGCAGGACCAGAACTGGTACCTTTAAATGTGAACGAGTCCCGGCCCAAAGGCCCCGGGCACCTTATTGTAAGAGGGGCTCTATATGCTCGGGGAGTGGCTGGGGCTATTATCCCTGGTCATTGTCCCACGCTGTAGTTGATAAGGGGGGCTCTGGCTCAGTGGCACCGTCTTGCACCCAGTTGACCTCACGCCCCCCTACCCGCACTGTCATGGCACCGTTTTATCTGTGACATCAGCTCAGCCCTCCTGGTGCTCTGCAGCGCTGGCTCGGCTCTCCCTCCCGTGGCACCGGTTCCATCTCCCTGGTGCCATGCTCTGCAGCCCAGCATCCCTTTCCCGCTCTCCTCATTCCACTTATGGCTGGGCTAGGCTCTGTGATTTTGCAAAGTGCTTGCTTGATACTTTTATTGCCTGCTGGGCCCGAATGGATATTAAGTCCATAAAGCCATCCATCTGAGATGCCATCTCTCTCCCCAGCCAGCCAGCTCATTAGACTATCTCAATAATGGGAGTAGACTGAATTAGCCCAGCACTGGACCAGTTCTCGTTGAAGAGGTTACTAGAGTTCATGTGAATGCTTAGCGGCTGGTGCACTGTGCAAGGGGAGCACAGGTGGCTTCTGCCAGGAGGAAAAGCCAGCAGGATTTTGCTTCGTTGTGTAACAAAATCAAACCTCTTTGTGCATTTCAAGGAGTGATTTTATCCACCGTTCCCAGTAATATCCCCCGCAGGATTTGGACTTCACTGGGTTCACGTCCTCTGATCTTTCCTTTAGATTTGGGTTCTCAAAGTAAAACGCAGCCGAAACTAGCTGAGTTTCATAGCAACCTATAAATCAACCCGGCTTTGCTAAAAACTGCCCCAGTCTCACACACAACTTGTCCCGCGTTTGCTGGAGACTCTCCCCAGGTTTACTTAATTCATGACCCAGCCTTGCTTAAAACTCAGCCTCAAGCTCCCTCCAAACAGTTTCCAAATCTCTGTGACTGAAAGTCTGGCTGGTGCAGCAGTTGTTCCTTTGTATCAGGGCTCCAGCTTGCCAGCCCTGCCCCTGATGTGTTTAGAAACTGTTGATATAGCAACTGAATAGAGAGAGGAGGAGAAAATACCTCTTGTGCTCCCTCACTCCAGAGTTCAGACAAGGGAAACTTTAGACAAAATAAACAAGCGAGAGGGCTCATTGGTCTGCTTTGAACTCTGGGACACTGGGTTTTGCTTAGGTCACAAACAAACGGAGTGTAATGCTCTCAGCAAAAGCTGTCCAACACATAGTGATTTGAGCGGGGGACGGGGAGCCAAGATTTCTGGGTTCTAGTCCTGGCTCAGCCACTGACTTGGGCAAGTCACTTCCTCTCTCTGAGCCTCAGTTTTCCCATCTGTAAAATGGAGATAAGACTGCCCCACCTCCTTGGAAGAAAGTCAACCTTAATGAAAGTCTGTAACGTGCTTTGAGATCCTCAGATGAAAGAGTAAAACAGATGCAGTTTAGAATGATGACTGGAAATAGTGCTGGCCCCTACACAGCCCCTGCTGCGGGGTTCTTAAGAACTGTGCCATGTGAAGGAATTAGGGAAGAAAGAAACGGATTTTAAGTTCAGCGTCACTGAGAATTTTCCTCCCCATTACCCGAGACTGTGCAGCAAGGTCAATGGGCAGCCCTGAGTCTTTGTCTTGCTGCGTTAGAACTGGATTTTAAAGAGCCCAGTATCCACCATGCAAGAGTGATGGTCTAGGATCTCCCCGTCCAGGGGCTGCCTCTGCCCATGGGGAGGGAGGGAGCATCCTGCAGAGAGCCGGGGAGGGAGGAGTTCCAGGTCAACTCACCTCACCTGCGCCTTTCCCACCTCTCCTTTCAGAGCCTGCTGAGAAGAGAAAGCGATGGAAACCCGAGCCAAAGCCCACCACGCCGTGAAGAAGACCAGGATGGATTACAGCTCGTAAGTACCTAGCTCACTCCTGTTTTCCTCCTTAGTGGTTTGTAGCTGTTGCTAGACACTCACATGGTCAGTCCAGATTTGGTCCAGTCTTATTTTCCTAGCTGGACCCACAAGGTGCCCAGGGATTCCGCTCATTGTGTCCCGTTTAATGTACTCCCTGTCTGTATCTCCAGACGCCTTAGGGAGAAGGCCCGGCTTGTTGCTGGCAGATGGATACCCACTGGTGATTAGCTCATAGCAAGGCTTGGAGGTGGGTAGGGCAAGTTCTATGCCCCGGGAATGCAGAAAGCTGAAGGGTTCCCGGCTCCAGCCAGCCAGGATACAAGAAAGGCAAAGGCTGCTGTGAATTCAGAGGATACCCCCCAAGGAATCTGCAACACTTCACCCCCCACCACCACCACTCCAATTTAGACGTGGTTGTATCACAACAAAGCTCAGCACCTTTTTTAGTTTAGCCTGGCATATTGCCCAGGCACCCTAGTGCCTTAAAATCACCTGCTCCGCAGGGTGAATTCCCCTAACTATCGCTGAGCTCGGGTGCATATGACACCCCCTTCCTGCACGGGGGCCTGCACTTTAAGTTCTCCAGGACGATGTGTTGAGGGTTCCTTCGTGCGGACTCAGGGGAACGTCAGCCTGTGCAAGGCAGAGAGGGGGTCTGATTTGAGGGGAAAGAGGATGGTGCTTCCTGGGCACTCACATTAATGTTACTGCTTGGGAATGCAGCCCAGCTGACCCGGCCGACAACCTCCCTCTGCCTCAGTGCATGGTCAGCTACCCCCCTTCCTATCAGAATAGGCAGAGAACCTGTTCCTCCAACACAGCCTGCGGCAGCTCTCTGCCCGTCTGAACTTTACCGGAAGGCACAGTTCTTCATGACCACACCCAGAGCTGACTCAGCTCAGCCTGTTGAGCGCTGACAGGGCTTTGGCAGCTAGCACCAAGCTCTCCAGAGGAAGAGGAACTGAGCTTTGCAGGACTCCCCACCAGGCCCAGGCCACAGCAGGTGAGGGATGTAGGGAGGTTGGAGGAAGAGTATTTATCAGTGACTTGAATTTCTTTGTGAAGTCCCCGCACATACTGCTGGGCAGGGACTCCATGGGGCTTCTGGGTAACAGAGAATGCAGCACTGGCTCCGGGTAGAGGCCTGGGATTCTGGACAACAGAGAATGTGGGGCTGGGGCTGGGTAGGGGGCTGGAGGGTTTCTGGGTCCAAGAGATGGTCACAGTATACAAGCCTCGAGAGAGTCAATCGGTCGTGTGTGTTGCGAGAAGGGCACTTCGGGAAGCTGGTAGCAAAGCTGGCTGTTTGCCCTCTCCGCCTTCCTGACATCCTTTCATTTGCCTGTTCCGTGCCGGGGGGTGTTCATACCCCTTCCGCACACAACTCCCCAGTTTGACCTGTGGCTGCTGTGATGTCTGGACGAAAAGCTCAGTGTGTGTATTTGGGTTTGGAGCTATTTGACTGGGAGCGAGGGTGATTATAAAGCAGGGCAGATGGGAGCCTTTTGGGACAAGTTCAAGAGGCTTATATCAGAGAGAGACACTGGCACACAGAGTAAACTGCATTTTAATTACAGCTGTGATAAAACAGCAGACGTGGGGGAGGGGAGGGGATGCTGCTGCTTCTGCTTTGCATTGGATCCAGTTACTGACTTACAGCTGGAGCTCCAAGGGCAGCTTAGGCTCATGCTTGGCTGTTCTCTCTCAGCTCAGCCAGAGACCCCTTTGTCTGAGGCAGTGATGAGACTGTAAGAAGGGCTGGGGCTTCTGGTGAACTGGGCTCGTGATCAGATTGTGGTCTCGGTCAGTCTTCCAGGAAGGGACAAGCGGGAAAGAGGAAAAAGCTCATGTTCCTGCCCCATCAGCTAGGCAGTGCCTACATTTTACATACACCCTGGCTGGATAATGATTTGGGATGGGAGAAATCCACGCGCTGAGACTCAGAGCTTCAAATGTCCATCAGAAATAGGTGGATGGATAAAGCTTTAGGCCTTCTGAATGGAAATGAACTATCTGCAGATTCTCTCTCACTCACACACACACCCACACCTGTCAGGGATGGTCTAGGTATACTTAATCCTGCCTCAGCATGGAAGGTTAGACTAGGTGACCTCTCGAGGTCCCTCCTGGCCTTACATTTCTATGAGTCTATCCATCTGTCAGTCTGTCACCATCGGTACTCCTCTGTCCATCCATCCATCACCATAGGTATTCATCCATCCATCAGTCACCATAGGTACTCCTCTCTCCATCCATCTCTCTGTCTCTCTTTGCTTTCATACCGCTCTCTTTGTGGTATCACACCTGAGCACCTCATCATAACGATCTTAGCCCCTACTGGCCATTCACTTCCTACTCACAGGACACCGGGGAATTATGGGCCTGACTTAACCAGCCGTACGCACTGCAGCTGTAGCCAGGGGGTGGGAAAAGGTGGATCCTCTAGAACAGAATCTAGACTTTACATCTGGAGTGCAACTGAGATGAGAACCCCCAATGTGCCAACGTCCCTGGACTAGTCCCTACAGCCTCTCCTGTTGGAAGACACTACCAGAGGAATATCTGTGGACTTCTCTAGAGTCAGTACTCTGCCTCTGTTCCATACAGCACCTCCCGCTGAGGGACTGGAGTAGCTGATAACTTCTACCCCATTCCCTACAATGGGTCCTCCTTAGAGAGGCTAGGACTGGAATAACTGAATTCCCCTCCATGCGACATCCTTCCCTGTGGTACCTTCTACTGGGAGAAGCAGGGACTGGAGTAGCTATGGGCTTCCCCACAGTCAGCATTCCTGGGCCAATCCCTGCAGCACCTCCCGCTTGGCCTCCCCCATAGCTAATGCTCTGGCAACAGTCCCTGAAGTGCCCTGCGACCAGCACTCTGGCATCGTTTCCTGTAGCACCTCCTGTTGGCAGAAGCTGGGAATGGAATAGCAGTGAGCTCATCCAGAGCTGGCATTCTTTCGCCATTATCTGCTGGCTGGGCCTTGCCTCGCTCTTCACTCCTGCACAGCCAGTGCTCCTACGCCATTCCCGGCGGCACCTCCTGCCGGGAGAAGCTGAGACTGGAGTAGCAGCGGGAATGTGCTTGTTTGAGCTGTTTTTTTCAGTGCCAACGGTACAGCCTGGAGGTTTTGACCAAAAGCCACAATTGTGCTTTTGTCTTGCTTCAGACGGTGGGGAGTCACTCCGGAATTAAACTGATCGTAAAGCTGCCAGGAACTTTTATGCCACAATTAAGCACCTGCTACGACAGAGCAAATAAGCCACATCATGCGGCTGGCAAGCAAGCTTTACGTGTTCCTTCCCCGTGACCCACTCGAAGACGGAAGCTAAAAGCAGCAGCCAGGCTGCTTGCAGTTTTCATTCCAGCCCAAATGCAGGGAAATTAATAGCTTTTCCCAAGAAGTCGACAGCCTCACTGCTAGCTTCCATGGTCCCTGTGGAATACGGAGACTCACCAGGGAGAAGCATATGCCAGACTTAAAAAACAAAAGGACCCCCCCCCCCAGACAAGTACTCCAGATTCCTTCTGCTATGGAGAGAGAGATTCCTGTCTTACGAGTTAGGTGAGGAACGGCATGGGGCAGATGAGCAACGGTGCTGAGGAGAGTTGTGCGGGGGGGAGGGGGAGGGCGTTCTGGCACGGTGATGTTAGGAGCTGCTGGATGTCTGTGTGACTGGACTGCAAAGGTGCGAGGTGAGGCAGATGCTGGAGCGGTGACGCTGGCTGACGCCGCATTGCATCAATGCCAGGCCTTTGAGCGGTTCTGAGGGATCGTGGCTGGCCGGATCCTAACGGGAAGGGAACAGGAGCCGGGGTTATTTTGGTTAGGCACAGGGGAGGTGGGGGGGAAAAAAGCCTTGAGAAGGACAATGAGGCATCACATGATCTGGATATGATGGGGCACAGCAGCTGGCCTGGGCTGCGGGGAAGCAAAGCTGCTTCTCATTGGTCAGGCCGCAGAGATGACGTTGAGTTTTTACTCTCTCGGCTCTGTCCTTGGATTGTGAGGCAGCCAGAGGGGGCAGCGCAGAGGGGCTGGGGGGAGCTGGGCTGGGGAGAGGGACCGCAGAGATGAGTCTGGGGGGGAGGCAGTGGAGAGGTGTGAGACGGGTGCAGTGGGAAGATCATGGGGTGGGTGGAGCTGGGAGTGAGCAGATCCGTGAGAAGGAGCCAGGGAGCTGGGTCAGTGAGAGGGGGCTACTCACCTTGTTAGGTGCTGGTGGAGCTGAGCAACCCGAGGCGCCTGTCTGTTGTAAAGACGCATAGCTTCCAAGGCCAGAAGGAACCATTAGATCAGCTAGTCTGACCTCCCGTGTAACACAGGCTGGAGAATTCCTCCTGCTACCCCTGCACTGGTCCCAGGCACAGGCAGATTTCCGCATGCTGCCTCAACCCACACCTCCAGGTAGGAAGAGAGTTCAGTCTGTGACCTGTCCCATCACTGGCATCTCTGCAGAGACGACCAGCAAGGCGGAAGAGGGCTAAGTTAAACCAGCTTTTGTACCAAGCCTCCACTAGGCAGAGGACTGAGAACCCCCCCAAGCTGTTTTGCACAGGTCAGGTGCCAATCTCCATCGCTGCTCATACCCACGCAGGCCTGGTTTGAAACAGTGACCTTGAAGTGTAAAGATCTCTATCCCAGTGCAGCTCCCTTGAGCCATCCAGAAACTCCTCTGAGCCCCAACCCCACTAGTGACTGGGTGAGGGGTCTCCCTATCAGAGCTGCCCCCGTCCCGATCAATGCAGCATCCTTCACCGGAACCCCCTGGGACACTCTGCCAGTGGCAGTCCAGCCTGCAAAGTATACTTCTGAGGGCATTCTGCACCAAAAAATTTAAAATTCTGCGCCAAAAAATGTAAAATTCTGCATACGATATTTTAAAATTCTGAAAAATTCTGCAAATTATATCTGTCAATAAATAAATGTGGAGGCTCCAGCATGGCAGTGGGGAGCAGATGCCACTGACTGCACAGAGGTAGGAGATCACCCTGCGCCCCCTCTCCCCCGGACATGGACTCGGCGGTAGAGTTGCACCCAACCCTGACACAGCGCAAGGACCAGGACTGTCCCAGAAACACCCCGGGGCCGTGCCACTCCGTGCCAAGCACAGTAGATGTAGGCAGGCAGGCTCAGCCCAGCAAGATCTAGATATGGATGAGCTTAGTGTAGGAAGATCCAGGTGTGGGGTGATAGGGTTCTGTGTGGGGCAATCTGGGTGCGGGCGGCTTGGTGGGGGGTCCGGGTGCGAGGGAGATCTGGATGAACAGGGGCTCGTTGTGGGGGGAGGGGGTTCTGGGTGCAGTTGAAGGTGGCTGGAGCTCAGGGCTCAGCGGGGGGGTCCAGGTGCTGGCTTGGTGGGGTGCGGGTCTGGGTGCTGGCTTGGTGGGGTTCAGTGAGGTGAATACCAGGATGGTGACTGGGAGCAGAGAGGAGGTGATAGCGGTGGTGAAGGAGGAAGGATAGAGAGGCAGTGGGGTGAATGGAGGCAGGAGCATGGACAGACGGAGTGGGTGGAGGGGGATGCAGGGAAATGGATGGAAGAGAAGAGATGCAAGGAGTGCAGGGGGAGCGGTGCAGGGGATGGGAAGGGAAAAAGTGCAGGGGGAGGGGTGCAGGGGATGGATGGAAGGGAAGAGGGGCAGGGGAATGGGGGAGGGGTGCAGTGGCTGGATGGATGGAAGGGAAGAGGGGCAGGGGCAGGTGCAGGGGATAGATGGATGGAAGGGAAGAGGGGCAGGGGGCATGCAGGGGATGGATGGAAGGGAAGAGGGGCAGGGGCAGTTGCAGGGGATGGATGGATGGAAGGGAAGAGGGGCAGGGAGGGGTGCAGAGGATAGATGGATGGAAGGGAAGAGGGGCGGGGCAGGTGCAGGAGATAGATGGATGGAAGGGAAGAGGGGCAGGGGAACGGGGGGAGGGCTGCAGGGGATGGATGGATGGAAGGGAAGAGGGGCAGGGGGAGGGGTGCAGGGGATGAATGGATGGAAGGGAAGAGGGGCAGGGGCAGGTGCAGGGGCAGGGAAGGGTGCAGGGGATAGATGGATGGAAGGGAAGAGGGGCAGGGGGGTGCAGGGGATGGATGGAAGGGAAGAGGGGCAGGGGGCATGCAGGGGATGGATGGATGGAAGGGAAGAGGGGCGGGGCGGGTGCAGGGGATGAATGGATGGAAGGGAAGAGGGGCAGGGAGGGGTGCAGGGGATGGATGGGTGGAAGGGAAGAGGGGCGGGCCGGGTGCAGGGGATGAATGGATGGAAGGGAAGAGGGGCAGGGGAATGGGGGGAGGGCTGCAGGGGATGGATGGATGGAAGGGAAGAGGGGCAGGGGCGGGTGCAGGGGATGGATGGATGGAAGGGAAGAGGGGCGGGGCGGGTGCAGGGGATGAATGGATGGAAGGGAAGAGGGGCAGGGAGGGGTGCAGGGGATGGATGGGTGGAAGGGAAGAGGGGCGGGCCGGGTGCAGGGGATGAATGGATGGAAGGGAAGAGGGGCAGGGAGGGGTGCAGGGGATGGATGGGTGGAAGGGAAGAGGGGCGGGCCGGGTGCAGGGGATGGATGGAGGGAAGGGAAGGGAAGAGGGGCAGGGAGGGGTGCAGGGGATGGATGGATGGAAGGGAAGAGGGGCGGGGCGGGTGCAGGGGATGAATGGATGGAAGGGAAGAGGGGCAGGGAGGGGTGCGGGGGATGGATGGATGGATGGAAGGGAAGAGGGGCAGGGAGGGGTGCGGGGGATGGATGGATGGAAGGGAAGAGGGGCAGGGGGAGAGGTGCCGAATAGCGGGCGAGGGGTGGTAGCAGCAAAGGCAGAGGGCGGTGACTCCCCCCAGATTCATGGGCACCTGAGCTGTCTCCCCCCCTCTTGGCTGAGCGGCCTCTGCCAGGCCCGGCCTGGCGCAGGAAGTGCCCCGCTCCCGCTCTCAGCCAATGGGCAGCTGGGGGGAGAGACAGGGGCGGGGCCTGTGGCTGGTTCTTGTTTTTGTGAATGAAACCAGGCGGTGGGCGAGCCCGGCCGGGAGCTGCAGCGCCCGCGGGCTCAGGGCAGCGCGGCCGGGAGCGGGGCGGCAGCGGGGCCACGCGCCGGGCCTTGGGGCAGCCCCAGCTGGCAGCAGGGCCCCGCCGGGCCGGTGGGTGGGCGGGCGGGAGAGAGGCGCCGGGGCCGGGAGGATGCTGCTGGGGAGGACGCGGCGATGGCTGTAGGCGCCGAGCAAGGGCCCGCATCCTCCCGGGGGCCGGCGCGGACCGTCGCGGGGGAGCCGCTGGGCGGCCGAGCTTAGCCCCCAGCGCCGCCCGGGGTGCCAGGATCTGAGCCGCGCGCTTCTGACCATGGACACGTCTCCCGGGGGGAGCTTCCTTCTGCCCACTGGCAATTCCCCGCTATGTGTCGGTGTAAGTAAGCGAGCTCCCCGAGCATCCTCCTACCGCCGCCCCGGGCTGAGCAGGGAAAGCGGCCGGGCCATTTAACGAGGCGCGCCCCAAAACCTTGCCTGCAGCCGCCGGGGGTTGTTGAAGGTGCCCGGCTCCGGACAGGCTGCAACGCCAAATCCCGAGTTTCTTGCCGTGCCCCGGGTTGGATTTGCACGGACGTGGGTGCCCTTTGCCAAGGCTCTTCGGGCCGATTAGATTTCACTGCATAAGTCTTGGCAGTATAGCCAGGCTCGCCTTTTAGTTCTGATTCCTCCCCGTTCCTAAAATCGTTGCAATATAGAGGCGTTTTGTGACTGTGTGGGGTGGGGTGTGTTTGTGCAGAAGCTTTGCATTCTCTTATTGCTTTTTTATATATACTATATTTACAGTTTACTTGTGCTTGATTTGCAAAAGCCTTGCAGACATGTTTGTGTTTTGTTTCCGCTTTGTTTGCACTCTGCCCTCTGTTTAGATTTGCATTTCCTTCGGCATCGCAATTATTAGGACTACTAGGACAAATAATATTGTGCAAGGCCTTAGCCTACAAGATTCTTGGCACCTAGTTTCTCTTTTTTTCCACTGAATGCATCCGATGAAGTGAGCTGTAGCTCACGAAAGCTTATGCTCAGATAAATTGGTTGGTCTCTAAGGTGCCACAAGTCCTCCTGTAGTTTCTCTTCCGATCATCTTTTGTTGGAGATGCTCTGATTTCACCTGCCCGCCCTTTCCAGTGGCTCAGAAGGTTCCCAGTTGGTGCTGCATTCATGAGACCATTCTATTTTTGTTGCATTCCTTCTGTTTAACAGGATTTGTGTGTGTGCGCGTGTGTGCGCACGCCTGCCTCTTTATGTTGCAAGATGCTGGGATGGAGGATTTTTAGCCTGAGAGTTGCTAGGAGACACTCTGGGCTCCCTGGGGTGATTCTTTAGTTTCCTTGGTAACCAGAGACTGGGGCTGCCGAAAATGAACAAATCTCTGTTCTCCTTGGGAGGTAAAGGGGGTAGATTCGGTGCCTTGGGAGGGGGATCCAGAGAAGGGCTATGGGGGAACGGTGAAGGTTTGGATCAGGGAGCCGTACTTATGGGGTGCATTGCGGTCAGGGAATAAGGGGTTGCACTGGAGATGGGGCAGAGAGAGGAGCCCATCGTGGGGAAGGGGAATGGCTGAGAGAGGATTTATGGGGTGATTTAGGTTTAAGGGTGGCTCAGGAGAGGGAACGAAGCAGATGCAAGGGGAGAGACGAGAAGGATTGAGATGGGGTTATTACTGGGGGCATATGGAGTGGAAGCCTGTGCACAACCTCAGGGCCTGATCCATCTCATTCCATTTACCTCAGTGGGAGTTGGATCGGTTCCTGGTGTGGACACGGAAGAAGGGAATGAGGAGATGGGACGTTGGATTGTAGGAGGTAGATGTAACAGCAATAATGAAATGTGTCTCTGGCAGGGTGAAATGTCACATGGGCACTGATTTGCCACACATACACACCAGTTGCTGTGGCAGAAGTTTCACATTTCCTTCATTTTGTGCCATCCTTTTCCTCTCCCGTCTCCTGCATTTCTTTGCACGGAGGCTGAAGCCTGCTCTTGCTGGCATTCTGTTTTTTAACTCCCTACGTTTCTACCATGGGGGCCTGAGTTAAAAACTAACCTGTGCTTAGACAAATGGGCTCCGAACTTACTGCACAGGGGCTAATGCCAAGACATATGCCACTGAACCAAAGCCCGCCAGGCGCTCCCGAGGCGCACAGCGGTCCACCTTCCAAATGGACCCCACATCACCCAAAATTCTGGCTCTGCTCTGCAATTTGCTTCTTGTTTTAACTGATGGGCACTTTGGGGGCACTGGGAAGAACATGTTGTAGTTATACGTTTCAGAGGCCTTCAGAAGAGCTTACTACTCCCATTTCTCTCCCCTTCTAGGGCTGAACTGTGTAGGGGGCTAGGAGGAGCATGGGGCTTGGGCAGAGAAGTGGGAGTCCTCGGGCAGGATTCCTTATGGCTGCTTTAAAAAAATTCTGTTTGTCTGATGTCTTTGCCTTGTGCCCATCGCTACAGTATCTGAGCACCTTCCTAAAGCTCCTTTTCTTTCCTGGCATTGCAGTTAGCAGAGGTCTTCTTCAGCAGGATATGAGCACCTCAGTTAAAATAATCTTTGTCCTGGGACATGCTGGTTTCCCCATCAGCTCAGGAGCTGGCCTGATGCGTTGTCTTTGAACCCACAAAACCTGGGGCCTGATCCTGCTAGGTGCTGAGCCCCTGCAAGTGAAGGGTGCTCAGCGTCTGCCAGAATGGGAGCTGGGCAGGGATGGTATCATTGGAAAGTCCCTTTAGTACTTTTAGCTTCGGCTACTGAGAGCTGCATTCACATCCCCTTCCGCAGCTCTCCGTTGCTATCGTTACCTTGGTATTAGCTCTGCGTGCCTGTGGGCTGGTGTAGGCACACAGCACCTCAGAAGACCTTTGCCTAGCGGTAACGCTGCTCGAGAGAGAGTTCAAAGCTGGGCAACTTGGGTTTGTGGTTACAAAGAGAAGCTCTTTTCCCCTCTTTCCTCCCCACGGTAGCCTTGCAAATCCCTGGTTTAAGCTGCCATGAGTTAATTCTGTTTGCTGCAGACGCCTGCTCGCTACATGTCCAGAGCTCGGCGCTGGCAAAGCACGGCCGTGTGTGCCTAGGGCTGCCGAGAGCTGGCTCGGAGCCTCGGCCTCGCCGTGCCCAGTTACAACTCCAGCAGCGCAAACATCCTCCCAGCGGGGTGGCGGGGGTGTGTGTGTAGACATCTGGCGGGTGGGGGAGAGAGGGAGGATGTGTTTGCTCAGGTGGATCTGGAAGCTTCCCAATGCTGGGAAGGGAGGAATGGGGGAAAAAAATCTCTCTCACATGACCAAGCATGAGCTTGGGCGGGGAGGGAGGAGAGTCCAAGCAAACAGACAGGGCATGTGTCTTATCAGAGGCAGAGCAGTGCATGCTTCCAGGAACCCATTACACTGTAAAGGGAATCCGCCTGGAGTGCACATTGAGAAGGGGTGGGGAGCTGCCTTCGCTCCATTCCCCTTCCAAGGGCTGTTTGTTGTTCTCTGCTCAGAGCTGCTTTGGGTGGCCTGGTCCCCGCTGGGCTCTCATTGGGAGAGCGGGGGAAGCAGCCGGCCAAGATCTCTGCAGATCAGGGTGGCTGGGGCCGTCAGGGGTGTGAGGAAGGGGGAGACGCTCATGAGGACCCCGGACGAGGTTCCCTGCTAGGAGAAATGACTCCAAGCGTGTGACAGACGGAGCGACTCAGACGGCCTGGCAGCTGCCCCCTCCGTGGGAAGGTTCTCTGGGAGGGACACAGACCATGCGGGAGTCCCTTTAAATCGGGCCTTGTGAGTAAGGCAGGAGCGGAGGTGAAGCTGGAGGGTGCCCACTCCCCGGTGCATTCCCAGGCACTGCCCCTTGCCCAAGCAACCAGTGCTGTTCCCCAGATCCCCCCTGCCCTGGCTCTGAGCACCTGCAGGGTGGGTTGCAAATCCCCAGGGTCCCATCCCACCGCTCAGTGGCAGCAGAGGCTGAAGTGGGTGTAAGTTTCATTCTCTTTCCGCAGGTGCAAGGTTCCCTAGGTTGGGTGCTCCCAGGAGATCCCAGCCCCGGGCCTCGCCCTAGGTCTCAGTCAACCGTGCTTGTTAATTGGCTATCTCCCCTGGGGTTTGCCATTGCTCTGCCTGGGAAATCTTTTCCCACTGGGATGAGTAGGATGGCTGCTTCCTGCCTGCAGAGTTTGGGTGGGGTGGGGTGGGGGTGGCTGGCCACTCTGGGGGAAGAGAGGACCCCCTTCCACTTGGCCAGCTGAGGGCTCTCTGTGGAGAGTGGGGGGTCCACCCTACTGTGGCCCATTGGCTCTCTGGAAGGGAGCCCACCTTGATGAGAACCAGGAGCCCCCCATGTGTGCCCAGGGGCTCTGTGGGAAGAGGCCCATGTTGATCATGTGGGCCCAGTTGCTCTCTGGGATAGCAGGACCTCTCTCCCGCGGATTAGTCCAAGGGCTTTCTTGGGAGCAGAGGAGGCATAGGCTGGCCTGGTGTGGCACCCAGAGCTGCCTTGCAAACAGGTCTGGAGCACTGACCCAGCGTCTCCGCTGGCCCCTCTCCCTTGCTTTCTCCCCAGGTCCCAATTAATGGATTCTGACATGGATTATGAGAGGCCAAACGTAGAAACCATCAAGTGTGTCGTGGTTGGGGACAACGCGGTGGGCAAGACCCGTCTCATTTGTGCCCGCGCCTGCAATGCCACGCTGACCCAGTACCAGCTTCTTGCCACCCACGTACCCACCGTCTGGGCCATTGACCAGTATCGTGTTTGCCAGGAGGTGAGTGACGTCTGCCTCGCGGCCGGGACTGGTGCCGACGGGCTTGGGGGGACTGTAGCTGTCACAGGACACCCCTCTCTTGGAGCAGGGTGCAGACGGGTTGTCCAACAGGGCGCGCACGATCATGATTGCGGTACACCTTCCCAAGCCAAGTAGAGGCTCAGACCAGGGAATTCTTCCCCTGCCTGGGGTCAGCAGTGTCATTAACTCCTCTTTAATGTCCTAGCTCCAGGGGGAGAAGGGAGCTAGCTAATTCCATCCCCTGCCCCTTCCCCTCTGCAACCTTACTTAGAAGGTGGCTGACCTTTTCTGTTCCCTCAGGTGCTGGAGCGCTCCCGAGATGTGGTGGATGATGTTAGTGTGTCCTTGCGACTCTGGGATACCTTTGGGGACCACCACAAAGATAGACGCTTCGCTTACGGAAGGTAGGGTGACAAACTGGTCTTTCCTGGAGGCCTAGGAACTAGAAGGAGAAAAAGCATGAAAGGGCAGGTGCATTGCACCGGGGGGGGGGGGGGGGGGGGAGGGCTGGCTTCCATGCCAGGAATGCGCATTGCTCTTCTGGGGGGCTGCTCCCATGTGGGGGAGTGTGTATTGTACCGTGGGGGGGAGAGGAGGGTTGACTCCCATGTGGGGGAGTGTGCATTGCACCCTAGCGGGGAGGAGAGCTGGCTTCCATGCAGGGATATGTGCATTGCACCCCTGGGGGAGGGGAGGCTGGTTCCTGTGCGGGGATGTGCGCGTTGCACCATGAACGGGGACAGAGGGCTGGCTTCCATACAGGGAGTGTGCATTGCACTTGCGAGGGGGAGACTGGCTCCCCTTCTAGCCTTAGATAAGTCTAGGTTGCAAAGGGTACAAGTCACTAATGGTTCACATTGTATTGAGTTTGAGGTTGGTGAAACACACCCACAGAGTTTATTTAATACAGACATCTATCCCTGAAATCACAGAAAAATGAAATAAAGCAAGATAAATATAACAACCCTCTTCTCCCACCTCCAGATCATGCATACTTATAGCCTTAGGCTCGCACAAAATAAAGCAGTCTCCAAATGTTGACATACATACAACCTTATGGAGACTGGTACCAGCAAAAATAGAAGAAAAAGCAAGGGGAGGTCCCTACAAGACAACTTGTTCATACTCAGGCTTCCGCCATGGTCATCCCTGATGTCCCAAGTGGGGCTTGGTCTGATCATCTTTTATACACATTTTCCTGTCCCATCCACATGTGTCCGGGACCATATTTGATCAGGTTTCAGCCCCTGCCCAGGAGTGATATTCCGGCTAGGCACAATTCAACTTCCCACAGGTAATACCTCAGTTACATCAATTATTGTCCCGATGTGGTTTTTCCATGGTTACATATACCCCAAAACCCCCTAGAAATCCATTACTTCAGCCTTCTGTGATGTACTTTTCAGCACAAGCTACGTATTGCAAGATGTTGCTAAATCTTCTAACCTTACATTAAGCAGTCTTGCTAACTCCTTTGCTAGACTATCAAAACTACTAACAGGCCACAATGCCACAGCTTATGGCCAAGCCTGCCTTAGTGGTTATCCGGATTCTTATGTTTCTCTACTTGCATGTTTTGCATAGCTGCTGTTTCACTATTTTAAAGCATTTTAAAGCACAGAATATATAATTTAATCTTGCACCCTAAACTCAGGTCTGGGTTTACAGGTCAACACCAGGCAGGGAACCAGCGTTTCCTCCTGGTGCTGACCCCTTGCGCAGGGAGTCTGCCTTGCACTTACGCACCTGTGCAGGGTAGGTGCCTATGCTCCCATGCTTGAATCCTGTATGGGATGAGTGCATGGCCCCTAGGGGACAAAATCGTAATGGAACCCTGTCTCTTCTCCACTGTCAGGTCTGATGTCGTGGTTTTATGCTTCTCCATTGCTAACCCGAACTCCCTGCACCATGTTAAGACCATGTGGTATCCAGAGATCAAGCACTTCTGCCCCCGAGCACCTGTCATCCTGGTGGGCTGCCAGCTTGACCTTCGCTATGCTGACCTGGAAGCAGTCAATCGAGCCAGACGACCCTTGGCCAGGTAGAGATTGGGATAAAGCAGCATACAGGATGTGAGGAATGTCAGGGCAAGCCCCAGGGGACATGTATTGCTTACCAGGGAGCGGACGACCGCTTGCAGAGAGGCGAGGCAGCAACTTCCTCCAGACGGACCCATGCTGTGAAATCGGCAATACAGAGCAATTCTCTTTTGGGCCCGTCTGTGGGAGAGGAACAGAGAGGGAGAAGGGAGGGAGAGAGGAGGGAAAGAATAGAAGATAGCGAGGAGGGGAGAAAAATAAGATGAAGAGAGCCAAGATGGCATTGGTTGACCCCTAGGTATGATGTTCCTGGCCCTAGGCAGCCTGCTCGGCCCGAGGGAGTTCTGTGTTTGCCACTGCACAGGGCCTTACGCTCCCCCATGTTGTACCTCTGCGCAGTCCCCTTGCTATGTGTTTCAAGGTCGCTGGGTCTCTGAGCAGCTCTTACTGTTGTTCCCCACCCTTCTCTGTTCCAGGCCAATCAAACCCAATGAGATTCTGCCACCAGAGAAGGGCAGGGAGGTGGCCAAGGAGCTGGGCATCCCCTATTACGAGACCAGCGTGGTAGCCCAATTCGGCATCAAGGATGTCTTTGACAACGCCATCCGGGCCGCCCTCATCTCCCGCCGGCACCTGCAGTTCTGGAAGTCCCACCTCCGCAACGTCCAGAGGCCGCTGCTCCAGGCCCCTTTCCTGCCTCCCAAGCCACCCCCACCCATCATCCTGGTCCCAGACCCCCCTTCCAACAATGAGGAGCACCCAGCCCACCTGCTGGAGGACCCACTGTGTGCAGATGTCATCCTAGTGCTGCAAGAGAGGATCAAAATCTACGCCCACAAGATCTACCTCTCCACCTCCTCCTCCAAGTTCTACGACCTGTTTCTGATGGACCTGAGTGAGGAGGACCAGCAGGGTGCGGCTGGGGGCAGTTCCGGGGCCACCGCCGCCGCCGAGCGGATGCCGCACCAGGAGGAGAGGCACCACGGGCGTGACTTCCTCCTCCGAGCCGCCAGCTTCGACATCTGCGAAAGCACCGAGGAGTTCAGCTCCAGCCAGCGTCCACCGTGCCTTAGAGCCTCCACCAGCGACGGGATCCTACGAGGCAACAGCTACGAGAAAGGGCAGCGCAGGCTGAGGCGGGGGAGGATCCTGTCCTCCTGGAGCCGTGCCTTCGTCAGCATCCAGGAGGAGATGGCCGACGACCCCCTGACCTACAAGTCCCGGCTCATGGTGGTGGTGAAGATGGACCCTTCCATCCAGCCGGGGCCCTTCCGGGCGGTGCTCAAGTACTTGTACACGGGGGAGCTGGACGAGAACGAGCGGGACCTCATGCACATTGCCCACATCGCTGAGCTGCTGGAGGTCTTTGACCTCAGGATGATGGTAGCCAACATCCTGAACAACGAAGCTTTCATGAACCAGGAGATCACCAAAGCCTTTCACGTCAGGAGGACCAACCGTGTGAAGGAGTGCCTGGCCAAGGGGACTTTCTCTGGTACGGCCCAGGGGGTTCCCTGTTGGAGCGATAGCTGTGGGGGACTCGACTGCTCAGGTGGTGGGGGTTCGCTCACCAGTGAGGAGCAGCCTGGGGCTCAGGGGACTGGGTGTGGGGAGCCTTTATCACCTCCCTCTGGGCCTGGACATGACACAGGGAGCTTTTCTGAGTCTGGTCTGGGTCAGTTGTGACTGAGAGTTGACACCATCTGATGGCTATTAGATGGCCCGTGAGTGAGAAGGTGCATCTCAATCCAATTCCTGGACAGGCATCTGTATCTCAGCTGCCACTCTTGGGATCCCTTGTTGGCAGTCTCAGGAAAGGGACCCAAGGACTGAGTGGGCCGTGGAGGCCGAACTCTGAGGCTTAGCCGTGCTCCCGCCAGAAAAGGGCTGAGGCACGTTAATGGGGCAGCTTCCGGCTCGGCTGTCCAGGATGTCGATGTGCTACCAATGTACAGGCTGTCCCTCTTCGAGGCTGTCCAGCCCAGCCTTTCCCCACGGCTTCTGGAGAGCTTCCAGTGCAGGTTTTATGTAATTGTGACGTCATAGTTTCTTTCTCCCAGAAAGCCCTAGCTCTAGCATCTGGGGTCCTGCAAAATTTCTGCCCTCCAGCCAGTTTTCCAGCTCCGGTTATTTAAACAAGAGCAGCTTGAGCAACTTAGTTTCCACTTGTTCTGGATTATGGAGAATTGTCCCCTTTCATGATGGGAAACCCACCATTTATGGGACATACCTGGGTCCTGAGACCCCTTCTGGGGGGCTTCTGAAACCACATCCCGGTAGGACATTGCCATGATATTCCGGTGCCATGTCATCACGCTTTGTCGTGACATCATGGTATGATGTTATGACATCTTGACGGAAACGTCCCAGCATCACCCTGGCTGAATTTGTTCCATTCAGAGAAACCCCAAGGTCACATAAGTAGCCAGTAGCTCCTCTGAATTAGAACTTCGGTTCCAGGGGATCCGGGGAAGACAGCGTGGTCCTGGGGATAGGGAACCAAGAAAGGTGGCTTCTTCCACTCTCAGGTCTGCCAAGGATTGGTTTGCGGGCGTTGATCCTTTTGTGCCTTTGTTTCCCCATCTGTAAAATGGGAGTCATGATATCTGTGTAGAGCACGCTCAGAGCTGTGTCTGAAAGGCCCTGTCTAGGTGGTATGTGTTCTGCCGGGCTTTGTTCCGATCCTTCCCGCAGGATGCTCACAAGCAGGCAACTGGAGATGGGAAAACCTTGTAGAGCGTCGTGTCCAGAGACTTGGCTTCTCCTGGATTGTTCCCTGGGGCGACTGCCTCTTCTGGGCCTGCGGGTTCGGCCTCAAAGTTATATCCTTGCTGGGTTTCTTGTAGGGAGGGGCAGAGACGCTGGCTGAGGCTGCTACACACATGGGGGGCGGTTGACAGGCTGCGAGCTCCTTCCTTGATGGACGCCCCTTTGCTTGGTTGCAGATGTCACCTTCATCCTGGACGACGGTGCTATCAGTGCCCACAGGCCCTTGCTCATCTCCAGCTGCGACTGGATGGCTGCTATGTTCGGGGGTCCGTTTGTGGAGAGCTCCACCCAAGAGGTGAGGAGGGCGGCAGCAAACACCGTGGCAGGGTTGGGATTTGCCTTCTCTTCCTCTCCCTCCCTGCAGCCCCGCCCGGTGCTGCTGAGAGTCCTAGAGAAGGGAACGCAGCCTGCTCCATGCAGCACCCGAACAGCGGTTCTGATGAGCAGGCATTTCCGCTCCCTGCATCGCTGTCGTGGCATCCCAGTGGCCCAGAGCTACAGCGTTAAGGAGGGAGAAAGAGAGACTGAAAAAAGCTTAAGTGCCTTTTGCACTGACTCAGTGCTTTCCCTCTCTCTAGCCAGGGCCCATGGGGCAGAAAGGGAGGGAAGCCAAGATTTCACAGCAAGCAGGGACTGGCTGGGGTCAAAGGGAAAAGTCCACTCAGCAGATCCTGCAGGTTCCACAGAGGAGGAGAGACCGGGCAGGGGAAAAGGGACATTTGGGAGGGCAAAGGGGAGTTCCTGAGACAGATCTCTCCAGTACACACGAGCCCCTCTGTGCCACTCGGACAGCATAAAGTAGCCTTGACGTGAGTGGGAATGGTCCCCCGAGATCCCCCTTGCACAGCTTTAGAACTCACGGAAGGACTCTGTTCCCAGCGTAGTGGGTGGCCGGAGCGCCGTGCACTGTGGCTGTTCTCTGCTCCCCAGGGCCCATAGGGGGTAAATATGTTCTAGCAGCCTTGGGGCCGTTCTGACTTACACAAGGGGCCAGGCAGGGCCCCGGAACAGCTGGAGGAGAATACAGGAAGTGCAGAGGGGGCTGAAAGCCTGTCCTCCCTTTCCCTCCCTCAACACAAGAAGGGAGTAAATGAGCATCAGGCTCAAGCACTTTTTGGGGCCAGTGCCCACACTGTGCATGGCCTGATTGAGAACGAGAAGTCTGAAGAGACAAAGAAAAGCTCAGACAAAGCGGTGGGGGGTGCAGTCAGACAAGGGGTCGGTCAGAAAAAGGTGCCGACAGACAGACAGACATGGACGGTTCAGGGGGTGGTGCAGGGAGCATTTGTGCCAGGGCAGCTTACCCTGCTTGGCCACGGACAGCTGAAATCCCCAGCGCGGACAAGGAGGGGTGGGTGCAGCCAGGCCACAGAAAGACCAGGCAGGTGTGATTGAACCAGACGGTTTCCTGCTGCGTGGGGGCTGGGGAGAGGCAGCGCGTGCATCCCCAAGCACTGGGAGCGTGGGGCAGGGTACAGAGCCTGCCTGCCCTGTGGAAGGTAACCCTGTCTGTGTCCACACCCCTCCTGCACAGGTGGTGTTCCCTTACACCAGTAAGAGCTGCATGCGGGCTGTTCTCGAGTACCTGTACACCGGCCAGTTCAGCTCGAGCCCGGACCTCGACGACATGAAACTCATCATCCTGGCCAATCGGCTGTGTCTGCCGCACCTGGTGGCTCTCACAGGTAACTTGGGGGGGATGTGAGAAGGGCCTGTGGTCAGGCAGCACCCGGGGCAAGCCAGGCTTTGTCACCCACAACCACATCCTGAATCAGGGGGAGGGGGGTTCTGTGACCCTAGCTTACAGCTAGAAATGAATCTGAATGATCAGGGACTGGGGGGTGGGGGGGGGCTGCTGGGGTCACTGGCCCCTGTGGAGAAGGCAGCGAAAGCTGGGATGTGACCATTTTATCTGCAGTTCCTTCCTCCATCAGTGAGTGAAAAGACCCAGAGGCCCTCCCTAATCGGGGACTCCATATACCCATCTCCATCGGAAGGGGTGGTGACTTAGGGAGACGGGCTTTGGGGTTCTCCTGCCAGCTTTCCAAGGCTCATCCCAATGCGGGTTGAACCCGAAAACCAGTGCCCAGTAGGATGGCCTGACAGCGCTTGTCCATGTAAGGGAGGGGGCTTGGGACCTCATGAGTATGGGCTGGCTTGGTGAATCATTGCTGTTCAGAGACATGACAAGCTCAGTGCCGAGTCTCCCACTAGGAGTGTGGGCTGCAACATGGCAGACGCACCCTGCTGGGTCTGTCACCATTACCCATCTCACACAGGTCCAGTGGCTTGGTGCTGGAGGTAAAGCCAGCCGGAGGGCAACACAGGTCCAATTGCCTGAGTGGTTGTCCGCAGAACGCTCCCTAACCCCTGTGTGTGTGTTACAGAGCAGTACATGGTGGCGGGCCTGATGGAGGCATCGCAGATGTTGGTGGATATCGATGGGGACGTCCTCGTGTTCCTGGAATTGGCACAGGTACGAGTTGCTCATTTCTGGGTAGTTCCAGTGCTGCCCGGTGGCTTTTCATGGCCCGCTGGCGATGGCTGTTGCTGCACTCGCAGGGGGATGAGAACTCCAGGAGGGAAGGGCCAGGAAGATGGAGTGGAGCTAGATAGAGAGCTTTTGCGAGCAGTTCTTCATGCTCTATGATCCCATCAAGTCTTGCACGCTACCACAGGGCCAGGTTGGGTCGCCGGCTGGATGGGAGACCTATAAGAGACACTGGACTGTGCATGAAGTGGTGTGGGTGGAACTCTTCCATCAGCACGGAATCTAATGGCTCACCGGTGGGTGTTTGGGGCTGCCACCTTTCAAACAGGATGTGAAAGCAACATCCTGACCTCTCGCGGTCACGGAAAACCCTATTGCAGGGTGGCCAAATTCCAGGGTGGGTAATTGCCTGTCGCATTTCCAGTGAGATGCCATATCCTCCTCTAAAGGGCTCTGCGGTTAGCTGTGCATTGATAAACGACACCTGCCTTCCACCCCAGAGGTGGCTGCACTGCAGTGGTGGTAGTTTGTAAGGCAGGTGATGTCCTCTTGCAGGTATTGTGCTGGTGCTTATAATGGTCGATCTCTCTTCCAGTTTCACTGTGCGTACCAGCTTGCAGACTGGTGTCTTCATCACATCTGCACTAATTACAACAACGTCTGTCGGAAGTTCCCCCGGGATATGAAGGCCATGTCAGCAGGTCAGTGCTCGCTACTGCCTTCTTCATCACTCACCAGGACAGTGGAGTGGAGTACAGCTGGGAGGGACGGTGGGGTCAGCTCTAAGAGGCCCGGGGAGGGGTAGCCAGAAGAGCACTGCCCTGCACCCTGGGAAGGGGTAGTGAGCTCAGCGCTGTGGGCACTTGCCACTGCAGGGCTTGGTGGGATGCCACCTCCTCTGGTTTTGTTGTTAACATGCCCCTGGGCTGCCTCTCCCTTCAGAGAATCAAGAGTACTTTGAGAAGCACCGCTGGCCGCCGGTCTGGTACCTGAAGGAAGAGGATCACTACCAGCGGGCCAAGAAGGAGCGTGAGAAGGAAGACTACCTCCACCAGAAACGGCAGCCCAAGAGGAGGTGGCTTTTCTGGAACACCTCCTCCTCCCCTTCTGCCTCCCCTTCCTCATCAGCAGCCACAGCCTCCTCCTCCTCCTCTTCTTCCTCCTCCTCCTCAGCTGTGGTTTGACAGCCCCCCCTTGCCCTCACTCCAGCATCCCTGTGAGAAGGCGGTGGCCGACCGACCCGTACCAGCATCTGGTCCACCAGGCTTGGAGTAGACACCACCCGCTAAGCCCTTCAGTGGAGAATATGGAAAGAGTCCTTGGTAGGGTGGGCACATACCATACAGGGGGGCTCAGGACTTTGAGCCCTGGATCCCCTTAGGAGTTCTCCAGGGTCCTGCTCCCTGCTGTAGTTGCTCTGGCTAGAGACAAGGACTGGGTGGCTTTCAGAGCAGGGCCCCCACAGCGGGGTTGCTGGCTTTGCAGAGACTTGTTAGCAGGAGAACTTCACATTTACCGGAGCGTGAGCTTTTTGTTTGAAAAATATTCTACAAGGAGAAAAATGAAATTCCTTCGGGTTCTGCTTTTATTTTTTAACTGGAGGTTGTGTCTTGTTTTGTCCAATGGTGACTCACTCCTCCTCATGCCTGGGACATTTCAAACCACAGCAGGAACATGCCCCGAGATTTCCGCTGGGGCTCCTTTGACAGGGAGCAGCCTGTTTCTCTTTGCACTTACCGGCCTGGCTCTGGCCTCTGGAACATTTGCTTAGGCAGGGTGCATCTCCTGGGACCAGCCTAAGCCTGGACAACCTTCCAGGAAAGCCCCATGGACACCCAAGCAGCTTCAGCCTGGGAATCAGTCTTGCTTTGTTGCAGGTGGAGAGTATCTTCACGAAGCAGCCAGCTCCTCTGACTGAGAGCCCCACCCCAGTCCTCTGCCTTCCTTCCTGCTTAGCCAGCTCTCCCAGGAGGATGTTGCATTTAACAATCCCAGCTGGGGTCTGCTGAGATTCTGTGAAGAGGCTGCAGGTTTAGCCAGGGCCAAGTGGGGGGGGATGAGCTGAGAAGCGGCCTACCCAGAGGACTGTTTTGGGACAGGCTGCTTCTGCACCAGTGTGGGACCCCAGACTCTGACTTCTTTTTAAAAGACCCCTCACACACACACACACACACCCCCCAACTCCCAGTGGTTGGGATTTGAGCTCTGAAGGCTCCATTGTAATAAATGGTATTTTAAAGACCAGCATGGTCCCTGTGTGTTTGGAAGGAAGCAGGTGCTGTTTGAGAAGGCAGGGCCCACCTGCCCCTGCGGATATCAGTCCTGACTAATCGCTCCCATGCCCCCACCAAGCCAGCCACACACCTGGCAAAGCCACGGGCTGGCTGGAGGTAGTTTAAGGCAAAGCAGCTGAGCGCCGCCACTCACATGAAATGGTTTAACAGCAGAGCCGTCGATCAACCTCACGCAGGCAAAGCTCCCATTGAAGTCAGCAGGAGTTTTGCTCCAGGCCTGCCTAATACTATTTAGCAGGCTCCATCCAGAGAGGTACAGAGCAGCGATTTGCTGTCAGCCACATGCTGAATCCAAATTCAGCCAAGGAGCCAGCCTGTAGTCTGGTGCCCTCTCCAATTGAGGGTGGTACCTCAGGGCCTGCAGTCAGGGGAACAAGGCAAAGGGAGAGAACATGTGTGCTTTGGCATGGTCATCTCTTTTGATAAAGGGAGCGTCTGGAACCTGTTCTAGCCCATCCCAACAGCTGTTGAAGGAAGAGCTGTCCCACAGAGCAGCTTTGGAGGATGCTAGTTTCATATAGAGGTGTCTTGAAGGATCTTTAAAATATATTTTTACACCTCAGTGAGGTTACTCAGCTCCCCACCAGAGGGCAGGGACAGTTGCAGAAGTGTGCATTTTGCACTCAATGCCCCACCTGGAGCAGAGGGCCAATTCCACTGCTACAAGTCATGTCCACCTCCACAAGGCTGGGCTACACCCCTGAGCAGTAGCTGACCAGGGATGTGGTAGGTAGCGAGGAATTAGGGTCTGATCCAACAGCCATGCATTCAGGGGGAGCCTTTCCATTGGTTTCCCTGCTTGTTGGGTCAGGTCATTAGCCTTAATGTTGCTGGTGACAGCTAAAATGGAATCGGGGAGCTCTGAGGGCAGCAATCCTCTTGATGTGCTCTGGCAGCATGAGACCTTTCAGGGCAAGGGCAGGATGGGGTAATCCATTCCATCTCTGTACCAAGAGAGAAGGGTCATTTATTCCTTTGCTCGTCCCCTCCCTGAGAGGGGCACTTATCTTGTGCACATCAAAAGGGCAGGTCAACCCGGTGCCCAATGGCATATTAACCTTAGGAGCCAGCCTCTCCTTTTGCAATGATGGGGAAGTCAGAGGGATACAGAACCCCGATCTCTCCCTCTGGTTGTGTCTGATTAGAGACATGCCAACCTTTCCTTGAAAGCCAGACCTGTGTTGAGCTCGCCAGGGTGCAGTTTCTCTGCAACCTGGCTTGGTGGAGATGCAGTGATTCATTAACAGAGCATCAGTGCTGGCTTTGACACTACACAAACCTATCAAGGAGGCCCCACTTCCACCCCCAGATGCCAAAAGCTTATTACAGTGGATAACTTTGCTTCTGCCAGGCCAACGTTGGTTTTGACACAAAATGAGATCGGTTTGGGGTAGGTGCCACTGAAGGTCTGATTGTCCTTTGCCGTGCACCTGGTGTAATTTACATCTGCGCCGTATGGATGTTAAATGTTAGCAAGTGTGAATGGTCAGGAGACTTGGGGGGGTCATTTGCATATGAATCTCATGGTTAGTGGAGAGATACCCAGGAGCAAGAGTTTGTTCTGCTGTGCTTGCTGCCATGAAGGGGAAAAACCACTGTGGGAGGATCATAACATAGCCACAAGGAACTGTGGACCAGATGATGTAAGCATGTGACCTCACTCCAGTTAGAGCTATGTAGATACACACCAACTGCATCTCCATTGAAACCCAGACCACTAAGTCAACATTGTGGCTGAAGGCTGCGGGGAGCAGGGGGGAGAGAGACGAGAAGAGAAATTGTAGCATATAAAAAGTTTATTCTTCCTTCATACAAGTCATGTATAAAAACTGGAAATACTTAAAAATCCTGGCTGGGCCAGAGCTCTGTATAAACAAACTACCACACACAGGAAAAAGGAAAAAAAAATATCCTATTTTTATATTACCTTTTAAGTTAATTTACATTTAAAATTCCTAATAAATACATAAATATGGCATCTACCTCTTGCTTCTTGTTTTAAGCACAGCTTTAAAACCCAGGGAGGGATTGTGTCAGGGAAGGGAAGGGGAGGGTAATTTTGACATTCAAGCATGAGTAGCCTCTGTCTTTTCCATGAGATGCTGGACGTGAGGAAGTGCAGCTTAGACAGCCGTCACGCTGAGCAGAGGCCCGCTACCAAGGGCTGGCATGATGGATAGCGGAGACCGGCCGGCAGGTGCCAGTCTGGCTTGTTGGAGGGCTGGATGGTCGCCCCTTGCAGTCAAGTTCAGCCAGTTCAGTAACTGCAGGTAATTCCAACAGCCAATAAAATTGTCCCTGAACTATGCACAAAAGATACTTGGACTGGCGTCCGGACTGGCGTCCCTATGCATCTGATAGGGGAGAAACACTGAACTTCACAACCCCTTGTGAAGTTGGGCAGTGCTATTATCCCCATTACTCAGAAGGAGAATGGAGGCACAGAGGACTTGCCCAAGGTCCCACATGAAATCTGTGGCAGAGCAAGGATGTGAACCCAGGTCTCCCAAGTAGTGTCCTAACCACTGAGCCATCATTCCTCTCTGCTGGGATTCGGCATCTTCTAAAAGACAACAAAACCCCCCTGGATCACAGTTTCAGTACCAATAGGGTAGATAGTTATTTGCTCCTCATTCCAGTAGAGTCCTCAGGTTTTAGGTACTAGATGCTCTAACCCCTACAGCAAATAAAACTGGTATCTACAGCTAAAATATACAGTGGGTAACAAATGACCCAGGAACCAGTTAAAACCTGCCTGCCACAGATGGAGGTAGAAGCTCTGGCCAGCTGGCTGAGGCTTGACAAGTTTTCTAGAAGGCTGAAGCATCCAGCAGCAGCGGCAGGAGGTATAACATTTAGTCAGAGCTTTCAGAGGGAGCCCTGAATGACAAACACACCAGCTTTGCCAGTTGCAGCTGCCGATAGCCAAGTCCCTGCAGCTGGAAAGAGCCAGGCGATGCCAATACCCACCGGGGTAAGATTCCACTGGTGCTCCACAATAATGTATTAGCAGAGTCATTGCAACAGGAGTGTTACAAGGAAATCCCAGCCTGGATGTCTCACAGTAACTTACATTCTGTCATTCAGAGGAAGAACCTGGGGTTTGTTCAACAGCTTTGGCAGCATCACGCTCTTCCTAGAGAGCTTGCAAGGCTCTTGTGTCTCTAGAAGACAACCAACTCCCCCAGCCCAGCTGGTATCTATCAAGGATGCCTTACTCAGGAGCAGCCAAGGGGAATCTTTGGGCAAGGGGTGTCCAGGATTTCAGAGGCATTTGTGGTTATGGCTTGGAGAGAAGCAAGGCAATCCCACCCTGTTGTTCAGTTTAATTCTTCTTCCTCGTAAAGGCCAATAAGCTTGGAGCAGATAATGTCTGCGACGCCCCTGAGATCAATCTTGTCTAGTGTCTCCAGTAGGTGGTTGACAGAGGCCCCTATGCCGGCTTTGTTCAGCCAGGTGCATAACATCTGGTAATGTGGCTCCTGTGAGTACTTGTCGCTCCTCTCCGCAATCTCAATCTCGTTTTCCGAGAGGAGGAGGGCTCTCCCAAACCGTCTCCAGTCCTTGAAGGGCACTTCTTGAGTGAAGGTGTCGAAGGAGCACCGCAAAGCTGGGGGAAAGAGCCAGGGCACAAATACCCCATGAGAACAGGGTAGAGAGAGTATAATGCATTTCCAGTGTCCCTAACAACCTACCCATCTCTTCTGGTAGCTTCCATATCCCATCACACTACACTAGGCCAGCTACTCCTATATGCCCCATCAGACTCTGGATGTAACTCTACCCATACTCATTGTGCAATATTATCCCATGGGAGAAGCAGAGAGATTTCTTTCTGACCCCACCTCACCCTGGTAATCAGATCATGCCCTGAAGCATGGGGATAATTCACTTTTGTTGCTATTAACTGCGTTAACGGGCTAGCCCTATCCCTTTTAAAGGAAACAGTTATTTGCCTCAGACTATACAAAATGCCAGTCACCCTTCTTATTCTCCCTCCCCCCACCCCCCTTCTTCACAGCCACATGGGGAATAGGCCGCCCGGAAGATCACTGGGACATGGATTTTGGACCCTAGACAGTTATCCCTGAGCTACAGGACAATCAGGAACACACAGGGAAAGGATGATCCCCACTAAGGTTCCCTTTCTCCTCCAGGGATCCTTTGTCTGCCAGGGCGAGGTGACTTTTATCCAGAGCTAAGGGAGGTTGTGTCAGCCACTCTTCAAGAAATGGCCTCTCACATGAAGGGAAAGTTAATAGAAGACTTGTCTCCTAAGTTTTTCTGACCAAAAAATTTGCAAGTTCCCATTTCTATTCTTTCCTCCCCTCCCTGTTTTATGCAAAGAAGGGGGAGAAATCAAACCAAAACCCAAAATGATAGTTTGTTTAGATTTCAGCTAAAAAAAATTAAGTGAGAAAAAACTTTAGCACAAAAATATTTTGACCAGCCCTGTTTTCAGCTACTGGGGAGGGGGAGTGCAGTGGCACTCAGAAAGCACCCACTGGGGCTACAACACATCCCATGGAGGCCCAAAGCCCTAGAACACTTACTCTCTATTGGATCCTTTCCTCTCCCTGGAACCAGTTTCCTCCTCCCGCTCGCCATTTGAGATGCTGGGTTTCTCTGCAACACATGGAAAGACGACAACACATCTCCATTACCCTAGGCAACAGATTGACACACGGAAAGATCCCTATGGGGCAGGTCGGAGCGCAACTGTCTGAGCCTCTGGGCAGAGCTGCTCTTGATTTCCAGGATCTCCTCCATCCCATGGTTACTGGGCTGGATTCTCAGATCGAAGCCCCCAGCAACCTGCAATGCAGTGCACACTGACGTTACCAGCTACCAGTAAGCATCAGCAAAAAGGGGACTTTCCTCTTCTCCCCTGGCTGATGCTGAGTCATGCAGGGGATTTTATGCCGAGTAGTCTGCCTTTCGTGCAAGACCCTTCAGTTGAAACTACTGTACAAGGATCATCTGAACCTGCTTAGCAGTGATATGCTGGGACCCCTAACCTGCGATATGGGGAACAGCCCTGCCACTCCACAAGAGGAGGAAAAAAGCCATGACCCTGCTCATGACCCAGGGTATCTGTGCAGAGTGTTCAGCACCCCAGGGTTACAAGGCTTCTGCTCAGCCTGGGATATTGTTAAGTGCTGCAGGAAGCAGACCCTGCAGTTCTTCCACATGCCACAAGAGACCAGGCCTGGCTGGGAGATCCTGCATTGCTAACCCTCATTACTCCCTTCCCTGGCCAGGAGCACTAGATCGGCCAGTCCCACAGGGAAGGGATGGGGCTTGGAGACTGAAATCACTTTATCAGTAGACTCATGCTAGGCCACTGTGGCCACAGGCACCTAGTCCCCACAGTGGCAAAGACTGAACTTGTGATCTTCAGCTCTCAAGAAGCTGCTTGGTTAGAAGATGGAGGGGATGGTATGATAGAATAGCCTAATTTTGGCAATTGACTACTAGTGGTAAATAGGCCCAATGGCCTGTGATGGGACGTTAGATGGGGTGGGATCTGAGTTACTACAGAGAATTCTTTCCTGGGTATCTGGCTGGTGAGTCTTGCCCACGTGCTCAGGGTTTAGCTGATTACCATATTTGGGGGTCAGGAAGGAATTTTCTTCCAGGGCAGATTGGCAGAGGCCTTGGGTGTTTTCTGCCTTCCCCTGCAGCATGGGGCACAGGTCACTTGCTGGAGGATTCTCTGCACCTTGAAGTCTTAATCAAATTTGAGGACTTCAATAGCTCAGACATAGGCTAGGGATTTGTTACAGGAGTGGGTGGGTGAGATTCTGTGGCCTGCGTTGAGCAGGAGGTTAGACTAGACGATCATAATGGTCCCTTCCGACCTTAAAGGGTATGTTTCTAAGAGAAACTTGCACCAGGTCAGACGTTAAAAAGGGACGGAGATCTACCCGATTAAGTCTTAAGATCTAGTACATGCAGTAAGGGCACATCAGTAAGTTACCTCCTGCTTGGGGGCACTGGCTGCTGCAGACAGAGCCGTAGTCTCACATTGGCTATCCTTCCTTACAGCTTCTTTGCAGCCTGACACAGCCAGCAACCCATGCTGGGATTCCTGATCTAACTGCTCATTCCGTATGTTGTCCTGAGTTCCCAGCCTCCCTCGAGCGCAGTTCCTCAGTGGTGATAAGATGTGAGCCTTCGTTAAGGAAAACTAAAAAAGGAAAAAAAAAAAGACAATAAAACCAGCAGTGCCAGGTCTGGAGGTATAAAATTCCAAAGGATCAGGACTGTAGAGAGGCCTATTGAAGGGTTACTTCAGAAGAAGCAGATTTCAGAAGCTACCGTAAGTTAGAGATGGATCCAACCCCTCCACCCCCAGATCTGGATTCTGAGCACCCAAGTTTGGTGGAGGGTTGGAATGTGGTGGTCCCAGAGCCTAACTATGAAATATTGGCCAACCTGAGAATCTCTAATCCAGAAGTGGGGTCCCAACCCACCCTGCATTTCTGCTAGGGCAGGTAGAATCTAAACTCCCCTCTGATACTAAACCAGGCTGTCCATCCGTGACAGATTTATAGCTTGAAGAGGCCTGCTTTCCAACCTCGGTGCAGCCAAATTCTCAGACAACCAACTGGCAGGAGTTCAGATCCATACCCCAGACCTCGCACTCCCCTCCCGGCTCCCTCCCCAGCTAATCTAACCCCTAATTTTCTCATTGCCACATCTCCACTCACGACACAAGAGCAAGAGTGCTATAGGACAAACACCCCCCCTCACAACGAGAGGCTTGCCAAGTCAACAGCCCTCTGCATTTGTGCCTGCGATGGCGAGTTCCAGGGAAGGGGGTGAAGGGGATCATGCAGACAAGGGATCAGCTACCTCACAGAGGCCAAGTTGAAAGTGGGGGAAGGGGGGAGAGAGAAAAAAACCCTCCCTGGCCAGAGATTGCCTTGAGTCACACAACTGCTTGAGTCCTTGCATTTCCACAGTCCCCACCCCCTAGCTAGGAGAGCTTCTGGCCCAACGCCCCTCCATTTCCGACAGTGAAGAAAAAGGAGCCGCCACCCACCCTGTGCTCTTGGAAGCCCTGTGGTAGCAGCTTCCTTACTTGGACCTATGCAGATCCCATTGACACCTACAAGGCTCATGCTTTCTGGTTACAGGCAGATCTTTGAAAGCCCAGTAGGTAGTGAGTGACAGAGTATGAATGAATGAACGAATGAGTGTGTGTGTGTGTGTGTGTAAAAATCAGACTCACCCTCACCTTGAAGCTGGCTGATTTCTTTCTCGGATCACCTGGAAAAGAAACAGGAGCCGATTAGCAGCTTTCACCCCTTCCCCCTGACTCTCCTGTCTTTCCCTTGCACAGGCTCCTTGTGCAGAAGGAGGTGGCATGCAGCCAAGCCTGAGCAGAGTCATTCCTGCCCCACAGTCAAGCCATTTGAGTTCTGTTTAGCTGCTACAACCCAACCACAAGACCCACAACTGGCTAAGCCACCCTTCCCATTACACTAGGGGCAGTGGTTCTCAACCTATTTACCACTGTGGGCCGCAGCTCTCTGTGTGTTAGGTGGGCCACATCCACACAATCTCTCTAACACACACCCCTCCGAGGAGGTCATGCCGGCCACAGCTGTGTGCTGATTAGACCCCAAGCAGCCAGCAGGTTGAGAACAAAGGGCCAGGCTAGGGCCTGGCTACGCCACAATTAAGGTTGAAAAAAACCTCTGTTCAAAGCTGATAGTTCTTCCTCCAAAGTGCTCTAAGATCCACACGCACCATCAGATAGTCCTGAAGGCTGACATGCCAGCAGAGGGGAAGGGGCACAGTTTGTGGGGTCCCAAGATACAGGCCCCCCAAAACACAGGTGTGTTCTTAAAAAACTTTGCAGAGAGTCACTTTTCACTGCCAGGATTCAATGTACAACCTTCCCTGTGTCATATGACCCCCGCCCTGTGAGCATCTCTTACCTCCAGAAGACGAGTTGCGGCTGTAAAAACACCACAGCAAGACTGCAAGCAGGATCATGAATATGAGGAGTGGTGCTACAATCCCAACTGCTGTCCAGCCTGCAATGCCACCTGAACGAGAAGAAACGGGGCCTGAGAAAGCACTCACGAAAAACAGCCAGATTCTCCTCTCAGCCAGCAATTCCAGTGAAGTCGCTTCTTATTCACAGCACTGAGTGAAAAGAAGCAGGCCCACGGAGTCTGAACACCCACCTTTCTCCTTCAAGTACAGCACCAAGTTAAACATGAACTCCCACTGCTTCTGCAGGCATCTCCCCTCAACACCCACTCCGATAACCCTCTGCCCTTACCTGCCGCAGGAGGAGGGCCTGTGGGATGCGCACACTGGATGTCACTTTGTGGCATGCAGGAACTGACCTGCACTTCTCCTTCAGGACACCTGGGAAAAAGACAAGAATGGATCAGAACGAGGGAGGCCGGCCAGCCAGGGGCAGGGCAAGTCACAGAATTCCCCACAACAGAGTTAAGGGCAAGCCTACAGAGCCGGGTCATCAGATGCTTCTGCTTCAGCGCGGATGACTCACCCACCTCCCACAGCCAGGGTCAGGTATTTCCCCCGCTTCCTCCCCAACTCAGCACACCAGCAGCTCTGACCTGAGTCTGCACCTCTGACATATTTCACAGGGATGGTCTGGAGAGCAGAAGGTACCATTCTTGCAAGTACACTGTGTGTTCTTGCTGCTGTTGCACTGACTCAGCTGCACCTCATCTGGAGAGCACAGGAAAGAACTCGGTTAGAGCACCACCTCACCCAAGCCCACAGAGCATCCAACATCCGTGTAATGAGCAAGAAGGGCTTTTCTTGCACTAATGGGTCTGACGAGGTAAGGCTGTTACCTCGGTTTCAGCTGAGGAGCTCAGATCCTTCTCGCTGGGGCTAGAGATCCTGCCTGCTCTCCAGACAAGATCCTGCGTCACATTTCCTTAGCATAGCAATTTACCCAGAATTCTTTGCCAAAGTCTCCTCCCTCCGCCACTCCTGTAGGAGGCGCTGGTTGATTGCATCCATACACCCAAGAGCGGACAGCCGTTCTCACACTTGTAAATAAGGTAGGCAAAATTCAGGTTTCCTTGTCCTCCCCCTCCCCCCACCAAATATAAAATTTGACAGATATCGATGTTGAGTTTTAAGCATTTTCTATTTGAATTATTATAGCCGTGGGAAATCACTGGGGAGGAAGGTCAGGGAATTAAAGGACAGTGAGATTCTGTAACTGCTAAAAAAAACCGTCAACATCCCATGTCAAAATATAAAAAAGTAAATATCCTTAAGCCAAACTCTAGTAAGTTCTCAAGCAGCATTTCGCTTACTTTGCCCATCTGTAAATTTCAGTCATTATCAATGGAAATGTGTGTCAGGGTGTACATATGTGAACTTGACATTTACCAATAAAAGTCTAATCCTTCCAGCCTACTCGTAAAGCATACCTTGCATCTCCACCCACAGCGGCTGGTCCGTACGGAAGATGGCCTATAACTGCTGCCCGATAACAGTTAGTACTGCACTAACTCAAGTAGCAAAGGTCCGTGCTGCAGAGCTCAAAGTCTTCAATTCAAGCCTTGACAATTGCCCAGTTTGTTATATTTTAGAGAGATAATGGGATAAATCCAGCCCTGGCATATGCAGGTACAATGGAGTCAGTGGTGCTGCACCTGCTTATGCCTGCTCTGTTGTCCAAAAGCCGAGCACTAATCCTGCTATAATAGACCAGCAGGACGTGCTGTGCATCTGCCCATCACTCAGTAACTTTTAGCCCCTCTAATACAAGATGCTCTCGGCCAAACTCTTGTTGAGGTTCAACAAGGACAAGTGCAGGGTCCTGCACTTAGGACGGAAGAATCCAATGCACCGCTACAGACTAGGGACCGAATGGCTCAGCAGAAGTTCTGCAGAAAAGGACCTAGGGGTTACAGTGGACGAGAAGCTGGATATGAGTCAACAGTGTGCCCTTGTTGCCAAGAAGGCCAAGGGCATTTTGGGATGTATAAGTAGGGGCATTGCCAGCAGATCGAGGGACGTGATCGTTCCCCTCCATTCGACATTGGTGAGGCCTCATCTGGAGTACTGTGTCCAGTTTTGGGCCCCACACTACAAAGAGGATGTGGAAAAATTGGAAAACGTCCAGCGAAGGGCAACAAAAATGATTAGGGGACTGGAACACATGAATTATGAGTAGAGGCTGAGGATTGTTTAGTCTGCGGAAAAGAATGAGGAGGGATTTGATAGCTGCTTTCAACTACCCGAAAGGGGGTTCCACAGAGGATGGATCTAGACTGTTCTCAGTGGTAGCTGATGACAGAACAAGGAGTAAATGGTCTCAAGTTGCAGTGGGGGAGATTTAGGTTGGATATTAGGAAAAACTTTTTCACTAGGAGGGTGGTGAAACACTGGAATGCGTTTCCACCATAGGGAGGTGGTGGAATCTCCTTCCTTAGAAGTTTAAGGTCAGGCTTGACAAAGCCCTGGCTGGGATGATTTAGTTGGGGATTGGTCCTGCTTTGAGCAGAGGGTTGGACTAGATGACCTCCTGAGGTCCCTTCCAACCCTGATATTCTATGATTCTATGAAACTCGTTTACCACAGATTTCAGAGTAACAGCCGTGTTAGTCTGTATTTGCAAAAAGAAAAGGAGTACTTGTGGCACCAGTCTCTAAGGTGCCACAAGTACTCCGTTTACCACAGAGTAAGCCACTTATTTGTAATGTAGTGGCAGCAAACAGCCCCAGTCATTGGCCAGCAGGTTATTGTGCTAGGCGCTGTACGAACAGAACCAGCCACCTGTCCCTGGCCCACAGAGTTTACAATCCCTCCATCGTTCGCATGGCGAACTGAGTACCGTGAAAAACTGCCCCCTGGAGGACCGGAGGACCTCAGCATCTATTTCTCCTCAGTACCTTTTCTGCAGACACGACAAGTCAGGCACTTGGAAAGCGCATTGGGGTACTCTGTGAATTCAGCTCCTTCTTTACACTGAGAGCACTTCCCGCTAGTGTTTGAGGTTATACAGTGCTCTTCAACATGGAAACCTGCAGGGAAGGAGGAGAAGATATGTGAAGAGAGACAGATACAGGAATAAGAGTACACAGGTGGCATTTCCACAAATAAAGGGCTAGACCTGCATTCACTGAAATCAAAAGGTAGCAAGCTCAGAACTGATAACAGGAAACACTACCCACATAATGGGTACTTAGACTGTGGAACTCTCCGACACAGGAAGTTAAGGCCAAGAACTTGGCAAGGTTCAAAAACGAATCTACATGGATATCCTAATAAATACT
This sequence comes from Natator depressus, assembly GCF_965152275.1. NCBI lineage: Eukaryota > Metazoa > Chordata > Testudines > Cheloniidae > Natator > Natator depressus. The sequence goes on from NC_134259.1 coordinate 6,411,524, forward strand.
TAGGATAACCTAGGATTACAATGATGTTGGAAGTGATATTAAATCTCCTGCTTCAGGGTTTAAGCCAATCTATAACTCCTGAAGACGAGCAGGAGACTAAGTCTACCTCCTGCAGGGGTGTAATGAGATGACCACAGGAGTGTCTTGAGACCATTGTATTTAATGTTCTGACTTATCCGTATGTCAGAGCCAGCTCCCAAAAGCAGGTAACATTTCAAAAAAAAAAAAAAAAAAAAAAAAACCTGCTATGTTGAGGTGACCCAGACTATGTGGGCCCTTGGACTAGCCCTCAATGTCAATAGAGGTTCTAGATATGCACATCTGACTTGCTGGGTTGGGGGGCCTACAGACTCTGGAACAACAGGGAAAGGGGTGGGGAATTAATACAAAATCTCAGAGCGGATTATGCAACTAGCCAGCCCTATGAGGAGGCTAGTGTGACCTGATGTCCTGCTTTTATCAGGACTCTCCCAATATTAGGGGCTGTCTCTTCTATAGGACCCTCTTCCCACCTCCACTCAAACCTATTCTGCTAGCTTAATTACAATTTTGACCAATATCAGTGTTTATTTCAATTTGTACAGTTTTGGGAAGTTATGGGTGGTCAGGGAATAATCCTTTAGTGACAGATGTTGAGATTCAAAACGTTAAATATTTGTAACTGCTAAAGAAAACGGCCAACACCCTGTGTCAAAATATACAATGTAAACATCCTGAAATCCAAACGCATTTTTCTTACTTTTGTGTATCTGTGATTTTCAATCAATGGGATTTTGTGTTTGGGGGTATAAGGTGAAAACATTTACCTGTTTAAAAAAACCAAAAAACAAACCAACCAAAAAACCCACTAATCCTTCTAATCCTACACATGACCACCCACCCACACCCCCTGGGGGAAAGGGCAGTGACCTTTTCGCAGGAGGCTGGAAGACAAAGCAGGAGTTTGGGATATAAGGAGCCAGTTTGAACTGACAGAGGGACTTTCATTTTGACTCAGATAGACAGGACCTTTTGCACTGTGGAAGGGGTGGAAATGCCAGGGTCCCCATAAGACTGATCAGGGAGGGTGTTACTGGGAAAGCATTTAGATGCTTTTATTGTTTTATATGTTCTCAGAGAGCCTTTTTATCATTAAGTAAACGTACTCCAGAAGAGCTACTCGGTCATTATAACAACTACCACTCATAGCCCTTGGAGAGAAACCAAGGCCACAGGGTCTGGACATTCATCAGGATAAGAGCAAGGGGCCTGCAAGTCTAAGCCCCTAGTCAGGAGGGAGAGGGGCGTGGATCCCTGCTCACGGAGAGGTGATGGTTAGAGGTCTGGGACCCAAGAGGCGTTCCTGGAGCAGACCACAGAGTGGGGGTGGGGGGGCAAAGGGGCAGCCACTCTAGAACAGACATGGGCATCTTACACCTTGTGCAGCATCCAGAGCCAACCATGGTCAGAGACAGGATTCTGTACTAGAGGGACGCTGGTGTGAGCCAGTCTAACAATTCCTATGGTGCTAGTGCAGACGAGTGAGCACCAGTGAAGCAATGAGATAGAGAGATTGCTACCTACTCAGAGGCAACTGGTAACCCCACTGCTCTGGTATCCTGGGGAGGTGGGAGGGATGGACATGGACACAGAGACCCAGTGGCGCATGCACCAAGCACAGCCGGAGCAGGCAGCATAATTGCAATGGAAACTCACACCCCTCCATGTACAGCTAGGACGGGTCAGTGGGCGGAGAATGCGATGCCCCCTACAGGACGGTGAAGGAGCGGGGAAGAGCTGGAGAGCAAAGTCCCTCCTTGTATCCCCAGGATGGGGACAGAGCAGGGCTGGATAGCAAAGGCCCAGGACACAGCAGGCAGCTGCAGGACGGCAGAGTTTCCTAGTTATCCCCAGAGCAGGGACAGTGCAGGCAGGTGGACAGAAGAGAGGGGAGCAGACAAGGCAGCTCTGGGAGCATCATACCTGCAGGGCACTTTCTGCAAAGATGATCTTCGTGTTTGTAGAACTCAGAGTCCTCCGCGCTGCGACTCAAAGCTATGGGGATCAACTGGGGCCCCTCTGGATCCTGGGCCAGCGAGACACTTGCTGACTTGGCTCCGTGCTATAAAAGTAGATTTAAAGACACAGAGGGTCAGTTGAGTTTGGGTGGCTGATTTGCTGAAGCCACAGCATCTGGCTGAAGACTGGAATGCTGGGAAGCATGGCTGGGGGGAGGGGAGGCGCATGAGGCCAGAAAGAGCTGCACGGTGGTCGAGACTGGGAGATACTCAAAGGGGAAGAAAAAAAAAAGATGTGGACAAAGGACTGAGAGTAAGGACTCCTGGGTTGTAGTCCCAGCTCTGCCACTGAGCGGTCTTGGGCACTTCATTTCCCCCCCTCTATACTCAGGTTCCTTCAGGGAAGAAGAGAGGCCCTCAACCCCCTGCAGAGGTTAATAAAGGTTTACTGGGATCCCCAGATGTAAGGGCCTACAGAAGGGTGCAGGATTATCAACATTTCCCTGTAACGGTTCTCTCCCACCTGTGTCTGGTGCTTGTGAACAAACGGTCAATTGTGGTGGGATTGAGGTGCTGGAGGAGAAAGGGGAGCACACGCAAAAACAGCATCGCCACCCCCCCCCCCCCGATGCTAAAAGTTTGCCAGCTATGCCACAAGCGGGCTCAGAGTGACTCAAGCTTCAACCTCACGGTTTGTGAGGAGGCCAGAGCTCTCAATGAACAGCCTTGAACATGAGGTAACCTTGTGTTATTCCCCTTAATCTGGTCTAGAAGATCAGGAAGTCCATGGCCTGTTTTTATCTGCTCTAGTCATTACCCATTCATAGGAGGATGTTGCATCAGACCTCAACTTCTAGAGGTCAGATTGGAGTTAGTGTGGACACACCCTGGATTTATCTTGGGCCAAAATACCAGCCCCACGCTACAGTGCAGCCAGCCCCTCTGCAGGACAACAACATTGTTGCACCTTTCACCAGAGCATCTTTACAGAGGCAGGCACTGTTATCTACCCCCACATGTACATACAAGTTATTCTGTGCCTGACTTGTGACCTTCAGCAATAGAATATGGCTTTCCCCAACTTCCAGCACAAGCCAGATGGCCCAACAAATCTGGGGAAAGCTCCCTTGCTGTGGCAAGACAGGAATCCAAGAGGCTCCCAGAAGTTACGGGGACTCGTCTTCTCTCAGGACACTCCACAAGAAAAGCTTTTTTCTAGGGGGTCTCCTCTGCGTGGCCCTTTTACCTGTTTCCATAACAAACTTCTAGTCTCTGCCACTTGCCTGCCCCCCCCATCTGCCCCTCCCCACTAGTTCCCGCTTTTATTCACACCGGGACAAAAGTATCAGATTGCAACCTTCCTTAAACTCCCCTGCCACCCCATACACACTCCTTACCAGGGAGGGAGGGAGAGAGAAAGGGAAGGGACAAGAGACAGAGAAACAGACAATGGGATGTCAGGAGCGCAAGGGATAGCTCAGTGGTTTGAGCATTGGCCTGCTAAACCCAGGGTTGAGAGTTCAATCCTTAAGAAGGCTGTTTGGGATCTGGAGCAAAAATTGGGGATTGGCCCTGCTTTGAGCAGGGGGTTGGACTAGATGACCTCCTGAGGTCCCTTCCAATCCCGATAGTCTACGATTTAGAGTCTCTACCCCCTACAAATCAGCCTGGTGCGACTGCAGAAGCAAGTACGGGGTGAAGGAGGATGTGGTCATTCCCAAACAGGATGAGCTGGGGGAAAAAAGATCTCCTTAGATTCTTCAGCTGGAGGCACAGCTCAGATACCGCCACCTCCCCCACACCCCGCACTAAATTTATGCAGGGAACAGTGGAGACAATCCAGTAACACTTTCTGCATTCCACAGGCCTTCATCATCCCTCCACCAAACTAAGCTTCCACTCCCTTCCTCTCTTTCTAACCGAAAAAGAGACCATTTTTTCCTCCCACCCCAGTCTCTGGCACCACCTGGGCTAGTCCTTCCTCACTCATCCCAATCTTTCTAGGCCAGTTGGAAAGAACACAGGTGGTTGTTTTTTTAAAAGCAGAAAGGAAAAAGTTCCCTGAGGGAGCCAGAAGCAGCTTTAAAAAAAAAAAAAATCTCTGCAGGAAACAAGGTTTGAAACAATTAAAATGCACTTGACATTAAATAACTGCACAGATCCGAGCTGTGTAAACTGCCCCCAACCCCCTCAACGCACTTTTACTGGGGAGGGTGTGAGCTAGGAAACTGGCTGCAGCTGGTTTCACGCAATGGTGCTCCCTGAACCTAGGATGACTCAGATCCGTAAACATTCTTCAGGCCAGCCCCCATTCCATAGCAAGCGCAAACTCCTCTGTTTGTTCTTTGCAGCATCAGGGCTGCACTTTCAAGTACACATCAGCAGCCAGGGGAGACACTCTCGTGTTTTCTTCAAGCACACAGATCTTTTGCTGGATGGACAGAGCGAAATTCACCCCTGGTTTCCCCTCCATTATCCCAGAGCCACAGCCATTCCCTGGTTAACTGTACGATTGGGTGAAAGCTTGAGGTGGAGGAAACTCCAGAGCCCTGCAATAGAGGACATTCCTTATCCTCGATTACTCCAGTACAATCCCATCAACTCAAGGCAACACATCACTGCCATCTGCAGCAATGCACTGACATTTTAGCTGCATTCATCAACCCCACAGATCCCGAGGTGCTTCAAGAACACCCCCCTCCCCCGATCCAGGATTGCATCACGCACTTCTGCAATGAGAGGTGGCTGCTACAACTCAACACGGGTTAGGGCAGGAGGTAAGGGTACCGCATGGCCCTGAAACTGGGGGTGAGATATTGGGATGGAAGTACGCCAGAACTTCCTGAGCCGCCAGATCTTTGAGGCTCACGCAGCGAGGACACGCATGACAAGAGCGCCAACCCCTAAAAAACAAATTTATTCACCCTACCGTCACATGCCACCCGACAGAACTCCCAGCCTCTGGAGAGTAAGAGCCAGAGCCTCCCACATGGCTGCCTGCTAGCGAGGAGCTGGTGAGGGGCAGTGTCTCTATACAGCTAGGGAGGTTACAAACCCCTCACCCACTGGTATGTGGATGTAACTAGGGGTGCGCGCACCAGCTTGTATCGGCTGAGTTACTGCACCCACCAGGAGCTGCCTGCACTCTTCCATTCCTCCCACAAGCTCCCTGCATGCCACCCACTCCGCAACTCCCCTCGCCAGGGATTTTTATGTGCTCCCACCCATGGCAAATGCTCTGTGCATATGCCATTCCCCACACACGTACATGCACCACTTTTCCCTATGCTAAGGGCTCAGTGCACCCCCACAGCATGGTTCCCCAGTTTTCCCCCCCTGCCAGGGGTTCTATATAGCCCCATACAAGGGTCCCAGTTCTCCCCCTCTGCTGGGGCCACATCCTCATACCTCCCCTTATTTGTCTGGGAGATTGTAACCTACTGACACCCTGAATGACTCCGCTGGAAGGAGGAGCAGGGGTATTACACGGGAAGGTGTTAATGGGGCCATTTGATCTAGACCTGAGGATTCTCAAACTTCATTGCACCGCGATCCCCTTCTGACAACAAAAATTACTACATGACCCCAGAAGTGGGGACTGAAGCCTGAGCCCACCCAAACGCCACTGCCCAGGGCAGGGGGACCAAAGCCCAAGGGCTTCAGCCCTAGACAGGGGGCCTGTAACCTGAGCCCTGCTGCCCAGGACTGAAGTCCTCAGGCTTCAGCCCCAGTCTCTCAGCAAGTCTAAGCCAGCCTTTGCGACCCCATTAAAATGGGGTCCCGACCCACAGCTTGAGAACTGCGGATCTAGACAATTGCAGAGGTGCTTAAAGTTATAGCTGCACTACTCAGATGGCAAGGGCTCAAGGTATCCCCCACTCCCCCTCCCAATTAATAGGATTCTGGCCCTTGAGACCAAAAACATTCCTGGAAATTTTAGAATTGATCAGATGCCGTGTTCCAGAGTGATTGTGAGAGACACAAATAGACAAACACAGAAGTGCCATCAAATTGAACACAAGGCATTTACAACTTGACCAACAATCCACATATCCACTCAAATTACCCACAGGTAATGAAGTTTGCTTTCACCTCTCAGTAATAAACCCTGTCTAACCTGCAATTAGCCACTATCAACCCCAACTCTAAGAAAAACAGCTTCATCTGTAGCTTAGGCAGGTCTCAATAAACACAAGACTTGAAACTCACCAAGCAAGGGAGCGAATAGAAGCTCACCAGAACGTTCTTAACATGAGAGCACGTTATCAGCAGACACCCAATGGCAGCACCTTACATCAGTCACCCCAAGACAGCTCCTGGCTATTCCCTTCAAAAGGATACAAATTTAAACTGAGAAGCCCCGAGTGATCTTCAGAGGGCACGTTTTACATAAAGCCTCAGCCCCCTATGGTTGGGACATATCCCGTTTAGAAGCTTGGAATCGGACACAAACGATGAAGAGACTTGCCCAAGATCACATAAGGTATATCTATATTGCATTGTAAACTGTAGTCTGTCGAACCCGAGCTCATGGACTCGGTATTTCTCAGTCTATGGCCGAGCATCTGCACTGCATTATAAACCTGGGCTTACAATTGCTAGATCCAGGTCTGACAGCCCTACTAATGACCCCCACTGCAGCACGCTGACCCTCTGACTTGGGTCCGTGGCTTGAGTTGTGTCCACACTGCAAAATGATAGGGCTTGGACCCAAATCACAGCGGGACTTGGGATCAGCCCCAGACCCCCAAGATAGGTTCTAGGATCTGGGTCCTGAGTGTTTGCTGACCCGTCCCCACACACAATCGGACTTGGAAGAGGCTCAGAGCTGAGTCTATAGACCTATCCATAGTTCATCTGCGGCAGAATCTGGAATATAACCTTGTCTCAACCCTGTGTTTTAACCATAAGACCTTCCTTCTTCCCTAACCCCTTCCCACCCAGCAGAGACACCAAGGACTGACTGAACTGGTCCCTCCAGCTCAGGGTTAAGACACATTGGTGGGGTGAAGGTCACGTGGCTATATCCCTCATCCGCTGAGAAAACCTGTCACATCCCTTTCCAGGAGCCTAATCCCCATTCCACTGAAGTCAGTGGGATCCTTTCTCAGCCTTCAGCAAAGCTGGCTTAGCCTTTGAGGACTGTACAGCATTTCCTCGAACACGGCCTTCATCCAGGCAGTCAACTCAGGCCCCTATTGGGCCACCGAAGGCACAGGTTTGCCAGCAAGAGTCCTCTACTGAGCTCAAAGCTAAAACACACGAGGCTCGTGCCATACAGCCAGGGAAGGCTTTTTGAGATGAAAACAGGAAACGTAAATCAGTCACCAGTGATGAGACTGATGTTCTTAAAACTACTCACCCTAGTAATATTAATACATAGCTGCCTGCAGAGGCTACTTCTCCCAAATGAGAGAGATTTTTAAGAGGCAAGCCTGGAGAAGAGAGCATAATTCTCCCACCAGAAGACAGGCCTGGGCAGTTATAGTCCATCATGCAGACTGCTATTTAGTGCAGTACGAGTCCCTTATAGCGAGAAATTCACACACCCGCCCCGCCATGCACAGAGCTACAGCAAGGCCTGGGCACCACTTAAATGGTGCCGGCTGGCCACACAGGAATGAATTTCACCAACAGCAACCGCCAATAGCTCCTAACACAGTTCAGGAGAATGAAAGTGACATTAGTACAAGTAAAGGTGCATCCGATGAAGTGAGCTGTCGCTCACGAAAGCTTGTGCTCAAATCAATTGGTTAGTCTCTAAGGTGCCACAAGTCCTCCTTTTCTTTTTGCGAATACAGACTAACACGGCTGCTACTCTGAAACCTGTCATTAGTACAAGTAGTTTAATATAGCAAGCGCCTCCCATGGCCCTACTCGAACAAGGACTGAAACAAAACGGTTTCAACGTAAGTTTGGATGGCCACATCGGACGTCAGTATTTTTTGCAGCATAGAAGGAAACTAGCCATATTTTAAACATAACCCAGAGCCACATTACCCCATGTGCAGTATGAGAGAGAATAGATCGGTTTTCAGCCCTTAGATCATCATAGTTTGTGGCCAGCACAGTTCTAGGTGCTTGGCTACACTTACATTTTATAGTGCTTTAACTTGCTGGCTCAGGGGTGTGAGAAATTGCCCCGCTGAGCGCAGCAAGTTTGAGCCCTTTCAAGCACTAGTGTGGACAGGCTCCCAGCACTCAGAGCTATTCCCCTCGTGGAAGTGGACTATCAGGAGCACTGGGAGAGAGCTCCTGCAGGACCACACTCGCTTCAAAGCACTGCCACGGGAGCGCTCCATGGGCAGCGATTTGAAGTTTTAGTGTAGACCTAGCCTAAGCATGCCTCACACACACACCCCCCCCGTTTGCCTCTCCTGCCAATAAAACCAAGTTTTGGAGCAAAGTAGCCAGCCGAGAATCTACACCAGGCTTACAACATTCTGAAAAAAGCTCTGATGTCCACACCAGTGAAGGAAACAATACTAAGTCTATATTGCATTTTATAAAACACTTCTAAACTGACCTAACACTTCATGACCCTTGCCCCAGAGAGATTACAGTCTTCAGTTATTTTTAAGTACCCAGAAGCATTTTAAGTGCTTCCCAGAAACAAATGAAGCCATGCACTCTGCCCCAAGTCCTTACAGGTGAAGGCCCTGATTTGCAGACACTTGAACCCCTGGAGCCCTAGTGAATGTAGTTCCCAGATAGAGCTCCAGGGGTCTAGTCATGTGAGTAAAGTTAGAGTTCAGGTCAAGTTCAGACATGACTCAGCAATTATGGGGTAACAAGAGGAAGGAAAAGGGTGACGCTAAACACACACATCAGTACGTGAGGCTCGTCACTGCCGAACTGTTTCTTTCAGTATGTTGCTTGGGGTTTGTTTTTGTTTCTAAAAGTCACATCTGATGGCCTTCCCGGTGGAGACGTTATAACCTGAGAGATGGGTTCATACAAGTGTTTGACATACAGGGCAGACGATGGAGGCACAGATGAGGGAGTGGGAGAAGCAAGGACAGATTATGACAAGGCTGTCAACAGCAGAACAAAGAGAAATCAACGAGGGGAGGAACATGGAAAGAGACAAGGTATGAGACTGCTGCTTTGAACACAGCGGTGGCTAGCCCAGTTTCAACCACAGCATGGACAGGCCAGAATCCAAAAAGCAACTGCACTTTCTGCAGCCAAAGAGAACTGCAGATTATGAGCGAAATCCTGCCCCAACTGATGCTAATGGCAAAACGACCATTTTTTCCAGGAGTCTCCAAGCTCTAGAGCAGAGGCGGGAAAACTACGGTCCACTGGCTGCATCTGGCCCACGGGGAGGCTGTCCTGCCTGGCCAGGGAGGCTAGCCCCCGGCCCCTCCCCTTCTGTCCCCCCTCCCCCGTGGCCTCAACTCCTCTGGCCAGGCAGCACAGGTGCCAGGCCTGGTGCTCTGAGCAGCATGGTAAGGGGGCGGGGGTTGGATAAGGGGCAGGGGATCCTGGGGGGGGGGGCAGTCGGAGACAGGGAGCAGTTGGATGGGGCAGAGGTTCGGGGGGGGGGGGGCAGTCAGGGGATGAGGGGTTGGATAGGCATGGGAGTCCTGGGGGGCCTCTCAGGGGGTAGGGGGGTAGATAGGGGGCAGGGGCCAGGCTGTTTGGGGAGGCACAGCCTTCCCTACCCAGCCCTCCATACAGTTTCAGAACCCCGATGTGGCTCTCGGGCCGAATAAAGTTTGGCTGGGTGTATGCTCTAAAGCAGGGGTGAGCAAACTACACTGGGAAGTTCACAGCCCAAGAAACACGTTCCCCAAAACTCAAACCTTATTAGTTTAGAAAATAAAATGAGAAAGTCCCTTGTTCCTCAGTCAGAGCAGCCGGATCGGGCCCGAAAAGTTACTAACCCCAGGCGCGCTCTCAGCCCATCGTTAGAAGAGAGGCCCCAAGACACAGAGCTCGCAAGGGCTCGGCGCGTTGGCAGCAGCAGACGAAGCCGAGCAGGAAACCTCGGCGCAGGGAACCTGCGCTGAGAATCCAGGAGAAGGGAAAGTCCCCCCGGGCCCTGGGGTGCGGGGAGCCTGCAGGCTCTTGGGGCCGGGTACCGCAGCCAGAGCGCAAAGCGAACCCAGTCCCCAGCGCTCTCCAGGTATTCGGCCAGGTCTACACGACAGACTTATCTGGGTGTAACTACGTCGCTCGGAAATCCACCCCCCCGAGCAAGGCAGGGCTTAACCCCCGGCGTAGCCAGGGCTATCCCGGTAGAAGGGCTTCTCCCCGCGGGGTAGGTCAGTCTTCGCTTACCGCAGCCAGGCAGCCTTTCGCGCACAGACCTGTCCATACCGGCTTGTTGTGATCAACTCCCTTCGCCGCCGCCCCCCCCCCGCCAGTTACACACACACAAACACGGCTTGAAGAGTGCCCAGGTGAGCCCCCCTGCCCCTCTCGCTTGCTTATCCATGCGAGTCCCAGCCCCAGATCTGCCATCGTGAGGAAGGGAGCGCACAAGTCCGGACACGTTCCGCAGCGGAGGGGAGACCCAGGGAGCTCCAACCCCGGCCCAGCCTGCACCCAGGTGAAGGGGCGCTCCAGGTCCTCCCGCCAAGGGGGCTCTGCCCCGGAGTTCCCCCCCCCCCCCCCACAATTCCCTTGGGGCGCCTGGGTCCGATCGATGGCTCACCGCGAGCAGGCAGAGAAGCAGCAGCAGGCTAGCACTCATGCTGGCCAGCCCAGAGCTCATCCCGCCGGCGAGAAGGGGGACACCACCCCTAGCACTCCACTACCACGGCCACGACTCCTCTCGCTTTCGGTTTTTTCTGTCTGTAGCCTCAGCTTAGTCCCGGAGAACGCCTTAGCGAGCGCTCCGCGCGGCTCGCTAGCCACTATTCAAGTAAGCGAAAGCTGCATCAAGCAATCTAGAGGAGGAGGAGCCCAGAGGCGGAGGGAGGGGCGGGCGCGGGAGGATGCAGTCCTTTGGACCTGGAGCTGGTGATTAGATAAGTGCGCACCTCTCTCTCTCTCTCTGTAACCCGCGTTAGCTGCAGGCACCTGGGCGTGGGACGTCACTTAACTCCACTGCAAGGAGGGATCCTGCAAACACTCATGCATGTGTGTTACTTTATTCGTGTGAGTAATGCCCCTGATTTGGAGAAGGTAACGTTTTGCAAGTCCCCCAAACAGGAACATAAGAACGGTCCTACTGGGTTGGACCAAAGGTCCATGGAGCCCAGTGTCTTGTCTTCAGACAGTGGCCAGTGCCAGGTGCGCCAGAGGGAATAACAGGAACAGGGAATCACCAAGTGTTACCCACGTTCAGTAAAACTACTCCCTTCAGTAACCCAACTGGTGTGCTTAAGTGACTGCAGGATGGAGGCTTTCGTTAAAAGTTTGATCTAGTTCTCTGTTCACTGCCTTAAAAAAAACACAATGGCAAGAACAAGACAGGACAAATAATTTAAAAGCAATCGTTTGCATGATGCAAAGGCACAGTTCTCAGTTGCAAGTGAAGTCTGGAGGAAATTCCAAAATTTAAAAAGAAAAGGAGGACTTGTGGCACCTTAGAGACTAACCAATTTATTTGAGCATGAGCTTTCGTGAGCTGTAGCTCACGAAAGCTCATGCTCAAATAAATTGGTTAGTCTCTAAGGTGCCACAAGTCCTCCTTTTCTTTTTGCGAATACAGACTAACACGGCTGTTACTCTGAAACCAAAAGTTAAAGGATCCGATTCCAATCTCACACATGTTTAATGACTGAATCCATGTGATGCCTGATTTACACCAATCTGAGGGAGCGAACAATCAAGCCTAAAGTTACTGGGCGTATTGCTAACTCTGCAAGAGTGCAAATTAAGTCTCAAGACGTCATTGCTGATGTTATTGAAACACAGGCGACCAGGCTGAGCAAGTGTTGTGGAGGAAACCAATTTCCTGCTTTCTAATGACCAGTTTCCCATCTTCAGTGTTGCATTAAAGGGGGGGGGGGGGTAGGGGACATTTTGTTCCTCTTTACCTTTAATCTGTTGTTTAGAACTCTGATTGGCAGCTGCTGAGGAGGTTGGGGTGTGGGTGTATTATATGAAGGGTAAACTGAGAAGAAATGGTATTATGCTTCTTAACAAACTGCCTTCCCACCCCCCACCCCCAATATCAGATTGTCTTTCTTAGCAGGAGCCGAGCCCAAAAGACAACACTTACAAGTGTCAGAGTAACAGCCGTGTTAGTCTGTATTCGCAAAAAGAAAAGGAGGACTTGTGGCACCTTAGAGACTAACCAATTTATTTGAGCATGAGCTACTTAAGCTGATGCTCAAATAAATTGGTTAGTCTCTAAGGTGCCACAAGTACTCCTTTTCTTTTTGCACTTACAAGTGTGCTTAACTTAACTTTAGCCACAGGGACTAGTCATGGTGTAAAGTTAGGTAAGTGTTTGCAGGATCATGCCTTACGCTGCATTAGTAAAGCTATATGGGCATGTCCCTGTTCTCCATAAACAATCATATAAATGTCTTCATTGAGTGCCAAACACATATACTGCATTTTACAAACACATCAGAGTTGGTTTGATGTTGGTATTAATTCCTGGCCTTGGATGATAATAAGATCAGCAAAATATGCTTAAAAGAATAAGAAACAAAGACTCAAATGACAATAAGAACCTGATGTTCAGCCATGTTGAGCACTGTCATCTGAATTTGTGGATACACGGCACCTGTGAAAATCAAGCTCCAGAGGAGTCTTCGGCTTAGATTTTAAAATAGAAGAACAGAATGAGTCCAGGGCCACGCATATGATGACTCATAAAATAGGAATGATTTGAAGAGGCTGTGACAGTCTGTATCCCTATGTCCCCCCTTTTTACAAAACTATAATGGATTTTTTACAAAGTATATGGGAGGTATCATTTGAAAACTCATAATTTGCTTATCTTTATTGTCCTGGTAAAATACTTGTGGCGACATTGTATGTAAAGTTATACGATTCTATTGTATGATATTACTAAGACATAGTGTAAGGCCATGTCTATGCTACCACTTATGTCAGCTAAATGTATGTCGCTCATGGGTGTGAAAAAAACACAAAGCCCCTGAGCAACATAGTTTTCACCAGCATAAGTAGGGTGACCAGATGTCCCGATTTTATAGGGACAGTTCCAATTTTTGGGTCTTTTTCTTATATAGGCTCCTATTATCCCCCACCCCCGTCCCAATCTTTCACACTTGCTGTCTGGTCACCCAAAGCACAAGTGGGAGTGTGCACAGCTGCTTGTTGGGGGTGGTTTAATTATGTCAATGGGCGAGCTCTCCCCTGTCGGCATAAAGAGCAGCAACACAAGAGATCTTACAGCAGTGTAGTTGCATCGGTACAGCTATGCCGCTGTAAGGTCTCTAGTGTAGACATAGCCTAAATCTGGGGAAACAGCCACAAACCAGTACCTCCGAGACATAAGGTAAACTGACGTCTCAGTCAGGTGTCAACAAAATCAAATGGATTATCACCTGGGTTTCAGGACTATCACCAGGTATCAGCTAAATTTCCCCGTCTCCACAGACTAGCTGTCTCCTGAACCTCAGCATCAAAGAAGAGAGGTCCCAAAGTATTTTTTCCTTCATCTCTACTGATGATATTAACAACACCTGAAGGACAAGGAAATTAACAGTGAACGAGGGGATAGATCCTGGCTGAAAGGATTCTAGCCAGTAAGACTGCTAAAACATGTAGTGAGAAAAAACTTTCCTTTGTCTTCAATTAGCTTGTTAAGTTAGGTATTAGATGTATTTTACCTTTTATTTATTTTTGTAACAAAACCTAATGTGGTATAAAAGTCAGAGTTGAAGTGATTACAAGTATCTTTCTGTAGTTAACAAACTTGTTTTATCTAAACCAGTGTGTGTTTGTTTAGGGAACTCCTTGGAAATAAGAAGCTTTGTGCTGATCATTTTCCATTAATGAAATGATTGGACTCTGTATGAGCTTGTATTGTCCAGGAGGGTGCTGGGTAATACAAGACACACATTTCCGGGGGAAAGTCTGAGATTTGGAGTTGGCTGGTGTTGCCTATGGTGTAATTCATGGGTGGTTGGCTGCCTGGCTCTAGCATTCGTACACAATAGCTGGAGGCTATGCTCCTGGAGGCTGTGCGTGGGCAGGCCAGGAGTGGTAGTTCTCACAGCAAAGTAGTGTAAAAGGCACCCCAAATTGGGGAACTGAGCAGACAAAGCTGTCAATCAGTCTAGATTGTACCACGGGGAATGTCATGGAAGCCCAAAGCTGGAAGCCATTCCTTCAACCTGTATAGTTTGTACAGGCTTATATGTATTTGTTTTCCAGGAAAAGTTTAAGCTGTTTTGACCTACAGGGCCAGTTCAGCTGAAGCTGCTTAGAGCTGGTCAAAAAATATGTAAAGGTTGTCGTGAAAAATGTCAATGTTGTTCCCATTTCTCAGGGTTGGAAATTGACCCTTTTTTTCCCCAAAAAAACATTTTGTGACACTCTTGCATCAAAATTTGCATTTAATAAATGTTGGGTTTTCCCCCCATGTTTTGTTTGCTGCTGCTTGGGAAAAAATTCTTTGTTTCAGTAATTGATCATTTTAATTTTTTATAAAATTGTGGAAAATAGGGGTGTTTTTTTTTTGTTTTTGTTAGTTTTTTTTCAGTTTTGAAATATGAACAGTCGTTCCTGAAATTTTTCATTTTTGAAAACTGTCATTTTTTGATTGGGGAGGAGGGAATTGTGCTCTAAACATTTCAATCAGCCGGGTTAGCATTGCTAAACATGCAGCAGTACCAAGTCATAGCAGCTGCCAGTAATGCTAGGGTTGTATTTTTTGGTTACACGCAAATGTTCTGAGCGTGGCTGTGGGCAGTTGACTCAGCTTTCTGAGGACAATATTGAAACCAGGGGAAGTGAATCTGGAATCAGGGCCACAGTAATTTACATCGCTGTGAAGTGGGTGGAAATGCTACCGTATAAGAATAGTGTAAAGCCTGCACAAGGTGCAAAGTAACCCTGAATGTGTTAGTCTGTGGTGGTGTTATATGTCTGGTCACACAATGCACAACTCTGCTCTTTTCTACGCAGGATTCAATTCTTTCCAGCTCTGGACTCACTTGGGGATTTTCTCTGAGGTTTTCTAGGGACTTTTTTCTTTTTAAACTTGCTTTTTCTCCCATTGCGCAATTAGCTCATTTCCCAGACACCGTTTTATAAAAACTGTACACGTGAAGGCAAACCTCTCTCTCTGAAATACAGCCTCTCGCTTTACAAGCTGTAATTTGCTAATCTCTCTACTGCTCCATCTCCGCCGAGCTTCAGGACACAGCAAATTCTGATTTGTGCCAGATCTACTCTGTAGCCCAGAGCTCTGGAAATGCAATCTAACCTCCCTGATGAAGGGTGTAATTTCACCTCTCAGAGCGTCCCCTCACCCGTGAATCACGAGTGGTTTGGCAGAGATTCAGAACAACTGCCGGCTGATGATGCAATGTCTGACTCAGAGGTGTTGAAATAACCACTCCTTTAGTTTTTAAAAATGAAGAGATTATGTTAGGGTAGAGTATGGGGGATGGAATAGTTTCTACAACAGGAGAGCTACCTCAAAAAAGCGATGATCCTGGGAAAATGTGGACAGGTGGCTCTGGCTGGCAGACCAGGGGCCAGCTTCTGCCAAGGTCCCCAGGTCTCTACTGAATACTGACAAATACATAGCTGAAATCAGTCTGACTCACCTGTGTGTTAGGATTGTTAAAATAGGAATTAGAATTATACCCCTTGCATAGGCCATTGATTCTGCTCCTCCATAGTCATAGGAGAGGGGCACATCCAAACATCTTCTGTTGATTTACACTATTTTACACACCCCTCCATTGATTCCCTGTAAGCGCCTCCCCTTCTCATTATTTCCAAAGGGCTTGTGGGGACCACCTTAGCTGCCGGTACCATTTCCTTTCCAGGTACCATGGTAGCTATTACACAGGTGCTGGCCCCCTAGTTGAGCATTTTGTATTCCCATACACATCCCCCACCCACATCGTGAGATTTTCTGTTCATTAAAACACAACAATGCTAGCCACAAGACAAACACCACAGACAAACACAGATCCATGGTATTATGGGTTATTTTTCCCCGCTGGCACCAGCTTGCTTGTAGAGTGTCTGAAAAACAAAAGAAACAATTTCTACTCCCCTGGTGGGGACAGATTATAATAATATAATATCACTTCCTTTTAAAAATTTCCTTGCTAATTGCAGGAAAAACAGAAGAATTACCTCCAGGCTGTCTTTATTTTGTTCTATAGTCAGGCTAGTGAACTACCCCAATCACTGGTCATTTATGAAATTCATGAGGTGGTGTACCTCAGTTTCCCCTCTTGCACAACAGACCATGTTTGCAATAGTTTCTCTGCTGTACCAAGCTTTAAGTTTATTCTCAGGGAATAGTTGAGACAGCTTCAGATTTTAGCACTGTACACACACACACCCCTTAGAGTTAACCTGTTCCCCCTATGTTCAGGCTTGACTTGTTTTTTTCACCTCCCTTTCCTGGAGGGCCATAATCTGAGTCTTCTAGTAGCTTGTTTGCTGACCAGATGTATTCATTATTTGCAGCTCCTTTGTGCCCATCAGCTAGGTAATTTGCATTTACACAGAGGCTTACTAGCTTGCTTCTGGATCCAAAGCTATTAGCAGCTCAGAGACTGTCTGAAAAGGGAAACATTCCACTTCCACTAGAGTACTGATTACTTTCCACTTTCATCTCCTGCTCCGAAACACACAGAGATCTGAAAAAGAAAGCACAACCTATTAGGGCTCCTTTTGGAGCCCTAATAGGATTTTAATGAAGTCCCATGTGTTATTTGCATTTCTTTTACCCCTTCTCCAATATACACTGCACACGTCCTGGGAAAATGCACAGTCCTTCCATATAGTTTAACCTCCATAACATTATATTAGCCATAGTAATTTTACACAAGGTGTAACTGCCTCCCCCATGCCCACAGAGTTTTCATGCGCACCCACCAAAGCAACAATCTGATCCCCCCAGAGCCACCCCAAGGCTCAGTATTCCCATCATTCTTCCCCTTTTCCTTTTCTTTTACCTGTGCGCGCACACACAAAATTCTCTTTTGCCTAACATTCTTTGCACTGTGATTACTCTTTTTTATACAACTGTACCCCGAGTACACTTCCATCTTGTACAACTAGACACAACCAGGGGCAGCCAAATTAAGTTCCAATAGAAACCCCTTACATTCCTTTAGTGATTTTGATTACATTACCCAAGTCTAATAATTTTGATCAGATTCTCTCTCCGCCTGCTGCCTGCAGCAGTCCCTTATAGACCATTTCTGTGGGAAAAGGGCCCATTTCCCCTCAGAATAGCTGTAAAGGCTTCTGGGGACAGAAGCCTAGTGGTGGTAGTAGCCACTCTACCTGACCCCCTTGGATAATTTAATTACCAAGCTTCCATTCAATGTGACTGCACAGAGTTGCACATACAGTTACATTGATATAACTGGGTTTTTTCATTAAAGAAAAACTTCCTTCTTGTAACACCACAACTGCTACCTTTTACCATTTCCACAACTCCCAAATGTTTACTTTCCTGCAAACCCTGTATTATCAATTTTTGCAAAAGCTATTTGTAACTTTTCACTCACTTCTTTAAATCATTTACTGCTACATTTAGTTCTTTCAGGTAGTGCAATTTGTCTGTAACAACTTAGCCGCCAAGTACAATTATTGCCACACAGCTGCCTTAACCTGTGCTGTCTTTACCTTGAGACTGTTCAAAGAGGCAGTAAAACATTTGTCTCCATGGATGCCCATGGATCTTTTACTCCAAAAATTCCAGTGGAACACAACAGACCTCCCTCATACTTTGTCCAAAATAACCAAAAACATCTCACATAAGTATCCAAAGTACCCTCCATTAAAGCTTCAGAAAAACAAGAGAGTGTGGAAAGGCAGGGGGAGAGGTGGAAAGAAACCAATTAAGCCTGTCAGGTCAGTTTAAAGTATAGGCTACCAGCAGCAAATTAAGTAAACCGAAGAAAAGGACATAGTTAGCTCTGAGCCAAGAGTAGGCACCCTGGGTTGCAACAGTTGGGAACCCTTATTCCCAGGTTCTCATTCTGGCTCTGGGAGAAGAGTGGGGGTTGTTACCGGCTCCTGCAAACCCTGCCATTTTGCACTTTGAAACCTTTTTTTTTTCCTCCTTCTTCTTTTTCTTCTTCTTCCTCTCCACTCTCCGAGGACCAAGTCCCAGCTCCAGTCTCTAAAGGTAGTCTGTTAACTCTGCTTTTGACTTTAAACCCTGTTGTGCCAAAACATCTTTCACTACCCCTAACTAATTTACAACCCTTCAGCAGCCCTTGCTGAAGCAGCACCAAATTTGAAAGATTCCTGGCAGCTTCCCATAATGCTGCCCTTACTTCAAACCTCTCACAAGCAGATTGAAGTGCCTCCTTTCCCTGGAAGGCATTCAGTCCCCATGGGCAGGGACCTTCTTCCACTACCCATATACAAGGAGGGTGGGCTCCTCAGCCACCCCCCATCTCTCTGGGTCCCCTAACACTTCCTCCATTTCCTTTTTACTCTCATCCCAGGTTGACCCCTGCACCTGGTATGGGCCCTGGTTCTTCCTTATCCATTTATCCAAAAAAATCCTTTACCCTGGCTTGCCAGAACCCGCAACTACCATCACAAGAGTTCATGATACCCCCTCCAAGCAGCTGCGTGGACTGTTGGGGAGGGGGACTTACAGGCGGCCACTCACCTATCCGATGTGATGCATCCAAGTCACCGGCACCAAGATGTTAGGGGGCTTATTCCTTCACCCACTTACTTCCCTGGTCCTTCTCGCATGAACAGAGAGCGACAATACCCGAAGTCCAAAGGTGCAAACAATTCAGTGTTTATTGGGGTGAACTTCCAGCAAGCATGATTCCAGTTTCCTTCCTTACTGTCCCCCTTCCCAGCTCTGACACTACAGAGCCTTACACCTGTGTCCCTGTTCCCATTCCTGCCCTTAGCCAAACATGATTCCAATTCCCCCCCCCCCGTTCCCATTTCCCCCACACACCCACTGCCTGATTGACTGCAAACTACATAGTAAAACTTGAGTTCAGCTTAGCTATACCTTAACCAATCATTTTCCTGAAATGTAACTAACCAATCCTAACATACTGTAACATGATTATGTAACCAATTCTATCCCACCACCTTAATTAGTTTACACCCAGCAAAATTAATTATACAGCAGACAGG
This sequence comes from Natator depressus, assembly GCF_965152275.1. NCBI lineage: Eukaryota > Metazoa > Chordata > Testudines > Cheloniidae > Natator > Natator depressus. The sequence goes on from NC_134259.1 coordinate 6,430,771, forward strand.
AACAATCACAGAACCAGACAGAGATTATACAGACAAATAGTCGGGAAATGGGGACTACAGTGATAGAACAACACAGAAATGAGGATTTCACATCCCAGCTATTGATAAGTGAGTTCTTGCCAGACAGGATGCTATCAAGCTAAGTTTCCTTTTACATCTTCTAGGCACTTCCCTTTCTCTGGAGGCGATAGGCATTAATTAGGACAGGATTGTATTCCTAATGGCCCAATAGCACCTTATTTCAATGTGACTAGTTTGGAATGTGAGGAGGTGACCGGTCGCTTCCCAGCTTATGGCTGCCTCTGTTGCTTAGCCAAAGGCCTTAGCCTAAGAACAGGGCCTCAGACTGTCACAGGAAGAGAAGGACCTTACGCTAGCAGACAGTGATTTTGTTTCTTTCTTTTATTCCTCTAGAGCTAGCCAAGTGATAAGAATACACCTAAATTCTTAGAGTACAGGCCTTTACAGACAGGCCTGAATATCTATATCCTAACAAAGGGGACTGTCTGTGGCTCCAGGTTAAGGCTGTTAGAGTGCCTGAGCAGTTTACACAGGGTGACTGGTTGGTGCAGTTCCAAGTACAGACATCCCAGCCACTGTGGAGTTTGTGATCTGGTTCTTAACAGGCTGCCCTGAGGTTGGTACTTAACGCTCTTGAATCATTGCAGGACAGCTTGGCAGTGGCAACCCTGTTGCACGGATCAGATGGGGCCCATTCACATAGGCAGCCCACACTTCTGTGAGCAGTGTGAATGGAATCAGTTTGCCCAGGCTCATGAGGAAGAGTATGCAGGCTCAGTTTCCTTCCCCACCCCCTTTTTTTTTTTAATTAAAAACATCTGTTTGTGTGTCTTGGCTACAGCTAGCTACAACCCAATCATTTCAGGGCCTTAGAGCAACTGTAGGAGTTGTCGGCCCGTTGCAAACAATGATATTTGAGTGTCACTGTATATGCCACGTCAAATGGTCATACTTGGCCTTTCAAGAGAACGCCTTTCTTCCGAGGATCCCAGAGTGCTCGGCCCACATTCATGAAGCCTTGCCGTGTCCCCAGGAAGAAGCTAATATTTCCATGTGACAGATGGGGAAACTGAAGCACAAACTGGGGAAATACTTTGCCCAACATTTCATGGTGAGTGTGTGGCAGAACGTGACTGGATTTCCAATTTAGCTAATAACCTGCACTGTTCGCTATGATGCACCGTGGCAATGTGGCGTATAGTGAGAAAGGCAGCCTGGTCTGATGACACGAGTACAACCTTTTATCTGTCAACTTAGTCAATCCTGTCTCACAGTTTCCGTGGGCTCTCCCTGTCGGTCTCCATCTGTTGTCTCTTGATTTAGACTGTAAGCTCTTCGGGGCAAGGACCGTCCTTTTGTTCTAGCAGCCAGTACAATGGGGACCTGGTCCATGACAGTGAACCCGAGACACTACTTTAATAATAATTAAGATTTAATAAGAACCCTGGGCACCAAGAAGTCCTGAGTCCTGCCTCTGGTTCCACTGGCTGAAGCAAATGGATAATGTTTGTACAGAGCTTTGAACACAAATCAGCGTTCTGTATATGGGTATTTAACCTGAAGAGTAGTTATGAATGGTTAACACGCTCCCAACCCCCACAGAAGTGTTCAGATCTTTGTGGATCCCCTGTAGAGTGAAGGGCTGACTCATGATTCACTCCACCAGGCAGAAATTTCCACCTGCACAACCTGCTTTGCCATAGGCAAACATTGCACTTCTATCAGCCCATCACTGACAATGCCATTATTGCCATTTAAGGATCTTAACTCCAGGGCAGGCATTTGCCTCATAGATGACGGAGGATGTCTGTGTGTGTTTATCTTTTGCAGACACGCTGGATTCACGCCTCCTGCCCCTGCTGCACACAGTCCTTATCACTCAGCAAAGTATACTCTAAGGGCCTCTCTCACCCTGGTTTCAGAGTAGCAGCCGTGTTAGTCTGTATTCGCAAAAAGAAAAGGAGGACTTGTGGCACCTTAGAGACTAACAAATTCATTTGAGCATAAGCTTTCGTGAGCTACAGCTCACTTCATCGGATGCAACACCTGGTATAAATCATGAGTAACTCAGTGGAAGCCACTGAGGGTACACTGGTATAAAACTGGCACAAGTGAGAGGAGAATCAGGCCCTCGATGAGTCACCAAGGTCAGTTGAAAAGGGGTTGGGAACTGGAGCTGGTTTCGGATCCCAAATCCCCATCCCACCTCCCAGTCTCTCTACCTCCGATTCAAAACAAAATTGTTTGCAAAACTAATTTCCCAGCGCTCTAACAGCCTCTTGAAACAGGACCACTGGGACAAACAGACCAGTGATCCAATATTCTGCCTCCAACAGTGACCAAGACCAGGGGCTCCCAAGGAAGGTGTAAAATGCCTATAATGGCTGATGACATCATAACCTGCTCATAGGGGAAGTTTCTTCTTCACCTTGCACAGTTAATGGTTAACCTTGCACAGTGGTGTCTTATGCCCTGAAGCTGAAGGGAGTTTATGGCTCAGATCCTCCTACGTATTTAGGCACCGAACTCCTGTGGGCACCTAAAAGCTTTTGAGGATCTGGCTCCATATCCCTTAGACATTTTTGTCCTGTCTGTTGCTTATGTCCATTTATTTAAGGAGTGCATGAAGATATTTGAATGCTGACCTCCCATTCCAATGGTTTTCCAAGCTTATTGTTTAACTGCAATTTTCTTGGCATGCATGGGTTTTGAATTCTAATATTAAGTTGCAGTCTCGGCCTGTCGGCACTTTTGTCTGTTCATTTACGAAGGGGAGTTGAGATCAAGTGACCGTCTTGAGCCTCCCCTTCAGGGTAATCAAATAATTTTCTCATGAATGGAAGGTTCATTCCTCTTAAAGGTAGGAAGGGTGGTCTGAGGTTAAGACATTGGGCTGGGGCTCATGAGAATGGAGTTTAATTCCCAGCTGAACCAGAATATAACCCTGGAGAAGTAACACCTAAGTCTCATGCTAAAAAGCGATTTAGGCACTTAGGAGCAAAATTCCATCACTTTTGAACATGAGGCTTAGGCTCCTAAATCAGTTAGGCTGAGTGCACTGACACCTGAATACTTATAAAAATCTGGGTCTTAACCTCTGCATGCCTTAGGTCCCCATCTGTCAAATGAAGACGTTAATTTTTTTTCTCCCACCCTTTGGCTGGTCTTGTCTATTTAGCACAGAAGCTCTTTGGGGTGGGTACTGTCTCTCACTGTATACTTCCTAACACAATGGGTCCCCAGTCTCACTTTGGACCTCCAGGTGCTATTGTGACACATGTACAGTTCTCCCCATTGTTCTCATTCTCTCTCTTTTGGACATTACAAAAGCCACGTGAAAAATTGTGTGCCTGTGTTATGAATAATAAAATGAATGTTACAAATAAGACCTTTCACATGGGGAAATAGTTTTACTTTGTGTAATGACCCATCCACTCCCAATCTCTATTCAAGCCTAAGTTAATTGTATCCAGTTTGCAAATTAATTCCAATTCAGCAGTCTCTCGTTGCAGTCTGTTTTTGAAGTTTTTTTGTTGAAGAATTGCCACTTTTAGGTCTCTAATCGAGTGACCAAAGAGACTGAAGTATTCTCCGACTGGTTTTTGAATGTTATAATTCTTGACGTCTGATTTGTGTCCATTTATTCTTTTACGTAGAGACTGTCCAGTTTGACTAATATACATGGCAGAGGGGCATTGCTGGCACATGATGGCATATATCACATTGGTAGATGTGCAGGTAAACGAGCCTCTGATAGTGTGGCTGATGTGATTAAGCCCTACGATGGTGTGCCCTGAATAGATATGTTGACACAGTTGGCAACGGGCTTTGCCGCAAGGACAGGTTCCTGGGTTAGTGGTTCTGTTGTGTGGTGTGTGGTTGCTGGTGAGTATTTGCTTCAGGTTGGGGGGCTGTCTGTAAGCAAGGACTGGCCTGTCTCCCAAGATCTGTGAGAGTGATGGGTCGTCCTTCAGGATAGGTTGTAGATCCTTGATGATGCGTTGGAGAGGTTTTAGTTGGGGGCTGAAGGTGACGGCTAGTGGCGTTCTGTTATTTTCTTTGTTGGGCCTGTCCTGTAGTAGGTAACTTCTGGGTACTCTTCTGGCTCTGTCAATCTGTTTCTTCACTTCAGCAGGTGGGTATTGTAGTTGTAAGAACGCTTGATAGAGATCTTGTAGGTGTTTGTCTCTGTCTGAGGGGTTGGAGCAAATGCGGTTGTATCGCAGAGCTTGGCTGTAGACGATGGATCGTGTGGTGTGGTCTGGATGAAAGCTGGAGGTATGTAGGTAGGAATAGCGGTCAGTAGGTTTCTGGTATAGGGTGGTATTTATGTGACACGCGTTATTTATGGCACGCGTTGTAAAATGCAAAGTTTATTGGTTTGATCTTGGGCAAAAAGTCCCTGTCCCTTTAGGAACTTTGCTTTTGCCCTCTCCAAATGTAGCTTAGCTTCAGTGGTGCTGCATGTACAGGAGTTTGTGGATCCTTTGGTGTGTGTAAGATGTTGTGTTCCAGCAGTTATAGGGTTAAAGCCAAAACCTCCTGTCTCCTTGAGTTAAGGCCGCTCTTTTTGCTGGAGAAAGCGGAGAAGCCCTGCCCTGCTGAGTCATCTCCTGCGCTGACATAATTATCAAAGAATGCACACATGGACTTTGCCCTAAACCAGTGGCTCTCAAACTTTTTGTGTTGGTGACCCCTTCCAGACAGCAAGCCTGAGTGTGACATCCTCCCCGCCCCCGTTTATAAATTAAAAACACTTTTTTATATTTAACACTCTTTTAAGTTGTTTTAAATGAATGTGCCTTTTCTCACCACTTTTAAATTAAGACTAACACATTTTTATTGAATTATTGTTAGAAGCAGAAAAGCTATTTTTAAAAAAATAGTTACTGTTTAATACTGGGGGCAGGTGGCCGCATAATGAAACTGTGTCAATATCATTTTCGCAGCAGACTTAGTACCCCATTGTCACCCTTGCTTCTGGCAGCAGGTGCTGGCTTCAGAGCGGAGTGGTGGGAGAGCAGCAGCTGCTGGCCGGGCACGCAGCTCTGAAGGCAGCGTTGCTGCCAGCAGCAGCACAGAATTGCAGAAGTAAGGGTGGCAATGCCATACCATGCCACCCTTACTTCTGTGTAACATTTGACCTTTGCACTGGGAGAGGTGGCTATGGGGGGGGCACGAAGGCAAATTTTGGGGTGGCTTTGGCTCCCGCAGCCGCCCCACCCTCCCACCCAGTACTGCCCCGTCTGTGTGTCTGACTGTTAAATTTACTTTTTTTTTTTTTTTTTTTTTTGGTGTGCTGATCTCAGTGTTCTGATTGGTCTGCAGTTTAATGCAGCTCTTCAGCTGCTGAACAATCAAGCCCTCTAATGCAGTCTCCGTCCCACCTTTTTAGTCTCACGGCAACAAACCTGAGCACATGATACTACAATCCCCGCAGTCCAATTTCCTTAAAGTGGTGATAATACAAATATATATTTTGTTTAGGAGCAAAGATCATTGCTTTATATGTTTACAATACTTTCTGAAGTAAATACGCTGCACTGCCGTGGAAGGGTATGTGTAATTTTCTAAAACGTTTGATTTAAATTATATATTTTATAGCAGTTGCTCTCTGTTTTGTGCATGTACTTTTGACCCCCACATAATAACTTCATGACCCCCAGAGGGGGTCACACCCCCAGATTGAGAGCCCCTGCCCTAAACCATTGCTTCCTGCCTCCCTCACCCCAACACATCAGCCTCCGCCTCCTTTCCCTGATCAGAGTGTATTAGAAAATCCCCTGAATATTCTTGGAGAATTTTTTTAATAATCAACAATGTCAATACCCTTGCATTGCCAAGACAACCAAGATCCTGCATCAATGAGTAACCTGCCACAACGAATCATAAGAAGGGCCATATTGGATCAGACCAATGGTCCATCTAGCCCAGTATCCTTTCTTCTGACAGTGATTGATGCCAGATGCTTCAGAGGGAGTAAAGAAGACAGTGCATACAGAACAACCCAGTGACAAACCAGGGTGCAGTAACCCTCTTTCCTGAGCACCCTGCAATAATAAAGCAGAGATTGCAGTCTAAGGATTGACTGGCAACCCTACATCAACAAGCCAGCATGCACAGCCCAGCTCTTGAGAGTAGACTCCCAATAATAGCTCTGTGCATGCAGCTCAGCTGTCTTGAGCAATTCACCAATAACAAACCAAGGGCCAGATCCCGTAATTGGATCTGCATGGAGACAACCCAACACTTGCATAGAGCCTCACTGACTTCATTCAGGTTCCATGCAGGCACAGGGGTCTGCTCATGTAGATACGCTTGTGGTTGGCGTATCTACATGAGCAGACCCCTGTGCCTGCATGGCGTACAAGGCGTAAAGCTTATAATTGGCACAATAAACCAGCGCCCAGCGGCACCCCTACAGTTGGGAGAAAATATTAAAGCCCCTGCGGTGATCCCCAAAATATTCTTGCCTGTGTGCTCCTATTTAAAGCCAAAGTTTCAGATGGGCCTCTAAACAATGCAACTGGAAAATCTGTGCAACACACCCCATTACAGACAGCAAAGAAGCCCCTTCACATCTGTGTTTCCAAACAAATGCTCTAGCAGGGGCATTTAAAAAAAAACATTTGCAAATGGGATCCTTACTTTAAACCAATTCTATGGGAACATCTGAAAAGATGGTGAGGGTGAATCCTACAAAGTGTTCTGGTGCCCAGGAGAGTCACTGGAGGGGAGCAGAAGGGTCCCACAAAAAGGTAGGGGATGGGGGTAGTAATTGATGTGGCAGGAAGAGGGGCATATCAAATTGTTCAGGGGAGGATCACTGGTGACCCTGTTCAGTGTTTATATATATTTATATATATATATATATATTGAGCAGGGGAGGTGGGACCCATCTCTTCCTAAACTTCATGTCTTTTTACCTAGCTACAGGCCTGCCCCAGGGGTGGAAGGACTGGTAGTCCTGTACAGTTCTATAGGAGACATTTCTTGCCAAGTGAGAGGCCATTTCAAAGGCCTTGATCCACCAGATTATGGACAAGATAGTGTGATCCAGTGGTTAAGACACTGATTTGGGTCTCAGGAGATGTGAGTTCAATTCCTACCTCTGCCATTAAGCCCCTGGGTGACTTTGAGCAAATCGCATTGTGTCTGTATTTCCCCTCGTCTGTCTCATCTATTTAAATGGTAAGCTCTTCGAGGCAGTGACTGTCTCACTGAGTGTTTGTACAGCGCCTGGTACAATGAGGCACCGGTCTTGCCTTGCTGTGTGCTGCTGTGATATGAATAAATAATAATTCACACATAACTTTAAGAACAGGAATGGTCTCATTGAAGCCAAGTGAGGCAAATCAGTGACTTTCTCTTACGGTCTAGAAATCTCACATCTGGAGCTGCACAAAACTTCTAGAATTCACCTCGTCATCTTGCCAAAAGCACTGCTGAGCACAATGGAACCCAGGTTCGATGGGAGGGGTGCAGAGGTGGAGCCAGTGTGCCATGAGCTGGGTGGGGTGGGGGGTTGGTTTTTTACTTTCTGAGAGCTTTGCCAGGTTCTTTTTACGTCCTCCGTTTAAATAGTTTTATGGTCTTGTAAAATCTAAACAACCACAGAGAAAAGCAAATAAACTCACACCTATAAAAGAATTTCTGTTCCTCTTGCTTATGATATCTCTGTAACCACAACCCTGTACGCAACAAGTGAATGTGTCCTGTATTCAGTACAGATTGGCAGCTACATCAGAACGTGTCTGCCGCTATGACTGGTCAGAAAAGGAGAATTCTGTTTTCAAACCAAGTTGTGGTTCTGCTATTTGTTGCCCTTCTGCTGTGAAGCAAAACCAAGAGCAACTGCAATCTTTAATGCAGAGAGAGCGAGAGACAGAGACACACTGGATTCGATAAAACAAGTTTATTAACTCCAAAGAGAGAGATTTTAAGTGAGTACAAGCCATGAGGCATAAGATTCAGAAATGGTTACATGAAAAATAAGGATTAAAAAGCTTTCTCGTGCCTAACTTAACAAACTATATTAGATTCAAGCAAAGTTTCTCTACATATGCTTCCAGCAGTATTACTGACCAACCTCGAGGTCAGGAGCTCTCCCCCAAGTCCGACGTCTGCTTCTTTTGTCTTCTCGGGTGCAAAGGGTGAGGTGGATAGTGAGACAGAGAGGGGTCCCTTGGGGTGTTTGTCGCTCCTTTTTATAATTTCAGTTCCCCTTTGGAAAGCATTTCCAGCTGAGAATCCGGAGACAAAGAGTCCGTGTGGAAGGATGTTCCCTGCTGGGTTTTTTCCACCTGTGTGAGCTTTCTTTGTTTTCTCCCTTCCCCCTTTCTGCTTGATGACTCTGTTTACTGCTTAAATGCAAATTAAGATGAGTATACACTCCTTTGTTCAAGACAGGTCTGTTTGACCAATTTGGTGCAATGTGAGTCTGAACATATATATTTTTAACATTGTACAGGGGGGAATTTATAACTTTACACACAATGCTACTGCACACATTTTTACCATGATCTTACTGATCAGCAAGTTACGAGTTTTCAAACGATACCTCACCAGGCATACCTTGTACCAAGATTATTACAACAGTGGCTAAGGTATGAGTACAGGGGTGCATTCCGGCGCAGGGGTCCCTCCAGATCAGGACTGAGGGACACTGCACTGGAAACAAGCCCTGCGTCAGTTTGTGCTGTGCCTGTTCTGTGAGGAAGCAGAGGACTTCAGAGGGCAAAGCTGTCAAGCTGCCACCCTTCAGCAGTAGAACATTTTCTGAGAAATAAATGAGCAGGGCTTTAGTTTGTGACGCAAAAAAGCTCTGGTTTGGCTGCAGGGTCTGGGTGTATAAGGAAGGTCTTGCCAAGCAGCTTCGCTTCCTTTGGACGATCCCCAAGGTTGTGGGGGCAGGCTCACTTAGTATGCTGTCTTTTGGATCTCTGTGCGATCAGGTGACAAAGGGCTTCCTGCTCTGGAAGCATCCAGACAACTTAGAATCAGGACTCCGGGGACCACCTGCTAGGTTTTTTCCCAGAAGACTATCTTTCCATCCATCATAGGGCTATTGTTTTAAGAAACTGCTGTTCGTGCTCTGGTAGATGGTTTCCTTTGATTGGAACCACAGGACTCTCACAAGGTTTCCGCTGACATTTCCAGCTGGAGAAGAAATTTTTCAGCTCTGACAAGCATGCTGGGAAGAAAAAAGGGCCACATTTTCTAGTGGCATAATTCCACTGACTTCAGTGGAGTGGCATCAGCAGATAATTTGGCCCAGGATGGCCTCAGACCCCCTGCACGCTTGGCACACTCTTTATGCAGAAATCTGAGGTGATCAGGCCCTGTAATGGGTAGCGGGTGGATAAGGAATATTAAAGGAAACGTTTCTCAAAAGGAGGAGTACTTGTGGCACCTTAGAGACTAACACATTTATTTGGGCATAAGCTTTTTGTGGGCTTCATCGGATGCATGCAGTGGAAAATACAGTCGGAAGATATATATATACACAGAGAACATGAAAAAATGGGTGTTGCCATACCAACTGTAATGAGACTAATCAATTAAGGTGGGCTATTATCAGCAGGAGATCCATGTGGAACTTCCACTCCTCTCTGCCAAGCCAGTCCTCAGGACTCTCTGGTGCACGTGGGCAAAAAAGGGAAGCCGAACACAAGTAAAGCAAGACCTTGCATGTGAAAAAGAGCGATATAGCAATGCATAGTTCTGCCCTCCTCACACACTTCATTCAGTTCCCTGCTCCAGCCATGTGCTTTAGAAGTAGAGTGACCAGACAGCAAGTGTGAAAAATCGGGACAGGGGGTGGGGAGTAATAGGCACCTATAGAAGAAAAAGACCCAAATATCAGGACTGTCCCTATAAAATAGGGACATCTGGTCACTCTGTTTAGAAGGGAGAGGAACAAACTGGTGGAGCACACTCTGAGGAGGTGCAGGAGAAGCTAGTGGGGTGACAGTGACAGCTGTAGAAATTGGCTGGGGCATAGGAGATATGTCCCAAATGTGGAAGAGATCTACCTCTATGGGGCAAACTAAAAGGAGCTAGGAAGTCTAGTTATGTACATTTGTACATGAGGCATACTTTGCTTATAGCGGCACTGAGTTCCCACTGACCAGTGAGAAGAAACAAACAGTTGTAGTGAACACCTGCTTCTGAAAGGAAATAACAGCATTGATTCAAAGAGCCCTTTGTGCACAGTAAATGTTTGGCTACTTCAGAGCTGTCTGTTTAGATATCACTTTGATAGGTGCCTTAGAAATATGATAGATTAGACACATAATAGAGCAGCAGTTGCAACTTCCCCAATTAAAGTTGAGCTGAGCTTTCTGCTGAAGAGAGAATTTTTCATAGAGCTGTAAAATGCACATGCATAGGTAGATTGCCTTGAAAATTGCTGTTTCATACAGCTAGCTGGCAGGGTTTCCTTGATTGGATAAATACTTTTCAAATGAAGACACCTTCAGCATTTCCCACAGATTATGATTGGCCTTAGATTGTATATTTACTGATGGACATTTTTTTGTCATGAGAAACACCTAGTCTTCGGTCAATGGCTCAATTGTATAAAATTGTTTTGTTAGACGAGCACAAAATACAGAAGTCTTTATTTAGTTTTTCACCACGACAACCGTGATCACACAGTGACCTGATGCAATGACATTGCCGCTCAGTGGGGTGATCTTGCATTGCACAACATCATGACCGTTTGGTTAAAGTGATACTTTTTTGTACAATGTGATGGGGCTTTGCTCTTTTGCGATGAAGTTTCAATGTGACAAGATGACATTTTAATCCTAGATAGGGATGTTTGGCACATCCTGATGAGGAAGGATGATCCAGTGGTTGGGGCACTAGCCTAAGATCTGGGCAATCAGGGTTCAATTCCTGATCTGCTACAGACTTCCTGTATAACCTTGAGAAAGTTACTTAGTCTCAATTCCCTAGCTGTAAATGGGGATAATAGCACTTCTCTACCTTACAGGGATGTTGTGAGAAGAAATATATTAAAGATTGACGTGCTTTGAGATCTACTGATGAAAAGTGCTATATAAGAGCTAAGTATTATTACATTGTGTTGTGAATTGATTATGATGCGTCAAGACAATCTCTCCTTTTTTATTCCAGCATTCAGCACAATGGGACCCCCTATCTGATTGCTGCATTTGGGTGCTACTGTAGGATAAATGAAATTAAGTAATAATAATAATAATAATGAGGAATTTTTCTTCATTATATTGTGAGGATGATGCTTTGCAAGTTGGATGACACTTGACCCCCCCAGAGGTAATGTGGTGATAGTGTCACAATATATTATGATGCCATAGAATCATAGGACTGGAAGGGACCTTGAGAGGTCATTTAGTCAAGGCCCCTGCACTCATGGCAGGACTAAGTATTATCTAGACCATCCCTAACAGGTGTTTGTCTAACCTGCTCTTAAAAATCTCCAATGATGGAGCTTCTAGAACCTCCCTAGGCAATTTATTCCAGTGCTTAACCCCCCTGACAGGAAGTTTTTCCTAATGTCCAACCTAAACCTCCCTGGCTGCAATTTAAGCCCATTGTTTCTTGTCCTATCCTCAGAGGTTAAGAACAATTTTTCTCCCTCTTCCTTGTAACAACCTATGTACTTGAAAACTGTTATCATGTCCCCTCTCAATCTTCTCTTTTCCAGACTAAACAAACCCAATTTTTTTCAATCGTCCCTCGTAGGTCATGTTTTCTAGACCTTTCATCATTTTTGTTGCTCTTCTCTGGACTTTCTCCATGATTTGAGGTGATGTGAAACTTCAACCAAAGCTAATGATATGATGTGATAACGTTTGAATACACCATATTCTGATACTGTGTGATTGATGCCAGTTTGGACCTAGCTACATGACATTGGGACATGTTATTTCACGCTGCGAAGGCATTTTGACCCAAAGTGGTAATAATGATGCGTGATCCTGTTGTGCCATGGCGTGACGCTGGTTGGATGGAGTGAGCTGACATTTTAAGACAACGTCAGTATGCTGTGACCTTTCAGGATGCCTCAGACTGATGGGACGTGTTGTTTTGCCGGGCCGCGCTGAAGTGCATCATGTGGCATCCCCACCCCACGTTCTGAGGTGACAGGGTGTCGTTTGGGAACGTCGTGATGTCACAGTGACTTGACGAGGCCCGGCACACCGTGGCACCATTCCCATGCCCTGCCCTGTGACACGTGTGGAGACCCCCCCACCCCGCCTGAGGTATGGCGGTGACGTGCTGGCGTGATATCATGTCACCGTGCTCGGACATGATGATGTCATTCTGAAGCGCCGTGATGTCATGGGGTTACCACACACAGCTTTCTCCTTGCAGCATGATGCTGGCATGGATATTTGGGGGGGTCCCATGTTGGGGGTGGCACTGGCAGCCCCAGCAGCCACAGAGGGGCGGGAAAAGGCTCCCTCTGCCCCCCCCACCCCAGCTCCCGCAATGCATTTCGGGAAGAAAACTTTGCCCGGCCCGCCAGTCAGCCGCATGGCGCATGCGCGGGAAGGCCTCACAAACGGGGCTGGGGCGGCGGCGCATGCGCCGTGCTGCTGCCCGGTAGTGAGGGGCTACGGGCCGCGGCCGGGCGAAGGGGGAGGCTAGGCCGCGTTGGGAGCCGGGGGCTCGCGTACATGTGCTCGCCGGCGGAGGCGCTTCCCGGGCCGGCCCCGGAGGGGGCCCTGCCTCCGGAGTGGGAGTCGGACGAGGAGCGTATGGCCTTCCTGTTCTCGGCCTTCAAGCAGAGCCGGGAGGTGAACAGCACCGAGTGGGACAGCAAGATGGGCTTCTGGGCCGAGCTGCTGCTGGGCCGGGGCCGCCGCCGCGGGGCGGTGCGGACCTGCCTGCGGGAGCTACAGCAGGCCTTCGAGCGCCGCGGCAGCGTCCCGCTGGGGCTGGGCACCGTGCTGCGCGAGCTGCTCAGGTACCGGGGCGGGGCTGGGGGGAGAGCCGGGGGCGGGGCGCAGGTGGTGTGGGGCGCTTGGGGCATTAAGGCAGGGCAGTATGCTGGGGGTCTCTGGGGGTCACTAGGTGCAGGTACAGGGGTGAGGTACTGGGAGCAATATGCTGGGGGTCTCTGGGGGTGACTGGGGGCCACTAGGTGCAGGGCGCAGGGGTGGGGTACTGGAGCAATATGGTGGGGGTCTCTGGGGGCCACTAGGTGCAGGGTGCAGGGGTGGGGTACTGGAGCAATATGGTGGGGGTCTCTGGGGGCCACTAGGTGCAGGGTGCAGGGGTGGGGTACTGGAGGTGCAGCGTGTGGGGCATTTAGAGAGGACAGTTTTCTGGGGCGTTACTGGAGATGCAAGTCATAGGAGTGCAGAGGGCATGTGGTAGTAGCGAGAGCAATATCCTGGTGGGTTTGGGGTTCAGGGAGGCAAGGGACATGGAGCACTAGGGTGCATGGTATGCTGGGTGTCCTTGGGTGCAAGGAAATGCTGGGAGGGATGTGGGATGCCGAGGGGGTAATATGCCGGTGATCACTAGGGTGTGCTGGGCACAGAACGTTGGGGCATTACGGTGGGAAAGGTGGTAGGAGTTGTGGAGTACTGTGCACAAGGGGGACTGATGGGCATGGATCAGAGGGGGCACTGGGCTGAAAGGGTGATAGGGAGCAGTATGCTAGGGTTCACTGGGAAGCTTGGGTGCTGGAAACAAATGGGTAGCAGGAAAGGTTCATAAAGGGTGCTTGAGGCAGAAGGAGTTAGTGGGCATAGGGAGCAATATGCTTAGGGACACTGGGAAGGCTGCTTTCTGTGAAAGTGCATGGGGCCACATTGTAGTGGGTGCTGGGAGGCCAGTGTGTCACAGGCCTCTGGAGAGGAGAATTAGGTTTGGTGCTGTAGAAGCTGCTTGGGCGCTGGAGGTAACTTTTTGCTTTTTCAAAGGCTCTATCGCGTAGGGGGCAACAGCACTGAGATTGTTCCCCTTTGAAAATACTTAAGGAACACTCTGCACATTTTATGCCAGTCGGAAAATCTTTTACCTACTGGTGTTATAAATCACACACAAAATGGTCATGTCTGGAGTAAATCAGAGAAGAAAATGATTTGTGTTTCCAGTTTATGTACTTTATGCATATTGTCAAATGCACAATCACTATAAGAGCTTCACTGCAGCCAGTTTCCTTTGTGTGTGTCTTTTATTTTCACATGGTAAAGTGAGAGAACAACATAGGAAAATATTTGTAAAATCAGCAAAGTTGCAAGAGGATGTGTAGGCAGAGGAAGTCCCTTGAACTACTTTCTATAAATTTGCAGTGTGGAAAATCCCCACACAAATAAGAAAGGAAACTGACTACAGGGAAGATTTTATAGTAAACCATTGTGTATAAATTCTGTCAAAAGCACAAAGTAAATAAACTGGAAATACAGTAGTCGTTTTTGAGCATTTTTATATTGTACTGTACATACAATTTTATTTTAAATTGAGATTTCAAATTGATGTCCAAATAATCCCTCAGTTAGACAATCTTGTGAAATCTACTGGAATTGTGAACCAACTTATATGTTCTGTGCTGGGGAAATGTTACTGCTAAAGATGATTCTCCACAGAGATCTCTGCATGCACCGATGATTGCATCTGCACAGTGGGGACTGGGTTGCCACGTCCATTTCTAATTCTTGTATGTCTTACTCTCTTCAGACGTGGCAAACTGCAGAGGGAGTCAGACTTCATAGCCAGTGTAGACAGCAGCTGGATCTCATGGGGTGTGGGAATCTTCATTCTGAAGCCCCTGAAATGGACCCTGTCGAGTGTGCTGGGTGACAGTAAAGTGCCTGAGGAGGAGGAAGTGCTGATTTTTGTGGAGCTACTTCAGGTGAGCGTTTCACTGTCTGGAGCTTTCCCTGGTTACCCCTGTTATGAGGATGGAATATGTGTATGTGTGGGGAGGGTGTTGACATGGGTTTTCCTTGATTCACATTATAAAGATTTCCCCACATTAACAGGAAAGGGTCAGAGTTGAATAAGAGACCTTCATCTCTACTCACGTACATTCAAAAACCCAAGAGAAGGGAGGGGGGTTGAATGGCTCATAGTTGGGACATAGAGCCCTTCTCCTCTACATATATGTTCAGATATCAGTGTAATGGCCGTTAAATGACTTCTGTAAAATGAGTTGATGGGTTTTCAGTTCATTTTCTCGTGAATGACAGTGCATCATAACACACGAGCAGAGTTGTTAGCCTCTGCTGTGAGGCCACTCTTCTCTTACATTTAAAAAGGGCCTCCTCCAAGTTAAGTTTGAGGTATATATATTTTTTTCAGTACAGTATGTGTGGAAGCCTGCGGATTACTGTCTGAGCACCATCTGTTCTATAGATACATACATGAGTGTCAGGGACTGTCCATCCAGTATCTCTTGTCTTCATTGAATTTACACATGCAACTTTAAAATTAAATTGAAGCAGTGTTTATACACTTTTCAGTCATGATTATACGTGCGTCGCCAAACCTGTGAATGGCCCTTGTTTATGGCAACTTTTGACGTTTAAAAATAGAGGCAGATTCTCAACTGGTGTAAATCAGTGTTGCCCCATTTGGCCTAAGTGGCACTGCATCTGATTCCTTTAGTTGGCCCTGCGTCCTTGAGTTAGCTGAACTAAAAAATAAGAGTTTGAAGTGAAAAATCAACTAAAAAAAAATCACACATCTTTCTGAACTTTTGTTACCTATTTTCGTTACAAGCAGCAGATTAAAAGATTATAACTCACTGGGATTATAGAGAATTCTTTTCTCTGCTCAACTTGTTTGCATTGTGCACTTGACAGCATTCAGTGTACAGTTGCACTGTTTTTTCCTGGATAGTCAGTGTCCCATATTAGAATGGGGCTTTTAAACAGCATCCGTAAATAAACGGTTTAAAAAAAAAAAGTGACCGTAAAGCCTCAGACGTTCACTGTGGGATTCAGGGGCAGATGGAATTCATGACACTGCATTCAACTCTTTAAAGATTTCAAGTTTAAGTGTGTCTTTCATTTTGAAAAGGGACATGTATTTTGTGTTACATGTGGAAAAAATGGCTTCACTGATCAAGTTGAAATTTAAAAAAAATGTTTGAATTGGGACGAAGTCGAAAAGGAAAACCTTTGAGAAGCATAGAAAGGGCTATGGAATGGCTTACTCACCGTGCAGTGTCTGTTGCTTATTTTTGGTATATGCTTTGGCAGAGGAAACAGGAAGCTTGCAGTTCCGCTTCCTCAGGAACTGAGGGAACAAGTGATTCTCCTATACTCCATTAGCAATGCTGTTCTTAAAGAATTACAAACTTTCCCTTTTTTTAAATTTTATAAACAGTTCTTTTAATTTAACTTTCATAGTCCACTTTTAGCCCTGGGACTTTTAGAAACATTACTGCGTAACATATGCAATAAATAAAATATACCCCCAGACCTCCTA
Organism: Natator depressus; assembly: GCF_965152275.1. Lineage (NCBI taxonomy): Eukaryota > Metazoa > Chordata > Testudines > Cheloniidae > Natator > Natator depressus. The sequence continues at coordinate 6,447,226 of NC_134259.1, forward strand.
AAATACAAAAGTCACCTTTCCCCAAAGTTCTAGACCAGAGCTATGATACCAGGTAACTTATAAGCCTCTGGGAAGAGAATACAGAGAGAATTTGGTTGGCAGAGGAGGAGACATAGGAGTGTAAACACATTAGTTTGGAATGGATATGAAAGCTGATAAGGGCATGGTGCTTTTTAAAAATGAAACATAAACCCTTAGTATTCCTGTGAGGTTAGGTGTGTTATCCCCATTTTACAGATGGGGGAGAGGTGAAGTGACTTACCTCACTTGGGATTACTACTCCACAGCTTCTGGCTCCCATTCCTGTGCTCATATCTCTACACCATGCTATTGTCGCTATGTTATGAGTTAAGACGTGTGAGCTATACATTATGTGTAGATTTGCTGGTAAAATATTCTTGAATTGATATACATGGCTTGTGTGGGCCATGATACAATGCTGTTGTGACTCTTCACCTGTGTATGAAATCTACATTGGCACAGAGATGTCAGATTGGCACCCATTGCAGTAATAAGAAAGGGATCCCAATGCACGCTAACAGTTTTGTTCCTTTCCTTCAGGAAAAGGCAGAGGAAGTGTATCGCCTCTATCAGAATTCTGCACTCTCTTCCCACCCTGTGGTTGTCCTCTCAGAATTGCGTTCACTCTGTGCCAGCATATGTCCGGATGAGAGGACATTCTATCTACTGCTGCTCCAGCTGCAGAAGGAAAAGAGGGTCACGGTCATGGAGCAGAATAGAGAGAAGGTGCAGAATGGCAGATGAAATTTAATGTTGATAAATGCAAAGGAATGCACGTTGGGAAGCATCACCCCATTTTATGTATAAAATGATGGGGTCTAAATTAGCTGTTACCACTCAAGAAAGAGATCTTGGAGTCATTGTGGCTAGTTCTCTGAAAACATCCACTCAATATGCAGAGTCAGTCAAAAAAGCAAACAGAATGCTGGGAATAATTAAGGAAGGGATAGATAATAGGACAGAAAATATCATGTTGTCTCTATATAAATCTATGGTTCGCCCACATCTTGAATACTGGGTGCAGATGTGGTCGCCCCAATCCAAAAAAGATGGATTGGAATTGGAAAAGATTCAGAAAAGGGCAACAAAAATTATTAGGGGTATGGAACGGCTTCCATGTGAGGAGAGATTAATAAGACCGGCACTTTTGAGCTTGGAAAAGAGACGGCTAAGGGGAGATGTGATTGAAGTCTACACTTTCTCGATACCAGTCATGATTTTAGATAAGGAAGTGTTGAGTTTGCTCCTTCTCATAACACAAGAACTAGGGGTCACCAAATGAAATTAATAGGCAGCAGGTTTAAAACAAATAAAAGGAAGTATTTCTTCACGCAACGCACAGTCAACCTATGGAACTCCTTGCCAGAGGATGTTGTGAAGGCCAAGACCATAACAGAGTTCAAAAAAGAACTAGATAAATTCATGGATGATAAGTCCGTCAATGGCGTCCCTTGCCTCTGTTTGCCAGAAGCTGGGAATGAGTGACGGAGGATGGATCACTTGATGTTTACCTGTTCTGTTCGTTCCCTCTGCGGCACCTGGCACTGGCCGCTGTCGGAAGACAGGATACCGGGCTAGATGGACCCTTGGTCTGACCCAGTAGGGCCATTCTTACTTAGAGAAAGTGTGGTCCCATTCCTGTCTTGCATTCTGTTTGGCTGACAGGGCACTAATTTTTATGGGTAAATGCCAGTGTCTTCCTTTAGCCATTCACCTTGTATGTGTACAGGAAGAAATGGTTTTTCCCCTTTATCATAAGCTGGTGGTGCGGGGCTGAGGGTCTGGAGTGTTCACTAAGTGGAGGGTCTAAATTCCACTCCCCAAACAATCTTGTAAATATATAGGGCTGTTCACTCCAAAGAATTCTACACTCTACAAGCTGATAGGCAAGCTAGAGACCCGGGTTACTTGGTGTTCTTCCAGTGGTCTAGGACAGGAAAAAAAGGAGAACACTGTAACCAGTTGAAGATGCATTTTGGAGTGGTTGAATGTAATCTTTCCAGCTGTAATTTGGCCACAACACTGGGGTTAATACTGCAGCTCTTGTGGGGTGGGCTATGCCATAGGCTTTCTGATGATGACTGTAAGTGGTTTTGATGTCGGTTTTACATCTAATCTGAATGATGACACCTTCAGCTGTGTAGTGCCCGCTAATATTATGCAGGGGCACAGTTTAGATAGTAGTAATACTTGGTCACGTCACGTATTCAAAGTGCGGCACAAACACTAAGTAATTGGTGTTGAGTCCAAAAGAAGAATGCCCCCATGGAATTGCCCAACACCACTGCAGTTTCTGGGCATTCCTTTGAGGCATCGTGGCTGCATGCTAACGTGGCTCAAATGTGATATTTTACTGGATTATAGCACAAGCTGGCATTGCCCTTTCTTTAGACTCTAGTTTACCAGTGATCTTTTTAGTATTATGGGCCCAAAGCTGAACAGGGAACTGTGATGGCAGAGTTTACACAGCCTTTTATTTTTTTAAGGAAGAAGTCTTGCTTTCTTGGTGTAGATGTTGCTCTAGAGATTCCGGCTTGTGAGAACACAAATCCTACAGTCTGGCAATTCAGTAATTTGCTGCTCCTCCTTTAGATAGTTAAGTTTGCCCGAGGTCTGCATGCCAAAGTATCCCCAGTGAATGATGTGGACATCGGGGTCTATCAGCTAATGCAGAGTGAGCAGCTGCTATCACAGAAGGTGGAGTCCCTTTCCCAGGAAACAGAGAGGTAATGGGTGTGTGTGTCCGTCCGTCCGTCCTTCAGCTCTGGGGAAAAAACTTTGCTTGTGACCTGGCCCTTAGTGCATGTATAATGTGTTGCTGAGGGACTTTTTTCACACAGTTACAAGAAAAAAAAAAAAGGTAAGAAATGCCTCTTATTTGCCTGTTGGGTGCATGGGGAATGAAGTATGGTAACCCAGGGTTGTCCACTCATTTTACCCTGTCTCTCCACAGTCAGCCACTTGCCATGTGTTGTCCTTGGATGCACCCCAGAATACTTTGTATCGTTTCCTACTAGGCATCCTGGAAAGTGGTGGAGTGGTTTATGGGGTGCACTGGATCTAAGCGAGTCAGTTGCAAGTGGCTGAACAGTGGTAGAGGGGAGGATGGGGTGGAGAATATCACAGCTGTTTCATGACCCCCTCCCGCTTATAGGCTTGAGCGTCTCCTTGCCCTCTGTCCTTGCAGGTGTAAAGAAGATGCCCGGAGCGCTTGTAGAGCTGGCAAAAAGCAGTTGGTAAGTATACCCTGACCCTGCCTGTTCTGCTTGGGAAGCTGTGGTTTTGGAACTGTGATACGAGATGGGCAACTGCTGAGTTTCAATGTTGCATGCCAAGACCGTTCCGAGACCTGCAAAACCTACTGCTATGGCAGAGGGGCTTGATTCACATGGTGTCACATCATGCAAATATTGTGGTCTGGAGGAGGATGCTGAGGAGAGTTTGAGGGCATCTCAGTCGTAACGTCAGCCCAAGGCGTGTGCTTTGCTGCACTGGAATAGTTGTTTTAAGAAGGGACTTTTTTGGGATGCTGCCTGATTTCTGATCCAAGGTTGTGTGTATGTTCCCAGGCACTGAGATGTTTGAAGTCCAAGCGAAGGACAGAGCGGCGGATTGAAGAGCTCCTTTCCAAGCTGGATGCAGTTCAGGGCATCTTGGATCGTATATATGCTTCTCAGACAGATCAGATGGTAGTGTGCTTCTTCCACCTCTCGCTTCATACGTTCATGTTGCTGCTCAAGTTTGCTTTGCTAGTGTAGTCTAAGGAACACATTCCTAACAGAAGTAACATACCTTTCTTTTCTCCTTATTAAGGTGTTCAATGCCTATCAGGCTGGAGTAGGAGCTCTGAAACAGTCCATGAAAGATGTCACTGTGGAGAAGGCAGAGAACCTGGTGGATCAGATTCAGGAGGTATTGTGAGATGATGGTGGCATATAAGAACCGATAGGGAAACAGTGGGTGAATGTACTAGGCACATTTCCCAGGCGGTAGACATGAGGCTTCTGATACTGTTTTGCCCTTATGCTCTGCATGTCTCTTGGGCTGTAGGATCCATACAACTTACTTCCATGTTACTTCTTTGTCCTTAAAATACCTGCGATATTAGCACTTTAAGTGCTGGTAGATGCTCTCGGATGTTCTCTTGCAGCGCTCATCTGTGTAGCGTCTAACTGCAGTCAAAACTACTTGAAGGGCTTTGTTGCACAGCCATGTACTGTTAATTCTCTTCCAGCTTTGTGACACCCAGGACGAAGTCGTTCAGGCTCTGGCAGGAATGTCAATCAATGGCTTGGGTGAGTTCATCCATTTTGTGGGCTTTCCCTCCTCTTCTCTCCTCCTCTCCTTCCCCCCCCCCCCCCCCCACCATTCAGGTACTTGCCAGTGGCTGTTCTCTGAGAATAGGCAGTTGTTCTCAGCCCTTCAGAGTCCTCTGCTCAACTGGTGCCTTGTAGAGGGAGAAAGCATTTACAGGTAGTCTCCTGGTGTCTGATCACTGATTGCAAGTGACTCAACAGGTAGAGTCATAGGACTGGAAGGGACCTCGAGAGGTCATCTAATCCAGTCCCCTGCACTCATGGCAGGACTTAGTGTTAGGTAGATGGAGAACTGGGGATGGGAGCCAGCTTGCAGTTGAACTCCTCCAAACATACAGGCTCCTAGAACTACTGGCAGTCCTCCAAGGTTGAGGCTGTAAACTACTGAGTAGTTTAGTCTCTCTTTTTTGGATGGACGCTCTTAGCTTTAGAAATGTCTTCCTTTCTTCCTGGTTTATCTTTACAGCACCTCCCTGTGTTGCTATCTGTCTCTTCCAAAACACTTCCCCGCCCCCTGACCCTCCACCACACACAGGCTTCAGCAGTGATACCCTCTGACTGAGGTTAGGATATATCAGCCCCTACTACCTTTAGCAGACAGAGGCTTCTCACCCCAGTCCTAGGTGTTGAACTTTCAACTCCCTCTGCCCTGTGGCATGAGGTCCCTGTCTGAGGAAGACGCATGCAGCGCTGCTCATGGTTTTGGAGAATAGGAGAGTTGCAGTGGTTCTCTTTCTGGCTTGAAGTAACTTTGGTGGAGGCTGAAACTGGGACATTAGTGCTTGTTCTGAACTTGACTTGTAAAGTCAGTGTTAAGTTTTCTTACCTGAGCAGGAATCTGTGCAAACCACCAGGTAAAAGACGAGTTGGCAGGAGCTTTTCAGGCTCAGGTTCTCAAGTGTAATGTCCCCTTTGATAGGGCTGCGACATTTGGCTTAGTGTCCAGCCGTGAGTGAGCAGCTCTTCCACTGATGTAGGATTGTCCTTGCAGCACTCTCCTGCTATAATACCTTCCTTGCCCACCGGGATGTTTTGCTTATATGGTCTTCCAGCCCATTTCCTGTGCTATGAGGGTTTGTTTAATTCCTCCAGAGATTGATTTGTTTGTTCTTTACCCTAGCAGAGGTTGACAGTGAGGAACTTGAGAAGGAACTGGATAGTCTCCTCCGGGACTCCACTAAAGAGCCTGTGGACCTGCCTCCTGTTCCCCAGAAGCCTCTGCTTCCCAGCATCTCTGATACTGAGCTTGAAGCAGAGTTGGAGAAGGACAATGGACGTATGTATCAGCAAACAATCTTAGCTGGTGGCCTACTACTGGGATCAAAGCCAGCCACATATCAAGAGGTGGTGGCTCTCTGTCCACATGCTAACAGTCAAATGTCCTGCTCTACAAATTCACCGCTTTGCCGTAAATTAGCACCACCTGGCAGTCTTGGCACAGAGGCTAAGCACGATATGGGCCAGGAAAGCGTAGTTACCTCGAAACCTCTGTCAGTGAGGTTTCAAGGGTTGCCCTATTAGAGGGGTGCTGCAGGGTGGGGGGGGGGGGAGCATATTCTACCCCTGCCCATGTCATCCCTATTCTGTGGCTAAATGACTATAGTCTCCTTGGCTGTGAATCCAGCATTATATTATCACAGAGAGAGGACACCCTTCTCTGAGCAGGCCTACTCCCATTTACGGTGAAACAGAGAGTTCTCCTACTTTAATAGCTAGTGGAAACTGTTTTCCAGCTAGTTAACTCCTTCTGAAAGCAAAGCACTCTGAAGAACTGGGTGGAGCCATCTGTGTGTGTCGTTGTTGTAAAAGTGTGTTTTGGTCCATTTGATAAATATTGATAGGCCCATAGCTAAAACAGTTTATCTGCCAGGTCCTTGAATATGCTGCAGGCCCTCTTTGTGTTCTTCTAGGCCCTGCATCCCCTCCTCTTTTCATGTCGGTGATACAGATGCTTAAATTGGCCACCAGTCTTAGCTTCACCTAGTAATAATGAGTGACTTAATTCCTTTTTTTTTTTTTTTTTAATTAACCTTAACAGACTGGATCAAATCAGTCGTGCCTCTAGTCTCGAAAAGTAGTAAATATCAGACGCTTCAGAGGAAGGCATGAAATCTTCTGATGATTGAATGACCTGCCCATAGAATTTTCTTCATGTCTTTGAGCAGTTAGTAACTTTCCTATGTCCTGAACCATGCGGGTTAGTATCCTTTACATCTGAGGGCAAACCCTAGGTGGTATGCTATTTAAGTGTCAAGAAACCACTATGGATTTACAAAGTATGGGGGGCTTAGTTACTTTTTGCCTGTGTCTGTCTTCAGGACTTAGGATATGGTTGGTCTTTCTTTGACCCATTCTGCTGCTAAACGCTCACTTTTCTTCTCTGTTGCTTCTTCATTTGTAGGTTTGGCACAAAAGACTGCTTCTACATACTCTGAACCCAAAAGAGCTCTGGGACTGGGTCTCTAACAGCGTCCTGCTGCTGTAATTTGAGAAGTTGTCTTAAGCTTGCTTAACTAGTGACCATAACTTTAAAAAGTAACTTTTGGAGTGTGGGCTAATGCCCCCCTCTTTACTGGATATCACTTTGCTAAACGACAGGATCTACTGCCATGACAATCCACCCTTTCTGGAACTGATCCTAGCTGGTGTTGCTGTCGTCTCTTTAGTGTCCGTATCTGCACTGGTCTCAGTTTGACTTGTTATCCCAAGTCGCCTACGATGTTCACTCTTGCCAATGAGCTCTGTCTTCCCTGCAGGATTACAATTCCTGAGCTCTCCTACTTCATAACCGTCTGTTTTGCTATGGCCAGCGTTGAGGAGAACCTGAAACGCAGTAGGATCACAGCTGCTTGACCTCTGGCTGTTTGTGTGGTTGTGTAAAACGTTTGGCACGTAACATAGGTACTGTTCTTGACACTCATCTGTCTGCGGCAAGCTTACACACATGTTGATCGTACTATCTATCTTTCCTTGTTTGTATTTGCACGATTGTGGTCGAGACCAATAACTGTTTTAGTGTATGAGACGTGTTGCCACTAGGGGGCAGCAATTGCCAGCACAAAATGAAAGTTACTCCTCTCTTTGTAATACACTAAGGCCTTGAAAGGAGACCTGCAAAGGATTTTTAAAATGAAGATGTTGCTTTTTAGGCTGCGTGATGATAAAGGCCAGCAGTGTTTGTTAAGTTTCTGCTTGTTTTTTACTTGTAGAAATAACAGATAGCTCAAGCTTAAGTCTTCCCTGCCTTTGCTGGAGAACTTCTGGGGAGTCACAGGGATGGCTCATTGGAGCTTTTTAGACCATCACTGAATGGATGGGGATTTTGTATCCTTTTCCAAAGTGTTCCTTAGATAGAGGTATTAACAGTAAAACAGCTCATTAAACAGTCTAACAATCCTCTCTTTTAGTTTGCAGTCTTGAGATGTCATAATTTCGCTAGGACACCAGTTGTCCTAGAGAAGTACTGAATTTCTAATGTAAAAAGACAAGCAGAAGGAAATAAACTTTAGGAGCTGCCTTTGTTCATTAGGAAGAAGTGCAATTCCTCTTTGCAGGTCACTTTTACTATGCTTCTCACGTACATGGAAGAGGGTAAGTCTGATCTGTCTTGCTTCCAGTTGCATCTAGCATGGCTGGATTAGCTGCTTTAGGCGAGGCAGGTGCTTCCAACTGTGCTCTTGTGTGTCCTGGCTTCGGATGGGAGCACTGTGCCCCAGACATGGAGTGGTGAGTACCAAGTGTGGTCTGACCCCAGGAAAGAAGGCTATAGGGTGGACTAGGCGTGTGTACATTTGTAACTGGTCTCCTACTTCCGTCCCCACATTTGAGTCAATGTCTGCTCGTTGGGTATTAGCCCTATCCTGCCTCCTGTACCAGTGGCTCTCCGTTGCTCAAGCCAGGTGGAGAGCAGTTTGGATGAATAGTAGTAATGGGTCATGGAGTAAGGAACAGGGGAAGGGGCACTGGACCTCGCCCAACTCCAGGAGAGCGGGGAGAGAACTACCAGCGAAGTGTCTACAGTCTGCTGCATCTGAACACAGCCAGCTTCTCTTCTACTCCCCTGCACAAATACCATTACTGTTCCTGAGTGGAGACCCTCCCCCTGTGGAGGGCATGGTGCGAGGGGTTAGCAAGTCACATGGGCTGCAAACACAATCATACTAAATCATTTTAATCTCCGTGTTCCTTTCCTATGTAAAGAGAAAGGGGAAACGGTTGCTGTTTTTTCTACCTGCTGTGTAATAAAGAGGGAAAAAAACCAGAAACGTCCATTGTGCTGCCAGTTTCTCTCTCGCATTATCTCTGAGATGGATCACATTATTAATGCTGCTCCCATGGTGCTTCCAACACCTATGATGGAAAGATGGCTCACTAAACATAAATGGGCAGCTGACAGTGGTTTGACTTCAAAAACAGAGTGATGGATAATCCATGTACCCGGCTGTTGGATGTACCCACAACATGACCTCTGTAGGAAAGAGCAGCTAGTGCTCTGTACTGCGTCTAAATTAAAACAGGCAGTTGCTTTCAGTGAGAGAGACAGCCCTGCTGGCTTGTGGTTCAGGAGCCCTGGCGTGTTCATGAGCGTTGGCTTTAAAAGCTGTTGATTTAAAAGCTGTCTCTTTGCTCTTCAGGGTATGCCATCCTTTCTGCCTCTTCTTTCCCACGTTTTTCCTTCTTTTTTCCCACGTTCTTTCCCACGTTTTTCCATTTTATAAAATGTTGGGACTTTCACCAAGGACACTATCCCACAATCTAATAGACCTCCCTGCTCGACATTTAGAGGATCCATGTAAACGTTCCTTTCTTCAGCTTCTTTTTGTTATGTCTCGTTATGTCCCCTTAGGTCACCGTAAATGACTGTGCTTGGTTATTGATCTCATTTGGATGCTTATACAGTCCGTGTCTGAGTCCCTGTTCAGTTATTACCTACTTTATTGGATTAATCTTCATCAATCATTCTCTCCTACTCTTTGATGATCTATGACTTTCCCTTATTGATTTTAAATTAAGGGTTAACATTTGGAATAGCAGCCACTGATTCCTGTATTGTCCGTCCTAGAAAGTAACTAGAGTCTTCCTTGTTCTCTACATTCCCAACTTCTCTCCCCATTTTTTTGACGATGCCTGGAACTGAATGCTGTATTCTGCATTAGCAGGGCAAGGGGTTATTGCGTCTCTGCTGTGGGTACTGGCCCTCTATTGCATACCTTTCGCAGGGGAAGACAGTTGTTTGGTTCCCATGTTGCATTCTAAGTTACTTGTACGCTGCCTGACCCTATAATGACAGCTGAGACTTTGCTGACAGCCAGTAGTTCTATATCCTTTCTGTAGGGACTTAGGCAGCAGAGTACCCAACTCCCAGACAGGATCATTCCCTTCTGTGAGAGGCAAGGCATGGAGAAGTTGCTGTATATATCCCCATTGCAAGTGCGTGTAAAACATGCCAGAGAGACTATTGTTCTGAAGGGCTGGAAGAGGCATTTAATAGTTAAATCTGAGCAGCTGGTGCGTTACTTGAAGTGGCTTGTAATTTTCATGCTTTGACTCTTGAGTGGGAAAGTAATCAAGATGACTGAATGGAAAGAAAGCTGAAAGATGTGGCTGTGAAAAAGAAGGGGGAAAATAGTAGAGAGGTAATTTAGAGAGAGCACCCTGTTGCTGGGAAGGGAAAGATATTAAATACAGAAGTGCGAAAGAATGACTTGCCACCAAAATAGAATGGTTTCTTACCAAAGTGCTTTGCAAAATATTTACACAGTGCTCACTTCACTGAAATGCAGCTACTTCTGAGATGGATCAGCAGCTGTTTAATGATGCAACCTTACATACCAGTTTAGTGTAGGAAGCAAAGGATATCGCATCCAACAGAAATTGCAGGAAGAATTTCAGATGGGCAGAATGTAATTACCTAAGCTCCAATTTGGTCATGACACCAGGGTTAACAACTTTCTCTTTCAAAAAGGATCTCAGGAATTATAATGAACATTAGTTCTGCAGTCTGAGGTACAGAACCGTGGTTTTATGTCTTAGGCAAAAGGCTATTCCATAGCACCATGCTGAAGCATTGGTAAGGAACTAACTTAAAAGGAAGGACTATAACAGGGTTCAAAAAAGAACTAGATAAATTCGTGGAGGATAGGTCCCTCAGTGGTTATTAGCCAGGATGGCCAGGGATGGTGTCCCTAGCCTCTGTTTGCCAGAAGCTGGGAATGGGTGATAGGATGGATCACTTGATGATTCCCTGTTCTTTTCATTCCCTCTGGGGCACCTGGCATTGGCCACTGTTGGAAGACAGGCTACTGGGCTAGATAGACCTTGGGTCTGACCCAGTACGACCACTCTTATGTTCTTATGAAGAATGCCCCCTTCTCCATGAAAGAATCATCAACCCCACCTCCTGCAGTGCCTAAGTTTTCCTGGAATGCTTCCCATCCAAGGACTGGCCTATATAGCGTGTGAGATATGACCATGTTCTGGCTTGCAGTGGTCTTGCTTGTAGGCATCTTGAGGCACTGATTCTGACCTAAGTGAGGGACAGCATGCAACTTTGGGTGGAGACTCCAGACTATGTAACACGAGGTGACTGACTTCCAGGAGCAAGCGTGTGCCTACCCTATGTCCAACAATGAGAAGAACTTCTGAAATCCACGTGCTCTGCGTAGAGAGCATCGAGATGAATGTCCTTTCAGATCCAACATGGTAAAAATGACCTGCAGTGTCAAAAGGTGCCTATGCATAGAACGGTAATGCTTCGGGCTAATGCTCAGCATCACGAGAAGCTGCATCAATGCCTAATATCCCCAATCTCATGCACTTAGTGCATTAGCTTGAGTCATAGAAGTGCTTTCCTGTGTTTGTATGTCCTTGGCCAGGCGTCAAAGTCTCTTGTTGCTTTATATTACCCACTCTCCCTTCTGTGCTGAAATGCCTTCGTCCATTTTCATATCGCCATTGATTGGCAAGTAAAAGGTCTGACCATTTCAAAGGCGCTAGTAAAAGTTTTAAAGAGCAAACACACCTTCTAGGTATAAATAGTTGGCAGGAACCTGCTGGAAGGCAATAGAACTTAATGAGACAAATGAAGCTCTTGCAAGCTGTTACTGTAATGTATTTAGTTAGTTTCTTTAAAGAGCTCATTCAGAGGGGATGCTGTGCCATGGAATTGATTAAAGAAGAAAAATATTTTCTTCATGATGAAAACAGAATCGCTTTCTTGGCTAGATCAGAGAGAGTGGGTGTCACCTATGAACAGCCTTGAAGACAGCAGCCACAAGTAGTTCTGGGGTAGTGTCTGTTCAGACTGAAATCTGAGATTATGCAATGCAGGGGGCAGGGTAAAGCTAATGAAACCAACACACACAATAGGCTTGGGTTCTTTCAAGATGATTGACTGCTGCTTCATTTAGAAATGGTGCACCATGCCGGGAAGGGTTAAGGTCACTGCACTGTGTTGTATTACAGCAAACAGCTGGGTAATTAGCGAGTTTAGTGCTGAGTGGGGCTGATTTCTTGGGCGTGTGTGTCTTGGGAGGGTTTTGCTGCTTGTTTCTTGGCAAGTTTGCCAGTGAAGCGTTTCTCCAAAGTAGGTGAATCTTGAGAGCTGTTTCCCCAGGAAATTTAGCCCCGGAGAAATCCCTAAGGAGCAAAGGTCAGTGCTCTTCTGAGCCTTCTTTGGGGACAGACTATGTGATTCAGTGCAGAAAGAATCCTAGGGAGAGAGAGAACATGTGGCCCGCAGGTAAAATGCATATAAAGGGATGAAGATTGTTTAGGAGGGTACCTAGTTTTCCCTGAAAAATTCAGTGGTTCCTAATTCCTAAGATCTAAACCATATTTGCTGCCATTCACCTTCTCCTGCGATGAAGGCTCCAGCCTACTGGGCCAAAGTGTCCCTTGGTATAACTTTGTTGAAGTCAGTGGAGTTGCAGGGGTGGTGGAAATGGCCCATGAACTTGAAGACTAAACTGCATGTGAATGGGTCAGTCCTGATTCCTAATAAAGGAAGTCCCAGGGGAGTTCAGCCCCGCGTTTACCTAGCGGTACTGTAGATAGGATAATAAACTGAGATCACTGAACTCTCCTCTGTAACTGCCCCAGCACCACAAGAAGGGGAGGAATAGTGACAGTTGGTCACTGCATCTCCTCCACAGAAGGAATAACCCGTAGACTCAAGGGTCAGATTTCCTTGTACTGACCATTGGCTACGCAAGGACCTGTTAATCAGCCTGGAATAGGGGCTGGCATTTAGATTTTGTACTAACATGAAAAAGTTCTTTGCTTTCTGTATACCACTCCATGGGCCTAGACCGTTGGAGTTGTAGCACACCCCCTGCCCCCAAGCCCTAATACAAGGATTGCCCTAATAAAGAAAACACCTAGTTGGGAATAGAAGCGTGTTTATCTCACTTTATTAAAATTGGACAAATTGAGTCCTGGTACAAAAGTCCTCATTAAATCAATATTCTACACCTATTATTCTTTACTTTAGGCCCCCTTCAGATAAAGACAGTTGTGTACAGCCCTGCCCTCCCTCCATGATCGGAGGAAGAGGACTTTGGAGAGATTATCCTGCAATAGCAAGGAACTCTTTATACAGCGCTTTTCATCTATAGATCCTGAAACATTTTACGAAGGAAGGCAAGGGTCATTATCCACTGTTTACAGATGGGAAAACTGATGCACAGAGAGGGGAAATGACTTGCCTAAGGTCACACAGCAAACCCGTGGGAACAGAACCTAGGTCTCCTGGCCCAGTACCCTAGTCACTAGACCATGCTGCCTCCTACTGGGAGGATCCGAATGACTTGGATTCCCACCTATCGAACTCCCAACCTATCAATAAATGTCATCTAAGCCTCCCAGATCTTCTCAACCCTGTCTGATTGCTCATCATCTCATCCCTCTCCCCGCCCCTGTTGCCTGTTTCCCTACCTTCTCTAAATCCAACCCCTTCCCCAATCTCTGCAGAAAAGTCCCAAACCCCATGCCCCCAATATCTCAGGACTAAAAGGGCAGAGATTGGAGAGTAGGGAGTCAGTGCATGGAGAAGGAGGGGATCTCACCTGTGTAAAATCTGGAGCAAATTAGCAAGGGAGGAAAGAACAGCGGCAGCAGAGCAGCTGGGTGTCTGAGCTGAGAAGCAGCGAGCATCTAGCAGCAACAGCAGAGAGTGATCCCCAAACTCCCCCTTGCACCCGACCCAGCAGCAAGTCCCACCCTGGCCAGTACAAAAGGGATTGACAGGGATTCTACAAGCGATGGATTTGCAACAGCTGATGAGCCCCTTGCGAGAGGAGGGGGAGGGAAGATTGCAGTTGAGCCCACCCACCCCACACGAGAGCAGGAGGTGAGGACTGGCTCTTTGTGAGCGGCAGGCTGCATAAGAAGAAAAGTGGTGGGGGAAAAATGCCAGGCTGCCTGCAGGAGACTTGGAAAGGAGAGAAAGGTTGGAGCACTTGTGACCGGGGATCTAGCCGCGCTTGTCAGAGTTCAAGAGCTGGAAGGGTCGCAGTTTGTGCTTCTGAGATGCAAGAGGAGGAATAAAGAGGAGGCAGTTTGTGTGCCGATGGGGACGTAGCACCAGTGAGATCTCTGGGGACAGCAGGACAAAGGGAACTCATGGATGGGCTTTACCTGCTAGGAGGGGGAGATGGGCTGGAGATGATCAATGACACCCTCAGCAGGACAAGTTGGGTGGAGGAGGACAACTCGGAGCTGTCCTTGCGGGTGGCCATGGCTGCCCTGCTCTTCTTCCTCATCCTCTCTACCTTGCTGGGCAACACCCTGGTGTGCGTGGCTGTGATCAAGTTCCGGCACCTGCGCTCCAAGGTCACCAACTTCTTCGTCATCTCGCTGGCTGTCTCCGACCTGTTCGTGGCCGTGCTGGTGATGCCGTGGAAGGCAGTCGCTGAGGTGGCCGGCTTCTGGCCTTTCGGGGGCTTCTGTGATGTCTGGGTGGCCTTTGACATCATGTGCTCCACAGCCTCCATCCTCAACCTGTGCATTATCAGCGTGGACCGGTACTGGGCCATCTCCAGCCCCTTCCGCTACGAGAGGAAGATGACCCAGCGAGTGGCTTTCATCATGATTGGGGTGGCTTGGCTGCTCTCCATTTTGATCTCCTTCATCCCTGTGCAGCTGAGGTGGCACAAAGCCAGTGAGCTCCTTGCTCAGCAGGAGCCCGCCTCCAACTCCACACAGGGCTCAGAGGAGAACTGTGACTCCAGCCTCAACAGGACCTATGCCATCTCCTCATCCCTCATCAGCTTCTACATCCCCGTCGCCATCATGATCGTCACGTACACCAGGATCTTCCGCATCGCTCAGCGGCAGATCCGCAGGATCTCCTCTCTGGAGAGAGCTGTGGAGCATGCCCAGAACTGCCACAGCAATGACTGCCCCCACGAGGCCTCCCTGAAGAACTCTTTCAAGAAGGAGACCAAAGTCCTCAAGACCCTCTCCATCATCATGGGAGTCTTCGTCTTCTGCTGGCTGCCCTTCTTCGTGCTCAACTGCATGGTGCCCTTCTGCGACCTTGGCCTGCACGATCCCAGGGAGCTGCCCTGTGTCAGCGAGACAGTCTTCAACATCTTTGTCTGGTTCGGCTGGGCCAACTCCTCCCTCAACCCCATCATCTACGCCTTCAATGCTGACTTCAGGAGGGCCTTTGCCACCATCCTGGCCTGCGGCCGTCTCTGCCCCAGCAATGCGGTGGAGACGGTGAATTTCAGCAACGAGCTGGTCTCCTACCACCATGACACCACCTACCAGAAGGACGTGGTGACTCTCAGCGACCCGCACCTTCTCCCCCATGCCACCCTGCAGGCAGAAGACAATGAGCTGACTTTTGACAAAGTGTCGCAGATCTCCAAGACCTCCCACAACCACCATGCCAACGCCATCTTGCCAGCCGTGGTCCATGTGGAGTGCGAGATGGCTATATCGCTGGAGAAGATCACTCCCTTCACCTCCAGTGTGCTGGACTGAAAAGGGATCAGGAGAGGGAGTCGGGGCGGGGAGACGGGATATGGCAGAGAGAGGTCTGCAGCAAATGGCCCAGTTTCTGGGGAGTGTGCATACAGGGGAGGGAGGAGAAGAGGAATTGCTACCCCTCTGGCTGGGAAGGAGTTTGTATGTATGTATTAGCAAGTATGCTGGTGTCTTCCTTTGTTTCTCTGATATACTCAGAAGAGTGACTTTCTAGGGGACTGGATGGTTTGGGGGGATGGTGCTTTTCACCTTGAGTCCACGGGTTCAAACCCAGGGCCAGCCCAGGTTGGTAGTGAATGGAAGTGGTTGATGTCTGTTGGGTGCCTTATGTCCAATGAGTTTGGTGGGTCTCAGTGTAGTTCCTAGGAAAAAGAAAACTCCCTTGTCATAGTTGTCAGTAGCTTCCTCTGGGAAACCATGGCCTTGAACAGGCCCCTGAGACTGACCTTGCCTCTCAACCCATTTAGGAGGGGAAGTGGGGGAGTTTGCCCTACTGCTGCTTCTCCCAGTCCTGTGGCTAAGCAAATGCTTTCACTCTCCTGGGCTACTAAAGTGACACAGAAAATGCAGCAAACCAGAGGGATTGCTGCCTGCATGATTGTTCATTCAAGCAGGCAGGGCTGGGTAACGCTATCAGCTTCATGGGTGTGACAGCCCTACCTATCCTGTCAGCCTTTAACTGTGGAGACAGACTTCTCTTGTGAAGCCAGTGTAGGGGGGGTAGAGAAGAGTTGCTTTACAAGACACCTTGATCCTGGCCTTTTCCCCAGCCCCCTCGCTCACATCTGTTTGCTTGTGCTACAGATAGCCATCCCCTGAGACTTAACAGGGAACAGGCAGCTAGGACACCTGGGTTCTGTTCCTGGCTATGGGAGGGGAAGATGGTCTAGAGTTTAGGGCGGGTAACCCAGGAGTCCTGACTGCCAGCTCGAGGGGAGTGTTTAGAACAAGTTTCTGGGTGTTAGGAAGTTGGGATGCTAAGGCAGAAAGGTGGTGTTGTTGCCATGCTCTCCTGCTCCTCTCTGGGAAGTTGAGTAAATAGGCACCAGTTCAGCTGTGAGGAGGTGTCTCTCTTCTTCATCGCTCTGACTCAGGCATGTTATCTTCCAGGCCTCCAACACAAATCCATGGCCCATTGGATTGGAGCTTTCAGGCTGCAGTAGTCTGCAGTAATGGGCCCAAAGGCTGTACCAGGCTGTAGTGCTGTAGGATGCTGTGTGCTAAGGGTTTGGTCCTGCATTTGGGGCAGAACCACGGGTTCTGAACCGGTGCTTCGGTCCTTTCTCCACTTGCACTTAGGCCGTGTTCAGCTTCACCACACCTGTTGCTTATCGCTGTTGTCGGCGAAAGGTGCATTTTCTGTGGCAGCTGACTCCAGTCTGAGTCCTTCGTATGCAGGGAGTGGAGGAAAGAGTCAGACCCCTGGTTTCAGGGGGAAGAGGTTCCTCTGCTTCCCCCTATCCTCCATCAGTCACACTCTCTTTCTTCTCCATTTCCCCTACAGTCTCTCAACTTCCCAGTCTTTCCAACCCCCACCACCTCTCCCCATTACAACCGCTCCCGGTGCACTGTCTCATTTCAATAACAATAGCTTTTTGAGATTCTCACTCTTTCCTCACTCACCTGTACTTTTAAATTAGCATCTTTGCATATTTTAACTTGTGTCTGGTTGCTCCAGTACCAGACAGTGTGTGTGCGGGGGATATGGGAGAAACCCCCGGCATTGCATTGTAAAACGTGACACTGCTTGATCGTTTTTATAATGTTTTGATGGGGGATTGGTTAAACATTGCAGCAAAAATGGTATGTCCACCTTATCCTGAATCCAGGTGCCTCCACTCTGGTATCTGCAACTCCATAGCGCTGCCAAAGCCTTTCGTTCTCTCTTCCCAACAAACCTTAACAAAGAGAAATCAGAAGATGATAATTACCGAGTAACTGTAATTATCAGATACAGCCCAGTGACAGTCAAGTCACAGCACCGTCAGTGTGGGAGGGAAGCAGAAGTGTGGGGTCCTCCCTAGGATAGCTCTGCAGAAGCGCTCACAGGACAGAACTTACTCTCTTTATAATCACCTCTTAGTACAGCAGGGTTGTCTCTCTAGTGGTTAGAGCAGAGTCAGGATGCCTGGGTTCTATTCCCTGCCATGGCGGAGGGCAGGCTAATGGACAGAGTAGGAGCGGGGATTGGGAGTCAGGATTCCTGGGTGCTGTGCTCTTCAGGACCGTCATTTACTATATGTTTATCTAGTACTTAGCACAATGGGGCCCCTCTAGGGTGACCAGACAGCAAGTGTGAAAAATCAGGACGGGGTGGGGGGTAATAGGCGCCTATATAAGACAAAGCCCTGAATATCGGGACTGTCCCTATAAAATCGGGACATCTGGTCACCCTAGGCCCCTCCCTGGTTGAGGCATTACTGCATTATGTGATAATTAATTATACTATTCCCAGCTGTGGAAGAGGGGTATTTTCCAGTGGTTAGAGCAGGGGGGACACTGGGAGTCAGGACTCCAGGGTTCTATTTGTGGCTCCACTGCTTACATGGACAAGTCGCCTAACCTCTCCGTCTCGGTCTCCCCATCTCTGATGAGGGTCTGATACCTAACCCACAACGATGTTGTGTGAGGCTTACTGCGTGAGTGTTTGTAAAGTGCTTTGAGAAGGGCAACTAATTCATAATATTCTTGTGACAAAAGTTGGGTGAACTTGCCGCGTGTATGACGACCAAGGACTCAGCCCTTTGACAGGGGGTTAGCTGGGTGGGAGCGGACAAGCAGAGGTGGGCAGTGGCTGCAAAAATGTTATTTATTATCCGCATAGAAACAGAGAGACTTTGCCTTTGTGTGTGCATGTTAGGGGACGGGTAGTGGCAAAGGATTCTTCGCTCCCCTCGGTCTTCAGAAGCCCCCTGCTCTTCAGGGCTGGTTCTTCCCTTCACTGACTGTACAATGGATCATTTCCCCCCCAGCTCTGACTGTGACGTCCGTCAGAGCCACCCATGGCCGATGTCTTCCTGGTGCCTGTGGCCTAACTGCCCAGGGAGTGGCAATGACTGAACTGAGCCCGTGGCCTCCAGGGCATTGTACTGGCCCCTCGGTGCTACAGCAGCAGGCTAGGAAATGGACGGCAACTTCCAAACCACATGCGTGTTTCTGTGTTTAACTAGGATTTTCTTAGTCTGGCAAAAAAAAATACATCTCGCTCCTTTCAGTGCAGTGTGGTTTTCTTGTGGGTTTCCTGGGCAGGAGGATGGGATTGCAGGCTGCGGCGGGGCAGAGGTATTGTGGGACCGAGGCAGCACTTGTATGCTCCCATCCTGCTGAAGGCACCTTGGTATACACGCGGGGATCCCACAGCAATGCAAGAGGATGAGTCAGATGACGAGCCCAGGCCCTGCTTCTGAGCTGCACCTTCCACGATGCTCAGCTTATTAGGGGTGGGGGCA
The DNA here is from genome assembly GCF_965152275.1 of Natator depressus. Taxonomy (NCBI): domain Eukaryota; kingdom Metazoa; phylum Chordata; order Testudines; family Cheloniidae; genus Natator; species Natator depressus. The sequence continues at coordinate 6,466,004 of NC_134259.1, forward strand.
GAGGTGGCTGTAGCCCCTGGTGTACCCTTAAGCAGCCCCAGGGGCTCCCAACTTAGGACTGGGACCCACAATTCCCTATTGGGCCATTTGGCAGCCTGGACTAGCCAGAGCGCAGTGCACTCCAGCTGCTACACTTGCAGGAGAACCCTACATGGGGGCGGCCAGGGCGCTCCTGCTAGGCCTTTGCCACTGTGGAAGCCTGCCCCGTGGGTATTCCCCGGGGAGGTGCTCGCCAGCCCCAGAATGCCCTCAGGATACAGGGACCAGAAAGAGTCAGCCATGCTAATATAAGAGTTTAAGCTAACACATTTTGGAAGGGATCTAAAAGCTCAGGGTTTAAGCCAGTCTCTAACACTTCACGAGGCTTTCAAGGAGGGCAGACGATCCCACAGCCGCCTGCTGCTGGGTTGCTTGCCCCTTCCTCTGAAGCAGTTGGTGCTGACCACAAGGAAAGAGAAAATACTGGACTAGATGCACCTCAGCTGTGATGCAGTCCGGAAGAGATGCATGCAAAGTTTTGGCAGTTAGCTGCCTCCCGTGAGCCATAATTCCCAGCAATGGTCCACCACTGACAACTGGCAAGGGAAGAGACTCCTGTTTGTGAAGTGCTTTGGGATCCTGAGACAGAAGCACTGTCCAGCAGCAAGGAAACAGTTCTCTCTGCTCACTGTGACACCTAACCGTGATACTTTTCGCGCTGTGAGCAGGGAGGGAGGCTGTGACCTGATTCAGAGACTGTGAGACTGAAGCAAAGGAGTGGGAGTCAAGATTTCTATGTTCTCTTCCTAGATCTGCCAGTGACTTCCTGTGTGACCTTGCAAATCACTTGGCTGCTCTGTGCCTCAGTTTCCCCATTTACAAAATCGGGCTAGCAATGCAGATTCACCCAGCTGACACAGTTCCTGAATATTAACTGTTTGCAGCACGTCAGTCTCTCTTTGCTATGATAACCGTCTATGGCTATAATTGTCGAGTGAGGCGGGAAAATGACGCTGAGGGGTATGACGAGGAAGAATGGGAGGAAACGAAGCAAAGGCAAATTGGAGCTGAATATCGGGGAAATGTCCTGGCCATTGCAATCTCTGAAACTGGAATCGTCTCCCTGGCCACAGGGTGGAAGCCCCAACTGTTGGGAAATCTAAAACTTGGCTGGACAGAGCCCTGGAAATACTATAGGGGATTAAAGTGCATTGGTCCCTCTGAGGTGGACAAGAGGGGACCTAACAGGACTAACCATGCCTGAATTCTCTTACCCTGAGGCCAGGTTCTATCCCTAATGGGTGTGTGCATATAGCGGGGTGTGTGTGCTCCCATCGGCCCCTGGTGTAAGAAAGGATTAAATGCAGAGGCTGCTATTTTCAAAGGGGCCTAAGGGATTTAGGTGCCTGATTCCAATTTGGTGGGAGTTGGGTGCCTGTCTCACACCTTACTCCATGATCCCTAATGCTCTGTGTTGCTGGGTGTGCTGACTGTGTCCTTTGCGGTAGCTGCTGCACACCTACCAGGGGCCCAAGATTATCCCACTAGGCCCCTGACAGGGTGGACGTGCAAAAAGAGCCCCTTGAATGTGAAGGGTTCTCCAGGTTCCCTGTAGGCACCATTCAAATGGCTGAAGCTGTTTGCTGAGACTCGGCCCCACCACGTGGCTGGGTGGGAAGAAGCCTTAAAACCTCCATTTAAATGATGACTGGGAGAAAAAAGGACACCCAGCGGCCACCAGAGCAGCCCAAGCGATCCGGGGAGAGGAGAGGCTTGAAGGGAAGCTGACGCGGCTTCACTGTGGCAAGTCATCGTCTCCTGCCCCTGCTTGTTTAAGCCTGCGTGGAAAATGACCCGCACTCAGCTGGGAGAGCGAGGGGGTGAGATGTGAGAGAGGCTGGTTCACTGGCCAGTGGAGTAGGCCTGGGGAGATGGGGGATTGCGAGGCCTCACAGCTATCCCAGAGCACCCCCATATCTCCCACAGCAGGAGGGGCTGTCTCCATGTTTCTGACCCCTGGGGCTTCCCTTCCATCCTAGGAAGGGGCTTGCTCTATATTTCATACCCCCACTGCCAATGCTGTCCCAAAGGTCCCCTTTTCCCACTCTGACGGGGGCTTCCTCTACCTCTCTGTATAACTGTAGGCACATTCGCTGTCTCAGCCTGCATGCCCCTCCGCCCCCTCCTGCCAGAGCTCTCCGGTTCATCTGCCTACCTACTCAGCTCCCCAGAGCCCTGCTGGGTTTTTGCTTGAGGCTCACACTGGGGTGATGAATAGCAAGTGCCAGGGTGACATTTAGCCTGATGGCCCTGTTACCGGGAGACGCAGGAAAGTGCCCAAATCTGGGGATGCTCAGGAGGAGCTGCCCTGGAGTCTATTAGAGACACAAAGGCTCATGGTTCATCTCTGTTCCCTGAGGTAAATTCCAGAGGCCACACAAGGAAGACTCTCCTGACTCCCAGGTTGAGGGGGAGATGGGGCCACGGCATGAGAGAACCTGCCCTGACTCCCCACAAGGAGGTGGGGATGGGGGCCATTTGAGCAGAAACAGCATCTGCCTTTCTGAGGGGAGGACTGAGGTGGGCAGGCATTCTGCAGCCATTGAAACAGTGAGGCCTGTAGCTTCAGTGCTCGTCTGACACAGCCCCCTTAAATCAGGATGGCACCCTAGATGGTTGTGTAAGATGCTGGCAAAGCGTGTCCCTCTCTGGTGGCTCGTCCTCACAGCAGATAAGTGCCTACTACCGCTGCTAGCTCCTTTGACTCGAGTGGTAGAGAGCTGTGCTTCTGGTGCAAAAGAGCCCAGATTCAATCCCTATGGATAATCCGTGGCAGAGTGTTGCAAGAGCCCTGGGCTGGCACTGAGTACAAAGGGGCATGCTGCTATTACACGACCAAATCTGGCTCAGAAATTGTCCTCTTGAGTTGCCAGGCTGCCTGGAGAGGAAAGCAGTCACTTCCTAGCCTGCATCAGGACTGGACTGACCCCGCATTGCTCGGTGTAATCACTGATTACATCACAGGATATTGCCTGGGTGCTGAGGGGAAGGCGATTTGGGGAAATCTACCCTGGCCAGAGGCGGCTGCTGCTGCTGCAGATTCAGCGTCCCCTTGGATTTAGCTGACTGGCACAGAAGCCCACCTCCACTCTTTTCCACCAGGGCTGCAAGGTTGGGAGTTGTGGGCACAGATGTGCCACAGCTGTGGTGAATGGGACTAGCCAGGAAAAAGGGCAAGACCTATCAGCCTACAAGGCTATGGACAGGGAGGGGCGGGGGGAAGAGGTGGCTGGCTTGTTCCTTTTCTGATGTTGACGGGCATGAGGAGAAGTGGGATTCTAGGTCTAGTCAGAAAGCAGCCAATCTCTGTCATTATCTCTCCTCTTGAGTTTCTTTCCAAATTGGAGTCATTAGATGCTGCCCTCATCAGACAGAAGCAGGTGCAGGGGGCACAGGCAGAGACCCATCTCTGAGGGAAAGCGGAGCCTCTGGGCGAAGGATGGAAAAGTCTGAGGGTCTCTGGCCACTTGAAGGAGCCTAGCAGAGGCTCTTGTGAAATCACAGGCCTGGCTGTCTCAATCTGTATGGTAATTCAGAGCAATCAGAATCAGCAGATGGGGAGAGGCGGGAGAGATTAACCCTTCCGGGAGCAAGTAGGCCAAGACAGAGACCACTCTCCTGGCTGGGATGGGGGAGAGAGAGAGGTACTTGTCACGGCTGGGGAGGAGATCAAGGTATCAGCCTTGTGCTGGGGTTCTCTGGATGAGGTAGGGGGTCGATGTGCAGACAAGTGGGTGAGGCGTAAATCCTGCACAGGCAGGTCTGACTGGACCCTTGTACAAACCCCTCTCCCTTTTCCACCTCCTCAGTGGCTGTCTTGCTTTCGCAGCATTTTGTCCTCATCCAAATGAAAAAGTGAGAAACGTTCGTTCATTTCCCAGGCAGATAAGGATAGCGTGGGGGGATCTGTGATGAGCACCGACTGCTGGTGCTGGGGTCTGTGTGTGTGTGGGCGCGCCTTGCTTCTTTGCTGTGCTGCCCACGCTCTCTCCAGGATGCCCCTTTGAATAGGACAACGATGTAATTGTGAAACACTTGTGGGGGGAATGGATGGAACGCCTCACGAAGGTTGGAAAGCTGCGCTCCAAGGTAAACAGCTCCTCAGACTCAGCATAGATTTGGCAAACAGTAGCCGCACGAAGAAATCAAGAGGAAGAGGGTGACAAATGCACTTCCTGGCTGGGGAGTTATTGAAGGCTCAGAGCCAGGGAATGGGAGGCGAGGGGGAGCAGTTCATCTTTCTCTCTACTTTACAAACAAAGTGCTGGATTCTGAAGTGAATACAGAGTCTGTCAGCGTCCAGGGATAAACTGATCTCAGTAAAGGCTGCAGCGTGCAAGCGGGTTCCACGTGCCAACCGCAAGCTGGGGCTGGCCTTCAAATACAGCCCAAAGCTTGGGCATGTCAGGATCTCTATACACACCACTCAAAGTCCTAACAGATTAGCCAGAAGTGAAGATGACTTTGTAATAGCAAGGGCAGGGTCTTGCCCTGGGACAGGAATTGCACTGAGATGATGACTTCTCTGAGGCAGGGACTGTCTTTGTGTTGTCTGTCTACTGTCTGGTACAATAGGGCCCTAATCTCTGATTGGCTTCTACTGCAGTAGAAATAATGAGTCGTTAATTACATTTTAGGAGCACTTCACTGGAGAACCGTGGGTTTATTTTCACCCTCATCCATTCTTGTGCTTAAAAGAGGCAGCATGTTAATCAGGGGCTGCAGGATGCCATCTAGTGTCCGTCTCCACTCGCAGTGGATTTTGCAAATTGCTGTGAGATCTTGTCCATTTAACATTCTTACCCTGAACTGGAGACTGCCCTGTGGCTGGGGAATGAAACTAAATGGGGCTGTGACAGACTGGTAAACAAACCTAGAAAATAGACTTCCCTGCATTTTTCAGCTCGTGTGTAATCCCTCTCCGGCTCTTGGAAGCATGTTTGTCATCCTCACTTGTTCCCTCACTATCCATTGCATGGCTCTAGCAATAACAAAGTTCCTTTTACACGGTATTTCTTCTAAATCCCTCTCAGCCCTTTGGGAACTCTGAGTGACCTTGGGCAAGTCACAACTGCTCAGATTTTCATGTGCCTGCTGATTGTTTTGGGTGCCCAACATTGGGACTGACTTTCAGAAGTATCAAGCACCTGCAGGTTTCTTTACTTCTGCTGAAGGTGCAGGGGCCCAGACACAAATCCTCACAGGTATTTAGGTGCCTAATTCCCTTTGAAATCAGAGGAAGTTAGATGCCTAAGTCGCTTTGAGAATCTGGGCATCAGTCTGAAAATCAGGTCCAGGATTTTTCAAATTGGCCTCCAAAACATTGAGGCATTCAAAATCAGACTGCTTTTGACCACTTTAGTTCAAAAACAAACCAACCAACCACCTCCTGTGCCTCAGTTTCCCCATCTATTAAAGGAGACTCATGATGACCCCTCTTCCTCTTTATAAAGCCCCTTGAGATCCTTGGATGGAAGAAGCCACGTAAGTGCAGAATACAGTACTATTATTTATTTGCTGTTTAGAAAAGAGAGTCAAATTACAGGTAAATTGTGCCACATAGATTAGATGTCCCTGCCTCAAAGCACTAAGGCCTGGATCCTCAAACCTATTTAGGATTGAAATCAGTGGGAGTTAGGTGCCTAAATACCTTTGAGAATCTAGGCCCTATAGCCTAATGCCCCAATCCTGCAAGCTGCTCTGTGCACCTGGATCCCACTAACTTCAATGAGACTCCACAGGCACGGATTGCGGCCTAAAGATCTGAGCAGTGCACACAGCACACACACAGGTGCATGCGGTCATTGCAGCTGATGTGCTTCATGAAGCAAAGTAGGTGTGGAGAAGCCTGTGAGCGGAAGACAGCTTGTGAGCTACAAGGTTAGAATTGTTTCCATAACCCTTTGAGGATGGGGGACTATGTGCTGGAATCTTTTAAAGGGAGTCTCTGCTTAAAAAACATGTATTGCAAACAAAGAAATGTCTTTCTGGTATGAACAGTAGTTTAAATATCAAAATGGAAATAGAGCCATGGAAAATCCAGCCTACTTGTCACTATTCCTGTTCTCTGTTGGCTTTCCTCTCCTTTACTGGAACAAAACAAATCAATGAAGTCAGTTTCCCTTTTGCGTCTAGAGAGTTTCTTTTTCCATTCTGGGCACTGCACTATTTGAGTTGCAAACTCTCTAGGGGATATTTGTGTGTTTTAAAGACACTGGATTCCATTAGAATGTAAAACAGCTGCAGCAGTGGGAACAATTTTATTCATCTTTATGTTTTGTAAATGCTTTACTCTGAACAAATTGAAATTCAGAGCCATGCTTTGCTGATCGTGTCCCTGAAAGCAATGGTTGGGAGGTCTGCCCAGTGAGTTCCCAGGATTCAAGGCAGAGTGACTGTGGTGGCCCTTTAAGAGAAACAGAGGAAATTCTGGAATGAGAGAAGATTCTGGAGCAGTTAATCAGAGAAAGAAGGAGAAACAGCTCAGTGAGTTTCTCCAGTGATTGTGGAGTCAGTAAGTTGCCCGGCAGGTGGGGTTATGATTTGTTGAAAAGAAAAGAATAGAGAATAAAATTTGTCATAATTCAAGGGCTAGAGCTCCTAGCCTGACTGCAGGGACACAATTTTGTTTGACCTTTATTTAGTAGTCTGAAAAGAGTGGGGGTCTATTATAATCTGGGAGCAGCAGTTTTGGTAAAACAGTGCTTTAAGTGTGCCCCTCAATAATCCAGATCCAGTTTGATTTGGCGGGGGGAGGCTGGGTCTGCAGCCCCTTGTGATTCCCCACCCCACTTTAAGTAGTGTCTTGTGCCTTCAGTGAAAGTCCTAACCTCTTCTAGATGACCAGTTTTTACTCTTGGGTAACCAAGTTTAACTGGTTAATGAGTTCAGTTCTTTGAAGTTGTAAAGTGCTGTATAATGTGATTGTTAAGCCTCCTTATAAGCCATGAATAAAATTATCTTGGGAAGGGATGGATTGGGAATATCCAGACGGGATCACTTCCCACAGGGACAGGGTGACACCCCCCCCCCCCGCCCCAACAAAAAACAAACTCCTCTTCCAGTAAACGAAGATCCTCAAAGATATTTAGGCACTTTACAATTTACTTCAAAGAATTTAACTAATGATTTCAATGGGAGTTAGGTGCCTAAATATTTCAGAGGATCGTGGCCTTAAAGTATCACAGTAGGAAGTGCCCAGCACAGATGAGAACTAGAGAGGGACCAGGAGAAAATACTGCCCTGGGTCTAGCATCTGCTGAAGTAGCAGATGCTTTAAAAAAGCCTTGACGAGCCTTTAGCATAGCACAATGATTGCATATGATTGATCTCTGTGATTTTATTTCTCATGAATTATTGCTTTTTGGTTTTGTACTTTGCCCCTTCACCTGCTGTGATAGATGAGGGAGGAGCCATCAAATAACATGTATTAATTATCAATTTGTTTGTCATCATTATTATATAGAAGTAGAACTAGTGGGTTTCTACCTTGTTTTGTGAGGTCTAATGGAGAATTACTGACGCATACCGAATCTGATTCTTACACTGGTATAACTCCATTGCCTTCTTTAGTAACTCCTGATTTACACTGGAGTGAAAGGAAGAGAATCAAGCCTGGTAAATGTAATACAGCCCTGCCAGTGTCTTGCCCAGCTTTCATTAGGAAGAGGCTTTAACGAATCCCTAAGTAGAAATACCTGCTGGATTAGAATGACTGCATAAGAAGCAGCTAACTCTGCATCAACATTGTTCTGGGGTAAGGCAGAAATTACCCAGCCCGACTAGTCTTTAGTTGTGTGAGTAAGGATGAGTCATGTGAGCACAGGTTGCTGGACCAAGCCTGTAATGACCTGACTTGACCAATCATATTTTGAGAAGTGGTGTTAAGATCTAAGCTTTGGGGAGACTGCAGCACTTGGAACTGGAGTAATGTACCAAAATATTGGCGTTAACAACTGTGATAGGGAGCATCTGGGCCCATGACTGTAGGATAATCTAAACCCCTATAAAGTGCTGGAACAAATTAAGGCTCAGTTGTGCATGTAAGTAATTTTAGGCACGTGTGTCATCGTATTAAGTGCATTGAGATTATTCATGTGTCTGAAGTTGCGTTCTTAAGTCTTTGCGGGGTTGGGGACTTAAGCTATGTCAATGCTATAACCAGTTCACCAGCAGTGCCGCAGCTATAGCATACATGCTTCCTCCACCAATGGAAGAGTTTTTCTGTCAATGTAGTTAATTCACCTCTCCAAGAGGTGATAGCTAGAGCGACAGAAGAATTCTTCCGTCGACTGAGCTGTGTCTACATCAGGGCGGGGGGGGAATAGTTCAACCTAACGACAGCGTTCAGGGCACGAGGGACAGAGCTAGGCTGGTCTAGTTTTTATGTGTAGACCCAGCCTAAGGGGTCCCTTTGTGGATTTAGGCCTAAGGGCCAGGGCTTAATTTGTGCCCAGGTTTGCCAGGGCTGAGCCCCAGCACCTCTAGGCTTGGCAGTTCACAGCCCTGGCACCTCTGGGCCTGCTGCATCCATTATTAAAGTAAAAAAATTGCTTGAGTCCCGGCATCTAATTGCTTGAGCTGACACATCTTTCATTATAAATTAAGCACTGCTAAGGGCCTAGCCCTGCGAAGCCTTCCTTAGAGAGTTGTCCCGTTGCCTAGGCGGGATGTCTCACGTGGGGTAAGGGTTACTGTTGGAGTTTGCAGGATCAGGGTCCACGTTTTAAAATGGAAGCTGCAGGACAACATTTCCCCCGAATGCTGCTGTGCATCTGGAAGCTGGTGTGTTATATGGGGGCACCTTTGGGGTGGGACCAGGAGGGCTAGGGAAGAGAGGGGACTCCAGGCCCCATCCCCAAATCTATGAGGCTTCTATCTAGCTGCGCAGCTGTCGAGAATGGCTTGACATGGGAGGCCCAAGTGTAAAGGGTGAGAGCAAGGATTAGGACACCGTATCCTCCTCAAACTTACTTCATTTTCCTCCTTCGACGTCGTCTTTGCTGTGAGGCCTGCAAAAGGTAGGACAACGGTTAGGCTATTGTTGAATTGCTGTCCTGCAAGGCCATTGGTCAGCACTGGTTCCTTGTACTCCCCCGGCCGTCTGTACCCATCTGTTGCCTGGAAGGAGGCGTGGTCTACACCTAATGCTTAGGTCGACCGAGCTATAGTGCGCAGGCCTGTGGAAAAATTTCACACCTTGCACGATGTAGTTAGGTCGACCACCCTTCAGGTGCCCAGATAGCAAGTGTGAAAAATCAGGACGGGGGGGGGGGGGGAGAGGGTAATAGGTGCCTATATAAGACAAAGCCCCAAATAGCGGGACTGTCCCTATAAAATCGGAACACCCGGTCACCCTAACCTACCTGTAGACGCAGCAAGGTGGATGGAAGAAAGTGTCCGTGGACCTAGCTTCCGCCTCTTGTGGGGATGAATTCACTCCAGCAACCCCTTCCCTGTCTGTCGCTGTCGTGAGTGTCCACACTCCAGGGGCGGAGCTGCGGCCCTTGTGTTTGCCTTACAGCCTGTCAGCGCTTTCTTCGGCGTGTACAGCGCCGAGCACGGGGGCCCGGGCCAGGCACAGATGCCCCGGCCATCCCCGTAAATAACCCTTCACGCAAACAGATAAGGAGCGTTTCCGCACCCCGCCCTCCCCGAGCACGGCGGCGGCAGGCGGGGGCCGGCGCAGGTCAGTCCCCGCCCACGCCCGGCTCTGCGGGGCGGCGCCGGCGGAGGCGGAGCCGCGGCCGGGGAGCGGGGCCCGGACGCCGCGCGGTGCCGCCGCCGCTGCTGCTGGTCCCCGGCCTGCCGGTGAGTGCGGGCCCCGGTGCGCCCCGCAGGCCGGCCCCGGCCCCCCGCCTCCTCCGGCCCGGCGCGGCTGCGCCTCGGCCTTCCGAGCACCCGGCGGCGGGCCCGGGGAGCGGAGGGGGGCCGGCCCTGCGCCCCCAGTGCGGGTCGCTGGGGGTCCCGCTGGGGGGGGCGGGGTGCTGGGGGTCCCGCTGGGGGGGCCGGGGCGGGTCGCTGGGGGTCCCGCTGGGGGCGGGGGGATGCTTGGGGTGGGATGCTTGGGGGGCGGGTCGCTGGGGGTCCCGCTGGGGGTGGGTGGATGCTGGGGGGGGGCGGGGTGCTGGGGGTCCCGCTGGGGGTGGGTGGATGCTGGGGGGGGGCGGGGTGCTGGGGGTCCCGCTGGGGGTGGGTGGATGCTGGGGGGGGGCGGGGTGCTGGGGGTCCCGCTGGGGGTGGGTGGATGCTGGGGGTGGATGCTGGAGAGGTGTGTGTGGGGTGTTGCTGTGGGTCTTGTTGGGGGTGTGGTGGTGGATGCTGGAGAGGCTGGGGGATTGCTGGGGGTGGGGGCCAAGGTGGATGCCGGGAGGGCGGGGAATTGCCTTTGGGCCTTGCTGATGTCTGTACAGGATGCAGTAGGACTTTGGGTGGAGGGTGTGGGTGTGGGTGTGGGCTCTGCTATGCAGCCTACTCCAAAGTGCCAAACCACTGTAGACCTCAGTAGTACCAAGGAGCTAAAGCATTTATAAGTGCCCCTCTCCCCTCCCCTCCCCTGCTGCCTTTTGTCACCCTCTCCCTCTGCGTCCCACCCTCCATCAGGCCACCTCCCCGCTGTCACCCTGGCGCTGCGTTGCTTGGATGGTGTCTTCCTCTCCCCTAATGAGAATGACTTCGTCTGCAAGGTCTCCGAAGAACTGGACCATTTTCTGCTCCAAAACCAGCATGAGAAGTAGGTGGCTTACGTTGTGCCGTTTACATTGCAGGAGCTTTCAGATAAGGGCCACAAAACCTGGGCCCTTTTTACCCATGTGAATAATAAGATGTTTATGGTCCCCTTTGCCCACTGTCATGCAGGATGCTTTGTGGTGTTGGGTGGCTGTGCACTCCATCCAGAGGTGGCTGCATTTCTTTGCTGCTGTATGTCTGTAACTTCAGATGGGCCCTACAGGACGAAAGATTTTATTAGAGATGGGGGGGGGGGGGGGGCTGAGCTGCAACATTTGGAGCCAGATCCCATGTCCTAGACCAGTGATTCTCAACCAGGGGTATGCATACCCCTGGGGGAAAGCAGAGCTCTTCCAGGGGGTACATCAGCTCATCTAGATATTTGCCTAGTTTTACAACAGGCTATATAAAAAGCCGTAGCGAAGTCAGTACAAACTAAAATTTCATACAGACAGTGACTTGTTTATACTGCTCTGTATGCTGTGTACTGAAATGTAAGTACAATATTTATATTCCAATCGATTTATTTTATAATTATATGGTAAAAATGAGAAAGTCAGCAATATTTCAGTAATAGTGTGCTGGGACACATTTGTATTTTTATGTCTGATTTTTATAAGCAAGTGAGGTGAAACTTGGGGTACACAAGACAAATCAGACTCCTGAAAGGGGTACAGTAGTCTGGAAAGGCTGAGAACCACTGTCCTAGACCATTCAGAACTGGGTTATGGTTTATGGCCATTAAAGCAAGAGGGGTCAGTTACAAAGTTTGAGCCTGGATCTGCACTTTCTCAAAGTGCAGGGTTTTTGCCCTGGGCCCATCTCTAACTATTATTCTTCCCTGGGTAGAATTATGCTGGATGCTAGCAACTTCTGCAACAGCCAGTTCCCGGCCTCGTTCACTTGATGTCCCCGCTTGGTGGGTTATTACCAATAGTTTAAGATCAAACTGTTCTTCGTCAGCCCCTCCCTGCTAAGGCCTTCCTGTGCACAGTGTTCTCTGTCCCAGCAGAAAACGATTATGGGGCATGATGAACACAAACCCCTTGGCTTGGCTGCGCTCCAGAAGTATGTTTTGCCTGTCTGCTTGTGCACAGATAATAAGATTCAGATGAGTTTCTGTCAGAGAGTAGGGGCTAGATGGGAGAGAGAGATGTGTTCCAGGTAGACTTGCTTGGACTCTAGTTGTTTGAATTGGATACTCTAGTACAGTATTTTAGATTGAGGAAGATATTAAAGTCCAATTGCAAGGTACCTGGGAGTGAAACTAGATGTGATTTTAGTGTGTGTATAAATACCATGCAATGTGAAACAGAATATCTTTTTTTCTGACCTCATAATTTCTGAAGATACACATAATAAAGGGTTCCCTGTGAATTTAACACCGTGAAAGGTGCCGGATTGAAAGGTCTCAACCTTGATGCCCTCTTGTTTATCCATAGAACAGATAAAGGCAGAAGGATAATCTTGTGGTGAAAGCACTGGCCTGGAACTGGGGAAACCTGGTTCTGTTCCAGACTCTGTCCTGTGTAACCTTGGGCAAGTCCCTTCATCTCTCTGGGTCTCCGCTCCCCACCTGCAACCCAGGGTAATAACACTGGGCTGCCTGGCAGGGGTGTTGCGAGGCTAAATTTGCCAGTGTTGGCAAGTTACATCATGACAGGGACAGCAGAGCAAGCTGACCCAACCCAGTCGTGCCCTGGAGGGGTGCGAGGGTACGTCAGGCACCACAGATGGTTCACTCTCTAGCCCCTCTGCTGTTGCTCCCAGCTAGGGGGCCAATTGGCTTTTGGGATGTGGCTCGCTGGCCACGGGGAATGGAGTTAAGACCCCACCCCAGGAGTGATTTGGGGTCACTAATGGGGACTTGCAGTGTCTGCTTCTCCTTCCCCGTCCATTTCAAGCTGATGATGCCCTGTTTTCCTTTTCCAGAGTTCTCTTGTTCCCTCCCTTGTCCAGCCGCCTCAGGTACCTGATCCACAGGACTGTGGACAATGTCGATTTGTTAAGCAGCTTTTCTGTCGGGGAAGGATGGAAGAGAAGGACTGTTATATGTCACTCAGTCATAAGGTAAGGTGCTGTAGGTACAGCAGTACTTCTCCCTTACTGTGCCTTCCATCTCAAGGTGCTGTGCACTACAAGGCACTGGGTCTCACTGCACCCCGTGAGGATGGCTTGAGCCCTATTCTCTTCTGCAGATACGGAAAAAGGCAGTGAGTGGTTAAGTGACTTGCAAGGGTCACACGGCGAGTCAGTTATGAATAGAACCCAAGAGTCCTGACTGCCGGTCACATAGCTGAACAACAAAACTATCCCTCCTCAATTCACGCAATAGGCCTGAATTTACAACTGTGGGTAATTTCACCCTTGGGGTTCAAGCAATATGCTGGCGGTGTGCAGTCAAAGCTCGTCAAAGTGATGCTATGACAATCGTCAAACTGCCTAGTTGTACTGAATCCAGGCAAAAAGCTAACAGCTTTAGCCTACTTTTGTAATGCAGTGAATTCTATTTAGATGTGTAAGGCGAGGGAGTTTGGTCTCGTTGGAGCACAGGACAGGGAATCGGGAGGCCTGGGTTCTATATCTAGATCTGTAAGGGAGTGTTGTCTAGTGGTTAGAGTAGGGAGTCAGGACTCCTGGGATCTAGACCCAGATCTGAGGCAGGCAACAGGGATGGGGGAGTGCTGGGTTCTATACCCAGAACTGGAAGGGAGTGTGCGCTAGTGGTTAAAGCCGGGTGTCAAAACTCTTTGAATTCCATTCCTGTTCTGTCATTTCCCTGTGCGATCTTGGACAAGTTACTTAATCTTATGGTGCCGCAGCTAAAGGGACGTTGTCCGCTTAAAAGTCATACGTATTAAACATCTATTTGTTATGCGCACTTTAAGATTAAAAGTGCGAGAATTAAAAAAACAGATTAGTTTGTCAGTAACTTACGCTGTTTGGTCACGTTGTTTTTTTTTCCCCTGGCATTTCTCTCTGTGAAGAATCAGCAGAATTACTTTCACTTTTGTGCACAGTCATTTTTGTTTTCAGATACTCACTGCTGCAATGTTTGGGTTGCAAAACCTCCAGAGGGACGTTTGTATGTGTTTAAAAACAAAAGTTCCTATTACAACCTAAAACAACAGTATGGGGCATTTCAACACATCTGTCGGACTCAGATTCGGTAGAAGCTCTTTTTAAAAATTCTGACTCAAAAGAGAGTTGACTGTGTCTCTTTCAGTGTTAGCCTGGCGATCAGCCTGGATTCAGGCCGGAGTGGCTGTGATGTCCCTTTTAGGTGGACAGGTGGAATTCTAGACCGAGGAGGGAAGCTTCTTAGCGCTGTAATGTCTGGGCCGCAGACTCTGCAGGAGATGAATGTTTGTTGTTAAAAACAATTTGTTTTCATTGACCCCTTTTAAAAAAATTGTAGAAAAATTCCTGTTAGTCAGAAATTAAATGTTGGGCCAAATGTAAGTGGATGGGCTGCCCCTTTAACCCACCTGTCAAAAGGATAGATGATGCAAGGCAAAATACTGGTAACTTGTGCTTGCTTTTGCAGGGTGGGTGTCTGAAGCCGCTGTTGTTATATTGTCCCCAGTGAATAGGAGGAGGTGTAGAATTAGAGCCCAGCGGTTTACTCTGTCCCTCACTTTATTTTGATGATCAGTTGGGTGGCGCATCGAGGGATGAATGCGGAGCATAGCCCAGGGGTGGGCAAACTATGGCCCGGGCGCCACATCTGGCCCTTCAGGTGTCTTAATCCAGCCCTCGAGCTCCTGCCAGGGAGCGGGGTCTGGAGCTTTCCCCGCTCTGCATGTGCCGTGGCTCCCGGAAGCAGCAGCATGTCCGCCCTCTGGGTCCTGTGTGGAGGGGCAGCCAGGGGCTCCGCACGCTGCATCTGCCCCAAGCGCTGCCCCCGCAGCTCCGATTGGCCAGCGGCCATGGCCAAGGGGAGCTGCAGGGGTGGCACCTGCTCGTGCCTCCGCGTAGGAGCAGAAGGGGGGACATGCCACTGCTTCCAGGAGCTGCTGGAGGTTCTGGTTGCCACCCAGAGCCTGCACCCCTGACTCCCTCCTGTGCCCCAACCCCAGCCCTGATCCCCGTCCCGCCCTCCGAACCCTTCGGTCCCAGCCCGGAGCACCCTCCTGCACCACCAGCCGGAGCCCGCACCCCAACCCCCAATTTTGTGAGCGTTCGTAGCCCGCCATACAATTTCCTTACCCAGATGTGGCCCTCGGGCCAAAAAGTTTGCCCACCCCTGGCATAGCCGGTTTTCTGAATTAATAGCTTCTTGTCTCCCCTTCTCATTTGTTGCTCCTCAGGCTTCTCTGCCGCCTGGTCCCCTTGTCATGTGCTAATGCAAGTGCTTGGTTCCCTCCTTCCCGGGTATGCAGCTTAACACTTGGTCCTTTTCTCCTGATGTGCCCTGGACATACTGCCCAGTTGCTGCTTTCCTTTCTCTCCATCTTCCCTCGATGCTCCTCTCGGTTTCCTCCTCCTCCTCCTCCTCCTCCTCCTATGTAGCACAGCCTGCTAAAATGGCAGCTGCTTTTACAGGCCTCCAGGCTCCCTTGCAGTGAAGAGCATAGTCCCGTGTGGAAGCAGCTGGAGAGGAGGGTGTGAAGCCAGTGCCCTAGTAACTTAGCCAGCTCTGCACAGATCACCAGCAAGTGATCTGTGGGCCGCAGTTTGGATCATCTGCTGCTGCTGCGAAGGACACATGCATGCAGTATGTTGGTGACAGTGTGCATGGTTGTACTTTTGATCTTGTCAATAGCGCTGACTTGTAATAGGAAGGAGGGGAAGCTGCTCCTGCTGAGGTTTGACTACAGCATGAAGTGTCCCAGCACATCATGTATTTCCCTGCTGTTTTGGCACTAGGTTGCCCGAGGAGCCTGGCGATCAGAACAGTTCCTGCAGCACCACAGCGAGATCCCACCGCCCTCTCCAGTCCAGAAGTAGGGGAGGCAGAGCCGCGGGGCCGCGCCAGGCGGAGGTACCTGCCGATGGCTCTCAAGTCAACAGAGGAATCGGCAGGACTAGGCGGCAGCCCCGGAGGAAGCCGGATAAAGCTTTGTATGTCCCCAGGGTGATGCGCGAAAAACTGGAGGAGTTGAGAAATGAAAACCTGGCTGGAGCTGGAGCTGAGCCAGATGGTGATGTGGTGCAAGAGGCAGGGAGCTGCATTGAAAGTGCAACCGATGGGACCCCAGAGGAGTTGGGTAACTTTGAGGCCACTACAAATTCCAGCAGGGTAGCAAGTAATCTTGATCCAGTCCCGAGCAAGGAAATTCCTGAAGTCCAGGGCCCTAAAGAGGCATATGAAGAACATATTGTGGGTGAAATCTGTGTTGATAAAAGTAACACGTGTCCAGTGGACTGTTCAGATGTCCCTGTGTTGGAGTGTGCCAGGAACCTATCCATATTGGAAGGCCAGGATAAAGACTGTTTAGGTGCCCCTGCATTGGAGTGTAGCAAAACCCTATCTCAACGTGAAGACCAGGATAACAGCAGTACAGATGCCACTGTATTGGAGTGTAGCAAAAACCGGCACCAAGGAGAAGATCAAGACACCATGGATGCCACTGTATCGGAGTGTAGTGAAAACGTACTGGCCCTGGAAAACCAGGATAAAGGCTCTACGAATGCCACTCTGTCAGAGTGTAGCAAAAACCTATCCCTACCGGAAGACCAAAATAAGGAGTCTGTGGATGCCTCCTTATTGGAACAAAGCAAGAACTTTTCAGTACTTGAAAACCAGGACGAGGGCTGTATAGACACCATTATGTTGGAGCGTAGCCAGAACCTAAGTCTCCCAGAAAACCAGAATCAAAGAGGTATGGATGCCCCTGGAATGGAGTATGGTAAAAAACCATCTGTACTGGCTGACCAGGATAAGCACTGCATGGATACCTCTGCACTGGATCGTGCCCAAAAGATATCACTACCAGAAGATCGGGATGAGGATTGTACAGTGCTGGCGGGCAGACTGCGGTGTGGGTTGGAATTGTCTGCAGAGGATAGAGGCACGGAAAACCCTGTAGTGAATGAGCAAGAGGAGAGCAGCGTAGAGGACGACTGTGGCGCTGAACTCTTGCAAGAGGTAAAGGTTTTGATGTGAATGTTACCTTAGAGACTGGATTTGTGATAGTAATGACCAGTGGATGGGCTGTGGATTAGAGATGTGGCAGTGATTTTAATAGGCTCTGTCATCTTCTAAAAGGGAAAGGAGGAGCCCCTGAGACACCTCTTTGTCATGGCTCTGGCAGACCTCTGGTTATGGCTCCTGCTTGCTTTTATTGAACCACTTAAAAGTATAGAATCGTAGGACTGGAAAGGACCTCGAGAGGTCTTCTAGTCCAGTCCGCTGCCCTCGAGGCAGGGCTAAGTATTCTCTAGACTGTGACTGTGACTGTGAAATGACTGGGGAGTGGATGGCTCAGGCAGTGGGCTGTGTGGTACACACAGGTGGGTCTCTGTCCATTTCCTAGCAGCCAGGGGTCTCCATCTTAAAGCCCTTCTGCTGCTAACTGGGTCTGTTGAACAGCACAGGCCAAAGACTGAATGGGCGTTGGGAGCTGAATTCCCCTCTCATCCCTAGAGGGGTCTTTCCAGAGCAGGGTTCAGGCATGTTGGTTGGAGCAGCGTGTAGGGGAAAGCTGGTGGCTAAACTGGTTATGCCATTTTCCGGTGGGATCAGTCCTAAGCATCTTACATGGCTCCCATTCCTGTAGTATCGGAGCATCTCACGATCATTAGAGCATTTATCCTATGAGGCAGGGCAGTGCTATTATCCCCATTGTACAGGTGGGGAACTGAGGCACTGAGATACTAAGTGACCTGCCCAAGGTCACACTGGAAGGGTGTGGCAGAGCAGGGAATTGAACCCAGGTCTCATCCCAGGCTCGCACCCTAGCCCCTATATATGTAAAATGTACAGGCATACTTTGTGCTTGATAGAACATTGCATTTTTGAAGACCCCTAAATGTCCTTGCTCATTGGCTTCTCCTGCAATATTAGAAATGCACCTTGACATCTAACACTCTTCTCCTCCCAGATTGCAACTTATTTGACAGTAAAGGACATTAGCGTCGAGAAGATCCGGTTCG
The DNA here is from genome assembly GCF_965152275.1 of Natator depressus. NCBI lineage: Eukaryota > Metazoa > Chordata > Testudines > Cheloniidae > Natator > Natator depressus. Next base: position 6,483,869 of record NC_134259.1, read on the forward strand.
ATTATTCCAGCTATGGGGATGCACAGATCAATGAGGGAGATTTTGGACATGTTATAGAGATCTACGATTTCTTGCCATCCCTGAAAACGGAGCATCTGATGGAAGCATTTTCAGAGTTCCAGTAAGTACCTACCTCAGAACAGGGCAGTTCCTGCTTGCCATCCGAGCTTAAAGACATTCCGCTTGACATCAGTGGTGCCAGTTGCCTGAATGAAGTGAGCAGGATGCGTGCAGCCTTGCATACACGATGTAAATTGTTTCAAGGGCCAGTGCAAGAACATAACGAAGTTTCATTGCATTTCAGTTCTGTCCTTGCATTGTTTTTAGTGGCTAGAGCACCAAACTGGGACTCAGAAGACCTGGGGTCTGTTCCTGGCTCTGCCACTGGCCTGCTGGGTGACCTGGGGCAAGTCACTTTGCTGCTCTGTGCCTCAGTTTCCCCATCTATAAAATGGGGATAATGTTACTGACCTCCTTTTGTTAACCTTTTTGAGATGTACTGATGGAAGGCGCTATATGAGAGCGAGGTGGTTTATTTGTATTATCCTCGATTTCTCTATAAAAATAGAAATCGTGATTCTTTAGGCCCTAATCCGGCAAACACTTACAAAGGTGCATGACTTTAGTCATGTGAGTATCATATGGATTTCAGTGGGACTGCTTGTTACGTAGGTGCTGATATTATAATAATAATAATAATATTTATATCGGCCTTTCATCCGTAAAGCTCTGTTTTTCACAATCTTTAATGTTGTTATCCTCACAACACTCCAGTTCTGCACCTTTCAGAGGCTAAGTGTCTTGCCCACGGTCACAGAGGAAGTCTGTGGCAGAGCAGGGAACTGATCCTAGCTCTCCCAAGTTCTAGGCTAGCGTGCTAACCACCGGACTATCTTTTCTTAAACGGCCCTCATCACTGTAGTATCCGAGTTCCTGAGTAAAATTACACCTGTTGATTAGAGTTCAGCTCCTAAAGTATATTCAGTCCTGGTGAAAATGCAGTAAGGATTGGGTCCTTACTTTGCTCTTTCAGAGGTAAGATGGATCGTGTAAACGTGTAGCACAGAGGCAGTAATCCAATGAGAGCTCCTTAAGGAGTGCATTGATTGTCGTGTCAGAACAAAATTCATCCCCTTAACTGTGGAGCTGTGACCAGCGTGCCTCTAGTACACTGTGTCCACTCTGCAAAAATGTTTGATTATTGCGTCTGCAGATGGATACGCATTCATGCTCTTCCCTACCACCTGCTTAATGTACATAATGGTGTGGTGGTAAGTTTCTGCAGGAGACCCTGTAGCTTAATAGTGACGTTAACTCCTAAAGACACAAGCTACTTTTTGCAGTCTGTCCTCGGCATTTACTTTATGCTCTTAGCTCTGATAGGGGGACTGGGCTGAAGGCTATCATTAAAACGAAACTGATCGTTTTCCAGTTCTCATGCCCCTAGCGTAAAGCAATGGCATTTGAGTTTCCAGTGCTGCTGGGGAGTCTTTGAACGTTTTGTTTGGTTGGCTTTCATGCGATTAAAAACTCTCTCTCTCCCCCCGTTAGGTTTTGTACCACCTTTTTGGTACCCCTTTCTGACACTTGCACTTCCTGCACCCGCATTCCTGTTGACATTGGAGGAATCAGTTTGTCGGAATGATACAGAACGCTTAGCTCTTTCCGTGACAAATCCCAAATCTGGGATTGGAATTAAACCGTGTGTTTCTTTTAAAGAAATGTATAATCACCGGGGGCAACAAGTCCCTGGTGTGGGGGGGGGGCACTTGAGTGGGGTTCAGGATATGTGGATTCTGTGCCCGCCTCTTCTATTAAGTCACTGTGTGGCCTTGAATAAGTTCCACTTTGCCCCTCTACTTCTGTCTTCCCATACAAAGCATTATCCCCTTTTTGTAGGTAAAGCACTGGGTATCTAGGGATGAAAAGCACCCCTAAGTACTGATATTACTAACTGACGCTATTTGCCAGATTGTTTATGGTGTTGCTCTCCTTTTTCTTTGTAGCAAGAGTGGTTTCAAAATTCAGTGGGTCGATGACACTCATGCCCTGGGTATCTTTTCCAGTCTGGCAGCAGGTAATGTGACTTGATTCTTTAGTAACCTATGGCATTGGTGCGACTTCACCAATGTTGCACGGTAAATAGTTGCGGAACCTTAAAATTCCACTTGCCCTGTAAGCTGAATTCCAGTGAGTGTCATTGGGTTTCTCTTACTAAAAAGAAGACGCCCCATTCCTTCTGGTAAGGTGAAATGTGGAAGAGCCAGGTCTACAGCGTGGTATTGGTAAAGAAATCGTATTTAGGATTAAATCCAGTTTCATCCCAAATGCCACGTTCTCATTGGCAGTTGAAAAGAAATCCATTTCCCTATGTGGGTGTGGAGAGTTGTGTAACTTCTCATCACCCTCGCACACCCTATGGAAGTGGAAGTCTTTCTCCCACAGCTGTTAGGCGTCCTGGTTCCTGAGTGAAGCAACCTTCTGTAACCGTCACGGGAGATACCGCTGACGGTGCATGCCAAGTCATTCCAGTACTGAATCTAAGCAGCTGCAAAACATGGATGCCAGTTCCCTGCCCTGCCACCTCCCCCAACTTTAAACTTCTTTAAACCACAGGTTCAACTTCTGACACAAGAACCTAGAATTAAGTCTGCATTGTTGATGTTCTCTTCTATTAAGTACCTGTTCTGTGGAAACTCTGCTTTGCAGGTTTTTAATTGGCTTGGGTAATAACCAGGCTGCTGGGACTCCCTGTATAAGGAATTAGTGTGTGAATCATTTTGCATTTTAGAAATGAATCTGTTCTGCCAACTGGGTTTATTCTCAAAAATGAACAGAATTCTAGCAAGCCTACAACAAAGGGGACGTGCGACCCTCCGTGGACATCATTAACGGCTTGTGACATCTAGGTCAAAACACCTGACCTTACGGCAAACTGACCCCCAGCTCATAATGTTCCTTAGAGCGGTTCATGTCTGGCTGTGCGTATATTCAGAAAGCCTTCATTCTATATGTGGGGCCTGATCCTATCATCCCTGACCCATCCTGAACAAAACAGTTACAAATTTCAGTGGGAATCTTGCAGGCCCAAGGCCTGCAGGATTCAACAGCTGAGTGAATTGAATAAATTCCACTGTTCCGCTAAAAATCTAAGGCCAGATCATCAGCTGAGATAAAATGGTGTCGTTCCAGTGGCTTCAGTGGTGGTGTGTTGCTTTAAAGCAACTGAGGATCTCAACCTGTGCACTGAACTTTGTTTGTAGTTACAAAAATTCAGCTTGTTGACCGTAGCGATCTTTATTCTTTGAAGCATCTCAGGCCTTGGGACAGAGTTATCCTTCTCTAAAGATCCGATCTTTGATCCATGGGACAAGACAGTCTAAAACCAAGGCACTTCAGCGACCAAGTAAGAAACCTTTTATTTGTGTTTGCTCCTTGTTTCGCATATCTTCTGCTGCTAGGGGTGGTTACTGTGACTAGCTTATTCATTATACTGGATTTCAAAATAAACCCACAGTAGAGACCTTTACTGCTTTAAGAACAGGTGTTTACTCTTGTGGCTTTATTGGCACTGTTGTGGTGTAGGAGGGTGAGCTGAATTCTTTTGTGCCTCATACATCAATTGTCACCTTAATTCTGCTGGTGGAAGATTTCGAGTTATGATGCCCGAGGCAGAAAGAATCCAGCTGGGTCTGTAGATTAGACAAGTGACTGTGAAGGGGAGCACATCAGAGGTGGAATAAGAGTATTAACACACCAACTCAGTCTTGTTGCAAGTCACTTTTCTGACTTTTGTGGCACACCTCAAAACCATCAGCTGCCTTAAGGAGTGGCGTGATCAAGTAGTAGTCTTGTGTGTTTGTAACAGGAGGACAAAGCATGCAGAGGAAGATCATAAATCTTTATTTTTTAGTGTGGGCCAAAACTTTTATAGTTGGGTGCCGACAGTTAGGCACCTAAATAACTGACCTGATTTGCAACGTTACTTTTCACAGACGGCTCTAATTTCAGAGAGAGCTGCAGGGATATCCCCACCCTCGAAAATCAGACCCTATGGACACCCAGGCTTGAAAATCTTGTCCGTAGCCTGTTAAATACCGTAACTTCTCCATTGTTCCACCTGTCCTCTGCTAAATGCAGCCTCCTGCTGAACGCATTATTAGTAAATATCCTTCTGAAGAGCAGCAAGTCCCACCTGGAGGCATTGTGTCCAGTAACACAGGAGCCAGTTCCGCTCTCTGTTACAGTCACAGTTCCCGCTGACTTCAGGGAGAGGTGCCAAAAGGTTTGGGGGTAGAATTAGATTGATGGTAAGAGAGGCTGTGTTGCGCTCTGACAGTACAGGTGGGATTGACTGACTGGTTGCTTTTAAGCACATGCTTAAACTCCGTTGCTTTCAGTGGGGCCTCAGCACTGAAGCACGGACTCTGGTGAATCTAGGGCTCCTTTTCGATGCCACTTGCTTCAGTTGTGTAAAGCATAAATAGCAGGCAAGAATGAGATCTGTTTCCACCATTGATGTTGGGGATCTGGGGTGTATATTAATTGATGTTAATAGAGACTCATGGTACATTTTCCCCCTACACTAATTAGTTCAAACAATTAAATATCACAGAAAATGAAACCAATAGCAGTTAGTACTTTGTGGTTGGCATAATTTTTATTATTCAGTAGCAGATTCAGATAAAATTGTTTAAGCTTAGCCATTCAGAGTTAGTAACATTCAGTTCATTTGATTACTTTAAAATCATACTGTAATCAGTTATGCTTGTTGCAGTAAAAGTGAAAAATGTCATGCATCTTGGCGCAATATGAAGATTTCACTGTACATATAATTACTGTGTTTATCCAGTATATTATAGTCAAAATAAATTTCAGTATTAATTAAAAGGACACTGTCATTTTTTTACCACTTCCTGAGTTACTAGCATGGCTAGATTATTGAAACTGAATTTTTCAACAAATCCAATTAGCTTTTCCCACTTTTGTTCAGCTTGTATGCTGAAGGGACTGGTGTAGTTCACATCCTGATTCTTGTGCGCTAGGCTAGGGGTGTGATATCAGGGTTGCGGAGGAATGTTCGAACCTGAACAAAATTGTATTTAATTAAAAAAAACAACCCGGTTTTTACCAAAACCTAAACTAGCTGACAGTGTCCCCTTTAGAACCTTGTCAGGAATACTGGTGATTTATTTTCCAAGCTGTGGGTGGATAAATTGAGCCACTGTCCCTCTTGGTTTTTTTTTTTTTGCTGCCGTTGGGCCGCCTCCAGTTTTTTTGTTTGAACAATCTTTTAATAACCCAGGCCAAGCCATATTGCTCACTGGATGATTTCAAGTTTGCAAACAGTTAAACGACTCTACTGGTATCAAATCCACTGTATATTAAACGAAGGCTTATTGAGCCTGTGGGTTTGGACTTCGTAAAATGTTGGCTTTTTAAAAAAAAAAAAAAAAAGTAATCCATTTTGAAGCTTTAACAAGCCAGCTGGTGGTTAACAGCAGCAATTGCCAATAACCTCGGGCAAATGGGCTCTTCAGAAAAGCCTTTTAAAATCTACACAATCATTTCAAAATGTTTAGGAGTTGAAGCAGTCTGCTTTCCGAGGGGTTAGCGCTAGGCTTTCAGAGTGAGTGTCTCAACTGATGTCAGTTTTTCTTGGTATCTGAATTGCTAAATTTTGCCCGGAGTGGTTCTGAAGCAGTTGGTGAATTTTAATCACTGAAGGTTCTCTACCACTGCAGTGAGGGACCAGGTTTTAAGCCATCTGAATATAACACTTTGCCTTTTGTCTTTGAATCTATGCGTATTACAGACAATAAATTTGGCCCCTCAGCATCCCATTGAGGCAGGTCAGTAAAGTCCCCTGGTGTGAGGTAGGATGGTTGAGACAGAGGTGAAATGACTTGCCTGTAATTGCACGGTGACTCTGTGGAAGAACTGACTCCCAGTTATGTAGTTTAGCTACACGACAGTGTTCCTAAACTAAGAGGATTTAATTAGGGGGACTTCCCCCTCTCCTCCATTTTGTTTTATTTAGAGCTCCTTCAGCTGGCTAAAGAGAGACCCCAGACTGACACTGCAGTGGCTAGAAGGCTGGTGACAAGGGCTCTGGGTTTGCAGCACAGAAAGCAGAGAGTCTCAGGTGGTGACGTGCTACATCCCGGGAACTTGGAAGAGTAAACTGACCATGGGCCGAAGACAAGCTTCAAAGGAGCATGGGTGGGATAGCGAACTGCATGTGGAACAGTGAGTTGCCATTAGGACACACTGTGGAGTTGAGGTTTTTTTCCCCTCTAAATGAAGGAAGGGAACAAGTTGACTGTTGTTAATATTGAACTCCCTTGTTGCATTCTGGGAAATGGGCCACCTAGTTTTTCAAATTATTTCTCACTAATCCAGGGTACAGAGGCCACTGTAAACTAGCTCTTTACTAGGGAGAGCATTTTATCTTGGTCCCCAGCAGGTGTTTATCAACACCCTGCCAAAGCAGCTCATTGCCACTTTGGGGTGATTGGTAATCTCCACTCATGGGCTGTGATAGCTACAACAGCAAAGCCTCCTTGATCTAAGCACTAAATTCTTTTAAAATGTATAAAGCCTCTCGCAAGAGCTGCCCTAGATTGAAGGTTGTGGGAGGGAAGAAGGGAATACCTTGGGCCTTGATTGGAAGCAAGAAACACAGAGCAACACATTTGCAGGAGTCAATAGCTGTTTAATGTTTACTGAAGTTGTAAAGCTGACGTTTGTTAAAATAAAGTTATACCACAAAACTGATAAGCAGCAAATGCATGTGGCAGCATCAGTTTTTCTGGATACACAGTATGTAACAAGCATGTGCAGGGTTGCGATGGTGCAGTATTTCAAGGAGCGTTCTTATCCACTGATTTGGGGGGGAAGCCAGAACTTGACATCCCCTGATCCTGAGAGAATGCTGCAGGACTCCCACTGCAGGAGCTCAGGCTTTTGAACATTCTTCAGGCTCAGGCCTTTACTAAAGTCTCTCCTCCTCAGAACAAAATGGAGCTTTCCAGATTACTGTAGGTGCAAAACTTTAGCCAGATGCCTCTCTCTAGGCAGAGAGGAATAACTTAGTATTTATTAGATACATACTTGAAGATCCTCTGATAGACATTAGCAAAAGGACTTGGCAGGCATTCCTTACACCTCACAACACCCCTGTGAGGTAGGTTAGAGAGAGCAAAAATGGAGGTTAAAGGGACACATCCAACTTCAATCACACTTCAGGTGTGTAATAAGATAAAACATTTCAGTCCAGTGATGTTAGTATAACTAAGTGATTTTCCAATTTGCACTCAGCTGATGCAATACCATCCTTTGCTGTAACTTAAGAAGTGACTAGAGTGCAGGTTTGTTGAAGTCCCTTTAGTTAGTTAGGTTGCTGACTCAGAGCAAGCGAGTGGGAGTAGAACCCAGGTATCCTGGCTCCCAGTCCCTTGCCCTAGCCACATGGCAGAGGGGTGAAAGAACTAAACTTCCAGGTCACTCAATGAACATACACAAAAATGGCATAAAAAACTCTTTTCTGGGCAAAGGAGATTTTTATTCAAGTAGGTGTGTGTCTGAAGACATGTAGCAACATGCGTCCTCAAACAAACAGAGGAACACACTTAGCACCATTATGCATTTACCGAAGTGTAAAATCTCTTAAAAAATCGCTTACACAGGTGGTCTGACATAATGCAAAGATCCAGATCCCTGACAGTAAAGGCCAATAAGTTATCTTTGTAAAAGTATATTGATGATACAATGATTAACTATATTCACCCTTTAAAGAAAAGGCTCAGATGTAATATCTAGCTTAAAAGGTGTTGGAAGGAATAGATGTACATAAAATCATTTGGATGAACAGCTTAGTGTGCAGCAGAAATGCTGTTTAGTCTCCCAACACAAGAATGTGTACTAAATAATGGAACTTGTCCAGGTCTAGATTGCATAATTGACTTGTAGCTGTGTGGAGTTCTGGTAAGTACTGTAGAGAACACAGTGTGGACTAGCCCTGCTTTAGATGTGCCTTTTAAAGATCAAACTCTGAGTGGAGCATTTGAAATGAACAAGTTTACATTACGGTATTAAATTACACTTGGCAGCTTCCTGGTCTCAGGAAGGTGCTCCAGTTTTTCTTAGCTATGTGCTAAATTGGGTATTTTCATGGCAGGACTGAGGAGGAGTTGGATTTAAGTACCTTTAGAAAAGCAATGTCCGTTCAGACTCAGATCAAAGCATAAAGATGCTGAGACAGGAGCAAGGCAGCTGAGAGGGAAGTATGTTGAAACACTGTCAATGGTAGGGACACATGTAGGTTGTCCTCACCCAAAGGAAACCACCACCACCTCTGCGATCTGCTCACTGCAGCCTGGAACTGTGCAGATGAACAAGGTGGGAGGGAGTCTCCAGTGAACAGGTTAGCCTGGATGGATGTGAAGCCCTAGCTGCGGGGACATGGAGCCGAGTGGAATTAAAGTCTGGTTCCAAATCATCTTAATATTAGGAGTGAAGTTACAAAGCAAATTCTGTTTCCTAGTGTGCTGAGCACCTGAAATGGGTATGGAGGGTGTCGCTGAGAATAACTTACGATGCTAATTTGAAGTCCGTGGTTGTTTACTTGGTTTCTTTTTCTGTGCAGTGGTTAGGGAAGTCGCAAACAGGCATCCCTGCTTCCTTAAATAATGGGTGGGAGGCCGGCTGCTCTACCGCGTGGACACCTGGTTATTTGTGAGTCCGCTGAAGTGATCAAACTTCTGTTCCATTTCTTGGCCCAAGGAGTCACCTGAGAGGGGCAGAGAGAACCAGGTACTGTCAGCAAGGTATCACTTGAGACTGTGTAAATTATGCCTTTGACACCAAAGGCAGATGCACAACAAACCAGGTAAATTGAGTAAATTACGCCTCTGTTTCTAAGCTGCCACAACGTGAGTTTTCCTCCACACGACTGGGAGTTCTGAACTTGGATCAAGGGCCCTTGCCTGCCTTTCGGCTATTTAATTCTATTAACATTTGACAAGCATATAGCTCAGCTTCAGTTCATACACTACGGAAGGAGCGAGGGGAAGAATAAAACTAACACTTGGCTGTACACCTCACCCAACCCTTTAAGAACACTGTCCCACAATTTCCTTCGGAGACGGACCAATATCATCTTTTGCACCTGCGCAGAAACAGGAACTGCTGGTAAGTGACCTGCCCCATATGACACAGCAGGTTAGTGGCAGAAGCAGAACACACAATTTGACTCCCAGCAGCTGGCTCTAACCTGTAGCTCACGCTGCATGCCATAGCAATAACTATTGTCTGAACAGCTCAGCTTCCCACGTGCTCCTGCTCACCTATATGGCAGTTGTACATCCAGATGCGCTGTCCATCATACCGGCTCTTGCACTTCATCACGTTGTTTGAATAATCAGATTCTGCCACTTCGTAGTTTGGGTTAATGACGATCTGGGAAAGAGTAAACAAACATCATAGAACCAATGAAAGATGCTCAGTGAAATGTAAATGGCAAAGAAGATGGTCTCTTTCGTTGGTGTTTGATTTTTATCCACGCTGGTGCTATACAATGACTTTAAAAAAAAACAACAACATTTTTTTGGTAAAATGCTTTTTGAAGAAAAAAACCTATCTAAAGATAGTTTTAATTAAGATATGTTATAGCTCAGATATCTCATCATGGAATAGGAATTTTACATTCTAATTTGATAGTATGAGACAATATATTCATGGAACTCATTTACAAAACTTTTCTTAAACATTACAATCGCTCATGGATTAGGTACCCAATTTCATGGGGTTCCCATATAGATTATTTAGGTTAATCTTTCTAATCTACCCAATGGGACTCAATGCTCAGTCTTGCAGTTCTTAGACTGTGGATTTGTGTCTCTAGAGATAACGTACTTGTTAACAGCAAAAATGTTTTTAAATAGAGAGATGAGAAATAACAGACCTCAACTCTATTGTCCCTCTGCAAATTTGTGTACACAGAGTCAATCCCTTACCTCTCTCTAAAAGTGCAAAGGTTCAAAGAATAGAAGAGTGTTGGGGGTGGAATAGATCTGGACAAGAAGGAGAAGTGAGGGACATAGGGTTGTTTTGTTAAAATATATGTTTGCTGTTGAAGAAAAAAATACAGAATACTTAACGTTGTTTTAGTTAAATAAAACAATTTAAATGTCTGTCCGGTGATGTTCTCCTCCTAAGACTAATGATAGTTTACCTCCCAATGACTTCATAAATATCTGCTTCAATTACCTTTGGTAAATGAAATAACCAAATAAACATTGCATTTTCTGATAGAGCTGTAAAACTAATCTGAAAAGCTTTCAAAATAAATCACTATTTAAAAATGTATAGTGTGTACCTTCTAAATATGAAACCTACATCTATCTCTGAGTTGTGAAGAGTATATATTAAGATAACAACCAACAAGAATGCACTTTTATGTAGAAAACCGTGATTTAAATCAAATCCACCCCATACAGCGCCTGGCACGTGACTAGGGCTCCAAGGTCTACGGTAATACAAATAATTAAGAAGAAGAGCTGGTCAGAATATTTTTAAAAACCTGCATTTTTTTCAAACTATTTTTCAGTTCATTTTCTGACCAGCTGTATTAGTAAATCCTTTAAAACTCTTTGCTACATCACAAGAGATTTCCTTAGACACAATGAAACAGTTTCACATGGAAGAGGATTTTTCACATTTGATTGCAATATTATTTGCATGCTCGCAGCGCCCAAAGAGCTAGGTGCTTCTCAATCCCAACTGAAGACACTGGACCTGCCTCAAAGCTTACAGGCAAAGGGGAGGCTTGATTGTATTTAATAGGACAGCTGTCAAGACAAAACTAATTTATTTAAAAAGCTCTCTCTCTGCTCTCTGTGTACATGAAAGGTTTTAGATTTTTTACCCTTTCCATAGTTTGTTTGAATTTCAGTTCACTTGGGCAATGAAAGTAGCATTAAAGTGAAACTGACTGAAGTAGCACTGGAGGATTCCCATGCTGCAATGTTAGAGTTAAAAGGAGCGCATGAGAATGATCAGAATTCTTTTCACTCCTTAAATTACAGACAGTGCTGTTTATACGGGGGTTTGTAAAACACTTAATCACCAGTCACCTAAATTTTTGTCCGAAAATTACTTGAGAGCATTTCTGAAGGAAGGCTGGAACAATTGTACGGTATTCAAAATATGGCGCAGATCATAGAGGATTAGGGTTGGAAGAGACCTCAGGAGGTCATCTAGTCCAACCCCCTGCTCAAAGCAGGACCAACCCCAACTAAATCATCCCAGCCAGGGCTTTGTCAAGCCGGGCCTTAAAAACATCTAAGGATGGAGATTCTACCACCTCCCATTCCAGTGCTTTACCACCCTCCTAGTGAAATAGTTTTTTTTTCCTAATATCTAACCTACACCTCTTCTCGTGATCTGTCTATTGTAACTGGCCATGCTACCTTGAGCTTATTTTTAAAATCACCTAAGATTGATAGAAATGTAACCAGTTTGCTGCTAGATACCCGTAGACAAGCGACCACCTCCATTGCCCACATTCCAGTCCCCACGTACCTGGAAGAGGTAATCTCCTGGTGGGATATCAGTAATGTCGACCCATTGGCAGTCAATATCATGACGATAGACATCCCAGCATCCCACTGTGATTCCTTGTTCCCCAAAATTAGCACATTCGTACTGTTTCTGCACATCTACAGAGGAAAGAGGTGTGGACACAGAGTGCATGTCAGAACAATCGCAGCTGGTGTGGTGGGTATTCTCTTAACATCACTATGAGACAGGCAGTTCCTCTGTGAACAGAAGAGTGTATACACAGTGCTCCTGAGGTGAATATCGTATCTTAGGATAGTGCGTCCATCCCAAAGCAGCATTTATGAACTCAGTGGATAGGAAGCCCCCTGAAATGCAGCCACTTCTGGGGTGGAATGCAGCAGTGTTTTTGACAGAAGGCCACAATGCTACATGAGAGGAAGTAAATAATTCTGTGTCCTTTTGAAATTAGAGGGGGAGTTTTAGGAAAACAGAATGTAAATACATGAGTTGGAATTTATCCGGGACAGCAGGTTAGCACTTCTCATGTAGAAAGTGCCAGTGGTTCCTTCAATTCCCTCAAGAGACTTTAGGTCTCATCCAAAATGTTGCAGCTATAACAGTCTGCAGGGGCAGGGAACAAGATGATATAATGCACACCTTTTTCCTACCTAATCACCCAGATCTGTGGCTAGGAAGTACTTGTGTCATTGGAAAATCTGGCCTTACATTTCTGACTCCAAACAGCTCTGCACCCAATGAGCTGAGCACGTTTGAAGCTCGTTATTCTTCATGTAATGGCACCAGGAACCTTTTGTAAGCACCAATAGATTTCGACTCTTTTCATGGTTTAAAGACTAGGAAGCATTGACCTCCTTTGCCTCAAGAACAATCACAGCTCTTGGATGAGCAAGTTCGCCATCCTCCCTGCTCAGGGACATGGCTGGGTCTTTGGATCCTGAGAACACCAATAAATTCCCTACACAAACTTCCCACGCAATGTGGATATAGCAAGAGTACCTTCTTCACATTCAGTGTCTTCCAAACAGAAACTGGCTTTGTGTCCTTCGGCCACCTTGGTACCATTGAGGTTCAACAGATCGTAGTGTGTGAAAACCTCCATGCTGTGATAATGTCTGTAAGAGACAAAGAAATATAGTCTTTAGTTAGGAGAGCTGTTAACTTACTGCCATCTTAAAAGCATAGCGTAACCCCTAGAGAGGAAGGATGGTCCAGTGGTTAGGGCGTTACCCCACAACTTCGGAAAGCTGGGTTTAATTCCTTGCTCTGCCACAAACATCTTGTAGGACCGTGGGCAAACCACTTAGTTTGTGTGCCTCAGTTCCCCTGTAAAATGGATGGATGCTGCCATACCTCATGCATTAAAGAGCGGGAAACCAAGAGTGATTGGGGCCACATACGCATCTCAGAGAGATGGAAACCTTAGCCACCTTAGTTCAAAGGGTACAGAACGTTAAGTTACTGGCCAGAAATTAACAGCAGAATGAGGTAAATTTAGTTTTGAGCTCATTTCACTCTGCCTCAAACAGGATAGCTGGGTTCATACACACAGTCCACTTCATAATTTTAACCGGGCACTAATAGAGTCAGCTTGATCCTGTCTGCGCTGCTGTCAGACAGGTTCCTGCTCTACACCACGGCATTGTAGTCAGGGTGGTTCCACCACCCGTGCGGATAAATTTGTGTGTGTGTGAGAGAGCAATATTGTGCATCAAGCCACTGATTCAACAAAGCTGCTTAACTTTAACCATGTCTTTAAGTCCAACTGACGTCAGTGGGACTTGTGCGTAAGTGCTTTGCTGAGTACGGATGGACTTAAAGACATGCTTAAAGTTAAGCATGGGCTTTGCTCAGTCAGGGCTTAGTTACACTGATATAACTGAGATGGGAATTTGTCCCCCGCTCCTTGGAACCAGTGGTAGAGCGAAGTGGCTGGAACATGGTTGTTGCCAGCACGGTTACCATCAAAGGCTCTCAGATACCATGGTGATAAGCACGTGAACAAAACAGGCCCCAAATCCTGCCATCTGATCCCTGCGAGCAGACCCGTGCCAAGCCTCACTGATTTTAGGAGCACTCGGGATGGGCCCCAAGAGTTCATCCGCACCGATCCGATTGCGGGATTGGGCCAATTGCACAGAGCCTAATCCAAAATACATTGCTGAAGAGCTTTTAAAAAGTGGCTCGACTTGAACAGAAAGCAGAACTAGCCCTCTGCCTGTAAAAATAAATCAGGGCTTCTCAGTAAATGGTGCTCCCGAATACGGTCAGTCAGATGTTTGCATCACCAAACTACGGACGTGTTCATTTAACTAAAATGTACTTCCAGACCAATGAAAAGCATTTTTTCCCTATAGGAAAAGAGGATTTTTCTTCACACCCCCCCCCCCCCCTTCCAAAATTGCTGTCACTGAAATCGCTGCCAGATGTTCTTAAGTCTCCCTGGACATTAAGTGGCTTTTCTCCATTTTTGTCCTGCTCCTCTGTCACATGCCTGCTGAACAGGGGCTTCCAGTCCTGGCCTGAGACGGCTGGAAAAAAGAGGAGCATTCTGTGGTGGCCAAGCTGCTGATTTTGAAGTCGTCTATTTTGGCTGCCTCCGCTGCAAAAACATTTAGAACCTGGGGTCTGACTCAGTTTCTAAAATATGCGTCTGCATCATTCCAACTGGTGCTTATATTCCAGTGTTTACAGACTGGAGAGATGCAAGAGGAATATAGTTCATATTCCTCCAGGTAAACAATCCTGTTTCAAGCACACAGAGGGCCTGTAGCCTCTCCTCACTTCCTTTAAGATGTTTTCCAAAAGACACAGACCTTTGCTCCTTTTGAACAGCCAGTCTCAGTGCTTGGATGCTGTTGGGCCATGGTATTGTACGAGTCTCTATGTAATAAGAGGGACTCTTTCACAATGTACCCACCTTGAGAAAGGGCCAACTGCTGAAGGCTCAGAGAGGAACAGAGCCAGCAAGCAGTACAGAGGACCACAAAGAATCTGGAAGCTGGTGAAGAGGGTCAGCTGGATAGAATAGTCCCTGTGGAAGGTACTGTGTTGCCGAAGCCTCTCTACTGATCCCTCCCTATAAATGCTCACTCACTGTTTGGCAGACAGTGGAAACCTGTCCCCCAGTAGGGTGCTGAAAGCAACGACAAAGGGGATGCAGGTTTCTTCTCTCTATTGGTAAATCTCAAGTTGGTTTCCCTTTCCATCTGCCAGGCAGGATCTCCTGTTTATTTTCCATCTGTTTTGTGCAGTTGTGGAGCTGGCCCTACCCCCTCCAACCTCGCTGGAGCATGGTGGAGATGTCCTGACTCTAATGAAAGTCTGCCCAGAAGATGGACCTTGGTTCATTAAAAGCAGGTTGGCTGATTGCGGGAGTCAAACGGGAAGGAGATACAGGAGGAAGGGCTCCAGCTGGTCAAAGGGAAAAAGGAAGGGAAATGGGAGCGGAGGTTTCTGGGAGCCTGACTGAGGAGATATGAGCGATTATCTTTGAAGAGTCGTGGAAGACGAGTGAGATTCCAGAGGACTGGAAAAGGGCAAACGAACAGAGTACCAATCTATAAAATGGGTAATAAGGACAGCCTGGGGAATTACAGACCAGTCAGCTTCACTTCTGTACCCGGAAAGATAATGGAGCAAATAAACAATCAATTTGCAAACACCTAGAAGATAATGAGGTGATAAGTAATAGTCAGCATGGATTGGTCAAGAACAAATTGTGTCAAACCAACCAGATAGCTTTCTTTGACAGGGTAACAAATGGATGGGGGTGGGGGTGGGAGGAAGTGGTAGAGGTGGTATATCTTGACTTTAGTAAGGCTTTTGATACTGTCTCGCATGACCTTCTCAAACAAACTAAGGAAATGCAACTTAGATGGAGCTAATATAAGGTGGGTGCAAAACTGGTTGGAAAATCATTCCCAAAGAGTAGTTATCAGTGGTTCACAGTCAAGCTGGACGGGTATATGAAGTGGGGTCGCAATGGGATCAGTCCAGGGTCTGGTTCTGTTCAATATCTTCATCAGTGATTTAAATCACGGCATACAGAGTACACGTATACAGTTTGTGGACGACACCAAGCTGAGAGGCCTTGCAAGTGCTTTGGAGGATAGGATTAAAATTCAAAACCATCTGGACAAACTGGAGATATGATCTCAAGTAAATAGGATGAAATTCAATAAGGAAAAATGCAAAGTACTCCACTTAGGAAGGAACAATCAATTGCACACATACAAAATGGGAAATGGCTGCCTAGGAAGGATCACTGCAGAAAGGGATCTGGGGGTCATAGTGGATCATGAGTCAACAGTGTGACATAAATATGAGTCAACAGTGTGACACTTGCAAAAAAGAGCAAGCATCATTCTGAGAAGTATTAGCAGTAGCGTTGTAAGCAAGACATGAGAAGTAATTCTGCCGCTCTACTCCACGCTGGTACAGCCCCAACTGGAGTACTGTGTCCAGTTCTGGGTGCCACATTTCAGGAAAGATGTGGACAAATTGGAAAAAGTCCAAAGGAGAGCAACAAAAACGATTAAAAGTCTAGGAAACATGACTTATGAGGGAAGATTGAAAAAACTGGGTTTGTTTAGTCTAGAAAAGGGAAGACTGAGGGGGCGACAGGATAACAGTTTTCAAGTATGGAAAAGGTTGTTAAAGGAGGAGAAGGAAGAAAAATGGTTCTCATTAACCTCGGAGGACAGGACAAGAAGCAATGGCCTTAAATTGCAGCAAGGGAGGTTTAGGATGGGCATGAGGAAAATCTTCCTGTCAGGGTGGTTAAGCACTGGAATAAATTGCCTAGGGAGGTTGTGGAATCTCCATCATTGGGGATTTTTAAGAGCAGGTTAGACAAGCACCTGTCAGGCATGGTCTAGATAATACTTAGTCCTGCCGTGAGTGCAGGAGACTGGACTAGATGACCTCCCAAGGTCTCTTCCATTCCTACGATTCTTGGCACCTGTCCCTTAGCTTAGGGCAATCAGGTGGTGAGCTCTTGTTTGAGGGTTATGGAACCATCGATGTTTCTGTATTACAAACCCCTTTGCATCATCCATGGGGAGGTAAGGAATTTTACCCAGGAACAACTCAGCGTAGGCTACTTCTGGTGTCTTCAGTGAATTCTGATTTCTCAGTAAAGCAAGCCACAACGAGATTCCAATCAGTTGTGCTACCTGGCTTCATCAGTGATTTTATATTGTAATAAACTGTGTGTATGCGTTTGCTATTGGTTGGAATCATAACTGCTTAAGTGTGTGTCATAGGCCATATACTCTTAAGGAGCTTCTCCTTTACTCCAGTGCTCCAGGCCTGTGCTTTTGAAGCAGAAGGATCTGAGTTCTATCCCAGATGTCTCCATGAAGCCTGAGTGGCAGTGGTGTGCAGCACAATGATAATAGCTCAAACATCTAGAAAAGGCCAGTTAGTGCTATTTGGGATGGTGGCTTTGAGATGTGGATGGGCCCATGTCCATGAGGAAATGGACCCACCTTATCTCTCATGGCCAATAGAGGGCAGCAGATTGGACTGTGTCTTTGGTGCTTGCATTTTGATTCGCAACAAATGCAGAGGGATCTAAGCACTCACCTGTGACAGTCGTGCCAAATCCAGGCGTGGCGGCCATTCTTGGGGCGGAAGTCAGCTTGCCCGTTGTTGTGGATCTGGGAGGAGAAGCGCAGGAGCCTCCTGTAGCCAGTGGACACGGATGTGTTGGCAGCCGAGGTGGCCAGACAGTTCTCCTCAAGCGCACACTGCAGCAAGAACATCGGGCGGTCCTCCAGGTAGGAGGTTTGCTCCACCACTTCGGCATTGAGCACCAGATCCGGGGCAGCTGGTCGTGGGGAAAGGAAAATGTCTTTAGACCTATCCACACCAAAGCGACGGTTTGCCACTCAAATCGTATCCCAATTGTAGCCATTGGCATAGCTGCCCCGCTGCGCAGTCCTAGAGGGGGCAGGACAAGGCCACAATCTGCGCTGTTTGAAACCAAGGTTTTCAACAAACTGCAATACACATGGCAATTGGCTCAGGCTTGAGAAAGTGCAGAGATGTTGCTGGTGAGAAGGTCAGTGCAGGAAGCAGTGGCAAATACCGGAGTTTGGAGGAGGAGAGGCAGAGGACGTGGGAAACAGGAGGCTGTTCCCAATATGAGGTGGAAAGCCAAGGGCTGGAGAAGATGCTGGAGAAAGCAGTTACAGAGGAGCCGAAGACGGAATGAAAGTAGAGACTGAAGAAGGCGCACGAGAGGAAGAAAGAAAATCAATGAACTGAACATCAAATAAAAAGCTACGTCCCTACCGCTGCTTTTTGGACATTTAACTCTGTATTATTCAGACAGTCAGTGGATCCTAACATTTGCCAGTGTGTTAAAATAGAAAGATGGCCCAATGATTGGTATGAGCCTCCCTCTTTCCTCCCAGCATCCCAAGAGAAGCCCTTTGGAAGGGAAATCTCCATGATCAGTATCACTCTTCTAGGTGTCTTGACGACTGGAAGAGGAAAATCCAAGTAACTCACTTTCTGAGCAGGAAACTCCTGCGGCGAAGCGGCCGCCGCCTCTGGGGCACGACACCTGGGCCCCGTCGTGCCGGCAGTGCGCCAGGGACATCTCCGTCCCGGAACACTTCACGCCACTCATGACGACGTCATTGGCACTGACGTCTCCGTGCCAGTACCAAGTTTCCTAGGGAGAGAGAGAGAGAAATGGGTCATTTGATTCCAGTGGCAGGTGCTCCTCTTCGGGAGAACGTCCAAGCCCAGGTCACTGCCGGAAGGACAGACCCCACCGGGGTACTTTGAGATGCAAGTTAGATCCATCCAAATCCCATAACTCCCACTGGACTGAGGGGCAAGTGTGTACGAGGCAAACTATAGCACGGGAGACAGCATCAGGGTTTTTTGTGAATGCATGAACATTTGCATCTGTATTTGGAACGAGCCCTTTTCATATTCCTGGAGAGGTAATGCTCCCCTCAAAGCAAATCATATTAGAGGCCATCAAGCTAGGAAATGCTTATTCTGAAGGGAGACAGAGCTCTCCCCTCTATCACTTTGGGGCACATTTATTCACTTCAGAAACCAGGTAAGCCAGTTATTAATGATTTGCAGCACCATAGGGGAGACCCAGGTTTGAATCCTGGGTCAAGATTTCCAAAAGGGCCCAGTGATTTTGTCTGCCAAACTTGAACCACCTTAAAGGGGCCTTGATTTTCAGAGGGTGGGTGCTCAGCACTGTGTAAAAACTCAGCCCCCCCGCCTGCCCCTTTAAGAGCTCACAAGTTGGGCAGCCAGAATCACCAGTCATGTTTCAAAACCCTTGCCCCAGCCTTCAAAGACTAAGGAGATACCACTACCCTTCGGAGCAAACTGTAAGTAAGTGGTTAGTGTTCTGGGCTACCATGTGGGAAGGCCTGGCTTCTGTGCTAACCTCAGTCATGGGCCACCTGGCATGCAGAGATCCTGGAGCTGGGCTAATGTTTGCACAAGATGAGTTTTGCAATTCATCAGCCTGTCTCCACATTAAATTAGCCAGGAGCCACTTCCAGTTTAATGAGCTGGATGGGAATCCCTTTTTCATACGGGTACCAGGCTCCCCAGAGTGTGTGACCAGCCGCTGCTGTGCAGGGAGGCAGGAAGCAACAAGCAACAAAAACATAAGTTACTGTACATGGAGTGAAAGGAGAATGTGTGTCCATTGAGCAGGAGGAAAACTTAAAAAAAAAAAAAATAGTCCCCCCCGCCCATTTTAAAAAGGAGGAAATAGTAGCAAAATATATATAACAATATTCACAGACATTCTGGTGATTATCACGTTGATTCCTATATTAGGAGGCCTGCCTGGGCTTTTCAACCCGGTCAGAGATTGGGATCTTCATTAACAGGTTATCAGCAAGTTGCCCTGACAAGGGTACACGGTTTCATTGTTTGACTTGCTGCTGGGATTAAGTCAACTGAACTCTGTAGCAAGTGTATATATTTGTACACATAAGTATGCAGTCAGCCCTCGTGACATGGGTGTTGTACCACACCATCCTTAACTAACTCCCTTGGGCTTCAAGCCATGCAATTTAAATAGAGCAAAGTTGTAGCAATCTATATAAAATGAGCTGGAATTGTTGCCAATAGATATTTTAGAAAATGGCACATCCTGCCTTTTGTGGCTGTACTGAAGCCGCGGGGGTATCCGAGACAATCAGATGTCTATCTTATGATAATACTAAGCCCTTTGGATCTACAAAAAGCACTGTATAGACTTTTAACTAGTTAATCTTCACAACTGCCTGCGAGGTATTATCTGCACTGTATAGACAGGGAAATGGAGGCACAATTTAACTGAGGTTAAATGACTTGCCACACAATGAGTTGCAGAGAATAGAAGTCGGGGAATCTGACTCCCAGTCCCCTGCTCTAAGGCAGGAGACGACCCTTGCCTCCCAGAGCTGAGAGTAGAACCCAGGAATCATGAGCGTCCTTTGTGCTGAGCATGGGTCACAGTTAAACATGGTTAAAAACATCTCTCCTTGTTTTTGGATATGTTTAAATTCCACTTTGCTGTAGTCCAACTCTACATCCACATCTCCACCCAGCCAGTTTATGAATTCATCCTCTCGGTCTGTTGGGATGGGCAGATACACTGCCACGTTAGGATGGGTGCCTGGCAAATAAATCATGTCTGCCTTGCAACATCTGTGCATCAGGGAGGGCCAGCAGGATGCTCCAGCATGAGACCAGAATGCTGTTGCATGACTAACACCAGAGACAGAGAATTAACAGCCAGACTGGCCTGGTGCAAGGCAGAGATGGTGTCAGCCAGAAAATAGGAAAACCCAGAAGATAAACAGGAAGGAATGTTTTGAAGCAAACGTTTTCCTATCGGAAACAAACACGTTAAAGGCCTCTGACATGATTTTAGGGCCAGGTCCTCAACTCCCCGAGGGCAGCCAATGGTTCAGTGGCATAGTCTGAAAGGGTAGCATGCTGTACCCAGAAATTGTGAAGTACTGTCTGCTGAGAGCTAGACAAGGACAAGAGCATCTCTACTGGTTAGAGCTGGAATCTAGGACCCAGGAGTCCTGAGCTGAGATTTTCAAAGCAGTTCACAAGATTTAAAATTAATGGAAGATGTGTTATTAAATCCCCTGAACAGCTCGGAAGATCTCAGCCCTCCACCTATTCCCAGCTCTGCCTCTGTGTAACTACAGGCAAGCCACTTAGCCTTCCTGTGCTCAGCTTATGTAAAACCGATATTGTTATATTTAACAACCTCACAGGGCCGTTACGAGACTTAGTGGTTTAAGAGGCAGGATGGTCTGACTCCTATAGCCCTCATCTGGATCTCAAAAGATCTAGATTCAGTTTCTGGCTCTGCCATCAACTTCCTGTTTGACCTTGGACAATCTGTCTCTCTCTCTCTCTGTCTTAGTTCCCCTCCTGTAAAATGGAGATAACATTCCCTCTTCCCCTGCTTCTACCTGTCTTTCCTATTAAAACTGTAAGCTCTTCAGGGCCGGGGACTGTCTCTTACTAGGGGTATGTACAGCACTGTGGGGCCCTGATCTTTCTACTGTAATTCCGTTTGGGGAGTGCTTGGAGATCTGCAGCTAAAGGGGGAACTGAGTATAGTGGATTAATTGTATCCACATGAACTCCAAATTAATTGTAAATATAGACAGTTTCCCTGGTGGACCAATGCAGGATTATTCCCCACTGTCCCTTGCCCCGTCTAGTAGTCCCAAGACTTCTTCCTCCTGGCTAAGAACCCGACATTGGTTGCAGCTGCAAGGGGTGAAGTAAAAAAAAACACCTTAGGCTGATCTATGTGAAAGTGTCAAAGCTGGGAATGCATTTCAGGTAGAGAAGGAATGGTCTGTACCATGGCTGCTGTTGCAACACACTGTCTCATTAACCCTGTTAGCAATGCCCTCTGCGCACACAGCTAACCCCTGTTCCCCACAGTGTTGCTTTATGTTCATGTGTATAATGCACCCTGGTCCCACATAAGGGTCTCTTCTATTCTAAATACCCGCGGCCCCTGCTAAAGGAAAATATCTCGTTTCAAGACAGCCTATTGGTGCCGCGTCAATAGAGCCGGGCGACTGGGAAGGGCGGTGTTCGATGGATGCAGCCGCCCTGGGCTCTTGTACGCTAGCTTGGCAGCTGCACAAGAAAATAAACTCTCAGAGCCAAAGCAGCGGCTTGTGAAGGTGGATTGCTAAACTAGCTGTGAATTCAAAGCCCTGCATGAGAGAAATGACAGCACTATGCCCCCACCCCAATCCCTGAAGAATTAGGCCCTTCTGACCAGTGCTAGGACATGGTGCAGGGAGGATCGCCATCAACCTGAAGGCCTACAGTGGCGGGAAATCATTGCCTGAAGGCAGCCTACAGGTCACTAGTTTAGGGCATGACGAGCTAGCAGAGCCCAAGGCCACGAGGCCAGTGGCATCTCCCCGAGGCCAGTGGCATCTCCCCGAGGCCACTCACCCCAAAGTTGTGCTGGCGGGGCAACCTGGGCAGCCTCAACATACCAAAGGAGGGGAACAGCAGCTCAGCCTTCCCCTCAAAGCCCAAAGGGGCAGGCCGGCTGGCTGGAGAAATGGGATGGGAGAGGGTAGTCGGCCTATCAAGTGGATTCCTGAAGACACCGGGGAAGAAGTGGCTGCATGGGCAAGCCCCTGAAGGAGGAACTGGATCCTAAGGGAGTGCAGTCAAGCAGTAGAACTGCTGCCAGGTAAGGGGAGGCTGGGGCCTGGTGGGGAAGAAGCTTCTTTGGAGGGTCTCTGGCTACATTAACATAGGAGCATTGTGCAGCTTTGGGCGGCTCCCTCAAAAGCTTTTGTATAGGAATTACAAAGTTTGGATTGCCAGGGGCCCTGTTTAATCTCAATGGTCTTCCAAGGACCATTGGTCCTTTTTTTTTTTTTACTTGCTCCATCTCTGGCCCTGTTAGTCGCTCTATGATAACGCTGTCTAGAGTCTGCCATGTTCTCTGGGCCTAATATTTAACATTCTCCGTGGAGATCCCAGATGGAGTCGTTTATTACACAGAGACAATAACTCACCTACCACAGAACGGCACTCAGGTTTTGCCTAGAGTCTTGCCTATCTTCGGAGCGAGCTACCCAATCCCCGGCAGGATTCAGGAGCTATTAGTTATTTGAAGGCCTCACTCTTTACCCACATTAAACAAGCCCAGGAAGGCAGCTGGCATTATTTTGTACTGTGTTATTAGGGTGAAGCAAGATTGTGCTAGGCACAGCGCACCCACAGCGAGACAGTCCCCTTCCCAGAAAAGCTTGACATGTTTGCCTCAGCTCTGGACAAGGGTCTCTCTTGGGACAGGCCTCCGTTGCTGCCCCATTCACTAGCTGTCCTGCCTGGCTGGCTTCCTTTATCGGGATTGCATTCTGCCTCGCTAGTCTCCTACTGCCATTTCGTTTGGATCGGGTAACTCTCTGCTCCCTGTCCTAAGCTGTTCTGCAACGTTCCTGTGTCCTGCTAAGCTGCTGCCACATTCTAGCCTAGAAGTGCAGGGCAGAGAGAACAACCCTATAGATAGTCTCTGTCAGTCAAAGTGCTGTGGGGGCGGGGGGGGGGGGTGTCCCTTAGGATGGAAGTTGTCACAACATTGCCCCAGATGTGCCACAGAAACCAGCAGAAAAGGGGTTAGGAACTGCAGCCCTGAGATGCAAGTTTCCAGAAGGTTTGTTTTCCTTGGCAGCCCTGCCATTTCTGCCCTAGGGCAAGTGATATGGCTGCTCTGGTGCCCACTATGGTGGCAGCCCTGTCCTGTACCGATCAGCCATGATGTACTTTGTAGCGCATGCTGCACCCAAGGCTAGACCAGATCATTCTGGATTCACCGTGGGATGGAGGCTGTGGGCAGTGCATTCCTGCAGAGGGCATTCAAGGAGCTTGTGCATTCGTTTTGGACAGTGAGAGAGAGAGGTAGGAACCTACTTGCAGAGCATAACTGGTGTCAGCCCAGAGTAAAGGGGTCATCGAGATCAAAGAGTTCCCCTTGGGATTTAAACAAACTCCCTTGGGCTGCTCCCAACCACTGCACCCCCCGGAAGCCTTCGTGCTGCTGGAAGTATAGTCCTGTCTCGTTGGCTGAAGGGCGTACGTGGCAGGCCCATGGGACAAACTGCTGGGAGCTAAGGGGCTGGATGGCTCCAGGGAATCTCTGCACTTGTGAGCAAAACCATTACCATGGGATTGACGCTCGGGGGTTCTGTGTGGAACAGTGGGGCTCCCCACAGCCTGGTGGTTAACCCCCTTCCCTCCATCACCTGCACCACCATCACCGCTGGCAGGCTCAGCAGGGAGGCCAACGATAGGTTGGGCCCTGCAGGCTGAACTGTCACCCACCTCACGGCTGCTCCTGCTAGCCCAGGGTTGCGGTACGCTGGCAGGGCAGCGTGCCCAGATGCTGCCTGTGCGGTACCTGCTCTGTGGATAAACACAGGGCTAGGGGCAAAAGGTCCCCTCGCTCCTCTCTGCCCAGAGCGCACGCCACAGAGAGGCGACGTACCTGAAAGGCGTGGCTGGCGAAGCCGAGGCCGAGCTGGCGACACACCACCATGGCTTCCACGGTGCTCCAGTTCTGGCTGCAGACAGTCCCCCACTTCAGAGTGCCATTGCGCTGCATGAGGACTTCGACCCGGCCCTCGTAGGGGTTACGGCCGCCGCTCAGACGCAGCTGCAGATTATCAAGGAAAGAGAGAAATAGTCTCTTCAGCTCTCTGAAAGCGTCTGCCAGGAGTTTCCCAGCTGACCTAGTTCCACATCTGAACAGACACAGGCTCGCAGATGTGGGCAGCAAAACTCATTCTCCGCTCGCATCTAAGGGAGTGATTTATAAAAGGACCATCCCAGCTGGTGGCATGTGGAATTGTTTGCAATGAAGCTGCAGCAGCTGGTGAGGGAAAATTCAGATCCTTCTCGTCTCGCTGTGATCTTAGGGTTAAGGCACTGGACTGGGACTCAGGAGATCAGGTTCCATTCCTGGTTCTGCCACCGACTCCGTGTGTGACCTTGGGCAAGTCAATTCAGTTCTACAGCTGTAAAGTGGGGATGATAATATGTCCTTCTCCAGCCCTTAGGGACACAGGCTTTACCCGTTTGGATCAGACCCATCTAGTCCAGTACCCGGTCTCTGCTCCCGACTGAAGCAGGCGCAAGACACTGGGCAGTAGACAGTTTTAGGGTAACAGGCTCCCCCGGGAAAGTTTTTTCTAAGGTCAGTTTTAGCCCTGAAACAGGAAGCTTTCTATCCCTTTCAAACTTATGTTAACAGTTACTACTGTCTTGTGTTATTAGATTGGATAGTAAGCGCCTCTTGGCAGAGCCTGTCTCTCACTAGGTGTTTATACAGCACCTAGCACAATGGGAACTAAGCCTGGGGACTTTAGGCACTGCTATAATGGAAATAATAAATAATGTCTCATCATGCTAAGCAGGGGCCTTCACAAACTGCAGGACATGCTGGAATTATTAATATTTATTAAGCACTGAGCAGAGAGGTCACAAAATAATTATAAATAAGACAGCTCCTTGCACTTTTAGAGCATTTTGCAGGCCTGGATCCCAAAGCCCTTTCCGAAAAGGCGGAAGGCAGTCTCATTATCCCCTTTTTAGAGATGGAGAAGCTGAGGCATGGAGAACGGAAGCGATTGGCCAAGGTCACACTGCAAGTCAGAGGCACTGCTGAGAATACAACGCAGAACACCAGACCCCTCCCTGTCTTCTAAACCCTAGCAGGCTCTCTAATTTATCAATATGGAACCATTAATAAACTCAGCTTGGCAAATCTTCGCACATCTTTCCATGACCTTATTATTATTTGCGTTTCCCTTCCCACCCATTCTCTCGTCCATTTAGACAGTAAGCTCTTCAGGGCAGAAACAGTCTCTTCCTATGTGATTCTCTCGTGGCTAGCACAATATAATAGGCACTGCTATCATACAAATAAGGAATAAAGGACATGCCCAAAACCTATGCACCACTTCTATGCTGATGAAATCTTCAGGATAGGGCTCGAGTACGGCATGGGCTTTGTGCAGACTCTCTGCACAGGGATGAGTTTCACCCACAGGGAATACTCAATGGCATTAAGCGTAGGACTTTAATATCACCGAGGGGCAGCCCAGCAGAAGTTAGGAAGCACAGCATTTGGGGAATTATCGTTCTGCTGCTCAAAACATATTTTGCTCTCTGGTCTAACATAATACAGATGTCAAAATTCATGGAACAAGAGTTTAGCCAAATGATTCTGACACGATCTTTGTTCTTACTGGCAAGAGAGATCCCGAGTCAGTGTTTGAAGGGCTGTGGCAGAGTACCAGTGGTTAGTATGAACCTCTGCAAGAGCCCACATGCTACTTCCGGATGGACCAAGCCCCGATTCATACCCTCCCAGTCTTGGCTTTTTCCTTTGTAGAACAGAAAACAATCCACATCACACTGGATTAGTAAGCAGAAGTAACCTAGTCCCACACACATCTTAACTTCTAATGAGAGTTGGGGGTCCCAGGACAAAGCCACACGAGAGTGTCACTGCTGTGCAGTGGGAGAAGGAAGGGGAACACCACCCATGCGTGACAGCACTTTGATTGTAAATGCAACTGGTGGTTTATGCCTGAGGCATTTCTGTGCTGCCCATCACCATGGTGTCTGAGTGCATCCCCCTGAGGGAGAGGTGCGTTCTTATCCTCCTTTTATAGATGGGGAAACGAAGACAGGGAGATGGTATGTATGCCCATGTATCAGAAATGATCTCTATGTCCCTCAGTCTTTGGCTGCTCAGCTTTAGACACAGTCTCTGATTTTTAGCGGTACCGAGCACCAGCAGCTTCCATCAAGTGAAATCAGGCCCCAGGTGTATAAAGTTGGGCAATCAAAAAAACCCAGAGACACACAAAATTAGAGGCTGCTTTAAAAATCTGGCCCTAGGTGACCTGTGCAGGGTCACCCAGGACATTTGTAGTACAGCTGAGAATGCAACCCTAATCAAGGACCTTAGCCAATCAACCATCCTTCCTTTCGGTATGGAACATCCTCATATCCTGATGGAGCTTAAAAGGTAGTTAGCACAAGGCCGACCCAGATGCAAAACCTCAACCCTGGATGTCTGCCCCGTGAAATCAGTGTGACTGCTCGCTGCTCTAGCTCCCTTTTGGTCTTCCTTGAGAAAAATCTCACTTGCTCACGTGGGGGGTGAGATGCCCCACTATGCAGAGAGCCAACACAGGCACCACTTAAGCCCTATTTTGAAGGTTCAAGTGGGACTCAAGTGGCCCACAAACCTTGCGCTGGGCCCATTGCTGAGAGGTTAATTTCACCCTTGGCTCATCTGACACCGACACAAAGCAGCAGAACGTTCCTCCTGAGCGGGTGCAACGCCAGAATGAGACACACAAGGCTCACTTTGAGACACAGCACGTCCGTTGCAGGATTTTCTTTAGAAAGCACAATTGCCAGAACCAGTTATTTCCCCAGAATATTTTTCGGGACTGGAAAAAAAAACACAGCCGCAGGAAAACCATTTGGTCCCTCTTCCGAAAGCTGGTTGATTGCAGCTCCAAAGTCACAAGTAGTTCCAGTGTTTTGTCTTTCAGAAACGTTAAATACGAACATCATCTTGAGGAAATGGCTTCAATCTTAACCGCGTAATCTCTGACACATGGCAGCTCGTTAAAGTCACAGGACGCTTTTTGTTTTCCTTTGAGACATCCATGCCATGTGTTAGCATTTCTCAGCAAAACTTACTCTACGTTTCCTCTCCTAGCCTCCAGCCTAGTTTGACACGACCGTTGTTTTAGGACGTAGGCCTTGAACAAAGATAGTGGGACATAAAAGGTGGATTACATCCTGTGCACGCTGATTGGAGCATTGAAGATCTATCCCGCCTCCACAAATCACTAGACTAAAGGACAGTGGGTACCCCAGGTTAGAGTCTTTAAAAACTCCTTTCCCATCAACAGCTTAACTGAGGGTCATGTGTGTTGTGCTAGCAGAAGTCAAGGGTGATGGGGCTAATATTTAAGCAATAATAATTTTAGCTATGCTTGACTTAAATCTGTTGCAAAGCTGGATAGGCTACTTTGTACCTAGATGCATCGTTAGGTGCCTAAATACCTTTAAAATCTGGCCCTAAGTCACTATTGAAAATGGGACTTAGGCACTTTTGAAAGCGTTACCCCGTGTCCCTCTCACTGTCAACACAGGGTTATGCCCAACTGTGCATTTCCTAGTTTTTTTGTCTGGCCTAGTTTTATGTCTCAACTGATGGGGCTTCCACCACTTCCTTCGGGTGACTATTCCCACAAACACTTTGAGATCATAATAGGTACTCGGGTACTATAGTGAAGAAGACCATATAAGGAGGGGGTGGGGGGAAGAGAGACAGACAGACAGACAGACACACACACACACCACATTGTATTCTTGTTACATCCACATAATTTGACTTCTCACCTGATTCTGGAAACCCATGGCTGGAACGTTGCACCTTACAGCAGCATCTTCTTCATGGTTACAACTGAGCGACTCCGTGTTGAACTTGCAGTCTGTGATGGATTTTTCAAACCCTGTACAGTCTATTTCATTTAGGTGAATGGGACCCATTCCTTCAAGAGAAAGAAATAAAGGGTGGTCATTTCCCCGCCAGCCCCCCAAGGAGAGGGAAGCTGAAATCAGCTAAAGTTCATATTATTGCAGATGATCAACAATGAAATCCAGCATTCAACACACCAGCCCGAAAGGACTTCAGTTGATTTCTGCTAATGTCATCTTGCTGCTTGTTTTTAATGTTAAGAAATTATTTCCAGTAGTCTAAGATTTTCAAATGTGCCAGAAATAAAGGAAAAGCCAAGTTTCCACTCATCTGTAATTTACACACTTCAGCTGGAGAAAATTTTTAAAATGACCCAGTTTTTTGGCTGGTTTTATCGGACAGGAACCTGCAGTCGATCAAGCCCTGACATTTTAAATGGGGACATATATACATGTGCCAGGACAAGAAAACAAAGTATGCAGATCCTTATAAAACCCCAGCCAAACAAGTAATCTCAAATACAGGTGTGCAGTCCAAGATTCCAAGAGCACCGACATTAACAAGGATTGTAAGAGGGAGTGGTCTTCAATTGTTATCATTTGAACTCTCTCTAGGCACTTCTATAGCA
Source organism: Natator depressus (assembly GCF_965152275.1). NCBI lineage: Eukaryota > Metazoa > Chordata > Testudines > Cheloniidae > Natator > Natator depressus. The sequence continues at coordinate 6,512,635 of NC_134259.1, forward strand.
GGAGTCACTGTATTGTCTAGGCCTGAGGATAGGTGTATGTTCAAATTTCTCTTCTACTTGACCTGCAGAGAATACCCACAGGTAATCAATAGTGGATCCAATGACACTTGAAACAGTGTGGTTCCTAGCATGACAAATGACTGCACAGAGCTGCATCTTGCACCAAGTAATGCCACATCATTCTTGAGCAAGAGACAGCAGAAAAGGATGAACACACAATACTCCCTAGTGGTTACATGTTGGTTACTCTCATATCCAGGACCTGGGTTCAATAGCTGGTCAGGGATAGAGGCTTTCCCCTGCTCTTGGTGGAAGGCATCAGATAATCCACTAGGTCTTTTCCAACTCCTAACTTCCAACTTCCATACTGGATCAGACCTGAGATCCCTGCAGTTCGGTATCCCCTGTCTGATAGTCATCGCCAACAGGTGTCAGAACCCCGCAGAAGATGATGTGGGATAATCTGCCCCACATATTAGGTCTCAACTTGGTCTCTTGACAGATCTCTAATTCCTGTGATTGTCTATGAGGAGAGAGAGAAAAGACAAATCTTCTGAACTTTACTATGGAGTCATCCTCTCTCTCAACTCAGCAGAAGCCAAACAACTGGCAGGTGGCATGTTCTACAGATGAATCATTTCAGTGTAGCCCACAGACGGCTATGCACATCTGACCCCGAGGTGTTCCAGATGCTCTTTGCTGGCTAGCAGTCAGCTTTAGCTGGAGGGCGCTGGTGGGGGAAGGTATTACCCGCAGGCGAGGTTTCCAAGAAAGAGGAAGGAGGCCACCCACTGTTACTAAACATAAGTTACCTTCCCCCACCTCTTTAGTCAGCCCTTATCCTTTGAGGTGGATGTTAAGAGGAGCAGATGTCGGAAATGGCAAGCACTCCAAAAAAGTCATCACTTTTTTTAAAATACACTTATAGCACACAGCAATAGGCACCAGGCTGGTCCACTTGTAACCATGACCTTGGAAAAACTGAAGATGTCCTGTGAGCACGTAATAGCAAGTGGGCAAACCAGGGGGAGAATGGCGATGCTTGTGTCACCACTGTCGACCGCCACAGTTGATTTCTTATTCCCCGTTGCTGGTTTTATTACAGTAGTACCCAAAGGACCCAACTCAAATCAGGGCCCCATTAAGCTCTACGTATAACCAGTAAGAAGAAGTCCCTGCCCTGAAGAATTTGTAATCTTCAAGGACCAGACAAAGGCATTATCATCATCCTCATCTTACAGCTGGAGAATTGAGAAACAGAGCAATTAAAGGACTTGCCCAAGGTCACCCAGGGAGTCTGTGGCAGGAAGCTGGGAACTACAGATCTCCTGAGTCACGGGCCAATGCCTTAACCACAAGACCATCCTTGTTCGGGCCTCATTAAACAATAAGCTTACCCATCTCCATAGCTGTTCCTTTTAACCTGACCCTCAAAGGAAAGGGCTGACTAAGGAACGCAGAGGCGGGTAACTAGTTTACCAACAGTGGTGGGGACTCTTTCTTGGAAAGCTCCGACACCCACCCTTCTACTAAATTTAACTGCTCGACAGAAAGTAGAGCTGGGAACACCTTTGGCTCAGACGTGCATAAATCTCTGTGGTTCACCGATCCACCTGGAGGACTTGCCACCAGTTCAGACTTCTGCTGAGTCACGACAGAGACCAGTAAAAAGGGGTTCAGCAGCAGAATCCAGAAGCATTTCTCTATTCGCTGCTCCTCTCTTCTCCTCAGAGCAATCACAGGGACAAAAGATGGAAAGGCCCAATTAAATCACCTGACTTGACATCCCGATAGTTCTCTTCCCCGATGCTCATAACTCTGTATTTTGCTGCTTCAAGAGGGCAGAGGATTATATTTTTTTAAAAAGGAAAACAACAATGGAGGTAAATGGGGAAATGTGTTTGTGCCGGTTGTTACTTCTTTATCTCATTAAAATCCTTGTAATCTACATCTGCAGAAGGTGAAATTGACACAAGTGTTCTGCCCTCTGTCAAATAGCTCAAGAAGGTGGTACAGTTTGATCTTGCCAACAATCGCACCCACTCTGGAGTCTGTGGAGAGTTTCGGACTGGAGGGGCTTAATGCAAATATTTCACACAGCTCTCAGTAGGATCCCCCATTTGACTGAATTTTACCCACCATTCATTGCTCCCCACTCAAGCCAACTCCCATGTCCCCAAGGCTTCTGAAGCCTTTGGCCAACACTGCAGATTGGAAGAAGCGAAGTGTGTGTGCGCGCGTGCGTGTGCGCGCGCGCGCGCATTTTGTCCAGCAGAAAAACCCTTTTTTGGTGCATGTTGCAATGCCTGCAGGTGGGACTCTGGAATTAACACGTGCACTGAGCAGAACACACAGAAAACAGAGCTCTCCAGTAAGGTCCTAATTATAATGGAAACTGCAAGCCCTTGCCCCCCGACTCCCCCTTGTAATATTTTTATTGGAATGAGACGTTTCACGTACATCAGATGGTATAAGGACATCGTTTGTGCGTGCTGCAGTTCCGAACCCCTTCCCACAGGGTGTAGTTAGTATGAGGTCCAGGGAAGGGAATGCAGTTAATGTCATATCAGCTAGACTGCATGAAGCACTAGACCACCACACAGACGAGATAATCCAAAAGGCATTTCTATCTTGAGCTCCGAAAATTCTGTGACCCTACGTTCCTAGCCCGCCTACAGCTCTCACAGAAGCCAATAGTCTGGCCCCGGCTTCTGCAGAAGCCGATGGAAGGCTTTACACAAAAAGGAGACTAACAATGGAAGCCAAAGAGAACGTGTCTCTGCCCGTTCTGGTTTCTCTCTCATATTAAAATCCTTCTTGTGCTCGATCTCTGGAGAGGGCGGGATTCCAGATGGGTTTGACACGGACGCGATAATTTGGCCCTCTCTCACACCTATCAGGGAACCTGGATGGTTTAGACCTTGCCCAGGATTGCCGGATGGATTGGGTCCTAAGTTTCTGTCCCCATAGAAAAATCTTAAATAAATAAATAAATACAGGAAAAACAATCATTGCAGAGAGAGAAAAGAGGCGGGGAAAAGGAACAGGGACCTAGCTCTTTGATTCACCTCACCCCTGCAAGTTTTGTCCTCCTCTGTTAAGTCTCTTTGCTGACTCTGCATGTCAAAGACCAACCCCCTTGCACTGGAACGTTTCCGTGTTGCAGGACAGTCTGTGCTGAAAGTTGCTGATAAAACGGAAAAATAGGGCTACATTTCTTCTGGGTAAAGGAGTGACTTTGTATAGCTGCATAGGAGGTGATCCTATAAATCTGATTCATGCAAGCGGTCCCATTAAGTTTGAAGGAACTACTTGTGTGAACAAGAGGTACAGGATTGGACACCCATATACCATTCTACTATATACAATACTTTTCTGGGTACTATAGATACATGTTTTCTCCTTGGCTTTTGGGGATGGGGAGCACTCAGAGTTAGAACGGTTTGATGGACATGTAATTAAGGCACTGGCCTGGGACTCAGGAGATTGGGGTTCTATTCCCAGCTCTTCAACAGACACCCTGGGAGAGTCATTTAATCGGTCTCCCAGTTCCCCATCTGTAAAATGGGGCTACGTTTGGCTTGTTCAGTGAGGTTGAGAATTCATCGAGTTTAAGGCCAGAAGGGACCACCAGATCATCTAGTCTGACCTCCCGTATGTCACAGGGCATGTTTACACTGCAATCGGAGGTGTGACTGCAGCATGTGTAGACGTACCTGAGCGAACTTTGATCTAGCTAGCTGGAGTAACAATTGCAACACGGGCCAGTCGCCCGAGCAAAGAGCCAGGATTCCAGATGGTTTTGTACAGCCCATGCTGCTGTGGCTTCATTGCTGTTGTTACTCAAGTTAGCTAGACCTAAGCTAGCTCGGGGTCGTTTCACCATGCTGGAGTCACACCTCTGTATGGCATACGGGATTAAGAGCTATCCCGTTACACCATATGAAATGCAGTCACATCAGTCTCTTATCCTCCTGCAATAAGCAGAGAGGACTTTCTGGAGAGGAGACTTATCAAGATTTATTGATCCGAGAGAGAAATTTTGGCCAAGGTAAATTGAGCCTGGGGACTCAGTGTGCTCAGTGTTTAAAATAAAAGGAAAGAATTTCACTGGGAATGAACAGCCACTGCTAAAAGTTTCCAGGTTCTGGGAGTGCAGTATGACAGAGTAGGACATTCTCCCCTACTATGCTGCATTTTATGCATGAAGATAATGCTTCCTTATACCCACAGTCAAATAGACATCAGCAACACTCTGTGTCCTTTCACGCGGATCCTTGGCAATTTGTTCAGTAAGGGCACATTTCAAGCTTTTCACATTCTGGCCATTTCTCATACGTGTAATTAATTTTCCTTTTCCTTCACCAAACCAAAAGTCTGGAGGAGTTTCAATTATTCATTTGGTTTTACAGCGTGACTTTTGTTTGCTGGTAGATTTCTTTAGATTTGAAGCTAGCCATAGGAGAGCAAGGGCTAGGGACTATAAAGGCAGGCCTGGGAGATACTTCTCTGGATTTTGAGGTAACTAAAGCCTGGGATCTCAATCATCCCCACATGCAGGAAATCCAAACCCAGATCTGGTTCCAGACTGTACAAATAGCTCCTATAGAGTTGCCAATTTTCACATGGTAAATAAGCACCCAGACTTCCACAATAAGCCGAAAATCAAGCTAACCCCATTTCAAAACAAGCCAATCCCTAAGAACCCCAACACACTATGTGACTAGATCCCCCAGCGTGCAATCTGGGACTGTGGTGGGCCCACTGTACACAACTGACTCTCTCTCTCTCTCTCCCCCCCTTGCCCCTGCTTGCCCCCCCTTGCCGGGAGCCAACCAAAAAAAAAAGAAGCAACAAGCTACAAGCCAAACAAGCAACAAGCCAAAAACTAGCCAACAAGCAACTCGCAAGCCAATTAAGCCAAAAACAAGCCCAATTTCTGCTTTTTTCTTGCAGGTTTGGCATATCTGGTTACAACAGACTGAACCAAGACTCCAGATCTGAGTTTTAAGGTGTTTGAAACTAGGATCCAGATCCATACTTTGCAGCTGGAGCCAAGCTCTAGTAGTGAATGGCACCAGGGTATTTATCCTTGTGAGTTTCTAAGAGATATTTTTCATTCTTTAACTCTTAACAACCAGAGCAAGTAACGGCTGCAACAGCTGTCCAAGGGAATGGGTAAATCCATCCTCACTAGAAGTCGTTAAATGAAGACTGGGTCTCTTTCTAAATGATGTGCTCTATCTAGTTCAACCACAAGTTATTGGGCTCAATAGTCTCACTTAAATAGCAGGGAAGAATAATTTTCCTCCAGTGCAGGAAGTTACTGAGACATATCCCCTGGCATGTCTGATGTAGGAGGTCAGATGAGCTGATCATAGTGGTTCCTTCTGGCCTTTAAATCTATGAAAATAGCCATGGCCATACAGATCAATTTGGCTCATTTCTCACACAACCAGATATAAAGATACATCACTGCTGACCTCTCCCACACGCAAGCCTTATCAAACTTCAGTTGCTTCCCATGCCTATGTCTTTTTAAAGTTAGTAGGAAACAGATAAGGAAAGGAGATAGAGAAGGCAAGAAAAGAACGCCTCCACGTTTGAACATAGTTGTAGCCACTGTTATTTCAAAAGTGGTGTGGCTACGGCCTCAGAGAACAAACTTGTGCTAGTAAGGGTGGATTTGATGTTTGTGCAGATCTCTAAATATTTATGAATCTACGAAGCCAACAAAAGTCTGTCGCCAACCATTTTGTTCCATACCCTTGGCCAAATCCAAAGACACTCTGAATGACATTTCTGAAACATGACTTTTAAGAGTCAAAATGTCAGCTACCACTGAAATAGCGACGTGGGAAAAGTTGCAATTCCGCTCCCCAATTCAACCAGCTGGACTCCTGAGCCCTTGGAACAAGCGCTGGTAGAAAAGTTTGTCATGGAATGGTTTTCCAGCAAAAAGTCAGTTTTGTCAAATCAAAACATTTTACGGGAATGTATAGATGCTCATTTTTCTCATTTCATTTCAATAAGAAAATTTCCTTTTGGCTATTATATTATATTAAAATCTTAACTATAATACATACTATATAATGGTAACAAATATAATTTATATGGTATGAAATAATTTGACATATGTAGATATATGACAAATATGTATATATTATATTAAAAGTTCAAAAAGTCAAAAGAAAAAAAATTTTTTTTTTTTCCATCGATATTTAGGTCAGAAGGGACCATTATGATTATCTAGTCTGACCTCCTGCACAACGCAGGCCACAGAATTTCACCCACCACTCCTGCAAAAAACCTCACACCTATATCTGTGATATTCAAGTCCTCAAATCGTAGTTTAAAGACTTCAAGGAGCAGAGAATCCTCCAGCAAGTGACCCATGCCCCATGCTACAGAGGAAGGCGAAAAACCTCCAGGGCCTCTTCCAATCTGCCCTGGAGGAAAGTTCCTTCCCGACCCCAAATATGGCCATCAGCTAAACCCTGAGCATATGGGCAAGATTATGTATGTAGCCAGACACTACAGAAAATTCTTTCCTGGGTAACTCAGATCCCACCCCATCTAATATCCCCTCACAATGTTTCTACCTTATCAAAATACAATTATTTGACCAAATCTTTTTTTTCTTTTTTTTTTAATGGATTTTCATTCTGTGGGAAGTTTCAGCTTTTTGTTCTGGTTCAGAAGGAATTTAAAACATTTTTTTATTATTATTTCCTGCAGAATGAAACTTCCAGTTTCTGACCAGCTCTTCCTGCAACTCAGTGACTTCCAACGACCCCATACTAATGATTTCAATGGGAATTGCGGGTCTCAGGATCTGGCCCATAACATTTCTGAAGTTCAAAAGACTTAGCTGAATTTCTCTTTCCTGTTCATCTAATTTCACATGCCTTGGGTGTTCTCTGACGGCGGTCAAAGCTGACGGTCCAATACGTTCTCATCATTACCTTGCCCGAGCCTTGCGCCTGTTATAGCCTCCTGGGCGCTCCCGAAACCCAGCTCTCGGCAGACCACACTGGCTGAAATCAGGTTCCATTGATCGTCGCAAACAGTTCCCCATCCCCCATTCTTCAGCACTTCCACTCTGCCTTCTCCAATCTTGGCCCCGCCTTTCAGCCTGACCAACGGCTGCTGTAATACAAAAACCCAGGTGCAACGTCACTCTTCATGAACGAAGCTGCCCCAAGTAGCAATTATTTAGAATTCAAACTTTTGGCCTTGTTATAGCCATGCTGTTTACCAACTTGCTAATAAACTTGACTGCACAGGCCCAGATTTCCAGAAGTGACCAACATGAGAACCCTTAACGGGACCTGATTTTCATACAACATACACAAAAGCCGAGGCACATGGAATCACTGGTCACTTCTGAAAATACAGAGCACTAGCCGAATGACCCCCTAATAACAGAACCGCTGCAACAGGGCTTCTCTCTGGAGTCCCACTACAGTTCCTCTAAAAACGGTACCATTCCAGATGGACAGTCTATAGCAGGCAGCTGTCCAGGACGGCCAGGCTTAAGGAGACCCTGTGTGGTTACACTTACTCCAAGAGGGAGATGGTGGGAGAGAAAGGGAGGAGAGAAGTCCCCTTAAATGTATATTTTCATGCCTCAGGAAAGGGCTGGTCCCAAGAAATGGCTACGGTTCACGATGCACACGTGTGGGTCTCCCCTTCCATAGTCCTAGTTCATGCAAAGGGATGGGGAACACAGTAGGGTAGACGATGTGCTAGAATCTTATTCTCTGCTGTTCTGGTGCATGGGTTTGGGAGCAAAGAGGGCATAGGCACAAACCGCCCTAGGCACAAACAGCTGGGAGACAGGATGCTGTTTTAACACACAGGAACAGGCCTGGTGGCTCACAGATCAACCCTCACACCACGTCCCCAAGAGGGTGGAGTCGGAGGCTTGGGACCAGCGTCTATTCCCCCAGCCGGCTAGCCTGCTAGTCACCCACAGCAGCGTGTGCATGAGCACATTGCAGTTGCCCAGAAGTAGGGCTGCCAATTTTGGTTTGGATGTATTCCTGGAAGTTTCATCGCATGACATCATCTTTAACTGAAGATTCAGCTTTGTCCTGGCGGCCCCAGGACAGCCCTGGCGGCCCCAGGACAGCCCTGGCGGCCCCAGGACAGCCCTGGCGGCCCGGCTGCCTTCCCCAGAAGGACGGCAAAGAATGTCAGTCAGTCAGTGCATGGGCCTGCCTGTGGAATCCTGGCCTGGCAGCCAGGATTCCTGTGGCAGTGGGTGCATCGGGAGCGGCCCCTCCTGTGCCAGTCAAGGCAGGATTTGGCCTGCGTGCTGCAGACAGACACAAGGAGAGTCAGAGTGAAATGAAAAACACATTCCTCAGATATACTCAGTACTAAGAGGCAATAAACGGGTGCTGCTTCACTGAAGTCAATGAAGCTTCAGCAATTTACACCAGCGGAGGATTTGGTCCAGTGAGCCGATTTGGATAAGAACCTGGGGCCCCAAATCCCAGCGTGAACATCAGCTTTCATAAGAGCTGAAAAAAAATATGTTAAACAAACCAAATACCATTGCATCATCCAAGTACACTGTGTCCATGCTTTCCCATAAGGCGGAGGAAATTGTCCCTTCCAGAAAGCTACAGATTAAGTAACTATTAACAGTGGAATAAATGCAGCCTTTTCACAAGTTGCATGGTAACATGCTGTCCCAGAACACTGATCCCAGCTGATTATACCTTAGAACTGGGCTGGGTCTATCCTTCAATCCTTATGAGCCCTGATCTTGCCCGCACTGAGGCTGATTGGAGTTTTGCCCGAGGATCTCGACCGAAAAGAATGGTTTTTTCTTTTAAATCACACACAAGAAAGCTGAAGGTGCCTTTTGAGTTAGTTGTAATTATATGTTTACTTGCCGTATGTTATTCAGTCACTAGAGGTCTCTGCTGTTTCAGACAGGGTGGGATCCCTGGAAATCAGGCGAGACAGAGCAGGAGCTCAAGCTAAGTAGAAGCCTGTTTGTCTGAAGATGTAATTGTTTCTTTAATAAATGCCGCTTGTTTAAAACAGACTACGATTAACACAAGAATCTCATGTTCAGAAAAAGATTATAAAACTCTTCCTACAGTACTTCACAGGGATGTTGCGAGGCTCGATTGATTAGGTCTCCAAAGTACTTTGAGATTCCCCAGTTGAAGAGCTGTATTTTAAAGCATATGATAATATAGAAACCCACAGTAGCGCACCTACCTCACACTTACGGAAGGAGAAAATATCACAATTCTCCAAGAATACATTTACTTCAAGTCCCTGCAATCTTATGAAAACAGACCATCGGTTCCATACAGTAGCCCAGGAGGTATTCTGCCACTGTCTGGTGAGCATCTCAGTAACCAGTTATGTTGCTGAGGTTTAAGGGCACAGAAATATTTAACTCAACAGAAGGTAACACCCAGTATAATTATAGCATGCAGTGCAAAGACATGTCTGCCATCCTGAACGGGAGGGATGAGGGGGGGAATAAAAGCCAGTTAAAGCTGCGCAAGACAGCACAACGTCAGTCAAATACCTTTGGCTTTGAATCTGTAACTGCATGTCAGCATACAGACATCACACCATAGCCATGATTACATAGAACTTATATTACTGAAGAATTACCATATACAGTTAAATGCCAAGGAAAGGGAAGAATTGGTCTTGTGGTTAAGGCACTAGACTGGGAGTCAGGAGATCAGCGTATTATTCCTGGCTCTGCCACAGACTCCCTGTGTGACCTGGGGTAAGCCAGTTCAGCTCTGTGCCTCGGTTTCCCCATCTGCAAAATGAGAATTATTAATAATTCTTCCCTACTCACAGGGGAGTTCTGAAAAGAACTGTTAATGTTTGAGGTGCACAGATTCTGTGGTGATGGCACCCTGCCAGAACCATTTTCACAGTTCTGATGACACTTTTCACTGAAGTTTAAATGAAAACCAAGTTGGGTGTTTGTGACGCTGAATATATGAAAGATTGTGAGGGGCTCAGATACTAGGGTAATAGAGGGCACAGAAAGTACCTTGGTTAGTTTTTTGACCTGCTGTAGAACTGGTGGTAATATTTTGGTTTTTAAAAATTCCAACAAACATTTTTCATCAAAATTTCAAATTTTGATTAAAAAAAGGGATGGCACTTTCATGAAAATGACAGCCCATTTTTCAATCCATCCTACGAGCTTGCGATGCAGAAGGCAGAATCAGTCAGGAGACTGGGAATGGGATAATGAGTCTTTTACGGCTGGCTTGCTGGTTCAAATCCAGACCAAGACAGATTTAAAATTTTATTTTTAAACTCAGCACTGGGAGGATTAAAACCTTTTCCAGCTCTGCCCATTACCTTCCAAAGAGGGAGAGAAGCGGCTGGCGTTGCAGGTGGAGGATGAGCTACTGCTTTGGAGAGCCAGCCATAAATAAGTGAACAGTGATCTGAGCGAGGCCTGAGACCAAAGAACCTCCAGGGTTTAAAACTGGAGATGCACACAGTCCTCCAGGCCAGGCCCAGTTGAAGGACACCCAGAGCCTACAAGAAGGCTTAAAGAATTAATTGGCGATTTGAACAGCTCAGAAGAATAGTCATGGTTTACACAGCCTTTCACCTCTGAGGCCCAGATCCTGTAAACACTTGACCACACACGTGAATAACTGCAGGCATGTGAAGAGTCAATGGCCCAACCGAGATCAAGGCCTTAGTGTTGCAGGCCCTGAACAGACACATAGTACGAGCCATTCCCTTCTTTAAAGGCCTTATGAGCTAAACAGGCAAGATGGAAGAAGCGTGGGAGCGGCATAGAAGCACAGAGAGGGGAAGTAACCTGCCAAAGGTTACAGTAAGTCAGCGGCAGAGATGGGAATTGAATCCATGTCTCCTGACACCCATTTTAGTGATCGATTGACTAGGCCAAGCTGACACGTTTCCCCAGCACTAAATCCCCTTAAAATCCAAACAAGCACTTGTGCTAGGATCTTCTGTCACTCAACGGTATTTGTCAGTAGAAGATACCAAATAGCCAAGATGTTGGATTATCTACAAGATCTATAGTGAGAGACTAACCAGAAGAGTCTAAATAACTGCGAACCAGCAAGCCCAGCAGCAACCAGGCAACTGTTCAACTCAAAACGAAGCTGTGACATATGTATTTTCTTCCTACTTGCTTGTTGCCCTGCCAACTTCGGCGCTAAACGAACCCCATAACATCCTGAGCCAAGCATCATCCCGAGTTAGAACAGCAGGGAGGTTGGAGGATGGACGCCCAACCCAATCTGTGTGCTGGGACGCTCACTGTAAAGAGAGAGCTCTGCTGGTGGAGGGGAAGGGAATTAAGAACCGCAAGGCAGGTGGTTTAGTTGTTAAGGCATTGGGAGTGGGACTCAGCGGGTTTGGGTTCCATTTCTACATCTGCCACTGACGCCATCGGGGAAATGGCTTAGACACGTCTGCACTGCAATCCCAGGGTTTGAGTGCAGCTTGTGGAGGCATAATGAGCTAGCAATGTGGGTTAGTGGTTCAAATATTTACCCAGGATTCTAGGTGGGCTCATACAGCCTGTGTTGGAACCCGTGCTCTCACAGCTTCATTGTTCTGATCTAGCTAGATTAAAGCTAGCGTGGATATAGCTACACAAGCTGCAATCACACAGAGTTATTGCAATGTAGACATACCCTTATTAGTCTCACTGCGCCTCAGTTCCCAGTCTTCTCCCACCCTGTGTCTGTCTGGTCTATTTTGATCCTGCAACTAGCTCCATGAGGAGCCAGGCTGAAATCGATAGAGGAGTACCTATGCAGAACAATTTACAGACTGGAGCTTTCAACTGTAAGCTCCCCTAAGCAGGAGCTCTCTCTTATTATGTGTATGTACAGCACCTAGCACAATGCAGTCCTGATGTGGGGAGGGGTCTCAAAACACTATTATAACTCAAATGATAACCAATAAATAAATTATTATTAGAAATGTTAAAAACACAGGAAATAAATTACATCTCCCGCAAAAAACTAATATTTTTCCTGGTCAAAATCGCATAGGAATTCAAACACATTCTTACCAGTGCTATAGTTGGTTGAAGAACAAGGACAAAGTTGTCAAAACTCTTCCCCCCACGTTTTATTGTTTTAATTTTTGGCTGAAATTTGAAACGGATGAAATTTTTCATGGAGATTTCAAAACTCAAACGAATTTCATCCAGCTCTAACACCACCACAAATTATTCTGAATGAATGCAGCATGATCGACAGTCACACACAAACATTTCTGTCCTAACACAGTGCAGCCCTGATCCTGCAAAGACGTACTCATATGCTTAAACTTTACCCACTGTGAACAGCTCCACTAAGTGGATGGACCACTCAGTAGATAAAGCTATGCCCAAGGGTGAGTCTTTACAGGATTGGGGCCTGTCTTGTGTAAGGATAAAAATGTTTCCAATGGTGAACTACACTGCATTCATTCAGAATAACGTGTGTTATTGGAGCTGGATGAAATTAGTTTGATTTTTGAAATCTCCACATGTCCGATAGTTGATCGTATTTATGCCGTTGAACACAAACCCGTAAAATCAACGCTCTTTCCAGTGGGATGGCTGCAGCTGTCTCCTTACCTCCTGCCTGAAGGCTTTTCGGAAGCCACTGTTGCTGCTGGGAGCAAAGGCACGCCCAGGGATGCAGCTCACCACGGCAGGCATCCCGTTTTCACAGGTGATATTCTTCTCGGCATCCACGCTGAGATGGTTGCCCAGTTTGCAGCTGGAGATGTGAGCTTCGTTGCCAGTGCAGTCCATGGAGTAAGCCCAGTAATTTTGCTTCCTCTTGCTGGCAAACATCCTGAAAGAAAAAGGAAATCAGACAGCTAGTGAAATCATTCAAAACCACTCAAACGAAATCATTCTCTGCACAGCCAGCCTGTGGAACTCCCTGTCACAAGAAGTTGTTGAGACAAGTACTGCAACTGGAACTTTAAAAGAACCCTGGATTAATTGAAGACTATTGCTAAATTTCTAGCAAAATGGATTAGCACAGAAATTTTCCTATCTTTCTCATGTTGCATCTGCTTCCTGAAGCCAGACAGGGAAGCTGAGAGCAGGGTGATACAGGCTTTATTTACACTCAGAAGTTGCACTGTTTTAGCTACATTTAAAAAGAATTCATTTACTGACGTTAAGATTGACTAACTACAGATCCACTTGCTTGTGTAATGACCCTTTGCTTAGTTTGTCACCAAGGACTGATCTCAGGTCTGAAGTTCAGACCTCTGCCACTTGAGTGAAAGGACTAAGTCCATGAGCTGGAAACAGCAGCAGGAGACTATCCTCTCTCTGGATCAGTCACCCAAAGGGACGCAGACACACTTGTGCAATTCTACTTGCATCACACACTACACATGCATAAATCGACACTTTGCACAAAATGCAGGGATTTTTTTTTTTTTTTTTGGCATATGCAAACTGGTGCAGTGCAAATAAAGCTGGTGCATTGTTGCAGGCCCTGTGAAAATGTGGCCCTTGACATAGCTGTTACCCCGGTAAATTAGCTGGGTGGAAGATGGCAAACTGGAGATAAAGCAATGGCTCTCCAACGCTTCTCAGAGCTGCAGCGTTAACAGCCTCGAGCCTAAGGAGAATTTCCGAGAGTGAGAGCGACTCTCCTTATGACACGTTTACAGAACAAAAGGAGTACTTGTGGCACCTAGAGACTAACCAATTTATTTGAGCATGAGCTTTCGTGAGCTACAGCTCACTTCATCCGATGAAGTGAGCTGTAGCTCACGAAAGCTCATGCTCAAATAAATTGGTTAGTCTCTAAGGTGCCACAAGTCCTCCTTTTCTTTTTGCGAATACAGACTAACACGGCTGTTACTCTGAAACCTGTTTACAGAAGAGGAGATTGGCAGGAGATTCCACATCTTGCTCCCAAATTGGATCGCTCAGCGGGAATGACTCCAGCGACTGGGGAGTGGAGGAGAGATAAGCCCATGGGGGGAAAAAAAACAAACAAACAAACAAACAAAAAAAAGACAAAAAACTGTTCAACTTCCTCCTCACCAAAAACACAAGGCTGTCTTATGGCTGCAACTGAGCTAAAATGGTTGGTTGGAATGAATGACATCTACCACCACCAGAGGGGAGATTCTGCAAATTAAGTTAATCAAAATCCAAAGGAGCTGAAACACAACTGTAATCTTGAAGTGTCTTTACAAGAGCCCACATGTGGCACTATTCCAGAGTGAGTAGCAAAGGAGCGACAGTGATCCGAAAGGTAGCTAGGAGAGTGTAATTAAGGTGGATAAAGCGCTAAGAAATGAAGCTAAGATTTTGATTAATTGTAGCATTGATAAAAAGAAAGCCAAAATGGGGTGAGGGCTTCTGAACAGTTCAGGGAGCTGGTAGAGAGAGTCTTTTTCTGCTCGCTAGGTTGATGGTGTTAATCCAGCCTAGATTGGAAGCGACTGAAAGCTGTTCCCATCTGATGACCATTCAGAGGGGCCACGTGAAATAGGATCTCAGTCCATTTCCCAGTGGGCAGCTGTCCAAAAGGACAATCCACCATTCAGCAGTTGGTTCAAATTGGCCATCCTTGTTGTCAGTCTCAGCAGAGGTGTCTAGGCTGCAATGGCTCCTGGATACGGAGCTGTCACGTTCCTAGAGCCAGATCCTTCCGGATCATCAGGGAGCCGTGCAGGGGAAACATGTCTGTCTTGTACATAAAGGCCTCCAAGGCTGTCAAACCAAAAATAAAATCTTTCCCCACCACTAAATTTACCCCCAAAACCGATAGACAATTTAAAAGTCAAACTGACAGAAACCCAGGACAAAATCAGTCAAGCCTTGTTTGGTTTTCGGAGGCAGGGGTGACGGCAAAACTTTGAAATTTCATTGAAATTACAAAAATTAAAATAAAAAACCTTTCGAACAGCTCTATTCCACCATCCATCTCCACCCCCAACTAAGTCTCCCTGGCCCAAGTTTAAAAGGGAGTCACCAGCTAGAGCACAAAAGTAACAAAATCAACATCCTGTTTAGAAACAAACATGCACAGCAGGCCGATCAAAGGAGCTAAGGAAACACGCTGATAGGTTTGGGCCAGCCTTTCCATAACAGGAACATCCAGTTCCACTTTAGACTGAAGCTTGGGATTGAAAGGCAGCGAGAGTTGGGTGCCTAACTCCCTTAGGCGTCTAAACATCCCAGCAGAAGTGACACCAAAGTTAATAACTGATCACTTTGGAATGCAAACAAGGGGCCAGATTCTGTTGTCAGTCATACCACGGTAAAAATCGAGAATAAAACTGGACTTCAGTGAACATTGACTTCACTGACGTTACTCTGGACAGTATAATGTCGATCAGAATCTGGCCCTACATTGAGACATTTGTACTCATGAGGGCCGGCTGTTCTGGCCTCAGTTTTTTTGTTGGTGTATGAGAAAAATGCAAGCATTATAAGCATGTGCACTGGAAACCCTTGACCTGCCACACACATGCAAAGAGTTACATGAATTTTGCAAGCAGACAAAGGACGTGGGTCTGCCTTATAATAGCAAATGAAGGAATGTCTTATAGCAAATAATGATCTCATCCCAAGGAATTTCTTGAGGTATTTACATTAATAGCTCTTGGTAAACTGGTTATTAATACCCAGGAAATGCCCTGGGCTTCTTGTCAGCTCACCTCCCTTGACAGATTCTGGATTTTCAAAGGTTGTAGAGTAAAGTTTACTTTACAGTTCCCTAGGCTACCCAATAGGCTATTGAAGACTATCTGGCACTGATGATACAGAAAGGACCCCATCCAAACTTCACTGGCATAAATCAGGAGTAACTCTACCAAAGCCAAAGGGATATGAATAAAGACTCAGGTCCTGAGACTTTAAGAGACATAATCAACTGTGTGTGTTTTAATGGGTCATTAAAAACTGATCTTCACCATCCACTGAACTGTCCCTCTATCAGCTGTAATGGAAACAACACAAGTATGAGGGAAGTCTCAAGATTCAGCTGAGAGCAATCCTGCTTTGTTAGGAACGGTGTGAGAGGGGCAAGGGTCCACATAAACGGCTTTCATTGCAGAAGAGCATAAATCAGCGGCTACAGCCAGCTAAAGTCACTGGGGAAAATTCCTCCATGGTATAATGAACAGAACCAATGATTTTGGCCACCTGCTGTAGGTAAGCATGGAGCATCCTCGGGAATTTAGGGGGAGCTAATCCTGTCCTCAGATGGATTAACAGGAAAAAAATCAATCAAATACTCTCCCCTCTGATTCAGTGGGCCTGAGACACCGGTTTCTGGCTCTGCTGAAAGACAGCATCTCCACCCCTGACTAACTTTCCCAGGGGCAGGCATCTGCCCAAGTTAGCAAGTATCCTTTCTCCAGCCTTGCACAGCAGGGCAGAGGAGCTGCCAGATTTGTTGCCTTCTGCCTACTGGGGATCTTGCTTTCCCAGCAAAAACCAGCAGAGGTTTATTCTCTAGATAGGGGCGCAATGCATTGCCCCATAAATTCAAACACAGGTGTATGATCTTATGATTTTAAGGTTGAGGGCAGCTCTCAGCCACAGATGAGAAAGGAATGGTTTGATGTGAATACAGGTCAGAAAGGCAGGAACTCCTGAGTTCTATTCCCAGCTCTTATACTCTCTTGACCATCTTGGACTGAGCTCCTGCTCACTCCAGTGCGAGTTGCAGAGGTTCAGGATATCCGAACATAAACCTACCTTCCCTCAATTTGCCCATCTGTAAAATGGAACTAATACTGTTCCCCTTCCACCACCAGAACAGGGGCTTGGGAGATGAATTTATGAAAGC
Source organism: Natator depressus (assembly GCF_965152275.1). Classification (NCBI taxonomy): domain Eukaryota; kingdom Metazoa; phylum Chordata; order Testudines; family Cheloniidae; genus Natator; species Natator depressus. The sequence goes on from NC_134259.1 coordinate 6,529,455, forward strand.
TCTTAAATAAATAGCTTTGAAGGAGCAACAGACGCATAGAAAATGTACTGAGGTTTGTTTCTTAACAGAAATTGTGCCATCAAATGGAGAAGCTAAGTTATATTGAGGAATAAAACTTTGGCAGCAAGATATGATGAGCTAAGTTGTTTTCTTTCAAGCAGGATCTATCTGCAAATTATTTCACTTCCCACCATGGTGCAGAAGCAAAGCCGAATATCTGCTAGCTCAGCCTGCCAAGCTGCAGTTAGCAGGAAAGGGGATTACTGTGGGTCTAGAAGGGGTTGTTTGCAATCCCTAACCTGCAGTATTATGAAGCCGGTTTAGGAACCGGATCTGAAATCTGGTTACCCAGCTGCGAGATAACAGTGTGCAAGGTTTCAGTCTTGGGAAAAGGCTAGCTCCAAATTATGCCATGCGAAGCCTGAGACATGAGAAAAACTCTACAGGGCTTGATACTCAGGTGAGAAAGAGGCTCATTCAACGTAACCAGGGAGGGATGAAATCTTTCCTTCCTCAAACCACTATGCAATAGGACTCAAAGGTGGGCAGAATAACCTACAGCAGGGGTTGGCAACCTTTGAGAAGTGGCGTGCCAAGTCTTCATTAATTTAAGGTTTCGCGTGCCAGTAATAAATTTTACATTTACAGGGGCCCCCCTGACGGAACCCCAGACTAGCAGCAGGCTGAGCTGGGCAGGCAGCCAGGACTCCGGCTGGCAGGGGCCGGCAGACAGAACCCCAGACCGGCAGCACGGGCGGCAGACAGAACCCCAGACCGGCAGCGAGCTGAGCCGCTCAGCCTGCTGCCAGTCTGGGGTGCCGGCTGCCAGCCCCGCTCATCCCGCTGCCAACCCGGGGTTCCATCCATCCAGGCCAGCAGCCGGGACCCTGGCTGGCAGCAGAGTGCCACTGAAGATCAGCTTGCATGCCGCCTTTGGCATGTGTGCCGCAGGTTGCCGACCCCTGAGCTACAGAATGGAGGATGAGCCCTGGATTTGCAGGATATCACAGATGACCTGGATTCCTGAGCAGGACTTTAGAGTGATCGAAGCAGAAACTACCCCTGACGACACTAGCCCTGATTTTACAAGGCCCACGGGGCTGGACACTTGGAGTTTTACTTAGTCCTGGCAGGCCACTATTCAATACAGCTTTGCCCTAATAAGGAGTCTTAGTGCATTAAATGCAGGGTTCCAGTAACTTTGGGCACACACGCCACGCCACGGGAAGGGAAACAATTCTTTTAGATGTGACAATCCAATAAAACTGCCAGTCTGACACATCTGCACTTAGGAAAAGTACAAACACAATTCAAACTTCTCCTCCCTTTGGCACAATCACACCCCAGGCTGTTCCAACACTGTGGAAAATATTCAACGCATTTTCCAAATATCTTTATTTGGGTGTCAACGGCTCATATACCAGTTCTCCCTTTTACCTGTAGATGGGCCTGAAACAGATACAAGGGGGAGACTGCAGGGGAACAGGCGCCAGGTTCTCAGCCAGTGACTTACTGTGTGACTTTAGAACAGTCACGCAGAGGCCGGTGTTTAGAGTATCCACAACTCAAAGTGTGATACCCAGCACCTCTGAATATTAGGCTCAATCTCTCTGCCTTATTTTTCTCCCATCTGTAAAATCGGGTTAATGATGCGGTATTATTTATTTTTCTATGCACTAGAAATATGCAAAAAGCCCTGATCTGAATATCCTAATCCACACACACACACACACACACACACGTATACCCAGTATACATCTATACAGACAGAGCATACTTTATCCCATCCATAACTATGCACCTGAACACAAGATTCAGCTTACAAGGCTTAAAGGTAAATAACCCAATCCTTAATAGATAACATACGGAAAGACACTGCATGTACCTAGAAACATGACCCTCACTTCAGAGAGACCAAAGGCATCTTGGTGGACATGATGCACACAGAATCATAGAATTGTAGGGCTGAACGGGACCTCAAGAGGTCATCTCGGCCAGCGGTTCTCAAACTGTGGGTTGGGACCCCAAAGTGGGTTGCGACACAGTTTTAATAGGGTCTCCAGGGCTGGCGTTAGACTGGCTCGAGTCCGGGGCCAAAGTTGAAGTCCGAGCCGCATTGCCTGGGGCTGAAGTCAAAGACCGAGCCTCACCTCCCAGGGCCAAACCCTGAGCCCCACCACCCAGGGGTCAGGCTTTGGCTTCAGTCCTGGGTGGTGGGGCTCAGGTTACAGGCCCCCTGCCTGGAGATGAAGCCCTTGGGCTTTGGCCCCCCTGCCTGGGGTGGTGAGGCTCAGGCTTTAGCCCCCCGCCCGGGGCGGGAGGGTTTGGGTTTTGGCAGGGCTCGGGTGGGCTCTGGCTTCGGTCCCCCCTCCTGGGGTCGTGTAGTAATTTTTGTTGTCAGAAGGGAATTGCGGTGCAACAAAGTTAGAGAACCCCTGCTCTAAGTCCATCCCCCCATGCTGAGGAAGCATTAAGTATACCTAGCCCATCCCTGACAGGTGCTTGTCTAACCCGTTCTTAAAAACCTCCAACAATGGGGATTCCACACACTCCCTAGGTAACCTGTTCCAATGCTTAACTATCCTTTAGTTAGGAAAAGCTTTCCAATATCGAGCCTAAATCTCCCCGGCACACGGGATGAAGGAAAGTTACCAAGGAAAGTTGGGATGAAGGAAAGTTACCAAGCCATCATTTAGTAAGTACAGTTGCTTCCAACCATTAAAATGATACCATCCTTCTTGGAAACACCTCTAAGTGCAGAGCAGGAAGGATCTGCTTTGTCTTATTAGAGCGAATTGATTATGTGGTTCTGATGTGCAGTGCAGGAGCACAACAATGACTGTGAGAGGAGGTATCTCTTTAGCTCAGGAAGGAAAACGGGCATGGATGGAAACATGTGTTCCTCTACTCCAATAGTCCAGAACAAAACATGAGACCACCTGGTAGCAATTACTACCTCACTGCTCGTATCCCTTCGACGCTGGGAAAAAAATTCTAGTTTGGGCGTTTTATTTGTGTTGCTTTGCCGCTTTACAGTATTCCAACCCCAGGACCTTTTCCACCCTTCATCTTCATCTCACTAATGAGAAACATGAAACGCAGCCAGTCAACTCCAACAGGAACCTAGAGAAACAGCACTCCTGTGAGCTAAAGGAACAAGCAGAAAAACGACAACTATTGCTTCTTATGAATAAAATCCTCCCCCACCAGCTTAGTCCCTGGTCCAGCTCCATAGATCACGGGCTTGGGGGGAGAAACTGGATGATTTCTTAGCATAAGCTATTTTGCAGCTGCCTTATTGTAAACTGTAAAGAGCAAAATGTGTTTATGTTACTAGCTGGAGACAAAAACAAATCTGCAGCATGTTAGCTCGCAGGGGACAGTCAGAATTCCTGCTGGTTTTGTTCTGCATGCAGCCAAAAGGACACTGCAGGCTTTTCCCCAGGGATCATAGAATCATAGGAGATTAGGGCTGGAAGAGAACTCATGAGGTCATCTAGACCAATCCCCTGCTCAGTGCAGGACCAATCCCATCTAAATCATCCCAGCCAGGGCTTTGTCAAGCCGGGCCTTAAAAACCTTTAAGGATGGAGATTCCACCACCTCCCGAGATAACCCATTCCAGTGCCTCACTACCCTCCTAGTGAAATAGTGTTTCCTAATATCCAACCTAGACCTGCCCCACTGCAACTTGAGACCATTGCTCCCTGTTCTGTCATCTGCCACCACTGAGAACAGCCGAGCTCCATCCTCTTTGGAACCCCCCTTCAGGTAGTTGAAGGCTGATATCAAATCCCCCCTTGCTCTTCTCTCTGCAGACTAAATAACCCCCATTCTCTTCCCTCATTTTATGCCCTCCGTGGATATTGCAAGAGAGCGCACTATGAAGTAGCAGTAAAGCCCTGTTTACAGTAGGGACACTTGACCAATGTGCCACCCTTGCTAACCTCATTTCCAATCCACGGCCAGCAGCCATGTTGGGAGGCCTAGCATAGACAGGCTGCCGACATTTCAAGCAGTGTGTCATCTAACCCTGTTCACAGCAGGGCTAATTAACGTGCTGAATACAGGGACGGCAGCCAGCAGCCTGGCTACTGAAGGGCTCCCAAAGCTGCTAACTCCAGTTGAGCTGAGCAGCGGGAGAATTATTGGAAAGTTTCTCCTAGCAACTGACTCACAATCCTTAAATTCAGTGAGTTGGCAGCCCAGACACCCAGGAACTATGGAGAGTGAGCCCAGGTGAAAGGCAAATGCCAGAGAAGCTTGGTAAACCCTGGGTAAACATTTTATCCGAGGTGTGAAACCCTGAATTCTATGCAGTCGTGTGAATGAGGAACCTTGCGTTATGTAACAAAACAAGGACCCGGCTTACTGCAGTTCCAATCAGTTAAAACTGCCCTCGCTGCATGCACTGGCCGTGATCCTACAACTGGATCTATGCAGAAGGACCTCTATGCCTGCTCAGGCTCTCTTTGAGGTTGATGCGCCTCCATGAAGATCTAAGTGCAGGACTCAGACCGCAGTCATATACATATGTTCACACACACACACACACAGAGCCCATGCCAGAAGAAACAAAGAAAGAAAGAAACAAACAAACAAAAGAAAGAATAGAACTATCTAGTAGTTGGAAATAGAAAGACTTAGTGAACCAAGCCCATCTTTTTGTCTGACTTTACACAGATACGACACTTTATCTCCTCCAAAAGGTTGGGCTCAAACTGGCCTCATGCACCCCTGGTTACAAAAGGAAGTGCCCGACATTTAAGATATTTACACAGAAGTAAAATCTGATCCACAGGAATGAAGCAACCAGCCGAGGTTTGCCCACTTCTAGGTCTCTGCTATAATTTGAAATTTGCATTTTTGAACAAGGCCCGAGTGTTCGGGAAACATGACCAAGGCTTATAAAAAGATCCCCTCTTACTTGTAGACCTTGACATTGTATTTCCTCTCGCCCGGAAATCCAAACATGCCGCAGACGACTCGGGAATTCTTCGCAGTCCAGTGTTTGTCACAGATCTGCTTCCAGTTCCCTCCATCTTTCACCTCCACGTAACCCTCTGTAACAGGTACACGCCTGCGGTAGGTAGCAAGAATGGCTCGGATCCTTATGTCCTCCACCTGGATGTTCATGTTCTAAGGGTAAAAAAGGGTATTTTAGGGCTGCATTGTAGCAAGGCAACAGGCTCAAATGGTTAGATCAGGGAACTGGAAGTCAGGGCACCTGGGTTCTCCACCTGACTTGTTTTCCAGCTGAATAAACTGACCCAGGGAAGACAAAGTTGGTTATGCAAAGTCAGCACAAGGAGTCCAGAACTCCCAGCTCCCCCAGTGACCTTCTGGGCAACCCTGGGCAAGTCATTTAATCTTTCAGTGTCTGTTTCTCCAGCTTACAAAAGCGATGATACTTTACCTACCTATGCACAGGACCTTAATGTGCCCGGACAAAAAAACATCGTAAATACATGAATGCAAAAAGTATTCTGGCCGGATGGACCTTTACAAATAGGACATTTCTGGAGTTTCTAAAAAGATCCTTCACATGAGATTTTTGTTGTTTAAATAATATTTTTATTTTAGTCTATTTCATTTAACATCACCACCCTTGGCCATAGCAGAGCCATATTTTTATTTCCAGTTTTTCCAGCTTGCTTAAAATGTCCTCTCCACTGAGCACCAGGGGAAACTTTACAAACGTCTGCACAATTGAAGATCCAACTGCAATGGTTCCCCCGCCCACTCTGTGCTTGCCAGCAACAGCTGCGTCGTTCCATACTGTGTTGCAGCATTTCGCATGCTGTAATGGGGAAAAAAGGTAGCTAATGTCTTTGCATTTTAGGTGTGACTTGCTTTGCGCCTTAACTCACATGCATGGGCCTGAGCTAGGCTGATTTACACAAGCTGAGGATCTGCCCTCAGAAGCATAAAAGTGAGTGGGGCCTGAAATTCATATAATCACAGCAATGTATTTGTGCATCACTTTCCTCACTATGGACCCCAGGTACCACAAGTACCCAGGGTCCCTGACGGGCTAGTACTCTGGTTGCTAGCCCATACCACTGTGTCTACGCTACTATTGTTACCCATGTTAACTAGATTAACATTAGCACATGTTACAATCACACCTTCATTTGCAGTGTAGACATACCCACAGTGACTTGCCCAGGGTCACACACAGGAAGTCCTGAGGCAGACAGGGAATTGAACCCAGATGTTCCAAGTCCCGAGCTAGCATGCAAGCCCCTGGGCTTTCCTTCCTCCCTCCTTTCATCCACCAAGAGCAGAAATCTTAAAAGTGGGTCTCTTCCATTGTTATTTGCGTGTACTTGCCGTTTGCTCAAACTGGATTTCTCCTTTCGATGAAATGCACTTGGGACAGGAGATGAGTCACAACGGCCACATGGAGTTCACATTTTGAGCCTGCGTGAGGGCAGGAATACTATACAGCAGAACTCAGAAAATCCGCTGTGGCAAGCAATTAAAAAGCTAATGGAAGTTTTATATAAAACTTCAAGAAGTCCTTTTTCTTGTCAACAGTATAAAAAGTACATGGTTCCCAATGGTTACATCACAGCTGTGGAATTCTTCCTCTCCCCTCCCCAAGTTTAAACACTTAAACGTGAACAAAGCCCAGCACTTTAAAGGAACACGTGCTGTTTTGATCCACTGCGATCAATTAAAAATACAAGTTGCTAGAGGCAGGAAAGGTCACATTTGGATTGCCTAGAAATGGAAGCTGCACATCTGCCCTGGATAGGAAGAATCCAGGGAGCCCGCATTTGGTTATGTGGTCGCCATGTGTAACTTGCTAAACTACAGGCCACGGGCCGGATCCTCACCTGCTGCAAACAGATGTTACTCCACCAAAGTCGACTGGCTGAGGCTCTGGCCTAGTGTGTTGAGAGGAGGGTACTCAGCCCAGATCCCTGCATTTGCTCGTGGGCTCTGCTACTGACTCACTCAGTAACCTCGGGCAACTCACTTAGACTGCATTTTTTCAAGCATCCATTCATTTTGATCCACTGGCTTGACACATGCCTAGGTATTGATCTTACAGAGGTGTTGACCTCTTGTTGCTCCCATTAACTGCAGTTGTGGGCGCTTAACATTCAACCGTACTGTGTCTCAAAGGGGGCACTCAAAACCAGGGGTCACTTTTAAAAAATTTGGCCTACACCTCTCGTTATTTATGTAGTGTATTACAGTAGCACCAAAGGGCCCAGGTCACGTACCAGGGCCCCATTATGCTAGGTGCTATACAAACACAGAACAAAATACAGTCCCTGCTCCAAATTGCTTATCTTCTCTCTGCCTCAGTGTACTCCCCTTTAAAATAGGGCTAACACTATTTAAACAGCCAGAGTACCTGAAATAGGTCCCTTTGAAAATCCCAGCTCATAGGGCACTAGGGCCTTTTTCCTGCGCACCTCAATGCAAGAGCACAGGATCCGTATTGCAAAGTAGAAGGTGATAGCAAGACTATATATTTGTGTGGCTCTTTCAGCACAAATCTGGAAAACTCATTTGCACCATGAGGCCCCCTCCTCCCTGTTAGGATCTGGTAGAGGCTCCTGAAACACTGCACAGCTTCATATTGTCCTGGCAGGGAGTATTAGAACTTTGCTGTGTCTCCAAAGGCTAGATTTGAAATCTAGACTCTCTTTTCGCAGTCCATCTTATAAAAGCCTCCCGACTCTTAACCTTGAAGATGGATACATTGCCAAGGAGCAGGTTTACCTGTCGATATAGGTGATAGAAAGGCATTTCCAGAGAGAAAACCTCATTTCTTACCCTTTGAGATTTCACGAGAAGCGGCCGAGACCCTTTGGCCGAGTGTTTCTTGCAGCAAACGCCCGGCCACAGCTTTGCCAAGGGAGTACTCAGCCCTTAAAGTCAGTCAGTATAGGGTGTATTTATGGAGCACTTCCTGAAATGGTCTCCTGATGTCAAGCCAGTGTTCAGAATCATTTACGTTAGCTACATAATGAAGACAAGAGCCCATTTCAAAATGGGTTGGGGAGGATTCGCCCATATCAGATTTTGACCACTTACCATTATACTAGTGGGGAGGGGAGGCAGTCGGGACAAAGAAAGGTTGAATACAGAGGAAGCGCCATTGCTTGAGCTATTGAGGCAGTATCACGGCCCAGTGGATAGGCCAGACGGGATGATCTAGTCCCATCTGACCCAGTGAGTGACCTTGGATACATCTAAAAAAAAAAGCCCATCTGTAAAATAATGTCCTCATGCCCCTTTGTAACAGGCTTTGATATCTAGGGACAAAAAGTTTTATATAAAATCTAGTACAGGTTATTATTTAAGGGGGAGATTTTCAAAAGGCACAAGGGGTAGGGAGGCATCCCATTCCAATTGGTGCGAGGTGTCTAAATCCCTCGGATCTTGTTTGGAAAAAATCAGAGCTTAAAACTGTACTGGGAAAAGCACTTGAGGTCATAAGAGCAGTGGGGGCAATCTGCACTGGCAGCGGGGAAAGTGGACTAGGTAGCCTAATGGAACTTCTCCATCTATAAACAGGGTTCAAAAAAGAACTAGGTAATTCATGGAGAGTAGGTCCATCAATGGATGGTAGCCAGGATGGGCAGGGATGATGTCCCTAGCCACTGTGTGCCAGAAGCTGGGAATGGGTGACAGGGGACGGATCACTTGATGATTCCCTGTTCTGTTCATTCCCTCTGGGGCCCTGGCACTGGCCACTGTCGGAAGACAGGACACTGGGCTAGATGGACGTTCGGTCTGACCCAGTCTGGCCGCTCTTATGTTTTTATGACTGTAGAGCACATCTACCCCATACGGCGCTATTAGAAATCCACAAATAGCCACGTCAGCAGTGTTGAGCTGGAGCCGGTTCGCTAGAACCGGTTGTTAAATGTAGAAGCCCTTTTAGAACCAGTTGTTCTGCGAGGGACAACCGGTTCTAAAAGGGCTTCTAAATTTAACCGGCCAAAAAGCGGCACCTTTGGCGCCGATTCCATGGGTGCTCCAGCCCTGGAGCACGCAAGGGGAAAATTTGGTGGGTGCAGAGCACCCACCGGCAGCTCCCTGCCCCAGCTCACCTCCGCTCTGCCTCTGCCTCCTCCCCTGAACGCGCCGCCCCGCTCTGCTTCTCCGCCCCCGCCCCAGGCTTCCCACGAATCAGCTGTTCGCGCAGGAAGCTGGGGCAGGCTGAGAAGCAGGCCGCAGCTTCCCGCTCAGGCCCAGGGAGGCAGAGGTGAGCTGGGGTGGGGGGCACAAGGAGGGCTGCCCATGCCGCAGCAGTAACGGGGGGGGACATGCAGGGGAACTGCGCCCGGCCCCAACTCACCTCCGCCACCCTCCGCCTGAGCGGGAAGCCGCCACCTGCTTCTCAGCCCTCCCAAATTTTCCCCGTGGGTGCTCCAGCTATGCTCTAGCTATGCTCCCCCTCCCCTAGGAGCCAGAGGGACCTGCCGGATGCTTCCTGGGAGCTGCCCCAGGTAAGCACCTCCGGGACTCCCCACCTCGCCTCCCGGCAGGTGCCTCTGGCTCTTAGGGGTGGGGTGGGCACCGACTCGGTGGCCCATGAGACCCTCCTGCCCGGTTCTGGGGGCAGTCAGGGGCCAGGGCCAGGGGAGGGGAGTGGATGGGGCAGGTGTTCTGTGGGGACGTCAAGGAACGTGGGGGGGTTGGATGGGGCAGGAGTCTCGGGGGGGGAAAGGGTGGGCAATGACCCCTCATGGGGTGAGGAGGGAACCCGTTGTTAAGATTTTGGCAGCTCATCACTGCACATCAGCATCACTCACTGTGTATTCAATTCATTATACTTGACTATTCCCCCCCCTCCCGCCCCCTGAAAAAAAACTTCTGAATCAAAACTTCAGGGTTAAAAATCCACACACATATTCCAATTTAGAGCCGCATCCATTTTACTTGAATTTTCAAAACTCAGCAATGTTCTGCAGCTCAGAAGCCTGCACTCAACTGGATGGAGGAGACGAGCCCTTACAACAAAGGACGGTCTCCCAGATGTGCCATCTTCTAGAATGCCCTTCGTCCTGGAAGGAAGGCCCACAACAGCAATCGTGAGTCTCGTCTGAACGATGCCTGGTGCAAATCCCAGATGTTGAATATACGCCAGTCCTTATCCTGGCCAACAACAAAAAAGCTGGGATCCTTGTTCCCATATTGCACCCACTTAGACCCTGCCTCTCCATTATAACTATTCATTATTTTTAGGGTGCAGCCTACAGGCCCCAGCTGAGAAGGAGGCTTCCACATGTGCGACAGGGATATCGATACTGACCTCCTTCGTGAAGCATTTTCAAGAGCTCCTGATGAAAAGTGCTGGGTAAGATCTAGGGATTAATATTATTGTGCTAGGTCGTGAAAACAAACCTAGTAGCAGAAAACCCTGAAGACTTTAACATCTAAACAGAGAAGTCAGACAAAAGGTGGGAGCAAGGGAATGTTATTAACTCTGTCTTGTAGAGGGGGAACTGAGGCAGAGACCAAGTGGCTTGCCCAAGAGACACCGTGGCAGAGCCAAGGAACTGAACCCAGACCTCGAGGTCCAGGCCAATGGCTTCACAAGACAATCCTTTCTCTAGCCAGCAACTATGAGCCAGTTACCCCCTTAGAGCTAAACCATTCGCTCTGTGAACTGTGTTTTTTCAAGGGACAAATATGTGCGTTAGAAAAAAAAAAAAGGGCTGAGCGCATCCTAACACGCAAAGGCTACGAACACCCTGTGCCTCACTGGGGCATACCAGGGATTTCCAACAGTAGAGCAACAGGCAAAGACGGAAGCCAGCAATTTCCCATTGGAGACTCTCCCAAGTTACCCAAACAAAACCCCAAGAGAAGGAATTGCAATCTTAGGAAGGTTATTTAAAAAAAATAAAATCTACTGGCCCAAGTTCTGCTTTTGTAGTTAGTCCTGCAGCTGTTCCCGGGACAGTGCTGATGTCCTAGGGAGTGGGAAAATGGTCTAGGGAGTGAGAGGCACACATCCCAGCTGTACCAGTGACTGATTGTAAGGAGGTTGTGGTCTACTGGCCAGATCCAGGAACTAGGAGTCAGGACCCTGGCGGTTCTCTATTCCCAGATGTGTCACTGTCTCACTTGGGCACATCACTGTTCCTCTATCTGCCCATTTCACAGATGGGGAAACTGGGGTGCTGAGAGTTTAAGTGACTTGCCCAAGACCATGAAAGAAATCCGTGTCAGAGACAGGATAATAACTCAGGAGTTCCTGGTCCAGTCATACGTCCCTCTCTCAGAAGAGGCTCATGCACCAAAATACGTAAACCAGCCAGCTAGCCATACTGACTTGTACTCAGCTTAAATAGAGCCAGTCTTCATTTGTTCTGATTTCTATTTTGTCCTAGCCAAGGAGAAAAAAAAGAAAATCAAATTAGCAGGAAATAAATCCTCCTTTTTATACTTCAATCTCCAAACGGCTATAACTGGCCAGCGCGAAACATCATTTCATGATCTGCCTGAAGACCAAGTATAAGCCACATCTATTTCCCCCCGTTTGTTTTCTCTCTAACTATTTGTAACCATACAACCCTTCAATTGCTTTAACCATGGATCTAACCCTGAAGTCATTACTCAAGCAAAACTTCCATAGACAGAATCAAGAACGGCAGAATCATTGGAAAACTAAAGGGGGGACAAGGTGGGGAATAATCAAAACAACTAAATACAGCTTTCTCAGGGAACTCTTTAAAAGGACTGGTAAGATTCCCCGCCTCCATGCCTGCAACTCTGTATGGGTTTCAATGGTTTCTCTCCGCTGCAGGGCTCTGTCGGTTGCACTTGAATTGGTGCGTAGTCAGTGACAATGCGAGCAGACAGACAGACATGCGCTTTATCCTTCCAACACCAACGTCTAGAACAGCCAGGCTAATGCGGAAAACAGATCTCTCATAAATTCAGAAGGAACCACGGCAAACAACATTTAATAGCCAGAGCAGATGTTTAAACGACTATTGTCGTATTTAACATACACGTGTAAAAAGAGATCAATCGACACAGAGTGCATTTATGGGGACAATACGATATTTATTTTTCTATTATAGTAGCACATAGCAACCCCCTGGGGCTCTGCTGTGCTGGGTGCTCACTGGGATTGCCAAAGGAGCCCAAGGAAATGAAGCACCTGAATCCCACTGAAAGTCAATCATGCACCCTTATTATTATGTGTATGACATTAGCACCGAGAGGCGAGATGGAGCCTCACTGTGCTAGGGGCTCCACACGTAGTGCAAGAGACAGTCAGTGTCCTAAAGAGCTTGCTATCTAAACAGACCAGGTAAAAAGTATGGGAGAAAAGAAGCATGATCATCATCCACACTTTACCAATGGGAAACTGAGGCACAAAGAGATTAAGTGACTTGCCCCAGGTCACACAGGGTGTCTGTGGTAGACCAGTGACTTGAACCCAGTCCAGTGCACCAGCAATAAAGCCACCCTCTTACAAGACCAGACTTCCCAATCTGCAGATTCCAAAGCATTTTATTAATCAGATATTACCCTGTTTACAGATGCAGAAACTGAGGCCTTATTCTCAGACATGCTGGAGACCCACGTGCTTCATCTGGAGCTCTGGGGCTCAGCACAGCGTAAGGAGTAAAACCGAGAACCCTTGACTCACCCAGTCCCACATGTAATGATTAGATAACACTTCCCTTACTGTAAAAGGGTTCTCACAAATAGCCATCTTCCTGATGCAGGGGTGGAGGACAGATAAAAACCAAGAGAATTGAGGAACATATTGAATTACCATGCCTCTTGCATAACAAGCCCTCCCCTTTGGAGCTATTCAGCCAGTCTTGCATGACTTCCACCCATTCACACCAACAGCTGTTGAGAATGAGATGCTGTCCCGTCTATCCCAAACCTCAGCTCCCCTTTAGCTTGGAATTCAAGTACTAGCCTAATCCCGACCTGGATCCAAAACCTCAGCCTCTCTCTGCTTCTTAAACATCCCACCCGTATATTTTATATGTAGCCAGCTCTAGCAGTTGTATTAATATCTGTAGCGTTACTTTCTCTCTGAAAGGATCCTGTTTCTTGCATTGTTAACCCCACTCGCCGAGATAAATGAGTCTGTTCCTTCCTTGTCTGGCACCTTTCCACAAACTGCGCTTCTTGTTTTATCCAAATGTAGTTTTGGCAGATAGAGAGAGAGAGAGCGCGAGCACGCCAACACACAAGCAACAAGTAATCCTCAGGCCAGGGCAACAGATTTTCTCTTCCCTGATTTAAGCTGTTTTACCCAAGAAAGGTATGAAGACCCCACTGAAGCAAGGCAGGAGGAGGAAGTGGATTAAGTACAAGAGAAAGCCCTACAGATCTTTGGCTATGGTTTTTAAGCAATGGCTCTGCCAAAAACAACTCACTTTCAACTAAAGCTGAATGGGTTTGAGTGAAGTAAAACACCACTCCAAACTAGACTGATGTAAACAGAAGGAAAGCTAGGCACTGGATTGAGACTCAGGAGAGCTAGGTTCAGTTCCCAACTCTGCCACAGACACCTGTGAGATCTTAGGAAAAATCACTTTGTGTGTCTGTGCCTGAGTTCCCCTTCTGCATAATGGGGCTATGGAAATCTGGAGCACAGGTTGCAGGAGTGGAGACTCTGGAGGAAGCACCGGAAAGTCAGTCTGCATGCACATGGCTAGAATGCTAGCTGCAACATCTCTGTCAATAGTTCTCTTAATAAAGAGCCAGTTGAGTTTTACAAGCAGGGAGTCCTCTCATGTCATTACCCAGTATGCAGTCCATGAAACGGGTTAATGATACCTCCTTTCTTCCACCTTCTGCCTGTCTTGTCTATTGAATTGTAAACTCTTCACAGTAGGGCTGTCTCTTGTGTGTGTTTGCATAATGCCTAGCACCATGAGGACCTAATCTTGGCTGAGACCTCGAGGAGCTACTCAAATGCAAATCCATAAATCAAACTACAATTCCAAGAACTGTAACAGTTTGAACCATCTATTTGTTCCCTCCTGCTTCCTCCCACTTTTCTCAAGTCTGTATTGAGTTTCCTCACTCCTCCTCTACAGCCTTGGATACAACATCTACCATGTAACCAGCAGCCAAGGCTGCTTACCAAACCACAAGTCTCAGCCTCAGAGTGTGCAAAAGACAGTAAAAATAAAAGTTTTGTTGCGAGTTTTCAAGAAAAAAAGAGTCCCAGCTTCAAATAAGTTCACGTGAATCTCACCTGGTTTGGTTCCCCCGTCTGAATCAGATGCTTTCTCACAGCTTTAGATCCAATTGCAGAAGGCTCACACAACCTTCAAATTTTTTCCTGTCACCATTTGCCATCTGTTTTGCATTAGGCAAAACAAACATATCCTTCTATATCCACTAATCGCCTCTCCCCCAACTTGCTCCTTGTGACAGTTCTGTCCTTTAAACACCCATGTGGATGCAGATTAATGCACAGATCAGAATGGATCTGCTTTCTTAGTCCTGGGAATCTGGTCCCCATCCCTCAGGATCTACTATTCATACGTCATTAAAAAATGCAAAGCAAAAACAAAACAAAAAATCAGGGAGGTGGCAGAAAATCTGCTTGTTTATTCCCTTTAGTATTGCTATAGCCACAAAGGGGCTAGATCATGGCTTTAGACAGGGATTTTCCAAGAGTGAAGTGCCTAATTCCCAAAGAATTAGGCACCACAATCCCTTAGGCTTTTTGGAAACTCCCACAGCGTGGTGCTGCTCCGGGGCTCCAAGGCACACAGCAGCAGTATTGGCCTAATGGTGCAGCATTTGCTCCCCAGCACGTCGGCTCACCCCTGTTAGCTGATGCATGTGCTGGAGCTGTCAAGGCAAGGGTCTGCAATCTGGCAAGGTTACAGGAGCACAAGGACAGAGATCAGACTAAACCATGCACAGGGACATAAGATGGGAGGATAGAGAAGGCTCCTCTTGCCCTCTTGGATCCCCAGCACAGAACAGCCCTTGGTTTTTACAGAGGAAGCAGAAGAAATGACAGTTTATATCCTTTTTGCAATTAAAATCCTTAGGCCCAGGGCCCACGGCATCACTCTGTAAATAGCTGCTAATGCATTTTGCCCTCCTAGCTAGCAGGCTCACAGCATTCTGTTTAGAAGAGCAATGACTGTCTTCCTTCATTATCTACTTCAGCTCAGCTAGTTTTTTTCCATCCCAGCTGAACCGTCCCAGTTTGACATTCCTCAGGCTTTCCGTCAACGTTAAAAAAAAAAAAAAAGAGAGACTGATCCCAGAGGAGAAGGGATCTTAGGGGACTTCAGCAAACCACAACAGATGGGCTTTTCAGAAGGGAAGCTCAATTGCCACATTAAACATACACCCACGCAACTACATCATGAGGGAGCCAGCCAAGGCACCGATAGGACGATCTAGTCTGAGCAGCTTGTGCTCATTGACAGATAAGCAAGCTGAATGCTTTTCAACACATAACTATGAGTCAGTGGTTCTGAACTGGTGACTTATCCTAAAATGAAGGGTCAAGCTAAGCCCAGAGGGGGATTTCTGCCTTGACCATTCATCATGTTGTGGGATTTTGCCTCTCTACCTTCTAATATTATGTTACCATCGTTAGAGCTGAATGAGAACTGCAAAAACAATGCTTGGAAGTGCTTGTTTGGATGTAGCTTGGAGCTATTTGGTTCAACCATGTTCATGATCCTGTTTATTTACAAATATACATGTATATATTCACATGAAAGTTTGGGAAACAGCTATTCTTTGTACGGATACTTGCATTTAACACATTCCCAAGGTCTCTACTCTAACAGGAATTTTGGTTATTCTGTACTCACAGTTCTCCTGTTTTAGAAAGCTTTAGTCATCCAATCAGGTAGCAGGAACAATTCCATGTGATCTTGGTGACCAATCATACTAGTAGTATGATTCCATATATCATTACATACCTTAAACAGGAAGCATTTATTAAAGAAAGCATACTACAGACAAACAGACTTCCACACAGTTTGACTTCCAGCTTTGTCTCCTTCGTTTACCAGGGACCACACCATGTCTAGAACACTATACAGCACACAAAGAGATCAGGCTGGACAATATATTGCAAGTAAACGCACCGCTATGAGTAACAAGTAGCAAATCAAAGCGAACAGTCCGCAAATACACCATTGGCTGAAATTAGTTCACAAAACTGTTTAAACAGATATGACTAGCAGGGGGAAAACCCTTCATCCTTCTTTTGGACCCAGACATCAGGCAGTAGGTTTGATCCATTTACGGTGCCAGCTCCTTCCAAGGCCATTTTAAAAATGGAGGAAGCTACATGAGGAAATCAAAGGGAATGAAAGCTCTGCTCATTATCAAAGCACTGGCCAAGCCACGTGTTTCCTTCACCCTCATGACCACTTCAGGAGTAGCCAGGCCAATAATAAGCTGAGCTCAGCACTGGAATACATTTCTGGGCCTGATGAGGCCTTTTACACCTGTCAAAATGCAAAAGTTCCTGGTGAGATCACCATCCGAGAGATGTAAGTGTGAATCCTGCTCATGAAACCAGCACACATGGAAAGATGCAGCCTCATAAGACGGTAGGAATTTAAATTCATCTCCATTCTAGATGTGCACTAATTATATTTTGGATCACGAGGAGAAGTAGGTACACAATCCGCCTTCTTGCGATACCTAGCTTGTATCTAATGTTGTACATCAGTAGATCTCACAATACTTCACAAAAGGAGGTAGCTATCATTATCCTCATTTTACAGATGGGGAAACTGAGGCACAAGGCAGCAAAGTGACTCACCCAAGATCATCCAGCAGGCCAGTGGTCATGCCATGAACAGAACCCACTTTGAGACCCAGCCCAGTGCTCTATCCACTGGGCTATGCTGTCTCCTTATAAAACCTTAGAAAATAGATTAAAGGTTGAATTTTCCAGTCCTCCAGCCTTGTTGGCAAGAGCCACAATTCACCTACTGCTGATCCACCGTCTTCCTCCTCATCCATCTTCTCTATTTACACTTCTTTTCCAAATGCCTGGCCTATCCCACTGTCCCCACAGCTACGTAAACATCTTTTTATTTTAGTCACCGTCAAGTTCTAAAAAACCACTTCCCAAGATGTATTTGCTTCCAAAGCACAAAGTCACGAGGGTTGCAACTCAACAGACTGGCCATCTATTTATACTTTTTATCAAAAAACGTCTCCATACAGCCCTACGCGCACCGCAGAGAGTCCTCCTCTCCTTTATTAAAGCAACGGTAACAAAGAGTTTATCGGCTCCCCCATCACAACGAAGGCATTACCCAACTAACTCCATATACTTAAAGTGACTTTTAAAACCAAACTATTTCTCCACCCATTCCCCATGCACTAATGTATAGGAGATCTGTCTTGGTTTGAACATATGGAACCACCCATACATGCTTCTGCTGAGTACCATGGACTTAAGAATAACCCAGTGTCCCAGATGTGAAGTAAGCATGGTAATATAGATGAGGTAGGACATGGAAGCTCCCTTAAGATCAGGAGAGCCTTGAGGGAGCAATGCCCGAAGACTATTACTTAGATTATAAGCGCTTCGAGGCAGGGACCCCAGCACCTAACATGATGAGGTCTTTGTGAACGTTGGGAGCTTTTAGGAACTAATGCAATACAAATTGCAGAGGCTTTTGCTGCACAGTGAAGGGCTTCACAAGCAGCCTCACCCTTTGCACTGTAAGTTGCCAGCATGGAGGTGACAAAGGGGAAATGCTAGGGGAGAGGATCAGCTGGCGGACATGAGACAGAGAATAGCAGCATGCAGTATCATGGAGATTCTTCATTGTGACAAGTGGTCGCTTCAGTCCAAGAGAAGGAGGATACTTGTCTCCCTCGCAGAAGTGCTCTGAGGATAAGTTCATTAATGGTGGCAAGTTGCTTCGGGGGAGGCAATATAAAGTAGAAAGGGGTTGACTGTACCCCATGAGAAAACCTAGCAAGGCCATTGCTGCCGGATGGACTTGCAAACTCGGGCTGACCTGCAGCAGATTATACCTCGGTCTCTTTCCGAACCAGAGAACATCGCCTTCTCAGGTCTATCTGCTGCCCAACTCAGAACTTCTGTCAGGAGACCGCACGGGACCGCCAAACCTGCCATCAGAGCCACCGCCCTCCCAGCTCATCAAAGCGACAGCCACAACCCAAACAGAAGGAACCACTTGAGCAAGTGGAAAGCAGCACTGCAAATTTATAGCATTAAACCAACCCATTGGTTTAACATGGCTGCACTTTAATTGATGTTTGTCTGGGCTTTGGCTGCAAGAACAAATGCCCAGATTTCCCCCTCCCCCCCCCCCCCCCCGACACACGTTTATGTGGCGGGCGGGTTTGCATTTAGAGAGAAGTAAACATTTAAACTGACACAGAGAAAGAGTAAAACAGAGTTGCCATAACAAACAAGAAAATAAAACTGTTCACGCCAAGAATACTTCAGAGTGGGTAAGTCAGAAAACAAGATGTATATGTGAAATCTTGTATCCTGGATTTAATCTGCTCTGTGGATAAATGGGGCTTTTCAGTTTCCAGGACTGAAAAGTCAGCAACTTTCACCAGTACTGCTGTCGCTCTGACAAGTAGGAATCAAGTTAGTTGATTGCATGGCTCTTTGGAGCAAGGACTAACTTTTTGTTCTGTGTTTGTACAGTGCCTAGCACAATGGGGTTCTGGCCTATGATTGGGATTCTAAGGTGCAGCCATAATATGAATGAATGAATGAATGAATGAATAAATAAATACTATTGGTTTGAGCTGGCCTGGCAGACTGACATCCTCCATTTTGCTCAGAAGAAGGACACACAGGAGTAAAAGCAATACCAAATTTCCTTCACGCATCTCTCTTCACCCACATGTTACTTATCATTTATTTGCACTGGTGCCCAGAGTGTGCTAGGTGCTCCCCAGAAACACAGAAGAGTTGCCTGCCCTGAGGAGCTCACAGCCACCTCTCACCATGAAAGAGCAACCGTCCAGGGGCAAGAGAAGAGGATGTTCCCTGTAACCCTTTCCACCTTTGGCCTCTTTGCTGAGACTGAGTGGAAAACATGGTGATGCTTTTCGTGAGGTAGACTCAGAGCCATCAACCTCATGCCACATGGGTCGTTGAAGACCATTAGACGGTGACTTGCTCTGGATTCTAACCAATGGCCAAGAGGTACTTTAAAAAGCTCAGTATCCCCTTGGCTAGCCATTCCTAAAGTTCAGTGTAACTTTTTAGAGGACTATATTTTATTTGTATGCAGTGGTGTTGTAGCAGTGTCAGTCCCTGGATATTAGAGAGCCCACATGCGGGAGGTCATATCTTTTATTGGACCCGCTTCTGCTGGTGAGAGAGAGAGAAGCTTTTTATGTTATTTGTGCACTTCTAGCCATAATCTAGATAGGGAAGAGTGATAAACATTTCCTTTCTACGTATAAAATAGCTACTTTGGTCTAAACTTACCCTAAACTGGTACTGCTAGGGCACTTCTCTAAGCCAATGATTAAGTCATTCTTTCGAGGGGTGTTCATTAATGGCCTGATCTAGAGCCCATTTAATCAACAGAGATCTCTTCATTCATTGTATAGGCTTTGGAGCTGGCCCTAATAGATGGGATAGACCAGCCTACCTGTCCAATTCAGTTCTGGTACCCGCTTCTATTCATCATCAACAAGATGACTCCATTCATTGGCTCAGAGGATTAATGAACCACCCTCTGAAGTGACCTTTTAGAAGACAAGGCAGCTTATGAGTGGCCAGCCAAATTGGACCACAATATTAATTATTGTTGATGGTTCCTGAGATACTGCAGAGATGGGTGCATGAGAAAGCTTTGGACAAAAGTGCACACCATCTCTAGGGAACACTACTCTTCAGTGCTGGAAATTAGAACAGGCCCTTGGCCATATTTTCTAGCCTGGAATCCCACCAACTAGATCAAGCCTGCCATGCCCACAGGAAAACCTCATTCATTTATACAAAAGGAACTAGATGGTAAGGAAGATTTAAAAGTTGCAGAACATCGTAAGAGGATAGGTTCCCCCCCAAATCCTGCACATCCCATCCGGAGTCCCAAATCGTTCTGTCTGAAGCAGATTATACACTACAAACACCACCTAGTCAACAGAGCCCAGAACAACATGGTTAAAAGCTGTAACATAGGCAGGACTTAACTGTGTTCCTCCCCATGGGAGGAACCATGCCTACAGACAGTTCTACCCACAGTCTAGCTAAGTGCTGGAATTTAGACCCAGCTTTATTTGCAAATATCTAAAAGCTGCGGCCATTAAGTATACTTAGTAGTGAATCCTATATTAAGTGAAGGGGCAGAATTAACAAATATTTTTTAAAGGATGTTTTTGAGATACTTTAAAAAAGAAAAAAAAAAAAAAAAAAAGACAACCACCTACCATGTGTCTACTTTTAAAAATTATAGTAGGATCCTGTTACTGTAGACCATAAAATTGCTAAGTATGTTTTAACTATATTTAGACAACACGAGGTGGCGAGACAAGCTATTTGAAAAGCAGGCCGTGAAAAGTTACGGCAGAAAGCCTATATCCTTCACTCATGCTTTTGTGGAGAACACCAACATCAGAACGAATTCGATGCCAGCTGTCAACGTCTGGTGAAGCCTTTGAGAATCGAGTCCCAAATGTTTTTCATTTACACTAAGGCTCATTTTACCCCACTCTGGCATGGAAAGGGGTCTTAAAGCAGGTACAGAGTACATTTCCACCCGCTTTGAAGGCACCTTTACACTGCCAGACTGGTGTCAAGGGGCCTCAGTGTAACTGAAAAATCAATCCCATGATGCAGAGATTGTTTGGTTTAGATCATTCTTCGTCTACCCTGGGTCAGTATCATTTTTCATTGTAAATTAGCAGAGGAATGGGCAAGGCAGTGTGTCTAGGGGCGGGGAGTCAGGACTGTTGGGTTCTATTCCAAATGCTTTCCCTCCATTACTTGGTTTTTGAGCGATTCACTGAAAAATCCGGTCCCTAGCCTTTCTTGCTTCTTTACACCATCTGCAAAATGGGCATCTAGGACAAAGGGGCATTGAAAAGTTGAATTAAATGATTATAAAAAAGTGCTTGGAGATCCTTGGGTGAAAGGAGCTAAAATTGCCAGGCCTTACATTTTGCAGAGTAGCTATTATTGCTACTCAGAATATGTATTTATAACACTTATTGTTCCTTTCTTATATGCTCCCAAGGAAATCCAATGATCAATGCAGGAGTGTATTCATAGACATACACTGACCCCCCAAGAACCACCTGATTTACTTTTTCCCCCTGGCACTCACCCTGCTTACGGCTAGTAGGGCCTTAGAAGCATCCGATCAATCTCATTGTCTGTCTAGAAGCCATGCCACTACAAATAGCCTCGGTTATACGCTCCACAATCATGGTTAGATCCAAGCTATAAATCTGGCCACTAGTGTGGATCAGAGAGAACACAGCTTCAAGCTTTATCTGGAGTTTAAAAAATGGAATGCAGAATAAGTTCTAAAACGTGGATACAACGTAATGAGATAAACCCACCTCCCTGAAGACAATGGAGTTACACCAGGGATGAATTTGGCCATGTGTATTCTATAATGTGTATGTACGTATAGCCATATCCATGTAAGTACACATGTAAAGACTGCAGTAAATAGATGCACAAATTCAATTTGCCTGTCTTTTCATTCACTAAGCTCAGCATTGACAAGCACTCCACATTACTCCTTCTGTGCTCCCTTTCCATTCACATGCAGAAACCCTATTAGAATATGGTTAGCCACACACCTGCCGTGCTTCCACTCCAAGACTGTTGCTTTTTAACCCCTTAGTGGCATGCTGCTTACTATTACACACAGATAAGACTGATGAAGTGGAGAGAGGGGACTACTCTCAGCAGTGAAAGATTTACCTGCCTTTCCCTTTTAAGGTTCACAGAGGCAAAGAGGTATTAGCAAACAAGCCCAAGCCACAGGTCCCTGCTCTCGTAACATCAATGAGACGCTGTCTGGGTATTTAGACTATGCACTTTTTTTTTTTTTCCAGGAGAGAAAATTTCCCTCTGTAATATTCACTCACTGTAATTTAAACTTCCCAGTAGAGCTGAGCAAATACTCCTTTCCTAACGTTGGAAAGCCGAGTATTTGCACAGCCAAGGAGAAGAGGCAGCAGGCTAATTCTCACAAGCCAGCAGCACATTCATGGGGCTGCTCTGGTATGTGCATTTTTAGGATCACCCCCAAGAAATGATCCTTTGAACAAATCTCCAGGGTAAATCATGCCATGACCACAGAAAATATCTGGCAGGAATGAAGAGCTTTTTGGAATGGTTGAAAATTTGCCCTAAGATAAATCTGTTCTTTCTAGCCTGGTGTCTCGCCATGCGTTGCAGATCTTCCATCACTAACGCTTGGTTGTGACATTTCTGTCTCAAGCCTGTCTCTCTCTTAACCCATTTGTTGCCTGACAATGAGTCTTCCCACAGGACCAGATCACAAACCCTACTGAAAGTAACGGGACAGCTGAGGCAATTGCTGTACCAGTGGGTATCAAGAGTTCACCGCTTGGCTTACAGTGAGGGGCCTGGATTCACCAAGCCATGAATGCAATACTGGGGACACAACGTCAGCAGCAGTGGGTCTGTGACAGGGTGTGTATACAATATCCCCTTTGTTGAGATGATTAGAGTTCTTACCCATAGATAGTAACAAGTTTCTTCAAATCCCCAGAAGAAATGTCCAGCTTCAAAAGGAGCTCTGCTCAGGGCTGGTCTACACTGAAAACTCACTTCATAATAGCTATGTCTGTCAGGGGTGTGAAATCCACACCCCTGGAGAGATGTAGCTACGCTGGTCTAAACTCCCTGTGTAGACAGCACTAGGTCGACAGAAGAATTGTTCCATCAAACTAGGTATCGCCTCTAAAGGAGGTGGATTATCTCAAGTGACGAGAACCCCTCCTGTCACCGTAGTGAGTGTCTACATGGAAGCGCTACAGTGACACAGCTGTGCCGCTGTTACGTTTTAAGTGTAGACAGACACCTGCTGTCCGACACGTAGGCTTTGAGGGCACTATGAGGAATGCTAAAGCATCAAGCAGCATGGAGGTACGGCAGGTCAGAGCAAATGCTGTCCCATTTTCAGCCAAAAACCTTGGTCATCTCTGGGCTGTGCTCACCCCCGTGACCAGCTTTCCCCTGCTACTGGTTCTTGTTGGGAACCAGTAGGGAGGAGGAGGAGGGTTGGATAGGCGTGATGGCCAGGGAGGATCAGGGAAGGCGCCAAAGTGGTGTGGCATGGGCTGCGGTGGGGAACTGGGTGGCAGCGACTAGGGAGAGCTCCCAGGGGAACAGGAAGACGAGCTGAGAGTGAGAAAGGTGGTTTATAGAGAATGGAAAAAAGTCTCCTCATCCATTCCTCAGTGCCGCTCCCAGAGAACTAATCTCAGTGCTGTAAGGGTTAGAGAGAGAAATTTCTCGTGATGGAAGGAGTGGGATCTAGTGGTTCAGACAGGGGTCTGTGAGTCAGTACGTCTGAGTTCCGTTCCCACTTCTAACAGGGACTCCTCGGTGGCATTAGGAAAGATTTCACCTTCCCGTGTCTCGGTTTCCCCATTTGTAAGAGAGGGATAATGGGCTCCCTGGGGGGTTGTGAGGATGAATTAAGCCGTATTAATAAAGCACTTTGAGATCATCAGATGAAGCGGGCAAAGGGCTATAATAATACCTCCTTGCCACGCAGCATGAACCAGTGGTAACAGTTTAAACAGCTGTGCCTCAAGGTTCTGTCTGTAACCATCAGCTTTTCCATCATACAAGAACCCCCACATTGCTGAAGGAAGGGGACTTAAGGACACTGATGCATGTGACTGAAAAGCTCTGGGGAAGGCTCCCTTTGTTCAGCTGCGAGAAGAATTATTGCTTCACAGAAGCAATGAGCAGGTATATTCTTTCATGTCAGGATGGGGTCGGAAGGAGCAGGGAAGAAAAGAGACACAATCCTCAGACTATGAAAAGAGCTGTAATGGAAAAAAAGTCTCTCTGATCATCATACACACAGACCAAGCTTTTTACAGTCATCTCTGGAAAATTTCATCCTACATGCTTTACTTGCAGTGTTTCCAGATTAGGAACCCGAGGGACATTTTCCAATAAAAATAACCTTTGCTAAAGGGATATAATGTTGCTTCTGAAGAGTGTAAAGATTTTGCCCGTTTGATTTTAGGAACCTGGGTCAAATCCTCAGCTGGTGTAAGCCTGCATACCTCTACTGACTGAGTCCCACTGAAATGGAGCTACATCAATTTACACCAGCTCATGATCTAGCCTTCTGTATTAAATCTTAATAATACTTTATAGTTCTAAAGTGTTTATCCCAGGAGGATCTCAAGGCACTTTCCAAACAAGTAATCTTTCTTACCTATCTCCCAAGGGGGCTGTGGCATATGATCCCCATATTACAGATGGGAAAAATCTAACACAGAGAGGTTAAAAGTCTGTCCCATGGTCACATAAGGAGTCAGTGGCAGGTCTGGTAATAGAACTCAGGAATCGATAACCCCGAGGACATGCCTACACTGCAATAAAAACACCTGTGGCTGGCCCACGTCAGCTGACTTGGGCTCGCAGGGCTTGGGCTGCAGGGCTATAAAATTGCAGGGTAGATATCCAGGCTTGGGCTGAGGCCAGGGCTCTGGGACCCTCCCACCTCAAGGAGTCTCACAGCCCAGACTCCGGCCTGAGCCCTGACATCTACACTGCAATTTTATAGCCCTGCAGCCCAAACCTATAAGCCTGAGTCAGATGACACAGGCTAGCCACAGGTGTTTTAGCGTGGTGTAGACAAAGCCTTAGATTAAAACATTTTGCAGTGGCAGCATCTGATAATCCATAGGATTAGCACTCAGAACCCACTTATATCAGAGAGAAACTTCACTTGAAAGTGGACTGGAGTATCACTATAAAGCATGAAAATCAGCTCAAGAAATCTGGGGCATCTACAATAAATCCTGACAGCGAAGTGACGTAACTGAACTCACCCACATAAGCAGGTTCCATCGTACATAGCCACACAATCCTCCTAAGCATTCATTTAGGAAAAGGTCACAGTTGTTAAAAAATTAGGCCTTTCTATGTGAGAAAGAGGCACTGGATTTGTTAAAGCTGCAGTTTTAAAGCCCCTTATTTTGGCTTAAACCAAGTTTATTTTGATTAATCTTAAATCGATTAGGAATTGGTTTAAAATTAAACTAAACTAAGGGCATCCACATGGGAGGTTTGCATCGGTTTAAAAAGCGATTCAAGTTAAACTAGTGGAATTTTCTCACCTAGACCAGGCCGAGATGCTCCTACTGAATAAAGAATTTCAGGCTACCAGAATCCTTCCAACTGGAAGAAGCGGATGAGTGGGAGAAGACTGCATCAGGTGCACTAGAAGTGAAAAAGTGGGAGTGTACAAAACCACCGTTTCCTTTGGTGAATCTGAGCAAGATGTGCAATGGAAAAGCAAAGACTTTCAACATTCATTCACACAGGCACCTTGACCTCCCTGTTTCGGATCTTATGACCCTCTGATCTCATCACCTTTGGCTTGAAACTATGTCATGCCAGCTGCTAACAAGATAAAGTGAAGATTAGCCCCGGGGGGAGAAGGTTAGATATTTAGCAGCTAACTGTTACTGAAAAATATCTTTGGAATGGAATTTTAAAATTCATAGCCGATCACCCTTCGCCTTGGTCTGTGATCTTGCTGTAATAAAGCAGCAGAAGAGAGGACCTGCCAGCATGCCCTGACCTCTCAGAGGGATGTGATAAAATGGGTTTGGTTGTGCACAGTAGGAGCAAGAGTATGTTTTTATCCTGTTTAGGAGGCTCCAACAGTTCAGGCAAAGTGATGTGCAGGAGATAGGAACATACCAATATTGGACCAAATTCTCAGCGGGTGGAAAACGGCATAACTCCACTGACTTTAACTGAGCTACACCAACTGGCGTGCGCCAACAATCAATAGCATCAATCAATGCTAGCAGGGGGAAGGAGAGGGATTTCGAGAACTAACCCCTTCTTTCCGTTCTGCCTTTGAAAGGTTTCAGGAGATCGTCGCATGCACCAGCCAAAACTCAGGCTTTTATCTCCCTTTCATGCTATAATTAGAGGCCAAACTTTTCAAGCCCAGGCGCCTACACTTAGGACTCTAAATCCATATTTAGGCACCTAAATAAGAGAGGCCTGATCTTCAGAGGTGCCGAGCTCTGCTTGGAGCTCCTGGTGAAAGCCAGACCACTTTCGCAGGGAGGCTGTGCAGCCGAGCGGATAAGACAATAAACTGGGACTCAGGAGATCTGCATTCTATTGCAGGCGCTGCAACTGATCTGTTGGGTGACACTTCACCTCCCTGTACCGCAGTTTGCCCCAATTTCCCTCCTTTGTGAAGTGCCTAGAGATTTAGATGATGATCTGGAGGATGGGGTGGATTGCACCCTCAGCAAGTTCGCGGATGACACTAAACTGGGGGGAGAGGTAGATACGCTGGAGGGTAGGGAGAGGGTCCAAGTGACCTAGACCAATTGGAGGTTTGGGCCAAAAGATATTTGACGAGGTTCAACAGGGACAAGTGCAGAGTCCTGGACTTAGTCCGGAAGAATCCCATGCACTGCTACAGGCTGGGGACCGAATGGCTCAGCAGCAGTTCTGCAGAAAAGGACCTGGGGATTACAATGGATGAGAAGCTGGATATGAGTCAGCAGCGCGCCCTTGTTGCCAAGAACGCCAACTGCATATCGGGCTGCAGTAGTAGGAGCACTGCCAGCAGATCGAGGGAAGTGATTATTCCCCTCTGTTGGGCACTGGTGAGGCCACACCTGGAGTACTGCGTCCAATTTTGGTCCCCCCACTACAGAAGGGATGTGGACAAATTGGAGAGAGTCCAGCAGAGGGCAACAAAAATGATTCGGAGGCTGGGGCACATGACTTACGAGGAGAGGCTGAGGGAACTGGGGTTATTTAGTCTGCAGACGAGAAGACTGAGGGAGGATTTTCTATCAACCTTCAACTACCTGAAGGGGGGTTTCAAGAGGATGGAGCTCGGCTGTTCTCAGTGGTGGCAGATGACAGAACAAGAAGCAATGGTCTCAAGTTGCAGTGGGGGAGGTTTAGGTTGGATATGAGGAAACACTTTTTCACTAGGAGGGTGGTGAAACACTGGAATGCGTTACCTAGGGAGGTGGTGGAATCTCCTTCCTTTGAAGTTTTTAAGGTCAGGCTTGACAACGCCCTGGCTGGGATGATTTAGTTGGGGTTGGTCCTGCTTTGAGCAGAGGGTTGGACTAGATGACCTCCTGAGGTCCCTTCCAACCCTGATATTCTATGATTCTATGATTATTAGGTCATAAATAAATGCAGCTAGATACAAGGGTCATCCAAATTATCCCACCGTGTTCAAGCCTCTAATAGAAAGAAAGGGCTGCATGTGTCATAGCAATAGAGCTCGACTAAGGAGCTGATTCTGCAGCCTTTACTAAGGTAGACACGGCAACTTTCCATTGACACAAGAGGAAGAATGATTTTGTGGTAACCGCATTGTCCCAAGATTAAGGAGATGCGGGTTCAGTTCTTTCAGTCCACAGATTTCCTGTGTGGTCTTTGGCCCAGGTGATTTACTCTCCCCTCTGCCTCAACTGGTAATGGTAATAAAAATGTTTACTGACATCAGAATGGGGTCTTATAAGAAACTAGACAGATTGAGGGTACTCAGGCCCCTAAAAGATCAGTTCCACTTTCTTTGCAAACACAATATGCTTAAGTCACCAGCGCTCCCCTGCTAGTCCCAGGAGGGCTGCTACTGTCCTTTAGCCTGATTAGTCCGAGAGCCTCAGAGATCAGCCAGGCAGTGGAGAATTTAACTTATTTCACACCTTTTCCTACTCCTGTGGGATCTTGCTAGTGACTCACATCTGCATCATTTACACTGCTTAAACTTTGCTTGGAATGTATAAAATGAATTAAAGCCTCAAAAGCAACAAAAGTCGGAATAAACCAGCTCTAAGTTAACCCAATGTGCTTAACTCATTAGTCAAACGCTCTGCTTTTCCATTAGCTAAGCACTAGAGCTCTAGAATTTATGATTAATATCGGAAGCATCCCCAAGCGAGATGACCTCTGTCTAGACTGATGCATGTTTTCCTCCAGCCTCTGTGCTGATAATTCCCAGGTGGCTATGGAGAAGCAAGCATCTGCCAAAGCCATCTCTGATATTCCAGGATTTTGTATATACTCCCCTATAAACAATGGTGCCATTGACCTGGTCACTGAGAGATCCCTGTTAGGATACGAAAGGCCTCATTTCCCTTCTTACTCATTTATGGGAAGCTGCTAAGGGGATGGTGATGGGAAACGGGAGAAAGCCACTGTAGCAATTCCTTGCACAGCTGCGACGCCTTTCACAAGATTGTCTCAAAGCTCTTTACGCGTTCCCCAGTTGAAGTTACACAGCAGCCCCGTGAGGTAGGTCAGTCGTGTCAGGTGGGGAAACAGATACACAGATACTAAATGGCTTTCCCCAAGGCCACAGCTAGTTAGTGACTGAGCCAGAACTCTCGGTCCTCTGCTCTAACCACTGAATCAGCGCTCCAGAAAAAACCCCCAAAAACAAAAAAAACCCACCATCAGTATTTTTCTCCTTTTTCACAACACCACCAATGCATTTCCTCTCTGTCATTCTGCTGCAAAGTGGAGGGTGGCTAGGGCTTCTGGCCTGGGGTTTTCTTTCCACTCAGGTGTGAATGTCAATGCATGTGCCACTCATACTAGGAGAGTGTGGGCCTATGTCCTCCTCGAGTGGCTGGTCCACACAAGAGGTTTATGAGTCTGCCACAGTAACCATCTTAGGAGGCTGAAGTCCTTAAGCTCAAGCAGTAGAGGCCCCGGCTTTAGCAGTGAAGATCACGGATTCAAACCCCACAGTCTGCTCAAACGGGGCAGCTATATAGTGCCACCCAATGTGGAGCCTGAACCCATGAGCCTGGCAATAAGAGTCATGGACCGTAAATTCACTCAGACAGTGACTCGGAACATCAGACAGTTTGAAGAGTGCACAGGTGAAAGTCTTCCACCATCCCCTTCATCCTGGAGAGCTTTCCCCCTCCTTCACAGACTCACAACAACCGCTACATTTGCAGCTCCGGGACCAGCGTCTCCGGTGACTGATTCCGTAATGCAAACGGCACCCTCTTCCTTCTAACGGCTGAGATCACCCCATCGACACCACACATATGCTGGGAGGATCTGAGATTACTACAGAACTAGTGTGTGTGGTGACCCACTAGGCCATGGCCCACGCATTCTTAAACAGGGAGTGCTACATTTCTTCACCATCCAAATTATATTTACCATCCTCCAGTGGAGCAGTCTGTAGGAACCAAATGTTAAAAGGTTATTGCTAGTTATTGAACAGCCAACAGTCCTTTGAATAATCTTGTTTTAAAAGTGCATTAAAAAAAAAAACCAAAACACATATCCACTATTGTTGCAGGTTGTAAAACGTGTCCACAGCCAAGCCAGGACTTAGGCACAGAAACCACTCTGTGGTGGCTCAGATACCATGGATTCCCCCTTATACTTAGGCTCGGATATAACTGTGGTAATTGGATGGGATCTGCTGGCGAATGATGACAAAGGGTGATCTCTGTATTTGCATATTAAAACACTACAACACTGTAAAGAGAGCAACTTTGCGCTGAGTCATCATGAGTCGTTTGCAACCTGAAGCCACTCAGAAATCCACGATGGACAGAATTATTTGCTCACCTAGCTCATTCTCTTTCCACTATAGGATTCGTCCTGGCAGTTTATTCTCAAGGAGTCTGTCAAATCTAGTTTTAAAATGACTCAAGCAACAGAGATGTCAGCATTTCCCATGGGAAACTATTCCACGGCCGAATAGCCTAACCTCCCAGTTAAGAACTTTTTCCGGACCTCCTGCCTACACTTGTTAAATTTCCTCCCAGCACTCCTAACAATAATCCTCAACTCCTTCAGACACTCTGCAGAGTTATCACAGCCCCTCTTTCATCATCCTTTAGCCAAGCGGCACATAAATAGTTCTTTAAATAGTGCCTTATAAGTCAATCCACTCAAACCCACAACTCTCGGAATCTGCTCATGTCCGTGGACAACTCTGTCGTACCCAAATTTGCCCATAAGACCCCAAAGAGAAGCCAGATCACGACTATAGAAAACGGCACCCAATAATTCATAGCTTTTAACAAATAAGGAATTTGTCTAATTACAAGGACTGTATCACACATGTTGTGTCTTTCTGATTTGATGGCCATGCTTATTAAAGTACAATAATTTTTTACTTTTGTAAAAGGTGATCCACAAAGGAAAAATAACTGGGTTTGTACCTTCCCATATACTACGAAGAAATTCTAAAAACGTTTGTTTACAAATAACAGCATGTGTCTTTATTTTACTGCCGACAAAAAATTAATCTAAGAAAACACCCTGGAATATTTGTTTGCTGTTATAGCCGGATTGTATACTATTCTTAAGACAGGAAGTAGGACTCATGCAGAGGAGTTGTTTGGCATTAAATATGTTTCACCCCGCAATCAGCTGTATTTTAGTACCGACAGAGGTGATTCTTGTAAGCAGTGTAGAGTTTGTAAAGAGCCTTGTGATTCTTCATTCTGAAAAGGTACTATATGTTATTGTTCTCGATTATTTATATTACAGAAGCAGCTAGATGTCTCGAATGAGATCAGTGCCACATTATGCTAGATGCTGACAGTCTCTGCCTCTGGGGCCTTTGGTCTCAATAGACAAGACAGACAAAGGGTGGTAGAAACTATTATTACCCCATTACACAGAGGAGGAGCTGTAACACAATATCTTATATCGTAACGTGTACATTAAGACTAAGTAGATAAGAGAAGAGCCATCCATAGGACAACTCACGAAAGCATCATGCAGTGCTGTTAAATACCAGATCGGATCTTTTCCTCACACCCAGCACGTGACATGGGCTTCAATCGAAGCGCCAGCTCTGAACACCTCATGTGCTAGGCAAGTTTGAGCACGGATCTGAACGCTGCAGGTTGAGCCCAACAATTTCGTCACCTGGGCAGATATAGCGCCTGATCCGAACACCATGGGAAGCCTGCCATTGACTTTCAATGGGCATTGGATCAGTTCCTTCAAGTTATACGTGCATTTACCTCTATTTGGTTGAGAAACGACTTGTCAAACTTGAAGCCAGGGATCCTCTTTTCACTGCAGACAATTCCCACGTCTTCGGTGTGTTTGCAGTCTGTGACACCCCAGCCGTTTGTGGTACATGCTGCCAGCGTCACCTCTTTGCCAGTACAGTGGACATTGTCCATCCAGATTTTGCCTGAGGAGGAAAGAATAGAAAGACTTGAGACATCAGCGGGCAAACTGCAGAGATGGTAAATCTAGATTCCATAATAATTGATCTAAAATGAGCCTGACACACCAGTTCTGCTAAGTGTGTGTTCCCCACTGTAACTCCTGTCAAAGGAAGGTCTAAAATCTTTACTTAAATAAACTGAGAAAACAGCCAAGTCAATTCAGTCTATCCAGGCCTGGGCAGGACCCACCTCAGATATTTATAAACCAGAAACACAACAGTTAAGTTGAATAAGATATGTGTTTAGGGTTCGATCCTGAGATGGTGTAAATCAGCATCACTCCACTGAAGTTAATGGAGCTACACTGATTTGAGGATCTGTTCTTCAATGTCCAATAGCAACCAAGTCTGCATTAAGATACACAAGCCAAGAATTCCCAAAGTGACTAATGAGTTGGGGGCCCCAAGCTGAGACACCTTACAGGGGCCTGATTTTCTGACAGTGCTGAGCTCCCACCCTCTGAAAATCAGCTCCTTTAAATGCGTCTCATGTTGGGAATCCAAAAATCAAGTCAAATTTTCCAAATCTTCCCCACCTTCGGTATTGAAGCTGAATTTAAAACGTGAAGCATGTAGCGTAGTCATTTCAGATAGACACATGACACCACACTGATGCTGTGCTCAGAGAGTTCTGCGCTTTCAGCACATTGTATCTGAGTCCCACCGTAATGAGTGGATGCCAGGCACCGTGTCCCGCTGCGGATAGTCCTGTTTCGCAGCGTGGAACAAAATCCTTTTTTCTTGCGTACCCCCCCCCCCTCTGCCATTTGCAGCAGCACATGAAGGAAAGGCAGGCAAAAGTGACTTTAATCATAAACTTCCTTGTGGTAAAAGCTAGCTTCCCCTGACGGCGGCCACTTCAGAGCGTCTGGTGTCAGTAGGTCCCCTCGGCTCAGTTGATTAGAGCATGGCCTCCAATTGCACATGCCATCAATCAGTTGTCTACATCCAGGGCCTCTTGCATCCTCTCTAATCTGTCAAATCCCAATTACACTTCCTTTTGGAGAGAACTCCGAGTTTTGGTTGAATCGTGTCATTTTTTTAAAATGTGTGTTTTGGCCCAAATTTCAATGGGTGCCTAATGACTTGGGAGGCCTGGAATTCCAGGTTGAAACACCTTAACAAGGCTTGACTCTCAGACAGTGCTGAGCCCCAACTTTCTGAAACATCAGGCCCCCTTTAAGGCATCACCAGGTTGGACACCTAAAATCACAGGCCACATCTCAACACCATGGCCACACTCTCCCTGCAACAGCTGATGAGGGTCAAAGCATTTACAGCGTCACATGGAATCTACTGTCCCAACTCTGGGCTGCATATAGTGCCCATCCCTGGAGTCTTTAAGGGACTGATCCTCAGAAGCACTGAGCATTTGTAGCCCCTAGGACTTCAAGGGGAGCTGTGGGCCTCTGAAATAAAAATCAAGCCCTGCATGCTTAACGCAAGTGACAGACCACAGAAGGGGTGTTCCACATTTGGGGATCAGAAAGAGATTCCCCCTCCCCCAGCTGTAACAATCAAAGTTACAAAAACAAAAAAGTGAGATTATAGGACCTCCTCGGCATCATTGCTACTATGTTATATACAAGGGATCTGATGGTCATGGTGCAATGCAAGCTCTCATGCTGGTCACATGGAAGGAATCCCCGCCTCTTCCAGTTTTGCAGCTGCTACTGAAAACACCAGGGCAGCCTCTGCAACTGGTGCATTCCCTCTTCTCTCTCTCTAACTAGGTTCCTATATATCCCCCCATCGCCATAGCTTCAGAGGGCGTGATTACACCACAACCAAACACCTGTGGCTCACCCGTGTCAGCTGACTTGGACTTATGGAGCTATAAAATTGCAGGGTAGATGTTCGGGCTCCAGCCCAACCCCAAAGTCTACACGACACTTTTGTAGCCCCATGAGCCTGAGTCAGACAACACAGGGCCGCTGTGGGTGTTTGATTGCAGTGCATGTAAGCCCAAGGTTCGAACTCAGGCTCAAGCTACACACAAATCGTGATGACCCAGGGTTCCAGGACCCCGTGGAGGTGGAGGGGCCAAGCCCCAGTCAAGCTGGGATCCAGGATTCAAGCCCCATGTCTTCAACGTAGATGCAGCCCCACCAGACTCGTGCTCTAGGAGTCTGCCAGAAGCATCCCACAGGCTGACTTCCTTTGTCGTCTGGACAGTCAAGTTTGGTGGATAGTCAAGTTTCTCCCCCCCGCATCATAGACAAAGGGCTAGAGTGTCTACATTTTGGGTGGGCGCTAGGAAGTCTGGGATATAGTTGGTTGGACTCGGGGCCGCATGACATCACGTAGATGCTATAGCCCCAGATTGGGACCCAGGCTTCAACAATTCCTAGCCAGGGATTATCAATGATGTCAATGCTCATGCCAAAGCTTAAACCCAGGATCTGATAAATCGAGTTCTAACAACCCCAGGCTCACACTGCAATGTAGACATATCCTGAGCCCATGGTGCATTTTACATTTGGCTGGTTGATTCACCGTATCCTGGATTCTCTCTTCCAGATCAAGTCATGCTCAGACCCTCCCCACAGCAATGCAGAAATTGCCCTGGTGAATCCCATCTCCACTGCATGGGCTCCCTGCAGCACACAGAGAAAGAGCACTTACTCTTTGGTGAGTGAATCAGAGGGTAATCTTTTGTTTAAAGTGTCACGGCCTCTCCCTTGGAAATCTCCTGCTGGACCGTGGGAGCCAAGATCCACAATGTGGGACAACATTTGAGGTCTCAAATTTCTCTCAAGTCAATTTTAAGCCCTGCTTCCTTTTTATGGGTAATTTTATAGGTGTCAGTGTTACAGAACGGTGTTAAAAAACTATGGACCAAATTCAACCCCAGTGTAACTGCCTGGAGTGAATGGAGTTACATCTAGCGTGAACCTGGCTCTATGCTTCATGCTATCAATTATAAAATATTCAGTAGGCAAACATTTACTTATGGTAGATAAGACAATTAAACAGAGTTATTGAGGTTTATGGAGCTATTAAACCCAATACATGATTTTAATAAACAATTCCTACATATAACAAACCAATATTTGCCTTCCTACATCTTAACTCAATGCATATTTGGAAGCCCCAATTTGAAGCGTGATCGGTTTGATGTCTCGTCTGTAACAGTCCACTTTGCATCCAAGCCATCTGTATGTAATATCAAGGAGGAGAAAAAATAAACACAGAGTTCCATGTAAGGTTCGGCCTGATGAGAACTCTTCCCCTGCCAGACCTAGTATATTAGTTTCCTGAATGATTAATATAAATTGTGCTGAACTACGTAATTAGAAATGCAGGCTGGGGCATCTCACAGGCTAGTCGAGAAGCCACTCAGAAGTGAGCTGTAGCTCACGAAAGCTTATGCTCAAATAAATTGGTTAGTCTCTAAGGTGCCACAGGTACTCGTTTTCTTTTTGCGAGTACAGACTAACACGGCTGCTACTCTGAAACCTGTCAAGACAAACTGCTTCCCTCCGCAAAATTTTAGTCTGCCGCCCGCTTACTACCAGTAACAGACAGTCCCTTACAATCTGAAGAGTCAAGGCACAGGGTGGGAAGAAGGAAGGACCATTATCCCCATTCCACAGACGGGAAAACAAGAGACACAGATTAAGTGACTTGAAGACGGTCGTACAGTCGTAGACCACCAGATCATGCCATCTGACCTCCCGAATATCACAGGTCACCGACACCACCCAGCTCCCGCACACTAAACCTGATAACCGAAATTAGACCAAAGAAACTGAGACCCCCGGGACACTAGACTATGATGTGCCACAGGCAGAGAATAGGAGGAACCGAGGTGCACCAGTGCCTAAGACCCCAGCAATGGCAGGGAAATGGTTAAGTGAGAGATGCCCAAATAACCCTGGCAAGTGACCTGCACCCACACACTGCAGAGGAAGGCAAACCCCCCTCTCCACACAGTCACTACCAAACTGACCTAGGGGAAAATTCCTTCCTGACCTCACCTATGGCAATCAGTTGACTCTGAGCAGGTGAGAAGAACCAACCAGCCAAGCTCCTGAGAGAGAGAATGCTCTGTGCCCTGGCCCACCCTGTCCAGTGTCCCATCTCCAGCCATGACCATCCATGATACTACAGAGAAAGGAGATCAACGACAACCACCACCCCTGAATAGACTCGGGGGAAAATATCCCTTCCTGACCCCTGTAGGCGGCTGGCCAAAACCCTGAAGCATGAGCTTTTGGGAACATAAGCTATAAACCAGAAGTTAGCCCCAGGCCTGCTAAGCCCTGCCCCCTATCATCAGAAGCTACCTTGAAAGGTCCCAGAGGGGGGGGTCTGTGACAGCACCGGAAATCAAACCCACATCTCTTGCATTCCAGTCCCATGCTTTAACCACAAGACTCCCACCCAGCCTCTCCCAATCTGAAATGTCTGGGTACCCTAAATCTCAGTTCCATTAGCACCAGCGGTGGTAGCCTGGGAATGGGGTCTGAGTCACTTCCTCTTCTCCGAGAGGTGGCCTCCTTTAGGCCAGGGCTGAGCCACATCCTCAGTCTGTTGTGCTGACACATCAAGGGCTTTAAATCTCCAGGTTGCTCAATCCGGCCCCTCTCAATAGCTCTAAACTCAGCTCAGGCCTGTCTACACTGACACTTAACTCGTGGCTAGCTGGGATGTAAATCAACCCCACGGTAGCCTGCCATGCTCCAAGCATCCACGTGGACCCTGCTACCACGCACTAAAAACTCTGTAGTGTGCTTGGATATATTCCGCTTTGAAACAGGAGCGGATTCAAGCACACTAGAGAACCGTTAGTGCACGGCAGCAGGATCCACCCAAGTACTGGAGTGCGCAACAGGCTCGCGCAGAGCAGATGTACACCCCAGCTTGCCATGAACAAAGCGTTCACGTAGACAAGCCCTTTCATTTTGTTTCAGTCATTTGCCACCGGAAACCCCACCACAGCGTGGGCATGCACAGAAGGCCAAGGAAAGTAGGGTGAACATAAACAAAAGGTGGGCCGCAGAGACCGGGCGACTTTACCTTCTCCCTTTCCATACTTGGAGCTCGACACCCAGGACACAGCCTCCACGTAGCCCAGCTCCCGGCACACCACATGAGCGGCGTGCATGGAGAAGTCGTCGTCACACACCGTGCCCCACTCCCCATTGTAGAACACTTCCACCCGCCCCTCGTTGTGCTTCCGCTTCTGCCCGCTGAGCCGCAGCTGAATCTTGGGGACGTTGGCCGGCTGCTGGGGGGTGTGGTACTGCGGAGGGGGTTGCTCAGGGTAGCCTAAGTAGGGCCAGTGCTCAGACTGGGCAAGGCCCAAATGGCTCAGAGAGCTGAAGAAGAACAGCACGATGAAACAGTGGTTACAGTTGAAACTCAGGCATCTTCCCATTTTCAGCCCCTGCGGTTCTCAGAGCCAGCACCTCCTTTAGCAGCTGCTGTTCAGTGCGGGTAGGATGCTGCGTGGGTTGGCTGAAATGAAAGAAAAGTCTGTGTCAGAGGTAAAACATGATAACAATGGGGACTTATTTTTCTCTACAGAAGGGACCTGACCAATGGAAGGATACATCCAAGTTGCCCCTCCTGGTGTTTTAGCGAAATGTTTTTGAAATCGAAGGTCTTGGGTTTGTTCCGCAGGGCAACGGAGACAAATGTCAAAACCGCAACATGGTGTGTGACAAAGAACTGTTATTCTCCAGCCAGCTCTAATCTGAAAACAATTTTTCATGGAACTGCATTTAAAATGACCAAAGCAGACTAACCTATTCAACAGTCTGATTGAACAAGGGTTTTGCCATTTTAATTCTGTGGCCATCTCAGCAAATGTACAATTCATAGAATACCAGGGTTGGAAGGGACCTCAGGAGATCATCTAGTCCAACCCCCTGCTCAAAGCAGGGCCAATCCCCAATTTTTGCCCCAGATCCTAAATGGCCCCCTCAAGGACTGAACTCATAACCCTGGGTTTAGCAGGGCAATGCTCAAACCACTGAGCTATCCCTCCCCCACTTAAATAAATAAATTAAAAAAAAAAAAAAGCCAAATCCATCCTTTAAATGGTGGAAAAACAGAGAGGAAACGAAATAAAATAATGTGGTCAAGAATGGAGAGATTTACATTGCAGTTTGAGTTTTCGTGATTCCCAATATTATGACATACGGCATATTTCCATTACTGCACGTCTGGCTTCATCTATACGGAATTATTGTTTGTGGTCATGCACAGGAATAATTTTCAATGTAGATTTGTCTGACATTCTCTGGCCTCTTGGTAATGTTATAGCTCAACTCCAGCCATAAGACAACTAGATAGAAGTCCAGTGGTTAAACTACTACTTCATGTTTATAGTGAGTGAAGGGTCGGAAGGAGGAGTTATTTTCTGGTTAAGAAACTTGAGCCAGAAGTAGTGCTGAACTGAATGTCAGCTCATTTCCTGCCCCAGCCCTCAGATATTCCACATTGTCATTCATGCAACCAGCACGTGGAGCAGTCCGGGAGTACACGTGGACGTTAGAGGCTGAATAGTTTCCAAATGAAGCAATGCCAGAGAGCAGTGGGAAAAAGATCCCCAACTCCCCAAAGCAGTATCGTTCCCTGGCAGCAGCCAAAACACAGGGAAGGAGAGTCACCAATACAGATGTCTAGAATGGAAGATTGGTCAGTATGTGCGAGGTCTGTGCTACCCCAAAAGGTGACAAAGAGACACGGGCACAGGGAAACCTGGATAAAGTAGCCTTCCAAGCTGCTAATGGAGGCTGTGTGGTCCATTGGACTGGAAGCCAGGAAACTTGGGTCCTAATTCCCAGTTCTGCCACCACACTGCAAAGTGATCTCAGGCAAGTCACTTCCAGGGATGATGATACAGACTCTCCTTTCGTAAAGGGCTCTGAGACCTCTGGATGAAAAGTCTCTCTCTCTGAACCAAGTGCAAGTAACAAAGGTGGGTGCATTTGAAACATCCCTATCCTTGACTGGCACAGTGAGGTTGTTAACTATGGTTCAAACAAAACTGGTTTGGGGAAACTAGGGGGACAGAGTGCTACAAAGTTCTGGGTTTGGGCCAAATCTTGTGCTTGTTAACATCATGGATTCCCATGAACTTCACTGGACTAAGATTGATTTCTAGGCTCTTGTATGGGACTCATCACTGTGGTAACTATACACCTCACAACACCCCATGAGGTCAGGAAGCATTATCCCCCTTTCACAGATCAGGAACTGAGGCACAGAAAGAAAAGTGACTTGCCCACAGTCACACGTGGTGTCTGTGGCAGAGCTGGGAGTAGAACCCAGATTCCCGAGTCCCAGGACACCTGGGACTCACCTCAATCACATGACTTCTCTTTTCTTCTGACAATTCATTAAGGGGGTTTGCCAATGGAAGTAGAGTGCAATATGCGTTATGACTTAACTTAATGTGCCTTTTTCGCATATGCAAAAGGCTCATGGGGACCAGATGCTACGTAAAACACGCCCGGCGCATATCCAGTGATTCCAGCAGAGAGTTACGTTGGGACAGCACTGGATGGCCATGTGAGTTATGAGTTTGGTTTTTGTTCTTGGCTCGTGTCAAAACATCTGGTATAAAAAGCTATCAGAGCCCACATGCTGACGTGATCCAATAAGGCAAATATTAATGCCTAAAGTTCACATAGGCAGTCGGCTAGTTCAGGGATGGGTCCAGGACAAGAACATTTAAAGGAACAAATGGCAACCACCCGAATTAGGTAGGTTAAGAGCACAGTGCACAGACATATGGCTGCATCTTCCGAAGCCACCAAAAAAAAAAAAAAAAAAAAAAAAAAAAACACCCCCCAAAAACCCTAGCGAGGTAAA
Source organism: Natator depressus (assembly GCF_965152275.1). NCBI lineage: Eukaryota > Metazoa > Chordata > Testudines > Cheloniidae > Natator > Natator depressus. The sequence continues at coordinate 6,568,691 of NC_134259.1, forward strand.
TATTTACAGCAAAAGGCTCACTTACAGCCAAGGCTATAGCTGAGATTTGCAAAAAGTCATCACAGGGATTGGGACTCCCCTGAATCTCAGTGGGAACTGAGCATTTTAAATTCCCCCGGCAACTGAAAATCTCACTCTGTGTTCATAAGATGCTCCATTTGTGCCTTTGTACTTTGGCAAATCACTCTCTCAAGCACTCTGATCTCCCTCTGAAGAGCTCAAAACACATTCATGATTTAAGCCTTACCCCCATGTGAGGTCGGTAGGTCTCCCCATTCAGGGGAAACGGAAGCACAGAACATTAATGTGCCCAAGAAGTCAGTGGAAGAGCCTGGAAAACAATCCAGATCTCTAGACTTCCTGTCCTGTGCTTTAAACCAGAAGACTATCCTCTGTCTCTACATTAACTCATTACTTAAGATTTGATTCTGCAAGATACTGGTAAGGGCTGAATCAGGACTGGGGTTTTATCAGTCATGGAAAGGGACGGATGGATGCACAGGGCTCTGAGGAAACATGCAGCTCCTTTTCTTCACAATCATGTCGGGCTGTAATTTCTTCAGAGAATTCAGCAGGTGAAGCAAATATAGAATTTGCCACCACAAAGTCGAATATAAACCCTACAGAGCTCATCAAGAATCCCTTTTTCAAAGTTGTGGCATCCCACGAACAATGGAGCAACTCAAACATGACCAGAAATATCAGATTCTCCTCGCTGCACAACCACCACATTTCCATCTGGAGTTTAAAAACAAACAAACCATCAATGGATTTCAACAGCCACCTTGAAGCAAATTTGAGTCCCTTTGTACTTAAGGGTGCCAGGAATGCTCCATTTGGTTTGCATGCAATAGTGTGTACATTCAAAGAGAAGGAACAATAGACATTCTGATTGCTACTGGCTGGGCTATTTCACAATAGGGATTAGGAAATAGCTGCCATTCACCGGCCCGAGAAGGTACCACATTAAACTGTACACTGTGTGTTCTCCATTCAATGCCCCAACTCCCTACAGAACACATTCCTCAAGCACATTAATACATCCTATAGTAAGGAGAGGAATGTTACCAGAATAGAATACAACAGTCGAAAGATAATTTTATCTATAAATGGTGCGGTTTATCATCTCAATAAGGACACTTGCACACACAGGACCTGATCCGCTAAAGCTAGTGGGGGTTTTAAGTCAGAGACATGCAGGGATCAACCCTGCTGTTTATGGAAATCAACATCACTTGAATGGGAGCAGGAGTGGGTCCAGCAGCACATAAGCCCGTGTTGACCCTCAAATCATTCCCAGCCTGCACTGGGACTAAGGGACCACTCCTTGAAACCATTATGCACTTGAGAAAGCCCACTGAAGTCAATGGGACAACTCATGAGAGGAAACACTACGCCTCGACTTTCAAGATCAGGCCCCAAGAACCCTTTTAAGGTGCCACACATGTAGGGAGACAGACAGCCATCAAGGTCACCAGCAGGGATTGAACCAGAGACCCTCAGCACAGACCCCTACCACTTCAGCTAGAGGAGTAACTTGGCTGACCTCAATGCTCATGTCAGTTATCAATGTGACCTGAAATAAATCATGTTTTCTCAACAGATCATGAAGTCCATTACACGTCAGAGACCTGTGTGATTGCTTAAAGGCCTGGACTTTAGACCCATTTTAATAATTTCGTAGGTGCTGGTGCGACTCTGGGAAAGCCACAAGAAGAAAAGCAGCATCTTGCTGGTCTGGAGAACCTGATTTGCTAATTCAGTGTGCTAAACGGAGAAGAAAGTACCACACTGATGAACAGCCCAAGGGTTCCAGAATGTGCAACGTTGTGCAATTGTACCTTCAAGCAGCTGCCGATAAAAAGATTGGTGACTTCAACAGAGCTCTTTAATACTCCCTTCTGAGACCTCAACATCCCTACCCTCTCCCTCTCTCCTTATAAAAACTACGGTGCAACGGGCAAATGGAAATGTGTACAGTAGATGGAAGTTTAATGACCCACAATCCTTGCCCTACCTGAGGCAACACAGAGCACATACCATGGAGCATCATCAGCTTTTCAAGAAGAGTCAATTGCTTAGAGGTATAGCTTGCTTATGATAGATAGATACTCACCAGCAACTATACACCACACCACAGGAACACTAACCCAGGAACCAATCCATCTAACGAACCTCGTTGCCTACTCTGTCCCCATATCTACTCTCGCGACACCATCAGAGGACCCAACCACATCAGCCACACCATCAGGAACTTATTCACCTGCACATCTACCAATGTGCTATATGCCATCATGTGCCAGCAATGCCCCTCTGCCATGTACATTGGCCAAACCAGACAGTCGCTACGTAAAAGACTAAATGAACGCAAATCAGACATCAGGAATGGTAACATACAAAAGCCAGTAGGAGAATACTTCAATCTTCCTGGACATTCTATAACAGATTTAAAAGTAGCCATCCTTCAACGAAAAAACCTTCAGAAACACACTTCAAAGAGAAACTGGGAATGGGAGTGGCTGGCTCACTACAAAAGCAGCTTTGCATCTCCTAGAATTGACACCTCCTCAACCATTATTGGGAGTGGACTACATCCACCTGTTCAAAGTGGCCCTGTCAGCACTGGCTCTCCACTTGTGAGGTAACGCCCTTCTCTTCATGTGTCAGTACAGTAATGTCTGCATCTGTAATTTTCACTCCATGCATCTGAAGAAGTGGGTTTTTTACCCACGAAAGCTTATGCCCAAATAAATCTGTTAGTCTTTAAGGTGCCACCGGACTCCTTGTTGTTTTTGTGGATACAGACGAACACGGCTACCCCCCGATACTTAATGCAGGAGTAAGTACTCTGGCACAGATCACCCTTATAGCAATGTTAATTCGTGATATCATATAGGGTGAACAATGCATAGGGGCTTTCAAAAGCAGCATTTCCAAAGAGATTGCATGCCACCCTGATAGGCTGTACCTATAGCTTCAGATAAAGCAAGCTCTTTTAATGGGAGAGAGTTTCCTAGCTCTTCACATACTGCAGGTGAAGAGCCAAGAGTGCTGTAGTTCAGAATTTTTCCATAGGCAACTCCTGCTTGAAGCATGCAACTATTTCACATGCAGACTCACACTGCAACGTGCCTGCAATTTACCCGACACTGGATCCTCTTAGATTGGATTCCGTTTTGATCGATAGTTACAGCTTGGTTAAAAAAAAAAAAAAAAAAGATCATGGTTGAGATCAAAGTGCTCTCATATGGCGTCCAATCCAGGGCGCACTGAAATCAACGTAAAAGCTCCCACAAGGTTCAAAAGATGCAAGACCGGGCCTGTGACAGTAAAAGTGTAGAGGTCATTACGGGCCCTGTTTGTTGGATGCCGCAAGCCCAGTCTAGTCTGCAAACCTTTCAGTCCATAGTGATATAATATATTCAGCTAGTCATCACCTAAAATGAATGTAACCGGTCATATGAAAAAAAGCCAAGAGATGTTAGCAAGCAGCTTCGGGGTTTTTCCCATTTGCTTCAGTTCTGCCTGAACGATCATTAAAAACAGAACACAGTGGACTGCCAGTAGCAAGCGGATAGCTGCTTTAGCAAACCCAGGATCTCAGCAGACTGCTGCAAACTGAATAGGCCCAACTGGTAACATCCGCGAAAGCAAAGAGGATTTAGTTCTACCACCACCCATTTCACCGTGAAGAACGGATGAGTCTTGGGCATAGAGGGACACTTGTCCTTCATTAAGGTTTTTCAGGGACAAGGTAACAGACAGACATCGTGCTATTCTATGGCACAAGCACCATCTGACTTGTCTCAGGATCTAGCTTGGCAAAGAACATAGGATAGGCAGATAATTACAAAAAGCTTTCTGGCGTCAGCTGCACATTCATATGTTAGGTAACGAAAAAAAAGCCGCTGACTTAATGAAATATGTACAACGGGGTGGTGAGGGGGAACCCACAGAAACAAGACAGAGCACAGTACTCTGCCAGAAGAGAGAAGCTGGAGGGATAAATGTATTTACAACACACAGAACTTTTCACAACTAAGAAGCCTGGGATTTTCCCTCCTTTGCTTTACACAAGATCTGCAAAGAGAAACTCTGGTAACTAAAAAACCGCGGACTACATTTTTAACGAGCCATAGGTCCAGCCACACAGCTCGGCATTGAAGGAAGTTAAGTGACCGAACCCCTTTGTACCACCCAGGGAAATTCTACAGGTCCATGAATCCACACTGTTCCAGCATGCCCTTCAAATATCCATGGCTATCACAGAGTTTGTGTTACCAATCTCACGTAACTGAAAAGCCCAAAGAAGGGCTAGGAGGGGTGAGAAGCACAGGATCTCAAACTCACTCAGAAATCGTATGGGAACAGAAGCATTGCTGGGAACTGTAGTTGCTCAGGCTGGTTTTGACAATACCACTGTAGCTATTAGCTTCACGAATTAATTTTGAATTCCCTAATCATCCCTGAAGATTTTCTGTTTCCTGTCATGTATCTGGCGTGAAGGGTGGGATGGAAGTGTGGAAAGATAACAAGAAAGTGAGTCTTAACACCATGGCATCAGAAGCATTAAAGCTCTCTCCTTTCTCTCTCTCTCTCACTGCACTGAAGTCACTTACGTTCACTCTCAGTTTTAGCCCTTACATTGTTTGTTTGTTTTAATTCCCCTTTACAGCTAAGTAGAAAGAATTTTTGTTCTGGGGACAGAGGGACACATGTCAAGCCCCCTCCCCACCCCAACAGCTGCACTTTCTAATGTGTGTTTTATTTTGGCAACAGAGCTTCACTTTCCTCCCCTCTCCAAAATTTGTTTGGCAATGAAGGACAGAGCCGAATGGAGAGCGACAGCCTCCGTGTTACAGCATGACTGACTTTCCTCAGACTCCTGGCCAATATTGATCCTTGGCTATCCGATAGGTGTTGGTGACTAAATGGACTGTAATGTATCAGTATGAAAAAGTCCAGCGACAGACAGGACACTTACACCCTACCCTTCTAATTCACATCGGAAATGATTAAGCAGAAGTAAACTTTTGAACCCAATGTTATTCTAGTTATTTATTGTAAGTTCCAGAAATATCCTGTGGTTTCTTAAACTTTAGGACAATTAATCTGCTCAGACCCCTTATTCATTTTAACAGAAGCAGCAGCAACTTGAACCACAAAATGTATGTTTTTAGTTTATGAGTAATACTGCCTAGCATCGCTGTTTTCATCAGTCGATCTCAAAGTGCATTATAAAAGGAGTTCAGTATCATCATCTCCATTTTACAGATAGGAAAACCGAGGCGCAGCATGAGAAAGCGACTTGCCTGTAGTCACCCAGCAGGCCAGCTGGGAATAGAGCCCAGGTCTCCCGAGTCCCAGTCCAGCCCTCCATTCTTTAATGGCATGTGATTTGCTCATTATGATTAAGAGGCTTCAACTGGGTAGTGCAATGAAATCTACGGCTGACATGCTTGGATTCATCGCAATAGAACGTGTGCGTGCATGCACACACGCTCTGGATACACAATGATTTTGTGCAATGCTAGCAAATATTAAATGCCATTTAAAAAAAAGGAAAATCCCCGCATAATGCTGATTCAGTCTAAAGTACCTGAACCATCACCACCACATGCAGTCGCAGAACTGGAATGGTGACTCTGGTATTTAGAGATGCATACATCTTTCTGGTTTTCCATTATGCGGATATCTCGCCTGTGTTACTTTTGGACTTAATCCACCCCTTGATGGAACATCCCTTAATATTAATGGGCATGAGGGCTGGGGTTTTCCATCAAGTCCAAGGGAGTTGGGAGCCTAAGTCCCACTGAAAGTCAATGGGAGTTGGACCTAACTCTCTTTTGAAGATCCGAATCTGGAGGTTTTGCCACTTAATAAGCATCACCAGAGGGAACAAACAAAACAGCCAGCTAATACCTTATAGCACTGAATAAAGATATAAAATATTCTGGATATCACATGCACAGGGATGATGTATACGGTCTCTCCAAAATTCACTAGAGTTTTCTGACTGGGACTTGGTCTGATTTTTAATTTTTTATATATCTACTTTCCATATTTATTTTGCCATTGACTATTTGCAGACTGTATATTTATAAATATCTATGTACATCCTCAAACACTGGATCAAATGAATCACTGGTGGAACTCTATTGACTTCAAGGGGCTTATACTATGCATCAATTTCACCCACGACGTATATTTACACACACTCACAGTATACACCGTATCTAGGCACACACCCCATTCCTAGAGCATTTCACACTTCTATACAGTCACACCTTTCATCCTGAAGTGCTTTACAAACAAACTGAGTGATGAGCTGTGCAATCATGCCACCTACTACTGAAGAGAAGCCATTTCTAGGGTGGAACATGGCAGCTGTTTAACAGTGTATGGCAACACCATGCAAAAAAGTTTAGGATAAGAATTAATAATCGATTACACATGAAACTGGAAGGAGAACTTAGGAGAATTCCAGACCACATGAGCCCTAGAGATCAGTTTTATTTCATCATGCAAAAGACAGCACCTACAGCAGCAAGCACAGATCATTTCACAACATGGGTGGTGAGCAGGGGGGCGATTGTCTCAGGGATGGAATGCCACGTACTAATCATTAGGGCAACTTTCGGCAGCAGTTGGATTTCCTCGATAGTACTAACCTGGATAGCCTCTGCTTAGCTTGTCAGATTTGACCAAGACCATAGCACGGGGCTACAGACCTCCTTCAGATGTACTCTTTATTTGCTAGTAGTCAAGAAGTGCCAGAGATGGAAAGACTGTTAGATCTCTCTGTATCATATGTGATCTTAAAGGGTCATCCTGTTACTCACTTACCTCCACTTGACTGTCTCCAATATTACAGCTAATGTTAAAAAAGAACGCCCTTTTCTCATGTGTTGTCTAAGCTCACGTAACACTTAGCAAGCCCAGATGAGATTTGTTATTATGCAGCAACAACCAGCAAGCATACTATCCAGAAAGATGTGGTTTCTGGTTAGATTTTCTACTGTTACAATAGCTCATGCCAATATTTGCGTTGTCTGATTCGTAACAGCACTGTAACCTCCACCTAAGGAGACACTATGTGGGTGGTATAACGTGGGTGCAATTAAACCGATGAGTGGAAACCTGAAAGCAAATTATTTCCAGTCTCTATCAAGCAGCTGTTTGAAAACAGCACAACGTTGCCTTTATGAACCGATTCCTCTGGGATGCGAATTGGTTCTCTCTCTATACTCCCAGATAACCGAGGCAAGTATTGCTGTAAGCTCACCTCTAAACTATTTGATCTCAGGTTCTCCTCCGGCGCTGCAGACAGTAACACCTGTTGTTTTCAGCTAAGTAGTAGCCGCTAGTCTGAAAAGAGAAGAGTAATTTGCTTCTCTAACACCCTCAGCACAGGCTCCATATAAGAGCAGCATTCATTCCAGAAAGAGGTTTCACACGTTTAAATGCTGAAGCTTTGTATTTAACTGTGCAAGTGAACATCTGGTGTCACCTCTAGGTAACACTCCACAATTCTCTCTCATGATACTCACAAATTGAAAGTCATCCTAAATCCTCCTGGGACAGCTGTGTGAGCTCGGGATAATATGGTCACTCTAAAGAAAGAATTGTTCGGTGCAAGGACCACGTTTCAAGGAACAGAGTGTCAGCTCAGATTCAACTGAATCTTAGCACAACAACAGAAAGAAATGTCCTCTTATGAAAATAGATCTCTGTATGTTTCACACCATCCCTGGATGGGGAACATTTGCTTTTAAATGTTTCCTTTGGAGAATCATTTATTCAGGCAAGAGAATTTAAACTGCTTCTGAAGTCTTAAATGGGTGACATTTACACAGAGGTTACTGCATGGACTGTAGCTTCCTAGACTCAATCAGGCACAGGCTAAGTGTTATAGAATCTACGCTGTCTCAACTTGCAGGCATTTAGTAACACGGCTTTTCCACTTCATTAGTTCAGTCCCAACTCATTCCTGTAAGCGAACAGGGGAGAAAGTTTTACCTGACCACAAACATCTTTACCAAGTGACAGAGAAAATCTGCAGAACATTTTTTTTTTTTTTTTTTTTTTAAGAACAAGTTTCCAAAGGAATACAAGAAGATCTGTTTTACTGGTTCTCTCCCCATCCTCGCCCTCCTTTTGAGATGTAGATGCTAAATAACCAACTGAAGTTGGAGAAAGAAAAGAAGTTCAAAGAGTAGTGAGGTTGACTTTCAGCCCCGACACAGGCTCGGTGGTTGGTTTAAGCTGGCTGTCAAACAACTTCAAAAAGAGTTACCCACACAAATCACTCTGGCATTACTTCTGTAATAGTAATGCCACTCTTTGGATTGCAATGCAGCAGGACTGCACTTACCTGGAGATGCTTTGGTGGGGGATGACCTCAGTTCCTTCTGCTCTCTTTGCACTGAAGTGCCTCTTCTGAACAGAGAGAGCTCAGTTTGAGGGGTCCCCTTTCCTTTAGGAAATACTCTGCAGCCAGGGAAATGTGCTGCAGAAATCCTGGTCCTGCTTCTTCCTGGCAAATTTCACTGGAGTTATCCAAGCAAACCCCTCCCAGGGCCCACCCCCTCCAAGCTCAGACACACCAGCTAGGCTGATGGGTGATATCATGGGCTTTTGCTGTAATCTGAGAGCTGTGGCATTCCTTGAGCGCTGCACTGAAATGATTTGCAGCCAAGGAGGTGAACAGGGAATGTGAGCTGCTTTCCAGGAGGCCCCTAAAGAACAGACCATTCAGGATCATTTTACTGTGTATTATTATTATTATTTAATATCTATATGGCTGTAGTGCCCAGAGACTCCAATGGGGTTCAGGGTCCCGTTGTGCTGGGTGCTGTACAAACACATAGTAAGACATGGTCTTACAGCAAAGCATCCGTTATAATTACCTCCCTTTCTAGGGCTTTAGTCTTGCAGCATTCCTCCTCCAAGGCTGTTTTTTGTGTAGGTCTCATCTCACTTTAACCCGTTTGGTGTTATGTTCATCCCTATCTAGCACCTCCACCTCTGTGCTGTTTTTCACAGCAAGCATAGTCAAACCTGAGGCACTACCTCACAGACTATGTATCTCTCTCTCTCTCTCTCTCTCTCTCCTGGATCTGCATCATCACTTACTCCAGAAAGTCTGATGCCCTGGGGATTAGCCAGCTCTCGTTAAAGCTGTATTTCCCCTCTATCAAAAAACTGACCCCTGAAGGTACAGGAGCACTAAAAAGATGGAATTCAGAGAGAACCTCAGCCATTGAATCCAAATACACCTGAGAGTTGGGGCACGGGGTGTTAAAATATACATTTCACCATTCGTGCTCGTGCTCGTGCTCGTGCTCGTGCTCGTGCTCGTGCTCTCTCTCTCTCTCTCTCTCTAATAGGCCAGGCTAAACCAAGATCCCTGAGCCCTGGAGAGGTTTAAATTCAGTTCTCATTTGAACAGTTCTCAGTTGTAGCCTTTGAAGAATAATATTGGGTACAGCTGGTCAAAAAATTGCAATGGAACAGTTTTCCATCAATGCAGTTTCATTGAAATCAAAACACTTTGTGGGAATGCGTTGATTTAATCTAAGTTTCTGATGGAAGGAAGTTAAAACATTTTCTGTCGATAATGTTAAAATGTTTCATTTCAACTTTGTTTCAATTGATTTCATTTTGACTTGTATAATAGAACATTTTAATATTTTATATGGTACCCTTTCAACCTCATCTCAAACAAAAACTTTTGGAATTTGCATTCCATGGGAAATTTCACCATTATGCCTTCAGTTGGAACAAAAATTTTGATATTTCAGTATATCCCATGGAACAGAAATCCTGTTTTCTGACCAGCTCTGATACAGGGATTTTCAAAGGAGACTAGGGGTGTTTAAGAACCCAAATCCCACTGAAAGTCAATAGGTGCTGGATTACCAACTCCTCAGTCTAAATGGGTATAGGTAGGACTTGCAAAGGGTGACCTTCAGAAAAGAACTAGAAGTTGAGAACTAAGAGCCTGAGCAAACGACCCATTAAGTCTGTGGGAGACTTTCCAGATACTTCAGTGGCTTTGGATCAGACCCTAAAGTATTAAAAGACCTGCTGGCGATCCATTCCACCCCCACTCCACATGCACAGCCCCTGCCAGCCCAGGATTGCTCCTTCAGCACATTCTTCAGGGTTTGATCCCCCCCGGTTCTATATTCATTTCCAAATTCATTCACTTATTCTGAAAAGTTAAAACGCTTAACCCAAACCTCTGATAACATTTCCAGCAGTCAGCCTATCAGTGTGAGAGAACAGACGGTTGCATCGGATTTCTGCTATTTCCCTGCTTCTTGTCAATTAGCAGAGCCCCGTTCATTTCTAAAACATCATTTACACACACCAGATATGGCCATTATTCCTTTCACAGGGAATACCACCAGTGGCCTTGTGATCGCAACAATCAGTTGTCTGTTCCCGATTCATATTTGGGAGAAGTATTACTAAACTATCCATTCCAGCTGTTTGGGACTCAGGTCAACCTGCGAAGCACCATCAGTCTCTGATTAGGTCTCTTACCCTGGAGCAAGCATCTGAATGTTGTTTAGCACAATCATAAAGCAGAGACAACATATTGCTCATTTCCACCACGAAGCTCTCTGTTGGAGTGATTTTAATATTAACTGCTGCCTCCTTAAAAGCAAAACTGTGTCCGCTTAGATCTTGATATAATGCCCATCACTACAGGCAGATTCCTTATCCACCAAAGAGATACAGCATGGATAACAATAAGGAAGTTTTCCCCATACCAATGGGGCAATGTGCCTCAAACTCACACCAGTAGGGGTAATAGCTGGATTAGGTCTCTGCGACCCATTCGATCCTTGGCCTCTCTATTAAGTAAGCAACAAGGGAGGCAATTATTTAAATTGGGGATCATCATTTTGCTCTGTGTTGGTACAGGTCTAGCACAATGGAGCCCTGGTTTAGGGCTTTGGGTTCGGGGTGCTAATGCAATACCCAGCGCAACAAACAACAGTGCCAGTCACCTAGTTGGTAGTTTTATGACATGGACCCGACTGGAGTGTCAGCACCAATTCATTTCACACCCCGGATACCAGAGCAGCCCTCAGATGGTGGTAACTTGGTTATAGCTTGGGCCAGGAAGCCCTGTATTCTCATACAGCTGCACATATTCTATTAAAAAAAAAAAAAAAAAAAAAAAAAAAAGTGTTTCATAACGCTTTCTCCCACACACACCCGGTGGGGGTTTCTTGCTCACACTTAATGTTGATGTTAAAGGAACTCCATGGGCTAAGTGCAAAATTGGCTCAGCTGCGGTGAGACAGAACAGAGCTCTAAGGAATGAGCAATACGAGCCACCAATCAGTACCAAACTACTACATAATTAGGAAGAATACAACCAGATTCCTAATAAACTGCACCAACCACTCGTGGATGGAGACTTCCCCAAGCTGACCTTGTTCTTCTCAGTGCAATGGACATTTGTCTTCACCTTGGTCAGTACTTTGATCTCAACCACTCTTCTCCCATTCTCTTATTTCTCTTCCCAGCTAGTTGCTGCTCTGTCCACCACTCATTCTAAATTCTATTACCACTATACCAAAACTTTACCGCTTCACCTGCAATCAAGCAGCAAATGTTATTATGGACGCCTTATGCTGTTATCACATTAGATTTCAGCTAAGTAGGGGTGGGCCTGGTTAGCATTTGGATGGGAGACCTCTGATGAAACCCAAGGTTGATGATGCAGGAAGTGCTTTCTTTTTGAATAAATCAGCACTGAACTGATCACCCGGCAGCATCATACGGGGTTATGTGCTGCATGAGGGAACATCTTTCATATGTAATTTGCGCTTTATTAAAAAAAACCATAACACTTTAAAAGAAAAGTGTCTCCCTTCTTGGTGCAATGCAGAAGGTGAGCATGCAACGAGTTAAACCCACACCAACAACATAACCGAGTTAGAGTTAAACCTCTGGCCTGATAGGATAGAGTTAAGAAGAGTTTAAGGAGGAAAGTAAAACAGCATGAATCAAGGGCATGTCAGCAAGACAGCTGAATAGCTATGCTCCCGTGGACCCCTGATACTGCCAATTTCCACCTTGATCATTTTCTTCCCTTCAGCACTGCGAACTGGTAGTCAAGAAATTAAAGAACAGTGATGATATAACCAGCATTTCAGAGTCACCAGTGATTAGAGTGCCACCTCGTGGTCTAAAGCTCAATGTGGGGGCTCAGCTCACTAAGATAGGACCAGCGAAGCAAAAATGTGTCTCAACATAAGCTCCGAATGGCAAATCTACTTCATGCTGTCAGGAAACTGAAGCTAAATTGGTCAGAGAATGGAATGTGTGAGCGTCTGCCAGTTTAGGCACACAGAAATCTGACTGTCCACAGTAGGAATGTTTGCAGCATGCCCAAGTGCAAAGAGGTCAGGGGAGGATATAGGAGACAAATGCCATGTAAGCATCCTGCCGAGGAAAGTTCTTGTCTTTTATCGAAAAGGAGTTGCTCAGCTAGAGCTCAGTACCACACCCCTACCGGCAACATGCTGAACGTGTGCTAACTTGCTGGGCGTTCCCCCTTTAATTTTTGTCTCTGGTTAAGGCCCAAGACAGAGACAACATGAAAGTCACTCTCTCACAAGTTTCAGAGTAGCAGCCGTGTTACTCTGTATTCGCAAAAAGAAAAGGAGGACTTGTGGCACCTCAGAGACGAACCAATTTATATTGGTTCGTCTCTGAGGTGCCACAAGTACTCTCTCACAAAATGCAATCAATTGCAGGAAAGAAATGCTGTTCAGAATTTGTTTTCAACATAAACAGTCATCACAGAGAGAAGGCTGTTTAAAGTGACTAAACCAAGGTCCAGCAAAACTCTTTGGAACACTGGCTTTGCCAGCCCTATGGGCCATCGAAACCTACATCCTTTCTCCAAAGTGATCCCTACCTGCTGCTTCAGAGAAAGGGGTAAGTTGCCACCTAATGGATGTTTACAGAGTAACCTGTCCATAGGGGAAGTTTCTCCCTTAGCCCTATCACTTAGTGGTTGGCCTGTGTCCTGAAGCACAAGGATTAACATCCCTTATGTGCTTGTATCCCATCTAGGGCAACTGTTGCCTAAAGAAGTGGTTAGGTAAGTGAAGGTCAAACAAAATGAGAGTGAAACTTTGGGGTTGCTCTAAAGCAGATGTAGTGGTCTTTTATTCTAACCTACCACCACCGGGAAGGTTGGTCCACCACAACCCCTGGTAAATTGTTCATTACCCTATTTCCTGAATTTGTCTCACTTCAACTTCCAGCCATTGGATCTTGTTATACCTTTGTCTGCTAAATCAAAGAGCTTATTAATCAAGTTTTGTTCCCCATGTAGGTACTTACACAACGTGATCAAGTCGCCCCTTAATCTTCTCTTTGTTAAACTAAATAGATTGGGCTCCTTGCGTCTATCACTGCAGGGCAGGTTTTCTAATCCTTTAATCATTCTCATAGCTCTTCTCTGACTCCTCTCCAATTTAGCAACATCTTCCTTGAATTGTGGACACCAGAACTGGACACATTATTCCAGCAGTGATTGCACCAGTGCCAAATACAAAAGGTAAAATAACCCCCCTATTTCTACTCGTTATTCCCAAGGATTGCTTTTGCCTTTTGGCAACAGCATCACGCTGGGAGCTCGTGTTCAGCTGATTGTCCACCTTGACCCCCAAGTCTTTTTCAGAGTCACTGCTTCCGAGGATAGAGTCCCCCATCTTGTAAGTATGGCCTGCATTCTTTGTTCCTAGATGCATGACTTGACATTTGGAGATATTCAAACACATCTTGTTTGCTTGCACCCATTTTACCAGCCATCCAAATCGCTCTGTATCAATGACCCATCCTCTTCATTATTTACCACTCCGTCAATCTATGTGTCATCTGCAAACCTTGGCAGTAACGTTTTTTTTGTTTTCTTCCAGGTCATTGATAAAAATGTCAAATAGTGTAGGGCCAAGAACCAATCCATGCAATAGTAGAGCATACACACTTGAAGCTCAGTTTTTTAAAGATAGGACAAAGCAACTGCAAACACAAAACACAACTGCATGCACACCCTGTTACACAAAACTTACCATGTGGACAAGCAAATACTAGATTTGCATCAGCAGTCATGGTCTCTGCTTGCAGAAATTAGCTACACACCACTGGTTCTCTTATCTTGGATAGCCGGTCCCTTGATCATTCCTCTCCAAACTTCAATTCATTCTCAACACCAGGAGGGATGATTTAGTAGTCTAAACCTTGTGTTTTCATTATCTAGACTCCCTGGAGCCACAGGTTCAAATCTCACCTAGGTCACATCGGCCCTTCATATTCACAAAGCAGATAAGCTGAGCTCTGTGAAGGTTACTTTGTGCACAGATTGCTTGGATGATACCTTCAGAACAGAAGGAGCTACCCGCTCTGTAGGAGCATTAAAGATGCCGTGACACTTTTCCTGAGAGTTGGCCCTTACAGAGAATGCCAATATAATTTAAATTTGAGAACTATATCCCTGCTTTAGAATTCATAGCATGGTTTAAGAAAACTAGAGACAGGATGTCATTCTCTAATAAAATTGATTAAGCTTTTTTTTTTTTTTTTTTTTTTTTTAAATATAGAATCCTCTTACATTTTTATTGGTCCTTATTGTTAGAAGGAGCAATTCACCTCTGTGAGGCGAGCCACTAAAAGGTCTATGCACAAAGCAAATCCTATTTAAGACATGGTGATTTATTTCACCCCAATGCCAATAAAATTCAATAGGACTTTAACAGAAAAGGGTAGCGGTGGCTTTGAGCCGATCTCCCTGACCAAATTTTCCCTTCCACCCAATAGTGTGCAACATTCCCCTCCACCCCAGAAGCGGCTGCATTTCATCAGTGCTGTCTGCAAACAGACAGTGAGGCACTTTGGAATTAAAAACACTACAGAGTAGGATGGATCTTTTCTACACAGCAAGGGGAACCGTTTTCTAGTGGACTGTTTGTTCTTTCACAACAAACAACACTGACAATGCTGGAGCGTTCAGATACAACTCTTCCACCTAGCGCAGAAAGATCCCAGAGGATTAAAAGTTGTAGCTGCTGTGCGGAGTTTTTAATTAAAGCACAATTCTGATTCTCCAGCTGAGCAACAGAAAAAGAGTAAAACCAACCCCCAATCGAACTAGATAGGGTTGGTTTTATTTAATATATATATTATGTTATAAATGTCACCACAGTTAATTTTAGGGCCTCAATGGCCAAACACTTCATTTGTATTACAGCAGCTCTTAGAAAATGCAGCTGAGAGGCAAGCTCCATTGTGCGCGGCTCTGTACAAATACATCATAAGTGAAACTTCCCACTCTGAAGAACAGAATCCATGCAAAGTCTCTCTAGACAGGCAAGACAAAGAGTGGGAGGGGAAACTGAGGCACAAAGAGGCAAAGTGACTTGCCCAAGGTCACCCAGCAGCCCAGTAGCAAAGCCAGGAGTAGAACCCAGGGTTCCTGACTCACAGTCTAGTGTCCTATCCACCAGACAATGTTGCCTCCTACCCACCCCCTTAGCTTAAATCGTCTCTGACATTGAAAAAGGCAATATACTTGATTAACACGACAGCAAGAACAAAACCTGAATATACATCACATCGAAAGGCAGAATTCTAGGAACTTGCCTAATCCTGGCCACTGATATATTTCTGTATTGGGGACATCTCAGAAAGAACCAGTTCGGACCCCAGATTACTAATCTTACATGAGACAGCTGCTCCTGGTCAGTCACAGACAGTGCTTCACTCGAATAAGGGAGAAGCCAGTTTAGGACAAAGTGGGTTTATACATCTTCCATGCCACAGATGTTAAAGGAAATAAGAGATCAGTTAACACTGATCTTTCCCAAGTGGAGTCTGAACTTCCTGTTTCTCCAGGTCAGGAAGGACTGAAGCATCAGAGACCAAAAGGCCAGGACCTTTTTTTATATACTCAGTCCCTAAGAGCAATTCATAGACCCGTGCCATCTTTGGAGGACTGACTCAGACAGTCAGCTGTTGAAAGCCAATCTTCCCAAGGAATCTCCTAATGAAAAGGCTTAATGCAACATCTTCTTTCCTGCAAACCATTCACACCTGGTTGCTTTTGCCTGAACCATCTTTCAAAAGATGGATAAGGGGTAGGGATGAGTTATGAAAACCAAAGTCTGCTCCCCAAAATGGAAGAACAGTGAGATTTTGTATGCGGGAGGAATTTGCTGGAAATTCAGGCTCAGCCATCCAAATCTCCTACTGAGGACCAAGGACAGGTGGCAGGATTTGGCCCTTTGGCTGCAACCAAGGCCCAGTCCTGCACGTGTTGGGCATTCAGAAAATCCCACCCATTCCCCGATTGCAGGACTGTACCCAGACCTCTTCAAAAAGGGGAACAGCAAGCAAAAAGAGAGAGTCCATCTCATCTTGCAACATGGAGAACTTGAAACTGTTTCTGACATAGGATTGTCATTTCTCAACCAACATCATTCATCTGTAAAACAATAATTTGACAAATTAAGGTCACTAAATGTAACATGAGGTTTAGTGCAAAACTGGTGTCTCATCTAATATGGTGTAAAGCTCCCCAGGAGCTCCGAGTTTAGCTGGAAGCATTTCTTTTAGGAATGGAAGAATTCGGTTTGCAAAATCTTGAACCCGCTCCAAAAAAGTGATGATTTCTAGATTTAGGGAAGAAAACACTCATCATTTTTCAGGTTCTTCTTCCCAGTGGCGTTGGCAAAATACATGTCCTAGACTAGTGCTGTGCTGGAGAGCAAGGAATATCTTACGGTTATGGTACTGCATTCAGGAAATTTAGATTCAATTCCCAGCTCTGCCACAGACTGTCTGTGTGCCTTCGTTTCCCATCTGTAAAATGGGGAAAATATTTCCTTTTGCACTGTCTGCCTGTCTTGTCTGTTTAGATCATGAGCTCTTCAAAGCAGGGACCCTCTTACTATGTTTTGTACAGCACCTTATGCAACGGCGGCTCTCATCTCAGTTGAGTCCCCTTGCTGCTACCCTTAATAATAATTTTGTTTTTTAAAGCCATGTTCTTCTTGTGATCCTAAGAGCCTGGAAGAATTACCTCCAAACAATACCCTTTATTGCTTGCATAGCACAGGCTTCTAGTGGTTAGAGAGAGATTTGTTTTAAAATTAAATTTCCACTGGAAAACAAAAGACTAGATTTCAGGGAAATAAACATTTTTGAAGACCACAAAAGTTCTGCCAAACCATGAACTTTAGTTTAAAAAAATTAAATAAAAAAAATTTAAGAGTTGCACACAACTCCGAGTGCCACTGGGTCTTCCAATGGCAATATTCCTCCAGACAGTGAAATTAATCAATTGCAGAAAGCAATCCGCTATAAACTAAAACCACATGCCATGGGAAATATGGCAATAAACACAATGCAGAGGGCGCACAAGCACCACTAATAAAAGCAAAACACAATAAAACTGTTGATATTCTGAAACAGATTTCAAGGCAATAGTTGCAAGGCTCCTAACCTCTTATCACTCCTGGAGTACCTTGGTATGTGTCTCAGCCCAGCCTGCCCCCGCCCTCCAAATTCCCTTGGTATTGCTCAGAGAAAAAACTCTCCCATGGGTATTATGAAAACCCACTGTACACTGATGAAAACAGGAACTCCTTTGAAAGGCACAGCCTCTGGAGTATCATGGCCTTTAATCAAGGAAATGAGCTCAGTGTAGGCATTAAAGGAGACTTTTTATTCTCGCGCCTTCCAGAGACAAGGCAACACTGGTGGAAGAGAAATTTTCTTACCATCGCTGATGTCAGAGAGGGGCCTACATGCTGGATACAGATTCAGCAGATGTATTTTTAGAAAACAACATGATATTTAGAGTATAATGTGGCTGTAGAGGAAATGAAAACCAACAATGCCATATAGTACTGTCACCCTTTAATGTTTAAAAAAAAAAATCACAAGTTAAGTTCCAAAAAATAATGAGATTGGCTTTTAAAATAAGATTTAAAATATTATACATTTTGAAGGTTTTTTGTTTCCTGTCTGGTTTTTGAGTCTTTAGGGTCATGTTTTCAAGATTTTCTCTGCAGCCACAGAAGCTAGAAGTTTACTTTTTTTAAATGAAAGCTGAGACTCACACATGATCACGTGACTCCAGGAGCTGGGGCTTTAGGAAGAACACCTAATCTTGCAAGGCTCACCAGGACTGGCAACACTGGTAGTTGTCAATTGACAGGACCACAATAGGTATGACACTGTTAATACTCCTTATATATGGGAAATGTACCATCTATTTAGGGCACAATACTATAAGGCATTTAAGACCATCTGCACCCACAGAATCAGGCTCCTGGATTGTAAAATCTTCTGGACCGGGCCCTCTAGGTACTATTAGAATACAAAAAAACCAAACAACAATTAGAAACTGGCTTCTGGAAAGTAAGCTTTGATCCATACTGAATGATCACTTCGGCAATTAGGAAAATGTGATAGAAGACTGGAAAGTCATTTGTTAGCAAACAGGCCCTGGGAGTGCTACGTGTTTCGTTTTTTAAAAAATTTGAAGACTCTACAATCCCATTTTCCTTTGGAAATTTAGCACCCCTTCCATGGAGACCTTATAGTGGTGCAAAGAGACAAATTACCACTAGGTGGAAACAGTTCTCCTTATATCAATAATATCCTTTGGTATGTGGAGCTTTACATTTCAACAGCACACACCAAAAATTAAACGTTGTCTTCCACCCACTGGGCCAAATTCAGTAGGGACTTAAACACTGACTAAAGCTGCTTTTGGGGGTTGATTGTCCTACCCCAGTGAGAATCAGAGGTCATTCCACTGTAGGCAATGCGATTACACCAGCATGAGAATTGATGAGGGAGGAGAATCAGGCCCTTTGGGTGTAAATTGGTCAAAAATAGATGCAAGGGGCAAACTTGTGCAACCTGCACCTCGGTTTGCAAACTCAGTGTTTTATGGGTGCAATTTACAGCTGTAGACAGTTACATCAAGGTTAAATTTGAATGCAGGAGCATTGGGGATAATGCAGCATGAACTAAAGTGATGGTGGCTGATTTTTCTTACACTTCCTGTCCGTTTCTTGTTCTGCCACGACCTTTCTTTGCTCCCCTCAGTGTGCTCAAATAGTGTGACATCTACAGGAGGCCAAACTGGTGTTAGTTACATTGCCTTGCTACTTACACCCAATGTGTAACTTACAGCACTGCTTATGTCTCTGCTGAATTTGGCTCAGAAACAACAACAGGCTCTATTCCAGACTGCATGGGTAATGCCATCACCATGGGATGAGCATAAATGTAGGAGTTCTGGGACACACAAATTCTCCCCTCACCCCAAAAAAGAGTTTTGGAAACACGTGTGCTGAGGAATTTGGTGTGGATTCATTGTGACAAGCACAGATCGCACCTAAACTAGGAGAGTCTCCGCTAATTGTGCTCTTATGCAAGACGCTGAACTTGTAACAACTAGTTCAAGGCCTGGTAAAGGATTGAAAGATGCTCCTTGCAAATGGCATCAGCAGATTGTAGGGAGCTCGTGCTGCTGTGAAAATGGGCTGAGGGATAAAGGTGGGAAACAAAGGCGTAGGGGAGCATTGCGGGGAGACGGGCTTTTGGACCAGTCCTGCCAGATGCTGAGCATCCTCAAATCCTATTGAAGTCGGGGGGGGGGGGAGGGGGGAGGGGGGAAGGGGAGCAAAGGGGGAGCTGAGCAGCCTTAATTTGCATTGAGCTCACCAGGGCTGCCTACACCTGCCTCCTCTGCCCCTCAAATTTCCTACTGGGGCTCACACCAGCTCAGCTCCACTGGTGGGAGTGCTAATGTAGGCAAAGTATCAAGGGTTGTGTGAATTTATTACCACGTCACCTAGACTTGCTCTGAGCAAACTTAGATGACACGATGGTAAAAATGCCTTGACACCATGTTTGCATTAATATTCCCACCGGCAGAGCTGCATCAGTGTTAGCTCCTGTAGACAAGGCCAGTGAATGGAGGGTGTTCAGCCCCTCATAGGGTCAGGCCCCTAGAAAGGTGGAATTTATTTTCTGCAGGCTCAGATCATCCTCCACCTTGCAGGCTAAATCTAGCAGGGAACTGGGAGCCAACAGGTGCAGTCCACCCCACAGAGCACTCGGAGCTTTCGAGATCCCTAACAAACATCCATCTGGACTGCCTGTCATATTAAGATTCTTGGTAGTTAGGAGGAAAGAGTGTGTTTTTCTATGGCACTTAGTACAATGGGGTTATGGCCCACAGCAAGATGCTACAGCAATACAAACAACAAACGCGAAAGGTAAAATCCAAACGGTAAGCGAGTGAAGAACAAGAGCAGATAACCTTCAGAGATACCCAAGACTGACATCCATTTGATCCTTCAACACTGATCAACTCCTGCGTTTTCTCCCCGTCGCCAGTTTGTCTTTTTCACTCAGCATTTATCTTGGCCAGCTAGGGGCTGACCAAGACGCTACATCGGAATAGCGGCAACAAGCATGGACGTGTCCAAATCTGGATAAAGCATCTTCTCAACATGTGCAAACCCTCTTGGGATCCCAAACCTCGGGATGGTTCTTCAAAGCTGAATGACAGCCTCTCTGAGGATCACCTGTGCACAGATGCACTCCCTGTTTTGGGAAGAGCATGTGTGCATTTGGGAAGAGCATGTGTGCATTTGGGGTTCGGGGCGGGGGGAACAAACAAAAACGGGAGCCAAACCACTTTATAGGATGCAAATTGTTTTTAAAAAGTTCTATGTATGATACTTATCTGACCTCTATCACCCTAGTACCTGAGGATCTCACAAGCTGTAATGTATTTATACTGACAAGACCCCAATGGGGTAGGGCAGTGTTACTATCCCCATTTTACAGATGGGGAATTGAGGCAAAGAGGCGAAGTGACTTGCCCAAGGTTACACAAGAAATCTTTGGTGGGTGAGAGAAGTGAACTTGGGTCTCCAAAGTCCTGGGCTATTTCCCTAACAACTGGACCATCCTTCCCCTCAAGGCTGTCACTCTGTTCACAAGACTTTCCAAAATGCTCAGCACCCACACTTGGGTCCAAATATTCAGAAGATTTTAGCTCACATTTAAGCACTTAAATAAACAGACACATTTTCAAAAGGGCTCAGCACCCTGAGTGCATGGCTCTTCTGAAAATCTGGTCATAGGTATCACAGTGGCAGCGGCCGAGCTGGGTGTAATTGATCCTTACTCTTTCAGGTAATGGAAATTGTGTTAACACTACTGCAGCCGATGGCTAAATATTCCATCTCTCTTCGCAACAGCCAAAGAACAGGGAGATAGAATGACACTGAACTGCCCTGGTTTCACCACATCCGCAGTAAGACAGTATTGAAATTAGGTGGAAGATGATTCACTTTTAACATTTCTCCCTCCACTCCAAGAGTATTAACAATGGAACTTTGTGTTTCACTTATTGGTTGACTTATTTGTAATGGAAAGAAAATGGGGGGGTTTGGGTGGCTAAATTTGGAATGCCCAAAAGGGGCCTGGTTTGTAGAGAAGTGCCCTGAAAATCAGGGCTTTCAAGGTGTCTTACCGTGGTCACCTAAAACTCAGAACACCACACATCATGAGTCACTTTTGAAAATTTAAGCCAATGTCCATGCCCTCAGCAACTTACAGATGCCACCAGGGGCTGGGGTGGGGAATGTTGCACTGACTGGGACATCTATGTGGGAAAGCATCTGTTGCTCTCCAAATTAAGGGAGGGGATCAGAAAAACAAAGCTCTGAAGAACAGGGGCAGAATACCGCTGTGCACCCAAGACTGTTCCCTGGTGGGAAGAATATAGCAAGTCACTGCTGGGTACACGCCAGCCTTTACTGAGCTTCATGCATTATTTACTAGCAACAATGGTAGGAACAATGAAGCAAGAAAGAACAGGGTGCCCCAGATCAAGTTTATCTTCAAGCTGGTTAAAGCTATTGTCCGTCCCCTTCACTAAGTGCTGGAGAAACCTGCATAATTAGGAAGGCTCTTTTGTTTCCACGTTCTGAAGGCCCCAACCCTTCAATCTGGGTAAAATGAATGGTGTTGTTTTAAAAGCTGAACGTTTCCCTGCTCCACAGGTATGTTTCAAATGGGATCCACCTTTGTCTTCCAACCACTTCGCCCATTAAGGAGACATATTTAAGAAAACGGCTGCACCTTTTGTTTGCTTTGCACATGTTTCTCCAACACAGGAGCAAAAAGAAGAGATGAGCGATACATTTAAGTGGCCATGAAGCTAAAGGCTTAGGTGTCGCTCACCTGCCCAGCCAGGTCACCGGCAAAGGTCAAAGAGCAATGCCCTAGCCTCTTCTTTACGTTCTTCCCACATGCCTTACCAACCTTAATGGGCCTGGGGAAAGGAAAGGGTGAATGGGGGAGGTAGGAAAAAGAAAGCAAACCTTGTTACCGTATAAACACACACAAACAGATCAACACTGCCTTTGTCCCCACACGGTCTGATCACAGGGTTAGGACTAAAGTGAAAACTGACATAGCTAAGTTTCTTAAAGGTGTTGCATTTCACTCAGGTATTGTTGCTCAGGGCTAGTCTCGAGGTAGCAATACAAATTTTTCAGGGCACTGGGGGAAGGGAGAGATTAGCATGTTTTCCTTTTTCTTTTGACTGCCTGACCTTTTGAATCTACACAATCTGCAAAAACAAGTTGCTTTTGTCCTCCTCTCTTGGGTTGGGTCACAACAATTACTTATAGCCGAAAAAAAGAGAACTAGTAAAGGATGATGATCCAGTTTATACTGATAAAAGTATTAGATCAGGATCACATGGCCAGATTTTCAAAGTCGCTCAGGACTGGATTTGCCAGTGCTCAGCTCCCCATTTAGGCACTTGAATAAGAGCCAGAGTGCTCAGGACTCAGCTGCTCCCATTGAGATTTACAGCCAGATTTTCAAGAACCCCAAGCTCTTTTGTAAACCTGCTCATGTATTTCGGGGCTTAGCTGAGCTGTTCTGCAGTTCTGGCCCTCACTGGGAGCGATGATGAGCAGTTTCGGCAATCTGGGCCCACGTCCCAAAATCTTTTTGGGGAGGTCATTTATAACAGTTCAAGAAAGCCACCCATCTGCCGCCTATGCTGTACAAAGAACATGCAATGAGTTCATATGAAGTGATTAGAAAGAGGGACTTGCGGGACTGGCTTGTGCTAAACTGAATGCTGCTAAATTATAGAAAAGATAAAAAAGAATGGTCTCACCAATGTCACACTCACACTTACAAATATTAATATAAAAAGGGGAATTAATGCACTTCAGGGATTTTGCACAGTAAATGCTAAAAATTGCAAAGAAAAACCATGGCCCTAGCAAGATCCTCACTGACCATTACCTTTTAGTCACCTGGCTTTTTACTCTGCACCCATTTCTCCATCCTTGCACAGTCAGAACTGCAGGAGACTCGGCACAGGTACGAAGACGCACCAGCACAGATCCCGTTGAAGGACTGAGGCCTTTGCCTGGGTTTTGGCTGTTTAAGCCAATCCTGCAGTGAGCTCCATACAGACATCCCACTGTGCTGCAGAGAGACCCTTGGTTTCTAGGGGCCACAACTGGAGAACTCACTTTGGGATTGGGTCCTTAGGAATTGTGTACATGGGGAAATTGACTGGAATAGTTATTCTGCAACAGCTCCCCACCTGGATGTTCTTCTTTTGGAACTCGACACATGGAGTTATTCCAGAATAGCTCTTGCGCTTTAGATTCACACCCTACCTTATTCTGGAGTAATTTCCCCACGCAGATAGGCCCTTAGATTGTCTGGTCTTTGGAGGTAGAGGCTGTATGGATAGCACCCACCCTGCACACAAATTAAACAAATATCCTCACGTTTCCCCACAGAACTAGGCATGGACTCTACGCTGTTTATCTTTAAAAAGTCCCCAAAGAACTAAGCTTGCTTGTGTAAGCATCCCAGCTCCACGCCTCTGAAGAGCAACATAAGTCAGAGGCCTCAAATCTGTGTATAATTCTCTTTCCAAATAAACAGGCTGAAGGAGATACTTAACATTTTTACTGCAGAGCCCAGGAAACTGCAGGATTCCCTTCCCTCTGCCCCTGCTCGCTCATTATTCTTCATGGAAAAGCTCATGCACAACTTCTGTTTCTAGGCTGCTGGGAAATCAGATAAGTTTGATGTTGGGCTCTAGATTTTCTTCTGTACTGTGCACCCCACTGCAAACAAAACAAAAAAAAAAAACCCCACAACACCATTAGCTACCCTGTACACAGCATTACACTGGTGTTCCACTGCTCGTGGAACTCTAGGAGGCAGTGTCAGCACACAGGGCAGATCCGACCGCTCCACAGCGGAAAAAAAAACAAACAAACAAAAAAAGCAGCAACTGAAGTCTCCCTCAGCAGGACTCCTTCCTAAAGGGCTTATTCTTGAGACCTGGAGTATTTCAGACCAACCACATAGCACAAAGATCCTGAGCTTGGGATACAGCCTCCTGTGGCCCTCAATATGGGGCTCCCTTCTCAAGCAGTCCTTCTTCTTACTAAAACTGCAGTCCTCTGATTGGACCGTCAGCCCCAGCCCTGCTTCTTCACTGTATCTTGTGCAGCTGTGTGAGGTCTGTGCAAAGGGGTTAACTCCCTGCTTGCTGAAAAGAAGTAGGCCTTTTGTTGCCCACAGAACCACCATTGCATGGAGTTCAATCTACTCCTGGTTTGCTTCAAGTCTCCTGCTCCTAAATGTATCACTGTGAATGTCTTGATGTATTGCTAAGCTTTCTGATTTAAAGCACTAGACCCCCTCCCCCCCAAGTTCTTTTAAGTATAACTAGATTTTATTAATGAAGCACTAAGGATATTTAAACCATAACACAGCAGAAGCCTGCCCAAGAGAGCAGGAGTCTAGGAGCAAATTTGAGGAATCTATAGTTTATTGATCCTTGAAATACACCTTCCTATCCCCGTTTATGGATATGTTAGTGACTGTCTAAGACTGGTGCTACATTGCAAACCGATCCCTCTTGTGTATTGACAGCACACAGAGGGAAAGGTGAGTACCTAACAAGATTCCTTTTAGCCCTGCAGGATTCCTGAATCAGGTAGGATGCCGGTCTGATTTCCCCTGGAGTTCAACACAATTTGTAGCAGCTCAGTGCTTGCTCATCTTAATCAAGCCTCAACAGCTGAATCCAGGGAGCTTTTGGATGCGAAATAAGCTCTTAAGCACAATACAATTTACATTAATGAGGAAGTTGGTCTAAGATTTTAGCCCAGAGGCCTGACTGATCTTCAGTGTTTCGCCATGTGCTCTTTAACTTTTCAATTAACCCCAGCTCAGCAGCTTTTATTGAAACCAATCCTTTTAGGGGCTGTGCTTCCACTGTGGGGGTGAGGAACAATCATTTGCTGTGTCGTCCTTACTTTCCTTTCCCACAAGATCTAGGAGACCCGAACCACTGGCATCTCAGAGTCACTACACCGCTAGCACCTTTGGGGACAAGACTCAAGGGGAGAAAGGCAGGTCCACCCATTCTGGGTGCCAGAGACTCACCCTCACCAGCTGAAATTCCCTTGATTTTTTTTTTTTTTTTTTAAAATTACTGTCACTGGCTTTCATCTTTCTGATCCCTGGTTGAAGCCTTTGCCTTTCCCCCTCCTTTAATTTGCTATATCCGACCCCTACCCTTCACTCATTGTCATCTCCCTGTTCCTCCCACCTTCCCTATTCATCCCATCAGTTCCACACAAGACCCATGCCCCCCAGCAGTTTTTTGAAAACGATCTGCAACGGTCAAATTCAACACAGTGCTTTCCTCTATAGCCTTATGAGCTATTCACCATTTCCTTTATCCTACCCCCATCCATCCCTCTAGGGTTCATTATCCACAACTGGTGTAACTTGTTGGGACAGCACCCAGAACAATACAGGCCTGATCCCCCATTGGGGCCTGTGGGCATTACCATGACACCAGTCAAGGTGCTAAAATAGCACAACCAATTCTTGTCACAGCTTGAACTACTGAATCACTCTTTTGAAGCTGACAACACATTCTAGTGCGGGCGTTCTTAACCTTTTTCTTTTTGAGGACCCCCCCCCCCCCCCCCCGCATGCTATGCAAACTCCACAGCCCATCTGTGCCACAACGGTTTTTCTGCCTATAAAAGCCAGGGCCAAGGTTAGGGGGCAGCAAGCAGGGCAGTTGCTCCAAGTCCCACGCCACAGAGGGCCCTGTGAAGCTAAGTTACTCAAGCTTTGGCTTCAGCCCCGGCTAGCAGAGCTTGGAGCCCCAGGCAATGGGGCTTCAGCTTTCTACCCGGGGCTCCAGCAAGGTGAATGTCAGCCCTGCTTGGTAAAACCCCTGAAACCCGCTTGTGGCCCCCCCTGGGGACCCTGGATCCCTGGCTGAGAACCAATGCTCTACTGCAGAGTCCATAAACTCATGTTCCATTCCCTGCTCCCCTGATGATGAATTGTGGGACCTTGGGAAAGCTGTTTATCGCTTATTTTCAAAGCTTATGGAGCTTTAGGGCACCACCCGCCTTTGAAGGGGAGAGAGAGAGAGAGAGAGAGTGAGTGTAAAAAGCATCTAGCGGAACAGGACCTCAATCCCACTGGAGAATTATTTGTAAAAGTAAGCGTTGGGGATAAAAACCCAATTGTTAAATCCTCACAAAGAGCACCGTTTAAAGGGAAACATACTTAGATCCTGAAACTCTCCCTTCCAACTTTTTGTTGTTTTTAGAAGTGAAAGTCACCCCTTGAGTTTCATATTTTTGCATGCTGAGTTTGAGACACTCCATATCTTTCAGTAAATGATCCTTGGCATCCCCCATGCCAGTCAGACTCTGCATGGCCACTGTGCAAACTTCCTCCCCACTTCACCACTAACCTCAACCCACATCCGGAGGGAGCCCTTTACCTAAGCATGCTTTTGTGCTCACTCGGTTCTCAGCAGGAAGTACAAGCTCTGACAATCATTTGGGTAATCGTCCTGATAACAATTATCAGGTCAATGAGTGCAACAAGTTTGTACCAGCATTCCAGACATCAGAAACAAGTGATTAAGCCACTTGCTGCTGTGGAAGTATATCATCTTAGGTATTCATTTAGCTAGCAATCAGAAAATTACCACAATTCCAAGCACATCTCTCTTTCAGGTGGTGAAATGCCCAGTTTTATGTGATGTGCTACTCCGTTTTTTAAAAGCTATTTGTTCTTACTCACCAAAGGTTCAGTTTAAGCCTTCATTACAATTCCATTTCGAAGTGGCAATCATCCAAACTAACCTTTCCAGCAATCAAAATAAAGCTATATCTGTACAATCATAGGCATGGCTACAGCATAACCCTCTGCAACCGATATTGGTAAAACCAGACTTGCATGTTAAAGCATGGATTTTAAAGTAAAATCAGGGTCACACTGACAAGTCTAGCACAAAACCCCAGGAACAGAACGGTCCAAGCTTTCTTAATCTGTGCTTGGGCCTGTCTCTGGAAGGAATTTGTGAGGAATTGCAAACCATGAGTCAAATTAATAGACTGAGGACAGAAGAGACCATTACAATTGTCTAGTCTGACCATCTCCAAACACAGGCCCATCAAGCCCATATCTTGTGCTTGAACAAGAGTACATCTTTTAGAAAGACAGGCAACTTCTGCCTCTGTGTGGGCACTTGAATTACCTGGAAACCTCCTACACCCTGATGCTATACAGCAGGCGGCTTAATTTGGCCCGAGAGGAATATACAGGATGGTCATCAAGCTAAGATCTGGGCTAGGACTCAGGAAATATGGGTTCTAGTCTCTGCTCCAGACCACAGGTAAATCATTAGTCTCGGTGTTTCAGATTTCCATCTGTGAAATGGGGATAATTCCTCCCTGCCTCACGGGGGTTGTGATAATAAAATTAATACATATGAAGTGCTCAGTCAGATACCGTGTCAGTGCTACGTAGATTATCTACAATATACAAAAAGGCACAATTCCTTGAGCTGGAGATACGAGAAAGTTTCTTTTTGTGAATATAAGTGCCTGGAGGATTTTTGCAGGAGAATTTAGCCTAACTTCTCCTTAAATCACTCCCCCATCTCCTTTCAACTCCTTGGAAGTTGTACAGCTAAAAGACTGTTTTGAAACCTGGAAACAAAGGTTAAAATGCTACTGGCAAGCTGCGTTTTTTACATTTAAAGCAAACCTGTTCTTGAAATTGTATTCGCTTTAGAAGGTAAGATCTCCTCAACACTTACAGTGATTGGTTCTAAAACTTGAGTCCCAATTCTGGAAGTGTTCTCCCACTGGAGAAAGCATAACTACACTTGTAAAAGTTTACAGGCTTGGGCCCATAACATACAGAAACAGCCAGTCCTCCCACTCATGGCAACCATTTTCCTTTTCCAAAGTAGCAGCGTGCTTTAGGTCAGCACACACTAAGTAGCTCTGAAAATTTAGATAGCATCAGGTCAGCATGGTCTTTGGTAAGCGCTTTGCTGTAGTTCTGATCTATGTTCTAAAAACTGATTGAAACATTATGCTTACTATGCCTGCCAAGCGGCTGCTTTTCTGGAGTAACCAGTGTTTTAAATGCGGCTCACGCTGTAGCCGTCAGCTACATAGTGATGTCCTAGTCAGACCTGCAGTGTAAAATACTTTGCATCTCTTCAGCTCTAAGTTAAGGGGAGCTTTAAGAGCTCTACCGACATTAATTATGCCACACAACAGGCCTCTGAGGAAAGAGATTTGATATACTTGGAAATTTCTATCATACAGCAAGCCGTGTTTACAAGATTGAACAATGGCCCTGATACAGGCACAAGACAGATCCATCCCCAATATCTTTTCCTGCTCACTGATTGGGGAATCTCTTCATCCACTAATGAAGTGCAGCAACTTCTGGGATGGAGCTTAACTCCCTCAAACTGCATATCCGATCACGCTACAACAGTCCAAAACAGGAAGTGAAAACATACAAACCACCCACAGATCTGTTTGCTCTTAGTTTTAAAAAAATGGACAAAAGTCAGCTCTCTTCAGAAGCTGGGGGGCGGGGGATTCCAATATTAAGACTTGCATCAAGTTTCATAACACATTTATACTCACCATGGCAGGTGATTTATAACGGTCATGTTAGAAGCAAGCGCCGGCACTGTTTTATATAGGATAATAAAGTTTTCATCAACCAGAGGTTCATATAAATGCCACTTTTAATCATGAACAAGTTTGCTTTCAAGTAAAACTAATATTGTTTTAAATAAAATATAAATTAACAGGTAAGAAGTTATACCAGGAAAGAACAAAAATAAAGACAATGTGCACTAACTGAAGTCTGTGCATTTTCCAGTCCTTTCAAGCTTTGAGAGTTTCAGGGAGATCTCTGGACCATCATGAAACACTGTCAAATGAAGGATTAAAAAGAAATCACTTTTGCCACCACAAAACTATGCTTCTGAGACATCAAGGCGAAACCTATAATGACTAAACGAAGCAATGATTTCAGTTGTGTTTTGCATAAACACAGCAGTAGCCACAATACATGTTTCTCTTCCGTTGCAGTACCTCAAAACTTAAGATGTCAGCTTTTCACATTTTAACAGGTCCATTTGTTACTGCTTCTCAAAAAACCCCACACTTCCTTTTTCTTGATTTAGGAGGCTGAGAGTTTAGAAGCTGAGTGATATCAACCATGGACTTGAACAAAAATATGCACAGCTATATCCACTCATCCTACCTAGATAAGTGATATTTCAATATTTTACTGAAGAAAGAGAAACCAATCATTCTGTTACCATAAGCTGCCTCCATTTATTCATTTACTGGCATCAAGTCTTGACTTCCCCTCCCCTTTAACGTGAAAGTGCATTTACTTTTTTAAATTAATTTTAAAAAATATTTTTGGCAGATATTCTCTCGTCCATTCGGCGTAGTCTGACCTCGATTTCCCATAATCTAAGTTGTTTCCAAAGCTCTTGCTGAGTTCAATACTGCTGGGAGAGGTTTCCTCATATGATTTTTGGAGGGGCGGGAGGGGAGGACAGACGGGGGGAAAAAAATAAAAGGGAGAAACCCTGAGGTAAAAAAAAATGGCTTGTACTTTAAAAAGTCTAATAAGGAGGCTCTTTATCCTGGTGTTTCATAAGGCTCCTGGAATCTTCTGCGGTGGGAGGCCTTCCTCAAGCCAGAGGGAAGCGGATGAGCCATTGCGCAGCATTCTCCGGTGAATCCGTCTCAGCCTCAGCAGATACAGCACAATGGACAGCAGCACAATCAGAAAACAGACGAAGAACAAGTAGTGATTGTAAACAAAGGAGAAGCCCCTCCAGTGGGAGTGATTTCCTCTGAAGTTCTCTTGCTGGATGTCTCTGAGAAACAAAGGGGGAAAACACGTACAAAACAGGAAACAGGACTTCAATCCTTCAGCAAGGCAAAAAAATTGCCTTTTGATCATCTTACCACAAAAACTGAAAGCACGTACACTAAACACATCTCAGCAACCATTACTGTCGTTGAGGTATCTGAAGACAAGAGGAATCTGGCTGACTTGCTGGCATTTGTTTTTTATCCGCAGAGATTTTTACTAGACATGCTTAGATTTAAAATAAGCACCCAGGCCCTACGTACAAAGTGTTTTATATGCTAAACTTGAAGCAATGTTTCCTCTGCTCTTGTTCGCCACCTGCTTTCATATTAAGCCACCCCACCATCCAAGCCTTGCACCTAACCATTTGCAAAAACAAACAGTACCTTAAAGGTAAAAATCGTGTTCGGTAAAGGATGGCTCCCAAAGTCCATTGCACTTCCTTATCATAAACCTGCAGAGCAGTTTTTAAATTGCTGTAGTTGATGGGAAAAGAGAAACCACTGTGGAACACTTCGTACATCCAGGAAGACTTAAAACACTGATACCTATAGAACAAGCAGAATAAAGGCTGGTTATGTGTCGTTTGATTTTTCATTTTTTAATACTACTTACACAGTGCCATCGGGTCACACAGCACTTAGATATACAAGATTCAGATCCCTGCTCTGAGGGGTTTATAACCCACTGTAAAGACAAGAATATAGATAGCCCCAGGCCCAATGGTTTTCCACATTATATACGTTAGGTCTTCTCTGTGCCTGTCTTACAGGTGACAGCGGGTTAACCGATCTCTTACGATTTAAGCCCACTCTTCTTCTCCGATCCAGTACTGATGTGGGTTAGCTGTTTTGGGCCTCACAAGAACTGGGGGCTTGTTTCCCCCCCCCACCCCTCTTTTATGAAGGGATGGCACCAAGCACAATGAGACTGGAAAGCAACACGGAAGCCTCGATTCCTAGTCACCTGCTCCAATCACGAAACTACACCGCAAGGTAACACCTGTCCTGCCAATCAGTGACACACGAAGATACCTCAGATTTCATTAAAAAGTTTTAAAAACCGCAATAAAAATGCATTACAAGATTGCTTCCCATACTCCAAGAGCTAAAGAGCGACACTGGTTTACGATCAAGCTCTCTTATAGCGGATGCAATTAAGTTTCACTCAACCTGATCACAATAGGTCCCTTCTGGCCTGGGAATCTATAAAACTTGCATTCAGATTTCCAATGCCTTTTTAAAATGAGAGAGACCCACTTTCTCTCTCTAATATCCTGGGACTGACACAGCTACACCTACGCCACATACAACAATGTTTTAAAATCAGTCATTTGGGCATGACGCTTCTCTTCTGGCAACTCTGCACAAATGATTTCTGCTGTACAAACATGAATACTCACTTCAATCTATGCAGATCAGCATGTGATGCATAAAGACCACGGTCAAACCGTTCCTGCAGGACAGACCACTTAGTGGCACAATAATCCTTAACGAAACAAAAAAAGGCTCTGTTTACATACTAAATTAAGGAAAATATGTGATGCCAATGGATAAGCAGCTTTATAAACAATGAAATGGAATTTAAAAATAAAAGTCAAGGGAAGGCTGGCAAAAACTTAGCGGGTCACAGTTGGTTTGTGTTCTGGTCTCCTTTTATATGATTTGAAGCACATCTGCTGCATGACAGATAAAGAGACTGTAGTTACATTTTTCAAGTGTAAGAGTACGGCCTGAGTTTTCTACAGTTCCAGCCCAGAATTTGAGAACTGAACTCCAGAGGATCTTGCTCATCCTCGAATCCCTCTACTATTATGTAGTAGCGAATCGTTCTCATGAGAAAACCCCGATGAGGCCAGACAATGAGCTACTGTCAGTTATATAGGTAAAAGGAGTTTGGATTCCAAAAGAAAAGCCTCATTGCCCCAGTTTCAGGAGTGGACGCTGTTTTGGATTACTAGGAAGATTATACCACAACTATACTTCACCTTTGCAGCTTTAATAAATTTAGCAGCACTGTAGTCTCCCCCCATACGCAATACATCTTCAGTACAGTAGAAGAACTCAGAGAAGCCATAAAACTCGCTGTTCTGGAAGTGCACTGCAGGCTGATAGATGCCGTTTAAAGAGGTCTGGGTTTCATTGGTCTTATTCATGAGAGGCTGAATAATTTCACGACACAGATTAAAATCTCCAGTCCCTCGCATGTACAGTGTCTGTCCATTCTGTCGGATTTCATCCTCAACCTCTAGAGGCAGGCAAGGGTCCAGGTAGGGAGACTCAGAAGTCATACCAGTCTGTTTACCCAGAAGTCTGTCGTAAAATTAAGCACAGTTGAAACAATCGCAGGTACAGTACGCTCAAAATCCTATTTCGGACAAAGTTACATCATCAAAACAGATAGAATGAAGACCAAGTCATTCTGACTGGAGCAAGTTTTGGCACCTACTTTTGCATTCAGAAACCATCATACAGAGTACATGAAGTCAGGCACGCTGCGCTAGATCTACCGGAGCTACAAGCCATTTGGCCCGGAGACAGAGGGAACAAAAATTCAAGCCACTGCAGATTTTTTGTATTATGTTAAGATTTTACACTAACTCCATGAAGTGCATCTAAAAATGCCTCGGTGCAGAGCAGGCTTTATTCAGAATGCTCAAGCTACCAGAAACAACAGCTGCATCGCTACTCCGGTTACAGCTTGGCTAACGGATGCCAAAGTCTTTAATTAGCATAATTAAACAAAAGTTTCATAAAAAACAGTAACTGGAAGTTGGTACAAAAAAATAAAAAAACCACACACACAAGTAGAGGTGCAGCTAAAATGGATTCTAAGGCCCCGTCGACAGTGCCCCACATTTTGGATCAAGGTGGTGTCAACAGCAAGGTGCTGTGCTGTAACTCCCCCGTGTGGACACTGTGCACACAAACTAAAATAAGCGAAGTTAATAACTTAGTGCAGCTTGATAACTTAATTGGTTAACAACACAGTAAACGCATCCTGACTGGTTAATCATTAAATCACACCGTGTTTCAATAGCATGTGCTGCAAAGAGCCGCCGCCGCAGGCACATTAAAGAGCTACTTGTGGCTCCCACGCTTCAGTCTGAGTAGGACTGCTCCAGGCTGATGCAGTGTGGGATCTGGAGGAGATTTCTGTTTTGAGGGTGAGTCAGAGAATTCTCCCCCAGCCCCAAAAAAGAAAACCAACTATTCTATTTATCCAGTCAGACATTTGGCACCTGCAGTTAACTATACAGCTAGAACAGACTGCTTGGCTCAGTGAAGTCTGAGAACCTCACATGGGCTCATTCAAATGCTCCCAGGCCCTCCTGTGGCTGAAGGAATAATTCCTCCATCAGCAATCTCAATGGTCATACACAGCACTTGTATGAAAATTGACTCTTTCCTAGAACAGAGCTTCAAAATAATTTGCTGGAATGGCAGGTCTTGGGAACACCAAACACTTTGGATCATGAAAGCAGGCTTAGGTGGTTCTCCCAGTCCACGCTTTCTTCCCTGCAGCAGGACAGTTCCGTAGCACTGAGAGTAAAGCCATGCGGCAGCATTAAAGCACTTGACTCCTGCTGAGCTAGCCATTCTCTGAACATCAGACTTCTGCCATTTGTGGGTCACAAACCTATTTCAGTCTATCAAGGTTCCAGAGTATTCAAGTTAGGGAATGAGTAGGAATAGTATTTAAAGAGGGACAGTATACTGCTCAACAATTTTAGATGTGTCTATTTAGGAGGTCTACATTTTGCTTGGGTTTTCAGGACAGTTTAAGCATTTATAATATGCAATCAACCACACAGCAAATTACCTGTTTCTAAACATTGTGTTGGTAAATATACTGTCCTCGTATCTCTGCCGTGCTGCATTCCCACCAAAACCAAGGAACGTCGCTACGTACACTCTGTACACGTGCTCGGTCTGATGAGCATCACAGCCCAAATTGAACTCTGCAAGTAAGTTTTTGGCTACTTCCTCCTGCAAGCACCGAAGTGACAGGAGATTAGAGAGACTTTTGCAATACAAAGCAAAGCTAGTCACAACAAGCCTATGAACACTGGAGTGCTACAGGCACTGAAGTGTCATCTCAGATCGGTTCTCAGAGACTCTGCATTCAGCCACTCTCACTCAGATTGCCTCAGACATGTCCCAAAATTGCTTGTCAAAATTTCTGAAGCACTTCAGAGAAAACACCAGTTCCGACACTTTGCGATGGTCTTCACTACAGGGAGATTGATGCTGCGGCAATCGATGTAGCAGGGATCGATTTAGCGGGTCTAGCAAAGACCTGCTAAATCAATGGCAGAGTGCTCTCCGGTAGACCCTGGTACTCCAGCTCTCCGAGAAGAGTACGGGAAGTCGACCAGAGAGCGATATTCACGTAGCTGGAGTAGCGTAACTTAAGTTGATTTACCCCGGTAGCGAAGACAAGTAGAAGGTGCAAAGGGAACTGGCGTAACAGTGTGTGGGGGTTGCAGCATCTGCAGTAGCAGGCTCACACACATCACAGACATTTGCTTGGTCAAGAGGGCAGAGGGAGTACCAAGGCATCACCAAAACTCTTTAGATCTAACATCTGACCCCAAGTTCAGATAGTGCCTTATAAAACGATATGCTGGTAAACAATTCTTTACAACCTCTCGAACTATCAAATTCATCTTTAGTTCAGAGGACAATTTTTTTTTTTTTTTTTTTTTAATAGCACAAATAGTCAGTTTCCTCTCCCTGTTCAATTTTTGAAACACTTAAAGTATAAGTGCTTTGTCAAAGACTTGTAATAAAATAAGGAGCCCAGATGGTATGTATTTCAAAGATTAAGATGATCCCCCATTAACATTGGTATTGAATTCCAAGTTTTTAAAGAAGTCTCCAATTAGATTTCCACTCCAGTATCCTCTTCCTATATATGGGCATATCCCACAGATGTGTGTAGGGAGAAGGGGAAGAATATTGCAGTAGATCTTTTGAGGAAAGAGGACAATTCTGCCCTCTATCTGAAGAGGCAGAGCTTGGTAATTCAATTGTTCAGAACGAGGAAAAATGCAATTTTACAGACCGCTTAAATAAAAACTGTTTTGTTTTAATCATGTATTGTGGGTCAAAGCCTGTGTTTCTTATACACAGTCTCTCCTCTGGCAAATTCACCAGGAAGTCAATGGGAGTTTGCCTTATTCAAGACTTCAGGATTTGCCCTAAAAATCAATACATACTTTTGAGATTAAAATAAGTCATATGGTTCCATTTGAAATTTAGAAACAAAGTTAGTTCTCGTCTCTTCCACAGCACATATACTGTGTAGTGCACATAAAACATTTTGTTTAACACAGTGACCTGTTACTTTGATCATTTTCTCATGTTCTAGCTTATCAAGGGAAATTACATGACAAATAAATACAGCTCCCTTCTCGTGCGGGAATTACACAACTTTTAGCATGAAAACTCTTAAGTACAAGTCTGCTTAGAAAAATCCAATTAAGAAAGTTAAATACTTGTACAAATGAACTTTCCACCATGCTTTATCAACTTATTTTTTGCAAATGAACAAAACACAAATGAATTGCTTAGCTGATGAGGGACTCGTGGTCACATCTTCTCTTGCCTGGTGTTGGGATGTGATGTAATGAAACAAAAACCAATGGATATGGGTTAAAAACAGAAAAAATGTACAGATAATAACCTGCTGTGAAGAGGCAAAGCTTACAGTTTTAGGGACTTCATATGCTATCTGGGTCGACACACCACCCATGTCGAGAATACCCACTGTCCTCTTACGAATGATGGCTTCTTTGTTCTCACTGGTAGGGATATGCACCTCCACTACTGCATCATCCTCTGGAACACAAAACAGATAGCTGGCAATCCTGAGAAATACATTTGGGATGGGATCTGAAGCAGTATCAAACTCAAAGAGAAAGAGCACCTTCCATTGAACTGCTGTGTTGTTAATTACAAAATTTAATATTGAACATGAATCACTGGACTAGTCCTGTGAAATTTAGGTATTGCTCTTTGCACAGTGTGTGACTGGTATGCTCCAATGTGCCTATTTGAAGACACTCATTAAAAACTAATTATCTGGCACTTCACTTCCACCCCCATGTGTTGATAATATACAGGAAGTTCCTTCTAAAATATAATTAATATACTTGCCATCATCAATATGTTCAAATCGTCCCAAAACAAAGTTGATGCCAATCCACGCATACACTCCTAGAAGCATTTAAAAAAAAAAAAAGCAAAATTGTAAAAAAATGTTAGACCATCTGGTAGCTTTTTAAAAACCTATTACAGTTTAGTCTCCCTCACTTATCTTTATGTTCATTTCACTTGTTAACACATTGTATGTCAACTGTGTTAGACACAGAAACTTTTTATAAGCATTGCTTCAAAATTTAACAGTTTTTGTCACCTAAAATACTCAAACAATTCTCATAAAGTTCATTAGTTTAACCATTCAGTAGTTAAGTCATTCTTTAAGGCAAGTTTTTAAGTAACAAAAAAAATCAGAATAAAATGGGAAGATCTTGTCATCTATAAGTAAGGCTACATTGTAGTCATGGGTATTTTTAATAGAAGTCAAGGACAGGTCCTGGGCAGTAAACAAAAGGAGTACTTGTGGCACCGTAGAGACTAACCAATTTATTTGAGCCTAAGCTTTTGTGAGCTACAGCTCACTTCATCGAATGCATCCGATGAAGTGAGCTGTAACTCACAAAAGCTTAGGCTCAAATAAATTGGTTAGTCTCTACGGTGCCACAAGTACTCCTTTTCTTTTTGCGAATACAGACTAACACAGCTGCTACTCTAAACTGGTCAGTAAACAAAAATTCATGGGCCATGACCTGTCCTGACTTTTACTATATACGCCTGACTAAAAGTTGGGGGGGTGGGGAGTGGGAAGAGGGGAATATTGACTCAGCGAGACAGCCCGGGGGGGCCCAGCGGGTGCTCCCTACTCAGCTCCTAAGTGCCTTGTGCTGCCTCCGCTCTGCCCTAAGCCCCGGTTCTGCAGCTCCCATTGGCTGGGAACTGCAGCAAATGGGAATTGTGGGGTGGTGCCTGCCGGGAGAGGCAGTACGTATCGCTAGGAGCTGAGGGAGGGGAGTTCCTCTCGCCCTTCCAGGGAACCTGCCCTACATAAGCACTTCCCCACATGCCAATCCCCAGCCCTGAGGGCCCCCCCCCCAACCCAAACTCCAGCTGCTGGGGAGCAGGGGGGCGAGACGGCCCCAGCAGCAGCCGGTGCGACGGGCCCAGGGGCTTCGTCAGCTGTTCAGGCGGCCCCTGACCAGGCACACCAGCAGCCACTGCAGAAGTCATGGAAAAAAGCTAAGGAATCCGTGACAACCACAGAGCCTTATCTATAAGCCAGTCATAGCCAACTATTCTTCCTCTACAGTGAGCATATATGTTTCTAAAAAGACTACTTTTTTCATACAATCAGAAATACAGGGCTGGAAGGGATTTTGTGAGGTCATCTAGTACAGCCCCCTGCACTGAGGCAGGACCAAGAAAACCTAGATCATCCCTGACAAGTGTTTGTCCAACCTGTTCTTAAAAATCTCCAGTGATGGGGATTGCACAACCTTCCTTGGAATCCTATTATATTGGACTGGATGACGTCAGAAATAAGAGAAAAATGGACACATGTGGCCTGACAGCTAAATAAGGAGGCATTTGTTATTTCTCCTGATTTTAGATGACGTTTCTCATAAATTATTGGGGCACTTTTTGCTTTTGACCAGGATGCAAAACAGTTGCTGTTGAGACATAAGAACTCTTAACTTACCAAGCATTTGGACAAGCCAGAAACAACAAGAATTTAACCAAACGGGACTGGAAAGGAACAAAAATACGTTAAAACTCTTTTCTTCTACAGCATTAACTTACCTTCCTGTTTCCCTGAAATAACTTCTGCATGAGAGTCCGAAAACAGAAAATCAAAATGCACAGGAATATCAGTGAGCAGATCTTCTAGTATTGCCTTCTGCTGGCTGCAAAATTACCAACATTTTGAACAACGGTTAAACTACTCAAAGCACTAAGATCTTTAAACTAAATATTGAAAGAAATAAGGTACCTATTCACCTCTCAGGCAGGATTCTCATCCCTGCAGTACAGAGGATATAGAGAGGAGTTTCTTTGTGTTTTGCACGGGGCACGTGTTCTGCAGCAAAGTTCAGAAGTGGAGAAATATAATCACTGACTCTTTCAGGAGAGCTAGCAAACTCTGAAATGCCTAGAGAAACAGACAGATGAATGAGGAAGGGCCAAGTATAAAGTAAGAGTTTCTTTCACATAAAAGCATCAAACTTGTTTTTTTTTTTTTTTTAAACCTCATAGGCTTTGAAGATTTAAAGTAATTATTTTTACGTAAAGTCAGCTATTTGCAACTGCTAACCAGTTTTGTAAGAAAGGGGCTCACAATCAGTTAATGTGTGTAAGGGAATTACTTAAAAACTAAAGAAGACTTGCTCTACTAATAACTTTCCAGCTAACAGTCAATGCAAGGCACAAACCAAGTACAAAATACTATTAAAGTATCTATGCTATATATAACCCTCATAAGAATTCATGGTAATTTCTTTTTGGCTGGATCAATATAAGGTAGTGAAGTTCTAAAGTTCTGAAATGCAGTTTACCTCACCCTGCTCCCATGTCTAGATGTTTCAGTTCATTGTGGTTTTTAGGTTAAGATTAATATAACTCTTAAATGCTCAGCACAGACTTGGGCCCAATCCTCATTGTGATCAGAACAGTGCTTGCTATGCTGTCACCAGCAGCATTTCCATGGTCAGCATACACAGATATTTTCACACAATGGCATGAGAACTATGCAACAGGAAGACATGGATTGGACTTCAAAAGGAGATGGGAACTTTTAAAATAAGAGTTTAAGCAAACAGTCAGTTTTTAAATTATTCAAATACGTTGTTCCACTAAGTTACCCAATTGTTTACTTCCAAATTTGAGACAGATTCCATTTATCAATTAAAAATAACTTTGCATTTCACCTAAGACCTTACAGCATTTTACAAATAGTAAACTTTATAAACCCTGAGCAAGAAGTATTTCCCGCTCTGAAAGATGGAGGTAACTTCTGTACAGAAGTTAAATGACTTAAGGTCACCTAGTGAGTTAACTGCAGACGCGAGAAGATAACTCAGGTCTGACTCCTATTCTAACCAATAAACAATGGCCACAATCTATAGTTCAGCCCATTATCACTTTTTTGAATTTGTCTCTGAAACATTTAAAACCAAACACACGCACACCCACTACTTGTTTACCAAAATAACAGAATCAAAACTGATTCTAACTGAGCAGAACTGGTTATTTAACTGACAGCTCAACCTGTGATGCTTATAGGTACCTCCTACCTCCACATTGGCAGCATTGTAACAAACTGTAAAGCTGAATAAAGCACCTTTCAAACCAAACACAGATGAAGTTGATGGAGGACTACAATAATGTAGTTGTCCATTTCATAGTCCTTTGGGAAGCCACTGCAATCCAGCCATTACTATATAATTTGATATGAAACAATTTTAAATAATCTGTGGCAAGAACTGCTTTATTGATATGCCTAAATATGATTTATTACTCCTTAATTTATACTTGCATCTAAGATATTTTAAAAGAGGGACATAGATTGGTTGTTTGTATTCCAACTGACCTTTCAGGCAGCAGGAAACAGTTTTTGGTTTTGAAGTTAAAAGCCCTATTTTCTCTGCCAACCTGGCATGATTATTTTTATGACTGGAGACGGGAGCAAGCTACATTATGATAACATTTCAACAAGCTT
Source organism: Natator depressus (assembly GCF_965152275.1). Lineage (NCBI taxonomy): Eukaryota > Metazoa > Chordata > Testudines > Cheloniidae > Natator > Natator depressus. Next base: position 6,608,876 of record NC_134259.1, read on the forward strand.
AATTTTCAGATGGTTTTAAAATTAAGATAATTTTCAAGAAATTGCAACACTGTTCTATTTATTACTCGGAGGCCCTTATCAAAGGCTGTTTATGAAATACACCTAATGATTCAAATATGCCTAGAGACCAGGTGTAGCTACTAGACTCCAAAATTAAAAAAGAAGTCAGCTCTCTTCTGAAAAATGAAGCCTTGGGATTTTAATATGAATCTTGAATATTGTTTTGGGTTAGATAATCAGCTGTTTAGAAAAAATGACTGAATATTAGGGTTTTTCATACCTGGTTTAATTTTCATAACCACTGGTTTTCTGTTTTTGTCCCTCATTTGCTTGATGTCCAACAGATCATGCGGGTTGCCATTGTGTCTTGGCCAACAATACACAAAGATCCTAGACCCGCTGCTGCCACAGTCTACCACGATGCCATAGTTCAGATTGGGATTGCTAGTATCTGTAGCTTCAGTGTCAGTCACTCGAGCAAGGTATCTAGAAGAAAAAGTGGCTAATGTCTATTGGGAATAAGGTTTTGTTTATATATATATTTGTATTACAAATGTGATTTGATATACCAGACTAAAAAAAATTGTGAGGTCCTTTAATAGAAGGCAACAGTGGTTGGGTTTTTTTTTTTTTTTTTTAATAGACCTTAAGACATACCACACATTATGAGATTTCTAAGCATTATCGTCATTTTGCACAGGGACAACATGAAGCACAGGGAAGAGAAATGTCTGCCCAAAATCATACAGTTGCTGGTGGCAGAGCTGGAAGTGGAAGCCAGGAGTTTCCGACTCCCCGTCAGAAATGTTATCTACTACACAGCACTTCTCCTTCCACCCTTTATATGTGGAGATAAGGACAAATCAAACATGCTAAATTATTGGAAAGATTAATAGTTAATAAACTAAAAGCAATTTTAAGTGAGGAGAGGTACATCTAAAGAGAAACACGAGTGAAAAAATTTAAAATACAATTATGCAACATATAGACATTCATATACAGTCGATTCCCCTTATTAGCAATCTCTCTGTTGCCAGCAAAGAGTTGCTATTATCTGAAGGTTGTCAATAAGCAAAAGATAGATGTGCAGAGCTGCAACTCGGGGAGGAAGCACTGCGACATGCACGATACGTCTCCCTGCAGCCCTGCAAATCTGCCTATGATTGGGAGGGGAGACTGCAGCCAGGGAAGGTATGTCCGAGTGCTTCCTTCCTTTGCTGCATCCCTGCAAACCTTCCTGAAGCTGGGGCTTGGCACATTCCTGCACTTCCTTCCTGGCTGCTGTCCTGCAAATCTGCAGCCAACGAAGGAAGCACCAGACCTCACTTACAAGCTTGTTTAGGATTTTACGCCTTTGCCTTCAAAATACAAAAAACAACAAGTGTGAAATTACCCCAAAAGTAATATACAAGGTTTGGAGAGAGGAAAGATTCCTCCAAGACTGATTTCAGTGAGTAGCATCTTACATAAAAGGCTTTCAGTCAATTTATTTTTCCATGCCACTTCGTACACATCAGGAGACCCAATCACTACTCGCTGGTTCAACTGTTTGAAGTGATCAACATGGAACACCTGAGTTATGTTCATTTCCTGTCCTGAACGTTATATTAGTCCTCACCTGTGAAACTTTTTATCCCTGTACAAACGCCCATATTTATTCCGGATGACAAGGGAATAATAAAGCAAGGAGCCGGCAGCAGCAAGTATACCAATGACAATAATTTGTCGCAAAGTGGTGTTCAGTATACGAGGACACCCCACTGGGGAGATGCTGAAGTGCCAGGAAGCAGGAAACAAACAGGAGATGCTGATCCTGAAATGCATAAAGGAGACAGACTGTTTGAAATGCATCCTAAACGCAGGGAGCTAAGCCTTCTCAAAACTGGCTAAGAATTTGAACAAATACTTAAATGAACTTCCAACTTTAAAGGTACATACAAAGGACCTGCTCCTGTTACTAATAAAATTACACTAAACTCAGTGGGATCAAGATTACACCCTGAATGCTCAAAGAATTATCATCACAAGTTTAACAGCCAACAAACACCTTTCTGTCGGAACATGCATCCTACAATTTCAGTCATCAAACAGAACTTTAACTACCAAAATCTTAACGTTGCATAGGCCTCCTACTCAGGTTTTGCTTATGTGTCAATGACATCCAGCGTTAACAGAGGTTTTGCCTTTGTAAAATGCAAACAAGCTGGAAACCCAAATACTTCAGCACTATGATAGTACATGAGCTTAGTCAAGTGTTTGACACATGCAGCATTCTATTCCACACCACAAACTTTACAGTTCTTAATTTCTGCTTCAGAATCCATGCCCAACAAGTTTTAAAAGCTGCATAACAAAAGCTTCTTTCATAAGGCTCATTAGCACAAACATATCAGAATGAGTTTTGAATATAAAACTGTTAAAACCCTTTCTGATAAGAATGGCCATACTTTGTCAGACCAAAGGTCTATCTAGCCCAGTGTCCTCTTTTCCAACAGTGGCCAATGCCAGGTGCCCCAGAGAATCATAGAATATCAGGGTTGGAAGGGACCCCAGAAGGTCATCTAGTCCAACCCCCTGCTCGAAGCAGGACCAATTCCCAGTTAAATCATTCCAGCCAGGGCTTTGTCAAGCCTGACCTTAAAAACCTCTAAGGAAGGAGATTCTACCACCTCCCTAGGTAATGCATTCCAGTGTTTCACCACCCTCCTAGTGAAAAAGTTTTTCCTAATATCCAATCTAAACCTCCCCCATTGCAACTTGAGACCATTACTCCTCGTTCTGTCATCTGCTACCATTGAGAACAGTCTAGAGCCATCCTCTTTGGAACCCCCTTTCAGGTAGTTGAAAGCAGCTATCAAATCCCCCCTCATTCTTCTCTTCTGCAGAGGGAATGAACAGAACAGGTAATCATCAAGCGATCCATCCCGTTGCCCGTTCCCAGCTTCTGGCAAACAAAGAGGCTAGGGACACCATTCCTGCCCATCCTGGCTAATAGCCATTGATGGATCTATTCTCCATGAACGTACCTAGTTCTTTTTTGAACCCTGTTATAGCCTTGGCCTTCACAACAGCCTCTGGCAAGCAGTTCCACAGGTTGACCGTGCATTGTGTGAAAAAATACTTCCTTTTGTTTGTTTTAAACCTGCTGCCTATTAATGTATTTTGGTGACCCCTAGTTCTTGTGTTATGAGAAGGAGTAAATAACGCTTCCATATTTACTTTCTCCACACCAGTCATGATTTTATAGACCTCTATCATATCTCCTCTTCGTTGTCTTTTTTCCAAGCTGAAAAGTCCCAGTCTTATTAATCTCTCCTCATATGGCGGCCGTTTGCCCTTTCCAATTCCAATATAGCTTTTTTGAGATGGGGCAACCACATCCGCACACAATATTCAAGATGTGAGCGTATCATGGATTTATATAAAGGCAATATGATCTAGCTTAATTTGCATTTTAATGGAGCTATATTAAATGCCACTGTACTTACTTTCTTTTAATACCATTGTTTCATGGCACTCAATCTGTTGTGCTCTGGAGGATGGTGTTACAGTGAAAGTGCTTTATAATTCTAACACCTCTATTCTGCATTTATTCTTAGCTTTGCATAATCATGTTCAGCAGAAATGTGATCCAAGATTCGTCACTTTTTATTTTCAGAACAATTTCCAAATAACTAACCAACTAATCCTCAATGTCCCCATTATAGAACTATGGGAAAAAAAGAGATTGAGTGGATGCCCAGATTTAGAGGCACTCAAACCTCAGAGCTGGGATTGGAGTTCAAGATTTCTAGGATTGCAGCCCTGTATTCACCATCCTGCAACTCTAGCTGTTTGATATTGAGGATTAGTTTTAGAGTCTCACCTTCCCATGTTGGGATATTCTGATCAGGGCAGGCAGTCAGGCAAAGTAGCTTGTGTTCTAGTATCATCCAGACATTCCAGATTTATAAGGCACATGGATCCTCCCCAGAGCCATCGTTTTTCTATTCCTGTATAACACAGATTTTAGTTAAATTAAAAAGTGATCTTCTCACTAAGGCCCCAATCCTGTAATTCAGGAGCCCGAATGAAGTCAAACACTTATTAGGATTAGGTTTATATACTCCTTGCAGCATATGTGGTAGAGAAGCTCATTTTGAGAAGTTTATCTTTAGCTCTCGTAAATCACCAACAGGGATGGCAGCCCCCCAAATATAAATCATTCCAACTGTATTCTTCTGGAGGATTTTCAACATTTCAAACACAAAAAGCAATAAATCCAGACTACATTTCATGAATATTCTTAAATAAAGCATTTCTTTCCAATTAATGCCAAAGCACTTTACAAACATAGGCCCCAATACTGCAGTAGGATCTGCACAGTTGGTTGATGGGATCCCATATGGATGTATGGGTGTGAAATTGTGAAATTGAAGCCCTAAATATATACTGAATGAATTATATGCATGGATCACTTACCACTGAAATGCAACCACCAATGAGATGGAACAGCAGCTGTAGCAGTGCACAGCAACACCATATAAAAAGCTCAGGACGGGTGGTGCTGAAGAACAGTGAATCAAGTTGGAACTGCAGGGAGAATTTAAGGAAAAAATCTGAATAATTAAATTGGAATTTGATCCACACCAGCGTCAACACATTTCAACAGAGGAAACCTACCCGTTTACAAAAATTTCGGACATGTGATTTTTATCTACCATTGTTAAAAACAACATTTACAACTGAGGGAAAGAAAAAATACACCTTTTTCAGTTTACTTTCCCATGTGACAGCACCTTTCCTATAATCAGTTTCATGTCTGTGTGGGCTTCAAACAATAACCATGGAGAGAAACATTAAAACCATGTAAATATAATTCTGAAACCACAAATTGCCATGGAAACTGTCAGGCATATGTAATACCCAGAACTACTTTTGTCTTCTTCTGCTTTATATTTTTTAAGCTTGTCTAGGTTTCATATTGGCAATGTTCCTTTATTAAATAAGTAAAAAGTTACTATTTCAAAATAATTTCGGATGTACGATTCTTATTTATGGTCACACGTGCCCACTTTTACTCGAACCGTCATGTCAATCAACGATTCCGTAAATCCAGATTACAGGTTAAAAAAGCACTCTGGTTCACAAACCTCAGTGGAGTAAGGAAAAACTCTTTTTGAAAGACGTTGTGAGACCTGGATCACCAGATGCTTTTTCTCCCTCAGCTCAAAAATCCACATAGCAAATGCAACAACCACTATCATTGCCTTGAATATGAGAGTGTTTTCAAAGTCTCATTTACAAAATGACATATCAGCCAGCCTTAATTATTCTAGCAGATATGCTGTACAACGAAGATGCTACAAGACATTTTGAGAGTTAGGTTAGAAAAACAGCCAATCCTCTGTTAGTGCTGCAGTCAGTAAAACGGTGTCCTTCAATACTACAGAAGCCTGGAAAGATCAATATTTCAAGGTCTGCGTGGCCTTTAGCAACGGGAGGCAGATAAACTTTACTGACCCAGATGACAGAATTTAAATTCTGTATTCAGAGAGGGTTTGTTTGAAGGAAAGTAACAGGGTGCAAACCTGTAGGGTCACAGTGCAGCGTATGGTTTGATTAGCAAGGTAAGGACAGCAGCTCAGGAACGTTACTACTGCTTAGGGCAAGTCTACACGAGCACACTACATTGGCATGGCTACACCAATGCAGCTGCTTCTCTGTAGCACCTGTGGTGAAGACGTGCTATGCTGACAGGAAAGTGCTCTCCCGTCAGCATAATGACTCCACCTCCGCAAGAGTGTCCTTTCCACATCCCTGAGCGAGGTAAGTTACATCGACTTCACCGGCAGTGTAGACCGGCCCAAAGCAAAAGGATAATAACGCCAAACTCTTATATAAACCTTTCCAACCCCAACATTTTCACAAGCCACAATTCACTCATTCTATCACAGAGCGGGGAAGTGACTGGCCCCAGGTGGCCACATAGTGAGCAACACAGCAGAATCAGGGCAGATCCCAGCAGTCTTAGCTCCCAGTGCCCCCCCTGCCCTAGTTCCCTAGGACCTCATTCCCCTCCTCAGGGGCGCGGGGAGGGATAGCTCAGTGGTTTGAGCATTGGCTTGCTAAACCCAGGGTTGTGAGTTCAATCCTTGAGGGGGCCATTTAAGGATCTGGGGCAAAAATTGGGGATTGGTCCTGCTTTGAGCAGGGGTTGGACTAGATGACCTCCTGAGGTCTCTTCAGCCTTGATATTCTATGATTCTATGATTCCTAGACTCAGAAAGAGAACCCTGGAAGCCACACTTCTAGTTCCCGCCTGCTGTAACCCGCTTACCCCATCCTAGAACTGGGAAAGGAACCCAGGAGTCCCAGCCCTCCCGCCCCCCCCAGAACAGAACCCAGGAGTCCGGCTTCCCAGTCCCCCCCTTCTAGAACCAGAAATAGAACCCAGGAGTCCGGCCTCCCAGTCTCTCCTCCTCCCCTTCGAGGGCCAGAAACAGAACCCAGGAGTCCCCATCCAAGGGATGGAACCCAGGAGTCCGGCTTCCCAGTCTCTCCCCTCCCCCACCGAACCGAGAACAGACCCAGGAGTCCCAGCCCCCCTTCGTCCCATTGCTTTCCCAAGCCAGGGGATGGAAGGAACCCAGGCGTCCGGCCCCCAGGCCCTGGCTCTAGCCATCGGACCACAGCCCCTCCCGGCCCGATGCTCCGGTGGGGGAGGAAAACGAGGCGACTCCTCCCCCGACGCCCACTCCCGCAACCCCGACCCTGCTCCTACCCGCTGGTCTCGCTCCGGCTTGGCTCAGCCCCGGCACCGCCGCGGCGCGTAGCGACACCTCAACCATTCCCACTTCCGGGTCCCGCACGCCGGACGTGACGTAAGGACGCCGGCCTTCACGCGGTAAGCCCACGAGAAGCTAAGGGGAGGGGAGGAAAAGGCAATGGGCTGGGCTAAGGATTGGTCTGCGTGGGCCGGGGGGGCGTGACTAGAGGTTGGGGCGGGGCTGAGATGGGGGCTGGGGTAGGGCAACAAGGCATGATGGGAGTCTGGCTAAGGCAAAGCATCATGGGAGCTAGGTGTCAGCTGGGAGCCTGGCTAAGGTAAAGCATGATGGGAGTCTGGCTAAGGCAAAGCATCATGGGAGCTAGGTGTCAGCTGGGAGCCTGGCTAAGGTAAAGCATGATGGGAGTCTGGCTAGCGCCAGGCATGATGGGAGCCTGGCTAGGAGTGGGCTGGGGGCATGGCTAGGGTCAGGTATAGTGGGGGCTTAGTTACGGCAGGGCAGCTGCTGTGTAAGGGATCCAGGCAAATAATTAAGTGGCTATTTAACTGTCCCTCACGTGGGGTTCATGCTGGGCCAGCAGGGGCTGCTCATTGACCTCCCCAATGTTTATTTATTTAGCTTTCCAGAGTATTGAACCATTGCAGATTTCCATCAGAATTGAAATTAACAATTAACACAGCCCCTTTTTAAATGCAATTTTGCGGCACAGATACTAAAGGTTCTTCCAGCTCTATGTGTATTAACAGACCACTACTGTATTTATATCTGAAATCTTTGGCACTACTTACAAACACTCTAGACGCTTAGGAATCAGTCCTGTAACTTCACACCTAGGCCACTGCACACATACAGTACTGGTAACCCCACATGTTATAAAAATCATCAGTCTCGGGACCCAAAAAAATCACGGGATTGGTTTTAAAATCATAAGATTTTTTAAAACTGGGCTTCTTTTTATTTACCTTTTGGATTCTGGTACTTGGATCACAGTTTCAAGCTTTTCTGTACAGCCCCAGGGCCTAGACATCTAATGGTGTTTTTAAATGAAAGCTGAGATTCTCACATAATCACTCTAGTCCAGGAACTGGGACTTAAAGAAAAAACATCAAATATCACACGAGACTCCTCAAATGTTGCAGGCTGGTGGCACTGCACTTATAAAAACATTGCACACTGAAGGCCTGATCCTGCAACTGTGCACACTGAGGGCACTGTGCACTTCGAAGAACACTGCAGGTAAAATCCTGCCCCCTTTGAAGTCAATGAGAGTTTTGCTGTTGACACTAGTGGGGCCAGGATTTCATCCTGCCTGCTTTGGGTCTGATCCTACAAACACTTCCACATGGGAGTTGTTTTTGTGCAGATGTATTTGCAGGATTCAGCTCACACTTTGGAATGCTTTGCCTATAGATTGTTTTATTTCTGCATGTTGACTAACAGACTGGAGCACCTTTCCGTCACAAATCCACATGCGATCTTAACAAAGGCATTGTCCTCACAAATGCACTTTAAGAAGTTTTATTGCTTAGTCTTTATGAGCACTTGGTATTGGTCTTTATCTGCAAATCCATCCTTGGATATAAACATTAAACAATTTCACATGCAGCTCAATTGTATTCCACAGTCTATCAGATCATTAAAATGGAACCAAGAAACAGAACACTGAAAGACTTCAATCTCTCCGGACACTCGGTTACAGACCTAAAAGTTGCAATTCTTCAACAAAAAAACTTCAAAAACAGACTCCAACGAGAGACTGCTGAATTGGAATTAATTTGCAAACTGAACACCATTACATTGGGCTTGAATAAAGACTGGGAGTGGATGTGTCATTACACAAAGTAAAACTATTTCCCCATGTTTATCCCCCGCCATTCCTCACACGTTCTTGTCAACTGCTGGAAATGGCCCACCTTGATTATCACTACAAAAGGTGTTTGTTTTATTTCTCTCCTGCTGGTAATAGCTCACCTTACCTGATCACTCTCATTACAGTGTGTATAGTAGCACCCATTGTTTCATGTTCTCTGTGTATATAAAATCTCCCCACTGTATTTTCCACTGCATGCATCCGATGAAGTGAGCTGTAGCTCACGAAAGCTTATGTTCAAATAAATTTGTTAGTCTCTAAGGTGCCACAAGTACTCCTGTTCTTTTTGCGGATACAGACTAACACGGCTGCTTCTCTGAAAATTGCCACTGTAGTGTCTCCTTAATCTTATTGTCAGGAATGGTCTACTTATTACATACTCCTGCCGTGAGTGCAAGGGACTGGACTAGATGACCTCTTGAGGTCCCTTCCAGTCCTACACTTCTATGATTCAGCCACTCTACCTGTATCAACAGGCTTTTTAGTAAGTCTTTCCATTAACACTGGACCCATCACCTATGTCTGAGTTGATAATAGCATAAAGTTCACACCCCAGACTGGAATGTATCTGATAAAGTGTGTCTGTTTTTCTTCACATCTATTTACTGGTAATGCCAATGGCTCTTCCAGCCAGTAGTTTAGGTTGGGGAGCCTGCTAATTGGAAGAGAGCTAAAAGATTTTTGTATAACATTTAAAATGTGTCTAAGTGGAGATGCTGTTTGTCTTATTTTGATAAGAAGTGACTTGAGGTCAATCTTTGTGGGAAACATGGCTTTGGGTAATGTGAACATTTACAATATAAAATATAAATCCCGGTAGGGATTATACATGTCAACAATAGTTCTGTCTAGTTTACAAAATTATTTAAACACTGTTCTCATCTGGGTCTCAATCTGACAGGCACCCCCAGGCTTAATTTTAAGTATATGAATAATCTGACTCAGTGGTTATATATCATGCAAAAATATTTCGGTTCTCTGCTAATTAAATTCACTTGTATAAACGTTGATGGGATTGGGGCCATTATTTGGTCCTGTCCACAAAACTGGCCGCTCAGGACTGGGAACCGTTTTAGCTTGAACTTTATTTAAACGAGTTGGTTCATTTTTTTTTACTTTAAATAGCAGGAATATCAAGTCTCATCTTCCCTGTTTCTGCTGAAGGACTCATTGGACGATCAGAGAACTGCAGTTGGAGCTTTTTCAGCCCTCATTGGAGGACATGTGGAATTGAATCTTTCACAAAAGATGGATCAACACTAGATTTCTTTTTATATCTTCCAGTGGTATCAGCAGTAGAAGCTCTAGTGTAGACAGTGCACTGGCATCTACACTACATCTATCCAGATGGTTCTATAATGGGCTGGGGCATCAGCCCCATTTCATCCTCCTGCACGCTGGTAGAAACCCATTTAAATTCGAAACCAAAATCCAGCCAGGTTGTGGTCATTCAAGGTCCCAGTGCACTTTCGGTATCTGTTTGAATATTAACCCTGCTACTAATTATTATTATTATTTTATTTATGCTATTGTAGGAATGCCTAGAGGCCCAAATCATAGTTTAGGACACCACTGTGCTAGGCACTATACAAACAGAACACAAAAGACAGTCGCTGCTCTGAAGAGTTTGCAATTTAATCCGAGACAAATGCCAACCTAAATTCACTCTACAATTTCAGATCGATAAGGGCTTCTTCACTTCTTGCACTAACATATTGTGTAGAGTGCTACTGTACTGTGTTAAACATCCATCATGTTCTATTCCAGAGGTGGCTACATTTCAATGGTGAATCCCTAAATATCCCTTGCTTACGTCTGAAGGAATTTGTGAGGTTTAATTAATGTTCTTTGAGATCCTCAGGTGGAAGGCACTATAGAAAGGCATTATTGATCTGCTAAATATGTTTTAAATTTACAATCAACATAAAACATGCCAGTGCTGACAGTTTCGGTGCAGTGAAAGTTTCCTTGACATGTGCGCATATCATGTTTTCAGTCAAACACTGTTTCCATTCTTACCCATTTGCATGACTGCCTGGGGCGGGGTTGTATACTCAGCTGCTTTTCCATCTTTGCTGGGCAAGAGATTGACACAGTGACCTCCCTCTGTTTTTTCTGTGGTGTCTCTAAACATGACATCCTGGCACTTTTGCCCTGTCAGAGACACTTTGGCAAATCTCCTCCGGCACTTGGTCAATTAATATGAAGATTTCTCACTTCTCCTTGCTCAGCGTTGGAGGCCATTATTTATTTCTTAAAGGCACAGTATCCCACATCTTACAGTTTGTTTTCCAGTTGTTTGCTATTCACAAATTCATGCTGCCTTACCAATGTGCACAGTCTTCTCCAACAGGGTCACCTGCAGACTGAAAGGCAATGCTGGCCGGTGAAGATGGGTACGAAAAATTGATATATAAAACCAGAGAGACAGTGTTATCTAGTGGATAGGGCACTGGACTAGGAGAAGATAGTTCTATTTTCATCTCTGCCATAAAACTCATCGTGTAACCTTGGGGAAGTGATTTCACCATCTGTGCCTCTGTTTCCCCTCCAGCCCTTTGTCCATCTTGTGTATTTAGATTTATGCTGTTCAGGGCAGGGATTGTGTGTCTGTGCAGCACACAGTACACATACGCCTTGCTCTGGGCTGAGATCTCTAGGTGCTATTGTAATACCAATAAAGAACAATAATAAAGATGCCACTTAGATACAGTTTATAGCAGGCGGTAAAGATCATAATGTGTCTCATTCAAAACAGGGCAGAACATGCTCACACTACGTATCTTTTATTGATAAAAAGAAAAGACTCTCTTCATGGCCTGCTATCCTTGGTATCTCTGGTATGACTGCCCACAAGAAGGACTATGTAAATATACTTAGAGAGAGAGAGAGAGACCTACCCAGTGCGTACTAGAATGAGACCCACCAATTCAGACAGACCACTGAACAACCATCAGATGCTAACAATTTTAGGATGCTACTGACAGAGTCTGGAATTGAACCAAAGACCTGGAGGTTGAACACCTTCTCTTGTTTCTAAATAGCCACCTGTAAAATCATTGTGTAGCTAGGCCATTTGCTATGGAGCAACAGCAGCTCTTTAGCCAAGGCTCTGTATGAGAGAAGGGATAACCTGTATGAAGCCATGTGGTTGCAAAGAACTTTCCAAAGGCTGAAGCTCGTCTCCCGCAAATCTGCTGCTTGAAGTGGGACAGAGCCACATGCTCCTGTGCTGCTGCTGGGCTCTGCATCCTTCATACATAAGGCAATGTTGCCCATTAACGTGTTGCAAGTATGTATTCAGCACTGGGTGCCAAGCAACGGTGAGCCGATAGATGGTTTTGTAAGGTGATACCTCACAGCAAGGATTTAGCACGTATGAACTGCTTTGTTAAAATTAGATTCTGAAATTCCTTCCAGTCAGTCACCTGGAAAATGTCTTTTCAATGCAGATTCAGCACCCACAATATTCTTAAGAGCTTGTATGTATTCAGCAATGGTGGTAACATGAGGCCCTGAGTTTAGGACACATTAAGGAAGGAACCACCGTATATATGGCTAAAAGAAAAGGAGTACTTGTGGCACCTTAGAGACTAACCAATTTATCTGAGCATAAGCTTTCATGAGCTACAGCTCACTTCATCGGATGCATACTGTGAAAAGTGTAGAAGATCTTTTTATACACACAAAGCATGAAAAAATACCTCCCCCCACCCAACTCTCCTGCTGGTAATAGCTTATCTAAAGTGATCACTCCCCTTACAATGTGTATGATAATCGAGTTGGGCCATTTCCAGCACAAATCCAGGTTTTCTCACACACCCCCACCCCACACCCACACAAACCCTCTCTCCTGCTGGTAATAGCTTATCTAAAGTGACCACTCTCCTTACAATGTGCATGATAATCAAGGTGGGCCATTTCCAGCACAACTGCAGGGTTTAACAAGAACGTCTGGGGGTGGGCGGGGGAGGAAAAAACAAGGGGAAATAGGTTACCTTGCATAATGACTTAGCCACTCCCAGTCTCTATTCAAGCCTAAGTTAATTGTATCCAATTTGCAAATGAATTCCAATTCAACAGTTTCTCGCTGGAGTCTGGATTTGAAGTTTTTTTGTTGTAATATTGCAACGTTCATGTCTTTAATCGCGTGACCAGAGAGACTGAAGTGTTCTCCGACTGGTTTATCAATGTAGTAATTCTTGACATCTGATTTGTGTCCATTTATTCTTTTATGTAGAGACTGTCCAGTTTGACCAATGCAGAGGGGCATTGCTCGCACAAGATGGCATATATCACATTGGTGGATGTGCAGGTGAATGAGCCTCTGATAGTGTGGCTGATGTGATTAGGCCCTATGATGGTGTCCCCTGAATAGATATGTGGGCACAGTTGGCAACGGGCTTTGTTGCAAGCATAGGTTCCTGGGTTAGTGGTTCTGTTGTGTGGTATGTGGTTGCTGGTGAGTATTTGCTTCAGGTTGGGGGGCTGTCTGTAGGCAAGGACTGGCCTGTCTCCCAAGATCTGTGAGAGTGATGGGTCGTCCTTCAGGATAGGTTGTAGATCCTTAATAATGCGTTGGAGAGGTTTTAGTTGGGGGCTGAAGGTGAGGGCTAGTGGCGTTCTGTTATTTTCTTTGTTAGGCCTGTCCTGTAGTAGGTGACTTCTGGGAACTCTTCTGGCTCTGTCAATGTGTTCCTTCACTTCCGCAGGTGGGTATTGTAGTTGTAAGAATGCTTGATAGAGATCTTGTAGGTGTTTGTCCCTGTCTGAGGGGTTGGAGCAAATGCAGTTGTATCGCAGAGCTTGGCTGTAGACGATGGATCGTGTGGTGTGGTCTGGGTGAAAGCTGGAGGTATGTAGGTAGGAATAGCGGTCAGTAGGTTTCCGGTATAGGGTGGTGTTTATGTGACCATCATTTATTAGCACTGTAGTGTCCAGGAAGTGGATCTCTTTTTTGGACTGGTCCAGGCTGAGGTGGATGGTGGGATGGAAATTGTTGAAATCATGGTGGAATTCCTCAAGGGCTTCTTTTCCATGGGTCCAGATGATGAAGATGTCATCAATGTAGCGCAAGTAGAGTAGGGGCATTAGGGGACGAGAGCTGAGGAAGCGTGGTTCTAAGTCAGCCATAAAAATATTGGCATACTGTGGGGCCATGCGGGTACCCATAGCAGTGCCGCTGATCTGAAGGTATACATTGTCCCCAAATGTGAAATAGTTATGGGTAAGGACAAAGTCACAAAGTTCAGCCACCAGGTTAGCCGTGACATTATCGGGGATAGTGTTCTTGACGGCTTGTAGTCCATCTTTGTGTGGAATGTTGGTGTAGAGGGCTTCTACATCCATAGTGGCCAGGATGGTGTTATCAGGAAGATCACCGATGGATTGTAGTTTCCTCAGGAAGTCAGTGGTGTCTCGAAGATAGCTGGGAGTGCTGGTAGCGTAGGGCCTGAGGAGGGAGTCTACGTAGCCAGACAATCCTGCTGTCAGGGTGCCAATGCCTGAGACGATGGGGCGCCCAGGATTTCCAGGTTTATGGATCTTGGGTAATAGATAGAATATCCCAGGTCGGGGTTCCAGGGGTGTGTCTGTGCGGATTTGATCTTGTGCTTTTTCAGGGAGTTTCTTGAGCAAATGCTGTAGTTTCTTTTGGTAACTCTCAATGGGATCAGAGGGTAATGGCTTGTAGAAAGTGGTGTTGGAGAGCTGCCGGGCAGCCTCTTGTTCATATTCCGACTTATTCATGATGACGACAGCACCTCCTTTGTCAGCCTTTTTGATTATGATGTCAGAGTTGTTTCTGAGGCTGTGGATGGCATTGTGTTCCGCACGGCTGAGGTTGTGGGGCAAGTGATGCTGCTTTTCCATAATTTCAGCCTGTGCACGTCGGCGGAAGCACTCTATGTAGAAGTCCAGTCTGCTGTTTCGACCTTCAGGAGGAGTCCACCTAGAATCCTTCTTTTTGTAGTGTTGGTAGGGAGGTCTCTGTGGATTAGTATGTTGTTCAGAGGTGTGTTGGAAATATTCCTTGAGTCGGAGACGTCAAAAATAGGATTCTAGGTCACCACAGAACTGTATCATGTTCGTGGGGGTGGAGGGGCAGAAGGAGAGGCCCCGAGATAGGACAGCTGCTTCTGCTGGGCTGAGAGCATAGTTGGATAGGTTAACAATATTGCTGGGTGGGTTGAGGGAACCATTGCTGTGGCCCCTTGCGGCATGTAGTAGTTTAGAAAGTTTAGTGTCCTTTTTCTTTTGTAGAGAAGCAAAGTGTGCGTTGTAAATGGCTTGTCTAGTTTTAGTAAAATCCAGCCACGAGGAAGTTTGTGTGGAAGGTTGGTTTTTTATGAGAGTATCCATTTTCGAGAGCTCATTCTTAATCTTTCCCTGTTTGCTGTAGAGGATGTTGATCAGGTGGTTCTGCAGTTTCTTTGAGAGCATGTGGCACAAGCTGTCAGCATAGTCTGTGTGGTATGTAGATTGTAATGGATTTTTTACCTTCAGTCCTTTTGGTACGATGTCCATCTGTTTGCATTTGGAAAGGAAGATGATGTCTGTCTGTATCTGTACAAGTTTTTTCATGCAGTTGATAGATTTCCACTCCATACGGCTAAATGCAGTGCCTTGCATAATGACAGGTTTCAGAGTAACAGCCGTGTTAGTCTGTATTCGCAAAAAGAAAAGGAGGACTTGTGGCACCTTAGAGACTAACCAATTTATTTGAGCATAAGCTTTCGTGATAATCAAGTTGGGCCATGATTTTCATGGCCCAACTTGATTATCATACACATTGTAAGGAGAGTGATCACTTTAGATAAGCTATTACCAGCAGGAGAGTGGGGTGGGAGGAGGTATTGTTTCATGGTCTCTGTGTATATAATGTCTTCTGCAGTTTCCACGGAATGCATCCGATGAAGTGAGCTGTAGCTCACGAAAGCTTATGCTCAAATAAATTGGTTAGTCTCTAAGGTGCCACAAGTCCTCCTTTCCTTTTTGCGAATACAGACTAACACGGCTGTTACTCTGAAACGTATATATGGCTGTGTCACAACCTCAGCATCACTCCATGTTTCTTTTTCTTAGCTCTTTTGCCATTTTCTCCTCTACCACCAGCCTTGTTTGTGTGAAAGAGTCAAACCACAGTCGGGGCTGGGTTTGCACTTGGGCCACACAGTGACCCTCCATATGGCTGAGCAGCAGGGTTTGCACTGAGGAGCTTCCGCACTACAACACTGAACACTACCATCTGAGCTAAAGGAGTGCCACTTGGTGGTGGTGGTAGTAGTAGTAAACTATTATCCCCTAGTGGAAGAGCCACTGGAAGGGAGGGTGACACAAACTTTGCCAGGATGTTACACCAGCAACCTCCTCTCCATGAGCGCACACATGTCCTCCATTGTCTTCTGGCCTAGTCTAATTCCCAACCGTGGCAGATAAACTTGGGGAAGGGGCTATCTTCTTGTCCTCTCCCAACCCTCGCCTCAGTGACAAGTTCCCTAGCCCCATCCTCCCTAACCAAATCTTGATTTACACTAAGAAAGGTGAAATCTATTCCTAACCCTTACTGTGCAGATAGGAAAACAAGGTCTGGGGCTAACTAGGTAACAGCCTCATAAGGTTTTCTCTTCTCTGATCCATGCTGGTAGGAAAGACACATGATTCAGCAGGAATGTTTACCTAGCTAAAGTGTTACTGTTAGTGATCTCTGGTAGTATAGGTGGTCCTATTCCCAGCTCTCCCAGGGGCCTTGTCTGTCTGCTAAGAACTTGTGTTTCATTCCAGCCCCTAGTGTTATGCCATGATGAATTAACCTGCTAACACAGGAGCTACAAAACAGACACTAGCGACTTTCTGATGATATTTGCTGGAACAAAGGTAGAGAGGAAATGTCCAAGTTCACTTGCCCCTTTAAACCATTTCAGTAGTCTAATTCTGCCCTCAACCCTTCTCTGTTTGTTACTGTGCAGTTCGAAATAAACAGACTAAATTCAGGGATGGGCCCAGGAGTCTGGGTTTTGGTTGTGCAAAACCTCATCAATCATGTTTTAATTTTGCAAACCCCATGCTCGAAACCAAAAGGGGTCTAGGTTCCAATTTATCACGACTGCCAGAGTAGGGGAGGACTTCCGGTGACGGGTCCCGGTTTTCTTTCTTCTCAATAAGAAACAATTAGTTTTGCAAGCCGTCAGCCATCAGCTTTCAGTTTCACAAAATCAAAACCTGACCTAGTTTGGATCTAGGATTCATTTTTTTTCTCCAGACCGCAGTTCAGGGGATTGTGAACAAAATCTTTCAGTTGTGGCCCATCTCGTGTTACACAGTAAAGGCCAAACCCTGCTCTTTCTCTCATGTAAATTGGGTGTAACTTCCTGATGCCATTGGGAATTTACATCAGTGTAAGTGGAAACAGAATTTGGCCCTGGGTGACTGGAATGAGAGCTGCAGATGCCCAGCTTGTCTGTAAATAAAATGAGACCACTTGGATTAATTATTAATTATTATTATTATTTATTATTTGCAGTGCCTAGAGGTCCTACCCAAGCTCGGGGAGTCATTGTGCTAGCTGCTGCACAGACACATAGTAAAAGACAGTGCCTGCTCCAAAGAATTTGCAAACGAAATAGGCAAGACAGACAAAGGTTGAGAGAGGACACAGAGGAGTGAAGTGACTTGTCCAACATCACACAGAAGATCAATGGCAGAACCAGGAATAGAACCCAGGTGGCCTGGGTCCCTGTCCATCGCCTTAACATGGATGTAGGTGCTCAACGTTGAGAATTTTGGCCTACATGACCTACTTGTGACATAGGCAGGTGTTGTTATCCCCACTTGCAAGGGGAAAACTAAGGCTCCGAGAGCTGGAGTGACTTGCCACGGCTCACACAGAGTCAGTTTCATCCAGGAATAGAAGCCACAGGCTAAGCTTCTCTTTTCCATTCAAATGTGAACATCTGTCCCAAGTATCTGCACTGTGAAATGGAATGTTGTCAACTGGATTTAGACATTTTTAGTTTAACCCGGGGGTAAATATTTCGACAGATGGGGATTTATTCCCTTCAAAGAGCCATCGGGGCATCAGCATTTTCTCAGAATTATGTGGGGGCACTTCTTACATTAAATATTTCTTGGAAAGAGTGACACAGCTCTGCTCCTGACTAGAACTGAGATTACCATCATCCCTCTACAAACTCTGTATGCAAACAGAGCCGATCTCAGCACAGTGCAGAGAAAGAAAGTAATGCTTTTTGTAACCACTAAGTGGCAGAGAAGCTTTAAAGTGGCTGCATTAATCGCTGCTGGGAAATATATCCTGTCCAGAGCTATGAGAAGAACCATTGGTTTTTCCTTGAGATAGGTACGTAGATCTGTGTTGAATTTCTCATGATCACAGATGTGATAGTGAAAGGAAGATGAGATTGGTAAGGAGATGTAGAGTGGTGGGAGGATTTTCTTGTCATGTAGTTGCTATTTAATGCTTAAGTTTGTATCTTTGTTTTTAAATCAGTAAAGACGTATTATTGTTAGGAATAATGATAACAATACTAATCAGTATATAATAATTAATCCTACAAATTAGCATTCCTTTTTTCAACCTGAAAATGTATATTTTGCGGGAGGAAAATTTGGTAAAAATCCATTTTCATTTTCCTGAGCCATCCAAGCATTTGAAAGAAAGTGCTACCTGTTAACATAATACAGATAATTATTAATAATAATGATCTCTCATTGGTCCTCATCTGCTATGCTATTTAAAATGAGAGCAGTAACCTTTACAGGCATACATTAAGGCTTTTCATCTAAATATTTGACAGTTATTTTCTTTCAGTTAGAGATTTGTTTTTCCCCCCGACTTTTACTCTTTAAACAATTTAATTTTATTTTGGTTCCATTTTGTTTATTATAAGGAAGCTCATTTGTTGTCAACTCTTTATGACAATAGGCGATATGTGAACCAAAAAAACCTGAAAGTAAAACACAAACCCACCCCAGAGCTCTTGATTAACTGGGTCTAATACCAAACTTTCTGCATGGATCTTATCGTATATCTACTCATTCATTCCTTAGCCTTTCCGTCCATACTGACTCTCCCTCCGTACAAAGTACAACTTCATTTCGTTACTGTGATTTGTTTCCTTTTCAATTCACTGTTGTTTCAGGATTTGTGTCTTTTACTGTATTGTAGGTTTGGGGAAAAGATGTGTGTGTTTTCATTCCTGGACTAAAAGAAAAGGAGTACTTGTGGCACCTTAGAGACTAATCTATTTATCTGAGCATAAACTTTTGTGAGCTACAGCTCACTTCATCGGATGCATTCAGTGGAAAATACAGTGAGGAGATTTATATACACACAGAGCATGAAAAAATAGGTTTATCATACACACTGTAAGGAGAGTGATCACTTAAGATGAGCTATTACCAGCAGGAGAGCCGGGGTGGGGGGAGGGGGCGAAGAAAACCTTTTGTAGTGATAATCAAGGTGGGCCATTTCCAGCAGTTAATAAGAACGTCTGAGGAATGGGGGGGGGGGGGAAGGGGAATAAACATGGGGAAATAGTTTTACTTTGTGTAATGACTCATCCACTCCCAGTCTCTATTCAAGCCTGAGTTAACTGTATCCAGTTTGCAAATTAATTCCAATTCAGCAGTCTCTCGTTGGAGTCTGTTTTTGAAGTCTTTTTGTAGTAATATTGCGACTTTTAGGCCAGAGATTGAGTGACTAGAGAGATTGAAGTGTTCTCTGACTGGTTTATGAATGTTATAATTCTTGACATCTGATTTGTGTCCATTTATTCTTTTACGTAGAGACTGTCCAGTTTGACCAATGTACATGGCAGAGGGGCATTGCTGGCACATGATGGCATAGATCACATTGGTAGATGTGCAGGTGAATGAGCCTCTGATAGTGTGGCTGATGTGATTAGGCTAGTGATTGAGAACACTTCAATCTCTCTGGTCACTCCATCTCTGACCTAAAAGTCGCAATATTACAACAGAAAAACTTCAAATCCAGACTCCAGCGAGAGACGGCTGAATTGGAATTAATTTGCAAATTGGATACAGTTAACTCAGGCTTGAATAGAGACTGGGAGTGGATGAGTCATTACACAAAGTAAAACTATTTCCCCATGTTTATTTCCCCCCTGCCCCCGGCTCTCCTGCTAGTAATAGCTCATCTTAAGTGATCACTCTCCTTACAGTGTGTATGATAACACCTATTTTTTCATGTTCTGTGTGTATATAAATCTCCTCACTGTATTTTCCACTGAATGCATCCGATGCAGTGAGCTGTAGCTCACGAAAGCTTATGCTCAAATAAATTTGTTAGTCTCTAAGGTGCCACAGGTACTCCTTTTCTTTTTGCGAATACAGACTAACACGGCTGCTACTCTGATTCCTGGACTAGAGGCTCAATCCAAAACCCATTTAGATCAAAAGAAGTCTTTCTACCAACTTCAAAGGGCTTTTGGATCGGGCTACAGCTTTGGTTTTCATTGATGAGACCATGCAGCCTTTGCTTTTGTTTAAATTATACCTGTTTAGTAATGTAGCTATAAACATCCAGGAGTTATCAGGCTCTTTATATACAGAAACTTGTTATTAATTATTATACTTTATCATGATTAATTTTGAACCTTGCTGAGAACTTGACTCAGAGGGAGAATACAGGGGCTGATTCTCCTCTCCCTTACACTGGTTTTATACCAGGTAGCTCCAGCAAAGCGCTTACTTAGCTTTAAGCCTGTGCTTGGTCAGGTGTTTTGCTGAATAGGGATGGACTTAATCATGGGTCTATAGATAAGTACCCACTTAAGTTCTTTGCATAATTGGGGCCTAAGCTTTTCCAAGGTGTAGAGTGAGCGCAGAATCAGATGCACAGAGTTTGTCACCAAGTCCCCTATTTGACTCTCTGCACCTCGGTTCCCCATCTGCAGCGTGAGGATGGGAATGGCTCCCAGGGGTGTGCTGAGATCAGTTGTATAATCTGCAGCATGGAATGCCATGGAAATGCCTATACATCATGTTGCCTCGATGCACAAATGACAGTGGAATTTGCTTTTGCTTCTCCTCACCTGTAATAATTACTCATTTCCATGGGACAAATCTTACCCTCTAAAAGCCAGCTCCCTTGTACCTTTGTTCCTAAATTAGAATGATCAGTGGGGGCTGTTAGGAGCTAAGATCAGACTGGAAACTATTCCTTTGATTCCTTTTAAAGTTTTTAAAGTCAGGCAAGAATTTTGAATGGCACTCAGCTGCAGGCAGAGAATGCTAGAGCTTGTGAGGCTGCCAGTTCAAACCAATTATGAATTAACTGACTTGCCTGGGCATTAAAATGCCTAATAAAACTTGCTCAGTCATTGTAATATGGACACTATGTTTCTATTCTCATTATCTGATTTGGGAAGGTCATGGACCTGCATGTACTAGTCCACAGAATCATTGTGGTGTAGTAGTTAGCTCTGATGGTGCGCAAACTGAGCCTCCTAACAAACTTCCACTCTGTGTACAGCTCACAAGAAATATATTGTATTGAGGCTGTGTACCTTGAATGGTCCCTTGAAATATGTATTAACTCCTTACGCTAAACAATCTGTTCCACCTTGTATTGAGCAGTGACACTCTGAGTATAGGAAGAGTATAAAAATATTGCTCGGGCATGTAGGAATGAAATCAGGAGGGCCAAATCGCACCTGGAGCTGCAGCTAGCAAGAGATGTCAAGAGTAACAAGAAGGGTTTCTTCAGGTATGTTAGCAACAAGAAGAAAGCCAAGGAAAGTGTGGGCCCCTTACTGAATGAGGGAGGCAACCTAGTGACAGAGGATGTGGAAAAAGCTAATGTGCTCAATGCTTTTTTTGCCTCTGTCTTCACTAACAAGGACAGCTCCCAGACTGCTGCGCTGGGCATCGCAACATGGGGAGTAGATGGCCAGCCCTCTGTGGAGAAAGAGGTGGTTAGGGACTATTTAGAAAAGCTGGACGTGCACAAGTCCACGGGGCCGGACGAGTTGCACCCGAGAGTGCTAAAGGAATTGGCGGATGTGATTGCAGAGCCGTTGGCCATTATCTTTGAAAACTCGTGGCGAACGGGGGAAGTCCCGGATGACTGGAAAAAGGCTAATGTAGTGCCAATCTTTAAAAAAGGGAAGAAGGAGGATCCTGGGAACTACAGGCCAGTCAGCCTCACCTCAGTCCCCGGAAAAATCATGGTCCTCAAGGAATCAATCCTGAAGCACTTACACGAGAGTAAAGTGATCAGGAACAGTCAGCATGGATTCACCAAGGGAAGGTCGTGCCTGACTAATCTAATCACCTTCTATGATGAGATTACTGATTCTGTGGATGAACGGAAAGCAGTGGATGTATTGTTTCTTGACTTTAGCAAAGCTTTTGACACGGTCTCCCACAGTATTCTTGTCAGCAAGTTAAAGAAGTATGGGCTGGATGAATGTACTATAAGGTGGGTAGAAAGTTGGCTAGATTGTCGGGCTCAACGGGTAGTGATCAATGGCTCCATGTCTAGTTGGCAGCCGGTGTCAAGTGCAGTGCCCCAGGGGTCGGTC
The DNA here is from genome assembly GCF_965152275.1 of Natator depressus. Lineage (NCBI taxonomy): Eukaryota > Metazoa > Chordata > Testudines > Cheloniidae > Natator > Natator depressus. The sequence goes on from NC_134259.1 coordinate 6,631,078, forward strand.
CTGGGGCCGGTTTTGTTCAATATCTTCATAAATGATCTGGAGGATGGTGTGGATTGCACTCTTAGCAAATTTGCGGATGATACTAAACTGGGAGGAGTGGTAGATACATTGGAGGGCAGAGATAGGATACAGAGGGACCTAGACAAATTGGAGGATTGGGCCAAAAGAAACCTGATGAAGTTCAATAAGGATAAGTGCAGGGTCCTGCACTTAGGACGGAAGAACCCAATGCACAGCTACAGCCTAGGGACCGAATGGCTAGGCAGCAGTTCTGCGGAAAAGGACCTAGGGGTTACAGTGGACGAGAAGCTGGATATGAGTCAGCAGTGTGCCCTTGTTGCCAAGAAGGCCAATGGCATTTTGGGATGTATAAGTAGGGGCATAGCGAGCAGATCGAGGGACGTGATCGTTCCCCTCTATTCGACATTGGTGAGGCCTCATCTGGAGTACTGTGTCCAGTTTTGGGCCCCGCACTACAAGAAGGATGTGGATAAATTGGAGAGAGTCCAGCGAAGGGCAACAAAAATGATTAGGGGTCTGGAACACATGACCTATGAGGAGAGGCTGAGGGAACGGGGATTGTTTAGTCTGCAGAAGAGAAGAATGAGGGGGGATTTGATAGCTGCTTTCAACTACCTGAGAGGTGGTTCCAAAGAGGATGGTTCTAGACTATTCTCAGTGGTAGAAGATGACAGGACAAGGAGTAATGGTCTCAAGTTGCAGTGGGGGAGGTTTAGGTTGGATATTAGGAAAAAGTTTTTCACTAGGAGGGTGGTGAAACACTGGAATGCATTACCTAGGGAGGTGGTAGAATCTCCTTCCTTAGAAGTTTTTAAGGTCAGGCTTGACAAAGCCCTGGCTGGGATGATTTAATTGGGGATTGGTCCTGCTTTGAGCAGGGGGTTGGACTAGATGACCTCCTGAGGTCCCTTCCAACCCTGATATTCTATGATTCTATGAGTTAGTTTCCCAGACCTGAAGAAGAGCTCCCTGTAAGCTCGAAAGCTTGTCTCTCTTACCAACAGAAGTTGGTCTAATAAAATATATTACCTCACCCATTTTGTCTCTGTGGGTCAGGAAGGAATTTATCTTCATGAATGAACAACATGCTTATATCACAGTGGCCTGGGGTGGAATGAACTGTGGGCATGTAAGCTAATGTGCATACATTAGACCTGTCCTGACATCACCCTTTGGAGAATGTTATATAAATCTCCAGTGGTTCAAACTGGAAGTGCTTCCAAAACAAATTTCACACAGAAAGGGAGCAAGTTATATAGTGGGTAATATGGTAACTTCACCGAGGATTAAGTTTTTCTTGGAGGACTGCATCACTACAGCTACTTATCCTTTCAAAAGCAGCTTTTCATCCATTGATCTCAAAGTACATTACAAAGGTGGATATGTGTCCTTATCTCCATTGTACAGATGGGAAAACTGAGGCACAGAGCTTGGCGGTGACATGTTCAAGGTCAGTGGCAGAGCCAGAAATAAAACCCAGGTCCAGCTAGTCACCTGTTGTAAATCAGCATAACTCCACTGAAGTCAATAGAGATCATGCCAATTCACACCAGGATCTGACTCTCTCTTGGGATATTCCATTGCCAAAGTGATTTCTGTTGAAAAAGTGAGAGGGCCAGATTCTCCACTTGCATATCATAATGGTAACATTTTACACTCACTCGATTTGCCTCTCTATTGCTCTGCACCTTGTGTAATCGATTATTCCAGCACTAGCGTTTTGTACCCAGTTTGAACATGAGTAAATGACGGCAAAAGGTAGTGGGGACACAAGGCCTGTATTTAGCAATAATACCAATCTTTATTCTACTCTGAAACCTGTATTAAAGCAACTACTATTCACATGAGTAGACTTGATGCTCACCACAGAACTAGCTTGTCTTGCCAGCCAGCCCTAACAAGCGCTTCTTCTGAAAGCTTTTTATCCTTTCTCACACTGCCCAGCCTTGTTTTACTGCAGCGTATACATATGTTTGGCACTGACCTAATTCCCTTCATTTCTTCTTCTATTGCAGGTCATTACTGTGCCCATTGCTAGGCTCACTCTATTGCCTGGAATTGAAACGGGCCACAGGAAATCAGATTTTGGAGCTGTTGCCACGAACAGCTGACGTAAGTGACCTGTCAACAGGTACTCCTCCGTAGGTCCTTATTCTGCCAGTGTCCCCTCTGCCTGCACAGAACTCCATTGTAGCCATCAGATCAGATCGCAGAATCAGGGCAATCGTTGGGTTCTCAGAACAGTGCTCAATAGGGATGATAGAACAGTGTCAAAGTGAAGTGAAATGAAACTGTGATAGCTCAGTACTATTGGCAGTTTCTTATTCATCAGGTGTTTCCAATCTAATCTATCATCACCTACTTATTTAGCAGTTATCACCACAGGGCAAGATTTTCAAAAGTGACTAAACATTTTGGATACCCACATTTTGAGGTGCCCAGTTTCAGACCATGCTGAGCACCCACATGCTTTGGAAAATCAGGCCCCTTCAAGGTGCCTCGAGTTGGGCGCCCAAAACCACTCATCCCTTTGGAAAATCTTGGCCACATTAAACATCTGAGAAGCTCAGTTTAAAAGGATCAAGCCTGGTATGAAACACGCAGGAATGGGATGGTGTGTCTGGGCCTCTTATGAAAACCAGATGGGGCTCTGATTTGGGCACATTGTTAAAGTGGAATTGTTCTAAGTCACGATAGAGTTGCAAAGATAACGGAGGGATTCAATGAAGCGAGGTAAAGTACTGAAGGCTGCAGGTTTTCTTACATGCTTCCTCTCTTTTTAACTTTCGCTGTTGCTCTCTCACATATACACACACACAATCTTTCTCTCTCTCTCTCTTATACTAACACACACACTCTCTGTCTCTCTCTTATACACACTTTGGCTGTGTCTTCTCCGCTGAGAAAAGGGGTGTTTTTCTACGATGTAACTAACACACATTAGCTATCCTGCAGGAACAACACACTGGTGAGAAGTCATGTTAGATTTATCATGAGGGAAACTAGGCAAGGCCGGCACCATACCTCCTGCCTGGGGTGACCTCGCCTAGAAAGCTCATGCTCAAATACATTGGTTAGTCTCTAAGGTGCCACAAGTCCTCCTTTAGTTTACCTTGCAGTAAACTAAAGTGCCTTATCTCCACTAGCTAATGCACACACCTTTTCTCAGCAGCACCTTCACCTATCTCCCCATCTTACACAGACATCCACCAATTGGCAGCCACAGAAACGCCTTTCGTTTCATGCTAGTGGCTAAGGATGCCTCTTTGTTGGTTAAGTAACTTGTGTTTAGTAATTGCTTTCGAATGTAATATCCTTCAGAAATGCCAAGTGTGCTGTTACCAAGGCTGCAACCAGAGGCAGCTGGGACAACCACTTTACCTCAGGAGCTACGTCTTCACTGCAGAGTTAACTTGGGTAACCAGCCCTGGGTCTGAGCGCTCAGGTTGGCCTAGCTGGGGCACGAGTAGCCACACTGCAGAGCCCTACCTGAGTGAGTGTGTCTTTATGGGTGCGTCACTCACCTTAATTTACATGCCGATGGAGAGAGAGACGAATACCTTTTGTCTGGCAGAAAACTTGATTCTCAGTTCTGACTTTAGGGACATATTTGCAGTCTGCATACATAACTCCTTACATAGTATCTGTACATACATTGCACCATGATATACGTGTGACCCCCGTTTTCATTTAAGACCTCACACGATATTCTTTGATGAACCAGATTGGACATACCAGGATCAGGGTATTCTTGTCACCCCTGGCTAGTTGGCATTGAGGGGTTTATGGAAGTTTCTTTTTCAGTGGAAGCCATTTTCTCCTAAAGCTATTGGACTTTTGCATGGAACTGCAGCCTCTCAGTCTGCATTAACCCACAGCTATGGGGATTTCTAGGACAGAAAGAATTACTGCACAGGGACAGCCAGACTGCAGACTCTTTTGGTTTAGTATCCAGCACGGGTGCAGGACAGGCAGTGCCAGAACCAACTTTCCTCCCGCCCTGTAATACTGTCTCTGCCGGTGCACCTCAGGCCTTACGGTTGGGCTGGATCCAAAGCCCAGTGAAGTCAATGGAAAGAGTCTCATTGTTAATAGTCACCTCAAGGGCTGAGAGATGAGCTCATCTCCGTAGCCTCTTCATTTCTTGTCTCTCTGTTAGGACTGTTATGAAGGAGGCCAGTTGTTTTCTTATCTTCAGCAGAAGGGTGGGCCTGGAACGAGCCCTCAGAGCCTCCTGTTGGCACAGATAAAGAATCACAGGCTAACGGGTGGAATTCATCCAAGGCGAATACGGTGAGCAGAGATCTTAGCAGCTCAGTAAGCAAGTGGGTACTTTTGGATCAGAAATACTGGCAACACACTGAAAGAACTTCATAGGAGACTGGAGCTAGTACACTTGTCCTTGCTTTTCTAGGACATGCGAGACACAAGGGATAGCTCAGTGGTTTGAGCATTGGCCTGCTAAACCCAGGGTTGTGAGTTCAATCCTTGAGGGGGCCATTTAGGGATCTGGGGCAAAAATTGGGGATTGGTCCTGCTTTGAGCAAGGGGTTGGACTAGATGACCTCCTGAGGTCCCTTCCAACCCTGGTATTTTATGACTCTATGAAACCTTGAGCGCAGCAGCGGTTGCTTTCTGCTGTGATGGCTCACTGGTTCAACAGATGTGAGCAAACTTTTAGGTGGGCTGCATCTCACAGTCTTAAAAGGCATGATCAGCATGTGATCCTCTTGAAAGCATAAGGACCATGCTTCCATTCAGTCATCTGATAATGATGTCGAACAGCTATTTTAGATATAGACGGCTATAGATACAGCGGTTAGCTGTGCCACTATAACTAACATAAACCTTATTTCCCCTCCGACAATATTGCACTTAGCTCGTGTCCGTACAGGAATTTTAGCCACTAGTGTAGCTGCATCAGTTTGTATCACTGCAGTGTGATGTGTGATGTGAACCTTGTTGCACGTACCGCTGCACTGGTGGAAATCATGCCTACGCAAGAGGTTTCCACCAGTGTAGCTAGCTATGCCAGCTAATACTGACTGTAGACCAGCATTCAGTGATCTCTTCTGCCAAGACTCTTTTACTAAGGTGAGCTCTGGTCCCTTTTGTTTGTTGTTCTCCCCTTCTTCTTTTTTTTTTTTTTTTTTTTCACACAGCAAATCCAGTTGCCTTTGACAAACTGCACAGAGACAAGGCTTCTGTATATCTCAGAGCAGGGGTACATACGTCCACAAAATTGGGACCCAGATGCACGTGCAAATTGGCTGAAAATAGGTATTCCTAGGATTCATAATTCCAGCCTGGGCCTGTTATAGGATGGGTCTGAAATGTGAAGTTCAGGAACAATCTGAACTTTGGGAAAGTTTATCTCTCTGCAGAAAAGTCCTGTGGAACTGAATTGAGAATGAGCTCCTTTCTGTAGGTTTTCTCAGCCATCCTATAGAATAGTCCTGCTGTAAAGTTCTATAGAATGATTACAACAACCTATTCAAAGAATCTCATCCTCTATTTAAATTCTATAGGTTTTTCAGAGTAATTTCTGTAGAAACACGTTGGTTCCATCCCTATTAAATTCTATAGGAAGGAAGAGGAAGTGCTGGCCTGGATTCCTGGTTCAGGCCCATCTCTGTAGTGTATATGGCAAAAGGGGGAAAGGTTATTTGCCTTTTGCAGACTGAACAGAGATGAGGCAGAGGTGCATAGGTTTGTGTGAAACTGGCAGCTGGCTGCAGTGGGGGTGTGACTGGCGGCTACAATGTGTGACTGGCAGTGGGGATGGGACTGGGGGCTGAAGTATGCGTGGCTGGCAGATGCCACATGAAGGAAGCAATTTGAGGGTCACCAACAATCCCAGAGGCCACACATCGAGCAGCCCTCCACTCATGTCTGCTTGGCTGGTGACTCCTAACTGAACCTGACAGGAAGGCAGTTACCAGAACCGCTAACTCTCTGGGGAAAAGCTTACAGGAGCTCATTCCCTTGACGCTCACTTTCCGTACAGAGACTAGAGGAGTAGCGAGAGTGTGTGTTAACAACAGCTAAGGCTGTGTGGGGAGAAAACAGAGTCACCATCAAACCAGCCAAAGATAAAAACCCTCCTTTGGGCCCGTTTGTTGGAAAACCAAAGTGAAGCTTTTACTTTGTCAGCAAATCTTGGCCAGGGTTCGAATTGGGCCTGTTTGCTGCAGCTTGGTAAGCAGCTGTAGTAGCTGCTCTGGAATCTAAACTTTCATTGAATAAAATAAGGTCCCCTGCCCTTACAGTTGTGGAGAAAACTTTTAAAACCTGGCCTGAGTGTAACTGGTGCAGCCATATCTGCCTGAGTCTGCAGACAGCCTGAAGCACTAGTGGGTAAGAGGCACAGATAAATTATTATTATGGGGGTTCTCCAGATGTGCTAAATGCTTTCCAGGCACAGCAGGAGATACAGTCTCTGGTGTTAAGGAGCATATAGTCTTTATTTGTTGGCATATTTTCAATTATTATTTATATGACAGTCGCACCAAGGGGGTCAAACAGAGATTAGGGCCCCATTGTGCTAGGTGCTGCACAAACACATACTCAGATATGGTCCCTGCCCTGAAGAGCTTGCAATCTAAATAGACAAAACAGATGAAAGGTGGGAGAAGAGGAGTATTATTGTCACCGTTTCATAGATGGGGAACTGGATCACAAGATGAAGTGGCTTGCCTGAGGTCACACAGGGAGCCTGTGGCAGAGCTCTCAGATCTCCTAAGTCCCAGTCTAGTGCATGAACCACAAGACTACCCGTCTGCTAAAGTTTACAGTTACAAATCCATTATATTTATATATGTCACATTTATTCCAAGGCTTTTTAAGTCTGAATCCTAATGACGACAATTTAAATGCAAATTTTAAATTCCTGATCATAGCATCCAAAAAAGGAGAATGGCCATCCTATTCTGAAGATCTGCACCATCTGCTGAGTAGCGTCTCATTTTGGCAGCATGACTTGGAGGAATTTGGGTTATGGGCGGAGCTTGGGAGAAACACCATCACTTATTTTTCCTTTCTGACCCCTGTTTAAGACCTTACCCATCTCAGGTCTAATATCCTGGGACCGACATGGCTACAAAGTACACTGCATAAGACAAAGTTGTAAGGCATTGTTTCCAGCCTCTCATCATAGCAAACAGGAATAATATGCCATGTACGTAAGAGAAAGATAAACAGACATTGATGCAACCGGACAGGTGATTATTTGTCACATTATTGACTCTGCTCATTACTTCTATGGGATGGGTTACTAAAGTGGACACCTGAAGGTTAAGGAAGAGCAATAGTAGAAAAACATGAAAGAGAACGGAGAGGAGCAGAGGCTGAGTTGAAGTAGAATATAAAGGCCTGATTCTCCATTGCCTACACTTTGTGCCGTCATTTATGTCAATGCAAACTGGGTGTAAAGCCAAGCCATTTTGATATACGAACATGTGGTGCTCCTTTTGCACTGGGGTAAAATACTGCACAAGATGCAGAGCACCAGAGTAGCAGGCCCAGAAAGAGGTTAGAAAAGAGGAAAATGGATAAGCAGAGAGGTGATGTAGGTGATATTTACAGCCTATGGTATGATCTAGCTTGAAGAGAAAAAAGAATTTGTCCAGGTTATCATTCCTGGAGAGGATAATTTTGGAGAAGTGCTGAGAAAAATCCTATTTCCATTTTCAAGCTGCGAAATGCTGTTTGTGGTAGTAAAACCTAGAGTGACCAGACAGGAAATGTGAAAAATCGGGACGGGGGTGGGGGGGTAATAGGAGCCATTATAAGAAAAAGACCCCAAAATCGGGACTGTCCCTATAAAGTCGGGACATCTGGTCACCCTAGTAAAAGCACCTCTGGCAGAAATGGGATCAGCTGAGCTCCCAGGTCAGATCCTCAGCTGGTGTAAATTAACATCACTCTATTGAAGTCAAAGCAGTAATGCTGATATACACCAACTGAGGATCTGACCGTGGGTACCAAATTCTGTTCTCAGTTCTGCCTGTCTAACAAAAGGAAATGGAGTTACTCTAAATTTGCACCGGTGTAACCAAGAGTGGAATTTGGCCCTAAGGGTCCAAACTTCTTGTCCTTACTGCCTGAATGAGGACTGCAGGATCAGACCCTTTGTAGAAAAGACAAGGAGTAAAGGACCTGCACACATGGAGGCTGCTCGTGATGTTACAATAAGTGCGACTGCCCCAAATGCACTCCCCTACCTTGGGGCTAGCACGATAGCATCTTGGCCCATGACTAAGGCTCCTAGGTGCTAAAGTAGTACAAATAAATAACAATAATAATAGGGCTTGCTGTCAGTGACTTCAACAGGCTTTGGATCAGCCCCTATTGCAGAAAAGGAGTGGACCTCATGGCACCCCGCCAGCATAAGGAGATGGCTACGTTGCGCGAGTACAAGAAAGCTCTTGCTAACCAAAAGCTTTCGCTCCATGACAACCTTGTTCATTTGCCTTGCACTCATCTTAAGCCCCACTGACCATTCTGGGTGGCCAGAGAAGCTCTTTTTTCATCCAGCTTCAACCCAGAAGACACCTGGTGAATGCAATGGGCCGGGTTTGATGTAAACAGCAAGCACCTCGTAGATGATCTCACGTTGAACCCCCTGGTTTCTTGCTTCACTGAAGACAGTGGATGACCATCAACTGTATTAGGATGCTACATGGAAGATGCATGCACCTGATGCATGAGTGGAGAACCAAGGATTCGCCACAGTGTGAATGGGGAGACCTCCAAGCCACTGAACACATTGTGAACAAGTGTCCCATCTTTCCATCACCAGGAGGTCTAGCAAAGGTGCACTCTGCATCTCCTGAAGCTCTCGAATGGGTTTCAGATCTTTCTATTAACTTGTAAATGTTGCTAGTTCCATATGAAAGAAGAAAAGTAAGGAAAGAGAAGAAGAAAGACTTGGACTGAGTTTGGCACTCCATTGCCTTCAGTGGGAGTCAGGCACTTAGATACCTTTGAGGATCTGGGTCTTGGGGATCTGGTTTTCCAGTGTAGTTACTGCTGATTTCTACCACAATAAAGGTGAGGAGAATCAGGTCTTAGGCATTCACTTAATCTGTGCCATGCATCTGGATCCCGGGCCCCTGTTCAGCGCAGCCCACGTTGAACAGAACAGCCCCCGACTTTCTATTTTAAAGCAGAAGCTGCATCTACAAAACAACCTTGTTAATATTGTCCCTTGAGGAGGCTGATGGGAGAGACAAGGTGTATTCAGAATGGGTGGGCTCCTATCTCTTTGTAACATATCTGTGGCTCATCCACTGTGCTGCCAGCACCCACCTGAATATCTGGTTGCTGCCTGAACAGCAGCAGGGAGATACAAGCTGAGGACTGGAAACACAGAGCTGTATGTGCGGGTGCCCTTTCTGATCAGTCTGAAGTCACCATGGACCAGTCACTTGAGTCAGACTGGAGTTAGAGGGGGAGGAGGCAGCATAGGGAGGACAGTGCACAGCGATGGAGGCGGGGCATTGGTTTTATTCTCTCTTCCTGCATTTTTATACATTTTTCTTCATCTCCCTTGTGCTCTGGTTCCAAAACCAGATGGGCACCTCCACAGACTAACTTGTCCCCGCAGCCTGGCATTCTTTGCTTCATGTAGATTGTAAAGCCAGAAGGGGCCGTTATGACTCTTCCAAACCTGTTGGGTTGTAGGTGTTCTATGAATTAAGATACTTGCATGGTCCTGATTACTGTAATGATAATACAAGCACCTGCTACTCACTAATGACTGTACCCCTTGTGAAGAAGGTCTGGTTTATTACCCCCATTTTTACAGGTGGGGAACTGAGGCACACAGAAATGAAATGACCTGCCCAAGGGCACACAGCGAGTCTGTGGCAGTCCCAGATTTGAACCCAGATTTTCTGAATATTAATACGGTGCCTAAAACACAAGATCATTCTTTTCCCTCCTCCATTCCAGCCCATTCATTTCTATGGATTTAAGTCTGCTGACACTTGTAAACAGAACTAAATTGAGGACCGCAGCAGAAAGAAACCAAAAAAATGCAAATTCATTCCAGAGAAGTCACTCCTTCTAGATGCATTCCCTGTCCTGGCAATATGCCTTGGAATCACTGGTACCACTTCAGACAGCTGCATCTTCCCCAATGTTTCCTGAGGGCTTCAAACCAGAAAGGCAAGGTGATGAAGAGATTTGGTTAAGGGAGAAATAGAAAAGTGACCATAACTACCCAGTTCTATAGAACCTCTCTGTGTTATATTAATCCACCTTGCTAAATGATGACAAATTAATTCAGATGATGTGCAGTGGGACTTCAGGAACAATGCCCATTAGTCAATTTTTAGCCTCACTTACATATGTGAAGTCATTGGGGCTACATGAGTATAAATGGGTACAGAATCTAGCTGCATAGCTTTAATGGAGCTGCACTGTGTAGATTCTCTCTTTGGTTTCTAGTCACGGTGGGGCCATATTCTGATTTAAGTTACATTAGTATAAATGTGGAGTATCTCTACAGAAGTCAGGAAGGCTTGATTCCCTCTGAGTTACTTCAGTTTTATGCTGGTGTAACTCCATTGATTTCAAAGGCATGGCACTCTGGTGTACATCTATTACACTGTAATACCCCTACTACCTAGGTGATAATAACGAGGAGTCCTTGTGGCACCTTAGAGACGAACACATTTATTTGGGCATAAGCTTTCGTGGGTTAGAACCCACTTCATCAGATGCATGGAGTGAAAATACAGGAGCAGGTATAAATACATGAAACGATGGGGGGTTGCTTTACCAAGTGTGAGGTCAGTCTAGCGAGATAAATCAATTAATAGCAGGATTCCAAGGGAGGAAAAATAACTTTTGAAGTGGTAAGAGAGTGGCCCGTTACAGACAGTTGACAAGAAGGTGTGAGTAACAGTAGGGAGAAATTAGTATTGGGGAAATTAAGTTTAGGTTTTGTACTGATCCAACCACTCCCAGTCTCTATTCAGGCCTAATCTGATGGTATCCAGTTTGCAAATTAATTCCAGTTCTGCAGCTTCATGTTGGAGTTGGTTTTTGAAGTTTTTTTGTTGAAGAATTGCCACTTTTAGGTCTGTTACTGAGTGACCAGAGAGATTGAAGTGTTCTCCTACTGGTTTTTGAACGTTATAATTCCTGATGTCAGATTTGTGTCCATTTATTCTTTTGCCTAGAGACTTTCCGGTTTGGCCAGTGTACATGGCAGAGGGGCATTGCTGGCACGAGAACTTATGCCCAAATAAATTTGTTAGTCTCTAAGGTGCCACAAGGACTCCTCGTTATTTTTGCTGATACAGACTAACACGGCTACCACTATGAAAACGGTTACCTAGGTGATAAACTTTTTATACATGCATAGGCTGTAAATCTATTATTGTGGTATAAATCTGGAGTAATGCAGCGGTCAATCAAGCCAACAAAGTTACTCCAGATTTATAGTAACTGAGTTCAGAATCTGGATCGTGACGTGGGAATCACATGATTGACAAAACTCTATTTTTCTCTGCAGCAATTATGTCTTTGTAGAGAACGAATGTTTTGCATTGCTGTTTTTCTGTTATGAATCTAAGCTGTGGAACACAGGAAGCACTTTAGAAAAGGGTTACAAACACAAAGGTGTCTTACGCTGCTGTTTGAGTTAGTGGATTAAGCCGGGCTGAAGAAACAGAAGATGCCTTTGTTCGTTTTTATGGCATTTGCCAACATTATGAAACCGAAATAGGGCACAGACTGCACAAGTGAACTTTTCTCCTCTGCTGATTTTTCCTCTCCAGTTAATCAGCCATCACAGTTAAATTTGTCTCAGGTGGCCCTGGCCTAAGGCCTGATCTTGCAAGATTTATCCAAATGAGTATGCCTTGCTCCTGGGAGCAGACTCATGAAAATCAAGGGGAACTGGTAACTTGAGCAAGGAGTGATTGCATAAGTAAGGCTCGCAAGATCTGGCCTAGAGTCTTTCTTCTTCTGTAATTGCCTGTTTGTTATTTACCTTGCCAACTATGTCAGATGCTGCATGAGAAGAACTTTGCTTTGAATCAAAGGTAATGCCCCAAAGACTTTCAAAAAGAGTTGGGTGTATCACTGCCCTGTGTGTCCCCTTCAATTCATTTGGGGGCAATGTAGGGTTAAGCAATCCAGTTCCTGTGCCCAATTCCTACTAAGGGAGGCCACTTACTCTAGTACAGCAGAGAACAGACCAGCAATGGAGCAGTACACTGGTTGTGCAGGACCTTGATGGTGAAGATGGGGGTATTAAGTTCAGTGTTGAAAAAAGAGGAAGCCAGAGAAGGGATTCAAAGAGGAGAGCTGAGGTAGGAAGGGCCATGAACACAGATGGAGCATTTTGGGAAGGGGAGATGCAGGGGGCTCAGAGAAGAGGAAACCATAGTAGTCATGGCAGAGACAGAAGGGATGTAATGTAGAAGAAGGAGCAGGATTTAACAAGAACCTGGAGACGTGGGGGAGAAGGAGAAAGAGAGTCGACAGTGTACGTCAGACTTGGCTGGTAGCAAATGCAAGTTCATTGATCTCAGTGGAGTTGCACTTGCTAGCGCCAAGTCTTATGAGTTTGTATTACTTGGGAGTGGGAGATTCTTTGCACCAGGAGAATAAATAACTGGCTGGTATCTTTCCTTGTTTCCTGATAGATGAAGTACCAGAGAATTCAGAGGCGCTGGGGTTGTACCTTATGAACGCTGCTCCATATGACCCTAGAAATGTTCAGCTGCCTCCAATGTTTTTTTAATTTACATGAAGAGAGAAGCACTTCTTGGAAAGCTGTCCAGCTCCCATTGAAGTCTCTTAGGCCCAGATCCTCAAAGGTATTTAGGTGTCTGAATCCCTTGGGAGTTAGGCACCTAAGTGTCTTTGAGGCTGTGGCCCCAAGTGACCCCATTAGAAGAGGAGGCCTATAGGACAGATAATAACTAGTCCTTAGCCGAGGCAGGTAAAATGTTCCCAGCTCAGCTTCCAACTGGGTGAATCACAGCTAGCTTTGTGTTCCATTACAAACTGAAAGCCTAACACAGCCTTGTCAAAAGTATCTCACAGTGAAACCCTGAGTCCAGTTTAAAGGGAGCATAGGGAGGATTTAGGTGTAGAAACCAACCTGAACTTGCAACCTTTCTGCAGTGTAAACCAGGTGATGCTTAATGGCTTCTGATGAGCTTCATGTTAGGGGTTTGGTCCAGACCTGCAGTTCGAACAAAGAGGGTATGAACCTTTATTAGGTGAAAGTGAAGAAAAGGCTCACATGACTACTTGGAAACTTCACCAGTCATCTTTCACCCAGACCTGGTAAAAAGAGGCCAAATCCATCTCTGGTGTAACTCAGTGGGGGCTGCCAGAGCTCAGCACCTCACAGGATCAGGCTCCAGCTGTGTTAGGGAACAAAATATATTAACAGGAGCCCTTGAGTGAAAACCCTTGCTCCTTAATGGTCTGAAATGGGACAAGGCTGGCAAGCAGAGGCTTTGGGGATCAGAATCAGACACAAAGCTCAGCTTCATTGCATTATGTAATTACCTAAGATTTCAAAGGTGTTATAGCCTAAATGTAGGGTTGCCAATTTTGGTTGGACATACTCCTGGAGGTTTCATCACATGACGTAATCTTTAATTAAAGATGAATCTTTCATTCCTGGAGACTCCGGGACCATGCCTAAATTGCATGCAGTGCATTCATTCGAATCCTCCTTTTGAAGCAAATGCCTCAACACCATACTCACTGCTTCTGTAGCGGTCTTTCCCTCATTGCCATGTAATATAATTATCTTCTATAAAACATATACACACAAAGGATGTGTCCTGTAACTTGCCATTAGATGATGTAATGCTTCTGAAGGCTAGATTACCTTACAGTTAGGTTCACACCAATTAAACATAATGGTCCAAATTCTTTTCTCAGTTACACCGCACTGTCCGCTTCAATGAAGTTGTAACAATGCAACTGAGAGGGGAGTTTGGTGGTGAAAAGGGGTGTGTGTGTGTGCGGGGGGGGGGGGGGAGGACTTCCAATTTAGTGTGTTACTGAATCGCCGGAGAGCACTTAGCTTACGAAGAAAAAAGTCCTGCTGGATCTTGTAGATAAACAAGACCGTTTTCGGTTCTCAGAAGGGTGTCCTCTTGCCCTGCTCTAAGCCAGACGCTCCCACGTTATCTTATTGTATGCACTGCCCTTAGCTGTCCCTGGCATCACACACACCTCCTGTTCGTAGAATATGACTTGCGATAAGCCTAACCTAGTCTCCCTAATCAGCTGAGAAGGGCTGAGCAGATGCCTTGGGATGCTGGAGGATGCATTACACCCTTCTTGGTCAGAGGTTTCGTTCAAGACAGGAGAGGACGATTTAATTTTAAGTAGGTGAATGAAATGCAAGTAGGTGGAACAGAATTTATAAGTGCAAATATTATTGCCCTGATTCTCTACACTAAGGCAACACTACATCAGCATGGCAGTGTGTCACATTTACACCCATCTCACGGCCCTATTACACTGCCACGGTGGTGTAAAGTAGCCTTAATATAAGTGACACTGCAGGCCCACTGGTCTGATTGATCATTGTCTTACGTGTTGTTTAGTCATTTGCACCAGTGCAATGCTCGTGCAAATCACTACTATTCTGATTTGGTAATGTTTCACACCCACTTTGCACAAGTATAAATGACTGCATTAGATGCAGGGCAATGCTGAATCATGCTCTTTGTGACTTATTGCCAGAGCTATTTTCCACCACCGTTGTGATTGCATGACTTGCATCACCACCTCAAAGTTTTTGGCTCTATGAGTAACTAAATAACTTATTAAACCAAGAGAAGGGAAAGTACCCGGAAGAAGAAGCTCTTAAACGTATTTCACACTCATAAGAAAAGGAGCAATTTGCTTGCTGAAATTGCCTGAGATTCTATGTTATTTCAAGATGTTTTGCAAATAGAGTCTAATTCCCCCTGGGGATTATATACCGGCACATGATTATGCAAATTCATTCTTACGTTGTTAATAATTCTTAATCA
Organism: Natator depressus; assembly: GCF_965152275.1. NCBI lineage: Eukaryota > Metazoa > Chordata > Testudines > Cheloniidae > Natator > Natator depressus. The sequence continues at coordinate 6,646,125 of NC_134259.1, forward strand.
GGCAACTCAGATAATGTGGAATCCTCTGAAAGGCAATGGATTACATGTCTTCCTACTAAGAATAGGACATGCCTGGTCTGACTAATCCACAGTATGGACAGATTCTTTAATGGGATTCCAAGGAAGTAAGTGAACATAAGAACGGCCACACAGGGTCAGACCAAAGGTCCATCTAGCCCCGAATCCTGTCTTCCTACAGTGGCCAATGCCAGGTGCTCCAAAGGGAATGAACAGAACAGGTAACCATCAAGTGATCCATCCCCTGTAGCCCATTCCCAGCTTCTGGCAAACAGAGGCTAAGGACACCATCCCTGCCCATCCCAGCTAATAGCCATTAATGGACCTATCCTCCATGAATTTAACTACCGGTAGTTCTTTTTTGAACCCTTTTATAGTCTTGGCCTTCACAACATCCTCTGGCAAGGCGTTCCACAGGTTGACCGTATGTTGTGTGAAGAAATACTTCCTTTTGTTTTAAACCAGCTGCCTATTAGCTTCATTTGGAGACCCCTAGTTCTTGTGTATGAGAAGGGGAAAACAACACTTCTGTTTATGACAGGTTTCAGAGTAGCAACCGTGTTAGTCTGTATCCTCAAAAAGAAAAGGAGTACTTGTGGCACCGTAGAGACTAACAAATTCATTTGAGCATAAACTTTCGTGAGCTACAGCTCACTTCATCGGACGCATCCGATGAAGTGAGCTGTAGCTCACGAAAGCTTATGCTCAAATGAATTTGTTAGTCTCTACGGTGCCACAAGTACTTCTATTTATGTGTTTGTACAGCCGCTAGCACAGTGCGGTCCTCGTCCCTGACTGGGGCTCCTCGACACTACCACGCTACAAATAAATACTAATAATGATTTGGTCCCATGTGTATTTAGGCAGTTTCAGAATAGAGCCACACTTCACAAGGGCACAAGCAATAGGACCACAGGAACAGAACTCATTTTCTCACCCTTAGATAGGGTCTGATAGTTTGGAATCACTTCAACCCGTAGGGTGGAGGACAGCTGTCAGTGCATGCTACGCTAATGGAGAGATTTTGGCAAAGAACATCAGGGAAAGCCCTATTAAAAATGCCCTGATATAAGCTAGTAGCTGCACAGAATGTGGGCTCTTAAGGGTGTCATCCAGGAGACATCGTTACCTCATACAGTAAACAGCAGGAGACAGATTTTCAGCAGGTATAATCTGCTCTAGCTCCATTGAAATCAGTGGAACTAGGTTGCTTTATATCAACTGAGAGTCTGACCCCATAACTTCAGACCGATAAAGGGCTGTGGCGACGGTGCTGGGATATGAGCACATGGTTCCAGGGAGCTTAGGTATTTCAGACCTGATGGTCAGACCACTAAAACCTTCTCTAAGGTTGCTAGACAAAGTCTTCTGTCCATTTATCATCACCCTTTGTATCTTTGTCTGGATGGACACCATCCTGTATACTGGCACCAATACATATTCCTGCCAAAGCAGGCCCCCTTGTGCTTGTGCAGCAAAAGAGATAGCAAGGCTGATCAACAGCAGAATAGATTCCTGCTGCGTCTACTGCCTGAGGTTAAATTATAACCAACTTTTGCACAGAAAACACAATACATTTTGAATCGGTTCATGCAGCTTCTCTTCCAGGAGCAAGGCGTAAGACTGAGAGAGAAAGGGCTCATTAAGATAAATGACCCACTGTAATTTCTCTACCTTGCCATGCCAGGCCAAATAAATTGGAAAGAGATTAGTTATGATTGACTCTGTTATTTATAGAGTAGAAATTGAGATAAACTAATGGGAGCAATAAATGAGCGTGTTCTCCTGAGAGGAGTTTTAATTCAACAAGTTTTGTTCATTGACTAATTTTGCCTTATGAAAAGGAACTTACGCCTGTGTTTAACTTTGTGAAAATAAGCGGTTCTTTTGACTTCATTTAGGACTACTTATGTGATGAAAAATAAGCACACGCAGAGTTGCTTGTAGGATCAGGCTCTTAAAAGTTATTTGAGCCTTAGAAACTAAGTCAAATTGTCTGTAAACAGCACGTATTTTGTTTAGCCTCATAGGAGAAAAATCATCTATTGCAATCTCATGTTCCATGGTGGATTGTGATGCAGCAAAAAACTGACAGAAAGATAAAACAATTCCCAAGTCATTTTAGTTTTGTTTAAAGATTTTTTTAAGTTATATCCATTTCTTCGTGACATAGAAGTGTCAGGGGATTCATAATATCCACAGAACACCTTTGTTTTTCACGATTTCATCTGAACGATTTGACACATAATAACCTTGATGGCTGGAAGGTCTGAGTTGAAGCTACTGAGATCTGAACATGTGGTTTAATAGGTTCTAGCTATTCTAAACACAGGGACAGTTTCTGCCAGTGTAGAAGAATAGGGGAGGCATAAAGGGGACCTGTCAGAAGGCCAGTCAGACTCTCTGCCTGACCCCAACCCTGGAACAGGTTAGAGCAGTGGTTCCCAAACTTTAACAACCTGTGAACCCCTTTCACGAAAATGTCAAGTCTCACAAACCCCCTCCTAAAAATGAATACTTCCAGGGATTTTCTCCTTTACCTGAGTATAAATTATAAGAGCAGTGATTTTGGAAATATAACATTTGTTTTTATGACATGCTTATTACACACTATTTATTATTAATTATTATTTATCATTACAGTATTTGTATTACATTATGAAAATGGCAACACTCTTCCACGATCTCACTTTCATAGCTTGTATCACTTTGAATAAGCCTGTTATAAGACAAGGCTCCTATGTTTTATCAAGGAGTTTCATCAGGGAGTATCAGATGTGAAACAGCATGAAGGTATTTAAGAAGCCAACTCAAAGAGTTCCTTCTACACAAGCGTTCAGGTCTTGAGCAGTCCAAGCAAACAATGCACTTTACAACAAAGCTTAAACCTGTTCTTCATATTAATTTTAAAAACATTACTAGCTGCCTATTTAATTTTAAAAACAGCAAAAAATATCCACCTCACTTTCCATTTCTTATGAGGAGTCTTGAAGTTTAAATCTCCTCAGTGTGATAGATATGCTTGCTTTGATCTGCTTAGCTCTTGGAAGTCCAGGGGCTCTGGGCTGCTGGCCCCATGCTGCCCGGGGTTCCTAGGGACAGCTCTGTCCGCCATTAGGGAATTTTTTCCCGAGAACCCCCTGTCACATTTCATGAACCCCCAGGGGGTCCTGAACCCCAGTTTGGGAACCACTGGGTTAGAGCAACCTGGGGGCTGCTCTAACATGTGCCAACTGGCAATGGTCCCCAAGGGATTGTCTACAAGTTGAGTATAGCCAAAGTGAAGCATGCTCTGATTGTGGCTCCACCCTGCACCTGACGCCCCTTCACTCCCTGTGACAAAGGCCGCAAGGATGGTAGGTCTGTGCCTGTTGTGGCCGACCCCATGTCAGAGGAATCTCCATCAGGGGAAATAGGATTAGAGTCTATCTCCTCTGTGCTGTCACAGCGGTGCAGAGGAGATGGAGCAGAACAGACAATCTGGCCTCTGGTGTTTGGATAGCTGAGACGTCACACATTTAGATCCTTTTAGCAAATAAATTAAACCTGGAGCAAGGCGGTCTGTGTTTCTGGAGCACCCAGGGTGAAATTATGGAGGCCCTGAAAGCAGAACAAATTGGTTTATGGGGGTGCTGCATCAGCAATCCTCTTTGCCCCATGGTGCCAAGCTTTATAGTGACATAGTGGCAGTGTGCTAGGGGCATAGCCAGTAAGTTCATGCCTCATAGACACGCGCACGGGGAGGGAAGTCGAATCATGTTGCCAATACATTGCACTCATACCCTGCAATAACAGCTAAGCACCTTCCTAGTCACTTGGTCTGCAGAGTCTTTTAAGGACTTCTTCCTGTCCAAGGACTGCAGCGTTTGGCCCAGGGATGCTACTCCAGACCCTGAAAATCAGCTTATTCCCCCCCCCTCCCCACTAGTAAGCCACTTCTGTGGCACATATTATCTTGTTGTTATGTATTTGGGTAATACCTAGAAGCCCCAGTCATGGGTCAGGACCCCATAGTGCTAGGTGCTGTACGAACAGGGAACAAAAAGATGATCCCTGAGTCAAAGAGCTTACAGTCTAACCATAAACCTGCAATTTAACGCAGGGGCAAAGTGGTTAATAGTGGGGAGTGGAAGGTTGTGTGTATCTGGGTCTGGGTGTTAGCAACACGGCTCAAATCCAGTTTTGCATAAGAAAAGACATTCCCTTCTGTGGTATTTCGTAGCTTCCTCCTTTCCTGGTATCTCCAAAACTCAGTGACTGACTTCTCATAGTTATGTAAACTTCCCTGAATGTGACGTGATGACAGAAAATGCCTAGAATAATTTATGCTTCTCAGTTTCACTCTTTGAGACTCAAACTAACTCAACCGTAATTTGAAGGGGGCTTGGTTTAGGCTTACATTTTCAAACATGGCCATTGGATGTGGGTGCCTAAAATATCTGGGGGTCTAACTTGAGGTACCTTGGGCCTGGTCTGCAGAGGCGTTGGGCACTCACTGCTATCAGTTAAGTGGAGCAGTGGGTGCCCAGCACCTGTGAAAATCAGGTCCAGGGTGGGTCAAACTGGTCTCCCAAAATCAGCAGCCACTTTGGAGAACACTGGCCATATTTATTTATTTTAATTTCAGTGGAAAAACTGAAAGCTGTTCCTTCTCCTTCTCTGTGATTTATATCTTCATAAGCATGTTTTACAGGGGATCCTTTGGTTCTTCACTGTCTGAGGCTGAAGAACACAGTAAATAACTTTACAGGAGGGTGACAGTGGCTTCCATGTCTTGAAATTGTTTTGGTATCAATATGCATCTAGCTGCATGACATACAGCAAGACATTGAATTATGTGATCCACAAAAGAGTGCAGAGAAAGTCCCCCACCACGCCTGTACCGCTCCCAGACTACCCTAAGTAAGTCCTCTGTAGAGGTGTCAGACCAATGTTGGATCACAAAAAAAAAAAAAAAAAAAGTCAAAAGGAACACCGTTCACAACTGAGAACCTTTTGCCAAGCACTTTCTGCCTCCAGCTTTCAAGTGTGTAGCCAAGGGTTGTCAGCACATAGTCTCAGTGGGTTTGGGTTGATTTTGTGGTGTTGCAAAGGGAGTATATATAATTGAAATATACACAGGAAAACAGGATTGTTTTGTGTGTGAGTGTGTGTGTGTATAACACACAGTGCCTGATTCAACTTTCATTGACACTGCAGTAAATCAGGAGTAACTCCACTGAGCTCAATCGACTTACACCATTGTAAAATGGGGGTTAATAAGAGACGAATCATCAGGGCTTTTCTTCATGCCAGATGTGATCTGCAGTGTCTCCACAGTAAAAAGCACTACAGAGAAAGGGAAGGGGCAGGCAGAAAGAAGGAGACTACAATTTTCCAGTTGATGATGGGCACGGTAATTTCAACATTAAGGAGTTTACATAAGATTCTTGGCAAATCAGCAAGTCATGCTAAGTTTTCTCGCTCAGCCTAGGTGGGGCTGAGCAGAAGACAAGTTCTAGTAATGTTCCCTCCTCCTGTTGTACTTCTTCTCTCCACAACCAGGAACACTGCAAACAGCGGAAAAACAGCTGCTGTTCTCTTCTGAAGTCTCTGGCTTAATCTGCTTTCCCTTCAAACTGCAGGTGTAGATCCTCCCCTCCCTAGGAATGCCCCAGTTGCTCCTGAGGTGTGTGGTCTGCTCTGTTCATACCCATCCAACCATTCCAAACTGAGTAGTTTATCTTTGCTTGGCCTAATGTATGGGACGCTGGACAGGGAGTCAGAAGACCTGTGTTCCATCTGTGCCATGCCTCTAGCCTGCAGCCTGACTTTCAGCAAGTCTGTTTCCCCTCCCACCTTTTGTCTTTTTAGAATGTAAACTCCCTGTGGCAGCGATGGTCTCTTAGCCTAATGAGACATACTACGTACGTGTATGTACAGCACCTAGCCTAATGGGGCCCTGTTCTTGGTTGGCTGCCCTGGGCACTAGTGTAATACTCTATAAATAGTAATCCAGTCCAGGTTGATTTACTGGTCTGGGATTATCAGCCCTCTCTAGCACTTGGAACAGGATCAAGCTGTAGAAGAGCTCAAGGGATTGAAAAAGAAGAGAGTGACAATGGATGGGCAAGAAATTGGAGAAAGAGAGAAGACATACAGCAGAAAAGAGGCAGATGAGAACAAGGAATGGCTGGAAGAAGAAAAGAGAAAACTGGAATTGGCATGTATGCTTCTGGGTTTTTAAAATACAATATGGTATGAAAGAAGTGGTACTTACATGAGTGGCTCGGCTTCTCCTCTTACTTACCCAGTTTTACACCATTGTAACTCAGATGCGACTCTTGATTCACAGAGTCTGCCCGACTCATTGGCCATTTGCACTCACTCCACGCTCAATATACAATTCCATGCTAGAGATGCTGCAGATTTCAGTGTGATAAAGTACAGAGGTGGGCTGGAAACTCTGTAGCAAAGTGGAACAGAAATCATGAATGGTTTCAATACCCTGCTAATATGCTAGTTGCAGTTCTTGGTTATAATATAACCTCTGCTTAGAGGATGAAGCTCACACCAGCACAAAAGGGCCGTGCTCAACCAACTGAGCCACTTAATTCATATACCAAGGCCTTAAATGGTCTGGACAACCTGAGGTGGGCCATTCGCATCGGGGTGAATTTTACCTGGAGTGAAAAGAAATCACTTCAGCTTGGGCCAAACGCTGCAGCCTCTCTTCAGAAAAACAACCGTTGAAATCAAATGGGTGTTTTGCCACAGTCAGGACTGCACAATTCGGCCCCCGAAGAGGTTTCAATATACACAAGATTGCTGCATTCATTAAAACCAAGAAAACATTCCTTCCAAGGCACTACGCACAGCTGACATGCAGCCACTTCTGGAATGGAAGGTGACAGTCACCTGGCGCATTGCCCAGGGAAATTTTGGCCAAGCCATTATTCTTACTTCAGCAACGTGGGCAACCTTCCTGTCAAGAAAACTGCATGGAACTCAGATAAGCTGCTAGATTAATGCTGCAGGGATTTGAAAGTGTGGCTTGGGCGGGGGTCCGGCCGGCCTGAATCCCAGATCACCGAATCGTCCAGTTCCGTATTTGTATCTCAAGCATTTGTATTTATTTACATGAGTATTTACATTCTGCCCCATGGCTTAGGGAGGCCTTTAGCAGGTGAAATAATGTAAGATAGCGTTCTTGTGCATTTCAATTCCTGAATGCTATGAATACCCTGAGAGTAGCAGATTGCTTGTAATTTTGGCCCTATAAATGTTCCCCCGATGCAGTGGGAAAGACCATAAAACCCACATATACAATCAGAGGGACAAATTCTCTGTCCAAATGAAATAATAGGCAGCAGGTTTAAAACAAACCAAAGGAAGTATTTCTTCACACAATTGCACAGTCAACCTCTGGAACTCCTCGCCAGAGGACGTTGTGAAGGCCAAAACTATAACAGGGTTCAAAAAAGCACTAGATAAGTTCATGGAGGATAGATCCAACAATGGCTATTAGCCAGGGTGCGCAGGGATGGTGTCTCTAGCCTCTGTTGGCCAGAAGCTGGGAATGGGCGACAGCAGATAGATCCCGTTCTGTTCATTCCCTCTGGGGCACCTGGCACTGGCCCCTGTTGGAAGACAGGCCACTGAGCTAGATGGACCTTTGGTCTGACCCAGTATGGCTGTTTTTATATTATGTTAAGTAATTAGGCAAGGCTCCATTGAAGTCAGTGGAAATGCTCCCATTTAGAACAGCAGAGAATTTGGCACAGATACTTAGTTTTGTTGGAGTTCAATGGAATACTTTTGGGCTTTATGCAGAAGCCAAATGCATACATGCCAAGTGTCCTTCTCTCTGCCTCTCCCCCACCCTCCCCGTTCCTTAGCATCTTTTTTTTTTTTTTAAAGGAAATATTTATAGTTTTCACACGTTGTCCTTCCAGAAAGCTCCCCTTCCCAAAGAAGTTTATTTTGCATTTACTGCATCTCCACTTTTCTCCCCAGTCTTGAGGTGCTTATTCAGTCTGTGGGAATTTTGTATAAATTAAGATGGAGAGAGGTTTTCCTCTCCATTCCCACCGTTTTTAGATCTTCTGGGCCTGATCACCCAGTGCCTTGCAACTTGTGTCAGGGTAACAGGTCACTACCTCCCAAACATCCCCTTATGGCATTACACAAAGTAAAACTATTTCCCCATGTTTATTCCCCTACCCCCCACTGTTCCTCAGACGTTCTTGTCAACTGCTGGAAATGGCCCACCTTGATTATCACTACAAAAGGTCCCTCCCACCCCCTGCCCCGCTCTCCTGCTGGTCATAGCTCACCTTAAGCGATGACTCTCCTTACAGTGTGTATGGTAATACCCATTGTTTCATGTTCACTATGTATATAAATCTCCCCACTGTATTTTCCACCGAATGCATCCGATGAAGTGAGCTGTAGCTCACGAAAGCTCATGCTCAAATAAATTTGTTAGTCTCTAAGGTGCCACAAGTACTCCTGTTCTTTTTGCGAATACAGACTAACACGGCTGCTGCTCTGAAAGTTGGCGCGAAAGCAGCCCTTCCTCAGTTTCCCCTTTGAAACACCTAGAAATAATCCAGAAAGGTTTTCTCAAAACTGGTAACACACCTGCTTGGGGCTAGCTTAATAACAAACAACCTGCGCCATCTATCACCACATACTTTTTGAAGGGGAGAAAACAATCCCTTGAAAGGGAAACCCTAATTTTCCATCATAAAAAAAACAACCACCCAAAAACCATGCCCTGATCATGCATTACCAGCAGGCAGGTCTCCTACCTATAGCCCACTCCTGCTCCTCAGCTCTTTGCATGCAACTCGCCTGCCCTGCAGTTCTTGCCTTCACGCCCCTGCCTGCTGCTTCCCCACTGCCCCCCACCCAGGGCCTGCTGCAGCTGCTGGGGGATAGCCCCTGCCCCACACACCCCGCCCCCTCCCCTAGGCTTTGCAGCCGGGAGCTGACATCACAATGGGAGGGGAGCGGCCCCTTCCAATCAGCGCCCAACCCAGCTTCTAAGCCGGGCTGCCATTGGCGAAAAGAGCTCGCGGGGGAAGGGGCGTGGCTCCCTGTAAGAAGTGAGTGAACTTTCTCCGCGCGACCCGCTCGCGCCTCGCTTGTTCGCGCCGATGGAGCTGAGCCGCGGCCGGCCCGCGGCGGCGCTGCCCGGGATGGAGGCCGAGAGCCCGGGCGAGGACTACGAGAGCCTGCCCACCGGCGCCTCCCTCTCCACCCACATGACGGCCGGGGCGGTGGCCGGCATCCTGGAGCACACGGTCATGTACCCGGTGGACTCGGTCAAGGTGCGCGGCGCTGCAGGGCGGGGGTTGGTTGGGGGGGCGTCCCTCGCTGGTGCATGGGTGGGGGGGCATTTACCGCTTCCCCCCGCCCGCCTCATTATGTGGCGCTTCCTTCCGCGTTATTGCAAACGGGCTGTGTGTGTGTGTCCGTGCAAATGTGCTTCCTTGCCCATGTAGTCGTGCAAGTGTTGGGGTGATTGTGTTCCCGTCTTTCCTCTTGGTGGGGGGATTGCAGTCCCCCCACCATCTCCTTGTGAGTGCGCCCTTTCCCTGCTGGTTGTTGCATACATGGGGGAGTGAGTGTGCTTTGCACTTTCCAGTTTAAAATGCGCGGGGCTGCTGTCTTCCCCCCCCCCCCACCTCCAAATCTCCCCTCTGCATTATACTTCCTTTTCTTATGTGTCTTTGCATAAGGGAGTTGTGCTCCCCAGCCCCTTCTGTGTTGTAAATAGGTGGGCATCTGTTGTTTCTCTCTATGTATTGTGGGGTAAGGTAGAATTTTTCTCAGTCCCTCCCCCCCTGCTTCCTTCCTGTCCTGTTGCAAAACTGGGGCGCATGGGGCATCATCGCCCCTCATGGTTCTGTGCCATAGATTACGAAGTGGGCCTGGGGAATGAATGTAGGGTCTAGCAGTAAACTCAAGAAAGCTGTCAGCCTGCATGGGAAGAGCTGTGTATCTCGGACTAATGCATGTGCACTCTAAACACGTGAGAGCTTCAGAAAAGAGCCTGCGTGGAAGGGAGGGTTGCAGCTCCTGCACTGTGATCTGCAACTGCAGCCTGGATGAAGGTGTAAAGGGCTGTTGATCCTGTAATTGTATTTTACTCTTCTCTTACTGACTTTTACGGGGTCCAGATAATGGGGAGGATGTAACAGCGCAGTGTCTGTGAGGGCAGCTTGGTTCATTGGAGGGGTAAAAGTCCATATTGTGCCATGTTTCTGCTTCAGTTGTATCAGGGAAGAGTTGGTTTGCCTTTTAAGTGTCATGTTAATAACTCAGGTTGTGCAATCAACAGTGAACCTGTCTGTGGAACCTGTTGGATTCCTTTTCAAGGGTGTTTTAACATGTTCTGCTTGCAGAGAAATCTTGTGAAGAAGGTGGTAGTGCCAGCTGGTATTGTCTGTTTAGGAGTTCCGAGGAGTCTGTGTCTCCAGGATGCTTGACGTATGAGCCCAGGTTGGAGTGATGCAGGTGAGGGTCGAAAGTGGTGGGTCAACAGAAAGGAGCCAAAGCAGAATCCTTGTTTAAATGATGGGTGCACTACTTGCAGCCGGTGGAGTTTTAAATACAGCCTAGCAGCAACCCTCTTTGCCCAGCATGAGGGCGGAGTTTGATGAACTGATCTCAGTGGCCAAGTGCATCTCATCCCCTCTGGAGGAAGATAAAACTATTGGCTAACGTTGCGATTGTATGCATTTAGTTCTGACGTGTACATGTATACGAAGCTTGTGCATGTATATGCCTGTCCAGGCTGGCTGCTAACTTCTGACAAGCTGCTAATACAGCGGTATTGTTATGAAGATAGACCCCTGTTTGGGCTCCGGTCTACTCCCGTGGAAGTTAGCATGTATGTTAGGACACTGCGGTGGTTATTAACACCTCTGTAAAGAATGGAAGGTTTTAAAGGTGTCTGAGGTTGTATGGATCTCAGAGTAATTATTGTGACTTCCAAAACTTGTTCTTGACTTCTGTTTAACTATATATCCATTCACAAATAGAGCGTAGCTTAAAATCAGGGGAGGAAAAAAAAAGGCTATAAAGACTGCAAACAGTGTGATTTGTAAATGACGAAGACCTTTTAAGAGGTGCGTCAACATTTTGACACAGTGAATTTAGTGAGCAGGCAGGCTTAAGAATAGAAACAAAACATGGGTAATGAAAGCTGGCAGAATTCTCCTGGCCCCAGATTTCACTGCAAATCCCAGTTCACTGAAGGTTTGCAAAGCTGGGCCAGTGTATGGCTTTTGGGTGGGAAAAAAAATATGAAATTGATGAGCTTCATCTGGTGTTTGTCTGAAACCAGACAGAACTCTGCAGTGACCTGAAACTCTAAGTGAAATTAGTGGGTTGCAAATGGACACATCTGAGTCTAACACCAGCCAAGTCCAGTGCAAAAGCAAAAACCTTAATTGGGAGGCTCAACTTGCTTACAACAGAGGCCTGGAACTAACTGTCTGTCCTGAGGGAGAGGATGGCCTTGTGGATAACTGGGTATTAGGATCCTTGGGTTCTATTTCTGGCTGTGCTGTAGGCATCTTCTGTGGCCTAGTGTAAGTGTCTTAAGGTAGGTCTACAGGGCAAACAAAGCAAAAAACAGCCCACCACAGCGGGTCTTGGGGCTTGGGTCAGCTGACTCAGGCTTGCACTGTGGGGCAAAACATAGTAGTGTAGATGTTCCCCCTCGGACTGGAGCCCAGGCTCTGAGACCTGGCTCCAGGCTAAAGGGGAACATCTACACTACTAATATTTGCCCCTGTAGCATGAGTCTGAGTCGGTTGACCTGGGCTCCGAGACTTGCTGCTGTGTCTGTCTCTTGTGTGGTGTGTTTTGTTTTGCAGTCTGTTTTCACCATTAGTCACATGGGGATAATATCTACTTTGCATATGGCATGAGGCGAAGTTGTTAATATTGTAAATCTTTGAGGTCAATGCACAGAAGTAGCCCTTACTGATCAGGGATAAGAATATATTGTACAAAGTTGCTAGTCTTCACAACCTATCTAGTATGTCTTATGCCCCAATATTCCTAAGTGCACAGTTTGATAAACACCCCTAGAATAGTAGGGCATGTCACTGTTAGGAAGTGGATTGTTTCAAAATATTCCACTAAGCTTTCTTTCCTAGTTCAAGCAAATGATCCCTGTCTTATTCACTGTAGCTATCTAGAAGCATGTTGTCCTAATCCTAAATTAGAGATGGCAGAGACCTATTTGGCCCTTTAGATGGTAGGTTCTCAATGTGGGGGTTGGCCTGGCCTTTCACATCTTGCCAAATGGGAGAGGGATCCCAAGTAAATTCTGGGGGAGCTGATAGTCTGGTTTATCCCCTGTACTTGCAGGGCTGTTTGAAACCACAGTAGAAAGATGAGTTTGAAGGGAAAGAGAGGAAATTCCAGTATCACACTGTTAATGCGCAAGACACTTGCACGCTGACAGATGAATGTACAGGGAATATTGCTATGCCCGTTTGTTCCCCTCAATCCTGACTTCCATTCTAGCGGGAGTATTTCATGATGAGCCAGTTCCTTCGGGTTCTTTTGTGCAACCTTTCTAGGTCACTGAATTGTGCTGGATTAAAAATGCTGAAGCATGCTTTTTCTAACAATTTGCAGAATGGTGTTAATCGTGGGGCATTGCTTTTCTCATATGGCTTACGTTAACAGTGTAAGTAGTGTTAACCCCAAGCCACCTCCCTTTTCATGCCAATAGGCAGGTATAATGAGCTTACTGTATTTTGCCAAGTCATGGTTAGAGTTGCACATCACCACTCAGGACTTTCCGGTGTTATTCAAGAGGGCATTTCCTTTACTGGGAAATTGGTGGGGAGGGAGTAAATGAAAGTAATGTCTGTTTTCTTTTAAGCAGAGCTTCTCTGTAGCAAGGTTAAATACACTGAGATGTATGTCATGGTCAAGGGGAACGACAGTCCTAAATTGCTTCACAGTCTGATTACTAAGAGGGTAAAGAGTAGCAGCCGTGTTAGTCTGTATTTGCAAAAAGAAAAGGAGTATTTGTGGCACCTTAGAGACTAACAAATTTATTTGAGCATACACTTTCGTGAGCTACAGCTCACTTCATCGGATGCATTCAGTGGAAAATACAGTGGGGAGATGTATAAATTTTCCACTGAATGCATCCGATGCAGTGAGCTGTAGCTCACGAAAGCTTATGCTCAAATGAATTTTAGTCTCTAAGGTGCCACAAGTACTCCTTTTTCTTTTTAAGAGGGTAAAGTGTTCTCTGATGGGTGGGGTGATGACTTGATAGTAGTACTTCACACTTAAATGGCATGCTCCATCAGAAGATCTCGAAGCACTTTAAGGTAGGTAAATGTTACCCCATTCTGTAGATACTGAAACTGAGGCATAGAACATAAGCAAATAACCCAAAGTCACACAGTGCCACAGCTGGGACTGGAATTCAGATTTTCAGATTTTGTGCTCTACTTACAGTGGCAGGCAGTATTATCTAGAATCTCATCTCTCCAATCCTGGTGGGCTAAGAATGAAAGCTGACAACAATGAAGTGCCCAAAAAACCCAACCCTTTTTCTCTAGCAAAATTCTACTTTAAGTGACTTGATTTATCTCTCTTAATCACATACTCCTAATTCTATTTGCATGTTCCTTTTGCATCATCAGACATGGCCAATCTGTTACATTGCAAATTATGTACATATAGTGGTCACTTGCCCACCGCTGAAGTGCAGCCACTTGTGGAGCGTAACGCAACAAACTGTGATCCTCACCCTTGTGCAGCACTATCGGAAGCTGCAGTTGCTCATATAGGTAGAAAATAGGTAGGCCTTACCACTTACATGGCGAAATTATGCCTTTGTTTAGCCCATTGGGATTGCACAGGTGTAATGGCAAAATTCTGTCCATGTAGGCTGCTCTTAGGCAGTGTTGCCCAGTGGCTAGAACACTGGACTGGTGCTCAGGAGACATGGGTTCTATTCCTGACTCTGCTGAGTGACCATTGGCCGCTTTCCCTTTTGTGCCTGAGTTTCCCCATCTAAAATGGGGATAATGATCCTTACCTCCTTTATAAAGTGCTTTAAGAGCTACTCATGAAAAGCTCTACGTAAGAGCTAGGTATTGCGGTTGAGCCATCACGCTTGCTTGAACAGCAGAATTTGGAAATTCAAGAGGCTGTCTACAGTTTCTCTCCTCAAGGTTTGATGCCACCAGGAAACTGCAGGCAGTTTGCGGGAGTTGATTGGTGTGTCATTGCTGCTCTGTGCCAGGTAAAGCCAAGTATCAAGGAAAGTGAACAGGAAGAGCCCATTTCAGCTACAGTGTGTGAAGAAATGTTTGAAGTGGCGCTGCCAAGGACTTTCCCTGCCATCTGTTTCCTGGAACCTCCCATCTGCTATGATCTCTTGTTACATCTTTGATCGTAATTTTCATTGCTTAGGGTGTCCCTTTTGATAGTTTAATTCAAAGCTTCCTCTTGTAAAGGTTGTTTCAGGTAGCCAGGTGTTCTGTGCTGACTTCAATAGCAACAGCTGTGCTACAGCAAACTGCAAAAGATGAGAAGCGCTCTGTAAGAGCTGGCTGGTAAAATATTGCTTCCATCTGTAGGTCTTAGAGCTCTTTACAAAGGAGGAGGTCTGTATCATTTACAAAGAAGGGAAGTAACTTGCCCGAGGACAGCCAACAGACTGGTGGCCGAGCCAGGAGTAAAACTGGGTCTGTTGAGTCCTGGTTCGGTGTTCTATGCACGAGCCAGACTCTCCGTTCTGTTGTTCTGCATCGGACCCCACGGACCAGCCACGCTTCTGTCCAGTGCTATACTTAGTACCAAATGGAAGGGTGATTGTGTGGTTAAGGCAGGGTACTGGGACTTCGGAGATCCGAGTTTAATACCTGACTCTGCCACAAACTCCCTGTGTGCCCTTGGACAAGTCACTTTGTGGGAGTCTGTTTCCCAGTCTGTAAAGTGAGGATGATGATCCTTCTCTTGTGTACTTTGATTATAACACTCCCCACCTTAAAGAGTTTGTGCCATGTATTTGTATGTGGCCTAACACAATGGATCTTGGGTCTCCAGGTAATACTATATTACTCATAAAGCACTTGGAATCTGACTTTACTAGTGCACTGGGTAAGCAATATTCCTCTCTTTCGATGAAGAAACTGACACAGAGTTTGATTGGCTTGCCAGAGGTCTCAAAGGGAGTCTGTCAGAGCTAGAATTAGAAATCGGGAGTTTCTCTCAGTCCTGTGGTCTGATACGGTTCGGGAAAGTTGGTTTTACAGGGCAAGCCAAAGCTTTCATCCTCTGAGAACCTCTTCCTTTAGTACGGATTATGTTGGGTGATCTGCTTGTCACCTGCAGTGACAGTGAAACTAGTATATTAATACAGTTGCGTGTTAAAAGCAAGAAGCTTCAAAGTACATATATACCAAGGAAGTTGCGTGGCTGGAATTCATAGGTTTCATTAAGAGGATTTGACACTTACGGCTACAGTCTGGCTGAGTGTGTATTCCATGTCTCAGACTGTTGGAAAAACTTGACTTCTAGTGACTTTCTATTGGTAATTGAAATGGTCAGTATTGCAGCAGTAACCTTAGACGCAGTAATAGATTGCTTGCAATAAAATGTCGTGGTTGTGACGCTAAATTTCCATCTTTTAAAAGAAATTGACTAAACATTACTTACAAGACTGATGAATTTCTGTTTCTACTTATGTAATGCTAGTGGTGAAATATAGGGGTTAACTTTGTGCAACTTCCAGGAAAACCCCTTATAAACTAACTAAATGTCTGGACAGTATTTTTTTTTTTTTTGAGTTTTGTTATTAACTATTAAGAGGTCCTTAATCTGGCATGCAATTTATTGAAGTAAATTAAGCTCTAATTATTCTGTTAATGTTATCTTTAGGTAGAAAATTAAATACTCGTTTGATTTTTATTGCTCTACTATGAGTGTCCGTCAATGTTCTTGGTGCCCTTGAAAATCTCTCTTAAATACACTAACAAATAAACAGCGGCATCACTTACCCCAGCTCAAGTCAAATAACCCAGTGACAAGATAGCGCAGAGTAACCTCCCCACAGCATACCTCCTCCACCACCGCTACCTAGTGCTGCCCGACACCCCTCTCCTCCATCTGCTAAAGTAAATCTGATTGTCTACAGATCTCACAATGAATTTAGGGTTTCTCAAACTTTTTGTAGTGTGAACCTCTCCTCTTCCCACTGGTGCCGGAATAGTATTCCTGTGGCAGGTATAACCATTGTTTTCATGAACATGTATTAGGAGGATAACGTATCTTTAACTCTTTTAAAGCAAAAAGAACAGGAGCACCTTGTGGCACCTTGGAGACTAAGCCCACGAAAGCTTATGCTCAGATAAATTGGTTAGTCGCTGAGGTGCCACAAGTCGTCCTGTTCTTTTTGCAGATACAGACTAACACGGCTGCTACTCTGAAACCTGGCTTTGAATGCAATTTCTCAACTGGAAATGAGGGGGCAACTTGTGACCCATCTGCTCTTTGTGGATGATGTGCGAAGTGCTCTGCAGACCACACTTTGGAATCTACTGCTTAAAAGTTGCTAGTGTCTTGTATCCCCTGTTGGGTGAAATGCACCTGCTTAACCTGCTGTGCTGCTTTGATCAGCACCTGGCACTGGTGGACATCAATTGAGGACTACAGTGAAGAAATGGGTGTATCTCGGGGTTTCTCAAACCTTCTAGTATCCTGATCCTCCTGTCTGCTTCCCTCTCCTGTTTCGGTACCTTCCTGTCATTGAGTAGCATTTGCAATACAGCTTCAGAACCACTGCTCTATTTCTATATTCGGTTAAAAGAGCAGCAATGGAAGCTCTGAGCTAGGGAGTAAGAATCTTGTGAAGGGGCTAGTGTGTAGAACTTCCATACTGTACTATCCCCAAAGTAAAACTTGGGGGTTAAACTAGTGTATGCAGCATTGAATCACTTTTGCTTTAATAGAATAGTCACTATGGCTCTGCCTTGCATCTTTTCATAAATATCAGAAAGGGTTAAATAAAATATACATTGCAGATGAAAGCTTCCTCCTTTGTTTGAAGGCCTGGGTCATGAAGCAGGAAGTGAATGAATGCAATGCTTAGGGCAGGTCAAATCCAGAATGTGGTAGGAAGTCTAGTAGCCAACTCTCTTGTAATAGCCATGTGTTGACTGACAGCACTAGCGAGGTCATGTCTGGCTCAAAGGAGAACTTCAAAACTTTCTTAAATGGTTAAAGATCTTAAACGATTAGCAATGTCTAGAATTGGGGCGGGGGGGGTAATAAAGAGAAACATTTGAATTTTTCTTCTTTCACTTGACTGCCCAGACCAAACAAATAATTGTGGGCACCACTGTATAAGGGATTTATCAGACTCCCGTTGACTTCAGTGGGCTTTAGATCAGGCATTAAATGCACCCATCAAACTGAAATATAGTGAGTCTTTATAACAGGTCAACTGTATCCGTGGACTGGGCTGGTAAATGAAGGGTGTTACATAATCCAGCCAGTCCTGTACGTTTTTCATGTCCTGGCTTTCTGCAAGGAGTTCAATAGCTTGTTTTTAGCATTGCCTCCTTTGGGTAAACTGAAACCAGCTTAACTGGATAACCTTAATTGTTCTATAGGCTTTTTGCCACTTATGCAATGAGGATTATTTTAAATGGCCGGGGTAAAACACTTTCTTGATCACTTAAGGATGTGAGGTTTTTAAAGCATCTTTTGCTGACTTCACACAGGCATCTGAAAAGGTGGACCAGCCAACTTCAGTACCGAGTTGCAGTGTCTGAGGCTGTCTATGCTGCAGACTTCTGCTGGCATAGCTGCTGTGTTGGCAGGGGTCTGAAGAGTTGTGATCCCTGGCCAACATAGCTGTGCTTGGAAAAGCCCCTAGTATTAGATGCAGTTACACCGACAAAGCCACACTTCTGCTGGTATAGCTTGTTGGACTTGGGGGAAGCGTGTGCATGCATAAGGAGTGTGTGTGTGTGTGTGTGGAGGGTGTGTGAGAAATGCACTATACTGATAAAAGTGCAACTTTGCTGGTATAGCAAACTGTTAGGCCTAGTTCCTGGTGTAGACGTGGCCTTAGATGCAAATTGCAGCTCATGGTAGTTTCCACACATCTGATTTGAGAGGTTCTGAGTGCACAAGATAACTGCTGCACAACTCCTATATATTGAGGTGTGGCTAGTTTGGCTACTGCACACTTAGGATGGATCAGATCACTGTAATACGAGGAATTAATACTGCAAGAAATCATGAGAGGTGCAAAAATACAAAAAGGAACACTGAAACATCTTGGATGAGTAAGCATACACCTGTTAGTCCTTTTTTTCCCTCCCTCAGTGTCCTAACCTCACGACCGAGGGATAAATTAATAGGCAACTCTATAGCCACTATTGCAGCTTTCTAAATGTAGACGTACGTTCAGGTGTATCTTAGTGCTTACAGGAAGGCTCAGTGCAGATGAATGTACAGCAAATTGTTTTCCACACAGCTCTGTGGAGTTGGTGTCAAAACAATAATTACTTACCAGTGCTGCAAGTGTGAAATCCAATGTGGCCCCTGCTCTCTGAAGAATTTTAGGTCTAAAAGTCTTGATTGTAGACATCTGGTTCGGGGGGGGGGGGCGGCTGCGGGGGAGAGAAGGGGACAGGAGGAGAGAGAGGGAACAAGGCTTATAGTTACAAGGGTACAAGGTTGCTTTGACAGTTCAGTACATGTCTTGCTCTCTTGAAACCTGGGCTCGCATCCCTGGCTTTGCTATAGGCTTCCTCTGTGACTTTTGACAAGTCGCTTAGATTACATGGACACAGCAAAAATGTGTGTGTGGGGGGGGGGGGGGGGGAACCATGCAGCAGTGGGTCTCAGTGCTTGGGCCAACTGACTTGGGCTTTCAACTCCAGAACTAAAGATAGCAGTGCAGACTTTTTTTGCTTGGGCTGGAGCCTGGGTTGAGAGACCCTTCCCACGCCAGGTTTCAGAACCCGGGTTTCAGCCCGAGCGGGAGCATCTACACGCCTATTTTTTTGCCCTGCAGCATGAGCCTGAGTCTCTTGACCCAGGCGCTGAGACTCTCAGCTGTTTCTGCTGTGTAGACATGCCCTAAGTCACTTGCGTGCAGTCGCAGAAGAAGCCCTGCAGTGTGAGTCTGAATCAGTTGACTTAAGCTCTTGGACTCACTACTGTGAGTCTTTTTGCTATGTAGACACACCCTTAATCTCATTGTAGCTCAGTTTACCCATCTGTAAAATGGGGGTGCTACTGCTTTTCTCCCATTCCTTGTCTTGTCTATTCAGATCATAAGGCAACTCCTGCACAGAGAAGCTTATTGTATGTACAGCACCTAACACAGTGTGTTCCTGAACTTGATTGGGGACTTCAGCTTCTACTGGAAATCAAATAATAGATAAACTGAGAATGAATTAACATGCCATTCCTCTTTGCTCCAAAACAGTGAAGGACGCTTTCTGTGGGGTGGGGAAACTTAACTTCCTTCAATAAAAGAAGACTGATCAGGTATGTGCCTGCACGTAGACTTCCAAGTTGATGTGACACTTAAAGAGAAAATAACGGTCTAGGTTCACTGCCATTAAGACTTCATTAATAACAATACATAGCTCTTTATAAGACCTCAAAGCACCTTACAAAGGAGATCAGAATCATTCTCCCCGTGTTGCAAATGGGTAAACTGAGGCACAGAGGCACGTGACTTGCCCATGGTCACTCAGTAGATCAGTGGCAGAGCTGAGAATGTAATGCAGGTCTCCCGAGTCCTAGTCCAGTGCACTATCCATCATATGTAACTTATTCCTGGCTGCTCTTAGCATAAACCAATCAGAAGGAGGTAAGGAGCTTGGCATCTCACAGGGTCATGCTCTTAGTTTTAACGATCGACATATATATTTTTTTTTTGCATTGTTTGACACTTGCTGCTTTGGACAGGATAGAACACACAGAGCATCACTGATAACATTGTTTCTTTCATCTGTAAACATTAATTCCTTTTTAAATCAGACTCTTCTGCATTGGACAAAGAATGCGTTCTAGTCGGTGCAAAAAGGGTGGACGGGAGCTGCATGCTTGTGAACCTGTGTGACTAAAGAGGGTGTGGCACAGAAGTATTTCAAAATTCCTTTAGTGCTTTGCGTGTAGTCACATGTTTTCGTTAGTGCCAGTGATTGGTTGCCTTTGAAAATTGAGCTGTCTTTTCATGCTTTTGTTTGGCATGTGGGTTTAACTAATCAGGCTTCCCTGGTTTTCAGCCAAGGCTCATGTACTCCGGATGTACTGTTTGAGTGTTCTAAAATTATAAAACAGATCTGGCCCAGTGAATTTCAAAACAATTGAGTCTGGATGTCAGTAATAGCTGTGGTCTAAGGCCCTGATCCAGCAATGTTTGTGTGCATACTTCACTTTAAATATGTGATTAGTTCCATTGACTTCATTGAGGGTGTGTCTAAATGGGGAAATTGATCAGAAAAGCTGTTGTGGAATAAGCTATTGCCGAATAAATATTCCAAAATAGCTCCCCTAAAAGAACTTTTATTCTGGAGTAATTGACTCTCACTCACAAAGCAGAATAATTGTTCCGGAATAAAATCATTTGGTTCTGGAATAGTGTCTACATGGGAAACTATTCTGGAATAGTTTATTCTGCATTAGCTGTTCTGGTCGGCTTTCCCAAGTACGCAACCATGAGGACCGCATGTGAGGCCTAATCTGCACTAGAAAAGGTTTGCTGGTGTTGCTGTTCCGGCAAAACCTATGTGTAGATGCAGTTTATAAGTTTTTTATACCTGCAAAAGAACTCTAGTTGGCATGAGTTCCCTGAACAAAATAAGCTGGAAAAGTGCTCCCCCCCCCCCCCCCCCCGGTATAACTGGCTGCATAGAGCTTTGCTGCTATAAAAGTGTCACAAAAATCATACTCCTAACAGACATTACTGCTGAAATTTAAGCATAGACCTAGCCTGTGTCAAGCTAGGCATGTGTGTTTTCAGGATCTGGGGCCTCAAATGGCATTTAGATGCATTGACAATCATAGCAATTAAAACTCTGAGGTGGGGCAGGGGAGGGGTAAAGCTATTGGAGGTTTTGAATAAATTACTATGCCTGTTAATTCCGTAGTTGTTAAAACGTTTTGTGTGTGTAAAGAGTCTCATCAGCTTGGCTTCTGACTTGCCTTTTGAACTTGCTTGGATGCTGAAGACATGACAGGAACAGAAAGTGAAAATGAGTCCTTATATTACATGGATAGTGGCTGTAATGTGCTAGCTCAGTGGAGCAATGTTTGGGTTGCATAACCTTCAGGGAACATTTTTAAAATAAATAGTCATTTGGTTATTTTTAAAGAATTTCTATCAATACAACATTAGATTCTGTGAATTTTCTCTTGGAACACAGGTTTCAGAGTAGAGTTCGTGAAGTGAGCTGTAGCTCACGAACGCTTATGCTCAAATAAATTTGTTAGTCTCTAAGGTGCCACAAGTCCTCCATTTCTTCTTGGAACACAGTTATTACTTGTATTTAAATAGCTCTCAAAGCACTTTGCAAAGGCAACTAAACATATTTAAGATGGGTATTTGAAAACTGAGGCACAGGGAAGGGAAAACTGCTTTCCCAAGGTCGCACAGTGAACTTGGGAGAATTACCCAGCACTCTTGAGCCCAGCCTTGCGTTTACAATTAGAGCAACTGCCACCTAGTGTCCCTTACATAGGTGGCTCTTTATGTGACTTGTCAGGACAGATGTTTTTAAAATCAACTAACATGATTCCAAAATAGACGGGAGGGTGGCTATTCCTAGTGTCAAGTCAGTGGTGGCGTGTAGCCTCTTTGACAGAAATCATGATTTATTTTTTTTCCCACCTGGTAAGACACTAATTAATTCACTTTCCTTTCCCTGTCCTATCTTCAGGTCGTCCTTGATTTTTTTTTGTTGTTGTTGTTGTTGTTTTCTTCCACCACTTTAAAAAAAACAAACAAAACAAAAAACAAAACAAAACAAAAAGCACTGCGTTTTTCAGTTAGAGCAGTGAATGCGGTTTGGTATGGGGTTGTTAAAGGAACTTGATTAAACTTCAGAAACAGTCTGGGGAGGGGGAACTTGTGTAATGCTTACTGTGCTTTGGTTCATGATCCTGCATCTGAGTCATAAATTACCACCTATGGGTGGTGGGGTTTTGTTGTTTGTTTTTTGGTTGGTTGGTTTGTTTGTTTTTTTGGACTTTAGCCAAATGTTGTCTCTTTGGCATTCATTCAGGTTTTCCACTGGATAGAATTGCACCCTCTTGTGCCCAGCAAGTCTTAGAGGGTCAAAGTAACTATTGTTTTATAACCGGCGAAGGGCTAGCTGAATTCTAGAAGCTTTTGCAGGAAGCAGGCGAAGTTCTGACATGCTTTGTAACTAGATGCTTAAGCCCTTTTTTCTTTACCTATGGATTCGACTGCGCATGGTGCAAAGTGTTTGCTGATCTAATAGAGGCATGTTTTATGGCATCATTAAAGGCTTGCTACCTAATCTTTGATTTTTATTAGGTAGTCTGTTCCCTGCATGACTGCTTTAGAGCATATGACTACACGTGGCCAGGGAGGAAGCTTAATGGTTAAGGCACTTGAGAGATGTGAATTTGATTCCTGTCTCTACTGCAGACTCCCAGCTTGGTCTTGCACAAGGCATTTAGTTTTTTCCTGCTCTGGTTCCCTATCTGTAAAATGGGGATAACACTTCCCTGTCTCCGGAGGTGGTGAGGACAAACACTTCTTCAATGATTATGAGACATTTGGATTCTGCAGCAGTAGGGGCTATAGAAACACTTAGATACACCCATCTTCTTTGTGGTGTGCAGAAAGGAGAGTGTTACGGAAGGGCAATGACTAAAACCGCAAGCCTGTCTCTGGTAGTCGCCCCCCGTCCCCCCCACTCCCCCGCAAGTTAGAGGGGTAGTCCCTGTTGTTGACAGGTTGATGGCTATGCTTAGACCTACTGGATTCACTTAATAGGCCGGACAGTTGCAAGTCATCAGCTGTAAATTAGCTTCTGTCCATTAACGAATGTAATTCCTGCGTTGTGTTGGTTTTTTAGGGGGGTGTACCGCAAATAAAACAATGTGCAGGGGACTTGCTTCATGTGCCTTGTATCTTCCTTTAATCGGTAGTTCTGTGTAAATGGGGTTTACTGTACTGGGTTGGCAAAAAGCAGATTTACAGCCTGCTATTCTATTTGGGTATTATATGGGCAAGCAGGGACATGGGTGGCTCATGCAGTCTAACACTTAGCACCTAGATGTAATGGAAATGCAGGCCAGGAAATGCATTTAAATTGCTAAATAAGCCTGGACATTGCCCTTGAGGGCCCTGGCCAGTGGAATTGAAGGAGTGTTCTTCAGTGGTTAGAGTAGGGGACTGAGAATTTGGATGACTGGGTTTTTCCTCCCCACTCAGTTGCTTTGACAGCATGGACGATTCACATTGTGTCACCTGTGAGGTAGGTGAAGGGATGTTCTCAGGTATTAGTAATAGTGTGTAAAGCGTTCATGTCCAGGAGTAAAAAGTGGCATAGGAGTGCTTAGTGGCTGCAAATGTCTAAGCAAAGAGCTGCTTTTTCCAGACGTAATGGATACAGTGGATAGAAGCTTTTTTTAATAATCATTTTCTGCTTATCACTGACTTCCAGGCTGTTAATACCTATGCAGTTTTGAGCAGGAAAGCTTTCACCTCCTGATTGGCAGTGCTGTGAGCATCTTGTAAGTACGCTTCCAATGCGTTCTGCTTTAGGTACGCTAGAAACCCTTCTCCTTTCAGACTAATACCACAACTTTGCCTTTACTCGGTCCTTCTGAACCATTCCCTGACAATGAGCGCAGCTCTTACTCCTTCCGTTGAGTCTCGCCTGTAAAACAGCTGCCTTGGAATTCAGTGTGTTAAGACAGATGCGGTATTGTTACACTGCTGTGTCAATCGTAGATATTGTCTCGGTACTGTAAAGTACCGGGACCGTATTTCTTAATGCGGGTATTCTCCAGGGCTCTGAGCTTGCAAACATCATCTGAGGTAGGCTGTGTCCATACTACCATGCTCGCTACAGTGACTGAGGGGGTGTTTCCATCACTATCGTCAGTCCGCGTCCTCGAGAAGCAGGAGCTAGGTTGATAGAAGAATTCTTCGGTCTATCAACCTAGCAGTATCTACTCTAGGGCTTAGGTTGGCTTTACTGTGTCTCTCGGGGGTGAATTTTTCATGCCCCTGACTTACATAGTTGGCTGACGTAAGTTTTAGGTGCAGATCAGGCCTAGCTTTGCGGAAGTGAGAAGCTCCGTATTTGGAGGGAGGTTAAAATGAGTACATCCGTGCCCACATCAGGGTGTGTCTTATGCAGTCTTCGTAAAACAGAAGATGTAGTATTAATGTGTGACGGTTCTGTGCAGTCGGATGGTATCTCGAGCAGAATGCACTGAAATACTTCTCAGATCCCTACATCTACCAAAGCAAGTTTATAAACTTGCTTGGTATTATAGTGGAGGCTGTTAACCATTAAAAGTTCAGAAAAGGACTCTCTTCTGTGTCTACGAGAGCTGAGCTGGACAAAGGCGGGGTAATTTTGTATTTTGAAAGTGTCTTAATCTCTTTTATAACACCTTTTTTATTCAAAGGCTCTCCTGCATAGTTACTCAGGCTTTGTCTACACTACACAGCGTTTACTGACATGGCCGTGTCATTAAAAGTCGGGCAGTGTAAACGCTGTTTGTCAGCACTTTTGCTGACAAAATACTTCCGCCCCCTACGAGCGGGGATCGCCTTGTCCGCTCCTGCCGACAAGGATCCGTTTACACTGCCACTTTCCACAGCAAAACTTTTGTCTTTCAGGGGGGCTTTTTAAGCATTTGTGAATGACAAAAGTTTTGTCGTTCAGTTGGCAGCGCAGACAAAGCCTCAGATACCTTAGGGCAGGGGTGGCCAACCTGTGGCTCTGGAGCCCCATGCGGCTTTTCCGAAGTTAATATGCGGCGCCTTGTCTAGGCACTGACTCGGGGCTGGAGCTACAGGCGCCGACTTTCCAATGTGCTGGGGGGTGCTCACTGCTCAACCCCTGGCTCTGCCACAGGCCCAGCCCCGACTCCACCCCTTCCCATCCCCTCCCCTGAGCTTGCCATGCCCTCGCTCCTCTCCCTCCCCACCAGCGCCTCCTGCATGCCACGAAACAGCTGATCAGGAGGCGTTGGGGGGCTGCTGATGCTTTACTGTGGCTCTTTGGCAATGTACATTGGTAAATTCTGGCGCCTTCTCAGGGTGAGGTTGGCCACCCCTACTTTAGGGCCTCAGCTCTGAAAACACTTAAGTTGTGGATGTGTGAGAGGAGGTGTTCTGTTTTTTTTTTTTTTTTTTTTCAAAAGCTGAAATAATGCCTTCGTTGAGTGGCCAAGCACGTACCCTATAGCTGTAATACTTTCCGTGGAGTGTTCTGGATCAAAGGCGTTCCTCAACATCCAGATCCCGTGTCCTCTGGTCAAAACAAACACTGTGGTATCTTGTCCTCTTAAATGGTCTGTCAGGGGAAAGCAGCAACAGTGGAAAAGTCGGCTAGTGAGATTAAGGAGATAAGAAGTCTGCTGTCTAAGGTTAGGAAGGTGGGTAAACTTTCCATGGAACTTCTGTCGACCCTTCTCATTGAGTGGTCAAAAAATGGATCCTGTAGGGCCACAGTTCTGTCTCCTGGTGTGGCTGTGTAGCACTGCTTACCAGTCCCTTCTCATCCAGATAAATTAGGCCTCCCTAGAGATCTGCTTTTCTTGCTTACAAAATGGAAAGCCTCTTTCTCTTCTTCCAAGGGGCCTCACCTTTTGACAACCTTCTCAAGTTACATTTTTTGGGGGGCTGACAGAAAACAGGACTGTTTTAGAGGCATGGAATGTTACAGGCTTGTCACCAATTACAAAGCGCTCTGTGCTGTTGATGATGAAATAATTCTGTGAGCATTTCTGCATGAGTCCTCACTCTGCAGAAGAGGAGAGGAAAATATGGAAGTTTTTGCAGGTTCTGGTAAGCAGCCAATACTATGCGTTAACACACGCTCTACTAGATTGCCGAAAGAGTTGCACAAACTCTCTGCAAGTTCTCGCTATTTTCCCCCACCCTGTTGGAGAATTTACTTTCAGTAATTTCTGCTACACGGGACTATCAAGATCAGTTTTAATTGCCTTGGTAAACAGCATCTGCCAGGAAATGACCAAACAATCACTAAAACCAGGCTGAGATGTGGAATGGGGAAATGGCGTATGGGTTATAACAGGAACAAATTAAAGGCTCAATCCGTCATTCCTTGCTCAACCCAAACTCCCTTAGTGAGGAAGTTGGCAAACTTGCTGTCTCTGAACTCGCCCCACTTGTATGTTCGTGCTTTGACTATATGACCACTGAATTATAACCTCCCGACCTAGACATGCTGAGACTATTTTAAACACTTGGTTGTCACTATGGAGTCTTGGACGTAATGCAGTGTAGTCTAGGTGGCCTAAGAGCGTTAATACGTTCCATTGTCCTAGAACTTTGGAAGAGACTGGTTCCTGGGCTCTGTGCCAACGGAGGTGTGCTTTTCTTTTGTGAAAGAGCCCCAAGGGCTTAGGCTGTAGCAGCCCCTGCTGG
The DNA here is from genome assembly GCF_965152275.1 of Natator depressus. Lineage (NCBI taxonomy): Eukaryota > Metazoa > Chordata > Testudines > Cheloniidae > Natator > Natator depressus. Next base: position 6,672,808 of record NC_134259.1, read on the forward strand.
CATGAGGCTGGAATGTCTGCAGCGTTGGTATGCATCGCACAAACTGTTTCTTGGGTGCCCTTCATCAGAAGAAATCTGCTGCCTGCTTGAGTTCCCTACTGCACAGGGAAGGAAAGGTGGAGATGGGAAAGCTGTGCATCCGTTACCCTTGGGGATTGCAGTTCTTTAACAAGCTGCAGCTGCTAAGGACTTAACAGAGAAGTCCTTGTCTGAGGTTAGTATAAGCGAAGGCATCATGGTGTGTTCTGGAATTTTTAACTGTCAGTGATGGATTATGAGGCGCAAACTGGAGCGTGTCCCTTCTGAGTTTCTAAACTGGGCTTCGCAGCTTTGGCAGCTTTGAGCGCAGCTTTGGCAATTGCTGAGTGTTTTAGATTTTCTCAGTAGTGCAGGCTAAGGATTAATGTGGCACAATCTGGAGATGTCAGAGCTCCGCATAACAGAATTATTCACGCCTCTAACCAGGGATGCGCATGTTGGCTCGCAGGGGCCTTGCAGCGCTTTAGGACGATTGGCACACCTTGTTCTCTTGAAGACAGCTAATTAAAGTCCTCTTCCTCTTCTTACAGACCCGAATGCAGAGTTTGCAACCAGATCCCAAAGCCCAGTACAAGAGCGTGTATGGGGCCCTGAAGAAGATTATTCACACTGAAGGCTTCTGGAGGCCTTTACGAGGAATTAACGTCACCGTGCTGGGGGCTGGCCCTGCCCATGCAATGTATTTTGCCTGCTATGAAAAAATGAAAAGGACTTTAAGTGACATTATTCACCACGGAGGAAATAGCCACCTGGCCAATGGTATTTTGCAACTGTTTGCAATTAATTACCTGTCTCTTGCCTGCTTCCTGCTTTTACAGTGGCCTGGCATCCTTGTGTCTACTCTGGTGCTTTGGGAAGAACTTGACAGTGGCTTTGATTTGTTGCATTCGGCCTGGTGTTGCACAGACACTTGAAGTGTACATGTATTTGGGGGCGGTGGAGAAATAGGAGATGCAAAACCTACTTCCAAGTTTCCAAGGGCTCAGCAGCCAGCAGGTTCCATTAGGAAACTTATGGCCAGGCTTCCAAAAGTGCTCTGCATCCACCATGCCAAGTTCTTCTTGACAAGCTGGCCCCTTCCTTTGGTGCTTTATATAGTGGCTGAGCTGCTCAGAAAATCCGGCCTCTAGAGAATGTTAACTGGCACGGTGGGCCTTTGCTGCGTTAGGGCTAACCAATCATAATGCTCCAGAATTGCAACATAGGATATGTCTGCACAGCAGCTGGAAGGTGCAATGCCCAGCTCAGGTAGACATTACACGGGTGAGCTCTGGTGGAGCTAGTGCTCCAAAAATAACTGTGTGGTAGGGGTGGCATGGACGGTGGCTCGGGCTAGCCACCTGAATACAACCCCTTCCGAGACTCGAGAACCTTCGTGCTTGGCTAGCCCAAGTCGCCACCGGTGCCATCGCAGCCTTGCACCATTTTTAGTGCGCCAGCTGAAGTGGCACTGACATGTCTGCGTATACCTGAGCTTGGAATTCCATCTCCCAGCTGTTTAGACTTTCCCAGAGAGAACAGATGGGCTTTGAAACAAGCTTTCCTGTTGTAGGCTTCTGCTTTTGAGTGGGTTTCACCTTTCCCCTACTGGGTAAGAGGAACAGAAATGGCTTATTAGAACTTCTATGGGAAGCAGCTTCTTAAAAGGGGATGCTGGCATAAACATATTTGTGTGTGTATGTGTGGGTTTTTTAATACATAGGCACACAGCCCAGTTGCAGTGTTCAGAACATATGTTTCCCTTTTTAATGCACAGCGCCTTACTTGGCCAGACAGTGTCTCTGTTAGAGGTACTGCTGGCCACCAAAATGTCGTCGTCCTTCTACCAAAAATTTCTGCCACACTGCAAATCGTGGGACGAATGCTCTGTCTCAATCAGAAGTTAGTCTGGATGTAGGAATCACTTGCAGAAACCCTATGGCCTGTTACGCGGGTCAAACTAGAGGACCATGATAGTCCCGCCTGGCCTTAAGCTGTGAAAGCTTGAGTGGAATTTGTTCATCTTAGTCCCACAATGAGTGCATTAGTCCCAACCTATTGTCATAGCATATCATTAATATCGAGATGGTCTTGAAACTGAACACGGTGTCGAACGTTACATGTCCAGATGGACCAAGGTTCAGTGATGACAGATGCTTCTAACACTTAAAAATCTAACACCATAGCAGCGTGATGAATGCATTTGTAGTTTAAAAAAATCGGGGCTTTGTTCTTACTGTGCTGACGTAGGGTTTCTTGGGTTTCCATGCAGTACTCAAAGCAGTGACTGTGACTGACGGCCAGTTGCATGTATGTCATTTCTGCAGCGGAGCTGATCTGCACTAAATCTTTCATTAAACTGCTTGATAAAAGGCCTTCTCTACACAGAGGGTTTTGCCAATGTAGCTATATTAACAAACCCATCTAGTTTGGGCACTTAATAGTATAAAAATGCTTATGAACAGCTTATGCAGGTTCCCGTGACCCGGTATAGCTGTGTCCACACTAGAGGGTTCTATGGGCATACCTGTGTTGATTAGGAGTGTTGGTTGTTTTTTCTTCCACACCCTTAACAGACATTGTTTTGCCAGTACCACTTAAGTATAGGCCAGGACTTAATGTTTTTTTGCTGAGCGACTCCTTTAAAGTCGTGTGCTCTTACTTCCGACGTTTATTTGCCAAAACTGTACAAGCTTTCAGTAGCAACAGTGGAAATTTAAGTTAAATACGGAGGACAAGGAGAACTGACTTGAAAAGCCATTCGGGCAATGAGAAATTGGCTAAGGGAGGCTCTGGAAATCTAGTTACGCTTGAAGTGAAGCTCATCTACCAGTGCTAATTAAGGAATCTGTAAGGCCTTAAATACACTAGAGATTACATTAAACTAAGTAAACTTTAAAAAATCAGTCTAGGTAAATTGATGCAAATTCCTGGTTAAAAACACATTTAAACCAGTGTTAACCTTGCTTATCAGTGTAGCTTGGATGTCTTTACACTGATCTAGTTAAACTGGCGCAGTTTGCTAGCATGGGCGCAGCCTGCATCCATTCTGTCATACGGAAACAGGATGGACTACGTGACTTACCATATTGACCCAACTCCAGTGGCCGGCACATTAAGTTGTAGCAGGTGTCCCTTCCAGCCCGTTCTACGGATGGATTTTATCACACTTCCGTGAAGAGCTCAGGACGGTTAATTTGAGAATATACTGTGGGAGCAGAGGCTGTTGCGTAACTTTGTGCACTGCATGTCTCGAATTGTGACTTAACACTGGCCTAGGTTAACCTACAGAAGCTGTCCAGAATTGTATTGTGAAGGGAACTCTTCTGTTTTGCAGGGATAGCTGGGAGCATGGCCACATTGCTCCATGATGCAGTAATGAATCCGGCTGAAGGTAATGTCCTTTATTGTAAGTGGAAGTGGAGTTAAATTGGGGGAAGAAAGTAAGTGGCTTGGAAACTCACCAGTTGAGTAGTGTGTAACTACTACTCTGTTTCACTGACTGTGAGCTAAGGGTCACGGTAAGCTTGTGCAAAGAAACTCTGATCGCTTGAGCTGCAATGGATGGAACTTCTCAGTTGCGTGGATTCTGAGCACATTTTCTCCTAACATACATATATAAAATGTGAGGAATAAAATTGATCCTCCATTTGAATATTGACTTTTTTATCCGATTCTCTGAGCCAGCTGTTGAAGGGCAAAACATTCTGAATGCCCTTTTGGCTCTCATGTTTGTTTTGAGTGTTTTTTAAAAAGCCTCCCTAAATCTATAGCTTCTTATATGTTGTGTAGCCAGAGATCAGAAAAACAAAAACCAATGTGTGCTGCAAATGTCATCCAGGCTTGGGTGGAAATTCTGCTCATGAGCAGCATGGTACCCTTCTGAAGGCAGAATATCATCTTGGGGAAATTCTAATAAAGATATTGGAAATTTATTCATTCTCTAAACATGGTACTTGATATTTAAAGCCCTCATGCTATGGTGCTGAGCACACTATATATACTTGGGTAGAATGCCTGTTGGTTTCTGTGTGGCGTTCCTTGGTGTGCATCCTTTTTAAACCAATGGGAAGACGTCTGGGGTGAAATTCTAGCTCCTTTGGAGTCTGTGGGGCCATGATGTCACCCCAAAGTTCCAGAGTCTTCCGAGTGTCTCAGCTGCACAATAAATCACTTGCAGCGTAACTACTGGCCGGAGCCCATAACTTGCAGTGTTGCATGCAAAATGCACTCTGGATTTGCAAGCAAACAGACATTATCCACCGAAAGTATCCCAGCAGTCCTCATTTCGCTCTGTGTGGCTTAACATTCACTACTGCATGTTTATCAGGGAACTGCTGTTGAAGTGTATGTTCTTGATATGCTGTGGCCTTCATGTGTTTGATTTCTAAGTGCTTTAAGAACCCTCCCATCATTTTCCACAATGTACACTTGAAGGACAAGTTTCCCTTAAGGGAAAAATATTTATAGCATCAGATTTCTCTATATTTATTGGAACTGTCTGAGGAATTTTTTTTTTTTTTTTTGCAAAAACTCAAATTCCTCTCTCCCCCTTCCCCCCAATAGAAATGTTTGAAAACTAAACGTTTCCAATCTGCTTTGTTGTTGGTTAAAAACAACCTCTTTGAAGAGGTAACATCACAGTGGCTAATTAGAGCACGGGACCACAAGCCAAGCGCTTGGGAGTTGCACCCCTAGCTCTGCCACTGAGTCTCTACGGCCTTGGACCAAGTCACTTAACACACAGTTGTGCTTCCATTGCTGTAACATGGGTGTTGCTATGGTGAGTCTTGCAACTGACTTCTAAAGGAGCAGGATCAGCCTCTTAATGTGTCCCTGTTAGCTCTGAAATGATCTTTGCCTTACTGAGGAATTGAGAGTTCTTTCCGGAATGGGGAAGCTCTACGAAAGGGTGAAGTGTGTAGCTTTTTGTTTAAAGACTTGACGAGGATGATTTTCACTTACGAAAAGATCCAATAGATGCTTCTATCTGCAGCATTATCCACTTAGGGTGCTCCCCACTGCTGTAGGGAAGGTTTGCAATGCTTGTGAATTGGGAGCATAGCTCAAGGTTGAGATGATGATGATGATGATAATTACAAAAGAACTTGTGTCTAACTTGTTTATCTTTTATCCCATTGGCTGCCTATCCATCCCATCTGGTGCCACGTGACCTCCCGCGGCCACTACCGAATCAGTGGTGAAGCAGCGGATGCAGATGTACAACTCCCCTTACAAAACAGTCTTGGAGTGCATACGAGCAGTGCATAGGACTGAAGGACTGGCTGCCTTCTACCGGAGTTATACCACGCAGCTCACCATGAACGTCCCCTTCCAAGCCATTCACTTCATCACGTACGAGTTCATGCAGGAGCAAATCAACCCGCGCCGGGAATATAACCCCCGCTCGCATGTCCTCTCCGGTGCCATCGCGGGAGCTGTGGCTGCCGCTGCCACCACACCCCTTGACGTCTGCAAGACGTTGCTCAACACTCAGGAAAACATGGCCTTGAGTTCAGCGAACATCAGTGGGCACCTCTCCGGAATGGCCAATGCTTTCAGGACAGTTTATCAGCTGGGCGGTATCCCCGGGTATTTCCGAGGGGTGCAGGCTCGTGTCATTTACCAGATGCCTTCAACTGCCATCGCGTGGTCAGTGTATGAATTCTTTAAGTACTTCCTCACGAAGCACAAGCTGGAAAAAAGAGCTCCTTATTGAAAGACTTGACTAGAGCGAGCCTAAGGTTCAGATGACATTTTTGTAAACTCTGAGGGACTCGCTAGTGTTGTGAAACATGCAAGATTTCTTGTGGATTCACAATTGAATTTCACTTTTCTGTCGTTGGTGGGGAGAGGAATTAAGTGGTCATTGGCGAAATTTGGCACCCTGTTTGCTAGAATCAAATGGTCTAAAGACTTTTTTAATATATTTATAGCTTTCGAGAAGTGAAATTACTAATTTTTTTTTCCCTCTGGATAAGCGCTAAGATGTAGTGTTACCACTTCACGAGAAAACTTAGACTGCACAGGGGGAAAAAAACAGTATTGTGAGATATTTTACAGCAAAGAAATTAAATATCCTGTCACTGAACAAACTTTATATATGACCTAATATAAAATAGATGGATAATGTTTATCCTTTATTTTTCTATGTAGAAATTTTGTTTTAATAGTAGTACAGCTGGAAGTTGAGCTGTTTTTAGAAGGAAAAAAAAAAGCTGAATTCTTCCATCATGATATGTAAGAACCAAAGCATTTTTTTATTTTTTTTTTAAATAGCCAGAATGGCTTTAATCATAGCATTTAACCCAAAACAGTGGCCAGGATTTTCATATGTACGTATGTAAGCTGCCTCCAGTTTTATGGCGTCCACTTGACGCCTTAAAGGAGCCCGACTTTTTGAAAGTGCTGAGCACATGCTCTCTGAAAATGGTCTGTTTGAGGGATCTCAAGTTGGGCAGCGAAAACCACTGGTTGCTCTTGGAAAAACCTTAGTTTAATTATTACACCCGTAGCTGACTTACGATTGTACTTGAAAGATGAGTATTTTTGGCAAACTTATTTTAAAGGTACAGTTTGTGGCGTTTTAATAGATAATAGGTTTCATTACTCTTATTTATTCATAATCTTATTTTCCACTAACGCCTCGCTCCTGCTTACACATGAGTAACTGTGCAGGACTCGTGCTCGTTTACATACAGAATGTTACTCTGCTCCTGCACACTTTTATACACAAAAGTATCGGTTTACAGTTCTGTAAGACAACTCACCTTGAATTGTAAGAGTTGCATACTGACCACAAGGAAACTGTCAATCACGGTGCAAAAAAAGCTCTTGAAAAGTGAAACCTTAAACAGGAGAACAGCAGAATCAAAACCTTTTTTGTAAAGCAAAGCCAACAAACAGCAGCTGTTTGTTGTCCGATTGGTATATATAAATGAAGTGTCCTAAAACCTAAAGTTCAGTGGATTTTAGGGCTTTGGGGACTTCATTTGCTGCTATGAAATCCGATGCTTTATTTCATGCTTCTGTAGAAAAGAACTCCGTGCGTTCAAAAAAGCACATCGGACCCTCAGTTCTCTTTTTATGGGCTTTTTTGCAAGCGACGTTTGTGGATGGCTCCACTTAGCCTCCATACCTCATCTTCTTACAATGTGATGTTGAATCCAGTGTTTACCAAGTATAGCTCCTGCGCTTGAGGCAAGGAAAACCATTGACTGCTCTCCCCAAATTAAACTGACCACTTTCGCAAATATAGTGTCTGAATTTTAAATATCTAATATTTGACCCAAGTTATCTAATTTAGGTGCAATAATATTGTGGAAGATGAAAAGGTTTTGCTGGTCTAAAGAGCAAAAGCTGAACTTGTTGCTGAACTATAGATGCTGAATTTATTAACTAATAGCCAGTTGGCTACCTAGTTGGGACTAGGTGGCTAACATTACAATCGATGAAAAACTTAGCAGGATTTTTCTGGTTTTGGAAATGTAACTGAATAGTAGCCCCCCTTTGAAGGGACGTCAGTGTGAAAAGGTTGATTCTACCTGAAACTGTCCACCGACGAGTGAAACGACAAACATTTAAACTTTCCTAAAACGGATACTGCAGCAGACAGTATTTCTCTGTTTGCTTGTTTTTGGCATTTGACCGCTTTGTATAAGATCATTTTTGCTGTTTCTCCTGTATTTTTTTGAATGGGTTTTTCACACAGCAATGTGGAAGAATCGTTTTAAAAGGAAAATTATGATCCAAAAGCTGGCTGAGGGTCTGGGAGAACATATAGGACCTGAAGCTACTTTTTTGAGTTGACTAGATTGGAAGTTGGTATTCCTCTAACCCCAAATTAAGTCTTGATCATGCACCTTGTACCAATGACTTACCGGTACATTTTTCTGCTTACCTGAATGAGGTGAAAAAGCTTTACCATGTCTAACGTTTGCATTTAATTTTTTAACATGGAGTTTTTCACTTCAAGTACAGCTTAGTCTGTATCTATCTAATAATGAAAAGTCACGGTAAAATTGGGGAATTTCACTAAGGCCTGAGTGAGACAAATTGGAAGTCAGGTCCTTCACTGTATGGTGGCTTTCATGTGATCTTACTTTTGCATTACACTAAGTTTGGCTAATTACTTTGGTTGACCAATATTTATTTGGGGAAGTTAAATCACTACAAGAAATACTTCTCTAGTGAATGTACATGCAACTTGTGTAAATTTTTCTTTACAAGTGATAAGGAATTATGGAACATTCTTTTCATGTCTATTGCTATCCCCTACATTCAATTTAACTTTTTTCCCTTTTTTGACAAGCTTAATTTTTATTTAGCTTTTTGAAGTGCAGAATTTGTAACCTCTGCCTATTGTGAGCATGGTATTGACACTAGAAAGCATTCATGCTCATCTTTGTACCAAGAGCTTGGTGTGAAAGCAGATGCAAGCTTGGCAGGGTTTTTAGCCTGAGGCTTTCAAAGGATTTGGAAGACTGTTTAGACGGCCTTCAAAAATCTCATTCCTGACATTTAATGAAAAGTGAGTGGAGCTGGGGGCATGCTGAGTATATGGAAGAATCTTGTTAAGAGTATGCTGAATACAAATCTGATATGGGTTGGTCACAAACCAGCCAAAATACAGACTAGGTAAATTTTCTGAAATGTAGGCTTCAGACTTCTGTGAAGGCTTTTAAGCTTGGTTAGATCAGACTTCAATGAGGAGAATTTTTGTCTGCTTGAATTTTTGATAGGCGACCATTTAATGGGCAAGCAACGTTCAAGAAGTATTCCTCAGTTCTTAGCACTTGAAAGTAATTGGTGAGTGTGTGTGTGTGGTATTTAGAAACTAGTAAACCATTTAGATTGAACTATGTCAGTTATGGTATAATAACAAGTAAACTTTATAGTCCAAGGACCTTCCTCTCCATATCTTCCAGCTGCAAAACATTAATCCCTGTAGTGAGGTGAATGTTGATGGTGCAGATTCAAATGGAGGTGGGTACTTCACTTGTTCAGGCCCCTTGAAAAATTCCATGTATCCCCACCTTGTTCAACAGAATAAGGGTGGATTTGCACCTATTCAGTTATTTGGCAAAACTTTCACTACTGTTACTGCAGAGAGAAGGATACGGTGATGTGAGGGTGAGCTGGGATTCTCTCCTGGCTCATGTATTGCAACCTTTTGTGCTGATGAAGCAAGCCAGAGCCCAGCTTGACATTCACAGTCCTGGGGGAGGTTGTAGAGCTGCTAGCTAGAAAGAAAACCCTCTAATATTGCAGGGTGGAGTTCCCCTGGAAAATCATGTGGACCTCCTGCTGTCTCAAATGCCTTGTTTAGACCTTCTTGGAGCATAAGGCTTCTTTTTTTTTTATAATTCATTGCAACTCGGGTTTGATGCTAATTGAACAAAGTTTCTTGCCTTCGAATAAGACCAGCTAGAACAGCCTGTTTCCAGCATGAACTTCCTTTGGTGTGTAGAAGTCAACCTCTGTAGCAACCTGCATAAATTCTGGCAAACATTTCCTTTCTGTTGACTTCTCAACTTTAATCCTTTTGACGACTTCACTCTGGCCAACCTGCAGATAGAGCCTGATCCTATGTCCTTGGAGGCCAATGAAAAGCTTCCACGGCCCTCAGGTGCAAGATCAGATGCAAAGGGCCAGATTTGCCAAGGGCTCAGTGCCTAAAGTGGGTGCCAAACTCTTTCAGAAGAGTTGAATTTCTGTTTCGGTACCAATGGGGGAGGGGGGAAGGGGGAAGGAAACTTGCTTCAAGAGCTTGCACAGTAGGTGCTGATCTCTGCTGAAAGTCGGGACTGTTCTCGTGGGATCTCCCACTTGTTGAGCGCTTACAAAAATCTAGCCGCTTAAGTCCTATGTAAGTTTCTGAGTATTTGGAAAATGTGGGGGGTGAGCATTTGAAAACCTAGCCCCTTAACTCTGGGCAATATTCTCTATTATGTAATCCAACATGGACCAATAACTTCAACTTGGAATGGAGACCTCTTGGAACCGTGTCCAGTTTCTCTTCTTGCGGGACTTCATTAAAATTTAATGCTTGTTTATCAACTCCAGTGTTGACCTGCTGGATCTCCAATTTAAAAGGATCCCCACCAAAGCCATGTTGGGCTGCATCTCATGTAGGTTGCAACTGTAAAAAATACATTCAATATTCTGCCAATAACGTTCTGTTGACGTTTTAAAACCAACTTTGTGTGTGAAACAGATGTATTGCTGCTTTGTGGCTGCAACAAACGCACATTTTTTAAGGGGGAGGATGAGTGTTAAAATTTATTGTTTAAGTTGATGTTTTAAAATTGCATTTTTTTAAATTCAACATTGTTCTCTTAAAAAAAAACGGACATACATATATTTAATAATGCAGAAAGTTTGGCTTCTGAAATGCTGCTACAGTTATAACACTGGAGCTCAAGGAAATAAAAAGTGTTTGATCTTTGTCCTCGTCAGACTCATGCTTGATTTGTTTTAATTTAACTTTTATGTGGTAGTCGTACCTGGAAGCCTCAACACCCTGTTGTGCTAGGCATTAGGCAAACACTGTAAATGGCAGTTCTTTCCTGGAGCATGGAAAGATGCTCCAGCGGCTAGGGGTGCTGGCCTATCATTTGGGAGAACCAGGTTCAATTCCCTTCTCTGCCACGGACTTCCTTTGTGATCCTTGGGCAAGCCATTTAGCTTCTCTGTGCCTCTATTCCACATCTGTAAAATAGCCACAGTGGCCCTTCCCTACCTCACTCGAGTGTTGAGGATAAATATATCCAAGATTGTAAGGGCATCAGATACGAAGGTAATGGAAGTCAGAAAAATACCATAGACGGGGGCCTGCAGTCTAAAACACGACCTCATATCCACATGGGTCGGAGCAGAGAAGTAACTGACCTAGGATGACTTGGCACAGATCAGCGTGTGGGTAAAAATTGTCCCTATGAGTAGCAGTAGCAATCTTGCTTGTCTTACAGAAGAAGACATTTGTGGAACATTATATAGTAACCCTTAGTTAGCCAATGCCTTAAGGATTTACTGGGTCCTGGGGGATAGATGGGGGGGCAGTGGCTACTGAGAGGCAAGGACCAGCACAGAACGCTTGAGCCAGTCCTGACATGCGTTCCCTGCTTGGATCAGTGATCTACACATGTCCCCATAACTTGTCCTGGTTGGGATGCAAGGTGGTGACAGACTGTGGGTCATAGTGAAATGAAGAAACCTCATCCTGGCATCTGTTAGCAGAGCAGGAAGCTGAGAGATGGGCAAGTAACACAAGGATTCTTTCTGCCTTGGAGGGATGGTGCCTTCTAGCACCTGTTGGGAGGGGATGCCTAGAGAAGAGGGTTGGAAGGGTCTCCATGGAAGGAGGAGGCAGGGCAGGGAGGGAAAGGTTGAAATTTCACCTGGCTCTCATCCCTTCCCCATTAAACCTCAAGGTAAAAATACTTTGTCATAGTATTTAAAAGTTGAGTTGGGATCAGTTGTAAACCTCTACTGCAAATCCAGGACTACCATTTCAGTGGCTACAGTTCCTAGTCCAGGAGGCATTTGTTGAAGCATTCCTGCTAGGCATGGGTTAGTCTGGGAGATTCACAAGTCCAAAAGCTCCAGAATTTTTGGCTTGCTTGTTCCTGTAGCAAATCATGATGGTTTTTTTTTTCTTCCCAATGTGGAATTTAAAATCCTTCACTAGCTAAAAGGAAGCCTGTTAAAGACAGAGCTTCACCGAGAACACACGTTCTATTTTACGGAAGATGCTTCTGATTAGGAACGAAAACTCCACAACTTGGTTGATTTGAAACCATCTGGAATATGAGTCAAAATTAGCAATTAACAGAATTTTAGAAAAAAAAGTTTTGTTTCTTTCAAAATGGCATTTCATTGTGAGAATGTTGAAATGGAATGTTGGAACTTCTTCCCCCCCTCCCCAAATGAAACTGACAGAACTTCTAGTTTGATTGGGCAATGCTTTACACCGGCTTGCCCTGGGAGAAATAACTACACAAGGTGCAAGTAGGAAGGAATCAGGTGCACAGATTATCTTGTGCCGAGGAGAATTGCTATGCGGGTCTACCTTCTTGCTGCCTGTGCTATTGCTTTCTTTATGGGATTTCCCCTCATGCCCCTTCTCAAAGAAACAACAGTAACATTTGGAGTTAAACTCCTAAACCAGGTTGATCATTGCCAATTTGAAATTAGGTGAAACAGGGTTCTGTCCCTAATTTGTACATTCAGAATTAGCAAATCCTGTTGTATAGTTTGAAATGTTATGATAATACTAGGACAATGCTGGTGGAAATTATTCCTGTTTGATCTTTATTTTGGAAATAAAATTGGTATTGCCAGCTGCTGCTGCCCAAGAATGATGAGTCTAGGAGCCCAAAAGCAAGGGGGCCTCTTAAAAAACAAACCAAACAAACACAAACAAAAAACACACCCATCTTGGGGGTTTTGCCTTTTGGTTTCTGAGCAAGCTTTTCTTTGCCATTCTGAGGGCTAGAAACTTCGTTTTGAAATGAAAGCTGGCATTTTCTTATATTCACATCCGTTCAAGAAGTGCATCTTTTAGAGAGAAAAAAAACAAACCACCAATTATTACTAGGCTCCCACATCCTAAAATTAAGGTAGTTATTAAATCTACACTGTAACTTGTTGTTCCTTTAGGTAAGAGACAGGAGCTTTTATGCTCCTATTGCTTGCCACAAGGTGGCATCTTGCTGTCATTCTTGGTTTCAAGTTATTTATGCGTCTAAAGAGCAGTTCAGTCTCCAACTTTCTTAGAGACACAAGGTGGGTGAGGTAAGATCTCTTATTGGTCCAGCTTCTGTTGGTGAAAGAGACAATTTTTCGAGCTACACGGAGCTAGTGTTTAGAGCCAGTAGGCTACACTGTTCTGTGAGTGCCCGTCAACTTCCTTAGAGGTCTGAGATGAAAATCTGCTTTGGTCCTGCAGATGTTTGCATCTAAACTGGAATAATATCTGAGCACATTTTGCACGTGCAGGGAAACCTTCAGATTTCTGGCTGGCAGTGAGTCCAGTACAGAGCTAGGAACCGATCCCTGACATTAAGCCCTTGGCCCTCTCCACAACCATCCCTCCTCCTTAGGCTGTCTGGGCAGGTAGGCAAACCTGGCTTTCTTTGCCCTCTTCCGCAAATAAGCTTTGAGATCATTCTTGTCCCTAGAGATCTTTCAAGCAACATGTGCGCAGTGTATCCTGGCTGACTCTTGTCACATGAGCGTATCCCAGCCAACCAAGGCACCTTAGGCAATTATTTTTGGCTTATACCTTGCTTCCAGGCCTGTTGGAAGGCAGAATGACTTGAAGTACCCAAGGACTGCACTAACCCTTAGAAATGCACTGACTGCAGAGTGACACGACTATTATGAAATAGAAATTACAAATAACAAACTGGGATACAAATGCAGCTTTGTCTTTGGCCCTGAAGCTATGTCAGAATCCATTGGAAATGCATGCAGGATGGCTGCTTCACTGCAGAACTCCTATTGACATAGACTTGTGTATATAAAGATCAAGGATAATCTGTAACTCTAAGAATGTATGACTAGGGTTTAGCGTTCTGGCTGATAGTATCATTATTTCATCAGATTGTGCAAACTGACGAGGCTGGTAGCAGAACATAGGAATGGCCACACTGGATCGAACCACAGTCCAGCATCCTATCTCTGACAGTGACCAATGAGTTGTGCAAATTGGGCACTGCATGAGCAAGTGCTCCATTTCAGTGGTTTTTGAATTTGCCTCATTTCATTTTAATGGAGTGGGTCAGTAGATGGATGGGAGACCTCCCCGGCCTGCAGCAAAGGGGTTGTTGGTAGATCAGGAAGGGGATGCTGTATCCTCTGGTTCAGTGTTGAATTGATGACCAAGTAGGATGCCGTTCTGGTCTGCTAGAGGAGTTGCCTTCCAATGAGACCTAAAACCAAGGTCTTGGCACTAAAGGCAAGAAAGGACCCCATGACATGTTTTGCAAAAGTAACCCTCGTGGCCTGTCCGAATTGTCTCCGGTTCTGATGACCTAAATTCTTCCTGCATCGTCAGTGGCACCTGTTCTCCTGTCCATCTTCTCTAGCAAAGTCCAACTTGGCAGGGTCGCATAGTCCTTGCTCCAAATGTAGTAAGAAAAATAAGTTAACTAGACTTACCTTGAGACACATTTTAAACACACCCATCCTTCTTCACAGCAGGGACTATGCATTCTTTAGTGGAAGCACAAACTCCAGTCTGCAGAGAGCTACAGCTTAGCTTCTCTGAGGGATTCACCTGGGAACCATCTCGTATAATTCTGACAAGGAGATCAAGGGTAATTTGTTTCCTTTCAGTTTTGGCTGGAATATGGCAGGTTTGAAACGAATGCTAATCCTGAGGGTATGCACGTTCCCGCGGTAAAAGGTGTGAATTTCACGGTGCACTGTGCTGCAATGAGGAGATATACCCAAGACCTAAAGATTAATTTTTTTATTGTCACATGTAGAGTTATTTGAAAGACAGTAATTCTCTCCTACCCACCAAACGTGTCAAGTTTGTAATGCTAAAAAACAAGAACGTAGTCAACCTCTGAATTCAGTTTTGATGTACACAGTTGACAATATACAAGATATACTATGTGAAGATTACTGCTATCTTTTGGCCTGTCAGCAAGTCTTCTATGCATTTTGCTATTGATTTTACTTTGAAGGTACTCAGATCGTAGGGCAATAAGCTACAGTATAAACCACAAAGCAAGACAGATCAATCGCCAGCAAGCATCAGCAATCTCACCAGCTTGTGCACGGGGAAGTGAGTGTTCAGAACCCTGGCCCATGTAGACTCATAGGATACATCTACACTGGGGCTGGGAGGTGCGATTCCCAGCCAGGCTCGACAGGCTTGGGCTACGGCAGGTAGAGCTAGTGTGCTTCATAACAGCAGCGTGAATGTGGCGGCACAGGGGCCAGCCTGAGCTGTCACCAGTGCCTCGACCGACACGCTACTCTTTTGAGTGTGCTCGCTCGAACAGAGCTAGCACGAGTCTGTCTACATGGGCTGGAAATTGCACTCCTCAGCTCCAGTGTAGCTGTACCCACAGAAATTAGTGATGGAAAAGCGCTCTAGACCCATTTGCCCCACACCAGCGGTTCTCAACTGGGGCTCCGCGGACCCTTGGGATCCACGAGCCCTTTCAGGGGGGTCACAGAACCCTGCTGCTGAAACCCGGTGCTCCGAGTCCTGGCGTGTTTCTCCCCCCCCACCCCCACCCCAGGGTTGAAGTCAGGAGTGGCGTGGGACTGAAACCCCAAGCCTCCCTCCCCTGCAGCCGGGAGCAGTGTGGGCTAAAGCCCTGAGCTCCCCCTGAAGCTGGGAGCAATGCGGGGCTGAAACCCCAAGCTCCCCTTGAAGCCAGGAGCGCCGGGGCTTCACTGGCAGAAACCTTGAGCCCATGGACAGAATTGAGGGGGCACAAGTGTGTGTCCCCCCAAAACTGCAGTGCCTTACCCAGAGTTGGATAGTCCTGGGGGCAGCTCTACCCCCTCTCCCTCGGCCCTGCTCTGGCCCCACCCTCTGGCCAGATCCTAGGCAGGAAGACAAAGCCAGGCAGTGAGGGGCCGCTGCTCCTCTGGCTGGTGGTGCCATGGAGTGAGCAGCCCTGGCATCCCCCGTCTGCTGCTGGTGCCTCGGGTTGCGGCTGCTCCTCAGCTCCCAGCCCCTTTTGACTGCTCATGCGGCCGGTCAGAGCTGCCCAGGCAGCTCTGGGCCCAGCAGAGCCCGCGGGGAGCAGCCACCAGCTACAGCCCCAGACAGGCGGGTGGCCTGATGAGGCGAGTCAGGAGGTGGAGGTGGTGCTCCCTGCCTGGACCCCACTGTGCAGAGCTTGCCAGAGCCTTGCCAGCCCTTGCCCCCTGCCCCCAATAGAAGTCAAACTACACCTATGACCAACGGTCCCACCCCTGGCCTGGAGCCCCCCAGAGTTTTTCTAGCCTGCTAAAGGGGGCCTCAGAAAGAAAAAGGTTGAGATCCCCCGCCCTACCCCACTGTTTTGTCTTGTGTCCTTGTAAGTGGCTCCTATAAAAAGGCTTCCGTCTTTTCCTGTAGCTCACGGAAGCTTATGCTCAAATAAATTTGTTAGTCTCTAAGGTGCCACAAGTCCTCCTTTTCTTTTTGCGAATACAGACTAACACGGCTGCTACTCTGAAACCTATCTTTTCCTGTGGGACACTATTCCTTCAACCCAATAAATATGGTTAGAACAATGATTTCTCGAGTATTTGGCCTTGCTTTCCCTTTTCTTATTTCTCTCCCTTTGGCCATGCTTCACGATAATGTGGACTGGAATGAGAGCTGCGTGAGTGCTGAAAAGCATTTGCCGGTGACGTTTGGCAAGCTTTTTAAACTAATTTGCTTCAGTTGTGTTTGTGTTTGGTTTTGTGATTATTATTGGCATGTGAGTTCAACTGGCAAGAATTTTTTCCTGTTGTTACCTAATGTTAAATGGGTGAGGAACTCAGTGCCACTGGATAGGGTGTGTTAGCTAACGTTCAGGGTTTGATGGCTATCAGGAGAAGAATTAAGTGTCAATTACTGCAAGATCAAACTTGTTTGCCCGTTGTGACTGAACATAATCATCTGGGGTTAGGTTTATAATTTGAAATCAGTGCACCAGCAAATGGAAATTAACATCCACCCACATTCTACTACCCTTGGTCTATAACCCCGTCATTTCCCAGCACTAACTCGGTAGTGCGCACGATAGGATTGGTAACATTGCATAACTTCTCCACCGCAGGAATCATGAGGAAAATTCTGTGGACTGTGGTTTGCAAGATGTCAGAGTAGATGATCTTTAATGATCTCTTCTGGCCTTAAAATCTTTTGGCCAGGGTCTCATTTACCCCCTTTGTGCTGCTCAGATAATGGAAAGGGGCCTTACCGTGGGAATAAATATCAGAGCATTGTAAAGGGGCATTCATGTAAATGAGAATCATTCCTGGGAAATATACAATAATATCTGCAAAAACAAAGAGGCGTCCACAAGGTTTTAGCCCCCGAAAGCTTATGCCCAAATAAATTTGTTAATCTCTAAGGTGCCACAAGGACTCCTTGTTGTTTTTGCTGATACACACTACCACTCTGAAACCTGTCACAATAATATCTAGCTCTGTCTGTCAGTGGCTCTCAAAGCACTTTTCAGAGGAGGTCAGTATCATTGTCCTCATTTTACAGAGGGGGAAACTGAGGCACAGAGCGGGGCAGTGACTTGCCCAAGGTTACCTAGCAGGCCAGGGGCAGAGCTGGGACTAGAACCCAGGTGTCCTAAGGCCCAGATAAGTACTCTGTCCACTAGGCAATACTGCCCCCCCCCCCAGCAAGAGTTCTAGATGAAGGATTAAAACAAATATTTGCCTTCTGAGAAAAATTGCCCCTCTAACAATCCTTTGCCCTTCTGTAGTGCTTCTTATCTCAGGGTTTCAAAGCATTTAACAGACATTGGCATATTTCCTTTGACTTCAGTCGATCTATGCTGATTGACACCAGCACAGTATCGGGTCCATTACTGTAGTTAGCCTCAACCCTCAGGTAGGTAAATGTTACCCATTTGGAGAAAGTTAGAGAAGGGAAGGTACTTGCCCAAATCAAGGACAGGGCTGAAATAGAATGCAGCTCCTCTGACGGTCCGTGACAAAGCTAAGGAGAAACCCAGGTCTCCGGATTCTCACTCTACTGCTTTAACACTAGCTCTGTCCTTCCTTCTCTAAGTCTGACTATCTCTAAACCTAAAATGTGCAGAGTGTATCCTCTCTTGCAGCAACTAGCCAATCTTAGCGAAGAGCTTTGCAGATGACAGGCGCCACATTAGTGTGCATTGCGATATTTGTGAGAGCAGGCCTGGCCAGCTGTTTGGAGTGCCCCATCCGCAGAAAAGAGCTACTTCCTGAAAAGGATTTGAGAGTGCCATTTTCTTTGTGTAGAGAAGGTGACAATGGTTTTAGCATCCTCCGAGGTCTTGTGTTTAAAGATGCCATACACAGGTTGAGAGGCAGCCTGGCCTTGTGGATAGGGCACTGGACCCAGAAGACCTGGGTCCTCCCCTTGGCTCTCTTACTCACCTGCGGTGTGACTTCAGGCCAGTCACTTCCCCTCTCTTTCCCCATCTGAGGATGATGATGATGATATCCTCCTTTGTAAAGTGTTTGGAGATCTTTGAACCAGAAGCACCAACTGTTATTGTTGCAGAGGTAACCTGATGCCCCGCGTGGCAAGGTGCCCCAGATGTGGATGTCATGCATCCAAAGCCAAAAGAGGGAGAGTAAAGAAAGCACAGTAGTCAGGGCAGGAACTAAAAGGGTGTCTTACTCTGAATTAGTCACAGGGAGCTTTAGCCAGAAGCTTTAGCCAGAAGCACCTAACTCCCACTGAGGATCTGAGCCTTACAGACTGTACTAGAGAACAATGGAGCGGACATGTGTCTATCTATGGTACTTCTATAGCCCCCTTTCTTGTAGGAACTGAACATCTCACAACCCTCTGTAACGTGTTTATCCTTACAGCACCCCGGTGAGGCAGGGTGGTGGTGTTATCCCCATTGTACAGATGAGGAATTGAGGCACAGAATGAGTAAGTGACTTGCCCAAGGTCACACAGTGAGTATATGAAATGAATGGCAAAGCACAGAATTGAATCCAGGTCTCCTACATGCCAGGCCAGGGCCATAGCCACTGGACCGTGTTTCCGCTTTAGCAGTGATGACTATACTGTAGGGAGTAAACATAATTCTGGAGATTAAACTTTGGGGGATCTTGCATTAGAGGAGGTGAGATATTGTATTCAAAAGCATGGCTCAGATCAGTTTTTAGTGGACAGGCATCTACCTCGCCTTGCTGGCATTGCCTAGCCCCTTGGCTGGCAGTCGCAGAAGGGCAGCCAGTGACCATGGAGACTCTGTCTGGAGTTGATCCCTCCAGGTCAGATGCACTAGAGGTGCTGTGGTGGGAAGTTTGAACTGCTACTGCCCCTGTGGGCCTGGTTCCGTGAATATCCAGAGGATTTTGGGCCGCAGGGGAATCAGTCTGCTGTAGCCTTTCACCAGCACTGAAATTCCTCACAAAGCTGTCCTGCAGGAGACAAACTCCTCACCAAGGGGGTGCCAAGTCTGACTCGCGTAGCAGAGCTGTTGCCCTGCATCCCAGTTTGAGACCAGGCCGTCGTAACCCTTGAGAGCCTGCCCGTGGGCTGGTAGGGCACTGGGGACTTGGGTAATCAATTACATCCTGCCCTGGTGCCTGGCTGCCTGCAATTGACATGCACGTTACTCCACATAACACTGTGCCGAGTGACGGTGGTCAGGCTGCGAGACCTTACCCAGATCCACAGTACAAAGGCATCCTACCCAACCACCCTGGGCCTTGATTAGCATTTATATTCCGAGGCAAGGAACACCTTGCCAACTGACATGCTAAATGCACCATTCGGGGGACAGGACGCCTGCTGGAAATGAGACTCGGGTGAGTAGTGAAGCCTCGAAGCAATGCACTCAGTGTGCAGCTATCCAGTGTGCCTGTTTGCAAAACCTCCATTGCCACAATGCAGTTACGAGCACGCTGGCCAGCCTCCAGCGGGGGATTTAGAACAGCCTGGCAAAGCTGAATGGAAGCAAAACACAATGGGGCTCTCGGAAGCAGGAGGTGATGAATGAATGATACATGCCAGACCCCCAGATAGCACGTGCCAAGAAGGAAGGAAGCAGGGAGAAGGGTAGGTTTTCAGTGGCAGCTCTGGGTCCTGGGTGGGAGTTGTCTGCCAAGCTTTAGTGCAGATGGAGAAGAGGTGCCAGCAGGCTCCACTCCGAAAGCTAGCAACAGAAAGGGTTGGGGGGAGCCAGGCTGTGCATAATAATCATAGACAATTTGTCATCAGGAGCTCTCCCAGCAGTTTACAAAGGAGGTCAGTATCATTGTGCCCATTTTACAGATGGGGAAACTGAGGCAGAGAGCAGCAAAGTCACACAGAAGGCTAAGGGTAGAACCAGGAATAGAACCTGGGTTTCCTGAGTCCTAAGCCAGGGCTCTATCCACTAGGCAACACTGCCTCAATGGCTATACGTCTGTGTGAGTGCGAGACATTGATTTAAATCATGTCCATCAATAGCCACGTGAGGCCTCCTTTCAGGACAGCACTTATGCACAGGTTTAAATCCGTCCCTATTCACAATAGCACATACACACTTCAAGCTTATTCTTAAGTCTCATTGGCATCAATGGCGACTCAGATACATGCTTAAAGTTAAGCATATGCTCAAGCACTGTCCTGTATAGGGATGTTTTCCTGAATTGGGGGTCTATGTGCCCATGCAATAAATGGATGCAAACCATTAAGTTCAGAGTAGAAGAACCAGCCTAAAGCAAATGGTCTGGACAAAGGGCGATTCCCAGGGGCCTCTGACAAGCCTCCCCCCTTCCCCGCTCACATGCCAGTTAAATATGGATTGATCCCTAATTATTACCAAAAAAGCAACGAAAATAGTGTCGGGGTAGCAAATATGAAGAACAAGAAGGAGGAACGGTCAGCAGGGCTTCTGGAGATTTATTGGCCCAATTGAAATCCTGGCCCAATTCAAGTCAATAGTAATAATCCCATGGACTTCAATAGGGTTGGGACGTCTCCCCTAGGTTTTAAGGTCAGAAAGACCTATGGCCACCTAGCCTGACCTCTTGCACGATTCAGCACTGGCTCTCTTACAGACTCGTATGGGAGCTGAAACAAATGTGATGACCCCTCTTGTGCTTCCTTTTCCACGTCTGTAAATCAGGGATAAAACATTTCCCTAACTCCCAGAGGGGTGGCGAGTCTACATGCATTGGTGTCGGGAAGGCACTTGGATACTATGATGAGGGGGCCATGGAAGTAGGCACCTAACCCTGCCAAAGAAAACAAGACTTTCATCACACCCTAAAACCATCCCGCAGCCTCCTCCCGGAAAGTGTCCCATGGCTGAGGATCCCTGAGGAAGTCTTGCCCCCAGTGTTCTTGGGAAGGACAACAGACCTCCCCAAGCTGATCACAAGCACTGGGCAGGTTGTAGAGTGAAAGGTATTTAGTTATCAAGTATTCATTATTACTATTTATTATTAGTAATGTATTTGTTCTGTGGTTGAGCCTAGAAGCCCCATCCATGGCCCGGGACTCCATTGCGCTAGGCGCTGTACAAACCCAGAACAAATATATGGCCCTTGCCCCAATGTGCTTACAGCCTAAACTCATCCTGTGTTGAGGGCCAGCTCAAGGACTGTGTACTCCTTAAGCCTTCCAAATAGGAGCTATATGATGCATAAGACTCATGCTTGTCCCGATGGGTTAAGTGCATCTGGCCAGCTCTGATATTTTACGTGGTGCACAACCTTTTTTGCTGGCCTCTGTGTACTAGGGGTAAGTTTCACCTTTAGTGAAAAGCCAAGAAGATGCGCCAGCGCACGGGTGTTCTGAGATCTAGAAGAGACCGGTTTGTTTGACTGATGTGTTTACCAAAAGGAGATTGAATTATAAAGTTGTTATTTATGTTCAGTAAAATGTTCTATATCAGTTTTCATCATAGAATAAATATTTAATCTTTGCTCCCTTCTGCCCCCTTGTACCAAATGTGTGCACAGTTCTGAAAGGTGAGACACACATTGGAGGCAACGTGGATTGTTTATTTGCAGATCTGTGGGTGGAGAGTGTCTGAATTTCCCGATATTGATGGTCATTGGAGGGGGCTTCATTTTTTAGGTATCAAACACATTTCACACCTGCATATTTTTATACAATATAATATTTTCATCTATCTATCTCACATACGGGGAGTGGAAAATGAGCCCTACGTTTAAGTTACTTTAACACTTTCCATAAGAAGAGAGTCTTGCAACTCTAACACCTCCATGGTTTGCAACAGGCCTCTGAAATTCCATAGGAAGAAAGAGAAGTGCCTTTTCTCAAATAGATATATAGATAAATAAATATAGATAGATAAACTCCCCTCTCATTAATATCTATATATTAGAGGATAGTTTTGTGTTCTGTTGGCTGCATGATTTTATTTGGTTTTGGAATTAATAATGGGTGCTTAGAGTCCTGGTTAGATACCCCCTCTTTAATTTTGTATCAACCTAAATATATATGAGAGAGAGCACAAGCTGTTTTATTAATTTCTGTTTTTAAAATGTGCATCTCCATTTGCTTTAGAGCAGGGGTGGGCAAAATACAGTCCGCGGTCCGGATCCGGCCCATCTAACATTTCTATCTGGCCCGCCAGGCTCTTTGGCTGCCCCCTTGCGATCTCCAGGCCGCTAAAAGTCCCACGGCGCAGTGGGGCGCTCAGGCAGGCTGCCCGCCTGCCATGGCCCCACGCTGCTCCCGGAAGCGGACGGCTGCTGCTGGCATAGCTCTGCGCACCCCTGGCAGGGGCGGGAGGTGGCTCTGCACGCTCCCCCCACCCCCAGCACCGTCCTCACAGCTCCCATTGGCCGGAAACCTGCAGGGGTGGTGCTTGCAGGCACAGGCAGGGCACGGAGACCCGCTGCCCCCCTCACTCCAAGGGGCACGCAGAGACGTGCCAGCAGCAGCCGGCCGCAGCCACTTCCGGGAGCGGCGGGGGCCACGCAGGCAGGCAGCCTGCCTGAGCCCTGCTGTGCCGCTGGCTGGGAGCCACCTGTAGTTAGCGCCTCCCTGCCAGAGCTTGCATCTCACACCCCAACCCCCTGCCCCAGGTCAGAACCCCCTCCTACACCCAAACTCCCTTCCAGACCCCGCACCCCCTCCTACACCCCAATCCTCTGCACCAGCCTGGATCTCCCTCCCAGAGTCCGCACCCCTCACGTTCTCCTGCACCCCAACACTCTACACCAGCCCAGAGCTCCCTCCTGTGCCCAAACTCCCTCCCTCCATTAATATAGTAGAAATGTGCAGGCCAGGACAGCTTACCAAAATTCATGGAGTGGCCCCCCTGCTAAAGTTATTGCCCACCCCTGCTCCAGAGTCTAGATGCATGCATGCTAAAATGACCTTGCAAAGCACAATTACAAATGGTCAGTAGTTGCATTGCTGATGGCAGTGGGTCTGATGTACACCAGCCTAACACAACAGAATGCCTCTGGATAGCCACAGCTGTGGCTGATAACCCGATCAAGCCCAAAGGAAGTATGCCTGGGTGAAACTCACCTCAGGGCAGGGCCTATGTGCCAATTAAGACCTTCTTGTGTGAGTTTAAATGAATCTAAAGTGTGCAAATAGGGGTAAATTTCACCTAGAAAGAACAATGATACATCTGGTAGTAATCGTGTGTAGGTTTGGTTCCTAGCTTACAACAAAGTATTAAGCTTTTTTGCCTAGATCTACAAACAGTCTCCTACCCCTCTCCTTTCTCAAAAGTCTCAACAGGGCTTGCAGTATGTTAACTGACTCTAGGCCTAATCTCACTCACACCTGTGCAACCCCAGAGTAACTCCACGCTAACAAGCAGAGTTACCCCAGTGTAAAACTGGCGTGAGAGGAGATTCAAGCTCATTGCAAGGCATCCCTTAGCAGAGGTGTTTTTCTGGTAGCTACTCCTTTCCATTGAGGAGAAAAAAATGGCCGCAGCCCTAAAATAGCCATTTTGCATCTGGGTGCAGCAGAGTGGATTAGCTTTCCTTCTAGCTGGTGAGTGATTTTGATTTCTTTTATGTTTTTCCCTTTCTCTCCTTCCTATGAGGGTGGCATAGGTCTTTGCAATATGCTCATCTGATAATGAGTCTTGGTGGCACAGAGCGCACCAAGGGGCTTGTGGCTTCAGAGTAACACACAGAAGACAGGCCATAAATGCCCTTCTTTTAAAAACATTGCTGTAGCACTCCTGAAGATTGCTGCGTGGCTAGTCCTGCAGGTCAAAGCCGTCTGTCGAGCCACACAAGGGAGCTAAGTTAAAACATTGTGAATTTTAACATCCTGAGAAATTGATGCTTTTGCTCTTAACATTCAAAGTGTGGTTTTATTTAAAAAAATGAGGGGGAAATGTTGAGGTGTTTCTTTTCCTGCACACTTCGTGCAATTTCATCCAATAATGGTGCATAGGGAGAAGAGAATTTCATTGCTATAGTGTAAAAAGAAAAGGAGTACTTGTGGCACCTTAGAGACTAACCAATTTATTTGAGCATAAGCTCACTTCATCGGATCTGTAGCTCACGAAAGCTTATGCTCAAATAAATTGGTTAGTCTGTGAACACTGGGAATGTGTAATTGTTGCTATAAAATCTTTCTAAAGTGTGTCTAATTAACCGGTGCTCTGTCTGTGACTGGAAGTCACTAATTTTTTTAGTCTTGCTAGAGACTTGGACAATCTGAAAAAATGTCCCATTTTCCTGGCATCAACCTGGATTGTTAATTGTCAATTGTAAATTCCTCTAGATGGTAGCATTGCTGTACTGGACCCTGATAAACAGGATTAGACCGCTATATAGATAAGAATATCCAGAGTTATAATGGTAAACAAAAAAACAAAACAAAACAAAAAACCCCCAAGGATTGCAGTCATCGGACACAAGTCTGGTGCTGTTCCTCTGCACAAGGCTGAAATTCAGCTCATTTTACCAGTCATTCTTTTTGGGGGGGGGGGGGGGGAGCAGGAAGAAGGGAGGATGTGAAGAAAATAATTTATAAATAAAAATAACAAACTCTCACAGAGGTGCTGTATCAAGTTCTTTATTTGACAAGTGCTACGATCTACAGTCAAAATGCACACCAGGGCCTTTCTGAGCAAATTCTTTTTTCCCCTCCTTGCAAAGACTGTATGTTCCAAAAACATTTATTTACGTAATGGCTCCTTTGGAACCATTACAGATTATTGTGTAAATATCTTTCTAAGGTATTTTAAAATGCATCTGATTTACCCAATGGACCGTAGCAGCTCCTTCAATGACAAGGATCTCTTTTAGTAAAAAAAAAAAAAAGAAAAACGGCAGGGCTTTGGGTTAATACCTTCTCTGTTTAGTGTTCTCTCATTGTAAAGAAGTCTTGGGCTGTTACCAGAAAGTAAACTCCCTTCCACGGTGCCATGCATGTACAGTAAGCTTCCTGGTTGGTATGTTTCCCACTGGGCTGAAGTCCACACCACCACTGAAATTAGCAGTATTTGGCCTCCTTGCTGGCAGCTTCAGCAGAGAGGACTTGGATTGGATTGGGGGAAGCGGAGTGAGCTCCTCTTTCCTGCCGAGAGGTGGCCCCAGCTGGACAGGGCGGGGGCATGTTGGCAGAGCAGTATGGGAGAAGTGTGTATTTGCTACTGTCTATACTGAACTTATTCTGTCGATAAACCAAGCTTGTCTAGCTGGTGGCTCAGCATTCTGGGTGGAGCATTGTATCTGGCCAAAGTCACTTTTATGCCCAGATCTTCAAAGGTATTTAGGTGCCTAACTTCCATTGATTTTAATGGGAGTTAGGAGCCTAAATACCTTTGAGGATCTGGGGCTTAGTCTTTCTGTGCCGCAGTTCCCCATCTGAAAACTGGGGATAATATCATTGCCCTACCGAACAGGGGGTTTGTGAGGGTAAATACATTAAAGACTGTGAGGCACTCAGATAGATACAACAGAGGTGGATGCCTTATCAATACCTAAGATAGATAGGAGGAAGGAGTTTAAAGAGTAAAACAACTAATTATTAACAACTCCAAGTCCAATACAATCCATTTGCACAAGTGAAGGGTGAAATGACTGTCCCACAGATGGCAAAACTGGATGATGATGTGGTGAGAGCACTAAAGTCCCTTGGTGGATCTGGGTCTAACTTTTTTTTCACACTTTGGTTGTGTTCCTTTTCCATTTCTAGGGATGGTGCTACATATCGCTGGTTTAGGGATCCTGGGCCATGCACCAGATCCTGCTGGCTTCCTTCCCTAAGCGAGGGTGGGTTTGGGAGAATTAAAAGAAGCTTAGTTAGGCGGTTCTCTAACTATGCATGTGGGAAAACGTTGTTGTGTGATTAGTTAACATTTAGATTTACAGATATCCCTTTCCTTTAACAAGTCTCTTTGCACATATTTAGAAACAGCTCGCTCTCTCTCTTTTACCTTTTAGCTTCTCTGGTACATTTAGCTGCCGTTCTTTGACATTTCTAAGGATGGCACTACTTATCAGACACTGGTTTGGGGGCTCAGGGCCATCAAAACCTTTCATTTTGATAATTTTGAAACATTTCATTTAGATTTTGATTTTTTAAAAAATGTTTTTTACCTTTTTGAAAGATAAATTTGGAACCACGAAACTCAACTTTCCATTTTGAAAATGTCAATTTATTTTTTGGAAAATGTTTGAATCAGGAGGTTTGTTGAAACTGGCCCGTTCCCACAAACTGGTTTGGTTTCGATAATCCAGCATTTTCCAAAGAAAAAAACACTGTCTGAAAATTCCTGACTAGCTGTAGTTACACTCATGCAATCTACGCGTAAGATGCTACCATTCTAATTTGATAGTTTCAAACCCACTTTGCACCGGGAAATTAAGACACAAGGTGCAGAGCAATGGAGCATCATCTTGGGCTAGATATTCTCAGTGAAAGGTGTTGTGTTGTGTTAATGTTTATATTACCATAATGCCTAGGAAGCCTAGCCACGGACCAGTATCCCATTGTGCTAGGTGCTGTACAAACATAACAAAAAGATTCTCCCTGCCTGCAAAGAACTTACAATCTATGCCTAAGACAAGACAATACAGACAAAAGTACAAGGCAACACTGAGGATATTGACATGGATGGTCTGTTTCTTAGTGTGTTAGTGCACAGTACATGTAAAATACAACCAGCCTGATTTGGTAGCATTTTACACTGACTTTGCACTACTGAAAAAGATTGTATAAGGTGCAGGGCAAAAGAGAGTCGGGTATTATATCCTTGTTCTGTCCTTGCTAATAAGAGAATGCAACATGGAACTGAGTGGAGCCACGAGGCAGGGGAATTAAAAGATCCATGTACCTTTTGTTGCGAAAGAATTGTCATCCACCCTTGACTGATCATACATCTACATCACGTGCTGTACCAGTTAATGGACATGTACAACCATTCCTGTCCCGGGCTGCCAACGTTCTATCAATTGGATTTTTATTACTTTATGTCATTTGATCAATCCAGGATCTGAGCAGTATTTGTTCACCGCGTGTGATTATCATCTAGTTTGTCCCATTGTTTGTTTCTCATCAAATATTATTCCGGCACTAAAGGAAATTTTAATGTAAAGGCAAATATGTCCCCTTCTTTCCCCTCCCTCCCCCTTGAAATTGCATTAAGCCATGTGTTTACTTTGGATGACAAGATACTGTATACAGAGTATGAAAAGTTTTTTTTCCAGCCACACCTGCAACCTGCTCTCTTATTCTGTCGTCTGGGAGAATGAAAACATATTTGGCTATGCAGATTTCTGTTTACAAGACAGAGGGTCAGGCTGTAGAACAACAAAATGGCACAAAGGGCCAGGTGCTGCTTCTAGTTAAACCGGAGTAACTCCACTGTGCTTCTGAAACATTGAGTAGACGGACCAGCGATGTGTCAGAACAGAGGGGAAGGTATCAATGATGCTTTTCTGGAAAGAAGATGGAAATAATCCAACAAAGGTGAAACTCCTCCCTTTGCAGAGGACCAGCGCAAAGTCCCTATGCATCATTAACACCCTCCTTAGAGGGCTTGAGGGACACACATGGCGCACACAGGCCTTATACCGAATATCTGCACGGGGTTGAATTTCACCCGATGAGAAGATGGAGGTTTGCTGGCAGAGTAACTTACCTTTGGTAAAAAGAAAAGGAGGACTTGTGGCACCTTAGAGACTAACAAATTTATTTGAGCATAAGCTTTCGTGAGCTACAGCTCGCTTCATCGGTGCTGGTCTTATTTTTTCTAGCTGGCTCTAGCGTCTACCTCACTAAAACATGGTCTTTCCCCTCCACCCCAATAGCATCCTCTAGGAGACTCAGCAGAGAGAGTGCCCGTGACTAAATGAAGTATGGAGAGTGAAGTCTCCTCTCATCCCTATAGAGGTTCTTGGTGGACAAGTGTGTGTGTGTTGGGTGGTGGAGGGGAACGTGTTCAATGGACAAGCAGAGGACGTCATAGGGGGCTGGTCCTGTGCTCCCTTACACCAGGTTTATACGAGTTTAGCTCTGAGAATCAGGTCTTATGTATTTATTTATCTATTTTTAAACAAACTTTAATGCTGCTGTCTGGGTGCTCTTGAAAACACACTTGAGCTATAGCAATATGGCAACTTGCACCCGCTGGCCCTACGACTCCAGAGATGTCAGCGTAGCACTTTTTACCAGCAGGAGCATGCTCCGTTCCAGAACTATTGGGGTCAGGCCCTAATTTCACTAAGATCAGGAAGATTTTTCCCATAGAATTGGGATAGTTTTTTGGAGAAGGGACCCTTGTGAGGAGTAACAACAGTGGGTGTGAGTCAGGTGAGAATGAAACAAGGACTATTTTGAGATTGGGTTCGGCCCTCGTAAGGCCTTTGAGCCGGATTGAGTCTAGACTGTTACATGGATGTAAATCCACAGTCGTTCCAATGAAGTTGGTCCAGTGAGAGAGAGAGAGAGAAAGCAAGCCAGAGCTGCAGAACCTGGGAGAACTGGAGAGCAGACTTCACTATGGACATTTTGCACATCTCAATTACTGTTGTCAGGGCTCAGACTGCACTGAGTTGTTGACCAGAACTTATTTTTTATTTTTATGGCTCCTGTCATGTTTTCCAGGCAATCTCTAACTCTGACAGTTGTGAAGGTAACCTTGAAAACATGAACGGATGTGATGATGCAAGCCTGAATTTGCAGGCAGCCTGAAACAATAACCTTTACATGCCCCATTCATCCCAACACCGTGTTGACACGGATGCTTAATGAGGGTCCTTTAAATGTACCGCCTCTATTTATCTCCCCAGCCTTGCTGATGACTGTATTCAGTGCTCAGGTAGCACTTTAAATGAACTTACAATGATGAGATCAGAATCTGGCCCTATGTGTGCCTCTCTAAGGGGTCTGAGAGGAAAAGATCGAAGTGTCAGATTTATCCCTAGTTTAAAACCATTGATTTGAGTCTACTATAGCCTAGAATCCATTTGAGGGAGTGCCTCTTGGCATGTCCTCACAGCAAAAGCTGGGCATAACCTACCCAAGCGAGCTTGAATCTAGCTAGTGCAGGTAACAATAGTAAGAAAGATAGCGCAACATGGGATTCAATGTGAGTAATACAAGCCTGGACCCTTGTTATGGGCGTGGCTAACTAGCCCACCCACACTGAAGCCCATGCTATGCTGTCTTCACTGCTGTCGCTACCTAAGCTGGCTGGATTCAAGCTACCTCGGGTAGGCATTTGTATGTGGGGCCAATGTTTTGCCCCAGTGCTTACTTTTGCTTTTCGTAATTTGTTGGCAGCTGTGTGCCTTCCTGGAGGAAACTGATCAAGCAGGGAAATGCTCAGAGTTCCTATCCTTCCTCTTAGAAACTGAAAACCACAAGGAGATATAACCCAAGCGGTTATTTGTGCGGCAGGCGGAATGCTTTTCCCCCCTTGTAAAAATCTCCTTTTCCAAGTATCTGTTTAACAAGCTGTATGTAGAGAAGTTTATGCTGATCTGTGGCCCTGGGTCTGCCTTGCAATTGCAAATGAGATGAACGGTCACCTGATGAAAGAAATTGTATTTGATAAATACAATGATAATTCCTCTTTTCACTAGAACAAATAGAAGGCAAGGAGGTTTCACGTAATGTTAATACCCAGCAAAAGCCAGGGAGGGGTAGAATCTTGTTAGCTCACTAAATAATGGCAGAGGTCTCAGGTGATATGTATGTGAAAGGAAAGAATGTCTGTAGCAATACTAGGTAAGGCAAAATGTTCTCGGGAGGGTATCCCTTTTTCTGATCTCCGATTCTGGGCAAGAATTGATCACTTGTAGGGGGTCAGGAAGGAATTACTCCCTTGAGGAAACAGTGTGCAAAACATGATTTCTTTGCCTTTTTTTCTAAAGCATAAGGCTTTGGCTACTTTCAGAGGCAAGAAACTGGCCTAGATGGCACGATGGTCTGATCTGATTTGTTTGTTTGTTAGTTGTATTACTGTAGCACCTGAGAGCTCTCGTCCTACTCTAGGACTCCTACGTTTGTGCAGCTCCTAGAACCGTGAACAAAAAGCCAGTTCCCGTCCCCAAAGAGATTATAATCTAAGACCAGAGACAACAGATGGGTTCAGTGTTGTCGTAGTTATGTGGGTCATGAGATATGAGAGAGACTGTTCTGTTGGTGGAAGAGACAAGTTTTCAAACTCCACAGAGCTCTTCTCGAGGTCTGGCAAAGGTATTTCATTCTCAGCGCTCAAGAGCGACAAAGCACCGAGATGCTCTTGAGTCATGGTGGATCGAGGGCATTTTTGACGGTTGTGAACAGAGAGCAGGAACGTGCTCCACTACACTTGGTGATCGTGAGTGACGAATACAGCCGTAAGGCAGTTTCAACATTTGGGAAACATTCTAGCATGTTGGGTTCAGTGATAACTCGGTACATCCAAATAGATTTGCTTTTGTCGCCTTTTCTCTCTGTCTCTGAGGGTGAGGTGAATTCAACAAATGGAAGAAATTCTTTAGTAAAATCTACTGGGAGATCGTCTGGGTACTTCTGACACAGACATTTGATACCTTCACTGACTTCGGAACATGAAATGTTAGGCAAAAAAATCTGTCAGTACGCTAAAGGTATTGTCAGTGTTTTCGTAAGCCTCGATCCCACGTTCTAATGAACTCTTCAGTTGGTCGATGACTGTGATGAAGGTATTAACTCTGAAGGCCTCCTTGTCACTGAATGAGTGGGCAGTTGCATCGTCACATGTCTTCTGTCTTTTACGGCGTTTGGCTGACTTGCACTCGTGGTTAGCAGACCTTGCAGCCCCCTGAATTTCATACTCATCAAAACTATCCCGCCTTTGTTGAAGAACAGTTCCAAGACTCCTCGTTAGGTTTACAGCAGTGGAAAGGTCAATCTGAGCACTTCGCAAGCTTAGACTGCACTTGCTGAATGGCTGAAGAAGATCATTCCAGATCTCACACAAAATACCAGTTTCCAAAGTGCACATTGCATCACTCAGGATCTTTGCATCTTTCCTTGTGGCTGATTTTTGAGATTCATCATCCTCGATGCTCTCTAGCATATAGTGGTTCAAACTAGATTCTCCAGAGACCCGCAGACAAAGAAAACGCTTAGGGTCGTCCTCCTGATCCAGCAAACGGACCGGACCCTTGATTCATGCAGGGCCCCAATCCTGAGGAGACGATTGGAAGGACTTGGCCTACTGGTAGGACAGTTTGGCCTGGCAGATTAGGAACTCTGGAGATTTCTTAAGGAACAGACCTCTTTCTCTCTCTCTCTCCTGACAAGCCATCTTACCTCTCTGTGCCTAACTTCCTGCCCACGGTCCTTCTCTAAAATGGGGGTAATTACTTTTTTTAAATCTGCTGGTGGAGAAGAGGAGGTCTGCAAGCTTAAAGAATGTGCGAGACCTTTGGCTGAATAGCACCAAGTGATATTTCTCAGCTACTCTGGATGGCAAAATCAGATAGGCTTCAGTCCGTTGCATGTACCTTATGGCTCTCAATGGCATGGACATTTGAACTGAGAGACAAGTGGCTAGTACATGCCAGAAACTCTATTTCAACATGAAAATTGAGCTTTGAAATGAGGATTCTGCATTCCCCCCCCCCCCCCCACTTCTTGTGCATGGCAACACCTAGAAGAAAACAAATAAGAGACATTGGCACAGATCCTGGCAGCTTCAGCACTCTAAGTCTCTAAAAAGGATTAATATTATCTTCCTGGCATAAAGGGCCTGATAATCCCACATTCTGTTTGTTTCAAACCCAGCTGAAAAACAGACTCGCTCAAGGGGAAAGTCTGGCATTGTTTCCAGCACTGAAGTGCACCACTCACTCGAATTAGGAGTGGCTCCTTCTGAAGTGTGATCAGCCATTATGTCTGTAGGCTAGTGGTTACAGCTAGAAGCTGAGAGTCAGGGTTCTGCTCCCAGCTCTATGTGACCTTGACAAATTCTTTGGGACTGATTCCCAGTTCCCCTCCCCGCCTTCCCTTTTTAGACATCTGTGTGCTTCCCATATTCTGGAGCTGTGAAGGGGCCTGCTTGTCGCCTGATGTAACAAGCAAGAGCAGCCTCAAGGCTGCTCTAGCTTATGCTCTGCTTCCCATGTCACCAGGAAGGTAGAGAATAGCCATAGAAAAGTGCATTGCACTGGACCATGTCCCCAATCTACCCCTTACGCTGGGGCTGGGAACAGAGCTGGGGTAGAACCTTTTATGTCAGCTCCACACTGGTTGGGGGAGGCCCCCTGCACAGGTCGTATATAGGCAGTCTTTGGGGGATAGTCTGAGATCCTCAGATGAAGGAAGCTACAGACATTTCAACTGCCATGTTTACTGTAGAAAGCTGACAAAAGGAGGTATGCCCTCCACCCCAGAATCCCAGGAGCTCTCACCCTTGTCTTAAGGCTTATTTACACAAGTAATTATTCTGCTAGAGCTATGCCAGTCAATTTCCCCACATAGGCAAGCCCTTTTCAAATGAGATCTTCCATTCTCCCTGAGGGCAGTGACAGAGAGCCTTTGGTGCCTCCACCCAAGCTGTATTTGCCAGGCTCACATTAACCCTGTGATTATAGGTTCCTACTGCAGGACTCCACGGTGTTCTGAAACCTGCCAGTGTTTCACGGGAAGATGGTTCACCTGGCACAGGGGTATGTGTTTTACTCTTGTGCCAGGTACCCAAGAGCTTCAGCAATCTCCTTAAATCCCGATACTTTTTTGAAGACCGCAATATCCAAGGCAAAGCATCCAGACAAGGACAATGGAAGGAAAATTGATTTACCATGAACTATTGCATTGAAAGAGGTGGCTGGGTATCGTGAGATGTTAGAAACACCAAGTAAGGATAGTCTTGGGTGTTAAGGCACTCGGGAGATCTGTGCTCAGTTCCCAGAGCAGGCTTTCTGTGTGACACGTGTATAAACTACTCAATCTATCGCTGCCTCGGTTCCTCATATGTAAAATGGAGCTGATGATGCTTCCTTTCTCCCACTCTGTGCTTGTCTATTTAGAACGCAACTCTGCATGGCAGGGACTCTCTCATTATGTATTTGTACAGTGCCTTGCACGATGGTGCCCAGTCTCACCTGTAGGTGCAAATGTAAAGCAAATAATGACCATCATACAGACGCATAATTCATTTTTGTGGCTTTTTTTTTTTTAACAATTTAGTCTAATTGGAATGTCCAAATGAAGCGTAGTGTCTGTGAACCTGCTGCTGAGAGTCAAACTGACCAAGTTGGTTAACAAGATAAATCTGGGGCAATTTTCTAATAAATGTGCTGAGCCTCCCTATTCGGCTACAGATTAAACTGGTTTGATTAATCACCACTGAGGTTTCAACAAGTGGATTTAACAATCAGACTCTGGAAATGACCTAAATTGTCTACCAAACCCTGTCATGAGAAGTTAACTTCCCGAGAAGACTGTATTTTGTGGGCTTAAATCTTCATAAAGTCAGATTTTTCAAGTGTGCGGCACCCACAAATGAGGCCAGATTCCCCAGAAAGCTCAGCATGCTGGGTGCGGAGCTTATCTGAAAATCTGACTCCTATTGTGGGTGTGGAGGACTTTGGAGAATCTGGTCTTTATTGAGGTGCCTAAATGGTGCTGAACTCTCTTGTAAATCTGGGCCACGGCGCTGCAGAACTCCCCAAGCTAGAAAGTAACAAGGCAGTAACAACAGCTGTGGCCCCCGTAACCTCCAACTCCATCTCCCAGCATAGTTATCATTGATGTTTGTTACTAAGTTGTTTCTCCTTTACAAACTGGAGAACACTGTGGCATTGTGAGAGGCTGAACTTCAAGGGGCTGCTGGCCATGTTGATTGTGTCGACAGAACACAAGCTGTAATCAGAATAAGTTACTTAGAACAGGAGCACTTTTTTTTTTTTTTTTGCCCAGGGTAATTTTGTATATTGTAGCTCTTGGTTCTGTTCCATTGCTGTGCTGTGCAGATTGCATTGTTTGGGGCTTGTAACGTTTCGGTTTTGCTGATCTTGCTTTATTGCCCGGATACTGTGTGTGGGTGCTGTATGCATCTTCGTAATTTGGACATACCTGCATGCATCTCTGAGAGCTGAAAGGCTTTCCTCGTGCTGGTCATCAGGGTACTGGACTAGAGGAGGATGATAATTCCTAGCTTTTATATATAGGGTCCTACCAAATTCACGGCAATGGAAAAACTCGTCACGGACCACGAAATCTGTATAGTACAGGGTAAAAGCACACACAAGACCAGATTTCATGGGGGAGACCAGCGTTTCTCAAATTGGGGGTCCTGGCCCCAAAGGGAGCTACAGGGGGGTTGTAAGGTTATTTTAGGGGGGTTGCTGTACTGCCACCCTTACTTCTGCGCTGCCTTCAGAGCTGGGTGGCTGGTGAACGGCAGCTTCTGGCCAGGCGCCCGGCTCTGAAGGCAGCACCCTGCCAGCAGCAGCGCAGAAGTAAGGGTGGCAATCCCATACCATGCCACCCTTACTTCTGCGCTGCTGCCTTCAGAGCTGGGCGGCTGGAGAGTGGTGGCTGCTGACTGAGGGCCCAGCTCTGTAGGCAGCAGTGCAGAAGGGTGGCAATACCATGCCAGGCCATCCTTCCTTCTGCGCTGCTGCTGGCAGTGGCTCTGCCTTCAGAGCTGGGATCCCGGCCAGCAGCCGCGGCTCTCTGGCTGCCCAGCTCTGAAGGCAGCGCCGTCGTCAGCAGCAGCACAGAGGTAAAAGTAGCAGTAGTGCAGCAACCCTCCCCCCCCCCCCCCCCCCGGCAACTCGGTTTTGGGTCAGGGCCCCTACAATTACAACACTGTGAAATTTCAGATTTAAATTGCTGGAATAATGAAATTTTTTATTTTAAAAAATCCTATGACCAAGAAATTGACCAAAATTAACTGTGAATTGGAGAGGGCCCTACTTATATGGCACTTTTCATCAGTAGATCTCACCGTGCTTTGCAAAGGAGCTTAGTATCACCCCATTTTACAGATGGGGAAACTGAGACGCAGAGCAAGGAAGTGACTTACCCAAGGTCACCCGGCAGGCCAGTGGCTGGAGCCTGAAATAGAACCCAGGACTCCTGAATCCTAGTTCCGTGTTCTTTCCGCTGGGTGATGGTGCTGGTCTCATCCATTATGGCATTTCTTATACCTCTGCATTTCTCTCAATACAGTTTCCTAGGTAGCACAGAACTGCTGTTCAATGGCCCTAACGCTCCTAGTTTAAGGAGCGTGGCTGGAGCACGCTGCACTTACATTCATAGATTCCCAGCCTGGAAACAACCACTGTGATCATCTAGCCTGACCTCCGGTTCAATACGGGCCGTAGAACTTCCCTGAAATAATCCCTAGATCAGATTTTACAGAAGGTATCCAATTTTGATTGAAAAATGGTCAGAGATGGAGAATCCACCACCACCCTGGGTCAATTGTTGCAATGGTTAATCATTCTCACTATTAAAAAATTTACACCTTATTTCCAGTCTGTATTTGTCTAGCTTCAACTTCCAGCCATTTGATCGTGTTAGACCTTTCTCTGCTAGATTGAAGAGCCCATTATTAAATATTTTCTTCCCACTTATGTACTTCTAGACTGTAATCAAGTCCCCCTTGAACCTTCTCTTCGTTAAGCTGAATATATTGAACTGTCTGAGTTTATCACTGTAGGGTATGTTTTCTAATCCTTCTCATGGCTCTGCTCTGAACTCTCTCCAATTTATCAACATCCTCCTTGAATTGTGGGCAGTAAAACTGGACACAGGATTCCAGCAGCAGTGCCAAACACAGAGGTAAAATAATCTTTCTACTCCTCCTCGAAATCCCCCTGTTTATGCATCTCGGGATCACATGAGCTCTTTTGGCCACAGCATCACATTGGGAGCTCGTGTTCAGCTGATTATCCACCACAGCCCCAAGTCTTTTTCAGAGTCCCTGCTTCTCAGGATAGAGCCCCCCAGCCTGTAAGTATGGCTGACGTTCCTTGTTCCTCGATGTGTACGTTTACATTTAGCCGTTCTGAAAGGCATATTGTTTGCCTGAGCCCAAGCGATCTAAATCTTTCTGAAGCAGTGACTTGTCCTCTTCATCATTTACCACTCCCCCAAGTTTTGCATCGGCTGCCAACTTCAGCAGTGATTATTTTAATGTTTTTCTTCCAGGTTATTAATAAAAATGTTAAACACAATAGGGCCAAGTACTGGTCCCACTAGAAACACCCTCTTGATGGCAATTCCCCATTTAAAATTTCCTTTTTGAAACCTATCAATTAACCATCTTTTAATCTGTTTAATGTGTGCCATGTTAATTTTATATTATTCTTCTCGTTTTTAAATGAAAATATCATGTGGTACCAAATCAAACACCTTACAGAACTGTAAGTATATTGCATCAACACTATTCCCTTCAGCTGTCCTAATGGATGGCTTGTAGGGGCTGTTGCTGCGAGGACATACATTTGGTTAGGCCATTAACCTGGGATTTGGGAGACCTGGCTTCAGTTTCCTGCTCTGCCACAGATTCCCTGTGTGACCTTGGGCAAGTCACTTAGTCTTTCTGCAGTAGGGAGATAGCACTTCTCTCCTATCTCCTAGAGGAGTTGGGAGGATAAATGTATTAAACATTGTGAGGCTCTCAGATACAACAGCAATGAGGGCCAGATAAGTACCTTAGCTAATTTTACTCTGGAGGCCACAGAACAGATTGATTGGCCCAAAGGTGGTTAAAACCTTTGCCCCTCCCTCCCACCTTCTGGTCTTAAGATCACAAATGAAACAGTTCCCATAATGCTTTGTTACCCTTCTGCTGGAGTCAGCCAGTTTGGGCTTCATAAACCTGACACTGAGAATGTGCAGAAGGTCCCAGGAAGGCTTTTTAAAGTTTTCTACTCTGATTTTCTTCTTGGGCTGGAGATTGTCAACAGAACACCAGTCGATGTGCATTTCCTTTTTGTTTTCTGTAAACGACAATACTTAAGTTTAAAGAATAGACGTCTTTTCTAAGAGCGAAGAGCTCTGTAAATTATTGCAGCCGGACATGTTTGGAAATGCCTCCATAGCTATCTTTTGTTGATTTATTCTGTTTGTCTTCACGCCATGATGTTCCATATTAAAGGCAAGCAGCCGGTTTCTTTCGTAAAAGAAAAAAAGAATCTGCTGAAGTTTCTGTGAAGTCACGCAGTGTAATTTCCCATGGGAAGATCGTACAAGTGCAACTGGAAAGCTGTGGTTTGCCATTTCTGCAGAGTACCTTTCTTCTTTTCTAAGTTGTACGTGGTGGAGTCTGTACATCAGAATCATGGCTGGGACCCTTAAGCTGCTTAGTGGCTCCTGCACTTTACAGGCTCAGTGCTGCAAGGTGGTGAACGCTCCAGCCGCCGTACAGTAAATCATTTAACCGCTTGTTTTAACTTTAAGCGTCGGTACCAAAAACAGATATAACCCGTTGCGGCATGTGCCAATCCACAGAGGATGTGAATTGTTGCAGTTGCCGGCTACGGAACCCGGGCTCTTTAGCTCAATCTGTAGCATCACAAGCTTTTAGCCCCAGGTTCAATCCCCACTGTCGGACAAGATGTTGGGCATCACACAGGTGCCAAAAAATTGAATGCAAAATTGGAGGCCGTGTTTCAAAATCAGGCCCATGGAGTGCAGAATTTTCGGGACTCTGTATTCTGGCTAGTGACAGCATAAAACTAGCCCCTCTTTGAAGAGAGTCCCTTCCAGCACCATGAGTAGAGTGACCAGATGTTCCGATTTTATAGGGACGGTCCCGATATCCAGGGCTTTGTCTTTGATATAGGTGCCTATTTACCCCCCGCCCTCCCATCCTGATTTCCACACTTGGTCACCCTAGCCATGAATAATCTGCCTGGCATGTATGCAAACCTCATAAACTTATGAATTCTGCCCCCTGACTTGTATGTTCCTTGTCAGAGAGTGTCCCTGTGTGTGAATTTCAATTGATGGAGGAGCTGGGATGGGGACAGAGCACGTCTGCTCCAGGTGTAGATTATCTGGTGGATGCTGTGCGTAAAACCTGCCTGAATGTGATCCTAAGCTTTCTCACTGTATAAAGGGCTGTCCCACGTAAGCCCTATTTTGAGGTCTGATGTAGAATTTGGATAGTGTATAAGCCTTGGGCTCGTCCTCTGCCCAGGGATCGATTTCACCCTATATTTGATTGGTTTTGGAAAAGATTTGAAATCTTCGTGCTTCAGAGCTTAAACCAGCCTCTAACTTTTGGGGGTCAGAGCAAACTTTCCATAGGGTAGGTAATCCCATAATTCCCCCCCTACAGGGTTTCTTGTACCTTCCTCAGGTAGTAGTGGTCACTTTCAGAGCTAGGATATTGCATTAGATGAAGGACGGGTCTGATCTATTATGGCAATTCCAATGTCTCTGTACTCTTTATGCCCCCTGTCTCCGACTGTTAGCCCAATTGAGTTAACTAGTTGCCATCAATCTGGTTTGCAAATGTTGATTTAGGTCAGAGAGAATTTTTTCTTGGTTCCCTTCCTGGGGCTGCTTGCCAAGTGTGTGGGTTATTGAATGCAAATGTTAATCAACAGTTACGTTATCCAATGACAACCCTTTTTTTTTTTTTTTTTTTTTGCTGTGTTAAATGGTTTGGCAGAAACAAGTGTAAATATTATGTCAGCATTAGACACTATTTAATCCTGATAGAGAGATGTTGGCTATGGAGCCTGACTCTAATTGACAGATGTTAAATGATGTTTGTTGCACTACTAGAAACAGGAGTTCTGCATTGTAAAGGTTGATTAAAACTCCATGTCTCCATAGTCTGGGTGGGATTTTCTTTTCTGTATTAATCAAGAGGAAATTTATCACAGCAAGAGTTTGCTTGGTCCTTTCTGTTGTTGTCATTAATGCTTTACCACTGGATTATGTGGATATCAAAACGTTACAGCCCTTTTTTTCTCTGTGTCCTTGTGCTTTGCGTTAAAGTATCAGCGGGAAGGAAGCCGTACTGTCCCCTGTAGAAAAGCTCTTGGGGGGATTCAACAGAAAAGAGTTGCAAAGGAGGAAAAATTATACAGAACTCGAACATTCGTTGTCTCTAGGCGGGAGTCAGCCAACAAACTCTTAATGGCAGGAGTTGCAAAATAATCTGTGGGTTCCTTGCCTAATCAAGTTGGGATGTTAGTACTGCGAGTTGCCTCTCTGGATGTGAATGTGATCACAGTGGGTGAGATGTTACCTGGTTCCCAGAATCAGCTTTTGGAGAAGTACTGGTGCCAGGTGTGTGTGCATACATGCTCCTTGGAACGCTGGCAAAAATCTAACACCTGGGACGGGTAGTACCGATATTACTTGACACGTGAATCCAAAAGCTTTTGTATTCTCAGTTTACAGATGAGGAAATTGAGGTATAGAGAGGCAAAGTGGCTTGCCCAAGGTCACCGAGTGAGTCATTGGCAAAGCAGGGAATAGATCCAGGTATCTGGGACCAGATTTTGAAAGGTGTCTACTAATGCAGGTAGGCATCTAATGGGACTGAGAAAAGTGCCTGGGCACATTTAGCATCTGTCTGCATCGTTAGGTGCCTAAATACGTTTAAAAATCTAGCTCCTTGACCCCTAATCCCATGCTCAAATCACAAGGTAGCCCCACCTCTCTTGTCAACTGCACATACACAAAGCAAGTCAGTTTAATCCACGTGGTGGATTTGAGGTTTGCAAAAGAAACTTCTCAGACAAGAGTGGCAAGTAGGGTGGATCTTGTGAAATGGATTGGCTTGTGTAAGGGATTAATAATGGGCTGAGGAGCCTTTCACCTCTAGGCCACTAGTTCCAATGCATCCTGGGGCAGTGGAGACCAGAAGTTGTTACCAGCTGGTGTCAAGTGGTGGTAGCTTGTGTGAAATGAATTGTGGTCTCCATCCGTTTAATTGCAAGATCAGCATTGCAATGGTGTCTGGTTTCTTTGGTGCTTTCAGCACTGGGGCTGAAGACTGAAATGGGCTTTGAGAAAGAAGGGCCCTCTCACCCCAAGAGGGGGGTCCCTCTTGATCAAATTCTGCCATCTTGATGGCTGGTTTGTTAGCTTAGGTGAAAATGAGGTGATTTCAGTCCAGTTCCTTTTATCTGGTAAGAAAAACCACCGCCACAAGTAGCCATGGAGGGACGTCTCAAAGCTGAGATGTGGGCTTGGATTCTAGACCATTCTCTCACCCCCGCCCCCTCACCATATGCAGAAACATGAGGGCTAAATTTGTACCATGTGAAACTGTTGGTTTCAAAAGGTTCCCTTATGTTTTCTTCTCTCTTGAAGAAGATACTTCAACTTGGTGCATAACACCTGATCATAAAGTAATTTAAAGATTATTATTTTTATTTGGGGGGCCCTATAAGGCCAAATTATACCCTCAGTTGCACCCCCATAAATCCATTGAAGTCAAGGAATTTAGTCTCTCAATTTACCCCAGTGCAATTGAGAGCAGAATTTGCCCCCGTTGTACCTGTTGCACGGATACAGGACTTCAGTCTCCAAGGCTATACTTTGTGCGCCTTTCACAGCCAGTTAACATGACTGCTTTGAAAAAGTACCCCACAGGCAACATAGCAGGGCCACGTATGGCTTATAAGGAGCAGGTGTGTGTGCTAGGCTCCCGGCTTTATGGCTATTTTTTCTTACAGAAATTTAAATCCGCTAAGTTAACAAATAAACATTAAGAAATAATGAATAAAAAAATAACATTTTGAGGGAAGATTCACAGCTCGGTTCAGCTTTGTCCGCACAAACACGGACACGTTTCTGCTCTTGCTTACGCTAGTGTAAATCTGGACTATGTTCCAGAGAAATCAGCTGTTACACTAGTGTAAAATTGACATCCGCTCAGAGCCAAATCCCATAAGTCTGATTCTGTGCTGTATGGCATCTTTTGCTGTTCTTTACACTTGCACTACGAAATCAGAACGGTAGCAGTTTGCACATACTTGGCACTGGTGTAAATGAGGATGGGAAGTGCAGGGCCATGAAGAAATGCTACCGTGTGGTATGAACAGATTTAGAAAAAAAAAAAAAAAATCCAAATGCCAAAACACATTGTCCCAAATTCACTTTGGGTGTCCAATTACTCCATTGACTTTAATGGATGAAGGTGGCCCGTTTTGCTTTCTTGTCAGTTTGGAATAAGTCTCCTTAGTGGAAGATGGATGGAGAAAGCGACTCATCTGAAAGAAACACTTACTGCCTAGTTGTGGAATTTATGACAGAGGTTCCTGTGTGCTTGTGCTTTTTTTCCTGTTCGGATGAAAGTACTGCAGATTGGAGCGTGCAAAATACCTGATTTAAAAAATCTGGAAAGCACAGAATTTATTTCTGAGCTTCAAGGGTGAAATTCACCCCTGTACAGAGAGCCAGCACATAGGCTTCAAAGTAAGGCTTATGTGGGACATCAGTGGTGAGTAGCCATGGCTCTGGCCCCCGACACGGATGAATTTCATCCAAAGGCCCCAAACCTTCAAACATACACATGCTTAAACTTGAAACGTTTTGAGTAGGCCCACTGGGTTCATGCAACTACTCTCCTGCACAAAGGAGAACACATGCATAAGTTTTTGTCAAATGGGGGCCTACGAGTGTTAAAATAAAGAGCTGCATTGTCTCCTATCTGGAAAGCAGAGTGGGTTGGGTTGAGTTTACAGGGTTAATCCAAATTGAAAACCTTTAGAGGCCTCTGCATATACTCAAAGTACGAAAAAATGTGAAACCATCATACATTTTAGCTAGAATAAGCGCCTTACTGTATAAACTGCTGGTCGCTAGAGAGCCATCCATTTGCTGCTAATCAGGTGAATGACATCAGCTTTCATGTAAGTTTGGAGTAGTACATGAATGGCGGCGGGAGGATTGTTCTCCTTCCTGCAAGGTGTGGTGGCTCCTGAAGCCTCCTTTAGAGTAAATGAGAATGGAGGTGGTTCAGCACGTGTCAGGATGTGCAATTCCTGGCTGGACTGGACCCAGCGTTGGTAGCATTAAGTGTTAGCCTGCTCTTAACAGTGACGGGTGATGATCTGATACCTGCAAATTTGCTGCACCCGCTGCTCCTGACCATTGATTGTGTGCCGCTCACATTAGGCCTGATCCTGCAATAGTGACACATGCGCGTAATCTGTAGTCGTGGTAGCAGCCCCGTCGACTTCAGTGGGACTTCTCACATATGAAAGTACTACTCGTAGGAGTAAGGTCCTGGAGGAATAAGGGCTAAATTATGGCTTTGAGAGCCAGAGTCACGTTTCTGGAAATGGGACACAGAGGCACCATGCTAGGGAAGGTATTCTACCTAGGAAAGGCAGAACGTGGGATACTTAGGTGAATCTGTGGCATCTTAAGGATGCGGCATGAGCTCCCTTGGAGCCAGATCCAAATCCCATTGAGCTCTGAGGATAGACTCCCGTCAGGCCCTATCTGTGCAGCCTGTAAGCACCATTAGTTGTGCGTCTGGGCTGGCCCCCAGCCATGACCCTTCGCCCACCAGATCCACTCCTGTTTCAGAGTGTTGAGTCATGCTGGCTGCTTGTCTTCCTCCCTTGCATTCATGGCATGTGAGCGAGCCCCATTGCTATTCCTGGTAAGAGTGCACTAGGGAAGGGAGTAAGGGATCCTGAGTTTGCACACCATGCCTTAGCCCGGTGCATTTGCCTGGCTGTAGCCAGATTTTGGCCCCAAATACGTGAACTTGAAACACACATAAAGGAGATTTAAAAAAACGAACCCCCAAACCAGAAACCCCACAGAGGCCCACTTCTAATGCAGACTTTGTATTCCAAAGTACAATACACACATTGGAAAAACAGTATCAAAATATATACACAAAAATAACAACCGTTTGCACTGGGCTGATTTTCATAAAAATACAAAGGGTGGCAGTTCAGAGTGAGAATAGCCAACAGAGTTTTGTTCTAGGTTACAAACTGAGAACAGAACAGCTGGGACACAGGTGAAATAGCCAAGTGGGTGTTCAGTTACCATGACTACCAAAGAACAATGGATCAAATCCATTGTTGCCCTGCAGATGGGGCCCAATTCTTCACTGCCCTATCATTTACACCTGTGCAAAATGGGTGAGCCACACTCTATGGTGCATATTCTTCTACTTTTTCCCTTTTAAGGGCCAGGGTGTCTGGGGCTGGCCAGCCCTGCTCAGTTATCGGACCCAGCTGGGAAGGGGGAAGGTGATCCCCATGAAAAGACTGAGAAAACTCTGCTGTGGGCCCTGAAGCAGGGGGACTGGAGGGAAGGGTGAGTCCTCCTTTCACCACAGTGGCAACAGGGAAAGCCTGTGGGCGTTCTAGCGCAGGATGGACAGAGGAACTGCTTTTGTGGTTGATATTTTGCCCATATTTTATGCGCAGGGGAGAGACTTGAGTGTGGCAGTGAGCCCTTCCTGAGGAGGTCGGGAAATTGAAACTAAGTGAAGGGAAACTGAGGCAGCAGAGAGCTTGAAGCCAGACCAGGTAGGTGACGTTACTACATTTACACTGGTGTGAATCAGAAGTAAGTTCATGGAGATCCGTGGAGTTAGATCAATATAAGTGAGATAAGAATCAGACCGTATCATTCTGATTAGGCAACGTTTTACCCCCACTTTGCACTCATTTAAATGACCACACAAGGTACAGGGCAACAGAGAATGAGGAGCTTTACACCAGTGCAGAATAGGCATGTAAAGCTACCAAATCAGCATGGTAAGTGTTTTGCACCTATTTTGCACTGGTGTAAATGATGGAACAAGGTGCAAGGCATGCCCAGTTGGGCCCAAATGTGCCTGTGGATTTCTGCATTTGGTGCTTGCTCCTGCAGCTGTTACTCCTTTTGAGTAATCCTATCCCATCGATGTTAGTGGGGCTCCTCAAGTGAGTCAGGGCCCCAAGATAGGACCCTAAGGAATCTTTTGTTCTAAGTACTGTATGATCACTTCTTTTGGAAAGTGGATAAGCAGCGTGCTTGAATTTGAAACATATTGTAACAGCCCAGAGATGACCTTCTACTCTTAATGCTGACTGAGAGAAAGGACTGAATCCTTTCAGAATGAATAGGTTCTAAATAAAGAACGAGCTGGAAGAAAAATGTTATCTAGAGATACTAGAAGTTACATTCCGACGAGTTAGAAAACAGGCAGTTATCCTTTCATGTATTTCAAATAATTCACACAGTGGCAATGACCATAAATTGGTGGCATTGGTGAATTGTTCACGTTAATGGGTTTGATCCTGTAAACTCTTACTCCCATAAGTAATCCTGGCTCACGATAGGAGTCTTCTGGACTTCCGCAGGTCTCCTGGCATGAGTAAGGATACTTGTAAGTGTGTGTGGTTTGCAGATCTATTGTGTTGGGGGAGGAGGGAGACAAAAGATCAATTTTCAAATATATATTTTCATGAAAAATAAGATTTCTAAAAATTCCCCAGACCTGAAGACGAGCTCAGTGTCCTCTTGAAAGCTTGTCTCTTTCCCCAATAGAAGCTGGTCTACTCAAATATATTACTTCATTTCCCCACACCCCTTGTCTCTGAAAAGAAATTATTACACTTCCCATTCTGGAAGCAATCACTCCAACAACATGCAGCCCCAACTGCCTCGAGGAGAAGGGAGGGAAATTAGGCCTTTAGCTTTTTGTGGTTTGGG
The DNA here is from genome assembly GCF_965152275.1 of Natator depressus. NCBI lineage: Eukaryota > Metazoa > Chordata > Testudines > Cheloniidae > Natator > Natator depressus. Next base: position 6,717,587 of record NC_134259.1, read on the forward strand.
GGAGTGGGGGGGTTAATACTACAAAGATGGGCACCATTATAAAGAGCTTGATAGATTTAAAAAAAAGCCACATATGCTCAGAGGGCATAAATTGCCATAGTTCTAATTTGTACTAATCTGATTTGTACTACCTGAGAATTTGGTCCACTGAAATTATAAATGATCTAATGTAATTCCCCCCCCCCCTTTTTATTTCATTTCTATTTTAAAACCTTTATTTCCTCCACAATAGATGTTTCCTCAAACTTTATGTATGGGCAGGCATTTCCTTTGCTCCTAAAAGCCATCGCTGCTACTTTGAACAGACTAACAGAGGTCAAAATATTGCTATTCACTTAACAACCATGCATAAAAGCTTTATCCCATGTTTCCCTTGTATTACTGCAAAGTGCTGCGCTTTCTCACTCCCCACAAAAGAAGATAGGATCAAAAGGTGCTCCGCATCATGCAGCATCAAGCTAGCATGGTATGTGTCAAACGGAAGCAGGAATCACCTCTGTTAGTCTGCTCAAATGGTGAGTGTGAATAACAACAATAAGATCATTTAACTCTGTGATCATAAGAAAACTTTCCAGTAATAGTGAGCCTCTTCTGAAGCACAAGGCTGCTTTGTCTCATCTAATTTTACAAACAGAATTGCTTCTCTTTAAACTGTTAGGAAGGCTGAAAACTTAAGCTATTGAATACAGTAATTCTATGCGTTAACGTTCAAACAGCATCAGCGTGGTGATATGCAAAACAGATCTGTCATTGTGATACTGAATTTTGTGCTGTCTTCTGGTTTGGTACATGCTGCCGAGTTACTGGTGGTATACATTGGTGTGTAGGCTGTAGAACCTGAGCAGGTGTAAACTGGCACGGTTCCTTCAGAATCAGAGAATTGATTGATACCAGCCGAGGATCCTGCCCACAATATTTATTGCATATGGGAACACCTCTGTTGTCGCCTAGTATTTCATGTTTGTTACTATGCAGCGCATCGTGGCTACACATCACTTTGTGACACAGCAGAGAGAGAAAAGGCAAACTTTCTACTTCAAACCAAAGGTCTTTACCGCTTGAGCTACTTTAACGTGCAGTATAGGTGCTATGACACATAGTTATGCAGTTCTAATTCTAGCCAGTAAAGAGCAGTGGTGTACATATGCACTGACCAGTTCATGACAGTAATTTAAATGGGGTTTGTCATGTCGGCTGACACAGTTCTAATATATCTCACGGTCTTCACCTTAGGACCACATGGCTCTTAGTTTCCATTTAATGGGGAAAAAAAATGCAGACTCCATTTTTTTTCCCATTCAGTGCCCCACCTGTGTTCTGTTTTGAGAAGACCAGGTATTTAAATATTAAATATACTATGCAGTGTCACAGAATTAATGGCCTAGATGAACATGCCGAGACAATTGCTGTGCAAAACCCATCATCATGACTTAGTTTTTACACACTGCTCGTGGGGAGGGCTAAAGTTTTCCAAAGCACCAAAGTCCCACTTTGAAAAGAGACTTAAACACGTGGGAGCCGAAGTCCCATTGACTTTCAATGAGGGAAAAGGGCAGACACTACAGTTTAGTGGACTGTAACTCAGGGGCCTGGATTCTATTCCTGACTCTGCCCCTGGGTGGCCTTTGATAAATCGCTTCATTGCTCTGTACCTCAGTTTCCCCATCTGCAGAATGGAGATTGTAATCCTTTCTAAAGCACTGTAAGATCTACCCATGGAAAGCGCTATACAAAAGCGTGGCATTTATTATTAGGTGCTTTGGAAAATGTTATCCTAGACTTGTAGCAGTGTCGAGAACCTTGCAAGTTCCCTGGAAGGGAAAAGGGCATGCAGAGCGCTCAGCATCATTGAAAATCTGGTCAGAAGTGTTTTCTCCCCCTTCCCCGCAGCCCCCTTATTAGAAAAAGCAAAACAGTAAAAATAAAAAGAGCTTTTCTCTTTGGAAAAATTGAAGTCTTTAGCTGTAGTTATCACAAAGAGGGACTCCAGCCATTCAAGCAGTACAGGTATGGATAGTACTGGTAGCTGTTGTTATACACAGAAATCAGAGCGGCCCTGGAGACATCATCCTCTTTAACGACTGGGAAAACAGAGTTCTTATCGAGTCCACTGAGTTCTGAGGCTAGCTGCTTCCTTTTGGTCTTGTACCTTCTGTTCTGGAACCAGATTTTCACTTGGGTTTCAGTGAGCTTCAAGTTCTTCGCCAGGTGGGCTCGCTCCGGGGCGGACAGATATTTCTGATGGCTGAACTTCCTTTCTAACTCGATGACCTGAGTATGGGAGAAGGCTGCCCGTGAGCGCTTTTGCTGCTTCGGGGTCCTTTGGTTGCTCAGTGAGGATTTCAGAGGGTTTTCACAGTCCGACAGGTCGGTCTCCGTATATGCCTCTGGGGGAAGGAAGAGGGGAGTTAGACGCCAGAAAGGAATCAAAACAGCCTGTTCTCAGGCGTTTTCCCTGCAGAGAGCACACAATTCTATTGTCATCCTGGAGACGTTTTTACATGCTCACGCGAGCTTAAAAATTCAAAAACCTTTGGTCTATAATTCTCCGCCTGCCCCTGAATTTTGATACAGTGTTCTCTCTGAGCCAGATTTTCAAAGGTATTTAGGCACCTCACTCCCATTGCTTTAAGTGGGAGTTAGGCACCTAAATGCTCTTAAAAATATGTCCCTCTGTTGTTAAAATGCCTTTTTCTTCTGTACTCACAATGGGTGTCACCATTATGGGGCCCTGACTGGGGCTCCTAGGCATGATTGTAATACAAATAAAACAGTGATGCCAACTCTTGGGATTTTATTGTGAGTCTTGCAATAGTTGGTGTTTTTCTTAAAGCCCTAGATCCTGGAGTCCTGTGATTTATGTGAGAATCTCAGCTTTCACTTTAAAAAGGTCAGTTTCTACTCTTATGTTGCAGAGAAAAGTTTGGAAATGTGAAGTCAGTGCTCCCCAAAGGCTCAGATGGCAACTATAAAGCAAATTAAAAAACAAAACAAGACCCCACCATCCTCATGATGTAGGGTTTGTTTTGTTTTTTCAAGGCATAACTCCCGAGTTTTGAATGCTTGGGAATGGCAGCCCTAGTAATTTGTAGTCATCGGCCAACATTTGCAAAGATGGATGCCCAGTTGTATGTTCAGGCACCCATAAAAGTGGGTCTGATTTTCAGAGGTGCTGAGCACCTGTTACTGTCGTTGAAACCAGGCCATGATATATATAAAAGCCTTTTTTTTTTTTTAAAAAAAAAAAAGCGCCCTTATTCAGGTGGATCAGGATAAAATTAGGGGCCCAGTTCTCTTCCCACACACTTCTCTTAGTTCCATAGAGGTACTGCTACTTTCCACTGCTTTAATTGGCAGCAGGATCAGTCCCTTAGCACCTAACTTAAGGCACCCAAGTTTGAGAATTTGGGCTCTCGACTCAGTCCTACCTCATCCCCGTGAATGGCAAAGCTTCCAGTTCACATCAATGGGAACAGGATCTGGATCCCTCCGCAAGTTACCATTCAGGTGGGAGTTTTACTGCCAGAAGGCTGAACTTCTGATATATTCAGGGTAACGAGATCGGAAGTGTCTCTTTTCTGCTGCTCTTTTTGCTGTGGCATTGCTGAGCAAGTTTAGAGGGATAAGGAGGATACCTGCCACGTGAAAGACACATGCTGGTACATGCTTGTTTTAACGTGACAGGAGAGCAGAGCAAAGGAATTAGGGCATCGTTGATGGACATCACAGCTCAGCAGTGTAGCAACCAGACACGTCACCTAAATCTTATTTCCAGTAGAATCATTCTGTCACTTCAGCCCCTATCCAGACAGGTGCTGAGTGCCCACAGCTCTGATCGAAGACCGTGGGAGCTCGGAGTACTCTGCACTTTTCAGGATCAAGCCCTCCATACCTAAAACCCACAGTCCGAAAGATTTCTTAAAGAGACAGCCTCAGGTTAAAAATAAGAACAGCAATGCCCTCCTCTGTGGTGCTAAATGACACCTACGATTACTAAAACCGAATGAACCTTAAAAACAAATGAACTTGTCACTATTTACGCAGTTTGTTACTTTTTTTTTTTTTTTTTTTTTTATTTCATTCAGCGTGGACGATGGCAATAGGCCAGTTTCCCATGGTGAAATGTTTGGGATGGAAACAATGGGTTATGCCTCATCTGGTGTAAATCGGTTTAGCTCTGCTGAAGTCAGTGGAGTTGTGAAGATTTACAGAAGCTGAGGATCTGGCTCAATGTAAGGGATTTTTTTTTTAAAGTACATTTCCAAGGGAATTTCTCCCCCTTCTTAAAGAAAGGTTCATTGAAACCTTTCTCTTGATCTTCGGTTTTGCGAAAACTTGTTTTAACGTCAGGCCCAATTTCACCTGGAAAGATCCCTTGTCACAAGAAGGTGATTGATTAAAGTGTCTTTTATTATTACGATAGTAGTTCCTGAATATCTGGATTGCTGTAGAAATGAAAAATAGATCAGTCCCTTCCCCCAAAGAGCTTACATGTGTGTGTTTCCCCCTTCTTGTATATCAAACACACAATGGAGAGAGACTGTAGCAGTCCCTGGAGAGTGCAGTGGTTTCCACTGCTTCCCCAACACCAACAATTTAAAAAAAAAAAAATGTAGCAGCTTCTTTCTTACCCCCCTCCCTCAGTCATGTGCCAGAAACTTGTTGATACTGAAATGGCACCATTCTTTAAAGGAAGCGCCATGCTATCTTGAAAGCATTACCTTCGCTGCCCCAACCTCGAAATACACAGGTCCAGAAATGCACCAGCTTAAAAATGACTCCTCGGCCGGTGCATGACCAGTAAGATGCCCATCACCGTGAACCCAGCCAATACTTTATTGTTAGGTGGAGCCCCAGTCATGCACCAGGACCCCCTTGTGCTGGACAGACACAGAACGGACAGCCAGCCCCTGCTACTCCAGGAATGGGATTTTAAGACCTGGTGTTAGATTCAAGTATTCAGTGATGGTGAATGCAGCAACCTCCCCAGGCCGGAAGACAAATAAAGGGAGCGTCCAGGAGCTCTTTAAACACGCAGCTGCGGCACTAAGTGGGGGGCTCTTGTTTCAGTCTTTCTGGGCTCTCCCGTGGACTCAGGCGGGGCCATACATATATATAATTCTCCCCCCCCCCCCAAAAAAAAATGGTGGGGCGAATTTGCAGTGGCCCAGCACCCACACTGGTTGAGGTGCCTAACTAGGAGCTGAGCTCTTCTTGGGGGGACGGGGGGGGGAATAGTCTGTGCAGACAGTGGCTATTTCTATTGCTTTCCCCCGGCAGAGACCCCACGTGCGCGCCACTGTCGCCTGAGTCGGAGCTGCCCCCGCGGCACCCCGAGAACCGAGCGCTCGGAGGTCAAGCTCCAAGGCGGAGAAGCTGCCCCCGCTTCGGGCTGCAGGGTCTCTGCTGGCCGGGACGGGGACCCGGGATATCGACAGCCCGGCGCGCGCGGGGACCGCTTACCTGCGGCTGGCGCTCCTGCCTGCTCCTGGGCCGGCGGGGGGACCCCTGCAGGGAGGGGTGTCCCCGCCGGCGGCCGGGGAGCGGAGCTTGCACCGTCCAGCGCAGGCTCCGAGCGAGAGGCACCGCAGCATCCCCGGCTCTTCCTCCCTTGCCCCGCAGCTCCGCGGTCGGCACCGTCCCGCAGAATGTCCTGGATGAGGAAGGACGTGAGCGGCTTGGAGGAGAGGGGCATGGTCTGCAGCGAGCCCTGGGGGTGGCTCTTGCCCTCTGAGGGCTCTGTGCTGCTCTGTCCCTCCGGCCTCCCTGGAAGGGGTGCCCGAGAGCTCATCTCCCTCCCCGCAAGGCCACCAGGGAGAAGCCCACAGGCACTTTCACTTTGCAACACTCCCTGCTTTGCATTTATAAGCCAGCCAGCCAGCCAAGCCTCCCGGGTCTGATTGGAGCCCGGGGCAGCAGTGAACGCCCTCGGCTACCTTTCTGGGCTCCCACCGCTCCTGAGCACTTGATATATTCTCAGTGCCAAGGGAAACTGCCATGCCCCGGCTGCTCCTGGCATGCTGTGTCCGTGGGGACTTGCAAAGTATCTCTCTTCTATCTCAATCGTAAGGCTTTATATTGGTGCCCATCACCTTGGTATCGGAGAGCCTTCCACTTCCAAGCAATAGCAACTGTCAGCAGGGTAGCCGTCTTAGTCTGTAGCCGCAAAACGAGGGGTCCGGTGGCACCGTAAAGGCGAACAGATTTATTTGGGCCTAAGCTTTCGTGGGTAAAAAAACCCTGTATCTGAAGAAGTGGGGTTTTTTTAGCCACGAAAGCTGATGCCCAAATAAATCTGTTAGTCTTTAAGGTGCCACCGGACTCCTCCTTGTTTTAATCAAGTTCCTAGTGGACTTTGTGTAGTCTCTGGCATCTCTCCCTCTGCTTGTGGGGGCTGGGGGGGGGGGGGGGGGGTTAGGGCAGCCCTGCGTGTCAGTGTTGGGCTTAGAAGGTGGTGTCGGTTGTATGGTGGAAAGTAATTTGCATTGTTTGTAATACTTATTTATAGTAGTTTGGGTATTAGATATTTAGGCCTTTTATCGGTGTTTAATAACAAGTGCTATTTTTCTGTGGGCCGTGTTAACATGATAGAATCTTTTGGGTCAGAAATAAAGCCGAGATCCTGATTCACAGTGGGCTGTGGCCTATATATTTTGTTGTTGTCATTGTAGGAGAGGGTCTGAGCTTTGAGGTGCTCAAGTTATGCAGTTGGTGGCAGAGCTGGGGTAGGATCCATGAGCATTTGCACATTGTCACATACCTGTGCTGTGGGGATGGTGGGGACTCTTACATCAAGTTATAGCCCCTAAACTCTGACAGTCTCCATTTTTCATGCTTGCAGGAATTCCTGGAGATAGACACTTAAGGCAGCCAGTAGTGGTCAGAACAGGGAAAAGAGCTGTATGTCTGTCTTTTCTCAATGGGAAGCAGCCCTTGCTATTCTCCTGGGATACTGTATCCCTTTGTGTACTTGCAAACCCTCATTCGATCCTCTTGCATCATCCTCTGTTGTTTAAGACGCAAATATGCGACCACTTCTCTCCCTCGTCAGTTTGGTGTTTGCTCACAATTAGTGTTTGGCCACTACATGATTTGACCCCAAATACAGGGAGGAGTTGAGTATTGTGGGGAGCAAATCTTTAGTTAAATTTACAGGATCAAATTCATCTCCGCTGTAATTTCCTTAACTTCACTGGAGTTAGCCCAGTGTTGAATTTGGCCCATGCAGCTCTGGTAAGGTAGCAAACTTTACAGGAATATTTATGTAAAACCATCATAGATGATGGACTAAAATTCTGCTTTGGCTTCTGTTGACTTCCACGGGAAGCGCTTCTTTGAGAACAAAATTTGCCCTAAGGTCTAGATCCTCAGTTGGCAGGAGCGGATTTACCATGAAACAAACCGTGCAGTGGCACGGGGCCCCCCAGCAATGCAGGACAAATATCTGACAGCCTGCCCCCGAGTCCCGGCCGGCGGTGCAGCAGACGCAGGCAGGCTGCTTGCATGCCGTGGCCGGTGGTCCCACGCTGCTCCCAGAAGCGACCGGCTGCTGGCTCGTCTCTGCGCGCAGAGGGGGAGGCGGCTCTGCATGTTGCCCCCGCCCCAGGCAGCGCACGGAGACCCGCTGCCCCCCTCCCCACAAGGGGCACACAGACATGTGCCAGCAGCAGGGCTAAGGCGGCTCTCTGCCTGCTCCGCCTCCCTCCCTTCCCCTGTGCTGCTTCGCTCCCAAAAGCGACCGGCATGTCCCTGCGGCCCCTGGGGGGGAGGAGTGACTCCGCGCACTGCCCCAGCCCCAAGTGCCGACTCCGCAGCTCCCATTGGCTGGGATCTGCAGCGAATGGGAGGTGCGGGGGTGGTGCCTGCGGGCAGCAGCACGCAGAGACCCTCTGGTCCCCACCCAGCCTAGGAGCCGCTGCTGGAGGGGTGTGTGTGCCAGTCATTTTGGGAGCTGCGCTGCCCAAGGTAAGCACCGCCCCCCTCCAACCTCCTGCCCCAGCCCAGAGCCTGCCCCCCACACCCAAATTTCCTCCCAGAGCCCTCACCCCCTCCTGCACCCCAATCCCCTCCCCCAATCAAGGTACCTCACTTTATTTTCATTTACTTCCAATTACTTATAATATAGGAGGAGGATGAAGGAAAAAAAGAATGAAAAATGGGGGGGAGATGATTTTTTTTCTTGGCTGGGTCCCCAGGGGGGGCAGAAATGAAGCTGTGCACAGGGCCCCACCAACTCTAAATCCACCGCTGTCAGTGGGCGTAAATCAGTACGGTTCCTTTGACTTCGGTGGAATTATGCTGATTTTATATAAACTGAGGAACTGGCACTGAATGTTTAGTCTGATATATTTGCAGGTGGTCCCTAATATCCCTTTCCCCACATAAGCATGACCTTCACACCACTGACTTCTCCTTCTAGTCCTATACGCTTATCCACCCCAAAATCCAAAAACAAAGCCCCTACCCCAGGGAGAGCATATACTCTTAAAAAGCGAGAGGTGCCTTGAAATCCTCGTGGGACTTCACTGTTGCTATTGACTTTTACATGGAAGGCGCTCAGCTACTACACTGATAGGAGGCAGTATAAAGCTTTTATAGACAGGTAATGATTCTGCTTTTAACTTTTTTTCCATTCAACCTCTCTAAACTGTTTACACTGGGGTTTTTTTTCCCCCTGCAGTCTGTTTTGTAACAGGAATTACGTCCTTGGAGAGCTTCAGTAGCTCCAATAATAACTCCGTCTCATTATCCTCTTATTGCCCAAGAAAAGCAATTTGGAAAGATTTATGAAGGAATTGGAGCCGAACAGTATTATTCCAACAATGCCCCTGCGCCAGGCTCTCTAACCCCTGTCGCTTGCTTCTGGAGAGCAGATTAGGAGCTGTTGCTTGCTGCCCGAAAGTTTAGAATGCATTCAAACTGGGTGGCCTGCAAGTGACTTCCTTCCCAATCTGTTCAACAGCTTAGCCAGAAGTCCTCACCTGTAACACACATTGGGAATGTTTGCTTAGAGCTGGGGGAGGTGACCTTCTCACACTCCTGCCAGTGAGTGGGGGAAGTGCAAGGCTCTGGCTGGCCTGGGCACCTTGAGATTTCCCACCTCTTCCCCTGTAAATATTGCAAATTAGCGTAGTATTTGGTGGGTGAAGCAACGGTGGTGGTGGGTTACTGGTTATTGTGGGTCTGATTTTCCTCTTACTCAGACATGTGTAGGTCAGGCGTAGCCGCGTGGAGATAAAATTGTTGTAAGAGGTGATTAAGGCACCATATAAATATAAACCCAGGGCCTTGCAAAGCATTTCCCTGGACTTCTCAAGCGTGATTCTGATCTCAGCCCTGTGGCTTGCAACAGTGTGAGCGCACCATCCGTGTGATTACATCCGCTTAAATGCATACTGAAGCAGCTTTTGTGTATAGACAAGTCCTATGCTGATGTAAATCAGGAGTGCTGAGGTCTAGTGGAGTTACATGGAGTAAAACAAAACAGTGCAAACGCAAACAAAATCGGGCTTATTGAGTAAAATTTTCTTAAAGCACCTACATGAAAGTCAATGGGAATTAGGCTCCTAAATCACTTGGGAGCTTTTCAGAATTGGACCCAGAGTGTTTTTAAGGCTAAGCTGTGTGACGGTGTAACTGATCACTTACGCCTTTGATCTGAAGTAATAGCTTTACTGTTGTTGTTCACAAAAAGAAAAGGAGTACTTGTGGCACCTGAGAGACTAAGGAATTTATTTGAGCATAAGCTTTCGTGAGCTACAGCTCACTTCATCGGATGAGCTGTAGCTCACGAAAGCTTATGCTCAAATAAATTCCTTAGTCTCTAAGGTGCCACAAGTCCTCCTTTTCTTTTTGCGAATACAGACTAACACGGCTGCTACTCTGAAACCTGTTACTATTCAGTCACAGGACACCATTTACCTAGTGATTGATCTGCAAGGTCCTTGGATAAGTCTGTGGGGCTATTGCCCATGTCTGTGTGTGTGTGGGGGGGGGGGGGTACTTGTCTGTGAATGAAAAGCTAAGTGTTCGGTATGGTCTTCTGCACTGAGCAGTCGTGAGCCTCCATTCCCTCTGTGTCTAATGCATGAGAGACAGACACTCAGTTACTACAGTGGCGAAGGCCATACAAGTGCCTAGGGATGTAGGAGTACAGGGTAACAATGGAGTGGGCTGAGGAGGAAGAACGGGATTGTCTGATGAGAACAGGGGCGTGACTCTATTTGTCTTCATACTATTTCTCCCACCTCTTCAGCCTCCTGCTCTTGAGGAGCAGCAGCGAGGTGGTGAGTGCAGGCGCAGTGCTCTTGTCGTTGTAGGAATGGTTTCCCTGCACATCCTGTCCTGCTCACCTTCGGCTTGTATATGCAGCGCTCCTTCCCTGTGCTGCACAGGACCACTTTTGTAGGGCTTCCCCCACCCCCCTGTGTAATGCAAATAGTAACCAATCAACTAATTAGTCAAAAGTGAACCCTGAATAACAGAATAGCCCCCATTGAAGCTGTTGTCAGCTGTGTCTGCTTCTCCCAAGGCTGAATCAGCCCCAAGTATATATGCACATAGACCAAATTCTTCCCACTGCAGCCTCATTGATTTTAATAGGACTGTTTGCTCCCTGTGCCTATAATTTGAATAAAATCAACATTCAAAATCTAGGGCAAGGTTCATCCCTGGTTTAAATCCACTGACTTCCGTGGCAGCCAGGTCTCCAGATTCCCAGTCCAGGTTCCTAATCACTGGACTGTGCTGCCCCCCAACTCACTCCCTGTAGTTGCAGGGCTATAATAATTCAATTCTATCCAAGCATAGGCGTGATTACAATGAATTGCTTTGCTAGGTTTATTTCTGTGGGTGTTGCTTTGCTAGGTTTCACCCCAGGATCAACCTTTACCAGCCCACTGTGGTTACAAGTGTAACAGAAAACTTTGTTGATGAATGCCAGGTAGTTGAGCACAAACTACAGACGAGCAACAGAAACTGCAAGATTTCAGGAAATTCTCTTTTCTCCGTTTGGCTGTGGGAGTGCCCCTGTGTGGTTGCTTGGTGTATTGTGCTAAACCCATTCTAGCGTTGGTTGAAATCTTTGCTGTAGTGTATGGCTGGCTTTCCAGATGTCTTAATAATACACGATTTGTGGTTTAGACGAGGTTTTTGAGTGGGGAGTGGAAAACAGGATAGATTTAAAGGGTAGGGAAATGTAATGCCCTCCCAAATTGCAAATCATTCTACAGAACGGAGCAGGGTTTGGCCCTGGGCTGAGTATATTTTAAATAAGCCAAGAATTGTAATGGGGGGCAGATGGGGCTTTTGAATGAATTGTTGCCAGCAGACACCAATATTGTAAAGAGGCTGACCCTGCAGGCATCAGGCTCACAAAGCTCTCCTGGCTTCTGTGTGTCTCTGTCCATCATAAGGGATTTGGATTGTGCAGTGGCTACTGGATTAAGTCCTAGAGTGTGATCCTGAAAAGCCTTATACAGTTGAGTGATTTCTATTTTGCATTGATCCTGTGCGGTAAGGCTTGCATGGTGGTGCCTGTAGTTTGCTACAGGCTCTAAAATAAGCTCAACCTGACATTGTTTGTGATTGGCAGTTGACAGCAGAGGATGTCTGCCCTCCCTAGGCATTGCCAAAACCCTTCAAAATGCCACAGTCTCTCTCTCACCTGACATGTCCCTCCCCCCACCCCCGAGAGACCAGGTGGATGTTGCATTGGGATTTCAGTAGAGTTAATGGACTGGCCCCACCTCCTTGAAGCTGCACATGCCTGTAAATGCATTATACTCAACTAAAGCACCTTTAACCATCTGGGATGGATGCACCACAGAAAAAATACTGAGGGCCCAATCCTGCAACCTTGACTCATCCAGGTAGCCCTTGCTCCATGCCACTAGTCCATTGCTAGGGTGAAACTCTTGTCATGTATTGAGTTCCATTATTTCCTGTAAGGTTTTGCCCAATGCATCTTCCCGCTGGTCATTTGTGAACATCCCTGTATGTTGTTTATTCTCTGGGTATTTTGCCACTTGATTAGTTTGACTTCCTTCTCCCCAGCTAAAAACTTGTTTAGCAGTCTTCAAGGTGGGGCGAGGAATTATAGGTGGCATTCATAAAGGTATTTGGGCACTTAATTCCCATTAAAATCAACACCTTGAAATTAATGATGAATCCCACCCTATGCGTCTAACAGTTAGCAGAGCCTAGGGCAGCTGGCCTGTCTCCCCAGCTCAGGAAGGACTGACAACAGACCCAAAGTATTTTAAGCCTCGTCCTTTGGGGTACAGTTTTATTCTTCACACAAATTTCCACAGACAAAGCAGGCTGCCAGGACCCAGAGGCCTTTCCCCTTGCATCTCTTTCCCCCTGCTCCAAGGCTTGCCAAACAGGAGCTAACCACCTTTTTGCAGCTCTTTCTAACTCTCTACTTTCTGAGCTGTTTGTAGGGAACACATGACCCTTTCCCTGGAGGGTGTCCTAATCGAACCGAGCTGGCTGGTGTCCGACTCCCTGGGTCTTAGAGGGGCAGACCATCCTGTTACTCCTCCTCACTACAATTTCTGTTGCACAGATCCAATAAAGTAGTGAGGAGTCTACATACCTTTGAGGATCTGGGGCTCAGTGTCTTGAGAGAGCATTTTTGCAACCTGTGTATTTTGGAGAGAGAGTGACCCCTAGAGATTGGATGTGAGAACCTGGAACTGGTACTTATGTCTCCGCTCTCGTTATGTTGGTCCCAGTCACATGAACCTGGGTGACAAAGGTCAACACCGCACCACATGACCGAGGTCAACGTCCGCTGAGTCCAGTGGCTACTGTTACAGTTGTTAACGTGTCATGGCTGTTTGGAGGCCTCTGCGAAATGAGTTTGGTGGGTCTCGGTTTTGTTTTGTAGATAAACAGACCGCTTCGTTCATTCCCCAGGGCTGCTAATCCATCATCTGTCACCAGTGCTAAATTCCCGGCACATTAAACGAGTAAATAAGCCATTGTAGTTTAGTGTCCTAAGAAGAGGCAGAACAGTCAAAGCCCAAGGAACTAATCGTACTTGAATGACACGGGGGCAAAAATTCCCCAGCATTATTTTCAAGTTTAAGAAGAATCCACTCAAGCATCAGCAAGCAATAATGCTGTCAGAGAATCACCTGATGCCTGGGTAGAATGGTGGTAGGGGTACCAGAAATGTAGAGACTGTTTGGATTAGAGAAAGCAATTCAAGAGCTTGCAGTTTTTCTTGAGATACGGAAAGACTTTGAAGGAAGGAGGAGCCATTCCCCTCTCATGTTGTTTTTCATCTAAAGGAAACATTAACAGAGGAGCATCAGTGAAGCTGTATGAAAAGGGCCACCTCCCAGCTGGTATAAATTGGTGTCGTGCCATTGACGGCAATCAGTGTTGATTTACCCCAGTGGAGGATCTGACCCAATATCCTGAATACATGCCACAGCGGCAGTGACCAAACACAGCACAGAATGTAATTGTGGGCTGTGACACATGACTGATGTTCCTCAAACCTATCCATTGAGAGAGTTATCTGAGGGCTTGTCCACAAAAACAGGTCGTTCCCAGGAAAGTGGGGTGTTTAATCTACCCCGCACTAGTCAGCCACGCTCCGAGTGTCTGTGTGGACCATGGTGCCGCACACTAACCGTTCCCTAGCGTGCTTTCATCGACCCAGCTTTGAAATTAGAGTAGTTCGAAGTGCACTAGGGAACTGCTCATGTGCAGCAGCAGGGTCCACGCTGGTGCAGGGTAGATCACACCTCAGCTTGTCATTAGCTAACTGTTTGTTTGTGTGGACAAGGCCTTAAGTACTTACATGGGCCTGTCTTATGGGAGTGTCTCTAAATCTTTAATGTCTTTCTCCTCACTACACTGCTGGGAGATAGCGAAGTGTTATCGTCCCCCAGTTTACAGATGGTGAATGGTGGCACACGTAGGCTGGGTGACTTGCCCAAAGTCACCCAGGAAGTCTTTGGCAGAGCATAGGACTCCCAAATCCTAGGCTATAGTTCGAACCACCGAACCGTTCTTCCCTTTAAAAATCAGAACAAAAGATTATTTATGTTGACTATGTAGTATATTTATATGAATGAATAATAATAGCTAGAGTGACGGTAGCAAGGATAAAACTGTAGAAGGGTTAACTCTCCTGCTTCTGGGTAGACTAAATATCTAAGATTAAGAAGAAACTTCCCCTGTAGAATTGATAATTGCCCATTATAGAGTTTTACACCTTAGCTATGAAGTGTAAATGCTTGTTTGTACTGCTTGCTATGAGAGACAGAACACTGGACTGCATGGAACAGTGGTTTGATCTGGCATGGTAATTCCTGTGTGTGTGTGTGAGAGAGAGAGAGAGAGAAAATACTCTTGCATGTTATCAATGTATATTAGGAGAAGAAATCTATATAATACATGACCAGTTCAGTATCGCCAATCCTGAGCACTCAAAAATCATGAGATTTTTAAAAAGAATACATTCTGGATTCTGTTTTACTTGCCTTTTAGTTTTTGAGCTTTTGGGATTCTTGTTTTCAGACTCTTCTCTGCGCTAGCAATTTATATTTTTAAATGAAAGCTGAGCTTCCCGTGCAGTGTTCTGACTCCTGGAGCTGAGACATTAAGAAAAACGCCAAGTATTGCAAGACATGTGATTAAAACTATAAGAGTTGTCAGTGCTGTTGGTTACATTGCACATGTTTTGCCTAGCGTTCCTAAAAGCCAGGAGCCTGTCGCTTCTCCTGATTGTGCTAGGGCTAGAGAGGAGATCCAAGGCAGATCTGATCTCAGAAAGTTCCCAGAATGAGTTTGGATTGAACCGGGGAAGAGCCAGCATGTCTGCAGCTTTGATTTATCTACCTGGCCTACATGACACCTCAAGCCCTGGGACAGGCAGGAAAGTGAACGATACTATCTCTTGGGGGGATTATTTTGTTTAGATGTCAATTACGTCCCATTTGGGAAGTGAATGAACACTAAAGAGTGATGGGGTTGAGCAGGAGTAGAGATAAAAGCCTAAATGCCTCCTGAAAGTCTCTCCCTAGCAAATACTTCAAGGATAAGTTGTCAAGAAGGGGGCTGAAAGGGAGGTAGCAGCCTTGAGTGGAGAGAGAGTTCTCACTGAGGAAGATGACCCAGCAGGGGGTGATCTTGAGGGGGCCTGTTGTGTCTACTCTGATAGAGATGTGGCCGGGGGGAGTTTCAAGGGGGTTGTGAGGATAATTTAGGGGCTTCTTCTTAACCAGAGTGAAAGTTCTGGGAGCAGATGGTTCCCTTAGGTAGATATTTGCAGGCTAATTTTTCATAGGATGCTGAGCATTAGCGACTCCAATTGACTTCATTAGGACCTGTGGGTACAAAGGTCCTCTGAAAACCCACCCATTTAGGGCCAGATTCTCAAAACACATCTGTGCTAGAGCTAGGTGGGAAACTGTTTTTTCCTATCCTGGGAAAATATTTGAGCTTTTTGAAAAATGTTCCTGTTCCCAGTTGGGGGACACAGTCGAAATCTTGAATTGTTTTTGCAAACTGACAAATGAAGCATTTTGTTTCCATCCTTTCTAAACATTTCATTCCACGTTTGACCATTTTAAATGTGGGGTGTTTTTTTACTGTAATTAGCTCAACGTTCAAGCAAAAAAGTCATTTTGATCTGGAAAACTGGAATTTTTTTGTTAGGAACATGTCAGAATGGGATTTGTTGACCATTTCAAAAGTGTTTTCCCCCCACCCCCCTGCCAAAAAAAAAAAAGTTTTTGAATTGAGAAATTCATCAAAACTGACCCTTCCCTGTGAGCAGTTTCAGTGAATCAACATGTTTTGATGGGAAAACAGTTGGCAAAAAAAATCACAACCAGCTCTACTCAGCACTTTGGGAGCTGACGCTTTTGAAAATCAGTCCTGCACTGGAGTGCTGAGCAGTTGAAAAACTGGCCCTAAGTAAATGAACTGTGATGTAGCTTGCTTTCTTTCTGTCTTCCTCTGAAAAACTGAATGGAGGGGTTTCCAATCAATAAACAGTTCACAAACTGCTAATCCAGGACTATATAAAAAAATTAAGATATTTTGTCTTTTTTTCTTGGTCAGTTTAATAATCCCCTATACACAGAATCACACACAATCATCTTGTAAACACAAGCAAAATTACACAACGACACATTATCTCGCTCATCCAGTTACTTGATTGTACGGTTGTGTGCTTTTGTTTTTCTACAGTTAAATTTGTACTGCAGGTAGATCTTTTTCAGCCCAAAACTTAGATAGTATATTTCCTGGTTTTAAATGCTATTTGTTAACTTTCCTTTTAATGGCTTTGCTTTGAAAACACAGATGCTAATATTAACAAAAATCCTTAATTGAGTGTGTGTTTCTGTCTTAAAATAGTGTGCTTTTCATTAGAAACCTACCAGATTATTTTTCTGGAAATATTCATTCAAATCAAATATATTGTATTTGGTCATATCTTTTTTTGTATTCACTATCCAATAATCCCACTATCCTAGGGTAACAGATTTTACTAGCAATAATATTTTTGGAAACAGCAAATAGTAAATGAGCATTAGAAAATGTCCATGGGATGTGAATTTTAAACTCGCAAAAGGGGTGCACTGGAAATCTGATTCCAAGTAATCTGATTCCAGTTAGGGAAGAGGAACAATACCAAGTGACCTAGTGTCCAATGAAAACTAATCGACAGAGCTCAAGTTCCGAATGCTTCCAATGATCTGTTCACGAAGGATCTCTAGGTCTAAAATTATTTATTTAGAAAAAGCATCTAGCAAATAATTTCAAATAACAATTATAGCCAGGGATGTTGGAAACTGAGTGTGGACTGCCTGTGAACAGGAAAAGGAGGGACGTTTGTCTAATAAATACTTGCTAGTTAATTATATTCACTCAACACTACACGGAAACATTGTGTCCTTTCAATTAAGAGTCTGATCCAAACCCCATTGGGCTTTAGAACCAGGCCAGTGCTTAATTTGTAATGAGAGGTGCTGGGGCTCAAGCATGTATGTTTGTTTGTTTGTTTGTTTGTTTTTTGTTACTTTCATAACTGACAAGCCCAGGGGTGCCGGGACTATGAACTGGCAGGTCCAGAGGTGCCAGGGCTCAACCCTGGCACAAATTAAGCACTGGATCAGGTACGAAGGATGGCATTCTCTCCTGCCTTTGTGAATCCTGAGTAAATGACCAGGAGTTCGCCGTGGGTGGGTGGGAACAGCATTGTGAAATCCATTTATTTATTTATTTATTTATTACCTTCGCACCCAAAATCCCCATTGCTCTAGGCACTGTACACACACATAGGAAGTCCCTGAACTGCTGCAGCCTTCTAGATCTCCGTCTGCCCTCAGGTGGGAGGGATTTGTGTGAGCGTTACATAGTCCAGTGTTCACTGGCCATACACCATCCAGCTGCCTCTCCCTCTGACCCCCACGCAAACACCACACTACTTCCAATGGCTCCCCTAACGCAGCACGCTTCCAGTGCGTAGTGGGATTTCACAGCCCCTTTGTGGTGTGGGCTCTCCCCTTCCACTCTTCAGTGCAGCAGAAGCAGGCTCCAAAAGGGTTTGGATGATTGAGATTTCATGATAAAATCTATTTGGACAGACATGGCCCTGCTGCTGCACAACATTACCATCAATTATCTGTATTACAGCAACACCTAGGGTCCCAGGTGTGGTTGGGATCTCTATTGTCCTAGGCACTATACATACAAGATATTTACAAGATTTAATGATATTCTAAGGAAAATAGGCACCGATTCGTTTCAAAGCAGGATTACATCATCTCCATGGGATTGAGACTGACATAAAAATAATTCAGTATTATGTTTTGAAATCTCAGATTTCTAGGGCAAATAAAATGGGCCCAGTTCTCTCACGGACACCAGCTTTACTTGAGTCTATAGCACGACACTGTTGTAAGTTTCAGAGCCGCAGCCGTGTTAGTCTGTATCCGCAAAAAGAACGGGAGGACTTGTGGCACCTTAGAGACGAACCAATTTATTTGAGCATAAGCATCCGATGAAGTGAGCTGTAGCTCACGAAAGCTTATGCTCAAATAAATTCATTCGTCTCTAAGGTGCCCCAAGTCCTCCTGTTCTTTTTGCTGTTGTAAGTGAAACCAGAGTTTAGCTGAGGGGGTAGAGTTCTCCATACCCCCGTTTCTCACCATCCCGGGTAAGGGAACCCAGCAAGAATAAAACAGCTCACCTAAGCTCTTGTGGCTGAGTCAGAGGGTCTGGGTTTCTTTCATGACATATTGGTGACGTGGAGGGAAAGGTATATCCCACACCTGCTTTTCAAGTGCTGTCTTGTGCCCGAGGCTATGTCAGGCCACAACATGAAATGCTTTCTTTGGAACCTAACCTCGCAGTGACAGCAAATATGCTGTGCCAGAGGGCCTGGCAGAGGAGTTGCATGTTGTTACCTGACATATTTGGGATATATGCTATTTTTGGTAGCTACTGTCTATATCTAGGTAGTTATGTGGTCCCATCACTGTAATAGCTCGGTGTAATGTCTGGGATAATACACTGTGGAATCGTCTTTTCTGTTAGGACCATGTCTTTCAACACACACATGCTTCAGATAATTGAATTTTCCAGTTAGAAAGATGATCTCTTTGATTCTGCATGTGAAAGCTAGAAGGCATCTTTGAATGGCCGAGTTGTTGGATGAACATTGGCTATGGGTAAGATCTCAGTGGGGCTACTCACACGAGTAAGGTGAGCAGAATTGGCCTCATTTGTAGTGGACACAGACTGTATTGGCCATATATAGCTCTCTGTCTACTGGGGAATTCCCCTTGACGTTAAGGGCACCTGTGTGTAGACTGACCCACCGTGCCCTTTGTGATAGAAAAATGAACAGGTAAAATTATGCCCCCTGTGAACTCTCACCATGCTCTGCACAAAAAAGAAAAAGTTAGAAGTGTGACAGCTTCCTGTCTGAAAATAATTTTTCCTTTATGAGAGCAGCATCGTCCCCTGGGCGGTAGTTCCAACTCTTGCCATTCCGGTGTAGAGAAATACTAATCCTTTTACACAGCGTTTCTTTAATAATATAATAGATTTCAATAAAACCATGTCCTTATTTAGTCATCGAAAAAGATTTCTACAGTAACAACCAAACTGATCAGTGTAGCTATTTACAACATATCTAATGCCCCTGGAAATGCCAGCACAGAAGTGATTCTGGAAAAGCTCTCGTCCTCAGGCTTGGAAACCGTGTGTGGCTCTTCCAGATTTAATACTTATGTAGTTCTTGTAACCTGCAAAGCACTTTATATATAGAGAGAGCCAGAGCCTTAGCTGTGTAAATCGCCATCGCTCCTTTGAAATCAATATAATTAAGCTGTTGGACACCAGCTGAAGATCTGACCCAGCAACTAATTAATTAACCCCCACAGCTTTCCTGTGAAATAAAATGAACCTATTGTAGGTATGGGGAAGGGAAGCGGAGAGGTTCAAGGATTTGCCCAGGGTTGAAGGGAAAGGAGGCTGTGTCAGAGATCAGAACTCTGGAATTCCTGGCTCACAGAGCTGTGCTCAGGCCATGAGACTATGACCTTTCTCTCTCTCTCTCTCTTTGATACCTTGAGCCTTTATTTCCAATCGCTGTGCTGAATCAGATTTCCTGGTAACTGCACATTCTTTGAGCGGGGCAAGAGACAGGAGAGTTTTTTTGTTGTTTTTTTTTTTAAAGAGTGAACAATGTAATTGAAAAAATGGTGGTGGGTTTTTTCATTTTTTTTTTTTGTTTAATTGAAAAAAAATACACACATGAAAAACGTGTGCTGGGCAGGAATGAAGATAGGTATATCCGAACTTTATCACAGAGGATAAAAGTTTTTGGTTTAGGAATTAAATAAAATGGTCCGCTGAAAATATATGTGCAGAAACGTGCACAGCCAAAGTACTTTCGACATTTGTCTTTAGGAAAGACAGGAGGGTTGGTTGGTTGGGCTCGGGTGATCACTGCTCTTCTTGCATTCTGGAGAAGCAAATACTTTTTGGGGGCAGGAGGTGAGAGAGAGGAAGGGCTGTCTTTAAAAACACCCATGTTAAATAAATAAAGTGATCAGGAGCTTAGTCCCCAGGGATCAGAGCATGAAAGCGCCAGAGAGCCCCTTCTTCTAGCACAAAGGCTTTTAAAAGACACAGGCTCCAGGGGGAGGCCCAGCACCCAGCCATGGGGGCGGAAGAAGGTGGAAGGGGACTGAGCAGGAACTGTCCTGGTCCGGGGCTTCTGATCCCCCTCCTGCCCTGCAGAGAGGTTCGGCATCTTCCAGGTGGTCGGTCTCAAGGGAGCCCTTTACCAAGCCCTGATCCCTGCTTGCAGCGTGGCTTGCAAGTGACCCTGCTGGCTCTGAGCGGCGCTGGAGACACTAAAGCTCATGTTCATGATGTGACCGGCGGGCGCGGTACTAGCGGGGCCCCCCGCGTAACTACCGCTGTAGTTTGCGCTGTAGGGGCTATTGCTGTAACCGCGGTAGTAGGCGTTATAGGAGTAAGGGCTGACCGGGACGTTATAAGGGGCAGCGTAACCCTGTGAGCCCCCAAGGCAGGGCTTGCCATCCCTGACAAGTACAGGGACCGCTACCCTCCTGGGAGGCAGGGGGTGGGCAGAGAACTCCAGCGATTTATCTTGCCTTTGTCTCTTGCACTTGTATCTCCTGTTCTGGAACCAGATCTTGACCTGCGTGGAGGTGAGTTTCAGCAGGCTGGCGAGATGCTCCCGTTCCGGAGCCGAGAGGTACTTCTGCTGTTTAAACCGCCTCTCCAGCTCGAAAACTTGCGCTTGAGAAAACAAAACCCTGGGTTTCCGCCTCTGCCTTTGCTTGGGCCGTTCGCACGGGTCGTCTTTCTTCTCCGGGGTCTCGAAAGAGTCCGCGGCCAGCGATTTGCCTGCGAAAGCCAAAGCACAGGGAGACATTTTCAGCTCCACGCCCCCAGAAACGTGTTTAGCGTTTCCCAGCCCTGGGTCAAAGAACGACTCACGGGCTCCTGTGAAATTAGATTCACGATTATTAAAGCCATTGGGAAAACGGGCTGAATTAACCCGAACATCTTTGGGGGGGGGGGAACCACCCCGTGTTTCTGCCAAAAAATGAAATTTCGATTATTTTTTTCATTGACAACACAAAATTAGTTCAAGTCTTTCATCTGCCAGCACTGATCGTTTCTCTCCGTCTGCTCTAAAGGGGTTATAATCAATAGGCCCGATTCAAAACTCATTAAATCAGTGGGTGCCTTTCCAATGACTTAGCAGACTTTGCATCAGATCTGTTAAGGCTGGTGAGCTGTCATTAATTACCGCTATATCATTTATGTATATTTCACTGGACCAAATCTCTCTCCAATTGAATTGCATAAATACGCACAAAAAGAACAGGAGGACTTGTGGCACCGTAGAGACTAACCAATTTATTTGAGCATAAGCTTTCGTGAGCTACAGCTCACTTCATCGGATGCAACGGTTGCTCACGAAAGCTTATGCTCAAATAAATTGGTTAGTTTCTAAGGTGCCACAAGTCCTCCTTTTCTTTTTGCGGATACAGACTAAGAGGGCTGCTACTCTGAAACCTGTCATAAATACTCACTTCTGTTTCACTGAGATTGATGGGTGAGGAAAGTAAAACAGGACCTGATCCACTGAACATATCCCATGTGAACGGTTCATAGCAAATACCGTAACTCAGTATATACCTTGCTGTCTTTTATTACCAGAATATCGTGTGTGTGTGTGTGTGTGTGTGTGTCGAGGGGAGACACTATACGCACTGTTCCCTCTAAGCTATGGTCCTGCGTGTGCACACAGATCCTGAACCCTGCGCACGCACAACAATTTACACAGAAGAATTTTTTTGTGCACAGGGCCTGTCAGAAATTAGAGGGAACATTGACTGTCAGGCTATGTTTTTATTTAATTTGATGCAAGAAACATGAAGCGATCTTCAAATGAAGGAGGGAAGGCGATCAGCTCCAGGAGACAATGCGCATCAGAGCCTTGAGTGAAGACATAGATAGCTAGGTTTCAGAGTAGCAGCGGTGTTAGTCTGTATTTGCAAAAAGAAAAGGAGGACTTGTGGCACCTTAGAGACTAACCAATTTATAGCTAGATCCACTTCGGGAGAATCCTACTCAGCGTGCGGCACCTGTTACCTTCCAGTGTGATTTCTTCACAGCGGGACAATGGAGCCAAGGAGTATTCCCGCTGCTCCTTTCCACACACCCACCCCACCTCCTTGCCGAGTCATTTCCAAATCTAGACGTCCGATCTGGCAAGCTCCCGCTCGCAGGAGTAATCCTTACTCCAGGGAGTAGACCTCTTGGCTAGAACAGGGACCCACATGATTGATACGCGCCAATGTGGCAGAATCAGCCGCCAGTTTACTTAATGGTTCCCACCAATCAGTCCCGTGCTGGGGTGGTGGGTCCTGTCCGGAGGCTGCGGATGAAGCCGGACACCAGCACGTTCGCAAGGAATCGGGGCGCAATGTAAAGCCCCCGAGGTGTATTCTGCTCTCTTTGCTCGTCCAGACTTTGGTTCCCATGTTATTTGAACTAAATTATTGCGCTCTTCCGGCTTCTTCCTCCGCCCCGTTACACTTGGAAAGAAAACCGGTGTAGGTGATAAAAAATAAAACTAAAAAAGCACAAGAAGAGCCTTATTGACTTTCTGGCTTATATAATAATAATAATAAATTAATAATGCCGTTTAGGCGTTAGGAAAACGACCCGCGTTCCTATTTATGTGCGCTGTGAAGTAGGAAGTTTTGGACTGAGTTATGCAAAACAAAACCAATCTGATCAGTGTGTGTGGAATATGCTGGCAGTTTGGCCTCTGGTTCCTAAACCTGCGTGTCAAATACACGCGCCGGTTAACAAACAGCTGAGAATGAGTCAATAACCAAAAAAAGGGGATCGGTTTGGACTAAAATTTCGACCCCGTCCAATCAATATTTAGCAGGTTACAACTATTCTCGTGTGATGGATGCTGCTCGTGCAATCCTGCACGAAGGAGAGTTATTGTAGCTTTAATTGTTCGTTTAAAAAATCACGTCGTGGCATTGAAATCACCCACGTAGTGGGCTGTAATATTTTGAATGATTGTCTTTAGTTACAATCGTGCACATGTTAAATGACCATCCAGTCATTTCCCATGTCACTGGGTATGTTGGAATGTTTTCTGTTTTTAAAAGAATGTAGAGTGTGTGTGTGTGTGTGTACGTACATATTGTGTGTACACCCATTCAAACGCTTTATATTTTATATCTTAAAATAGTGTTAATGGATGTATACAATATATTATAAAGTGTTTGAATATATATACACGCAGAGACAGCTCTTTTTCTTTATGTATATAGTGAAATCTTATAAAACGACTTCATATTTTAAATTATTTTCAGCTTATAACAATATTTTCCTTAGATGCTTAACAGAGCTAACTATGAGTTGGAAGCTTGAACTATTAAATGCAAAGCTGTATTATATTTATTTCCGTAAGCAGTAATTTATTTCAAATCAAAATACAGGCCACCCCCCAGCTGGACAGGTCAGTGGTGACTTTTGCCATCTTACAAAATTCCCTGTGCCGAGGACTTAATTTTATGGACTTGTAACTTTGTGGCTGGTTTTATTTTTGAAACTTTTAAAGGACAATGTCGACAAAGAAAAAGCCACCTTCACAAAACATCAGGTGGAGGAAAAGATAAATGTTGACAGTTGACCATTATTTGTTTTAAATAATATATAGGGGGTTACAAAATTTAAATACCAGCTTTGCTCGTGCAGTCAAACGGGATCTAATTTGAAACGCAATTGGGGGGGGGGGTCAAAAAAGCAACAATTTTTTTACATCTTTCACGGTAGTAATTTTTGTAACTGTATTCTCTGCGGCTGCGAAGTACCCGATTTGCTTTTCTATTTGTATGTATCCAAATGCTTTCCTATATTGTGTGTGACGTATATTACTTCACACTTAACACCGGTTGTGAAAATACTTTTACTGTGTACATACTGGTGGCTTTGTTCCTGGCATTGTTTTACTGTAAGAACTTTTAAAACTATAGGTAGGTGAATCTGAAGAGACTAGAATCCAGTTTTGTCGATGATAGCTACACGGAAGAGTTTGAACAATTAAATTTGCGTAGGTTTCTTCTATCAACATGTATATCGCGTTATATATGTCTCACAAAGATATCAAATTTGTATATTACAAATTCCAGATTGCAACCTCTCTGGCTACTCAAAAGTTTTATCCTGCCATTCTATATAATCGCAAATGAAATCACGTGGTATCTTAAAGCAAACAAATTATTTCATTGCAACGGGTCTAAACACGATCTTGTAGCCCAGATTTTTTCTGTCAACGTTTCCTTCACGATTTTTAATGCTGATTTCTTGCGGTGCACTAATATATGGCTTGATGATAGGGAACCTATGCAATCCCCTTACCCCAGATTTTGTGTATTCACCAAAACTAAAAGCCTATAGATGGCCTCATTTCACTGGGGGAATATTTTGGAGAGGTAATTTGCTATGAAGTTCAATACCAAATCTGTGCATCTCTTTATGGGATTAAGAACATAAGAATGGCCATATTGGGTCAGACCAATGGTCCATCTAGCCTCATATCCTGCCTTTTGACAGTGGCCAGCGCCAGAGGCTTCAGAGGGAATGAACAGAGCAGGTGAATTATCCAGTGATCCACTCCCAGCTTCTGGCAGTCAGAGGTTTGGGGACACCTAGAGCATGGGGCTGCCTCCCTGACCATCTTGGCTAATAGCCATGGATGGACCTATCCTCCATGAACTTCATCATTGATCCAAAGCCGCTGAAGCCAAGGGAAAGATTCCCATTGACTTCCATTGGTTTTGGATTCGTCCCCAAGTTTATTAGCTGGTGGTATTTCTCCCTCCCGCCCCTCCCCCCCCTTTAACTTACTTAGGTCCATGTCGTCGTCTTCTTCACAGGAGCTTCTCAGGAGCTCATACTCCTCCTCACGCCTCCTGCAATTTCCGCGCTGATCGACTTCCACCGGGAAGGGAAGGTCCCCAGAGTTGTAGGCAGCCTCTTGTTTCTTGCGCAGACAAGCAGGGGCTGGCTGCAGGGCCGGAGGCTCTTGCAGATCCTGGGGGAGGAATCCCTGAGGGTCGCCGCTCTGAGCGCTCTGCTGCTCCAGCTTTAAGATGTCTTTGACCGAGAAAGGGGTGGAAGTGATAGGACAGGGCAGCATCCTGCTCAGACTCGTGGGGGAAATGGAGAGGAAGAAATGTTGGAGCCCCAATTCTGGGGGCCCTGAGATGGGGGAGGGGAAACGAATCCCCTGAGGAGCAAAATCAGGGCTCCCCGGACTGGAGGGTTGTGTGTGCCAGGGCCCTGTGCTAGTTCTTTGGCTCGCTGGGCTGCTTCTGACGTGCTCCCACGGGCTTAGGGTTACCTTGGAATTGTGAATGGGAGGGCTTCCTTCTAAAAGCCCATTGGTTCCCCCGGAGCCACGTGACGACCCCCTGCCTCTTATTTACCTCTTGACTGCTACTGCAGAGTAGGGTATCACCCAGAGATCAACAAATATACATCGATATGGGGGGGGGGGGGAACGGGACATCGTGACAGAGCTGAGCAGGGATGAGGCCAGCCTTTCCTTTTCTGAACTCTTCCTTTGGGTGAATAGTTGATCGTGGGAGTGGGAACAGCAGTTGTTTGGTTCTTGGGAGATTTAAAACCAACCAACCACCCCACCCCACTGCAGGTAATAATCCTCGCTTTCTAGAGCACCGCTTGCCCGGGTTCTGGATTTCTAGTAGACGCAAAGATGGCAAATGTAAAAAACCACAGCTCTGCATACAGATGAAAACGGTAACATGTACTCCGGCTGCTTAGTAGTCATATTACTGATGGGTAGATATTGTAATTAGTACAGCATTATTATAATAGGATTGTGTGCTTCTGCTTAAAACAGCTGTGACGCGAGCAGTTGCATTATGCGTCCTCGTCGTTGCTTTACTAATGAAAATATTACAAAACATAAATAACACCAGGCACCTCCATAGCGTGCTATAGTCCCGGGGGAGGGCTACAATGATGTGCAAGGCTGCATGGGTGGATATGTACATGCATTTCGATCACTGTGTGCAAGTAAGGGTGCATGTATCCATATAATCCATTAACAAGTATGTGCGGGTTTAGGGAAGCAAGTGGCAAATAAATTTGGAGAAAGTAGGCACGCTGGTATTTCAGAGGGGGGAAATTGTTGGATCAGGGAAGTTAGTTATATTTTTAGAGCAAATTTCTGACTATGGGAGCACAGCCAGTTGCCCGCAGCCAGAGAGTGATACATTTCCAAACAGAACTGGTAACCCTGTAATGTGGCCGGCTGGTGTACCCGCTTGTGATCTGATATTTAATACAATAGCTTCTGTTGCCCAAATTTCCCGTTATCAGTAAAAAGAAAAGGAGGACTTGTGGCACCTTAGTCTCTAATCTCTAGTCTCTAAATCTCTAGTCTCTAAGGTGCCACAAGTCCTCCTTTTCTTTTTGCGAATACAGACGAACACGGCTGCTACTCTGAAACCGTTATCAGTAGTAGCCATAACAATCAAAACAATCAACTTGAAAAAGAAATTAAATATTTTTTAAAAGAAAACGCCATAATCATTACCTCCAAGGGCGGGGGGAAGGGAGAACAAAGCACACCAGAGTTTTATGGCATTATTTGCGTCGGTTCTTTGTATTTCAGTTTCAGACATTTCTGCCATTGATAGTTTTCGGCGTGGATATTAGTTTGGATCCACTATTTTAGATCTGTTCGGAGAGATGCAAGAAGGCAGTTTCTGGGGAATAAGCAACTCAGTTACTTCTGAGAAAAGCCCATAAACTCTCGATGAAAATCACTGTGTAAAAACCAGCTTCATTTCTATATTTGACTCCGTTTGATCTGAATCTGCGGTCACTGAACAGGGGATTGGGGGGAGACACTTTTTGAGCCTAGGGCAAAAATGTCAGACTTGACATTTTAATTTTTCCTTTAAAAAATCCTCCAAGATGAATTATAAGTTAACTGTTAAATTTACACTCGGAACAGTACAAGTTGCTTAAATACCTTTTAACTTTTTCCTTGTTCAGAAAACACAGGCAACATATAGATGGCCAAAAGAAGGAGGGAGTAATATATAGGTTGCTAACATATATAGGTAGATCATAGAATACAGAAGTAGATCATAGAATATATTATAGAGGTAGATGACATATGTGGGAAGATATAAAAAGCTCTGAGATTTTCTATTTTTAATTGTTATAATAGAGGACGTTTGCTAACTAGTGGCCCAACCTTGTATTCCTTGCTCAGGCTAAACTGTCATTAACTTTCGTGAGAGTTTGGGGTCCTTCCTTTAGGATGAAGAATCTGGCCCAATTCCGGGTTTTCAAAGGCAATAGTCTAAACCCTTTCTGGACAGCATTCCCTTCAATCATTTAGCAGCACGATTAGGGAGGAAGGCTTCTAACTTCCGTCCCCTCCTCCCTGGGGTTTTGTTAGCTTTCCTGACTCGCTTGTATGTTTCAGCCTCCCTGGGTGTTTGTTTTGCTTATCAAACAGCTCTTGAGCACTGACAAGTTTGTACCAAAGAGCAAAGGAGCCAAAGCATCCCCTCCCCGCTTTGTATTCCCAAAACAGGGGAAGAAATAGAAAAGATTTGCTTAAGCTGCAATAAAATAAATCTAATCGATTTTAGCCTCCATTAAGATCACATTAGCGAGTGGATTTGGGAGATAAGGGCTGATAAGGTGCAGGACCTGGGGTGTGGAGACCACCCTAGCTCTGGGAGAAAGCTCTGTGCCTCTGGCCTGGGAAGAGGTTTGGCTGGAGAGAGAAAAAAATCTTCCATCAAGGCTCGAACTCCCTGCTGAGAATGCACTATCCTAACTCCTGTACTCCGTGCAAACTGTAATTAATTAATTAATTACTATCGGGAGCCCTGGGGTGTTCTCTAGACCATGGATGTGCAGCGAGCACAACTATGGATGGCATAGTAGACTGAGCAGAGAGTCCGGTTTCTACTCCCAACTGCCTGTGTTCCTCAGTGTCCCCATCTGTAAAATGGGCATACTGATTCTTGCCCTCTTTTGTAAATGACCGTTGGGATCTTGGACAGTGACGGTACTCTGTTGCAAAATTCCAAGTAACACATTTCCTGCAATCGTTCTTCTAATGAGTGTTAATTTGCTGATATTCTCTTGCCCGCCACATTTTCTCCAATGGTTATGGTCAATTTGTGTGCATATTTCTTTTAATATCAGCTATAGAGGCTGTTTATGGTATTGCCTGCATCTGATATTTTCTGCTACGCTGTTAGAATGGAGAGCATCTTACTAGCGGTTTCTCTTGTTGCCTTTAAAAACAAACTGTACAACATCCCTTATCCCTAGAGGACTACTGAATAGAAATAGAATAGCTGTCTCTCTAGATTTATGATAAGGTTGCCCATCACCATGGTATTTGAGCACCATCCATGAAAAGTATATGCAAAATCTCCCTCTTCCAGCCCGGCTGACAAGAACAAGCTTAAAGTTATTGGGCCTGATTCTGCACTGCATTATGGTTGTGTAAATCAGGAGTAACTCTAATGAAGCCAAAGGACTCATCTAGTGAAAAAGTGGGATGAGGAAGGAATCAGGCCTGTTGTTTCTTATTACCTGCCTTCTAGGGTGTTGCAAAGATTAACTTTGCAAAATTCTATGAAGATGAAAATTGTTATGGAAGTGCTAAAGGTGTCTATATTCAGGCAGGTACACACACATACTTTCTCTCTGTCTGATAGTCAGATCCTGTAACTCTGACGTGAATAGCCAACCTTTCACACCAGTCATCTCATTCACTTCAATTGCATGAGAACGCATTACTCAATTGAGTAAGGGCTGCAGGATTGGTCCTTCATACAACACTGAGGCACAGGGTCAGATTTTCAAAAGCACCTTGGATGCTGAGCTGATTTGAAAATCTGGCCAAAGGTGTTTGGCCATGGGAGCGGCAGGGTGCTGAGACGTTTTTCTAAAACTGGCTCTTAAGTGTCTAAACGAGAGCCGAGCTCTGCGGACAATGTGGCTGCTTCTCTGAACATTTGAAAATCTGGCTCCCAGAGCCCAGACCTGCCCTCCTTTCTCCCACCAGCAATGCCACTGAAGTCCATGGCACTACTCCAGTGCGTAAGGCAAGCAAGTAGGGCTCTCTGCTGCTCAATTCACTCAGGCAAAACTCCCAGGGACTGCATCGTAGGTCCAGAGATTCAAGTGCTAGCATCACTCAGGCAGCTATTAAAACCTTATCTCTGACCCCTCCTCCCCAGCCCAATTTCCCTCCTGGTTTTTCACAAATCTATGTCAGAAAAGAATAAAATGGCACGTTCTTGTCATAGCTGGGAATCTTGCCTGCCCAGGTGAAATTACGCAAATTATTTCAACCTGTTCTTAAATGTAGTTAGGAAGATTAAGGTACCCAGCTGATATTTGCAACGTAAGCTGTGTTGTTCAGATTCTGTAGGCTTTTTACAGCAAGAAGTTATAGATCAAATTAAGTTAACTGCTGAGCTGTGAGGTAATAGTCAGATAAACTCTCATCTTAAAGTTTGATACCAGACTTCTTATCTTTGTTGTACTTTGCCATTGCTACACTGAAGCTGAACATCCATTTCAATTAAAATTCCAGGCTAGCTTCAGAAGGCTGGTGTCTGCTGATAGCACTGACAGAACAGAGCTAGTTTTGGCCTTGGTTGGGCTGATATCTCTCCACACCACAAAAATAGCCAAATTGGACTATTAGAGAAGGCTAAATAAATAAACCACCCAAATACAGGCAAGGAAATGAGGGCCTGAAACAGGAGAGAAAATAAATACAATGGGAAAAGGCGAGAAAGAGCTCATGAATCCACAGATAGGTGCTCGTAGCTGTTATTTAAAACATGAATTTCTTTGTGGCAGCAAATAGATTTTCTAGTAATGTGTATATAAAAGTTATATTTGTGCCCACATAGTTATGGGACATACCTGGCATGGATCAGCATTACATTATGGCATTATTTTTCAGGTACACATAACAATGGTGACTGAAGGGTATGTAAAAAGAAAAGGAGGACTTGTGGCACCTTAGAGACTAACAAATTTATTTGAGCATAAGCTTTCGTGAGCTACAGCTCACTTCATCGGATGTGTAAATCTAGAATAACATTATTTGAAACTGATACAATGCCTTTGATCTGACGATCTCAAAGTGCATCGCTAAGTTACTTCCTCCAACACGCTGTGTGTGAAATAAATATTATATCCACATCAGTAGATTAAGAGAGTAGAGCTAGGAAAGATTAAGAGCCTGATCCAAAGCCATAGAATTGAATGACTTGCACAAGAACATACTGTGATTCATAAGGAAAGGTGGGAACAGAACCCAAGCCTCTTGTCTACCAGGTTCCTCTCTCTAATGAGTGGAATCCAAAGTTTTACCCACCCTCCTAATACATGTGATAGAGAAATCATAGACTTCACACATGTAATTACAGGGACATGAAATCCAAACAGCAATAGTAATCCTTCTGGGTTAGTTCTTTTTCACAAGATGATAACCCAAGATCAAAAGAAAATATTGTATTAGTTAGCGCCCAACCTGTCAATTCTCTAGTTTCTCTGCCCATTGTCTTGAAATAAGTGCATACGTATTTTATCTGTATACGATAATTTATATACATTTTGGCCCTGATCTTGCTCCCACTTCAACCAATAGGAGTAGGATGTCAATTTTAAGGTCTCGTCAAACGTGCTGGACACTTCCTGTGTGTGTTGGAAATCATAGCAGAGACAAGGGGAGTTCATGAGTTCTTCATCAGCATTTTTGCATGTGAAAGGCAAGTTTGCATTTGCATCCTTTAATTCAGTCATTTACCAGATCACAAGATTTTTTTTCTCTCTTGGGGGAAGAATATTGTTTACAGTGTTTATGTAGCTCACTTGAAAATTATATGTTTTCAGAGAATATTGTAACTCACTTGAAAATGCTGAAGAACCCTGGATCTTATTCCCTATTTCTGTACTCTACAGCAGTGGCTCTCAACCTTTCCAGGCTACTGTACCCCTTTCAGGAGTGTGATTTTTCTTGCGTACCCCCAAGTTTCATCTCACTTAAAAACTACTTGCTTACAAAATCAGACATAAAAATACAAAGTGTTACAGCCACACTATTACTGACAAATTGCTTCCTTTCTCATTTGTACCCTATAATTATAAAAGAAATCAAGTAGAATATAAATATTATCCTTACATTTCATTGTATAGTATATAGAGCGGTATAAACGCATCATTGTATGAAGTTTTAGTTTGTACTGACTTCCCTAGTGCTTTTTATGTAGTGGACTGTAAAACTAGGCAAACATCTAGATGAGTTGATGAAGATCTCTGAGTACTCCCAGGGGTACGCGTACCCCTGGTTGAGAACCACTGCACTACAGTACATGTGTATTTACATGTACGTTGTAAAGTAAGGCCATAAACTATGCTTGACATATATAGGCAGATGGAAAATGGGTACATTCTAGTTACAGAACTCTATACAGCAAGGCCTCTATACAGCAAGGTGGTGAAGCACGTCCCATTGGCTTGCATGGGACTACTCACCTGCTTAAGTACATTGCTAAATTGGGGCTTCTCCATCCTGTGAGCATCCTCAATTCCCAATGAATGAAAAAGCAAAACCAACCAGAGCAGCTCCAAATCAGTATGAATTCTTTTGCAGGGTGTTCATCACATCTCTCCCGACCAGACTAACTAGAAATTCAGGTGTGTGTTTCCAGGTAGGATGTGAACACATACAGAACAATCTCACCTCCTCGGCAATTAGGGCTTGACCCAAAAGCCTATTAAACTCTTACTTCTTACCACTACAAACTGCAAACTGGGGGAAACAGTGGTGGATGGGGGTGGGAGAGGAGATTACTCTCACTGGTTCCCCTGACTGAGTACTGTGTAGAAACACCAAACTGGTGGGCAGAATAAACAGGGCACTCTTCAGCACTTAAGCAGTGCAATGTATTTTCTGCAAGAGATTAAAAATCCTCTGCTCTGCTAATTGATTAAAATGTTAAAAGGCTGGAAAAAGACCTGGTCTGATTCACCTGCACACATGAGGGAAACACATGAGCCCACCAGGGTTCCACTTGCATTATGTTGTTTAATTTGCAACCCAGCATAAGATAATATTTTGCACTTTAGAAATATCTGTATTTTGATGTGTTAAACCCGCTCCACACCCATCTTCACCCAGAGGAAAAATACAAGACCTTAGGCCCACATCAGAGGGCAAAAAAAAAAAAAAAAAAAAAAAGGCAGTTTGATTTCTCTCCCAACACCTATTCTGCATCCTCTTTCAGAGCTGAGGCAGACTTAAAACACTGTCCAATTTCTACCAGAAAACACAGCAATTTCAGGAACCATCTGACTCAATTTAAATGAGCTTTTCAGACGCCAGCTGTAAAATTCTTCTTGGATATTTATTGCGGCCCGATCCTGCATTCTCTGTGTCTGCACGTTTCTTATCGAAGGCCGTTTTCCATGAAGGAGGAATGCAGGATCGGGCCCTTGTGGTGTTTAAATCAAAGGAATACGTTTTGTTTCTGCTCCGTTTGGAATCACTCGGTGGTTAGCCATGGACATTAGCAGCGCTCTGGCTTCGTTAGCATTTGCAAAGGGTTGCTACTTTATTTCACCTCATGGTTTTGTTCTGACGTGCCTGAGTTAAAATCCACAGGGGTTTTTCTGTAACCATGTTGTTGGATTCGTGTGACACGCGAATGGGATAGGAATGAGAACTTATTCTAAACTGGCAACTGACAACTAAAAGTTAACGCCCAAAAGACAAAGCCTTCTGAATGCTTCCTAAATCCTGCATTTTTCTGAGGCTGGAAATAACTGGACACCGATCTGTTAAATTTTGGCGCAGGAACAGAAATGAGATTTCTACTTTTCGGTGTCAACTAAGGGGCTGTTTAACCGTTTGCTCTCGGGATATTTCCTTTAAATACTGAGTATTTTATTTTGATCTGCAGCTGCATGGAGGCTCGAGTTCAAAATCTCTTTTCAAGTGGTGTTTTTTAAATACAGGTTCTCTAACACGAGACCGACTGTGTTGGATTGGAGTGCAGAAATGATATTGACAATATTGTGAGGATAAAATCACTGGATTGGTGATAATAAGAGGCATGAACAGAAATGTTGGCAAAACACTTTCCGCTTGGCAGGGATGCAAACGTGAAACCATTCGGGCGAAATGCACTTGTAGAAAAGACAAAGAATATACCAGTGTTAATGGATCATCACCTATGTTTTTCTTAACGGCTGAGTTAGAAAGGCGTGTGAGGGTTAGAGCGTCTTCAGAAATGTTTGTATTCATATTTAAATCCTCTGGGGAATAGCGATTTTCCTTGATTCGTGTTCACACTTCAACTTTCCAGGCAAGTCCAGCAAATGTGTAGACAAAGCCAAACCGCGTTTAAAACGGTGGATTGGACCCAGTAAAGGTGGGGGGAAGTCTCCAGTGCTTTAAAAAACAACCCACCTGCTTCTGGTTTGAAAAGATCTGATCTATTTCGTGCCAAATAGTGACACCTGACTCGGTAGCAATGACTAACAATAATCATTAGGCTACCACCTGCGTGCAGTGTCCTAGTTAATCTATGATCTGCAAATTCCGTGCCCCAAATGTTGGATTTTTCTTGCCGAATTTGCTCCTTCTTTCTGGGAGCTGGCCTGGAGGGGAAGTATTTTCAGAAGCGATGTGATTTAGTGACCACAAAATAAAATAAAAAATAAAATAAAATCATTCCCCCCCCCCCCCCGAAGTTCAATGTGCTGGGGTTGAAAGAGGATTGGGAGATAAAGCACATTGGGAGATACCGATTCCAAAGAGTTATTTTAAGGCTTTCTTAGGGAGGGAGGCAACGGTTTAAGAGAGGAAATAATTGAAAGACAATTAAGACGGCATCCCAAAACAGCGGAGTGCTAAGAACGTGTCTCAAAATTTAATAATTGCGGTAACTTGTTCTTTCTATCTTTAAAATACCTTATCTCACATTAGACACACACACACCTGTATTTTCCACTGCATGCATCCGATGAAGTGAGCTGTAGCTCACGAAAGTTTAGGCTCAAATAAATTGGTGAGTCTCTAAGGTGCCATAAGCCCTCCTGCTCTTTTTACCCATCTGTGCGCGGCTCTATCTAATTTAACTTCTCATGAGAATTTTTCGAGGCTCGTTCTCTGTGCAATCCAGGAACCCCCCTACCTCCCGATCATAAGGTCGATTTTTTTTTTTAAATCAGAGCTTCCCCTCCCGGACCCGCTTGAGGCTGGTTTCAGAGCGATTCCGCGCCGGTGCAGCCGGTCCCCCGGCTCGCGAAGTGGGAGCGCAGGCGAGGGGCGATTCCTCCCCGCGCTGGAGCCGCTGTCCCGTGGAAGGGGCCTGTTTGTGGCTCGCCAGCAGCGCGCAAACAGACAGTAACTTTACACCTTGGCTTGTTGATGGCAGGAGGCAGCCGGCGCCAAGGTAAAATGCTTGGCTGGGATTGAGACGAGCAGGCAGGAATTGGGGGTAAGTAGCTTTATCCGCCCCGTAACGACGGCTGCTCTGGAGATTAATGTGGAGACGCTGCTTTGGCGCAATGGGCTTTCAGGCGCAAGGGGGTCCTGGCCCTGGGCAGAGAGGAGGTGGAGGGGGGGGAACACATGGGCTGCCCCGGCACTCAGGGTTTTGCAGATTTTTGGAGTTAAAATGGAGGAGGGGAAAGAGTGGATTCGGGGGATCTAGGAGATTTCCTCCCCCCCCCCCCAGTTTATCCAATCAGATTCCCCCTCTTGGTAGAGCAAACCTTACTCATCGGTTTCCATCAAACATCCTGTGACCTACTCACTCCCTTGACTGACCTGTCTGTGCCTGGAGTTAATAATCGGCTTTTAGACTGGTAGCCCTTTGGGGCAGGGACTGGCCATGATCTCGGTGTTCTCTTCTGTTCTCGAAAGGAGCTTATACTGCTCTCTTGTCACCATAGTGTCTGTGAACAGTGCTCAGCAAAAAGGGCCCCAGTCTATCTGAAGCCTCCTCCTGCACCCCCAATAGAAATAACATCAATAAAATCTCTACAGCCAAAACACCACAGATTTTTTGAATGCCCAATTTATTCCAAAGGGGTTCTGTGAGCTCACAACTTCCGCCAATTTCCACTGGAGCTCTGGGTGTTCATCACCCATTGAAAAATCCTTTAACCAGAATTTTCAAAAAGTCTCAGAACTCACAGCTGGGGTCAACCCCAGGCATCTAAATCAACAGCCAGAATTTCAAAGAGCTCGTTGCATTGCACTCCGGCTGCAAATCTGACCAATGTGAGCTGCTCTGTGTGCGCTGAGATTTCTGAAAATTGGCTCCTTATTTTGGTGCATAAAGCCCAGAAGAATTTCAGTGGGATTGGCTCCTCTGAAAGTCCCTGCCCTACATCAGAGCTGCTTTCAGACAGCCTGGCTCAAGTTGGGTGCCTGAAATTTGAGGCAACTAGACCCAGTAGCACTGTTCCCTCTAAGCTGTGCGCGTGTGCACACGCACACATATCCTAAACCCTGTGCACACGGCGAAACACCGTGCGCACAATAATTTGCACAGAAGAAATTTTTTGCACACACAGCCTGTCAAAAATTAGAGGGAACATTGCCCAGTGGCCACTTCTGAAAATTTGTCCCTAGTTTATTTCTGCAAACCCATCACGGTGGCATCTGAACGCCTGCAGTGTCCGAACAATCCCTTTTTGGATTTACAGCCCGGTAAACAGAGTGGCAGACCGTGCTTGCTCATTTGGGGGCCCTAAACAGGAATATTTTGCCCCCCTCCCCCCCCAACACATAATAAAAATTGAGTGGAGCTTGAGCTGCTCCGGGCCCTAAGCAATTGCTTAGTCTGCTTATGCTTAATGCCAGTTTCGGGGTGATATAGACACACATGACCACACCTAGTCTTTGGTAAACCTCCTATGGACTTCTATGCCACGTTGCCCCGACATTTTTCTAGCTTTGTCAAATACATTAACGCCCGTTAAGCATATTTATTTAATAAATGTCCTTATTCAAAACAAGAAAAACCATGGAAGAATTTGTTAAGAGCACCTGCAAAGTGCATTCTGTAATGGCACTTGTATGCCGATGGTGATAGAGGAGGTAATACAGGAAGTCAGGGTAGATGATCTAATGTTTGCTCTGGCATTCAAGTCCATGGAGCTATGAATATGCTTGGCTCTGAAAGGGGCTGGCTTTGAGCATTGCTGTCATTCTATTGCAATTTCAATTGCGTTGAATGTTCTTATCAGCTCTAATTTTGAGTCTTTGGGGCATGGGCTCAGATTATGCTCTCTTGTATTGACATGCTTCCAGGTCTATTATATGTTGTAACCGTGTCGGTCCCAGGATATTAGAGAGGCAAGGTGGGTCCTTTTATAGGACCAAATTCCATTGGTGAGCGAGAAAAGCTTTTGAGTCTACGCTGAGCTCTTCTTGTCTCTCTCATCGACAGAAGTTGCTCCGATAAACTATATTGCCTCACCCACCTTATCTCTCTATTATATGTTAATGTTGACGCTGTACTGGCCCCATATGCAATTGGGAAGTTCTAATCGCCTTCTTTCAAAATACAAGCAAATGGGACAATCCGTGAAATTGAAAGGTGGCAAATTTAAATCTGATAAAAGGAAATACTTTTTTCAGCACAATGCATATTTAGCCTGTGGAACTCATTGCCGACAGGCATCATTCAGACCAAGAGCTTAGTGGGACATACTACCCTGGAATCCCCAGCAGCGATCCTCCAACCCTGATTCCCCTTCCAGTCCCCGCCACTTATCACCCTCTACTCTGCACACGTACCTGCCCCCCCCCGCCCCCCGTGCTTTTGTTATGCCTTGACCCTGGTCCCACGATTTTTTGCAGCCACAGAAAATTCAATTTCATGGCAAGAAACCACAGATGATTTAGTGGTCTAGGGAAGGAAAGGCCTGAGAACCACTGCAGGATCATGGCCTCAGTTTATATTAGTAATGATCGTAAATCATTCACCTCTTTCTGACCAGCGAGTTAATTCTATTATAATTATCCAGGGATATTACCTTCATTCTTAACTAGATTAGATGAAGTCAGGAAAAAGCCACTACTGAATCCTGGAGCCCATTTAAATCAGGGTGTCTCTCTGACAATATTGTACCCACGTCTCTATAAAAGTATCCGATTTCTCACAGCTATAACTATAACTCCATCATGCTGATGAGCAATCAGAGCAGGGGCTTGCACCCTTTGGAAATATGACTCTCCCTGCCTGGGAATGCATGATGTGACCGAGCCAACTAAGTCAGCTGTGTTCTTCCCAAAGGGATTCCAGGTTTATTTTTAAGAGGTTCACAGATCAGAGCATAAAGGGAAATAAAAGGTAAAGTGAGTGGGTGACGGTTGTGCACACAGTGCTAGATTTTCAAAGGCAGCCAGCATGCACAATCCAGGACAGATGTTCAGAAGAGTTCACTCCTGCTTAGGCACCAGGATAAGTGGCCAGGTACAACATGTTAGGTGCATGTTTGGTGCTGAGCTCTTTTGAATCATTAGCCCTTTTTTCATTGTGTAAATGGGAGTTCAGATCAGAGAGGAAAGACGGCCCAGTTGTCAGAGCGCCAGCATAGGACTGGGATTCAAATCCCTCCTTTTCTGTGTGACCTTGGGCAAGGTCAGTCTTGTGCCTCAGTTCCCCATCTGTGCGATGGGGATAATGCAGGGGTGTTGTGAGGATAGATAATGAGAAGTGCTCAGATACTCCAGTAATGGAGGCCAGATAAGTACATAAATCCGCTGTAAATCTGGCCCATCACGTGTAGTTTTCAAATGTGGACCATGTTCAAACAAGCTTTTAAGGCTCAGTCCTGTGATGAGTTGTGTATGCCCTCAACCCTATTGGCTTTTGAAACCTAAGCAAGTGTTTCAGGATTGGGCCCTAATGCTGCATGCAACAGATCCCCCATTAATAAAGAATCTGCCTTCGCCTTTACCCAGAATCAAGCAGTGGGCAATCAGGGGGTTGTCCTGGTCACCCAGAAAACATAGGCCCTCGGGCAAATCTATGACACTGACCAGGAAATGTGGAACGTTGAAAGAGAGAAGCTTGGTAATCACTATAGGGGAAAGAAAGCTGATCCAAAGCAACCACGTGATCTGTTTTATTTTGCGTTGACACCAAACAGCATGGTAGTGACGGTATTGGAACTATGGAACTGTACATATCTTTCAAGACATGGGAGGAGGTTATCAGGCCTCAAACAAAATGTCAGGAAATGGTTTGTCAGCAGAGAAATAAATGAGGAAGATTAAATGTAACAGGCAGAGAGGACTTACTAACTGAGCCCTCTTCAACTCTGCTTGAAGTCACCCCGGGGATGACGGTCGCCCAAAGTGTCACTTGCTAGTTGTAGTAAGATGCCACACTCTTTTTGATGCTAAAATTGGACTATGGAATACACCAGGGGCCGTGTCCCAGTTGGGCAAGTGGCGAGCTGAGATTTCCGCTTGCATGCTAAGCGGTCTCTTTTATTGTTACCTCGTCGTCCCACCCCCGTTTGCCTGACTTGTCCATTTGTTGTCGTTGTTTGTCTTTATTTGTATTATCGTGGACTGGGACGTCACTGTGCTAGGTGCTCTCCAAACAAAAATGATGGTCCTTGCGCCCAAAGTTACAAGCAAAGTATAAGACAAGAGACAACAGGTAGAAACAAACGAGGGAGCGCAAGGAAACCATGTTGGTCATCCTGTCTGACACCCGACCTGTAAAACAGCTCTGTGAAGCTTGACTGCTTGTATCTTTCACCAACAGAGGCTGGTCCAATAAAACACATTCCCTCCCTCACCTTGTCTCACCTGTACTGTAAGGCCTCTAGGGGAGGGGCTTCATTACTTGTCTGTACGGTGCAGGGGTGGCCAAACTTACTGACCCTCTGAGCTGCGTACAATAATCTTCTGAAGTTCAAGAGTCAGGCACACCTGCCAGGGCGCGCAGCTTCAGTCCCACTCCTGCGGAAGCCACAAGCCCCGGCTGGCGCCTCCTGTGGGCCTGAAGCCCCTAGCCCCACCACCCTGCTGCAGGGTAGAAGCTCTGAGCTCCCCCGGCCCCAGTCTGGTAGGTGGGGAATGGGGGTGGGGAGAGTGGGGGGGACTCTGCGAGCAGCACTTAAACTGTAAAAGAGCCGATTAGCAGAGTAGAGCCCCAATGCTTAATTGAGGTTCCTAGGTGCCCCTGTCATACAATCCTATGCTCCTAAGTGCTGCAATGGCTCTGTTACTTACTGTCATGTGCGTAAAGCAAGCTGGAATTGTACATGGTCAGAAAGTCGGTATTTAAAGACTATTAAAGCATCGAAATAAATGTGAAAGGTGCTTTTGAAAAGCTCAGATCCCGTAATTTGGGAGTCATGGGTTCTCAATAGCTTACAAGGTCAGGCTCTAAATCAATCAATCAAATACCGGTCATTTGAAGAAGAGCTGGTTGAAA
This sequence comes from Natator depressus, assembly GCF_965152275.1. Classification (NCBI taxonomy): domain Eukaryota; kingdom Metazoa; phylum Chordata; order Testudines; family Cheloniidae; genus Natator; species Natator depressus. The sequence continues at coordinate 6,757,198 of NC_134259.1, forward strand.
TTTTTCAAATGAAAAATGTTTATGTTGAAAAAATGCTTTTGTTCACAAATGGACATTTTTGCAAATTTTTCCAAACATTTCTGGGGTTTTTTGGATGTAACTGGAAAATGAAAATGAGCATTTTTTTCATTTTTTCTCTCCCTCTCCTACTTCTCCCCCCTCCCTTTTCTGTGACAAAACAGACACAAGAAAAATAAAGTGGGTGCAGGGGAAGAAGGAAAAGGACCTCCCCCCTTTTGTTTTTTTAATAAACATTCTTAGGAAAAATTGGGACTAAAGGAAAAATCCTTCCCTTGCAAAACCTGTGGGATGAAAATGACTTTGAAAGTTTTCACAACAAACTTTTTTCAACCAGCTCTGATTTGAAGGACAATTCTATTTCACGACTGAATTTGCTTAATAGAGACATATCGCGGGTCAGCTCAGTAAAGCGCATGCAGACAATTCTCAGTGCACCGATAAAGACTAATTTGACATACCAACAACAGCACGCACATAGCTATGCTCAGATTAGCAAAAGCTCCGGAGCAGAAAGGCTGCACTTGTAAAGCTTTTTGTCTCAAGCTCTGGGATTACAGAAGAGGAATGGCAGATTGCTGACAAAGGCTGGCTGCAGGGCCTATCTAACCTGTTCAAATCTTAGGTCACAGTGCATCATTTTTTGTCAGTGTGGAAGAACATCTTTACATGACAAAACCCAGATGCCCAGTGCTTAAAGCTGCAGTGCTTAGACCAAGCAGCCATGACACACACAGCCCAGCACTGTCCTCTTTTGTTTCCAATTAATCTTCTTTTCTGCAGTGTCCCAGCTTCTATTAACCTTTTAAGTCACAACAATATTTTCCCAGCGCTATCCAGTTCTCAACAGAGTTACAGCATTAGCACTTGCTGACCTTGGGCAGCTTGATCAGGCTGTCATTTAGGCTTAAATGGTTCTAGGCTCTGTACAGACTTTTGAGTTTTTCATTCAGACTGTTTCCAGTGTAGGATCAAATACTTTGCTGGTGTAAATTGGCACAGCTCAATTGACTCCAGTGGAGTTTCACCCACTTACGCCAGCATTTGGCTTGTGAAATCACTGGGCCCAATTCTCCACCCAGTCCCCTTTGATTTGAGCAGCTTGCTTGTTTCACGACTTCCATGAAATGCTACAAGAGGAGAGTCATGGCAGTCTGGCCCTGAAACCTAATTATTACACTGCCCTCTATTTGGACTCTTCTCACATGCAGCTTGTTTCTGTTTAAAAATCAGAGCAAAGCATTTCAAAGAAAAGAAACCTCATTAGAAATGAAAGCTGCGAAATCACCGATCAGTGGATGCTTGAGAAATGTCTTTGACACATCTCCCTTCTTTAGTGTTGTCTCTTTCACCAACAGAGGCTGGTCCAATAAAAGATATTACCTCCCGCACCTTGTCTCACCTATACGGTAAGGTCTCTAGCGGAGGGGCTTCATTACTTGTCTGTACAGTGCAGGGGTGGCCAAACTTACTGACCCTCTGAGCCGCATACAATAATCTTCCGAAGTTCGATTTAAGTTCAGAAGAGCTGATGCGTTTGATGAGCAGGGAGCCGTTCCTGAGTGAGAGAATAATGACCCCATCTTGGCACACATTCCCAGCCAGAGGGGTGGAGGGTGGTAGAGAGGATAGAATGTCATCTGGGACCACAGTTTCCTCCTTTCTCTCCTCACTGTAAACACCTGTGTGGACTTGACTAAGTGGGGACAGTCTGCCATATTATGGCCCAAATTCTGGTATACCAGGGTCCAGATTTTCAGTCGTGCTCAGCATCAAACCCAGTATCCAGGAAGTGTGATTTTAAAAAAACAAAAAAAGTAATTTGAGCATAGGTTTGGGATCCAGGAGTAAATGAGTTCTAAACAGAAAAGGAGGACTTGTGACACCTTAGAGACTAACATTTATTTGAGCATAAGCTTTCGTGAGCTATAGCTCACGTCATCGGATGCATCAAATAAATTCCTTAGTCTCTAAGGTGCCACAAGTCCTCCTTTTCTTTTTGTGAATACAGACTAACACGGCTGCTACTCTGAAACCTGAGTTCTAAACGTGTAGCTTTGGGCGTGTTCGTTCACCTCTCTGCCTTAGCGTCCCCATCGCTAACACACTTACCTGCCTCCTGTAGGGGGGGCTGTGCGGATTAATTCGTTAACGCTCATAATGTACTTTGAAGTTAAAAAGTACTGAGCATTTTTTATTCATGAATGTGGTGAATAGCATGTGGTTAGTCAGGAGTAGCTGTTCTGCTGTTGATATGCCCTTGTACCTCCCAGCAGCGTGTGCAGGCCAGCTAGTCGCTGACTAGGCTCCTTAAATCCAGACAAACGCTGCCAAGTTGTGATCAGCCATCCAGCTCTCTGTCAATGCATTTTCAGCCCTACTGGGAGTAGTCCTATTCTTGGGGCTACTGATTGTATTGGATTGTACATTAGTGTTGTAAAGTGTAATGTCAAACCTTTACCAGAGGAATTAGGACAAGACACTCCAACTCATTCGCACTCATTACCCAATGGTCCTAGTTGAACTCCGGTCTCTGAAAATATGGGAGTCTAGGTTCTGATCCAAAATGCATTGAAATCCATGGGAATCTTTCAATGGGCTTTGAATCAGGCGTCTAGCATTAATAAATCACTGTGTCGCCCTATCCTAGTGAGTTGGTGGAAGTTTGAATTCATTAGGTTATATTTCTAATACTTGTCTGTCATGGTATTTACTGCTTCTGCACCCGAGATTTATAACAACTGAAGAGAGTTATACAATGCGCATTTTCTCACTAAAAATGTCTGATTTATTGAGCCTTGAATGCATTGACTTATGTGGACGTTTTCATAATTGGTAGATATTGGATTCCAGTATTCCTGGGGAAATGATTCATCTTTACTGTTAAGATGTTATATTCATGACATTCTTCATCAAGGTTAGCTACTTTTCTCTTTCATTTTATGTAATCCTGAGTGGAACCATTTTACTTGTAACCAGCATGTTGATTTCACCTCTTGTTTGGAGGGGTTTGGTTTGTCCCCTGAAAGTAAGGGAACATGGGCAGCTCAAGACTCGCATGTAAATATGTTTTTCCCTCTCTGTATCAGTTGTTGCGTAGCTCTGTATCAGGTACTCTGCATATCTTCATCGTGGTGAAGGCTCAGTAAAATCAGAGGGGATGAATCTGTCCCAATGTTAGTAACAATTTTATTACAATGCATTCATTTTTCCTCTGAGAAAGTCTATGGAATTTAATAGTGATGAAATAAATAGAGTTCTTTAGAAGTTGAACAGGGTTCAGTAGGATAGACTTCTAGTTAAGGCACTGGACTGGGACCCAGGAGAGCTGGGGGTCTTGGCTGTGCCACAGACTTCCTGTGTGACCTTGGGTAAGTCACTAAATCTCTGTGCCTTATTACCCCATCTACAAAATGTGGGTATTACTTTATTTATCTCACTTTTTAACCTTCCGTGCATATTGAGATTGTAAGTGAGGCAAGGACTGTTTCTTACTATGAATATGTACGGCGCCTAACATAATGGGGCTCAAATCTTGATTGGCACTCGCAAGTTATACAGTAATAATATAAATGACTAAAATACAACAGAGAATGGTCTCCTTTTTGTACAAGTTTTATTTTAAACAAATATCCTGTAGAATTCTATACATGGATAAAATTTCCATTGCAGAATTGTATAGCATGGTTAAAACCCCCCTCCAAAAGAACCACGTAGAAAGGCCAGCATTCTCCATTAAGGGTTAATTCGTATGGGATGAAAATTGGCACAACTGTGTCTTTAAACGCTTTTGATTCGCTATAAAATGATTTTCTCCTTTTTGTACAGCCATCAAAAATAGCTTTAGGGGTTACAAAAACCACTTTAACTAAAACAATGACTTAATCATTTTGAAAAATTGCCAGCACTTTGTTCCTCAGAAACCCTGAAGAGGTGTTTGCTGCTTATTTTTAAATTACCGTATTAGTTAACTTTGCAAAATGGCAGTTGTGCACATGTTGTTGTTTCTTCAACGACTTTTCTCTTTCCCAGACACACCAGGGGTTTGATAAATAGGAGGCCCCAAACATTTGCAAAATTCAAGCTATTTGGGTGAGATTGCATGCCGCCTTCCCTTTAAAATGTTCAGAAATGAAATGAGTCCTCAGAATCTTGGTCTCCAGAGTCACCGACCAGTGCCCTTGTAATGGGACCGCGTGGCCTCGATTCTCAGGTCCCCTGGGTGGGAGGTGTGCAGGAAGTTTCCCTGACTGTGCTCTGTGCTCGAGATAAATGGAAGGTTTCAGTCTTCACAGTGTCTATCTGACACCTTTCGTCGGTGCTCAACCCACCTCACAAAACTGTCGTTTAAAACATATGTTTTTTAAATTAATAAAGCAAACTCTGTGCTAGCAATATCCTCAATGGTGCAACTCTCAAGGGCTTTTTGCCTCAGTTCTCAGCCATGCACCTTTCTGCGTTGGAAGTTGTACAGAGCTCTCCAGGCCGAATGGAAGCACCAGAGGGCGTCCTTACTCCTGGGGACACAGCTGCAGTGCTCCTGCCTCCTGTTTCTACCCCCCTCTCAAAGTCCAGAAGCTGATTGCAATAATTGACTTACTGTAGCTGCAATTGGTGCAACGCAATGATAGCCTGAAGGCTCCCTCTTGAGACCTTTACTCAAGCAGAACTCCTGATGAGGGACCAGATTGTGGTCATAGTTACAGCAGTATAAATCTGGAGCTTCTCTCCGGGAGAGAAGGGAGTGACTCTGAATTGTCACTGAAGTAACTGAAAGATGTTTCTGAGGCCCAAGCAGTTGTGTGCAAAATCATAAATAACAAGAAGCCAAAATCGTGATCTCCCTACTTATGTTTTACTCAGTTCTTTCTCACGCATCCTCCTGCGGGCCTGCTAAGAATGAAGTAAAACTATGAAAGGCTCCTAGGGGTTGGCCCATTAGTATTTGATTGTATAGAGTGCACACACGCTCGCTCTCTCTTCTCTCCCCCTCTCAGGGTGTTTTATTGTTCCCTATCATCATAGTATCTGAGCACCTGCCATTTACAACAGATTGACAATAGTGAAGTCCTTAGCAGATTTCATAGGGTTTCTGATGCTAGTGGCTTTGGGGGTTATGGCAAGCTCTGTTTGGAGTACTTTCTTGGGAGCGGAAGTGGGGAGGCAGAAGGGGGAAAAGAGGGTGCGTGTCATTCTGGCTATGGGGGCAAAGCGTTATCGTTCATAGTTTCATGTTCTGGAGGTCCCCAAATGATACGTGATCCGGCGCTTCATTGAAATGCCTGAGGAAATCCTCATTTGGTCAGCAGGTGGCACAAGAGGGATGAGCAGCAGTGAGCAGACTGAAGCATGAGATTTCAGGTTTAAAAGACAAGTGCTGACTATTGTTTTGAGCTTTTGTTTGTGTTTAACTGGGACCTTCACACTGGAACAAACTTGGGGGGGGGGAAAAACCAAACCACAGCCACAGTTTGAAAATATTGGACACACAGAGCAGTTTGCTTGGCGAGTCATGTCCTGTTTTTCCCCAGGCTATTTTCTCCCATATTTGTGTCTCCTTCAGAGTTTTCTCTCAAGCCTCCCACCCTTCTCCTTCCCTTTGATTCACAGTCTGTAATCTTGTATTTGTGACATTGCAGGAAGTTGCTCTGGAAATTTAATATGATGCCACAGATTCGGCGTTTCTGTTGCAGGATCAAGTAGGAGAAGAGTGGTATGGGAAGCAGGAAGCCTTTGAACAATAAATGCAAAGCAGGAAGTATGACAAGTCAGAGGCACGCTGTCGATGAATACTAATCTAAGAGAGCCATCTAATTCTAATCGAGTCTCCTCTAAATCCATCTAATCTCAGATGCACAGACTGGGTTTCTATCTTATCATCCAGTGCATCCATTTCATTTTAATTTAATCCCCCATTTACCTAACGAGCCAGTCTTAATCTAATCCTTCCATCTAATTCTAACATCATCTCTGGTCACCTATTTAATCCCCCCATTTATTCATTTTTCCAGCCATCCGGTCTAATCTAAATCTAATTTAATCTGTCAACACTTCTAAACGGCCTGTCACTGTAGTTTCCAGACACTGATGCATCCCTGAATATAATCCCATCCAATACCAGGAATACAGCTGCTTCCTTGTACTACAGTTTCCCTCAGAACTGGTGTTCTCATGGAAATGCAGTGAAGGTATTTTCACCCTCTACCTCCATTCCTGGGAGATGTCTAGATTGTCAAATCTTTGGGATAGGGACTGCCTCTCACTGTTTGTCCAGCACCTAGCACAATGGGGCCTGGGTGTAGGTTGGGGCCTTTCACTGCTGCTGTAATACACATAATACGTAATAATGATCAAAGGTGGGCGTGGGAGGAGTCTTGAATGTTTCAAGGACTTTCCAGTGACGAGGGGCCATCAGCTCACTTTAAAGGAGCGGAGCAGCAGGACTAAGCAGAAATGTTACCTGGCCGGCTTGCTCCAGGGCGGGGCAAGAAGGAGATCTCTTGCCCCAGCAGATGGTGGATAAGTGGATTGGAAGGGACTGGGGTGACCAGTTATCCACCTAAGGGCCTCAGTGGCTGGAGAGGGGAGCGTCCCACTTGGTTACCCCATCAGAGGAAATCGAGGTGCTTGGAAGGTGGGTAGCAGGCTGCAGGGCCTCTTCCCGTAAAAGGCCAGGTAAGAAGGGGATGGAATGTCGTGCAACATTGTAAGTGCCCAAGAGAGACTTTGGGTTCAAGTAGGAACGTAAGAACAGATCAATGGTCCATCTAGCCCAATATCCTGTCTCTGACAGTGGCCAGTGCCAGATGCTTCTCAGCAGAAATGAACAGGGCACTGTTCAAGTGATCCCTCTCCCTTCGTTCAGACCCAGTTGTCCGTTTAGGGATGCCCACAGCATGGAGTAGGTGGAAAGTTAGAGTAGGAGTGGTAGTGCTCCATATTTTTACCAAACAAGTTTGTCCCTCTCAGAGGCGCTGTGTGGGCCAGTGGGCTGGCTGCGGCAAACAGGAAAGCCCTAGTCCTAATCCCAGCTCTGCCACTCACCTCCCGCTATGCCTTGGGGCAAGTCATGTAACTTGGTGAGTGGTATTCTCCATCGTGGAGTCTTTAAAACCCCAGATTGGATGTCTCTTTCTAAAAGATAGGACCCACAAATTGTTGGGTTTGATGCAGAAATCATTGTGGGAAATTCTCTGGACTGTTTTCTGCAGGAAACCGGACATTAGATGATCATCAAGAGGTTGGGAATCGTCAAGAAAGGTATAGATAATGAGAGAGAAAATATCATATTGCCTCTATATAAATCCATGGTACGCCCACACCTTGAATACTGCGTGCAGATGTGGTCGCCCCCATCTCAAAAAAGATCTATTGGAATTGGAAAAGGTTCAGAAAAGGGCAGCAAAAATGATTAGGGGTCTAGAACGGCTTCCTTTTCATCTTGGAAAATAGGCGACTAACCGGGGGATATGATAGAGGTCTATAAAATCATGAGTGGTGTAGAGAAAGTAAATAAGGAAGTGTTATTTACTCCTTCTCATAATACAAGAACAAGGGGCCACCAAGTGAAATTAATAGGTAGCAGGTTTAAAACAAACACAAGAAAGTATTTTTTCACGCAACGCACTGTCAGCCTCTGGAACTCCTTGCCAGAGGGTGTGTGAAGGCCAAGACTATAACAGGGTTCAAAAGGGAGCTAGATAGATTCATGGAGGGTAGGTCCATCAATGGCTATTTAGCTAGGATGGGCAGGAATGGTGTCCTTAGCCTCTGTTTGCCAGAAGCTGGGATTGGGTGACTGGGCATGGATGACTTGATGATAACCTGTCTGTTCATTCCCTTTGGGGCACCTGCCATTGGCCACTGTCAGAGGACAGGATACTGGGCTCGATGGACCTTTGGTCTGACCCAGTATGGCCGTTCTTATGTTCTTATCATACTGGTTCCTTCTGGTCTTAAAACCTACGAACCTCTATGCGTCAATTTTCCTTATCTGTAAATTGGGGATATTAATGCTTTTGTATCTCATGTGTGGCTTAATGTCTGTACAGTGGTTTGAAAATATTAAGCATTATTCAAATGCTATTTATTGTTTGGTTTGACAGACTTGGTGAAGTGGGCGGATGGGGTCTGTCAAATTTGTTGGTTTTGTTTTCCGCTTTGGAGTGGCTGAGTTTTACCATATATGTGTGTGTGTGTGTTTGTTTATGTTTTTTAATCTGAGACCTTTCTTTAAATTGAAAAAAGGGACTTTTGGGAACAGGGGAGGAAAGTAAACTAAAATATCTGAGCTCAAAAATAAAGTAGAATTAGGGAAATTGCTTAATTTCCGTCTGAGGTCACCCGTGGACTCCGTGCATTGAAATTCTGGGCACATAATATCGAAACAAAATGCAGCCTCAGAGAATTAATGGGGCAGGGGGAAATGCATCATGCGTTAGGAACTGTTACATTCCATAGAAGAGTTCTTTGTCTCCTGCCCCCAAAATACACACGCTGGCTATGAGCAATTTCCAAAGTCTCTGCGCAGTACCTTGAGGGGAGGGTGTGTACTGCATGGAAAAGTGATTAGAAGTCAACTTGGAGACACATTTTGGTGTAAGTGATTGTGGAATTCTTTGTGGAATTCAGAATTGCAAGGAATTCAGTATGATTAATGTTAAGACAACCAGTGCCAAAGGCAGTCAGTACTTTTTGTCACTTTCATCTAATCTTCTGCCAAAGGGAACAGACTCCCTAAAATATAAATTAAAAAATAATATAATGCATCAAGGGTTCGAAAACTCATCTAATGAAACTATCAAGGCCACATTCGGCAGCTCACAATGATAATATCCACTTCTGTAGAGTGCTTTCAATCTGAGGATCTCAGCTCTTCGTTAATTAAGCCTCACAGCTGGCCTACTAGGTTTGGATAGCCATATGTTACAAATGGGTCAAACGAGGCACAGAGAGCTGAAGTGACTTGGCCAGGGTCACACAGTGAGTCGGTAGCAGAGACTAGGCTAGACTTAGGAATCCTGACTCCTAGTCCTGTGCTTTAACCACACTTGTACCTTTGATTTCAGGAGGGTTGACCTCATTCTCATGAACTCAATGGGAATTGCAGGTGGTCAGCACCTCTCGGAATTTGGCCCCGGCTTACTAGGCAGGTTCCTACCTTGCCTTTTACTGAGGCTGCAATTGATCTGGGCTCAATCCTTTAACATTTTCCACCGAGAAAGGGCTGCAGGGTCAGGACCGTGTAACTTGCCTTCGTCAGGGCGAGGTGGGGGGGAACGGTCACATCCTTAGAGTGGTGCTAAGATGACTTAATCTTGGACCAAATTCTGCTCCTGCTCCCACCGTGCTGGCAATGGTGGGAACAGTAATACAGACAAGGCACCAGCATTCTAACAGCTCACAGAGTCTAGAATGTCTCTGAGCTACGATGAGAATGTCTGCAGCTGGTTTCTAGGCTATCGCTATCTCAGCCACTGACGGGGCTGCGTCAGTGGGAAATGTTAATCAAAAAGGATTCCCTTGCACTTTGTGTCAGTGTTTACACTTGTGCTCTTACACCCACTGCACACTCATTCTGCACAAGCGTAAATGATGCTGCTAGGTGCAACAAATTGGAGAGGCAGGCCCACTCTCTCTCCTCCTGCAACCGCTTTCCTCCATTGTATTTCTGCCTCTGTACTGAGGCTATCTGGAGCTTCCTCCTAGCCCGGTTTTGCAGACTCGGGGTTCGGGTGAATTACGGAGAAGCAACACATCTTGTGCTACTTTTTCAGAACGCTGACATTTTTTTAGATTCATCCATCACTAACAGGGATGTCTCCAATAATTCCCTCTGTTTTTCACATTCCCCTCACCCTTTCCAACTCTACTAGACATCAGGGTCCCCGTGTTATCATTCACACCAGTACACAAGAGGGTGTAAAATACACAGTGCTGTAGATAAGGCACTAGACTGGGAGTCAGAATATTTGGGTTATAATGTTCGCTCTACTATTGACCTGCTGTGACCCTTCCACTCTCTGTCCTCTGTTTCCCCTCCTTCCCTTTGTCTAGTCTGTTAGATTGTAAACTCCTCAGGCTAGGGACAGTCTCTCACTGTGTTTGTACCCCACCTAGCACAGTCGGGTCCAGAGTTGGGTGAGAGCCTCTCGGGGCTACGGTCATATAAAGAATGTCAAGTCACTTTGCACACGTGCAGATAACTACATGAGGTGCATGGAAGTGGTGAGTCACTGGGTTTAAGTGAAGACAGCATTTGGCTTAATGTTCATTCCCTGCTCAGTGCACCACATCGGTGAGTCTGAGCTGGCGTGAGTCTTGCACTGTATGACAGCATTTTGTTTTCAGAATAGCACAGAGCAGCTAAGGTTTCAATGTATTATTCGGTTAATGTTCAGAGAAGGTTATTCATGAAGCATGGCATTGTAAGACTGCTGGGAGCTGGACTGGATTATACAATGGCACCAAGAGAGCGGGGTGGAGTGTTCATCACCTGGAGTAAACGGCTGAGGGGCAGGAGAGTGCTGGGAAAGGGGACAAATTGCAACCATTGCTTTGCCATTTTCTGTGGACTAGTTCCATAAACCGAGCAGCTTTTCCACATCCCTGTAGGTAACTATACAGTATCCAGACATCCTGGTTAGCACTGTGCAAATAGGGTCTACAGATGTGAGTAAATCTGAATTTCACGAGATTTATATTTGCATTTTGTGTTTTTATTGCACTAGGGAGCCATTTATTCAACCAAAATAGTTGAAGGTCTGGGGTCTTTCCACCATAAAAGAAAAGACCCAGATCTCGTGTTGTTTTGGCCCGCTCTGTGTGGTGTTAAAATAACTATTGAAAATCCAACAGAAGTACAAAGCAGAGATGGTCCCAAGTTGCAAAGTGTGAACTGAATCTGGCTCCAAACTTTTCCAAAGTTCAGGGAGTGCTCCCTATTATTAGCTGTGGATTGTACAGTTTCACCTGGAGCCTCAAATGAGAACAGCACCTCCCATGTACCGGGTGCTGTACAGACATGTAATAAGGAGTCTCTGCTCTGAAGATCTTGCAATCGGAGATGAGATAAAGGGTGGGAGAAAGGTGGTAGTATTATCTCTATTTTACAATTGGGAAGCTGAGGCAAGGAGATGTTAAGTGACTTGCCCAAGGTCACACAAGTCTCTTGCGGAGCTGGGAATTGAACACAGATCTCCTGAGCCTCAGCCCAGGGCTTTAACTACAAGACCATCCTTCCCCAAAGCTGGGGTTTTGGTTTGGTCCGCCTGTGCAGTATGGACTTCACCTTTTGGGTTTTCCCGTCTCTAACTCTGTGCTTCTGCCAGAAGGTTTTACGCAAGGGATTTTGTCCGTGATACTGTGGATTCAGAAGTCCTTGACTGAGTCCGACCGAGTGTGTCAGGACTTTGTTTCTCTTGGTTCCACAAAGAGTTTTGGATCTTTCTGAGGACTGTCTCAGTAATCCTCAAATTCTTTATCACAAGGCTTCCGTGGCAGTCTGCCATTTCTAATCATTAAATAATCCATCATTGTGGTCTGCTCAGTTCTCTTTCGGAAGTAGCAATTGGTCCCCCCACTAATGCCTCTCTTGGCCGGGGGGAAATCTGGTCTAATCACAGTGACAAAGAACATACCCTACTTTATAGGGTGCTGTCTTCATAAATCTGATGCATTCTTTCTAAGAATGTGCTGGGTGCACTTTACAGACATTAGAAAGACAGAGGTCCCTGCCTCAAATAGCTTCCAGTGTAAACAGAGTCTGCTCCTATATTTGGGAAGATCTGGGCATGCCATGCTTTGGCAGGGAAGTAGTTAAAGTGCACACTGCCACCTTCCCCGAGTACAAAGCTGCCATTTCAATCATAAGACTCCAGTTCCTTGGGGCCAGAGTCTGGTATCAGCAAAGGAACTGATGTTATCCAGCCAATCAGGGGCTGATGCATCACTTGTTTGAGCACACAGCGAGTAGTAGCCCAAACGCGGCCTTAGCAGCCAAGAGAGAACAGAAGTGTGTGTACAGGGGAGGGGGCAGCCTGGTTAATTTAGAAGTCTTTTAAAAATATGACTAAGTTTCTTTACATTATTTAAAAGTCTCTTTAAAGAGCAGCTGCCTCCTATTAATACTGCTTGGGATGCTAATCTTCCCTCTGATCTATCTTTAGAGATCTGCCAGCACAAATGGGGATGCAGCGCAAATGGGTGATGTCAGTCACTATGTGGGTTTCAGATCTGGGCCCAAACAGCTGAAAACACAATGGTGCCTCCCTGAAGGAGGAAGGGGGGGAAAAAGGGAAAGAAAATAATAGGATAAAAATCCAACTCGCTCTTCAGATGGATTTGGAGAAATCAAGCTGTTTGTCGTCCATTCTCCCCTCAGCTTTAAAAGTCTGTATGTGCAAGAGCGAGAAGGGTGTCTTTGTGGTCTGGGTTCAATTCCCAGCTCGGACGCAGACTCCCTGGGTTCCCTTGGGCAAGTCACTCGTCCTCAGATTTGCAAAAGTTTGGGGCCAGGCTCCCAAGTCCTCAGCATCCACAACTGGGGGCCAAGTTTTCAGGAGAGCTCAGCTCCCATACAGGTGCCGAAATAAGGCTCTGATTTTCAGTAGTGCCCAGCAGCTCATGCCGTGACTCTCCTGGCTAGATTTTCAAAAGCTCACAGCATACTGAATGCTTTGAGTTTGACAGTGAAAAGTGCTGCATAAGAGCTATAGATTCTTTTATTATTATTATTATTTAGTGAAAGCGGTCAAACGTATCGTCTGGATCTCAAACAGAAAGCTAAGGAAAAATGTCTCAGGTTTATTATTATTTATACTACAATCGTACCTCGAGGCTCCGCTGTGCTAGCCCTGGCCAACTCTTCACAATTAGATCAACCTAGTTCCGGCGCTCGGGGCTGTGAAAAATGTCATGCCCCGAGTGCTGTACTTAGTTCGACCTAACCCCTGGTGTAGACGTGGCTAGGACAACGGCAGCATTCTCTCCAAGAGGTGGATTACTTACATTGATGGAAAACCCCCTTCCATCGATTGTAGGAAGTGTCTATACTGTGGCACTATAGTGGCACAGCTGCAGTGTGGACATACCCGTACTTTGCACAATGTCTAAAGGTCTGTCTACACTGCAGTTAGAAGTCTGACGGCAGCACATGGAGCCAGACCTGACCTAGCTTTGATCTAGCTCAGATAACACCAATGAAGCCCTGGCGGCATGGGCTAGCCGTTGAGTACATACCGAAAGTCCTGGGTGGGCTTGTACAGCCTTTGCGGCTGCAGCTTTGCTGCTGTTTGAGCTAGCTAGACCAAAGATAGCTTGGGTCTGTCTGTCAGCGCTGCAGTCACACCTCTAATTGGTGTAGACGTACCCCGAGACCCTTTTCTAAACAAACAAGGTGTGAAGGGAGACAGAGGCCAAGTGACTTGCCCATGATCACCCAGTGGGTCACTGGGAATAGAACCCGAGTCTCCTGGCCCCCAGTTCAGAGCGCTATCCACTAGGCACTGCTGCTTCTCCGAGATAGAATTCAGGCACAACCCCCAACCACCCGCTGCAAGTGACTTCATTAGGACTTTGAGCAACAACTGCAGGACTTGGCCTTTAAATGATCAAACAAATACGGTGCGAGTCTACATTGGCTTCTCCAGTCTTCAGTGGTTTCTTGGTGGTGTTAAAATAGGACAATGTCAGGGTGCCGCATCCGTATTCCTTAGGCGTTGACAGCCGGTTGCTGATAACAAGGTGATGGCTCCTATCTTGAGATACTTAACAACGTAAGCAAACGAGAAGCTTGGTTCGTCAGATGGGTAAGGCTTCCATTTGGCATCCAGTATATTTCTTGCTCTAAGGTGTTGCCCTTTGACATTAAGCTGAGCTCTGAGCAATTCCCTTCTCCCACGTCAAAGGGGATTGTGGGCTGGGGTGGAGAAATGTGACTGGGGTCAAAACTCTCTGACTTTAATTTCCTCTGCTTTCTTAATCATATCCTGACAAGTCCTTGAGCTGCCAGGAGAAATCTTCGCACTGATGCGGTGTAATAAATTCCCTGGCTCCCTCCGTCTCCATGGGGTGAGCGATAAGGTTTTTCAATAAAATAAAGCTAGCACCTCTTCTTCATCTTCAGTCGTATTGTTTCTTCGCTGGGATGCTTTAATAGACCATTGATTTGGCTGGCTCAGACCACATCTGCCCATTGGTAGTAAGGGCTTGTCTACACAGGGATGCTCAGGAAAGTTAATCTGAATTAAATGAAGATGCAAATTTAAAGTGGGTTAGTTAAACCACATTAAATCCCGGTGTGGTTGCTCTTTTCAAAATTAAAGTGGCCTTAATTTTATTCAGTTTAATTCACTTTGGAAGGGAATTAAGCTAAATCCGATTAAAGCCACTTCAGTTCTGAACAAGTGTGCCCGCATAGGGGGTTAATGCAGTTTAAATAAACGACGTTAAAATTCACATCTTTATTTAATTCAGATTAATTTTCTCGTGTGTCCCCATGTCAACAAGCCCTCAGTAAGATCCAGATCCTTAAAGGTATTTAGGTTCCTAGCTTCCATTGATTTCAGTGGAAGTTAGGAGCCCAAATATCTTTTCAGAATCTGGGCCTAAGTGAGTTTAAAAAGTAAATCAGTTAAAAGTTGTGCTGTCTCTTTGCATAGTGGTACCACCGGAAAAGCTCCAGTGACACTTTCCCTTTCTGCCACGCCATCCAGCTGTGGATCTCAAAGCACTTCCCATTCATTCTGCTAAGCCTTGCAATCTCCACTGTGAGGTATAGAAATAATACCCCCGCTTTACAGAGAGGTAAACTGAGGCCTAGAGGGGCTGAGTCGTGTGCTTCAGGTCCCACATTGAGTCACTGGCAGAGAATGGAGTCCTGACTCTCGGCCACCCTTAGACTACACTGTACTTTCAAGAGCACGTGAAACATTTTACAGCCTCAGTTTATTTTATAGAGTGTAACCAATTAAACCAAAAGGTGCAAGGAAGGCATGGGTTTTTTACAAGCTCGTTATTTAATTTCTCCGGTCTCTCTCCCTGTTGGGACATTTACTGGGCACAAGGGCCCATTGATTGGGCACAGCCACATTTTAATATATTATTTTGAAGTTCACAAAGGTTGAATGCACTCAGAGCATCTGTTGTTGGAGGTCTGGGAGGGGGAAGAAGACCAGACAGCAGAACCCAAAGTTAGAGGCCTCAGCTCACTAACTATACTAAACAAAGTGGAGATGAGCTGCCCAGGAAAGGAAGGCATTGGTGAAGGGCAGAGTCTCAGCCCGTGTAAATTAAGGTAGCTCCATGGAAACCACTGGAGCAATGCTGATTAACACCAGCAGAGGATTTGGCCCTATGGTGGCTGTTTCTGTTTCAAAGGCCAGATTCCGGCTGCATAAAATGCCTGGAATGCCACAGCCAGAGCAGCGGTGGAAGGGTGCTATGCAAAGTTTGCCTCTCATAAATTCCTTGGACCAAATCCATTGTTAGTGTAAATTCAGTAGATTCCTACCAGAGGTGACTCTGACTTCTTGTGGGCTGGAATATCTCCCGGGATTTCAGTTGGGGAGGAAGGCAATAAGATACTGCTGTTATCTTCGAGCTCTCTTGTTGCAATGAGAAATGTGTACATGATTAAAGGCAGTTCAGGGCTATGAGAACCGCTCGTTATTTACTCAGCGTGAGAAATGTATCGCTGCGTGAGAAATATATCCCTGCATGAGAACAATATCTACTATTTCCATAAGGAACTGCAGTATGCATGAGAGGTACCCAGGACAAAGCATCACACCAGGCCACCATGTAAGCGTACACATGTAATTTAGAAAGCCATGAGGGTTATTTATACGGTCGTATCATGACTATTGTATCAATATTTGGGGATGTTTGCAAAGAATAACCAATCTATTGCTCACAGCTGCTTACAAAACAGGCAATTCTCTGC
Organism: Natator depressus; assembly: GCF_965152275.1. Lineage (NCBI taxonomy): Eukaryota > Metazoa > Chordata > Testudines > Cheloniidae > Natator > Natator depressus. The sequence continues at coordinate 6,773,159 of NC_134259.1, forward strand.
TATCGCTGTCCTGTCTGAACACCTGCTCAGTTACTGAACCTAATCAGCAGAAATACGGAATAAATATATGCTTCTTGCTCCATAGCCATGGCTCAGTGACAAAAGATTGGTTCCAGAGCACAGAGGCCTTTACTGAGGATTCCGAGTTGTCTGCACCCTGGTTTTTTGGAGGTTTTTTTTAAACTCAGGTGACAGGTAACAAGACATAGTTGTTGACATCTCAAAGATTAGCCAGGTTCCAAGCTGTGCAAGGCTTTATTGATTCTAATCAAGGCCTGGCATTGAACTTGGGAGTGCATCGAGTGTCAGTCGAAGGCAATTCCATCAAACAGTTGCGAAGAAGTGGTAGTTACCACGTAAGTAAGAGGGGCTGTGATATTAGGTGTGGCTTATGTTGATGATTGTAGACATAGGATTGGTGTTAAGATTTTCCCAAATGACTAGTGGTTTTGTGCGCCTCACTTTTTTGGGTTTCCAAAAAGACAAAGCACCGAGCATCCTTCCTCTAAAAGTCTGGCCCCTTTTAATTGTTTCAGGTTGGGCACTCCAGAATGGAAGCAATCAGTATCACTAGTCACTTGGGAAAATCTTAGCCTAGATCTGTACTTGCCCAAAGTTCAGGAACGCTTAGGATCCAGAGATCCCATCTCATGTAGGTTTTGAGTTAAAGGTTTGGTTCCCTTCTCTGATCCATTCTGTAATAAATCTTGTAACAGGAGGGCTAAAATTCAGGCTCTGTCTCCCCTAAGAAAACTCAGTGTCTCTCATAACTGGTCCTCAATGAGGATAAAGCTTCACAATGCTGGAAGCTGTGCAAAAGTCCTTGCTAAAGCCAAGAGGAAAAACCAATATCGTCCTTCTGTTAATCTCATTCTTCTTACAGAATGTACCACTCCCCGTCATTAAGGGAAGTTTGCTCCTTGACCTGAGAATACAGCTCAGGAGCAAGTGTCTTCCCCTGAGGTCTCATGGGTGGATCTGCCTGAAGTCCCTTCCTGTGGTACAGCGATAAGACATCTGTCTTATTGAATAACATCAATCAAGCCTTAACCATGCCATGTCAGAAAGCGTGGGTTGTGACTGACTCATCAACACATCTTGCGCAGAGTTTGCTTCTCCAGTCCCAAGGTAGTGACGGGGAGGAAGCTGCTCTTGCGTCTTTGTGCTGCTTTGTATTCATTGCTCCTCCTATGTAGTCATTGTGTTTTCTGCGTTACTTGGGGGACTTTCTGATTGTCTTCAGGCAACCCATTCTGCTCTGGCAATCCGTTATAAATTAGTAGTTTGCCTTGTCTTTTCCTGAGATGGTGGCTTTACCCAGAGGAAGGAAAGATTTACCCCTGGCAGGAATGTCTCCTTCATGGTCTGGATATAAAACACAGTCTTGTTCCTCTGCCTTGCCTGACAGTTGAACAAAATTCAATGAGGGTAAAATTGAAACTGTTTGCTAATTCAGTAGTTTTGGGAGGTGAGGGTGGACACCCCAACACAACCACAACAACCAAGCTAGTCGTTCTTCCTCTTGCTTGTATGTTTTCTTGTCCATTAAGTATGTAAGCTTTTTGGTGCAGGGATTGCATAATGCTCTGTTTGTATGGCATACAATGGGACCCTGATCCTGTGTTGGAGTCTCTAGGCATTAAATGATACAAAAGATTATGAACAATAACATACAGAAGGCAGTTCATCTCAATACATATTTGTAGCTGAAGAACAGAAGTAATCCTGAAAAACAGGTATGAAACAGTTAACCATACCAGCACTTAGAAAAATATTTTAAATCCTGTTAAAATAACTATCAGGATTAATTATCAGTGCAGTAAAAAAAACCTTAAATAATTGGAATAAATCCCCTTTTCTGCTTGTTCATACTGTACAAATTCCCCAGCTGAGAGTACAATTGTGCTAGGATTTCAGTGTGATTGGCAGCAAATCTTTGATGATTTTATGGAGCTTGGTTGATTACTCCAATCAAAACAATGTATCGAGAAAAGAATAATGATTTGTTTTCATAACACAATGCTCCAACTCCCGAGACAAAAAAATAACCCTGAGCAAAACTCAACGGACACAACTGGAATTTTCACCCCAGGAAGTGGTGGAGAGAAAGTAGTGTGGAAAATACTTTTCACAGGACAGGTTTCCCTATAAACAGAGGTGCGGTATAATCAGGTTGTTTTTTCTTATTACAGGAGTGCCTAGATCTGGGATCTACATCAGGACCCTTTGGTGCAAGGTGCTGTACACACAAACAGTAAGTAGTTCTCGCTCTGAAGCGTTTATAGTCTTAGTAGAGACAGGCAAAGGGTGGGAGAAAGAAAGTAGAAGTCAGATTGTACAATGCGAGGCATTGAAACAATGTCTGGTTTTTATTCTACCTCATTATAAAGGCAGAAGAGGGAGCATCGTCTAGCAGTTACAATACAGGATTGTGCATGGGGAGAACTGGGTTCTGGTCGTGCCACAGGCTTTTGGGCAAGTCGCTTAATCTCCCCGTGCCTCAGTTTCCCCAGCTATATCATGAGTGTAACAGTTACCTACATCACTGGTGGGAGCGGGGTTGGCTGTATAATTTGCTAATGTACGCACACAGCTTTGGGACACGCACAGCGGTATGGAAAGGCAAAGTTAACAGTGCTTTGGTGTGGGGCAAATCCCGACTCTCCTTGGCTGTTGAGGGACTTCTTGCTTCAGGATGAGGCCAGTTTTGGGGAGCGCATGCAGCCCAGTTCTATGGGGTCTCCTTGCATGTTGCCACAGAGAGGGAAGCTGGGGGTCGAGCAGGTATATCTGCCATGCTGGCCAGTCCCCTCCACCGAGGGCATTCCCCTGAGATTGGAGTATCAGCCACAAAGTAGCTCCACAGCGTTGTTCTATAACCCCAGAGGAACTCCCCATCCAACTCCTGGGCACGTGCTCAGGGGCCAAGATTGGAATGAAAAGTAGGTCTGATTGTATTGAGTCGGCCAACTACCACGGAACTGTTCTCCTCTGACCCTCAAGTCTGTCTTGCTATTATCCCTTTTGTGTAGATGTTCTCTCCTGCACCAAATTCCTCTGTTCCCTCCTTACTTTTGAATCTCTCATGGCATTTCCTCCTCAAAGAAAGAAATAAGAGAAAAATCCCATGTGTACATACAAACAATCGTATCCTCCTGTGTTTTTATATAGGTTCCATTAGCTTTTCCAGCTCTGGGTAGGAATGAAAATGCTACACATTTCTGCAGTGCTTTTCATCTCAGCATCTTAAAGGGCTTGGCAAGCATCAATTACTCTGAGCCTCTGATCGTGGTAAGTAGGTATTATAACCAAGGACTAAAACTGCATGAGGTTCTTTATAGCTTCTGGCTGAGATTTTCAAAAGAGATGCCCAATTCCCATAGCTCCGTTTGAAAATTCCAGAGCCTCCGTTGTGAGCACTGATGTCGAAAGGGTGAAACTGCTCCATTGATAAATTATATTGGCTTCTGGTGATAATGGAGGCATGGCTTATTTTTGTAAAATTTGTGCTTTGGTAAAAGGGACAATGTTTGACCACATTTGCAATGGCCCGAGTGAAATTTAACCGTTGCCATCGCATTCCCCACCTGGCTAAAAATGTGGAGCCCAATCTGCAGTCTTTGCTCATCCAGTACTTCCACTGATTTCAGGAGAAACAGCTTTAGGGTGGCCTGGGGCTCAACAGACTACTAGCAGTCCTACCTTGTCTTTCCATAGGGCCCAAACATCCCAGTGGGTGTGACGCTTCCAGATGTTGTCCTATTTGCGACTAAGGTGCACTGCAAGTTTCCACAGCTCATGTAGTATCTGCAATAGTGTGACACCCATTTTAGTGCACGGTGATTTGAATCCGGTTTGCATTTGTTATTTTGACTTCACCGGTGGCATTTTCAGGAACATAGACTGGGACAGACCAGGCTTCCCTCTATTCTTGTCACCAGAAGTGGCCAGATGTTCCAATGGAAGGTGAATCCCGCCCTCCCATAATTGTGCAATTGGGGTGTTGCTTCAGGATCCTAGCAAGTGATATTCTACTGCCCTGAAATATGTGGATTTCTAGCCCTGGTCATATTATCCTCGCTGACGTAACTGCACTTGCGACTCTTACTCGCATATAAGACCAAGATTTGAATAAATGACTAGTGCCAGACATACACCACCTTAAGAGGTCTGATTTTCAGGAATTGCCAAGCATCCACCCACTGGATATCAGGCCCCTTTAAGGCATTTCAAGCTGAGCCCCCAAAATCATTTGTCATAAATCTTGGCCATAGATTCTACACTTCTGTTGAAACAGCCGTCTCTTTATCCATTTAATTCTTTTCTGCCTTTTCATTTAAGCAAGTTGCTTGTGTCATGGGAAGGGGCATTAGAGATTACATTGCAGTTTGAACCTTGCATTATATTTTATCATCCTACTTTAGTTTTAAAAAAAAAAAATTTTTATTTTAAGTCACACTTGCTGAAAGATGGTGACAGAGACAACATACATCAATATAGACGGCAGCCTCTTAAGAAAGGAAGAAAGGTCCCAAAGTTAGGAAGTGAAGTGAGTTCCCAAACTTCACACCCAGACATTTTATACAAAGTCATTTTACGTGCCAAAGGTTTCTCTTTTTTTTTTTTTTTCTTTCTTTTTTGCTCTCTCCTCATAACTATAAAGAAAGCCGGAAGGGTGAGGGCCAGGAAAAACTGAGATGGTTTCCCCCTGGTTATATAACGAGCTTAAAAAAAAATATAGACAATATCAGTCAGTCAATCACGTCCTTTGGTCCCGAGTCAAATCAAATTATCCTTTGTTTTGTTTGTTCCATTTTAAGATGATGGTGATTTGACTGCAACCCACGTTCATCATTTAGAGGCAATTTACTCTTCTAAAACCTAATCTGGGCATAGTTTTGTACTGATATCACTACTGCAGTTTGAGCTATGTTTTTTTTTTTTTTTTTTTTACTGTAATACTTATAACTAGAGCTGGTTGAAACTGAGTTTCCATTCCACGAGAAATTCTGACATTTTGAAATTTCCAGCACAATTCATAATTCATTTGGGAAATACTGAAGTGAAGCTCTTGGTTTCCATAAGGTTGAAATGTTTCCTTTTGACTATTATAAAGTATGTCACAATTGAAATGATGAAGTCGAAACAGAGTGCTCCGATAGTTTTTTAATAAAAAATTTCCGTGAAATCGGTACATTCCCACCAAATGTTTTGATTTTCTCAAATCAGCATTTTTTGATGGGGCGGGGGGGGGGGGGAGGGGGAACTGATCCACTGGAAAATTTCCAACCAGCTCTAGTTATGACAGTACAAATCCCTAGTGAGGACACAGTGAAAGGTCCCTTTATACTGGTATAGATTATTCTCCTGCCCTTGCAGGGGTAAGCATCTTTCTGTCACTTTGGGATCCTCAAGGATGAAAAACGTGATGTAAATGTTAGATGGCATTGTTATTTTCTATCTATCTACTGAAGATCTGTAGCATGTCAGATGAATATATACATAGTCTCTTTAAGCTAACATATTCAATATTTTATAATAACATATTTCCATTTTCAATATATATAATAACATATTCAATTTTTAGCCCAGGAATGATATATATAAAAACTTATCACATTAGCTTCAGAGGTGACTCTCTGTTCAGATAGGGTGAACAATTGTACACTTCTCGAACAATAACAGATATTAGCCCAATCCGTACCAATGACACTGTGCTGTTACTCCTGGTAGTGAAAAAGCATTGATCCTTGAAAGGGGAAGCCGAAGGATAATTAGCTGAAGTACTAACCTCCTGCCTAGCGGAAGCATTGCTTAGATGCTTGCAGCCTTGAGAGCAAAGAGACAATGGAAACTGCTAAAAAAAGGAAAAATCCCAAACAAACAGACTTTAAAAGAAAAAGTTATTTTTTAAGTTACACATGGTATAATGAAAACTCCTGCCAGCAATATTTCCTGCTTTTCAAACTGCATATTTATTTATTTAGATTTTTATTTCTGTATGATACAAGAGGGCTCCTTCAAGGACCTGGGTCACCGAATTGGCATTTGGACAGCTTGCATAAAAGCCTTCAGAGGATTGCCTCATTTTCCTCACAGTGGTGTGACAGCAGGCATAGCTGAGGTAAGATCGCTGGCAGTAGAAACAGCCTATGAATCAGTCATCAGTAGAAAGCAGAGCAATAGTGCACTGATTTCCTTAGCGTCACTGATTTAGCTGGTATTGCAACAGGCAACAAAAGTTATTAATAGTGGTAACTAGAACTGTGAGAATAACGGGATTTTTCTGGGCATGCTGAAAAAAATTCATTGAAGGTCAAATGAAACGGCTCATTTCGTTTTGAGCCTGCTTTTATTTCAAAACGTGGCTTTCGGTCCGTTGAAAATGTTTCTATTGTGAACCCTGAAAAATGGAAACAACTTTGAAGTTGCTCATGAAATCATTTCCCCCTTTCTCAATCAGCTCAAATACATTTTCTTCTTTGATTAAGCCCCCTCTTGTTTTAATATTATGAGGCAATAAAAAAAAGGGACTGATCTCTCTTTCGTAACGGTGAATGTGAACAAAGTCTCCTTTCATCCCTTCTCCTTTTCCAATAAAGACTACCCTCATTTTTGTGATCTTTCATGCAAAGTTAGAGAGAGATCCTGGACTATGTGTAGATTAGAGTTCTGTGCTTGGAGCGACATGAGATATGATGAAGGAAGCCTGTAAATTAAAATAAGAAATCCTTCTCCCTGTAATAACCGAGCTATTATAAAGATGGTCTCTAAAAAGTGCTTTTACCTTCATTTTACTAATGGTTCTGCTTTGTCACAATCGCTCTTTATTAAAGCTTCAAGAGTCTCCTGTGAACAGCGGGATTTGAATCAGTGACTTTCAGCATCCAATCTTATGAGGTCAGAGTTCCTGGAATGAGCAGTCCAGTAGGTGCTTATGCTCTGCGGACAGAGGTGACATGAAACACTTGGCCACTAGACCATCCTTCTGCCTTTAAAATGGATTGAATACCTTCGCTATGGCACTGGACTGCAACGCAGGAGACCTGGGTCAAATTTCTAGCTCATCCATGGAGTGATGTGGGTAAGTCAGTCCCAGAGGAACGTCTACACTGTAGTTGCACCACCTGTATCCATACCACAGCTAGCTTTAATCTAGTTTGGCTCCTATTCCAATGGCAGTGGAGTCACTGCAGCATGGGCTATACGCTCACCTGTACCTTGTCCCTCAGTTCCCGATCTGTACAAAGCGGGAGGAGAGCACTGCTCCGCCGCACAGAGCTGTTGTGAAGATAAAATCCATTAGTGGGCGAGGAGGACCCTATGAGCGCTGAAAGTAACTAGCAGGAACTAAAGCCTGGTCTACACCTAAAACGTACGTGGACGTAGCGGTGTTGGGGGGGGGGAAAATGACTCCTGAGAGAGGTAGTTAAGCCAACTTAAGCTCCATTGTAGATGCCATTAGGTTAATCGACGGAGGAATTCTTCCGTCTATCTAGCTACTGCCTCTTGAAGGGGTGGATTTACCAGGATGATGGAAAATGCCCTTCTGTTGCTGTGGTATGTGCTACAGGGGTACGGTGGGGCCGCTGTAGCACTTGCAACGCTACGCAGAGATTAAAATCCATCGGTCAGTGTGCTCTCTCTATCGGCTTTGTTCATGGGTCTCATATTTGTTAGAGAGAGGTACCCTGGGTGTCAAATCCACGTGGCAGGCGGGGGTTTAATTTCCTGCCCATGGATAAGTACGTGCGCTAGACCCCCAACAGCATAGCTGGGGTTATATTCAGAGCTTGTGTGTAAGTCTACACGAGCTGCAAAGTAGACAGACCCCTGTCTGTGTTCCTACTGGCAGTGCTATCCCAGCCCCTCAGGGTGGAGTCATGGGATATTCTCCCCTAGTATTAGTTAACTAACACTTTCAGGGTTTACAACTCTGGAACCATGACTTTAAAATGAAAGAAAATATAGCTGCACCTCTCGTTGGAACAAGGTGGAGAGACCAAGGCAAGAACCCTACTTTTCTCCTCAGGGTCACAGTGGCATTTGAATAGCAGGTCTCGGCTAGCGGGGCATGGTAAGGTGTCACCACGATGACAGGAAGACACAGACTGAAATACAAAACCATATTTTGTTGCATCTCCCAGATCCTAAACTGCTTGAAGCAAAAACGGGGGACTTGCCAGCCAGAGACATTAGACTGTCAACTCCTTAGTGGCGGGAGCTTGTGTACCTGTAATGCTCCAAACCTATTAGAAAGGGCATCGGAAGTTAACCTGGTTGGCTTTTTTGCCACCCCACTTTAACAATAAATCAAAGTATGTGCAAGTCAGCAGTATCTTTGGGAAGACTAACAGTGAAGGTTTAGTGAAAATCAGACACTAGAAAAAGACTAAATTTAACATTTTATTTTGTCTCAGAAGGAATCCACCATAGGCCTCATATTAAGTTATGCATCTTTAATTATAAAAATAAGCAAAGAAAATAACTTGCATCTCTCATTACCATGATATGTTTCAAATAACCTTTATATGAACATATGGAGCTTTAAAAATGTAATTTAACAATAAATAATGACATATCCCAGATATGCTCACTGTTTGTTCCAGTAATCAGTCAAAAAAACCAAACCAAACCCCCCTAAGTATCATTAAATTATAAATACATAATGCAAATTTATAATGGCACAAACATGTCTAAAGTGCAAACAAATCACAATGAGAATCATGCAAACGCTTCTAGATAAGCCCCTCGACCCCCAAGAAAATCACGTTGCAGTGAGCACAAGACCAAAAAAAAAAAAAGCATTAGAGATTAAATGGGTGTGAAACAGTCAGACTCTACACTGAAAATCATTTTTCCCTATAAAAATTGTGTGACTGTAGTGCAGTGCTAGTGTTACTATAGGCCAAGGGGGAAAAAGTGAGACATTAGGCATAAACTAAGCAGCTCAAATATTTTTGTGAATTAGATTTTCTCTACGCTGAGTCGTTGCTTGGGGGGAGGAAGTAAAGCCACTAGATGATTTATCCCTGCTTGAAACCACAGTAATAGGGTTGCTCAGGAAAGGACCACTCCCCTGTCCTCCCCAGGTGAAAAACTGTTAAGAATTGATTGGAAATGTTTTCTACTTTTGGGGATCTGATTGAAAAAACAAATTTTTTTTGACAACCAAAAAAAGTTTCCACTTAACATTCAAAATGTTGGGCATTTAAATAGCCTTAGGGAAAAAAAAAAAAAACCACAAAAACCTAAGCAGTGTTTATACAGATAGTTGGAAAAAGCTGTCAACCCATTTTCCAACAACACAATGTTCGGAGGGCAAGTGTTCGACCTGCTTCACAAGGTGAGTTTTACTGGTTGAAATAGCGGCTTTGCACTCTGTATGTAAAGGGACGGTAGCTCGATTTGGAGCAAATCCCCGGTGTAGTGTACTTGATACCCAAACTCTGGTAGACTTCCTGTTCTAATGCCCCTTTCCTAATGGTGCATCTCAAAAAGTACCTCTCCCAAAGTGCTGAGCACCTGCACCTGGTAAAATCAAGCCCTTGCTACTTGAGCACCCGTAATTCCCACTGGGAAGCATGCAGCACCGTGTAGGATTGCATCCTCCTTACGTTGGATTCCAGTATACCTGACAGTGTTGCACCTAGCTTGAACCGGACTGCATGATTCAGAGTATCTCTTTCTCTCTCTCTCTCTCTCTCTCTATATATATATTACAAAAATCACTGTCAGCAACATTTTTTGCTGCTTACAATTTTACGACAGCGCTTTCGGGCTACATTTAATGAAGACAGCAATTCTGGAAATGCTGTCACTGCATCTGGTTTTAATATATTAGCAGCAAGTCATTGTTTAAAGGCTTTGTGGTTGAGAAGTTCTATTGCTTTGTATTCTGCAAAGAGAGATGCCCCCCCGTTAGCCTTTTACAGAACCTGATTCGCTTCTTAACGAGCCGAACCAGAGTCAGCTACCCCCCCAGACCTAGTTTCCAGCGGGGTAGATTTTGGAATCAGCCCTGCTGCTCCCAAGCCACAACGCAAGGTTGCTTTTTCTGGCGTACAGAACCCAAGACAGGCTCCTGTGGAGGCCTTCAGCTAGGCATGCCAAAAAAACCAACTTGTAAGCCTCGGTCAGATCTTCTTTTTTCAGAAGAGCATCGTAGGAAAGGCAGGCCCTGCGTTTCAAGTGGCTCGCAACAGGCACAGTGATGCATGTGTTTTGGATTGCCCGGCTACCTTTAGACATACCTGGCGTGGCTCAGATGTGACCCTTCTGAAGGCTGCAGCCGTGATATGCAAGAGTTGGTCTGTCAGCCGTTTGACAATTCCCAGATTTGCTTTTTAGCAGGACTTCCAGCTGGGATGCAAGTACAGTACCGTGGTAACCCCTGAAGGTAGCTCGGGCGGTCGGAATCCAGCCTCTCGGCGAGTATGAATAGCTACTCACCAGTTCTTTTGCCTGGTCCAATTCTAATACATGATTAAACAGTTTCTCTCTTTCATTAGAAAAAGGCCACCGTGAGGAATGTGTACTTTTGAACGTGACAGAGATAGTGTTTCCAGGGGGAAAAAATAAAGCTAAGGTACAAAACTAAATTTATATGCAATAACATTATTATATTCTGCTTCTTTCTTTTAAGCAGACTCTTCTGGAATTTATGTACAGTACATGACAGATTTTAAAACTATATGTATACCACAGTTAAAGCAAGACCTTTAATACTCTAGTTTTAAGACAGTTTCGTTAAGGATTCTTTTAAAGCTTTTAACAGTTAGATACAGTACATAAAGATGCTGGGGTTTTTAAACCAATGCAAAGACTGACCAACTTAAAAATCCGCTGTCACCACATGGTCTTGCACCCCATGCTGTCGTTTTTGCACTGAGATGCAGGGCAATACTAAACAAACAAACAGTCCTTCATGTTTCGTAAGTGCTAGACCTGATTGTGGTAGATTAACTGGGTAAGGGAGTTTTACAAGAGAGGATTAAGACTGTATGTCACTGAGACCAAGAATCCAAACATGACATTCATATTCGTCCATGGCCAGCACAGATTCATAACACAAATTCCACTGATAGCTTTTAATGGATCTATCCTAAAGATATCACCACCTACCAGCCTCATCCTATTAATAAGGTTAAACTATTAGAGTTGGTTTCAAACTGCAAGGGTGTTTGAGCTACAGTTCATTGATAATTTGGTGTCTGCTGAAGAACTGACTGTTGTAAAAGCCTAGGTTTATGATTTCCCTTTTGTTTTTGGCGGGGAAGAGAAGAGATGGAGAAATTTCAAAGGCAGAAAGCTGGGACATTGAACACAGAAGCCTAGTTCCATGCAAATTGGTTTGAGAGGGATAGAAAATATGAACAACTATATCTAAAACCAGTTTCTAATTGTTATTAAAATCAGCCTACAGTACATATGGATGGGTGTATTAACTCTCCTAGAAAAAGAGGCTTCTATATTGGTCGTGTTTAGATCCCCTACACACCCATTCTCTCTCCCCTAAGGAATTATGCACTTTCTGAAGAGGTACGTTTCACATGGGATGGAATAGACCCCTCACCTCGGAGGCTCCTAAAATAGATTTTTAGCTTTTGAGGCTCGATGATGCGTCTCCTGTTGAAGTCTGCTCTGGGGTGCGTTTGAGAGCAGTGGTCTGTTTGCAGCAGATGGAAGAGGCTGGCCATGTTGGGTCCTATCTTCTCCATCAAACTGTCTTTGATGGTGCCGACAGTCTCTTCATCGCATTCCAGTAAGCTTCTCACGAGCTTGTTGTAATACCTGGATACATGAACAAGACAGTTACTGCCCATTATATTCTTGTTCTCGCACAGGAGAGAGAGTTGATCCCAAGCTAGAACAAATCCGTTTGAAAGAAAGAGACGACTCCAGAAAAGTAGTGGTGCGGAGAGAGAACTGCAATTGTCAGGGTTGGTTTCTGTGGTGCGTTGAGGACTGTGCTGAAATTGTAAGCTATTACTGCAAGGGGCTGTGGGCCCTGTAACCGTTTCATAGCAAATACACACGTTATAATATTAGCATCAACTTACATAGATTGCGCTCTATCCCAGAGACTTAACACCATGTACGCATCTCCATCTTTGATTCATGGAGTTACAGTACATGTGTTTCTGGGGCAAAATTCTAGTTTACTAGTCCTAGCTGTGCTCCTGTAAAGTTTCTGAACGGTAAATACACAAATTTGCGTTCTAATTACTGCTCAAATTAGGAAATTATACTCTCCGATTTTTTTGGCAAGTCACTGTTGGACTAGGAGCAAAGGTATCAAAAAGGTCACACGTTTATCAGGACTTATTCACTAGTAAACTGCCTTATTTCATCCCCACAAACAAGGGTAATATCAAGACCATAAAAATAATGGACAGAAATAAGTTATAGACCCTTATGTGCACCAGAGTATCAATTCCCCTATGCAAAGGTTATTCCCTAATCATTTGCCTTAGGGCTTTTTTTTGCAGCTTCCTCGGAAATATCTGGCACTGAGCACCATTGGACAGGATACTGGACTAGATGGACCATGTCCACTCCTATAAAGGAATCTCTATATGCTGCTTAGGACTCTTCTATGGAGATTTGACACCAACCCTTTCCCCCCTTCTGTGTAGTCTTTAGAAGGGGCTGAAGAAGAAAACGAGGTTAGTGTAGGTCTAATAGCCTGACAAATGCATGCATTCCTAGTGGGATGAATTTTTAGGATTTACAACCAGCAGTAACATGCTGAAGAGAAAGTTGGTTAATTTAATCAGGCCCTTTTACTGCAGTTTCTACTCTCTACTGTGGAATTTTATTTTAGCACCAGGCCCTGAGAGTATGCTTTCCTTGCTCTCCTGTTTATGAGAGAGAGAGAGAGAGCCAGGAATTTGTGCTGATCTGTTTCCACATCTCTGTTTGGAGTCCAAGCAGAGAAATAACAGTGCTCAAAAGAATTCTCCTCAATGGGACGCAGAGAGAGCTGGGTTGATTCTTCCTATCACTTAAGTCCCCTTGTTCAGGTTTGCGCTGTCTGCTTAAGGGTTCAGGGCAATCATACTGATCTCCTAGAGAACAAACTGGAGGGAGATGTAGAAGTATCAGAAGTCCTGGGGGCTACTGCCCAGGAGGATAATGGAGCAGGATAGAAGGCCATAAGGTAAAGAAGAGGAAAAAGACACAGTGCTTTTCTCACAGATGTTACCGCAGGCTTCTTCTTCAACTGCTACAGGTCAGGGCACATTGATATTTCTGCTACAACTGGAGAGTGAAGTGAAAGGCCTGGGAGTTTGGAGTAAGGTACTACAGTTAACTTAAAACAATCCCAGTAGGGAGTTCTGGTTGAAACTTTCTATTAAGTTGACATTTACAAAGGGTTAGAGGTCATAAGCAAAGTACCATGTTTTTTGGTAGAGCTGGGTGAAATTTTTACGCTGAATTATGCATTTTTCTCCAGGAGAAAAATGCATATTTGGCAACTTCAAAACATTTTGTAAATTCATGTTGAGGTCACCAAATTGTTTTTTGATCCAAACACAAATTCTGAAAAAGTTTAAACACTTGACTTCAAAGTTGCCTTCAATTTTATTAAGAAAGTCTCATGATGATGCAAAGATTTTGAAAAGTTTCATTTTCAGGTTGAACCAAAAATATCCATTAGTTGCACGGCTCTAATTACAGGTACATCAGGAGAGGTTATCGAAAAGTCCTAATGTTAGATAATTGAGACTTTTTGGATGCAGACAACGCATTAACCCTTCATAAAGGATCAATAGAGGTGTTCATAAATGGCCAAAGAATTTATACATTTAACCTTAATACAAAGTGTGACAGAATGTTGTCCATTTTATTCTATGCTGCTGCAGTTGTATCAATGCACCCCAGAAGCTAGTGATTGGGAACTGTCTAGTGAAACATCTCTTCTTCCTGGTGTCAAGTTTAAACTCACTTAGTATCCTTTGCAGAAAAGGTTCTATCGGATGATGATGATGATATATTGTGTTTATCATCAACTGAACTTTCAGATTCTCTCCCCTTCCCTCGCTATCTCTCCAGCACGCAAAGTTACTGGATAGAAATACAATCTGATGTTTATTAAATGAATGGATTTTAATCTTTTTTTTTTAAAATCTAATTTCAGTAGCTACAGCATGTCCAGAGGCAGAAGGGCCTTCCTCCTTCACGGCTACTGACTGGAGATTAAATCAGAGGAAGCTGCATGACCCTTTAACTACTTCCTGTTGGAATTCCGTGCCAACTGGCACATTCTTATTGTGTGTCTATGTTGGGACTTGGGCTGGGAAAGCAGGATGCTTTAGGAGAACTTAGTGTAAACTATTAGCTGGGAAATCCTGCTTCTTTTGTTACTCAACATGTTACAATATCCTTTTGCTTCACCGCTAGTCAAAGGCTGTGTGTGGAAGTTTCCTTTACCACGTCTTATCCCAAGACAGGTCTCTTAAGGAACAGCGACCCTGTCCTAGGGCTAGATTCTCCACTGCTTTGCACCTTGTGGCGTGACTTACACACTCGCACTCTGAAATGGTAGAACAGGTGTAAGTGACCACACAAGGTGCAAAGATGTAGAGAGAGTCAAGTCACTTGAACTCTTCATGGGTGCAAATTAAACATTTATACCCAAGAGATTAAGGGCTTGTCCACTATGTGGGCCTGAAGCAGTATCGTCACTTGATACAACACCCCGACCCTTGGGTAGATGTAGTCACACAGGTGTTTATAGCTTACTCCTGTATAGGACAGGAAATAAGTTCTACGCTAGGGATTGTACTAGTATAACTATCCTGGTAAAACCCTCCCCCTCCAAGCCAAAATTATTATTACATTGCAGACATACCCACGCTAGCTTTACCCTGCCTGTTCCTTGAGATGACAGTAACCTTCCATTTTATCGGGAGTAGGGAAGACTCAGAATCCTACAACCTAAAGTCATGGAAGAGCCATTTAGCTGGTGCCCTTTTTAAAGGAAAGCATTCTCAGTTATTTATATTAAACACAGAATGAGACTGTTTCAGCGAAGAGAGGTGGAGTTGCCTTGGGAGGAAATTAAGCTGCAATGTTCAGCACAAGAATTAAAGGGACACTCAACTACATATCTGAAAATGTTGCATCCAACAGCCATCGCTAGAAGTAACACGTCTGCTAAGTATAACAAAGTTAACCAAAGAATTCTCAGTTTTAAATTCACTTTGTGCCTTTCAGAGCTCTTAGTCTCGCTGTTTCCCCCAATGTACAGAACTTTAAATAGTACTTTCTGGCCCCCTGCTCATGTTTATAAAGTACTTTCTCTGAAACCTATTTAAAGTGAGCTGTATCTGGACCATGTAAAAATTAAAAGATAGACTCAGGTTGATAACATCCTTTTAAATGTGCTTCATTCTGTGTTCTTGTATGTTTCATATAAGGAAACAGCCACATACCTGTTTGAGAAGTGATTTGGAAACTGGACAACTTCAGTGATTGCTTCAGGATTACGCTTTGCAATGCTGCACATGTCCAGTTTGCTGTAACATTCCTCCTGCACCTCTGAGATCATTCTTTGGAAAGTGGAGCACCTCCGAATGGCAAGGAAAACCTTGGAAGTAACTCCGTTTGCAATGCATTTCAGGCTCTCTTTCACAAAGGCTTTTCCCTGCAAATTTAGAAGCAGCATCATCTTAATGTGCAATGGCATAAGTCGGTCATAAAATGTTAACCAATATCCTGGTTTTGCTAATTGCTGCTAGGTATGTGTCAAAAGCTTACTGAGCAATAAAGAAACCCATTTACGGTCAAGGCATTTTGTTCCACTGGCTTGTATTCCTAATTATTGTAAATATAAATATTGATTAATGCCCAACAGTCCCCATCAGGATTAAGGCCCCAATTGTACTGGGCAATGTACAAACACAATACTTGTTCCCTGTTCCAAAGAGCTTCCCAGTCTAAGCAACAGCATCAAAAAGGCCAAAAATGCTGGTGTCACAGCTGTGCAATAGCGCATATAGAGGGGCCAATCCTGTCAGGTGCTGAGTGCCCCAAGCAGGCTTTGAGGCTCACATCCTGATGTGGGGTGTTTCATTTTAAGGCACCTTGAGATCTTCCAAACCGTGTCACCCTCCCTTATTGGAAGAGGTGGTTATTATGCCCCCTTTATAGATGAGGGTAAACGTCCCTAGCAAAGCCAAGACTACACTCCTTTACTTATGCCCTTTCTCTAGCTATTCCATGTGAAAAGAGCGGGGGGGAAATGTGCAGCTCCAGAGACTCAGGCTGATCCGGTTTTGCATTCCCAGGGCTGAAGACTTCCAATTCAAATCACACGTCCTTGCCAGGTTACACAGCCAGAAGAACGTTTATATTTCCTCCTGAAGAGGAAATTTAGCTCTCTGCCCCACAAGACTACCTCTGCCAAGTCCTCACACACAGCACTCACTCTGTGGAAAACGTACTGTAGAAAATCTCCCCGAAGAATAGATTTGTGGCCAAAAAAGCAAAAAGTCCTGGTTCCCACAGCAGCATCTAAGTAGTAGCAAGACCCATTAGGAACTACGGGTGACCTGTACAGAACCCATTGCAGGATCAGGGCCAAAGAAATTAAAATCTCAATTCCAAGCATTTAAGTGCCCTGGGGATTAAGCAAGCGCTTCGCTAAATCAGGGTGTAAACCTGGCCTGAATAAAGAGGAAGCTGTAAAGGAAAAAGAGGTTAGCCTTGTACTGTACCTGAGTATCAAATTTAGCAGCGCTATAGAGGAAGGACTTGCAGATGTCGTACATGCCATCCGTGTCGCACGTAGAGTTCTCCAGACAGGCAAACGCACCGCAACCCACCTGGAGGGCACTATTTAAACAGCGAACCACTTCAGCTGGAAAACAGGCACAGGACACCTTACTACATTACACAGTACTTCTGTAGCCCCCTTCATCTGAGGGCACAAAGCACGTTACCAATGATTAAGTTGCAGAAGTCTCTTGTAGACACAGTCAGGTGATATCCTGTGACACAGGATATTTTGGGGGGAGGGGGGGGAGGGAGTAAAAACAAGAGATATATCAGGCAAGTTATTAATTGAAGTCATGCAATAAACCACCAGCAAAACTTGGAACAGAACACAGATCTTCTGACTGACAGTTGCAGGTCCTAGACTCACACAAATTAAAAATGTTTCCTACGGGCCGGTTTCATTTAATATTGACCAGAGGCATTACTTATCTTACTTCTTGAGTTTACACAGTTTTTATGTAAAGGTTGTGCAGAGCCTACTTAATGTAAAATTAGGAAAAAATTAGTGCATCTGAGGCACAGATGAAGGAGAAACACTAGGGGAGATTGTGTGACGGCTAAAAGCCCTGGAGCTCCGATAGTCTATTAGTCTGAAAGGCAGTCCGGATGAATTGACAATATCTAGATCATCTATAATGGCTGAAAGGGAAAAATGGAAACAGTAGCGCAAAGGGACACTAGCCAAAAAAATAAAATAAACCAAGGTGATAACTTCATTTTCATGCTTGTGGCTATTGTGAAGGGAGAAAAGCCTTGACTACTGTTTGAGAGTAGTGTATCATGCTAGGAAGGAGAAAGTTTTAGTCCATATATTAGTTCAACTAGCGTAGTCAGTCCCTGGTGACTTGCTTCATATTTATATCTTCAGAAGCAGAGCAGAGCTCTGATAAAGGTTTTCATGAAGACAGAATAAACATTTGATCCAGGGAGTTAAACTAATGAAGATCAACGTGTAATTAAAATAATTCGGACATAGGCACCAATGTGTGTAAACGGCAGAACATAACATTTCTCTGTATTAAAAAACGATATCGGGTGTATCGAAACAATGAGCCAACTGTATTACCAGATTACTGCCCTAAAGTTAACAGGTATTAACCGTTTCTAGCAAGCTGAAGATCTGTTCAATCATGTCCCTGTGCAGGGCATATTCACTACTTTTTGTCATATCTTGTTACTTACTTACTCACTTCCCTGAAGAATGTCAACCTGGAGTCTTAAATCAGAATATTAGATGTCAGAGACAGGAGGCTATATGCAGAGTAGAAGAGGAAAACCTGTACCAAAAACTAGCTCCTAATCGAAAGAGGGGTCTGTTACAACTGCTGTCTTTTGAGGGAAAAAGAAATGCAGCCCCTGTGCTCCAAGACCACTTACACACCTGGAGAGAAAGATTGATCTTATCCTATTCCTAATTCACCTCTGGCCATCTCAAGTTGTTTTCATAACTATATGTTTTGATAGGTTCCGATTATAACCTTGCTTTCAGCAGGTTTAATATGCATTAGGCTTTTATTGTTTTAGGCACAGTGGACTAGAGAGAGAGAGAGAGAGAGAGAGAGGGAGAGAGAGATCTTATGTTTCTATAGCAACCAAATACAAAAGGAAATTGAGCAAACACCCTCATATAGTACTGCAAAGCCCTGCAGATCTAAAATAAAACAGCTCTTAATGAGCTCCAAATTAGAGGATCCCTCCCCACTGTCTTTACCGTATATTTTAAGACAGATTTTTATTTTTCCATTGCTCAAGAGAACATAAAATGTGCTCAGCTCATCTGGACACCTACAGTACACGAAGTAGAGCCATTTAATGATGACTTGCTAGTTATTCCTCTCATCTATTGTAGAGGCTAGTTAGGTAAGTGTGCTGATCATATTTTCATGTTACCATTCTGACCAATATCTATAGACAATTAAGACGACCTGCTAACAGTGGACACATGTTTAGCTTATTACATTCTCTGAAGTGGCATTAGAAAAAAAATCCTGTTCCTCCGCCCTTTGAACACACAGAGATATTTCGAAGAAGGAGCTTTAACTTGCTAATAAGCAAGGAATTTAACATTAAAGTGTATTTATGACAGGGAAAAAAGCGCATGTAACTCATTTAATATCTCTTAGATATACACATTTGCAGATTACATGCTGGTTTATAAACCATCTCCTGAAATGAGATTATTTCCTTTCGCTGTGCATCAATATTACACAGAATCAGCTTCCTAGGATTTTTGCTTATATAATTTATTGCTAACAGCCATGAAGGGAGAGTCTCTAGCTATTTAGCAGCAGAGACATTTGCAACACTTTAAACACATCAGGGCTCTCGGATCTAAAGCCCTCTTTGAGGGGTGTTACCTGAATTCTGTGCTGCAACCCTGGTTTTCCTGGGGCTCACAGAGTCATTCTGTTCGGCTTCATAGGATGCAGAAGCACTGATCACCAGCAGCAGGAGAATAACTGACTTTTGGAGCATTCTCTGACAAGTTTCCGCTAAGTTTTTGAGAGTGTCTCTTCTTTCTTCGGCTTCAGCAAAGATGCGGATCTGGATACACTCACGGAGAAAGGAGTCTGTCAAGGACTTAGTACTGCTGCAGCCTTGCTCCGCTTGTACCCCTAGCTCCTGCTCACTGGGGGACCAAGAGCAAAGCTCAGGGCTTTTATAGCCGGCCTTATCTATCCCCCTCCAGGATCTGGAGCCAATCAGGAGGTGGTATGGGCAGCCAATGGGATGCTGTGCTCATTCAAGCACCAGAGCACTGGAACTTCACAGGAAGAATATTTTCCAGCCAATTAAAAGGACCTGCCAAACAATTAAAAAAAAAAAAAAAAGTTAATCTTCACAGAAGCCAGGGGGAAAAAAACCAAAACTTCCGGTGGTTAAAATTTTGCTCAAGGAAATTGCACGACAACCCTAAATCTTTCCCAAGATCACCTGCTTTAAAAAGTAACTTAGTAGCTACTGCAGGAAAATACTGATATTGTAGTCTATCGTCTATAAATAAGTAGATCAGCTAATTAAAGCAGAGGCATTTTCATGTATTACACAGAATGAATATTTGCCACATAAGTTGCATACAGTCAATACTGCCAGTCAGCCATGCACATAAATAGCGGCCCCCCATCTATGCATACACTGATTATATACACAGTGCTTGCACACAGTACATGTGTACACCCCACCCCCCAAATATGCAGCACACACCGAGTTCAGGCTCAGTCATCCCCCCTCCCCCTGCCAACATTATACAGACCATACATATAGTCCCTAAACCCTCCAACATGCTAATATGCAAACTGATACACACCCGTGCATAACCACAGTAGATGCTTTGACCTATGCTCACAACAGCACGTCCTCTCTCCCCCCCCCCCCGCCCCTTTTCCCATAAACAAACATTTGCTGACTTTGTTTCAATAAACTGAATATTCACGCCTGATACTTCATCATAAACTTTTTTTGGATGATAGAACAGGAACAAGCTCGAGAAACAACTGTTGATTGTTTACTTTTTTGTTGTGGCTGGTTTTAAACCTGACAAATTCACGACCTGAGGAGGAAAAACATTTCTTATGTTTTGTTTTTAAAAAACAAATGATGTTTAAGACACTCCAGGCCTGGTTCTTATTTACACCAGGGCCCCTTTACAGCAGTCTGAAAGTGTAAAGGAGCTTAAGGGGGGCCTAAAAGTAAACAATGCTGGTCCTCGATCTTGAACCTGAGGGTAGGAGGATGTGTGGGGAAGAAAGATTTATGGGTTAAAAAAAAAAATCTAATTTCAGGAAAAATTAGAAATAGATACCAAGTATCATTCGTCATGGGAACACTGCTTTTCCGTGGATCTCGTAACGCCTCAAACATTAATAGATTTATCCTTACAATGCTTCTTTGGGGAAAGAAAGTATTGTCGTCTCCATTTTACAGGGCGAAGAACTGCAGCAACAGAGCGATGAGGAGTTTGTTAGCATGAAAAGATTGCACTAATTACTTGAAAATTGGTTTAAAAGCTGATTTAGTTAAAAAGCCCAAAAGCCTGCACAGACACACTAATTTTGCTTAACAGTGGCTTACTTTGGTTTAAATTTAATTCAGTAAGAAACAAAATAGAAGTAAGCCCTTCATAAAACAAATAAAAGTGGGGTTTGTACCAATTTAACCAAATCAGTTTTAAAAACACCTCTTTCATTAAACCACTAAGTTTGTGTGTAGAAAGAATCTGAGTTGACTAGTCCATGGTAATACATGGAATTTGAGGCAGACCAGAAAATAGGCCCTAGATGTCGTGAATCCCAACCCTTCCTCTCATAACAAGGATAGGAAATGACACAGCAGTGACGAAGATGGGGCTGTTATGGGTCTACAAGAATCTCTTCAAAGGCATATTGCAGCATCCCACTGAGTTGAATGGAGCCTCTCCTCAGAGAGGTACAGGACACATCTACACCACAAACTAGGATGTAATTATTGCCTGGTAGACATATCTACAGTAGCTTTAATTTAGCTAGTACAGATAACAATAGTAATAGCAGGCCCCAACTCAGGCTAGCAACCTGAATACGTACTCAGAGTTCCCAGTGGGGTCACACTGGGGGAGCTAAGCCCGTGCCACCCTGGCTTCACTGCTATTGTTACCTGCATTAGCCGGACTAAAGTGAGCATAGGTATGTGTAACCATGCTACAATTACACCTTAATTTGCAGTGTCGATGTACCCACAGAGGCAGCTGAAGGATAGGGGCCTTGGAGCAAAATCCTGTTCTCATTGGTATACTTCCTATCAACTTCAATTGGAATAGGATCAGGCCCTGGGCTGTACTCCTGCCTTGGGGGGTTAGAATTACAGCCGTACCAGATGTTCAGAAAAGATTCAGAAACGTTGAAACAGAGGGGTTTTGTCTCAGGTTTGTGAAACTGCACCAATTTCATTAAAAAAAAAAACCACAACAAAACCTGAAGAAACACTGTGGGTTTCTTCACCTTGAAAAAAATAGAACCAGTCCAGTCTGCAAGTGAAAATGATCCTTGGGGTTTGATTCTGACCAAATCAAAGGGAACACTGGCATTTACGTCAAAGGGAGCTGAACCACCACGCTATCTAGTTCCTATGTTATGGGCAAATTTTCCTAAATGTTGAATTTCAAATCTGAATTTTTGTCCCCCCCCCCCCCCCCAAACTAAGGTCAGTTTTCATGCCAAGTTCTGAATGCTTCAATTTACTGCAAGAAGTTTGCAAAACCAACCCCTCCCCCCCCGCACACACACACACACACAAATATTTAGAGCCCTTTCTATGAATGACTATGGGGAAATGGTAAGCTGGGCAGATTAGCAACATTCTGTTAATTTTTTAAAAATGAATTATTACTTCCATTCTAATGACTAGAGGTCTGATCCATTGACTTCAGTGCGTTTTGGGAAAGGCCCTACCTGCAGTTATGCTGGCAGGTATTACCGCCACCAGTCAGATATTTCTAAAGAAAGCAAGATAATAGCCAGCTATTACAACAAATATCTACAAAAGGTGATTGAAAGGAGGTGGCTGGATATTGTAATAGGAATAGACATGGTTAGAATTTAATCTCTCTGGCTATCATGGTGCATTGGATCAACTCACACGCACGCATTAAGAGCCCAGAGCATTTTAGAAACATTTAACTAAACCTCAAAAGAGACAGATTATCACACCGCACACCCCCGTTTCAAAGATGGGGAAACTGAGGCAAGGAGAGATTAAGTTCCTTGAGGCCACATGAGTCAGTGTCAAATTTGAGGCTAGTCTTGGGGAGTCATGTGCAAGAACTATGACACCATGCTCCCTTCCTTTGGAGGTATCATTCAGGAATGCTCCCCAGTTCGCTGAGAGACAGATCAGATATAATATGCATGGTGGCCATTTACTATCAACAAATGATGAAAACACCCTCCTGTCCTTCCTCCTGAAATCATCATCCTGCTTATGGCACTGGAACACATATGTTGTATTAACGTTCTCAATAAAAAAAAATAAAAATAAAAATAAAAAAAAAAAAAGACGACATTAGGAATTGCTAGACTAGGAATAGACAAGGGGTCCATCTAGTGCAGCGTCCTGTCTCTAACAAAGGCTAGTTGCAGAGGTGCTGGAGCAATTTTTACAGAGGGGGTACTGACAACCATTGAACCCAACTGTAACCCCTATATCGAATGGAAACCACTGTAAGCCAGGAGGTGCGGAAGCACCCCTAGTTCCAGCACCTATGGCTTGTTGTGGATGATTCAGGACAAGTGCAACAACCAGGAAGTGGTCTTTGTGGAATAACCTTCCCACAGGGGAAGCTTTGTCCTAATTCCCTTGTCCTTCCCCCTAAAGCATGAAGATTTATATGCCCCTCACTCCCACCAACAAGATAAGACCAAGGGTCCATCTAGTCCAGTAATGGACACTTCAAAGAAAGGCACAAGAAACCCTGTGGTTGGCAAATATGGTACAATCTGCCCACAGGGAAAATTTCTTCCTGACCTTCTCAATTAGAAGTTAGTTTATGCCCTGAAGCATGAGGGCTTATATCCTATTCAAAACATTTGTTTTATTTTTTCCAGCTGGGACATAATGCATATGATTTTTTTTTTTTTTTTTTAAATCACAATTAACCTTGCATGCATCAGCCCTTCAAACCATCTCCAACAATAGATCCTGTTAAACTGACTAACATTTGCTATTCCATAGTCATTTGTTCCCAAAGATTGTGTTGATTGTCAAGTAGAAACTTGGAGGAAAGAAAAAAAAAGCAAAGGGAGGAAATCCAGGGGGATAAATGAACAATCAACTCCCTTTTTCCTCAGCTGCTTTCGCGTTGGATGAGTGGAAGCTGCTCTCTTTTCTATTCCATTGTGTAATAAGATCCTTGCCCACCTCCCCAAGAACACAAGCTCCCTCCATCAGCTGCACTGCGGACGGACGTGAGCAACTGCATCGCCTCAAGAGTTAGCAACGCTCCGCTGATTTGTTCCCCACATAATCCTTGCACGTCGGCGTCTTTCAAACAAATGAAACTTCTTAAAAAGACCTTCAGGAGCTGTGACACTTTCGCCTCCCTCCCCTCCCCTTCCCCCTTTCCTTAAACTCTGCCGTTTGACACAACTTGAAAGAGCCACACAGCTCATTCAACAAGCTGGAACTGCAAAGGGGATGGTTGTAAACCAGGCACAATGAATGGCTTTGCCTGTAAGGGATAGATTTACATAGAAGCAGGAGATTAGGGTCCAATTCCTACCACATGCAGAGCCCTCTCCACTCCACTGAGACCTAAGGATGTTCAGAACTTTGCAGGATCAGGCCCTGAGTTTGCACTGTCCAAAAGCCTTGATACACAGCTAAGAAACCAGATATTGGGCCATATCCTCAGCTGGTGTAAATCAGCATAGCTCGATTGTCTTCACTGGAAGGACACCAATTTAGGCCACAAAAGCTTATACTCAAATAAATTGGTTAGTCTCTAAGGTGCCACAAGTCCTCCTGTTCTTTTTGCGGATACAGACTAACACGGCTGCTACTCTGAAACCTGGTATTTTTATATATTTTGTGGGCCAGATGCTAGACCTGATTCACCACTCTTGGTGGTGTAAATCAGGAGTAGCTCCTCTGAAGTCAATGCAGTGACATACTGGTGTAAAATTGTAGTGAGAAGAAGAAGATAATCAGGGCCTTTTAATTCTGTGCAACAGGCATCGACATGTGGCCTGCAGAGCAGGAAAGTGGCTAGAAATCACTTCAACTTCCAGTGAGGTTTTCGGACTCTTACCATAGCTTCTAGAGCAGACGTGGGCAAACAACGGCCCGCGAGACCCTCCTGCTCACCCCCAGCCCCTCCCCCGCTATTCCCCCTGCCCCGCAGCCTCAGCGCAATGCTCCGGGCGGCGTGGCGGAGCAGCAAGATCCTGGGGCAGCACAGCTGCAGAGCCTGGCCTGACCCGGTGCTCTGTGCCGCGCGGTAAGGGGGCAGGGCGGGTTGGATTAAGGGCAGGGGAGTTCGGGGTGGGGGTGGTCGATGGGTGGTCAGGGGATGGTCAGGGGTTGGGACGGTCAGAGGGCAGGGAACAGGGGGGTTCAATGGGGGAAGGTCCCGGGGAGGCAGTCAGGAAGGAGGGGGGGGGTTGGATGGGGCGGCGGGGGGCAGTCAGGTGCAGGGGTTCCGGCAGCGGTCAGGGGATAGAGAGAAGGGGTGGTTGGATGGGGCAGGCGTCCTGGGGGGGCCGTCAGGGAACAGGAGGGGTTGGATGGGGCAGGTGTCCCGGGGGGGGGGGGGGAGCACGCCCTCCTCCCCTAACCTGCTCTCCATACAATTTTCGAAACCTCATGTGGCCCTCGGGCCAAAAAGTTTGCCCGCCCCCGTTCTAGAGTCTGGATCTGGGCCCATAAACCTGGTAACAAAAAAAACAAAAATATTGATTATTTGCCTTGGGATTGTTTTGTATAAAGAAAACCATTAATCCAATCTCTGCTTTAAGTGCAAAACTCATTGCAATTTTACACCATTAGATATTTGGTTCAGACACAGTTGTTTTATGTCTAACACAGGGTAGCGCTGTTATATGGGGAGCATGTACCAATTACACACAAACAAATTAAACCATCCGAAAGAGCGAGCTCCATGTGTACCTTTTCCTTGCGATTCCCTGATTTTACACTGTTTGGAAATAAATAAAAATTTAAAAAAGCATGCGTCTATTTTAGACTGTTTCTGACAAACACAACACACTGCTAGGAGTGCCCATTCAAAATAACCCTGAATTCCTTTTAATCCTATGCTGTAAATCCCAATGACATCTTTTAACAGGATTTTGATTAAGCTCAAACGTATTTTACAGACTGGAGGCTGCCTAAAAGCCATCAGACGTTTACATCTGTCATGACTCGATCTTGCAAGGCACTCTGACTTGATCCAGTCAATGGGAATACTCGTGTACTAAAGTGCTCTGCTGTATCAGGAGCAGACTACTGTCAGCACCAAGCCCTCGCACACTACTAGCTTGGACTGGATTGGAACTGGGAACACAGGACCAGACATTGATATCCTTACGCACATCAAGCGGCATCTTTCTCCATGAGTAGAACTGTTAATTTCAATGGGGCCCATTCCAGGAGGCAGATAACAACTCAACAGGAATAAGGGCAGAAGAATCTGTTCCACAGAAGAGAAAAAGCTCTCTATCTGCAGCCATATGCACAGTGTGTACTATTGCAAAGCTAGGGGACAGTGGTTACAGCTGCTCCTGGGTATGCTCAGGGATAGGGAGTGACACTGCACCTTGGAGGCCAGCCTGGAAGGCGCACGCTGAGTGTGGTGTGGATTCAGCGGGCAAGGCACAGGGGTCACTGGCTGCAGCAGGGATGGGTCCCCAGGGATTGCCGATGGCGTCTGGGATCTCCCCATCTCCTCCTGTGCTGGGCTCAGTGACTGCTGTGCTTGGGAACTGCTCCACTCTTGGTGGGTGACTCAGTTTTGTTTCCTTGCTCGAGGCTGGAGTTTTGTTGGAGAAGAAACTTTGAGCCAGAAGCCCTGGTGGCACCATGCTCGGTCGTACCAGGTGAAAAATTTCTGGGGTGCCCCTCATTCTATGAGCAAGCCCATCCCATCTGACAGGGAATAATATCATCTAAGCAGTGGATGAAGAACAAGGGCCAGATTTTGTCCATAATGACACAGCTGTAAATCAGGAGTAACTGACGACAATGGAGTTACACCACTGTGAACAGGGGTAGAATATGATCCCAAGAATGAGGTCGGGAGATTTGGTTAGAAAAAGTAGGAAGTTTTGAAATTTTGACATAAAATTAGGGGAGGAGGGGCTTTTAAAATCTTCAGACATTTTTTCCCCCTTATTTTTCCAACCAGCTCTAGATATTCAGTAATGGGCCTGAACCAAAGTCCATTGAAATCAATCGTTCTCTATTGACTTTGATCAGAGATTCGCATTGACTTCAAAAGGTTTTGGATCAGGGCCTTGATCAATGGCGATTCTACTTATGCCTTGTTCCAGGGCAGCAAAATCTCACTTGTCTTGTAACAAACAAACATTCTGTTTTTCTAAGTCTCAGCGGCTGATGATACGGACAAATCTTTTAAAACAAAAATTTAAATAACTGCCTTAATCAGACGGGGAAATCTGACTAAAGCATAAAATTAAATACTTCAGAGCAAAGATATTAGCACATTAATATGGAGATTCTTCTCTTCCCTCCAGCCCCAACTCCTCTGAATGCCTTAGCTCTGGATGTGCAATTTGCATTGGAAAATGTAGGAGTCACATAGCATTAACAGCTGTGAAATTGGTGTCATTCTTAAAGGTTAAAATAAACCCAGCTATTTCCCCAAGCTGCCAAACATTTCTTTGCAAGATCTATGGACAGGGGGGCCCATGAATCATAAATCTGCTTTATTCACTGCAGAGACGACCCTGCAAAGAGCTGGTCTACCTTCAACTCCAGTTTATTGGGAGACAAGGGCGTTCGCGGCTCAGCACCTTGCATGAGTCAGGCAAGCAGGACTTGGACCAAGGTGTACGTTTTAGTTTCATGGCAGCTCTTTGAATAGGAAGTCGCGTGACAGCCTCGCTGCTCTGTGCGTGAGAAAGTCGCTCGAAACCATTCTAGCGGGTAGTTACTGGAATGCATTTTGCAAGTTTCATTTTTGATTTTTGCTGTAAAAAGTTACAGCCCCTAAAGGATAACCAACACATTTAACATGAGAATTGTGCTTTCCCCCTGATTCTTCAGTAGCCAGAGAATGTCACCCTGAACAAGCACATCAATTTCAAAGCCTTAAGTAATGCCCTGTCTTGTTAAAGAAGGTAAGTTAGGCCAGTGGTTCTCAACCAGGGGCACACGTACCCCTGGGGATACGCAGAGGTCTTCCAGGTGGTACATCAACAAATTAGGTATTTGCCTAGTTTTACAACAGGCTACATAAAAAGGTCTAGCGAAGTCAGTACAAACTAAACTTTCATACAGATGACTTGTTTATACTGCTCTGTATACTATACACTGAAATGTAAGTACAATATTTATATTCTAATGGATTGTATTATTATACAGTAAAAATCAGAAAGTCAACAATTTGTCAGTAATAGTGTGGCTGTGACACTTTTGTATTTTTACATCTGATTTTGTAAGCAAGTAGTTTTTAAGGGAGGTGAAACTTGGGGGCGTGTGAGACAAACCAGACTCCTGAAAGGGGTACAGTCGTCTGGAAAGGTTGAGAGCCACTGGGCTAGGTGACGAGAGCCACAGCCAAAGCCCACTGAAGTCAATGGGAACGCTCCCCGCATTGGAGTCGATTCTGTGTAGCTCTTCACAGCAGGCCCAGCACAGAAGGTGCAACCCAGAGGAAGCAGAGGCAAAAGGGGACTTTAATCCACCTGCATCTGGGGCTGGCTGAGAGTTAATGAGGCCCCTGGCATAAACTGAAGTAGTCCTGGAGGTTGCTTTAATTTAAAGAAGCTGTAAGCAACCAGACTAAGGACTGCTCTGTCGCCCAGAATCTCTGTAGCTCTGTGCTATCGGCCCTTCGCTCCCTTCCGCCCCCCAGTCCTACCCTGGAAAACACACCTAGGCTGGTGGCTAAGAGTGGGACGGTATCCCTCTGCAACACCTGCACTGAGAAATTCTCCCCCAGGACCTTGTTTAACACCTCCTTCACCCCCACTGGAGTCGTACTTGGGGGTGAAGCTTAGGGAGGCAGAATGGGGTCCATTGACTCCAGTGAGCTGTGGGTCAGAACCTTGATGCTGAAATGCAATCTTGCACAGCAGGGAAGAGCAACCCAAAGGGCTAATTTTAGAAGGGGAAGAAAAATGGGGAAATGTCATGGAAAAAAAATGCATCCCTTTTCTCCCCGTTAAAACAAAAAATCTATTTTTTTCCCTCTGTGGCTAGTCGAAAACTGGGACGAATAAGGTTTTGTGAAAAATCTGACCCTGTTCTTTTCCTAAATTTGAGCTAATGGGGAAATTGGTTCTATTCCCCTCTCCTGCCCCCAGAAAAAACTTGATGAAAAATGGAAAAACTAAATATTTTGCTTCAAAGTGGCACCACAACACCTCATGGGAGCTGTAGTTTGCATGCTTTATGCCCCCATTTTCCCCTGGGGTGGGGGTGTCTCTGGCTGGACTACACCTCCCTTGATGCATCATTTTCTCCCCTTTTGATGAGCAGGTGCTCTCAAAGGAGCCCCTCGCTCTTTTAGTCAAAAAAGACAAACAAACCAAAACCAGTTTGCCCCCAAAAGGCAAGATTTCGACCAGCCCTAGTCAAAACATTGTACAATTCTATGACCAGCTGCGGTTAATTTTAATAGCTGATCATTCAGAGAGGCGACCGAATGCCTGTGAAAAAGTTTTTCAAATGGAGCAGAGAATCAAGCCCATGGTAAATAATGTTCCTGATCTGGGGTTTGTTTTTTGGGTTTTTGGGGGGGTGGGGAGGGGGAGGAGCAGGGGTATTAATAATTCAGGGATTTTTTTTAGTTTAAAGGTAGGCGGATAAACAATGACCTGGTGGCTCAGTGAACACTATGTTAAAAAGAAAAGGCACTTAAATCCACCAAAGTGTTCACTATAACCTGCGAATTAGTTTGTCTGGGAAGTTTTAAATTTTTTAATAGCCGTCAGAGTAATTTGATGGAAAGCCGTCATCACATGGTATTTTAGAAATCCTGTAGGAAACTAGCATGGAAAAGAGAACACACAATTCATTATTTAGGAGAGGATCAGAAACAAAGAATATAGATTCAGTGGAATGGTGTCAGTTTCAACGTGAAAAACACGTTTTTTGGGTTTATTTTAAAGGAACAATGGGAACACAGTGAATTACTGGGGGGGGCGCAGGGGTAGGGGAGAGGAAGATTTTTCTTTTTAAATGGATGGGTCAATAATAGGAAAGAAAACACATTCATTTTTAAATGGTTGGGATACATATTTAGTAAAGGACAAAACCCACACGTAAGGAAGACGCCATGCATGCTTCCTTCAGAAATCAACCCTTGGGAAAGTCACTGATGCTGGGAAGTTTTGACATCACTGTATGATAAGATCTAGTGTGGAAGCATCATTCTGTGACTGAAGTATTTCCCTGTAACTCAATTTCAAATTTGGCCACAGACTCGCAGCGCGATCTTGAACAAGCCACTTAGGGTAGGTCTACCCTAGAAATAGTTGCCAACAGAACAGTGTTTGTTAGGGGAATGATTTTGTTGGCGAAAACCCTTGTGTAGATGCCCTTATACAGACAAAATGGTGCTTTGTTCGTATAATTTATTTTGCTCGCTCAACTGGTATAAGCTATATCGGCAAAAGCACATTTTTGGCAGCATAATGACTCTCCATTACATCAGTTTGCTGGTATAGCTACACCAGCAAAACTTTTCTCAGGTAAACTCGGCCTTAACTGCTCTGTGCCTTAGTCCCCGATCTGGAAAAATGGAGATAATAGATACATAATAATAAAGAAAGGAAGTATTACCATTATTTTTTGCATTGCAGTATTTAGGAGTCACAAGCCATGAATCATCACGCTAGGTGCTGTCTGAACACAGAACCAAGACAGTCTGGTTTGTCAGACCTAGTGCCTCTTCCGCAGCTCAAGGGAATCTTAGCTTGTAAGCCCTTTGGTGCACAGATTGTCTTATTTATATGTTTGTACAGCACCTAGCGCAACAAAGTCCCGATTTTAGTTGCAGCCTCTACTGTAATACAAAGAACGATACTGCAAAAAAAAAAAAAAAAAAAAAAAAAAAGGTATGCTTGATGTATGCTGTTCCCTATGTCATCACTCATCAATCCAGGATACTATTTGTGAAATAATAAATAAAAATAAATACACCCAACCACAGAAGTGTGTGGCACTTGTGTGGAATGCAGGAGTGTTGGTCCAGATTTACACCACCATAAAGAAAGATCCGAATCAGGCACTGAAGCTTTCTGTTCCATGTCCTCACCCAGCCTGCATCCTTGAATGCACATGGCATTCCCATCTGTCACTGTGGATTTTCAGTTGTGAACACTGCTAAATAAAATGGGACAGCAAGGAGTTGTGTGCGTTATCTGGGTTACTGTCACTGGGGTTGTGGTCCAATAAGAAGATGCTTAGCTTGACAGCCACGCCAAAACAATGAGAAAGGATTGATTTTGTCAAAAAGGCAAGCCAGCATCTTTCCCCCTGCATCAGCCTAGTGGGCAGTTCTGTATTTGTCCGTTGTCTTTTACGGGTCTGATTTGCATGGTGAATGTCAGCACCTGCTTATGCAAACTGGCAAGAAAAAGGACCATGGGGCACTTTGAATAATTTAATGTGGCTTCTAAGCTTAGAAAAACAAAAGCAAACACAAATAGGGGAAAGTAGATTCATCTCTGTGCCAATGCAGAGACCGAGGGGAGGTGGTCAGCACCTCTCCTTATCAGCGGCTATCGGAGCCAGTTTGGCTCCTGGTGCAGCCCGGGGGCTGCCCTCAATTGTGCCTCTGCTACAATAGCTTCTTTGGGCCACCGAAGGGGAGCAGAACACAAGGATGCAGCAGTGATCTGACCATGCTTCGCACAACCCTGATCCACCCCCTCTCTCCTCCAACCCAGCCCTGTTCTGCCCAAAATGCCTCTTGCCCCCAAGGCTGCTCTGGAGACAGTTCAGGTTGGTTCCTGTACCAGGGATATTCCCAGAAGTGGGAAATTCTGCCAGTCCTAAGGTCCCTTTGCAGCAGCCTAGCTGGTGTAAAGGGAGTATATAACAAGGATGAATCTGGCCCATTGACTATACATGTATATGATCAGGAGAGGCCATGATCCAGATAAGAGACAAGAATGTGTGTCACCAGCAGGAGGAGGGCCATTGAGGTGATGGGCAGGTGAGAGTAGATATTTTAAAATAAGAAATGCTGTGCTAAGGGTACTTCAAACAGAGACAAAGTTCGAACCACAACCCTCAGGTCTGGATTCTCACCATGCCCCCAATCTTCCAGAAAACTGGTGGTTTTGTTTGGACATTTGTTTGAACTCTCCAATCTGCTCCATTTAACTGGGGAATTTCCCAAGTGCAGCACTCTCACCAACTCTCAATTTTATTTGACATTTTCCTTAAGGCCCCAGCTCCTGGATTCATGTGATTACAAGAACATCACAACTTTCATTTCAAGGTAAGCTTCTAGCCGTCAAGGTTGCAGAGAAAAGTCTTAAAAGGAACCCCAGATGTCTCATTTAAAAAAAAAAAAGTCTGATGATTTTGGAGCATGCGGTGGGGAGGGCGGACACTGATTCCTAGACTTGCTGTGTATTCATCTTCCTTTTTTCTGAAGCTGTCTGGTTCTAGATTGGAATGCTCTTATGACCTATCCAGTTTTATGTTGTTCCAGTGGGTCTGGAATATGTTGCAAGTGCAGTCTCCCTTGGCATAGTCAGACACTTCCACTCCAATCTGGAACCAGACAGCTTCAGAGGAAGGGAAGATGAATACACAACAAGAAGTTAATCAAACCTTTTCAAATGTTCAGTGTGGATAAAATGAGATCTACATCCAAGCTTTTCAGGTTCACCTGTCTCTCATATGAATGCTACCTGCACTTACTAAAGACATTTGCTTCCTCTGTGCACACTTCTGTGTTTAGTAAGATGTGTTTCTGTTTTCATAAAATGAAGCAAAACAGAAACATTATGGAGCATTAAAGGGCTCATGGACTGGTACTGGATTTAAGAACCTTCTGCTTCTATGTTGCTGATTCAAGTCCAGCCTAGGTCGGTAGAGACCAGAAGGTACATTATCATCTCTGATAGTTATTCAGTGGCCCGCGTCAAATGGATTTGTTGAATCTCAGACAAGTGCCTCATGGACTGGGATCTACATCACAGAAACCACAACTGGTGCTAACAGTTGGCATCTTGTCAGCAATCTAAGCTGGACAGAATGGGGCTCAGAGACTGAACTAGGGGGTAGCTTGGGGCTGGAGAGCAACCTCTGAAAGTGCCGCATTTGAGACCAGAACTCAAAAAGCTCCTGCAGCTAAACAGCCTAAATGACTCCCTCCTCCTAACACAGCCTGCACCTCAGGAGCCCATCTGCACACCAAAAGCTGCAGGTCTGGGCTGTCCGAACAAGGGACAAATTCTCCACCCTACCAATGGGGAGTGGAAGAAAGATAGGAGGGAGGAGCAGCAGGAGGAAAGGGAAATAGAAGTCCAGAGAGACTGGGAAAATAGAAGTCCAGAGAGGTGAGAGGGAGACCAGGTGAAGGGACAGGGAAATACATAGGAGTAGGGTGACCACTAAGTTGACTCTAAGACATGCACCAAAATGGCATTTGCCTAGGAAGCCGTTACACCTACCTACAACCCTGGGACAAACTTCCTAAAGGGGATCTCTTCAGATCGGGTGTGGGGCGACGTGGGAAAACTCCCAACACCAGCATCCACGCTTGTGGTTTGTAAGTAGAGTTCTTCCCTGTCTCAGGCTGGCACCTTACATTTAAAAATAAAACAAACAAACATAGGAGTCAAACAGGTTTTACAGGGTCTGGTTTTCAAATCTCTGTGTTTCGCGCACAGGCACCGAACACACTGGCAAGGCCTGCAGGTGAATATTAAACGAGCAAGGGGGGGATGTGTGCATGTGTGTGTTTGTGAGAGAGAGGGAAGAAGCCGGGAGAGGCGAAATTAATGATCCAGATTAGCTGGAAGTCTAATTTACTCTTTGGTGGCTCTTTCTGAGCTAACCCTGGGAGAATAGAGACATTGCTGAACGCAGAAATCAATTTGCACAGCAGATAACACACCACCAGCCAAGCTGTTACCTTTTGAAAGAACAGCTCCCTTTCCCGTCCTAAATTAAGATCTGCCTCCGGATTGCAGTCACATCAGATGGGACCTAAAAATGGCGCGGCCGCAAAGTAACCGGTCTTTTACAATCGTTGCTGATCTAGTAGTTGACTGTCATAAACTTTCTGAGATCTTGTTGGAACTGGGAACTCGCCCGAATTCTCACTCCTGCTCCAGTACAATGTGGGTGTACTCAAGGAAAGCCGTAATGTGCTCCAATGGAGCTTATCTCAATTTCAAACAGGGGTAAGCTGCACCAGTGTTAATACACGCTTGGCCTGTCTATACCAGCAGTTTCCACTATCTATCTAGATATCTATCTATCTATGGGACGTATGGGACTCCTATTACTGTACTACCTGAAGGCCTCAATCCTTGTTTTTTAAAAAAATCTATCCTCACCACACCTCTGTGACATAGGGAAGTACTATTACTCCCATTTTACAGGTGGTAACGGAGGCCTTGATCCTCAAAGATACTTAGATGTTGTTCTAGTGAGCATTGCAAATGCCTAGCCCCTTGGGGTACGTCTACACCGCAAAGAGCAGCAAGTCTCAGAGCTCGGCTGGACAGATTCGGGCTCACAGGGCTTGTGTCACAGTGTGAACAATGGCTGGGTAGACGCTGTGGCTCAGACGGCAGCACGGGCTCTGAAACCCCGCCGGAGCCACACTGTTTGCACAGTGCTGCCGTGCGAGCCCGAGTCTGTCGGCCCGAGCTCTGAGACTCGCTGCCGTGGGCTGCCTGGACGTCCCCTAGGGCGGTGACCTGCTGCCTCACAGAAGGCCTCAAGCGAGGCACCCGGGCTCCCCCATGCATTGCATTGCATGGGGAGAGTTAGGCGCCTAAGAAAGGGATCCCCAGAAGCCAACTAGCTGAGAAGGGAGTCTCCTAAATTAGCCAGGAAAGAAGTGCCAGGACGGGGCAGGGACAGGAGAAAGACTTGGGCATGTAAGAGGCCGACAGACCAGGTAGGTGATTCCCTCCACGCAGAATCCGCAGCCACAAACCTTCCCCTAAAGTTAGGCACCTAAGCCAGGTCAGCCATTGAGGTACCCCAGGCCTGAGCAGCCAAATCCATCTGTCACTCTCTTCTGCTCATGCTCACTACCTTTCTCACACACTCACCCTACATTTCCCTGTGCCCCCAGCTGTCCTTTGGACTGGTGCTGTGCTCCCACCTATTGGTATCCTGCAAGCAGCCCTCTTGCTGATGGGTCTGATAGGTAGGAGGCCTTAGGCGCTCTCAGAGCATGCCCACAGGATTGGGCCCCACTGGCAAAACAGACATTTCCACCCCCTCACGTCCCCTAGTTTGAGAACGCCACTTTGTGGCATCTGGTGCTTTAGCTTAAGCTGGGGCTCTGAGCTGCTGGGTAGCTGTGGGGTTCAGGCACCTTTGCAAAAGGCGATTTGGCCATCTTTAGAATTAGGCAGTTTTGAAAGGGTCAGTGGCATCTCAAGACTGCTGAAAATCTGGGCCTAAGTGATTTGTCCCAGGTCACTGTAGTGGGGTGGCCATTTTCTGAGCCCCCCTCATGGTCTGGGTCACTTTGCAGGCACCCTCCTGGGAGCCTCTTACAAACTCACTAAGTTCAAAGGCAGCTCAAACAGTCCCCTTCCTGGGGGTCCAATTTATTGAGTCCTTAGGTGCACACTGGTCCTTTAGGCCCCAATCCCAGTTCCACGTTCCCACTAGCCTAAAACAACAAACAGAACACAGACTCACACAGTCTTCATCCCAGTTTCAGCTGGGCACAGCCCCTGCTTCCCAGCTCCTCCTGCCTGGAGTTTGCCCTTCTCCTCAGCCTCTCTCAGCTGGTGCATTCCCCCTGCTGAATCAGGACCCTGCAAGAGCCTCTTTCTCCCTGCAGCTGCACAGACAGTTTCCTGGGCTTTCTGCATTGGAAGCACCTGATTCCTCTCAGGTGCGGCTCATTCTGTAATCAGGGTAGGCAAAGCTCCAGGCTCTCCAGGCCCTGGGGCAAGCCTCCCTGTTACAGTCACACAGGAAATCTGTAAAAAGAGCAGGAGGACTTGTGGCACCTTAGAGACTAACCAATTTATGTGAGCATGAGCTTTCGTGAGCTACAGCTCACTTCATCGGATGCATTCAGTGGAAAAGGAAATCTGTTGTATAACAAGGAATTAAGCCCAAGTCCAAGGCTAGGCTCCCTCATCTAGAGCTCCTTCTTCTCACTAGTGCGCTGATTGGTGAAATAAATGCACATTCCCAATGTGGAGAACAATTAGTTATCAAGGCAAAAACAGATAGGGCACAGGATTCCCCCACCCCCCCGCCCATTCCTTTCCCCCTAGTTTTATGAAATTTTTTTCACATCGAGAACTGGTGCTGATCTAAAAATGCACAAAATACTTCACAAAAAATTTTGCATTTTGGAAAAATTTTCAACCCCGTACAAGCGGGCAGAGGAACAGCCAAAAAAAATAAATAAATAAAAATAGGGTTCCAAAATTTTTATTGACTTTTCAACTGCTTCTATTAACTCCCCTCTTCTCCCCTCCTCCCCCCGATCAATCTGGAAACTTCTCAAAGCAGCCTTTCCCTGTTCGGTCCCCGATTCAGCAGGAGTCAATTTTCAGCCCGTGAAGAGACCCAGGGAAGTCAGTGGGATGCTGGAGATGTTTTAAGTTAGGCACGTGCTTAAGAACCTTGGAGATCTGGGGCCCTCCCACATTTGTAATCCAGGCAGTGGCACTGTGCCACCATCTCCAGTTAATGAGGCAGATGATGGACGAGAAGTATAATCTCTAGCGAAGCAGCAGAGAGACTGACGGATTTGTATGAGCGTTTTCATCGTAGAATTAAATGAGAGCAAGGGGCAAGCCTCCATTAAGTCACTGGGAAAACTTAGGTCTGATCCATTAAGTCAATGGTCCCTAAACTTTTTACCTCGCACCCCCCTTACTCCTGTATATGCCATACTCCCACCCCCCCGAGCTGGGTGCGAGAGGGGGAATGCAGATAGGGGTAAGGGGACCACGGCTGGGGTCGCAGCTGGGGTTGGGGCCGGGAGAGGAACCGAGGCCTGGGGCCATGAGTAGAGCTGGGTGGTGCTCCTGCCCCGCCCCTCATAGGGGCTGGCCTGGGCTCCAGCCGCACCCCCCTCCAAACTTTCCTCCGTGCTCCCCTAAGGGGGCAAGCCCCACAGTTTGGGGACCTCACTATTAAATTGACCTACACAGATGGATCTTTGCAGGCATACAGAGTCCTATGGGATTTAATGGATCTCCATGAGGGTGGAACGATCTACCCACTGAGATCAGCTTGCAGATCAGGTCCTTTTTCTGCATTTCAACAGCCATCCAGACGGGGCCTGTATTTTGGTACTGTATGTCTGTATTATGCAAGAAACACAAGCACTCCGCATCTGTTCAATTGTCTGATAAGTACATGTCTCCCCTTTCATGTTTAGCATAAATTATATTTCATGCTATTTCCAGCTGTGTCAGTGTGGCTCCCCCATGTTCTTCATGTTTTGTAGACTGCAAACACACAATACCCCCCCACGTCAGTTAATGAAAAATTCCGCACAAGGGATTAAGGTTGATTGCAATCAAATATCTTTCTAATATGGCCCTCTTTTTTCCCCCATTATCATTGCTAGCCTGTATCTACTTCTTTATGTAAAAAATTGCTAAGATTCTGTCAAAAGCGACTAGGGATTTCGGGTGACCAACCTAGACACACCTTAAAGAAGCCTGATTTAGAAGGCAGGTGTTGTGCACTGTCTGACAATCAGGCCATTTGAGACATGTCAAACTGGGCACTTAAAAAAAAAAAAAGCAACATGTCCAAGAGCATTAGCCTGGGACTTGGGAGAGCTGGTTTAATTCCCTGCTCTGCCACAGACTTTCTGTGTGACCTTGGGTGAGTTA
This sequence comes from Natator depressus, assembly GCF_965152275.1. NCBI lineage: Eukaryota > Metazoa > Chordata > Testudines > Cheloniidae > Natator > Natator depressus. The sequence continues at coordinate 6,810,679 of NC_134259.1, forward strand.
CTTAGCCTCTCTGTGCCTCAGTTCCACATCTGTAAAATGGGGAAAATCCCTACCTCACAGGGATGTTGTGAGGATAAATACAATAAAGACAGGGAGGCAATCAGATACTGTGGTGAAGGGGGCCATATAAGTACTTGAGAAAGACAGAACACACACAAAATCACTTCTGAAAATCTTGGCCACAACATTTATTTTTAGTAAATTTGATGGTTACCTCCATTTTTACTCCTCTAATGAAGGGGCAAACCTTGTTTGTCCTATTCACTCCAGTAACCCTCCCATTGCCTGCCAGTTCAAAACTAGATAATACAGTAAAAGATCTGGCGAGACAAGATGCAGCATCCATTTGAAGCTTTATTCCATTCATTCATCTAAAACAAGACTGAACCAAGCCCCAGAAAACATACTATAGGGAATAATCCTGCATTGTTCCACAGAAATGGACTAAATGACTCCATAGATTTTTTTCTAACGCGAGCTTCTAAGATTCCAAATCCTGCTGGCCAATTTGTTCGACAAATAAAATAAAATAAAAACTTTCACTTGGATGACAATGCCTTTGGAATCTCAGATTTCTCTAACTTTCTCCAGTCAGCAAATTTATCAATGGGGCTGCTACCAACTCTCCTTAAAACAAGACAATTGCTCCACAGTGATTGTTGTAATAAGAGGCTCTGCTTGCACCTGAATAGCTAATCCCAAAGAGATTAGCAAAGCTTTGAAAAGCTTTTACCAACATTATACCAGGAAGCTACTTATTTCTTGGATGAGAAACCTTCCCTTAATCTCTCCAGCCTAACTGAAGACAAGACAATTTAGATTGAGACACCTTTCTAGGAGAAAAGGAGTACTTGTGGCACCTGAGAGACTAACAAATTTATTTGAGCATAAACTTTCGTGAGCTACAGCTTGCGGATACAGACTAACACGGCTGCTACTCTGAAACCTTTCTAGGAGAAGAAGGCATCTTTATGGTGCAGGGGAGTTTGTCTCAAACAAGGCTACCAGTCCCAGTGGCTTCAGAGCTCACCTCTATCCTAAGGTCTTTTGCTGATAAGGCACTTTTTGCTAGTTAGGCTTTTCCTCTAGAAGTCAAGTCACTTCACCACTAAAGAACCAAGTTGTGATATCCTTATTTACCCTGAATAGTACCTTGCTCCATGAGGAGTCACATCAGGGACCACCCAGAGGAGCTGCTTCTCACAATGAGTAAGAGCATTAGAACCTAGCTGTAAATCACTCGTGGCTCGATTTGTAAAAGAGCTCGGCATTTTGGGTACAGATCTTTTTTTGAAAACTTGGCTGCTGCTTTAACGGGAGATGAAAACAGAGTCAGGGAGATCTCCGGGACCAGCGCCAATCCACAGACCGGTCGTTGAGAAACACTGGACTAGGGGACTCCATCCCAACTTAGCAGACAGTGATCTGGCCTCAGTGATTCATGCCTTCGTCACCTCTCAGCTGGACTACAGCACGCAGTGTACCTGGGCATAAAGCCTGCAGCGCTTAGGGACTCCAACAGGTACAAAACATTGCAGCAGGTCCCTTCAGCAACACTGGCTACCGCAAGTACATCAGTCCTGTTCTCTGCTCTCTACACGGGCTTCGCATAAAATCAAGTTCAAGGTTTTGGGCCTTATCTTCAAGGTGCTCCCTGGTGTGGGCTTAGGATATCTAAAAGAGCAAGTAAAGCTCTGAGTTGAAGACTGTAGTCAACAACGTCATGCCTCTGGCAGAATCGTACTCTCTACAATAAGAATAAAACAGAGATCAGTGGAAGACATAATTTTCTTGGGGGCCGATTCGAAATTGTGGAATGAACTCACTCGGGAACTAAGGACGATCACAAACCTCACCACTTTCTCCACCAAGCTCAAGGCATTTCTTTCACCTTACCTTTTCTACATAGCAATATGTACATAAAAAGAAGAAAAATGTCCCTAAACAAGACCCTTCACTGCACACACTTCTCCCCCACAGGCCAGGATGAGAGAACAAACAACATGGGACGAGAACTTATTGAATAATTTAATATTTGTTTCCGGGATAACTCTGAAACAATATGGTTTCTGATCAACCTGAAGTGAAAATGTTTCAAAACATTTAACTAACTGAATTGAAATGTTTTGTTTCGATTTCCCGGTTTTTAAAACATTGATATTTTTATTTTAAATAAAATTGAGGGATATTCTGTAACAAAATGCTCCTTTGAAATGAAGTCAAAACATTTCATTTCAGAAATGCTGACAATAACTGTTTCGACATTTCAGAATTTTTTCCCTCCCCTTCCCGATGGAAACAATTTGCTGAAATCAACCCAAATTCACAAATTGCTTTTGTTGACCCCAATATTCATTTTTCGGCAAAAAAGGGTTTCACATGAAAATTTTTGGCCACATGTCAATCATGTCGCTTAATGCACTACTGGAAGGTACTCAGATACTATGGTGATGAGTGCAATATAAGGGCTTGTGTCCACTTACCACGGGATCAACGTGCGGCAATTGATCCACTGGGGGTTGATTTAGCGGGTCTAGTGAAGACCTGCTAAATTGACCACCGATCACTCTCCCGTCGAACGAGAAGCATAAGGTAAGTCAATGGGAAAGTTTCTCCCGTCGACCCAGCGCGGTGTAGACACCGCAAAAAGTCAACCTAAGGTAGTCAACTCCAGCTACGTTATTCACGTAGCTGGAGCTGTGTAACTTAGGTTGACGTAGCCCCGTCGTGTAGACCTGCCCTAAGAAACGATATAGAACAGAATAGGAAGGGTGTGTAAGGCATAATGTCTCCTGGTGCTACTCCTGGAGTGGGGCAGTTTATGCGACTTAGCCCGAAGTGGTAAACAATGAAAATCGAGCCAGCAGGTTTTGTAGTATATGACGCTTACGGTAGTGGTTGGTGCTATACACGAAAGAGCCAAATTTTCAGTAGCCAACTTGCCCAAGCAAATGTGCAAGCTCATGAGTAATTCTGGCACTGCTTCCGCGACTCAGATTGACAGGTTTGGGCCTTAGCACAAGGATGCAAAGGATGTTAAGTTGGTCAGATCCTATACTGATGGGCAGCAGTACAAAACCTTGAGACAGAATCCAACTGAATATCTAAATATATTAACCAATAATGTCATTAATGGAGGGAAGAGATAAACGCAATATAGCTCACTATGGGCCTGATCCAAAAGCCATTGCACGTAGTGGAAAGCCTCCCATTAGCTTCAGTAGGCTTTGAATTCACGTCGAAGGGCACATTGTGTTAGGACTTACAATAGACCTTTGCCATAACAGCTCTCTGATTGGAAGGCAGTGCCTCCAAGGACCTGATTGACTTCCAGAGGCTAAAAGAATAAAGTTCCAATTTGGAAGTGAAATCACCACTGTGACTGTGATATAGACCAGAGCTATTTATGGATCAGATGAACACAAAGCCTTTATGAGCCATCAGCTGTATAACTGTGGTGAGTGAATCAGCAGGCTGTTAGCCTAGGGGCCAACCGCTAACTGAAAACGGCAAGAGGGAAAAAAAAGGGATGGAGTTTTGTATCTAACCGTTAAATAGACTGCGACTGTGGCAAATACTTTGCACAGTTTGGACCCGCTTGTGCCCAGCCCTGAGAGGGGGGTGTGCATGAGGACTGCCCGTCTCTTGCATGCTTGTGTAAGAGCTGGGCACAACCGCAGCAGTTGCACTTCCCTGAGTGCAAGGACTATCCAAGGATTGCACCTATATAACAACCACCATGCGAAACATCACCAGTGAGAGAACCCTGGACCTTCAGCACTGGATTTACCACTTGAATGAAAGAGGTAACTCCATTAGGTGGTAGCTGTAGTAGGTTATTTTCTTATGTAGACCAGCCACTAGAGGGGGATATAACACACTATGCTAGTGGGAGTTGTACTCTCAGCAACCTAAGCCTTTCCAGAAGGGGAAAAGTGGTGCCATGGCCCTGCCCCTTGTGGATCAAAGAGTAAATCTAGGTGCCCTAATGGGAGAATACAAGCTGTGTCCTGCAACAGGAGAGAGCGTCCTACCTGAAAAAGAGCCCACGCATGATCTTTAGATTTAAATGGTCTTGCTGCCATTTGTTCGGTTACTTTACAGCTTTAGTACCAAGCCACATTAGAACAGTTTCTTTTTCTCCCCTGGCCAAAAATTCTGCTTTGTTACACAAGTGCAACTCCATTAACAGAATGGAATTTCACCAGGGGTCTAGCAGGGTAGCCCATCAGGTGTCGGGGGTCACAACCATCCTGCCCTTCCCACATTGTTAAATGGGAAGAGTGTTCTAGCTAGATCCAGACCAGATGGAAGGCGGCATGTAAAAGGGGGCTGCTTGAGGAAAAAAGCTGAGAATCACAATGTACAGTACATGCCTTGTAATGATATGTTTCCTTGCAATATATTATTCAGTCGCTATGTCTATGTGCACTCTATGGAGTCCCAAACAGAGTGCGGTCCCTGGTAAACAGCTGGAACTCAAGCTGTGTGGAAGCCTGTTTGTTAATTATAGTTGTTTCTTTAATAAATCTCTCCTCTTTGAGAGACACTACAATTCTATATATGACATGCCTGCAGCAGACTGACCTTGTACCTGATCCTGTATCTTTTACTCATGAGAGTAGTCCTTACTTTCACAAATAGACCCTTACTTATGTGAGTAATGTCTGCAGGATCTGGCTCCTGATTATACATAAAAGACTTAAGGAAAGTTTCAACAGCTCTTGACAGAAATACTCGTAAAGAACGGACTTGAATGAAAAAGCCTAGTCAACGGAAGTAGACAGACTTGCAAATGAACCTTAATATGAATGAATATATTTAAAGCGTTACTTGGATGTTGTACTGAATAGAATTCTATTGTTTCTAGTGTTGTCTGCCTCCTAAAGTTAATTTCTCCCTAAGTGATTGATAGGAAAGTCTAGCTAGCTAGTCACTGACCACAAAGGAGGATTTCAGATAATAAGTGCATGTAGCTACTTACAATGGCACACAAATAAAATAAAACAATAATACAATATAAAAATAAAACCATGTATAATAATAAAATTAAAATGATAAAAAAATACAATAAATGCTTGTAGCTATGGACAATGCCATAGAGGCCCATTTCCCCAGGTTTGCAGAGTTTCACGGTAATCTATGTAGTGATGCCATTTGTCCTTTGGTTTGAGACAAGGAAAGTAAATCTATCTGATGGACCAAGTTAATTTTAAATACACAGTTTAGAATCGGATTCTGAGTCAACACCAAAAGAGGAAGGAAAAGGGATATTTTGTCTGTCCGCCGTCCCTTTCATCTGAAAGCATCAATTCACTTTGCAGAAAATGGAACCTAATTCAGGAGTGGATTTACCATGAAACAAACCATGCGGTGGCACGGAGCCCCCAAAATGCAGAACAAATATCTGACAACCTGCCCCTGAGTCCCGGCCGGTGGCACAGAAGGGCTCTGGCAGGCAGGCTGCCTGCATGCCGTGGACGGTGGCCCCACGCTGCTCCCGGAAGCGGCCAGCTGCTGGCACATATCTGTGTGTCCTGGTGGGGGTAGGGGGGAGGTGGCTGTATGCGCTGCCCCCACCCTGGGCAACACACAGAGACCCCCTGCCCCCTCTCTCGCCTAGGAGCCGCTGTCGGAGCGGTGTGTGTGCCAGTTGCTTTGGGAGTTGTGCCACCCGAGGTAAGCACCGCCCCCCTCCTGCACCCCAACCCTCTTCCGCAGCCAAGAGTCCGCACCCCAACTTTCTCCCAGAGCCCGCCCCCTGCACCCACTCGCACACCCCAACCCCCTGCCCCAATCAAGATACCTCACTTTATTTTCATTTACTTCCCATTACTTATAATATAGGAGGAGTATGAAGAAAAAAAGAATGAAAAACAGGCGGGAGATAAGAGAGAATGTTCTTTTTCTTGGCTGGGTCCCAGGGGGGCGCAGGGGGGGGGGAGGGGGAAGAAGGGGGTGAAAATGAAGCTGCGCACAGGGCCCCACTAACTCCAAATCTGCCACTGGCCTAATTACATCATCTCTCTGAGGTAGGCACTGTTATCCCCATTTTATAGATAGGTAAACTGACCTACAGAATTAGGAAGAGGACCCAGGCATCCTGACTCCTAGTCCCCCTGCTCTAACCAACAGATTCATAGATACTAAGGTCAGAAGGGACCATTATGATCATCTAGTCCGACCTCCTGCACAACGCAGGCCACAGAATCTCACCCACCCACTCCTGCGAAAAACCTGTCACCTATGTCTGAGCTATTGAAGTCCTCAAATTGTGGTTTAAAGACTTCAAGGAGCAGAGAATCCTTCAGCAAGTGACCCATGCTACAGAGGAAGGCGAAAAACCTCCTCCAGGGCCTCTTCCAATCTGCCCTGGAGGAAAATTCCTTCCCGACCCCAAATACGGCGATCAGCTAAACCCTGAGCATATGGGCAAGACTCACCAGCCAGATACTACAGACAATTCTTTTCTTGGTAACTCAGATCCCACCCCATCTAACATCCCATCACAGGCCATTGGGCCTATTTACCATGAATAGCTAAAGATCAATTAATTACCAAAATCATGTTATCCCATCATACCATCTCCTCCATAAACTTATCGAGTTTAATCTTAAAGCCAGATAGGTCTTTTGCCCCCACTGCTTCCCTTGGAAGGCTATTCTAAAACTTCACTCCTCTGATGGTTAGAAACCTTCGTCTAATTTCAAGTCTAAACTTCCCAATGACCTGTTTATATCCATTGACCAGTTTATATCCACACTCCCCTTCCAGAGCCAGGAAGAGCACCCACAAATCCTTACCCCAGTCATGCATGCTTTCATCACTAGACCTCCCACACCCAGGAATAGAACCCAGACATCTTGATTTCTAGTCTGTCCCCCTCTAACCTCAACCCACAATACTGGTTAGTCTGCTGAAATTTTTAGATACATTTTCTGTGAAGCTCCAGATGCCTCCACCTTATCAATTCCAAAACCATCTTCAGTGACACATTATGAGACAGCTGTTCTCATTTGCATCCTTGCAGCCAGAAGCTGTGGTGGGTTGAGTGGGAGAGAGACAAAACCCACATTTGATTTCCAAGTCAGCCAAGACTTGCACGCGAGAGCTCTAACCTACCACCAGAAGGGTTTCTTTCTGTGGTTCGGGCTTGTGGTGTCCCACCAGCGAGACACACCATAATGGAATTAAACAGATAGGGAGGCAGCCTGGCTGTCTGCCTCTTAAGTCAGTGGATAAGTCACTCTGTGTCAGCAGAGCTGTGGTGAGCCACATACTGCTGTCTCATTTCAAACGGTATTTCCCCTCAGGAGGTGGTCAGTAATATCCCTGACTGAAACCAGAGACTTGATTGTGGGAATCCTAACTGGCTATTTATCTTATTTAGCATTCTATGGTATTAGCTCACATAAGAAACAAGCTGGATTTCTCTCTCCGAGTCCCTGAGTCTTAAGCACATCTTTAACTTTAACATTGACTTCAATGGGACTCATGCATGCACCTAAAGTTACGCATGTGTGTAAATGCTTTGCTTCGGATGCATTTAAGAGCTTTGCGGAATTGGAACATCGCGCTGCTTTTCTATTGTGTTGAACGCCATCAAATTTAGTGGGGGTGATTCTTGGTTTACATCAAACCACATGCCGTTTTGACTCCTTTGTATTCCCATTCTCCACTGAACAAAACCACAGCGTGGTAAATCTCTCTCTGCAAGCACAAGCCGTCTGAACGCCCCCAAACTGAAAAGAATACATATTTGGCATGTAAATCGCTCAACATTGCATATGGAGCTTATTAAAAGAGGGATTTCACTTATCCTAATTAGTTTTAGAGGTTTTTAAAATAATAATTAAAAAAACCAACTCTAAACAGAATCCCTTCCATATTCATTTTAAACCTTGCAGAATCATGTTGACTAAAGACAGACACATGGGCTGAGATATAGCGCTCAGAGAACAGGCTTCTGATTCATTGCGTCCTGCTTCATCAGGCCAGCTGATGCAGATGAACCCTAGGAAATTCTCCACAGGGCCCTAGCTAGAGTTAGGCCAGAACTGAGCACTCAGCTCTGAAGAGGACTCTCTGAGGGACAGCCCAGGTGCCTGCTCTCAAAGTGAGATTTTAATATATGTAGGGGTTTTGCACAGCTGTTGGGATGGGAGAAGCAGGCCAACTGTGTATCTTAACAGAGCTGCTTTGCTAGAAAACTGGATGTTGGGTAGCCCCTGAGAGATTCTGCTGGGAAGAGGCATCTGTTTACATATAGGATCTGTGCACCTCGCAAGCATTACTGATTTTATCCCCACAGCCTCCCCAGGAGGTAGGAAAGCGCTATTTACCCCACATTATGGGTAGTGAACTAAGGTATGGAGAGATCAACTGTGGGTGTGAGCGTTTAAGAACCTAACCCTACATGACTTGAGCAAGGTCACACAGAGTTTGCGGCAAAGCTGGGAACCGACCCCAGATTTCCCGTGTGCCCGAACAGTGCCGTTAAACAGGGCCATCCTTCCTTCTGATTACTGGTTGAGAAAGGCTACTCCAGGGAGGTGTCAAGTATCAGAGGGGCAGCCGTGTCAGTCTGGATCTGTAAAAGCAGCCAAGAGTCCTGTGGCACCTTATAGACTAACAGACGTATCGGAGCACAAGCTTTCGTGGGTGAATACCCACTTCGTCGGATGCACGTGACCTCCAGGGAGGTGCTGAATCCAGTGCAGCCCGGATCTGGGGGGACCCTGTTGGAGGGTAAATTACAGCCTCTTCCCGCCCTGCCAAACTCCGCCTTGGCACAGCCTCTGCAAAAAATTTTGGCTAAGGCTGCCATAGATCCCAGAGCCAATGTGAGATGTAATACTGAAGTCCTTCACCGTGTCACTCCTGAACTATGAGACCATCCCTAACATACAAATATTTGGGGCATCTCACTCTTCTGTTTCATCTCCAATGGGACACGTTTGCCTGTGTCACGACACACACCACCCTCACCTCCTTTTGCCTGCTGAGATCCAACAACCAACACAGCAAGAAGCAATTTGCCTGTCCAAGCGGCTGTTGCAGGCACAGCTAGGACCCACTAGGTGGGGCAGAGAAATAAATCCCGCTTGTCGTGCCATACCTGAAAGAAAAGCAGCAGTAAAATTTTTGTTGCTCTTCACATTGCAGCTAGTAGGTATGGGGGGGTGGGGGAAAATCTTCCCATTCCATATTTTTGATCCTGGGGGAGGTCTGAGCTTCCTTAAATTACACTTAAAAATTAAAAAAGAAGAGCTGATGATCTGTGAGAACACGATGACCTCTTGGCATGGTTTTAAACCCCAATGTAGTCTGCTCTGTGCTGCAGAGAAAACATAGAGGAAGGCTGTCCCTGACTGTTGGGGCTTCCTTTCTCAGGTAAAATCTACAGGGCTTGTGCTCAGAAGCCATTTAGGCTCTTTTGAAAACCCGTTTGAAATGGAAAGACAAAACAGATGTGTGGCCGGATTTTCAAAAGAGCTCAGCCCCCCATCTAAGCCCCTAAAGGAGGGCTTGTCTATATGCAGAGTTGCTCTGGTTTAACAAGAGAGTGATTTGCATTAGGGTAAATCCAGAGTCGCACCAGGAAACTCAGTGCCATCATTTACACCGTGTTGGAATAAATCCCCGAGAGCCTGTCCCATGTCCCTAGCCTCGACCTCATCCTGATCTCCCTTTTTCTGGCAAACGTGCACTAAACTCAATCGAGCTCTGCCCGACTAAGGAGCCCAGGTTCAGACTTACGCTTATGGACGGTTGATAGTTTAATATCCTGCACTCAAAATTCTGGGCAGGTGGGCCCAGAATAGTGCACAGTTCAATTATATTTAGCAATTTAGATACACGCGCACACTTTGCACTTATTTGGCACCTCCCACCTGAGGATCTCAAAGCACATTACAAACTTTAATTGCATCCCTCTATGTCTCTCTGAGGCATTGCAATGCATCTCTTGCCAACTAAGGCCGCCTGGAACTTAACAGCAGGGATAGAACTTGGACCCTACTTAAAAAGCTCAGACCCTACCCCTTGAGCTAAAGGAGAATCTCTAGTAGCGGTATGAGGCATATGATATACAACTGATTCCATCCAATAGGTGGCAATGATGCACATACACACAAGCCACTCATTATCATAACCTCTCTTCACTCACCTGCGAAGTGGATAAGTGATTTTCTTCAGCAAGTCGGTGACAGAGCTGGGAACACGACTCCTGGCTACCCGCCTCTTCCTCTAACTCCTAGACCACTCTGTGCTGCCTCGATTTTTACTGCTTAATTATTTGTGCACTTGAAGGCTTTTTTCCCATTCAGTCCTGCACTACTTTTGTTTGTCAGGCCAGACTGTTAAATGCCGAATAAGGAAAAGGCCCATAGCGTAGAGCAAAAGCACTAGATGTACTCTGAAAATAGACCATGTCAAGGGAAATGGGTTTTTCGTTACCAAGTGTCCCTAATCAAACTCTTTGTGACTTAATCACGCTTTTGGCAGCGGCGTAAGAAACGAGCAATGAATCGGGTTATTGTATTTCCTGGATTTTACTCTGCTATTGTAGTACACGACCCCAATGAACATGCGGATTCTACTTCTTTGGCAGGGTTCATTTCTTCTCCCACCCCAGCCAAATCCCCAGAAAGGGCAGTTTTGCTGCTGCCACACAGTTTACGTTCCTAATGTTTTAAAAACTCATCTTTAGCAGAGATTTAACATCTCCTGGAATAGGGGACAAAGCAGGAAGTGAAGGGAAAAAACCCAAAGAGCACTAGAGACCGATATACATTGAGAGCAGGAAGGTGGGGGAGGAGGAGAGAAACAACACAGAAGTTGCTTTACAAACACAGGCCTCCTACTTTGTTAACACATTTAAATAACGTTAATTGCAGTGCACTGCAGTATAAAGAGGCATTTGTAATTGATTAATCTGTGTTTGCTATTTTCTAATTATAGCGAAAAGGAACCCTAATTATTCCATTCTGTACCAGGCAAGCTGAACAATCGTTAGAGTTTAAGCACTTTTCTTCCATCAGTCCCCAAATTCCCTTATTCTCCCAGGTTAATATAAAATCCTCACAGCCTAGAGCTTCTTACAACATCTTGCTTCTGCTCATTAGGCACTGCCACCATTTGTAAATTTCACAGCATCCCACCAGGAGACAGTGCCGGGGTGTGGATTGCAAATTTCAATTCAAGCATCTCTACACATATGGAGCTTTCAGAACTTTGCAAACAATGAATTCAAAGCGATAGGGGCCTCGGAAAAATGACTGAACAGCGATGCCAGGTCTGGCGCTCGTTCCAGGCCCAGTGCAGTGGCAGTGTACGTCGGCCATACAGGAGCCAAAGTAAGCACTCTGCAAGCCCTGCAATAGGGAAGTGACTAGAGTAAGATCAAGGGGAGAGCTGTCATTGCTCTAACTTATACCAGGAATCATTCTGGATTTTTCAACAGCCAGGAATCCAGAAGGTGGAAAGCCACATCTGCCCTCTCCCTGCACCCAACTTGAGCTATATCTTTCAGGAAGCACATCACAGCATCCAGCCCCTAGATTAGTTACTCAAAGTGGGGTACTTTTGATTCTACAGTGCACTCTTGGCCAGACTGTCCAAAGACCTCAGCACATTGGGTGTTGAGCTGTTCTGAAAATCTGGCCACCGGCGTCACCATGGGTGCTGCTGGGTGCTAAGCACTATGGAAAATCGGGCCTGAGCTCTTCTGAAAACCTGACTCCAATTGTCAGCGCTGAGTACTTGAAATTTGCTCTGGCCTCTTTTGAAAATCAGGACCTATATGAGGCACAAAGCCCAGGCTATGGCAGGAGAAGAGGAAGCATGAAATACAGAATAAGACCATTCAGAAACTTACACAACTGATATCACTGTTCCTGTCTCTTCTCAAATTGTCTTCCCTTTAACCTTCTGTGTCTGTCAGGCTTTATATCATTTAATAAGGGGTTTGTGGGTTGTTTTCTTCGTCTGGTTTAAGTGACTCAGGATGAAACACTTTCTCTTTAATTCGGAAGACACGCTGATGACTCAGGTTCTGCTGATGATAAAAAGTCCTAGGGCCTGGCTTTAAACACTGGGCAGGCTGCAATAGCCTAATTCGTTCCAATTATCTGCATAGCACATGTAAATTACAGCATTCCGGATATTTGGTAGGCAATAAAGAAGCAGCTCCATTGATCATTTAAGGAGACCACTCTAGCAAGTAGCACTACCCTGAATTGATGCCAATGTACCTAAACTCAGAATGTGGATCTCTGTTTTCCATGCTGGATCAGGTAGGAAGAAACAGCTAGGCCAAGAGGGAGACAGCTCTGATAACACAAATAGTTGGGCACAACAGAATCTGAGACTCTGATCCTTCTCAGTGTCCATGCTTGGAAACAACCCCATCATAATAAAGTCACTAAGTTCTTTGTGCAGAGGTGTTGCAGGGTTGGGTCCCAGTTGTTGCATTTTGCTGTGTCATTTTTAAAGATTGAACACTTTTTAAAAAAACAACAACAAGGAGTCCGGTGGCACTTCTTGTTTTTGTGGATACAGACTAACACGGCTACCCTCTGATCCTTGACACCATACAAGGCACATTTTTTTTTTTAAATCACACAACGCACGCTTAGCATGTGGAACTCATTGCCACAAGATAACACAGAGGCCGAGACTTTAACAAGATTCAGAAGGGGATTAGACATGAATAAAAATAAGAATATCTACAGTTAGAATAATTAATTCTAAAAAGTTAATCAAGGGTTTAGGAAGGGATATAGGCCCTCATGCATCAGGGTTTAAGAATACCTCTAATGATCAGGGGTTGGAAGGAAGTTCTCTCTATGGGCCAGATATCCCATAGCTGCCCACTGCAGGGTTTCTTGTACCTTCCTCTGAAGCAACGGATAGTGACCATTCCATGTTCTCTGTTCTCACTCTGGCTCTACCTGCTTCTCTCTCTCTCAGTGCAATCGGGCGGGTTGAGGATTTTACATCTAAACTTTTTTTTTTCCCTGATGGAATTTTGGATGATCAATTTAACACAAAAATTCGATTTTTTTAACTGGGGAACCAAGCACCCACAAATTCATTTTGGGGGGCGGGGGGGCAATTTTTCAACTCATAATTTGCAGGGGTTTGATGGGAAAAAAATCAAAAATTTCCACTGAAAATTTAGACAAAAATGGGTTTCCCACCCAGCCCTGTTGTCATCAAGATTTTCTGAGTGGGTGGGGGGGGGGGGGGGGGAATTTCAACCAGCTCTAGAATACAGATTAAAAAAAAAAAAAAAAAAAGGTAACTTTCCTTGGCCAGAAATACATCATCCAGTTCCTGAACTGTGGAAGCACCCCTTAAACTGCTATGCACTGAAAAGAGAGTCCGTTTTGGTGGCATTCAGGCAGGTCTCTGAAACAAAGAAACTGGGTGGAGTTTCTATTGAATCCAGTCCTCACGGCAGCAGCCAGTTCCCAGTAATGTTATTCTTACCGAAAGTTTCCAAAAGTACAAGCAAACATTTGGCAATCAAAAAAAAAAATCTACAAGCTGTTTGGAAGAGCAGTCAATGCTGATATTGTCTTATGGGATGGGCACATTTCCCCCCAGGACCTCATGTTCCCATATACCAACCATTTAAAATAATAACCCCTCCTTTCCCTTTCATCTGAATACATTAAAGAGCTTTACAAATGTATCTGACTGAAGCCAGGTCTACACTATAAACTTACATCGGGGGAACGATGTCACTCAGGGGCATGAAAAATCCACAACCGTGAGCCATGCAGTGATACCGACCTATATACCCCCGGTGTAGATAGCACTCTTGCGGAGGTGGATTTATTACGCTGACAGGAGAAGCTCTCCCATTGGCATAGTAGCATCTTCACTGCAGTGCTTCAGTGGCGCCAGCTGTTTCAATGTAGACCTGCCCTAAACCTCTGAAGTTATGTCAGTTAGAATCATCAGCTGCTTCCTTGGAGCTAGGCTGATATACATCAGCTCAGGAGCTGGCCCATCATCAACGCCCTTTGCACAGATGAGGTGGCTGAGACACAGGGAGGGGAAGTGACTTGCCTAGTGTGTCAGGCACCGAGTGGGTGCCATGGCAAGGAACGGAATTCATCTCCTGCCCCAACGAAAATGATTAGGAAGTACGTAAATACTTCTCCATCGTTAGAAGTTTTTAAGGCCCGGCTTGACAAAGCCCTGGCTGGGATGATTTAGTTGGGGTTGGTCCTGCTTTGGGCAGGGGATTGGACTAGATGACCTCCTGAGGTCTCTTCCAGCCCTAATCTTCTATGATTCCACATGGCCTTATCATCCAAGGAAGTGAAGGAGGCCTATGAGGCACTCAGCAGCCACCACTTCATCAAAGCTAAAGGGTGACGAGGCCACTCCACACGTCGCAGAATCAGACCTACTGTGAAACGTAGTTAATGCTGGTAAAGTGCTTTGAGATCTTTAGATGAAAGGCAGTACGCAAAAATCCCACAAAAATCACCCTCTCCATTTCTTCTTCCCACTGGAAAAGGGTCAAGATGAGTAGAATGTGAGTGATACAAGAAAGAAGAGGTCATTTGAGGGTCTAACTAGACTTGTATGGCAGTGCTCACTCCTGTTTATGACGTCCCACTTGCTTTGCTCCTTAATTCTCACCAATTCTGAAGCACGGCACTACCAGCTCCTGGTTGACAACTGGTAGGCAGCCCCACAATACAAATAAATGCAGAACAACAATAATTACAGGCAGGGTTACTCTTATAGTTACTAATTGTAAAGCACCAGCAATCTTCCCCCTACCTACGAGTGCTCCTCACTACAAATGCCAAAAACTCTGCTCGCGGTTGTACCAGCCCAGCCCACATTAGCGTCAGTGGGGTCACACCTGCAGAAATCAGCAGACTTTGGCTCTGCTATAGCCCAAGCATTTGGAGCTCATGTGCTCCACATAATTACTGACAGTCCAGAATGTTTCTATGCCATCTCGATCTGGTGTGCATGGGCGACTTCCTCCTTGCAAGTGTGCGTAAGCAATGAAAAAAGTTGTAGTTTCTCACTCTTGCATGGAGCGGTTATTGATAAACTAAAAACAACAGACGCAATGTGGTGATTACTTACGCTATTGCACAAAAACAATGGAAAATTTCTTAGGCAGAGTGATACTGCGAAGGGATTTTGAAATTAGCCTCACCATCTTTTATTCATTTTACCCTGAAAATAACAGTTTGTTCCAAGGAGGCATAAACCTTCCGATTTTCCATAGACCTTCCTCCTATTCTACAGGAGTCCGTCTCTGTAAATACTGATTTCTAATCAATTAGAAGTTTGCTGTGGATGTTCCCAACCTTGAATTACAAAACAGGGGTTGACTGTAACTTAGGAAAACAATGTTGCTTTCATAGCAGGTTGTTAATTGCAGAGTTCCATGAATATTGTAAGAACATATGCTTTCCATTTAACTGGCTGTTATGCAGGACACTCTAGTACTCACAACAAAGGAGCTTGCTTTTCATCAGCACAGGGACATACGTGGTAAAATCTGCAGTCTCAGACTGGGGACGGTTGGGACATCATGAGTCCCTGTTGCTTAATTAAAAAGAGGAAGGATGGTCTTGAGGTGAAGGTAATAGACTGAGACTCAGGAGATGAGGACTCAATTTGCCACCCTGCCACAGACTCACTCTGTAACCTAAGGCAAGTCACTTAGGGCCAGAGTTTTAAAAGGTGTTTAGGCACCTGGTAGGAATTCAATGGGAATTAAGCACCTGGGTGCTTTTGAAAAAATCTCGCTAGGCAACTATCTGCATCTTTAGTCACTTAAATACTTTTTAGAAACCTGGTCCTGCAACATTCTTTTATTTCCATTTGTTGTTATTATACATTATTTGTATTACAATTGTGCCCAGAAGCCCCAGCTGATATCGCGGCCCCATTGTGCTAGGTGCTGTGGGGACACATGGACATTCCCTACCAATATGAGTTTAACATCTAAATAGACAAGGCTGATGAAGAGGGTACGATCGTCCCCTTTTTATAGATGGTGACGTGAGACAGAGCGAGGCTAAGGCCCCAATCCTGTGAACACACATGGGATAGAATTAACTTTATGGGGCTATGCACATGCTTAAAATTACGCACATGCATAAATGTTTGCAGGATCAGGGCTTTAATCTCTCGGTCTCTCAATTGCTATCTGTAAAATGAAAGTAATAACTCTTCTTTTGGCTGTCCTGTCTATTTAGATTGTCACCGTTCTTCACTAAAGGTGTGTACTTACGTACTTCCCAGGTGTTTGCACAGTACCTAGCACAATATGGCCCCCAAATCAGTTGGGGCCTACCTAGGTGCTACAGTAATATAAAGAATGAACAAGAACATCGTTATTTTGATAATCCAGAATAATCCACTAAAAAGGCAAAACAAACATAGGTTTAAAAACATACATGCGGTAAATCAAATTCTGCCTCAGCTATATTTATTCAGCCCCACGGACATCCATAGGGTTTGCACAGAGCTAAATTCATCGATATCTTTGAGCTAAATTCACCGATATTGCTACATTAGTGGAGTCACACTTGGGATTAAGATGTGCCCATTACATTTGTACTACGACACAGATGCCATCGACATTTCTTTTCAAGGAGGCCAGATTCCAACAATGCTAATTTACAACAAGTTAAAGAAAGCTTCTGACTATGCATCATTCTTCCTGGAAGTAATATTTAGCAGTTAAACTGTGGTTATCAATTGTTATCAGTGACTGATTGCATTCCTCCTGCAGTTCCAATTGGATTTAGTATCCTTTTCCACTTGCCCTCTGACACCACCGTGGAGTGTTGTTGCATTCTGTTAAAGAGCTACTCTACTGTGCTCCTCCCCAGATGTGGCTGCCTTTCAGACTTGATGAAGTCATGTCCATATAAAGGACCACATCATGAGGTCCTTGCTGCAGGTGCTCACTTGCACTCCCACGGAGTCTTCATGTGCACCAACAGAAATAGGGATGGGAGGGGTGGCTGAGTGGGATTTCCATTTCAGCGGGGCGCTGCTGTTGAGCCAGCAGATGCCCCTTCATGGTGGCTCCTTGAGGTTCTTGCCCTCTACAGCTGGAGGATGCTAGCCAAGGCAAAGAGGGGGAGGGAAGAACCCTTTGCTGGGCTCTCTCCCATAACTCACAGGGTAAAGCAGAGAATGTTTTAATATAGCTTGAGGCAGAGGCCTCAGGGGCAGCTACAGCGAGGACTGAAGTACCTGAAGTATAGCTGCATAATCACATCATTCTAGGGGCCAGCAGGGCGGAGTAGCAGAGGAAGGCAAGGAGCGTTGAGGTGGATCCTCAGGGGACAGAGAAAGGGCAGCAGGTTTTGGCCTTGATTCATGCGAGTTGCTGCGAAAAGCTATCTTTCCCCCCTCCATGACGGTATGCCTGAGAACGGAAATGAGGGTGTTGCTCGGTTTTCTTATTTTGCTGGATCACTGAACCTTCAAATAAATAATAATATATGCAACTGATGACCGGACTTCTTTGCCTTGCTGGTACCATGGCCCAAATCTCTGGGAATGACTGTGGAGGGTCCTTTATTGTCCCAGCCCATCATTACAACCTACTTGTTTCCTAGCATGAATAACATCACTTGTGATGCCTGCTTGATTATCTACATTATACCCCTTCACACACACTTATTTTGACAAATCTAGCTGTTTGAAGTCTAGCTAGGCCATTTACAAGACATGTATGGTTACTTAATGTCAGATAACAGGCTTCCTTGAAATGAAAATGGAGTGTTATTTGTTCACATACGCGTCCGGTACATGGATGGAAACAAAGCCCCCTGTAAATGATATACTGCAATGTGCTTACTGTGTGAGTGAAATTAGAACCACGCTGGGCAACAATCACAAAACTATAAATATTCACACAACTTATATCCAGTATTTATGAGCAAGCCGAAGTTAAGTAGACACAGATACAAGCAGATATTGTTAATTATGGGGTAAAATGTCACTGATCCGCTTAGGAGCCAACACCCTATGAAGATGAATAGTGGCAGTTGAAAACTAGGGTGAGTCACATCAGTGTACTAGGAGGTAGCACTGTCAAGTGGTCAGGGCACTAGGCTGGGAATTAGGAATCCTGGGTTCTATCCCTAGCTGTGCTGTGTGAAACTTGGCAAATTACGTCAGCTCTGTGTGCCTGTTCCCGCTCCCCTCCTTTGTCTGTCTTGTCCATTTAGACTGCAAACTCTTGGGGACAGGGACTCTCTCACTGTTTTGTACAGTTCCTAGCACAATGGAGCTCTGATCTCAGCCAGAACCTTTAGCAGGTCCTATAATACAAATAATACAACATGAGTCACTTTCCATAGTGGTGCATTACATCTGCAGAAAGGGTTTGCACTGGCGTGGCTACACTGGTGCAAAACACCAAACAAACAGTGCAAACAATCACTGAGGCAGATCAGCATCTTTCCCCATAACAT
Source organism: Natator depressus (assembly GCF_965152275.1). Taxonomy (NCBI): domain Eukaryota; kingdom Metazoa; phylum Chordata; order Testudines; family Cheloniidae; genus Natator; species Natator depressus. The sequence continues at coordinate 6,829,164 of NC_134259.1, forward strand.
TAAAAAAGGAAGAGCTGAAAGGCACAGAGGTGTGTCAGTAGCAGGCAAAAGGAACACTTGAAAACATTACCATGTAGAGGTTTGTTGGTTATTCATACACTCCAAGTGGTTATTCTGGAGAGCACACCATCTCCCTGAGAACATAATAATAGCAAAAAGACTTACCAGCTGGAAAGAGGAGAAAACCTGCATCAGTCAACTACAAAATGGCCACATTAGGAAAGCTGCTGGTTCTCTCTCCCTGATGTAAAGGGCTAGATGCCAGAGACCTGAATGCTGGGAACAAGCATCTGCGTAAGGGTGAGCCCCTAGTGGAAAATATATTAGTGAGAAGGCAGCTGTAAAGCTAGTGGGCCTGATTCTTCATCAACCTGGGCTTTGTGCAATCATTTATACCAATGCAAAGTGAATGTAAAATGCTAACATTCTGATATGATGGTGTCTCAGACCTACTTTACACTGGTGTTAATGACTATAAAAGGTGCAGGGTAATGGAGGACCAGGTATAGCAACTCCGGTTAATGTTAGTGGAAGGAACAAAACTCCTGATTCACTGATGACAGGGGCAATGGGTGCAAGAGACCCTGAGATATTCCTTCCTGAAGCTCGTTTCAGTATTTGGGGTAAATATGTATCTGTGTTGTGGTCTGTTATGGTGCGATGCAGACTCAGTACAATCTGAGTTTTTTAATTGACATCATCCCTATCTTGGCTCAAAATAAAACAAAGTGGTTGAGATTTTCAAAGTCATGCAAAGGATTTAGACGCTTGCCATCCATTAGAATGGTTGAGAATTTCAAAGCAGTCTAGGGAAGCTAGACATACTTCCCCATGTCTTCCCAATAGAGGATGTGTGTAAACCCTCAAGACAGCTTTGAAAAATCTCAGCCCACATTTTCACCAGTCAGACAATTATTTGGTTGGACTGAAACCATCTTCTCCACAGTCATCTCAGTGGAATCATCCATGTTCTATTTTGGGTTTTTTTTAATCGATTGGCACTTCTCTAGGACTCACTATTCTGTTTCTCAGACCATCCTCTGATCCAGGACTTTGGACAGTTAACCAGAGGTGTTGCAATCACAGTAGAATGAGAATTCTTAATGAGGATGAAAAGCTTAAGAAAACAAATCTCCCACGCCGGTGCCATCAGCCATTTCTCAAACTTTATGATTTGTCTTACGGTAACACCTAGAGTGCCCAAATGAGATAAGTACCCTATTATACAAGGCATTGTACAGTCACAACATGAGAGACAGTCTCTGCCCCGAAGAGCTTATAATCTGAATAGACAAGATGGACAAAAGGTAGGAGAGGAGTCACAGCCGCAGTCGCTTGCCCCCCAAATCAAGCCAGGATGGGAAGTGCTGGAATTCGTGATGGGGAATTCAGCCCTGTGCTGTAATTAGTTTGTGCTAGGTATTCTATTGACTCCAGTGGAGCTCTGCTTGGCGCTAAGATCTGTTCCTGTGGATGCAGTGACAAGATTGGAACCCAGTTTTAACAGACCTGAGTGGCTTGTTTGTGTTTCGGAGCAGTTGCCAAGCTTTTTCCCTGCTTCCCCACAGGCTTCCTATGTGCCCGTGGGCCCAGATCCTCATTCCATTGATTCCAATGGAAGTTAGGAGCCTAAATATCTTTGAAAATCTGGCCTTGGCCTCTCTGTGCCACAGTTCTCCATCTGTAAAATAGGGCTAATAATCCTTCCCTACCTCACAGGAGTGTTGTAAGGATAAATACAGAGATTGTAAAGCACTGTGAGATCTACTGATGAAAAGCACTATATCAGCCCTAGGTTTGTTTATTATTATTTTTTATTGTTTATTTTATTATTTTTTGGGGTGGTATCTATCCACAGTGACCTTCTGAAGTTCTCCCATTATTAACATCTGCCAATTCATCCTTTATCTACTATCAACATTTAGTCTAAGAGGGATTTTTTATTTTTAACCTTCCTGTATTTGTGCCTACCTTAGAGCCTGATCCTGTGAGGTGCTGAACCTTCACAATCCCTGTGGATTTCAGGGGGAGCTGTGGATACTCAGCAGGATCGGGCCCCTCCTCAATTTGTAGCCACTGAAAAGTCACCAGAATGTCATTCTGTGCAGAGGGTACAAAGCAGAGGAAACCACCAAGTATTCGGTGCCTAACTATAGTCCAAGTCACTATCACAGTATCTATTTTGTTTTAAGAAAGGAGCACTTGGAGCAAAGACAAGGAAGTTCATCCAAAAACCCTTGGTCTGAATCCCCTTTGAGCATAATAAAAATGTGTCCGGCTTTCTATTCCTTTATAAACTGTGAGCGGCAAAAGCTTCGAGTCCACTAACCCTCCACAATGCTGGGCTCCAAATTGCACAGACAGTATCGGTGGCTTTTTGAAAAACAAATACAAAGGGGGTCGGGGGAGAGTGTGTTTGAGATGCCTGCACAGTGATTTAGGTATTTAGGGCCTCTTTCTATTGACTTAATTGGGCTTTGGATGGAAAAATAAGAAAGAGGGAATTGAGAAGCTGGCTCCAAAGGGTAGGTCAACACTGCAGCTGGGTTTGTGTCTTGCAGTCCAGGTGGACAGACTCATGCTAGTTCTGCTTGAGCTATCGTGCTAAAAATAGCAGCGTGGATGTTGAGGCTCAAGCCCGGGGGAACTGGGGGGAGGGGGGAAAGGGGGACAGAGGGAGGGGGCTTGGACTCAGGTGTCTAGCCTTAGCTGCCACCCATGTTGCATCATCTACATTGTTATTTTCAGCATGCTAGCTCGACCCCTGCTGCAGTGCAGACCTATCCAGGGAGTTCAGATTCATAGGCATAGAGGCACTGATCCTGTAAGCTGCTCCACCAGGCCATGCTGGTGCAGAACCCCATTAACTTCAGGGAGGCTCTGAGTTTGGGCAGGAATCCACTGCACAGAGCTCACTGCAGGATCAGGATTGACAGCGTGAGCCAGTGGTAGGGTAGACATGAATAAACAACAAGAACTTTGACTCATTAGAATGATACAGTGCTGGCTGCAGTTGAAGTTTAAGAGTTGCTCAAAACAGGCTGGTTGCACTAAACCCATGTGGCTCGAAAACTTCCCTTGGCATCATTTCATGTAACCCTTCTTGGGGTTTCCCTGGAGTTCAGAGATGGTTTGGAGTTTGAATTGATAGCAGGGGAATGGGGAGCAAACAACCACTAAGATTAACAATACTGTCGCCACCTAAGGTGTTTTCTCCAGCTCAGAAATGGGACAGCGTGGGAGAAGCTGGGTCTGCTGCTATCCCTGTTCTGTGATTGAGCAGAAGATTTTCAGTTACTGGAGCTGTCAGTCCAGTTCTAAATTCACTAAGGATGGAGATCACTAATGCGAGGTCAGCGCAAGGCCAACGAACCACAGAAATCCCCCTCACAATAGGGCATAAGTGGGCTATATGGCCTTGGGCTAGCCCTCACCATGGAGACAATTTCACTCATGGAAAGAAGATAGCTGCAGTCACTTGCCCAAGGTCGTACAGGAGATCAGTGGCAAAGCCAGAATTAGGACCAAGACCTCCTATCCCTAGTGCAATACCCAGTTGGCTTCCAACAAGTCTACTCACATGAGTAACTGGAGGAAGTAAGGGGTTCACAAACTGGCCCCAAATGTGGACACGGTTAAGCTTGACAAGATCACAGCCCAGGGTGGAATGGCTGCAGCTGATAGCTCTGCAAATGGAATCTACAGACAAGGCGGAGCGGCTGGTGCTTCCTAGGAATTGCAAAGACATTAGCAGCATGACTATGCAGTAGTTGTCAGTTTCTTGGGAGAGTCTTAAACTGGAATCAAGAGTTTTCTCATGGTTTTACAAACAACCATCTGTAGCCATAGTTGGTCCTTATGTCAGAATGAGGTTTCCTTCCTCCCTCCCTCCCCCTCCCCCTCCCCCTCCCCCCCCCCCCCCGATCCCCATCCCTCTCGGTCATGTTGAAAGAAAAAAAGTGAAAAGGTTGCACATTTATCTTATTTTTTTAGTCCTCCCAAGACTTGTCTTTACTTTCCCATTTCTTTAATGCAAAACGAGAGAGGGGGAAAAAAAAGTCCCCCATGGATAATTTAGTTCAGCCGAATTACAATGCATTTACGTCTGTTTCGAGGCTCTCTCCCACGCATCAACCGTGCTGCCTGGAGCTTCCAGCACAATATCTGCACTGCCCAAGCTCTGTGTCAGCTTTGATAAGAACCCTTGTGTAATCAGTGCAACAGCAGTTATCCGGCTACAATACTGTATGATTTCCTCTTGTGGCTTCTTCATTCCTGTTTATAATTAAAGTAGGACTCCTTGCCATGCCAAAAGCTATATAAAAATAAGTTAATAAGTAATAAAAGCATGGCACATATCCAAGAGCTGACTGCTGCTGCTGTTCTTATTCTTGTAACACAGTTAATATACGGTGGTGGTGAATAATGTTAAGACTTGGATACTAGATTAGTCTGTTTGGGTTTAGCAGCTACAGAAGGATGCAAGCTGCACAGAGGAAAAAAAAAAGAGAGGCTGATTTGAGCTAGGAATATAGAATATTTAGCCTGAAAAGCATTGCCTAATTTACTAGATTGTCTTCATGATGCGGTGTTAGCTCAGCTACTTTTAGACTGTCCCAGAGTCTCAATTGTGAAAACTCTGAAATGTTGCAGGGGGTTAAAAGCTCAAGCACAGAGCTGAATTTTGCATAATCATTAATTATTTCTGGTACAGTGTTGCCTCGAGGCCCCAGCTGAGATCACAGCCCCACTGGGTTAGGAATTTTATATACACACAGTGTCCCCACAAGCTTGCAGTTTAAATAGGCAAGGCAGACCATGGGTGAGAGGGGAAACAGAAGCTCTTTCCCAGTGTTACAACAGGTCCCAGTGACACAACAGGTCATTGGCAGAGCTGGGAGTCTTCCCAATTTCCAGGCCAGTGCTCGATCCATTAGATCACACTACCTCTCAGCTTTAAAACGGGCCAAACCAAAATCCCACATTTAAAACTTGGGAATGTTCAAAATCCACCTCCTGAGCCATATTTCTTTGCTAAGGATCTTATCTTACTCCTTTGGCATTTTTTTAGATTTCTGTACCTACGTGTATGTGTACGTTGTGGGGAATAGCTATTCAACTTTGCATTATTATTATTATTTATTCCTTGCATTTAGATAACACCTCGAAGTCTCGAGTGAGAGCCAGGCTCTATTGTGCTCGGCACTCCTCAAACCCATAGCAGCAGTCCCTGCCCCAAAGAGCTTACAATCTAATAGACAAGAAAGCCAATGGAAGCATTCCCATTTTACAGATGGTGATATTAGGCACACCGAGATTAAGGTGACGTCTAAACTGTTTTGCAGTTCTGGAGAAGGAGGTTATGAACTGCAGAGTGCACCAACTGTTGTGACGTAACTCCCCTGTGCGGATGCTATTTGAAGAGAACTGCGTTAATGTGAACTAGGTACCATTTAGTTCGCGCCTGCAGCATCCACATGGATGAGTTACAGTGCAGCACTTTGGTGCACGCAGCAATTCACGCGCTCATAGGCCAAACTGCAGGGCTGTGTAGACAAGCCCTGAGTGACTAGCTTAAGGTCACACGGGAAGTCTATGGCGGAACGAGAACTGATGCCAGATTATCTAAATCTTAGCCTAGTGCCATAAACACTATGCCATTTGGCTACGTTCAGCTCTCTCTTTGCGCGTAAGTGAGCCAGCGTGGGAACAAGTGACTCAGGTATTTAACCAAAGCACAATTTTTGAAGTTTTTGTATAAAAGATCTTAATTATTGATCCCAGTGGTTCCTTACCCATCTCTATTGTTTCTGAGTCACTGATTTCAGTGGGATGAATTCAGCTCAAGGAATCGCACGGATTTCTAGCCAAAGAATCCAAACCCTTAAGAGTCTCTCAAGAAAAGTATTTCTGTCGGTCACGCCGACTCTCTGCTTGCCTGCCAAATCAAACTCAGCCAGGGGCATGTATACGGGGTGTCTCTTCTTTGATGTCTTTAGCATGAAACAATCTTTCCCTTTCTCACACCTGAGAAAACTTTCTGTAGGAAAACTTTTTTTTTTTTAAATTACTTGGCTACAGACAATTGCATGTGTTCACAGATTCCTATCTATCTATCTGTGTTCTTTTGGCATAATACAGATATTATAGCATTACTTAGTACCTTCCATCTGAGGACCTCAAAATGCTTAACAATAATGAATTCATCCTCACAATTCCTGTATGAAGTGAGGAAGCATTGTACTCTACTGGCTACTTTGTACATGCTCCACAGATAGAATCAGAAGTGCTGTGCCGTGTGTCATAGGCACTATATGGCCTACAGGGACTCTCCCAAATTTGGTCACAGGTTCCCCCGAACCAACGGGTGCCTAGTTCAATCCATTTTGAAGCACTTGGAGGAGAGGAAGGTGATCAGGAGCAGTCAACATGGATTCACCAAGGGGAAGTCATGCCTGACCAACCTGATTGCCTTTTATGATGAGATAACTGGCTCTGTGGATATGGGGAAAGCGGTGGACATGATATATCTTGACTTTAGCAAAGTTTTTGATATGGTCTCCCACAGTATTCTTGCCAGCAAATTAAAAAAGTATGGATTGGATGAATGGACTATAAGGTGGATAGAAATCTGACTAGTTTGTCAGGCTCAACGGGTAGTGATCAATAGTTTGATGTCTAGTTGGCAGCCGGTATCAAGCGGTGTGCCTCAGGGGTCTGTCTTGGGGCCAGTTTTGTTCAACATCTTCATTAATGATCTGGATGATGGGATGGATTGCACCCTCAGTTGACTTCAATGGGCTTTGCGTCAGGTCACAAGGAGAGGAGAATCAGCTCCAGTGGTTTTTTAAAATGAATCTGGAGAACAAGGTCGCAGGTTGACCAATGCCCTAATTTCTGACTGGAGAAAAGAAGCATTGAAGGTACGTACACTTCATGCGATCAGTCCTTACCTCCTAGCATAGTGCTCGGCATGGGTTGCTCATTTCGGTCACTGGGAGATTGCACAGGGAATCTGTGAGCACAAGCTGTTTTTAATTTCTACGTGTCAAATGAGACTCGATACTGCAGCTTATCCAGCTTGGGTTAGGAAGATAAAGTCTAGCCACAGTCCCTCTTTTTTTGTGGTTTCCCCAAGTGTTTTGATTTAAGATTCCTTTTTTATTCCAGATTCAAAATTATTCTGGAGATATGGACTCCACGCTGCAAGCTTTTTAAAACACCAGTTGTTTTTAGTGGTGATGGTGATCGAGCAGCACAGATCTTTACAGGGCTGACTGAAGTTGTCCCAACTTAAGCTACCTGCAAATCGGCAACTCCTTCCGATGACTGTGATCTAAACAAGAAGAGGCGTGTGTATCCAGCCATTTTACAGCCCCTGCCAAATGGAGCTGCCTAATCATTGTGAATCACAGAGAGAAGTTACTTACTTGCTCCTCTATTTCTCATCGATATTCTTCCTTCTCTTCCAGCCATGGAACTGAATATGACATGACCCAAACCCCATTGATATTAACAAGAGTCTTTCAATGGGAGATTTCAATGGGCTTTGGACGACGACCATAGGGATTTTTTAAAGTAGTACCTAAACAAATGACTTCATTCTCTTTCCCACCTCAGGCTTCGGAGCCGAGCAAATCCCTTGAGTGATCTTATTTTAAGGAAAATAACACTGCACTGAGGTCTGGGGGGGGGGGTTGATCTATAATAGGTATTTATATAGCCCCCTGTTTCCTTAGTATCTGAGCACTTCCCAATCTTTAGTGTATTCATCCTCACCATGCCCGTGTGAGGTAGGGATGTATCGATGCACAAAGATTGCTCAAGGACACTCAACAAGGCCATGGTAGAGCAGGGACCTGAACCCAGCTCTCCCAAGTCGTAGGTTAGTGCCCTAACCACTAGCCAATCTTCCCTCTTTAAATGAGCACTCTTCCTCTTTAAGATGAATACACATTGGGGAAATAAGGCCAAAGAAGCAGTACCCTTCCCCTCGGGAAATGAGCAAAGAGGAGCAAAAAGCAAGAACACTGGAAAAAAGAAGAAAGAAAGGGCACTGTCTTATTTTGCTCTGGGTTTTTCCTGTTAACGAACCCTCCTGCTCTCAATGCAGACTCAGAAAAGCAGCCAAAAAGCAGGGATCAGAAATGGCAGACGTACAACTGGATGCGGTATATCTGACATGCGGGTGTCTGAGGCCGAACGTGACAGCCAGCCAGCTGTGCCAGAGATTTGGTGAAGCCACTCACCCTTGTGAGTGTGTACAGGTCAGAGAGAAAGAGCGGACTGTAGGCCTTATCCAAAGCTCATTGACGTCAATGGACTTTGGATCAGGGTCAGAGGGCTCGTCTACAGGCAGGATTGAGAGCTGCACTGGTTTAATTTAAGGCAAGATTTTAAACTGCCACCGGCTATGCTAGTTAATGGTAGAAGAGAGGAGCTGTGGAGTGACTCAAAGTGTGTGAGTGGGGGTGCGGGGGGTAGGGGCAGATATTCTTTTCCCACTTGATAGGATTACGGGGCACTAGATGCAAGGTGATAAGTTGGTAAAGAGTTCCAAAACCTGATAACTTCTGCCAAAAAATTGGGCCGGGGGTGTGTGTGTGTTCATTTTTTAGGGATATTTCTGGAGGCCTGGGGTGGGGGTGGGGATGGGGATGGGGATGAAGGGGAGGGAAGTTTTCAACAAAAACTTTTCCAACAAGCTGCAAAAATTTCAACGTTGTTTTTCATTCAAAGATACATTTTTTAAAAAAGAAACAAATTTTGTTGAGGAGAAAGAACCATTTTTTTCATCAAAAAATATTTGGGATGAAAAAGTTTGATCAGCTCCGTCTATAGTTACATTAGCGAGTAGCATCTTTCTTCCTGAGTAATCCCATTGACGTTAATGGGATTGTATGTGGATTAAGGTGCTATTCAATGTGTATTAAGGTATCAGAATCTGACCCATAGATAGGAAACAAATGATTATTTTTATTTTTATTTAATATTTATATTATGGTAGAGACTAGGAACCCCAGTAATGAACAATGACTCCACTGCGCTAGGCGCTGTACCAACAGAACAAAATGACGGTCCATGCCCTTAGGTTAGCTTCAGTAAAAAATTCCCCCGAGTGTTGTTTTATTCTATAGATGTCCACGGCAGGATTCACTCTGAAACGGCTGCTATTGGGCACTGTTGGAGTCAGGATGCTGCATCAGATGCACTTCTAGTCTGATACAGCCTGGCAAGTCCTACTTTCTCTTACACTTCGAGTAGGATGGAAAAGCATATACATGACTCAGGGCAAAACGGAACTGATGACAGCGTAATGTGTTTAAATCTTTGATTATTAAACATTAACCAGGCTGCCGCTTATAAATCATAGGGATGGAAATGAATCCAGCATGTTTCCTTGGATCAGATAAGAGATTTTAAAGACACAAGAGGAGCCTAACCTAATGGGAAGCTTTGTGTTTTACACATACTTTACAAATTGCTTCAAGTGACAGAATGTCAAAGCAATAATTAATTGATGAGATTAAATTACAATTTTATAGAGAAATACATCCACGTTTCTCCACTTCAGGAGTTTTTATGTATCATCCCTCATGGAAAAAAGCCTCATATAAAAATGAAAACTGGATGTGTCTGGCTTTTATTATTTATTGAACAATGCTCCATTGATTCACAGACCCTCTCCAGACAGCTCATAAACAAGGCCGTTAGTGCAAAGTTTAGACAAGGACAAAGATTTTTGTACTCTTAAGTATAATACAAAGCTCAACTATTATCCACACAAGGAGGAGTAGACAGAGCTGGACTTTATAGGGCAGAAATCTGAAGACATTTTCCTGAAGTGAAAGGGGAAAAAAAGAGTCATCTGAAAGCTGGTGTTTCATGTCTATTTCCTTTTTAATCTCTCTCTCTCTCTAATCCCCATGCAAACCCTTCTATTTAAGCTTTTAATTGCCATATCTATCTGTCTGCGCTCTGCTTATCATCTGTACGCTTGGGCTTTCATAACTCCGCCATCACGATGATGTCCCAGTCGCTGGCCCACTGTTTCTCCCGCTGTCCGGAAGGCACTGTGCAGTAATGCCCCTCTACCCATTTCCCACCATGACTCTACCTTTCCAAAGGCCTATTTTGGCCCTGAAATTCAACACACTCTTTCCTTTGGTCCACAGATTTTGAGCCCTTATGGCCGCTTTTTCCAGTCAGGGAAACTTGGCCTATAAATGACTGGAGTGTACTATCCAAGGCAAGCAAGGACGCCCCCAAGTTGCCCAAGAGGAAGTGGAAAGTAGCTTTTGCTCACTCTAGTTAATTGAAGTTCTGTTCCCCGTGGAGGCAATAGGAGTTTTGTCGCTACCTTCGGTAGGAGCAGTACTGGGCCTTGATAAGATAAAAGTGACAAAGCCAGTGAAGATGAATATATGCCCTGTAAGTAGCTAAGACTTACTTAGATTTATTTTCTCTGTGCCTCAGTTCCCCGTCTGTACAATGGGGATAATAGCACTGCCCTGCCTCCACAGGGGTATTGTGAGGATAAATACGTTAAAGATGGTGAGATGCTCAGATACCGAGGTAATGCGGGCCATACAGATAGCACAGATTGGTGGATCATCCACCAACGGTCCTTGCATTGAACCCAGTCCAGCTCCCTTTGAAATCAATGGTATGATTTCAGTGGTAGATGAATCAGGCCTATGATGCTGGGCTCCTCCTCCTTATTTTCAGCTGTTAAACTGCTTTAAGGCAGCTAAAGGTACATTCTGTGCTCTTCCCATGTAAGCAATTGCTGTATTTGCCACAATCTCCACAGAAGGAGAGGTGGGGACCGTGGGATCGTAGCCTTACAGGAGAATCGATGCATTAAAGCATTGTCCACCCTGTAAAAAGGTTTGAGAACCCCTTGACCTTGGTGAACCATGAAGAAGTATTTCCAGCCCTGTTGGAGTGGCTGAGTCTTTATTATTGCAGGCAGACGTAGTCCACGCTGGCTCTCATTCTTGTTGCTGATTGTCATTCCTAATCTTTTGGCAACACTAGTACATAAAAAAGTTCCTATGAGTTGGCTGCAACTCAGCTTCCTGGCTTGAGAGGTGCACCACTCTGCCCCACATCCAGCTCTTCTGAATACCTAAATGTTCTGTCCCACAAAGGTCACTGAGTGGGAGTGGGTTAAACCAAGAGCCTGATGAAGGTAGCACTTTTGTTTTAAAAAAAAAAAAAAAAAGATAGGCCAGACCCTCAGCTGGTGTAAATGGGCACAGATCCACGGATAATCCTTCATACTGCACAAAGATCCCAGAAACTTAATGCTACGTGATTTATATGTTGTAATTTGTAAATGAGACTGGATATTGTTATTCCTTCCATGCTCCGTTCGGGTGATGTTTTTCCTCCTGTTTTCTATTCCAGCCGGTCCTTTTCCTAATTGTCACTCTATTGGAAGGAGCACCTCCTCAGCTTATGTCATTGGACATAGTTCCATTGACTTTCACGGAGCTACATGCCAATATACTCCATCGGAGGGATCCGGCCCTTTAAAAATGAACCTCCTGTTTGGTGGGACACAAAGCAGAAAGGGATTAAGAGGCATTTAGTTTCATGAAATCTTTTAATAAGTAGTCTCCTTCTTCTGGCTTGGGTTACCATAAAAAGTGAATACTTTCCCTATTAAATCTTTATAGTTTCTTCCCCCTGACAACCTATTCGACATTTGCTGTATTTCTCCATGAAAGGAGCTGTGAAAATCCAAGATCCCCCTTTTAAGGCTCATGGACAGTCTCTTGTTATCTTAGTTCTTAAACCAGTCAATTTTATATCCTTAGACATTAGACTGTGAAAGGGACATTCAGAACTTAGCCGTGAGTGCATTTCATAGCTCAATAAATCCAGAATAAGACTTGTCATAAAACCGTCAGCATCAAGGATTTTTTATACCAGGCAATAACCCCAATTTATAATTATTTCTGAACCCAGATCATCTATCTCCCCTATTTTCAAATGTAAAATGCACTGTGGTCATATCTTTAAGTGGTGCAGTTATAAGTGTTCCCAACTAATCCACTCATCTAGGGTCTCCATGGCTTGGGAAATGGTTTCAATTTTTCCAGTGGAGAAAAAAAATCTCTCTTCAGAATGTTCTGGTTTTTCAACTTTCTGAGCATCCTCATTGTTGAGCAATATTAGGGTCCCTTTATATTTTGAATTGATTTTTGAAAAGAAGAGCTAGATTGTTTGGGACAGATTCTGATCTCACGCAAAGTGGTATAAATCCAGAGTAACTCCCCGGTTGTCAAAGGAGTTACCCCAGAAGTGCACTGCTCCATGTGAGATCAGAATCTTATAAGTAAGAGAGTTCAAACAGCTGCTGTCACTATTCAGTGTCTCTGATTATTAGTGCAATAAATATTCTAGCATGAAAAAATAAGCAACACAACAAACATGTGAATGTGAGGATCCGTAGTAGAGTGAATGCATAAACACACCCAAGTTTATGAAATCCATCAATTGCTACACAGAAATATTCATGTAATATTTCAAATGTGACATTTGCAAGCATTATGCTCCATGGACCAAACTGTGACCTGGTACCTATGTATGCTACTCTATTAAATTCAGTGCAGTTGCATCACCTTAATTACTCTTATTATTTGTATTACAATAACATGTAGGGCCCCAAACGGAGATCAAAGCCCCATTGTGCAAGGCACTGTACATAAGAAACAGTCCCTGACTCAGACAGCTTACCATTTAAACAGCCATAGAAACTAAGATAAAACTCCAGGTTGCATGGGACACTGAGATAGTGTCTCCAAAGTGCAACAGTCATGGTAAACTGGGATGTCAGGCCACAGTGCATTTCATAAAAGCCCTGGGGAGAAAGGGGAGGAGGAAATGAAGGGGAAGGATAATTTTCTTGCTGCAACACATCAGTCTATTCTAACCTGGGAAGCAGTATTCTCCATTGGGGGAAGGGAGACAGACGGACACAGTTATCAGATCAAAGATTCCAAATGGCTGACACGTGTTCCCATTGCAGGAACTCATACAAGTGGCTTTTTAAAATAAGACATTTCTAAATCATTACTCCTGACAAAACATCCTCTCCTGAGGGATCATCTTCAGATATATGGGACTGAAATCAGAGTTCTTTTAAACTTCCTTAATGTAAATATTTAGGATATAACGCAAACTTATACACATTTTCCATGCTCCCATCCCTATTTATTTATGTTGGTAAGAGACCACTCTGGGTGGGAATGGCAACTGAAATTTAAAATAAAACCCACAACTTTTCTTGCAAAGGGCATCATGCAGACTGCAGAAATCAAATGTTCAAACACTTTTCAGTTAGTTTGACTCATTTAAGATTCAAAAAGAGGGACTGTTGCCTAGTAGTTCGAACAGGGGGCTAGTACCCGGGACTCTGGGGTTTTAATCCCAGCTCTTAGCAAAGGAGTCTGTTTTAGTGGTCAGAGTAGGGTAGCTGGGAGTCAGGTATCCTAGATTCTATTCCCGGCTCTGGAAGAGAGTATAGTCCAGAGTTAGACTTGAAGACCAAGAATCAGAACTCCTGGGTTATATCCCCATTCTGGGAAGAAAGAGTTTGCTAGTGGTTAGAGTAGAGGACTAGGAAGCAGGATTCATGGTTTCTTTTCCTAGCTTTGTCACCGATTTGTGATCTTGAGTAATCCATTTAACCTCTCCGTGACTCAGTGCACTCATCTATAGATTACGTAATGCAACATATGAGGTCAATGGCGCTATGCTAATTGACACCATCTGAGGATATTGGTCCTTCAAATCTATATACCTACCGTATCTAGGATTTTATCATCATGGTACCTGAACATCTTCCACAATAAAACCCCACAAAAATCCCCCTTGTCCAGATTAGCTGACAGGAACAGTCTTAAAGTAATAGAATCATACAAATATCGGGCTGGAAGGGCCCTCAAGAGGTCATTTAGTCCAGCCTCCTACATTGAGGCCAACCGAGTAAACCTGGACCATCCCTGACAGGTGTTTGTCCAACCTGTTCTTAAAAACCGCCAAGGACGGGGATTCCTCAACCTCCCTTGGAAGCCTGTTCCAGTAGTTATAGTTAGTACTTATCCTTATAGTTAGAAAGCTTTTTTCTAATATCTCGCCTAAATCGCCACTGCTGCAACACAGGCCCATTACGTCTTGTCTACTTTCAGTGGACATGGAGAACAATTGGTCCCCATCATCTTTATAACGCCCCTTAACCTATTTGAAGACTTCTATCAGGTCCCCCCCTCAGTCTTCTTTTCTCAGTACTAAACAGGGCCAGGGTGTGTGCTTGTGTGTTTGTTTTAAACGAACACCTTTCCTCGTAAGTCAGATTTTCTAAACCCTTTACCATTTTTGTTGTTAGACTCTCTCCAATTTGTTTGCATCTTTCCTTAAGTGTGGTACCCCGAACTGGACACAGTACTCCAGCTCAGGCCTCTCCAGTGCTGAATAGAGTAGGACAATTACTTCCTGCAACTGGATCCCCTTGTACCCAGACATAGGAACATAGGGACTGGCACACTGGATCAGACACCAGGTCCATCGGGTCCCATATCCTGACCCCGACAGTGGCTGGCACCAGATGGAAGGAGTAAGAGCCCTGCAGTACGTAGATGTGGGAAGCCACCCATGCAATGACCCAATAATTTCAACCCAATTGCTTCATATGTGTGCTAGGTTTAGTCTACACAGGTCTAATTATAGGATCAGGGCCTGAGATATCCAATAAATAAAGCTGTAATATTGCGTAAAAAAACAGTGAAATTCAGTTATACATTAAAAAAGAAAGAAAGAAAGATGTACCCAGTAACTGAATCATCTAATAATATTTGCTTAAATCAATATAAGATGAGGAAAACTATGGTCCTGCAATTCCAGCCTCTTTCACAACTCAACATTTATTCAATTAAAAAAATCAAATAGGAGAAGAAGAAAACAAGCTCAAGCTAACCAGTAACAATGAAAAGTTGGGTTATCAGAGCACCTACGTTTTTGATGGTGTCTCTAATATGTGTAGAAGTTTCTGTAAAGAAACTAATATGGACAAAGATACCAGGATTTCTGCAGGACCACAAACAACATTGTCAGAGCACAGGAGAGCCATAAGTCTCTAATGATAGGTTTGTCTGGAGCAGGTCTTTAATTTTGGATATCTGAGATACAGTAAAGTTACCATAGATGGGACGTAATGCCTAAAACTTAATCTATTAAGCATATGCTTGAGAATATTTCCTGTGAGAATTTCTAAAGCCCTTATGTTGTGTGTGTGTGTGTGTGTGTGTGTGTTCTTTGCTTCTACCCCTGTTTATATACGGCATTATTTGAGTCACCTTAACAACCTGTTTATACAAGAAAAGGCTGTTTCTGTGGATACGATGACACTTTTCGATAGAATCACTTATTTCAACAAGGAGAATGTGCCATCGAGGAGCCCACTGACCCAAGTATTTGTCTCAAGCTCTGTGTAGTCTGGATTAGTTCTCCATTCCTCAATAATATTAACATTTATGGGCACAATCCTGCTTCCATTATTGAGTGGCAACATTCCAATTGACATTAGATTAAAATTAAAGAGGCCTATACACCACTTAAAACTACAAAACAGCGGGTAAGTGGGACTTACATGATCTAGAGTTCTCACCGCAGTTGTGATTTTCTTTTTTTGGGGAGTATGACTGCACCTGGAGCTGGAAAACATAAATAAAATACAAAATGTAAAATAGATATCTATCTATCGCAGAATTTCTCTCTCTCTCTCTCTCTCTCTTTCTTTCAATTTTGCAAAATTTCAGAATTTTGACAAAATGTTCCGTTGGTCAAAATATGTCACATAGCTGGTTGAAAAACTAGCAGAATTTCCAGCCTGGCATGGAAGCTGCAATGGTATCAATAGCACTTTTCATTGGGGGTGGCCAAACTTGAACCCAGCTCCCGCAATAAGATTTAGGTTTGAAGTTGATTTAATATAAGAGAGTCTTGCCAGGGACGTAAACCCTTATGCTTCAGGACATAAGCCAACGGCTACCTAACAAAAGTCGGGAAGAAACTTCCCCTGTGGGCAGGTAATTCCACAGATGCCCACTGCAGAGCCCCATACACCTTCCTCTAGGCAACTGTTGGAGACAGGACATTAGAAAGATGTATCAATTTCTGTGTCCTATTGATGGCCCTTGGTTCCTGTGCAGAGTCTCATTTCAGGCAATGGAGCTCCAAACAGAGGCAAGGTTTTGCTTGTGTGGCACTCGGCACCTCGTGGAATCGAGGCTTTTTTGTAGTAAACATCCGGCAATAACCACACTTTCCATTTAATGCTGCTACTTTCAGCTAGTGATCTCTTGTCAGGCACTGAACCCACTGCCCTTCCTGAGAGAATGGTTTAATGGGCATTGCTCCTTTTTCCTTGATGACTGTGTATATGGAGAATTGGTGGGTTAAGAGTTTCCTTAGTGCATATTAATGCCCTTTAATGTGCTTTGAACCCTTTTATTTTAATTACGTTAGTCTCCAATCTATTTAAAGTTCCTGCAATCTGGTTACTCTGATTCAAATCAGATTTCTGATTCTCCACACTTAGCGGCTGTTTTTCCGCTTCGCTCGATGCTGGGTTGTTTTTACTGCAGAACTGTTATTGGCATTAATACCTTGCAGAGGGCAAACAGGAATGGCTCCCACAGAGTTTCTCCCCATCACCCTTCCCCCTCTCATCCAGGACCTGATTTTACTCCCACTGAACTAGAGCTGGTCAGGAAATGTTGTCTTTTCACCGGAGGGGGAAGACAATCAAAATGAAATTTTAATTTTTCTGATGAAAAACAAAATCAATGCAGACAGATTCTTTTTCTGCAGAAATGTCCACTGAAAATCACTGCAACAAAAAAATTTCCAAACCAGTTCTACGCTCTAGTCAATGGCCAAACTCCCAGAGACTTCAGAGTGAAGCAGGGTTATGTTGTATATATTACAGCAGTACTTAGAGGTCCCAACCAAGAACAGGGCCCCATTGTGCCAAGTGCTGAACATACCCATGGTAAGAGACAGTCCCTACTCTGAAAAGCTTACAGTCTAAACAGACAAGCCAGACAAAGGCTGGGAGGAGAACCAGGATCAAGCCCAGGGCCAGTATTTATCACCCAAAATAATATAATAAATACCTAAAAGGGTGGTGGTGGTAGTGGTGGGGATAGCGAAGAAGGGACTCCCTGGGAAAATCAGTACAGCTTTCCTGCATATTCCCTGTGGGACTACTGTGCATGCCCCAATCCCCTCAGCCTCTCGTCTGTTATTCATCTTCTTGTTGTCTAATTATCTCCATCCCCATGGAGACCACTAATACAGATGGCTGATCATCCCCATCAATTATGAGGTAGATCCATGCACAGAGAGGCCCTCAGCATTCAGTTTTTTTATTTATGTCTTTAGATTTAAACAAACAATTAAATAAGCCCATGCAAAAAACCTTTTGATGCCCTAACAATTAATATAAACCTAGTGCTTTTCATTAATAAATCTCAAAGCACTTTACAAAGGAGAGCAGTATCATTTAGCCCCATTATGTAGATGGGGAAACTGAGGCATAGCATGGTGAAGTGACTTGACTTTAGTTACTGAGCCAAGAATAAAACCCAGATTTCCCGAGTTCTTAGCCTTAGCTACCCCATCACAATGGACTTTCAATTACAAATGGCGACCAGTAAAAAAACCAATCACACTTAAACAGGGCTAGATTTTCACAGCAGCTCATCTCCCATTTAGACACGTGACTAAGGACCAGGTACTGAGGTACTTAGCTGCTTCCATTTGTTATAATAATGATATCTTATTTGTGTTATGGCAGTGCCTAGAGAGCCCAGCCCCATTGCGCTAGGCACTGCACAAACCCGTAACGACGAAATGGTCCTTGCTCCAAAGAGTTTATAATCTAGGGTCTTGTCTACACATAAATTTGAACAGGTTTAGTTAAAGTGGTGCAAACCCTCATATGGTGAATTTTATTTTGGTTTGAGTGGCTTATTTTGGTGTAGCTTAGACATTCTCCTAACTGATTTAAACTAATCTGAAATAACAGCGTTCACACAGCAGTTCATACCTGTTCAAGTAAGTCACTTTAAATTCACACCTTTAGTTAAACAGTTGCAACTTTGCATAGACAAAGGCTGTTCTTCACTTCCAAAAAGTGTGTGTTTTTACAGTGAGAAAGCTATCTCGCTGTACAACCTGGTGGAAACAAGACATAGCAGTTGTTACCTTGGTGTAGCTAGATGAGCTTAACTCCAGGTGAGAGGAATAGTATTGAACTTGAGTAGACACTAGAGCTGTGCAACTAATGGATTTTTCAGTTCAGTGGCAATTGGGAAAAACTGGTTTGTGACCAACTGAAAATGAAATTTTGGGAAAACAAACGTGGTGAACCAAAAAGACAAGAAAACTGTTTTGGGTTGAACAAAATGTTTCTTTTCAACAAAATTGAAATGGTTTGTTTTGAATTGGATCACTTTAAAATGTTTCAGATTTTAAAAAATAATAAAAGTAAAGACTATTTTTAAACGAACAAGTCATTTCAAACCAAAAAAAAAATTGGGAATTTTTGTTTTGAAAATGTCGGGGGGGGGGGGGGGGAACCACATTCCCTCCCCTCCCCCCGAAGTTTATTTTCAGCTGAAACAATTTGGCAAAATTAACATGAATTTAACAAATATTTCGGTGCCAGTAAATCTTCATTTTTTTCTTAAAAAAAAAAGAGAGTCTTGTACAAACATTTTTGCCCAGCTCAGAGGTAAAAATTGCCTTTGCCTTATCTCCACTACAATTCTACATTGAGAGCGCTATCTCACAACTACTTTTTGAGTGAAGACACAGCCAAACCCTAAGTAAAAGACTAGGGACAACAGGAAGATCTAACAAACAGATGCAGGGGGAACACAAGGCAGCAGTGAGATAATTATGATCAGCGTGAAAAGCAGCAGTCACAGCATACCAGCTGCCTAACCACTGTCAAGTTTCTTTGTAGGCAGAGCAGAGGTGATTTGTAAGGGGAGATTTCCAAATAGCTCAGCGGAGCACTTCTGTAAACGTGAACAGTTAGTTTAGTATCTAAACGGAAGCAAACTCTTTGAAAATCGAGCTCATAACGAATTGACTTCGTCAGGCGATAAACCAAAGGAGCAAAACAGCCTCTTCAACCTCACCACCAGGAAAAACCTGACAAACTATTTGAAGTGCACAAAGACACCTGGGTACAGTCTAATGACACAGCTTTTGTTCCGTTTAAAGGTGGCTAATCTTTGAGAGCTGCTGTAAACTTCCTAAAGGTTAGCTAAAGATTGAGGGCTGTGTACACTGAATGGTTCCTGTTAGCATCTCTGCGTGAAATTAATATCACAACAAAGATTACAGGGCTGCTTTCAAATGACAACTAATTCTATTTGGAGGCTGGAAATGGATGTGTGCTATTTCCATAGCATGCTGCTGCCTTGATGTTCTCCAAACAGTTAATTCTTAAAGTTCTGAGACTGCTTGAGGAAGCTTTTGTCTTATGCTTGGACCTGAAACTGCAAACCTTTACTCATACGACTAGTGGAGATCCCCCGAAAAAGTCAAGGGTTATTTGCCCAAATAAGGATTTGCAGAATTGGGCCCCTAGTTTGCACGGCTCCTTGCTTAACATGCTGTTGTTTGTTTAGTTCCTTTGCAACAGAAGTTTCCTTAGCAACTGCCTTATTCTTTTGCAAGTCTTTGTTCGTGGCAGACATTGACGTCTGCTATGTACAAGGGTGTTAAAAAGGATGGTACCCAATAAAAAAAATTATCAAAGATTGCCCAGTTTCCAAAGCAAACCTCATATCATCCACCTGGAACTTGCTGGTGGGGGCCTCTCTATTGAACAATACCGCATGGAGCCTTTAGCATTACCCAAGGGAGCATTTTCTGCTTCCCTCTCCAGCTTTCAAAGGTCAATAAGAAAACGTCTTGTCCCTGTCCTTTTCTCTATGTGCGTAACGCCAATGCACTGGCGTAGCACCTCTCCATGCCAGCCAGTGTAACAGGAACTTATTGTCCAGATAGGAGCTCCAATAGTATGCAGAAAGAAGAGACAATCTTTGTGGTTAAAGCAGTGGGCTGGGACTCAGGAGACGGGGGGGCTCAATTCTCAGTTCTGCTACAGACTTCTCGGGTGACCCTGTGAAAGTCATTTAGGCCCAGATGCTCCAAAGGTATTTTGGGGCCCAACTCCCATTGAAATCGATGTAAGTTCCCTCATCTGTAGAATGGAGACAACAATACTTCATTTGTCCTGTCTATTTATATTGTCAACTCTTCAGGGCAGAGACCGTCTCTTAGGCTTTGTGTTCACAAGGTGTGCTGTTACCTTGTGTTAGGTCACAGCTAGTAAGCAACGTGAGGTAAAATCCAAGTGAAGACAAGGCAGTTTGTAATAGTAATACACTAGTAGGCTGAGGTGAACGCCAGCCCACAGGGTTCACCTTGACCTACTAACACATGTGAAAACTACAGATTGGTTAGTTGGCTATTACCATGTATTAGCTAACACAAAGTAACATCACCTCTTTTGTCCTAATGCAGATGTGCCCTTACTGTGTGTTCAGACAACTCCTAGCACCATGGGGTCTTGTTCTTGTGCCTTATCCACTAAACCATCCTTCTTTATATTGGAACATCAAAAGATCCAGAATAGGCGGCTTCCAAATAGGACTTAAGTGATGCCCAGGTCTCGTGCTGGTCCCTCCAGAACGTCCCTGGATTCTGCTTCCCACACCACAGCTGGCTGTCCCTTACCACAAAGTATGCAAACTTTTCATTTCTTTTGTTTACAAATGCTCCATTGAAGAAGTTGTACAGCAGAACTCTGGTGCAGAAAGAGAAGCACCAATAATAAACTCAGTAACAGACGTTTCCCAGGGCTTTACTACCTGTCTCTCTCCACTCTGGTCAACGTCCGGTACGCAAGACTGAACCACCTTTCTGTTGTTAATAATTGTATCACTGAATTTACTAACCTTCCTTTGAAGCATGAGGCATTGGCAAGAAGCAACACAACAGATGGCTCAGTGCCCTGACCCAACGTGGTAAAATGTGTGGGACGTTAATGGGAGCCTGTGCACATATCTGATGTCTATTCGAGTTCGTTGGAAATTGTTTCCCCCCCCGCATGCAAATTAGGAATTTTTGTCAAAAACACAAACAGGTTTTTTTTTATTTTTTGATGGAAAAGGCATAATTTTCCATTTGCAGCCAAAAATTTTGTAGAGGGTTTTCTGATGAAATTTTATTTTAGAGGAAAGCAGATACTTTCCATGAAACTTTCCATTGAGTGGAAATCCCAATTTTCCATCACACAAAACAAAAACAACTTTCGACAGACAATTTTCTACTCGCCCTATTGCCCCTACTTTTCTGGGTTAGCCCATTACAGACGTGGGGTACAACGGTCAAATCTAGATCCAGATTTGGACCCTGGACTCTATCCTCTCTCTTCCCATTTCCCCCTAAATTCTAGGGTGTTCAGATTCAGGGGTTTGGTTCAGGCTTATCTCGAACAACCATCTGATCCACAGGCCACTTGTACATCCTTTCCTATTTTTAAGGGATTGATGCGGCTCTGATTGAATTCAATGAGAATTTTGCCATTGGCTTCAGCAGGTTAAGCCGTGATCAGCAGCAGATTCGTTGTGTGTTTTGCTGCTCATAAGAACGGGTTTGGCCACACAGAGAAAGTGATTGAGAAACAGTCTCTGACGAATCACGAGAGCCCAGTTTCTCCCCAGTACCCTTTGTGATTAATGGCTGGAACCCATTCCAAAACCAACACCATCATCTTCGTTTCAAGCTCTTGAATATCAAACAGTATGAAACTAGAGGAGGATAGTGGTTATAACCTCAACTGAGGACAGCTTTGTTGGATGGAACTCACTATTGCATTTGGTTTTACCTTAGGCTGCAATTAGTTTAAAATGAGTGGTAACCACTAACACCATAACTACCAATATTCTCGGGTAATTCTTGACTGCTCAGTGTGCTTTTAGCATTTTCAATTACTTTTTAACAACGAATGAAAGAGTCAGAAAGAATCAAAGTGCATTTTACAAGCTCTGGTAAAATTGTATGGGCCAGATCCTCAGCGGGTATCACTCGGTGTGCAGTTTAAGTCAGCGGAGCTCTTCCAAGTTACACGAGCATGGATCTGGCTCCATCTCTTCAAAAGAAGCAGGGGGGAAATTATGTTGCAATTTGAGTCTCCACTTGAAGGACAGATCCTTCCCTGCATAGAGGTGGCTTCATGCCACTTCCACAGTGCATATCTGTCCTAGAGCTGGCTTGACCTCATACCAGAGCAACTGTCCTGCATAGACTAAGCTATGCCACCCAACTCCATCAACCATACACGGCCAGGGAAAAGACTGAGACCCGGACATCCCCATAACCTGGCAATCACCAGATGTAGCAGGGGCTGTTGGCAGCTGGTGCAGCTTCAAGCAGTGGCCTCCAGGCTGTTCTAAATTGGTATAGATTGATCCTGGATTGAGGGACTGAAAGGCAGCCCCATCTGAGCTACTCCTGAACTTCAGCTCAGAATCTGGGCTATAATATTAGATCATTTGTTCTAAATGCTCTGAAGAAATAAAATACGATGCAAGCAGCGCATTAAGAGCTCCTGTCAATGCAGGATAGTTCCCTAAAACTCAGTTTCCAATGTTTTTAGTGTAGTGTAGAATCAGGCAAATGGTGCAGAATTTAAAGGCTTCTGATTAGCCAGCACAGTGGTTTTCGTACTGACGGAGCAGTACTCACGTCAACACGAAATAGCACGTGTGGGGTCGAGTAGAGGTAGGCACTGGACTGGGTGTCATTGAGAGCTGTGTTCTAATCCTGGCTCTGCTACTAACCTCCCGCAAATAAAATAACCTTCTCCCTCACAAAGGGGGATTTGATACCCCTGAATGTTGGTGCTCGAGGCAGCTGCCCTGATCACACTCCCCTAAAACCATCCCAACTTGAGATTGCCATTCTTTATGCCTTTGTTTCTCCTCTCACCCGTTGCCTTAACTGTTTAGACTGTAAACCCTTCGGGGTTGGGACGGCCTCCTGCTGTGTGTGTGTGTGTGTGTGTGTGTGTGTGTGTGTGTGTGTGTGTGTGTGTGTGTGTGTGTGTGTGTGTGTGCGCGCGCGTGCACAGGTTCTAGCACAATGGGTCTGAAAATCTCAGCTGAGTCCAGTAGGCACCCCTGTGATACGAAAAATAATGTTCACAATTTGCTCATTTACCCTGCTATCACCATCCCTCTAACTGAAAAAATGTGTGTAATTTAGTGACATCTAGAATGCAACAGGAACAGGTGCATTACAAATTTTTGACAAGTAGCTAAGTAGATTTCATAGCAGATGAATAGAAGATTGACACTGGTATGTGCCACCCCTATACTATTTTCACTTCCCAGTGGCAGCCTTTCTTTAGGCTGCAGTGGGGCTGGAGCACTAGACTGGGACTCAGGAGATTTAGATTCCATTCCCCGCACTGCCAATGGCTTGCTGGATGACCTGGAGCAAATCACTTCACCTCCCTGTGCCTCCGTGTCCCCCCTCTGTAAAATGGAGATAATAGTTTAGTAAAATGCTCGGAGCGCTACTGATGCAAAGTGTGATATAAGAGCTAGATATTCTTCATCAAGGGCTAAATTTCTAAATAAGTGTTCAAGGAATACATGGAAAAACAACAAATTAAGGGATTCGCATGCATGGCTCTCATACCTTGAAAAGGAAAACCCTCCAGAGTCAAAGCAGGATGTGGTTAGTAATGGACATCACACTTGTGTACCTCTTGACTAGGCGCTTAATTGAACTTTTACCTGTCATTGAGGAAGCTAAGCTGCCCATGATAACGAATGCTGATTTCTTGTAAATTACGAGTGCCATTTGTGCTTACGCTGGTCAGTCCCTTACCCCTCATCACTTGCAGGATGCTCATAATCTTCCAGCCTGACATTCGCCTCTGGGAAGAGGGCCAGCCGTAGGTCTATAAACCACTTAAATTCACAGAATAAGTGAGAATTAATTGACACATAGGCTTTGTGCCAGCCCACTGCACAGAGTGAATTTCATCTTTTGTGATCACTAATACAGAAGTTGTAGCAAGGGGCAAATCGCTACAGAAACAGTAGGTTCACAAAAGCCTGGATGACTGATTCTCCACTCTCTTACACCTTGTGTTTTTATATCTGTGTATGGAGAGTGAAAAATGGGTGCAGAGCATTGCTATTCTGATACGGCAGTGTTTTATGCTCATGTTGCACAAGCGTAAGTGACCATGCAAGGCAGGGGAGAATCAGGCCGTTGGTGTGTCAAGTTAGGCACCAAGATATCAAAGCATACAAAATCCAAGGCCATCTGAAGAGGTTGGCATTAGCACACGAAGAGGCTGCAACATATCCCAATTCTGGGGTCCTAAAAATACCAGAGGAGAGAGCATTTACACGAGCTGTTATACATGTTCTGAAGCTGTAACCATGTATCAGGCAATAACATCCTCGGGAGTTTGTGTAGGCAGGGTGTGGCATCAGGGATGGGGGACTCAAAAGGCTGCTTCGGATAAGCCCCCAGAAGTTTTCATGTCTTTCACCACAGCTTGTTCCAAATTGCTGAACCTTCTGAGCGTCACAATTGGTTTTACTTTAGTGTTTTTGTCTCCTCTCCATGAATGAAGGATCCGAATGGTAAAATCTCAGCTGATTTTATCAGAGGACACCCAGATCCTGCAAATGCATGTGTGAATAACTTTATACACTGGGGTATGATCCAAAGCACTTGAAGTCAATGGATAGACTCCCACTGAAATTCAGTGGGCTCTGGATCCGATCCACTAGCAGTCCAATTAAGCTCTTTTTCCCCCGGTGAAAACTGACATAGATCCACATTACAGAAAAAAAGGGAAATGAACAATATTCTTCTCTGTCCGTCTTTCTTGATGGGAGAACTCACACAAATCATTCTTTGTAGGATTGGGGCAGACACACAGACAGACTTTCCCCCCTTATCCTCTTTTCTATTTCATGCAATGAGAGTAAAAGTAAGAATATTTGTTTCTACTGCAAATTGCAGGGTGAAATTGTGAATTGCATTATTTAGTGAACTATTTAGGGAACTATAGGAAAGAATATGTAAGAAGTGACTCATTTTCAGTGTCTCCATTTTTAGTTGCCTAAAACTAAGAGACTTTAAAGGAGCATGATTTTAAGCAAATAAAAATGCATCTCAAACTGATGCTACCACAATGCAAAATAAATAATAATAGTCATAAGAAGTGAAGTATTTGAAAAATGAGGAGCCCAGAATGCAAAGCTTGGGCACAGCTTTTTAGTTTTTTCCGCATCTTACTAGACCCATGCCCTTAGTGAACACATTTGCTGTGAAACATACACATTGGCAAGAATGCAAGCCTGGTTCTTATCTTCATATGGAATCTTGCCCCTCTTCCACTAAGGAGTATTTTATGGGAAGATCCATTTGATTGTTTGAGAAGACATTTTAAAGGCCACATAAAAAGGCTATTAGAAAATTCACTATTTAGCTGGAATAATAAACATGACTTTAGGGAAAGGAGGGTAGTCATAAAAAGAAGTATCTAGCGGAAATGACTGACAACTTGTACGTGGGGTGTGTGCATGCGCGCGGACGTCTATTATTGTATTTTTTTTGTTATTGGAGAGAAATTGTTAGCTCGAATAATTTGAGATGGAAATATTTTAGAAGCAGGATTTGTCTAGGCAGGATGTTTATAATGATTCAGGGGCATGTGAAAGCTCATGGGGACTGGTCTATGTATCGATCTATCTATCTGGCCTTTGCTGAATCATCTTCCTGTTCCCCCTCCACGTCTTCCCCTTGTTCATCCTCTCCCTGCCCTCCTTCAGCTCACAACTAAATAGCCTTTTCTCAGTCAGCAGAATTGGGTTGCCCCTCTTCCCACGTGCACTGGGGTTTTGCACTGCCAGTAGAACTGGGCAAAATGAACGGTGTGAAACCTTTATTTGATGTAAAATGCATATTTGACTTGATGGGAACAATTTGTGAATTTGGGGTTGAATTCACGGAATTGTTTCTGGAAAAAAAAAAGTTTAGATTTTTGATTTGAAACACCTTTTTGCTCCAAATTTTACTGCAATGTTTAAATGATTATTTCAAAAAAAAAAAAAAAAAAAAAAAAAAAAGTTTAAAAACCTTAAAACAAAAATCAGGTCACCAGTTTTGAAAACATTTCATTTCAAGGCAACCCAATTTTGTTTTATTTTTTTCTCACTCCAGCCACAGAACCCCCAAATCAGTTGTTTGGTCAGGTCTCAGGGCCCGTAACCAGAGACCCACACGACGGCTCCATGCAGCCTCATCACCTTGTCAGGGCACTACCTCTTTCCTTCTTTGCTCCTTCCCTCCTTTAACTCCTCCAGGACCCCTCTCCTCAATTACCTTTCTCCATTTGCTCTGTCTCCAGGCCCCCCGCCATCCTCTTCTCCAACCACCCCTCCACTCAACCCTGCTCATTCTATCTCCCCTCCTTTGCACTGCCATCCCTCTCACACCCTCTCTCATGCTCCCCCTCCTCTCTGCTTTCACCACTGTGCACGACACATGGATGCCTGGTGTCAACATGCATCAAGAGGAAGAAGCATCCAAATATACAAGCCCGACCGGACTTCCCAGCTCTGCCCGCTGGGAAAGTGCATCAGACATGTTGACTCAGCTCTCCCCTCCTCCCCCCGCTTTGCCTTTTCCAGGGAGCCTGGGAGCTTCAGTCAAGGCCAATTGTTTACAGGGTGAAGGAAACTCCAGCAAAGAACCGTGCCAGCAACTTGTTCCAATTAAAGTCTCACAGATTCGCTTTGGTTATTTCAATCCTCAATCCCAAATGGGGCAAGGCGGGGGGGGGGGGGGAGAAGAGAGATTCAGCAATGCCTTGTTTTTATAGCTCTTGCATTCCGTTTTATTGGTCTTCACCCCCCCTCCCCCCCTCTCTAAATGCTGGGAGTTGTTTTAAAGACAGACTTGGTGCCATCCTTTGGGTCCTGATGTGGGTGAGGAGCAGGGCTGGGAAAGGGTAGTATTGGACGGGGCGGGGGGGGGGGGAGAGGGAGGGAGGGGAAGGGTCTCTGATTCAGCTGGCCAGGTCGGTGATTCATAGGTCTCCTGCCTTGTGAAAGGGCAATCTTTAGTGTGTTGTTATTACTCATGGGATGAGTCTGTCTGATGGAAGCTATGAGAGAGAGAGAGACGGACTTTCTCTCAAAGCTGAAAGGGCAGAGGAAAGACGACATCAGTCATGATGGGGAAGCTCACAGTGTGGTCACCTCCAAAAACAGCCCTCCCATCTCTGTCTATCTGGGACCTAATAAGCCCAGGTCAGTACGTGCGGGGGCTCCTGAAGAGAATAGGAGCTGTGTGCACATATTGCCCAGCATGGTTTGGTCTTGGGTTTTCATAGAAACAAACGGCAACATTGAACCCCTGGTGCTGAAGGCTGTTGGGGGAGGAGAAAAGGTTCTTATGGCCTTTGCTGACCCTCTCAGATTGAAGGGGAGTGCTCCATTACTGAGACATAAGGCAAGGCCTTTTTCTTTTTTCACTCGTACCAGTTCTAATCCACTATCACAGCACTGGCCTCAGTGCAGTCACTGCTGACCAGAGCTGGGCGAATACTAGAGTTTCTGATGTGCTGGGCAATTCTGGAAAAAAAACAAAACCATATTGTTTCAAGTCAAATTGAACATGGATTTTTCCTAAATTTGTGGTGAACCAAATAATTAATTTCAAGTCAAAAAACCATTTTTTTCCCAACCTGCAAGGAAATGTTTTGTTCAGACTTGAAGCATTTTTGATGTTTTAAAATAAATTTGAAGGCAACTTCAAAACAAAAAGTCATTGCAACCAGAACGAGCCAAATGTTCTGTTTCCAAAATGTCAGAACAAAGTGTTTGACTTTTGGGGTTTTTTTTTTTTTTAAAATGCAAATCAATTCAGCAAAACTGGCAAGAATTCGCAAAATGTTTTGCTGTGGCTAAATATACACATTTTTCTCAGGAAAAAAGTTTTGTCCAAAATTTTTACCCAGCTCAACTCCTAGCTTACCTCGGTTTAAATGCAAACAAAGTCAGGCCCTAAGCTTTGGGATGTGTTTGCTATAGAGGTCAAAGCCTGAAGGGTCACAATACTAGATTCCCTCGGAACAATTCTTCAGTGCAGGTGAGCTCTGCTCAACTGCGGACGCACAGTGGCAGCTAAGCTGGCTTTCCTTCACTTGTGCTCCAGTCCCTATATTGGGACCATTTGAGGGCTCTCTGGAGACTGCTGGAGGCTGATGTGCAGATTAGGACAGCCTTAGCATTGCCTCAGCTTGCGCCCAGATGTCTATAGCACTAAGGGGTCATTGTGGTAGCTGGGCATAGTTGGAGTTCAGCAGTGCTTCTACCGTGACCCTTTCCCACAGCCATACCCCTTCTTCCCATACCCGGCTCCTGTCCCTGGCCACACCCCCTACCCACCAGGAGGAACAGTGACGTTACACTGAGGTAAATGAAATGAGACTTGGACCCATACCGGTCTGCTTGTGGGGAACATTAAAGACCCTGTGGGGCACTTTTTATAAAAGCTAGGGGTTTGCCCCAATGGCTTTGGGCCATAACTCTTTCCTTCCACAGTCAGAGCGTCAGGCCCCACAGAGTTGATACCCTGAGGCAGAGGTTATTTTCTCACTAAAATCCAAGAGGTGCTTGCGTCTCAGGCAGACATACCTACACTAGCGGGGCTAAATCTAGCAGTGTAGCTGTAGTGGCATAGGCTACGCAAGCCAGCCCAGAACCCCGGGTACCCGTCTGTGTTGCTAAAGCCTGCAGTGCTGCATCTACACGGCTATTTTTAGCCATATGTCTACCAGAGCTGCAATCGCACCGCGGACTGCAGTATAAACAGACCCTCAGAGGGGGCTGCATTTCAATGGTGCTGTCTGTCTATTGCTCAGAAAGCGATTTGGAATGAGAACCTCCATATAAATGGAAGAGAATATTGCTGATGTATTAAGTGCATTGCATGACACCAGGTACCCGCGAGCCATTTATAAATCGGCCATAAATATGCGCTTTACCTCCCCGGCACTTTGGTTGTTTTATTCTTAAAAGAAAAAAAAATAAATTAATGCTGCCATAAAATTAGTAGAAAGGGAAATTCTAGCCCAATCCAGACCCAAAGTCTTTGTGCAGAGCAAAACACACCCAATTATCTCAGAGGCTGACCCTCCCCTTGGAGCTTTGCAATTCATGGGAAGCAGGAGCAGCACTATAAATCTGAGAGAGTTAGCATGGGATTAAATCAAATTATACGGCTGAAAAAGCCTTGAAGAGGGAGATTCTGAACCATAGAATGATTTATTAGCTTGGGGATGAAGGGGGGGGGGTGGGGATGTTCCAATTCTTCCCTTGATATGCAGCCTAACTTCCATTGAAGTTGTATGCATCCATCAGCCCTCGAACATGGTGAAATTGTGCTCAGAGCAGTGTGGGGTTGCACAAACCATCCACAGTCATTTTAGGCACGGGGCTATATTCTGGCTCTTTTAAGCTGAGCCATGCGGAGGGAAGAGATCCGAGCAAGTCAGATGAAAGCAGGAGGGGGGCACTTTGTAGTTCCCTCTATGTCTGATCGTAAGGGAATAGCATTTGCTGCCTCTGACTGCAGCGGATTCAGACTCCCGTTGGTTTTGTCTATGTTAGGAAAAGTAGCTGTGCGCTCGGGTCAGGCTTTGAGCTAAACCCAACCTCAGCTCAACCATTTTTCCTAACCCAGATGCAGGGAAACTTCTTTAGCTTGAGTTTAGCAGGCTGAGTTTTAGCCGAGGCACCTTCGCTACCCTCCCTCTGGGCTGAACCGTCTGTGCTGAATGCCTCAGGAGGTGCCATCCAGAATCTAGCCCTACGCTAACATCCTGATCCTGCAGGGTGCTGAGCACCCACAACCCCTATATATTAAATCAGTGGGAGATGAGGATACTCAGGATCTCTCTGCAATGCAGAGCACATTGGAGGATCAAGCCCTAAATCCCCAGACTTTATCTTAACGTTTCTAATTTCTTTCATATGAAATATCAGGGTTTTTTTAAATCCTTTAAACACAGCCTGCCTGTCATTGCCTGTCTCACTAAAAATATATTAAATGGGAAATGAACTTGCGAGATGATTCTCATGGTGTTATAAGCTTAGATAATCAAAGCTAAACTAGCTAATATTGCGGATGAATTTTCTGAGTAGATTTTTTAGATGGAATATGTGGTTTTAATATAGACACATACAATTAAGTAATTCTTGGCCTCATAAAATTTTAAAAATGTGACCTTATTAATTCTGGGTTTTCTTTTCCTAGAATCAGAGAAATGTGGGCCTAGCCTCACTATGCTGAGGCAGAACTGCCTAAACCTAGACAATCCCCGTTTGTCCAACCTGTTCTTAAGAACCTCAAATGATGTGGATTCCACAACCTCCCTTGGAAGCCTATTCCAGTGCTTAACTCTCCTCATAGTTAGAAAGGTTTTCCTAATCTCTATCCTAAATCTGCTTTGCTGCCAATTAAGCAGTTTACTTCTTGTCCTGCCTTCAGTGGACATGGAGAACAACTGTTCTCCGTCCTCTTTATAAAAGCCCTGAACACAGTTGAAGACATAAGCAAAAGGTTTTTTGGGTTTTGTTTTGTTTTTGGGGCGGCGGCGGCGGGGGGGGGGGGGGGAGAGAAAGGTGTCACTAAGCCACCTCTCTGCAGCTCCTGCCCTGGGCTGACCTTAGAACATCCTAGGAGCTACTCTAAATTATGCTGGATACATCTGTCCCTCAGGGACTGCTTTGCAGACCTAGGATCAGACACAGCACACACACAGCTTGACCCCGCTCACAGCTTGACCCATCCCCATTCCTCTCTGCCCCCCTGCTATGCCCGCACCCCAGCAATCTCTGCTCCTGACATTACACCAGCTCTGTACTGCATGCTGATTCCCCTTCCTCATGGGGAAGCCTCAGCTCTTACTTAAGGGATGTTTTCTGATTTCTTTGCCCTTCCCTCAGCAAGGCAAAATGGCAAGCCCAGGAGCCCAGGATCTGGCCCAGAGAATATACATCATGCACACAATGAGTTCAAAGAAGATAGCCTGCAAACACGAAAAGCTAGCAAACTGAGCCCCATGCAAACCAAATTCACAAATAGGTTATTACTACTAGCTCAGAAAGATGGTTCTTGCAAACAGCCAGTTTTATCTAAATGCTAGCATGGTTCTTTGGGACACATTAGAAAAAGCGGTCCAAAAATATTTTGTAGGGAAAAAAGAAAAGCATTTAATCTTTTATAAAACCCTAACTGCACCTCAAAATTACATAGTCCTATCTCAACAAGGCCTCACATTTTTTTACATTTCATCTACTTTCAATTAAAGGAGCTTAAGATATTTTAAGGATGCACGTTACCCTTATCCTAAATGTCTGTAATTGGTTTTCAGAAAAATACTTGCGATTCCTCAGCAGTTCGGCATATAATCACCAGTCTGAAGGAAAACTGAGAGTTTAATTGCTTTGTAAGACAGCAACATACAAAAGAAAGAGAGAGAAAAGAAAGAAAACCAGAAACCATTTGGAATGAATTAAACTCTGGCATGATGGAAGATATTCCATTAAATTAACCTGGGAACCAAAAGCAGCAACTACTGATGTGCTGTGTTACTGAACCTGAAAATCTAGTTTGCTCATGAACCACTGTAAAATACCACCGTCCCCATCATAAGACGTTCATGTACTTGAGAGAAAGTAAATCGGGTGGTTAAATCCTAGGACTCCACACCAGGCGTTCTGGGCAAGCCTCCTGGCTCTTCCGCTTATTTCAATTCTCGGTACCTCGCTTTCTTCATCTGGTAAACGCAGCTAATAATTAGAGCTGGTGGCTATTTTTGCATTTAAATATGAAGTGTTTTTCCTGTGCCAAAACAGACATTTTTTGGTACAATTGTTTATTTTGACAACAACATTTCCCCCTGTGTGTTAACAGACAAAATGGGAAACCAAAAACTGAAATTTTTTGTAAACATTTTTGGTCCTAAAGAAACAAACCAACCCCTTTTAAAGACAAAAAAAAAAAAAAAAAAATGGGGGACGGGGTGGGGAAACTGGTAAAACTTTTAGAATTTTCTTTGTTATTTAAATCCCAAACTGACTTCTTCACATTTTGGATTTTAAAGAAAACCCTGAAAAATTGGCCCAGGAAATGACAACACTAAATAAAGTAAATAAATAAATAAATAAATAAATAATAAAATTTCTTTTGAGTTTCCCAGGAAAAACAATTGGCATTTTTTAAACCAGCTCTACTAATACTGCTTACCAAAACCCAGAAGCACTGCGAGGCTTAACTCCTTAAATGCTACGAGATCCTCCAAGAAAATGTACCAGGAAGGTACAAAATAAATGAATGAACTTGAGTTTAAAAATGCAGCAAGTTTAAAACAACAGCTGGAGCGCTAAGCAATGAGATTACAGAATCATGTGATGCTTTTGTTGAGGGAAGGCGACCAAAAGGCAGGATAAAACAGAGAGTCTTGATTCTCTGTTGCCTTGCACTTTGTGCAATCCGTTAGCTCAGTGCAAAGTGAATGTGAAGAGGGTGTAATATGCTTCCAAATCAAGAAGGCAGAATTTTGTACTCCTTTTGCACTGGTGTAAATAACTCAAAGTGCAGGACAGTGGAGAATTTGGCCTGCGAACTTCTGTTCTTCTCCAGTTTTGCAGATGCTGGTGGCTCATTTAGGGCCTCAACCAAAGTCCATGGACATCAGTGGAAACACTTTCACTGACTTCAATGGGCTTTACAGCAGGCAGACTTCTGGGTTTTTATCCTATTCCATCTTTCTGAAGTTGTCTCATCACTCCCCAGAACACATCTCAGACCCTGGATTCTGCAAGTCCTCGCATGGTACGGAGTCTGGATTGTAAGAATGCTGTGTTCCAGTATCAGTGTGGCCACCAAAAAGCTTAAACATTCGGTATAGCCCCCAGAACCGAGGGCATGTGTACACAGCTGCTGCTGGGAACGCACAGCTACAGCCCTTGTCTACACCAGAGGTTAGCTCAGATTATCTACAGCACTCAGGGTGCAAAATTTTTCAAAGCCTGGAGTGATGTACCCAGGTTGATCTAATTTTTAAGCGTAGACCAGTAACGCTCAAGGCTCTTAGAGCAGTTGCTGCTTTACTTTCAAGAGTACAGGGTAAAAAACGGTCATGGTGTGGGCATGTCCAAAGAGGTATGGGCTTAAGCCTGGCCCTCATCATGATAATGAGGTATGGGCTTCACGCCGGATACAAGGCAACAGTAACATGGCAACCACACAGCAGCATTTTCATTAGTTCAGGATCACATCCCCACATGCTCTTTGTCACACTCATCCCTTCATCCTTTACACTCACACAGGCTACAGTCGACACCTGCCGGTGCCATTATGGATCGCGCAGTTGAGTCATCTTGCACTTGCTAATAGGCCAACAGCCCAATACCTCCTCTTTTGTGCAGAGAGGGGGAAAAAATCACCTTCAGATATTATAGGGAGAGTCACTGGTTAACTCGCCCTTAACCCAGTAAGTGTACTTGTCCTTCCTGACTTTGCGGTGAACCTCATCTTCTCAAGTTCTGGATATTTACAAAATGGATGAGGTGTATTTTTAAGCTGGCTATTAGGAGCCACCATGCCAAAAAGCACCCTGGAAGGATATTATTATGGTTAAGGCACTTGACTGGAACTCAGGAGATTTTGGTTCAACATGGCAACAGACTCCCTGCGTGATGCTGGGCATGTCCCTTCTCTAAAAAGTGAGGCTAATGATAATGCCTCTCTCTCACCTTTGTCTGTCCTGTCTATGTAGACTAAGAGCTCGTTGGGGGGCAAGGACTGTTTCTCGCTATGTGTGTTCACAGCACTTAGCACAATATGCCCTGGTCTTGGGTGGGGCCTCTAGGTGCTGCGATAATAGATATAATAATGTGGATAATTCTGCTATAAGGGACTCACATTATATCATCCCATCTTGTGTGGAAACCGCCTTTTTAATTTTAAAGGTACACAGTAAGGTCCCGGAGCTCTGCTTAAGTCTGCTATATCAACTGAGAAAGCCTTTATTTAATAATGGAGCTTAAGAAACACTAATAAAGGGGCATTTAAAAGTCACACCGTCACAGTTTAGCAGGCTAGAAATTGCTCTTAAGCCTTTTTCCCCGTACAGCTGTTGGCAGCGTAATTGATAAACATCCTTCTGACGCTTTCAGTGTCTTCATTTTGAAGAGCTTGAGTAAATACCGCTGTGAGCTAAATTAGTGAGGAGTTAATTTCTATGAATCACAGGAAGTTCTATATCACAGCAGCTTATTACTTTCCTGTACTTTTATGAACTGTTGGACAGCTTTGCCAACGTCCATTTAAAGAAACAAAAAAGATGCTTCTCTCTCCAAAAATGATGCCGAAAGCCCTCATTGCTTGCCTGAAGAGAATCTAACTGTCAATAGAATAAACAAAGTTTAAAACTTTCTATATGTAACTCACAAGACCTCAGTTTCATAAAGCCCCGCATCTCCCTCATCAAGGAAGTATTACTAACCCCAGTCTACAGGTGGGCTAAACAGAGACACTCACAGATTAAGCCACTTGGCCAAGGTCACACAAATCTTTTAGATCTAGACTTCCGTGGTTTTGCGCTCCCACTGTGAAATTCGCAGTGTGTAGCGGATCAACACAAAAGACTGTACATCACTTAAGCACTATTAGGATATCACCCTGGTTCCAGATCGGTGCACAGGAGTGAATTTCACCTCCTGTCTTTTCCTGTAAAATCACCTATTAAACTGCTTCTCTGCCCAGCTATGCTACTGACCTGCCATAAAAACTTGGGCCAGCCATAGCCCCGCTACCCCATACCTCAGTTTCCCCATTTATACAACGTGTATAATTCCTACCTTAAAGCATTTTGATATCTATTGGTGAAAAGCCTTGCATAAGAGCTATGTATTGTTAATGTTAATTTGTTTTGCTCCTTGAGGCCCATGCCCCATTGTACTAAGCAATGAATAAACATTTTGTTATTTATTATACACAGTAAACTTCCTTGGGGCAGGGACTCTCTTTTTGTTCTGCGTTTCTACAGCACCTTACAGAATGGAGTCTTGGTTCATGACTGGGGCTGATAGGTGCTATCACAGTTCAAATAAGTCATAGTAATAATTAGTCAAAAAGACTCTCCAGACTAGGCAATGATGTAACAGTTTTTTTACACACACACACACACACACACACACACACACACACACACACACACACACAGTCTCCAATGTGCACCACAGAATCTAAAGCCTGTTTCAGTAGAACCAGAGTTATTAATGTCTGGGTGATGGTCTTTAACTGAACAATGTTAAATACCTGGAAATTACTGTAACAATCATTGCAGGCCCAAGAATGGGGATACGTGGATCACTGTACCTGAAACCTGTTCAGTAACATTCACGGCTCAGTAATAAAGATGTGTGACTGCCCAAGCTGGTTAGATTCAAGGAGTTTCACAGTGACTGTAATTCTTAGCTTCTCCTGATTTGCGTTAATAGAATGACCACCTTGATGGACAACTCACTGTTGAGTATTAGGGCAGGTCGAATGCTTGGTGTCTGAACGTCTTTAGCGGAACAGGCTTCTGGTGATTGAATCTTTGTACCAGGTTGTATAACCAGTAGTTAGAAAGAGTGGTTAGAATCCTGCAGTCTTTACTTAGGCCCTTTACTTAACCATCCCGATGAGTCGAAAGAATAGTAAACATGGCAGGCGACCAGCTTGGCTTAATGGTGAAATCCTAGCAGATCTTAAACATAAAAAAGAAGCTTACAAGAAGTGGAAGGTTGGACATATGACCAAGGAAGAGTATAAAAATATTGCTCGGGCATGTAGGAAAGATATCAGGAGGGCCAAATCGCACCTGGAGCTGCAGCTAGCAAGAAATGTCAAGAGTAACAAGAAGGGTTTCTTCAGGTATGTTGGCAACAAGAAGAAAGCCAAGGAAAGTGTGGGCCCCTTACTGAATGAGGGAGGCAACCTAGTGACAGAGGATGTGGAAAAAGCTAATGTACTCAATGCTTTTTTTGCCTCTGTTTTCACTAACAAGGTCAGCTCCCAGACTGCTGCGCTGGGCATCACAAAATGGGGAAGAGATGGCCAGCCCTCTGTGGAGATAGAGGTGGTTAGGGACTATTTAGAAAAGCTGGACGTGCACAAGTCCATGGGGCCGGACGAGTTGCATCCGAGAGTGCTGAAGGAATTGGCGGCTGTGATTGCAGAGCCCTTGGCCATTATCTTTGAAAACTCGTGGCGAACGGGGGAAGTCCCGGATGACTGGAAAAAGGCTAATGTAGTGCCAATCTTTAAAAAAGGGAAGGAGGAGGATCCTGGGAACTACAGGCCGGTCAGCCTCACCTCAGTCCCTGGAAAAGTCATGGAGCAGGTCCTCAAAGAATCAATCCTGAAGCACTTACATGAGAGGAAAGTGATCAGGAACAGTCAGCATGGATTCACCAAGGGAAGGTCATGCCTGACTAATCTAATCGCCTTTTATGATGAGATTACTGGTTCTGTGGATGAAGGGAAAGCAGTGGATGTATTGTTTCTTGACTTTAGCAAAGCTTTTGACACGGTCTCCCACAGTATTCTTGTCAGCAAGTTAAGGAAGTATGGGCTGGATGAATGCACTATAAGGTGGGTAGAAAGCTGGCTAGATTGTCGGGCTCAACGGGTAGTGATCAATGGCTCCATGTCTAGTTGGCAGCCGGTGTCAAGTGGAGTGCCCCAGGGGTCGGTCCTGGGGCCGGTTTTGCTCAATATCTTCATAAATGATCTGGAGGATGGTGTGGACTGCACTCTCAGCAAATTTGCGGATGATACTAAACTGGGAGGAGTGGTAGATACGCTGGAGGGGAGGGATAGGATACAGAAGGACCTAGACAAATTGGAGGATTGGGCCAAAAGAAATCTGATGAGGTTCAATAAGGATAAGTGCAGGGTCCTACACTTAGGATGGAAGAATCCAATGCACCGCTACAGACTAGGGACCGAATGGCTAGGCAGCAGTTCTGCGGAAAAGGACCTAGGGGTGACAGTGGACGAGAAGCTGGATATGAGTCAGCAGTGTGCCCTTGTTGCCAAGAAGGCCAATGGCATTTTGGGATGTATAAGTAGGGGCATAGCGAGCAGATCAAGGGACGTGATCGTTCCCCTCTATTCGACACTGGTGAGGCCTCATCTGGAGTACTGTGTCCAGTTTTGGGCCCCACACTACAAGAAGGATGTGGATAAATTGGAGAGAGTCCAGCGAAGGGCAACAAAAATGATTAGGGGTCTAGAGCACATGACTTATGAGGAGAGGCTGAGGGAGCTGGGATTGTTTAGTCTGC
This sequence comes from Natator depressus, assembly GCF_965152275.1. Taxonomy (NCBI): domain Eukaryota; kingdom Metazoa; phylum Chordata; order Testudines; family Cheloniidae; genus Natator; species Natator depressus. Next base: position 6,866,702 of record NC_134259.1, read on the forward strand.
AGAAGAGAAGAATGAGGGGGGATTTGATAGCTGCTTTCAACTACCTGAAAGGGGGTTCCAAAGAGGATGGCTCTAGACTGTTCTCAATGGTAGCAGATGACAGAACGAGGAGTAATGGTCTCAAGTTGCAATGGGGGAGGTTTAGATTGGATATTAGGAAAAACTTTTTCACTAAGAGGGTGCTGAAACACTGGAACGCGTTACCTAGGGAGGTGGTAGAATCTCCTTCCTTAGAGGTTTTTAAGGTCAGGCTTGACAAAGCCCTGGCTGGGATGATTTAACTGGGAATTGGTCCTGCGTCGAGCAGGGGGTTGGACTAGATGACCTTCTGGGGTCCCTTCCAACCCTGATATTCTATGATTCTAGGCAAAACTCTTCTTTGAAGCAGTCATCAGTAATATTGGGGTTTATTTTTCAAATGAATAAGCCCCACATTCTCGCCCCACTCAAATTTTGTTGCTTTCCAGGCCTGCAACCTGATGTGACTGAAAATCCAGTTAAGACTCTAAGCATGAGGGAGACACATCATAGAAAAATCTACACACCGTGCTTCCTCTAAGAAGGGTTAGTTTTGAGTTTAAGGCAGTGGATTGGGATTCAGAAGATCCAGGTTGTCTTCCTGGCTCTGCCACATGCTCCGTGGGTGACCTTAGGCAAGCCACTTAATCTCTTAATAAAAATATTTATACCCCCACATACAAGCATGCACATGCCTCAGTTCCCCATCTTTACAACAAGGGTGATAGTGGGCGAAAGGGGAAACTGTTTGTTTGATGTGTCTATTTAGAATCAAAGCCCTTCAGGGCATGGACTGTCTCATACTATGTGTACGTACAGGGCCTAGCACAATGAAGCCCTGGTCTTGGTTGGGGCCTCGGGATGCAGCCACACTAGAACTAATAAGTCAGTAACGTACTTACTGTAACCATATCACAGAATTGTTCTATAAAGGGTTAACCTTCAAATCAAGTTTAGTTCCTGTAACCACAAACACGAACACATGTACGCAAATAAACTTGTTATTTCCAGTGAAATTTGACATCCTCATACATCCTACGGCCATCATGTGCATTTTATTGAAAGACAGATGCTATTTGCTGGGCTTTCCCCCCCATGAGAAATAGGCATATTGATCTAATCTAAGGGTTATGAAAAAAAAATACTCACATCGGTTCATAAGTTTACAGAAGAGAAAGGAAAGAAAATGTAAGCCTGGATTTGAAGAATATTTAAGCTATATGGCAGCTACAGTACATGCAAATGCAAAGAGTAATAGCTATCTGTCCAGCTTAATTAAGTGTGTGGCAGCAGAAGAGAGAAATGGGAGCCATATGAAGGTATGCATGGCTATATATGTGAGTGGGCATGTATAGTATGTATATATTTATGTTTTGGGGGTGTGTGTGTGTATGGATGTGCATATGTACACACATCCACATGTAAATACACCCACCCACCCCTATACAAGTATATCCACCATACATTTTACCCCCAGTTCACACACAGACAGGGATGTGTGCGTGCTTGTTTGTGGGGTTATAAATATTTTATATAGAGAGAGGGAGCTTGTGAATATACCTGCATATTTATATACACGCATAAGTGCATATTTTATACATGTATGTGAGAAAGCTCTCTCGCTTTTTAAAACATGAAAGGACATGTTTTCTCACATGCTCTTCACGCCACATGAGCTGCCAAAAATGACAGTCATCCACTCAGCAGTGTGTCCAAGGCGCTATTTGAGATATTTTTCTTAACCACAAAATAAGTGGATTACTAACCAAAACATCCCAACTCCTGCCAAAGCACATTTAAAAAAAGAACACAAAAAGAAAAATTTAATAAGTTTAACCTGTGGATTAATAACACAAAAAGAAGAAGGAGGATGGGATGAACGGAGATGGAGAAGTTATTCTGGACTTTAGAGCACAGGCCTACCTAGGTATCAGGAAACCTAAGTTCTAGATAATGGATCTGCCAGAAACATCTTAAACAGCCCCTTAAACTCCGTGTGCCTCAGTTTTCCTATCTCTAAAATGGGATTACTACTACTTACGTATCTCACGTGGGCATTGTGAGTCTTAATTTGTTTGTAAAGGGCTTGGACATGCTCAGAATTTAAACTAAGCTCTTCAGGGCAGGGACCATTACTACTTTGGTTAGTGCAGTGGCTTGCACAATGGGGCCTCCATCTTGGTTGGACCCTAGGCACAACCATAATAAACATGATGAAGAAAAGAAGGAATGTGTTTTGGGACGCAAAGAATTAACATTAAATAATAATACTAGCCAGATCCTCAGCTGGTATAAATCCACTTCTGACTGATGTCAATAGATCTATGACAATTTTCACGAGCTGAGGATCTGCCACTCCATCTTTCTTTTTTGTTCGTTTGGTTTTTTGTTTTTTTTTTTTTAAAAAAAAACCAGAGTATTTTGATACTTTTGCTCATAGCAGGTAGTACCTTACCTCAGGCGCAGTTCCACTGATTCTAATGTTACGAAGTGCAGCGTAATTGACTATACCAGGGGTTCTCAAACTGGAGGTCGGGACCCTCGGGGGGCGTGAGGTTATTACATGGGGGGGTTGCGAGCTGTCAGCCTCCATCCCAAACCCTGCGTTCCCTCCAGCATTTGTAATGGTGTTAAATATATAAAAAAGTATTTTTAAATTTATTGGGGGGTGGGTGTCGTACTCAGAGGCTCGCTATGTGAAAGGGGTCACCAATACAAAAGTTTGAGAATCACTGGACTAAACAATGTGACTAGGTGAAACAGAATATGACTGTTTGATAGTATACCACATATCCGGAAATGTTTTGTGTTCAGGTTATTTGGTTCATATCCTATACCTTAAATAATTATAATTAACCTGGCCATCATGATTTCTCCATGCTAATTCCTTAAATAGTTTGAGTTACTTTAAGTAAAAAACACGGCCACGTGTGTTTTTAAATGAAAAGATACTTGAAACTATATACCCCTTCAATTGGGCTTGGTTGGGGTCTCGCTTAGACCTGCGTTAACCCAAAATAATTCCACTGGAGTTAAAATGGTGTGAGATCAGAAGCAGGCTTAGACATCTAACATTTCCATATTGTCACATGGACTGATGACCTAAAAGGCCCTTTCCCATCTCTGACATCTACAATCCTCTGACATTTAAACAAAAAACACACTCATCCCATGGCTTCAGTTGCAGAGAACTGGAATCCTGCCATTCACAATATTGTGCTCATCTTTCCACTGACATGGCAAAAAATGCATGCACCCTGGGAAGACAATAGCATGATAACTCCATGGAGCTAACCAAAAGGAAAAATTGACATGCATCCATTCCAAATGGCCAATAACATGAAGATTTTACATCTGTTTAGGTTACAGCTCAGAGCTAGAGCTAGTTGGGAATTTTTCAATGACACTTTTTCCTCATCTGAAAATGGTGGCTCATGAAAACCAAATGTGTTCATGGGAAAGGCTTGGTTTCAGCAACTTTCCCATTTTCGAAAAAGAAAAATGAAACCAGTTTCAAAATGACTGAAATGCCACCTTTTGACATTTTTGAGATGTAAAGATCAATTTTTTTTTGTCAAAATGACTTTGTGTAAAAATGTAAGTTATTTTATGCTAAAAAAAAAAAAAAGAAACAAAGATCCAAATGGAAACAACGCTTTGAAATGATTGAAACAAAACATTTTAATTGACCTGATCTGAAGATGGGTTTTGGTGGTGTTTTGTTTTGTTTTTTAAAAAAAAAGGTTTGGGGTTCACAAAATTTAAGGTTTCAACTTTTCATTCTAATTCAGGACTTGAAAAAGTTTTAAATCTCAAAAATTCACAAGGGTGTGTGTGTGGGGGAGGTGGGGGGTGGAGAATGTTTCCTGCCCACCTCTCATAATCACAACATAATGATCACTCAGTCTGTGGGATGACTGTGCAACCAAAATTACAGAAAAAGGAATGAGACAGAGAAATTTTACACTAACCCTATTCCAACCACACATATGGTACAATATTGGTGTAATGGATTCATGAATCAAGCCCAAATGGTTTTACCATGTTCTCGGCCTGCCTATCTGCTCTTTAGTCTCATCTTTCCTCTCCTCCCGCCCTCCAAGATCCAATACTCTCATTATTACTTCTGTTTATAAAGCTTAGCTCATCCAATCAAGGAACAGAAACCATACATGAAAAAGTGCTAGCAGCCTAGAGCTGACCCAGCACCCTGGCCCTTAGATACTACTAGCTATTCCCCCTGGAGTGGAGTTAATTGGGGTGTGTGCTCAATGGCTTAATTAGGCAGGAGGCTGGCAAGCTAATGATGGGTTGATTGCTATCAGCCGGGGATAAATGAAGGCCATGAAGAAAGTGCAAGCGGGGGGGGGGGGGAAGGGGGGGAAGGGGAAGACAGGATCTCAGGATGGCGAGATCTGACCCTCTCCCTTTATGGAGAATGGGATAAGGGGGGAGTTCACTTCCAATTGCATGTTGCTGCACCAGTGTGCACTGGTGGAGAGGACCCAATAAACACCACACTGGTGCTTATACGCCTGGAAGCATCCAGCCTGTTTGTGGTGGTCCACAGGGGTGGAGAAGAGAGCCTGTTACACCACACCATGCGACTTAGGTGTCCATTTCTACAGGTAGCATACTGAGTTCCCTGGATCCAAGGAGTGTAAATAATCTCTTCATCCAACAATGAAGAGCAATGAACAAGATCATAAAAACATATAGGAACAGTTCCTCAGCTGGTGTACATAACACAGTTCCATTCAATCCATTGCTCCATTGACTTCCATAGGGTTTTGTAGATTTACTCCAGCTGCGGGTTTGGACCATAATTTGTTTGTGAACAATTCAGGAGTACAAAAAGGAAAAAGAAAAAACAAAACCAACAAGCTCCGCCAAACCTGACAAGTAAAATTGTTCTCAAATAGTTTGGTCTGATTTATTCCCGAGACTCTTGCTGACAAAAGGTTTCTAGCCAATATATTTTAATTTCACTCTTCGTTGCACCACTGGATAGGACTGTGTTCCAAGGAGTACAGGGTGCGTTCTCCATAGCTCATAGCATTGGTAAGGCCACAGGGCCGGATTTACAAAGGCACCTACAGAGGCAGATAGTTTCCCAGGGGGATTTTCAAAAGCACCTCAACAGGTTAGGCACCGAACTCCTATTGAAGTCAATGTGGGTTAGGGGACTGTTCGACTCAGGGAGACAAGGTAGGTGAGATATCATCTTTTGTTGGATCGACTTTTGCGGGTGAGAGAGACAAGCTTGCGAGCTTACACAGAACTCTTCTTCTCCAATGCAAAAATATTACCTCGCCCCTCTTGTCTCTCCACTGTCCTGGGACCAACATGGCTAGAACAACACAGCATATTCTACTTAAGGACTTTTGTAAATTCCACTAAGTGACTAAATACCTTGGTAAATTTGGCCCACAGAGTCTTTCCCCACTAAGTTGACGGCTTTGGGTAGGAGTGACCAAAATGGATTCGTTTCCGATGGCTGCTCAGTGACCTATGTGAAAAATCATTGGATCTCAGTGCATTTCCTATAAGACCAGTCTGTGTCACAAAAAGACACCAAAAAGCAAGTCTTTTGCCACGCTCCACAGGAAGACCAAGAAGCGAACAGCCCCTTCTCCTCTCATCATTTGGTGCCTCCAGTCCGGTGCTGGAACAAGGTGGCAAAGAGGGGCAGACAATGCTTACACTGCTGCTTTTCATGCGATGCCTGCTCTGTAGAAGTCAAATCCTGTAGGCTTGCCTCTGGAACCCCCCTATTAACTTCACCGAAAGTTTTACTGCTGTTATCAGTAACATGCACTTATTGCTTTCAAGTTGGATATTGTTCCCAGCCAAGCTCTTTCAAAGATGGCTAAACTTCCTGGATAAAATGTATCCCTGGGAGGAATGTGGCCCCACTTAGTTCTTGCATAATCACCCCAGAGAATGCTTCAGAAAGGCTGAGCGCAAGTCTGATTTGTACCGTCTTTTCATGCATGGAATCTTCCCTTTGCATTGCTCACCAACTAGATGTCGCACCATCTGCATCACAGGGTAAGCAAACTAGCACTAGGTTGGCAAGAAATGCATCTTGCACGCCAACCTTGGGGAAATGTCATGAGAATTTGCTAGCCCAGGCATCAAACATACATGCTTGTGCTTTACTATAGGGAACAGAAATGATCAAAACAAAAAACTTTTGATATTGTGCTCTCCCATCAAAAGAAACTCCTTGACCTGGCTGAATGTTTGAATATGGCTGGTTTGTGCTGTATGCTTCCCCCTGGTGAGCAGCTGCTAAGCATTTTAGATTTTTTTATTTATGTGAGCGTGACACAGCATTAGAATTGTAACAGATGTCGAAGGAGTTGGTAGGCAGAGCACAATCGTCTCACAGAGTACAATGGGATTTGGATCAGGCACATAGCAGTCTTACAAAGTAGTAAGAATACTGTAATGAAGTAGCTAATGGTGTGTTTAAAATGACCCTCTAGTGGATGGAATTAGAACCGCTCAATTGTGGGTCATAGGCCCTAGAGAGCTATGAGTCTTCTTTGGCTCAAATAGTGAAAGCTTTTGGGATGTGAGAATCACGGTGACCGTGTGGCCATGCTGCAGAACACGGTGACAAGCACAAAGTCCTAAGCGTCTATGAATGTATTTAAAAACCTTGCACTTACGCAGAGCCCTCCATCCTTTAAAAAGCAACAGACCCAGTCTGAACACCACATTCTGGAGAACACCCATTGATGTCAGTAACTCTTCTCCAAAACTACTTCGCCCACAGCTCTCATGCATGACAATTTGATTGCCGTCACCGCAGTACTGAGGCGGCCGACGGATTTACTGCCAAACTGAGCTGGTGTTAAATTATATTCTAGCTACATAATAAGGAAACTCTTGGTGCCTGGTTCTTCACTCTTTTACAGAGCATGTTGTCATTTACACCTCCACACGGGAGTGCAAAGTCCTGCCACTCTGATTTGGAAGGGTTTTATATAGGTGTAGATGAGTACCCAAGGCGCAAGGCAATGGTGAACCGCTCTTTTCAGAAGTGTGCATGCACACACTCACAAAAGTGCACCACATGTGACAGGAGTGCTCCATGTCTGGGTATGTAAATCATCATTAGTCAATAGATAAGATGCACTCAACATGTCACTCAAGAAAACATGGCATAGTTCCTGAGTTTTGTAGGACAAGTGAAACATGTTATGCAGTGCAAAGGGTTTCCTCTGGTAGCTCTTTTACACCAGCACAAGACAGAAGGCATGTGTGAATGGCATTTTCAGCTCACAGGGCTGCCACGGAGGGATCCCTTTTATCTTTCTCTGAAACAGACTCTCACAAGTTGTGAGTGACTCCTGCCTGGGGAAAGTAGAAATGAGGAATACTTCCTAATGGGTCCCATGAAGGGTAGGTTCCTAAATCAACACATCCCACGCAGAAAAAGTGTCGTTATTTGCCAACCATGCAGCAGGATGGAAACAGCAGCCTCGTATCACATTGAGACAAGACACGTGGGTTTATGCTACTGTAACCAGCAGAAAAGTTGGGAAGCTGATTGCATTTCCACCCATGCAAAATGCAGCAGCTGTAATAAATGCAATGGATTTAGTACAGCACACTAGTTATGATATTGGTATCTGTACGATCAGTGTGAGCCACAGTTTTATTTCCTATGTAACAACATAACAGTGCTTTGTATTTTAAGACAGCCATGAACATGTGTGGTGAGTTACTTTAGAAGCTGGTTGTGGCTCAGATCCAGCACTGAAGATGATAGCCTTGAATTTCTCTCTCTCTCTCTCACTCACACACACACACACACACACACACACACACACACACACACTTACACTTTCAGGTAGAATGCTTAGCAGAACCAAACTTTTGCATTTGCAAATTTATTTTAACTAGACCTGCCCTGAACTGAAACTTTACATCCAAATCCCCTCTGCGTTACAAAGGGGGTTCAGTTTTGAAGCTCCAGCTCTAGACATGTCCCCCCTACCGCTCTGCTCTGGCTAGAATCCAAAATCGGAAAGGGTTTACTTTCCTGTTCCAGTCTGGATGCCATTCAACCTTGGGAGAATATCTGATATCGTAGATTTCCAACACTTGGGGCCAAGAACAGCTAATAAGATTTCAGCACTGTCTAATCTGACCCCCATATCCAGTTCCTGGTTAGACTTTTGACTTGGACTCAGAACCTGTCTCCAGATTTGATTCTGGACCCCATTCTTCTTCCCATGTCTAATTTACATATGCCTTTTCATTAACACAATACTAGCACCTATACAGTCTTTAACCCCACTGCAGCTGCAAACAGCTTCAATAGCGTGCACAAAAACATTTTCTCGCGTAGATGAAGCAGCAGTCCTTTCAGCAAACTAAAACAGAACACCTACTTAAAAATTAAAGATTCATACAACGGTTTGGATGGGTTGATACGCATTTCCCCCGTCTCCTTCAGGTTAAAAACGTAGGAAAGTGCTTTTTGGCACATACAATGGAAAAAAACAGGGTTCTTTTATGACACTTCTCCCCACAGCATTACTGGTAAACTCCCATTTACCCACTAAGAAAGGAAACCCACTTTACAGCAATGCGAATCACCTTGCCTTAAGGCTTAATGTTCTTTTTAACGTATGGGTTCTACAGATACCGGCAATGATATTTTGCATTAAATAGCACCTTTCATCCCAAAACTATGCCCTCCCTCTCCATCCGCATACAATGAGTTATGAATGGGCAGATCCCTGCATCCAGGCAGAGGCCCACCGATACCCCCATGCCTTTGTAGAGCCCCATCGATATAAATGGGGCTCTATTTATGAGCACTGCGGTGGCACACAGACACATCAATGCAGAAATAACATCACTGTAGGGTGGGGAGGGTGGCAACCAATCAGAACATTGCACAACACTGGCAATGGGGGAAAATGCTGGCCAATGACTTGCTCTGTGACTTTGGGCAACGTCCTTAGAGATGCCTCAGTTTCCTTATCTGTAAAACAGGAATAATGATACTTTTCTCCCTCACAGGGGTGTTGTTTTTCTTTGTTTCTAGCATGAAACCTTTACTTATAATAGACATTTCCTGCTTTCTGAAGGATTAGGGCTCTGAACAGGGAGGAGGGTGGGTTGGAAGGCGCTGCCAGTTGAAAGCAAAATGAGACTGAAGAGCTACAGAGATTTAATTTCCTACAAAATAATTCTCCACAAGCTGTGTAAACTCTCTCTAGCTGAACAAATATAAAGAGGCTTTTTTCTTTAGAGAGAAATGCCTATGATAATAGCGATGAGCGACCAGGGATCAGTTAGGCAACTCAAAAATGATTTACGAGAACATGGAGTTCCAGTGAGGCACCCAAAAGTCTGCATGCTTCTCTGAGCTATCCGACCTAGCAAAGCTGGGCTGGAAATCATAGGAGGACAGGATTTTTTTGGGTAGAATTTTTACTGCCCACAGTTCCAATCTAAGGATGAAAAATAGTCAGGGAAGAAAAATAGTCGGGCTCGGTTTTTGATCTCACTTGCTCCTGTTGAAACGGAGTTTTCCAGAGCACAGATGAGTCCACTAAGAATCGGAGGGCACGTCTACACTAGAGCGACACAGCTACAGCTGTCGCGCCATGGCATAGATGCTTTCGACATCAACAGAAGGGGTCTTCCCATTGTGGTCATCAATCCACCCCTCCGAGAGGCAGTAGCTAGGTTGACAGAAGAATCCTTCCATCGACCTAGCCGCAGCACGTCATTGAGCGAAGAAGCGAGGCTGACCTGAGTTTTAGATGTAGACCAGGCCTGAGCCTGAGCAGTGCTTTCAACAGTGAGAGGGCAGATGCCCTTTGTAGCTGGAGAAGCTTCTTGTCCTTTCCATTGAACAATAAGAACATGCATTCTTGCCACTAACACGCGTGGGACTCGGGTAAAGATAATTCCAATTGGGGAGAGCGATGAATAGCAGCAGTGCTCTGCACTAATATGGCACTCCACTTGGGTTAAGTCACCACTGAATCTTTACATCAATAGCTGACAGATTCCCATATGTATCAGCATGATTGCATCTAGGAACGCCAGTCATCGATGAGGACACTGCTGTGTGAGGTCCTGTACAAACAGAACAAATTGAGGGTCCCTCAGGCCCAGATCCTCAATCATCAAACAAAAGTTAGGTGCTTAAATACCTTTGAGGATCTGGGCCTTGGCCTTTAATGGGCAGCTGGGTGAGGCCAAAAGTTTTTGCCTTATGAGTGAAAATGATCACACCTTAACAATGAAAAGAGAAGATTAGGCAGAGATGTAGAAGGCTCTGTCCATGAGCTACATACCTTGCAAGTTGAGAGATGGTTGCATGGCTTATTGACTGGTCTCAATACCCTTTTTTGCAGAACGCACTAGCAGAAAGCGATATAGGGCTTGTCAAAATCGCAATAAGAGTTAACCGATGAGCAAAGAATGAACAAGTGGGCTGGGACGTGTCCATCAGAATACGTGGATGTTGTGTGCTGGGAGAGTGCCCGTTTCAAACACACATACAAAAATCATATGCGTTGATCCGGTCTGTCTTGAATGAAGAACATGCCCGCTGACCAGAAAAGCAAACCTGTGGCAAGGAAGCTCCCTTTCCACCAGCACCCTAATGTTTGGCTAGGCTGCTGTGCCCCAGGGTAGCTGTGTGCTTGAAAGGCTTCACAACATTCTGGAGATGAACGTAGGTTTCAGAACTTTGTTCCTTCAGAGGCTCCTTTTAGCCAAGCTTTTGTACCTACTGATGACATTTAGAACTAGATTTTCACCAAAGCCTTGATCTAAAGCCCAGTGAAGTCAGTGGGAAGACTCCAGCTGACTTCAATGGGCTTTGGAGCCAGCCCACCAGAAGTCAAGGGAGTTCCATGAGAATACAAATAGTCTGTCCCCGTTCAAGAAGTTGCAGGATCAGGGTCTGCTCTCTATATTAAAGTTTCCCTTGATTAAACACATCTCAAATTTTCAATCTGAAATGAAGATGGTATGATAGGATAACATGATTTTGGTAATTAAATATTCATGGTAAATAGGCCCAATGGCCTGTGATGGGATGTTAGATGGGGTGGGATCTGAATTACCCAGGAAAGAATTTTCTGTAGTATCTGGCTGGTGAATCTCGCCCATGTGCTCAGGGTTTAGCTGATCGCCATATTTGGAGTCGGGAAGGAATTTTCCTCCAGGGCAGATTGGAAGAGGCCCTGGAGAAGGGTTTTCGCCTTCTTCTGTAGCATGGGGCACGGGTCACTTGCTGGAGGATTCTCTGCTCCCTGAAGTCTTTAAACCACGATTTGAGGACTTCAGTAGCTCAGACATAGGTGAGAGGTTTTTCGCAGGAGCGGGTGGGTGAGATTCTGTGGCCTGCGTTGTGCAGGAGGTCGGACTAGATGATCATAATGGTCCCTTCTGACCTTAGTATCTATGAATCTGTGAAACAAAATTAATTTTTTTTTGTTTCATTTTGAAATCTTTCCTGGAATTGAAAATGTTCAGTGAAAATTTTTTGATTTGGTTAAAAAATGTTATTAAAAAAAATTCAGCCAGCTCTAAATGTTTGGTCAGCACCTTGCACAATGAGGCTGCAAACTGGCTGGACTCCAGGCACTGCTACAGAATAGGGATGATGATAGCTGAATAGACCAGGAGCGAGTCAATGCAACTGATGTTCAAGAACACTAGGGAGACTTTGGGAGAGAAGCCATAGAAGAGGAATAATGAGACGGAAGGTGCTGTTACATTTGGGGAGAGAGTTACCCGAATCTGCACAAAGAATCTTATTTCGTCCTATCAACTGGCAACGACACAACTCTCCCTTATCTCTTGGTTCTCTGCCCTTCGTCCACAAGGGCCCAGTCAATTTGTCTACAATCAATCAGTTCCTGCGCTTAACTATTAAAATCCATTAAACCCTAGATGTGAAAAACACTACGTATGGCCCCAGATTTATGACCGCTAATCCAGTTATTCCACATGAGCCCTTTAGAAGAGATAATTACTCAGAGCATCCATCTTCTTATCAGTGGCAGATGAAATACACCTTTAATGTTTCTTAATTCAATAAGGACAACATTTTGACTGAGCTACAGTGGGTCAGATCCCCCACTGGTGTAAATAGGCATAGCTCCATCAAAGTCTAGGCGGAGATATGGCCCCACCCCCCTCCCCTGCTCAAATCATACTTGGCTGTTGCACTAGCACCTCACACGAGTGGCTGTTGTGTGTCACTTTACACACTAAATTGGATCCTTTGTTTAGTATTTAGATACCGCATTGATGTAATTCCTTGCAGAGTTCCATGCCAGGGTGCATAGATGGGGTGCTTTTGGAACAGGCTCAGTGTGGAGGACATTAAAACCATAGTAGATGGCAGGATGCTTCTGATGACGATAACCAGGACCAGTTGTAACACAGAGGCAGAGCAGACAGATGTCTGAAGCAGGAAAGACTAATTAGCTGTTTGCGTGGGTGACTGTAGTCTGGTAGTGGCAGATTTACTGTATGTCAGTTTGCCTAGGGCACCTGAACCCATAACCCGCATAATGTAATAGAACTGATTATCCAATGTTCTCAGGGGACAAACCCAAAGCCATCATATAGTGGGAGTTTTCCGGGTGTTCCCTAAATGCAGATTTCAAAGCATGCTGGCTAGTTCTCCCATGCATAACTAGTTATCAAGGACAGCTGGCTCAGCAGGACTTCAGTGCATAAGCGATCGGTCTAAAGATCCAAAACCTCATGTACGCGAGAGAACTGATCCATTGGACGGGACCCATTTTGGAGCTCATTAATAGGGCGCCCAGCAGATCTGGGTTCTATTCCTGGTTCTGTCACTGACCAGATGGGCGACCTGTGGGCAAGTCACGTTATTTCTTTGTGCCTGTTCCCCTCCCACCATATGTCCGTCATCCCTCTTTGGGCCATAGGCTCTCTAGGCCAAGGACGGTCTCTTTCTAGGTGTTTTTTATGGGAGCCTAGCACAATAGGTCTCTAATAGCTATTTATACATACATTACGTATTAATAAATAAAAATAAATATTAACGTGAAAGCCTCGGGTCTTGAGTTCATTTTGTCATGAACACTTTGGAAACCTCTGCTACGGACTCTTGGTGATAATTAACCAGAGTGTAATTTTGCACTTGTATAGCTGCTTGTATCCAATCACGTCAAAGCAAGATTCATTCATTAAACCATTCAACAACTCTACTGCATTCACGGGCTTTGTGAAGTGAGTCTGAGGGCTCTCAGCCTGTTGCTAGTGGTGGAGTTTGCATATAAAGCCCCTTACTCCCATTGGCACGAATTGACACCCTGGGTCTTTAGACTCGGAGGAGGAGACAAAAAGCAAATAACTATGCAGCCAAAGGCCCTGATTCACCACTCTATTAATCCAGTTGCAGGCTGGCAAAGCTCCTTGGGCATCCACTGGGATTCTGCCTTACTGTGCAATTCACCAGCTGATATCAAGGGCTCATATGTCACCAACACCTACAATGGAATCCAGGTGCAGAATCCATGGAATGCTGGAATGGAATCCAGGCTGCAGTGGAATCACCATCTTGAAACCGGAGTAATGCAGCGATGACTCAGGCTCCAAACTCTAAGTCCTAGAGCTCAGGCCTTCCGCGTCAGTGATGAGGCACATTAGTGGCCCAGCTTCGCAAACCTTACACTCTTCTGTGCATAAACAGAAAACTGGACTTGCCAGGACTGGCCATCCAGCAACCTTACAAGAGCAAGCTCACTTTGATCTCTTCCCTCTAATTTCTTTGCGTCTAGCACATGCCATTTACACTGACTGTAGGATTTTTGCTGCCCTGCTATATGGCTGCATGGTTCAGAGAGACAGTGCCCAGAAGTAGATTCTCTTGGCTGAATGGTCACACTCTGATTGTAGCTGGCCCAGCAGAGAGTCCTTCTGGTGTAAAACAACAACTCCTGGACGGTGAAAAGCTGAAGGAGCTGGCTCCTGCAACACCTGTACCTAGAGGGCCCCTTTCCAACATAGGGGAAAAGCGAGGAGTATATCAGAGGGCGTATCAGAGCTCTGCGCCATTGATTCCACATTGGCATTAAGCAGAGCCGTCCCTAGGCCACTCCAACTCATACCGGAGCCTCTAAGTGCAGAATGAGGGAGCCATAACCAGATTCCTCACGACAGGTTTCAGAGTAGCAGCCGTGTTAGTCTGTATTCGCAAAAAGAAAAGGAGTCTCTAAGGTGCCACAAGTCCTAACAAAGCTTATGCTCAAATAAATTTGTTAGTCTCTAAGGTGCTGCAAGTATTCCTTTTCAGATTCCTCATGTCTCTCCCATTTCCCTGCACTAAGTAGAGCTTGGATGTTGGGATGAATGAGGCCCTTTAACAACTTCTTAGATCATATTCATTAAAAAAAAAAAAAAAAACCAAACCAACATTATCAAGTGTTTTTCATGTTCTCAGCAGCCCTAGCAGCTCTTTTCTTCCTGCCCCCAACCTTAAACATCTCTGAAGTAAACAATCTCATGAAATGATGGCAAATTAAGGGGATGAAGTATTACAAGATGACATGTCTGCCATGCATGATTACAAACAACCGAAGAGAAATGCAAGAGGTTGGTTAACATTTCCCTTTAGAAACCACTGAGTATTTCAGATGTATCTGCCAGTAGAGCATTTGTTTTAAAGTTCTTATTTAGCTAGAAATAATTTCATTTGTAAATCCCATCTTTTCCAGGGGTATTGTTTATTTTATTTGTGACAAATCAAGCCTGGCTCTGCGGATTCTGCTGCAGTGGTTTTATTGCTGACATATTGGCCCCTTGACATCAGCTGGCAAATTGTACTCCGAGGCAGTGTCCCAATGGGGGGAGAAAAAGATGTAGACATTTAAGCTGTCTTATGACTGTGGTTCTCAAGGCACCGGGATGTGGAAGTCTGCAATAGTATCTGTGTGAACATACCATTTGCCGTTTCTCTGCTGCTGTTTAAGAGTAAAACTCACAACGGATTTAAAAACCCTTTGGGAATACTTAATCCCAGGGAAAAGGGATGGACAAATAAAAAAAAAAATTTATTTCAGATTTTTATAAAATGCCCACAGTAAAAACATCTGGTGTTGTTGGATACACAGCTAAACAAAAACTGAAATAACCCCAGCCCAATGGATTCTTGCATCCCACAAAAAAAAAATTGGGAAATAAAAATTAATCCCTAGACAATAAGTAAAAATGGGGGGTATGTTAATATGACCCAGGGCACACTGACATCAACTGGAAAAGTCTTACCCTGTGGGCCTCACTGTCATACACACCGAGGGCACCTCTCACCACTCTGGTATCGTAGAAGGGCGTTAGAGTGGAATAAATTACATCTTTACTCACCATTAAGGCCCCCTTACACTGTCAGGGCAGTACAAAAAGACCCTAGTCTAATTAAAATCAGGCCCCGAGTCTTCAGAGCATCCACTGAAGAACTCCAATGTACGTCTTGACAAAGGGAGCTCTATAGTGGTTCCAAAAACCCTTGTTCAAGATGGAACTTGGAGTAGGAAAGCAAGGACAATCTTGATGATGTCACAGCAGGGCTTAGATGAGGGAAAGCATCGTGCATTTTGTTAAGAGTTTCCATGCAAAAAGAGCCATATACTTGCAGTCTTAGACGATTTATTTTAGATTGAGGAAAACAGGGACACAAAAGATCAAATGTAAAGTCTCCATGACAGAGCGCAGTGTGTGCACGCCTCCTTTTCCTAAAACAGGCTGCAGCAACAGAGCACCAAAAAAAAAAAAAAAAAAAAAAAAGGATGCTTGCCCCTGAGCACAAGGGAAATGTAAAGGTGCGGTATGCAGAAAATAAAAAGGCATCATAGGCCGATATGGGTACGTACACCACAGGCATAAATCACTAAGGGCTTCATGCTATTGACAAAAGTTCATATCATTATTATTTGTGTTACAGTAGCACCTAGAGGCTGTACAAATATTAACACAGAGAGATAGATAAGCTTTTCAGAGCAGGGACTAAGTATGACACCATGGACAAGGGTTGGATACAAACATAGGAGGGAGCATAAAGAAACAATGAGGCGATACTGACAAGCAATGAAAAACAGTGGTCACAGCTGTCTAACCTGGCATCACAGCAGAGAAGTGACTGTTGTCTTAGTAACAGATTCAAAGGCCAGAAGGAATCACCGAGATCATCTAGAAATGATCATTGATTATTAATGTCCAGAACAATGCGTCTTAGCAAGCTGAGCTGTGTTGCAAGCACTTTGGAGGACAGGATGAGAATTCAAAACAATCTTGACAAATTGTAGAACTGGTCTGAAATCAACAAAATGAAATTCAACACACACACACACACACACACACACACGTGTAAAGCACTCTACTTAGGAAGGAAAAATAAAATGTAAAAAACAACAAACTGGCTACGTGGTAGGACAGCAGAAAAGAATCTGGGGGCTATAGGGGATCACAAATTGAAGATGGTCAACAATGCAATTCAGTTGCAAAGAAGGCTAATATCATTTTGGGGTGTGTTAACAGGATGCCGTACGTAAGACACAGGAGGGGATTGTCCGGCTCTATTCAGCACAGGTGTGGCCTCAGCTGGAGTATTCTGTCCAATTCTGGGCACCACATTGTCAGAAAGATACAGACAAATTGGAGAGAGTCCAGAGGAGATCAACAAAAATGATAAAAGATTTAGACCTAGGCGGAAGGGTTAAAAAAACTGGACACTATTAGTCTTGAAAAAGGACCGAGGAGGAACCTGATAACAGTCTTCAAATACATCAAGGGACGTAATGAAGAGGAACGAGATCAATTGTTCTCTCTATCCACTGAAGGTAGAATAAGAAGTAATAGGCTTAATCTACAGCAAGGGAGATTTAGGTTAGATATTAGGAAAAGCTTTCTAATTGTTAGGGTAGTGAATATCTGGAACAGGCTTCCAAGGGAGGTTGTGGAATCCCCACTGGAGGATTTTAGGAACAGGTTGAACAAACATCCGTCAGGGATGATCTAGGATTACTTGGTCCTGCCTCAGTGCAGGTGGCTGGACTTGACTTCCAGCCCTATATTTCTATGGTTTTGTATGAAAAGTATTTACATAAGCCTATTCAATCCAGAGATGGTGCAGAACCACACACCTGGATCTGAACTGCTCTAGAATTTGGGATGTTAAACAACCTCAGAGCCAGATTTTGAAAGGGTATTTACAATGGACCATATTCATCAGTGAGCACTTTAAATTGGAACCCTCCAGAAATAAGAAGCCATTTGCACTCAAGGTTCTGGTTTTGGCCCTTTCCTAATTTATATGTTTGGAAAAAAATTAAAGGGCAAAATTAAGGGCAACCTCTTCCCCTCCTTGCACCAACACAGGGGGTCTTCTGCAGCAGGGACAGCTGGGAACATAGTGCAATTCCTTCCAGCAATCCTGGCCAGCAGAATGACTCCTTAGGAGCCACTATGAACTGGAGAAAGTTAAAGCAGCCCTGAGGCTGCTCTAATTTGTGCCAACAGCCAAACCCAGAATCAGGGGAAAGGCAAGTGGAATAAAGCCACGTATGCCCTCCCACAAGTGCACCAAGCACTGTTCTGACACATTGGTGCATATGGCCCAAAGACTTGTTCATAAACCAAAACTAGATCATGCTATGCTTTTTTAGGGTGAAAACAAGTGCCTTTGCAGAGGGACAGCAGGAGGCCCAAGCACCTGTTAAGTCCCTCCTAACAGAAGACTTGTGTTGCACTGGTCTCATGCTCTCCTTCTGCACATGAGTAAATTTCACCCTTAGGGGGTGTCTACATAGGGAGGGTTAATCCAAAGCTTTTCTGGGGCATGACAGGTAACACAGTATGCGAGTTGCACCAACAGCATGCGCAAGGAACACTTGTTCTGTTTTCAATTTGCATTGAACTGAGGGAGTAGTGAGCTCTCTGGATGTGTGGGGTGTATCTGTCCCGCTGTCTGGAGTGGCTCAGGACCATGGATACCAACCTCAAGGCAGACTGTCAAGAATCAGGGCACAAACCCCAAACTGATTGTGTGGTCTCAACTTAGATTTCACCAACCAAGTAAAACAACTGTAAACTCCTCAGGTACAGCCTTAATAGACAGTCCCCTGGGGTACTCCAGTCTTGCCACCCAGGCAAGCCTGCCTCTGTGATAGATGATCCCTTACACCAAAAGTCACAACAATATTCAGCTTACTCCCTGTCCCAAAGGACCAGTCACTTATGCCAGGTCACGTGCGCCCGAGACAAAAGACAACACTTGTAGCCAACCCTATAGTGAACTAGCTTAAACTAGGAAAAATAAATGAGTCATTCACAAGGTTAGAGTGGGTAAACTTATACAAACGAGTTACAGTCTTAGGTTTCAAAAGATGATAGTAGATATATAACATTCAAGCTTTATATGTCTATTTGGGGCCCCTTGCTTATGCTTACAAATCTTGGCCCCTTAGAGTGCAAGCGGCATAGGGGTAACAATTTGTCCTTAACAGGCATTTTTATTCCCTTCCCCCAGCGTTCAAGCTGTGGTGGGACGAGGGCTTGTGCACGTACCCGCTGCAGGGTGTGGGGGGAAGCAATCAATAAAGTCTTTTGTCCACAGTGGGTTGTCTGATGTCTAGAGACCTTCTTTTGTTGGGGAGGAGATAATACCTCTTGTGGTAAACTAACATTTCACACGTAGGAATAATCCCCCACAGTCAGGGGAGAAGCAGCAGGCTTAGCAAACATTTGTATAAACTACAGAGAAAACATGACCTTCTAAGATGGGATGCAGATATTACAAGTAGGATTAACACATGCAGCTTCCTACAAATGTTCCATAGAGTCTAAACACGTTCTTATCAACTCTAATATCTATTTTAACAATATAAACACACACGTAAACCAGACTGGTTTCCAACTATGCATTTGTCAGCATTCAGCGAGGCCTGGCACCTTAGCAGGAGTTTACTTCCAGTATCGCAGCATCTCATGGCCCTTTGCTTCACTGCTGAGCAGCATGCATCCTGGGACTGTTTTCCCTGTAAGCTGTGGGAACCCAGGTGGATTCAATTTTTTATTTTTGTTTTTTAAAATTTGGTTTCTGCTGTCTGGGCCTCATAGTTCCTTTCCGAGTTGGCTGATGCCATTTTCAAACTGCCGCCAGCCAGCATGGACTCAATAACGCTCTGCCCTGCTATGATAAGTGCAAATACAGCACTCAGAGCTGGACAAATTCCGCATTGGACCTCGCCCATCACACAGATGGTGCAGGAGAAGGAGAATATTCTACAGCAGCAGCATGCTCTGCAGTGGTGGCAACAGGACCCGGCAGGGAAAAGAGAAGGATGCCACTTAGCTGTCGGAACAAGAGGACCAGTTCCTCTATCACCTACACAGCATTCTGGGCCCAGGAAACCAGCATGGATGGGTGGGAGAGAATGGTTCAGCAGACCCGGGATGACCAGCACTGGTAAAATCCTTTTTAAAATCTGTACAGAATTGATCCCAGAGCTTCCAATACAGCACACCACCATACAGGGCCCTATAGCAATGATGACCCTTTTCCTATGGGTATCTGAAAGCTGGCCACCCCAGAACATTACTACTCTGTAGCCAACCAATTTGGTGTGTGGAGATCAACTGTGGGGGCCAGTCTCAAGAACATCTGCTACACCACTGATCAGGTGCTGTCCAACCGGGATGTGAAGCGGGGTAATGGTCAGGAGACTATTGATGATGGCTTTGCATGAATGGGGTACAAGAGTTGTACTTTGGCAACTGATGGAACCCATGTGCCTATAATTTTCCTCCTCCCCACCCCCAGGGAACAGAGTTTATAAACTAACAGTGCGACTTCAGGGTACCACGGAGAAGACTCGTCAACCACTATGTCTGGAAACCTGCCATAAGTGCAGGGTTGTCTGGGAGGTCTACAATGAGAAGAAGATCTTCCAGAACTCAGTATTTAAATTACTAGAGAAATGACTGTTTGCCTCCACGAGCCCTGTAGACATTAAATGGTACAGAGCTTGGTCTGGTTTTTCTGGGAGACCGATTTTTATCCTTGGTGCCCTGGCTTGTGAAGCCATACAAGCAGCTTGGATAGAAGGAACATTTTAACTAGCACTTGAGTCGTTGCAGACCCAGGGGTGCAGTAGCCATGTTAGTCCCAGGATATCAGAGAGACAAAAAAAGTGGATAACAGGATCTCTTTTATTGGACCAACAACCTCTGTCTGGGAGAGTGCCAAGCAACCACCTTCGCTCTAGTTACAGAATGGTAGTTGAATGTGGATCTGGCCCTCTGAAAGGCAGATGGCTCTGTTTATGAACTAGGTTGGAAACAGCAGGGAAAAAAAAAACCCAAAACCAAACACGCTTTCCAACCATTATGACTGCATGTTGTATTTTGCCAAACTTATGAGAGCAAGGCAGAAGTAGAGGTGCAGAGACTTGCTCAGATGTTGGAGCCGACAGCAGGGCATCCCACAGAGAACACAGATGCCCCTGGGAATGCTGTCAGGGATGCCTGCTGTTTGTATTTTGAGTCAGATGCCTGATCACATTAGCCCCCACGGGGGGTTGCTGGGATGCAGACAGTGCGAACACAGTGAGAGTGTGTGGGTGGTTGGAGTTTCATGTCCCCTATGTGCTTCTGTTAAAGCCCTATGAATTATTTCAGCTTATTTAACAGATTTTCTGTGTTAAAATTCAATGACTCATAATGGATGTATTGTAAACAGTTTTATTATGAAACAATAAAAAAATAAT
This sequence comes from Natator depressus, assembly GCF_965152275.1. NCBI lineage: Eukaryota > Metazoa > Chordata > Testudines > Cheloniidae > Natator > Natator depressus. The sequence goes on from NC_134259.1 coordinate 6,887,509, forward strand.
AATAAAGTTTTAATGAAACCAATGGAAAAAAAACACACTGCCTTTGTATTTGGAAATACATTTAAAACTAACCAATCTTCTGAAGTAACCAGCTACACATGAACCTTTATTACTGCAACAGTGCAGACAAAAAACCTCAACATACAGTTAGAATGTGTTAAATACTATCAGGTTGGGGAGGAGGGGTTGCATAAAGTTGAAGGTGAGCGTACACCTTGCCGGTGACTCTTATCCAGAGGGTTCTGGGGCTGAGTGCCTCGGCCCAAAATTCTCAGGAACATTGCAGAGCTCCAAATAGCCGGGCTCCTAGACGCAAGTGTTCACGGTGCCCGGAAGCTGGGTCTGAGAGGTGAATGGGAGCAGCTGGGAAAGCTGCTGTGGGGATGCAGATGTTACAAGTTGCTGCTGGAACCAGTATCCAGCATTGTCCACAAGCTGAAGGACATGGCTGGGCCCCAAAAACTTACAGGACTGTGGGGACTGCTGTCCCAGCAGGAGCATGTTTTGCATTCTGGCTCAGGATAGCATCCATAAGTTGATTCTGCATCTTTCCCTCCTCCTCCTCCTCGCTCTCCTTCACCACAGGGATGCTGACCTCAGCCACAGCCATCCTCTCTTTGGCCACTGCCACAGTCACCTGCAACAGCTTTATTTCTCCGTCTGGGACCTCATGGACAGCCTTCGCCCCTCAACAAGCCTTGCTCTCTTCTGTGACTCTGCCAGAACCTCAGCAGACATCTCATCCAGAGTCATCTTTTCCTTTTCCTCCAGTTGGCCAGTCTGTCAGTAGTCCATAAAGGTCCTGTCCTGGACAGCCTGGCTGATGCATTGGCCGTGGAAGTAGGGAAAAAAGTTGCTTAGTTTTCCCCACCTACATGTATCTGCAACCTTTCCTTCCTGAGACTCAACCACATTCTTGGGGGGGAGGGACTGAACCTCAGAATTTGTGGTCTAAGTGTATGGAGGGTGCATTTGGATTTCAGTCTACTCTCTCTGCTTTCATGCTGTGCGGGTGGGATAGGGTGGTTGGAGCTATGTTCCAGGTTTGTTTTTACAGAGGGTTATGGGAGGCAAGTTGGCCAGTAATTTTCTCACCATCCCCTTTAGGCTGTCTTGACTTTTATGTTAGACAGACAGACTGGTAACTAGGAAGCAGAGAACGGCCTTATTCAGAAAGGCAAACAGACCAGGAGGGTGCATGGATATTCTTCACCAGGATGGTACCCTCAGAAGCACTGCCGGAATGGAAGGGGCTTACAAGCTATAGCAGGGGGCCCAGGCATGTGGCTATCCCCTATAATGTGTGCAACAAAAATTGAGCTACTTCTCAGCTTTAAGTTCTGCTCTCTCCCTGCTACAGAGAGGGAGGAAGTGCAGAGAAAAATAGATGGGTCCTACGATGGTCAGCTACAATGCACATTACAGGGCATTTGAACCTGTATGGGGAGCACTGTTTGTGGCATAACCAGGTATGTAGCGTGCACTCATACCGCACAAGCTATGAAGACTAAACCAAATTTCTCCTGTGAGCACTGCCTCAATAAACTGAGGAATTTTGCATGAATTAATGCTTTTGTTAGTTGAATCTGCTGTGTGCGGTGGTGGGGGTGAGAAAGCAAGGTATAGACTAAGTATGCTATGCTTTTAATTCACATCCACCAACAATAAATTGTAAAGACAGGTACTTACATGCCAAAGTTCTCTCCAGCTGGGGATCTGACTCCTTGGTCCGGCCTGGGTTTGTGGCTAGGACTTATTCTTGTCCTGCACTGGGTGTGCCACAGGGCCTGTTGTAGCAGGGCAGGACTGGGGCTAGCTTTCCAACTGGCTGTCATCATGGTCCTGAGTCATAAAAAAAGATCCTGGCTCTCAGGGGACAGCTCCCTCTCCGGCTCCTTCCCCCAATGGGTGTAGCCAGTTATCCTCTGTGGAAGAGGCTGAGTGGGCAGCATGCTCCGACTGGTGCCTGAGATGGGTCATACTAGAGTTCTGTAGAGACCTGTCCAGTTCATAAAAAACTGAAAACGAATGGACGGATCACATAGCCCCTGCTGAATTGTCTCCTTTTAGCTCTCATTTCTCTTGAGCAGCTTACTCTTTCCCCAGCATTGGTTGGCATCACGGTCGTGACCCCTCACAGACATCTGCTTTGCCATCTCCATGAAAAAAATGTCTGTATTCCCATGGCTAGCCACAGGAGTGTCCTGAACCAATGGCTTCTCCCTAGATGGCAAGGAGAACCGTGGTTTCAGGACAGCTCCAAACAGCTGCTCGAGGTGTGTTGTGGGGCTCTGGACTGCTGTTGGGTTGTATTGTAAGATTAATGAGGCACTGGGATCCAGAAGCAAATGAACAAAATCTGTGCACCTTTTGTGGGAGTGGGTGGGGAAGGTGGTCATCTTGCAAACTTGACACCAGAGCAGGGAAGGCACACACGTGACCGGACAGGTAGTAAACAAACAAACAGTCAACCTGCAAAGCACTGGGATAGCAGTTGGAAGCACACAAAAAAAAAAAAAAAAAAAAAACAGGTGGCATGCAGCAATTGCATGCCCACGAACAGACCAAACTACTTCAAAGCGATGCAAGCCTAGTTCCCTCTCCCAGAAGACTGCAGAATTCCTGATAAGCATGCAGTGATGGGTTGCACCATGTGTACGCAATGGTTTTCAAACTAGATTCAGATCAGACCGAGCTGAGTTAAAGCCCCTTGTAGACAAGGCCTGAATCCGGAAGCGGCCTTTTCTCTTCAGTGTGCACATATATTCTAGAGGGGGACAAGTCCACCCCTTACTTAGAAAGCCCAATACCTTGCCATTAGACTTGCGTTTCCCTTCCATTCATTGCTGCCTGGTTTTGATATTCAGGGCTATTTGGGTTGCATGTACATAGCTCATTAACTGCCTCATGGACCCCATTCAAAAAACAAATTGTTTTCAGAGCAGAGCATAAAATTAGTGGCACTTTGTAAAACTGGAGGGGGGAACGGGGACAACTTTAACCGGCCCCATGGACATCCTATCTACAAGGAAAAGGTTACTCGTCATGAACTTAAAACCAGCACCAAGAAAGTAGGAAATACTTCTGATCCGCAGGCCAGGTGGCTGGAGGTATTAAAAACCATGAGCCTTCCCACAGCAATTCTTGTTAAGCATTTTAATGTGCAATCAGAGTGTGGATCTTTGACTAATGGGAGTAACGAGTTATACAGGATACAAAAGCCATTTTCATATAGCTATTTTAACAGGGGCTTGACCCTTCACTCCACCAAAACTAAATATTTGAAGCTCAACTCTTCTGTCACCAGTACAAAAAGGAGAACCAACGTGTCTGGACTCAATGGGCCAAGCTGGTGGGAAACTGCTAGTAACAGGAGGAGAATCTAGTGTCTGCTATTGGGTTTACCACCAGGCTGATGAAAGAACGAATCCATGCCATTGCAGAAAGCTCACGACTATAAAATCAAATAGGAAAATATGTACTTTCATTGGCACTCCTCAGCTAATAAAAATCCTTTGGAGGCTAATGCTACAGGGACATTTTTGTTTTAATCCTCCTCCTGAAAGCAATTTCGCTCCTTATATAGTTTCCACATGCAATAGAGAAATGTGCAATCATAATAGTGTTTATTTGCTGTCACCCTTCTCATTCCCTATAGACTGCTATTTGCAGCAGAGAGAGGGAGGCTTGGCATCCCCGCCCATGGAGGCTACATGCGGTGCCCGGTGGCTTGAAGTTCCCCTATTTCCTTATTCAGAGCTTCACCTCTCCATTTTTTCCTCGGGCGTGACCAGGGTTGCTTCAGTGACTAAAGCAACAGTCCTGTTGTCTCTGGTCATCAAAGCTCCATTGCAAAAACCAAGCATGGGGCCTAATATGAGAGAGAGAAGATGGGCTAGCAGTTAAGGCAGTACTCTAGGCCTTGGAGACCTTGGTTCAAGTCCCTGCTCCACTACAGTCTGCCTGCGTGACTTTGGGCAACCCACTGATCCTCTGTGCCAGAGTTCTCCAGCTATAAATGGGGAGAATGCGACCGCCCTGACTCCTAGGGGAATCAGGGGATGTAAAAGTACCTAGCATCTAAATGCCTCTCAAAGCCAGGCAGAATGTCTGCATCCAGTAAAGTCAACAGGACTTACCTTCTGCAGGAATAGGCCAGACCCTTTGATTTGCACAGCTCCAGGTCCTCAAACTGGCCACTGGATCCACTAGCATACATCTGTGGAATCCCATTGGCCAAGATTTTCTGAAGCAATTAGTGATTTTAGGGTTGAGATACCCACTTAAAAATGAGGGCCCTTTCAGGTAAGAGCTGAGTACATAGTACTAAGAGCACCTATTCCACCATCATTGCAACCATCACCAGCCACACCATAATGATAAATAAAGGTCATGGATTTCAATGGGGCTCAGCAGAAGACAGAATTCTGTCCCAGTGGTCTGCTTCCTAAGCCTATTGATCGAACTGTAGCCTAGTCAGTGCCTGTAAGCAAGGTCGGTGACTTGCCTTCAAGCACAAGTTGAGTGGTTACACATGCCAGCAGACCATGCAGCGATACCACTTCCTTTCCAAGTTAAAAAAAGGCAAGCCAGGTTGCTTCCACTTGTTCTCAAAAGGAGTCTACTGGCTCCAACGTCACTCACCATTCCACTAGCGTTAAATATAATATACTTTAAGTCCCATTATTAAAGGAGTCCCTGGAAACCCCAACTGAAATTGGCACTCCATTGCGTTCGTCTCTGAAGATAAACACGTAGGCCTACATTTGCAAAAAAGTCACTAGTGGTGATTTTGGGTGCCCTCTGAATGTCTACAGAATTAGGGCTCTCAAACTTTTGAATATATAATCGGGCATAGTAAGACAGATCTGACCCAGATAGCTTGCCGTCTGAGCACCTAAAGCACAAGAGAAGTATTATGACTGCCATTTTAGAGATCAGAAACAGACACACAGGGCTAATTTGCCAGCTCTTCACTCCCATCACTTGTGCAAGTCACTCCAGGGAGTTCAGTGGGACTCCCCAAGTAATTCACACACTGGCTATACGTGACTTGCCCTAGATCATACAGGGAGGCTTCAGCAGAATGAAGAATTGAACCCAGATCTCCTGAGGGCCAGTTCAAGGACCTCACTTAACCAGTCCATCTCTGGAGGCAATTGAAACTGGTGGAATGTGTGTGTGTGACCACTGTAATGGTGTGTCTGAAACGAAGATCTCCCACAGCAGAAGCAGCTGAAAGTCTGGTTATAATTAGCAGAGTGACTTAAAAAGGGACATTGTTAGGGTCCATATTTGTTCTCTCTCAAGGATTCCCGATCCGTTTGCTTAGTTTACGAGCCAACTGCAAATTCAATCTGAAATCTCAGAACAGTGCTCCTTCCACCTCTCATTTTCTGGTGAGAGTCTGTGATCAAATCTTAGCTAACAATTTGTTGATGATGCATCAGGTAGAATCTCTCCATTAAATTCTGTTGGCTTTTCAGGGTTAGCAGAGCTAAAAAACCTGTTTGGGGCCATAAGACCCCAATTCTGCCAACAACGAAGCATGTTGGTAGCTTTACTCACATAGCAATTATTCAGCAGATGAGCCGAGACCACTGTCTACCAAGTGGACTATTGCCTCATTGTTTCCATGTGGTCCCGTCAGTCTCCATCTGTACACTAAGGTTGTAAGCTGTCCAGGTCAGGAACCATTTTTCAATAAGGTGTTTGTACAATGCCCAGCACAACGGAATCCTGGTCCATCACTGAAGCTCCTAGGCAATACTATAGTGTAAATAATAAATACCACCACCACCGCCATTCGGAGTCCACAGAACTACTCACCTGAGTAAAGTTTTACTCACATGCTTAAGTGTTTGAGAAATCAATGCTGAATATATGAAGGTATTATCTGAGGAGACCGACATATGTACCTTAGAAGGTGCCATTTTTGTGTAGTCACTTCTCTGACTACGAGCACACTTTAAGGAGTTACTTTACCACTACCGAATATCTGCTTACTGTCTGGTGACTCTTACAAAGGTGATGGCTAGGCCATTTTGTTTACCTTTAGGTAACAAGTACAACAACGTTTAACCACTCATATACAACCAATAAATACTTTTCTATTTACAGTTGATAAATTACAACAGCTAGGCAAGCTGTGGGCAGCTCAGCAAGAGAGAGATCAAACGTTTGCCAGCTCACAAGTCTATGGAGAACTTTATCCAAAAAGTCTTTGAAAGTCATCAAAATACACAAAAACCGCCACACCCCAAACACTGCCCCCCCCCCCACCTACCTTGTTATTTTGGAAAAGCCCCAGGATTCTTTCAGAGGCACTTTGGGAAAGTTTCATTAGGGCCTCACTGACCCTGGCATAGAGGATTTTCTTCTAACTGAACAGTCTAAATAAAGTCTCCCTTTTTGAGGAGTTTTTAATACTATAGCTTTGACTTTAATACCCTCAGAGTTCATCTTATTATGGTACTAATGGGCCAAACTCTGTCCTGCTGTCTTCTGCACAAACCCGCCAGCGTCAATCCAATTTAATGTAACAAAAAGGTCTCACCTGTGCCCCAGAACCATACAGATAGCTCAGAAAAAGAGAGTTACAAAATACCCTCATTACAATATTAGATCATAAGCATGTGTTCAAGTGCTTTCCTGAGCACTCAGCACTTCACTGGGTCAAATCCTAATCCTGTAACAAGAAACTGATTCTGGCACAATGGTTTAGAAATATTTGCCACCCCAACAAGCCCCAAATCCCCACTGCTACCAACATATCAGGTTAGGAGTCGCTCAGCGACTCAGCATTCATTGCAAACAAGTGCCATTTTCACGGCTGGTTGCAGTTATTTTTAGCATCTCGGAGCTATCTTTAGGCTTCAATTAAACGTCACAGGATAATTTGCTAGGATGTAAGCTTGGCGGTGAGGGCCAATGATTGAAAAAACAAACGTTCAATCATGAATGGATGGAAAGTGTGTGCTTTTTCCCTGGCGGATGCTTCTTTTTGACTTTTTCCCCTTAAAATTATTTATTTGCTTCTATGATAGGGCAAAGGTTTTGCAAATATAAATTAGTTTTATGAGTATATCAGCACCTCTCCTTATCCCACATGGAAAAAGCACTTTTTGAAGGGTATGCAAAAACCATCCCAGTAGCCTTACACTTTTTTTTTAAAAAAACCTTAAACAAACATTTTAAAAGTTCCAGAGCTGAACAAGTTGAAAAATCATACTTACAGCTTCCTGTCCTTCAAGCCAAAATAAACGGGGGGGAAAAAAAAAAAAACTTTAAGAGCACCATTTGACAGAGCAGAATGTTTCTCTTATCTTCTGACATATTCCAAGAGGTCACGGTGACGGCATCAGGTTTCAGTCACATTTTATAGTAGTGGTCCATTTTAACAGTTTGTAAAGGGTTTACAGATGAATTGGTGTTATAAACATGTGGCAGATATGAGTAAGATACTTATGAGCACATCAGTTAAAACGTGTTATGGCTTTAAGCAACTTGTTAACCTGTATAACAATCGACTCACCATTTATGAACATTTTAACCCTTTCTAAAAACTGTCCATAAATGGAATTTTAGGACAACATATGACCAAGATTTGAATAAAGAATATCCTCCTTAATGCTGGTCACTGCGGAGGGTGGGTGGGGGAAAATGGAGAAGGAGGGAAGAAGAGGGGGAGTAACAGCACTCACATGGGTGTTGTGAGGATAAATACATTAAAAAGATTGTGGGACTCAAATACTACCAGTTATGGGGTGTGTGATTTATGAACCACAGTAGGTCGACAGTAGAGGTGAGCTGCTCTTGTTCACCACCTTCACTGGGACTACTCCTATGCGTTTCAGTGGGAGTTTGCAAGGGGAGTTTGTATTGTGGTGCTTGTTTGGGGTTTGTTTTTGCTGTGGGTGGTGGTGTTTTGGTGTGGTTTGTGTTTCCCAGATTAACAGGATTTAGGTGGGAAGGCTATGACAGATACAGAGGCAGCAGTGGGAGTGACCCATGCAGTGGAAGACACAATGAGGATGACTGGATGTGGAAGCTGCGGTATGTACATGATCCTGGAGGGGGTGCCTGGTAAGACTTCTGTCTGCATGAAATGCCGTCCGATAGAGCTGATGGAGGAAAAAAGATCCAAGGTTTGGAGATGCAAGTGGAAAGTCTGGTCGAGTTAAGAAAGGGGTTCGAGCAGATTATGGAGCAAAGACATGAGGTATCGGAAGGGAAAAGCTCAGACTTGCAGATGGAAGGAGGACTGATGAATTCTGAGGGAAGAGTGGGTGGGGAAAGTGGTCAGCAGAAGCACGTGACTAAAAGAACCAGGCAGAGGAAAAGACGGGCTAGTGAAAGAGAAATAGAGCTCAAGCACAGGTGTGCAGAGTTGGAAAATGAAGGAGGGGCTCAACAGGTAGTCACTGAAGGTGAAAGGGCAAAGAAGAAGAGTAGAGCAGCTAGTCCTTTTGGAAAAGAGGAAGAGTCAATGGAGACTACACCAAATATGAGCCCCAGGAGGATACAGGATGGGTTGAAGAGGATTACAAGGGAGAATAGGAATGGAAAGAACTTGCAGCCAGAGGGAACAGGGGATAGACTGGAGAATAGCACCGTCACTAGGAAAAAGGCAGGTCTACGTGATTGGGGACTCTTTACTGAGAATAGACAGGCCTGTAACCAGAGCTGATCCAGAGAACAGAAGGGTGCGTCGTCTTCCAGGTGCTAAGATACGGGATGTAGACCTGAGGTGGAAAGGGATCCCAAAGGGAGCAGGAAAGAATCCCCCAATTATCCTTCATGTGGGAACAAAATGATACAGCTAGATTCTCACTGGAACGTATGAAGGGAGACTATGCTAGGCTGGGGAAGACGCTTAAGGAAATCGAGGCTCAGATGATCTTTAGTGGAATTCTGCCTGTTCCTAGAGAAGGGCAACAAAAAGGTGTGACAAGATGACTATCCACAGATGGCTTAGGCAGTGGTGCTATAAGGAGGGCTTTGGGATGTATGGCCACTGGGGGGCATTCATGGACAGAGGACAGTTCTCTCGGGATGGACTTCATCTGAGTAGGGAAGGAAAGAGACTTCTAGGATGGAGGTTGGCACAATTAAGAGCTTTAAACTAGGAATTTGGGGGAGATGGTTGGGAGACGTCCAGGTAATCTCCACACCGGATTTTAGCATTGAGAGGGAAGAAAACGAAGTAAGAAAGGATACAACCGTGGGTAGGAAAAATGTATATAAGGAGGAAGGGCAATGTGGATACCAGCTTAATAGGTTATACTGGCTGTCGAATGACCGTGCCCAATAGGGTAAAGAACATGAGCGAGGCCAAACAGCAAAATTTAAGAGGTTTGTACACCAATGCGAGGAGCCTAGGTAACAAAATGGAGGAACTAGAGCGACTGGTGCAGGAAGTGAAACCAGATATTATAGGGATAACAGAAACCTGGTGGAATAGTAGTCATGACTGGGCTACAGGTATTGAAAGGTAGGTGCTGTTTAGGAAAGACAGAAATAAAGGCAAAGGCGGTGGAGTAGCATTGTCTATCAAAGATGAGGTAGAATGTAAAGAAATAAGAAGCGATGGAATGGATACGACAGAGTCCGTCTGGGCAAAAATTACATTGGGGAAGAAAACTACTCGAGCCTCCCCTGGGATAGTGCTTGGAGTGTGCTATAGACCGCCGGGATCTAATCTGGATATGGATAGAACCCTCTTTAATGTTTTTAATGAAGTAAATACTAATGGAAACTGCGTCATCATGGGAGACTAACTTCCCAGATATAGACTGGAGGACGAGTGCTAGTAATAATAGGGATCAGATTTTCCTAGCTGCGATAGCTGATGGATTCCTTCATCAAGTAGTTGCTGAACCGACTAGAGGGGATGCCATTTGAGCTTTGGTTTTGGTGAATAGTGAGGACCTCATAGAAGAAATAGTTGTCGGGGACAAGCTTGGTTCAAGCGATCATGAGCTAATTCAGTTCAAACTGAAAGGAAGGCTCAACAAAAATAAATCTGTGACTAGGGTTTTTGATTTCAAAAGGGCTGACTTTCAAAACTTAAAGAAGTTAGTTAGGGAAGTGGATTGGACTGAAGAACTTATGGATCTAAAGGCAGAGGAGGCCTGGGATTAATTTAAATCAAAGCTGCAGAAGCTATCGGAAACCTGCATCCCAAGAAAGGGGAAAAAATTCATAGGCAGGAGTTGTAGACCAAGCATCTCAGGAGAGGTGATTAAGAAAAAGCAGAAAGCCTACAGAGAGTGGAAGATGGGAGGGATCAGCAAGGAAAGTTACCTTACTAAGGTCAGAACATGTAGGGATAAAGTGAGACAGCCTAACAGTCAAGTAGAGTTGGACCTTGCAAAGGGAATTAAAAGCAATAGTAAAAAAGGTTCTACAGCCATATAAAGAAGAAGAAGTGGGACCGCTAAGCGCAGAGGATGGAGTGGAGGTCAAGGATAATCTAGGCATGGCCCAATATCTAAACCAATACCAATAAAAGGAGGAGATGGAGGCAGATATTACATATCTGAGGTAGAAGTGAAACTCGAACAGCTTAATGGTACTAAATTGGGGGGCCCAGATAATCTTCATCCAAGAATATTAAAGGAATTGGCACATGAAATTGCAAGCCCATTAGGAAGAATTTTTAATGGATCTGTAAACTCAGGGGTTGTACTGTATGATTGGAGAATTGCTAACATAGTTCCTATGTTTAAGAAAGGAAAAAAAAAAAAAAAAGTGATCCAGTAACTACAGGCCTGTTAGTTTGACATCTGTAGTATGCAAGGTCTTAGAAAAAATTCTGAAGTCGTTAAGGATATTAAGGTCAATGGGACAAAACACAACACGGTTTTACAAAAGGTAAATTGTGCCAAACCAACCTGATCTCCTCCTTTGTCTAAAAAATCTGTTACTTTCTCAAAGGAAACACGGTGGATCTAATTTACCTAGATTTCAGTACCTAGGCATTTGATACCATGCCACATGGGGAATTATTAGTTAAAATTGGAAAAGATGGGGATCAATATGAAAATTGAAAGGTGGATAAGGAATTGGTTAACAGGGAGACTACAGCAGGTCCTACTGAAAGATGACCTGTCAGGCTGGAGGGAGGTTACCAGTGGAGTTCCTCAGGGAAGGTTTTGGGACCAATCTTCTAACTGACCTTGGCACAAAAAGCAGGAGTGCGTTAATAAAGTTTGCGGATGATACAAAGCTGGGAGATATTGCCAATTTAGAGAGACCGGGATATCATACAGGAAGATTTGGATGACCTCGTAAACTGGAGTAATAGTAATAGGATGAAATTTAATAGCGAGAAGTGTAAGGTCATGCGTTTAGGGATTAACAACAAGAATTACACTTATAAGCTGGGGACGCATCAATGAGAAGTAACGGAGGAGAAGGACCTTGGAGTATTGGTTGATCAAAGGATCACTATGAGCCGCCAATGTGATACGGCTGTGAAAAAAGCTAAATGCGGTCTTGGGATGCGTCAGGCGAGGTATTTCCAGTAGAGATAAAGGAGGTTTTAGTATCGTCATACATGGCACTGGTAAGACCTAGAATACTAGGTGCAGTTCTGGTCTCCCATGTTTAAGAAGGATGAATTCAAACTGGAACAGGTACAGAGAAGGGCTACTAGGGTAATCTGAGGAATGGAAAATCTGTCTTATGAAAGGAGACTCAAGGAGCTTGGCTTGTTTAGCCTAACCAAAAGAAGGTTGAGGGGAGATAGGATTGCTCTCTCTAAATATATCAGAGGGATAAATACCGGAGAGGGAGAGGAATTATTTAAGCTCAGTACCAATGTGGACACAAGAACAAATGGATATAAACTGGTCATTGGGAAGTTTAGGCTTGAAATTAGACGAAGGTTTCTAACCATCAGAGGAGTGATGTTTTGGAATAGCCTTCCAAGGGAAGCAGTGGGGGCAAAAGACCTATCTGGCTTTAAGATTAAACTCAATAAGTTTATGGAGGAGATGGTATAACATGATTTTGGCAATTAATCGATCTTTAGCTATTCATGGTAAATAAGCGCAATGGCCTGTGATGGGATGTTAGATGGGGTGGGATCTGAGTTACTACAGAAAATTCTTTCCTGGGTATCTGGCTGGTGAGTCTTGCCCACATACTCAGGGTTTAGCTGATCGCCATATTTGGGGTCAGGAAGGAATTTTCCTCCAGGGCAGATTGGAAGAGGTTTTTCGCCTTCCTCTGTAGCATGCGCCACTTGCTGGAGGATTCTCTGCTCCTTGAAGTCTTTAAACCACGATTTGAGGACTTCAATAGCTCAGACATAGGTGAGAGGTTTTTTGCAGGAGTGAGTGGGTGAAATTCTGTGGCCTGCGTTGTGCAGGAGGTCAGACTAGATGATCATAATGGTCCCGTCTGACCTTAATATCTATAAATCTATGAATAAGGGTACACAGTCAGTCAAAATAAGCCATATGGTGCCAGCAGTATTTAACATAGCTTCTCATGAAATCAATTGTTAGATAGCCATTTATTGCAATGGGGGGCAGGATTGGGCCCTAGATGGTTGAAAAATAAAATCATTTGAACAGCAACGCTCATTAAGCCTGCTGATCTTCTGGATTTAGAAGTTCGGCTGTAGCTGGCAAAGATCACTTTCCCCAAGGCTACAATTTTGGTCAGCCTTCCCCTTCTATTGTATCCAGGCATCAGCGGCCTTCTTTGTCCCCCAGCTTGGTTCTATGCAAGTCTTCCATGACCTATTTTATTTGCTCTAGAATGGGGGACTGGACCAGTGACAGCTGTGATGCGTCGCCTAACTTTTGGGAAGCAGGAAAATAAAAAAAGTTTTTAAATATATTAACTCTGGTTGCTAAAGCCTTCCTTAGAAAAAACAAAATATTCCTATTAAAAAAAAAGAAAAGAAAAGCAAAGGATGACTTGGGGAATCTGGCTCCTAATGATGAAAACCCCAACAAGGTTTCAAGATGGTTAAGATTTCTAAAGGTGGTAGATGGTCTGCTAGTGTTTGAAGGACAACGTACATCTCTTTGGAAAATATGGTCTTTAGACTCCCTTATAATGCTCCTCTCTCAATTTGGCCCCATGAATTGTATCGTAAGTTTCTTAAAGTGCTGGCTGGAAGCACTGTACAGAAAGGAGCCATATTGAAAGCTATGGTTTAGCTGGGTGGATCAGGTCACCCAGCAAAGCAGGAAATCTGCTGGAAATGAGGGAATTTTTTTAAGAAGGTGCTGCCATTGTAGTTTGAATATTTTTATTTTTTTTTTTTTAAACTTGCCAATGGATTCTCTTAGCAGTGGATTGCCACATTTTACACACAAAGGGGACTAATTCTCATTAACACTAGCTCTGGCAGTGCAAGAGAGCCTTACGATGGATATAACTGCAATGTATGCCCACTTTAAGGCCCCTATATGCTATCCATTATCTCCAGTATCACGATTCAGCATTTCCGAGATCAATAGACAAAATCCATGTTGTGTATAATTTTATTGTATCCTAGCCTTTGTCCACACACACACACACAAGTTCACATTATACTGGGTTTTAGTGCAATTTAGTTAAACTAGTGAAAAACCCTTTGTGAATATGCTTACTTTGGTTTAAAAAGTGGCTTAAAGCTGCTAATCCCCATTGATATAAATCAGGTGTATATCAGTTCAAAAAAGTGTCCAAACAGCCTTTTGCATCTGTTTAACTAAATCAATTTTAAAATCACACCTTTAGTCAAAATGACAAACGTGGATTGCGGATAGAGGGAGAGTTGTGTATAGTGGCTAAAACACAGGACTGCGAGCTGGGATTATGAATTCGCTTCCTAGCTCTGCCACTGATTCTCTCTGTGGTGTTGACTAAATTCCATATGTAGTTCAGTTTACCCATCTGTAGAAAGGGTCTACACAATCTGGACGGTCAGCAATTCTGCATAACTTTAGGAAAGACTGCAGCAACTAAAATACATGACCGGTATTGAGAAGAATTAATTACTCTAAAGCACTTTGCGATCCCTGGATAAAATGAGGTATAAATAACTATGGTCTCATTTGAGCCCACGTTGGATGAGAGAGAGGGCAAGTGCCTCAGCTAGTGTGAATCTTCAATCATATTAGTCGGGCTACATCAATTGACATGAGCTGAGGATCTGGCCCAGAGTTAATCACAATGCTTTCTGCATTACCCTTATTCTTCTCTTGGAATTCCAGTGTGTCCCCGGGATCAGAGAATTGCAGTGAAGGTCTTTTAATCAGTGAATTTAGTTAGGAACACTTCATGCTTCGATGAGGTTTCATTTCCAATCAGAACTAAAGAGTCAGCATCGGTCTCAGTCATTTTAGTTTCTCTGCTGAGAAACCTGTTAATCTTATGGAAATTAATATCGTGGCTGTTTGGAGAGGGGAGCACTTTCAGTGGCAGGGGAACATCATTTAATTCTAGCTACCACAGGAGTGAAGTTGTTAGCTCATGCAAATTGACTGCCTAAAATTAACGTCACAAGTGACTGAATTAAGATCCTGAGATGCAATCACCTTTCTAATATCTGCCATTGCATCAGACTCATTTCATTAACATGAATCTTCTCCCACAAATTATAGCAGTTAACTGGGCAACATTAGACTCCGTGAATAAGTCAACCATACAGAAAGTGTTGTGATGTATTTGGTGGACTGGCCTTGACTTTTCTTCAAGGCCTGTTTACACAGAGATCATATCCCAATTTCGGGGAACACAAAGGTATTTCAGCTGTGCTGTCTTCATGGCTATTGTTATAGGACCTAGCTGGATTCAAGCTAGCTAGGGTAGGATAGCCCATGCAGAACTTTGGCTGTTTCGACATACCCAAAACCATCTCACGGTGTGATGAAACTGGCCAGGATCTGTAGGGGCCTTATACAAAGCCTACTGAAACAATGAAAAGAATCCCATTGTATTCAGGAAGCTGTGGATCAGGCCCCAGAAAAGGAAGTTGGCTTCATAATTATAGTTTGCTGTAATCATTTATTGTGCATTTTTACATTGCTTTTGCTAGACCACACACTAGAATATTTTTTTTTACCTTCTTTTCTCTTCCCCAAGATGCACGTTGCACCCAAGTGGCATAGTGCCTCTTCTTCCAATCCAAGACCCTGATTCAGCAAACATACAGGTATGTATTTAACTTTATGTATATGCGTAAGGCTGTCTCTTCACTATGAAGAAGAGTCGTGTTCTTCAGCGGAGTTGCCGTCACAAGGATTTTACCATGAGTCAGTTAAGGTAGTTTGTAGTTTTCATACTAGATACAGAGCGTAAGGCCATAAGAGGCCACCAGATCATCCAGTCTGACTTTCTGTCAATCAGAGGCCACTATCACCACACATCCCGCCTCGCACAAAACCCAACCACCAAAATTAGATCAAAGTATTACAGCCCTCAAAAGACTAAACTATCGTGAGCCACAGGCACACTACGGGAGATGCAATAGTGCGTTGCTGTTATTTTAAGCCTACCTTTTATTGAGACTGTAGACGTTTCAAAACATCCTCAACTAGAGAGGCAAGCAAATCAGGATTTTCATATATCCTCATTACTCCTGAGAGAAAGAAAATGGTTTCACACAAACATTATGGAAGCTACCGGTTGGTAAACTGAAAGAACCTCAGATTACGTAAAAACTACATTACTCTCATACTTCAGCTGTCTGGCTATGCCAATTTCCTGGCAGCAATCATTGCACACACATTTACAGTAAATCTTTGCCTTCCCTAGTCCTAAGCTAAAACTGATGGAAAGGATTTTTAGTTTAGCTTTGGTATTTTGCTAAAAAGGAAGGCAAATGTCACAATTAAAAAAAAAAAAAAAACCAAAAACATACAGCTCAGTGGAAAATTAAAGGGCAACTTTGACTACAGCCCCAGCAATTAGACATACACAGGTAACGGATCTTTAGCTGCTGTAGCCCTAATGTCCAAACCTGGTGTTTTTGCGGCTTGCATAATGAACCCTTAATGAAGGGCAATGTTCCAGTGACCCAGAGTGATCAGCAGCGCCAATATTTAACATTAACAGCTCTCGTTTTTCACATTCAGTTAGTAGATCGTAACTCTAGATAAGAGCGTTTTCCCTTTTATGAGCCACTTTTCCCAGCACCCTGCAGATGAGTTTCCAGTTCATTCAGAGAGGTGGCGGAGTTCATGTAACGCCCATTAGCAGCAACGCGAAGTGCACGTGTATTGATGGTAGAGTGGACCCCAAGGTCAGGGCAGGTTGTAAAACTAAAATTTGCCTGAATCCACAAGCTTCGGATGCGATTCTCCACTTTCTTGCTCCTTGTAGTGTCAGTGGGCCAGATTCCGCACTTTGGATGCTCATTTACACTAGCATAACGTGAACAGTAGCGTTTAGCACCCACTTTTGCTCCCTTTTCAGCAGTGCACATAGCTACATAAAGTGCAAGGCAATGGAAAATTAAGCCCATATATTGCAGTGCAATATGAAGATGCAGAGAATTGCTTCAGATCTGTATCTAATTTATACAGCGAGGTACATCCCTGAAAAAAAAAAAAAAATCCTCTCTGCTGCTTGGTTTTTACACCTGTCAAGTACCCGAGGATAGCTATAGACTTTATATTCTTCTCACTTAGGATAGGTCTACACTGCAATCAGATTTGAATGCAGCACCTGCCGTGACACCCAAGCTCGATTTGATTTAGCTACATCAAACAATGAAGCAGCAGCAGCATAAGCCAGCCACTTGAGTGCCTACCCAAGGTCCCAAGTGGATTTGTACAGCCTGCACTGCATCCCATGGCTTCGCTGCTGTGGTTATTAAAGCGAGCTCGAGTAGGTGTACACCTGCCTCCATCACCCTGCCAACTGCCGCAGAGACCGAGCCTTACTATAGGTTCACAGCTGTGTCACTCCATTGACTTTAGTGGAGTCCTAAAGTGAGCGGCAGGAGAATCACATCCAGCATACCCAAAACCAGGAGACGTTGACGGTATGCTTCGCGCTAGAATTTGAAAACAGTCTGAGGTTTCCACGAACATTTCAAAAAAAACCATTCCCTCCCCCTGCTCCCCTTCAATTTAAACTGGCTAGTTTGGTGGTGTTGGGTTTTGGTCCTCCCCCACCCCCAAGGCAATGTAATACCACGTTCCACTAAACTAGAAATCCTGGGCTATGCAAACGGATTCTTGTGTGAAAGTCATTTTTGCCTGGCCTCCAGGAATTCCAGAGGGAGGAAGTTAGAAAAGCGTCACGTAGTGTAGAACTCACATTTTGTCAGACTTGTATTGAAGTGGAAAACTCAACACAACCTTAATGATGGAGCTGCCACCCCCCACCCCCCCATATCTGTAATGGGACTGGAGAACAGAACTGGCAGTTGTCAAAGTTCACCTACAACTCAGAGGGCCTGATTGCCATGTACATGAAGGCCATTGTACACCACTCTGATAGTATAAAGAGGCCTTAAAATGAGTGTAAATACATGCACGCCCACTTTAAGGTCCTTTTACACTGCCAGAGTAATGTAGAATGACCTTGGTGTCTACAAGAATCAGACCCCTAGTTTTCTAATAGGTTCTAGATTTATTGTTCTGCCCAAATTCTTATATAACCACCCAGAGACCCCAAAAGCACTTTCCAGAGAAAGTGAGCACCATTAGCCCCCCCCCCCGCCTTGACAGAGGAGAAAATGAAGTCACCCCTTTCCTCATTTATTAGTATTATGTATTCATAATCTTCTATGCAAACTGGAACCCGAATCTGCACATGCAGCCAGGGTCATTTTTGTTCTTATCCTTACAGGTATGGGAAGCCATCTCATGGGCAACAGGAATAAGAGGGGAAATTGCCACATATGTGGGCCTAACAGTGCATCTGGCTCCAGATCTGAATTCTCTGGCTGTAGTAATTGGTGCAGCTCCATTGCCATCTCGAGCAGAGAATTTGGCCCTGGATCTGAACTTGATGCTTTTGGCAGCTTGCCCATTCATAGGACTTTGGGATCCATTAGCCATGAACCATCCATGTATCCCTGCAACCCCACTTCCCCCAACCCAGGCCAGATGTGCTGCAATGACTGGGCCCACCGAGTCACCTATAAGTGACCCCAATTAAACGATTCTCTGCAAAGAGGGCAGGAAGCATGTTTATAGCTGCTGTCATTTTGGCCTTCTCAGTGGCTATTGTCCCACATCTCTCTCAACAAGAAAACAGAAACCACCACCACCATTACTGGGCCAACTCCTCAGCTGGTGCAATTCAGCAAAGCTCCATTGACCTCTGTTTGACCTATGCAGATTTAAACCATTGGGGGATCTGCCCCCTTGCATTTTGTTTCACAAGCCTATTCTATTTCACATTTTATTGCGAACAGCAACCACATCACCGAGAACCGTCCATTGGTTTCTCTGTTCAAGGTATTTTGCCTGATAGGTAGGCAAGTAAGTTAAACGTAATCTGCACCTATACTTTCTTCCTAATGCACATGGCTGCATCTCTCTTTCCTAGTCCAGTTCATAACCTTGAATTCTAATTCATCCTCATTGAGGAACTCACTTTTTGCAATACTTATTTTGTACCTTTTTAGTGCACGCTTCCAATCTGAGCATTATTTTCCAAAGCTCCTAGCACTTAAACACAAACAGTTCATTTAATTTCTCAGTTTAATCCATTTAATTTTATACTTTGGATCATCTATCTTATATTAAGGTCTAACATAACAACTTATTATATTTAATAAGTACTAGAACCAGGAAAGTGCAAAATTTGGGAAAAAAGAAACCTTTCTCCCTCTTCTCATTCCCCCATTTCAAAATCTGATCCAGAATAAAAAACCTTTTGAAGGGCTCTGTTAACTTCTAATTTTCCATTTGGGGCGGGGGGGGGGGGGTGGAGGAGGAGGAGAGAGAGAACTAGGAGTTGGGAAGCTCAGTTCTATTCCTGGCCGTGCCACTGACTTAGTGGGTGACCTTTGGCAAGTTACTTACCTTCCCTGTGCTTCAGTCTCCCCATGTGTAAAATGGAAATGCTTACTGAGGTCACAAGGGTAACAGGACACTAAAATGTACAAATATTGGTGAAGAGTCTCAGATAGAAGAGGCTATCTGCATCATTGGTTACACAAGGCTTCCTCTAGATTCCCAAGTTTTGATCAGGACTAGAGACCGGTCAAAGTACCACAAAAGAGACTGTTCTTGGTGCACTTCTGCCCTGATCACAGCAGTAAACAAATCTTGCAGCAATCGTCTCACATTGTGAGATTTCTAGCTAGCATCTCAGGGTCAAAACCCTTATGGACGGCCGTGTAGGGTCATGGCACATAGAAAAAAAAAAAATCAAAACAAGTTTAGGACAGCACATAAACCTATGATATGAACTGCACTTAGCGATTCGCTCTCCGTAAGGTAGGTTGCTAAGCTGCTAATGGTAGTTACCTTCTTGTAGTTGTACTGATTTGCTGAGAAATTACCCCCCTCACCCCCCCGTTTTACGTACTCCCAGTAACGGTTCAGAAATCTGAAGTTGACATCAGATTTGTTATTAGCACATAGGAGGGTCTTGCCTATCTTTTCCGAAAGGGTCATTTCATGGAGCAGAGAGTAAGCAGCAGGTTTTTGTTTTTTTTAAACTAGATCCTTCACTGCCACTGATGGACTTCTTTTAAGATCCAGTTAATAATTGTCCCTGTAGAACTAAGGCTCCAAATGCTCATTCAGCTACAACTAGCCAAGAGCCAAATCCTGATCTATTGAAGTCACTGTTACTTTTGCAATTGACCAGGATTTGACTTCAAGTTTCTTCACCATCTATGCTGCCCACAACAGGGATGTCAAGTAAAAGTAAAAGTACTGTCAGGTGGCCTGATGTGTGTGTCGGGGCTCTTTCTGGGGGACTGTTAGCTTAAAGGCAATAGAGGCAGCTTCAGAAATGGAAGACCGCTTTTCACCTCCGCTTCACTGACCCAGGTCCAGCCCATGTCACTATATGAAGAACTCTATTGGGTAGCATTTTTTAAAGTTGCCATCCTATTCTCCTGGACCCTTACATTTCCACCAGTCCTGCAGGGGGAAATTCTGTTCCACGCTGGTAGTAGAGACACTGAGCTTGATTCTGAATTCCCCCTCTCTGCGCCTTGGGCAGGAAATAGCCTTTTTTTTTTTTTTTTTTTTTTTATAAACAGACAGCTTCCCCTGTGGGAAGTAAAGAATAGCTGTAAACAATGAACGCCAACTCTTTTCTCCCACAATGTTGTAGGTAGGCAACCAGGGTAGTGTACAGCCCTTATGCCAGTTCTGCACGGACTGCAGAGGCTGTCAGCACAGGGAAGATTTGGGGGTGGGGGTTTAGGTCTGGTTCCATCCTTTTCAAGGCCCCTTTTTGCTGCCAGAGTGGCATACAGATCCTTTGTGCATCTGAGAATCAGGCCCTTCCCCTGCAGGACACATGGAATTTTAAAGGATCCAGAACTGCACTGCGTAGCCATGCTACTTCCTGCAGCTATTTGCTTTTTCCTTGTAGATTTCTCATCTAAACATTGACATCAGAGAGAGTGTTGGCCCTGGTCAGACTATACAGTCACTGCCTGAGTCTTCCTGACTTCTTCAGCTGAGCGACAACTGAATATGCCTCTTGTAACTTTGCAGTTCTGCAGAATTAGAACACTTCCTTCTCGTAGTAGGCTTTTATGGGTTCCCCGGTGGGATACAAAGTTCTGGTTTCATATGCGGTCGCATAAGCATTTGCTTCCTCCCCCCCCCACATAGTAACTGTACTCTGTCGTCAGCTTCAAACAAAAATATCCCTCTATTTGTAGGAGCATATCTCCCTCTCAAAGGTTGTAAATAGTTTCCTGGTACGTAAGAATGTAAATCCTAAAAGATGGGGTTGCACTGTACTGTTGAACATTTCCTGGTGTCTGTTGGTTTGTGATGAGAATTGCACTCTGAGTCGCCCCTTGGTCCATGTGAGAGGTTGACTAAGGCCCTTCTACAAGTAAATTGTTGTTGAATTTCTGGCAGTACTCATCTGTCCTTGGAGTGCAGACCATGAAGTACAAAAGTTTGCAACAAAAAAGGAAACTGCTTGCAGTCAAAAGAAACTATTTACACTGAGCTAAAAAGAAGAGACCACACAAAAACCTGTACACCTGCTTTTGCCCTCGGACAGTGGATTAAAAATACTGAACCGGCCTTCACCTGGCCTTGGAGATAGTAAGGGTCAGTAGACTGGTTAGTTTCCAAGCACTTCTGGGCAGCGCTGTCTTGTTTGTACAAGTTTAGCACAATAGGGACTTGACCTCTAGGCACTACTACAATATTGCTACTGCTAATAAGATAATGAGGGACAGAGCCTCAGCTGGTGTAGACTGGCATAGCTCCATTTTATTCAATATTGAAGAGTTTTGCTCAATGGGTTGCCAGTTCAAACTGAGCCAAGGTTCTGGAGCTGAACCAGACAGATTCCTCCTCGAGGTAGCTCCAGTGAAGTCAACCGAGTTAAGACAGGGAAGAGTTAGGCCCAAAGGTTTAGTCATCTGTCGGGCCAGATTTCCAAGCTAACAGAGCTCAGCACGTTGGGTATCAGGCTTTTTTTGAAAACGTTATGCTCATGGCATACACAGAGGGTTAGAAACAAAGCAAACATGCTTCCTAGAAGACTGGAACATAACACTACTTGATTTCCAAGAATCCAGAACTCTAAACACAATGACCAGAGAGCGCGAGTGCGTGCACACAGGCCTGCCAAGGCAGAGGCGCATATCTTCACCCACCTTCAGTGGCGGATTGAGAGTTAGTGGGGCCCTGTGCACAGCTTCATTTTGCCCAACCCTTCAGGATCCAGCCAAGAAAAACCAACAAAACACTACACACTCTTATCTCCCCCCTGCCCCCCCTTCATCCTCCTCCTCCATTATAAGTAATGGGAAGTAAATGAAAATAAAGTGAGGTACTTGATTGGTGCAGGGGGTCGGGGTGCAGGACAGGGGCAGCATGGCTCCCAAAGCGACCGGCACACCCCACCTGCCCCGGTAGTGGCTCCTAGGCAGGTGGAGGGAGGGGAATCTCCACACACCGCTGCCTGCAAGTGCCACTCCCACAGCCCCCATTGGCTGCAGTTCCTGGCCAATGGGAGCTGTGGAGTCAGTGCTCAGGGTGGGGACAGCGTGCAGAGACAGCCCCCCTCTCCCCCCGAGGCCACAGGAACATGCCCGTCGCTTCCGGGAGTGAAGTGGCACGGAGAGAGGCAGAGCGGGCAGGGAGCCGCCTTAGCCCTGCTGCTGGTGCGTGTCTGTGAACCCCTTGGGAAGAAGGGGACAGTGGGTCTCCACACACTGCCTGGGGCAGGGGCAGCGCACAGAGCTGCCTCTCCGGCCCAGGGCACGGAGAGACATGCCAGCAGCCGGCCGCTTCTGGGAGCGGTGTGGGGCCACTGCATGCAGGCAGCCTGCCTGAGCCCTTCTGTGCTGCTGGCTGGGACTTGGGGGCAAGTTGTCAGATATTGGTCCTGCATTTTGGTGGCCCCCCCCCCCATCGTTGGGGGCCCCCAAGACGCCACCACAGTTTGTTTCATGGTAAATCTGCTCCTGCCCATCTTGCTCCAGATGGACTCTTTTGCAGACTGACTGCCGAAAACCCAAATTGCATCCTTCCCTACAGAGCCCTCAGCCTGCAAGCAGGACCAAGGGCCTTAAGGAGACCACTACGAATTTTAAGAGTTTTCAACGCACCACAGAAAATCTGGCCACAGGCATCACAATGGGAGCTAGGCACTGTGAAAAATCTGGTCCTTGTTTAGGTGCCTAAACAGGAGCGGAGCACTTCTGAAAAAATCTGGCCTGACTCGCCACTGAATTTCTTCAGTTGTCAGAGTAGCAGCTGTGTTAGTCTAAGGTGCCACAAGTAATCCTTTTCTTTTTGCGCATACAGAGTAACAAATTTGAGCATAAGCTTTCAGGAGCTACAGCTGCATGCATCCGATGAAGTGAGCTGTAGCTCACAAAAGCTTATGCTCAAATAAATTGGTTAGTCTCTAAGGTGCCACAAGTCCTCCTGTTCTTTCTTCAGTCGTGTGTCAATTTACCACCATTGAAAAACCAATGGAATTGCACCAGTGTTATATTGGGGAATAATTCAGTGGGGGAAGCCAGCCCTGTTTCTAGGAACGGGCCACAATAATATGGTTTTACTCAGCCAGCCCTGACTGTGCCAGTCTCTAATGTTCTGGTGCTTGTGAAAAGCTAGCAGCCCTGGAGACTGAACTCCTTCAGTTATCCACAGCACAGGTGCCCCATGGACAGCAGAAGCTTCTCCCACCCCAGCAACATGTATCAGCCACTGGCCGGTCAGGTGGCTACCTCTTTGGGTGAGACCGTGTCTTTGATTCATTCCATTCTTGGCCTCTCTACTGAGGCTCCCAACATCCACCCATTGCAGCAGTGGGTTTCAGGGTTGACACCTGTGCCACTAAGAGTTGGGACTGAGAATTGGAACCAAGAGTCCTTTTCCATAGGCCATCAAAGTGCAATAGATGGCAACATTTTTGGGTTACTATTCCTAGGAATGAATTTGAAGTGGAGAACTAGAGAGAAGTGATGTCCGATTGTGGATACCATTCCCATGGCAATAGGTCTATAGAACACAAGGATCAGACATTTCAGTTAAAATACCCTTGGAGAAAGTCACACTGTGCAGATGCCAACAGGGGGTGATAGTGGGAACACATGTCCTTGTACAGGCATGACAGGTCTGCCATCTGGGCCCAAGCCAAGAAGAGGAGGAGCTCAAGGCATCGGACTCTATAGCAGCTCGTGTTTTTAGCTCTAGGGGTCCCCGGTTCAATACCTGGCATGTCAGCCAAGAGAGGCCATCACACCAGTAGAAAGCCTGACCACCATTAAAGGCCTTCTCAAGCCCTCAAAAAACCATTGATTGTGAGAAGCATAAATCCTTAGTGAACCTTCTACCCTTATTCACCAGGACTTTACCCGGCATTCATCTCTTGTAGCGAAGAAAATCTCACAGGTGGGTGGGCGAAAGATTCATCTGGCTTTGCTCTTTGGATACAATGTGTTAGCTGGATTACAGAAGAGACTATAGCTGTCCATATTTTTAAATCCCAATGACCTCTAACTAGGAGAAACAACAGAGGAAAAACGTGAACCCAGACAAACTCATAGCTACAGGGCAGGGGAAAGGAATGTGTTCCTTTAACATATGAGAAAAACATTGCAACATTCTGCATGCAATGTCTATTTCCCTTTCAGTCCTGTAGCTGTTATGAATTATATACACAGTAGATTAGTGCTTCTTTTCGATGGGGGTACTTCGGCTGTTCTAATTTTTATTGTTGGTGCAATACATGATTTCATCTTCGCAGAATCTTTCTTTAATGCCATGGTCCTCTCCTACTGATACATCTCTGAGCAGCATTAATGAGAGGAAGCTATGATTTTTCCACCCAAGGAGCACAGAGTATTTTACAAGATAGGAAGTATAATTATTCCCCTCTTAAAGACATGGATGCAAGAGTGAGGTAATGGATCATACAGTGAGTAAGTTGAGGGATTAAAAAAAAACTCCAAGTATATTGACTTTCAGTTTCCCCAATTCTAACCACTAGACCACATTGTCTTACACGTGTAATGGACCCACCTAATGGAATATATAATTCCTTATACAACAATGGGCCACACTGAACTGGCAGGCAACGTGGTCTAATGTTACTACCACCACTTCAGAAAGATGCAATTTTAAAAAAATTCTGGTTATGGCCCATTTTTCTTTTAAAGATGTAATTGTACCAAAATGAAGGCAAATGGAAAGGCTATCACAACTCTAGCGTGTTCCCCAAAACAAAAATGTTTCCTTTGTTCAGCTGTCAGCAAACAGCCCAACAACAATAAACCAAAGAATCTAACAAATACCAAGCTCCTTTTAATATGGAAAAAGTTACCCCCAGTGTCTCAAATAAAGTCTGAGATGAAGAAACCCCATGCATCTTGAAATTTATGACTGTAATAAAAGCGTTGTTTACTTTTACTCCATTGCAAAGTTCCCTTTGCTTTATGTTTGGTTCATTTTGCAGCAGGAGAGAGACCAAAGCTCACGTCTTGTTTGGAGAAAGATCTGGAAGAAACTCACTGATTTGAGGGGGGGGGGGGAAACCAAACTCTTCCACACCAAGAACCATCAGAGCTAAAATTAATGAAAAAGTGGAGACCACCACAAACACAGAGAACACATCCCAGTAGTTAGGGCATCAGCCTTACACTTCGAAGACATGGGTTCAGTCCCTTGCTCTGCTACTGACTTCTTACGTGGCCTTGGGCAAATCATTCAGTCTCTATATGCGTAAGTGTAAAACAGGGAAAAAAGCATTTCCTTGTATTACCAGAGGTGCTGTGAGGGTAAATACATGAAAGGTTGTGAGGTGTTCAGATGTTATGGTAATGGAGCCAGATGAGTACCATCGATATACAAAGGATCAAATCCTTGTTAGGTATAAACTAGCATATTGCCATTGACTTCAATGGAACTATGTTAATTTATAGCAGCTGAGGACTGGACCAAAGACTGAAGCATCTCTTAAGAAACCCCGCACATCCACACATGCTTAAGTAATGGTGCCATTCACGATCTTGTGTGTCAAGTCAGGGTGAAATTCAATCCTCCGCAGAGGCCCAGCCCAAGCAATGCTCCAGTCCTATCCTGAGGGCCTAACTGTGACTTAGGTGGTGGATAGGCCTGTGCTGATCCTATGCAAGGAGATGCATTTCACTCAGGTGATACTCCAGACTGATTTCTCTATAAGGGCAGCTTTGTGTTTGGTTTGCCTCCAAGTTTCCCGGAGCAAATCGCAACGAACAAAGATGAAGGTTGTTTAAGCACAGGCATCTTTCCAAATCTTTTGGATTTAGGGATGAATCTAGCTCCCACCTCTAATTGCATGAGGCCACTTGGGAGTAGTATCCGTGCCATCCCACAGCACAAGAAGGAGCAGGATTTGAGCCCATGCTAGGGGCAGACACCCCCAGTGTGAAGACAAGCCCGGAGGTGGCTTCTGCACATAGCTGTGTCCTGGGGCTTCATTGAAGGAGAAAGGAGGAGAGTGCATATGCAAAGCAGCCACGTGCATGGATCTTTCAGTTCTCCCCACCGGATGGGCAGAGCCTACAAAAGGTTTCAGCAGCAGCCGCTCCACTCTCACTCCAAGGGAAAGACTCCTTCCCTTTCTACGGGGACCCCTGCAGCCCAGCTACTGAGGCCAGGCACTGGAGTATGGCTTTTGGCCGTACACAATGTTTATTTCGTTGGATGTTTCCTACTGTAGAAAGTGGAGTTCGGCTTCCCCTGGAAAGGTCCCACACCATCCCTGGAGCTTCCCTTTGACTCCACACACCCCTTAAGGAACCATCAGACGTGTAAGAGTATCTCAGAGCAATGGCTCTGGCTCCCTCCTGTGGAGACCGAAGTTGCTAATCCCCCGACCACCTCCGATTTATACAGGATGACCACCCTTGCCTTCAGGTTTCTTAATTCTTGAGTGAGGGATGCAGTGCTTTGAAGAAACTAATGCTCAGTTATCAAAGCTAACTTAGGGTTTACTTGACTAACAAACTTAAAATCAAAGCCTAATAAACTAGGAATAAAAATCTTAGTCTAGTTCCCTTGAAACTTAGGCCAAATACAGCCTACTAATGGTAGTAAATCATAGTAGATAGCTCGAATAGATAGAAGAGGAATAGGGAGCAGAGAGAGAAGGAAAAAGAATACTCTAGTGAGGTGGGTCACCTCTTTTGTAGAGCACAAGTGCTGGAAATCCTTCCTCCTATGCCCAAATTTCATTCCTGATCCACAAAGTATTAGGTTTCAGAGTAACAGCCGTGTTAGTCTGTAGTCGCAAAAAGAAAAAGGAGTACTTGTGGCACCTTAGAGACGAACCAATTTATTTGAGCATAAGCTTTCGTGAGCTACAGTATGCATACTTTCCACAGTATGCATCCGATGAAGTGAGCTGTAGCTCACGAAAGCTTATGCTCAAATAAATTGGTTCGTCTCTAAGGTGCCACAAGTCCTCCTTTTCTTTTTACAAAGTATTAGGGTATGCTTACTCCACAGGCTAGTATGTATGTGCGTATTGACGACATGTACCTATGCACACACGTTTCCTTGTGGTATACCTGTTAAGTCTGTGGGTTCAAATTGAAAAACCCCCTATACCATTCTTCCATTGTCTACTGGTCTAGATAAAAAGGTCCTAGACGTGCGTGGGTACTTACCTATTTAGGTAACAAGATGTAGAGCAACTTTGCTTTTGGGTAAAAGGTCTTAATATAGATGTGTTAACTTTGCTTTACCTTAACATACAGGATATGGCCTGTAGGTCCCTTTGCATTACAGCCAAACTTACTTTTATATAAATCTATAAACCTATTACAATAAACCAAAATACTTAAAGCTATAAGATATATTTGCAAGCAAGCAAGCTAATCCTATAGGCTACAGAGCGCATTCTTCGCATGCACCTCACTGTAGTGATCACTGGATGGCAGCAAAACACTAAGCTGGGTTAGATCCTCAGGGGTGTAAATTGGTGCAGCTGCATTGATATCATGGAGAGCAGAACCGCTGTTTGACATAAGTGGAGCGGTGTAGATTTACACCAGCTTAGGATCCATGACCATCACCATGTCATTTGGGGTCATGTTCCCCCAATAATATTTGTAATTCATAACAAAATCCAAAGAAGCGTAAGAAGGGCCTAGCTCTTCCCTGCCTTGGGTGATGTAAAATGACACCATTTTTCTTTAAGCAGTGGTTTGCTCTCACCATGCACCCTTGGGACCACATAAGATGCAGGGCAATAAAATGCAGATAGTCTTTTATACCCACTTTGCACAGGTGTCAGGGACTAGGCTGGGTGCATGGCCATACAGAAGCTGGCAGAAGAAGTTTGTACAGGTTGCTAAAGGTCACCTGGGTAGTCTGGGGCACAGCCAGGAATAAAAGCGGGAAGTCTTTATTCCCTGTGACCTACTGCTTCCTTGTGAAACAAGCACCTCAAGATGAGCAGTTCTGTACACGAATATGCAGTGTAAAGTATTTGTTAGTAACCAACATGAATAATAGGTTAGGATCAGTCTTCATTTGGTGTAGATCTGTTTAGATCCATTGATGTCACTGTGTAAGTCAGCTTGGCTCCAGACTGAGAATCCTCTGTTTACCTAGATACTAGTCAATAGCATTGGGACAGATCTCTAGTTGGGGTAAGTTGGGATAGCTCCTCTGAATCCAGTGGCACTACGGTGATTTACATCAGCTCAGGATCTGGCCCAGTAGGTCCATTACTCATGGGGTAGCATGAATCATGCTTTGATTTGGCCCTGGGATGTCATCTTATTTCTTGGGTTTTCTTCAGTTTTTCCTCTCAAAACTTTGAGAGACTTGGCTAATGACCTGCAGACAAATAATGAACCAAAGCCAAAAAAACCAAAAGGAAGGAAGAAGTTGAAAACATAACCAATGGGTAAAGGTATTTTCTCTGGAATGAGATCTAATTTTTAATACCTGTATCTGAATAGGCGGTGCACTACCCACCCCTAAAAAAAACAGCTTCTGGTATTGTCTTATTGGCACTGCATTTGTTTTTACTGGGGATTCAGTACTGGACTGAGTTCCTGAAAAGTCTACTCCTCTGTTTGTAGAGAACAGGTACAGTGAGGGTGGCAGCAGGGCAAGATTCTCCTACACACCACCCCACAAATGCTCCCCGTCTCAGACCTCCAGCCACTGGGAACTGACTGAGGCCCACCAAAGTAATTTCACACAGGCCCTCAAGCAGCTGCCATGGTAACCACTTTTAGAGGCTGCCTGTGGGCCTGGACCGCATTAGCGCCACAGAGGAAGAAGCCCCTACACTGCATTACCAATCCGCTGAGCTGGCCTGTCCCCTGGCTTGTTTTGAAACACAATATGGGACCCATTATGCTGTACTGGATTATTGTGAATGGCAACTGTGTCTCAAAAGACAACGGTGATAGTGCCAAGGCTGTTGAGTTACTAGGTGTCCTGCTCCAGCATCACAAATGGCGAAGACATTCCATTCTTGAGCAACCAGAAGATAAAGCCAGTACACCACTAGTGCTCGAGGCCTGCTGCACTTTCTTCTGTGTTCGCCTCGCTCAACTGCCTGGCTCCCTGGTACAGTTAAGCCCTCAAGCGTAGCCTGTTGCTATCTGCATCTTCCCAGCTTGCAGTCATTTTCAAGTTCCTCTTACCAGTGTTCTTGAACTTGAGCCTAGGTTAGGCCGGTGGCCTTGGAGCACTGTGTTATGTACTCCCTTGTCTAACTCTGCTCTAGCCTTTTAATCTCTGTGGCATCACTGAGACCTGGTGGGATAAATCTCATGACTGGAATATTGGTCTAGAAGGATAAAGCTTGTTCAGGAAGGAAAGGCAGGGGAAAAAGGGGAGGTGTTGCATTATACATCAATAATATATACACTTGTTCTGAGGTCCAGGAGAAGATGTGAAGCAGACCAGTTGAAAGTCTTTGTACAGGTAAAAAGGGTATAAAAATAGGGGGGAGGTCATGGGGCGGGGGTCTATTATCGAGCATCAAATCAGGGAGAAGGTAGGAGGCGGCATTTCTAGAACAAAAAAACCTAAAGACAAGACAAGTCCCTTTTCCAATAGATGTCTGAGTGAATAAAGAAAACGCACCTCCCCCACCCCACACACACAAATTTTCCAATAAGTCCTTGGAATGTATTGGGGACAACTTTTTTCTACAACATGGAGGAAGTAACTCAAGGGACAGCCATTGTAGACTTGCTTCTGACTGACCAACAGGGAGGAAGCAGTAGCAAACCTGAAGGTGGAAGGCAATTTGAGTGAAAGTGATCATGAAATGATGATTTAATGATTTTAAGGAAAGGAACGAGTGAGCAGAAGAAGAACACTGGTCTTCAAAAGAGCAGACATTAAACTCAGAAAAGCAAGTTTTTCTTCCCATGGGACCGAAGGGAAAAAGGAGTCGAGGAAAGCCGGTAGTATTTCAAGGAGACAACATTAAAAAAAAGGCACAACTGCAAACTATCCTGATGCAAAGGAAAGATAACAGGAATCCTACAAAAAGTAGAAGTGAGGACAAATTGCTACGGAGGAGAAAAATAAATAGCACAAGCATGTAGGAACATAATCAGAAAGGCTAAGGCATAAAATGAATTACACCTAGCAAGAGACATAAGGCAATAAGAAGAGGTTCTTTAAATACATTAGGAGCAAGAGAAAGACGAAGGGAAGTGCAGAACCACTACTTAACAGGGAAGGAGAGCGAACAACTGACATCAGGAAGGTGCAGCGTTTAATGCCTATTTTGCGATAGTCCTCACTAAAAAGGGTTATGGTGACCAGACACACAGCACAATATTAACTTGAACAAAAAGGGGGAAGGAACACAAGCCAAAATAGGGAAACAACAGGTTCGAGAAGTTAATAAGTTGGCAGGACTTAATGAAATTCATCACAGGTGCTTCAGCTAGTTCCTTGAGTTCTCAAAGATAATCGCTAATGGTTTTGAGATTATGTATGGAAAATGGGTGAGGTCCCAGAGGGCTGGAGAAGGGCAAATGTAGTACCTACCTTTGAAAAGGGGAACAAAAAGGACTTTGGTACCGGTCAGCCTAACTTTGATACCTGCTGTCATTTATGATGTTTGTGTAGTGCCTAGAACAGTAGGGCCAAAACTGGTTGGATATGTCAGATGCTACTCTGAAGCAAATTAAAAACTTGAAAAAAAGCTCCATGAGCGGCTATTTTATATTGTGACTTTTTATTTGTCTTTTGTATTATGTTTACTGATCTGATAGTCTAAAAATCTGTAATATTTGGAAACCTCCTTGAACATTGCAGCTCTTTTCTCTTATTGCTCGTACACAACATTATCTCTGCAACCTGGTTGAACTGAACAAACCTAAAAATGAGTATAAAATCAAATTGCTAACAAAATCTTTGCCGATACAGTTAATTTGCTGAATAACTTGTATACAAGCAAAAAACTGGCTTTAGTCAATTTTGGCACACAATAAAAGATGTACACTAATGAGTTTACTACTACCTGGAAGTTTAACCCACATGCGTCTGGCAATCAGAAGCTAAGGACACCCAGAGCATGGGACTGCATCCCTGACCCTTTTTGCCATCAGCCATTGATGGACCTATTCTCCATGATCTTACCTAATTTTTTTTTTGGGGGGGCGGGGGGGGGGGAAGGGAACTCCTTTAGCTTTGGCCTTGACAATATCTCCTGGCAATGAGTTCCACAAATCAACTGTGCTTTGCATGAGAACTACTTTTTTGTTTATTTTAAACCTGCTGCCTATTAATTTCTTTGGGTGACCCCTACTTCTGGTGTTAGGAGGAGTAAACAACCACCACCACCACCTCCTTGATTCACTTTCTTCACACCATTCGCAGTGTTATGAACCTATAATCATATCCCCTTACTAGTCTCTTTTCCAAGCCGAAAAGTCCCAATCTTAAATCTCGCCTCATACAGAAGCTGATCCATACCCTAATCATTTCTTGTACTTTTCTCTGTACCTTTTTTCCCCATTCTATTATCATCTTTGAGATGGGGTGACCAGGACTGCATGCAATATTTAAGATACGGGAATACCATAGATTTCTATAGTGGCATGGTGATATTTTCTAACTTTTTCCTTATGGTTCCTAACCTTATGTTAGGTTTTTTGACTGCTGCTGCACATTGAGTGGATGTTTTTAAGAGAACCATCCACAAGGATTCCAAGATCTCTTTCTTGAATGGTAACAGCCAAAACAATCCCACCCATACATACAAAATGATGGGACCCAAGTTTCTGATGTGCATTGCTTTGTATTTATCACCACTGAATGTCATTTTGTTGCCCAATGACCCAGTTTAGTGAGGTCCCTTTGCAACTCTTTGCAGTCAGATTTGGACTTATCTTGAGCAACTTCATATTGTCTGCAAACTTTGCCACCTCAGTTTACCCCTTTTCCCAAAGGATTTATGAACGTTGAACAGCACTGCTCCCAGTACAGATCCCTGGGAGATACCACTCTTCATGTCTCCATTCTGAAAATGGACCATTTATTCTTAACTTTTGTTTTCCCATCTTTTAACTGGTAACCTTGCATCTCGTACAGTCATTTACACCAGTGCAGCCTGGATATAAGTGGTTATGGGTCTGATCTGGTAGTTTTACACCCACTTTGTACTCCCATTTCACTGGTGTAAGTGATGGCTCAAGGCAATGGTGATTCAGGACTATGGAGTATAAGAGGCTTTGTTTGCACTAGACAGTCGTGCTGCTTTAACTATACCCGCATAGTTAAAGCGGCACACCCCCCTAGTGTGGATGCAGTTTAACTGCTATAAAACTGTTTTATACCAGTATAGATATTCCCATATGGGAAGGGAAATAAGCCATACTGGTAGAAGACATCTTTACACCATTATAACTGCAACCACACTAATGGTTGGACTGGTATAACAATATTGCTAAGAGAGTTAGAATCATAGAATATCAGGATTGGAAGGGACCTCAGGAGGAGGTCATCTAGTCCAACTCCCTGCTCAAAGCAGGGCCAATCCCCAAGTTACTCACCTAACCAACCATTATACGGATACAAAAACAGTGTTTAGACCAGGCCTAGGAGAACTATACGCTGTTGTAACTACTTGGCTATCCAGCTATTTTTTATTATTATTAAAAACACACAACCTGCTGTTTTTGACAAGTTTAGTGTTTCGAGTTTATGCTAAAGCCAAACTATTTTGCCATACTGACGCAAAGAACAAAACAAGAGGTGGAACACAAAGGACGTGCTACACTTGCATATGAAACCACAATTGTAAAAGTTCACAGCTATTGCAATATAACTGTATCTAAGTGAACAGAAGAGAGCCTCCTGTTTATTACCCTCCTTTTCCCAGAGGTGCCGAGCCAAACGTGAGTAATAAATCTTTACGGGTCCATTCAGCTGCCTCTTTTCAAACATGGTTTTACAACTGTTTGATTAACCCAGTGTCATGCTAAAGGCAAACACGTAGAAATAAGACTTCAAATCACGTGCTTGCACGTCCACCAGTTCTCATCATATTCAAGAACTGCAAACAGACATACTGTGATTGCAGATATTTTTACTTCCATGTCTTTTCAGCTTCTCTGGAGTGGAGTGCTTTTGATGCAGTGTGTACTGGGCCCTGATCCAAAGCCTACTGGAGTCAGTGGGAGTCCATTGACTTCAGTAGGCTTTGGATTTGATCCCAAACACATCGCTGTGCCAAGGTGCCAGAGCAAACCGGAACGTAAAATAGCACCTACTTTTTTTTTTTTTTTTTTAAAAGGTAAATAAAAATTGCACTGAGCTGCACAAGCTGTAAGTGTCAAAGGCTGTACAAACTGTGCGCAATTTCAAGAGGAAGTTAATTTACAGATACCTTCTCAGGTACGCAAGTTTTAAGCCTTGCATAACACCGGAGTTATATGCGATCTCCAACTTCCTAGCTAGCATTGGTCACAGACACGATGGTACAAAACAGGTAAATGAATTAATAAGATCTCCAGTGAGGATAAACTCTGTTGTATGAGGTTACCAGGGAGCTGGTTGAATTAAAACACTGAAAAATGATCGGGAGCATGATTGCCAATTTAAAGGTAAAATTCACTCTGTGTGGAGATTCAGCATAAGGCCTATACACCATTTAAGCTTCACTCAAAAACGGAGCTCAGATATGCAGGCCTGACACACAGGGGTGATTTTTCACCATGTAGGGGAACCCACTCAGCACTAACTACGCATGTAGTGTCACTCAGCTGGTGTGATTCCATTTACTCCAAGGGAGTTTTCCTAACATGGATTCAGTTCAGCAGGAAGCTTACTCAGTCATTTCAGGGTTCTATAGAAGGGACGTTCCTTTTTTGTTTCCATTGAATGAATTTATTAGTCCTTCCATGGCTATTTCAATAGCAACGTAATTTTGGAATGACTAGTGTATTTAAAATGTAATTTCTAGCAATGGTTGGACCTCAGACATGTAGGAGGTTTGTTTGCCGAACAACCTCCCACTATGGGTTATCAAACGAGTCATGCTACAAACCAGAATGAGTGAGCTGGCTCAGACCCTTAATGAAGAAGTTGAAAAGATTACCAAGCTAGCATGCTTACACCTACCAGTGGCCAGATGCTGATCAGAAGGTCTGTTTTGAAAACTGGTTTCAAAATCTTCAAGTTGATCAAGGAAGTTTTCAAAACTTCCTGATTACACTTTCAAAGGAAATACCACTAAATCAGCCTCTCTTTGTGGTACTTCACTACTTCTGTTTCCAAAACTAGGGCATACAGAAACATGCAAAAGATTTCTCAGGCCCAGAAGACGACATAATCAGACTTGGCTTACTTGTTGTTTCTGAAATAATTTGCATATCATTAACAAATGTATATGACGATGACTAGATTCACAGAATCCAACTGGGAGCTCATTTTCAGCTGTTTATTCTGGAAAAAGAGTTGAGGTTTGTAGTGAATCACTGCTTCCCAGGCTAGGGACTCCCAGACTGCAAGTATGGTCTACATTCTTTGTTCCCATTTAGCCATATCAAAAGGCATGGCTTGCTTGTTGCCAGTGGACTCTGAATCAGCAACCTGGCCTCTTCATTATTTATCAATTGCTCAATTTTGGGGTCATCTGCAAGCTATCAGCGATGACCCAAATCCAGACCACTCTCGTCTGTCCAGCGGTTCAAAAATCAGAACCCATATTTGCAAATGGACTCTATTCTTAGGAGTCAGAGCTTTGGGACATTTAGCTCAGTTCAAACTCTGAAACGTACAACAGACAACAAGCATGCTCCTTTATAAAAGGCCAGTTTTGTCCTTAATCTCCAACCTGATCGTACACAAACTCAGACCAAACTCCCTTTCGTCAGTGTTTACACCAAATTAAACTCCGAAACAGCAGTCGAGGAGTCTGTGTTAGTGAGTCTAAGTTAGTGTTAAGGGACGTACCTTGCAGATCAATGATGAACTTGAGTCCATGTGAATTTTGGCTTAAGAGTGCAGACTCAGCCCTTTTAACTGTTGCAAGATACCGTTATGGACTGTAACACACTTAAAGTCCACTTCAAAAAGAAAAAAAAAATCTTGCTCTTTTGGCACCTTGGCGGCCTTGGCAGAATATTCAGGAAAGTTCAGGGGCACGGATAATAATAAATAAAGCCTACTTCTTAGGTGGTGCTTTTCGTCAGCAGATCTCAAAGCACACCACAGTCTTTTAAGGTAATCCTTGGAACACCTCAGAGGCAGTGAACTATTACCATCTCCATTTTACAGAAGGGGAAACTGAGGCACACACGAGTTGCCCAAGATCACACAGGAAGCCCAGAGGAGGGAACTGAACACACGGCTCCCAAATCCTAGACCAGTGCCAGAACCACTGGGTCATCCTGCCTGCCCGGAGCAGGGGTGGGTCTGGAAGAGTCACAGTTGCTTTGATCCTCCCTAGTCTTCCCCCTCCCCATAGCAGCTCCCTATTAGTGAAGCATTAGCCATTGGACTGAAATAGCGTCCCTGGAGCAGCTACAGAGTCACTTTGTGGGTTTGGGTAAGGGTACCCGCTCCTCACTCGCCTCGTGCCTCTCTCCAGTACCCATCTAACTGCTCCGACTGGATAACAGAGTGAAAATTTGGTTCCTCAGACCTGATCCAATAATGCACTTGTAAGTATAGGCTTAACTTTGTGCACTTCGGTGATCCTTAGCAGGGTCAGTGGGACTACTCGTGTGCTCGATGTTAAGCACCTTCTTAAGTGCTCTGCTGGATCAGGGCCGAAGTGCATCGAGTTGCATGCCACCAAAAAAGTCATCTCTCCACTGGGGTGAGAGATCTTTAGGGGACCTGAACACTGAAGTATTTTGCTCCTTCCTCTCTCATGTGAAACCCAGAAGCATGGCAGGAAGTTGAAAATAGTGGTGGTCTCCAACAGCAGCTGAACGGTTTCAGACCTCAAAAGTCACTTAGCTCTGAGTTTTGGGGTGACCATTCAAGTGGTTTCTAGTCTTATCAGAACTGGTTCTCTTGCCTCTA
Organism: Natator depressus; assembly: GCF_965152275.1. Classification (NCBI taxonomy): domain Eukaryota; kingdom Metazoa; phylum Chordata; order Testudines; family Cheloniidae; genus Natator; species Natator depressus. Next base: position 6,923,643 of record NC_134259.1, read on the forward strand.
AAAGCCATGGCTGGAACTGGATAACATATTCAACTCAGAGCCCAAAATGGCTCTCATTGAGGTAAGAGGGAGGGGTGCTATTGATATAAATAGGGACAGGAAATGTCCCTGGGCTACTAAGCTTTTTAACTCACTCATCCAGTTTAGAAGGCACAGTTCTCAAAAACCTTGGAAACAGCTAAGAGACTCCCGCCTGCACACCCTTTCTTTTATTTTCAGCAGTCAAAAGACATCTCAGTTCTTTTTCCACAGCTTTGTTGCATCGCAGTGACTAGCATTTCCTCAGAGTGAGTGCTTGGATGATGTAAGTGCAGAATCATTTGCCTAACAATAGCTGTGTGGTATTGGTCAGTGATGCAAGAGCTGTTGGAAGGAAAGTACAGTGCTCAGAGAGCTTGCAATTTTACAGTCTTATCGTAAGAATTTTTTCAAGAACTTTACCTAGACAATGGAGCAGTAGTTCAGTTCAGCTCTCTTTCCACCATCACTTTTATAACTGTTACTAGACTTAAAACATCCTGTATCCAAGATGCATTTTTTTCTAGGGACAGCTGTAGTCTGGGGTAAGTTTTTCCAAGAGTTTTAAATGACTTAGGATGCAAATTCTTTGTCTCAGAAGTGATTTAGGCACTGAAGAGCTTAAGTCTCAATGAAACAGGCTTCTAAGAGTAAACTTTTCTTTATTCCCAGGTGACTTAGGAACCAGAGTCCCTCTGGCTTTTAAGTTACTGCTGAAAATGAGACCAGCTCCTAAGTCACTCATGAAAACTTGACCCCTGGTCATTAGAGCTGTGATTTTCAAAAGTGCTTCAGTTACCCAAATCCCATTGCAATCCAATGGCAGTTGTGCCCCTGCTTCCCACATGCACTTTGAAAAAAAAATCTAGTCTGAAAGCTGTGGTCAGGTGGCAGGGAGACAAAAGACCCGATTCTATTCCTGACCCTTGATCTCTGTACAACCTGGGGCAAGTCACTTCACTCTGCCTCAGGTTTCCATCTTGTAACATAGGAATAATAATGTTTGCCCTGTAAAAGAGAGTCTACTCACCACAGACACATCTCCTCGTGGCTAGGCATGGCACAGCTACATCTTCTCCTTTGGCAGGCTCTGCCAACAGTCTCTCCTGTCCTGCAGAGGTCTGCTGCTTTCTGTCTTTCTTCTTTCAGGGTAAATGCAGTCCAACACACACCAGTACTCTGACAACATTATGCCAGAGCTTCAGCCCACATTTCTGGCTTTGGGGGCCCTCCAACCTTTGACTCTGGGGTCTTCACACCACCATCCCAGTTGGGTCAGTAAGGGAACCCAAACCGAGCCTCCACTCTCGGTGCCAGCACAAGGACCCTGTACCAAGCAGATAAGGTCAGTTTGGTCAGCCCCTTTGCTGTGCTCCTGGGCTGTTTCCTACCATGGCCCATAGCAAGGCCTTTCTCACCATCTCTTCCTTTGCTGACACTGCTGCAGCTCCCAAAACAGGACCCCCAAATGAGTTACAGGGAACAAAAGACCCCACACCAGAGCTACCTGCCCTAAGAAGCCTCTGACATTTAAACGCCTCTGGTTAAGCCACAGCCAAGCCTTTTAGCACAGAACTAATTCAAAAAGTCCCCACCCCTCTCCCCAGCAACTAAGGAGTGAGCTAGGATTTTCCTCTTTTAACTCACCCCTCCAGGCTAAGGCTTGATAACTCACACAGGTATAACAGGGTGGGGCTGATTGGGCCTACCAGCTCTCATTAACCCTTTCTAGGTCAGTGTGGGTTCTGTATACCCCATCACACTTCACCTTTGTAAAGGGCTTCAAGACCTTCAGCCGGTTGGTCTCAGATGTGTATTTATTGCACCATTGTCCCAGGGAGCTCAGCTTGAGCATATTCATAGTAAAATAATGATGATAATAAGAACGATATCGCGCTTTTCATCAGTAAATCTCAAAGAGAGAAAAGAAACCAAATAAATAAAGGAGAGCATGGTTTTAAAAGTGGTAACAGAGACTGAGGTCAGAGAAGTGGAGACATTATCACAAGTAAAAATATTGCATTAGGTCCTCCCCTAGAGAGTCGGGCACCACTGAGTTACACCATCTGAGGCTCTGATCTCATCCATCAGTTCTAAAGTGCTTACAGAATAGCTGTAAGACTGTAAGGGTTCATTATATGTCAGGGTTGGCCAAACTTACTGACCCGCCGAGCCACATATGACAGTCTTCAGAAGTCTGAGAGCCAGGGGCATGCCTGCCAGGATTCGGGGCTTCAGCCCCACTCTTGCTGAAGCCCCAAGCCCTGGCAGGTGCGCCCCTTGGGGCTGAAGCCCCGAGACACCCTCCCCCTCCCCACTGGGAAGAAGCCCCTACCCCACTATCCCGCAGCAAGGGAGAGGTCCCGAACTCCCCCCCCACACTGGTGGAGAATGGGGGGAGTGGCCAGGGGGGCTTTGTGAGGCGTTCTTTAATGGTAAAAGAGCCACATGTAGCTCATGAGCCACAGTTTGGGCCACCCCTGTAATATGTCATTGTAGTAACTCTTTTTCAGCTCTTCATAAATAAAAGAAAAAAAATCACCCTATTAGTCATTCTCCAGAAGAATTTAGAGCTTTCGTAACTCACAAACGAGGAAAATTCTCTCTCTCTGGATGGACACACACACACACACACACACACACACACACACACACACACACGTGTATGGGTGTCTGTGTAGCCAGATGGGTCTGATTCTCATTTATACGAAGTCCTCTTTAGTCTACACTGGCTGTGTTTCCCTCCACTGTGGCCTCTATTTTTTCTTTTGTTGTTTGTTAACTCGCATATTCAGGCCAGGGTGAACAGCATCCCACCTAAAAGTGGATTTTTGAAATGCAAAGCTCTTTCTCTGGGTAGTGTTGTGGCCACAGGATAAGACATATGATTCAGATCTCTTCACTTCAAATTATCACCAGGACAGTAGTGTGAGTCAGCATATTAAAACAGGCTATAAAGATATGAAGTAAAGCAGAAGCTTAGTATTATGTCCCTCATAACACCTGTTTCCTCGTCGTTTCCTAAAGCTTTTGGATTAAGAAACCAATACAAAGTCAGCAGGTATGTTTTTAAAAATGCTATTTCCTCTGGGTGAGTTTGATTGCAGCTAGAGATGGGTCCCAAAAAACCAGCCCCAGACTTGAGAATTGTTATCCAGTTCTGCGTGCCTCAACCTACCCATATCTGTATAAATGGTCTAACGGTCCCCAAATATGTGTGCAAGTGTGTATATGCATATGCACGCTTTGCCTATAGCAATCTATACTTGTTAAAAAAAATAAGTTTAGGAACAAATTTTATTGGTTAGAGCTGAGAGTTGCTGTTTGGGACATTTGGGTTCTTATCCCGGCTCTGCCACTGATTGACAATGTGACCTCTGGCAAGTCATTAAACATTTTGCCAACTTAAGGAAAAGTCATTGGTAAATTTAATAGAGATGCTACCATTAGGTTTCCACAGAGGTGGAGTCTGTCTTCACTGCACAAATTGCATGAGTTCTTACTCAAGTGTTACTCCTACTCTGAATCCCGTCCTCACGTATGCCATGTAGGCAAACCACTCAAGTATTTCCATAACTTTAAGCATGTGCTCAGACCCACTGGACCTAATGGGACTATTCAATGTACTTAAAGTTAAGCAGGTGCTTATGCGCTTTGCTGGTGTAGGGCCATCACAGGCTTTTATATAAATTACTCTAAATACTGATTAGATAGACAGATAGAATCATCCCATTGAGTTCTAATTCAGAAATATAATTCCCTGTTAAAATCTAAAAGGAGGGTTGGAAAAAAATCGATAGAAGGTTTTCTCATTCTCTATTAAATACTATACAACTTTGCCATAAAGCCTGTATGTCTAATTCCAATGTTATGGAACTTGACTCTTTGGGCATTCAACAGCATAAATAATATTCTGCAATCTGCAAGGCAGATTTCAATTTTGAGATTATTGATTTTCTAAATGCCTTTTCATCTTATTTTAGGAATAAGTAAGGCTATGGTTTTGTCACAGAGATTGCAGAAATCACGGAATCCGTGACTTCCAAAGACCTCTGTGACTTCAGCTCTGGCAGCTGGGAGCTTCAGGGTCCCGCCACTTTCCGCAGCGGCAGGGAGCTATGAGGTACCCCTGCTGCCTGAGGCAGCAGACCCCAAGCTCTCAGCCGCCATGGGCAGCGTGGTACCCTGCAGCTCCCAGCTGCCGCTGCAGGCCGGGGGGGTACCTCACAGCTCCCGACCGCTACGGGAGACAGGGGAATCCCTGCAGCTCTGCACCACCGCGGCAAGGCAGGGTGACCCCCCACAGCTCCCCAGCCTGCCATGGGGGGGCAGGGCAACCCTTGCAGCCCTCAGCCCGCCACTTGCGGGGGAGGCGGACGCCCGCAGCTCCCCACTGTGGCGGTGGCAGGGGGACTCCCAGCTCCACGCCACTGGGAGGGGGCAGGGGGATCCTGCAGCTTCCCTCCACCACTGGTGGCAGGGGGCCCCTGGAGCCCTGAGCTGCCAGCCTCCCCACAGCTGCCCAGTCCCTTCACATTTTATCATGGATATTTTTAGTAAAAGTCAGGGACAGGTCACAGGCAATAAAGAAAAATTCACGGAAATCTGTGAACTGTCGTCCCTGACTTTTACTAAAAATATCCATGACAAAATCTTAGCTTTAGTAATCAGATACGTTGCATTTGCGTGCACTAATATCGTACACATTGTCTCATGTCTGGTTTTCCATCAAGTTTCATTCTGACTGGCCAAGCAGTTGAATAAATCGCAGAATAAATAGACATGTTTGAATTATCTTTTATCTGGGCAGTTTTCTGAATGCACTGACTGTTGACTTCTTTCTGCCATCAAAGGCTGTTTGTTGGACCAAGAGTGTTTGTCCATGGAATACAATATCCTCAGGTGATTTTTCTATTCTAAACCAAAACAAAAAGAGCAAAGAATTGAGGACCTAACTTCAGAGATGATAGATATTGGATTTCTCTCTGCTACAGGCCACCATCTAGTTTCTGCCCAAATAAAACCACAGGCCAGGGATTATTTCCTAGTATGCTCCATGGGAAAGCCTTTGTTTAAATGTCACATTGAATGGTTATTAGTTAGAGATATTAGACACAGATAGGATTTGACATGGTATATTATGGCGCCCATTCTTTTAGGATTAGGGCTGTCCCTTTAGTGGCACTGGTGGCTTTGCCAGAGCAGGGGATTAGACAAAACTCGTCAACGACAACAGCTAAAAGTTAGGTTATATAAGGCTACAGGTACAATAATGAAGAGTTGGCCTGAGCAAGTTTTTGAGAGAGTAAATTGAGAATATTGCATGGCCAGGATTGGAAAAGTGAGGCGGCCTACAAGTCATATGGCCTGTCCCAACTGCTATAGCAATTATCTTCAACAGCCGGAGATAGGACACTAGATGGGGAGGGCTCTGAGTTACGAGAGAGAATTCTTTTCCAGATGTCTGGCTGATGGGTCTCGCCCACATGCTCAGGGTCTAACTGGTGGCCATACTTGAAGTCGGGAAGGAATTTTCCCCTCGGTCAGACTGGCATAGATCTTGGGGGAGGAGGGGTCTCTTTTCTCTGCAGCATGGGGCATGGGTCACTTGCTGTTTGAACTACAGTAAATGGTGGATTTTCTGTAACTCAGAGTCTTTAAATAAGATTTGAGGACATCAGTAATTCCGTTAGAGGTTACAGGCCTACTGCAGTAGTGGGTGGGTGGGTGGGTGAGGTTCTGTGGCCTGTGATATGCAGGAGGTCAGACTAGGTGATCATGATGGTTCCTTCTGCCCTTAAAGTCTATTAGCCTTGGAATAAGAAAAAAAGTTTACTGAAGGCTTAGGTTTGAACAGGAAATCACCTTCTCTGGGTAGAAATTTTCTATAGGGGTTTTGGTTTAACCCAGATTGACATGGTTATGGTTAACGTCTCCAGCGGCCCATTCCTTCCATGAGGTTCTACAAGCAGTAATTCAAATACGCTCCATGATAGAGACTGGGATTTTCAAAGGAGCCAAAGTGAATTAGGTGCCTGACTCCTATAGAAAGTCAGTGGGAGTTGGGCAACAAGCTTTCTTAGGCTCCTTTGAAAATACCAGCCATAAACTGTACCAGAGTAACTCCTATGTTTCCCAGAGCTCCCTGCCCTGCCTTCTGGTCAGCACAATGCCTCCCTGCCTCCGCTAAGTGTCCCTTCCTTTAAGGTATTGAGGCAAATTTGGTGCACTTGTATACAAATTCACTCCCAACTAGGAATGTTTCCCTGAGTTACCTCTGAATCCTGGCTGGGGGCTATCTGCAGAAACCGCAGACCGTTGTCTGGCTTGGTAGCGACTCCTCCCAGGGACGCTACTGGTGCTTGCGGGCAGAGTGATCAAGGTCCGGGGGTCCCCTCCAGAGGCTGCCAATAGACCATGTGCACCCCATTACATAATTATTAAGAGCAAAAGCACGGGTGAACATTCAGTCAACCCCAGGCACAATGATTAGGAATCTTTTTTTCTGTTTGTAAGATTTGCTGTGTGTGTGTTTAGGTTGAGATTCTCAAAGTTATCTCTGGAAATTGCATGCATAGTTCTCATTAAAACCAATGAGTGCCAGACATCAACATCCCAGAGGTAGTTTTTGAAAACTTCAGCTTTCAACCATGAACTGCACTGTGCACAGAGCTTGGGATAGGTGTGTCCGTGAATTGTAAATAATGCAGAGATGTGGGTGAATAAGGCACACTTTTCCTATATATTTGATCAAACATATTATGCAATGTAATCTATACAACTAATGTAAATCAGGTGAACTTGAAGACCCTGGGAATTAAATACCTGTTTAAATATAAAGTGTGTGCATTTCTGAATTGCATAGTGATTGAATGGAAGGTGCTAAGATACCATGGTGATGGACATGGTATGAGAGCCTGAATTGAATCGAAAATAGGAACTGTGGGTGCTCATAACCTCTCAGTTAAACCCAGTGGTTTCACACTCTTGATCAAACTCCTGTGGCTTGCTAGGGCCACCTGATTAAATACAGGTAATGAAAACAACTCTTCCTCACATGTTTTATCATGTACAGTAAAAATGATTAAGAAAGCAACTAACGTGTTTGCTGCATTGCTAAGCAATGAGTAAAAGAAGTATTATACTGATGAAATAGGGCAATAGAAGTCATTTATTTAAGGGGGTGCATACAGTTATCCACTGCACTTCATTAATACACGATTTGGTGATAGAAGTAGCAGTTTCACTGACATGCCCATTGTACCCACCCTAGAAACTTTTGAAAAATACGGGGTCTTTACCTCAGCATGGTTGTTTTACATTAGATTTGTGTTTTGTTCTGTTAGCGACATAAGTCCCTCAAAAAGGATTTAGTTCTGTAGGACACTTATCCTAACGTATCCAAAACTTTTTTATTCTGGAAATTTTGTAAGATTTCTTTCTCGTCGAACTTTTTTTTTTTACTACTACTCAATGGCATTTGTTGACCTGGAAATACTGCAAAATCAACATTTGTGCAGTGTGCTGGCACTTGTGTGCCCAGAACTGGCTAAAAGCAGGATGTTCGGAATAGCATGAAAAGTGTTTTTTTTTTAAAAAAAGAAAAATCTTTCCCTGAAGTTTTATGAATGTCAAAAAGAGGTTTGGCTTTGGATTGAGGTCCCGGCGAAGGTTCCAGGGCTGGTGTGCCCTTCACACATTTTTATGATTTTAAAAATATATATTTTATGTTAATTTTCCTAGGAATCAGATCAGAGCTTAAAAATATCCACCAGACTTATTTTAAGAATAGAGCTGTAAGCTTTGCAAAGGAGTCAGGGCCGGAAGCTCAAGAGCTCAGCACAACAAGGGCTAGACATTAAAAATATCTCAGCTCCCAATTAGGCTTCAAAGGAAGTGGCCAGATTTTCAAAAGTGCTCAGCATGGTGGGTGCTGAACTCTTCTGAAATTCTGGCCCTAACTGTCAGAATGGGAACCACTGCATGGTGACAACCCTGGAAAAACTGACCGTCATTTAGGGGCTGGAAGAGAAGCTGAACTTTGAAAATCTAGCTATTTGTGGGGGCTGAGCCCTGAAAAACTTGCCCCAGAGTTCATTTCAAATCTCACTCCACCGTCCAAAAATAAACAAACAGGAGTAAGATTTGGAGTGTGAGTCTGAGCTCAAACTTATCCAGTAAATGACAAGCTTGGAAATATATTCCAGTGGCTTTTCATAAGGCGTAAGGGAATAGCTGATATGCACACCAATGGATGGTCATGCTTACACATCGCTTGTCAAATCAGGAGTGTAATTTTGCTCATTCTAACAGAGTAGCACCCTAAGGATGGACCAGGCAAGACCACTAATCTGATGAAAAAAGGTGAAAAAGTATCAAGGAGCACATTTCCTGTCCTAACACAGGAAAAAGCCCTACTGACTCGAGATTTAAGGACTGTAAAATGAGGTTATTCTTAGTATTGGCATTAACTGTTCACTGACAGCGTGTTAGCTCCATGCAGAGATAGAGGTACACACTGTCCTTGTCTTATTATTTATCAATTATTATAATTAACTGATATTTCAGTCACACACAAAGGCCCCACCCGAGATTGGGGATCCATTACAATTAGTGTTGTAAGAGACATAAGACACAATTCCTCTCCTGAAGATACACACAGACATATATAATACACAGGTTGCCCGTAAAGAACTGCGGCTGGTTTTCATGACTCTGGCACAAATTTGGGAGATCTCCGGTGCAGTTAGCCTAGTGGAACAGGAGTCTCATGGGCTCTGTTCGCAGTTCTGCCACTGAGTGGTTTCATGGTATTAGAAAGTCTCTTCATTCATTTACATGCCACTACACAAACCTATCTGCAAAATGAGTAACAACATATCAGCCTGTCAATAGGGTCTTGTGAGTCTTCACTTATGTGCTAAGATCCTCAGGTGAAAGACACTTTGCAGAGAGGTTGCTTTTAGAAAGTCAATATTTGCCATCGGTTGCCAAACTAGAAGATGCCATGCTACAAGGGAATGCTGTCATAAGCCAGAATCACTGCATAGTAACTGTTGGTCAGCATTGACTTCAAAATGACCACCACTGTGTATGCAGTATGTTGTCAGCACATAAGAACGGCCGTACTGGGTCCAGCCCGGTGTCCTGTCTTCTGACAGTGGCCAATGCCAGGTGCCCCAGAGGGAATGAACAAATCAGGGAATCATCAAGTGATCCATCCCCCGTCGCTCATTCCCAACTTCTGGCAAACAGAGGCCAGGGCCACCATCCCTGTCCATCCTGGCTAATAGCCATTGATGGACCTGTCCTCCATGAATGGATCTAGTCCTTTTTTGAATGCTGTTATAGGCCTGGCCTTGGCAACATTCTCTGGCAAACAGTTCCACAGGTTGACTGTGCGTTGTGAGAAGAAATACTTCCTTCGGTTTGTTTTAAGCATGCTGCCTATTAATTTTATTTGGTGACCCCTAGTTCTTGTTTCAGAGTAGCAGCCGTGTTAGTCTGTAGTCACAAAAAGAAAAGGAGTACTTGTGGCACCTTCGAGACTCACCAATTTATCTGAGCATAAGCCTTCGTGAGCTACAGCTCACTTCATCGGATGCATACTGTGGAATGCATCCAACGAAGTGAGCTGTAGCTCACGAAGGCTTATGCTCAAATAAATTGGCGAGTCTCGAAGGTGCCACAAGTACTCCTTCTCTTTTTCCTAGTTCTTGTGTTATGAGGAGGAAATCACGCTTCCTTATTTACTTTCTCCACACCCGTCATGATTTTATAAACCTCTATCATATTCCCCCCTTCGTTGTCTTTTTTCAAGCTGAAAAGGCCCAGTCTTATTAATCTCTCCACACACCGAAGCTGTTCCATACCCCTAATCATTTTTGTTGCCCTTTTCTGAACCTTTTCCAATTCCAATATCTTTTTTGAGATAGGGCGACCGCATCTGCACGCAGTATTATCGATCCCTTTCTTAATGACTCCCAACATTCTGTTGGCTTTTTTGACTGCCGCTGCACATTGAGTACTTGTGGCACCTTAGAGACTCACCAATTTATTTGAGCATAAGCTTTCGTGAGCTACAGCTCACTTCATCCAATGAAGTGAGCTGTAGCTCACAAAAGCTTATGCTCAAATAAATTGGTGAGTCTCTAAGGTGCCACAAGTCCTCCTTTTCTTTTTGCGAATACAGACTAACACGGCTGCTACTCTGAAACCTGCACATTGAGCGGATGTTTTCAGAGAACTCTCCACAATGACAACACAATCTCTCTCTTGAGTCGTAACAGCTAATTTAGACCCCATCCATTTATATGTATAGCTGTTTACATGTGCAATGTGGGTCATCTGTTACACACATCACCGTTTTCTCCTGACTCTCATGAATTCATTGCCAAGATCTGTGCTTAAAAAAAAAAAAAAGTTTTGAGGCTTAAAGCAACAACAACAAGCAACCTTCCAAAATCTATTCGATTAATAAATCTACTGTGTTTCATAAAACAGGCTAACTTCCAACTACATTTCACCATTAGGTATATTCGGAAATTTATTTTTGCTTGATTTTCTTTCACAGAATTGTAGCTTTTGCAGGTAATAATTTTTAAAGGACCTTGTTCTATTTAAAGTGCCTGTGTACGTTTGTGTTGGCATACAGCAAGTGCACTATTTAAACAGGATGGTCAAAAACTTCTCCCGTACAAATGTAATTTTAAAGCCACTTTTGCTTTGCTTCCAAGGAAAATACATGAAGTGTCCAACACTCAGAAGGAAGTCAGGACGATGGTAAATAAGTTTCATCTGGATGACACAAATTAAAAGTTGGCTAGGTTCCAGTGCTAAAAGAAAAATGAATGCAAGTCTGCACCAATTAGGGTTAGCTGACATTTACACAATGAGGGTGGACAGGCTGGGACAATGGCTTCTGTGCACCTGTTGTCTCTTCTGTGACATGGTTATGTGGAGTGAACACAGGTGTTTGTCTCGAGAGCTGCGACCTTCCCTTCTGTTTTTGGATGAGTCATGTCTGAAAGCGTTCCACAATATGGCAGCAGGATGTTGCAACCATAATGATGAAAAAAGCACTTAGCAATATTTGTGGACATTTTTGCTTTGAGGTAAAATGATTGCAGAGCTAACAAAAACATAAGGGGGAATTAATTTTAATCATTCGATGATACTAAAATAAAATAGGAGTCTTTGGGTCAGATTTTCTGGTCCACTGTACAGCACAGAGGGGGCACAAAGCACCCTTACAACAACTGAAGGAGGCCAATGGAGCATTTGTCTTCTGCAAGGGAACTCCCCACTAGTGTAATCCACGAGAGACGCGCTCTCAACGCTGAGCACAGGGTGGAGGAGAGGCTAGCTCTGGGGTATTTCCCGGGTGGGCCAGGGAGAGGAGGGGCAGGGCTCTACTCTACCCAGTCCTTTATTGGTGTAAATTAGGGCTGCCTGTCTACAGCCCTCAGTCGTGCGGGGGCCAGAGAGTTCTCAATCCAGGGGCCAGAGCTGGCTCCCAGTGCCCCTCCCCCTTCTTGAGCTGATCGGCCAGAGGGGAAATCCCAGGCCTTTGCCTTTATCGAGGGGTTGTCACAGTGTTTCACAAACATTAATGATTTTAGCCTTAAGGCACCCCGCTGGCAGACATGTTATCATCCTCATTTTACAGCGGGTGAAACTGAAGCACAGCGAGCGGGAAATGATTCACTCAGATTCACACAATGAGTCAGTAACTGCACTGAGGCTAGAACCTAGAACTCCTGTCTCCAGGTCCCACTAACTCATGCTGTTTTTAGAGGACTCTGGTGACAAATCAGTAAACTACATGAGTCTAACTGCTAGGAACGGGTCACAGTTTCACTTACGCTAAAAGCCTCTAGCAAAACTATAGAGAAGCTCTGTAGCGTTATGGAATGTGCTACCCCCCATTAAAAACAACCAAAGCCTTCTGTTGTTTTCCATGCAAGTAATTCTATTGTACTGAAGAGAGTATTTTCAGTTCAGGTGTAGGATTGTATCAATTTTACATAGCCAAAGTCTGTTCTCAGTTACCTCCGTGTAAATGCGAAGTATTATAGGCGCAGTGGAGTTACTCCAGATTTACACTCGGCTGACTGACACAAAACCTAGCCCACAACGAACACGGTAATGTTAGCGTTGCAGATAAGCGAAAGTTCTGTCTATCTATGTCCTTACAAGGTTCCCATCACTGAGTAGCTGAGCAACTCACAAACATAAATGAATTTATCCTCACAGTCCCATTCACAGCTCAGGAAGGATTATAATCCCTTCCCCTGCCAACTGGAAATTTGTAAAATGGGGATCTGGGGCCCAAAGGCCCAGATCCGCAAAGGTATTTAGGCGTCTGACTCCAGATGAGAGTTAGGCACCTAAAGACCTTTGAGGATCTAGGTCCATGGGTGGCACATGCACCCCGCACTCAGGGCGGCTAGACCCTGCCCTGCCTCTTCAATCCGGAGGAGCCCCGGCCAGCAGGGGCTGAGCCCTGAGCCTGGGCCACCTAGAGGAGCTCTGAGCCTTGTCTTGGCCCAGCCCCAGGGCTGCAGCAGGAAGCATTAGCAGAGGTTTGGGGAGGCTTAGCCTCCCCCAGCCTCCAATACCCACCGCCCATGTCTAGGTCAGAGTGTTTCAGGCTGTACTAAGGTCTCACAGGGAGTCTGTGGCAGAGATAGGAACTGAATTTAGATCTCCGTGGTCCTAACCCAGTGCCATAACTGCAATCCCATCCTTTATGCAGCATGCAGACATGGTTCTAGTTATATGATATTACAAAGAATGCTATGGTAGGAAAGTTATTATTATTATGATTATTCAAACACGCTAATGCCGAGTTACCAGGTGAAAAGAAAGATTACATGAGAATACCACCCTGGACTATGCAGCCTTTGAATCTGTAAGGATTATTTTCTTTTATAGTTTGCTTCTAGTCAGCTGTTCACAGAATGTGATGTCTTTGTAAATTCTGGTATCCCACAGTTTGTCCAGTGGCATAAAAGGTGCGGCTTTCTGGAAATGGGAATTTCCAAGAACATGAAAATACACTGCTTTCTCTCTGAAGGGATGATAGCTTGATTTATATGCTAAGCACTCTGGAGATAATTTCTTTTACTTAGTTATTTGCAGAATATTTTTTAATCCCTTTTGAGAGCAAACTAATATAAAAATAAAAAACAACTTACCATAAGCAAAACTTTTCTTCAGTGTATTTTGCTACTGTCGTGGCAGGAATGGCCCCTCATTTAATCAAGTTTTCCAAACTGGGCCATTAGTTTTTCATGCACACTTGTGCATGCACTCCCCCTTATGCCCCAAAAGACAGAATTTGCATGTATTTACAAAGGCAATTACCTAACTGAAGGGTAAAATTTCCAAAAGCACATCTGCCATTTAGGAGGCTCAGGGCTTGTCTACACAGGGACAACTCAGGAAAATGAATCCAAATTAAATAAAGGTGTGACTTTCAGCTGCATTAGTTAAACCTCATTAAACCCTGTGTGAATGCTCTTATTCAGAGTTAAAGTGGCCCTAGTTTGGTTTAGCTTAATTTACTTAAGGCCACCTAAATTCTCAATAAGCGCATCTACACAGGGGTTTAATGCAATTTAACTAATCCACTTTAAAATATAAGTCCTGAGTGTCCCTGTGTAGACAAGCCCTTAGCCCCATTGACTTTCAGTGGGACTTCAGGTGCATTAGAAAATGATATTTAGGCTCCTTAGTGATTGAGGTGTTTTTGAAATTTTACCCGCAATTACTTGCATATGCAGATTTTGTTATTTATATCTGCAGCATACCAGTGTGTGCAGAAATATACATTCAAATACATACTTGTTAAATGTGCAGTCATAGAAGCCAGGCTCAGGCTCCTTGGAAAATTTGCTTTATCATAATAGATTCTCACTTAATATAAACTAGGGCCCACTCATAAAGCAGAGCCAAATCCTGCTTCCATCTCTTATTGAATTTGATGGGAGTTTAGCCCAAATAAAGATTGCAGGAATTGAACTATGGTGAATCAGGACCAGTGACCCTTCGTCTGTACTACAGTTTACAATAGGATGCAATACTCAACTCCAGTTATAGTGAAACTCTGCTAGGAATGCAAATTTTCTGCGAAAGTAAATGCTGTTGCACTTAAGTACCATGACCACGATGGGGACAGTTTCTTTGGATTTGCATTTGTGTAACTCCATTAATCTCAGGGGAGCTACTTGTGATTTTCTGAAACAACAGGAGAAGATGGCCCACACATATGAGTACGTTCCAAGTGTGGATGCTTTAGCTCACGTTAGCTTATATCGACACAGGTCTGGTCAGTGTAAGGCTGTAGTATAGACATACCCACAGATTTCTCTGCAAGAAGGTCCTCCTGTGTTCCTACAGAGGTAGCTTTAAAAGAAGCAATAACGACTAAAGGAAGGTTTTGATTTCAAAACTGGAATAGAATATCTACCTTTCTGCTAGGCTTCCATTGCATAGCTAGAAAAGAAATACCAGTCTCTCTAGCTCACAAAGTAAGTTAATTGTTTCATAACTGTTTTGTTAGGTCTGTTGCCCAGATCTGGTTCTGATTTCTAAGAAACAAACAAAAGAATGTTCCATTCAAGGCAGCTTTCATGTGCAGTATTCGGGATCCTTGGCATCATATTCCAGGAATGATGAGTTCATATTCCTCATGCCCGAATTAGTAACTACAGCTCTGTCTGCAGTGGGGGTAAAAAAGTCACAGAGGACTAGTATAAGGTATCTCCCACCACAGACCTCAAAATAGGGTTTAAGTGAGCCTTAAGTGGTACATAGACCTTGGTACTGGCCCTGTGCACTAGTGTGCATTTTATCATAGGCTCCAAGAGTTCCATACACTTATCTGGAAAATAACATTAATTAGAAATATTGAATTTTCCTTTTGTGGGAAATTTCACTCCGTCAAAGTTACTCTCCATTCGGAGTTGGAACAAAAATGGAAAATATTGAAAATTGTCACCAAACAAAAAATTCCAAAAAGTTTCAAATTGGATTTTTTTTTTTGACATTTTCAATCAAACCAAAACGATTCAACATTTCAAAACATCCCCCCCCCCCCCCAACTTCAATTCTCCCTGTAGGAACATTGACCAAAAATTAAAAAAAAATAAAAATGGAAACAGACATTTTCCCATGGAAAATTTCAATCTTGACAGAACTACATTTTCCTGTGGGAACATTTTTGGCAATACAAATTTTGACCAGCTTTAATATTAACGTTCCCTTGTGTTTTCTAATCTATCATAATGCTACCAAACCTACCTCTCCAACAGAGCCCATATGGATAGATAGGAAGTGTTAGAGTCACAGATCAAGTGTGGCTGGCAGGACCTTTCCAGATGGCCTCACGCTTCTAGCACCAGAACCTATTATCATGTCAGAGTTCTAGGAAGATGCATGGAGCTTATGAATAGTACAGTATAGTGTAGAGATCAGAGTACAGCAGGAGGGATATTTGTGGGCCATATTTTAGTCTCAGGAAAATCAGTGACTGTGAGTTAATTCTGTTGCCTTGGGTCTAAAGCACCAGATCGAGACTCATGAAACCTTGGTTTTAGTTCCTGGCTCTGCCGTGAGCCTGCTGGATGGCCTTGGGAAAAGTCATTTTCCCTCTTTGTGCCTCCGTTTTCCCATCTGTGAAATGGGGACGACGATAGGGACCTCCTTTGTAAAGTACTTTAGGATCAACTGATGAAAAGTGCTATACAACAGCTAGATATTATTCTTAATAGATTCACTGGGCCAGCTTCTCATTCACAATAAGGCAGTGTAAAAGGACCTTAAAGTGGGCTTCAATTACATTCACACGCACTTTACACTATCAGAGCGGTGTAAAGGGTGCTTAATGCAAATGAAAATCAAGCCCACTCCGAATTAAACTGGCATAACAGAGAATTTGGCCCCTGCACCAGGTCAAAGCGGGTGTAAAGTTTTGTAGAGTTTTAATCCACTCTTACATTCACTTTGCACACAGACGCAATGAAGTGGAGAACCAGGTTCAGAGCACTCAGCTTACGAGACCAAATCACTAGAAATGAAAGCTGTTTTCTTCTAGTCGATCAAGTCTGGAGTCCTGTTTCCAGCAGTGGCCAAAACCTGATGCTTCAGACAGAGGCCAAAGGCAAAATGCCCCTGGTTAATTATAGAATGTAGTATTTTGGAGGTGTGGGAAATTCTTTCCTGTCCCCTGTGGGTAAGAAGTCAATCACTTACCAGAAAGGCCCTTTCTGTAACCTCCACATGTCAGCGGGGGTATATCACACAAAGGAATGGTTGTATTTTCTATCAGCTGTGACTCAGGTGTGGTAGGAGTCAGAAGAAGGAAGTTGTATTCACAGAAAACAAAAGAGCCAAATTCTCATCTCAGTTACACAGGGGGTAAATACAGAGCGACTCTGCTGAAGTCATTAATAGGCTTGATTCTTCACTGCTTTGTATCTTTTGTAGAGGCTTACATGTATGCAAAGCAGGGTGACCAGATAGCAAGTGTGAAAAATCGGGATGGGGTGGGAATTAACAGGTGCCTCTATAAGACAAAGCCCCACATATCGGGACTGTCCCGATAAAATCGGGACATTTGGTCACCCTAATGCAAAGTAGGTGCATTCCTGGTTGAAGAACTTAAGTTTTTGTTGCATCAGGCCCCAAAAGCTGAAAGGGAAACTCCCATCGACTTCAGTGGTCGCAAGATTGGACCGATGGGAAAGATCAGGTAAAGCGTTCAGTATGCGCTGTATGTGACAAGCAATCGGACCTCATCGCACAAGCATCATCCAGGTACAACTCTCTCTGCTTCCCGCTTTGCAAATAAATAAATAAAGACAAAAGGGTTGTGCCTGATTCTCTTCTGAACTTTTCCCAGTGAGGTGAATCCCCAAATTAAAATTAAGGACCAAATTGTGACCCAGCTTGCAGGGCAATACATAGGACCAAGAAGGTGTAACCCGCTCTTTCACCTGCTTGCACTGGCTAGCTATACCAGTGTTTGGAGCATGGACAGCAGACTCCTCAGGTGGCATGGAGTGGAGTAAGCCTTTGCTCCACTCCCCCAGTGCACGGGCAAGCACGGCTGCACTGATATGCTGGGGCAGAGAGGTGAGTATGCTGTCCTAGATGTAGTCCTGGACTAGGGTGCTTCCTCGGTGGAGCATGGGAAGACCAGGATGTAGGTTGTGACTCTGAGGCCTTGTCCACACTACCAAGTTTTGTCGCCAAAACCCTCCTTTTGGCGACAGAACAGCAAGAGCGTAAACACTACAATGGGGCTTTTGTCACGAAAAATGCCCAGTTTTGGCGACAAAAAACTTCCACCCCTACGAGAGACTTTTGTCTTTTCCTCTCCCTTTATTGTCCACTGCTGATTGTTTTGTCGACAGAACTAGCTTCCGCCAATATCCCACAATACTGCCCTGATTGCTCTGCTCAGTGTTTTGATCTCTGCTGCCCTGATGCACCCGTCCCCTTTCAAAGCTCTGGGAAGTACCTGTGTGCTGCTCCCTTTGGGAGCAAACAAAGAGCAAATCATTGGAATGCTCCTGTTCTGCCCTGCGCTAGGAACACAGCAGCAGCCAGGGGGAGGGGGACAGACTGCTGGGCTGTTTTGCCATTCCTCAGCAGGGAGAGCTCACAGAGCTACTCATGATGCTGCTCTCAGCAGCTGAGGGGGCTGTGGGAGAACTCGGAGAGAATCCCAAGATGCCCAGTGATCAGCTCTTCCTACCCCCCCACTGCGCTGTGGGATACATTCCCACAGTGCATTGCTCACCCTGTCGATGATGGCGCCCCCAATGTGGATGTGATCTGTCGACAGAGGGAGCAAATGTGAAAACCCTTTGGCGATTTTTGTTTTGTCGTCTTTTGGGTGTCGACATAAGTTTTGTCAACAAAACTTGGTCGTGTAGACAAGCCCTGAGTCACAGTCTTGCTTCCTTCTCTGCTCTGAGGCCAGCATAACTACTTGCTGCCCCTTTGCAAAGCCACACCTTGATTTGATTTTAAAGGAGAAAGGAACATCTTCTAAAAGAAGAGTCTGATAACAGGGCCTCATCGTTTACACTGCACACTTTGCATGGGTGCAAATGACGACTTAAATGATGATTTAGTTGGGATTGGTCCTGGTCTGAGCAGGGAATTGGACTAGATGACCTCCTGAGATCTCTTCCAACCCTAATATTCTCTGATTCTGTGACTCGAGATGCAGGGCAATAGGGAATCGGGCCCCTATTAAGACAAATTGTTAGGAAAAGTTAAAAGAACAAGGAGTACTTGTGGCACCTTAGAGACTAACAAATTTATTTGGGCATAAGCTTTCTCCTGCAACGTGTGCGGTGTCAGTCTTATTCCTCTTATGCACTGATGCGGTGAAAGGATGAGGTAAGCAAAATACAGTAAACCTAGCCGAATTGGGCAGGAAGCTGTAATGATAAATGAATTCCTTTGAAATAAAAGGGGAAGGAAGGAATAGAGGGAGGGACCTAGGACAGAGTTTTCATGATCATCTACTTAGATTACGCATATGCTGTTCCACAAGACAGAAAGCATGACATGGGCCCAGCCTCAAAGAGTTTGGGATCTAAGGCCCTTCCTTAGATTATAAATGGACCTGAGTGGGAAGTGAGGGGACTCAGTATCACACAGGAGAGACTCCGCACCTTGTGAGATTGGACCTTAATACAACTAAGACCAAACAGGGTAAGCTAGGCGAATGCAGGGAGACCAAGAGAGGGGAAGGCTTCATGGAAGATGTAGGTTTTACAAAAGGATTTAAGGGACAGAGCCAAAAGTCCCTTGAAGACAATAGCAAGACTTCCACTGGCTTAACTGGGCTACAGATTAGCTGTAGAGAAAAAGGGAGGAGATGCTGGGCTGGAAAGAACATGGCATTAACTTGGGTTTGAATCGAGACTGGGAGTGGCTGGGTCATTACATATATTGAATCTATTTCCTTAAATTAAGTATCCTCACACCTTCCTGTCAACTGTCTAAATGGGCCATCTTGATTATCACGAGAAAAGTTTTTTTCTCCTGCTGATAATAGCTCATCTTAACTAATTAGCCTCTCAGTTTGCATGGTAACTTCCAACGTGTGTGTGTGTGTGTGTGTGTGTGTGTGTGTGTGTGTGTGTGTGTGTGTGTGTGTGTGTGTGTGTGTGTGTGTGTGTGTGTGTGTGTGTGTCTTTTTACCATATGTTCCCTTTTATGCATCCGATGAAGTGGGCTGTAGCCCACAAAAGCTTATGCTCTAATAAATTTGGTAGAGTTACACACCCACTTTGCAATACCTTTAGCTTAGTGTAATGACTACAAAAAGTACCAGGCAACAGAGAATTGGGCCCTTGTCTTGGAATCTGTTTTTATTAAATTTCTACCTCTACTGATAGACTTACATATTGCAATCAGCCTTGGACTTGTCCTACTAATCCTTGTGAATCTAGACTCGACTAAGGAAAGCTCAATGTATTGAGACTTACAATACTGATTGACAGACAGACAGACCCCTAACTCTCACTGCACCCTGTAGATCAAATACATGTTCTCAAATGTTTTTAACCAAGGGTTAAAACTGAAAAACATGGAGGTTAATCCCAATATTTCCAAATGGGGATGCTTCAGGACAGACACCTAAATCTATGTGTAAACACCTAAGTAAGGCCTGTTCTTCACTTGAAAGTTTTACTGGTAAAACTACTTCTGTTAGGAGATGGATTTTTACTGATCTTGTTATAGCAGGGGGGAAAGAAGACATTGAGTGTGGACAGAGTTGTATTGTATAAAGATGGCTTATACCAATATAAAGAAAAGGAAGACTTGTGGCACCTTAGAGACTAACAAATTTATCTGAGCATAAGCTCTCGTGAGCTACAGCTCACTTCATCGGATGCACAAGTCCTCCTTTTCTTTTTGCGAATACAGACTAACACGGCTGCTACTCTGAAACTTGTCCTTATACCAAAATAGTTATGACACTTCTCAAAGCCAAACTGGCATAAAGCAAGTTACACTGGTATAGTTAAAGCAGTACAGCTTTGCAGCGTAGACAAGTTTTAAGTTGTAGAAACTTACTTTGTTTCTTTCCCTCTAGATTTTTGACTTCCTGGTTGTTCTCATTAGTTATATCATGAATTCCATTTTCACTTCCCAATCTTCAAATCCGCTGTAATTACGAATCTACATCATCAGCCCAAAACGAACATCACTAATGCAGGCGTCATGGGGGAGGGGACACGAGTGCAGTGTTTATAAAATGGAAATGATTCACAGACTGGCCATTACTTTCCCCTTACTTATAGCTCAGAGCCCTACCCTTCCTTACATGTTAAATGTTAATCAGCACAAACTGAAATTCACATTGATACAATGCTGATAAGTTAGGACCTGAAATCTTTGTGGTGCTGAAATCCATTGCATATCTTTAATTCTCCATGGAAGTATAAGGTGCTCAACATTCCAGTCTCTTATCCTCTCTTCCCTAGCCCTGTATTTACACATGAAGGCATGAATGTACATATAATCCCAACTGTAATGGCATAAGAAGAATTGTAAGCAGCCATGTCTGTTTTCTACCAGCCAAGCTAAATAAAAACAAACAAACAGTCTTCGGACAATTCCAGTCCCTTTGGCGATAGGCACTAGGTCTGTGAAATCATTTGAAAGAAGCAATCAATATATCACAATTCAAGTGACACCAACTCACTGGCAGGAACTTCCGCATGCAATGGCATTGCTGTAACTTGAAAATTGTGCAACACCTTTAGTAAACACTTCCTCATGTAAGAACAAGAATAAAGCTGAAGGACTCATTCTCCCTCCTTCACTGCAGAAGGCAGGGCAGGTTAAAGTAGGAAGAAGCTAGAGGCCAGTCTCTCTCAAAGCAAGGACACCGCTTTCCAGGCTTAGCTGAAATGATTAAAGTACTTCTTATTTCTACAGTTTTGCTCCTTTCTCAACACCGAGGTAAGTTTTTTTCCCCTTTTATCAAACCGCTGCTAAGTACAGTGACAGATAAGTTTCTATAGCTTTTGTAAGCTTTTAATTATTAACAGGTGGCTGATACTGAAGAACCATGATCGCATTTGTTGTACTCACACCAAATGAAGTCACTTGAAGACAATGGCATTGCTGAATATAGAGGTTTTTGTTTCACGACTCAAGTTAACAAGTAATCATTAAAATTCTTGAGAAAGGCAGATTAGTAAAGAAAATATTTACCCGATTGACTAAACTGGACACAGATTGACTCAAGACTTGGAACAAGTTTGTTCTGAGGAAGTGAGAAAGCCGTTTTTTCAACAATTGTGAGAGAATTTATTCAACTTGGATAATTTGTTGCATTTACAACATTTTAATTGTAAAAGAAATAATTTTATTGGAATTAAATGAACAGAAGTCGTCTACTTGCAATTGAAATAGAATGATAAACATGTAATATTTATGTAGCACCAGGATAATGCCTTGAGATCACCCAGAATATGATTAAATAGTTATATATTAAATCCTTTCAATAGTAAGTCAGTATAATTATTTAACCATATTCTATATGAGGTGCCATACATTAGTTTTTGAGTGTATTCTTGCTTGCTTGCTATTTGAATCAGGAGCAGATTTTCAGAACATGACATGCACAAATATGCACAAATTCGCACACGCGATTCATGGTCACTTGGACATGTAATGGTCTTCAGTGCACACATATATTATGTATAGAATTAAACAGAATTGTGTATGGAATTATATGCATTTTCTTGTGAAGAGTTCTGAAAATCTTCCCCTTGAGACTTTATATATCTTGATCAAACAGATTTCATTTTCATATGTAGATCCACACTAACTGGTGGTCTTAATTCCTGATTTAAAATGGTTGGGAAATTGCAGTATTTATTTATGCCTTATCACCAATTTTTTAACCTGTTGTAACAGATCCAGACTAAACTTCTTGCTCAGAAAAAACTGAGTTAAAATCATGCCTGAAGCAAAACAAAATGACACCGTACATTCACTCTGAAGAACTGACTCTAGGAAAACTATTAGAAACAGAACAAAATATAACTGCTTACTTAACATACCCAGAATCTTGTAGCTAACAATCCTCATATGAAATACATCACAAAGGTATTAAACCATAAGGCTTGTCTTGACTAGAGAAAAGGTCAGGTTTAGATCAGGCTACCTAGCGAAACCCAACCTAACTTGAGCAACGGAGGCTGTAATTTGACTTGCTAAAAATCAAGCTAAAGGCGTTACCCTGAATCTGCAATAGGAAGTTTTGGTTAGGTTGATTTTAGTGACACCACTCAAAGACTTTTCCTCTTCTAGACAAAGCCAAACAAGGGGCTGTTTCAGCAACTCATACTCTCTGATTAGTGCTCGCCCACGCAAGTAGTCCCATTATTCACTGAAGAGATCCACTGATTTCACTGAAACTGTTTACATAGGGAAGTACTTCTCAAACGGAGTAGCTGGAAAGTCAGACCCATAGAACGCAACATTCGCTGGTTGCTGAGCTCTTTTGAAAATCTGTCTACAAGGGTCACAATGGGGTCCTGAGTGCTTAGGAAAATCTGGGCTTTATTTATGTGATTAAAATAGGAGCCGACCTATTTTTGAAATTCTGGTCCCAAATGTAGGTGCTGAACCCTTGAAAATTTGTCCTTTAGGGTGAAATTCACCCCCCTGCAATGGAATTAAAGGGGGCCTATGTGGTATATAGGCCTTGTGATGTCTCATAGGACAGAATCTGATTTTCAGAGACTCTGAACACCTTCAAGGGAAGTCACATGTGCAGAGCACCTCTGCAAATCAGGTCGTGATACACTGATGTTCTTCAGTGCAGAAGCTGAAAAAATTCTTCTTCTTACCTTTAGTAAGCTCTTCACTACCACAATACCTCTAGCACGTACTTCACTACTGCACAGTCAGACTACAACATATCCACGTACACAAGGGGAGATGGAAAAAGGCCATTTGGGTCATCTAAGATGTCTCTCCTGCCACCTCCATCATGGACACGTATGTTCCCTACTTTCAGCATATTTGCCAATGCTTTGCCCAGTCCATTTTAAATGCCACCACAGCGAGTCAAAAATGTCATTGAACGAGAAACTTTCCATGGGAATGTGCCAATTTCAACAAAGTTTCAATTTTTTAAAAACAAAAGTTGAAATGAAGCGTTTTGACCTTTTCAGAACAAAGCCTTTTGAAGGTATGCGTTGAAATGACTTTTCATTTCAAAATGTATTTTAGTTTATATTATAAATTATGATACAGCATAACATTTTAAAAAGTCAAAAATCAGAACAAAACATTTCAACTTTAACACAATGAAATGTTTTGAATGGCCCAATACAATGTCTGCCCCCCTGCCCCAATCATTTTCTGGGAAACTGATTTTTTTGTTTGTTTGTTTTCATTCCAATTTGGACCCAGGAGCCCCAGACCCAGATTCTAGTTCTGCACATCCTAATGCCCTCTCACTCGAGTGATCCTAATGGATTTTGGACATGGTTCCATGCTCCAGACAGGGATATCAAGAGCTTGCACACCACATCACAGTGGTACTAGTATATGATCCACACTGGGCATGATCTGTCCAAAACAGGAGAGTAGCTGTCGTCCAGTGCAGGGGTTCTCAAACTTCGTTGACTGCGACCCCATTCTGACAACAAAAATTACTACACGACCCCAGGAGGGGGGACTGAAGCATGAGCCCACCCAATTGGGGGGCCAAAGCTGAAACCCCAGGGCTTGTAACCTGAGCCCCACCACCCCCAGCTGAAGCCTGACCCCAGGCAGTGGGATTCGGGCTTGGGCTTCAGCCCCGGACCCCAGACAATCTCACTCCAAACCTGGTGACCCCATTAAAACGGGGTCGCGATCCACTTTGGGGTCCTGACCCACAGTTTGAGAACTGCTGGATTAGAGGATGAGGAAACAAGAGTCTCTTGGAAAACAAGAGCAGCTGTTACTATAGATATTCGAGGTTATTTCATGACTCAGTTCTGGATTGGTGACAAAGAACCTATAGGGATATGGAGATCTAACCGGTCCAGAGTAACCATAATACTCTGATCCAGCGGTTAGGATTGGCTGAACCTCGGTGGTACCAGTATTAGTCATTCTAATGTCGTGGGGACTGTATAGTCATTTACATTCAGATCACTTTGCAACACTGTGATGTTGCACTCTATATGATTTTGTGAAAGTATGCTGATGAGTGTGAATATACTGTAACTAAAATATGCTTCATGCAAAAGGTCTCTTGTAAGGTATCATTACAAAGCTTACAATCTACTGGGTGTGGTCATTCTATGTGTATAAATGTATCACTCTTGTATCTGAAACTAGAAATATGAACTATAACTCCGAGGTCCCATTGTAGTTATGCAGAGTGTGGGCCATTAATGGTGGGTTGGAATCTTAATGGCTCCCATTAACCAGGACAATTGACTGTAGATGGCTCTGTTGGTGCACTATAGCAGCCGTGTTAGTCTGTATTCGCAAAAAGAAGAGGAGGACTTGTGGCACCTTAGAGACTAACCAATTTATTTGAGCATAAGCTTTCGTGAGCTACAGCTCACTTCATCAGATGCAATCTGTGGAAAATGATGACTGATTGCATGCTTATGCATGAGCCTATGCTCAAATAAATTGGTTCGTCTCTAAGGTGCCACAAGTACTCCTTTTCTTTCTGTTTTACTTGTAAGTCTTCCTGTATGCTGGCAAGTGGGTAATGAAGTCTTACAGTGACATGTGATCATGTCACCTGAACTGGAATCCATCTTTAACTTGGTGCTTTTCCATTGAGGAGAGGTGGGAACCCAGAGGGACAAAGGATTCCCGCCTTATGCAAAAGATATATAAAGAGGGTGGAACAGAACAAAGAGGCAACCATCGTGAGAAATCCGCTAGCGAGCACCTGATCTGGAACAAGGGCTGTAGGAAAGGATTGTGCCCAGACTCGAAAGGTGTCCAGTCTGTGAAAGAAACTTACTGAAATATCTCTAAGGGTGAGATTTTATCTGTATTCCATTTTTATTACTGTACTAGACTTAGACTTGTGGGTTTTATTTTATTTTGCTTGGTAATTCACTTTGTTCTGTCTGTTACTACTTGGAACCACTGAAATCCTACTTGCTCTATTTAATAAACTCACTTTTTACTTATTAATTAACCCAGAGTATGCATTAATACCTGGGGGGGAGGGGCAAACAGTTGTGCATCTCTCTTTATCAGTGTTATAGAGGGCAAACAATTTACGAGTTTACCCTGTATAAGCTTTATACAGGGTAAAACGGATTTATTTGGGGTTTGGACCCCACTGGGAATTGGGCATCTGAGTGTCAAGGACAGGCACACTTCCTAAGTTGCTTTCATTCAAGCCTGCAGCTTTGGGGGGATGTGGTTCAGACCCTGGCTCCGTGTTGGAGCAGACTGGCGTGTCTGGCTCAGCAGGACACGATGCTGGAGACCCAAGCTGGCAAGGCAGGAAAGCAGGGGCAGAAGTAGTCTTTGCATATCAGGTGGCAGCTCCCAGGGGGTTTCTGTGATCTAACCCGTCACAGTGGCGTAGTCGGGCAGAATCTGTGCACAGCTGATTGCTTTGAGGTAGCGGTAGTGATTTTAAGTGAGTTTTAAGTGTAGTAGCTGGAGAACAGACAAAGTGGTTACTGGTTTGTTATTTTCTGTTTGCTTATTTCGGGTAAGGGAAGTAGGGACAGAAAAGGAAGCAAAATAATTAAGAGGGAAGATCAGAAGAAGCTAAAACTGCACAGGTCGCAAATTGCCCAGAAAGGCTGAACACTGGGTGCTGTGAAAGTCTCTGTTAAAGAAGAAGCCCCTGAGCTGAGTGCATCTGTTTCAGTGAACTGAAGATGGGTGTGGTCCAACCTCTGTGTCTGTGCTATCCTTGCAACAAAGCCCCTTGCCAACTGTGTCCACATATCTATTGAGGGGACACCATCATAGGGCCTAATCACATCAGCCACACTATCAGAGGCTCGTTCACCTGCACATCTACCAATGTGATATATGCCATCATGTGCCAGCAATGCCCTTCTGCCATGTACATTGGCCAAACTGGACAGTCTCTATGTAAAAGAATAAATGGACACCAATCAGATGTCAAGAATTATAACATTCATAAACCAGTTGGAGAACACTTCAATCTGTCTGGTCACTCGATTTCTGATCTCAAAGTGACTATCCTTCAACAAAAAAACTTCAAACACAGACTCCAAAGAGAGACTTTTATGATGAGATTACTGGTTCTGTGGATGAAGGGAAAGCAGTGGATGTATTGTTTCTTGACTTTAGCAAAGCTTTTGACACGGTCTCCCACAGTATTCTTGTCAGCAAGTTAAGGAAGTATAGGCTGGATGAATGCACTATAAGGTGGGTAGAAAGCTGGCTAGATTGTCGGGCTCAACGGGTAGTGATCAATGGCTCCATGTCTAGTTGGCAGCCGGTGTCAAGTGGAGTGCCCCAGGGGTCGGTCCTGGGGCCGGTTTTGTTCAATATCTTCATAAATGATCTGGAGGATGGTGTGGATTGCACTCTCAGCAAATTTGCAGATGATACTAAACTGGGAGGAGTGGTAGATACGCTGGAGGGGAGGGATAGGATACAGAAGGACCTAGACAAATTGGAGGATTGGGCCAAAAGAAATCTGATGAGGTTCAATAAGGATAAGTGCAGGGTCCTGCACTTAGGATGGAAGAATCCAATGCACCGCTACAGACTAGGGACCGAATGGCTAGGCAGCAGTTCTGCGGAAAAGGACCTAGGGGTGACAGTGGACGAGAAGCTGGATATGAGTCAACAGTGTGCCCTTGTTGCCAAGAAGGCCAATGGCATTTTGGGATGTATAAGTAGGGGCATAGCCAGCAGATCGAGGGATGTGATCGTTCCCCTCTATTCGACACTGGTGAGGCCTCATCTGGAGTACTGTGTCCAGTTTTGGGCCCCACACTACAAGAAGGATGTGGATAAATTGGAGAGAGTCCAGCGAAGGGCAACAAAAATGATTAGGGGTCTAGAGCACATGACTTATGAAGAGAGGCTGAGGGAGCTGGGATTGTTTAGTCTGCAGAAGAGAAGAATGAGGGGGGATTTGATAGCTGCTTTCAACTACCTGAAAGGGGGTTCCAAAGAGGATGGCTCTAGACTGTTCTCAATGGTAGCAGATGACAGAACGAGGAGTAATGGTCTCAAGTTGCAATGGGGGAGGTTTAGATTGGATATTAGGAAAAACTTTTTCACTAAGAGGGTGGTGAAACACTGGAATGCGTTACCTAGGGAGGTGGTAGAATCTCCTTCCTTAGAGGTTTTTAAGGTCAGGCTTGACAAAGCCCTGGCTGGGATGATTTAACTGGGAATTGGTCCTGCTTCGAGCAGGGGGTTGGACTAGATGACCTCCTGAGGTCCCTTCCAACCCTGATATTCTATGATTCTATGACTGCTGAATTGGAATTAATTTGCAAATTGGATACAATTAACTTAGGCTTGAATAGAGACTGGGAGTGGTTGAGTCATTATACTAAGTAAAACTATTTCCCCTTGTTTATCCCCCCCTCCACCGTTCCTCAGATGTTCTTGTTAACTCCTGGAAATGTGCTGGAAATGGCCCACCTTGATTATCACTTCAAAAGGTTTTCTCTCCCCCCACCCCACTCTCCTGCTGGTAACAGCTCATCTTAAGTGATCACTCTCCTTACAATGTGTATTTTTTCACGGTCTGTGTGTATATAAAATCTCCTCACTGTACTTTCCACTTTATGCATCCGATGAAGTGAGCTGTAGCTCACAAAAGCTTATGCTCAAATAAATTGGTTAGTCTCTAAGGTGCCACAAGTCCTCCTTTTCTTTGTGCCGGAGCTGACTGGAGTGTCTTAACTTAGCTAGACAAGAGTGAAGGGGTGCCTGTTTTGGCAGGAGGGGGTTCCTCTGTGGTATCCCAGCTCATCGAGTGACAGTCTAAAGGGAAAACAAATGGAAATTGATGTGCAATTTGCCCAGGAAAAGGCTGCCCTGGAAAAAGAAAAGGTTGCCCACCAGCAAACCCTGGATTTAAAAGACAAAGCTATTAAGACCCAAAAGCATGAACTGGCTGTAATGGAGTGGAAGAGGTGCACAGAGACATGTATCCTGGAGTGGGAAGTGGGGGTCCTGGTGACTCCTGCGGTGAGAACAAAGCCCAAGGACTCTGGAGCTGGAAGCAAGCCCAACCTGAGTGAACGGGGCGGGGGGGGGGGAATTTTGCTGGCCAGTGAAAGGTCTGTCATAGCTGGTAACTGTGAGCCCGCAGCTGGATCAAGGTCTCTTTCCCTTTTGGGGGACACAGGCGTGTCTGCCACCGAGGGGAGCCCAAAAACCCTGGGTATGTGTTGGAGCAGACTGGCGTGTCTGGCTGAGCAAGACAGGGTGCTGGAGTCCTAAGCTGGCAGGGACAGTAGTGTTGGCACATCAGGTGGCAGCTCCCAGGGGGTTTCTGTGATCCAACCCGTCACAAACACAATGGCTAATATTGCTCAGAAGGCAGCACAAGATAACATTTTTGGCGACTACATATTTTCCCAGCCTGGCAGCTTCTTCTAGCTGCAGCAATGCAAAAACTAGGAGACATATTGCCCATTGGCCCAGAACACTCTGGGGCCAGGTGCATCCTCTTTCTGCGGGAAATAATAAAGGGGCCTTCCTTCCCATTGTGAGACTATTTCTGATCACCTTATAAAGTAAAGTGAATACATTTCAGCAGTTTTAGCTGTTTGTTCTGTGGATACAGAATAGCGTTTCGAGGACACAAAGCTCGATCTTCTCTGGAATAGTTTAGACCTGGGGTTCTCAAACTTCATTGCACCGCGATCCCCTTCTGACAACACAAATTACTACACGACCCCAGGAGGGGGGTCCAAAGCCTGAGCCCTGCCACCCTGAAGGGGGCAAAGCTGAAGCCCAAGGCTTTAGCCACAGGCAGGGGGCCTGTAACCTGAGCCCCGCCCTGCATGGTGGGGCTTGGGCTTTGGCCCTGAGTGGTGAGGCTTGGGCTTGGGCCCTAGCCCCAGCAAGTCTAATCCCAGCCATGGCAACCCCATTAAAATGGGGTCCCGACCCACAGTTTGAGAACCGCTGGTCCAGTGCATCAGTCATATGGCTTCTGCTATCTCAAAGCTTGTTGAAAGGGAGATCATGGTAGATGGAAATAATGTACGAGTAACAGATTCACAGCAGCCACCTGGGATAGGAAGATAGATGGACTCGTGTATATTCCCACATATATGATCAACATCACAAAGGAATCCGTAGCAATCCAGAACAATCAAGTTCTTCCTGAAGGCACTCTCTTAGAAGACCCCTATGCAACCGGTCTGTTACAGCTATTATGTTTTATGTTAATAGTACCTAATTGTACACTAGATGCTACCCAATAGGTATAAGTTCTCTGCTGCAAAGAGATTAAAAACTAAGGTAGACCCTGACTCAAGAAAGCATCTCTATCCAGGACAACACTTAAGCATGTGCTTAAGTCCCACTGGACTTATAGTTAAGTACGACTGGAAAAAGGCTAATGTAGTGCCCATCTTTAAAAAAGGGAAGAAGGAAGATCCTGAGAACTACAGGCCAGTCAGCCTCACCTCAGGCCCTGGAAAAATCATGGAGCAGGTCCTCAAGGAATCAATTCTGAAGCACTTAGAGGAAAGGAAAGTGGTCAGGAACAGTCAGCATGGATTCACCAAGGGCAAGTCATGCCTGACTAATCTAATTGCCTTCTATGATGAGATAACTGGCCCTGTGGATGAAGGGAAAGCAGTGGACTTGTTGTTCCTTGACTTTAGCAAAGCTTTTGACACGGTCTCCCACAGTATTCTTGCCAGCAAGTTAAAGAAGTATGGGCTGGATGAATGGACGATAAGGTGGATAGAAAGCTGGCTAGATTGTCGGGCACAACGGGTAGTGATCAATGGATCCATGTCTAGTTGGCAGCCAGTATCAAGTGGAGTGCCCCAAGGGTCGGTCCTGGGGCCGCTTTTGTTCAATATCTTCATAAATGATCTGGAGGATGGTGTGGATTGCACCCTCAGCAAGTTTGCAGATGACACTAAACTGGGAGGAGAGGTAGATACGCTGGAGGGTAGGGATAGGATACAGAGGGCCCTAGACAAATTGGAGGATTGGGCCAAAAGAAATCTCATGAGGTTCAACAAGGACAAGTGCAGAGTCCTGCACTTAGGACAGAAGAATCCAGTACATCGCTACAGACTAGGGACCGAATGGCTCGGCAGCAGTTCTGCAGAAAAGGACTTAGGGGTTACAGTGGACGAGAAGCTGGATATGAGTCAACAGTGTGCCCTTGTCGCCAAGAAGGCCAATGGCATTTTGGGATGTATACATAGGGGCATTGCCAGCAGATCGAGGGACGTGATCGTTCCCCTCTATTTGACATTGGTGAGGCCTCATCTGGAGTACTGTGTCCAGTTTTGGGCCCCACACTACAAGAAGGATGTGGATAAATTGGAGAGAGTCCAGCGAAGGGCAACAAAAATGATTAGGGGTCTAGAGCACATGACTTATGAAGAGAGGCTGAGGGAGCTGGGATTGTTTAGTCTGCAGAAGAGAAGAATGAGGGGGGATTTGATAGCTGCTTTCAACTACCTGAAAGGGGGTTCCAAAGAGGATGGCTCTAGACTGTTCTCAATGGTAGCAGATGACAGAACGAGGAGTAATGGTCTCAAGTTGCAGTGGGGGAGATTTAGGTTGGATATTAGGAAAAACTTTTTCACTAGGAGGGTGGTGAAACACTGGAATGCGTTACCTAGGGAGGTGGTGGAATCTCCTTCCTTAGACGTTTTTAAGGTCAGCCTTGACAAAGCCCTGGCTGGGATGATTTAATTGGGGATCGGTCCTGCTTTGAGCAGGGGATTTGACTAGATGACCTCCTGAGGTCCCTTCCAACCCTGATATTCTATGATTCTGTGGGCCTAAGTGCTTTCATGCATTGCGGGCTCAGATATAATGCAACAAAGGGGTTGTACAGAAGGTTGGAGGAGTGAGCCCAGGGTTAAGATCATGGGGTTACTCAGCAGAGGCCGGTGTAGAGCATGATAGAGTAATATTTAGAGTAAACAGACATTAGCTGTCACTAGTATATAAAAGATACACAGGTGCCACATATCCTGTGCAGCCTGAGCGGAAATTGTATTTATGTTTCTGAGTGGGAGAAATAATCACAATTAACCTGTTAACATGAAATAGATCAGATTTTTCAAAAACACTCATGCGCTTTGAGATAGACTGAGGCAGAGCATCTTTCTTCTGTGCACTGCTCCGAGGTCTGAGTTTGTCGAGTGTAACAGAGGGATCTAGAAGCAAGATCAGATCTAGCCAGAGCTACAGGCTTAGCTAATAATTTAATAAGGACGGGGCTCCCACAGCCAAATCCACAACGCCCATCTGAAATGCAATCAGCTCTCCTGCCCTTGCACTGAGCTCAGCATTATACCCAATAGAGATCTGAGAGTCCTGAGACGAGAATTTTGCTCTTCAAGTAGGACAGAAGACATACACTGCCAAAAGAGCACTGGTAACATGACTAGGGCCAGACTATGATAGCACAAGGGGGGCAAGAGAAGGAATGAGGAGACGACTCTGCATAAGGAAGGTACAATTCAAGTCCTGGGCCCTCCTCAGCTCAAGGTCAACTCCTTGCTGTCATCCATTTGGTTGCAATCCACCCGAAAAGAGCCATGGTCCTGCTCCCATCTGCACACCAAGCAGTGAAAATAGCCAGATGCACTGTGTGTGGGGAAAGTCGGGGGAGAAGGATAGCTTGCTGCACCCTCCTTAGAATCATGGAACATCAGGGTTGAAAGGGACCTCAGGAGGTCATCTCGTCCAACCCCCTGCTCAAAGCAGGACCAATCCCCAACTAAATCATCCCAGCCAGGGCTTTGTCAAGCCTGACTTTAAAAACCTCAAAAGGAAGGAGATTCCACCACCTCCCTAGGTAACGCATTCCAGTGCTTCACCACCCTCCTAGTGAAAAAGTTTTTCCTCATATCCAACCTAAACCTCCCCCACTGCAACTTGAGACCATTACTCCTGGTGTCCTGAACACAATCCCCACCCATACCTAGTCACCAGCCCCCATGACAGCCGGATGCACCTGCCCCAAAGAACTATCCGCCCTCGAGCTAACACTGAGTTGATGCAGCTCTGAAATGCCCCCAGTGCGGGCAGGTGCCCATCAAGGTACAATCTGACCCTTAATACGGACTGCAGCTCTCCCATACAATAATGGCGCAGGAGACAACTGCCGGGTATTGCAAATTGTGCACATACCGATGTACTGACTAACCATGAGGCTCCCTGATTATGGAACTGGTTTCCTTGTATTCTGGCATGGTGAGTAGTGTTGTGCACATCTGTTCACAATGAAGCGTGCTATCAGTCAGCCATTGCCAAAGTTTCATAGCTGCAGGGCCTTTTAGCATTTAACTCACCCTGGGCTTGGATATCTACAGAGCTTTCGTGTGAATCTGAAGAACATTTAAATAGCCTCAAAAGGAGTTAATTAGATTTGTCCAACCCCAATGGCCATACTAATACATATGTTTAGCTGGATAAAATATCCATATTCTACCAACCGATACTTCTAGTATGCAAGCACCTGTATGTGGTCTGTGAAATGAATTTTTCCCCGATGATAGTTCGCTTTGAAATTTTTCCGATTTTGGCATACAAAGATTCAGATTTTCGGGTTTTCAGTGACCCCCCCCCCTTTTTGGGGGGGGACAAAACCAGAACTTTTTTGGCAAGATTTCTGTTTCATTGACAAGCCATTTTCCATAGAAAAAAAGATATTTTGCTGGAAATTTTTCAACTTACTCTAGTGAGGAAGGGCAGAGCAAAATGGTTAGATCACATGCCTAACCATCTGGCCTCTTGGGGTTTATTCTCAGCTCTGCCACTGACTCATTACGCAACTTACTTATCCTTTCTATGCCTAAGTTTACCCACCTCTAAAATAGGGCTAATAAAAAGACCTGTCTCACACCCGTGTTATGAGACTTAACCATGCACGTAAAGTGCTTTGACATCCTCAAGTGAAAGGTACAGTCTCAGCACAGGCTATTACTATTAATGAGTTCAGGCTAAATTTTCAAAAAGAGACTCGTGTCCCATTTGTCCAGTGCCCAACTTGAGACAGATGTTTTAGCAGGGCCTGATTTTTAGAGCACGTCTGCTTAGCCCTTCATGAAAAATCAGACCCTCTAAGGTTGTTGCAGGCTGGAAACCCAAAATCCAAAGCACCAAAAAAACCACTCTTAACTTTTGAAAATTTTGGCCGCACAATCCAGTGTTGCGCTTGGTTTCAGCAACATGTGGTGCCAACTGCTTGTGCTATGGACTGGGGATAGTTTCTGCATGAGGAATGCAATATGGTAGCTCAGTTCTATGGAAACACGGTGCTCACCAACTCTGCACCCAGAAGAGAGAGCTGCAACCTTCTGGCCCGCTGAAGAGGAGAAAAAAAGCCAATATGGCTGTTGCTGTCCATGGATATTCTCGCAGTAGCTGAAGGGCTAACCACAAACACAGACTACGAATCCAACCAACCAATGATGGGCACACCCTCAGTCTAAGGGTTTGATATTACTCTTGCCATCTCTTACAGTTCCTTCCTGTGGCCACCATCTCTTGGACTGTGTTATGCAGGAAGCCAGATTAGTTGATCGTAATGGTCCCTTCTGGCTTTCAAATCTATGAACCACTCTTGCTCCTACAAGCGTCCTTGTACACAATTATATTGATCACAAAACAGCTGATATGAAGTGTTCTCATAAGGAACAAAACATATTTCATACTCCTGTATAAAACCCCAATAAAAAGTGGGAGCAAGGAGTAGGAGAGGACTGAACAAAAGGAGAGAAAAAAGACAACAATAAAAAGCAGAGAAAAGAAAAGTTTTCAACTATCACATGCACATAATCACACCCAGTAAAATATAGTAGGTGAAACATGCTATAGGTGGAAGGTTAACTGCAAGCTATTTCTGTGAAAAAACTAGTTGAAAATATTTCTAAAGAATGGTTTCAGAGTAACAGCCGTGTTAGTCTGTATTCGCAAAAAGAAAAGGAGTACTTGTGGCACCTTAGAGACGAACCAATTTGAGCATAAGCTTTCGTGAGCTACAGCTCACTTCATCGGATGCATCTGATGAAGTGAGCTGTAGCTCACGAAAGCTTATGCTCAAATAAATTGGTTCGTCTCTAAGGTGCCACAAGTACTCCTTTTCTTTTTTCTAAAGAATGAATGAATCAGATTGCTCCCAACTACCCATGAATGCTGTGAACTTACTTACCTACCATACAGGAGGAATTCTTTGTTAATTTGAACAACTTTCTGTAACAGAGCATGGAGATCATTAACTCTACAGAATCACCTGCATCAGTTGCAAAACAGTGAATGCAAAAGTAAAGGCGACATCTTGAAAATCTGGCCCAATGTGTTGATATAAAAATCACGCAGTGCTACAATAGGGTTCTATGAATTGCATGAAAATTAAATAAAACAATACAGCATTTAGAAACTCTGGAATTTAAAAAAAAAATAAAATAAATACCTTTGTTTTGACAAATCTTTTTGTTTCCTCTAGGGACTGCACGAAGGCAATTACCGGGGGTGAAGGACTACGAGGTGGTATACCCACAAAAACTACACCAATTACATAAAAGAGATGTAGCAGGAAACCAAAATCCCAACCATGGGGTAATAAAGGAGGCATTTTTTATTTGTTTGCATGGGAATGGGAGAGTTTTGTCTTGGGTCAGAGTGTACTTAACTTTCAAGATAAGTTAGATCCAGACATCAGATCATACTAATGGAACGGAATAACTAGACTATTGGATCCATTCCCCTGCAAGGGCAGGCCGTGATAGTCACACAGTAAAAGTAGGTGGCAAAGGCTAAATGTGATTGACGAGTCTCCTCCTAGCTTATGACCATACGTTTATTCACAGAGCAAACCAACTCATTCGTTGGCATTAGTGGCACGTTTTTGCTCAAAAGTAGAGCTCGGTGGATAGTGGAAAGCAGAAGAGCAGAAGCGCCTCGCATTCCAGGGTGTTGAGTTTTAGATCCAAAGTACGCAGCACAACCACATCCTCAAATCAACTTTTGGGTGGAGGAGGAACAAATCAGTGGGTAGGGTCCAAGACAGAGTTCTACTCCTAGCTCTGCCACCAACCTGCTGGGGGATGTTGAGTAAGTCACTTAACTTCTCTTGATCCCTCTTTCTCCATCTGTCAAATAGGACAGTGAGACTTGCTGTCCTTTATAAAGTACTTTGAGTCCTCTGGATGAAGGCCCCAACGCAGGAAAGCATAAGCACATGCTTAACTTTCTGCACCTGAATAATTATTACTATTATTGAGATAGTGCCTAGTTATCCACCAGTGCCTATTGTGTTCAGCACTGCATAAAACAGGGAGTTGTAGATGGTCCCCGCCCTGAAAAGTTTACAATCTAAATAGACAAGACAGACAAAGGGTAGTGGGGAAAAGGATATAACATACCACTGAGTTCAAATAAGACAGTTCAAATGCTTAAAGTTAAGAACATGCTTAGGTGTTTGGATGAATTGGGGATAGGATTATTCACATGCTTAAAGTTAAGCATGTCCTTGAGTGCTTTCCAGAATTGGGTCTTAAGTATAGTCTCCTATCAAAGTCAGCAGAGATGTACATGTACCTTTGAAAGCAGACTTTAGATTTTAGAGATCAATTTATTCAAGTCATTTAAAAAAAACTGATGCTTAGTCTAGCACTGGCAGCGGGTTTATTGTCGTGGGGGAGTTGGTGTTGGCATCTCAAGACCAGTAAATTCACAGTGAGGCTGGTGCTTATTCATCTCGACATTATAACACACAAATATTTGCAGGCAAAATATGACGACAGGATGCAATACGAAATTAAAGTCAACGGCGAGAAAGTGATACTTCATCTAGAAAAAAATAAGTAAGTTCAATTTCTTTTCTTTTAACATCATCACTCTCTAATCACCCAGGTCACTGGAAAGAGATACTATAAAGCACTCAGGATACAGTTTCGAAAAGCAAATGGGACTTAGGCTCCTAAGAGATGGGTGTATTTGAAATTTTAACTCTCAGATATCATAGTGATGGCAGCAGAATAAGAACCTGAATAGAACAGAACAGACTGGAATAGAATCAGTGGCACTCTGGCAGAGCCCGGCCAGCATGACAGAATTCCAAAACAGATGTAGGACATTTGCTGTGACTATAACGACACTGCTGCAGCTCCTGCTGCTTTCTGTGGGATTCTAAAACCTTGGTTGCAGCAAACATGACTTGTGATCCCCTCTCTGTGCCTCAGTTTCCCCATCTGTAACGTGGAGATAATAATACTGATTTACTTTCAGGGGTATTGTGTATTCACATTTGTAAAGAATCCTGAGATCCTCAGAAGGAAGACATTATAAAAATGCAAGAGGTAGATAGATAGACCGACAGACAGCTAGGATAGCACTGGTCAGGCCGGCCACCCTCTGTGACCTCTATCACTATGATTACTGCCCATTTATGAAATCATACCTGCCTCTACTGTTAATTTGGTTCTCTCGCTCCTACTTATTTGCCTAAATTAACCTCTTGTTTCTTGTCTAACTCCTAGATTATAAATTGTGCGGGGGATTGTGTCAGAGACTGTCTTTGCGTTATGTTTGTTCGGTGCCGAATGCAGCGGAGCTCTGATTCCTCTGTGTGTGTGGGGGGGGGGGTAGGCTCTCTCAGAATGGAAAATATTACAATAGTAATATGAAGAAATAGTCCTGACAGTTTACAAGTGATCAGACTTCCAAATCTTACTGGGTTCTGAATCAATCTTGCAAAATAAGAAACACATCCCAGCCTGAGGAGCTTAGTCTACACATGCAGTATATGCAAGGTACATAGAGAAGAGGCTATAATACAAAACAGAGTATATCAGAACGCTGTCAGCCCATGGAGAGCAAACATGAAATAACGTGTAATCGTTATTCTGCATTGGCCGGGTGTGTCTTTTGAGTTCTTTGTGTTTGACATTGTGTCAGTTTAGGTACGTTTTAAGTGGCGTGTTTTTAAAGATTGTGTAAATATGCCTTAAAGTGGCAATCGGTTTATATTAAATGTATCAAAAATAGAAACAGAAACAATAAATAAAGGTTAGTCCCTGTTTTAATCTAATCAAAATATTTGAAGGGAGCAGAGGGAGAGGAATTGGGAAGCCTTTTTGCGTTAGCTTCCTTTCTTTAAGAATACGATGACCCATTGAAATTGCTCACAGAGGTTTGGAACATTAGTACTAGCTGAAGTGAATTGGGCCCCAATTCATGACTGACCTCTGTGGGACTGCTCTGGTTGCTTTAAATTAAGCATCTGTTTAAGTGCTCTGGTGGATTGGGACCCAGAGTGCTCAGAACCTTGCAAGATTGAGCTACTGGTGATCAGCATGCATGCAAGCAAGTCAGAACGCAAAATGAATGCAGTGTATTCAGTGGTTGCCAAATTAAAAGGATGTATTCCAGGGATATCATGTCCACCTATTTAGTGTGTTACACCTATAGGTGTGTCTTTCTAAAGGTAGACAGACTTACAGTGAAGAAAAGTCAGCCTTAACTACAAACCAAGTCTGGACAATTTCATCCCCACGGGTTAAAGTTTGACAAACTTATAAATAACTGTTTATAAACAGAGGGTAATAATGCAAAGTATTGATCAATCTCTATATGTATGTGTGTCTTGTACATAGATGAGCCAGATCTTCCATTGCTCTGCATGTTAGTCAAAGTGGGTGTAAAGCACTCACACATCAGAATAGTAGTGTTTCACACTCACTTTGAAATGGCACAAACGACTACCCAAGGTATAGCCCAAGAAAGAATCAGGCCCGTATATGTATTTAAAAATGGTCTAGTCTTATACTCTCAGGAAGTTATTTTGTATTAATACAATGAATGGGCTTTGGTTTGACTTTAGAACTCTCCCTGTGTTTGGATAAGGGTTGTGAAGAGGCCTAATTGTCCAGCGGCCTTAATTCTCAAGTCTTTTGATGCTAAAAATAAGACCACTATGCATGCTAGTGTTTCAAAATGGTTTGAAGTTCATTATGTAATTACTTCTTCCCTTGATTACTCCAGCGTCATTATTTGCTGGAATAACAGGCCCATTGTATTCTTTCCAGGGATCTATTTGCCAAGGACTACTCTGAAACTCATTACTCAGATGAGGGTCGAGAAGTGACAACAAGCCCTCAGATCAAGGTAACATACGAAGGCTCTTCTACAAATCTGTAATCACGTGGTGTTCCATGTGAGATTCGCCGGCATATTAGCAACTGAACAATCCACTCTATAATGGAAGATATAGGTCCAGATTCTAAGCTTGTATAAATTGGCATAGCTTCACTCACCTCGATGAATGAGTGAATGAGGTTGTGTTTCTTGACCTCAATGGAACTGCACTGATTTACACCACTTGAGAATCTGAATCATAACCATAACAAAGAAAACCTTTTGCACATCTATAGCTTATGAACACCGTTGGAATCCCCAGCAGAAAGGGAGTGGGGCTCATTGAGACTAAACATTCTGTGGCTTTCCACCGCATAACTAAATTTCACAAAGGAGCAAATATTATTCATTTTAAGAGCTTAATCTCAGGGAGATCATGAACTCAGGTAAACACACCTTCACACACACACACACACACACACCCTGCCTCCCACCCACACAGCAGATGCATTAAAATATATTACAGGTTATACCAGATGGCTTCCTTGGACCATGACCAATCAGTTACTCAGTTATAAGCACAAAGGCAGTCACTGTACACATTTTTTTTTTTAAATTAACTATGTCTGTGGGTCTTGACCCATTGAACTACAACCCCCTCCCGCCCCCCAATTTTAAGCCATTGTTCATTGTATGTTTGTTAACAATTACAATTTGAAATGCAGAAATAAATATTCTTTGTCCTGGAGACGGTAAGAGGAACAATAGACATTTGGATTAGGTAAAAATCTGTGTAAGGACTTCAGGATTTCGTTTCTTAATATTACAGACGCTATTCCTCATTGTTCTATTTATTTCTCTGACCAAATGGAAGTTTGCATTTGGTTAAAGATTATTCCAAACAAGGCATGCGGCACAGACATCTGATACACTGTATGACCGAGGAATTCCAGCTTTGCTCGTACTGCTCTGTGATTAAACATTTTCTGGCTTAACTTGCATCAGCCTGAGGGGTACAGCAATTGTTTATTATTTTCTCTAATAATGTTCCTTTCGTTAATTATTCTTTCATTGTAAAGAAGCTGACATATCATGACGAATGGATGTTAAACCGTAATGTGAAACCCAGCATCCATGAGCAATAAAAGTAGTACATTTGTACGTGGGTTTAAATGCTATTTCACAAGCCCATATTCAAGAAACTAGTTGGGTAACATTTTCAAAAGCACCCATGTGACTTAGGCATCCCATTGAACCCACTTGGCTCTATTGGAATTTAGGTTCTTAAATCACTTAGGCACCTTTGAAAATTTCACCCTCAAGCACATGTTCACTTTTAAGCATATTCTTAGCTTCAATGGGACTTGACAGGACTTAATCGTGGTAAAGTTAAGCACATAATTAAGTGCTTTCCTGCACTGGGGTCATGCTGAAACAACATAATCTGACCCCTGATTCTGCAAAGCACTTAAGCATGTGCTTAACTTTAAATACAGGAGTAATCCTATCCCTATTTCACGTTTAAGCACGTGCTTAACTTTGAGAACCTGGGAAACATGCGTAAAGTTAAGTACATGAAAAAGTGCTTTGCTCAATCAGGGCAACAGAAGGCAAATAAACTCGGCAGCTGTAAGCCACTGGAAGATTCTTCTATGGAGCGGAAAGCCTGTACTGGTTGGACTTGCCAAAGTTAGCGTACCTGTGTGCCAATAGACCAACACAGAGCTGCTGCAACTGACCTGGGAATTGTCACCCTCTATTTCCATTTCAAGCAGGAGGTACCACAGGTCATAATTTCCTTTTGGAAGCATAGGCAATTAAAGTGGATGGTAGAGGGGGTATCAATCTCCTTTCTGACCAGAACTCCGTAACTCAGATTTGATATAAAACAAAAAACAATATTCGGAGAAAAATTATAATATCTAAATGGGACAAATTCGCAGATAATGTAATATGACATAACGCTACGGACGTAATTGGAGCTAAGCCAGTTCACACCAGCTGAAGATCTGGCCCAATATGACAATTTATCGTTGTTTCCTAACAGGACCACTGTTTTTACGACGGTCACGTCCAAAACGATAATGACTCAGAAGCAAGCATCAGCGCCTGCAGTGGTTTGAAGTAAGATTGTAGCTAATGGTCTTCATGGTGAAATGATACAAGAATGTACTTTTTAAATCTACAAGACTTTTTGTTCCCTTGCTCTTTATTTACAGTCACAGTTGCATCCAGTCTTATGAATCAGTAAGATCTCAAAAGTTTAGCTCCATAAGGGTGAAATCACTATGAGAATGGGTCTGAGTAGTTATCCTACAGATCTACTTCTGAGGAAAACAGTTTATAAAGAAAAGGAAAAAGGATAAGAAAAAGTCAGAGGGTATCAGCAATTGTTTGGAGGAGGTGCAACTGCATATTTTCACTCTGGTTCTAATACTAGATAGGAAACTAAAGTAACACTTATGTGCTGTGGGAAGTTATGTTGATGATTCAGCAGGAGGTGTTAATCTTCTCATTCAATGCTGAACCAGTGCTCGAGAATGGTGTTAGCTGGAGCAGTGTTGTTAGAGATCCAGTCTTTTGCACGACACAATCAATTCAAAGATCTGTCCTTCTGTAACCATTAAAGATTCCATTGCACAATTTGAAGGGCTGGGAACATTAGCACAAGGGCTGGTCAAACAATTTAAGAAGCAATATTTTTCCATCAGAAAATGGGGTTTCATCCACACAGAAATTTTCTGAGGGAAAGATTGATTTCAGCAGAATTCTATGTCAGAATGTTTTGTTTCAGGTTAACACACTGAAATGAAACATTCTGATTTCGGAAAGTGAAAATATTTTGTTTTGATCACAAATGTCAAAAACAAAACATTTTGACATTTCCAATGTAAAATTATGCTGAACTTTTCATTTCGATATTTTATCTTTTCTTCCTGATTTAGGATGAACACAAATGCCAAAATATCAAATTTCCCATGGAATCAAAATTCCATTTTTCAGTCAGATCTCATCAGTATAGAAGTCATGAACAAAATTCTGTTCCACTGGCTTAATTCCAGTTTGAGTAGGTTTTACTTTTCTAACCTAATTTCTCCTAGAATTTCAGTTTGTCATGGCATTCTTTACTTCCCGTTGTGTATTGTATCTGAGAGCTGTTAAAATTCTACTGTGTACTATTACACTGGTGTGTAGTGTGATCCTTATACTAGGGGAGAAAAGTGCTCCACAAATGTGAGTCGTTATTTTTCTGATAAAATCCTATGGATTCTCAAAGATCCTCACCTTCATTCTAATCTGAGGGTTTTAAAAAAAATGTTTCACAGAGGATATTTCAAGAGCCAGGGTCAAAGATACCTTATCCAACCCCTGAAGCTCACAGACAGCGAGGAACATGCAGTCTTTAAATATGAAAGCCTGGAAGATGTTGAAGGCCCAAAAACTTGCGGCGTAACCAACACTACCTGGGAATCAGAAGATCCTATCAAAAAGTCCTCTAGATCAAGCACCAGTCTGGAAGTGAGTACTGCCCTGAAGTTAAGCTAAATCCCTAAGAAAATTTCTGAGAATTAGTTTTTGTGATCCTGGCATAAAGGGGTGAATCACACCATCTTTTGAGGGGAAAAAAACATCACTTATTCCTACCCAGGAGGGTAATGTGAGACAGGGTCTTAGGTGTAGTTAGGGATTCACCATGTTATTGCTGGCATAGAGGCAATCTGTGTTTCATGTTCTGTGTGCTGGGTAACTCCACGAGAGAATTACGTGCTTGTAAAATTAAATGGGTTCTTCATTAAAGCACCTATTTATAGAGATTCTGCAACTGTGACGCGCACTCTAGCCACGTGCACACAGACTGACTCCTGGTGCCGGCTCATAACGCTTCACTCCTGCAACCTGTGCTCCTCCCTCCAAGTTCCATGCACGCTGCTACACTGTATACCTTGTTGTTTTAATGGGGACCCACAGCTGAGAAAGAGAGGAAAATATTATCCTTTTTCAATTAATTGAGTTTTAAATCAGTACAGAAAATCCTAAAGTCAGCTTCCGTAACCATGGGTCTGATTCTCAGTTACAACTCCTTTACATCAGAATCAGTCCCTATGCATGAAAAATGTGCACATCCATCCAAATGACATGTGCAAATATTGCATCTGCAAATGCACATTTTGCACATGGAAATAGCACAGTTTGCACACACATTTTTGGAGGCATTTTGAAAATTTGGCCTTGACAGGCATACATTTTTAATATGAAATCACAGATCTGAAATGTGACTCAAGCCGTTGAAACCTGTACGCAGCTGGAGGGAACCCAATTTATCTTTCATTAGTATTGTGCAACGTTAATTAACGTAGTAGCAGGCAGCTTTAAAACACAAATAAAGGCAAATTCTCCCTGCAGATACAAGCATGCAATTGCCAACGGGGAACCAATGAATTGAGTTCGCCCACTACAGGTTTGATTATTATTGGTCAATATGAGTTGCACATTGATCTAAGGCCCAAATTTAATTAATTTCAATTAAAAAAAGAACCCTGGGCTAGATTTACAAGGGTATTTAGGCTTAGTCAATGGGACTTAGGTGCCAAACAATATCAGTGGGAGTTATGCACCGAACTGACTTTTGTAAGGTGCTTTCGTAAATTCTACTAGGTGCCTGTCTGCATCTTTAGGCACTTAAATACCTTTGAAAATCTGAGCCTGAGCTTCTCAACTGTAAAATGGAGATGACAGCATTTCCACTCTCAGTAATTTAGCGAGAAAGAGAGCGAGAGAGATTATACGATTATAAAATATTCTTCTTGAATCTAAAGGGGGCAGATCGGAACAGGTCCTAACAATCTTTTGCAAAATGTTTTTCTTAGAAACAGGAATACCTGAAAGCGAAGAAGTATGTCGAAGTCTACATAGTTGTAGACAATGCTGCGGTGAGTATTCAGACAAACCTTTGTCATGTTACCTCTACAACAACAACTATGGATTCGATTTTTCAAAGCATTCGGCAGCGGTCTAACTGTGCTCCCACTGAGATGAATGGGAGTATTATCCTTGACTTCAGCGGCAGGGGCAGAGTTAAGCCAACTCCGAGCAAGGAAGATCCTGCCCGGTGAAGATTTGAAATTCACAATGGACAGCAAAATACAGATCTCAAGTAAAACTGATTGGAAAATGTCTGTCAACACATTGACATTTTTTGGATGACGATATACGTGTATGGCCCGGCTCTCTGTTGCCCTGCGACTAGTGTGAGATCCTTACCCACTTGCCATCCCTGGTTGCGCTACATAAGGGAGCTATAGAAGGAGACCTAAAATCCCCAGTTCTAGCTATGGGAGGATTCCCCTAGTGCAGGCACTGAGGAAGACAGCCGTAAGGCTGTCCTCTGCAGATCCTTCGTAAGCCCTGGCATATGGGGCGTGCTGGGGCAGGGCTGCAGAATCCCAGCCAAGCCTGCCCTAACTGAGACAGACCCCCAGGACTATCTACATTCTATCAGGCGTCCTGGAGCGGGCAGGACCCAAAGGTCACTTAGCCACCATAGTCTTCTCCATCCCCCTGGGCTGCAGGTTCTGTGTTGTGCTTCTCAGAGGCTCAGGACAGGATATCATATGAGCTAGCTGGTAGTAGTAGTAGGCGGTCACCCTCTAGGTGGACCAGCCACATGACACACTTTGACCCTGATCCCACAAGTTGCTCCACACAAGCAAATCAGAGAATTCTTTCCTGGGTATCTGGCTGGTGAATCTTGCCCATATGCTCAGGGTTCAGCTGATCGCCGTATTTGGGGTCGGGAAGGAATTTTCCTCCAGGGCAGATTGGAAGAGGCCCTGGAGGAGGGTTTTTCGCCTTCCTCTGTAGCATGGGGCACGGGTCACTTGCTGGAGGATTCTCTGCTCCTTGAAGTCTTTAAACCACGATTTGAGGACTTCAGTAGCCCAGACATAGGTGAGAGGTTTTTTGCAGGAGTGGGTGGGTGAGATTCTGTGGCCTGCATTGTGCAAGAGGTCAGACTAAATGATCATAATGGTCCCTTCTGACCTTAATATCTATGAATCTAAATCACTGTGCCCATATGGAACCCTAACTACCTCAGTGGGACTCTGCGGAAGAGGGGGAGGAGTGGGAGCAGCTTTTGGGGGGAGGGATAGCTCAGTGGTTTGAGCTTTGGCCTGCTAAAGCCAGGGTTGTGAGTTCAATCCTTGAGGGGGCCTTTAGGGATACGGGGCAAAAATTGGGGATTGGTCCTACTTTGAGCAGGGGGTTGGACTAGATGACCTCCTGAGGTCCCTTCCAACCCTGATATTCTATGATTCTATTCTATGATTCTATGATATGCAGAATAGCTTGTAGGATCAGCTCATTAGCCTGCATGATCCTGACCACCATCTTGTTCCCAATACCTTTAA
This sequence comes from Natator depressus, assembly GCF_965152275.1. Taxonomy (NCBI): domain Eukaryota; kingdom Metazoa; phylum Chordata; order Testudines; family Cheloniidae; genus Natator; species Natator depressus. The sequence goes on from NC_134259.1 coordinate 6,968,393, forward strand.
TAAAGTATTTTCAACAGCCTTTCAAAGATTTGGAGCCCACCTGAGCAGAGGGAATATGGAGAGGAGCAGATAGAGTTACGGCCACCAAAAGTATTCATGGGCCAGGAGAGGTTTGCAAATAAAGAAGAAGATTTTGAATACAGGAGAATCATAGCTGATCAATTATGCAACCTTCTGTGTAGGTAAAATATGGATATTATAAAAAGGCCCTGATCCTGCAAACAAATACGTGCTGAACTTCAAGCACAAGAATAGTCTCAATTGCAACCAGTGGGCTCAAAGTTAAGCAACCTGTGTTTGCAGTATCAGGTCCACAGCTGGTAATATTTCTGACAGACACTTTCATGCTTACTGATTCATGCTCCTCTCATCTAAAATCTACGGGACCCAACACTCGGAAGTTACATCACGTGCTTCCATTAACTAAAACAGCGCAGTACCAGGCAAGGCGAATCATCTTGGCATGAAAAATAAATGAACAAAAACTAGACCAATTTTTTTTCCAAATCGTTTCTTCTTTTTTCCCCCCCCATCAGCATATTTTCTAAGAACATTACTATATTTGGTGTTACGAAAGTATGGCACTTCCGTCATATGTCCCAGTTTTCAGGAGGAAGTTTACTCAGCCTTAAATATTTGCCAAAGGCAGAAACTTGACAGCAGCCCAGGAGCAATCTCTTTGAAACTAATTTTCATAAAAACCTGCTATTTCCACTTTTTCATTTTCTTTTTTTTCTTTTTCTTTTCTTTTTTTTTTTTTTTAAGATTCTAAGGGCCTCACTCTCATTTGTGCTAAAGCCCCTTTACACCACAGTGGAAAGGGGCCTTAGAGTGAGTGGAACTGTACTTCACACCTATGCTAAGGCTCCTAATTCTGCCAGAACAGTGTAAAGGGGCTTTAATGTAAACCAGACCCTAAAGGGACAGGAAGAAACCCAGATCTGTAGGAGTTTAGGCTACTCTGTCACCCTTGTACCACGTCCTCTAACACTCTGCAAATCTGATTCTTCCTCACTTGCACTTGTGTCAATCAGGATTAAACCAACTGAAATCAGTGATGAAAAATGGATTTCGGTTGTGATCAGAACCAGGCCCTATGCGTGTACCTTCTATTTTAGCACACAAAACACTACCAGATGTAAAGTCCAATCCAAAGCCTATTGAAATCAAGGAAAGTCTTTCCACTGACTTTAATGGGCTTTGGATCAAGCCCTTCGTGTTTATTATGAGAACTAATCCCAATGATTTCATATTAGCAAACACTTATGGTAATGCTACCCCTGATAGTAAGCGTTTGCAGGCCCCTTAGGGTAAGCCCGCCACACCACCGAGGCTTGAGAGCCTGAGCTGCAGTCCAAGCCACAAAGGCCACACTGATATTTTTAGCACACTAGCTCAAACTCCAATAGCACTTTTCTGTCTGCCTGGGCTGGGAGACTCGGTCCCAGTCTCTAGGCACTGTGCGTTAAAAGTAATAGGCCAGATCCATAGCTAGTGTAACTCAGCACTGATTACAATGGCATGATGCTAATTTACATCAGCTGAAGATCTGGCTTAATATCTAGAACAGCTGTTATCCGACAAAGAAAAACAAAAATAATATTTAGTCCTTCCTTGACTGCAGGGGACTGGACTAGATGACCTCTCGAGGTCCCTTCCAGTTCTATGATTCTAAGAATGGGGGACAGTATCTGGGACCTAGTCCCTGAGCCTTTGGTTCTCAACCTATACTATTGTGATTGCAGTACAGTAGGTGTGGTGGGCTGCAGGAGCTCTAGTGCTGTGTGTAGTTGTATGTAGAAAATAGACAAATAAAGGGGAATATGATTGAGGGCTACAAAATCATGAATAGTGCGAAAAAAGTAAATGGAGAAGTGTTATTTACTCTTTCACATGATACAAAAACTAGGGGTCACCTGATTAAATGAATAGGCAGCAGGTTTAATAAAAACAAGAGGAAGTATTTTTTCCACAAAACGAACAATTACTCTGGGGAACTCACTGTCATGGGATGTTGTGATGGCCAAAAGTATAACTGGGTTCAAGAAAGAACTGGATCAGTTCATGGAAGCTGGATCCATCAATGGCTATTAGCCAAGATGGTCAGAGACATAGCCCCAGGCTCAGAGTGACCCTAAACCTCTGACTGCCAGAAGCTGGGAGTGGAAGACAGGGGTGGATCACTTCATAATTACCCTGTTTTGTACATCCCACTGAAGCTCTGCTACAGGCCACTGTTGGAGACAGGATCCTGGACAAGATGAACCATGGTCTGACTCAGTATGGCAGCTCTTACGTTCTTAACATCACCATCTGCGCTCAAATAGCTGTTCAAATCTCAACAACTAATGGGTGAAATTCACTGCAATACAAGGCCTATGCACCACTGAAGTCTCACTTAAATGCACAAAATAGAGCATCAGGGGGACTTCAGTAGGCCTGGTGCTCTCCCTCTGCATAGGGCTGAATATCATACAGTATGAGGGATTTGAAATATACAACATGATATGAATACGAGATAAATAGTAAACTGAGCTTAGTTGCTGTACTAAGACCTTCATTTCACTTTAACAAAGACCACTGATCTGTGGTGCAGTTTTATTTGAAATGTTTCAGGTCTTTTCCCCTACAATCACGGTTTTATTATTTTTTTCCCTTATCCTGTTACTGATGCTTTCATATTTATTTTTGCAGTATAGGAAGTACAACCGCAACATGACGAGTATAAGAACACGGGTATTTGAAATAATCAATTACATCAACATGGTAAGCCCTGTTATTATTAAGTAAAAGTGCTACAGAATTTATTAAGTTTTGCAGTCTCGGGAGTTTTCTGTAATTACACCTAGACAAGAATGAAGAAAATCGGATCTGCTGGCATTTATGAAAGAGTGAATAAAGCATAAATAAAGGGTCAGGTGGAAAAAATGAAAGGAGACTCTGTGCCTTCAAAGCAACAGGACCATGATATCAAACTAATGATTTTTCTCTCATAGTCCACAATGGTTTGGTTGAAAACAACAGTAGAGACACTGGCTCTGATTCTTTACTGCCCCATGCCTTGCACGGTTTATTCACAGCAGCGCAAAGTGGGTATGAAACGCTGCCAAATCAACATAGTGGTTTACACCATCTTTGCAGTCAAGCAACTTACTACACAAAGTCAAGTCAGTGGCAAACCATGCTCGTGTAAAAGGCAAAATTGTAATAAACGCTACAAAGATTTTTTTTTTTTTAAATAAGAAGACCAGATCTTCAGAAAACCTTTCAGTTTCCATCAAATTTTCAAAGAAAATTCTTCCTTCAGAGGAAACTCTATGCCAAGTTTTTATAGACTGAGTTTTTTTAATATAGTTAGGCTCCAATCCTCCAAATGCGCATGCATGTGGTTAACTTTAAGCACACGATAATCAATCCCATTGAACTCCATGTGCCTGATTCTCATTTATGATTAATGCCCCATTTATTATATTGCTCTTAGAGTGTAAAGGAGCCTTACTAGCACAGCAGCTAGAGATCTAGCCCCGAGCGTATGCCACATGTCCATAATATCCCGGGCTGTATGTTCAGAAGTGAGGGAGAAATAATTACATAACTAAATCAAATATTTTTAAGGAGGGGTTTATGGCATCCGTGTCGTAGCAACTGTAACAAAAAACTGATTAGAGTTCATTAAAAAGAAGTTGTGAAAAATTTCCAATTTTTTCCCTCTCTTTTAAGTTTGTAATTTCTTCAAATATGCTGTTGCAATTTCAAAATGTAACTTATTTTGACAGTTTCTTAAGTTGGTCCAAAAAATGGGGAGGAGGGACGGGGGGGGGGAGGAGAAGAGGCAGAATTAAGAAAAATCAGATTTTTTCTGATTTTTTTTTTAGTTTCAAAACTTCATCGGAATTTCAGAATTCAGAAAAGTTCATCTAGTTTTAGAAATGAACAAATGTTAGGTGATTAAAAACAAACTCATTATCAGAATAAGTCCCTGCTGTCTGAAAAAATTATAAGTTACTTACTTCTTCTGTCCTTGCTCTCTCCTTACTGCAGGTTTATAAAGCCTTAAACATTTACGTGGCTTTGATTGGCCTAGAAATCTGGTCGGCTGGGGATCCGTTCACTGTGAATTCTTCAGCAGGCACCACCTTGGACAAATTCTCAGCATGGCGTCAATCGGACCTGCTGAAACGGAAGAATAATGACAACGCTCAGTTACTCACGTACGTATCCTGGCCTTTTCCACTTGTATTTCCAAATATGCCAGAACAATTTGTACCCAGAAACTTGTTTACAAAGATAACCAGATATGCAGTCTGTAAGGGTTCTAGTTTTGTCATTTCAAACACCGGGTTGTAATATTCACAGATCGATAGGGTGAAGCCCTGGCCCCATTTAAGTCAACAGGAGTTTTGCCATTGACTTCAACAGGGCTAGCATTTCACCTATCGGTTTTTCAGGGCAAAAGAGATGGTTAAGTTCATCTCGTCTGAGCTCCGGCAAAACAGGATACCATGCAAAGTGTTAGTATAAATGCAAATAAAATGAATGAATAGAGATGGACCTAGGCACCCATGAACTTTTGGAGGGGGGGAGGGGGAAGTTTAATATCTGAATGAGGAGCTGGATATGAATTTTGCAGCTGGCTCTCTCTCTATCTGGGCCTGAAATACAGAGCTCACACCCAGATTCTGCTCTGAATCAGAACTTTGGAGAGGTGCCCAATTCAATATTCTGGCACGAGCCCACTGGGCCTGGTTTACCAAAGCACATGCTAACATTGAAGCATGTGCTAATGTCCCATTGATATCAGTGGAACTTAAGCACATACTTGGCGTTAAAAATGTACTTAAGTGGTTTGCTGAATCAGGATTAATTTAATCAAATACTTAAATGCTCGGATAAATCTAGTCTTGCAGAAAAGGGATGAAATCATTCACATGCTTAAAACTGAACCTGTGCTTAAGTGCTTTACTGAACTGGAGCCAATATAAAGATATATCTGAGCTGCAAAGTCGGAATTCAGATCCAAAATTCAGGATTATTCAGCTGCAGTGTCCCAACTATGACCCTGAGGGAGAGTGTGTCAAGGGCACAAATGACAGGTAAGCGCCTAAATCCCACTGAAAGCCAATGGGAGTCAGGCTCTTAAGTATTTGTGCCCTTGAGAATCATACTAGTTCTGACTAAGGGGACCGTGCCTAAGGGAATCTCCAGTTCAATCAACAAAACCACCAGCAATGCCATCAGGTTTTCACCCTTGTGACAGATCACTGGGCTTCACGCTGTGTTTTTTTGCTTCCTTACAGAGCGATTGATTTTGATGGGCCAACGGTCGGATTGGCCTTTGTGGGAACCATGTGCAGTTCTACTCATTCCTCAGGCATTGTTCAGGTCTGGTTGGTTTTTTGGGTAACATTTAACCAGCAGGCAAAGGTCACTGGAATTTGTAACACATCAATTTGCTGCGTGGCATTATTTGGGGTGCATTTCATTACTGCATGAGGCTCCAGAGCGTACAGAGCTGTTTATTTATAAACTAATATAAGGAAGAGCAGAACAGAATCACGTACCACGATTTAAAAGAAAGGGGTAAACGATGGAATCGGTTTTGACCAGGATACCCCAAATCACAACACTGAGCATCTTAAATTAGAGACAGATAAAAAAAAAATGAAGTAGATATGCGCCTAAACCAGAACATTCGATGCAAATCCTCTCCTTGAAAGCAAGGGAAGTTCACCTCTGGACCCAAAGTTCACTGACTGAGCCAAATGCTTTAAAGGACCGAGCCAAATCTCTAAAGCCAAATACCCCGATTTTTATGTGATGTGATTTGGATGTGAAACCTGACAGAACGTACTTTAGAACACACAGGGGCCAAGATGTAGTAGCATATACTGCAGTGTCTGATGGGGATTTTGGAATAATGCAACACACCTTGACTTTTACGCCATTCTACTATCAAACACAGCTTATTTATTTAGATTTCCACCCAAAAGCAACTCCTTACCAAGAAGAGAAAGCCAGCCAGAGTTCCAGAAGCCCTTGGCATACGTTTAAAAGCACACAACCGCAAGAGAGATATAAAAAACATGATTCATCCCTAGCCAGAGCAGTTCTCTTTACCCTTATCACTTCTCCCTACCACACATCATTTAATAATGTGTAAACATATTACAATGTTAGATGCGATAGAGGGAGAGGGGCTGGGATTTTCAAAGAAGTTTAAGGGATTTAAGTGCCCAATTCCTCTTACAATTCAATAAAAAATGGCTGCCTATCTCCCTTAGGCCTGGTATACACTAAGAAGTTATACCAGTATATCTACGTCAGTTGGGGGTGCGATTCTCCCCCCCCTGATATAGGTATTCCAGTGTAAACCCTAGTCTGAATACAGGTATATTGGCATAAAGGTGCCATGTTTTGCTATAGTTTGCTTCACTTCCTGATCCAGAATAAGCTATCCTGGCATAAGCCCTTGTATACCAGTTTAACTGCATCCACACTGAAGGGAGGCGAAGAGTTTTACTGCTTTAAGTCTACTGGTGTAGTTTCTAGTCTTAGACTCTTTTGAAAATTCCAGTCTAGAGAGAGAGATGGAGAAAGAATTTTGAGCTAAATAATTTTGTTGCTTTCTAATTAAGATGCAATTAAACAAACGTTTAAAAAAATCCCTTTCCAGGTTTATACAAAGTATTCTGCATTTGGGGATATTTATTTTGGGATTCCTATTTCTTAGCCATGTCATTTCTCTTATGCTGTGCTCTGTTCCAAACCTGCTCCCAGGTTGATAGAAATAACTGACAGTTCTATTGTTCTCATCACCGCAGGACCATAATACCAATCCAATTTCAATTGGAGCCACCATGGCACACGAGATGGGGCATAATTTTGGCATGAATCACGACACTAGCTTCTGCAAATGCAATTCGGGATCTTGTATCATGGCAGCACAACTCAGGTGAGGCGTTTGCATCTGCAAAAAGGGAACTACAAAGCCTGTGAGTGCTTTAAAATACAGCTGGGCCCAATCCAAGGCCCGCTGATGTCAATGGGAGTCTTTCCATTCGCTTCATTTTGGAGAAGGCTAATAGCGTACTGTTGAAATGGATCTGTGAACTACGCCACAAACACACACTTACAATAACTGTAACATGTGAAACAATGAGCCCAGAAAGCATGACTCTTCACACGTCTGTGGTGAGACAGAACTTACCCAGTCTTTGCATATCCTGTTTCATGTCCTGAAAAACTTGCTTGTAACTTAAGTGGATTTCTCCCATAGAGCCACTTGCCCTAGTTATCTGCCTCTCCAATAAGCAGCCAATTGAAAGCATCCCTGAAGTTTCCAGCACAATTTTACGTAATCCTTAGTTAAACAAAACACCCACCTCTCCTCAACATCCAGTCTTCACAGTTCCCATAGAGGCTTGCTTAAGATAAACTTCCCTTTATACTCGTGATGATGGTTCACTTCCTGCTGTTTGTGTTTATCTGCAGAATTGATGTAGACGGGCTTTGTTTCAGATCCCAGGTGATTAAAATTTGTGTCCACCAAGCTTGACTCCTCTAGAAATGTGGCTTTTCATTCTGTGTAAACTTCCCACTCTTTCTCCTTAATTGTTTCACCAGTGTTTCTCTTATAACCACACGTCCTTTATTCTCTTCCCTTTTGTCATGTTATTTTTCTCCTCTTTTTTTCATACGTCTAAAGAGTGGGTGGTTGAGGCAATGTATTTTTGGTTTAAAAAAAAGAAAAAAAATCCCACCACTTTAGTCCATGTGCCGAAACTCCAGTAAAAGAGGAGAACTTCCCGAGGTCAAACTATTCAACACCGATTTGAGACTTTAGGATGTTGGTGGTTGAGATATAGAGATCATGGATTAATATTGCTGCCACAGGACCATAGTAGGGAAAACTGGGTACTTCAGGCACCAGAAGTAACCACTGTACACACTTGTCTTATAGAGCCAGGAATTTATGATCTAAGAAGATGCTCTCTCCATGTTGTCAGTATCTCCAAAAAAGTTTTTTTTTTTTTTTTTAATTTTCACCCCAACAAAAATATTTGTAAATGCCCAGAAATTAAACTAAACTTTCCAGGTTTTTAAAGAGTATTTGGGGAAACTACTGTATTTGATTAATTGGGACGAGGGCACTCATTTCATTCATGTCCTATACGCTCTGTGTGTTGTGTGTAATTAGTTGTCACTGAAATAATGTTGATTCATCTACGCAGCTATAACATCCCCAAGGATTTTACTGCATGCAGCCTCCAGGATTTTCAGAAATACCTATTGAACCGAACACCAATGTGCATCACCAATATGCCTGCACTGAAAGACATAGTAGCAACCCCGGTTTGTGGGAACAGCTTTGTAGAGAAAGGAGAAGAGTGTGACTGTGGAACTCCAGAGGTACCTATGAATAGTTGTGAAAAAATAAGATTTATCGAGGGGTAGAAACTCTACAGAAGCTTCTGGCTCTTTGAATGTAGCCTTGTTTTTTAAGTCCACCTCATTCTTCCACAAGTAACCCCTGATTGTCCAGAGGTCTTGGGAGACATCTGAAACCTTCTGCTACTTGAGGGTGCAGAAAACTCAGAGCTGCAGAGAAGGTGCCAGATTCTCTATTTCTCTGCCCTTTGTGTAGCCAGTTAGCCCAGTGCAACAAGGTTATGAAATGCTACTACTTTGATTCATACCTTCCAACTGTCCCAGGTTTCATGGGGCTGTTCCACTTTAACCTACAAACCCGGGTAAAGCGACTCTGGTCTCGGCTTTCCATTCTGGGCTGCAAGCATTATGACCCGCTCCCTGTCCCCCCTTCTCCTCCCTGGCAGCCTCTCCCCTCCCTACTCTCCTATTCTCTCCTCACTCCCAGCTTTGCCCCTTCACTAGCCTTTCACAACCCCTCCCTTCCATAAACCAGGCATGTGCTCAGACCACCGGAGCCAAGCCCAGCCAGCCCTGCAGGACAGGAACTGCAGGTGCTGCCAGTGCTGGGTGAGTGCAGGGCAAACTTGCAGCTCCCTCGTGCCACCCCAGTCGCGCCCCCCCCTCCCCCCGCCAGCATCCCACCCCTGGGGGCAGGACCTGTCCCACTTTAGCCACTGGCAAACGTTGGGAGGTGTGCTGATTTGGTAGCATTTCCCATCCACTTTGCAATTACCCCTACATTAAGGCTTCTTTACACCGCCTGGGTTGTGCGAAGGAACCTTAGTGTAATTGAAAATGAGGCCCTTGGTCTTCAACCCTGAGAAGCAGAGGACCTCTGGAGGAGGGAAGGTTACCGGTCTTGCAAAGGGGGAGCTTCAGTCAGTGCTGCCTTGGGGAGCTCAGAACGCACCTTAAATTAACCCTAATCTTCAATTAACCCAGCGTTACGGTTTGTTGAGCTTTACATGTTTCTGAAGTATAGCTGGAAGAATCAAGGTCGACTCAAATGTACATTAGCCCAAATGAAATAATTTTCTTGCTCGCTCCCAGAATTAACTTCTGCCAGAATATGCTTCAGTAGCATTTTTCCATGGAATATCCATTCAAATGCCACGAGACACACAGTACAGTCATTAGGGCCACAAAAAACAGTCTTGAAGCTAGTGTGGAAACTTATTTCTAAGAACACTGAGTTTCCAGCCGATTGTCAAGGCAGAATGCGTGTATTGGGGGACAGCAGAAAGCTGAGTGGTTAGGCTGAGCTGAATGGTAAGCCGATTCAGTTACAATAAGGAAGAGCCGTATGTGATCTGTGCCGAAGGAAAACAAAAAACAAAAAAAAAAAAAAAACACAAAACCAGCCGTTCCCTGCACCACTTGATTCTGCAATTTTATAATCAAGCATGCTTCGTTGTCACGCACAATCCTCCTGAAGAATGATTAGTATCAGTTTGCTTTGCCGTAAAGCCATTTTAGATACGTGTTGCACAAATGCATCTCGTTCTCTCTCTTTAAGCGAAGTACAGGCTGTCCTATCAGAAATGTGCTACTGGGAAAAAAAACAAAACAAAACAAAAACACAGAGCACTGTACCGTGCCAGTAATTTTCTCTGTGATTGTTTCACAGGAATGCACAAATATCTGCTGTGAAGCTGCGACGTGCAAGCTGAAGCCGAATGCTAAATGTGGATTTGGAGAGTGCTGTGAAAACTGCCAAGTGAGACCCCTTTTGATCTCAGCTGTTTCTTTGGGTTTTGGTGGTGTTTTGGGGCAAGGCAGGAGGACCCCTTTAAAATGGAACAATGGCTGTTGTTTATCTTTGATGCAGCATTATAACAATCATCATACTTTGCACTTCTCAAGCACCTTCCATTGGAGGACCTCAAAGTGCTCCACCGATATTGATTAATTCAACCCAATGTTAATTAACCTCTCAGCATTCCCCATCTCTCCAGACAGGTAAACTGACGCATGGAGCACCAGATTCTCAGCTGGTATAAACTGACATAGCTCCATTCAAGTCAGTGGAACCACCCTAGTTTACACCCACTGAGGCTGTGGCCCAGAAAGTTTATGTGACTCATACAGTGTGGCTGTGGAAGACACAGGAATAAAATCCACATCCGACTCTCATGATTGTATCTTAACCACAAGATCATCCATTACCTTTATATCCTACTAAGTCATGGGTGGCAACGGTATGTTAAGGACAACTAAATAATCACAGGGCTCTTCTCCAAAGAGCTTGCAGTCCAACTTAGCCATAACACAGCCAGGAGTGTTTAGAAAAGGTGTGTAACGGAGAGCATAGGAGGTACACAATGCATCGTTGCCACTGCAGCAAGCTCCATGGCTGTCCCTGTGTGAAATGCTGAGTACCTTCTACCAGAAACCGCAAAGTATTTTAATCTGCATTATTAACAACACCCATTGTGCTGGGTTTGCCGCAGCTCTGATTCTCAGAGTATGATGTAGCGTACATTTTCCAGCCTTCTTTAAAATGGCAGCAGCTTAACCCAGGATGTCTCTGAATCTCATTGGAAATAACGGTAGCCAGCAAATAACTGATCTGCACCAAAGCTAAAATAATCCTCTCCCTGGAAATTATATCAGGTGTTTGAAAGCAACGACACATGACACTTAAAGGTCACTCGCTAGAAGCATTTTATAGCTAGCACCAGTGAGTTTATAGGATGGCTGCCGATGTCATTGATTAGCAGGCTCAATGAAAGGACCCGATTATGCAGTCATTATATATGCAGAAGTCCCACTGATTTCTCTGGGAATTGGAAGTTCTACTCGTTTCAATGAGGGAGGCATGCATGGAAGGACTGCACAATTGGTTCGAGGTGGCCTGGTTTTCAGAGCTACCAAACAAACACTCACCCTTTGCCCTTAATGGGTAACATGGGTGATCAGACCGTTAGAGACTTTTTAGTCCTATTCAGCCCTGGGATAAGTCCATTGCTGGGTATTTTAAATGATATGGGGGAATGGCATGTCTAAAACCACTGCTCTCTCTTTCTGCTACAGATTAAAAAAGCAGGGACTCTTTGCCGACCGATAAAGCACGACTGTGACCTGCCCGAGCTGTGTACTGGCCAGTCCCACCAGTGCCCAGTGGATCGATTCAGAGTCAACGGATACCCTTGCAGAGATGGCCAGGGTTACTGTTACATGGGGAAATGCCCCACCCTGCAGAGCCAATGCATTGCTCTTTGGGGATCAGGTGAGTGGATGCTGTCATTAAATTAATCAGATTGTTTAAGGTGAGGGGGACAGTTCAGGACAGATTTGTGACAATCTGTCAAGTACCTTTTGAGAATGGGAGCCAACACGTCAATATAATTGTGCTATGATGTTATGCAGGTGTGGTCCTAGCGTCTTAACATTCCACCTGTTGTGGAAGGGGCTATATTTACAGCACTCTATTTAATTTATTGTCAGCCCAGTTTATCATCAGGATTAACTGGTTTTTACAAGTATTCAATTACCACTTTCCCAGCATGGCAAAAAATGTGTCCAAGACATGGAGGCGGAGTAGTTTTAAGCATTTTTTTCACATTGGAGAACCTGCTTAATCTCCTTTTCTCAGAGTCACATTCATTTAGAAAACAAAGCCAACAGAAACTTCTCTGAAATCTGTTAATACTTCCTAAAAAAAAAAAAAAAAAAGAGAGAACTTCCCTTTTCTGTCTTAATGCCTCAGCACAGAGTTATTGGTACTAAGGTTCCTTGAGCGCTTGCGTGTACAAACCCCATAGCTTTTCTTGCACCCTATTGGTAGGTCAAATGGTTGATGGTGGCCGGGTTTCAGATTACAGGGGTGCGAAGCGCAGCGTGTATTAGCATGCGCTGGTGTGCTGTTCTGTAACTGCCCCATGTGGACACTTCCAGCGCAAACTAAAAGGTCCAGGATCCCGAACTAGGTATCTTTTAATTTGCGCCAACGGTGTCCACCCAGGGGAGCTATAGCATAGCACTGCAGTCCAAACTGCAGGGCCATGTAGATAAGTACCAAAGGCACCCTTAATGAGGAGTAAGGGTGAGCTGTAGCTCACGAAAGCTTATGCTCAAATAAATTTGTTCGTCTCTAAAGTGCCACAAGTACTCCTTTTCTTTTTGCGAATACAGACTAACACGGCTGCTACTCTGAAAGGTGTCCACACAGCAAGTTAGTGCAGAGTAGCTACTGGGCTTTAAATTCACACCCTAGCTCACTCCCCGCTAACTTTCCTTTGTAGACAAACCCTCAGTATTTGCAGCTGCTTGATCACACATCTTCACTCCTCCCCCAAAGAAGAAGGAAGAAAGCTTTAAAGATTTCATTCCATGTGGGGGTTTTTGGTTGTTGGGCCATGTGCGCTTAAATCTAGTATTTTTACGCCACCACTGCATCTGATGATCCCTACCAGTTTCATAAGCTCAGTGCCACATTTCAGACACTTTCTAACATGCATTTCTGGGGAGAGAGGAAGTTGTGAAAACTCCTCCTCTTTTGCACAATGTTGGGGAAAAAAGGCAGTCCGGGAGCGGGTGGAGAATTTACATGATAAATTGAGGCCATTTCTCTGTTTTCACACTGATGTGATGATGATGATGATGATGCTCCCTTTTCACTTAGCGATAAAAATTTGTTTTTGTGGCGCTACAGGGCAGGGAGAGCAAACAAGACACCATTCTGCCTTGCTTGTTATCAACAAATTATAAGCTAGGTTCCAACTGCAGGGTCTTCATTACCGACGATATTTTAGAAGACAAAAAAGTCAAATTAATCTTTACAGCATAAACGTATTGTGCTTGTCGTCTTAACACGCAGCCATCAGAAACATCAGCTGCTCTTCACTGGGTATTAGTGTCATCACACCAAGCAACTCCAATGTGCAAGGCACTGGGCAAACACACAGTAAGAGATAGTCCCTGTTCCAAAGAGCTTACAGTTGAAACAGGCAATGCAAACCAAGGGGCAGAAGTACAGAGAGTGGTATGGACATGGCCAAGGCCACACAGCAGGCCAGTGGCAAGCTGGGAATAGACCCAAGGCCTCCTGACTTACACTCCAGTGCCCTACTCACTGGACCACACTCACCACACAGTTTCAGGCACTAAAGGCGTAGCTGCAAATGTTGTCCTCATTTATAGCCATGCAACCCCGCGTTTGTATAGGTTCACATGGGACTGGATCCTCCGCTGTGTGCGAAGAACACACAGTGCAGGCTGGGGGCGAGGCAGAGAACAGAGGGGTGAAGGTCTGCATAAAGCTCACCTTTGCCCATCCCTAAACTCAGTCAACTAGCCTGGTCCTCCAGTGTAATCTAGAGCCACCTGAAGTTCCATCATGGACCTCAAGGAGTCAAAATGAAAAGCTGGGGATTGGCATGTCCCAGCCATGCCCTCTGGCCACACACCCCTGAATGTACTTTATCCCTCATCTATTTTTTACATAGATATGCTCGCACCTAGAACATCCTGGGTGCTACTATAGTCCAGGATACATTTGAGTGATGTGCCACTGCAAATCCGATTACACGTGTGTGATGTCAACAGAATGACTGGATCATTTCCTCAGCTGGTGAGGTCAATGGAGCTCCACCACTTTTCCATCAGCAGAGGATCTGGCCCAGGGCATACTCTTTTCCATGCTCTTCATGGCTTTTCTGTCTTTTTTGCCTCCTTCCCAGGTGCTACAGTAGCTGTACACTCTTGTTATAAGACTAACCAGAATGGAGTTTATTATGGACACTGCAAAAAGGTGAATGGCACATTCATCCCCTGTGCAAAAAAGTAAGCAAAAAAGTACTTACCTCGTTGAAGTCTGGGGGGTTCTAGGAAATAGGTAATTCATGTCCATATGAAGAGGCAAAAAACTAGGATAACTCTCTTCTAGCAGCTCTTCCTTTCATATTGGGGCTGGTTTGCTTTTCTCTTTTTAACCTGGATGTTGCAGTAAAGCAGGGCAGTTTCTGATGAAAAGAGAGAAGTACAGTTTCTAAATACAATTCTGATTCAGGTAAAGACAGCATAATAAACTAGAGTGAGATCAGTCACAGAGAGAAGCTTTTGAGAAAGGAAGAATGAACCCGAAGAGAATCAGAGGCTGGGTTCAGTTAAATTAAGCATTCTGTCCTGCAAAGTAGTGTGAGGATCCTCAATTCCCCTGGAAGCCAGTGAGAATTGAGCACCAGGACTTGTCTACACACAGACTGGAGCTGAAATAATAAGGGTTATAATTCAAATCTTTATTTCAGTTCTAGTCTGTGTATGGACTCAGGGATAGGACATCTAGGTATGCTGTGCTCTGACATTCTAGAAGATAAGCAAGTGTTTTCCTCCCAGAGATATACAGTGTGGGAAGTTATTCTGTACTGGTGGTTCACGAATGCCTACAGCTGGAAACCTACTATCTTTCGACTCATGCAAAGGCAGTTTTCCTAATGACAATAATGAAGACACAGGCATGGTCGCTGCTGGAACTAAATGTGGTGATGGAATGGTTAGTGAAAGAAGTTTTTATCCCCCGGTAGTTTCTTTTCCATTCATTTCATTAGCTGTTTCTTGTTTATAGCACAGACACTCTTGCAAGACAAAAAGAACTTTAAAAAAAGTCCTATTCAAAGTGACTCAACTGCGTAAAGTCTGATTTTTCTACCATCTCACTCTTTATGCCATCATTTATTCCTGTACAAAGTGAGTGTAAAGTGCTACCTTCTGATTTGGATGCATTTTACAGTCTGCACTGGTATAAAGTTACTAATGGAGAATCAGGCATGTGGAGTCTAAGGTGTCTAAAGCTCATAAGAAGGTGACTTATTATTTGTACGGTATACTCCCATTTATTTACTCAAACGTCTGCATTCTCCAAATCCCTTCCTCGTCCCCGACCCCAAAACAACTGCCTGTATGCAACCCCCACAGCTAGCCACCCTGCCTAGCAGCTGGAATGCACCCCCTGCCCAGCTGCCAGAATGCACACCCCCCCAATGGAACCCCCTGCCCAGCTGCCGGAATACACACCCCACAATGAAACCACCTGCCAACTATGCCCCGCTGCCTGCATGAACGTCGCCTCCTCCTTGCGCCTGTAGCATGAAGACGCTCCTCACCCAGTCAATAGTGTAGCTCTGGCTGATGCAGCACTGAGATGTGCAGCTCCCTCTTCAGTGCACCCTCCACTCTGCTCCCCAGGCAGCCTGCAGGAGCCACCGTTGGGGCACACATGCACTGAGCCGAGCAGCTGCAAGAGGAGCCCAGGTGCTAGGGGGTCTGCTGCCTTGCGGTTACTGCGCATGCACAGTGATAACAGCGAAGTCTATACCCTGTCCAACTGTTTCTGACTGCAAGAGAGAACACTAGGGGGGCTGGGATGAAAGGCTGCCCTCTTGATTATCCCAACACCTGATTATCCAAATGAAATCTATGGGCCCCCCGCCCAGGCTATTCAGATAAACGGGAGGATGCTGTATTGTGGCAGTTTCTCAGTGCTCTAGTCACAGACCAGAACCCCATTGTGCTAGGTGCCATACAAAACGCAGAACATGATATATCAAAGATCGAGTAACACCTCTTAGCCACATCTGGTACAGTAAAAGCTGGTTTGGAAAACAGGGAAGGGGGAATATTGATACACACACACTTTCCCTTTTTTGTAATCTATTCAAAATTTCAATGAAAAATGACATCAAAATTTCAAGTTCCGTAACATTTCTACCAACCCTGGGTACAATGAAATAGCGCTTTGGGCCCGATCTTCATTTACGTGAAGTCCCCTGTATGCTGCTGTAGCTTGAAATGTGGAGTAAATATAATTGACTCCCACTTTAACGCCCTTTTACACTGCGACAGCAGTGTACAGTGGTCTTGGTGTAACTGAGAATCATGCTATTTTTCTTTATACAGTGTCTGATTCTTGGTTATATTAAGGACCCTTTACACCTCGGGGCCCTTAATGCCTATGTAAAATACATTTGTACACACACTTTAATGCCCCTTTACACTGCTCACCACATTACAATTGACACAATTATTACACAGTGATGCAATTTATGAAAGCTGAAAGTCCCTTCTTGTTGATCACACATGCACTTTGAATTTCAGGTGTGCAGCAAGAGACAATGTGTTGATATCGAGAGAGCCTACAAGTCAACCAACTGTTCCGCCAAGTGCAATGGACATGCTGTAAGATCTGAGTCTTATTGCCAAGGACACTAAGAAAAGCTCGTGTGTGTGAACTAAAGCCCGGTTTTGATATTACAGTAACAGCTATAGGATTTTTTAAGTCCAGGGGGGTTGGCAATGTGTGATCCAATGAAAGAATCCAGATGAACTGAGTCCAAAACGTCCTGTGATTTCATAGGAGCACACGTAACCCAATAATATATGAGTACCTTTGCTTAGGAGATCACATACAATGATAGCGTAAATGATTTTTAGGAGGGAGCATAATCCTTGGGTAGCAAACTGGATTGGAAGTCAGGAGACCTGGGCTCTATCCCTGGGAAAAGTTCACACCTCTGAGCAATGTAGTTCGGTCGATCTAAATTTTAAGTGTAGACCAGGCCTTATGCCTCCTTTACAAAATGCTCAGAGGTCTAGAGATGTAGGGCCTGATTCTGTGCTGCTACGCACCTTGTGTAGTAATTTACATTGGTGTAAAATGCTACCGAGATGGACACGGAGCACTCTACGTTTGCTTTGCACAAGGATACGTGACTGTACAAGGTGCAGGAGAGTGGAGAAACAGGCCTGTGAAAGTGCATTGTAAGAAGTCAGTACTCTCATTATGTGAGCTAACTTCTCATCTATCTGAATAGGAATTTTACACTTCACTGCAGTGGGTCCATCATTGGAAGCCTGATTCAAAGCCCACTGAAGGCAATGGAAAGATCCCCGTGGACTTGAACGGGCTTTCAATCCTGCTCATATATTTATGTATAATTGGCCAAATTCTGATCTTACACTGGTATAAAAGTGGATTAACACTAGCCACGGGCATTAAGCTAGCTTCTTCACTCTCTTGACCCTGGTTTAAAGACTAATATCAGACCTCTGTTTTCCTAGGTGTGTGACCATGAACTGCAATGCCAGTGTGAAGAAGGATGGGCACCGCCCAGCTGCGATAGTGCCACAACAGTTCAGTGTGAGTAGGCTGTGATAAATATGATCAAGCGAGATACTGGTCAGCCCGTAAACTGCGGGCCAAACACAGCTGGCGTGAGCTGCACAGCTCCACTGACTTCAGTGGAACAACAACGGGGATTTGCTCCAGCTGAAGCTATGACCATAAGGGCTTGCCTACACTTACAGCAGAGCTTCAGTGAAGACGCTAGCTATGCTGACGGGAGGGGTTTGCCCGTCAGGGTAGGTGGTCCACCTCCCGAGAGACAGTAGCTCGGGTGATGGGAGAATTCTCCCATTGACCGAGTGCTATCGGCCCCAGGAGTTAGGTCGGTTTAACTATGTCACTCAGGGGTGTGGATTTTTCAGAGCCCTGAGCGACGCGGTTACACCAACCTAAGTTCCTAGTGTAGACCAGGATACAGCACCTTCATTCCCCTTCGTATCTGCTCTCTGCATGTCCGTCATCGCTGCTTATTTGAGTGACTAAAAAAAGCGGTTACTTCTGATAGCCCTAAAGAATTGACACATCTCTGGGGGAGAGAGAGAGGGGCAGGCTCTGTCTTCACTACTTAAAAATGTGGTTTTTTACCCCTGTACAATCCTGGTAGAGACGATCTCCCTGTAGTTTTTACCACAAAGTAGCTCGGCAAGGACAACGCTTAACGGCTTGCCCATGGTTGGCTTCTTGTAATTTTGCTTCGTGGTAAAACGACGGTGTGTTTTCTCCACTAGAACTTTACAGCAGAATAGCTAATATGTTAGTCACCCCATGGCCGAAACAGCTTTTTAAAGCAGTGAAGACGAAGCCCCAGACTCATTCCTGCCTTCAAGTTATCTATAACAAAATAAAAAGCCAGATTACAGTCAGAGGGGGGTTACATGCAGAACTGGTGTAAGCAGCTGAAAACCCACTGTGGTTGGTTAGAGGAAAACCTCCTACACCAATTCTGAACTTGGTCCAGAGTCCCACAGAGGCGCTGTGAGGATTCGTGAGTATGTGCAAAGTGCTTCGAAGAGAGAAAGCACCCAAACATACTGAATTTTATTATTAAGGTCCTCACCTGCCCTCTCCCCAACTTTTGTTATTGAACAGGAAACTTTTTAAGATCATTATGTGCAAAATTGAGCTTGAAGACTCAGTTTTGAGTACCGACAATCTGACATTACACATACCCAGGGGAGGCACTGGGGAGGCAGGGAATTGTGTCTCAGACACCGCTCCAAATCACTATTTCTCTGGACTTCCATCTGTCATTGGTTGGAGAAATATGCTGCGTCAGCCTTTTCCATGACACATCCTCCTCCTCCTCCTGGCAGCCATCTGGCTGACACAATGTCCTGACCTACTCCCCAACCTTCTGCCATCTTGCTAGTGAGGTGATGAGTGAATATCGAGCAGCCGTGCAATTCTTGTTCTCCCCTTACATGCACAGACCCAGGATCCAGCTAGACACAGCACTACGCAGTCGTGCAGAAGAATGGGGTGGAGTCTCCCTCGTGTGGCCGCTTTTGATTGGAATGCAATTTAGCCTTAAGAAAGCCCTTACTGTAGGAAAATGATGAGGCCATATCTACATGCCTCTGTTACCTCTCAGTGTGGTCACAAAACAGTCACGTGTTGCAATGTATCATCCCTACAGATTTCGCCATCATTGCCGGTGTGCTAGCTGCCCTTGCTATCATTGTGATAGTCGCTGCTTTAATCATCCGCTACCGAAATGCTAAGAAGCAGCAAGCTCAGAGGTACAATGTTTATCCTTTTGGAATAAAAAAAAACCTTGAAGGAATTTAGGCTGGAGCTTTTCAATAGGAGATGAGCTCCTAGCTCCCACAGCCTTCTCTGAACAGTGCAGGAAGGATGTGAGATGTTAACCCTGGGACCTGAAAGTGCCATGGTCTCACCCCGACCTCTCAGGACTAATTAATGTCCATACATTGCTATTTAAAAAAAGTAAAAAGTAAACAATAGTAAGCCAGCTATTTAAACTCAACATGTGGAAAGCTTTCCATGGTATAATGTCTCTTTTTTTTAAGACAATCGAGATAACACATACAAACCGAAGTGCAAATTATAATGTCTTTGTAGTGGCCAGAGCAAAGGTGTATCTGGAGAGACAAACCAAGGCTTCTCAGGGAAAGTACAGAACAGAAGACCGAACGCTGCACCCGGGGTACCTGTCCAGGAGGTGAGAATCTGGATATATGGCTGAGTTACAGACTGCTTGGTGCTCTGCTTATATTCTGCCATCACTGTAATAGAGTGACTAAAATTTCAAAACTCACCTGCAGTTACTTAATAATGGGTTACCTAGGGAGGTGGTGGAATCTCCATACTTAGAGGTTTTTTTAGGCCTGGCTTGACAAAGCCCTGGCTGGGATGACTTAGTTGGTGTTGGTCCTGCTTTGAGCAGGGGAGTTGGACTAGATGACCTCCTAAGGTCTCTTCCAACCCTAATATTCTATGATTAATAAGGGCCTGAGTCTAAAGATTAATCTAGTGATTAGAGCAAAGAGCTTGGAATCACAACTCCTGGGTTCTGTTCCCAGCTCTGATAGGGTGGGAGCGCAGCTTAGTGGGTAGACCATTTGGCTTAGAGAGTCTAATTTCTGTACTTTGTCAGTCTGGAGCGAGGGGCTGCGAGCAAAATCAATAAGCAAGATAAAGATTTTAAAGTAAGGCTCATATCAAGTTTCTTCTCTTTTCCTATTTTCAGGTCCACAACACAAGATTCCTCCTTCCCACTCCTCCACACCAGGCAAACAAGCCACAAGCCTATGTTGTGAGCACAGCCGGAGACTGGTTTCTTTTTTAAAATCATTTTTATTTTTGATAAGGCTGAACACAGCATTCAAAGGGATGTAATGGTCAGCCACAGCTGGGGCCAGATCCCAAGTCCATCAAAAGTGGAATGACTTCCATTGATGACGGTGGACATTGGATCAGGCCCCTCTCTGTTCTTTCAGGGCTAACATAGATGGCTAGAAAGGGGAATAATGCTGCCCAAACCCGCCGTCTATAATATATTCATACCCAAACAAACCTATTCCTTGCAAAATGGGCACTGCCAGCTCATCAAAGGATTATAGATCCCAGTCTAGCAAAGCACTCAAGTTCCTACTTAGCCAACCTGTTAATGATCTGCTTATTCAAGGAGACTATTCATATGCTTAAAGTTAAGCATACGCCTAAGGGCTTTGCTCAGTCAGGAACAACGAACTTGCAACAGACAGAAAATAACTGAACAGCTGCCCAACAGTGTGAGCTCCCATCTGGCCTTTAATTGCTCGCAGCAGTGGATATAAATCAGAAATAGGGGATCTGTGCACAAGAAAAGGTGAAAATACTCTCAACCTTTTTGTATTGCTCTCATTTTGCTGAAGAACGGAGCCCATTTCGCAGAAAAGTTTGCCAGGTTTCAAAGTTTTCACAAGAAAACGGACCCTTTCAAAATTCAAAGCCTAACACTGAAATCTTAAGCTTTTGATGCAAAGACAGTAATTCAAATTTTGCTGGAAAGAAAAATGTAATGGGTGTGAAGTCACTGGAAACAAACAAACAAAATATACCTTGTGCAAAAATTGCTACCAGTTTTGCTTAGCTCTAATATACTTTAATAAGTTTTGGAGATCTCTTTCCTCCTTGACGATGGGTGTCCAACTCCCATTAATGCTAACAGGGGACTTGCATGTGCATATGATGGAAGAATAGGCCTCAGAGAGCAGAAGATCATCATCACATATTTTGATAGGCTACTGATCCGTAATATCTACATGCGCAACTGCAAAGCATCTCAGGTCTACAGACTCCTACACCAATTTTCCATTCAATTCCACAGTATGTCCAGGCCAATCTTCTGTTTGTCTGCTTGATGGATTTGTTTCTGTGCACCTTCATGAGTTTGCTATGAGACCACCTATAAGCTATAAGAGCTTGACACAATGGAAAGACTTCCATTTGCGTCCTAGGCAAGTCCTTTGGATAGATTCAATATGCAAAGCCATGCCGCTTTAATGAGGCTTTTGTAAATATCGGCCAAGAGACCAGACTGAGCACTGGGCCCGATTCCACAAAATGCTGAGTGCCCTCATCATCTACTCCTGGACGCTCAGCATCACACAGTGGGTGATTTGTATCTTTCAGGACTGGCCCTATTGTGATTAGAAATTGGCCCAAAACAAAGCTCTAGATCTAAACAATGCCTAAAGCTTTGGGAAACTCGCCCCCCTCCCCCAGTCCAAATTTCTGTGTTTCGGACCCATCTCGAGTTGTGACATCTGAGCCAGAGCAAAATAATCTCAGCACTACAATCATTAGAGTTCATAGATTTGAATGTTTAAGGCTGCAAGAAGAGCATACACCTTAAAGAATGCTTATTGGATTGGATTTATCTTTGTATTTATAAAAACACGCCTCTCCCATCTTCAGGTGCATGCTCATCCATTATAAAGCAATTGAAACGCAAATAGTTAAATTGATACGTCAGCTCCAACGGATTAAAGAGAAGACCAGGACAAAAACTCCAACTTCAATTTGTCACCACATCCCCTCTGGAAAAAGCTTGGGGAAATGGATAGGTTTTTATCAGCAGTGTCGTGGAAGTCAAATACTACAATCTGTGCTGTATTCGGCTGTTTAATGTTGAAAGCTCAGTATGTTGTCAGCCATAAACCTGTAAGCTGCCTTTTTTTCCCCTGCAACACTAACATATTGTAACTTATTGTTGCTCCCTAGAATATCCCAGAGGAGAGATCCAATGGCAGGCCAGCCATCCACCAAAATACAAAAATGGTAAGAACCTCATAAGTGGATTTAAAGAAGAAGAGTGAAATCCTGGTCCCGTTGAAATCAATGGCAAAACTCCCAATGACTTCAATGCAGCCAGGATTTCATCTCTAGACTTGTAAGGCTGGGGCAATTCTGAATAAGGGACAGAGGCCTCTCCCTCTCTCTCTGTCACACACACACACACACAATCTCTCAGCGTAAACGTATCTTTTATTTTCTTCTTTTTCAGCCTATCGTAAAGCCAACCATTCCACCACCTCCAGTTCCTACTGCCAAACCAGCCTTTACTCCTGTCATGGGCAATTCTGTAAGTAGACTTCCATAATCCTGGTCCATCCTTTTCTCATGGATCTTATCTAATCAAGTTACACGTGATATAATCATGATGCAGTGGACACTGGCCAGTGTTTTCAGTTTCATGGTTAAAAACTGATGGAAGCTAATTAGATTGTAACTCTTTGGGGACGGGACCATCTTTTTGTTGTTCTGTGTTTGTAAAGCACCTAGCACAATGGGGTCCTAATCCGTGACTGGGATGGCGAGTGATACAAATAATAAATAATTTTAATATATTAGGTATGTCCCATTTTTGCAGTGTTCCTATGTATGTCGAGTAGTCACTAAAATTGCCTCAGATGTACTGAAAGGGCAGGACCAGGAGAGTAGGTCATCAATAATTTTTTAATAAAATTCAGGGGCAAAGAATTTTAAACACAGTGGGCCTAGTTTGCATTTACACTAAGGCCACATCGCACTAACAGAGCTGTATAAAAGCACCTTTGGTGTAAATGAGAAAGGCCAGAAAGTTTGCCTAAAAAGCAAAATACACAACCAAACCCAAGCAAACCACCACTCAAACTCTTGCTGTCCGAGGGCTTGATCCTCCAGTCCTTACTCAGACTACCAACTTCTACTCCTGCTAGTAATCCCACCACAGTCAATGCTACTGCTTGCATGAGCAAGGATTTTTCATTAAGGTTTCAATTCAGCAAAGCACAAGCATGTGTTCAAAGTTAAGCGCAAGTCCCATTGACTTCAACTGGGACCTAAGTGCATGCTTAAAGTTCAGCATGTGCTTAAGTGCTATCCAAAATAGAGATGCTTTCCTCACTCATTGCCTCAAGCATGTGCCTGGCTTTAAGCAGCTGAATAGCCCTATTGAATACCCTTTGCTGATAGAGAGGAATTTACATCCCATGTGTAAAGCATATACCTCTCTTAGTATTGACACCTCCTCCTCAATTATCGGGAGTGGACCACATCCACCCTGGCTGAATTGGCCTTATCACTGGTTCTCCACTTGTAAGGTCACTCCTTTCTCTTCACGTGCCAGTATATTTATGCTTGTATCTGTGATTTTCACTCCATGCATCTGAAGAAGTGTTTTTTTACCCACAAAAGCTTATGCCCAAATACATTTGTTAGTCTTTAAGGTGCCACGGGCTCCGCGTTGTTTTCACATGCTCAAGTGCTTTCCAGAATCGGGATCTACATTTCTGTCTGTTTACATTGGTTGTGTGTGTAGGGCAGGGATCTCAAACTCAAGTCACCACAAGGGCCACAGGAGGACTAGTACATTGGCCCGAGGGCCGCATCACTGACACCTTTTCATAAAAAGATACAAAAGCCCACACCTCTGCCCCTGCCCCGCCCCCTCCACCCCTTCCATGAGGTCCCACCCCTGCCCTGCCTCTTCCCACCCCTTGCCCAAAGTCCCCACCCCAACTCTGCCCTCTCCCTGCCCCTAATCCAACCCCTTCCCCAAATCCCCGCCCCTGCCCTTTCTCCACTTCCTCCCCCGAGCATGCAGCTCCACGCTCCTCCCCCTCCCTCAAGGAAAGGGCTAAGCATCACCAAACAGCTGTTTGGTGGTAGGAAACGCCTGGAGGTAGGCAGAGGAGCGGGGATGCAGTGCACTGGGAGGGGAGCTTGGCGGCCGCAGGAAATAACTCTGCAGGCCGCGTGTTTGAGACCCCTGGTGTAGGGGGAAAATATTTAGGATCTCAATGCTACTTGCTTATCTACTTTTTGTCTCTGGAAAGGTCTTGGTAAATATGGGAGATAACCCTAGTAGCAGCTCAGCTTTGTACTCACTTCAAAAGGGAGGTATAACAACAACTATATTTTTGTCACAGGTAGCACAGACAAAGTCCACTCCTTCACCAGTCCCAAAGGGCAAACCTGCACCCCCACCACAGGTAACTCAAGTACACCATACACGTGATATTCCAAGTATGACTGAATGCAAGATAGAGATCAAGATAAATCTTAACACAGTGCTGCCAATTCATGATTTCACTGTGAGCTGCATGATTCTTGGTGTTTTTTTCCACAAGGCCCTAGCTCCTGGAGTCAGGTTACAACATAAACTCAAAAGCAGTAAGTTTCCAGCACTCATGGCTGTGAAGAAAAGATAAAAAAACATGACTCCTTAAAAGGCACAACAACTCGAAGGCAAATAAAGGGAATCCAGTCTGGTTAGTTTGCGGGGGAGGTATGGAGGAGCGGTACAGAGCCAAGATTTTTGGAGAGAGAGCTGTCAATACTGTTAGAAGCACAGTCCAGTAGTTGGTATTTAAAATGCTTTTACTTTCTAATTTTCTTAGTCAGTTTGCATTACAGTGCAGGGTTTTAATCCTGTAATAGAAAGTACAGGATCTCAGCAGCACTACTCTGCATGCGATCTAGGCTCTGACCCTGCAAAGAATTATCCCGTGGGCTTAACTTTAAGCGTCTGACTAGTCTCAGCATGTGCACAGGTCTTTGCAGAATCGGTGCCTTTGAATGCTAATTCTTTTGCTATATATGAGTACAATGCCGAGCATAATGGGGCCTCTATGTACTACTGCAATACAAAAATTATTATTATGTAGAACAACTGTGGGCCAGATTTCAATTACCTTTACTCATGCTGAGTAGTATTTTATACAACATGTGATTCAGTGGGACCATTCTCGGAGTAAGGTGTCATTCAGAATGAGTAAGGGTATCAGATCTGGCTCTTAAGAGGGTTGCTGGAATATAGGAGCCGGACCATTTACCCATCAAGTCCAGAATCTGCAGCAATGGCTATTCTCTGATGCTGCGGAGGTACGGAAAAAACCCACAATGCATCTCGCCACGTTGTGCAATGCTGAGTAGAATTTGTGGAAAATCTTGTGTCAGTCACTTGATTTGTTCCATTTGTTTGTTTTCACTCAGGCTTTAAAACCACCAGTCAAACCCAGAGTATGAAGCTACTGAAGAAGAATTGATCAAGATTCCTGACATTCTGAGGGACAGTTTCCATCTCCGTTCACCTTGTGGTTCCTGCCTTTGCCAAGGAAATTATGATCGTCCCACTAACTTTCTTTTTTAAATGGACTGGCAATTTCTTTGAAAGAAAATGTGTTTTTCAAATAATGTTGTAGTCCTTGGATAATGACATCAGCCTGCCATTCCTGGCTTTCCAGAAGAAAAGCCAGGGGAATAGCAAACTGAACTGAGGGGGACCATATGTGAGTTATTAAACCAGCTCAGTATATGTTTTAGTTTGGAATTAAAATAAACATCCTAACTGTCAGGGTGGTTAAGCACTAAAATAAACTGCCTAGGGAGGTTGTGGAATTTCCATCATCGGAGATTTTTAAGAACAAGTTAGACAAACACATCAGGGATGGTCTAGATAATACTTAGTCCTGCCATGAGTGCAGGAGACTGGATTAGATGACCTCTCGAGGTCCCTTCCAATCCTATGATTCTAGAGTCTAAGGTTTGGGAAAGTCTGGTGCGCTGGATTCTGTCTGTAAATTGCAAACTACATGTAAAGTTGAAGGACCATCAAAGTAGCTGGATCAATGGCCCAACATTGCCTTCAGTGGTGAACACCTGATGCTTCAAAAGGACGTGCAAAGCTGTCAAGGGTAGAACAAAATTCCTTCCTGACCCTTGGAGGAAGTCCCCTTTTAACATTGAAGCATGAGGCTGGATTACCCTCCTGTTCGTCAGTTTATTAGCTCTTGCACTGACTGGCAACGCTTGAGATCTGAGAAGTATTTTGGTTCTGAAAAGATCCTTTGGGATTATAGTACCCCTTTATTCTCTACCACTTTAAAGGCCCCACAGTGAGCTATTTTGAGCTGGGAAGATTGGAGACATCGTCAGAGACTGTATTACAGTCAACCAGCTAGCTGCTTGGATCACAATGCTCCTGAAAAGCATGCTCTGCCAGCCTGACATGGAACTTCAGATGCCATAATTGAACTCCAGGGACAATGAAAAAAATCCCTTAATAACTGGTTTTATTCACCACTTAGTTCCAGAATTATCTCCTCTTCCCCCTTCCCACCCTGCCACATTCCAACAGAGAAACACTGGTATTTTCTTAATTGTAGGATTACTCTTTGCACTCTGCTGTATTATTGTAAGTTTGCTAATGAGTACTAGGCTGGGCACATTGATTTATTATTGTAAGACTGCTCCTGGGTCTGGGGCTTTGCACACTAGTATGTTACTAGAGGGGTGTTCATTAGTTCTGGGCTGCTAATGAACTGCTGTTATTGATACTTGGGGCATTGATATGATTGATGTTACTAGCATCACTATATTTAGGTTAAAGCACATGGGAGTATCTGTCAAGGAAAAAAGATGTTCCAAAAAATTAAGATGAACCTTGTATCCCAAGCACCCAACATTTCAGAGAGGTTCCAGTTTGAACCAGGTTTGGTTCTAGGTCAGATTCAAAAGCAGAATGGTCCTCTCATTTTCAAAACTGGTTAGGAGATGGCTCAGGAAGGCAGATTTACACCACCTGGGCACAAAAGTGTCGCGAAGGGAGATCTTCTCCTGGCTGCAGAACCACCGAAGTGAAGTCATAGCCTTGAATTAGCCTCCACATGAAATCTGGAATTGCATCGTAACTCTAATCCATGCCAGGTCCTGAGCATTCCCTGTTTGGCCTGCTCTTTAAAAAGAGCCATATCCTCAGCTGGTGTAAATCTAAGCTTCGTAGAGATTAGCGCAGTTGTGCCAGTTTGCACCAGTTGAAATTCTGGCTTACAGTATCTTATTTTGATCGTCAACAGCTAGGTTAAAAAAAAAAAGGTAGATAGAAGTATTGACCTGCCCACTGTTGTCTCTCTGAAACAAAAACAAGAATGTGAAAAATATCCATTCCTTCTCCTATGCTGTGATTTCCTTTGGGCTGTCAATCAAGCACTGTAACAGAAAGAACCATGCTATGAAATGATAATATTCTGTTACTTGCCTTGTAAGCTGTAAGTTTTGGGTGTACAATTTTTTTAGATTCAACTTCATTGGGAGAACATTTGTGTCTCCCACTTTGTATTCTCTATTTGTATTCAAAGCTGTATTTAATATAAGCAAGTTTAAACATGGTGTATGGAGATTTTACAATGCTATTTTTATTATCTATATATAATGTATTTACAAATATTTCTGTATTAAAATGTTTTAAGAAAAGCAGAGTATTTTTTGTAGAACATCATCAATTTCACATAACACATATGAAAGATGAGTGGGATCATTTATAATCCTATAAAATCCACGGGACTCCAAATTTTGCTCAAACTGCCCAGCAAAGTTTTGTATTAATGCAGTGGGATGGATCTTCAGCTGCTGTAAACTGGCATAGTTCCATTGAATCCAGTTTATATTTGGTGAGAAAATGGCCCAATTGCTCTAAAACAGAGAGAGTAAAACCCTAAATACTTGATGTAAAAATCTACCTTCTTTCAATTTGTCTATCCAGCTAATTTATATCTAGCTGTTGGCTACATAGATTATGTGACCTCAGTCATCATAGTAACTGAGCACTTTGAAATGAGTAAAGCAAATGCCCAATGCTCAAGTGTTGCTTCTCAACTGGACCAGTCTTCCAGACAATAGCGTATGTACGCAGCAGTCGCATATATGTCGCTATCCATATTCACTATAGCATAGACTCCCGGCAGCCACAGCATATAAACTCCAGAGTACATTTGTAGAACCCCATTGTTCTGTTATACAAATGTGACATCTGCTGTTAGAAAGCCTCAACTGCAAGCAGAAAGCAGCCCAAATCTGAGCCTCTAATATACAGGATGGAAGAATACTTATGACGTTTTCAGATGTCAAAACTTCCAGGGCCTGATCCGCAGTGGGTGTAAGTCAGCTAAGTGCCATTAAAAGCCAATGGAGTTACACTGATTTACACCACCTGAGGCTCTGCCCCCAAATATTTGCTATCTTTGATCTGGCAAGTCCTTACGTAATGCGCAGTTGCAAATGACGGCTATGCTAGAGTGCTGGTAGGTCTGAGCGTTCGACAAGTCTCAATCCCTTCTGTTCTCACCAGAGTTCAGGCTGAAAAGGGGGCATGGCCAGAGAAAAGGTGCATCTTAGGAAACATAGGTATGTCTATACTGCAGTCACAGGGTGCAATTGTAGGTTGAATGATGTCCTTGAGATAGCTAGCTAGGTTTAAGCTCGGGACCCAGATCAATGAAGACAACAGTACAAGCTAGGCCGCACTGAAGTTCTGGGACCTGGCCGAGCTTGGTTAAAGCTAGCTCAGATACATTGTGTGGCAAATGGCCAACACTACTGTGGTGGGTCCTGTGCTTTTTCTTAGCGTGGTGGGTCAGGGCGCTACCCCTGCCCCTATTCTTAAGGGTCAACAGCTCCACTAGTGCCCTAGTCAGGGAGAGAAGCACAGTGGGAGAAGGGACCCAGGTCTGCCCCCTAATCTGGGTCCCATCCCCTTCAGCTTCACAGACTTCTTACCCTCTTTGCTCTTGGACAGGGTTTCTCTCGGTCTTCTGTGCCGGGGAAGGAGACGGGGTGGGGGGGGGGGGGGAAAAAAAGAGTCCCTCTGCTCAGGCAGAGTTTCCCTTCCCCTGGTATTCCTCCAGACTAGTGTCAGGTCTCCTTCCCATCTCCTGTCTGAATGAAGCAGGGGATTATTAGGTCTCTAGCATGGCCTTAATTGGCTCCAGGTGCTCTAATTAACCTGTAGTAACCTCTCCTTAGTCCACAGGGAATAAGGCCCTGATCATCCTGGGGCTTATATACCTCCCATCTCACTCTCCTGCTGCATCACAGTCAGCTCCAGCAGTAATTGCACCCTGTTAAGGAATGAACCAGGCACAGCCTTGCCTAATGGTTGGAACTGGGTGACCAGGCACAGTGGCCAGAACCCAGCTCAGGAGGAAGTTACCAAGCCCAGAGAGGGAGCCAGAACTGGGGTGGGGGGGCAGAACCAGGGGACCAGGCCGGGATTAGGAGCTGAATACCAAATCCAGGTTGGAGCCAGAGTCAGATGCCAATACGAAGTCCTGGGAGCAAGATGGAGCTGAGAGCCAGAAGTCAGAGGTTGGAACCAGAGTATCAGCTGGAGCAGGACCCAAGAACTGGGAGCTAGAGACCAGGTGTGGGGACCGGGGACAGAGGCAGGAGCAAGTGCCAGGAGGAGCGAAGAGGTGGCCGAAAAACCAGGAAGCTGAACCAGAAAACACAGCTGTGGGCAAGGAACACTACAGAGCAGCAATGGGGGAGGCAGCAGGGCTTAAGAATATGACTGCTAGTGTCTTCAGCCTGTCAGGAGGCCAGGATCATTTACTTGAATCAACTGAGTGCAATGAGCTGGGACTGCATTCCGCTCTGGGTCCCGGACATACCCTATGATCGCAGTGTAGACATCTTCTTTTCTCTCTTAGGTGAGACCCTCATCTTGCTATTTGCTCCCATCTGTGGTTTCAATCCTACTCCTAGAGAGCACCCCAGCCATGTGCTCAATGCGCATAGGGCCAAGCACCCTGTGCTCCTGGTCCATTCCACACCTGCACTGGGCAGCATCATAAGAGCAGCCAGACTGGGTCAGACCAAAGGTCCATCTAGCCCAGTGTCCTGTCTTCTGACAGTGGCCAATGCCAGGTGCCCGAGAGGGAATGAACAGAACAGGTTATCACGTGATCCATGCCCTGTCGTTCATTCCCAGCTTCTGGCATCACGACCACCGTGCAACATTTTACGGTTATGGGTGTAAAAGATCTTGGCCTGGTGGGATCAGTGAGTAAACACAGCGGCTGGCTGGGAATTTCAGTGAACCATTTTTTTTTTTTTTTGCCCCAAAATGCCAATTTGTTGTAACCAAAACAGTTTGTTAAACAGGCACAGTTCCAGTGCATCTCTTGACTCAAAAAGAAAAAAAAAAGTGGTGAAAAAAGTTCCAAAATTGTCAAAAATGTCCCACTTCAACATTTTTGAACCAGAAAGTTTTGGTTTTTTGAGTTGAAATGACTTTTCATTTTAAAATTTTAGACTAAAAGAGAGGGGAAAGAAAGAAAACAAGGTTGTAATTGAAAAAACTGACTAAATTTGAAATTATCTGAATGAAATGTTGCAATTCCAATTTCCAGTTTGTAAAACGTTCCCAACTTGGAACATTTTTTCACTCTCTCAAAGATGTTCCAGGCACAGGAAAACAGCTTCTTTCCCCGCTGTAGTTAACAGGGACAGGCTCAGCTTTCACAGATGCAGGGATTCAAGTAAGGGGGGAATTGTGGGGAAATGCATCACCCCTTCCACTACTACAAACAAAAAGGGAGAACTTCCAATCTTCTCTTGGGCGTGGATAAGTGCTCCCACCCCAGTTCCCTCTCCTCCTGGGCTGGTGTTGTGAGAGCACCTCCTGCTGTTTCCACTGACTTTAAAACCCTGCACTCACCCTCCCAAGTCCCCAAGAAATTTTGCGGCAAAAAGTGGCCACTCCCTTTCCCCTGCATACCCTCAAAGTGCCATCCTCACAAAGTCCTTGAAGAGCAACTTCCTGGGGTCAAGGGAAGGTCGGTGCATACTGCAGAATTACCACTGCAGCCTGGATCCACTAACATCATCTACTTTCTGCAGGCTTTTCTTTTTGCTT
Organism: Natator depressus; assembly: GCF_965152275.1. Classification (NCBI taxonomy): domain Eukaryota; kingdom Metazoa; phylum Chordata; order Testudines; family Cheloniidae; genus Natator; species Natator depressus. The sequence continues at coordinate 6,999,628 of NC_134259.1, forward strand.
CTGCAGGCAGGCTCTTTTGATCATTCAACCTCCTCTAGCATAGGGAACATTGACTATTTGGGGAGGTGAGGATATAGGATGAATCCAGCCCAGACAATCCACTCTCCTGGGGAAAAAAGCCATTTAATAATCCAGTCAGAGCTTGCTTGGTAGCCATGATTTCAAATTCAATATGAATTTCAGTGTGTTCCATGTCCCTTGGCCTTCAGTTATAGATGCAAATACATTAACAGTGACAGAGCAGGAAGGCAAGGGCAGCACGAGAGCCTCAAACAGGCGCCAGCCAACTAATCAATAGGCTAAACCCACTCTCCAAATGGAATACCATGGAAATTATATGCTCATGGATATGCAGGTTAGGAGGAAGCCCTTGCTTTCTAAAGCCCTATTGACTATAAAGCTAAACTAAGGCTTACACTTATTCGGCACCAAAAACAGATGGGTAAAAGATTACCACTTCTTTTAGCTTGAGATTAAACCTTTTCTTTACTCTTCAGCTGTCTCAACCCAGCTCAGCCAATAAGCGTGTGTGCCTAACAACATTGCATCCATACTTCTCTCCGGGCAAACGAAGGACTGAAAGTCAGATCCTTAGCGGGTGCGAATTAGAGCTGAGCAAATAACTGATTTTAGAAAAGAAAAAAAAAAAAATCAGACTGGGACAAACAGAATCTGAAATTTTTCAGTGAACTGAAAGTCTCTTGCAGGTCTGTTCCAGAGCTAGGATTTGAACCGGGGTCTCCCCCATCGCATGTGAATGGCTGAATCACCGGGCAAAAGGTTATAAAGGGGAGGGAGGAGAAGGGGTGGCAGCAGCACCAGCAGCTCTGGCCGTTTTGTGAATGGCCAGAAGCGTGTGTGTCAAATTTGTGACTAAACCATGTGCCTGAAAGATTTCACTCGGCGCCGGTGCCACTGTCCATTGAAATCAATGGAGATACTCCAGCTGACAGCAGCTGAAGATCCAGACCCTAATAGCTACTGTCCACTACCCAATATCCAACTGGGCCTAATGGCACACAATTTCTATGGGACAGAAACAGCTCTTGCAGCAGGGTAATTTGCTGTATACTGGTACATTTCCATATGTGAGCCTCAGCAATTAGCTACTTATTATTAACAGGAGAAGGACGACAATCTTCAATCATCGGCTTATTGAAAGCTTCCCAAGTGTTGCGTAATTGGACGCCTTTAATCTTCCTCTATGTGATTGAGAAACTGAAGGCCCCAGTGAGGTGCAGGGCTATCTATAGAGCTGCCAGCAACAGCCATGGCCACCAAGTTACTTTAGATCAAAGGTTAGAAGAGTGGCATGGATATCAGCATGCTATAACTGGCATTAGATCCATAAATAATTCTGCATAATACATGACCCTAGCCTTCAAAGGGTCTGGGGGAAAAACAGAGGCTGGCGTATTGATGGATGTGTCTGTAGCAGCTATCAAAAGAGCAGAAGTGGTTACCATGGGATTTGTCAATGTCTCTTTACAAAGAAAGAGAAGGAACCTGGATCATCAATTTCAAACAGGAGAAATCAAAGCCCACCAGGACAAGTGACTTCGTGTACAGTGGAGAGATTCATCTCACTCCAGCCAAACATGAACCAGAACCAATTATCCAACTACCCACGATCCAAGAAAAACCTTTGGAGTTTCAGATGAAATGAGACATGGATCCAAACTATTACCCCTGCTTTGTAAATCTAAAATGGACTCCTCCCTAGAGGTTGCAACTATTTAGCGAAGTACAGTGGTAGTTTCCCCATTGGGGTTACCTAGAGCACTGCCCCACTAAGTAAAAACCACAACACACAAATCAGAAGGAGGCAAAAGAAATGTACCTGAAATCCAATTTCTCACTGTCACAACTCTGATCAAGGGGAGATTTTAGATTTACAAAAGCAGGGGTAGTTTGGATCCAGGTCCCCATTCTTCTGAAACACTTTCGTGTTACCAGATAAAGGACCCAAGGAAAGCCAACTGCTCCAAGACTATCAGACAACACGACGACGGGTACAGTATATGGTAGATAGGTAGGTAAATGGATGCAGTGCTCATTCTAGTAGAGAGCAGCATAGCATCAGAAGACTTCAGGGAGGGCATCTGCACTTCAACAGCCCAGAAGCCACAGCCAAGGACTTAGAAGTGTTCTTAATTAACGGGCCCTGTCCAAGACAGACACAGGGCTTATTTGGATTTAACCTCTACTGCAGCTGGGGAAAAGGTTTTCATCTCTGGATCTTTTACTGAAAGCAGGTGGAAAATAACTCCCTTTTCGGCATGCTGGACCCATTTTGTTCTGTCTTAAATGCACCAGCATGATGCATTTTCCATGTTACTCTTTAAAAATATTACAGAGAAACATGTTCCTAATCCCAGTTTACTGGCATTTTATGTTCTAGTACTGTACAGAATTGCTGAACATTATATACATCAACTGATTCAGAGACTGCCTGACATACAAGACAGTTTCCAGATGATGAGGCTTTATAGCAGTAAGACCGGAGACTTGCACATGAAGAACATAAAGAGGGGGGATAGTCTATCAGATAAAACACTAGATGGGATTCAGGAGATCTGGATTCAGTTCTTGGGTCCACCACAGACTGTGTGTGACCTTCCGCAAGTCACTTAGGGCCCGCTTTTCTAGAGCTCAGCATCCTTAGGGTCTGGATTCTCAGAAGACCTTAGCACCAGATGTCCGTGTAGCATGCTGATCTCTTTGGAAAATCTGCCCTCAATTGTGGATGCCCCGCACTTGCTCGCTCTGTGCTTCAGCTCCTCATCTAGAATGCTCCCTTTCTTTCACATAATGTCTCTCCTGGCTGTTAAAACCGTAAGACCTATGGGGTAGGAACCATCCCTTATTCTGTTTGTACAGCACCTAGGGCACTGGGGCCTTGCTGTTGGTTGGGGCCTCTACACATCACAGTAATTAATGCAAATAAGAATGTTGCCACAGTACGTCCAAAACACTGAAGTGGCTACGTCTCTACTGTGTTCGATATCAAAAGCAGCACTCCACCTAAATTCATCTTTGCACTGTAACTATTTGAAAACAGCAGCGAAACCTTGAGCTGGAAAGCAAATAAACTTACGCTCCACCAAGTACAGCACAGAGCAGTAGGTTGTCCTAAAAAGGGAAAGGCAGCGCAGCAGGACCCACATGTCCAAATCATCTGACCATCACCAGATCTCCGGATAGCTGTAATTGGCGGTGAATTTTTCATGCCAGAGTCAGCTGTGCACTGCGGGCATGGATCAGAATGGAAAACAAACCTGAAATATTAATGACATCTGTCAGAGGACAGGCAGAATACAGACAAAAGAGATAACGGAGGACAGGGACTATCTGGAGGTGGGGAGAAACCGTTCCCTTTTTGTCCAAAGGCAGGCTAAACAACTGGTTCCAACTAGGGTTGCCAGTTCTGGTTGGATGTATTCCTGGAGGTTTCATCACGACACAATCTTTAATTAAAGATTCATCTTTAATTGGCTGGAGACTCCTGGAGGGTTGACAACCCCAGTTGCAACTCACATACCTGGTCCTTCGAGCTTGGTTTGCAGAGGTGCTGAGCACCCACGGCTCCTATGGAAGTCTAAGGGAATTGCAGGTGCACAGCACTTTGGTCTCTAGGAGGCGTCTCAAGTTGGACGCCCCCTAACATTAAAATAACTTTGATGATCAGGCCCTATTAGCGCATATAAAGGGCCAGATCTCCGAGTCCAGCCAAGCTATGCTTGTTACAAGAGATAGGACCCCACCTTTCTCCCCTGATCTGCAGCATGACCAAGGGTTGAACCATTCCCAACAAAGACAGAACGTGGTGCCAGGATTTTAGGATGTTCATAATCCATACGTTTTACAGCTTTTATCCATCCCTGCGTTGGGGATCTGAGCCAAAACCATTGTCACTAGTACTACTACCCAGCCAGGCCTGACCCAATTGCGCTAGAAGCTGTACACATATTTAGTACAGCTGTCCTTGAGGAAGCTGTGTTTTTGTTGGAAAAATCTCCATTCATTGAAAGTCTCTCTCAGGTCCATGATAGAATTTCTGGTCACGGAGAGTGAGAGAAAAAGCCAAGAATAGTCTATAGCCCATTGATTAAGACACTCACCTGAGATGTATGAGATGCAGAGTCAAGTCCCTGTGAGGACTTAAATCTGAGTCACCTACATCCCTGGTGAATATCCTAACAACTAAGCTATACAGTCCCTCTTTCTCTTGCTTAGTCTCACCTTTTGGAGCTGATCCACTTGTATAAAACAGTTAAATAATAATTGGGCGAGAGAGAGATACACAGACAGAGTAACAGAATAGCTTGAGACTAACTCAAAAGCTCACTCGTTAGGACACTTACTTGGGAGTGGGAGACCCCAGTTTACTTTGCTGCTCTGCCTGACATCCCAGGGAAGTCTCTTATCCGCTGGGCTATGGAGTCAGTCTCTCAATCCCTCCTGCTGGAGCTGTTGTATCAATAATTACCTGTACAAAGGGGGGATAGGATAAAGGTCTATAAAATCACCAGTGGTGTGGAGGAAAGAACAGGGAAGTGCTATTTACCCCTTCACATAACAGGAGAACCAGGGGTCACCCAATGACATTAACAAGCAGCAGGTCTAAAACACACAAAGGTGATATTTCTTCACACAATACATAGTCAACCTGTGGAACTTGTTGCCAGGGTATGTTGTGAAGGCCAAAAGCATAATGGGGTTGAAAAAAGAATTAGGTCAGTTCATAGAGGACAGGTCCATCAATGGCTATTAGCCCACATGATCAGGGACACAACCCCATTCTCCGGGTGCCCCTAAACATGTGTGACTGCCAGAAGTTGGGACTGGACAAGAGAGGACAGATGACTCTATAATTGCCTTGTTCTGGTCATGGTCTCTGAAGCACCTGGCACTGGCCACTATCAGAAGACATGATCCTGGGCTAGATGGACCAGTGGTCTGACCTAGCATGGCCACTCATGTTCTTATTCATTTGGTAAGAGAGAGGGAAACAGACAATCTACAGCGTGAATCCGGCAGAGCAGGGACTTGAAGCTGAGCCTCTCACTTCCCCGGCGAATGCTCTAAACCAGCAGTTCTCAAAATGTGGGTCGCGACCCCATTTTAATGGGGTTGCCAGGGCTGGCTTAGACTTTGGGGCCCAGGGCTGAAGCCGAAGCCCCATTGCCCAGGCCGAAGCCCTTGGGCTCAGGCTTCAGTCCCCGCTCCTGGGGTTGGGTAGTAATTTTTGTTGTTAGAAGGGGGTCACAGTGCAATGAAGTTTGAGAACCCCTGGTCTCAACCACTGAGCTCTTGTGTATTCTGGGAGGTGTCTCTCTGGTTTTCCATGACAGTTTTTAAAGAGGTCTAGCTTTCATTCCACATCCGAACGCAAACAAATCTGAAAAGGTCTATATTTTTGAAAAACAGATTTCTTGTTTTCTGGCCAGCCCTAATATTTAGTAACAAGACAGTCTCACGCTTACAGTCTTGGCTATGACATGAAACAAGAGGTGGATTAAACCAACAAACAAGAGGGAAGAGATGGTAACAACACAAGAATGCTTTTGCATAGACTATTGGTGCAGTCAATACGGCTTTCCAGTTGCTTAGCCTAAACTGGCAGACAACTCCCCCTCCCACCCCCTTAAATAGGGCCTGATCCAAAACCCTTTGAAGCCAATGGGAGTCTTTCTATGGTCTTCAGTGGACTTTGGATCAGTCCCATATATCATTACCGAGAAATGAATGCAAGCTTTAATTAGTACCATCCTGAATTTCTTCCGCCACTCAGCTTTTTGTACTTCTGTATTTTATTCTTACTTCTCATTTATGTTGCCAGTTTCCTGCCTTAGAAGGTTAATGTGTTTTCTCTAATTGCCTCGCTTCTTGGGAATGCTGGAATCAGGGAAATATTGACTGCTCATTATTTAAAAAAAATGCAAACCAGCATGGATTTTTGTGAGGTATAGCCCATCTGCTGGCCAAAAGATCCCCAAGGGAAAAAAAGAGTCACATTCATATGCACCGTTCAAATATCTGCAAAATATCCAGAAACACGTAAGAGCAATATGGAGAGAATGCCGGCTTTTAAAAAAAAAAAAAATCATTAAGGGACAGTGGTCAACTTCATTCTAGCAAGGCTACTCCTGGAGTAAGATGCTACTCATGAGTAAACCGCTATGCACCATAGACTGTAGTTTATTGACATTTACCAATACCAATCTTTCCAAGCTGAGTCACCCAGTATTAACTGCTAGCCTCATCCGCATTTCAGTTTTTAGACCTGTGTTACCCCAAAAAGGGAGAGTCTGCTTCTCCCTCACCCATGCTATTAGCCAGTCTTCTCCTACTTAGCACAAGGCATTCATCAGAAGTAGTCCTACATAGCGCAAGGAGCTAGCACATACCTCAGCAGGGCCAGAGACGGACAAGGGCAACAAATCTGGAGGAATTTTGAAAGCCCTTTAAGTGGGAGTCAGGTGAGTGTTGCTAAGGCCAGGTGATGCTAGCTGAGGATCTGGCTCTTGTTTTTTAAGAAGTGAAAGATTTTGGAGCACGAGTCTGCAGCATGGGTTCTGTAGCATATTCTGTGCTTGTGGAATCATAGTATACACATACCTGCTAAGTCAAGGGTAAATGGATCTCATTGGTAATGGGCTCAAGGTGCAAAATGTGGATTGGGGTCTGGGTTTGGATTTCAAACCTCCCGAAGTTGGGAGCTGCTCAAAACTGGGGTTTCGGTTTGGCCCATCTCCTGATCGAGCGTTAGGGCATGAGCTGATCACCACAAGGGTGAGGAAAGAATGCTCTGCCTATCTACAATCAAACCACAACCGCCTGCCTCTAACGGATGAAGCATTAGACTACTGCCAGAAGGAAGGATATCGGACTTAATGAACCAATGTGATAAATCCTGTGTTCCACTGTAGAGCACAAACAAATCACACAGACAGACAAAAAAACACATACATGCTGTATGCTGGTCATGTGAGCTGCACAGGGAATGAAGTTGGGTGTCTTTAGTTCCTAAAAGCTGCTGAAGAACCATCTTGCATTTCCTTCTCTTTGCCACTGGATGGAGTCAGGAAACTGCACGTCAGCTGTTTCTCTTGCATGTGGTTCCAAGTAGCTAGTACAAATGCAGTACAGAGGCAAGCACAGCAAATGTTGTCCCCCGACTGAAAAAATTGGCTGTCTGTCTGTACTGGTGGAATAAAAAAAAAAATACAGCATTATTATAACATTCTTGAGAGTTCTTTTCACATTTAAAAGACTCAGAGCCAGACTCTCCTATACACAACAGGTAAGCACCCTAACAGTTACACTTACAACCCACATCGAAATGTCACCCACATCATGACGCAGCAAAAATGTAACACGTGAGCTAGCAAATAAAACCGTAAATTCTATCCCCAGACCATCAGCTCTTCCCAGAAGCCCTCCTCCCAGATGGATGGTTTCTGCAACATGCCATACAGGGCAACCAGTTCAGGCTACTTCAAAGCCAAGGAGCTTTCCCCAGGAACATACTACCTCCAGTCACCTCTCTCTGGATCTAATTCTGCACCACTTAAGTCAATTGGAATTTTGCCACTGATTTCAGTGGGTGCAGGATCAGATCCTCTTTCAGGGCAACATGGAAAGCCCACTGAAGTCAATGGAAATCTTTCTGCTGGTTTAGCTGGGATGTGTATCGGCATAGAGCAGAGATGGGGCCTTGCCGAATTTGCTGATTGTGGCAGTACGGCACAGGGAGAGAGGCCATCTCTCAAGTAGGCAGGCCCCAAGACATTCAGGATTGTAGACTATATTCCATTGAGACATGAAGATAATACATCTATGCCACATTTAAAAAAATAGTCATTTTTACCAACTTGAGACACGTCTAGTACCTTAGCCCCTGAAAAAACAAACAAAGACCATCGAACACAAACTGAGATTGATTAAACCGGATGTTTATGATTCCTATATGTATGGTGTAGACATATATACAAATATAGGGAATACTGTATACATAAATATACACAGCAGATACAGAGAATACTGCATACATGTATGGAAGAAGATGTACATGACTGGATAATCTTTATTTTTGTTTGATTATACTTAGGGTCATTATTTCCTTCCCTTCATTTTTATTTACCATCATTCATTTATTTTATTTCACAGAATCATAGAAGATTAGGGTTGGAAGAGACCTCAGGAGGTTATCTAAACCAACCCCCTGCCCAGAGCAGGACCAACCCCAACTAAATCATCCCAGCCAGGGCTTTGTCACGCCTGACCTTAAAAACCTCTCAGGATGGAGGTTCCACCACCTCCCTAGGTAACCCATTCCAGTGTTTCACCACCCTCCTAGTGAAAGTTTTTCCTAATATCCAACTTAGAATCATAGAATCATAGAATATCAGGGTTGGAAGGGACCCCAGAAGGTCATCTAGTCCAACCCCCTGCTCGAAGCAGGACCAATTCCCAGTTAAATCATCAATCAACTTAGACCTCTCCCACTGCAACTTGAGACCACTGCTCCTTGTTCTATCATCTGCCACCACTGAGAACAGCCGAGCTCCATCCTCTTTGGAACCCCCCCTTCAGGTAGTTGAAGGCTGCTATCAAATCCCCCCTCACTCTTTTCTGCAGACTAAATAACCCCAGTTCCCTCAGCCTCTCCTCATAAGTCACGTGCCCCAGCCCCCTAATCATTTTTGTTGTCCTCCGTTGGACTCTCTCCAATTTGTCCACATCCTTTCTGTGGTGGGGGGCCCAAAACTGGATGCAATACTCCAGATGTGGCCTCACTAGTGCCAAATAAGGGGAATAATCACTTCCCTCGATCTGCTGGCAGTGCTCCTACTAATGCAGCCCAGTATGCCATTAGCCTTCTTGGCAACAAGGGCGCACTGCTGACTCATATCCAGCTTCTCGTCCACTGTAATTCCCCGGTCCTTTTCTGCAGAATTGCCACTTAGCCAGTCGGTCCTCAGCCTGCAGCAGTGCATGGGATTCTTCCATCCTAAGTGCAGGACTCTGCACTTGTCCTTGTTGAACCTCATCAGATTTCTTTTGGCCCAATCCTCCAATTTGTCTAGGTCACTCTGGACCCTATCCCTACCCTCCAGCGTATCTACCTTTGCCCCTAGCTTACTGTCATCCGTGAACTTGCTGAGTGCAATCATTAAAGAAGAAGATGTTGACCACAACCAGCCCCTGGACCAACCCCTGGGGCACTCTGCTTGATATTGACTGCCAACTAGACAGAGCCATTGATCACTACCCATTGAGCCCAACGATCTAGCCAGCTTTTATCCACCTTATAGTCCATTCTTCCAATCCATACTACTTTAACCTGCTGGCAAGAACACTTTGGGAGACCGTATCAAAAGCTTTCCTAAAGTCAAGCTATATCACATGCATCGCTTTCCCCATATCCAGAGAGCCAGTTTTCTCACCATAGAAGGCAATCAGGTTGGTCAGGCATGACTTGCCCTTGGTGAATCCATGTACACTGTTCCTCATCATCTTCCTCTCCTCCAAGTGCTTCAAAATGGATCCCTTGAGGACCCGCTCCATGATTTTTCTAGAGACTGAGGTGAGGCTGACCGGTCTATAGTTCCCCGGAATTTCCTTCTTCCCTTTTTTAAAGATGGGCACTATATTTGTCTGTCTTTCTCCAATCATCCGGGACCTCCCCCAGTCACCACCAGTTTTCAAAGATCATGGCCAATGGCTCTGCAATCACATCAGCCAACTCCCTCAGCACCCTTGGATGCAGTGCATCCAGCTGCACGGACTTGTGCATGTCCAGGTTTTCTAAATAGTCCCGAACGTGTTCTTTCACCACTGAGGGCTGCTCACCCCCTCCCCATAGGGTGCTGCGCAGTGCAGCCATCTGGGAGCTGACCTTGTCTGCGAAGACCGAGGCAAAAAAAAGTACTTCCACATGTCACTAGGCTGCCTCCCCCCATTCAGTCAGGGTCCCACACTTCCCCTGACCACCTTCTTGTTGCCCTTCACATCCCTTCTTTCTCCTGCCATCCATCTTCACCCTCTGACAAACAGAGGCTAGGGACACCATTCCTTACCCATCTTGGCCAATAGCCATTCATGGAGGTTAAGTCCATTAATCTAGTTCTCTTTTAAACCCTGTTATAATCCTAGCCTTCACAACCTCCTCAGGCAAGGAGTGCCACAGATCCCTTGCTAGCTGCAACTCCAATTGTGCTTTGGCCTTCCTGATTACACCCCTGCATGCTTGAGCAATATTTTTTATACTCCTCCCTAGTCATCTGCCCAAGTTGCCCCTTCTTGTAAGCTTCCTTTTTGTGTTTAAGCTCACTGAAGATTTCTTTGTTAAGACAAGCTGCCATATTTGCTGTTCTTTCTGCACATCGGGATGGTTTGTTCCTGCACCCTCAATAAAGCTTCTTTAAAATACAGCCAGCTCTCCTGGACTCCTTTCCCCCTCATATTAGCCTCCCAGGGGATCCTGCCCATCAGTTCCCTGCGGGAGTCAGAGTCTGCTTTTCTGAAGTCTAGGGTCCGTATTCTGCTGCTCTCCTTTCTTCCTTTTGTCAGGATCCTGACCTCAACCATCTCATGGTCACTGCTGCCCAGGTTGCCACTCACTTCTACTTCCCCTAGCAATTCTGTTTGTGAGCAGCAGGTCAAGAGGAGCACGGTCCCTAGTTGGTTCCTTCAGCCCTTGCATCAGCAAGTTGTCCCCAACACTCTCCAAAAACTGCCTGGATTGTCCGTGCACTGCTGTATTGCTCTCCCAGCAGGTGTCAGGGTGATTGAAGTCCCCCATGAGAACCAGGGCCTGCGATCTGGGAACTTGTTAGTTGTCAGAAGAAAGCCTCGTCGACCTCATCCTCCTGGTCTGGTGGGCTATAGCAAACGCCCACCATGACATCACCCTTGTTGCTCTCGCCTTTAAAAACTTAACCCAAAGCCTGTTGACAGTCTTTTCTCCAGTTTCATACTGGAGCTCTGAGCACTCATACTGCTCTCTTACATACAGTGCAACTCCTCCACCTTTTCTCCCCTGCCTGTCCTTCCTGAACAATTTTTACCGATCCATGACAGTGCTCCAGTCATGCGAGTTACCCCACCAAGTCTCTGTTATTCATAGTTCCTTGACTGTGCCAGGACTTCCAATTCTTCCTGCTGGTTTCCCAGGCACTTAAGATGGCTAGCCGATGGCCCTATTTTCTCAGTATGAATCAGGAGGCCTCCCCTGTTGCACCCTCCTCCTCGTGTTTCCTCCGGGTACCCCACTTCACCACTTACCTCAGGATTTAGATCTCCATGCCCCAGCAAACCTAGTTTAAAGCCCTCCTCACTAGGTTAGCAAGCCTGCCTGCGAAGATGCTCTTCCCTCTCTTCATTAGGTGGATCCCATCTCTTCCTAGCAATCCTCCTTCCTGGAAGGACATCCCATGGTCAAAAGAATCCACAGCCTTCTCTCCGACACCACCTGTGCAACCACGCATTTACCTCCAGAACTCGATGGTCCCTACCTGGGCCTTTTCCTTCAACAGGGAGGATGGATGAGAACATGACTTGCACCTCAAACTCCTTTAGCCTTCTTTCCAGAGCCACGTAGTCTGCCCAAGGTCATTCTTGGCAGTGTCATTGGTGCCCACGTGGAGAAGTAGGAAAGGGTAGTAATCCAAGGGCTTGATCAGTCTCGGCAGATACTCGGTCACATCCTGAATTCTAGCTCCAGGCAAGTAGCACGCTTCCAGTTTCCCAGTCTGGCTGGCAGATGGATGACTCCGTTCCCCTTAGGAAGGAGTCCCCGACCACCGCCACCTGTCTCCTCCTCTTGAGTGGTGGTCGTGGAACCCCCATCCCTAGGACAATGCATCCCGTGCCTTCCGGTCAATGGGATCTCCTTTTGATCCCTTCCCTCAGATGAGCCTTCCAAACCATCCTCTACTGTAGTACTGTGCAAAGAGCCTGAAAACAGTTTCTTACTTCTATCAGCATTGGGGGTACATGGTTTCTCCTCTTTCTTCTTCTGGAGGTCACATGCTGCCAATTTTCTTCCTGTTCTGCACTTAACTTCCCCTTTAACAGCTATTTATTCCTCCCCACCGCCACACCAATACCATCTGCAATTTGGTCACTGAGGCCTGATATATTTCATACTTGGCTCTATTCAGTGTACGACATCTTTAATGATTTGTTTCAGAGTAGCAGCCGTGTTAGTCTGTATTCGCAAAAAGAAAAGGAGGACTTGTGGCACCTTAGAGACTAACCAATTTATTTGAGCATAAGCTTTCATGAGCTACAGCTCACTTCATTGGATGCATGCAGTGGAAAATACAGTGGGGAGCTGTAGCTCATGAAAGCTTATGCTCAAATAAATTGGTTAGTCTCTAAGGTGCCACGAGTACTCCTTTTCTTTTAATGATTTGGTTATTTTAAATGATCTAGTATTGATTTCTTGGTGGGGGGGGGGGGGTCAGAAACCAGCAATGAACCTGCCCAGCAGCTGCTACCCTGAGATGAGATGGTTATACATGGAGCAGAAACCATCTGTGATCCAAGTCTTTCTTCTTCGTTGTTTTTTGGTGGTTCTTACATTTTGGTCATTCACATTTTTTGCTGGAGGGGAAATCAACTAATCTTGTGTTACTTGTGAAATCATTAGAACTGGTTGGGATTTTTCATTCTAAATATTTTTTCAATGAAAAATCATCCAGTATTAAAAATAAAAACGTTCATCTTTACAAAATTTTTTAACTTTTTGATCAAAAATATCAGATTTCTTTATCCATTTTTCAACTTATGCTTCCCCATCCTTTACCTTCAATTTTCCCCTTTTCCTCCCTTGATTCTTTTTTCCCCCACTGACGATGAAAAAGGAAGAGTGGAGGAAAGTGAAAATGGAGAGACCAGGGAGAAAAACTACCCTCCCATCCCAAACCCCCATCCCCCCCCCCCGCAACCAGGGGTTTCATTTTTTCAGTTGCAAAATTTAAACTTTTTGAAACGAACATTTTTCAGATTTTTGTGAAACATACTTAAGCACTTTTCAACCACATCTAGAAATTACTTTTGTCCCATACAAAGAGAAAAATAGAAAGCGGAGCGCAGACAAGAAAGATGTTCTTGGGGTTAAAGCACAGGACTGGGACTCCGGAGGCCTGGGTTCTATTTCCGTATCTGGAACAGCCTCCTTGTTTGACCTTGGGCTAATTGCTTAGGCCTTGATTCAGCAAAGGATTCAAGCATATTAGTCTTTAAGTACATGCTGAAGTGTCATTACAGTTAAGCAGGTGCTTAAATGTTTTGATAAACTGAGGGCTGAAACTATCTCAGATCCCCTTTTGTAAATGGTGATCATATTACTTCCTTTGTCTGTCTTTGACTATGACTATACTATCGCGGTAAGGCAACCTACGCTATGCAACTCCAGCTATGTTATTCACGTAGCTGGAGCCGACGTACCTTAGGTCGAGTTACCGCGGGGTCTACACCGTGTGGGGTCTACGGGTCGACTTACCTTACTCTTCTCGTCATGGGTAGAGTACAACTGGAGAGCGATCTGCACACGACTGAGCGGGTCTTTACTAGACCTGCTAAATCAACCGCCAGTGGATCGATCTCAGAGCGTCAATCCCTGCCGTAGCGTAGACATGCCCGTACGTATTTAGACTGTACATTCTGTGGGGCAGGCTGTCCCTGATTCTGTGTATGTACAACGCCTAGCAGAACGGGGCCCCAATTAGTCTTACTGCTGCCATCGTACAAATAATAAATAAGTGGAACTGACAAGTTTCCATCACTACTGCTATGCTACGCTGCAGTTTTTCTGGAACCAGCCACTCAGGAATAGGCCAACGGCTTTAGAAAAAAATAACTCCATCACAGTGTCACACACAACCACACACCTCTTTGCCCTATTTCTGAAATTTGCAAACTTAAAGCTTAATCCTATTTCCATTGAAGTCAATGGCAATTTCAGCACTGATTTCAAGGGGCTTTGGATCAGACCTTTCCTGCACAGAAAGCATTAACCAATGCAGTTTATTTTGCCTATAAACCATTGGCCCTGCATGCTCTCTTTTTATTGCTGTATCACCAAAACTTACTTTTATCACTGAATTCGTGCTGACTTCACGACTAATGGAGAAAACATATGCATCGCACTTAAGGCATGGGCAGAACACCAAAACCAAAAGCTTTCACCTTCGTTAACCATAATTAGATGTGGCATATCTTTAATCAACCCTATCTGTCCAACATTCACTTTATTAAGAAGTCCATCATGCCAGGCTGCATAATGTAATTGGCAAAGACAGTAAATTCATAATGGGTGCATAAGCAAGTGGAGGTATGGGATTTTTGTTTTAAAGGCCCCGCTTCAGGAAGAATCAATTTAGGGAATGGAAAATGAGGTAGATTAAATCAAGTTTGCAGATTTACTTTGCAAATGGTTGCTGCAAATGAGCCACTTCTAATAAAGGCTTTGTTCTAAAGTGAAAGACTATTGGTGCATATGACAAATTTAGGCCAAGACACTGCAATCTAATATGCATACCTAAGACTCCTTGAACCCATGCAGAGCCCCCATTGACTTTTATGGAAGTCTGGGCATGTGTACGGGGCCCACTTGCCTGGATCAGTTGGCAGGCTCAGGGCCCAGTTCTGAATAAAAAGAGGAACTAGGCAGTTCTCGCTCATGCATAGTCCTAGGACCCTCAGCAACCTTTCCCATACGGAAGATGCTGTTCCCCACTTCACTTCTGTCCCTCAGCTTGCTGGTCAGTAGGCGAGGATGTTCTAACACTACCCTGCCTTACAAGGATGTTGAGGGTGTCCACTAGCTTCAGGACCCTCAGTTTTGGGGTGTCCCACTTAAGGCACCCAGGATTCGGATTTTCAGGGTTGCTGAGCATCCAAGCCCTTCAGCTGGAGCTGCGGATACTCCTCCCTAGAAGTCAGACCCAAGCCGAGCACTCAAAAATGGAGACACCCAAAAAAATACCAATGGCTGTTTTTGGAAACGTAGGTCTACATTTCTACATGCCTCAGCTTCCCCATCAGCTAAATAGGGAGAATACGGGGCTCCTAGGGAGGCTTGTGCCATTTCTGCACTGCCCTGAGTACAGGGGGCAGCATAGAACCACCCCAGGAATGGGTTATGCTCCTCTCTCCGTAGGCAGGGGAAGTGTGCAGTTTCCTTTAGACTCAGCTCCGCTTCCTCCCTTCCCTATTGTCAGAGGGACACCAAGACAGGCTCCCTGTAGCCTTAGTTCCCTGCCCTTCCCCACCCAGCACATCCCCCTGATCAGGAACAATCTGGGTTTTCAATCAATTAATTCCTAGAAAGTATTTTCAGACCCTGGGATGTACATTGCTATATTACAGCATGGTGTTATTTTTTTTCCTTTCAAATTGCTTTAAAGGGGCTCTGTAATTTGAACCTGAATTTAAACAGCCGCTTTTCATGCACGCAAGACACGGTCCCCTATGCAATCACCCGATCTAACCCTTCCCTGTAATAGAATAATGAAAGCTTTCCTGCAACAAGGTGACAGCTTGTGTTTCGGACTGAGCCAGCTTGTCATGTTCCATTCACATGTGTTGTGTCACCCGTCGTCAGGAGGCACTGCCTTGCACGCAGACTTGCCACAACTCAACGCGGGGTTAGCAGCGTAACAGGGTAAAGCACAACATTTCAAAAACCAGGGCAGGACAGAAATGGAATGCTGCTGGCTCATCTCACGTGAGGACTCCCACGGACCGGGTAAGCCAAGCAGGAGCCAGCCCTGAAAGTGGAGATCGTGCAGCAATCAATCAAAAGGGATTTCACGGGCCCCAGTTTTGAGTTTCAGCTGAGCTTTGCGCCACACCTTGGCATCCCCAGGCTCTGAACACATGCAGTAGAGCAGCCTCATGAACTGCTCTTATGGCAGCTGCCATGAGTCAAGGCAGCCGCCCACAACAGCCTCATTCCTTCTTCTCCACTAGCCAGGACTCCGCCACATCCCTACATCGGGCTGGGACAGGGCTCCTCCGCCAGCCTTACCGAGCCCAGGGAAGCCGCTACATCAGCGAATTCCCAATTGGCTTTTTCCACGTTTTTTACACTCCCTGACACAGCTAGCATGCAGGAGCCGCACATAACCCAGACCTGGGACAATATCTGCAAAGGGATGAGCCTGTGACAAAAGTTTGGTTCCAGCTCCGAACAGCCTCAGAGTCAAGTTTATCGTTCATGTGTGAGTGATAAATTCTGCCTTCCTGCAGCTGGGCCTACAAAGTGCTTATGGCAGAGAGAGCGAGTGAGGAAATCCATTTTATCCCCACAAGACATTTCAACAACATGGTTTTTTGTTTGCTTTCCTCTAATTTTCTTTTAGATTTGTAGGGTTTCATCAAAATAACGGAAAGCCGAAGATCCGACTGTGGTGTTGCTGCTGAAAAACCCCAAAAAAACCCACCACCACTGAAGCCCCCCAAAACAAATAAACCCAAAACAGTTTGGGTTGTTTTGGTTTCGGGGGGGGGCAGGGAAAACCCAGCTTTTCAATGAAAATTGACATTTTCCCCATGAAAAATTCTTCAGTTGAAAAGTCATTTTCTCCTGAAAAAAAATGTTTCAGTGGAAAAATTTTCATGCAGTTTTAATCACTGGCCCCACTGTTAGCGTAGCTAAAAGCGTGGTAGAGGACTATGCTTTTGGAGCTAAAGGAGGTGACTCCTAGTTCCTGTGGCGAGGGTTTAAAGTGGTAGATAGGTGGTGCATAGACAACGCACTGGCCGCTGCAAAAGGAAGAACTCCACCCAAAATGAAATTAAGAGTCAGCGGGTTTAAAAAAAAAAAAAAACCAACCAACCAAAGGAAGTATTTCTTCATACAAACACACAGTCAACCTGTGGAACTCCTTGCCAGAGGATGTTGTGAAGGCCAAGACTGTAACAGAGCTCAAAAAAAAAGCACTAGATAAGTTCATCGAGGAAACGTCCATCGATGGCTATTAGCCAGGCTGGGCAGGGATTGTGTCCCTAGCCTCTGTTTGCCAGAAGCTGGGAATGGGCGACGGGGGATGGATCACTTGAGGATTACCTGTTCTGTTCATCCCTTCTGGGCCCTGGCATTGGCCACTGTTGGAAGACAGGATACTAGGCTAGATGGACCTTTGGTCTGACCCAGTATGGCCATTCTTACCCTCTGTGCCGTAGTTTGTACGATTGTCCATGCTGTCTGCAGCACCCGGATCCCTTACAAGGGACACTCAAATCTGGGATTCTGTCCCTGGCCTGTCTCTAATGTGTTTTCTGCACAGGCTCAGGACAAACATTTATTGCGCAGCCTTGGACGGTCACTCACTGCGGTATCTTTCAATCAGTGCTTGCTGGGGGACACTCCTCTCAGGGTACATCTACACTGCACGCGAAGGTGTGATTGTAACTTTGATCTAGCTAGCACAGGTAAGAATAGTCGTAAGAAAATGCGGTGACCTGGGTTAGCAACCTCAGGATACAGAGCCAGGCTCCCCAGCTGGCTTGTACTCTGGTTGCTAGCCCATGCCGAACCCCACGCCACCATGTTTGCACTATTGTGACCCATTACCTGTGCTAGCTAAATTCAAGTCTACCCATGCTCCAATCACACTTTGACTTACAGAATAACAGCCGTATTAGTCTGTATTTGCAAAAAGAAAAGGAGTACTTGTGGCACCTTAGAGACTAACCAATTTATTTGAGCATAAGCTTTCGTGAGCTACAGCTCACTTCATCGGATGCACAAAGCTTATGCTCAAATAAATTGGTTAGTCTCTAAGGTGCCACAAGTACTCCTTTCGCTTTGACTTACAGTGTAGACCCTCCATTGTACACGTGAGGCCCCACTGAAGTCAGAGTGGGTTAGCAGGCACCACCTTGCAACCTGGAAATTGGGCCTGCAGGCTTCAAATATTGAGGAACAGCTCCATGAAAAGCCTTTCAAGTACATTTTCCTCCTGCTCTTCATGCGTAAGTCCCATAAACATTAATGAGAGTTCCGCATGTCCAGGAAGAATGAGAAGCAGCTGCCGTGTCGCCTGCTGAACATTAAGTGTAGTAACTAAAGAACTCCTCACACCTGGAATAGCATGTGCTAGAGAAATCAGAGTTAGCGACATAGTTTTCTAAGTGTACGGTGCCCACTAATACTTATCAAAGCGCTCTACACACAGCAGCTAATTAATCCCAACAAGCCCGCATTGCGAATGTAACAGAGTTATTGTTGAGGTCTTACAGATAGAGAAACAGAAATGCTATGTGGCCTGCCCCACGTCACAGAGGAAGTCAGCCAATATTAAAATCCAGGTGTTTGTTTTCAAGTCCTGTGCACACATCATAAGGAGTATGCACTGCTTAAATCCAAACAATTAGGGGCTTAGGCCATGAGGTCGGTTCTCTGCTTTGGGGTGAATTTCACCCTAAACTGCGTAAGCTACAGATAAAGTGGCTTATGCTGCCGGACTGTACTGCTTCCTCTCCTCTACAATTCCTACAAGAGGCACTCCTATCTGTGAGCAAATCTCACACCCAGGGCCATATTAACTCGGCTGAACCCTGAGCTGGTGGACTTTTCTGTTGCTCTGGTTTTCAGCTTATATTTATCATGGTGTTTATAGTTATCAGCATTATCTCCCAGCTTTGCAGTGCCGAAATGCAGAGTTGTGTGTTTACCAGCGGCGTGTTCACCTCCTTGCATAGGATCAGAGGGCGTTTTTCAGTAAGGTCAGCTGTCAGAAGAAATGCTGAGTTACAGAATAGCACTGGCACGACCTTTCAAACCAGTAATTAAATATCCAAGCTGTCTGTGATGTCAATTATGGGGCTCATCTTCTGCGACATTAACTTTCAAGATGATGTCAGCAGAGTTTTCTTGACTGTGGGGAAAAATATGCCTCTACGTAGGCTTGACCAATGGCTTTGAATTGAATAGAAACTTTCCCCTTTCCTTCAGTAGGCTTAGGAGCCAGCTTTATATCTGAATACAGAACTTTGTTTTTTTATTATCTAGTTAGTCTGGGTAGCAAATAGAACTGGTACACTCTGCACTTCGTTCCTAATTCCAATCACACAGAAATTAGCGCAAGATAAGGAAGGAGATTTCGGAGATCCCGATTTCAAATACTGTCCCCCTTCAAACAAATGAACCTGCACTCTCGGTCTGATCCTGCCGCATGCCCTTTCAATTAAGTCGTTTTGAATCAAAGCATCCATACGTGGAATTACAAGAAGAAAACTATAGCCTTATACCCGGTGGAGACAAGTTTTAAGTGAACAGCACTCAACACCTTATTAGGAGAAATGCACCTAAAAAGTCCTCTAACAAGTCTTCTTACCCGTTTGGGGTTAGAACTGATTTAAGAGTATCAGACCTACCAGTGGCTCCTTCAAGCAAACTAGGTATATTCAGCAAAGCATCCAAGCATTTGGCTCCACTCTGACTTCAGTGGGGCTTAAGCACATGCTTAAGTGTTTTGCAATATAGGGAAGCACTTTTGCACACGTATGAACGCTTTGCTGAATGGACGCCACCGTTCGTTGTAAGTTACTGTTTACGTAGCGCTAGCTTGTCCACCTGTATTCAGACTGGCGAGCGCTTTAAGAAACAGACCCAAGTAAGCGCTCCCAAGCCGAACTGAGAACTACCTCAGCATTAGGTTAACATGCAGTACAGTGTGCGTTGTTGGAGGGTCTGGCTATAACAGAAATGTAGCGTAAAACACTTGCTACAGCAACAAACGAGGCTCTTCTACCACTGTTGTAAATCCACCTCTCCGAGGGCGGGAGAATTGGAAGAATTCTCCCATCAACCTAGTGGTGTCTACACCGGAGCTTAAAATCAACTTAACTACATTGCATAGGGTGCGAAATTTTTCACAAGCCCGAGCGAGGTAGTTAAGACAACTCAGCTTTTAGTATAGACCAGCCCTTACTTGCTATGACTGACAAAAAATCAAACTCCCCCCGAGTTACACGCAATCCTGGATTCTAATGAGTGGCTCAAGCACCAGGCAGATACTCTCTCTTCTGAAGGGTTCTATTCATGTACCTCACAGCTTGTTCAACATTATTCTATTACAGCGTGATTGGAGATTACTTCTAGAGCTAGCTGGTGTAGGCCTTGCATGAGCAATGAAAGAAAACAGAAGACAGACAAGACATTAGCCATGGATAAAGCATGAATTCAGAAGTGATCTTGTAAATAATATGTAGCTAATAGATAAAGAGTAACATGAGAGAAGCTTGCAGCTGCAGGTTTGTTTACTAGCGCACTGTAGCACATGGACAGCTCATGATCTATACAGGCATTGAATGTAATGCACGTGTTAGTCTGTTTTAGATGATGTATACAATTTCATTATAATTATATACTTTGGAGTTGAGGTGCACCCTAACCTGCCCCCCACCTGAGCCTCAGGTCTAGCTTTATGAAATGCCAATAAAGAAACCTCAGTGACAAGGTCGAATTTGAATCAAGTTTTTGCATTCAAGAGAACTGGATAAAGTGTTCTGGGTCAGCAGCGTGGAATAGGTCTGAGGAAATCCCAACATGTGAAAAATAAAATTTCCATCCCATGAAAAATTTCAATGTTTTTTGGGAAAATAATCTGAATTGGGAAAGTTAAAAAAATTCACTACAGGAAAAATTCCATTTTGGGGAGAACTGAAATGCTATATTTTGGCTTGCTCCTGACTGTCTGGCTCCCTGAGCAGCTGCCTGACCCCACAGGCAGCCAGTTCCCTGAGGAGTCCGGCAGCCGGGTAACATGCCTGGTTTCTGACAAATGTTTTGACAGAACTAGCGTATTCCCATAGAAAGTTTAGATTCTGTAGAATTTGCATTTGCAATGGGAAAAAGTGTTCCACCAGAATTTTTTTTGACTAGCTCTAATGACTTCATCCTGCCCCTTTATTGATTACAAGATCATAAAGGTGAGTCTTGGTAGCTGAACAAAATTGGAATGAGTAGGTTGGTCTAGCAAAAACACTCTGCTCATTGCGACCTGAACGTAGAGGTCACACAGTCAAGCTCTCATATCTAGGTTGGCAGAGGTTTAGAACTTTAAAGAAACAGCATGAAAGTTATAGAAGGGAGGGAAATGACCCTTAACGGATGGTTTAGCAATATGGGATTTGCCATAGATTAGAGTTTGGTCCGTCAAGTCCAGGATGTTACAGGCAGAAATAGCCAATACACAATAATTGAGAGGAAAGTAACAGCAAATCTAATGCACCTGGCCATCTGTACAATGCTGTTCCTGGAAAAAGAAAGGGAGTACTTGTGGCACCTTAGAGACCAACAAATTTATTTGAGCATAAGCTTTTGTGAGCTACAGCTTACTTCATCGGATGCATGTAGTGGAAAATACAGTGGAGAGATTTTATATACACAGAGAACATGAAACAATGGGTGTGACCATACAGACTGTAACGAGAGTGATCAGGTAAGGTGAGCTATTACCAGCAAGAGAGCGGGGGGTAGGGGGAACCTTTTGTAGTGATAATCAAGGTGGGCCGTTCCCAGCAGGTGACAAGAACAGTAGGAGGGGAAACAAACAAGGGGAAATAGTTTTACTTTGCGTAATGACACATCCACTCCCAGTCTTCATTCAAGCCTAAATTAATTGTATCCAGTTTGCAAATTAGTCCCAATTCAGCAGTCTCTCGTTGGAGTCTGTTTCTGAAGTTTTGACTTAGAACAACGCTTCCTCAGCTCTCGTCCCCTAATGCCCCTACTCTACTTGCGCTACATGGATGGCATCATCATCTGGACCCATGGAAAAGAAGCCCTTGAGGAATTCCACCATGATTTCAACAATTTCCATCCCACCATCAACCTCAGCCTGGGCCAATCCACGCAAGAGATCCACTTCCTGGACACTATGGTGCTACTAAGCGATGGTCACATACCACCCCCCTATACCGGAAACCTACTGACAGCTATGCTTACCTACGTGCCTCCAGCTTTCACCCAGGACACACCACACGATCCATCGTCTACAGCCAAGCTCTACGATACAACCGCATTTGCTCCAACCCCTCAGACAGGGACAAACACCTACAAGATCTCTAGCAAGAGTTCTTACAACTACAATACCCACCTGCTGAAGTGAAGAAACAGATTGACAGAGCCAGAAGAGTACCCAGAAGTCACCTACTACAGGACAGGCCCAACAAAGAAAATAACAGAACGCCACTAGCCGTCACCTTCAGCCCCCAACTAAAACCTCTCCAACGCATCATCAAGGATCTACAACCTATCCTGAAGGACGACCCATCACTCTCACAGATCTTGGGAGAAAGGCCAGTCCTTGCCTACAGACAGCCCGCCAACCTGAAGCAAATACTCACCAGCAACCATACGCCACACAACAGAACCGCTAACCCAGGAACCTGTCCTTGCAACAAAGCCAGTTGCCAACTGTGCCCACATATCTATTCAGGGGACACCATCGTAGGGCCTAATCACATCAGCCACGCTATCAGAGGCTCGTTCACCTGCGCATCTACCAATGCGATATATGCCATCATGTGCCAGCAATGCCCCTCTGCCATGTACATTGGTCAAACTGGACAGAATCTACGTAAAAGAATAAATGGACACAAGTCAGAAGTCAAGAATTATAATATTCAAAAACCAGTCGGAGAACACTTCAACCTCTTTGGTCACTCGATTACAGACCTAAAAGTGGCAATTCTTCAACAAAAAAAACTTCCAAAACAGACTCCAATGAAAGACTGCTGAATTGGAATTAATTTGCAAACTGGATACAATTAACTTAGGCTTGAATAAAGACTGTGTAATGACACATCCACTCCCAAAGTAAAACTATTTCCCCATGTTCGTTTCCCCCCGTACTGTTCCTCACACGTTCTTGCCAGCTGTGGGAAATGGCCCACCTTGATCATCTCTACAAAAGGTTCCCCGCCCCTCCGCTCTCCTGCTGGTAATAGCTCACCTTACCTGATCACTCTTGTTACAGTCTGTATGGCAACACCCATTGTTTCATGTTCTCTGTGTATATAAAATCTTCCCACTGTATTTTCCACTACATGCATCCGATGAAGTGAGCTGTAGCTCACAAAAGCTTATGCTCAAATAAATTTGTTAGTCTCTAAGGTGCCACAAGAACTCCTTTTCTTTTTGCGGATACAGACTAACACGGCTGATACGTGGTTCCTGGAGGGGATGAGGGATCACTTTCTGATCCTTGCATGTGCTCAGGATGTTACTGAAGCATGAAATGAGTTTATCCTTTTCTTAGAATACATAAAAAGGATTCCTAAGGATCATACAATTAGTCAGTATTGTACTTATCTTCATGCAGAAATAAATTCCACAGGTTAACTCTATACTCCGCAAGGCAATAGTTGCTTTCATCTGATCTAAGTTTCCCATTCGTTCATTTCATTGAGTGACACGATGGGATTTAACATAGGAATTGCCATACTGGATCAGAACATGTCCAATATCCTGCCTTTGCAGTGGACAGTGCCAGTTTCTTCAGCAAAAGATGCAAACAAGTCTGTAGTGGGCAGTGGTGGAGTAAGCTGCCCGCAATGGAATTTTCTTCCTAACCTGCATTAGTTGGAACTTGGCTCATGCCTTCAGGTGTGAAGACTTATATCCCCTGCAAGACTCTTGAATTTTTAAAATCTTTTATTGTAACTCTACATGCTTTCATTAAAGCTGGGCAAAATTTTTCAATGTATAGTGAATTTGCCAAAAAATGCACTGAAAAAACAATTAGTCTCCCAGATCTACTCATTATCTATATAAATATCCAATCCAATAAGCTCTTGCTCTCAATGGTAGCCTGTGGCAATGAGTTCCTCAAGCTAAGTAGTAGGAAAGTGGTTTAGGAACTCTTTTAGTGAGCATCTCGTCCTGGTACAGCCATCCTTGGTTGGACGTTTGCGTCTCCGACGTGCAGGGGTATAATGGAGCTGATCCTCAGGATTTCATTTAGAGCGTGGAGCATCGCAGCAAGGAGGGGAAAGAATTCTCACAAGCGTGCCTCCTTTAAAGGGGGTTGAATGTGCCCCCTGTAAATCGTAATAAGAACAGGTGTCCATAATGAGACAGCTGCTGTGATGACCGGCGAAGTGATTCTAAGACTGCTCTGAGTCGAAGATGAAAATGTCCCTAGTTTAAACTGAATAGCTTATTCCTCTTTATTAATATCTGAAAATAGGTATGACTGATGAGCCTCCTCTCCTGGCATGTCTCAGAGACTCTTCCAAACAGCCGATTAATCTTTCTGAAATATATCGTGTTAGAGTCTTGGTCTCTTGCACTGTTACTGGTTATGAGGTTCATATTGCTCTCCCTTTTAAAGGAATTGTTCAACTTTTAAAGAGATGTAAATGCTTACAAGAAACAAACGATCTGTAACAGAATAGGAACAAACAGCAGGAGTGTATTCTTGTTGTGATATAAAACTGTGATTGGGGTGTAAAACAAAAAATAGATTCCAAGACACAGTGGGCACTGTAAACAAAGATACCAAAAAGTAGGGATACAAATAAGTAAACTGCCCTTTAACACAATTTCAGATTGGCTTAACATTAGAGCACCAGCCAAGTGCTCTTACCAGGAGGCTCTGGGAAAACAGGGTTTAAAGGGGCTCTGTCCTTGGTCTGTGGAGGTAAAAAATTAAATATGACCTCGAAGGAAGCGCCTCTTGACATTAGTCTCAGTATCCACCTTGTTGTTTTCAGAGAGGACGATTCCACAGAACCCTTTGTCAAAACATTCCCAAAGGGAGGAGTCATAGATTTCATTGGGATAGTGAGGTGGTATCTTGCTGCCAGGACAAGCAATTGAGAAAAACCTAACACAAAGCAGAAAAAAACTCATGTGTCGATCAGGCCCCCAGTTAAAAATAATAAATGGATTAAGTGGAATCATATTTACAGCCATCTGGATTATGTAATTTAAGGAACGGAAGGTACTAGATTTGACAGTGATAGATCAAATAGATCTGGACAGACCTACTGATTGACAGGACAGTCTTACTGGATCAGACCAATGGTCCATCTCACCCAAGATCTTGTCTCTGGAAGTGGCCAACAGCATCTGCTTCAGCATCTGCAACAAACCAGCATCTGCTGGTTCAGTGAAATTTTCCTCTTAACCGCCATTAAGTAGAGGTTTTCTTATGCCCCGAAGAACGAGAGTTTATATTCTTTTCAAAACTTGGGGCTTGTTTGAGTTCCACAGGCTACTGGTGTGGAAAAGTATTTCATATTACCAGTTTTAAATTTGCTATCTTTCAGTGCAATTGCTACTGACATTCTACCAGCTTTTCTTTTCTTCTTCTGTTAGTATTTCTTAATTACCTGCTCTGAGAGACACACAAATACTACCATATTTTAATGGTATTGTATAGTTTATCACAATAGGCTTTTAAACAAGTTAATGACATGGTTGACATTAGGAAGGACAAATATACAGATTTCATAGATTTCTATTTATAAAGTGGTCATCAATTGGCAACCACTTTACACAATGCTCCTCTCAACTTAGCCAAGGTTAAAAAAGGTCACATGCATCAGCAACACAATCTGTACAACAGCACTTGCCTGAAATTGCACTTCAGCTCTTGTAACAGCATTGTGGCATCTCATAAGACATTGGAATCTTGCCTTCCCCTCAAAGCGTACACGTAACTCCCATTAGCACTGCCACTGAGGGGAGAATGCAGCCCAGGCCGCCTTGTCTACAATGAATACATTTATTCAGCTTGGCAGTGTGATGTAGCGAATAGCAGATGAAGCGGAGACTAAGAACTTCTGAGGCTCCAAAACAGACTGTGCGGGTGACCTGAGATGAATTGCTTAACTTCACTGCATCACGTTTGCCTTGTCTAGGAAACGGGGCTAACATCACTTACCACCTACCTCACTTACAAGGAGGGGGTGAATCTTAATTAATGTTTGGGCTGTACACTGTAAGTGCCATATGTTACTGTAACGGCTTAAAATGCATTAAAAAGGTCTTTGCTAATGAAGGGCTAGACTCGGCTTTCAGGTGCAGCCCTGAGCAAGAGTGGGTGGGTAAACTGCACCACCCCCAGGAATAGCCCGAGGAGGCAGAATGCCTCAGCCACAATTCCCTTCCTGCTTCCCCCTTACTCTGGAAGCGAACGTAGCGTGACCAGCTAGCAAGTGTGAAAAAATAGGGACAGGGAGTGGACAAAGACAAAGCCCCGAATATCAGGACTGTCCATATAAAATCGCGACATCTGGTCAGCCTAAGACAACACCCTTCGTACTAGTTCAGCTCTAACTTGCTGGTGGACAAAGAGAGATGGAACCAAGATTCCTGCCCCTCCCTCAGCTTGCATGGGAGAAGTAGGAGCAGACAGAATACCCATTTATTCCCGTACACCTGCACCCAAGGGCAGAGTAGCTTGGCAGGCCTACAAGTTTACCTGGATTGTGAGCTCAGCTGTGGAAACAAGAACAGCGTGGGACCAGAAATCAATGACCCAATATTGCTGGGTTGGAAATTAGGCATTGCTGGTGGACAAAATAACGTGAGGATGGGCTGTTCCGCAACACTGCTGTGAACCTGTGACTAGGAAGAGGCAGCTAAATGCAATACTCTAAACATCCCAATGCTGGTACAAATTTGCCAGGTCTTAGAGAGTGGCTAAGACCATGTGCTGTGCCTGTGTTTTTCCAGCAATGAGGTTACAAGTAAGAGTCAAAGCCAGAGACAGGAGCTGTATTTTCTCTCTTCAACAGCAGAAGCAAATCCTCCAATCCAATTCAACTAACTTCTCTTCTCCCCAGACAGGACAGTTATTACCATCTATGCCTACTAAGAGACTGTCAGATGGGGGTTTCCTTCTAAAGATTCCCTCCAGGTAAAAGGAAAAGGAGCAAGGGATGATGTTCAAATGGAAGATGTATTTCATGTACCAGCATATTAGAGAGACAAGGTGGGTGAGGTAATATCTTTTGTTGGACCAGCTTCTGAAGAAGAGCGCTGCATGAGCTCGAAAGCTTGCCTCTCTCACCAACAGAAGTTGGTCCAATAAAAGATATTGTCTCCCTCCCCTTGTCTCTTTATTTAATGCTTTACATGTCAAATACTTTAACTGTTTGGTTTTCCCTGTATCAAGGATTTTTAATGATGGGCTTGCCACAGTAGTCAGCAGGCCGAGGTCTCGACATAGCAAACCCTAAACCTTGTTTAAAATCCGTTTGATGTTGGACAATTACAGGGTCATATTAACTCCGTTGACTCGAGGGGCTCATTTATTCCATCTACATTGACACACCAACACCCACAGACTGAAAGGATGTTCTTACTTCACATTGTTCCACGCTGGGGGCGGGGTGCAGGGGTTCAATCACAATGGAGGTTCAGTCAGGACTTCCTGACCTGTATGCCTGTTTCAACCTGGTTTGGGATTCCGCATGAACAGGCCCTTCTGTATGGTTTGCTGATGCTTCTGACCACATCCCAACCTCAGCAAAGGTTCCGTTTCATTTAGTTTTATGGTGAACTTTTGGGTCCTAAACAGCTCTCCCATCCCTAATCTTGATGAAGCAGCTTGGTATGGAGTCGTCTTCTTCATTGACTGTCTTCTCTGCATATTGCACAGTTTACCTCCTCTGTGTCTCAGCAAAACTGAGACAGAAAGTGTGCAAGGAACGGTCAGCTGACTTCCTGGGCTTCTTTATGCTGACTGTATGAATTACATTACCTTTTGGAAGCCAGCCTGTCAGGACTGATGCTGTTCACTACAGAAAATGCGGCAGACCTAAGAAAATAAATTGCAACCATAACCTCCCCTTCGAGCCCCCCGCAACCCTAAACCCTGCATTAAAAGTTAAAAATCTACCTGATGTATGTAGGGAAACACAGTTCAATGCAAGTGAGTTATTAGTAGCTTATCAGATTCTTTTTCTTTCGAATTGTCTTTTTCTCTGCATTGCAGTCCTACCCTAGTTATAACTCCAAGCCTATCATTATGTTTGACTGTAATGCAGCATGGCCCACTCCAGCTGTTGATTTCATTATGAGAGTTCATAATGCAATTAAAATGTATTGTTTATGAATTCGAGGACAAGCAAGAACATGGGTCTTGCCAGTTATGCTTAGGGCCCCCATTAGGGAAAAGATAAATAAAACCCTCAATTCTTAAACAAAAAGTTCATCAATCGGTCTCTACTACAGACCCCTGAGTGTACAGGAATAGTCACTGGAATCTCAAGAACCTCATCTACATTCTCAGAAATTCTCTCTTCTTCATGCAGCAGCTTTCTTCTAAAATTGTTCCCCATTCTTTTAACCTTGAAGGATTTACTGGAGATGCAGCTTACAACCCACCTTACATCCACACTGTTTTTCAGTCAAACGTGAGCATAATGCTACTTACCTCCTTTGCACTGTGCTTTGAGATCTGCAGATGAAAGGCACGCCATAAAAATGAACTATTATTGTATTCAGATAAACCCTTACCTGTTGGAAATAGGCATGGTTCTTCAGTGGATCTCTTTGTTTGCTCTCTATTTACAACAGCTCCATATTTCCTCTTGGATTCAAATGTCCGATCTGATTCTTCTTTCACATACGCTGATTTCTATCATGAGGTGCTCCAAAGGCAACGAAAGGCTGGGTTGTCCAGTGGATAGGTTACTGGTAGAGCTGGCTGGGAAACTTTCCTCTCCCCCTGCCCCGCAAACAAAAAACAAAACATTGACTCTTAGCGTTTTCATCAACAACAAAAACACACATACCTGCAAGCTTTTTCGTTAAAAACTGAGAAATTTCAGCAACTGAAAACTAAAAATCAGTTTTAACTTTTCTTTTTTCAGTTTTAATTTGTTTCACAAAAAATTGAATTTTGGAACAATTTCCATTTAATAAAAAAACAAACAAACAAACTATTTTTTGTAAAGAAAACTCAAACATTCCCTTGAAATAACAACCAGATCTAGTCAAGGAGCTCGGTTCTACTTCTGGCTCTGACCAGCTCTGATAACTGGAGCAATTACTGCCCTTTATCTGCGCCTCAGTTTCTCCAATGGGGATAGTGATCTTTATCCTTTTCCAAAGTGCTCGGACTCCGTTTTTTAAGTGCTTGTCCTAGAGGCTAACCAGGCTGGGGCCTACTGTGCATGGCACTGTACAAATACATAGAAAATGACAGTCCCTGCCCCCAAAGAATTTAAGTCTGAAAAAGAGTTTACAATCCAGTCCCCTTCTCTCAGCTAGGGGAGTAAAATGCGTAGATTTCTTTGCACCGGTTGAAGTTAAAGCATGTGTGGTGATCATCCTCTTGGCCTGCACACCGGGGACTGAACGGGGACCTCCAGAGCTAAAAGCACAAACCACGATGGCTTGAGATAAAAAACCACTAAGGCTCTGCAACTGCTGGCTTAAAGAACTCATACCCTCTGTGGATTGTCCCTATAAACACACACCCGTGGGTCGCACGTGCACCGAAGATAAGAAAGCACCCTGCTGTAAGTGATGTTAGCACAGTCTTGTAAAGCTGGCTTGTCGGCGCACGCTCCTGTTAGCGATACATAGGTCCCTTTGGACCCCCTGCTCAATCAGCTAAAGCAACTGTTTTGGCAGCTAACACGCATGCTGGCATCTAGGATCCTGACATATGAGGCCTTCAATTATCTGTCTCCTGCACTGGCATCCGAGTCCGTGCCTACTCCCTGATGCGGTGTTTTTATTTATTTAATATGTGCTTGCTGTCAAACAAGCTAAGGGCTCGCGCTGGGGTCAGCATGCTGCAGGGCCTTCCTAGGAGCCCATTTGGAAATTCCCTCCCCATCAATTGGGAGGAACATGCGAGGGCAGCAGAGCGCTCATGCTAAATCAAAGTCGGGGATGGCTTTTACTATTTTCTTCTTGGTGTCTGACACATTGCACTGCTGCAGATGGTACCCATTGAAGCAAAGCAGCTTTGTGGAGCAGATGGATACAAATGGAAACGGCCTCTGACGATTGCCGAGACGGGCTCAAGCTGCAAAACTCAAATCTAGGTTTCAAAACCTCGTCTTGCCTTTATGGCAATCAGACCCAGAGGCTTTGATTCAGCCAGCACAGCTAAGGCCAGTTCCACGGTCCAGATTCCACCAAAGTCAATGGAAAGTTTCTTATTTATTTTAAATGGGCATTCGATAAGGTCCACAGTGTAGGTGCAGATCAGTGTCAGTTTCTGAACGTCCAAGCATTTGAGGATGCTAGGATCAGAGGTTTGGATTCAGGCCCACTTCACAATGGCTACATGGGTGGCTTGAAATGTAGCTCCCCCCACCCATGGCAAGATGCATTGTTAGGGCCTGACCCTGCAATGAGCACCAGATGGGTGGCTCTCCATGCCTACATGGCATTGTCTTACTGGACTTACTGGAGGTTGCAGAGGTCAGCGTGCACAGAGAATGCGGGCGATGACGCCTGAAATGCTGACAACCAATGGGACCTTGTCATGAATGGTGGAGCGAGTGCTGGTCAGAAATGTACAATGTTAAATTACACAGTCAGGGGACCATTCTCCTCTCACACTAGTTTTACATTTCTGAAACTGCACTGACTTCAGAGAAGGAGCTCCTGATTGACACCAGTGTAAACGTGAAGAAATTCAGGACCTCATTTTGCTTCTTTGGTCCCTTTTTTTAAGTCTGCATTTAGGCACCAGTTCAGCAAAGCACATGTGTAAATGCCACTGACTTCCCATTGTCCCATTAAAGTGAAGCACTTAAGGTTAGGTGCTTTGCAGAACTGGGGCCTTGAAAAGCAGGGTATATTAGTATCAGGCCGGTCTGATGTAACAGATATGCCTGTCTCACAAAAAGATGTGCTACAACTAGGGGGGAAAAGGAATGAGTTATAATTCCTCTCGCGGACATGTCCTGTTACTCTGAAGTGCAGAAATACCCATTGTGACTCACTGAAGGACATGGATGTAGGAAGTTATCACAGAAGACATTGGGAGAAACTTCTGCAAACTGTAGTACAACAAGAGGAGCTTGAGTTGTCTGGGTTGGGAGCTTGGTAAGGAAATACAATCTGATCTTTTATGTCATTTCCTTCAGAGTGGATAGGACTAGATGATGGAAAGAAAGTACAGATTATCTTTGCGCCAGTTACTTGGTTTGCCACCCACATTTCCCCCCCCCCCCCATTGGAGCTATACATGAAGCATCCAATTTGGATTATTATAGGCTATGAGAGTTGATTGATATGCCATTTCTTTAGCTTTTCTTTGTACAAATTCACCTTAATGATTCTCAAGTCTATGAATGCATGGATATGTAAATCCACATTATGTTAGATATACACATATATAAAGTGAGGCTGTATCATTTGAAGGCCACTGCATAAAATCTACTATATGGGGCATATCAAAAATTGTTAGGAAATGACAGCCATTTCTGTACTGCCAAGTCAATTGACTGGACGAGTGTCTTAAACCAAGAATGAGAGTGACTGTACTTTTAGGAATACAGTAGAGACTTGCTCATATATTCCATTGCTGTTTTCAAAGCCAGTCAGACAGTTTAGTCAGGGGAGAAAAATAAGACAAACAAGTTCCCTCTGAGTTTGACAATGGTTGAAGGGGCTTGATTTTCAGAGGCGTTGAGTACTCACACCTCCTGCTTCCTTTATTGGGAGTTATGGACCCTCAGCACCTCTGAATAGTCAGCCCATGGCATATAGTACAGTGGAAACTGGGTTGGTCGCATTTTTGACCCTCTTTGAACCAGAATAATATAACTGAGGTGGATCCTTACCCCTATTATGGGGAGATAGTTTGGTCTAGTGGATAGGGTACTAGCCTGGGGGATGGCACACACTGGTTCCCTCCTTCAGCTTGGCTGGGCCAGTCACTTCCCCTCTCGGTGCCCTGGTTTCCCCTCCGACCCACTGGTTGCCTAGTCTCTTCAGACTGTAAGACAGTTCCTGCCCAAAAGAGCTAATGCGGAGTCTATACAGTGCCTTAAAAAAAAAAAAAAAAAAAAAAAAAAAGAGGGCCACAGTGTCTCTTTTGGAGCCTTTAAGGGTACAATGGATTTTAAAACTCGTAGCAGTGAGTCTCAGAGCCTGTATCTACAGACTGGGGCTCGCAGGTCTCACACTATGGCACTAAACCCAACAGCGTTGATGTTTGGGCTTGGGACCAGGGTCTGGAACCTGAGGAAGGGGGGCAGGTTTCCGAGCCCAAGCCACAATTTGTACACTGCTGTTTTCGTGCCGTAGCATGAGCCCACGTCTCAGGTGCCGAGACTCACTGCCACAGGTTTTAACACACAATGTAAACACCCTGTATGCTTCTGTAAAAATAAAAATACAAAAAATAATAAAAAACCAAATAACCAACCACACCCAAAAAAACCCCTCCTGCCCAAACCCCACATTTTTGAACTCCTATCGACTTCAGTGGGAGCAGAAACCCCCAGTCCTTTTTCCTCTAGATTGTTGGTTCCAATCCAGCCCTTTGGCATAGAAAAGGGGTCTTCCCCTCCGCCCCATGTACTTCCATTTCTCTCACTCCCCCGCCCAGCCCTTACTATCTTTTCTTCACAATGAATGACTCTTACTACTCCATTCACATATTGCCCAAGAAATCTCATTCTTACCCATTTTTCATTTCCCCTAGCCCAGGGGGTTCCTCTGCTCGTGTCCTAGCGGACCCAGAACTATTAAGCATCCTTTGTACTTAACATGCATAGTATGGGGCATGAATGGTGCCTAAAGCAGTACAAGCAAAACTGATGTGGAACATGTTGATAAGTTGTCTGTGAAGAACATCAAACACTTAATCACACTATTAATAATTATATTGAGCATATCAGTCTGTAGACTCTCTTGCTACATTAAGCACTGAGCTCCCCTGTGTTATATTTTATTTTCTAAGCCTCTAGGGTGAGATTCATCCCTGTGAAGAGGGCCAGCACAATGCCTATACACCACATAAGCCTCACATCTGCATTTGCATGAATTGGAGTCTCCTAGCCATGGGGATACGATCGCTTCCTTAGTTCCAGATCCTCAGTTGTGGTTAAATTGGCAGAAGCAGTGCTTTGCTGATTTATACCAGCCGAGGAGCTGGGCCCCAGATCCTCAAAGATACTTAGGCACCTGACTCCCACTGAACCCAATGGGATCCCACTGAACCCTTTGAGGCTCTGGGCCAGGACCTTTCAGTTGCACAAAAGCCTGACCTTGGATAAACTGAGAAAGGAAAGGTTGTAGCAGAATAGCAGAGTACTATCTAGCTACCTTCCCCACTGTTTATGGGACCCAATCCTGCAATATGCTGACAGCTTTGAAGTCATGGGAGTGGAGCACACACAGTTTCTCAGAAGTCGGGCCCTCTCTGGTATCCAGTTCGATTATTCTCTCCAGCCTTTAAACTATTTTCTGCGCTCGGGGCCGAGCAGAAGAGTGAAAACAGCTCGGCATTTAAATATTTTATTCCAAAACAGCTCAGTCTTAAATATTGCCAACGCTGTTAAAAGGAAGAGAGCATCAATCAATGAGGTAGAGCGCACAAGCCTCTTAAAGCCTGCCGCTCAGGAAAGTAATGCCAAGCCTGCCGATTGGATGGAAGCTCAGCTCAGCTCAGCGGGCCCATATCTTCTGCAACAGGGACAAGCTGAATAATTGACTGCCAAAAGGTCTAGAATGTACTCACTTCAATTACTGTCCTATTGCTTGCCAGGTCCCCTTCTTCACTACTCCTTTTGCAATAATCCAATACTGGCACCCATTTCCAAGTGCTTTCATTCTAACCTGATACCACCGTGGGGTTATAGAACTCAGTGGTTAAAATGGGCTCAGGGAGGAGGCTTTGCATTAAGAACCTCAGCCTGGGGGCAGGAATTTATTTTTGGAGGAAAAGAAAGCCCTCCGAGAGATCTGTGAATTAGAAGAAGAGGAAGAAAGTCGCTTTTCTGGGGTGGGGTTGTCTTCTCCCCTCTTAAGAGAATTAAAGCATTGCTTTGTAGGCTTGATGCTGACTTGCAGAGTTGAAGGCTTACTGACCCCTGTGATATACTGAGGACACTTAGCCCCCATTGCAGTCAGAGACTAAGGGGGCTCAACACTTGACAGGTTCAAACCTAAAAATGATGGGGCCCAACAGCAAGAGGAGCCGATGGCCTGACTTTCACATCCGCTCCTTTGGTGCAAAGCGCCAAGAATGCTGGCTTAACCAGCTCTTACCCCTTGGGTGGCAAAGAGCCAGCCTAGTGGCTCAACGCTACCATCCCTTCCAGGCCCCAGCCCAAGGAATGGTACTAGGAGAAAGACTGTGGCTAAAGCCCTGGAGATTCAGGATTGCTGCCAATATTTCCATGGAACTGGTCCAGCTATCTACGGCCAGGTCTGCACTTAAACTGTATCAGCAAAAAAGTCACACCCCTAGCGAACATAGCGATGCTGGTAAAACCCCCAACGAAGATGCAAGTATGCCAACAGTGTGCTGCTGTCAGCATAGCTAATGTCATTCAGGGAGGTCGTGTTCCTACACTGGCAGAACTCCTCCTTCCGTTGGCACGTGCTGCATCTATGCCAAGTGCTGGCATAGCCTCTGAGGCTGCTCTAAGTTATGGCAAGGGACTGCATCAACTCCAGGAATGTCAGAGTGACTCACAGAGTCACCTTTGCACTAATCTCAGCTGCACTGAGCATCTCCGCTGCAGCGGAGGATCCGACCCAATATTTAATGCGAATGCCACAGTTACAATTTGAAAATACTGTGCAGATGTACAGTAACATTGTTACTTGAACTGCAGCAGCCCAGTGACCTCACAGAATATTTATTATAAGCCTTGCTTTACGATTACCTTAAACCCCCTCCCTGTGACTCTTCTTTTGATTGGCTTTCTATAGCCGAGTTCTAAGTTCTAATGGAGAACCCACCGGAAACATAAATGGAACCGTACCTGGCACTGGGCCACACTTGATCAGACAACTCCACCACCCAAAGGGAGTTTTTGTCACATTAATACAAAGCTCCAAGGACAAACCTGCCCAATAAGCAAAGAAATTCAGCAGATGCCTAGGAAGCCAATTAAATATTTATGACTGTTTTAGCCTGCAAGACAAAAAGAAATCTGGACTAAACTTATCTGGAACACAAAGCAGCTTGATGTTTTAAAAAAATTTTTATCACTGTCTGTTTCCTTAATGAGGCAATTCTTGTCTGCAAAGAGCATAAGGTGCCATGCAACCAGAATTTCTATGTGCAGAGTTTTCTACTAATCAAAGCCCTTTTAACAAGGGACTAAATGTCAGGCTCATTCCTCTGTGTCCCCAAAAAGGCCATCAACGAAATGGGGCTGAGGCGGGTCTTGCTTCACTGTGACTTTGCAGTGTAGGGCCAGTGGAGCTGTGCTGATTTACACACCAGCTGGGGATCTGGCCCAGATTCTAAGCCCCGTTTCACTGTTGTAAGTCAGGCCTTGTCTATATTAAACGATCTGCCTGCATCACCAAAACTTGTAAAGACCATAAATTCAGCTATGCAGTAAACAGCCATGGAAAATTATTACAGAGTCTGATGTGACCGCTAACAAGTTCTGCTATCAACTGCACTCCGGGCAAAAGCAGGCCCCAATAATAGATTTAATCCTGCCATGGAAAGGTTTCTCCTCCCACCCCTTTGTGGTTATCTTATTTATTCATTCATGTATACAAATACTCCCATTGCCAAAATGTCTAGATGTAAAATGTATCATGGCAAATGGATATTAAACGACACCTCTGGAACCGAACTGCTTTGCACCCATCCTCTCGGGATTGCGGGTGGGTGGTGGAAGGAAAGACTCTGAAAACACCTGGCCCTGCCTGGTGCTGCTGCTTCACTTGCTCATCACACCACACTTGGCATCTAGCTACGGAGTCAGTCACCTGTGGCCCCTATTCTGCGAGGCCAGCTTCCCATAAAGATGTAGATTGATTTTGAAGTACTTTGGCTCCCCTCCAAAGCCTTTCATGGCAAGGCTCCATTTCAATCTCTTTGGATTAAATTCATCCTTGTGCGGATAGGCCTTGTGCAGGTCCCTCTACAACTTCAGGTCTGGTTGAGGGCTTAAATGAGATTTATTGGGGGAACTGAACTTCACCCACTCACCGATTCCTTCGGCCTCCTTTCCCATTGCACGTTCTACTCAATAGAATCCAAGGGTGAAATCCTGGCTCCATTGAAGTCAATGGGAGTTTTGCCATTTACCTCGATGGAGCCAGGATCGCACCCCAAGACTGCTCACCTTCCAGGCTACAAATACCATCTATTTACAAATGCTTTTGCCTGAAGTGTGGATGAGGCTCCTGGACAGCATGAGGGACAAGAGGAAAGGAGAAATAGCCAGCTGATCTTTTGTCATCTTAGGTTTTAAGCTTGTGTGTTACTACATCATGCAGTCAGCGAGTGACACGGTTAACTGCAATTACTATGTCAAAAAAACCAATCAATAATTCTTGATATGGGTGCAAAGTATTGGTTTTTCCCTGGTCGTCCCAGTAAAAAGTAAGATGTCTCAACCCTGCCACTGTCGAGCTGTGTGAACTTTGCCAAGTCACTTTGGGTAAAGTGTTCCAAAGCACCAAAATAAACTTCAAAACTAAAGTCCCATGTGACAAAGGCTCCTTAGAGTACATCTATACTGCACTGTAAGCCCAAGTCTGTGGGATCCCAGGCTGTGTGTTAGGCTTTCAAAGCATGTGCTTGAGCTTCCATACTGCATTGTAAACCTGGGCTTACAATTGCTGAATCTGGGTCAGCCAGCCATGCTAACGCACCCACACGGCACTGCGCAGACCTGAGGCAGTTCTGCATCCACACTGAAAAATAAAAGGGCTTGTGTGCCCATTGCTCTCGTAGGGTCCTAGGACCTGCGTCCTGAGTGCCTGACTGATTAGTGAGAGGATGGAAAGGGGGCTTGGGCTGAAACCTGAATCTGAGCCCGGACTTAGTGTGCAGCATAGACACAGCGCAAGTGCCTAAGGCCTGGATTCACAAAGAGACTTAAGTGTTTTACCCTACACCTCTCTAGAAACTGAAGAGACCTAGTACCCCATATAATTCATCTCCCTGCCCATGTGCCCTATCACACTTATATTAGTGTTTTATCCAATCTAACTGACATGTTCTAAGCAATGGGGTTTCCACCACTTCTCTTTGGAATTTGCTAAGAGGATCAGCTGTAGCGGATGCATTGAATGGTAGCAATTTGTGCCTCTGTAAAATGGGTACAATACCTACCAACCTCATAAGGGTTTTCTGAGACTTCATTATTGAATGCATGCATCGCTCATTCAAAGGAACTGTTTAAACAACAGTGAGCCTGATTCTGATCTTGTTGATGCAGCTTTACCAGGGCATTGTCGTTACTGCTGATTACCCGTGAGAGATCAGGATCAGAACCACTGCATTCCTCAGCTGGGTCATAAGAAAATATATGGATTCTAGCACAGAGCTCATCTTTGAGCCTCCAGATCTTCCTGGGGAATTGCCCATCAATTAACAATCTCTCTCTCCAGAAGGCTGACTTCTGGAAATGCTAAGTGTGCATTTGGTTTAGTATTTTTGAATTGGTTACTGTAACTGTAAACCACTCAGAGGGCTGGTGTTTGAAAGGCATCACCTAACGGTTTCATTGATTTTAGAAGAAGGTTAATTATCAATTAACTCTGGATGCTAGTTCCTCTATTCGAGCCTGATCCAAACTCCACTGACATGACCAGACCAGACCAGACTCCCATTCACTTCAATAAGCTTTGGAGCAGACCTGTAGAGACACGCAATAGTACAGTGTTGAAGGAGGTTCACAGAAGCCTGCCTTCAACATGCTGGCCAAAGTAACAAGTTCCAGTGCCATTTTAAAAGGATGTTCGAGTGTCCTTGATGTCTAGAGTGCTGGGGCCAAGTCTTTATATAATCAGCAAATCAGAGTGGAACATGCTTATAACAAACTCACAGCACTGAAATCAACACAAAATAAAACCAAAAATCTTAATTGTTTTGTGTAAAAATAACAATAAATAATAATAATAATAAAAAAAAGAAAGACTGTGGTTCAGAGAGTAGGGTATTGACCTGGGAACCAGGAGATGTGGGTTCTTTACCTGGCTGTGCTGCTAAACTGTGTTGTGACCTACACTTCTATTTCCTTTCACACTTCATCTAGTTATCCTTCAAGCTCTTCAGGGCACACACCGTCTCCTATTGTATTTTTGTACAGCGCTTTGGCCAAAGGGGCCCTTACCTCATTTGGGGCTTTTAGGTTTCACCATAAAACTGGTACAACTAAGAGTTTGCAGATTCATTTTACCTTACAAAGAATTCCATTTACATCTGCCAACATTCAACTTTGCGTCATATTTTGTGCTTGTGAAGTATTTAGGGTCTGATCTTTGGCCGGGGTAAATTGTCATAGCTCTACTAAAGTTAACGGAGTTATTCTGATTTTTCACCATTGGATGGTCTAGCCCTTACAGGCTTTTTATTGTAATTTGACTCATTTTCATCTCTGAAAAACCTGTACCCAGAGTCCTGCTGCCTACATTAGCGAGTTGCAACAAAAGACTCTCCTTTCGAATGACTGCAGCAGCAGCAGCAGGAAATTATTGCTTAGGGGAGTCTCAACTCCCTCTTGCCACTGCAGTGCATAACTGTAGCCTGTTAGAGGCAAAGTCAGACTGGCTACCACTTGGGAGGGGCAGTCACATTACCACATTCCATTATGGGTTGCTATTCTGGGCACCGATCAAATTCCTTTGCCAAGGCTCATTGTCTGAGGCATCTTATCACCCTTCAAACTGTAATTAGAGGGCATTTCAGCCTTTCTATCTTGTTAATAGGAGGTTTTGTTTTTCAGCAAATCTTTCATCTGCCACTTGCAATGACTTCTGGGCTGCAAAAGGACTGAAAATATATTACATCTTTATTTACCGGTTCCAATTCATATCCAGCAGAGGCAGAGCTGTTAGAACAGGGAGCCAGGACTCTCACCTTCTGATCCCAGCTTTATTTAGTGGTTTGAGTAGGGCGCTGGAGTGAGGACTCCTGGATTCTCTCCCCAGCATTAGGAACTAACTTAGTTTAGTAATTACAGCAAGGAATTAAATGTCAGGACTCCTAGATTCTATTCCTGACTTGTCTACTGATTTACTATTGGACCCTGGACAAGTCACTTCACTGGGCCAGTTTATCCAATTGCAAAATCAATATACTTGCACATACCTATGTAATAGGGAGGCTTAATTAATTCTTGGGAAAGGATTTAAGATCCTTGGATGAATAGTTCTTCATAAATGCTTATCATCAATCATCATCATCATCTATTCATGTGCCATGTGTGCATGCTGCGTGTCTGTGGGCTAGCAAGATTTCTTTTCAAAAACTCTTGGAACTCTAATCTTTCAATTCCCTGCCATGCCCTTTGTTTGCCCAATACAGTTCGCACTGACTGACTAGGAGGAGACTGACTGATGCAAATGACCCTCTGACCTAGAACATCGGGAGCCTCAGAGGATCAATCTCACCCTGTAGCATATTTGTAGCATAAAATGGACTATTTGTTATTAATCCAGCTACAATCTTAATCCATCTGCCCTTCTTCATCATTTCTCCTTTGAGCTCAAAGCAGTTTACAAGCTTTGATTAAGTAAAGCTCACAATATAAATTAACTGCAAAAAAAAAAAAAAAAAAAAAAAAAAAAAGTGAAAGCAAACGAAAATACTTCCCAGCGCTGCTTGGAACAATGTGCGTTCAGCAACTTTATTCTGAGTAATAAAATAATAAATAAGTAAGTAGATTAAATGGATGTTGTAAAGCCATTTCTCATTCACTACAGGTGATGTTCACCCATATGCCAGCACAAGACCTATAGACCCCTTAAATCTCACGTAAGCCCCATTTTGAGGGTTTACATGGGATGCTGTGTACTAGCTCCTTGCACAGGTGTGAATTTCACCTTAAAATTAGATGGCTGTTGTTGGTATTGCAGGAATTCTGACACTGGCTGTGCTAATGGCAGCGTTTTTTAAAAAGGAGGACACTACAGTGCTCCTGGTGGTACTGAACTAGCAGATCCCTTGTGCACATGCTTAAAGTCAAGCATGTGAGTAGTCTTATGATTTCCATGGGGCTGCTTCTCACATGTTTCAAGTAAAGCACATGCTTTGCTGAATCAAGGCCAGAGAGGTCAGCACCTTGAAGGTGTGAACCCACAGAGACCGGGGATTTTAGTTAGAAAGGAAGCTGAGGTCCCTTGAGTTGAAAAAGGGACCTCCTTTGGGCAAAGCTGCTCTCAGCCCTGACAGGTATATTTTACTATTACATCCACTGAACCCCCATGGGGCAAAAGCTTCCCCACTATACACCTCAATCTTGGTCAATCACGGCCTTATAGGTTTCACCAAGGGAGAGCAATTCCAGGTCAAATAAACCAGAGTCACTGTATTGTTTGAGATTATATAGAATGACGAAAGCACAGGTGCAAAAGCACTTCTTGTTGGTGCCAAAGTGAGTGGTCTATGTGTGGAGGATGGCATTCCACAGCTATAAAGCTGAGAGCAGACCTTTGAGTGGAAGATTTTGCTTTTGAATTGAGAAAGAAATCCACAGGCTTTGACAGTAGACATAAAATTTCAAAGGACTATACAAAACTGATGGTCTTCCAGACATAGTGGGTAAATTCAGAGACCACAAGCCCCTTATATTTCGTACTGCCTTTCTAATAGATGGTTGTCAATATAGGAATTAAACTCTTTGGGTCATATCAGGTCTTGAGCCACACATGCAGTTCCCACTGACATAAGCTTAGTAGAGCTTTTGAGTGTGAGAGCCTGCTTCTCCACTGCCTTCAGCAGTGTGTCATGATTTACACCAGCCTCAAGCGGTTGTGATGCGTTGGCAGATCAGAACGGTATTATTTTATACTGCGCTCCATAGGTGTAAATGGCTAGAAGATGCAGGGCAATATAGAAATAGGATCAGGACATCTCCTGGACCCCAAATGTACTTATATTGCAAAGTGTCAAACATTGGGCCTGATTCTTACACCAAATCGGAGTCCAACAACAAAAATAGCTCAACCTGTAGTAGCTGTATCCCAGCATTACCAAGAGGAAAATCCAAGCCAACTGGATCAAACTCATCTCCGGTACAGCTTCCTCGGTATTACACAGGCATGAATTGGACTTATTATTTTTCAATAATCTAGAAAATCAGATTTTTTTAGACTCATCTCTTTCATAAAGGGAAGCAAGGAAGGTTTCATAAGATCTTTATGATTATCTGTAATACATTAATGTTTAGAGGTCCCACCCATCAGAGATCAGGGCTCCATTGTGGTAAGCACAGTAGACACATTTAGGGAAAGAAAATCCCTGCTTTAAAGAGTTTATAGTCCAAATACACAAGGTAGTCAAAAAGATGGGAGGGAAAACCAAAGCAGAGAGTGGGAAATAACTTGGTCACACAGAAGGTCAGTGGCAGAGCCAGGAATAAAATCCAGGTCTCCTGACTCCCAGCCCAGTGCCCTATCCACTTGACCCCACTGCCCTCCATAAAACTGGTAATAGAATGGAGGGTTCAAAATTACAACTAAATACATTTAAAAGCAGTACCCAATATATTTTGTACACCTATTGGGCAAGAGTTCAGACAGCTGAGGACATCCCTAAAACCATGACTACAAATCATACAAGCAAATCTCCTCTAGAACAGAGCACTGAATTTAAGACTTTTGATCTCACCTTGAAATTAAGCAATTTCTCTGCAAACTGATGGCCATCGGGTCCCTTACATACCAGAGGCAAGTCAGGTGACAACAAGGAACTAAGAAAAGCAAAGCACATTTCAGCCTCCCACATCTTTAAATCTTACCATTAATTTAAGTCAATTTACCAGAGAAAATCCAGGTGGCTGGAATTTCACTTACTTTACTTGACAGGGAGCCAGAGGAGAGCCTGTGGTCTGGTTTCATTTACCAAAGACATGACGCCGTACAAAGCACGTGTAACATCTCACATCCATTTTGCACAGATGTAGAGGACTGCACAAGGCATAAGGCAGCGGATAATTAAGCCCCTGCTCTTTGGGGCAGGGGCAATCCTTTAGTTCTATGTTTGTACAGTTCCTTACAGGTGAGGCTCTTGGTCCATGATGAGGATTAATTTCATCCTTTATTTCAGGGCAGCGCTTAGGTGTGTAAATATTTTCCTGAAGAGATGCTTTCCTCAACAGGGATTATTATTTGCGTGGCTATGATATTACAAAAGTTGTATGCTAATGAAATTCTATATAAATTACAAAAAGAAAAGGAGTACTTGTGGCACCTTAGAGACTAACCAATTTATTTGAAGATAAGCTTTCGTGAGCTACAGTGTCCAAACTACGTTTCCCAGTAAACCCAGTTCAAGTTTGGTGGTGGCAGTGGAAATTCCAAGGGCAAAGGGTAAGATTAATTTGTACCTTGGGGAAGTTTTAACCTAAGCTGGTAAAAGTAAGCT
Source organism: Natator depressus (assembly GCF_965152275.1). Taxonomy (NCBI): domain Eukaryota; kingdom Metazoa; phylum Chordata; order Testudines; family Cheloniidae; genus Natator; species Natator depressus. The sequence continues at coordinate 7,042,155 of NC_134259.1, forward strand.
TAGGAGATTTTCATGCAGGTCCCCACATCTGTACCCTAGAGTTCAGAGTGGGGAAGGAACCTTGACAGAAACAAAAAACCACAAGAAAACATTAGTGTGTCACATTCAGACTGACAAGTTCTCACACACACGCCACCTGTCTCCATTTAGGAGGCATAGCTCCTGTTTGCAGAAGAATATTTAACATTTTCCCCCACTTTGTCCTTCCAAAGCTTTCTTATTCCACTTATATCAATTGAATTTAAAGCTGTGTCCCATTTTACTCACCAATTAACTTCAAAGGTTGGCGGATGTTCAAGTTAGAATATAGGAAAGTACTCACAGTGGTCTCTAACTAATAAGAAATAAAGTCCCGATTCTACAATCTGATACACAAAGGAAGACCCTTTTCCCCCCAGAGAATCCCACTGGGGTCAACGGAGCTCTATAGAGGCACGAGGATCCAGCTGCCAGACCCCTATCTAAGCTTGTCACCATTTAAGCGATGGAAGCGTACCATTCAGGAATGGCCTTTGCACTCCTTCCCGAGATAAACGTTTGAGCTGATCCTCCCACCCTCCACCTAGATAGACTGACTTCCACCACATTTTTCATATGGCAGTGGAACATTGAATATTTCAATTCTCCATTCTCCCCTTCGACATGTTCTCTCTTGCAGCTGGGGAGAAATCCCTTTGACTCTGCGTATTTCCCCATGGCTATGCCTCCAACAGCAATAGATTTGAAGAGAGATTGGTGTGCTGTTTTTCTTTGAGATTGTGCAGACGCTGCCCATAGCATGACCATTTCCAACTAAGGAAATGGGCAACTGACAGTTCTCAGGGTGGTAGATAAATAGAGCTGGCTTAGTTCACCAAAGGTGTTTTAGTAAGACTAGATTTTTATATTCCCCCATCCTATGGTGAAGCAGGGATTTCACTAGCACAAGGAAAGCTACAAGGTTCCATCTTGCTTTAAAGAATAGATGCTGAGGGAGGCATGCCCTCTTTCCTGTTGATTAATTAACAACCTTTGGGTCAAAATCTATTCTTGGATATGATGTTGTAAGGCAGGAGCAACTCCACTTAAGTCTACACCAGCACAAAACCAGGGTAACTGAGATCGGAAGCCGAGATCCTGATCTCACACTGGGGTAACTCAGGAGTAATTGCACTGTGGTTACAGGGGTGTAAAACTTGTGTAAGCGTTTAGGAGAGTCAGTCCCCGTGTGTGAAAGCAAAGGAAACCAGAACAAAGCCCCACTCTATTGTTGTTTTAAAAAAGTTGTAAGCAACACAAGCCGGCAGCACCTGAAGGTAAGGAGACAGAAGCAAGTAAGGATATCTCGGTGCAGTTTTGTTAAATTAGGGCCAGATCTTGCTGCTCTTTACACTACTGCATATCCAGAGTCAGTCTTTTGAAGTTAACTGGCTTACTACAGTTATGCAGCACTTTCACTGAAACAGAAGCTGGCCCTAGGTTCTGCTGCTGAGACTTTTATCATCAGCTGATGCAGTTTTGTTTTCATATTTACAAAATAGATGTTTCTCTCGGATTTAATCTGCTTTACTTTTAAATCCCTGTTGCGTTTCAAAGTGCATGGCGGCATTGTTTCAATATTGCATTAGCAAATGTACGTTATTGGTGTGTATATATATATACACATATATATATATATACACACACACACACACACACACACACACACACACACTCTCTGTGCACAGAGACAGAAGGATTTTCTGATGCTGAGAGTGGCTTTTGGACGTGACATTCTGCAGAGGCACTTTAATTGTTCGTTGCCATTTGAAAATAATTCTCTCTTTAAGAGAGAAGGGAGGAGGGGAAAAACCCTACAGTGCTGTTGATTGCAGGCATATTCTGCAGACTGATGTCAGATCTGCTCATGCTGACCTAGATGTCCCAGTGGACTTTCTAATTCATGCTGCAGATACTGCAGAGATATGGGTGGGGTTTTCAATATAAAAAAAAAATCCTTTCTACACTGTAGGACAGAGATTTAAAGATGTAACCACACTGTTGGCCAGCCAGAAAACTAATGTGGGCTGAAAGTAAATTGAAGGAGTGCTGTGTTATGCAGATGAAGTAAAAACATTTCAATTATAGAGAAAGCATTTCAACTCCCTTACAGGTGTTTTATAAGGTTTGAACTGAAAGGGTGGTGTTTAGCAAACAGGATGTCCAGCAGAGCATGCTGATGTGGTATAGAAACATACACAAGCCTTCCGATATAAGCAGATGAAAGATGAAAAAAATTATGACTGAGGTTTTCAGAGGACCCTAAAGGAGTTAGGCACCCAACTGCCATTGAATTTCAGTAGGATCTAGGCACCTAATTCTCTTAGGGTCCTTTGAAAACCCCAGGCTTGATAGTTGGTTCCTGAAAAAAATTAAACACAAAATTGCAGGTGTCTTTATGGGCTCCATCCTACAAGGTGCTAAGCAATTCCTACCACCGATATCAGGAGTCGTCATAATCATATTTCTATAAGGTGTGATCCAGCTCTCACCAATGTCAAATCCGGTCGACTTCAATGGGTGTCTGACCAGGTCCACAGTATGCTCTGTGCTTTATTGACAGGCATGAAGACAATGGGCTGGTTTTCCATTGCCTTGAATCTTCGGCCAACATTTATATCTAATCCAAGTGGATGTAAAATATTACCAAATCAGAACAGTCGAGTTTTACACCCAACCTGCACAGGTGAAAAGGACAACACAAATTGCACGGCAACAGAGAATTAAGTTTTTGAGCTTGATTTTCAATCTACCATAAGGAGACAATACCCATTACTGACCCAGGGCCTGATCCAAAAACCATTGAAGTCGGCGGGAGTCTTTTTGGCAGACTTGTTAAAGTGTTTAATAATTTATGATCGTCACCACCGCCGATGGATTGACATAATGCGGCCTTTGAGTTCCAATTCCATTCTACCATCACTGTGTGTTTCTGTGTGGATTGAATTGTATTTCATTGGTAAACAATTGATATGTAATTAAAGGAACAGCCACTTTTCTATCCCCCATAGAAAAAGAATATTGCCGCTTCCCCACCCCACCATAAAACTAGTTGAAAGCAACAGCACATCCTTTCAATTCCCAATGATGCAGCACCGACAACCTCATTTGGAGCCACCTCAGTTCCACTGTGACCCAGTGCAGAAAGGGGAATACTGCAGGAGGTGCAGTATTAGCCAGAATGAGCTTCTGCAGCCTGCCCAGTGACTGGAAAGGGCTAGGAACTGCTATTCAGAAAGAGGGGAGGTAGCTACCAGAATGATGGGCGATATTAATCCTGTTAAACTGATTACTTAATCCTGCAGGGGGGCTTCGTTATTAACATCAAGACGCTTCTGTAGCCAACTTATTTTAAATCCAAATAATCAAAAGCTGCCTTCGCTTTTGGCTGATATTGCTGATCATAGCTTTGGGAGGGGAGTGTTTGTGAAAAAGAAAATGAAAGACTGGAGGGGAGGTAGGGGAAGAGAGAGAGAGAGAGAGAGAGAGAGAGAGAGGTTTGCACCATTTTAATGTGGAGCTAAAACTCACGGTAAAAAAAAAAAATAAAAATAGCAATGCTCGACTAATTCCTCCACGGATACAGCCCTAAGTGCAGTGAGCAAATTGCCCACAAAAACATATGGTAGGAACAGAAGTAGGGAAACTTCCCATTAACTGTAGGAACGAGTGGGGGGTGGGAGGAAATATAAATCTATGGAGATTTCATGCATAAGGCTCAGTTCAAAAATCAGTAGCGCAAGCAAGATGGAAATCAGTGACTAGATACAAGCAGCTCGGATTAAAGGAGGAATGCACAGACAAGTGCTGCCCATGGTGGGAGGCAGCCTGTCAATGGCGCAACGTCATACAGCCTAAGGCAATTTAGGGCCTGACTCTGCACCATGCCGAGCGCCTCCTGCCTGGTGCTCAGCACCTTCAGCTTTTACAGCCTTTACTGGAAGCGGCGAGCTCGGAGTACCTCGCAGGATTAAATCTTGATAGAACAACCAACGTAATTCTTCGCTCGTATAACTGACTGCCTCCTATCTGTGTTTTTCCCCACCCAGGTTTGCTTGTTCTGCTTTGATCTGCAGTGCTGTAAAAAATTAGGGCTCATCCCGATAGATTTTCAGCCTCCTGCCTTGACTAATGTTCGTGCAGCTTTTACGCCAACAGAACGTGGCCGGCAGATGGAGTCACCTGGAATTGGTCTTGGAGAAACCTAAATTAGGCAAGGCAAAAATCAGGCCTGGGTCTCTCCGCCTACCTGATGGGTGGCGTGCCAGATTCACACAGACATTTAGATAACTCTCCGTGCAACTGGAGTCAATACAGATTTCACAAAGGGAGAGGAGGCACAGCAGAGGAAGCGACTTACCCAAGTGGAAGAGCCAGGAATACCTAGGTCTCCTGATTTTAAAGCCAGCACCCTACCCACTGGACCAAGCTGCCTCTAACTACTCCTACTCTGCCCTCTTACTCTGAGTAGCAGGAGTCCCATTTGACCCTAAATCTGAGGCATGGACCGATACAATTAAATTTCCTGAAGACAAGTGCAGCTTATAAATAGACATTCTGATTACATGCATAAGGCTGACTCATGTCTATCAATCCTATTATAGAAATCACTGGTTCAGGAGTTTCAACCCTATGTCAACCAAAGGCATCCCAGGGAGCGTTTCAATCACCCATCCATTACATCATCTCCGAGTCCTCTAAACCCATCCTCCACATCAGCATGGGAGTGAACATTTTGTATATTTGAGAGCCTATAATCCCTTTAAACTGTCACTAGCGCCTCTGATTATGCAACTTTCTCCCTCTAAGACTAAAAGTAATAGCCCTTATAAGCAGGATGACTCAGGGAGCTGTAGAGAGGGCTGCTTCGCCTCCCTGCATTTGCAATGAGAGTTCCCTGATTTATTTCCTCTGCAGTAATTAAGGCGGTTTTTTTCTCTCTGCTGCAAAGATTTAAAAATAGCATGAGAAACCGCACCAGCCTAGACAAACTGATCAGCAAGAAAAGCACTCCGGGCAGTTAGAATTTCACCTTAATAGACCCAGAGCACTTTATGATGCTTAAGAACATTCCTCCCCGGTAACATTACGAAACAAAGCTCACACTTTAAAAATATGCAGAGGCTGATGCAGGCAAGCCCTCCTCACTGCCAAAAAGGAGTTGGCCACACCTGGCACTGCGTAGATCTCTCTTTCCCTTCAGAGAGAAGGGCGGGGAGAGCCATCAGTGCCCCACCCCAGAGTAGACTGCAGTGCCTAGCCCACACCATAACATGGAAGGAAATGTTTTCTGTAAGGATTTCAGTAGCAACAGGAAGACGTCAGTGTTGCTCTTCCCTTCACAGAATAGATGCAGGACTCTCCCCTGTTAAATTAGTGGAGAGAGAGAGAGAGAGAGACAGATTTTTCTATGCAAGTGGACACCATCCTAGCCACAGACATAGTCCAACACTGGAAGCCTGAGTCACAGTGGTAGAGTGATCACTTTAGATAAGCTATTACCAACAGGAGAGTGGGTTTGTGGGGGGGCGCGAAAACCTGGATTTGTGCTGGAAATGGCCCAACTTGATCATCATACACATTGTAAGGAGAGCGATCACTTTAGATAAGCTATTACCAGCAGGAGAGTGGGGTGGGGGGAGAGAAAACCTTTTGTAGTGGTAAACACCCATTTTTTCATGCTTTGTGTGTATAAAAAGATCTTCTTCACTTTCCACAGTATGCATCCGATGTAGTGAGCTGTAGCTCACGAAAGCTTATGCTCACATAAATTGGTTAGTCTCTAAGGTGCCACAAGTCCTCCTTTTCTTTTTGCGAATACAGACTAACACGGCTGTTACTCTGAAACCTGTCATACTGGTAGCTCTGTCACTGATTTGCTGTGTGATTTCGGACAAGTCTCTTGCCCTCTGTGGGCCTGCCTAGAGTAGGGAAATTTACAGCAATGTAAAAAGAACAGGAGTACTTGTGGCACCTTAGAGACTAACCAATTTATTAGAGCATAAGCTTTCGTGGCACTAGTGTAGTTACATGGCTGGGTGCCCACTTCTAATGTAGATACAATGCACCAGTGCAAAATGGGGCTTGCACGCATGCAGCTGATTCTGTAAGGGATCCGTGGGGAGCCAAGCTTGGTACAAGTCTTGTTCTGCACTGAGGTAAGTTGAGGACGTTAGAAATGCAAATGGACGTAAATATGGAAATGTTGTTACCCTGCTGCAGGTTTCCCTAGACCGTTTACCTTCCTCTAGCGCTGTTTTGCACACTTGCTTCAGGGGGTGCCATGAAGTGCGATCAGTGAATGTAAAGTGGCTGAAGACTCCCAGGCAGAAGGTACTTTAGGAGCATGGAGTATTGCACGGTGTTAAAATCCGGCCAGGATCAGCAGGCAACAGCTGTTGTAACACTTTGAGCCCTGCCTGAACTCTAGAGCGACGTCCACCTCAGGAGAGGGTGGACGATCCAAAGACTGTTTCTGACCGACATTGCCAATGAACTGAAGCCAAGACATCGCTCTGCTGAGCTCCATTTAAGGAGACGGATGAGGAGTGAGCACGTTCAGGCCCTTTTCAGCTCAGTGCTCCGGGCGGCTGATTGTTTTTTCCTCTGAGAGCCTTTTCAAACCATACATATGAACAGCAGCCACCCCTGGAGCTTCAGACTGGGGACATGCAGCCGGTCATTGGTGTAGAGCGCTCATCTGATTAGCCAGAGGAGAAAGGGAAGTAGGCTCAGCAAGAGAAGAGGGAACAAAGAAGGAATAAAGACAATGATGCTAAATGGAGCACACAATTGTATTCATTCAGGAAGCTAGTTCCAGGCACGTCTGAAACCTTACTAGCTACCCTGAAAACTGTGGGGGCAGATCTTGCTCCCAGTGCACAGCCTGACAAGAGTGGAAGGGGGCAGAGAATGAGAAATCCTCCCCTACCCCCAAGGCCACACTGTGGCAGCGGAGATACTCCCACAGTCCGAAGTTAGGAGAGTTCTCTGTGTCTGTAACAATACCAATAGTTAAAGATAAAATGCCAGTAGATAGGGTTCAGGAACAGGGAGCATTTCTCAGAGTGAAAAAAGTCAGCTCTGTTTTCACACAAAATATTTTGCAAGAATTTTCAATAGCAAAAGCTTTTGGCAGAAAACCATGGTCAGACTCCATCTCCCATGGTGCACCATGGCCTGCCTGACTGGTAAGAGGAGGCAGTGCACGATGGGAGTCCTTGGCCATGGTACATCATGGGAGATGTAGTCTAGTTGGAAAGCCCAGCCTGTAGAAGAGACTGGGGACAGGAGGCAATCACAATACCGCTCCCAGGAGGCTCTGAAGCAGCTGTTTCAAATTGAAATATTTTAGTTTGCAGGTGTTTAGTTTTTTGGACAAAAAAAACCTGTGGGAACTGGATTTTTTCCATGAAAAAAATTTTTAGTAGATAAACTGCAATTTTCTGTTGAAAAAAAGTTTTGATGGGGGGAAAAATTGGCCAGCCATGTTCACAGGTTTTCTAGGCACAATAAACTCTGCTGGCAAATGGCAGCACTTTACATGGAACTCTTAACATGAGTCTGCTAGGACTCCTGCCCCATGGGAAGAAAAGCCAATCAATGTGCATGGCAGATTGTACACTGGCTCTGTTCTTCCTTTCCCCCTAGCCTTCCCCAACAGCTCATATGGGTTCTGCAGCATACAGCTTGTGTCTTCCCTGCAGGGGGCTCAAAAAACAAATAAAATCTAACCCCTCTAGTGAAGCAGTGGTGCGCCAGTTTCATTGGTGCTCGCAGAAAGAACAGCCGGATTTGCCACTGACTAAATACCGCATAAAAGGAAGAAGGAAGAACTTTTTCTCCTAGCTCAGCCAGTATATTCCAGCTCTGAGCTGTCTGAGGGTGACCCTCTGGAGGGGACAACATGAAAAGTGAATTGGTCCCAGGGCTTTTACCAAACTGCTGGTGATCGGTCTCCATCTTCAGTCTTTAGATACTATAACTTTAGGGCATCGTTCATTGCTCTGCTGGAATATCAGAGCAGTCTGACAGATGAGCTACAGATTCTAATTGGGGAACTCCCAGCAGGTGGATAGCTCCTCTGCTCAGTTGACGGATTGTTATAAACTAAGTGGGCTACCAGGTCATGGTGACCACCGCTAATTTTAATAAATCCCAGAGGGTCCTCTTCCTTCCTATTTATCTTGTGGCTTGTACAACGTGAGCTCACATCAATAGCATATGATGAAGTGAAATAAAATCCTTGGGCAATTTGTCCAAGCAATACAGGCAGTAACTAAGGGAGGTAACATGCAGACATTATAATAAAGGGCCCAATTCTGCAAGGTGGTGTGGAGCATATTCAGCTCCTATTAAAGTCAGTGGGAATTGAGGGAGCTTTCAGAATCCCTCAGCACTCTGAACCATCAAATCCAAAGTCTGCAAGGAACAAGAATACAGGTAGCTGCATCTATTTCAGGTAGGGTGACTAGATAGCAAGTGTAAAAAATCAGGACGGGGGTAGGTGCCTACAGAAGAAAAAGCCCCCAAAATCGGGACTGTCCCTATAAAATCAGGACATCTGGTCACCCTAATTTCAGGAGGCGCTTAACATCTTGCGCCATCAGACACTAAGCCGGAAAGTCCTCCTTTATTATTTGTAATACAATTCGTAAAGCAATCAGAGGCCCAGCCATAACTGGGTTTGACACAGTACATGCGCATAGTAAGAGAAAAAGGACTGAGGTTTGGCCATACCATTATCAATTAATTTTCCTCCAACCCGGAAAAACCGCTAGAAAATAATTTATTATTATACCAACTGGAGGCTCCAGTTGGGATGAGATCTATATTTATATTACATACACAATCCCTGTCCCAAAGTATACATAGACAAAGGCTGAAATAGGAAACAGAGGCACAGAGAGAGGAAGTGACTTGCCCAGGGTTACCCAGCAGGTCAACTGTAGAAAAGATCCATCTGTAGCTGGGAAAAGAAGTCAGATTTCTATCTCTGGTACTTATGTGCCCTCGTTATCATGGTTTCTGGGCGTCTCAATCTTTCACATATTTAATCTCAACACCCTTGGAGGTAGGGAAGTGCTATTACCCCCACTTTACAGATGAGGAATATCTTTGAGGACCTGGGCCAGAGAGACCAAGTGATTTGCTCAAAGTCACACAGGGAGGATACAGGCTAACACGGCTACCCCTCCGATACAGGGACTCTGTGGCAGAATAAGGAGTTGAAACCAAGTACCAGGCTAGCACCCTAACCCTGGGCCATGCTTTCTAAATGTCCTGCATTTTAGTCCCATTTCCTCGCCACTTGCGTTTGCCACCTGGCACTAATACCTGCATCTTAATATCTCAGCTACTTTGGGGAAAATGTATTTAATTCTTGGTGATAAGCAGGTATTCTGTAACCGTCCAGCACCCTGTTGTGAACAAAGCAGCATGGAAGTAAGGACTCCATGCCTAGCATAGGAAACAATTCCTGTGTAGTGCTGCTGGCCAAGGCCAGCCAGGCAGACTGCAATAATAAAATAGTCACCGAGAACTCAAAAAATAAAGTTGAAGCATAAAATGGAACATTGTGTGCTGACAAAATGACGTGACCACCTATTCCCTGCTCTCGTGGGCTGATGTCACACTGGAATGAGCCAGGCTCAAGGCTCCAAGGGAAAATGGCACTTAGTTATGGTCAGTTTAATTTTCCACGCTGAACTCACACATCAGTCCTTTCCAGGAGACATTTTGTATGTATTTGTAAGGCTCACGCCTCCCTCCTCCACTCTATAGGACTGATAACACGAGGGCATGGGGTATCATTTACACCAGGGAGAAAAGCTACTATTCTGAGTTGGCAGTGACTTGCACCAACTGTTTACTGCTGTGAATTAGGTACTCCTCCAGCCGCACCTCTGGTGTACCCAATCACCTCATCAGCATTGATAGCCACACAAAGCCCCAGGGAGGTAGAAGATCACCACCACTCTTACAGAGAGCCAAACTGAAGCAAAACTGGACTGAGTCTGAGAGGTCATTCAGGAACCGAACTCCCATCTTCTGACTCCCAGTCCAGTATCTTAGCTACAAGGTAAGCTTTCCTACTCCTGACCTGTCAAGGTTCCTTCCCCACTCTGAACTCTAGGGTACAGATGTGGGGACCTGCATGAAAGACCCCTTAAGCTTATTCTTACCAGCTTAGGCTGAAAACTTCCCCAAGGTACAAACTTTGCCTTGTCCTTGAACAATATGCTGCCACCACTAAGAATTTTGAACAAAGACCAGGGAAAGAGCCCACTTGGAGACGTCTTTCCCCCAAAATATCCCCCCCCCCCCCAAGCGCTACACCCCCTTTCCTGGGGAAGGCTTGATAATAATCCTCACCAATTGGTACAGGTGAACACAGACCCAAACCCTTGGATCTTAAGAGGAATGAAAAAAAACCAATTAAAGAAAAGGTAGAAGAATCACCTCTGTAAAATCAGGATGGTAAATACTTTCAGGGTAATCAGATTCAAAACATAGAGAATCCCTCTAGGCAAAACCTTAAGTTACAAAAAGACACAAAAACAGGAATATACATTCCCTCCAGCACAGCTTATTTTACAAGCCATTAAACAAAAGAAAATCTAATGCATTTTCTAGCTAGATTACTTACTAACTTTACCGGAGTTGCAAGGCTGCATTCCTGACCTGTTCCCAGCAAAAGCATCACACAGACGCCTTTGTTTTCCCCCTCCCTCTTCCAGATTTGAAAGAAAGTATCTTGTCCCCTCATTGTCATTTTGGGTCAGGTGCCAGCGAGGCTACCTTAGCCTCTTAACCATTTACAGGTGAAAGGGTTTTGCCTCTGGCCAGGAGGGATTTTATAGCACTGTATACAGAAAGGTGTTTACTCTTCCATTTATGATATGACCTATTTCCCAAAAATCGGATCCACCTTTCTGCTTCAGCCAGGCCTTTTGCATGGGAAGCTTGTGGGCAGGTGTACATTCACTCCAAGGAAGGACGGGGTCCCCTGTGCAGCTAGGAGACACCTCATTCCCACTCAACACTGCATGTTTTGGGCCACCCCGGCTTTCTGACAGGGGAATGCAGAGGGTCTATAACTTGTCTTCTGACAGATTTTCCACATTTGGGGCCCCAAGTCAGAGTTTTTGTCAACAGAAACCCCCAACCCTTTTAGGTCACCATAACTTCTCCCCACAGACCAGGAACCCAGCTCTCTCAACACCATTGGGAACCCAGCAAGTATTTCTGAGCAGCCTGATTTCAATTTCAAGTTTATGATGAACCTGTAGCCAGGGGTTCTTTCTATGTTGTACCACCCAGCATTGTGGGTGGCTCTCACCTGCAGCCATTAGAGCTAGCAAGTGGGCTACCAATCCTCATGCTTCAGGGCATTAAATGATCACCAGCTGGGGGAGGGGGAGGTCAGGAGGGAATCTCTCAGTGTGGTAAAATATTGCACAAACAACTAGGACCCAGATCCTCAGTTATTTTGGCACCTAACTCAATAGGGTTTCAATGGGAGTTAGGCACCTAAATACCTTCGAGGATATGGGCCAGTGAATTGTCAAGCAAATTGCTTCTCTCAAGCACTAGCTGCAGACCCATTCAGCAGGCAGGATACGACACTAGATTCTCTGTTCCTGAATGGTCATTCTTTTGCTCCTACATTAGTGACCACCTACAGGAATTTGAGTCCCCAAGCCTGGTTTCTTTGCTAAGTAATTTGCTGCAGACCTAAATCTGGGACCAAAATTTGAACAAGATAATCAATAGCTACATGATAGGAAATCATCTCCTTTCAGCATTTCTAACAAGGAGCTTTGGGTTATGTTTCATTCGTTGCGGTCAACAAATGAGATTAAAATATAGTGGCAAACTAAAAGGCGTTCAGTATGTCAGCCAGCAATCCAACAGGCTGTTAGAGGATCACCATCTTTATGAACGGGTGATTAGCTTGGTACATGCTGTTATTCAATAGCTCCATATGCGGTACAATCAGAAAGTTAAATACTTGATTTTATTTATTGACTAACTGCTGCAGGTAGCTTTGTCCGGTAATGGATAGATTTAAAAGGTGCCGTCTATAAATCACGGTACTAAGGAGCATCGTATCCAGAAAGGTTGTAGGAGGATTATTATTATTTGTACTGCAGAAGCACCTAGGAGCCCCAGTCATGGGCTAGGATCCCATTGAACTAGGTGCTGTACAAACTGTGGCAAAACCCCTGGGGCCAAGTTGCGAGAGATTGTGAAGGTATAAGAGATACCATTCCTCTCATGTCACAGAGGTCGCCAGCTGGCTGATTAGCCCCAGCCTCTGTACCTCTAAAAGCTAACTTCATTAGCTGACCCTTATAAAGGGCTGCAATATCCTCAGGAAAGCTGTGGGGCCAGAGGCAGTGCTCCCAATGGACTGATCTTGGAGCTACTCAGAGAGGAATTGCTCCAGAAACCAGACGGACAGAAGGGAGACTGTGTGGAGTCCTGTATTCCTGAGGCACTGAAATAATTGCCAGCACATTTTGGTTACTGGAGTGAGGGACAGACTTGGGGAAGGGACTACTTGGCCTGCACAGACTTTTGAGGGAAGAGTCTGCAAGGTTTTGATTTTGTTTGTTCGGAAGGCTTAAACAAAGCTAACCCTGCTGGAAACGGCTTTCCTGGATTTGCTGAGCGCGCGCAGACAGAATTAACCCAGGGAATGAGCTGACTCAGCCAAAGCAAAACCAGATTTGGCAGGAGGAAGGTGCTATAGGATAGCACCTCTGAAAAAGGTTTAGAGCTTAACTCCCATTGAAGTCAGGGGTCCAGATCCTCAAAATAAATAGACCTAGCTCCATCTTGTCAACACTATGCTGATTTAGAGCAGCCAAGAATCTGACCTAGTGACTTCAGCACATCTTGGGCTTTGGTCCGTGATAGAGAAATGCAACAGACAACCTTCTCTCCTAGCGAGTATAACCTACCTCAGCACAAGCCAGCTCTGAAGGAGTTTCATGAGAAATGAAATTAGCCATGATAGCTCAACTCCACTCCGATTTCTAGAGATGGTCCCTCCGGGTCAGGGTGTGGAGAAAGCTCTCACTACCACCGTCTGTGCAGGCTAAGCCTGCCCGAATAGCACCCTCACCAGCAGGAGGAGAAAAAGTATCGGTAGCAAAGCACTTGTCCTAGTGCTTGCTTATGAGCCTATAATCTTTGCACATAGAGAACCTTCCATATGAGGCTCCAAAAGGTGGGTATCATTTTTACAGATGGAAAAAGCTGAAGCACAGAAGGCAGAGTGACTTGTTCAAGGTCACATTGAGTGTATCTATGGCACTTGTGTGCCCCCCGCCGCACCATTACTGTAATATCCGAGTCCTCACAATCTTAAATGCATTTATCCTCACATCCTACCACACTCTTGTCGGAGCTATATCCCCATTTTATAGATGGGGAACTGAGGCTCAGAAAGTTTTAAAGGGCTTTAAGGTGCCAAAAGCTGAAGACTGAAAAATCCCACTAGGTGCCGATCATCTTTAGGCACCTAACGACCTCAAAATCTGGCCTTAAATTGCTGAAGGTCGCACAGGACATCTGTAGCAGACAGGGATCTCACCCCAGGAGTTCCGAGTCAAGGCTGGCATACTAACCACCAGTAGACAATCAGGAGTAGTATCCAATTCTACCAAGACTCTGATCAGACCATTAGACTATACTTCCTCCTTTGGGGAGATGGACAGATTGTGGCACTAAACTTCTATATTTACTCCTTAGTTTGGCATCGAATATTGCACCACAAAGGATCTGAGACACCGGGCTAAAACATCCGCATCGTTTTCTAACTACATAAAGGATGCACATTTATGCGGAGAATAATAGGTCTCAGCCTCATCATTAGGAACACCTACTCCCTGCCGTCTTATTGTCTGCAGTTACAGTAATCTGCTGCAGCTGCCCCATCCCCACCAAGAAATGAACTGTGGCTTGATTATCAGAGGGGCCGAGCACCCAGAACTCCATCTGAAAGCAATGGGAGCTGAGCGCTATTGAAAATCTGGCCCTGACTCTGGGTGTCCCCAACTCTGTTCTGAGCTAAGCAGACACCATCAATACCCTTGCCGAATTTTAGGTTATTTCCACACTACAGGGTAGATGCTCAGCTGGTGTGAATCGATGTCACTCCACTGAAGTCAAAGGAGCTACACCAGTTTAGAATCTGGCCACGTAGACTGAGCCAGTGCACAAGATGCAGGGGCAATCGGACACAAATCTTTCAGCTCCGTAACTAACTATCTGGAAAGTGTCACGTAGTTTTTAAATGATAATAATCCATGCCTGACTCCCTGTTAGTGCCCCTATCCTGAGGGGCCACTAAATCCTGCTTGTTGTATTGTATTTGGTACACTGTACGCAAAGGATGCTTTCCATGAGATGTCTCTAAACTCCTTAATGAAATGACGTGTGATCCAAGCTTGAGGGAACTCCTGCTTCAAGTGCTATTATGATGTATTCCCATTACAAACCTTAAATTAGTTTTTAAGATTCTTTTCCCACTCCCAGCTCCCCGACACTATAGCAGGGCCTAGTCTACTTACTAAATATATCACACTTTCCATACTTCTCAGACCTCTATCCCTGCCATTAATCTCTTTTCTCACTCATGCAGCGATTTGGTGATTAACTGCCAGCGGCAGAATTAGCTCAGGAGTGAAACAGATTTTCTGGGCTGCGATATCGGTGGCCTCTATATCAAAAGGAAACAAGAGCACCAGACCCCCTTTTTGTGAAGCACAGAGGGGGCAAGGAATGCCTCTAGCAACTCCAAGCCTGCTTGTAATAGGGTTCAGGTTTCTGACCCATATAACAATATCGCTAGGACGCAGGTTTAATGGATCCTGAACTTGGTCACAGTGCAAGAGCTTGGAATAAAAATCCAGATTCTCTAAACCCCAGTCTCGTGCTGTAATTGCAAACCATCCTTCCTCTCATGATAATGTATTTGGGCCTGGGGTGGATTTAATTGCATTGAAACAGAGATGAAAGGTTCCATGTCACATTACACCCAGTCCCATGAGTCATGCAAGCCACAATGTTTTTTTAACTACAGTTATCAGAATCAAAATACACGGTCCTATTCTTTTGTGATTTTTAGCTTATCTACAATTGTAGATAACTGTAACTGAGTGTCCAATCCATTTTACATTATTATTCTTTCCATTCCTTTTTGTTTCTTCCATTTTGGAGCAAAGAAGCTTCCAGCCATCCCATGATTATACCTTCGCCAGCTGCATTAACATCTCACTTGGAGCTTTGTCAAAAATCAAAATGAAAACCAGAACTTCACATCTGTAGCACCATCTCTGCCATGCATCGAAGAACTTCAGCAAATGTTTTCTGAGGTCTGCTCAAGCTACTGTGCAAACATTTTCAGAAGGGCTCCATGGCATTTCCTATTTTAAGCTCGAATCAGCAACAGTGAAGTGAACCCCACATTTCATTTTTAATTCCACCAGTCATTAACAACAGTTTACAGCAGCAAATGCCCTTGGAAGTTGTGATGAATTGGGAAGGGCAAGAAAGGTGGTTAAGGCACTGGAGAGGGATTTGGGTTTAATGTAGGCAGAGCCAGAATTATGTCCTTTTGCAAATCACTTAGGGCCAGATTTTCACATGAGCTCAGCACATGGGTAGTAGACGTCTTCTGAAAATCTGTGCGTAAGCGTCACAATGGGAACTACTGGGTGATGAGCTCTTTTGAAAAATCTGGCATTGATGGTGTGGGGGGGGGTACTGAACACTTGAAAGTCTTGCCGGAGGTTCTTTTTGAGGATCTGGTCCCTAATCTCTCGCTTTACAATTGGGGAAATCAAGTCAGAAAGTGGGGATACCTCACAGGGAGATGGTTAAGATTCATAAACATTAATATTTACCAGTCACTCAGATACGAGAGAGTGACAAATTTGTGGGAGTAGAAAGGAAAGGTACGATTTGTCCACTATTCTTCCTCCAGAGTTTATATCTCAAGGCAGTATAGCATTAGGCTCAGTATCTGTACAGATGTCTATTTCACTGCTTTGTACAGTATGGGACTCATGTACAGTTTAGACATGAGCATGTACAAATGCATCTAGTTAGCCATAGCCATTTGCATGAGCAAATGCCAGATGTGTACACAGTTGTGACAATTTGAAATACAAGTGAGCCATGCAACTTCACATACATCTTGTGTGCCTCTGCTGTACGGCAATGTGCATCAGGATTGAATACAAGCGATGTATTCCAACAAAGACAAAAGGATGAAAAAAAATCAGTGGTTATGGACTGAAGCAAGGCAAACAGAGCAAGTCTTTGAACGCTTCACTCAGATTTGAGCTCCGAGACCACCAGCACACTATGAATTTCTATCACGATACATTAGCCATCAGATTAAAAGCCATTATAACGACATATCAAAAATGGAGCTTTTTGCATTTCACAGCATCCTCAAGAATGTATCATTTTAATCCCCTAATGTAATTGCCTGTCATGTTGTAACAGCAAATGCAATTCATTAAATTTGCCCTGTTTTAAATGGGTCTCACATTTTATAAAGAAGCTGCATGATGCATAATAAAGGGTATTTTTATACATTATAGATAGGATGTACACAGAATACAGACATCTACACACTTCATCTATATAAAGATATAGAAGAGAACTTTGTGTGTAAACTTATCATTTACATCCGTTGTAAACCATAATATCTGACCTCAATATTAGAGAGATCACGGTTATTTCCTATTGTAAACACAGGGAAAAAACGGTGCTCGCTCAAATCCCATTATGTAGTGACTGTTGTCAAATATTACCTTTTCAACGAGGTTCACTGTGCGTGTGCGCACACAAGGAGCATATATTCATACATGTCATCCTCTCACTTTAAATATACATCAGCCCCTGGACTTTAAATAACGCCTTTATCAATGTAAATTTACCTCCCAGGTTGGCAAGTGGATGTACGTTGTGTTCCCCAAATGAAAAGCATTAACAAATAAACTATCACACCAGAGGCTTTGATGGGAGGCAGCAGCAGCAGGAAGCATTAAAAACCACCCCCCCCAAGTCCATTAATTTATGGTGGGGTGTGCAGCTTTCCCTTTTTAAATACTCATCTGATCAATACAGCAAGATTTTTAAAATGGCAATCTTGAGACAACGCCCAAGAAAGTCACTTGGACATTTATCAGACAGAAACGGCTATGAACATGGTAAATTACTATGGTTCAGGTCTTTATGGTCACAAAACTAAAATAGGAACATTGAATCCATATGGGACAGAAGCTAGAAGATAAGTATCCCTGCACTCTCATCCAGGGTCCATTTAATTCCCCTGCAACCTCCAATAATTGGCACCTGCTGCTGAGCCAACTAGGAAATAATGTCATCTACTGAAGGACTTTTCCGATTTCTTTGCTGTACTAACCCCAATGTAGCTTTTCAAAGGGATTGTGGACTCTCCGGTAGAGCCATGATGAACTAAGCAAACAGAGCCTAAGTGGCCTGTTTGTAATGACATTTGAAACAAAGCCAGCTTCATAGAGTTTTAGACATCATTGTAACATGGTCAGGGGCTCTAGCTGTCTTGAGCGTGCCTGGATCTAGAGCTGGTTGGAAAACAGGCTTGTTTTACACAGAAAATGTCGAGGAAAATTAAGTTGTTTTTGCCCAAACGTTAAAAAAAAAAGTCATTGAAAAATGCTTCATATTTTCAGTTTTCAGCAACTAAAAGTGAAGTGTTTCAGCAGAACACAAACAAACTGTGTGAACATTTTCCGTTTCATTGTGTCAAAACCCCTTGTTTTCTGTCAGATTTGTGGAACCAGCACTACTTAAATCACAGAAAAGCTCACTTCTCTAGATGCGCTTGTTCTTCTGCCACGATTAACAGGCTCTCTTAAAAATCTAGGGGATATATCTACACTGCAGTTAAAGACCTACAGCATGGATGTGGCTGGCGCAGGTCAGCTGACTCGGGCTCGTTAGGCTACAAAAGTGCAGGGTAGACATTTGGGCTCAGGCTGGAGCCAGACTCGGAGACCCTGCAAGAGGGAAGGGTCATCTGACCTGGGCTCTGAGATTCTGTGCTGTGGATTTTAATCTCAGCATAGCAACCACGTGGGATACTCAGAGTCTTACTCAGCAAGGTACGGGTGGTAGAAATGGGCCTAGAATGATTAGCTACTTATTTAAGGTCACACTAGAACATCTAGCTTTGCAGCAGTAGTAAGCCAAGAAATGGGACTCCGAGTCAAAATTCATTTCTCGATTCCCTGCATTGCTTCAGGAATAGTAGCCTACTACTGGTCTAGAACAGTAGCAGATTTCATCTGCTGTGGCAGCATTGAAAGGGAGGAGAAGGAATTTAAAGCCTTCCTCATTCTCAAACACTGCCATTGCCCACTAGTACAGGAGGGGAGCAGCATCCCTGTAGGAGAGTGCGCCTTACCCTTTTCCCTGCACTAGTACATAGAAGAGACCATCTTACCCTAAGGATGGAAATATACGCGAGTGGTTAAAGCAGCGAACTGAGCAGGAGATCTGGGTTCTAATTCCTGCTTTGCCACAGAGTCACTGCAGCTGACAATTGACTGAACCTCGTTTTCCTCCTGTGTACAATGGGGACGCTACTCAAGTCTCAGAAGCCTGGTGAGATTTAACTCAGGGCAGGGGCTGTCTCTCTCTTTTATGTTTAGACATGGCCCATGACTAGAGTTTATAGGTGTTACGGTAATACAAATCATCATCATACCTTACAATGAGATCCTCATGCAGAAAGTGCTAACAGAATGCAACTAATCATTAGTTATACACACAGACAAATCTGGGTAGATAGAGAATGAAAGTCATTCTGAAATCCCTGTGTCTGAGTGTTTCAACAGAGAACCAGTGGCTCCTCTGGGCTCTGTCCTCCGTAGACTTTTCTAGCCGAGTGATTTTACTTCACCCATATAAACATGTCTGCAGCTGTAAAACATGAATTTTTTACTGCAAGAATGAGTCATCTTCAGAGCTGCAGAAAGAAGCAGTCACGCAACCTACCAGAGAACCACTTAATCCAGGCAGCCCTAGTGCACTTCACTGGTTATTAAAGCGAGATGTTTGGAGGGGTGAGGGTGTTACACGTCACAGGTCAACTCTTTTCTTAGTCAACGGGGGAAAATAGACAAGAGGGTCATTGATTTTCTTCCCACTTTCCTGGGACCTCTTTCGCCCATCTCAGAGGACTGTTTTTCAGAGGTGCTGAGCACTTGCAACTTCCACTGACTTCAATATTCTGAGCTCACTCGCTTTGCCAACATTAAGAGCCAACTACTGCCCTATCAGCAACGTATACAGTCCTTATCACCGCACTATCACGGCACCACAATCACAATTGTATTTTTGGCCTTCCACCACCCCTGTGAAGTAGGGAAGTATTATTGCATTGTACAGATGGGCAACTGGTACAATAGGTATTTCCAGTCCTATTTTGGGGAGGGGGAAATCGAGGCACTCACTTTAAAGCCCCTTCCATTGCTTGAGCACTGTGAAGAGTAATGAGCATAAATGAGAATCAGGCCCAGAATCTTATTAGCCTCAGCCACAGTCAGCAATTGTTGCTCGGTTTATAGAGATGCCTTTGGCCTGGTCTACACCTAAACTTAGGTTGAGCTAGCTATATAGCTCAGGGCTGTGACAAAATTTCACACCTTGTGCCATGTAATTAGATTAACCGAATTCTGCCCCTCTTCCCCCATAGACTCAACCATGTCAACAGAAGAATTATTCCATAGACCTAGCTACTGCCTTGCAAAAGCGTGAATTTACTACAGAGATGGTAAAACCCCTTCCGGTGCTGTAGCAAGGGTCTACGCTACAACAATGTAGCCTCAGTGCAGCTGCTGTAGTGAGTTGTGTAGACAGTCTTTGAAGAATGTCTCATTACATTTTTCTATGGGGCTCAGAGTTAGGATGGTTTTGTGATTAAGGCACTAGACGGACTCAGGAGATGTGCATTCTGTTTCCAGCTCTACCGCAAACCCTCTGGTGTGACCTTGGGCGAGGAATTTAATCTCTGGGTCTCACTTCCCCATGTGAAAAAATATGGATGAGAATACTTCCTTTGGCTAAGGTCATACAGTGAATGAATGGCAGAGCCAAGAAAAGAACCCAGACAGGAAAAAAGAAAAAAGGATATATAAAGCACTGGACCTTCCAAGTTAATTTTCTATTTTTATTAATAAAAAGCTCTTAGCGAGCAACTTGACAAAAAATTGATTTGCTCCTCCCGCAGAGTACGATCTAATCCGGTTACACAAGGTGACATCCCAGAAAGCTGAGTGTCTGATTACATGGTAAAGGATGGGTGTTTAATTTGAAGGGCTGTGCACCTTATCAGTAAGGCTGATAGCTGTGAGGTGAAGCTCTGGATAAGACTGCTATGGTTAGCTTTCCAAAGCCATGAAATGGTGCGTTAATGTCTTTCAAAAGAAGAGCTGCACATTACACATGCAAATTGCTCTTTATTTAGGGCCAAGTTCTGTTCTGGAACTCCAGTGTAGTAACAATGAAGTTACTCTGGATTTTCCCAAGTGTCACTAACGTACGCTTTGGCCCCACAGGCGTACATTAATAGGATAGTTTGGGTGATTACAACAGTGGCTGTTTGACAAATCTTCACCTTAAGCAGTAGATTACATTAATTTTCCGTGTGTATGCTAAAATATGTCCATTGTTTGTCTTTTAATCACATTTGACGATGATTTACAAGCAGTAGCCTCATTATCAATTACTTGTAGCAGTTCCTAGGAGGCTCCGTCATGGACGAGGACACCATTGCACAAGGAGCTGTACGAACAGAACAAAAAGATAACCCCTTCCTCAAAGATTTTATAATCTATATAATAAAATTCCAGGATTGTCACCCTGTCTGTGAGACACTCTGAAGCCTAGAATACCTGTTCAGCCAGTCCAAAGTGCTGGAAACAACCACCAGTACGTGTCTATGCTGGCAGAGTTACAGCGCTGCTCAGAGCGTGCCTAAGGGAAACCGCTGTTGTGTGTTCACACTGACAGTTGCCTGCGCAGTAGCACATTCACACCTGTGACACTTGCAGCGGTACTGGGAGCGATGCACTCTGGGCAGCTATCCCACAGAGCATCTCTTCCTCTTCTGCCGCTAAGAGTGTTGGGTAGGCGGAGGGGGTCGCGGGGCATCCTGGGTCCTGTCCCAGTGCCCCATGATGCATTGCTTCGCCTCCCAGCAATCCCTGTGCTTCCGTCCACATTTGGCGCTATCTTACAAACGGTTTGTGTATTGCACGCCCTGCCTCTTCGGTCTGCAGGAATGGATCCCGCACTGTTGACCAGGATGCTGCTCGCTCTGACCAACGCATCATGAGTGGCAGTGGAGTTATTCCTTAAACTGCAAA
The DNA here is from genome assembly GCF_965152275.1 of Natator depressus. Classification (NCBI taxonomy): domain Eukaryota; kingdom Metazoa; phylum Chordata; order Testudines; family Cheloniidae; genus Natator; species Natator depressus. The sequence continues at coordinate 7,063,610 of NC_134259.1, forward strand.
GGCAAGAGGAGTGCGACGTTGATCTCGCCATGCGTAGTAGCTACAACACGAGATTGCTTGTGGCATTCACAGAGGTGCTGACCACAGTGGAATGCTGCTTCTGGACCCAGGAAACAAGCACTGAGTGGTGGGATCACATGGTCATGCCCGTTTGGGATGACGAGCAGCGACTGCAGAGCTTTTGGATGAGGAAAGCCACACTCATGGGACCGTGGGATGAGCTTGCCCCAGCCCTGTGGCGCAAGGACACGAGAATGAGAACTGTCCTGCCGTTGGAGAAGCGCCCACGAGCTGCCGGTTCTACAAAGAGCTGGACGTGTTACTCGGTGCTGACCCCATCTTCATTGCGAAGGCCACTGTGGATGCTTCGGTGGCTTGCGAGCCAGTTGAGAGTGGACCGAGCCAAGAGGAGGAAATCCTGAATGAGGATGTTGGGGGGGGGGGGGGGAGGGGACCCAGAGGCAGAGGCCAGAAATGCACGCAGCCAAGAGCTCTCTTCTACCGCAGAGGAGGCTAGCCAGTCCCAGCTGTCAGATCTTGGCGAAGCACAAACAGCTAAGGAGGCCCCTAGTAAGTGGATGTGATTTTGGGAATTGAAGCGAGTTGATGGGGGGCAGGAGGGTTGCAGAAAGCAGGTTTGTGTCTGTATGATGCGCCTACCACCACATGCCTAGTCTGAGCGGCCGAACAGGCTGTTGATTGATTCCCTCACTTCACGGGAATCTGCAAACCACAAAACATGGAAGGCATTCTGCAGCGCCTTCACTTTGACTCTGCGCCGCAGTGTGTCTTGGTCATGGCCCCTTTCTGTCATGCACCGTGAAATCTGTCCATATGTGTCATAATTCCTAAGGCTGGAGCACAGCTGGGACTGGACAGCCTCCTCTCCCCAAATGCTGATGAGGTCCAGCAGCTTGGCATTGCTCCATGGTGCGTGGAGCAGGCATGGCCACCTGGAAATATGCACTGAGACCACTGCACATGTCACCGAGCAAACAGGAAGGGGACTTTCAAAATTCCCAAGGCATTTACAGGGTGGGGATGATGGTGGGTCACCTGAGGGCAGGGCAGTAGAGTTCAAACTGATGACCAGAGAGGCAAGAACAGGTCTGATGGGACATCTCCCGGAGGCCAATTGCAGCGCTATAATTGACCAGGGTATCGACACTGGCACCACAGTGCTGTATCCCTGGCGCAGAAAGCTCTACACCCTCGTCGGGGTGGGTTTTTTTACAGCACTGCAACTGTGCAATTTCTGCACACTAAGTGGCTTGGCAGTGTGTACACCTCGGGGGTTACAATGCAGAAAGCTGCTTTACCGCGCAGGAACTTGCCAGTGTAGACAAGGCCCCGGTAAGAGCTCTTCATTTATATTAATAATCACAGGGTTCAAGCATCACTCGGATTCACACTATTTCCGTCCAAGTTCTCAGCCATTTTTGGCCTTTTTGCTTTAAGCCTCACACACGTTACAAATTAAACCCGTAGGGCAGCATAGGCCTTCACCTAGTTTAATATAATCTGGCCAAGATGTTCAAAACTGAGTGGTGGTTTTGGCAGCCCAATTTAACATGCCTTAAAAAGGACTTAATCTGCAGAGTGCACGGACCACCCACCCTCTGGAAAAAGTCAGGCCCCTTGAATGCATCTCAAAGGGGAGCACCCAAAAATGGAGGCATCACAAGTCACTTGGGAAAAATCTTGCCCTCCCTCCACATTTGTATTAGGGCTGCAGCCACAGGAAAAATAGTTTTCAGACCTAATTTTCGGCACTCAAAATATTAGTGGTTTGGGGGGAGGGAAGGAAGTTTCTCCGAGCCAATTTCTAATTTATTCCAAAACTGAATCGGGGCAGTTTTAACAATGTTGCCTCACCCAGCTTGGCTCTGACAAAGCAGGAAGACAGTGAATTGTCGGTGTGTGCGCACGCGTTGGGCGGGGCGGCATTTACATTTGCTGATCTTGCTCATTTGGGAATCCGTGAGGGGTGACTGCTGTTCTGTTGTCTTGGGGTTTGGGTTTTTTTTGTATGTGCATTTTCAAAATGTAGATAGAGGGCACGAAGGGAAAGGCATCCCTTTTTAAAGGTGTATGAATCCCAGTAATATAAATATAAATGAATACCAAACTTGATATTACTTACAATCCATGAACTGGTCAGGGCTCTCTAGCCATTAGAGACCCCAACCTATGAAACTTTCCTAACCCAACCCCCCCTATCTTACATGATGGTTCAACTTTAGCCTTAGGAGAGCTCCCATTTCCCTTGTTTGCTGGTGGGTGTTAATAAGCAATCGAATCGGTGAGAGACTCCATTGCCTATATTGTCTTATGGGCCCGATTCTGCTCCCTGCGGAACCCTACCGACTCCTCTGGATTTACTCCTTATTCACACTGGCTTAAATGAGACTGTTTTTGCTAATGGCCGCTTACTAGTTGCACTAACTTGCTTCAGTCTCCTGTAATGACACTAATCCAAACCAGTTGTAAACAGCAGCCAGATCTTCAGTTGGTGACAACGGGCTTAGCGCCTTGGAATCTTTAAAAATAAGTGTACCCTCACTAGTGCGGCCCTGGGGCCATTTCCCCACCCACTGGGTGATTGGGGCAATGGGTATATTTTCATATTCCCAAACAGTTTTAGTAACTGTCCAGTGTGTATCCTGTGAAATAAAGTCAGTGATAGCTGCTATAACTGCCCATCCATTGGGGGTGTTCTGCATGCCCTCAGAATAGACTGATCATTGATATACTGGAAACTCGCACTGTAGCGGCCCCAAGTAGCATAAGGTTGCAGGAAGCCTGTATCGCTTTATGCTGGCCACGCACACTACCTCATAAAGTTACAAAGGTGGCGTAGTGACATTTGGAATGACAATTTCACATCTAGGCAGCAAAAATAAATAAATAAAAAATGGCTGTTCCCCCTCCACACTTATTAGGTTGCTGGTTTCAACCTCCACTGTGAATGCCACTCGGGATGATCTAGTGCAGTAATATGCAGAGTTCAGAGGACATCATCAGGAATGCAGACCAAATACTGCGCTACATAACAAAGTGAGCCATGAAACCATTAGAACAAGGGGCCATATTGCCATAATTTTTCCAGCAGACTATCCAGCACTCCCTGTGGGGCATCATAGTTGCACTGTCTAAAGAAAAATGAAGGGCAAGGGTAGACCTTACTGTTCATTGTGAAGTAAAGAGGAATCAAGACCCTTCTGCATGCACCACCATGCATATGACCCCGAGATCCTGCTCGGAGCTCACTAGGGCTGCAGCTTCCCAATCCCTGTGCAGGTGGGATGGGGAAGGGAGAGCAAAGCCTTAGCTCCACCCCCTCAATAGATCTGCGAGCACAGCTGGGGAACAGTCTGGCAGATTACTTCTCACCATGCAACAAAGAGGGCGAGATCTAGGGAAGCACGGATGCCTGGGGTGGCCCTGCTGTGCATCACTTCTTACATCTGGCCCTAACTAAGAATCCCCGATATGGGTATAATGGCACACGGTGCACACGACACAGCAGTAAGGTTTAGGGACCAAGATGCAATAACTCCTGCATTAGCCTATCTTGTCTGGATTACACTAGACAAGCATAATAATATATTCAATAAGCATGTGTTACTCTTGTAATCCTCCAGCCTGAAATTAAAGGCGATGATTCTTTTGGAACAGGCACCAGAGCAGCTCCAAATTGAGAATTCTTTTCAGTGGGAGGGGAACCAAGTCCCTTCTTGGACAAATGTGACCTTTTATCTTGCCTCTGGATATTTTGATCATGGGCACACTAAATGGAAAAGGGCCAATTCTCATTTATGCTTATGGCCCCTTTGCACCATACAGGGACCTTAAAGTGGATATAGTGTAAATGTAAAGCCCTCATAGTTCTAGAGCAATATGAAGAGGCCTTACTGTAAATGAGAAAAAGCTGCAGTCAGCAATTTATCCTCTATCTTTGTAATGCCTTGGTACCTTGCTACTTTCTTTGGAGAGCGTCTTTATTACATATACAGGCTTTTCTAAAGTGTAAAGAGGAAGGACGGTCTTGTCGTTAAAGCACTAGACCGAGACTCCGATGATGTGCATTTAGTTCCCAGCTCTGCCACAGACCCTCCAGTGTGACCTAGGGCAAGTTATTTAATCCTTGTGTCCTAGTCCCCAAATCTGTGAAATAAGAATAAGGTGTCTGTCTTGTCTATTTAACACAGGGGTGAGTGTGCACTATGGGTTCCCAGGTGTGCCAGTCCAGAGGATAGGAGTTGTTACAGCGCCTGGCTAGAGGCTCGGCTCTTCAGCTCAAGCTGTAAAGAGTCTCATACTTTTAACTCTGGAGATCCCTGGTGTGTTGGCTAAGAGAGGAGCAGTCCTATTAGCTCAGGGCAAAGATTGTGTCTATGTATAGCTCCAACACTTAAGACGATGGGAACCTGCTTTTTGCTGTAGCTCTCAGCAGACCTAGCTTTAAGTAATGATATGAAGCTACTGTAACTTGGCACAGTGGGACGAGTTCTTCATGTACCAGAACTGGGGCCATGGCAGTGTCAATAGGAGTTTCACATACACCTATCTGCACAGTATACTCCTTGACCTTAGCTGAGCACCGGGCCTAAGGACTTCAGGATTAAGCCCCAGTTGTGTCTTTCTTATAACCTGTGTCCCAGGATGCTTTACACAGAGTTAAACTACAAGATCAACTGGTATATTTGTGCCAGGGAAAACGTAATCTACAATATTAATGCAAACTAACAGCAGCATACGATTTGGCAAACCTGCAACGTCAAAACAAAAATTAGAATGTAAAACGATTGGCTTTAGTGCAACAATAAGCATTGTTCAAGGGAACGCAGCAAATGCTATTTACAATCAGATTAAAGGACATGTCATTTAGCATGAAAAGGGACTACAGAAGCATCTTTTCAAACACTAATTGGTTTATGGCAGCCTGACTGAGGCTGTGCAGCTGATCCTGCCGTCCCGGGAAATGCCATGCAACTGTTTTTAGTTCATGGTTTTCTTTAGAGTAGAATTTTTTCCAAGTTCCCCGGGACACATTTTTTGTATTTTGGGGGAAAATTCTCTTCTAAACTCACATCAACCCCATAAACAATCTTCTTCTCTTTAAAAGTTCTTGACCATAGACCACTTGAATTGAAACTAAAAAGAGACACCTCCAAGAGCAGAAAGACATGTGATTTTTTTTGGTCCTGGTCTCACTCCCCCATCACAGCAGGTAGCCCTCAGCATAGAATATTGGCCAGCTGTAGATTTGCTTTACATTCTAAGCCTCTCAGGCAAACATCTGTGATCTCCTGAGTTTGTCCAAGTAAACCTAGCAACGATTGCTTAGCAAAGTTTGACACCCTTGTGAATAAGCTCTCACAGCCCTAATCGCTATGTTCCTCATGCAAAGCTACATGAATGAAACGTAATTCTCTTCCTCTCTGAATAAGGCATTAAGCTGTTATGCCGGAAAGATTGAGCCATACAATACATGCAATTGACAGCAAGGACCATTCTAGAGCTTATGGAAAGTTCTTCAAAGTAGTTCTCGTGATACAGTGGAGGCAGGACTGATTTAGACATCAATTCAGGAAAGCACTTGAGGACATGCTTACCTTCAGGCACATACTTAAATTCATCCCAATTGAGCAAATGATTTAAGGAGATGCTTAAGTTCCTTGGACTTCAGTGGCCGTTATTGTGCTTAGAATTAAAGGTGTTCTCAAATACTTTGATGAAACAGGGTCTTAAAGAGGACAAAGGCTCTGTGAGGGTATCACTTCTATTTCAACAGTAAACAAATACACAGCACAATTAGTGACTTCATTTGCAATCAGCTAGTTTCTTCACACCAGCAAAATTATGCTCCCCCAATTATTAAAGCAGCTTTCCAATTTATTAATGCTGACAGGATTTCTTTTGGAAAGCAATTTATTTCACCAGGCATGCAAAAAGGTTCTGCAGAGAGAAAAACACCATGTCATTGCTTTTCAGTCATGCACAGAGAGGTGAAATTGGATCATAAAGCTGAATGGTGCTAGATCTACCAGGTTCCATATTCTCAGGCTAAATATCATTACCTCTTGAACCCTGTAACAACATCCCATTCTAAATAGCAATTACCTCTACCCTGTGAATGTTTGCATCCAGAAGATGGCAAAGCAGACTAATGATCCCCTATAAAGAATTTGTAGGCTCTAGTTATTATTGCCAGAGATATGTGAACTTGTCAAATGAGACGTAGCAATGAGTAAAATAAGGAATGGCAAGTGTTCGCTAGTTACAGAATGTCTTTTCTTCCATTGATCCCACAAATACTTCTATGCTTGTTTAACCTCACTGTCATGAGTAGTCACACTGACGCTCATAGAAGTCAGTGGGACTACCAAAAAACATAGGTGTTGGCTGCATTGAGGCCTAGGATAGTAAATGCATGAAACTCTCAGTATTTGCCCCACAATTTTGTTGAAGGTGAAACCCAGCTCTAAACAGAGGGACCTGCAATACAGGGAGAAAAATATATATTCAAAATTTTTCACAAAAATGTTTGCTGAAACATAAAATGTTTCCAAGTTTTCCTGGTTGAAAAAACACCGAATTATGAAAATGTTTATTTCTCTTTTAAATTTATGTTAAAATGTTTTTGCAAGCTTGGTTGAATTTTGAACATTCAAAATTCAGCCAGCAGTAAATTACCATCAGCAGGATTAAAAAGAAAAAAAAAAAAAAAAAAAAAAAAAAAAAAGGGATTGAGTCCACTCTCCTGGAGTATTAACCATGGTTGATCAAGCTAAACCACATTAGGTATAAGCCAGTGAAAACTGCTACGTTAGCCAAACAGATTTAGTGAAATAACATCTATTTTGGGCCATTTTCAGGTTTTAGGCCAATTTGACAAAAACCACACAAAATTTTTCAAGTGTTTTTCATGCAAAACGCCCCCCCCCCCCCAATCATTTTCTGACCAGTTCTAATATTAGCCACTGTATAAAGTCCCTACCTAACAAGAGGATGAACGACACATGACGTTCAGTAGGACACGCAAGGAAGTGCCAAATCACACACAAGAGGAGCTGGAAAGGAAATCGCAACTGGGATTGAGTGCACTGGATACAGATGCACATCCTCAGATCTCGTGTACAAGGAACTCAGGCGAAGATTATGACTTTTACTAAAAATATCCACGATAAAAGTGAGGAGCCACCAGGGGCGCCGGCGCCTGCTGGCTCCCAGCCAGGGCGCTCTGAAGTCATGGAGGTCTTTGGAAGTCATGGAATCAGTGACTTCTGTGACTATGTCATAGCCTTACTTGTGATATCCAGTTCTGATTTAGTAGGAGGCAGTGGTGCACGTACGCACACAAGCCACGTCCTTCTGAAATGTTTAATCATTTTTGCTCCACAGTCTAAAACCATGCCCAATGGCAAATCCCCAGCTGAAGCAAATCAGTATGTGTCAATGATGGCAGCTGCCTTCTATGGCGTGGAATCACTGACAGTTGTGTTGTGAGAAGATCCTCTGCAGCTTGAGCGGTCACAGGAATTGGAGCATCAGTTCCTTGGACACAAGATCCAAGCAGGAGTGTCTCAGCCTCCCTTCCAGTCCCTCTCACTTACCAGCACTGATGTACACCAGCTGTGGATTTAGCCCTATCGCTTCAGAAGCCAGAACATAAATTAGGAATCTATTTTATAAAATGGGATTCAATTCTGAGCTGTTCGGTTCCCACAGTAATTCTTGTGCCCCAGACATTTGTGTGACCTCTGCTAGTGTTCTCTTATGCATTCTGTGTTATACTATGAATATACGCACCTTGTTGAAGTTAACACTTTATAGGGATCCTCCAGGTATTACATCCACTTCCTTTAGACAATAGAATCGTTAACTAACATTTCACCTCCTAGCCTGACCACGATTTGTAGTTTAGTGTTTTGCTGGGGGTAGGCTTGGCAGGGAAGAGATCTAGCTGCTGCTAGTCATTCAATTTCAAATACCCTCTCTTTTCGGTACAAGGCTACTGGGTATGTTTCCAACGAGGAAGGCAACAAAATTTGCCTAGCTCTACTGTAACAAACATGGCTGAGAACATCAACCAAGATCGGGGTCTCATTGTGTTAGGCTCCATGCAAACAGAGCAGGAGAGGGTCCTTGCAGCAAAGAACTTACAAGCTAACCAGCCAGGACAAAGGGTTGAGGGAAGGAGCAGAACACAAACGCAGAGTGAAAAGTTAGTCTTTCGTCAGTTCTGATCCTAGTCCTGGTCAGAATGCAGAAACAGCCAAAATGAACAAAAAGGTAAATGGGTGTTTCAGAACCTTCAAAAAGGGCCAGTTTCCTTTGCATCAAACAGCCATTGTCAACTTGTGCCAGCCAGAGTGGCCACGGTTGATGGTGTCACACCAGGCATTGTGTTGTGAAGTCCCCGAAATAGAACTAGGTAGGTCACAGCATGCACAAGGCCAACGTACAAGTTGGATGGGGAAGATTGGCCATGCATCTGCTTTGCCCTTCCTTATTTCATAATGTACAACCCATGCCACATACAACAGGGTCTACTGGGTCAAACATTAGAGGGAGAGCTGGAAGACCTGGGCTCTGTCCCTTGATTCTCTGTGCTCCATTTGGCATACAGACAGGCTACAAAGGGAAACCTTTGTGTTCCTCTTCTTGGGGCAGCTCAGCCAGCCCGGCTCCCAGCATAAGCACCAGTCAGGTTCCATGGGGTTCTGGATAGCTGGGAATAGTCAGAGTGGTTGCATTCCAGCTGCACCCACCCCCTCTGAGTCAGTGTCCCTGCAAAACAATCCCAATCGAGTAGTGTTTTCCAGGAACTGGTTCTGCCCATTGTACAACCTTTTCCTAGTACCGGACCCCAGCAGAATGGAGGAGTGGGTGGAATGGAATTACACTAGCACAAATCAGGCATAAAGTAGAGGGTAATCAAGCCTATTGACTTTAGCACAGCAATAGAAATAATGGATGCTTCACTAGGAGTCCATACGGGTCCAAGCCACTGCTCTCAGATCTAATGTATTTGCATATTGTATTTATAATTTAAAAAAAGCAGCTATTCAGGAAAATGCTGACATTTACTCCACTGTCTCGGCAGGGTCTTTTTAATAGGTTATCTTCTACATCCTCCTGGGAGGCCCCCCCCCACCCTCCGTTTCTGTGGAGGGGATACATTCATCCATCTTAATGATCAGCCTCAAAGTGCTTTGCAGTATGAAAGAAAATTCAATCAATTTACGTTAAGGCCAGGCCACCAGCAGTGTGAATACATGGCTCAAGCCATATGCAAGAGAAGGGTCTCAGGAAGGAAAATTGTTATTGTTTAGGAAATAAGGGAGAGGATTTTCAAAAAACACCTAAACTCATTAGGAGAACAAGTCACTTGAGTGCTTTTGAAAATTATCTTTGGAGAGGAAGGCAGCTCCCATGGTTAAAGTGTGAGCCTAGCACTGGAGAAAAACCAGGGTTCAATTCCTTCCTGCGTAATCTTAACAAGGTAATTTCATCTCTGTGCATTAGTTCCCCCTCTGTAAAATGGAGCTAGCTGTCCTTCCCTACTTCATGAAGGATAAATACATTAAAGGCAGATGCTTAGATGCCGGGGGCCAGTTAAGATAGCGGTGCTTTTAATGATATACATGTATCATCTCTCTGCAACTCCATGCTCCAGGAGTCCCTAAACCTCTGACTGCCAGAAGCTGTGACGGCACACCAGGGAGTCGATCACACAAATAGCCCTGTTCTGTTCACTCCCTCTGAAGCATGTGCCACTGGCCAGTGTCAGAAGACAGGGCACTTGGGCAGATGAACCACTGGTCTGACCCAGTGTGGCCATTCTTATATTCTAGGACTGGAATTTTCAGAATCTCTCAGCTCCCACTTAGGTATCTAAATAAATGCCCTTACCGAGGTGCTTAAATGGGGAACTGTGCTTGGCCCACATGGAATAGATATTCAGAGGGCTGTTCCCCTGGATTTGTGGTGGGGAAGAGCAGGTGGAGAGAACGCTCATCCTTCCATTCATAGAAACAGAAGCCACTCACCTAATTTAAGGGGCACTGCACAGAAAATTTACTGTGTCTTACATACCCATTAGTGTTGCAGTACAATTTTTGTATAAAGGAGTTTAACAAAAGGTAACGCGTGATTTACATGCTTGTTCCCTGCCCCTCACCAGTGACAGCACCAGGAGAAGCAATTCACATATCCTATAACGAATCACCTCTTAAGGAGACAGACTTCCCATGGGCATGGGAAGACTGATTTTTCCCCCTTAGTCGGCTGTTTACCTCTGCAGCCTCAGTTCTTCAAATGTTTTAGATACTCCATGTTTCCCCTTTGGAGCTCCTGGTCTCTGAAAGAGGGAACTAAAGGGGGAATAGCATAAATGTCTGTAAGAGATGACTATGTGATAGGTCTATAAAATTATGACTGGTGTTGAGAAAAAAAAATAATAAGGCAGTGTTATGGGAAAGAGTAAACAAGACAGAGGTCACCCAGTTAATTTAGTAGGCTGAAAGTTTAAAAAAAAAAAAAACATAAGGCAGCCATCCTTCACACCGTGTCAACCTGTGGAACTCATTGCCAGGGGATGTTGTGAAGACCAAAAACTAACTAGGTTCAAAAAAGAGAATTAGGCAAGTTCATGGAGGATAGGTTCATCAATGGCTATTAGCTAAGAGAGTCAGAGAGGCAACCCCATGCTACAGATGTCCCTAGACCTCTGACTGCCAGATGCTGAGACTGGATGACAGGGGACCGATTACTCAGCAATTGCCCTGTTTTATTCATTGGCCACTGTCGGAAGACAGGATACTGGGCTAGAAAGACCATTGGCCATACTGGGTCAGACCATTCTTTTGTTAAAATTACTTTCCAAATGCAATTAATAAGTGCTTTTACTAATTCTTACTTCAGTTTTATCTGAGAAAATACTTCAACCAGGGAATTCCCACTGTGTCTTAAATGATAAGTTTCCATTGGGACCCTCCTCAAGGACTTCTGCTAAAAACAGAAGCCAAGGAGATTCAGGCCTACAGTGTGTTGTGTTATAAATATACAGCATTGGCCCGTTTTAGTAAGAAGCTAGTGGCTTCTTTGACCACAGCTGCATCTGACAGTTACGTATGGAATCACTACGATAGTAAAAAACAACTATTGGATTTTTTTTTACCAGCTCTAGGAACAGACCGTCTGAATCAGGAGGGGACAGATTCTCGGCTCATGTACATTGGTGTAACTCAGTGGAGCCATCCTGAGGTTGGAGGTTATGCCCAAGGGGTTTAAAGAAAAAAAAAAAGCTAAGCTTTCAATAGTGCCTGAATCCCAGCTGTCTGTTGGGTAATGGGGCCATGGCCCAGCTGGAATGCTATACAGCACGCCGATATATAGAGCAGGAGGCCCCTGAACTGCCACTCCCATGAGGCATCACAATATTTCAATGTTTCTAACCAAAACTCAAATTTTCCACCAGGAGAGGGAAATGGGGGCGGGGGGTGAGGGAGGGGAGAAGAGGAGAACCTTTTCCAGCCAGGTCTAGCTGTGGTTCTGGGGAAACATTAAACAGCCTGTACACAAAGAGAATTTACTCCTTCCTACTCCACCCTGTGGCTGCCCATATAAGGCAAGGGAGCAGTCTAGTCCTTAGCTTTTATAAAGCTAAAGGGTTTCTTCAGGATAAAATGTGCTTTGAGTAATAGTAATGCATTAGCACTAATAATCCGGTACAGAACATATTCAATGCTACTAGCTAATTCTCACAAGCACCCTGTGAAGCAGCTAATTAGGATTACTTCCTTCAGCTTCAGGGTCCTCACCTCCAAAGTGACTTGCTGCTACACACAATCACCTGCAAACCCTGGATTCACATGCAGAATTGTCCCCCCCCCCCCCCCTATTTTTAAGTTCTGTTTCTTCAGCTGCAGAGAAGGCCAAAGCCACACTCTTGGAACATGGAGCTGTTGATTTGAATGTAATCCAGTATAACAAGATAGGGGAGAGAGATGCAATATACATTGGGTACCTTGCTCCCACATGCCTAGAAACATTGAACCTCATTCTCCATTGCTGTGCACCATCGCTTCACCCCAGTGCAATGAGAGTTCAAAATGCTACCAAAGCAGAAGGTTAGCAATTTGCATTCAATATACACTGGATTAAGTTCAGGGCAACAGAAAAACAGGTCCAGCATTTCAAGCTAAGGTGGAGGAGTTAAAATATATTGAATCTTGTCCCAGTCAGAACCTTATTTATTCTCTATCACATTAGCCCATGCTTAGACTATTCATTTTATCTTGCTTGAGATCACTCATAAGTGCAGGGATCTTTAATTTCTTTATTTAGTTTATGGTACTGGCTCCAACAGTGGAAAATGATAAAGATGAGAGATGTTTGAATGCATTAACTTCTGTTATCCTGACTCTGACAGGAAGAAGTTTCCAACCACATCCTTGGACATTTTATTATTTCCTTAGAGGATAAGTATTAAGTGTTCTGAAGTGAGGAAACAGCCTTTCAACTAGACAAATCCAACCCCTTAAGCGGGGAAGTCAGCCTGCAGGCACCACAGAATTAAACAAGATTTGCAGGTATCTCCAACCTGTCAGTCTAAGGCCCAGATTCAGCAAAAGCTCTGAAGCATGTGTTTGGACCCAATTTCATTTACACAAAGGTCCCTTTACACCACTGGCAGCAAAAAAGCCATAAGTGGGGAGAAATTACCCTTACCCCCACTTTAAGGCAGCTTTTCACTGCTGGAGCAGGTTTAAGGGGCCTTAGAGTAAATGAGACTCCAGCCCACTTAACTTTAAGTACTTAAGTGTTTTGTTCAGTCAGGGCCTACCTTCTTTATCATAGTTTCCTTAGGTTATGGCCAGAGCAGTTCCCAAAGCTGGCTCATTTCCTTTTATCCTCCTATCTGTGGCTGTGAATCATGCTGGAGAAGCAGAAGCTGTGACCCACAAAAGGAGAGCTCATTTTCACATCTCCACTTCAACAGTTTGATGCCACTTTTTAAATATAGGAGGAAAGTCTTAAAAGCACCACATGATTTCTGGGCTTAGGTATATCCAACTTCCAGCCTTGCACCAGTGATCACGTTAACATTTGTCCTTCACATGGAGGAAATCTGCAGGAATATTGGAAGAACATTAATGAATTATGCATCACAACAGCCCTAGGTTACCCATGATGATACCCATTTTCCAGATGGGGAGACTGAGGCAAAAAATCATCATCATTTGGGTTGAGGGCCCACATCATGTTTGTGGCAAAGCTGTAAAACACCATTTCTCTTGACCTCCAGGCCTTAGAGGCAGGTTTGAGGGAAACAAGTAAAGTTTCAAAGCAGCTCAAAGTCAGGTTTCTAGGTGCTCAGCACCCATCGTTGGAGCTACATTTTGAGAAGAGCTCAACTCCCATTTAGCCTGCTACAAGTTTTCAGTAGTGCTCAGGGCACAACGTGAACCCAGCAAGGTGAACTCTTCTGGAAATCTGGCCCCACTGGTGGGTGCTGGGTGCTTCTGAAAATTCCAGGCACATTGCTGGAGACTTGAGATTTTTACCTTGCCCCAGATCACTGAGCAGAGACCATTTGAGATTGTCAGCTGAGGAGATCCCCCTTGATGGATTTCCTGAGGCTGCAGGCTGCCTTTTGGGGCTTCAGTATTTCACAAACCTTTATAATTGCAAATTAATGCCATCTCTCTTGTAATGCACTGGCTGGTGTGTATATGCACCTCACCCTCTACTAGAGGTCAACATGTGAGCACCCTCCCAGTAGAGGCAGCCTAAAAAGTTGTCTAACCACAATACAGCAACACATGTACTTATCTTGAGGCACATGTAGTCCCACTGAAGTCATACCACTACAATCAACAGCTTCTTGCTCCAGATTTAAAGAAACAATACGTAGATCTTCAAAAACATGGTATAGAATTGTGGGTAAAATCCCAAATATTATAATTCAGAGATTCAGAGTTGAAGGCCAAAAGGGACCATTCAATCTAGCACAGACCATTAAATGTCACCCGAACACCTGTGTTGATCCCAGTGGCTTCAGTTGAACTAAAGCATTTTAGTCCTTAAACTACATGTGCGCGCCACAGAGAGAGAACAGGAGAGACCAAGGTGCCACCAGAAGCTGAGGCCTCTGCACTGGATCTACCGAAGGTCATACAAAAAGCACTAATATCATCGTGTTGATGAGATCTCCAGCTTCTACCACTACCATCCTGGGCTGCATCTGAACCAGCTAACCAGTTGGCGGACGCCCCCAGCTGCCTAACACAAATGTGTCCTTGCAAAAATTTAAAATTTGGCTCTAATTTCGCAGCTGGATCTATGTAGGTAGCCCCTCAAACCTATACAGAACCCTACTGACTCAATGAGTCGGTCATATGAATCCCCTTGCAGGACTGGAGCTTTCATGACAATGCCAACATGGAAAGTTTTATACAGATGTGCGGATTTTATTATGGTAGTGCCTAGGAGCCCTTTTGTACCATATCCATAGCAGGAGACTGTCACTTCACTGAAGTGTTTGTAATTTAACTAGAAATGGCATACAAAAGGTGGGAGGGGAACAGAGGTGTAGTGACTAGCCCTAGGGGGACACAGCTGGTCAAAGGCCAAGCCAGGACTAGAACTTGGGCCACCTGACACCCAGGCCATTGCCCTGGGCCACATCCTCTCTATTTTTGCAATCCTCTCTCCAGTGCTTACTGCAAGTCATACAATTAAAAGCAAAAGGCAAAGCAGTTGGTAATAGACAGCACGAGAGTTCTGGGCATCATTTACTGGGATAGCTGCTAAATACTGGTAAAGGCGGCCTCTTGAGCAACATCCCAGTCTGTTCCAAAGACAACTCTTTCCGGGAGCGACAGCTGCTGCAGAGACCGGATGTACTGATGTAGCGAGCTTTTTAAAATACAGAGAAATCAAACTGCAATGCAGGCTGAAAATCTAGTGTTATCCCAGCTTAACCTGCAGGGGAAAAAAGGGCCAGGTCCTCAGCTGGTGTAAATCAGCCTAGCTGCAGTGAAGTCAACTCAGATGTACACTAGCTCATGGTGTGGCCTGAGGTGCTCTCATCTTTCTCAAGTTACACAAGTTTCAAGTTAGATTTTATTATCCCAGCCTTTAGAAGATTCATGGCCAGACCCCTGCCATTCTCAGGAGCTCCCCAACAGTGAAACTGTGATTCATTAAAAAAGTTACAGGGTTTATTTCTTTCCTGTATTTTACAGGAGTGGGTGTTTTTATGTAAGAGATCCCACAGGAACAATCTCCTGTGAAATCACTTCTGTTATAGCTTTGCTCTGACTCTCAATCAAGCAGCAGCCACTGGCTTCAAATGACTAGGATTCACCTTTATGTTTTGAGTCATCACTGCTGGGAAGCAGCTTCCACAGCTGTTCACCAATAGCTACTGCTGAAGGAAACTCAGGGGCGGGGGAAAAATGATACTCCCTTTTCCCCTAAAGCAGAGAACACCACACAGTGTTTCTCAAATGCTGCCACCTGGGCTGTGACTGGGGGGCAGGAGACACCAAAGTAGCTGCCCCCTCCCTGTTGCTCCTGGATGCACTGCCTTGGTGTGGGTTGCTGGGGCTGCCAGCAGGGGTTGGACCCTGCCCCCCCCCCACTCCAGAGACCCCTGGAGCACAAGGCTGGAAAAGCTGGCAAGTTCCTTCCCAGGGGTGGTAGGGCTCAGGCTTTGGGCTTCAGCCCTGCGGTGGCTCTGGCCTTGGGGCTCTAGCCCTGGGCGCTGGCTCCGCAGTGGCAGGCCCTAGCAACCAACACTCCATCCCTGGGCCCTAAGGTTGCCAGCTTTCTAATCCCACAAAACCAAAGACCCTAGCCCCACGCCTTGCCCGAGGCCATGCCCCCTGCTCCACCCTTTCCCCAAAGCCATGCCCGCCACTCGCCATATCCCCCTCCCTCGGCGGCTCGCTCCCCCCACCCTCACCTCACTTTCACGAGGCTGGAAGTGCGGGCTTGGGGATGAGAGGTTTGGAACACAGGGAGGGGCTCCAGGTGGGGGTGGGGCACGGGGCTTCAGGGTGTGGGAGGGGGCTCTGGGCTAGGACAGCGGGTGAGGGGGCTCAGAGCCGGAGCAGGGGGGTGGAGCTCAGGGCACAGGCTTACCTCCGGTGGCTCCCAGGCAGCAGCGGGGCGAAGGCAGGTTCCTGCCTGTCCTCGCACCATGGACTGCGCTGCGCCCTGGAAGTGGCCAGCAGCTGGTCCGGTTCCCAGGTGGAGAGGTAGCTGGCGGCTCTGCACCCTGCTCTTGCCTGCAGGCACTGCACCTGCAGCTTATATTGGCCGTGGTTCCTGGCCAATGAGAGTGCAGAGCCGGTGCTTCGGGTGGGGGCCATGTGTGGAGCCCCAGGGCCCCCCTGCCTAGGAGCTGGACCTGCTGACCACTTCCAGGGTGCAGTGCGGCACCAGGACACGTAGGGACTAGCCTGCCTTAGCTCTGCAGCACTGCCGACTGGACTTATAATGGCCTAGTCGGCGGTGCTGACCAGAGCTGCCAGGGTCCCTTTTCGACTGGGTGTTCCAGTTAAAAACTGGACACCTGGTCACCCTACTGGGCCCCAGCTGCAAGGCTTCAGGCTATGGCCATGGGACTTCAAGCTCCGGCCCTCTGCTGCCTCCCATGACCCTCCATCCAGGGCTTAATTTATCCCAGGTTTGCTAGTGCTTAGTAAGTCTGTGAAATGTGATACTAACAAACATACAAATATCACATTTTACAAGATATTTTCTAGCTAGCAATACATAAATTACAATGATTTTGACGTTCATCTGTGCATAAGTATTTTAGGAAAAAGAGTGGCCACCAGCAAGAGTTGGTAGCCGCACCCTTAGGCCACCCAAAAAATGTGTTGAGAACCCCAATCCAATGCAAGACATGAGAGGATGAGACTGAGTGCAAAGTATCATCAGATCTGTCTGGAAATTCTGAGTAGATGGGAAAGAACAGAACTGAGTGCACTCTTCAGCTAACACTCCATGATGAGACAGAGTAAGGTAGTCAAACAGAGCTACTGGATGGCTAAGTCCCTAATAGGATGCAGGACCTACTGGGCCAGATTCTGGCTCCTGCTGCATCCCCCTTTATGGCTTGATTTCCCCACTAAAAGCATCAAGAGGGATATGCAGCCCCCTAGAAATTCCCCAGTGCAGGGACAGCATAGGATCAATGTAGGCAGCCCTGCTCTACCTTCTTGCACAGCCCTCAGCACCAGAGTATTGCAGGAGATGAGAAGGCGCATGCTGGGACCCGAAGGGGGAGTGAACAGAGGCTCCAGTTATTCTGGACTGCAGAGCAGCTGTGCAAGTCTGGCATAAGATCCAACGGTTCTCAAACTTCATTGCACCACGACCCCCTTCTGACAACCAAAGGGTGAGCCCTGCTACCCTGGGCAGGGGGGCAAAACCCAAAGCTTGAGCCCCACCACCCCAGGCAGAAGGGCCAAAGCCAAAACCTGAGCCCTACCACCCAGGGCTTTAGCAATTCTATCTGTGGTGACCCCAATGAAATGGGGTTGCAACCCACTTTGGGGTCCAGACCCAGTTTGAGAACCTGAGATAGCCCATCCCCTAAGACTGCTCTGACATACTTGGGAGGCCTGGGCCCAGAAAGAGGCTAACACTAATGTGCATATAGTTCCCCCCCAAAACACATTCCTGCACTGAACCTTGAGTGCTGTGCCAGGTCATTGGTTCAAACCCAGCCTGAGTCCACAGTGACAGAACATCTAGACCACCTGAAGGCCATTTGTGCTAAGTGAGTTTGTGGCCTTGGTCCAGTTCTGAATGGGTAAATGTCATCTTCACAAAAGCCAGCACACTAATTGGCAGCCTTAGCGGAGAGGCCAAGGACTCAATCATGGAGACCAATTTCCCTGGTCCCATCCCAGTGGCAGAGACGAGGGAAAATGGGCACAGTCCTAAGGGTCTTTTGCCCTGACTGCCCGTACCGTAGCCTATTCCATGGGGGAAAGAAAGAGGTGCTTTAGCAGCTTCCTTCTCCAGGACTCTCAGCCCGATGAGCCTGCATCTGCACTCAGTCACTTAAATCAAAAGACAGGGGCCTCTTGTGGCCTGTGTGAACATTACCTATTGTATATCCTGCCTCACTGCCAGAAAGAGCGAGGACACACCCTCCCCACCCTGTCTTCCTCCACACTGATCTAAGTGAGTTGAGGACCCCTTGGAAGGCCTTCGAGTGCCCCAGGGGTACACATACCCCTGGTTGAGAACCGCTGTTCTAGGAACACTGTATAAAGATGCTGAGCTCTTATAGACTTTAGTTGGCATTGTAGGTGGTCAGGCTCCACTGAAAAACTGACCCTAGTTATCTCAAGCAGGGCACCCAAAAGCTGAAGCACTCTAAAAAAAATTTGGCTGCGTATTTTTATTTTATAGATCTGGCCCAGTTCCTCATGAAGTCAAGGGTAGTCTTTTCATTGACTCCAATGGGAGTTGGATTGAGCCCCAATTTCTTTAATATACAGAGTGTGAAACTGCAGCCCTGGTGAAATCAATGGGAGCGGTCCCACTGATTTCACTCAGTGGTGCATGCTGTACTTTGGCGACTGAAGAGTCTGTGTAAGCTCCCGGTTAGGAACTTCTCTCCATCTTCCTGTCACAGAAATAGTGTTAGATACTCAACTAGGCCCTGATCTTGTAAGGTGTTCTCTGCTTGCAGAATCATGCCCCTGCATAGCTTCACTTCTTCTCATGTGGTTTCTTTTGCAGGATTGACAGATTCTGCTCCCCATGAAGTTCTGAAGTCAAAGGTAAGACACTCATTGAATTAGATGGGAGTAAAAATGAGATTTAAATGTACAGATTATCCCAAAGCAAAGCCCCAGATCTCAGACCACACAAACTTTGAAAGAGCCCAGATTTAGATCCAAACTTCTCAGCCAACATGGGGAGATGGCTTATTTTTCCTATCCACAAAGCCAGTCTTTGCCACAGTCACACCCTGAACTTTGGAGGAAGTTCAATTTCAGATCTAACAAGTCACACCTTGGGTCTCAGCTCTAGTTAAAACAAACTTCAGACCAAGACCATACAGCACGTGCAGATTATAGGACCGGCAATATACCGTACACTTAACAACCAGGAAAGATGATAAATAAGTTTTCCATGGTATTATTGTGTAGCTATTTTGCTAGGACAGCTCAATTGCATATAAAAATAACTGCATTTTGTAGGAGAAACCTTTAGAGATCATCCTTTCCACTTGAGAGAGAGTTGGAGGAAAGGTAAGAGGAAGAAAGCTACATGGAAAACAGTACAATTAAATCAAATGCAGACACTGTTTAATGGTTCTTAAAAAACTAAGAAACTGACTGAGACGGTGATAAAAATCTCATGAGCTACATTGTTCTCCCTTCAGACGCAATTCATCCATGTGCAGAAGACAGAAAAAGTCCTGTGCACCACTTTAATTCCATTCCGAGTCTGAAAGTTTTGTTTTCAGTCCTTCATAAGTTTTGTGCGACCCCTCTGCACAGGGGTGAGTTTCACCCTTGCAAGCCAGCATGCAGCCCACTATCAATGAAGCTATTTTAGAGACCTTTGAATGGGTCAGGAATACATTTCCCTGCTGTGCCGTTTACGCCAGAGCATTGCGTTACCATTACAGAACTACAAAAATGAAACGGACTAGAAAGAATTGCATTTCTTTCTAAAGTTAATTCTATTGCCCAGGATTGAGTGAACTGCAAAACTTAAACAAGGAGAAAAAATGTGATACATGGTCAATTGTCAATAAATCTTCATTTTAATATGTTGTGCTACTAGTTAAATAAGTAAAACAAGTGTTAATGTTGTATGGCAAACAAAGACTTAAGAATGAAGAAATCACAAGGCTACATTTGGGTTCTAAATAACTATTTAACAATATACACATGCAAGGCTACACCACACCACTGCTCTAGCGTCTTCCAGTGGGCCTCACTGTCTACATTCTAGAAAACACACAAGCTATTTGAAGGGATACAACCCAATTCATATATACCAGAGTAGGCGTCTTTCATGAAAGACTGACATTCATTTAATTGGATTTACTCCTGGTTTACTCCAGTGTAACTGAGGAGAATCGAGCTCATAATTTCTTTTGTGGAACATAGAAGATTTTTGTCAATAGTGTTTAACAGAGGATCTAGCCTATATTTGGGGAAATATAAACCCTGATTATACAAACACACACTTTGTTACATGCTCCAAGGTGTCATTTTGTGCACCATTCATGAAGGAGAACTCTAGGTTACACTGATTCCAGCCAGTTCAGCAGATGACTACTTAGCACCTGACCTTGTACGTCACTAAAAGCTGACAATGTTCATCCCCTCCGCCCCCCCACCCACCCCACTGCAGCAGTGAATCTATATAGGATATGAAATATCCATGCAGTTCAGCTATGGACATGAGGACTGACCTGTATGAGAACATAATATATAAGAACCCCAAGCATGCAATACACCTTTGAGCTTTCTCAATGCCACAGAGAAATGAGAGAGTTTGGCAAGAGGCATACAAACAAAAAATTCTTTCGACAAATCACATCAGGAAAGCAATCTTCCCTAGAAGAACTGAATTAAATTGCAGCAGGACAAAAGCACTTTTTTCCAAACAAGCCATCAACAGATTGTCTGAGACACCCTAAATTTCAGATATAAACTATTTGGAGACAAATAGTTTTCTAATAAAGTGGACAAATTGCTACACCTACACAGATCCACACTAATCCAACACAGAAACCATGAGAACAACTTAAGAATTCCGTGGTCTGAGACACACAGGGCACCATTTTCAAAAGTCACTTAGGAGCTTAAGTCCAATAGGAAGTCAATGGGAGATAGAAGACCATTTTTTTTAAAAGGTATTAGTGCTTAAAGATGCAGATAGGTTCCTAGTAGGACTTTCAGGAGCATCCAGGTGCCTAAGGGAGTTATGTGCCTCAGAACCTTGGAAAAAGTCTCCACAGACACTTATCTGGATCTTTGAGCACCAAAGCATCTTTAAACACTTGGCCCACTTGTGCCTTTGGAAGAAAAAAAAAAATCTACCTCTAGACTCTTAAGTGACATAGACGCTTTTAAAAATGGAACTTAGAACTCATGAAAATTACACTCACGATCAGATAGAGATCAAATTACACTCCCTGATGCAAGGGGAGTAGGATTGGACTTGACAGGTGAACGCAGAAGAAGGAATACATTTGCTTAATTCAGCTGGCGTGAAAGTCACCTCTAGGCAGAGGTCCTACATAGCCTTACGCACTACTAGAACCTCATTAAAGACCACCAAATAGGATTTAAGGTGAAGTCAGTGGGACTAATCATGACTTTAGAGAGTCTTATACTTAAGTACATTGCTGAATCAGGGCTTTGGTTAGCAGTAAGGCAAAAAAGAAACTCACCAGGGGCTGGTTTTGATTTTTCTTTTCTGAGCATAGGGGGAAGTTACTTGCACTAATTCACTCCATGCCAACACATGGCAGTGCACCTTATTTTTAAGGCAGCCCGTTTTGTTTTCAAGAAAAACAAAACAATTTGTTCTAATTAATAGGCACTGTTTTGTCAGTTTCAGAATGCGCGTGGGGAGAGCCTGAGCTGGTTTGGCTAACTGCCATGTATTGATGCATACAAGCAAAGCTATTTATTCAGTACGTTGGTGAATAAGCTGCTAGGACTAGTAGGTTGCATTCATTTCTTTTTATTCCAAATGCAAAGTCTAGGGCTGGATTCTCCACTGTTAAACTTATTGGCATGAATTTGCAGTATTTCAATGGAGTTACACTGAGTAAAACTGGGGTAACAGATTGGTGTATCAGGAGGGTAAGCTTTTTTTGTCATCTGATTCTGCCCATGTGGAGTTGTGTGTATATATATTACACACACACACACACACACATATATATGCGTGCACCGCACTGAACTTGTGCATTCAATACTGCAAAGGGTTTCAACAAAGTCTCTTACTTAGCTTTAATCTTCTAAAGGAGATTAAAGGGGGGGGGGAAGAAAAAAGCATTCTTACTCTGAAATAAGAGTATTCAAACAGGGAGCATTTCACTATAGCCTTTGCACATTAAATTCACACCTTACCTTATTCTAGAATAACCACCCTTAGAACAGGTCTTTTAGAAAGACATTAGTCTTTACCAACATTACATTCATTTGCAGACAGGACAAGATTATTTGTAGGGTCAGTCTCTGTGACAGGCTACTTTATTCACCGCTGGATAGCGCCTCTTGCTGGCAGTCCTGGAGATTAGCTCTGTCAGTTCAACACCCCCCATTAGTTTCTCCTCCACAGTCCCCCCCCCCCCCCCGCTCGCTCTCAGGAGTCACAGCATCCTCTTCATAATTCAGCCAGGTCACTATTGTGGTTTCCCCATCCCAGGAGAAGGTGTCAAGATTCCTGCTCTCCAGTAGTCTCCTGCTTCGCTGCCTTGCGGTATCACTCCCATAGGGGATAGCAAGAGAAACCAGGCTCACGCTCTACTCCAGATTCTAGCTCAGGAGACCTCTAAACAGCAGCTACAGTCCATTCCCTGCACCTTACTGCCTTTCCCTGAGCCACTTCCATATCTCCTGGCTTCCCCCACTCCTCTGGCTTTATCAGTCTCTTTATTCCCTTCTCCCAGGTAGGGACTTGAGACAGCTCCTCTCCCCAACCTCCAAACACACCTCCCTTCAACCAGGAAGTGACTACAGCCTCCTTCCTTACAGGCTCTCTACTTCCTATTTCCTGTCTTTTCTAGAAGTGCCACCTGTCCATCACAGGTGAGCTGCTCTCCAATTAGCTGCCTCCAGCTTAAAGCTCCCCTCCCACCTTTGCAGCCTAATTAACTGATTGGACCTACCTGACCTAATTTAGCTCTTGCAGGGCCTATCACAAGATCTGTGGGACTACATAGGGGTAAATATCACCTCAGGGGAATAGCTTCCATAGTAGTCCAAGAAAGCTACATGTAGTCTCTTCTCTCTGTTCATTGAAATTCTCCTCTAATGGGGCAACCAAGTAATCTGTTAAACTTTAGAAGATCCAAGTTGAACATTTCTCATTAAGCAGGCTGCTTTTTAACCTTCATTGTAGAGGGGATGTGCTATTTACTTCCTCCAGCAAAGTCAAATGTCCTCTGTGGTGGCTGCTTAAATGATGAATAATGATTGTGTTTGTCAAAGAAAGGGATAAAAATATCTCTATACATTATATTAGTCTTTAAAAATTCTGAACTGAATGAAGGATTTGCACACTGGGCAAATATTCTGCCAATGAAGCAGAATTGCTGCAGTCTGCATCCCTACAATCAATTATATGATTGCAATGCACTTGGCCTAATCATTTATCTTTTGCTGCTTGGCTTTGGGCAACATGGCTCCAGTATACAGCCTGGCCACCTGAGGTGTATGCTAAGTGGCTCCATGGGGGCTGAATGCAAAGAATCTTCCTTACACTCACGGGGCAGTAGTGCAGCTGTCACAAAGCTGAAACCCCGGTCTTAGGTCTGGCGTAGCCGTCTTGCATCCAAAAAGCATCAAAAGTAGAACTGAGAAGAGGAAATATGTTTTTACACAACATACAATTAGGCCCTGGAACTCTGTGTCATATGGTACCATGGTGACCAACAACTTAATAGGGTACCGAAAGGGGCTGGATATTTACATGGATAATGAGAACATCCAGAGTTGAGTTAAAAAGATTTTTTTTTAGAGGGGATGTAAACCCTCCTGCTTCAGGGATAAGCTATCCTCTCGCTAATGGTGGTTAGCAAGAAACGTTTCCCATGGGCAAGTTACTTAACACTACATTTCCTGCTGCTTCCTCTGAACCAGCTGGTGCCGACTACTACTGGAGACAGGATATTGAACCGGATGAACCACTGGTTTAATCCAGTCCTATGTGACTATGCTCTTTATACAGGGAGTGGGGCTCATGGGTCCACAAAGCACCCTCAGATACCTTGAATTTGGAATGATATGCATTCCAGCTCACCCCTCTAATATTTTATTAAAGGATTTCCAGTACAACTTCCCAACATTTCAGGGAATAAATAGCCATTTGCTATCAATAAATGATGGATATCTATATCAGGAATAATATGAAATAGATACCAAAAACCTGTGTTCAACTAACTTTGAGGCATTTTTTTTCTTTGTGAATGGATGGCATATTTTATATATGATCAGGAGAGTTGGTATAAATCTCTCTTTAATAACTTCATACCAACAATACCCCAGCAGGGTATGTGTATCAACTCATTCTGTCTGGGGTGGGTGTGGGGGGAATAGATTCAGGGCCTGATCTTGAATATCCTCATACACACAAATTCTCACATTGATTTTATGAACTTCAATAGCACGACTTGACTGAATAATGATTACTCATGTCAGTAAGGATTTGCAGGATCAGGCTCAAACTGTAAGGTCCTGATTCAAAGCCCACTAAAGGTATTGGAAAAACTCTGGTTTAATTCAATGGGCTTCAGGTCTGGCCTCATATATAGATGTAGCTTTGCACTATTACAATACATGAACATTTTCACATCTACTCCCCTCCCTTTACCACAGATGGATGATAAAGAAAACAATGTTGAAAAAACTGATATTTCACTTGCCAAATGTTATTCACGACTGACATCAAGCAAGTAAAATGTGGCAAGGCTTATGCTGTACCTGTTGGTAGACAGATTAGATAAATCTATCTTTATAACATTTTTCCCCTGACCGCCGTAACTGCCCATGTTGGTGTCCAGTGGAACTGGTCATACATACATACAATTGGAAAATGAGAGAGAGAGTGTGGGTGTGTCACATTGATAATTGTGGGATTCAGACTCAGCCTTCTAACCATCCAAAAGCATATTTAGCCATTGCGTCGGACCCTGTTCTCTTGGGGCTGGTAGTAGAAAGCCTTTATCTTGGTTTAGTTCACCTGCGTCTATCTTATTATTGCATTATGGACTGCTATCCTTTTCTGCAACAGAATTAAACTTATATATGGCGACACTTATTTGAGAGAGAGAGACAAACTCTCTATGGTCCACAGAGACATCATTAGACCTAATTCTCCAGAGAGCTATTAGCTACCCATTTTCTTTAAGACAGGGGACTTTCTAATAGCATTTCTTCTTGGACCCACGCTTTCCCTTTTGTTCTCTTTATGAATTTCAGTGTGTCTGTCATAACTACAGGCTTTAGGACAAGCAGACACACATGTATCTGTAGAGATTAGTATAGGGGTGATGATTTTGTATGAATGTTCAGATCTAGATGTAGATCAGAGACCAAGAGTTTTTTACCTCTTTGTGCTCACTTGCAGACAGTACTTAGATCTGAACGTCTCAGGAAACTAAAGCGAGGGCTCTCTCAGTAAAGAGGCCTAGGTTAGGGGCTTCACTGCCCCTGTTGGTGGGGGTAGGGAAAGGGGAGCCCAAATGTGTTGACCTTCAATTATAATGCCCACCACCTTACTCAAGCTATATTACATGGTATGAGAACTTCCATAGATTAGAACAAAGCTTAGTAAAATTTACATCTTTTCTGACTTCCTCAGTGAGCCTGTTGGATCTTAGACACCTTTAGATTCACCTCCGAATTGTAATGTGAATGTAGGAGTTTCTGGATGTGGGGTCACAGCTACTGGCTGCATGGTAATATCAGTTAACCACTGTGCATGCTGACTTTTGACACATGACCTTCCTTTTGATGTTCCACCACATTCCTGAGGTTACCTTTGAAATTCACCTCATAGGCCCACTCTCATGTCTATGGAAATCTGACTCTCCAGCTCCCACTAAAAACATCCTGTGGCTGAAATGTTTCCAGACAATCAACTATCTACTGCTACAGAAGCTTCAAGGGGCTTCCGGGGGCGGGGGGACGACCAAGCTTTGAGAAGTGCTAATGAAATGCTTTGGTCCAAACTTTTACCTTCATGCTGTCCTTGACTTGAAGGCCATTGCCTATTGTTCTGTCCCTATTAACTGAATTCTGTGCCTCAAAGCAGATGGCTGCGGATTATTACCTTCCAGAACAGATATTGCATTAGCCTTCTATGCTCCTGGAGGGAATGTTCCCTGACAGCCCCTGAAAGTGTGAAAATGAGCCAGTTCCAAAATATGTGGCAAAAAAAAAAACAAAAAACCTCAATGTCATCCTGGCAATATTTAATTTATGCCCACTTTAAGGCCCCTTTGCACTGCCAGGCCAGTGTAAAGGAGCTCTAGTCTAAATGAGAATCAGGCACAATATATTTAAACTATCTTTGTGCCAGTGTAAGGGTCCTGCAAATGAAATAAAGACCTAAGCTTTACCCATGTAGAGAAGTGATGCCAAGTTACCGCCTACCTATTTTTAAACAAGGTTTCCTGCTCTACTACAAATAAGTCAAAAGCACAGAAATTGGAGTCTGAGCCATTGATTGATTGTCTCAGGGTTGAGATGAACTGATTTGATGTGACTATTAAAGCAACAGACCAAGACAGACAGTTGAATTGGCCGCCTGGCAGTATTCCAAGAACACAATACACGTCCTTTGAAACCGACAGGCCCCATGGCCTCAATTACTGGGACTTTTGCACAAAGTAGAAAAACCCCAAAATTTCTTCTCTATTTTTGATGAGCAGCAATCATCCCTCATATTTTATGATTCCTAACTTTTTTCAGGCCACTTTTCATATTATTCATTAATATTCATTAAAAGGGGTAGATAAATATTGAATAAAGTGATTATTACCAAAAAGACTCATGCTGTAGAAGAGTAGGGATTGGTGCAAATAAAGGTCCCACTCAGTTGGTTTTATAAATATAGAAACCTGGTCATTTGAACATCCCCTAGTTGCTATTTTCGTCTTCCTCACAGTGGGTCACATTCAAAGTCCAGCTGCAATATTGAATGGAATTCACCCATTCACAGCTGGTCAATGCAAGGCCTATTCACCTGATAAGTCACATTTAAGATTAGTTACTAGCTTGAGTAGAATTTAAGTTGTAACATTGTCTTTGTGCTGGAGCCACTATCATAATCAACAAAGAAGGGAAGCCCTCTTTGAGTAGGAGTAGTGGAACTGGAGAAATCTGGTTTCACAAGACAGTCAAAGTAAGCACTGCAGTGTCTATACAAACACTGCGTCACCCCTAACTACACCCACATAAGCCCTATGCCTCTGGTGGAGATGGCATTAGGTTAGTATAGGAGGGTACTTGTATTAGTTAGGTCGCTATAAGCTGCCTTACGTCGACCTAATTTGTAGTGAAGACCAGACCTTAGGTCCAATGGGCCCGTTTCTCCTCTCACATAAGTCTACTTCCATTGGGACCTTTCCAACTTGCAATACTATTGTCTGATAAGAAAAATGTCCTTAGCTACCCTAATCCCTTTTAATATAGCAGGCCTAGCATCATCCGTTAATGCTGTGCTTTTTTCCCTTTGTGCATTAAAGAACATATATTTGCTTTGGGGCAGATGCACAGTTGGCTTAAATTGGGATGGCTCTATTGAAGAAGTTGAGAGAGCTATGCCAATGCACACACTCGTTGAGAATCGGTAACTGTCCTAAAATGTAACATCATTAATACTCCCCTTGTCTCTGTTAGCTCCTTTCCCTTCCCTGCCGCCCACATAGTTCGCTGTAAATTGCTGTGTTGTCCCATAGGGCTGCAGCATGTCCCGATCTAAATGAGTTTAGGCAAGAACATCTGAATCAGCTGTTGATAAAAGTGCACAGCTGTAAACTCATGGGGATGGCAAGGACAGGGCAGCTATGAAAGTAAAACAAATGATTACAAAGCTGATCCCGAAGATGAAATACTCACACAGCCACCCAATAAATGGATTTAAAAAGTGCATCTCCACATGAAAAGTAAGATAAACAGGAGAGGGAAACACAACAACAGCCAGCACTTCTGTATGCATTGAGTGGCTCTTATTATAGGAATGAAGAATTTAACTAGTCTAGTATTAAGAGTAATAAACGTGGAGACTAAATTGAGAAAGTGCTGAGTAGGTGCTTTAAAAGGCATTAAAGTAGAATTATAGTTTAATCAATCTTTAAATTTATAATCAGCTTTCCATGGTTAAGGCAATGCAGTTGTGTTGTGTCAGGGAACTACAGGTGTGGGGGGGGATAACTTCAAGTAAACAACCGGGCAGAGTGATTCACTGCATCTCTTTAATCCAGCATGGGGTGACTTCTCAATTATATACTCATGATGCATGGATGGGAACAATTACAGACTCAGCAGAGAAAGGCGTGTACAGGACTTCTGTGTTTCAGTATTTGTACAGTGCCTAGTAAAATGGGATCCTGGTTTCTTGACTGGGGCTTCTAGACACTACAGTAATACAAATAAATAGTGACCAAGAGGGCAGGTATTGCTAGGCATGGACCAGCACTGAGGAGTATTAGGTTTTCCATACACAAAGGGTAAATATATGTATTCAGCCTGAATAGCTTTTATTTAGGTTAAGGAAAAAAACCAACAAGAACAAAAACAAAGTATTCATAACGAACAGCTCTTATATAGCCCCTTTTATCAAACACATCTTATAATGCTTGAGAGGACAATATATTATCCCCCTTTTACAGATGGGGAAGTGGAGCCCCAAAGCAATGACATGACTTGCCCAGGGTCATCCAGAGGGTTGCCCAGGGGAAAAGGAGAAGCCAAAGATCCACCTGTCCCATTCCTACCCCTCCCCTTCTGCAGCAACTCAAGCTCACCTCTACTACGGAGCTCCTGCTGTTGCTCAATCCTGCCACAGCAGCTGTTATGACAAGGGATTGAGAGAGTGTCATGTGCTGTCATAGCTCAAACCTCTTACACAATTAAACATCAAAGGGATCAAGCTCAGAGCGAGAGCAAGGGCCAAATCAGCAATAGCATCGAACCAGAAAGGAGGCAGGCCAGGAAAGCAGGGTCATGTGGTTATTTACAAATAGGAGAACTTTGGATGCAAACTTAAAGACAAGTGAGAGGTGCCCAGAATAAGAGATTGTAGTTTGTGTGTTTGGTGCTGGAAATGGAGAGGAGCAAAGATGAGGCAGGGGGCATTTTGTTTTCTAAATCCAAACAAGCAAGGGGTGGTTCAGTTTCAGTGTCTATTTTTCCAACCCCCACAAGAGTTGTTTGATAAGCTAATTTTTCATATATAAAAAATTCAAAAGTATTGTTACCCACATTGTGCAGATGAGATACTGCAGGCGAGAAGTGGTTTACCCAAGTTCACACAGCTCACCGGCAACCGAGCTGGGAAGAAAACTGCCGTCTGCTTGAATCCCATGCTAGTCCCTTATCCACTGGACCACACCGCTGCTTGCTTAGCTGTGCCTCTAACTGGGAAAGAGGGAAATGAAAAGATGAAGAAATTAAGTGAGACAAAGGTACTAAGCTTCTGTTCTTGGAAGAAGAGGTTTAACCACATGAGTCACTAGCCTAGACTATGGGCTTGTCTACACAGTGAGTTCCTGCGCAACAAGACAGGATGTGAAGTTACAGCACACCAGCTTGCCGCACAGGAACGTCCCCTGTGGACACTGCTGCAGTGCAGTTTGAAGTAGTAAGCCAAACCACACTCCAGGACTGTCATTGCACTGTAGCAGCGTCTACATGGGACTCAGCTGTATTGCAAGCTGATGTGCTACATAATCACAATCCGGCTTACTGCTCAGTAACTTGCCATGCAAACAAGCCCTAAGATGTTTAGGTCTCATGGTGGATCTCCACATCACAGCAGGTGCCCAATTTGTCCAATGCTTCCCCCTCCCCCACCGCTCATGCATGTTGGGCCAAATTTTCAAATGAAGGCTCAAATGCTGCCCTTCTTCCCCAATGTGCATGCCTGCAAAACCACATACACAAGCATTGTACATAAAGAATTAGTGATACCATTTGTACATGGCACTGTGGTGGTGTTCATCTGTGTGGTATATTGAGGACTATATTGGAACGGTGAGCGATTACTTCAAGAGTGGGGTGGGTGGAGGGTTCTGGTCCTGCTTGCAGGCTCTGGAGCTCTGTAGCAAAGTTTGTGATCAAATGTATTCTGGAAGGAGCCAGCTTAAAGCAAGATGGCATGAGTTGTCGCTGCCTTAGGGAGTGGCCTGTTTTCTCTCTGTTTTGGGGTTCTTTGTTATTCTGAATTCTAGGAAACATTAGTGAGTTGCAATCTTCCAGCAAAAATTTGCTTTTACTCTCATATCTGTATATGCTGTGAACATAAAACTGTGTATGCATGTTTTCCTTTCAGAGTCCGATTGCTAGCCTCCCTTCCTTCAGTCCCACTAAGGGTAGAAGAAACCAAAGGAAGGTTTCAGTCGGAAACAGTTAAGCACTTTTGCTTATAAGCTAAGTTTCCTAAAATGGATATCTTGGCCCCACATGAACTACTTGCAGATGAGGTTGGGGATTAGAAGTCGTGCGTGAAGAGATACGCTATTCTCTTCCAGCTCTTATTAAAAAAGCACCACTGTGTCTTGCTCAGAGCTGGTTCATTTCATAAAATGGTAACTTAAGTGACAACCTGTTGCCAGAATTAGCCTGTGAATGACCTGTGCATCAAGATGCATAGGCTCTGAAAGCTTACCTCTTGCCTTTCTAATGTATCCAACATCGAAGTATCAGGGCACTCTACATAATTCTGATACGAGTCATTATCCCACTAAGAGGGAGGAGTCTCCTTCCATCAGCTAGACAGAAACTAAACTGATTAGATCTCAGCAATCAGCATCCCAGGGAGCCCTGTTTGTGGCCTGGTTAGTTGGGAAATTCTTGAGTACCCAGGGCTGTATTGTACCACACTGTAAGGGCTGGATCTTCAGCAGTGCAAATCAGTGTCACTTCATTGCAATGAAGATACAATATAGCCCACCTAGGGCTCTGGCTCCACTGATAGAAAACCCTGAGTTAAGCCTGCTATCAGGTAGGAATGACTTCCAAGATAGCCTTGCCCCCTGTTTCCAGATATTTAGACCTGGGTTGTGAGCACAGAAGCATCCCTTCTGAATGGGTCTTGTGATGGTGTAGGCAGAGCTGGGGGGCCCTGTGAGATAGCTGGGCCCTTGCCAATTTAGGCCTTTCAAGGTAAGCAGGAGTTTGCACTTAATTCAAAACTGGATTGGTAGCCATTGCTAAGTGATATATTCCTTTCCCCCATGTCGATCTATGGAGCATGGGGGTAGTCAATAGGTGGACCAGAGACCAAATCCAGACCACCAGATGCTTTTGAACAGACCCAAAAAAATTTACTTATTACTGTTACTTTTTAAATTTCTTCTCTGGAGTCTGGACCTTGATTTTACCTTTCCTAAGAAATTAGGACCTTGACAAAAAAATTGACTACCCCGATCTAGCTTTTTATCAGGTTGCCCATCACCATGGCATCTCAGCACACTGGAGATGGGCTTCTGTTGACTGCTCCCAGGTCTCCTGCAGTACTTCTTAATGCGATTCAGTCTGTAATTGGCTTTGCCATCTCATGAGGAACTACAGAGTGAGTAGGGGTGGGTGGAGGAGAAACTCCAGGATGGGCCCTTTAGTCTCTTTATTGAGCCTGCATTTGGCTGCTTCTTCCATGCCTCCCTGGTTAAGAGCAATATCCAAAAATCCTTGCCACAAGGTATATCATTGAGCTAGTCCTTCCCTCTCTTCAAACCAGAATGGCTCTTCTGGCCCTGTCTGGAAGGGATTGGTTTTGTAATCCTTTAAGGCTAATTACAGAGTATATGCTCCGTGTCCTTTGTGTGCCTCCCTGGAGTGAGCCACGCAAAGAGCATGGAGTGTATGCTCTGTAATTAACCTTAAAAGATTACAAAACCTATCCCTTCGACAGGGCCAGATTTATGCCTTTTGCACCCCTAGAGACAGCATCTTCAGCAATCCCCCCCTCCACACCTACAGCTGACCTTCATGATTTCCATAAAATGTGAAGTAAAAAATAAACACAGCCTTCTTGGGAAGGCACAAGACCCTGTCATGCAGAGCTCCCAGCCTGAGCTCCTTAGGTGAGGCATAAAGGGGTGGAGGGGGAACGGTACTTCTCCCCTTGGTAAGCAGTCCCTGGGGATCTTCCATCCCTCCTTCAGCCCAGCCCAGCCGTGGTGTTCCAGCTCTGCCCATGCAAGTAAATGGGGTGCCAGCAACACCCCTTCCTCTCCCTGGCATCGGGGTGGCAGAGATAGGGAAGTTGGCTAGGATGTTCCCAGCATCTTCAGCAGCTGCCGTGCCTGGCCACAGCTCACAGTCCCCCAGGGGGGCTGACTTGGGCACTCACCCTCCTCCAGCCCCACATCCTGGGTGGCCACCAACCCTTGCCAGGAGTCTGGCCACCTGCAGTGGAGCTGTATTAAAAGTGGGTCAAAAGTTAGGTGCCCCTAAGCACATGCGTACTGTGCCTACCTGGAAATCCAGCCCACCCTGCTTCCAGAGGAAGGGTGGCAAGCAGGAGATCAGAGGGAAAAGCTAAATGTTCCATTTTACAGACCCAAGCACAGCTAAATCAACTTAAGAAATATCTGCTTCTATGTTCAAGGCAGTTTCTTTAGTCTGAAAATACCCTTCCATACTGGCAACAAAAGGACTCTAGGGGGAGTTGCTTAACCACCTTGACCAATGCCAAAACTGGAATGGCCAAAGAGAAGGGAAGCTCAGACAAATTTTAGTATGATAATGTGGGTACAAACCATCTGAAATGCACCTTCCTGTTCACATCAGCATCCAAGATGGATAGTTACAACACTCATAAGGGGCTTGATTCTCTTCTCACTCACAATTTACACCAGCGCCAATACATGGATGTTAATGGAAGTACACCACTATAAATCAGGAGTCAACAAGTAGAGAAACAGGCCCTTTAGTAAAAAGAACAGGAGTACTTGTGGCACCTTAGAGACTCACCAATTTATTTGAGCATAAGCTTTCGTGAGCTACAGCTCACTTCATCGGATGCATTGAGCTGTAGCTCACGAAAGCTTATGCTCAAATAAATTGGTGAGTCTCTAAGGTGCCACAAGTACTCCTTTTCTTTTTGCGAATACAGACTAACACGGCTGTTACTCTGAAACAGGCCCTTTAGTGTAACCTAAAAACCATTCATTAATTTGGTATAAAATCTGGATTAAGAGATGCCAAACAACTATGGCTTTGTGTTTGTTAACTGAAAGTCACAAAAGCAAAGAGATTCAGTATTAAGGCCATGGTTAGCGTGAGGCTAGTAGCTAGGATTCCTGGGTTCTCGTCTAAAGTCGGGGAGAAGGGTTGTTTAGTAGGTACAGCAGGGGTTTATGACTCAATCTGTAAAAGTTCTACCCATTTGCCACATCATAAGCCTCTGTAGTAGTCTGTAAAAGGGGTACAATAATTCTTGCCTACCTCACAGGAGTCATAGTGAGTATTTGTGAAGAGATGTTATATTGAAATCTCACCGTGTTTGCTACTGCAGCATACATGGTATGTGAGATGCCCCTCTATGGACATTAGAATAGCTGGCCCAAATGGAGCGAATGAAGGTCATTTTGCCTTTAACCTGGAGTATTCATGTTTTAGATCAGACTTACGGCTTTCAGTTAAGCAGTTACCAGATACCATTGTGCTGAGCAAAAAAGATACATGGGGGTCTGATTCTGTTCATACTTACACTAGTGTAATTCAGTAGAGTTGCTCCTGATTTGCCAGGTAGATGAGAAAAATCAGACCCTCAGAGAGATTAACAAAGGGTTAGATACATGAATCGGACCTATATTATTCAGAACTTACAAATAGGCACAACTTTGTTATAACTCTAGAGGAAAGACTCCTGTAGAAGATGGTTTCAGCATAATGCTGATCTCACTGTTCCATCTTCTCCTACCTTACTTTGGCTGTTTGTGATGGTTTACAAATTCCCCTACCATTCGGCAGGTTAACAGCTCAGATATCATTTGCTATTGACTGATAGCAAAGAGGCGCTTTGCTATGATCCAGATTGTCGCTGGAGAATCCTTCAATAAGGACAGCAGAGATGGCAGAAGCCAGTATGTTTAATGCAGTGAGATTCCATGCTGAATTGTAACCCAAGTGAAGAATCCTTCAGGGGAAAGAAAAAGTGAAGTCCTCAGCTGGGGTAAAGTGGTGTTCCTCTAGAGACTTCAATGAATGATACCACCCACTGAGAATCTGGTCCTTGGAGGCAATAGAGATAAGGGGTGCCCAGTACAACCCCTTATCTGATTGCAGATCTCTAGTCGACCCAAGGAAGTAGAACAGCTGCCTGCAGGGTACATCCCAGGTTAAATCATTTCCTGCTAAGAGTTTGAGAGGCATTTGCAGTCATAGCTGCCATGTACTTACAGGGAACAGCTGTTCTGCTTCACCTCACCTTGAGTTGCATTGAATATCCTGCTGTTGCTTTGCTCTCAGGCAAGTTTCCAGTACTTGAGCAGACTGGTGGCCTGACTCAAGGACGGAGTTGAATACATTTTCAGTATTTCATTAGTTTCCTTGGCTGAACAGAACTAGGGCACAGAATTAAAGGGCTCTCTGTATCGGCTTCAGTCGTACCCAATGGTTCAGTCCATCTGCATTTCCCTCTGTCCAATTTGCCCACCCCAGATTCGGTCTCTCCTACAACACTGTACCCGCAAGTTTTACCTACCGCCTGTCCATGCACATCACCACACTGATAGCTCCTGTCCCGATCTGCTCCGGCAGCTCACGGCCAAGAGGGAGGAGGCAGCACTGGCTGGCCGTCTCTCTTCCTCAACACCTGCTGCACACAGCATGGAGCAAGGAATCCAGCAGAGCGAGGGAGCAACCTTGGCTTCCTGTTCAGCAGTCCATGGGATGGGGAGGAGGAGGAGGAGTTGCAGGGAACTTGCAGCTCTGATGCTGAGTGGGGGCAACTGTCAGCAGACTGTCTCTCCAGATGAGAGACTCAGCAGGTGTGCCTAGGGAAGTGCACTTGCTTACAGAGCTCTGATTTAGGACCAGTGTCTGTGGTCCTATTCGGAAGGCAATAGTCTTTGGACCTTGGAGAGTAGTGAGTCAGCAACATAAGCTGATGCTGCATTAGCTCAGCTCCAGAGAGCATAACAATTGGCCTTCACTTTTTTCCTTCCAGTACTTAATTACACCACAGGAGAGGCAAGTAAACTGGCTATTCCTGAGTCATCATCTGGATACCCTCAGGCCAGCCTCCTGTCAGCTGCTGCTCTGTGTGTGATGCCTCATGCAGAGCTGCTTTTATTCATTTCCAGTGCTTGTATAACTGACACCATCTG
Organism: Natator depressus; assembly: GCF_965152275.1. Taxonomy (NCBI): domain Eukaryota; kingdom Metazoa; phylum Chordata; order Testudines; family Cheloniidae; genus Natator; species Natator depressus. The sequence continues at coordinate 7,098,912 of NC_134259.1, forward strand.
CCCACCCCACCCCCCCCCCCCACACACACACACACACTATGATCTGAGCAGTCCTAAAGCATATCTAGGAACCCAGAACCTACTATGTAAAGAGAATGCTTGATATCAAAGGAGCCTCCAAAACTTCACAATTTTAATTCAGCCTCCCAACAACCGAGGCACAGGGGTTAAAGTCCAGGCAGCAAAGGGCCCTTGCATGAAGGTGCAGAGTGGGGTTAAACAAAACAAATCCCCCCCTGCCATCTTGGACCCCACACACAAGGTCTAACCACAAGTTTATTGGCATTTTTGCAACTGTGAATTTCCATTTGACAGGGGACAACAGGAACAGGTCGAAGTAATGCATTATGAACACAAGTTGTTGAGCTCTTGCGGGGCGGGGGGGAAGGAATCTAGTCTTTAGTTAGGTGTCTGACTAGGAGTGAAGCTCTTGAAAAACAATCTGATTTTTGAAGTGCTCTCCATGGCACCAGTCTGGCTGTTTGGGCTTGATGCAACTCCCCCTTTAAGTCAATGTTAGCTGTTCCATTAACTTCAGAGAGTTGGATGCAGCCTGTACTGGAGAGGCTTTTTACAGACTCCAGCTGTGAGCAGGTGGTCGGTCTTTGTCCCATGCATTCGAGACATTTCCTTCTTGCCCATGTTTAACATATATTTCTTGCTAATCTCTACTTTTAGTCTCCAATGGCTTCATGCCTGATTCACTCTGAAATTTAGAGAGAATCAAGTTCATAATCTTATAGACTGTTTGAGAAGTAAAGAATAAAAGGAGATACTATATGGGGTGAGGGAGTAACATCATTAAAGGCAATCTCAACCACTCCTCAAAATCTGTAAGGAATCTGAACTCCAGCTGAAAGTTGTTGCAAATAGAAGTGAGCAAGAGTAACACAAGGGCACACTTTGGGGGTAGAGATCAGCCAAAAATGTTATAGGAGGCCATTACAGAAGCATGGAGCAAAGCAAAAAAGGCTGCGGAGTTACACATTTCAGTTAGGTAACAGGTCTGAGCTGGGTAAAGTTTTATAGATCTAATTAGATAATCTAGTTTTCTGGCACTGAAGCGTCTGGGAGATTTACATTAGCATTTTATGAGGAACACAGGAATGGATATAAGAGCCTTTCCACCAGCTTCACAAAGAAATAGCCTTACGACATGTGTCTCCAAACTGCCAGTTTATCCAGTTTTCATCCTGGCAGTGTAGGTGCCTTTTGCTTACAGTAGCCCCTTCTTTAATTTGTATGCTTTGAATTCACATGCTTTTCCTCAGGGAACTTTCAAAGGCAAGTTTCTCCATGCTTTTGCCCGCCACATTACTATTATCAGCTCCAACCAAATCAGAGGCCCATTATGCTAGGATCTGGACACAGATACTCACACATTGGTGGACTCAGATCTCCCACTTCAGGTTTGCAGAGAGGTATCCAGAACTGATCTTTTGTTCCCCGATTGTTGTACATGGCTAATTTCCGATAGCTACAACTGCTGGAGGGCCATTTGCCATAAAGGAAAAGGCAAATTAACACTAATTCAGTTAAAAGTTTTGTGATAGGGACCCTTGTCCAATAGCAACTGGTTAGACCCAAACCATTTTGGCCACAAACACCATGTCCATAAGCCATCTCTTTAGCTTAGGGCTAAATCTTCAAGTGGTGTAAACTGGTATTGCTCCTTTGACATAAGTGGAGCTACACCCATTTACATCTGGGGATCTGTCCCAAATATTGCACAACTGAACTTGAACAACTGCTTTAATCTGTCACTGCAAATGGGGGTCATGTGATCACTATGAATATTTGTTTTAAAACATGGAGAGACTTTCAGTTTGAAGGAAAATATATGAAGTTGAAAAATGCTAATACCTCAGCAAGAACAATTCAATGGCAATAAAAATGCCACTCTTAAGTGGTGACTAAAGGGAATGTGTCTGATTTTAATGGCCACGCACTCATTCTAAGAATAATATGCATTTCAGCTTCCAGTGGACTTTGAAAACTTGAAGTTGTTCTGAGCAGAGATTCTCTCTATCTATTATTGACCTTTCAGATTTGGCATATTACTGGGGCACTAGCACTCAACCCGTACTCGACAGTCACTGAGGAAAAAGCAATGGGATTACTGGTGCTAAATGTCCAAGATTCATACGAGTCCAAAAGCACCAAGATAGACTCCGATAACTTAAAGCATCCAACCCCAGGACAGCAGAGACTCAGGCTTAATCCTTGCTCTGGATTCAGGACCACAAATATTTAATCTGGCTGGAAACTGACAGGGCATGGCCTTCTGCTCCTGCCTTTGCATTCTTGCCTCCAGTTTGTAAACACCTATGTTGTTTACTTATCTCAATCATCCCCCTTCCCAGCCCTGTGCAATAACTCAGTTTACAGCAGCTATCAACATCAGCCCCCTTTGCCAAATACAAGTGAGGGAAAGATCCATCTATGCAGAGGCCTCCTTTTACCCTGGCCTTCATAGCCTCTCTCATTCCCTACTTGCACTTCCTTCCTGTGCGCTTGTCTGCTCTTCCACTTAATGGGGTAGCTCCCTAGTGCTCCCCAACTCAGACTAATCTAATTAGCTCCAGCTTCCCCCAATCATGCCCCTCTCCAGGCAAACTCATTGGACTTCTTGTGAGTGCTGGTTCAGCAGCTGGTTCTCAGCATTCTGACACAGACCCCTTTATTTGAGGGTCTTTTCAACAGGTCTCAGCTATTATGGAAACCTTTCCCATTCTCACCTGTCTCCTTTTTGGGGATCTACTTAGTACCAGTACTTTGTTGCAAATAAAGAAGTAGCTTCTATTCCAAACTCTGCCACTGACTGTCTTCAGCTGACTGAATCATCTGTAAAACGGGGGGAAATGGCACCTACCCACATTCTTAAGATGCTTGGATAAAAAGTGTGCTATAAGGGCAAAGAATTATTCTTAGTTTATTTTTATTATAAAGGGCCTAAAATAGCATTGTGACCTGCAATGTTTATTACTCTATTAATACGTATAAATTGTTTTAGTACCCAGGAGCCCTGCTCATAGACCCAGACATCATTGTGCTAGATGCTGTACACACAGAACAAGGTAGTCCCTGCCCCAAAGTACTTATAATCTAAGTAGGACCAGCACTGTACCACAGGACACCGGAGTGGGTTTTGTAAAGAATGGCATTTCAGTCATCATACCCCTTAGCTGGTATAAATTAACATAGCACCAGTGACTTCAATGGAAGTGCACCAAATTACAGGTTCTTCCCATAGTTTAAGGTCTACTGTTTAGACAGCTGTGAATTAGGAGTAGCTGCACTGAAGTTTGTAGTATTCCACTACTGGCATAAGCCAAGAATATATTACTACACCCCAGAGCAAGCAGCAGAGGCACTGGGCCTCAGTGTTGAGTCTGAGTCACATGGCCTCCTGTGGCTATGACCATGCTGGTGAAGCGCACACACACACTGCCCTGTGCCTTTAGGCAGAGCCCTAAGCACAATCTCATCCCACTTATTCACAGCTTGCAAAATTTCCCCAAGTGGATTTCTCTGAAACAGGCTTTTTCCCCTCCTTTCCCACCACCCTGTCACTCTGTATAAGTGTGGTTATCTAGTAGATTCCTTGCTCAGATTTATACTGCATCAAAATTTTCTTGCTCACAACCACAATTATATTTAGCAACATGTCCAAGCGTTTTCCTTTGGCTGTTGGTTCAAAAGGTGCATTTGTCCTTCCTGTCAATGTCATCCTGGGTCCTGAGATTTGTTGGGTGAGAGTCACCCTAACACACTTATCCAGGGTGTCTTTGGCACAAGTGGTAACAGCGGTCCAGCCAGTGTCATGGTTTTGGGGATAGTATTCTCTTTTCAGGAAGCAGATTACTACAGCCTGCTCCCATTGTAATCCCTGGCAAAACTCCCTTGGACCTCAATGGGAGCAAGACTGGGCCCTTTATTAAAAGAACCTGTTCAGCAGTGTTGTGTTTTTCACCCCTTAATCTCCTGACAGCTTTAGTTATTAAATCTTTTGCCGTTCTAGAGGTGAAAGGGAACCCACCTATTTAGATTTAGCTGACAGGGCTGATTTTCAGAGGCACTCTTCTCCTCTATTGCCTTTTATCTCAGGATTTATTGCTTGCCTCGTTTTTCCTTCCAAGTGCTTTAGTTTCCCCTCAATTAGATACCATATAAATCTGGTTATGAAGGAGGCCTGCACTGGTCTCTAGTTTCCACTGTTTAAGTCAGAAGAAGGTTTCACATTTCAGACATTTGAAGGGACCTTTCAAGAAGTGCCTACTTTCCTCTCCTAGTACTTAACCAACATGCCACACCCCACTTCCCACAGTAACTCCACAGGGCCATATCCTGTTACTCCTCTTCCCACAAACGGCCCCAGTGACTTTGGAGGATGCAGTTATACCAGTACAGCTCCCATATATGAGTAGAGCTTATTCCTCTTCTGTAGTGGAATAGCTACACCATTCTACAGCTATCATCACTGCATCCACACTTGGTGGGGGTGTTGTATTGGTAACTACAGCGATATAACGTGTGCACACAAGGCTTGAATCTGGCCCAAAGGCCTCAAATCTGCAAGGTGCTGAATACCCAACTTCCAGCACCTCCCAAGAGGCACTGTCAGCCCCTCAAAGGATTGGGCCCCAGGGCAGGGTAATCCTAAAGGCAGATTACCCTTCCCTAAACCAAAACAGGGTTTTGCTAAATGTGCTTTCTATCTCTGAAGTTTGTTCTACTAAACTCCAGAGCTCAGCCTTCTGGCTCTTTCAGAAATGTCTCCTTGTAAAAAACAAAAAGGGGGGCATGCACCATTTTGGTCTGACTGGATTTATCATTTAATACTCATTCTGTCGCTTCATTGCCTGAAATTTAAAAAACCCCACCGACTATGCCAATTTCTCCATTATCCCCTCAATCTGTTAAAGGTCATTAGCTCGACATCTAATCATATTTCTTTGCAGGGTACATGAAATGAATTGTGTTTTATGGTTCCACAGTCTGAACATTTCTACAGTGGTTATATAAGGCAAAGGATGTGCTATTTTTAGTATTGTCTCTCTGCCTGGTCGATAGACAGCAGGGAAAAAACCCTGATCTACCATTACATTTGTCTCTTGAAGGTTCCCAGTTTACACAAGCCTCAGTGCAGTGGGCTGGACTATATGACCTCTCAAGGTCCTTCCCAGTCCTCCATGTCTATGAGGGGGAGGGCATGATCTACAATTAGAATTTTGTTTGTGCTTCCCTTGCGTGTGCAGTTAGGATTTGTTGTAAATTAACCAAATATTAAGGGCCCCAATCCCCCCACACACACACACAGTTGTGCACATACTTCTCTTCACACAAGAAGTAGACCCATTGCTATAAAACTTAGCCACCTGTTGAAGTTATGGACTGTATTAGCAAATTCTCAGAGATCCAAGGACCATGCCTAATTTACATGTACATATTGACCAAGATTCTCAAAAGTAACAAGATTTTTGGGTCCCCAACTTGAGATGCCTTAACAGGCCTGTTTTCAGAAAGTGCTGAACACCTGCCCTCTGAAAATTAGTCCCCCATGGTCCGCACCCAAAAAATCACTAGTCACTTTTGAAAATCTAGGCTACATTTTATTTGGTCATAAAAAATAAATGGTGCAGCCATAATATTTGTTTATGCGTATTCACAATGATTGTGATGGGAATTGGACACCATGGACCTCTCTGCAGGTTTAGTCACCTAAAGACCTTTTCTAAAAAACCCTACTTTTTAGGCTGCTGAGTGCCTCAGCCATTATTGAGGATGGGAATTAGGCTCCTGTGTCACTTGGGCATTCTTGAAAGTTTTTCACCATCTCCTCAGATGGTGAAAATCAACAGTTCTATGGAGGTCAATACAGCAACTCTGGTTTTCCTTGGTTGAGAATTTGACCCTATACTTTTATTGCTGTAAAAATTCCTTGGGCCATATCAGCCCATTCATTCTGAAGCAAAATTCTTCACTGTATTTTTTCAAGTTTAGTTTAAAAACAGATGATTCCCTGATTAGGCAGCACATCTCTGCTGCTAATTTAAGCAGGACCAGTTCAAGGTCCACTTCAGACAATTTTTTAAAATTTCAACTGGTTTGTCAAAGGCCACCATCTTGCAAACAGCTGAGCAGATGCATTTCCAGCTCTGCAGAACTGTATTATATGCTTGACAGACATCTGAGACAGCCAGTTGTTGCATTTGAATAGACTGTACAAGTAAATACATCAAAAAGGGTGTATGCTGGAATTCAAGTGCAATTGGATTCACCCTGCCCGTCTATTGGAGATGGCCAAGTCGAAAGTCAATACTAATTCTGTGTTTGAGACACTGTCAGGAATCACATTTGTTTCTCCCCAGTGAAAGCTGAAACCCAATGAAGGGCAAACAAATGACTGGAAATACCGTTGGAGGATGCCTCCCCAAACCACCTACAAACAGGTAATGGAGTAACCTTCTGCAATTTAAGACTATGAGTGATGGAAGTAATCCATTTGTTACTTAGACTGCAGGCTCTTTGGGGCAGGGACTACCAGAGAGCACAATGGGTCCCCCCCGCCATGCTTGGCTGGTCCTTAGGCATGCCTGTAATAGACCCAACCAAGCACTGTTTCTCCTAGAATGCATAGTGCAGGCATCACAGGGGCTGCATAGGAGGCGTCTGGCAGAGAAACAGTGCGGTTGGGAAACGTCTAAGGAAGATGTAACCGTAAGAACCACCTGCTGGAAGCCTAGCCAAGTGGCCTGTCCAGAACCAACCCTTCAGTGAGGCCTGAGGGGAAAAAAAGGGGTAATGAGGGAAACTGCCATTCTGAAGGACCAGAGCGAGCCTGGATCCACACCTGGCTCTGAGCTATTCTTCTGGGTCCAAGGAGGCTGGGCCACAGTGGAAACAGTTGGCAGGAGAGGGGAGGCCCAGACACTGCTATGATGGAGGCTAGGCAAGGACCTGGAGAGAAGGGCTGGGTGTGAAAGGGTGTATTTGAGACAGTGCAAGTGAGTCCTGTTGTACAAACCCAGGAATGTTAACATTAGCACAATAGGGTTCTGGTCCATGACTAGGACTCTTAAGTGCTACAATAGATAGAGAAGGGGACTGGAAATCAGTACTTCAACATTTTTGACAAGGTTATTGACTTGGTGTGCAGCCTTGTCCATAGGGGTTAAATGACTTGACATCACAGGGTGGGGTGGCAATTATTGCTAAAGTACTTCCTAATTGGAAGAAAGGTACAACTCATGAACAAAATGTTGATGAATTAATTGATACATTTCTTAAAGTAATAAAGGCCTGATCACAAGATTTTTAAAAAAGGTGGTAACTTGTTGAAAAATATAATGTTCAATCATTTACCACTCACTAACCGGGTCCAGATTTTCAAGAGTACCCACCACATCAGATGCATGTCAGGTGAGGAGCTCTTTTGAATATCTGGCCCCTTGGAATAGACTCATGACAGGCTTCCATCCAGTATTGAAAGCAGATATTCTGAAGGACTTTAAGTACCATGCTGAATTTCAGACATTGTAAAATTTATTCAAGAGCAACTTGCACAAATATTACACCACATTTCCAAGGCCAGTGACATTCTGCCTTATTGTCCACTTGAGTAATTTCAGAGGCTGATATTGCTTGTGTACTTTTCTTATTAAATTATATTCTAAGTTTTGTGCTCAAACAGGCTTTAATGAATTTTGGATGCCAATTTCCACCTTATGGAACCATCCTACATTTGGTCTGGTTCATTCCAGAGGCAAGCTAAAGCCCAGATCCCAACATCTGTGGGCTTTAGAAAAGTTTTGATCCACATGCACATCCAAACCCTGCTCTTGTTTGTGACTTTAGAGCAAGGAGCTATGTATAAACTGCACCACCCAGGCGCCGTACCCAGAGGAGGCACTGTGTCGCAGAGACATCCTACTGCGTCAAGTTTCTCCCCACTTCTCACTTTTGGGGAGGGGGGCAGAAATTTACTTCTGGTACCACCAACACTAGCTCAGGTATCCAGCCAATGGGCTCAGGTGGAATGGAGAGCTGAGGTTCCACCCACTCCCCACCTCACCTGCCCCAGGGAGAGAGTAAACAGGCAAGTAGCCCTGTTTACTTTTAAGTGTCCAGGACTCCAGACCCAAGGTCCAGGTAGCTTATAGAAGAGCATAGGTGTGGTATTCTTTTGTGCAGTCTAAAAAAATCACAATCTAGCTTTTTATAGCTAGCCCTTAGTTCTGCTGATGGCTTCAACTGAAAACAAATGGAAAATTAGAACCAGATCTGAATCCATATCCAAACACTGCATCTTAGGCCTCTCTCTAGTTTTTACTCAGTGCTCCAAGTGCTATGATTAACATCCAAACATACCTCATACAATAGGACTGAATTGAATTCTCTTCTTGTCTACAGTGCCTTTTTCCCGATTCTATTCTGTTTTGTTTTCCTTGGTGAAACCTTTTGGATGACTGCAGCATAAATGCCCATGCAGACATCTATTCTGATATTTTCTAGACAGATGTCCCTTAATCAGGAAGGGTGATGATTATGCATAGCTAGTTTCCTTCTGTTATGTCATTACTCATGCCTTTTCCCACCTTATTTCTGTGAAGCACCTTTTGGAATTGCAAATAAAATATATAAGAGTCAGCCTGCCCTTGACTTGACAATAGAATACTTTGCTGTGTAGTATTTTCACATTGCAGATATATGCCACTCACACAGTCCTTAGCAGCGGGAGAGGATGCTTTGACAGTGGGGATTTGTTCAATCATTTGATGATCTGGATGTCAACATTCAAACCCACCTGAGACACTATTGCATGCTTTTCCTGAGTCCTATAGGACAGGCGGCTCAGATTTGAAGTTTCTGATGAACAGGACTGTATATTGCACTGCTGATTCAAAGCATGCCTGAAAAGGTAATTGGAGCATAGAATGGTTATTATTTAGGCTACTAAACTCTGGGACTGAGCTCTTCATTTGTCTCTTGCCATCATTTCAGGACTATATTCTTTGGATACACTTCAGAATCAGAACATAATTGCAGTGGGAATGCAGTATAAAAACCACTAATTTATGTACCTGTATTATGAAATGCATCCCACTCTCTACATAGCCGTTTCAGATTTCAAAATGCCAGGGTAAGCTTTGTGGCTGGGATGACAAGAGCTAGATTCCATTCCCATGGACTTCAGTGGAAAGACTTCCAACTGATTAGTCAGTTGGATTAGGCCCCAAATCATTTGGGTCCAACTGTGCTGGAAGAGCCTGATCTCAGTAGGTGCTCAGCACCTAGCAGGAAGGTTCAAGTATTAAGTATCTTTCTGGGTTGGGTCTCTTACTTCAGTGCACCAAAAGAACGGCATCATTTTTGTCCCCATAAACTGTATATGACCTCTTGGTTTGCCCAAGAGCACAGAAGCATCACTATCCAGATAAATGACTTTACTCAAGAGATAAAGATCATGGCAGAGTGTTTGGTTGCCTGAGGGCAATTTAGTAGATACAGGTTCCTTATTTAATAACAAATCACAAAGCAGACTTGAGATCCAAGTCCTAGGCTTTTATATATCTGATTGAAAGGTTTTCATTATTCTAGACAACCTTAAAAAACCCACATAAAATCTCCTTTGGGGCAAGGGAAGGGGATTTTTGGTTGCAGAGAAACAAAAGCAGTCTGAGAAGATAAATCTCACATCAAGGTCTGAGTGAATTAAAGAAATCCTTCCTCCAGGTCATGTCAAATGAAGACATCAACTGAGAGCCAGCTGCAGCAGGTTCTGAATTGAACAGAGGCCAGGGTGCAGGGCAAAGAGCATTACTGTCATTGCTCAAAGTGAGTATATGCTACAGGAGCTAACCCCTGCACTTGCTTCCACAGGAAAAACACCAGTGAGATTGTGCCATTCAGTTATTGCATTTGGAGGATTTGCTGGGAAGGTTTATTTTGTGTAAGGAAATCAATTACAGGTTAATAAACTAAACAGAGGACTGATCCCACAAGCCCTCAGTGTGAGAAATTCCCATTGAAGTCAGTGATTTTCCAAATCAGTGCCTAAAGTCAGGCTGCAATACCCATACTTAGGAACTTAAATAAAAGCAGCACCTCTGACAATTTAGGTCTGTTATTTAGCTGTCTAACTATTGTTCAGGGCATTTTATGTACCCAAATTTAGGGTCAGATCCTCAGATGGGGTACATTGGCATTGACATCAATGCCACTCAGCCAATTTACACCAACTAAGGATCTGATCCTTAAACTGGTCCTCCTATGGAATTGTGATATAGTAAAACACGGGCTGTTCTTGTAATGGAAAAGCTTTTACACGAAGTGCATATACAAGAGAAGCACCAAAAAGGGGTTAGGGATTTAAAAATTTGCTCACCCTTTCTACTGTACTCAGAGGATGGCTCCCCAGCTGGCAAACCAGAATTTAGCCAGGTTCTTGGAATATTAACCTGATCCTGAACAAAGAAGGTCCTGAATAACTTGGCCATCTTCACACATCCAGTGACAAAGTTAGGAATAGAGCCCTGACTCCTATGCCCCGATTCAACAGGATATTTAAGCAAGTGCCTAACTTTAAGTACATGCTGTTTGCAGTGGTGTTGTAGCCATGTCAGTCCCAGGATATGACAGACAAGGTGGGTGAAGTAATATCATTTAATTGTCTGACTTCTGTTGGTGGAAGAGACAAGCTTTTGAGCTACACAGAGCTCTTCAACTCTAGCTTGACAGCTTAAGCAGCCTTGGACCATTAAAGGATATTATCTTGCCCACATTGTCTCATGAAGCATATGAGCTGTCCAGCTGAAGCCAATGGGACTCAAGGGCATAGGCATTGCTTAAGCCTCTTGCTGAACTGAGGCTCTAGTCCCTTGCTCTATTGTCTTTGTTTAATAGCCATTAAACCTCCTCAATGGCTATTTGCCAGGATGGGCAGGGATGGTGTCCCTAGTCTGTTTGCCAGAAGCTGGGAATGGGTGACAGGGGATAGCTCACTTGATGGTTACCTGTTCTGCTCGTTCCCTCTGGGGCACCTGGCATTTACAACTGTCTGAAGACAGGATACTGGGCTAGATGGACCTTTGGTCTGACCCAGTATGGCCATTATGTTAATGCTAAGATAGGTGGTTAGTTATATAATAAATGCATAGGTCTTTGTGAGTTAGCAAAGCACAGAAAAGCACCTGAAATATTTGGGGCTCATAGGGCCAGATGGAGTTGCTATTTGAAATAGGTGATGAAGTATACTTTTAACTGTAGGATCCCCTTCTCTGCCTGAAGCGATAGGGGGCCCCTGTTTAATTCTTGAGCTATAAACACCTGAAAATAAAATTCATTTTGTGAGATCTGACAATTTAAACTGTGTAGATGCAAACTCATCCATCCACAGCACCCATGCCATCAGAAGAACAAAGTGATCGATTATTCAGGAACAAAAATCAAGTCACTTATCTGCTTGCGCCCAAGCTTTTCAGCTTCTCCTCTAGCAACCAGTCTTACTTGACAAAAGCTTTTCATCAATTGCTTAGACAACAGGATCTACAGAAACTCTAAGAGTTGTTGAAATTCTAAGAGGGCTGACCTTTTCAGACACACTGGTATGAAATTCAGTCTGGGTGCAGATAATCAGGCAGTGCTGATTTTAAAAAGCTCCCCTCCTTGCCTTGCACAAGAATTTATTGGTGTTACCTGTGTGCTCTTTCACTGTTGAAATAGTAACTGAAGGGTTACTCATGTTTGCACATGGGCTAAACTCTGGAATCATTGAGTTATTCTGGTCATAACAGGCCAAGAGTGCCTGGAAACAGATTGAAGTTGATGTTGCAACTAATGCTCCAACCAGCACTTGTGAGTGCTCATGAGTTAGTGAGCTATTTTGATTTTCATACAGGGGACATTAAAGGCAGACTCCTAAATCTGTATCTGGGCACCTACCTGATTTTCAAAGGCACCGAACAGTGGTTCCCATTGAAAATACTTGTGTAGAATAGTCAAAGGGTGTTGGTATGCAGTTTTTGGGTGCTCAGCAGCTCTGAAAATTAGGTGGGACTTAACTATGATTTAGGAGTGTCACTTTAGGCACCTATGTTTGAAAGTCTTGGACTTGATCTTGGTTCTTCCTTTGTGTTGGGAAGTCACATGAGTGACTTGAGATCCTCCACTACTAACACAAGGTGGAGACAGAAGCCCTGAGTCTCAAAGGTATTTAGGCACCCAACTCAAATTGATTTTCATGAGTTAAGTGGCTAAATACCCTTGATGATCCGAGCCGAAAGGACACATTTAAGACCAACACTGCCCTTGGAGTGCCCACCGTGGTACTCTACAGGCTAGCTATGGATTTCAGTGGAAAGCTTTGGTGGATGGGAAGAACTTGAACATGTTTTTGCTGTTGGCTGTTACACACCTCTGAAAATCTCAGACAAAATAAACTGCTCCTATAATTGCTCTTCAGTGTAAGGGAATTAGGTGCCAAACTGCCACAACTCCAGTGAGTATGGCACCTAACCCCCTTAGACTGCTTTGAAAACCCCTACCTTTATCATTGTAAATTTAAGGAAGCATCAAGTTGCACCTAGAGTAATGGATAGGGACTCCATTTTCACAGAATGGAAAATTAAAGGAAATGTAAAGAAAAACTAAAATCTTAATATTCACAGCAGAGAGTTAGGGAGGAAGGATGGTTCAGTGGTTTGGACACTGTTAGGAGACCCATGTTAAATTCCCTGCTCCTCTGTAGGCCTCTTGTGTGAATTTAGCCTGTGCCTTAGTTCCCCATCTGTATGGGGTGGGGGATAATACCCTTTGAGATCAGGAAATTCTATTAAGGATAATTGCATTCAAGATTGTGAGCCACTCAGGGTATATCTACACTGCAGCTGGGAGCAAGCCTTCCAACCCCCAGTAGACAGACTTGCACTAGTGGGGTTCAAGCTAGCACACACAAAGAATAGTGTGGACATTGCAGTTCAGGTTTTCAAGACCACCTGACCCCCTAGACATGAGGCCCTGAGCCACACTGCTATTTTTAGCAAGCTAACTTGAGCCCTGTGAGTGCAAGTCTGTTTACCTGGGCTGCTCTCTCCCAGATGCAGTGTAGATATAGCCTCAGATACAATGGGGTTGGGGACCATGCAAGTATCTTTAACAGACACAACAGCCCCCGAAATACTTAGGCTTTGTCCACTTCATTGATACTTGTAAATCAGGAATAACTGCACTGAGTCAATATTTACACCTTTTACTTTGGTAACCAGGAGAAGTTAAGTCCCACCAGTAGAAGAATTACATTAACCATCAGCTCCTCAGATGGTGTAAATCAGTGCATCTCCATTGATTTTACACCAGCTGAGGATCTGTCCCACAAAGCTGAAGTCCAGAAAAAAAACCAAAGTACAACTTCTATGGGCAATGAAAGGACAGACCAATGCCATTTTTCTTGGGCTTCCGACTTCCTATTTGGACAAAAAGATGTTGAAAGCGATTCATCTAAAACCGTCATGATTAGGAGTTAAAAACACTCCCTTTATAGCTTAGCATCTTCAGCTGTGCTCCTAGGAAATTAATCCATGGACATTTCTTCTGTGTGCTACTTATCAGTTTAGGAATCATTTTTAATCTAACTGTGCCAATCTTGTGTAGGATCCATCTTAGTCTGTCTTTGATAACCTTCCTTTATCTCCCCCTGGTTACTGTTAATATCTCACCAGGACAGTAACCAAAGCTTTGGCATTCACTTTAGCAGTATATTATTCTGAGCAGATCAGAACAGGTAAAAATAAAGTGTTTTCCGATTAATGAAAGCAATTCCATCTGACCTTCAAAATGTCTCACCTAACATGAACACCGGGAGCCCCGAGTATAAAAGATTTAGGAAGTAACAAGGGTCTGTTTGTGTTCAGTAGAAGATGAAATTATGCTTGCATGAGCCTTATTTGGGTGCTGTTTCAGCTGTCAGTGATGACAGCCTGAGTTTTCTAATAGGTTTGGGGTTAAGCTCTCTCATAAGGTAACACCATATCGTCTCAAAAAAATAGGCACGTCTAAAAAGTTCTGCTCTGGATCTGAACTTCTTCCAAGTTTAGGGGCCCAATCCCAGAAGCTCTCTCACAATGTGGAGCTCCCATTGGAGTCTTACGCAATTGTACTGATTTAAGTGGGAAAGCCTCAGGCTTAGAATTTTGGACGTACAAATTGGCCTGAAACAAAACCCCACATCCAAAGCCCCCCCCCTAAAGTTTTGGAAGGCCTCAGAGGTAGATCTGAATTTCATAGCTGGTCCCTTCTTTTTTGTTTGGGAGGAAAGGAAGGAAAAACTAAACTTGAAATATAACCTTCTCCTTCATCCCCTCCCATGTACATATTAGATAAAGAACATTTGGACCCAGTTTCAAATCAAGACTTTGCAGCGTCAGGCTTCTTTCTCTGGATGCCTATTCATACGTTCTGACATTCACCCATTAGCTTTAAGCAGTAATGCCTTGTCTACATGGGGGATTTTAGCTCCCAGTGTACCTACATCAATATAACTGCACCAATCCCAAATCCTAGTGGAGTTGCCCTGCACTGGTGTAAACCATGATTGGCATTCCTGCTTATCCAGAGTTGCACCAAATCTACCTTAGGGTTTTGCACTGCTATAGCAGCCTCAGACTTATTGACAAAGGACCAGATCCTCAAAGATATTTAGGCACCCAACTCCCATTGATTTCAATGGCAGCCTCCTGCCTCTCCGTCTGGGGGAGTAGTATCAGGTATCATGGTAGGTAGGCTCAGGGGTAGTATCATGGGTAGAGATCAGGCTTATTGTGGATCTCTGCTGGAAAGAGGGCGACTAGGAGAGGGCAAGAATTCTGATCTTGTGAAGGTGATAGGGACTGAAGAGACAAAGCAAAGCTTCATTTGGTCTACAAATAAATGGCAAGAGGCTTTTAGTATTTATGCAAAATTTAGACTAAAGGCATCTGGAATGGAAATCAGGTCCATTTTCTCAATGTGTCCTTTAAAGCCACTAATTTAGAAATTTGAATAGATTTGGTTGGCTCTCATACTTTGGCTAGGATGCCTCTTAATAGCTTAGTGCTTCACCAATGTTTAATAAAGACAGAAGACTGGGTTACAACAGATCCACCCTAAGGGCTTGTCTTCACTAATGGGGAGATCGATGCTGTTGCTGCAACAGATGCAGCAGGTGTCAGTTTAGTGGGTCTAGTGAAGATCCACTAAAATCGATGGCAGACCGCTCTCCAATTGAGCCCAGTATTCTACCTCTCCAAGAAGGTTAAGGAGAGGAGACAGAGGGTGGCTTCTGTTGACACAGTACAGTAAAGACCCTGGGGTGAGTTAACCTAACTACGTCAACTCCAGCTACACTATGCATGTAGCTGGAGTAGTGTAACCTAGGTTGACTTACCCTGGTAGTGAAGACAAGCCCTAAGTGTTTATTACTGACCCGTGACAGAACTAGGTGATCGGGCAACAAAATGGCAGATGAAATTCAAAGCTGATAAATGCAAAGTAATGTACACTGGAAAACAATCCCAGCCATTCATACAAAATAGGATCTAAATTAGCTGGTACTACTCAAGATCTTGGAGTCATTTTGGATAGTTCTTAGAAAAATACCTGTTCAATGTGCAGTGGCAGTCAAATGTGACCAGAACGTTAAGAACCATTAGGAAAGGGGTAGATAATAAAACAGAAGCTATCAATGCCGCTATATAAATCCATGGTATGCCCACACCTTGAATGCTGTGTGCAGTTCTAGTCAGCCCATCTCAAAAAAGGTATATTAGAACTGGAAAAGGTGCAGAGAAGGGCAACAAATTCAGGTTATGGAACAGCTTCCCTAGGAGGAGATTAAGGCTGGGACTGTTCAACTTTGGAAAAAAAGGGAGGCATATGATTGAGTTCTACAAAATTGTGACTAGTGTGAAAAAAGCAAATGAGGTGTTATTTACCCCTTCACATAACACAAAACTGGAGGTCACCCAATAAAATTTAAGGCAGCAGCTTTAACAAACTTAAGGAAGTACTTCACACAACGCACACAGTCAACCTGTGGAACTTGTTGCCAGGGATGTGGAAGGCCAAAAGTATAATCGGGTTAAAAAAGTTAGATGAGTTCATGGAGGATAGATCCACTAGTGGCTATTAGCCAAGATGGTCAGGGATGCAGTGCCATGTTCTGGGTGTCCCTAAACCTCCAACTGCCAGAAGCAGGGACCGATTCACTCAAAATCGCCCTGTTCTGTTCATTCCCTCAGATGCATTTGGCAAGGGCCACAGTCAAAGACATTGGGTTAGGTGGACCATCGGTCCGACCCAGTATGGCTGTGCTTATATTCTTAGAAGTTTTAATTGCTGACCTGGAAATGCCTCTCATGCTTAGTACTTGGTGGAATATTTGTTTTCTCCTGCAAGAGGTACCACATGGATTACTAAATCTGAAATTGGTATTGATATGTCCACTAATAGCACCATCCAGATCGCTCTTGTAAACAAACTGAAATATTGTCAGTATTTACTGAGGCTAATGTAACTTAAAGACTAAACATTATGCCAAGATTTTTTAAAAAGTTTACAAGCTTTAGGACCCAAAGTTAGCCTTCCTTTGAATTTGTTCAAGTTATAGGCCAAAGTTTTTTCAAACTGAATTTTTCCCAAAGTTTGGGTGCCCAGGCAAGGCCTGATTTTCAGAGCGGGATGCCCAGTGCTGTCTGAAATTCAGCCCCCTTCCAAGTTGACCAGAGAAAAATTGATACAAAGTCACAAATCACTTTGGAAAACCTTGACCGTAATTACTAGGTTAGGGCCAGGTCTCCACCTGGTGTATGGTGGTGGAGCTCAGTCAAAGGCAAGATCTATATTTTTATAGTATAAAGATAAGAAAATGGACAAGAATATCAAGGACAGTATGTTGCATGACTTTGAAATATATGTGTCCTTGATATTGCTTATTTGGTATGGAACTTTTAAATCCTAATTCTCAAATAGTACATATATTCTTTTTGTTCCAGGTCACAAAAGTTCATTAATCTAAACATCCTCAAAATTTAGCATAGTTCTACGCCTCATCTCTAATCAAACTTGCTTTCAGGGTTGATCGTCCTGTTAAGGTAGTGTGTTTAAAGGCAGATCAAACAAGGAAAACAGAGTATGGCTTTCACATCCATGATGTATATTCTAATTTCTAAGCTGACAACATAGCAAGTGGCTGTCTATTTTGAGTCATATTTCACCCAGACTACATTAGAAAAAACTAAACAAATCCAGATCATACAAATCTGTTCATATCAGCACTCGCAATCAGGGCTACAGTTATGAGTTTGTCAATCCTACCATTATAATCCCTCTTTCTGATTTATATATTGGCTGAAACAAACGAGATCCACTCTGAAGTGAATCTTGGCAAGCATGCAAGATCAGGCCAATATTAAAATGAAAGGCTTTGGCCTACTGTCAATTGGGCAAGGGGGATGAGGGAGGAAGGAGCTTTATTTGCTTTTTTGTAACACCCAAACCAAATGGCTTTAAAGTTAAATTTTCCAGCTGAATGCAGAGGTAATAGAGCTAAGTGGCCTTGGAATAGTTTCCATGCAAAATTAAAAGGGCCAAGATCTTGCAAGTTTTACAACAGTAAGGTAAGTGAAGTGAACTTCAAGGGTAAAATGATATTGAGCACCAGGGCTGATTCAGACTAGCTGCCAAATGAGCTAGGAGCAGGTTACTGATCTCTGTACTCCATCAGCAGGCCACAAACAGGCTAAGGACCAGCTCCACAGTGGCACACACTCCTCTCCAACACCTCCCTGCATCACACCTACTGCTGAGGAGGAGAAGGAGCAGCTGGATAGAGAGTAGGCAGGAGGAGGACAGGGAATGGGCCCTTGGGTGTGCCAGACACCAGAGGCTAGTAGCAGAATGTTCCAGTGAGGAAGTAAGGAAAGAATTGACACTGTTCTCTTTCGACTTTCTGGGTTGGGGCAGGACAGCTGTGTGCCTGCCCCTTGCACAGGTCTGTTCATGAGGCACAACCATAGTTAAATTTTCAAAGGCACAAAGGGCAGGAAGATGCTCAAGTCAATGCAAGTTGTGTATAACTCCCCTTTGTGGTATAATGAAAGCTTAACTATAGAGGAGGTTGTTTTATCTCCCCACTTCGCTGCAGTGAGGCATGCTGAAAATTGTCAGACTGGCCCTGCCTGCTACAGGAAAACCCACAAGACAAACATGAAATGAAAGGAAAGTGGGAGGAGAAGGTATATTCCACAGGGCCCAAGTTTCCTCTCCAGCCATTGAGTTCAGTGGAATTCACAGTGGAGTTAAACCCATATAAAGCAGGGGAGAGTCAGAAGAGAATCAAGACCCATTTTTGCTACTCAAACTCCAGCAGACTAATTAAGGACACGATCCTGTTCCCACTGAATTGAGTCGTAATTTTGCCAGGGCCCTAGCTTTAGTGACAAATAGAAATCCTAGGCTGCCTTAAAGGCCCTGCTTCTAACTTTCAACCTGAATGTATGCATGTTTAGTTCAGGCTCTTATAGCTATTTTTAAATTTACTTCTTTTGGTCTCTACTTCTTGCACATTTGTCCTTTGTAAAAAGGGAAGGATGAGTTATAGGGGAGAGGCTGCATGTTAATGGAAGCAAATTTTGCAGGCTTCAGAAAGTGCCATGAAGTGCACCCTTAAGGCTATATTTTCAAAGTGCTACAGTGTGGTTACAACTAGAAAAGGACTAAAAATAGGCCCTGCTTACTCAGTAGGTCAGCTCCCTCACCGTGAAATGGAAACCAATGCAGAGGACCAGCACCATGCAACATAGGGCTTATGTAGGAATTATGTGATGCATAAGCATTATGCTGGACAGGGATGAATTGCACCCTTAAACAGTCAGCACTGGAGTCAGTGGATACTGACCCCTATCATTACATGAGATTTTTGTCATCCTGGCCCAGAGCATGTGACTGAGGACAGGACATAGTGTTCCATTTCTGACCAACACACCTGTTTGTCAACTTCTTCTTGTACTATAGGCTTAATCCTTCCAGGTGCTGAGAACCTCCCACACATTGCTGAGCCGCCTCTCGACTCCCACTGATTTCTTCATGCCTTGTGGGTTATCAAAACTGTCATCATCATGGGCCCAGATTGCCTTTGAGCCGTATCTACTCACAACACCAACAAATGCAAGTGTTTTACTCCTCTAAGCACTGCAAAGCTAATACACTGGTGGAAGCAGCTTCAGCACCTGTTAGGATCACACCCTACATCTCGGCTCTTTTGCCAAAGCTGAAGCTTTTAGGGGGAGAGTTTCAAAAGGCATAAAGGGAGTTGGGTGCCTCACTGCTCATGGGAAGTCAAGGCAAACTGGGTACCTCACTGCCCTTTATGCCTTTGGAAAAAAACTTACTGGATAGAGGGGTACCTCTGTTCTGATACTCAAATATTTCTAGGCCTGATGCAGGTCAGAAAGATGCCTTGCTTCCAACACTCAAAGCCACCCAAAAGCAGCTTGCCTGACACCAAAGTCAACTGAGTTTATTAATTATTAGTATTATTTATTTTAATACCATAATGCCTAGCAGCCCCAGTCATTGACCAGGAACCCATTGTGCTAACAGAACAAAATTTCAGTTCCTGCCTGTAAGAGGGTCAGCACCCATCTCTTGCTAGCACCCTCTCTGTTTGGGTGTATCCACAGTCTTTAAACCAGTCTCAGCCCTGCCTTCAGACTGTACCCCTAGGGCTTCCTCCCTGGGGGCCATGGTTTTGCTCTAGTCTGCAGTTGGGCCTCCTGACAGTTCAGTCCCCTTCTGGGGATTTACTGACGTCCAATTGTAAGGCCACTGGGCAAGTGCCATTGGGGGGACCCAGGTCCACCCACTACTCCAGCTCCCAGCCCAGGAACCCTAAGAATAGCAGCCACACACCACCATGTCCCTTTAGTGCAACTCTTCAGTTCTGTGGGCCACTTCCCCCTAGCCCCAGCCTTCACCAATGCCTTACCTTTAGCTCAGGACTTTTCTAAGCTCAGGGCCAGGAGCCAGCCAAGAACTCTTCCTTACACCCCCAGTCCCTACTAGCACTGGGCTATCTGTGGTGCTGCAGTTCCCCTTGCCAGCCAGGAACCCCACCCCCTTCTAGCTCCAGCAAGGAAATGCTTATCTCCAGACTTCTAGCTCCTTTTTAAAGGGTCCTCCTGGGCCCTCATTGGCTGCATCCCTGAAGCCACTCTAGCCTATTTGGAGGACCTCTCCACTGCTCCTTACCTGGGACAAGAGTGGCAGGACCCTGAGGCCTCCAGCAGGGGGCCTTTGGGTCTAGTCCACACTGCCCAAAAGAGCTTATCTAAGAACAAGATAAGAGAGTGGGCAAGCTATTGACAGGGAAAGCACAAGGAAATAATGAGGCTGTCAGCATTATGGGCAGTGGTCTCAGCACAGCAGCTGTCTCATCAAGTTTTCTGTAAGCTTCTCAGCAGGGGAGAGTTTTAAGGAAGTCTTTCCTCTCCTGCTCTGGATTGAGACCTCAGTGTATTGCCCGTGACAGCTCTACTTAGGACTCAGTCTCCAAAACCTATTGCAAGGCACCTGGAAACTTGAAACTGTTTTTGTCTGAATTATTATTCTGAAGCCAACATGTCAAATGGGAATCAGCCTCTGGGGGGAACTGCTGAAACATTCTTGTTACTGGAAAGCTGTAGCTTTTTACATTCACCTTAATTTCACAAAGACAATAAATTGCTGCATGGCCCCATCAAGCATCTGTAGAAAAGCTAAGCCGATGCTCTGTTAGTCAGTGTAATGGCTTCAGAGGGCCAGTCTTCTCAAAAGCTAAGATTTCTCTCCACCTTATAACTAAGGTGTCAAGGAAGAAATGTCTCATTTCTGAGGTTTACCTAACAGCTCAGAAAACAAAGTGACTGGCTTGCTTAAAAATCAGTCTGTCAATGAAAACTAATTCCACCCAGGGTCACCTCATTTGCAAAGCCAATTTCTGAAGCTGAATTCCATCATTGCTAGAAAAAAATTAGTGGGGGACTGATTGGGGTAGGGGCTTGGTGAGAAGCTACACAGCCTTGTGTCTCCCGGCCACTGGATCAAATAATAAAACTTAGCATTTATAGTTAATACTGTTTGTTCAGCTCTAATGCTTTAGAAAGCTAGTTAAACATTGCCATCTTCATTTTGCAGGTAGGGAAACTGAGGCACATTGAGGTTAAAGAGACTTGCCCAAGGTCACACAGCAATTCAGTGGCAGGGTTGCAAAATAGCACCTAGAGCTATACTACTGGCCTAAACTTACACTTCCAAGTCAGTAATGACCATAAGCCAATTTTCTGGCAGGTATCCAAATATGGCTTTGGGTACCTAACTTAAAGGTATCACATGTTTGAAAATGCAGGTTAATACAAGGACCAGAAATAGAGGCCAGGCCGTGCTCTACCTTTTCAGTGTGTCTCAGATGACTTGATTTTAGAAGTTACATTAAATACAACATTTACTTTTGTTCTTGCTCAGATCTGTCAAAATATGCATATTTACCAATGATTTCTGCAAGTCTACCGGGGCAGAGCATCAGACGACACTAACAGGTTTCCAGAGAACTAGTAACAGCCTTGCATGTAAACCACTTTTTAAATTTTGTTTTGACAGCTACATTTGAAGCCACATGGTACCCCCACCCCCCACGCAGGATAATGATGCAGCAAAGGGTTTGGAAACCTAGGCCTGCATCATTGGGTAGCTCATTGGATTCAATGGCCCCTAGAGAGAAGCGGATTCCACTGACTTCCTTGGTGCAGGACCGGACCCTTAGTCAGGCCATAAACAATCCTTTTTACTATACACACTTTTAAAAGGGATTCACTGTTACGGGATTGGATCCTAAAAAGTGCTATGGGTCCTCAGTTCCCACAGAATTCAATTTCCCCTCCTAACTAATAAGTAGGGGCGGCTGGAGGGCTTATACATCTAAGCAAACAAACAGCGCTCAGTCTGAGGGTGGTGAGTGCCTTCTGGTCCTGCTCAGCAATGAGCCAGCGTTACTCAGAAGCCGGTGGACTCAGCCTCCAGCTCTGTAGAACGGATAGAGCCTGGAAACACAGGGCCATTGATTTCAATGGAGCAATGCCAGGTTTATACCAGCTGAGGATCTGACTCCAACTTCAATCACCACCAAGGTCAGCTCAGTCCTTCCAGGACACATTCCATGGTAGCTCTTCAAAGCTTTAGGCCTCCTAAGACAAATACATCAAGTACCTGTTGGTTTAGTGGATTAGACCTTTGAAAAATGAGCTCCTATCTCCACCACATCAGACCCTCTGCCCATTCAGCCATGGCCAAGGTTTCCCACCCTCCAGCTTTTGCTCAGCCTGGTTTGGGCTGCATACGCCCCTCCACCCCAGAGATGGCTGCATTCCAGTGGCACGGAATGTGTCTACAGTAACACCTTGATTTTACAAACACCAATCTTATGAACAAACGATCCTTCCCAACAACAGCAAGAACAAAAAAAAAAAAAAATCACATAAAAGTGTTCTTGATGAAGTACAAGTTGACAGCCCTTCACATTCTCATGCATTCAGGACCTTGGAAATCTCTTTGCAGTGGTTTGAAGTACAAGATGAAAGTGACACAGCGCACCGTGCTGCAATTTAAGCACCATCCCCACTGTCATTTTGAGATGTTCCATTTGACTATTTTTTTCACTTTATTAACTCCTTAACCCCCAATTAGGTAATAAAAGAGGGTTTCTACTGTAGTTCATGAAGCACTGCTATTGGATTAGCAGAGAAAATGAACTTCACTGTCATCTGCTGGGATGGTGTAGGGGCAGGTGGCCGTCTACACACACCCCAATCACACAAACAGGGTGTCAAGGGCAGAAGAGCACCACTTATGAGTCCTCTCCCAGGCTTTCTAGATGGCCAAGTCAGGGTTTAAGGTCCAAAACACAGGCAACAGCCCCTAGAATCAGGGCATCATGGCCTAGCAGCCAGAGTTCAATGGGGGGCTCCCACTAGGGGGTGTGGCAGCCCCACTAGGGGGGCCCAGGCCCACCCAACTCCACCAGGCCCTGACCCAGGGCCTTAACAGTGGCAGAGCAATTTGCCACTGGCATACCAGGGGGTCCTACTGAAACACACTGAGGTTTCCCAGGTGGGAGGTACCACTCCATCACCCCCCCACACCCAGTCACTTCCTACCAGTATCTGCATTGAGGTCTCTCATGAGGCTTCACATTCCCCATGGTCTGTTATGCCAGTCACAGGAGTTCAAGCAGGCCCAGGGAGGCTCTGGTCCCCAGCACAGTCAGGGGCTATGGCTGGTCCACAACAAGAGCTTCCCAGGCAAGCCCTTCCCCTGCAGCCTCCAGCCCAGGATGAGCTGGGCTTCCTCCTTTATACTGCTAGAGCATTTGGAGCATGCCCAGTCCCACCTGGGAGGCGGGACTTCCTCTGTCAATAATATGGGTTTAACCTGTCTGGGCTCATGCAGGGAAAGCAGGCCCCATCATAGGGCACAAGAGGGAAGCTTGCATTGCGTGCGCTAAGATCCCACACCATTCATCCATTCCCTGCAATCGCAGGGTGGTCGGGGGCATGGCTCAAACTCGGTCTTGCATGTCTTCTGTCTCTACAAGAAAAACATGGTACGCAGCTGTAGTTTGACCTCATGATCTCACTGCTGCTCACAGAAAGGTGAACAGCCACTTAGACTGGGCAGCAGCCTTTCCTGTCGGATTGCACAAGCAATTTACACGCAGACTAAACAATTCTTTTCTACACCGTTCAGGGTGCCCCTGACCCAGCCTTCATACTCAAAGAATCAAGGTTATTTTATTGTGAGCCCCACTGCACCTAGCGCAAGCTCACTCTGAAACTTTTTATAATCACAAAACATCAAATCCATTTTCCATCTAAATGTGACTACGAAGATGTTCCTCTCAGCTGTGAAGCCTGCAAAATACAGATGCAAATTAAAAGGTCTTGTGAATTTTCTGTCCACTGGGTGGAGAGCAGGGAGATGGACACTGACTCTAAAGTATGGATCAAATCATTCATGTTATGGGTGGAAGCGTATCTGCACTCTTCTGTACACTGCTTTATTCCATTTCTTTGAGTGTAAGCGCTTTACTCTCAATAGGATAACAATTGGAAACCCTGGAGGCTGGTAGTGCCCCTCATAACGTATCCGTCTGTTAGTACCGTGTACATGACATGTACTGTGGGTCTGATCCAACTTCCAATCAAGTCAGTGGAAAGTCTACCTCTGATTTCAAAAGGAGTTGCACCAGACTCAAGAGTTCCTGATGACACAACCTTGCAGCCTATTTGTATTGCCTCCACCATTTATGTGGCTTATACTCTGTAACATGGCAATTCATGCAACATCCCGACAGTAATGTAGCATGTCTCTTTGCAATCATGCACACATGATCCTTAAAAAAATGAAAGGGGTTATTAAATTGTACATATAAAAGACGTTTCAGAGTAACAGCCGTGTTAGTCTGTATTCGCAAAAAGAAAAGGAGTACTTGTGGCACCTTAGAGACTAACCAATTTATTAATAATTTATGAATAAATTGGTTAGTTTCTAAGGTGCCACAAGTACTCCTTTTCTTTTTATATAAAAGAGGGTGGTTAATTCTTATTACCAGATTAAAGTTTACATGAGCAGAGGAAGAATACTAAAGTCTGGCAAGTCAGATGATTTAACATGGTAAAAAGATTAAAATACACGTGGTAAATATTGTGTACAAAGAAAGACTCTACTCATTTAGGTCCTGATCCTGTGTAAGCATGAGGGTAGCTTTGCTCCTGAGTGTAGTTTAATGGATTTTGAGTTGGAGCACTCTTGAAATTACAGCAGTATTGAAACCACAACTCCTGATTCAATCACACGACTAGATTTCTGCTTTCTCCTCTCCTAACTCCTTGATCCCACCTACAGCGGCAATCACTGAACATAACTGTCTGTTGTGCAATAAGATACATTCTAAACTCCTTAAAAATTGAAAATATGGTGTTGATTCGGGTAACTAGTTAACACTCAAAGTGGGTTTGAAGATGTAAAGTCAGTAAAGCAGGTCAAAAAGTGCCAGTTATTTTTCTTTGGAAATTTCAGGAATACAATGGTCTTTTCTTCAGTATTTCACATAACATTTTGAATTTTTAAATGAAAAACTAAAACTGAATACTGAAAGCTTTTGGTTTGCAAAGACCACTTTCAGTAAAAATGTTTAGGTTTTAGTTTAAAAAAAAATCAGTTTATTTGGGGGTTCAAAAAAGAAAAACTTGTCCTAGTAAATGGAAATGTTTCCTGACTTTCTTGGGGGGTTGATTTCTTCTGTCATCAAAAAAGACCCCCAGAAAATATTGTTGCAAATGAAACTTCGGAATGAAAATGGTAATTTTAGTCAAGAAGCATTTCTGTTGAGAAAAAATTTTCAACTGGCTCTTTTCAATTTTTCTTGGGAACACAATTCATATAGTTGCATGGCATCTGGCCAGCTCTTTCTCACGTCTGTCAAGCTGACGGGCACAGTATTTATTCCACATGGCAGCAATGGGCCCAATCTTGCTCCCCCTAAAGTCAGTTGAAGCTCTCTTGAGAATCAGACCCTTGGTCTCCCTGCAGAGAAGGAGTGGGAGGAAGCAGCAGGGCCAGATCAATATTCTTACCCCGGAGTATGTTATTTAATTACCTAGGAAGAGGCTTGCTATAAATGAGATTTCCAGCTCAGGCCATCAAAAAGCTTTTCCTATAAATATCCCTGCTGTATGTCACGAGATGGGGGAGTGTCCTACTCCCCCCAGTTTAGTGTAAAGATTTCCCACTCTGAAAGCTGCCTTGAAATGCCCTTTGGTGAACAAAAAGGCCCCTTTAGCTTACACTTTAAGAAAATAAGCCTTCATTCCCGTCCGCAGGGCACCAAACCTCTGGTGAGCTGTAAGAAGAGCAGCGATCCATCTCCCCTCGCATTAACGGGTCTCCTCCATTATGGGGTGGCTCAGAACAAAGGAGTCTGTCAAAGAGCCACTTTGGCTAATTGGAATCCTGAGCTAAAAGCATCAGGGTGCAAACCCACAGCAACCTAATGCAGGAGCAAAGGTTAATGCACAATTATATGAGATGCATTTAATCTCATAGAAAGGGGGAAGGCTTTTTTGTCCCTTTAAGGGGGTGGGGCGGGGGGGAAATTACCACAGGCCTGAAGGCCAGTGAATTGAAAAGGAAACACCCGCCTGCTTCCGAGCCTCTTGTTTTATGTTCCTCAGCATACGCCTTTGCGCTTTCTGTAGTGTCCTTGGTGGAGTTACCGATAGATTTACCATTGCAGAGAGAGCTGACTCAGCCTTCTGTAGACATCGCCTCCCACAGTTCTGCTCTATATCCCATTCAGAGCACGAGTGGCTCAGAACCAAACACAGCTCCACAGAGATGTAGCTTGGGCCACCGGGTGGTTCTGGGGGGGAGGGCGGGAGGGGGAGGTGAACCAAAACATGATTAGTTCCTGAGTCCCAGACTATGCAGAGGCCACTGAGTTATTTTGATTGATGATAGCTGAACCGCATCCAGCTCTATCTCTCCACTGAGTGATGCACAATAAAGAAAACTCCCAGCCAGTGACAATTTCAGTGCAGGAGGGGGACAGGACATAATACATCAGCTCAGCAGCAGCAGTAGGGAAGGGCAGAGCATCTGAAGTGCAGACTAGCTCTTTAATAAAGGACAGTGCAGGGGAGTTTCAGCAGTGATGGCCAACATAAGAGAGAAGGCGAGGAAGGGAAGGACAGCTGCTCGGGGTAGGGACGGTGGGAATGCAGTGCAGACTGGCTGCAAGTCAGAAGCCCAGTCCAATGATCTGCAGGCACCTTAGTGATGGACAGGCTGCAGCAAGGAAGAAGTTGCACCGGCGCGGTGCAGAGAGGATACTGCACTCTTTAGGGAGGCTGCTGACGGCCCGTGGGGCCTGAGCCAAAGCCCATGGAAGGCAGTGGAGAGATTCCTGTTGACTTCAGTTTGGGTCTGGCTCCTGGTTTGCTCAGTGACGTTACTTCCATGAGCATTGGATTAGGCTCTAAGATTCCCATAGGCTCAGACCCACTTACCAAAGTGTAACTTATTCCCCCACTTTAAATATCACCTCTAAATTTGACCCAAGTGAGTCTAAGATGGTGCAGTTTGGACGCCAAGGAGTCAGAAGAGAAGAGCTCACAATAAATCAATGAGCGGAGGGTATATGAAGGTGTAAGTCAAAGCAGTCACCGCCCTACTTTAGCCTGCACCGTTTATAGCAACTTGGGCTTCCTTACCCATCAGTAAGCGGGTGTAAGTATTTCTAAGGGTCTCTAACTTACACATCACCTTGCAGTTTGACCCTCCTGTCTCCACTCCTACAGTGATCCTTTGATTTCTATAACATATGGCTTAGGTCCGCCACCGGTGTAAATCAGTATAGTTCTATTGGGACAATGCTGATAGACACGAATGGAGTATCTGCTCCAAAGGACGTATCTGACTTCAAGGGAGTTGTGCCAATTTATACCAGCCGAGGATCTGGCCCCAGATATTTGGGCATTTCTAAAGCCTCCATCACCCTGGTATCCAGGCACCAATCTACCGGCAGTGTCCATCTCAAAATATTAACTGCTGTGCTCAGGTGCTCCATCATCAAAGCCAATGTTGTGAGCAACTGGCACGTGGATTAGTGCATAAAATTATACAGACAGTACAAAAGTTCGTAGGATTTTTTTCCTGTTTCCTCTCTCTGTTCACAAGAGGCCAGAGGGATTTATTAATGGCTACAAGCACCGACCTTTCACTTGTATGCGTCTGTTAAAATCAGAGTGGTCTTACTTGAGTCCCCTGTGAGTAGAAATGGATATCACACAAAGCAACTACCGTGGCGATGCTCTGAGCAGTAGATGTCCATGAGTCAGTAGGGAGGAGAAGCTGGCTTCCGAGAGCCTTTTATGTTAATTACTGAACAAAATTTGCCGGCTCAGCAGTGGAGCCCGAGCAGCAGTTCAAAATCCGCATGTTTCCAGATGAGAGTCGTAAAGTTCGAAGCAATACAAAATTCATATGTGGTTTGACACTGCCTAGAAAAGGGGACTCAAAAGGCACTATGAGAATTTGGCGAGTCTATTCTCAGAAAAACAATCACGCCAATGCATTGAATTTATTCTTGAGACGGTTTGATCATTTCCTTTATTATAGAGCTTTGATCTTGGCAACAGAATTGAATCACCAACATCCCACACGCAGCTATAAGCAGATGAATTCATTTAAGTTAGTGCCAACTTCACACTGCTCCCACCGCCTGGTTTTCTGGTTTGGCCATCACACTTTTGGACAGCGAAAGCTTGCTGCATCAATTAGGGATGGTAACATCTGCTTGAAAAAGCAATAAACCACTTGAGCAAGCAAAGTTTGATTTGACATGAAATGAGCCTTTGCATCTGATCAGTGAGAATCCACTGAAAAGTGAGGAAGAATATGTCAAGCATTGTGGGAATATATAAAAGCAGCTAGGAATCATCAGGCCCTTATCTGATCCACAACTTTCTATGGCACTTTTCTATCCCCCATTACTATGTCATGTAAGGTCTTCACAATCTTCAGTGTATTCTTTCTTACAACATCCCTATGACAGCGGGAAGGGCTATTGTCCCCTTCTTACACATGGAGTATTAAGGCACAGAGAGCGACTTGCCCAAGGCCTCTCAGGAAGTCTGTAGCAGAACAGGAAAATCAACCCCTGTCTCTAAAGGCTCAAGCTAGCACCCTAGCCACTTGGATCCTCCATCATCGCACAGGAGCTTGCAAAAAGAGAAAGCAAGCAGAGGAAGGTAAGTAGGTTGTGAGCAGCCTTGGGTAGTTTTCCCCGTCTCCTTTGACCCTTCACAAGAAGCATCATTGTCAGTGTGGTGGAACACCGGTTGGAATTGACCCCACAAAGCAAAGGTCCGGTCCTGCAAACCCTTACTCCTGAGAGTAGTTCCACTGAAGTTAATGGGACTACCTGCCTCAAAACTTCTGACAGGAACAAGGGCCTGCAGGATTGGATTGTCAGAGGCCTATCATTACCGTATTACTCCAGTTTTATGCTGGTGTAACTGATTCCAACAGAGCTGCCCCAAGGTAAAACTGGAATCAAGCAGTGGTGACGAAGCAAGGCCTAAAGGGCCTAATCCTTGTTTACACTAAGGCCACATTACATTGCTCTGGCGTAAAAATGGGCAGAAATTGCATTTGCGTCTCATTTACACGGACCGAGTGGGGCAAAGGAGCCTGAGTGTACGTGAGAATCCCACTAGATATCATCTATTGGATCCAACAAGGGGTCTAAGTCTCAGTTACATGAAGGCTGCTTTACACCACTTCTGACAGCGTGAAGAGGACTTACGCCCACTTTAACCTTGACCAGTGTATAACAGCCTTAGAACAGGTCCACACTGCAATCGGAGGTGTGATTGCAGCTCAGGTTGGCATAACCCTGCGAGCTTTCCTCAAGCTACCTTGGGTAACAACAGCAGTGGAGACCTAGCAGCACTGACCCCAGTATGGGTCAACACTGCAAGTATGCCCCCAGGATCCTAGGCAGTGAAATCTGTGCCACCCTCCTATTTTTAGCCATGATTAAAGCTGGTGAGGGTATGCCTATATGAGCTGCAAACATGCCTTCGACTGCAGTGTAGACGTACTCTTAGGGCTGGTCTACGCCAAAAACTTCCATCTGCCTAGCTACTGTCAACCCAGCTATTGCCTCTCTGGGAGGTGGATTAACTACCGCGATGGGAGAACCCCTCTCGTCGCTGTAGTGAGTGTCGACACGGAAGCGCTACAGAGCTGTAGCATTTTAAGTGTAGACATACCTGTCGTGTAAATGAAAATTAAGACCAAGGACACAATATGAGACCTATTGGGTGACATTAGGAGGCATGTTTCAGACACACCTGGCACTCGGCACCTCCTTATCCCTGTACCAGGCCCCAAGACCCAGGCAGTCTGTGAGAAGGTGTGAAGGGGATTTTTACTCCTCCTTACACTCCTTTCTAGGCTGTAGCACCAGTCACAATCTAGACCCTTGAGACCTGTGAACTGCACTCAGTTCAGCTCAGTGGAGGCTAATTCTTAAGCCTCACAACAGCACCAGAAAAGGGCCAGATTTTTAAACAATGGGGGGGTGTCGCTGCCCACCGAACTGGTGGCTGCCTCTATTTTACTTGTGTGTGCAGATTGGGCAATTCCACCTGCTAATGAACAAATAAGCAAAGGGCAGAAATAGTGCTGGTCCCAAAGTCACCCTGACTAACGTTTTCCCTTCAGCACGATGTTGAATGCAATAGGAGCTTTAGTTTTGTTACTGAGCAAGAGGCATATTCTGACATCTGTCTTTCTGCAGAATTCTCACTGACATCAGTGGGAGATCAGCACATGGCTTGAGAGTAATATGTGATGCCAATAATTAAAACTGTATTATAACCCTCTTAACAGAATGAGTTTGACACCTTGGACTCACTCCACATTTACTCCAATTATAATCAGGTAGAATATGCTTCTAAATGTTTTCTTTCCATTCCTCTGGTACCCAGGTTCTCAGCTTGGGGATCAAGGGTGTCTCAAACAAGTTGGGAGGGTTGGCGGCCACCCCCTTTATGGGGGGTCCTTAATACTTTTTCAGCAGAGTATGGAGAACCACTGATCTAGTCATTAGAACAATGAGTTATGTGGTGTTAAGTGATCACTCTGTGCTTGCAAGAGAGCTCCAGCTGGCTGTGCATAGCAAGAGCTTCCCAGTGCCCTGTCTAGATGTTCTGATTGGGAAGTTCAGCCCTTAAAGGCATAATCGCCCATGCCACAGATTGGAAGTCAGGACTTCTTTGTTCCGTTCCCATTTCTTCCAGTGACTTGCTATGTGATCTGTTTCAAGTCACTTAACCTCTGGGAGTCAAACCCACAAATGACATGAATCAGCACAGTTCTACTTAATGCCACCTATTTCATGGTAGAGCGCCTTAAAAAATTTCACTCCAAAATTTTTTCCCAATGGGAAATGGCTTTACAATTAAACAGAATTTATTTATTTATTTTTTTGCTAAAAATTCTATTTACACTAACAAATTTCAGGGATTTTGTTGCCAATCACTATATATATATATATATATATATATATATATAGTGCTTGGCAACAAAATATATGGTTTTCAAATTTTGGGGGAGTTTTGACCAAAAAATATATATTTTTTTATTTTTGCAGAATTTTTCTCATTGGGTCAAAAATCATTTCCCATGTGATTGGGTTTTTTTCCCCACATGGTTGGAAGTATATGCCCAGAACGCTGGCAAGTGGAAAGGAGTTTTCTGGCAGCTGGCTGGCTTTCCAAGTAGATTTCTGTGTTCCTGTGTTCTTTAATGCTACTGGGAGTATTTTGTTGTTGTGACAGAAGTGTCAGGTTGCCTGGAGCTCTTGTATAGGCATCTCTTTTACGATTTAAATATAAATAAATACTTCCAGTGGCTGAGGATCTGGCCCTAATATCCTTGGAAAGTAGGCGTGATATGAGGGTAGAGTGTTAATCTTACACTGTTTTCCCCCCTGTATAAAATGAATGGTCTCCAGCTAAAAGCCTTGAGGTCAAATCAACCTTGAAGTTCTTGGAGAGCACCTTGTTTGCAATGAACGAAACATTGGTTTTAGAAATAGATTTTTCACCGGGGATGCTCTGAACCTTATTGCTATGCTCTATCGATTGCACTGCAGGCAGAGGGGCAGGAGAAACAGCTGTACTGTTCTGCTCAACATAGCCGGCCACAACAATTTTGTTAGGACATATGGGAGACTCTGTCAATAAAGTGTCTCCATGAACCGGTCAGGTGGGACCTTGGGTAACATGCCCAGTCATCAATAAAACTGTTTTATCAGCACATCAGGACAGCTGCACTCCAGGGTGGACCGAAGAGATTAGACATTCATAATAGCGTATATTGTGGGGCTGGGATATCCCAGGCTGTTTTCCTGTGTTCTGTTAGTATATAAGCAGCATAAAAAAGTACAGCAGCTACTGGGGACTAACCATCTGCTCCAGAAGGGCAATCGTGTCCTCTCTATAAAACGATGTTCAGAATAACGTATCAAAGAATGCTGTGTGCAGCAATCTCCCTGAAGCAGGATTGAGTGTTATGAAAGAACTCCTGGAAAACCCATCTGTCTCTCTATGAAATATTTTGGACAGCCACCGTATGCTCTTATTCTGTGTCTCTCTCATTTCCACCTCCCCCCACCCCTTCTACCTGGAATTGTTTACAATGTGATAAATGAGTCGTTTGCCTACTGTAGACAAGGCTCACGTGGTTAGAACTGGGTTAGTAACAATGGAGCCAAATCCCTCAACTGGTGTAAATCAGCATAGCTCCACTGAAGTCAAAGAAACGAGGTTGATTTAGATCAGCTGAGAATCTGGCCCCTGTTGTTTAATTACTTTTATTGATACAATGGTTCGAGCTAAAGATGGGCCTAAATGGGAACACCAGATCCAGGACACACAGAACGATGGAGAAGTGTGCATCTGCATCTGTACTTGGAGAACCTCTCTTTCATGAAACACTAGCTACAAGGATCTTCCCGTTCTTGAGTTACAGGGAGCTTCAGATTCAGGTTCCAGATCAGGACACTAAAGCTCAGATCTGTCTCGGTAATAGGCCGGAACTGGACCTGCTGAATCCAAACCCACCTGAACACCGTGGAAGCTCAGGTTTGGATCTGAATTGGAAGTCTATACCTGAGCCTATCTCCACTTGGGAGCTACAGCCTCTGTGATCAGCATGAACATCAACTGTAATTGGCTTATTACAGCCAAACCATGCTAATGAACAACAGACCACACGGACAAAATCCATGCTATACTTCAACTGATTCCACTGCTGTTACAATAGGGATGAGTTTGGCCTTGTATCTCTGAAATTTCACGGACTGGCCTTTGATCTGACTGTCCTGTGTTGAACCCAGTGTGTCCCCATTGCAGTAACTGTAACCTGTTTTCTTCTGCTTCCTTCCAGGCACTCCTTGATGTTTCTTTTCCAGCTGCACTTCCTGCAGGAGAAGCATTGGGACTATGCAGTGACAGATGAACTCCACCACTCGACCTCAGGTTGCTCAGCAGCAGAAGCAGCGCGCCCACGACAGCAACTTTCAACCTCTTCTGCTTCTCAGCTTCGTTTTATCCTTGTCTGTGGGGATTCCTTCCTGAGGTCCCAAGGCCAAGCATCTGAGCTCCTTTCCAAACCTGACCTGCTG
Organism: Natator depressus; assembly: GCF_965152275.1. NCBI lineage: Eukaryota > Metazoa > Chordata > Testudines > Cheloniidae > Natator > Natator depressus. Next base: position 7,132,234 of record NC_134259.1, read on the forward strand.
CACTACGCTTCAGAGCAACAGCCATTATCCTCCAACAAAATTGATGCATCGATGCTTATTTCACTGAGAAATCACAACAGTAGTTACTAGATTTGATTGGCTCCTTACACTGAGCCAGTATTTCCAATATACCTGCAATTTGAGCAATAAAACAAGTCTGTACATTTAAGTGCTGGCTTGATAATCCTGAAGGGTGAAGTCCTCTTTTGACTCACCGAACTGGTGCAGCATAGTTAGCAGAAATGTAAGTTTGCCCCATCCTGTGCCTGATCCTAAACAGACCATTACCAGTGTTGAGCAGGTAATTCAACCCGTGACTATTCTGTCATTGGATCTCTCTGCTGAGACTACAGTTAGGCTGGGCAATTACTGCTGGAGTTTTCTGTGACATGAACACCTGTCCTCTGCTCGTTGGACTCAGATCACCAAACTTCTCTCACCCAGGAGCCACCATCCATCTATCCAGGCAGCACAGTTTGGTTGCTACAGACCCAAGAGTTTCAAAAATGATGCGTGATTTCAGGTGCCTGCATTGTTGGTTGTCTCAAGGTGGGCAGCTTAAAGGGGCCTAATTTGTGAAGGAGGCTCCTCAGCACTATCTGAAAATCGGGCCTCTGTAGGTTATCTCAAACTGGGCACCCACAAATGGGTACACCCCCCAAATCACAAGTCACTTTGGCCCTGGCCTAGAATCGGAAGGCTCTATATTCTATTACTGCTTCTATGAGTGAGTCAGTCCCCCCAGCACTGCTCTCGGGTTGAAAAAAGTAAGATGCACTGAACTTTAATGGGAGAACAGGGTGACTCTGTCATCTATTTATAACATATGGTGGGTGCCAAGCCAAATGTAGGTTACTATAACATGTGAATCATCCCGTTCTGGAGAGCGAGGGAGAAAAAGAATAGGTGGGGAGTGGAGAAGTGGTTACAAAACTTTGCATTTATTGACTGCAAGTTGAGCTTTGCCAGCAGCCTTCTACGCTGGAGTTAGTCGCGTGCACTCTGCCTATTCCAATAGAGAGTAGTGGCTCAGCCTTTAGCACTCAGATAATATGACAGCAAAGTATGGTAAATAGTGCATTCTGACTGCTTAAAGGGAGACTGAAAAGGCTATAAGGATCTGCTCCTGCTCCTAATAAAGTCAGTGGGAAATTTGCCATTGGCTTCAATGGGAGTAAAATTGGGCCCTGGAGCTTTCTTATTCTCGTTAAATATTTTTGGTGAATGATTTTTAATATTCAGGAAGTAAAATTACGAATCACATGGGCAAGAACCAAGCCTGATGACATGGATCCTCACAAGGTATTTAGGTGCCTAATTTGCATTGAAATCATTGGGAGTTAGGTGCCTAAATACCTTTGAAGATCTAGGGCAACGTGCTTTGCCAGTGCAACTCAAAGCAACTTACTTTGATTGTAAGCTCCTTAGGGTAGGAGTCTTTTATTCCTTGTATTATTTGTTTGCACGGCGCCTTCTGCAATGGGGCCCCAACCCCCGATTTACACCGTCATTTGTTAGCCCTCCACCACTGGCATAGCCCACAAAGATAGCCAACAGTGCTGAATTGTGTGCTGACTTATTCACTGTAAAAGGGTGTTACTCAATCAGGCATCAACCCCTGCCACGGCCTCAGTTTCCCCTTCTTGCTGTTCTCAAAAATCTACACCCAGGCTCTCGTCAATCAATCAAATCACCCACCTTTTTGGGGGGGCCTGGTTTTTTAAAACGTCCCCTTTCAAATATCAGCTGAAATCAAACAAGCTTTTCCCTGCCACGGCTGTTTCCTTGCCCCCTTGCCGGGTTCAACCATGCATTTCCGGAAGGCGGGCGTTGCTGCCTCCTTGAGATCCTGCCCCTTCAAGCTTCAGCGCCTGCCCCACCCTTCACTGCAGGTAGCTCCAGCCAGACCTTGCCATCAGGCTGATGTGGAGAGCCCCTTCCCTTGTTCTCACTGACCTTGCATCCCCAGCGAAGCAGCTGAGCCGAGCCAAAATCCCTTAAAGGGCCAGCCCACCCTATAACATTCATCTGCACCCAAGCTCACTTTCACCTATAACCTAAAGTATCATTTGACCCCAAATGTCTAGTTGATAGAGCACTCGACTAGACAGCAAGAGACCGGGGGTCTATTCCCAGCTCTCGCACTATTACAGCACAACAACTGGGGAAGCAGCACATGCCCCCCTCCTATTTATGTCCACTCTCAATGTGTTTTTAGAACGAAATCGTTCCAACTAGCTTTTGGTCTATGGTTGCAGCACTGTCACTGCTATTGATCTTAGAGCTTGTCTACATCTGAAATGCCGCACAGCTGTAGCGCTTCAGTGTGGACATGACGGAGGGCTTGTCCAGTCGGCGTAGTTAATCCACTTCCCCGAGAGGCAGTAGCGAGGTCAAAGGAAGAATTCTTCCATCAATCTAGTGCTGTCGACACTGGGGGTTTGGCCAGTTTAACTACACCACTCAGGGTGTGGATTTTTCACACCTCTGAGTGACATAGTTAAGTCAACTTAATTTTCTAGAGTAGACCAGGCCTTGGGTACTTACACGGCCCCCATCCGCATAGTATATGAGCCCCTTACACTCTTTAAAGTACTTATCTGCACAACACCCACATGTGGTTGTTGGGAAATGTTGGGAAATGTTATTCTCCCCATTTTACAGATGGGGAACGAAGACAAAGAGGGTATGTCTACACTGCACACTTAGCCTGGGCTCTCGGTGTGGGTGAGAACCTAAGTCCTGCTGTGACTTGGGTCCAAGCCCTTCCCTTTTGCAGTGTGGATGTACCTCAAGCCGCAGACCCAAGTCAAAAGGTCTGCATGGTTCAGTATGGATGTGTTAGCAAGGCTGTGAGATATGGATCCAGCAATTGCAAACCCAGGTTTACAAAGCAGAGTGGACAGTCGTGTGTGGGCCTAGAAATACCGAGTCTGCAAGTCCACCCCACACCAACTAGTTTCAGGTACTTGATGCCCAGTCCATATCACTTTCACGAGTTCATAGATTTTAAGGCCAGAAAGGGCTATTAGGAACATCTAGTCTGACCAGCTGCATAACACAGATAGGTTTCAGAGTAACAGCCGTGTTAGTCTGTATTCGCAAAGAGAAAAGGAGGACTTGTGGCACCTTAGAGACTAACCAATTTATTTGAGCATAAGCTTTCGTGAGCTACAGCTCACTTCATCGGATGCATACTGTGGAAAATACAGAAGATGTTTTTATACACACAAACCATGAAAAAACGGGTGTTTATCACTACAAAAGGTTTTCTCTCCCCCCACCCCACTCTCCTGCTGGTAATAGCTTATGTAAAGTGATCACTCTCCTTACAATGTAATATAACGCAGATAGTTTCACCTTCTACTAAATGATTACTGATTACACTGATTACAATTGCTTTCAGATATTTATCTCCTGACAACAGAAGACATTTTATTTAATTTCCCTTATGATATGTCTCCTGTGTCCATATCGATTCAACTTCACGTGGGATTTTACTAGTATAATCTAGTTGTTGTTACTTACCTGTATTATGGTAGTGCCGGAGGGCAAGAGTCAAGGGTCAGGACCCCATTGTGCTAGGCACTATACATATACTTATTTAAAAACAGCTCCTGTCCCAGAGTCCATCGTCACATGAAGTAGTGAATCACATGCAAAACTAAATGGGAATGAAAGGTTAAAAAGGGGGGGGGGGGGGCAAAATTCTCTGATAGTGTAAATGGACACAGCTAAGTAGGAAGCAGTTTTGCCTAGTTGACAGAGCGCTAGACTAGAAATCAAGAGACCGGGATTCTATTCCCAGCTCTACCATTGGCCTGCTTAGGCTAGTCATTTCACTCTGTGCCTCAGTCTCCCCATCTGTAAAATGGGTATAATGATATTGACCTCTGTAAAACACTGGTCCATGGAGTTGCTCCTTTTCACGCTGCATGTAAAAAGATCTGGGTTTGAGCTTTGGTTCAAATGCATCCCAATGCACAAGGCACTATGCACTACCGCATTCCACTGACATCCCTAAAATGAGGCTTAACTGGGACTTACATGTTACATAGGGCTTTGTGCATGTCTCATTGTCATCGTGATTATTGTGCGCACATTAAAATGGGCTGTTGTTTTCCTGATGCTTTGCGATGTGTGAACTGGATTTGTCATGTCCTTTAGTCTGTGTACTCAGGATTAAGTGGAAATTAAACTATTGTGTACCCCTTTCAGAGAGGAGATAGGAGTGAGGCTCACCTGTTTAATATTGCCCTTCCCTTTCCATCTTCGGTCCTCTGCTTTCAAACTGTAGATCCTGGCTGATTAGAACAGCAATTAGATCACAGCCCAAGATTTCATTCTTTGATTCTATGCGCGCTTAACACTGGTGTAGAGCCCTACAATAGGGCAGCTTGAATTTACTTCCTCCAGAGGCTAATGTATTCAAGGTGCCATTGTCAATACAACTGGGACCTCAGGGCTGGAAGTCTCTGCTTTCAGCAGCTCAGTTTTGGTATTAATGGTTTTTCAGTTAATTGTGTTATTCCATTAAACTGATTTAGTGGCGTGTGTGAGCAAACCAGCTATTGCTTCATTAATATGTTGGGGTCTTTCAGCAAGGCTAGCATTTTCAGCAGAAGAGTGCAAAGTTCTGTCGAACTTTCAGCATTGTGAGAATTAATGAGAGAAACTTAGCACACTGGGCTAGCGCCCGCAAAACACAATGGCGATGCTGAAGAGGAAGAATCAGGTGGGGGAGGTGGGTGAAAAAGAAAGAAAAACCTTGGAAGTAATGCACCAAGCATGTCATATGATAGGGGCATGAGCAGTAGCACCCAAAAATAGCACCCACAGCCAGACACATCATGAACTGAGGCTAAGGGCTTGCCTACACTACCGCGCGGGGTCGATCTAAGATACGCAACTTCAGCTACGTGAATAGGATAGCTGAAGTCGACGTACTTAGATCTACTTACCGCGGTGTCTTCACTGTGGTAAGTCGACAGCTGACGCTCTCCCGTCGACTCTGCTTGTGCTCCTTGTTCTGGGGACGACCGGAGTTGACAGGAGAGCGCTCCGCAGTCGATTTATCGTGTCTATACTAGACGCGATAAATCGACCCCCGCTGGATTGATCGCTGCCCGCCGATCCGGCGGGTAGTGTAGACAACCCCTATGTCTACACGAGAGATGCAGCTGCACCGCAGTAAGATCTCTAGTGTAACTGGTCTATGCCGACGCGAGAGAGCTGTCCCATCGACATAGCGCTGGCCACACCGGTGCTTATGTTGGTGTGACTTATGTCACACCCCTAAGCGACATAAAGTATGCCAACGTAAGTGGTAGTGCAGCCAGATTTCAAAGGTGGAACGGATTAGCACAGAGGTCCCTGCCCCAAAGGAGAACATGTTTTCCAAGGGGAACAGAGGCAGAGAGTGAGGCTTAAATCTGCGGATCCACCCTCCACTAAAACTATTTACATAGTACAGAGAATGCAGAGCAGCTGTAACTCACATGTGGGGGCGAGGCCATAATGCCATGCCATGTCCCCCTTTCTCCTTCCCCTGCCACTCACCACTGTGCAGCTATTAGCTCTGGTTGTCTCCGTTCTGCAGTGGAGAGAGACATCTACAGTGTATGCTTGTTTAATCGGCTGGCACTTGCGTGCTCTGTTGGAAAGCACGTGGACACATTAATTACTCAGTGGTACATTTTAGTCTGCAGATCCATTTGAAGCATCATTGATTTAAAGCTCCTCTTCATTTGTTTTCTGCATCGCTTGTTGCTAGGGGCCCTCACTAGCACAGAAGAGGATAGAAATGCCAGGCTGTTATGTAAATGCAGCTTGAGCCATAAGGAAAAAAAAACATGCCTTGTTTGGCAGGCTTTCGTTGCACAGAGGAGCTCAAGAGAGGATGAGGCGCAATGTGAGAAAAGGAAAGACAGAGGGTGCTTGTGTACTTGTAAGAAAGAAATCTGGATCCCTCTCGTGCCCTGAGACTGAGCTTAGGGCATGAACAAGGCTCTGTCTATCTAGGTCTCTCCTTGCATATCTTCTATGTGAATTCCCATAACTATGCCTTCTCTGAATAGTGGGATTCTTCCAGCCCTCTTTTGTATATGCCTCCAGCTGACAGACAGACACGCAGACAGATGAAGAGCCTTCTCGAGGAGTAAATTTGTGCTATAAGTGTGTTTAAATACGTGAGGGTTGGACAATGCTTTTTCTGTTCAGGCCCGGCCCTGTGTAGGGGGAGCTGTGGAGCTAAGTTGCCCTAGAGAGCACAAGAGACACAGCGCCTCAGGCCCAGCTAGTCTCTCTGGGGCAGACTGACCCCTCAGCGTGCCAGCCGAGCTCCATCAGCAGACGTGGAGGAAGGCCCAGCAGCGGCCCTGCTTCCTCTTCCTCGCCCCGCCCTTTTCAGCCTCTTGCTCCCTGCGTGTGGCGCAAGCAATCCCAGAATGCAGGCAGAGCAGGTCCTGCGCAGTGGGGTAGCTTCTTGCATGCCCCTCTGCAGACACGCCAAGGGCCTCTCCTGATCTGACCTTTAATGGTTCGGGGATAACATTTCATGCTGGTGTCTAAGTGTCCAGTCCTGCTCCCCTTGATGTCAGCGGGAGCATAGCCATTAACGGGTGGGGGAGCAGGTCCGAGGACTGTATTAGTTAATGTTTGCATTGCACGTTGAAGTTGAACAGTGCTTTAGGTGCTAGCTATTAATTATTAATAATTACACAACGTTTGGTCTTTGGAGTCATCTCAGGAGAGGATCACGAAATGTAATGGGCAGAGACCTAACTGCAGCCATCAAAAGAAATGCAAGAGACATTGGGGAGCTTGAGTCAGCCACAGGAAGCAAAGTGCTCGATTATTATTCATTGCTTTCCTGGGTTTCTTAAGCCATTAATTATCTGCCTCGTACATTACTCGCCATGCATATTAATAGCAGCTCACCGATCCGCTCTGGCCTTCCTGTTAATTCCGAAGCGTCAGCGGGTCATATTAAATACATGCTTCATGCCACATGGGGTTATGTACGGGAGGAAAGACGAATCGGGATCCTGTGTTTTGCAATGCAGCAGGATATAAATAAAACCTTTTCCGGGGTGTATGTCTGTAGGGGTGAGTGGGGTGACCAGTGTTCAGTACCTGCTTTTTAATTCATGCAAAGAAACTGTGACAGTATTTTACGAAGGGTGAAAGTGGAGTGATCTCATCCCTAAAGGACAAAGCCAGATTTTCAAAGGTATTTAGAAGACCTAAATATGCAGATAGATTTCAATGGAATTAACTACCTAGATGCTTTTGAAGATCCCACTGGGCACCTATCTCCATCGTTAGGCACCTAAATACCTTTAACACCTGGCCCCAACTGCACATTTTGAAAATGGGACTCAGGAACCTAAGTCACCTAAGCACTTTTGAAAGTTTCACCCTCCCTCTCAGTAATGTCAATGGGAGTCGGGCTCCTAACCTGCTTAGGTGCCTGCAAGGTACCTATCAGCATATTTAAATGCCTAAATACCTTTTAAAATATGCCCCCAATAGCTTAGGGCTGATGGGAAAATCAAGAAACCAGGAATATTTTTGAAAAATGCTCAGATATTTGGTTACCTTCCTTTGTTCATTGGTTTTTGTTTTTTCATTTTCATTCAGATCTGGCTTTTCAGGCACCGGTTTGCATCACAACCCGAAATGCAATATACCATGATAAAGATACTTCTAGTCCAGGTGTGTCCCAGCTGTGAGAGTCAAATCTGTATCTGAAGCTCCCAAAGCCTGGGGGTGGGTGGGGTGTTCATGTTTGGAGTGTCTCTTTGCCGCATTAGTGTAGTCAGCAATATGCCACCATTGCTAAGACCAGGCCAGTGTATTTGTACCAGGTGACAAGCTCCGTTAATTGATCTATTAGCTTGAGAGTCATGGAGGACAACACAGACAGTGTCCAGCAGCTGGAAAAAAGAATCCTTTTCACACTCATTGTAACCCAAGTCCTGTCCCCCGACCCGTCCAAAAAGAAAAAGAAACAAATGAGAAATTGTGGGCTAGATTTTTTGCTATGATGGAGAACTGTTCAGCATAGCAGGGGGACAAGGAGTGTCAGGGAACGCATGACAGCTTCCTGCTTCCCTCTTTGTCTTGGCCTTGGCATAGCTTAGAGCAGCCTGAGGGCAGCTCTAACCTATACTAGCTGCCACCAGTCCCAGAGGGACCATCCACCACCTGACAATGCCCATCTCATCTTCAGCACACCTCAGCTTTAATGTTGCATCGACCTTACGTTGGTCCCCCCCACAGGAATGTATTTCACCTCCTGAAGCCAAGATCTCTCATTTTCACCCATCGTTACAATAACTGCAATGATTTATCCCTAATCTAAATTAATTTCTAGCCACTTAGGAAAACTAATCCAAAGTTTAAGGGTCTGAGCCTTCAGCCCCATGAGCAGTCCTTACATCAATCACTAGGCCTTCTTGCCTGACTGAGGACTACTTCCATGAGTAAGAGTGTGCAGGATGAGACCCCATGTTCAAAAATCCTGAGATGCAATACAATGTAGGAGAACGCCTTTTGTCTACAATAGTATTATAAAGTTCCCCACCAATTATTTTTTTAAATACAAGCCCCACACTTATGGAGGTGCCACTGCAAATTTAGCAGATTGAAATACTCCCTTTAAAAAGTGCATTACCATCCAAGGGCAATCGTCTGCAATATAACTGGTAAACGTTCATGGAAAGTTGCCAGCCATGAAATTTGTGAGGAAAATAAACAGATGAGTGCACATCCAAGGAATGCAAAGCAAGCCAAGTAATAAGTATTTGTGCAGTCTAGCTGGAGGTATTTCATGTTGTGGGCATGCAGATCTTTCTACCTAAGTACTGCTACCGTAGAAATATTATGCTATATCTATATACATTCTGCAGCTACCAGAGCAGAAAGAATGGTAATATTGCAGAGGTACTGCAAACTAATAACTCTAAAGAACCGTAGCGTTACTGTTCTCCTGCAAATTATGCTTATTGTCTAACAATTACATTGTGGGTCATCATTGGGCATTGATCCGGGATCTCCAGCGCTAAAAGTAAAATCACTTGCGCTAAAGGACGAGCTCCTCCCTCTGAATCTTGTAGCAACCTAATATCCTTTGTGGACTAGCCTGAGATGTGGTTGTCTAATATACACCAAGTTAATGATAGTAGCACTAGGATTCAGACTACATACTGAGGAGGAAGAGAGTGTTCATAGAATATCAGGGCTGGAAGGGACCTCAGGAGGTCATCTAGTCCAACCCCCTGCTCAAAGCAGGACAAGTCCCCAATTTTTGCTCCAGATCCCTCAATGGCCCCCTCAAGGATTGAACTCACAACACTGGGTTTAGCAGGCCAATGCTCAAACCACTGAGCTATCCCTCCCCCAAAGGATAAAAGCTGGGGGACAACTTGCCCAAGAAAGGACTTCAGAATTTGAACATAGGCATTACCACACTAGTTCAGACCAGTGGGTCCATCTAGCCCAGCGATTTGTCTCCAACTATGGCCAGCACCAGCTACTTCCCAGGAAGGTACAAGAAACCCTGCAGAAGGCAGTTTGGGGATAACCTTCCCCCAGGGAAAGTTTCTTCCCGGCCCACATTAATCAGAGGTTGACTTAAGCCCTGAGGCATGAGAATTTTTATCCCTTCCCCAAGCTCATGTTTTGTTTTTAATATTTACTCTTATAACTCTGAATATTCTTGTTATTTGGACCTATGTATCAAATTATTGGTTTGTTACTGAGCATGATTGGAACAATGACGTAGCTGGGCAGATAGACGGGTAAACGGGAGGTACCATGTGAAAAAACGATGGCTCAGCTTTTCCAACCCCCTATAAGCTTCTACAGAGTGTTTTTTTTTCCCCATAGAGAATAAAATGGATCAAAATAACTGCGCTGGAACTACAGGCTCTGCTTCAGATACTAATTATTCTTTTTTTTTCTTTTCTATTTTTGCCTTGTGCTTTTACGAACATGCTTTTTTGTGTGAGACATAAATGATATCCATTAATGATAATAATGCTTCAATCCCATTATCGCTTAGACACATCCATTATCACCCAGAACAGCCTCTCTACCTTCTCCCTGCTTTCTTTTCTCACAGCCTTTCCGTTTCTCGACAGAAGGTTATAAATTGTACTTTAAGGCCTCTTTACATTGGCAGCAGGGAATAAAGGAACCATCGTGAAACTGAGAATGTATTTAAAAATAATAGAAGCATATATTGTTGGATCTTTTGCCTTTACTTTAAATGTATTTATGCCCATCTTTTTCTTCCCTAGAAGAGAAATATTTGTCTTAAAAAATACATGTTTGTGAAATGCTCTTTATCTTGACGATGTTAAGAGCTCATTTTTTTGGAACTACAGCAGCTTACCAGCACTAGTCCACATTCAGATGAGCGTAAAATACATGTGTGTGCTTGAGAGCAATGCAGTGTGTGTGTACACCACCTGCACTCCCTGCCTTTACATTAAGGGGTTACCACTTTGTCTGGATTTTAAAGGGCAGAACTGCACGCAGCATGGGCACCCGCACAAAAAAAGCCTAGAAAGCTATACATTCAGTCTGGACGGTGCATTGTTTAAATATTTTAAAAGCTGTTTTTATTTGTTTAATTCATAAAGGAGCATCTGCATTTTTTGATGAAGATGCTGCAGTCGTCAGTCCTGCTGACTCTCTGCAGCCTGACTGAAGAGCATTTTAGGGCTATTGCTACAAAGGCAAAAATGGGACATGAAATTCACTGTTAGGCTCTGATGGCGTTCCACTGGGGTTCGCAACAGTGAAAGCTGTAATGTAGACAGGGGTCAGGGGTCTTTGCTGCTGTTTAGCCCCTGCATTTACCCCTACTCTAAGCCATGGTAAAAACCCTCTGCGTTGTCTGCATGACAGCCTACACCCATAGAACTGCACCCATAGTGAATCACAGGTCTCATTCTTGAGGAGTAGACAAGGGCCAATGTTTTCAAAAGTGAATAGCAATCGTGGGTGCCCAACATCAGACACTTTACATGGGCCTGATTTTCAGAGGGCAAGTGGCTCGGTGCTTTGAGAAAAATCAAGCCCCTGTAAGATGTCGCACGTTGGGTACCCAAAATCTCTCGCCACTGGCCAAAGCCTATGGGCAGGGTTATAATTAAGGATAAGATTATGTCACGGAGGTCATGGAAGTCACGGATTCCACGATTTTCAGGGACCTCCATGATATTTTCTGCTTCAGCCCAGGGGCAGCGGGACCCCAAGAACTTTCAGCCACCTTGGCCGAGGCAGGGGGCCTGGAGCCCTGAGCCGGTGGGGCGAGGGCCCGTGGAGCTGTCAGCCCCAATGACGGCAGGTGCTGGACCGCCTCCTCCTGCCGCAGGGCTTGGGCTCTCATTCTCTTCCCCCCACCCACTCAGGCTTCAGTCATTCCCCCGCCCCGTCTGCCTTCTCCCCATTATTTTTAGTAAAAGTCACAGACAGGTCACAGGCTTCCGTGAATTTTTGTTCATTGCCCGCTACCTGTCTGTGACTTTTACTAAAAAAAGACCGTGACAAACTCTTAAACTTAGTTATAATTAGGGTGACCAGATAGCAAGAGTGAAAAATCAGGACAGGGAGTGGGGGGTAATAGGCGCCTATATAAGACAAAGCCCCGAATATCGGGACTGTCCCTATAAAATTGGGACACCTGGTCACCCTAGTTATAATGTATGTTGTCTTGCTGGTCCGTTATTATATGCCAGCCTCTCCACAAGAGACACATTCTGTTTCAAGTAATCATCGGAGGTTCTGGCTTTAGCTGGAACAATCCTCTTGCCAAAGTATTTTAATACAGCCTTCAAACTGATCAGTTTAAGTGTCCAATTACGTCTAAATTGCCCAGTCTGAACAAAATGTACACACCATCCCTGGATTTTTCTTGTGAGGAGCACAATTACCTGTATTGAATGGAAATAAAAGGAAACAACTCTGCAAGGGAAGAGTACTGTGAAAACAGAACAATCTCAAGACAGTCTAATGAGGCTGAAATGAACAGAAATAAGACTTTGCTTCAATGGAATAAATGGCAATAGCACTGGCTGGAGCATGGAGAGAAGAGATGCAGTGTGGGCTACAGGTCTGAGCATTGGACAAGGATCCAGGAATGCTGATGCTCTCTCTGGCCCAGTCAAGTCATTTATCCTCTATAGACTTCAGAAGGCTTTTGCTCAAGAGCCCCCCATTTCTCTATTAGTAAAACGCAGAGGATAGTACTGACCCGTTTCAGAGGTGGGATTTTCAAAATCACCTAAGTGTCTTAGGAGCACAGATCCTATTCAAATATTTTATAGTAAACAATAAGATCTTAAACCAAATTTAAAATGCTGCCTTTAAAAAAAAAAGGCCACCAGGTTTTGTAGTCCTGATGTGAGGAAAACAAGAGTCTGAAAAAGAGCCCATTGTTTCTCTGTAGGAAAAACAAAATGCCTCTTGATGTCCAACCCCCTGAAACTGAATGGTGATATATGTAGTATCTGAGCCTGCAAGAACTTATTACCAAGCCTAGAGCTTACTACTGAGTGAAATACATCCTCTACAGAGACCTCTGTGCCATTTAAACCCTGGTCTGAGGACTAAGACCCAGAACTTCCAAGGTATTTGATTTGAGTGAGAGTTAGGAACCTAAATACCTTGGAGGATCCTGGTTTAAGCTCCCAAACCTGCAAGTTGATCCATGTGAATAGACCCCTGGACCCACACTGAGCTCTGTTGAAGGGTCTGCCTGCAGGCCTTCGGTAGCCTGTAGGATGGTTTGGATTAAGAAATAAGTAAAAGTTAGGCTAATTTAGGCCCTTCACTTAAGTGTAGATGAGTACGGGAAATTGAAGTTGCTAGTGTGAGAAAAGTCGAAGATAAGTTGGAGACAGATTGTTATTGGAAAGTAAGAGCGAGGAAGGACATAACCCAGGCTTGTATTGTCATTATGTAACTGGTTTAAGAGCAAAGTTTATAAATGAATATTTTTGAGAATTGTGCGTGTTCTATGAAAATGCTATCTGTAGTGACAGTAAGAGAAAGACGTTGGTGCAGATGTTTATTTAAATAATGTGTAAAGAGCCCATAAGAAGATGGTGGGAATATAATTATGGTAAGGAGCAGTTTAATGTTAATTAGTATTATAAGGCTTATGAAAGGAGTAATTTTGCTAAATTGCAGGAGAGCTCCAATTAACATTCAAAGGGTACCATTCAATTCCAGGATTATAGGGCTGTACTTCTCTGTTGTCAGTGGACTGATCACCCATTGACACACCATTTCATCTTTGAGTGAGAGTATAATGGTCATATTGTGTAAGCACTAATTACATATCTGTTTGCTTAATTAATCATTTTTTCTTTTTAATAGTTTGGTTGTATCATCCAAAGTGTTACCAATAGGTCTTCTGCTAAATACATTTTCTCAGGGCATAACTTGTAATGAAAGAGGTGCCGGGGCTCAAGCAATTTGTGTACATTCATAACTGATGCAGCAAGCTCAGAGGTGCTGGGCTATGAAGTGCCAAGCCCAGGGACGCCAGGGCTCAGCCCTGGCAAGCCCTGGCACAAATTAAGCACTGCATTTTCTGTAACTAGCCTAGAGGCTCAAACCTGAAAATTAAGTTGGGTTTTATAGCACCCTTACCCTGAACAACTTAATATTCATTGGGAACATTTCAACATCATGGTTACAAAAGGTTATACTACCTCAGGGTCTTAAGTGGTGCCAGCCCTCTTCCTGTGTTTTGACTATTGGTACCTGAAAAGCAAGGAGTTGGGATAAGTGTTCAAACTAAAGGCTCCTGAGAACTCTGCAGCTCTATCAATAAAAAGGATGTGGATCCCTTCTGACCCAACAAGAACTGGGAAGACCATGGGTGACCTTGTCTGGATTCAGATGGATAACTGTGAATATCCAGGAGGTGATAGCTCATTGAAAGCAATGGAATTTTTTCCATTGCTTTTAATGGGGTCGGGATTTCACCCTTGCTGGCTGTGCAAGCTAGCTGATCCTCCTGAGTCTGCAAAACAGAACTAGAAATTTCCTATCTCTTCAGGGAAGTCTCCAGTATCTCTAGGTTAGCTTCAGCATCACGAGAGGATGGACTTGTGCCTCGGAACTCAAGACATCTGGGTTCAGTTTCTGAATCTGCCACAGACTGTTCATATGATGGTGGGAAAGTAATTTATTCTCTCTGTGCTTGAGTTCCCCATCTGTGGCTGATCTGTGCCTCGTCTGCAGCAGAAACAGGAACTGAACCCCCCATGTCTTGAATGCTCATCCACTGCCTTAGCCGCAAGTCCATCCTCTCTCAATGATAAAGCTAATTGATCAGATCCTTTAAGAACTTTAACAAGGATTCCAGTCTAGAAATTTGTAAATGCTTGACTGATCCAAATGTTCTTGATTTTCCTCATCCCTTGTCTATATCACCACCAACATGACAAAGGAGCAGCATGAACAATGAGAATTGCCAGCTTCTTATTATCTCCATCAGATTGGAGTATTTCATATTCCATCTTCAGATTCACTGATCTATTGAAGCAATTATAATTGCATTTTTTGTTGCTTGTCATTAGAAATAAACTAAAACTCAAACAAATAAACTTGCTGATTTCCCCCACAAGTTTTTAAAAAGTCAGTAAAATGTCAGGAACACTTTTATATATAGCTCTAATTAAAGCTAACAATGAGGCAGAGAACATTAGAATCCAATAAACATATTGCACAAGAGTAAACAAATTATTTGTTTGAGTATCATGCAGTGAAATTATCAGCTCAGGAACCTTTAAGGCAATGATGTATTACCCAGAATGCAGAATAACAAAAACAGCAATTTCTCTGGGCTGGCTTACTGCTAGAAAATCTATACTTTAATAAGAGTGATGAGATGCTTCTTCATTCCTCAGCCTGAAGAGAACAGAGATGATGGCATAATTATGTTATCAAAATATGCAGCAGAGGGAAAGGCTCTTTTTTGGAGGAAGCTCGTAGCCAACTAATCCTCAGCAATCAAATTGTGTTTGGGTTTATTTTATCTCGAGACACATTGAAAACATTAAATATTACGTTAATTGACGTGTTCATCTTGTTGAAGTACAGAGCTGCTCTAAAATGCAACAGCGTGTTCCATTTAAGCTGTGTTATCCCCTACCTCTGTATGATGCACTCTAGGTATGCTACAGCAGAATCTGGTTCCTGACAGCCGTAAAGTTACAGCCCTAAACTAGGATTAATAGGGAAAAAAATGTTGCATTATCTCAGTTGAATAATTTGTATTAGCCAGTGATAGGGAAGAGATAAAGATAGGGCATTTTCCAGGGAAATTCATAGATTGTGATGTGTGCTATAAATCCAATAGTCATACGTTAAGATTGTCTTCTTCCGAGAGCATGCACATTTCTTAATTAAACGACTATTGTATACGCCTTTCTCGTAGACAGAGCCATTGTCAGATTTTGTAGTTTTGGTCTTCCTCTAGACAATTCAATTTCTAACTAAAGGTCCAGAAGCAAGCAGAAGCAATCACAGCCAAAACACAAGGCCATGTGCACTCGCCCATCGTTGTGTGCGTGCAAGTCTTAATGAGGTCAGCACAAGTTCGGCATAAGACATGATGGCAGGATATGGCTCATAAAATTCTATTTGAACACACAGCACTAGCATTCTCTTCATGGACTGAATGCCACTGAATCACTGGAATGAACAATCACCGGGGAACGGATCCTTCAAACCCTCATTCACGTGAGGTGAAATTCACCCCCTGTGCGTAGCACCAATGCACCGTTTGTAAGTGATGAATTTTACTCGTGAGCAGTTCTCATGCCTGAGTGCAACAACAATACATTGCTCTGATACAGCCCTTTTTATCAGTGCACTTCAAAGCGCTTTACAAAGAGGGTAGGTATTATCTCCATGTTCTGCATTTGGGGAAATGGAGGCACTGATAAACGAAATGGCTTGCCCAAGGTCACCCAGCAGGCCAATGGCAGAACCTTACCTCTTCTGAGTCCCATTCGGCGTACCGTCCTCTAGCCTACACTGCCTGCTAATAAGGTTATAATAATAGAGTAGGTCTGTTGAAATAAGAACCGCTTATATGACTAAAGATTTGAAGATCAAGCCGGTGGCCAAAGACAAGACAATCAAGTTCAGTTGCACTGTGCTCCTCAGCAAACTTTCTTATAAATCATGCATACAACACCTAAGGCATCTGCTCCTCAAGTAATTAAGTGTGACTAGTGTCGTATGCAAGAGTTAGGCTCATCATGAAAGGTGCTTTTTTATTACAGTTGTGGCTTCCGCTATCAAATCCATGACTTAGAGGCCTTCTCTTCTGATAAATCCACTTTAATTTTCTCCTGGAAATAAAAAAATAAGTGCCTTCACTTTTTTTTCTTTATTGAATATTGAAATGAATGTAGTCCCAGTCCCGCAAAGGTATTTAGGTGCTTAACGTCGATTGAAATCAATGGAAATTACAGAGCGAAATACCTTTCAGTAGGGGTAGTCAATAGGCAGAACGCGGGCCAAATCTAGACCGCCAGAGGCTTTTGAACGGACCCCGAAATCTTTTTATTTACTTACTGTTATCAGTGTTGTTATTTTTTCTGGAGTCTGGACCTTGGCCAAGAAATTTGGACCTTGACAAAAAATAATTGAGAAGCCCTTTCAGAATCCAGGCCTTAGTGTCTGTGGAAAATGTTGGAATGACATCCCTGGAGAATGAAGTCACTGAATCATTGTAAAAGATACATCAGCAGGGCAAATTTCGGCTACAACAGACCCCGCCAACGTGTCTCAGTTCTGCTCTGGATCAGTCACCTCTGACACGCTGAAGAGTGTTCGGTCTCCAGGGGCCACTCAGTCCTTGGCTGAGACAGTTGATAAGTCATGATGAGGATGTTCATACCTCTGGGCAGATCAGAGTCTCATCCAGTTCTTCAACATGCTTTTAGAGTTACGATATTGTGCATGTGTATAGCTTTCTTTCGTGCACAGGTCTCAAAGAACTTTACACTGATGGGAAAATATCATGGCCCCCATTTTAAAGTAGGGAATCAGACACAAAGAAGTGAAGTGACTTGACCAGGGTCCCACACCAAGTCAGTGTCAGGAATTCAATCCAGGTCTCCATCGCTCTAACCATTGGATGTCACTATCTCTCATGACTGAAGGGTCGTAGGGACTAGGCTTTGGGACTGCTTGACAGGTTTCAATATTTATATGGAAGTATAAAGGAAATGAAAGAATCAGAATAAACCATGTTGTACCCAGGCCTCTACTGACTAAGTGCAGAGGGCATGAGGGACATAGTCACAATCCTTGTTCATTGCCACGAAGTGTAAGGAATGAGAAAAACTACTACTCAGTGATTCCAACCTCCCAAAGTGTACTGTGGGCCCATATAGCAGAGGAAAGATTACATACCACACCTACCAAAAGGTGTCTGGAAACTGGGGCCACACCCTTGGTGCACTTGACTGCCCAAGCCACAATGCCTCCAAGAACTACCACGAGCTCTTTCAAGCCAAAAACTGGGCCAATGTGTTTTCAACAGTAGGCTAAATCTGCCCTCAGTAATTATCTATCTTGTATGTGCATCACTGCCCCCTACAGAATGGGCTCAGAACTGCTCAGCATTGTGTCATTAGCCCGATAGTACAAACAGTTACCAGCGATTCTCCATTAACTGAGGAAGTCAGTACCTAGGCTTTTGAAGTACAGCATCGGAATTATTTTAAGTTTTAAATAGTGACCGAGTGAAGCAAGCTTCCCATTGTATACCTGTCCACAGATCTGTTACAGTGCTGTGCCCTTTGGCTGAATAAATGTTACCCATAAAGTTTAACAGATGTTAGCAACTCTATGACTCCCACCACTGGATATTGACAAGATTCCTCACTTGCCCACACCTCTTGCTATGAGACATAATTATGTTCTGCAGTTAGTGAGTCAGGCCTTTTAGTGGATGTAGGACAGGAGTAGTCAATCATATGAGTGCCAAATTAGCAACGAGTAGGAGTGTACAGCAAATGGCTGGGATACATTGCAGTTGTAACAGGGAAAGAAGTACATATGATGAAAAACTAGTGATCAAGATTAAAGAAGAAAAAAAAAAAGAAAAAGACCGACCCAAGAGGAAGTATTGTGATGTAATAAAGGAAGACATGTTAGCATGTGGTGAGAGCATATGACATTGAACAGAACATGCTGGAGGGAGAGAACACAGAGCAGATGCTATTTGATGGGATTAACACCAGGAAGAAGAACTGAGAAGAGGATCAGGCCCAATGTTGAACAATCAGATGCATTGTGGGGGTATTACATCTCTTTCTGAAGTATGTCATTATCCACTGCTAGAGATAGGGTACGTCTGTTCTGAAGCATTACGGCAATTCCACTCTAACAACGCCTTTGGGGTTTCAATAGGAGAATTTTTCTATGAGCTTACCACCAAAATAGCAATTTTTCACTTTTCTTTCTTTTAGATAAAGGGGAAATATATAGCACTCCCAAATCTGATTTTGTATGGTTAATGCTGGCGTAACTCCCTTGACTTACCTGAGTTACTCCTCATTTATGTTGGTGAGAGATCAGAATCAGACCTGAATCAGAATTGGTTCCTAGTTCCTTGGGATTTTAATGGTCCTTTTACTAATCTCTTGACAAATCCCGAGGCTCTGACTTACACTGCCACTTAAGTCGATCTCACTTATGTCTTTCGGGGGTGTGAAAAAGACACCCCCATGAGCAATGCCAGTTACAGTGACCTAAGTGCTGTCCACACCTCTCGCAGAGGCGGAGTAATTATGCCTCAAGGCAAACGCCCACTGACTTCACTGCAATGGACAAACTGCGCGAGGAGCTCAGGTTTTGGCCAATTCCCAGATGACTTATGTGATCAATACCATTCTCCGCAGACCAAAAGGAAAACTCGTCAATGATTTCAAGGAGGGTTGCACAGAGGAAAGGTCAAACAACATCAAGGTCCTTTACAATTCCCCCTGCTTTTCAAACTCTGAATAATGTAGAGGTTCAGGTTTGGCTTTATTAATACATATGGTATTTTTAGCTAGAGACAACTTCATAAACATGCTCGGTCACTTCACTTCTCTGCACAACGCCTTCAATTAAATGAACCCAAGCCACTTTGCAAGATGTGATTTTAAAAGACTTAAAACAAAATAACTAAAAATACAACCTCAGCTTTTTTTTTTTTAAGTGAAAAGTTTCAGCTGGATATAACCAGGGACTGAAGTCCCTTATTTAACCACAAAACAGACCGGAGGGGTGAGTGCAAACTTCCATCCCATTGTGCCTCAAACAGGTTCCAAAGAGAACATCTGTTTCATGAAGATAGCTCACTCTCCATATCCACTCAACCCATTCCTTATCCTCTCTGTTGAGATTACCACGTGGCAGGTGTCGTGTTATAGGCAGACACCTAGAGCTTGGACGGCATTAGGTTGTGATATCTTCTTGTCTGGAGTTAGATTGTGAATTCACTGACTCATTTCACAGCAGCTGACAAGTGACAAAAGTTTCAGTGACCCCTGATATTAAGTGCCTCAGTTTTGGAGTCCTCAGCTTCAGATACCTAGTAGAGTCCGGCAACGTTTTGTAGCAGTGATAACATGTGTAGGTGTCTTAGTCTTGGCACCCAGACACTGAATCATTCTCTTCCCCTCCTCCCATGCCCAGAGCTGTGTGCTGCCCCCTCATTCTATTGTCCCCTTCCTCCCATGTCATTCCATTCCCCTCCTCCCTGGGACCCCATCCAAGGGTTTCCCATTTTCCCCACACCCCTACCCCAGGGGCTCTCTACACACCCCCACTCCATTCTTATTTCTTTTCTTTCTGTCTGGGAGCAAAGTTATTCCAGGCATCAGCCTGGGAGGGTGAACAGACCAACAGAAATGCCATCAACTTGAGTGACAAGGTGGGTGAAGCAAAATCTGATTGGACCACCTTCTGTTGGTGAAAGAGAAGCTTTTAAGCTGCAGAGAACTCTTCTTCAATTTGAGCATAAGGCCTCACAAGTTTGGCCAATTGTAAATATTAGAGAATGAGCTGAAGTCAGGTAGGACATGATTATATTTTATGAGGCACAAAAAGGGGACAGCTAGTTACAGAATAGTCACCTTTGTCTGCTGTTGAGTGGCGAGGACGTAGCACTGAAATAGCTCCAGTTAGCAACGAGCAAATCATGTCTATCATGGGAGTCAGAATGTTACCCAAACACTGCATCTGCATGACACTAAAAAAAATTTTCTTTCCTCAGATGTCGCCTATTCAAGTATTAACCAAACCTAGCTCTGCTTAGCTTGCAAGAAGCAGATCTAAGAAGATCACATCCAGAAGTTGCACAAAACTGTGCATGCCTCCTAAATATCAGCCTCGCTTTCTCTCTCTGTCTCTCTCTGTCTCTCTCTCTCTCTCTCTGTCTTAGGGTTTTTGGCTGTCACAGATCATAGTATCCGATTGCTTTCCATGAGTGGAAACTTCCTGGGTCCAACGTATTGGGCATTGGACTGAGTTCCATTGCCACCTTGGCCACTGACCGAATGGGCAAGTCACTTCCCCTTCCCTGCAACTCCGTTTGTCCATCTGTAAAGAGGAGACAATGACACTTTCCTTGTAAAGTGACAGGTTTCAGAGTGGTAGCCGTGTTAGTGTTTATCAGCAAAAACAACGAGGAGTCGTTGTGGCACTTTAGAGACTAACAAATTTATTTGGGCAAAAGCCCACGAATTCTTATTCCCACATAAATTTGTTAGTCTCTAAGGTGCCACAAAGACTCCTCGTTGTTTTTCCTTGTAAAGTGTTTTGTGATCTGCTATAGAATGGCTAAGTAATAATAAATTACAGGGTCACCCCACATCAAACAGTGTGAACTCTAATGAAATAACAAACAAGTGCTCCCCAATCTGGATAGATTAAGACATCATCCCCTGTGAGCAACCACAGGCAGCATTTGAAATAACAGTGTAGAGTATTATTATTAAAGTTTACAGACAGTGTAATTTGGATTTCCCTCAGTTGCATTAATTTGACTATTAATTCACAAGGAAATATGTAAATGTTAGCCTGAGAATATGCAGGTTACAAAAATGCAGCATTGGAGCATCACAACATTTGCAGTATCAGTCTTGCAATGAATGCAGCATTGTAGAGGGTAATTTGCATCCCTGCATCTTTTACATCTGCTTTTGCTCTTCAGCTCATTCCCACCCTCACCTTTCGTAGGAGATGAGAGAAGAAAATCTGAGGCCCAGAATATGCTGATAATCAGGGACTCAAAGACTTACAAAGCACAAGCACCAGAGCCTGAAAATGACAACAATCTACAGGACCCTAATGAACATAATTGTTCCAAAGAATACACAATGCCATTTTATATTGGCAGATTTAGAAAAACCCTCTGACAACCCCTTTCCATTTCAGATGAAAAACTGAGCTCTTGTTTTATCTCAGACACATTAGTCATTGTTATGTCAGATCCAGAGCTACTCATGAAAGTCACTGATTAAAGAAAGAAGAAAAGATTTCCTTTGATTGTTCCATTTCTAAATCATCGAATGTAATTATTTCAAATTACCAAGGGCAGCTCACTATAAATAGTCATTTTCCACATGTATTTATTTAGAGTGTGTTACACTAATCTCCCTAGACATTCTGTACATTCTAGCTCCTTAGCTGGGGAGACTTTTAGCTCTTCTTTAACAAAATCATCTAAGAGATATTTTGACAATAAAATTTGCTGGCAAAATGTACTACCAGAAGTATTGATTTTCCTCCTCTGAATGCCTGTATTATTCAATTTCTTTATTTATTGTTCTCCTGCTATTAACTTGGAGTTATTTCTGTTGAGGATTCACAATTGGTGTTATAGCACTGGCTCTGAGTCAATGTGTACTTGCAACATGTAATTCAGAATTCTGAATACAGTAAATAATTCAGTTTTAGGAAGATTTGGGGTATTGTACAAAGCACACACGTTCCCGAAATTACTTCTCTGATTGAAACAAGTCATATTTCGATACCCACCGTTCACATCAGCGTCCAGTCAGACAGTGGGCATATTAGCAGATATTTCAAATTTTTATGGAAAAATTGAGAAAGTTTTGTTTGCATCATGGCCAGAGTTCTGAATACAGCTAGTCAAAAATGCAGCAAAGTACTTAATGAGGATGGCCCACACCCTAACAATACCCAACTTCCATTGAAACCAATGGGAGTTAAGCACCTAGATACCTTTGAGGATCTGGGCCCGTGTGCCTAGCTGTAAGCATGTGAGTAGTCCCAGTGAAGTCAATGCTGTTTACATGCTTAAGGTGAGGCACACCTTTCAGTATCTTGCTGAATCTGGAACCTGAGTGACAAGACGAGAATCCAACTGAGTTCTTGGGAACCAGCTGGAATAGGTTCAGGGGAACCTCAACACTATTCAATCCATGCAATGGGCAGCAGTTTATCCTTCTTCAGACAAATTCTTTGAGAAATATTGGGACAATTTACCTGGTGCAACTCAGTTGCAGTTTTGCCAGGGATGAGTTGGTCACATTCGTCAGTGATATGCTGATCCTCAACCTCCACCCTCTCCATCTCTTCATTTGTGTATTGGATTAAGGCCCCTATGACATTTCGCACTGGACAGTTTATCAGGTGGTCCAAACTCAGGAACACTTACCGGACCTGAGTCCTTGAGCAGTAAGTCACAACCCATCTGTAAGAGATAAGGTGGCCAAAAATGAATCCTGGGATTTTCAAAGGAGTCTCATGAAGAAAGGTGCCCTAATCCCATTGGGAAATTCAATGAGAGTCAGGCAGATAACTCACTTAGGCTACTTTAGAAGCCTCAACCTAGGTGATAAGATGATATGAAGGGGTTCTCGGTTGCTTTTCTATTAAGAAGAGACAAAAATTTTATGCAAGATAAACCTCTTGAAGAGGCCATCACCATGTTTTAATGCTTACTAGATTCTTTCGGTTACAGTCAAGGGTTCCCACCAGAAAGCATCTTCAACTATGCTGCTGAGTGTATCAACACTAACAATAGAGTCTGCCTTGGAAGAAGAATATGCATGCATCAGTCTAAGCAATACCTCAGCCACATAGAGTTCTCAAAAGACTTCTGCAAGGTAGGTACTGCCTTTAGCTCCAGTTATAAAAAAGGAGTCATGACTGTTAATGCAGAATCGTTGCTGAGCTTCAGACTTCCATTGGCTTTCCCTCTGCAAATCAAAGACATCCACTAGAAGTGCAATTAACCTAGATCCAAATTAGACTAGCAGGGGGGAATTGCTTCTTTGCATCAGTCTCTTGTTTAAGAAATGGAATCATCCACATGTAAGTGCACACTTTTCCCCCCTTTCCCCTGACAAAGGCAAGTCAATAAAAAAGGCAAACACTGCAAAGAACAGGCATGTTACTTTTTCAATGGCACTTATGTCAAGCTGAGTGCAAAAGTCTGGTGTCAGTGAGCAGACGAGTTAAAGACAAGTGCAAACATAGGAGCAGATCCTAAAACTTAATTTCAGTTGTCAAGTATGACCTCGTCATGTGTTTGTAGAATTGGGCCAATTATCACTGTTAATCCTCAGATTATGAGCTATATCCTCAGCAGGAGTAAATCAAAGTATCTCCCCTGCAGTAAAGAGGGCTGGTGTAAATCAGCATTACTATGGATTTGCCAAAGAGCTCAGCATGCCTAAATGGGAGCAGAGATCTTTGGAAAATTTAGTCCCAAGTATGCATGCTGAGCACTTAAAAATATAGTCTAATGGTCCTGAGCCCCACTCCATGGATCTATGTTCAGTTCCTGGCTTTACTAAAGACTGTGTGACCTTAGGAAAGTCACTTAATCTCTCTTCATGCCGTATCTGAAAAAAACGGTGACGCAATATATCCTCTGTCTATTTTGACTGTAATGTTTTCAGAGCAGGACTTTTCATAGTGTCTGGTCATTGTCTTCCACAATGGGGTCCCGATCTCCATTGGCACCTCTAAGTGCTAGCACACAGTATAACTAATAATAATTGAAGTCAATGGCAACCTGTCTTTGATGTCAGCAGTCCACTCTCCAGCCTTGAAATCATTGTTCTTCATTTTGTCCGAGAATTTGTCCTTCCAGGAATAACTTCACAGCGCGGCAGCATGTGGAGTACACAGCACTGGCAAGAAAAGCGGCCACACTGAGCATGTATTGTAGCCACCTTTCAAAACTATGTTTTTAGTTCAAGGAGGTTCAAAAGCCATCAAAGCCGCTATCAAAGCTAGAAGGAAAGACGAGCTATTCTGGACTGCTTTGGCACTAAAAAAAGATTAGTTTCCCCAACTTGTGCTACTTTCCGTATACCAACTTTCAGCCCTGTTCAACTGAAAACAGATGGCACACCCAGGAAATATGACCACTGACCCTTAAACATGATGCTATAATTTGGAAGCACTAAGGCAACAAAGAGGTGATTTTTCTTCACTTCCCAGCTACACCATTTAGATTTAGGGCAGGCATGATTTTTTTCCCTTTAGCATGTGGCTCAGCTGCGGAGACCTGACCCCTTGCATTGTTTATCTTGCTGTATGACTCACAAGGACAATTGACCAGCCCCTCTGAATGCAGTGTAGGTAACTGAATAGCTCTAAAGCAGCAGAATTCTCCACTAGGGACCAAACAATTCTAATTCAACCATTTCCTAACTATTGATCTGCGATCCCATGACCCTTCTGTGCCTTCCCTTCCATCCCTCTGCTCCTATCATTCATTGTTATGAATGCAGATGACCGGTTATTCCATACTGTGCTGCATTTTCTTTCCAGTTTACCATTTCTAACAGCATTATTACTTTCAGCATATGTTGCAGGTGAATGCAGTGTCCAGTACAGCAAAGGACAAGAAGCACTGAATTTGAATTATGTCTAGAAAGGCCAGGTAATATGCAAGTTTCTGCCATTGTACCTCAATCTTGATTTCCAGCACCTAGTGTTCTCTTGTCCCAGACATCCTCCTCCTTGCAGCAACCCTACCGTCTACTCCCGGGCACACACACACACATTGCTAGTTCTGGGCCACACACACACCTCTCTGACCATATAGCTCCAGCTTCATCCACACATCAGTCCAATCCTAGACCTACAAGCTCGGCCAGCACATCTTTGCTCTAACATGAAGCACCCCTGGCCTTTCCAGCCCTGAGTTTTTGCATGAGCAGATGCTTTCAGTTCTGCCAGATAGCATGATGGGTTTTTGATATGCACAAATTTCCACAAGGACCATAACACCTTCCATTCTCACTCGCACTAGTGACTTAGTCAGTATTTGGACCTAGCTTTCCAAATTGGCAAAAAAACTAGAGAGTTAATGCTATCGAAAACTTGAGGAACACGGGAAGGTGTTCAAGAGGACACTATTACTGTGGAGTTCAGTGATGATCTGGATTAAATAGAGTATTTTTAACACGAAGGCACTCACAAGAGTAGCCGTAGTTGAAGATCTTGAAGCCATTTCATTGCAACCCCATATTTTCAGGCGTTTCTTGTTTACATCCTAAGGACCTGATTCTTATGTGCACAAAGGTCAATTTACACCACTGACAGTGAAACGGGGCTTTTGAGCCTGACTCCCAGTTGCACTAAAGCCTCTTTACATTGTCAGAGTGGTGTAAACTGACCTTTGCACAAATGAGAATTGGGCTCAAATTCTCAGGCTAGGAGCATTTTTTTAACTCAGGGAATGAAAGTTTGCTGCCTTTCTGTTTTAATGCAGAGATTATTTAATATTTTGTTCTTTTATAGCACATTTGATCCAGGGATTTCAATGCGCTTTGGCAACATAAATGAAGTTTCACAATCCCTCTTTAATGTAGATATGCACTGTTATGACTATATTCTCTCTCTTCTAAGCACTTAGGACCTGCCTGATACAAAGCCCATTCAGTCTTCCACTGACTTCAATAGTCTTTGGTCAGGCTCTTAAATACTACACCGATTTGTACTATAGGAAACCTTAAGATGGTGTAGAAGAGTTGACTCACCCCGGGCACACCACCTCGTGGCAAGGTATGACATGGCGCTCTTTCCCTCCCTAGCACCCAGCTGATTGTCACTCCAGTCCCACCAGGGTCCACCTCTTCTTGTAGTTCAGCCTTCAGGCAGCTCACTTTAAAATCTCTTCCCTTCCAGGCTAACCAAAGGGTCCACTATACTAGACTCAAGCCCACAGCTCTTCACCCCCTACGGACTGGTCCCACAGACTGTCCCACAGACTGTCCTGGGACACTGCACGGGTGTTCTCTCTCTCTCTCTCTCTCTCTCTCTCTCTCTCTCTCTCTCAATGCCTCCCAAGGCCTTTTCCCCTACCTGCCCAGCTCCACTCTCAATAGTCCTTCTCCTGCCTGGCTTAAGGGTGTTTCTGCACTACCTTTTCTGGTGGATCATTAGGGGAACCCTCATTCCCTGGCCCTCTCATCCCTGGAACAAATAGTCATGGTCTGTTCCATCAAACACCCTTCCTGCTGCTTTCCTTGACTCCTCCTAACTTGAATTTCCTTCTGCCCTTTCCCACAGACCATCCCTGTATTTACTAGACATCTTCTCTCTAGGCCCTTCCTTCATTCTCTAACAAGAAGACAGACACTACAGAATTCTTCCCTGTCTCATCTGGGCTTCCTCCCTTTATAAGCTTGCCCCCCTGCAGGGCTTCATCTTCAATTGGGCCAAGCCCACCTTCCAGGTGCCCTAATTGAGCTCTCTAGCCCTAGTTAACCCTTTTGGTGCCAGGGTAGAGTATATACCCATCACAATTGTTAGAGATAAAATTCATTTCATCAACTGGTAAATCGAGGCACAGAGAGATTAAAGAGACTTATCAGGACTTGAATCCTGAAGTTCTGTCCAACAATCCCCTGCACTAATCACTAGACGATGCTTGGTTAATGGCTGTGTTTTAAGTCTGCAAACCAATATATAGCCCAATTTTTCCCCAGGTGAGTGGTCCCATTGACTATGTATGTGAAATGAGACTATTCTCTTGAGTATTGGTGTGCGGGATTTGGCTCATTAGTGATATAATAATTTTAGGCTTTTTTTCTTTTTTGCTTCTTAAAATATAGCTCATTAGACTGATTTCCAAAGCCCATTAAGGCAATGAAAAGACTCCCATTGACTTCAGCGGGTATCAAATCAGGCCTTTTATTTCTATAGCTGGATGAGAAGAAAAGGATTGGTATTAAATGCGGTTACTGTGCGGGCATGTGCTGTGACTGCTTTTCAGATTGCAATTTCATTGCACATTTGGAGCTCAATTGTCAAAGAATACACTTTAAGTGCTCAGTGGGGCTCAGTTCAGCAACTATTTCCAGTATATGAGCATGGAGAGAGGGAGATTTCCTCAAATGCAAGAAGAACCTACCATAGTGGACCTGCCATGAAGAACCTACCATAGTGCACTTGTAGATAACATGAGCAATCTGCACCATGTCAAGTATCAGAGGGGCAGCCGTGTTAGTCTGGATCTGTAAAAGCAGCAAAGAGTCCCGTGGCACCTTACAGACTAACAGACCCATTGGAGCATAAGCTTTCGTGGGTGAATACCCACTTTGTCGGGTGCTTCCGACGAAGTGGGTATTCACCCATGAAAGCTTATGCTCCAATACTTCTGTTAGTCTGTAAGATGCCACAGGACTCTGCTGCTTAATCTGCACCATATGCATTTTCTGTGATGAGGCAATAAGAGAATTTCTTTTACCATGCAGATGAGGCTCCTTTATGTTCACAGGCATATTGCTTTGGTGAAATATGCTTTACAGAGTAAATATTGATTTCATTTCAGGGTCTTGGCAATTTGCAGCTGGGGAGTGGGGGATAAGCAATCTGTCAGATTCTTATGGGATGAGATGTACTATAATATAAAACTGATTTCACCCTGCGGTTTTGCACTTCAAATGTATTTGCAAGTTTAAAAATATTCCCAGCAATTAACAATTACACCAATTTGTTTACAGAACCATTCCATCTCACACCTGCCAAAAAAGTACCATTGACATTGTATTGTTCAGAGGACAATAATTACCCAATTGAGCCATGTATCAAATTATACCTCTCAAGCTCCAAATAGGACACAAGGTGTGGGACAAAGACACCAAGTTATGTGTGTGTGAGGGGTCGGAGGTCTGCCCGGGAAATGATGAATGCTCAGAGTTTAAACTGATATGGCATTTGCCTCTTAATGTTAAATTGTCCGTGGCTGACGACACAGAGCTTTGGATCATCTGCATGCTGATGGCCTCAAAATCCACATTATCTCGCTGTCTTCCTCAGCAACTTTGCATACAAAATGAGCCATTGATCTTGCAAGGCCTCATACTGAGCTTTGCAAGAAGCACAAGTCTGTTGCATTCCAGCATACGTGTGAGTGGAAACCAGAATTCTGCAAGAAACATTCATTCATCCAGATACTGAATGCACGTTCTGTTTAGGATTGGGTCTTCAGGATTGTACTCCTTTCTTAGTGCAGTTTATCATCATCAACAGCAACATGAAACACTTCTGCATACAGAAAATAATGCATATGTATGGAAATATTTGATTTAAAGTAATAAAGCACACGCACTAGTTGAATGTGAATGTTGAAAAGCTGTCTAGTGCCAGAGAAGTGATACTGTGTTTTAGCCCTGCCTCGAGCAACTATAATTAGAACAGAAAGGAAATCGTGTGTGGGAATTTCTCAGGCAAGCAAATGTTTTCCCCCATCAAAAGATTCATATTTTATTCTTTGACGCCTTATCAAAAAGCTTTAAAAAGTTAAATTGCTCAGACTATGCCGACTGATCCATCAGTCCTATGAAATTTGAAATAGAGTGCTAAAAAAAACCCCCATGTTTTTCATCCTCTCTTTGCTTTTGCTTCTCTTCCCTTCACTGCCCTGGAAGGATCTCGTGGCGGTGCTGAGTATGAGCTATAAACGTGTAAATGATCATCTGTCCTTAGTCCAAAAGCCCAGCCCAGGAGTCTCAGTTGTGAGAGCCCGAGCAGATGATGACAGGGCAAAAAAGGCTATTCACTTATGTGAGGCTGAATAATTGGGTTTCTTACTCATTTGGTGGCCAGGTACCGAGCAATTCCCTTCAAGTGATGAGTGCCCCCCTTGACTTCAACAGGAGCTGAGGGGCCTAAGCATCTGTCGGGAAGCATCAGGACCTTGCAAGATCAGGATCCTGATGCATAGACCTGAGCGTTTTGTTCCTTAGCCACTGCCATATCCTCAGCTGGCGTACACTGGCATCACTCCATTGCCTTCATTGGCAGGAGTCCAATTTATGCCAGGGGATGATCTGGTCCATCATAAATTAGAAGTAAAAGGAGAAAGGTAAAAATATCTGCTGGATGCCATATTCACCACCATATTTAAGATTCCAAGGGAGCCGAATCCTCATCTGATGGAAACTGGGGGTCGCTTTTTTGACTTCCATAGAGCGACACCAATTTACACTACGTGGGGATCTGGCCCCTTCTTTTAAGACTACCACTAAAGGACAAATGTGTGGCCAAATCCTGAAGTCTTTACTCAGATAAACTCCCCATTGAAGCAAATTTATTCCACCTTACGTGAATATTATCAATGCTCTCCTAATGTATATACAACATGATTATATTAAAAACTGCTGGTTCCTGAGGAAAAGGCTCTAAACTGCTGTATTAGTTTATTTATAGACTCCCTCACCCACCCATCCCCCAAGGTCTGGCATTAGCTAGCCTGTCCAATTCACTGCTATATCTCTCTATAATATAATCACATCCTTCCCTCTGTCAGATCCCAGCATGGGTTTTCTTAAAAGATTCTCAAGTTTTTTTCATTATAATGATACATATTTGCTGAAATATTTTTATGGCAGCATTCAGAAGGTTGTATAATCTATATCCTGATATTTGTTTCTTTCAAACAAGAAAGTTGCAAAAAAATCAGTCATGTCTTTCTATGATCTCTCTCCTTTTAACACTGGTTTTCCCAATAATGCACAATCAAGATTAAAAATAATGTATTTTCTTTTCTACTCTGTGTAAGTGGCAGCATTTCCCAGCATTATCTACAGTCCGCCTCTGCAAAGAGTGAGGCACTGTGGTTGTCTTTGGTCAAAAGTAACGATACTTGCGTGTCAAACTCTGAGACAAGAAGTTTTCCATATTTAGAAACGGCAGTCTTCATCTCAGAAATCCTAAACCAGATATTGACATAAGGTGGAAAGGAATTAGTTTCTAAAAAAAGGAAAATATTTTAAAGATAGTTTTTGCTGGCTCATTCTAACCTCCATATCAGCTTCATAAAAATGTAGCATCTGCTTTGTCTACAAACACTTTATTACGGATCTGAAGTGAATGTTACCAGAACAGTGATTTTTGAAAATGAAAAAAACTATCTTTCTGTAAAGTGATTTCATAAAGACTTGTGTGAAAGTGTGTATGTGTGCGCGCATCTCTTTTTGTCATAACATTCTGATTTTTTATAAGGTAATCAATATATACTATGATAATGATTGTATTGTATACAACTTTACATTGCCTGAATTTAAGTATTCCATAAATAAGTCAAACTGGATTAGCACTTGATTACACAGTAGCAATGTGTTTTGCATACTAACCAATTGGATTTTGAATAAGCTGTGCATAAACATATTTAATGCAAATGGATTTTATTGCAAGAGTAAATATGGTTCTTCTTTTAATTGTCTTTCAGCACAATTGTCTTGTTTGCAGAGCATTAAAAGAATAATAAAAGTCCCAGGCACCAGTGTTAACCTTATGTTTTCTCTTACAGTAAATTCTCCCTGTGAGTAATTCAACATGAACATATTCTGTTTTTTTCTACAGTTCTTTAATCAAAGGGAAAAATAACAATACACCAGATCATAACACACCTTTTATCCTGAAAATTAAGAAAACGCAATATAATTGTATATAGCATTTTTGTCTTGACTTCCTGCTGAGTCTAGAGAGTTCTTCCCTGCACCCCCACCCTGGAAAAACTATTAGCAAAATTAATAGAATGCATTTAGAATCCCTGATTGCTTCAATTACCCTAAAACCTTCTCCATATACCAGTCCTATACAACTCCGAATAGGTTAAACTGGGCGTCTGATAGGTTCTGTTTGCAAATGCAATTCAGCAGATACCTTGGATAATTCTGACTTCCTTTCTCCACTGACTGCAGTGCTGCAGTCCTATGACAACATCATATTAGTGAGCGAACTGTGGTACAGTGTTCCATGTGGTCTGAAAGTTTAACCCTGTCCCTCAGACTGTCCTAGCTGTACAGTGAAGAAATGCTGCAGCATTTTAAATATCATTTCATACACAGGGCTAAAAATAAGAAGGTAATTAGTGAACATAGTTTTGTTTTTCAAATTTTACCGATTTCTGAGTAGAAAGAGGCATACTTTTCAGTGCCTACAATAAGGAAGGAATGCAGGAACCATAGATCATTTTTATTCTAGGATCAGCAATGATTTATCCCTGTAATTAACTAGTTAATTGACTGTGTACATCCAAGAATGCAAAGTCCACAGGATGCTAGCTAGTCACCACCCCTGTACTCATCAAAAATTACACTGTGCCACCAAAACATAAGTATTAACAAGTCTTCAAAGAGAAAATGCACCAGGCATTATTTTTTATAGATAGATAGATAGATAGATAGATAGATAGAGAGATAGATAGATAGATAGATAGATCCATCCATCTTTGGAAAAAACAAAGCCAAGAGCCAGAAAATGAGTAATAAAAGACTTTCGATCCAAGGGGATTTTGAAAAACTCTTGTTTCCCTGTACCAATTACAGGTGAGTGCTCTATCCCTGCAGTGGGTGCTCTATCCCTGCAGTAGTTACATGCTAGAATGCAATCAACTTCCTTCTGCAGAATTTCACGGTTCTGCTTTTATTATTTACCCCGAAAACTCGAAAGTCACTTCTGGTGCTTTCCATGATCACAAAGCAGCAATCCCACTTTCCTGTTAATCCACCCAAACCTCTCTTCTCTTTTCCAAAGCATTGTTGACCTTCAAATGTCAGACCTTTGTTGGGGGGGGGGGGTTCTTTCTTTTATCCCATCTTCTCCCTGCCTTCCTGCTTCCCGGCAGTCATCTTAATAGGAATGTCTCGGGCTAAGAATTTTACAGCTGTATGTGAAAGGAAATGACTTCAGGAGGGAACATCTAGTCACTCTCTGATCCTTTCTCCTACTCCGCATTGCAGATGGAGCCCCGGCTTGACACTCGCACGCTGCTCATTTAAAACAAACAGCACACTAGCTAGGCTTTATTATAGTTGCCCAGGGAGGGGGGCAATCACAGCACCAGACAAACCATCCGGAGACGTGTTTTTATTCTGCATGGATTTCCCCTTCCATCCCTTCTCCAGCTGCCCGCGCCGCTGGCCGTGGTGCTGAAACCGCCATGGCTATCTCTCCTATACACAGACACACACACACACCTTACCTGACTCCCCAATGTATTCAGTGGGCTCTCCCTCAACTCTAACGCAGAATGCCTGCCCGGGCCCCCCTTGGAGAAACTCCGCACCCCCCCACCCACCTCCCTGTCTAGCGTAACCTTCGACTTGTCGCTGTTCTTTCGCAGGGAGTGAATTGACTCTGCTCCATTGTGCTTTGCTCCGTGCAGTCGGTGGAAGCGAGCGGGGAGGGGAAGGAAGGAGAGGGGGAGGATGGGAGGGGGAGGATGGGAAAGAGAAAAGGGAAGAGGGGTAGGGATGGAGGAGATGAGGAAGGCGAGAAGAAGGGGGGAGCTAGGGGAGAGGAGGAATAGAGAAGGGGAAGTGATGAAAGAAAGAAAGAAAGAAAGAAAGAAAGAAAGAAAGAAAGAAAGAAAGAAAGAAAGAAAGAAGAGGGGAGGAATAGGCGAGGAGAGAAGGGGAGGGGAAAGAGGGGAGAGAAAAGGAGGGCGAGGAGGGGGGAAGCAAAGGGGGGAGAACTGGCGGGGAAGGTGGGAGGGGCCAGCTGCCGGGGGGAGGACCCCGGGGGCGGCTGCTGTGTCTTTAGCTGCCACGTGTCGCCTCCCGGGCCCGCCCCCTCGGAGCATGTGGCTGGAGCGGCGCTGCCGGCCCGGCTCCGGTATATAAGGTGCGGGCAGGGGCAGGAGCCGCGCCGTGAAAGCCGCCCACATCCCAAAGTCTTCCAAGATGAGCTACACCCTGGACACGCTCGGCAACCCCTCCTACCGGAGGATGACCGAGAGCCGGGCCATCTACAGCCGGGCCAGCGCCTCCCCGTCCAGCGGCTTCAGGTCGCAGTCCTGGTCCCGGGGCTCCCCGAGCACCGTCTCCTCCCCGTACAAGCGCAGCGCCCTGGGCGCGCCGCGGGTGTCCTACGGCTCCGCGGTGCTGAGCTCCTCCGAGAGCCTGGACCTCAGCCAGTCCTCCCTGCTCAACGGCGCCGGGGACTTCAAGCTGAGCCGCTCCAGCGAGAAGGAGCAGCTGCAGGGGCTGAACGACCGCTTCGCCGGCTACATCGAGAAGGTGCACGGCCTGGAGCAGCAGAACCGGGCGATCGAGGCGGAGATCGCCGCCCTGCGCCAGAAGCAAGCCGGGCGCTCGCAGCTGGGCGACGCCTACGAGCAGGAGCTGCGGGAGCTGCGCCGCGCCCTGGAGCAGGTGAACCACGAGAAGGCGCAGCTCCAGCTGGACTCGGAGCACGTGGAGGAGGACATCCAGCGCTTCAAGGAGCGCTTCGAGGAGGAGGCCCGGCTGCGCGACGAGACCGAAGCCACCATCCGCGCCCTGCGCAAGGACATGGAGGAGGCCTCCCTGGTCAAGGCGGAGCTGGACAAGAAGGTGCAGTCGCTGCAGGACGAGGTGGCCTTCCTGCGGGGCAACCACGAGGAGGAGGTGGCCGAGCTCCTCGCCCAGATCCAGGCGTCCCACATCACGGTGGAGAGGAAGGACTACATGAAGACCGACATCACCGCCGCCCTCAAGGAGATCCGCAGCCAGCTGGAGTGCCACTCCGACCAGAACATGCACCAAGCCGAGGCCTGGTTCAAGTGTCGCTACGCCAAGCTCACCGAGGCGGCGGAGCACAACAAAGAGGCCATCCGCACGGCCAAGGAGGAGATCGCCGAGTACCGGAGGCAGCTGCAGTCCAAGAGTGTGGAGCTGGAGTCGGTGCGGGGCACCAAGGAGTCCTTGGAGAGGCAGCTGAACGACATCGAGGAGCGCCACAGCAACGATCTCTCGACCTACCAGGTAAGGGCCCCACCCCGGGCAGGTGTAAAGCAATGCAAAATGCAACCCAGAAAGAGGGGAAAAAAGGGTTACCTCGACCACTGCAAAATGAAACTCGTGCGCTGCGGAGCGACCGTGGGCAGGGCAGGGGCGCAGACGGACTGAGTTACCGCTGAGGTGCAAACGTGGCTTGTGCGAAACAAACCAAAAGTTCCGGCAGAGGTGCCAAAAATAAAGAAAAAAACCCCATGCTAGGCAAAGTTGGCTTGCGTAGTGCAAAAAGACCAGCTGTGCAATGCCATCCAGAGGTCTAATAGCAGTGTTCAATGCTTGTCCCCGGACTTGCACCCCCTTAGCTGTCTGCTCTTCCCTCTGATAGTAAATATTTAGTCCACAGTACCTCTTTACAAAGAGCATGTTTAATATTCCTGCTTAGATTGTTAACTGTTCTTTTCGAATCTCACATCGATTTACTATGCAAACTTTTAACCCTAAGGATGGAGTAAATGACCTTTATGAGAGATGTTTAACAATTTGCAAATATATGGTCTACATTTTGCTGTTGCTTAGTCATAAAATAATCTGACCCAAGATTTTAAAATGATGTTTTAACACAGCTTTTAACTCTTTCCAGTAGTTTACTGATAGCTAATAAATATCTTAAAATACATGGGGAAAGTTAAAAGGTCGAACTTACAGTCCTCGCTGAGGTAATGCTCCCTCAGAAGGAGTTTTGCCTGAGTAAGGACCGCAGAATCAGGCCCCAAAAGCTTTATTGTAATGCACAATTATTTGCAAAACGATAGGCCTGATTCAGACGCCCAATGCAGTGAGACCAGGATCAGACTCCTTTTGTGCGCTTATCCCTTTCTTATATTAGCCCTGGATTTTAAGAGTGGGCTTTTAAAAGGCTTCCTTACAGAACTTTTTCAGCGCTGCTATTAAGCTACAGTATAGGAGTTAATAGTATTGTCTGAGCAGGGATGCTTTTTGGATGCAAGTGTAATTATGTTATGGGGATTTTATGTATCTGTTGCAGGACACAATTCAGCAGTTGGAAAACGAGCTGAGGGGTACAAAATGGGAAATGGCACGTCATTTGCGGGAATACCAGGATCTCCTCAATGTCAAGATGGCGCTGGATATTGAAATTGCTGCATACAGGTACCACAGGAATGCTGTGGATGTGTCTGGAATACTAATTGCACTGCAGATGCTGCTGGTTCCAGCCAACCTCTGCCCAAACAGCTTTTAGCATTGGCAAGGATTTTTCCCCTGTAAGCATCAAACAAATGCAAGAATAGCCACTCAGCCAAATTATTAGCACTCTTTCAAATCCGTGCAAATGCAAGACCTTTTCACATTAAGAAATCTTCTTGAGTTAATAATTGATCCGGCTCTGTGAAAGTCAATGGCAAAACTCCCATAGACTTCACCGGGAAAGGGATAGGACCATTACACTGCAGTACAATGGTTCCATAATGCAGCATTCTGTTCTTGTTTGGTTCACAAAAGTAGGAAGCAGACGACTGTTTTTAATCTGTAATTATTTTCTTTCAGTTCACTTTGAGCATGTCGAGCAAGCAGCATGGGTAGTTTTAATGCGCTCTTGTTATTTTAGAACACGGATGTACTTGGGTATCAGATGAGCACCCTTAATCTGCACATTGCAAAACACTTTCACATTTCTTTCTTAACTTTCCTTCAGAATCCTCTGTGAAGTAATCCTGGAGCAGGGACGTAGCTGCTATTGCCATCATCCGGCAGGATGGGTTTTTTTAGCTTCTTTTGCATGGCTTTTGTAACTGTTTATTTGCCACTTTTATTTTTGAAACTGGGTTGCTTAATAAATAAATAAATTGACTGCAACAACGGCTTTAAAATAAAACATGAAAGCGCTGATTTTCTGGGTCAGAGGATTAGATGGGGAAAATGCATCTCTGAATATAAATAACATCAAAACAGACTACTGGAAAGTAAACATCTTTAGAGCCCTGCAGTGTGCTGGGCTTATCAAATATACAGAGAATGGACGTCTTTTATTTTATTACCAAGGTTAACATGGTTTATTCTGGTGAACATATTATGGCTGAGAGTTTCAAATCATAGAAGGGATTTTCTCATCAATTTGACCAAATTAATGAGAAATAGGGATTCAAATGCCCTAATTGGCTTTAACAATCTAAGCTAGAATATTTATATTTTAAACATATAGGGCTCAATCCTCAGAAGGTCTAGATCAGCATGGCTGTATTGAAGTGAATGACTATGCTCAGAACTGTGCTGATTTACACCAGACTGAGAATGTGGCCGACGCATTTTTGTCATAGTTTTACAAGACCCAAAACGTTGTGATCAAGCCTGACAACCACAAGATTTAAACCAAGCTAAGGAGACATGTGTGTTGTACGCAGCACTCAGATATTACCGTGGTGGGCGTAAGATGCCTGATCCCAGCCTATTGAAATCCCACTGAACATGACCAACAGATATTGTCATCGTCCTTAGCATATTCCACATGCTTGAAACACCTTTCCAATTCTCTGAGACACTGCAGACACAAGACAGACATTTTACATGCTAACTTCCCCTCCTCCTCTTTATTTCCCTAGGAAACTACTGGAGGGTGAAGAGACAAGATTCAGTGCCTTCTCGGGAAGCATTACTGGTCCCACATTTACACACAGGCAACCCACGGTCACAATATCATCTAGTAAAATACAGAAATCAAAAGCTGAGCCGCCAAAGCTAAAGGTCCAGCACAAATTTGTAGAAGAAATCATTGAAGAGACAAAGGTGGAGGATGAAAAGTCTGAAATGGATGATGCCCTGGTAGCCATTGCAGAGGAATTGGCAACCGGAGCCAGGCAGGAAGAACAGAAGAAGGAAGAAGAAGCAGTGGAAGAGGAAATTGTAGCTGAGAAGAAAGCTCCAGTGAAAGCAGCTGCACCCAAAGCTGAAGAAGAAGAAGAAGAAGAAGAGGAGAAGGGAGAAGAAGAGGAGGAGGAGGAGGAGGAGGCTGCAAAATCTGATGAAGCAGAAGAAGGAGGTTCTGAAAAAGAAGAAGCAGAGGAAAAGAGTGAAAAGGAAGAGGGTGAGGAGGCTGAGCAGGAAGAAGAAGAAGAAGGCGAGGCCGAAGCTGAGGGAAAAGAAGCTGAGGCGGAGACTAAGAAAGAAAAGGAACCTGAAGGGAAGAGCAAGGAAGAGGCTGAAAAAGAGGCTGCAGTGGAAGAGAAGGTGGAAAAAGTGAAAGCGCCCTTAGCAAAATCTCCACCTAAATCTCCTGCAGCAGAAGAGGCTGCGGAAGAACAGAAGGCATCAAGAGAAGAAGCTGAAGAAGGAGAAAGTGAAGAACAGAAAGTGGAGAAGGAAGGTAAAGAGGAGGAAACAAAGGAGGAGAAGCCGGGATCCCCAGAGAAGCCGGGATCCCCAGTGAAAGAAGAAAAGGCTGTGGTGGAAGAGACCATCTCGGTCACAAAGGTAACAAAAGTCAGTGTAGAGAAAGAGTCCAAAATGAAGGAAGGGGGCAGTGAAGGAGAGGAAAGTGACCAGGCCTCCAAGGGGTCCATGAAAGAAGACATTGCAGTGAACGGGGAGGTGGATGAGAAGGAGGAGGAGAAATCCAAAGAAAAAGAAGTGGAGGAGGAAGACAAGGGTGTGGTCACCAATGGCCTGGATGTGAGTCCATCTGAAGAGAAGAAAGGGAAGAGCGAAGAGAAAGTTGTGGTCACCAAAAAGGTGGAGAAAATCACGAGCGACGGTGCGGACAGTACAACCAAATACATCACCAAGTCTGTGACAGTCACCCAAAAGGTAGAGGAGCATGAGGAAACTTTTGAAGAGAAAATGGTTTCCACCAAGAAGGTTGAGAAAGTCACTTCTCATGCTGTAATAAAGCAAGTACAAGACAGCGACTAATAAATAGTAATTAAAAAAATTGAAAAGAGCTTGGGTTGTTGAAAAAGGTTAAGCCATATGACAGCTGCAAAATGCATGTGAGTGACAGCTTTAAAGCAAAACAGGTTCTCTCATGGAGGCTCCAGACACACTGTCTTTTACTTTTTTTTGTGTGTGTGTGTGCAATACTGGGGGGAAATGCATGCAAGCTCAAGATGTTCTCCCTCCACAGAATTTGGGGAATTAAATAAATAAACAAACAAATGCATGAGGAAAGGAAGCTTTTGAATTCCCTAAACTGTCGGAGGAACACATCTGAGGAACGTCTTAAGGGGTATTATGCAAAGAACCAACTGAGCCAAGAACCAACAGAAAACAAAACAAAACAATCATGAAAAAAAACCAGAATTCTCCTCGCCTTAAAAAGAGCTACTTATGAATAATTATGTTTACCTCACTGGTGCAATTAAGATGGACTTTTGTTCATGGGAGAACCTAGTTGACATTCACAGTACGCAACCTTTTGTTGTTCGATGTAGAACCGTCACAGCAGTACTTGCTCAATAAAGGTCATATTGGAAACATGCCTTGCTCTGTGGTGTTTCTCTCATGAGTAGAATTTCTCCCCAGACTTTTTTAAATATAAATGATTCAGCATTAATAGTAACTTAGCTTCAGTTTACAAAGTGCTTGGGCTTTTTGCAAGTATCTTTGCATTTCCCAACCACTGGGAGCGTCTTTAAACAAACATTTAACAATCTGGGGCAAAAACTGGGGATTGGTCCTGCTTTGAGCAGGGGGTTGGACTAGATGACCTCCTGAAGTCTCTTCCAACCCTGATATTCTATGATCCGATGTCCACTGGAGCCAATGGGAATATTACCATCAAATTCAATGGGTGTTGGATTGGAACTCACAAGCTTGTAAAAAAGGTCCAGACTCACAGCCCTACAAAGTGAATGTCTCAGTTTGGGTCGCATCCTGCAAATCTTACTTGCGTGAGTCACTCTCACAGAACTACTTGTGTGAGTGGGGTGGACAGTATTTGATGTTTTAAAGCATGGATAGGAGTAGTTTAAGCTTCCTCTGTTCACACGGTACCCCGATCTGTAGGGACCACCTTAGGGGTGGAAGAGAGTCTCTAGGGCCCATACAGTCCTCGGCCTCTTTATTGAGACTGCCACCAAGTGAGCCAGTAGGGATTGTGATGCGTTTTGGATACAGGTGTTTGTCCATTTGTAAGTGGCCTGAGAACCATCAATACATTTCACAAAGGTCTCCAAATACCCATCAAAAGGCAGTGACTGCTGATGGCTCTGGCTCTAGCTATGATTCAGCCCAGCAATTTAGAGGTGGATGCCTCCTTGACCAAATCCCTAAAATGATCTGCTCCCCAACTCATATCTGAGACTCTTCCTTGTCAATGCGAAACACCATTACACAGTTCAAAAGTTAAGAGTAATTATACTCTTTCGGGAACAGAAAACTGCCCTAAAGGCAACGTTGGCATTAAATATAATTGATTACTCTTTAAATAGCTGTTCATTAAAAAAAATATTAATGAGATTATTTCAGACACACAACTCCAGTTAGCGATTGTTCAGATTACAGCATCTATGAGTCATACAGAAAACTGAAATGAAGGCCTCAATTTCATCCCACTGAAATGAGAACAAAAGATGGGATTTTCAAAAGAGCTCAGCAATGGCCTCATTCTGCTTCCATTAAAGTCAACCACTTGCCTCTACAGGAGCAATGGCCCTCTGAATTCCAACCTATATAGAAAAAAAAAAGTTTTAATACACAATAAAACAAGGCGTTAAGAGCAAAAGAACAATGTAAATGGGGCCTGATTCTCCTTTGCCTTCCATCTTGTGTGACCAATGAGACTGGTGTAAAATGAATGGAAAACACATCCACTCTGATTTTACACCTATTTTTCACACATGTAAATTGCTATTTGTATTACTGTAGCACCTAAATGACTGCACAAGGCACAAGACAGTGGAGAATTGGGTCCATGATTTATTAAAAACTTAATAAAAAGAGATCTAAAAAAAATCACAAATACAAAAAATGCTCTGCTGGTGTAAATCATCATAGTTCAACTGAAGTCAGTGGAGCACCTCGAATTTACTTCAGCTGAGGAGCTGACCAAATATGTCCTATTACAAGATAAATCATATATTCAGTGTAATTAATGTTTTTATGGGAATTCAGATAAGGAATACTACTTGCTTCCTATTACCTTAGTATATCAGTTAAACAGAAGACTTACAATACCACCAGCAAAAAGAGTTGCCAATCATTTTTATCTGTCTGTATTCAGAATGAGCCGCATCCTGAATTTCATGGGCTAAATGTAGCACTGATAAAAAACCAGTGATTTACATGTGTCTTCTGCGGGGGGGTGGGGGGGTGGTGTTAATTCTTTACTCTATCAATAATTGAAATTCAGATAGTTTTTAATAGAAGGAGATGTGTGTGTTCGTAGCTGAAGGAAATGTAAAATGTCCACAGTGGAGAAATCCTGTCTAAACCCCTTTGTGTAGCAAAATAATGAATGTTTCTCCTGCTGTTATCATTAATGAAATCTCTTCTCAACAGATTGCTGGATGACTGATGTTTAATTAAAGCAAAAAATTAGCAAATTAAATGGCAGCATCTCCATAGACAGTTTATTCATAAAAGATGCATATCTCTCTCTCTCTGTATATATATATATATATGTTAGTGGCATGAAGAACAGACTCGTGCAGTTCATATATATAAAACTGCACTTTTATGCGTAAGATACCAACTAGCAAAACCACACAGAACTGTTCGTTAAGTCAATCAGAATTAATGAAGAGTGGTATGCAGCCGTATTTAACTCCCCAGGGTGATCCAGTGGATATAGTGTACTTAGACTTTCAGAAAGCCTTTGACAAGGTCCCTCACCAAAGGCTCTTAAAGAAAGTAAGCCGTTATGGGATAAGAGGGAAGGTCCTGTCATGGATCAGGAGCTGGTTAAAAGAGAGGAAACAAAGGAAAGGAATAAATGATCAGTTTTCAGAATGGAAAGAGGTAAATAGTGGTGTCCCCCAAGGGTCTGTACTGGAACCAGTGCTGTTCAACATACTCATAGCCCAGACATAGGTGAGAGGTTTATCGCAGGAGTGGGTGGGTGAGATTCTGGGGCCTGCGTTGAGCAGGAGGTCGGACTAGACGATCATAATGGTCCCTTCTGACCTTAGCATCTATAAAGAAAAAAAAAAGACTGGGACTTTTCAGCTTGGAAAAGAGACGGCTAAGGGGGGAATATGCTCGTGGTCTATCAAATTGACTGGTGTGGAAAAAGTGAACAAGGAAATGTTAGTTGTTCCTCATAACACAAGAACTAGGGGTCACCCGATGAAATTAATAGGGAGCAAGTTTAAAACAAACAAAAGGAAGTATTTCTTCACACAATACACTGTCAACCTGTGGAACTCTTTGCAGGTGGATGTTGCGAAGGCCAAAACTATAACAGAGTTCAGAAAAGGACTACATAAGCTCATGGAGGCTCTTAGCTAGGATGGACAATGATGCAACACAATTCCCTGAGTATCCCTATCCTCTCTTTGCCAGAAACTGGGAGTGGATACAAAGGATGGCTCACTAAGTGATTGCCCATTCTGTTCATTCCCTCTGGAGAACCTGGCATTGGCTGCTCTCGGAAGACGGGATGCTGAGCTGCATGGACACAGTATGGCCGTTCTTACATTTGTATGTTCCCATTAAAGTTAATGGAAAAACTCTCTCAGATTTTAATGGGAGTTAAACTGGACTCCTAGAGGGCAAACATCAGTCTACTGCGGCACTGTTCTCTAGCTACAATGGACCAATGCTGTCAGTTACACCAGGGTAAATCTGAAGGAATTCTTTCAACTTCGGTAGATGCATGTGGATTTTGGCCAGCAATTAAATTTACATTATGAGCCAGATTTTCAGCTGGTGTAAATCGGCATGGCTCCCTTGAAGTCAAAGGAGTTGCATCAGTTTACACCTTCTCTGAATCTGGCCCCATATGTCTAACATACACTTCAAAGGACCAGAGTCTTCCACTGTGAAAATACAGTTGGCTTTCCCTGCACATTTATTCTTGTTTTATTTTAACCCATAATTCTCTTTAGCATTTGTCTGGCAGCCAGAGACCATTTTCCTGCAAAGAAACCCAGTCCAGAGACATTATGCCAACGTCTCACTGAAATCAGGATCTAAGTGGCTATCAGGTTTTGGTAGCAGGATCTGCAATGGGCTAAACTCTCTGCAGTATCAAGAACTGTGAATTAACCTCAGTGCTCATTGAGATGGGTGGGATTTGAGGGCTCTGAACTGCTACCTCAATCGACCCTGCTCATTGAGAAGAAACAGATAGAAGCCAGGAATAACAGCTCTAGTGTAAAAAAATGAAACATTTCATTTGTGTCTATCACCAGCTGAGATTATGTTACATCTGTGCTACTTCATTATAGCACCCATTAACTCTTATGTAGGTTCCAAAGCATGAAGGAATGTTCAGCTCGATGGACCACTACCTGGGTCAAAATACTGGGCATTATCATTAGAATCATAGAATATTAGGGTTGGAAGAGACCTCAGAAGGTCATCTAGTCCAATCCCCTGCTCAAAGCAGGGCCAACACCAACTAAACTATCCCAGCCAGGGCTTTGACAAGCCGGGCCTTAAAAACCTCTAAGGATGGAGATTCCACCACCGCCTTAGGTAACCCATTCCAGTGCTTCACCACCCTCCTAGTGAAATTAGGTTAGTTACAAGAGATGAATTTTTGGGTAAGGTTTGCACCTCTCGGTGGGCATTATGCATTTTAGATTTTTCCCATTCATTCTTTGGCTTCGAAAAGAACATTTAACTTCCCTCTGTGGTCCTTTGGTCTTACGCCAAGCTAAAAAGGAAGAAAGAAAACAATGATCCATAGTTCAAACAGAATTATCTGTAGGTGCTAT
The DNA here is from genome assembly GCF_965152275.1 of Natator depressus. Taxonomy (NCBI): domain Eukaryota; kingdom Metazoa; phylum Chordata; order Testudines; family Cheloniidae; genus Natator; species Natator depressus. The sequence continues at coordinate 7,175,375 of NC_134259.1, forward strand.
ATATATGTAAAATAGACAAGTATTTCCATTGCAGTCAATGAGTCCCTTCACAGTGCATCAAGTTAAGGATCTGCGTAAGACTCTGCAGGATCAAAGCCTAATGATGCTCACTACGTGAAGTGAGTTAGATTTTGACCTCAGTCCTAGTGGACTTGCGCACGTATATCTGGAGTCACAAACTAGCCTGATATTTTTTGTGTCATGCCCTCTTCCACAGTTATATCATACCATATGTATATGGACAAATTTTGATTACTAGTATGGTAGTTGTTTATATTAGGATAGCACCCGAGAGGCTCCAATTGAGATTAGGGGCATCATTGTGCTAGGGGCCCTATATAGGCAAAGTGAGAGAGAGTCCCTGCCCCACGGGGTTTACAACCTAAATAGATAAGACAGACAAAGGAAGCATTATTAACCTCATTTTGTAGATGGAGAAATGAGACATTAGATGACTTGCCCAAGGGACCACAGAAAGTCTGCAGCCAAGAGGCCACTGGAAACCAGGTCTAATGAGTCCTTTGTCTTGTGCCTTACCCTCAACACCATCCTTATAAAGGTCTCCGAGAAACCACAGACTCTGTAAAATCAGGAAGGCACAACAGTCCACTCTCAGCCCAGGGGACAGAGAGGTACATGGGATTAAATAGAGTTATTACACAAAAGTGACTTACACCAGCACTTCCTCATGTTAATTTGTATTGTGATAGCACTATTGTGGTCAGCACTGTACACACATACAACAGTCTTATAACCCAAAGAACTTATAATCAAAGTCGGCAGCCTTTCCTACCCACAATCTTTGCACCCCTAGTGCCAGTGTCAACTGCTCTTGGGGCAGTCTCTCGAGAGAAGCCCCAGCTGTCTCCTAACTGATCTCCCTCTGGTCATCTCCAATTAGCTCAGTCCATCAATTTACCCTAAACTGAGTCAATCATTAAACTTCAGGACTTGCAGTCTTCCTTCATCTTCATATCAGTATCTTAAAGACAGGCTAGCTTAGGGAAGTGGCTGCTACCTTTTTATTATCCCAAGCCTTTCTACCTCCACATCTCATTCTGTCTCCTTGCTTTATAGCTGGGCTCATCTTCCTTACTGGTCCCATCTGTGGGTGCATGCCTCCATGACTGGCAGTTCTGGCAGCTGTGCTGTGGGGTGGCCAGCCCGGTTACCTGTAAGAAGGGAAGGCTCTCCTCTCTCTTCTGTTTGTAAATCCCATTACAATCAGGTGAACAATAATATATACTAACAAAAACACTTTTATATCCATATAACGGCATCCACACTAGGGGGTTACACCAAGTTAACTATATTGGTTTCTAAAATATTGTAGTTAGATTGGTACAAAACCAGCTTGTAGGCTATAGGCAATAAGTAGATATAAAAAAACCAACGAGGGAAGCACAAAGAAACAATAATATACTAGTGAGCATGAAAAGCAAAGGTCACGACTACCTGCTGCCTATCCATTGTTGAAGTTTGTTTTGTATTATCACTCTTTTGAGCAAAAGGCAAAAAGTAATATTTCAGACTTTAATTATTTTCGAGCTGTAGATTTTCTATCTGTAAACTCTGATGTATAAAACATGTTAGTGAATTCAGGATATTTCCCAAAGTAAATGTTTCCATCTGATCTGTTTGAATAACCCACAGGAAACACAGCGCAAGGCGGAATAAGTAACAGAATAACATATATTTCTAAATATTTATAATACTGCATGTTTTAGTTTAAATTAATATTTAATTTTGCCAGGGGGTTTTGTCTGCTGACATCTCATATCAAACACAGTTTGAAGAGAGAGAGTAAATTCAGCTCAGGGAGGCAAAACGGTTATTTCATTTGCCTTATTTGTGCCAGTTACTTCTTAAAATCAGCATAATCACTGGAGGGATTAATTAATCTGGAACCCCAGAGAAGTTCATTAATCGATCCAAAAGCCCCCGTGAAAGGAATTTTAAAAATCTGAAGTTATGTGTGGCAGATACGTGTGTGTAAATTTAAGGACACACAAATACATGCAAAGACTACCACTAGACTACCAGTGATCTCAATGGGCTTTGGCTCAGGCAATAAATTACTAATGGATGATTAATGAGAGTCATAAAAGCACCACACTGCTCAAATAAAGGATAAGAAAAGGTGAGCACAGCAAATATAGGTCAGGATTGAGATTCATGGGGAGGGCTGTTTGGAAGGAACCTTATGCCTACAACACCTGCTTGCAAAATGACTTGTTTTGGCCACTGCCATTAGGTCCTAAACTTTCCAGAACTAAAACCCAATTTAGAAGAAGAAAAATATGCTTCTTTTCTGGGAAGCTAGCAGCTGTACTTCACAGGATATACAAATGAGTCCCCATTCCCAGGGTATGTCACGCATTACACTCAACACCTGGATTTAGCTTGTTTTTCATTTGTTTGTGGCTTCCCCCCCCACAACAATGCTAAAAATAATATTAAATAATAAATGAAAGCAGCAAATAATTAATGGTGAAATATTTAGCTAATGCAATATCCTGAAGCTTTTGAGCATTTTGTTCTACCTAATAGGAAAACGAAACCAAACCAACTTGATTAATAAGAAAAATCATTGGTTTGAATCCATTTCTGACCAGCTGTGACCTATAGATGTTTTGCTCACCTGAGATTCAGGCCCAGCCTTGGGAGGGGCACAATAGATCTTGTAATGAAGACAGAGCCTCGGGATGGCAACTTCACTGACTACCGTAAAATGCTGCCCAGATTAAAGTGAGAGGAGGAAAAGTTTCCTTATGTTTCCCCCTCTGCTGGTCTGGTTTACTGCATTGCGTCAAAAAGAGCTCCCAGGTTTATAAACATGAAACAAGTGTTTCTAGCAGAATAACTAGGCGCCCTGGGGTCTGTTCGAGCTCCCATGCACAGCAAATACAGATTGCCCTGTTCCCTTTTACCAGCAGAGCAGAACTCCAGGAACCAAACAAGGCTGAGCAGTCCCTGAAACCAGTAAATACCTGCAGTACATTTCCCTGTCTGTGTCTTGCACATTTCCTAAAGAGCTGGCTTAAACCTTTCAACCTTTCTTCCAACTAGCCTGTAGCACGTTCAAAAGGGAGGGCTTGGGGATGAAGATAAATGGGATCTTCTACAAGAAAAGTTCAGTCAGAGGAAATCTTTGATGACAGGACTCTCGCCAGGCTTCTTTGATCTTTGTTTATTTGCAAATTTCAGGTAGAGTTGAAGTGGCAGAATAACTGCTTTAAACAAAGCGACTCCTGGAGGCAAAAGAAATGCACAGGCCTGAACAGGACAGGGTGCTGATCCCAGAAAAAAACATGAATAGAGGGACAAGGGAGGTGAGGGAATATCTTTTATTGGACCAACTGCTGTTGGTGAGCAAAGCAAGCACAGAGCTATAGAGAGGTCACTTCAGATGATAAGCGAGACCTGGATCAACAGCTGATGCTCCTAGAGGATTTGACCTTGTGAGGAGCTGAGGAGCTAAAGTTTCCCCTGAAGTCAGTGAAAATTGTAGGTCCTCAGCATTCTGCTGGATCAAGCCCCCAGGTGGGAGGCAAGGTCATTAATTTTGTAGTTTTGTTTTAATGTCCTGGGGCCTGATCTTGAGGTGGACAGGAGTTCTGCCTGTAGGATTAGGGTGACCAAATGTCTCAGTTTTATAGGGACAGTCCTGATATTTGGGGCTTTTTCTTATATAGGCTTCTATTTCACACACACACACCCCCGCCCTCTGTCCCGATTTTTCACACTTGCTGTCTGTTCACCCTATGTAGGATCAGACTGTGGTGCCCTACGAATGTGGTAATTATAGACTTGTCTAAGAAAGGCACATAAATGAAATTTCAAATATTCTATTTCACACTGATAACACACTGCTGTACTTAAATTCTGTTTTGGTGGCCAGGGAAACCACTTAGCAAAAGGCACAGGAAGTATCAGGTAGTCTGAACTTCTCCTGCCTTCTGATCAAATGGCAAATAGCATTGCTTGTGATTTCTTCATCCTTTTTTACCATAATTGCCATGCGTGGTTGGTTTTGCTTCACCGGAAAGGGAGACAAAATGTGTTTAAAACAGCAAGAATTTAACAGTGTAAATTTTTGATCGTGGTTAGCAGAATTGGCCAAGTTTGGAAAGAAACTCTCCCATCAAGAAAGATGTTGAAAAAGAAAAGCGTTCCGAGTTGTCTAGCTTCACAAGGATTACTGAATGTAAGTAGAATTAGAAAAAATGAGCTTTGACAGTGCCGTTAGGATTCCTTGCCCAGAACCAGCAGTCACCCCAGTTATCACAGATTCCAAAGCCAGAAGGGATCATTGTGATCATTTAGTCTGACCTCCTGTACAGCACAGGCCATAGAGCTTGCCCAGAATAATTCCTACAGCAGATCTTGAAGAAAAACATCCAATCTTGATTTAAAAATGGTCCGTGATAGAGAATCCCCCATGACTCTTGATAAATTGTTCCACTGTTTAATTGCTCTCACCCTTAAAAAATTACACCTTACTTTTGTTATCTCTATGCGAGGACAAGGTTGCATTTCCTGAATACCTTCTTGCTAAACTCCCTTATGGCTTGTCTACACATAAACCACTACAGAGGCACAGCGGCATGGCTGCAGCACTTCTGTGAACACACTATCTACACCAACAGGAGAGGTTCTCCCGTCTCCATAGGGAATCCACCTCCACAAGAGGCAGTAGCTAGGCTGACAGGAGAATTCTCCCATTGACCTAGGGCTGTCTACACTGGGTTGATTTAACTGTCGCTCAGGGATGTGGATTTTCACACCCCTGAGCGACATAGTTCTATCACCCTAATTTCCTACTGTAGACCTGGCTTTAGTCTCTTTTCCACTGTTTCCTGGGAGTTTGGGGAGAGAGAAATCTTTTTAAAGGCTGGCACCACACAATCGCCTCTTCAGAGCTCTTTTCTCATCATCACATAGAGAGAGACGCCTTGGGAAAAAACACTTGAAAACTCTTTGAAGAATGAAATACACCCTCTATCTCTTGAATGGTTTAGTAGGCAGAGTGGGGGGAAATAATAACCAACTACTTAAAAGGTGTTATCTATGGCTCATTTCATCCCGTCTCTTAGGAGGGCTGTACATTAGAAAACTTGCTTTGGTTTAACTCTTAGATCAGTTTTAAATGGATTTAGCTAAACCTGTGCAAACCCTTGATGTAGACACATTTAAACTGGTGTAGAATCATAGAATATCAGGGTTGGAAGGGACCTCCGGAGGTCATCTAGTCCAACCCCCTGCTCAAAGCAGGACCAATCCCCAATGAAATCATCCCAGCCAGGGCTTTGCCAAGCCAGGTTGTAAAAACCTCTAAGGAAGGTGATTCCACCACCTCCCGAGGTAACCCATTCCAGTGCTTCACCACCCTCCTAGTGAAATAGTTTTTCCTAATATCCAACCTAAACCTCCCGCGCTGCAACTTGAGACCATTGCTCCTCGTTCTGTCATCTGGTACCACAGAGAACAGTCTAGATCCATCCTCTTTAGAACCCCCTGAAAGCAGCTATCAAATCCCCCCTCATCCTTTTCTTCTGCAGACTAAATAATCCCCGTTTCCTCAGCCTCTCCTCGTAAATCATGTGCTCCAGCCCCAGTGTAATCTTTGCTTAAATTGGTTTAGCTTCACTTGGTAATTTACCTAAGTGGGACTTAAGTGTTGCGTAAGTCTTGTGCTGGTCCTCTGCACAGGGGCAGAATTTCATCCTGTGTCCCTATACACTAGCTCCCATGCTGCCTCATTTATATTCACTGAAAATAAATATGCTCAGAACAAGATATGAGATACCTATCTTGTTTTGAGAGTTGCTGTCTTGTTTTGCCTCGCTCTTCCCTTTCTAGTTGCTCTCATTTTTTGTCTACTCTGTGATCCTATTTCGTGCAATTTTAGGCTGATCTTTGGAAGCTGAAAGTCATTGGCTGATTTGCAGTAGAAAGGAAGACTCCTGGGGGGAAGGTACGAAGATAACTTAGTGAAAGCTCTATGGGAAAGCAGGTCACATTCAAGTAGAAAGATATAAATGTTTGCTGTCATTCCCCTTGAGTTTCTCATAATGCAACACAGCTTTGATCATTTTTATTAAGGACCTGATCCAAAGCCCCCTGAAGTGAATTTCCATTGACTTCAGGGGGCTTTGGATCAGGTTGTAAAGCATAAAGGACCTGAGTGAATTCCAAATGACGCCCTCTGAGAACTGTGTTTGTGTTAGAATATGCTAATATATATATTTTCCCCTTTCTGTCCACATTGGATTCTCTCACACTGGAGTTGAACTAAACCTGTCCCTTATGCCAGTAAGTGTGCAATGCAACTCCCAAGCTGCAATGTAAAACCTTTCCAGAAGTGTAGTGACTATGGCTTTAAATCATGCAACTGAGAGCATATACTCAGACTGCTGTGGCTGTATGGAATCACTATTTCTTCAGTGGGGCTCTGCATGGACCTGGCAGTCTGTCCATGTGCTACACTTTGCAGCTTGGAGGGGGCTTATAAATCGCTCCCCCTCCCCATTATTTCCTTCGCTACTTAGACTGTTCAATACAGATTATGTTCCAGACACATGAAGAATTTGTGAATGGTAACTCCGTGTTTACGTCCCCAAAAGCACCAGCTGAAAAGGAATATTTACCAGTTTTACATGTCCACCTATATAGGACTGGAACATTAGTACTTTGTTCTAATGTGTATAATTTCATCAGTCATTTCCAGATGTATTTGGTAACATACGACACACACACTATGAGAAAACTGTGTATGCAGTTCTTTAACTTTATTGTCTAGCTTTATTGCACATACTTTATTGAAGCCTTCGTTACTTTACCACTCAAGGTTCCATAGCTATTTTGAATTTAGTTTAAACATATTTTGTCTCCCAAGGGACTTAAATTTATTTTAATTTTAAGGTTTTGAATCATCCAAATTGAACATAGCTCCTGAACTGTAAAGTAAGTAAACACCATGCATATTCTGGAAGCAAGCCAATGGGTACTCTGCAAGCATACTTATACTGTGCATAGAGAAAAAACACCATAGAACTTTAACTTTAAACCTAAATTGTCTCTGAATTAAATACATGGTGTGACATTTTTAGCTCAGTAAATTTATGGATTGTTTTGTGACCTGATTGGGAAACCGACACACAGTCTAAATCAATCCTTCTTTGTCTCTTTTTTCTCTTCCTTTCCTGCTGCCTCTTCCTTCTTCTCCCCATCTTCAGCTTCCTCAGCAGCCTCTTGGGATTCCTCTCCTTCTTCTGCTTCTTCCTCTTCTCCTCCTTCCTCCTCCTCACCCTCTTTGGCTTCCTCAGATTCCTCCTTGGCACCTTTAAAAATTGAGCAGCAATAAAGAATTCCACATCTGGCATGTAGTGGCTGCTGAGCCAGGGTCTTGATTCTGCTTTAATTGAAGTCAGTGATAAAACCTCTACTGACCTCAATGGGAGCACAAATGAACTTAGTTTGGGGACATCAAAAAACCATACTTTAAGTTTAGGGTGTGTTTATTTAAGCTAGGGCTTTCAAGAGAAAAAGGGAGTTAGGCACTAAACCGTATTGAATTTCAAAGGGATTTGGGTGTTTAACTTCTCTAGGCTCCTTTGAAAATCCTGGCCTTAAAAAAACCATAACTGATTGCCAACTCATTTTAAGCCCTGATCCAAAACCCACTGAAGTCAAAAGGAGTCTTTCCACTGACTTCAGTGAACTTTGGATGAGCACATTGGTGATCCACTAGAAAATGCACTATCTAGTTACAGATGAGCTTTCATACTAAGTGGATCTTAGGTAACTGTTTAAATAAAAACAAATTTGCTTTCAGATGTATGTAGTTGAAATCCTCCCTCAAGGATTAATCATCACAGCTCATTAATAGCTGCCTGTTTAATTTTTTTCCCCACATTTCAGATTTTACCACCCATCGTTTATGTTGCCCCGAGAATGATTATAGCATCAAAAAGAGAATGAAGCTTCTCAGTGGAGCTCTAGTTCAAAGACACAGAATAACAAAACAAATTGCAACAGGAACTGGGAAAGAATGCTCCAGAGAATAATTATTTTTAAATGTTTCTTTAAAAACTTGCGAGTTTAGTAAAGAATGTAATGGGAAAAAAGTACTTTGGTGGAAGGAGGACAGTGGAAAGAACTGGCAAGATCCCCAGCTGATGTAAATCAGCACAGCTTCACTGAACTCAATCGCATTCATTTATGCCAGCCAAGGATCTGGTTCAAGATGTTCTCTGGGAATTAATATTTAGTTCAAGATGTTCCTGTTCTTTTCAGGAATGTCTGCAAATGGTAAATTAAGTATTGTTTATTGGCTTGAGAATTTGCCAATAGCACTTTCTATAACATAGCCCAATGCTCTTCCTTTGAAAGTCAATTGCAAAGCTCCCACTGACTGCCAGGAGAGCAGGATCAGCCCCATAATGTATTGAACATTCAATATTTGTCTGATTTCATCCTTCATATTGCACTTAGGTTTTCCCACACATGCATCATGGGGTCAATCCAGCAATTCCTTACTTATGTGAATAGCCCCATTTAAGCCAATGGGTCTATTCGCTTGAGTTAGGAGTGTTTATATTAACAAAGATTTGCAGATTGAGGCCTCATATATGAGCATAGGTGAATTCAGGAATAGCATGCTTTGAAAGGAACCAAATGTACCTTCTTCCTCTTCTTCAGCTTCTTCTCCTCCCTCCTCTTCCTCAGCCTCCTCCTTCTCCTCCTCCTCACCTTCTCCTTCTGAAGGGGGTGCTGCTTTGGCCACTTCCATTTTTGCTGCCTCAATAGTCTCCTCTACTTCTATCTGTTCTTCCTGAACGTGACTGGAGTAGTAAGCAGGGAAGGAACGGGCTGACATCAGATAGGAGCTGGTCTGTAAACCGCTGTAGGCAGACCTGCCAAAGACTGGGGCACTCTGAGTGTAGCCACTGGTTATGCTTCCAACACCAGTGAAACTAAGCCGTGTCTCCTCACCTTCCAACAGTTTTCTAGAGGAGGAAAAAGAAACAATTATGTATTGTTTGTCCTGCAGTCGTGCCTAGAAGCCCCATTCATGGGCCAGGGCCACATTGTGCTGGAGGCTGTACAAACACAGAACAAAAAGATGGTCCCTGCCCCCCAAAAGGTTATCATCTTATACACTTTTAGTAACAAATGCCATTATTCTACAATAACCAACTGTCTGGCAATTATACATTGATCCAAAAAGACAGGATGGCACTTTATCAAAATGAGTTACCGAAGGTAGAAATTGGGCATCAATGTGCATCGCTGGATGTAAAGATGCCTTTGAAAAGGAACTAATGAAAAACAGCACGAAAATAACATCACTACGACAACAGTGGAAGATAGTTGTATTCTGTTACACTGTAGGACTGCACAGAGTAGGGACACCCAACAATTTGACCTCCTCCTTTGTTCCAGGGAGTCCCAGTTTAATAAATATACCAAGCAGTTTTATACTGAAAAAATAGTCCCCTGCCTCTACACTCAGACGCAGGCAGGCAACATAATTTTAACTTGAGATTTGCAGTTTCCATTAATGCCTTGGGTCAAGCATAAAACAGTGATGTAGCAGTAAGTTTGCTCCCAAACCTTAGCTGAGATTTTAAAAGCACCTAAGTAACGTTTAGTGGGAGTTGTGCTCTGAACTCACTTAGGCACTGTTGATAATCCCAACCTTTGTATTTATTATTTTAATTAGGCTTTGCTGGTTCTAATAAACTTTTTTGTATTCAACAAATCTAAGCATGGAAGGTTTATTATATAGTGAAGATTTTGTCCTGAAGCAAACACTTCACCTTCAAATCATCTTTGGTTGCCTTTTTTTCTGTGAGTGGTTTAAGGGGCTAGTTAATAAAAACACTGAAGAATAAAATAGAATTCTATAGGAAACGTGCAGCAATGTTTTCTATAGTGACAAGAGAGTGCAGAAAATGACCTAATAGTTCCTATCTATTTCAGATACCTATTAGTCTATGAAAGGCTAACGTAGTCAGCAGCTATAATTCTTGCCAAATATTAGAGCTGATTATATAAAGGGCCTGAAGCTAGCGAGAGGCATGAAAAATAAAATGGAATTTCTCCAGCTGCAAGAGAAAATTTCTGATTCACTTAACACTTTCTCCGGCATACCTGTATGCTGCAATTTCAATATCCAGAGCCATTTTCACATTGAGAAGATCTTGATATTCTTTCAAATAACGGGCCATCTCACTCTTTGTGGTTCTCAGTTCATTTTCTAATTTATTAATGGTGTCCTGTTGGGAATAAGAATATTCAGAAACATAAAATCTTTCGTTCCTCTTATGTACTGCAGTGACGGCTTGGAAAATAATGCTACAATCCAATTAAATGCAATCCTGTTGCAGCAAGGGAATGTATTTCATGGACCCAAGCCTGGCTTCAAATAGAAGGTTGAAACTCACATTAAGTGCCGCATCATCTGACAGGGTTTTTCCATGTCTAGCATATATGATTCCATTTCATTTAATATTTTTAAGATCCAATGTGGTTTTGATTTTCCCTGTTTCTTACAAACAGTTGCCAAATTGTATTTTAGTCCCCACTATTTTTTAAAGAAGAGGTGCTCGTTTGAGGACAGAAAGCAAGTTATGTTGTAAAGCTACACCAGTTCAACAAATACTATTTTACGTGTTAGCCTAATGTCATTTTTCTTTAATTCATGGAACTTCCTGCCAATAAACACAATGGGCCAGATCCTTAGATGGTATCTACTGGCATAGTTCCTCAGTGGAGCTACATCGATTTGCACCAGCTAAAGATCTGACCCGTTACATTTTGTGCCCACTACCTGCATTTGAAGATGTGTTTATCTACTCCATTTCCATCAAAGAAGTGAGGGATTCTTTGCTACTTCAAACTAGTTAGTTCCTAATATGGTGGTTACTAAAGGAGAGAATGACCCTCTTGAATCACATTTTGTTTTAATGATATAATCCTGTACTTCTTACTATGGCAAAACTTCCAAATGCCTTTAATCACAGAATCATAGAAGTGTAGGATTGGAAGGGACCGCAATAGGTCATCTAATCCAGTCCCCTGCACTCAAGACAGAACTATGTAATAACTAGACTATTCCTGACAGGTGCTGATGAAGAGTTTTGCCTGAGTAAGGGCCACAAGATTTTACATACAGTAATAAGTGATTCAAGGACTAAATGATTCCTGAAATGTTTGTATTTTTTAAATACATACTCCCTTCATTTTTTCTTAATCTTTTATTCTTTACTCCTTTTGCATTTTCTAGCATTATCTTCTTAATTAAATACATTATTTTTTCATTAAAGGATCAATTAAATCCTTTAAAAATGTATCCATGTAATTAATATCACCGAGCACGCATTAGAACTAATGCCACCCATTCCGATTTTATTCATTAACGACAATATACAATTCATAAATATCTCAACCCAATGAATTTTAATCCTGTTAATAGAACTGTACGCCAACATTTATCAAAGTGATCATAACTATGAGTGTTTTTAATTGTAGTCATGTAATTAGCACTGTGTTAAACACCACTGTAAGTAATGCAGCTCATTTAACTGCACTCTGTTATAAGCATTGCAAAACATTCATCATAACTAATGACACCTTTTTAGATCCGACTCTTATTGCTGAGTTCTGCTTATTTAACCGGAATTGGCTTTTAACTTAACCCTTTAAAAACTATTCCTGTAATTAATATACATCCTGCTTCATGCAAACCTTTTTTGTTACTTTCTCCTATAGCTGAGGATACAAGCACCACGGACATTTTGCTTTTAATTGCAAAGAAGCACAGTCTATGTTCTGGGGGTCCCTGCAGGGGGAGAGCTCTTACCTGCCCAGAAGACTGCAGGGTTCAATTCCCTGAGTAGGGCCTGATCCAAAGCTTGCGGAAGACAATTAGTGTATTCCCACTGACTTCAATGGGCTTTGGATCCGGGTGTAGATGATGGGGATTTCTGCACCGTGCCTGGACAGATGGTGGGGTTACTGCCTTCATTACTGACCTAGGTGCTGGGCAGCTCCCTGGGCGGGCGCAAGTGATACCCCACGGTGCTGGACAGCTCCCTGGGCGGGCGCGAGTGATAGATACCCCACGGTGCTGGGCAGCTCCCTGGGCGGGCGCGAGTGATACCCCACGGTGCTGGACAGCTCCCTGGGCGGGCGCGAGTGATAGATACCCCACGGTGCTGGACAGCTCCCTGGGCGGGCGCGAGTGATAGATACCCCACGGTGCTGGACAGCTCCCTGGGCGGGCGCGAGTGATACCCCACGGTGCTGGACAGCTCCCTGGGCGGGCGCGAGTGATAGATACCCCACGGTGCTGGGCAGCTCCCTGGGCGGGCGCGAGTGATACCCCACGGTGCTGGACAGCTCCCTGGGCGGGCGCGAGTGATAGATACCCCACGGTGCTGGGCAGCTCCCTGGGCGGGCGCGAGTGATAGATACCCCACGGTGCTGGACAGCTCCCTGCCTGGGCGCTGGGGATGGTGCCTGAAGTTGCCCGTCTGGGCGCTGGGGGTGCTGGACAGCTCCTGCTGGGGATGCTGCCCGGTGCGTTCCCCCGCTGCCCGCCCGAGTGACCGGCCCGGGCGCTCCGGGGGCCCCGGATCCCCGCCCGCGTCCCGGGGGAGCGATGCCGCGCGGGGCGGGCAGGGCGGGGGGTGGCTCACCTGCATGGCGGAGATGTCGTCGTTCTGCTTCTCCTCCAGCTCCTGCAGCTGCCGCTCCATCGCCTCGTTCATGCCGCGGGTGGCCTCGATCTCCAGCGTCTTGGCCTTGAGCAGGCGGCGACTCTCGGAGATCTCGTCCTTGGCGGCCCGCACGGCGTCCGTGTTCTTGGCGGCGCTCTCGGTGAGCACGGTGAAGCGGCTGCGGAACCACTCCTCGGCGTTCTGCATGTTGCGGGCCGCCAGCTTCTCGTACTGCGCCCGGATGTCGCGCAGCGCGGCCGAGAGGTCCGGCTTGGCCGCCACGTCCATCTCCACCGAGAGGTGCGCGTACTGGATCTGCGCCTGCAGCTCGGCCAGCTCCTCCTCGTGCACCTTCTTGAGGAAGGCCAGCTCGTCCAGCAGGCTGTCGACGCGCTTCTCCAGCTCGGCCCGGGCCAGCGCCGCCTCGTCCGCCCCTTTGCGCGCCTCCAGCAGCCGGCCCTCGGCCTCCTCCCGGCTCAGGATCTCCTCCTCGTAGCGCGCCTGCAGCCCGCGCAGCGTCTCCTCCAGGCTCTCCCGCTCGCCCTGCAGCGCCTGCTTCTCGCCGCCGGCCTCCTCGGCCGCCAGGCGCAGCTCGCGGATCTCCTGCTCGTAGAGGGCGCGGAAGCGGGAGGGCTCGGCGTGCTTCTGCCGCAGCACCAGCAGCTCGGCCTCCAGCACCTTGTTCTGCTGCTCCAGCTCGTGCACCCGCTCGATGAAGCTGGCGAAGCGGTCGTTGAGGTCCTGCAGCTGCGCCTTCTCCTGGCTGCGGAGCGACTTGAGGTCGCTGCTCATGGCCGCCACCTGGCTCAGGTCGAAGCTCTCCACCGAGGGCAGCAGGCAGCCCGAGGCCGAGGAGGCGGCGTAGCTGCGGCGCACCGACACGGAGGAGGCCGGCGCCGAGAGGCTGGAGTAGGGGGAGCGGGACGCGCCGTAGCCGCCGCTGCTGCCGCTGCTGCTGCTGCGCACCGCGGCCATGTGCAGCCGGGGGCTCTCGGCGTAGCGCCGCTTGTAGGCGGGGAAGAAGGGGTCGTAGCCGAAGGAGCTCATGGCGCCGGCCGCCGCAGGAGCAGGAGGAGGAGACGGGGCTGCTCTGCGCCCGGCCGCCGGCCGCCCGCCCCTATTTATACCCGCGCAAGGGGGCGCTGAGGCGGCCGCCCCGGTGCCAGGAGCGGGGAGCGCGCTGCGCCACGGGGAGGGGCCGGGCGCCGCCTCGGGTCGCCTCCCGCCCTCAGGAGTGACTCTCACCCGCTGCAGCCCGGCCCCCCGCGGCACCTTCCCTCGCCCCCCTCCTCCCCGCCCCCCCGCGGCATCTTCCTTCGCCCCCCTCCTCCCCGTCCCCCCGCGGCTTCTTCCCTCGCCCCCCTCGTCCCCGTCCCCCCACAGCATCTTCCCTCGCCCCCCTCCTCCCCGCCCCCCCGCGGCATCTTCCTTCGCCCCCCTCCTATCCGTCCCCCCGCGGCATCTTCTCTCGCCCCCCTCGTCCCCGTCCCCCCGCGGCATCTTCCTTCGCCCCCCTCCTCCCCGTCCCCCCGCGGCATCTTCTCTCGCCCCCCTCGTCCCCGTCCCCCCGCGGCATCTTCTCTCGCCCCCCTCCTCCCCGCCCCCCCGCGGCATCTTCCTTCGCCCCCCTCCTCCCCGTCCCCCCGCGGCATCTTCCCTCGCCCCCCTCCTCCCCGCCCCCCCGCGGCATCTTCCTTCGCCCCCCTCCTCCCCGTCCCCCCGCGGCTTCTTCCCTCGCCCCCCTCGTCCCCGTCCCCCCACAGCATCTTCCCTCGCCCCCCTCGTCCCCGCCCCCCCGCGGCATCTTCCCTCGCCCCCCTCGTCCCCGCCCCCCCGCGGCATCTTCCCTCGCCCCCCTCGTCCCCGTCCCCCCGCGGCATCTTCCCTCGCACCCCCCTCCCCGTCCCCCCACAGCATCTTCCCTCGCCCCCCTCCTCCCCGTCCCCCCGCGGCTTCTTCCCTCGCCCCCCTCGTCCCCGTGCTCCCACAGCATCTTCCCTCGCCCTCCTCCTCCCCGTCCCCCCGCGGCATCTTCTCTCGCCCCCCTCCTCCCCGTCCCCCCGCGGCTTCTTCCCTCGCCCCCCTCGTCCCCGTCCCCCCGCGGCACCTTCCCTCGCCCCCCTCGTCCCCGTCCCCCCACAGCATCTTCCCTCGCCCCCCTCGTCCCCGCCCCCCCGCGGCATCTTCCCTCGCACCCCCCTCCCCGTCCCCCCACGGCTTCTTCCCTCGCCCCCCTCGTCCCCGTCCCCCCGCGGCATCTTCCCTCGCCCCCCTCCTCCCCGTCCCCCCGCGGCATCTTCCCTCGCCCCCCTCGTCCCCGTGCTCCCACAGCATCTTCCCTCGCCCCCCTCGTCCCCGCCCCCCCGCGGCATCTTCCCTCGCCCCCCTCGTCCCCGTCCCCCCGCGGCATCTTCCCTCGCCCCCCTCCTCCCCGTCCCCCCGCGGCATCTTCCTTCTCCCCCCTCGTCCCCGTCCCCCCACGGCATCTTCCCTCGCCCCCCTCCTCCCCGTCCCCCCGCGGCATCTTCCTTCGCCCCCCTCGTCCCCCCTCAGCATCTTCCCTCGCCCCCCTCCTCCCCGTGCTCCCACAGCATTCTTCCCTCGCCCCCCTCCTCCCCATCCGCACACAGCATCTTCCCTCGCCCCCCTCGTCCCTGTCCCCCCACGGCATCTTCCCTCACCCCTCTTGTCCCCATCCCCCCACAGCATCTTCCATCGCCCCCCTTGTCCCCGTCCCCCCACAGCATTGTCCATTGCCCCCTTGTCCCCGTCTCCCCACAGCATCTTCCCTCACCCCTCTTGTCCCCATCCCCCCACAGCATCTTCCATCGCCCCCCTTGTCCCTGTCCCCCCACAGCATCGTCCATTGCCCCCTCGTCCCTGTCCCCCCACAGCATCTTCCCTCACCCCTCTTGTCCCCATCCCCCCACAGCATCTTCCCTCACCCCTCTTGTCCCCATCCCCCCACAGCATCTTCCATCGCCCCCCTTGTCCCCGTCCCCCCACCGCATCGTCCATTGCCCCCTTGTCCCCGTCTCCCCACAGCATCGTCCATCACCCCCCTTGTCCCCATCCTCCCACAGCATCTTCCATCGCCCCCCCTCGTCCCCATCCCCCCACAGCATCTTCCATCGCCCCCTTTGTCCCCATCCCCCCCACAGCACCTTCCTTGTGCCCACCCTCTTCTACTCTCATCCCATCAATTCTTTCACCCAATCTCATTCCATTCCAACCCTTTCCCCCAATTAAATTGTCTCCTCCATCAGTGGCTGGTTTTTCAATTAAGTCCTTTCACCCAAATCCACCCCATCATCTCCTGGAATCTCCCCATTACCTACTTTCACCTCACCCTATCATTTTCTTCTTACCACTCATCAGTACCTGTGAGCCCACCCCACTGGCTCTTGGGTTCCCTCCCAACCCACCAGCTCACTTTGCATATTCCCCCCTCCCACATAGGTCAACCTCCTATGACACTGCAAAAAGAAAAGGAGTACTTGTGGCACCTTAGAGACTAACCAATTTATTTGAGCATAAGCTTTCGTGAGCTACAGCTCACTTCAGCTTATGCTCAGATAAATTGGTTAGTCTCTAAGGTGCCACAAGTACTCCTTTTCTTTTTGCGAATACAGACTAACATGGCTGTTTCTCTGAAATATGACACTGCAGTAATACAAGGGGATTTTAGTCATATAATGAGAATATGCCTAATTCAAAGTGTATATATGTATATATTATATATACACACATATTATGGAAAGGGTCTGAGCCTAATGGAGTTAGGTGCCCAATCCCATTTGGATTTCAATGAGAATTGGGTATCTAACTCTTCTATTAGCTTTTGAAAATCCTACATACAGGTGCATGTAAATCTGATTAAGCTATTCTGCAGCTTAATTTGCCTTTATCATAATTCATCTAACACGCTTGCAGTTTAACTCTATCTTTAACTGCCTTTCCACCATTTCTCTTCTGTAATATTTGTGTTTTCCTTTTCTAAACCAGCCAGTTATGTGGGTTAGGATTGCTTGTTGCCTGTTGCAATGAAATACACCAACACACACACATCAGTATCTATCTGAACATCTCTGTTTTTGTGCCCCATGAAATTTGCTTGGTCAGCCTGTTTGAGTCAAGGGTAAATGAATATAGCTAGTCAGACAGACTTGTAGCACCAGGCTGAGAAGAACTCCACAGGTATATTAAAGCAACTGGACAACTGATTTGCATTAAATACTTTCCCCTAATCTGTTCTGAAGGATTTGCTGTTGGTTAGTTAAAACAAAATAACCTTTATGCCGTGATCGCTGTGCACTAAGAGATGAAGATATTGAAAGAATAAAAGCAGGCAGTGCAAGTTTCATAGGTTGCTTGAATACAATCATATGACGTTTCTCTGGATCAGAGGAGTTTATTTTAATGGCAAAAATAGCTGTTCAATGAAAGCTTTGTCTGAGTAAAGGCTAAATAAAATGGCAGGATCTGATCCACATTTATTAGCAGCAGACACTGAACATGCTTAATTGCTTCACAAAGGAAGAGAAAGGATCGCTCTCTATTGGTATAACACCCGTGAAATAGATATATCTAATATATTTAGAGAGCACCCGCCACAGTAGCCTCTAGGCACTGACCCCACAAAGGACTGGCAAAAATGATTTGCTTCATGCCGTTATCTTCTAATAAAGATGGATCAGGATTGTTTTCCCATTACCTTGGGGTGGTCTCAGAGGCTGTGTTTACATTTAAAATGCTACAGAGTCAACACAGCAATTATACAGCCCAAGTCAGCTGAGCCGAGCCAGCCACGGGAGTCTAATTGCAGTGCAGACCTACCCTGATACTGCAGTTCCTTTGTGTACAATATGTTGCCAATCGAACCATTATGACTATTGAAATATGTTAGTGATACAGTAAATACAGCCTGAAAACTAGGTCCTGCGAAGTAAATGAAGGGCCTGTTGCTCAACTGGTGTAAATCAGCATAGCCCCTTTGCTGTCACTGGAATTATGCCAGTTTACTCTCGCTAGGAATGTTTTACGTATGGCCCTATGTTCCTGCAAAGTTTTACTTTGAACCAAGAAAATTATTTTGGCCATTAGATTAGGAAAAGGACCGTGAATGCTAGAACTAACCTATGCAGTGGGCAGCCAAAGTAAATAAAAATAATTCAGGATTTTTGCTAAGTCTCAATTATGCAGTGGAGATGGCTGCACATCACTGAATAGGGATGTGCTTCCTGCCTGTGTGGCTTGTGTAGTTTGTAAAGACCTTGGGGCGGGGGGGAATGCAGATGGGACAATTGCTAAACCGCTGGCTGACTCAGCACATCACTATTGACCACATTCATGTTTCTTTCAAGTGAGTACTTTGTTTACCACCTGCTTTGGGTGTCCCTAGGCTTCTGGTTGACAGAAGCTAGGACTGTGGTTGGATCACTCAATAAGTGTTCTGTTCCTTTCCTCTGAAGCATCTGACACAGGCCCCTGTTGGAAGACAGGATACTGGGCTAGATAGACAATTGGTGTGACCCAGTAGGGCCATTCTTACATTCTAGTGTGCTGCATGGACCTGATCTAAATCCCAGCCAATGGAAGGACTCTCATGGACTTCAATGGGCTTTGGATCAAGTTATTATGGGCCAGATCCTCAGCTGGTGTAGATTGGCATAACTCCAGTGATTTCAATGGTTCTACACTGATTTACACTCACTGGAGAGCTGACCCTCAAGTTTTGTAGTATTGTTTTATTATTTTAGTAATATCTGAGTTTCAAACCTGAGGAAAATAGGATTCGTAATAGTAAGAACTGGTCCTTATATAGTATTAAAAAACTGGAGCTCTAACACTTTCAAGTAGTCCCAGGGTGGGGATGAAAAGCGTGCAAACCCCATTCTTTTGGGTCAACAACTTGTGGCATGAAAAAAGAGCTGTAGTGTCCCCAACTCCCAGACCCTATCAGGGCCAGCCGTAGGGAAAATGGCACCCTGGGCGAACTTGTATTTTGGCCCCCGCTGCCTCCCCAGGATCCACACCCATTTCCCCCATCGCCCCGGCCCCCGCTGCTTCTTCCCTCCCCTACCCCATTGCCCGAGATCCCTTCTGCGGCCTTGCACCCCAGGCCCACCCCACTCCTAGCCTCTTGACCACAGTCCCCTGGGAGGTCGCCTACATCACCCATCCGTAAGGCCAGCCCTGGACCCTATAGAAACCTCTGCATACCAGCTGCAGTGTTGGGCTTCTGTGTGGCTCAGTGGGGACATTGTGAGCTAGGAAGAGAACAGAGCAAATAAAAGTCACCATTTAAGCCATCATCCCTTGGAAGCTCATAAGTATTTAGGGTAACGCTGGCTCAGGTTTTTCTACCTACCTGTGTCCTACTGCTATTTTGTTTCCAGTGTGAGGAGCATAGTCTAGGCCCTGCTGTTTTACTATAAATAAAAAAACAACCTAAATGTGGTAGTGAACAGAGGATTGTCTATCAATTAGCATGTAAGTGCTCCTGTTGCCTCTCCTGAAAAGCTGTCTGCATTTTTAGTACTTGCATGAAAAAAACATGAAGGTGGTCAAAAGAGATTTGCTGAGTCAGCCAGGAGTTTAGCAATTGTTTCATTTACATATGCTGAAGCAAAAACCTGAGGCTGCACCCTTGCTGTATTAATTAATCATAAGTCTCCCAGTTCCATCCAAATTAAACTTCCAGGGAAAGAATCCAAAGTCGGGCTCGTTCTGAATTCTATGGAAGTAACTCCAATTCCATATTCAACACAATAACATTCATTTCTCCATTCTGAGTTTGTTCTGCCATGTGATTACAAGAGCAAGTGGAAACATCCAGCAGCTTCTTTCATCTAAACTCCACCATTGAGTGCTTAATTAGATGTCATTAGTTCTGTTTACTTTTTGGATCAGGATGCAAAACCAGGCCACACAATCAGATGGCAAATCCCTCCTTGCAGCTTCAAGGAGTTAGGTTTTAGCCCCGGAAATCAATTAAATGGATGTTCTGGTTTTGTCTGCTTCAAGCAATTAAACCTAAACACAAAGAACAACCGATTCGAGATGAGCTCAAACTACCCTGGCTTGCCAGGAGTGAGGCACTCTAGATGATGAGAGTACCACAAAACGAGCCTATCCTGAGACCACTTTTGAAGAGCTCACTCATTCCTTATTCAGGCAGTCAATGGATCTTTTGTCTAAGTTAGCAATACAGGTGCAAGTTTCAGATTCTGAAGGCCAGATCCTCAGCTGCTATGAATTGGCACTGTGCTATAGACGAGCTATGCTAGTTTACACCGGCTAAGGATCTGGCTTTTGGATATGAAGCATCTCATTTCCCTGTGGATGATCTTCCCCATCTCAAGGTTTTGTCACTTGAAGAACAATATTTTATGCTGCCATAAAAGAAGTAAGAATAACTGTGGCTTTGGATGATCATGAGTTCCTCCCTTCCTTTTTCCTCTCACTGGTTGGTGAATTATGGGACAGGTTCTGATCAGTTGTATCCCAGTAGAACTCCATTGCTTTCAGGGGAGATACTCCAGTATAAGTCAGGAGTAAGTGAGGTCAGAATCAAGCCCGTTATGTCTTGTGATATATCACCCAGCTAATCCATGCCACATAACATCCAGGTAATCCATAGCAGGAACACATCAGGATTGGAAGGAGACGACAAAGCCCGCTTTAGAGGCATCCGCGTATCATACCTATCTTACTAGCATTTGTAACCATATTGACATTTTCTCCCCTTTAACTGCTTCTCTAAGTCATTGTTTGAACTTGTTCATGTAACTTCCATCATTATCTCTGGAAACCTTTCTCTTCACAAAGAAGCTTCCTCTGAACTCTTCAAATATGTGGTGCTTTCTTATTTTCAAACTTCTTGCACCGTTGTGTTGACCTGATGCCTTCTCACTCTCAAAAGATATTAAAACCTCTGCAGCTGTTGTATCCAACCTGTTTACAGGAGGTGGTAGTGTTCAGCCCACACAGTAACCTGTTTAACAGGGATTAAGGCTGAGGAGATTTTCAAAAGAGCTTAAACTCCCAATTCCCACTGGAATTCTATAACATTTGGACACCAAATTCCTTGAAACTCCTTTTGAAAATCTCAGCCTAATAGTATGCTTGCACATCTGTGCTTGCAAAAGTGGATGAGCAGTTACCATGTTTGTGCACACAAATCCTTGATTAGCTGTGCAAGCGAATGGACACACATGAATAGAAATGGCCATTTTTCTGAGCAACTGCCTGATTTCTGCTTGCAATCACAGCCAATGTACATGCAAGCTAGGCACACAGTTTTGCGTGCATTTTTGCATATGCTATGGTGTGCAACATTTTAAAAGCCAGACCCAAAGTATAAATTTTGTAAAAATAACCTAATGCCTAAACAGTTGTGTATTAGAGATATATGCTGTAAAACCACATACTTGAGCAGATAGGAACAGTAACAGCAAAAAAGACAGCACTTTGGCTGAAATACACATTTTAGTGCAATCTCAGAATGGGTTGCAAATATTATTTAAGCCTGACAACATCTCTAAGTATTATACCTACTTTACAGAAGGGTCACAGAATGGTTAAGTCAGTTGGTTTAAGGTTAGACAGGAAATCAGTGGCAGAGCCCAGCGTCGAACCCCAGAATCCTAACTCCCACTCCCCTTCTAGAGCCATTCCATGCTCTGACGTGGAAGTAGTGGAGAGCTTATAATCACCAGTTGCAATTTACACAAGTGAATGTTGTCTGCCTCTCTGTTGCTTAGCCCTATTGAATATTGCTGGGTATAGCTTGGTTCAGAGACCTTGGCAGTGAATATATAACTGCATCATTAGCCTGCAGGATAAGAACTACAGTGACCTGCAATGAGGATGCGTATCAATCTTTTATTAAGCATTGATACTCCTACTGATAAATTCATTGAGCTTTCATAATGAATCAGCAAACATTTTAGAAAATTAAACTTCAGATATTGTCTTAAGACCAGGTGACCATACCAGACACAAATCCACAGGCTGACAGTGGGCATGTTTCCCTGTCCAGTTCTACTAATGCATCCCCATCCTAGCTGGCCACACAAATAGCTATGCTACCCTTAGGCCTCCCTTGAGCGGGAACAGCTGGTGGTACAGTGTGTAAAGGTCTGTGAAGGATAAAGCTGAGTTCACTACACAATTCAGAGAGTATAAGGTTTCTGGATTTCACGCACAGATGAATCATCACAAGTATTTTTTATTTATCTGTATTACAGTCGGACTTGGAGGCCCCAAGAGAGATTGAGGCCTCATTGTACTAGTTGCTGTCCCATCAAAAAGTGAAAGATAGTCGCTGCCCCAAGGAACTTGCAATCTAAATAGACAAGACAGGCAAAGGGATGTATGACAGGCAAAGGAAGTATAGTTATCTTTGTTATTGATGGGGAACCGAGGCACAAAAAGGTTATGTGACTTGCCCAAGATCACATAAGACATTTGTGGCAGAGCCAGGAACGGAACCCAGATCCCTCCTCCAGAGGCTTCATAAGACCATCATTCCCTGGAGTGGGGAGTCTAACTAAACCATTGGGGAGTTCATCCCTTTTTACTGAAATTACTAGTTCTTCTGTAGAGTTTTGAGAGTCTCCTCGCCTCATTGTATAGGCAGAAGTCCAATACAACTAATGTGAGTTACACACAGACCCCTCCTTGCCCGCTAATATATGTATAAAATATTGCTTAGCAAGACACAAGTATCCAGACATGGAGCAGTCTGGCATGTGCTGCTGGCAGTGGGAAGTGGAGGAAAGGATGCCAGTAAAATTCTCTGAATGTTGTGCTGGAGTTTGCTGGCGGAGTACGGTAGCAGAGAACAGCTGTGGCTCTTCAGCTCTGCAGTCTCTATACAAAGCATTTAGGCCGGCAATGCACCTAATTTCCCACGCCAGATCTTTTTGTGCAAATCAGGCTGCAGACATCGCACTTGGGTCAAAGAGACGATTGAAGAAGGACTTGTGCATACAGGAGGGAATGAGAAATTCATGCCACTACTCCAATATTACAACAGTATAACTCTATTGAAACCAATGTGTCTGCTAAGGAATAATCCCTCCCAGTGCTTCTCCCTGAGCAAAATCGCTTTGCATCACCTCAATGTGGGGCAATAGTAATTTACACAGTTTGGATGAGATTACCCACCATCATGCATTAAATGGAAGAATGAATGTGTTTTATCATTGCTCATAATTAGAGCTGGTCAGGAAATGATTTTGTTTCTTTAAAAAAAATTGATTAACATGAAAAAAAATCATTTTTGTCCACATTTAATTTTTTTTGGAGTGGGGGGTATTGAAAACCCAAAATATGATTTTTTTTATTTGAAAACCATTGCCGAAAAGGTTTCATTTCTCAGGATTTGGGGTCTTTGACACACACACACACACAACCCTCTACATTTTAACCAAAAAGGGATATATTTTCATGCAAATTTCCATGTCATCCAAAAGCTGTTTTCCAACAAAAAAAATGTCAAAAGAAAATGTTTGACCCATTGTACTCATATACTCACACCACCAGTGGCAGAACCAGTGGGGGGCAGCCTTTAGGTGTATGTATGGCACCATATCACAGTGCCACTCACTCAGATGTTGCCTGGCCACTCCTCCGGAATGGCCGGCCCAAACCTGAATGGCACTGCAGCCCCATGCGCCAGGTCAGAATACCCGGAGTGGGGAGCTGGCCCAGCCCCAAGGGCCAGGAGCCACCCCTACCAGGTGAGTGCAGGGCAGGCTCACCCTCCAGCACCCACCCCAGGGCCCCCCCTCTGCTCCGGGCCAGGATTACGGTTGCAATGCAGAGGCGGCAGGTGCTGCTGTGGGTGGTCGGTGTCCTCTCGAGGGGGGGGGGTGAGAAGGAAGCGGCGGTGGAGGAGGAGTGCACCCATTGGAGAGGGGGGCACCACCAATGACCTGTCACCCCTCTGGTTGCAAAACCTGGCTCCCCCACTGACCGCTACTTATCTCAGTCGTTTTTATGGTAAGCACCAAGAATGTGTTGTCAGTGCCGTGCAAGATACAAAATAAAGCTGGCCCTTCCCCCCGGAGCTCCTTGTCAGAGTCTGAAAAGGCAAGACAAACTCATGCAGCGTAACACAAATGAAGCTAAGCCTATGTGTATTCTATTGCTTACGTTGCATATTGTAATGATACCCTGTATGACACCGATTGCTGTTAGTATCCTCTGAGTTGAGTGACATAGTGACATAACTTGTGATGGGATATCCCATCACTTTGTTACTGGTCTAGTAGAGATCTCTTTTCAACGTCCTCGCCTTGAATGAGAAGAGCTTAGGGTGACAGCAAAGAATATACTTTGTTCTGTTGCCAGGGGGGGAACCCAAGAACACAACACACTTATTTGAATGAGACCCACAAGAAGAATAAATAATATTAACTGCCTTTGGAGGTCCAGTGCCTCTCATGACAGGAAGTCAGGCTGGATTAAAGGAGGTTCTCCCATCCTAATTCTATCAGCTGATTTACAACACTGACCCAGATCTGGCAGCATCGGGGGGCAAGGATTCCTTCCTTTGCTGCTGCAGACTTTACCATCACCCAGTTGTGCTACTGAGGTTGAGTTACTGGCGGAGGATTTGGGTCTTATGAGCAGTGGGTTAGTGAACTACAATTTAAAGGTGGGTTGGCCAAATACACAGTCACAGCGCAAGATGAAAACTTTGTCAGTGTAACTTTACAGAGGAATAGGAGTGCATCAAAGCTCTTCCCAGCTATGCACCCAGAAACAGATATAGCCATTTGGGGCTTCAAGGCACTCAGAAGCTAAGGACTGTGCTAACCGAGGTGTGCCATACCGTAAAACACACTAGCATGGCTCGCCGAAGGCCTGAGCAGCCAGTCTTTTTTTTCAAGCTGCAGCATACTCTGCAAATATCAGACGGTGAGCTTGTCAGTCTTTTTCTGTGGCTATGTGTGGTGCCTACTCAAACGGGAGCCTGGTCTCCGGCGAGGCCACTGTGCACCACTGCAATGCAAATAATAACAATGAGAGTGCTCATTACGTGACTGAAAGAAAGCAGATCAACACAATTATCAAAAATGTGCGTGGGCCATTCCCAGTGGGAAGCTGTTGCTAATTAGCTGTTGAGATGGCGTGTGGGTGGGTATCCGTACATTATCTTTTGTGTACATTACCACTGATATGTCTCTTGACCTTCCCCTGAAGTCAAAGGCAAAAATGTAGACCTTCCTGTGAGCAAGATTTGGCCATTCATTGATCTGGATATTTTGCTTGTATCCTCTAAATATTTCCAAAATGCTTACATGAATGAATTCCTCCTGATTTTTGTTAGATCTTTGGCTGAATCACTTTAGTCATATTTTGTTTCCGTTTGTAAAATAGGCATTCATAAAACCCTTCAGTAGTTCTGCTGTCTGTCTATCTCTTGCCATACATACCCTTCTATCTAGCAAGGGGATTTCGAGGGCCTCTGGACACAGTGGTCCAGATTCTCACAGGCATTTAGGTGCCCAACACCCATCGATTTCAATGGGCGTTAGGTGCTTAACTACCTTTGTGGATCTGGGCCTACGCATCTTCCACACTCCCATCTTGTCATGACCTCAGTAACAATGAATGGCAACAAGTGAGCTTTCGTATTAAATAAAAAAATATATTCTCATTGTAACTTCAACTTCAGACGCATTTAACCTAGGTAGCTAACCAGACCCAGTCTGTGTATATGTGGTATTGCCAAAAGGCATTCACTCATTTGTTTTAATTACTCCAAAATCTCAGTGGGATGTTGTGGCAGTTGAGCAGATGGTAATAAGCGTTCTCTTCTAAGTGACAGTCCGCTTCCTGTCTAACCGCAGAAATTGTGAAACACAGACTCTCTGTGGGACCAATAATTAATCCACGTGAGTTGCTGGGATTGTTTGTCTCATCTAGATTGCTTTGCCCCAGCTGGGGTGGAACTACATTAGCAAGATACAGTAATGCATTTATTGGGCTAAAGAAAGGAGATAAATCTTCTTCAAAGAGGCCCGATGATTCACAAATACAGCCATCAAAGTTCACCAGAAATAGCACTAACTTTGCTTTCCAGGAGAACTACTTGTCTATTTATTCTGAGACTGGATATAGCCCCTGAGGCTACAATGTAGGGAATAACTCTGCATTGGCAGGTGGGATGGGCAAGATAATAACCCCTTTTAATTCTCATTTCCATGCATCTGTTGCTTGAATTCATGGGTGGATTTTGTGATAAGGTGCACGTCAAACACTTAAATAAGCCAAACGTGAGCGGTAATGCTTCACCTTTCAACAACAGCTGCATTTTGCACTGAAGAATGACAGCATCAAGCAGTGATATAAAAGGTATTTGTTTTTTTGCTATCACCGGAAAGAATGAAATAGACTTTGCAATAGAGTAGGGCTGGATTCTTACCCCCATCTGAGGGTTTCACAGGATTCCACAGTCTTTGATGCAGCATAATTATATTCCTGACACCTCTCAATGGATTTCTCCAGCCAGAGATGACTGGGGTGTAGAATAGCTATTGGTGTTGGGTGAGCTACAAGGCTATGGCAGATTTGGGCTGATTTGTTTCTCACTTGTTACAAAGCAATTTAAACCCTGTCACAGCTGCTTGGAATGGCAGCCATACTCAGGTGTGCAGATATACACATGGGTGATCGCTGGTGTATTTTATTTCAAGTCAATATTGTTGCTAAACATATGCATTGGCATAGAAGCAAATGATATGTGAATGCATATATAGAGATATAGAGGAAGAGATATAGAGAAG
Source organism: Natator depressus (assembly GCF_965152275.1). Lineage (NCBI taxonomy): Eukaryota > Metazoa > Chordata > Testudines > Cheloniidae > Natator > Natator depressus. The sequence continues at coordinate 7,201,905 of NC_134259.1, forward strand.
TAGAGATATATAGATATTAGCCATTTTAACATCCTAGGAAATGTGCATGCAACATGCATGTAAACCGGAGACAAAAATGCAAGCAGAATGATCAGTATTAACAGTTAGGTCTAGCTCCTCAGCTGGTGTAAAATGACAGCTCTAATGACATATCTTTCCTTGTTACTTGCACAACCTCTATACTACGGTGACAGCTCCACTAGTGAAAATCAGCCCAGACCGTTGCATTTAATCAGCTGGATGCCATCAGACATCTCCCCATCTAGCACTCATGCTGAGACAGTTAATTTACAGATAAAGCCATGGCGGGATTATAATTCCAAAGTGAGAACTGTGCTGTTGATTTAACACACCAACAAGGTTTTACAGCACACCAAGAGAGAGTTTGTCTTAATCCACAGTTCTTGTCAACATACCGGGTCCATGTACCTAATGCCACCAAAGAGAGAGAGTAGATGTGAAGAGTAAATGTGCATAGGATGGCCGATTGCTGCAGAGTGAGTTTAAGTATGCATTTCACTTCACTGTCAAGGTAAGAGGCCACTGCTCCATCACTTTATGAATTGTAAATCCAGTCATGACCTACCGTTCAGCTGTGTACTTTGACTTTGAGTGCTTTAAAGTTTGGACTGGAGAAGGCCGTTCCACCTTTGGGAAAACTGGGATACAAGGTATTTTCAAATCCTAGGATTGCAGCATTCAGTCCACAGGTTTCAATTTCAATGTGAGTTGTGTGTGTTTAGGATCAAGCTCCACAGCCCAGATCTTTAACGATGATGATGGGCGATCACTCGTTACCGAGTATGATCATCTTCCATGGGAGTTCCATGGTCCTCAGGTGGCTAATAAGGCCAGTCCTTGAACCACAAGTTCTATTACAATGAGGACAAATGTTTTTGGGCTCAGCAGGAAGCTGTTGACCATGACTCATTGAAATTAATGGGAGCTAGGTGCCTAAATATCTTTGAGGCTCTGAGCCTTCATGCCTTGAAACAAGAAGGGGTGCCAAGAGGAGATTTATTTAGCATCTTATTATAAACGAATGTCATCGGCATTAAAAGCGATCCCAGGATCAGAGTAAAATTGATTCTCACATCCCAGGGATCTACAAGGCTGTATACCCTGGGATATACTCGTCCTCAAGTTCTCTGATTTCCACTCGCAGAAACCCCAGAACAGAGCTCCCAAAAGAAAGTGCAGAGTTCCTAACCCTATTCCACTAGGGAGCCTAGAGCCAGCTGGCAAGGTTCACAGTGTGGCTAGCTGAGAAACAAGCATGGCCGAGGAATCTGGAGCACGGGCTTATTTAGCACATTCTCCAGACAACCTCCAGCAACTGAGCTGCTGTGGCTCTAGGCACCTAGGTTAAATCTACCCTCCCTCAGTGGAATGACTCCAAGCAGGGAGGAGGTGGAAACACCGTATCTCCTCCCCCCAGGGGTGTAATTGACCCTATTTTGTATCAGCAGGCGTAAACTACGTCTCCTATGTTTAACATCTTATAGGATAAAATGTTACCACTGTTAACCACGTGCTATTCCCAGTAAGCATTACCGTCCCACATAATGACATTAATGACAGGGTATTATGCTCGCTATGGTACCCATGAAATGGCATTAGTGGCTTATTGCCTATCATAGTGTTCAGAAGAATAATCCAGCACACTTACATTATCTGTGTACTGTATTACAGGAAAGTATCGCATTTGGTTTCTCGGCCAACCCCACTGCAAACACCTGGAATTTAAACACAGTCTTCAGAAATAGGATCAAAACTTGTTGCCACTGGATCTAATCAAGCCCCTGCTTTCCAGAATGTAAATTATATTTATTATTATTTTATATACTCTTCTTTCTTGCCACTTCCCTATATCATAGAATCATAGAATATCAGGGTTGGAAGAGACCTCAGGAGGTCATCTAGTCCAACCCCCTGCTCAAAGCAGGACCAATCCCCAACTAAATCATCGCAGCCAGGGCTTTGTCAAGCCTGACTTTAAAAACCTCAAAGGAAGGAGATTCCACCACCTCCCTAGGCAACGCATTCCAGTGCTTCACCACCCTCCTAGTGAAAAAGTTTTTCCTAATATCCAACCTGAACCTCCCCCACTGCAACTTGAGACCATCACTCCTTGTTCTGTCATCTGGTACCACTGAGAACAGTCTAGATCCATCCTCTTTGGAACCCCCTTTCAGGCAGTTGGAAGCAGCTATCAAATCCCCCCTCACTCTTCTCTTCTGCAGAAGAAGAATATGTGGGGTCAGTGACTTTTACTATTTTTACATATTGATTATTCTATTATTTCTACTATTTACTAAAGCTGTTCAGAATTGCATAAACCCTGGCTGGTTCTTTAAAGTGTTGTTTAGAGCCTTCCATAACTGCACATCTAGAAAGAATTTAAAAGTGACACTCTGATTGGTACTAGACAGCCTTTCACTCCTAGGGGACTGGCTCAAACCTAGTACCAGCCAGTAATGACAGGAATTCATTTCCATCTCATGACTCTTTGGTAGCATTCATGAAATATTCCTGCTGTCTTCCCACGGCACACAATAGCTTAGTCTCCAGAGGGCTGTGTTATTTTAGTCTAATCCCGGTTATTGGGCTTAATTCAGGAATAACTGGGTGAAATGTAATGACCTGTCTTATACAGGAGGTCAGACTAGACAATCCCTTCTGGCTTTGAACTCTATGACTTCATGAAAAACTTCTAGTGGATCACTGTCTGGTTCCAGGTGGACAACTGTCCGTATCACAAAAGCTATCACTACAGTTTGACTGGCTTGTCTGAAGTATCAGCAGAGAGAATGAGGACTAACTGGGCCACAGAGACAAGCCCCTTTCTCACTAAAGAAGGGATGGCCTTGTGGGTAATGCAGGAGAAAAGGCTTTGTTCCTGCCTCTGCCACAGACTTCTTGTATGATGTTGGACAAGTCACTTCCCCTGTAGGGCAGAGCCTCAGCTGATGTAAATTGTCTATCTCCATGAAAGTCACCATCAATTAGGGTCAGCCCTTCCCTGCCTCAGTTCCTTATCTGCAAGATACTAACAATAATCCATCTTTTCCTCCATTCTATATCTGGTCTATTTAAATTGTAGGCTCTTAAAAGCAGGTGCTGTCTCTTATTCTGTGTGTATGTTGCATCTAGCACAATGAACCCCTGATAGCAGTTAGGGCCTCTCGGTATTAATGCAGTATAAATAATAATAAATTTATAGGGGTGGCCCTTCTAGATCAGTTTAGGCACAGTGACAGCATAAGGAAAATCACACTGCTGGATCTTGTGTTATTCCTATAAAGGAATATTTCATTTTCCAAGGCTGTCAGGAAAGCACATTTTGTGAGTAGTAAAATTCACTTTTTTTTCTTTTTTTTTGGAGGGGGAAGGAATTTATCAAACTACTTTTCACTATTTTTAAAAAAGTAAAGATTCTCTGTTGTTTATAGCACCTATTGGAAGCTTAAAAGGGAACTCAGCTACTTTAATTCAATTGTTTATTCAGTGCACTTAGTGGCTGTCTGTGATTTTGTTTGTTTGTGTGTGTGTTCTGTTTTCCCTACATTTCGTAAAAATCATGGACATATTTCTATTCATATTTGGTTAGTATCAAAATTAACACTATCGCATCCCTTGTTAATGTAAGGAAAGAAGGTGAAATCGCTAATTGTTTTCTCTCGTCACATTATGAGTGTAACTGAAGTATAAGATCAGATAATATATGCTTCGTTCTATTGTTGTTGTTATTAATGTCATCAAATATTGTCATGGGAAATTTTGATGTATTTTCTTCCTTTCCCCCCAGAATTTCTCAGGACACTTTGTTGTTTTTGATTTTTCAGGATTTTGTCCCCCCCCGACTCCTCTTTTTTTCCCTCCTCCTTTCCCCAGCCAATTTGCAACCAGCTGTAATAATAATGTCATTCTTGTTGTTCTTTGTTATTTATTTGTTTATAACAATGGAGGAAGGGGCTAAACGGACTGTTCCCTGTAGCTAACGTGGCCTTTAGTTCTGATTAACGTCCAAGGGCCCAAAGACAAACAGCAATAAGCCTTTCAGCAGAGGCGATGCTTGCAATGCAGATAAGAAGCAATGAGTGTGCAAAAGTGAAGCTGGCTGGCCACTTTGCAGCCCTGGCGCAGAGCTGCAGCCACAGCATTGCACCGTCAGGAGCAAGGAGATGCCACGTGCGGCCCCGTCTAACCGGCTGCAGTCGAGAAGTTGGGGTCTGTTCTCAAAGTGAGGGTGCGAGGAGGGGAGAACGAGTTGTTCCTCTCAGTGACACGATGAGTGGAGTGCCCTGTTCTCCTCCTTAGCCCTGTGCCCAGTGATCAGCCGCTGTGCACCGAGAAAAGCGCATTGCAGATGACCCTGCACCTGGCTGGGCTGCTTCTGGGGAGGAACATAGATTTCCTGGGCCCCTGGCTATTCACGCCTCGTAGCAGCCTGCACTGAATGCCCTGGCACGGGGGGAGAGGGAAAGGCTGGGTGCCCAGGAGCTCATCCTGAGTCACAGCAGCCTGGAAGGCTGCAGTCATGGCCCAGGCTTCCCTCCTCTCCCTGCGCCTGCAGCCCCTCCTGCCTGTGAGTCACCATGATGGAGCTGCAGCCTGGGGGTCGGGAGGGGTGGCTGGGTGGGTTTGGGAGAGCTGAAGCCTCAGTGCACCTGCCCCCCCTTATGCAAGGGAGGGGGGAGAGCTGCAGTCCCCGGGCTTGGGGTGAGGCAGGGGGCCTGGGATAGGCAGGGCAACCCCGCTGTGCATGGAGATGGCTGCATGTGGAATAGAAGGAGAAGGTGAAAGCTGCAGCCCTGGGCAGTGCCGCTTGTCTGTGCATACTAGGGGAGGAAGGTGTTGATGAAGAGAGACAACCCCTGTGACTGGGGGTGGGGTGAAGTGGGCTACAGCCCCCCCCCCACCACACACACACAGACCTGTGCATAATGCAGGGGCAATCCCTGTGCATAAGGGGTGGACCTGGAGGGAGCTATACCCACCACTCTTGCATCACAGGAAGTGTAAGGGGATGCAGAGAGCTCTAGCCCCTGGGCATGGATGGGGAGGGCAGTTAGAGTGGGCTACAGCCCAGTGGGCAGCATCCTCTGCGCGTGACCCGGGGGGGGAGGGGTGTAGATGCAGAGAGAGCTGCGGGTGCCATCCTGAGCGGTACCTCCTGCCCAATCATCATGGGTTATGTGACTGGGGGCGGGGGGGGGGAGGTCAGGAGGTGAGGATTGAGCGGCTGCCCCCGGGACAGGGCTTAGGGAGGAGTGGGGGAAGCATCACTCAGCCCTCCTGTGCCCTCCTCCCCGTCTGAAGCTGCTGCTTCTTGCTATTGCAACGAGACCAGTTGCTGGCAAAAGAGCAACACTGCACCAACTTGCAAAGGAAAAGCAGGGGGGGGAGGGGGAGAGGGAGGAGGAGAGGTCCGCATAGAGGAGGAGCGACTGTGTTCCAGGCTGCCCCTGGCCAGGAGCCCAGCTGCTGCAAGGGAGAAGGGAGTGGGAGGCAGCAAGCCTGCCCTGTTACCATTCAGTGCCAACCCTGTCCCCTTGCACGGGGCTTGTGAACTCGGGGTCTCCATGCCTTTCTCACCTGCCCCAAGAAGCAAAATATCCCTCATGGTACCAACACTCATCCAGAGACGTTTTCCCCCTTAGAATGGGTTTTATCCAAGAGATGAGGGATTTGGCTTCCGCTTTAAGGGCTTTTGACCCAAACGGTGCGTCTGCCCCAGGACTGCCAGCCTCCCCATCTCCTGTACACAGTGACACTGGGTCATCTGATTCCTTGAGATACCCTGAGGATGGGGAGGGGAGTGGGGGCCGTGCAAATAAAGTCATTTAAGAAAGAGAGGAGAGGCAAGGGTTAAAAACCACAAAACCAGCAAGAGAAATAGAGAGAGGATTGAAAAACGTAACAGGCAGGGAATCAGACCAGACATCACAGGAAATAGATGAAGGGGTAAGGAAAAAACAGGGGGACTTTATACAAATCTCGTACCCCTTCTTAGCTTCCTTTTGGCCTAGTTCTGCAACTCTTATGCTGAGCAGTGCTTGCTGGTATGAGCAGCCCTGTTGAAATCAAGTAAGTGTTAGTCCCATGAGTAAGGGTTGCAGCAACTGGGTCCGCTCCTGCAATGGGAGTGGAGGGCCCTCAGCACCATGCAGGATCAAGCACACGCCATCTATAAGTGGCCTAGTCACACTGTAAAGCGTTTTGGGGCATGCAGTTGCCTGCAAAGTTCCTCCTGGCCCACACTGGGCTTCACTTTACCTAGGTGATGATTCCTTTCCCCACACAAGCTCCCTTCAGTGCACCTTCCTTCTGGAGGGACTGGTTTGAATCTATCCATTGATGGGGCCCCCACTGGGCATCTCTTAATCACAGTGGTGAGCACTTCCATTCCAGTCTATAACTGTTCTTATACCACGCTTTGTGTAAGAGTAGTCCCACCGTGTCGCACCAGTGTGTGTCAGGGGTGCAGGGTGCTGCCCTGGCTTTCCCACCGTGGTCCTCACTTGGGAATGAGAGGCCTGGAGTCTTCTCTGCCACTCTGAGTGAGTAGGAGCTGGGTATGTGAGGGGAGTACAGGCTAGCTTTTCTGCAGCGCTCAGTTGTCAGTAGCTGGGGGAGCACAGTGGTATCCCCGGGTAGTAACCTGCTATGGGGCAGCGTGGCAGCTTCGCTACTGCTCTCAGGGGGCCAGGCCTGGATTAAGTTTGATGGGGGTCTGCAGCTGTTACCGTTTTGGAGGCCCCTCTTTGCATATTCAATTCCTTCCCCTTGCTCTTTTACCTCCACCCATGGCCGAGGCCATAAATTACCTTAGTTATATCCGTTCCCGGTTTCAAATGTGAGAGGCCCATCGTAACGCTGGGTGGCAGTTAAAACAAACAAAAGCACTTTCATTTCGGCACATAATTGGAAGTCATGCACATAGTGATGCTAATTACCTAAGTGCCTGAGGATGGGATATATGTTTGGGGGGGCTCAAAATATGAGGGCCCAGGCTACAGCCCCTGCATTAATCTGGCCCTGGTGGGATGTGGTAGCTCCTTTGGTGGTCTCAGGGAGTAATGGCTGGGGAAGGGGCATGTGGCAGCCTCCCTCATGCTGTGGCTGGGGCAGAGTGCATCCAGTCCTCTGGGGCTCCCAATGAGCAGTAGGGCAGGGCAGACAGAGGCAGGCGTCAGTGTCTCTCCTTCAGCTCTCAGCGGGTGGAGAAGGGGCAGTGGCTCGTGCAGACTCGGTCAGGGAAAGTCGGTGGTGTCCTAGGAGGATGCTCCCTCTTTGCCGCAGAATGATGCTGAGTCACTTCTGCAGCATCAGCTCCTCCCTCTGAGCTCCCCAGCCCTTCCTCCCCTCCAACACTGAGGCTGATGGAAACAGCTCAGCTCCCTCTCTTCCCACCCCGCGCCCCCCCCCAGCTTTCTTGCTCTCCTCTGCTGGGCGCCAGCCGAAGCAGCCTTGGCCTGAAAGGAAATTATTGCAGTAGCCGCCATGAGGAGATGCTGAACCTGTTCCCCCTTTAGTAACAGATCTTCCCATTCCTCTAGGGAGCAGCAGTAATGAATCCAGTATGTGCTGCAGGAATTTTCTCCTTTACAGACAACCTCCTCGGCCGTGATCATGCAGCTTCAGGCAGGCAGTTCCTGGAAGACAGGTTGGGAGGGGGAGAAACCTGTTTTCTGGTTTGTGCTGGAAGAGGCAGCATTCAAACCCTCTGCTCTGCAGTGCCGTACTAAGGCTGCCACAAAAGCTTATGTCTTTAACCTCTCCCTCCTGAGAGATTTCCGCAGAGACATCTAGGCTGACCAGACAGCAAGTGTGAAAAATCAGGACGGGGGTGGGGGGTAACAGGTGCCTACATAAGACAAAGCCCCGGACCTCGGGACTGTCCCTCTAAAATCGGGACATCTGATGATGTCGTGATGACATCCGGGGGGGGGGGAGTTCCAGCAGGGGGGAAAAGTTTCACCAGCTTTTTATTCTTGTTTGTCCTTTCCGAATGTTAACGGCATGTTTATGTCTGTGATAACAGATCTGAATGGCAGAAAGTTATTTATATGACACACGAGTCCCTATTCTTCCCCAAATCCAAGCACGATTGGAGCATTTTTTCCTGTGAGTGGATCATTCATTGCCTTATATATCTTACATCTTCATTATTTACGATCTTATAGCTGTACCTTCCATAGTTTATTACAGACAGGGCTGGTAGCATCCCCTATTTTAAGGTCATTTGACCCATCGCATTATGAAACCTTGTTTTCAATTGTTTTATAACTTTGCCAGATTTTTAACCACTCAGGCTGAAATTGTACATGCCAGTTGTTTGGCTCAGGTTTGGATTTATTTATATGTGTATTTATTTTGGAAAATGTCAACCACAATAGTTCTTGCATTTCTGAGAATGATGCTCGGGGGAAACACATTGTTTTGCTCATCTTTTTTTAAAAAAAAAAATCTGGCCACCTTTTCTTTGAAAATCTCTAGCACCCCCATGCTTTGGAACTGAGGATTGAAATGCAGCAGGGTGATCGCATTTGTGTCAGGGAGGTGCCTTTTGCCATCACCATAATTAACTAGGAAAATAATTAAACGCTTTGAGTGTTTTTTTTAATTGTACAGCGAACTGTTCAAATCCAATCTCACAATCTCCTTATTTCAGAGATTTTCCACAACTCAGAGGACCAAAATTGGTTAGACAAGTGATAATCTTGTTTCACTAAAGTAAAATATTCAGATGCATCAAGAAAACACAATGCTAGTTTTGGGAGCTTCTTGGGCAGGGACTTGTAGTCCAGTGGTGCCCTGATTTCTGATTGTGACCTCTGGGCATCATTACTATAATCTACTATTGTTACTACGAATAATGATAGTGTCAGCCTTGGAGACAGGTTACCAGACTGTGAGCCAGGATTTTCAAAACTGCTCAGCCCCTATAATCAGGACGAGCTTTTCAGCAGAGTTCAGCTCTCCTTTAGCCATCTAATTAATTGGCCAGATTTTTGAAAGTACTCAGCACATTGGCTGCTGGGAGTTTTTGAGAATCTGGCCATAAGTGTCACAATGAGAGTTTCCTGAGCTCTTTCGAAAATTGGTTCTGGGTGCTTGAAAATTTGGCTCTGCGCCCTTTTGAAAATCTGGCCTCAGATGAAACATTGCTCTGAAACAGTAAGACATGTCCCGGTGGGTAAAAACTCCCATTTCCTCAGCTTATTTTAAAGAAACTCCCTGCCTATACACTGGGCCTTTCATGCCTCCATTTGTAGATTTCTTTTTAGCTCAAACCATGTTTAGCTTGATTCCTTTATGACTATGCAGGTGTTAAATAATGAATGTATCATTTTCCTTATGGGAAGACAGTTTTTATCAGTACCCAGAATGGGGGATTCATTCTGGCCACTTTCTGCAGTGTGTAGAAGTGTCTATCAGTCTTCCTGAGTATAGCAGCTATCGATCATGTCTTTGTGGGAATAGTCCTTACAGGGATTACTCAAGGAATAGTCCTTACAGGGATGAGCAAGCCTTTGCAGGATTTCACCCTGTCGGTCTATCTATTTGTCCCTCCCCCTCCATCATTAAGCTATCTGAGCACAGTAAACTGCATTAGAACATTTGAAGCGAATGTCTATGAATCATTTCTATTAGCTAATGGGCAGATCATTTCCAATGCACTTTGTCTTGCTGCAAAGGGAGCATTAGGGCCCTGGCTCTTTTTAAGGATAATAATTTATCAAAGAAATAAAATCAAAACTGAAAGAAAAGACTGCAAGAACTCTGTCCTGGTATTTTATTTTAGCATGTGGCTCCTTCGCTTGAATAAAACAGTAATAAAACATTGTCCTTGTCTGGAACCTTTCATCAGAAGATCTCAAAGCACATAAACATTACTGTTACCGTTATATTCCTCTCCTATTGTCCTACCTAAACTGCAGTTAGGTAACTTTGAACCTGCACAGCCAATGTTTTCTAAAAGCTGTTCTATCCGTTTATATCACTTTCATCACCACAGTATCTGGCCATCTGACAAGTATTAATGAAGTTATCCTCTCAGCACCCCTGTGCTGTGGAGAAGCATTGTTCCCGTTTCACAGACGGGGAACTGAGGCACAGAAAGATTACGGGCCAGATGCTCAAGTGCTCAGCACCCACAAACAGGGCCAGATTTTCAAGAGCTCAATTCTCATTTAAGCTCCTAAGTAAGGGCAGAATGTCAAAAGAGCCCAGTGCCTCCCAGCAAGCCCCGATTGGGACACTTGTGGACAGATTTTCAAAAGAGTCAGCATCCAATGTGCACCCAAAATGCTGGGCTCTGTTTCAAAATTTGGCTCTTATTTAGGTGCCTAAATGGGAGCTGAGCTCTTTGGAAAATCAGGCCCCAATTGTGGGTGCTGAGCAGTTAGAAAAACCTGGCCCTGAACGGTGCAAGGTGACACAGAAAGTCTATGGGGGAACCACGAACTGAAACTGGGTCTTGTGAGTTCTCTACCCCATGCTTTAGAGTGAAACCCATCATTTTTCAGGCCTTCTGAAAATAGGTGCATAGTATTGCTCCCATGGAAGTCAATGGGGGTGTGACGGGGCAAAGCGGCCCCGCACTGGTACCGCAGGGGTTAACCCTTCCTTCCTAGCAGAGGAAGCCACGCCCCTGAGGCTCTGCTGGGCATGCTCCAACTGGAGAACAGGTATAAAAGCCTGCAGAGCTGCTCAGTCTGGATGGACAGCTGTGGGGGGGAAGGAGGCTCCTGAGGAGGAACAGCCTGTGCGCCAGGATCCGGAAGCCAGCCAAGTCGGGACATGCCCCCCCAACGGAGCACATCACAGCAGGGGAACAGACCGGAAGACCCCTCGACACGGAGGACCCGGAAGTTATGGTAGGAAGTGACCCAGGGGAACTCTAGAGGAAAATGGCATTAGAGCTGCACAGAGGCATGATGTGTTTTGAGAGGATCCCCACCAAGGTGGTGGCAAGGGGAATTTGCCACTACCAGGGCCCTGGAATTTGCCACTACCCGGTGGAGAGGGTGGGCCTGGGTCTCCTTCCCCCAGCCAACTCCCCCCATCCGGGCCATCAGGCCGCCCACAGAGAGGTGAGCACGTGAACTTGGGAGTGGCGAGGTTCTGACACCCCATCCCCCTGCCCCAAAGGGGCAGTAAGGTGCCAAGCCCTCCACAGGGGTTTTGCCATCAATTTCAATGGGAGGCATGAGTCTGGGATGAGGACTTCCTTGTGTAGTATTTCATGCAAATAAATTTGATTAATTAACCTTGTCCCTAGGAATTTGGTGGTTGCTCAAGTTTTTTTAACAAGCGGCATCTTTATTGCAAGGGCCAATCAACAATACACTGTTGACCAAAAGCAGCCATAGCAGTAACTTGCTTGTTGTCCTCTGCAAAGATTATCGAGCAAAACATAACTTTTATCTCAGCCAGCCACTCCACTGGGTACATAAACCATTCCCACCAAAGGAACAATTTTCCCAACAAGGGACAGAATTAGATTTGCCGTCCCACGCATAATAGGAATGAGCATATACCATCTGAGCCCTGTAATGACTAGTACCCTGTTGTGGTCTGATTTCTTCTCCCTCTGGGCATCCCATCCTCTCTAGTGAGTAGGGGGATTTTCATCATGTGTATAACATGATCAGTATGAGTCAATGTATGTTCTTGTCAATGCAGCGCATGTTGCATGAATAGGTTAGGCACAAATAAATGGGAAGAAATATATCAATTCATACAGCTCCTGAGCCAGATTCTCCATGACCGCTGTACAGCACTGGAATATTCTTCCTCTAAATGAAGTTCAACCAGCTGTGGGAGGATTAGCTCAGTATAAGGGGAAATCTCCACTGATGTAAAGCCCATGTAGGCCTGGTGGAGGAAAAGAAGCATGGCTGGAAAGAAGAGGGTATGGCCAGAATGCCCACGAGCTATGCTGGTCCATTTTTGGCCACACCATCTCAGCATAAGTTAAAACCGGCTTTAGGCTGTGCCTACGGGATAGAAGAAGTGACTGGAAGACAGGACTCCTGGGTTGAACTTCCAAATCTGGGAGGGAGTCTGATGTGAGATCCACTAAAGAGAAGGAGACTGGAAGATAGGATGAGAAAATACTGCGAGAGTCTCTAGCTTTTCTTCTGCATTGCTCATGCAGTATGCTCTTCTCTCCCCCACAAAGCCAATACACAGCAAAACCAGAGCTGGCATAGCTCAAGTGTTTATGTGCTTAATGAATGAAAGGAGCCTTCAGAGGATCTGCATGTTACAGTGATTGCTTGCCTTAATTTTCACTGAACAGCTCTCCCTTCCTCGAGCAGTTTCATTTATTTGTTTTCCCGTTCTAGGCATTCATTTAGCAAAGCACTTGAGATGTCAGAACTTATTACTCAACCAACTGCTGTGGGTGAGAGACAAGCTTTTGAAACGTGTGTCTCTTAAAAGAAGTTGGTCCAATAAAAGGTCGAACCTTGTCTCTCTAATGTCCTGGGACCAACATGGCTACAACGACACTGCGTAAAACGTATCATTTTTAGGCTATGAGTTGAGCAATCTGTGTGTGATGTTCTGCCATCCATCGAATGCTCTGAAAGGCCAAGGCTGCTGAGCCCAAGACTTATCCTTAAGGAACGTTTGTATTTCCGAGCGGCAGGTGCACATGCAGAACAGACTGTTGTAAGGCTTGGCACGGTGAGTTTTTCTGTTCCTAAATGCTGGATCAAAGGCATGTTGAAACGAAAAATTGCTTAACCCAGGCCATGATCCCGTTTTCCTCACGCACCCAACAGTAATGGGAAGGAAAAGTTCCATTGGAAGAACTGTAATTTAAAGGAAAATTAAATGACAGTAGCTTGTATAATCAGCTGCAGCCCCTTGGGGTCTAAATGCAGCAGCAGCTTTTGCAAGGTTTGCAGAATGTCCCAGGTAGGGGAGGGCAGGGTCCAGTTCTTAATGCTATGGTTCTTTGCAGGTTTGGTGGTGGTTTATGGGCCAGATCCTCAGACGGTGTAAATGACTTCGGGGAGCTACACGGATTTGGAGATCTGGCCTTATGTCCCCGTTTGGTGAGAAATGCAAGCATCTCACATGAAGGAGATAAGGATCTTGCATGTAAGCTGTAGGACTGTCCATAATGAGGCATGATGCTTACAAGAATCAGTTGCTCAAGATTTCATGAAACTCCCATGTGTGCTCCTTGCACCTTGGTGGAGGTGGGTCATAGGGATTTCATACGAGGGAACCTCACATGATTACATTTAATGGATTGAAATATCTCGCTTCCTTTGGATTCTGCTGCCTCGGTATTATTATGCTAGACCTCTTCATTCAGGAGCCCGGAAGCAATCTGCTACAGCCAGGAAAGCCCCTCAAGGTCATGTCCTTTAAAGATCTTGGGACAGATCCTCATCTGGCATAGGTGGACACAGCTGCAATGGCCTAAACAGCGCTACTTCCATTTACTTCAGCTGAGGATCTGGCCTATAATATGTCAATACAAGATAAATTAAGATAAATCACATGACTTTGTAGCCCAAGCACGTAGCTGCTTTCTGACAACATGGACTAAGGTCCTTATGACTCATGCTGGTTGAAACTTTTCAAAGCTTAATGACATTTTCGGGAGGGAAAGGAGAAAACATTAAATTGTCATGAAGTCCCTCTCATATTTTTGACCAGCTCAAATCATGTTACAGAGATGACACAGATATATCAAATTCCTTCTCCTGTCTGTTGCTTTCACTTATGTATATAGATATGAAAGCTATATATTTCTGTGTTTCTACCCCCTGAGATTTTTAGTGACTCTTACCTTCCCTGGTAACTTCCCACTCCTTAAAGAGAATAAAACTCATTAGATCAATCTAGAAAAGATGAAGGTCTGAATTAATTCCCGTTGCAATGGGGGCTTGTCTAAACAAGGAAATTAGTGCTTAGTAAGCTAGGATGTGAATTGAAAGCGCACTAGCTACTCTGCATTAACTCACCATGTGGACACTCTTTCAGCACCCTCAGGCGGTTTAGCTTAATGCACTTCCAAAATGTATTAAGTTAATGCACACAAAGACTAGTGTGCACCAGCTATTGCGAGCCTTTTCCCCATCTAGGCTAGCCCTTAGCCTCTACACTGCAATTAATAACCCACAGCTGGCCCGTACCAGCTGTCTTGGGCTCCCGGGGCTGTTCAATTGCGGTGTAGATGTTTGGCCCAGGCTGTGTGACCCTGTGAGGTGGGAGTTCCAGAGCTTGGGCTGCAGCCCAACCCTGAACGTCTACACAGTGCTTAAAGAGCCTGAGCCCCGGGAACCCAAGTCAGCTGGCACCGGCCAGCCACGGGTGTCTAATAACCATGTAGACATAACCTCTGTGCCTTGCCATTAGTAAAATGGGATAATGGCACCCGGACGGGGTGGAGAGTGATGAAATGAAGGCCAGATAACCACCTAAGAAAGACAGGTGTCAATGGAAAGGACTCCACTGACTACTTTGGCTTTGGATCAGGCCCTTCCGCAGCTGTGGGAGGAGAGTCAGACCAGTAACTGACGACTTTTTCCAAAATCCAGGGTTATTTCCAGAGTTCTGTGTTTCTTTCCTTTCAAAAATGAAAAAGGAGCTTTATTTACATTCCCAGTCCACCAGACATCCATTTTCGTACTCAGATAGGAAAGAGGAGATAAAACCCCCCTGAAGTGCAATTCACCCTGCTTCCTGCTCTCCGTCAGACTCATAAAATAATCTGCTGTCTGGCTTGCCATAATAAGACGTTCAGCAGAGCAAGAACCAGAGTTGAATGAAATTTAACCTGTGTTTAGATTTATGCCGGGTTCCTCGAGTTTGCAAAACGCTCGCCTCTCACCCTCGGCCATTGCAAGCCATACACCGGAGGCCCGCGCTCAACCGTGATTATATTTGAAAATGATTCATTCTGGGTGTTTGGTCTGACAGGTTTAATTACAATGCTCCTTTTGTACGAGGTAACTCCAGGGAGTCGGTGGGGTTTTTGGATTGAGAATGGATCCCAGGTGTTACGTGTGCTAAAGCATTTTGCCAGTTGCAGATGGGGAAGTTTGTGTGGTGAATGTCAGTGGATCCTAGGGACAATGCAGCTGCCTTATAGAAAAGGAAGTTGTGCATCCAAACCTTGGCACAGTGCACACGCTGCAGTAGAAGAGGTTGGTGCCCTGTTCTGTAGGATGCTAAAAGCCACTGACTCCTTAGTGACGTCCACAGCCAGATCTTTAATGGGTTTTCAACGTGCCCTGTTTCTTAGGGGAAGTATAATGGCCACCATTTAGGACTGAAGCCATGGAGCTAAGAGCACACAGCTTAATCCCCGCTTGGGCATAATAGCAGACTCATCGCCTCTGTAGATCAGGCAGCCCTGAACAGGGTTACACAGGTGTCATCCTTGGGGCCAACTCTTCTCCAGCACCTCTCCTTAAAGCCAGCTCATCCAGCTCCCTTAGGATTCCTGGGGTGGGATAGAGGTGATGCAGCAGCTCTTATCCCATCTCTCCTCTCCTAGAGTGCGAGCAGAGGAGTGATGTCTGGCAGAAAGGTGGCGTGACTAGGGTGTTTCTAAGCTCCAGTGCTTCCCAGTTGCTGACTCTCTCCTTGGTGAGACGAGAGAGGTGGCTTAATGCCACGTTGTTCTCCCCCCCACCCCGCCATCCTCAGGTGCTCCGGCACAGCTAACGGTGTGACCCACAAAGATCAGACCCAAGACCGAGATTGCCTCAAAGCTCAGGGGATGCTTGGATCAGGGGTTCCAGTTTGGCCCATTCCAGAGAAACAAGGTTCAGTCCTCGAGCTGGGATCTGGAGCCGGATCCTGCTGTTCAGATGCAGATTTAGGTTCAAGCCCACCTGCCACGCTTCCCTAAGCACAATCACAGCTGGCTGGTATGAGCCATGGAGGCAGCTGTTCCGTCTGGGTGTGAGGCTGCCTCTGTGTGCAGATGGAGAGAGATCACTCAGCCGAGACACAGCAGAACAGAACTGGTGGGCACAATTTTACGTTAGGCCCCCACAGGCTGGGTGTGTGACTTGCCCACAGAGAAGGTCCCATGGGAAATGTCCTGTCTATAGCTGCCTCAGAGCTCTAGCTGCGGCTTCACATGCTGTGGTGGGAGGTCAGAACCCCACACAAGTTAACAAAGGATTAACAGGAGCCTGTGTGCTCACAGCGTGCGCTCACTTGCAGGATATGTTGGGTACAATTCGTTATCGGACGCAGCTGGGGAGGAACCCAGGGCAGAAAGGGGAGAGACCAGAAGGGAAGGGGTCTAGGGCGCTCTCTGTAAGAAGAAACTACAGGACTGGAGCTAGCCTTCTGGTGGGTCCTGAAGTTGGGGTGAGGCTTCAGAGAGGTAGCTCTATGCATTGGTGTTAAGGAAGAAGAACAGAGATGAGGAGAGCCCAGAGGGACTAAAAGCCTTCCCTTGGGGGGAGTTTTGAGTTCTGCAGGGGAGAAGCCAGGAAACTCCCTCCTCTGACAGAAGGGAGGGATTGAAGAGGAGCCCAAGAGAGGTGGAAGATATCCTATTGATGTCCAGGATGGTGCTGAATGCCCTTTATTTGGGACTTTGCTACCATGGAATGGGTGAGATGGTATGTGACCTGGCTGGAGGGCTGAGTCACCAGAAGAACCAGACCACCACAGGGCCTGACTGGCTGTCCAAAGGGAGGCAGCTGAGGGGAAGGCCCAGCCAGGAGAGGGTGCTCTGGTTTGTGAATCACTCTCCTCCTGGGGGTGTGGACGAAAGAAGGTCGAGTGGTACCAACACTGGCCATGTTGGACTAGCTGCTGTCACATCTCTGCTCGATCAGAGGAAGTAAGGCAGGGGAGAATGAGAAGGAGCAGATGGCTGGTGGAGAGGGGTCTCTGGAGCAGTATCACTTGGGAGGGAAGGAGGCGTTCCCAGGTGAGCCTATGGAACTGGGTGGGGTAAGAGCTGTGAGGTGATTTGTTAGGGTGGGTACTAGTGACCTTTGGTTTAAACAGCTGAAAATGGTACCTTATGCTACAACTCATAAGACAGCTAGAAAATGTGCCTGTCATATTAACATGTTAACACAGAGAGAGAAGCTGATGTTTGTGGGGTTATTTCACCCAATTCACCCTCCGTTGCTCTGCTTTGAACACTCCAAGCAGCAGGAGCTGAAGTGGCTTTGAGACATGTTCCCTCCTCAATTTTTCACAGTCAGACTCTTCCAGCAATTAGCTCATCTTCTCCAGGATCCGATGCATGGAAGCTGCTGTGTTGTCGTTGGTTGGTGGGGTTTTATTTATTTACTTATTTGTTTGCTAACCCTACATTGAAGCAAACTACAGAGAAAAGCGAACTGTGTTGCAGATTGGCTGCTTTTCCTGGTAACATGCTGTGAATTATTCATGCTGTCTCCTTGTCCTGAAGGCTTTCATTAAGGGAAAGGCATGAGTCTGCAGTTTCACTTATAGGCCTTGGTAGCATGGAGTGTGAAATAGATGCATCAGCAGGGAGCGGCGTTAGTTACTAAAGACATTACGAGGATAGGCTACCCACCTCGGGAGTTACCTTGTATATTAAAATTCAGTCCAGATTGTAGTGAGAGGAAAATGGCTGTAGCAGATCAGAGCGATTAGTGATTGGCTGAAAAGCGCCTTATTCTCCTGTTATACTTGTGTAAACTTGGTGTAACTGACTGAATAGCTGGGCAATGCATTGATTCAGGCCCTGATTCATTGAGGTACTTTGGCAGGTGCCTAACTAAACAATAATACTTAGCACATGATGAAGGTCAGTATCATTCCCCTCATTTTACAAATGAGGAAACTGAGGCACGGAGAGATCAGGTGACCTTTTGGAAAGTTAGCCAGTAGCCCAGGAATAGAACTCTGCTCCCCTGGTCCAGTGCTTTATCCAGTAGGCCACACTGCAATCCTGTTTTCAATGGCACTGCTCACAGATTTGCAGTTAGGTGTATATTTAAGTATCTTGCTGAAATAGCTTCCGAACATCCCTGCCGCATCTTCCGCTAGCCAGGTCCCTATGGGGCCTATTATGCCACTTTGAGCTGCCCCCAAAGCAGGACAGCAATGGAAGTCCCCACAGGAATGTCTACCCATATATTTAGAATAACGCCTCTTATCTGTCTGCTGTACGATGTATCTTGCTAGCTACCTTTTCTGCCTTTTCCTGTGTACTTTGGTGTCTGCAGAGACGGGCGGCCATTTTGTGTCCAGGTCATTCAAGGCTATCACAGGCGTTCCGTGCTTGCATAACACCGACCGATCCCGGTCGTCGGTGGGCGGGATAGAACCTGAGACCTCTGGAGCTAAATGCCGTATGGCCGTTAGCGAAGGCTGTAGAGCAGACTCCTTAATCTCTCTCTAAGTGGTCTCAGGGCCACTAGATGGGCCTGAGCACCACACTCGGGAGGAGTGTGGGTTACATACTTCCCCTACCTGAGGAAGTGCATGCTGAGCTTCAGAGATTTCCCAGTTGAAATCCTGGACGAGCCCCCACTTGTAACACCAAGAGACCCCGGTGGTCGGCAGGCGGGATCAAACCTGGGACTGCTGAAGCTTAGTGCATGAGCCTTTACTGCATGAGCTGAAAGATGCACGGCCTTTCGTTACGGCTGTAGAGCAGACTCATTAATCTCTAAGTGGTCTCGGTGGCACTAGATGGGACAGAACAGCACACCGAGAAGGGTTGCTCATGGCAACTTTCCTTTTGTTTGCTCTTGTCTTTGTTCTCTAACTCTAAGATGAAGACTGTTCTGACCCCAAGTATCCATTTGTGTCTGAAGAAGCATAACAAGTGTTCTGGCGACAACGATGGGACTGTACATGAACAAGAAAATTTGCCTCCGCTTCTCATACCGCCACCACTGCTGTAGTATCTGAGCACTGCACAGTCATGTATTTATCCGCGCAACAGCCCTGTAAGGTAGGGAAGCGCTGCTCTCCCCATTGTACAGATGGGGAACTGGGGCACAGAGAGGCTTAGGTGAGATTTACCAAGGTGCTGAGGTACCTATCGGTGCCAGGTGAGTTTAGTGAGTGAAGCCCCTCCCTCCCTTTCTCTTTCATAGAGAGCTAGGCACGTAACCTACTTAAGTGCTTTTGTAAATCTCTCCGGGTATCTGCTTCTCTAGGCACCTAAATACCTTTGTGGCTCTGGCCCTAAGTAACTACCTCAAGGTGTCTGTGGGAGTGGTCAGTTCCCTGCTGTCTCCCCAATCTTAGCCTCACAGCTTAACTGCTAGACTCTCCTACCTTCTGAGGTGGAGGCATCCGAGTCACACAAGGAACCAGACTAGCACTGGCCTAATAGTTACTCTGCCTGTATGACACTTTGTGTTTCTGAATTTTAATGCCTGGATAAATGGTGCTCTTTGTGCACACCGCTGTGACTCTTAACAACTGACTCCAGCGTCTGGCGCGCTCTAAGCTGGCATATTGCTATGTCAGCGTCCAGTGTAATGTCATAAAAGGAAATCTTGTAGCTTCTCTTATATGCACAGCTGTGGCAACGCTTCTTCAATTCAATCGAGGCCACGGTATACACCCCATTTCTATTAAACCCTCTCCTTGTCAGGAGGTGATGGATGTCTGTGGCCATTACCTAATGCCATATGCTACCCGCAGTCATGTCCTCGGTACAATGTAAATTGCAAACAAAGGAGGAGTCGGGCACAGTTATCCTTGGTTCACACAGACCAGCAGACAAGCATTGGGGAGGGGTGGGAGAGAGAGATGATGCAGGGCTATGTGACATAGATGTCTGACTGCATGATTCTTTCTCTTTAGCTGTTTGTGCTGCAAAGTATCTTGCTATGAAGTTAGACCACATGTGATGAGCCTAATCCTGCTCCCACTGAAGCCAGTGCTAACTTTGCTATTCATTTCAGTAAAAGCAGCATGAGGCCCAATAACACCCTATCTGTGGTATTTTGAAAGCAGCCACTGCTGTAGTATCTAGCTACCTCTGCTGCTGTTCCTTCAAGATATGCAAAGCCAGCAATAACAATAGAAGTTCACACTAAACTTTGGATCTGTACATACTACTATCCCTATTTTACAGATAGGTAAACTGAGGCACATCACAATGATACCAAGGAATAGAACCCAGACATGCTGACGTTCAGTTCCCTGCTCCAACTACTAGCCCCTATTCCCTCCCAGAGGAAGTGATAGAATTTAGGGGCCGTGATTCCCTGCCCTACCTGCTCTAAGTACTGGACACCACTGTCCCCCCTCCCCCGTCCCCCCAGCCTCAGGAAGAGAACACAGGGGTCCTGATTTCTCAGCCCCTGCTGTAATCAGTAGCCTGCTTCCCTGAAGAAAAAGGAAGCTTTGTTTACTGTGACACAGATGTACACCACCATTCCAATATAGAATTTTATTTGGACAACCCTGCTCTGCATATTTATTTGAAAGAAACATTCAGTGCCTAGCACAACGTTGGTGCATGACTGGAGCTCTTGGGAGCTATCCTACAATAAATAATAAACAAAAGCAGTAAAGAGGAAGGCTCTCTAATAATTCATGATCTACAATCTTTCTAAACTTGCAATTGCATTTAATACGGAAATCCATGCTGATTAGTCACTGAGCCCAATTTGATTAGCAGTGCTTTCGCCCAGAAAGCATTTTTTCTTCTATTAAATTATTTCTGCCTGCCTCAGATTGTGCTCATTGATTAGCAGTCCTGCTCAGAGCAAACAAATAAATGAATTACAACAGAAAATTTAGATGTCTTGCAACTAATCAACAGACTGGCTTCCAAATGTCTGAAGGTCATATTGTAAGGGCAACTGCTGCTCTGGGTTCAGCAGACATGGCTGCCAACTGTACTCTTGAGCCCAAACGTGATTTTAAAAATAAAACACTAGCCCTCTGGCACTCATGTGTCCTGTATTAAAACAATCTGCCCATTCAGTCTCTCAGTAGGATGCAGCTGTTTAACTGCTCATTTCTAGAGGGGGAGGCTGGGCCATGTCTACACTAGCACGTACATTGGCAAAACTTTTGTCACTCGGGGTGTGGAAAAAACCCTCAGAGTGACATAAGTTTTGCCGGCATAAGTGCTCATGTGCACAGGGCGACGTCGGCGGGAGAGCATCATTGAGCTGGTTTTATGATGTCTATGGGAGATGGCGTAACATGGCTAACGAGCGCTCTGACCGTGGCACAGCTGTATCTGTGCCACTGTAAGCTGGTGAGTGTAAACATGGCCTAAGATATCCCCTCACTATGCCATTCCTCTGTGTAAGTGGAAGGAGCTAGGCATCTGAAGCCTCTGCTATCCATTCTTGATGGATTTCACTGGGCCAAGCTTGGAGATTCTAGCACAGCAATTAACTCTCATTCTTTCGCCGAGTTCCCCTCCTGAAGAAGCTAGCTGCAGGTGATAGTAATTCAATATAATCTTCATGGAAACGGGCAATTTAGTGAATAGTGGCTCTCTTGACATGTCCTAAATGAGCTATTTCCGCTTGCTGCATTTACACAGGGGTACTTGTTACTCTAGTTGGAATATCTTTATAATGTGGGCATTATTATAATACTGCCTAGAAGTCCCAACTGATATTAGGGCCCTACTGTGGTAGGTGCTGTATAGACACAAAATCAATCCATGCCCCTGTGGTGGGGAGGAGCCCCACCCCCTGAGAAAAGGGCTGAACCAGGCCAGAGAGGCTGTGTGAACCAGCAGCCAATCAGTGAAGGCCCGGGGAGAGCCAATCAGGGTCGGGGAAGGGGCAACCAATCAGGACTGGGCAAGGTCCTATATAAAGGCTGCCCAGGAAAGGAGCAGGGTAGTCTCTCCTTGACTGGCAAGGGTGGAGGACTGGCTCCTGAGTGGAAAGAGAGCACCTTGGACAGAGCAGTGGTGGGGAAGGGTAAAAGGAGCTGGGGAGCCCTAGCCCAGGAAAACCCCAGGCTGCAGGCCTTGCTACAAAGGGCTGAGCAGGTGCACAGGGCTGCAGGGGAAGCAGCCCAGGGACAACAGTTGGACAAGGGGAGAGAAGGAGGGCAGAGAAGCTGCTGCTAGAGGGTCCCTGGGTTGGGACCCCCTCCCTTCCCCCTTCTACTACACCTGGCTGAGGAGCAGCATGGCCTGATACAGGCTGTGGCTGGCCCCTGCGACAAAGGGGCTAGACCTTGCGGCTGCACTTGGCCACTAGAGCTGGTGTAGATTCAAGACTTCTGATAACACTAAACCCCCGGAAGGGGGTGGGACTGGAGCAGTGGGCACTGCCGGAGGGCAATGTCCTGAAGAGGATGCTGCCGAGCGGGGAGCAACGCGGGTCCCCAGAGCAGACAAAGGGCAAGGCACCACACGCAAAAGGTGCTCCATGACTGGACAGAGCTAATTCCTGGAGGTGCTAGCAGTGGTGAGTCTTGACCCCGTCACAGCCCCAAAGAGCTTACCATCTAAGTGACAAGATACACAAAGCAGGGAAGTAGATTTGCCCAAGATCACACAGCAATTTGGTGATGGAATAAGCCAGGTATCTTGTGGCCCATTTGCGTCCTATCCACTAGACCACACTGCCTACCTTATTGCAGTTCACCCAAACCAAAAAGGAATGTATCCAAATCAAAAACAGATTCAGTGTCTGATTCTGGTCTCAGTCACTTTGGTGGAGATTCTTTTGGTACAAGGCCTCATCTGAAGAAACTAGGAGTCTTTTCATTGACTTCAGTGGGCTTTGAATCAGGTCATCACAACAACCTGTTCCACTAAAGTCAATGGGAGCTTTGCCATTGATTCCAGCAGCACAAGATCTGGCCCTGAGTGACTGGAAAAATCAGGTCCATGGTGTGAAGGCTTATAAATCAAAATATGTTGTTAGTCGTGGGTAGCCCCATGAATATTTAAATAAGTGGTAATTCTGTTTGAAATGTTTTCTATTCAGTGTATTGTTCCAATATTTGTTGATGCTCTTCATGGATCTGTGCCTGTTGGGGGGTGGAAGGGAGTCACGTACTTCTCCACAGCTAATACTTACAATATTTGTTAAGCTTTTTTTAATACCTCTGATGAAATGTCAAATGGCAGCAGGAATGAGGCCAGGAAACTTTACTTGAATCCTACGATTCTTCAAAATTTGATTCTAGAGAAGGATCTGTTATTATGATCAAATCTTACCTGCTTACTTATTGCTTGGTGAGTCAATAGATGTGTTGCATGGATAGAGGCTAACAAGATTTACCCATGTATCTTTCCCAAGATCATCTTATCTAACCTGCTTTTGAATATCAGTAGCACAACAGTCAGTGTCTGTGAGGCTTACAGCAAAGAACCATGACAGGAAAAACATGACACACTTGTGCAGGGGTAGATAACAGCAAGCTGATGGTCCTTAAGTATCAAAGATACATCAGTAAGCCCCCAAAAAACCTTTAATCTCTTGAAAATAACCTCTTCTTCTTTCCAGCTTACAGTGTCAATGGCTAAGTCAATTGGGGTGCTGCTCATGTACTAGGTTGGAGTGATTGCAGGGTTCTGAGTGAGTGGACAACTAGCAACCACGTACTCCTGAGTTCCATGCTAAGCTCTGACAGACTTCCTCTGTAGCCTTGGGCAAGTCACTTAGCCCCAAGGTTTGTCAGTTTTCCCCGTCTGTACCAAATAACTTGACTTGGGTTCTTCATGAGAGAAGAACCCTCTCTCCTAGGAAGCATACCCTCCTCCAGCCTAATGGCATTTCTAAGGACATGGCTACATTACAAGGGGAAGATGTGATCCTAGCATAGGTAGGCTTTCATCTAGGTAGCACAGGTGGGGTGTGGTAGCAGGGGCTAGTGTCCAGAGTGTGTACCAGGGTCCCCAATGGACTTGTACAAGCTCACATTGCCCTATCTTTGCTCTATAGTTACCCATACTAGCTAGATTAAAGATGGCATGGGTAAGTATACCTGTGCTACATTTGTACCTTCGCTTTGCAGTGAAAACATACAGAAGCCACTGGAGGGAGGGAGGGAGGGAAAGACAGAAAGATCCATGGAGCAGGGAACGCTCCTGCTTCTACACCTCCCCCATGAAGCTGGGCTCTGTACCATGTGTGCTTACCCCTTGCATGGCCACCATAAATCCCGCTCCTCCCCTTGCATGGCAGAACCTCAATAGCTCCCTGCCATAGGACCCTCTCCACTCAAAAAAGGGGGCAGTGTTTTGCCCCCTACTTCAGATTATCCCCTTTTGTTACCAGTCCTCCAATGTATTCCTGAGATTTGGTGCACTACAGACCAGTCTCCTTTCTTTTTATCATTAGTTAATCTATTCCTGAACTTTCAGTCCAATGATGTAATGCCATGCAATTTGTCTGATTTTTTTTGGATGACTAATGAAGAAAATGCCCCTAGCATATCAGAAGCTGGGGGCCAGTGTACATAATCTATAACAAATTACCAGCATAAGTTACGGCAGACAAATTTGTCTGTGACCAAGTACTGAAGATAGCTGGAACCTTTCTATAATGACACTGGCTTTGTGGTTTCTTGTTAGCCTGATTTAAAACACTTTAAATGAACTATACCTCAGATTCACTGGTCTTGGGGTCAGAACATCTGTGCATCCTCGTTCTTTGACATGGCACCTAATCACATACGGGGGATTAACAGACTTTTCAGCTGATGTGCCACCACAAATCATGGCACCTGAACTCTAGTTAAGGATTGTAGATCTAAGTAAGAGTTCCTGTGAAACAAACTTGGAAACCCAATCACATTTCAAGCTTGAAAAGATGCTTGCACAGTACATTCTAGATTTGTGGATAGAGACTTGGCAACTGGAAATTTTGGAAAAGGTCCAAATTTCCAACAGTAGACTGATCTTGATTGTCCAACTTGAGACAAGGGGGGCCCCTTTTGTAACCACTAATTTCCATTTCCAGAGCCAAGAATGGAACTTAGGAGTTCAGACTTGCAGGTCCCTTGCTCTGACCACTAGACGTGATTTTTTTAGGAGGGGCTACATCCTGTTCTACTCAACTAGTGCTGAGTGATCGGTGCTTCTAAAGATCAGGCTCAGGGTGTCTCAACCTGGCTGCCTAGGAATGGAATCACCAAATTAGAAGCCACCTTTTGAAAAGTGTCCTCATCAGCTTCTGGGATTTATGCCAGACCCCAAATTAAGGGGTTTCAGACTGAGCACCTATAGCTAGCATAGGTTGGGGGTATTGTGGAAAGAGCCTTCTCTGGTCTAGGCTTGTCCAACCCTCTTCATCAGAGGGAAAGCCCATGTGATAAGCCTTTGAGAAAAGGATAAAGGAAGATGGAAAAATCAGGGATCCTGGAGGAATTGCTTCCTTTCCCCTCTAAATCAAAACTAGGGGCCTGAGGTATTGAAAATCAAAGTTCCCTCAAAATCCAATTTATACCAGCTAAGAATCTGGCTCTAAACATCCATTCTGATCCCTAAGTCCACAGTGGGCTGGAACAAAAACCATCATGCAAACATCCTGAGTGTGTGGTTTTGTGTGTGTTTTTTTTTTTTTTTTTGGAGCTTATCTAGATGTGGATTTTGCTGCTTGGCCTCATCTCTGCCTCTTAAAATAAGAGTCTATGTATGCAAAGTGCTCAACTCCTTGTTTATGCTCTGTTTAATGTCTACTGTGTCAGATGTGCTTCCTTTTCGGTCTTCCTTCCCCAATCCTAAAACCCTGAAGCCTAATCCCAGTTCCCTGCTCAGACTGCAGGCAAATCCTTGTCTACTGATGAGATCCTTGAGTCATCTGGCAAAGGTACAGATGGAGAAACTGAATAGAGGGCCTGCATTCATCTTTTCCTTACCCACTGGTTCAGATTCCAATGTGAATACAAAATAATGCCTACTCCCCATTATGTTCCTGTGTCATGCTTATGCCCAAAGGGTCCCTTTGGCTTGTGTTTGCAACCCTATTTTGACCTCTTTTAATATATATTAAAACATTTTTTTAATTGCTTCAAGCAGTATTTTGATGTTGGGGAGTTCCTGCAATCAAGGCAGTATCAATTCTGTCTGCATGGTACAGCTACCCATTCAGCAGCTAATAAACTCCATAGGCCTCTCCCAGAAAAATGCACCTAGGTGAAGGCTGAATGTCAGATTCTGTGCTGCACCTCTCAGGAAGGGTGAGGATAAAGGTGGCTTAGTTCCTCCTAAATTCTGGACTGGCTCCTGGGGCTGCTCTAATTTACACTGCCTGCAACAGCTCCCTGTGGAGCCACCAGGCAGCCAAGAGTAGCGGAGCTGCCAGTCATTGTCCATGCTCCCTCATCTCCTAGCTCTGGGGCTGTGAGTGGAGGGAGGTGTGGGGCCAGTTAATGCTCAGCAGTCAGTGAGAGAATTCTGGCAATGAGAAATCCCGATCGGGGCCCCATTGTGCTGGAAAGGTACACATGTATAGTAATGAAGACAGCCTGTGCCCCAAAAAGCTTACAATCTAAACACTGATGGGTTGGGTGAAGCTTGCACTGTCATGTCTGCATTGTACCAGCTCTTTGAATCCAGAGGATCCAGGAGTTTAGACTGCCACGCTGGCAATTTGTCAAACTTCTCTCTGCAGCAAGCACTTCCTAGCTGAGAAGCTGCCGGCTGAAATATCTGCTGGCCTTATCTATGGACACTGTTCTGCTTAGAAACATAAAAGCATCCTGCATCAACCCAGCCCCCACATGTCCCAGTGGCTTCAGCTTAGACGTTGCGTCAGATGTCTGTTTTCTTTTCCAATGCAGTGTTGAAGTTTGCGCCGAAGGGTTAAACTTGCTGTTTGTTTGACAGCATTGCAGCAAAGGGGATGAGGTATGTCTGAAGGGCAGAAATGATGTACTGCATCTTTAACAGGTCATGTCCAACCCATTTGCTGCAGTCTCTACTGCAGTGAGGTTTTACATAGGACTTGCACAGTGCAGTAGCTATAGCTGCTCTCTTAAGTTTCCCTGTATACAGATTGCTGGAGAGAACTTTACCCAGAAATTCATACTCCCCATCCTGTGACATAATGCTGGAATGGTCATTGAAACTGTTAGCCTAATCAACTAAGGGATACTCTTTATAGGGCATCTCATGAAGTGGGCTGTAGCCCATGAAAGCTTGTGCCCAAATAAATTAGTCAGTCTCTAGGGTGCCACAAGGACTCTTCATTATTTTTTTTTTCTTTATAGGATGTATCACCAATCCAGTGATGAACCCTCAGTTTAGTTATTGCTCCACTTAGTCAAACTTTTTCAGGGGTACTGATGCTGTAAGTGTCTGAGCAAAAAGGATCCCTTGCTCAGCTGTATACGATGAGGGTTAGCCAGAGTTTTCAGTACTATATAGAAGAACTATGGTTTTTAGTCATTTTGTATAGTCGGACATTGTGCTATGGCACTGCTGAATCCATTGAGCAAAAATACCATTGAGCTCGTGTGAGCTGTTGAAGTTCCTTGCAATGGTTAATAATCTCGCTAACCCGCTGGGCAGGGGAGATAGCAGCTTTTCACGTTTCGTGCTGGAGTGTTAAACCAGAAAGAGCGTCTGGATGTCTTCTCGGCTAACCCCGCAGAACTGCCGTGCAGTGTTGCTTTACTAGGCAGGTGGTGGTTCAATACCAGATGCGTCCCTCTGGGTTACTTGTTGGTGTGGATATGCAAGGTCTTCACTGGCTCCAGGAGCGTGGTGTGATTTTAAAATGTACAGACGTATATCTGGAACTACAGCCCTAGTTATAAATCTTGTAAAACTGCATGTTGGCTCTGCACTCCAGAGCTATCCCCAAAATCTCACAGCTCTGTTTGTTTTTAAGCAGCAAGAACCTAAAGCA
Source organism: Natator depressus (assembly GCF_965152275.1). Lineage (NCBI taxonomy): Eukaryota > Metazoa > Chordata > Testudines > Cheloniidae > Natator > Natator depressus. Next base: position 7,229,696 of record NC_134259.1, read on the forward strand.
TTCTCAAAGCAGCTTGTAGCTTATTACTTCAGTAAGATGTTGCATTATTAAAAGAAATGCTCTAATGTACCAAAATGCATGAGGTGGTATTTTTTTAACTGTAATTTTGTTCATAATATACAACCCAGGGCTTGGGTTTGTGCCCACAGAATTGAAGCTGATGGCCGATCTCAAATTTAACCTCGCTGGTTGTAGGACTGGGCCTGGATTGTAGATTTAGTAGCACCATTTACATGATTATGGCCCTGACTCTGCCCAATATGTGGCATCCCACTGAAATCAATAGGTCTCCATGATGGCATGAGGGTCCACCTCTCCAGGGCTGTTTGCGAGATTGGATCTATGATCATATCAGGGCAGAGGCCATCTGCCCACTGTACTTTTGGCACTATATATAAATAAAACAGCAAGAACTAGTGAGCTGTAGCTCACAAAAGCTTATGGTCAAATTGGTTAGTCTCTAAGGTGCCACAAGTACTCCTTTTCTTTTAGCAAGAACTGTGTCCTTCTGTCACTAGAATTCCAAGCCCCAGTTAGACTTCAGATAAAATGTTAACTTGTAAGGGAAAGCAAAAGAACTGTAAACAGATATGATTTCATACAGGATTTTACAACCTATATATTCACAGAGCCAGGCTTCAAAACTTACTGAGTGATGTTAACTCCATATAAAGCAAACAGCTTAGGTGACAGTTTGTCATCTTGAGTGAACGATCCTACTGGTACTGATTGATCTGTTAAGTCTGTAGTCACCTGCATGAGTTTTTACTGCCATCAAGTATCAGTCCATAGCAAGAGTGCAATTCCTGGCAGTGTCCACAAACAGATTACTGGCTTACTGATATCTTTGAGTTTAAATGACACCCTTGTTTCCAGGCAGCAGCAGCATTGGGGACCTCCAAAAGCAAAACTGATTTGATCTACCCTGGAACATGAAAATCAGAAGCCTTGTAGTCGGGATTTTCAACATAGATTCCGGAGGAACCTTAAACCTCTCCCTAAGTGGGTAGTTAAGAAACACATCTGACTACACCCTGATCTGTGAGTCAGCACAGCTCTATTGACTGCTGTGGATAAAATAATTCACTAACATTAAACTTTGTAGCTACACTGATTTACACCAGATGAGGATCTGGCTCTGAATCCTGAGCACCTTCTTGGTCACATGACCACAAGATTCAGTAATAGGTTCTTCAGCAGACTTCTGAGATGTGACCTAAAAGCAAATACCAGATTTAAAAAAAACAAACAAACACTACTGCTACAAACACCTCATGCTTCTTCAAAAGAGAAATCATGGACCCTGCACTTAAAAAAATAAAATAAAATAGATCAAGGAACAAAAGCATCACTCTTCCCCCACCACTCCCTGAAAGTCTAACTGCTTCTGGGCCAAATTTCCATCAGCTGAGGATCTAGTCTAGAGACTTGGACTTAGTTTAGAACTCATTCTCTTGGTCCCTGAAATGCCAGTTCTGCAGGTCAGGGATGAAGGAAAGTAAAGGACAGAGGATGCTCTTGTGGGATGGAACTGTGGCTGCTTGAAGGCTACGGTGACTGAGACAATGCACTTTTCATCTCAGAAGCGATCTTGCCAAAGCAGCAGTAATTAGAGCGGAAGCAGACTCTGAAATGGACCCTGTCTGCTGGGTCTCTTGCATTTCCTTATTTGGTTGGCTTTTTGTCTCTTCTTACAGGGAGAGGAGGATCAGAGAATTATAGCAATTAAAGGCTCCTACTCATTACTCAGTGATGGGAGAAAGGACTGTAATATGGGCAATGCGGCTCAGAGCCTCAAATGGTGCGAATCAGCATGGCTCCAGTGACTTCAAGAGTTTGCACCAGCTGAGGATCTGGTCCTACATCAAGTGCCCAACCTTCTAATGTGCTGAGCATCCCAATCCTTTTTGCAGTTGATTCTCCTTTCGCTTACACTAGCAATTGCGTAGTTCTCCAGGATGCTCTTCCTTATAACATGAGAATGAGTGGGGCGGATCAAACGTGTTGATGGCAATGGGCGTACTGTCGTGGCAAGAACTGCTCAGCCCCTCTCAGGCGTGGGTGCCTCACCCAGTGCAGAATTATTCCTTACAGCACATACTCTAGCCACGGTGTTGATTGTCCCAAATGATGGGGCTTCCATTGCTTCCCATTGCCTCATAGAATTCCATGGATTATGTCCCTCTGTACTGCCTGATCGTAACTCGTTAGTGTTTCCTTGATTGTAGACCTGATTCACTGCTGCTTTACCCCGATGGGGGGGCACACTGGCAAAAAAGCTGGAACAACTGAGTGGTGAATCAGGTCCTGCTAATTTTCCCTCCTTCTCCCTTAAAGGAAAGAGCTAAAAGCTCCTCCAGCCAGGAAGGCTGATCGTGCGCCTCCTCCACAGATTTGTGCCTTCCCTGCAAGGCTGAAATACCGTATAAGCATGGTATTGGGAGACAGCTTCATCCAGCCACGAGTAAAGGGAAATGAAGAACCACCTGCCTTACCCTGCAGCACTCTGAGCTGGTGGATTTGATCCAGGGGCCCCATTCTGCTCTAGTTGAATTCAGCCATCTGATTAAACCATAATCAGGCCATTAATTGGTGTGTCTAGATTTAAATGTGCTACCCTGAAAAAGATTCAAAGACAGGAGTTAGTCCGGTGCTAGGCTGATTTACATCAACTGAGGATCAGAAGTCCATGGAGCTCTGTTGCTTGCCATCTGAGGATCTGGCCTACTATTTCGTGACACTCTCTATTAAGTTCATCCACATGTGAAATTACACCGATTGTTTTCACACAGCTTGAGAAGTAAAAGCCTGCAGAAGATGACACAGCATGCTGCATTACAGCATGTCCTACCGCTCTTCCTGTCTGAGGAAGCAGTTAATTGTGTGTAACGAAGACCAAATAACTTCATTAAAGGCTAGTGAAATGTCTTTGTTCATCTTTGCTGCAGAAGGTTTAGAGGAAGCCCTGGCCCTCCGTGAAGCATCTCTTTGTGGCAACTTGCTATTCTGTGGGCCAGATCCTCAGCTAGTGCAACTTGGCACTGCACCATTTTTTTTTAATGGAGCTCTGTAGATTTACACCAGCTGAGGATCTGGTCTTTTGGTTTTAAGGACCATCGGCAGCACAGTGCCTCTGCCATAAAATGGTCCAGGGAGGAGTTTGCTCCCTGCAGTGAAGAGGATTTTGCTTCTCCTAAGATGAGTGTTCTCAGTGAGCAGGGAATGAGTTTTGTTTGTCTGGTTGATCTTAGAGTGACACCTAGGGTGTACAACATGCAATAGCTAGCTCTGCTAAACTTCGGCTGCTCAAACAGCCTTGTGGAAGTGCTTTGAAGAAAGCATATTTCAGTCACTGGGACCAACCAATCCACAGGCTCTTACCTAAGCAGAATTCCCATTCCTGGATGAGGATGGCAGGCTTGGTCTGTCTAACTTTAAAATCAAATTCACATCCAATGCCCTCTCTGGACTCCTTCTGTGTTTTTAGCAAGTCTCCTCTTTTGATGTATTAGTCATTACTTCCCTTGAATCAAATATTCTCTCCAATACAAACCTCCATTTTTTTTACACAATAGGATTTCCCCCCCCTCAATACAGCTCAACAAGCTCAATTTCTCTGAAGGCATGAAAAAGCTATTGGGGCCCAAAGGAGGCACTACAAAGAGCCTTTAAAGGGGACAAATGCCCCTTCTTCAGGGGGCCTACATAATCAGTGTAGAACTGGTGTAAGGTTTCTCCACCAGCCCTTCACCCAGCCCCTGGTATAGGTGCCAAGTGGAAGACGGGGAGAGGGTGTGGCTGGAGTGCCACATGAGAGGCCTTGGAAAGAAGAGCATAAGTTAGAGCAGCTTCAAGGCTGCTGTAACTTACCAAGGGGAAACAAGGTAGGCCCAGACTATGTGGATCACAAAGGTGTCTTAGTCACCTTTGCCCTTCATCTTCAGTCCTTCCCCAAGGGCAGAAATGGAGGAACGGAGAACCATGCTCACTTCTTTTTCTCCCTCTGTGAAGGTTACCAAAGTACTCACTCCTAGAATGCACGCTACATCATGTGACTGCTAGGCAGGCTAGAATCAGCACTGCTTCCTGCTCGGTGGGTGGGTGGATCTCTAAACTCTTATTTCCAGGATTACTGTGGGGGGGAGGGTAGAGCCCATGGAGAAGATACGCTCCCCCTCAGGAAATTTTCTTTAAAAGTGAAAGCCGCCTCCATATCTGAGCGATTTCACTTACACAACACGCTGAAAGCTGGCTTTTATCTGCTTCACTGGTTGCTTCTAATGGCATCCTAGAAAAAGGTGATTACTGTATCGTCAGACCTTCTGATTTGCAGTTCTCCGCTACATATTATGAAAAAATACCAAATAAGTCTTTCTCCCCACCTGGCTTTTTTGTCCTTGTAGAAAGAAAGGGAAATAAGTAAAATGGGGTTGGGGGGTGGGGGGGGGGGAGAATCTAAAGAAGATGATAGAAAGAAAGCATTAAAAACATGAGTGAAATCTTTGAGCCTGTGTATGTATTACTCATGTGCTCACTTGTTGCTGTGCAAATAAAGACTGATTCATGAAAAGCCCACGACCCTACTTTTATAAACGACATGAACAACACTGCATATATCTTTGTCCTTTCATCTGAAGATCTCAAAGTACTTCGCATCCATGAATTAACCCGCACATACAACCCAAAAAGTAGAAAGAACGAGGAGGACTTGTGGCACCTTAGAGTAACAAGTTTATTTGGGCATAAGCTTTTGTGGGCTAAAACCCACTTCATCACATGCATGCAGTGGGAAATACAGTAGGAAGATGTATACACAGGGAACATGAAAAATGGGTGTTGCCATACCAACTGTAATAAGACTCCTCAATTAAGGTGAGCTATTATCAGCAGGAGGAAAAAAAAACATTCATAGTGATAATCAGGATGGCCCCTTTCCAACACTTGACAAGAAGGCGTGAGTAACAGTAGGGGAAAAATAGTTTTTACTTGGTGTAATGACCCATCCACTCCCAGTCTTTATTCAAGCCTAATCTAATGATGTCCAGTCTGCCAGTTAATTCCAAGTGTGCAGTTTCCCATTTGGGGTCTGGTTTTGAAGGTTTTTTGTTGGAGTATTGCAACTTCTAGGTCTGTAATTGAGCGACCAGAGATTGAAGTGTTCTCCGACTGGTTTTTTGAATGTTAATTCTTGACGTCTGACTTGTGTCCATTTATTCTTTTGCATAGACTGTCCGGTCTGGCCAATGTACATGGCAGACGGGCATTGCTGGCATATATCCCATTGGTAGATGTGCAGGTGATTGAACCTCTGATGGTGTGGCTGATGTGATTAGGCCCTATTTTGGTGTCCCTTGAATAGATATGTGGACTATTTAAAAGTAGGTAGACTATTACTGTGTAAGTCCTATTCTGTAGATGAGGAAACTGAGGCACAGAGGAGCTCTGTAGCACGTTTTCAGAAGCAGCCACTGATTCTGGGTGCACCACCACCAGTTGCCTGACTTGAGACAACTTGGGCTTGATTGTCAGATGACCTGGACGTCTGCAGAACCCATTGACCTTCAGCCAGAGATGGAGTGTTCAGCGTTGTCTGGAATGTTAGGCCCCTTAAGGTGTCTCAAGGTAGGTGTGACGAAGTGGGACTGTTAATGTTTCCTCTGAATATTGTGGGGGTGCCTCAGTTTCCCCTATGCAGTTCTTAAGGGTGTATGATCATTGCAGAGCCCGAGAGGGCAGGTGTGTGCAGGGGTCTGGACCCAAAGAATGGCCAACACCCTGTTTCCTGGCAACTGATGGCCTGGCCCTTCCCCCTGAAAGGTGAGAGCGAAAGGGTTGGAGAACAAAGGTATCAGGTGACCTCCGGGCCCGGGAAAGGGACAAAGCCCAGAGGAGGAGGGGCTAGAGGGAGTTTCAGTTCGGGCTGGGTAGTCGAATGCAGGGAACCCGAAGGCTGGGGTCTAAGCTCCTTGCCCCCCCAGAAGGACTTGAGTGAGGGGTCCTAGTTGTATCCATAAGCTTTGTTCTAGACAGTGTTGCTATTGTCCAATAAACCTTCCATTTTACTGGCTGGCTGAGAGTCATGGTGAATCCCAGGAAGAGGGGTGCAAGGCCTGGACTCCCGCAGGCTTCGTGACAGTAGGCACCCAAAAGCAGTGGCCAGTTTTGAAAGTGTTGGACACTGTCCCATGGAGAGGTGAGTGACAGAACCAAGCACAGAACTCAGGGTTCGTGAATCCAGTCTAGCATGCTAATCTTTAGGTAGACAGAGTGAAATTTATCCCTGGTTTAACTCCCATAATTATAATGGAGTTACACCAGGATGACTTCGGTCCACTACCTCTGTATGATAGTGCTCAATGCTGCAGCCGTGGGAGTTTAGCCGTTTGCTTCAATGGAAGTTGGACTCAACGCCACACCTCGGGTGGAAAATTTAAAAACTCCAATGGAATGCAGCTCAGCAGTCCTGCTTCTAACATACTCACTTCTGCTGGATGTGTGATGGCCGGCTAACTGACATGGAGAATCAGTAGCTTAATGAAACTCCAGCAAGATGCACTATACAGAAACAAGATTCATAGATATTTAGGTCAGAAGGGACCATTATGATCATCTAGTCTGATCTCCTGCACAACGCAGGCCAGAGTTTCACCCACCACTCCTACCAAAAAAACCTCACACCTATATCTGTGCTATTGAAGTCTTCAAATCATAGTTTAAAGACTTCAAGGAGCAGAGAATTCTCCAGCAAGTGATCCATGCCCCATGCTACAGAGGAAGGTGAAAAACCTCCAGGGCCGCTGGAGGAGACTCATCCAGAATAAAAAACAAAGGTGGTAAACCAGCAGCAGAGGCTGGGTGAATAAATAATATTTCCAGGATGCTAATTAGAGAGCCTCCAAAAAAAAATCACATTTGTTTCTGCATTTGTAAAACAAAGATAATTTGAACCTTACAGCCCTCAGGTGCACAGCGAGAAAAGACAAACATGAGGGCTTTCTTGACTAGAATTGCTGAAGAACATAAGCACGGCCTTACTGGGTCAGACCAGTGGTCCATTTAGCCCAGGATCCTGTCTTCTGGCAGTGGTCAATGCCAGGTGCTTCAGAGGGAATGAACAGAATGGGGCAATTTTGAGTGAACTAGTATCCGCTTCTGCAGTTGGAGGTTTAGGGACACCAAGAACATGGTGTTGCATCCCTGGCGATATTAGCTAATAGACACTCTCCTCTATGAACTCATCTAAATGCTTTCTTTGAAGCCAATTATACTTTTGCCCTTCAACATCCCATGCTCCTTCCTCACCACAAAAACAAAACTTCCTCCAGACTTTTGCCACAAATTAAAAGTCCTTTATGAAGAGAGACTTCAGCTATTGTCCTTACTTACAAGAAACGAATGAACTTCAGATAGAGCCGTTCTTTCCCCACACAACAGACCACATCTACTTAACACAGTGGTCCCCAAATTTTTCAGTGGGGTGGACCCTTTACCCTGGTCCACAGCTCCCTTACCCCAAACTGGGGCCAGGAGCAGGGCTGCAGCTCCAGGGCAAGGGGGGAGACACGGACAGAGCTAAGGGGGCCAAGGTTTGGGGCAGGGCTGGGGCTAGGAAGAGAGCTGTGGCCAGGGGCTGAGGCTGGGGGCAGGAGCAGAGCTGCAGCCAGGCCATGGTGGGGACTGGCAGCCAGGTGCAGAGGCAGGAGCTGGGGATGGGCTGGAGCAGAGCTGGGGATGGGCTGGAATTGGGTGGTGCTTCCTCCCCACCCCCATGGGGGCTGGCCTGGGCCTGCTGCATCCCCCCGCCATGTTTCTCTCTCTGTCCCCTCTACAGAGGTGTGTCCCACAGTTTGGCAACCTTTCACTTAGCAGGTGTATATTCTGCTCTCAAATGTCCTGACTGCCAGGACCAGATATTTGAAAATGGAAATCTGTAATGGAGACTTCCCAGGGGAGGGGAGAAAAAAAAATATTGATTTAAATCCACTCAGTGCAACTGTGACATTTTATAAATGGTTGCTAAGAATGAGGTGGAGGCCCATTTCCAGCCTTAGAAATATGGATTAACTCTGACCACATTACTCCCCTGATGAGGAGGCTTTCGGGAACAGGCTCTTCTAGCATTCAACATGTGAAAGGTACATTAAATATAAAAGTCAATATTCCAGATTCAGCTTTGATGGACGGGCACCACAGGCATTGCAAGAGGAGGTCCCACTGATATGCACTCTGCCGATATCCAGGGATTCTTAATGAAGACATATGACATTGCTTCCTATCTTTAATTCTTTTGTGTGATATAATGAGAGCAGAGAAAGCTGGTATCGTTTGAACAGAAAGTGTGGAACTGGATCCTACAAGCTGCCTGTCTTTTTATTACAGTAGTACTGGAGCCTCATTGTGTTAGGTGCTGTACAATATATAGTAAAGGACAGTCCATGACTCAAAAAGCTACAGTCTTACAAGTCAAGATGAACAAAGGATGGCAGGGAAACTGAGGCATAATGCGATAAAGTGACGTGGACAAGTCACCTTGCAGGTCAGTGTCAGGAACAGAACCCAGCTCTCCTGAGTCTCAGTCCACGCTACCTGGTGGTGGTGTTACAATCCCAAAACAGGACAGTTTGAGTTTAGAAGTAATTTGGGGGTTTATATCTGGGTGGACTAAATGGCTTTTCCAAGGTGAGCTCTCTTATAGGCTGGCAGCATTTGCCTAAAACACACGGTGCTGTTAACAGTGTTTATCCTGCCAGAAAACATTCAATGAGTTTTGCTGTCTCTGGGAGGCAGGTGTCTCCTTAATCAGCCAGATAATAAGGGAGCTGGGAACAGATCTCTCCTGAGAGAGAGGATCTAGAATGTGGGCTGAAGAACAGAGTGAGGAGCAGTTAACCCTGGTCTGATCTGATTATTGCATTGTTTGTTTTTTTGTTAAAGACAGGAAGGGGTGAATTTTTAACCCTACACAGTTGATGGACTCTGGTTTAGAGCAGGTTGGAAACAGCACTGGCTGACATGCCCATTCAGCCCCATTCTTCAGTAAAGAAACTGATCCTAAGTAAACTCTGTTGAACAGTGACATCTGTCCAGCCAACTAGGGATAAATTCTGCTGTTACCTGGGTGTGAATCTGGAATAACTGCATTGAGTAGAGTGACTACGCATCCGTACTAGGGTAAACGAGTAGATTGTGGGTCTAAGCTGCCAAATGACAGCTTTGGAGCCAAATTTATCACAAGTGGAATGCCAGTGAAATGGAATCAGTCATAGAATCCTAGAAATGTTGGGCTGGAAGGAAGCTTGAGAAGTCACCAAGTCCAGTCCCCAGTGCTGAGACAGAACCAAGTTAACCTTGGGTCACCCCAAAGATGAATTGGGGCCTTAGAATGCAGCAGGCCTAAGGAGAAACTCTGGCCCTATAAAGTCAATGGCAAAACTCCTCTTAACTTCAATAGGGGCAGGATTTCGTCCATATTCTTTTCTGGGGTGCTTGCAGAATAATTTTCTCCTGCATTTATCTAACTTCCAACACTGTCCTCTTTGCTATTTCACTCGTTGTGTATACAGAATGTTTACGTAATTAATAGTCTTTATCCTTTCTATTCCTTTGCAATCAAATGTCTCTAGAGCTGGGTGAAGTATGACACAACAGCCGCATAACTGTCCTGATGGAAGAATAAACCTTATCAACCAAGCTCTATTGTACCTCACTCATTCTAAAACCAGTTCAATTTCCATAGTGAATGGACTAATGGAGGATGATCTAAAATAATAAATCCCCTAGTCAGTTGCTACTCCAATATTTTATCCATGATAAATTGCTACCAGACATTTATCTGCACTCTCTCATTATTCAGGAAGATTGGACTGGGGTTCCCAAGCACTTTCACAGTGTAAACTGCATTTTAACATAGACCCTGTCTTTTAGACAACACTTCTCCCATTCAGAATCATGCAGCACGCCCATCCTTCCATTTACAATTGTAAGACATCCCTCAGGCTGCTTACAATTGCTTACATGGAAAAGTAATATTAGAAAACGAGTGACTGTGGTTTTGATACACCTTAGCCGTTGGAAATTAAGAGAACAGCCATGTGACCAGCCAGCTCTCCATAGACTAATAATCGGGTGAAAAGACCCTATCCCAAGTGTGTGTGTGTGTGTGTGTGTATATAATATCTCCCCACTGTATTTTCCACTGTACACATCCAATGAAGTGAGCTGTAGCTCACAAAAGCTTATGCTCAAATAAATTTTAGTCTCTAAGGTGCCACAAGTACTCCTTTTTCTTATCCCAACTAGTGATAGCTTTGGCCACTCTACCATAGACTAATAGTAATTGGAAACAGAGGGTTTTCTAGCCTAAATAAACCCAGCAACCATTAGAATTTTCTTTCCCTAGACTATACATGTGATCTTTCTTAAGATTGCGCCAAGTTTCAATCAAAGCAGACTTTTTTACCTTTACAAATATAGCCGGGAAATGAGATCTAGTTTTTTAGAGCATGGAATGGGATATCACGATTGAGTTCTGTTCTAGTCCCTATAACATCCTTTACTCTGATTATTTGTGATAAATTTACTAGATTTTAATCCCCAGCTCAAAGAAATTGCTCATAAAATAAAATTTTTGCAAGGCCGTGCTAACCCTAGAATCATTCTTCTCCAAATACGGGTTCACCTTTAAGAATCGGAGGATGGTAAGAGCAAGATTTGATCCGTTACGTTTAAATAGGAAAGGAGATTTGGTGGAGTTATGCCAACTTATACCAGTGGAGGGCCTGGCCTCTTCAGTAGGTTACTAATATTAATAATAGTAAGTCAGGCTTTCAGCAGTACCCATTTCATAAGATGAAATGCTAGATTTGCTGTTGGCCCAGGGGAACCTTTGTCATTGTATGTGGCAGCAGTAAATAGACTTCAGTGAATTTTAAAAGGAATTTTACAAGTGAGCTCTTTGAGCTGTCTAGCACTGGGGGGATTGATTTCTCATTTCGGCAGTATGGGGTTTTGGGACTTATGGGAGTGAGACATCACCTTGATGAGGCCGAATTAGTGCAAATACACCCCATTGGTGTAATGGGATGTATTGTGCTGGGATTTGCAGCAGAAAAGAGATGGAAGTCTATTGTAAGAGTTAACAATACTGGGTTGCATCCTGCATTCCTTCCTGAGGAAAAGCTAGCTCCGATGCTTGTGCCCTGCACGCAGATCTCATTGCAGGACTGGAGCGTTAGTTTGCACTGATGGAAGTTGTGCCTGAATAAGGACAGAGCTTGTCATCTGGATACAGCACAAGTTGGAGATGAAGTTTCTGAGCTCTTTCCCTGATGTGGAAAGGGGAAAAAAACGTGAAGCTTTAAAATTTTAAGCAACCCCTGAAAGGAAATACAAAACCATTCAAAATGCTAGTGCCAACTAATCATTCATTCAGAACCCGTTCATCTGAGTTAAAATACCTCAAAGCTGAGATGTTCAAAGTTGCCTTAATGGTCTGGACTCCCAATTCCCGTCAAATAAAAGGGAATTGGATTCCAGCTCCCCTAGTCAGATCTGGAAACCCCTGCCTACCCCCCTAAAGTAAATCATGACGACCATTCATTTCTAGGATGTCTGAGGAAGAGGGACAAAACTTGACCAAAAATGTGTCCTATTCACCACTATGCTACATCTATATCTTCACTGAAGATGACCGTTACACACACACACACACACAAAATAGATTAACACAATGGTGAATCGGCCTTGTTGTTCTTTAGAAACCTTGAAAGCTCTTTTTGAAACACATTGGGTAGATTTTTGCCATCTGATCCTTGAAACCCTAACTTGTGTGAGTTATCCCATTAAACTTGATGTGACTACTCAGTTGAATAAAGACTAAGGCCCAGTCCTTCCATTGAACTCATTGGAAGTGTGGAGCCTAAATACCTTTGAGGATCTGAGCCTACGTTCCTGAGCAAAAGCTACGGGATCAGGCAGTTATTTCTGATCTACTTCAAGCCTGAGACTTTTCAAAGCCACCTGGGGATGTGGAAGCCCAATACCCATTCATTTGGGGAACTGATCATCCAAATCCCTTTGAATTTTTTATTTATTTGTTTTATTTTGCCACCTCGGTCAAGATGGCAACAGCCCAGGGGACGAATGGGTCTATTGCGTGGTACGTAGCCTTGCGTGTTGGTTGTATAAACGTAGTAGTATGTGAAAATAAAACCATACTGTGCAGTTGTTCTTCAATGTCATTGATTTAGTTAGACAAAGGGTCACATTTTCAAAAGTATCTAAGTGGCTTAAGCGTTTTAGTCCCATTGACTTGCAGTGAGACTTAGGCTCATAAGGAACAGATTATTTTTAAGTATTTAGATGCCTACAGACCCATGATTTCAATGGGGGTTAGGTGCCTTGGCATTTTAAAAAATCGCATGGTGCCTAGCTGCATCTTTAGGTACCTAAATACCTTTTTTAAAACCTTGCCCTGGGTGCCTAAGTGACTTTTGAAAATAGGATTTGGCTCTTCAGTCATTGGATGCTTTTGAAAATTTGCTCCAAAGTAACACAATCTCAAACTTTTAAAAAAAAAAAAAAAGCACCTTCCCCATTGCTCACCTTGTTGTTTTTATTTGCCCACAGTTCCACCTTCAGAATGATTTCTTCAGTCCCCCCCACCCCCATGCAGTGAGAGCTTTTTCTCCAATCCTGTTCAAAGAAGTATTTCGTGTCCTTAAGAAGCAATCTCTCCCATATATAAAAAACAAAAAACCAGTGAACATCCATTCCTCTTAATCCTTGTGTAAGGGAGCTGTGCAATAGGGCTGCAGGTTTGCACAAAAGGTACTGCTGGTTTCTTCCACTGCATTGTTTCCATCTCTCAAAGCAGGCATGCACACAAGAAACTCTGGAATATAATCCCAAGAGACTGGCACCTTTACAAGGCATAATGTGATGCATTGTAGGTTACACAGTTGATTAGTTATACTTCAGCTACTAAACTATTGCTCTGTGAGCTTGCCATATCTACACTTGCTGTTTTGTGTAAATCAAAAGAATGGATTGCAGTACATTTCACAGTTGGTGGTGTGGGTCCTGGGTTTCGCTAAAACAGATGTCTGTCCTTTCCCAGAGCTGGGCAGATGCTGAATTTGCTATGAGCAAGGGCTCCCATTGTTTTTTGTGTGTGATACTGTGCAATGCTGCAAGACTAACACACCATAGCTTATAGAGTTGAATTCCTTAGCAAAATTGTATACCTCTGCTCATATTTCTTTCTTTCTTCGAGATACTTCACTGCCTCAAGAGTTATGTTTCAAGTTTACTGTAGTGAAATAAAGCTATATTTTATGGTGAAAGGATTAGCACCAGCCGCAGAATAAATCTGGGTTTAAATTACCAACCCCTATTAAATGATACCATAAAAGAAAACGACTCAAAATACCACCAGGAGGGAGAGGGGAAGAAAAGAAAAGAAAGAACAGGGCCTTTATGGTATGAAGAATGCCTGGGAATCAAGCCATTAATGGGCTAGAAATTGCAAACCAGATGCCTCTTTTAGACTTCTTCCTTTGTGTCTTGTGACTACTATTTGTCAGCCAACTGCAGCGCTGCAGTGAACTGCCACCTAGCTATTAAAGTTTCCCTTCACTGTATCTGCTCTTTGTTGGGTAGGTTGCTTAGGACACCACCACTTAAGCACGTACTCTGCCATCAGTGGACTTAGAGGAAGGACCCTTCCTTCTTGTAACCCACAATAGACAATCTTGGGGACTTAAGAATCGGACACTGGCGGCTTCTTTTATCATGTAAAGAGAAACTCTTCACATAATAAGGTGCACAAATGTTCAGCCATTGTCTTGCTATTCTTTTATTGGCAGAAGGCTGTTTTATGACAGGTTTGGATGATATAACCTGCCTTTGGCATCAACAAACTTCTAAAAATAGATTCCCTTGAAGAAAACATCATCTATCCAGAAAGAAACTGTGTCCAAATGGTCAGTGGGGTGATCTTCTAGTACAATTGGGGGGAGGACATCTGTGATTTTCTTGGGATTGCTGTTTTCATGAAATGATATGACCTCCGGGGGAAATGAGTGTTGTCATTAAATGCCTGTTTTCTCTTCCTGCTATAACATCCCATCTTGGCACTATACAAATACTGTAAGATTTATATAGATCCCTCGATCTATATATGCAGGTGAGATCTAAATTGCAGCAAGGGTGGTTTAGGTTGGACATTAGGAAAATCTTCCAACTGTTAGCGTGGTTAAGCACTGGAATAAATTGCCTAGGGAGGTTGTGGAATCTCCATCATTGGGGATTTTTAAGAGCACGTTGGACAAACACCTGCCAGGGATGGTCTAGATAATACTTAGTCCTGCCTTGAGTGCAGGGGACTGGACTAGAGGACCTCTCGAGGTCCCTTCCAGTTCTGTGATGCTATGGATGCTAGCTAGATCTATAGGCACAGATTAGAGCTGGGCAGAGACGTAAGAGCTAGCTAGAGCTATATATTCAGGTGAGATCTACATAGGTCCATATACTCTGGATAGGTCTATATACACAGATGAGAGCTAGATACATGGGTAGATAGATAGATAGATAAGATATGCCTAGATTCACTCCCCACAGGCAATAATGAGAGCAACTAGGCAAAATGTTGTAGTTTTTAAAAAATGGGATCAGATAACCATTTGGAGGGTAAATGATTGAGAGCTTTAAACCGCTAACTGCAAAGACAATATTTATCTCTATGAGCTTTCTGATTTTTTTTCTTTCCCAACCTGTCAAATATTTCTATGAACAAGAATCATTTTCTCATATTAAAAAAAAAAGAGAGAGAGACTGTGGCCTTTTTGTGATCAAACAAAGCATACGTATGATATCAGAAGGCAGCAAACCCACCAAATTATTACTGAGGAAATAGACATGTTGGTCTCCTCTGTCCAAGAAAACAGCATCTATGGGACCAGATATGCCAAGAAAAAACTTGCAAAATGTGCTTTGGATGCTGTCATCCTTGTAAATCTTCTGTGAACACACAATCTCCAGGACTGAGTTACTAAAGGGAGTGATGGGAAATCCATTTCTGTGAGAACCTAGCCATCCCAATTCAATGAGATTTTCATGCTATGGCACTAAGAAAAGCAAGAAGGGATTCAGACTTAGTCAAACCCTGGAAATCCCTATGTACAAAGTATAGGACGCTATACCTCTGTATGCCTTGGAGAAGATCCCAGAAGTCTATTCCCCTACTTCCTCAATGCTCCCTTATGCATGGGTCTGATTCAAAGCCTGTTGAAGTCAATGGGATTCTTCCCGTAGACTTCAGTGGGCTTTAGATCAGGCCCCGCATGCAGACCTGGGATGCAATCAACGGTCTTTTCATTCCATGGATCCATTGGGCCAAAATCCAGTGAGATGATAGGGGCTGTGGGCATGTCTTCACTGAAGTTGTAGCTCGAGAGAGAACTCAAGTGTTGCCCCTAACCCAGCTCCTGTCCACATATGCAAATCTCTAGGTTTGCCTTAAGTGATGCTTTAAACTTGAGCTAGCTGACCCGTGTGGGGTGAACAAGCCAGTAATCCAGTGGGGTTGCAGCTACTCCTTGCTGCTAATACAATGGCTCTGTGGTGCTTCAGTGTTGTTTGGGTGGTAACTCCAGCTAACACTGAGATAAAGACAAGCCTTGTATCTGCCGCTTCAGAACCTTGTATGTTTTGAGTTCAACCCAATCTCTCGGTGCTCAGGATGATTATTTAGTATTATATTATGGTAGCACTATGCTGAGCACTAAGGAAACATAGAGAAATCCCTGCTTCAGATAACTTGTGGTCCAAAAGACTGAGATCAGAAAGGGGGAGAAGCTGGGCTTTGAAGGGTCAGGCCCTGGTAGAATGAAAGATTAATAGCTGTGGAAATTAATACACTTCATAAAACTCAGTTGTGGAAAAGACAGAATGAAGGGTAAATACATCCTCAGCTGGTCTAAAACAGGGGAGCCCCATTGCTTCCAATGGAGTGACGCTGATTTACACCAGCTCAGGATCTGGCCCACTAGGTTTCCATAGGATGTGTTTGACCATAATCTTTAGAGCTAATTTAACATTTCAGTAGAGGCAACCGGCCACTAAATGATTTAATGGCATCTGGGATAGTTCTAAATTAACTGTGAAATCATGTGTTTCTTTAAATGGATGATACCAAAAGACAATATTGCCTGAAGCATAATGCAAGTGGGAGCTATATCGCACTAGTGAATCATCTCTATAGCACTTGGATAATGCATGGTGCATCTGTTTTAGCAGCTTACTGGCGAGAGAAATTAGCACTTGTGTTTCCAATGAGGTTCAGTATAAAGTAGCATTATTATAGAATTGTAGATTTCTCTCATGGGGTAGTAAAACGACCCGTAAAATGGATGTAACAATATCTACCCCTCCTTTGTAAAGGGCTTGGAGATCCACACATAAGTGTTAAGTATTATTATACAAAGCAAATACGTACAGGTAGAACATGTTGAAACATTGGTTTCTAATGTTCATTTTGCACAGGTGTGTTTGTATATTGCATTGTGTTGCTTTTTATAATTATCTCTATTGCCACATTGTCAGGCCTAAGTCAGCTCCTGGCCTTCCCCGTCGAAGACCTGTGAACATCCAAAATGGCAGCCCGTGTGTTAAAATTAAGGCAGGTTCAGCTGGTAGCTTGAATGAGTGGATTCCATATGCCAGAATCAAAGCAACCAGAGATTGAAAAGAGCCGTTAGATCATCTAGACCATTCCCTACCATGCCAGTGCAGTTTGTTCCCTGCGGTATGTTCCTTAGAGCTGTGCCAACATTATATGACTCAAGCGTGAGAGCTTCATCGCTTTCCTGGTAAGATTCCTTTTCAGACTTTAATTGTCTGGACCCTGAGACGTTAGCTTTCTAATTTAGCTGGTATCATATTAATTCCTAGCATCTGCTGACCACTTTGTTCTTTTCACCATGACCATTTCATGGTGCCATTACCCCCTCCAATGAAAGGACAGCCAAGCTCTGCCACACAGAGTGCTCTTTATGCTCTGCATTTACAGTGAGACATACGGTGCTCCCAACCTGTAAACCAGAGTTTGATCTGAGCCTTACTGTGCTAGGTGCTAGCACAGAATAAGAGACCACCCCTGACCCGAAGAGTTTACAACCTAAATCCACAAGGCAGACAAAGGAAGCATTATTTATACCCATTTTAAGGATGAGGAACTGAGTGGCCAAGTGTCTCTCTCAAGGTCACACAAGAAGCTTGTGGCAGATTGAGGAACTAAACCCAGGTCTCTTGAGTCCCAGTCCCATGCCTTAGCCATAAAACCATCCCTGTTCTCTCTTGTTTCTGATCCTTTACCATTATAGCGACTGGGTCTTGCACAATGATGTCAAACCTGTGGATATTGTTGGAGCTGCTGATAAGGCTTCCATAAACCTCTGACCAAATCTCCAAAAACCAAGGAGGCAGATGGAAAAGAGGAGAGGCAGGAGAATCCATTTAGAGTGACAATGTCCAGCTCTGTTCTGCTAGCCTCCTGATCACAGTTAACCTCTCTGTGGCCCAGTTTACCTGTCTGTATAATAGGTATAATATGAACTCATCTTTAATGTTTGGGAAGAGCTTTGAAATCCTCAGAGGAAAGATCTTGTGGGCTAGATCCTGGCCGCTTTTCTGCCTGCTTTGTACCACTTTGCCAATAAAATTCTGGCTAAAAACCATCTTCATCAGCTGCCTGAGTATTTCCTTGGCACAGAGGAATCCCCAGGATGCTTAGGGCTAGCGTAGCAACTCCTCTAACGCCCCTTGCCATAGCAGGGCTTATGAGGATACAGGGGCTATGGGGCCAGAGGGAACTACCAAGTACAAACCATCCTTACCTATCATGACAGCTTTTTGGGAGGAGAGCTGCTACCAACCAGTGCTCCTTTTAAAGAAGCCATGACACTGCCAATTGTGCACTTAAAGTACAGGCTGTTAGGGGCTTTTTGTTACATGGGCAACTATACTCGCCCCCCCCCGAAAGTCCTGATTCTTCACACGTGTTATCTGGTCACCGTAGGAGGAGGTAAATAGTGAAATATAAGGAATATTCTGTACAAAGTATTGGTATCTTGCTGTCAGGTTAGCATTGATCAGTGAAAGACTGCAGTTGTGTTTGTTCTTTAGCAAGACAACCTAGGTGAGGTAATATCTTTTATTGGACCAACTTCTGTCCGTGAAAGAGGCAAGCTTTTGAGCTACACGGAGCTCTCCTTCATGTCTCTAATACCCTGGGAGACCAATAGGGCTGCCACAACACTGCAAACAGCGAACGAAGATATTTATTCTTTAGCATTTGTAGTTCTTAATTCTAACAGAGTGGGGCACTAGAATCACACTCCTTCAGCCTTTTGGTTAAACTGCAATCGTGGATTAGCTCAAGGGAGATAGTGCTATAGAGGCCTTCCAAGGTATTGTACAGAGAGTTCTTTCCAGGGAGTGGCATATTGTAAAATTATAGGTTCAGAGCGGTTGGCTTTAACGGTTCAAAATGTTTAGAAACGTGCTGCTCTTTCCAATAGAAACTAAAAGATGATAAAGCACGTAAATTTCCAGTGTGTGTGGAAAAAGGCAACAGAAATAGCTGGCCACCTTCTTCACCGACTTGGATTTGCACATTGACTACAGTATAATTGCCTGGGAAGTAAATCCGCACCGAATTCAACCTTGACTTTTTATTACTTATATTTAAACAATTCAGACTATAATAACAGTTGTTAGGTCTCAACACACTTTATACAAGTAGGTATCATTGTCCCCAGGCCCATGAGGGGACGTGAGTTGTCCATAGTCACAAAGCAAGTCAATGACTGAGCTGGGCGAAGAACCCCTGTCTCCTTCGCAGCTGGGTTATCTTGCAGGCAATGAGTTCCAGCCCTGCAATCAAACATCCAGGTAATGGAGATCTGACCTATTGCCCACATTTACTATCTGCCTTTTAGCTCAGTAATCCACAGGAAGAGAACAGTTTTGCTCCTGCAGAGAGAATCTTCTTGTTCCTGGAAGACAAAGATTATAAAATTCCCCATCAGCAAAAACAAACAAACAAAAAAAAACAACAACAAGAAAAACTCAAGTTGCACAGAAACTTTGAAAATCTGTCCGGAAAGGGTGCTTCGTATTAAACTAGGTACGTGTCTTTCTTGGGGACCATTGGGCCATATTCAGAGGTGAGGTAAATTCTATTATCATTCTAGATACGTATGTGGCCCCATCACAATAGTAACTGAGGAGCTTCAATATCTTTGAGGCTCTGGGCTTACCTTGGATTGAAATCAAATGTGCTGCTCTTTCCAATAGAAATTAAAAGATTATAAAGCACGTAATCAAAAGGAAGTTAGGAACCTAAATTCCTTTGAGGATCTGGGCCTGAGTAGCTCAGAACCATTAATGAATATATGTTCACAATACCCCTGTGCGACAGAGAGAGACTATTAATCCCCAGTTTTACAGGTGGGGAACTGAGACACAGAGAGGTTAGGGGCTAGCTGAGGTTAAGGGGAGTGAGTTGCAAAGGATCAACACCTCCTTAAAATCAAACTCTAAAGTGCTTTGGGCCAAGGTCACACTGGGAGCCAGGAGCTAAATCTAAATCTCCTTAGTCCCAATCCCGTGTCTGTCACGAGACCATCCTTCTACATTGCTAAATTAGTGTAGGTGGGCCAAATTCATCTCTGGTGTGACTTCAATCAGAATTTAGCCTACAGTTCTGGTGAGAGAATAGACTCCAGCTCTCTCTTCCATAGCTATCTTGGTTAAGCAGTGAAAAAACTTTAGTCATATCTGCTCAATTTTTTTTAAAGACCCACAGGGAGCAAATGCGCAAAGGAGGTGTTACTTGAACAAAGTCACTTTTCTAAGCAAAAAAAAAAAACAAACAAAAAAACCCACCCTGAAAGGAAGGAGATACATCTGAGACTGTTCACTGTGTACAGCAGTGATGCTGATGAATCCTTACATTTAACGAAAAATTCACCAACGTTTCCTATTTCAGTAATAAAAACATCAACACTAGTTACTGTTTGTTCCTCGGTTGTGTTTTGCTTTTGGTTTCCACTTGCTGACAAAAATTTTCCTTGCCCCCATTGGAACACAGGGGTAGAATCTTAAACACCTTGAAAAAAGTTGTCACCATTCTAATGTTCATGACACCAGCACACAGCCAAAGTTACCCGGCACCCAGGACACTACGTAGCAGTAGAGGGTTGAACAAACTACACTTTGAGGGTCATTTTTAAAAAAAAGATCAGCTCCCACTTAGGCACCTAAGTAAGGGGCCAGACTTTCAACAGGGCTCCGCAGCACCCAGGCATATAGCCAGCATGCTGAGCTATATTGAAAAACTGGACACGTGTTTTGGTGCCTTTTTTGATAAGTTGAGCCTAACTGTGGGAACTGAGCGCTTTTCAAAATGGAGCCCTTGTTGTCTCCAAGATATTTCTCTCTCCCTCTTCTGTTCTCTGACAGTACAGAAAGTCACTTCAAAGATAAAAGTGCAGTCCCTGTGATAAGAAACAGGGCTGCCTTACTCAGAAAGAAACAGACATTATCCACTATCTAAGGATATCCTAGGGAGAGGCATTGAAACTGAGTTGAATATTTGCTCAAATGTAACACACTGCATCAGCGAGAAGAATGGCTAGCCTGAAGCACTGATCAAGGTTGTCTGCTACCGCAAGCATTTTTGGCCAGATTCTTCGTCCAGCACAGGAAAGCAAGAGTAAGGCTGGCCTCCAGGAGCAATGTACAATTGCTCTTTCTCCAAAGGGGGGATGTCAGGGGGTGGGGAATGCTGCTCTAAATTACACCAGGGGACATTTTGGATACCAGACAGTCCGAGAGCAGAGCAGAAAGATCGGGAGTTACCATTATTATTATCATCCCTTATCCCGCTCTTGTCAGCTGCTCCAAGTCCAAACCTAGCACGGCTGAGCATCTGACCGCATGGGCAAAGGATCTCAAAGCATTTTACAAAATGAAGCTTCCCAAGGTGGGATGGGTGAATCTTATGGAGTTCAAGGATTTGCAAAATCCTTCTACCTGCTCAGATGAGTTATGTACAGTAGGAGAAGGAAAGGTGTTCTACACACTTGAGATCTTTTCTTCACCCGTTCTCATAATTTCGTACGATGCTCACATCCTATGGTAATGGACATGATCTTGCAAGGTGCTGTGCATTTCCTGTCCGGTGTTGGGAGCCCTCAGAAGGCTAAATAGCTGTGAGGATCTGGTCCTATGAATCTTTTAGGGCCAGGAACTATATGCTTTTAGGGTCTTCTTACATATGCCACATATCAAGCACAAAGCTGAGTTGGTGTTTATATAAAGAATAAATTATTTAACTAGTTCTGACTTGCATCTCTTTTTTTCCTGTAATGTAAACCCTTGGTAAATCTCTTGCGCCAGCCATTAAACACACTCCATCTCCGAGCAGCTGGTAGGAGTTCCCACAACCAGTTGCCACTTTAAGTGTTAAACTACGCTGCCCCTGACGCTCGTTGCTTTAGATGTGTTTGTCAGAATAAAGGTATAGCTATCTCAAAAATATCATGAGCACCTCTTGGAAACAAATGTAAGACAGCTTTTTTTAGTGAAGGGCTTGGGTTTTCTAAAAGAAACTGGGTGTAACCTTGCAACCCATCTCCACCACAGGATGACTAACTTACTGTGCATGTAAGAAACCCTTGAGCTACGTATTTTTGACACAGTGGACCAGGTTTATTTAAAGATACAGTGCAGCATACACTGTTAGCAAGGACTGTAATAGTAAAAATGGTTCTTTATCCCTGAAACTGAGCTTCTGTCAAGCAGCGAATAAGCCATGTCTTGGGAGAAGCAAGATATTATTTATTACAGTTACAGGTCCCATTCAAGGTCAGGACCCCACTGGGCAAGGCATAGCCTGAGGAGCAGTGGGAGTGGCTAGCCATGGGCCTACATACCCATGCAAGACCAAAGGCACATATTCAGAGCAGCGGTTCTCAAACTTTTTTTTACTGGTGCCCCCTTTCACATAGCAAGCCTCTGAGTGCGACCCCCTCTTATAAATTAAAAACACGTTTTAATATATTTAACACCATTATAAACACTGGAGGCAAAGCGGGGTTTGGGGTGGCGGCTGACCGCTCACGACCCCCCGCGTAATAACCTCACAACCGCCTGACAGGTCCCAACCCCTAGTTTGAGAATCCCTGAGCTAGCCTATCCTGCTGCTCAGTGCTAGTTGGATGGGAGTTAGTGCCAGCATATCGCCTTGAGCTGGGAATCATACCCCCAGCTCCAAGTGTAAATGCACCATAAAGGTACGTCCGCACTAGCCGCTGTCCATGTGTGTGGTTGCGCCATAGCCCCCCATTATCCACATTTATGTTATTTAAGGGAATTCTTGGGTCTCTCTGAAACCCTCCACCTCCCTCTCCTACAATTTTCCACACTACAAATAAATGGGGTACCTTTTTCATCAGAAGCAGATAACCAGGTTTGGGGGATCAGCTTCAAACCAGCACAGATCTGTTTGCAGGAGTAGGGCCTACCGGTTACGTAAAAATAAATAATGTGTTGAGCATTTTAAAATGGCTCACGGAAGGTCCCGAGCCTGTCCTGGCTGAAGTCAACAGGAGTTTTGCCACGCGCTTCAAAGGGAGCCTGTAATTCTAGTTGTGTTGTATTCCTGCAAAAACGTGCTCTTGCAATTCTTTTCCCACTGCTGGTAGTCGTTTTATTGCAATGCTTTAGGTATATCTGTTACACTGAAGGGACTTTTAATTTAATTTAAACAAAATACAAACTAAATAACACTGCTAAATCTTGGAAACGTCCCCCCACCCCCACCCTCACCCTCCATGGACTTTTGTTTCTCGGAGTGGGGTAAAAGGAGGGACCGGTGAGGGGATCTTTCCCCACTGGCCTCTGCTTTTTTCAAAATCCTCTTCTCCGGTCTGTGGCTTGGCTCGCGTTTTCCAACTGCAGACCTACATCGTGCAAACGACTAAGGAGGGGGAAACGCTTCAGAAGCAGCAGCAGCAGCATCTGGAATAGATCCAGGCTGCGGTCAGCACAGGGTTAACAGAGCTTGTCAGAAACAAATTTGCGCCTTGCCGGAAAGTTTCCCAAGTCGGGGCGGGGGGCGTAGATTGCCCGGAGGATAGTGGGAGAGAGGTGGAGGTCTGAGCCCGGGGTCAGAGGGTGCTAGATCCGAGCTTGGGCTGGCTGGGTGGGTAGTGCTCAGAGAAAGGGGAGCCAAAGCTAGGTAGGGGTCGGGGTGCAAGATCCGAGCTCGGGAGAAGCGGGGGCTAGATCCGAGCCCGGGCTGGGGGGGGGGCTAGATCCGAGCCTGGGAGAAGCGGGGGCTAGATCCGAGCCCGGGCTGGTGTGTGTGTGGGGGGCTAGATCCGAGCCTGGGAGAAGCGGGGGCTAGATCCGAGCCCGGGCTGGGGCGGGGGCTAGATCCGAGCCCGGGGCGGCCTCGGGGGACCCGAGTCCCGGCGCAGGGCGGAGGGAGGGCGCGGAGCAGGTGATCGCTCCCGGGGCGGGGAGAGGGGCTGGGGCCGGGGGAGGCGCCCGGCTGCCGGGAAGGGAAGTTCGCTGCCGAGCGGCGGGAGCGGAGCGGGGCCCCTAACATGGCGGAGCAGCCCGGGGCGCCCAGCCCGAGACAGCAGCGCCGGGGGCCGGGGGCCGAGGAGCGGCCGCTGCCGCGCTGAGCCGAGCCGCCGCCCGGGGAGCGCCCGGCCGCCGCCAGCATGGCCCGCTGGGTCCCCACCAAGCGGGAGAAGTACGGGGCCGGTGAGTGCGCGCCGGGGGGGCGTCCTCCTGTGCCCCCCTCCGCCCCTCTGAACCCCCTGCACCCCTCTCCCAAACACTGCCCCCCACTGCCCCCCAGAACCCCCCACCCCAATACTCCCCCCGCCCCCTGCATCCCCCTCCGCCCCACTGCCCCCAGAACCCCCCTCCCAAACACTCCCCCTCCGCCCCACTGCCCCCCAGAACCCCTCACCCAAACACTCCCCCCCGCCCCTCTGAACCCCCCTGCACCCCCCTCCCAATACTGCCCCCCACTTCCCCCCAGAACCCCCCACCCAAATACTCCCCCCGCCCTACTGCCCCCAGAACCCCCCACCCAAATACTCCCCCCGCCCCCCTGCACCCCCTCCCAAACACTCCCCCTCTGCCCCACTTCCCCCCTGAACCCCCCACCCAAATACTCCCCCCGCCCCCCTGCATCCTCCTCCCAAACACTCCCCCTCCGCCCCACTGCCCCCCAGAACCCCTCACCCAAACACTCCCCCTCCGCCCCACTGCCCCCAGAACCCCCCACCCAAGCACTCCCCACTGCCCCCAGAACCCCCCTCCCAAACACTCCCCCTCTGCCCCACTTCCCCTCTGAATCCCCCTCCCAAACACTCCCACTGCCCCCCAGAACCCCCCACCCAAATACTCCCCCCGCCCCCCTGCACCCCCTCCCAAACACTCCCCCTCCGCCCCACTTCCCACCTGAACCCCCCACCCAAATACTCCCCCCGCTCCCCTGCATCCCCCTCCCAAACACTCCCCCTCCGCCCCACTGCCCCCCAGAACCCCTCACCCAAACACTCCCCCCCGCCCCTCTGAACCCCCTGCACCCCTCTCCCAAACACTCCCCCTCCGCCCCACTGCCCCCCAGAACCCCTCACCCAAACACTCCCCCCGCCCCTCTGAACCCCCCTGCACCCTCTCCCAAATACTGCCCCCGCCCCACTGCACCCCCCACCCAAACACTCCCCCTCCGCCCCACTTCTCCTCTGAACCCTCCACCCAAACACTCTCCCCGCCCCACTGCACCCCCCAAACACTCGCCCCTGCCCCACTGCCCCCCAAACCCCCCCAAACACTCCCCACTGCCCCCCTGAACCCCCCACCCAAACACTGCCCCCGCCCCACTGCCCCCAACCCCCCCAAACACTGCCCCCGCCCCACCACACCCCTGAACCCCCCACCCAAACACTCTCCCTCCGCCCCCTGAACCCCCCTGTACCCCCCTCCCAAACACTGCCCACACCCCACCGCCCCCTGAACCCCCCACCCAAACACTCCCCCCGCCCACTGCACCCCCCAAACACTTCCCCTCTGCCCCCCAAACACTCCCCCCCACTGCCCCGCAGAACCCCCCACCCAAACACTACCCACTGCACCCCCCAAACACTTCCCCCCGCCCCATTGCAGCCCCTGCACCCCCCTCCCAAACACTCCCCCACTCCCCCACCGCCCCCTGAACCTCCCAAACACTCCCCCACCGCCCCCTGAACCTCCCAAACACTGCCCCTGCCCCACTGCACCCCCCACCCAAATACTCCCCTTCTGCCCCACTGCCCCCCTGAACCCTCCACCCAAACACTCCCCACTGCCCCCTCTGCACCCTCCACCCAAACACTCCCCCTGCCCCACTGCACCCCCCACCCAAATACTCCCCCTCCGCGCCACTTCCCCCCAGAACCCCTCACCCAAACACTCCCCCTGCCCCTCTGAACCCCCCTGCACCCCCTCCCAAATACTGCCCCCGCCCCACTGCACCCCCACCCAAACACTCCCCCTCCGCCCCACTTCCCCTCTGAACCCCCCACCCAAACAGTGCCCACCGCCCCCCCTGCACCCTCCACCCAAACACTCCCCCCTGCCCCACTGCCCCCCCTGCACCCCCCGCCCAAACACTTCCCACTGCCCTTCTGAGCCCCCCACCCAAACATTCCACTCTGCCCCACTGCACCCCCCACCCAAACACTCCCCCTCTCCCCACTGCTCCCCTGAGCCCCCAACCCAAACACTCCCCCTGCCCCACTGCACCCCCACCCAAACATTCCTCCTCCACCCCACCACACCCCCTACCCCACTGCACCCCCCCACCCAAATACTCCCCCTCCGCCTCACTTCCCCCCTGAACCCCCCACCCAAACACTCCCCCTCTGCCCCTCCGTGCCACCGCCCCCCTGAACTCCCCAAACACTCCCCCTCTGCCCCACTGCACCCCCCACCCAAACACTCCCCCCGCCCCACCACACCCCCTGCCCCACTGAACTCCCCACCCAAACATCCGTCTCCACCCCACTGTCCCCTGGAACTCCCCACCCAAACACTACCCCTCTGCCCCCCGCCCCACTGCACCCCCCACCCAAACACTCCCGCTCCGCCCCACCGCACCCCCTGCTCCACCGCACCCCTCCTGCACTGCCCCCTGGAGCTCCCCCACTTCCCAGTGCTCTGTCCTCACTGTATTGCCCCTGCCCTACTGTACTCCGCCCCCCCAAACACTCCTCCTCTGCCCCACTGCACCCCCCCCACACAAACACTCCTCCTCCGCACCATTGCAGTCCTCTTCCAACCCTAACACTCCCCGACCCCCCATTGCAACCCCCAGCCCAAATTCCTTCTCTCACCCCCTTCAGGGCCTTTTGATTTCATCCCATCCACCCCTTCTAAATTCCCCCTTTGAATTCTTTTGACTGCATTTGGATTACCTTCTCAGTTCTCTTTAATTCCTACCCCACTTGGTCTTTGCCTGAAGGTTTCAGCTGCTGATATTCCCTGGGACTGTATTTAACTTCAAGCGTGATCCGGGTCCAGTTCAGTTCTGTACTGCTCTGGTTTTTGCAATAATGCAAGTGTGTCTGCTGCCTTTGGACTGACCCTGTTTTGGGGGTAATTGTTGACTTGAGTCTGCCTCTAGGGCTGTCTGCAAAGGCTATCTCAGGATGGGGAAGGACGGGAGAGACTGCTGCGGTGTCCAGCTTCCGCGCCCCCATGGGATATAGGGAAGGGAACGAGGTACCGAGGACAGAGTATGGCTGTGCAATGTTCTGGGGAGAGGAAGCTTTGGAGAGTGGTATAGGGAAGTGGGAGTGAAGAGATGAGCTGCAAAAACTGAGGTGGTGTCTGTTACCATCTGCCCTGCCTGTTTGCTGGCATTTAAAAATAATCGTGCAATGCTGGTTTCAGAGTAGCAGCCGTGTTAGTCCGTATTCACAAAAAGAACAGGAGGACTTGTGGCACCTTAGAAACTCACCAATTTATTTGAGCATAAGCTTTCGTGAGCTACAGCTCACTGGTTTGCTACCTCTTAGGACAAGCTTAGCACCTGCTGCAATGGTTTGTGAGGTGTTCCCCCCCCCCCCCTTTTTTTTTTTTTTTTTTTTTTGGAGAACGTGATCAATTGAAAGCCACAACTTTTGAGCCGGTGAAGAAAATACCCTTGAGAAAACAAAAGAGCGGCCGGCAGGAAACCATGAATGACACAAACCACCCTGCAGCCTTTGTTTGAGTAAGATCTTCTTTCCCCCCTGGGAAACTTGTTGCTGTGGGGGAAGGTTTTAAACTGGATGGTTGAAAAGTGCAAAGCATGGCTGCTGTTGTGATGCTGTTTGGCATAGTTCCGCCCACTCGTTAAAACGGATCAAGGCCCCGATCCTGCACTGATTTGCACAGGATAGGGCATGTGCACTTGCGAAAAGTCCCCACTGACTTTGAAAGGGCTCCACGTGAGTGCTGGGGCTGGCCCACTGCATGATCAGGGCCGCGACGTGGTTTTATGGCTTAACAAAGTTACTAAATGCAGCACCGTCTTATCTAGCTTCTCCCGTGGTAACTTTTAGGGCGTGTAACATTTGCGCACCCTGAACTTTGTTTCTTTCTGTGCTGGCGATGACTCGGGCTCTCTCGTACGTCCATATATTTCCTGGGTGGTGCAGGAGATTGTGTCTGTGGATTACCAGGGTCGCTTGAGCACTGCCATCCTGCAGAATGTACGATAATTGGTATAATGATGCCAGGTTAACAAAATAATCCTCACCCAAACAGTTGGGGCTAGATGGTGAGTTTAGGCACACTCGTGCGCAAGGCGTAGTACGAGAGCTCCACTTCAGAAACAGCCTTGGAAGGTAGCGTGACACAGACACAATTCTTTCATGTTTCAGGGGTTACTAATTTGCTGCTGGTCTATATTTTCCCAGAGGGCTGAGCTGCACTGGCCTGTGTGTAGGTGGAGGGGAGCCTGGGTTTTGCCCATTTCCCTCATCTCCTGACACAGGAGGAGAAAGCAGGTGTGCAGTGTGCTTATTTCTGTTCCCAGACAGGTATATAAAGGGGGAGATTCTTATTTCCCCCTTACTTGGGCATGGAGTCCATAGTGTTCTGGCTTTTTCGTCTATTTCACTAGCACATTTGACAGGGTTAATTCATGCTTTCTTTAAGGAGCCGATGTTTGATGCTTATACTTGGCATGAAGTAGTTCTGGTTCTCGCTTTCATATCTGGCTGGCTAATGGATTACAGAGGCGCATGTCAAGTGCTTCCCACCTAGGCCCCAATCCTGCACTTACAGAACATGTTTAATTTTACTAATGCGATGTGTCGTCATAGATGCCGACTTCGTGGGTGCTCCAGGGCTGGAAAAAATTAGTGGGTGCTTAGCACCCACCGGCAGCCAGCTCCCGCCTTCTCCCCCAGTGCCTCCCACCGGCCGGTGGCTCCGCTGATCAACTCCTCCCCCTCCCTGTCAGCACCTCCCACCCGCCGTGATCAGCTGTTCCGCGGCGTGCAGGAGGATCTGGGGGGACGGGGCATGCTTGGGGGAGGGGGTGGAATTGGGCAGGAAGAGGCGGGGCAGGGGTGGGGCCTTGGGGGAAGGGGTGGAGTGTGGTGGGGCCTGGGGCTGAGTGGGGGTTGAGCCCCCCCCCGGGGAAAGGAAGAAGCGGGCGCCTGTGTGTGTGTTGTGGTGGTAAAGATAAGTACGTGCCCAAGTGTTTGCAAAAGCTGGGCCTTTCATAATAAAAGCTTTAAGAGATTTTCTTTAGTGCTTGTGGCTGGCACAAGAGGGAAGAGGTGGCAGAAGGGGCATTTAACTTTTTCTCCCACCAATATGCTCTCCCTGAGGATCCCAGTCTTGAGGAGTCCCCTCTTATTGAGAGGATACTTTAATACGCTTGGTAAGACTTCCAACAAGGGTGCCTATTAGTGCTCATTACTGGTGTTTGTGATGAGGAACTGAGCTGAGACCACCAGTTCGTATCATTTAGGCTATTAGACAGTAACAATTTTCATTCACTACTTGCCTGGCCATGTTCCAGCTGGTGGCTAAGTGAAAGGATCAAAATTGTGTGTGGTTGGGGTTTTTTGTTTTTTGTTTTTTGTTGTTGTTTTCGGAGGATAGAATAGAAACATTATGGCAGGTAGAAAATAATCTGTGTTTTTGAAATTACATTAATGACGTGTGCGTGTATGTCAACTGGGGCTCTGCAAATTTCAACAGCATTGTGAAGAGTTCCCCAAAAAGTAACTGTTGTGATCCAGTGCCATCCTTTGATTTGTGCACATTTCAGTACACAAAGATTTGTTTCCTGGACTCTTGTGACCAGTCTCCTCCAGTGGTTTGGCAGAATAACCTCTTCTGTTTGGACTCGGGCTCTCCTCAGAAGAGAGTGTCATTTGCAAAGTGTGTTTTAATGAGTGTATCTGTATTATGCAAATATGCAATTAGATTAGTTTGTTTGAAGTTGTATGGAAAGGAGTTGCAATTGACTGCCTGTTCTTAATGTAATGCGTTCATCATCTGATTGATTGATTTTAAAATGATTAATTTGTGACAAAGGAAGTCCATAGCATTATTCCTTTCTCTGCTGGAGAGAGAAATATCTTGGAGCCAACAAGGGCTCCATTCTGTTTAACAATGTGATTAAAACTGCGATTAATTTTTTAATCCCAATTAATTTTTTTGAGTTAATCGCGTGAGATAACTGCCCTCGTGTTAATGTCCTCAGTGCTGTCTCAGGAATCTAATTAAAGGGATGCTTGAGTTGTACGCGTCCTTCCCATATTGCAATAGGTAAGTCAATAGTAGTGTTGTTACGGGCTCTCATTATCTGCTTAGAAATGAACTGTTCCTTGTAGTGACCGAACTATGCTGACTGCTTCAAGAGTTTAAAGCAGGGCTTTGGAGTGGAGCCCGTGGAGCAGCTCCGGAGCAGTGGAGCTGTAGGTTTTTGCCTGGAGCTGGAGCACAGCTCCAAAGCTCTGGTTTAAAGAGACAGTACATAGGTCTGCATTTAGCCTTCAATGTCAGTATTTCATTTGGGTTGCAGAAAGGTTTTCCTTCAAATCATCACACTATATTTTCTTTCATTAATCATCTTTTACTTCTTGCAGTGACCCCGAGGTGATTGCTTAGCGATTTCGGCACCAGGTCTGAAGTACGTTACCTAGACTCCCTGGTCCAAAGTATGTTCAGATCCTACCAGGGTCATATTTAGAGGGATGAAGGGCTGAGATCTGTAAATTTAGAATTACGCAGTTTACTGTGAGTGTGTGTTAAACCCATTTATAGTTAAGGTCTTGCAGGTGAGAGTGCTCTAACTGGTGTGTGTGTGTGTGGGGGGGGCTCTGTTCTGCAGAGACTACTTTGTCACTAAAGATTGTGAGTGTAAAAATTGGCATTTGTGCTAGTACCCCTGGCCAAAGCTTCCCCTCTCCCATTCCCCACAGTTATTTGATTATTTCAGTGAATGAGCTGGTGTTCTCAAGTGAGATTTGAGTGGACGGGACTCCATATCACACAATCGCCATCACATTAGGCACTAATAACCCCCTTCCTGGCACTCTTCTCTTGGGACCAAGTTGCAGTAAGGATGCATTACTGTAATTGTTTAACTCTAACTCTCCCTCGTCCCCCCATCCTCCCAAATCTGGAGTATCAGAAAAAATTCATTATGAAGTGAACTCTAGTGAGATTGTAAATGAGTTCACTCTTATCTGCAATAAAACAGATTGTTTTTGTCATATGCCAAAAAGCATGACATATTTGTTGCCTTTGCCGTTATTTTTGCAGCAATGATGCCTGAATAACTTCACCAGTGAGAACAATGTCCCACATAAATGTCATGTTTTATCATTTCTTCTTATCTGACGACTCGAAAGGTATAGGGCTGTTATGCATAGGGCTCATCGTAACGGATATGTAGCTTTTCACTTCAAGGTCACCAGTTTGAATCCAGCTCATACTAGTAACTGTATTTATCTGATGGTTAGGCCCCAGTCATGCACAGATTTCTGCATGTGCTTAACTTTACACATGTGAGTAGTTCTATTGAAACTACTCGCATGCTTAAAGTTAAGCATATGCAGGATCGGGGCTTCGGTGGTCTGTGTGAAATGAGTTGGTGGGTCTCAGAAGAGACAACCTGCATTAAGGCTTCTTTACCATGTTATCACAACAGAAGGGCCATGGAACTTGAATTTTAATTTTTTATAAATTTGACACAAAATATCCGTGTTAGTTTTTAAGCATTTTTAAAGATTTTTATCGATTTTAAATTTTCCACAGTTGCACGGAATTGTGGGTTTGAAGCATTTACAAAAATGTATTTTAATCTTTTACGATCATGGGAAATTATGGGGAAGTCAGACAATCATTCTTTAGTGACAGTAGACATTGAGAACTTCAAAAAGTTAAGCTTTAGTAGAACACGTCAGTATCGTGTCAAAATATACCAAGTAAATATCCCTGAATCAAACTCAAATAAGTTCGCAAGCAGCATTTTTCTTTCTTTGCCTGTCTGTAAATTTCAGTTATTGATGGAAATATCTTTTCATCGGTTCGTGTGTGTTCAGTGAAATCAACATTTATCGATGAAAATCGAATCCTTCAGAGCCTAATAATACCTCTGCGTAGGTAGCAGTCTTCAGTCTCCAGGGCTGTCAATCCAGCATCTTTAATTTTGATGTCTTCTTTTTAAATAGATACACCTTTGTAAAATGACAAATAACTACTTTTAATTGTTATCGTGACCTATTAGACGTAAAATATTCTTACCTCCGAGAGGAGTCAGGGCTTGGAACTATTCTCCTTATAGAAGAGCAGTATTCATGCTGCGGAATGACCATGTACGCATTTGAGTTACGATCTGCTGCATCATGTTTTAGGAATGGCAGTAATTTTTCAAATGTAAACCCGTGCCTGCCAACTACATTCATGATTTATGGGACCAGAAATGCACAGGGACAGAGGGTAAGAGAGTGCAGCAGAATGAGATTTCATTAATTTTTATTTTAGGCAACATTTTGAGTTGTGATCACTTCTGATATGGACGGTCATCCTGATTGGGCGATTGCTCAAACTGCAGCTGGTTTCTGCAGAGTGGTCTGAGAGTGTGTTTTGTGCTTTGCATAACCCCGCAGTATCACAGCATGTCCCGCTTTATTGTTAAAACTGTTTCACGTTACTAATAGTATCCCATCACTGAGGCTTTGCTGATATACAACAAAGTTCACTTTTGTTTTCAAGGTTTGTTTAAACTTGTTGCATGCTTACAATAGATACTGGAACGTGCTAAGTGAAGGCCCCAATTCTGCAACCGGATCCTTGGCTGGGGCTTTAAATGGATATAAGGATCAGGCCACATGGATCCAACTGCAGGAGTGCATTCTCGGGGCTGATCATGCAACTCTGGCCTGGGTAAAACTTCCCCTAACTCCAGTTTGAGTAAGCATATCAAATTCTGTGGGCTTATCTGTACACAGAGTTGCACTGGTTGAACTTGCAGTGTGATTTTTAAATCAGCTTAGTTAAATTGGTGGAAAATACTGCATGGAAATTATTATTATTATTATTATTTATTATTTCAGTTTAAACCCAACTTGTTTCGGTTTAGCCAGGGGTGAAAGTAAGTCGAGTGACTTGCCGGTACTCTGGGGCCAGCTCTGGCCCCCGGAAGGGGCGGGGTTGAGGGGGTCAGAGCCAGCCCCAGCCCACCCTGTAAGGTAAGTGCCCCCCGCCACCGGGGTAGCAGCAGCAGCCCGGGGTTCTGGGGGCTATTTCAAGGGCCCGGGGCTCCCCTCTTCTAACACCCTGGCCCTTTAAATAGCCGCTGGAGCCCTGGAGTAGCGGCGGCGGGGCTCCAGTGGCTATTTAAAGGGCCCGGGGGGTAGAAGCAGGGGAGCCCCAGGCCCTTTAAATAGCTGCTGGAGCCCTGCAGCTGCTACCCCAGGGCTCCAGTAGCGGGGCTCTGGAGGCAATTTAAGGGGCCTGGGGCTCCAGCCACTGCTGGGAGCCCCAGGCCCTTTAAATTGCCCCCTGGGGAAGCCGGGCTGCCCCAGTACGGTGCACCGGCTCTTGCCGGTATGCTGTACCGGGGCGTACCGGCTTACTTTCACCTCTGGGTTTAGCTGAAATCAGTTAGTGAAAGGTTTAAGCTACACTGAACGTAAGTCCTGGTCTACGCACAGAGTTGTATGGATATATCTAATGGTGTGATTTTTTTTTTTATACCACTTTCACTGAACTGGTGCAGCTTTTGTATGTGGACTCTTATATTGGTTTAGACCTGGTTTGTATCGGTTTCTCTTCTGCTTGTAAATGTACAGATGCAAGCTAAATCACTACAAGCAGTTTTAAACTGATATGAGAGAGTCCACACACAAAATCAGCACCAGTTCAATTAAACTGATTTATATTGAACCAAAGCGAATCCTGTGTGTATACAAGACTGAGTCATTCTTGAACTGAAAGAGAAGTATCCACGTGCGTAGGGGGTTGCACCCCTTTAACTAAACCAGTGCAAGTTTGTGTGTAGAGAAGGCCCGAGTCATTTTTGTGCGCATGAAATTGGGAAGCAGATCATGTTAAGTGCTTGTCTCTTTCTTTGTGGGTCTGATCCTACTCCTAAGGAGGTTAGTCAAAGGCAGACCCTCCCCGTACCTCAGACTGTAATGGGAGCATGATGACGCCCTGTTGTGTTTGCTGCTCTGTCTCTTGGCTAATTTTTTTTTAACACGGGTTTTCTTAAACACTCTCAATTGCATGACGACAGCCTGTTCCAAAAACACCTTAAACCTTTCTGCACTGGTTTTTACCAAGTCGTCATTCTGAAATGTACACTTCGTGTTAATTGTTCTACTGGAACACGTGATTGTTCTCTTGCAAGCTCCCTGACTTAAGGATTTTCTCTCCCTCCCTCCCTCTTCTGGATGAAAAGGTATAATTTCCCAGTGGCCTTAAAACAACAAAAGTGAAACTGACCATATACTTCAGGATCTATGGCTGTACTTAAAGTAAGAGTGGTGCAGAAGTATTCTGTGTGTGCCATACATTGTTTGGATGAAATCTGTGTTGAATGGTTAAAAGGGCAGGTTTGTGTGCATGTGTCCAGGGAAAAGGATTTAAGAAAAAGGGGGCCTGGAGGATATTGGAGAACTAAGTCTATGTGCATGCTTCTCTCATCTTCTAGACGAGGGATTTTTAAAGACCATGTGCTTGCGTACCTAGGGTTGGCAGTTGACTGGAGCAGGGAACAGGAGAAGAATAGAGTGGAGCAACTTAAGTTTAACAGGACTGGATGGAGCAGACCAGCCCAAGCCTGGCTAATTCTTTTCCGGGCAGGAGTTGCTGTGTTTTTCACAGGAAGGGAGGTGGGAGGCAGGGAGTAAGCCACTGAATCCTGCTTTTTTGACAGGGTGGAGGGAGGATGTGAGGATCCGGGTGGCTTCTGAGGCATTGTTTTTTTAAGAAGAGGGGAGACGGAGCAGAGGGACCAGGTTGAGAGGAGGGGCTAGGAAGCGAAATGTTTCCGGCATGCCCAGGACCGCGAGAGGGCAGCGACAACAGAGGGGCACTGCAAAGGCATGCGAGACAAGACTGGGTGAAGATGTGCCAGTGGAAATCAAATCTATCTGGCTACAGGAGTGTGGCATGTAGGTGTGTTTAACCCAGGTTAGTAGGCTGTGTCCTTGTGGGAGCAAGTGTTGGGGAAACTTTCCAAGCTCTGCTCTGCAGAGCTGCTATTGATTTTCAAGGGTGGCTTCACTCATGGAGCAATTGCAGATTGGGGCATTTAGGCTGGGATTTTCAAAGGCGCCAAAGGAGATCAGGCACCAATCCTGTGGGAGTTGGAGGCCTTAACTTCCCTTCTAGCTCCTTTCAAATCTCATCCACAGCCTCTGATCCAACATCTGAGAGGACCACGATTCTTGCTCTGCGTTCTCCCGTGCTGTTTGCTTGTAGAATCTCTTTTCGATGTTTCTCCTAGCTGCCAAAACTGTAATTTCAAGCGTAAAGCAGCCCTCGTTGCTGGAGAGGGGCCTTTCCTTTCCTGGCTCTTTTCCTTCCAGAGGGTTAGTGTGGTCGTCTTCTTTCTTTTTCAAAATCGCTTTCAATCCCCTCCATTTGGCCAAATTATTACTTCTGTTACCGATTGTTTGGATCTGGGGGTAAACTAGGACAAATAGCTGAGTTTGTTAGCTGTCAGCTATGTATTAGGAAGATTATCTCAGCTGCGCTTACTTGCAAATGGAGGAGTGGGCAGTAATGAGAACTGCATGGTTTCACAGAAACTCGGCCCCCCAAAGCTCTCCACCAGCATATCAGATTATAGCCCGTGTGTCACCAGAACTCACTGGCGGATCTTGTCCTGATGGCGTGACATCATGTCCCTTTCATGGGTGTTGCATATGTAACGCCGACAGACCCCGGTCGGCGATGGGCGGGATCGAACCTGGGACCTCTGGAGCTTAGTGCATGAGCCTCTACAGCAGGGATGGCCAATCTGTGGCTCTTCAGAAGTTAATATGCAGCTCCTTGTCTAGGCAGCGACTCCGGGGCTGGAGTTACAGGCGCCAACTTTCCAGTGTGCCGGGGGGTGCTCACTGCTCAACCCTGGCTCTGCCCCCACTCCACCCGTTTCCGCCCTCTCCCTGAGCCTGCCGTTCCCTCGCTCCTCCCTCCCCCCCCCCCCCCCCCAGCCTCCTGCACGCCACGAAACAGCTGATGGGGAGGGAGCGGGAGGTGCTGATTGGCGGGGCTGCCAGTGGGCGGGAGGCGCTGGGAGTGGGGTGGGGGAGCTGCGGACGTATTACTGTGGCTCTTTGGCAACGTACATTGGTAAATTCTGGCTCCTTCTCCGGCTCAGGTTGGGCACCCCTGCTCTACAGCATGAGGTAAAAGCCAATTGGTTGTTAGTTAAGGCGGGAGAGCAGACTCATTTTATCTCTCTCTCTCTCTCTCAGTGGTCTTGGTGCCACTAGATGGGACAGAACACAACACCCAGGAGGTGTGTGGCTTACACATACACTGTGGCAGTCGGTCAAAATATGCAATATATTATGCATTAGTACCTATTACATTATTCTTCTACTAGCATTGAGTCTACTTCGTTTGTAAGCCCTTTGAGGCAGGGACTATCTTTCTGTTTGGTTATGTTTGTGCAGCACCTAGCGCAGTGGTGACCTGGTCTAGCACTGAGGTCACTTGGCACTGCCGCAATAGGAAAAAAAATAGCAATCGAGTTCTTCGTGTACGAGGGGTTTTAGTCTCATACTTGTATCCGTTAGCTAAGACTAAACACAGCTCTGAAGCCTAGTCTGATACACAGTTAATTTGTATTCGTTTCCTGACAACCAATTAATTCTTGATCTGCTTGGGGTGGCCATGGCAAAATGCGGAAAAGCATAGCCAATGATGGACTTCTGCTTGTTCCGAGTGAACAAATGAACCCATTTTCTTCTCTGCAGCTAGTAGCAACACTGGATTGTGGAGGCTTACCACATTCTTGCCCTGTATTGTGGCAGTGAAGGGAAAGAAAAAACATGTACAGTCATCCCTTTTAATTGATTGTTTTGGTTTGAGACAGACTTTCATTGTGTATAAGAGTATTAAGCAGTTTAGACTTGAGCATTGTAAGAGAGCCAGAGTTAGGTTACAATTAAAAATGTTTAAATTCCTTCCGTGTTATTAATAACTGATATTATAGCTGCTAGAATTGTAATACTTAGGTCCTGATTTTCAGAGAGGCTGGACGCCTCCCTTTGACTTTAATTGGAGTGTTAAGTGCTCAGCAATTTTGGAAAATTAGGTCCTTAGTTTTTCAGGATGGCTGCGTACCCTGTGTGCTGCTTATTGACTTCGCTTCACTTTGAAAATAGAAATACAGTCAGGTTCACTTCCTGGTTCTCTCCTGCCAGCCTGCTGTTGCAGTGTTTGGGTTGGAATCGATGCCCAGGGAAATATTTTAACTCCAGATCAAGACTGTTTTCATTTAAATTAAAAAAAAAAAAAAAGTTTTCTGTTTGGTAAAACTTCTTAAAAAGAAACGCCACCAAAGAAGGGACCATCTTTGCACGTATCAGTGCAACAATACAACCGCATATGCTCTTTTCTCCAACTGCATTATGAGTCACGCTGATTGGTTGCCACACTGAGAGCAATAAAAACACAACTTTTAAACAGGGAAAGCTACGAAGGGTCTGATTCTTCACTGCTGAACACAGAGCATTTTATCTCCGAAGTCCTATTGTTCTTTAATTTGGTTTTCTACAGTAACTATTGTGTTAAAGTTCACTTGGTGAAGTTCACTGTGCTTGGCTGGATGGCTGGGCCAAAGCTGTGTGTGTGGCCACGTCCACACTACCCGCCGGATCGGCGGGTAGTAATCGATCTATAGGGGATCGATTATCTCGTCTAGTGTAGACGCGATAAATCGATCCCCGATCGCTCTGCCGTCGCCTCCGGAACTCCACCACTGCGAGAGGCGGAAGCGGAGTCGACGGGGGAGCGGTGGCTGTCGATCCCGCGGCGCGAGGACGCGAAGTAAGTGATTCTAAGTCGATCTAAGATACGTCGACTTCAGCTGCGCTATTCTCGTAGCTGAAGTTGCGTATCTTAGATCAGTCCCCACCCCAGTGTAGACCAGGCCTGTGTGTGTGTTGGGGGGGGACTCCAAGAATAAAATGCTAAGATGGCTTGTGATCAGAAGAAGGTTGAGAATCCTCTACCGAGGCATTTGTGTACAGGAGGAAAGCGGTTGAACTGTTCAACCAGTCAGAGGTGCCACAAAGGAACTGCATCCATGACCTCCGTCTGGTTCCAGTTTCTCAAATACAGTAGAACCTCAGAGTTACGAATGCCTCAAGATTGGAGGTTGTTTATAACTCTTAAGTGCTCATAACTTTGAACAAAACTTTCTGGTGGTTCTTTCAAAAGTTTACAACTGAACATTGGCTTAATACCTTTTACTATGCAGAAGAAAAATGCTGCTTTTAATTATCTTAATTTAAATGAAACCAGCAGAGAAACCGTTTTCTTACTTTGTCAAATCTTTTTTTAAAATTTTCCCTTTTTTTTAGTAGTTTATGTTTAGCACAGTACTGCACCGTGTTTGCTCTGTGTCTGTCTGTCTGTCTGTCTCCTGCTGCCTCATGGCGTACTTCGCTTCCAAATGAGGTGTGTGGTTGACGGGTCAGTTCGTAATTCTGAGATTCTACTGTATTATGTTTCTCAAGTAACAAAACAATAGTCAGGTCTCCCAAAATGTAAACCTTTTAAGGGGAGATATATGGGCAAATCCTCCCTCTCCCCTTTATGATTTATTCTTTTTATTATAATGTGTTTTTGAAGTATATATTAAGGACATGGGCAGGGTCAATCTCTTAATTTATCTTCCTGTTTAGTTCATTTCCACCTGGTAATCAGCAAAAGCAGAATTTTTACTGTACTAAGTAAGATGTAGGTAGTTCTGCATTTGCTGAGATTTGTTGGGATAGTCAGCAAACCACTGACTGCGTATAACAGGAAGCAGGATGTCTGTCTGTGCGTCACTGTCTCAGTCTAATAGTGTCCTTATTATCATAAGTGCCTCACAATCTTTAATATACACATATAAAGTTTGTGGATGATACCAAGCTGGGAGGGGTTACAAGTGCTTTGGAGGATAGGATTAAAATTCAAAATGATCTGGACAAACTGGAAAATGGTCTAAACTAAATGGGATGAAATTCAATAAGGACAAATGCAAAGTATTCCACTTAGAAAGGAACAGTCAATTGCACATGTACAAAATGGGAAATGACTACTTGGGAAGGAGCACTGCGGAAAGGGATCTGGGGGTCATAGTGGATCACAAGCTATATATGAGTCAACAGCGTAATGCTGTTGCAAAAAAAGTAGCCATCATTCTGGGATGTATTGGCAGGAGTGTTGTAAGCAAGACACAAGAAATAATTCTTCGGCTCTACTCCGCACTGATTAGGTCTCAACTGGAGTATTGTGTCCAGTTCTGGGTGCCAAATTTCAGGAAAGATGTGAACAGATTGGAGAAAGTTCAAAGAAGAGCAACAATCACAATTAGAGGTCTAGAAAACATGACCTGTGCGGGAAGATGGAAAAAATTGGGTTTATTTAGTCTGGAGAAGAGAAGACTGAGAGGGGATATGAAAATAGTTTTCAAGTACATAAAAGGTTGTCGCAAGGAGGAGGGAGAAAAAATTGTTCTCCTTCTGAGGACAGGACAAGAAGCAATGGGCTTAAATTGCCGCAAGGGCGGTTTAGGTTGGACATTAGGAAAAACTTTCAAACTATCAGGGTGGTTAAGCACTGGACTAAATTGCCAAGGGAGGTTGTGGAATCTCTGTCATTGGAGATTTTTAAGAGCAGGTTAGACTAACACCTGTCAGGGAAGGTCTAGATAACACTTAGTCCTGCCTTGAGTGCAGGGGACTGGACTAGTTGACCTTTCGCTGTCCCTTCCAGTCGTATGATTCTATGATATTTATTTTCACAGCACTCCTGTCAGGTACAGAAGTTTTCTGTCGCCATTTTACAGATGAGAGACAGAGGCAAAGAAACTCGGGCCTAGTCTACGCTAGAAAAAGTTTGCCCAGTATCCTATTGTAGATGCAGTTTATACTGGGGCGGGGGGGGAGGGAGGGAGGGAGGAGTGTTTTTACAGGTATAGCATATACCAGTTCACTGAGCAAAATAATGTAAATGGGCAAAAGCACTCTTTTTTTGTTGGTATAACTGTTTTGCCTGCACAAAAATGTCACAGAAACATCACCGCTTAAGTGATGATATACCAGCAAAAATATCTAGTATAGGCTTGGCTTAAGAGACTTGCTTCCACGGAAAGTCTGCAGTGGAGCAGGGAATTGAACCCGTGTCTCCCGAGTCCCAGACCAGTGCTTTTGGATAGGGATGGATTTCGCAGGGACAATCTAAATGCTACAGGGACAGCTGGGTCATGGGGCCCAAATAGAATATGATCTGAAGATAGGTCCTTAACTCCTGTTCCGGAAGTGTGGTAGGGCTTTGGATGTATCTGTTGCAGGGCAAGTCTTGGCTGTATTTTTAAACATGTGTTGTAGCCATGTCGGTCCCAGAATATTAGAGAGACAAGGTAGGGGAGGTAATATCGTTTATCTGTTGGTGAGGGAGACAAGGTTTTGACCTTATGTAGAGCTCTTCTGTAGGTCAGGGAAACTTACTCAGGGTGTCACAGCTAAATACAAGAGGGAACAGGTTGTTTAGCGTAAGTAGTTAACACACACTCACCTTGAACGGTCCCGTGAAATAGGTGTTTGACTTTTTACCTATGTGATAAGATTCCAGGACTGTCACTGTGCGTGTCACTCTGAACCCTAGACTGTTAGTTTAGTCAGTGTGAAGTGATGGGAACAGCTAGATGCCCAGCTGAGGTCCCTTTTCGTTTAGAATATCACCAGATTCAACCATCATTGGGATTGATGGTCGGTTACCATCCAGTTTTTAAGATCTCAGCTATTTTAGGCCCTTTTTTTTTTTTAAAACACTTTATGAATTATGCCTGTAGGACAGCACAGGCCTTCATCTAGCTTTTTGTTTTTAAATTATAACCATTAAATAACTAAAAATCACCGCACTGCTGATTCAGAAAAGGGTGCAAAAGTGACAGGGCTGGGAATGAATCTAGTGTATGTTAATTTCTTATGCTGGGATCTTCAGGAAACACACGAATGGTGCTGGCTGGAAAAAAAGAACCATGCATTTATTATAAAAGCAAACAAAAATGTCCCTTTTTTAAATTAAAATTTCAGGTGGTTCCACAATGGGTCAAAAATGGGAGAGGGGGGAGGTTGGGAAAATTTAACCATTTTTTTTTCTAATTTCAAAATTTAAAATTTGATCTCATTTTCAAAATTTGAAAAGTTTAATGAACCAGTTCTACACATGAGCTATGTAGCCCATAGTCCGAGCAAAGAATTAGTTATTTGAGACTCGTCCCCTTATTGCCCAAGTGTTTAATTTGACATTTCTTTTGGTTAAAATTCCCTAGGAAAATATTCTTTTTAAGCAAACACATTAAGCTAAATTTATAACTGACTTAGTCCAAAACCATAAACACATTTATCCCTTTGCTGACAGAACAAAGACTGCATTTTTAGGCCCACTGCTTTTAATTTATGGCTGAAATGCCTAAAATATTTTAATGGTATCTGTGCCTTTGCCGGGAAACCTGCGTTAATAGAACTGAAAAATAAAAATGAACTGCTCGACGACTTTCTAGGTGGCCAGTTCTTGGTCAGCTCCAAAGACTGAAGATGTTCAAATCCAGAGCTTTGGTTTGGATACGTCCCAAATACAATATGCACTTCCAGTTTAAATGATAAAAGTATCTTTCTGGTATGATACATACGGTATCGAGCAAGCTGATTTGCACATATTTAAGATTAAGTGCTTTAAAAAATTTAATTTACTTTGGTAATCTGTTAAAGGTTTTAGATAGGTGTCCAAGAACTCACGCAAAACTTTCCTAAAATGTAATAATTCTTCTGCATGGGACATTATTCTTTATTTATGTCCTTTTCCACTTTCTGATCTTAGGAAGCATTGTTGCAAAGAAAACTGATCCCAATCTGGAAGGGAAAGTGCTAACTTGGTGCAAAAAGCTGGAACAAATGGTTCAGATAAACCTGAGATAAGTTTTCTGTTCGTGGCAACCTTAGAGCTTTAATCTTTCTGTAACGATAATATATTGGTATTTTTAAATTCAGTGCTTGGTGCCTGTCTTGTATAGCTCCAATACTTCTGCCACACAGTAAATATATATAAAAAAGAGTACTTGTGGCACCTTAGAGACTAACAAATTTATTTGAGCATAAGCTTTCGTGAGCTTATGCTCAAATAAATGTGTTAGTCTCTAAGGTGCCACAAGTACTCCTTTTTCTTTTTTCAGAGTAACAGCCGTGTTAGTCTGTATTCGCAAAAAGAAAAGGAATACAACTATACAACACAAAAGGAATTTTGCGAATACAGACTAACATGGCTGCTACTCTGAAACCTGGCAGTAAATATAGATATAGATATCAACTATCTTGTTCTGAAAGAGGTTTTATCTGCTGTTGGGATGGCTTAAATATATGGGACCTAATTCTTATTTACACTAAACCTGATTTACACCACTCGGGCAACATAAAGTGGTCTCAAAGTGAGTGTAAATGTAATTTACCAGAGTTGCCTCAGTGTAAATGAGAATCAGGTCCTAGGTTTGTAGTACCTAAACCCTCGTTCTTCATTGCCTTATTACACCTTGTGCAGTCATGTGCATTGTGGGTATGAAATCTGTCATTCTGATTCCA
The DNA here is from genome assembly GCF_965152275.1 of Natator depressus. Lineage (NCBI taxonomy): Eukaryota > Metazoa > Chordata > Testudines > Cheloniidae > Natator > Natator depressus. The sequence goes on from NC_134259.1 coordinate 7,272,148, forward strand.
TACTGGCATGCTTCCACTTTGCACAGGTGTAAAAAGCTGATGGATGTGCAAAGCAGTGAAGCATTAATGCCAATCAACTCATAGGACTCTCAGGATACCTCCCTCCGTGATTCTAACAAAACAGGTCCATGTGGGGTTCTTTCATGTAACTTTAAAAACTGGTGTTCTGGGTGGGCATTGGCCTTCTCTTTGGCACTGTCCATAAGAGACTGGACAATAGCAAGCTAGGTAGAGAAATTGACCAGAAGCCAGAGTCTGATTCCATTAAAGCCAGAGTCTGATTCCATTAAGGACAGGCAAAACTCCTGCTGATTTCCATGATCATGTGGCGGTGGAAGAAAGATCATATTGTGGATTAGAATGACCGAGCTAAAGTAAATCACTAGGATTTAACATATTTTTGAGAGATTAATACCTTTCAAGTTGGGTGTTTCACCTCTTTGAAATCTGAGCAGCAACTAGCCCTGCAGGGCATGGGGGGGAAAGCACCTTGCAAACACAATAGCACACTTTTACCGAATCAGTTCTATAAACCACCTGTCGCTCTGGGATCTAGGTCCCATGCTTAGACTGTAGATAGGAGTGAGAGCTGTCCAGAGGGAACAGTTAAGTCTCGTGTCCTGTTTGCAGGGAAGTTCACTATATCAGGGATGAGAGAGGAATCAGATGCCTCTGGTAATAAATGAATAAAGAATGCACATGGCATGTAGATTCCTTTTGCGAATTTGGAGCTAATAAAAGACGCCAGCTTGGTAGTCGTCGGGTCTGAAGTCCTTTGTTTATTCTCAGAACAGGCATGCTGTGGGCAGTGACAGGGCATGCTGCCAGCGTGTCTCAATCCTGCCCTGAAGTGACCACCTCTAGGAGTGAAAAGGAGACTTCGGTCTCGTAGACCCGTTCTCCCCTTCTGCTTTCTGCTGAGACTGCCAAAGGGGCACCTGTTGTGATGCAGATGCCAGCATCCATTAACAACTGGGCTGAGATCACCAACTCATAGGCATTGAATGGTTATCAGGTGGTGGTAATAATTTATTGGCATTGACCCGAACTGAAATGGTCAATGGCCTTAGCAAACTGCTTGTCACTGAGGCTGATATTCCAGGATCCTATCTTCCCTTTTTATTTGTTTGAACTCTGTTCAAAACACAGGCCCAATTCTCGTTGAATGCAGGGCATATGTTGAGGACTGGTAATGTATGAAGAGCAAAAGTTGAGGGAGCACAGTGCCTCTTTACTGCTGTCTGACTGAGCTTGTAGACAATGTTAGGCATCAGGGTCTTGTATTAGCTTAGAAAGGAGATGAATAAGAGGGGACGTAAGAATGGCCATACTGGGTCAGACCAAAGGTCCATCTAGCCCAGTATCCTGTCTTCCAGCAGTGGCCAGTGCCAGGTGCCCTAGAGGGAATGAACAGAACAGGTCATCATCAAGTGATCCATCCCCTGTCGCTCATTCCCAGCTTCTGGCAAATAGAGGCTAGGGACACCATCCCTGCCCATCCTGGCTAATAGTCATTGATGGACCTATCCTTCATGAACTTATCTAGCTCTTTTTTGAACCCTGTTATAGTCTTGGCCTTCCCAACATCCTCTGGCAAAGAATTCCACAGGTTGGCTTTGCGTTGTGTGAAGAAATACTTCCTTTTGACATAAGAATATATAAATGAATGCTCAGAGTAGATCACGATCTTCTGCTCCCCCTATCTCATAGCACAAGCACAGGGGGACATTCAATGAAATTAAAAGGACTTGAAGATTTTATCATATTTACAAATTAATTAAATTAAAAAGTGAGAATTTCCAAACAAGTGAAAGGAAATGCTCCTTCACCCAGTGTGTGATTAAACCATGGAACTCGTTGCGGCCAAGAACTTATCTGATCCCTTTTGGAATCTTGCTACTTAAGGGGGTATCAAGAATATCTAGAGTAGTTATAATTTGATCTGGATTTGGAAGTTGAACACCCTCAAATTTCAGAGATGCAGTTTATGGTTTTGTTCCAGCGTTGACTCTCTGAAGCCCTCCAGACCAGTTGTCCTTAAAAATAAATAGAAATATTGTCAGTTGATTTAGTCCCCTTGGAAACTGGCAAGTTTATGCTGTTTTGGTCTGTGGGTTCTATTCCCAGTTCTGCCACTAACTTGCTGTGTACCTTTGGCCAAGTCACTTCCCTTTCTCAATGTCTCCATTTCCCATCTGTTGAATGGCTCCGGTGATAGTTGCTATCCTTTCTAAATAAATTTGAGATGCTTAGCTAGGTAGGGGGAGCTTTTCAAAGGCTCAAATGGGAGTTAGGCAGCCAACTCTTGTTAATATTCAATGGGAGTTGGGTACCCAACAGCCCGTTAGTATCTTTGAAAATCTATCCCATAAGTGTGAAGAATAATTTATTAGTAGCACTGGCTTGATCCCGGGAACCAGTCGCCTAGAGTCGATTTGAGCATCCCTGACTCTATGCGCTTAGCGTTATTGAGTTGAGAGTCACTGCTGTGAGACCATGCTGGTGCACAATATTCAGCTTCAGAATATACCAAGCCAGTTGTTGCGGTTTGCAGGGTCTGTGGGCTGGAGCACCGTGATGGGCCTATCGCACATCCAGCCTCCACAGATTAGAAGAGCTGCTCAGACCTCTTGCTTTCTTGACCATGTCAATGCAGACGGGAGGATCCCGCTGCACGATGACCTGCAGAACCCGCCGAAGACAAGATTAAAATCCCGCAACCCTCTATGGAACTGCATCAAGACCCTTACCTTCAACTTCGACACTGAGGCTCAATGGAGAGTCACATGGAGCGTTTCAACCGCTCAAAGCAAACCGTTTGTTGTTGACCCTGCCACGCACCCACCGGGTTTTGATTGATGTCAGTAAGACTGGTGCAGATTGAGTTGCTTCAGGGCATCTCATGGGAGATGTGGACAAACCCTCTTTAAATGGAAAATGAGGCAAGCACCTGCATGCGACTGGTCACCAGGCACAAACGATGGAGCCCATCATGCCCGAGTGTCCCCTTCGTTTGGGCTTGAAGGACATTCACCAGCTCACTGCTGCGGCAATGTGCTGGCTGTCAAACCTTGATATAAATGTGTCGCCGTTGCTACCTACCCAAGCCATATGAAAGAAAAAGCAGAAGCTTGAGCCCGGCACAGAGTAAGTGGGAAGTGTGCAGGCTTCCACGCATGCCTATCCCAAGCCTCTTCTACATTAGAAAGGATTTGACAGTGTAGCAATACCGGCAAACCCTGCTAGTGGAGACAAACCTTATACTAGCAAAATAATTCTTTTGCCCAAACAAAATAACCGACACCCATCAAAAGCCCTTATCTGGTGGTATAATTACTTTTGCACTGGGCCTTTCGCCAGCATAGCTGTGTTGGTTAGGGGTGTAATTTTTTTCATACTCCTGGCCAGCAAAGCTATGGTAGCAAAACTTTTAAGTGTGGATCAGGCCGCAGTGTATTTCCCTTTTGGCCTGGCACATGCCCTGTTACTCCAGGCATGAGCTGAGAGTGCCAATGTGGAGAAATTATTTTGACTAAGTTTGAAATCTCTATTGGATTTTTAGAGTGCAAATAACAAAAGGAAATGAAGAACCTGGTAAAGAAGTACATAAAGCTATAATTATTTTTTCTTATTACAAAAATGTAAAATAAAACACACAAATAAAACGCACACTGACAGCTAGGTAATATGTCTCTCTTTTGCATCATTATGAAACACATAAGTTAGAATGCAAGAAAATAATATAAGAAATTACTATGCACATGGTACCAGCAAAACTTTAAACCCCACAGCCAGCTCTGTTGGTGGGGGGCAGTTGGAATTACTGGGTGAAACTCTCTGGCTTGTGTTATGCAGAAGATCAGACTAGATGATCATAAACCTCCTGATCTATGAAATGATTCAACTCTGTAGTTAGTGGGTGAAATTCTGGCTCCATTGAAGTCAATGGAATTTCAGTGGGGCCAGGATTTCAGCCAGTGTAAGTGCAGTTACAGTAATTACTGTCTGTCTATACTTCTGGTTTTGTTTTTTTGGCCGTTTCCCTACAATGGATTCTCTTGGCGCTCTGTTCTCGTGGCATAGTTGTGTGGGGGAGGGAAAGGGGCTGCGATTGTAAAGTTCTTTTGTCTGGACAGGCCCTTGAGCTGCTCAAAACATGCATTTAGTGGCAGAATAGGAGGGATGTAAAGAATTCTCTCTGATTTGATCACAGTGCTAACTGTACACATGGTAACTGTATTCGTAAATCTCACAGAAACTGGTGAAAGCCACATGAGCTTTGGAGTGTCGAGTAATACCAGCATTACACCCCATGGCCCAGACTCTGCTCCCATTGACACCAAAGTAAATATCTAGACTCCAGCAAAGTCAGTGGCGTTACTCCAGATTACTATCACTGTAAGTGAGATCAAAATCTGACCCATTGTTTTCAGTATAAGCAACCATAGCATTAACAGGGACTGTCTTTTTGTTCTGTGTTTGTTCAGTGCCTGGCACAATCGGGTCCTGGTCCATGACTAGGGCTCCTTGGCGCTATGGTAATGCAAATAAACACTTGGCAATAAATAATTGAGAGGAAAGATGATGAGCGTGAATGTTTTAGACGTGGAAAGATGGACATTATATTACTTTTTCCTGCGTTTACTTTTTCCTGAGTTTGAGTCAACTCAGCTGCCCACCTCAGAGGGCCTGATTGTAGTTCATTGAAATCAATGGAAATGCTCCCATCAACATCAGTGGGCTCCGGATCAGGTCCTGAGTTCTTCTTGGTTTCTGAACAGACGCTGTTATGTGAGGCCAGGTGTGCTCCCTGATTCCGCAGGTGTAGAATTTGCCACAGAATCACCCCTTTCTTCAAAGTCTAGAATCTGTTGTTGTTTTGGTCCTTAAAATTGTGAAGAAAACCTTCCAAATGTGATGCAAGTGTAACACATGCATTGTTTTTCTGAGTCTAAAGCCAACTTGAAACAATAGGTCCGAGACTGGTGTAAACGGTTTCCTTTTAGCTCGGCACTTGAACTCTGAAACGTCACGGCAGCAGTTGAGCGATGTGTTTAAGCGTATGAGTAGTCCAGTTCAAGTCACGGGAACTACTTGTTCAAAGTTAAGCAAATGCTGAGCTACTTGGCTGAATTGGGGCCTTGAACATCAGTATTGTTAACTATTTCATGGCTGATCATTTTAGGATAAAAGCCCAGCTGACGTGTTTATTCCGTGATCCCAAACCACAATTTTTTAAAAAAATCTGACACACAACTCTCAACTATTCTCTTTATCAATTTTTTTTTCCCCCGGCCATAAATGTCTGGGCAATTTCAAAAGATTTTCCTCCAAACATCAAAAAGGCTTTGTCCCTATTAAGAATGGGCTCCTTGGCCAGTTCCTTATTTTTTTTTAAATGAAGCCACTGTTTGTGGGCTCTATCTTGGCAACAGACAGCATACCAAGCGCTCTCCAAACGGGTCTCCCCAGTGCAAATGCCAACTCTAGCTGCATGGTCACTGTAGTTCTCTTTCCAGATGATAGTTCCAGCACATAGTTCTCTTTCCAGACAATAGTTCGTGACTCTTCGGTTGACAAATGTAATGAGGCTTAGGGCTGCTCAGTGCAAAGGCACTGAATGTGATTCTTTGTTCAGAGAAAGCAAGGCGCTGCCTTCTCCTATGAGATAGTGGTTAGGGCAGAAACGCCTTCTGAGAAGCGGGGTGTATTGTTTGGAAGCTGTTATCATGTTTTCTTGAAGGGGGTGGGAGGGAAGGGCTGGATATTTTGACCTAAATGAGAGATAATGGGTCCTGCAGTGGTTGCATTTTGCAGCCAAGTAATCTACAGTTTAAACATGCTTAATCAAATTATTGGGTAACGAGGCTGTTTTGTTCTGTTTTGGATTATACATAGAAAGATACGTGAAAGTTTGTGCCTCCATAAATCTTATTTCCAGATGCTTTGGCTAAATTTAGTTGCTCTAAGAACATTTTATCCACTGTGGGTGAGAGGCATTGTTGTTGGTTTAGTGATTAAAACAGGACCATGAGTTAGGAATCCTGGTTTTCTTCTGCACCTCTGCTACAGATCAGCTGCCCTGCCTCAATCTCTCCATCTGTAGAAGAGAAAATGACATCCACCTTTGTAAAGTGTGTTGAGATTCTCATGTGAAAGGCATTACATAAATACAAAGCATTTACCACTCATTGGTGCAAAGCTGGTTAATGTGTGGCATTGCAGTTGACCGGATTGTCTCCTCTTCGGTAAACGAATATTGTTGATATGGCATATATAGAACTGACACAATGATCCTGATCCTGCTTTTGTTGAAAGCAAAGACAAAGTTCCAGTTGACTTTAGTGGAAGCAAGGTCAGGCCCAGTGATTTGCAAACGGTTGTGGTGTTAGTGTGGCAAGTTAAGTCTTCTCCAGATCTCTTGGACACAGTCTGGTATGAAGTGAGGCCTTGTGAGTTTGCGGTTTGTGTGTGTGTGTGTGTGTGTGGTGTTCTTTGAGTTTTCCGCCGCACGTGTGGTGCTGGTGATACCTGATCCCACGGATTCAAGTCCCACTGACTGGTGCTTCGGAGATCAGGAATGTACTGTGTTTCATCTTGTGGCCCACGCACACAATGGAGCATATGAGTAAAACCAGACCTTCTCCTCACCTCAAATATACCATCCCTGCCCATCATGTACCAGCCCTTGCCAAGCTTTGTCTGCACTCTTGGTAGACTACACTGACTTCCAGCGCATTTGTGGCTACAATTCAGGGCCTGGCTACCTTGGAGAGCCCTGGATAAATACTGGCCATCTCCTTTGACTGCAAACTCCTTTGGATAACTCCTGTATCTTGTCTCCAGGGATGATCAGTGTATGATGCTTCAGAAGAAAGCAACCCCTAATCTCCGCGCACACAGCATCTAGCCAGTTGTGCAATGCTGTGTGTGTGGGAAATGGAATTCCTTCCTGATGCCTGCAAGGAATCAGCTTTTTCCCTGAAGCATGAGATTCATCTCCTTTTATCTTAGTCTTTATAACTACAGTTGCTGCTGTTGGTCATAAAATTATTCATTGTCCTCTTAAATCCAGATGCAGCGTTTGCCCCGTTGACCTTCCCTGTTAATGAATTCCACAGGCTGGCTACACATTGCTGAAAAAGTCTTGTCTTAAATTTACCTGCTGTTAATCCAATCTAGTGACCTCCTTATTCTCATGTAAATGAAACAAAGTGATGCATTGCTAAGAATTATACTCAAAGAATGTGATTGTTAGAACAAGCCCAGTTTCTTTCTCTCTCTCTCTCTCTCTCTCTCTCTAATGGCTAATACTTTCCTTCTGTGTTTTTCAGCTCAGATTAAATTTTCTAGACTTCAAGGTTAGTTTTGCACAACCGTTTTCATTGGAGAAAACAAAGGAAAAGAACAGCTCTTCTAAGCTTCCAAGTTCCATAGAGGAGACAACACAATTGAGGCTTACTCAGAAGAAAGGCAAATTTAACTTCAAATATTACTGCAGTTTTGAGGACAAACGTTAATGCACTTTTAAGTTGTACATGAAGGATTTTTATGTTTTCACGCCAGGAACATGTTTATTTGGTGGGTGCAGATAACTTTTTCTTGTAAGCCCCCAAAAGGTCAGTTTAAACACACACAATAAAAAGTCCAAACAGCTTAAATAGCTGTAGATGGCCTATCTTGGATGCGGCTGGCTCCAAGGAATAAGACGCACCAGTTGCAAATAGTAGAGCTCTCAGGGAAAATATGCCAGCAATTTGTCTTTCGTAACTTTGCACATAAGAGTTGGGTAGGAGATCTTAAATACAGTGACTCTGTGTTCTTGTTTAATTCGATTGAGCAAAACAAGATACTGTATATCTTGCCTATCTTTGATGAATAGTGGCAGAAGTATGTTTCTTCTGCTCAAGGCCATTACCTGTGGGGTCTGAAACATTCAGCCTGTATGGAAGGAGTCTTGCTGTCCCCTCCCCACCGCACCCCCCGGTATGCTCTTTAATGCTGAAACTTAATTCCAGCCAAACCTTAAAAAGAAGGATTGCGTTCTGTTACACGCTCAACATCTCTGACTGTTTTGGTGGAAGCTAAAGCAGTTTCTTATGGAGAAATAGTGACTTGCATTTATATTGTGCTTTTGAGTTCCACAGAAGCCTGAAGTACTTAAAAGCTATATGTAGCAATCACTTCACCCCCTTCACTAAAAAGCAGCCATCTTTGAGGTAGAACATTGCACAACATTAAACAGTGTTTTAAGACGGAGAGCGAAGTAGCATCCAGTTAAACCACAAGAGGAATTTCAGTCGGTAGAATATAATTAGACAAGTTAGAATTTGGCCAGGATGCCCGGGGTTTAATCTTCTAATTTTGCGAAAGAGCTATGGGATTGTTAATGAGCACAGACTGTTTGATGCTTGGTTTTACATCACATCTGAAGAATGGCACCTCCAGTAGCCCTGTGCCCCCTAGCACTGCCTACTGGGACGTCTGTTCAGAAGTGACTCATGGGCAAGAATTCTGTTCACCTGAGTCATCTGCACCACTTCCTGCTGCACCTTGGGGTGCTTTCGGGCTGTCCCATCCAAGTAATGGCCTGGCCCAATCCTTCCTAGCTTTAATAATCTGGCAGATTTCCTGCAATGGACAGCAGGCAGTTCCTTTAGTCAGGGTCGTACATGGCACTTTTATGAAAACTTTCAGAAGTACTTGGTCTATCAGCCTGGTCCCCCTCCCGCACCCCAAACCCCTCATTTCTGGCCCTGTGCTGGCGTCTGCACCCCCATTCAGAGCCGTAACCCCCTCCTGCACCCCAACGCCCTGCCCCAGCCCAGTGAAAGTGAGTGAGGGTTGGGGAGAGCGAGCCATTGATGGAGAGGGACTGTAGGGAATGGGGGACGGGGCCTTAGGGCAGGGATGGGGCAGTGGGCGGGGCTTCAGGGAAGGGGCAGGGCTAGGATGTTTGGTTTCGTGCCATTAGAAAGTTGGCAACCCTATGCAGGAGGTCAGACTGGGATGATCCCTTTGTATCGATGATTCTTTGCGGGGGGGGGGGGGGGGGGGGAACCTTAGTCAGTCATCTCCCCCAGTAACGCATTCATTGGAGTTACACCCAGTGTGAGTTTGGCCTAGTATCGATCAACACTAACAAATCAGCCTAAGAAAATAAATGTTTATGAACAAAGGCCTATTTTAGGCGCTGCAGGAAATTCACATAACCTGCCCACTCATTGCTGCGTTATTTGTAGCTCTGCAGGATTTTAAAGTAAGTTAGTGCGTGATATAATTTCCGGTGTGGTAAGCCACAGTCATTTGTTTGTATTGGCTTCAAGCCAGGAAGTAATATACTTCGCCCTTACGGAAATGATAGGCATCTGATGTTGTGAATTTCCTGATGCAGCAATTGAAGATATATAATTTTTTTTTTAATTACATTCAAAGGGCGCCCTTCACATACAAACCCTCTGAAGTAGGAGCCCCTTTGCTAGAGTCAGCTGGTAACATTTGCCAGGTTAATGTCCCTGCTTGGAAATGCAGCGTACTTCCCTCCCACTGCTTCTGTACTTCACCTCTGCAGCTCCTTAGGGAGCAGCTCGCCAAGAGACAATTGAAATCTAAATACGCCTTCGCTGCTCTGAGTGTAAAGTCTCAGACAAATGAGAAAGCTGCACTGGTATAACTTAAGGTGTGAATTTAAACCAGTGTCGTTTAAAATGATGTAAAAGGCTGTTTGTGCGCGCTTATTTTGGTCAGTTAAAAGCCAATTCAAGTTACAATAGTGCAGCTTTCTAGTCGAGCCAAGGCCCATCGTGACGGCTTTTCCCAAGTACTATGCTAACTCGAGAAGGCTGCTGAGCAAGACTAGTGTAGCGACTGCCAGCTTGGGGTCTGATCCTGTTCCCATTGAAACTGGGTGACGGCATTTGCATTGGCATTGCTTTAGTTAGAGATGTAGCTCACGGTGAGTCACAAGCTTGCTTGTTTACATGTTCCCTACTCAAGACACCAGCAGCGCTCAGTCATGCCAAAGAGGTGCCGGATCACTTGGTAGCAGCCACGCTCTGCGGCAGCAGGCCCAGACAACTAATATGAAGCATTAGAATGGCCCCTGAAATGGCAAATCTGTGTCTTGCGTGTGCTTGACAAAGTCGCTCTCCCACCAGCTTTCTGAAGGGTTAGTAAGGAAGGGCTTTTGTCTTATAATTGGTCCAGGACCAATGCTTGTGTAACGACTTCCCTTCCCCTGCCTGGATCATTAGCAGGGTTTGAACGCAGGACCTTCAGCATCACAGCACAGAGTTCTTCCACTCCAGGTAGCTGCTTAAAAGTTAGTATGTTCTTATTCTTGAGCAGACGAGCTGCAGGAGGGAGATGGGGGACACACATTCCTAGTCTGTTATGCTCAGAATAGCTACTAGTCAGTAAAATCATTTGCAGTGCCCTTCCAAAGGGTTTGGCCGGTTGCAAGACATCAGATTGCAACATCTGGTTATCTTCATGCTCTCTTGCTCCGCTTCACTTCCCACATGATTATATTTTTTCATCTGTCTCCCCCACTTCTAGCAATCTACAATTATGAGGCTGTCCAAGATGTGGAGCTCTCCTTGCAGGTTGGTGATACGGTTCACATTTTGGAGATGTATGAAGGTAAGTCCCAGACCACCGCCTCTCTACTTGGTAAAAGTTTAAATATCTGAAACAAGTTTTTTAAAATGATATCCCCCCCAAACTAGAAAATTTCAATGAAAACTTTAGGGAAAATGATTTTTGTTTTGTTTTGTTGCTTCTGAAATTGTTCGTGGAAAGTATTTACCACTTTCTGACCAGCTCTAGTAGGATACAAAGCTTGGATCCAGATCCAAACTTCCAGTTAAAGTCTGGTGGTGTTCGGCCCATTAAAAAGATGGGACAGTTTTGAAGTTTGCATCCAGACTTTCCCAATTTGAAGAAGCTTGTCGCAGGCTTGTCTCTAGTTTTGAAGGTGTATAAGTTATTCTCAACTCATGAAATACCAGGCATATTACTTGTTTTGGCATGCGAGCATTCTTCATGTGCTACATATTTCTCTAAATTAAATGTCTTCGTGTGTAATGTGTGGTGATGTTTGGGAAAGTTCCTGTGTAGTAATGGCTCTTTCTTACTCCAAATCTCGTTTCCCTGTCTCTCTCTGAGTTACATCTGCCTGCCATATTGACACATGCAAAGAATTTTACACGTTCGGATCCCGGAGAGCTAGCGAATATGAATGCAAGCTAGATTCTGTTCTGCCTCAGACATCAACAAACTAAGGCCTTATCTACATGGGACATTACTGAACGGCACCCAAGTGTGCTGTAAATTCACACCCTGGCTTGCCGCTCAGTAACATCCGATGTAGACAAGCTCTTAGTTCCAGTCACAAGATCTTTCTTATCAGTGGGATGATGTCATGGATTTTCAGACCCAAGGTGCTCTTTTCAGATCTGTCAGTTTAGAAAAATCACCATTTTTTGATTTGTAAACTGAACTGTGACACCTTGAGGGAGAAGAGTTCCAGAACCCCAGAATATATTTGCCACTTTATGGAGCATAACCGCCTCGTTAGCTATACTGCTGAATTGATTATCTAGGCTAGTGGTTCTCAACCCATGGCCACTTGCGGACCTATCAGCACACAGCTGTGGCCCACGTGACATCCTCTGGGCCATACAGGCAGTATATATATTACGTGGGCTGTATCCACACTGCACACACAGAGTTGCGTATGCAGCCCACAATGGTAAATCGGTTGAGAACCACTCATGTAGGTTATTTTATTACTCCTATCACCGTAGCAGCTGAGCTCCTTGTGTTGTTATGCAATACTTGCTGGATATTTGTCCCTTTTAAATACAAGGACGTTCTGTACAGCGCATCACTAGCTGTTAAAAACTGCTTTAAAAACAGGTGCAAATGAAAATTAATACTTAGATCTTGTGGATTTAGCTGTTAAACTGGGCTGTCTAATACTCTTCTGCTGGGAACAGAATACAGCCAGCTATAGCCTGTGAAGAGTACAGTGCCCATATCTCAATAGTATGATATCCCTGTTCTCTCCAAAAGGCCTTTCATGAATATAAATTCTCATCAAACTTCCACAAACAGCATCTATTAGAGGGGCGGGCGGGCGGGCGGGGGGGGGGGGGGGGGACACATGTACAACTTCCCTGCTTTGATATCTCCATTGAGCAGGGCAAGTTGCTTGCTCAGCAATTTGCTGTTAGTGAGTTGGTCTCTTTCCACTTCTTTGACCTTGACAGTGGAGACAGCCAGATCTTACATGTCAAAGCAGATTATACTGCTGATGTGTATGTTTACAGTGATGTGTGTGGTAGTGGAGGAGTGTGTTTGTAAGAGAGAGTTTAATCAGCAATAGAGGCAACATACGAGCTGATTTTGCAAAGAGGCGAGAGAGAGGCTCAAAGCTAAAAACAGCCTTTTTCTGTGAAGCTGGATGTATCCTGAATTTACCAGAAAATAGCATTTTTACATGGTGGTTCAGTTTCCTCCTTAGCCAGCCGTTAGCAGAGACATTGTCAAGTAGAGTAAATTCGTCCTCATGTTGTCTGCCGTCTGCCTGAAACTCCACCATCAGGAATTTAAACTGAGAGTGGATTGCAAGTTCTTTGCGATAGGGCTTTTTGTTCTGTGTTTGTACTGTGCCTAGCACAATGGGATCCTGATCCATGACTGGTGCTGCTAGGTGCTACGGGAACACAAATAATAATTTTATTGGAAAGACGGAGGGAAATCAGGCAAGGCATTTGTGAATTATAAAGGTTCCAAAAAGAGGGGGGGGGGGGGTTTGCAGGTGGCTCCTTGAGGAATTCTCTTATAGATGTGGGTACCTCCTCCTGCTTTCAGCTTCCCCTCTGCCCTGCAAAAAGAGGTTTCAACATAGAAACTCCACATTTTCTTTTTGTCTTTTGCTGTGGACACTCTTGCATGTCTGTGTTTCCTTCCTCTCGTGACCTCCGCTTTGGGTGTCCTGGTTTCCAGATGTGGGTGGGTTGTTCTTTTGAGAACAACAGTGTTCCCGCAAGAAATGTCTTTATTCCTCCTATGTTAATGCAGCGTCTGTACAAGCTGAACTCCAGCTTAACAAAGGCTTTTTTTGGGTCTGAAAATCACTAGGTTTATATAGGCGCACAAGTCTCAAGTTCTATTTTACCAGGATGATGGCTTCCCCAGAAAGGAAGCTCTGCCCTATAAAGTTTTTTCTCTGGGACATATTAGTTACACCTCCAGTTTCCATCTGAAGGGTTGCTCTGAATCATGCAGAGGAGTGACTTGAACCTGGCTTTCCCACATCCCAGTTGAGTGCCCTACCCCTAGACTACAGAGTCAGTTTCTTTTTCTGGTCCAATGAATATTCAATTATTTATACAAATTGGAACAGCTCCAACACAAGAGATTGAGGGAGAGTCAGAGAAAATCTCTGCAGGCTGCTGGTTATGGCATTCACTGGAGATTTGGGAGACTCACGTTCAAGTCCCTCGATCCTGTTTTTTTGCGCGCGCACAAATTTTTTTTTGAAAAAATCTTCGTTTTGCTCTGCTTCGGAATGGAAACAAATGTTGAAACCCTGGCATTTTTCATTAAATGGAATTCTTGTTTTCCGGCCAGCCCTGGTGAGGACTTATGCTGAGTTACCAAGATGTACACAGGGCAATTTTACCTGCAGATGTCTTTCTCCTCCTCTTCCTCACATCTAGAAAGATGCCTCGTATTTACTGCTAATGTTGGTTCCCCCACTCCTAGTTTAAGGGATTGGAGGAGGGCTGTATTCTCTCCTCCTCTGTGTGCAGTGAAGGAGTCTCGGTGTATTGGGCAACCGTAGCTTGAGAGCTCTTTGTATTCTCCGTGTGCCTGGCTCCGCTCCGTTGGAAAGAGCTGAAATGCACAGTTTGTTCCCCAGCTGCGAGACAGAAAGGTTGAAGCTCTCACTTGGCTTCTTTGTATACCAATAAATGTTATCTTAATCTCAGCTGGCGGGAGAGCTCCGAAGTCATAACACTGACAGAGCTAAACAAGTCCAGATTGGAGGAGGCCCATGAAAAGACAGGGAGCTATGAAATGAACTGGAGGGCAATTATCTCAGACCAGAGGGCCTAGGTGCTGTTCCCCCTGTGCAGAAGGCGTATAGAATAAGGCCCTATTTATTAAGCTCTGCTTGAGAAGGCCAAATGGTGTATAAGACCTTGTGAGGGATGTCTGCCCTGGGTTGAATTTCACCCACAAGACACAAGTCATTGCCTGTAATTTAAAAAAAGGGATGGAAACTCATAAATGAGCCAGAATCTCTAGCTGGGAGTTATCAGTTCCCTGTAAAATTCCCTGCACTGGGAATTGCCTCAAGGGGCAATTGACCCTAAAGAAAGGTCAAGGTACCAGAGTGATAGGTAAAATCTAAGGTCAGGCCTGCCGTTTGAGGGGGGCAAAGGAGCAGTTGCCAAAGGGCCTGGGGGCCCCTGGCCACCGCCGCTGCTGCAGTAGTGGCAGGCAGCTGGGAGCCCAGGCCCTTTTAAATCGCCCAGGTGGGCCGCAGAGCACATAGAAGATTGAGACTGCCCTGGGCCCTGCGCTTTGGGAGGTCCCGTGGGCCGGCGTGGGGGGTCCCTGAAGTGATGATGGATTTGTCACTTCTGCCCTGGGCTCCGCGCCCCCCTCCGCCCCCCCCCCCCCCCCCCCCCCCAGGACGGCCCTGGCCCTGGGGCCAGGAATTTCTGTCGGCGGGCCTGGCTAAGGTAGAGTAGTTATAGTGTGATTTCCCTCCCTCGGAGTTTTCCTGTGGGAGAGGGCAGTGTTAAATTATAGGTAGGACTCCCCTGGAAGTTGGCATAAACCCAAGCTAATCCCAGCCCCCTGTCTGGATGGTAAAGCAAAATCTCTGGCTTACCTCCACTTGTTTAGTGCCATTCATGCCTTTAGGATCTGTGTGTAGGACCCCAGAATAGCCCGGTGGTTTGGGCACTTACCTGGGTTGCAGGAAAACCCGGTTTAACTTCCTCCTCTGAATTAGGCTGAGTCCTGTGTGGTTTCCCCAGTCACCAGCCCATCAGCTATTCTGGATGGGTGTCTTTCTTTGGAACAATGTAAAGGTCATGGTGGATTCTGCATTATTTTTTAAATCCAGATTGGATGCTTTTCTATGTACATGGTCTAGGAGTTATTGTAAGGAAGTTCTGTGGCCTGTCCTACACAGAAGCTCACAGCAGTCCCTTCTGGCTTTGAAAACTCTGAATCCTGGAGCCAAAGTCCATTGGAGTTGATGGAAAGTCCCCTGTTGACTTCACTGACCTTTGGATGAGGGCCTTATAGTCCAGCTTTGTGGTTTGTGTTCTTTCCCCCTTTACCAAATGGGTGTAGGAAATAACAATTTAGAAGTCCCAATTATGGCCATAGTGGGTGGGCCTGGATTATTGTGAAGGGTTCCCATTTCCTACAGTGGTAGACAATCCACCTGGAAGGTCAGAGTAATACCATCTCAGATTGCTGGGCTAGGTTGTGGCCTTGTCCACGGTGGGGGTTTTGTCCAGTCACAGGCACCGGGGTAGCACACCAGTACGAAAGTGGTGGTCATTATCTTGGCTGATATACCGGGGTTTGAACCAGGGAGCTCAAGAGCTGATATAGCTTGAGCTAAGGGGCCCAGACTAGGCAGGAGCTGAAACAGACTGGATCAGCAAAGAGGGGGACCTGCAATGCACCCTTACCAGTGGGTTACACAATCCCAGGACACTATTTATTGAAACTGAAACAATGCAAATTGTGGCTTATAGCAGCTTGGGCCATCTACACTAGAGGTTTGCCCTGGTGAAGCTGCACAATTGGCTGCAGTCAGGGCAGATCCTCTGCCTAGATAAGGTCTAAGTCGTTGCCCGCGGTTGCTTCGTTGCCTATGCTGAGATGAATCTTAAAGGCTTTCTGTTGTGCCTTGCTCTGCCTGTAAGCAGGACTTAGTGCAGGATGGTTTATTCATTAAACATGAAACATCTGGTCAGAGCCAGTCTCCTTAGAATTTCCTCCCTTTTAAAGGAAACACACATGCTGCCATCTTTGAAAAGTGCAGGTTAGACAGTCTGGGATTTAGCACTTCCTTGTAAATAGTGAAAAAGATTTTTCTTCATTGTTCCGTCTGGGTGATCTGGCCGCACAAGTGTGCGTGCTCTTTTTGTTGAACAGCCTGCTCCCCCGATAACAAGACCAGGCAAAACCCAACCTGTTGGTTGGTAGATGTTTGTAATTGGGGAAATGTGCTTTACACTGCATAATCCACCGAATGGCAGTAAAAAGACACTGCTTTACGTGTGCCTCCCAACGCTGCCCCCTGGGTGAACTGTGCCTGGAGAACTTTTGCAGACTTTCTCAGAGTGAGATTTCACTTGAGCTCTGGGAATCTGTCCTAAGGGGGGCACAAATTCCAATCCTGTTTGGAATCTCTTTTCGTGCCCGTGGAAAATGGCAAAAACAGGGATGAAAGGGGAAAGAGCGCTCTGTTTTGGAGAGCTGGCCAAGGAAGCCTCATACAGGTGCAACTTATGTTGCACTGTCTGCTTCTGTCTCAGACATGGCTTTGATTGCCACAGGTGAATGAAGGAATCCCCTTCTCGCTGCAGTGCAGTGGCTCGCAGTGTGGTGTACTGCAGTGAAAAGGAAGGACGGTCTTGTGGATAAGGAAGTGATCAGGGACTGAGGAGTTCTGGGTTCTATTCCCAACTCTGCCCCAGTGTCTCTGTGTAACCTTGGGTGAGCCATTTACTCTGTGGGCTTCAGTTCCCCATCTGCAAAATGGGCGTAGTAATACATTTCTGCCCTCTCCCCCCGCTTTGTCTGCTTTGCTCGTGTAGTTTGTAAGCTCGTTGGGGCAATGGCTGTGTCTGTGTATGTATAGCAAAACTGAGTTCCCATTCTGTTTTCAATCTCTTAAGTGCTACTGTTACACAAATAAACCTAAAATTACAAAAATAAACTTTTAGATGAGAGGTAAAAAAAAAAAAAAATCTCATGGCACTTTTTGTAAGAGTCAGGCTGTTAACCCCTGTACCCTGAAAATTTCAGCATTCTACCTCCTTAAATTTTCCATTGGTATTTTCAACAGGGATGCCCTTATCTTTTTCAGCTTCTGTCATAAACTCCTAAATAGCCCACAGCAATACCATGTAACAGCTGCCCTATTGCACCCCAGGGGTGGCTGCATTTCAGTGGTGGGTGACATGAGTCCAATATATCTCATTTTATTGTAGGGTCCATTATCAGGTTTTGGGAGAAAAGGCACTCTCTCTATATAGAAAGTATTTTTATCTTAGTCAAATACAACTATCCAAATGAATAACACATGTCTGGGCAGAGAAAGTGTGTGTGTGAGAGAGAGAGAGAGAGAGAGAGAGAGACTGATGTTCTCTCCTTGCCCTTTAGTTCTGGCATGAAAATCCTCCCCTTCATCCTAAAATTTATCCGTTGTCATCCTTGCAAGGGAATAAATTTGAGGGAAACTCTTAACTAGTCTAATGTTTGTCTGAAGCTTCTAGACTTGTATTTGGGGGGAAAAAAAAAAGAAACAAACCGCTAAAATGACCATTGCCACGAGCACTTGTTCACTGCAAATGATGAATAAAGTTATTTTATGCAGCGTCATTGTAGCTGTGTTGATCCCAGGATATTAGAGAGACCTGGCATTTTGCTGTGATGCTGGGAGTTCCTTTCCCAGGCCTGAAGAAGAGCTCTGTGTGGCTCCAAAGCTTGGCACTCTCAACAACAGAAGTTGGTCCAGAAAGATATTACCTCACCCACCTTGTCTCTTGAGTAATGTTATTGAAAGTTAGAAGAGAATTCTGAGACGATCAGAGGATTCATTGGTTCCAAGGATGAGTGGACAGCATGAAGTCGTGCTGGAATATAGCTTTATATAATAATTATATGTAACACAGCCCTTTCATTCTATGGTTTCAAAGTGCTTTAGAAAGGTGGCTTAATGTCACTGTGGTGTTCGTTGTACAGATGGAGAAACTGAGACATGGAGAAGTTAAGGACTTGAGCCAGAGCAAACTGGAGTTGCTGGAAAGATTCTCATTGAGTTCACTGGGCTTTGGCTCAGGCCATAAATAGCTTGCACTAGGCCATTCGGTTAATTATTGACCGAGCTAAGAATAGAACCTAAATCTCCTCATTCCCAATCCAGTACTTTATCCATTGGACCATGCTTAGTCTATAATCTTGTTTTTATCCAGTGGAAGGAGTGGTATCTTGCCCCACACCCCCCAGAGCTTCTGGAATACAGACGATTTTGTAACCAAACTTGATCTTATAATTACTAGAGAAATGGGCCAGACTTGCAAAATCTGGACTTCTCTAAAGTTTGGGCGTGGGGGCAGGGTGAGCACATTCGGGATTTTGGCTGGGACTTATCTCTGCCAAGTATAAAAATGCTTCCACAAAAGCTTTTCACCCCTCTTCCCTTTGTTTTGTCACCTACTAATCCCCCACCCTCGTGTTGATCTCTTTGCTAGCTTTGTTATCTGTATGTATGGAGTGTAAGCTCCATGGGGCAATGACTTTGTCTGCACCGATGCTTCTGAGCACCACCTATGCCCTGTAGATAATAAATAACACTCCAGCTCCCCTAAGAAACAATAGCAACATTTGTGTGTAACTTTTAAATGTCAGTGCAAGCAACAAGCAAACCAAACAAACAAAATGCCGAAGAGCTGTGTGTCACGAAAGTTAGTTAAGATGAGAGCTGAGGAAGCAGAATCTCTTGACCTTTGGAATAGTTATTTTAGGGGCAAAGTAGCATTCAGAAAAATGCAAATTTGCCCATCATATTGCAGAAATGTGAAGCTGGAGACAATGTTTGCAGGTCAGTGTTTTAAAATAAACCCGGTCCGGTGATTGAAAAGACACTGTTGCTGTTTGTATTACATTAGCTCCTGGCAATCACCACAAATGGACAGGACAAAGAGTGGGAGACAGAAAGTACGAGTATTTCCGGTTGGGGAACCGGCACACAGTGTGAAATGATTTGCCCAAGACATCTGTGTTAGAGCTCGGCATAGAACCCAGATCTCCTGAGTCTCAGGCCAGTGCCTTAACCACAAGACCGTCCTTCCTCTGCTGTGATTTAAATTTCACGCTTGCAAAGTAAGGCTCACTTGAGAGCAGCAAATACAAAAAATACACTTATTCATTCAAATCCCTTGCCTTCCCATCACCTTGAAATTTAAAATGTTGGCTGAACCCCCAGTTCTAAAGAGGGAAGAAATGTTCTTCTAAAAGTGATATACTTCTGGTCTGCAAAAACCACAGCTATTACTCTGGAACTGATACTTCCCTGGAGCTTGTCACAAAGGGAGTAAATAGGAATAATATCTCTACCTAGGGCAAATAATTTGCTGATGGTTTTTTTCCTTCCTCTCATAAAAGTGAAGACCCTTTACTAATTTCAGCCTTCCTTCACAGAAGGATTTCACATTGGTTCATGGGCAGCAAGGAAAGGAATGTGTAAACACAAGACTCAGGCATCATCTAGATAGAGAATTGGGTTAACACCCATGTGAGAAGAAGGATGGTGTTAGGGTTAAGGCCGTGGAGTTGGCGTTAAAAGATTCGATTCCCAGCTCTGCCACAGACTTCGTATGTGACCTTGGGGATGTCATTAATCTTCCTCTGCCTGTTCCCCATCTCTAAAATGGGCATAATAATACTTGTGTTTTCTATCCCTTTATCTGTCTAGCCTCTTTAGACTATCAGGTCTGCAGGGCAAGGAATCTTTTTTGCTACATGTATGTACAGCCCCTAGCACAAAAGGGCCCCAATCTCAGTTGGGGATCTAGGTGCTACCATAATAGAAATAATAAGTACTGCCACTGCTGAAGCACAGTTCCAGCTAAAGGAGCAGGCCCACTGTGTCATTTCGTAGGAGGAAAAGCCACTCTTTCAAGCTCTGCCTTATTTTAGGGCTCATTCCCACTGGCCTTGTTCTCACTGCTGGTACCGTTGGCCTCAATGGGACCTCTGAAGTGAGCAAAGCCAGCAGGATTATATGTGGTAAGAAGAACGTGTGTTGCTAATAGCTTTGGGTGTTTGTTTCCTGTATGTGAAGAGTCATGGTATTTCTGTTGTTCCTTGGCAGGTTGGTACAGAGGATACACCCTCAGGAATAAATCGAAAAAGGTACATTGTTATATTTTTCAATAATAGTTATTTTTATATGTTAAATTTTGCCAGGCCCTATCCAGCGCTGTAATGCCCTGTATTCCTGTGGTCATTTCTACCTTAGTACACTGAATACTTCCTGATTGGGATATTCTTTTCTCTAACAACAAAAGCGAATAGCCAGGAGCCAAGTGTTTGAGAATCATTAACTTGGCAGACTATACGGTGGATGCATTTGAAAAGTTCATTGTAGCTCTTATAGGTATCACTGGTCCTACCGGTACTTCCCATTTTAAGCAAAGGGAATAGTGCTTGAACAGGGAGAATCAAATCTTTAAGTATGCTCACTATATAACAAGCCCGCTGTTTAGTTATTGAGTCCTGTACCTGTCTTCTAACATTGGCTGCCTATGAGAATGGGTGACCCTCAAAAGGTTCAGGTTCAGAGTTCAAATAAGCATCCATGTATCTCTGGACCTTATCCAAACTCCTTGACTTGGCAAAACTAGTGTTGGAAATCTCACTAGAACATGGTTTCCCATGAGAATCCCAGCACCGTTGCTCCTGGTCCCATTTGGAATTCCTGTAAGAGTGGCCTCTTTCATGGTATTTCTGCATTTCTAGTCCCAAGTGGAAATGAAAGTAAAGTAAGATTTAATCACATCCCAAGGAGCAGTTTTCTATGAAAGGATGGAATTTTTAGGTGGGTGAGTTCTTGTTTTCTTCCCAATGAATTCTTCCGTCCATAGTTGTAAGCGTCAGTTGCAGTCCTGTAGTTCTTTCTACCTGACAAATTCCATGACTCAATGGGAAATTTTAATTATTCTTGCAGTTAGGACAAATTAACATAGCTGATGCGAATCTGTAACATCTCAAAGCATATCACAAACACAGGAAGTATCGTTTTAGCGGCACTTACTGGGTGTGACTTTTCAAAGGTGTCACAGCACATTGGGGGCAGAGCTGAGATTAGAACCCCAGGAGTCTTGACTCACCTTCCACTGTCCTATCCAGTGGACAATGCTGCACTTAAATTCTAAGGCCCATGTATGTTTATGCTGCTAGTAACCAGTAAGCATCAGTCACGCTGTAGAACCTCAGAGTTATGAACACCTTGGGAATGGAGGTTGTTCGTAACTCGGGACAAAACCTTATGGGTGTTCTTTCAAAAGTTTTTACAACTGAACATTAACTCAATACAGCTTTGAAACTTTACGATGCAGAAGAAAAATGCTGCTTTTAACGAAACAAGTACAGAAACAGTTTCCTTACCTTGTAAAACCTTTTTTTTAAAAAATGTTCATGTTATTTTTTACTAGTTTACATTTAACACTGTACTGTACTGTATTTGCTTCTTTGTGTGTGTGGGCAGAGGGGTCGTCTCTGCTGCTGCCTGATTGGGTACTTCCAGTTCCAAATAGGTGTGTGGTTGACCGGCCAGTTTGGTTGGTGTTGGTAACTCTGAGGTTCTCCTGTAGGTGTTGTTACAGGGATTAGATTTGTTTGCTTTATTTAAAACTTTAAATTAACCATGAGCATTTTCATGTGACTGCTGTAGAGAGAAATGAAACTTGGATGCTGAAAGCCCATCCTGGGCTTCATTCTGCAAAGTGGTGAGCAGCCCACCACTCCACTCTCACTGACTTTAGCCAGTGTTGCAAATCCTCAGACCTTTCAGGAACAAACTCCCCTGCAGTCAGAATGGGGGGCAGGAAAAAGACCAGGAGCCAAAGCAAATTGCTCTGGATTCTATTTATCTTTGGACAGCCATTCATCGGCATATCTGAAACCCTTTTAAACTGCTCTGCTTTTCCTTTTGAATCCAGCTTTCTGGGGAAGACCATGTGAAAGCACTATTTTAATGGCAATTTAGATGTCATTTATTACTAGGCCTTATTGTTTGGCATGAGGATAAAATTTGGTGGGGCTGCAAATTGAAGAAGCAAAGAGCAGCTCTGCGGCCAATTATTGATCTGAGAGGGAGAGACGGGGCGGGAGAATCCTGACATTTTTATGAAACCAGCCGGGTCGCTGTTGAGAAAGCGGAAGCTGAGTTAAGTGGAAATGGGAGGTAAATCAAAAATTCAGCTGCAGTTTTCATTTTAT
This sequence comes from Natator depressus, assembly GCF_965152275.1. Classification (NCBI taxonomy): domain Eukaryota; kingdom Metazoa; phylum Chordata; order Testudines; family Cheloniidae; genus Natator; species Natator depressus. The sequence goes on from NC_134259.1 coordinate 7,294,420, forward strand.
ATGCTTCGTGAAAGCTTGCTTTAAAAAAAATGCAATTCCTGTGGAACCTTTGGTATTTACTGTCCAGAGAGAGGGGCCCATTGGAGGTAGGAATGGTCAGCAGCTAGCAAGATCAAGCCTATGCCGAATATTTGTTATGTAGCATCACAGAGTTTAAGGCTAGAAGGGACCACCAGGTCTTTCAGAGGTCAGCCACACCACCTGGCACCTGCACACTAACCCCAGCAAAACTGAAATGAGACCAAAGTCTGACAATCCACAGGAGACTAGGCTGTTATGTGCCACAAACAGAGAATAGGAGGACCGAGGTGTATCAGTGCTGGAGGCCCATGCAATGGCAGGGGAATGATTAAGTTAAGAGAGACCCAGATATCCTGGCAAGTGACCTGCATCCACACGCTGCAGAAGAAGGTTAACTCCGCCCCCACCCCTTCCCCCCCGCCCCCCACCGCCAATCTGGGGGGAAATTCCTTCTGGACCCCACATCTGGTGATCAGTTAGACTGAGTATGGGAGCAAAAGGCAGGCAGCTAAGTATCGCAGAGAAAAAAAGCTCAGTGCCACCTCAGAGCGCTGGCCCAGTTGCATTATGATGAAATTAGCAGTATTGCCAGCATCAAGCATACAAAAAACTTGGGATCGGCTTAAAAATCGTGAATTAAAAAAAAAAAGGGTTTGGTTCTTTTTCTTTGTCTTCTGGTTTGTAAGTCTTTAGCGTGCACTTGCTTCACATTTTCATGCTTTTCTTCACAATCTCAAGGCCTAGAAACTTTTTGTTTTTTAAAGGACAGTTAGGATTCTCATGCAATCTTTCCCTGCAGCTGGGGCTGTAAGGAAATCATCAAATGTCCTGAGACCCATGATAAAAACCCAGGGCTCTGCATGGAGTTAACTTTCTCTCACTGAAACATCCGCGTGTAAGAAAAGGTGTGCGTAATTGACTCTTACAGTTGGCTTTATTGTCTTTAAATGGGCTTTGTTAGCAAACTCCCACCAGGTCAACAGTTTTATATGTTGATTCTGTAACCAGATGACACATTAGGGTGGTGTTCACCTGGACTCTCATTTCCTTGGTGTTGAATTAGGGCTCGTCGACACTGGCAACGTTAAAGCGCTGCCTCACCAGCGCTTTAACATGGCTTGTGTGGTCGCGGCACAGCGCTGGGAGAGAGCGCTCTAAAAAAAATCACCTCCACGAGGGGCGTAGCTACCAGCGCTGGTTTACTGTCTACACGGGCGCTTTACAGTGCTGAAACTTGCAGCACTTGAGGGGGAAAGGGGTGTTTTATCACACCCTGAGCGAGAAAGCTGCAGCGCTGTAAAGTGCCAGTGTAGACAAGCCCTTAATCACACAGTGAAACATCACTGGAATGAAGATTCATTGATTACGGTTTTTAGTGGAATTTAGTGGAGCCTCTGGCTGCGGAATCCTGTTCTTTTCCAAAGGATCCTCTTCTGTTTTCTCTAGGCTTATGACAACAGTGGTAACTTCAGCCACTGTTTATCAGTGCCTCCAGATCTACCCAACTATTGTAACCCATGCTATCTAGATTAAAGCTAACGCAGATATGCCTACTCAGGCTACAATCACGCATTTGCTTATAGTTTAGACGTACGCAATTGACCTTAGCCTACAGTTAGTATCTCATAAATAGGAAATGCCTTTCAGTCATTGTTTAGCTCTATAAGTTCTAAATTTTCTTTGTTTAGGGCCTGCGAAGGCAGGGTTAGAGCACAGAAAAGGAAGGCAGGATTCCTAGGTTCTGTTCACTACATGACCATGAGCAGCCCACCTAGGCAGAGTTTTTAAAAGTGTCTCCTAATTTTGGGAGCTTCTGCTTTTGGGTGCCCAGTTTGAGACTTCCGAAGGGCTTTTCCACAGAAGTACTGAGCACCCTCAGATCTCCTGGAAGTTAGCAGGAGCTGGTGGGCTTTTGAGTTTGGGCAGCCGAAAACTGAGGGTCGTAAAAATTAGTGGATACTCTTGAACTTTTTGGCCTTAGCCTCTTGGTGTGTCAGTTTTTCCAATCTGTAAGATGAGGATAATGCCTACCTGGCCAGTGTGTCCTGAGGCTTAATTAATGCTTGCAAAGCGCTTTGAGATCCTGGAATGAAAGGTGCTATAGAAGTGCAAAGTGTATATTATTATTAATTTGTTTTACTACACCAGGGAAAACTCTCCGTTGTTGTTATTCTATATATAAAACAGTCACTGGAGCTGATTCTAAGGGGTTCTTCTATATCTTCCTTCTATATCTAGCACCAAAGAGGATTTACCTTGAGGGAGACAGCCTTGAGGGGCACCAGATTGAGAATCAGGAATTCTGTTGCAGCCTCTGCCACTGAGTTGCTATATGACCTTGAGCGAGTGACTTAACCCCTCCCTCCCTCCACTTTATCCATCTTTGTAAAGCCGTTTGAAAGCAACAGATCAAACTGTCTATAAGTACACAGTACTGTGTTGTTATTATTTTTTATTATTATTATTGCCAGTTTGCTTTTCCTGGGATTTATTAAGTTGCTATTAGAGTTGACATAATACCAACATAAAAGAAGACACACCGATCTCCGCATATATTGTACGAGAATTGTTTTTTTATTTATTGAATTTTGGAAAAGTTTATTTGACTTGTGCCCTGGAGCTCAGCTGATCACATTCCCCTCCTTGTTGCTGAATCATGTATCACATATTACAACATGATTTCCCTTTCTCTCTCTTTTAGGGCATCTTCCCCAAAACTTACATTCATTTAAAAGAAGCAACTGTGGAAGACCGAGGGTAGGTTGGAGACCATCTTGAGATGTCCTGTGGTTGGCAGACGTGATTGGATGCCGTTTCATAAAAGAGCTTACGTAATGGAGGTGCAGCTTGTCATACGGGCAGTCTGTGTTTTTGCATAGCAAGTGCTGTGAATCTCATGTAGACTCTTGGATCAGAATAATTTCTGTTTTTGCCAAAATGTTGTACATCCCAAATTGGACACATGGACAGAGGCAAAATATCCCACTTGCAAAGATAAGAGTGAAATCTGCTAGACATGTATATGGCAAAGCAGGTCACTCAACTTACATTTGGTTCTTCTGGGGACTCTTGTATTCATGGCGCGCGCGCACGCACACACACACATGACTCATAGCCAAGTGGCCATCAGAAGAGTGTGAATTCTTTCCTGTCCTGGAAAACCTCTTACAAAATCATTCCCAATCTAATTCTTACACTGGATTCTCTGATCAGTATGAATGGGGGCAACCAGCAGCCGCAGCGATAGGAAGTGACTTTAGAAGGCATTTTTTAATCCACATAGTCAAGTTATCACTGTAAACAGTGATCCCTCCAACCGGGAAACTGTGACTAGAGCAGACACGTCCTTTCAGCATTACATTTCTGAATCTGCCACCTTTTAATTTCATTACATGCCCCCTTGTGTTTTTTCCTCTCTCCAGACAACATGAAACAGTGATTCCAAGCGAACTGCCCCTTGTTCAAGAACTCACTTCCACACTGAGAGAGTGGGCAGTTATCTGGCACAAGCTGTATGTGGTGAGTATTTGCTTTCTTCCTTTGTTGGTGTTTGGTCCAGTGAGAGGGGAGAAGAGGGGCAGGATCTCTACTCCACCCAGGACAGAGTGTTTAACAGAAGTACGCAGAAGATTTTGAAAGGACCTCGCATATCCCCATCTTGTGCCCGTGGATCCAGCAGCTGATGTTCATTTTGAGCACATGTGCTTTTTACGAACAGGGCCCCAGAGCTCAGTTCTGCCTGTAGGGTGGTTTGCTCTGGGAATCAGCCCCATGTTATTCTAACATGTATTTTCCACTGACTGGTAGATCTTCCCATCTGACGTTTGCTAGTGTGATTTCCAGAGCTGCAAACAGTGGTGTGATTAGAAGCAAAATGGTAAAAATGCTAGACCAGACGCAGGGGGCTGTGATTCAGGATTTCTGCGCTCTGTTGTCCTCCTAACTCATTGTGTGATCTTGAATGAGTCACTGATGCAGCAAAGCACATCAGCATGTGCACAAGCCCCATTGACTTCAGTGAATGAGTGAGTTAAGCACCCGTCGAATCATGGCTGCTAATTTCCCTATGCTTCCATTGCTCAATCGATAAAATGAGCATAGCATTGAACTAACTCAGGTATATTGAGATTTAGTATTTGCAAAGCATTTGGAACTTGTACATTGCCTTATACCTAAAAATCTTTCAGGATCATTGTTATAATAAGGAGCTGAAGGAGGAGTAGTGACTTACTGCTGTTTAAAAGGTGACTGAGCAAAGTTAGATCTTGTAGGACTAAGGTTCTATTTACTCTACAAAGCGGTATTGCTCTTGAATAATTGAGTTAGAAGACATGACCCGTACCATGGTCAGAGTTGACCAGGACAAGCCATAATCAACATCATGTCAGCTGGTTGGGACTGCTTGTGTGAGTCCCTCTTCACCAACGTGAATAAGGGTTCCTGGAGTGCCTATGATGGCTGTCTGATTTAGTGGCAGAGGACAGGCCGAGGAGTCAAGACTTGAAGCCTAGTACTGACTCTGCCACTGGCTTTCTATGCATGTTTTGGAAAATTGCTTAATCTTGCTTGGCTCCAGAGATGGAGATAATATTTCTTAGCGACCTTTGCAGAATGCTTTGAGATCTCTGAAAAGCCGGTGAAGTGTACGTGCATGAGGATAGGTGCTGATCTTGGGGTGCTGCAGCACCCCCTGGCTTGAAGTGGTTTCCATCATATGCAGGGTTTAGAGTTTGGTTCATTGGCTCTCAGCACCCCCACTGTACAAATTGTTCCCTTGTGCATGAGAGGAGTGTATATATATGTATTTATATAAAAGCACAAAGTGTATATATACCTATAAAATATAAATACTTCTGGTGTTGCCTTTTCCAGAACAGGCACAATCTCTGATCTGATCTTACTCTCCCTGGGGAAATATGCCATCAAGATTGTTGGTGAAATTAGACTTGGAAACTTCCAGGTGCAGTGGAAGGAAGAGCCATCTCATTAATAGTTTTCTATTTCTCAGACAGCTGTTTACTTTCCCTAGCCCCCTTGATCTTTCTGTCTTCTGTATCCTGAAGGCAAGATAATAAAATATTTTCACTGAGTCTCAATCTAGTGCTTACTCTGCTCTGCAAACAATCTTTCCAGGCAATGGCCAGTACGTATTAATTTGTTCATCAGACTGACTTTTGTTGGTGATTTATTTTTGGTGGAAGGATTAGCTGCTTTAGAAGCCCTCTGTATCTTTGTTTCCTCCCTGACAGGGCCATGCTCAAGGCCAGCCTAAACGTCCCTGATTTTCATGTGAAGCAATGCCCAGGCTTCTCCGCTAGCATGGGATGTCATTTATTTTCTGCTTATGCTGGACCAGCCACTCGAGTTAATCCCATCACTGTTATCTTGTGCTGATGCATATTAGCTCTGTGTCTGCTGGGGAAGAAGATGAATAGGAGGTAATGAACCATATGGGCTCAGAGTTATCCCTGGGGGAATTCCACTGAAATCGATGGTGTTCCCCTAGGGATAAACTTGATCCATTATGTACAATCCTATCCTCTTTTGTCTGTATCCTCTTCTCCGCAACATCTGAAGCCATTCAAGAAAGGGAATTTTCTCACTGTTGGGAAAAGAAACTGGAAGCATTGTGCCAAGGCAATATTAAGATTGCTACTTGATCCTCCGTGCACACTTTACAAGGTGCAAATATGGATTTCAACATGAGGCAGGTGTAAGCTGCTAAAGAGTCCTGAATAGTCTTTTTGCAAGAGAAATAACTTCTAAAATTCTCCCACAGCATGGTTTCTGGCATGCCACATGCCTCGGATTGCATGGGACCTTCCTGCATTCTCAGTTCAAATTGCCCCTCTTCCGTGGATGCCATTTATTCCTTATTTTGTCGGTCAGATTAAATAACCAAAGTTCCATGAGATTTGTTGAAGTCTAAGCACCATTGACTGGCACTTGCTCTGAGCCACAATACCTTGCCCTAAGCCCGGACAGGACTGGCAGAGTGCACAGACCGTTCTGCAAAAAGATCCCAACTCCAGACTGTCTCCTTCCTCTTACCGTGGAGGAAATGAGGGAGCGGGAAAGGTCAGCCAAAGACAGAGCTCCCAAGCAATCCAGGGCGACGGCGACAGTGTTACAGTGGCTAAGACAAGAGGCTGGGGTCCAAAGACCTGCACTTCCTTCCTGGATCCACTGCTGACTCATTATGTGGATCACTTCCCCTCTTCCTGCCTCAGTTTCCACATCGAAGAAATGGGACGATGCTGCTTGCCCCTCCTCCTTAAAGCACTTGGAGATCTCCAGATGAAAAATGTTCTATAAAGGCTATGTGTTAAGTATTTTTATAGATCCATTGGGTGCCGCATAATGACATCTCTAATTTTCACCATAGATAAATCCGGTTTGTCTTACAGTAGCAGTTCCAGCTAAGATTGGGGCCCCTTTGAGTTATGAGCTGTACCCACAAAGAGTAAGAGGGAGCTCCTGCCCTAAAGAGCGTACAGTCTACCCAGACAAGTCAGACCAAGGGTGGGAGGGGAGCCAGAGGTCCCAGAGTGAGGAGGTGACTTATCCAAGGCCATGCAGTAAATTGGTCATTGGCAGAGCTGGGATTGGATTCTTTGTCTCCCAAGTCTCTGTCCGGTGCCCTAGCCTTTTCACAAAGCTGCCTCTGAAAAGTTGGTAAACCTAGGCTGTTTGTGAAGTTGGTCATTTTCCTGAGTTAGGCTGAAATGCTGATGCGAAGAAAAACAGTTCAGAATGAATTACCCTTTCTTCCAAAGTGGAGTCTTAAGGCAGATTATAAATTCTGGAGCTTAATTTTTCTTCAGGCAATGGTTACTTCAGGCTGCACAGTATGTGCTCTGAGACTGTAATTAAGATGAGAGAATAGTTTTAAATTAGCTCCAAACGTTTTTCTTAGCCAGAGTCAGTTGGTCCTATTGAAAAATTTCGCCCAGCCATAAGTGCATTTTGTTTGTGGTCCACAGAACCATAAGCATTTTTTCCACCCTCTTAGTTTCCTGAGCGGCGAGATGTGATGCAATTGCTGTGTAAAGCAAGCGTTTTGTTCCTGGCTTGTTCCCTTAAAACCTTTCAAGTTCTAGCCTCAGAATCTGTTTTTCTTAAGAGCAGAAATACTTCCTCTTTTATGTGACTTTACTCTGTCAGCGTTGTCCTTAAAATAGACTTGGAAAACGTCGTGGTTTGTAATGGATGCAAATTTATTCCCCCCCCATCTCCCCCACGGTATAAAGAAACTCGAAAGGAGGAAGGAGGAAGATGGGGAGAGAAGGGAAATGGAGAAGAAAGAGGGTTTTTTTTTTTGTCTTTGGCAGCATTTCATTTCACTGCTGTAATTTCTGTAAATGACAGCAAGAATTGCACCATAATCTTCACTGCAGAGCATCTGCTGAGCCCGAAAATGAATCCAGCCTCTGCGTGGCGCATGGGAATCTAGCAAGCATCGGTTGTCAGTGTTGCAAATCTAGTTTCTTTTAGGGTTGTGGAACAGAGTAACAGGGTGAGTCAAACGTTGGGCAACGTTTAGCACAGCAAAGCTCTGCACGGTCATTTCGTTGTAGATCCCTGCCTCAGTCAAGGGCACGGTTTGTAAATGGCAAGTGTAATTCTGGGGCACGTACAGAACTAATAAATCTCCTGAAAAGTACAGAGCATCCTCACCTTTACTGGTAACTGAATTCAGTGGTAAGGGCAGGTCTACACTACAGCGGAGATCGACACTCTGAGATCGATCCACCGGCGGTTGATTTAGTGGGCCTAGTAAAGACCCGCCAAATCGACTGCAGATTGCTCTCCAGTCGACCCTGGTACTCTACCCCCACGGTAACTCGACCTAAGGTACGTCGACTCCAGCTATGTTAGTCACGTAGCTGGAGTTGCGTAGCGTAGGTCGACTTAACGCGTTAGTGTAGACGTAGCCTGAGGGTGCACAGAACAGGGCAGATCTAGGCCTCTCTTGGAGCTAGCGGGGAATTTTTTTTTTTTCTGTGCAAAAATATTTTGACCAAAAAATGAGTTTCATCGAAAATATTTTTAAAAAAACATTTTGGGTAAAAACAAAGTTGTTTTCAGTTTCTGGTTGTCAGAAATCATCCGATTTTTTGCAGCTAGGGGGTTGTTTTTTGTGTGAAACCTGAAATATTGTCAAAACCAGACATTTCCAATGGACGTTTTTTCAACAACAACAAAAAACCCTTTTCCCTGTGGAAAAAGAAGTGTAACAGAAAATGTTTGACCGGCTCTAGCCCAGCTCGTAAGTAAAACAGAGGACCACAATCATTCCAGAAGCTGTGGAATGGAGACACATGCAGAGAATTCAAGCTCTGGTTTAAAAATAGTTTGTACAGGTAGTCTTCGACTTTAAGATGTTCGAGTTACAACGAACGGCACTTACAATGTTTATAAATTGTCGTCATGTTTCGACTTTACAACGCTCAATCTCACATTGTTCCGATAGGAAATTCGAGTTACGACGTTTTCGACGTAAGACGCGATTTTTGGAACCAATTGTGTCGTAAGTCCGAGGACTGCCTGTATTGCATTTAGCGAGGTTAGCCCCTGCATCCCAAGCTTTTAGCATTCTTTGACCACTAGTAGGTTTACATACATTGTATTGCTTCCTGTTTTCCACCATTGAAATCGAAACTTTTGCCATTGACTTAAATGGGAGCAAGATCAGCTGCTTCTTCTTCCTTTTGTGCGAGGCATACGTTTCCATTGCTTCTAGGTGGGTTAGGTTTTTTTAAACTGTTGCCGTTGTACATTATCTATTTCATGCCAACAGTCCACAGAGCGTCTCATCAATTACGTCAACTGGGCTAAGATCAGTGCAAGATCTTGCTTTACTTCAACCCGTTTACTCAAAGTACATCCAAGTATTGATATATTGGAACACATATCAATACGGAAATGGCCCTTTTTGGCACTGGAGTGCGAATAGACATACTTTCTGCATGTGCATTGGCAAATGGCACTCAGGATTTTATGGAGAAGAAGTGTTTTTATGTGTACCTCTTGAGTTCATCCAGATTAGCTTCCGGAGGGTCTTCCACATAGAGAAATCCTGTATTATCCACTCTGTTTTTGATATTTGTTGAAAACACACATTGGAAAAATGCAAGGTAAATATAGCTGTCCAGATAAGGAACTGAAAAGGGTTCCATTTTTGGGTCTGATACAGACTTCCTATGAGACCTTGGGCAAATTGCTTAATCTCTCCTTGCCTCAGGCCCCGGTCTGTGTAATAGTATTCATAATGCTTCCTGACGTCATGGGGGTTTTGTGAACCCCTCCCCTTCACCGCCAGTAGCCCTGAACTGGAGCATGTGCAGGTTTCTCTGAGGAGATGATTTATGTGCAGTGTGGTCAGCGCTAGGAGCTGTGAGAGTCTGACGCTTGGTCGACAGAGTCGTCGGAGATGTTTGTGAGACTCTGATCAGCTCCATAGTAAATCCTGTAAATAAATAAAATGCAACATCCTTTATTCACCTGTGGTCTCCGATCACCACCAACAAGCTTTGTTTTGTAGTTGGGGTTTAATATTTGTGTGTAACAATGCTGCTGACTGTAGTAATACAGAAAACGGTTTTTGAGAAAGCAAATACGGTAGTTGATATCCTTCCTCGTCTTTCAGAGAGGGACAGAGTAGAGAAATTATTTTTTTTTTAAAAGGGGGGTGGCTGTTCCTGCTGTGTAGGGACAGTTGTGCACAGCTAAGTACTAATGGTATTCATTACAAGAATGTGCGTGTCTGTCTTTGAAACTGTTTTCATTTGGAGCTTTTTGCCCACAGTAAGGCCTGTTTTCAGACACTGATACCTAAATAGGATGCCCTCGTTATACATTCATAATCAGGTTGGCAGTCAGGGATATAGCTGCCCATTTTATGTCCCTGGTTGGTGATAGGGACACAATTTTAAACTGTCCATCGTTAGAGATTGGTCCCACAGTACATTTCGGTAGAGGTGGACTTAAGCCACATGTTTTGGATCTAGTTAGCAAAGACCCCAAAGTTTGTAGTGTTTGGATCTGGAGTATTGGTTTAGCTCTTTATAAAAGTGAGGGCCACATGCAAAATTCCAGCCCAGGTTGAAATTTCAAACAACCTGAATTTCAGAAGTGTCGGGATCTAGGGCTTTGATTGTCAATTAACGAGTGGTTTGAGCTTGGCGGTGGCTCAGCAAAGAGGCATCGGACGAGAACTCTGTGCATGTTTTTGTGCGTATCCTGGGGGAGTCATTGACTGTGTTAGACTTGGGAGCAGTCCGTCTAGAGTAATTTAAAGAATGTAAAGTTGCAAATTATTCTCCAAAATCACATGGTGCAGTTGCTTCCCCTATCATGGGGGAGTTAACGTTTACATGAATTCATTGTGCCGGAGGTTAGAAATGACTGTCTGCCACCATAATGCTGGTTATCCAGAGCTCTGCAGTCTTGCTTCATGTGGCTATGCATGGAATAATTAAAAGTGCTAAGGTACGTTGTAACATAACTGAAACCAAAGAGTGTGTATTTAGAAAGTACTTGCTCATTTGATGGGTTGTAGGCCTTGTTTAGAGTTTATTAAATTCTGGCAACAGGTATTTTAAAGAAATCATTTGCAATTGAAGAAATCTAACAATGCAGACTTGGTGTAAGCAGTCTCTAGAGTAGCTGCTATTGACATCTGCTCTGAATTTGGCCTGCTACCTTCATGTTCAGTATTTAATATGAACCATTAAAGTTTGCGCTCCCGTACCCTTTTGTATGATACCAATCTTAAACCTTATGAGTACAGAGAACCTGGGAGCAGGTGCCTTTTCCAAGCTGCTCTAAAACAAAGTCCACGCACTCCTTTCCAGGGGTTCATTAACAATAGCATAACAAAGTTCATCTCAAGCTTTTTCCCAGGCATGGCTGCACCTGGAGTTCCTCCCTCAGGACTGCTCAGCTCGCACTCTAGATCCCCTCTTTCTAGAGAGCCACTCCTACCTCTCATATATCCATGTGTGTAATGAAGCACCTGATTCAGTGAACCAGAAGAACCCACTTAACTCTCTTTCTCAGCAGGATCAGTCCCTGATAACAGGGTGGTGTGTAGCAGACGAACACTGTGACCCTGGTAAAGAGACATTTTTGATTTTGTCTTGTTAAGTTAGATCTAGTGTCTATAATTTCTGATATGCTGCCTCAGACAGCAGGCTGTGCCTGATGCTTAGTGTAAGTCAGGAACTTGCCATAATGCATCTGGCTGATGGTGCAATATTGGGGATGGGAGGGAGAATTCCTTCCTGAGCCCTGTGAGCGATCAGTTTGAGAAGCGTGAGACTTAATTAGTCATCCTACTCTGCACTGCTACAAATGTTGTAACTAGTCACAAAATTCTTCACCCCTTTTAAGTACATCTACACCTGTGGCTCTGGCACCCTTGTAAGAGCAACGTGCCTTGTATATTATGAGGCACAAGTGCCTGCCCAATTTAATCGGGTGGAACCAAGCAAGGGGCATGCGAAATATTCTCATTAATTAATTTGGGTGGGGGAGAGCATCACAGAGTGATTTTTTTAAATAACAGGCTGAGTCAGTATTTTAGAATTTTACATGCTGTTGTGTAATGAAAAATTAGAATGTATCTACTGCAGGAAACTGGAGAGAACAAATCGCCGCTTTTGGGAAGCTCGTGGGGAAAATGTGTATGGGTGGTAAGGTCTTTTTACTCTGTGGTTTGGAGAGTGCCTCGCATGATGTTTGTCCTGGTCCATGACCGGGACTCCTAGCTGCTCCCACAATACAAATAATAGAAAATAACCAAGTTTATTAATATTTATTTGCACTGTGGGGGCACTAGAGGAATAGATGAAGTCAAAACCCCCCTGCACTAAGCACTGTACAGACATACAGTAAATGACAATTGGTGTCCCAAAGTGCTTGCAACCGTGGCTCCGATCTTCAGGTAGACTGCTGCACCCACACAGTGATACTTTCACTTCGGCAAGTCTCTCCAAGGGGCCCAAAGTCTGTCTGTCTGTCTGTCTGTCTGGGCTACCAAATCCAAGTCTCCGAATGCGACGCCGTGAGTGCCGTGCTAACACAATGTCCCAGAAATGTGTTTTTTTTTTTATTTTTTTTGGGTCGGGGGGTTGTCGTTGCGTTTTGGATGGATTTTGAGAGTTGGCGTGGAGTGGGGTTGTGGACAGGACCAAAAGGGTAGACCACCCTGGAAATGAAGCGCAGGGACTCAGTTCAGTTAGTGTTCTGCCTTTAAAATGTAGTCGCTGATGCTGCGTAAACAGAGACGGAGGCTGGAGTTCTAATTAGTCACATAGTGTTTCACTCAGGCAATGGGGTAAAAGGAACCTTTTTGTTTAAAATACCAACGAGATGGAAGAGTTGCTGAGGCTGGTGCAAGGGGGTAGTAAGGAAGACTTAATATGATGAAATTTAGAACAAGACACATTCAGCCTAAATGTTATCGATGTTGTAATAGAATAATTCCAAACAGCACCAGAGCTGAGATTTTAGTAACATGTAGAGGCCCTGAACAAGGTCCAGTACACTGAGTGCTGTACAAACACGTAATGAGAAACAGTCCCCATCGCAAAGAGCTTGTCGTCTAAATAGACCAGACAGACAGAGTGGCAATGGAAAGAGATCGGGAAGTGGCTTACCCAGAGTCACACAGCAGGTCAGCAGCAAAGATAGATCCCAGGTCTTGTGAATCCTCATCCAGTGCTTTGTCCGCTAGACCATACTGCCTGTCTAGTCTAGTCTAATCAAATTCTATCCGTTCTGTCTTTAAAAGGCGCCCATCACATAACAGTTTGGGGGCTGGACTGGATTTCCTAAGGAAGTGGTGGAAGCCTTGTTGCTTGTAGCATTTAAATGTAGACAGGAGGAAAAAAAAACCTGGCGAGTAGAAGATGTAAGAAACAATCATGCAGTGACACTGGGGGGTATAAGAAGTATCCTACCAGGTGCTTTCTGTGGTTACATGTGGATTTGATGATGGTTTCTATTGAATCCCCTTTTGGAAGACTTTTTGAGCTTGTGGTTTTCAGCACACAACCAGCCTGAAATTGTGATCCCTTTTCCCCCTTTAGGACAACAGGATGACACAATTTCGGCATTTACAGCAAATGACCTATTGCCTGATAGAATGGAGATCGCAGATACTCTCTGGGACCCTTCCCAAAGATGAGTTGGCAGAACTCAAGAAGAAGGTCACTGCGAAAATTGACTACGGCAACAGGTAAACCCCACTCAGCGTTCCACGTAGAGCCAAGCTCCCAGCCGATGGTCTGAGACTAGGATTCCTGGACTTGCGTAATCCGTATTAACCTGGTAGTAACAGCAGCTATCAATGGAGGCAGCATATCTAAAAATGAAGTCATGGTTTCTTACCTGAGATGATAATTGCATTGCAAAGACTTACTGGCACTTCATCAGCTCCTCGGAGTTTCAGTCCAAGCATTAAAAGAAAATCCTCTTATCTGCTGAATTTAGCAGATAGCTCACAGATTTTGCACCCAACCCAGCAACTTTTATTTGTACCAGTTATTCTGTTAACCTCACTATTAGTGACTTGTGTAAGTAAAGGCCGAAGGATTGGGCCCTTCACTGGTTCTGTTACTTCAGTGCTGCCTGTATTTGGTTAGGAGAAGAGACAGTGGACAGGATCCTGGGAATTGGGAAGCCTGCATTCTATTCCTGGCTCTGCCACTGACCTCTTGTGTGTGACTTCGGAAAGTTCTGTTTCCCCTTTTGTTATGTCTATTGAGCTTGCAAGCTGTTCCGGGAAAGGGCTGTCTCTTACTTTGTGTGTGTGTGTGTGTGTACAATGCTTAGCACAAAAAGATTGTGATCTTGGTTAGGGTCTGAAGGTACTACCATACCACAAACAATAACAATAAAATGGAGTATGGATCCTCTGTTTTGGGGTTAGTGAAGCCAAACCCTAACTGATGAGGGTTTGCAAATTCAGACTCAAACTCCTCAGCCCAGGTCCTGACTCAGATCTCTGGTGATTTACCGTCTGTAGGAGACAGAGGCCCAAAACGAGAGACAGAGTCAGAACAGCCCCACACAGTGGGCGAGTGCAGATCTGAATCAAAATGCCCCTAATCTCTGGGGAACACAAAGCTCAGAATCCTGAGCTGAGCTTTTCAGCTCAGACCCACCTCTAGGGTCTTCTGATGTTGATATTGTCACCCCCCCATCCCTATCTGCCTCACTATACTTAATTAACTGTGCTGCAGCCCCAGAAGGGTACGATTGACAGGTAACTGGAGATTAAGGGCCTGCTTCTGTCACCTTGCGTCTTGCGCAGTCAGTTGCACCGGTGCCAAATGGGCGTAGAAGACGACCAGATTAGAATGGCAGTGTTTTACATTCACTTTGCGCTGGTGCGAATGACAGCCCGAGGCGGCCCAGAATCAGGCTTTAAATGATTTCTCCATGGAAAGGGGACAATGGGGGTTTTCACGCCCATTCGAAATGTGACTAAGCTAGCGGGAGTGGATGCAGCGGCTTGGAGTTCATATGCCAGTGCTTTGCAAGAAACCTCACCTGTCTAAATTCTGCCAAGAAGCTGGCATCTCCCATGAAGTGTGGTTTGTGCCTGGCTGCCCGGGGTCAGGATTTAGACGCAAAGCAGGAACTACACTGCTTTATCAGCACGTTAAGTGCCACAGCTCTGTAGACCGCCAAAGCAGCATTTCATGGGTTTGTACAGACCAGAGATTGTCTCCGTGGCTCATTAATCTATTTGAAGGCAGAGTTGAAAAATTAACCATTTAACCTTCTTGCAGAAACCTAGTAGATTTAACACCTACACAGAGAGATATCTTAAAAATACATGTAAATTCCCATTGAAGGGGTCTCATCTTAGCTAAACTAATTCATTAACTCTGCTCCTTTACTAGATATTTTCTTTACTGACCTTTTTTTTAAGGTGGGGATGAAGGACGGTATTTCTGGGCCTGGTCAAGTCTGAAGTTTGATATCTGTAGTTGGCACAATTTTCTAAGTCTCTGGGGGGCCCTGTCTGGACTAGAGCTTCTGGTCAGGCTGGTCTCTCTAGCATGACTGTAACACATGTGCAAACCCTCAATCAACTGTAGCTCATGCTGTGAAAGCCGGGGGATCCCCCCTCCCCCAAGGCTTCCACACAACCAAGGCTCTATCATGTCAGTTCATTCCTATTTCCACCAACATGGACGGGGTTGCAGTTCATGAGAGAGGGATGTGGGAGATCTAAGCACTTTCTCTGCTGACTTCCTCCTCTGACTGCCTCTGCAGATACAGAGAGAGAATATTTGAAAATGAGTTTGCATGGTAGTTCCATACTTGTGTACTGTACCTCTGATCACTGGTTTTGAGGCCACTGGGAGAACTGAGGGCTAGTTTCCTAGTCCATGTTCTGTCCTGGAGCAATCCCCCAGGATTCAAAGGAGAGCAAAGATGTATTCAAGCCACTGTTCCCTCTCCCCTGTCTTGAGCTGACCCCAAAAGAGCTCTAGTCCAGCTGAGGATCTTACCTCGAGGCTGGAGTCCCATGAAGGGCCCGTGTCTTCACTGACCTTCAGTGGTAGCATGACAAAATATTGTGATGTTATAGAGCTGTGATAGTTATAGAAGCAGGTTGCTGTAGTGACACTTGTCTGTTCATCTTCCCAGCTGTGTCAGAGATGGACACTCCACTGGGTCTTTAAACAAATCCCTCCAGATTTTTTTTAAAAAGTTGCATGAACATTTTCTGTTCCATTTCCATGCCAACATGAAAAAGACTCTTGAAATCGCATTTGCTTCCAACTTATTGGCAATTATTCTCCCTTTCCACCTGTAACACGGATGCTGCCCAGGATTTTAGGGCTGGATCTAGTGGTGCGCGATGACAATGGAAACATCCTGGACCCGGATGAAACCAGCACGATCACTCTCTTTAAGTCCCATGAGATGGCATCCAAAAGGATCGATGAAAGGATCCAAGAGGAGAAGGTATGTCCCTGCTTGTTTGTGGCCTTACCCCCATGAAGTCACCTGTGCTCTCTGCCTTTGTGTATGTCAGCTGAATTTTTGGTTAAGGGATGTTATGCTGTCGTAGTGGTGTTCTATCTGGCATCAAAGCTAGACTGAATTCCACTGTGTTTCTACTAAAAACCAAGGGGGAAATCCATTTTAGCAATCCATTTAATGGGGACTGGGCATCCGGAGCTCCTTGGAAGCTTTTGAAATTCTCAAATAAACGTAGCTTGCTCCTAGCTTGTCCTGGCTAAAGTGCCTTAGTCGCTTCAGAAAGTGGGACTTAGGCTCCTAAGTCACTTGAGCACTTTTGGATATTTAATTTAACCATAAGCATTCTTCTTTTTCCTCCTCTAGTTAAAGACATACAAGCTGTGATTTATTATTTGTTCTTGTAAACGTATATGTATGTTACATGTATATGAACCACTTTGGGACACAGACGCTTCTGTGATGCAACATGGGATGCTCCATCAGTCCTCCTATCCCACTGAATGAATCAACCATCAGTCCTGTCTAGAAATTAGTTGAATCCTTAAGGAGACCCAGCACTCAGCTTTATCCTACCTGAAGCCTCTATTCTTTCGAAGGAGACACCTTCTTGTTCATTTTATCTTTCTCTGCAGTCTCTGCAACAGAATGTAGACCTCCGAGGGCAGCCAGTATTCAACTCAACACACACCTACGGCCTGTATGTGAACTTCAAGAACTTTGTCTGCAACATTGGAGAAGATGCAGAGTTGCTCATGAGCCTCTATGATCCCGACCAGTCGAAACTGATCAGGTAGGTTGCTGCTGAATGGGAAAGTTCCCTGTTGTTCTGTGGTGATGGTGGTGCCCCATCCGATGGCGCTGCAAAGAGGGCCATAAGGGAGGAGTTGGTTAGGGTTGTTTTCTTCTTTAGTCTTTTTTGTTCTTCCTTTTGGTTACTCCATCAACAGTGATTTGGGTAGGAATTATTTTACCTCAACTGAGACCTAAAACCAAGATCCTGAGCCCATGTGAGCCTTAAAAATCCCACGACACTTGTTAAAGGGGTAAACATATTCACCCCAATACATTAGTCAAATTCCAGTTTGTCCCTTTACATTCTACTTACCTTATATCCCCTTGTAGTGTCCCCTTTTGGACTGAATATATTTTCTTCACTGTCGGCCTTAAACAGTGTATATAGGTTTGGTGTGTTCTGTTCAACAGCTGCCTCTCTCCACCCCAGAGGGGCTGCATTTCACCAATGGGTGAAGTGACTTCCATGTATCATTTGTAGATCACTTGGGGATTAAAGGTGTTGGTTAAAATGTTGTAAAGTGCCTAAGTGACTTAGATGTTTTTGAAAATTTTACCTAGTATACATGAATTGCAGAGGTTTATTTTATTTTATTTATAGTGAAAATTACCTGGTTCGTTGGGGCAGTAATGGGATGCCGAAGGAAATTGAGAAACTTAATAATCTCCAAGCGATCTTTACAGTAAGTCCTGTTGTGTTTGCAGCCTGGAAATTCTCCAATGCTTAGTCATCTACTGTAATATTTATTATTATTATTATTATTATTTACTGCTTCTCTTGGAGAAGCCCCTAGAGTCCAAACCAGTGCTGTATAAATACCAAACCTATTATCCTCCCTTTCCCTTTTTTAATGAGTCTTGTATAAACACGACAATTCTCTTGTATTCTGTGGGAGGAAGCTTTTGTATCTGGCAAATGCGGATTTACTTTGGCAAGATGACCTGGGTCAACCAAACAGGAAAGTTATGTGCAGTATAAGTGCCACAACAAAGACATGCCCTTGCTTTATATTCCTCACCACATCAACCTAGTTTGCCAGGATTTTCAAAGCGATTAGTAATGTTTAGGTGCCCAACTGAAACATCTTAATTAAAGGGGTCTGATTTTGAAAGAGTGCAGAATACAGTGCCCTTTGAAAATGAGGACCCTTTCAAAATGTCTTAAGTTGGGCATTGAAAATCATATGTCACTTAGACCCCTCTTTGCAGCTCATACAGACAAAGGCTTTTGTAATCCTTAGCAGAGTAGCAAAGTGACGAGCTTGATCAGCAAAGAAGTACAGAAGAGACCACATCTGATATGTTGCACCTCATTTTAAAACACAACGGTTTTAGTGGCACTAGAGTTAATTTTTAAAATGAGAAGTTGCACCTTCCAAAAATGCATGAATACCAGTTATGTTCATTGGACCTTTGCTCATGGAAATCATGTATGCATGCAAACAATTGAGCTGCATCCACAGTTCTTTTGCCAGCAGAAAGTTTTCCATGCTTTTTGCTTGGATAATTAAGGTTGCACAGACAAGCTGGGGTGTCCGCATTTGAAAATGTGCCCCATCATGATTTTTTAATATCTGTAAGGGTATATATTTTTTCCAAAGGCTGCATTTTAAAGGTATTTTGGTGCCTGAAGATGCAGATAGGCACTTTCGGAAATCCTATTGAATGTCTAGCTGCATTTTTAGGCACCAAAATAGATTTAGAAATTGGGTCCTAGGTGCCTTGTTGTTTTGTTTTTCAATTGAATTCTCCTATTTAGGAGGAGTTGAGCTTGAGTGCATTGTTGGTTCTGTTCTTTGGCAGGGTTTCTGTGTCAATATTTTGCTCTTAGTTCTGAGTTTGTACAGGCATTAGTGAGCTAGCTAGCTGGATTGTATAAAATCACTTGTAACCAGCTGTTCATGAAAGAATAACACTTCAGTGTAATCATATGTGGCATGTTCAGACTAGAAACAAGAGTGGCACAAGCTAACTGTCCTGTCATCAGTAGATAATGCTTTAATAATAAAATTATTTACCATCGTTTCCAGAACTGGTGCTGGGAAGTCTTATTGAAGGACAGCGCGTTGTTAAGAAGTTGCTATGTGTTAAAATGGTCAGGCGCATGCCATATATTGGCCTTAGCAGCCCTTTTATAAGTGAGATTGTGCTTTCTTTCTTTTCAGAAATTTATCTCCTAGCTTAAATGTGTTTGTCCTTGTCAGATGGCTGGGAAATGATGAACATTGGCAAATGTCTTTTTGTTTTTTCTACGTTCACAAAGCAACTGGGTTTAATTTTCTCTATTTTAAACGGTCTCTGCTGTTTCTCCAGGACCTGAGCAGCTCTGACCTGATCAGGCCCAAAATCAGCTTGGTGTGTCAAATTGTGAGAGTGGGGCACATGGAGCTAAAAGATGGAAAGAAACACACTGGTGGGCTCCGGAGACCGTTTGGGGTGGCAGGTATGAGATGCCGAGCTGCAGAATGCATTAACTGAGAGAGACCATGGTCCAGTGGATCGGACACTGGCTTGGGAATTGGGAGATTTGGGGCTGTGTCACTGAACTTGGGAAAGTCAATTAACTCTGCCTGTTTCCCCATTTGTAAAATGGGTAGAATAATACTGACCACTTGCTTTTGTAAAATCTTTTGAGATTTACAGAGGAAAAAGTTCTCTGTGATAGCTACATATTATTACTATTTGCTACTTATTATGCCCTCCATACTTAAACTGCCCAGTTCTAGTCCCATGAAGCAGTGATGTCCCAGTCGATTTTCAAATCCTTATCGCGGTGTCATTTCAAGGCTTGGATTTTCAAAGGAGCCTTAATGAGCTAGGTGCCCGGTTCCCATTGAGTTAGGCACCTAATACCCTTGACCTGCTTTGAAAAATCTCAATCTGAAAACACACAGGGAAAATAAAAATTAAACTTTGAAATTAACAGAATGTGAAATCTAAAGGTAAATTCTTTGCTTTGATCAAATCTTTGTAAATCCCATCTCTTCTTATAGGGAAGAATATTCATGTTTTTATGCTATAGGCTGGATCGATGAAAAAAACTGCGTGTGGAATTTGCTTTACCTGCTAAGAGGATGAGAACACTGAAGGCTGGCATTATGTCAGTCAGTCAGATTAACAATGCAAATAGGACAATTGACTGGCTGAAGAGAGAGTTGAGAAAACTATTATTCATCTTCTAGGAGGGGAATCAGTATTTCCTGCTTCCACTCGGCTTTTGGAAAGTATATTGATTTCCTTGAAGGGATCAATAAACAATTTGCAAAGCAAGATTCCACTTAGACCTTGTTTACACTCAGAAAATTTTGTCAAAATTTTCCCATCATTACAAATGATTATCCTGCTCCACCAGTCAGAACAACATTATGGAAAAACTAGTATGGATGGGTTGCTGCTTATGGTTCCAATGCTGTGTCAGCCAGACCTGCTTGGTGCTTAAAAAAACCAGTGGCCCTTTACGTCTCCCAAATTTGTTACCACTAGTGTAGCTGAATCAGAATTAGCATCTGTTGGGCAAGCCATTTTTTTTTTTAAAGTCACTTAGTAGAGGTATAAAATGATTTTTGTTAAACTTGTCTCATTGCAGTAATGGACATTACTGATATCATACATGGGAAGGTGGATGATGAGGAAAAGCAACACTTTATTCCTTTTCAGCAGTAAGTATTGGACATCAGAGTGAGTCACGGAGCTGTATGAATCAGGACAGACAGTCTTTAGAGAATGACAAGTCTGTATGGGAGATTTGGGGTGTATCAGAAAGGCCTATACAGACACACTGGTTACTTGTAGAGTCTGATCCTTTTGGAAGAAAAAAGTCTCCAGTCATGTAAAGCCCAAAGTTTGCAGCAAGGTGATTGACTCAAGTGTCATCAGTAAAAACCACCTCGGCTTGATTTATGCTCTGTGACAGGGAAAACACAGCCACTGGAAGGGAGATGCCTGGCGGGGTGGTATCTGAGCACTAGATTTGAAGTAGACAGACTCCCTGGAATCAAACGTTCAAATCATAGAAGGATGAATTGAGGGCAGGTCTACACTACGGGCTTAAGTCAACCCATGTAGTTGGAGTTGACGTAGCTTAGGCTGACTTATTGCGGTTCTGTACCACACTGGGTTGATGGGAGAAACTCTCCCATTGACTTAGCTTACGCTTCTCGTTCTGGTGGAGTACCGGAGTCAAGGGGAGAGTGATCTGCGGTTGATTTAGCGAGTTTTCACTAGACCTGCTAAATCGATCCCCAGTGGATCGATCACCGCAGCGTTGATCCCAGGTGAGTGTAGACATACCCTCAGAGTCCAGTGCACATTAGAGGGTGGGTTCCTATGGACAAGACCTCGAAAATCAGAAGCACCATCTACTGTGTATGGGTATTGGGGGTGGGATTTTCAAAAGCAACTAAATGATAGGGAGTACAAATCCAACTGAATTTCCCTTGTCTTCACCACTGTGCATCATCTGTCTAAGGATGGAGTAGGAGGAATCGGGTAAAGAGGATAGAAGTCAGGGGTGAAATGATTCCTGGCTGCATGGTTACAATTTCTGGTTTGGAGAGGAGATTCAAACCCCAGACCTGTGCCTTTCTGCCTCTCTAGTTAGACTGGCTCTTTGATGGCGCTGTTAACTTGTTCAGCGTGTTACAGTAATGAAAATGAAGCTTGTTTGGGTAAGCTGAACTGTGTTGTTACAATCCTAAATATAGCAGTTCGTTTGGTTCAGCCAGCATGTCATTACGAGGGACTCGCGGTGGAGAATTTTTTTATTCCTTCCGTGGCCTGTTTATATGACTAGAAAAAGTGCCCCAAAGGGTGTTTTTTCCTTTCCACAATAACGTGGATTTACAACTTTTTTTTTTTGTCTGTCTTCGCTGCAGGGACATTGTAATTAGAGATTAGCTCATGATGCAGAGTCTGAATCCAGATCTAGGCTCTTCCAAAGTTTGGGGGTTCATATTTGGGTGGAGTGGGGAGGGAGGGCTTGCTTTGGCTTGTTAAAGACAATAGGGGCCAAATCCAAAGGTCAGAAATATTTGGATCCAGGACTTGCTTGGCCTTCAGTCTGCCTGCACCCCATCTTCTGTTGTTCCGCTTACCAGAATCGCCATGGAAACCTACATTAGGCAGCGACAGCTAATCATGTCCCCTCTAATGACTTCCCATGTAATCGGCGAGAATGAGCCTCTCACTTCGGTCTTCAACAAAGTCATCGCTGCAAAGGAAGTGAATCATAAAGGGCAAGGTACGCACATTTGGACAAGGAGCCAGCTTCACAACCTGGGGCACGGGAAAGGCTCCCTCTCTTACAAAGGAATTGAATTATTTGCGAAGGTTCAGAAATCAAGGCCACTAGAGTCTGTTGCTTCCACTGGGCCAGACTGTGAAATGATGTTATCCCCCCACCAAAGCTAAAAGCATGAGCTGCGAAAGCTCCCTAGCTGGGCTATAACAGACTCGTATCCTCTGTGGATTGGGCAAGGAGGGAGACTGTAATAGACTCACCAGTGGCTTATACTTACTAAGTATTTATTCCATCCTTACTCAAAACAGGTTTCAGAGTAACAGCCGTGTTAGTCTGTATTCGCAAAAAGAAAAGGAGGACTTGTGGCACCTGAGAGACTAACCAATTTATTGGAGCATGAGCTTTCATGAGCTACAGCTCACTTCATCGGATGCATACTGTGGAAACTGCAGAAGACATTATATACACAGAGACCATAAAACAATACCTCCTCCCACCCCACTCTCCTGCTGGTAATAGCTTATCTAAAGTGATCATCAGGTTGGGCCATTTCCAGCACAAATCCAGGTTTTCTCACCCTCCGCCCCCCCCCCCCCCCACACACAAACGCATTCTCCTGCTGGTAATAGCCCATCCAAAGTGACCACTCTCTTCACAATGTGTATGATAATCAAGGTGGGCCATTTCCTGCACAAATCCAAGTTCTCTCACCCCCCTCCAAAAACCACACACAAACTCACTCTCCTGCTGGTAATAGCCTATCCAAAGTGACCACTCTCCTTACAACGTGCATGAAAATCAAGGCTATTACCAGCAGGAGAGTGAGTTTGTGTGTGGCGGGGCGGAGGGTGAGAAAACCTGGATTTGTGCTGGAAATGGCCCAACTTGATGATCACTTTAGATAAGCTATTACCAGCAGGAGAGTGGGGTGGGAGGAGGTATTGTTTCATGGTCTCTGTGTATATAATGTCTTCTGCAGTTTCCACAGTATGCATCCGATGAAGTGAGCTGTAGCTCACGAAAGCTCATGCTCAAATAAATTGGTTAGTCTCTAAGGTGCCACAAGTCCTCCTTTTCTTTTCACTCAAAACAGAAGACTTGTCCATTTCCCCCACTAAACTTGTTTGCCGCCAGTGTTGTAGTTACCTTGGTAAACTACACTCCACAGCTTACATCTCCTTTTATCCCATCATACCCAACCCCTCTGTTTCTCCTCAATGATTTGGATGTGTCTGAAACCTTATGGTTTGGATTCTACCACCTTTGCTCAAATTAAATAGTATCTTACTCCAGTGACAGTTCCACTGAAATCACTGGGTCTATTTGCAGAATTAGGTAATAGTCAGCCATGAGTAAGTGTTGGAGAATCAGGCCCAGTGGAAACTTGGGGTTGCGTATTTTAGCTGTGTGTTTGGGATACTACATTATATATATCAAACAAGAAAATAGTCATTAGTTTTCTCTCCTTAAGCCCAGGGTTCATAGTCATACTGTAAGGAGAGTGATCACTTAAGATGAGCTATTATCAGCAGGAGAGCGGGGGGAGAAAACCGTTAGTAGTGATAATCAAGGTGGGCCATTTCCAGCAGTTAACAGGAACATCCGATGAAGTGAGCTGTAGCTCACGAAAGCTTATGCTCAAATAAATTGGTTAGTCTCTAAGGTGCCATTAGTACTCCTTTTCTTTTTGGTCATACTATAGACATTGCACTTGTACCAGTAAACATTTATTAAGTACTATATTTTTTTCTTAGGCCTCTGGGTCTCCCTGAAGCTGTTACCTGGAGACTTAGCCCAGGTTCAGAAGGATTTTTCTCATCTTGTCGACAGATCGACTGCAGTGGCTCGCAAAATGGGATTCCCTGAGATTATTCTGCCCGGTAGGTATCTTATCTTCATGAGCACAAACTCTGACTTGCTACCGTGCTTGTGAAGGACGTAGGAAGACACAGAAATCCTGAATTTACCTGTGGTGCAGAGCTTTGTTCCATAGTTGGTTGAAAAGTGTGTGGTGTTTTCCACTAAAATTTTCAAAGAAGATTAACATTTTCCTGTTTTGTCAAAAACTTCCAACCAGATTTTGGAATTTCATCCAGGAAGTGAAAACTTCGAAAATTTTCAGTTTTGTTTCTGTTGTTATATTTTACTTAAGGAAACCTGAAAAATGTCAATGAATGGAATTTTTTGTAAGAACGTTGCCATTTAATCAAAAAGCCATCTTTCATCGTGACATTTCCCCCCACCTGTTCTATTGAATTCACATAGGGAGGAATTCACCCTGGCAGATAGGAAAGAGAAATACAAAAGGTACAAACTTGGTCATGGCATAATGGAATATGAAGCTCCCTTGCCTTTTATTCATGAGTCCATTTGTGGTCATAAAGAGAGGGGTTGTGTGGAAGTCATGCACGTAAGAATTATTAGCAAGAAGATTGGCACGTGGTAGAGTCTGACCCAAAAACTGAGGTGAAGATGAGACCAGTGGCTCAATCTAGAGCTCCCTTGGTATCATTCAAGGATGTGAAATAACATGGTCAAAGTCCCATGCGGGGGTGTGAAATGTTAACCCCGTAACTTTCCCCAGCTGGCTGTCTGTGAAAAGCGGCTCACCGGGAGTCTCTTAACGTTTCAGGTGATGTTCGAAACGACATCTACATCACTCTGAAAGAAGGGGAGTTTGACAAAGGGAAGAAGAAGACTCCCAAGAATGTAGAGGTCACCATGTCTGTGCATGATGAAGATGGCAACCTCTTGGAGGTAGGGTGGACCTGCTTGGGTGGTGGGTGACAAAGATGTTGCTTTATGCACGTAGTGGGCTGCTGCAGGATCTCCAGCTGAGATGGCCCTTAATGGAGATCCTTTGTGCAAGGACTGTGTGACTGTTCAGTTAAGGTAATTCTAGGGGACCTCTGTGATTACATTGCTGGGAAAAGCAATAGAAAATGTAATGGACACGCCTGCATTGGTTGAAGGATGGATTAGATGACATAATGGGTCTTTTCCACCTCAAACATCAATAGGAGGCATAGGATATAGGTACGGTGAGTGCAGTGGTTAGAGCATGGTTCTGGGAATCAGGACTCGTGGGTTCTGTTCTTACCTCTGCTACTTTTATTTTTCTTCCCCCAAACTTGAGCGTTAAGGTTCAGTTAGTCACGTAGGCAGCTCAGCCGCTGGCGCACAGCTGAAGGTTGCATCCCTTGGCAGCTGGTGACTAGATTGTAGTCTTGGCAGTGATTTACCAAAATAAGCAGAGGTCTCACAGAGGCCTCTGCATGCTGAGCTTTAGGTCTCTGTATAACCCTAGATTATTCCAATCTTTTAAACAATGGATTTTAGGACTCTGTCCTACTGAATTTACACATTAATATTGATGTAAGGAAATCTTTGAAGGTTACGAGTAAAATGTACAAAAAGTACCAAAATGACTTAGACGGCTAAGTCCCATTTTCAAAAGTGATTTAGGCTCCTAAGTGCCTAAGTCACTTGAAATGGGACTTAGGCTCCTAAGTCACTTAGAGGCTTTTGAAAATTTTACCCTCGGTATTTTTTCCTGACTTTATTTGATCTTCACCTTCTGCTTGTCTTTTTCCCCAAAGAAAGCTATCCATCCAGGTGCTGGTTATGAAGGGATCTCCGAATACAAGTCTGTTGTTTACTATCAAGTCAAGCAGCCTTGCTGGTATGAAACTGTAAAGGTGAGTGTGTGTATTTTACAGTCCTGCTCCCTTCACATGGAGCCTAAAGAATAAGACAAATCAACAAACCTTGAATCAGCAGAGGACATGTAGAGTAGCATGTTGTCCTACGTGGTCTAGAGAGACAGTGTTGTCTGGTTTTTCAGCAAATAGGACTCTGGTCCACTTTCAGCTGCAGAAAAGGTATCATCACTAGATCTGTGGTGTGCTTTGAAAAACCATCCGCACCCCTGCTGTAGGCAGAGCAGAGTATCTTAGGGATAACTAAAGGGTTTTAACTGCCAATCTGAATTGGACAGGGTTGGGGGCGTGTCTCTGAAATGGAAAGAACAGACCTGCTTTTCTGCACTTGGAATCCTGGTAAAATAAAACCTCAAAAGGCCCTTCCATTTACTTCCTAAACATTTTTCGTGATGGAAGAGCGAGAGCGTCCTGGATTCCAGACAATATTGAGGCTCTGATTGATTGCATAACCCTGGCCAAGCCAACTGGCCACCTGTACTTCTATAAGATGATGCATCTGAGAAGAGCTTTCCCAGTAACATAAAGTACAAATGCACATATATTTGTGCATGTGTGTGTATCTGCACACGCGCGCGCGCGCGCACACACACACACACACACACACAAAGTAATTTAAATACCTAGATACCAATGGATTCAGGGCTGAACGGCTTCAGCAAATGTTTTCATGAAGATAATGCAAAGAGGATGAGGGGGTAACGCTTTCAAAAGGGCCTATGGGAGTTAAACGCTCAAATTTCATTCAGTTTCAATGGCATTTGCTTGTTGAAGTCCCTGCGATCCTTTGAAGATCTTAAACAGAAGTAGAGATGGGTTTTCAAATGTAGGGCCTGGGACAAGAACTCCTGGATTCTCTTTCTGACTCTTCCACTGATGTGTTACATTGGGTAAGGTACTTCATCTCTCTAGCTATACGTTCCCCATCTGCAAAATGGTTATAAGGCTTTAGCGTGAGGGATTGGGGCATGTTATGAGACTTGCTTTGTTAGTGTTTGTAAAATATTTTGTGTTCCTCCTAATAAGAGGCATATGAGAAGCCCTAATTGTTGTTCTATTTGACCCCTCACGTAATGTTCAGGTGTCTATTGCAATTGAAGAGGTCAGTCGTTGCCATCTGAGGTTTACGTTCCGTCACCGATCATCACAGGAATGTAAGTACTTGGAGCAGAGATCAGGGAGGTTTCCCCCCCCCCCCCCATGTATATTGTGCACTTCATAGCCTAGGTATGTTTCTGAGCATCCCGCAAAGATGGAACCAGCATTTGGCCTTCCTTGTAACTTGTTGTCTGCTGGGAAGGGGATGGTTCAGAGTTGGGGATTGGCATGGACCAGCAAGGGAATCTTTTCTGATGAGCCCCCTCAACATAATGGGGGAGCAAAACTGGGCTGCTATTCTAAGAAAACAGGCTTTTCCCACTGGATTTCCGGCACTTTTGCTTCTGATTCTGGTTGGAAATCCCGCAGCAGCAGCCTTTCTTGGTGTGTTTCGGCATTTCCCACTTACTGATTGGAATCAGGAAATGGGAATGCAAATGGGGAGAAACAGTTATTTGAACCTTAAAATGGCTTTGTCTATAAAAATGGGAAACAGGACTGCCTGTCCTTGGTGCCGAGGAGGTGAACTACTCCTCTTATTTTTAAGTCCTTTGCAAAAGTCAGTGCTGGAATGCGCTGTGACTCAGGTCTTGAGGGCCTCGTTGCAAGAGGACTTTAGATCAAGTCCATGAGAGGCTAATAAGAAAGTTAAATAGCCAGAGATCTCCTGAAGCTGTTTCAGAGCCGTGGGCGGCCCCATGAGATCAGATCATAGCCTGAGAAACTGATCCAAAAAGGGCAGTAAGACACTGTAACAGGGCCTCCTTGGTCCTGCTTCTGTCTTGGTCAACAAATCACGCAGAGACCCTTGTGCTGGTTTAACATCCTGTGCAGTTTGTTTATAATTGAGTCCCACCACCTTCATAGTGTAACTAGAGCGTTTACCTCGCACTGCCTGCTTTCCCCCTTTTCACTTCCTTCCTGTGCCTATTTGTGGGCTCTGGCTAACGGCTTCGTTAGCCTTTCTGCCTGCCCCGCACCACCCACAAATTAGGCATAGGTCTGCCTCATCAGCTCCAATCTGCTATGCCTGATTGGAGCCGTTGTGAACAGAGTGCTGACGCAGGGTTTCCTATTTAGCAGTCTGTCACAGACACAAATCCATAGAGTTAAATGCAAGATGTGGTGCCAGATTTGCAAAAATAGAGGCAGTAGGTACGAGTTCAGAAAAGCATGCATTTGCATTCGCAATTCCTCTGATTACATGCACAAGTGATTATAAGCTCCTTGGGGCAGAGACCATCTCTTTGTTCTGTATTTGTACAGTGCCTAGCAAAATGGGGCCATGAGCTATGACCAGAACTCCTAGCTATTGGAATGCAAATAACAAATACATTAACATTTAAGGCTGTGATTCGCAAAACTGCCTAAGTGATTTGAATGCTCAATTAACATTAAAATGAGGCATCTTTGGAAAATGTCTGCCTAAACCTCTATGCAGAATTGCATGCCCCTATGTAGGGATGCAAATTGCAGTGCATTTCTTCTTGCATCTACCCACTGAAAATTTGGACATAATGAGGCATTAACAAGGAAGTGTTCCCATCTTATTGTAAAAATGGTCTATTGTGCCTTGAGATGTGTTGCAGTGAAATAGTGCCTTTTAAACCGAAGTTATTACTCTTGCTTTGTTCCTTAGTAGCAGCAAGTAAAAAAGGAACCTTCCTATGGGTTGGGAGCTGGGAGATAATCCAGGAGACAGACTAGAGGTCCCTTTTAGTGAAGGTTATGTTCTTTCTCTTTGCAGCCAGGGATAAATCGGAGAGAGCTTTCGGGGTGGCCTTTGTGAAACTGATGAATGCGGATGGAACAACTCTGCAGGATGGCAAACACAATTTAGTCATTTACAAGGTAGTTTGGGGGAAAAAAACCCTTGGTTGTGCAATCCTTGTACTAGCTGAAACGTCTTTCCCAGTCATGTGTGTTGTCTCCGGGTAACACAAGCCCTACTTTACTCACCAATGCAAAGATCCCTTTCAACCTGTTAACCGCCAGAGTCTGAGAACCAGTGACACGCTAATTTGTGGTCAGGATAAGTCACCATTAAATAAGGTTGCACTGGGTGGATCTCTGATCACTTTGACACAGGTCTGATACATTCCTGTCGTAGCTTGTGAATCCATTTTACTTGTTTGCTATATTTGGCTCCGTAACCCAGACAGCCTGTAGAGAAATGGCATGGAGTCACATCTTTTCCTTTTCTGCCTTTAGGGCAGAAGGCGAAAATCATGTCTAGTCAAAATTACCCTTGAAAATCCCTTAAATCGCAAACCGGAGTGCCGCAGGGTGGCCAGGAGCATTGTCTATGATCAGCAGCACTTTAAAGTCAAGTCCTTTCTCTTCGCGGTACCGCTTGGCCTCCGGAATGAAACACGTGTGGAACCAATCCAGAAAGAATGCTGCCGTCACCCAAGCCTCTTTATTTGGTTGCCAGAACGCAGGCAGGAGATTTTTGTTTTTGCCTTTTAGGGCATGGAGATTTGCAGCCCTATAGAGCAAGCCCGGCTTTATTAAATGTCCAGCTGCATTGCCACAAAACAACACAACCACACAGTCTTTAGCTGCTTTGAAGCCAGGGGCTTGTCTTTCTGATTTTGAAGTGTACGTGCGGTTGGGCATTTTTTTCCAGAAGAGCCCGGTCTCGTCAGCATTAAAAACTTGTTCCGGAAGATAGCCCTTTTCTTCGGTGATTTTTTTTTTTTTAATTGTTCGGGATACGCTTTTGCTGCCTCTTCATTGGCAGATGCAGCTTCACCAGTCGTCTGCACGTTTCTGAGGTTGAAGCGGTTCCTAAAACTGTTAAGCCAGCCTTGGCTGGCTTTGAATTCCTTTTGATGAGAAGGCTGTCCCTCTTCAGCAGGAGGTTTCAACAGCCCATAGAGGCTGCCTACGCTACCCGCTGGATTGGTGGGCAGCTGTCAACTCACTGTAGTGAAGACACCGCGATGAGTCAATCTAAGTACATCGAGTTCGGCTCCGTTATTCATGTAGCTGAAGTTGCGTAACTTAGATCAATTCCCCCCCCACCCCCCCACGGAGCGCAAATAGTTGAATTCACGTAAGTTAAATGCGCATATGATGCGACTCACCTGTATAGATAAACTACAATACAGAGAGAGGAAAGCTGGTCTGGTGGTTAGGGAATTAGCCTAGAACTTTGGAGATGCAGGTACAAGCTCCTGTTTTGCGGGGAAATGGCTTAGTATCTCTGTGCTTCAGTTCCCAATCTGTAAAATGAGGGTGACGGCACTTTCCTACCCCACAGGGGTGTTGAGAAGATAAATGCATTAGAAGATTGCAAGGTGCTCAGATACTCTGAGGATGGAGGCCAGATAAGTGCCTTGGATAGAATGTGATTTTTCCATGCCCAACTTAAAAAGAATTCCAGTCCATAACAGCTGTGAAAACTGCTGAAAAAACATGCAGTCTGCTGCTGTGTTGGAGAGTATTCGTAGCTAATGAGTGCCTGCCTCCTATGTGGACAGGGGCAAGATGGAGTATTATCAGTATCTGAAAATGACCCCCTCCCCCTCCCCCAACTATGTTCTATCAACAGGGCGATAACAAGAAAATGGAAGACGCTAAATTCTACTTAACTCTTCCTGGCACAAAAGTGGAGGAGGAGAAGGACGGCCCCCCAGGCAAAAACCTGCACCACTTGGCCAACTTCACGCCCACTAAAGACAGCACGAAGGACAGCTTCCAGATCGCCACTCTCATCTGCTCCACCAAACTGACCCAGAACGGTAGGTCTGGCGCGAGCAGCGGGGTGAGCGCTATGCTGTGCGGGGAGAACTGTCTGCCAGGTGAACTAGGCCCTCCCCCTTGCACGAAGACTCTCTTAGACACTATTAGGTGAGAGGCTAGTTTAACCTGCACCTTCTTACACCTTCCTGTTAGGGGTTTAGCAAGTAGAGCGACTCTCTTCTGGTCCTCCAGTGTGAATCATAGAAATGTGGGGCTGGAAGGGCCCTCGAGAAGTTGTCAAGTCCAGCACTGTATGCTGAGGCAGGACCAAGTCAACCTCGACCATCCCAAACAGGTGTTTGTTCAACCAGTACTTAAACACCTCCAATGATAGGGATTCCGCCACACCCTTCGGAAGCCTATTCCAGAGCTTAACTACCCATGAAGTTAGAAAGTTTTTCCTAATATCTATCCTAAATCTCCCCTGCTGCAGATTAAACCCATTACTACTTGTCCTACTTTCAGTGTACGTGGCGAACAATTGATCGGTCCTCTTTATCACAGCCCTTAACATATTTTTAGGCTGTTATCAGGTTCCCTGCTCAGTTGTCGTCTCTCAGAACTAAACATGCCCAGTTTTTTTAACCATTCCTCATAGGTCAGAGTTTCTAACCTTCACTCATTTTTGTTGCTCTCCTCTGGAATCTCTCCATTTATTCCACATCTTTCCTAAAGTGTGGTGTCCAGAAGTGGACACAGTACTCCAGGCTTCACCCCAGGGACAATTACCTCTTATGTCATAGAATCATAGACTATCAGGGTTGGAAGGGATCTCAGGAGGTCATCTAGTCCAACCCCCTGCTCACAGCAGGACCAATCCCCAATTTTTGCCTCAGATCCCTAAATGGCCCCCTCAAGGATTGGATTCTCAACCCCGGGTTTAGCAGGCCAATGCTCAAACCACTGAGCTATCCCTCCCCCAAGGGATAAAACACTCCAGTTAATTCACTCCAGAATATTGGGTTTTTTTTCATGGCTGCAACACATGGTTGACTCGTCTTCAATTTGTGATCCACTATAACTACCAGATCCTTTTCAGCAGCACCACCACCTAGCCAGTTATTCCCCATTTTGCAGTTGTGCATTTGATTTGTCCTTCCTAAGTGAAGTATTTTGTACTTGTCATCTCTGTTGAATTGCATCCTGTTGAATTAAGCTCAGTTCTCTAATTTGTCAAGGTCATTTTTAATTCTCATCCTGTCCTCTAACGTGCTTGCAACCCCTCCCAGCTTGGTGTTATCTGCACGTTTTAGAGGTATTCAACTGGAGACAAGGCCAAAATCAGTGGTGATGGGTAAAATATATATGTGGGGATAGGTCACATATTAGTAAGTGACTGTGAGACTGTCCATCTAAATCTAGAAGGGGAATCATAGCATGACATACTATGTGGTTTTGGGGTGGAGAGAGTGTAAATTATGCCAACTCAGATTTCCTTTAGACTAAATTTGGCCGCCTGTGTCTTGATTGCATATTATGTGCCTGCTCTTCCTTTAAAAGGTAGTGATCAAGTATATTTGCAGACTGTGGTTGAGATCGTCCAAGCAGTCTAGGGGATTTACACACACATCTACTGGTAGCTTTCATGGAGGCTATGTGTCTAAATCCCCTAGTCTGTTTTGAAAATCTCAGCTATAGTCTGTCACTGAATTTGATGTCCCTGGATGGTCCAGAGCTGTGATCAATGAAGCCCAAACCTTAACTCGCTTCCTAAAAGAGGCTTAAAATGTAGCTTTAAGAAGCATTCTGAAAACTCTGAAGGAAACGTAAGAACATTTGTCAGTCAATCATTCAGTCTGATGGATTTCCCAGCTTATGGGTGTCCTCTCTTAAGTAAATGAGAAGTCTGCAAAATTGCATGTTTCATGTGCTAAGATTTAAAATCCTAGAATATCAGGGTTGGAAGGGACCTCAGGAGGTCATCTAGTCCAACCCCCTGCTCAAAGCAGGACCAGTCTCCAACTGAATTATAGGTGTGTCTCTAAGAGCAAGGGCAACTCTGGCAAAGTCAAAACAGCCATTACAAAGTATTATGACTTTTTCTTATAAGCTGATGAGAAAAATAAGCACTGTTTGCATTTCTTTATTGGTCTGCAGCCATTAGGGTAAATCGGCTGTGGTGTTCTTTGCAATCGGTCACTAATTGTCATTGTTCTGTCCTTGGTAGTTGACCTGCTGGGTTTGTTGAACTGGCGTTCTAACTCTCAGCACATAGCGCACAACCTAAAGAAGCTAATGGACGTGGAAGGAGGAGAAATTGTAAAGGTACAAGATCACAGCTTCTGTTGGTGTACATAGAGAGCTAGGTCCCAATCTTGCAAACACGTAGACACGTGCTTAACTTTTTAACCTTGACTACTACTACTTCTTCTTCATTAATGACTAAGACCCCACTGTACTACACACGATAGAAACACAGAACAAAAGGACAGTCCCTGCCCCAATCTAAGTATAAGACAGAGACAACAGGTGGATACAGATAGACAGGGGAGCACCAGGAAACAATGAGACAGGCCTGGTCGGCATGATAGGCAGTGATCTCAGTATTCCAGTGGGTGTGCTAACTTGCTTAAAACACGCAGGCTCATTTACAGATGTGCAGTTACTGAAAAGTCCAGAGATAGCATGGACAGTAACAAGTTTTAGGGGGCTTTATGTTCATAACACTTTGCAGGATTGGGGCTGTAGGGAGAATTCAATGCAAGTTCTTGCAAAATATGATGTGCAGGAAAACCCTGATCATTATTTATTTATTTTCGGTAGCATCTAGGGGCCCCAATTGTGGATTGGGACTCCACTAAGCTAGGTGCTGTACAGACACACAAGAAAAAGACTGTTTGTGC
This sequence comes from Natator depressus, assembly GCF_965152275.1. Taxonomy (NCBI): domain Eukaryota; kingdom Metazoa; phylum Chordata; order Testudines; family Cheloniidae; genus Natator; species Natator depressus. The sequence goes on from NC_134259.1 coordinate 7,327,887, forward strand.
CACAAAGAACTTATTGCCTGAGTCTGAGAGGCTTGAGAACTTCAGCTGAAAATTGGAATTTCCGGGAAAATGAAATTCTGATTTTTGAGAGACTTTTTTTTTTTTTTTTTTTTAAACTTTGGATAATCTATACGTCGGCTTACTGGGGCTGTGAAATGGGGGTTCGTTTTGAAGGTTAGTTGAAAATTGTCTTACTTGCTGAGCTACTTAAGTTATGGTGGCGTGTTTGTAAAATCAGGACTCCTGGTGATTGCCAAAGGAATGTTGTGCTTGGAAGGCTTGTCCTTGATCCTTTGGCACAGAGCACAAGGTTGACATGCTCCGCTGCAAGCAGAGGCTATGTGTGGGCAAAGTTGGAGTAAGCCCCCTTGCACGGCCAGCCACTCCTGTACTGCCTAACTGTGCCAGATAGAAAGGGGACAGGGCATGGCAGATACGGGCTTACGTGTGATCTTCATGCTGGAGAGTTGCTCGCTTCTTATTGGCCTTGCTCCTGCTCCTAGGAAGGAGCAGCTTGGCAGACATGTATCAGTGTGCACAGTGCACGTTTGGGCTCCTCTGCATTCCCTATCCTGCTAATCCCTTTTTACCTATTTGTACACATACAGCTTTCACACCTCTGCTGGGCAGGATCAAGCCCTTTCTGTTTTCCCTAAGCTCCTGGGGGGAAAGGGACCAGAAGAGAGGATTCCTGAGCAGCATCGAAACAGAAATAACCTCTGTTTCTGCTTCCCCATTATCTTCTCTCTCTAGTTTTTACAAGACACACTTGATGCACTTTTCAACATAATGATGGAGATGTCCGACAATGAAACCTATGACTTCCTTGTGTTCGATGCACTGGTGAGTGGTTGTTATCTGCATATCCCAAAGCACCTTTATTTCAGCCTGTCTTCTCATTCTGGTTCCTGTTGCTTCCACTGGACAGTTGATTGGTGTCTCGCTCTATGAGAAATATGAAATTATACTTAAATGCTGTTTATACTCGTCGGGGGTCATTGGGTGCTAATGTAAGGCAAGGATATGAGATGTACCATGGCCATTTCCATGAATATAATGAGAATAGGGATTGACATGTACATAATGCCTAGCTACTTACATATAACACTTTTCATCTGTGGATCTCAAAGCAATTTACACAGAAAGAAAGTATTAGTATCCTCCAATAGACGGGACGTATGGAGAGGAAGTGAATTACACAAAGTCTCACGGCAGGTCAGTGGCAGAGTTGGAAAGAGACCCAACATCTCCTGAGTCCCAGTCCAGTTCCTATCCATTGGGCAATAGTGCCTCTCAACAAGAGAGCATTTTGTACGAAGATCCCAGTAAAATATGCAGCAGACTTTACTAAGAGGTTGCAGTCTATGTAGAGAGACTGCTTTACCTGTGGAACAAGGAAGCAATTGTTTAATAAAGCTCAGCAACAGAATGCGACAGTTTAGAAAAGAAACTGAAGATCACTGAATCCAGCTGAAACTGCAGGGGGAATTTAGGGAGGCAGGGTGCAATTACTCAAGCCACAGTTTTAGCAAAGTAGCAGGATTAGGAGCACTATCGATGTAAAGTGCAAGGGGATATTTAATGAGTCCAGATGTTCAGAACCTCACTTTTGAGCCTCATCTGAAAACCAGTGCTTCTCGCAGCATTGTGCCTCTCTAACCCCCTGCTACGGAAATATTACCATACGGAGTCTGTCACTTACCGAAGTGTCACTTACCAAATCACCAGGGCTACTTCATACAGCAGCTGGCTTTACCGTTATAGTTCCCCATCTGTCCATTGAGTAGGCCTAACATTGTCTAACTTCGGTGATGGGACATGATCGCCCTCCAAGGCCATATGGCCATTATCAGCAGATATGCAACACCATCTATAACGTTAAAGCTGAGCAGATCAAGCACAAGCAACCAGCAAAACAAAATGGGACACGATTAGAATAAATTGCAGGACAGTTAGTTGAAGGTCATGCGGTTCAGTACTTCTGTTTCCTTTTGTGTTTTTGGCAGGTATTTATTATTTCTCTGATCGGAGACATCAAGTTCCAGCATTTTAACCCTGTACTTGAAACTTATATTTACAAGCACTTCAGCACCACCCTGGCTTATGTGTAAGTATCAGTAACCACAAAGCTAGCTATCACAGTGATCTCTTGCTACTGCATAGACTAGATGGGGTGTAGGAGATTAAGGTGTGTGGGTGAAAGACAGAGGGTATGTACACCCATGTGTTCCCACCCTGAGATCATCTTGAGAATAGAAGAAAATTATAATTATTTACTGCAGAAATAATTTATGATTGAACTAATTCATTTTAATCGAAGGAAAACATTGGCACTACCTTTGTAAACAGCCAGTCAAGCGACTGGTCCCGGTGTCCTGTTGAACTGTGACCCTGTCTCTTGGAATTATAAAAGCTAGCACCTCTTTTGCCTCACCAGCTGCCAAGGGACTTGACATTGCCTGGAACTCTCGAAGCCCTTTGAATGGTTGCTTTCTCCTTCTCCGCATTTGCTGTACAATCACTGTCAGCCGAGGGTTATTCTCCCCCCCCCCCCCCCCCAGCTTGCGGAGGATTCTTCATCCTCACTGCTCTTTGCTAAAAATAAACCCTTTTTTTTGGTCTGATTTATGGATGGGCTGCATCTCAGCTGCTTTGTTACCTTGCCTTGTTTTCCAGCTTGGCTCTACAGTGTGACATCCCCATGATGCCAAGCGGACTAGAGAATTATTCAGTGCTTGCCATACGCTCTGTGCGCCAAAGGGTTTGACAAACAACGAGCTAGATCCTGGCAGTGCAGCGAGTGGGGTAGGCGAAGGCAGGGGCTGCTGTGCACTCAGCAATCCCTCAGATATATCCTGGGTTGCTCAGAGCGTGGTTAATGAGGAGGAAAAGGTGTTTGCTTGAACATTATCCTCCCCAGTGCTATGAGATCTTGAACTTCTACCTAGACAGGGACCAGAGACTAAATGGTGAAGATGCACTTCTGTCCAAGGGTCTCAAAGCCCTTTATAAATTAAGTCTCAGGAACCCCGCTCTTCTATTAAAGGGGCCATTACCCCTTTGTACATGTAGGTAAAGTGATGTCCACAGCAGCTAAAGAATCTGGTGTTCAGGTTCTGAGATTCTCAGAATTAATGGGCTTCCCAAATTCTTAATTAAAGCTGCCCAGGCTCAACACTTTGAAAAAACAGGCCATAAAGTTAGAGTTTTCAAAAGGACTTAGCACCCACATTTGGGGCCAGATTCTGGGAGCTGCTGGGTGCTGAGCACTTTTGAAAATCTGCTCCCATGTGGGTTGCCCAAGGTCCCAGAGTGACTCAGTGGCAGAGCTGTGACTAGAATCCAGAGGCTCTTACTCGTGGTCCCTAGCTCTCTAACCACTAGACCACAGTCCCTTTGTGGAATACGGGAGCCTGGTTTAGCTTCTCCTGTAACTACACCTGCGTCTTTTCTCCTCTCCTTTTCCTTTCCTAAGGAAACTCACCAGAGTACTGAACTATTACATACGAAATGCAGATGACTCCAGCAAGACAGAATTGCTGTTCGCTGCCCTGAAAGCCTTGAAGTATCTGTTCCGATTCATCGTCCAGTCACGGGTGCTGTACCTGAGGTGAGGCAGACGCTCGAGACTGTGCAAAATATCCGCAGAGGGTACAAACTGGCATCGCTCTAGCCAAGGGAGCCTGCTTTCGATTTCCTCCAGCGGAGGATGCCCCTAGTTATTAAGAAAAGACATCTATAGCTGCCTTTCATCCAGGACTGTAGAGAGATCTGTGTGGGTGGGTGGAGATATTGATCAGAACAAGGGAAAACAACTTAGAACACGTTCCTTGGGGGTGAAATTCTTTCTAATCACTCACATCTTACATAAGCTGCATACTGCAATGCAGATAAGGAGTCTAAACTCGGTGGTTGTTTTTTAAATGCCTTCCTTGTTTAAGAAGCTTCCTCATTTTAAGGGACTTTTGGGGGTATTTCTGCTAGGTTCTGTGAAGATCCAGATTGTTTAGAGTTCCCCTTCAGGTTTTTTTAAATGAATCTTTACTGGTGAGAGAAAAATCCCCTTCTATATTAATCCGTTCAATGGAAATGTTTGCACATTATGGAGGATGCCTGATTCTGCTCCCATTGAGCTCTTTGCAGTAGACATTAAAATGCACTGTCAGCTACTTGAGATCACTTTGTACGTTGCCTCACACAATGGGGTCCTCGTGCAGGACTAGAGCTCGTAGCCACTAAGATAACACTAATAATAATTAATGGTACTTGTTACAGTTCAGGACAACTGCACCTGTATTCTCTCCTCCACCAAGGGCTTAAGAGTTTCTGGCTGCCAGCTGTTGCCTCTTCTGGGCAAAGACCCGTGTGTGTGTGTCTCTCCCGACTGGATTTTTTTTCAGGCTGCCCAGTTCCCTGCCTACACTGTGATATTCCTAGCAAGCCAGACTGCCTTAACAGGCCAGCATCTGCGCTTTGCTTACTATGAACAGAGTAATGGCCCACAGTTACATTTTACCACACAGCTCTTTCTATGCAAGCGTATTTATTCTTAAGCTAGAAGCAATAATGAGAAAACTTATTAAAAACAATTAAAGAACCTGCACGATACTAAACGGCTCAACTTTGGTCTCTGCCAACTCCAACCTCGGACTCTTGTAGGTGTCAATCCTTCAAAAACCCACAACTGCATTTTCCCTGTGGTTATAAGTTCATAACTGTCTCAGATCTGGAACCCAGGCTGGGCAGTTCAGCAGTCTCTGGGAACAGGTAATCAGCAGACAATCACCTCTCCTCAGGATGTAGTTTCAGAAGGCAGGGTTTTTGCAGAACCAGAGGTGAGGAATGTGCAGTAAGCTCTCCCTTGGTATACCTCAGAAAATCCACTGAACACTTATTGTCCCAAAAGTCCACTTTTGTCTGGCACCTTTTCAATATAGTCCTCCCAGCCTCATACCACATCTCCCCCCATAGAGAGATTATATATAATCCTAGCCTACAATAATACATAAACTTTGCATTTAATACAATGGACTCCAAAGATACTTAAACTTAATAAATAAGGATATGCAGGAAATTCCCCATCACTGTCCTAGTATGTGCCAGATTGCGATGTGTGTCTCATAGCCCGAAACCATTCTTCACGTGATTCTCAGCAACCATTCAGGACTGTTTTCTCCTCTTAGTCCTTCAAAGCCAACGTAGAATGAGCTGGTTTCTCTTCTGGCTCGGACATAATCAACAGAATTTGTAAACTATGTTTAAACGTCGAAGTTGGTGATCGTTGAAGCCAGAAAGGACCCAGCTTGACTCTCCGATTCCAGGCTGAGTTTGTGGTTCGGAAAGCGCCCCCCCCCCCCCCCCCAATCTTTTTGCTGTTAAATTTAACAGATTTCATCTGGAAATCATTGATACAATAAATCGAGAACCCCACACAGCCATTTCTACTGTCACTTTTCATAGCAAAAGAGCACTTTAAGAGGTTGCTCTGGAGGATAAAATGTATTTAAGCCGTTGTGGCAGTATTCCTCGCTCTGGCCTAGATTGGTGTGTATAGCCAATGTGACTGACGTTCCTGCTCTTTTTCAGATTTTATGGGAAAGATGAAGATGGGGATGAGTTTAACAATGCAATCCGCAAGTTGTTTTTCTCCTTCAATGTCCTCATGGACCGACCGCTAGAGGAGGCTGTCAAGATTAAGGTTGGTCTAAAGCCTGTTTTGAATGGTGGTACACATCTATTCTGAGGACAGGTAATCAGTATTAAAGCCCCCAAAGTGTAGCAAGTATTAAGCTGAGCTCTTTAAGCTTTGCACAACTGTGACGAACGCTAAAATCTTGGCATTGAAATGCAGCCGCTTCTGGGGTCGAGGCTGACACCCAGTCAGCCTGTAACAATGTCGTAGGGAGGACAACAGTTTGGCCAGTGACACCTGGGATTATGAATGATTCAGACAGCAAATGATATGGAAATAAACGCAACAAATGTAGATAAGGAAAGTAATGAAAGACCAACAAGCTTTTGTCTGTGTCTTAACTTGTTCTGCTTTCTTGTTTGTCTTGCGTGAACTTTACTTGGAGCCCTCTGAGTGAGTGAGGAACAGAGAAGCCATGCAATAAGGCGTACTTGCTGCTTTCTTCTTTAAAATGCTTCTGGCCAAAATGCATTGGTCACTTTCCGCCGGAAGGATTGATTCTAGATGAGAGCCTTCGCATTTGAATGTCTGATCGATTTAAAAACCACCCTCTCCAATGCTTGTGTGGTGAGGGGCCATTCTTCCTGCAGCATGGAATTTTTTGTTCCCACCACCAAAAGCAGATGGGGAGAATGCCTCTACAGCAAACCCTGGGGAGACCTTCAGTAGCTGTCACACACCGGCACTCAGATGCTGCTGTGATGACCCATAGGTGCCTAGATAGCTTGTTATTGGCATTGTTCATGGACCTACCAAACTGTGCCTCTAAGGAGCAATGCAAAGGGAGCACTTGGGTGTATTCTGCATCAGAGACAATGTTTCCTGGGACTCCCTGTCAGAGGGGAGTCATTTGCTGCTCCTCTTTTAAGGGGTACGACATACCTTAAACACCCCCTCCCACACACACATGGTTGGCTAGCGCATGCTCCTCCTTACACCAGTCTCAACAAGTTGTTCTTAAGCGTGGGGACAAATGAGCTGCAGTTGAGCACAGGGTCTGTGATTCTTATGGGGGCTGTGTACGATGGAAGGTAGGGTGGAGTCCAAGCTCCCCTTGACTTTCTGACCATATAAGGGCTGGCTACAGTCCAGTCCAAAGAGTTTTAAACAAGAGCGAAAGTCAGACACCATTGTCTTTTTCTTTTCAAGTTTTTTTCATCTTGTGGCTAGGCCAATGCTGTGAGGAGGAGGGCTTTATTTTTAACAAACAAACAAAACAAAAAAAAGTGTAAAACATATTTCTCATCTCTCTGATTGCCTGTCCAATGCATTTTGATTTTTTCAAGAAGTCCAGTCCCTCGGACAGCAGTGTGTTCACAACCAGAAAGTCAAAAATTAGGCACTGGCTAAAAGTCTTTCATGTAGCATCCTTTCAGCTCTGATCTGCAGAGGTGCAGATGCAGAGGCTTGAATTAGATCACGAACCGGCACAGGGTTAGCGTTAGGGGTTAGGGTTAGGGTTAGGGTTGTCTGCATCTTTGCTTTCGCCCAGACCAGATACTACCCCTGGTGATGTGAGCCTCTTCCAGTGATGTCGAGCAGCAAGTCCTCAGGCTTGTTCTCTTTTACAACGAATGGATTAATCTAACCCATGTATGTTTTTTCTTCTCCAGGGCGCAGCTTTAAAATACTTACCGAGCATCATAAATGACGTCAAACTGGTATTTGATCCGGTTGAGCTCAGGTGATTGCGTTAAGCATATTTGTTGTCTAAACCTACTCAATATGCATCTTTTGGGGGGAGGGGGAGTTGGAAGCTGTGCTAATTTTAATAATTAAATTGCATTGCACAAGCTGCGTGATTTAATGTGAGCGTTTCCTTGGAAGGATTTAGAGGAAGCCACATAATGGTTTTAGAGCTGCAGCCCAAAGCAATTAGCGTGTTTCAGCTGAATTTTCCTCTGAGTTCTGAGGCTTTCTCCAAACTGAAAATTCAAGGGCTACAAAGCCATATGGATGAAACCCAGTGACTATGATTCCACAGGCCCTGGATCATTAGGTCTCAGGTTGCCAAGGCCCAAAGGGTGACAAAGGCCAGACAGGAGGGATACAAACAATTTATTCATGCACGAAACTTAAAGTGCAGTGGATTTCTTTTCCTCGGTGTAAATAGCTTTCCCTGCCTGCGTTTAGGAGCCTTATTTCGGATGTAAATAATTTGCAAATAACAGTGAGAGGACACCAAATGTAATTCACTCTGGGAGTGAAATGAGTGATCTCCCTTGAAGTGGGGGATATATTTGGGAGATTATGCTTGCGGTGATCAAAATGGCCAAGTCTCCCACAACAAGGGCTCATTGGGCTGACATGATTAAGACACGTCAGTTTCTTTGCCAGTGGCACACAAGGGGGCGATGTGGCCAGCATCGTGGCTGACCACCTTTGACTGCCCTAACCTGACAGGTCGAGTACCCATTTTGCATCTGGGTGAACTGGAAGTGGCTTTTCAGCATGAGATTCAAACCCACGACCTTCAGGATTTTGTAGTCAAGCACCTTAGCTACTCAGCCACCGCTGCACTCCATACGTTATCTAGCACCCTTGCAAAATCCTATTTGCTTAGAGAGACTTTCATTTTATTTTTATTTCTGGCAGGAAAGTTAGATATATATTTTCTAAAAGTGGTAGGGAAGGACAAATGTGTTCTGTGCCTGGGCTGATGAATTTTCATGACAACTTGTTGTAATGTTAGATTAATTATCTGAGAGGTATAAATCTGCTCATTCTGGTCACTGTTGAGTTTATTTTAAGTTCTTTAGTGAGCTTCCTGAAACCATATAACATGAGACTTCATATCGGTTTACCTTGAGACTGTTCTCAACACAATAGCACAACTGCTTGAGCAGGGGCAGGGCAATGTAATATTATGTGGAACCATGCCAACAGCCTTCTCTGGGTGAAAATACTGACCATCTGTCTACCTTGTGCTTTGCATTCTAGCATCCTCTTCAGCAAATTTATCCAAAGTATCCCTGACAACCAGTTAGTTCGGCAGAAACTCAACTGCATGACCAAGGTAGTGGACAGTGATCTGTTCAAACAATCCGGTGAGTAGCCTATTGAGATCTCCAGAAACTGCAGGAAATGCACCTTCTCAAACAAATACTTGTCTGTAAAGTTCATGTCTCTCTTTTAAATTTCTCCTTCAAATCCCTCCTTAAACTTCTCCTTTGCTGTGATGCCTACAAAAAAACTTGGCAACAGCAAGGTTGTTGGTGTGCTGAGGCCACTGCCTATATGCTGACCAATGCGGTCTCATAGATGGGGGACTACAAAGACACAATCTGATGTCTCTTGTCTTATACTTAGATTGTAAATTCTTTTGGGGGCAGGGACCAATTTTATGTTCTGTTTGTATTACACCTGACACACTGGGATGCTGGTCCATGGTGGACGCTCTTAGTCATGACCGCAATACCGAAAATGAATAAAAATTACAGTAACACCCCCTGGTGAATTTTAGTTTTGATGTCTGTCTAGGGATAAGGATGATTTCTTTTGGGTTTATTGGTACGTTTTTTGGTTTCCCTATTCCCTAAACGTATTCCCTAGCAAAGAGCAGTAGTTAGGAGATGGTGAGATAATGGATCCCTTATGTTGGGCACATTGAGCCAATCCCTAAGATCATCACTAAGGACCATGCACCATAGCTCTTTGCTCCTATACGTAGAAGCAGTACTATGTTTCTCCAGGATGTTAAAACACAGATGCAGATACTAGGGTTTCTAGAATGGCAAAAACATGAACACACATTGCTGGAGAGGCAGCCATTAAGTAACAGGCAGCAATAAAAATTGAGCCACTTATTAAGGATGTAAATGTGGATTTAGGTGCCTAATTTTAGACACCCAAGTTTGAAAATTGTGGCCTTAACCTCTCTCTGGTTCATTTCCGAATCTGTAAAATGAGGATAATAATCTTTACTCTTCTTTGAGAGCTTGAAAACCCCTAGGTGTGTACTTGGTGTTACCATGATGTGTAGAGGTTATAATCCCGAGTATGACTGCAGCCAGGAGAGGTTTTCCTTTATCTCAAAGGAGTCTGTGCATCTGTAATTAGTGATACTGGGTTCTGTTCATGCCAGGTTTTATCCAGGCTGCATAGTTTCCAGATTAGCTGGTGCCTGTGCTGTGTACAGCCACCATTTGTTATGGACATCAGATCTATTTTAGGTACTTATCTGGCCCCCATAACCCAGAGTAGAGGGGAGCGCCTCACAATCTTTAATGTGCTGATCCTCGCAACATCCGTGTGAGGTAGAGAAGTGCTATTATCCCCATTTTATAGATGGGGAACTGGGGCAGAGAGAGACGACAGGTAAAATTTTCAAAAGCGCCTACTAAATCCCATTTTCAAAAGTGACTTAAGGCCAGATTTTCAAAGATATTCAGGCATCTAACCTGCTTCGGTGCTTTTGAAAATCCCACTAAGCTCCTGTTTGCATCTTTAGTTGGCTATATAAGAGCTAGATATTATTATTAAATAACTGAAAAATCTGGCCCTAAATCATTTTTGAAAATGGGGTTTAGTCTCCTAAAAGCCTGTGTCACTTCTGAAAATTTTACCCATAGACCCTTACTTAAGGTCATGCAAGGAGTCAAGCAAGGCAGGAAATCAAACCTGGGATCTCCCAAGTCCTATGTTAGTATCCTAGCCGTGGGGCCATCTAATACATATATTGAGAGAAATCTCTCTCGTGCAATCTGTGCTGTCATGTACCTATTAGAACCCCTGTGACGTGATTTTAATTTTGGTGACTGAGTCAGAGTGAGGAGCACAAAGTTTTCTTTTTGTGGTCACTTATACTTGGCTCTGAAGATTATTCTTAGGCCATTGTGATACATTGTTCTGTTTCTTCATTTCTCAGAATGCAGAGATGCTCTCCTGCCTCTGCTAATAGATCAGCTAAGTGGCCAACTGGATGACAATTCAAACAAGCCTGATCATGAGGCCTGCTCTCAGCTCCTCAGTAACGTTCTAGAAGTGCTTGACCGCAAGGATGTGGTGAGTATGGGCTCTAGTCTAATGTCATCCTCACTGGTAGGGTTACACTGGTATAAGTTAGAGGAGGAACAAAACCTTCTTAAGTGCACCTCCCAGAACCAGTCTTTATAGAGTTAATGAGACCAGATGTTCACAGAAGTTTTTCCACATTGGGTATTGGCATGAGACGTTTGAGTCGAATTAAGATAAATCAGACGTATCAAAAATGAACCTAAGACATTCTAGGACAGAACAAGGGAAGGCATGGTCAGGTCATCCCGAGAGAGGTGCTCCCCCGCTGATGCAACGCGTGTAGGGGATCTAGAAAAAAGGGGCTCAAGTTAGAGCTGCCCTGGGGGCCGATCCAGCTCCAGCATAGGGAAGATTAGCCTCCCTTTTCTGGGCCCTGGACTGGTGCAGAGATGTATTCCCCCGCCCCCTTCTCGGAGTGTAAAACTACTTTCTATTTAAATGAATTTCTGATGGGCAAAGAGTCTCCTTTTCTCGTGTCTTCTGACAATAAATAGCCACAGTCAGCCTGGCCCTTCCCTACAACGAATCTCTCTGTAGAATGGACCATGCTGAGATTAATCTAAAACAGCCCGTGCTTCTTTAATCTCTTCAGGGGCCCACTGCAGTTCACATCCAGCTGATCATGGAGCGCCTGCTGAGGAGAATAAACCGGACGGTGATTGGAATGAGCAGACAGTCTCTGCATATTGTGAGAGTCTTTTGCTTGCTTCTGTTCTTTGCTTTCTACCCCTTGCTCTGATGCTTCAGCAGATGGGAGCTTTCCGTCACAGTCTGTCCTGCTATGGACTGCAAATTGTGCTAGTGCGTTATAAAATCTCTGTCCTGTTTCCTGCGCCCTGCTGGGGTCTGTGGAAGGCCAGCCCCAGCCCTATTAAAATCGGGTCTGGATGGCTGTAGAGAGAGGTACTCTGCTAAGGCACCATTTTTAATCATGTCTGGGGCGGTAGTGACTGCAAGTTGTTACTGTCTGGTGACTCTTCGATAGCTTGTATGTGCAGTGTGTTTGAGTCTCAGTCCAGTTCCTAATAGTCAGACAGCCACATTGTAGAAACACTAATTAATTTGGTTCCGATGTTGAATGGAACCAGATGCCGATGTACTCTCGACCCTGTAGGTGTCCTCTCCAAGTCTGGGGTGAAGCAGGTTGATAGGAAAACAAGAGGAGGTTGGCACCGTTCTGGCCTGCCCTATACTTGGTCTGTGGATGGATAGAGAAGTCCAGGGCTGTCAATCCAGCACTAAATTCACTTTATAAGAAGAGGCTTTGACATTGGCAAATGGTTTCCATCGGATGTGTTCATAACGAAGACTTGGAGGGTCCGGTTTAAAATGGATGTAGGAGAGTTCTGCTTTGCAAACTTAACCCCTTGTAGCCTCAGCAGTACTTGCACTAGTGATCCGACAGGAGGGGAAAACATTCCTGCCTGGGTAAGAGCATTTTTTAAAAATATTTACCAAATCGTTCGTGTCTCAGTAGCTCAGAGGGTGACAGGCCAATTTAAAAAAAAAAACCAAACTGCTACTTGCATTTATAGGAAACAAAGCGATTTCATCTTAATCTCTCGCCGTAAAAGGTGGAGTTTTGGGGGTTTGGTTTTGTTTTTTGGTTTTTTTTGCAAATTCCAGTCCTTGAAGGGATAAAGTCTGTCCCACCTGCTTGCCTCAGACTTAAAACTTAAACCCTATGAGAGGTGATGTCCAGATTAATATGTTGGTATCACCCCACTGCTGTCCATGAAACGCTGCGGATGTTACTGATCGGGGCGGGGACAATCACATTCAGTGACCTTAGTGCCTTTCTAGACCCCACGTTAGCAAAATACTTAATCGGGTGCCTGATTTAAAGCAAAGGTATGATCCTTGTGAAGACTATTCCTGTGACTAAAATTAGGTACATGCTTCAGAACTGTGCTGAATTGGGGCCTTCGTGTAGAAAGATAATTGACCAAGTGCTTTTTTTGTCTCTTTCATTCCAGGGTAGTTTTGTAGCCTGCATGACAGCCATCCTGAGACAGATGGATGATTTCCACTATAACCACTACATCAGCACTTTCAAAACCAGACAGGACATTATCGTAAGTCATCTTGGCCTGGGCTGCCGCCCAGTCCGTGTAGTGTCCCTCTCTAATTTTATCCTATCCAGCTCTTATATTAAGTTCAGGCTCTTGCACCCATCACTGAGGAGTATGAATACCTCATATTGCAAGTGTTTGTGAAACATTCACTTCGCCCCAGCTGGATACAGCGCTGCTGGCTGTTTGCTGACTCAGCAAAGCATCGGACTAGTTTGCCACGTGGAGTGAAAACAGAACTTTAATGAGGACTTGTGGCACCTTAGAGACTAACCAATTTATTTGAGCATAAGCTTTCGTGAGCTACAGCTCACTTCGTCGGATGCAGACTGTGGAAAGTACAGAAGACGTTTTTATACACACAAACCATGAAAAAATGGGTGATTATCACTACAAAAGGTTTTCTCTCCCCCCACCCCACTCTCCTGCTGGTAATAGCTTATGTAAAGTGACCGCTCTCCTTACAATGTGCATGATAATCAAGGTGGACCATTTCCAGCACAAATCCAGGTCCGTCGTGTGTCCCGTCCCCGTCCCCGTCCCCGTCCCCCCCCCCGATTTGGGCTAATAAGCTATTACCAGCTATTACATAAGCTATTACCAGCAGGAGAGTGGGGTGGGAAAAACCTTTTGTAGTGATAATCACCCATTTTTTCATGGTTTGTGTGTATAAAAACGTCTTCTGTACTTTCCACAGTATGCATCCGATGAAGTGAGCTGTAGCTCACGAAAGCTTATGCTCAAATAAATTGGTTAGTCTCTAAGGTGCCACAAGTCCTCCTTTTCTTTTTGCGAATACAGACTAACACGGCTGCTACTCCTGAAACAGAACTTTAATGACTCTCTAAACCTGTGTAAGTGAAGAACTGGAAAGAAGAAGATAGACTGAATGAGGATGAGAGGACAAACAGGAGAGTTCGTTTTCCCTTCCTTTCTCTTCTGTCTCTATCCATGTGTTCTTTGCTCTATTTTTTTCATTCTTTCCTTTAAGAGCTCAGTTAAGAGCTTGGATTCCCCTTTTGTTTGTCTGGGCTGATGAAAAAGATGACGAGCTTGGAGCAGTATCTCTATTAATTTCCAAAAATACGCCTGTGTGTTTGTTAATAGAGCCACAGGACATCTTGGCTGCAAAACCTGAAAGCAGGGAAATTTTGGTTGATCAGGGTTGTGTTTCAAAGCCAGATGAGGTTTCTGAAAAGCTCTGTGGTTGTTGCAAACTTTTGGGGGCAGGGATTGTCTCTTTGTGATGGGTTTGTAAAGCACCTAGCACAGAGGGATCCATGATTTGAAGCCCCGGAGGGTACACCTCTAGTGGAATAAGGTAGGGGGCACGGCCCTGGCTGGCCCAGGTCAGCTGACTCAGGCTCGTGGAGTTAGAGCAGCGGAGCTGTGAAGTTCTGTGTAGACGTTCAGGCTCGGGCTGGAGTGTCCTCGAGGGTGGGTGTCAAGCATCCTTAGCCAGCATTGCATATCCATCCTCTGTGTTAAACCTGTACAATTCATGATCTTCATGTAGTTTCAGTGCAAAACCAGGTGAAACAACACTTTTGCTCTTTGATCCCCTTAGAACCTGAAACTCCAAGTAAAGTCTAAGTGTCACCTCCCACCCCCCATGCAGATCAGAACCAGAGAAAGTATTGCACAAGCTTCTGTGGTGTGACACTGGTCTAATTGGTAGTCACAGCTCCTGGTTGCTTGTCTCGGCCTGTAGCTGTGTAGGACAACATAGTGAACTGGAACACAGGTGTGGGTAGACTTTGCATTAGGTATTTCAGAATTTATTGTAAAATGTCTGTAAACCACTCTGAATGGCAGGATGTTGCCTTTGTTTCCCTGGCTGGTAAAAATTGCATGTGGTCTGTTAAGCAACGTGGCCACCTGCAGGACATAGATATTGCTGCAACTTTATTGCCTAGACTGAAAAAGCCACTCATCTGAATAATCATAGAAGATTAGGGTTGGAAGAGACCTGAGGAGGTCATCTCGTCCAACCCCCTGCTCAAAGCAGGACCAACCCCAGCTAAATCATCCCAGCCAGGGCTTTGTCAAGCCGGGCCTTAAAAACATCTAAGGATGGAGATTCCACCACCTCCCTAGGTAACCCATTCCAGTGCTTCACCATCCTCCTAGTGAAAAGGTTTTTCCTAATATCCAACCTAGACCTCCCCCACTGCAACTTGAGACCATTGCTCCTTGTTCTGTCGTCTGCCACCACTGAGAACAGCCGAGCTCCATCCTCTTTGGAACCCCCCTTCAGGTAGTTGAAGGCTGGTATCAGATCCCCCTCAAGAGTTCAAATAGAACTCTTTTGAGTTAGTAACTCGCCTGAGAGATTTCTGGAAGAGTATGCATTGTAAAACCTAAACACCTTGAGGGTTTTGCTAGGGCTCATCAAATGAGTAGTAGCCTTTTTCAAATGAATCAGTGGTCAGTGAATAGGGTCAGAGTCGGCTAGAAATGTTGTGGAAGAGCAGGAGTGCTAGGAATTGGGACAAAGTTTCTGTTGAAGAGCTTTGCTTCAGGACAACTTCACTATTCAGGAAGCATGCTTAAGCACAGTGAGGTCAATTGTTAAAGTTAGGCACGTACTTAATGACTTTTCCTAAAATGGGGTATAAGCTTCAATCTTTGAAGCGATCATTTGTGCTTCTCATTCATTCCATGGTTCAATGCTTTCTGAATCATGCATTTAAATGTTCCTCTTATATTTTCAATGCATGCACAGCTTGTGCATGTGAGACAAACCAGGAAGGTGAATTGTATAAAAACAAAGCTGGTACAAGAATACAACTTCAGGAGACACTGGTCCAAAATGTAGGTTTGGAATCGAACTGTTACCATCCCTAAAACGTATAGAAATGTATCCATTAAATTATTTTTAAAATAATTCCAATGGCGGCATGATTTATTTACAATTTTTTAAAAAAATAAGCATCCCCTTGTGGCATTTTCAGCCCAGACACTGCAATGTTGCTTCTTCACGTTAACATGGTTAAGAGCTAATTCTAGTCTTCATGGTGCCCCTTGTCAAGCCTGAACCTTTCCATCAAGCTCTGATTTAATAGTGCTTAGAGGATTTCTGCTACAGCAGTAGCAGTGTCCATTTCTCTCTCTGCATCAGTGTCACTTTCCAATTCTTTAGTGCACGCTATTCAACTCAGCAGCACATTTCTTTGCTGGGGACCTTCGGAAAGTGGTGACTTCTCGGTTGTGTGTGTGTGTCTGGTGCTTGAATGCGAACGTTACCTCTTAGAGCAGAAGAGAACTTTTGAACATTTGAACCTCTGGAGACGGAGGTTCTTTCTTGGTCTAAAGTTAGATTTTGTCAGTATTGCTTGCGCAAATCCCACTCTTCATCCTGCAACTTGGCAGAAAAGCCTCATCTAGACTAGGACTTAAGGTGTGATGGCTTTAACTTGACCGGTTTAGCTCTTGTTAAAAACTGCATGTCTTGTCTACACTAGACATTTGCTAACTTCACACCTCATCTAGTGAAGGCCTAAATGACTGGGAAATGACAACCCCTTCTCTATCTATGTATATAACAAATAATGCAGCAGCCCGATGTAATGTCATCATTCGTACCTTCTGAAGGGAAGTATTAGGTCGAAAGACTTTGAACACCTGTTTTGCTTTTTAATGCTCTCTACGCATCTAGAGATTGACTTCAAACAATAAGAACAGATTTAATTGCATTAATTGAATAGATTTGTGGAGGGGATTTTTTTTTCCTCCTGTAATTTGATGGATGAGATTTCAGACATAATTTAGTTACCATGATATATGCCACAATAAAAGATGCATTTCAAAAGGCCAGCATATTGATCTGTGATCAGTGGAATCTGCAGTCACACATGTTTGCATCCCCCACTCTTCCCCCCCGTGCTTCCATCTGATTATAGACTAATGTTCTTGGACCTTTCATGTGGCATGTTTTTGTACAGGACTTCCTGATGGAAACCTTCATCATGTTTAAGGATCTGATTGGAAAGAATGTCTATGCAAACGACTGGATGGTGATGAACATGATGCAGAGCAGGTAAACAACCTCTACCAGAGGCTGCTACTGGTAGAAGGCTCATGTGACTTCTTCAGAACTTGTTGGCTCTGGGACTGGGGAGGTTTTGCATTAGAGCCGCTGCAAGTAAATTGAGATGTACTTCCTTTAAAAGTTCATATTGGTTTAAGTTAGCTTTGACTAAAGTCCTGTTGGCTGGACTTTTTTTTTTTTTGGATGACTTGTGAACTGCAAACTCTTTCTTCCTCTGTCAAAAGGAGTGTTTGCAAAACTGAAAGCTTCCCCCCCCCAGTGATTGTATTTCCCTGCCAGAGATGCCTGCTTCAATCTGAGAAGCCTCTTTATTTCAAATCTGGGGGGAGATGCATCATCACTTGGGAAACTTAAAGCTAAACTGGACAAAAGAGGATGATCATGCGTGTAGGGTGCTAGCCCAGTACCTGGGAAACCCAGTTCATTTCCCTCCTGTGCCACAGACTTCCTGTGTGATCTTAGGCAGGTCACTTAGCCTCTCTGTTCTTCAGTTCACCATCTGTGCAATGGGGTTAATAGCACTTACCTACCTTACAGGGGTGTTGTGAGGGTAAATACATTAAAGACTGTGAGTAATTCAGAAACCACAGTCATAAGGGTCATGGAAGTGCCTAAGAGAGACAAAACACGAGCAAATATCCTCTGTGGAACCACACTGCATTGGTATGGGGGCTGGATGACCTAATAGATCTTTTCATTTGTAACGTCCCTAAATCAGGGATACTTCTGTTGCGAAACCGAGAAAGAACCTTCACCTCCCACTGAGGACAGAGAATTTTGGGGAAAGAGAAGGATTACAGTACTAGAGCTCAACCTTTGAGGTCACTGGTTCATGCCTCATCCGAGCTTGTGAAAAGGAGCCGTACATTCAGGCATGTGCTGTTTCTACTTCCATGGATGCCTCCTTATCTGTGTTTACTTTTCCAGGGTTTTCCTCCGAGCGGTGAACCAATTTACCTCGGTGCTCAACCGATTCTTTCTGGATCAAGCAAGCTTCGAACTCCAGGTGAGGATAAATTTCGTTCTGGATTCTCCTGACCGCTTTGGAACTGAGCAAGTCCAGAGAGGTGATGGGTGCCCTCAACTCCCACTGGCGCCAGTTGTGTTACTGATATTGATGAGGGTGTTATTGTTCTGTCCTCTTGGTGGAAAAGTAGCATGACTTGGAAATTTCTAACCCGAGATGCTACTTGTCACATGGGCTTGTGCTCAGCCAATGATCTGTGGAGCATGTTCTACGCTCATTCTGCATGCCATCTAGCATTGATGTGCTAAAGCGGGAGTGTGAAAGTATCTCTTTCCACCCCTTACTTTTGTGTTAGGTTGACTATAGTTAACTGGCACTTTGCGGGGGTTTGATGGCAAAACCCTCTTTTGAGGAGGCATGGTCTTGTGGTTAATGCCCTGGACTGGGACACAGGAGTTCTGTTCAATTCCTAATTCTGCCTCAGACTCCCTGTGTGACCTTGGGCAAGTCACTTAAACTTTCTGCTACCTCCGTTCCCCGTGTGTGATATGGAGATAATACTTCCCTGTCCTCACAGAGAGACTCTGGAGCCCAAGTCATAGACTAGAACCATAGAAACACAGAACAAAAAGATGGTCTCTGCTCCAAAGAGCTTACAATCCAAGTATATGATAAGAGACAACAGGTGGAAATAGACAGATGGAAGAGCTCAAGGAATCAAAGAGACTGTATTGGTCAGCAGAGAGGCCATGGTCTCAGCACACCAGCAACCTACCTGTTACGTTTTTCATGGGCAAAGGAGAGCTTTAAGGAGGGATTTGGTGTATCTAGATTCATAAATAGTCTTCTGAGTGAGCATTTTAAATAGATCAGACCAAAAGGAACAAAGTTTGATGGTGCAGATTGTACAGCTCTTAATTAGCTTTTACACCTGTTGACCTCCTGTGGGAATTTATTTTTCCCCATTCATTGTAATTGTGTTTCCTCATTAATACCTGACAGAGAATCTGCAGCACTGGTGATGAAGTAGCTCTCTTGTGCTGTGTGTTTCTGTTCCTTTGTGGTTTTCCTTTCTTTAATCAGTTTTTCCCCCTCTCCACCCCCCACCCCCACAGCTCTGGAACAATTACTTCCACTTGGCAGTAGCTTTTCTCACTCACGAATCCCTGCAGCTGGAGAACTTCTCACAGGCCAAACGCAACAAAATTATCAAGAAGTAAGTTCATATTTAAATGTGGTCAGGTCGTCTTACTCTTAGAAAATTAAACCCAGTCTTTATATTGTGCTCATCTCGCGAGGCACACCTGGTCCAATCCCTGGATATGTCCGGACTGCAATCACAGTGTGCGACTCCTGTAGATGTACCTGGGCGGCTTTTAATCTGGTTCGCTCGGGTACCGGAGCAGTGAAGCTGTGGCAACATGGGTTTCTGTGCAGACGAGCCACCCGAGTAAGTACACAGGGCTCTGGGTAGGTTTGTACATCCTCTGCTGAAGCCGTTGGTTGCAGTGTAGACATACTGTGCATGTGGGCTCTCTGTGACAGGACAGTTCGTGGTAGGTCCAGACAATGGGCTCTGCATGTTTGGGTTGAGTTTAAACACGTGAGTGGTTTGGTTAATTCTCAAACAGAAGTTGTGGCTTCTTTAAGGTCCAAGATAGAAGGTTTTCCTCAGCCGTAGTCCTCAAAGTAAGGAATTACTGGCTTCCCCAGCCGTAATGCAGGACAAGTGAGCAATAACCAGCTCATCCCTCCAGCATTAAGGCCTCTTCTTCTCACAGCTCCATTTCCTGTCGTCTCAGTATTGCCAATCCCAAGTGTACAAAAATCCTGAGTCAGGCCCCCCAAAATCATGATGTGGGCTTAAAAATCTTGAAAAAAGGGAAGGTGCCACGGCATCCGCAAGCCCCTGCTGGAGTCCCAGCACTGTGGGCTGAGGGGGGAGGCTGTGGGCAGGGCAGCAGCGAGGAGGCACGTCCCAGGACTTCCTCCCCTGGCTGCAGCCCCACAAACCTGCCTTCCACTTACTGGCAAGCTCCAGAGAAGAGCAACTATTGGCTGGGAACCGAGAGGTTGCAAATAAGGGGAATCCACTGCAATCCCATTCATAAAATTATCAAGTGCCTTCTTAAAACTAGTTCGGTTTCTTGGCCCTACTCCTGCCATTGGTCAGCTTTTGCAGAACCTCACTCCTCTGATGGTTAGAAACCTTCTTTTAATTTC
This sequence comes from Natator depressus, assembly GCF_965152275.1. Taxonomy (NCBI): domain Eukaryota; kingdom Metazoa; phylum Chordata; order Testudines; family Cheloniidae; genus Natator; species Natator depressus. Next base: position 7,347,908 of record NC_134259.1, read on the forward strand.
CAGCCTAAACTTATTCATGGTCATCTTATCACGATTTGTTCTTGGGCCAACATAATCCTTCATCTTAAATATCTCTTCTCCCTCCCTGGTGTTTGCCCCCCCTGAAGATGTCTGGTGTCCACTCACCTCTTGGCAGATTGGTGGTAAGGAGGAGCTTGGCCTTCAGTTTTTGAACTCTTTACCCTAGATGCCCAATATTCAGGGCTACATTTTTTAAAAGGGCAGGCTAGTAGATTGTGCAGCTGGGCTGTTAAATTTCCCTGGCAGTTTAACAAGGCAAATTTCAATACATGCATTTTTTCTTTTACCTTCTTCTCTCATTTAATATTTTTTCCCTTTCTAGATATGGGGACATGAGGAAAGAGATTGGCTTCAAAATAAGGGATATGTGGTACAACCTGGGTGAGTTCCCTATCTGTACAGTTCACAATAGTATGTATGTTCTACCTCCAAAACTGGATTTCAGTTCTTCTATGAGATGGGGCTCTGCAGTCCATCCGCTTTGTGCCTGGTAGCTCTTGCATGCTGCTAGAGTTCCACCGAAGCTGTGGACCCTCTGGATTAGCTCTCCCGTTCTGGGACTATGTGACAGTGAAAGCAAGTAACACAGAGACTTTGCCAAGGAATTTCTAAACCAGTCACACTTTACTCACAGACACGCACAAGAGAGATACAGCTCTATGGAAAAACAACAAAACCTGCATGCAAATCCCTGCCTCAGTTTCCTTACCCCTCTGAGAGCCCTTTAGTTTTTGGTCAGTGTCTTATAGGGAGTGCAGGAGCCTTCTTCCTCAACTCCTCTTCCTCCTGCACAGCCTTGCTGCCTTCTGATCTTCTTTCTCTTGATGGAGAGAGTCTCACATTTTAACATTTGAATCACTTTGTCTCTCCCTGTCCTTCTGTTGTTGCTTTTTAACTTCTCCACTCCTCTGAGCTGCCACCTCCTCCAGCCCCAGTTAAAAGCAGTTAGCAGTTCATTCACTTTTGGCTGGTAGCGCCCATTGTGCTGCTAGGGCAAGATTATTCAATTGTCAGTGGTCCTGAAGGACTGTCCTGCTCAGGGGCAGGCACCCAAGTGCCGGGACCCTTTCCCTTAACACCAGAGGCTGGTGCACAGATGCAATCATACAATCCAGTCAGTAGCGTTAATTCCCACAAACAGATTCCCAAACCGTCAGACCACATAAAACTTGAGAGTGGGATTTTCAAGAGAGACTCAGTGATTTAGGGGCACAAATGGCAGCGGGACATAAAACTGCACCATTAATGGGTGTCACCCGCTTTGAGAACTTCACTGGCACGGAATGTGTGCACTGTCTTCTCGTTACCTTGAAATGACTAATGTGCTGCCAGATACAGCCACCTGCCTTCAAGCAGCTGTGTTCCACTGAGCAGAGGCTGGGTCTAATCTTCTCTCTGTCACAGGCCCCCATAAGATCAAGTTCATCCCATCGATGGTGGGTCCAATCCTGGAGGTGACCTTGACACCTGAGTCCGAGCTGCGGAAAGCTGCCATTCCCATCTTCTTTGACATGATGCAGTGCGAGTTCAACTTCAGTGGGAACAGAAACTTTCATATGGTGAGGGACCGTGGAATCGTCGGCACTGAAGTTTCATGCCGTGTGTTGGGCAAGTAGGAAAAAAGCAAATAAAGGAGTTTCCTTTAAAAAAAAAAAATAAAAATAAATAAAAATAAAAGTGCACACCCAGCACAAAGCACTGTGGGAAGTGTACTGTAAGGCCATTTTATGTGGTGAATGTAGCAGGAGACTGCAAGTCTGGATTCTTGTGTTCTGTTACTGACTGTGTTGCTGTGTAGCCTTGGGCAAGTCACTTAACTTCTCTGTGCCTCAGTTTCCCCATCTGTAAAAATAGGTGAATACCCATCGCACAATTGCAAAGGGATTTGAGATCCTTGGATCAAAAGGTGCATTATAAACTAGTATTTACTGTTTATCTATATAGTGTTGTTTATTTGTATTACCATAGCACCTAGCAGCCCTAGTCCTAGACCAGAGCCCCACTGAGCTAGGTGCTGTACAAACAATAGAACCAAATGGTGGTCCTTGTCCCCGGGGTCTTGCAACCTACATAGCAATAATTCTCTGAGGGTAACTTCTTGGCTGCAAATATTAAGTTGTTCTGCTCTATGGAGCAGTTAACATCCTTAATAACCCCTTCGAAAAACTTTAGCCCTCACAATATCCCCCACTTTATTGTGGCCGTGGTACAGAGAGGGGAAGTGACTTGCTTGAGTTTACCCAACATCGGGGGCAGAACTGAGACTCGAACGCAGGTCTCCGACACACAACTCTGGGCTGCTTCCACTGGACTTCTCGCTGTACTGCTAGCCTGAAAACGCTGGTAGGGAAGGAAGAAAAAGAGGTTCTTTGCTGGGTGCCCAGTTATCCCTTCAACTCTAGCAACTGCCACTCAGAACTTTTCTTCCCACGTTCCTCGGGGGATGCCAGTCATTAGCATCACAGCCAGTAGGTCGGGGACACTCTAGTGACACTATGGTCGTTCTTCTCCCTGAAGACATTTGAAATCATCCATCCAGGAGGCAGCCTCCTTGGCGTTCTGCCTTTCAGACACACAAGACTGTTGTCACAATGTGATGCCTGTGTCCCTTTGCGCTGTACATGCCACCAACCCTTCCCTGCTTGGATCTCAGTTTAAATACTCAGAGGGGATCTTATTTTCCTCTGGGTCATCAGCCTTTGGCATTGTCTGCCCCGAGATGTGCTTGGATTGCTGGAGCATATGGGAATTGCTTGAATGCTATGGGATGTTGGGGCATGAATGTTTAATACTGGTTATAGACACACCCTGGTATCTTGGGGCTTGAATTGCTTACTACTGGGACGCTGGTTCCAAGAACACCAGTGGTAGCCTGGGGTATGATTGGGATTATATGCTTGATCAGGGTCACTCCTGCTCACACGTACACAAAATCAACCTGATCATCAAATCTGTGGCTGGCAAGAAATTTCCCCCTCTACCATATTAGCAGGGGCCTTGATGGGGGCTTTCCCCTTTCTCAGGAGAGAAGAGGGAACCATCCATTAGGATCAGGGAGATATATCCCAGATGATCAATTTCCTGTGACTTCTGGTTTGAGCAGGGGAGCTGTTCACATTTTCTGGCTCCTTCCCCGTCTTCTCTGTCTTTTCCTTGGGTAAAATCATCCTCCAGTTTGGCCAATTAGATCAGTGCCCCATCATGGGGCAATTCAGAAATTCCTCCTGCAAACACATCTGGGCTTCATTCCAAGTGCTCAGGATTTGTTCTGGTTTTGGATTTTTGTGTGTGTCTTTTTTAGCTTGAAAACGAGTTGATAACCAAACTGGACCAGGAAGTGGAAGGGGGCCGAGGGGACGAGCAATACAAGGCCTTGCTGGAGAAACTGTAAGTGTCTGAAACACACTCGGAAGAACACTAAAAAAATCCTAATTCCCTACTTCAGATGATTGAGTAACATAGAGAAGGCGCAACCCACAGTGATCTCAATATGAATTGGCTGCTGCCAAGATGGACTGATTGGCTTAAAATTATACCTTTGTTGTTGTTTTGCATTACAGCAGCACCTACAGGCTCCAAATGAGATCAGGGAGCCCGTGTGTTAGGGCCTGTACAGCTTCTAGCTTCCTGATGAGCAAAGCAGAGTAGCGAAAAGCCTCTTTCATGAAGATCCGTGTGTCTCCATTAGAGCCTTTTGGCCCAGTGACTTAGGAATGATGATCATAAAGTTCTGTTAACAGTAGAAGCACCGTCCAGAACTTGAACGGAATCTCTCTTTTCTTCTGTATTTCTCTCTTCTTTCCTCGGGCGATATGCCTGCAGCCTTTTGGAGCACTGCCGGAAGCACAAATACCTGTCGAGTTCTGGAGAAGTGTTTGCTTTGCTGGTCAGCAGCCTGCTTGAAAATCTCTTGGACTACAGGACCATCATGCACGATGAAAGCAAGGAGAACCGTATGAGCTGCACTGTCAATGTGCTGGTAGGAGGGGAGGCCTCTGGTGCTAATTTACTGACTTGCTTTTAACATTATAATCATTGGACAGACTTGGTATTTCCAGAGTGCAGGTGCCAGGCTTAGCTTGCACCTGAGATTCACCCTGAAAAATGATTGATTCCTGAATCTCCAGGAAAAAACAGGAGAACATGAAAGGTGGGAATCCTTAAGACAAGATTAAATATCTTTCTAAAAGACATGTTTTAATCAAGCCTCTGGGAGAAATTCTACAGCCTGCAAATCCAGGAGGTCAGACTAGATGATCACAGTGGTCCCTGAGGCCATGTCTACACTTACAAGCTTACAGCGACACAGCTGAACCGACACACCTGTGCCACTGTAAAAGTTCTCTTGTAGCCGTGTTATGCCGACGGGAAAGAGCTCTGCCAACAACATAATAAAACCAGCCCAACGAGCAGCGGTAACTATGTTGGCAGGAAAACATCTCCCGCTGACGTACCATCGTGCACGTGAGCACGTATGCTGGCAAAACTTACGTCAGTCGGTGGGGGGAGGGGGGTTGTTTTTTTCATACCCCTGAGCGACCAAAGTTTTGTTCACGTAAGTGCTAGGGTAGACATGGCCTTAGTCTATGACTCGATTTTCAAAAAGGCCCAGTCTTAGCCTAACTCTGCTCCCATTGATGTTAATGTTTTACTGTGGGCTTCAGCTCAGGTGGAGCTAGGCCAAATCAGAGCACATCTGAAAATGCCACTCTTAGCTTTCAGTGACCTGACTTTGGTCTGCCTACTTTAGGGGAGGTTCTGGCAGGACTGACTGAGCCAACTCTGAGCAGGGTACAGCAAGCCTAATTGAAGATAGTGCTAATTTGGGAAGCCAGCCCCAACGCTGAGTGAAAACTAAGATGTGCATGCAGAGGCTGGCACCCCAAAGCTAAGTGATGCTCAGTGTTTTAGGTTGGTTTGTTCTGCAGGTGGGGCAGTTGCGATCAGCTGAGCAGTCTACAGATGAGGAAGTTGTGATCTGGCTGCTGATCAGACAAAAAAACACCATGAGAATAGCCTCTCCAACGGTGTTTGGGGTACCTCTACCAGAGTTTGGGTACTTAGAAACAGCAGTGATCAGAGAAAATTATTGGTTGAGGGAAGATAACCAAATGTTCTGAACCCCTGAAAAGCGATTCAGGCTCAAATGTAGGGCTCTTAACCTCATTTGAACCGGATCATCTGTTCTTACTAACATTATTTGCTGGGATTGAAATGTTCTCGTATGCCACTTTATTGCTCTGTTTCTAGCTAAAGTTGGGCACAAAGCAAACTGTCGGCGACAAGCAACTGCGAACTTTAGAGGGGTTTGTCATCCAAACTCAGATACAGATTTCATGGCTAACCCTCATTTCCATAATACAGCAAGCCCTGGATTCCATATCCTCAGAAACTGAGGCGAGGATGGTGATGCCTAGTGAGTGGAGCCAAGGGTCAGAGCTGGAGTCAGGAATGAAGAGCTAGAACAAGGCAGGAGTAGGTCTTGGAGCAAGGCTGGAGCTGGCTGCGCCTGTGGACTCTGTCACTATGAGGCAGAGGAGAGTTCTAAGCCATGAAGCGACGTTGAGAAGACTGAGCTGCTGTTTCTCGTGTGAGGCTTATATCTGTGCTCTGAGAGTCACCAGACCAGCTCTTGGCTTGGCTGGGGCCTATCGCAAGAACGACTCATCCCTGTATGTGGCTTAGTTCAGAGACCACTCTTCACCTCGCACTTATCACTCGCAAATTGATCGGGGTTAGAATTTAAGCTTGGCTCCTTGACCCTCTCTCAGCTGCCAGTCTCTTTATGGGTTACAGAAGTCTGCCTGAGATCACACATGTCTTACAGAGAGGAAGGATGGTCCGGTGCTTAGGCTACTAGCCTAGGACTTGGGAAATTTACGTTCAACTCCTCTGCCACAGATTACCTGTGTGATCTCGGCCAAGTCACTTAGCCTCTCTGTGCCTTAGTTCCCCATCTAGGGATAATAGCACTTCCCTACCTCACTGGGGTGTTGTGAGGATAAATACATTGAAGATTGTGAGGTGCTCAGATACCGTGGTAATGGAGGTCAGATAAGTACCTAAGATTGATAGCCCTAAACAGGTAATTTACCTGACTCTGTGTGAATTCAGTAGTTTTTACACCAGCTTGATAACTGTGTGTTATTTTCTCGGCAGAATTTTTATAAGGAGAAGAAACGGGAGGACATATACATCAGGCAAGTTGGCTGCCTCCAGGATTGCATATAGAAATGTTTTATTCTCACTGCTTTTGGGTGCCTCCGTTCAGGAGCCTTCAGATCAAATCCCTGTTTGCTTCTCATTCATCTAGGTATCTGTATAAACTTCGGGACCTACACAGGGACTGTGAGAACTTCACAGAGGCAGCATACACTCTGCTTCTCCATGCAGAACTCCTTAAGGTGACTCACTAGAGGCAATTTTAGTATTTTTACAGGGTTTGTGGAATTTCAGCTTGACAAAGAAGACCAAGCAATGCAGAATAATAAATCTGTGTGATTTTTAACCTGAAAAGGTTGCCAAGGACCTGAATAGTTTTGCAAGTTGCACATCAGGTATAAACTGGATAGTTGATGAAAGCAGCAGAGTAATATAACTTGCACCGATTTGGCATGCAATCCTGCAAATCTTTGTTGGGGTAGGATGGTCCAGGGGGTAAAGCACTGGACTGGGAGTCAGGAGATTTGTGTCCTATTACTAGCTCTGTCACTGCTGTGTGATCTTACCAAGACACTTTACTTCTCTGAGTGCCTCTTCCTCGTCTTCAAACTAGGGATAATGATCATAGAAACTTAGGACAGGAAGGGACCTGGACCTCTAGTCTGTACCCGGTCATCTTGTTTTTTGCATCCCCCTGTACTGAGCAGGACCAAGTATATCCGCTGCATCCCTGACAAGTGTTTGTCTATTCTGTTCTTAAATACCTACAATGACGGGGATTCCACAGCCTCCCTGGATACCCTGTTCCAGTGCTTTTAACTATCCTTAGAGTTAGAACGTTTTCATAGAACCCTGGGACTGGAAGGGACCTCGAGAGGCCATCTAGTCCAGTCCCCTGCACTCAAGGTAGGACTAACTATTGTCTAGACCACCCCTAATATCTGACCTGAATCTCCCTTGCTGCAAACTGAGCCAGTTACTTCTTGCCTGATGGTTGGAGGACATGGAGAACAATTGATCACCGTCATGATAGACGCCTTCCTTTCCAAAGTGCTCTGAGATCCACTGATGGGTAGTGTATTTTTTATTTTAGTAGTCCCATTGGCTTCGGTATGACTGCTCATGTGACTAAGGGGTTGAGGATCAGAACACTGGTGTGAAAAATGAGTGAGACTTACCATTAATTGGGCATTCTGTGGGTATGGAATTCATCCCTGGCGTAGACAAGTGCCAGGTTGCACCTATCTACAGCAGTGCTGATTTTCTTTCCAGGACTGTTGGAGATGGTCCAGGGGTAAAATGAAGTGTATTGGGCATCCAGGGTACCGCTTGCTCATAAACCTACCTGTTAATTTCTCTTGCTGCCACGCCCCCTTCCTCCCACTTGTGTATCAGTGAGGCGCTAGTCTACACACAGACGTGCCCTGATTTAATTACACTGATGCAAAATTCAGTGTGGATACTCTTATTTTGGCTTCAGAGTGGCTTTTTGCCTTTTAGCTTGAACTTGTGCCAAAAAAGCCTGTCTTGAACTGAAATAAGAGCTTCCACAGAGCCATTCAGATTTTGATTTGTTTAAAATGATACCTTAAATTACAATTCAAGGTGCGGCGCTGCGTGTAGGTAAGAAATTATGTCCATTTCACACACCCATCCGAATGTCAATTGTTTGTCAGTTACACAACTTTGTCACTTAGGCCTGATCTGTGTACACATGTGCGCGCGCGCACACACACGCACTTGCACTGGTTTAACTAAAGGTGTGATTTCTATACCAGTTTAGTTAAATCGATGCAACTTTTGTGTGCAGACACTCTTACATCTATTTAAACCTGGCTTATGTAAATGTATAGGTGCGTAACCTGTATAACCAGTTTCAAACTGATAGAAGAGCGTCCACAAAGGAGTTTGTACGAGTTTAACTAAATTGGTTTATAAACTGATTTAAGTTAAACCAGTGCAACTTTTGTGTGTAGACGAGGTCTTACTCCTGGCTTCTGACCATTTATTCCTGCAGTGTAACTTACACCTCCCCTTGCATTGCTGTTAAATTTGGTTCAGACACATCCACAGGAGTTGAACCCACTCCCATTTGGCTCAACACGTCCCGGTTCTTTTCAACTGTTTTTTCCCTTTTCCCAGTGGTCCGATAAGCCGTGTGCTCCCCATCTGCTGCAGAGGGACAGCTACTACGTTTATTCACAACAAGAACTCAAGGAGAAACTCTACCAAGAAATCATCTCTTTCTTTGACAAGGGCAAAGTGAGTGTCTCTGCAGATCCTGAGTGGCTCTTACAAACAAATTGATCCGGAAAGAAAGGGAAAGATGATAATCCAACAGGCCTGTGTATAAATCAAAAAGCTAGGATTTTTTCAAGGGATTCAATTGAATTTCAGTGGGAATTGGGCACTTAACTCCCTTAGATTCCTTTGAAAATCCAGTGCCCCCTGTGAGTCAAAGGTCTCATCCTGCATGATGCTGAGCACCCTCAACTCTAGAGCTGGCAGAATATCGGGGTGGGGGGTAATGACAAGTGTTTTTCCTGTCTTTCTTTTTCCCTTGACAAACATTTTGTATCAAAATTTTTAATGGTGAAAAGAAATTGGTTGATTGTACTGAGCTCCCATTAGCTGAATTCTTAACAGATGGCTCCCCCATTCCTTCCCCATGGTGAGTGTAACTGCCTTGGAAGAGTGGTTTCAGTGGGGGTGGCTGCTCTTCAGGCTGTGTGCTGAGAAAAGGATTTGAGCCTAAAAGGTGGTTATGAGAAGCAAAGCTTTTTAAAAAAAAAAAAAAAAACACCACCATATGTTCTACCAGCAATCTTTACCAAAAAATGCCTCATTGGTAAGAAGCTAAAACACTCAGACCTGAGGCAGCATGGTCCAGTGGGCCACTAGACATGAGTCAGAAGACGTGGGCTCCTTTGTCTCACGATCTGACCTTGGGCATGTCACTTCCCCTCTCCGTGTCTCAGTTTCCCCATCAGGGCTAGTGATACTGACCCTTCTTCGTAAATCACTTCGAGATCTACAGATGAAAAGTGCTATATAATTATCATGAACATAGTAAGAAATAGAGTCTGTACAGTGTGAAGCTCTCTGGAATGTCTGATGTTTTAACAAAGAACTACCTGAAGTGAGCTAAATTTCTTATTTACCTATGGGAGGTAATAAATGCTTTTATAATAAATGTTCTTTTTTACTGTTGTTGTTTTTGTTTCTTTCCTGGAGATGTGGGAGAAAGCAATCCAGCTAAGCAAAGAGTTGGCTGACATGTACGAGAACAAAGTCTTTGATTACGAGGGGCTTAGTAATCTTTTGGTAAGGTCCCTTTTTCTGGCTTGGGTTGGCTGCTGCCTGTTTAAATGGACGTTGCTGGGTAGTTCTGGCCCAAAATATAGGTTATTATTTGTTTAAAGGTTTTTTGCAAAGCTTAATATTAAAGAGGAATATTTTCCTATCTGTTTTTTAAACTTTCTTTTGCCATTAACATACATGAACGGAATATATCATAGTTTAAATTATACAGGTGTTTTACCCTCCTTTACACTAATAAATTAACATTTCCATACATGTTGCTTCTACCTTTAAAACTATTTCTATATATCTCACCAACTTATTATTGCTGTAGCACCTGGCAAGCCGCACTCATGGACAGGACCCCATTGTGCCAACACAGAACAAAAAGATGGGTGGGTCCCTGTCCCAAAAAGCTGACTGTCTTATTTAACCTGCAGAGATATAACCAGCTGCTTGCTGTTTTGTGTCCCTGCTCCCCTTCTGCCTACGCCTGGATGTTTGACACCATTTCGTTTGGGCAGCCTCATGCCATGTTTATTTTGTGATATCTCTGAAGACAGTGCAGTCAAGAAATCTAGTGCATGAGAACCAGGAAGTGACATTGAGTATGACCAAAACCAGCCCCTGTGTCAGCGAAGTACAAAAGAGTGCTAACACAGGATAAGCAAACATTAAGTTGATGGTTTTTTTACAATTCTTTTGGATTTAATAATAAAAGTCATATTTCATAGATGTGTTGCTAACAGCACAGGGTGAGAAAACAACCTTGTAAATATGCCTGACAATGTCTCTGTGAGCTCAGAAATGAACACATCAAGGGTTTTCTTTTCCTTTTTTCCCAGAAAAAACGAGCCACGTTTTATGAGAATATTATGAAGGCAATGAGACCTCAGCCGGAATATTTTGCTGTTGGGTATTATGGGATGGGTTTCCCCTCATTCCTCCGGGTAAGAATCCTGCAAGTGCTCAGACATTACAGTGATAGGTTCTACAGGAAACTCTAGAGGTGAGATTTCAGAGGTTTCTAGAGGATTTTGATGCCAAATGCCTATGAATCTGAATGGCAATTGACCGTCTAAATCACTTAAGTGGTATGAAAATCTCACTGGAAATGGCCTGAATTCTCAGTTACACTCAGGCCCTTTTACTTTAGTATAAATGAGAATTCAGGACAGTTTGTTGCCCGTAGCCTGCTGGGTGATCCAAGTGATCTTATATGGACTGAGAGGGAATCTTTCATATGTTTATGTGCTCTCCACAGTCTCTTAACTGCTTATCCTAGTGATCTTCATTGTAAGAGTGGGGTTTTTTTCTTGAAAATAATTGACCCCCAGGTGCCTCCAGACTGAATCGGTCTAATTCAAGGATATGGGTCACTTCGCTCTAGAAAGTTAATGAGATCTGTCAATCCCGGATGCACTGGAATGCAAAGATGCTTCCTGTTTAGGGTGGCGTTAGTGCTGGATCCACACTGTACCAATGTTCCTCAGCCTGCTCAGTTTGGTGACCCGTATTTGAAGTCAAACACATTCACAGCCCCTTTACATTTATTATAAAAGTAAGGGTAACAGTTGTATTCATGCTAACAGTGATACGCCTGTATCGTTTAGAGGTGTGTGTTTGTGTGTGTTTGTTTTTGAGAGGTGGACGGAGCATACCTGACCTCGAAGGGGAAGGATGTGCGGAGAGCAGGGGACTGAGATTTTCTTTGCTTTCGATTGTAATGAAATTGTCAATTCCTCATGACTTCCTCTCTGGGGGTTGTGATCTACTAGTTCTCGCACACACGCCTATGCTATGCCGCAAGTCAGACTAGAATCCTAGTGGTTCCTTCTGGCCTTTAAATATCTATGAATCCAACACATTAGACAAACACCAAAACTGACCACAAAACAGTCCCAATACCATCCATCTTCCCAGCACAAACTGTTGACCTGCCTGGATGTTTAACAAATAGTTTGTGCTGGCTTAGCAACACAAGGCTGGTTTTCTCTTTTCCCTCTCTGGTCTGTTACCCGCGAGGTAGGGTGAACAGATGTCCCGATTTTATAGGGACAGTCCCAATATTCGGGGCTTTGTCTTATATAGGCACCTATTACCCCCAAGCCCCTGTCCCAATTTTTTACACTTGCTTTTTGGTTCCCCCCCCACCACTAGCATATGTACATGATGGTTAACAACATGTGCTAATATTTTATGTGTGAAACCATTCGAACAAACTCAGTGACCCTTTTGTGGAGATACCAGCAACATACATGGTTGCAAATGTCACTGCTCTTAAAGGTTTACACTTATGAATTCATTGTGGACTTCAAGGCTCAGCCCAATTCCACTGCAGCCTTCATCTCTGCTTATTGTTTGTTCCCACAGTGTATATGTCTGGGTACCTATATGGCACTCCTGACTGTAGTACGAATGCCTCAGAAGCATTAATGGATTTTATCCTGTCAGCTCGCTTCTGAAGTATTATCCTCATTTTGCTAATGGAAAACTGGGGCACAGAGTAAAATTAAGTGACTTGGCTGAGGTTATGCAGGAAGACTGTGGCTGAGCTAGGAATTGAACCATGGTCACCTGAGCTTTTGGGGAGTACTTTATTCACTAGACCATGTGTGATGGAGGGATTAGTGGATGGGGTTCTCTGGCCTATATTCAGACTAGATGGTCAGATTTGATGACTACTGTAATCATCTAATCTATTAATCAATGAATTCATAACTAAAACACTGCTTGGCACAAAATTTTAACCACCCCCAGATCGCGCCCCAAGCGTGTGTGATGTCTGAGTCGCGTCTAATTCTCATTTCCTCCCGCTGCCCGCAGAATAAAATCTTTATCTACCGTGGCAAGGAGTATGAACGGAGGGAAGACTTCAACCTGAAATTGCTGACCCAGTTTCCAAACGCCGAGAAGATGACCAGCACTACACCTCCAGGAGAGGAGATCAAGTCTTCCCCTAAACAGTGTATCTTTTAGCTATTGTTTGGTTTGTCATATTCAAGCCCTACTTCCTCTGCTTGAGGTGGCAGAATCTGTCATGCTGGTACTTTTTCTGCACAACATGTGATTAGACTGCGGAACTCATTGCCACATTATGTCTTTGAGGTCAAAGACTTAACAAAATTCAAAGAGGGATCCGACTTCTATATGGATGACATGGAAATACAATAATTACAATGCTAAAAAGTGAATAGGGATATAAAAGCTCATGCTTCAGAGTTTAAACCGGTTTGTTAGAAGTTAGGATGACATTTCTATGGGGGTCAGATTATCCCCCAGCTACCCACTGTGGGGTTTCTTGCACCTTCCTAGCAAGTGGCGCTGGCCACTGTTGGAGACAAGATACTGGGCTAGATGCACAATGGGTCTGATCCATTCTGGCGTACAAGGGGTGAAAGTGGGGTACAAAGAGGTGTCATGTCTCATCTCTTCTGGACAGTGCAGTTTATTGTCAGTCGTGAGGAATCTGATTATTTCCAACCAGAAATGGATACTTTTTAAAATTTACTTTTAATTTTTGTAATAATTATAAGTGCTGATGAAAGGTGCCAGGTTCATAGCCCTGGAGATTTGATTTCTGATTCTCCACCTATGTACTGGAGTAACTCAGTCAACAGCAGCGGCATAAAACTGGTGCTACAGAGTGGAGAATCAGGCTCAAGACTTCTCTTTACTAACAGTAAGGGTGATTAACAAATGCCCAAAGGAAGTGGTGGATTCTCTTGGTGTCTTCAAGACTCAGATGCCTTTCTGGAAGCTGTGCTTCAGTCAAACACAAATTATTGGGCTCAGTGCAGAGATAGCTTAGTGAAATATTCTGGCCTTTGTCAGACAGGAAGACAGACTGATACTTCCTTCTGTCCTTAAAAATCTGTGAAGTTCTCAACAGCAAAGACACAGCTCAGGCAGCTTCCCCTGCACACATCAACCCGGCCAGCTATCCGCTTAGAAAAATTGATTCAAGTCCAGACTTGGTATAAAAATTGCCTCCTTCATTTCTGCTGTTTCAGCTGCTTCCTTTGTATCTGTTTGTGTTTGCGCTAACATTTTGGTCAGGGGTAGGCCTGAGCTACGCAACGTGGATGCAGGTGTGAACTCTTCCCAAAGTTCGGGGAAGTTTGGATGCAAGGCTTTGGCTTGGTCCATTATAAGAAGTAGCAGCTGCATTGTTGGGATCTGGTACAGGTCCATTTCTGCTGCTTATTGAATCCATTTGAAAGGACAGGCAGTACTGTTGCTCCAAGTACACTGTTACCACAGACGGGTTGATGATTCTGTGAGCCGTTCAATGTCAAGCTTTTTTTATTATGTTTGAAATCCTGTTTCTTTCAGGCCCTTTGAAATTTTTAACAGAAGCTGTATCCTCACTCGCTCTCTGTGTGTAATAAAATAACATCTTGCCCTTTTACGGTTGTTTCATGAAAGGAACTGAACGTATGTTGCAGACGTTCCTTAAACCTTGCAACGCTTCAGTGACAAGGAATATATAGGGAATTACATCAACCACCATTGAAATGCAGCCAATTCTCGGGAGCAGCGAAGCAGCTGATGAACAGCAATATTAGATGACTGGGCCAGGTTGTGTGGCCCTCCTTTTCATTCGGGGTTTTACTTTTGGGGCGTCTTCAGTAGAACAAAACAATGGCCCCAGAGATTGCAGTAACACTAACAAAAAGTGTTGTGTTTTAGGCCACGGTATTATTATTTATTTAATCTCCATCGTAGCTCACCAGTGCAAGAGCTGGGGTTAGAAACACCTCTTGGCTGATTTTACAAACAAACAGCCTACGTTTGTTAGGTAGCTTTATCAAAGTCTGTTTTCTGGCCGAGAGCTTTGAAGTGGGCTCCGAAATGCAGACATGCTCTGCGTCTGCAAAGCACGTGTCTGTAACACTCAAGGGAAACTGCATTAGCTGGCAATAGTAGCAGCAGATCCCTCCGGCTCTTTATGAGCCAGTTTTTAGAGGGTGGCACGCACGCACTATTACACTAGGTCTTGTGAATGAATAATGTGCATACTTTAAATGTCATGACAACAGTGCAGGGGACACGGGGATTGTTCAGAAATCTGACACTGAAGAAAATGAGAAGGATGTTCCCTTCCTTCCTTTTATTCTCCCATCCGAGATCCTGGCGTTTTCCATCCTTAACGGGAACCCCGAAGATGTGCAGTGCTTTATAGTGAAGCCTGTGATGAACCTGCCACCCAACTATAAAGACAAGCCTGTTCCGGAGCAGATCTTAAAGTAACTTCCTTTCCTTTACTTGTTCTCTCTTAGGAACGCCGAGGGGATTATCAAGGGCACCAACCCCAATTTAGCCCGCCTGAGCTGTGGCTTTCCTAAACCTGGGAAACTTAAAAACTCCACATTTGCCACTGGCCAGTGATTATGATGCCAGAATATTTGCATTTCAAAGCACAGGTGTCTGGGGAGGAGACGAATGTTGAGTTTTTAATGGAGTTCATTGCGTTTCCCCGAGCTCAGCCAGCGCGATCCCCGTTTGAATTCACTCACCACTGGTTCTAAACTAACCACGTTTAAACACGGTTGTGTACAGCTCCGGAGCCTTCAAGGCTTCGCTGCCCTATTATTTTGTTTGTTATATTTCCATAGCCCCTAGCGGTTTCAGTTGAAATTGGGTGCCTCATGCTGTACAGTGAGAGACGGTCCCTGTCCTAAAAAGTTTGTATTCTAAATAAACAAGATGAAGAGAGAGGATGGAAGGGGAAACTGAGGCAGGGAGGTCAAGTGACTTGCCCAAGGTTACACAGCTGGTTATTGGCAGAAGTGTAGCAAGGGAGGGACTCGGTCTCCTACAGGAATCCAGTAGTAGTTTGTGGCATTCATCCTGCAGGCTGAGTGGGAATTCCAAAGCTGCTTGGTTATTATATAGTTGTGATATAACATGGGGAGGGGGGGGCAGGCGTGGAGTTGTGCTGCCCAGAAGATTGTGTTCACAAACATGTAAGAGCTGTGTTTTTAAATCTGGTAGGCACAGGACATCATGATCTTCCACCCGCACCTTGGCAGCTGGACCCGCCTGGTGGGGAGAGCTGCTACCTGATCTCCCAGACCAGTAATGGCATTGCAGGGCAGAGTAGAGGGTACTCACAACTTGATCCTCATCTTCCCCAGGGCTAAAGTATAGGTAGAACATGGCTTTTTGCAAAGTGCACAGGGGAGAATAAATTGTAGACCATGGCTGGGCCACAACCATGTTTAAGCCTAGCTATTTTTGGAAAAGAACAAAAGGAGGAGGAGAAAACCCCCCCATTTATTGTGTCCCTCCTTAGCTACTACAGAGCCAATGAGGTGCAGCAGTTCACATATTCCCGGCCGTTTAGGAAAGGAGAAAAAGATCCGGAGAATGAATTTGCGGTGAGTCCTTCACTTTCTGTTCAAAACGCTTCGATTCTCTAAGCAATGGGGGAACTGCTCTTTGTGCATTGCCTTTCTCTTCCTTTCAGAGGGCCCTGACACCTTGGTACCTACCGAAGCACCAAACAGTGATATGAAAATCAACAGATCTAGAACGTGTTCCTCATCTCCCCAGCTGTAGCAACGGGATTTGATTATTTAAATGTGGGGAAAATCAAGAGCTGGGCCTGATACCATGATCTGAACACAGAGCTGATCTGCTCTGGAATGGAGGTCTGGAGCTGGGGTCCTGCCACTTGGAATTCTCTTACCCAGTAGTCCAAGATGGGTCTCTTAAGCAGCATCCCTATGGAGTGCAAATGTGTGACTGGGGTTTGTGGTGGGTGTGATGATGTGTGAGGGGATCAAGCCCAAACCCATGATAAAGCCTTAGTAAAGACCACAGCACTTTGAATTTAATCCAGCAATGGAGGTGAGAATTTCAGTAGAGTTTATTTCAGAGTAGCAGCCACGTTAGTTTGTATCTGCAAAAAGAAAAGGAGAACTTGTGGCACCTTAGAGACTAAAAAATTTATTTGAGCATAAGCTTTTGTAAGCTACAGCTCACTTCATCGGATGCAGATGTAGAGTTTATGGAGCCTGAGTGTAGCATGTTAGCATCTGTTTTTGTTGCTTCCCAGAAGAGCCGTTGCTGCTATGGAGTGGCGATGCGTGATGTAACGCACTGTCTCAATGTGTTGTATCCCGCTCTAGGGGCTGGTCCACGTAGAGGGTAACAACCTATTATTGCTACTAGCTAATGGACTTACTCAGTTAGCTTTAATGGTAGGAAACTGTGCTTTGCTGCTGAAAGGCCTGGGTTCTACCCCTGTTGTTGACCTGTCATGATCACACGGAAGTTATTAAATCAGTCCAGTGAGTTGCAGCAGTCTGGTCTAGAGGTGCTGGAAGCCTGGCCTTGAGCCTAAAACATGTGGGAGTTGAATTGCAATGATTTCCTTATGACTTTGTCTCTTGAATTCCCTGACCAGACCATGTGGATTGAAAGAACGACCTACACAACCGCCTACACGTTCCCAGGCATCCTCAAGTGGTTTGAAGCCAAACAGATTACGACGGTGAGTCCTTGGAAGAGGTGCATTCCGGTAAAGGGACTTTACATGTCAATATCTGGTCAACGTTGGGCTTTTGCCAGGCTGGATCAGACCTTTGGCCCATCGTGTCTGATGTGCTGAGTCCAGCAATGGCCAATACCTCATATTTCAGAGGAAGGCAACCCCCTCTATCTTCTATAATGCACCTGGCTATTTGACCAGTGCAGCAGGGAACCCCACCGCACGCAAAATAAGTCCCAGGATAATTGTAGGGTGCTATGGCCAAATGCACCTCTATTTCAAACCCACCGCGCATGGTGGTAGGGAAGGGCCCAGTTCACCAAAAACATGTTTTGTGTGCTTTAGTCCCATTGAAATCATGGGGATTTAAATAAGTGCTATAAGTTAACCACACACTTAAGTGCTTTGCTGAATTTAGGTCTAGTCCCAGATTTCTGCAGGTTATTGGCATGAGAAACGGTCTTTCTTAAAGATATGGTGAATGGGGCCCCTGTACAAGTAGAAAGAATGAATCCTGTGTGTGTCAAGTTCTGGGCTGTTTTTTAATGTGTCCATCACTTTGTGTCTTTATTGTACATTATCCCCCCCCTCTGGCAGGTTGAAAGCTACATAGGGCAGGGGACAGTATTAGACAGAAGCTGTTGTTGGGGCTCCTTCTCTTTTGGGGGCCCTGTGGTTCTGGGCTGACTTGAGAACACACAGGTTATCCTGATCCTCCCCTCTCCCCAACATACCCTGGCAGCAGATCCCACAGGGTGGGGAGAGCTGCTACCTAATCTCCACTCCAGCAGTAGTAATGCAGGGCCTGAGTGGGAGACACATGCAGCTTGATCCTCGTCACCCCAACTGGCAGTAGCATCAGATCAGAAGGAAATGACCCGCTGAATGACTGATCTGTTTTCCCACTGGCAGCAGGATGCACATAGGGAGGAAGGGGGGAAAGCCGCTGTCCAATCTCCCACTCCTGCAGGACTGCAAGGGAGGTGGTACTTGTACCAATCTACCATTCTAGCAGCAGAATGGGATCAGGAAGCCGCTCGGAATCCTCTTGTCTGCCCCGCTTTTCCCCTGCTCTTGGTTTGAGGCCCAGCCCTGTGCTACGGTGTGCGAAAATTCACGGGCAGGATGGCGGGAGTTTCCAGAGAGGGTCAGCGAGGGATTTCTCAGTCTTCTCTTCATTACCGTTCAGGAGGAGATCAGCCCTTTGAAGAATGCCATCGAAACCATGGAGCTCACCAATGAGAAAATCAGCAACAGCGTCCAGCAGCATGCCTGGGATCGTGCCCTGCCTCTGCACCCGCTCTCCATGCTGCTGAACGGCATTGTGGACCCTGCCGTCATGGGAGGATACACCAACTATGAAAAGGTCAGCTGGCTCCATGTAGCGCTTAACTCTCGTCCAAGGTGTTGACTTCCAAGTGGAAGGATGGTCTTGTGGCTGAAGCACTGACCTCGCTCTTGGTTCAATTCCTAGCTACTACACGGACTTTGGGCAAGTCGCTAAAGGCCAGATTTTTAAAGGTATTTAGGTGCTTAACAGGATTTTCTAAAGCACCTATGATCTTAGCACCCATCAGTGGGCGCCTAAGTAGCTTTTAAAAATCTGTCCCTTAATCTCTCAATGCCTAAATTGCCCATCTGTAAAATGAGGATAATACTACTTCCCTTCTTTCGCTCACCACTGTTCTAATCTGTATAGGTTCAAAGAACAATAGAAAGAACAAAGGTAAGCAGAGGAAGGATGGTCTAGTGGTTAGGGTGCTAGTCTAGGAATGGAGAGAAATGGGTTCTGTTCCTTGCTGTGCCATAAACTTGGGCAAATCACGTAGTTGCTCTGTGCCTCAGTTCTCCATCTGTATAATGGGAACAACAATACTTCCCTACATCACAGGGGTGTTGTGAGGATAAATACATAAAAGATAGTGAGGTGCTGTGGTGATGGAAGCCAGATAAGTGTGTGTGGGGGTAGGTCTGCCCTTAAAAATTATATTGACTTAGCTATGGTGCTCAGGGCTGTGGAAATCTTCATGCCGTAATTAGGTCTATTTAACCCCTGGTATAGACACACCTAGGTTGACACAAGAATTCTTCCATCAACTTAGCTACCACCTTTTTGAGCGGTGGAGGATCAGCTACATCAGTGGAAAAACTTCCCTTCTGTCGATACAGAAAGCACCCACGCTACAGCAGTATAGAGTAGAGTGTCCTAGAATCATAGAATCTCAGGGTTGGAAGGGACGTCAGGAGGTCATCTAGTCCAACCCCCTGCTCAAAGCAGGACCAGTCCCCAATTTTTGCCCCAGATCCCTAAATGGCCCCCTCAAGGATTGAACTCACAACCCTGGGTTTAGCAGGCCAATGCTCAAACCACTGAGCTATCCCTCCCCCCAACCCTGGGTTTAGCAGGCCAATGCTCAACCCACTGAGCTATCCCTCACCCTCCGTAAACAGAGTAGACAGAGATCAAAGTAAATTGACTTGTGTCTCAGTTTTAATAATGTAAAGTGACGACAGGAAGACAGGTATTTTTTTTTTTATAATCACTGTCTAGCTGTCAATATATATTTTGTCTTGATAGCGTGACAGCAAAGAGCAGTCGAATCAGAATGAAAACACAATCTGTCCCTTCGCAGTTTGTGCCTTTTTTTTGGCATGGCATGTATCTCCCTCATTAATTATGCTGAGCTGGAGACAGTTATTACCCCGGCCTCTAATCACATTGCAGAGTCCTGAATAATGCCATCTCTGGCATGAAATGTCATGGTGGTTTTCATAGCTTCAGTGTGTGGTGCTGGAAACGTGTTTGATTTTTAAAAAGTGTCGTGATCAAACAAAATGAAGCACAAACATTGAAGGGACTTGTGTCAAATTTAACCCTGGTGTCAATCCCCCAATTCCGGAGGGATTGCACACTTCAGCAGAGATGAATTTGACTAAGTATTTTCCCATTTTATGAATTAAAGTTAACGTAAAGTTTAGAATTATGAAAATGGGAAAGCATTTAAAACAAGGAAACTCCAGGTATTTGTAACCACATCTGGAAATACTCACAACCGGTTCATATTTTCCTACCTCGACTAAGGATCAGCAGAGAGAGAGAGAGTTTGGCATTTGTGGGCAGCCTGAATCCTGAGCTTTAATTGTGTCATTGTAGCTGGAAGCCAAAAGTCTCCATTGTACCATGGGCGTGCTTTCTTCCTCGAATAATTAAACTCTTCCAAGAAAAGTACTTTGGGTCTAGCCCTGCAGTTCTCTCAAGCTACCCAGCTGTTGACCTCAGTGGGAGTTCCTGTACATAAAATCCAGTTAACAGAGTGCTGTTTTAAAAGTGGATGGAAAGCTAACAAGTATTTTACCTAGAAAATGTTCTTTAAAATTACTTATCCTGTGAACTGTGATTGTGGGAAACTTTGAGACTACGTTCGGTCACAAACCATGTGAATTGGTGGGAATTTAGTCCTGTTTTAAGGATCCAAGTCAGGAAATGACTTAAGAACATGCTTAACTTTAGGCATGAGTTTAAATTCCTTTGGCTTCAACGTGTGGTTAAAGCTAAGCACATGCTTAAGTGCTCTCTTGAGTTACAGGTGTTTTACTGAACCAGGGACCTTAGTGAAAGCTTAACTGTGGAATCGCTACTGTTGCTTCTGTCACAAAACCCCATATAATTGCTCTGCTGGGGAATCAGTTCCACATGTGGGCTTGGATTCCTTAGCACAGGGGTACCACAGGCGCAAGGGTGGCTTATTAACCTTTTTGAGGTTGGAGTTAAAAATTGTGTGTTTTGGGTACAGTTTTGAAGGATTGCATGAGTACTCTGTTGCTTGTATGCTGGAGTTTAAAGAAACGTTGTTACTGAGATGCGGATTGTTTTGGAGTCTTCTGCCTTTTGGGTGGTAGGTCGGGTGAAGGGAGGTTACTCTGGATATTAATACATAGTGCAGGTCAAATGCTGAGAAAACGCTTTACCTTTTTTATTTTTCCCACTGAAATTTTGAAAATCAAAAATATTCAGCCAAGTGGTTGTACTTTAGCAAATTTTAGTGGAGAAAAAATGTCAAAACACTTGCGGGGGGAAAAAAGCATTTTTCTTACCGTTTTTGAGAGAAACAGTCTTAGCTCTTAATTTATTAAAGAAGAAGAAGAAAGTTCTAGCAGCTGTAACATCAGACCACACTCGTTAAGAGACCTGGGAATCTTATTGAAAGAAAGTATTTCACTAAGGGTAAGGACCCTGTCTGAAACTTGTTGGTCTGAAACAGATCTTTGTCGCTTGCTATTGGTATTCTTCCGGTCAAAAGCCAACTATAAAGAAAACATGATGTTTTTATGCCTTCTGCTTTCCTCTTTGCTTTCAGGCCTTTTTCACGGAGAAGTATCTCCAAGAACATCCTGAAGACCAAGATAAAATTGAACTACTTAAGCAGTTAATTGCCTTACAGGTACCATATTGGGACGGGGGGAGAGACAAAGAGAGAGGGAGAATTGTCACATTGTGTGTGTGTGTGTGTGTGTGTGTGTGTGTGTGTGATGTTTGTACAAAATTTTGAAACAACACAAAGAAGAGAGGTGTTAAAAGAACACCGTTGCAACGTCTGTACAATCATCCCTTATTTTAAAAAGTTCTATGGTATTCTTATTTAGTGGTCCTAAACACTTCAGTCGCACTATGGCACAGGCTAACTTCCTCTTGACCCTAGTGGAAGTTGAGCTTTGATTAGAACCACATTGCTTGGCCTACAAACACCTGTGCGTCCAGTCCAGGTAACAGAACGTAGAATACAAATACACGTATGTAATCTAAAGACTGAGGTAGGTCAGAGCTGAATTTTAAAACTAGATGAAAAATGATCAAGTATTGTACCTAGAAAATGCTCTTAAATTTCTTTTTCCTCTGAACGGTACTGCAGTGCTTTGGACTATTATTCTGGAATATGATGGGTAGATTTTTCTCATTATCCTAAACAGTTGCTCATCCCCTTTTCCTTTTTATTATTATTTATTTCTCTTCTTTACCCCACTTTTTTTTTTTTTTTCATAATTCTGACGGTTGAAAAGTCACGCAGCCTGACCTGCTCTGTATGTAACCATTAAAATCGATAAGGAAGTTGTCATGAAAATTCCACTGCAGTAGGATGTCAACTTGTTCCCATATATTTCCATGTAATGAAGCCAGGTTAAAGCTACTTCACAGTTATATTGCTTTGGAGACTGAGTGCTCTCCCCACACTTTACATACCCCATGCTACACACATACACGATCATCGTGTGAACTCCTTCTCGACCCCTGCAGCACTCAGCTTGCACTCTGGAGCATGAGAATTGATTTTCTTGCTTGCTCGCTCATAGCATTAGCTCATAGTATTTTGCGCCTTCTTTTAGATGCCTTTGCTGGCTGAAGGGATTAGGATTCATGGTCAGAAACTGACGGAGCAGCTGAAGCCCCTGCATGACAGACTGACAACCTGCTTCAAAGAGCTGAAGAAGAAAGTAGAGAAGCTCTACGGTGTGATAACTCTGGTAAACATGACTTGTTTGTTTAGTGCAGTGTCTTAAAGAAACAGCCCGGAATTACCCTCTCCTTGTGAGTAGCATTTCCCAGCTCCTCACAGCTTTTGTTTAATATCATCTGCAGCCTTCCTCCCTGACGGAGAGGAAGCAGAGCAGGTCAGGCTCCGTGGTATTGCCCTACATCATGTCTTCCACGCTGAGACGGCTGTCTGTCACCTCTGTGACTTCCTCTGTGGTATCTACGTCCTCCACCTCATCTGACAGCACCTCCTCCAGGCCAGGATCTGACGGGTTAGTGACTGGCCCTTTCAAAAATGTCAGACATTTATGGGGAGTGGGAATCACTTTTGCTCGTGGAGGTTATTTTAATATCGCCTTCTCAAGGGATGCAGCTTTATAACTTTCTCTTGCTTTTAAAATGAGGTTTCATCTAACCAGCCAATAATAGTACTTAGTTCTTACAGAGCACTTTTTGTCAGTAGATCTCAAAGGGGTTTAGAATGGGGGTCAATGTCGTCATCCCCACTTTACAGATGGGGAAACTGAGGCACAGAGAGGCAGGGGGAGACTTATCCAAGATCACCCAGGAGGCCAGTGGCAGAGCTGGGAATTGAACCCAGGTCTCCTGAGTCCCAGTCTGATACCCTATCTGCTAGTCTGCCAAATGATGTGGGTAATATAGTACAGTGAAATCAGAGCATTTCTGTTCTCCTAAGAGAATCGCTGAACCCGGGAAGATGGAGATGAAAACATCTTATGAGGTCTGTAGTCCAGTGGTTCCCAAATTGTGGCCTGCAGAGAACTGGATGGTCAGTTAGTGCTACCTCAGCTGCTGTGTTTCCAGCTGGGAAATGGTACAGAAGGGAATTGCAATCCTTTCCTGACGTGACTGTTCCACGTACGCATTTGCAGCTCTTACGCCGCAGGGCCTAACTGCCTTGCCCACGGTCACAGAGCAGATCAGTGGCAAAGCTGGGAAGAGACCCGCAGGTTTACCTGACTCTCAGGCCAGTGCTCGGTTCATTGGACAACACTTCCTTCAATGCATAACACAGTGCAATTTGAAAAGTGCCCAAGTAACTTAAGCGCACAAGTCCCTTTGACAGGTTTCAGAGCAGCAGCCGTGTTAGTCTGTATTCGCAAAAAGAACAGGAGGACTTGTGGCACCTTAGAGACTAACCAAGTTATTTGAGCAGAAGCTTTCGTGAGCTACAGCTCACTTCATCGGATGCATGTAGCTCACGAAAGCTTATGCTCAAATAAATTGGTTAGTCTCTAAGGTGCCACAAGAAGTCCCTTTGAAAGTCTTGCGCTCCGAACTCACTTCTGCACAATTACTCTCGTGCATACTAAAAAGTGAGGGCCTTCTCACTGGAGGGCTAATGCTTCTGGCTTTGTGTCTGTCCTTCGGTATGGGCTGCAGATCCATTCTCGAGCCTCTCTTGGAGAGAAGGCTGTCGACGGCTTCCAAGGCTGAAGAGCTGCCTGTCAAGGAAGACGCCGATAACCGGATTAACAAATTCAAGCGGAAGGACCGGGGTATTAGCAAGTCTCAGGTTATTGTGGAGAAGGAGCCAGAAGCTGAACTGACTTCCAAAACGGTAACAATAATAGTAGTAATAATAAAATCCGCAGTGGGGGTTTCATAGTTCTTCCTTCTCCTTCAGCCTTGTTTGTCATTGGGATCTTCATTCAATACTGGAAGGGGTTCGAATACCAAAAGCCCTGGTCAGCTAAATAATTACTTGCCTGTTGTTTGGAAACCTTGTTTCAGGAGCCACAGTGCAGTTTGATTTGAAGTAGAAACTTGAAGTCCCAGGTGCTGAAAGTTCCACTAGGGGAGTGCTCATCACCCTCGTCTCTCACAGACGCCCGGGACAGTTTCAAACAGGCAGCTGCTATCTAGCCACTCAAAAAATCCAGCTGGAGG
Source organism: Natator depressus (assembly GCF_965152275.1). Lineage (NCBI taxonomy): Eukaryota > Metazoa > Chordata > Testudines > Cheloniidae > Natator > Natator depressus. The sequence goes on from NC_134259.1 coordinate 7,372,330, forward strand.
GCCAGATCCTCAGCAGGTATAAATCAGCATGGCTCCATTGGAGTCAAATGTACAGCAGCTGAGGATTTGGCCTGCGATTTAGGAATTGAGAAGGGACGATCCAGTGGTTAGGACACTAGAGCTTGAAAGAGAGGCTGCTCTGCCACAGATCGGTGACCTTGGACAAGTCATTTAGGGCCTCATTGTAAAAGGTATTTGGGTGCCTCACTCCCATTGATTTCAATGGGAATTAGAAGCCTGGCTGGCTCACGCCCTGAGGGAGGGACCGCAAAACTGGTCTACATGCAGCTCTGGGGTTGAAGATGTGTTGAATTTGGGCCTGATCCGACGCCATTTAAGTGCTACTCTTGATTTCAATGGGAGTAGAATCTAGGGCTTCATCCATAGGTTGAGCTGTCAGCTGCTCTTTGCTTTTGACCCCGATTCAGCGGAGCACTTAAGCATGTAGAAGATCAGGGAGGAAAAGTCTGGCAGGCAACTTGGCTGTTGGTTAATGCCCCACCACATGATCGGGAGCTAAGAAAGGCAGAGAAGAATGCTTAGTAGAATCTGTACCTCTGAGGGTAAATTCCCCATATGATTGGCTCAGTGAACCACGTGAGGCTTTTGGGTTGTATTTTTTCTTATTGCATTGCAAAATACACAGATGTTGATTTGGAGAAGTGTTTGCGGGGAAGTCAGGAGTCTATTCCATGACTGACTAGTCCAGTTGAGGATTTAGGGAGACTCTGGTGTGACCCTGGGCAGCACTGGCTGTATAAATTAATCTGAAAGCTAGAGACCCACAGGCTTGGCCTGTGTGCAGCAGCCTCAAGAGTTCTCTCTTACATTCGTTATGCCCAAGTCCTGTCTCTTCTGCACAGTGAAAAACACACCAGCATTCAGCGCTGAAAGGTGGCTAATGCAATAGATCTCCACAAAGAACACGTTGTGTTCTGTAATATTTGTAAACCCTGCCAACTTCTCCTGACCCGTAATGAAGTGTCATCTAGAAATGGACCAAAATATTGCATAGGCTGGATTTTCAACATCTGTGTCAAATTTCAGCTAAGTTTAGCTATTGGAGGGGGGCAGTGTTTAACAGCAGAGGAATTGGGCAGGGACAGACTCTCTAAATGGAGCTGTTGAAGGCACCATCCCAGCAGAAAGTCAAGAGCAGGTTAAATAAGATGTTAGTCTATCTATCTAGATCAGGGGTGAGCAAACTTTTTGGCCCGAGGGCCACATCAGGGTGCGCAAATGTATGGGGGGCCAGGTAGGGAAGGCTGTGCACATGTCCCCGAACAGCCTGGCCCCCGCCCCCATCTGACCCCTCCCACTTCCCGCCCCCTGACTGCCCCCCTCAGAACTCCCCACCCATCCAACCCCGCCCCGCCCCCTGCTCCTTGTCCCCTGACTGTCCCCTCCCGGGACCCCCCCACCCATCCAACCCCCTGCCCCCTGCTCCTTGTCCCCTGACCACCCCACCCCCTATCTAAATCCCCCCTGATCCCCCCCCGCTCCCCAAACCTCTGCCCCATCCAACCTCCCCCTGTCCCCTGACTACCCCCAGGGACCCCCTACCCCTTATCCAATCCCCGGCCCCCTTACCATGCTGCTCGGAGCAGCATGTCTGGCAGCCGCGCCGCCTGGCCAGAGCTAGACATGCCGCTGCTCTGCCCTGCGGGAGTGTGCATCCCGCTGCCCAGAGCGCTGCCGGCACGGCAGCGGCATGGCTGCAGGGGAGGGGGGACAGCGGGGCAGGGAGCTCAGGGGCCGGGCAGGACAGTACAGTCCCGCGGGCCATAGTTTGCCCACCTCTGATCTAGATACTCCTGCAGCCCCCATCTCTGTAGTATTTGAGCGCCATACGGTCATTATTGAATATTCCCTCATGGCATCGCTGTGAGGTAATGCCAGTATCATGAGCTCCATTTCACAGACTGGGCAACTGATGAAAGATTTTCAAAGAAGCCTAAGGGAATTAGGCACCCAACTCCCAATCTGGGTGTCTAACTTCCTTAGGCGCCTTTGAAAATCTCAGCCAGCGAGGTCAAGCGACTTGACCAAGGCCGCACCAGAAGTTTGTGGCATGGTTAAGAATTGCATCTAGTTCTCCCAAGTTCCAAACCAGTAGGACTCCATGAGCAAGACCCGTCCTTCCTTAGTTGGAATAAGAGAGGGATTGGTTCTGCAAAATGCAGCCTCTTGGACTGAATGACCCACACGGTCTCTTCTGGTCCTGGTACTGATTACCTGAACCATTTTTCTTTGCCTTCTCTCAGGAGCTGCTCCTTGCAAAAGTGTCCATAGAATGGCTAGGCCAAGTGCAACTGTTTTCCACTCTGAATTCCTTCGCTAATATCAGAAGCCTCTTCCTTCCTTACCTGATACAATGAAATCTTTGTGAGCAGTGCTATCCAGTTAGTAAGGCCCCCACTGAAAATTTGACCAGCAGTGCTAGCATCATATGTCATAGGAGTTACGGCACTCGCCTTTTGACATTGCTTTGCCAGTTCTGTGCTTGCACTCTTATGTTTCACCTGAATGCACCTTTCTGTCTTGTACATGGCTCTTCTGGTACATGCTGATCCCTTCCTGACAGGTCTGGTTATGCCCTGCGTGCGCAGCCACCTTGCCGACTTCAAACGGTTTTGTTTACTCTGTGTTTTCCCTCAGAGCACATCAGAAAAAGCACAGAGGCCAAAGAGTCTTCAGTTAGGAGACGGCAGACTGACACTGCATCAGGCTTCCTCACTCCAGCAGTCAACCCCACTCAGCCCGCCCCCCATCACTCCGAAAACCCCAAGAACCCACAGTAAGTCCGACTGCACTGTAATTTGCTTTCCACTTCCTTCTGGGCAGTGTCTGTGGTAATAGAATATACCAGCGGTTCTCAAACTGTGGGTCAGGACCCCAAAGTGAGTCACAACCCCATTTTAATGGGGTCACCAGGGCTGGCATTAGACTTGCTAGGGCCAGGGCCAAAGCCAAATCCTGAGCCCCACTGCCCTGGGCCAAAGCCCAAGTCCCACTACCCGGAGTCAAAGCCAAAGCCTGAGGGCTTCAGACCTGGGTGGCGGAGCTCAGGTTACAGGCCTCCTGCCTGGGGCAGAAGCCTTGGGCTTCAGTTTTGGCCACACCAGGCTTTGAAATTGGCTCCCCCGCCCAGGGCAGCAGGGCTCGAGTGGGCTCAGGCTTCAGTCCCCCCGCATTCTGGGATCATGTAGTAATTTTTGTTGTCAGAAGCCGGTCACAGTGCAATGAAGTTTGAGAACCCCCTGGAACACAGGCAGTCCTCAGACTTACGACACAATTGGTTCCTGAAAATTGCGTTCTGTGAATCGAAACATCAGCACTCGAACATTCACTCCACTGCAGGACCGAGCGTCGTAAAAGTCGAAACCAATTGTTGTAAGTCAAATCAGGGTGTCAATTCAGAAGCGTCGTAAGTCGAACGTCGTCAAGTCGAGAACTGCCTGCATACCATGTTTTAGTAGAGAGAGCCCGAGAGCTAATGACAGCTTCAGACCAGGGGAGAAAATCTGGTAGGAGAAAGTGTATTGAAAGAGACCCTGACTTTTACCATTCGCCTTATGGACTTTCTCTCTGTGTTACCAAAGGGGCTGAAATAACCCTTCTTAATTGTGTGCAGCCCAATAAATTGAAATTAAACTTCTTCCACGAATAGTTTTTTTTCAACCTACTAGGCCAGACTTTTTTTCATCCAGGCTTTTCAATGAATGGTGTGAACGGATATTGTGAGGTAAATTTCTGAGTGAAACGCCAGTGCAATTATTCGTGGGCACCTGGGGAACGAGAGACTGTCTCTGCAAATCAGGCCCTTTGTATCTAGCATGACAGAGCATGTTCAATTTATAGGGCCTGCTGCTTTTTTCACTCTAAATCAGGAGTGGCCCCAGTGAAGTCGGTGGGGTTAGCGAGAGCCGAATGAATCCAGGACACCTTTTTAACAGGTCTCTGGCTAAAGTCTTGGGCAAAACTTGCACTTTTTGCTGTAAATAAGTGAACTACAAATTCCAGCTGTCTGTGTCGCCCAGCTCCATCTTGTGGCAAAACATTTTATCAGGAGACATAAATTGCTGCCGAAATCTCAGCTGGCAAATTAAAAACGTTTTACCTGTCGAAGAAGGATTTTATCTTAATAGGTAAGGAAAGTGAGACCCTTATGGAGTGCATCCCTTACATAGACAAATATGGGATTTGGCTGGTTCAGATGTAAGCTTTTAGGGTGTGGGTGTGTGGGCGTAAACTTGGTTTAAGTAGAGAAGCCAGATAATTTTAATTGTAATTAGTAGCAGGACTATTTCTCGGGACTTTTTTTTTTTTTTTTTTTGAAGTTTGGATACTTATTTACCCCATCAGAAGGAGTTAACTTCAAAGTGAATGCTGAGGTAAAAGCCTGAGTGGAAAGGAAAGCCCTCTGAACATTTCAGATGTGATAATGGATTCAATTTTCTGTTCCCCCAGGCATGCCTTGTTCACATGGGTTTAGAATCACGTTACGAACATAGAAATCTTCTGGATCTTTTGAAGTTAGGGGAATTACAACTGGGATTTTTCTTTGACCCATCTGTTCAGGTTCATCTGCTAAAATGGTTGGGGACCTGTTAGTTGATTAAAACAAAACAAAACAAAACAAAACATAGGAATAATTTTCCCTTCAAAATTACATGTGGTCAATGCCATTTCCCTCCCACATCCCACCCTCATTTCAGTCTTCTTTGACTTAAGTATCTTTTTATTGCTTCTAGGTTTTCCCTCATTGCAGGCAGATGGATTGGCAACTGCTAACTTCCAGAGCACCCCACCTCCGCCTCCACCCAAGAGCAAACCCTATGAGAATAGCAACTCAAGGAACTCTTCGGAGGTAGGGAAATTGGAACGGACACTGGAACTTTCCCAGTTGCTCTTAGGGTGGTGCTACTTGAAACTTGTCTGATCAGTTTACTGGTTTGCTTCCTGAAACCATAAGAGAGCAAGAAGTTTTCCGCTTAATGGGAAGGCAATCTAGCCAGTCCCTTTCTTCAGCTGAAAAGAACGTGCTTTCCTTGCCTTGGCAAAATCTGCTGTATCCAATGTTTTGTGTTTTCTTGTTACTGAAAACACAAACTAACACGATGACCTGGGAATTTAATAACTATAGTCAGGGTGTAAATATCACCGTACTCTCCACTACTGAAAAAAAAGAAGAAACAGGGAGAACTTCCAGGCCAGGATTTTCAGAAATGACTAATGATTTCTGGGGGCCCAACTTTAGGACACGGGGAAGGAGCCTGATTTTCCCAGGGTGGGTGCTTTTCGCTTTCTGAAAACCGAGGCCCCTGGTATTAAAACTATGGACCAAGATAATTTTCTGGTCTTCATAAGTCATCATCTCACTGTGGCATCGTAATAGTATCTTCAATGTGTACGACTGTAGTGCCTTTTATTGGAAAGCATCTGACAGTGCTTTACAAGGCTAGCTAATATCCATCCTAAGGATCCTTTCACCCTGCACGGAAATGCAGCCTCCTCTGGAGTGGAACACAGCAGCTGTTTAACAATGCCTAGCAACCTTGAATATCCCTTTGAAACAGAAAAGGAAGAACACCCTGTGCAATCAAAGCTGCAGAGAAAGTTTAGAGAGGAGCAGTGTAATACCCGGAGTTGGAATTTGGCCAGTAATACTGAGTTTTTAATACCATTCTTGATTTTAAAAAAAATGAAAATGGGACATTTCGGCTGTGTCTACTGGATGAGCTGGGGTGGGCTTTCTGTGCCCACGTGCACATACTCACACTCGCTCGATGCAGCCACAGTAGCGATAGTGCAGGCATAGCTGAGCTGTGCTGAATACGTCCCCGCTTGTTTCGGCACCTGGCACGCATCAGCCATGTCTTTGCCGCTGCTAGTGTAGAAGTAGCCTTTGAGGCCACGAGTGGATCTGGCCTCAGTTTTACCTCGATTCCAAATGATGGCACCTCTCGCAGGGCTGGGACGTACCCCAGCATCATACTATGGGACGGTTTCAGTTCTGACCTACAGGGCCACCTATGCAATCCCCCAAAACATGTCCTGCTAGGGATGCCTTAGAGGTCTCCTCTGCAAATCCTGACCTAGTCTGACTTGACATAGCTTGAGACATGGGGCAGCGCTGCTGCACAAGGTGGTCTGGCTGCAGGAAACGTGCGAGTGCTGGGAGTTATTGTGCAAGAGGATTAATGAAGAGCTCCCTTTCCCTGAGCCTTATGAGAAAACGGATTACTAACATGCTGTTGCTCACTACATTGTCATTGACCTTGGTCTGCAGCAACGGGACTGACTCAGAGGGCCGTAAGGAGAGACTGTAAAAGTATTTCACCAGAGGGTTTCTGCACATTGCTTTTTAAGTCATAAAGCCCCCACCTAACCCTTCCTTTATTTTCTCTAAATAGTTTGAAATCCAGACAGTTTAGGCTGAGCAAGAGGAGACCACATGGCCTCTTGCTCACCCAGCCTTCTTTCAGGTCTGTCTTATTCCAAATGTTTCCCTTAACAGCTCATGTGCATTGGTTAAAGTAGCTGAAGGGAAAAATCCAAAGAACCCAAGAGTGCAAATTTGTGCAAAACCAAGGGGCAGTCTTTAAAATCCCGTTCCTTGTGCAGGAAGGGTGTGACTTTTGTGCTGGAACTTGTGGCGTGATTCACTGATTCCTTGCACCATGTGCAGTCATTTACAGGAGTGCAAAGAGATGTAAATGCCACCATTCTGACTGGGTAGCATTTTACACCCACTTGGCCCTCGCTGCACCTGTGCAAATGATCACACAAGTTGCAGCTCAATGGAAAATCAGGCCCGCGGTGTTGTTCAGTGGAGTGCACCCATCAGGACAGGTGGTATTTCAAGGCTCCAGCACTGTAGTGTTGTCCCCATTTTGCAGATGGGAAAACTGTGGCACACAGATTTGCTGAAACTCAGACAGCGAGTCAGAGGCAGAACCCAAATGTACTGGTTCCCAGACTTGTGTTCCATCGTCTGGTGCTGAGAAGTTCCATTTGGAGTGGAATTGAAGGATTTGATCCTGAAATAAATAGCCCGGACTGCAGCACCATCTAGACGTCTGTTGCCTGGTAGAGCAGAACTTCTCACCCCTATGGTTATGTGTTTTATCTTCCCAGGTTGCCCCACCACTGCCCAGCAGACGTGAAGTCAAACCTCCCCCTCCGCCTCCGAAAGCAAGAAAGTCCAGCGTCGTCTCTTCGGAGCAGGGATTGCAATAAGGATTCCCTCTGCGTACCCTCTAACACCTTGAGTGAAATGGGCTGCTTTTCTGTTTCTGACGCTCTGGTTCTTTCCAGCCCTAAAGACTGGTGATCCCATCTTCCATTCCCTTCCCTGGGAGTTTTCCCCAGGTAATTCCAAAGTAAGCCACTTGGACTGTATATACTTTGCATTCCCAATCCTCTGATTTTCCTTGCACACATTAAGACACGAAGCCCTATGGAGAACTCGGTGAGCTTTAAAATGGAGGCAGTGTTACCAGAAATCTGAGAGTCGTACCCCAAAAGGGCTTGTCTGTACTGATGGTAGTTCCATAAGTGTAACAGCGTCAGTGCAAACCCCTTGTGCAGAGTTGCCACGTTGGTGTAAAAAAGGATTTGCAGCAGCACTTAAACCGAGGCAAGCCATGTCCATGCAAAACACTTCTTATGCTGCCCCAGCATGTTTGCAGTACAGGTTGATACCTATGCAGCCCCAGCAGTGGGGCGGAGGGTCAAGTGGGAGTAAGGGTGCCCTGATTTGCGTGGAATGGACCAGATTACAGTCATTCCCATCTGTGAAATGCAGCCCCGGGAGACGACGGGTCCTAACATGTGATGTTCCTCCTCAATTCAGGCGGCCTCATGAGGTTCTGAGTGTGTCCTGAGACCTGCTGGGAGCAAAAATGAACATCACCTGCAGGACCGCAATGTCTCTGCTGGTCACCCCGTGTATTAAAGATGAGGGCAGGTTGCTCACACTTGGGCCAACAATGGTGGTAGCTCACTCCCAATGGAGAGTTTGGGTTCACCAACACTGCCTCAGACCTTTGCTTTTGATTCTTGTTTGAATACCGCAAAGCAGGTGATGCTCCGCTTGTGTTGTCCCACCTGCTCAGCCTGTGTGCCCACGGGACACAATACACTACGACATACCCCCCCCCCTTTTTTTTTTTTAAATAATTGAACAATGGTGCAAAAAAGTCCTCTCTCCTGTGGTACTCGTTGCTTTAGCATTAACAGGTTGCAGTTATCAGTATGGGCAGCTCATCAAGAGGACAGAGATTATGTCTCCATTGTGAGGAAAGACCCACGCCGTGGCCACAGCTGGCCCGGGTCAGCTGACTGAAGCTCAGGGGGCTTGGGCTGCGGGGCTATAAGATAACAGTACAGAGGTTCGGGCTGGGGCTGGAGCCTGGGCTCTGGGGGACCCCACGAGTGGGGAGGGTCTCGGAACCCGGGCTCCCAAGCATCTACACTGTTGACGTTAGCAAGTGTGAAAAATCAGCACACTTTTTTGGGGGGGATGGGGGTGGGGGGTTAGTTGTGTATATAAGACAAAGTCCCTGATATCAGGACGTTTGGTCACCCTAGTTGACCTAGGCTCTGAGACTTGGTTTTTATCACAGTATAGATGTACATCTGAATCTCGTAACCCAAGCTCAATAACCATTAGCTTTTCAAATCCCAGTTGAACTTTTGGCCGACAACCTTCCAATCCACGCACTCACAAACACACCCCCTTACTGTACCCTGTTGTTGCAACTCTCCTTGTGCCTTTTGTCTGGGAGCTTCCATTGCGTTCTGCACACAAAACGCTTGGCCTAACTTTTAACAATCACTAAACTCAAATGAGTCGCACCTAGGCCTGAGAGGGACATGAAAGACTGGGCCGTTCACCTTGAAGTTTCTGGTTTCTTGGGTTGCTCCGGTTCCTTGTGGGCTGTGTTTGGTGAATTTGACAATTATGCTGTTTAGGGATATTTTATGGAATTGGTTCTAATTCTTCTCTCTCAATTAGTTATTCCTTTCTTCTGTTGTTTTCAGTGGATGGCAGCAGCATTCTGTTTAATAAGTTTTCACTGCCTGATAGTCTAAATTTTCCCTTCTATAACTTCATTCCATTACTCCTGTTTATACTGCCACTTGCCACCCTAAATAATTCCTTTCTCTGCTTGGTGTCAACATCCTTCAAAAGCATGTAGACCAGTTTTGCGGTCCCTCCCTCAGGGCGTGATCCAGAGACCGCTGGAGTCAATGGGCATCTTTCCATTGAATTTGGCGGGCTTTGGATCAGGCCCTTCGTCATCACTTGTCCCAATAGGTAGGTCATTATCATAACTCTTGTAATCTTTTTTCATAAATCAGTCCCTCCAGCACCCTGCTCATTTTCATCGCTCTGAACTCTGTCCATATTTTTCTGGTCACATGATGATCTGAATAGCTGAGGTCAATTTTAAAATGTGTGCTTGTTCTTTTTAGCTCTGCAAAACAAATGAAAGAACTAGGTGGACTATACTCTGCATTCCCTTTCTCTGTCTCGGTTTGTATATTATGATCATCACCCAAGTATCTTAAGGTATATCTACACTACAATAAAAAGTCCATGGCACCGAGACTCAAAACCTGGGTCAGTTGACATGACCTCCCAGGACTTGGGCTGCAGGGCTAAAAATATCAGTGCAGATGTTTGGGCTGGGAATGTAGCCCGAGCCCAGACTTCGAGGTGCTTCCCACTGTGGGATCTCAAAGCCTGGACTCCAGATCGAGCCCAGTCATCTACGCTGAAATTTTATAGCCCCACAGCCCGAGCCCAAGTCAGCTGATGCAGCCATGCCCTGAGTCTTTATTGCAATGTAAACATACCCTGTGTGACTGGATCAAAAACCCTTCTGCTAAGTTCTGATTGCTGAATCCTTATGCCTCTCGTGATGATTTTGGTTCAGCCCTGTCCTAGCAATGGATCCACCTGCAAATGTGGTGGCAATTCAGATCTGGAGCCAACCTTTGCAAGTGGAGCAGAGCTTTGGTTCGGGACCATCTCTAATTAGAAGGCCAGATCCTCCAGTGGTTTAAATCGTATAGAGCCACTGAAAACACTGCTGAGGATGTGGCCTGCAATATTCAAAACATTTATCGTATTTTTAACATAGGCCATTTCAACATAATTTCTCTTGCTATTGCTATACAAACTAGTTTCATTACCTCATTGAAAAACAAAAGGCCTTTAAGCCTAAGTAAAGCACTGTCCAATAGTACAGCAATCTTATTGTAATTATTTTCATTCAGACTGGAACTAGCCGATCTTCTGTAATATGTTTCTTTGGTGTCTATTTGGATGAAAACAGAAACCTGCAGAAACTGCATTCACTGTGCTGCCCGTATGGCTCCCTAAACAGATTGCATTCATTAAAGGCTCATATCAGATTCACATCACAAAATAAGTTGGAGACATTTTAGAAGTCACACTGCAGTCACATCACATATGCCTACAGCTGTGTTTGCTATAGTGCACACACAACTGTCTTTTGGGCAGCTGCCTTCTCCAGGGAAAGCTTTGAAAACCTTTCTGAACATCTTGACCATATTCCACCCCTGCCTCCAATCCCCAGGGCATCATAGAGATTGTCAGTTCCACATTACATTCTTGGACACAGACATTGCTTGACTTGAAAACCTCAGGGTTTTCTTTTTTTGTTCCTCCCCCCCGCCCCGACTTTTCCTGCCATCCCTGATACACGCGCGCACACAATCCTGAAATCCTTACTCAAAACCCTCACTGAAGTCCATAAGAATTTTGTCTGAGCGAGGACTGTAGGGTCTGGTACAAGTGAATAGCGTGCGTGCATATTTCACCTTGTCTTAATTGTCACTTTTCCAGTCCTCCACCGATCAGTCAGTATCAGCCACATACTTACTTAATTTCCTTGCAAAAGAGGGAATATTCCGAGCACAAAAAGGATGTCATGGTACATTTGCCCTCGCTCTTTATATCAGGCGGAAAGCATGAATGTTTGCAAGAACTACAGCAAGTGGCTTTTCCCACCATGAGTAAGAGAGCTAGGCAGGGATATTGCAGTACTGTCTGGTTCATCTCTAGTTTTATTTCTCTGTGTTTTGATCTACTCCATTAGCCTGGTATATTTTGGATGCTTGCCAACTGTATGTAAGAGGAGAAATGGGCCTGATCAAAAAGCCCAGATTTGAACAACCCTCAAATTTGGAAAGAACTTTGCAGCCTTAACTCTAGAATGAGCCAAACTCAAAACCTCAGTCCAGACACCCCCGAACTTTGGATCCAAATCTGACCTCTAGCAACATTTCCTCCTTCCACCTCTGTTTTAAATTCCTGTTCTTTCCCATTTTTTCAGCCTTGGTACGGAGAGGATTGATGGACAAAGTACCTGGTATGTAAGGGGTTAAAACTCTGCCATCCAGAGATAGCGGCTAACTGTTAGGATTGTCAGCAGTTACTTTCCCTCCTGCTTGTTGTAACTCAACAGCACTAACACCCGAGTTACCAAGCGGCTAAACTAATCACCTAAGGCTAACACAGACAGGAGAGCTGTAGGAAGCTCTGTCTATTGACTCTGAACTTCAAGAAGCTTCAGGCTTTTTTTGTTGCTGTTGTTTTGTGGAGCTGTGGCTGATACAAGCCACATTTTGATTCTTGGCCTTCATTATGGGTTGAGCTCTTAAACAGGTTGTTCCCTGGCACCAACTTGCCTGACAACTTCCTTACGGTTTGCTTTGATGTGTTGGCTGTACAATTCAGGCTTTGCTTCTTGATGGCCTGTCGTCTGGCTAGTTTGAGATTTAGACCTCACTTCTACAGGAGGGGGACAGGACAGCTGGTGCATAAGGAGGATGCGGAGGATTTGAGAGGTACTGTGTATTTCCTTCATCTTTAAACTCTCACTTGAGGATGGGGGCCAATAGTTGGGAGAGGTTTTTTTTTGCCATGTCTTCAATCTGCCTCTAACTTGTGTTAGCCTCTCCTACTCCCTTTCTTCTCGTTAGGTGGAAAACATGCTCATGAATGGAAGTTTGTTTCCTTAGAGGTGTATTGCTGACTGGGCTCAAGGGGTCAGATCCTCAGCTGGTATAATTCAGATTGTCTCTACTGAAGACAAGGGGCAAAATTTTCAAGTATCTAAGTGATTTAGGAGCCTTGTTCCCATTTTCAGAAGAGACAGAGGCGCTTAACTGCCAGATTTTTAAAGGTATTTAGGCATCTAAGGATTAAATCTGTGGGAGCTTGGCATTTCTGAAAATCCCACTAGATACCTATCTGCATCGTTAGGCTCCTAAATAGCTTTGAAAATCTGGTCCTCAGAAACCTAAGTTTCATGGAAAGTAAATGGGACTTAGGCACCTAAATCCATTTTGATAAGGGGAGTTAGGCTTCTAAAATTCTTGGAATGCTTTTGAAAATTTTACCCAGTCTCTCCCAAGGATGACAAAAAAAACAAGCCCCACCACAATATAATCAGTCCACGGCAGAAATGAAAGCTTACTTCTGCGCTGACCGTAACCGTTAAAAAACCCAAACCTGGAAACCAAAAATCCAGTCTGCATTGAAATATATACGTAATCTCACTTCCTAGCTACACTGTTCAAAATGAGTGTTAGGTTTCGAGTCCCAGAACCTTTTAAATCCCGATTGGCAGTTTTCCTAAAAGATCTGCTTTAGTTCGGACAAGAATTATTTTAGGGAAGTTCCCTGGCGTGCATTATACAGGAGGTCCGACTAGATGATCACAATGGTCCCTTCTGGCCTTGCTAGTCTATTCACATTTTTTCCACTGAGAAATTTGTGTGACCCTTGCTTTTTGGGTGCTTTTTAATTAAAATTTGTAATGCCAGGATAAATTTGATTTAAAATATTACAGGTTCTTATCCATGCCTGGGGGAGAAATGGGCACTTTTCCCTTTCAGTGGATTATTAGATTAGGAAAGGAGGTTGACTCAAATGAAAACTGTTCTGGGCGCAGCAGTGGCAGACAATGCAGCCGTGCCTATCGAGGAGGAGTGGAATATTTGCGTCTAATAAACTTTCCTACTTTGTGCCAGCCAGCATACCTTCCACAAATGAACCGTGAGTTAGACTTGTAGTGATAATGTAGGATTCATTGCTCCAGACTTACTGTCCTTATTTATTTTTATAATTGTAAATGGAAATATTAAAAAGACTGATATGTCTGTAATTTAACTGTAATTTTTTTTTTTGGGGGGGGGGGGGGTAGTGAAAACATTCCTGACTACGGCTGGTTCCCTGTTTCCATCCCAACTGTTTGTTAAAAGCTGTTCTATCATATATATGTCACTGTTTTCATTTCCAGCAACAGCTGTAGACCAAACTATGTAACTGCCCCGCAAGAACCTCCCTCTAAGATTCCAGGGGAACCTGAAAACACCTGAGTAACATGGTCAAACTGATCTCCTGACATTAAAGGGAGTGACTTTCAAATGCACACGCCCAGTGTTGGCCTAACTCGGGCCAGGTCTACACTACACACTTCAGTGTAACTACGTCGCTCAGGGGTGTGAAAAATCCACACCCCTGAGCAATGAAGTTATATGGCCCATATAGACAGCACTATGTCAGCAGGGGAGTTTCTCCTGCCAACGTAGCTACCACCTCTGGCAGACGTGGAGAAACGAAGCTGATGCGTGAGCTCTCTCCTGTTGGCTTAGAACATCTTCACAGTGCCACAGAGGGGTAGCTGCACTGTTTGTTTGTAGTATAGACTTGCCCTCAGCTTCCATTGTGTCCCACTAGTGTAATAGCCTAATGAGAACTGAGTTAAGATCATAATGCCACATACCGTTAACATATACAGATGATATTGGCCTGATCTGTCTCCCTGTATGTGTTACTTAATGATATTGGTATTATGACCACTTAATACCAGCAGTAGGGGATATGTTCCTCTTGAATGCCGGGGAAACTTATTTTTATGTTGCGGCATAACATGACCAGGTTGATTCCTTGGAGGTACTTGACTTGATTATTTAAGTTTTTAAAACCACTGTGGGGTGCAAGTAGCTTCATATCCCCCTGCAGCTGACTCACCCATACACACAGCTTTTCAACTGGTTCTGAAGACAGGGCCAGAGCCAAGCTTTGGAAAAGGGATTCTGTGCCTCTGATTAAATAGCATATTATTTACTGAGACTGTAAAGCAAGGTGTATAAATGTACGTGTTTGGAAAACAGTGTGTTTACGGTTGTAAAGTTTGTAAATATTTTTTTAAATAAATGTAGACTGAGCAAACCGGGGAAAAAACACCCTAAATGTCTTCCATGCATGGACTTGTGAAATTGTGTGTTGTTTAATAGTAGGTAACTTAGATGTATTACACTAATGTCCAGAGGCCCCAACAAACATAACGGGCCCATTTTGCTAGACACTGTACACGTGAAAAGTCACACAGCAGGTCAGTGGCAAGTAGAACCCAAGTCTCTTGTAGCCCAGTCCATTGCCCCAAGCGGTCATTTATCTTATACTCCACCCAAAATTTTTTTCCCAACATCTCTGTGTGGTTTTTGTATTTGAACATTTATGCACATGACACTGTAATCTAAACAGAAGGCAGACCTTAAAGTTAAATCATTGCTTTGAAATGTTACAGTAACGGGTCCTTTATTCCATTTGCCTTCATGAATTCAGATCTTCTTTCGCTCCGCTTCTCCTTCAATCAGACCTGCCTGTAACACACATTGTATAATTTTGATATTTAAAAAAAAAAAAGGAAAAAATTACTCGGTTTGGAATTTTAAGGCCAGGTGTCATACTAAAATATTCTGCATGGAAGGTCTCCGTCAGGAAGAGGGCTAGAACCACACAAATCTCAACTAAGTAGATCTCTGCCACCTGCTCATGCAGGTGAGAGTGCAGTCCACCATACCTTACGTTTATAATAGTTCCTTTCATCCCACTCCTCCGTCTAGCACAGGGGTTCGAGACTCTCTGGGGGTCGCGAGCTGTCAGCCTCCACCCCAAACCCTGCTTTACCTCCAGCATTGAAAATGGCGTTTAATAAAGTGTTTTTCATTTATAAGGGGGGGTCGCACTCCGAGGCGTGCTATGTGAAAGGCGTCACCAGTACAGAAGTTTGAGAACCACTCATCTAGCAGTTTGCCCACCCCTGAAATGCAACATGGACTATTTAACACGGAATAGCAACAGCAGCTTAGGACAAGTAGTGAAGAAGTGTCATTTGAAGTAGCAATATGTTAAGTGTCCCTCTACAAATTTAGCCTTTGACCAGACTACCAGAGCTAAAATCTTACTTTCTGCTACGCATATCTCTGGACTGTCACAGCACCACTTCCTGCAGGATCTAGTCTGCCATTCAGGTACTGATCTACCTTGCCACGTCTATTATTCTTGAAGCCTGAGATTCTATTGATATAGTCTAGGGAACTATACTGTCTTTCTCCCAAACTATAATAGGTAAGTACTTTATAGGACTCCCATTACTAAGGTATGCAAGCACCTCACAAGCTTTAAGGTATTTATCCTCAACTCCCCTGGGAGGTAGGAAAATGTGGTTATCCCCATTTTACAAAGACACTGAGTCCCAGCTTTTCAAAGGTATAGAGGTGCTTTCAAAAGAGCCTACATGTCTCATTCCCATTGAAAATCCCACTAGGTGCCTGGCTGCTTCCACAGGGCCAGATTTTAAAGGAATTTAGGCACTGAAGTGGCTTGCCAAAGCTCCCACAGGAAGTGTGGCAGAGCATGGAGTTGAATCCCATTCTGATTCTCATGCTAACCCACGAACCACTGGCCTATCCTTCCGTCTCACTCTGTTCTGTAAATATAGGATCTAGAGAATAAAGTCTGGTATCAATACAACTAATTGACAGCCTCAGAAGTCAACGATTGAATTGCATAGAGCAGTGGTCTGCAGACATTTTATTTTGCACGCCCCCCATTTACCCCTGTGTGTGCCCTCCCCCTACTCTTTGGGGACCTCTGGCAAAGAGAGATTGCTCTACCCTTTAGCATATAGGTGTATTTCCTCTGGGAAACCATTGAGATTAGCCTCCCTGAAAATGGTCCCCCCCCCCCCGTCTGGATACACTCATTTTTGCGTGAATCACCTTGCTTTCCACTAGCTGGTTGCAAAACATCCCTTTAGCAACTGCAACAATTGGTTACATGGGAAAGTTATACAGGGGAGAGACTGAATGTAGTTTGTGTCATTCAGCAGCTGGAAATGAGGAGCCAGCACCAAATGAGCAGGCTGCTCACTGCAGACCGTAGCAAGTGTGCTGTGGACAATTGGTGGGCCACTGGCCACAGCGTGTATGACACATACTACAGGAGAAGCAGATACATAACAGTTAAGGCATAAATTCTTGAGCTTCTGCATTAAACCCTTCTTTTATCATACCATGTAAGATTGCAAAGATATTTTAAAAGTAATTTTGGGTTGGCAAACCTGAAAATCCAATTAGTGAGCCTTCACCTATGAGAAAGAAAGGAAAGGACTTCCTCCTAGATGGGTAAGAAGCATTCAAATGACTCACTGGCTGCTCTTTCCGCTTCCCCGATAAAGGTTTTCACAGGAGAAAGATCCTTGTGTTAATATTTCCAGAAATCATTATTCATTATTTGTATTGGAGTAGAGGCGAGGAGGCCCAGCCACAGGCCAGGACCCCATTGTGCTAGGTACTATAAAAAAAATCCCTGCCCTGAAGAGTTCACAATCTAAGTAATTTGAACATACAGTTCCCATTTGAAGTCAAAGCATACTTAGGTACACATCTGCAAAGTCAGAGTTTGGCCCCTATGTTCGGCAAACCTCTGAGCACTGCAACTTTCCAGGGCCGTCTCCTAGCTGAGGTTGGCATTTGTTCAGTCAGTTGATTGAAGGAAAGAGTTAGTGGGTAAATGGGAAGGCCAAGATTTTCAAACAGGACTAGTGATTTTGATTGCCTCAGTATTTAGGTGCCTTTCCTGAGACATCTCAAAAGGCTCTGATTTTCAGACAGTGCTGAGCATCTGTCCTATTTAAAGTACGGGTTGGACACATGAAAACGAGGCACAGAAAACCCCTCGTCATGTCTGAAAACCTTTGCCCAAAATTCTAGGTTGGACACTAGACTTCTTTGCCCTTGCCGGTCGGGGCTCTGCTGGTCTGTTCATTAAGGTTCTGCTATTTTTGCTTTGGAGCTTGTACCGGAATAAGCACTCCACAGTGAGTGCACATTAGAGGGAGCAGCATCCATATGGCCTGATTCTTCAGCTGGCAGAGTTACGCTGTGGGATTAACAAACTATGAATGCTGCATAGAATTGGGATGAAGGTAAAATTTATCTGACTTTGATTTTATTTTCTCAGTTGGTGCAGAGACAGAGCCAGCATTGCTAAGCACCAACACCCTCCCCCCCCCCTCCAAAAAAAAGTGGGCCTTTGAGTTTCCATCATAATAAATCAAAGCTTTACTTACCAGAGCTCCCTTCAGACCACCAAGCATAGAGCGCTGATGTGGGCCAGTGCATTCGAAATGCTGCAGTTCACCTATTTTTTCCATTTCACTAGCAAGCTGAATTAGAAGAGGATACAAGTCTCATGGAAAGAGAATCTTCTGCTAGCGGCCTACACTACTATGCTAGATGGACATGCTTTTCTACTTCAAATTCACCATTCTCCCTCCCACTACAGAGAACCAGTGTTATCCCACTTTTGTTATGGTACGTTTCAGAAATGCTCCTGAAAGTATAGATGAATCACAGAAGTTAGAAGGCTCCGACAAATGGAAACGGCGGACAAAGGCTTTCAGGTCTGGTTACTAGTTTGAATCCAAGTGAATAGCCAACATGTGACTGTAGCAGGGCAGTTACCCCACTCCTGAGAGAAAAGGCTCAGCTGATTGGGGAAGCAGCCACACCTGGCCCTGTTATAAAGGCTCAGGGAGGAGCTAGGTCCCTCTCTTGAGCTGTGGAGAGAGCCCGACCTAGCTGCTGGGGAGAAAACAATACCTGGAGCAGAGCTGGGGCACTCCAGCCAGGCCACTCCCCAGACTGAGGACTTGGTAAAGGCCTATGCAGGTACAGGGGCTGGGAGGTGCAGCCCAGAGATAGGCAGAGGCAGCTGGTCCGACCTCCTTGCCAACGATGAGTGGCCATGACACGCTACAGTTTGCCCCAGTGAGCGGGGGCTAGATGATGACTGGCAGGAGCCACTGAGGCAAGGTGGGGCTAGAGGGTTGGGGGTTCCCCTGGGAGGGGAGACCCAGACTGTGGGTTACTGCTGGGGGCAGAACCCCAAGCTAAAGGGGCACCGGGGTGCGAGAGGGACATGGAGCCAGTAGCAGGCGAGATACCAGCCTGCAGAAGGCGCTCCATACGCTGGAAAAGAGCTAATTCCCAGACGACTGGCAAGAGGCGCCGCACTGGCGAGGCTTCGCTTCGCTACAGTGCCCAGTTACCAGTGGGCAGCTGTTCCTTGTCCTCCCTGAGCTCAAGTGGAGCGAGTGTTGCCATCACAAAATAGCTGATTGGAATCTTAGCTGACAAAATAGCAGAGAAGTTACGGACTGGCTGAAACTGGAAACTCTCGTTCTTAGAGGCGTTCCCTCCCATCAAACATGAGATGCTCCGATTTTAAAATAAAACACACAGCAGTGCTTAGACAGGTAGGGGAAGCTGCCACTGTCTCTCTTCTATTGCTAGAACTGGGTCTCCAGGGCTGTCAAGCTGGCCTCTTTCACTAAAATGAAAATTTTCCAAAAAGTTTTTAAAAATGTATTAGATGTCTGCACTGCAATTATCCACCCACAGCTGGCCAGCGGGAGCTGGCTCAGGCTCAGGGCTATGCAACTGCAATGTAGACAGCTGGGCTCAGGTGTCTATACTGCAGTTTTATAGCCCACAATCCTTCAGCTGACGGGAATCCATGGGTGATTAATTGCAGTGTAGACATACCTTTAGATTCTCAGGCTGCTATTCTGCTCTCATCCCCCAGAGGGCATGTGAGGAAAGGTACAATGAATAAAGTGTCATTTTAAAACCAAGAACCTACCTCTTGGAATGATTCTACCAGATTTTCAGCATCCCGCTTTCCTCCTGGTTGCAGGCCATAAGACCAGTGTTGAGCCAAGCAAATCTCCACAGACAGAATAAACAGGAGGAAACTTACAAAGAGCTTCATGGTCTTCTCTATTCTACCAGAAAGCAAAATATAAAGGCAAAAATAGTACAGGGACTGAACAAAGATGGGGGCGGGGGGTACGCTATAAAAAGACAAATTGCACCTATACTTGCAAACAGCTGCTGAGAATCCATGGGTCACAAATCCCCCCACCCACCGCACACCCGATTATTCAATAATCAGTTTAGTGTATTGGGGTTATGGCTCAATTCTTTTACTACAAAACCATGCCCATATTTGTATTTCCGAAATGCATCTTAAATTCTAGCCCAATGCACCTGAAATCCAGCTGTAGCTCAAGCGTATTTCTAAAAGATCTGGATGTGCTCAACTCCAGGATTAAGGGTTAGCCCGTTATAAAGAGAAGGGCCATCTGCACTATTTGGATACCTCCCCAGAGTTTCAGGAGCGTCTAGAGCCCAGGGTTTTGGTGCAGGCCATTGCAACTGATCCATTCAATTTAATCAGTTTCTCTTCTAATACCTCAGTCCTTGAAGAATGCCCTGCAGTCTTTCCCAGTCAAGTATCTAGACACACCGAGTGTGCAAAATGCAATGGATGGTCTGGTTCAAGTACATTACCTGCTTGATGAGAGGAGCTGCTGAACGAATAATTCCAACTCTGCTTCTTCAGAGAATATCCTACCTGTTGTACCTGTCATCTTGCTTTTTATATACACGTATCTTCTCCTAATACTGAAGCTTTCCCTGCAGGTGACAATTTAGTGGTCTCATGTGGACTGTAATTTTGTTCTTAAATTTGCTATAGCGTACCAGAAGTGAAGCATGTAATTGGAACGCCCCGGGTGTAGCTATTAAATTCAGCTGAGTGTTGTCACTAAGAGCCATAAACAGTCTTTCTTTTAAGAAGCCATAAATCGGAGGTTCCCTAGGGGAAAATCCTCATTTTTCTTTTCAATGGCTCTTAATTATTTTAAGTAGAAAGTACATCCTGGGTAAGTTTGGAGTTGTTGAGATGCAACCAGTACTGTGTGCGACAGTTTAAACGTACAAGGAATTCAGTTCGTTAAACGCCAAGCATCTCTGTACATCAGACCTCAAGGGCCACATTTTACAAAGCGCTCAGCTTCCATTTAGGCACCAAAACAAGCAGGCAGATTTGCAAAAATGCTCAGTACGTTGAATGCCCATTGGGTGCCGAGATACTTTGAAAATGTGGTCAATACGTTTAAGTGCTTTGAGATTCTTGGTTCTATAAAAGTGAAAGTATAATTTGGATGATGCAGTAGACAACTATATTACTTAGATTGGGGCATGGGCTGTCTTTTCGTTGTGTGTTTGTGCAGCATTTACAACCATGGGGTGCTAGTCCAGGACTTGGGGCTCCTAGGTACTACGGCAATAACAAACTATATTGATGCCTTTAAGCAGTGACCTTGACACCTTTTGGAGCTGAAAGGTATTGCAGACTATAAATACGCCGACAGACGCCAATAACAAGGGGTTAAACTCAAACTTTGCTGCAAAAATCTGAATTTTTATCCAGCTGTTTGCTCCCATGCTCCCCACTGTGCATGTAAGTAGTGAAATACCCAAGCCCTCGTGTTTAGTAGCCCATTCACAGTCCTCCTCTCCCCTTTCAGATTAACGGATTAAAAAGTAATTTGATAAAGATTAAAGTATTTTAAGGAGGATTTAGTTACTTTGGGAAAAGAGCAATTTTCTCTCCTAATGTAACATCTCAACAGGAAGGGCTAACACACGACTCCTGCTGATACAACTAATCAAGCTGTTAAAATGGTTTAGTAAGTGAAATAATACCTAGGGGTAAGTTACAGAACATAGGAAAGGACGTGCATAGTTTTTGTTCATTTCTTGTATTTTAGAAGTCAAAACCTTTCCTCAAATCAACAACAGATAGGCTTTGCAGACACACACGGCCAGATTTCCAGCTGCCCCGCAAACACAACTGGAGCCAGATTTTCAAAAGTCTTCAGGACCTACCAGTTCCCATTGTGATCCAGTGGCCAGGTGCTGAACTCTCTTGAAAAACCTGGCTCTCAATTATGATGCCGAAAAGGGAACTTAGCTCTCTTGAAAGTCTGCTCTGCATTTTTCAAGGTCTGGTCATTCACGCTTTTAGTACACAAAACATAATTTGCCTTTCACTTGCAAGTAAGACTTTTTCCAGCTGATATTTTCCTTGGTCCACCTAAATAAGAGTCATATACGTTGCGACAAAGCATTTTAAATGTCTTGTATTTTCACAACCTTTACTCAATTAAAAAAACAAGACTCCTTATAAGTATTTTATACTATTTATTGATGCAGCCAGTTTACATCAGGCTAGAACGTGCATTTTCAGAACAGGCCATTTTTGGCTATTCCTGCAGCCTTGTCATAGCAAAAGAGGTACCTTAAACTTGTCTGCAAGTGAACAATGCCTTATGCTATGAGTATTCAAGTGATTATCAGAGAAAGTTTAAATATAATTTATATGCACTGATTATGAAAATAGATTTCTCCCATACCATATTCTACTTCTGCCAGCTACAAATATGACAAAAATAATTCATTTAAGTAAGTACGTTTCTCCAGCCCTACACTCCATTCTTCCTTCAATGCATGTACATTACCTCCCTGTTAAGGAAAATGACCCTATCTTTATAATGCAACTTTTTGCCATGAAGATAAGTGTTGTCCAATAAGTCAAAAGGCCTAAGAGCCCGATGAATCCCAATTCTGCTCCAATTGGCTATGCGACCTTGAACCCAAGAAGGTCACGTGACATGATCGAGTCAAAACCAATACAGCCCCATTCCCCCCAGTCATATACTTTTGGGGAGCTGATCTTTCCGAGGAAAATAAATGCTTTTGCTGTAACTATTAAGACCACACCACCTTCCTTGTACAGAAGGCAGTAGATCTGCACTTCTACAGCTAAAAAAGGGACCCACTGAAGTAGCTGTGACTAGATCTCGGTTAACAAGGGCAAGCTCTGCAAATTTAACATCATGCAACATTTGTTCCTATCTTCCAGTAAGATTGGTATTTCCTTTGATTTTGACCTGTTTTAAGTTAGTGAGGTAAGTATTCTTGATGCACCCAGGTATTTTTTTGGTATAAAACGTCCGTGCTTGTTTGTGTACAGAACAATCACAGACACATAGGAGAGGTTCTCAATTGGTGTTACAGTGGAAACAGCTTACTGAGTGAAATTCATTGCTGGACAGAGATCCCATAAGGCTTTCTGCACTGCAGAAAGTCCATGGTTCCCTGTCCACTAACAGGTAGAGAGGGGTAAAGGAGAGGAATTTTGGACCAGGGAAGTGGCTCCCATGGTTTCATAGACTATCAGGGTTGGAAGGGACCTCAGAAGGTCATCTAGTCCAACCCCCTGCTCAAAGCAGGGCCAATCCCCAACTAAATCATTTCTCTGAATAGGCTCAACACAGAGCATTGGGGAAAGTCTGTGCTATCCATGGTTTCAGTGAACAGAATGCTTGCATAGCATGCGTTCAGGGGCAACAGCTGCCATTCCATACACAGCAGCAGAGACCATGGAGAGAGAGGCTGGGCATCAGTCCCTGTGTCCACTTTGCTGGAGGAATAAACTCTCTTCCTCTTCCTAATCCACACTTAATTTCCTGTTTAAAAAAAAAAACAAAACCAAAAAACATGCACTTAGGCGTGGTGCTAGAAGGGACACGTACAAGCTAGAGATTTTCACTTGTCAGCACTCCACACTGACATCGAAAGGACTAAATAAGTAGTGTGGGTCTTGGAACATGCTCCTTTAAGTTCTAATTATAACAAAGCTCCGCTGTGCGTGAAGATTTTCTAGTGAAGATATAGTTGCAAAGATGCTTCCACTGTATATTTCCGAAGTTGGTGGAGCCATTGCATACCTAAATTCAAGCTACAACTAGGCAGTGTTACCTGTGATGACTTAGTTAAATGCTGTTCCCCGCACCCAAAAGAAAGTACCTGAAAAAAGTGTTTTGGGAACTCTGTCCCCACCACATTCATCATTTAGTATGCTGTGCATGAATAAAGAAACTAACTGTGGATATACTAATTGTAAACCTAACATTTCTGCTACTGTAGATGACTGACATTTCATATATTTATATTGCAGATACAAATGTAATAAATATAGTTGCATATATTGTGCTTTTATAAATTAAAATCCTAAAAAATGCGTTCCAAAATGAGGTGATGCTAAAACAAGTCTAGTTAAAAAAAGTAACACTTCTAGTTCTAAAACTAGCCCACTTTCCCATCTCCATTCAAAAAATAGCAACAATGTCTATTCTTACACGTATTAAATAAAAGCCCCCTCCCCCAAAAAGTGATCAGAGGTGTTTCCTTAGGCACTACTGAGGGTATAAATTATTGTCTAATAAATGGTACGTCTAGATTATAAAGGGAATGGGTGGAGAAAGAAAGTCACAATAAGTGTTTTTCATTTCTTCCTCTTCAGCAAGTGTTCTTCCAGTCAACTGTGCCAGGCCCTATCTGACACTCTGAGACATGTGTAAAGGCGTCAGCATCTCTTCAAAGATAGCTCCTTTTACGTTAGAGCCTCTCAAGTTAGCTTCTTGTAGATCACAACCCGATAAGTCACAATTCTAAAGGATATAAAAGAGAAGCCTCTCAGGTTAAGCGTACAAAGAAATCACTCTGTGATAGTCTAAGCTAATATAAAAGTACGCCCAGCTTCTGTAGAATGGTAGTTAGAGCAAGCTAGAATTAGTTGGACACTATAATATTACCCTAAATTAGCTACTCCTGGTAAACTATTTGAGATTGAGACTTTAGTTACTTACCACAAGCAGCTAAATTTACAGTCAAATTTATTTTTGGTGAAGGAATTTGATAAGATACAATATAAACACCTCATCTCAAACTAGCATTTGAACCACATTGAACAAAGCTGATGGAAAGGTAAGAATTGTTGCCATGCCAACAGACATAACTGAAGGGCAAAGCAGCAATTTCCTCTATCATAACAGCTTTATAGGGCTTGTGAACATACCAATTAAGAGAAGTAATTTTTCTACAATATAGACACTTAAGGCATATTGCATGAACTCAAACAGCAAGGCAGGCTTCCCCCATGCTACCCTGCTGAATGTGGCATGATTCTCTCCAGTAAAGTCAACAGCAAAGCTCCACCTGTCTTCAATGAGTGCATGATCTAGCACTAAAAGTGACGAGTAATAAAATCTCCATGCACATTCAGATCCGTGTGTCACTTTGGAAGAAAGGCCAAAAAGATTTTTGGCAAGCTGAAAAAACTAAGGTTTGAAGTCTTTATTCCTCAGCCCCTGGGGCAAGCGTGAAGCAAGAGCAAAAGTACTGACAGACTGAGATATGGGCGATTTGGGGCAATAAAAGGACAAATACTAGAAAATTGACAGCTGCTATACTTAAAATCAGTGCCTCTTCATTGCTCCCAGTTTCAAATATCTTTGTTTTCCATTTAATAGATAACCCAGCTGAAAGGAATTAACCTTGTTAAGACCCTCTGTAGATGCTGAAGTCTAATAATTCTATTGGAAGTTTAGTTCAACAAGTTACTGTGTATGAAACAAAAACATTACTCACTTCTAAGTCAGTTCCTGCCAGAGTTGCTCCTCTGAGGTTACAGTTTTTTAGCTTTGCATTTTTCAAAGTTGCAACTCTTAGATTAATTCCTGTCATCTGACTTCCTTCCATGTCAACACCTTTCAGGTTAGCACCTAAAATACACAAACAATCGGTCTACAAAAAGAACACTCAAGGGTGAAATTCACACAGCCAACCCCTGCACAAAGCTAGGGTAATCGTGGGGCTTTTGGGACTTGCCCAAACTCAAAGCAAGCAATGGCAGAAACAAGACTAGAACTCAAGAGCTCCTGCCTTCCAGTAACATGCTCTCAACTCACTAGACAAAGCCTCCTCTCAAATATATTGATTCCACAAATTAACTTTGACACTCTGCCATGTACCATTTAACATAAGTCACAGCACCGCTTGCACTTTTAGTCTGTACGACGCCCAAAGCAAGTGGATACCAGAGAGAGAGAGACTATTTTTGTTACCTTCCAGGTTAGCTTTAAGGCCAGAGGGATCTTCAAAATTACATCCTTTCAGCGATGCCCCTTCTGCATTGGAACAGAGCATCTTTACACCTTGTAGGTTTGCACACTGGCAAAGAAAGAGGTACATGCTATCAGTAAGATTCTACACACAGCTCAGAGAACGGCGGAGACCAAAAGGTAAGAACAGCTTGTCAGATCGCATCATTTATCTTAGGCTACGGCTACACCAGAGCTTGCAGCTGCCCACTGTAAGTTCTCTAGTGTAACTGCTCTAAGCCGATGGGAGAGAGCTCTCCCGTTGACTTAATTAATCCACCCCCAACAAGCGGCAGTAGCAGCCCTCCCGCTCACATCAAGCACTGATCCAGAGAGGTCAGCTCGTTCAAAATTTGCACAGCAAAGGTTGGCATGGGCTAGGTTGCAGCGGCTTAAGTTAGCCATCTTGAAGTTTATGTATCCAAGACACTGTCCACGCTGGTGCTTAGGTTGGTGGAACTTATGTCGCTCGGGGGGGTGACTTATTCGCACTCCTGAGCGGCATAAGTTATACCGACGTAAGTGGGGATTGGCCCTGCTTTGAGCAGGGGGTTGGACTAGATGATCTCCTGCGGGCCCTTCCAACCCTGATATTCTATGGTAGTGTTGACATAGCCTTATAATAAGGCACTGAAACCCATTATAGCACAGCATATAGTGCCATCTAAGGCGGAGGAGTGAAATCTTATAACACTGTTCCCCTGCCAACCTCTTAGAAGGGGAGTAGTGCAATAACCCACAGCAGCTGTTCAAGAGACGCAATGCAAGCTCAAGACCTAAAGCTGTATTTACTTTAGACCTATGCTTCCATAGGATCTGAGGAGGGAAGGAAATTAAAACTTTGGGATGAACTATAAGCTTGTCAGATCAAGTCTTTGTGTAATCAAACATTTTCAATAAGACTTGTAAAGCCATCTATACACTCAAGAGCTTGCAAAGGTTTTTAGAACAAATGTAGCTACTTTGTATTTGTTCCCAATATTGCTCTTCTAAATTACGTAACACTGAACAGCGCAGGCTTTCCAAAGACACAATTCTCACATCAAGCACTGATCCAGAGAGGTCAGCTCGTTCAAGATTTGCACAGCAAAGGTTGGCATGGGCTAGGTTGCAGCGGCTTAAGTTAGCCATCTTGAAGTTTATGTATCGAAGATCTAGCCGAGAGAGATCTGCACCACTGAAATTTAGACCCTAAAAAAGAACAAACAAATAGAAGTTGAAGATGAGGTTTAGTCCAGTGGTCTAAGCACAAAACCGAGCCAGAAGCTTCAGCGTTCTAACCCCAGCTCTAACGCCCTCCCCACCTGTGACCTCGGACACAATCTTTGACTCAGTTTCCCCATTTCTCAGATACGAACGTTATTTTCATCAGACAGGTATTGGAGCATTAGATTATGTGAGGAGCTTTACAAATAAAATTATTTGTTTTTATTTATAACACACTGAAGCCCGAGACACTTACTATTACAATCTGCTTGAAAGACTTTATAATTCTATTTCATCCCCACACATTTTTTTCTTGTGCATGTAAGAGAAAACATTAGACGCTTACCTTCATTTTGTATTCTACTTAAATCCAGATCTTAACAAATATGTTCTCAGACAGGTGAATTTACGCAAGGAGCTTACAACATTACACAGTGTTCTCAGTCCCTTAAACCAAAGAAAAATATACGCAAGAACACCTTCTGCTCCATATGAGAGCGAATGAAATGTAAATGCAAAACCTCACACATTGTCCTGAGTTATGTTAGTCCATTTTGCATTTAAATAGGGAACTGATTAATTCAGTGAATGGCTGCTACATGTAATCTTCAACCTAAAATAATAGAAGACAAAAAGCAAAACAGAGGGGCTTTTTTCCCGCCTGCATGATTGGTTCTGGATTAGCCATATCTTTGAATCAAGACTTCCTGTCTCACATTTAAAAGGAATTAAAAGGGAAAAAAGGAAAAAAAACCCACACATGGCTTGGACTTCACATCACTAATTGTCACATGAGATGTACGGCATTTTGCTGTTGGACTCTAGTACTATAGTTCAAAGCAACGTTTGTATTATACCTGACAGCGCAGTTCAGACTTAGTTGGGGTTGCCAGCAGAAATCGGACAAATTCCTTCCGGGATATAGGAGAATGATCCTCAGCTGGCTGAGAATTCTGCAAGAGAGTTGCATCAAAGAGTTTAAAACTAATATTTATAGAAGCGAGAGCTAAAATTGATTTAAAAAAAAAAAAAACCCCAAAAAACCCCCCCAAAACCCCAAGGCGTACAGTCAAATAAAATAGAAAAGTTACCTTAATAGCTACTTCCAGATGTTCAATCAACGAATCAATACCAAAAAATCTGGCTTCTTCCAAAACACCTAACAAAAGAAAAAAAAAATTACTTCGCTATTTAGAAAATAAGGGCCCCTTCCTGCATGATGCCAAACTCCCTCCTTCGCTGGGATATGAGGAAGTTTAAAACCTCCCAAGATGTGCAAGATCTGTCCCCAGGATTGCAAGTGCATAAATTCTATTCCCCCACCCCGCAATTCATCTTTTAACTCTCAGGAAGACAAAAACCATCTCTTGTTGAATTTAAACAGTTCACAAGAAGTACATAATGCAACTGTCAACCATATACATTAATTAGATGTAATTAGGGTGGAGGAAAGGAGACCATATCCACAGATTAAAGGAAAAATCATCCATCAATTTAGTGATGGTGTGTTTCCAATACAAGCAGTGTAGAAGATCTGGAGTACATGAGGGTTAAGGAATTAAACCCAGAATTATAGTAATAGGTTAGGGCCTGGCAAGAATCCTGACAACCCTCAAGCTGAATCGGTACCAATATATTATTTTCATTCACCTGTAAATCACAGAATTAAACTTAATCAATAACAAATGGACCAAAGTTTTAAAAACATCTACAAACCCTCAGATATACATATACAACTCTTATTGATGCCAATGGATGTACGGAGGGGCAGAGTTTAACCTTTGATGAGGAATAAATTTTAGGGATGTCACACAGAAAATACATACCTAGCAAATTAACGCCATCATTTACAATGAGCTGCCCATGACGCAAATAGTTCAGAATTGGTTCAAAGTACTCTGGGCTGCGATCAATTAGGAACGCTCCCCTGCGATCCTGCTTATTCCCCCAGGCATCTGTTTCCACACACAAAAAATATGCAGTGTATTAAATTTGATACAGTGATAACTTTTCATATTCAGATTACTACTGCCACACCACTCAAAGCAACAGATTGTAATGAGCTAAATAAAAGATTGACTTGAAGGGACACAGTCTGGAAGAGAATGAAAAGAAAAAAAAAAAAACCAACAAGAAGTGGCAATTGTAAATCCAAAACACAATTCATGTTACAGCATAAGAACCAGCAGGGGAATCAACATAAATCGGAGCAGAACTGGACTGTTTTAGTTTTACTGGAGCATGGACTGTATTTTTGTCTCTTGAACAGCGTTAGCACATTGATTGCATTAATTGAACCAATGGTCAAATAAGAGTGAGATGCAACTAAAAGCATTCACAAGTATTACCAGTCGTAAATTACATTTTCAAGATGTCATACAAACTTTAAGCACAACAGGTGAAAAGTAAAAGCATTTTAAGTTCTGTTTTGGTACTCTAACATATACTCATAAGGAAGGGGTATCTTTCAAAAAAAAAAAAAAAAAAAATTAACAGTGCTTCTACTAACTTTAAGGAAGAAGTCTATTTCAAAATACCAACCTTTATCTTTAAACATATGGGCCAGCATACTGTCAGGTTCTTTATTAACTAAAGTGCTCCTGGAAAATAAAGCAAATTCAATTTATCTTTAGCTTGTCTAGCTCAAGAGGTACATTGCAACAAATCGAGAATTTCCTGTACCTACAGTTATGAAAGTGATGAGAGGAAGAGACAGATCTCTAAATTACAATGCTGTCCCAGACTTATTTTCATAACATGTATAGTGTATTAGGTCAAATTTACTCTCATAAGACATCTTAAAAGGAGAGAGCTTATTTGATTGATTAAAAAGTAGAGAAGATTCCAAATACAATTTTCCAGCAAGTTTTTAATACTATCTGAAAACTGTTCTAAATCAGTAATAGTGAACAATAAGATAACTGCCCAGAAAGATTTTCTCCGAAATAAGTGATTTTTTTTTCAATGTTTTTTCATTTGTCCTCTGAAGACTCACCAAGTGAACATACAGTGGTTGACTCACGGAAGTAAGTCTATAAAGTTCTTTGAAAACAAAAATTAAATAGTTATATTCCCACCGTGTAGTTGTAAAGTATCGGCCTCCAACATTTAGTGTTAACCAATCCGTGTGCGACCCTGTTAGTTCTTCATGAAATTTTACGTCTGTCTGAGGATCTACATTGATGAAATGTACAAAGTGATCTTTAGTCAAGTATATTTCTGAATAACCCCACATTATAAGATACCTCTTCTGAAAACTGTTTGCACACTGGTGAAAAGAATTTCATATATATTTTACATTTACTTCAAATCTTTCTTCGTAAGTCAAAACATTAGTCAACCCCCCCGACCCTCCCCACACACCTACCAATGAATGGCTCCCCTTCGCAAACGAACAAAACATCATCATCCCTAGGGGAAAAAGAAAAAAAAATTTGTATAAAAAGTCATTAATCCAGGGTTAACCCTTTCCCAATCAGTTTGAGGCAATGGAAATTGATTATCATTTACTTAGAACGTTAGCATCCAATTCTGATCTCCCATTGATTTTATGAGTGTAACACAATTTCAATGGAGATACTCCCAATTTACACCGATGTAAGCCAGGCAAGAATCAAGCCCTCTGTTACTTAGCAAGTTTAGTTCAGTTCATTAGTTGTATCTCCTGTGAAATGTATAGTACCTGTTCTCTCTTGTCTGAAGTACATATAGTCTTGCCGTCTTAAATGTCCAATCCTCCAACCCTCACACATGTAATTCACAGGTAGAAGGGCTGAAGGATTAAGCCACATACGTACTCTGTGCATTGGTAATCCCTTTAGTATACACATTTCTGTACAACAATTCAGATAGGTATTAAATGTTATGACATCCAGTTGATACAAGCAGTTTAATTTCTCCTCAAAATTAAAAAAAAAAAAAAAAAACCCAAAAACAAACACTTTGGCTAGGATATCATAGCATTTCTGTTTTGGCAAATTAAAACATAAGATGGGAGAATGTTAAAGGGGAAAAAAATGTTAACTCTCTCTTGCTTCAGGGCATAAAATGACTTAAAACAAGGTTCAGGATGGAATCCACACAGTCATGCAGCATTCCATAACTGATCAGGGGCACTTGTGATGGGATTTGCTTTCCTCTAAAGCACCAGGTATTGACCACTGTTAGAGCCAGGTTATTAAAGTCGAGTTATTGAAGATCCAGGAGGACAGCCCTAAGTTTTCTAGCCAGTATCTACACAAACTGCTTTTCAAATGGCCTCTACAGCACTTTCTTCATATATTTTCATAGAACAGCATATTAGTATTAGTCTCAATTAAGTTAGCTTTTGTTTGGACAAACATTACCTGATCAATGCAATATCATCAATGAGTCCACCTTTCCCATTGTACACACTGGTCGCTTTTATTCCAAGCTTATTACTAGCCACAGACAGCAAATCTGATAATGTCCCATAAACAGCCACCACCTATAAACAGAAGACAGGTAATTTAGTGCTGCAGATACCGTTTGTGGATATTTTTTCTGGACATTTAAACTACTGTTTTTAAAAGAAGAACACACATTATCTACACCTAATATGAAGGGGGGAAAACAACAAGCCCCCACGTCACAATCTAATGGCCCCCTCAAATGAGTTGAAACAGTTGTAAAGTTTGTTTTGGTTGTGTCTTTATAATAACTAAGAAATACCTTGGGCGTTAAAGGATTTTTTTTAAAACATGTTTTATTGAATGCACAATGATGATTAGAAACCTATTCTATCTAGTAGGACTTAAGCCTCTTATTTTAAATCCCTCTACTTCTCCCTCTATTCTACTGGTCATGAAATTGCTGCAAAATTTCTTTAAAACAAAACTCACAGCAAGTCCCCACGAACAAATAGAGAAGGGGAAAAAGTCTCCAGGGTATCAAAGTGTTTACAATTAGGAACATAAGAAGTGTCATACCAGATCAGGCCATTCTGAAAGTAGCCAGTACTAGATGCTCAAGAGGAAAGTTCAATAAACCTACCCACAAGCATTTCCTGACCCCCCATCACTAAGTGATTGATTTGCGGCCTGAATCTTGAGCGTTAATATCCCAAATAAAAATAGATAGCTAACTTAATTTTAGATCTTCTCATTGTCCATATAAATGTGCAGCCTTTCTTGAACCCTAAGCTCTTGGTCTCAACAGTATCTTGTAGCAGCAAGTTCAAGAGGTTAATTACACAATGTGTGAAAACAAAAATAAGAATCTGTGGACAGGTAATGTTACTAAGCTCTCAAAAATAGCACAACTCTTAGCAAACTGGCACTATGCTCTATCATTGAACAGATCTCTATTTTTTGTACCGAAAGAGGAACTAGTTTGTTGATAAGTGTCACAACATGGACACTGATTATTTTAAAATTACCAGGCATTGCCAAGTATCAGCCCATGATCCAAAGGCAGTGTAATGGAATTGAATAGCGTAGCCTGTGGTCATTCATCTGTAATAAGCATGTCCCATGGAGACCACAGGTCACTCCATGCCTTCATGCTTTGGCAGATGTACCATATGTGTAAAACCTAGCAGAAACCACAGTGATCCAATTGTTCCCATCTGTCAAGCGTTAAGACTGGGGGTGCTATCATAACCAACTCTCGCAAAAGATTGCAATAGCAGAAACAGAATCAAACCTGTTAGTGGCATTTACTCAAAAAAAACACTGGAGCATTAAAATGCTGTAATGGCTGTGGATTTCTTTTCCATTCTATTTGTCCCTCTCCCCTTTCCCAGTCACTTGAAATGTCAGGTGTTCAATGAGATCAGGGCCTTGAGAAGGTCCCTGAAGTCAGAATCTCCACAAAATGCAGACTGGGAGAACTGAGTACTGCTCAAGGTACAAGACAAGCACCAATGTTGTTGTGCGTCAGAACAAACTTAACTAGTTCCAACCCAATGCGTTATTTATGGTTTCAGTGCCTCTTCCTAATCACCACACTGCCAATTTTTGTTAGGATGAGAAAAAAGGGAACGGAAAGAGCTGTCAAAAAGTGAGGAGGGTGAGGGGAAATCTACTATATAATTGATCCTCAATGGACTGAGACCAAAAAAAACTCACCCTAATAAAAATCTAAAAATACGGTGAAGGACAAAAGAAATGTGCAGGTGTGTTTGCGAGAGGGAAGGGTGGAGGGCGGACAATAAATGAAGTTTCAAGAAAGCAGAAAAGGAAACAAATGGTGACATTTATAAGACTATGGCTTTTATATGCATAAATGGAAAAGATAAGAAGATAGCTGCTGAAACAATATTAGATGCACAGTATTGTAGAAGCACTTCTTGCTGCAATGTCTCCGTACTGGTCAATTTATACAGCCCTACTGGCCTTGGCTAAGAAAGCAGCAATTTAATAACCTTTCCCACAGAACTGGTGCTGCCAAGCATCCTGCTGCTCACAGGGAACTAAGTCAACTAAGGGTTTCAAGGAGGGGATGATGGGCCAAACTGAGCCCGATGTAAGTGAGCTTAACGCCACTGAAATCAAATGACTTACACCAGGTTACACCAGGACTGAATTTGGTGAAGTGGCAGTAAGCAGCGAACGGACCACCAATAAAGCAAGCCTTTTTATATAGTGATTATTTCGTTGAAAAATAAATATTGCTCATTTGTTCTGTTCCAGGGCTCTCTAACATTGCTTTCCATTGCAGTAGTGAAAACTAAGTCAGTTCTGTCATTCCAGTTAAATAACTCATGAGATATAGATCTAAGGCAGAGTGGGAAAAGGAGCTATGTTTGGTAAGACCTAGCGAGACCAGGCATGTGAGGTAATATATTTTATTGGAACAACTTCTGTTGGTGAAAGAGACAAGCTTTCGAGCGTACACACAGCTCTTCTTCAGATCTTAGAAAGGTACTTAGAGTATCACAGCTAAATACAAGGTGGAACAGATTTTATGAATACCTGACAGTTGGTCATTTCTTTTTTAAGATTTGTATGCTGGCTAAGCCTAGAGAACTGAGCCTCTCTCCTCCTTCAGAGATTATTTCAGAAGCCTCAGATAGTGAGTAAAGTTTAATATCACTTGTTAGCAGCAGATAACTGAAAGTGTAGATATATCACGGTAGTTGGAGATGGAAAAGACCATTATTGGAAGTGCATGCATATCCCCCCCCCCCGCCCCCCCGATAGAGGGAATAACTCACATTAAACCAATATTACATTAAATGTTGGGCTAAAGGCCAATCCAGCCTTAGATGGCGATTTATAAAAACAGAACCATAAGCAGCCTGCAGACTTTAATTTACAGGCCTGTCACTGCAAACTAGAAGGAACAGAGCAGGACCTGCATTAACAATGACAATGTGAATGTGACTTTAACCACATGGAACCATGACTCAAGCAAGGAATTCCTAGTCTCTTTGAAATTCCCCGCCCCCCCCCCCCCCAAAAAAAAAGTTAATGAATACTTGACATATGCTCACTTTTAGTGAGCTCAATCCCATTCCCATGGACTTCAATGGAAGTAGGATTAGGCCATAACAGAGAGGATCAGTAGAAAATCAGGCAAATACAGATGTTCTTGAAAGATGCTAGCCCCAGATACTGAATTCGTATATTCTACCCACAGAACAGGCATAGGATGGACAGCAATGCAAAGCTCCCCCATCCTGTCCTGCCTGCGTGTCCCAAACCTATCCTAGAGGGACACACTCTCGGGAATGAAAGGATAATTCAGTCTCCAAGCCATGAAAAGGAATTGCTGCAGATGAGGCTGAAGTTTATTACACATAACAAAAACATGGTAATAGATCCTTAACAAGGCGCACCGAAATTCTAGCATCCCTATAAATAAGTCATTCATTTCTTAATATTAATAGTGTAACATCGTATTCTTAACACAATAAAAATTATTAAACAAAACTTAAAAAAACTTGAACTTCCTTGTTTGAGGGAGGGAAGGAAAGAGGGATCATGTATTGGAGGCCGGGAGAAGAAAATTAAGGGTCTAATTTTGCAAGGCACAGAAGACCCATAACAATGAGAGGTTTCACCAGAGGTTGAAGGTAATTCCCTTGCGTGTATAGTAGAATATTCACAGAACAATTCCTTCCATGTAAATATGATTCATACACAGACACTATTAAGTTTATATATTGTCTTAAGAGGTTTAATTGCTGTTTTGGTTATGTTTCAGAGTAGCAGCCGTGTTAGTCTGTATTCGCAAAAAGAAAAGGAGTACTTGTGGCACCTTAGAGACTAACATATTTTTCTGAGCATAAGCTTTTGTGAGCTACAGCTCACTTATATTCGATGGAGTGAGCTGTAACTCACAAAAGCTTATGCTCAAATAAATTGGTTAGTCTCTAAGGTGCCACAAGTCCTCCTTTTCTTTTTGTTTTGGTTATAACATCTGTGCAGGGCCAGAGATTACTACTTTTATATACTAGTATTACAATCAGACTACAGTGGGAGACTGAGGGAAATTTTTCAAACATGAGTACCAAGATATATGTCTGTAGATTTGTTGCAACATGTCTATCCACACAACCCTGCAGTATTTTTTCCCCCACCTCAACAGCTACAAACACGCTAGCAGGACTTAAGTCATTCACACAAAATTTGTGCATACCCATTGCTGTGCTAGAAAAAAAATCCACCTTTATAGACAGATTTGAAAACCCTGCCCGCACCATCAGTAACCATGGTACTTAGACAGGGTGGATTGATTTAAATCACGAAGTGGAATGCCTCAATTTAAATCATCGATTTTAATCAACTTTTCCATTTGTACTTCAGTTATTTTCTAAAAACACAGCCCTCTCGTTGATTGAGCTCATGTTTTCACAGTTATTTACATCTAAATAGAGCCTTTACACTAAAACCGGCACATCTTTTTGCTAACTCGGAAGATACATTATAACTATGTGCATTTATTTGAGGAATTATATAGTATATTTTCAGATTCTTATTAATTGTACATTTTTAGTATATTAGAAAACGATGAATGATATATTGCTTATTTACTTGATGGTTAAATTTTTGCTCATTACTTGTGTCAAGCTGTATTAGGATGGTAACTGGAATTTAAACAAACACACAAAACAGTTTGTGTTTTTACAATTTGTTTTTATTAAACAAAACAACCTTAAATGTTTGGGATATATAAACCTCATCAAAAAATGTTTCATATTTACAACTAAATGACTAAATAAACAGAGATTAACTGTAGTCAGTGAATTAAGCTGATGATTTCAGGTCAGTCTGGGAAAGTTTTCAAATATGCTTAAGTGAAAGAGAGTGCTGCTTAAGTTCCTACATACCAAAGTATTTTGAAAATCAGACAGTCTCCTAAATTACTTAGGCTAACCTACTATGCCACACCTATAAAGTCTGACCTCAAAAGTCACAGGGTTTTCCCTCGACTCTCTCTTTTATATAGAAATGCAGACTTTAACTCAAAGTTTTTGATAGAGGCTCATGGATTCAATATACATACTTATTATTTAAATGTTTTAAGAGATTATAATAAATTTAGGTCTTATGTTTTGTATTAAATTCAGATTTCACTTTAAACGGGTATATCTTTTTGAAAAGAAACACATAATTTGAAGTAAAATAAAATCAAATTTAAATTTAAAAAAAAAATCCTGATTTTTATCCATCTTGTTACTAACATTGCACCAGAGAAAGATGCATCATGTACTGGTATTTAAATTGCACCAGTAAGATTTACAACACCTACCCACTACCCCAGCTAAATTAATATGATGCCTGCAAGAGCACCCACAACCCACTCACACGGATTTACACTGTGAGGAGGGTTGCCAACGTTTGTTGGACAAATTCCTGGAGATTTCATCACGTGACATCATCTTAAATTAAAAGGTTAATCTTTAATTCTTGGAGACTCCAGGACAATCCCAGAGGGTTGGCAAACCTGACAGTGAGTCATTCGTAGTGGCAAAAATTCACATCCACAAACCTGTGACACCCACAAAAAAAAAAAAATACATACAACCACAGAGTTCACATATCCACAGGGCACCAGTGGCATCCCCTCCCTATTTCCCCTCCTAGCCCCGCTACCCTTGAGAGCTCCTCTGTCCTTCATCCCCCCCACACCCTTCATACCCCACTCCCCCAAATACCCTTCATGCTCCCCTCAAATACTCTTCATATTCCCCCCCTCCAGTACCCTTCATACCCCCCCAAATACTCTTCATATTCCCCCCTCCAGTACCCTTCATACCCCCCACCCCCTTCATATTCCCCCCCTCCAGTACCCTTCATACCCCCCCAAATACTCTTCATATTCCCCCCCTCCAGTACCCTTCATACCCCCCCACCCCCTTCATATTCCCCCCCTCCAGTACCCTTCATACCCCCCCACCCCCTTCATATTCCCCCCCTCCAGTACCCTTCATACCCCCCCACCCCCTTCATACTCCCCCCCTCCAGTACCCTTCATACCCCCCCACCCCCTTCATACCCTCTACCCCCTTCATACTCCCCCCCAAATACTCTTCATATTCCCCCCTCCAGTACCCTTCATATCCCCCACCCCGTTCATATTTCCCCAAATACCCTTCATACTCCCCCCCTCCAGTACCCTTCATACTCTCCCCCAAATACCCTTCAGACTCCCCCCCCTCCAGTACCCTTCATGCCCCCCACCCCCTTCATACCCCAAATACTCTTCAGACCCCACCCCATACCCCAGCTCCACCGTTAACTCCCCCTCAAAAAGGTCCCCCCGCGCCCCCAAAATCTCCTCTGCCCTCGAGCTCCACCCCCCCCGTATTAACTCTCCCGCCCCCACGTCTGGCCAGGGTCAGATCCCTCCTTCCCCCTCCCCCCGGCCCCACCCACTTCACCTCAGAGCCCCTCCCCCCTTCGCCAGGCCCCCCCTCACCTTCCCGTTCTTGGGGGTGCCATTGACGAACAGGGTGACCCGCCTCATGCTACCAGCGCTCCCGAGGCCACGGTCCGTCGCCGCCAAACCCGGAAGCCAGCACCTATGACTGACATCGCCGGCCCCCAATCAGAGACCCGCTCCCACTCCTCTTGCCCAATGGGAGGCAGGCAAGGGCGAGGCGTTCTTCCGTGCAGGTGTGGAGGTTAGACAGGGAGGATTGACGGGGGGAACGTTCTGCCCGAGGTGGGCGGGGTCTGGGTTTTGGCCAATCAGAGCTCTAAGAGCGAGGGGGCTTGAGAAGGGCAGGGCGTTACTCGTGACGGCCAAACAGCATGAGAAATATTTGCATGAGGGGGGGGCCAATTACTCCCTAGACTTCTGATTGGCCAGAATGTGTCACGTGGAGATGGACTGGCCGTTTGATGGGCTGTATTTCAAAACTAGTGCGCCATCCAATCGCGTCGATGCTATGTTTCCTGCGCGCTGCCGGGACTCACTGCAGGAAAAATAGTCCTGTTCCTCGCAGAGGCTTTCCGAGACTATCTGAGCCCCGAAGCCTGCCGGAGGTGGCCTTCTTCCTGCCACCCCACTGGTCTGGAGGACATGTGCCCAAGTTGATGCGGCTAGGCGGGAGGTCGGCTCTCGGTGCGGGATGACCATGCGGAGGGATACGCACGGTGCAGGGCTTGGAATGAGTTTGAATGGAGAGGCGGGTCCAGCCCGTTCGCCGTAGTTTTCCCCTCGGTCGGGTCGTCCTGGATTCGGGAACCGTTGTGTGTGAGGTGGGGGGCTGTGAGAGGGGGAGGGGAGCTGGAGGGGATATGAGAGGGGGAGGGGAGCTGGAGGGGGCATGAGAGGGGGAGGAGGGATGAGAGAGGGAGGGGTGCGGGGGATATGAGAGGGGGGAGAGGTGGGGAGGAGGGGTGCGGGGGGAGGGGTGCTGGGGGGGAGGAGGGATGAGAGAGGGAGAGGTAGAGGTGGGGAGCAGGGATGAGAGAGGGGGGAGTACGGGGGGAGAGGTGGGGAGGAGGGATATGAAAGGGGGAGGGGTGCTGGGGGGAGGAGGGGGATATGAGAGAGGGAGGGGGGATGGGGGATCTGAGAGAGTGGGACGGGGTACTGTAGAAATTGAAAAAATGTCCATGGGAACAACAGGCTCTATATGTCGGGGGGAATTGCTTGATAGACCCTTGGGCACTGGGGCTCTTCTCTGCGGCCCCTCTGGGAGCAGTCTCCCCCCCCCCCCACCCCTTTGCAGGACCTCTTTGTCAGCTGTTGCTACACACTGCAGTGACACTATTGAGGACATGTGCAGTCTACTTGCCTTTCTTTTTGTGCTACCTGCACCTCCTTTGGGTGGGGGGAGGAATGTGCACCAGCCGGTGTGAATCTTCGAGCGTGCCCGTCCAACAAACGTTCCTCTTTTCTACCCATCCCCTTTCGTTTCTTTATGTTGCCCAGTTGTATGCCGGACACCTCCTGTACCCCCAAAAGCATCGAATCTAACTTCAGATGTTAGCACAAGAAGGGAACAATAAAACAATTAGAAGTAGGTATGTGGAAGGAAGGACCGGATTGTGTGTTTGGTTTTGCTTGACAGGTGCACAGCATGGTACAGCAGGCTCTTTTCTTTAAAAGCACCTGTTATTTTTTTTTAAAGGAACAACCTACTCTTAATACTTGGCAATCTCTGCCTTTCCCCACATTACTTATGCCATCTACCAAAGCAGTCTTCAGCTTTTCAAACGGGAGGGGCTGCTTTGATAATCAAGAGCTGTAGCATTAGTTACTTTGGAATGTTCGTGTAATAATATTTAGTCACATTGTGACAGCTTATTTAAGCATTGTTGTGGTGCTATTGTGCAAGACTTGTGCGATACTGGGCTTAATTTTGGGTGGTTTATTTTATTTTTTTTGTTCTGTTTAACTTGACACTATCCTATTGCCCTACTTTGGGTGTTAAAATGTTTTCTT
Source organism: Natator depressus (assembly GCF_965152275.1). Lineage (NCBI taxonomy): Eukaryota > Metazoa > Chordata > Testudines > Cheloniidae > Natator > Natator depressus. Next base: position 7,411,650 of record NC_134259.1, read on the forward strand.
TTTGATTAAATAAACAAACTGATTTGTCCTGTTATGCTTTAGATGAACATTATCTCAGAGGGAGGAGATTTCCCTTAAGAAAGTGAGTACCAGCTAGTACGTTCTTTTTCGTATGGCATTGTCAAAATCTGCCAAAAGATCATTGGATTCTAGACTGGGCAAGTTGTAATAAAAGTGCAAGTTTTAGTAATGCAGCCCTTTTACAATGAATGATTGGCTGAGTTCCCAATAGATCTTGAAGTCAGTGGGAGTTGTGGGTGCTCAGCACTTTTGTAAAATCAGTCCATTTTAGTTAGGTGCCAAAACATAGATTTAAGAGGATAACTTTTTAGACGTTCACTATTTGAAAATTTTGGCCCAGCATATGTTTGAATGCTTAATTGTGTATGTGTGGGAGAAGACCTTTAACTCTCAATCTTGCATTGAAATAAATGCATCTAGTATTCAGTGTGCGATAAGTGTCACAAATTAAGCTTTAGAGCTCCAGTGCGATCATATCTATAGTTCTACATGCTTAAATCTAACGTTTATTTCAATGTGACAAAAGTAAGTGGAAGATCTGTTACTCGAGATTTCAAAGTCTCAAAAAAAAAATCTAAGTAGTGATTTATATATAAACCAAAACTCTACTGCACGTGAAAATTATCACTGTGTAGTATTAACACAAAAAAGTGTTGGAAAAGGGGCAAGATTTAAAATAGATGTGTGGGGGTGGGGGAGGCTTGAATTTTCTGACTTTGGTGATTTGGAAATCTCCATCCTAATGTTGCATTAGCATAGTTTTTTGTGTGTGTTTAATACAGATATCCACATACTTCAGAATACTGTGCATATAATATCTGATATTTACAGTGAACTTCGGAGCTAACATTTCATACTTCCTTCCCTCCATGGGAAGGACGACTGCATCTTCTAACAGCTTTACAGCGTCTGCATGTTGTGGCTGTTGCTTTTACAAAAAAACATAAACATGTTTTTAATGACAGAGCTGTGATTACAAGAGAACAACAAGACTGATCGTATTTTTTTGGAAGCTCAGAACACAGTCCTGACTATGCGCAGACAATCTAGACAAATTATAAATACTGTTGCTGATGTCAAAGAAAATGTGAAAGGAATTATTGAAGAAGATGGAGATATTTCTTCTATGCCTCTTCCAAAAGACAAGATTGTCAGAATGGATGAATCAAAAAGCACAAAGGTTTCAGAAATGGAAAATTTAAATGGCAGGAACCCCACAAATGTGCGGAAACCCAGAGTGAAATGCAACAAATACGTAGGGAGAAAATCATATCGGAAGAGTAAGGATGATAGTAAACTGGCAGTTTATGAAAGCCTTTCTGTTAAACAAAAAGGAAACTTACTTGAACCTTCCTTGTCCTTTTTGACATCAGACAAACTGCAAAGTCCTTTTTCAGAAGGCAGACCTACATTTTTGGGTGAGGCAAGCTATCTGACACCAAACAAAGGTGAAGCAGATGTAAAAGCTAATTGTGGAACGTCGGAGAAATTAATGAGGAAACCTATTGATTTTGCTCATGTAACGATAGCTGAATTTGGGATTACTCCAGAGTCTTTTACTGCTAAGCCATCTGTAGGTAAGGATTGATAAGGTGACTGTAAAAATGAAAATTTTCAAAATATTGTGCTTCATATGTAAGCAAGAACACACCTGGTATCTTGCATAATTTACATTCCCCTAAATTTTTAATGGTGGACATGAATCCCTCTCCAGAGATTTCAGGGCATTTGGGACAACTTTTACATGAAAAATGCTGTTAAATTGGATTGGAATGTGGTGGGTGGAAGCTGTCAAGTAAGAAAACTTATTTGAAATCTGAGGGTCTTAATTTATGCTGAAATCCATCTATTTAAAAAATTAAAACAAAACAAAGTTGTTATAAAAATCCCAAGATTGCCGACATAGCTGGAAGTACTGTTGAAATGGGCAATAGAATTGGCTTCTCATAGACCCAAAAGATTAAAATTTTTGAAGGTGCCTTCAAGTATGATTGTTTATATTGCTGGATCTCACTTACAGTTCATCAAACCAAAATGATACTGTAATGGATAAACAGCATAAGATACCCATAATGCAAATATGCTGAGTTCAATATAAAAAGATGGATATGACCATGTAAAATGGCAAAATGATTTATTTTCTGATTGGGTGGATGTCAGTTTCATTCACAGAGTAATATGACATAATGGGCATTTCTGGTATAGGTTTTATAAGCAGTGAGTTGGAAATAGTGCAGGAGAGAGAAATTGTGAAGAATTGTCCAACATTCGCTATACTTGGCATGTAGAGTAATTTCCTATTAATCATATGTTTTCTTGAGTAGAGGGGAAATACTCTGACTTCCTAAAGCCAACATGAGATGGGGAATAGGATCAGCTGGAGGAAATTTTGCAAAAGTAACACTGGGAACTTTCTTCATCCCATGTACTTTATAGCAAATTTTGATGTTTCTGTCAATGGCACAGACTCATAAGTACAACTAAGTGTGCAATTTCACAATCAGTAGGTAGGGCTTCTGGAAATCCAAATGATCATTTTACACCGGGATAAAGTAATGGTGATTATTCCACAGCACAGCCTTTTATATGTTCTAGCTACATGAACATTACAATTTTCAACTGTCCCTGTTTAAAGGCACAAAAGAGCAAATAAGGATGGGATGTTAAACCAGTTTGAAAACATGTTCAGTAACCGATCTAGGAACTGTCAATATGGTTCCCCCAGGGAAACAAACAGTGTTAGACCTCAGTTTGGGGATACATGGGTTTTGGGTTTTTTTCCGATGCTAGAGAACTGAGGGAGGGTAGTCTTGCGTGGCACCATTCTCTCCCACTCTTAGCCCCAAACCCTGTGGAAACCCAGCAGAACTTCCCATGAAAGCTTATGTTGATCATTGCAGCATTAACTTTCTATTTCCTGGGTCTTGTACTCTGGAGAAGTGTTGAGTGTAAGAACATTCATGCTGCCAAGGAAAGGGACACCCAGGGATTGCCCAAAGATTGATTTGAGGAAGTTTTTCCTTTAAGCCTTTTTGTTTTTACTTTCTGTGAAGACTTTTTTTCTTGGTTTCCTTAACTTTCTGCATCGCAGCACTATTTGCCTGATGGTCTTTTGTATCCAGAGAGGAAACTGTGGTGTGGTGTTTTTTTTTTGTTTTTGTTTTTTTTTTTTTTTAACATATCATATGAGAGAGAGAGACACACACGCACCCCCTACCCTGAAACTGTTGTGAAGTTTTCTTTGTCTAACAGTCTTTTAATTGTTCCTGTGAAGTAAGTAATACACAACCAAGGTTTCAAAAGCTTGCTGTTTTATTTTTCCTTCTTATGAAGACAACATTGCAAATATAAAACGTTGTATAACACCTACATTTTTGAAATAGAAGCAATTTCCGTGCTATTGTAAGAGACTTGTAAGTGTTCTCCTGAAGCTTCATTGTGCTTTTCTTCTTGCTTTGTTTTCATTCCAGGGAAATCCCTGGCTTTAAAACTTAGACGCAGATCTACAATTGGAGTACGGGGTTCCCCTGAAAATAATAGCCTTATTCGATACCTTGCCCAACAAAGGACAAACAGAACCAAAGACCCTTTCACAAAGGTGGGAATTTTTTTCAGAGTTGTGCAATATGGCTGGTGGAGGAAATCCGCTTCAGATATTTATCGTGTCTTGAATGAATGTGACAATGTTCACCATTTCACTTTTATAGTCAAAAGCTTTTTTTCTTTTTTTAGTTTAGATTTTGAATGTGGAGAAAATCCGGCTATGTCTACACTACCATCTTAGTTGAGCGAGGTTAGGTTGACTTAGTCACCGCAGTAATTACTGCGGTGGCTGATGTCCACACTACCCACCTGTTGGTGGTGCGTGTCCTCACCAGGAGTGCTTCCACTGACTGAAGAAGGACAGTGAGGGGGGCGAGAGCCAGAGCTCTCAGCTCGCCACTGGAGCCCAGCTGCCCCCCTGGGCTTCTCGTCTCCCAGCACGGTTCCCAGCCAGGAGCCTGGGAGGCAGGTTGGCTTGGGGGGATCTGGCAGCAGCTAGGCTTGGGAGCCAGGAGCTGAGCTTTCTTGTGAATTTCACTGCTGCAGCAGAGCTGTGAAACTGACAAGACAGCAAACAGCTGATGTAAGGAATGCAATGTCTGCATTGTCCTAACTACATCAACATAAGCCTCTCATGGAGGTGGAGTTAGGGCACTTTCATCGGTGGGAGCGAGGCTGTAGTGTGTACAGTGACATAATTAGGTTGTTGTAAAGTGTCTTATGTCAACCTAACGGTAGTGTAGAGCAGGTCTAAACTGGACTGAAGGAAAGAGAAGGCAAGTCTGAAGGAAGAAAACAAAAATAGAAATAACAATGGACTGACGTCTGATACTTAACAGTTTTTCTACTGAGAATTGTGGGGAGCTAAAGTTGAGGCCAACTGCCTCCAATAGATGTATTTTAGTAACTCAGATTATTATATATTGAAAAAGGGTTAGCTTAAAACACTGTGACGGTAAAGCTACACTTCAAAAACTGTTAACCCCTCTTCATTCTTTCCCGTTTTCCCATACCCCACCCTGGGGTTTGCTAGCTATTTTCTTGTATGTTTGTTGCTCAAGTAATGTTAATGAACCTCCTTTTAAAAAATCTTAGAGGAAAACATGTTAGATGAGGGCTACTTAAAAACTTTGCTTTAGAACAGACTGAGGCCATTTTTACAGCTTAATCTTTACAGCCCATTTGTGAAACGACCTCAAAATGTGTACATCTGTTTGGGTTATTGGATTGAAAAACGTTGTTCTGTATTGGAATATTAAAACAAGTTTTAAACACTGGAAAGGTTAGGAGTAGATAGTAGAAACTTAAAGATAAAAAATATTACAGCGATGTTGTAATGATGTCAAAACCAAGCATTACAAGCCCAGGACATTCTGAATTAAGGTTATGTTTAGAATAAATCGGAGCATTTTCCAGTATGGAGATGCACATGTAAGTTGCCCAAAGAATCTCCACTCTGTCTTGCAATAACAGTATAATAATGACAAAGGCATGTTAGTGGGTGTGGTCCCAATTATATTAGACTGACTTTAAAGAATCATTCATTTTTATTTTTTTTTTTTTTTTTCATGGTTTTTTTCCTCTCATGGTGTCACTACAGGGCTAGATGCCTTATGTGGGTATTGTCATACCTTTACATTTTTGGATTTCCTATAGGTGTACATATAGCTCCTGAATTTCTTGGATTTGTAATGTTTGGTTTTTGCAATAGTTACAAAGTATTAAGCCTGTTCAAGGCATATTTTTTAAAACATACATATTAAATTTCTTAATGAGCCCAGTTTTTAATTACTTTTAACTCCTGGATGAAGTAATGGATCTTAAAGTGCCGTTAGTTTGGAAAAGGCTGATATTTTTCATACGTAAGAGGCTGGATTCCTGTTTTAAGTGCAAAACAAAACACAGCCTTAATTATGGAGTCACAAACAAAGTTTTCCACTGAATGCATCCGATGAAGTGAGCTGTAGCTCACGAAAGCTTATGCTCAAATAAATTTGTTAGTCTCTAAGGTGCCACAAGTATTCCTTTTCTTTTTGCGACTACAGACTAACACGGCTGCTACTCTGAAATCTAAAATTATAGTGTATGTATCTGTTAATATCTTGTAAGATATCACTTTAAGGTGTAGTTGCTTTTTACATATGTTCAGTTCATGCTTTTACATCATAAAGTGCCTGCTTGTGTGCATCATGAGGTTATGGCCATATTGAAGACCTGGGGTCCAGTGTTCATTTCACTGGACCCATCACTCTAACGTGCCACTGAAGTCAAATTTTTAACTGTCCACTCTTTCTTTCCTCTTCTTCTGAGGTATAACTGGAGGTTGATTTGATTTAATTTTCGGGAGTTCTAGGTGTTTTTGTTTGTTTGTAATAAAATGTCAGTGTTGTATGTAGTTATGTCTAAAATATAGAAAAATGCTGTCACTTGTACAATTTAGTTTACATGAATGTGAATGGGGCGGGCATAGGCAAACTGTAGGGATGAGGGAGGGATGAGTGGAGGAGAAAGGAAGTCAGACTGTATTGTTGTGTAGCAGTATATTTGAGATTAATCCCTTTTCTACATTTTTCATCATAGAACTCGGGGGCAGTATCCAAGTGAAACACAAGGCCGTTTTAAAATGCACTTATTTGTCTCTTTGATTAAGTTTGTGCTGTTGTGTTAACATACTTATTCCTCTTCAGCATTTGTAAGTTTCAACTTTTAAAGAGCATAAATGGATTATTTTTTCATGTCCTAACAGGCCAGCCCTTTTAAACATCAAAATGTTGGCTCGTTAAAGGATAGAATATCTGCCTTCCAGTCATCTTTTCAATCCGCGCAAGAGGACGACGACAGGGCTTGCTTTCCTGGGCTCTCGCAGGAGGAGTGTGTGTCCCGGGCAGCAGGCTATTGTAAGTAATATATATCTGCAACCAAAAAAAGTCAGTAATGTTGATGGTAATTTAATTTTGGTCTGAATAGTAACCATAAATAATTGTTCTATTGTAATAATCCAGTTTCAAGATGAATCCTGAGTCATGGTTTCACCGGGGGGGAGGGGGGGGGAAGGTAGGTTAACTGAAAGCTCCAGCGTGTTTATCTGTTGCCTAAGTGACTTCTCTGAGAGTTTTTACATTATCAAATTTTATGTAGTACTGTTCTGACTATGGTTAATATACATTTTGGACAGTTAATCAGGCTTCTTGTCTTTTACTTTTCATTGAATGTGTTTTCATTCACTGTTTTTATTGTTCGCCCCTCTTCCATAATGAATTCATGGATCTAGAGACTGAAGTCATTGGATTGGTCCTTACATTTCTGGTAACAATACCAGTTGTGTGAAGATTGGTGTCCAGTACCTTCTTCAAAAATGCAGTAGTATTCGGAAATTTTATCAAAGAAATAAAATGTATAATTAACATACCCAAATGCTGAAAGAACTCCAAATTATTGATAAATTGCCCTATCCTGTAAGGCCTCTAAGCCATCCAATAGGAAAAGGAAATTAATAAATGTTGCACATGAAAAGTCAACGTGGCTCAATGGCAAGTATAGAAAAGATGCCAGAAACTACATTGCTATATTCTACTTCATTACTTACCTGAGCCCTTCTTTATGCTACGGCTTTCCATGCCATCCACAAAATAACCATCTAGTTTTGGTGGCTTGCTTTATTTAAAACACCCAAGAATATGAAAATAAGTAACACAGTACTACTTGCAGAATAGAATTCAAAGGATGTTCTTAATTTTGTCTGACTTCTAGAGAGACTTCTAGCTTACCTTATGCAGTGAAGGGGTGTAAATGACCTACATGGAAAATCTAAGGTTTGTTTATTTTATTAACTTACAAATGCAGCTGTCAACGAACCACCTTTTACAAAACAGCATGAACGGTCTCAGATGAGTGAAGAGTTAACATCTGAACGCAAGAGTGTTGCTTATGGGGAAAACTTGAAAGAAAAATTAACTAATGGTGATAAAACTGCAGCCAGTATCCAGGTATGCAAGGTTGTCTCTCCACCAGAGGAGGTGCCCATCATTGAAACTACTACTGCTATAATTTCAGAGGTATGTGTATATCTTTAAGAGGGTGAGGGGAATTAATTATGAAATTGCATCAGCAGATCCCTCTTGTAGGAATTAAATTCACATTGTGAGCAGTGGAACTGCCAATATAGCAAAAATCTGTTGGGGGCACTGGTGCATTGACTATACATTCAAATGTAGTCCCACCTGCGTCATCCTTAGTTCCTCTTCTGTCACCAGGAATTATGGGCCCGAAACACAGTGTGGATGTTGTGTGGTTTTGTTTGTTTTGTTCAGTTTTAAGTAGGCTTAAAATGTGTTTGCCTGCTGTAAAGTCTTCTAATAGACAATGTTATCTTTTGTCTTGTAATCACACACAGGTTTAATTCACAACTTTCATTTACAGAAATGAATATTTTAATTTTGTAACTTACTACATTTGGCCTCTGAAGATTTCTTGTACGTAGGTCAAATCAAACTTCAAAGTTCTACGGGAGGGTCGAGCTTGATGATAACGATACAGAGCAATACCTCTTCGTTGGAAGCACACCTTCCATGTGTGCTCTCGGTTCTGTCTGTTACAACTACGATATTCATGTGGACAAATTTGAACATGTCTGTTAACTAATGTAATGGTTCAGAAGAGATGTAAAACAAAGGTTCTCCATGCCTCTCCTCCTCAAGGAAAAAGGCATGTTATTGCCTCTGCACAAATAAAGGAAGAGGGGAGAGAAACGCGACTGGATGTAATACAAGCACTACTTAAGATATGCCATACATCAGAATTGCTCGGCCACTGGTCAGGTGTCCTGTCTGATAGTGGCCTCCACCAGAAGCTCCAGAGGAAGATGCAAGTAACCTGCAATAAAAACCAGCCCTTAGGGAAGTTTCTTCCTAACCCACATCAGTTAGTGGGTAACTTGTTCCCTGAAATATATTCATACTTTATTTCTCGTATTTTTATTCCTTGCGAATGTACCTCTGATTTTTTTTTCTCATTGACATAAACTTCAAATCCTCTTTTGAATTCTGATAAGCTTTTGTCCTTGCTGATATTTTGTGGCAATAAAGTCAACTAAAGAGACTAGTAATGTGATAATGAAAACTGTATTCCTACAGAAGGAATATTACGTGACTCTTTAACATGCATTATATGCTCAAAGAAAAAGGGAAAATACCATAAGCAGCAGTTGCTATTAAAGTCACCATTTGCCAATAGTTACCTCACAGGTGTAGCTGAACAGTCCTTACCTACAGATAGAATAGAAAGTTAGCAGTTTGGTCCTGTACTCTCAGTCTTCCAAGTGAACTGCAAAGCCTTTTAATATTTTGTCCTCTTCTTTCTTTATATATAGGCCTCAGGCGTGTCTCCTGTTAAAATTGGGGAGGAGGGGTTGGTTTTGTTTTTATTTTATTTTTGTTACATTGGAAATACCAGGTCTTGCTTCCCTGTGTGTGTTTGAGGACTGGAATTCAGTATTTGTGGGGAGAGGATGTTGAGTCAGGAAACTTAAATCAAGAACCAAAAAGGTTATTTGCGGTTTAACTGAAACACTTGGCAAACACTTAGGAGAAAAGCTTTTTTGTAAAAGTTTCAGCACCCCATCCCTTTAGTTTAGGATTGAGAGCTTCAACTCTTGTCCTCCAGAAGCTCCTCTTTGTCTTCCCTTGAGGATCAGAGGTGAAAAACAAGCATTTGAAACCACTCCTTTTAAAAAGACTATTTTAGACATAGAAACAAATTTCAATGAGCACAAACAAAATAAATTTTCTTTATGGTTCACTTCTAATAACTGAGTAATGAAGCTGCGTTCAGGTTTTTGCTTTAAAAATATCCATGACTTTTTTTTTTTTATATATTTTTGAAAACTGTTTTACTGTGTTTCCTTGCATATCAGTATTCTTGTAAAAAGAGCTATAATTTCCTTTTTTCTAGGAAATTCCCTGTACGCCACCACTTAGTGAATCTGGAAGCTTATCTTTAGAGATTATGCCACTAACGGGCATCCCAAAGACACCACGCAGTAAGAAGATTCATCACTACTTCTGTTAATACTCTGTTAGAAGCTTTAAAAACTAAATATGCCTTATTAATTACGTTTCCATTTCACAAGCAGTGATGCTCTCTCTTTCTGATTAGGAGTTTTTCAAATGCAACAGAAGTCAATGTAGCTTTGTGCTGTATTACCAATGCTGGCAAAAAACGTGCCACGAATGAACAAGTAATATTCAATTGCTGCTTTAGAGGAAGCTCAAATTAATCTGGTTTGCAGATTTATGCAGCTCATTTTGCTGTAAACTACAATATTGGAAATGCTTCTTTCAAATGAGAATTCTATAGGAAATTAGGACCCAATAAGAGTAATAGGAGATTCTCAAGAGTGTAGAAAAGAAAATAACCCAAAGATAGGAAACAGTCTCATCCTGTAAATGATTCTTTTGCTGTAATTTTGATATTTATTAATCACTCTGAACTTGCTTTGTTTTTCTGAGCATCTAATGGTGTTACCTTTAAAACGCCTTGATCTTCTAAAAAGCTTTATTTTATAACTAACAAGTACTACAACACATTACAAATTTACATTCTAATAAGTTTCAATGCTTCTTCATTCATATCTTAATTTTCCCTTCCTTCTTTAAGTACTACAGCTCTAAAAGCTAAGTACTCATATAAACCAGTTTTTTCAGTTCTCAAAATGTTTAGTCGAACAATGTGGAATGTGTTTCGTAAAGTTTTATGTCACATAAATAGTAATGAATTGAAGCATACCTTGAGATAGAAGTATCCTTAGACTCTAAGAAAGGTGAGATTGTAATTGAGGAACTTTTCTGATTAACATAGATTTCTCATAAAAGTATGATGATCCATCTCTTAGCGACCGCTTCCCTTAACTTCATGTTAAACCTCCAAAAAATAGGGAAGTATAACAGAAATGCTGACACAATCTTAATTGAAAAGAAAATAATTGCAGTACTATAGCAGCTATATTTTAAACACAGGAAATAAACAACCATACCTGATATTGTGTGGTGGTAACTCATACATAATCCATCTCTAATGGAGACCACAACTCCAAAAACCTAGCTTTTGAGGAATTCACGCGTTTAAGCAGCTTTTGAGACTAAGTAGCAGCATGCATGTATTGCAACAAACGCTGAATTTTTTAACGTTACGTCTGAAGCCCTTAAATCTTGATATTTCTATATTCGTTTTGAAGACTTTACTTCTGAGTGTATCAGTGAAGACGTTGGAAGTAATACTAGATCAGAGCTATGCAGAAAGAAAGTTACCTTTGCAGAAGAACTGAGCTTGGAGATATTTGATGAAACCATGCCACCTGTTATGACACCGCAAAAGGGAAACCCTCCATCCAGTGAACAATCCCATCACGGCTCTTCCTGCCTTCGATCTGTTCTGAAGAAAACACCAGTAAAACTACTGATGGAAAGCGTGAAGGTCAGTGTATTGATCTCATAAATATAAACTTGAAACATTAAAGGAGCATTACTGTGTTCGCTACTCAGTAACGTGTGGTTTTTGGTGTTTTTAAATTTGAGCCATGTTTTCCAAGAAGCATCTTTTTTTGACTAATGGTCTAACACAATGCATTGGAAGTTGTGTTAAACAGTTGTTAGTGTTGTAAAAGGAGTCTGTCTGACCTTTTTTCGTGTCCGAGGTTTGTCTTGATTTATTTCCAAAGTTTTAGGGGGCCTTCAACGTGTACAGTACACGTTCTAAAAAACAAGATTATCTAATGCTCAGTTTATGCTGATTACTAAGAATTACTTAAAGAAAGAAAAGGAGTACTTGTGGCACCTTAGAGACTAACAAATTTATTTGAGCATAAGCTTTCGTGAGGTACAGCTCGCTTCAGCTTATGCTCAGATAAATTTGTTAGTCTCTAAGGTGCCACAAGTACTCCTTTTCTTTTTGCAAATACAGACTAACACGGCTGCTACTCCTGAAACTTAAAGAAAATGACTTTAATTCACCTTTTTCAAAAGTGAACGCTGGATAGATTAAACATGAACAGGCAAGCATTATAACAATATAGGTATTACATTACTGCATTGATTAGACAAGAGTAACGCTGTTGATCTTAATAGGAACACACAAGCAATACTACTGGCATGGAAGGAAACGAACCTCTCTTATTCTCTGATCTCTCAAGAAGTTTCGAAGAACTGCAAACAGGTCAGAAATTTTTATACGTTCCTAAACTGGCACAAACTTTATTTCCTATTAATTAAAAGGGACGCTGTCAAGTTGAACTTGATGCTATTGCTACTGGTCGCTTTGTTGCAGAACTTGAGGAAAGAGTGTGTAAGTAAGCAGTGCACAAATGATCCTATTTTATGGGATAGGCGGTACAACGAACCAAGAAAAAGAGGAAACTGGCTATATGAAAAGTGCTGTCAAATTCTCAAAGTGAATGGTGGTGGGGGAAGGAAGACGCTATCACTAATTTCTTACTTTCAGCAATCTTTTTGCAGTAATACAACAGGTACAAAACTTGAAGATGGAAACATGACTTTAAGTTGACAGTGCCCATTTAATTTTTCTTTTTTAATTGTGAGAAGATGTAAGAAAATTGAATATTTAATATATGGCCATATCCTTGGGATATAACTTTTTTAAAATACTTTCCAAGTTCAAATGTTTTTTGGGAAAAATAGGTTATGGTAGAGTTTTTTATATACTGACTGTCTGAAATTGCAAATGACAGGGGGGCTTACAGTAGATAAAGGAAGTTCCTTTTTGGCCTGTGATCCTGTTGGACATTGAGTCAGTTCTTAACATGGAGAACTTTTAAGACCAGGAAGTGTTAATTGATTTGTTTAGTAGCAAACTTCCTACCCTCTGACACGGTACTTAATAGTTCAGAGCATACAGTAATGCTGGAGGTGCCATTTTCACGGTACTATGTCAAACTGAGGTTCTGACCACTTAGTTGTAAAAATTCCATGATTCTTTTCTTAAATGTTTTATTACAGAAGAAAACAGGTATTTTTCTGTTTCCTGGCCAGATTACAGATTTAGCCAAATTCCTATTGCACTATGAATTCTGCCTATCTAAGCTACTCCTGTAATGTCAGTTAGATATGACTTGGTTTGCTTTGTCTTAAACTACTGTGTAGGATTGATGCAGGCTATTCAACAATGACCATGTCTTACCCCAGTGGTGACTGCACTTGTATGATGGAAGAAGGTGGAGTGTGTGAGGGCTAGACCCAAGTGTTGCAGCAGGGAAGGAATTGTCTCACATAGGCATAACTCCTTTCCTGCCCCAGTTGTAATCTGCTACTGGCCCATACCAAAAGCAAGCTTCTACCCATGTTTATTGACTTAGCTACACTGGTTGGCATATTGGGCCGGGGATGGAACCAAAAATGTGCTTAGGGTGTGGGGATGGAAAAGCAGCGACACAACATCCATTTATCTCCTTGCACCCGGAGCCAAGGTCCAGGTTGGCTGTACAGAGGCACAACTGAGTTATATGCAGCCCAGGCCACAATCTTGCTCGTAATTTATTAGTTGGTAAAGCACAGTGGATGAAAGGCACTATATATGCAAGATTACTATAATGCTCGCTTCCATAAACATGCCACAATTTAGAAACATGAGCAGTTCTCCACACCACCCAACCAATGTATCTCACTTCTTTTCTGAAGTGACTGTCTTTGATAGGTAGTAGTTCAATCTCTTTAGCCATTTAAAAGATGCTCATTGCAGTGGTGGTGGATGGATAACTGCCCTCCCAGGTTGGACTGAGACGACGAGCATGCAGGCGACTGAAGTGCTGTAAGGTGATAACTTACATTTGATATTGTCTTAACATTTTCGCCATAACCATCGTATTAATGCTAACTTTCAAGCAATATTTGGATACATCAGAATGTGGCAGTCTATCTTGCCTATTATGTAGCTTCTTCAGAGGGATCCTAATAAAAGAGTGACTATGGGATTCCTTTTTTTTTTAGTAGTCAATAGTTTTCTATTTCTTCCTACCAAAAAACCATAAAGCAATTAATCTTCAGTTCTCGTTTTACAAGAAACTCAAATATGCCTTCTATATTTTTGTCTCCTCTTTCCGTAGCTCTCAAATCTGTAATACTGTAGATCCATACTGAAAAATCCTGTTGACTTCATTAGGAATTCTGTGCTTGAAACAATTGCCTGTTTAAATTCTCTTATTTTATTTAGAGACTTGAAGTAAAATATTTCCATTAATCGCATTTGAGGTCACCATGAATTTAATATCTTCTGTTACAGATACAAGCAATGCTAAAACAATAGACAAAACAGATGTGTACAGCTCTGAAAAGCCAATGAAGAGAAAGAAAGTTACTTTTGGAGAGGATCTAAGCCCAGAAGTATTTGATAAAACCTTGCCTGCAAATACACCATTGCGTAAAGGAGCGACCCCAATCAGTAACCCAGGATCACAAAGCGATAGCCCTTCCAAAGTAATAAGTCCTATGAGAGAATCTTTATCCCAGCCAAACTTTGATGACTGTGATGGTGATGATGTGAGTTTGCTTTAAATTATTACAATGGCTTCTTGGTCACTACAATCAGTTTTATTGTTCCCTTTTGTTCCTTTTTTTAAAAAAAAATATAAATGTTAAAATCTGGACTGATTTGACATCTTGGAATGGTTACTCTTTAAATACACAATATTTTGCTTCATTTGCCCTTGGCATCCTGCATAGCTGTTCTGCCTGTTACAATTCTGTTACAATATTGGAAGTATGTGGGATTTAGCCTCGTTTTGTTTGTTGGGCCTTTCGTACTTGTACCATGTTTCATAATGTCTCTACGTGTGACAATTACTAAGTTCCTCTTTGCAGGATGAAGGAGAATTCCATTAGGCCATTCATATGCTGTTTTAAGCAGGTTTTTGAAATATTGAAAGAAGTGTGTTTGTTTGTTTGTTTATTTATTTATTTTAAATACAGGAGCATGTTAAGCCTCTTCAAGAGTCTGTAGCGGTCCCGGAGAATATGAAAGGTAAAGTTGGGTTATAATATGGCTTCTTAGTTTGTATATTTGATATCTCTTAGCATTTGTGTGTCTTAATTAATGAAAAATTTTAGGGAAAGATGCCAAGACACATACTTACATTTGATATTGAAATATGTTTAATGCTGCTGTTTGATAAAACTTGAAAATAACTTTGGGATAAACAAGACATAACGTTGAAGCATCAGAAATGTTCATTGTTCACTGGCTTGTAGGCCATCTCAACCTCACTGAAACCTCAGAATTTGTTTGTGTGTGCCTGGTCGAAGTTGAATTTACTGCTTGTTTTTCATGTTTTTAATAACTGAGTGCCTAGTGTGATCAGCATGTAAAAAATGCATGATGTGGGTGGTGGAGCATAAAGGTTTTATCAGCAAGCATTTAGGACTTGGTTTCACATTCTGCCTAAAACGTATTTCTTCTATCCCTGAACCTACCTTTGGTTTAGACCTACTAATTTATGGCCTGATCATGCACATTGAATCAGTGGGAGCTTTGCCATTGTCCCCGACTGGGTACAGGATCAATCTCTCGGACAACATTAATTCCTGGTAAAATCTGGCTCTTTAACTGTGAGGTCCAAGATGAACCGGGCTTAGTAACTTGGATATATGTTTGTTTTGGGGGTTTTTTTGTTTGTTTTTGAAGTCTGTATTAATATAGGGATTTTTACAATGTAAACAACAAACACAAGCCAAAAACAAATTAAAACTACAAAAATAAACAAGGTATGTGCATGCCTCTTTCTAAGTAACCACGTTACCTTGCTGCTGTAATCTTTGTCCTCCCTTTCCTTGCCCCAAGCCCGTCAGTTTTGCTTGTACCTGCTTGCCCTATTTCAATTTACAACTGTAAATTTTTTCAGGGCAAAGGCTGTATTGTATGTTTTTTTTTTTTTTAAAGGGCTTGGCATACTTTATACACTAAACAAATAAGCGTAATTAAAAGAAGGTGAGACAAGGTGTATAGTGAGAGGAGCTATATCTGAGACTTCCTAAGACAGAGATATCTGCTGGTCTTACATAGTTTAACCAAGATTCTTATTTTCCAATGTATTTAACAGAAATTAATTCCTTTGATAACAAAACGTCTTGTCCCAGAATAACCCGGTCCTCTACTAAAAGAAAGGTAAGTATGTTTAATATTTTCTTTTGGTAATTTTTATTGAACTTCCAAATAACTCAAATTTTATCCACTCTTTGTATTGGTAGATGTTGGTGACAAATGATTGAGAGCGTCCCAATTTTACAAATAAATATTGGTACGATTAACGAAATGGTGTATGCTTTCATAATTTTATTTTAAAACCTGATTTACTTGTTCCGCACTCAATCTTGCATAATTATAAACTCTTCTTGATGATTTTCAAATTTTATTCCTGTTCACTATAAAACTTTTTTGATTGCTGTAAGATCTTCAGGATATATGTGTGCATGGTAGGTCAGTATGCTGCAGGTAGTGATGGATTGTTCCCAGGCAGCAATATTAAAGAAGTATTAATTGATGTGTTAACTTGCTTGCCCAGTAGCCTCATAGCAGCATGACGCCCACCTATTAACATTGCTTTGCTTTCAGGAACTTGAGGTTCACAGTTTTCTTGCACAGGATTCTAACACATTCCAATAATATCCCTTACTAGACTTGCTCCATAGAGGTGTATAGCTCTAGTTACAGGTTGGGGCACTTCAGTGAGGAAACAGGATACTCCAGAAGACCAACCCACCCTTCTTAAAATTCCTATTAAAAAAGGACACTATATAACTGCATGGGGTTGGGGGTAGGCTTTGTAAATCTATCATGACTTTATGATTAATCAAGTGAAGTAAACATAAGATTTATAACTTTGAGATTGTTATGGCTTCTGGTCTGTATTGTGTACTTTTTTTTTTTTTTTTTTTTTTTTAAAAAGAATTGATGTTCCTCAACAGCATATCAACATTTCAGAAGAGACTGGTGTTAGCATCTTGACCAAAAATGCTCAAGATATTAAGAAGCTAAGAAAGAGCAAGGTTGAAAAAGGAAAGGAAAACAAATCTGCCCCCAAAAGGACACCAGTAAGTAACGGCACACTGCAGTTCTGTGAATACGTCACTTAATGTTTCCTTTTCTCGATATCTCCTGAAATTAATTTCTCATGGATGTCTTCTATAATTACGAGATCTGCTCATAGTAAAAGTTTTTTGGAGAGTTTATTTTTTATGCCACTGCCAGCACACTTTTTTTATCTTATAGGTGTCTCACTTTCCCTAATCCCTTCCTGTACCGCGGGTGAAGCTGGGCCGAGTAGCCTTTATATACCTGTATTTTTATACCTTTTTTCCTCAAGACCTCTCTTATGAAAGGCAGGGGAAACCTTGTACAGCAGTACAGTACAGAAAGGACCCCTTAAGCTTTTTCTAAGATGTAACTCCCATACCAGTTGTTGTTGTGTTCAACAATGAATAACTTTGCTCCAGTTACACCCTATTTTCTTAAAATATTACCTAAATGTATGCTTCTCCCTATAAATTAAGCTGTTAGTTGATGTAGATTTATTGAAAAACGTAACAATACTGTCTTGGTTTTTTCTAAACCTTTTCAGAAGGTAAAACTTAGAGGCTATGGAGGAAAAAGAGGAAAGAAAAAGGTAGAAAAATCCTTGTATGGTCAGAGAGAAGTAGCTTCCAAGAAACCCCTTTTGAGCCCAATTCCTGAGATCCCAGAGGTCTTCTCTTCAGCACCATCTTCTCCGAACTCACCTCAGACCCACGTTTTGCTCTTCTCAGGTAATATAGTCTTTCTCCCTTTCAGCCACTTTGACTTTTTCAGTCAATCCTAAAACTGTAAAAGCTGTTAACTTTCTAGCTTCTGCGCATACCTAAAAAGTCTAATAAATCTGACCTTTATCATCTTGTGAAGAGGAATCCTGGAGAAAGGGGCGGGGCGGGGAGAAGAGAGGGGAAGGATCGTACTTCCGTGATATGATCCAGGAATCTATGGTGCTATTACAAAGCCCCAAACTGGATAAAACTGAACTCGTACAATGTAGCAATTGAAATTGTTACAAGAAGAGCCCATCAGATAAATGGGCTGATAGGTTAAGACAGACTATCATTGCGGTGGTCAATCCTAAACTTTGTGGGTTTTTGGGGGTTGGCTAGGTCCTCAACCTCAGGCTATCTTGTGTGATTTTTAGTTTGCTGTAATTATTATTATTATTTTTTTAAAATGAACGGATTGACACAACTGAGGGGCCAGAGGGGTATACTTTATCCATTACATTAAACAAAAAAATTGGCCAGGTTATTGTGAATACCTTAGAAGAATTTGAAATCTGCATGTCGTTAATCACTGATATGCCAAAAGGATGTTTGATTAGCTCACTTGCCAAATTATATCTCCTTTTTTTTTTTTGAGCTTTGGACAAACTCATGATGGGATTTAAAAAAAAAAAAAATTTTTGTTTTTAGTCGTAAGCATCTATGAACAAACTGGAAATCTTATGTTTCCCTGTCTACCTCTGTTTTAACATTTTACATATAGTGTAAGTCTGCGCATGCACACACAACTGGTTCTCTAAAGAATGGGTTCTCAGGATTTTGGGATCCTGTGACCCCATGTCATGTGACCTCAGAAGGTTAGATCTAGATCTGTTCTTCTTTTTCTATAAACTGCAACCTCTAGCTTGTTCGTCTCCTGGTAGTGAGGGTCAACTATTCGAAAGCTATTTTAGTAAAACTGATACTTCTGCCTCAGGAATACTGGATTTTTTTTTTAATTTAAATAACCAGCAATATGCTTCACACTGCACAAAAGAGAAGATCGGTTTCCTGCTCTCAGGAGCTTAAGTTCTCGGACAACTCAAACAATACAGGCATGTTGACAGGATGGCCAGAAGATCACTATCTCAGTGCTGCAAAAATATTATGGTTGGAAAGAAATAGGATATTTATAAACTAAAAATTCATTAGTTTGGTAAGACAGTTGAGACTTGGGTAGTGTTCTGATTTTTTTTTTGAGGGATTTGAAAGAAAAGAGAATTTCAGGCTTGTGTATCATAAAAGGAAGTGCACAGAAGTGTGAGGGAAACCAATGGAATAGTAGAAGTGGGAAGCTTGATGCAGAGTGCTAAATTGAATACAGTGAGGCATACAGAACATGAACTGTAATATTTAATTTTCACGGGGGGGGCCTTGAGTCTATAGTGCAATAGTAAGTTAAGCAGCTGGAAGAAAAGACAGACTGATTAGAAGCAGCATTGTGTCTTGTCTACTGTAGAAGGCAGGTGGCCTGCAGCCATGTTGGTTATGATAGCTTGGAGCATGTCGTCTATTAATAGAATTCTCTTTGAGCCATGAGAGGGAAGGGTTAATGCTTTCCTCCACCAGCACCCCTGGCTCCTTTAAATGTTCCCAGTCAACGCAATCTGGAGTGATATTTCCACTGGGAACTGTGACATTTTACCTCTCAAATCAACTTCAAGTAAACCCTCACTTAACGAGAAATGAAGAGTCATCTAAAATGCTAGTATCAAAGCCTCTTTCGGATTAGTGTTTCTGGGCAGCTCATAATTCTGCCCATGATGGAAATGATATTGCCTAGCTGGTCCTGATGCACATGAACATGTCAGGCCTCTTCTGAAAGAATGCTGCTTCCCTCTGCCTTTGTTAATTTGACTGAAACCAGTCGGTCTCGTTGAAACTTCCCTATAAAATTCTGATTATTTGTAGAATGGTCTGACTAGAAAGACTGTATCCTTGGGTGGATGAGCGGTGCGGAATAGCTTTGACAATAACTACCAACGTTAGCTACTTGAAACAGCTCTTTCTTTGGGAGGAGGTGTAAAATACTGTGGCGGCTTTACTTCTTAGTTTCAATTGATTGCAATCTTTTTGAAATTTTGCATTTACTTTCAGGTGTTCTCTTGAGTGTAACGAAGCAAATTTGTGTCAATTTAGCTTTTTCAAATTGTAAACTTTGTATATCCTTTTAGATTATTCCAAATCCACCAATGCCCACAGAGGATCTATGAATGAAGTCGTTGAACAGAAAAAAGTGGTTGGAAGAAACCAAAGGAAAGTGCCTATAACTAACAAACGTCCAAACACTAGAGACCTTGACATTGTAGAAGCCAGCAGCACCGGTGGCATCGAGTGTCAGTCATCAGACAGTGGCCCTGATCCTGCTTCAACCATTAATATTGAGGTGCTTAATATACAAGAAAACATTCAGACAGAAAATGAGCTGGAATCACCCTTAATGTCGCTAGAACGGAAAGAGAGTGATGTTTGTGTGAATAATCAGACCAATGAAGAAGACAGCAATGATAAGACCACCTGTGAGCAGTCTGAGTCCAGTCTTATGACAAAACACACATCACCTGTCATTGTAAAATCAAATTCTCTTTTGCCACGACTAAACACAGTTATGCAAGAAATTAAGAGCACGTCCCCATTTGATACATCTGACAATAAAGAACGTGAAAAAGAGAGAGCTGTCTTAATAGAAAATGAACGTTTGCCGGAAAGCGATCATCCTTCAGATAACTCCGAGATGCTAAAGGAGCTAGAGTTCTTCAACCTGCAGGACATCGGTGTAAGTGAAAATACTCAAACTGGATGTTCTATTACAGACTTTGCGAGAGAACGAACAGCTGACAGTGACGCCAATGTTGAAGGGTTCAAAAGGCCTTCAAGAAAAGGCAGGCGAAGCACTATCTACTTTTCTGAACTTGAGAATCTCCATTTTGAAGCACTTGGAAACAACCTCTCTGGTTCCTTTACTAATGAGCAAGAATCCCGAATAGAAAATGACTCAGAAATGTTGAGTGATCTACATTACTCTATAGAGCAGTCCTTCTTGAAGGCGAGTGAGAATCATGAAAAAAAGGTAAGACGCAGTATGAGGCTGCATAAAAATGCAGAAAATGAGGGACTTGCGTGGATTAAAATACCTATTGAGATTCACAAGAACTCTTTGTCAGATTCTGCTCGCAAATCGAGGCGGACGATGTATGCATCCATCTTTAAAGAATCTGAGAACATTCATCAAAGACCAGAAAATTGGATCCAAATTTCAGCTTTGAGGAAAGAGAACAATGAGCGTGTTCCTGTTGCAGGAGGCTCTTGCAAAACACGGAGGAGGAGCATGTGTGCATCCACTTCCCAGGAAACCAAAAATATAACTCAAACAGGGAAAAAGAGAAGGGCAAGCCATGTGTACAATGATAAAAACTACCAAAAGGAGTCTGAAATGCAAGTATCCTTTGAGAACCATCCTAATGCCTAGGCAAAATGGGCCATCTCTTTTTAAAAAGAAAAAGGTCAGTATTTTAATGTAGATTTTCTTTGGCTTCAGTTCAGTTATCTGCATTTAAAAGTATCGCTTAGAAATAGGGAATGAGTTATTTCTCTGGTCACAAAGACATTTGTATAAGTATTCATTTTACTTGTTCATTTGCCAAGTAATTTAAATTGTCCTTTGGCTTGAGAGTTTCAAAATGCTTGGCGAAACAACTGAGGAAAAGCAAGCTCAGCGTTGAGAGTACAGGTGTATTAGTCAGCAATGATGGGCAAAGGGTGACGCTTTAATCTCTTGATGCTAGGAATCCGCACTTCCTATTTCTAGCAGTCACAAAGCAAAGTGATGAAATATTTATTCTTATAAGAATACTGGGATCTACAAGGATTGATTAATTGAAGCAGTAGTAAAAGCTGTAACTGTCAAGAGAATAAATACACACTACAGTAATTTATTGGAAGTATAAGGGGCTTCAGTCAACTGAGGCCGAAGAACACACGCTCTTCCTTCCTGTGGAAAGGACAGCCATAGAAAGTAGTGAATTGTATCCCAAGATACATTTTGTTCCATTGCTGTGACATTTACGGTCAAAGGAGAATAGTGTTTTATAGAATAACCTGCTTGTCTTAGATGCAAGATTTCTTTAAGGAGCAAGATCCAGGTGCTTGCTCACATTCTTTAGGATTCTTTATATTTAGATCTCTTTATATTTAGACCCACTTGGGGAAAAAAGAATTACTCTATAACTAAAATACGTACTGTATTGTGGAAGTCCGGGATTTCAAATGTTCAAATCTGTTGCCCTGATTTTTTTTTTTTTTTTTTTTTTTTTTTTTTTTTTTTATGAGGCAGGAATTATGGTGGATTATACTTAGCATTGTGGAAAGCACATAGCAGTATGTGTTTGCCCTGGAAACTTCGGAGTGGTTACTGGATAAGATACGGTTTATGGGCAGACTCCATATGCATACCCAACTCGCTAGGGTACAGTCAGTAAGCGAAGTCTCTCATTCCTCCACTTGCATAAAGAAATGCCAGCAACCACACACGTGGTTCTCACCTGTTTTGGGAAAAGAGAAACACAGTTTATGGATCAAAAAAAGCAACTAATATTGACAAAGGGTTTAGGGGAGTGGGAAATAATCCATTCTTGATGGTGTTGGTTCTTCTTGACAGAGCAGGATTTAAATCCTAATTTGATTGTATTTTGAAGCCTAGCGTCACAGTCTGTAAAAAACTGAGTGTGTCTTTACTAATTGACCTATGATGGCTTCAGGAATACCCTTCCAGTGGTAATTGTTTGAAGAGTTGATATTTCTTATCTGCTGAATCCTGCTTTATAAATTGATTTTATTAAAAAAAAAAAAATTGCTTTTGAAATCCATGTAACTTTTTTCCAGATTTCAAAAACAAGCTAACAAATAGAGATCCTGTACAACTAACATAACCATGAAGAAAGCTCCTGCTGGGGTGCAGACTTTTCCCAGGTTCTGCAGAGACTTTGCTTTACCATCTTGACACCAACAGGTCTGGAGCTCCCACTGCTACGGACTTGTGTACTTTACGTTTGCACTAATCATAAAGAAATCCCAATTTCTGCAGAAGGATTGCTTGTTAAGTTTGTTTAATCTTTACTGTATACAATACTTCATGTTTTAATGTTTAAGGCTAAACTGGCTAGAAAAGGATATGAACGTGTCCGGCAAATGAAGTACTGTACTGCATAAGTGCATTGTGAATGTTTTAAATCTTCAACTACTGAGTACTGTATTGGGTACATATACACTGATCTGCCATCTTACTGTTCGCTTATTTCTAGTTTGAGCTCTAGAACGTAAAATGTTGAATATGGTCCGCTTTATACAATCGGTATTTTCCTATTTCATGCTATTCTACTTCAACTGTAAGGTGAAATATGCCAGCTTTAAAACAGATTCTTAAAGTTGAAAAATCATCTCTATATTGTAAACCTGTTTGACCACTTTGAGCTGGAATAAAATTTCTTATGTACTTTTGGTGAAGTTAGAAAGTCTCATTGAAACACTGTCTGTCTTATCCTATCTGCAGAGACCAACAGCCAGTCTTTCAGAAAACAAGAACTACTCAGGCAACTTTGCAAGAAACTTCATCAAAAGATATCATTTGTGTTGTACTGTAGATTTCAGTGACAGTTCTTCATCCGGACCCATCCACTTTCTTTTACTGTTTCATCGTCCCTTTTTTTCAAGTCTTCATTAACTAAATCTTTGCGCGTTTATCTGCTTTTGCTGTCTTCCAAATTTTTCTAACTTGAACTGGTTTCTGGAAGATAGTAGAATATGCTGTCTCTAATGTTAGCAAAATTAAATCTACCACAGTGAAAATTTTAGACTTTGGGTTAGAAGATATGAGCATATTCAGTTAAATTTTGTGTGGCATAGCAATATCTTCGTTTTACCAGCAGAGGGCAGTGTGGCATGAATTTTGCACTGGGGTAGATGTAGACAAACGGGACTTCTTTGTGAAAACTGTCATGGATTTAAAAAATCTTTAAACAGTTCCCAGACCACAATACTGAAGTGTCAAAATCACTTGTGTTGGTTCAAAAAAAACTGGTAATAGCAGCTAACTCTGGTACTCTTATTTTATAGGTTAATTAATTTTCTTGCCTGTTCCATACCTTCTGGGATGGGGTTGGGAGAAATGGTTTAAAGGTTAAAATAAAACTAAATTCATCTTATGATTGATGGCATATACTGTAATCAATATGAGATAGTAAGCTCTGTGAAGAGCCCACACATCACCTTGTCTTGAAAGACTGAGTGTTTCTATTGGTCTTGACGAAAATTTTACTTTTTCCTGGAATATATTTTTCACTAGGTATTTAAGACCATTTGTTTTACATGGTGTATGTGTTCCACTGCAGATCTCTTACAGGGATAGGGTGAGCCTCTTTGGTCCAGTATTAAAGAATTTGTTCAGTTGCTGGGAACTTCCTAATGACTGTAAATAAGTCTGGAGACAGACTTTTTTCTTGTGTGACAGATGTATATCCCTTTTTCTTAAAAATAGGATATCTAAGTATAAACAGATTTTCTTTCCAGCATAATTACCGTAGTGACTGGGGGGGACGTGGTTAAAACACATGTGTAAATAGGGCCACGGTATTTTTTTTTTTTATCCATACCCTTGAGTCCTGTGTAAGATCTAAAGTCATTTGTTGCCCGCTGTGTGCAAATCTTTTTTTTTTAAACAGAGGTGATATGCAGTATCACTTGTGTGTCCATTGCTGAGTACCATTTACTTTGATTCATCCACCCAGTTGCTTTAGCATTTGTCTTCCATATATGCAGTATAAACTGAAATTTTCAACTTCTCCCTATTCAGAAATCGTTATGAGAGAAAATAATGAACCAGAACATGATTGAGGAAGACTGAGACTGTAAATGCTATTTGCAGGGGTTAACTGAGCCTAGAGGTTGGAACCTGAGAAGAGGTGAAAGAAATTGTTGTTGGGATGCAAGAAAGTGTCGGGAGAGTCACTAGGGGTAAGATGGGAATAAGGATAATGAGACAGTATTGGTGTTGGAGGGTCATTGGACTTCGGAGGGAAGCAGATATTCTGGGATGTGAGGCTTTTCCCCCGTGGAGGGAGGGAGGGAGGGAGAGGGTGTGTGTGAGAGTGTGAAGCATAATAAAAAAGGACTTGAAACTTTAGCATCTCAAAAATGCATGCATATAAAACACTGCTCCTTTCACAAGGGAAAGTGTGTACCTAGGATCCTGGAGCTGTGTGAGAGCCACAGTGTGGTTACCAGGCTGCTGTGTAGGAACTAGAGCCAGGAATCCATCAACCTGCCTGCATTTTTCACAAAGCTGAACAATGAGATGGGGCTAAAACGTAATGTGAAAGGAGATTTATGTTTCACATTCCTAAAATGGTGTTCATAAAGTTAAGTTTTAAAAAGATGATATCAAATTTGCATCTCTAACTTAGAGGCAGCCTCCTATAATTGCTGCTTTTATTGCACGATGGCTTAATAGGGTATAGTAAGAGAACATTTAGGTAGTATGGTCGGGGAAAAGTAAACCAGGTTTTGGAGTCAGGATATTCTGGTTTGTAATCCTGGCTTTGCCACTTATTGTGGCCTTGTTGAGAGTAGGTGTTGTGTTGTCCTCTTAGGTCAAGACACAAGGTCAGTCTAACATCTACCCCTCTATTCAAGACCACACAATCATGCTTTAGAGTGTACAAAACTGGCAGAGTTAAAGCCTAGCCCAGGGTTTAACTTGATTAGTCAAGTATGTTCTAAAGCCTGGTGCTTTATCTTGACTGGAATTGTAAAAGGTGTTCATTAGACTGTGATGGCACAGAGTTCCTGAGCGCAATTTAAAACCTTGTCTTGACAAAGGCCGACTTTTTGCTTGTAAGCTCTTGGGGGCGGTGGTGGTCTTTGTTCTGTGTTTTTTCTTGTACAGCACCTGGTACGATGGGATGCTGGTGTATGACTGAGGCCAGGTCTACACGAGAAAGTTAGCATAAATGTGTCACTAGGGCTGTGAAAGCTATGGTGGCAACTTCCATCCCCACAGCTTATACCAGCACCAGAGTCCCTTTGCCAGTATGTCCTCCGTCCTTTGGAGAGATGGTTTAACCATCCCAGCAAAAGGATTTCTTTGGCTGGTATAAGCTAAGTCTATATACTGGCAAAGCCTTTGTAGTACAGACTATTCCAGAGACTCCTAGGCACGACCACAGTATAAATAATAGTGGTTTCTGGCCACCTGTCTGCTTCATTTTCCCTTTCTGTATAATGGGGATAATGCTTCCTAGCCTCACAGGGATTTTGTGAAGCTTACTTAATAGTCACGTGATGTTCTATGTAAATTCCTAGTAAGTAGACATTACATCACTTCAACAACAGTAATAGCTAGAGTTAAGTACGTATTGCTGAATAATTACATTTATCAGATTCCTGTGTAATTGCTATGTAGTGACTGATTTACGGGATAAATGTTTCCTGGAAATGTAATTATTATCTTGACACTATATTGTAATTACCAGGTCATTAGTCAACTAAGGAAGGAAAGAGTAGTTACATAATACTTGTCTCCTATATTGTGAAGTGTTAGATTATAGTAAAATGTTTGAGAACTACCTGTAGGGGATGCAATAAACAATGGGAATTTGTTTTTGTTTTTCCTGAATTTGTGTCGGACCATCAGAATGACATGAAGAAAAACACCAAGCATGAATTCTTGCAAATTCACGTTTTCTGAAGTTCAAAGAGAAGGGATGGACTCTTACTATAAATGTTCTGCTAATGGCAGAGTGAATTAGACAGCTTATCTTTCCAGAAACTAAAACAAATCAAAGAATACATGATCTAATTTACTCCTGATATACTAGAAGCATGTTTGTTTTCATGGCCGTACAACAGCTATTCCTTTTAACCTGGCAAAAGTCATTCTAAATTTTTTTAATAAAGAGAAAATTAAGTGAAATGAATAACTTTGCTCTAATTTACTGATAAATGACCGTAACAAATATCTCCTGGTCTTTAACTGTATTGTAATTACAAGCTCATTTTAGGAACATTTTCTTTACATTACTTTTATTGTTGTGGTTCCTCTCCCCCTCATTTCTAAATACCTGATTATTTTAAAAAATATCCTTTACTTCTCAAATGCTGTATATAAAATTTTAATTGTACCTCTTTGTGGAGCGCTCCCTGACATCAGGCTGAAATGTGTCCTGCTCTGCTACTCCCCCTGTTGGCTCTGCGACTGAAGATACTGTGCAGTCTACCCAAAACTGGGTTGATATCTGTGCGGATGCCAAGCCACACGGCAAACCAATGGCATTATTTTCGCATCATTAGAAACATCTCTATTATATCTTGAACAGAATCCTACAAAAGTAGTGAAATCTAATTTCCAAGCTTCTAGCAGGCTATTAAACAATGAAAAGGATGTTTTTGTTTCATAAAACCCTCGGAAAAGTGTAGTTGAGTGTCTTTTCAACTGGCACGTTTTTAAAGTATGTAAGCAACATGTTTTAGACTAGGTAAGATAGGATCTGATTGTACTATAGTCCCTGTGGGAAAGGTACAACTTCATCTTTGACACTCGGACAAGAAGGCTAATGTATTAGTTTTGTAATTAAGCCTTGTAAATTGTGCATAACAGAGCATTTAACTACTTTTAACCAAGCTTTGGCCGGGGGAGAAGAAAAAACCCAGTGTGCATTGGGAATGGAGGCATGGAACATATTCCCTAACTTAAACCTGAAAAACCTGGTGTTAGTCTTGGGTGATTGCCAGTGACCCTTTGACTCCCATCTTCCTGCCCCCTGCACGGATTTGGAACTGGTCAGCCATTTTTGTTTTTGGAAGGGAGAGGAGACAGATATAATGAATGGCTTTTATTGTGCAATATTTCAAAACCTTTTGACTGTATTCGGATGGGATGGAAAATGTTCTACCCTGTGCTGTAGCCAAAACAAACAAAACATATTCCCTAAACCTGGATGTGTGTTTCACTCAAACTGGCAGTAGTTAGAGCTCGACTCTCACCGAGAATTTAGTTTGACAATTTTTAGCCCTTGTTCAGCTGAATGACACAGCCAAAGAAAATACTTGGAAAAAAATTAATATATTTACAGCTTATAGGTGCCATTTATCTTTTCAGTTCAATGTGTAGTTTAAGAAACTCCATTAGTTGGCCTATATTTTAGGTTTTTCTAACTTTTTAAATTAGTTTGTCTTTTATCAGAATACTGAGGCTGAAGGAAAACCGTCTTATGTAGCTCCCACATGGGTGATAAATAGCTGAGATTCAAGGATTTAAAAGTTCAGGGGCTACCACGAAACGGAATATTCTGCAGATCCAACAAACTAGTAGTAGATGTCCTTGATGGAAGCCTACCATAGACTAGCTTCCAACTCTACTAAACTTTGGTTTAACTACCCTCTTTATAGCGCAGCCTTACTGCTGTTTTCTGACATTGCAGATCAATTTCATGAAGAGCTTGTACTGTGTAATCAACATAATTCATGTAATGCAACATGTTTTATGACCTGAACGAACTATAGTTATTAACTTTTACTGTATAGGCACCCATGCCCAAAGGCCTCTGGGTGCCGTAAAGTTGCAGAATTAACCATAAATTACCAAAATAGGCACCATGCCCGACCGCCCAAAACAAAATCTTATAAACCTGACATCCCACCCTCGAAGTAAAAATCCCTTTGAACAAATAAAATATGAAACTCCAGCTAAAAGTTCTTGTTAACTAAATGAAACACTTAAATAAATGAGCCTTGTGTCCTTTAATTATTATCTTTGTAGATAAAGGATACAGATGAGGCATCTCTGAAAGGGGAATTGTAAAAACAGAGTGTGATCATGTAAAGAGATGTAAAATGGACTGAGCATGAAACTGGGACCCAGGAACTCTGGAGCTTTATTCTCTGCTGGTGATGTGCATGGTAGTCTTGGGCAAAATCCCTAATTACTGTGTGCCTCAGTTTCTCCCTCTAATTTTGTTTGTTGACTTAGGTACCGATAACCACAGATTGTGAGTGCAAGGCATGGATTTAATGCTATCACACACTAAATCTGTTTGTCTTCAGTATAACCCATGTACCCTTTCCCCCTAGTCTGCCCCAATCTGCCATAAATAACCCACTTACAGTCAAACAAATGCTTGACTAAAAGATGTATCTTGTTCCACGTACGGAAGGTCAGTACGGCTGGGTTCTAGTAGTAAATAATACTTGCCTACCTCACCAAGGCTGGGTGGGAATTCATGTTTGTGCTATTCTTTGAGGTAAAGTGCTCTCAGCCTTGCAAAATTGTTGTGAAAACTTAATTAGGCAGGTCCAAAAACTACTTACTGCTAATGAAAAAAGTAATTTTACTCTTCCATCAAAAAGAAATTTACTTGCCCCTGGTGCGTTATACAAGGAGACCTTTGCAAGATTAATATAAATGCTAGGAAATATGCACAGTTCATTTTAGAGAGCCAATGATTAGTTGTTACACAGAGATGTGAATGGTGACTTGCCCTGGCCTCCTCCATGAGGTGGAACAGGTGGGCATGGCTCCTCGGTCTAGCGTGGTTTGAATGTGGGAAAGAGATCTAAAATGAGGGACAGGAGAAGAGGAAGCTTTGTAAGGGTATGGGACTAAGGTCACTCGTCCAATTATTTTTTTGTTTTTTCCCCTGTAGCTTTTTAGGCCTTGGTGAGAGGGCTCGTGGAGGAATGGATTCAGAAGCGTAACGGATAATTCATGTTGGTCTGAAATGAGGGTGGGATTGGTGAATGGTATTTGAGTCTTGCATTCGAGTTTTCTTTAATCCTTAGAGGAAATTGTACTTGTCCTCAGTAAATTGCACTTGCTGCCTTTCCACTTCAGTGCTCTGTATAAACATTAACTAAGCCTCATGTCCCCTGCATGGGGTGTTAATCTGTTTTAAACTTAAGTAGAATAGCAAGCAGTGGTTAAATGACTTGACCGAGGCTACAAAAACACTTGTCAAAGGTGGGGTGAAAGCTCAGGAGTTCCTGGATCCCCCTGCTGTGCCTAGGCTCCTAAGTTGTGTATAAGCCATGTATGCTCAGAATTCAGTTTCTCCTTCTCCACCCCAACAGGTAGCTGCCCTGCTACCGCCAGGTATGGCTTTCTACCTGCAACACAAAGAGGCCCATCATGCCTAATGAAGGATCCCAGAGCACTACAACCTAACCCTTTCCACTTCTGTATGTTTTCTCCTACCTGCTTCCCCTCTGCCACTGGCCTGCCTCCCTAATACTACCTTTTGCCAGTCATGTATGTACTCCTGTGTCAACTTATTCCCTGCTGGGTTGCCAACTGTTTATCCAAATAGCAAAGTGGGGCAGCACGTAGCATGGCACACGCAAGACTGTGAGTCAGGAAGCGAATCAAAATTCTGCTGCCAGGAGCCCTTTCTAATGCCTGGAATAATGCCCCTTAACAGAGTCCCAGAACCCCTTAGTAACAGCCAGAGCTAAGGTGTTTGGTGCCTACAATGGGGCCCTGTGGGTAAGGATTGGAAAAAGTGATAAGGCTGCAGGCAGAACAAATGTATGTTTTCATACTGGGGCAGAGAACAGCTGAAGCCTTAAATTCTTTCATTTTTACTAACCGGGAAAACCCCCCCTCCTCTGAAAGTTCCTTTTTCCTATTCCACTAACTTGAGAGATGTTTTGTTTCTGTATATGATAGCCTGCCTGCCTTTGCTTTCAGTATCTAATGCAGTGTGCTAGTATGACCATGCCAAAAGCTGTTTAAACAATATTAAGATGTTTTCTTCAAGCTTCTCCCTAGGAAGATACTCTCTTTCAAGAGGAATGTTTTCCCGAGAGCATTACATCATGAATTGGTTCAGTTCTTGCAGTAAGAAATTGGACCAAATGGTGGAGAAGATCTCCTGGGGAAACATACTTATGTTGTTAAGTATTCCCATCAGAAAACTTAGAAACTGCTTACATATTACTATTCTGTCTACAGTTAGCCTTTCACCTTATTGCAGCTGAATGGGGGTTGTTGTGGGTTTTTGTTTTTTTTAGAAATTTGAACCCTTTTTTTTTTTTTTTTTTTTTCCCCCCCTCCCCCCAATATCTCGTGAGCTGAACTGCGGCAATAGACGCTAATACTTTTGACGGCAATAGTGAATCAAGGTGTATTTGTGCTTGAGAGAGAACTGTTAATGAGGTTGCAATTATGAAAGCTTCCTTGGAAACGTTGAATTTGGCTTTTGTTTGAGCATTAAATGAGAGGAACTTTTGGAGAAGACCGGAGGCTGGAAGGATTTGGGAAGATTTATGGGACAGCAGCCATATGAACAACGTCTGCCCTCGAATCGTATTGGATTTCCTCGTGTTTACGAAATGGTTCCACGTGAAAGATGGGATACTTGATAACGTATCATTTTATCAGTACAAATCACAGAACATTTTTGCCAGCAAGAAAAATGATCTCACTGCATTTCAATAAAAACTTAGAATTGGGGGGAGGGAGACAATGGACTCTGTAATATGCAAGTTGTACTTTGTGTATAAAAGAGATTGTGAAATGGTTACAAGTCAGGGTGCCTTGTAGTTTCATAAAGATCAGCATTGTGCTTGCAGCAAAGGCAACTAAAAACCCAAAGCACCTTTAAAAAAGCAGGTTTCAGAGTAACAGCCGTGTTAGTCTGTATTTGCAAAAAGAAAAGGAGTACTTGTGGCACCTTTAGAGACTAACCAATTTATTATTAAATAAAGTGGTTAGTCTCTAAGGTGCCACAAGTACTCCTTTTCTTTTTTAAAAAAGCAGCCAACTTTAAGACATTTAATTCAACTATGTAGGTAAAACAGATCAGGTAGATTCTTCATTTCAGCCTGCACAGCTACTGAAATTCAAGAGAGAAGCTATCTATCATCAGAATAGCTTACAGGAAACCAACCCCGGACTGAATGGACTGTAGGATATGACACTGTTTCATAGCAATTGCTGACCAGATCGAACACACCAGAGAGACGGAACGACACTTATGTTAGGAGAGGAGCCCTCCAGAGCATGTCAGAGAGACACTGACATGCTAGTGAAAGCTCATGTTACTACCCGCATTTGTTCCATGGATGAAGATAGAACTTTAGGCTCCAGTGTGAATACTTGGCACCTTTTAACTGGCTCTAAATTCACTTTAAAACGTGAATGCGTTCTTCTCAGACAACTTCATACGATACACAATATACAAAAAGGCGTAGGGCTTAGGCTATGCTTTCTAATTGCTCCTTGTATTAATATTTTGTATCGGTGTTGATGTAAAGAACGGGTTTTAAAAAAAAAAAAAAAGTAGGCAAGTCTTTTAGTGTTCATAACAAGAAGGGCCGTTAACCTGGCCCGGCTGTTGAGGAATTGGCACCAAAACTGAGGACTAGCAATTGGCATGGCGTTTTAGAAAATGTCCGTCTATCTATAATATTTCAATATAAATTAATTACAGTGTACATATTATCTTTAAGTATGTAACATTGTAGGAAGAGACTAGAGCCCTGGTCTGAAGCCCATTCAAGTCAATGGAAAGACTCCTGTTTTGCATCAGGCCTTATGTTAGTATTTAATTATCAACACCAGTAAGGGCAAAATGTTCTTGCGGGATCAGCACTTTGGCCCAGAGCCTCAACAGTGTTTTGGGGCCTGACTCCCAGTGGGAGTCTTTGAGGGTCTGGGCCTATCATCTGTAGTGTGAATCCATACGAAGGGAATGATTGTGGAAGATGTCTCATGGACATCCTTGGAGACACTTTTTCATCCACAAAACAAGGAGAGGGCGGTGGGCGGGGGCCAGTGCAAGCTTTGCCCCTCTTCCCCTTGCTGCCCTTTTCCAACGTTCCTCACGCTTGAGCCGGCGGGGACACCTCTGAGGCAAGAAGGCAATTTAATCCACATGGTGCATTCAGTCTCACTTGTCAGCTCCACTAGGGGTTTTTATGATATGGGCACTTCTCCATAAGGAACCAAGCTGAGCCCATCCATGTATATTCTGCATTGGGGCTGTGCATGGAACTTGCACTGGACCTATCCATTGGAATTCCATTTACAGAAGTTACGGGAGAAATCCACGCAGGATAACAGAATTCCTTTAATATGGAGACGTTTGGAAATTGGCTGCAGTCTGAGAGAGCCTGTGTCCTTCAGAGTTTGTACATATTGGGTGAAATCCTGGCCGCATTGACGCCGCTGTTGACATCAGTGGAGCTAGAATTTCGACCACGGTATTTTTAAGTAATACGTTTTAATTGAAAAAGTCTCCTCTTCAGCAACCCTCTTCCCCTTGTTTTGCAGTTTGTGTCTCGAAAAATACATCTACTGAATAATTCAGAACAGCCATGAATATTTAGCAGAAACTGGTTATTTAATCGATAGCTGTTCATGAATGGTAAAAAGATGCCCAAGAAAAAACGCCTCCTTTCTTATCCATTTCTCCACTTGCAAACTTGTAAAATTATTGTTGCTTACAACTATAAACTGCTTACACCAAATGGTCCCCCACTTGATGAAGATGGATGGTAGTTATATTTAGAGCAATAATAATTAAGGCTCTGGTGGTAAGCAAGAAAATAGCAAATGAATCTAATAAAAGTTTAAGGAGACACTCTTAAATTGAAAAGCATTTTTAAAACATAAACCTCAATTTAAAAAATAATTACTCCAGGATAACTAAAACTCAAAGATTACTGAAGACTACATTACTTTTCATCTTTATCTATATATGTAGAGAGAGAGACAGAGACAAACTTTGCATTTCATTCACAGTACGTAGTGATGAAGGGTCTCTCTAGTTTGATGCACCAACAATTTCATACATTTGCTTTGTAGTGGAGAAACTGACCAAAAAAAGGGGGGGAGGGGGCAAAAGAAATGTATAACTATCTGAATCTTCCAATAAAGAACAGATGGCACTTTTTCTTTGATGATTAACTACATTTAACAAGTGCTATAATAGCAAGTCTGCTGATGCCAACCCCATAGCTGCTTTCTACTGCAGAAATATTTCATTTTTTTACAGATTTAACATTTTTTATTAAAGCTAATGGTAAAATTTAATGTTAAAACCTGTTAATACACAGGTTAAGGAAAGTGTCTGTACATCTAGGTATAATGCTTAAATTATCCAAAAGTAAGGCGTTTGGTTTAAAAGTAATAAAATACACATAGTACATAATCTGCAATATCCCAATTTAAGGTTAAAAAATGTAATTATGCAGTTTTATTACATCTCGATCTTTTCCATCTTCTACCACGTATTGAAAATACCCTTCCTTAGCTTATTTAGAAAATATATTTGGTATAATATAATACAATGTAGTATAACTATAATAAAGAAGAATTAAAGCAGTGGATGGAGAGTCCCGGCTTGGTTCCACCCTGATTTGGGACCTTGGACAAGTCATTTCATTTCTCTGTGTCCCTCAACTTCCCCCTCTGTAAAACAGGTTAAAAATCTTTATATTAGATGGGTGTTGGGAGGCTTAATTAACTGTTTGCACGACACTTTGAGATCCGTGGATGAAAGGGGCTGTATGTGCAAATGAATTTTGATTGGGTTTAACTTTTGGGATGGGGCACTTTTGTTTTGTTATTGCAACATTGTCTCTGTCCACAAAGATGGAAGTGAAGCAGTTAATCTCTGACTTTCAAAGTGGGTTAATGGCATGGCTGTTGAGGTGTGACTGACACAAAGAGCCCAAATGATTTAAGGGTGGCACTGCTTTTAGAAGAGAGAGGTGGCTTGTTCAGCTTTTTAAAGTCCTTAAGATAATGTCTATTATATCTATGATTGATTTATTTGATATTTATGCAGTTGGCAGTGGGATTTGAAATATAACATAAGCACTTCCTGAGATGTCAGTACTCCAATGTTAGTGGTCTGAACAAGGATGTAATTCATATCTGCAGGTGCTTACTCTGGTATCAAACACTTCAATAACATCATGCTTGTGGAATCCGGCACTCCCCAGTGTCCCATTTGTATCCTGATATGCCCACGTCTTTCCTATGTGTGTTTTTCTTTCTTAAGGAGCTCTCATTTCCTTCAATAGGATATGTTTTATTTCATCCTTTTTCCTGCATTTACTCATACTAATGTCACCGCATTCATTGGTAATAGCGAGGTTTGGAAACAACCCGTGTATCCATGAAAACACTGGGTCTGAAATTTAATGCCTGGGATGCTTTATTGAGGAAGAATGGCTATTTAAGTGAAGGGAGGTAATAGCTTCTTTCTGGATTCTAATTTGATCTAACAAGAGGGAAAGCGGTCCAGCAAACTCACATGCAACATGCATTCATGTTCTCTTAGGCGGGGTTTGAAGAGCCCTGGGTGAAAGTGTTCTGGGGCTTGGTGGCTTTTATGCAAAGGAATGGAAATTGGACACTGCCAGGTGATGGAAAAGAGCAAGTTCCTGACAGAAAAAAGACCCTACGTGCTCTGTGGACTTCTTCCCGGGCTTTCTGATAGGGCTTAGTATGACTGTAATGAGCAGAACAGAGGACTGGAAATCAGCGTATTGGGTTTAGTACTATTTCTTGGAGAGAAGTGAGATGTAGTAGTCAGAACAGGGGAGTGGGATCCAGGATTCCTGGGCTCTTCTCTGGGCTCTTCCACTGATTAGACGTATAATCTGGGGGATGTCATTTGTCCTTTTCATGTCATGATCTTACCATTCTAACCCTGGTCCTTTTCCCGTCTCCGATTTTGCTCTGTTTGACAAGGCTGAATTTAGGCTGTAAGCTCTTACAGACAGTCCCTGTTTTGATCTGATCTGTGAAGTACCATTGCACACTTGTGGGCACCTGAGCTAATACTCATTTTGTAAAATCAGCAGTTCAGTCATTCTTAGCTCTTAGCACTTTTTTCATCTTCCCGCTGCTTTGAAGACATCTATCAATCTTCACAACGCTCCTGGGAGATAGGGGAGAATTATCCCCATTTTACAGGCTGGGGAAACTGAGGCATAAACACGTTATGTGGTTAATTACAGATGGAGTCAATGGCAGTAGGGTTAGTGCTCATAAGTTTCTTGTGTTAGGAAGCATGCTGGTAAAGCAGTTTGAAACCCTGGGATTCAATACACTGTACTGTTGAGTGGGTGGGACTCCTTGCCTTGTGCCATTAGAATAACATGGTTTGGTCAGCAAGAGGAGTGTCCTTTTATTGTCTGCTTTAATAAGCCAACATATTTCCCATTCCTGTTGGAACTTTCCTCCCCTCAGAGGGCAAATCTCCCAACATCTGCTAGGAACTGTATCTTTTCCTAACAAGGCAAGCGAGCAATGCCGGAATCCCTACTTGGTACTCCTTTATTTTAGGGAATCATGCAAGTAGTAATCTGCCACTGCAACGCACCTGGTAAATCAACATTGCAGCGGTAACATAGCACAAGGAGGAAGAAGCTACAGAACATGGGGTCTAGCTTGGAAACTGAGAGGACCCTTTCAAAGATGCATGAACTCTACAAATGCACCCTGCTTTAGTGCCTGCTTCAATATACATGTTTGTTCTGGGCATGAAACTACAGCAGTATCTGGTAATTTAATCTTGTGTGGGTGGGGCCGCCCCAGTTTGTGACTGATGTGGACTGTACATACTCACTTTCACATGATCTAGTATTTATACTCCAGTAGAGACTCGAAGCCCAAGGATTGGGATTGGGGCCCAAGTCCTCGATGCTTGGTACAAACACAGGGAAAGAGAGAGTCCTTGCCCCCAAAGGATTCTATGCCTGTACATTATAGCCACTGAAAAGTCTAACAAAACTGGGGAGGGAATGAAGGTCCTTTCTACTGCAAACACACACCATTATAACGCTTGAGCTAAAAAGAATCCCTTTAGGAGTCAGCCACAGAGGGCCTTGAACATACAACTGAGTGTTTGTTTTCATAAAGCAGAGGGCAATGGCACAGTTATGGTATTGTGCCCATTTTACAGATGGGTAAAGGGAGGGAGATTGAGAAGTGAGGCTTAAGGGGCATAATCTATCAAGGTTGGTGAGACATTTAGAAAGCCTCAGCTGGAAGAGGCAGAAGTGTGAAGCATTAATGTTGTTTTGTTTTCACAGTTTATAAACAGCAAGGATGCAATTTCCTGTTTTCAGACAGGGAGACTGCTTGTGGGGGCAGTTGCAAGTCACACTGGCCTGTGGCAACTTGCCAGTTTGAAAAATCATTAGGCCTAAGCCCCCCCTCCCTCCCCTCCCCCAATCTTGCCTGCCATAGATAAAATTTAAGTTTGGCAAACCATTATTGCCACTTGTTATTCCGAGCAAAATATTCATCTGTCCCACTCCCCCCATCCACACTTTGTTTTTGAAATAGTTCCTTCTCTGAGTCAGCTTGGAAAATAGGTACCAGGCCATGCTACCAGCAGCTGGGGACAGGAAATCCATGACATTAGCCCTATTGTATAAAGGCCCCTTGCAACAGAAGAATCCAGTTCATTTCCTCTCTGGGGCAGGTGGAACAACGCTGTCTGGCTGAGTCACAGTTAAAACTGTGTTTATTCCTCTTTCTTTTTGAGCCTCTTCTCACTGTTTGTTTGTTCTTTTTTTAAATTGCCAGAAATTTAGTCAATCTCTCTAGAGAAGCAAACATGATTTTTATTTAGTGCTTCAACTATAAACAGCCGTTTCACCATTTGGAAGGAGAATTTTGTCTTTCTCCATCTGCAAAAATCTGTAGTTACTGTCAGTCTGAATGGGCTTATTTCTGATGAAAGGAAACAAGCAAATAAAAAGAGAACAAAAGTAAAGTCTCCTTGAGACTATAGACTGTATGTTTCCTCTACAATAGGCTGCATGAACACCAGGTATTAAAATGGCTCCTTGTCTCTGCAGGCAGCAGCTTTCTTAGACCCGGGGGGGGTGGGGTAGGAGATAGGTGTAACCGTTAGCTAGTAAAATCCATCCCAGACAGTGGTTGGCATGAATCCAACAGCAGTAAATATTTACAGCTACACGTATTAATATCTGACTGATGGATCCAAAAGAGAATCTCCAGCCCCTAACCCCCAAATTAGGGAAATTCAGGTGTAAATATAACTTTGTGGTTAACCCCTTTAGAATGGGGCTCAGTCACCACCCACTAAAATCCACTTCTTCCCTGACAGCTTTAAGGCATTCAGGCCTGCGTCTAACCTGTGCACTCGGGCCCATCCTAACTTCTAATACAGGAGAAAAATAGTACAGAGCTAAAGGAAAATAAAGACATATCTGAACAACAAACATCTGAGTCTCCTCTGGCTGCAGTCAGTAAGACTCAGGTGCCTTAGATTTCAGCTTCTAAATTACCTGATTACTAGTCCCCTCCCCAGGGCTGATTCAAGCAAATCTAGACTCTGGCCTTAGATCTAAGGGAGAAAAGCTAGTTTATGACTCTCTTCCCCAAGCTCCTACCCTGTGTCAGACTGGGGCAATTAATTCCACAGCAAGGAAGGTAAAAGAAATAAAGAAGGTGACTAGAACGGCTGCGAGTGTGGAAGGAGGTAAGGGACTTATAGATGGAGATTTCCTGATCAGCAGGAGGAACCTGTAGCATGCTTCAGTCTGGGTTCTGGTAAAAAGGGCGATAATCTCTCTCCATAGGAGGTCAAATTACCCCCACAGCACAAAGTAATTCCTACTCCAAGCTGTGAAATTCTGACCACTGGCAGCAAACATACCACTAGCATTTCAGCCTGTGCTTAGTGAGATGGGATTCCATAACCCTGGCTTCAGCAGAAGGTTTGATAGCATTGCCACACCCAGCCTTCCTCTGTCTCAGCTCCTCCTTGTGAAATTTATGCATCCAATACTGCAACTCCTCTGAACGCTCTTTAACACAAGTACTTGCTCCAGTGCTTGCTGCTATAACCTTTGACTCTTAAAAAGATTTCTTCTGACTACCTATCCTCCAAAGCAGACACAAGTCTCCTAATGCCCAAATCCAAAACAGCTGAGTTAGTTTAACACTCCCTTGCAACTTTAGTGTATGGGCTGGTTATGCTAGGGTGGGAACCAGTTGCTTGCTCCTTCCTGCCAGAGGGTAGCAAGGGTAAGTCTTTCTTTGGTTTTCTGTGCAAACAAATATCTTTTATAAAGCAGTTTAATTGATGTTCTGCTGGGAATATTTATTCACCCTTATGGGAACCACTGGTATAGTGTTAACTAGACCCACCTTGGCTACATGGGTGCTGTAGATGAGTGATTGTTTGCTTCCCCTTCTTCCAATCTCTCCTTAATGGCTTGCCTCTTTGTTATACCAACAATTAAATCCCTGAGATTCTTGCTCTCCCTTGGAATCTACAGGAAAAAGGCTGGATTCAAACTTCTCCAGCATTTGGATTTGGGGGTTCCGTTAAGCCCATGATGTGGATCTGGGGCCAGATG
This sequence comes from Natator depressus, assembly GCF_965152275.1. Taxonomy (NCBI): domain Eukaryota; kingdom Metazoa; phylum Chordata; order Testudines; family Cheloniidae; genus Natator; species Natator depressus. The sequence goes on from NC_134259.1 coordinate 7,450,448, forward strand.
CAAACTCCAGATCCAGCCTTGGGAGTGTTTGGAAATGATCCCAGTGTAGAGCACTTGCCGAGCCCAGAGTTTGGTTCTGAAATTTAGGGGTGTTTGGATTCAGTGTTTTGCTGTGGGCCCCCTCTCTGTTTCCTATCTACTGGGAAGAAAGAGGCAGGAAAGACTGTTCAATGGCTGGGGCACTAGTCTAAGCCCTGGGAGATTCAGGTTCAATTCCCTGCTCTGGCACTGATTTCCTATGTGACCTTGAGCAAGTTACTTAGGCCTAGATCCTCAAAGGCGTTTAGGCACCTAAATCCCATTGGTGCCTAAATACCTTTGAGCACCTGGGCTAAGCCTCTCTGTGCCTCAGATCCCCATCTGTACAGTGCAGATAACAGCACTCCCCTGTCAGGGGTGCTGTGAGCATAAATACTCTACCGGCATATATTGAAGTGCATACAGTTAAGCGGATGCATAAGTCTTTGCAGGATCAGGGCCTTCCATGTGGGCTTACTCACAGAGCATAATGTCAAGCATGTGCACAAGTCTGTGCGGATCAAGGCCTTAGGTACAGGGCAGGGACTGTCTCTCCGGTGTTTGTACAGTCCCTAGCACAATGGGGCCCTGTCACGGTTGGGGCCTTGAGCCTCTACTGTAATACGCAGAATAATACACATAAATGGGTGCAAGGTATCTGCCTGTGCAGATCCAGCTGACTTAAATTGCAAAGGTAGAAATAATCTGTGAGTGGGAGGGTAAGTTCTTCAAAGCAGAAGAGATCTCAGGGAACCCGGCTTGGCTCCGTTCTGGTGAAGAAGCTTTGAATACAATGGGGGAAAGCATTGGGAGTAATTATCCAAAATGGGTGGCATAAATCTAACAGGAAGTAATACATCAGTTTTAAAGCTACTCATTTCAAACTGTGAGTTAGATTTATTTGGCCTGCCGTTGGGAGCAAATATTAATGAAAGGGCAAAGGCAGCTTATGGCTCTTTCAGTTCTTTCATTTCCCACTAGATATCTCTGGTGTAAGAACTAATTATGAATGTTCCTGATTTAATTTGGAAAAAAAATTGGATGAAGTTTTTTTAATTTCTTTTAAGGTCCTGCATTGTTGTGCAGTGGCTGAAGTTAACTCTGGATCTTTCTTCAGTAACAACTCCAGCCTGGAGTCCAACGAGGCCACTTAGAACCCATGCAATTAATGGATATGATTATTTTTTAATAAGGATTTGTCCAAGGTTTCTAAGAATTGAAACTTTTTTCCTAGCTCCTAGGCTGCTACATGTTACAAACTCGCACCCATCTATGATAGTAATGCATGCTTGGTAGCCCCTGAAAATTCCCTGTCTGTTTATTCCGCACCATGTTAGCATGTTATATTTGAACTTGGATCTCATCTCTCCCTTGTTCTGTTCAACCAGCATTAGTGGCCTTTACAAGAATCCAGATCTTGGGCAATTCTAAGTGCCTGATTCTGCCATTGGGTGTGTGGGGTGGAATCTTTGCCGAGCTAATTGCTCCACTGAAGTTAATAGATGCAAAGGCCCACTCATGTGGATCCAGTTTCAAGACAGAGGCCTTACTTATCCTAGAAGAGCAGGAATCCTGTCGAGATCATCGGCTGCTTGCTGAGGAGAAAGCAGCAGAAAAGCCCCCAGTGAGGAAGAGCCTTGGGGAACAATGGTTGCCCTGAGATTTCATAGAATCATAGAATATCAGGGTTGGCAGGGACCTCAGGAGGTCATCCAGTCCAACCCCCTGCTCAAAGCAGGACCAATCCCCAACTAAATCATCCCAGCCAGGGCTTTGTCAAGCCTGACCTTAAAAATATCCAAGGAAGGAGATTCCACCACCTCCCTAGGTAACCCATTCCAGTGTTTCACCACCCTCCTAGTGAAAAAGTTTTTCCTAATATCCAACCGAAACCTCCCCCACTGCAACTTGAGACCATTACTCCTTGTTCTGTCATCAGCTACCACTGAGAACAGTCTAGATCCATTCTCTTTGGAACCCCCTTTCAGGTAGTTGAAAGCAGCTATCAAATCCCCCCTCCTTCTTCTCTTCCGCACACTAAACAATCCCAGTTCCCTCAGCCTCTCCTCAAAGTCATGTGTTCCAGTCCCCGATCCTTTTTGTTGCCCTCCGCTGGACTCTTTCCAATTTTTCTACATCCTTCTTGTAGTGTGGGACCCAAAACTGGACACGGTACTCCAGATGAGGCCTCACCAATGTCGAATAGAGGGGAACGATCACGTCCCTTGGTCTGCTGGCAATGCCCCTACATATACATCCCAAAATGCCATTGGCCTTCTTGGCAACAATTTGTTGTTGTAAAATTGCCTGTTCACACTTTATTTAAAGTAAGCTGTATAAAATCACTTTTTTCTTTTTTTTAGCATGGACTCCAACTCCATGGCACTTCAGTGCCCGGTAGATATTCGACTCCCATCCATCCACATGTATGCTCCTACACCATCCATCGGAGAGCTCTGTAGGGCTTATGCGTCACACAGTTTGCTGCCCGTGATGGAGGTTTCAGGTAGGTAACATTTAAGGACTGCAGAGTTGAACTGTATTGCACAGAGCACTGGCTTTTTGCAGGATTTCTGTAGCCATGCCACCTCAAGCTGTGATCCTGTCGGATCTCGCAAGATAACATAGCCACTGGAAGGGACCTCCTGGGTCATTGAATCCAGTCCCTGCTAACGCGGATCATACGATCCCCTTCGTAAACGTATTAGGCTCAAGCTTAAAACTAGTTAGCTCGTTTCCTGCTACTACTCTCATTGGGAGACTCTTCCAGAATCTCACTCCTAAGATGGTTAGAAATCTTCTAATGTCCAACCAAAGTTTATCCATGGCTAGTTTGTTCTTGTGCCAATATTGTCCTCGAGCTTAAACAACTCTTTTCCCTCCCTGGTGTTTAATTCTCATTGTATTTAGACTCATAGAGTTTAAGACTACAAGGAACCACCGGATCATCTAGTCTAATCTTCTTTATATCACAGGCCACCAGCACCAATAGAGAGCTATTAGATCCCTTCTCTGCCTTTTTCTTGCTATGCAAAACAAGCCAAGGTCCTTTAATTTCCTCTCCTAACATAAGAAAGGTTCTCCATTCTCCTGTGCATCTTAGTAGCGCTTCTCCATAGGATCTGGAAGGATCCATGCTAGGGTTGGAGACCACAAAGGAGCACCTAACCATTCTAGGGAATAGTGCTGATTTACTAGATGGTATTCTTCCTCCAGAATCTATATGAGGGCGTTTTCATTGAAAAGGTTTTTTGGACGAAAAAATGGCTTTTCAAATTATTGGGATGTTTAGTCGATACGTTGCTTTGCTTTGAATGTAATCGAAATAAAACATCTTTGTGTTCCTCCCTTTTCCAAAAGTCATGGGGGACAGGGAGAAAGGAGGAGGATGGAAACCAACCCCCCTCACCCTCCTTCCCCCCCCCCCCGCCAAAAAAAAAAAATTCCTGTCAAACCGAAATATTTTTTTCATTTTGATGAAAAATGGGGAAAATACTATGGAAAAATTTGGAAGGAACAAAAATCCTACAATCCCCATCCCCGTTTCCTTTTAAATTTGTCATGGAAAATGCTTAGTGTTTTTCTACCAGCCCTAGTCAATACTGAACCAGTACCGAGGGGCATTCTGCTGCAAGGGAGAGCCAGCTTTTTAAATTAAAAGTAAAATGGAGATCCTAACTAGCTGTGCTCTATAGAGATCCCATGACGCTTTTTGCAAGGGTAACCTTTGTGTCCTGGCTAAATTCCAGCTCAAGTAATTACAATCTACATATCTAAATGTGCTCCTCACCCAGCAGTTTCAAATGCATATAGTATTGTTCTATTATCTGATTAGAATAGTGCCCAAAGGCTCTTAGCAGAGAGGGTCCCTGATCCTGCCAAGTGCCATCCAGGCAACCTAAGTGTATGCGGTCCCTGCTCCTAAAAGGCTTCTATCGAAGGGCCCGATCCTGCACCTACCTCTGTTTCAGGAGTGAAGGCCTAATTTGAAACAAGATGCAACCAGAGTGTGTGCCAAGCGCGAGGAGGGAAGGTGGGATGGGCTGACGGGGCTTTGTAGTATGGTGGCATGCTATAAAACGGCTGCTGTGTTCCACAACTGTGGCGAGTGAAGTTATCCTGATTGATTCCTTCCACACTCGATGCGGGCTGGGCTTGTGAAGTATAGGGTATGTCTATCTGTAATCTCTGGTGTAGACGTACACTAGCTAGCTCACATACCAGAGTGGTGAAGCTGTGGCAGCATGTGCTTTTGTATGGGCTGGATGTACAAGCCTGCCCAGAACCCTGGGTAGTTGCTTGGAACGCTAGCCTGTACTGAACCCTGTCTGCCACAGCTTGGTACCAAGCTAGCTAGATTCAAGCTAGTTCAGGATGTCTACTTAGGCTACAGTCACACCCCACGCAATGGAGACATACCCACAATTGATGTTTGTGAGCATTGCTCTTTGAGATCTTTGGGTGATGGGAACAAGAGAAGAGCAAAGTGTTGTTACAGTTGCTCAGCACATTTAGAATTGGACAAAATGTCATTTTCAGATTATGAAAAGCATTTAGGCCTCAATTCAGCAAAGCAGGGTTTCTCAAACTGGGGTCCGTGAGGGTGCTCCAGGGGGTCCGCGAGTCGTGTCCGGGGCTGCCAGCCCCGCTGATCAACTCCTCCCCCCTCCCTCCCAGTGCCTCATGCAAGCCGCGGAACTAGGATGACCAGATGGCAAATGTGAAAAAGGCACAGCGGGTGGAGGGTAATAGGAGCCTATATAAGAAAAAGACCCAAAAATCGGGGCTGTCCCCATAAAATTGGGACATCTGGCCACCCTACGTGGAACAGCTGTTCAGCAGCGTGCAGGAGGTGCTGGGAGGGAGGGGGAGGAGTGGGGATGGGATGTGCTCAGGGACGGGGCAGAAAGAGGCAGGGAAGAGGAGGGGTGGGATGGGGCGGGAAGAGGTGGGGTGGGGCTTTAGGGGAAGGGATGGACAGGAGGCGGCTTGGGGGGGTCTGTGAAAAATTTTAAATCAAAATGGGGGTCCTCGGGTTGCTACAGTTTGAGAACCGCTGCAGCAAAGCATTGAAGCACGTGTTTATGTTCAGCGCTTTGCTGTATAGGAATGGACTTAAGCATGTGCATGTGTGCTTTGCTGAATCAGGAACCTTAAAAATGTTGGGGCGAAAGTCTTCCCTCATTATGCAGTTGCAATTCTTGCATTAGTGTGTCCATTAGAAATGTGGGGCCAGATTTTCCAAAGAGCTCAGCAACCATTTAGGCACCTAAATAAGAAGCCAGATTTTTATTTTTAAGGTTTAACGCAGTTCCCATTGTGGCCGGATTTTTCAGAAGTCCTCAGTATCTGCCAGGGATCCTACTTACTGAGCTGTATTGAAATCGAGCGCACAAGGTCCACTTGCTCTCAAGCTTGGGCAAGTGAAATTCAAGAGGAGAGCAAATTGAGCAATGTCACCGTTTCTTTTGAATCGCAGTTTTCTCCTGTTGAATTATGACAGCTGGACAATTCCTCTTTAGTGGCTTTGTGGCTCATTGAAATAGCTTGTATTGGCTTTTCTGGTACAAGTGGTAGGGCCTATGATCAGGGTCTATTAAGCCATTTTGGTGTGAATTGTTGCATATACTTTTTTGCATCGATTTTTTTTAAAGAGCTATAATATAACTTTCAGTGTTTTTTAAATGAAAACAGAACCTTTGGTTGCAGTTGGCATATGCTAGGTAGTCCACGGAGGGCAATTATTAATTTCCCAGCGGAGACCTTTCCTTCTGGTGATTGGCAGGTTTTTTATTATTATTTATTATTACTGTGCCTTTTATTTAAAGCTTTGCTAGATGTCTGTATCTCAATACACCTGCTGTGTCAGTGATGACACTGTTTAATGGCATATCTACCTCAGGAGAGTGCGGCTAAGCTTAGGAGGGGACTGGAGAGGACAGCGGTACAGCTCGTATGTTTGTACATCTCTGTGTTCTGCTAGAAGAAGCGTTGTCTAATGGTTAAAGCGTGGGACTGGCTATCTTTGTGCCTGGGTTCCACCTCTGGCTCTGTGACCTCAGGCAGGTTGTTTAACTTCTATATGCCCAAGTTTCCCCATTTGACAATCCTAACGGCTTTTGTAAAGTGTGTGAAGAGCAGCTCTGAAGAGCCTGTTGTAACCCTGATACTTGGCAGAGCCGTTCAGAGGACTATTTCCACAGTCATGCACACTGTATGCTGCACGCTGTTGAAGTGATTTCCTGAGGGTTGAAGGCAGGTAGGGATTGGATCCTAATTCACTAGTGTTTGAGATCTTTGGATGAATGACGCTCGTGATTGCAAAGTGGTGTTGCTTATGAATGCTATATGCTGTCTTAACAACTCTGAATGGAACACGTATTGTCTCTGAGAGCCTGTATTCAGCCCAAGACAGCTCCTAGAGCCGTGGCACTCCGACCTCAGTGGGTCAGGAGCCAAGTTAGCGATCGCTATCACCCAAAAGAGCCACAGTTGTGTGAATTCGTTGTATCATTTCCTAGGGTACTATTAGGAACATAAGAACGGCCAGACTGGATCAGACCAAAGGTCCATTTAGCCCAGTGTCCTGTCTTCTGACAGTGGCCAGTGCCAGGTGTCCCAGAGGGAATGAACAGAGTAGGTAATTATCAAGTGATCCATATTTAAACAGTAAGATGGGGGTAATATTTAGTTAGTTGCTGTGAGAATAATTTAAAGTTCATAACTTAGTGCAAGTTGGTAACTTAATTGTTTAATAACATAGTAAAAACCTCCTGACTGGCTAATAACGTAGATTGTTAATAATTAAATCGCACAGCGTTTGCTTTAAAGAGCCGCAGGAGACCCATTAAAGAGCCACTTGCGGCTCACGAGCTGCAGTCTGAGTGTCACTGTCCGAGAGAAAAGCTGAAATGATGCAGCAAGGAATTAAGGGTGAGCTTTTTCAGAAGCGCTTGGCATTAACCTGACTCGGCTCCCATTGAAATTCATAGCTGCGTTAGGCCAAGAGTGAGACCTTATGAAGATCCTATCCTAAATGGCTGAGTCACTTCTCTTGTGTGAGGCTCAGTTAAATCATCTGTAAAATGACTGGAACATTGGAGTTTTCACCTGGTTTTGTTACAAACCCTAATCTTGGTCCTTGGGCTGTTTGGTGTTAGATTAGGGAGTGTTGGGCTTCCTTCTGCAGCTGAAACCAGTGTGAAACTCTCTGGTCTTGTGGATATGTGATTTTTATTTATTTTTTTTTTAACCTGACCCTTGACAGGTTGATCTGAATCCTTGCTTGCGGTTTTGGGGTCTGAAACCAAAATACAAACAAAACCAACGGTTTATGAAACCAGCCTCACCTAAAAGGCACATTATACTATATTGTGTTGTCATTAGCCCATGCTACAAAATCCACATTGCGACACTCACCTTCCAACTGAAAAGCCCATTAAAGTCAATGGGGGGAGGGATAGCTCAGTGGTTTGAGCATTGGCCTGCTAAACCCAGGGTTGTGAGTTCAATCCTTGAGGGGGCCATTTAGGGATCTGGGGCAAAAATTGGGGATTGGTCCTGCTTTGAGCAGGGGGTTGGACTAGATGACCTCTTGAGGTTCCTTCCAACCCTGATATTCTATGATAATGGCTCAAGTGCATAGGTTGGGGGTGTTTTGGATCTGGGCTAGCTTTAAAATGTTAATCCAGGATCTGCTATTTCACCATGTGAACCTTGGAGGGCAGGGGTTTCAGATCTGGGGGTTTGGTTTTGCCTGATATAGCCATCAGTGGGGAGTCAGGAAATTCAGACCTGCATTCAAACTCCAAGACTCTGGAAGTTCACAGGAGTAGTGTGACTGGTTATGGAGCATAGAATCATAGAATATCAGGGTTGGAAGAGACCTCAGAAGGTCATCTAGTCCAACCCCCTGCTCAAAGCAGGACCAACCCCAACTAAATCACCCCAGCCAGAGCTTTGTCAAGCCGGGCCTTAAAAACCTCTAAGGATGGAGATTTCACCACCTCCCTAGGTGACCCATTCCAGTGCTTCACCACCCTCCTAGTGAAATAGTGTTTCCTAATATCCAACCTAGACCTCCCGCACTGCAACTTGAGACCGTTGCTCCTTGTTCTGTCATCTGCCACCACTGAGAAAAGCTGAGGTCCATCCTCTTTGGAACCCCCACCCCCTTCAGGTAGTTGAAGGCTGCTATCAAATCCCCCCTCACTGTTCTCTTCTGCAGACTAAGTAAGACCAGTTCCCTCAGCCTCTCCTCGTAAGTCATGTGCCCCAGCCCCCTAATCGTTTTCGTTGCCCTCCGCTGGACTCTCCAATTTGTCCACATCCTGTCTGTAGTGTGGATCCAAAACTGGACACAATACTCCAGATGTGGCCTCACCGATGCCGAATAGAGGGAAATAATCACTTCCCTCGATCTGCTGGCAATGCTCCTACTAATGCAGCCCAATATGCCGTTAGCCTTCTTGGCAACAAGGGCACACTGTTGACTCATATCCAGTTTCTCGTCCACTGTAATCCCCAGGTCCTTTTCTGCAGAACTGCTGCTTAGCCGGTCGGTCCCCAGCCTGTAGCGGTACATGGGATTCTTGCGTCCTTCGATGCAGGACTCTGTACTTGTCCTTGTTGAACCTCATCAGATTTGTGTTGGCCCAGTCCTCCAGTTTTGTTTGGCAGTTTGGTTTTGATCCATTTCTATTCACTTAAGGAGGGATTTCTAAGGGTTAGGTGCCAGTTCCCATTGATGTTCAGTGGGAGATGCACACTAACTCCGTTAAGTTAAGGATTTGTGCTGGAAATGGCCCAACTTGATTATCATACATATTGTAAAGAGAGCGGTCACTTTGGATGGGCTATTACCAGCAGGAGAGTGAGTTTGTGGGGGGGGAGGGGGGCGGAGGGTGAGAGAACCTGGATTTGTGCTGGAAATGGCCCAACTTGATTATCATACACATTGTAAGGAGAGGTTTCAGAGTAACAGCTGTGTTAGTCTGTATTCGCAAAAAGAAAAGGAGTACTTGTGGCACCTTAGAGACTGACCAATTTTTTTGAGCATAAGCTTTCGTGAGCTACAGCTCACTTCATCGGATGCATACTGTGGAAACTGCAGAAGACATTATATACACAGAGACCATGAAACAATACCTCCTCCCACCCCACTCTCCTGCTGGTAATAGCTTATCTAAAGTGATCACTCTCCTTACAATGTGTATGATAATCAAGTTGGGCCATTTCCAGCACAAATCCAGGTTTTCTCACCCCCCTCCCCCCCCCCCCCCCCCAAAAAAAAAATACACACACACAAACTCACTCTCCTGCTGGTAATAGCTTATCCAAAGTGACCACTCTCCCTACAATGTGCATGATAATCAAGGTGGGCCATTTCCAGCATAAATCCAGGTTTTCTCACCCCCCACCCCCACCCCCATACACACACAGACTCACTCTCCTGCTGGTAACAGCCCATCCAAAGCGACCACTCTCCCCACAATGTGCACGATAATCAAGGTGGGCCATTTCCAGCACAAATCCAGGTCTTCTCCCCCCTCCCCCCCCACAAACTCTCTCTCCTGCTGGTAATAGCTCATCCAAACCGACCACTCTCCTTACAATGTGTATGATAATCAAGGTGGGCCCTTTCCAGCATAAATCCAAGTTTAACCAGAACGTTGGGGGGGGGGGTAGGAAAAAACAAGGGGAAATAGGCTACCTTGCATAATGACTTAGCCACTCCCAGTCTCTATTTAAGCCTAAATTAATAGTATCCAATTTGCAAATGAATTCCAATTCAGCAGTTTCTCGCTGGAGTCTGGATTTGAAGTTTTTTTTGTTGTAAGATAGCGACCTTCATGTCTGTAATTGCGTGAGCAGAGAGATTGAAGTGTTCTCCGACTGGTTTATGAATGTTATAATTCTTGACATCTGATTTGTGTCCATTTATTCTTTTACGTAGAGACTGTCCAGTTTGACCAATGTACATGGCAGAGGGGCATTGCTGGCACATGATGGCATATATCACATTGGTGGATGTGCAGGTGAACGAGCCTCTGATAGTGTGGCTGATGTGATTAGGCCCTGTGATGGTGTCCCCTGAATAGATATGTGGGCACAGTTGGCAACGGGCTTTGTTGCAAGGATAGGTTCCTGGGTTAGTGGTTCTGTTGCGTGGTATGTGGTTGTTGGTGAGTATTTGCTTCAGGTTGGGGGGCTGTCTGTAGGCAAGAACTGGCCTGTTGTAACATTGTAAGGAGAGTGATCACTTTAGATAAGCTATTACCAGCAGGAGAGTGGGGTGGGAGGAGGTATTGTTTCATGGTCTCTGTGTATATAATGTCTTCTGCAGTTTCCACAGTATGCATCCGATGAAGTGAGCTGTAGCTCACGAAAGCTTATGCTCAAATAAATTGGTTAGTCTCTAAGGTGCCACAAGTACTCCTTTTCTTTTTCTGTTAAGCCCAGGATCCTTAATTAGCTTGACCAGGGTGCTGGTAATGATTCTGTTTTCAACTACAGAGAAGATGTTGGAATTGTTAAGGGAGACTCTGACGTACTCTCTGGGCAAAAAGGCCCTTCTTAATTTTCATCTTTACTGCTAGTCAGAAAGATATATACTCTCCAAATAATAGCAGTTTCCTTGTGCTGGAGTTATAGCGGCTTTGTGATACAATAAACAGCACCCTGTCATAAGTCTTGTATAAAAAATGGCCTGACATTTCTTGAAAAGTAAAGAGAAACACTACTGCAGGAATGACCTTTGTGCAAGGTCACAGATGTTTTGCATGGTGGGGGAAGCTATGGTCGCGTACTTATGCACCACGATATATTGCTTACTTTTCACAAAGTGTTTTCCTGAGAAATTACAGGACGTTTAAAAAATGTCGGGTGAGCTCCATTCAGTCCTTTAATGCTAGTTTTTTAAATGATACAAAACAGGAAAAATCTTGCTGGCTGAATTCACTCCCCCCCCCCCCCCCCCAGCCACCTTTAAATGTCTATAGCATCACAGCTTGGACACAAGTTCGAAGAACAACAATGGGGCAGGTCCTCAGAAAGGTTTGGAATTCAGCTTAGGTTTGGATAAGCACCCCAAAGTTTGGACGCTTACCAGAACATCTGCAAAACTGAGCTGGGAATCTTGTCACGGTAGTTTTCTGAAGAAATTTCTGGTGTTGTCCAGCATGTGCGTCGTTCACCCGTGGAATTCATTGCCACAAGATGTTATCGAAGCCTGAGCTGAGTAGGTTTAAGAACTGGATTAGACACGTATGGACCTGATCCTCAGCTGATGTAAATTGGCATCGCTCAGTTAAGGAGTATTCCAGTTTATACCAGCTGAGCATTTGTCCCCTATTTGTATTCTAAGAATATCAACTGCAATTGCATTAGCTAGGATGAAAATATACAAGGGATATCTCCACTCATGGTTCAGGGCACAGACTAGGCATTAACTGGGCTGAGGAAAAAATTCCCCCAAGGATGTGTTGTTACCGAACGGTCCGTCCTCTAAAGATACCTGTGAGTTAGCTCGTGAGAACGAGAGCAGCAGAGCTACGGGAACTCGGAAAGAATCTCAGAAACCGCTCCTGAGGTAACAAACCAAGTGCCCACAAACTCTTGGGTAGCTCACTAATCAGCAAAGAGCCGTTGGTCCAATCTTTCCCATCAGAGAGAGAGAGTCCCCAAGCACGTGCCATCAGGTGAAAGAGAAATGGATTTTGATCTGGATAGTTATGATTACTTATTTGTGTTATAGTACCACCTACAGCCCCCACTGAGGTTAGGACATCATTGAGGTTGGCCCGGCATGTACTTCTAGTAACAGAGTCCCTTTCCCAAAAAACAGAGCTGGCCAACATTTTCGGCCAAAACATTTTTTTTTTTTTTTTTTGGGTGCAAAAAATGCAGATTTGGGTTGACCAAAACATATTTTACAAATTTGAGTTGAATTTTTTCAGTTGAACCTCATCCAAAAATGTTTTTGATTTTTTTTATTCAACTTTTTGATTTTTTTTTTAATTCATAACCATTTTTTGTGTTTGAAATTGACCTCGTTTCATTTTTTTTAAAAAAAGGGTTAAAATAGCTCAAATGAAATGCTTTATTTGAACTGAAATGAATGTTTTTGTTTTATTTTTTACTTTTTCAGTTCACCGAAAATTTCAGGAAAATTTTTTATTTTGGGTTAAACCAAAATTATGATTTGTTTTCAGAGCAGCCAGCCAACTGAAGGGTCAGTTATTCGCACAGCTCTGCCAAAGAGCTTACCATCTAAATGGGCATGACAAGCCAAAGGCTAGGAGGGAAAACAGAGATACCGAGAGGTGATGGGATTTGCACAAGGTCAGACAGCAGGTCAGTGGGCAGAGCTAGGAATCGAACCCTGTTTCCTGGCTCCCAGTCCAGTGCTCTCTCTGTTGGTTCATAATTCTCCAAATACTTCCTGACAGTCAAAAAGGCTGATCCTGGCCAGAACTCAGAAGAACAAAGGAGAATAAGGGCCAGCTTATTTTTATTGCTGAGCGGTGTCTTACTCTGTTCGCAGTCTCATTGAAGTCAATGGAGCTACTCGTGGCATAAAGTATAACTCTGTGAGCAAGGGCTGTTTCAATCTGACCCATTCTTAGGCTTCATTCAGTCCAAAAATGGGCAAGAGGTAATCCTTTTCTGAACCTGTCCTACGTTGTTCAGAACCATTCTTGTTCTGCTTTGCAGTCTAATAACATAGACATTTTAGCTACCAGGTTGGACCAGTAAAGCACATAACCCAAAACTAGTTTGTTATAATTTAATGGTGTATTGGCCTCCCGAGGAGGATAGAAAATGATTATCTCCATGGCCTGGGGGCATGATGTAATGGGAAATGTTTTCCCTGCTCCTTAAATATTGTCCATTGGATGTTAATTTACTTAATCGGCGTTAGGTTTAAAGGACGATCAAGACCAACCCTCTTAGGAAGTCTATAGGATTTGTGCATGCTCATTGCCTTGCTAATGTGAAATAAAGCTCGGCTGGTCATGTGGACTGGAGCCCTTTCCGTAACTGATCTTGTACTGTGCATTCACAACTTGCTAATTCTCTGGGTAACACAGCAGGAGAGGGGAGTATGCAGCATAGTAATGTTCAAGCTATTTTGCACATCTGTGGGTACAAATGCAAGATAGGTCTCGCAAACACCCTTCAGCTGGTGCTGTCGGCTAGGATTTTGGGGAGTTGGACACCTAACTGCCTTGGGCTCCTTTTGAAAAGCCCAGCCACCTTCCCCGGATTGGGACACGGATGGGATAAGACCCACACTTTCAAAAGTGGCTCTAATTGCAAGTGCCTCCGTTCTGGGATGTCCAAACGTAGGGTTCGTCTACATGAACAGTTAATTTGTGGTAAGCTTAGACATGGGTCTTGCTGTGGTCTAACTGTCTGCGTGTACCCTGCTGATACGCATTAACAGTTCGTTAGAGCACATCAGTAGGGAGCGCACAGACAGCTAGTCTATCTTCAACTTCCAGCCATTGGATCACGTTAGACCTTTTTCTGCTAGACTGAAGAGCCCATTATCAAATATTTGTTCCCCACATAGGTACTTCTAGATTGTCATCAAGCTGCCCCTTAACTTTCTCTTTGTTAAGCTAAATAGCTTGAGATCCTAGAGTTTATCACTATAAAGCGGGTTGTCTATTCCTTTAATCATTTTGTGACTCTTCTCTTTGCGAAGACAAGCCCTTAGGTGCCTAGGTCCAGCTTTGCCAACACCTGGCAGCTCCCATTATTCTCGCATGAACTGAGCACTAGTGAAAATCCAGCCAGGTTGATTTAGGGTCCTAAATTAGAGCTGTCGGTTGCTGAACTTAAAAATCTGGCCCCACTATCCTCTTTGCAGGTGCTGAGCACCTTCAACTCCCATTGACTTCAGGCAGGCATCCAAAATTAGAGGCCGTTCTAGAAAATTTGCCCCCCTAAGTGACTTGCTCAAGACAGAGATGATATTTAACTTCTACACAATGTTCTTCATCTGGAGATCTCCCAGGGTATGTCTACAATGCAGCTGGAGATGCAATTTCCAGCTAGGGTAGACGAACACAGGCTAGTTTTGACTGAGCTAGAGCACTAAAAATAGCAGAGTAGCCACAGGGGTGTCGGCAGCCACAAGGGCCAGCTGCCAGAGTACATACCTAGGGTCTCGGATAGGGCTGTATTTGGAAAGCTAGCTCATTTGGCTGTCCTGGCCACACTGCTTTTTAGTGCACTTGCTCAATCAAAGCTAGCGTGCATACATCGACTCAAGCTGGCGATTACCCGTCCAGCTGCTGCACAGATGCACTCCAAGTGATTTACGGAGCAAAGTCAGGATCATTTGCTCCATTTTACAGATGGAGAAAATGAGGCCCCGAGAGATGAAGTGTCATGTTGTCCCAGGGATCAGTCTTAGCGGCCATCAGTCATTGTCCCCTGCTTTAGCTGTCAGGCGGCACTCCCTCTTGTGCGTCGGTGACTTGAAATGGGCTGGCAGATACAGACACGTCCTGTTTTACAGAACTAGTTGAGAGTCCCAGCACTTGGCATTGCATAAATTACGTTAAACACTTTCGTCCCCGAGCAAACTCTAAGGGGAGAGTAAGAACCAGAAGGCAACTTGAATTGCCACTGACAAGGCCAAAAACAGATTTGTAGCTGGGTTTCTAATCCATGTTAATTTAATGCCGTTTTAAACTGTTCCATGAGAGGTTGCACCCTTGACAGCAGTGTTTGATGCATGCAGTTGCAAAGCAAACCCTTTGTTTACCATTTGGCAGTAGCGTATGACCCCCGCCTCCCCCCATTTTATCTTTTAAATTAATTAAAGAAACGCTAATTTTGATTCAAGCGCCTCTTTAACTAGTGTCTTTTTTTCAGTCAATAAGAAAAATCCTCTTTGTTTTAAGACAAACAGCAGGCAGCTAATAATGTGGCAGGACAGTAGCTGGGAGGTAATCCTCTTGAAAAGATACAGAATTTTATCCAGAAGGGGACTCCGAACCTAGATTGCTCAGACTTTGGCACGGTCAGTTGTTATCCGCTAGATGGCAACAGACAGCTACATACATTCTCATTTCAACAGCAGTCTTCGGTTTAGGTGCTTTCACGTTGTCTTGAGTTACTTTACTTAAAGGTACAGTATCTGACAACCTTTGCTGCCTTGAACTCTATGGAGGAATGCCTGATAGATGTATCAAAGTGCTTCCTTTGTTTAAATAGACACTGTCAAGGGGTTGTCTTCTCTTACTTGAAAACCTCTTTGGAAGTTTGAAGCTGGGTTACATTTCCTTATGGGTATTTTTCCCCCCTACTTTCCGTCACGCATGTAGCATTGTTTGTTGCATGGATGGGACTGTTGTCTAATGGCTGGAGTCAGGGCATTTGGTTTTCATTCCTGCCTCGACCACTGATGTGCTGTGTGAACTTGGGCAAGTCACTAAACCCAAGCGTGCCTCAGTTTCCCATCTGTGGCATAGGGATGGTACTGACCCACCTTTGGGAAATGCTTGGAGATCTGCGGATGAAAGGTGCTACGTAACTGCTATTATTTATTATGGTTTGAGCTTGTTTTTTAAAGCGCACATATGTGTTCGGATGATAGATGCTCTATAGATGCTGTATAGTGGTGTAGGCTTGGGAATTGAAAGCATGAACGATGTAGTTTCCCCCTGCAAGAGCATAGCAAGAACACCTTTGCTGAGGCATGTATATCTTCCAAGATGCTCTGTCACGAGAGCCAACAGGGTATTTCATTTTTGTCTTCGGGGACTAAAGCACTGTCCACTGGAGAGCAAAAGCGGTCTGTGAGACGATTCTGTAATGTAGGCTTGAGACCATTATCTACAGAAGCTCTACAGAAGTATGGGGCGGGACTTGCAAATGCTGCCTAATGCAGTGATTATTTGCAACTGAGCCTATCTTGTGGTTTTCATTATTTAGACTGAGCTGTGTGCTGTCACTTTAAAAACAATAGATGTTGGGGCAGGAGGGGGTGGAATAGTCTTGAATAATTAGACTGGAGAGCACCAGGGGACATGGCAGATGAATCTTCCACTGAAAGAATGGCTGAATATTTAAACAGAACATGCACAGCTGGTGATCTCATTCTTCACCATGAAGCCAAAACCTGCTCACCTTATTCGAAGGAGAAGACCCATCGATTCCTAGACAATGAAGAATCTGAACACGATTTGGCCTGTGTAGTGGTACCAGATATCTACTAGCTGTGTACTTATTTAAATATGAGTTACACTGCAATCCTACAGGGGAGTTAACCGAGAGAGAGGCACTGGGCAGTTTAGGGTGTTACAAAATCTTTTTCCATCACCCGTTTGAATCCAGCCAAGACCAGGGGCCAAGATTTTCAACAGTTACTATTGAATTTGGGTGCTTCCAAGAGCCTTATCTCCAGAAGGATCTGAGCACCCGTTGGCTGAAAATCAGGTTGCTTTAGTGTGTGTCAAGCTGGGCATCCAGAATCATAAGCTACTTTTTAAAATCTCATCCACAGTGTGCACAAGTTGCCACTGGCAGATGGCTGGTCACTGGCACATGTGAGATGTGTTGATGGGGCTCGGCCTAGTTCCTAGTAGATGCACATCTACATCAGAAAATGACCACTACAGGTGGCACGTACTGGAGACCTTGGACTGAATGGGCCATGTTTTCACCCTTAAATATGGTGCTCCTAGAAGAGGATTCAGGTATAGTCATGGGGTACCTTCCACCTTTGCTACTCATGCTGCGTACTTCTCCAATGTCCAAACAGAGATTTCCTTCCTCCAAGACACTTAATTGACCACTCACCAGCCTTAAATAAATGATGGCTCTTTACAGAACAGTGGTTGCAAGCACACTGTAGTTACAGTGTAGTTACACTGTTGGTATGCATTGTGATGCATGTAATTACTACACAGCTACATTAACTATGTCACTGAGAGCGAATTAAGTGTAAATACAGTGTAGTTAATGAACCCCTGTTCCAGTTCTGCATGTATTAAAAATGAAAGGAAAGGGGGTAATAACAAGTAGTTATGTAATACAATTAACCTTCCAGTTATATGAACGCGTGCTAATTACCTATCAAAAAAGCATGACAACAGTGTAATTACACTGGATTTGTGGTGTAGTGAGTCACTGCGTTATCAAGTGTAACCCAAATACACTCTGCGAAAACAATAAAATAAGATTCTTATCTCATTTGGAGCCGGTTAGCTTTCATTATTATTAATAAGCATTGGCACTGAGTGCATTGAGGGTACGGAGTAGAGCTAAAAAAACCATTTGCCACAAGTAGCTTATTTCATTTAAATTTAATTTTTTTTTTTTTTTTTTTTTGGCTCCCTGAATTCTCAGATACATTTGCCAGTTGAACTTATTGTTTTTAAAGAAATAACTCTTGGCTCTCAGGTCTTCATGAATTGGTTCTAGGTATTTGCAGTTTGTGCCATGTTTGGCGAGTTACATTAATGATGTTTCTGTTCCCTTATTGGATGATGGATTTGAAATCACCAGAGCAGTGCAAATGGCCAAGTATGAACTTTATCGTTGAAGATCAGCTTTGAAATTCCTGTTTAGGGTGCAGTTCACCCCGGGACGAGGGCCAGCATGAGGCCTATGCAGCAGCTGAAATTCCACTTAAGTCTCGAAATTGTGCATGAAGTGTTTTATAGCTATTACGGTAAATGATTATTGTATATTAACTAGCTGATAGCCTGCCCTGTGCATTGTTGCAACGTAACAGGGTTTTGTTTCAATGGAGAATCGTTCTGACCAGTTTACTATGAGAATAATTACAGTTTTTGAAATTTGTTTCAGTAGGTATACATTTGTGTGGAATTGGGTGTAAATAAACAGAGTTTACCACAAAATAACTGAAAATCAGTTTATTCTCTCAGTAGGGCCTGATCCTGGGCATCTTCCACTCCAAACCCAGGGAGGTTGCGCCGTGTGTTGCAGGATTGGGCCCCTGATCTGATTTCGGATTTCTCTCTTGCCGTATCCTTTTCTGTTTCCTTCTCCTTCAGCTGCTGACATCACTGACGCCTATCGCGAGTCCGTGTAAAGGAGCCCAAATCTCCGACGTGCTTTAGGTATTACTGATCTTATCAGTGGCTGCAGCCAAGACCCTGGAACCTGAATGCAGGGCTTAGCAGAGGGAAAGCCTTTTCAGGTCACCTTTTAATAATTAAAAGTGCGAAGCAAGTGAGCAAAGGTAACAAAAGCAAACCTGTTCTGCCATGTGAGCCCTGGGTACTACGAGTTGCGCACACAACAACCTTAACTTGGCCCCCTGCATTGCAGCACACGTGGTCTCTTAGCGGAAGCTCACACGTAATAATGTGGCATGCTGCACGCTGGGAAAATATTTGGTTGCAAATATGAGCAAAGCATCTTTGTGCCTCGTTGATAATTAGTGGTAGAATATGTAGATAACTTGTTTCTCAGAGAGGCTAGGTCTACAGCTGCCTCTGTGTTCGTAGGGTTAATACTAATCAAAATCCGTCACCGACTTATTGCCCTCTCCCACTTTGTCTGTCGTCTCTAATTAGATTGTAAGCTCTTTGGGGGCAGGGACTGTCTCTCGTTATGTGTTTATACAATGGGGCCTTAACGTGTCACCTTAATACTGACTGTTGCTACTACTCATAATAATTGCACTTAGAATTTATACCAGCTTACTCAGGGCTGGTCCAGATGTAATGCCCAATGCTAGCAAAATGAGAAGATTGGTCATGTGCCAAAAGCACAAGACAAGGAGTCAGGACTCCTGAGTTCTCTTTCCACATCTGACACTAACTCGTATGATCTTGGGCAAGACACTTCTATTCTTCGAACCTCAGTTTTCCTCTCTGTAAGATGGTGAAATGTGATGCGTAAGAGCAACGTTTTATTGGTGGTGATCCTGGATCAGAATGTTTATGTTGGAGTGGTAACGGGAATCGAGTTCTGGATTTCACACTTTTATCACCTAAACCTCTTATTTCAAGTCCCGAACGCTCGGGAACTGGAAATCTGCACTCAGATCTGGATTTTGCAGTTGACCCTGTGTCTTCCCAGAGCCGTGTGAGCAATCTGGATGCAGTATTTGATCTTTGGCTTGATAGGGGCTAAGCAGCCTCTGGGGGAACTCGCAGATTCAGTGAACCTGGAGTTGCTCAGTAGCGACCCCTTTGGCTGATACAGCTACTCTATAACGATTTCCATTCAAATCTCTTCTGGCTGTGGACCCTGGGACCATGAGGATCTGAGGAGCATGAACAACTACAGGGATTAGGTGTTCTACACCTAAGCAGAGGGCTCTGAAGGATAAAAAATAAACTCAGCCAGTTGGGGCCCTGGATTTATCACCCACATGCTGTATTGCCTACATGCACAGAAGGGGATTTGTTAGCGTTGCCGTTTACCTACGTGGCGCTGAGAAGTGTGATACTGTGGAACATATGGGCTGCAATATCACGGCAGAATAGCCTGTGTGAAGGATGCCACGGCTCTGAATTTTCTTGCTTTTTGTCAGTTTTGAATGGATGCTGTTAACAGAATTTAAGTCAGACATTTAGATCTTTGTGACTTAAAGAAAAAAGAATTTACCGAGCCTGGTTTTTGAAGATTTTTTTTCACCCTAATTTTATTTCAATGAGAACAATTTAAAAAAAAAATTTTTTTCTCTGAAGCACGGTGAACCCAGACAGCACATACTAGTTCAAGAAAATGAAACTGACTCGAAAGGGATATTAACACAGTAAAACCGGGCTCTCTCTCCCTTCCCCAAGCTGAATGAACTGCAAAGGGTCAATAAATGGCCAAATCCTGGGAGGTACTGAGCAGATTTAACACTCATTTACCATCAGTAGGGGGTTAATGGTGCTCAGTATATTGCAGGATTAGGCCTGTGCTATGTAAAAGTAGAAACACACGCACACAGGGTGCATATTTGATTTATCATATTAATCTAGGGCCTGATCCAAACCTAGTGGAATAATTTTAAAAATCTCCCATTTGCTTCAGTGTGCTTTGGATTGGGCCTTACAAGTGTAAAGAGTAAGTCACTTTGTTTTAAAGAGTTTTCTATTGTTAGTATCTAGAAGGGCCTGATTTTGCACTAGTGCAGTCAATGGGAGCTTTGCAATTGCCCCTGAATTACCATGTAACCCCATCACTGTTCAGTCACTCCCTTCCCCACCCACACCAGTAGTAAAGCCATATTGCAGCTGAACCCAACTCTGTTGCGAGGATTTGCCTTCACATGCCTTTTGCATTATTGTACCCGACAAGTCTAAGACACTGTCTAATGTTAATTCTGTTCATTGCTGCCAATTATAATCAGAGCTAGTCAAAATAAACAAATTAAACAAATAAACATGTCAAAACATCTCAGTTGTAGAGAAATTAAGCCAATTCCAAAGTCTATCAGTGCGGCGGTATAACTGATAGGCTGCGTGTTGTAAAATGTTCCATCCTATCTTTCACCTTTCATTGGGGAAAGGAAAGGAAAGAAAAGGTGGGTCACTTTACAATTACAATTCAGCTCTACTCTGGTAAAGAGTCTGCAACTGAAACCAAATCAAACCCAAATGTTCCTCCCCTCCCCAGCTCCTTCACCCAGCCTAATGATAATCTGCTGTACATTTTAAATCCCCCCCCCCTTTTTTTTTTTTTTTTATTTTAAAGTAGTTTGATTCTTTCTTGTCACAGTGCCAGGACACTAAATCGCTGTAAGATCTGGACAAGATGCAGGTGAAAATATACCAAATGCGGTTATACACTTCAATATAAAACACACTGCCCAGTCCGAAATGTTCAAGTCCGATGCAATTAAATTAGAAGGCACTATAGGTCTGAAAGAGGAATATATTAAAACATGGTTCTGCTACATGTAGGGGGTATCTTAACCTGGATTGTTAAGAATTGTGGTGATGGGGGCAGGGGGGAGCCAATTTTTTTTTTTTAGTGGTATGTTAACCTTAAAAATATGTTCTGAAGTTAAAGGGAAAAGCTGTCGCTTTAGACAGGTGGTTCTAGTAAAGAGATGATCTTTTAAAGTGCAGCCTTACAATGTCAAAACCAACGTCTCCTCAGCGCTATAGTGCAGGTGATTTCTGGGACTCTTCCGTTGTCTGTCTCATATTTTTAAAATCTACGTTTCGAGACTTGGGTTTAAGAGTTGTCTTGGTTTGGGGAAGGGTTTTTTTTTCAGTTACATTTTCTTTCTCTGAGACACATGCATCAAGTCTTGCTTTCAGATCGTCAGAGGTGGATCCCTGAAATAGAAGGAGTAGAAACTAAATGCCTTATCTTGCAAACGCTTATTACTATGAATCGTCCGAGAAGACTCATTCTAGTAAGCGTTGGGCCCTAAATTCAATAGAGACAGATCCTCAGCTGGTATAGCCCAGTGTAACTCTATTGAGGATCTGGCTCAAACTCTTTTAAAAAGTAGAACGATACCTTTTAAAAAAAAAAAAGAGAGAGAGAGCTGTACAACCATGAAAATTTTACCAGCCCGTTACCCCAAATGTACTTGCCCATCTTAAACTGATGGTGGAAAAGCAGCTATTCAAGAAAAGCTAAGTTTGCTCAAGGTGAGAAGAATTTTGCAAGGCAGTTTGAAGAGCATGTGAATCCTGCTAGAAATATACAGAGGACTCTTATTATTGAGCTTCTTTTTCCTTCGTCGTCATCTTTCCCCCCACCATGTTTTTAATGTGCATAGGGTCTGGGGAGAAAAGGAACAGTGTGCCTTTGAAATGTTGTTTGCTGAAGACAGTATATAGAATCTTGGTTATTAACAGCCTCTCGCAAGACAGTTATTTTTGGAGTGGCCTCTGAGGAGGCAACCTCTTGGAATCGAACTCATTTATTCTGCGTTTCACTGTCCTGCCATTTCCTGCAGAGAGAGGGGAAAAGTGAAACCACATGTTTTGAGGAGCGAGCGTAGGAAACCCCACCGAAGACAAATGACTGCTCCTCTCCCCTGGCAATTAGTCAAACCCGGGCTGCGTGCCAGCCCAGGTGTTCCCGACTGTGTATAAATTTGCCAAAGAACAATGAAAATAGCAGCTGATTGTGCTGACAGATTCTTCTGGTAATTTCCTGTTGTTTGGCATCTTCAGGTTACTTTCCCACAATTATGGATCCTGATGAAGTCAGGGGCCTTCAAATCTACTTTCAAACTGGAAACTGAGAGAGAGTTTCTCCCTCACATACACTATGTTCTCCTCCCCCTACACGCTTCCCCCAGTTTCCAGATGTTTTAATTTAATCCCCTTTGCAAAATACATATTTTAATGAGCCTGAATTTAAAAAAAAACTATTTGCACCTGCATCATATAGAGTTTCTTGGCAACCACGCCACAGCTTTTGCCAGGATCCAGGCTCGTTCTGCTCCTTAAACCTACCACTTGGAAGGATTTCCTCTGGTACCTTCCATTATCTTCTAAATCAAGGCTACTCTAGCAGCACTCCCTAATGGGACTCGGAGCCTTGAGCCAGCCACAGGAGGTGGGTGGGTGAGGGGGGCGGGGGGAGAGTGAGTGTGGTTTGACAGACTCGGACGCTGACAGCATGGTGTTGTTAAAAGAGGGGCTCCTTCAGATGCCAGCCACTGATTTGGGATATGGGGGAAGATGTCTGTCCCTAAAGAGATCCAAGTTTTATCATCTGGGGGAAGGCGGGGGAGAGAGAGAGGTGTGTGTGTGGGGGGCGGGGGGGAGATTTCTCAGTCATATTAAAGCTTTGTGTTATCCAGTTTATCAGGAAGTTATAAATACTCATTTGATAGTTTGGTTTTTTTGAGCAACTTTAAAACAGTTTGAGTTGGAACATAGCTGGACGGGCAACAAGGGGCATTATCTCCCAAAGAAAGGGAGAACAGAAAGTGTGTGTGTGTGTGTGTGTGTGTGAGAGAGAGAAATGCTCACTGCATAGCCACAGAGAAGTTATATTGAAAAAGGTTGGAGGGCTGTAACATTCCACTGCTTTTATTCATAGAATCCAGAACAATACCGTCCAGTAACCAAAACAGAGTTTGACAAAGCAGGCTGCTCCCTAAGGCAGTGAGGTAGGGTGACTAGATAGCAAGTGTGAAAAATCAGGACGGGGTGGGGGGGCAATAGGTGTCTATACAAGAAAAAGCCCCAAGTATTGGGACTGCCCCTATAAAATCAGGACATCTGGTCACCCTACAGAGAGGCACAACTCACCCCCACTTTGTTCCAGATTGATTCTGATTGCATGCTACCCTACAGAGCCCCTTGGCTTACAAGGGGGATCAGGCCTGCCCCCTTGACACACACTCTTTGTGCGGATACAGACTAACACGGCTGGTACACTGAAACCACTCATAAAGTGATAGATTGTAATTCTGACGGAGTCCTCGACATACCACAGCGTGTGTGTTCTGTCCAATGCTTCTGATATGTGCTTGCTTTTTGTTAGGGGAGTAAAAAAAATCAGCTGTAAAAAGGGGACTGTTGTTTTTAAAATATTTTGGAAATGTTCCTCTAGAGTGACAATTCCTTAGTATAAAATGGAATGACAGGTGCTGTGTAAACATAAATGTCTTACTCCAATTAGGGGACCGCTGCAGTAAGTTTTCTACCTTTTTCCTCTAGAGGGTCAGGTTTCCCATCACTGTGTGGGGCTGGTGGAGCTGGTCAAATATTTCCTATGGAAATGTTTTGGGGTCTGTTTTTGGACAGAAAATTGGATTTTGAATTAAATGAAATTTTTGAGGACTATTTTGACTTTTTGTTGGAAAACTGAAAACCAAACATTTTTCAGTTTTGAATTTTTTGACAAAGTAAAAATGCTCTACTAAAAATTTCAGTGGAACCATATTCCACACCCACACACATTTTAACTGAAATTTTCCAAATGGTGAGATGGGGCATTTCCAGCCAGCTCCAAATATAATAGGTATCCCTTGTGCAACCAGCTGGTAAAGAGTGATCTGTCCCCCTCTAGTGGATGGTCTACGTAGAGGATAAAAGTCACCTACTACTAGCTAATAGTTACTCTTTTAGCTTAAGTGGTAGAGGTCGATAGTTTGGCACTGAAGGTCAAAGATTCAGATCCTGCTCACAATTTGTGATGGGGTCATCACAACTGAATGGATGATAACTGGTGTTATGTATGGTAATCCCTTGTATGGTTTTTTCCTGAGCGGGTCAGAAAATGTTGTGAAATCCTGCCCTCCCCCTCCATCCCACCTGTTTTTTCCATCAAAAGTTTGTTTTACTGGAAATTTTATTCCCAGCTCCAGTGTTGCCTTCTGTTCAGTTCCCTAAAATTAGATCGAAAGTCCGCTCTCACTTATGCAAATCCACACTGCCTGCATCACAGTAATTATCTTCCTGAAGCAGCAGTGAGCCATGCAGGTTTGTGAAGCACTTTGAAGATGAAAAGCCCTCTGTGAGTTGTCTTAGTAAGAGCACCAAAAAAGTGCCACCATGGCTAAACAACAAAGTAAAAGAAGTGGTTTGAGGCAAAAAGGCATCCTTTAAAAATTGGAAGTTAAATCCTACTGAGGAAAATAGAAAGGAGCATAAACTCTGTCAAGTCAAGAATAAAACTATAATTAGGCAGGCCCAACAAAAATTTGAAGAGCAACTAACCAAAGGCTCAAAAACTAGTAGGTTTTTTTTTTTTTTTTTAATACATCAGAAGCAGGAAGCCTGCCAACCAGCCGGTGGGGCCACTGGACCATCAAAGTGCTAAAGGAACACTCAAGGAAGATAGGTCATTGCGGAGAAGCTAAATGAATTATTTGCATCAGTCTTCACTGCAAAGGATGTGAGGGAGATTCTTACACCTGAGCCATTCTTTTTCAGTGACAAATCTGAGGAACTGTCCCATATTTAGGTGTCAACAGAGGAGGTTTTGGAACAAATTGATAAATTAAACAGTAATAAATCACCAGGACCAGATGGTAGTCACCCAAGAGTTCTGTAGGAACTCATATGAAATTGGAGAACTAACAACTGTGGTATGTAACATTGGAAAACATAATCCAACTCTACATATAAAATGATGGGGTCTAAATTAGCTGTTCTTACTCAAGAAAGAGATCTTGAAGTCATTGTGGATAGTTCTCTGAAAACATCCACGCAATGGGCAGCGGCAGTCAAAAAAGCAAACAAAATGTTGGGAATCCTTGAGAAAGGGATAGATAACAAGACAGAAAATAGCATATTGCCTCTATAAATCCATGGTACGTCCACATCTGGAATATTGCATGCAGATGTGGTTGCCCCATCTCAAAAAAGATCTATTGGAATTGGAAAAGGTTCAGAAAAGGGCAACAAAAATGATTAGGGGTGTGGAACAACTGCCATATGAGGAGAGATTAATAAGACTGGGACTTTTCAGCTTGAAAAAGAGACGACTAAGGGGGGGGGAATATGATTGAGGTCTATGAAATCATGACTGGTGTGGAGAAAGTAAATAAGGAAGCATTATTTACTCCTCGTAACACAAGAACTAGGGGTCACCAAATGAAATTAATAGGCAGCAGGTTTAAAAGAAACAAAAGGAAGTATTTCTTCACACAATGCACAGTCAACCTGTGGAACTGCTTGTCAGATGATGCCAAGACTACAACAGGGTTAAAAAAGGAACTAGATAAGTTCATGGAGGATAGGTCCGTCAGTGGCTGTTAGCCAGGATGGGTGGGGATGTCGTCCCTAGCCTCTGTTTGCCAGAAGCTGGGAATGGGCGATAGGGGATGGATCACTTGATGATTACCTGTTCTCTTCATTCCCTCTGGGGCACCTGGCACTGGTCACTTTTGGAAGACAGGATACTGGGCTAGATGGACCTTTGGTTTGACCCGGAATGGCCATTCTTATGTAACCTATCAAATCCATGGTACGCTCACACCTTGAATACAGTGTGCAGTTCTGGTCATCCCATCTCAAAAAAGATATATTGGAATTGGAAAAGGTACAGAGAAGGGCAACAAAACTGATGAGGGGTTTGGTACAACTTGTGTATGAGGAGAGATTAAAAAGACTGTGACTTTTCAGGTTGGAAAAGAGGCGACTAAGAGGGGATATAATAGAGGTCTAGAAAATAGCGACTGGTGTGGAAAAAGTATGTAAGGAAGTGGTGTTTGCTCCTTCACATAACACAAGAACTAGGGGTCACCCATTGAAATTAATAGGCAGCAGGTTTAAAACAAACAAAAGGTGGTGGTACTTCACACAATCATAGTCCACGGGTGGAACTCATTGCCGGGGGCACTGTGAAGGCCAAACCTATACTGGGGCTCAGAAAAGAATTAGATAAGTTGATGGATGACTGGTCCATCGATGGCTATTAGCCAAGATGGTCGGGGTTGCAACCCCATACTCTGGATATCTGTAGCCTCTGCTGGGAGCGGATGACAGGGGATGAATCACTCAATGATTGCCTGTTCTGTTCATTCCCTCTGAAGCACCTGGCGTTGGCCACTGTCGGAAGACAGGATCCTGGGCTAGATGGACCATTGGTCTGACCCCGTCTGGCCGTTCTCATGTTGGTCCGTGTATACAACTGAGATAAATGAGCTGTGAACAGGGGAAATCCATCAGGAGATTGGGGGCGGTGTGGGGGGACAATAGATTCCTCTCCCACAATCCAGGGCACAGCTTCAGAAATGAGATACCACTGGTGGTTTGAGCTATAGTCCCTACCTGGTGTGTGGCCAGAGGATCTATGTAGCCTTTTATCCACTGGGCCTGATCTAAAGCCCATCGAAGTCAATGGGAGTCTTTCTATTGATTCTCAATGAGCTTTGAATTGGGTCATGTGTTCCCATGTCCCTTTCTGTTTGCAGAAGGCCACCACCGAGTACATCCTCTCTGTGCCCCTCTCCTCGGTTCTGTTGTGTTTGGGGGCTGCTTGTTCTTGGGAAGCTTTGCCCCATTGGAGGGCTCTGTTTGTGTGTGTGTGTTTGAGATAAGGCCGTAGATACTGTCCCAATATAATAGCTCTTTAATAGAACCTCGCTGCCTGCTAATCGATTTACAGTGAGTGACAGACATGGAATCGCCAAGCCCCCATAAATCCGGGCCTGTGTTCTAATTTCATACCATTAATGGCACGTCGGGGCTTTTATTCCTGTCTGGAGGAGCGCTGTCAGCATCATGATTTGCAGTCTCTTGATAGCCTCCTGGAGCATTTGGAAGGTCTGTAATGCATCAGGTGTGGGAGGTCTGTCTGTCCCTAGCACAGCTGCGCTGTTAGCACCACCCCAGTGAAGGGGCTGTCAAGGTTCTTATTTGAGATGTTTATTTTTATAAAACTGGCTATTTAAAAAAAAAAATACAGCGTGGAGTTGAACTTAGCAACCCAAGCTTGGGTCTCAGCGAGCATTATTTCCATTTTATGAAGAGGAAGTGGATGAGCAGAAAGGGGACGGAGCTAGGGGTCATGAGAGCTGGTTGTATTCCTGGCTTTGCCACCAACTTCCTGCATGGCCCTGGGCAAATCATTTCCCCTCTCTGTGCCCCTGATTCCCCTCTCACCCCTTGTTTGTCTTGGTTTGTTTAGACTATAAATTCTTCAGCACAAGGGCTGTCTCCCCCTCTGTGTTTGTACAGCACTTAGCACAATGGAGCCCCAAACTCAGCTGGGGCTTCTGGGCACTACTGCAACGTATAATCATTTTCCACAGACACGCACATTGTGCTCCTTTTGTAAACAGCATGGTCAAGTAGATAGGTAGGCTTGGAAAGATTAGATTTGTACAGTTCAGGGTCAGTCAATTTCACTGCACGCGCAAACCGACGGAAAAATATTTCCACCGGTGATGATCAAAATGTGCAGATAAAGTAAGTAAAATGCTGCTTGAGAACTGATTAGAGTTTGACTGAAGGATATTTACTTTGTATCTGTTGGCATTTTGATTTTTAATCATTATAAATAAACCTTTAACTTTTTTTCAAGTCAATGTCTAGTGCCTCCAAATAATTGTGTAACCCCTACAAATTTTCACAGTTGCAAGAAGTTTTGGATCTCTAGGAATGGGAAAAAATGCTTAGAAATAAGCATCAATATTATCCATTGAAATTATTTAAAAAAAAAAAAATCTCCCAAGCTTATAAATAGGATGCTAGACTAGGATCCAAGAGACCCTGGTGTTTTAATTCCTGGCTCTTACGTGGAATCATTGTGTGACCTTGGACATGACACACCACTTCTCCCTGCCTCAGATTCCCCAGCTCTGTAAATGGGTATGATGGTGCTTCCCCATTTTTCCAAAGTACTTTGAAGTCTGTGGCTGAAAACCTATACAAGGACTAAGTATTATTTTACTTCTACATGTAAAGTGAATAAGCAAACTGTTAAGGCTGATTTGAATTAAGATTGTCTTTTGCATTAGCGTAATACAATGATGTTTTGACTGAAAAATTAAGTGTTTGCCAAGTGTCAGTCCGTAATAAAGAAGGTCCCAATTCATAAACTTGGCTCTGGGCTGACATTTGCAGAGTTCAGGGTGTGTGTGTATATCGTGATCTAGTGAGTGATCGTCACACCCGGTAGTCAAAAAGATGGAGTTGAGGACTTTCAGCACCAAACCACTTGATGGAGTAATCACACTATGTGACTGAAGTAGTAGGCTGTTCTCTCCATGCGGGGGAGGTAACACGTGATTTACAAGCGTGTTACTCTGAGGATCTGAGATTTTCTTCCATGCCTAAAATGTGGAGTTGAGATTTTTCAAAGATGGCTAAGACATTTGAATGCCCAATTTCTATTAAAATGGGTGAGAATTTGGTGTCAAAAGCCTGCCTGGTAGCTTTGAACATGCCAGCCTCAGTGGTTTATGAACAGTGCTACTCTGGACGCTGAAAGTTGCTTGAAGAAGAAGAAGAAAAAGCATGCAGTTGCAATGAATCTACCTGTTCTAACAAAATCTTCCAACTCAACCTTAATCTTCTGGAAAGATTTTAAGTGAATTTTTGACCTAGTGAAAGGCTGCTCATAGACAGAATTATTATGCCCTATTGGCAGATGTGATGCTTCACAGACATGTAAACAGTCAAGCGGATGCAGCCTAGCACAATGAGGTCCCGGTCTATGGGTAGGTGCCCTCGGTGTTACAGTAATAGAAATAATAACAGGATAAATCAGGTAACAAGAAATGAAGACGAGCTAGCGAAGGAGTGGGAAGGGAAGCATAATCTTATAGGGGAGCACAGTTCAACAAGAATTCTGATCAAATATTCACGTCCAACTAAACAAATGAATTTGGCCAGGCCAGAGAGGCAAATCAGACACGAAAGACCGGTGTTACTCATGCAGTGTGTACAATGCTGGTGACCAGGTACTGCAAATTATCTCCATATTGTCCCGCCCTCTGTGTCTCAACCCTGCCCTTAAAGGACCGCCTTTAGGGGCCAAAGGGGAGTTTGGTCTGCATGATCCATTATTTATATGCATTACCATACTGCCTAGGAGCCCCAGTCATTGCCCAGCACCCCCTGGTGCTAGGCACTGTACAAACACAGAACGCAAAGACAGTCCCTGCCCCAAAGAGCTTGCAATTTAAGTCGAGTTCTTGACCTCTCTGCTGAAATTGCCAATAAGGGGGCCCGTTAGCACCAGCTGTGTGCTGTTGTTTTGTCAAATGGATTCCTGAGTTTGGATGGAACAATGGGTTTCTTCCCAGGCTAACTTCCCATTCTCATCTCAACTCATAGGGACAATAAATAAAAATAAAAGTAATTGAGACCTGGGATAAAAATTTCATAAGCACCTAAATGACTTTAGAAACCTAAGCCCCATTTTCAAAAGTGACAAAGGGCCAGATTTTGAAAGGGTATTTAGGTGCCTGACTGTCATTAAAATCACCAGGATTACTCACCTAAAGACCTTAACAGTTTGGCCTGTAAGCACTAGGGGGGCCTAAGTCTCTTGCAAGTGGGATTTAGGTGCTTTGAAAATTTTACCCTTTGCTTTTACGCATCATAAAGAAACAAAAAAGTCACACCTTTCTGCTTAGAAATTCACCATTAAAAGGGACAACACCAATATAAAATGAGAAGAAGTCACTGTCCTAAATATGGAACAAGGCTCAAAGCATCATAAGTCACCAAATCACTTGTTTTTTTTTTTTTTCCCTTCTGTGCTACACTGACTGCTAAACAAAGGAAATAATAGGAGTTAGGGATGGAGATCTAACTTTAAATGTCCCAAGTGATGAGACTTTCACTGCTTCCTTTGGGAGACAACTAGACAACCCAATAGATCTGACTGTCAAGAAGTTTTTCCCGATAGGGAAAATTTAGGCCGACTTTTTTAATTTCATCCCATGACTGGTAGTTATATCCCCTTGCTTCGCTCTAAATAATTCCCTCCCTCCCCCCCCGCCGATGTTTACTTCATTCAAATATTTGTAGGCTCCTCTATCCGGTCATCTTCTACCCAGCCTAAACACATTTAGATCTTTCCATCCTTTTTTGTGAGCCAGTCATTCTGACACCTGATTGTGTTTGTTGCTGGGTTTTGAATTCCCTCCTGGAGGTGGGAAAGGAAAGTCAAAGACCAAAGAAAAAGGCTTTACACAAAAAAAGGGAGTATTGAATCTCATCAGAACTAGATCGGAGTGAATAATTCACACTGAATAATTTATTTGACAAATTTAAGACTCTTCCTCTGCTCACCATGAGCTGACTGCAATTTCCCCAGATTTGTTGTTGGTGTTTTGGTTTTTTTTTTACAGGGAATGTATTTGACTTTTTTTTTTTTTTTCAGTTTTTATTCTGTGGGTTGATCACAAATATTTGCAACTTGAGCTGTGTGGGTATTTTTAGTTTAATAGTAGATGTAATAGCTCTTTAATACAATTAGTCAGACACAACGTCCTCTTTTGCAGCCTGATGCTGAACCAAAGGAGAAAAAAACAGGTTGATTGTTATTTTTACCATAGCAAGTAAGAGCTGAAGACACAGACCAGGACCACAAAGTGCTAGGCGCTGTACCAACACACAACAAAAAGATGATGCCTGCCCCAAAGAACTTCCACTTGATCATCTTTTAGTCTAAATGCTAAATGTGAGTTGGATTTATATGCCCACAGAGAGGAGTAAATGATACACATCCACCTGGATCTTACATGCCACCCTTTCATTCCAGGCTGTGCCAAATGGTACAATCTATCCTTCAATCAGTAGTGTTAGTTACGGCAGCCACAGTGGAAGTTGGGTAAGCTCCTGGCCCCATGGAAGTCAACAGGAGTTTTGCCATTGACTTCAATGAGGTCAGGATTTCACCCTTTGTCTCAAGCACCTGACTTAGGGTCTGATCCATCCATAGTTTCTCATGCCGCATAGTACTTGGCAACGTGAGTAGCCCCGTCGAAATCCATGGGACTGTTGCAATGGTAGGTGCTGCTTGAAGGAGTAAAGGGGCAGAATCTGTCCCCTAAGCTATTAGCAAAACAAGTTGACCAGCAAAGGGGATATTTAAAGGTCCAACAAAATTGTACAGGGTATTCTGGAGAGTCTTTATAATGGCCTTTAAAAACAGGGACTTGTGATGATCACTTAGTGTAAGTTTGGTTGCTCTTTATCTGGATGATCTGAATAATAATTCACTAATTGTTATTTGCAACACATCCAGTGTCCATTTTTCTTACCTATAACTACATCATTGTTCTCTGTATATAATTATGAAAGAACACCCCCAACTTATTCCGGTTCAAGACACGACAAGAAAGCCAACATGGGAGCTAACTGGGAGTCCTTATCCAAGAAAGTACAACATATGAAAAATAAGTTGTTTGGGTTAAATCATGATTATGGTGGATATTAAAAACAAAAACAACAATTTGTGTAACCGAATGGCACAAAGGAAGCACTCTTCAGCTGGATGTTTTTAATGCAAACATAAACATTTTACACACTCTAAATTTCAATGTCTTGACCTGTAGAGGATTTTTGCTTCTATGAAGGAAAAGAAAATAAAAGTCCAAGCCTTCTGTTATCTGAACAGTACAATAAACCACATTCAAATCCATGCTTCCTATAATCTTCAGTTTACGAGACAAGTATTTATGACCATGAAAATACAGTGGATGGTCTCTCCTTTTCCTCTTTTAAATGCTATTAGTTTTATAGTCCAGTGAAGAATGTTAGAGAGTCTGGAGAAGCACTGTCTCCTGGCAGAAGTTGGGTTTGTACGAACGAGGGAAGAAATGGAAGTGTCACATGAAGTCATATAACACGTAATGCCAGAAATGTAATGATACCTTCATGGTTTATGAAATCATCTGATGATTCATGCTTATTGGAGAATTGTCCAGTTTTTGCATACATACGCCCACAGAATCAACCCCCCACCCCCACCCCAATCCTTCCCAGAACACAGATTTGTTTAATTATTTATCTCTTCTTAAAGAAGTATGGCCTCTTCCCTGAAAGTGGATTGACTGAATTTGCATCTCCCGCTTTGCTCCTGAACTGGCCAAATTCAAGACAGGGGAATTTAAGAGAACATAACATTCCTACAAAGAAATGCTGACAAGACAATAAAATCTTCAACTAAAAAAATGCCTCGATCCCAATTTAAAAAGAAGTGCTAATTAGAAACTATAAAGGAATGGATTTTTTTTTTTTTTTTTAAAGTTTTTAGGGGCATCTCTGAAATAAGCTGTTGAATGCCTTGGATAAAATTCATCCCTGTTCAGAGGACCAGCATAAGTCCTATGTACACTAAAAGTTCTCACAATTGTGCTTAAGTGGGTTGTGTAAGTGGTGCATAAGCTTTGTGCTGGTCCCTCTGCTCAGGGGGTGAATGTCATTTGATGTGATCTTGTAAACTGAGTCCTCATTTACATGGGAAAGTTTTTACCAGAATATTAAACTGGTATAACCTCTCTACGAGGACACACTTATTTCGGTGTAAGGGTGGGGATTTTTTTGGTTTAGCTTAAACTCCTTCCCAAGTAACATAAGCTAAAACGAAGGAAGATGCACTTACACCAGAATAAGAGCATCCACATGGAGGATTATAGCAGTGTATCTATAGTGGTTTAAACTCACGTTTTAGTTTATACCCGCATAACTTTCCCATGTAGACAAGCCTTAACTTATCTTATAAACTAGATAGTGTTACTGATCAGACTTCATAAGCTTAGTAAGTGTAGACCTGAAGTCGTCTTTTCAAAAGCACCTAACTCACTTAGGCTCCTAAAGCCCATTAAAATCAATGGTATTCAGGCTCCTAAGTGACTTAGATGCCTTTGGAATGGGACTTTTGGTCTATTCTTATACAGTTGAGATCTCTAAGGAAAATGTTTTAAAGGGAAGCTGTGTTGGTTATATAGGAGAAGGCATTCTCATTGAGCAGGTACTGAACCAATCGCCGGGCATGGTGTGTTAGGAGATGCTGGGTGATATTTTCAAAGGCACAAAAGGCTATTAGGCACGCAACTCCTTTTGAAAGTCAATGGGAGTTAGGTTCTTCATTGCAAATTGTGCTTTTTTTGAAAGTTGTCTCTCAATGTTTTTTTGAATGAGACTTAACCTGTCCACCCGTGATCATTAAGGATTCCACTAAAGGTCTGCAGTAGCTGAAGTTGCCAAATGGCTTTCAATAGGAGCCTCACGTAGAATGTATGATTGCTACTCAGGGCCAGATTTTCAAAGGTATTTAGGACCCCAATGATGTAGGTAGGCACCAAGTGTGACTTTTTTTTTTTTTCTCTCTCTCAAAAGCAGCTTACCAGGTTAGGCGCCTAACTCTCACTGAAATTGTGATGCTCCCCCCATACCTTTTATGGATGGTAGGCACTTAACTCTGCTGAGTGCTTTTGAAAATTGCACTAAGTGCTTATCTACATCTTTAGTCTCCTAAATACATTTGAAAATCTGACCCCTATTCTCTAGGCTGGAAAGCCATTGATAACTCTAAGGAAAGCCACATTGGAAAGACGATGTCATACTTAGAGCTGTTTGAAATTTTGGTGTATTTTTGTGAACATTTCTGATAAAACTAAGTTTTTTCATTTCATGCTGCGGGGGGGAGCCAGCTGGCCTGGGACCACATGTCTGACCTGGACTCCCTGGCTTCAGAGCGGTCCATGTAGTGGAACTACCCCAGAACCATGGGTTCTAGAATCTCGGGGTCAGCTGACCTCCTGGCAGGACTCCCCAGCAGCCCGCCAGGTGAGCTAGCAGGGAAGTAGGTAGCTTTCTGATGAAAACCTACCTGTGATTCAGTGAAAGGTGGTTGAACCCAACTTGCTTTCATGAGAAATCTCTGGTACAACAAACTGGCGTTTTCGGACTAAAGTCTGTTTCTGGCCAGCTCTAATGTGAATGTAGGAATTGCCACATTGGATCACGTCCGTGAGCCATCTAGCCCACTGTCTTGTCTTTGACAAGTTCTAGATGCTGCAGTGGAAGGTGCAAGAAACCCTGGCAGATAGGCAGAACAAACCCATGTTTGAAAATAGCAGTAGCTTGTAGAATGGCAAATGTTTTGAAACTTGATGGGTCATATCTTCAGCTGGTGTCAATTGGTGTAGCTCCAGTGAAATCAAATGAACAAAAAATAAGCCTGTAATATGAAAATCTCAACAATAGAACAACCTTCTCACTGACAGGAGGGCAGTCCCTAATCCTTACTATTCATTGATCGATAGCTCAATCGAAAGTTTATCCAGAAAAATACAGGGCCACATTCAGCTCTTATTAGCACTGTTTTAAATCAGGAGTAACACAAATGGAGTTATTCTGGATTTACACCAATCAATTACACCAATCTGGTTTTACATAAAATCATGTTGTGGCTGACAGCGTCTGCGTGTGCTAATAGTCTCCTCTTCCCTCTGACGACCGCCGAACAAGAGCCCTAAAATTAATGACTTTTACAGCCAGTGCCTGCATTTCTTCAAGTCCGTTATCATGTGTCTTATGACAAATGAGCTTCCAGAGTGTTGAAGCTTCTAAGAATATTATTTTCGTTTTAAGCTCCCATTCCTCTCTGGATGGCTACTTTCTCCCTTTCATTCTTGGACATAAACCTAATATAAAGAAAATCCTCCAGGCTGCAGCTTGCTGGATTTCTGTAGCTGTACAATAGGTTTTAGGAGTGTTCCCTGGCTTCTTCTCTTGTTTGCTGTCTCCATTTATGCATATTTAGCTTCTGATTAAGAAACGTAATGTCCCTCAAGTGCTCGGTTTAAAAAAAATGTTTTGGTTCAGTTTGTTCTTGTTTCATAGGCACTTTTACTGACCTGGTTTCCTCAGATATAACTATTGTATGTAGGTTCTCATACCATCCTCCTCACCATAGTCAAACCCAACAAGCCGCTCTGATACTAAACAAGGTTAGACCCAGTCAGTGACTGGGTGGGAGACCTAGCAGAGAAATCTAAGTTGGGGGCCGACCCTGAAAAGTCTGCAGCATGCAGGAAACTTTACTCACCTGACTGATCCTGTTGGCTGCAATGGGAGTACTCACCTGAGTAAAGTTACTCATGTGTTTGTCTTTGCAGGATCAGGAATTGGTCTTGGTGATGGAGATTGGTGCTGTGCTGTTAAAGTTGCCATCTGAACCTAAAACAGGCAGCATGACCATTTGTTATCATTAAAGATCCTCCAGCAACTTTTGCTGGAAGCAGGTATTAGAGCTGTTTGCACTGGGCAAAAGTCAGTCTGGTTAAGGACATTCGACTTGCCTGATTCCCCCCTGCACTTTTCCTTGGATACTGTACTCTAGAGCCTGAAATGGTTTGGGCAGCTGCATAGCAGGGCCGTGTGCTGTTGAACAGCTGCTGTGTTTCACCCCAGTTGTGGCTGCACTTCAAGGGTAGACGTGGTGGTTCCTCTGGTAGATGTAGCACAGGTTCATAAATCATTCTGTGATCCTTTGGGGATAAGAAGTCCTATATCAATATGTAATTTTTAAACCAAGGTTTTTTCCAGAGTGACAAACGGTTTCAGGCACTTCAACTGAAGACCAAGGTTTTCGGAAGTGACTAGTGATTTTGGATGGACCAATTTCAGACATCTTGAAATGGCCTGATTTTTGGAGGGCAGGTGCTCAGCACTTTTTTGAAAACTTGTGGGGAGTCTCAAGTTGGGTACCCCAAAGTCACTACTGAAACTCTTGCTCTTATACATTTTCTTTTTCTTCCTTTGAAGCCAGTCAAAGATTCGGAATGGCAGATCTCTTAGAGACGCAGAAGAAATGAAAATGGTTTTCATGGGGTTTTGTTTTGTTTTTTTTTTTTTTTTTTGAAGAGTTTAAAAATTGGCTGACTCTTGTGGTAGGAAGTCCTGGATATTTGCTCTTTAAAGTTATGAAAAACAGGTTTGCTCACTTAGGAGAGGTGGGAGGGGGAGACACACATTTATTCTGACTTTATCTTTATTTCATTCTACTGAGGTAAGGGTCTACACCATTCCATTTCACCCAGCTGGTTTCAATCATATCGAGAGAACACTATTTATTAAGTGTCTGTTTGGGGCAGTGTCAAATCCTTCAGCTCCTACCCTATTCTCTGTTGTAAGCAGGCACTTCAGTAGCCCAGGTGGGCTTTGAATTGCTTCAGAAAGTAGGTAGGTGAGAATCTACTTATTACTTACTGTAGAGCTCAAAAGATGGAGACTCCAGTTAAAACAGGAAACTGACAATTTTACCCAACTTTCTTCAAACATGAGATGAGGAAATGGTTTTTTTTGTTTTGTTTTTAAGTAAAATAACAGGTTACTCTGCATTTTCTTTTAAAAGCCTGGAATCAGAATTCAATGCCGCTTCGTCCTTTATCAAACTCTTCCTGTTCTTCATTTATATGTGGGGAAGGTGGTGAGAAGAAAGTTTTGTTTGTTTGTTTTTTTAAAGACCGCACGAGCTATACTGCTGTGAAGTAGTGCAGGGGAGGGGTACATTTACGCTGTGATTGGAGGTCTGATTGCAGCCTGTGTAGGCATACTCGAGCCAGCTTTGATCTAGCTAGCCTGTTACAGTAGCAGTAAGGTCATGGCAGTATGGGCTAGTTGCCCAAGTAATTACTCCGGGGTCGTGGGCAAGCCGTGCTGAAGCCTGCATGCTGCAATTTCACTGCTGTCAGTACGTGAGCTAGCTCGATTACAGCTAGCTTGGGCATGTCTACATATGCTGCAGTCACCCCCCTGTGATTGCAGTGTAGACAGACCCTAGATGAGGTGAAGCATCAGAAGCCAGCTGCTTGTTCCCGTGGCAAAACTCCACTGGGCATAGTTCTGGATTGTATCATAGTCATTCTTGGGTCTGGAGTGACACCGTTGGCTCTAATTATTCTGGATTTACACCAACATGGCGAAGATCAGAATCCGGCCCACCGTGTCTGCACGGTTATACTATTCTGTTACCTCTGAACCCCAGGCTTCTAATTAGACCGGTGCAAATAACTGGCTTTTCGGTTCTTTGGCAGTGTCATTAAAAAAATAAATAAATACGGGTTCAGGTTGACCCAAACCTGAAATTTTTCTACGTTTTTGGTGAATCAAAAAATGTTCATTTTGGGTCAATGAAATGTTTTTTGTTTGACTCAGAAAGAAACATTTAATTTCAGGCGCTTTAAACTTTGCTTTTTATTTATTTTATTTTTTAAAAAAAGGAAATGAAGGGCTAGATTCCCAAAACTGGTGGTGCCCTCCTCATGCACAATAGCCCACTGGTTTGGGGCACTCCCCTGGGATGTGGGAGACGGCGTTTGAATCCCTGTTCTGGAGCAAAGATGTGAATCCAGGTCTCTCCTCTTATAGGAGTGCCCTTTCTGCCAGACTATTGGCTTTTCTGGGGTGGGTCTCTTTCAATCTCTCCTGTTGGAGAAGTTTGTCTATGTATAAAATACTTGAATTGCCCGTGGGGCCAGAGAGAGAGACTGTCTAGCCTGGTGGTTAGGGCACTCCCCCAGGGGCGGGGACATGAGGGTTCCAGTCCAGGCTCCAACGATGATAAATCCATTTGCCAGAGATCTCTCTCACACTGGATTCAAATGCTCCCTGAGCTTTGGAATGTTTGTCATCTGGCTCCAAATTTGCTGGCGTTCGTTTCAATTTGTAAAGCCATTACATAAAAAGAAGGAAATCCTGCAGGAAGGGAAGTATAAAAGTCAAAAATCCATTCCAAAACTAATCCATATGGAAATTATTTTAAGAATTGAAGGAAACAAGTTTATTTCCAAAAAAGAAAAAAAAATGGTAAAACCCTGCATGTAACCATTAGATTTCATTTTTTAAAAATTAATTCACTTTTTAATAACCCAGGGTGACATTGGTAATACTAGAGAGGATAATTTCTAAAAACAACATGGGGCCAAGCCTTCCACTGATGTAGACAGACACAGTTCCATTTAAATTACTAGAACTACACCACTTACGCCAGCTGAGAATCTAGCTGGTGGCTGGCATCTCTCTGATTTAATTTCGGGAAGCCCTCAACCTCTGCAAATTGATTCTTATCTTGACGTTGTCTCTTTAACGCTCTTGGCGGGGCAAATTCTCAACTGGTGTAAATTGCAATTTCGCTCTATTGAAGCCATGTGCTGAAGACCATTTACGTCAGCTGGGAACTGCCCGTGGCTTTTGTTAGAGGTTTTTAACGTTTTTATGCGGTATTTTAAACAAAACAAAACAAAAAGGCTTGTGTGGTCCAGATACATACCAACTTGTAAATTACCAGAATACATCAGACTATTAGAGGACTTCATTGCTCACAAGCATCTCTGCCACTTGACATGTAAGCCGCCCTGTGTCACTCTGTAGCATGTCCTCTCCATATTAATACCTATTTATCATTAATTCATTTGAATGTATTTTTTTCCAAGGAAAAGAGACAGAAAACATCTGCATTATTGAGTAATATTAGCTACAGTGTGAGTCTCAAGTGAGAGTAACTGACAAGCCTCATTTATTATAACTGCGTAGGCTTAATTGGGTTGACATAGAATTTGGACTTTGTGAAAGGAAAAGTAGCATTCAGATCTTTGACAGTTTTGTTTGGGGGTGGGGTGGGGGTGGAGGATAAAAGAACATAACATCCTGCCAACAATGTTTTACATATTTATTAAGACCCAAACCTATAAGAGCTGTTTTAATAAAGATGCTTAAATGAGGTATTAGTTATTAAGCCATATGGTTTACATTACATCTCTCATCTTTTGTTTCCTGCTTATGCTGTCAAGCATTAATGTGATTGTTTTGATTCTTAATGTCTTAATGCATCACTCTTCTCAATGCATTAGGCTAATAACTTTGGTCCTCTTAAGGGCTATGTCGACATCCATTACTCTTCCTGTTTTGGCTGACCATAGATTTTTGAAATGAGTGACTCTTTTTAAAAAAAAAAAAAAAAAAAATTACAAAAAAAAATCTATCTATATAGTCCAGCGTTTTGGAAGCCAGCATGTTGAAATCATACAGAAAGAGCCTGGAGTGCATAAAGGAAAGTTGATCTGCACCATGTTGATGATGACATTTGCATATCATGCCTTTCAGCTAGCAGTGGCCTAAGGCAATTCACAAATTGTGTATGTGATAAGTGTATGTGTGAGGTAACTGTGTAAAATCTGTTACGATGTGACTTGAAATTATTGTCCTAATTCTGCTCTGGTTCTCAGCTTGTTTTCTGCAAAAACGTGCAACGTTGCATGAAAATCATGTCCTAAATTGCCACAACTTCTCATAATCTTGGCAAGTGTATATATAAATGTACACTACAGAGCATTTTATTGGAACATCCACATGTCACACCCCCATCACCTTTGGTGAGACACAGCAGCAAGAACATAAGAGGGCAAAGCCATTCCGAACACCCGATAGCCTGTCTCATCATACTCTGCTGCCAGAGCTGCAGTTAGCTGACATACTCATAGAGTTTAAGGCCAGAAGGGACCATCATGATCTTCCAGACCGATCTGCACATCTCAAGCCACAGAACCTCTCTCACCCGCTCTTGTAGTAGGCCCGTAGCCTCTGGTGGTATTACTGAAGTTCTCAAATCTTGATTTAAAGACTCGGTTACAGAGAATCCACCATTTACTCCAGTTCAAACTAGCAAGTGACCTGTGCCCCACGCTGCAGAGGAAGGCAAACTCCCCCTAGGGTCTCTGCCAATCTGACTGGGGGAAAATTCCTTCCTGGCTCCATATATGGTGATCGGTTAGATCCTTGGCTTGTGGGCAAGACCTACCAGCCAGACACCTGCAAAAGTGTTCTCTGTAGTAACTCAGACCCTCTCCCTCTAGTGTCCTATCTCTGGCCTTTGGAGATATTTGCTTGAGATGGGTCCCCCTTGATTTAAAAGACAGGGACCTGGCAGTAGAGTGTTCTCTGTGATACACACTGAGCTGTGAACCAAGCTCCCACACTGCCCACCTCTCAGGTAATGGGGCCACGGCGATTGACCTTCGAAGTGCACAGCAGAGAACATCTATGTGCAAAACTTGCATCAGGGTGGAGTTTGCTGGGATTGATCTTTGGGTGGGGGGGAGGGGAAGTTTGGTATTCTGCTGGTTGTTTGTTTTGAATAATTTATGGCAAGGGTGATGGACAAGAACCTCTTTTTATTTTTGTATACAGTCTAAATAAAGCAGTAAGGCTGGGCTGCGGTGAAGGGGGGGTTGGATGGTGGTGAGGGGCTGTGCTGGGGAAAGGAAATCGGTGTTTTATGTCTTGTAGGGAAGTTCAATTCTGTTGGATGGGGGTAGAACTGCCCAGAAAAGGGAATTTCCATCCCATAAAAAGTTCCAACGTTTTTAAAAAAAAAAAAATCATCTCTAGTAAGTGCCGGAAGTAAAATCTTGAAATATTTTGCAGAATGGAAATTCTGAAATATTTTGGTTCGGAAACATCAAAATGGCCTTATTGAAACCTTTCATTTCAACAGTCATTACATACAATATAAATATATAATAAAATTAAAAACAAACTGATGGTTGGAATGAAATGAAACAAGAAAGTCCAGACGAAACACTCCATTTCGATTTGAAATCATTTTACAAAAAAATTCTGTCCACACTTTGATTTCATCGAAACAGCATTTTCTGCTGAGAAACTGTTCTTTCAAGAGGAGGGAAAAAAAGTGACCAGCTTTAATGAGGGGTGCATTGCTGTTTTATTTTTATTTCTCAGACACGTATGGGTAGGTGCTCCTTTTTATTGAGGCTAGAAAGATGGTTTTACTGTTTCAGTTGAAACCACAGAGGGAATTTGAGGTTGGCAGTATTTAATTAGCCACGTTGGTATCTGGCTAGTATACCAACTAACATCCCTGCTCTTGTGAAGTGCCAGGAAGTCTGGTGGCCATGAAAGGTCAGGAGATTGAGGTCATCTGGTTTCATTTCTCATTCGAATCATGGCAGCCCCATCACAATGACCCCAATCCAATACTGGAGCATTGGCTGGTGATAGGCTTAGAGGGACCAATGCCACATACTGAAGAGCCAACTCCACCTAAGTGTCTCTCGGAGATCCTCTAACTAAATATTAACCCACCCCAACTCTGCTTAGCTTGTGAGGTCTGATAGGATCACAGCACATTGTGTGTTGGTTGCAAGCTCTACTGTTTATCTCCTCTGATAAGTCACACAATGGAACTGAATCATTTGGAGGCCAGAGATTTGTTTGGAACTTTCTGCTAGTGGGTTTAACCCTGAGGCTGCTCTTCAAAGCAAATATTGTAAAGAATAATAATTGTTATTTATATTACGACTATGACAACACCCAGAAGTCCCAGTTGAGCCTGGAGCCCCTTTGTGCTAGGCACTGTACAAATACATTGTAAGACAGTCGCTACCCCAAAGATCTTACAGTTTAAATAGATGAGTCAAACAAATGGTAGGAAGGTAAACAAGCACAAAGAGATGAGTGTTTGCCTTTGGTCACAAAGCAGGTCAGCATCAGGATAAAACCCAGGTCTTCTGACTCCCAGTCCACTGTCCTGCCCACTAGACCACACTCCATCCCATTATATTAGTAGTATATTGGTATTTTAAATATTTTGGCAGGCTGGCCTAAGTTTCTCTATTTTAAGACATCTGGGCATTGGAGACGGTTATAACTGGATCAGAATTTTTCTGCTTAACTGTTGCAATGGGAGTGCTCTTTCCAATGAAATAGAATTCCAAAGTTTCCCTTTCTTGCCTATTTCTCAGAGCTCAATTGAAGCTACAGCTTACCAATTTAGGCCGCTGAAGCTATGACTGTGCTCCTTAGTCCAATGATGCCATTATCTGTCAATGTATCTTTTCAGGTTGCTGATGCAAGAATCCATCGTTTGACCATTGAGCAGTGATAAAGTCGTCCTGAAAGTTGGCTCTTCTGTCTGCTGGAGAGCCCAACTCCTCCCATCCAGAAAAGTAAGTGTGTTGAACTTCTGCATATGTTTTTTGTGGCATGGAAGAAAGTAAAAGAGAGTAGGGGTAGTATCTGGGTCAGATACAAGAGCCTGAACTCTAAAAGAAGGTAGGAAAAGAAAAATGAAAATGATTTGGACAAAACTTGTCTGTTTCTCCAACAAAGATAACTAAACTGGATCAGCCAAAATAAAAAATGGACCCAAAACATGATGCTAATTAAATCTGTGAACCCTGTTTTGTAACTATTTATTCTGAGACTGTCGAGCCTTACTTACCTTTCACACACCTCTGTGATCCTTGGGGATGGCTGCTGCCAGAACAGGAAATACAGAAATGCCATGAGAAGAAGCTATCCTTGTGATGTTTTTCAATCAGACTAAACCCATTTATTATTTGTAATTTGGGAAACTTTGATCGGTTCTATAGTTAGTTGAAAAAATAGAGGGGAATGTTTTGCAAAAATGTGTTTTAAAAATCCCTGTCACCCCCAACTTTGAAAAATTTCAACCAGTTTTATGCAGGATACATTAGGAGGTTGTGGTGTTGATTTAGAAAATGCTGCTCCTTCTTAGGATATGTCTGTCACAGTTCAGGGCAATTGCACTTGCATTCCCCCTCTGTGGTCCAGCAAGGATACCCACTTTCAGGTTTCTGACTCCCAGCCGTCACTCTTTTGGGTGGAGACATGCATCTCTCTCCCTCCTGACCGGGGTTTTTCCAGGCTGCACAGTTCCCTGACTACAGTGTGTTAATTCCTGGCAAGCCAGACTGCCTAACCAGGCCAGCATCTGTGCTTTACTTGCTCTTCAAAGGCTGTGCGCAACATAAATGCTGGCAGATGTGAGTTACCACGTAGCTCTTTCTAAGCAAGCACATTTTATTCTTATAGTGACAGCATTACAGAGAAAGTATATTACAAACAATAAAAGAACCTACACATATGCTAAAAAGCTTACCAGAGATCTTGCAACTCCAACCTCAGGCTCTGGCAGGTGTCAACCTTTCCCTAAGGATTGCTTCCTCTCCCTCTCCCCCCCCCCCCCCGCCTTGGACAGAAGGTTCCATCCATTTGCTACATCAGAAAGAAGGCCCTGAGTCAGTTGGTCTCTAGAGAATCTCATTTGAACCAGCATATGAGAGACTCTCCTGGTGGTGGTACATCTTTGGAGATGTTACAACTTGATTGAATTTGCCTAGTCACCCCACCTCCTGTGACGTTGCACCCCGTAATGCTTTATAGAAATATGCTTATGAATGTAAATATGACATAACTGGAATATGCTAGATATGCCATGTAACATATCTGTGCAAAGGTTATGTTCTTCTGCACGTATTCATCCTATTTGTATGAATGTATTATTCTTGTATGTGAAACTAGAAATATGAAGTATAACTCTGAGGTCCGATTTGTAATTATGCAAAGTGTGGGCCATTAATGGCGATTTTGAATCGTGACAGCTCCCATTAACCAGGACAATTGACTGTAGATTGCTTGTCAAATATCTGTGAGCAAATGGCCATTTCCTTAACTTATTCACTCTTTGCAGTAATTTTTGGATTACTATTTGAATGCAACATTCCGAGTATTCAAAATCTGAGCTATTGTGATTACTTCTGAATAGTTGGATAAATCAGGGGAAGTTGTTAATGTTCTTTGGATGAATGTATACACATTTGTGTCACAAATAGTCACATACAAATATGGCACAAACCCAAGAAAGTGATTCATTCTGTTTAGATGACAAATCTGAGGAACTGTTCCAGACTGAGGTGTAAATAGAGGAGGTTTTGGAACCAAGTGATCACTCTCACTCTCACTCAGGTCAATTTCAATATCTTCCCATCTCTAGTAATGGCCGATGGGCCTGGTCCTTGTATGGTGCTAGGGGGCATTCTCAAGCTGGACTGTGAGATATAAACTGTCCTGACCACTTGGGATTTATTAAAAAAAAATCCCAAAGCATTTCTAGTAAGAGGTGTTTTGGCCTAGAGACATCCCAGTTTAGTTACATTCCGCTTTCCTACAATTTCACTTTATAGCTTCAAATGGATACAATATCCTTTGCATCCTGTTTTGGATCCTTTCCGCCCTGTTCAGCTGATGTGCAGTGCTGATTAGTACAGTTTCATCCAGTGAAGTTGTGGGAAGAACAATGCGTAAAATTCGTAAAGCACTTAGGGACCCTTTGGGATGAAAAGTGTTGTATAAATGTAAGATTATTGTTATCCTCTGGTCACCCCAATTTATACAGTTGAAATAGCAAAT
Source organism: Natator depressus (assembly GCF_965152275.1). Lineage (NCBI taxonomy): Eukaryota > Metazoa > Chordata > Testudines > Cheloniidae > Natator > Natator depressus. The sequence continues at coordinate 7,495,078 of NC_134259.1, forward strand.
GGAATGAGGTGGCAGGAAACTGAAAGGTGTGACAGGTTGTTCACAACATTAAAATGACCAGCGTCCACCAGGGAGTCTGATCTATATTCAGCGTGTCGCCGAAACACTTATGAGATGGGTTGAATTTGAGTGTGTGTCAATATGAAGGACAAGTAAATGATTTAAGTCTAGAATGCATGGGATGCCCTATAGTATTGTCATGTAGACTGTGATTTAAGCACTCAGTAGGCCTGCTCTGGGAAGAGCCAGGATAGAAACTTTTGAGAGAGGATCTAGCAAATATTGTGGGGTCTATCCTGTAGGGAAAATGTCCTTTTGGGGGTTTTGTTTTCCACCCTGGCTGAGACGCTGAAACAGAAGAGTTTTACTTTATGGGCGGAAGAAAAGCCAGTGCATTAGTGAGGAAAATGCAGTGCATGCTTTCACCACCTTTGTGTCTTTACGGGTATGAGCTCTGAGGATTGCAACCTATTGAACAAATGGTTTTGTTACTAGATGAACCCGGGACAGTCAGTACAGTACAGCACCAAAGCTTTAACCCCGGAGGTGCCAGGGCTGTTTTATTTTAAATCTGTAATGTATTGTTCTCGAGACTTCTCCCATCCGGCTTGTAGGAAGGGTGTCCTTTTTTTAAATACAGGAACTCACCCTGCAGGGCTGGAAAACACCTGTAGGACAGGAGGAAATTTAATTCACCAATGCTCTGTCCCTTGGGCCTGACCTAATGGCTTGGAGTCAGTGGGAGTCTTTCTATTGTCATCAGTGGACATTGGATCAGGCCCCTCGTGTAGTCATTTACATCTGGGCAAAGTGGATGTAAAATGTTACTATATCAGAATGGTAGTTTTCTGCACTGATGGAAATGCCTATGTGAACTGGGCCCTATCTGTAGCCTCTAAAGCAGTGGTCTCCAACCTTTTTATGCCCATGATCCCTTTTTGAATTTAAGGGCAACGCAGGATCTGCCCCACCCCACTCACTCCATCCCCCCCATCACTCGCTCTCCCCCACCCTCACTCACCTTCACCAGGCTGGGATAGGGGATTGGGATTCAGAAGGGGGTGGGAGCTCTGGGCTGGGACCAAGGGGTTCGCAGTGCAGGAGGGAGCTCTGGGCTGAGCCTGGGGCAAGGGGTTAGGGTGCAGGAGGGGGTAAGGGGTGCAAGCTCTGGGAGGGAGTTTAGTTGCAGGAGGGGGCTCTGGGCTGAGGCAGAGTGTTAGGGTGCAGGAGGGGGTACAGGGTGCTGGCTCTGGGAGGAGGCTCAGGGCTATGGGTTGGGGTGCAGCTGCCTGCTGGGCAGCTCTTACCTTCGGTGGCTCCAGGTTGGTGATGCAGCGTGGCTGCCTCAAAGGCAGGCTCCCTGGCCCCCCGCCAGTCCCAGAAGGGGCCAATGCGCCCCTGCAGCCCCGGGGGCGGCAGGGGAGCTGCACGTGGCCCTCTCTGCAAGCATCTCCCCTGCAGCTCCCAATGGCCACAGCTCCCTGTTCCCAGCCAATGGGAGCTGCGGGGGCAGTGCTTGCAGGCAGGAGCAGTGCGCGGAGGGAGACCCCTGCCTGCTGCGGGGTGCATTAGCTGCTTCTGGGAGCAGCGTGAGGCCAGGGCAGGCAGGGAGCCTGTCTTAGCGGCAGCCCCGCTAGGACACCGAAGATCGCCATCGACTGGGAGATCCTCTAGGATTGACCAGTCGATTGCGATTGACCGGTTGGCGACCACTGCTCTAAACCAAATGGGGAATGAAAAATTCTCCAGAAGATCCACCAGGGACTGCTCAATTTAAAACCAGATCCAGGCCGCCATATGTTGAATCTAGTCCCCAGTGGCAAAAGACAATAGCGTGTAGTTGAGACAACCCTGGGAGTAGAAACTTAAGTGATAGGTTTCCAGTTTGAGATAAGGACTTGCTCTTCTCTCTAGCCATCTTCACCCAGTTCACTGGTCCTGCAGTGTCATTTCCTTTAAAGTCTCTGCACTCTTTTCACTCACTGATAGCCTCACGGAGGTATGGTGAGTATGGAGAGAGAGAGAGAGGCTTGTTCCCTTCTGCGACATTTTGGGAATCACCCCAACCAGTAAGCGGTTCTGTCGCTGCCTGCCCGATAACCTTGGGATGCCTTAATGCTGTGCTGTTACGGTTCACATCCCTGACACCAGTAGCCTGCCCACAAACACAATATCTCACCCTGGCTTCCACCAGCCTCGTTACTCCTTTTAGGGCAACAGCAACCAGTCGCAAGTCTCCCAGAAGTTCTTCCTTCCCGAGTTCTTAACTACCAGTCCCTGCCCCAAAGAGCTTGGATTTTTCCCCGCTAGTTCATCACCCCTGACGTTGTGAAACCAGCCCCCAGTTATCACCTCGCTTTGACACACACACTCCACACAGTTTCCACAGCAGAGACCTACTTGGAGTACAAATAAGCAAAAAGGTTTATTTAATAGAAAAACGACAGATTCAAAGATGAAATAGTAAGGAAACGCAAACGTGTACAAGTTACACAGTAAATAAACATAAGGATGGAACCTCAGACTTTACACTTCTATATTAGATAAAATCACTTTTCTAATACAAGTTACCTATTGCCTTTAAACAATTTCCCAGAGTACCCCCTAACTGTAGGGAGGAGCTGTTGTTTCTCAGACAACTGCCTGCTTCGGGGCCGTCACTCACTTTCTGGATCCTTTCACTTCACACCCCTCCTATTTTAAAAGCGTTTGCCAGGTGGCGGTGGTTGTTTTTTCCCCCTCTTGGTTATTCAGGGTGGGTAAATCCCAGTTGTCTCCCTGTCTTTCCGTTAACTTTAGTGGTCCACCAATGTCCTTTCCTGGGCTAGATAATGCGTGGGTACCCGAAGTTGGTTTCGTGTAACAACTGGTTTGGGAAATGCACCTCCCTGCATACATCTCACTGCCCTGCTGTGCAGTGAGGCTGGAGTTATATGAGCATGGTTTTCGATATACATGAATTAGTAACAACAATCTGCCGGTTTCTCTCACAATGACCGTCACGTTTGCAACAAGACAAGCTTTCACAAAAGACCATACTTGATTATATTTTTGTAGTACAATAACATTGTAAACAATCGCTTGATTTTAACTGCATATTTTGGGGGTTCAAACCTTCTGTTCTCCCTGCGGGGTGCCTGGACCCGGTTGTCATGCCTACCAAATCTCGGCTTGGGGTTTTTAAATCAGTGCCCGCAAGTCATTGGTATGTGTGAGTTTGTGGTAGTTCATTCACTCAAGACAATAGCATAAGTAATCTCCCAAGATGACTCTGCATGGATGGGACCCTGAAGGGAAATGCTTCAGACTCTGGTGGCTGAGGACTTAAACAATGAGGAATATGCGCCAGCTCTTTCCATTTGCTTATTAATAGGTTCTGTGTATCAAGCTCCAAGGGGATTGTCCTCTCTTTGTATTGCTAGCAGGGAAGCATTCAAGCATTGGCTTGATATAAATGGAGAAAAGGGGGGGAAAGAAAGGAAAATATTTCAGTCAGGATTGGAGCACGCCCTCAAAAATGGAAATTGGTGGGTCCTGACTTTTCAGAAGTGCTGAGCTCTGGAGAAAATGGAACTAGGGGTGCTAAGGAGCTCTGAAAATCAGGTCCTGATTGCCTTCAAGTTCATCCATCTCTAAATTACCACCATTACAATGGCAGAGTTGTAGATAAACATAGCAAGAGCTCTAAGCAAAATGGCCAAGTCCAGTGCAGGACTGGAAAGGAAAGATCAGCCCAATACAGCGTAAGCTCTTTGGGGCAGGGACTGTCTTTCTGTCCTGTGTTTTGTACAGTGCCTCGCACAATGGGATTCTGGTCTGGGGTTGGGCTCCTAGGTGCCGTGATAATACAAAAAAATTATTGTTCATTGGGCATTGTGATACAGTTGCACTGGGCCAGATCCTGCATACCTCAACTCACGCAGAGCCCGCGCTTAGCTCAGTTGTCCCATTGAACCCACTGAGACTATTCGCTTGAGGAAGGGACTGCAGACACGTGCTTCTGAAAGGTGGGATCCTTTTTTTGCTTTCTTGGTTCTTGGTGAGCACTGTTAATGTTCCTTTTGGGTGAGATTTGCAAAGCTGCCTGGGAAATTTGGACCCTCTGTTCCTATTGACTTTAATGGGAATTAGGTGCTAAAATCATTTAGGCAGCTTTGAAGTTCTCTGACTAGGGGCTGTTGTCTCCACACACATTTGCACTGGTTTAGTGTACGTCTACACAAGAAGCTCTGCAGCTGCACTGCTGTAGCGTACACACTTGCTACAGCCATGGAAGAGGATTTTCCATCACTGTAATAAATCTACCACCTTGAGAGGCAGTAGCTAGGTCAACAGAAAAATCTGTTGACCTACTCGTGTCTACAGCGGGTGGTTGGACAACCTAACTATGTCACCCAGGGTGTGAAATTTTTCACAGCCCTGAACGATGTATCTAGGTCGACCTAAGTTCTAGTCCTGCCTGAACCATAGCACTTTCTCAGTTCAGCTTGAGTGGCTTGGTTTGGTTTATCTTAGGCCTGTTCCTAATGGATTTAAACTAAACCAGAATAATTTAGGTGGAACCCAAAATAAGATGCAGGGTAGAATGTTCAAAAGTGCCCAAGTCCCATTTTCAAAAGAGATTTAGGAGCCTATGGGTTTGTCGACACTTGAAATGCTATAGAGTCAAAGCTGCTCCTCTGTAGCACCTCCGTGTAGACACTGCCTATGCAGACAGGAGGGGTTGTCCACCTCCCTGAAAGGCAGTAGCTAGATCAATGGATGGAATTGCCTTGGGCTCATGCTGCAGGGCTAAAAATAGCAGTGTAGACATTTGGACATGGTTTTTGAGACCCCCCACCTTCACCAGGTTTCAGAGCCCAGGCTCCGGCCTGAGCCCAAACCTCTACACTGATATTTTCAGCCCCGTAGCACTAGCCCTGTGAGCCCACATCAGTTGACAGACTTGCTGCCGCAGGTTTATGGGGTTTTTCTTTTTGCTATGTAGACTTACCCTAAGTCTCCCTTGGCAATGGGATTTAGGGTCCTAAAAGATTTAGGAGCTTTTGAAAATTTTATATGCAGCCTTTTGCACTAGTTGTTTGAAATTCCAACCTTAAGTTAAACTGGTGTTGTTCTGGGTGCAGACAAGCGCATCCGTCAGTGTCCCTGCATATCAGGTACATCGACAAACGTAGAGGTGACATTAATTGTAGCTGCAAAACACCTGGGTTGAGTTTGGGCTGAACCTGGCCCTTTCCCATGTAAGATGAAATGGCAAACAAAAGGCCAGATTCTCCATTTCCCTACACCTTGTGGTGTTCATTCGCGCTAGACCAAAGAGGGTGTACAAAATGCCCCCATTCAGGTTTAGAAATATTTGGTACTCCCCTTGTTCCCATATGAATGACAACATGAGGTGAAGGACACTGTAGAATCTGTCTGCAAATAGCTGATGTGCAGTTTCATGAATGGATGTGGTCTGATGGCTCAATGAACATGAATGGCTGTATAGCTTTATTGTAATTTTCTGCATCTTTGCATGGTTCTATATAGAACAGTTCACATCTGCTTTTATTTGCTGGGCTAGGCATCCAATTGCTAAACAAATACAGACCAGCCAGACCACGTACATTGGTCTTGATATTGTTTTGGCAAAGTAGCTGCTTCCAACAAAGCAGAAAATCCAATGAGTTAATTAATGAAGAATTGTCTAGGATTTCCTTTTACCTTTTATTTCTACCCCCCACCTCCTGTACGTCTGTGCAGTGGAGCTGCCTCTTGCCCCTTATGCCAGAATGATTAATGGTGGGACCACAAGGAGGTCAATTAGCTGGGGTCGGCGTGAAGCTGAAAGGTGGCGTGTGTTTCTTTATTGAACGTTGCATTCACACTCCAAACTGTGACCTGGACTACAGTGATTTATTACCAGGGCAGTGTTCTGATCACTTACCTTCAGTACCTTACCTTGGCTTCAGAAATCAGGCTTTCACTATCAATTAAACTCCAGTAAGGAGATGCAGTTGAAATCTGAAATGTACCCCTGACTTGAGCAGAGGAGGCCTGCCTGCTTTCCAAAAAAAAAAAAAAAAAGGGGGGGGGGGGGGGAGGGCGGGAGCGGGGGCCCTCATGAGCTTTAGAGTAACCAAGAAATTAAATTACGATCCATCCCGGGGAAAGTTAAAGTTCAACTGCTGACACATTTCGAATGTTGAGTCAGAGAAGAGGATGTGCACCTGAAGAAGTGGGTTTTTTACCCACGAAAGCTTAGGCCCAAATAAATCTGTTGCCACCGGACTCCTAGTTTTTTTTTTTGTGGATACAGACTAACACGGCTACCCCGCTGATACTTGATAGAAGAGGATGTGAAACTGACGTTAATTTGGGGAGAGGCACTGGGGTTAAAATCCCTGCACCTGACCTCTGAATAGAGAGAGGGAGGAGGGCAAAAATCACCTGACATTTTTTGGAGGTAAAAAATTACTTCATGCCTATTTAAAATATTTCTCAATGAACAGTGTTTAGTGCTTACAGGGCATCTTTCATCAAAGGATCCCGAAGCACGTAAGAATGTTAGTTAAGCCTCCTGATATTCCAGTGATGAAGGTATTACTTACGCTCACTTCTATTGATGGCTAAGAGGGGTTAAGATTTTGGTCCTGGGAGATGCTGAGCACCCAGAATTGAAATGGGAGCAGGCCCTTTTGTGATTTACCCCAGGGACACACAGATCCTGGGGAGAAAGGTGGTTTTTAAAATACTTTGTAATTAGCATATTTTAAAAAAATTATTACAGTTATTTTGCGATCAAGGCCCCATTGTGCTAAGCACTGTACAAACACGTGGTAAGAGACACCCTCTGCCCCCCAGGACTTTCAGACTAAGGCTGGAATTTTCCAATTCTCCTAAGGAACTTAGACTCTCTTTTGTAGGCATTCCCCACCTGTCTGGACAAAGGCTGGACAGTAAAACAGAGCTGGAAGGGTAGAGACGTGTGATCAGTTGCAGAGATGGGAGTACAGTTCAGCTGTCTCAGTCCATTGGGGCTATAGATGGGAAGAGAGTGCATGCTTAAAGGTTTGCTGGATCGGGACCATGGTTTGTAAAGAGCACAAAAGCCTCATTTTAAAAAAAATTGCTAACATTTTCCAAAATATTTTTGTTTTCTTCACTAGGCATAGGAACTAGAGATGGAAAATACCTATTAATTCATCAAGTCCATCCCCCTGCCAATGCAGGATTGGTCCCAACAGAATATTCTCCCGTGCTTTGTCCAGACTATTTTTAAATGACTCAAATGATGGGGCTTCAACTGCATCTCGTGGGAGGCTATTCCAGATTTTAATAGCTCTCTCCATTTGTATGGCACACAGTAGCTTCCTTACCCTACAGGAAAGGTTATAAACTTATGGTCGAGAACGGTCTGGGTATTCATTGCAATGCATTAGCTTTATTTTATTGTCAGTATCTGCATGGCTCTTATGTGAGCGCTGTAACTCTTTATTGAAAAGGGAATAGGAATTCTCGGTAGTTAGTGTCTTCTGGTATCCAGGCCTATTGCTTGCTATATTTATGATTTACATCTGTTCTAATTTGCACTCTCTTCTCAGGCAAATGTTGCACTGTGTCTGCTACATGGTGCAAAACAAGTGTGTTGCAGACATGCTGCATGGTTTCACACTGTGTTAACTCCATCTTAGCTGTTCTTTGCTTTGCCTCAATCTCTTCACCACTGAAAATTAGATGTGGTAAAAAATAGGATTTGCCATATTGGACAGACCCCACTGACCCAACAAGCCCATTGCCTCTGGCAATGTTCAATACCAGATGCTCCAGAGGAAGATGAAATACCCATAATGCACTTGGTCAACTGCATAATCCTGTACATCATTACAGGTGCCTGGAACTGGGGAGGTGAACTTCTTAAAGGTTTTAGAGAAGTTTCTATAGAACCGTATGTCACAGTTCATGGCAACTGCACCTGTATTCCCCCTCCATGGCCCAGCAAATGGCACCCACTTTAGGCTTCTGGTCTGCTTTCTCTTGCCTCTGGACTGCAAGCTGCTGGATTTCCAGACGCAGTTGGTCCCTCTCCAGCTGTATCCTCTCTTGTAGATCAGTCCATGATCCCAATGAATGCGGTTGCTGCTTTAGTCAGGTTCTCTCCACTCTCCCACCAGGGCGTCAGCTCCAAGATTTCCCCACCTGCTGGACCCTCTGCCAGTGGGCTGGATGTTCCCTGTCAACCTGGACCATCATTTTTCTTCTGGTCATCAGAATACAGCAAGTCGACTAGCTGCACCCTTGTCTGCTCCTCAGTGTCTGCTGCCTTACTGTATAGCTCGACCAGCTGGCCTTTCTTCAGCTATTCACAATTAATTTCCCCTGTCTCTTTCTTCACTATTACTTTCCCGAAATGATTGAGATTTTTCGGTTCTTTTCCCTTCCAGGGTACTTGCTTTCCCCGCTGTTGGCACTTACAGCAATTCACCAGGTCACAGATCCCACGCATGCTGCCGCCAAACCCGATTGTATTCCGATGGAACCCTGTTGATTTAGTGCCTATTCGGTTTTATAAGACTTTTCCCATAAGAGTCAGTAAAGGACAGTCACGATAATATCACCCCTCTTTTGGTAAATTTGCATGACAATTTTGCACGGTTGACTTAATTCCTATTTTGGATGTCTGAGTCACATTTCCTTCACCCTGGTCTTTTACGGCTTGATCCTACAAATTGCTGAGCAGTCTGGCCCCAATCCAACAAAGCATGAAGGCACCTGAAATAAGCAGGGAGAGATTTTCAAAGGCGCAAATGCTAGTTAGGTCCCTAACTCCCATTGACTTTCTCTAACTACCCATTGCATCTTGAAAAATCTTTCTTTAAATCATTAAGGTTCTATAGAAGTTACTCTCAAAACCTATAGAACCTCCTAGAAAATTAGATCTTTTGCTTGTTTGGCTTTAAATTATCCTGTAGAGTTCCACTGCAGACGTACAATTCCTCATTAAATGCTATAGGATGGAACAAAAATCCTGTGGAAAGGAAATTATTTTCTATTGGTTCCTATATGAACAAAAAAAATTTTTTTTTTTTAAAAGAGCGGTTTTATTTGCCCATTTAAAAAAACCACTCTTCCACAGGTTCACTTGAATGCTTAAAGATAAGCATATGCATAAGTGCTTTTCTGGATTGGGGCCACAATATTCCACATGTTGCAAGATAGAGCCATTAGTGGATGACAACCAGATTTCAAGAAGATATTGATGGCTTTGGATGGTTGTCTCAGCTCAGGCTGCCTGCCTTCCGTGCGTTAATCATACATAATGAGACATTTGCTGTGCGAATATATTTACACTTACAAGAAAATAACGTTATCACATCTTTATACAGGTGATCGCATCCACTGCTGAATTGTAATGAGAAGGAAAGCTAAACTCAGCCACATGCTAACATGGACATCCAAGTGGAAAGTTACTATGAAGTATATTTTAATAATAGTATTTTTCCTTCTTTTTTTTTTATAAAGCATTTTAGAGGAGCAGAAAAAACCATCCCTCCAAGAGCTTTGATCTGTATCTTTGAGACAAAATCCATTAATAGCCTGTTTGGTTTGGCAGTATCTTCGCTTCTGGGCAAAACACGTGCAGATAACCTGTTGGGGAGGCAGGGTGTGATGGTATGATGGACACACAACTTTTTGTGTCAGAGATGCAAGTCAGACTGGAGTTATCCATGCTGGCTTCTTATTTGTCCAATCTACTGTGACTTGTTACACACCTCCTGGCAGTTAAAAATGCCTCCTCTTCCCCTACAATGTGAAGAATATGATTCAGGGACACTGGAAATACAATTTCACATGGAAATACTTCCTATGCTTGCATGACTGGTGAGTTAAATGCTTATTGACAATATGATATTAATATGCTGAGAGACACAACTTGGAACTTGGAAAAAGAAAAGGAGTACTTGTGGCACCTTAGAGACTAACCAATATATCTGAGCATGAGCTTTCGTGAGCTACAGCTCACTTCAAGTGAGCTGTAGCTCACGAAAGCTCATGCTCAAATATATTGGTTAGTCTCTAAGGTGCCACAAGTACTCCTTTTCTTTTTGCGAATACAGACTAACACGGCTGTTACTCTGAAACCTTAGAACTTGGAGGCAGTATCGTCTGGATTGGGCATCAGGAGAGTTTTTCTTCCACTGACCAGTTTGCACCTCTCTGTTTCTCCTCTTGCCATTTGTCTGTTCAGATTATAAAATCTTCAGGGCAGGGACTGTCTCCTTTTTGTGTCTGCTCAGCACCTGGCACGATGCACCTCTAATCTTGCTTGGAGCCCCTAGGTGCTGCCATAATACAATCAAGTGAGGCGTGAAGGGCTTTCAGTTTCCATAGTCAAATGGTACTCATCATCTCTCCAAACTGAGTCTCAAGTTATTCATACTCTGTTGCCCATTTTAGCAGAGAATGGGTGACTATAAAACACTGGCCATGCTACCGAATTTACCTGCAAGTAGTTAAATCCGGGTTGTACAAACCTTATTCACATGAGCAATCCTTACTTGCACAAGAAGTCAATGGGACTATGCTTGTGAATAGGGATTACTCATGTGAGGAAGGATTGTGGGATTGGGGCCAGGAATGGTATCCTGACACTATGGAAAAAATCCAATAGAATTTAATCGTATGTGATAAATTGTCTGTAGCTTGTTTTGGGGGCCATCCAGTTGCATTTAATTGAAAACTGTATACATGCCATAGACTTCTATAGGATAGTTTCCACCCCCATCACTACCCAGAATGACAACCTGTGGAAATAATCTAATTCTGTGTTAAATACTATAGGTTTATAAAGTAATTTCTATAGATCCCTATTGATTCCATCTCTGCGAAACTCTGTAGGACTTTCCCATAGTGTGTGAACACCTATAATTTTCAGCAACCGCAAAAACAGGCATTGATCATATAAAAACTGTAGGAGTTCAATATACTTCTGTACTGTGGGCCAGATCCTTAGCTGTTGTAAATTGCTATGGCTCCACTGAGGCCAAAGAAGCTAGTTTGATTTATACCCACTGAGAATCTGGTCCACGGGTCACAAATACATTTGAAGCAAGAAAATCTTCCGAAGACAAAAGAGAGATGTTGCCTTTGTCACTGCAAATGGGTTTTGCCACTTTCTTCTTCTTGTTGCCTGTCTTCTAAACCGTCTTAGTGTGCAGTGGCATAGGTGTCTTAAGTCTTTGTCTGCATAGGCAAGAGAGCATATGTACAATAGCTGCTAGCCATCTCGGCGCACATACAGCAGTCTTGTTTTAATGTTTAATCGCTAATTGGTGCGATGATCAAGGGACAGGCGAGGGAGCACTTTGACATCTGATCTTTTGAACTGATTACATGTGCTTTGCACTACATGTTGTTTATCACGGTTAGGCTAATTTCTTTCGCCGAGCGCTGATTTCTTTTTGTGGTGAAATCTCACACTGAGGCTGGCGGGGAGAGACTTTCATTTATTTTATTTATTTGTTTTTTTTAAAGGATTCCAATATGCACTGGGCTCCTGTTATTGACCAGACTCTCCAATAAATGCGATTCAAGTTCTGTTGGATGATTGGACTTGAACTTTCTCCCATGCTCGCACTCAACTCTCATTTTCTGTTTGTTCTCTTTGTTCATTCGTTTTCTCTCCATCTTTCTTTCCTTCCCACCCCTCTCTCTCTTTCTCTGTTCCCCTCTCCTTTATTTTATCTTCCCTTTCCTGTATGGTTTGGGGTTTTGTTGTTTGTTGTTACTTCTGTGACTGAAATCATACCTTTCAGGGGCTCCTTTTAATCTTGCTCAAAACAACAGCAACAAGAATACAACCCGAACTGTCAATCCTGGTAGGGGAAGAGGGTTCTCTCCCTTTTTGTATTATTATTATTTGTTAAGGGAAGTGGGAAAAAAATGGAGAGAGAATTTGACATTATTGTATAATTTAAAATTGCACAGCCTACAGCCCACAAAACAGAGCATGTAATTACACACTTACTAGAGGTAACAGCAGTGCTGATAATTATTCTTTACACAGGAGGATCTCGCTGATATCCCAGAGTCGGAAAGTGGGAACTACAATATCTTTAATACCATCCTTAGAGACCCTTATAAGCAGAGGAGAAGTCTGAGGAGGCACACAGGGTCCAGAGCAATATCTTCATCGCGCCAGAATGTCAAGGGCTTTAGCACAGCAGAAATCAATAGTTTCAAGTACATTTTTTTTTTTTAAGATACAATATTTTTTTTATGACCCAACCCAGAGAAAGTACAGCAAAGCCAGAGGTGCGGCAGTGGTATGAAACAAACATTTTGAACGGAAGCCTTGTCGGTTTAGAAGAGCAGCAAGCTAGATTTTTATGAGACACAAGTTCGGCATTAACCATCTCTGGGCTGTAATCCTGGAATTGCTTTGGCATTCCATCTCTGCATTGTTTTTCTTCCCTTTCTATTGCCCTTTCCATGTGCACCTTGTCTAAAATGTTGTTGTCTCATAGACTTCAAACCCAGGTCACTATGATTATCTAGTCTATCCTCCTGCATAACACAGGGCATAGAATTTCACGCAGTGATTGCTCCATTGAGGCTGATCACTTGCAGTTGAGCTAGTGTATATCTTTTAGAAAAGGACTGCCATCTTGATGTAAAGACTTCCAGTGAAGGAGAATTTGTCCTAGCCCTTAGTAATCTGGTCCAATGCACAATTTACTCTGGGGTGTTTTTATATGGGCCAGATTTTGCTACCCTTACTTGCATTCTGTAGTACCTTGCTCTGCAAATAGTTCCATTGATTTCATGGAGTCTGGTGACACTCACTGAGTAAGGGCAGCAGAATCTGCCCCCTATACGTGGGATACTTTTTCAAGTTACCATTCAGCCAAGGCATGGAGAAAATCAAAGTAGCGGGGCCTGATTTTCTCCCACTGCTCTGGCCGCTTCACGTGGTTCAGGCAGTGAAAAGTTATGATTGACTGACTGTCCAGTTCTGAATTCCTCGAGAGTAGGGGAGTTTTCAGTTGGCATAGTCGGCTCCTATTCCAGATGTGTGTCTTATGCTTGTCTAAGGGATGGGAGGGCACATTCTGGAAGCAGGAGGGTGTGGGACACTGTTCCTCCTATTCCCAACTGTGATACAGTCTCATGAGGCCCATTGCAGTCAGGTATAAGCTAGAGCAGCGTAAAGGCTGCTGTAACTGAAGCTGTTGAGCCAGGACTGGTGTGGATGCACCAGGAGAGTCAGGGAGGCATAACTTGCTCCCTGATGGTCTCAACTCTCCTGCCTGAGCCGATCACAGCATGATTGGAGAGAATCTGGGTCATGTTTCCAAAGTGCTGAGGAAATCAAAGCGAATAATGCGTCGAGGGGGGCTGAGGAGGAATCAAGGGACATAAAGTTAATTAAAAAAAATGTGTGCTTAATATCCCTCCTATCCACCTTAAAGTGACACCGTGATCTCAGAAGTTGGCTTTAATCCCATCTCAAATCATTTACGCTTCTCCTTTCACTCGGGCCACAGGCTAATACCGCAAACATCGTTCGAATGCCGGTGAGCGCTCCTCCTTTCGGAAGGAAGCCTTTGTTATCCAAAACCATCCATCGCAATATGGTGGGGGGATCTGGAGTTAAGACAGCAATGTGTGCTGTGTAGTCATAGTCATTTCAGATCTGAGCTAAACCGGCTGTTGCTTGGGGATGCTGGGTGGGCAGCGTGAGGAGATGGGAAGGATCACAATAATTTCTTCAGGTTTAAGGCACTGAGACTCAGGAGATCTGAGTTCAGTTCCCAGCTCTGCCGCAGGCTTCCTGTGTGACCTTGTGTAGGTCACCAAACTTCTCTCTGCCTCGGTTCTCCAGTGTAAGGCTCCAAGTAATTTCTGCAGGCTTCGGGGTTGGTTTTTTTTCAAGGGCTGGGGGTGAGGGGGAAGGGGAATATGCTGGATAGAAAGTGCCTCGAATCCCATCTGCATTGGTAAAAGATTTTTACATTTTATTTTACTGTCAACATTTACAGAAATTAAACTCCCGGTATCTGGAGCTACCGAGTATCTTAGCAAATACTCCAAGGTAGGAAGCCAGATCTTCTGGCGATCAGGACCATAAGTGCCTGATTTTAAGCTACACTGAGACCTCTTTGAACTGCTCTGGCAGTAGAAAGGAACCTTTGTGTGGGTAGAAATTCGTCCCTTTACCCTGCCATTAGGCCCCAATGTCTTAAAAAATAAGACTCTCTTTTCTTCAGATTTGTGAATGGTGATCGAAGAAAAATGAATTGGCCTCACAAGTAAAACTGGATTTAATGGTGATCAAAGATGTTTAAGGGCTTGATCCAAAGTCCTTTGAAATCACTTGAACTCCTGTTCTCCTGATCAATTGCTACAATCCTTTGTGGCAGGGTTTGCAGTATGGTTCATAGCTCAAAGGAACGATGACCTTCTGTTTCAGACATTGTACTCAAGAGGTCTGGGTTCAGTTCTCAGCTCTGCCACGGATTACCTGAGTAATTTTGAGTAGGTCATTTAACCTCTCTGTGCCTCAATTCCCTACTTGCAAAACTGAATAATAACTCGTCTCCTTTCTCCCATCTTGTGTCATTCTTTTTAAAATGTAAGCTCTTTGGGGCCGGAACTCTTTATTAATATGTGATTTGTGCGATGCCTTGTGCAACAGGGGCCTGAGCTTGCTTGTGATTTCTAGGTAATGCTGTAATACAAATAAAAATAACGATGGATCATCTCATTTTTCATCAAGGTCCTGGAAGGACACCAGCTAAATCTCCATGCCTGTACTTATGAAACAGAAGGCAAAACATCCTCGTCAGGGAAATGAATCCTTGCAAAGACCAAGATTCTTGCATATACTTTTTACATCAATACAAGTACCTTGTTCTCTGCATCATTAGTGTTTGTTTAAAGAGGAAATTCAATTTTTAGTCACCTGCAACTTTCTGTTGCTTTGTTTGATTTGCCATGGTTATGTGGCAAAGGCATGCGGAGCCTGCTTAGTGGGATGTACGTCGAGGAGATAATACTCATACGTCTAGGAGATAATACTGAGAGAGGGGCCTAGGAGGCTGGCTTTGGGTTTTACAAAATCAGATCAAGGAGGCGGTTGGGTTCAAGTTCCATTATTATTTATATCTGAATCTCCAAATTGAGGCCTAGATCCTGCACCATCCCTCACCGCTCATTGTCTTCAGTGAGTCCTTCACATTTGGGAGTCAGATAAACGTTGTGGTTTTGACCCATCTCCTTGCTGTTTGTTTATTTCAAGTTCCCAAACCATCCTGGACTCTTTTTGAAACCCATCTGCAGATCCTTGGCGAAATCTTGTCCTCTTTTCTTACACTTCTGATGAATGTAGTGGTGATGTGGCTGTGTGGGTCCCAAGATGTTAGAGAGATAAGGTAATATCTTTTTCTTGGACCAAGCTCTGTTGGTGAGAGACATGAGCTTTCGAGCTCACACAGAGCTCTTCTTCAGGTCAATAGTAAATTAGCCGAACTAACATTACTATATGCATTTGTGTTGTGACAGCCAATCTGATAGCTACCTTTGCTTTACTCAGATGTGTTATATCTTGGCATTTTGTGATTCACATGTTATGTTGCTAATTATTATTGTTTCACACTTAATAACATCTTGGTAACTAAATTGCTCCAGGGTTGAAAACTTGTTTATTACATTTTAGCCCTGAGCAAATTTTTGCATCCAAGCTCCAACCTCCATCCCCAAATATGAATTTATATTGGAAATTCTGATGGATCCTGTCCGGAATTGGGGCAAAGCAACACAGCTGTGAACGAATAATGTAAAACATTGACTTTGTTACACGTCGGGATTGGGGGTATCTTTTTTTTCTCCCCTTCCTTTCTTTTGTGTAAATCTGTTTTCACCACAGGAGCACATGCTGTCTCTTCTGGCTACAACACTACTTACTAATTCATCGATTCATCTTTAATGAGGCCCCCTGCCAATGTTTAAATAGCATTCAGAACAAAGAAAAAGGCAACATTTCCAAAACAGCTGCTTCTCTCCGATCCTGACATATCAGCCCTTCGGAATATCAAGAAATATATTTTTTTTTCTTCCCTTAAAGTTGGTAATTTATAATTTAGGTGCAGCTTTATAATTAATTGTTTGCAGGGGGAGGGGGGATATAGAAAGAGATGGGAATGAAAAGGGAAAAAAAGAGTAAAGTTTCCCTCAGGCTGTTATGATACATGAAACCAACACAGCTTCTGTGGATTGCACTTGCACTGCAGATATAACAGTGGGAGAATTTTCTTTTACAGCCAGAATCGTTTGTTGTATGTTGCAAGTTGGTGCAAGGACATGACTGAGGAAGTTTTTCTGCATCAGCGGCACATAGGAATATACAGCCTCAGGATCCAGTTGGTTAACAACCCCCTGATATATCGGGGTAGATTTCCATAGGCTGCTCTTAAGAAGACTGTGGAGTGTCCATTGCCTTAGTGACTATTGTTTATTTGTATTCCAGTCATATCTAGAAGCCCCAACTCAGATCAGGGCTCTGCTGTACTAGCTATTGTATGCACATACAGTAAGAGCGACAGCGGGGAAAAGAATTGAGCCCTTAAGGGTTATGCCTACACTTCAGCTGGGAGCAAGTCTCCCACCGGGGCTCAAGCTCACCTCTGGATGTTGCAGCCTCTGGCGGAGACTTGGTCTAGCCATCTGATCTCAAGCCTAGGGGACCAGGTGGGCTTGAGCTTGGGTGGCTCGCATGAGTCTCTGCCAGAGCTCGCAATGTCCCAATGGCTCGAGCCCCACTAACATGTGCCTGCCTACCTGGCTGGGAGTCTCGTTCCCAGCTACAATACAGACATATCCCTTGTGTACGTCTACATGGCACACTAAGCCCAGGTTTGTGGGAACCAAGCTTGTGGACTGGGGGTTTCCAAGCCCATGCTTGAGCTTCCATGCTGCATTGTACACCCAGATTTACAATCGTTGGACCTGGGCCTCACAGCTGCGCCGACACCTACATGCTGCGCTATGCAGACCTTCTGACTCCGGTCTGCAACATGACACTGCACAATGACAGGGTTTGGACCAGAGTCCCGGTGGGACTTGAGCTCTGACCCTTAGCAGGACCCAAGACCTAGGTTCTGAGTGCTTGTTGACTTGAGTCAGACTATTTTGTGTGTGAATGAAAGAAGGGCTTAGTCAGAGCCCAGGTTTAGCATGCAGTGAAGACATATCCTTGGTGACTTAAGAGCCTAACGCCCATTATGAAAAGTAACTTAAGCCCTTAGGAGCCCAAGTCCCATTGACTTTCAGTGACACTGAGACATCTAAGTCACTTTTGAAAAGGAGACCTGGGCTCCTAAGGGACTTATGCTTTTTGAAAATTTCACTCACACTGAGCACACAATTTAAATAGACAAGGAAGACAAACAGTGGGAGAAAGGAAAGGTGGTTATCCCCATGTTACAGATGGGGAATTGAGGTATGGAGAGATGAAGTGGCTGGTCCAAGGTTGTACATGGAGGCTGTGGCAAAGCAACTGAACCCAGATCTCCTGAGACCTAATCCACTATCTTAGCCTCAAGACCATCCTTCTTCTCCAGGAGGATCACAGTAAGCAACTTTATACTGCCCATAAGAGGTGCCTGCTTGACACCCCTGGAGACTGAAACTCTCAGTTTGATCGACAGAAAAAGTACACCTAGCAACAGCGTAGTCCCTCACACTGCACCACTTCCTGGGACTGGAAGGTTTTGTCTCTGCGATCTATTCAGTCCTTGGGAGGAAGGACGCTGAAGGAATTGCCATCCAGGGTACCAAATGTGCTTTGTAGGTTGTGTGTGTGCTGCAGGATCTGGACTGAAACCCATCAGCTGAGTTCACATAGGTCCTTGAACAGTCGTCATGTGGCCTATCACCCGTGTGGGCTGAATTCAAATCCGTGACCTAGAAGTTGATAAAAGGCTCCATTTCTCGTTCCCGAAATCTTTGAGCCATCCGATGCACTGCAAACTGTCTGTTTCCCTGTGGTTTAGTAGTAAATAAGAGGTTCTCGTCTTCCTCTTCACATGTTGCAGTATAGAGAATAATCAAACATTGTTTGACTCTCTCAGCAAGTCACAGCCCAGAACCACTAACTTTGCATGGTTATATTAATAGTAAGAAACGTTGATATAGAGTTTAAGTGATGTGTCCTGCTCTACTCAGCAATCCATTCGCAACTACCTAATCCAGTCCAGGATCTAAGAAGACCCTGTGTGGCTGTAACCCACCTGCTCCCTCTGGACCTTATCCAGTATGTGTTTCCAACCCCACAGCAATAGAACCTGGATCTGTAGCCCAAGCTGTAGAGACTCGTGTTCAGCTCCAGTCGAATCCCTGGTGTCGACCAAGATGGCAGCCATCACGCTGTGACCACAGGAAGCACAGGCCATGTTCATCAGTCTGAGACCTAGAGTGAACTGCATAGCCATGTCTGGGTCCAGCAGCCTCGGCAGAGAATACTCCTCTCTATTCATTACATCAGAGTCCTGTCTCTTCTCAACTGTGACGGACACAGTACACATGCATGAATCTTCCTGTTGTCAAACCAGTTTATTTTACTTGTACATACAGAAATAGTGGTGAATATTTTAATACCCACCTGCCCTCAGAACGGTGAGAGAAACACTGTCAAAGGAGCTCCACGCAGAACAGAGGGAAGGCTTTGAAAGAGGAGAGGACGTTGTACATTTATATAACGTAGAATCTAATTTATATTCTAAAGGCTTTTTACATTAAATAACAGCATGGCTCTTGTACTCCCCCCAATGCACCTGAAAACAACAACGAACAAAACAAAATAAAGGAGGCTGGAGATGTTTCCAGGGAAAAGATTCACGATTCTGTTTCCATGGAAGCGACAGCACATCCCAAGTGGCAGGAAGAACCGACAGAGCGCAGCTATGAAAGTTAAAGTGCCATCTTCCTCTTTCCACCAAAGAGCAGAGCCGGGGATGGGGGTGGGGAGAAATGGTTTTGAAAAAGAATAAGGGGAATTAAAAGGATGGATGGTCTAGTGGTTAAGGCACTGGATTGGTGATCTGGGTTCCATTCTTGGCTTGGCCACTGACTTCCTGTATCACCATGGGCAAGTCACTTAAGACCTGATCTCATTCTTGTTGCTATCAGTGGGAGTCATTCCATTGACTTCAATGGGCATTGGATTGGGGGCTTAACCATTCTGTGTCTCTGTGTTGTAACTCTAAAATATCTCCTTTCGTTGGCCCTTTCCTCTTGTTTTTTAGATTATGAGCTCTTCAAGGCATGGGGTGTCTTACTATGTGCGTACAGCTCCTAGCACAATGGAGCCACCATCTTGGTTGGGACGTCTATGACCTACTGTAACACAGATAATAAAGAATCCAAAAATCACAAAACTCTGCATATGGAAAGGTGATTTAGTTGCCTAGATGTGTCGCTTCCAGAAATTACATCTGGGGAATTGAGCTGCCACCAGTCGTCATTCTGCTGCCTCAGCCACATTTCAGGCAGCACCAGAACCTTTTAGGTGGTACCAAATAGGTGTATAAATGGTGGCACCACACGCCCAGCGGGCAGACTGTAGAATATCCGCCTTTGTCCTCTTACTGCCATGGGCAGGAGAGACTGTCCACATTTTTTTTTTCCTCGTTCATTTGGCCCAGAGCTGCCGTGAAATTTTACCTTGCTTAAATTTTTTTTGCAGAATCAGAAGATGTTTGAAAACTTGTAGGATTCAGGGCTTTGCTCGAAAGTCAGTAGGACTAGTTACTGTGAAAATAGGACTTAGGAGCCGAAGTCTTTTAGGCCTTTTTGAAAATGTTACCGTATCTCTCACTGTATGATCCCCTGAGCCATCAACATGCTTTGTGACCTGTGGAAAATACCTGTGCAACAAAATCTGTCACCTTGATGGAAGGAATTCCTGCTATACCTGCAGACTCTGCATTAGTAAACTGAAGAAATTGAGCTATTTTCTACCGTTTTGGTGAGCAACGTGTGCAATAGGTTGTGGTAAAATATTTGAAATCAGGGCACTTTTGCATCTTGTTATGAATTTGAAGTTGATCCTGTAGTTGAGATTTGATTTTTTTTTTTTTTTTTGTGCATGTGTTGAAATGTGCCAATTTTCAAGCAAAGCAATTAGTCTGTGGAACTGATTGTCACTAGGTATTATTGAGACCAAGAGCTTTGCAGCGTTCAAAAAAACTAGGCATTTATATGGATAATGACAACGTCCAGCGTCGCAATAGGCAAAAATATGAAAAGAAACTCCTAACATTTGGAAAGGTTATAAAATTGCATGCTTCTCAGTATAAGCCAAACGAAAACTAATAGGGGCTATGCAGAAACTTGGCATGTCAGCAGGTTATTCCATAATGTCCTATATCAGGGTTTATTGTACATTATTATGCTCAAAATGTACTGGTTCGGACTGGTCAGAAAATTCCAATTGTCTTTTGCTGGACACTTTTGGGGGAAAACAAACCTTTTTGTTGAAGTTTTCTGTGACTCTTTTCAACTTTAGAAAACTGAAACTCAAAATGTATGTTTGATTTTTCCATTGAAAAGAATCAGAATTTTGCTGTGAAAAGCTATTTAAAATGTTCTTGACCGAGTTTTTGACCAGCTTGTCACTTGACAGAACAAATGTAATGATGTGAGGCCTGATCCAAAGCTGGTTGGAAAGGATGGAAAGACCTCCATTGACTTGCGTAGTCCCTTCCTCTTTCTGATTTTGGGCGTAACATGAGGAAGGATGACAAACAATGGGGGTAAGTGGCAAAGGAAGGGAAAGGGTTACCATGGTAAGACCACATGGTAACTTAGTTGTGGTATACGCACATCTTGATGGTTCCTTTGCTGTTTGTACCTGAAGCAGCTAATACTGGCCGCTGTCAGAGATGGGACACTGGATTGAATAGACCAGTGATCTGGCAGGTTCCCAGTTTTCAATGTGAAACCTGGGAAAAGTGAAATGAATAATTCATTGCTCGTTTGAAAAATAAGATTTTTCATGTGTGGTTTTAAACTCTCTTGATTTTGTCTTTATTAATATACATGAACTGGAAAACAGAATTCAAATTATACTGATGCTTATCCCTATTAACACTAGCCCTAACGCAATCAAGTATTGTAGGTCTTACTCGTAACAATTTCCACCTATCTCACCTTTCAGTTCTATCTTTTTTTTTTAAACTTGTAAAGAAGCAAGAGGGTCAGAAAATCTTGCCGGTGTGAAAGTAAGACGTTTTAGAAGCACAAAAAGAAGCCAAAGCAAAATTCTATCCACTCAACACCACCCCCAACCAGATTTTTTTTTTTTTTTTTTTTTTTGCCAAATCTTCAGTTGATTGCAGTTTAAACTTGAAATTTTAACTCCCCTCATACATACCCCTAATAAGGCTATTGAACCACTGGAATAAACTACCAAGGAGAGTAGTAGATTCTCCATCTCTCAGCTGAATGCCTTGGCTCCATCAAGACTGGATGCTTTTTGGAAAATGTGCTTTAGCCAACCACAAGTTATTGGGCTCAATGTATGGGAAAGTGGGTGAACTTTTCTGGCCTGTTTCAGAGTAACAGCCGTGTTAGTCTGTATTCGCAAAAAGAAAAGGAGGACTTGTGGCACCTTAGAGACTAACCAATTTATTTGAGCATGAGCTTTCGTGAGCTACAGCTTATGCAGAAGGGCAGACCCTATGATGTAATGGTTCCTTCTGGCCTCAAATCTATCACCAGCATCATCCTGTTCCTATTATGCCTCTGGCGTTTAGGGCAGTGATGAAACTCCCTCTCCTGTCTGTTTCTGGCAAGTCTTTCAATGGTTCCCCAGCCGTGTCCCAGGTTTTTCAGCTCGGCTTCCACAGCTCTTCGCCATGTTGTTTTCGGATGGCCTCGTTTTCGCTTGCCTTCAGGGGTCCATCTTATTGCTACTGTGCGGATGGAATCAGTTTCCATCTGAAGCACATGACCGATCCATCTCCAACGCCTCCTGGCAACGATGGTGCTCAGATCCTCTTGGCTGCACTGTGTCAGTAGATCTTGGTTTGAGATTGTTCTGGACAAAAGATACAGAGGATTTTTCTGAGGCAGGTTGTAGGGAATGAAGACAGTTTGGACATGTCAGACTTTCTCATTCCCCCGCATTCTGCACTATAAAGTAGTGTTGAAAGTACGCAGCTCTGATAAATCTTGAGTTTGGTTTGGTGTTGTATTTTGATGATTTCCAGACTGTATTTAAGCTCCTGAAGGTGTTCCTGGCTTTAATGATTTTGTTCTGGATGTCCTGGCTTGTTCCACTGTCCTGGCTGATGGTGCTGCCCAAGTATGTGAATGTTTCTACGTTGGTGAGACCATAATCCTCTATCTGTACTGGTGATGGTGAGGCACTATTAAAGGTCATGAGATCTGTCTTCTTGCTGTTGATTTTAAGTCTGATTTGCCTGGCTGAATGCGTTGACTCGAGTTGTTTTTTCTTGAATATGGTGTTGGGCATGTGATAGGAGAGCGACATCATCTGCAAAGTCCAGGTCTTGAAGGGATGAGACGAGTGTCCATTTAATGCCTCTTGGCATGTCTTCTGTTGTACGATGCGTTATCCAGTCGTTGGCAATGTTGAAGAGGATTGCAGACATGACACACCCCTGACATACTCTTGTTTTGACTTAAAAATTGAGCTCACTGTGATCCACACTGCATGTCAAGTTGAAATAGCAGCGTTTCATGACGTTGATTATGAAATCTATGGAAGGAAAAATTCTGTAAGTAGCTCCATGTGGGGCAAACCTGTGCCCACCTAGACCCATTGAAATCAGTGGGGTTGCGCAGGGGTCTGGCTGCAAGGAACTCCTGGCAGGATCAAGGTCTAAAGCATTCCATAAGCAATGTTTGTGCTCGCGACTGGTTACTTTTAACTAGCAGAGCTGTTTTGCCATGGTCCCCTTTGAGAGAGCTTTAACTACTGCCATGCAGACATAACCAGGGTGCAAAGAATGAGCTGGCCATATGCAACAAGCAGGAAAAACAGGCATGGTGGAGGGGGAAAAAAATTTTAAATTTGCTTCTGGCAATTTATTATATTATATTATATGAGTGCTTTCCCCCTCCCGCCCCCCAAGCATTAGAGGGAGCTCCAGTGTTTCCTTATGAATGCTGGAGGAGAATGTCCAATTGGGCTAATTTTTTATACATACTGTCAGAGCATTCAGCTGTCTGCTTTGCAAAAGGAAAAGACATGTTATTACTTCTTAGAAGAAATGTTTTTAATTGCATACTATTGATTTTTTTTCCCCCTTCCCTTGCTGGAGCACATGTTCTGCTGTTGATGGATATAGTTGAATACAGGACTGGCGTATGTGCATAGACTAGCACCGAAATAACACAGTGTGTGAATTGGCTTATTTTGGTGCAAGATATGTGTAGATCAGCCCACGTGGAACTTACTTTTTCTTTTGCTGAATTTCGTGAAATAGATACAATTGATCTTTTTTTTTCCAATGGACTTAGGCTACACTGTGTATATTTCACTTTCTGTCTGTCCCTCTCTTTCAGTGGATTCAATGAAATGTACACAAGTATTCATTCTCTCTCTCTCTCTCTCTCAATTTGTTACTACTGTTAGCACCCAGTACAGCACAGCCATCAGTCCATATAAAATGATATCATGTCTGCATTTGTGGCTGCTCTAATTTACCTGTTAAATTCCCTCTCCTCCTTCAATACTGGAGTGGCTCTTAAAGCTTTTTTTTGGGAGGGGGGCGGGGGGGGTTAATAGTCACATATATTTTACTTGACTTCCCGTTGCAAAATAAAACAAGCTGTAGAACCCCCCACTCCCTCTCGCACACCCTGGGGAAAGAAAGTAATTTTGTGAATGGCTGGATATAAGCAGGTTAAGGCAGAACCATGGAGTATAACCCTTCCTTTATCATTACCCGTACGTGTTATGATGATATGCAGTTCAGAGCCGATAAAAGACACATGCATGCATGTTGATAAAGGGCCAGGGAGTTCTAAAATCGTTTTCACATTTCTGTGTAAAGCAATTACTGATTTTTCTCTGCCTCATAACCTGAGAAATGGAGCAGACATACAGGAAGTCTTATTTTTTATTTCTCTCAAGTAGACTTGTAAAGCATGCAGCTCTGGTATACAGTGCAACAAGAGTCAAATGAAAACTGGATTTTTTTTTTTACTGCATTACTTGTAGCCCCTTAATTCAGGCAAATACCTTCAGAGCAGGGAGGCGGTGGGTGAAAGAATAGAAGGTTTCAAAAAGCCGACACTACGTTCATTCGCCTTCCTGGCGATCAGCAGATTGTTCCAGTGTATGTGTGTTGCTCCAGATCACCACCGTCCCAGATCACCACCGTCCCACGCTGTCACATTTAAGGCCTTGAGAAATGAAACTTTAAAATCATTTGTTTTTTTCCCCAATTACCACTTGGGAAGCCATTTAATACAACAAGAGACAAGGTGGGTGAGGTCATTTAGTGGACTAACTTCTGTTGGGGAGAGAGGCAGGCTTTCCCGCTACACAGAGCTTTCCCTCAGGTCTGAGAGAGGTACCCAGGGCTTGTCTACACTACCAGCCGGATTGGCGGGCAGCAATCGATCCAGCGGGGGTCGATTTTATGGCATCTCGACCGCTGAGCACTCTCCCATTGACTCCGGTACTCTACCAGAACGATGGGAGAGCGTCAGCTGTCGACTTACCCCAGTGAAGACACGGCTGTGAGTAGATCTAAGTACGTTGACTTCAGCTACGCTAGTCAAGTAGCTGAAGTTGCGTCTCTTAGATCGACCCCACATGGTAGCGTAGACAAGCCCTAAGCGTGAGTGTGTCAGCTAAATACAAGGTTGAACAGATAGTTTAGCATAAGTAGTTAGCACATATTTCAAGGGACCATTCAAGGTGAAGTGGCCCGTTAACACTCCTGCGGTCATAGGATAAAACAGCAGGTTCGTGCGTTACAGATTGTTGACATAAGCCCTAAATCCAGTGTCCTTATTAAAACCATGATTTTTAGTGTCTAGCAAAATGATGAATTAAAGCTCCCAGTCTTGTCTTTTGAAACATCAAATAAAACACCATTTTGAGCCTACTTGTTCTTTTATGGAGTGTAATTAATTCATTTTCAGAATTTGCCTTTCATCTCATTGCTCATTTTACAAAGGTGCTAAGCCCTTCCCGTCAGGACAGAATTTAAACAGATTTGTTCCTGCATCCTTAATTTCAGAGTCGATTGAATCAGTGTTCATTAAGGTGGGGCAGTCCAGTGATGGTGCAAAGAAGGGCTGGTCTAGTGCTTAATGCACTGGCCTGGGAGATTTGTGTTCGGTTTCTGGCTCTGCCACAGATTGCCTGTGTGAGTTTGGGTAAGTCATTTAATCTCTCCATGCCTCAGTGCCCCATTAGTAAAATGGGGGTAATACTACTACTTTTCTCTCAACCTTTGTTTACAGTGTAAACACCCCGAGCTCTTTAGAGTAGGGACCATTTCTTGCCATATTGAGCAGCAGGCCTGCTGACAGAAATTCCGGGCCCCTAGGCAGAACAGTCAATGGGCCTCGATGGCACCCAGTGAGCTTCTGGGTACACTGTCTTCCAGCACAACCATAGCTTCCACATGCCTGCCCGGCGGCCTTGGTCGCCACCGGTACCACCCCATGCGTGTCTAGGAGCATAGGCGCCGACTTCCAGATTTCCCGGGGGTGCTCGACCCCCGCTCTGTCTTCTGCTCCTTCCCCCAATGCCCCACCCTCGCCTCACCTTTTCCCACTCCTGTTCTTCCCCCTCCCCCCCAGAGGGCACCCCATGTACAACTGGTGTCTCCCCGTAGTGGGGGGGCACGATCTAAAGGGCAGGTCACGTGTGGTCCCTTCCCCCCCACCCCGTGCCCAGCCCAGAATCACTGCGCTCTCCCTGCCCAACGTTACCTGCGGAGGGAGGGGGCACTTTGTCCTCCCGCTGCGCCTGCCCTTCAAATCCCCCCCCCCCCACCCCGCCTGTTCTGCCGCTCTCCCTGGCAGGCAGGGAGCAGGAGGAGCCGCTTTTAACCCTTTAACCAAGTATGCCTTGTCCCCAGCTCTCACATCCTTCATCCTTGGCTTTGTGATCTTCAGGGCAGGGGATGTGCCTTATTTATGCTTGTAAAGTGCTGAGTCTTCCATTGTGCACAGGAGTCCGCCTGCATGGCGCTCCTTGCAGGATCAAAGCCTAAGACATCTCTCTTCTTATCCCAGAAGCTAGATGTACTTTACCCTAAAGCACTTCAGTAAGACCCTCTAGCCCTGTGGTGTATCAATAAAAGACATTAAAATACGATGGTGAGGCAAATGTGTTGAAATACTGTACTACTATTTCATTTCCTTTGCCTTCTGTATGCTGGCGATGCTGGCTTAGTTTCAATATGTGTTTAGATATTCTGTATTGTGCACAGTTCCATTACTACAAAAGAGCATAATCTAGAGGTTTAGGGGTTTTTGGCTGACAGTAGCTTTCTTTGGCCTGGAGATATATGGTAGCTCCAAACAGAGAGGCTATGTTGGCAGGGACAATTACAGCTGTTTGTAGTATTCCTACTGACCTAGCAATTATCTAATGGTGGGCCCAAGCAACTGGAAAAGCTCAAGGCTGTAGCAACGAAGGAAGGAGGGGATTGTTATTAATAACAACTTACGGTGAAAAATTATTTACACAGCAAAACCAATTTTACTCAGCACTTTGCAAACATAAATAAGACTCATCCCTTCCCCTGGAGAGTTTCCAGTTTAATGATGCATAGTATTTAGATGGCACTTTTCATCCACAGATCTCAGAGCACTTTACAAAGGAAGGTATGTAGCGTTAGCCCCATTTCACAGATGAAAGGCTCAGAGAGATTGTCAGTTCTTTAAGATCATACAGCAGGTCAGTGGCAGAGCCGGAACCCAAGCCTCAGGGCTCTGTCTAGTTGTCCTGTACACTGGACAATGCTGCCTCCTTTTATTAAAAGGGAAGAAAAGACAGAGGGCAGCCATTAAAGGAAGAAGGGAAACGTCTGGCTTATTGGTGAGGAGAGAAAAGGAAGGAAGAAATCCTGAAAGGTGGGTTTCAAGAAGGGGTTTAGGACAAGTAAGAGGTGGAGAAAAGAGTGGTCTTGTTGGACAGGAAGTGGGAGATGGTTCCAAGCAGGGGGACGCTGAGAAAAGGTACAAAGGTAAGAAAGGGAGGAGTATGGGGAGAGGACTGGGAAGATCATAGGGAGTTGTAGGAAGAAATGAAAACAGAGCTGTAGATGAGGATAAGATCATGCAGGGCTTTGATTGAGACGTTGGACAGTTTGAATCTAATATGGTAGGAGCAAGGGAGGGGACTTGGTTGAGTGTTGGGAGGAAAAAGGTGATTTACGCAGGTGTGCTGTGGCTAGAATGGAACCGGCTGTTTTCTAAAGGAGGAAAATGATTTTAAGGCCAGATTTTCAAAAGTCCTCAGTACCCATAAATAGGGGCCAGGTTTTTCAAAAGCTCAGATGCCAGTTAAGTCCCTCAATGAAGGGGCAGGATTTCTGAGTGAACTTAATGAGCCAAAGGCTTATTCGTGGGAGCTGCTGGGTACTGAGGCCTCTTGAAAACATCGCCCACTTCATTCAAGTGTCTAAATGACAGCTGGCCTTAAAATTCTACTCCATTCTGCGCTCTTCAGGTTCTTATACTATATCCATCCCCATGGCATCTGAGCATCTGGCTTGACATCAGGCACCTCGCATAGGATCTTTCCCGTAGCTTTCAACAGTTATCGTTGGCCCTGGTACCTTTGTTTTTGTTTTGCTTTCTCTGTCATTGGAAAAAACTCGTAAACCTGCACTGGCAAAATATTAAGGGAGTCTGAGCTGAAGAACTGGAAACAACACAGATAAGTAGGACAAGGTCCTGCATCTTCTGACAACAGCTCTGAGTATTAAGTCTCCATTCGTCCCTTTCAATCATCCATAAAACAGTCTCCAAAACGTAGGCCAGTGTACAGCGTAATTCGTGCTTTATTTGTATTCCCAACCTTTCAATTTTGGGTAGAGGGAAGGTGTGGCATCATTTTTAGTAAGATGACATTCCATACATGGTGGTGGAGGAAAGGTTGATCTAAGTCACCTTTGCAAATGGAACTTCTTCTTATATATTTGATACGTGTTGCGTTAGCACCTAGGAGTTGCCGAGATAGATCAAGACCATATTGTGCTAAGTGCTGTACAAACACAGAACAAAAAGATGGTCCCTGCCCCCAAAGAGTTTACAATCTAAGTATAAGACAAGACAATAGATGGATACAGACCGATGGGGAGTACAACGAGTCAATATTCTCCAAATAGACAAGAAAGACACAGGTTGGGGAGAAAAGGGGATAACACACAGCAGAGTAAACAATGTGATGGTGGCAAATGTCAAGTTAGTGCCGTGTTTATTTTTTAGTCAGTCTCCAAAGTTAGTTAGGAGCTTTGGAAAATGTTAGCCTTGCATTTCTTTGTAAATCACCTGACATGCCATCATTACTACAAATAATGCTAATAATTCTGTCTCCAGGTATTTGTAATATGCCCATCCAGATGACAACATGTCTTGGTTTCCAAATTAATGTAACTGAATAAAAATGTCACACTCAGTCCAGAAGAATGTTTGATTTCATTCCAGGCATAAAGTAACAAATTACCTTTATTGGCAGCGTCACCAGAAACCGGCCTCAGTCGCTTTGCCATGTCACTTTCAAGTGCCTTGTTGATATTTTTATGGATTTTTATTATATAGCTTGTTATGCAGCTTAGAGCAACCACGCCATGTTCTGGGGGAGCAGCAGGCAGTGGGGGATGAGCTACAATAAGAATTGTTACACTCATGGTTTTAATATCTTTTACTTCAAAGCAAGGAGTTGATTTGATCTTTCATCATCTCAGCTGTTGTTTACCAGCTTCCTACAGATGCTGTTTG
Source organism: Natator depressus (assembly GCF_965152275.1). Lineage (NCBI taxonomy): Eukaryota > Metazoa > Chordata > Testudines > Cheloniidae > Natator > Natator depressus. The sequence goes on from NC_134259.1 coordinate 7,524,064, forward strand.
AACTAACAAACCTCACATTTCCTGGTTTGAGTGAGTAATTCCCTTGGCACTTGCAATCCGTTCACTTGGAAGCTTAGTCATCCTGATTGAATGATGCCACTAACAAGAAGGGGATAAACCATTTAAACGTGCAGTATCACCTTTCAATCAAATAATAACTGGCTAAATTAGCTTGGCTTAGCTTCTCAGCCCTGCTGTTTGTTTACTGCTCAGAGGGGAAACAGCCAACAAGAACAGGTCTGGATTTTGGGTCAGTTTGCTCCAAGTCTCAGATGTGTTTCTGATCCCAGGACTTCTCTTTGGTGCTGATTTGTGCATAGCATTTTTGTTTACTAGCAGAGTCTTTTAAATCAGTTGAACTCTAAAAATTACAGATGAGGAAAGAGCTGCTAGGTCACCTATTCTGCGTAGAGCTGAATAAGTTCTTCTTCTTCACCCGTTGCTGTAGTGTGGAAGCGCTTTAAGTGGGGTTACTAGCATCAGTCACGTATGGTTCATTTTTTCTTCCTCTTCCCAGCTCCTCATCTGGGAGAAGACAGAATATGCATTTAAAACCGTATGGATTACAGTAGAACTGAAAGGCCCCAACAAAAATGTGGGTCTCATTGTTGTGGGTACTGTACAGGCGTATAGTGAGAGACAATCCTTGCCCCACAGAGATGACAGTCCAAACGGACGAAGGTTGGGAGGGGAAGTAGAAGCAGAAAGCAGAAAGTGACTTGCCCAATCTCATGAAGCAAGTCAAAGGTGGACTGGGGGAATCGAACTTGCATCTCCAAGTCCACTTCCCTATCCAGTGGACCACACTGGCTCTTTTTTCTTTTCTTAAACGTATGGTTTTTTTGGTGGCTGTTTTATTAGTGAAGGTGGTTTGAAGAAATACAACTTGAACTTGGAATGGAAGGCGGTGAGGTTTGTGGTAGGTCTTACATCCTGCAGGAGAAAATTCCACAGTCTTGGACTGGCCCCCTCAAAAGCTCAGTCTCCTGCACAAACCCACTTTACCCTGGCTGTAGACAGTTCCACTACACCAAAGGAGCAGAATGACTGATTGTGGTCCTCCTCTTGGAACGTTAGGCAATCTTTTAAGTACCCCGGGTCCAGATTATTAAGAACCTTGAAGGTAAGGATCAAGAACTTGAATTTGATGTGATATTCTATGGGAAAGTATCTGATCATCCTACAGGGCCATAGTTCCCATTAACTGCAGATTGTACTGGTTGCACGGAGCACACTACTGGAATCTCTGTGGTAACTGTCTATGTACGTGGAAAATTATAGACTCCGAAACCACTTACCCGTGTCCAGCTGGAACTGCCCCTCCCTGGGTGCGAGGAGGTTGCAATCAATACCTCATGTTCTTACATTCTTGTCTCCAGTGCAATTTTACTGAACAAAAGTTTAATTGACCTGAAAGAGAAACTTGCTGGGTTTCAAAGCCATCGGTGCACCTAGCAAAATAAACATTCTTTAGGGCGACTTCCGTGTTATTTCTGTGCTCAATTTCTTTTTTTTTTTTTTTTCTTCAGTCACCTCTTATAGCAAAAGGCAAAACCACCGTGATGGAATCTACTCAGTTCCCAATATTTTCTAATAAAACACCATTTTTTAAAAGAAGGCATCTTAGTAAGAAGCACGTATGGGAAAAATGATGGATGGTCTTGTTTCATAGAGGTCCAAGAATAATTTCTCCACTGTTCAGGATACTGGAATATTTAGTCTACATCAGAGGCATGGGACCTTGATCAACTAGAGTCATTTTGTTACTGAATGGAGTCTGAGAGTCACACAGGGATGTAGAATTTGTAAAATAAGAGCCTGATTCTCATTTGCACTTAAGGCTCCTTTTACGTAGCTAGTGGCATAAGACTGTTGTATCAGATCTTTCACAAAATCTATTCACTTGATGTGCTTTAGGGTTAAATTAATTCAGTTAATGAGTTAAATAACAGATGAGGGAGAGAGAAATTAAGAGGCACAGGCAAGAAGGGAAGAAAGATGCTTGCAGCTGAGTTTTGGAAAGTGAGGAAGAGTGATGCAGGAAAGCGACACTGGATGGCAAGGAGGGTGGAGGAGGGCGCACTCACACCCTTGGTCGTCAGATTTTATGAAGGGACTGAGAGATGGTCATGACTGCAGAAGCGTGTAAGAGTTTTATAATAAATAGGAGTTAAGGAACAAGTTTAATACAAGCTAGAGTCAGATATAGTTTTCACTTCTCTTAACTGGTTATTGCAAAGTTCCTACAGATGGCGCAAATGTCTCTTATTTATTTATTTATTAATTATTTGTATCGAGGTAACGCCTCTGAGTCCCAGTCATGGGCCAGGACCCCATTGCGCTAGGCACTGTACAATGCAGAAAAAAGAAAAAAAGATGGTCCCTGTCTTGGTCTCATGCCATTCAGAATCTCACAGTGCTAAACCCAGATTGACTTGTGGAACTTGCTGCTCCAACAAGGACAGGTTCCTACCACTTGAGATAAATAGTCTCCTTGGGTGATGCACAAAGCAGTGTATTTTCCACTCCATGCATCTGATGAAGTGGGTTTTAGCCCACAAAAGCTTATGCCCAAATAAATTTGTTAGTCTCTAAGGTTCCACAAGGACTCCTCATTGTGATACAGACTAACACAGCTACCCCTCTGAAACCTGTAGTGACTTAGATTCCAAGGGAAACATAGGACCTCATAACCAGAGGGTCTGAGGGCCTCACATCTGCCTAAACAAGGGCTGCCTGAGAACTAGAGAACCATGGGTTCAGAACATAGGAAAGGTTCCTAAGTCACGTGGGTGCACTGAAAAATTCACCCTTAATCTTTTACATTTCTTTTCCTATGAGAGATCTTTCTAAGCATCAAATTGTTTTCCCTGGCCTTCTCTGTATCAGGGTTGAGTATCGCAGGTCTTGACGAGAGAGAATATTTGAACATATGTGGGTCTTTCTTTCCCAGTTTTAATAGAAATCCCTAAATTCATACAAGGCAGGACTTTATGCTAGGTGACTGGCCCTAAAAGAAATGGCACAAAATGATACTTTAAACAGCCCACAGTTCCTAACATGATTAGACTGATGATGATTCTTTACACTTTAAGAAACCTCTGAGGCTCACAAACAGGAACCCTATGTTTAATTGTTTGGATACAAACAGCCTTGAGTAATTTCCCCAGGTTTTATATCATTGCCCTATCACAGTGCAATTAGCGTGAAAGGAGGTGCCTTGAAAGCTTGGAAAACAGTAACTACAGACCTGGTTGTGCTCAGCGGAACTTCTTCAGTGCTTTACATGAAATCTTCAGACAAACTCATTGGACAAAAGTTGGTTTAAAACAAAAATCTAAAAGTCCAAGTTTTCCACCGAGGCTTATTTAAGGAATATAAATAAAACATGTCCTGGATATGCTCTTAACTGGGGTACAGGCAACCGGCAGCTGATGTGAGAGGGAATTTGTCCTCACTTAATGTTCCGTCTGCGCAAAGCTTACTGTTAAGTCCCAAGTTACTGGGAGCTCCTTAAATCAAGGCAGTGAGACTTGATAGTGAGACACAGAACTGTGAGCTTTATTGATCATGCTTCCGTTGTACTGCACTGGGCTGGAAAATAACTCCCTGGTTTGAAAGGGGTTCTCTAAAATGTTTCTGTATAGGAATCGGTCCACGTGGGTTTGCTTGCAGGCCTCAAAGTTGGAAAAGGTTTGTGTTCGAATGAGCCTGGTTTCTCTTCAGTCCAAATTTGCTGTGAGCACAGAGGCATGATTTGGGGTGATTGGGTTTGTGCCCATTTGCCAGGACTGTAATTGGGACTAGGTAGACAAGGGGGGTGAGGTAATATCTTTCACTGGACCAATTTCTGTCGGTGGAAGAGACAAGCTTTCGAGCTTACACACAGCTCTTCTTCAGGTCTGCCTTTTCTACCTAGTCCCAATATGTGTTCCCCAGACCAAAATTCTGTTACATTTGTGGGTCAGGCACCCATTGTTTAAACACCAGAGTCCCTCTTCAGCAAACCTCTTAAGCACATGCTTAGGACACAATCACTAAAGTGATTTGCTGCATCAGGGCCTACGTATTCACACCGGAGTGCTCACTGGTGCCATAATTGCATAGTGTAGACAAGGCCTGTGACGCGTTTTCCAGTGGCTCCTTCTGAGAAACCTGTCTCCCACCGTTTCTGGGTCTCAAGCAGGAACCTGGCAAGCAATGAAGGGACAATCAGTAGTTTCAAACCGCTTAACCGCCATGGGATTTTCTGTCCCAACAGCAGAAATGGATTCTGAGGAACATGGAAGTTTTAGCACCGAACATCCAGTAGAAAAGAACTCTTGTGCTATTAATTGGTGAGCCACCTTTATTATTTATTTGTATTGTGGTAGCACCTACGTGCCCCAGCCTTGGACCAGAACCCCATTGTGCCTGACATTGTACAAACACAGAACAAAGCCTGTCCCTACCCTAATGTGCTGCCAGTCTCAATTTACCGTCGTGACCAAGAAATAAGAATTGTTGATGATGTGGGAGAGTTTTTTCAAAGGCACAGAACAGTTAGGCTTTCAACTCATGTTGAAAGTCTATAGGTGTTTGTTAGATGTCTTAACTCCCATTCATGCCTTTGAATAATCTCTCTTTCTGACATGATCTTACCACCACGATTCGTAGCATTCTACTGCTCCGAGAAGTTGAAATGCGAAGAAAGGGAATTGAGGAAGGGGAGTGCTTATTGGGCCCGTAGAGGGAGACTGTAATGGATTCCAATTAATGGGAGGGGGAAGCCAAAGAAGGAAAACTTAGGGACGAGGGTATCTTGTTTGTATCCTCTCAGAGAGTTGATTACATGCTTATCACACAGCACAAAGCATGGTTGTCTAGACAATCATCTAATTGTCCTGGCTCGGTAAACAGCGGCCCTGGTGACATTCCAGACCTTGACCTCTGCCCCATCCAGCTCGAAAACAAGCGCCGTTAGGAATCATGTAACGTTGTGTACTAAAGATTGTTGAAGAAGGTCACGGGGTCAACCTACTACAGGTACTTTAACAACATTTCTGAATATAGCACACGCTGCTTCTCTCTCTCTCTTTGAGACTAGGTATCTTTGTATGAGAGCATTAGTACAGCGCTGGTCCTTCTAGTGAAGGATGAGTCTGCGCTGGTACCCTCTGGTGTGTGTGGTATTTAAAAGGGCGGGCTTCTCGGACATACCGTGTTGGACTTTATAAAAAAGCAACAATCCCCAATTAGGAAAGGGACTATAAAAATATTATAGTTTGGTGTTTGAATAGGAAGATGACAATAAATAGGGTTACAAAGAGTTTTCCAGTCCGAAGGCCTGGTCTCTAGGTACTGCATTAATAACCAATAATATTAACTTCCATTACCGTAGGACCTACGAGCCCTAGTCATGGACCCAGGACTCCGTTGTGCTAGGTGCTGTACAAACACAGAACAAAAAGACTCTCCCTCCCCCAAAGCGCTTCCAATCCAAGTGTGAGACAAGAGACCTAAATAATAATTTTTCTATCCTCAGTAAAATTTTCCAAAGTGGTCCTGGAGTCTGATGGTATGTCTACACTTTGAGCTGGGGGTGATTTCCAGCTCACGGAAACCTAGTCATTCTAGCACTCATTGAGCTGGCGAAATCAAACCAGAACATCGACATAATGGTGTGTGGGCTAGCTGCCCCAAATACGTAACTAGTGTCTCTGATGGTAGTGCACTAGGGCCGGCTAGGCCCTCCCACTGCCCGTGGTACCACGGCTACGCTCTTTTTAGTGTGTTAACATGAGGAACATGCGAGTGTGTCTCCTCGAGCTGGGAATTGCACCTCCAGCTCAGGGTATGGAGATACCCAAAGGCCCGAGCACTAAGGCACTCTTGAAAAGTTTCCCTGAAGATAAGCAAGCTGGTGACCAGAAAATTCTGGGTAGAGCCTGCAAATATAAGGTTAAGTTCTCTGCTGGTGGAAGCAGATATTCTTATTCCTTCATTCTAATGGGCAGGCACTGGTCCTGTCTGCTCCTCAAGAGGAGAACCTTGAAATATAATCTCCCGTTTGAGAATCCTGATGATTCTATTCACCGAGGGCCTGATTTTCAGAGGTATTAAGCACCCAGAAGTGCTACCTACTTCAGGTTGCAGCTGGGGATGCTCAGGACCGCTGAATATCAGGCCCTGAATATAGAAACTGAGGTCCCAATTCAGGAAGGAACACATCCCTAATATTAAACACACAAGCAGTCCCATGGAAGTTTTGGATTTATTGAAGAGAGTAATAGATGGAGAACTGTTTATAGACGGACACAATCTGGGCTAAATCCTCAGCTGGTGTCAACTGGCATAGTTCTATTAAAGCCAGTTGACACCAGCTGAGGATCTGGCCCACTTATCATGCATGCTAAAGGTGTTTGCATGCAAGTGACTATAGAAATCGTTGCGCAAAAGTTGAGCACTCCAAGGCCAATCAAGTATCTGATCCAGAGAGGGTACGTCCATGGCTGTTAAAGGGAATATAGGAGCGAAAATTGTGAAGTGTTAACTGATTTTTATTTTTTTAAGAAGTTTTATAATGATAGGTCACATTCTGGAGGACGATAAAGCGTCAAATCTAACACCCATTATTCAAAAAGGGCAAAAGATACAGCAAGCAATTATAGTTTAACACCAGTTGTGGGAAAAATATTAGCAACCATTTGATGGGATTTGGGGAGTGAACAGCTTGGAAAGTGTAATTTGATTAGAGATGGCCGACTTGGGTTTTTGAGGGAAGTTTTAACGAACTTGGAGTTCTTCAAAGGTATTGCTGCTGTGGGAGGCAATGCATCTGGATTGGCTAGCCTTACACTCGGGGTTAACTTTCGAAGTGATGAACTGGGAGGCAACCACACAGCTCCTGTTAGTTTCATTGCGCTGTGCCGCTGAGTCAATTTTAAATATGTTTAAGATGAGGTGGAAAATCGGCTTCTTGACCGCTCCTGGGGATGAAATGTAGACTTGGTCTGAATGGGTGCCACGTGATTGACTGAATCTGGCTCGTACTCTTTAAAACCGTGCCTATGCCTATACTCGTGTGCGTGTGTTAATAAGGGAAAAGGACGAATAGCCATCGTGGTTCAAGGCACGGGACTGGGACTCGCGATCTGGGTTTGCTTCCCAGTTCTGCCACGGGCACCCCATGTGACTGTGGAGAAGCCGCTTGGAGCTACATCCTGTGAATGGGTCTGCCAGGGTGCATGAGGGGGCAGGGTCTCAGACCCGGGCTCCAACCAGTGCCCAAATGGCTATGCTACAGTTTTACAGCCCTTGAGCCCTGTGAGGTGGCTAGCCCAGGCCAGCCACGGGTCTTTGATTGCAGTCTAGGCATAGCCTTAATGCCCTGTCTGTAAAATGGGGGACAATCTGACACCCTTTGTCTCGTCTATTTAGACTCTGAACTCTTCAGGCCAGAGATTGTCTTTAGCAGTGGGATTAGCTCTGCCACTGACCTGCTGGTTGACCTTGGGCTCCACCTGTCCACTCCACCTCTCTGTATCTCAGTTTCCCTTTGCACCTTTTGTGTCTCTTGTCTAGTAATTTGGGGCAGAGACAGTCTCTCATCCAGTGCCGAGCACAAGGGACCCTGAGCCAAGCTGAGACCTCTTGAGGCTACTGGAGTGCAAACAATTAATGCTAATAAAAAAAGAATGTTTCCAACAAAGAAAAAGAAGCTGGCTCTAAACACTGGCTTCCCTAACGGCAAAAAAAAGTTATTCAGGTTCTGGGTTGGAACCCACTTTTGTTTCATATTCAAGAAAAGGATTTGGAAGGGTAGAAGCCTGAAGTTAGGCTACTAACTGGATATTTAGGCTCCTAAACAAGATACCTGACTTTCCAAAGCACGGAGCCCCACTGCTCAGCACTTTATTCAGGAGCCACGAATGAAATGTTTTAAATTGTCTCAGGGTACATCAGTGCAGCCTGCTGCAGTCAGACTGGGTCTCACGCTACTGTGCCAAAAATAGCTGTGTAGACCATGTGGCTAGCTCTGGCGCTTGGGCTCTGAAGCCTAAGGTGGGGGGTGGGCCTCAGAGCCTGAGTCGCCACTTGAGCACTGTCTATTTTTAGCACGGCAGCATTTGCCCAAGTTTGTCCACCTGGGAGGCTCGCTGCCGTGAGCTGTGTAGACGTACCCGAAGTGACTTTTTTTGACCCAAAGACCATAGAATTTAGGCTCCTGAATCGCTTTAGATGCTCTTGAAAATTTTACCGCCAGACATTAACTTTGGAGCCTATCTTTAGACTTCTGTCCTTGAAAACTGTGGCCTGACTGTGCACATTAAATGTTACAATCTGAGGTATGTGGGTCCTACAAAAGTGGAAGGTGCGGTGGGTAAGGAGAAGGAAATGCCACCGTGTTTCGACGGATTTAGCTCTCTTTGGGGGCCCATAAATGGACAATGTAGTTTTAATGCAGACAAATGTAAAATAAGAAGTCTGGGGGCAATGCACCAAAACCGAGAGTACGTGTTAAATGGAAGAGCCACGGAGCATACTGATCAGGGAAGGGATTTAGGGGTTATTGTAGAAAAATCCTTCAAGCCATCATCCCAGTGTATCGCTGCAGTTGGGGGGGGGTGGGGGAGGGAATGCAAACCAGCTCAGTGCAAAGCATTAGCAGGAAGTAGAGAATACAAATCAAAGGAGCGATCTTCTTATTGTTAAAGTGCTTCAGCCAGACATCAAGAACTCTGGTCACCGCCTCACAGGGAGCAGAGCATTTGCTTTTTAGCAGGACTCGTATAGCAGAGTTCTGATCGCAGGGCTTTTCCCGATTGTTCGTAATGGAGGAAAGTCTTGAGAGATTGAGAGGATTCCCCTCAGGAAACAGGCCTCTGTGGGTTGAATGGAAGTATTCAAAATTATTAAAGGGGCTGAAAGAGCAGAAGATGGAGGAGGGCGGGACTGGGTGCTTAAGGTTCGATCCTCAGCTGGGGTAAGAGGGCATGGCTCCATTGAAGTCACTGACGCAGCTGGGAATAGAATCCAGGCCTCTTGAGTGGAGTTCAGTCCTCTAAATCACAGCAGCATTTTACCATCTCTGTGTATTAAGAGCCAGTTCTTCAACTGCCGTAAAAGGGATTAGGGCTTAAAGGAATACTCCTCCTGGGCCTACTAGCCAGCAATTAGCGTATCTTCAATATCCTTTATCATGCAGCTCTGTAATTTCATATTTATTTCCCATTAAATTAAATGAATACATTTTATACCACACCAAAAAATGTCTGGTATATTTGTATGCAGCCAGTATTCCGTTTGTTTATTGTTAAACTGCAGGAAGGGGACCTCATTCGAGTGTAATTACAGTCTGTAGGACTTATCGGGGGCTAACAAAGTTCTTCTAAGCCCAGGATCTTTCATTTCAATTGATGGAAGATTAATCTTAATTCTCATGGACACAAGAGCGAGCCCAGAATGGAGGGGACATGTTTCAGAGGCTACAACAAGTGGCTGAGAGCCAGGAGGCCTGTTACGGACTCACTCAGCTACCTTGGTCAAGTCATTTAATCTCCCTCTCCCTTATATCCCTTATATGTGCTTCCAAGGGATAATAAGCACTCACCTTTCATAAAGTGTGTCAAGATGCCTGAGTGATATTTAAGGGCAGAGTTACTAATGAGGTTCAAAACCAATATGAAAACTGAATTAAACCTAATTTTTGTGTGCAGCAAAATTTTTGTGTTTTTAAGAAGTTGAAATGATATTTTTCCCTTCTAAAATTCTCCTGATTAAAGCTGATGCTTTGTATTTTCAAATTTCAATATATGTAGTTTTTTAAATGTATTTATTATTTTAAAATGTGATGTTGGCTGAGATTTTTCAAAGTTTAACAGCCTTGGTGGTTGTTTTTAATTTGTATTCCAACAGCCCCATCCTGGTAGGCACAATACAAACATGATAAGAGAGAGTCCCTGCTCCAGACAGCTTACAGTCTAACGAGACAAGACAGACAGACAAGGTGGGAAGGGAAACAGAGGCACAAACCGATTAAGTGACTTGCTCAAAGTCCCACAGCAGTTCAAGTGGCAGAGCCAGGTCACCTGACTGCCAGTCCATGAGACCACACAACTGTCAGAGACCCACTGTCCCCAAGCAGTTAGAGGGGGAAAATCCTATCTGAAACAGTTTTTTAATAGGAGACACTTACTGTATTGGAATTAAAATCCACAGACTCTAGAGGGTTGTGGCAGTTACTTAGATTGCAAACTCTTTGTCGGCAAGGGCCGTTTTTTTTTTTGTTCTGTTTGTACAGCACCTAACACAATGGGGTCGTGGACTGAGGCTTCTTGGTGCTATGGTAATACAAGTAATAAATAACAATAAGTGCAGCAATCTGTGGGGAAAGGGTTGCAAAACTGTACCTGAATAATAGCAATGTTTGCTCGTTATATTAAAATAGGTTAGGATCATTGTGGAGGTAACTGAAACAAAATAAAACCCTGAAATCCAACATGCATAAATACATAATTAAGTACATTTCTTTTCCATATGGAGAGGATTAGCCTCCTCTCCTCAGTGGGGAATTGCTTTATTTGGTGTCCCTTTCTTTTAGATGGCTTAAAGGATATGTTGAAAGGGAGTTGCATCCCCTGACTAATGAAGAACTTTTGCAATAAGGAATTTCAGGTTTATGGGGAAGACTGCCTCACAAAACTGGCGTTTACGGACCTTAAAGGCTGACCTATCATATCTGCCTCTCTTTCTGATCCGAAGTGGGCCCTATGGGATGATATTGCCCACCTTACCGAGACTTATTGCTAAGTCATAAATCGAGGGGGAGAGAGAGAGAGATGTGTGGCTAGTAAATGCTGAAGTATCAGCAAAAGCTCTTTAACTCAGGTTTCATAAGTCGAGAAATATTTTATCACCCTTGTGAGTTGAACCTCTGAAAATCAATAGAGCTTGAGAGTTGCCTGTATTGATCTGAAAGCCTGACTTGTATTGAAATATTTGTGTGTGTGTGTGCGCGTGTGGCAGGTGATGAGGTGTAGGTAGATTTGAGTGTAAGTCTGTCTCATTTTTCATTTAAAATAGATTAAGACTACTAGGTGACTCACAAAGCATATGCTTAAAAGGAAGTGAGTTTGTTTGACTTACAAACAGGCTTCTGACAGATACCAAGAAACGCCTTCTCCTTATTATTATTTTTCTTAAATGGCAAACTGTTTGGATGAAAAAGTCAAGGAGATCTGATAAAATTAGCACCACGTTCTCTTGGGACTTTCTGGGGCTGCTTTGTTTGCAAAGCCAATTTGGACACTGCGTCTTTGATCTTCACTTTCAGTAGTTGAGCAGGCATGTTAGTATCACTCATTTCACATGAGATTTGGGATTCAAGTTTCTTCAGCAATTTAAAAAGCAGTACATTAGAAGGGGAATTGTCTGCCGGTCGTCTTAGAGGCTCAATACCCTTGATACTAATTTGATGTGATGCATTTCACCAGATGTGTCTACCTGAAAGATGTTCTGTGCCCAGGAGATTTGTGCTACTGCTGTAGAGTATTAAACTTTGGTTCCTTCTCCTCCCCCCTTCCCTTTCATCCAAAAGCATCCACAATTTTAATCTGCATATAGATGCAACACGTTACAAATATTTGAGGGGGAAGGTGGGGAATCACGAGGAAAAACACTGACAAATAATGAACCAAAACTAAAAATATCGGTTCCTTGTGAATGCGCCCTTACATGCTAATGCATAAATGTGTTTAGATCAAACTGCAAGACCCACATTTTTTCCCAAAAGCCACTTTTCTCTTAGCAATGGAATCTTATTCATGACGAGTGCTTAGATCACTAGCTTAGGACTTGAGGAACTGGTGTTGAAATTCCTACTCTGCCACATACTTCCTGTGTGACCTTGAGCAGGTGACTTAGTCGCTCTGTCTTGGTGCCCAAAATTGGGCTTTGTATATTTGAGGTCTTCACCTACCTCTGCTGTAGAATACAAAACATTGAAGACAATGGGAGTTGCACACATGCAAGTGACAGGCTGAAAACTACCTGGGTTTAGATGATAAACTCTCTCCTTCGCATTTGCCTCCACTGCCATAAACCAGAATAACCTCAGAAATGTGAGATGCTACATAGAGAGCGTGCACGCGCGCGCGCACACACACACACACACACAAATCTTCTTAATTGTACTGTTGAATATCTCAGATACATCCGTTGCCAAGCTGGCATATGGTATAAATTGTACAATGCCTTGTGCGCTAGTTGTACATAAGTAACTGCAGCGTGAACAAAAGCAATGGCACACATACAACTATACTTCTGTGCGCACAGGTGGTTTTGGTTTGGGTTTTTTGTTCTGCCCGCTAGCTAGCAGGCACGGCAAGATTTTATTTGTTTGTTTGTATTTTGGTGGGCGTCGTTGCATGGTACGAATGGGAAATCCATGGCTGTTGTCTCGGTGTTCTGCTGCTTTCTAGGATATGTAAATTAAGAAGGCAGCATCTTAACTAGTGAGGTTTTCAGCTTCCCTTTCGAATTTGTGTAGCACTTAAAGCAGGTTATTCTGGTCTGTTCAAAGTGGCACTGGAAAAGTCCACGGTTGGAGAAAATGTTTCCTCTTTAAGCAGGACTGCAGTAAGTGGTGGCCATTGAACCTGATTACTGTCCATGTACTGTTTCAGAGTAACAGCCGTGTTAGTCTGTATTCGCAAAAAGAAAAGGAGGACTTGTGGCACCTTAGAAACTAACCAATTTATTTTGAGCATAAGCTTTAGTGAGCTGTAGCTCACTAAAGCTTATGCTCAAATAAATTGGTTAGTCTCTAAGGTGCCACAAGACCTCCTTTTCTTTATCCATGTACTGTGAGCTGTCCCTGGCAGTTTCTGAGAATGTTTGTTTTGCACATTACTTGCTCTCTGGCTCCATCCTTCCAGGAATTCCTTTGGTCAGACCGGATGATCTAATGGTCTCTTCTGGCCTCAATCTGTAATATCTGAATATCCTATATTTGCTGTGCTCTGGAGAGAGAATTTTTTGTCCTAAAATGGAAGATCTCAGGTACAAAACCAATTTTTGACCCACTTATTTACAGATTACCATTTTACTTGCCCAGTACTTTGAAAGATCAGGACGACGCAACAAATTGAGACACCGAAAGGTTGGCTGGCTCAAACCTGGCTGGCTTTTCAAGTTAATCTCAGTCGTACCTGGCTGTTTTATGAATGTAAGATACCTTTTCTCTCCAGAAAAAAATATCCAGTTGTATGTCTGCCAAGCTCCTTGCTTTGAGATTCTGTAGGCAGATTCATAGAATATCAGGGTTGGAAGGGACCTCAGGAGGTCATCTAGTCCAACCCCCTGCTCAAAGCAGGACCAATCCCCAACTAAATCATCACAGCCAGGGCTTTGTCAAGTCTGACCTTAAAAACCTCTAAGGAAGGAGATTTCACCACCTCACTAGGTAACCCACTGCAGTGCTTCACCACCCTCCTCGTGAAAAAGTTTTTCCTAATATCCAACCTTAACCTCCCCCACTGCAACTTGAGACCATCACTCCTCGTTCTGTCATCTGGTACCACTAAGAACAGTCTAGATCCATCCTCTTTGGAACCCCCTTTCAGGTAGTTGAAAGCAGCTAAAATCCCCCCTCATTCTTCTCTTCTGCAGACCAAATAATCCCAGTTCCCTCAGCCTCTCCTCATAAATCATGTACTCCAGCCCCCTGATCATTTTTGTTTCTCCCACTTGATTACAAGCCTTTGAGTGAAACTATTTTCTGGGTTCCCTGTTTGTTCTTTACTTGCTGGTGGTTTTGGTTGCATTCCCGTGACTTGGGATCTTTTCTCCGATTTGGTAACTCTAGCCTAAATTCACAAAAATTGCTAGTGATTTTGGGGTGCTCAGTTTTTGCTGGCCCAATCTGACCCCTCTTGAAAAGAACAGGCCTTATTTTCAGAGAACAGCCATTCAAAAATCAGCTTCCTTTTAAGAAGCCCCATATTTGGCAAGCCAAAAAAATGACATGGGCCAAGTTCATCAGCCGTTACATTTTGAATAAATGGCAACGTCTAGTTTTATATTGAATATCCACATGTTTAAAATGTAAGTTGTTAGCAATTTTTAGAAATATATTTTTTGGGGGGGAATCTGTTCATAGAGATTGATAAAATAATAATAATTTTCCAAGGATATCTACATATCATCTGTGGCCCTTACATGGCCCACGTCATGAGAGTCTAGTTTCCCAGGCTAGCTCCCTAACCCATGTCGTTCCAAGAATATCTGAAAACATCATAATGTGTAGTTAAAAAACAATTTCAAATTTTAAACATTCCGGAAAATAAAATAAAGGGTTGGGGGTGGGGACTTCTCATAATTTTTTAATGGATTTTTGACCAGCTATAGAGTTGGTTGAAATTTTACAAATATTTTCCTTCCTATTTCTTTTTTTGTCGGGGGAGGGGAGGGGGGGGAAAACCATGATTTCTCCCCTCCCCATTTTTTTTGACCATCTTCTGTCTTGTGTTCTCGTTGGTACCATTGCATCTGAATATATTGAAGTACCCCTTACAAACTTGCAATGTTCTGGGAACAGAGGTGGGCATCTACATTTCCCATCCAACACGCTAAGCAGAAGTTGAACTGAAGATCATCCAACTGTTGATCAGATAATAAACCCTTTTGGGTTTGGATCTGTCCTAGAACCAAAACCCCAAGCAGCCAATTGGGCTCTAGGAATTCTCCCTCCCCTGAAATTCAGAGAGGCTTGGATTGAGGTCCCAGATCTGGCTTATAGCTTTTTAAAACCTCAAGTTCAAACACTTTTCTGTTAATAAGCAAAAGGGGGGAAAATACACCAACGCTCTATTTATTGTCATTCCTCAATGGCAAAGCAAAGGAATGTTTAAGTGACTGACATCAAAGATCTGGTTTCTCTGAAGCTGAAGAGCCTATTAATCAAAATTTTAAAGTGTTCTTTAATTACCCTCTAATAAAATGACACACACAGAGGGGGGCGAGGAAACATAGTATACTTTTCGGGGGTTTTATGTTTGTTTGTGTTTCAAATCTCACCGGAAAATCTCTCAGATCCCCCTGGCCTCTACTGCCTAATTCCTCTCTCCCTTAGCTATTGATTATCATTTAACTACATTACCAGTGTGTGATGTGATTCTACAAAAAAAGTGTTTTGGGAGAGTGGGCTGGCTCCTAAGCTTGTTTCTGACAGGTTCAAATGCAATGGAAAGACTGCATTGGGAGAGTACGAAATGGAGCACTGGTACAGGGGGATTTAGACCGTCAATTCAGCAAGAGACTTCAGCACGTGTTTAAATTTAAGCCAGAGGGACGACTCTGGGACATAATGTTCCGTGTGTACCTTGCTGGATCAGGGCCTTATTGGTTATAGATGAGGAGGTGGTCTCAAAGCTGTCCCAGGAGTGCTCTGCATATATGTAAATAGCCAGTTAATAGATAAAGTGCCAGTAGATGGCAATCAAGAATATCAAGTGCAGTCCCTGGATTATGTAGGAACAATAAAATGGCACTGTGGCTTCCTCTGGCAGCCTTCAACAACAGCACCGAGGAGAGGAGGTGAGAAGCAGCTGTGCTTCGGAAACACTTCTACCGATGGAATGATGCTACGTTTAGCAAGAAGAGAGGAGGCAGGGTGGATCTTTTTATTAAAACCTCACACAGAGAGTGGTAATTGCTGAGGCTGGGGGAGAGAGAGAAATTTTTAAAGGCAGCAGCAGAGAGGCCGCTAGTTTTGTTGTATTGAATTTAAGATAATTTTACCCGGGAGGTAGGTCAGGCGGTGGTTGAAGGTGGGAAAGATGAAGTCGCTGGCTTGTAACCAGACCTTCCTATCCAGTGTTGCCATCTCTTTTGTGATTTTGTCTTGAGTCTCATGATTTTTGGTGTATTGCTTCAAGCCCAAATTCTTAGAATCGAGAAATTGCACGAGAAGATCAGCTTCCTTTTTATTTCAGTAAGTTTCTCGCACTCACGGTTGTGGGGAAAATCTAGAAAATGTGAAGCAAGTGTACCGTAAAGTCTCATAAATCAGCAGGCAAATGAAAAGAACCCAACTTTTTTTTTTTTTAACCTTATCATTTTTTTAAGCCAATTTCATGATGTCTTGGGGCCTGGCTCATGATTTCGGAATGCTTCCAATTAGCAGTCGCCATGCCAACTGTAAACTCCAGATTACCAGTGTGAGAGGCAGGGGAGAAGGGGCCTTGCAGGAGCAGCATGAACCAATCCTGCTGCTTGAAGGAGATGCCAGAATAAGTCAGGGTGTGTCTTTGGCAGGGGGAGGGGAAGGGGTGCTGCAACTCTGCATTGTGGTTGGGGCTGATCCTCTTCCCCCCCCCCCCCCCCACTCCTGCAATCGTGGCCAGGGTACTTTTTGGTCTGAATTTGCTGCGAATGCAGTGGGCTGGAGGGGGGTGGGGGGGAAGAACTCAGCCGAGTAGGTAACATTGTGGGCTGATCTATTTTCAAATTCAGACAGTTGTTAATGAAACAGTTGCTGTTTTGTTGACAGAACATTAATTACTTGATCTTAGGACTTGGTAATTGCACGGGCCCCCTCTGTATACATCACTAATTACATTAGCAATTATATGGTATTTTAAAGACAAAGAAATGACTGCTGCAATTGCAGTGTCATAGGGACCCTGCTGGTAAATTTCAATCAAGTTCCTAATATTTTCATAAAGTGTCGAGACAGGATCCCTCTGCAGCTGAATCATGCAGAACGGCTGGATTGCGATAGGTTGTCTGGCTATATTCTGCACTTAGCTCCCCTGCCCCCGTTCCCTGGAAAGCATTGGGAAATACAAGGTGTATCTAGAACCTCTAATTAAGATGAGCTGCACTCTCCCTTATTAACTTGGTGCAGTCTTGGCAGCTTATTGGAAATATTTCTTTATATTAAGTTAAAAAATCATGAATGAGTAAGGCCTCAGAAAATCATGAGATCTTTTTTTAAAAAAAAAAAACTTATTTGCCTTCTGGGTTTTGAAACTTTAGAATGCACTTGACTCATATTTTCAAGCTTTTCTCAGCAACCACGTGAGCTAGAAAGCAACTTACTTGTGTATTTATTTGTAAATGAAAGCTGAGAGTCACGTGCCTCCGGGATCTGGGGCTTTATAAAATCCATCAATCATGGTGAAACTTGCTTTAGGACTGTGAGAGTTGGCAACACTGCAAATGCATACATTGCGTTGCCCTGGAACATAAAGGATGCTTCATGCTGCCAGAGCTTTGTAAAGGGGCCTTCCTTTAAATAAGAAACAGGACCATTGCGTACACAACTAGTCTGTGTGAAAACATGCTTCTATTACTGCTGCCTTCCCCTTCCTGTCCTCCATACCCACTTGTTTGTTAATCCCCCTGTTGCATCTTGTCAGTCACAGTGACTGTAAGCTCTTTGGGGCAGGTACCATCTCTAATACTTGTTTGTACATTGCCAAGCAGAATGGGTTCTTGATCCCTGGTTGAGGTTGCTGGGCACCATTGTATTGTAAGTACTAATGAGGGTGAGCTCTGCGCTCCTGGGCAATGCGCTGGCTTGAACAGGACGTAAAAGAAATAGCTAAAATAATCTCAAAAGCGCTCTCTTTTTCCCTGTTTCCTAGCTGTACTTTTAGCTTGCAGGCCAGAGGGGAAAGTAATTCTGTGGTCAGATCTTCAGCTGGTGTAAATCAGTGTCGCTCCATCCACTTAGTTTGACACCTACCAAGGATCTGGCCCATGTCTTGTAGAAGCTTCAGCTTGTAAACAAAAACAGGGAAACTATTATTAGCCAGAGGCAATCTCTCTCTCTTTTATTTACTCATCCCCATCCCCTTTGTTCCACCACCTCGCAAATACAGTTGGTAGAGATTTTAAGGTAAATAAGGATGTGTAGTGAACTTTGCATACAGCAATAAAGGTTGTTTAGCAGGGATCAAAAGTGGACTCTTCACCACGGAAAGCCCTAGTCCCTACCACTTGAGTTAAAGGAAGTAGCACATCTTCAGCTGGGAGTGAATGAGGAAGGATACTTCACTTCACTGTAGAAATGAATGGGTGAAATTCTATGTCCTGTGTTGTACAGGAGGTCAAACCAGATTAATTTACAGGAGTCCCTTTTGGACTTAAAAATGTATGAAAGAGCAGGTGCTGGAAGCCACTAGAAAAAACACGTGACTAGAGCTGGATGAAAAATTGGGCAGGTTTCCATCGAAAAAAGGAGTTTCGTAGAAACAGACCCGTTCCATGGGAATGTGTCGATTTTGTTTTGTTTCTAGAAGGTAAAAATGTTTTGTTTGAATTTTATCATTTGGATTAAATTTAATTTTGACTCTCTTCTATTAAAATACTATCTACATAAATATAACACCATTAAAAGTCAAAACGGACAGAATGAAAATCATAAAGCTGAAATGAAATGTGTTACCTTATCAAAACAACAACAGTTCACCATGATCAAAATAAAACGAGTCAACGGCGCCCAACTGAAAATGTTTGGAACTTTCATTTTGTGGGAAATTTGAACATTCCTGCTTTTCATTCTGATTTGAATGAATCTTTTTTAAATGCTAGTCTTTCCCAGAGAACAGAAATTCCAGTTCCCAGCTTTCCACATGACTACATGCACTAAGGTTTGATCATATATTCATTGAAGTCCATGGCAAAGCTCTTATTTACTTTAATGGGGCAGGATCAGGAACAATACCAGTTGCATGTGTGTTAATTTTATTCCAGCCTAATTAGTGTCACCTTTTGCCATTGTGTAGCCCAATTATTAAGGAAAAGAGTTTGTTTTGCTTTTAGAGTTTTAACTTTGAGGTGATTGGATGTTTGATTCTCTCTGAAATTCCCAACTCCCTGCGGTCTTCAGAATGGCACTGACCTCATCCCACTCTATTGTGGGTTTTTGCCTTTTGCCAGCAATCAACTTTTGGAACTCTGCCTACTCTAGCTAATCTTGTTGCTGTATATTTTCCTCCCGGCCACATAATGTACATAGCTGCATGTTTCTATCCCACAACTATGGATCACGCACAATTTATTGGTTAGGTTGGAACAGCGTCCAAAAATAATCCCGCTGTTCGTGCCCAGGCGGGGTTGCAGTAATCATTGATAATATTCATAAAAATAAGAGTATGTGATGAGTGCACCTACTTACTGTGCTATAAAAAATGACAACCGATTACTAAGTACATCAAATGGAAATAATAAATGAAGTCGCCAACTCAAGTATTGACACCAGGAAAGGAACTGACAATGGATCATGATTAATACTGGCAATAAAGTAGGGTGATTTTTGTGTTACGCATGTGGCTGCATTTTCTTGTGAAGGATAGATAGTTTAGCAGAAGCACAGAGAGGACTAAGAAACCTGATAAGACAGACACCATCCTTGGATTGCCTCCCTGGGACAGTATTTTGGTGCAGTCTGTTTCGGAGGAGGAAGTGTAGGGTTACTCACTTCCCCTTGTCTATGTTGATGTTTGCTAGACACTGTGTATGTTTCATGGCTGCTCTGTCTGCACCCTCTTGTATGGCCACCAGCTGTCTGTTTAATCCAGTCCCGCAAGCAGAGTTAATGAGACATTCCTACTTATGTAACCTGGTGTGATTAGAGCCTCAGATCTTTGCACCTCAGCAGCTGCGCGTTGTCATTGAGATAAATATTTTAACTGCTCTGTCAATTCCCTAGTCCCCGCGTAAGTGGCTGAAAGAGAGGCTACTGTTTCACTATGTATTAAAGTGGAATTCAAGTTCTGACAAAACAAAAGCCTAAAAACAACCTAAGAGGAGGGGGGAGGGGTGGGATTGTTGCGGCTGGTCAGTGGTTGATGGAATTTAGTTTTCCATAGGGCCTTTCCTGTGGGAGGTATTTCAGACATTTACAATGTCCTGGTTGCCCGGATACAGGCCAAGTAGCAGATGATGGGGTTCTCAACAATATCGCGTGCACAGCCCTTGGCTTTACAGTTACAATCATCGGTGAAGTGTCAGCGTGCTTGGTGCTGTACAAAATGCAAAAATGACCCTGGTCTTGAGCTCACGTGTGAAATAGGATCCCATCTTATTTTTCACAGAGAAAATATTAGTCAGCTGGGAGAGCTGGCCAGTGACTGGACCAGGAGACTCTCATCAGGACTCCTGGTTGTCTTCCTGCCACTGTCCCCCTTAACCAATGTGGACCAGTCACTTAATCTCTGTGTATGCCTCAGTTTCCCTCAGAGACAACAACTGAGAACAGGGCCCTGCTGTGTTAGATGCTGTACAGGTGCGTACCGAGAGACAGACCCTGCCCTGAAGATGTTACAGTCTAAATAGATAAGACAGACAAAGGGTGGAAGGGCAGAGAGAAGCCTGTAGTGGGGAAGTGACTTGCCTAAGGTCGTACAGCAAGCCAGCAGCCGAGCGGGGTATAGAACTCAGAGGCACTGGACTGGGATTCAGGAGGCCTACCCATTAAATCATATTTCCTTGGGGTGTCTTCAGGATTGATTAATGAGTTTGTAAAGTGCTTTAAGATCCCTTTAATGATGCTCTGTAGAGAACCGCAGGATCTTACGTGATTTGAAAAAATTGGCTCACGGCCACTTAAAGTCCCTACTGTGGTGATGGGTTACTATTTTCAAAAATGCTAAGGACTCTTGACATTCACTGGTATGTCCACCAGTGAGAGGCAGAAGGGAATTATGTTTGTTTAGCCAAAGGATGATAAATCTTGTCCCCTGTTTGAGAGGGAAAATGTTACAGACCTAGGACCAGCCCTATGCATGGTGCTGCAGTCATACAAGAAGTCCAGGTCCCCAGTGCAAACAGCTTAATACAAAACACGGATGAAGGATGGGGGAGAAAGATTGCATTGGGAAAGCAACATGACTGACCAGGCTGCCTGTGTGTTCCAAGGCTTTTGATTTAACATTGAATGTGAGCTAAATTTTAAGGGTGATGAGGCAAGGCATGATAGAATTGGGGGAGGAGAGAGGCTTGAATTCTCAAGAGGTTAAGGGAGTTAGGAGTCTGGGTGTTGGGCACCTAACTCCATTAGGCACTTTTGAAAATCCCAGCAAGAATGCATAACGGAGGAAGTGCATTTAGAGGACAGATTTGGAAGAGCTTGATCAGGGAGCCATTTGTAGGCATGGGGAATGATTGCTAAATCTAGCACTGAGTTGGGGGAGAGGGGCAGAGGTAAAGGGCATTGGAAGACACATTGACTTGGCATAACGTAGATTTAGACCCTGATGGGGAGGACCCAAATCCAAGGTGAGAATGAGTCGTTTGACTTGGTGCAAGTCGGCTCACTTGGGTGCACCTTGTGGTGGACTCCAGAAGGGCATGTGGTCAGGGAAAGTTGTGTTAGCTGCAGTGTGGCAGGCAGAGGGATCTGTCTGAGCTGGTCTTGTTTTTGAAGGCAGTTTAGCCTTCTGTAGTATGGGTCAAGAAAATGCTTGTCAATCCTGCTTTTGAGATGAGGCAAGTTTGTTATAACTGTGTTGTTCTGAACCCACTTAAGAAACAATAAAAACCAAACCAAGATCAGCTAACAGATTATTTTCCAGTGTAGACTGGGCTTTATAACACAGAGCGCACACACATACCCTGTACTGCGTGGCTATGGTAGTGTGTGGTTGACTCAACATACATTTTGTGTGTGCGTGTAACATTAAAGTCAGGAGTTAATCATTTTTCTAAAACCGACTAGCCGTGAGATTTCCATGCATTTCTCCCCTCCCCGCAGCATTTTGTTTGGAATTTGCTGTGACTCAGGTGGGGGGTTTCTAAAGGTCAGTCTGATAACATATCACAAGCGCACAGTGTGCTTGTGCATCAAAAATTTCTCAAAAGAGATTACAAATTGGTAGCACAGCGTAGCGAATTTCCGGGCTTTCTGCACCATCACAATGAGCTCTCCCCCCTTGCATCTAAAAACTAGGTCACTGCCATAGACTAGGAATCCCTTTCAAACTAAATGTGTAATTATATCCCTAGAAGTCTTTGCTTACCGTCACATTCCAGCAGCCTATATTTAAAAAAAAAAAAAAAAAAAAAAGTGTCAAGCCTAATCTTAAAGATTCTGGGCCAGATCCTCAGCTGGTGTAAATTGGTGTAGCTCGACTCATGACAAGTTGATGGGTTCTTCGCTTTGACAGTTGGGGTTGCGTGGTTTGTTAACAAGGACGCATGGCTATTGTTTCTGTTCCTCGAACGAATGATTGAAAAATGCATTTCCCCCTGTCAGTTTTTGGATGACACTTCCAGAGGTTTCATATGTGTGTCTGTGTGTATAAATATAATGTCTGAACACTCACCAGTGCCAGATTCTGTCTTGAACTAGAGCTTGTCAACAAACTTCTGCCAAAACTCTGTGTGAGGGGAAATGGCTTTTTCCTCCCCTAAGTGAAAATGTTTGCCAAAAAAAAAAAAAATTCATTCAAAACTTTCTGATTCTGTTTTGACAAAAACACTGAAAAATGTTCAGTTTTTGTAAACCAAGCCCTTCGCACCCCCCCCCCCCCAAACCAGATGTGCCATCTTCAGATTTTGGGTTTTTTGATAGGGTGGGGGGAGGAGGAATTGAACAGGAGGTTTCAAAAGACCCTCCTCCCTTCACCTTTCTTTTTTCAAAATTTCTCATAAGAAACAACTAGCTTTTTTTTTTTTTTTTTTTTTTTACGAGCTACCTACATGGGTTACCCAAGACCTTGGATCTAGAGGCATAAGGGTAAGAACGTGTTGCATGCCTCCATACTCCCTCCCAGGAGCAGGTGAGTGGGAATGGTTAGGGCCAAGGTTCTTCCTTTCAACCCACTTGCTGGTCATCACAGCTGAGCTGGTGCAGAGAGTCTGGTCATTTATTATTGATTTAGGCCAGCAGCAGCAAATTAATATGCACATAATGAAACAAGAGGGAAGAGCGACTCAAAGTCTGAGTCATCATGTCTCCTGGGCTACTGCAGCTGAGGGTAGAACCCTTCCTCAGGGTTCTACCTAAAGACACAGGGTAGCCCACATGACCATGGGTCATAGCAAATAATATGACCCATAAGTCTCATCAAACCAGGCACTTTGATTTTTAATGGAAAAATGTTCATATTTTTTTTCCTATTTGATCAGCTCTAGTCAATGACCTGCTGCTTGCCAGCTCAAAAGGACAAGAGAAAACAAACAAAAACCCTCTATGCCTCTAACTGAAATCTGTCCTTTAATAGATAATCATTAAAACCCTATCCAGCTTCTGGGAAATGAGTTTTCGTCTGTAGCTTTCTAGGGTTCGTCAAATATTTGAATGTGTTGAAGTTTGACCCCTCTCCCCCAGTAAAGGGAAATATAACCCCATTTTTAAGGCAGCGCCAATAAATGTGAAGGCTAGAAATGATCATTACGGTCATGTAGTCTGCCAAAGATTTCTGCATGTAGCCCAAAACTTGGGGTTGAACCTTTCTTTTAGAAAAACATCTAGTGTTGATTGAAAGACTTCACATGATGGCAAATTTCCCACCTCCCTTGGTAACCTGTTGTAATCGTCAATTACATGTGCTGTTTAAAAATGAGCATCTTACTACCACAGAAATACTTAGATAGATCCACAAATAGAAGAAGAAATTCATAATAAAGGCTATTTGACGTTCAGAAACTTTCAGACCATTCTTTTTACAGTACAAAAATTTTATTTTTTTTTGTTAGGATAATTTAAAGTTTAAAACTGAAGTAGACATATTCATTTTACAAACAAGATATTCTTCAATAAGTAGGACCATTAAAAACAGTAAACAAAAAAAAGCTATCTTTACAAAAAGCTCTGTGCATAGCAACTTCATACCGTATATAATAACTGACAAAGCAAAAAAAAAAAACAAAACAAAAACAAAATAAATGAACTATACAATTGGGAGAAATTATTTTACAAAAGGGAGAGAACGGTCTTTTAAAACCATGCATATTGAAAATGTGCAAAGAAATAGGGAGAATAAAGATGCTATAACAAGATAAATAATGAAATAAAACATACTCTTTCAAAGTTAGGATAAAATTTGTAACTACCTATCGCAACACTTGTCTTTCTAGTGTCAAAAAGGAAACTTGGTAGAGAATTCTTAAACAGCAATGACTAAAAAAAGGACTGATTAGTTTATTCCTTTTTTTAAAAAAAATCCTTACACACAAATTTACACATTACTTTTTTTTACTTTTTGCCACTGCCAAAGTCCTTGTTTCGTGATCAAGGATTTCTGGTTGTTTTTATTTACACATGTTTTTCCACGTAAAGCTGCCAACAAGTTGAACAAGATGCTTTCTACGCATGAGCAAAATTCATATTCTAAATCATGGCTATGTTAATGTCATTACTTTTGGTCAGCTCAAATCAAGCTAAGACGTCCTTTTTGTTCACTCTGTGGGCAGCTACATTCATATTTCTCTTTCTCTAGGTACTTGAGAGAGTCTTCTAGGGGGGTTTTCTTTAGGTCTAAATTGTACTCCTGACTTTCCAAGTAGAGGGTGACTAGCAAATAGAGTTAATCCAAGTAACTTTTTTTTTTTTTTTAAATGCCACAGGAATTTTGAAAATTTTAGAAGCGTTTGTTTCAATGGTCTGATTTTCTTTTTCTCTTTTCAAAATTGGCAGGATTTTTTTCAATATATCTAAGATGACCAATCAAAAAAGCACATTTTGAACAATTAGCAGGCTAGTATTTTCATGAAATATTTCCAATGAAAAGTTTTGAGCAATAGATGAAATTATTTAATTAAAAAATTTCAATAGCTCTAACTAGCAAGCAGCTGCTTCCCAGCATATGGTCTAAAAATCCATATCCAGGATTTTCTTTGTGCACAGAAGTTCTAAGACTGGCTCCATGTCCTTTTGACAGCAGAGATACCAGTATTTGAAGGTAACCAATGGGAATCGTTGGAGAGGCGAAAACAGGGACACACATCTTTATGCACTTCATGGAGCAAATGGACTGCTTCAGTGGCCAAGAATGGAAAACATGAGACACTTGAGCATTTATGGGAGAGGCCCAGAATGACAGGTGGACTGTGAGGGGTGAAAAATACCCCAGTGAGTTTCGTCCATCTCTTGGCAACGTAGGGCCTGATTCACTGAAGTCAGTGGGAGTCCTCATTCCAGTTCCTATAGCTCTCAATGCAAATTTTCTGTATAGACAAGGGAGCCTCAAACATCAATTTGTGGCCTTCTAGTCTCATTATGATACTGAGATCTCTGAGTATATAAAAATTATTAGATTATTTGTGCTATATAACAGTCACCAGGCTAGTCAGATTGAGGGTGAATCTCGGTGAATTTATAATAGTACAGACTTTCACTCAAGACTCCTTACCACGTAAGGTCCTTTCACCTTCTTCTGCAGATCATTTGGTTTCAAGAAGAGTCACCCGTTCACTCCCAGATGGTGCTAAGGGCGCACAAAGGATCTGCAGAGGCATTAATTCTCACAACCACAGTTAATGGTAAGTTTTATCTTATTTTACCTTCTCTGGAATTCAGACATTTTATCTAGTCTAACTACAAGACTTTGGTTCACTCCATATTCATGATTCTGCTCCTGGAACACCAAATATCCCCAACCAATTCTCCTCTGCGGGGTACACTTAATTGCCACTTATGCTGCTCTTTAAATTGGGGTGTTGATTTTAAAAGCAAATAAACCCCTTTTCAAAGTGGATTTCATGCCAGTGAAAAAAGCACCTAATTGATCATCTATCAAACAGCCACAGCATGGTCAGCAGCAACACAAGCGTCTCCCTTGCCTGCCTCCCAGTTCTATCCCACAGGGATCATTTGAGTTTCCTTGGCTTCTCTGCTGAGCTGGGAGCTAATTAAGAGCCAGATCCTGCAAACAGTTAGGCACATTGAGTAAAATTTCTCACATAAGCCCTGATCCTGCACTACACGCCATGAAGACGGAGCCTCGAGCGGGATCAACTCTGGTGCAGTGCAATGCAGGATCAGAACTGTAACTAATCCATCCCATTGCCTCCATTGGGATTGTTTACATGAGTAAAGTTACCCAGGTGTCTGCTTGTAAGGCTATGGTCCTATGATGCTGGTTCTTGAGATGGAAACACCTGTCCCCTAGAGACTAGACGAAGATCTATGAAGTCAGGGGACACAGCAGCTTTCAGTCACAAATAACCTGGGCTAGATTTGAGGCTTTATAGCCTATTACTAATCCACTCCCAACATAGAAATGCACATTAGCTCAGCACTGGCAAAGTGTCATGAATGGTGACTCACTCCCCTTCTACCATATTAAATGATCACAGAATAAACTAATAATTTACTCACCCATCAAACACAATGACTCTCCTTGGCGAATGGGCAAATCGAATTTTGGGTGTTGCTTTATCTTAAGGGTGCATTTGTAAATAGTTAAATACATTCTTAATCGATGTAATAAGAATGTTCCAACCATACCTAGTGTATGTTAAAGACACTCCCAAGAAGAGCTGGTTGAAAACTTTTCGATGAAAAATGGCTCTTCAACTAAATGGCAATTTTCTTGATTGTTTTTTCATTTTTCATCAGGAAACCAAAAAATTCTCATTGGTGTGGCTTTTTCCCCTCCCCTTGTGTTTCCTTCTTTTTTCCATTTGGAAACAGAAAATGGAAAACGAAACAAGTAAAATTTTTCTTTTTTGTTTCTTCGTTGAAATGCTGAAAATTTTGAACCAAACCAATCTGGTGGGTTTTTTCCCATTAAAAATACTTAGCATTGTTTGACTACAACTAGCTCTAGTTATAAGAAGATGAGTGGAAGATGGCATAAATAACCTATTGGCTTGCACAACAATTGAATGACCCTTTACTGAAATGTATTACTCATTAAATACATTAAAGATGAAGAAGCATTTTCCAATTTACTGATGAAAAGTGCTATAACAGAGTTAGGTGGTATTATTCATTGTTGTTATTACGTAACCCTTTATGACTGCACCCTTAATATAAAATGTAATCCTATTTTGTAAGTCTGCCATAACTTCGTGGAAAACAATCATTTAGAGAACCTTTCCGATCCCCCTCCTGTTCATGTGAAAATTTGAAAAATAAACTCATCATCACATGAAAACCTGATTTGTTCAAACACTTAGAAACCATTCATTTACCAGTCGGGTCTTTGAAACTAACCACCTTACCCCAGTACCTGAAAATCTTAAGTGAAGCAAAAGAAGGAGGGAAAAGATGTGGATAAAATTCTTACATTAACTACTGGCTTATATATATATACTGCAATGCGTATAAAAGTTTGTGATGCGTTAATCAGAAAGAACCCTACACATCCTTGCACATGGCTCAACAGGGGGCGAGGGAGAGAAGAGAAGAGCAACGGCAGCAATAAGAGTACGTCTCTTAAACTTGTCACTACGTTTTTGCATCTTTTTTTTTTTTTTCTTCATTGTACAACAGGAGGAAAAAGTCCAAAAAAGGTCTTAATTGCTACCTCTACATACAATAAGTTACAAGTTTATTTAAATAATTGTAAAACATCTTACATTTTTTTTAAAGAGGTTAAACTATAAGTAAACACACACATACACCAAAAGTTCCATCATTCATGTCAGTTTGTCCTAGAAATTCTTCCATGCTGGTACCCTGTTTTGTTGTTTGTTTGTTTGTTTGTTTTCTGCATAAACTAAATTGGTATCTGAAAGGCTCCATAGAAAATAGAAACTTCAACTTTTTTCCCCTACAAAGTAAAACAAATAGTATCCAAAATATCAAGCTTGAATCCTTTGCCAACTTTTTTTTCCCCTTTTCGTATTTTACAAACGTTAGGAAGGTTTCATGTCCGTCAAAAAAGACCTTGCGTTTCTGACCCCATCGTGCCAACCGCTGTCCATCCTGGCTCTTGGCTGATCCTTAGTTTGCAATGTTTTAGGAGTTGACGTGGCTACATAGGAAACGTGGAATGCGTAAAAGATCCAGACTCCTGTCTTGTCCGATTTGTAGCAGTTGTTCCTTTTATTTTTTCCGGGTGTGGCTTTCCCCCAAAAAAGAGCTTGTAGTGCTTTTTTTTTTTTTTAAGTGGTCCATCACAATAAGTAGTTTTGTGCTGTAAAAGAAAAATGAAAAACAAAAACAAAAAAAAAGCAAAATGTCCTCTTCTTTTACATCGGGGGAACGACAAGTCCAGTCATGGCTGAAAATGAAGATTGACAAGGTTGAAACTTTGGCGGCTCTTTTATGAATGCAGAATTGTGAGCCACGCCTTAATAGAGAAATTGACAGGTGAGCCACTTCCTCTCCCACCTGTGATCAAATATCCCCATGGCAACTATCTGTGGAAAAGTAATACTAGGCAAGTTTATTAGTCATAGAGTTTAAGGCCAGGCGGGACCACCAGATCATCTCGTCTGACCTCCTGTGTATCACAGGCTGCCAACCCCACCCAGCACCCGCCCAGTAAACCCAACAACTGAAATTAGACCAAAGTATTACAGCCCACAGGCGACTAAACTATTGTGTTATAGGCAGAGAATAGGAGGGACTGAGGTGCACCAGTGCCCAGGGCCCGCATTGACCCTTCAGCTTCTTTTAGTGCCAGTTAGCAGCCTGAAAAGAGGCGCGAGCATCATGTGACCCAACCCGCTTGTCACAAGCAGTGAATGAACCACTCCTGGAGAATAAACTCCTCCAAAAGTTCTTGCCTTCTGATGCTGTTTGTTGGCTAAATGAAGTGAGTTGGTGGCTTCAGCACGGTGCCCAGCTTGAGACACCTTCAAATGGCCTGATGTTCATAGGGTGGGAGCTCGGCCCTCCCTGAAAATCGGCCCCCTTTCGGGGGTCTGAGGTTGGGCCCCTGAAATCACGAATCACTTCTCAAAATGTAGGCTCAGGTGTCAAAACATACCACGACCACCAGATCCCTGGGTGAGCGGTCACAGCAGAGTGGCCGAAGATGGACGACGTGTGAAAACAACCCCGCTTCCAGCCCCCTAGAGGTGCCCCCTCCAGAACGGGGGTCACACATCGTAGTAGGGCAACTTGGGAGAAGCTCGCACTGCCACTTCCCATCCTGTTTTCCTTCTGTGCACAAGTTACAAGGTTTTGTCTCCAGAGCTGTTAATCCAGCTCCTTTCCTCTCCACTACATTCCATATAACTTCCCCATCTCCCCCTAAACCCTAGTGAGGCAGAGAATGAGTTCCCATCCCTTGACTTGAATTCTTATTTTGAATTAGCGCTGTATAAACTGCTTACTTTTTTTTTTAAAAAAACCCCAAGATTTCCTTTTAAGCGTGCCTAGTCAGATGATGATGCTTAGCAATGAATACTGGTTTATTGAGAGGGAGGTCATCCATCGTTGTTAGAGTTTTATACTGCTGCCCATCACCACAGTATCTGTAAAACCAGTAGCAATGTCCTTAGCAGAGTTCATGTAACGTCTGACCCTTCTCTCTTTTTGGGGGTCAAAACTCGGCTTGGGTCTTCCATTCTCCTTCCCCCACGCCCCACCTTCACATTTCTCACTTGCAGAACTGGTTAAGCTGTGACTGGGCAGTGGTAACATGGAATCAAATGGGAGCTGTGCACCTGAAGCACCTACAGGATCTGGGCCCAGGGCTGCCTTTCCCCTTTCATCTGAGAGTGACCAGAACTGGATTTTGTCCATTTAGCTTCAGCAGAAATTATCCACCAGCCTCTCTTTCTCTTGGTTTATCCCCTTTGTCTGAATCGCTGTAGTTTACCGGGCACGTCGCAGAACACTGGACACAGGTAAACTATTTACTAGTCACTCTCACTGGCTTTAATTGAAGCTGTGTCTTTCCTAACAGACAACCGGAGCATTTTAAGCTGCCAGGAACTGGTACTGTTCCCAAAGGCTTCGTTGGGTAAGTTTTTGTTTTGTTTTGTTTTGTTTATATATATTTAAAACAAAAGCTAGTGGGTCATGTTTTCAAAGGGGCCTTGTTTCAGTGTAAAGCCCTAATTCTACAAAGATGTATGCCCATTGAAATCAATCAGATTATTCATGTACTTAAAGTCCTGTCTTTGCAGAGCCTTGAATTTCACCCTTATGTTTGTGTTAAAATAAATTGCAGGAATAGGGTAAGAACTTCAGATGGCATAACTCCATTTACTTTAGTGGAACGACATTGATTTTAAGCAACTGGAGATCCGGCCCACAATTGGGATCATTTAGCATTATATGTAAATAAATGTTTTTGTGTTCAGAAATGATGATGAGGAATAAAGCTACCCTGCAATTTTAGGGCACAGAGACAGAAAGAGAGAGTGAAACTGACCAGTCTAGATGAATTGTTGCTGCTGAGTGAAATCTTTCTTTAAAAAAAAAAAAAAAAAAAAAAAAAAAAAAATTGGCTAAGAATTCGCTGTTTGCAGTGCTGTTGTAGCCATCTTGGTCCCAGGATATTAATGAGACAAGGTGGGTGAGGTGATATCTTTTACTGGACCAACTTCTGTCGGTAAGAGAGACAAGCTTTCTAGCTACACGGAATGCTTCTGGTCTGGGAGAGGTGGTCTGGGTATGTCTACACTTCAACCACGACAGGGATGCTACAGCTGCACCGCTGTAGCGCTTAAGGGCTTGTCTACGCAGCTCATCTCCACCACCGCAGCCGTAGAGCTTCAGTGTAGATCCTACTTACGCCAATGGGAGGGGATCTCCTGTCAGTGCAGGTAATCCACCTCCCTGACCTAGCGCCGTCTACGCTGGGAGTTCGGTCGATTTTACTACATTGGTCAGGCATGTGAATTTTTCACACCCTTGAGCAAGGTAGCTATGCTTGCTGTAAATTCCTAGTGTCGACCAGCCCTCAGTGTGTCACAGCTAAATACAAGGTGGAACAGTTTGGTTAGCATAAGCAATTAACAAACATTCTAAGAGACCATTCAAGGTGAAATGGCCTGTTAACACCGCTGTGGTCATAGGACCACAAAACCAGGGGGATAGTGGGTTATAGATTGTTGTAATAAGCCATAAATGCAGCGTCTTTACAAGACGCTAAAAATAGTCTGAATAAAGTTATGAATTTAAGGTCCCAGGCTCTCTTTTTTTTTTTTTTTTTTTTGGAAGGTGTTGTGCAGGTTTCCTTTGAGGACGAGGACTGAGAGGTCACATGTGGAGCGATCATTTTGTGAAAAGTGTTCACTCATGGGCGATAGGGTGTTTTTGCCTTTCCATCATTTTTCTCTGAGAGTTCACATGAGAGCGTCGTGATTGTCTGGTTTCACCCACGTAGCTGTGACTGGGGCATTTAGTGCAACAGATGTGGTCCTCCACATATTGTGATACGCATGTAGGATGACCAGATGTCCCGATTTTTATATGGACGGTCCCGATTTTTCATTTTTTTTCTTATTTCGGCTCCTAATACCCCCCACCCCCTGTTCCGATTTTTCACATCTGCTGTCTGGTCACCCTATAGGCATCTGTAGGACCTATGGATCCACAAGTTGGTCCAATAAAAGACATGATCTCCCCCACCTTGTGTCTCTAAGAATTCCTTAGCATTTTTCATGCAAGGATCTTAAAAGCATTTACAAAAACACAAGTCATGTAGGTAGGTCTTCTTATTCCTACATTACAGTGAGGGAGACCAAGCCATTAAGAGGTGAAGTGACCATTTCTGTTAATGCCCATGATGTGTTAAGGCGCTTCCCATCCCCAAAAAAGGTGGCGTGATCCTTGTTCTATGGGCTGCCAAAGGATGGTTAGTGCCACAGCTTGAAACAGACTCCAGACAGTGCGCTTCCCTGTGCATTAACAAGTCTCTTCTTCTCCTCCTCCTTCCGTATAGAAAAGAAACACAGTTGGGGTATGTCTGCATACACAAGTGGCACTGGCTAAACTAATGTAAGAGTGGCTCTAGACAAAGGTTTGCTGGTTTAATTAAATCAGTTTAACATTTAAACTGATGCAACTTTGGGTGTGAACCAGGCCCTGGATTCTTTTTAAGGTGGGAGAGTTGTCAGAATAATTATAGTGACAAAATTCATTATTGCTTTAATTTAAAAAAAAGAGGCCGTACAGTCCAGAGCATTGGGCTAATATTTTTACTGATACAAAGGGCAGCGATACCAATTAAACTCATTTCTCCTAGTGCTGGGCAGAGCTCTAATCGCCCCTGACACTTCCATCTGAATATTGCACCTCCAGCTGTTCCTGTGGCAATGAGTAAGTAGATTTTAAGAATATTTTCTCTCCACACACCCCATGTGCACACACTTCTTTCCACAGCTCAAGTAAACGGCTTGGATCTGCTGCTTTCTCCTCTGCCCCACCCTCTTCCCCCCACTTCCCTTTGGGGCTGTGTTGTCAAAAGCCTATTTCCCAGCCTGTACCACTTTTTATTGAATGTTTGCGAGGTTTGGATTAAGGTCTTACACTGCTAGCAAAGCTGTAATTATTTTTGCCTGTATTACTATATATTGAATCGATGTAACTTTTCAATAAAGGTGGTTCAATGCAGGACACTCCCTGATGGGTTGGGAATATAGAAAGCAGAGTCATTATCCCAGAGGGTTTTTTTTTTCTTGGAGGGAAATGGAAAAAGAATTAGAGATGAGCCTTATTGTATTAGCCTTCACAGCTTGCAATTATCAACTGAAACACTTGATTAAAATTGTCACAAAGTTGGAGAATTTTATTTATTTATATATATATCAAGCACCAAGAATACCCAGGTGCTATGGTGATAGGCTTCTTCAGTGTGTGTAATTTAATAATAACAATAGACACTACACAGCAATGGACGCTTTACATTTCTCCCTGCCTTGTAGGGAAAAGAACTCACTGTTACTCATGGAATTCACCTAGCAGGCTAGGAAGGATTTTAAAGAGGTAGGGTGTTTATAGTAATGTAACCTCACACGGAGCGAACCAGATTTTCAAAAACAACTCGTGATTTTTAGATGGCCAACTTGAAACCCCTTTACAGGGGCAGGTGCTCAGCCCTTTCTGAAAAACTGACCCCCTGTAAGGTATATCAAGTTAGGCACCCACAATGTCTAGACGTCTGAAAGTAAGTGTGTGTGTAGCCATGCGTACATAGACCCCATTTTATGGGCATGGTATTTCAGAAGTGCTAAGCACTCAGTTAACTCAATGAGAGTTATCAGTACTCATCACCTATAAAAATCAGAGGCAAGGGGCGTGTGTGGGATGCTGTTGGGTAGGGGCAGGTGGGTGGAGGACAAAGAGCGGCTGGGGACCTTGACAGGTTGCCCAGGCAACTTTAATTCTGGCATGTCTTAATTTTTGGGTGCTTGGTTGTGCAACTTTAACATTCTTTCAACATAGTTTCTTGGATGTAATATGCACATTTACTCTTATTTAAATATGAAACACTTCTTTTTACACCCCTGCCCCAGCTTTTTTGCAGTTACCATGGTAACGTTTTGACAAGGCTGTCTGGCCGATGTAAGAAGATTGACCAAAGCCTGACCTAAGCAGTCCAAAGTCTAACAAGTTCTTAGATATCTCCCCTTTCTCTTTACTAACACCCTACACCACTACCTCTTTGTTTCCCTCTAGCAAAGGCCTGGTCTCTCACTTATCCCCAAACCTGAGGGTTATATTATATTTTCTTGTGAATCCTAACTATGAAACCACAAAAGCTGTAATTTAAATAGGATTAGGGTTGATATTTTTCAAAGATCTCTTGAATTAGAATTAAACAAATGTGGTGACAATGAAGTTGCTGGTTTGGGGAAAGAAGTCCAACATGTTTGTCAAATTAAAATGTGTCTGGCTTAATTATTGAAAGAAAAATGGAACTGATTTTTGCAATTATGCTTAGATTCGCCTGGAACAAGTAGACATGCATCGTCAGTTGCCTTTTCCATCATGTTGCTTTGTGGGAGCGAGAGGAAGGTAGCTTCCATTTCAACAGCGGATGGCTATTCAGAGTGGCAAGCTACAGCACTTCCCCAAGGAAGACTAAGAATTCAAGTAAGTTGTCGGCTTACATGCTGATAAGAGGGTTTAACCCTAAAACTATTGGGCCTTATTTTTGTGGGCAGACCACAGTTCCAGCTGATGTCAATGGGAGCTGCAGCATCTCTGAAAATCACGCCCATTGGCTCTTAATAGACCTGGCTGAAATTTTTCATTCAAAACTTTTTTTTAAGGCAATTTTCAGGGTTTTTGTGTGTAAGATTTTTCCAGTTTTTCATCTCAACCAAATATTTTGAGGGTTTTTTTTGTTTTTCCTTTTTGTGTCATAGAATGAAAGCTGTCTAGGGTTTTACTTGTTCAAAACACCTTCAACTTTGCCAAAGAAACTGAAATGCTGTTGCCCTGTAACTGGCATTCGAATGCAGCTCCTAATCCTCTGCTGTAACAAAAGGACGCGCGTAGCCTCTCACTTGCATAGGGTAAAAGTTGTGTGGGGATTAAGCCCTTGATGGCAGCGCTGGGGGCTAAGTGGAGAACGTGCTATGATCTGAGGGCAGGATGTTGACTAGAATGAGGGTAATGCAAGATGTGGCCCTGTTGGCTTCTGTTTGTCCAGCGTGTGTCAGAGATATGTGGCACTACCTTCTAGCAAAACACAGCATGAACTCCTGCACATGTGAGTGAGTTTATGGCAGTTTCACATGGACAAGGGTTGGGCGGGTGGGGGGTGGAAATAACATTTGTCTGTATATTGGCAGAGTCCAGACTCTATTCGACAGGGCCTCCATGGTTGAATGTAGCCCAGAAAGCCTGCACTTGATCAGCTGTGGCCTCACTAATGGGTTTCAGTCTAAAAACAGAGAGCTTGCTATGGCTGCCAGGAATACAGATGGGATGATGGATGGCGAATGCTAAGTTTAAGTCTCTGTGTTAAAACCATGAAGATGTTTGTATTAAATTGAAATGTGGGTTTATTTGTTTTTGCTTTTTTATAAAAACAATTGTGCCATTTAATTCTCTCCCTCCTTTAATTGCTGCAGGCTGCCTTGTGTAACTAATCAAGTGATGGGGCTAGAAGAAGGGGACCACACGGAACACCAATGAGTTACACCAGCTGCCGCTCTG
This sequence comes from Natator depressus, assembly GCF_965152275.1. NCBI lineage: Eukaryota > Metazoa > Chordata > Testudines > Cheloniidae > Natator > Natator depressus. The sequence goes on from NC_134259.1 coordinate 7,559,072, forward strand.
TAATAGGCATTAGAATGCAGAGGTTAAGGTAGGAAAGCGTTATGAATTACAATGTGCACAGTCTCCCTGCCAGCTGAGGCAGGGTGGTGCAGCATGGGAGATGTAGTTCAGCTGGGGAGTCTGGCCCATCGAGCCGATGGGGGGCATGAGGCACTGTGGTGGCATTTCCAAATGGAAAATGGCCAAAGCATTTACATTGTGGGGGTGTCGTGGTTTTTCAAAATGAAGCTGAAATTTTCCATGGAAAGCAGATGCTGTTTTGGAAAAATGTCAAAACCCCAATTTTCCACGAAGCCGGTTTTGATGGCAAAGTTTTGACCCACTCTAGTTAGGTGGGTGAGGATCTCACCCTGACCAGCTAACACATTTGTAAACAGCTCTGTCTGTGTCTGCACTAGCTACTAAGTGGTGTTTCAAATCACCACCCGTTTTCCCAGATTAGACAAGCCCCTGGAGTTCTATGGGAAGAAGGAGAAATAAATTAACTTGGCTTGTCTACATGGAAATCTGCACCAGATTAATAAAGGTGTGGGCTTGTTTTATAAATCAAGTTTGTTAAACTAGTGCAAAAAGCTGACTGGACACTCTTATTGCAGTTGGAGAGAAGCTGAACTGTAATAAGCCTAAATCAGTTCGGAATGACCTTCTACTAAACCACGCTTAAGAGTGTCCACACCAGGATTTGCATCAGTTTAACAAAACCGGTGCAAAGGTGGGTGTAGATTAGGTCTCTGTTCCCGATCTTTCCTCTTCTGCAGCCACTGAGGACTCGACACTAGAACTTATCTTTTTGGGACCTGTCATTCTCTTGACCAGGTCAGGCGATGAGGGGCGAATTTAGGGTTGCTAAAGACTAGCTTTTGCTCGTGAACCCCAAGTAGCCCCCTCATCCTTCCTGCAAAGTACACCATCCAGCCCTAAGAAATTGAGTGGTCTTGTATGTCTACACTACAGTTGGAAGGTGTGACTGCAGCACATGTAGGCACACCTCACCAAGCTAGCCAGTACGGCTCTGGCTTAAGTGCTGGTATCACCCCTCCCGCTTGTCGTGTAGACACACCTTTACAGGTGAGCCCTTCCTACCCTCCCCCTCTTTATGGTGTGTGATGAATAGGGCCTGAAAGATGTTTTCCAATTAAAAAGAGATAAATAAACCTGTTTGTATTTTACACTAGAAATGGAGGTCTGGTCTCTCTCCTGGATGATTGTAAGACACCTGGAGAACTAGTGAAATTGACCATCTCAGAGAGTGAAACTGAGCAACAGTAAAGGGAGGAGGAATCTTTTTATGAAGACTGTTTTAAAACTTTTAAGTGTTAGCTCATGCCCATTTAATCGTTTCAATGGCTAAACAGCCCTTGGGAGAAAAGACCCCTTAGTTAAGATCCCCTGTGTTCTGAAGTATGATTTCCCAATACTTCTCTCTATAACCAAGAAGCTGGGGAAAAATACTGGCAGCCCTCTATATTTCAAATGTAAATAACATGCAGAAAAACTGCATTTTTGACCAAAAAAAAAAAAAGAAAAAAATCTTTCCTTATGATGGTTGGACAGCCTGAATTGAGAACAAACCCCATTGCTGGTAACCTGTAACATGCTGAAGGCATTGTCTACGCTCAGGATTAAATCAGCCAGAGGTGTATTATTGATGTGTATGTTGTGGTGGTGTCTAGAAGCCTCTGTCAGGTCACCCATGTGTTAGACACTGTGCAAACAAAGAGCTTACAATCTGTGTAGCTGCATCACTGCTGAGCCCCCAGGGCAAACCTGGAAAAGGATGGGGAATCAAGGGACTTGAGTTCTGTTCCCAGCTCTGCAACCCTGAACAAGTCACTTCTTCTTCAAACTGGGGTCAACCCCAATGGGTGGCCTTTGGGACTCTCTGCAGCTATGCTGATGACTGAGTTGGGGATATTCCACAGTGTAGACAAGACTTGAATGCCCTTTAGATTGGCTAGGGTCCTGCGGGTTAACTGAACCACAGACCTTACGAGGGTTGCCTCCTGTTCCTTGCATTTTTTTTCTATTGAAATGTCCTGAGCTGGCCAATAGAAATCAAGGCAGTCAGTGCTCCAGCAGTTTCCAATTTACTTGCTTTCTTATCAGCTGCCTTACATCTGCGATGAGATGATTAAGCATAGTGTACTCATCATGCCATCTGATGTCACGTCACGTTATATCTTCCCTATGCCGTTTTTAAACTGGCTTGACGTATGACATGAAATCAGCATGCAATTTTTCAGCGCGGGCTCGCCTGCTATCAATCTGGAGTATGTCTAGAATTGGATGGTGTTCAGGATGGACTGCTGCTTGTTCCACCCCATCGTGTCCTGTTGTATAATGGGAATGTATAGCAGATGGAAAGATGTAAGCAGGAACACATGGCACAGGATGGGGTTATCTGAGGGTATCCCCGCATGGCTTGGGTGCGTTGGCTCTCAGCTTTGTGTTGTACAAGAGGCACGTGGGATTGCTATCTAACCTTACTCCTTAAGGTAGGGGCATACTTTCTAAAACAATACTTTGTCCTCTCTAGCAGCTTCCATTTGAAGACCGCAAGGGGATTCTGGCAAAAATTCCCCGCCATTGCGAACGCTGCTGTAAACTCCACCAGTGACAGGACGTCCGGACTCTGAAAGGCACTTAGCTGACAGGTAAGGAGTTGCACTAGTGGGTGCATTACAAACACTAAGGCTTTGTCTACACAGAGAAGTTAATTGCGATTAAGGTAGGGTGTGAATTTAAAGCGCAGTAGCTATTCCGGACTAACTTCTGATGTGGACACTCTAATTCTGGAATAAGAACATGCATGCAGAGAGTTAATCAGGAATAGCTCCGGTATAGGCAAGCCCTACATTAACTCTCACAAAAAGCCTTGTGAGGGATGTAAGTATTATCCCCATTTTACAGATGGGGAAACTGAGATGGATACAAGGTCAAATAATTTGCCCAGTATCAGAGCTGGGAATAGAACCGACATCTGACTCTTTGGCCTGTGCTTTCATTGCTAGGCTATATACTTTATCTCCATGAGCCTGATCCAAAATCCACTGAAGTTGCTCATGGAAAGAATGCCATTGATTACAAAGCGAGTTAGATCAGGCTTTACTAAGAGGATTGCTATGCTACAATACAATATACATTTTTAGAACATGTGTTAACTGGTGGATGTGAACCCAACATCTTAGAGTTCAACTTGCCCAGTCTACACTAGGGTTTTAGAGTGCATTAAACATTTTTGCGAATGTGTTTTTAAAAAGATACCTTTTATCCTAGTGTAGGCCAGCCCTAAAATAATGTTGACAAAGGAGCCCTGCCTCCGGGGAACTTGTGTTTTGGAAAGGATCCAGACCCATGGCCTAATTTCCAAATGAACATTCCCACAGTGTTGACAGTCCCCAAAAGTCAACAGGAGGGTCCCAATGAGGCTCCTTAAATGGCATTACTGTGCAAGGGATGAGAAATCTGCATTGCAGCATAGCCAGAGGGCTGGTCTATATGCAATTTTTAGTACTAGTTTCACTGTACTGATGTGAAACCCGTATAGTATAAATTTAAGTATACTAAAGTTATATAGTGGTAGACAGGCACCTTTATAAAACTGCAGCCAGTCTAAGGATCCTGGCTGCGAGCACTAACATCTCATTGCTGGATGAAGGAGAGAGGTAGCTTTTCTACCCTTCTTTGAAAATTAAAATGCTTCTTGAGGTTAGTGTTTACAGTATTGCCTACAGGGACCTCTTGTGCCAGGCAGTGTACATACACATAGTGTAAAAGGTGTCCTGCTGTAACTGTAGCTACACTCCCATGGTGTAGATCCAGTTGTACTGGTATAAAGATGTTTTTTCCCCTTAGAGTTATTACCGCATGGAAAGGGAATAAGCTATGCCACTTTAAAGGTGCCCTTTATTGCTACAGCTGCATCCACACTGGGACTTGTACAAAAAGCGCATGGAGACCCCCACGAGAGAGAGAGAGAGAGTTCCAACCCCAAATACTTCTGGTCACACGTTCCAGTAAGGTTTCACAGATGAAGGGCTAATAGATGGAATAGACATTGAGCAACATGAGTTATGGACGGATATAAGCAACCTGTTGAATGAACAATTGATTTAACTCTTTAAAAATGGAACTTTAATATGAAGTGTAACCGAGCGTCCAGTCTAAATAGACAAGACAAACACGGTATGTGTAGACTAGGAAAAAATGTGTTGTAAAAATTGAGTTAGCTACTTTGAGGCAGCCTGGGGGGGACCCCTACTAGCTTAATACAGCTGTAAGAGGTCAGAACCTAGTGCAGATGCAAAGTGGTGTTGGCTATCTTGAGGTGGTTGGTTTGTTTTATATACTTTCCTTTGGCTGACATAGCTACAAAGGGTGAGTGGGACAAGCACTGTTTTGAGTAGCTTACGACATGTGAGGGGACTTCCTAAAATGAGGCCTTATCTCTACACAAGTTGGAGCAGTTTACCAAAGGGCTTGTGTAGTCCCATTTCAAACAGGACTACGTCAACGTGAACCTGGTACATCCTAACAGCTCCATGTAGAATTAAAAGGTAACACGATCTATAATTCACATCCCTGTAGTCTGCACTATGGTGTAGACAAGCCCTAAGGCTTTTTAAAAACAGATTTTGCTAAAACTGGTGCAAACGTGTTATTTCAATAAAGCGCTAGTCTTTGGGGAACAGGTTCAAAGTAAACTAAAATAAAAATGTCTACATAAGGGTTTGCACTAATTTAAATTCACATCCTAAATTAAACCAGTGCAACTTTCTTGTGTAGAGAAGCCCTATATCTGTTCTAGAGCTGTGTAATCTGATATCGCTAAATCAGTTTAAGAGTGATTAAAGAGGCACTCAAACTGGTTTAAGGCATCGGCAGGCTGATTTTAAATGGGTATAACTTCTGTGTAGACAAAGCCTTATTTACCTACAGTTCAAGTATTTACTTCAAATCCTTTTACCCTCTTTTAAACTGATTGGGAGAGAAGTAACTTATCTCTTTCTGTTTACCGGAAGACACAGCCAACCTTCAGGAAATCTCACTGAAACTAACTTGCTTCATATGGACCTGTATTAAAGGCATGAAGTCTCTCAAGTAAGTGGCCTTTTTTAACAGCTACAGCATGCTTTTAAAAATATAATTATTTTTGTCTGATGCACATATGGGGGTGTGATTCTTTTATAAAATAAGGAAATTTATGTGCACTCCCTGTGGCCTAGGTAGGGATTAATAATGCACCCAAACAGGTATGTTTTGTATGGCTCGGTTTGGAATTACCACTGAGTCTTGGCATGGCTGAAGTCCCAGAGCCGTGTTTTCTCGGGTATCGCTAATGAATCCTGAAGGAGCCAGATCGCTTCACAGGACGTATAATTTTTTTTTTTAATGACGAGTTGGAGTGTATGTGCGTGCCTTATGTCTCCCCAACAGCCTGTTGAGAAAGGAATGTAGGACAGCTTTCCATTCTTATCTCAATGTTCACATTTGTTTTGCAGATCACCTTTAAAGAGGCTGTAAATGCACTGTAGGGCTCAATTCCCTCTATGAGCCTAAATCCTACAGCAAGTTTTAAGAAACTGGCTGCTTCCTATAGAGCTGTGGATTAGCACTGTGGGCACATTTAAATGTCCTTAAAGGTCAGGGAGAAGCCCTCGTTTTCAAAAGAGCTGGTATTTAAATGCAATTAGGGCATATCTACATTTGCAGCGCAGATGCTCTATGCGGACGGGAGAGATCTCTCCTGTGCACACGAGAGCGCTTATGTCGGCCTAACTTATGTCACTCAAGGGGGTGGAATATTCACCCTCTTGAGTGACATAAGTTAGACCGGCATAGGCTCTGTCTACGCTACTACTTAAGTGAGTCAAGCATAGCTCCATTGAAATCAAGGTCACTTTCTTGAAGTCTACAGTGCTATCTACATGTTGTTGTTTAGATTTAGAAAAAAAGGTTAAAGGGTGGGGCGAGAAGAGAAATCCCATCCATAAGCTCTAGGTGTCCTTCGCCTAGTTTAAAAATAAATTCAAAATGCAGCAATTTAAGATACTGCATTACAAAACCTCTGTGATGGGGGGAAAAAAGGCTAGTGAATTTCTCACAACACAGAAGGCCTTGGGTGCCACATGCTGAGTTTATCTGTAGCGCTTTCTTTTGAGATGTTGAGAATCTTTTTTGTACATAAACACAAGTCAGAACCTCCGCTGCTGTAAATCCGCATAGCTCCCTAGGACTCACCACTCACAAGATCATTCCGGCCCTGTATGAAATAGCTACGCCTACCTACAGTACAGGGTCTGCTACATCTGTGCAGGCTGAAAATCAATTTTAAATTTCTTACCTCTAAACCCATTTCCATTGCCACTCGAGCAGGCAGGGGAGGGAGACCCTTGGGGCCTGATGACAGGGGCAAAGGCACTCTTCTGTTTGACAGCAGGAAAGACGGAGGAGGAGAATGGAAGGATGGAAGAAGCGCTGGAAGAGCCAACTGTTGGACTTGAAGACATTACTGCAAAATAAGAGGTGATCTTCTTCAGCAATGGAATTGATAAGAGACGAGGTAAAATTGCATTGCAATACATTGTTTTCCCACCTTGATTCAGTTGTGAGAGTATAAAAATAATAATAAGAAGAAACTGTTCCTATCCCAAATTGCTAACCATGCTCCGCTGATACATATGTCTCAAGCAGATGCAGTTTTATGTAATATTACTGCTTTCATACAAATCGTATCCCAAAATGTTTTTCTAAGGTAAAATTAAATATAAGCATGGGGAATAATATTTTCAGGGGAGAGCTGAAAAAATGGCAGAGTGATAGCCCAGAACTGTTAATATGAAGGAGCTAGAGAGGATAATGCTCTTTTACTCATTGGTTGAATGAAACAAAAGAGGATCTGGTGCTAGAGAAGTTGATGGGTTAGGGCCGGTCAAATAATGGTAACCATATCCCCTCCCCCAAAAGGAAAGTTTTAAATCTAAAAGCAGGACCTGTGGCACCTTAGAGACTAACCGATTTATTTGAGCATAAGCTTTCGTGAGCTACAGCTCACTTCATCAGATGCAATGATGAAGTGAGCTGTAGCTCACGAAAGCTTATGCTCAAATACATCGGTTAGTCTCTAAGGTGCCACAGGTCCTGCTTTTCTTTTTGCGGATACAGACTAACACGGCTGCTACTCTGAAACCATTAAATCTAAATGCAATTTTTAGCAACCAAAATGAAATGAAACCTATTTAGGTTTTTAGTTTTCCCCAATGGAAGAGGAGGACAAAAATAGCTGATTTGGCCTCTTCCCCTCTAAAAAAGCCCTGCAACATTATGTTAACTCTGGAAGTGCGAAACATGCACAATAAAGCAACCTGTTAATCCAAACTGCATTTCAAAGTATGAGGCAAGGGATAAACTCAGTCTGCGTGGACTGAGGTTTGTATGAACCCAAAGAACTCAGACTTGAAGTCTAAAGTCATTGCAGCAAAACGCTGTGGTGGCCAATCCTGTTCTCACTACTAAACAGGGAGCAGGCTCTGTCTCCACCTGAACATTATGCATATTACTTTTAAACTTAAGTCACTGTTCTAACAACAATGACATTGTTTTCAAGTGCCCAAAAACTGTGATGGATTCAAAGATTTCAGGGCCTGAATGGATCATGATGATCATCTCGTCTGACCTGCATGACACAGGCCATAGAATTTCACCCGTTGGGCTATATTTTAACAAAAGAAAAAATGCTTTGCACTTAGAGCAGCTTTCAGCCAGGATGCTTGCAGCGCTTTTCAGGGTCCTGTTAAGCCTCACTTCGGGGTAGGACACATTGTCTTCATTTTTACAGATGGGGAAATTGAAGCCCAGCGATGGGAAGTGACAGGGAAAGTCAGGAGCAGAGCCAGAAGTGGGGTCTGCCTCCCAGACCTCTCCTCTCTAACCCTGTGTCACTCATTCATAGCTCAAGATTCAAATGAAACTCGGTCTCACTTTAGGTTTCAGTTACTGCTAATTCTATTCGTTTATTGTTTTCATGGGGATTAAGTGACTTTAAATGTATCTTTTACAAGTAATTCAGCATGGATTATGTGATGATATCAGTAGAGCTGCAGCTTGGCAGAGACCAAAATGAAGCAAAGGCCCTCTTCCCTTCACACAAGGCCCTGCTCACAAATTCACAGCTGGAATTTACTCTGCATCTATTCTTCTTAGAGAAGAGAACATTTGCTTTAGTTAAGGGGTCTGTCAGCATTTCATTATAAACGCCTATTGTCAGGGGTTTATAATTCAGCCGTAAAATTCTCTCTCTCTCCCTGAGCTGAAACTTGGCACAGAGAGCGCAGCCAGGAAGTGAAGGCTGTATGTAAAAATTTGAAAAACATCTGTTTGGCCATTTTGAAACTCTACCAGCATAAAAACAATAGAAGAGGCAAGTTTCAGAAGTATTTTTGTGTGTGTGTGTATGGAGGAGAGGTTCACTGGTGTAATTAAACCAAGAACCCTTCCCTTTGATATTGCAAACCATTAGCGAATGCAGACTCCTGCTTTTTTTTTTAATACCAGGTCAATTATTAATTCCCAGTTGTGCAGCCCCTTACACATAGGAGATAAAGCCATAGTTCTGTGATGACTGTCTGGAATGATACATTTATAGTCTCAGGTTGCGGCCATCCTGTGCACTAGATATTTTTCCCCCCAGAAAAATCAAATGTAGCACTGGCTGAACAGCCCTGAAGTCCTCCTTTTATACAGGGATGTTTATTACAGAGACTATGGCAATGGTAGTAGAAGCCACTCTGCCACCTGCCACAATATCCTCTAAGGGCAAGAGGGGTAGTTTAGCTTTCACAGCCCATTCTACTCTAAGAGGGAGGAAGGCTTGGATTGTTAAAGTTGCCCAAGGGAGTTAGACGTTTAACTCCAATCTATGTCTACACTGCAATCACGGGGTGTGATTGTAGCTCAAGGAAACATATCCAAGCTCACTTGGATATTGGAGCAGTGAAGCTGCAGAACTGTGCACTTCAGGACTATACAAGTCCACCTGGGATGCTGGCTAAAGTGCTCGGGTATCTGAGGTAGGCAGATTAAAGCTCAGGGCTTGTGCTAGGGGCTGTCGCCCTGGGCACCAACTTCCAGGAGGCACCATGCTGCTGTGGCACTTGCTTTTGGTTTGTTTTTTACTCTGTTGATTGACCTGGGGGACACCAAAATGTTTTCTACCCTGGAGGGTAAAAAAGCTAGGGCCATTCCTGTTACAGCTAGCTTGGATATGTCTACATGAACTGCAATCACACCCCACAGTGAAGACATACCCTTAGTATGATTTGGGTGAATAATGCCCTGTAGGCTCCTTTCAGAGTGCCAGGTGAAACACCTAGAGGGTCTAGAAATGACTCCAAAAGCCTACCCCTTTTCTAATGAAAATTGTAACAGGTGTTTTACAACCATCTTGTTATGGAGCAGGGATAAAACCATTGAAATGTGATCCTTTTCTATTACATTATATAAGATGTATTTATAAGTGAGCATTTGGCCTCTGCTGAGACTACCAGCATGGGGGACAGTTCTGATGGTAACTTTGGGAGGGGAAGGATATAACAAATTATTAAGTCTTGACAGGCCTGATGGATGCCTCTGACGTAAAGGCTTTGAGATCCTCCTTTGAAAGACACTGTAAGTGCAAAGTTTGATCCACGTATGGCTTAAGTAAAAAAAAAAAAAAAATCTGCTATCGAAGAGGCAGGCACTTACTTCCATAGGGAGATCCTGTTGGAGAGCCATTAATGAATCCAGGTGAACTGGGAACTCCCAAGTTAGACATCGGGACATTGCTGTAGCCGTTCATGCTATTACTGGAGGTGCTATAATTAGACTGCTGAGGTGTTGAACTGGAAGAGTAACCTCGAGGGGAGATGCTGCTTGTATTACGAATGTAACCTGAAATAAATTAAACATTTCACAGTGAGTCAATGAATATGGCCTGAAACTTTTCTTTTCTCTGTTTTCCCAGTCTCAAAGAAATCTTTTGAGATTGCTCTTTTAGACCCAGATTCAACAAAACACTTCAGCAAGTTTCATTGATTTAATGGGACTGAAGCTTGTCTTTAAATGCTTTGCTAAAACAGGGCCTAATCTCAGAAATTTGTGTTTTTTGAGGCTGTGTGTGTATTTTCCTAATCAGATTTGATAGTTTAAAACTTGAAATTGGAGTCTAAGATCTGAAAAAAAACAGTAAGCTCATCTTTTAAGGGTTTTGTAATTTGTGTGGGTTGAGGTTATACTTTCCAAATAATTAATGGATTACCACTTAAAAATAAAGTACCAAAATGTATTAGTAATGGGAAACTGCAGTCAACTTTGGGATATACCCTCCTCTTCTTGTCTGTCTCGGTGCGAGAAAAGATTGGCCACATAAGTCAGAAAAAATTGGCTCAACTTGACCAGTAGGGACAATGGTTGTAAATACTGCAGGAGCAGGTTTTGGTCCATTTTTTTCCCCCATCAAACACAATTTCAGTTTTCAAAAATGACTGGAAAAAAAGAGGAATGAAGCTAAAAAAAAATTCTGTATTTTCATTTTAGGCTCAGTTATTTTTCAGTGAAGAAACTTCATTAGAAAAATTTCATCACCACTAATTTAATGTAAGTTAGTTACCATTTAGGAAATCACTGGATTCTGCTAGTTGAGTTAATCCAAGTAAATTAATAAAGGAAATGCAAATCAACATGAACAATTACGTTTTTCTATATATTACATTCCAGAGCTTGTTAAGACTTCATGATATCCAGTACTGAGACCTTACTGCTGATCTGTGTAACATTACCTTTCTAGTTACATTTGGCAGGATATACCTGGACATAAGTTCATATGACATGACTTTCACCTCCTGGGAGGACATTGTGTCCAACTAACTGTGCATTCAGACTACCCAGATTGTATATTACAGGAATCTAGTGTTAAACTGAGAAATCAAGCACTCCAGTCAGAACATTCCAAAAGTTTAAATTGCTCCCCTGATGTTAGCTCTGCTGTGCTGCATGTATTTTATGGCACGCATTACTAACAATGGTACATTAAGGTTCACATTCAACAAGGAAAACAGCACTAGTAAATACATGCAATTTGGCAAAGTTAACATTGTAGAAGAAACAATTAACTTTTAAAAATTCTCAGCCTCTCTCCGCAATGGTGGTAGATGCATTTACTGTCTTGGTGTTTTCTGAGGGCATGGATATGACTGAAAAATGTGAATTAGAATGAAAGTTGGAATTCAGCCTTACGTTTGCCAGAAAAGAGACTATGGGTAAAAATTTCAAATGCACCTAAGTCCTAATGACTTCAGTGAAAGTTAGAAGCTGAAGTCCCATTTTCAAAAGTGACTTAAAGCCCTTGAACCTAACTCATGGAGGTGCTTTGAAAATGTTCCCTTCTTAGGATCTGCTCCAAAACCCACTGAAGTCTAAGGACTTTGGATCAAGCATTTACTCATCAGATCTGCTCCTTGTACTTGGATAGCAGGCCAGAAATTTGTCAAAGCAGTTTTTCAATGCAACATGTAGATTTCAACAAAATTGTTTAGCTATAAAAAGCAGTTTTAAAAGTCTGAAGAGGTCAAAATCAGAATAAAAATCAGCCAAAATGAAATTTGGAAATTTCAAAGTTTTGTTTTTGGTCCAGGACAGAATGGAAAAAATTTAAAATCATGGCATTTCCTGCAAAACAGGAAACCAGGTCCCTGCCCAGCTCTAGTTTTGGTGACAAAAATAAGGGGTTTGTATGATTTACTCCAGCCCCACAGAGCCACTATTCTGGCTCCTGTGTCACCAAAGAAGTTGTTACCTAAATTCCAGTTGCAGGACCTTTATTGTTGAGGACACATGAGCTAGAAAGAAACTAGCTCCTCCAGTTTGCCAGCAACACATTAGCCATTAAGGCGGCCGGGTGTCTACTTTTCAACTGAGTAGATATGGAAATTGAGACACCAACATGAAAACAGAGATCCCCTGACGCTATTTTTACAATCACGTTTTAGGATATGTGCAAACATTATAACAGACATTACCTTGGTTGTTCCCCTGTGTCGACTCGGAGATGCTGACTCCTAACTGGCTCCCATAGGAGTTGATTCCCATCATGCTGCTATGAGCTGGAGAACTAGACAAAGCAGGGATCTGGCCGGGATTCCTTGGGACACTATACAATGCTTCTGCTATGTCTGCAGCTCGCTTCAGAATAATATCCTACAAGACAGCGACAGCCTACGGTCAATTTAACTTCAGGAAGTTTTTACAAAACCTTGAAAAAGGTTTCCCCCACCCCCACAAAAGCAGTCATTCTAACCTGGTTATTATGTGGTGTTCCATACAGTGCTTCAACTAGGTCAGCAGCTCTTTTCAACAGCATCTCCTGGAGGAGGAAGAGATGTAAGAAATGGCAAACCTTCAGAGACCCCCTCACCCGCCAAAAAAGACAGTTTTCTGCCCTGATCTGTTGTTTGAAATAAAAACCAGGGCCAAGATTTTCTAGTGTGACTGGTGTTGTGGGAGGCCCAACCCGGTACACTTCCAAGGAGTCTTGTTTTCAAAAAGTGCTGCCACGCACCCACTGAAAATCAAGCCCCTTTCAGGTTGGGCACCCAACATCGCCAGTCACTTTGGGAAGTTTTTACCTACACGTAAGAGCATCAATAAATCACAGTTTTATACTTTAACTGATAAGTGTGCCATCCTTCTGTCTAGGAGCTCTCCATAGTCCTGAAATTGCTCTTCAGAACATTGATTATAAGAAAATTTAAGGTGGGGTTTTCAAAAACACCGAGATGAATTAAGAGCATGAGTCCCCATTGACTTCCAAGGGGACTTTTGTTCCTTACTCAGCCACTTTTGAAAGTCCTACCCTTATTCTTTCAATTACACACATGCTTTTTTCTCAGTAATTGTAACAAACAATTAAGATTCCTCAAAGCCATCTTCAGTGTTTCTGTCATCTGCTGTTAATTATCTCTAGTTTTAGGGTTTGTTTGTTTTTTAATTACCATTATCTTCTTTCATCAGGCAAATTATACAAAATTATTATGACTTTTAAATGTAATCAGAGATTAGGCTCAGATTCTACAATGGAAGGGTCAAGCATGGCTATTATCATTGGTATTGCAATAGTGCCTAGGAGCCCCAGTCATGGACCAGAACCCCATGTGCTAGGTGCTATATAAACATGGGTCTTTATACATTATAAATGTACCTGTTCCATGTGGTTTCAAAGCAGGCAACCTTAAAGCTCACCTCTTTCCTGCTGTGAGTCTGCTGATGGACCCCCTAAAACTGGATCTGTGTAGGCAGATCCCTGCAGCTCTATGGATCCTTATAGAATTCAATGGGGTGCCAGTTGAGTGCAAAGGTCTGCTGCTGTGGATAAGGGCAGTAAACTATAGATATGGACTGGGAGGGTGTCTGCAATGGTGGGTTCCCAGCTATGGAACTGATTCTCACACTGGCAATAAAAGAAATTCCACATGCAACACATGGGCTGTAATGGTAAGATCTGACTTACCACTCTGTGCTTTATTACATATCAGCAGAAAAGAAAGTTGAAATTTAAAAGGCTTAGTGAAATGCTCGTAAATCTTTTACCTTGGCTAGTCTCTCTGGGTCACCGGGATGCCTCGGGATGACCTTTTGCAGTCTCTGGAAACCATAATCGATGGTGGGTTCATTTAAAGCTGGAAAAGAAGAGTAGCCAGACATGAGTGTGAGCCTTAGGCAATTGCTGGTTTAAAAAAAACCCACAAAACAAAACATGAAGCCTTGAGGTATATTCCGTGGAAGCCTGATCCAAAGTCCACTGATGTCACAGGAAAAACTCTTGTTGAATGGAACACCAAACCCTGCAGTGTCCTTAACATCATAACCTTAACGAAAAATTGGCCCCAATTAAGGGAGAGTCTCAGAGCCCAGCCTCCAGCCCGAGCCTGAATGTCTACGCTGCTATGTAGACAAAGCCTGAGTCCAAACACCCGAGTCAATTGACAACAGGCTCAGACTCGGTGTTGTAGGTTTTTCTTTGCAGTATATACTTGCCCTTGGAGACATATCCTCAGCGAGGGTAGATCGGCATAGCTCCACTGAAATCAATGGAGTTATGCTAATTTACACCAACTAAGGATCTGGCCCTTTGGTTCTACTATTGCTGGGCCACCAATTTGCTCTGTCAGCTTGGTTGTCACTTTCTCTGTCACTCTTTCCACCAAGCTCTCAGGACTCTTGTGAGGCTTTTGCTTACAGAATCCTTTAATCATCCTTGGAGTTCAAGGTAACTGAGCTCCTTGTCTCTCTTCTCCATTTTTACCTGGCTCCCTCTCGCCATCTCAGACTCTCTCTTTCTTCCCATTCCCTCCCATCTGATGAATGCAACTCATCCCACCTGTCTAGGCTTCCTGTGGCTGCCAGAAGAGTCATCCATCCCCGCTGAACCTACAGCTTGAAACTGCCTGGTAGCCCACTGCTCCAGATTCTATGCCAGCCTCATCCACAACCCCTACTTAATGTATTGTTGCTGGCACCAAGCCCCAGCTCATGACCAGTGGGAGGGCAGAAGAACAGGGAAGGTAACATATAATACCTGGAACAGAGGCAGGTAAATTTTAGACAGGATCTACTTAAGATTGCTGATCTGGTACCTCATTCCTCACCTCAACACCCTCCATGTCTACTCCTGAAGTTGCCTAATCCGTTAGCATTAGTCAGTATCTTAAGACTTGACCCAATACTTGTGAAATGCTTTGTAGTTGTCCATTGGAAGACAAAGTATTGCAGCCCAAATTTTCAAAAGCTAGTGGTGATTTCGGGTGCCTAATGCCAGACCTCTAACAGGTGACTTTCAGAGGGTGGGTGCTCAGCACTTTCTGGAAAAAAAAAACCAACCCCTTTGAGGTATCTCAAGTCAGGAATCCAAAAAATGAGCCCCTCAAAATCATTAGCTCTTTTTGAACATTTAAGCCTACCAGGTGGTAGTACTTACGTTCAGACACTTTGTGTGGGGAATATGCCTACTATGAAACCCTGATTATCCAAACGCCAGTTGGCCCAAGTGATGATCCAAAATTCAACTATGTCCCCCAAATTCAAAATTCATATTAGAAACCAACATTGACTTCTCTAAATCTCTGAGTACCCAAAGTCTTTGGCTGTCCTCAGACACAACGTTTACTAATAAAATTAAGGATCTGGCTTGTGAAAACCCTACTTGTAAGTGGTGATGAGATTTAAATGAGAAATTAACTCAACCAAGTGCTGAGAATCTTGCTAAAAATTCCTTGTACTGTTCAATGCTTAACATGTCCTTAACTCATTTGGCAGAGTCCCCATTCAATGGCCGCATCTTCCATCTCCTTGTGCCACTTGGCCCTATAAAAATGATCACTTGAAAGAAGTAGTGCCAACAGCTGAAAGTGTCCCATCCTATCCAACACTTAGTTCCTTTCCTAACAGTACTCAGCACCTTTCAGCATCAGAGCATCAGGCACTAGAAGAATGAAACCATCAAGTGACACAGAATACTACTCTGATCCAGATTTTCTGTTTATCTGTGTCTGTCTTTGATATAACACCATGAAGGTAAAAGGTCATATTCCCCACTGAGATACATTTTATATTTACTTTTTATTAAATAATTATGGCATGGCATGAAGTTTAAATATTACAGGAGCTAATAAAGAGGGAATTGAGTAGAGAAAACCCAGACCAGAGAATTTAGTCTTGGCTATACTTAGAATGTCTTCGCTCTCCACTGGGAACCATTCAGGTTTGCTTAAGGAGTTTAATAATACACATTTCAACTGCCACAGAATCTAAATCCCATTTGAGAAAGGGGGAATTTTTTGTGTGTGCCAATCTTGAGAATTCATGACAATTCTCTGGAGGGCCTATACATCATTATGTGCCATTTCTCTTCTTGCTTGCGAGACTACTAGTTTAAGTTATATATCTTGGACTAAGCAAATATATATATATATATATAATGTGTATATATTTAGCTAAAAATATCTAATGAGGAATATCCAAATCTATTACTCATGGAAAGGAACTGGCTACTACCCAACATGTTTCTTTCCCAAGGAATTGGCATGTATATATTTGTATTGTGCTCTGACATCTTAGAGCAGGAGAAGGTTCCTAGATCATATAAAACTGTTCTGAGAACAATTCAACCATTTTGCACACATTATATATACAGCGGCTTTGATCACAAAGGACATGCCCCAAATATCCAAGTTGCTCACTTTGTTCACCAATGAAAGGCAACCACCTCTGAGGGAAACACTCCCAACTGAAGCTGAAGGGTGGTGGTGGGGGTTGGGAGGGGGGAGGGTTTAGGTTCAGTTCCCAAGTTGAACTGTGGCCACAACATCGTTACCACCCCAACCCATTAAAAAAATGCTATGGGATGTTCAGGTATATATATATATATACGCACTCACTCCAAAGGCTTATAGGCCAAGATTTTGAAAAGTGACTAGTATTTTGGGGTGCATAGCTGGAGCCTCCTTAAGGGGTCTGATTTTCAGAGGATGGATGCTGAGCACTTTTGGTGTCTGAAATTGGGTATCTAAATAGTATGACATCCAGAATCACTAGTCACTTTTGAAAATTTTGGCTGTAAGTCTCAGGAAATCTTCCTGTTTCAGCTCACCATGGTTGTGACAAGCCGCTTTGGCAAGCAAGTTTCACACACTAAACATCTGTTGAATTTTCAAGGACAGACAAAAAAATTGTATGTGGACATCAGGTAACGGGGTAAAAAGAGTTAAAAGCTAGTCAGCAAATCAGATGGTCACCTAAGCTATTCACCTCACTCTGACATAACTGGTTGGATAACAGAACATTTACAGTCAATAATAGAGCTAGGTCTAAATGCACTGTAGCCCTCCTTAGTTTCTCTTTTGCACAGGCATGAATTCAGCTGGTATGCCCTACCCAGTACCTCTTTTATGCTGCCTCTCATGCTCCAGAATCTAAGCTTTCATTTACGATACAAATAGGGGCTTGTCTACACTTGGACATTTATCAGAATAGTCATTCTGCCGTTGCCCCCCATGGGCACACCTGTATTCCAGAATACGAGCGACTTTCCCCCAGTTTCGCTTAATCCATTTTGGATAAATCTCATTCTGGAATAAGAGTGTCCACATTTGTAGATAATCAGGAACAACTTCATGTTCAGTCAGACCCTAAGTCTCTAGCCGGAACGGTTGTTGAGATCGCCTCAAAAGCAGAAACTCACTCTCGTGGAACTGATGCAGTGCCATCTCCCTGCATTTGCAGAACCTGAACAATAGCTCTGCCCCACTCTTCTCAATGAAAGCTAACTCAAATACCCAATGATCACTGACGCTTTAAATGTCAGCATTGTTATTTCACTGCCCAATCAAGTCATGTACACATGAGAGGGAGGATGACATGCACAATCTACTATGAGTGACAGCTCATTCTGACGCCACCAGCAAATGGTCTTAGGAGATACCACTTCTTTCCCTCCCCTCCTATCAAGAAGAGACCAATCCAAGGAATTTAGGAGAGCCCAGCAGGGCAGCTGAGAAACTTCCGCAGAGGGGAACCAAGCGCAAGAAGCCCACTGGACCAGGTCTCAGTGAAGGGACACCAAGTGGAAGGAGCCCAGCCCAGCGGAATCCATGGGTGTCTTCTGACCCCACCGCAGGAAAGCTGAGTGACTGGAGCCCATAAAGCATATGTCAAGCATCTGCACAGTCTACTGTTTGTGGTGAATCATGTGCGTGGGGCTTATTTTGTGGGCGGAGCTTCAAAAAGTACCAACTATCTTTCTTTTTTCCCAATCTGATCCCTGTCTCCGACTCTCGAAGCACCCTTTAATTTATGACAATGTCACCGAGTACTCTGCTGTATTTGCTGGGCCTTTACAAGCAACTCCCTAAGGTCCTATGGCTATTTCAATGCCCCTTTCTGGCATGGCCCTTCATAGGCTGGGCAGGACAGCAGCTGCCCGCAAGAAAAATCACATGCTGTTCCCAAGGTTCGTTTCCAACACTAGCTCCATCCTTGTAAGTACTTCTTCCGAGAGAAGGATAACAAGGCCTTCTCAATTCCAGTTTACAAACCTTAAAAAACCAGCACGTCTTACAGTGTGCTGCTAGCATATTTCCCAACCCAAGGCAGCCCATTGGGAGTGCAGTAAATCCCACAGATCATAGAAATGTAGGGCTGGTAGGGACCTCGAGAAGTCATCAAAGTCCAGCCCCCTGCGCTGAGACAAGACCAAATAAACCCCAGACTATTCCTGACAGGTGTTTGTCCAACCTGTTCTTATACTGCATAGATGAGATTAGTTTACCCATCAAGCCTTTCTGTACATGGATGAAAAGCTATGTTCAAAATCTTCCTGCCACATTATGTTTGAGATGAGTTTCCCTACAACAAACTACGTGCAGAGCTGGGGTCAAGTATAAGATCCAAGAGCTCATAATGAGCCAGATTCTCACCTGAGCTCCATCAAAGTCAAGAACTTGGGCTTATATATTATTAGAGGCAGAATATAAGGCAACTGCTACATTAGTCGTGGAGAACAAATGCCTTCCTGTACCAAGAACGGCTACGGAAAAGGGGGCGGGGTCACTCAGAACCCGGAAATGGGTGTGTCACCTTTATTCACAGCTTTCACCTTTTTATACTGCAAGATATTAGAGGTCAACGTTTTGTCCTAAGGATGACATTTTACATAGTCATTGATTAAAAAAGAGAGACACGATTTTTGTTTCTCTCTCTCTATAGAATTACATAAAATTTTATATAATTATATCCACATTATCAAATTCAGCAAGGCTGTTCAACAAACTCCAAAAAGAAGCTAGCAATGTCAGTCGATTTTTCAAGACTTTTCCATAGACCTCTAAATTCTGTCCGAGTTTTCCATAATGGGATCCTTATGGAAAAGGCCACACATCAAATTTTGGTGATGAGAGGAATGTGATGGCTGAATTGCAGAACCCCGAGCGATAGCACTGAAGAGTGGGAATGCTGACAGAACCTCAATGGCAGCATTGCTCGCACAGCACACTTCCCTCATAGCCTATTCTGAATACACATCACAGGGAGCATATGCACTCCGGCAACAGCACCACTGTGGCATTTAGACTTACCCTGGAAATTTCTCTCTGATTCTTATACTAACCATTTATATCACTCTCTTCTTCAGCTTGTCAATGCTGCTCTTTTATAAAAAACTAAAGCTTCATCAGATTGAACATTACTATTTGATTATATACTTACTCTAATCATGGGGAATCATGTACTTCAAACTACCAAAATCATTTCTGTTCCATCTCCACCTTTCTACAATAGATCTGGATTGTCTTGTGAGTAAAACTCTGGGCCAGGACTCAAGACACCTGTGTTCAATTCCCAGACTTGCCACAGACTCCCTGTGTGACCCCGGACAAATTGTTTAATCTCTCTCTGTCCCAATTCCCCAGCTGTAAAATCGGAGTAAAAACACTTCCTTTCATCTGTTTAGATTGCGAACTCTTCAGGGTATGGCCTGTCACTTACTATGTCTATGTACAGTGCCCGGCACATTGAAACCCTGAGCTTAGTTGTGGTCTCTAGGTTTGCGGGTAGTATGAAAGTATAAATAATAATAATAGTCATAGAATCTTAGGACTGGAAGGGACCTCAAAAGGTCATCTAGTCCAATTCCCTGCACTCATGGCAGGACTAAATACTATCTAATTATGCTCATGGTCTGCCTTTAGCCAATTATTCAGTGCTTCTAACACTACATGACCCTTAGTTAGCTCTTTTCACCTGAAGATCTCACAGCACTTTATAAACATTAAGGCCCAGATTTTTCAAAGCATTTAGACACCCAGCTCCTATTGAAATCAAGGGGTCAGGTACCAACATATCTTTTAAAATCTGGGCCTAAGGGCCTAGCACGATGGGATTCTGATTCTATTTGGGGCTTCTAATTTCTACCATAATACAAATACTACTAAGAGGAGATGTCCCTCACTCTTTGATCTTGTGGGGATGGTGTTATGGCCTATGTGTTTCTTAGGAATATTGCCTGATGGAGGTTGAATGTAAAGAGTATTTCTTTAAAGAAAGGGTTCTCCACTTTTTCATAGTGTGGACATAATTTAATAGAGAGAACCAACCTTTCCTCCCATCTGCCACCACACAGACCACCTCCCCCGACATAAATGTGAGCAACTACAGCCAATCCTTATAAAGAACTTCCAGGAAATATTTAAGACATTTTTAGCTGTTTTACTCTCCACGAGAGAGGCTTTCCTGTGCTTGCCTATCTTTCCCTTCCCTCACTACTGTTGTATGTGCCCACTGGCTGCCATCCTCCACCCAAGAAGTGGCTGCATTTTCCTGGTGCAGTAGGTAAAGTTTGTAAAGCACTATGGACACAAAAAGAGCTACAGAATTTTTTTTAAAAAACCTTTGCGGTTCTTCATAGCACGGTCAAAACAGACTCATGATATCACAGCCATGGAGAGAGAAAAATAAACATGTTATTTTCATAGCTTGGAAGTTGTTTTTGCTGCTATTATCAGCAGCAATGACCTCGGGGAATTGATTACGCTATACTTAATAGCTGTGTTTATCATTTTGCCTAACATGATGGGAGAACTACAAGTCCTTGGGTAGATCGATTGAAAAGTTGTCTAATTTCACACCAGCTTATGTACTTCTGCATCTTCTGCTAACATGCTATTTTGTAACATATGGCAGTAAGCACCCACTCGCTCCTCAGTGAATCTAAACAGATATCTCCACGCTGATAACAAGAGCAAAATAGGCAGATTATATTATCCTTTCTCTCTTCTGCTATTTGTCATGTACATCTTCATGTCCTCTTTGGTGGAAATACGCTAATTAACATGTCAGAGAGCAGCACTACAGTTTGACTTCAACTCTCTAGAGATGGCACAGATCAGCCCTGCACATAAAACACAGACCTACAAAAAGAGGAATAATTTCCCCATAATAAAAATACACTGCTCTGTTTTATGCATTTCTCCATCATTAAGACCCTGATCCTGCACACGAGCATGCAAGCAGTCCAATCCATTGGATTTTCAGTTGCGTATGCACTTATATCTTTGCAGGATCAGGGCCTAAATAAGTAAGAAGTGCCACAGAAGCACTGAAATTTTCAGTCTCTGACTCACGATATGCTCAAGAATTAACAGACTCTCCCCTTGTAAGTTTCATACCAGACCCAACCCTGGTCCTGCAGCCTGTTAGTAAGTGAAATCAATGAGAAAGCTCATTTGCATAGGACTGGGTCCCTGATGGGTTTTTTCAATCTTGTTTCTGTACAATACAATTACATTTCATGCAGATTTGAGATCACAGTCACTTACGTTTCAGTTAGTTTATCTGCTAGTTAAAGAAGCTGTGCTCAATGTATTGAGGGCTCAGATTTATCCTTCCACAAATCAAAGCTGTCTCTTTAAAGGGAATTTGCTTACAAAAAATTATGGCAAGAGTCTCACCTCACAAACACAGGTATAAATCCAGAGCAGCTCCTTGCGCTTTAGTGAGGTTATTCTGGGGCAAGATCCGTTTCAGGCCCTAATCATCTGGGGCCCAGTCCAAAGTCCACTGACGTCACTGGAAGGTTTTCCATTGACTTCAATGGGCTTTGGATCAGGACCCTACAGTGTAAACTCACTGGGTCAAGGATTGTTTTCTGATTTGTCTGCACAGAACCCAGCGTAACAGGGCCCTGATCCTAGATTGGATTTCCTGCCTGCTACTAGAATACATATGAATAAATACATTCTTAAGTAATAATAATCATGAAAGCTTGTAAAAACACATTAAAAATTAAAATGAGAATTATTGCTTTTTTAAAAATTATACATTTAATAAATTTATAAAAATATCAATATTTCATTGAAAAAATTCCCTTTTTTGAAACATTTTGACTGGCTCACCAGGTAGTCAAAAAACTGCAGCATTATTCATGAAAAATTTCTGGGGGTTTTCAGGGTGAGAATTGAATTTTTTTGCTGTGAAATTTGTCCAAAATTTGATATTCTAGAAATGTTTTCCAGATCTAATAGTAATAATAGGTTTTTTAAACCAAAAATCATTGCTTAAATTCTCAGCCACCTAAATAAAATATTACTACTAAAAATCTATTAGTTACATATATACATAATCCTCTAAAACATGCTACCATTCTCCAGCCACATATATTAGGAGGTAAAACTTTACTGTGTATACTGACAACAAATGAAGATTCTTCTTTAGTTGCACTGATGTCTTTTTCTAGAGCTATAGATCTCTCTCTCTTGATATATAAATATAAATATTCTTCTGATGGCAGAGGTAAATGTGGGGCACTAAACAAGTTGACAATATCCTTTTAAAAAATGAAAAAGCCATCAAGATTTATTTTGCACTCAGCTCATTGGCTTCTTTAGACATAAGACATTCTGCCTATCCCTGGGGGCCATCCTGAAAACAAGAGGTTACCCCCAGTGAGAGAGAAATGTAAAATAAATACTGTTATAAATAAAACATCTTCCAGTATGCAGAGCAATGCTATCAAGTTACTGTACACTTAATATATCTAGAGAGAGAGCCATACTGTATCAGCATGAGCTTTAATCTGCAAAATATTTTAACATGTGGAGTAATATTCCCTTAGCTTCCTTATTGTGTAGAGGTTTTATCTCCTTACACTTCCAAATACTCCAAATAGCAGAACAGTTTTCAAATGGCATGTGGCAAGTATTTAAAAGAGAGTAATCGATATTACTGAGAGGAAAAGACATTCATGTTCCAGTCCTCCACAGTAAATCACGTTCACCTACCGGTGTAAATAAACCTGCCCGGAGCTCCTTTGCAGAACTGTTTGGATTTATACGACAGTGTGACTTCGACTACACCAGGAATGTGACGAGGGGGGGTCTGGACTCGAATAGCGTGAGGTGTGATAAGCTGGGAAATAAAAACAAGAGAGAAGCATGTCACGTATGGGATGTTTGAGTTTTTCCCCACTGGCCCCTGGTTGTGTTTCTCAAGCAAATGAAACTGTTTACTACTTCCTAGGAATTGCCAGATTGGATCAGACCAGTGGTCCATCTACTCCAACATCTTGTATCCAATCATGTGAAGCACCAGCTGCTTCAGAAGAAGGTACAAGAAATCGTGCATAAGGCAACTTACAGGATAAATTGCCTACAGGGAAAGTTTCTTCCTGGCCCCCATTAATTAATTGTTGATTTATGCCCTGAAACTTGAAGGTTTGTTTCCTTTCCCAAACTCCTGGCCTTTTCTTTTAATCCTCCCCGTAACTCTGGATATTCTTCTTATCCATATAAACATGCAGTCCTTTTTAGAATCCCACTAAAAGTTCATGGATACAATGTGGCAAAGTATTCCACAGACTAACCAAGCATGGGCAAAAAAGCATTTCCTTTCCTCAGTTTTAAAGTAACCATCTTTCAGTGTCACGGACCATCCCCTTGTTCTCGTGTTATGATGAGAATGAGCGAATAGTAGTTCCCCATCGACCTTCTCTATATCAGCGATATCTATCTTCGGCTATGCAATAGCAAGTTACTTTTGCCTACCTCACTCCACACAAGCATGGTCCCAAATACAACTTGTAGCCCATCGAAGAAATTGTCTCCTATAATGATCACCATTGCGCCCCCTGTAGTCCAGCCTTCACTTGGGCTAATAGCTTTGATGCATGGTGTGGCTAAACAAAAAAGGGATAACAGAGCGGTCAGTTAGTTTTCTTGCAACTGGTTTTGGAGCCTCGGTTTTTGGGTAGGTCGGGGCCAGTTATACCCCATGAGTGGATAGGCAAAGCTGTTATTTGCACGAATTGCACTGGTGCAAATCGTGACGTATAGTTTTGCCAGTCCACTCTTGGGGGTTTGCACTGCTGCAGCTGTATTGCTGGCTTGTATACCCAGTGCCACCACAGCTAGGACGCGTACCCTTAATTCGTTCACCCACGAAGACTGCTTACCAGTCCAAGGAACCGAAAGTAAAATAAAATAATGTTGTTCTCTGCCTTGCTCGTGTTAATTACTCGCCTGTTCATTACCGGCACTTAACATTGTGTCATTAAGGTCTAATAGGCCAACTGTAGTACTGGGTGTAAAAGTGAAACCCTTAAGTGATTGGGCAGAGGCTGTTTTAAAAACACTCATTAGCATATGATCACACAAGAACAAAAAAAGCAGGCTGTAGGAGGGATGTGTTACAATTTACTGTGTTTATCAGTGGGATAAAGAGATATGGAAATAGCTTGCGTTTCCTCCAGTTCCTATCAAGAGACAATTTCTAATAATTTTTGTGACTTTATGGAATAGGTTTTTTTTTCCTGCTCTTTTCCATATGTTCAAGGCCTCTGGACTATACATCCCATCAGGAACCCAATACGGTTTCCAGGCCATAACCAAAGTCAATCCATCACTCCATTCCCAATGTTGACAGGGTCAGAGGTGGAGGGGAACTTTGGCAGGGCTCCAAAAACATGAGACTCCTTTGAACAGCCAGTCAATCACATCCAATCAGTCAAGGAAAAACTGGATGGCTTCCTAGGCTTGGAATCCTGGGATTTTCCTTCTACCATTTCACTACCCGCTGGGGGGGAATTAACACTGCTCCGAATTCTTTACTGATTCAATCATTTTCTTCCAGTTCATTAATTCTTCTTAGGTTGATACAGGGCACATTTAAGAAGGGGGGCAACAAAACAGTGTAATGAAATAATAGCCTTGCTTGTCTCTTCTACTAACATCACAAACTCCTCTCACTTTCACAGGCTTCAGGGAGATTGGAGAAGGGGGGGAAGAGACATAGATACGATTTTTAAGTGGTGCCTGTTTTGAAGAAGTGGAGTTTGAGAGAGGGGCAGGGTCGGGGAGGGGGGGGGGTTACCCACTTTGAAGCTTAACAGATACAGGTATTGGTAATTGCTTTAATATACCCCAAGAACCGTCCCATGGACGACGGCAATTCCTGCTTAGCCAAACAAACTAAAATCAATTAGTGTCAGTTTCCTTCTGCGCATTGTTATGCTTTGCACACAGTTTGTTTAAGAGAACCAGACACTTTTTCATACACATCTTGCACTGTAATGTTTCTGTTTAAGTAAGATGTCATGTTGCATAATTTGCCTGAAATCAAGTCTAGGCCAGCTGAGCAGTAAGTCTGACATTCTTAGCTAATTGTGAATGCTTTTACAGAGTTTTTCATCTTCACAGCCCTGTACAAATTAACTAATGAATAGACGGGGGGAGTCTCTCTCTTAGGTGAAGGAGGATCATATTCTGCATGCGGTAGAGCCTTTCTTGGGTTCATCTTCCTTCTCTAAAGCCCCTGAAGTTCTGCAGCTCTCTCCACTCCCACCAAAACAAACAAAAATTCAAGTGCAGAGTGCGCGTGTTTGTTTTCACTGGTGTACCATATTCCAGACAAAGTTCCATACCTTCTGAGGGGTCAAGTCTCCTCGCTCTCCGTCCATGTTTAGAGTTGTTATGAACAAACATGTTGTCAGACACTGCCAATACATGTCCATCAACATTCACTGTTGTTGATAACACAACCTAGGAAAAAAGGCAGGTAAATGACTTGTTTTAGTATTCAGCTTTTGATGTATTTATTATTATATTGAATTAAAATCTTGTTCTATTTGTAAAATATAATCGTTTATTTCCCACTGGGGGAAAAAGTATTTTCACTTTCTATCCTGTGCCTTCATTCCATTCAACATGGCATCCAAAGGGCCATATGCTAGCCTCAATGTACATGACATAATGAACCAGTGACTAGAGACTATCTTAAGTTTAGTTTTCTGTGATGCATTGTAGCATAGAGGTCTGTATGTACAGACAATGAGCGCAGACTGCAGAGCACCAGAATAATGTGCCCGCTGCTATGTATATATAGAAGCACAGCCATCTGCTATCCTACACACACGTACATCATAGGAAATCAAACTTACAACCATCTGCTCCTAAAACATAGGTTTCTATCCACTGAGATAAACAGAAACTTCCATTAGCTGCAAGGGGTAGAAGGGCCTGGTTTCCAGAAGGTGGGCACTCAGTACTTTGTGCAAATCAGGCCGCTTTAAGGGTGTCTTAGGTTGGGCACCCACAAATTGTGGCTCTCAAAATCATGGATTTTGAAAATCTTGCCCTTTTTGTCCAATCTCGCTGGGTCCCAACAGGACACAAGTCAACTCCTACAGGAAATAATCATATTTGTTACTGAGACTCATTGAGATCTCTCTTTAAAACAAAATGTCCTAAGCTATAAATCTATTAAACCCAGAGATACGTGCGTCTTTAAACCACATATATTAAAAAAAAAAAAATCCTTCATTTGAACAAGTATGAAGAACGTGCATCTCGTTAGAACTTTGAAGTCCAGACCCTCAGCGGGTCCACATTGGTGTACCTCCCTTGGCTTCAACAGAGCCTCCCTCATTTGCTGCTAGCTGTTAAGGATCTGACCCCGAGCGTGTGCATGAATTTTCAAAGATGCCATTGTCATGCTTTAAGTAAGAGACTTTCAGGCTTTAATTGTTGATAAACTGTATTCAGCACATAGCAGGAAAACCCTGCCCTCCTGTAGGATTTTGCTGGTTTAAAGAATGCTCTCCCTCGGTCTCTCTCTCTTTTTTTTTTACGACAAGGTTAATTCATTCCAAAAGGCTCTTGTCATACTGTACATTAATACTTCTCATGCATTCCTGTCACAAAATGTGCTGCTTTTGTGTGTGCCAACTGATTTCATCATTGCACATTTGGGTGGAGTGAGACTCTGTTCCAAAGTGAACGTTTCCCGCATGACATAGCTGAACCCAGTCAGATGCACCTCATTATTTTCCGTTAAACAATGGAAATAAATTTTAATCTTTCACTGGCCAGCACAGACCACGCTATGGCAACGGGGGAATAGACCTGAATCATTCCAGTGTCTGAAATATTTACGACAAGATTTTAAATTGTAACCAAATGTAAATCAAAAATATACCCCATATATATATACATATATATATATATATATATATATATACACACACACACACATATATATATATATATAAAATATACAAATACTCAGCCACACAGAGACAATTTTATATATCCACACACACAAAATATATATTAATACACACAAATATAATCGTACACATTACAGGTGTGTGACTATATAGGTATCTGTATTATACACAAAAAGTGAGAGAATATAGATGATCAACATTTCATTTAAAAAGGTTCTACTGGTTCCTGAAACACAACGATAACTTCCAGACAGAAGTCACTTTCCTGCCAAGTGCTGAGCACCCGCAAATCCCATGGTGAGCAGGGATTGCTGAGACCCCCGTAATACCCCTCTCCTGGGTGGTTTCATTTTGTCACCTCTCAGGTTCACCACTGGGGGGGCGAAGACACCACCTCACAGGATGAAGCCAGAATAAATAAATAAAACCATCCTCCGAGGTGGACCCAACTCACAGAGGTTGGGTCTGGATCTGAACTCGCTCCGTGTTTTTTGGAGGTTGTCGGAGCTAGGGTTTTGGTTTGGGCCCATCTCTTGGCATTACTGCAATTCAGCAAGAGAGGGATTGTGTCTTCTTGACTATGATTCTTCTGGTTCACTTTTGTATCTATGCTACAGAGTAAGAATGTTTTAGATGATGGAGGTAAAGTTACTGGCGCTCCAGACTTAGCTCCACTCACTCCCCCTTGCCAGGCGAGGACAATCAAATTGTTGAATACTGAAGATTAAGACTCAACGTTTTAAGAATAAAAGGAAGCAGAATGTGCATTCCACCATAGTCTCTAACTCCCAGGCCCTCCCCTTTCACAAGCCAACAACTGCTTTCCCCCAGTGAGTATTTCCTGGGTCACGGAGGGTGACCCTTTCCATCTGGAATCAATCAGTCAACTCCTGACAACTTCCTGAAACACCTCACTCCATTTCCTGTTCTCTCCCCCTTCTCTCTTTCCCCCTGGTTTGCTTCACTCTTCAAAACTACAGGCCACAGCAGCTTAATGTTAGAGGGTCAGACACAGTTAGACTCCAAAACACTACACAAGGACACCTTTGACCTTCAAAAATCTTTACATCTTAGCTAAACAAATCAAGGTCAACATTTCTTACCATTACCTTGTTAACCATTTATAGGCGTTTTTGCCAATGCCCTTCTGAATGTGTATCCATCAATACCACTTGTTCTCCCAAGATCGTAAAACATGGCAAGCTTTGTTTTCTTTATGTGCATTGAGTGCTGGTGAAAGGTGCTGGCACGACTTCCCTGGAGATTTAAGTCCTCAAATTTATCCACAGCACAGGCAAGTTACCTCTGGTACCACTATGCCAACACGTCTGATTCCTCATCTGATGAGACCACCTCTCCGGGTGAGATTTGGCCACTATGCCCATTCAGTTTACGGCTGCTCCACTGAGGTCAGCAATGGGTGGCACACGTTGGTGTGGCTTTGGTAAACTCTTCTTGGGAAAGAGACTGAGAACACCAAATTATTTACATAGGGCATCAAACGCCCTTTTGGGTCACGGCTGACCTGGGCTCAAGTTTAAGCGATTACGTAGAAACAAACGATTCTGCATCCCAATTCCTTGAACCAGTTAGTTCTCCAAACTGTAGTTTTAGAAGAAAATGAAGACTATAGTGACCTGAACAGTTAGAATAAAAAGGACAAGGCATCACATTCACAGATCTGAATCTGGGTTCCAGCAAGCATAATGGAGAGAGATTTGTGATCTTGTAAGTGGGGTTTTCAGCAGCTCTTAAGATTTGCTTTGCTAGTCTGGATGGTTCCTCTTTACTGGCCTCAGATATTAGTTAATTATTCCCCGGCAACATTAGAAACCTGCATGTTTCTTCGAGTGCTCGTTCCTGTTCATTCCAATCAGGTGTGTGAGCGTGCATGCGCACAGTAGCCAGAAGATTTTTCTCCTAGCAGCATCCATGGGGTAGGCCTAGGTGCCCTCTGGAGTCGCACCTTCATGGCACCCAGTAAAGGGCCCTGCCGACCCACCACCCCCTCAGTTCCTTCTTACCGCCAGTGACGGCAGCTGGGACTTCCCCTTGCTCTTGCTTCGGCAAGTGGCTTGGCAGTACTTTCAGTTTTCGCTGTAGATAGTTAGTTCTAGGTGGTTAGTATAGCGTAGTTAATTCACTTATAAGTTTCATTTACAGGGGGGGGGGAGGTTCTTCCCCCCCCCCGGTTTCCTTCCCCCCATTATTTTTCACGGGGGCATGCCACGATCCCCAGGCTTCAAGACTTGCCAGGACTGCGTGAAGCGCATGGCTAAAAGTGACCCCCACACCTCCTGTTTACAGTGTCTGGGCAAGGGTCACCAAAAAGACCACTACAAGATCTGTCGGGAATTCCAACTGAGAACTCTTAAAGAGAGGGAGCAGAGGGCTTAAAATCCTCCTCATGGAGGCAGCTCTCTGACCTCAGTCGGACCCAGGCACTGGGGATCCTGCTTCCAGTATGTCTTCTTCGGCACGGAGCACTCCGGCGCCATCTTTGAGAGATCCGACGTAGAAGACAGACATTGCCAAGAAGGCTCGGCACCATCATGGAGGCTCTCAGGGGCACTCCAGCCTTCGGCACCAGTCCCAATAGCCGGCGTAGAAGAAGAAGAAGAGGACAGAAAGAGGCCGATCCCCCTCAGCAAGATCCAGGGATCAGCCATCAGTGACAAGTCAGTTGGGCCACGGCTCTGAGGCTCAGAGTGGGGCTATGTCAACTCCTGCCCAACTGAGGCAGTCAAGTCCGAGCCCGTCACACTTGCCGAACCCCCTCAGAGCACCTGCTGCTCCCGTCCACCCCGGAGCCCTTGAGGCAGCACAGGACCTGCTGAGACTCATGCCGTCAGTCTCGCCCCAAGGCAGGAGGATGTGTGAGCACTGCAGGCTCCATCCCAGCACCCCGTTCAGTCAAAGGGAAAGCCAGCAAGGATGTCACGCCGATCCCCTTCACCTTGGTGCCCACCGACGTCAGTGCTTCCATCCAGGGAGCGGAGTCAGTCCCCAGGCTCCCGACACTCTACGTCGAGAGGTGCAGCGCTGCCCTGGTCCTCCTATTCTGAAATGTCAGAGTCGGACTCGTATCGCTCGGACGATAGCAGGACCAGAAGGTCCAGCTCACGGCACCATAGGGGGTCCCGTCCAAAGCAGTGGCCCTCACAATAGCAGAACCCGGCTCAGTGGCCCTTTTGGACTCCATGGGCTTTCCATCAGGGCCAGGGTCAGAGCCATGGATCCCGCTTGGGAGCTGCATCGGTGGTGTCTGCAACATTTGTTCCGCCACGACCAGCGACTGAGCCAGTACCTCTGGCGTCAACGCCATCGGCCGCGGCACAGTCACGGACATCGACACCGACCACGGCGCCGCCGGGGGCATCAGAGGCTCAGACTGCTGCTACGGTGCTGGCTGCGCCTTCAGCACCGACGTAGTCAGCCTTCAGCTGGCTGCGACGGCGTCGATGAAGACCCTGGCGCAGATGCGACCTGAGGCATCTACACTGGCACTGGCGTGGGACCAGACATCGGCACCAATACCCATGCCCTTTGCGGCGCTGGAACTGGGCCAACCAACCACAGTCCCCCCGGGGTCACGAGATACCTTGGGTGGGGATGGTAGAGAGCAACCACCCCCTCTGGTGGCCTCCTCCTCCTCTTCACAACACGAGGCGCTGGCGGGCACCTCCGTAGCCCCAGCTTTGGAAGACTCCAGGGTGTTGCAGCAGTTGATGCGCCGGGTCTGGGCATTAAGGCGGAGGAAGTGGTCGATGATGCAGACCCTGTGGTTGACATCCTGGCCCCCTCTGGCCTTTCCTGTATCGCTTTATCATTTATAAAGACAATTATGGACATGACTGAGACCCTGTGGCAGACCCCGGCCCCACTGCCAAGTATAACTAACGCCGGTACTTTGTGCCCTCCAAGGGTTACGAACACCTATATTTCCACCCCCAGCCTGACTCTCTGGTGGTGGACGCTGCTAACCAGTGGGAGAGGCAAGACTTTCAGGGCCCTACCCCCAAGAATAGGGACACTAAAAAACTAGACCTATTCGGGCAAAAGGTGTACTCAACAGGGGGACTACAACTCCAAATATCTAACCAGCAGGCCATTGTCAGCGGGTACTCCTACAATACCTGCTCGGCGATGGCTACATTCATGGAGTTGCTCCCCTCAGACTCTCCACAGGAAGCACCTCAGGTTTGTGGTGAACAATACCCACTACCAATTTACAGTCCGTCCGTTCAGCCTGTTAGCAGCACCTCGAGTCTTCACCTAGTGCGTGGCAGTCGTCGCTCCAACCGCTCCAGTCGTGGTTAGCATCGATGTATCGACCAGCCCGGGACAGCTTGGACAGGATCATGACCCTGCCTTGCCCAGTCCTCGACTCCTTCCTCTGGTGGCTCAACCCTCAGGAGGCGTGCTCAGGGGTCTCCTTCACCAGTCCACAGCCGTCTCTGTCGCTAGTGATGGACGCATCAGACGTGGGCTGGAGAGCACATCTAGGAGACCGCAGGACTCAAGGTCTCCGGTCTCAGGCAGATCTGGCTCTCCACATCAACGTCAGAGAGCTGTGCACCTGGCATGCCAGACCTTCTGGGCATACTTAAAGGGACAGTGTACATCAGTTATGACGGACAGCACTACGGCAACGTTCTATATCAACAAACGGGGCAGCCCTCTCCTCTCTCCTGTTCCAGGAAGTCCTCATGCCATGGGACTTCTGTGTAGAACATTCAATACACCTACAAACGTCGTACCTCCTCGGGACACAGAACAAGATGGCGGACCACCTCAGCAGGTCCTTTCATGGCCATGTCGCAAATTCAATCTTCCAGAGGTGGGGCTTTCCCCAGATAGACCTGTTCTCCACGCAACGCAACAGGAAGTGCCAGCAATTCCAGAACCACAGCCTGGGCTCGAGAGCGGACGCATTCCTCCTCCACTGGGGAGGTTGTCTCCTGTACGCCTTTCCACCCATACTGCTCATTCACAAGGTACTCCTCAAGATCCAGAGGGAACGAGCTCAGGTCATATTGATAGCACCAGCCTGGCCCCATCAGCACTGATACACATCTCTCCTAGACATGTCCGTGGAAGCTCCAGGTCACCCTGCTGCTCTTCCCGGACCTTCTGACAAAAGATCATGGTCGCCTCCAACATCCGAACCAGACCAGGTTAGACAGGTCCTCCTTGGCAGCAAGAAACCCTCTAAGAGAGCTACCTATCTTGTCAAGTGGGAGAGATTTTCAGTCTGGTCGGCGCAGCACCTTCCGTCCCCGACGCTGGCTCCAGTGCCACTTATTCTGGACTACCTCCTCCATCTGAAGCAGCAGGAGCTTTCATTGTCGTCAATAAGGGTTCACTTGGCCACCATCTCGGCCTTCCACCCGAGTGCGGAGGGCCGCTCTGTCTTTGGTAACCCGATGGTCAGCCGGTTTCTAAAAGGTCTAAAAGGCCTCACGTGCAGCAGCCTGTCCTGGCTTGGGACCTCAACCTGGTCATTTCTAGACTCATGGGACTGCCCTTTGAACCCTTGGCGTCGTGCTCCCTGCTCTACCTCTCTTACAAGGTGGCATTCCTGGTGGTGATAACCTCATCCAGGAGGATGTCTGAACTTAAGGCCCTAACCTAAGAGCCTCCCTACACCGTGTTCTATAAGGACAAGGTTCAGCTCAGAGCTCACCCTGCTTTCCTACCAAAGGTTGTCTCTCAATTTCACATTAACCAGGACATCTTTCTCCCGGTATTCCACCCTAAGCCACATTCCAGCAGCAGGGAGCAGAGACTCCACTCTCTGGGTGTCCGCAGGGCACTGGCCTTTTACATCGAGAGAACGAAGCCGTTCAGAAAATCGGTCCGGTCATTCATGTCAGTGACCGACAGAATGAAAGGTCAGCCTGTGTCGTCACAACACATCTCGTCATGGATAGCGTCCTGTATTCATGAGTGCTATAACCTGGCAGCTGTTCCTGCACCTCCAATCACTACACACTCCACCAGGGCTCAGGCTTCATCTACAGTGTTCCTGGCTCAGGTTCCTACTCAGGAAATCTGCAGAGAGGCGACGTGGTCCTCCATGCACACTTTCACTACGCAATTACTCAGCAGGCTAGAAACGATGTGGCCTTCGGACGAGCACTGCTCCAATCGGTGCATAACTCCGACCCCGCCTCCTGAATTTGGGCCTGTGAGTCACCTGATTGGAATGGACATGAACAAGCCCTCGAAGAAGAAAAAACGGTTACTCACCTTCTCGTAACTGTTGTTCTTCAAGATGAGTTGTTCTTGTCCATTCCAATACCCACCCTTCTACCCTTCTGTCGGAATAGCCGGCAAGAAGGAACTGAGGGGGTGGCGGGACGGCAGAGCCCTTGAATGCTGCTAGGGGGGAAATCTTCCAGCTACTGTGCTCGTGTGCATGCACACACCTGATTGGAAGGAACATGAACGACACATCTCGAAGAACAACAGTTACAAGAAGGTGAGTAACCATTTTTTCACTACATCCCTGTGCTATTCTCATTTCCCAGCTGGATTACTGTAATGCACTCTGCTTGAAGACCAAGCTAAGGCTTCAACTACTGCAGAGAACAGAAGTGCTATCCATGTTTGACGCATTAAACCTGGGCTCTGTAGGCTGCACTGGCCTCCCTTTTGCTTCCAAACACAATTCAAAGTGCTAGTTTTAATTTACAAATCCTTACCTGGCTAACTGAGTGAGAGGCCACCTCTCCTCCACACCCCTTCTGACAGCGAAGATCTGTCTAGATGGCTGTGATTAACAGTCTCAAGATTTAAACCCTCGGACACTAACAGCTGGACATTCGCAATGGAGGATCCTTGCTAATTGAGTCCCCTTTTCAGCAAGGTGCATATTTCCATGTCCACGGGGGTGGCGAGGAAGGAGGATTCCTTACGTAGCCTGAAGATGTTTTGTTAGGAAAACTAGCTAATATTGTAAAACGCTTCAAGACCCTCAGATGAAATGTAAGGTAGGAGCTAAGCAAGCTCTCCATCATATACACACTATATCTGTCTCTGCGTGTGCGCGCACACACACACACAAATATGCACCCCCCCCTCCCCAAATTATATGTGTGCATCTAAATACACACAGTGTTGTACATGGACAATACATATTGCTTTTGTATGCCTAAACACACACATTTACATATGCATGCATACACATCAGGCATACATGCATTTACATACATGCAACACGTCTCATCGCTGTGGAAATGAGCTCTAAAAAAAACCAACCAATTCCTGATACCCTTCCAAGTGAGGAAAAAATTCTTTATGACACTTGACATCTGGAAACAATATTAAATTCCTGATGTACTTTCCCTTTTAATTGTGCAGTCACAGTACCATGTTATTTTAATTTTTCCAAAAGAATAGCTACTATGTGGATATTTTCATTATTATTTTCCACCTGGGTGGACGCTACACACATACACCGGCTCATCCTGCCGTCTTCACTCAGGTAAGATTCCCACTGATGTCAATGGGAGTTTTGTTTAAATGAGGACTCCAGGATTAATGCTTAGCATACCGTGTTTGCTGTCTAGTGGAACTAGGGATGGGCTTAACAGAAAAATGCCAGCAACCTCTCTCTGCACCAAACTTCCATTGATTTCAGTTGGAGTTCCACATTTAGACCCCGATCCTACAATGAAGGCACAGAGGACTATCTGCATTGACCTTATTTCAGGGGCCCCGGAGTGCCCATGGATTCTAGTATGTTAGAACTTGTGGATTAATTCTTAGCCAAGGTGAGCTTTTTCTCACATGCTCAGGGATGAACTGAGCCAACCAATCTGCGGTCAGGGATCTCTAGGGATATACCTTGTTTTCCCCCACCCCTTTCTACCTCTCTCTGGAGCACTGAGAAGGAGAAAACCCAAAAGGGTATATCCCATGTCGTTGTTTCTTTTAAATGCAGTGAGTAGACAGGTCTGTGGTTAGAGCTAATATTTTCCTGCTTGTCCACTTTCTGAACCACAATGGTGCTCTAGGATCTGCTCAATCAGGATGATCCTGGCGCAAGGAGAATTCCCAGTCAACAGGAGGCTAATGTTTTAGCACTGAATCTTAGCTAAGCATTTTAGCTGAAGTGCCTCATC
The DNA here is from genome assembly GCF_965152275.1 of Natator depressus. Classification (NCBI taxonomy): domain Eukaryota; kingdom Metazoa; phylum Chordata; order Testudines; family Cheloniidae; genus Natator; species Natator depressus. The sequence goes on from NC_134259.1 coordinate 7,594,283, forward strand.
ACAAGTCAACAGAATTACCATCCTCGCCATTACGCAGTGGTCATTACCATTAAGTATCATTGGACTTCAATCAAGTTCCCTGGGAGAAGTCCTCATTAAGTGGAGTGGAGCGTATCATGGTTTTTTTATGCTGTTCTTGGGGGAATTGCCCTCTGAGAATATAGCGATGATGGATATGGTGGTATTATGAAGGCTTAGATTTCCAGTTCAGGTGAACTCCAATTGCCAATATTAAAAAATGGGGCCAGATCCTCAGCAAGTATAAACTGGCCTAGCTCCATTGAGGGTCTCACCTCGAATGACAAATATTTTCATTAATAGAAGTACTAATGAGTTGAGTTGGCTAGAATTTGTGGGGCCAATATATGGACAGCCACTGGATACTTGGGAAAATATTCACCAATCCCAAAAGTTGCACGTATAGCAAGTGACTTCAAACATCTGAGGAGGGTAACTGATGTAAGTGAGCATCATAGAGTGCATCATTGTTATTTTTAAAATAGTTTGGGTTGTATTTTATGACAATTCACTGAGTTTCAACCTTTCTTGCCGCAACCCACTGGTGAGCGTGTGGTTACAGGTCCCCACATCTGTGCCCAATCCACAGAGGATGTGAATCTGTTACAATCCCACTTACAGAGCCTTGGCTCTTTTGTGTGAGATGTAACAATTTATCCTTTAAGTTCTCCAAGTCCCCAGTCTAATCCCTGGTACGTCAGCCAAGAGGTCTCTCTCTCTCTCTCTCACAAACGCACAATCTAAGCATTTCTCACAATCAGATTCCCGACGTCCAGAATTCTGGTTTTGTAAATAGTGCATGTCACTTCTAAAGCCTCAGCCAAGTATTTCCAAGCACTTTACAAACATTAATTAAACCTCACAACATCCCCATGAAAGATAATTACACTCAATTTGCATATGAATACAGAGCACACTAGATGTTCTGACTTGCTCAAGGTCAAAACACGAGTCAAGGGCAGAGTCAGAAACGGAACCCAGAAGTCCTGTTTCCATCTCCTGCTCTAGCTATTAGGTTGCCTGTACGAAAGATGTGCGTGTGTTGGAAATAATTTAAAGTAAAATAATCGCAAACCATTTCACTTTGGAAATAGATGGTTTCTTCCCACAGTAGAAAATTGACTCCAGAATTGGTCAAAAAGCCATAAGTTAAGTGATTTTCATTGTGTCTTTGAAGCTCCTGCTCAGTAGCAAAGCACATTTCAAACAGTTGATGAGATCACAAACCATCTGGTGTTGCTCTCAAAACTGAAGAACTATTCTTAAAAAACAAGAAACAAAAAAGCAACCCTCCCCCGCCCCAAAAAACCCTACACTCTGTAAGCATCTGGAGATGCATTAAATTTACAATTCAGTGTTAATTTAACCGGTTTGTTTTTCTATTTTTTTAAACAGGTGCGATATAAATGAAATGAACTTAGACTTTAAAAAAAAAAATAATAAAGTAAATCGTACCAGTGCAGTATAATAGCTAAGACTTGTACCATTCCTATAAATAAGCCGGAGCCGATGCTTTGGATCCCAGCACCCGTAAACTTTGGTTGTGATCCAATTAAAGCCCAAACTCTGTGGTTCACGCTCATCTCAAATCATAACCATTACCTTGAGACTCTTCCAAGTTATGAGTAACCCAGCCTCTTGGGCTTGAAGAATTCCATAAAATATATCATACAGTGCAACTTCAATCTACATCATGTATGTTTGTGTGTTAACAGCAAATCCTGAGTGTGCTTCAGGCTTTTAATGCACCCAAAATTCATAAGTCTCTTTGGGTGAAACCAACTCAATTTCAAGTGATGAAATCAGGTCAAATCATAACTATGTCAGTGTGGGGCAGGGGACTGTTTGTGTTACGTTTAGTAAAATGGGTCTCCAATTCCTGTGGGGGGCGGGGCCGGTAGATGCTACCACAATAGAAGTAAACAAATAATGTCCCCATCCAGCAAATATTCATGCACGGTGTATTATATGAGTGACACCACTGAAGTCAATCTACTTATGTAAGTAAAGTTAAGCACCTGTGTAAGTTTTCACAGGACTAGCGCTTTAATAATACTCAAAAGCTCTACTAAGTATGTATTAAGGAAGCCCACTGAAATTCTTTAGATCTGGTCCACAAATAAAACCAAATTAATTAAATCAGAAAAATCAATAAAATAGCTGTTTGTTTCCTATTTTTGCCTAGAAGTCAGACTCTGCTTTACACAGCTATGATGGTCTTGCATTCCTAGGATTGACAGCTGTCTTCTCTAACCTCATAAAAAAAAACCCTGTCACATTCATTACCTTTGTTGATGTAAAGCTTACCAAGTGGAATTAAAATGAGCGTGTTTGGAGCGTGAGAGCACAACCAATATTTTGGGATGACTCGCATGTTTAAACTTTTGACACCAAGGCAGATAAAACAGGTGTTCGCACAAATTAAAAGAAAAAGAACTAGGTGGAGCTAGAAGATGAGACTTCCCATCCAACTGCTCTTTGCACCCTACCCACTGCACCGCTCTTAAGAAAATCATTGCCCACATTCATTTTCTATCTTTTCCATGCAGATTTTGGTTAGGTACTTATTCCCTTGTCCTTGAACTCACCTAAATTTCAGGCTCTATTAGAAACTGGGAATGAAGATAGTTTCCTAGATACACAGTTCTGAGCAAACCTGGACTAAGATCCTGCTCTCACTGAAATAAATAAGATTTTGCCATTGCAGTGGGAGCACCTTTATTACTTTGGATCAGAGTCAGGCTAGCATCATGATTTTGACACAGAACTAGAGAAACCTAGGGGCCGTGACCGAGTCTCTTGATGAGGTTTTAGGTTTGACCCTCAAGGTCGAAGTGAAACTCTGAGGATATAAACCCATGTGGGCAAGAGACCAGAGGGAGTTCAAATAAGCTCTATGAAACAAAACCGGAGAATTTTATTTGGCTCCAATTTTCAGGCTTGGCGTAGAGCAAGGTAGAAAACCCAGAAGGAGAAGGAGTCTATCCCAACTCATTTTCTTCTCCAATAAGCTGCTGATTTTAGTACACAGTTCAAAAGCAATGGAGAGGCATGTGTGAGAGGCATGCCAGGCGGATGGGCTCAAGGCATTCCATTGGTAGCCACGTGAATGACTAAGGCTGATTTCAGTCTCCTTGTTCCATGTTCAACTAGAAATTTAAATTCATTCAGGCTCCATATCATCACCACCTTGGGATCAGAGTCAAACTGGGAGCAAGACTGATGGCTAAAGATTGACCTCAGCCAGAAAATCTGGATCCAGATCCAAACTCTTCCACAGTTTAGGGCATGGTCCGAACCCAGGGGTTCGGTTTCACCTACTGTAGAGACGGGGTACGTGGCAAAACACTGAAACTAGATCTAAAGTTCAGGTGTTCTTGGATCCAGAGTTTGGCTTTGGGGCAGCCTCTAAGCAATATTATTTTTATTTATTTATTTTTATTGCAGTAGCGTCGAGCAGCCCCGGTCACTGACCAGGGCCGCCCCATTGTTCTAAGCACTGTACAAACGCAGAACAAAAAGACAGTCCCGAACAGTTTCGTTTCACTACATTCCAAAATCATTCTCTCTCCATCAGTCTCCGTACTGTACTTGCTGGCTCCCATTTACGAGCCATAAGATGATTTTTGTTCCTGTTTCAGATTTTTTCCTCGCATCTTGGCAGGCAACATCTGGGATCAAAATAACAATCTATGCTCCTTTGCTGAGGAGGGTTGCCATTAAAAAGGCAAGGTTCATTCGCTGACAGCTAACAGAGTGTCGTATCCAAGATATCATCAGCATTCCCTAAACTTAGACGAGGCGATAACTATGGAGTATCTGAACCCCTTGAATAGTAATTAGAATTGGTCTAGTTACTATTTATAAATAACTATTTTTCCCCACTAAAAATTCAACAAAAATGAACAGGTTTTTTTTGTTTTGGTCTTTACATTTTTCTCTGACATTTTTGAGCTTTGCAAATTGAAAAACTTTTGTTGTGTTTGTTTTCAGCAATCAGAATGTTCAGTTTTCACGTTTTCAATGGAAATCTGAAACATTTTGAGAACGATCCTTTTGGGGAACATTTCTATTTCTGAACATTTTCTGTCCAAAGAACATTCTGATGAAAAATTTTCAACCAGCCCCAGCAATAACATTCAGTGCATGAAGAATCTTTAATGATGATGGCCGTTGTATACGGAAATATTTAGTGCTCATGTGGCTCTCATTTTGGGCAACTAGCAGTTCCCATTCTTTTCAACCTGCCCCTTCATCTTTAAAGTGCTTTACAAACACTGAGTGTCCAGTCCTACAGCCCTTACTCACACAAGTAGCCCCCCTCAACATCAGTAGAATTTTTCATGTGAGTAAGAACTGTAGGATTGAACCCAGTAACCAATCCTTACAATGTATCTTGTAAGTAGGCATGTTTAATTTTTATTTTATAGATGGGGAAACTGAGGCACAGAACCATTATTGGGACCTGACCGAGGCCACACAGCAACTCAAATGCAGAGCTAGGAGTCTAATGCAGGAGTGCAGGTCTTGCAGTCCCATCCTTATTCTTCCAGACATTGTTGCCTTTCCCAACTAGACCATGCTGCCTCTGCAGGACAGCAGCTTGGCTGAGAATTTTGCTGCTGATACATGAGTCAGAGTAGACTCCTGCTTATTCTCCCCGAGCTGTATTGGGTTTCTATGCATTTCTCTTATGCCCATCACTGCAATATCTAGATACCCAAGTTAATGAACTAGGCCTCACAAAGCTCCCATGAAATGTGATCCCCATTTTACAAATGGGGAAACTGAGGCACAGAGCAGCGGCATGATTTGCTCAAAGGGCTACACAGGAAGTCTGTGGCAGTCAGAAACAAAATTCAGTTCTCATAAGTTCAAGTCCTGCATATCAGCCAGACAATGAACCTTCCCCTGCCCAGCTGATCCTCCGTCACTGACGATAGAACAGATGATGAAAGGAGCAGACATAACAGGGATATCAATAATAAATAATAGCACCACTCACTTAGACAGTCCTTTGCATCTGCAGAGCTCAAAGGGCCTGATTCAGCAAAGCACCTGAGCATGCGCTTAAGTACTTTCCTGGATCAGGTCCACAGAGATTTAGAGAGGTCAGTGAGCTGCATTATCCACATATAACAGGTAGGAACTCTGAGGCACAGAGACATGGAATGACTTGCTCAGAGTTGCACAGTGTGTCAGTGGCAGAGTCAGGGACAGAACCTAGATCTCCTGAGTTGCAATTCGGTAACCTAGTCACTAGACCACATTGTCTCTCTGTACATGGGATACGGAGGAGCCATTTTTAAGGTCACATTTCTACGGTGACCTCTAGAATGTCACTTTTCTAACCACAGAGCGTGCTCTGCAGTGCTTCCAGGCAGCATCAGAAATGGTTATCATTTGCGCGAGGGATGAATTACAGGTGCAATATTTATTTATTAAATCTAGTTGCTTAAAATATTTGGGGTGAGAGAGGAGAGACGGTGTCTGCCTTTCTCCTCACCAGTGTTTGCAACCTGACACACTTCACCTCCCTCTGTGTTTTTATTAGCTGGTATTCTCAATACATCAGCGACAGCGATGATGAAACCAGTGGCAGATTTCTCTGCAAAGCAGCTGGGCCATTGTCCCATGGGTCTTGTTGCTTTGCCGTGTGAGATCTTAAAGTGACCATGACAATTTTGGCTGCTGTTTTTAAAGAGGCTGAAAGGGAGGGTATGCAAGAGAGTTAAAAAGCAGGGGAGAGTGGGGAGTAGAAGGGAGGGGTGCTTGTGTACCATGTACAGAGCTACTTTGAAAAATTCTGAGGCATCTAAGTATCACAAACATGATCCCTGCTGTGGGTGTGAGTGCTTTGCCCGAGGGTGTCAAATCAAATATCCACCGCTGGTTGGTACAGTACATTGCCCCCTCTTGGGGATTCAGAGGGGGCGGGTGGAGAAGAAAAAAAGGTTTAAATGCAGCAAATGAAGAAAATCTTTAACAATATCTGAAGCGGTTTATCATTTACTGTCACCTTGTTTATTATGAACAATATAGGTGAAAAAAAAGGGGGGGGAAAGAAAGGAAAGCAGACAACTTACTTAATGTCAAGTCTCCTAACGCTTACCTGGAAACGTCTCATGTCTCTGGGGTTCCCTGCTGTTTTCAAACAATTCTGATTGCACTTGAGGAAAAATTTCAAGAAGAATCTGCAAAGAGAAAAGACTGTGTCACTTCTATTAACAAGAAACTAACATCTACTATTATTTTACCTGCTTTGCATTGATGCAAGTGTGCATCATCGCAATGTACGTGAGGGTATATAAACCAGACTGTCCGAAAAACTTAAAAATAAATCATATTTCTTGCTGAAATTTGTTACTTATAAGAAACATCTAATGTGATTCTAAATGAAATCGGAAATTAAATGTCCTCTTTTGGCTAGATCCTTAGTTGGTGTAAGTCAGTCTAGCTCCACATAGCTACACTGGCTCATACCTGCTAAGAATCTGGCATTCTATTTTTTGAAGTGTCCTTACTTGTGTATTTGACTGCCCTTTCTGTTTAGCCAGTTTCCCTTATTTCTTCTGTTGTCTGCGTAGGTCTTTTGTGCAACAACATCGGAGGATAATGCTATTGTAAAAACCACAACAATTGGCAGGGTAACTCTGGGGCAGGTGAAAGACCTGAAACTACTTTAAGCTCATTAAAAAAAAAAAGCTGACCAGATTTCATGTTGACAGTTAGTTACTAAATTTTTATTAAAGATAAACAGACCTGTTGACCGTCCAAATTACAATCTTACATAATAGTAAGAGAAAGGGTGACAAAAACAGAAATTAAGGGAATATAGCAGACCCAATGCAGACTATAGGTGATGATTTAGAGTAGATATACATACTGGTGCTGTCAAAGTTATCAATGATTTTTTTTTCTATCAAATACACCGATCCTTCATACTTTACAGTTCTGCATGGTCGTAGTTTGTCATTTATGTAAGTTGCATTTCCAGTACTCTAGGCAGAAACTGCCGAACGTTATGAACCACAGTGCTTGGACTGTGCGCAGCCTTGACATGCTATCACTCGAGAGCCGTTCTCAACAGGCCCTTCCATGTGAATAAGCAAATCCATCTTTCTAATGATGGCTGCACCGATAAGACTCATGAATTTCAGGAGTGCAAGGGGTTAACACAACCATTTGCAAACATTTTCACTTTTCAGATACAAAATACCCCCCAACCATGCTATCACGATCCCAGGGTGACAAATGAGAAATATTTAAAGTGTCCTCCATCGTGAGAACAAAACAGGTTGAACTGGGACAAGAAAATCTGTGTAGGCTACGAGAGGGAGGGAGGACGCATGAGTATAGGAGAGAGATTTTAAATAGTTGAAGAATTGGCATGGAATACAGTGAACAATTTATTTATTTATTTCGCTTGCTGAGTGCTGTTCTTAAAAAAAAGAAAAAGAAATCAGCTTTTGCAGTAAGTTAAAGTCCCAGGTGAGCTAGGCCTATTTCCCTTTCTGTTACTATGACAACGATTTTTTACCGCAGTCCCAAAGTCCCTTCAGAACTCACACATTCATGCCTTGAATTAGAACTTTAAAGGAGAAAGATGTATATTTTCCAGGGTTTACCAACAACAAAATAATAATAATAAACCAGAAATCAACTTGGCTTCCTCACCGCACTTTTTATTTACGCCTCTCAAACATCCTCTCCCCCCAGCACACAAAATAAATACTTAAGAATCTGATTCCTTTCTATCTGTCTCAAAAAATAACAATGGCAATCCTCCCCACAAGCCCCCCCGAAGAGATTAGAAACATGGGCCCACAACAAAAATACCCTCCTATGGGGTTCTGCTGCACTAAAGGGTTCCATTATTTTTAAACCAGTCTGAACCTTTTCTGACCCTTTCTCTCATATGTTTCACAAAGGAAAACTATCATTTTAGCCCAATCATTTGCTGCTCGCTTTCCCTTTGCTCACAATTGTATTAATTCTTGGTTCTGTGTACGCTGCAGATAAAGGTAAAAGCACAGTGTCCGTACTGCAGTCTCTTTTCACTTTGGTATTCAAGTTCAGCAGTGGAAGATGGATCAATGCTCCGTTGTCAGAGGGAAACTTCTATGAACAGAGCCCTAGTCACTTGGCTGTACAGAGAACCAAAAATCATACAAAACTTCATGTTTTACGAGCAGAGCTGAGTGAATGCAGCAAAAACATATTCACTAATATTCTTGCAAATAAGTCCTGTTGATTCCATTTGGTGTGGAATTCACGATCCCTTTTATTTGAATTTTTTGGCGAGAAAAATTTTGTTTGCAAGTATGTTTCCAGAAAGAAAAAACCCTTGTGCATACTAGCACACGGGAATATTTGCAAGTTCAAGCCAGAAATGCTCTCGCTTGCAAACACTCTTTTTGCTGCTTTCAAACCATTACAAATGCTGGCAGATAATCTGCAAAAAGACAACAGGACCTCTCCTGTTTAGGAAGTTTAGGTCATCCAAGCTGGGAAAACAAATAATGCCATGTGACCGAAGCAAGCAACTATCCCGAACAAATATTGGAGACCATTTGCCAACAAACCATAAGCTAACTATTCATAGAGTAATTGCAAACAAAGTCTTAAGAATCATGACCTGTTTGTGGGTAACAGGCAAATGGAAATAAGGGCTAAATTAATCAGAAAAATTATTTCCAACTTCAATTTTTTTTCCTCTTTCTCTTCACGTAGGTCCACATAGACAGAAATTCAACCCAAGTAGAGCCTCTTAGAACCCAGGAAGGGAACCAAACCCAAAATATTTGGAGCCAGATCCTCAGATGGTGTTAATGAGCAAAACTCCATTGAAGTCTGAGCCACTAACTGAAGATCTAGACCATAATTTTCTTTTTTTAATTAAAGAAAACCATTCATTGCTCCTTGTAGGCCTGATCACCCCCTATGAGATGCCAAGAGCTCTCATCTCTCATTGGAATGAAGACCGCTCAGCACCCCAGCACATTGAGGCTTCGGGGATCTGCCCCAAGATACTCAACAACTAGTGATTTGCAGTGCCCCATCCAAGACATTTTAAAGGGGCCTGACTTTCAGGAAATGCTGAGCCCCTGCCTGCTGAAAATCAAACTTTAAAGTGTCTTAAGCTGGCCCCCCAACATCATTAGAGTCACCGCTGAAAATCTTAGCCAGGGTATTTAATATTTTAGCGTTCTAGTATCCTTCTGCCATTGCCTACATTGTGGCTTATGACATTTATATTTTCTTCAGAGCCCAGTGGATATACTAATGTGCTTAATGTTTCCCCCCTGGTTTTAGACTTAAACACATGCACAGAGGAATTTTCATCTTTCCTCCAGTTGAATCAGGTCGCTCACTCTCTCCTTTCAGGTATTTTCCAGTCAATTTTAACTGCAACTGGGCACCCGTATAAAGTATTCGGCCTGTCATTATATATATCCATATATATCTTAAATGGTTGCATCTGGGAAAGGCATTAATATTTATTGAGGCATTACCATAAAAATGAAATTTTTTGGTGGAGGAAACAGAGGAGGCAAGGCTTAACATTGAATGAAGTTGATTTAGGAGTAACCGGAGAATTACAGAGGGGCTTTATTAATTTTTTTAAATTAGAACCTTTAGCAACTTTTTGGACTTAACCCACACATGCATCAAGAAAAGAAAAAATTGACCCTGTTTCTTAGCTGGCCTTTGTTCCTCCATAAGAACCATGCTCGCTATGGGTTTAGCAGACTGCTGAGTTTCCAGCCAAAAAGTGAGAGATATGGCTCATTCATACTGTATATCAGTGTTCGAGGTACTGAGGGACAAGCAAGCTAACTTTGAATGACTACCACTAAATATCTGGCAGGGCTATAGAAGACTTGGGTATTTTAATGCATGTGCATCAAAAATAATTCAGAGATGTTTTCGGCCACCATTTTTTAAAATTGTTTTTTGTTCCTCCTCAGATTAAGTTCCTCTGTCCACAACCAGAGAGGGCCTTGGAGGGGTCATGTTGGAAGACCCTGCACATACTACCAAAAATCTGTTTTAGTATCCTGCTGTCACCAATTATTGGTAAAGTACTGTACCACTACGAGGCTCTGTATACAGAAACGGAGAATGGTCTAGTAGATAGGGCACTGGACTAGCACCCAGGAGACCTGGATTTGGTTCTCAGCTTGGCCACCGACTTCTTGTGTGACTTTGGGCAAGTCACTTAATGCCCTGGGCTATATAGGGGGTGGTCGGACTAGGTGATCACAGAGGTCCCTTCTGGCTTTAGAATCTATTAATCTACCCATACCTCCATTTCCTAGCTGTAAACTGGGGCCAGAGACTGCCTCTTAGTGGGTGTACATAGAGCTAAGCACAGATCTCAGCTGGCATATCTAAGCACTAATATAATAGTGCTAACAATATAACTATTAAAAAAACCCCAGTGAAATCAGCTCTCCTCTACCAAATGCTTATATTCTAAAGACCTGATCCTTTGAGGTGGTGATATCCCTCAGCTTCCATTAATCTCAGAGCCGAGGGCAGTCAGCACCTCACAGCGCTATGGTTTAATGGCACAAGTACATACAGCACAGGAAATAATGAAGTGCAACGTACAGACATTACAGCTTGTGGCACTGAGGACCAGGCAGGATTTTAGCAGCCAGAGGAAGCAGAGGGAGGGCACTTAGCAATGATTAATTGGGAGGCCATTCAGACACGTAAGGAAAGGCACGGAGGAAAGGACGCCATTGGGAGAGGGAGAACGAGATGAAGGGACAGAAGACAGAGCAAGAAGTGGAGGCAGAGAAATGACCTTCTCACCTCAGAGAAGGAGATTGGGCAGAATTGTGGAGAGATCTGGAGGGGACCAGAAACCGGACCTGAATGCAGACGCAAGTGCAGAGGGTAATGCTGGTGTCAGGACCTGATCCCAAGCTCATTGCCAAAGACTCACAAAGATGCCAACATGATTCTGATCAGGCGGAGAGAGGCCACTTTCTTGGTTTCCCTGGCATTTAAAAAGACTATGCCTGCCCCACTCCCTTTTAAGTTGCAGGGCCCAAATATCCTGCAATTACCTTTTATTCGGGCCCCTGTCCAGCAGACACATCATGCAGGGAGAGTTCTTGCCTCTGCCACTCCCTGCAAACCAAACAGGGCCTCCTGTCTGGCATTTGCCAGGGTGGGACTCAGTCTAACAGGTCTTTTCCAACACTCACTCTCCTAATCCCGTAGGAGCACGACCTAACATTTCAATGGGAATGCCTCCATGCAACATGGCGGCGGTGGTGGGGTGTGTCTGTGGAAGGCTGTGTCTGTGGAAGGCTGTGGCGATGCCTATCCTTCCTTAATCTCCATTCTCCAGGGATTAAGAAGAGTCTGGTTCAAAGCCCACTGACATCAGTGGCAGTCATTCCATGACTCCAGAGACGTTTGGATTGGGGCACCAAAGAGCAATCCAACATGCAGCAGAAGGAAGTTCATTTTTTCAATCAATTAAAAAACAAACAAACCAACCCACAAGATTTGGGACTTGTCAGTCTTCCCATTTGGAGCCACAGAAAGACTTGACGTTTTGATAGCCCCGTCTAAAGTGTTTTATAAACTTCAGTTCATTTAGCCACCCTAAGGCCTTTTGAGGTCCAGCAGATGTGGGTGACTGTCACCATTTTACAGATGAGGCAAGTGCGGGTCAGAAAGGGAGGAGGAATTGCTCCCCACCCCATGGCAAGTCCGCTGTAGAGCTGAGTCAAGAACTCAGCTCTCTCAGTCCTCTGCCTTAACCACCCTTCCTCTCACCATTTGATTGCCTGCTCACAATAGTGCCGCTGTTTCAGAGGTGAACTATCAGGAGAATTCCAGAGATGTGATTTCATCCTTGTAAGTGGCTCTCCTGGGCATTAAAAAAAACAAACAAACAAAAAAACGCACTTGAAAAGCAAATCCAGAGACAAATTGGGTTTATTTGGCTTGCTGTGGAACTCGGACTCACAGCCCTAGTAACTTTCTCGCACGAGAATGTACCTACTTCACGTTTTCCCGCAAATCCTATGATGCTATCGTGTACCTGGAGATCGTGAGATGACGACCTCCTGCCTCCAGAAACTGAAGTGTTACCAAAAAGTCAGAGAATGAATGTAAAAGAAAAGCGCTGTGCTGCTATTTTGAATAGCCTTGTTTTAATGTAACTATATTCATATTAAACAGCCCAAGAACCACATCAGAAGGATCATAACATGAAGGGTTTGACGCCAGCTTCACCAAAGCAAGGAAATTCTGAACTCAGGGTCTCAGTAGTCTCTTAAGTCACCCATGTGTGTCTTGGAACGGCAGGCTCTGAGGTCAGTGTGACACGTAACCTAACCCGATGCTACAACACAAAAGGAACAACAGGACAAATGGGAAGGGTTTATTCTGAATTCCCTGCTTTGGTGTGGACTCAGGTCTTGCACATTTTAAGTAGGGGTTTAAAATTGGTTAATTGCATTTATCCGATATCATCATCTTGATGAATATCTCAATATCTTCTGTATAATCTGCGCATTATTCGCTGGAGTCATTCTGCTCTATGTCAGCACAGATTATTAGGGAGTCAATCAGAGGACCACCCACTTTTTCAGCAGTTACAGGCATGGGACACTTCACAACAGTAATCTACGTCATACGTGCACTGTACTGGTGTAAATAGTGACGGATGTTACAATAATGCCCCTTCGCAGTTATACAATACTACACACACAATAGTTAATTTATCTTCACCACACTCCTCTGTGCTAGCTGCTAATCTCCCCTCTCCCCCCCGCACCAGGTTACGGATGTGGAAACCAACCCATGTAGGTCAAGTAACTTGCCCAGGTTTGTAGCGGGAGCCACTGTTGGCCGAGGGAATAGAAGCCAAATGACTTGGTCCCGGATCTGTGCTCAGGGCACTAGACCATGCAGAGATTCCATTTGCACAACAGAGGCTTTTTAAGCAGGCACATTGTGGCTCCATTCTAGGGTTCCCCCGACATTGCTTTGGAAAATCAGGGAGCACTTCACTCCCATCAGATAAAATCGCCTGCTCCAATCCACAGGGATTGAGCTACAGGAGCACCAAACGGCAGCCCCACTTCTTCTCTCCAACCAGCCCTACGTCGCCAGTGTAGAGTCGGAGCAAGTGCTGAGCTCAGGGCTCCGGCTGACGTCAGTGGGAGCCAGACCTGCATGAGGGAGGAGCGCAGAGATGCAGCGGGGGTTTCAGAGAGTCTGATCCAGTGTCCTCATTCAATTGTAATACGTACAGGAACTGTCCTCCACATTCTTGAATCCCTGCTCTGCCTGCCTGTATTTTCCCTGCTTTAGACAAAGGGTATGGGCCACTGCAAGGGTTACAGCGCCAGGGTGCAGATACTTGCTACAGTGACAGAAGTGGTTTTTCTGTCCACCTCCTCGCAATGTCTATCCCAGGGTTTAGGTCAGCTTTACTACGTTTCACATCCCTGAGTGACATAGCTAGGTCTCAGTTCAGGCCTCAGACTCCTTCTGCCCAGCTCTCAGGCTCTTCCTCTTCCTAAACCTCAGCTTTCATTCCCCTATTAGTTTCATGACTCCATCCTTGCCAATTATGACTGACACAGTCACCTACATCTCTACCAAGTTACCTCTCTCTCCTCCAAATCCTTCCTTGTCCCTTAGCTTTCCAGCACTGATCTCCGCTGTTACCCCCATTTTACAGAGGGGTTACGTGATTTCCCCAAGTGTTCTGCGGAGCACTGGGAACTGAACACAGTTCTGCTGAGTCCCAGTCCAGTGCCTTACTGACAAAACTATCCCTCCTCGCACATCCTCTCTCTCTCTAGAACACGTGTGGCCAAACTGGGGCTTGTGAGCCACACGTAGCTCTTTTAGAGGTAAATGCAGCATGAGTATGCTCCCACGTTCCCACCCCTCATTCTCCGCCTACCAGACTGGGCTGGGGGAGCTCAGGGCTTCTGCCCCGTGGTGGGGTGATGGGGAAGTCCCGGACGACTGGAAAAAGGCTAATGTAGTGCCCATCTTTAAAAAAGGGAAGAAGGAGGATCCTGGGAACTACAGGCCAGTCAGCCTCACCTCAGTCCCCAGAAAAATCATGGAGCAGATCCTCAAGGAATCAATTCTGAACCACTTAGAGAAGAGGAAAGTGATCAGGAACAGTCAGCATGGATTCACCAAGGGCAAGTCATGCCTGACTAATCTAATTGCCTTCTATGACGAGATAACTGGCTCTGTGGATGAGGGGAAAGCAGTGGATGTGTTGTTCCTTGACTTTAGCAAAGCTTTTGAAAATACTTTTCTCCCACAGTATTCTTGCCAGCAAGTTAAAGAAGTATGGGCTGGATGAATGGTCTATAAGGTGGACAGAAAGTTGGCTAGATTGTCAGGCTCAACGGGTAGCGATCAATGGCTCCATGTCTAGTTGGCAGCCGGTATCAAGGGTCGGTCCTTGGGCCGGTTTGTTCAATATCTTCATAAATGATCTGGAGGATGGCGTGGATTGCACCCTCAGCAAGTTTGCAGATGACACTAAACTGGGAGGAGAGGTAGATACGCTGGAGGGTAGGGATAGGATACAGAGGGACCTAGACAAATTGGAGGATTGGGCCAAAAGAAATCTGGTGAGGTTCAACAAGGACAAGTGCAGAGTCCTGCACTTAGGACGGAAGAACCCCATGCACCGCTACAGACTAGGGACCGAATGGCTCGGCAGCAGTTCTGCAGAAAAGGACCGAAGGGTTACAGTGGACGAGAAGCTGGATATGAGTCAACAGTGTGCCCTTGTTGCCAAGAAGGCCAATGACATTTTGGAATGTATACGTAGGGGCAATTGCCAGCAGATCGAGGGACGTGATCGTTCCCCTCTATTCGACATTGGTGAGGCCTCATCTGGAGTACTGTGTCCAGTTTTGGGCCCCACACTACAAGAAGGATGTGGAAAAATTGGAAAGAGTCCAGCGGAGGGTAACAAAAATGATTACGGGACTGGAACACATGACTTATGAGGAGAGGCTGAGGGAACTGGGATTGTTTAGTCTGCAGAAGAGAAGAAGGAGGGGGGATTTGATAGCTGCTTTCAGCTACCTAAAGGGGGTTCCAAAGAGGATGGATCTAGACTGTTCTCAGTGGTAGCTAATGAAAGAACAAGGAGTAATGGTCTCAAGTTGCAGTGGGGGAGGTTTAGGTTGGATATTAGGAAAAACTTTTTCACTAGGAGGGTGGTGAAACACTGGAATGGGTTACCTAGGGAGGTGGTGCAATCTCCTTCCTTAGATATTTTTAAGGTCAGGCTTGACAAAGCCCTGGCTGGGATGATTTAGTTGGGGATTGGTCCTGCTTTGAGCAGGGGGTTGGACTAGATGACCTCCTGAGGTTCCTTCCAACCCTGATATTCTGTGATTCTATGACTAGGGGCTTCTGCACTGCAGGGTCGGGGGTGGGGGCGAGTCTAAGGGATTTAGCCCCATGGAGAGTCATGGGGGCAGAAACCCCATGCCCTCGCAGGTACTGCCCCATGGGGCAGGCTGCGTGTGTCTTGCCGCTCTCGAACTTCTGAAGATTATTGTATGTGGCTCAGTAAATTTGGCCACTCCTGCTGTAGAATAAAACACAACATTCCTTGCTGTCCTGTGGCTGGGGTGTTTTTAAGAGCTCATTTAAGTTCTAAACTAAGAATAATCAAATGTAAAGCTACAACACACCACCCAAGCCCAGCCACATACAGATCAGTAAATGCAATGTTTATCGGCACACATTTTGCACATTCTTTGCTTTATACACTAATTTCTTCTCTGAAATAGATTATGGTCCGCTGTCAGCGGACAACAACAGACCTATAAATCCAAGGCTCCGATTCTCGCCCATTTGGTAAACAATTCACTTATGAGGTCTAGCAAAATGATCCCTTCTTCAAGGAACTGGGATTGCACGAGCGTGCATTGCCTGTGACATACACAGGCACTTCTCAGTGCTGCATGGCAACACTCGCTAGGAAAGAGAATCTCCAAGGAAAACCTCCTTGTTTTTTTGCACTCTGATGAAAATCTGACACCATTAATGAAAATAATAATTGAACTCTATGGGCTCGAATTGAAAATGAAACACAACACTAACAGCGTGTTTGTAATTGCAATTGTTCTCCAAAAAAGCCTTTTGAGGGCTTTTTGCAATATTAGCAGTTTCCCTTTTTCCTTCGGGTTTTCCTTCTACTCCAAAACTTTCCAGTAACTTACAAGACAATGGCTGAGAGCTTATTTATACAGTAAAATCCAGATTATTCACACCATTTGGCCCATAACCAAATGCGTTAGCATAATCAGAAGTCAGTACACAGGAAGTCAATAAAAACAGGGGATTGGGCTGGCTGCTTGTTGGAACGTAAGGGTCAAATATTATTCTGATTTGTGCAGTAGTACTTACAGGTGCTAGGTAGTCACATCATAAGAGAATTTAGAGTCTAAAGAGACAAAGCAGACAAAGGGAGGGAGGGAGGGATTATTATCCCCATTTTACAGATGGGGAATTGAGGCACAGAAAGATTAAAGTGACTTGCCTGAGATCATAGAGCAACTCTGCAATCAAGCTGTGAATTAAAATGAAGGTCTTTCGCATCCCAATCTGTGCCTTTACCACGTCCTCTCAATAGAAAACAATGGTGACATTTCTGTGTCTGAAAAAACTAACTCTGAACAGGATTTCAGACGAAATTCTCCTCCATTACATCCACACTTTGCACTACGCAATCTCAGTTACACCCATGCCAACTTCTGTAGTGCTCTGTATTTTTGGTTACACCTATACCTTCTTCTGCGGTGCTTTACCCTTGTAGCTACACCGTACGGATGTTTGTAGTTCTATTGTCTCCGAGTTATATTTTGCAAACCCCATTGGCTACAAAGAGATTTGCATGCGGTGCAAGCGGGAGGAGAATTTGACCTCTATTCATTTTCTCCAGTGCAGTGACTATTGCTTGGAAAGTACAAAATTAAGTTATTTGGCGCCCATCTAACCAAGTGAATTTATCTTCGGATTCTTCCACCACCCCCTTCACAAAAACAATCCATGCTAGGCTGAACTGTGAACACCAATTACTGAACTGTGAACACCAAGTCTTTTTGCTGCTGATTGGTCCACTGATTTTTACTATTGCTGCCAGATGGTGGAGGCCAGAGCATAAAAACTCTCTACCCTGCCATTAATTCAGCACTTGGTAATAACTTTCCCGTGACTCCAGGAGATCGGAACGTTGGGCAGACGTGAATGTTCGGAGACAGAATCAAGGTTAGGCACCTATTTTACACCTGCCAGAGTGGATCTCACTCAGACGAATGCTCTCACTCATCTATGAAGTCAAGAGCATTGCGTGTCCCTAAACTGTTGTTGTATGGAATAAATATGCATTCATTTGCCGAGGAAGCAGAATGACATCCAAGCACCTTGGATCCAAATACATCTTTCCCCTTCCTCCTCCAAGGTCTATTCAGTTTGTAGTTTTACACCTATTGTACTTATGGGTCTACTCACTGATGACCTTGAATCTGAGCACTGATGTAACGTGATATTCCTCTGACAGATTTATAGATTGGCAGATAAGGGTGCATTCCTTCCCGAAGACAGGACAGCATCCAATGTTTGTTAGCATCATTCAACTAAAACTGACTTTTCACCTGCTCCCATACCATATGCAGCTGCAAATTTTTAAATTAAACTATGAAGCCATGCATAAATTTACATATATTACAGACTAGCCTCTCCATTTAACATGCAAATGTACTCCAATGTTTCAGAACACCTTCTGTCGCTAATTAATTTGCTGAATTATAATTAGACTAATCCTGCATAATTAATAAGCACAGATTTTTTTTTAATTTCTAAGCAGCTTGATGAGATCATTCACTTCCTTCTATAAACTGCTAAGTAACTGTTAAAAAAAATCTGGAAAGAACATATGTGAAAAGGTATGTTTGATGTCGCATACAAATTCAAACTAGCGGACAAGATACAAGAAAGTCAAGATTAATATAGGTATATGGATGAAGCAAACGTTCAGACCATTATTTTCAGAGGCAGAGACTAATGTGCTCTTTGTCTCCATGTTTTCTTCCTTGGGCTTTTACCTTCTGAGATCATAGACTGAGACGGGAAAGGATTACAGAACCGTATGTAGCATTAGGAGATGATATGATATTAACACGCCCTTGTATATCAAAACACTCTCCCTGTACATGCTGTGTGAGGATAAGCTCCTTTGATGGTATTTGGAATTGTTTTCATTTCAGCTGCCAAAACCAACGGAGATCATTCTAGTGAAACGATTAAGTGTCATTAGTACTGGATCCATTCAGTAATGATTAAAATGAAGGGTCTCGCTTTAATGCTGAAGAGCTTCGTCTCAAACAAACATGTGTGACAAAGTGTTCCAAAAAAAAAAAAAAAAAAAAAGTGCCATTGTATAGCGCAGCAACATGACTCGGTGTCTATTCCCGACTTGCAAGGCTACCCTAATGCATAAAGGAGACCAAGTATGGAGATCTCAACAAGTGATTTAATTGTGCAGAAAAGGGGCAGCCACACACGCAAAAAAGAAATCTGTGGACTGAGCACAGGTAGAGTTTTGTGGTATATTTAGCAAGCGATCGTGCAAGCTAGAAATAACACAGGTTCAGCTTGTAAGGTTCTCATTTAGTTTTCACTTAGTCCTTAACTCAATTAGCATCCCCACTGAGCCAGGGATTCAGGGTTTGACCCACACGGATGGGATCCGGGGAAACGCGTTCCCTTTCTGAGAAGTTATTGAACCATTTAGAATCAGCAAAGAGATGGCTTGGGAAGGGGGATGGATTTCACTTAGTTCCACCCCAAATAACTGAGATCAACCACTCTCACGCCAAGAGATACGTTTGTTTGGAAAGGGGCATGATGCACCAAGACGTTGAAAAACGACCAGCGATTTTGGCTAGCCAATTGAGGATGCCGTAAAGGGGCCTGATTTTCAGAGGGCAGGTGCTCAGCATTTTCTGTCAATCCGGCCTCCTCACCCATTTTAGGTCTCCTCATAGAAGACTGATGTGTACGAACCTTAGATGCTTAAATTATATTTAGCCTCAGACTCAAGGCCAAGTCAGTTAAGGAGAAGAAAAGTTATCCAGACCTTCTAAACTGCACCGACCACCCACACTGAACCCTAACCACCTGACTGACAGGGTGATGGCATCAAACAGGTTGTTCCGTGTCATCTTGGAGCTAGACGATACCCCTAGAGGACCAGCTTCTGTAACGATTCTCTGCTGTATTAGCTGTAGGTGGCCGCCGAAAACACAGAGCTTTTCCATAGCCACTTAATGTGCCCACTGGATGCAATCAGAAGTCCAAGAAGAGGAAAATAAATAGAAAGCTGCTTTTTTATTTCTTTTATATGAGATCTCTCTCTTTATCTATCTTTAACATATCTATCTCAATAGGTGAGAGAGATACTGAGTAAGGACTTCAAACCAAAACAAACCAATGGAACACGCACCCAATCCTGGTTTTTCACACCAGTGGCATGACACTAGAGCTGAGTTGGACCAGAGATATTAGCCCTCGGTCACACAGGGAGTCCGAGGCAGAGACAGGACGAGAACTCAGATCTCTGGTGTACCAATTCAGTCCAGTGTACATGGTCAAGCCAACTGATATTCTGTTATTCTTTTGAGTCAATTCTTGCAGCAAAGTAATGAGAATTTCCTGGTGCATTTTCCAGTTCTAACATGCGGCCACCAACAAATTTCAACATCCACACCTCTCGGGGGTTATTGATTTTCAGGGTTTCGTACCCTCTCACAATTCCCTGACTGTGGAAATGGTCATCAGTGGTGTTGAACTAACATGGGCTCCAGGAAAGTTTTCAGCTTTTTCATTTCAGAGCCCCCTCCAAAATCTGCTCTTCTGTGGAGGCAGAGAAAATGACCAACCTTAACTTTTCCTGTTCGCCTCAAAAAATATTCTGACGCCATCTTTAGCTGCGCTTTAACATTTTGCACCGAAATCAGTTAATTTTCACTAGCAAAACAGCAGAAATTCATAAAAGTTTCATATTTGGGGGCAATACAAAATAATTTTGCACACTACGTATGGATATTTTTTTTAAATCACCAATTTAAAGTGATTCCAACTTTCCCTCCAAACATCTCATCCATCTCTTCTTGCTAGCTTGCAAATGTAATTAACCTTTTCAGTACCCTTTGCGATAGTGTATGCATGCCAGAGGCTTGGAAAGATGCAGTATTTCAGGCGGGAAAATAACCACACATTAGAGCCCCGCGTGGGAATATTCTTAATCCCGCTCCCACCCGTTCCCACTATGATGGCAGCGGGTCGTGCAGGATCCTGGTCCTGCTGCAGGGCTCTACCGCACATCAAATGAGAAACTACAAACGTGAACAGTGTCTACTGGCAATGGGTGGGTGTCAAAAAATGCAGCTCAGATACTTTTCCAGTTTGAGTGAAAAAGATTCTCTTCTCTTACTTCAATTTTGCATCTTTGTTTGGCTCAGTTAACAGGCTGATGGTGCTCAAGAACATTTTACTTTGCTTGTTTCTGGCCTGTCAGTGATTTACGTCCTGCCCTGAAATGTTATAAAGATGCCCAGGACGTAGGCCAACATTTTCAGAAATGGCGAATGATTTTGAAATCATTTAGCTTCATGAACTTCAAGAGAGCTCATTTTCAGAGGGCAGGTGCTCAGCACTGCCTGAAAACCCAGGCCCCTGTAAGGTGTTTCAAACTGGGCACTCCAAAATTGAAGCATTCAAAAATCACCAGTCAATGTTGACATCTTGGCCTTAAGGTTTGCCATAAAACCATGGCCCACTACGTCAGGTATTCTTCCTCTGGATAATATCTGGTGCTACAGAAGTAATTGTTCTCCTCACTACACACACAATGTACCGAGCTGATTGTGCTACGCTGTTAATGAGGAAAGAAACCTGCTTTCTGACCCTTAAAGTGATCGATTTATACCCTAAGGCATGAGATTAATCTCATTTTAGCAGGTATATGTAATACTCTGGCCTCGGGTCTGATCCTACACCACTTCAGACAACAGAAGCTCTGCCATTGAGTTTAATGGGTACAGGATTGGGCTTGTAGTGCGTGAGATCACATTTTGTTTTAGTGGCTGCCTCCAGTGAAATTAGGAGCCTGCTACTTACAGACAGCAAGCAGAGCTACTCCTTTAACAGAGTGGTGGGGGCTTGTGCTTTTGGTAGGGAAGGCCACAGGTTTGATCCACTTGTGACCATCACAATGTCCGTACATAAGTGACCATGAGTTCATTGCACATAATTTTATTGTCAGTTGCACCATTACTCAGTCTTTGTTTAGACCGAACCGCCGTACTGGAGTCCATGACAGCTTCCACCAGGGAATTCTGCACTGTGGGAGGAAGCATTTCTTTGTGCTGGTTCTAAGTTGACCACTTATTAATTTCAGCAATTGACTCACCTATTGTGGGAATCGGACTAGCCTCGTGAAACACACCAAATCCCAAACCAAGCATCTGATTCCTGGGTCTCCCCGTCTGGAGGATAAGGGCCCGATCCTGGAACATACTGTTTGATGAGAACTCCAGAAGGCTGAAGAATGCAAACAATCTGGGACCAGATCCTTCTTGGCCAAACTTTCTTTCCATTGACCACACAAGGCAGCCCTGTGGTTAATGCTCTTTTTATCATGCAAGGAGCATTACACGGCTAATAGCCTCCTATGTCCCAGTCAGAACCTAAAGTGGTCGTTCCGGGTTTTGGGTTTTTTTTAAACCTCATTAAGGTGAGGCTTTAGCAATGCTGAGTTTTATGGTTGGCCTAATGAGACTGTGTGCGGGCTCCAGATGTTTCCGAGTGCTGCAACTATGGTCTACATTCCTCACTCACCTCAAACTCCCCGAATAGACTTCCCCAATTGGAGATCATAGAGCCAGATACAACGCAATGCATAAGCCCTGTGTTGCAGAAGCCAAGATATTAGACTTTTCAAGGGTTTGGCAATGTGGCAGTTGGATATATTTCTGGAGCAAAAATCTTTGCTTTGTTAGCCTTGAAAGGCTTTGCAGCAGCTTAGTCCAATCCGTGTTAGCTCTTGGAGATGTACAGGACATTGTATATTATATATCTAAAATGTAGATACTTGCATCTACATGCACAGCTTTCTAAGCCTTCCTTCGGCTTACTGATTAAAAAATATCCATGTTCCAAAGCTTTAAATAATATGCTTTTGCTCCATGTGCATTATCACCATTTGTTCTCTCTTGGCTGTTCCTGACTTAGGTCCTACATGCCTCGTGCATTGAGTAGTCAATGCATACAATGAATTTGGCAGGTTTTCCTCTTCAAATTTCTACCCCAATCATAAATCTCAAGGTAAAGTTTTGGAGCAAGGTTTTGGAGTGCTTGCAACATTTGCAGGATGTTTTCTTCATTTATTTAAGCCAGATGTTTGCATTTTAAA
The DNA here is from genome assembly GCF_965152275.1 of Natator depressus. Classification (NCBI taxonomy): domain Eukaryota; kingdom Metazoa; phylum Chordata; order Testudines; family Cheloniidae; genus Natator; species Natator depressus. Next base: position 7,616,805 of record NC_134259.1, read on the forward strand.
TAATTTGGAAGCTGTTACAGTAAATAGACATCAAGGGAAGCTAATGGGAGTAGCATTGGCATTAGGAAGAACTTGTATGATGAGAGATTCTACTAAGGAGCCAGTGCCTTCAGTGTCACGGTGGGTTAAGGAAATGAATGCATGCAGGCTGTTGGAATGCACAACGTATCAGACAGATAGATTGGGGACCAGGGTTTGAACTGGAATTGGATCGAACTCCTCATGAGAAAAGAGGTTGCATTGTGCACGTTTTTATCACAAACATTTACGGTTCTTTCACCCAAGTATGAAACAATTAAGAAGAAGAGCGATCTCAAAGTTACAGCTTGCTGATTTTCTAGTTTTTAAACACGTTTATTACGCCGATGTAGCTTTGACAAGATTTTCTGAAGCTCCCAAATGAAAGATCCAAGTTGCCGTACAAGCTTATTTTGCGTTGGGTTGTGCTGCAATTTGGGAAGTCAGGACAGCTGGTAGCATGGACACAGATTCAGGAGACCAGTCTTCTATTTCCAACTCTGACCTACCCCATGACCTGGGGCAAGACATTTCACCTCTTTGGGCTTCCCTTCCCACCCTTTGTCTGTCTTGTCTATTTAGATTGCAAGCTCTTCAGGTAAGGGACCCTATCGTACTGTGGATATGTACAGCACCTGGCACAATGGCGCCCAGATCTTGGTTGGGGCCTACCATGATACAAACAGCAGCAACAACATGACTCCACATCATCCCCTCCACCGTGCGGCGTGAATAGGCTGAAAGTTGAAGGAATTTGTACAACTGGAGTCAAATCCGATGAGAGAACACTTTATATCCTTGGGCTCTCACCTTAGAGCATACACACCTCTCACTAGCTACGATGATTCAAAAGCAGGAACACTAGTTGTTGCGCTTCTTGGTATGTTTCCGTAAAGAAATTCTTTTCAACACATATTTTAACCTGTCATTTGTATCGTACAGCATATTTGATCCCAGAAGATCTCAAAAGCGAGAAATAATTCACCACTAAAATGCAACCAAGTCAGGGGTCCAGGGCAGCTATCCAGTGGCACCCTCCAGACAAGGTGGGTGGGGTCAGAGGAGGCTATTTTAGCTAAGGGCATCGGCGCAAACCCATATGGCTTATGAGAAGAGCTATGTGGGGGTGGGGGGGAGAAGAGATCGTAGCGAAGCCAGTTCACACTAGCCAAGGATCTCACCCACACATTTAACATACACTAGGAGCAGATAGGATCTCGATTGTTAAGGTCTAGCTTGAAAGATACTCTGTGTAATAAACTGTAAAGTGTTCAAGTTATCTACCAAAAAAGATGCTGGGAACCGGTAGTACTAAGCAGCCTATGTACTTCAAAGCCTGGTCCTGATCCTGCAGTCTCTCTCTCTCACGCAAAATTTCCATTAGTTTTAATGGAAGGACTACAGGATTAAAGATGTGATCATCAGGCCTCACCAATACACTAATTTGCATTAGTGTCGTTAAATCAGTTTCGTTAAACCGGTGCAACCTGCTGTGTGGATGCTCTTATTGTAGCTTAACAGCATCTTATTTCAATTTAATAAAGGTTTTCCCAATCAATTTAAGCTTAAGTGAAGTAAGCCTGGTTTAATGGAAATAAAATAGCTTCCACACGGCCATTTGCATGGGTTTAACTAAAATTGACTGTAAAAATCACACCTTAACTTAAACTGGCACAATTCTGCATGTAGAATAAGCCCTTAGATCCACGAACTCTCTGGGATCTTTGGGTATTATTTTTTCTTGAAACACAATTGCAGCCAAATCCTCAGTTGGTGTAAACTCACACGGATGTCAATCAAGCTATGATGATTTATACCCGCTGAGGATCAGGTCCTTGGAAATCAGCTACTGTGTCTTTTTTCTCCCTTCCCATAAGCTTTTTATTCCCCCTCCCAATATGCAAAAATGTCTGAAAATCCTAATGGCTCCAGACCATGAATTGATGCAATCCCCCGTAATGGTTCCTTTGGAGCTGTTATGAAGTATTAACTCAAAGCACTGTGTAACAGCTGCTTCAGAGCCGTTATGGTCCGTTGGGTCCAAAATCCACTTTTTAAAAGGAAGGGGGGACAGGATGGGGGGAAAAGGTGCTAAAATATAGATTTCTATAGCAGACCAGAATAGCTCCAACAAAACCAGTACAGCCTGTCAAGATAATAACCATTACAAGGTTGTTTTTTTAAATGTCTAAATATCTGTGCTACACATGACAAATGGGAACAGTGCCTGATCAATTGTTTGGCTGGGTTTTGTTTTTAACTCTCATTGACTGCGTGAACTTTGAAAGTGGTCTGAATATGAAAACCATCATCATTGTTCCATTGTAGCCATCACAACAGGCCTCCCCCTTCTATGTGCATTCATATACATCACGGGAGTCTTGCTCTGGCCAGAAAACTAAGCTCAGTGCTGGGGTTGAGAGTCAATAGGTCCTGAACACCTAATTTCCTTAGACAGTTTTGAAAAACTCAACCAAAGATACGCACACATCCCCTTCCAGTAGCTGGGTCACTTTGAAGATAATCGCCTACTAGGGCAACCTCCTAGATGAGTTCACTTAATTGGTGGAGATCCATGCTGTGGATCTGAAGCTCTCAGGTTCAAACACTGCTGATGACCCATGCTGGGAGTCTCTGCAACTTGACACATGAAGGCAGAAACTCTGTCCTCTGTACCAGGCCATTTTAGGGGTCTCTGGAAGACGCTCAGTTTTATGTACCTTTATATCCTGAAAAACCTAGATTCAACAGGCTGAGAGTTTCAGTCCTAACTCCATGTTTGTGAGACATTTCAGGGTATTTGAACAGTCCTTTGTGGTTTAAACAAACTACTGGTTTGTGGTACAGCTTAGGAAAATACTTAAATAGAATTCCAGGGATCAACTATTAGGAACCATTTAATTTGGTCTAAATAATTACTTTGGACATGTCATCATCCAATAAGAATTTTGGGGAAAGACGACAACGGACAAATCTATCGTAACGCACATCTTCATTCTAAATACTCGTACTACTGACCTAAACGTACTTACGTGTATGTGTGTGCCCACTGCATAGCAGTTGTTTGTGTGTGTGTGTGTGTGTGCTTTATAGAAGCTGCTTTTGGCATTTTATTTAATCTCCACAAAGAAAATTAAAAACACAACTTTCATTTGTTAAGTAATTTTTAAGGGCATTTCTGTCTCCCATTAAGTGGCAAGAAGGATGCCCCACAACCATGAATGTAATCGCTATAGCCTCAGGCCTACTGAAGGTTTGGAAAAGCACGCTAGGATTGCTAAGATTTGGGGACTTAGAGAGCTTTCCAGCCTACTGGAGGGATCATTTATACTGTGGTATCACCCAGAAACCTTAATCAGGATCAGGGCCTTGTTATGTTAGGAGCTGTAAAAACACAGAGGAAGGCATGGTCTATGTCCCAAAAGTTTAAAAACCTAAAGATCGGTTGAAATGGTTTATGTCTTTCCCCGATCCCCTATTCCAAAGATGGGTTTTTGTTTTCCAAACATCCCCCTTGAAACATTTGCCACCCACGCATTGCAGCACTGAGCTGAAGCAGAAGCAGAAAGTGAAACTGACTAGAAATTGGTTATTAAAAACAAAAATCACCCACTTCCTGTTTTCCAAGTTCTCTCCCAATTTCCCCCTTAAAACTCACCCCTTTCCAATAATCCTTGCATCTTTGATCTTTTCACCCATCCATCCCTGAACTATCGGCATGTCTGGTATAAACTTGGGTCCATATGCTGCAAATACTAGCAGGCACAGGACTTGACTTAAAGTGGTTGACTTAAGATTACTCATGGTAGCAAGTGTTATGCTTGCTTGTAGTAAGCATTTACAAGAGCACGTCCAACCCTACAAACACTGCTGCACATGCTGAAATGGGACCACACTTGCTTAAAGTTGAGTCAATGGGATTTCTTACATGGTTAAAGTAAGGCTTAATATTGTATTGTAGTGGGTGAATTTTGGCTTCTCCCTATGAGCTGAGTTATCTCAGCAACATAAACCCAAACATCATGGTCCTATAAACGATAATCTGTACCCTGGCACTCCTATATGGTCACATGAAAATAACAGACCTGGCCCCGAAAGGGTCGCACAAGAGCTTAGAAAGAGGAATGAAGTGGAAATCTGGGATTCAGAATCTTTGTGAAAGGAGTTTGGTTAATAACGCTGGAGATCAACAAGGTCTCTCTGTGCATCCACTGAACAACCAGCATACAAATTGTGGCAGTGCAAATTTCCCAGACTGCTCGGCCCTTACCCAGATTGTCTCTGGGAGTGATGGGTTACTTGAGTTTCCATGTTCATTTACGGTCATATCAAAAGCCCAATGAAGTCAGTGAAATTCTTTCCATTGATTTCAGTGGGCTTTGGATCAGGCCCTCAATCTCTGACCTACCTGAGCTACCAACTGAAGTTACAGTTGACAATGATGATGGACATTTGCAGTGTTGTTGCTCTGTTGTTCCCAGGATATAAGAAAGACAAGGTGAGTGAGGTAATATCTTTTAATGGACCAATTTCTGTGGGTGGAAGAGATATGGAAGAGACAAGTTTTCAAGCTTCACAGAGCTCTTCTTCAGGTCTTGACCTGACTTGAAGAAGAGCTCTGTGAAGCTCAAAAGCTGTCTCTTCCACCCACAGAAGTTGCCCCAATAAAAGATATTACCTCACCTACCTGTCTCAGTCATGAGGTAGGCAGTTTGAGGTATGGATGCGAAACTAAAGAAAAGGCAACTGAAAATCCACCGCACAGCAAAAACCTCATCCACTGCTGATCTAGGCATCTAGAGGGCAAATGACCTGAGTTGAGAATGTTCTGGGGTTGCTTAGAGTCGGATTGTTTATCTGTGCAAGAAAGAGGTTCACAATTGCTCATACACGCAGTCCCATCCAAGGAAATGAGATTCCTCTTGTAACTGCTCATCATCATCTGTGTAAGAGGTTCATAAACTCCCCTTAATTACAAGATAATTAGAGTTTCAAATTCACCACTTCTGAGCTTGCACTGGGAAAACCTGGCCAAAACTGAAGGGAAAGAGCCAGATTTCTAAGCAAGCTCAGCACCCAACACCTCCCACTCACACAAGTACTTGCATGGCCTGATTTTCAAAAGAGCTCAAGCTCACATTTAGACACCTAAATCCCGGCAAGCTGCATTTCAGATGCACTCAGCACTGACCAACACCTATTGCCCTCAAGGGTGGGTGCTGAGTGCTTTTGAAAATCTGGCCCACTTTAGGCTAACCCTAACAAGTCACCAATCAATTCCTTACCCATCACCTGTGCCACAAACATGTCAGTTAAGATTTTTTCAGAAGCCCACATCAACCTAATGATTTTGGAAGCCCAACTTTAGTGGACCCACTTTTCACAAAGTGCTGAGCACCAGCCTCTAAAAAACTAGGTCCCTTTCAAGAATCTCAAGCCAAGCACCCAAAATCACTAGCCACTTTTGAAAATCTTCACCATCAGCTTTTTTTAAAAAAAAATCCTTTGATCTTATCCAGTGCCCCATGGTTTGTGAAGCTGCTGCCAGAAGCGTTTCTTTTATTACTAAAGGACCCTGAATAAACATGTACTTTTTAAAAAAAAACGCTGGGGGGGGGGGGGGGCGCGCAAGGGGAATAAATCACTCCAAATTGTTACTTTGATGAATGTGGACAAAAGAATAAAATTTGTCACCAACCTAATATTACCATCAAGGTTTTGTCTAGCTACATTCCTTCCAATTTAAAAACAGTTCAATACCCCTCTTACGTTCAAGTAGCAGCACTTAATAAACAGTGATGGATGTTTTTTATTCCCCCTTGCTCCCTGTGTTTCAGACTTCCCTATGTCTGTTACATGGGGATTGTTTAGCTTGGGGGAGATGATGTAGATCCTCCATCTTTCTTGCATTGACATGCATCCCTCAAGGAAGGACGACCATATTTAATTCATAACCCCCGTTGGCTACACAAACATACAACTTCCCATCAATTAGGCAACATAGAGATGCTGTTAAAAATCAATGAGCTTATTATTAAATATATTTTCTTTTCATGTAACAATAACAGATATTGCTGCTCTATTGTTATGGCTGCAATATCAGGTGTTTTAAGCAGCGTTTAAAAAGGGATTGATTACTTTTGATGGGGCTGTATAATATCAAAGGACATCAGAACAACACTGTCCTTGCTGTGCTGCTTGACGCTGTTTGGTACTCGGGAAAGTGGTGGTAAAAAGGGGCCAATGAATGTTTCCTAAAGAAAAACATATTTTACAAATAGGAAACAAGTTGCTGCTGGATATTTAGCTGATCTTCATCGCCGTGTGTGTGTGGGTGTGCGCGCGCGCGCGCACATACACACAATATCGATCAAAGAACAGCCTGCACATATTTGTGTTTTCATTATGGTGTGTTTATTAGAAATTATTTGGATATTTTGACACATGCCACTAGCAAGGGAGCTCCCTGCCTACAAACAGAGATGTTAAAACTGTGCCAGCTCAAGCAAAGGTTAAAAAAAAAAAAAAACCCACTGCGCAGGTTTTGGCAAGCACATCATATGCTGTCTGGCCACAGCTGATCTGAAGCGAGTCCCCTGTAATTATGGGAGAAAGTGGAACAGGTTTCCTGCTAATTGGAAAATTCTGCAAATGGCACCAGTGAAGTAAATTGACAGTCGTTAGAATATTAGCAAAATGAGAGAACTGATTAGGAAAAAGCTCAGATGTGGACTTCTTTTTTTTTTTTAAACTACCTGAATCTACCAGCAAATTGATAATAAAAGGTGACCTTAACTACAACAGCTGTTATTTGACCTGGATACAAATGTATATGCACGTGTGTGTATAATACACATTATACAGACACAGAGATATAGAAATAATTCTAGACACACACAATGTTATAGATGTAATTATGCACACCCATGCTATCTGTGTACTAATCTATGGCTGTTCCCAGACCAACAAGGCATAAAAAAAAGGGTATGTCTGCCTCTCAGCTTTCGAAAAATTCTTTTCCAGTGCCAAAAGATTCTGTGAAATAAATCCGTATTTAAGGATGATACTGTCAATAAGCACATTCTGGCAAAACTATATTCATTTGAAACCCTTTAATCCTTGAAACAAATCTTGCTAGATATTTGTTTACCTATTTAAATATTGAAGTGATTCTTTCCTCGGAGAAGCTGGATTTCTGTGGTAAATTTACTCTTGATATGCCATTGAGGAGAATTCTAGGAGCAACTTTACCTCATATTTTATTTTAAAATGTACAGGAAGCAAAGTGGAATGTGGCCAAGATTCCGGCCATCCACCAACACTTAGGTATTTGTGCTTGGTATTTTTCAGCTACTAGGGGCAAGGGGAAAAGCAAACATGAGAGGAAAAAACAAGACATTTTAATTAGAGTCACTATTGCATATACCAGCAAATCTACCTCCCTGTGATCACTGTAACTTCATTCGGAGTCTCATTTCTTTTTCCTAGGAACCCCACGAAATAATCTCTAAGGACCTGATCCTACTCCCATTGACTTTCCTGGGAGCTGGATCAAGCCCTAATCTGTAGGATGCTAACAACTGGTTTTCACACAACCATCTCCCTAGCTGCCAAGATCCTCAACTCCCATCAGCTTCACTGGCACCTCAGGGGATAGAACCTGTGATTAGCTATTACTTTACCCCTCCCTCATGGAAAAGTCCTATAGAATTTAATGGGAATTAAGCCAAGGGATTCTAACAGAAATTATTCTCAAACCCTATCGGGGAATTTAAAGAGAATGAGATCCTTTCCTTTTTTTTTCAAACCATCCAACAGAAATCTAGAGCAGAGATACGACTGCCTGTGAAATTCTATAGAGGGTCTGATAAAAACTCAAGTTATTTCAACAAGACTTTTCCCTAACAGCTCCCACAGCAATTTGTATTGCATCTAAACAATGCAGACTCTGAATGTTCAGTATAGAACCAAGATTACTTTAGCCATCCTACATTCAATAAACTTAATAAAACTCTAGCCTGGTGATTATATACTGCTCTTAAAACAAAAATTCACACATCGCGTTCTCCATATCAACATATAGACCACGTTTTCGTGGGTAACGTTTTAGGATCTAAAAGAGTTTAGTATATTGTAACTCTTCTTCCTCTTACATGTACTTTTGTAACTCCCCCCCCCCCCGCCCCCACATGTAAAAGCCTAGATCTGGTATCTCTTTGGTTGTACTTTTTTTTTTTTTTTAAATGGAGAAATCCAATAGAATTTAATGGGAATTTTCATCCTGACTATAAAATTCTTTAGGCTGGTTTAAAAAATAAAAGCCACAGAAGGAATTTAGTAGAGAATGAGAGCTGATGGGCCAGAACCTCAGCTAATGTAAATCAGCATGTGTGCGCTGATCAGGCCCTCTGGTTTGTAGAATAATTTCTATAGAAGTATGTTGGTTTCACTCGTATTAAATTCTATAGGAATTTTGCATAAGGGGATTTTCTGTTGGAGACGTTTGAGTTCAAGTCTAGTGTTTTCATTTTCTGTATTGGTGTTTCCTCAGGGTTATTTCAGTGGCTCAGGGAGTCAAAATAATGCAAGATCTGGTCTTCGCATGATAGCTCCTAGGTGGCAGGAATACTCAGCAATGGCTAGCCCTTACACTATTTTGACCATTTCACTGCCTAAAGTCTTGGTCCAAATGCCATTAAAAATATCAATGGAAAGATTTCCATTTACTTCAGTGGGTTTTGGATCAGGCCCTAAAGATGCCAGATCCTGCTAACCAGTGCACCCAGGATGATCCATGCCTGTGTGGAGTCCAGCTGGAACTGATCAGGATGTGGAGTAACTTAGCGTATAGGGACCAAATCATTAAAAACAAAAAGCCCACCAATGCAGAGATAGGTCAGTTTTCCAGGATAATAATATTTCCTGCTTCCTCACCCCAGTTCCTGTACAATCAGATTGCACTGTCCTGATTGGTTTCAAAATCCCAACAGGGAGCTCCAGCTGGTTTCACCGATCACGAGAGCGGGTGGCCACAGGCAGGCCTTAAAAGGGGCAACCAAACTCAATTAACTCTAATCCTGATTCTTTCTTTTTTTCTTACCTCCCCTTTTTCGGTGATGGCTTTTTTTTCGTTTTGTTTTGTTGTGTAGTCCATTTCCTACCCCTCATTCTCCCTGACAGTTCTGCTTCACAAAAACAAAATGGGGGGTGGAGGGCGGGGGGTGTCCAACCACCAAACCAACACAGACAGTTTGAGCCAAATACAGTTAAGGGGTGTGGGGGAAAGGAAAGGGAGGGGGGGAAACCAAGTCACTTTCAATCAAGTGTCACACCTTTAAATAGTGGTTAAATCTTTGCATTATGCAGCTCATCCCTTTTACAGCATGGAGTTCCCGTAGAGAATTCCCTGTTTACACTGGGAATTCCTCCAGGAGCGCATCAATAAAGCTGAACAGATGTCAGGGTGGAATGCCAGCGGCAGTGGCTGTTGTCAGGGGTGGTGGGGAGTGAGTCAGGGAACAATAAGAGGAGGCATCTGCTGCATAAAGCCTTTGCGTGTGGGTCAGGTTTTGCCAGTGTGTTGAGATTCCACCCTCTTCTTTGTCTGGGCACATTGCCTCTCTTGTTCCTGGATGACAGGGGTTGACACATGTCACCCAATCCTATCAGAAAGACTATTTGTTTGGCTCTTGCATATGCACTAGTGTTTTTGACCTCCTCTGCTCGGAATATATTGAACAACACGGGGGGGGGGGGGACCTCACGGGTCCTCCCCGATATACAATTTCATTATGCACTTTGTGTCCAACATGAGGATGTAGATGACCTGCTTTTTAATTAAAAGCATGATTGATGAGACTTTACTGACAGGAGGACCCGGGATTTAAAATACTACCTAAAGAGGAACTGGCCCCTGTTGGTTTGTGAAGTTTAGGTTTGTAATAATAATAATCATCATAATATATACAAATTCAATTAGCCGCTGAAGAGCGTTTGTAAAGAAACAGCAGTATTTGAGCTGTCACTGACGGAGTTTTGTCCTGCTTTAACTGCAAATCTCAACACAATATCAACTGCAGAGCTGCAATAATGTACATTTTTTGAAGTTCATCCCAAAAGGAATAGAAATTTCCTAAGATTGTGCACCATCTGCATCTTACGGTGACTTTATTCACGTTGCCGAAGTGTGCTTAAAATCTAATGTGGTGAAAAAGCTCCAGGGTATGGGTTTAAATAGCAATGTAAAAAGCAAACAAAATACATATATTGTGGTAGCTCTTATTGTCTTCAGTCACGGATCAGGACCCTATTGTGAAAAGTACTATACACATATAATGAACAGGTCCTAGCCCCAATAACTTGTTCAAGGTCATCAATGTAATTTTCAAGACGATGGATTAAATATAGCTTCTCGCCCTCTGGAACAGAAATAATATGGAGGCTAAACAGCTGACAACCTGGTAAAGGATCCCCTCGCATGAGGAGCTTTTCTTTGTTATTCTCCAATCCTTGCTGTTCCCCTTGATTTTAGATCTTAAATTAGGTTGGGTTTGTTTGGGTTTTTTTTTATTTAAAATGTATTTTTTTAAAAAAAGTAATACTCTGCCCAAAAGTGACCCTTACTGCCTAGGTCTCATTCCGAGTATATAATTTAAGCTGCAATTTTTTTTGTCAATAACAAAACAACTCCCAAATAAAAACGTATTATTCTAAAAGGGCAACAAATATCTGCTGAAAAGTGACTCCCAAGGGTTTATAGTTAGTTTTTGTTTTTGAACTCCTAAATTAGAACCGGCAAACGAAGCCTAAATATTGGAAGTTAAAAAAACAGCGACTATTCCATGTACGTTGCACTAAATAAGTGAGTCCAATGTCAATATTAAGTATTCAGGGCCAGATTCCCAGCTGGTGTAAATTACAATGTTATCTCCTAGGAGCATGACTATGAACCTACGGTCTGAAGCTGAGTATTAGAGTCCATGAAACTAGTTGCAGTAAGTTGAACAACAACAGATAAGTGAAAGATATTCAAGTTTTTCCTTTAAAAATATTCAATATGGTTTGTTCTTAATTTCTTAAACTGATTTTCCCCCTCTTAGTATCCTTACTGTGAAAGCGGCAATTTTCTATAAAACAGGAATACTCAGTTACAGGAGAGGGGGCAGGAACCTTATCTTTCAGCCAAAAGGATTTAGAAGTACACGCAGGCTTGCACTATACAGTTGTGCAGAAAGTTAAAACCTCTGAACTTTCTTCATCCATCCAGATTTCACCTTCACTTTTCAAGCCCAGAAAAAAAAAATACAAGAGTGCATGTTTTAAAATTCCTTTCTGATTAAATGCTTGTAAAACAAAAGCACAAAAAACCTCTGCTTTTCTTACATACATCAGAGGGTTTTTTTTCCCCCCCTTTCAGTTTGACAATTAGAAATTATTTTTGGCTGCTATGTAGCTAGCAAAGGTTAATTGGTCTTGCTGCTGTTAAATACTGAATTCTGATCATTTGATTAATGAGGTGTCAGAAGCCACAAGTAACCAACCCTTTTTGGAGAAAAAGCAACAGAAATCAAATGTATTTTTAAAGATTTAATGTTCTTCCCCACACCCTCCACCATCCTAAAGGCAGCTGTTTTGAATACAGTTTAGTTTTCAACCTGGTCAGGAAAAACCATGGGAAGAGAGATAACAAAAACTGTTTTGCGGTATGTAACCCCTTCAATCTCGGAGAACATGGGAAGTTAGAAATTTCTCTGGGCCAAATCCTCAGATAGCAGAGATTGGCATTGCAGAGTAAAGCTATGCAGATTTATACCCTCTGCCGATCTGATCTTTCACGTTTAAGTAGATACATTCTAAATTTTCTACCTTTCTCCTTCTCCTCCTCTATATCTATATCATCAGTGACATATGTAGGATCTGTACATTAAAGAGGCTCCCAGTTTCTCAGTCTTACACTGGGAATTTAAATAGGCGCTCTGCAATTTTAAGGAACATAAGCGTCCTGTACATTTGTCTTATGCCTACAATGAAAATAAAAGGGTAAATATTATTACACTTCCATTTGACTCCACTCACCAAGAGCACTGATCTCCTCGATTAGTGGTATAAATGCACTTTGTCACAATAAACCACTGTATATTATGTTTATATATGTCCTTCAGGCATGTCACAACAGTTTGGCATTCTGAGTTGCTCTACCACTGTGTACATTAAATAGTCATGTAGTTACATTAAACAGTGGGGAGTTCACACTTCACAACCACTCAGTGTTTTAAAACAGATGTGGGCTGTCTGTTGTCAGGCTGTAATAGAAAGACTTAGGAGGATCTTGGTGGAATTTAATCTCCAGTTGATTGAGAGCTCCCCAATCTCTCCTTACTACATTCTTTCCCAGAGCACCCCAATATTACAAGGGGGTGGGGGGAAGACATCCCCACAACAACAACTTTTGTATCACGCATGCAGAGATCTGAAAGGAAAAGAAATAAAAGAGATTCCGAATTCGGAATACTTTGTGGCTCAGAATATTTTTGAGTGGGGTGGGCTGGAAGGAGTGCCCTGGGACTTACTGACAGGAGAATTTTTGACAGTTGATGGACAGATGAATTCCGTCATGGAAGCGTTCGTCGAAAGCGGCAAGGCCAGATGGAAACTCACAGCTTGTCTTTAATATTAATTTTCTTTCCCTTTTTTTTTTTCTTCTTCTCTTCAGGAGAGCAGAATTCCCTAATTCCCTAAAATGTTGCAATGCATCTTGAGGTATTATTTTTCCAATGCCTTTTTCCCCACCTACTCCTTGTAAGAAGTGCTCCTTTGTGTTAATGCAATTTTTTTTTCTCCTTCTCCTTTTGAAATAAAAAGAAATCAGAAAAATAAAATACATTTAAAAAGAAAAATCAATGAAGCTACACAGCTGTCAAAAATTCTGACTGGCTTAAAATACATATAGATGAGTAATATCTTAACCTAGTATGAGATTTTTTTTAAAGATACATATGAATCCGTTACAGCTAGCAAGTTTTAGCTTACAGAAAGCACCTCGCTGAAATGAATGGATACGGAAGGAAAAGCAAGACATCTGCTATTTTTTTTTTATAGGGAGAAACATCCTTATCTTCACAGAAACATAAAGATGACAGTAGGCTTGATTCCAAGGAAGAATCTTAGATAGTCACTTAGAGAGAGAGTTCCTTTTGTTTTTTTTTTAATTGGCATTTGAGAGAGTCAAAAACGAGCCACTATGAAAGTCATGAACCTCTGCTATTTCCCCTATATTTACTGATCTACTTGAACTCCAGCACATCTCTCTGACGAAAACATTCCTCCTTTTAGACCTAAATTTACTTCAACATCTCACACAACGGACTCTCACTTTTTCTTTAAATCTATTGTCAACCGGTTCACATGGCTAATGCCGACATGTGAAACTGATGTAACAGGCAATGATCGTTATAGCTGAAAAAATTAATACTACAATTCTCTTGTGGAAAAGTCCTATAGAATTTAATAGGGAGAAAGTCAGTCTGGCTCTATATTAATTTAATATGTGAGATTCTATAGAAATGTACTCTAAAAACTTATAGAATTTAATGGGGAATGAGATTTTTTACAGGCTTTTTTGAACTATCTTATTGAATTTTACAGCAGGGAAACAGAATTCAATAGTAAATTATATCTAGGCAGCAGAATGTGTCAAAAGTCCCAAAGAAAGGATCTCATTCTCCTTTAAATTCTATGCGACTTTTCCATCAGGATCTTATAAGTTTCCTGTGCTAGTAAGATTTTCTTGAGCTGCTCCATTCTGGGTTCTTATTCCACGTTAGCATGTTCAAATCTATTCTCCAGTAACACAGCATTGCTCTATTCTTGCTGCATATTAGCTGGTTTGCAGATTATTATTTCACATTTAAATTAGAATATATGCACATTTTTGGAATTTATTTTTTTCCTCAATCTTGGTTACGTGTAAATATTTGTAATCAAAGACAACTGATATGCAGTCAGACAACCTTCAGCAATTACAGTCATTAAAATGTTAGGCTAAACTGCCAAAAGCAGAAAGACACAATGGATTAGCAGTTTTGTGATAAACCGAAATAGCATTTCCTTGCTACAGGCACACACATCCAGAGTGCTGTTTGAAACACTCCAAGGTAGAAGTAATTGTCTGCATAGAACTTCAGTTTAAGGAGAGGTTCCCTGTAACCGGAATTGCAATTTGCACGTTGCATTAAAACACCAGGGGAAGTGCAAGGATTATGCACAGATGTTGCAAAGAATAATTATCCAAAGTTTGATGTAAGGACAATGCCTAGTTAAGGCCATTAGTGCACATTTTATGTATGACCATTTCACAATGCATGCCTGATCCTTGTATTTTTTGCTGAAATGAGATTCGTCGTAAGTAGAGTTGTGCGTATCAGCAGTTTCACTTCATTGTGGTTTGTGCACACACACCACACAAGCATTTTAATCCACATGCTTTGCACCCTCGCTGAGTTTTGCTTTGAATTTTGGGTTCACAGAAACCACGCAAGTACAAAAATTGTCCCAGACAACTAGCTATCACCTCATTCTGCTTCCAAACTGGTGATGAGCTCAAACAAAACCTTGGATCCACGAACTTTGGGTCTGGAACTCAATTGGCAGTTTGTGGCTCAGCCCATCTTTAGTCAACGCTGTGACTTTCACATAATTTTACGATGAAACAACAACATTAGCCTGCATAGGTCACGAAGTCCACTCAACCCTCTTGATGAACCTGGTCCTAGTTTTGAATCTGCAAGGAAACCCCCCAAAACCAAAAGAGTCTCTCTCAGTTTGGGGGGGGGGGGTGGAGGGGGGAGTCACACAGTTTTTGCACAGCTCTAACTTTCACAGCACAGGACTCTGATTCGGCCCCATTGTTAGTGGGGGTGCTACAGTCGTCAGCTTCAACTAGAGAGAAGCTCCACTGTGTTATACAAACTAACTGGAAAGAGCACTTTTCGGGGCAATCTCACGTACAGAACTGGGCTAGAACAACTCTGGAAATAAAGCACCCACTAAAGCAATGATTGGAAAGGAGAAGTTGCATGGAGATCATGACAAGTACTCAAATTCAGTGGTGACGAGGGCCATATAAAATACCCAGATAGAAGGATTTACTTCTCACAGGCCAAATTCGGCTCTCTAGGCGTACAAATGCAGCTCAGCTGGAACTGTGCGTGCCTTTGAAAGCAGAGCTTGGATTTCAGCTGTGGAAACATTTCTGATCCTGATCAATGCTATAATCTGGCAGTCACTGGTATAGACAGAGCTCAGCATTAATGTATCATCCAAGATCAGGGCACTTTGCTTGTCCACAAAGGTCTCCTCATTTGCCAGTGGTCCCTTTTTTTTTTTTCGGGGGGCGGGGGGCCTCAGTTGGATGCTTCTAAAAACTGGTAATGCTGCCCTTGAGAAATTAAGGGGACAAATCTGCCCCCTACATGCTGCTCCGGTAGCATACAGAGCCAGTGAAGGAGCCATAATGGGACGGGGAGGATTCCTCTGATGCAGGAGTAGCGTAGGACCAATATAGCCAGCCCTTCCTTCTTGCAGCCCCCAGAGTAGCAGGCATACAAAAGGGATTGGGGGCAGAGGGGAAGAAGCATACCACTGAGTGCTATGGGGGATTCCCAGGAGGCACAGCACCGAATCTGTCCCTAAATAGAATATCTGATCATTTGCCAAATTAGGGATTGGGCCAGTACCACAAATTACTGAACTTGGTTCAGATTTAAGGTTGAACCACCTAAAGTTAATTGAAATATAGCTGGGACTTAGCATCTAACTAATAATACCTAGACCCTCCATCTTCGGACCACAGTGTCCACTGAACGCATCCGATGAAGTGAGCTGTAGCTCACGAAAGCTTCTGCTCAAATAAATTGGTTAGTCTCTAAGGTGCCACAAGTACTCCTGTTCTTTTTGTGAATACAGACTAACACGGCTGCTAGTCTGAAAAGTGTCAACTCTGTGTTCAGTAAAGACAAATAAGTGGAACGCTCTGCATTGTGGGGACTTTTGATGAGATCTTTAAGACCTCCTGTGCTTTGCATGGACATCCCTCTGGCATTTTTTGTTTTAAGGGATGAGGTTTGCCTGGGCATGTTTGTGCCAAAATTTCCAGTGGTGTGCAGGATGATGTACATCCCACGACTTGTTGCATTCCACCCCAGAAGTGACTGCATTTCAGTACTGCCGTCGGTATAGGATTTGGGATTAAAGGCGCTATGTGAAATGCTAATTATGCTTTTTAATATTATATTGCTCTGCCCTTTTCATCGACCTCACTTTACAAACTTTGATGAAGTAAATCTCACACCACCCCACTGGACAGAGAAAGTATTTTTTCCCATGTGGAAAAAATGAAGCAGAGAGATGCTGAGTGACTCGCCAAAGGAAACAATTGACCAGATCTGGCTCCCAGAGAAGCTGAATGACAGAGCCTCCTTTTGACCTTAATAGGATCAATATCAGGCCTAGAGTTAAAGCCCAGATACTGCACTGATGGGTACCAACAAGAAAACCTGGATGGATGGATGGATGGATGGATGGATAGCCGCAGACAGATGGAATATAGGAGGATGGGTAGATAAATAATAGGAATTCAGCCTTGTGGTCACATAAACACACTTCTAGCATGTATACATCCCACTACGTGCCCAGTTCACTGAGTCTGTTACATCTTCTAGCTACAGGACTTCATCTTTCACTTCTTCAAGCTGTAGAGCTGCATGCTTTAGAGGTCCACAGAACAATCCCTGGCCACAACTCAGATGGTGGTTATCACATTCACACCTCTCCTCTCTTTCTCCAATGTACAAAATTGAGCTTGTCTACTCTCCATTGTTCCAGACGGCGGCCTTAACGCTACCAGATCTCAAAATGAATCCAGGCAACACAGCGCAACCCTTCTCTTACCCGCATATTGCTGAAAATCTTCCACGTACCAACACAAATCAGTGGGTAGATTTTAAATCCCGTTCTCGCTTTCATTTTTAAACGGCTCGCATCTTTCTTTATTCCCATTCCTATTTCAGTTTGACCCATATTTGGTTTCGTTTGCACAAAGGGAGGTTGGAGAACTTCTCCACCCAGCAAATGTGTTTTGGATATTGTAATGTTCCTGGGGAGGCTAAGGATTGGAGCCTGTTAAACAAAATAGATGGACAAACTCTGCTTTGAGTCTGCACTTTTTTTTTTTTAAATGGTGGTGGGCATAAAAATAGATTTAATGGAAAGCAAGGGTCTATATACGCTCTCAGACAGACCCACGTTCTAAAACCTATAATCATTTCTTGGACCAGCTTCAGCAGGTTCCGGGAGGATATGAAGCACAAGTGACAACTGAGACTCACAGAGACACCCCCAAATAACAACCGGAGGACCTTCAATTAAGCAGTTGCGCATATCATTATGTCCCAGTTAAGCTGTCCCATTTAAACTACGTGTCCAGTTCCTGGGACAACAAATTCAAGTCCAGCCATTCATCCTTTCAAGGCAAATAAAGTACATGCCACACTGTTTATTATGTGGGGGCTTTACAAGAAAGATTTTTAAAAACAGATTTCTGTCTGGTCTGCATGGACATCAAATATTCAGTGGGCACCTTTTTGGGGGTGGAGGGCTGCAAGTGCAAGGGTCTGCTGTTCTTTCGGGACACATCCTTGCCCTCTTCTGAATGCCATGAGACAGCTGCTGTCTGCCCAATAGCTGACCTCCACCCCGAGCAGGCTACATTTCGGCAGGTTTGCATGCGTATGACACTTGTAGGGAGCTTCCAGGATGAAATGAGCCCAATACAGCGATCACAAAAGAGTACCGGATGTGGTTGTGTATTACGAGTAACAGGACTGCACACATGGACGGCGCCCATCAAACCGCGTTAGAAACACTCACAACGCCCCTTGGAGGTATGCAAGTATTCTCCCCATTTCACAGATGGGGACACTGAGGCAGAGCGCGGTAGGTGACTTGCCATAGGTTCGACATTAGGTCAGTGGCACAGCTGAGAGTAGAACCCAGGTCTCCTGACTCCCACTCCATCCAGTGCCCGCACTCACGCGCTGACTAGTGTATGCCTAATAGTGAAGAAGACCTTCATGCTGCAAGCTGCTATACGTCCTAGACTCCTAGTAAAGTCAAGGGTATTCCACACTGTGAAGAATGGCTCCCTAAAATGGCATCGTTCATCTAAGCCGTGGCCTTGTAAAGCTCAGATACGGGGGCTGCATACTCAGTGTGGTGCAGGCCTGGAATCTACGGAACACATGTTGAAGCAGGCTGACACATGGTGATTTCCCATGGCCAAATTACCAACCAGAGTGTAATAAAAACCGATTTTTCATTCCAGGAGGAGGGCAGGGGAAGAGGAGAGAGGAAAGTGACTGACCTTGGGTCATAAAAGTCATCTCAATTGTGCAATAATGTGCTCAGCTCTTTGGCTTCGGGCGCTGTAACACAATCTTGCTAACTTTTGTAGCCCTGAGGCGATATTTTAATGCATCAGCCCCAAAACCTAAATGAAAATGTGTTATTACAACGGTGACGTTTATGCCACTGTAGCTGGCAACATGAGGTCAGTCAGTGTTTCCAGCAGAGGCTTAGCTTTGTCCAGCAAACCCCGCTTTACAGTGAAATCTCGCATAAACTAACACCCGCAGCAACTCTGATGTACCAATTTTTCACTAGCTGTCTGGCTTTTAAAAAAAAAAAAAAAATTAAACAAGTTCTTCAAATTAAAAATCTACTTTCGGTTCTCCGTGATTTTTAAAAAGGATTATTCTCACCAGTGACATCATTTATAGTTAATTTTAAAACTTTTTCAAGTGATTAGCCCAGAACCTGACGTTATTAAAATAGGCACCCAATACTGCCAAGATTTGCACATATGCTTAACTGCAAGTATGTGACTAATTCTCATCGATCAGATAGGACTCTTCCTGTGCTTAAAACTCACCACGTGCATAAGTCTGTACATGATTGAGAGCTTATTTCATTCTATAGAACATCTGCTCAAACACCACAAATAAATCTGTGTATACACACACAAAATACCATTTCATATATTTACACACACACACACACACACACACACACACACACACACACACACACGTGTGAATTCAGAACTAAATTGACAGCTCTAGGGACTGAAAGCCTCAGTGAAGTAGGGTGTCCTTCAAGCACACCTGTAAAGGTTCAATTGTCTCTCTCAATTTAGGTGTTTTGCCAGAAGCTGGGAATGGGTGACAGGGGATGGATCACTTGATGGTTACCTGTTCTATTCATTCCCTCTGGGACATCTGGCACTGGCCAATGTCAGAGGACAGGATACTGGGCTAGACGGACCTTTGGTCTGACCCAGTATAGCTGTTCTTATGTATATTGCTTGGCGTCTTTGGGCTTTGATCTTGCAAACACTTAGGCGCATGCCTAACTTTGACTACTCAAATGCGTAAAGTTAAGCAAGTGCGTAAATGTTTGGAGGATCAGGGCCCATATTTGAATGTAATAATACTACTTTGCTCTCGGGCTGATCAAAACATTTCCATCAAAACTTTGATGGAAAATTGGGGTTTTGACTAAACAGAAAGTTGAATTTTTTTCATCCAAAAACCTCAAAACTTTTTTCTTTTGCACTAAAAACTGCTGAAAACCAAAATATTTAGGCTGGAAAAGATTTAAATGTTGGATTCCCTTCCCCCTCACCCCACCCCACCCTCCAAATAAATCAACATTTGCTGACTCCTCTACTTCGTACTTACATAAGGCCACAGATCATCCATAGATCTCTAAATCAGTTTCAAAGGTGGAAGGGGATCATAATCCCTATTTTACAGATCAGGAATTTGAGGCACAGAATAGTGAAGTGACTATAGCCAAAGGTCACATCCATGGCAGAACTGGAACAAGAACCCAGTCTCCTGGCTCCCAGTTCTATGCTCTAACCTCTAGATCATGCTGCCTCTTACCTACTATGTAGGAACAGCCCAGAACAGATGTCTTTGATCCAAACACCTCCAAACTTTGGGGGTGTTCAGATAAGGAATTCTGTCCCTTCGCCGTATGTTTCCTGAAGGTTGAAGTAAAAAGCCAAATCATGCCAGTGAGAGTATTGTAAAAAACATATATAAAGGTAGGGAGCTAAAGTTCACAGAGGTTATGGTTAGCCACCTGCGCGTCCTATGTGTATGAAGATGCATGTTGTTAGACCAGGGGAATCCCCTCCAGCTGCAGCCCACTCTGCTTCATGCATTGATGGAGCAGCAAAGTTTCCTAAGATCTCTGTTAGACAAGTGTTCTAGATCTGTATATATGTAAATAGTTAACAGATAAGGTGCCAGTACGTGGCACTGAATAATATGTAGCACAGTTCCTGGGTTTTGTAAGACTGGTAAAAATCTGTGTGCCGCAAATGGCTTCCTCTAATGGCACTGTAAATCAGCTGTTAACACCTGTCAGTTTCACTTTGTTGCTCTGTTCCTGGCAGGGAGCAGAAAAGTGAAAACAGATCTTGTTCGTTTCATGATGGTGCTCAGCTACCCTCAGGAAAGGCTTGGGGGGGAGGGAGAATTGAAGCAAACAGGAAGAGCTGGGGGAACAATGGGGAAGAAAGGAGATGGCAACCTGAAAATAAAAGTGGGTTGGGGGTGGAAAAAGCAAGAACAAACAAGGAAGAAAAGAAAGGAAAAGCAGTGAAGATGAATGGGGTGGGGGGACAAAAAAAGGAGAATACATGCATTTACCTATTTGACTTTTTAAAATGGCAGCTAGAAACAGTTTCTCCGGCACGTCAAGGACTCCAAAACATGTGTGCATTAGAGAATAGTTACAGTGTCTACACTCCATCGTTTTACTATATGACCCTTCATCTAGACACGCTGTGCCAATATCAGCCCTGGTTCAGGAAATGCTCAGTATGGACTTAAGGCCCCTGGATTCAAGGGCATACTTAAAGTTATGCATAATCTTCAAAATCTTCAGGACTGGAGTGTAATGCAGGGTTTACATCATTGCGGCTGACTCTGATTATTCAACTGGTTTAGGAGCACCAGCGTACGCCTTGCTTTGGATCAGTGCAACTCACCTATGCCAGGGATTTGGGTGTGAATTTCTCCAACGTAGACAGACCCCTGTTTTGTATTTGTGGCAGGAGAACAAGAGTGCTGAGCCCTGCTTTAGATGGTCCTGGAAGTAAAGGCTGTGGAGGGGGTGAAGAGCCCATAACAATCACAACCTAGCCAGGCCTCCAATGTGATGACAGTGCTGTCTGTAGGCCTGTCTCACCATCCTGCATCTGTTACACATTTACAGAGGGTTTGCACTGGTAGTTTTACAGCGGTTTAGACATGTAAGTAGCGTCTATACTTAAAAGACCACGTAAAAGGTGGAAAAGATAAAGCAGGAATGGAGAGATGGGGAAAAAAACCAAGGTGGACAGACGCTATTTTAAAAGCGGGCATTGTGATCCTTTTACTGACCAGTCTCAGTGTCTCACCAAACTGCATTTGGTTTTGCTGTTTTAGCAGCTTATTTATTAACCACCATCCAGGAGCTTATCTGGTGAGAGACTGAGGGACCTCCACTTTACACTTCAGTCTCTGAAACTGGGATTTTCAAAGGAGACTGAAGAAGTTCGATTTTGAGCAGCGAGGGGCACAGACACTTTTGTTCAGCGTTTGTACAACCCTAGTGCAGTGAGTCCTGGTCCATAACTTGGAGCTGCTAGACACTACCACAATACAAATGGTAAAATAAATAAATAAATAAATAAATAAATAAATAGGCACTCAGCGCCCATTGAAATTAAGTGTGATGTAGCTACCTAATTCCCTTAGGTCCCTTTAAAAATCCCAGCCTCCAAGTTGAGTGCGCTCAGCACTTTGCAGGATTGAGCTCTCTGAAATTTAAATGAATTTAAAGCAAGAGGGATTCTAGAGAGTTTGGGCTCTCACAGAATGGGGCCATTATAGATCAGATCGCCGCGTATGATAGCGTGCCGCAAATATTGCTTGTTTCAGTTCTTATGAATGTACTGGCATGAAAAAACTCATTTTAGGTTATCAAGGGTCTGATCCTGCAATCTGAGAACAGGCAGAAGTCCCAGAGAATTCAGTAAGAATGGACGACGACAGGGCCAGATCCTGCAAGGTGCTGAATGCCCTTGAACTCACTTGGACTTCAGCGCAGCAAAATGCAGCAGATGCTCAGCATCTCCAAATTAATTATGTAGTATTCTTTCATTCAGAGTCAGATGCAACCATTGCTAAAAAAAATTCGGGGGGAGGGGGGAAGGGGAGTTCCGGGGTAACAAACAGAGGCAAATGTTAAAATAGATAATCATACAGGAAACAAACAGGGGCAAATGTTAAAATAGATAATCATACAAGAAATCAATATAGATTTAATTTCAAACAACCAACACTGAAACATAAAGAAGTGATCTGCAACAACCGTTCACAGTTTAGAACAAACACACCAGCTGTGACAAAGCATCACAAGTTCTTAATAGGGTTCAAAGGACAATGAAGATTTTCTATATTTGAGGTGTGTATTTTAAACCCGGGATGTCTTGATAGCTGGACGTCACTTAATATTTTGTCTATTTCCTGTCTTTAAAAGACAAAACATATCCCGTGAGTCATACAAAAAACAATGACCTAGCTAATGGCAATTGTTTTGTTTCTCCGCATGAGTCATAATAAAAGGTGCGTTTCTTTACTGCTTTATCTTTCATGACAAAACCTCAATGGCCAGATTGTCAAAAGATCTAAGCAATGCTTCTGTACTGCTGATTGGATGCCCAATTCAGGAAAGCACAAAAGTGTGTGCTTAACTTCAACACCGAAGTGAAGTGCTTTTCTGAATCCTTAGGGCCTCAAACGGGTGTGAGAGGAGAATCAGCCCTGAGGAACCTAACTTCCACAAGTACTGAGCGCTCACAACTCCAGGGGAACTCTGGGAGCTGCCACATGCGCCTCACCTTTCAAAATATGTCTCTAGCTCAAAGTGCTGGATGTTGAGCATTTTAAAAATCTAGCTGCTTCATTTAGGTGCCTAAACAAGAGGTGAGCTCTGTTGAAAACCCGGCTGCAGATTCATTGGAATATCCTACTGACAAACTCCGTTAGAAAGTTTAAACATTCCTTGCGGTGATCAGAGATAGACATCTATGTTCCCAAACAACAACAACAAAGCGTTCCTTGTTCTGACTTCAGCAAACCCGCTCCAGACCTTGGATGCTGATAGCATTTATTGTATGGTTTTTATGGTTCCCAAACTGTTCCATCCCCTTGTTATTCTAATGAGAAATGGCATTTGCAATATCCCACCCCAGCCATTTAAACCGTAATATAAACTAGAAAACTTGGACCGATCTTGCCAAGTGCTAGTAAAATACAGTAAAACAATTCTTCCAAACAAGGGGATGCTGTCTAGCGGCTAAAGGAGGACACTGGTTATCAGGAAGACAGGAATTGCAAGCCCAGATCCAGCCAGTATCCTGTCTCCAACAATGGCCAGTTCCAAACCTTTGGAAGAAGGTATAAGAAACCCCTTAGTGGACAATTATGACATAACCTGGGCAGAGGGGAAATTTCCACTTACTCCTAGGCTCTTAGTGATTGGTTTATGCCCGGAACCATGAGGGTTTGTATCTCTTTAAAAAAAAATTACCCTGTGAATAGTCTCATTATGCACATAAAATGTCCTGTGTTCTAAGACTGGAATTTCCAAACTGTATCAGACCCGAGGTGCTTCCTGTCCACTATGCTGTCTCTGACAGTGACCAGAAACAGATGCTTCAGAGCAAGGTACTAAAACCCATAGTTATAACACGTCCCGCATGGATATCTTGTCCTAACCCCTAAGCAAAATAGGCTTAAGCCTTGAAATACGAGGTTTACTATCCCTTCTAAAACATTTTTTCCCCAGTATTTACTGTAACAACTCTACATACCCTTGTTACCCACATAAGCATTTACTCCATATTTGAATCTTGCTAAGTTCTCCTATTTTAGACTTGCCACTGAGTCACTGTCACTTTGGTCAAGTTACTTCACCTCTCTGTGCCTTGATTTCCCCATGTAATAGGTGTAACGATGATACTTAAATAACTCACAGGGTTGTCTGTGGGGCTTATATCATGCATACAACTTGCCTTGCAATCCTCGTGGGACAGGTCCTTTTGTAAGAAAACAAGTAGCCTGTGTGCGCGTGTGTATACGCATACATCCTTAAAAATATCAGCGACCATGGCTCTTTGCACCTAGCATCAATTAAGGCCTCAGTGCAGCAATATGATCCTCCTGGGTTGACTCTTGCACCTATGTGGAGTCTTATGAAAGACAATGAGGCACTGCACAGACCAAAATGCAGGATCAGGGCCCAGTACCAGCCGGGAGGGGGGGGTGTTTAATTGTTGTATTGACATACCCTTCATCTCTCTGTAAAATAGGATATAACAGCACTTTCCTACCTCACAGGGGATGTTGTAAAGATAATACATTAAAGATTGTGAGCTGCACAGATAAAATGGTGATGGATGAGGGCCATATATACACACCTTAGATTAGGGTGACCAGATGTCCTGATTGTATCGGGACGGTCCCGATTTTTGGTTCTTTTTCTTGAAAAGGCTCCTATTACCCCCCACCCCCGTCCCGATTTTTCACACTTGCTGTCTGGTCACCCCATCTTAGATAGATTACTCCACTATGACTACACCCACATTAGGCTGGGTATAATTAATACGGTGCAATTAGTGTGCAGACAAGGCCTTAGTATCCAAGTCCTTTTATAACAACTTCAAAAGCCCAAATTCCGCAAAATAACATCACCCCTACTCCTTAAAGAGATACAGGCAGGTGATAAAATAGGCAAATCCCTAAACCTCACCTTGCGCCTGGATGCAGAATACCACACAATCCAAAATACGCAGAGTAGAAACATGCTAGGAGGGGAAGGTCCAAGGTAAAGGCAAATACACACTCCCTGAAAATTGCAAAAACCTGAAAGAGACTCAGCTCTGTAATTTTATCCAGACCCACAAAGAGAATCATTTAAAAAAAATGCTAAAACATAAATGCACCTACACTCAGCATTATTTCCCATGGATTTTCTCTGGGGTTTTTTTCTTCTTCTTCTTCTTCTTCTTTTTTAAATCTCCCCCCCCCCTTTCACTTTCTACATCTGTACTTTATTCAATGAACACATCTGCATTCTTTCTTTCTGTTTTTGGCCAGAAACTCTATCCAACCCTTATCACTGACACCTCTCTGCAGTTTCAAATTCCGACCTTGTGCCAAATCCCCATTTCCTGCTGCTTAATTTCCATTCATTTACTCTTGTTTTTGCTTCTTCTGCCATTCTCAGCATGGACCAGCTCCAACCCAGCTTCTTCTAATTTTTTAAGGAAGGCTCCCTATTGAGTGCTATTGGAACTTGATCCTCCGCTCCAAGCCAATGGCTGGCTATTGTTTATACTACCTAACAACAGTTGCCAATATTACTGCTTTTTTCCTTTTCTTTGTTTCACTCTCTAAGTGTATATCTTAAGACCCAAGAGAGCCCCTCTCCACATATGGTGACCCATTAGGTCTGGTTTTATTATTACTTCTGCAGAATCTGAAGTAGCCTCTTTATAAAAAAATAAAATAAAGAAAATATAGAAAAGAACGTCTGGGGTGTCTTGTTTACACCGGTCTGTTGATCTGGCTCTGTGCCTACTTTTGGAATAAACTGATAGACGGATAGAGGCGTTCAAAACATCTTTTTTAGTGGCCCAATAAAAAGATATGCTTCATAAAGGTAAAACCCCCCACACCAAGGCGCCTTCAAACTTAAATCACGGCTGTAAATGCCAGGAGTGAGAAAACTTTCTGAGTTTCTAAGTTCTAAGGCACTTTTTTAAATCTCTCTCTCTCAAGTCTGTTCTAATGGCTTGCAAACTTCTCTCCAATTTTTTTACATGGGAAAAATACTCAGAACTCATAAATAAAATCAATTCAATTAAATAAACACGGACCAGACGCCGATGCCCTTACTTCTGCTGAGTCGGTGCCGGGATCAAGAAGGTATCAGTGGGCCTGTTCAAGGAGCAAACTACTAACTCAAGGTCAGTCAAGATCTGGGGCTAAGTGAACCGTGGCATAAAAAGATAAAGAACATTTTCTGTTAAGTCACAGATTCATGGGATTGCATCCCTCACCCATATGCATTGGCGTTAGCGCTCTCTTCAGTGCTCATTAGCTCTTCTTCCAGGATGATCTCTCTCCTTGGCTCCATTCCTCTACTTCTGCTCATTTCCCTCTACTTCATACCAATGCCCTCCTTTGGTTCTCCTGGACTGCTGCTTCCAGGTTCTCCTTCTGTGGACCCTTTCCTCTGTTCTGAAGGCTCACAAATCCTCCTACTTCACAAATCCAGCTACTTCTAAGCCCCTGTAGTACTTGGGCTCCTCACAAACATTAACAGATTTATCCTCCTCACAGCCCTATGCAGTAGGTCAGTACCATCGCCATTTTACAGATGGGGAATCAAGGCACAGAGAGACTAAGTGACTTGTCCAAGGGCTGTGACAAAGCTGAGACTTGAATCCAGATCTCCTGAGTCTCAGTCCAGTGCCTTAACCACAAGACCATCTTGCTCTCTCCTCTTACATCATCTATCCCTCTTTTCCCTCTCACAACGCAGGACCTCCATTTTATGGCTCCAAGCTTAAAGGGATTGTAATATGTGTTCTATCCTCCTTGACTGGCTGGGCAACATAGAAGATAAGAGCCTACTACTCCTGCCAGCTAAACAAGTCACTCCTTTAGCTCAAGTAGTGGACGTCTGTGTTTTGGGTCTAGGGTCCAGGATTCCTACCCTGCTGATATCATCTGTGTAGGTTACTTTCACAAGCTTCTCCTTACTTCAGATGGTTCTCTGAGGTCCTAGTATGCAGAGTTAGCACCTCCCATTAGATTTCTGGGGGAGATGAAGGTGCTTAGCCCTATGCAAGATTGGTCCCCAAATCATAAAGCTTCTTCTTGAGCCATTGCTCAGACCCTGCTATGTTCTCTCCTTGAAGCTGCATTTAAAAAAAAAAAAAAAAAAAAAAGCCCAAGTCCAAGAGGAAATTTCAGTCCCACAAAGTTTGAGTGGGTTTGTAATGTGCACCAACACATTCTCCCGTTCCTGACTTGGGTACCGATGATGTCACATCTCAGAGTGTCAAAAGAAACGTGCCTCCTTGTAAGGTTTTATGACAGACGTGTCTTGCACACGCTGCAGAACCACATTCTCCCGTTATTTATTTATGCAACTGGAAATAGCAGCAGCAGCAACAAAGTTCGTCACAGTTTTGCTCTCTGTTTCCACATTTGCTGGCAGCCTGGCTGCATGCCCTGTTGGCTAACATACTGTTCGTGCATATCTCCTTCACACACCAACCCAAAGACAACAAACAATCTGCTACTAAACCTTACGACCAATTCCACCTGCCACACTCAGAGGATGGGTGTTGGGCTGGTGAGGAAAACGAGGCAAATTCTAGATTTTGGGGAAAGCCATGGCGGCTAGGACTTTAGACTGTGGTTGAGGAGACCTGGGTTCTCGTCATAACTCAGAATTTAGATCCAGGATCCAGAGAGATATTTTAGATAGGATACTTCAAGGCAGCATAGTCTACTCTGGTGGAGAGGGCATTAGACTGACCTGAGCTCTATTTGCAGTGCTGTGTGACCTTGGCAAGTTACTTCCCCCAGCGTGTGTGTGTTTCCCCTCTTAACATTTGCTGGTCTTGCCTATTTAGGTTGTAAACTCATTGGGACACGTGCTGTCTTGTACTATTGTCTGTTCAATGCCGAACACAATGGGTCCTCCTAGGCACTGTAACGCAACCTAAAACTGGAGTCAAAGCTCACTGAACTCAGAGGAAAGACCGTCATTGACTTCAATGGGCGTTGGATCACATACACAGGACCTCTTTTACCCAGGCCAAGTAGTACCTTGGAGCGAACTATTACTTAGTGTAAGGGGATGAGAACCTAGCCTTTAACAATGAGGATTTAGAAACAGGTCTGGAGACCAACATCCTTCCCTCTGCTCTTCAGCGCTGACCTACTGGAATGCACCATACAGTAGGGGGAAATTCCTCCCCCGCTGTCCAATTACTGCATTCAGGACATTTGCTTTTGTACTGGATGGAAGCCAAGAATCTAAGCATCAATTCCCTTGCTCCACTGACCCCCGCTCCGACTCGGTGTATTCCAAGAGGTGTCTGACACCTGCTGAGACAAGGATTTGGGATATTAACTATTCTAAATGGGTTGGTATTATTTTCACCCAGTTTTCCTCCCCTCAAGCTATTTCCTTCCTCCATCTCCCCTCTTAATAACGTCCTTGTGGAGGAATCTGCTATTTTCAGCACTCCACTGCTGAATAGGAGAGGCAGCCTGTTCCACGGTGGCAGTGCCTCTCCAGAAACAGCCACCACCCGGTGCCAAACTGCAAAAC
The DNA here is from genome assembly GCF_965152275.1 of Natator depressus. Classification (NCBI taxonomy): domain Eukaryota; kingdom Metazoa; phylum Chordata; order Testudines; family Cheloniidae; genus Natator; species Natator depressus. Next base: position 7,645,350 of record NC_134259.1, read on the forward strand.
AGAAAATAACTCCAGAGATGTGGGTAATCATTTGCATGCAATGGGACAGCGAAGAGACCAGACTGCAGGAGGAGGTGGCGGCTTTAGATAGGGATCTGAGAACAGAAAGGGAGAGTAGGTAGAACCTGAGAAGCAAGAGGCTCCTACTTCCAGGTGTAGGAGACAAGATGACCCAAAACAAAGAGTGGGAGAAGGAGACAAAACACTGGAAAACAGCAGAACTGCTTGGAACCACCGACGTTTGGAAGAACCATAGGCCCAATCCCCAGCAGACGTAAACAGCTGTAGCTCCAATTAAGTCATTGTGCCTATGAGGCTCTAGCTGAGGAGCCAACCCTTCCGCTTTTTCTTTGAGTGTCACATCAGATTTAGAGACAGGCCCATCCCAAAATCCCAGATCCAAACATCAGGAGGTTCTGAATTGGTCCAGGTCCACATTTACCTCCTACCCCTCTCTCTATGATTTGCCACGCAAAAACCCCTGATTCAAGCGCACCAAGAACAGAAGAATAGCCACACTGGAACAAACCACTGGTCCATCTAATCCAGTATCCTGTCTCTGTAAGGCACCTGTGAGCTAGCATGCCCCTAGGCGAAGTTTAATTTTAACTCCTGTTAGATATTTATTGGCTTAAACCCTGAAAAACAAGTGTTTGCCAAAGCTTTTTTAAGAAAATGTTTACTAGAACAACTCTGGATATTCTTGTCAGTCATATAAATGCCTAATCCTTTTGTGAATCCAGGTAAACTCTTAATCTGTATGGTATCACGTGGCAAGGAGTTCCACAGTTCTGCAGTATGTTAAATAGAAGTGTTTGAAATTGTATTTTTATATGAAGTGTGTGCCTGGATCTATCCCTAGTCATATTGTTCCTGGGAGCGTGCTATGTGCAAAACCAGTCCAGATAAAACAGGATAAAACATTTGTCTGCACCCAAAACCTAAACTCAGACTCTGAGATAAGAACAAGTTAGCATAATTTATTTTGTTGCCAATAATGCTGCCTGCTGGGAGCAGCTGCAGTTCCTGATTTTGGCCATGACAGTCAGAACGGAGTGAATTAAAGCTGCTGTACATGAAATCAGAATCTATCAAAATTCCTTTGTCACTAAAACAAACCTGTGGATCTGTGGACAGACACGTCCTTCCAGTCCAACCTCCACTTCCTGGAGTAGATTCTTCCTCCTAATGCATGGGAAGACCTACCCTTTCTTCCACTTGCAAATCCTTGATCTTTAGAGGGGAGTGAAAATGTTCAAATGAAAGTGCTCGGGGGGTTTTGTGGAAAAATGGCCTCTTTACACAAACAGAAATGTCACCAACATTTTTCATAGTTTTCAACTTTGCCCCCTTAATGGAAATAAAATCAAAAAATGATTTTTTCCCTCTTTAGTTTACTCCAATCTGCCCGCCCCCCCCTTTGTTTCCCTTCTTTTCACTGGCAAAACAGAAAAAAGGGGGGAGGAGGGGAAGAAAAGACTGAAGGGGGAAATGAAAACTTTCAGAATACATTTCTTGAAAGTTAAATCAGCTCTTTGCAAATGTCAAAAGAAAAGCGTTTTCAAATGTTTGCAATTTTTTTCCCCCCATTTTCTGACCAGCTTTATTGCTCTTCCTAAGTGAGTTGGGTCTAGCAGCAAGTCACTGTGCATTACTACTCCAGTTTGTGCTCTCTGCCATCTGCTGCTGTCACCTCAGCGCTTCTCCCTCATCATGTTTCCAGCCTTAACGGCACAGCCCAGTCTGAGCCAAACCTTGTGAGAATCACCAATCTTCACCTACTCGTCGACACTTCATGTTGGAATTGACGAGGCTCTGAGGCTGGCATTCTGAGCATCAGCCCTTTGTCCTTGCGAGGTCAGTGAACTGAGTTCAGTTTTATTTCTTGGGAATGGGGTGAGATTTTCTCTGGCACAAAGGACACTAGGAAAAAAGGTGTGTTCTTGCCTTGTGTTAATCAATATGTGTTAACAAAAAGAAGGTAAAATCGTAATGTAAAGAAGGTAATTGCAGTATTAACACGGAGCAGGTTGTGGTAAACAGTTAGACAAATAATGGATTTTTTGGTTTACTGACAATTTAAAAACAATCAAAACAAAAGCTTAATTTTGAGTCAAACCGACTTTTATTTTTTCATTTCAGTGAATCAGAGTCACCCCCCCGCCCCCCAAAAAAATCATTTCAGGTTGAACAAAGCCTGAAATTAAAATGGTTTCTTTTTGATTTCAAGCATTCTTGCAACATTTTAGAATTTTTTTAAAAAAAAATTAAATGAAAGGACATTTTTAAGCAAAAATTCTTTCGAATAAAAAATTGAAACTTTTTTAAAAATGGGATTTTTGGGAGGGGGAGGGGGACAAACAATTTGGCTAAATCAACACAAATTCACAAAATATTTCAGCGTCACCAAATCTGCATTTTTTGCCCATAAAAAAGAAAAGTTACACTCGAAATAAGTTGCCCAGCTCGACAGGTAAATCCTGGTCTCCCCTTTGTGTTTATCTCAGGCTGCTAACCCATGCGAACACCACAAGCAGCCTTGCTGGCCTGGGATTTTACCTTGTGTCTGCTGAAAGTCACGGGAAGTAGTGAACCTATCCCCGCTGTGTCCCTTTGGAAACATCCTTCTCTCAGTGGAGATTAAAGATCCCATCAAATGCTCTCCCCTAATGGCAGGGGTATGTCCCTGTAGCCAAACTGAAAATTTCCCTTCCTCCCCTCCCGCTCCCCCCCATACTGTTCTGCAGCTTGCCCTGAATCTGACAGCAAGCACCCCACCATCGAAGCAGCCGCATTTGGTACGAATACACACTTTTTTTTTTTTTTTTTTTTTTTGCCTTCGCTCTTCATTGCCTGCCAACATTTAAGTGGCCCAGGCAGGCCAACAGGGCTAATGACGGATGTCAAACCAGAACAATAGTTTGGTGGTGTGAACAAATATATATCTACATGACCCAAGTTAAAATGAATTACAGACACTGATCGGGATCATATGTAAACTGGTGTCTTTCTGGAGGCTAGCCAGAATCCTTCAACATAAATCCCTTGCAATGAGTTATATCATTAGCCAGACTCTGTACATTACCAAGACACTTCTCTGTACATGGTCAAATAAGTGCCATGATGGAGTCGATGCATCTTAAGGAGCTGCAATAAGAATTATAGTCCAGTGGAACAGAAAGAAATAAAAAATGCAATAACTCTTCATTGATTATTAATAATAAAAATAAATACAGCACCTTTCATATGAGTTGCTCAACACACTTTAAAACTGCTGATTAACAAAAGCCTCATAATGCCCCCAATTGGGAAGGAAGCTGTCCCGTTTTTTATTATTATTATTCTTACAAGTGGGTCAACTGAGGCACAGAAAGGGGAAGTAGCTTGACCAAGGCCACACAAAGATTCTGTAGCAGAGCCAAGAATTTACTCTGATCTTCTGACTCCCAGCCTTGTGAGCCTTTACCACAAGACCAATCCTCTTCCCCGGAGCCAGGTACAAGATGTGATATAAGGGCCAAAACAACAGGCATAAAGATTCTGACAGATACACTAGCAGGTTACTAGAACCCAGATTCTTAAAAACATCACTGACAAGTGGCACTGAAATGATAAACCTAAAGATAATTAACCCAGAGACAGAAAACCATTTGGTTTATCAATTTTCCTCAGGTAGAGGCTGAGAGACTGATTTCCTTGCTTTGCCACTGACTCAAAACGGGGCCTTGGGAAGGTCACTTGACTGCTTCATTTATGCCTCAGCTTCCACATCTTTAAAATGGGCATAATAATGCTAATTAACTCACGTGAGGCAGTGTGGTCTAGTGGATAGGACACTCAAGAGGGGCTCAGGAGAACCCAGCTCTGTTCGCACCATGGCTACCAACCTCCTCCGTGACTGTTTGCAAGTCACTTCTCTGTAGCACTTCTCACCCCGTCCACCCTTTGCTTGCCTAGTCTATTTAGAATGCAAGTTCTTTTGGGCATGGACCGTCTTGTTATGTGTATGTACAGGGCTGAGCATAATGGGGCCCTAATCTCAGAGAGGGCCTGCAGGTGCTACTGTTGTATAAATAATAAATAATGGAAGCGTGAGTTTTGGCTGCATGTTTGCAAATTGCTAGGGATCATCTGATAGAAGGTACACAGAAATATCATGGCTACGTCTACACTGCCCCACAGTTCAGACTCCGGGGGTGTGAATAGCAGCGCGCACCACAGTGCTGTGCTGTAACTCCCCCGTGTGGACACTGCAGGCGTGAACTAAAAGGTTCCTACTTTGTATGAATGTAATCCTGTTTGATGAGGCCTATGTTAACGTGAACCACGAGCCTTTTCGTTTGCGCCTGCAGCGTCCACACGGGGGAGTTTCAGCGCAGCACTGTGGTGTGCGCTGCTATTCACACCCCTATCGTCTGAACTGCAGACAAGCCCTAAGTGTAGTAAAAAGAATCAGAAAATAGATGTCAAGTATTTTGCCAATGACCTATTCATCTGTGTGCATTCCATTTTGCAAGAACATCCTAACTTGGGACATCATTTTTAAGTGACGCTGAGTTTTCTCCTGTCGCCGATCACACAGCAAGTCTGTTTTGAGTGTCTCTTGGTAGCTTTGTGCCAGCGGTGACTTGCGAATTTTTGGACTGGTTCCCCAGTTTTTACCTTGAGAAAGACATGTTCCCTTAGGGCATTTCAGCTCTTCCTAAACCTCAGAGAGGAAACAGTTTTCGGCTCACTACAGCACGCAAATGCAACACAGGATATTTTTCCAGCTCACTGATATTTCATAAATATCATTTGTTGTCATGTGGTTAAATTAAAAACTCGGGATATCAAACATCAAACAGTATGTTAATGTCAAGTATGCTTGAATAAATACTAAAGAGTTCAACTGACTGAAGTGTGTGGACTACTAGCTAATTAAGAAAGAAGCAGGTGTGGAAAAAACCCTAATTTAAGCAATTTTTTATAATTAATAATGTTTACTTGTAGTTCCCCTTATAATAAGGCTCCAGTTTAACCTCTTGTGGATTGCTAGCTGTAATCCAGAATTTTAAAAATATTAATTGAACAGAGTGTTTTTAATAGGAGATCAGTTTTCAGACCCGGGTAATCTCCTGGCATATATTCAGAGAGAGTTTTTATTATGGCATTTATATCAATTGGATCAATTACCAAATAATTCCAGCAAATTAAAAAACAACCTACTTTAGTGGCCATGGTGCTGATACCTTTGGGGACTACAGATATAAGAACCAGGAGGAAAATATTCAATGCGATTGCTTCAAAAATTATCCATGAAAAAATAAAAAAAAAATTCAGGAAGGTTATTTGGATGCTGACTTTGCTGGTGGGTCTTAAACTTCTCAGAGGAATAGTGTTCCTGTAACACTACAGTCTAGTTTTACATAGACAAAAAATTTAAAAAACAACAAGATTTTTATTTGAACTGCTTTGGCAGCACGCATATAGCCAATCAACTAATCCAAGGCTATATTTAATGCGGACTTTCTTTCCAAGAAGCCAAATGGAAGTAAAGGAGGAGAAAATGGCCACAGATGTAAAAACAGACCTGGAATATTTCATTGATATGACATATCTACTGCCTTTAATTACAAGAAGAATGTATGGGAACAATGCATCCTACTCAATCCGGGTCGAGGGAACAAAATAGGACTGGATTAGATAGGACAACTCAAATCCCCAGAGAGATTCCCATATTTAATGCAAGCTCCACATGTTTGATATGTAGGGAAGCAAGTGGGTGTTCCTGGACTTGATCCACTATTCATCATAATACCGCAGCCTTGTTCATTCCCAGTGAGGAGGCTTAAAACCATGAAACCATATGTAGAATATTAAAAATCATTTAAAGTTAAAATGAACATTATGAAACCATGCACGCCGGTCGAGGCTTCAGTCCAAAGCCCTTAGTGCGCTCACTGTTCCTGTTGATAATGGTTGAGAACTAAACGACACACACAACCATTCATGGCTACACTGCTTCAGTGTATATTATGGGTTCTAACTTATGCGAGAGTAGGCTCAGTGTCAGTAACTGATGTGAATGCCACCTACAGCAGCAATGATCTAATTTATAATTAAAGATCAGAAACTCCAGTTTTATTTCTTCACCCTCTTAATATTGGGTGGGGTTTGGGGGTTGGTTTTTTTCCCCTTTTTGCTGACATTAAATTGTTTCTCAGATACAGTCAATAACTTTACTATATTTTCCTTGCCGCTGAATTAATCATAGCTCTACCCTAACCACATGGAATTTAATTTCCCATAAGAGAAATGTTTACTTTGGTTTACTTTGTTGGAACTCAGCATACTTATACAGTCTATAAAGATTTACTGTAACATATTTTGTTAAGCAACATTAAAGCCCTTGCTGACAGATCTTGTCTTACATTACTTCACTTAAATTCATATCCTTTAATGCCTTCGCTATACGTCGTTGCACCAATAAGGAAACTGGAGCAGCTCTGATACACATGTTGCAACGTTACAAGAGCTGCAAGATGGTTAGGGCCGGATTCTGTCCCGAGCTTACTCATGTGAAGCAGTCAATGGGACTACTCACAAAATAAGGTCTGAGTAGAGGGGCAGAATAGGGTTCTTTATTTAATTCCTTTTTATGCGTTTATTTTAATCTATGGCTTGAGGAGCTTCAGTAAATTTAAACTAAAGCGAAGGCAACAAAAGACAATGGAATCCAATGGCTAGGATGCTGGACCGGAACTCAGGACACATGGGTTTTATTCCTCTCACACTACCACTGATCTGCTGTGACACTCTGGGCAAGTCACGACGCCCCTCTGTGCCTCAGTTTCCCCATCCGCCTGTGTCTTGTCTAGTCAGATTCAATGGGATCTGTCTCTCCCGATGTGTTTTGTGCAGTGCCTAGCACAGTGTGTTCCCAATTTCAGTAGGATCCTGTTGATGCTAATGCTACAAACAACAAACAACAACAACAACGTACAGTGATTCTGAGGCTGCATATTACAGACAACATTGTTCCCTGCTATGCCACACAGACATGGCCTAAGACAGAAGAAAACCTAGAACCATGGTGTTTTCCAAAAACACCGGCTCCGCTACTCCCATTAGAGACGAGTTTGGCCTGATGTTCAGAGATACGAAGCACCTGCAGCTGTCAGTGAAGCCAATCGGAACCACAGTAGCTCAGCACCTCTGAAAATCAGGTCCTTTGGTGTTCGCTCTCGGTAGCAGAAAGGCTATTATGTCCTATAGACACCCAGGCACTAAAGGGCTGTGATACACATATACAGTAGGCTAGTACCATTACAGAAATTGCATTGAAACCTCATACTCTTGGACGTAAAGCATCAGCAAGGAATTCAGTACTCTTTGTATGGCTTTGAGCAACCCTGGCTAGGGAGAATTTTTGGTGGGGACAGGTCATTGCCATTTTAGAAAGTATTCAGCATAGATTACCTGGTGGAGGTAGAACAGCACCACACTTAGATGCTGTGACCCTTCAATTCCCCCAAATATGCATTGTCCTTACAGCTCTTTTACGGTCCCATGCCTACCACATAGGCAACAGTTAGCCAAGGATCAGCAGCCCAATGGAAACTGGGGAGGAAATAATGAAAAGGGAGCTAATGAAAAAAATCATAACGTGCTAAAGCACTGGTGAAATCAGACCTACCCTCGACTGTGTATGTGAATGCAGCACGCGCACACACACACGCACACACGAGGAGTGGGAGCCTGCAGCTGGGTGGAGAACAGCAGAGGAAAAAGTGATTTTTAAACATATTTATTAAATCATTGCTGAGGACAGAGAGGAAAAGAGGAGCCTGGTAATCTGCAGCTGAGACTCGGAGGCGGGAGGGCAAAGGGAGAACACAATGTATTCTTTATGGAAAAAAGAATGTTTTTTTTTCCCTTTCAGAATCTTGCCCTCCCCTAAGAAATAGCAATGTTTGCCTTAAAGGGGAAGCGCAGTGGTTAGCTCTACAGTATTACTCCAGGGCCTAATCCTGAAAACTCTTTCTAACAATCCACATGTGAATAGTCCCATTGATTTTAATGGGACCGCTTGCCAGAGTAAAGCCTTCAGCTGCGTAGTGTTTGATTATCTACCGGCACCATCTTGCACACACTTGCTACTAACACTAAGGGGTTCGCTATGGCTAGCAGTTCCATTGAAGTCAATGGGACTACTCACACAAGGTTAGACTGGCGGCCTGTTATCTGCCCTCAGTAAGGCGCAACGCATCGTTGCATTGTCCAAGGAGTGGTGCAGGGACCGAACTGTGCCTAACAATCTAGTCCCTGCTTCCCCCTTGTTCCACAAGGGAGGTAATCTGTGCGAGCCCTTTTCCTGGTGCAGCATACTTCCCTCTCAGTGCCAGCCAGCTCACGGGAAAGTGAAACCAAGGCTATGCTTGTTCTCTATCCAACCCACCTACCCATGCAAGAGAGAAGGGAAGTAGCAGACCCACTGCAGCTCCTCTCTCCCTGACATTGTGGCCCACAATGCGGAGAGCTGGTCAGAGTCAAAGTGGCTTATGCCCCTTTACCCCACTGGACAGGTGCTGTAGGCAATTCACAATGGAGCTCACGGGGAAGCCCTGGGGGGGGGGGGGGGATTAGTGTCCAGGCCCTTATATGATTGAAGAAATATTTAAATCTAGAAACTCTGACCTGGCACACGTTCATCTGGGTACAGTCAAATAACATACTGGGGTGCGAATTAGCGCAGAGCCATCTACACAAGGCTTTTCAGTTATTACTGCAGTGCAGGAGAGACATGACCCTGCACCACTAGGTGGCTTCATTAACATGCCTGCTCACTCACTGGACAGGATTCTCCATTGCCTTGCACCTTGTTCCGTTGTTTACATGTGTGTAAAGCAGGTGTAAAGATGCTAATCACACCAGACTGGTAGCATTTTACACCCAGCTTGAATGCTCATAAATGGCAGAAGGTACAAGGCAGTGGTGAATCACATCCTCTACCTCTTGCACCGGGCTGACACCGAGCACAGGTCAGAAAATTCCTGTTGGAATTTTTTTCCAGTCAGAAAATGTATTTTGTCTACATCGAAACGTTTTGCAGGAAAGTGTTGAGCACTTTCCAACATCTGATGGAAAAAAAGTCTATGAAATGATTTGTTCTGATGTTCTCATTTCATTTTGTTTTGTCTTTTACATAACATTTTTAATATTTTGTATTAAGTATGAAATATTATAATGTTGCAACATTTCTGTAAGGTCATTTTGATGTTTCCCAACTGAAATATTTCTAAATTGCCGTTCTGCAAAAATGATTCTTTTTTTTTTTTTTTTAAATCAACCAATTTCCTTTTTTTGGTCAAAGAAATAGTTTTCCACACCCCAAAGTTTTCCATTTTTCAAATCCGAAAATGAAAATTTATCAGTTTTCATTTTTGTTCCCCATTCTCCCCCTTTCCCGCCTCCTTTTTCAGTAGCAAAATAGAAAAAGGGGGTAAAAAGAAAAACCAAGAGAAAGAGAAAGAAAACAGCCCAAAAATCAAGAGAAACCAAAACCGCAAACATTTTCTATTAAAATTTCCTACAGAATTTTGGAACAAAACAAAAATAATTCCTCTCCCAAACCTTGAGAATGAAAAATTACTCAGAAGTTTTCAAATTTTCATCCAGTTCTTTTGTAAATTAAGTTGTACTGATTTTTTTTTTAGCCACCTTGCAAAGGTTCAAATTCAGAGGAACAAGCTCAAAACGCGTAGACGTGGTTGAAACAAAACAAACAGCAATGTTAGTCTCCCGTCCCATCCCCTCCCCCACCTTCCCTGGCCTCATGGGACTGGAGCCTCTCAAAGCACCAGAGAAGCAGGTGTGGGTGTATTTTAGGCAACAGCAAATCAGTTTAATTAAGCTCTCCGCAGACTTGCAAACCTAGGGGTTTGCTTTCCCTTCCCCTAACAAAATAACCCACAACAAGCAGAGCTGCTCTTGCGTGAGTTTGTCCAAGGTCTTGCAAACCTGATGGAAGAGACCCAATGCCACGAATGTCACAGAGTTCTCTTAAGTGTGTTTATTCTTGACAGTCTTACAGTCAGCAAGTGTGGAGAGACTATTATGTATCATTTGTACTACGGTACGCCAGGACCCCCCAGTGAAGAACTAGCAACCCACTGTGCTAGGTGCTGGACGAACGCAGAACAAAACTGTGGCCCTTGCTCTGAAGAACATCACCTTTGCAGGTTGTTACTACAAAATAGAATTGAAACTGATGTCCAGCCACTGCCCAAGAATCCCATTGACCATTTCAATCAGGTCCTCTCTCTTTCTCCCTCTCTCAGGTTGCCCACACAAGCACCTCACAATCTTTTAATGTCTTTATCTTCACAACACCCCTCTGACATAGGGCAGCGCTGCCATTCCCATTGGGCAGTTGGGGAACTGAGGCACAGAGAGAGTAAGGGCTAAATTTTAAAATTTCCACAGGTATTTAAGCACTTCACCTGCGTAGGTGCTTTTGAAAGTCCCAGAAGGCACCGATCTGCATCTTTGAGCCTCAAAGGGGTTAGGTGACTAATGTCACAGAGGAAGTTTAGTGGCAGAGCAGGGAACTGAACCCAGGTTTCCAACTCCCAATCTAACCACTGGACTGCTCTCTGTATTCACAAAATGTCTACAGCAAGGGAAGGATCAAGGCAAGCTTTTCACCCGTCACATGTCCCTCAACCCTGATCTGCAAGGACAAGTTCTGGTGGTGGAAGGGCCGTTCCACCCCCAGGGTCCATGCTGTTCTTGGAATCTGTGTTGAAACTGACAACTTTGCATTTTTAATGGATGTAGTCACTGGCATGGAGGCCCAAAAAGCACACTTCACCAAAGCCAATGAGCTGCCATCAGAAGGTAACAACATATACTGGCTTGGAAGCAGAGACTTATGGGCCTGATCCAGTTAGAGTCTCGGTCGATCTGGAAGAGAGCACACACACGAACACCCGTTTCCATACACAAACCATCCTGGGGCAAGATACAAACAACACACTCCGGCTTCTGATTTATGAGCCCTGAATGATATGGTATGAGGGCCCAGAAGGAGTAGTTTACAACTGAAATTATTGCAGGCAAATGTTGGTTGGTATTTTAAATCACTCACTAATATGGATAGGTTAATGTATGTCACACTTGCTTAAGGTTCATGAACAGAAGAAAAAAATCCCTACGTCTTCTACTTGTTACTGGCTCTTTAAGCCCAGTGATAAATACACTTTTCTCTAACGAAGTCTGGTATATTATTTACCGTTTTCTGAGTCATTGACTTTAATCATGCATCTGGATTTTTAAAAGTATATTTGCTAAGTCAAGATCAGGGACAAACCTCTTTCCCCTCCCCACCCTCTGGGGAGAAACCCCCCCAGCATTTTTCAACTCCATTTTGTTTTAAGAAACTTCAAAACATAACTTGGGGCTTTCAAAATTGAACCAAATGTCGGCACGGAGTCTTCTTTCAATTCTTCATAACAGTTCTGCCATGGCCGAAAAAAAAAATTAAATAAAGAAAAATACTTTCAAATAAGGTTAAGTGTCTGGCTTAAGCTGACAAAAAAACCCCCAGGAAATTCAAAGTTAAGGCTGATACTGACAAACTCCGGTTCTCGTGAAAATAAAGGCAAAAGCAGAATGGTATGAATTAAGAAAAACGCCTGCCAGAACTTTACACTTCTAGGATAAAGTCCATTTACAGGAGGGGAAAAAGTAAATACATAAAACAGCCCCTTCCCCTCTTATGTCATTTAAATGTTGTTGTGTGTATTAAATTTTTTACCAGGTTCATAAAACACATAATTTACTCAAGGGACAAACACTATATCTAGTGTAATGACATAATTAGGTGGTTTTGTAAAGTGTTCATTATTTACCTGCCAGCCCGGAAAACCACCAATAGTGATGTTTGGTCTCTCAGGTAAATATGAAGTAAGGCGGGTTTTGTTTGTTTGTTGGGGTGTTTTTTTTTTTGGGGGGGGGGGGGGCAGAAACCCCAAACATTTGAATCTTCTTTTAAGGACTTTTGTGAAAAAATATATATACACAGTGTGATCATTCTTCCAATTAAACATAATGGGCTTGATTCTTATTTACATGAATAAGACGACTTTGCACGACTCTTGGCAATTCAAATGTGGGAATAATTCTAATATATACTAGCAAAGTGGGGTAAATGAGAACCAGGCCTCATTTCTTCTTCTTTTTTTTTAAAAATGCATTCAATGGAAACATGGCTCTTTGGAGCCATTCTGATATTTACATGTTCAAGATGCAGACATTGTATAATGAAAATTGTGCTTAATTCAACGAGAAATGACTGTAAATGGAAAAAGGCTTTTTTCTCCCACACACTCTAATTATCTTGGCCATTTTTACAAATTTGTATAGTTAGTTTATTTTGATACACCTAAAAGACTGTTCCTAATTTATGGAACATCAGCTTCGAATGCTTTAAAAATCATTCATGTTTGAGTTATACAAGTGAAAACTAGTTCCTCAGTAATTATGATTTGTATTACAATAGTCTGTAGTAGCATCTAAAGACCCCAGCTGAGATCAGTGCCCTATTGTGCTAGGCACTGTACACACACATAATTCTATTATTTTGCGCTCGTATGTGACGTTCTCCGAATGTTTTACAATTATTATATCAGCTCTCCATGTCCCTTTGAGCGACATTATCCCCCTTTTACAGATGAGGTGACTGAGGCATGGGGAAATGAAACAACTTGCTTGAGGAACCACAGCAAGTCAGCAGAAGAGAGCCTTGGATTCTTGACTATTCGTTCACATGCAGTATTATAAATTACGTGTGTGTGTGTGTGTGTGTGTGTGTGTGTGTGTGTAAAACCAGACACACCAGATGAGCTTTAAATTTAATACGTCCTTCTACCCTCATAGACAAAATAAGCTGGCCCACCCAACAAACCTGATAGGAAGTTTAATCCACAATTCTAGTTTTATGTTCACTGTACACATCTCTGGATGCTGGCATGTAAACTGGAAATGCGTATAAATCCTTAATTGCAACATCAGTCACAAATAGTCAGCCTGTAATCAGAGTTGTTATTGTACATCCCTGTACTGAGCTCTGCCCACTACACTAAACGATACTTGGGAAATGAGACAAGCAAGTGCATGATCCATAGCCTTGTTTGTCTCCACATGGAAAATGTTGCCAAGGAAACACCCTAATATCAAAACTGAAATATAGTTTGACCCTTAATTCCAAAAAGAGCTGCAGGGAGTTTACTAAAGTTCAGCAGAGATTCTGGCTAAATGTGAGAAGGGTGTTTATAAAGGAGATCCTAGCATCAGGATGGAAATTTGAGAGAGACAATGCAACTTGCAGTGTGACTGTGTTTCTTAATATCATTGATTACACCTTTTGTACTCTCAGACCAAGTGAAAACACCCTAAATGCAACAGAAACAAACATTCTCCAAGGGGAAAACAGGGAAACATACATTTGGGGACAAAAAAGAATGAAAATTTGTAATGTGAGCAGCACAACCCCTCACTGCCCCCCCCCCTTTTTTTAAAGGTACAATTTTCCAAGAACTGCATTTTTCTGACATCTTGCGCATATTGAAGTCCATGGAGACTTCACATTTTCCACACTCAGCACTTTGAGGGTCAGAGAGGTCAAAGTACCAGTATTCCCAATGGATCGCTGATAGTTCATCCAGAACAATCAAGCTACTGGCTGCTCCTCCCCCCTTGTTACTAAGCTGACACGGGTGGAGAACTAGCCAGTTCCCCTTTAAAATAGAAAACCAGAGGCAAAAGATTAATTAGGGATATTAAGTTGCTCCAATAATTCAGTGTTTTAGATCTTTTAAACTGGGTCCCCCTCCGCTCATCAAAAGATAAAAGTTTGCATCAATTTCCAATTAAACCTAACTGCAGCCTAAGCTGTTCGTTAGCTCCCATAAACTAATTATGGCTATAGTTTCAACATTTACTGCAGTCTGATGTCATGCAAAATTGGCAACCTTGAAAACTCTTTGGGGCAGGGACTGGCTTTTTATGCCATGTCTATATAATGTCTAGCAGAATGGGGGTTTTTATCTGCGATCAATATCCCTAACTAAAGCCAACAAATACTAATAATATCAATAATAATTATGACACCACATATGTTTAGTTATTTATATCTAGCTAAAATGTAGCTAAGATGGTCATTAAGCTTGAAAAATATTTGCTACAGAAAACAAGGCCAATTTAGACAAATATACATAAGAACAGTCTTCTGATCATTTTACATCGGTTACTACAGTACCTTAACTAAGAATCCACAGTAGAATTACTGCATCCATATTCCTACATGTGTACTTATGGATTCATAGCACTCAGACACCTTCAAATTCTACCCTGTTATTTGTAAATTCTCTATGCAACTCATCTCTATCTGGTTTTGTTCGTTAAGTTGTGTGAATTGTAAACTTTTAATAAAAATAAAATATTTGGCTGAGAACTGGAGTTGAGAGCATGTGGATGTCCTTATGTTTACGTAAATAGTAAGCTGAAGCTTTGTGGTTAGGGTAAACGTAGTTCCCATGGAACTTAAGGAAAACGTTTCTCCAGCTCTCTATATCAAAGTTATTCTTCAAAATTAAAAATTGGCATCACACAAAGGGTGATTAGGAAGAATTTTTTTAAAAAAACATCGGAGTACAAGAGAATTCTGTTTAAGCAACACGGGTTTCTGGTTGTATTAGTTCAGAGCTTACACAGCTGCCAATGAAAAGTTAAAAATTACAACCCAGAAGATGAACAGATGTGGTTAGATTTACACGGCTATGTTAATCTTTCTGAGCTTCTTAGATAGGATTCAAACCAACATCCAGTTTTGCCAATGAAATAAATACTTCTATTCTGTAGATGTTTTCCCATGTTCATTTCTTATCTAAAAAAAATACTTCTCATACAACAAACTGCACTGCATCACATATTTTATGAAAATAAATGACAACTTTTTTTTTTGTTAAATAGGATGTGGTTAAAAATTGTTAAATCATCATCGACTATAGTTCTAAAAGACTGCATGCAATTTTTTCCATGTTCTTCCCCCACTTTAGAATTGAAATCCTTATAATTTAGCCAATTTGGCAATCTCCACCACAGACAGCTATTAAACACTGTTCAAGCTTTCTAACTTCCAGAACCATTTGTAGGCCCCCGTAGAAGCTGAATGGCTATTCGACGTCTTTAGAATCACTCATAATATTCTGGGCAAAAGCCTTAGGAAAATGACAAAGTAAGAGCTAGCTGCCAAAAATACAGTATATTTCAACCAAAGACTGGTAATATTTGGATATGATTTCCTGTATTTCTCTCCTATTTATTTGTCAAACTGATCCATGTCCCAATGTTTAGAATTTCCATTCCCTATACTACTGCAAAAAAGAGCCCAGAGGTTTACATGAAAATGTACTGACCTCAGCTGGGAAGAGTCCTTCTTTAAAACTGGGGGCTCAGTTTTCAGCACCCACAACTCTAATCAAATTCAATGACAATCACTGGTGGGAGAGGGGCGGAAATCAGGCCTTTAAATTCTTTGCAGCAGTTGCGAGTAAATATTTTTATGAAGGGACATCTTAGAGCAAACTAAAAGACATAAATTCCCTAAAATTATTTGCCTGGTGGTATCAGATAAAGGGTTTGGACTTTGCCACAACTGGGGTTAATGAGATGAACTTGTCAACATCAGACTGTTGAGACATTAAGAGGATTTCATTGTGTGCCACCTTTAAACTCCAGTGTTAACTCAAGTTGCAGCTTCTAGTGAATTTTCCCTGTGCTAAGTGATTCCAGATGAACCCTAGTGACAGGCTTCAGTCTCAGGATACTTATTCATTTCACATTAAAATCTCGTGTTCCCAGGTCTGGGCCGTTATCTGGCCGAGATCTGAGGAGGGAATACAGAAAGAGAAGCATTTCCAAAGTTAGGGTCAAACCGAAATAACCCAGAGCCTGGAACTGACTGATAACCACTTACAGTATTTGTTGAGATTGTAGTTTACTGGGAGTTGAGGCAGGCTGGAAATGGATTACGATTTAAAAAAAAAAAAAAAAAAAAAAGCCACAAAAAACACTTGAGCCCTCATAAAATATCACCCAAGCAGGGAAAGACAAATCTGAGCCTTTTAGCTGTATTATCAGCTTTAAAGCAAAGTATTCAAAATGTTGTATAAACTACAGATCCATCTTTCAGTCCGTTCAGAATTCCATTCACTAGCATATTTTTTTTTTCTGGTTCATTCAAAAAAAAACCCTCAGTAAAATATTGCAACACAGCTTTTTTACCTACTTACTTATAAACCTTCCCCCCGCCACTATCACTATAGAATCGGAGCACTTATGACTGATTAATTTAGCTTCATGACAATCCCTGTTTTACAAATGGGGAAACAGAGCAGCAAAGTGACTAACCCAAGGTCACACAGGAAGTCTGTGGCAGAGCTGAGAATTGAAACCAGGTCCCCTGAGTCCTAATCCTTTGCTTTAACTACACAACCATCCGTCCATTTCTCTCCCAAACTGGATCAGACTACTGGCCCCACAAGAATGGTATCTAGCTTCTAGCAGTGGCCAATACACGATGCTTCAGAGAAGGCAAGAAATTCAGAATCAACATGGCCAGCTGTGCAATGCTGTACTTTAAAATTTCTTCCTGACCTCTGTTCCAATAATTTTATGTCCTGAAGGATGGGAGTCGATTACCCTCAACTTAGCTGCCACGTCTACCAGTGTTATCACTGGGGAGCAGAGTCCCACGGGCTAAACTTGCCCTCAGACACATCAGTGAATTCACCCCAATGCAGACAGCTCTGTGTGCCACTAGGTCCCATGCTCATGGCTTAAGCGGTGCACGGAACCTAGTGTAGCTCCTTGCACTGGAGGAATAGTTGCCATTCCCATGTTTTTCCCACTGAAGCCAATGGAAATTGTATATGGGTCCCAGAGTTCGACTCCAAGAGTGTGGGGTCCCATCCTGTTCGTGTTGAAGTTGATGGGAGGTTGGCCACCATCTTCAGTAAATAGTAAGCCCTTGAGATGTGGTTTTCACAGTTGCCCAAAGGGGATTTGGAAGCTCAGTTCACATCAATTTCTAATGACAATTGGGCACCCAAATCCCTTAGGCAGCTTTCAAACCCCCAACTTCTGCGAGCATCTCTCCACACAATACATCTTGGGGGGCCAGAGAGGTGAGGGAGACAAGGTGACACTCTTAACACCACTCAAAGGACATAACTAAGAGTTAATCTCACCCCTCTCCACACACACATTTATCCGTCCCTTTTACTGACACTTCACAAAACTAAAAGTGACCCCTTGTCACTTTGAAGCGGTAGGTAAAGCACCATGAACCCTGTCCAGAAGGAAGTCAGTCGTCACAGGCCGGTGGGCAGGTTGGCCTCAGCCCCAGAGCCCATCAGAGGTGTCTGTCACTGAACTCTTGACACGTTGTGAAAAGTAGAGTGAACGTTATGCATGCACGGATCTTTCCCCCTCTCTCTGATAAAGAGACAGACAGACAAGCCAGAGAAAGCCCCCGGTGCCTGCAACTAGAGTCAGGACTCTGGGCCTCTTGCAGAAGCGTGACAATAAAATTTAGAAAACGTCCACGGAAAAGCAGCCATCGTTTCAAGCAGGGTTTCTTTTTACGACTGCCAGAGTGCTGGCTCTCTCCCTGAGCAATTTACAGTGCAGCCGCACGTCAAGATGGCTGGTGGGAACGGAGATGCTCCCAGTTACTCAAAATAGATCAGGGACTCCGCTGGCAGATGCCTGTGGTATTTGCCTGGCTAATTTGCTTTTATTATGGGGAATAAGGTTTCTGTGGAACGTCTACTTTGCTTTTATTATGGTGGCGCAGTTTATGGAAGTGTCTGTAGAGTCTACTCTACTTTTATTTTGGCGGGGTGGTCCGACAATGTTCTGTAATATCCTAGCTGACTTTTACAAGGTGGGGAATTTACATTTTTAATAGACTACTTTACTTTCATTGTGGTGGGTGCTTTATTTAATTGTACGTGATAGCCTACTTTCAATACAATGGGGAGATTTATACAACCATTCAATAGCCAACTCCTTTTACTGGGGGGTGATCTATGTAAGCATTTGTATAGTGTGCTTTACTTTTATTACTGCAGGGGCATTTATAGAAGTGTTCCATATTTGCCTGCTTTTATTACAATGGAGAGATTTTCATTATTATTGTCATAAATGCGTTCCGAAACTTTGCACTTCTAAAGCACCTTCCATCTCAGGATCTTGAAGCCCTCTCCAAATGTTTACAAAGCATTGTTTAGGTAGGGTTGTAAGTGTGCACGGCAATGTGTCACACCAATCAAGTTGCTTGACGGGTTTACTATCCAAAGGCATGAGCTAGAACACTGGAAAAACAAAACTGACTAATATAATATATACATGAGGGGAAAGATCACCATGGGCCACACATCATGGAACAGGTGAGCTTTATGGAAATTTTGTGGGAGGGGAGAGTGACAGAGCTTTCCTTGTGTTAGCACAGTGGTGGGGAGACTCATGAAGACGGGAAGGAGAAAGGAGACTAAAAGGGGAGAGGTCAGAAATAGTTCTGAATGGAGCAAACAGGGATGATGAGATGGAGGAAGAAACATGGTAGCTAGACGCCACACTGTGCAACCTGGAAAAGAGTAGTTTAAATGCTGTGAGGAAGACGATGAGAAGCCAGCAACATGTCTCTGGGCTGGGAGGGGCAGCAGAAAAGAATTATTTTGGAGAAATGTTTTCGGATTCATTGGAATAGGGATAGAAGGGAGGTCAGAGGAAAGGAGGCTAGAGTAGTCCAAGTGTGAGATAACTAGGGCACGGACTCGCATCTTGGAAGGCAGAGCTGAGGGGATGGAACAAATTTTAGAGCAATGACAGGGGAAGATTTGGGGATGGTGCAGACAATGGGAGGAGAAAGGCAGGGGAGAGGGAGAGAGAAAGAGAGGAATTAAAGAGGACTTCAAATTTCTGGGCTTGAGTAACAAGGAAGAGCGTGGTGTCCACACTAACTGGGGGAGGTAGGAATGGTGCTCAAAGTGAGTATTTTCTAAGTGCTTTACGTGAGAGTTTGTTGGGAAATTTTAAGTACTTTCAGCCATTTTTTTTAAATTATTTTTTTCTCTCTCTTTAAAACTCTGTTTTTTCTTCAGGTTTTGCTTAAAAAGGGAATTTTTGGAC
This sequence comes from Natator depressus, assembly GCF_965152275.1. NCBI lineage: Eukaryota > Metazoa > Chordata > Testudines > Cheloniidae > Natator > Natator depressus. The sequence continues at coordinate 7,664,589 of NC_134259.1, forward strand.
ACCACAAAAATGTTTAATTTAGGGAAAAAGGCCATTTTTCAATAAAAAAGAATTCAATGGAAACATTTTGCTGAGCTCTACTTCACATAGACTGCCGCACACATGATTAATCACGAAATACATCTCTTAGGTGTTACCACCGCAATTATCGCCATAGTATCCGAGCACTGACTCAGGCTACGTCTACACTTGAAACACTACAGCGGCAGAGCTACAGCTGCACCACTGTCCTGCTTCAGTGTAGACACTCACTCCAGCGACAGGAGGGGTTCTCCTGTCGCTGTAGTTACTCCACCTCCCTGAGGTAGGTCGACAGAGGAATTCTTCCGTCGACCTAGCGCTGTCTACACCAGGGGCTGGGTCACTTTAACGCCGTCGCTCAGGGGAGTGGATTTTTCACCCCTCTGAGTGACATAGCTGGGCAGACCAGCCCTTAGTTACAAGTCATGTCGGTGACTTTTGAAAATCTCACCCTAAGATAATTAGGCACCTAACTCCCATTGACTTTCCATGAAGATTTGTTGCCTAATTCCCTGAGGCACTTTTGAAAATCCTACCCTTAGTCTAAGTAATAACTATTCCATGCTAGAAAGAAAAAAGTTTCCTACAGTCTTTGATTCCATTTGTCCAGCATATTTGTATGAAATAGATAGAGAGAGATTGCTGAAGGGCTTTGAACAGTGAAATTTCTGACAATATGCCAAATGTTTTTTGGAAATTCCATGTAAATGTCCCCTAATATCAACGCTATGACAGGTTTTCAGGGAGGAGGGGAAGTCATTTTCTCAGTCTCCTGGTTTCTGAGTAGGAGAAATATTGCCTCTCGACTTTAGAGGGGGGTGGACCTAATGGTTTGAGCTGGAATTGGGCTGAGACAGAAGTAATTCCTGTAGTCAGGAAATGGACTACTCCGTCCTCTGTGGACGCTACAGCTGGTTTGCCAGCTCAGCACTGTGCACATCACCCAATACTGAAAGGACGGCCCGGCTCATCATGCTGCATGGGGCTTTGTCCTGTTGCAGGAGACTGTGTCATTTCACATCATCTTAGATGCAGCATGGTTCCAACTGAAAAAGCCCTTTTTGCCCCTGAGGGGGAAGAAGGTGATCAGATTTTTTGTGGCTGGACCCAAATGTAATCCCCAAAAAGGGACTGTAGACCAAGTCTATGGCTCACACTTAAAACTGGCCTCCTGCTGGGACTGGATTTAATTAATACTAAATTAAAAGTTTAAGTAAGTTTAAAATAGGCACTAGCAATGTTCAAATAGACACGCAGGAGTTGCTATCCTAAATCAGACCAGCTGACCATCCAGACACTGAGACAGGGAGGCCCAATGTTTCAGAGGAAGATGCAAGATAACCTGTATTGGACAATTATAGAACCACCTTCCCACTGGGAAAGTTTCTTCCTAACTCTAGAAAGTCAACAGTTGATTTATGCCCTGAAACATAATAGTTTATATCCCTTATTATATTTTTATCCGGTGTAATAGAATGGTGAATTTTCTTAAATATCAAACTTTTTTGAATCCCACTAAGCTCTTATCCTCAACACAATCATGTTGCAGTGAGTTCCACGGGTTAATTATGCAGTTCCATTTTTTTTTAAATTGCCACTTTTAAATTTGTTGCCTTTTAAGTTCAGTGCTTGTCACTTCTCCATACCATTCATTATTTATACACCTGTATCATCATTATTATTATTATTCGCAGTAGTACAGTATGGGGAAATGTATCATAATTCAGCCTTATGGACCTGATCTGAAGCACACTGAAGTCAAGAGGGGTCTTTCCACTGACACCAATGAGTGCTGAATCAGGTATTCGGTATTATTATTACGACTAGTATTGCGCTAGCACTGAGTGGACCTAACCAAGACTGAAGAACTCATTGTGCTAGGCATATAGTGAGACACACTCTTTTCACTGAAAATCTAAATGGATAAGTCAGACAAACAATGGGAGGGGAAACAGAGGCACAAAGAGGAGAGGTGACTTGGCCAAAGTATCTCAGCAGGCCAGTGGCAGAGCCAGGAACAAATTCCCAAACTCCCAATTCCCAGTCCAGTTCTCTATCCACTAGACAATAGTGCCTCTTAATAGCCTCCCTCACACATCTCTCGCTATCATGTCCCCTCTTCTTCAAGTGAAAATCTGACAGAAACCTGTTTTCTCAGGCTACATGGGCACGTCCCACTGCATCACCTACCCCTGCCTTTCTTACAGATGAAAGCTCAAGTACTTTTGTCCTTTTCAATTGCTGGCTGATGTTCTCGGTTGCGTAGATTTAACCTGAATGGTTCATCTCACTTTATGACAGGATGGCCCATACGCCATCCAAAATTACAAACAAAAGAAAAAACAAAGAAAGAAAAAAGCCAGATTCAAATGGCAAAGCAGCGAAAGGGCACAAAAGAGTTGGCCTTCCACAAGACCGTGCTCAAACGTAACTGAAAATAAAAGAATCTTCAGAAAGGAAGCTGTGGTTAGACCCTCTCGTCGTTTGGTGAAAATTTCACCTCTGAAGGAACAGAGGTGGGTGGAGGGAGAGAAATACACAGCACCACGCAGGACTCACAAATACTAACTAAAAGCAGGATCCTTGTTTCCTCCTCTGCATTGAGATAAAGCCAGACTCTCCCAGTCCCAGGAGTGCCACCCCCACAGACCACCAAAATAAGGCAAAACAAAGAGGATTCATTTACCCCTTGCTCAAGGAGAACATCTTGTTTTATGAGCATTTCAATTTTTGGTAGAGGACAGCAGCATAAAGCTTTGTGGGTTTTTTTTTTGCTCTGCATGGGAGAACAGGGGCAGGGGAGGAGAGGGAAGGCTCAGACAACTTTATCCCGGAAAAGGCAATCAGGGGGGCTTCTCACAACATTACAAAAAAGAAAAAAATATTAACGCTTCACAAGTTCCCCATGCAGCCTCCAATGCTCCTCCTCGCCCATCAAAAATTCATAAAGGGAATGAGCATTCTTTACCGAATGGGTCCCTGAGGTGCCATAGACCTTGTTGGAGAGAAAGGCTATAAATATCGAATTATATACCTCATGGGAAGAAAGGGCTGAAGACTCAGCTTCAAACCCACTGCACGATCCCCCCGGGGGACCTCACGTCAGACTCAAGGTCCAACATGGCAAGGAAATGGGTCAAGTGTGTCAATTTCTAGACCGCCGACCTTTGACACCTGTAATGACGCCCAGAGTCCGCCTCGGAGATGTTCGCGCATCACAAACTTTCCAAAGGTCTCTAAGTCAACATAAACAAAGAAAATAACCAAACCAAACACCATCCCGATGACGCCGTAAATGCTGGTTGGGAACCAACTCTGGGCCATGAACGAGAGGTCCTGGGATCATGCCCACGTTCCCAATACCTCTGTGTGATCATTACACAACAGTATTTTAGGACTCCAGCATTTTCATGATGAGCACCTCGATCCAGGATTTAGCTGCTCCCAGCTACAATACAAAGCGCTCTAGAATCAAATGAGAGAGACAGGTTCTCAACCCAGAAACAAACATCTGCTGCAATTATTTTTTAGTTGTTTCCACTTTAAGTTGCAAAAAAAAAAAAAAAAAAAAAAAGAGGTTGAAAAGCTAACCAAGCTTATTTTTTAAGTAATAAAATTTGGTCCATAGGCCCAATCCAGCAAACACTTACTACCAAGCACAGTGATTTCATAGCATTACAGCTCAGTAGTAAGTGCCTCCAGGATCAGGCCCCTAAAGATTCTTCTCTGGCGGTTCGACCAGAACCATTGTGGCTTTGCAACTGCTATCCTTGCATCTCATTGCACCTGGCAAAATAGCCTGATTTACTCCCAACCACAAGCCGATTCTCAATGCACGTGGTACTGAAGATCTTTTTAATGCCACAGGGACATGAAGACTTATTGTAATTCCCATTGCTATAGCATATTTCATCCTAGAGGACTCCCGGGAAAGAGAGGGCAGATGGGGAAAACAGTACAAACGACTAGCTCTTTACTTACCTCTGAAATGCAGCCACCTCTGGGGAAGAACGCCTTTCATCAGCAACCCTAAACAACTGCTTAGTACAGGGCATGAGGGACAGCTGTATCCAACAAACCCATCCGGAATTTTAGATAGGCAAAATGGAATGACCCAGTTCCTAAATTGGGATCTGGCTGGGGCCCCAGTGCTAACAACCCTCTTACAAAAAAGCACCATGGGAACCTTAATGATATTCGATATATTTTGCAGCATTCCCCCTTTACAAAAAAGGTAAAATGAAAAGGATTTAACCGTTGTAGTTCCCTTGTGATATACAAAACAAAAAACAAAAACACACAATCCTGTTGGGACTTCCCTCCTCTTCATTGATAAAATTTAGCAAGTGACTGGTGCAGACACACTCATCCTGGAAGTGCCCCAGGCATAGCTGTTTCTGGTCCCTGATCTTGGAACATACTGAGGGAGGGATGCAGAATTCAGTCTCTCTGGCTATGTGCTCACACTGCTAAAAAACTGTGTTGTGATTCACCTCCAGCGCGGCTCTATCACGGGCAGTAAGGAGAGAAGCTGTAGCATACATAGGTCTCCGCAGGCCTACATGATATGGTTGTAACAAGCACCTAAGCCTCGTCTAAACTACACTTCTACTTTTGATACCGCTGGTGGTGAATTATAAGAGAAAGAATGGCAAGGTGTGCTGTGGTCAGGACACCATACTAGAATTCACGAGATCTGCGGTCAGTTCCCAGCTCTGCAACAGACTTCCAGTGTGACCTTGAGCAAGTCACTTCATCTCAGTGCCTCAGAATCCTCATTTGTTAAATGGGGATAATAATCCTTCCTTTGTGTGTCCTGACTATTGATATGAAAAGCTCTTTGGGGCAAGGGCTTACTAGGCGTATGTACAGTGCCTAGCACAATCTCAGTTAGGGTCTCTTGATGTGACCATAATATAATTAATAAACAGTAAATTCCATTTTTGCATGGGTAGTAATTCCTGGGGCTGCCTCTCCTAGGCATTCTCAACGATGCCTGCTCCTCCCTCCCGTGTATCCGTCTGTCTCTTGGGCCAACAGTGTTCATCTCAGCCCCCAATGGATGTCTTTCTCTGCTGAAAGAGGGGAACTCGCCTTTCTTCTTCTTGTTGGACCACCAGAGAACAGACGTGGCTTTTGGTGAGCAAACCGCACGCCACCATCTTCGGGGTAAAAATCATTTTAAAATCCAAGAAATGTGTTGAACTATGGACATTTTCTTCCCCTTGGACAGACTCATTATATTTCACTGAAAACCCTCTGCCATTCAGACTCTCATAAAAAGTATAAACCCCGTTTATCCACCATCTCAGAGGAAACCAGGTTCCTTTGGATAAGCGGGTTATGGATAATGGGGGCTGTCATCCCAGCATAGAAGAGGTCACTTCCTAGGTCTCCATCTCGGAGACACAATGAAAAGATGACCAAAAGACTTTGCTGACTGGTCAGATCTAGTGGGCATACATGTGTGTATACACACACACACAGCTATACTAAAACCCCAAAACTATATTACACCCACCTCTATAATGTATATACACACAATACAACCCCAGAGATAGAATCAAATTTAAGTTACCCCTTAACCCCCAACCCTGCTTAAATGAATTTGGTGCTTAAGTAAATCACCCATTTATCTCCAACAGGGGGCAGAGCAAACATCCTCCAACTTTTCCACCATCTCTAGGGCTAAGAGAAGATAGCTGAGCCCATGTCGACTCCAGACTGTCCCCAAGATGCTGTTGCAGTTTTAATGTATCTGCTCCTGCTTTCTGTTATCTACATTGGCATCTCTATTTTATGTCCAGTTTCTGGGGTCTTCGGTGACGTTCACCAGGAAAAAAACCTATTTTACGGTGTGTGTGTAAGCACTGCTGGTGAAATATCTGCACACACAGAGGTGAATACTGTCCCTCTCCCCCACCAAATTGTGCTATCATCCAGTCTGAATGCCCCAGTGCATTGCGATTTCTAATCTAGATCAACATTTACAACATGGGCCCATGTAATCAGGCCAGATTAGCCCATCACTGGGCCAGAGGCCAACATACACTTTTGGAGCCCTGCCTTGCTGGAGAAAGAAGTCGTTTCTTTACCCAGCGCCCTCCTCTTTCCTTGGCTTTCTTGGGAATGGCCAAGTGAGTCTGAGTGGTGGGTAAGACTATCTTCACCCATCTGTCCGCTGGTGCATATTCGCATGTGAACTGAAAGAATTTAACTCTCTAGAATGGGTGGCATTGCGACCTGGCCCACAGGGCCGCCACCCCCTTCAAATTTGGCCTGGCCGACCCTCGTCATAATGGAGGGCTGGCTGGGTCAAACTTAAGTGGCATTGCGAGACCCATGCGCTGGACTGCAACGCCACTCGCTCAAGTGAATTAAAGTTCTTTCAGTTCACGTGCAAATCCACATTGGTAAACACAAACACACACGTTTTGGGTCCCACCACATGCCTACTTTGCCTACGTGTTCATCTGGCCTGGCATATAATACTTTCTTCTTACACAACCCCTTCCATCCAAAAACCTCACAGTGCTTGACAAATCATAATGAATCAAGTCTCCCAGTCCCCCTGTTGGGCATAATCCCTTTTTCACAAATAGGAAAAGCGACACAGAGAGAGGCAAAGTGTCTTGCCACAGGTCACAAAGTGAATCAGAGGTGTGGTGAGAAAACAGGTCTCTAACGTCTCATGCCTGTGCTTTAACCTCCATAGATTATAAAACACATACTATATAACATATGCACAAACACAGGTTTGTTTGTTTACATTTGGAAGGCACATATCCAGTGATGAGACAAGAAGTTTTTTAATACCATCAATAACATGAGTAAACTGAAGTTACAATCTGCTAGATATGTGCATCCACGCTTGCCTCTCCAAATTTTTGCATACACACACACACACACACACACAGTGAATGATACTTAGATCACTGAGAAACTCTGAATTTTTACTACTATAATTTGAATTATGATTAATTATTCTGAATAATTAATAATAAGTAGTAAGGGAATTAGGAATAATATTTAAATTATTACTACTATACTAGATGTGCATAAGACCCTGCTAAAGTATTGATAATGGTGCAACATGAAAATAATAATAAAAGCAAAATATTCAGAGCTGTGGCTGATCATATGATAGCAAGTGTTTCTCTCTCTCTCATAGTGTGCTAGAGTAAACAAAAATACACAGTCTGTAGTCTCCGGAAACAAAACATCATAAATTCTCCTAAATAAAGGAAAATGCGGTTGACAGGACACAAGCAGTTGAGAGTTATACACCAAACATACAAGAGATACTAAATCTAGTCAGCTGTATTTGATTAAAAAATTAGCAAATCTTGGGTTACAAAATTGAGCTAACCAGTATCGGGCTCCAGCATAAAACTTTCCCTGAGTTGTTCCCATAAGCTTCTCTATGCTACAAGATCGGGTTGGTGCCAACTCTGTACCTTATAAGCATACTTCTCTCAGCTTCTCTGTGATCTCTTCCCATGCATAAAGGAACTTAAAATTAGCACTACACATATGGAATGCCTGCCAAACATACAATAGCAGAAACAGGGTAAATAAAGCTGCACCAAAATTAAATAAATAGAAGAACATAAGCCTGAACCAGACTCCTGGCTCCAAAAGCCCGCAAATTCAGAGATGTTGTAATCAGATCAGAACTCGATGGCTTGGGCCCACATTTGCAGTTAAAGTCCTAGATTTTTCAAGCTTGGATAAAAAAAAAAAAATGGATACAAGGTGAGGATATTTCACTAGCCATCTGATTAATAGTTCGTACTTACCCTCCACTGTCCACCTTCAAAGGACTTTACAGACAGTTCACTAAGATCCACAATAACCCCCGGTACAGTAGGTATGATTTGCATGATATATGGGCCCCACTTTAAACAGAGGGAAACTGAGGCACGGAAATCTAGACATTAAGTTAGTCAGTGGCAGATCTGGGGTTCTAGAATGGTCGAATCCTAACTCCTAGTCTAATCCGAATCAACAGATCACCTTGTAGACCCAGTGATAGAGCTCAAAAGTCCTGATTCCTCTTCCACTGTTCTGATCACTAGACTATACTACCTCCTGGCCAGTGGTAGAACCCAGAAGCCCTGATGCTCTAGACACTTGACACTACTTGTCAAGTCTTTTGTCTTCATAAATTTGGAGGAAGGGGTGGCTAGAGAAGAGGAACACAAGTTGGGAAGGAGCAGTGAGTAATACCATGAAGGATACATACGGATGCATGAAATAATGGACATACTTCAAAAGGTTCGGGTTCTTATCTGACCCCGATTCAGATCATTTAGGTCTACCAAACTTCTAGTTGTTTTTTTTAATATCTGCTCCCGGTCCCAGCACGGAGGAGGAAAGCACAAGAAATTTGAAACTAAGCCAACTTTTCCAAACCTCAGGCCCAGATTGTGTTGGAAAGCATTGTCCAAAGATTTAGGTCATTCCTCCTTTTGTATAAACAGGTTCTTCTCAAATCCATAAGAGCTGTAGGTGTAACTCGTACCATGCCAAGACCCAAATGTGAGACATAATAAATGACAAAGGCCCAAAATGAGGGACATAAAAAAAAAAAAAAAAGAATAATCCTGGAAACTTAAAATGATGTGGGGTCCCCCTTCCTTCAGCATACATAATGCTTTCTATAACCCCTGTGCCAGGATTCTTAATTTCTGGTGCAAATAATTTTTAGTGATAAAAGGAAGGGGATAGCAAATGTGTGTGCAATGTAGGTAAATTTTGGAACCAAAATCCCTTGAAAGGAGGTCCACTTGAGAAAGGCATGGGCCTAGGGGCCAGAAATGCGGGACCACATCCTCAGCAAATGTAAGTTGGCAAGACTCCATTGAAATCAATGAAGCTATGTCAATTTACACCAGCTGAGGACCCGGCCTGCTAATTCATGCATGGAAACAGAACCTTGTTCTTGGATTTAATAGGAAAGCTAAATTTCACGAGGAGAGAGAGCGCACCTGAAACAAAATGGGGATGATTTTCATGAAAACTTTGTGGTTTCTTTCCCCCACTAGTGCTACATAATTATTGTTAATTGTTTGTCTTACTGGAGCACCTAGGGGCCATAGTCATAGACCAGCACCTCCATTGTGCTAGGCGCTGTACAAACAGAACAAAAAGACAGTCCAGGCCATGTTACTTGCCCTGAACTCAAAAACTAAGGCTTTCACGCTTGTTCCCCCTGCTCTTTTACCAAGTTGTAAATGATTATTGTTTTAAAATGACTCTATAAACTCATCTTTGCAATGGATAATTCATAACTGCCCTGTTTTCTTCTCTGATGCTTATAGCGCTTCCTGCGTTGTGTTTCAGAGCATCATTAAATGTGATTTTATCGCTCCCTCATTGGAAGTGCCCGAGTATTACCAGGGCCTGGAGATTTACAGCCGATTTTAAACTCAGATAATGATGTTTAATTTGTTATTGGCTGTGTAAAGGTTAACAAAGAAATAACTCAAACTATTAGCGCAGGGATAACACATTACAATAGGGCAATTAAGAGCTATACCTGGCACTGCACAAAAGATTGATCTCTTGTTGGGAGAGGAGCCTGGATAGCTTTGTACTTCACAACACATTAAGCGCAAGTGTAGCACTTGAGTCCCTATCTTCCTTTGGGCAAACAAAATGCCTTTGAGCTTGCTCTCGTTAGGAAAGTTGCACAAGAACGAGTGAATTTAAAATTGATCTAGTTATACCAGCGCAACCCAGGCATAGAGGCATTTAAGTTGGTTTAAGCTTCGCTTGGGTAGATTTCACTTACATCGGTAAATTACCTGATTTATTTTTTTAATTGATTTTGTTACACTGGTACAAGGTGTTTAATATAGATCAGCCCCTTTCTCATCCAGCCTGCTGGGTAAGTGAAGGAAATTGAAGAAGGAGTTGGAGATAAGTCATTAAATACAGGCCCACTGCTGGTGGAAAGCCAGAGAAGATATGCAGAATTCATGGAGGAAAGACAGGCAGATGCTTCCGGAAAAGACAGTTGTGTCCTCCCATCAAGAAATGAGTTCCCGGGGAGGGAAAGAAGTAACATGCAAACAGGCAAACATGTCCTTCAGACATTCAGGGGAAGTACACAACCTCTCTCTATAGGTTTCAGAGTAACAGCCGTGTTAGTCTGTATTCGCAAAAAGAAAAGGAGTACTTGTGGCACCTTAGAGACTAACCAGGAGAGTGGGGTGGGGGGAGGTATTTTTTCATGCTGTGTGTGTATAAAAGATCTTCTACACTTTCCACAGTATGCATCCGATGAAGTGAGCTGTAGCTCACGAAAGCTTATGCTCAAATAAATTGGGTAACCTCTCTCTATAGGATCTGTCGTGGCAATTGTCCCAGTAGGACACGATGTGAATGAGATGGTAGAGCCAGAATTGCACAGACTTTGGATTGGGGATCCTGGATCAGCTGTGAGAGGCGCAATTTCCCAAAATGCCTGTTCGACGGTCTACTGCTATACCCCATCAGCCCCAGGGGCTGGCAGCTGCACAGCTGCATCCATAAACAGCAGCCCTGCCAAGAGGCAGAAAACTGAAGACCAACAAGAAACTCATAAAAGCCATATGAAAACTGTGGAATTCACTATTTTATTGCCCAGTAAATTTCTAGTGGGTCAACATCTCCTAAATGACAATCAGCTGAGGGGCTTGGTACATGCCTCGGCATGCTCTCAGATCAATGCCGCAAATGGAGACAGAGGACGGAATAAGCCTTGTGAACCGTGTCACACTTTAATATTGAAGCAAGGTGGAATCTGTAAGGTTCACAGCTCCAAGTTGGTTTTCCATTCATTTTTGCTTCTCATAGTGCATTTGTTCAACTATCCTGTTGCTAAGGGGATACTTATTCAGCAGCTCTGCAAACTTACAGGGGCCTTGATCATGGGTATTGCCATATCGGATCAGTACTGTGGTCCCTCTAATCCAGTAACCTACATGACAGTGGAAAGTTCTAGATGTTTCAGATGGTGCTAACACAGAAAACCTTGTATGGACTACTCTGAAATAACCTGCCACTAGGGGAAGCTTCTGCCTCACTCCTGTTTGGACCTGAAGCATGACTGTTTATATCCCTTCTAAAAACAATTTAACCATCTAATGTACCGGTGGATCTTCTTGTTATCCACATACATTTTTAATCTTTTTTTAATCCTGCAAGCCTCCTGGCTTCAGCAGTATCTTGTGGCAATGAGTTCCATCCGTTAATCGTGCATCATGTGGAAAAGTATTTCCTTTTATCAGTTTTTGGCATGTTTCAAATTCCTTGAATGTCCTTTTGTTCTTCAATTACAAGAAATTATTTCCCATTTTTATACCTTACATTATTATATATACCACTATCGTGCCATCTCCTCTCTCAGTCGAACACACAGGGTAAAATCCTGGCCCCATGGAAGTCAAATGGGAGTTTTGCCATTGATTTCAATGGGCCCAGAATTTCACCCTCAATCTTTTCAGTTTCTTTCTCCTCGTGGGAAAACTTCTTCCTGCCTCTAATAATTTTCTCCTCTCGTTTCTGAGCCCGCTTCTATTCCCACCTTCTGCATAGAGGCAGTTTCTAGTCCAGTGCATGGACTAGACTCCCACTGACATGAATGGGAATTACACAGCTGCATGGAAAACTGCAGACAAAAATGATTTTAGAATTACAGGTGGCACTCAGATACCACGGTGAGGAGCTTGGTATAAGAACATATGTAGAATAAAACTGCCCAGATGGAGCCCAAAAGACATTTACGGGTTTTGAGTGGGATTTTCAAAGGGCCCAAGTGAGAAGCACAACTCCCCATGAAAGCCAAGGGGACCTGGGCTCTTAAGTCACTTAAGTCCTTCTGAGAATCCCACCCTTCGTTACGTGGTAATTGCACGTGTGGAGCAAATCCTTACAAATGTTCATCTGCAAGTTCAATGGCAGTTGCAGGCACCTGGATGTAAATCACTTCCCCCTCCTCCCCATGCGTTTGCATCCACTCCTGGGGTGAAACAGTTTCACAGTGGACAGCAACAGGACACAACATTCATTTTAACTGCACGGTGACTCACACTGGCAGATTGCGTGACCCACATCAGAATTTAGTCAAGACTAGATAACCTTCCAACCTACAAAAAAGACAATGGGGAGCTTTAGGGGCAAGCGGTTTGGGTTTATGTCTCAGAGAGCTGCACACAGCAAGTCTAGTACCATGCAAGGGCTCCGTACCAATTTAGAGAGAAGGTGCTGCTTATTTTAATACCAGTGACCACTTTCTTCCATACCACGGCTTTTGACTTGGAGGTCTCCCATTGGTGCACTGAACTGCCCTGCCTCTGCTTAGCTTCTGAGAGCAGACAAGATCCCAGCTTGAGGTGACACGGCTACAGCAGATACCTTATCGGAAGTGGCAATTTTTCATATTTCTTGATTAAATGGGGCCGTGGTTACAGTGCAAAGCAGGAGCAGCTGCCCAAAGGACGAGATCCACCGCCTGCGTTTCTCCCTTTCGCTGTTGAGCCCCCCTCGCCTTCTCCTCCACCGGCAAAGAAACTGCACACACAAAATCATTGCTGCTTCCAGGATATTGGTGTTAAAAAAAAATACATATATTGATGAACTACTTTGTCATTGTTAACAGCACTGCTGACAAACTCACAGCAGGCCCACTGAGAGAAAGACAGCGGCGTGTCTACTGAATGCCTGTTGTAGCTGAGACATGTGCTCTGAATTAGGCAAGGTGTGTAAATTATGACAGCCACCGCTCTTTAGAGAATGCCCAGGTCTGAAGGATTCTGGTTCCACTTTTGTTGCTGCTGCTGCATTTCCCTATTGTTCTCCCCTCGGAAGAAACTCAGCTCCTTGGAGAGAACATTAACAGGCGTCAGCTCTTGAAATGTCATTTGACAGAAACAGAATTGAAATGCTAAAAGAAACCGCAGTCTCCCTTCCTGGTATTGTTTTAGTCTCACTAACCTCAGGGACAGCCCAACAAAACGGTACTGGAAAAACATGGGCATGAAACTTACAACCTGATGCGTATGTGGGGAGAGCTCACATGCAACACAAAAATAAGGAGTCCGGTGGCACCTCAGAGACTAAACAGATTTATTTGGGCATAAGCTTTTGTGGGTAAAAAAACCCCACTTCTTCAGACGCATGGAGTCACGCAACACAGACTGCCGCGGCCACATAGGAATGCGGGCTGGAAGCAAGGCCTGGTTTTCATGAATGCCTCCCTTCCAATAGCAAAGCAATACCAATTAATAGGTGCATTATTATTATTGTTAAATCTCTGTATTGCACTAGCTCCTCAAGGTCCCAAATGGGGGTCGTGCTAGGCGCAGCACGCTCAAGCTTACAGGGCAACGAGCATTTGGAGAGGCAGGCGGCGGGTGTGGAGTCGGAGCCGCCGAAGCAGCAGCTAAAGCAGCTGGGCAGATAGGCAGCGGTAAGACGCCCGCAGTAGGTGTAAGGTGGAGCGACAGTCGCACGTTGGCAATGTGCAGCAGAGGAGAGGTGGGCCAGCCTGTGCGAGGCAAGGAAAGTGGAGAGGCAAGCTAGGGTTTAGGAAGAAAGGCAGACTTGCAGCCAGCTCTGTGAAAGAAAGGGGGACACCACACCTGCAACACTTCACTCTCTAGGCTATTTACTCTATGCAGTTCAGGGCACTACACGTTTGGAATAAAGGGTCAGAAAGGTGGTGTGACGGAAGCACAAAGTTACAGAGCCGACAAGCTTTAGTTGTGCTGATCTGGCCCAGCCACTGGCCTGCCTGCATTTACTGTTACAGTGACAACGTCGGCAGCTTTGAGAAGTATCTGCTTGCACCATAGCTCTAAGGGACCAGGCCGAATGACCAGTTCGCTATCACCAATAAATAGTGGCACATCCCACATGTGCCTTAGGCTCCCACGACTCTCCGTCCATTCCACGATAGCCCAGTGGCAGCGGAGGGGCCAGGAGAGCTCTGCCTGGTGATCCCTGAGAAGGGTGCACCTTACAAAAAAACAGACGAGTCAGTTGCACTTTTGCTTCTCCGCAACAGTCCTTTCGGGATCTCCTGCACTAGCTCAACACTGCAGTGTCAGACAAGGAAGCTCTCCAAGGGAAGGAGAGATGGTGGGTCTGCTGGTTGTGTTTTGAACAACTCTCATTTGGAATGAAAATAAATAAATACATAATTGGGGGAGGAGGGTGTTGGGGTTAGATTTTTTTTTTTTTTCCCAAAACGTGGGACTAAATCACACCTGACAACGCCTCTGTAAAATTGTTGTCCCTTTAAATACAAAAGCACTAACACCAGCATAAAACTAAATGCATGCCAGCAGCGTCTTTCTTCTTCCATAAAAGAGCCTAGAAGTTCACACTCACCATGAATTAAGACAAAGGTTCAGGGTGATTCATAAAATGCTTTTATATATAAACACGTGTGTATAAAAAAGGGAAGGGATGCCACTTCAGAAACTCACCAGCATTAGCAGTTCCTGTCATTGACCTGGCTCTGCTGCTGGGGCGCATGTGTTGTCTATTACATGCAAATGTTCTTTCCAGAACTGAACTATTGGGGGTAACATGGCAGTAATCGGCAAGCAGCAGCGCTGGAAAAATTAAGGCCCTGATTCAGGAAAGCACGTAAGCACAAGGTCAAGTCCGTGCCTGTTCAGTAAAGCACCGCCTAACACATATGCTTAGTATCAACTGACTTCAATGGGATTTAAGCACATGCTTGAGTGTTTTGATGAATAGGGGTGGCTCTTAAAGACTGTGTAAGTGCTTTGCAGAGTTCAGGGCTGAAAACACCTGAATCCTACAGAGCCTGGTGCTCACGATTCAGTGACTGGTTCCTTCCAAGTCAGTTCTGAGCCTAGCATGGCAGGAGGGGGTGCTGTGCCATGCTGCTGGAGCTGCCATCATAAAAATGCTGTAATCAGGACCACTGGCAGGGTCCCAGGGAGCAGGCAGGGTCGCCCAGATGTGGGGGGACAAAAGGTGCATTTTGCTCTGAGCCCCCATTTGAGAGGGCCCCCCAGGTTGTGACTTGGTGCATGGGGTCGCAGCGCCACTTGACAGAGGGGCCGCTGGGCCAAACGTGAGTGGTGTTGAGACCCCAACATGTAAGGTCGGAACACCCGGAGCAAGAAGCCAGACCCAGAACAGGAGCTGCCTTTGCTCTTCCAGGGTCGAGCACGGTAAGTGCCCACTGAAAGTTTAATTTGTATTTTAATTTTATCCCGATCTAAAACGGAGAATACATTTTTCGTGACTGTTACCGTTAAATTACAAGGTGTGTCATTACAGTTGCCTGTTTTGACACCGTCAGATCAAGTGTCCGTGTAAACACCCTGCTAAGCTACAGTGAGAGTGGCTCAGTTGTGCGGACTGAGTGGAAACCGCCTGCGGGCGTCCCTGGTTGCAATGACCGTTTAGGGCAGGAAGTGAAGAAGAAGGCAGTAACCCCTTGAAACTTCAGGGGAAAACTGAATGGAAAAGGGACGGGAGGGATGTGTGAGGGAAAGGGGGAAGAAACATCCTCGCAAAAGAGACAAACGAGTGTGAAATTAATTAACTCATCTACATCTTGCACCCAGCAACCAAAGCCTGGAAAAGTGTCACCAGCATCTTATGTGTGGAACGTTTTCTCTCTTGGGAAGAGAGAAAGGATTGTCCAGTGGTTCAGGCACTAGCTAAGGACTTCTGAGACTGGGTTCAAGTCCCCTGCTCTGCCACAGACTTCCTGTGTAACCCTGGGCGAGCCACTTTGCTACTCCGGGCCTCAGTTCCCCATCTGGAAAATGGGGATAACAACATTTCCCTATCTCACAAAGGTGTTGTGAGGATAAACCCAACAACAATTGTAAGGGGCTCCGATACTACAGCAATGAGGGTCCTAACTACCTAAAATAGATGCAGGCTGATTTAGGAATAAACATATGAGCCCACAGGAGATTGGTATGTTATGCTGATGCTTAACATCCACAGTGCCTCCACTGTGAATCTTCTCTGCTTAGCAGGCTGAGGGAGTTGGATACTAGTGGGAACACCATGAAGGACAAAGGCAGGAGGCGACAGAGGGCAAACATCCAGCCAAGGCAAATACAGCATGTTACACAGGCTTGGCCTAGTGTCTTTCATAGCTCTTCCAATCACTGCCAGAATCATTTGTACAACCGGTGCCTAACACAGAGCCTATTGTCAAACTAATACAGCTAGGGTCACTGGATTTGCCGTACTGGATCAGACAGCTGGGCTAGCATCCTGGCATTGGAAGTGGCCAACGACCCATAACAGATGCTAGTTGCATCCCTTAATGTGATGCTGGAAGGTGCCCGGATACCATGGTGATGGGCAGAGTGTAAGAACCTAAAGAGCAGAGAAATGTCCACAATTTCAGGGAAACCGTGTGTCAAGGTTCCTCCCCCACTCTGAACTCTAGGGTACAGATGTGGGGACCTGCATGAAAAACCTCCTAAACTTATCTTTACCAGCTTAGGTCAAAACTTCCCCAAGGTACAAAATATTCCACCCTTTTGTCCTTGGATTGGCCGCTACCACCACCAAACAAATACTGGTTACTGGGGAAGAGCTGTTTGGACACGTCTTTCCCCCCAAAATACTTCCCAAAAACCTTGCACCCCACTTCCTGGACAAGGTTTGGTAAAAAGCCTCACCAATTTGCCTAGGTGACTACAGACCCAGACCCTTGGATCTTAAGAACAATGAACAATCCTCCCAACACTTACACCCCCCCTTTCCAGGGAAATGTTGGATAAAAAGCCTCACCAATTTGCATAGGTGACCACAGACCCAAACCCTTGGATCTGAGAACAATGAAAAAGCATTCAGTTTTCTTACAAAAAGACTTTTAATAGAAATAGAAGTAAATAGAAATTTAAAAAAAAATCCCCCCTGTAAAGTCAGGATGGTAGATACCTTACAGGATAATTAGATTCAAAACATAGAGAACCCCTCTAGGCAAAAACCTTAAGTTACAAAAAAGATACACAGACAGAAATAGTTATTCTATTCAGCACAATTCTTTTCTCAGCCATTTAAAGAAATCATAATCTAACACATACCTAGCTAGATTACTTACTAAAAGTTCTAAGGCTTCATTCCTGGTCTATCTCCAGCAAAGACAGAATGTAGACAGACCCACATACCCCCTTTGTTTCTCTCCCTCCTCCCAGCTTTTGAAAATATCTTGTCTCCTCATTGGTCATTTTGGTCAGGTGCCAGCGAGGTTACCTTTAGCTTCTTAACCCTTTACAGGTGAGAGGAGATTTCCTCTGGCCAGGAGGGATTTTAAAGGGGTTTACCCTTCCCTTTATATTTATGACACCGTGAGAGCCACCCCATAATGCATTTGTGCCAGACTCTTCATGAAGGAAATAAATCCTTCCTGACCTCTGAGGTGATGAGTAGTACATTTCCATTGTGCTAGAGAAGAGACAGGACTGAGGGTAAGGAATATAAAGAGAATTCTTTACTGGACGCAGACAACCCTGGTGGTTCTCTCTGGCTGTCAAGCTCTCTGAATAGTTGTGCTGCCTAGGGTAATCAAACAGGGTGTCCTCTAAATCCTCGCCGGGACTCAGCAATCGTGAAAGGGATTGCTGGACTATACTACAGTGGTTTAGTCCTCTCCTTCACACGCAGTTTAAGGGTCACTAATATTTGTCGTTATCTAAGTCCAGCTGCAGCATCAATCCATGAGTTCCTGTGAGAATTCCACAGGCTGGCTATATGCTGCACTTCCTTAATGTTTCACCAAAAACTATGTTTTCAGAGGTCAGATTATTTATACTGTCTCACACACCCAGAATATGAATCACACATGTACTGAAGATCTTCATTAATGCCTCAATTTTCAAAAGAATACTTTACGCCTTCAATTTATTCCCCTCTTGCATTAACTTCAACTGACTATGGGATAGCTTAAAGGGAATCCCCTCTCATTCTCCTCCTTCCAAGACTAAATAATTCTAACCTTTGCAACCTTGTCATATAGGATGAATGCCCAGACCTCAAACCATGACCACTGCTCTTGTAAACCTCAACGACAGCTTTTGGATGCAGTGACCAAATCCATAAATGCTGCTTGCAAAAAAGAGAAACCACTGCAGTACTGCTAACCAAATGTTGTGAATGAGGATCCCACTCCCAAAAACGTAACAAGGCTGGGTAAAAATAATGAGATTTTTAAAAATAATAAAATGTGGGTTCTTTTCATCTGCCTTCCGGTTTGTGAGCCTCGATGAGGGGGCCATTTAGGAATCTGGGGCAAAAATTGGGGATTGGTCCTGCTTTGAGCAGCGGGTTGGACTAGATGAGCTCCTGAGGTCCCTTCCAGCCCAGAGATTCTATGATTCTATGGTTCCCATTTTCAAAGTTTTCTGAGCAAACATGAGGGCCGTAAATGTACTTATTAAAAAACAGACAACAACATGAACTCTGCAACTCTCAGATAATCACATGACCCCAGGAGCTGGGACTTTAAGAAAAAAAACATCAATTATCTCAAGACTGGCAATAAAATCCCAAGAGCTGGTCACGCTGCCATTAAGCCATCTCAGCTGACTAGAGATGGGCTTAAACCACATCCAAACCTGGCCAGAATTGGGATCTTGATTTGCGAGGGGTGGGGTCCTTTAAAAAGAAAGAGGAAGCAGTCGTAATTCAAGGAGAAATACACTGATGAGCTTGCAAAACTCTCTCTCGGGTAAATCTGTATTTGAGTAGGGTCTCTTTTAACACATTGTTTTCTTCGGAATTTTTCCAGTCTCTCAATTCAATACACATTAATGCCGTTTTTAAAATTCTATATTTACCCAAGAGACCCAGTAGGTGTCTATTATGTAAATACATATTTGGGCAGCTTATTAAGACAATTAACTATTCAGTCGGCCACAACAACTCCATCCGGACCCAGTTTCTCAAGCAGTTAACTATGTGTATGTAACCCAGACGCCTCCTGGGTGTGGTGTTCTGTTCCATCCATGTAGTGGCACCGAGACCACTTAGAGAGAGAGAGCTTAATGAGTCTGCTCTACAGCCTTAGCTAACGGGCATATGGCTTTTGCTCATGCGGTAGAGGCTCATGCATTTCGCTCCAGAGGTTCAATCCCACCCACCGACAACCGGGATCTGTCGATGTTACACGTATACTGTGTAAAAGGTTTTCAAAGGTCAGATTATCTACCCTATCGCAGTAACCTAGGATATTCATTACACAAAGTGAAGATGCACATTAAGACCCAAAAACAGTTAAATGCCTTACTGATTTCACATACAATTAAGCATATGCCTAAAGTTAAGCACATGCTGGGCCTACTGAAAAACTTAATCATTTATTAAAATGCGAAGTTAGAATCAGTTTTTAAGTTGTTAATACAAAAGTCGTCATCTCATCTTCCATTCCAAGTTTCTAAACGTGAGAATTTTTAAAAAATAATGCTCTTAATTTAGAGCTCAATGCGATTGTGGTCATTTCAATTCCACAGTGCCGCAGTGCTCAGAAATGTTCTCACTTTGGTATAATTAGGGCTTTATTGCAGGGAAAATGAACCAAATGAAAGTTTATCAACTGTTTCATTAATACATAGGTTGCCAGTGCTTCCGGCCAGACATCGCCAAGTGGGAATCTCTTGTTTGTCTCTTACTAAAGGGATCAAAATACCAACTAACCACTGGTGCCCACAATTAAAGTATCCATTTACCCACACCTATGCCAATCAGTGATGATTCCCCTCCAGGAAGAGGACACACAAGGTGAAACATAACCTTTGGGAAAATGTTTCTAACAGTTCCCACCTGTTATTATTTACATTATTGCAGCCTTGTTGTGCTAGGTGCTTCCCTGGAAAGCTTACAGTCTAAACAGGCAAGACAGACAAAGGATAAGATGGGAATCTGAGGCACCAAATGGGGAAGTGACTTGCCCAAGGCCGCATAGCAAGTCAGAGCAGAGCAGAGCTTAGACCCAAGATCACCTGACACTCAATCCTGTGCCTACCTACAAGACCACATTGTCTCTACTAGCTTTTCTGATCGGCCATTGCTAAGAAGCTACAATAGCAAGAAGATGGAGAGAAAAGCATGATAATAAAAACATAGCCATAATACCCTAATACAGTGCTTTTCATCCACAGATCTCAAGCCACTTTACAAACACCCCCCCGGGGACTGAGGAAATCGGCGCCTATGGGTGCCGATGCACTGTTTGATGCAATAGGCTTATGTACCATCTCCAAAGGGAGAACACTGTATGTTATAGTCACACTTGGAGTTTTCTATCACTATTGCTATCACTGGTAACGAGTGCTGCATGAGAACGCAAGGCACCCGGAAAGCTGAATGAACCGAGGCATTATACACAGAATCACAAGGGTGGAGGGGGGTTGAAAAGAAACGTCCACTTTTACTGTGACCTCCACACAAACACTTTACGGGCCAAATCACGCTCCACATCTAAGTCAACGTCAAGACTCCCAGTCCCCCTGAATTGGATCAAGGTTTGGCCACTAGAGGCTTCCCTGCTTTCGATCACTGTGTGTGGTCACCCCATGGCCTAAATATTGAGAAGCATTATTGAATTTGCACCCTAGGATCCACCTGTTTGTTTTTTTTTCATAGATTCATAGATACTAAGGTCAGACGGGACCATTATGATCATCTAGTCCGACATCCTGCACAACGCAGGCCACAGAGTCTCACCCACCCACTCCTGCGAAAAACCTCTCACCTATGTCTGAGCTATTGAAGTCCTCAAATCGTGGTTTAAAGACTTCAAGGAGCAGAGAATCCTCCAGCTAGTGACCCGTGCCCCATGCTACTGAGGAAGGCGAAAAACCTCAGGGCCTCTTCCAATCTGCCCTGGAGGAAAATTCCTTCCGGACCCCAAATATGGCGATCAGCTGAACCCTGAGCATATGGGCAAGATCCACCAGCCAGATACCCAGGAATGAATTTTCTGTCATAACTCAGATCCCACCCCATCTAACATCCCATCACAGGCCATGAGGCCTATTTACCATGAACATTTAAAGATCAATTAATTACCAAAATCATGTTAGCCCATCAAACCATCTCCTCCATAAACTTATCGAGTTTAATCTTAAAGCCAGATAGATCTTTTGTTGTCGGTATTTGTCTGGCCTCATCACCACAGTATCTGAGCACCTCACAACCTTTAAAATATTCACTCTCACAACACCCCTGGTGATGAAGGGAAGGGCTCTTATTGCACAGATGGGGAACTGAGATGTAGAGAGACTAAGTGACTTGCCCAAGGTCACCCAGGAAGTGGGTGGCAGAACAGAGACTTGAACCTAGGTCCCAGGCTAGTACATCCTTCCAGTATACGACATTGTTCTTTTTCAGCTTTCTCCCGGGTCCTTTTTAAATGGATCAAGTGTCACAGTCTGGGAACAATGGGTCATTTATCCTTTCTTGCATGGGTACAGAATATTGAGGTTTAAAGAGTTCAGAGCAGGTGCAGATGAAGTACATGCACTAGACGAGCACTGATTCACCTCCCAGTTTCCAGGTTACAACATGGTTCTGGGTGATGATGAAACTTTACAGTGGGAGGTCACAAGACATCCATATCCTTCCTCCCCTGTCAGAACAGATGGCCTGTACGATTTCTGCCCAATCACAAAAAACGTTGCTCATATTATTGCATCACAATAAGATCTGGTAGCAGGGTTCCATGGAACATTCTTTGCTGTTCATTCAAACTTTGAGCACTGATCTTTGTGTGTATTCGTCTCTTCCTGGCCCTCGCTCCAAAGTCGGATGGACCACATCCGAACAAATCTCTGTCTCTCTCTAGGAACGCCCGACTGGCTACAAGAGCGGGTCAAAATGTTTCAAACCTCAGCTTTCCAGCAAAAATTGAAAATTGTGATTTTCAAAACCAAAACCTCCCAAAAGTTTGTGTTGAACATTTGATTTGACTTTTTTTTTTTGGGGGGGGGGGGAGGGGGGGAGGCGCGAGGGCAGCTAGCAGAATTTTTTTCAAAATTCAAAAAAAAGTTGAAATTTAAAAAAACAGTCAAAAATGTCAAACAATCTTCATGTAAGCTCGAAAGCGTGAATTCCCAATTCAGCCAAAGACCTTGTGGGCAAGTCAGTACACTGTGCCTCAGTTCCCCATCTGTAAAATAGGACAAATACGTCTCTCCTTCACCGGGGTGTTACGAGGATAAAAACCTATTATGCATAGATATTACAGTGGTAAGGGCCATAAAAGCATATCGACAGAGCTAGTATGCTGATAACGCCAGGATGTTTTCACACAAGGAGTATGATCAGGAGTGGGGAAGATAGTTATCTTCTGACCTGAACAAAAAGCGTACCCTTTGTACAGATGAACCTATGGTGCAAGTAGCATTATTATTGCCCTTCTGGCAAAATTCTCCTCCCAGACCCTCACAATGTTCTCCCTCCGTTGGCAAATCTCTTCGTCAGCTTCTAGGGAAAATCCACATGCACACCAACCGTAGAACATTGGGAGTCCCTTTCTGCCTGCAAGTGTCAAGGGGAATTTTGGCCTTCTGCTTCAGACAGTCTCCACATTTCTTCCCTATTTCTGTCAGTCGGATACACTGCTCCTAATTCACAAGTGTTCCTTCTCTAGCCTGTTGAGACCGGCTCTGTCAAAGCACAAAACTGGGAGCCAGGAGAAAAGGAGTTCTAACCGCAGCCATACCACCAGTGTCTTCTGCACCCTTGGGCAAGTCACCCACCTTTCTCACCCTCCTGGAGAATGGGGATAGTATCTACCCATGTCACAGCACTGACGTATGTTGAAGATGAAAAACTCAAGGTGCTCGACTTATTTAGAAAACCTCTTTTGATTCTACATATGAAGAGAGTCGTTGACAAACTAAGTTCTCTTATGGTACAAACACTATTAAATGAGGGCCTTCACCCTGGGAAGTAACGGTTTTCTCCCATTTTACAGATGGGGAAACTGATGCAGAGATGTTAATTGACTTGGTATCACTGTCAGTGCGAGGGTTAGAACTCAAATTCCTGGCTCGCAGTTCTCTGTTCATACCATGTTTCCCCCCACCACCACCACCACCACAACAGCTGCCATAATTGCCTTACCCACGCAGAAACACGGGCCGGTACCCCATCCCACAAAATGGATTTTTATCATGATTGGATCTTGAGTGATAATGCAACATTTCCCCAGACTGGTTTCCATAAACGATATTTATATCCTTGCAACCTCCCCAGTGCCAACAGCAGAGGGCAAGAGCTGACCCGAGGAAGATTTTTTTAAATAGAATAACTGGTCAAGTGAACTTGTGCAAAAGAGGTCAAACAGCAGCTTTAAGGAGGAAAATAAAAAAGCTCAGCTCAGCAGTTCTTATTGGCACCGTTTCACGAATCACAAGAAGGCTGCTGAGAACTAACACAGTATATTATTGGCATTACACAGCTGGGAAATGAGGAGCAGGGGCGAGGCGGTTAGAGAGAATGGGAAAGGGAAATGAGAATGTTCTAAGTCTTCTAGCATATCCAGCCTCAAATCAGCCAGGCCTCCCCTATTAGTGAGGGATCAAGATGGAAGGGACCAAACCCCTACTCTGCAAAGGAGCACAGAACTTGGCGATTCTAAACAAACTCGCCGTCAGATAGGCAGAGCAGCGGGAAGAAAAGAAAAAAGAAAGGAATAAAAATGAAATGGGAAAGCTTGCCTCAGTGAAAGAGCCGTGCCTGTCCAATTCACTAGGCCATTACAGGAGGCAAGGGGAAATAGAATATTACTGTCTGGCCATAACTTTATCTACATAGAATCTGACTTTGCAAATACTTCTTTTCTCCCCTTTTTTCCCCCTTCTTTTTTTATTTTAAAAGAAATAAGAAGGTGTCTGCTGTTATTGGTCTAATGAGCTAACTCTGAAATCTGAGCTAAAGACAGCTCCCTAGCGGCTGCTGACTGTTCCACAGACGAAGAGGAAACCTCTTTCAGAGTCCATCAGCGCAAACCGTTGCTGACAGCTTGGGACTACACAACACACAGATTTATTTCACAGACAGCCACAGACAGGAATTTAGCACCCTGAGCTGGCCTCCTGCTTAGCAGAGAAGGTGTTAAAATGCAACCACACAGAGCTCCCTCTCTCTTCTCCCCACCTCTCTGAACAAAACACAGTAGCATATTAATCAAGTGGTCACCTGTTCCAAGCAGAACCCCCCCACACCCCACTAGCCCCCCAAAAACTGTATGCATATATTGCAATGGAGAACCAGTGGGAGAGATTAGACAAGCGTGATAGTTGCTTCTGGTGCCGACCAAGTTCAACTGCAGCACCACCAAAATTTCCAAATATTTTGCACAACCTTTCATCTTACAAATTAATTGATTTCCAAACAACAGCGAATGCCATTTGTATCTTGGAATCGCTTAGTTCCTTGGCGATGATTTAAAGGGCTGGTGGGGAGGGGGGAACTCTAAGAGCATATTACACAGCCTGCTGATATTACATCGCCCAAGGGAATTTTTTTTTTCGCTCTGGTTTTAACTTAAAAGTAGGGGGTTTTTTTAAACCATTTCTCCGAAAATTTGCTTTAAAAGATTAAAGAGGAATTTGCAGAGATTTACACCAGTTGGGTTTAATAATGTGTTGAGAAGCCAACGTTTTAAGAAATGGTCAGGCTGGTTACTTTGGATTAATACCAAAAAAAAGGAGGAACTTTTATTCCTATTAATGCAACTGACAAAACTCCATCGGAGCTTGGAAACCAGAAACCAAAGGAAATTTAATACCAAATAACCAAAAAAAACCAAATAAAAATTTAGTTGGCAGCACAGTTATTAGTGATTAGATTTACAAATCTCGCTTGCACACACTCTGTGCTCCTATTTTTAGGCATTTAGGAAATAAAAACCCCTCATCAATGGCAGCGTGTGTGAATGTATGTAAGAGGAATATTCATTCTCGTTGAGCATGCTGGCTTTCACGCAAAGCACTGGAGCAATTACACCAGCCAGCACGCTGTACCTGAAATTTAGCAAGAATCATTAGTATTATTATTCATCTGCTTGATTTGTGTCTTTTGCTTTAACCTTCCCATAGACACCACCACTGAAGTTCCAATTCTTCCCTCTGCTTGTCAACGTAACTCCCATCCATGCTGGCCACCTGCCTTGAGGGAAACAAGTTACACCAGAAAAAAAATATTAATAAGTACAATAAGAGATTCCTTAGCTGGGTCTGGAAATGCACTAGAAGACCTAACAGAGATGGAAAAGACCTAACTTTTTATAAATCTATAATTCCATTGACAGACCAGCCCAAGAGCTAAGGATTCAAAGAGACTGTTTTGTAAGCACTGTATTAATAGTAGAAGCCTAATTCTCTGCTCAGTTACTGGTGTAAAAGGCTTCATATTAACTTTAATTCTCTCTCCTACCAAAGAGATAGCTATCATTATATATCATTGGACAACAAGTGATTCAGGAAAAGAGGTCTCAGTCCCTAAGTCACTTTTGAAAATAGGGCCTAGATTCTTAAGTCACTTAAAACACTTTTGAAAATTTTATCCTGTGATTTTCTGGATTCATAAATTCATAGAGTCCAAGGCCAGGAAAGATCATTGTAATAATCTAGTTTGACCTCCCACATAAGGGTGCAATCTCCATCACTGGAGATTTTTAAAAGCAGGTTAGACAAGCACTGGTCAGGAATGGAATAGATAATACTTAGTCCTGCCATGAGTGCAGGGGACCGGACTAGAAGATCTCTCGAGGTCCCTTCTGGTCCTATACTTCTACGATTCTATAACACAGGCCATAGGATTTCCCACAACATAATTTCTTTTGACTGTCCTTTTAAAAACACATCCGATCATGATTTTAAAATTGCCAGGGACAGAGAACTCACCATGACCCTTGGTACACTTTTCCAATGGTTAACTGCTTCAAAGCCTTGGCCAAGATTTTCAACAACAGGCACCAGATCATCCTCAACAGGTATAAAGCCGCAGAGGCCGTTGACTTCAATGGAGCAGTAACAATTCACACCAACTGAAGGTCTGCCTCAAAATTAGGCTCCGAAGTCGAGATTTAGGCTATAAATGGCTTGATGTTCAGAAGTGCTGAGCATCTTGCAGGGCACTTATCTGCGGGAGGGGAGGATCTTTGGGTGAGATTTTGAAAGCCACCCAGTGGACTTGGAATCTTAATGCCCATTCTTTTCCCTCTCGGGGGCAGCTCTGAATACCTCAGTCGAAACAGGGATTTAAAGAGTCCAGGCTCTTATTTTTGAAAATCTCAGCTCATAAGCCTGGCCATTTTCAGAGAAAGCTTGGATTTCCAGTGAGCGCAGGGATTTGAGCACAGCCGGCAAAGAGCAACAGTGAGTTCTAATCCGTTCAGGAGGTTACACCTCCTTCTTCCCCCGCACCCTCGCAAACAGTCCCCTAAATCAATATCAGCAGTCTGAGATGATCCTGTTGCCGTTCAGTTAGAAGGGGCTAGCCTTTTAACACCCTAAGTCGTTTCTGATGTACGTTAAGGAACTCTCTCTCTCTCTCTCTCTCCCCCTGGCCCAGCGGAACTGGGCAGTGTATTAACTAGGCTGCTTAATAGCGGCAGAAATGTGTTTGCATTCCAAGGTGAAATCTATTAACGGGGAAAGGATGAAGTGTGAGATTTCAGGGCAGACAAGATGATCGCATAATGACGTTATCCTACACAATAGTGGGTACGGTTACCATTTTAATCTAAGCTATTTGTTTACTCTCCCGTCTACCCACCTACAGAGTGTATGAGGCCCTAGATTTTAAATACTAGATACAGAGGTGAAAGTCAGGAATCAACCTCACATGGGCTCAGTGTTAGATGCTTATCTGAGCTCATCGAGTGAAAAACTGGACTGGAAATTTCATTGGTATAGATTATCTGTCTCCCCCTTTAAATAGATGTATAAAAAAAAGTTCCTAACACATTTGTCTGAGTATTTAAATGACACACTTAAATTTTAAAAAGTGAATGTCGCTAAGCAAGCACAGCCCCAAATCCAAGTTCGTAACAGAAATTAAAAAAAAAAAAAATCCCACCCTGAAAACATGCCAGTCCACTAAGGAACCCAATACTCTCCACCTCTGGCAAACAGATGGGCTGTGCCGGTCACCCCCTACTGGGAGCCAGTATGATCTAATGGGATGGGGCAGGAATCAGAGACAACCTGGGTTATATAGTCCCAGTCCTGCCACTGTCCTGCTGTGGGACCTGGGGCAAGTCACTTCCCTTCTCTGTGCCTTAATTTCCCCTCTCACCCTGTCCGTCTTGTCTGTTTCGAATGTAATATTCAGAATATCATCTTTATATTGAAAAAATGAAATGTTTTCAGCTGAAAAACAAAACGTTTTACCTTTTGAATTAACGTTTTATTGTGCAGATTTTTGTTCCCCACCCCTCTTAAAAAAAAAAACAAAAAAAAACAAAAGCAGCGTTCCAAGGTAAGCATTTTCGTGTCAAAAACCCAATTTTCTGTTGAAAAAAGTTCTATGGAAAATTTTTGACCAGCCCTATAAAAACCCTCCCATGGATAACAAACCAAAGACCGGAATAGACCCAAGAGGGAGATCTATACAAAAGAATACTGAAATCATGAAGGATCAGGACCTATGCTGATTTACACCACTAGAGCGTATAGCCTTAAGAGCAAACAATGACAGGAAAATGCTCAGAGAGTTGGTTCAGGCCCACCCTGGAAAGGAGAGCGTGGATGCTTCCCCGAAGCTTATCAAGCTTGGAGGGTAACATATTTTCCTTCCCTGATCACCCTTTCTCCTAATCCAACCAGATAATTAGTCCCCTTCCCTTACTCTAGTCCTCATAACTCCCATTAGCCACTCAGCCCAATTCCTGCTTCTCAGCCCACTTGCCAAAACATCTCCACCCCAGCCATGCCCCTTAACTTTCTTTATATTCCATCATAGGAGGGCCCTCAGCAGATTTGACTGTTGCTGAGTCCATGACAGCTGCTGTCTTCAAGTCTCAGATCATTAGGGCCCCAGAACACACAGCGCGCCTCTGATCCCGAAGAAGCCCCAGTGACTGCTTGAGTTTGAAGAGGGCAGCACGGGTCCTCATCGTCAGACATGGCTGAAAATCCACTGTGGATTTTTTCAGGATAACAGGTGCAGCAAATGAACCTCTGATGGGGCATGGGGAGCATCCAGGAAGACTTTGTCAGAGATTCAGCTGGGTCGCCTTAGTTTTCTAAACCTGTTCACCCATCCACACTGCTCACAGGAGATCAAAAGACAAAGCGGAGAGAGGTGAAGTCCATTCATGACAGTAGCTAATGCTAAGCAATAGAGCAGGAGTAAATGTATTATACACGCCAAACCACTAGAGGGACATGAGAGGAGGGATTGGCTTGGACAAAGAATTGAATTAGTCCTACTGACTCCTCTTAATTCAGACCACACCAACTATATGATATGGGTATTTATATTGGCTCTGTGAGTGCTTCTCTCCAGCTCCTCCAGTCTGTGGACTGTGTTGTAGGAAAGCATTAAGGAATGCCGCAGACGTACTTCTTGTAACAACCAGCTTCAGATCGGAACACACACACAGGGCAGATTAATTTGGTTTTATACACCTCTCCTTCCCACCCAGAAAGATGTGCGTCATACCATTTCCTACACCACAATCTTGTCATAAGCAATATCCCCTTCCAATAGCATACCCCCATCTATTGCACCTAAAATATTAAGATAGATGACGGAGGAAGTGGGAGGGGGATGTAATTTCAAGCTAAGCGGAAGAGTCAACCGCCTGCATGGTCACATTTCAAACAGAAGAAAGAAAAAGGCACCATTCAGAGTGGGAGGGTGTAAGATCAGAGTGACCGTCCGCTCTCTGATCCATACTACAGAAATCTCACCTCCCATTGTCCCACTTCCCCTGCATGCCCAGAAGACCCACTGATGTCAGGAGGAGATCGGTGCATAGACAGAAAGCTCAATGCATTATCCTTTATTATTTTTACTGCAGTATCATCGAGAGGCCATGTCAGGACCGGGGCTCCATTGTGCGAGGCGCTGAGTGTACAATGCAGTCCCTGACTCAAACTAATAACCGAAATCCATCCAGTCTGCTCAGACAGGAGACGTTCACTCAATGAAATTTAAATTGAAAGACATTACTAGGCAGATCATTTCTATTTATATAAACAAGAATTGTCCCTCGAGACCCCTGTCCGAATGGTTCCATTTTGGTGCCGTTGTACATAAGTTCCCTCTGAGATTTATCTTTAAAACTGACGGCACCAGTAAAAAATTTGCCCATCTTAGTATAAAGCTCACACACATGGTTCCCCATTAAAGACAGAAGGAGTAGTATATAGCATAGCCCTTATTTATAATCCTCTGTAAATTCACCAAAAAGTCATGAACTACATAATATCAGTTCTTATAGACTGACATATTTCCCTGGTCTTTCATGAGCCACATGGGGAAACAGTTTTCGCCTGATCTGAATGAAGAAGAAAAACAGTGATCCTAATCAACCATTTACCCTTAGTGGCTTCCCTAAACAAATCTGGGAAAGAGCTTAAAGGCTTGGGAATATCCTCGACCCTGCTTGATGCACTGTAATAACCCTCCCTAATTATACTGATATAAAAACTAATTGGAAAGATAGCAAATGTCAGGGTAAGATGCAAATTGTAGGGTGTTAATTGCTGAACAGGTGCTGCAATAGAATTAAATGAGCATCCTGATTAGGAGAGTGGAAAAAACAAATGTGGACCCCGAAATCAAGTTGGCCACGTGAATTATTTAGCAGCCTCCGTGTACCAGCGAAAGGTCATGTTGATGTGACCTCTGCTTTGTGATGGGTCGGCTGAGAAAACAATAGTGAACTCTAGGAGAAAACACAGCTTTAATGAGAGAGAGAGAACTTTGAAACCTACTAGATGTGCAGCACTGGGATAAGGGGAGATTAATGGAACGCTGGCAGAAGGTTGCACATGGACCAGCCTGCTGGCCGAAGTTGTCCATTTATCCAATGAACAGTTTCAGGAAAGATAGCAGCAGCCTCACCAGTGTCTCTCAACCCTGTTCTAGAGGAATCCTGAGATGGCTGGGAAAGAGAGCTCACTCTCCATAGCTGCCGGTTCAGTTTTTGTCAGCTGGCAAGCAAAGGTGCCCAGTGAGTGCCCTTTGTGGTGGTCATTTTGTGATGTGGACATCAGTCCATTATTGTTTTGGACTAAAACCTGAGGTAGGCACCGTCTCCTAGTTCTGTATTCATACAGCGCCTCGTAAAGTGATTCTGGTCCATGACCGAATCTCCCTGGCACTAGTAAAAGACAAAGCATAATTTTTTTTAAAAAACGTCAGATCTTTCACATAGACCACTATGGGTATGTCTACACAGCCTCTGGGAGCGAGCCGGCTGAAGCTGCAATGTCAAAACAACATCTAACTATTTTTGGCACGTTAGGGCAAGCCCCGCTAGCACAAGGCTGTGCACCTGGGCTAGGAGGCTCGCTCCCAGACACAGTATAGACACACCCCCAAAAAGTCGGCATATATTTCAGTTCCCACCGATAACCACTGGATTAGAACTAGTGACTAAAAGGCACAAGGTTCTGTATCTCATTAGCAGCAAGTATTATTTGTGATAATGGTACAATATCCTTAGCTATGTGACTAGATTCATCTGTAGGAACCGCTAAAGCTGGTTAAAATTTTCCTAATCTTGAGTTTCAGATTAGAATTTTCCCCTCCCACACCCCCCAAAAAAAATTTTCAGTGAAAGATTGTTGGATTTTTTTTTTTTTAAACAGCAGTTTCAAGAAGTGATTGAACTGGTCTAATTTTTTTTGGACAACTGAAAAATTTCATCAACGTTTTGAGAAACTGGTAAAAAAAATTCAAAAATTTTCACGGACTATTTCACAGGTTATTCAGCCAGTTCTGGGAATAGGTTTATAAACCACAGCTAAGCTTTGATGCGAACACAAAAGAAGAGAATAAGGACAAGTTCTTCCATCCAGTTCAGCTAATGAACATGTAATTCTCTACATGTGGTAGCAATTAATAGTTGCCGTTTAAAATTATTATTTGCATCACGGTAGCATGTAGAGACTGCAACATAGACCGTGGCCCCATTATGATTGGCACTGAGCAGACACATAATAAGAGACAGTCCATGCCTCAAACAGCTGACAATCTAAATAGATAAGATAGATAAAGAATAAGGAGAAAGAATGTAAGTAAAGATTAAGGGGCTGCTTCTCATTTACACCACTGGAGCGTAAAGGGGTCTTAAAATGGCAAATATACTCCTACTTTGTGGCCCTTTTATGCCATCAGAGCAGTACAGTCTTGGTTTAAATGGGAATTGGGTTCTAATTATTTGTGGCACATGAACACTGCAAAGCTATATTTTACCGCTTCGATAGCACTTTCCAGAAGAGGATCTCATAGTACTTTTCAACCCCCACCAATGAAGCTGTTGAGTATTATGCCCATTTTACAGATGATCAAACTAAGGCATAGAGAGTCCATGACTTTCAATGGGACTTGGGCTCCCATGTCACTTCAGCACTCTTGAAAATCCCACTCAGAGAGGCTAAACAATCTGCCCAAGAGGATGTAGCAGATCAGTGCCAGAGCCAGAACCTGAATCTGAGAGGCCCAGCTCCCATTCCCCTGCTCTAACCATTAGAAGATATTTCGTCTTGAAACGAAGACGTTTGCTGTGGCACAAAAATAAATGTCAAGTCATGAGAAAGATACCCATCGGGTCCAGCACACCTGAGAACGGGAAGATGCCTTAAGCACATGGCTCCAGGGTCAGTCTACATGCCCACATTGGGAATTACACTACAAATAACTCAGGAGGGAGCAGATTCTATTTCAGGGAAAGATAAAGTATTTTAGATAGTTCTTGGCAAAAAAAAAAAAAAAAAAAAAAGTCTGAGAACTTAGATTTATGACACCGAAAACTGAGGCTCCTTTTATATCCAGGGGGTCTGGTGCAGCGTGGGTGACGGCAGAACAGAGTGGGAAGTGTAATGCAACTATCCCTCTACCGGGATAAAGACGGCAATTCATTATCTGTACTCCTTCCACCTTGGGGCCTCCTCTACTGGGGGAGGTGACTGCCAGTCATACTCCATTCTGCAAGCTTATATTTAATGTTTGCAATATGGGTTAGAAGGAGCAGGGGCACACGCAGGCAAAGTTAATTTCTCAAGTTCAGATCTCTGTCTTTCAGAGGGGAAAGGTCAGCGCTTAACCAGCTAGTCTCTCCAATGACTTTCGGTTTAACCTCTCTGTTCAGCACCAGTGCTAACAGGCGGGGTGCATCTGCAGTGTCCTGAAAAAATTGATGTAGCATTAAACTCGGTGAAATATAAATATTCTTTTAAAATGCTACATATATAGTGGATGAATGGAATATATATACACACACACACACACACACACACACACACGTGTGTGTGTGTGTATATATATTCATATTCACGTTGCTCAGGCAAAGATATAGTGTGTGTATAGCTATCTATATAGGGGTGGGTGGGTGTGTGTGTGTCTGTGTGTGTCTGTGTATACACACACCCACCCCTATATAGATAGCTATACACACACTATATCTTTGCCCGTACAACCTCAATTCAGTCCCCTTGTGGAGATGCATTATGATACAGTCTTTAACGACACGATCATACATTTTTTCTTCACAGAACCCCTGCCTCATTCAGTGCCTGTTGCTCTCGGTCTCCTTGCCCAGCCAAACCCAGTTCTTTCCCTCCTGTTCCTCATCTGATCTGCCTCGCTCCCACACCTTGCCAAGTTAGGATAGATTTTCACAGGAACAGCAAAAGGCACATCCTTGACCTAAGGCCACTCCCCTGCCAAATTTGAAGTCCTTGTTCCAAAGCATAGGGGCTCTGGAGCTTTACAAAGGAAAGGTCTCCAGGTATTTTTTTTTAAAAAAAAAAAAACACGGGCAAAACAACATCTTTTTCCCTCGCCTCTTTCTCGGAATTGGTGGAAATGGTTTTGATCGGTATTTTCCAAAAAGAATTCAGCCTGAGGCAGATACCCAGCATGGAAATGTTCAAATGGTTAAAGTCTGGCAAAGTTAAAAGAAACTGAAAATAAAGTCCTACTATGGGAAGTATTGGGTGCTTGAGAAGAGGTGGTGCTACCAGCTCCACTTATGACATTTTTGGAACAAATTTTTCAGAGTAGGTAGATTTTGAAAAGTAAATAGTAAAAAATTCTGTTAACAAATCAATACCTTGCTGTTTTGTACACCCCCAAACTGAACATCCCAGATGCCCACTTCGTGTTCAAGTCTAAGGCGCAGATCCCCAGCTGATACAAATTGTCATAAAGCCAATAGAGGTATGACAGTTTAAACCAGCTTAGGATATGCCCCTTAAACATCACCCGGCACAGTCTCAGAATCCCCTCTTTTGCACCCATCAGAGCTATTCTCAGGGCAGTTGGCTCTTGCTTGGCTTTGTTTTTGTCAAGTGGAGATACCCCACTCAACTGAAATACCATCCAACGTGTGAGTGTAGAAATGCTGGCAGTGTTAAGTGCAACACATTATCTGAAGATGGTTTCAATTTTTGCTTACAAAACCAAAGCGGGTGGATAGCGACAGGAACGCAGAGAAACAATGTCAAAACCCCCCGCCACTGAAACGGTTAAGGTCACTGCTTCTGAAAGACAACCATGTTTTAGACAAGTTATCATGCAGGACCACCAGTCTGCTTGTGTTGCTTGGCTAAATAGTAAAAAACTGACAGTGATATT
The DNA here is from genome assembly GCF_965152275.1 of Natator depressus. Taxonomy (NCBI): domain Eukaryota; kingdom Metazoa; phylum Chordata; order Testudines; family Cheloniidae; genus Natator; species Natator depressus. Next base: position 7,698,432 of record NC_134259.1, read on the forward strand.
TTTGAAGGCACAGAAGTCAAGATAGAAAATGAGAGAACCAGATGTCTTGAAGGAATGCTGGGAAATGCTTAAGATAAAGGGCTCCCCCCCCCCCAACAAGAACGTCCCAAAGGATCTTATGAAGCTCACTGTCAATAAATGACACTGACACAACATTATATATTTTTCCACCCTTCTTTTTAATTGAAGGATTTTGAATGACCAAACACATCACATTTTTCAGCAGCTTTCTTAGGCATTACCCTGGTCAGATATTTGGTCAACATCAAATGGAATGTTGTTCTACACTGGAGTAGATGCAGCCCTATAATTTGAGAATACAATCCAAAAGGTGCGAAACACACACACACACACACACACGAGGTTCTGTGAAAGGCCATAATTCAGGAAACTGGCCCTATTCAAGATAGCTTGAGCTTAAGTACCATTGAGTTCCATGCTTTCCTGAATCTGAATGGATTTAAAGAACATGTGGAGGGCTTTCCTCAATCAGGGCCTAAGCAAGTTGCAGAAGGCACTCAGGATCCTTGGAGGAGGCATGCCGTGACCCTGCAGAATCAGGTCCTTCAACCCAAACCCAGATAGACCCTTGGACTCTCACAGAACACGCTGAAGTCAACAGTGTCTGCTTTTATGGAGTAGTTTGCAGGGTGGGGCCCATTGCCAACGTTTTTGAGGGAAAATGTTTGTATGAAAAAATATTAAGAGAATTAACCTGATGACATAATTTAGAAACAAAACTGTCGGATTTTTGTAATGCACTTGGTCAATAGCAAATAAGGGGCCAACGTTGTACAGCTTGCTTGAAGATGCGATGTAGTATTTCTAGATTTATATTTATGTATACTTTTGTAAAAGCTAACTTGTAGTATTATTTCACACTCTAAAAATCAACACACATTCAGCATTGCCAACTCCCATGATGTTTGGTGTTTTTCTCAAAGCCTCACCTCCTGCTGTCATGTGAATACATGAGAATTTTAGCTTTCATGTTTAAAAAAAAACAAAAAACAACATTTCTAGGAGTCTTAGTTATGGAGACAAGCTTGAAAAACATGAGCCCTCAACAAAAAGGCAACAAAAAAGAACCCCAAATTTATAAAAATCTCATAATTCTCTGGGTCCGGACTCATGATAATTGATCACTTGGGTTTGTCAATACTGCAGATTCTATATCTTGATATATTTAGATGGGGTCCCACTGAAGCCTACAACAAGGATCTTTTACCAAACCAAAATAATTTCTGTCTCCAATGTGCTGTCTGTTTACTTTTTGCACTTCTATGTGACTAGTGAAAATAAACCTGCCTGTCTATTCATCTGCCTCTCTGGTCTTTCATCTTTTGATCATGGTGCACATTGTCTGCGGGGGAAATGTCTGCTAAACCCAAACAAAATACCCTGTAGCAACTCAATAAAAAAAAATCAAAACATTTTTCTTAATCTTAAAGTTTATTAGTTAAAAAATAGTGCCAGCTTTTTTCTTTTAGTCTAAACCATCTATCTGGGATTTATTTATATTACACTAGGATCTGGAGGAGGCCCTCTGCTATAATTGGGACCCCAGCGTATTAGGTGTTGTACCTGCACTTTTCAAGAAAAAGTTCCTGCCCTGAAGAGTTTACATTCTAAATAGAGAAGACAGACAGTCAGTGGGAGAAAGGAAATGTTGTTATCCCTATTTTAGAGATGGTGAAACTAAGGAACAAAGTGATTAAGTGACCTGCCTGAAGTCACACAAAGTTTGTGCTAAAGTCAGGAGTTGAGCCTAGCTCTCATGAATCCCAATCTAACTGCCTTAGCCAGGAGACCGTACCTTCCTCTCTAGGACACAGCTTCAGCAAAGCATTTAAGCACATGCTTAAGTTCCATTGAAGTCAGTGGAAATTAAGCAGGTGCCTAAGTGCTTTGCTGAATCAGAGCCTAGATAAATGGCTTTTATCAACATAGTATCCGAGGGCACAACTGTGGCCCTTTAAAAATAATTAAATCCAGTTTGTATCTGGCACCGACACGCACTGCAGCAAGTCCGATTTCTTTATACAAGATTGGCTGGTGGCGTACTCACTTTGTATTGGCTTCCAACTCCATTATAATTACCCTCATTATGCCCCCTCTTTAAAAAAAACTTAATGGATGTTCCTCCAAGGTTGGCATTTTGAAAATGCATGCACGCATGTGTGGGTGGGTGGTTAATGCAAATACACTTTGCACAGTTGTGTTTTTGCGATGCAGCTCTGGGGTATGGAACCATAAGAGCAAGACAACTGTGTCTTTCCTTTCTTCTGTGGCCTTTTGCATAGAGCACCAAAGGTCAAGACAAGGATCCAGAGGGAAAATACGCTGGTGGAAAACTTTCCCCTGGAGAAAGCGAACAGACTAATAGGGAGCAAGCAAACACCTACAACCAGTCTGAAAATACAACTCCATGGTTGTAGTCAGCAATAGCAGTGGAATGTGAAAAAGGCAGACAGTACTGTTGGCGCGACCTGTGGATTAAGTGGGCTAGTTCTTTGAGGGGAGCATCAGTAACAAAAGGGAAAAAAAGGTGTCAAAGGAGAAACCTCCCACCAGGCAGCAGAGCCTGGAATCTGAAAGGATTTATGGTAATTGACAAGATTGTTTTATTTTGCTGGGGATCCACATTTCCAATGGGTTTTGTTTTGTTTTTTTTAAAGAGAAGAAACATCTTATTTATCACAGCACAGAGTTCACTGCCTTCATGCCAAAACCTGAGCTGCAGGGAACAGGGCTCATCCTTCCACAGGCTGCTGAGTTGGAGTCATTTCAGCCACTAAGCTCTCCAGACCCTAAGGGTACGAAGTTCTGATGAACTCCATGGCTGGACCTGCAGAGGTCACCTGCTCTGGCTCAGCCCACATGAGGAAATCTGACGGCACTCAGGCTTGCACAGTAACGCTCAGGTTAGCCATCAAGATGCTGTCTGACCAGTGTAAGCAAGCACGAGTCACAGTCAGCAACAGCTCAGCTAGGTGTAGCTAAACCCCGAGACGAGCTGGGTTGCCCCTTTCACTAGCGGACAGGATGCTGACCACAACTTGCCCTGGTCTATTCCAACCGGTCATGGTCAGCATCGTCCATTACCATCGTCATTTGTATGACAGCCGTGCCTAGCGGTGCCAACTGAGACCGGGGTCCCATCGTGCTTGGCAGACAGCCCCGACCTCAAAGAGCTTCTAGTTTAAATGAACAAGGCAGACAAAGGGTGGGTGGGGATGTGGGGACACAGAGAGGGGAGGGGACTTGCTCTAGGTCACACAGCAGAGCCAGACAGAGCCAAGAATAGAACCCAGGTCTCCTGACTCCCAGTGTGGCGTATCCATTAGACTACACTGTCCTCCTGGTCATTAAAAATTGTGTTTAAACTTAATTAAATTCCCTTTTGAAGACAAGGCTAATGGAAGACCAAAAATGATTTGTGATCCCAATAGCTTAAACCTGTGGCCCTGGCTTTCTACCCTCCCTTGCCCCAGATTCCTTATATTTTCTGTTCACAACTCCTTCCGTGCCCACATAAGAAAAGTGGTTTCTTGGGATGCTGCTGCACATGCTTATTGATTCCTGCTCCCTACTAGGAGCTTGATCCAAAAGCCCATTCAAGTCTTTTTCATTGTGTCTTTCCACCAACTTCAAAAGCTTTGAATCAGACCCTGGGGTACGCGTGGCGTAAGAATATTGGCATCATGCATCTTCAGGCAGCTACAGAAACCTGAATCGAGAGAACAGTGAGAAACTTAGAGAAACAGTTGAAAAGCAGCAATCGAAGGGAGGGTGCCCTTGATCAGTTGAAGGAAGTCTCGCGCCATGCTCCCCACCACAGTCAAACCCCGCCCCCCCCGGCACCTTCCCCAACGGAGAAGGATCTCTCTCAAAACAAAAAACTCCACACACCTTGGAGTTCTGCCAACTGACGGCTAGGAAGCTGCACCTGATGTAACCTCTCTCTAGGCTGGATTTGCTTTCCTGTGAATAATTTCTTATGCACAGCAGCAATGAACCGCATTGACTGTGGCAGGCCTCGGTTTGCATTGTCACCCCTACCCTCTGCCACCCTGTACAGTTCTCTGCTGCCCCAGTTTTGCCTCTCTGTGTGCAATGCAAGAGTGGAGGGAGTGTTTATGAATGACTTAAGTTACCACTTCCCAGAGTCAAAAGAAAACTTTCTACCAGAAAGCAGAAGAAGCTAAAGTGAAATTTGTCCTCTTCATGCTGGTTGTGTCAGGCTGCTACTGGGAAGAAAATTGAAAGAGAGGGAGAGGGAGAGGGAGAGGGAAAAAGAGAGAGAGAGAGAGTTTCACCCCACACACACCAGCTGAAACACACATTTAAAAAAAAAAAAAACCACCTGGAGCTCAGAAGATTTCTTTTTTTATAATTAATAGTTTGCTTCTTTCTGTAGCTACCACTGGCATTCAGGAGCCAGGAGAGGGCATGGATGTTTGAAAAATAACTACTGGTCAAGATCCAGTGATTTTGGAGTCCCAGTTTGAGACACCTTAAAGAGGGTCTGGTTTTCAGAAAATGCTGCGGAGAACTGTTTGAAAAATCACAGGAAATTTTGAAAAAAAGAAATAAAAATGCTTCCCCCAAATTCCCATGAAAATGTTGTTTTGACCAAAAATGAACCCCGCCCCCCCCCCCGAATATATTATGGTTCTTGGCCTCTGGTTTTTCATGTGAAAACCAGAAAACTTTACCCCAGATGACAGCTTTTCTTACAACCCCCCCCCCCCCCCGCCACAATTCAAAAAAATTCCCCCCACATTTCAACAAAAAATTTTCAATCAGTTCTAGTGCTAAGTATCTGCTCTCTGAAAATTAGGCCCATTGAAGATGTCTCAAGTGGGTTCCCTAATTTTTGGCTCGCAAAATCCTTAATCACTTTTGAAAAACCTTGGCCTGAATTATTTGCCCACCAACTTCTAGGTGGAAAAATAGGTGAACATAAGCCTGCTCCTACTGAAGTCAATTTCAACAAGGGCAGGATCCGGCTTGTAAGTGACGAGGTTAACAACGCACAGCCAGCAGCGTGGATTGTCGCTGTTCTGAAGGCATAAATATCCAATCCCTCCAGTAAAAGTAGTCCCATTGTCTGGTGATAACAGCTTTCTGCCACCTCCTGGCGGGTGCTACAGACCTAAGGAGTTCACGAGAGGGGCAAAGCTGTGATTAAAAGCCACAACGTGGCGATAAGTCGCCACATTTAATAGCATTTGTAGGAGAAATACAAATTCATACGGAGAACAGCAGCCCTTCTTTGCCTAATTGGTTCACGGTTCCTGTGACTCAAATAAGCCAACTACTTAAAAACTACTCAAGAGCCACAGTAAAGAATGAAAATTATTGCTTCCTGTCATGACCAAATATTAAACACAGCACACACCTAATGACTATCACTCCCCAGGGAAGAAGCTTTATGAACAATAAAATCCCAGCAGACTTGCACTGTTTGGACTTAGAAGCCTCATTATAGGCTCACTGATCCAATACAATTTACAAGCTCAATGGACTCCACTTGATGTAAAAACCACCAAACATGGAGTTATAAATGGAACGCCCACAGAGAAATAAGCACCGGGTTCTTTAACTGGGAAGGAAATTAACCGAGGGAGAGGATGGGGGTGGGAAAAGAAGTGGGGTTTGGAAGAGAGAAACGCATTAGAGTTACAAAGGAAATACGAGAAAGACATAATGGAAATTAGAGAGATGAGGTAGGTGCGGTATTTTTTTTTTATTGGACCAGCTTCTGTTGGTGAAAGAGAGAAACTTCCAAGATTACACAGCTAGAGATTTGCGTAAGTGTGAAACCTTGTCTCTTTCACCACCGGAGATTGGTCCGGCAACAAAATATTACTTTGTGTGACCTGAGTTTAATTCCATGCTCTGCCACAGGTGTCCTGTGTGACCTTGGGCAAGTCACTTAGGCCCAGATCCTGAAACTAATGGAAGTTAGCAGCCTAAATACTTTTGAGGATCTGGGCCTTAGTCTCTTTGTTCCTCAGTTTCCCATCTGTAGATTAGATTTGAGAGAATAGCACTTCCCTGCCTCACAGGGATACAGAGGATAAATACTTTACAGATTCTGAGGCAGTCAGATACTGCACTACTCAGTGCCAGTACAAGTATCACATAGGGAATGAGAGACTGATTCTAAGTCTATCAATAAGAGTCTTCTAGAAACCAGTGGACTTTGGATCAGGCACTGAATAAGAGAAAGGGAGGAAACAGACCCCACTTGTTAAAAGGGAGGCCTTCAGGAATGACATACAAGGGGAATGAAGCCAACTTAGCCTACAGGGGCAGGAATTGGGGGCGTATAGGGGATGGGGATTACAAGGGAGCCCACCAGGAATAACGGGTGTTGAAAGCATGCTACGACCAAGGGAGGGATTATAGAGAAACAAAAAGGTGTCAACGGGAATCAGGAGACTGCCATGAAGAGCAAGATTGTGGGACAAGAGGGGACAAGTCCATAAAACAGGGTCTAGAAGAGGATAAGGTAGGAGGATGGAAAGGCGCCAAAGCCTATGCTCAAATAAATTGGTTAGTCTCTAACGTGCCACAAGTACTCCTTTTCTTTTTAAGGATCCGGGAAGCATTTAGGGTCAGGTATATGCAGAGGAAGCGTACTCTAGGGTAGCCATGTCAGACCATGGACGAGTGTCTAACATGGCTCTCCACCCTCCACTGCTGAACTCCCACCCCTCCAGCGTGGGTGGGGCCAATGAGTTGGATACGCGTTTTGGCAAAGCACAGCCGGAAACCAGGTAGGTTTGATTACTGGCCCATCTGTTCTCTCCATACCCAGAACTGTCTCTCTGAATTATTAAACCCACTAGGCAAAAAATAACAGCCACCCTCCTCTCCCGCGCACACAGAATTTTGGCTCATGGGAAACTCCATTCCAATTTCAGTTTGTGTGTCCATGGCGGGAGGAGAGATTCAACCCCTCTGGGTTTCAGTGAGAGTCATGAAACCAACAGACCCCAAGAGAGTGTAATGAACGGTTTCCCTCGGAGAACTGCATTCAGGTCAAATGTGCTCATGTAAAACATGCCCACAGGGTCAGCTAGCAGAATTTGAAACCGGGACCCATCAGCACCAAAGCACAGATCTCTACGGTTTGACTCGCCACATGCTGGGAGACATAGTACACTACTGGCCCTGGGAGGATCAGCCACAGAGGGGAATGCACGCCGCACTTCCCAAGTGCATTACACACCCAAATGCATGCAGCCTGGTGGGAAGCCAGCTGTGCCACATAACTGGCTCCCGCATATGCTTCTTCCATTCCCCCCGCCCCCCACTAAACTCACTGGTTCTAAAGGCTCGTCATACTGTTGTCTCCTTAAGCCCTTCCCTTTTGTCCCGTTGAGATCCTTTATTATTAGCTGCTCCCAGGCCATTCAACCCCTTTCCTTGACGTTTACACTGGCCTTGGGGCTTAGACTAGGTGAAATCCTCTCCTGCCCATTTAAGTCAATGGTAAAACTCCCATCGACTTCAGTGAGGCCAGGATCTCACTCACTGTGCTTACGCACGGTCAGAGCTCTGAGCGGGCCAATCAGGAATCTAACATGGGGTTAACCAGGCAGCAATGCTCTTTATCTGGGTTAGAGCAGAGAGAGTCTAACCAGGTTGGACTCCATCCACGCTGGCTGTCCAAATTGTACTGCAGCATCATTGGATCTTATCGGATCGCACAGTTGCTCAAGTCCTTTGGGACTTGTTCTCATTAGATTTATTTTCTTAAGTGGTAGCAGTTGTCAGCACTGATGGGAAACTTTTAAGAAGAAATAAAGTTTAGCACAGGCATACAGCCTTGGACTGCCTGAAATTCTGGGGCTTTAACCTCCCCTGGCTGACCTCAAATGGAGTTATGTGAATTTACACCAGTTGAGGCTCTGACCCATTGTATTTTGCTGACACCATCTCCAGAAATAATCCTGGACCCATCTCCCCCTCCTACTCCTGCTTCCTACCTCTTACCCCATCCGACCCAAAAATCATTACCGCAGGACAACATCACATTGAGAGTGCATCTACCTTCCCTTTCTTCTTCTCTCTCGGTACTTACATGCCTTCTATCAGGGGCACCGGCACAAGGCGGGGGACCAAGGAGCATCACACTGTCACTTTTAAAAGTGGGAGGGCTATGCCCTTCTACTTTTTACCTGCCTTAAAGGTGAGCAATGGAGGGAGGGGGCGGAGTCTCGGGGAGGGGCAGAGCCGGGGTGAGGGAGGCCATGGTTCAAGCACCTGTCGCCCCCCCCACTTCAAGGGAGTTTCCAGCAGTCCTGACTCCTAACTCTATCGCGTCCAAGGACCTCGGACTCTTTACTGTATTTATCATCGTCACAACCGCCCCTGTGAGGCAGGACAGTGCTATTATCCCCATTGTACAGATGGGGAAGTGAGGCACAGAGGGGCTCACAGGAAATCGGTGGTGGAGCAGGGAATTGAATCTGGGTCTCCCAAGTCTCAGGCTTGCACCCTAACCACTGGACCATCCTTCCCTTTTTTTCTGGCACATGCATTCAAGGAGATTCTTATGCTCCTTTTGACTCAGCTCCCTGGCAAATCTGTTGTCTAGCCACATACAAACTCATTAAGTGAAATGCTGAAACCAGAAGCTGAAGCGTTCCAAAAAACTTGGGCTTGTTTTTGGAGTTTTTTTGTGGGGTTGTTGGGCTTTTTTAAGGGACTAAAGAAACCACTTGTCAAATGGCTGGGCTAGTGCATTCCAACTTACTGATTTCTCGCAAACATCCAGTCTACTAAAAAATTCATAAGGAGACAGATGGCACAACAGCAGCTCTTTGCAGGAGTGCCGCGTTTAGCGGCAAACAAAGAACTTTGACTGCCTAGGACAAGTGCAGAGATCACTGCAGGCTTCGGAGGGGCGAAGGGGATAGCTGGAGGGGGACTGCAGGGAGCAGCAGAGAGCTGTCCCCGCTTTACTCTCATAACTTCTCTCCACAGCAACAGCAGCTTCAGAGAGTCATTTACGTCACCCCGGCAGCTTCACAAGGAGGGGGGAAATGAACAGAATTAAAAGAGGCCCAAATAGAACAACTCCAGATCGACCAAGTATTGAGAATTGCTGCTCGAAGAGACGTATGAAAAAAAATAATAGAATTTATATGCCAAGATCTCAAAGCACTTCACAAGATGGGTAATTACCACCCCATTTTACACAAAAGTGAAACTGAGGCATGGATAGTTAAGTGACTTGACTAAGGTTACACAGCAAGCGCGTAGCGTAACTGGGAACATTCAGGTCTTCCATCCCCCACTAACTACTAAAACATATTGCGTCCTCATCCATTTCTGCTTCACATGGCAGGAAAAACAATCAACATCATTAAAAGCAGAAAAATTCAAAGGGAAGCCTCCAGATATTTCGAGCCAGTGAGTATTCTTCCGCCGGAAGAGCGTGCAATCTAAAAAACACATGTATGAATCACAGCTGTCACTTGGGTTGCAGCAAGACATGGCGTATCGCAACCCCTCTCCTACGCTGGCATATCAAACCCAGCACGTCAACACGCTACACCGACACTGCAGTGGCACATTCATAATAGCTGTATCTGGCAGCGACTGTCTTGCCTGAAGTGACTTGCAGTGGTTGTGAAATGTGCCAGACAGCCCTAGAGACTTCAGCCCTCCGTGCAGCCAGGCAGCAGCGATGGCATGGGTAGCAGCAAGGCAAACTGCATCCCCACTGCCCCCATCTCTGCTGAGAAGGGACGAACCACACACCCCCCGCACTTCCAGGGTGAAAGAATGTAATTCAGTCTCTTTGGCTTCTCTGCAGAGATGCTAACAAGTGCTGATGGTTTGGGGGGTTTTTTTTTTTTTTACTTGCCTGGCAAATGGCTGCAGATCTGGAGTGTATGTCAGTGGACCAATTCTGTGGTGCACCACCGACTGCGATTACAGTGCCAGATACTCCACTGCTATAAACCAGCATAGCTCCACTGGCCTCAGTTAAGGATCATCTCGCTCTCCTTCTTTTGCAGCAGTTCAGTGCATCTCTAAACCAAGTTAATATTCCGCACCTCACCGCTCACTCAAATCCTGTTCCTCTCTTGTATCCCCGGGATTATCAGTGCTTCCCTATTGAGCCCAAACTGTGCATTAGGCTTTCCAGAACAATCCCCACTTCCACCGTGGGAATTGAACCCAGGATCCCTCTCTGCCTGAGCTAGTTTTAGTAGCTCAAAGACAGTAGTGGACTCAAACTGCTCTATGGTCCACAGAGAGCCCTCTGTAAGGACAGGTAACATTTATAGTTCAGTACACCCAGAAGACACAAGTGAGATCAGGGCCTCATTGCGCTAGGCGCTGCACTAAACAGTACATGTAGTAAGGGACAGTCCCAACATCTAATAGACAAGGCAGAGCAAGGAGAGGAGAAAGAATGCATCATCATCTCTATTCTGTAGTGGGGGATCTGAGCGACTTGCCCCAGGTCACACAGGGAGTCTGTGGTAGAGCAATGGCTAGAACCCAGATCTCTCGAGTCCCAGCCCAATGCTTGACCTACAAGACCGGTTTTCCTTTTCAGTTACCCTTCAGGCTCTGAAAAATAACCAGACTCGGTGACATCTAGGATACAGACCACACAAGCCACCGCTGCCACTCGCGAAGTTTCAATTGCAAGAGGAAGGCTTTATAATTTTCCAGAGATCTGCCTCAAGAATTCCTGCACCGTTTTACTGTCATCCCGCATTTCCTTCAGCATATGAGAAAATCTTTGTCTCGGAGGCAACACTCCACATTCCAGAGGCTGCCAAACATTGCAACAGCACTAAGTGTCATTTCAGCCACGGGAAAGACTCCAACTTGGCTTTGGCAGAACATGATAATTTTGCAGCGTCCTTAACACTACCAAGATCCTAGATGATAACTTAAAAAATAAACCAAGAGGGAGGATCCAATGGAGGCTACAACCATTCAGGGACTGTTCTGGACCGTGTCGGGATGTAGAATTAAAGCATGAACATACTGAAACCAGGGGAGCTATGTCTGTTTACACTAGTTGGAGATCTGACCCACTCTGCATACATCAAGCTGCAATAGCAGGATTTAGGATAGCAAGATTCCTCATTACAAGTACAGTATAAATTTTGCATTAAGGATAGCTATGGGTCAGATTGTGATCACAGTTACACCGGTGTAAATCTGTTGTGTTTCCATTCAAGTCAAGGAAGCGTCTTCAGATTGGAACCAGGGTGAGTGAGATCAGAATCTGGCCCACCGAGAGAGGGGGAAAAAAAACTCAGAGAGGAAATGTACTGACTTTATTCCAAAAACTCCCCCTGTACACAATATTCCAGACACCGGGAAATGGACACTGTACAGTTGGATCAAATCCTGAATGACACAGCAACAACCGAGAGCGAGAAGACTTTTCACCGCTGGGAGAGCACAGCCCAAGTGAGACTCACCCAACCAACATCCTGCTGACAACATTATCCGTGTGCTAAAGAGCAAACACATAAAGCTATGAGTTAGGGGAAGCACTGGGGGGGGCGGAGGGGGGGGGGAAGAGTCTTCCTGTCAATAACAGCTCTGCACACCTGCCTGCTCCCAAAACCGCAACAACTCTTCAGTGTTTTGCTGACTAAGTGATTTCCGCTGGTAAGGCTGGAATGAGTCTTTAGGGGGATTCTGCATCAGCATTCGCTTGGAGGGGTGTGGACCATATTAGGCAACTTACAGATAGTTACCCAGGGAGATGGCTGGACGGCGAATGCAAGCAAGGCAACATTCATGCTCCAATTCCAATAGCAAAACATCAGTTTCCAAGATTGAGAAGAAAATAACTACTAGGTCCTTCGGATCTAAATCGAGTCCCCAGAGCAAAGGTTACAGCAGAAATGGGTTTTTTCAGCATAAGGATTTTTGGACTTTGTTCAGGGCTGCCCGATGTTATTTCCCCCACTGAACTGTTTCCCTCTTTTTCAATATAAACCCAAGATGCCCACGATTCAGCCACAAAAGTCATCCAGTTGTCACTGCACAGCACCCCTCGGGGGGAATTTACAACGTGCCAGGCTACGAGTGCAGGCAAAAGGCAAAAAATAATTAAAGGGGTGAAAGGTGCGTTCTTCAGCTCAAAGGATGGGATGTAACATCCTAAAATACTCACAGCAAACACAAAGGGTCCAGATCCTGAGCTGGCATAAACTGGCGTCATTCCAATAGAGTTGCACTGATTCGTGCCAGCTGAAGATCGGGGCCAAGAATTCAGCCTCTTGGCTGAATCTGAGTGCATGGTCAGATTAATATGTTGTCAGATAGGAGAGCGTAACCTGCTTGGGCATGGGAAGAGACTTTGGGCTAGTTGCTCCAAGCACTCTTCAATTAGCATCCTCTACGTTTCGTTGGGGTCTAAGTCTTAGCTACACTAACCACCACAATGACTGGGGAAGCTGCTTGAGACAAAAGGGCACCCCAACATGTCTTTAATTGTGGATGCACTGTGAATACAAACAATAAATAGATGGGACTAAGAAGTGTTTGGTTTCTTCCCAGTCTTTTGCTGTGAGCAGCATGTTTTGGTCCCTTCTACGCTGCAAGATGGAATCCGGTTTTAGCCATGTTACAATCAGGCCCCCTACCACGGTAGGGATTACAATGGACATGGGCCTTCCCAAGTGCCAATCACCATTTTCTCACAAACCCTTGCAGCAACAGTAATGCATATGATTGAATGAGGCAGAAAGGGAATGCCAGCGCATCGTATTCAATCCAGCCAGTCCCTTGGTGATCTCTGTTTTCCTTCCCTTCTAAATGGAAGACTCTAGCTGTCTCTCACTTCTCTCACAGATTCATTCTGGACATGGGTCAGCTGAACATCAAGCTTTCTTCAGTGTCCCCTCTTCCTTCCTCCACGTTTCATCCTCTCTCTAGGCCTGATCCTGCTGTCCTGGCTCAAGGACAAGACTAACATTAACTGCTATGAAAAGAAAGCAATCTCCCCCCCGCACCCCTGCCCATATTCAAGGCTGCAGAATCCAGGCCTATCTACGTGGCATCAGTGTCAGAGGATTCAGTTACCGCAGCTTGGGTTTTCTGAACAGCCTAACAGAGGTTGGCATCCAGCTCCCACTTCACTTCCTCAGGCTCCTTGGAAAACCCCAGACAAGAGGATGAGCTCCAGGCCTGGTTCGATCTTGCATTGCACACTGAACGAAACTGTGTTTCACCCAGTGACCCTGAATTGAGCTAAAATAAGAGACTTCAGCACATTTCTGGGCCATATTAAAGCACTGATCAGTCCTACCTGCCCTGCAGAAGAGAATGATGTCATGTGGTAAGTGCGTTCCCCCTACGAGTCAGCGCCCCGCTGACAGCAAAGATCTCTGTCATCATGCCTGCAATTTATTTATCTTTTTAAGTGTACATGGAACTTCAGCTGCTTTCAATCCAGAGCTACAGTTGCCTTCAAGTACGTGATATTCACTCCTAGGGTGACCAGATGTCCCGATTATATAGGGACAGTCCCGATTTTGGGGGCTTTTTCTTATATAGGTACCTATTACCCCCCAGTTCCTGTCCCGATTTTTCACACTTGCTATCTGGTCATCCTATTCACTCAACAAATAAATGTTACTTTTCACCATGGTTGTTACATTGTAACGTCTCGATCTCCATATTTCAATATTGCTTCAACCCGTGGCAGAGCTCTCTCTGAGAAGAGTTTTAAAGTTAATATTTTTAAGTTAAAACAATAAATCAATACAGGAAGCCAACATTAAACACACACATCATTATTTAGACAAACAATTAAAAACCCTCTGTTCAAATACACACCCACACAAATACCCATCAGCATGTTGGACCGTGGAGGAATGTGATCTGCCTTTCAGAAGCGATATTTCACCTGGTGCAGAGTGGCTAGTTGTAGCAGTTTGCTTTCTACCAACAAGCAATGTAAAATCCCCAAAAATATTTAGAATCCAGCTTCTCAGATGATTCCAGAAACACATACTACTCTCTAACATACAAGCATTTGTGGGGAGGTCAAAGGGGATCATTCATTGGCTGCAGGTTGTTTGATTAGTTTGAAAATCCTAAAAGGGCTTTCAGTGCTTATGAAAGGTGCCGGATTCCCAGACTCTGGAAATTAAATTCTGTTTGTCCACAGAATAGGTGTATCGTAGGTAGTATTATTCTATTTACATTATAGTATCACTTAGGTTAAGCCTGTCCTGGCCCTGGCAAGCTCGTAATCCATATGGACAAAACAGACAAAGGGTGGGAGGGAAAACAGATGCCAGAGAGGTGAGCGATTTGCCCAAGGTCACACTGCAGGTCAGGGGCAGAGCTGGGAAAAGAACTCAGGTTCCCAGATTCTCAGTCCAGTGCCCTGCTCATGAGCCCACACTGCTCCCCTAATGGCAGGGCATCCTCCACCAACACTGCTCCAGCCCTGATCTGGAGGACGGCCTTTAAAAAGACAAGAACAAACTGTTTCAGCTAAGTAGTGCATCTAATCCCCCTCTACCTGATTTGTGTCTATTTGGCAAAAGGTCCCCCTCATGGTTGCCAGAGAGAGGAACGAGCTTCATATGAAACAGTCGACAGAGATCTGGAACATACTCCCGTGGAGCTGGTGGGAATCATCTTTGTTACAGCTAGGGCCCTGTGTTGTCATTAACATGTGGCAGAATTCTCACCAATGAAGGTGACTGTGGTGAAAGGACTTTATGACACTTAATATTTTCAAAGATCCCTCAGAAATTAAGTCTTGCCAAGGCTGGGTTCAGAAGAAAAGCCCTGGGCTGTCTATAAAATAATAGTTTCCCTTCCATAGCATTGTACGTTCACAGATCTCAAATCACTTTAAGCAGCATAATTCCTGTTTTACAGATGGGGAAACTGATGCACACAGAGGGAAAGTACCTTGCCCAAGATCAAACAGAGAGTCTGAGGCAGAATCAGGAATAGGACCTAGATTTTCTGACTCCTCACCCAGTGCACCATGTTGTCTCCCCAGCTGCAATGGGCAAACCTCAAGATGTTCAGACTTGAGGTTGGATAGTTCTCAGATACAGACTCAAACCAGACCTCAAGTCAGCCAAATATGGGCTAGAAATTGTGCAGACAAGCTCAATATGACATGTCCAGCTCTTCTTTTTCTAGCCAGAATACTGTGGTTCTTTGGCATTTCCATCTTTGGTCTCAGCCACAAGCTGAAAGTGCGAAGATAAAGACAAAGAAAAAAAAAAAACAGCTAAAAAAATTCAGAGCCTCCAAAAAGGATTAGGATCAAATTGACTAGTAACAATTTGAGGGAAGGGAATTATAGATCCTTATTCAAACTAATTTGACCATTCTTAAATCCAAGTATAAATGTAGATGATATGTAGATAACCTAATAATGTATAATAGATACACTGAATATAGGCGTAACAAAGGAACAAAGAAATTGGACTCATGGTCCATCTACTCCAGTTATGGCCAATACCACAGAAGAAAAACCCCTGCAATAGATAGCTATAGAAAAACCTGTCCCAAGGAAAGGTTTCTTCCTGACCCCTGATATCGAGACAGAAGCATTTGCCTTGAAGCATGAGGTCTTAAGATCTCTCTACATAAAGCACTCAAGTTGTGTATTTTTTAGCATTTACTAAAAGAATGCTGCATACTTCTTGTTATCCCCTTTTATATCCTGCTAAGCTCTTGGCCTCGGTGTCTTGTATCAATGAATTCCACAGGCTAATTGCAGGCAGTGCAAAAAAAATTTCCTTTTTTATCAGTTTCGAATTTGCCTCCTTACATTTTCACTGAATACACACACACTTCCCCCCTCAGAAACTGAAGGCCAAGAAATATGTGAAATGGATGTTCTGCATAAGACGTATGGTAATCCCAAAACCATGCATTTAAAACCTGGATCATGTGTTTCCCAAAAAAGCCGCAAATACAACATCATTATTTTGTTAAGGAATTTTAATGAAACTGCCAGGTTACTTGAAACTGTATCTATTCCAGCAATCCAGCTGGCTCCCATCCCAGGTGAATAGACAGTATTCAGAGACTTACCATGCACAGAATACTTGGTCAAATTTAAATTGGTAGATGTAGGACAGCATTAAAATAAAAAAATTCCACCAAGGGAAGCCCAGCTTTTCTGAAAATAACTAGCTCTAAGGCTAGCACTTTAGGATCGTACAGCAAAGACAGCACAGGAGAGAGACAGACCCGTGGCTGTCTCCAAGCAAACCCAGCTGTTTGGTTTGGTTTGTTGGGTGATGTGGAAGAGAGCGCTTTATTTCCTACCTGTCGATGATCACAGGATCCGAGGGAGTCTCGTTTCTGTTGCCGCAACTTTTCTTTTCACAGCACCGGCTGGAGCGGGGAAGAAACCAAAATGAGAGGATTTCTGTGAGTATTAACGGCAAAGCAACGAACTCTAAGCCTTGCTCAGCTGAACTAAAGGCACTGTGGACATTTAAGTGGTATCCAGAAAATTCTAACTGGGATTTCCAAAGGGGGTCTCAAGGAGGTGCCCAACTCCCCTTTAACGTCAACGAGATTTAGACACTCGGCTCCCCTTAGTCTCCTTTGAAAAATCTCAGCCCAAAGGAAAAGCAATATGGTCACATTTTATATTAAGGCTCCATTTATAAATGTTTAACAGATGTTGTAAGCATGTAACAGACATGAGCAGCATGTGTTCTAGACGGTTATAAGCCCACCAGTAAAAGGTGTCATAGCCGACGACAAGCCATGTTTATAAGCAACCTACTAACTTGTTGGACGCCGTAATAATTGATTGACCATTTACTCCACATCTGTTAACCCTATTTATAAATGGGAATGTAATATAAAGTTTATACAGTGTGGTCAGCAATATGATGGCATAGAAATTGTACACATCAGCCTCTCTCTGATGAGCATGCAATGTAATTTGCACCCCGTTTACCAACAGACAAGTTCTCTCTCCCATGGGTATGTCTAGGGCTTTACAAGCATAAGCAAGATAACAAGGTCCCTGCCCCAAAGGGATACAATAATTAAAGTACGGCATAGGGACTTTATTTAAAATTTACACACACACACACGCACACTATGTGTGTGCACGTAAGCTTGCGTACGTACATACAGGCACGCATATATATCCTGCGAGAGCGCGGCTGCCCGCGTCTGGGAGGTAACGGAGCACTCAACTCTCATTGCTGTCCGTGCAGACGGGGCCCTCGGCACCAGTTCAGGACCTTTGTACGTGCCCATTCTGTTTGAAAACCAAAGGAGCTAGACCCATTTATGCCAACTAAAGAGGTGGTCGCTTGACACATGCATTGGGTGGAGGAGGCGGGAAGGGCTTGCTATCGCTACATTATAAAAACATCTCATAGCAACGGTGTGCAAGCCCATCAGACGTGTTAAGAGAATCCTGATGCTGTGGTAAATCAAACAGCTCCATTTGACACAACCAGGATGTTAGCGGAGGGAAACAATATTTATCAGCAAAACGGCTGAACATTTAAGCACACTGTATCAAAATTCCCTTCTGCCCCCACCGCCAGTGGGTCAGCTGCAGTTACGCCCGCATCAATCCAAGCAGTTGGTCCCATCGCCTTTTTGTGAAGTTATTTGGATTTACACCAACGTAACCGAGAGCTGAATTTGGCCCAGACTGTGTCGTTTTATGTGCAGTGGTTTTGAGGGGGCTGAATGCATTTTCAAAATTCCTAGTTAGCCTAAATTCAGCTGCTTTCCACAGGGAATTGCTCTGACCAGAGGAAAAACAGATAAAAATGCATGAATGAGTCCAAGGCTATACAATATGAAGGATTAACTCTTTTGAAGTCAATAATACTCAGATATACAATGCTTAAAATATAAACATGGACATAAAACTTCCCACCTCAGAGCTATTAAGCATTTTAAGTACATGCATTCAATCAGCAAGCTGTAGCATGACAGGAACTGCTTGCCTTTCCCTTTGTGAGTTTACACGGCCCAGCAAGATGGGATGCAACAAGCAGATCTCTTTCATTAGCAGTTCTAACGTGAGCTATTTTGACACTTTTTGTATTCCTTTGCCTCAATCCCACAGTTATCCATTGAGTCCATGCCTTTAAAAATAAGGGATTCACAAGATATTTGAGAATCCCTGAGGTAGGTACTTATTTGGTGTAAAGTGTCAGAGCTCCATTGACTTCAGTGAAGCTACAAGGATTGACAACCACTGAGACTCTCTCTTCCCCCCGTCACTCCCATGTCTAACTTCTTTTTGAGTGCACCTTGGATAAATTTCACCACCCGTTGGCCATTTAGACAAAGTTTCATACTTTGGTAACAAAAATCGGAGATTTCAGATTTTCTATTCTAAAGAAAAAATAAACAGAACCCCCTCATTTCGAAGAAAAGGAGGACTTGTGGCACCTTAGAGACTAACCAATTTATTTGATGCATCCGATGAAGTGAGCTGTAGCTCACGAAAGCTTATGCTCAAATAAATTGGTTAGTCTCTAAGGTGCCACAAGTCCTCCTTTTCTTTCTGCGAATACAGACTAACGCGGCTGCTACTCTGAAACCTGTCATTTAGAAGGAGTAGAGGTTTGACTTCTATTTTAAAGCAGCAAATATTATGACCAGTTGGAAATGAAACCAGGAGCAAATCTCTTGTTCGGTTTAATGCAGCATACTGTTTGCCACTGTCGAACAAAAAAAACTTAGCTCAGTTTTTTAAAGAAAGAGTTTTACACTGGTGTGCTTTTTTTTAATGCTAACCAAAAAAAACAAAAAACAAAACACCACAGTTCCTTTCTTTGCAATAATACTCAAAAGATCATATAACTCATACAGTCGATCTCATGACAGACACATCAGATTATAACGTCACAACAAGACACAAAATGGAGTAAAGCGATCGTACCCACATCAAATCTCTTTGTCAGCACACTGTAGAGTTGTTTAGATTAAATTACACGGATTTGAGATGCAACATACCTGCTTCCTGGCAAAAACCCATCTCATTGTTAGATTTAGTTTGCATACTTGGTTATCACATTTATGAGCTTTGAAGCATTATGTATTATTAAAAATATGCCTTTGACCCGAAGGCGTCCAAGCACTTCGCAAATATTAATTTTCTCACTGTTTGCCTCTAGTGTAGTATATTTTTGGTAAACAACTAAACAATTTCCTCTCACCTTAGTACTTTCTGAGCCCCAGAACACAAGAAATATTTTATTCTGAAAGCACCACCCCTTTCCACAAAATGACAAGTTTAGTTGTGGATCAGATTATTTCTAAAATTTGAGGATATTCCAGTCAGGTGTTTCAGCTGAAGTCCATCTCAAATCTTCAGGTCCCCACTATCCAAGGTACTTCAAATGACCTATCACTGTGGCATTTAAATACTGACAATCTTCCAATTGGGTTGTTATATAATAGTTGTTCCTTACTGGGCTGACCCTGCTCCCAGGTAAATCAGTGGTAAAAATCTCAGTGACTCCAGTACTGGGTCCATAACGTTGGTTTAAGTGGAAATTAAGACCCTGATCCTGCTAATATTTAAGCACCTGAGTAACTTTATACACACACACACACACAAACGTACGTGTCATTCCTTTGGTCCCAGTGGAATTACTCACTTGCATAAAGTTGTAGGATCAGGGCCTAAGACTTATTATCGTCACAAAAATAAATCCTTACCACGCTTTGAGCTATGTTATTTTCTCATATAATCAGATCCACACAGGATACTGTAAGTCTTGCAACATGAAGCGTACTGGTGAAAAAGCAACAACCAACAAGAACAACAAAGCCAGCCCTAGAAACTAGATGCCCCATAAGGCCCCATATCAAAGAAAGGCCTTATGCATTGCATCCCCTCCCCCCCCCCCCGCCCCCAGCAGCCCGACTAAAATGGTTTTAAAATTCAGCCCTCAACTTTTTTTTTTTTTTTTTTAAATCTGTCTCTAATTTCAAACTCAAATAAGCTCACAGCATGGTGGCCTTTGTTTTGTTTTCTTCTCCCCAACTCCTCCCTGCAATTGCATAACAAAAGTGTCTAAATTCACACCATCTGGACGATAAAGACACAGGCCCCAGTGGCCGCCTGGCCCAGCTGATTAGAGCTCCTGTCTAGTCTGAGCCTTGTGGCGAAAGTCACAGCTGTGGGGCTTGCTTGCACTCAATACGACTCTGTTATTAGCCAGCTGTAGGCCCTGAGACTACTTCTGTTCAAATTATAATACCTTTTAACCCTCTGAGCGTTGAGGGCATCGCGGGCTCCTGGCAAAAGCATAACAACTAGTTTCCTCTTAGTTGATAATTGGTAGAACAAGACGACGACCAACAGTTACTCCATGAGAAGAGACTGTTTACCTTGATTTCCTACCATTGAGAGAAAAAGATACTGTATATTTAAGAGAGACCTCCACCCTAGAT
Organism: Natator depressus; assembly: GCF_965152275.1. Taxonomy (NCBI): domain Eukaryota; kingdom Metazoa; phylum Chordata; order Testudines; family Cheloniidae; genus Natator; species Natator depressus. The sequence goes on from NC_134259.1 coordinate 7,718,874, forward strand.
GGACGGTTCCCATTACACTGGAATAGCCCAAACACATAAAGCCTATTGCTAAAACTTTCAGAACTGTAGTAAATAAATAAATTAAAAGCTCTAACTGAACGCACTCACTATTGGGGGAAGGGGCGGGAGGAAGGAGTTGAGATTTTAAACTTTCAATTGATATGACAGATTGTTGCATCCGCATCAATATTTAGACAACTTTCCTGCTAAGGATACATCTGTCACTGTCTGACTAGAAGATGTGGGGGGGGGGGTTGGATGCACTTGTCTGTATACAGCATGAATATCTGAGTGATTTTCTATGACAAATCAAATCAAAAGATCAAAAGGGTATTTACCTGCAACTAACAAGAAAAAGAAAACAAACCCTATAATTTAAAAAACAATAACAAGCAGCATCAATTTGGACCTCAGAGTGGGCACATTACATTAATGTTTTATATACTGTTACTAATGCAAACCAAAGTAGGGGCTTTAAAAATTGATGCTACCACATAAGCAGCATAGAGCAAGGAGGATTTGATTAGTGTGCTTAAAAAAAAATGTCAAGTTTGAGTTGGATTCATTCATTCCCCCTGGTATTATTCAAATATAATGCCTCTTCCAAATAGGCAGCATCCTGTTTTAAAAATATCTCTGAACAAGACATTTAAAAATCAAATGTCTTGATTAGGTTACACAGAGCTTTTGATTTGGTTCACTAATCTGTGTCTTACATGGAAAGGACAGCCCTGAATTGTAATTCTTCCTTGGCTAATCTATCAAGCAGGAGTTTAGTACAAACTGAATAATGGTTTACATTTGTAGAACATTACCTTAAATCAAGCATGGAATATATTTATAGGCATCGAAGGAAGCCCAATATACAAAAGCTTATCAGAGAGTTTATTTAGTACTTTTAAAATGTTGGTCATTGTCAAAGGAAAGATCATTTTGTTTTGAAGAAAGGAGGTTGTTTTGGGTTTTTTCACTCTTAATATAGATTCTCGCTCCATCCAGCAGGAGTGAAAAAAAATGGATTACACTAGCTGTCATTTTGTTATTAAAATCGAGACCCTAGTGTATAGAAATCCAAAGATTTTGCTTCTCCAATGATTATCTAAGCCAAGCCTTTCACAAACAGGGATAGCATATATATTAAAATAAATACGTAAGTTTTAGAGAAACCAAAAAGTAATATGCCCCGCCTCACTCTTCTTTGATATATGCATAAATACAGAGCAAATTGTAGGTTATGTAAAGACAAAAAGCAAATTGTGTATCACGCATCTAAACACACACATCTATGAAAGTAATATTTGCAATGTTCAGAAGTAATGGTGTACAGTTACTCTGTTAATGAGGGCGACATATAAGAGGTAAGTTTTGCATGCATGTGTGTATGTATGAACATGAACACACACACACTTTTGCATACTTCACCGTCATTGCAGTTTCCCAGGTACACCAATTATTCCATTACCTTTTGAAAAATGTGAAAAATACTTCCCCCTCAGCAACAAATTCTATCCTATTAAATTGCTTCTACTGTATCGTCCCCTGAGAAGGCAATACTTAAAATTATTAGCACAATGTGCTTTTTAAAACAAGCAACATTCAATCCAAGAGCTTTTCAAAAAACCTATTACACTAAATCACAAATATGTTTAATAAAGGTCAAGGTTGGGTTTGCCTTTCATTTTGTGAAAGACCATTCTGTGCACAACTTAGCACATTTTAATATAAGGACATGGCCTGTTTGCATAATTAAATGTATCGAAAAACAGTAATTGTGTGAGCAGGAAAAAGAATAAGCTACCATGGAAGCAAGATGTACATACATAAGATACATGTACCTAAAGACATCCACAAATGTGATTCAGAACATCCTGACCAGTATTTTATCCTTTAATGTATCATTTCAACATCCTAAATTTTTTGTCTATTTTATGTAAAAGCAGAAGTTCCGTAACCATGGCTTGTAGCAAAAAATTATTGCAAAGATGTATTTTGGGGACAGAACTAAAGAACATTAATTACGTTCATTTAATTGATAATGTTAAAATATGTCACCTGGGAAAAATAAATCAGGAGTGCCTTCTAATTTTCAGGCAGGTTCTGGAAATTGACAGTAATCATTTTAGAAGGGCAAACTGGAAAAGCTTAAAGAAATAGACAGTTGGGAATTCTGGGCCCTTTTATTTTGTTGTCCAAACCCAGTGCAAAACAGAACAAAAATAGTGCAGTTCAGATCTTAGGCAGGATTTCCAGATCTGTAGTACTGAATAAATTGGCATGTAACACAAACCAAACGTTGTATCCGGGCAAAGAGAAATTATTCTTTTGGAAGAGCATCCCCGGCGCAAAAACGAAACTCCTCATATCTCAAACTTCTATGGAAAACCCCTTTTAGCATCTTTGGAAGCAAACTTACTCTTATTAACTGAATAAATCCTACGCCACCAATAAAATTGTCTTACCTGCACATGACTTCATGAGTAAGCAGAACTCTGCACATCTCTGGATTCTTGTTCTGGCCTTCATAAGTGATGGGCTATGAAAATTAGGGAAATTAGTATATGGAGGAGGTTTTTGGTTTGTTTGCTTCTTGTAATATTCAGTTTTTTAAAACTGCAGAGCCCCGTGGCTTGCAATTCCCACCCTCAAAGTCTTTTTTGCACAAGGTAGTCAGTGTGCATATAACCAAGTGTCACTTACAATTGTTAAGATCTTAGGATCACTGGGGGAAGGAAGAGGCTAAGATATTGTTTTTCAAATGCACTGGAAATTAAGGTATGCAACACAGACGCTGGGGTGGAGAAAATAAAGCACAGAGTGAGAGGGAAATGAAAGAGTGGGGATTGTACAACACAAAAGCCGGCCTCAGCTCACCTGTTTCGTGACTGAATCGATGAGCCTAACAAACAGGTCCTGTTCAGTTCTGACACCTAGAGAGAGAAGGGGAAGAAACAGGAAATCCAACAGTTACAGAGATAGGTCGGGGAAACCATCTAAACCATCCTGTAACTTTTCTACTTCGTTTTACTTCCTATCAAGCATCATCTGAAAGTCTAAGGCTGCTGTTTTTCAAAGCATGGGTTTACCAAAGGGTGTCATATTGGCCAGACCCGAGAAGCAGCTCTCCACAGTGAGGATTTTTGCTTCCAGAAGAGAGACAAAGGGACTTCAATGTATTTTATAGAAGCGATCTCTGCAAGGTCTTAAAACTTTATCACGGGTTCTTCGTTCCCAACCCCTTCTTTCCCACCCCCAGCCTTTTGTAGGTGACTTACCATTGCTGTAAAGGAGTTGAAGTTTGTAGTGTGTGCCGTTATTGGTCTTTTCATTGCCTTGTTCCTGAAAGAGAGATTTAAAACTATCGTCCCAGAATTTGTTTGGTGCCGTTCGCGGACAAAAGCAACCCGCTTGCAAATCACTAATGGATGTGACAAGAAAGTTCATTAAGATCTTTGTGAGGTGGATCCACTGATTGGGATAAATTAACCTTCCGAGTGACCCAGGACAGACATCCCCTTCCTGTGGCATTTGCAGAAACTTTTCCACTTGCTATAAAGCTCCCAACTTTATAACATAAACGCTCTTCCCCTATCGGGTGAATTCACAAATTTTAAGCAAGCTAATATACAGCAGATCGACGCTGGCAGGGTTTTGTTTTTTTTTAAACAAAACTGTACGTGCAAAATAATGAAATAGTTTTACAGTAAGTCCTATCGGTATTTATTTCCTGAAGGTTTATGTTACCGGGACATTTCTCAGGTGAACTGGGACTGTAATTTATCAGAAGACAATTATTCATGGCGTCCTTCATAATTAAAAGTCCTTGCCCGTAACTAAACTAAAGCCAAAGATGATTTGGAAGGTTTCTAAATGCTTAACGCCTGGATCTAAAACTCAAGAGCAAACGTTTCCGACACCCAGCCGTTGACTTTGGAGTCTGAAAAGAACAGGCTTAGCAGATAATATGACAAATCACAGCTCGCTCAGGGTACATATAAAACTTGGCAGATCCGGCATATGCAAAAATACTAATAATATTAATAAAAGATACAACAAGGTATTGGACCCCGGTGTGGTTTTATTCTATTTTATTGTAAGTGGATGTAGGAAACTCCCATTTTATCTCCCGGGGTGGCAGAAATTAACTAGCCTTGTTAATTACAGCGAAGGAGAGAGTGTTGAGAACAGGGGAGGAAGCAGTCGTCCCGCTACCTAACCCCTGACCACAAAACCAGGGGTTAGGTAGCAGGAAAGGATGGCTGAGAACGACAGTACTTTACAAGGGCAGGTACTAGAACGGGTGGGGGCGCCGACGGTAAATTTGGGGAGGAAAGCAAGCAAGCAAGCAAGAAAATAGACAGGCCTTACTTTATCATTTTCTACGAAGTCCACAAAGGCGGTCCTCTCTATTTCCACCGGCTGCCCCTGCCTATCGTAGAGAGCCAGGACAAAATGAAAGAAATTGGATTTCCTCAAGTTGGAAGGTGGCTGCTTTTCAAAGTGGGCTCTGGACAAAGCTACGCCGCTGTGGAGGAAACAGATGGAATCGGGGAGGGAGGGGAGAGAAACAGATGAATTAAAAGGTTGCACTCAAAGGTTGCACTTGGATTAAAAGTAATCAAAAAAACACACAGAGAAGGATTCTAGAGGGGGGTAGGATTCTCCTGGTCTATAGCACACTGGGTTATTAACAGTCAATTGTTACTAATGACTTTGATCTCGCTGCTTTCCACTCCACCCTGGCGCACTCACATCACTTCCGATTAAAAACATTAAGTGAAATAAAAGTGAAGCCTGCTTGAATTTCGGTGGCAGCCAAATTAAGAACTTTTTCTTCTCCCAAATGTTACAGAGTCTAGAAACTTGATTAATATTTTCCCTCTTATGCCTTGATTCTCACTCTGTAGAGAAGAATAATTAACAGAACTTGAGTATTAAGGAAAGATTGCAAGGTAAGTTATTCCAAAACCGGAGAAATATTTTATCATCTCCTCTGATCCATCATCTTCTTCCCTTTCGTACTCATTTGTTGGGTACAATATAAGGGGTGTGTCTAGAATACAACAAAAGTAGAATATAAATGCTAAAGGATCTGAAAAATGATAAAATTCCAACTGAGTTCACTTTTCCTTTAGCCCAGGTCAACGCTCTTAAAATCTTTTCCCAACTAGGAGTCTGTACTGAGGTTGGAAGGCAACTGGTTTCAAGCAATGTGCCTACCTTCCTCGGGAGCGAAGTTTCTATTAATTTCACATTGTTTAGTCACTGATCCATTTGAATCAACGTGCGGGTCTTCCCAGTGCCGTTTTGTGGGTTAACTACGTGTAATTTAAACACAGGTTGCCTGACGTTTGTCACACATTCTGCAGAAGATGCGGTGATTTCTTCCGCGCATTTACCGAGTTTGAATGATTCGGGATCTTTTCATACAATGGAAATTCTAAACCTTAGATTTCGTTTTTTAGCAGAATTGGTTCCACTCTTTCCTTTATGTCGATTTTTACAGAATGCACAGAAGACAGATACGTGGAGAGGATTTCTCACTTACAGCATTTCTATGAAGTTTTCCGCCTTTCTCCAGATTTAACTCCTGAAATGGACTCACCTAAGATTGTTGCTTCACGTACTTGAGAAAAGTATTTGACTCTTTGGAAAGCTACAAATATCCCCCCCCCCCCTTTATTTCTAACCCAACTAGACAGGTACAATGAGACTGGGCAACACACAATCCCCCTGCCTTCTTCCCCCACCCCCTTCCGGGCCAGTTTAATAGCTTGATTTTTATCATCTTGAATATAAGAACTTTGATCACTGTATTTTTACTAGACATCTAGAATAATTAGTGACGTCCCAATGCGAACACCGATCAATTAGCCGCTGTCAATTGGCGATTTCTCACCGTGCATCTAACATTTGTTTTACTTTCGCTTTCCCCATCAAGGTATTTTTCCTCCGCATATAAATTAAACCATCAATATTCATTTTAAAAAAACCCAACAACTTCTGATATCTCCTCTCGTGCTGCCTGAAAGATCTTCCATAGAGATCAGATGGAGGTGGTGAGGGCATATAGGGCTCTATTTGTATATTGGTTCCTAGACCAACGTACATGCAACGCGGATGTATGTCCCTCAAGTCAAGTTGTCTCTATCCTCAACTTTCTTCTCGGGGCGATTCAGCCCCTTCCCACACGTGTGCCCGAAGGCTGGCTAAAGATATACCTGCAGAACGTGGGGACATGTTTTGTTTAGGGAGGGTTTCGTTCCCCTCTCTCCTCCATAAAAAGATCAACAGAAGAGAAAAGAAGGGGGAGATGAGGTCAATAACCCAAAGAGAACCCGGCACTACTGGGGCGTATTTATTACGGAATAGAGGGATTATCCCCCAACCAGAAGCAAGAAGGCATCCTCGTTTGCAGTTGGACGGGTTTTATATTCCAGCCAGCACTGAGATCTACATAGTGTTGACAAGACTAACGCAAGGAGTTAGTAAGTGGGGTCAAGGACTCGACTCAGCTCATTCACACGACAGCTCTCTCCTGCACCGCTGATACCTGCAGTTTTGCAAAGCCCTGGTAAAGGTATCTTCCCCTTTCCCTCGTTACTCAAACCCACGCTGGGCTCGCTTTCTGCCGAACCCTGTGGCTCGAGTGGGGAGGAGGGTGGCGTTCGCTATATAAAGCATGAGATCAAGGATAACAAGGTGATTTTGAATCAAAAGAGGCATAGCAATTAAGTTTAGCCAGAAGAACATCCGACTCAGACGTTCGGGCATACAAGGGTCTAAAGAGTTACTGTTCGTGGTATTGCTATGGATGGGTGTCCCCTACCCCCCCAAAAAAGAAGAAAAACGCTCTCCCCTCCAATCTCTGCTCTCTGACTTCCTCTGCTGTGCGCGTTTGTCTCTCGCTACAGTTTTGCCCTCTTGGATTTTCACTGACTGGGGCGGGGGAGTAAATTCAGTCGCGAGTCTGAACAACAGCGGGAGGAAAGGGAGGTTTCAAAAGGGGAAACACAAGGCTCGATTACCTTTGTGCAGCTACGTTTGCATCCACAACCCCAACATTTCTGACCCAGGACCTGACGGGATCCATTTCAGACGCGAGAGATTTCTCTTTCAGAATCGGTCCTCTTCCTAAAGTATCTTGAATCCCAAACATTTAAGAAGTCTATTCCAACCGGCAACAGTTTCTTTAAAAAAAAAAAAAAAAACCAAACAAAAAAAGCCTTTGAAATTGACACCCACACCCACAGCGATCCCAAAACCACTGAAGTTCAGCTTAAAAACCAACTTCTTCTGCTTCTAAAGGCTACGTGAGCTGCTGAAAAGGCCTTCCCAAAAAACAAAAACAAAAAAAAGTTTTCCCTCTTGCAAAGCAAAGTTATGCTCTCATTCAGGCTCGCCCGGTCCTATCATCCTGCAAACGCCGGAGAGGCAACAGCATCCAAACACTGGCCGCTGGATCACCTGTTTCTCAAGGACACGGGGAAGAGGACGGATTGCTGCCTAATCCAAAAAAAGAATCGCGATAAATCGTGAAAGAAAGGGAGAAATGGAGCGAGGGAGTCTGATTACACAGCGAACTGCGGGAGCCAGGATGCTTCCCCAAGCCAGTCCCCATCAATGGGTTACAGCACCGGGAGAAAACCGACGGGCGAGGGGGCGGGGCGGATTTCCATATTAGGGGACTCGATTTGCATAGGCTCACCCGATTGGAGGAGTGCAGACAATTATCAAGCGGATACACACTCATAACTCCAGCTCCGGGCTACCAACAATTGCCAATGGGAAAGTGGGCAGAGAAGCAAAAAAGTCCTCAGACTTTTCTGATTGTTGAGTAAGTTCCTTCCCAAAATTACTTCGCTTTCAATTTGTTAACCTCAGATGGAACCCACTCAGGCTAGGGTATTATCCTCTTATTCTTAAAAAAAAAAAAAAAAAAAGAGAGAGAGAAAATTTCTAGGAGCCTTGTCGTATGTGTCCCTGCCATCAGATGATGAGTTTTGTAACAAACAAACAATAAAGCAAACGTCCTTTTTTGAAAATCTGGGAAGTCTTATTACTCCTACTGTTTTAGGAGCACTGTTAGCGAGATTATCAGTGAAAACTTAACAGGATCTAATCCAAATATCTGGCTCTGGGGGCACTGGAAGGTGCTCTCTATAAGCTTGCGGGGTTGGGGACAGATTGTGCGCGTCAGCGAGGGAGAAAGAGAGAGCTCCACACCTATCCAATCCATAAAATGCACCCACAATTTCACACGACACCCGAGCTCTGAAATCGTCCCTTCAAACTTTTTATTGCGTTGCATCTAGGCAAAAAATGTAGCCGCTGACAGGACACAGCTATATTCATCCATGAACCAGAGAGTGGTTCCTTTTTTTAAAAACAAACAAACAAAACAAAAAAAAATCTTTTTGGCTTGGCGTTATTTTCTTCCTGGCTCTTTTGTATTCTGATCTGTGCATAGATCTTCCCTGAAATCTATATAACACCAACGCGAAAACAGATTTCAAGACAATGAATGCAAATCTGTGCTCAAAGACCATCTGCCAGATGAAGGAATCAGATGTTCCATAGTTAAAGGGACAGTGCATGGATTTCCTTGCCTCATTATTTAGAGCTCCCCTCTTTAACCTGCTTTATGTTTAGGAGGAGAAATAAACATTTCTTGTCAATCTCAAACCTAGTTTATTACAGTCAAAAAAGGGACCATCTTTAGTTGCATTTTAAATGTTTGCCTTTCTACGAAGTGTTAGATGATTATAAAAGTTGATTTTTTTTAAAAAAAATGCATTTAAATCTTTTCATCCGAAAAATGTATATTTAATTCACACACACGATGGGGGGGGGGCGCGAAGAGGGGACTCTAAATTATTCTGTCTACATGCATGACATACATGGTATTAGATGAACTATAAATCTCCACGCGATCTCTGTTCAAAGATATTTACCACACTAACCTTTCTTTCCCCCTGCATTGATAAATATGCATCGAGTGATTTGTCAGTTTAGCAAAAGGAAAGCCTGACTTTAAAAAAAAAAAAAAAAAAAAAAAAGCAACAATCAGTTCTGTTCATTGCCTCTGAAGCACCTGGTATTGACAGGAGACTGAGCTATATGGACCTTTGGTCTGACCCACTATGGTCATGCTTATGTTCTGGGGTTAACAACAATATATTGTACCAACAAACATTCCTGTGATGTGCAATAATAGAATCTTTCGATACAATTTCTCAGCTGTGAAAAGCATCGTTTGTTTCTGAAATTAGGCGAGATCACTTAAACCATCAAAGAAAGAGATCGAGAGTATTCAAACTAGATTTACAGGCGATAGCGTGTGAGCTATACACAACAGGAAAATTACCTTCGCCCATTGAATCCTAAATGTATTTCCTGCGCTAAGAACTATTTCTTTGCATTTTATTTGTATCATTGGCACTGTAAACAGAATTTAACTTGCCCCTGAATGCAGTCCCACAGCTGGGATGGAAAAAATCCTATTTGTTCTAACCCTGGATGGCTTATTAACCGGGAGAAAAGGCTTTCAAATTATGGAGCTCCCTGCTCCAAGTGATAGCGCCGATTGCTGTGTTAAAAATGAGTCCGACCAGGCTCCTTTCAGATGCTTATCCAATAAAGTCTAATCGGTTACAAAATCTTGGTGGAAACTTCACTTGTCTCGCTGCGTGTGTGAGGGAGAGCGAGCGCTGACCCAGGGGTAAACGTGCCAGGTTTCCGGACAATAGGGGATCGTGTGCCACAGTCCCCGAGGGGAGTCTGGCTTTTAAGGATTCAGAGCAGGGTCAGAGGGCACCGACTCAGGTCAGGGGAGGGGCACCCTCTTTGCCCCCAACAGCTGCCACCAAAATTTGGCACTTCAGGAACACATGAAAGGATCCCCTCCACTCCCCATATTCCCCCAGAACTGCCCACCCAGGGTACGCTTCCCCCATCCCTTCCAATGCCAAGTTAACAGTCGGTCTGCGGGTACAACTTGGGGCGGCAGGAGGGAAGGGAAAGGGACTTTCAAATGCAAGATCTTTGTGCTCTCTTCAGGGAGGCATGACAGGTTTGCGGTGGCGCCGAGAGATAATCCAAGCCAACTGGCGAAAATGGACTCAAACCGATTCCACCCCGCTTTAGAAGAGGGACCATTTATTTTAGGGTCTCCCTTCCCCCACAGCGTAGATCATTTACTTACACCGAGGGGTTTTTTTTTCCCCTTCCAAAAGGACAGGACGATGGGTTTTTAATACTTTGTGGAAGAGTTAATTCCAGCTCCCATTCCAATAGCAAGTGTCTGGGTTTAATACCGTTTGAGCCAAAATCCCCTGGCGTAAATCCACGACACCGCCGTTCATTTCAGATGGAGTCACTCCGGATTCAGACCAATGTAAACCGGGTTTAATTTGGATTCGTGCCTTTTAATGCATCAGTTTGCTTAGGCGAGCCAATTTCACACACTAGTGAAAGGACGGTGCCATCAAATAACGTGTCAAAACTAAAGAGAACGCACCATTTAAAAACACGACTTGCTAAAGGTAGGGTGACCAGATGGCCCGATTTTATAAGGACAGTCCCGATATTTGGGGCTTTTTCTTACAGAGGCACCTATTACTCCCCATCCCCGTCCTGATTTTTCACACTTTCTATCTAGTCACCCTAGCTAAAGGATGCCTTGAAAGTGGAAGGAAACCTCTTTATTGTCTTCCTGCAAGAAAATAAAAGAGCATTTAAAACTAAACAGTTTGGTGAGGGCCGTTTACGATTGGCAATTGGAGGCTTAACAGCAGATAACTAGTCGTTTGAAACAGCAGCCCCAGGGATACAAGGATAGACAACGAGCTGTGTCGTTTAGCAACAGGAAGGATCCGGAGCGACTCTACCCCGATTCAGCCTTCCAAAGCAGACAGAGGTAGAATCCAAGATTTTGTAGGCACCCAGTTCTGTGTTGCTTCGTTACTCTGTGGTCCAAACTGCCCTTTCAAGAGGTGTCAGTCCGAGTTCTTCTTTAAACCGCTCTGACTCCTGATAACGCTTTTTTTTCTTTTTTTTAAAGCGTAACTCACTATTTGTGGTTCTTTCCTTCTGCCCCAAGCGCAATCTCAACCTCGCCTCCACCCACATTTCGGTATCGAAACAACAGGTGAGGACATCTTGCCTTGGTCACTGTCATGTGCTCTTCTTTATTATAAACGGACACAGGACATTGCTTCTAACCGCTGACTACTAATAGGTTCCTGACTAAAGACCTGATACGTTAAAGGTTTCCGGTCCACGGTATTAAATATTCGCCCAGATTTTTTAGATCTCTTTAAACAGACTATCCTACCCCTTTTCCCCCCTCCCCAAGAGTTTGGAAAATGAATGAGGACCAACTTGTCTTAAGCTACACCAAAAGCAAATGCCCACCCACCAGGAAAGAGACACTGCCCCACCTATTAACCCTTTTTGTAAGGGGTTCCTAAGGAAGAGGTAAAGACAATGGGGCAGATGAGCCAATGCTTACGACCTACAGATTTTGAAATCATCAATGCCGGAGCGGATTAAAGTCGCAGCTTTGTTTTCTGTAGGTCACATCATAATGGTTTGTGGCTGAGCCGTGTTTTTAAAATGGTGCCTTCTTTTTAGTTTTCACATGTTATTTGATGGCATTGTCCTTGGGTGAAATTGACTCGCCTCAGCAATCTGATGCATTGAAAGGCACAAATCCAAATTCAACCAGGTTTACATTGGTCTGAAGCCGGAGTCACTCCAGCTCAAATGAACGGCGGCGTCCTGGACTTACACCTTCCGTCTCTCATTAATAAAATAAAATAAAATACATAAAAATAGACCCGCTGTTACGACCTGCTTAAAGAGACAAGTTTTCAAACACCTGGAAACTAGATGATTACCTTATACATGCATGCAGGTTCCCACCGCTCAGAACGGCACTCCCATGCATTTGGTTCTCAAGCGTATAATCGAAGAAAGCCTTTCAAGAGCCAGATAAGATAAGGGTAAACAAATGGTTTACTTTCACGTTGCAGTTTGTGACGGAAAGATGGCTAGGAAAAGCTCCGACAGGCTAGGCGCTGTGCTTAACTTCTCAAATGAGAACTGTATGGAAAGCAATCTGAAAGTCCTCAGCACAGATCTGGGTAAGAAATTTATTCCGGCTGATGCAGCCACGATATTCCTGATATATAAAGACCCTCGATTTAACGGAAATAAAATCGTAAGGACGAGGTCGATGGGGGCGGGGGGGAAGGAGAGAAAACAACACAAAATATTTCAGAACAGAGGGTTTAATGCAGTTCACTTGTATGCAACTAACAGATAGGAAAGGAATACAGCCCGCAGCTGTGATTCAAAGTATAAAGCAAGACCCAGCTAAATTAAGCCCTTTCCGATTATACTTGTTATAAACCAATAATTTTATATATTTACCATAAAGGTTATTTTAAAAGGATGCTCACTCATGTGATTGTTGGAGAAAAACATCACTAAGTATAAAATGATTGACTCGACTTCCCCCCACCCCCACCCCCATCACGAAATCACCAGAAACGTGGGTCTGTAGCTACAAAATCTTGAGCTATACCTGGTCTCTCTCCCTCCCCCTTCCCTCTTGTATCATAAAAGGCACTATTTACTATAGGCAGATCCACACTGATCACGATTTATAAAACCTGTAAGTTTAAAAGAATCCACCGATCACTGCAACTTACACCTTTATAAGCACTGATCAACAGAAGTTTGGAAACTTACAAACTATTAAATCAACATGTAAAAACTTCTGCTCCACCTCATTCTTCCCCAAAGAGAGAAAATACTGTATCCATCATAAACTCTTTCGAGTTTCCCATATATTCCAATAAGTAGGTGCTTTTTCACTAAAACAGAAAAACACATCTGTTAGGTTTTATATTCAACCCTTTTTTTTTTTTTTTAAAGATACTTTTACTGCCTTTTGCCTAGCGTGGTTTTTGGAACACGTTAGCGAATAATATTTTACCATGGGGAGTGTATGTTCTATTTTATTTTATAATGCAGATTTGAAGAGTCTTGTTGCTGGAGTTTGTTTTTTCTAACCACATGGAACGTTGAAGCAACAAGCACATTCAGGAAAAATATTTTAGGTGGGTGTAGATTTGTGCTGGGGTCTTCTTATTTTCCCATTTACAGAAGGCTGTTGAGATCATTTTTCAATATATCTTTGTATGAAGACATTTTAAAAACACCCCAAATCAGAAAATCCAAATTTGTCATAGCCCTTTCATTCACCCACACTGAACACATACCGGATCCAGTTTTTGCTGGCAGACACAAAACTTGCACCAACTGGATTTGTGCAGAAATACCCAAGGGCAGAATTGGACTCATCCTGCATTAACATATACAATTCATAACCCCAACAACCACCCAAAAGGCTTCCTATGGCCTTGATCCTGCAAACACATTTATGCACATGCTTGAGGTAAATAGATCTGCTAAAGTTAATAGAACATCTGTCAGCATGTGTTTAAGTGTATATTGGATCAGGGCCTATATTGACCTTCCCAACTGAATTATTTCTATTTGCCGATTTAGGTCCTGATTCAGCAATGCCTATCTTTAAGAACTTGAGAATATCATTGAAGAGATGAGACAACTCACCCACTTAAAGCTCATGCTTAAGTACTAAACAGGAACCTTAGTTTTTGTTTTTCAGTGCACATACTTTTCTTCAAGAAAAAAACACCTCTCTCTCGCTCAGTTTCTTGGGTAGCTGTGGAATTCTACATAGCATAGCCTGAGAACTTAAGTCGGGAAATTCCACAGGCAAACGGAGCACAAAACACACACCTGTGTAAACTAATTAATATTGAAGTTTAATATGAATATTGTAAAATAAAACAACATTGGTTATTTCACAGTCCTATAAGTCCAAAGCTGTTGGTAGCTGCACACTATGCCTGTGCAAAAATGCTAATTGTGTTGCATTTATCACCACTATTTTATTTGTAATTGATCTGGAGCTCAGCTTTCACTGAGGACTAGCCACCTGGAAAAGTCTGTAGTCCCATTTCAGGTATGCCTGTGCTTTTCAAGGCAGAAAAATGTATATGTATTTACTTTCACTCGTGTGTCACCTGGATGAGTGGACCTGGCTCAAAACTTTCCAATAACTTCCATCCTTAGGTTGAATCCAAAAGTTCAGTACAAAAAGAGATTTACAGATAGTTATGCCGCTTGGTTCAAAGCCCATGAAGTCACTAGAGAGACTCCCATTGACTTCAGTGAGATTTGGATCACACCCATGTTGAGTTATGGAGGGCTCAATATAAACTTAATGATAGCGTTCCCTTGCTTATTTTTATGTATTCATATATTGGCTTCTCTGTGGTATTTTGAGTATCTGAGTACTTCAAATATTCAACTTATTCTAACCACACACCTATTAGGTCAGGAAGTATTATTATCCCAATTTGACAGGGGGGGAAACTGAGGCATAGAAAGGTCATACAGCAAGTCTGTGGCCGAGCCAGGAACAGGATTCAGACCTAATATGCGCATTAACCGTAGAAACCTCTTTCCTCTACTCACTGGACCGTTCTTCTTTGTGCAATACACATCAGCCTTGTGCCAACCTAAAAACCTTCCTGAGCAACACAAACACATTCACTAGCAAAATCCTCAGCTGGCCTATGTTGTATGAAGTCATTGGAGTGAGACCAGTTTCCACTCGCTGAGGACCTGGCCCACTGTGTATGTAACTGATTTTTCCAACACATGTACAACATCCAACTATACTGGACATTCCTATGGATAACAAGAATACTCAGAGTTATAACCGTTAAGGCGAACCCATTTGGGAAAGAGATATTAAACCGCATGCTTCGCGGCTTAAGCCAATTTCTAACTATTAGGGATTTAGACAGTAAGCTTTTTTAAGGACCATTGCTTTTTGCTCTGAGTTTGTACAGCACCTAACACCATGCGGTCCAGGGTCCATGACCAGGCTCCTAGATGCTACCACAATACATATAAATAATAGCGCTTTGGAGGATACCTAATATGTGGGGGGTGGGCGGGGGGGCTGGGGGAGATTATCCTATATCTGCCTATTCTAATGCCTTCCTCTGGTGCTGGCCACTGTCAGAGACAGAATACAGGACTAGACGAACCACAGGTCTGATCCAATCTGGCAGTTCCTAAGTCACAACTCCCACGTAATCAGGAGGAGGCCGAAAGTCCGCATGTAGTGTAACAAAAGCTTTTCCAGAATGGAAAAGACACTTCTCAGTTCCTCCCTACAGTATGTGAAAATAATATCAATCAGGAAAGCTGTAGAAAACAATTTTTAGTTTTAAATTTATACAGGGCCATTAAAATGCCTAATTTAAGGGAAGCGAAGTGGAGTTCTGCTTTATGTAGGCTGGGGTTTTCAAAGGCGCTCGAGAGAACTAGACACCCAGGCCCCGATCCTGAAAAAGCTTATGCCTGTGCTTAACTTTACGCATTGGGTTATTATTTGCACTACCCTAGCACCTAGAAGTCCTAACCATGGACCAGGACCCCGTTGTGCTAGGTGCTGTACAAACAGAACCAAAAGACAGTCCCTGCCTCATGCTCCATTGACTGCAGTGGGACTATTCCCGGTGCATACCATGATGCACGTGTGTAAGTCTTTGCAAACTCAGGATTCCCAGTGAATTGCAATGGCATTTCGGTACCGAATTCCCTTACAGCTCCCCAGCACAGTCACTATTTGGTTTGTAAGAGGGTATTTTCAATTATTTATTGACTATTTACGTTCAGTAGAGTCTAATTTTGCCGACAGATTATTTGGCGGGGGGGGGGGGGGGAAGGGGGGTGGACCTGGCAGGTTTTTATACTTCTTGTGATATTCAGTTAGGGCTTAACACTTGCCCAGTTTTTATATTGCTCTGCTTAAGTGTTGATCTTTAATGCAAAAAACTCAGCCACTTTAAATTTTACACACACTTCAACAGTTCTGTTATTTTAATGGGCACAGTCAAGGACACAGAAAATGCTGCATTCACTCTTGTGTTATGCAAGAGAAAGATTAAAGCAAAAATGTTTCTGTTTGTCAGCTTTGTGCATTTGGCAACGTTTTGTGCACCGAGGGTCACTCTGTTTTACTGGTGGTCACTTGCATTTTTGTCTGTGCATAACACTGGGGGTAAGTCCACATGTGCATGCTTCCCAGGCATTTGCATGACCAATACCAGCGGCAGCAAAGTTGAAACTCCTGAGGCAGATGCACCAAGAAAGCTGAATGTCTGGGAGGGGCGCAGAGAGGGTAGAAAGAGGTGGGCCTGAGAATGCTTGGTGGTGTGTTCCTGGGCTTATTCCTAAGACATCAGTAAAGGAGCCATTTAAAAAAAAAAAAAAAAGGAAATAATAATAATAATTTTAAAAAATCAGGTCACACTATGGAGAAAAGGGGTGCTCTCCAAAAACTGTTTTTATAGGACAGTTGAAACAAACAAAAAAAAACCCACACAAGTTAACGGCATCACTTTAAAGCTGAAGAACTGCAAAAAATGAGCTAGAATCTTGGCTGTGGCAAAGGATTGCAGAGCAAAACACAGCAAAGGTGGCTTTTAGCTGTCTTTGTGTTCGCCCAATCATAGCCTGGCAATGCAATGAGCTAGTCCCCCAGTGTAAGTCAGAGCAGCCTTAAGGCTGCTCTAAACTATGCTAGCGGCCAACAGCCCCAATGAGCAATTACAGTAGTCAAGAATCATTTTCCCTGGCCATGTCCCCTGTGCTGGGGTAAGCAAAAGGCTGGCATAGGAGCGACTACATTGGCTGTGTGCCCTCACCGAATCCCTCTACTGAGGTGGTCCTTCCATGGCAAGCTGGGCGAGCTCTAGACCCACCTTGCACCAGTGGAATGGAGCAAAGCAGCCATGTGACAGAGAAGAATTTGGCCCATTCAAAGCAGGCCTGAGATGAAAAAGATTTTCTCTCTCTCTTTTTTTTTTTTTAAAGAAGAAGAAATTTAGCTACATACAAACATCAAACCCTTCCTCCCCAGGGTTGCCCCCATCCACTTCAGTGGGAGCAAGAAAAGGTTAGCAGAATCAGACCCAGGGAGCTTAAAAGGAGGACACTGAGCAGAGGAGCGATCCTGTGGTCCATGTGTATCCCTTTGCTTCAGGGAAGTTGGACCCCTACACCGTTTTCAAAAGAGCCTGCGTTCAAATCAGAGCATCTGAACAGCGGAATACGTCAAAGCACATGGCATCATGTGTAGGATACATTTCCTTCCCTGCCCCTACAGATAATCCACAGGCTGCAGCCAGCCAGCGTGGTCAGTCCTGGAGATATGGCTGGAGAGCATGCTAAGGCGGCAATATTCACATCTGGTTTCACCTGAATTTATCCGTCTATATCTGCCTTTCTAGCAGGCCCAACACCATGGCACCTGGATAACCAGGACAGAGTTTACATGCATTAGAATGCAAGCCCTTCACCTCAGAGACTGTTTCTTCAGCCATGTTTGGAAACAACTTGCCCATTTTGGCACTAATCACAACACAAATAATTATTAACATCTAGACACCTCAGACAGATGAGGCCTCCACTGTATTAGGTGCTGCACAAACACACAGTAAATGACGGCACCTGCCCCACAAACTTATGCTCCAGAAAGCAAGGCCTCGATGGATGAAACAAGCAAGCAGATGGGAGGACAGGCACATAAAAGGAACACAATGTCTTTGCTCTCAAATCATTGTGTGCCCAATCTTTAGCCCACCAATGACAATAATCCAACTCATCATTTTATTAATATTCATTAGTCTGACAGCAGCACCTCAGGGCTCCAGCTGAGATCAGAGCCCCATTGTGGTGGGAACTGTACTCACCTGACACAAGAGTTGCCCTGAATTGCTTACAGTTGAAATGGACAAAACAGACAAAGGGTGGGAGGAGAAACAGGACCACAGAGAGGTGAAGTGATTTGGCCAAGGTCAAGCAGCACGTTAGAATGTAGATCTCCTGACTCCAAGTCCCATGTCCTAGCCGCCCAGTGGTTCAACCTTTTTTTTTTTTTTTCCACCCAAGAACCCCTAAACTGAAATAGACAAACCTGTGGAACCCCAACCAGAGGTGATACATGCAGGCGTGGGGGGCACATGGAGTCATGTGTTTCCCACCCCCCCTTCCAGATGTCTGCTTTCCTTTTGGTCCTGCTCCCTGAAGTGCTGATGTAGCAGGGCAGAGCAGTGGTGTGTCTTCTTGGCTAGCTGCTGCCTGCTTGTGGAGTCAAAGTCTGCGAGGCACCCCCTTCTGATGGCAGGGGGAGATCTCGCTTCTGCAGCGACGCTGCAATTTTTGGTTGCGCTCCCCCAACCCAGAAAGGCTGGGTGGCTCACTGAGGTGAGTCTTGGGAGTGGAGGTGGCGGGGCTCAGGCTTGGGCTTCAAACCCGAGCCTCGCCGCCCGGGGCTGAAGCCCGGTCCTTGGTGGACCCCCCGAAACCTGCTTAGGACCGACTAGAACCCTGGTTGAGACCCAGTGCGCTAAACACCATTTTCTAGCTTTTAAAGGCCAGCGCTTGATAATTCTCTTTTTAAAACTTGCCCCCATTTATCGTCATCTCCACTTGGTGCATGGCACTCTCTGAATACCCAAGATACAGGGTGGGAGCCGGTCACCATCCAACATGCCTAGTGAACCGAGAACTGTTGCACCAGCGAGAGTGACCATAGTCGGTGGCATCGCATCAGGCATGGTGTAGCCAAGTCCCCAGATCTGGATCAATCCTGTGATTCCACAAATCTCTGGGCCAGCCCCATGGTCGGGTCAGAGCCCATTCCCCTGCACCCTCATGCGTCGATGGGAGTGGGGAGTAAGAATTCACTGGAGCTGCTGTGACAGCTGTAGGTCTAGAGTCTCACATAAGGCCCCCGTGCGCTAAACCCACCGTTGCTTCACCCCCGTCGCCCCCCAGTTGGTGAACTGAGGCCTGGACTGGCAAGACACATATGAGAGAGCATCACTGCCTGTGGCATTGCAGCCTAGTGGCGGTCAGTCCTCGACACTCCCGAATCCACGGCAGGTAAAGATAGCTGGTCAGCCAGGACTGCGTCCTGCTCCCGTTGAAGTCAATGGTGACCCCCTGCCATTCATGCCCATGAGCGAGGGATCACCCCTGTGGGGTTCTGCTGCTAGGCTAGGTTTTCTCCTAGTGGTGTCAAGGTAAATACATTTTTGGCATCACCAATTAAGAGGACAGGCCTTGCCTTGATTTGAGGGCTTTTTTAAGCGGCCCACATGCAGTCTGCTGTGTTGAGTGGCCTTGGCTTGGAACTGGGCAGGGCCCTGAATAACCACAAGCCAGTGCTGTTTGGCAGCTGAGCACTTCACAGCCTGAGGAGGGGAGGCACGTTTTACAAGATGGTTTATGGCAGCTCATTCTCCCCCTTCTAGAATACGAATTACTACGTTAATGGTGACAGGGTCTACAGGCAATAAAAAGCCTTTGCAGGCATCAGACAGCTTCAGGCTTTGCTTTCGCTCTTGGCCAACTACAAAAGCCAGCCCAGCAGTTCCTACGGGTGGCCGGGATCATTGTCCATTAAGTAATCACATGGCCCAACTGGTTTGCAGTGAGAAGCGGAGAGAAAACTTATTGTGTCTCAATGAATCACATGAAGACTGGAGAGAAGGAGATCTGTATTTCAAGTACATCTGCCACTGGGTTTTAATATATAATCCTAAGAGTAACCAGGTAAGAAAATCCTAGCTCCCAGCCACCAAAGCACAAGTCCCATAAAACAACAGAACAACGGGGTCTAGGTTGGGAAGTCACACATTGGCATTAACTCGCTACCTGCATTGTTTGGTTACAGCAGCTTTAGCGGCCCCGGTGAGATCAGGGACTCGCTTCGTTCCATTGTTATTTAATGGCGCTATTTGGATACAGCTGTAAATCAAAACGAGCATATTTAACCAATATTTGAGTGGAAATAGTGGCAAGGTAAAGGTTGTCTTGCTCTAAATGGATCCCATTTGCACCTCCCTTGTTCATGTATTCCAAGGCTAGATGGGGACATTGTGATCATCCAGTATGACCTCCCGTAAAACACAGGCCATAGAACTTCCTCAAAAGAATTCATACAGCAGATCGTTTAGAAGAACAGAGTCTTCTTTAAAAAATTGCTAGCGATGGAGAATCCACCACAACCCTTGGTAAACTGTTCCAGTAGTTAATTACTCTCACCATTAAAAATTTACACAATATTTCCAGTCTGAATTATTCTAGTTTTTACTTCCAGCCACTGGATTGTGTTAATCTATCGCTGCTAGATTGAAGAGCGCATGATTAAATATTTGTTCCTCTTGTAGGAACTTATAGACTGTAATCAAGGTCACCCCTTAACCTTCTCTTTATTAACCTACAGTAAATAGGTTGAGCTCCTTGAATCAAACACTCTAAGGTATGTTTTATAATCCTTCAGTGATTCTCGTGGCTCTTCTCTGACCAGGCTCCAATTTATCAACATCCTTCTTGAATTGTTGGCCCCAGAACTCGACACAGGACTCCAACAGCGGTCGCACCACTGCCAAATACAGAGGTAAAATAACCTCCCTACTCCTCCTTGATTACAGAATCCTGCAGAGATTCCCCTTTTTATGCATCTCATGATCACATTAGCTCTTTTGGCCACAATGTCACACTGGGAACTCATCAAATGTTGACGGTTACATCTTAAAACAGCTATCCTTTTGCAAAGTTCATGATCTAGCAGGCACCCCACTGGCACGCTTGTCTGTATTTGAGGCAGCACTGTGTAGTGAACAGAGCACAGGAGTGGAAGCCAGGACTCCCGAGTTCTAATCTTGTTCCTGGTCTTTGAATCTTGACACACATGCGCAATTGTTTTATCATGTGTACAGTACACGTAAGATAATACAGGTGCATATGTTGATGTACATTTGATTTGCCGCTCGAGATAAAGCTTTATAATATTGAGAAGGGTCATTTTATATAATTTTACAATGCTATTTCAAAGGCAAACATTTCCATTTCTGCACTTTATTATTTGTTGCGTTTCTGTGCCTGCACAGACTTGTATTTTCCCGTCAGTTCCTTAGGCCAAGTCTACACTTAAAAGTTTTCCTGACATAATAACGTTAGTGACGGTGTTTTGTTTTTTTTGTTTTTTTGCTGACCGCAAAAGCCCTAGCGTCAATGCAGTTATACCAACAGCAGAGTCCTTCTGCCTTGTATAGCTTATTTAACCCAGGGAACTGGTAGAAGCGTCACTGGAAAAAGCACTTTTGCCAGGAAGGTTTACTGACGTAGCTAGACTGTATAGCTATACTTGCAAAGCATTTAAGTGTAGACAAGGCCTTAAGTATAATTGTCCGTGTAAGTACAGCGGATAGAGAGCTACGGTCTTAGAACTGCTATGGAAGTTTGGGCTCTGACTTCAATGAGAGCTAAGGACTTAGGCTTCCACTCCCTGACTTTACAATGTATTTCATCATCCAGGCACATCCAGACCGAGGCACCTTGCAGGTTGAGCACCACCCTGATCAGTCTCTAGCCAAGTCCTTACGGCTGGTCATCCTTATAATTAATCCTACAATAGGGCCTATGAACCTCAGTCAAGAATCGGTTGTGCTAGGTGCTGTGCAGACAAAGAAAACTGTCCCTGATCCAAGAAGTTCACAAACTGTTTGTCAGACTGGATGCGACAGGTAGACAAAGCAGATGAATGGGATGGGGCCTAGGTTGGAAGGTAACAAGGTAACAATAAATGCAATATGGTTTAGTAGAAAAGCAGAAGTCGCTGCTCATCATTGGACTGACCAATGGTAGATGGGAGGGATTTGGAAGCATTATTTGCATATTTATACATCTTAAGGTCATTACGAAGGCCATACAAGAAGGGACCATTATGATCATCTCGCCTGACCTCCGGTATAACACAGGCCATAGAATCTCACTCAGCACCTCATTTCAGGTTGGGCAAGAGCATTTCTTTTAGGTAAAGACGCCCCATCTCGATTTAAAGACGTCAAGTGACTTCAAAGCAGAGGTGAGTTTTAAGGAGGAATTTGTAGGCAGTGTTATGAACGCTGATGGCGAGGTTTACCTCAGACATACGGATGGCACGGAAGAAAGAGTGTGGGGGCTTGAGGGAGAGGTGGAATCGAGGCTGCCATCACTGGCTCAGAAAGATAGTAGACCTGACAGACAGGGCAGGGCTAATCATGAAAGGCCTGAAAGGCAAAGACAAGGAGCTTATGTTTGATGCGATGGAGGTGGGGCAGAGCTATGGAGAGGCGTAAAGAGGGGGGTGGGAGCGAGGAACCAGGGAGAGGATCCTGGCAGCAGTGCTGCAGGTGGACATAAGGGAGATCACTGAAGCAGGCAACAAGGCCACAGAAGGAGATGGCAGCAGTCGAGATAGGAGATGAAGGCCCGATTAAGAGCCTCAACAGTCTAGATGACAGAAAAAGGCCAACTCTTTGAAACATTATGGAAAAAAAGGCATTAAGAGTTGGAACCAGCCTGGTGAAGGGAGAGGGCCAAGTCAGAGATGACTCCAATTGTGTTATGGGATCCCTGCTGACAAACCCCTGTGCTTGCACGGAACCCCAGTGACTTCCCACTGACCTCTTAATTTGTATAGGCTCGTTTTATTTAATAACAATCAATAAAGCTTTGAAACATTATACCATCTTCCCGACAAGGATTTCAAAGTGATTACGGCAATGCACAAACAGCACAACTGAGACAGGCATCCCACTGTGCCAGGTGTCATACACACAAGCTCACAATCGAAGTAGACAAGACATGGGATTGGAGAAGAGAATAGAATTATAACCCCATTTTGCATATTGGGATTGAGTCTGTGGAGATTAGGTGATTTGCCCAAAGTCACGCTGAGAGTCTGTAGCGGAGCCACGAACTGAACCCACATCTCCTGATTCCCAGTCCTGCGCCTGATCCACGAGTCACCTCTAATGAATTGCAAGAGCCTTGCGAGGCTGTTTATGTTCAGTAGGGGGGATATACTTGTAATTAAATAAAGACAATGGAAACTCAAATTTTTAAAGAGTACTTATGTAAAGAAGGCGATACAATATGATTGAACACCCTCGGCCAGTCGTGCTATAAACTATTCAACTTTTGACGTCCCGTCCCTCCTCCCCTCCCCGAAGAGGAGCTGGCTAGCATACTTCAATCTGAAATTTACATCTTGTGTAACCACCACCACCAAGGCACTGCACGCACCATTTGCCTGTGCAATGGTACCACCTTGTGGCCACTGTAATCACAGTACCACATCAAATTTAAGAAATGACTTCTTTAGTAATAAAATAGGCTACTTGCTATTTCGCGATTTCATATAAAGGGAATAGCTTAGCAGGGATTTCATTCATGAGTAAACTGAATAGCTTCTTACTTGCCTGGTGTATATTGGAAAGGACAGTGATGGAGTTCAAAGATGTGTTACTTTTAACCGTTTGTGTTATTAACATGAAGTTGAGACCTGTGCTCACAGCTTCATCGGGTTTACTCCAAGGACAAGTCAGATAAAAGCCATGACTAAATTTTGATCTCTCCCACTCACCCATCCCTCAAAACGTGGACTCCAGCAGTATCAGTCCCCTGACAAGGAAGGACGCTTGTATATCCTGTGAGCTGTATCATGTTTCCATAGGCTCTCTCCCCTACAGGGTTTTATTTGCTGGACTGGTACACTTCAGGGAAATGTGAGTCGATGCCTGAATGATAAAGTCATCCAAAACCTTTTATGCCCCTGAAGTAATGGAGACACCTTGTGGGAGGAAGGTTTGTTTGCTTAGCCTTTGGGTTCACAGTGCAGGACTGCAAATCCAAGCACAAGACTGTTTTGCCTTCAACGTTACTTTGTCTGGCATCCCCGAGATGGATACAGGGCTTGACTTGCCCTTGGCTATTGCACTTAGTGTAGTGAATATTACCAAGTGGCCAGACTCCTGTGTGAACTCTTTGTTCTCTGTTCAGATGCGTAGGAGAAACTACACACCATATAAGGAAATAGAGAAGTTGTTAAGGCACTAGATTGGGACTCAGGGGATCGGGATTCCATTCCTAGCTCTGCGAAAGACTCCCTGCAAGACCTTGGGCAAATCACCTGATCTCTATGTGCCTCCACTCCTCACTAGTAAAATGGGGATAATAACCCTTCCCTTGAGCTTGTAAGCTCTCAGGGCAGGGACTGTCTCTTACTATGTCACAGCAGAAAGAACAACGGGGACTTGTTTTAGCTGAGCATTCCTAGGCCCTAGTGTAATATAAATAATTCTTAGCAATATTTAATCTTTAATGAATGAGAACAACTGCGTTCTGCTTCACAGAACTGGCAGTTACAGGGAAGGGTTTCTGTTTGTGCCCTACGCAGAGTTATTTCCCCTGATCCCCCTATCACTTATGACCTGCACTGTAATAATGAACCTGCGGCAAACTGAAAGCCGCACGGCTTCCAGCAGGCATTGCAAGCCATGCAGAGTATTAGCACCACCAACTGTCAGTCGGTCAGCAACTGCACACTGAAAGCATTTTGAGCTGCGTCCTGACTTTAAAATTAATAGCAAGTCACAGTCATCGCCACATGTTGACATTCTCAAGCAATAGTTAGGTTTCTAACGTCAGCCTAGCCTTGTTGGTTTTAGAAGACATCCTTTGGTGCGACAGTTATTGCCACGGTGAATGCTTTAAAGCTAAGATTATTTGCATCAGTTTCTACTCGGAACATGCCTCAGCACCGGGAGTAATGTGCCTTTGCATCACATACTGTAAAGTAGTTTTCAAAGGGAAAATGAATAGGTTACAGCATTAATGGGATGGCTGGATTGCTCCTATACGGGCACTAAGAAATGCTATCGGTGGTTAGAATGGGGGACAGAGGATCAGGACACCTGGGTTCTATTGCTGGCTTTGCCATTCAACTGCTGTGTGACCTGGGCCATGTCAGTCATTCTGGGCCTCAGTTTTCCCCATCTGTGAAATGGGGCTAATGCACCCCAGAAATGTGATTTAACATCCCCAGATGAAAGGTGAAATACGAGTCCAAAATAGCAGCAATATTACTTTGAGATAACTCCTTGCATTTGGTGCTGTTGGAGGACACTGAGTGGCAATTGCTATGCTCAGCATTACTCCAAGTAGAAAAGGTTGCAGAGAACAGATGTGTGTGTGGGGGGGGGGGGCGGAAACTGTATTTGTTATAAGACATCCTGCAGGATATAAACCTGGGCTGCTTTCCAGGATATTAGCAAAGGCAAGCTCTGTGCAGTAATTTATCCTGCAACGACTGATGCAGAACTCTGTTCGAGGAACATTACGGCGAATAATAAACCTTCCAAGAAGTGGACATGTGGCCTAACGAGAATACCCTCGTTCAGCGTGCACCTCAAAGTAGTCACAATTGCACTCTGTTTGCACAGCCACTGACTCGGAAATTGGTGCCAGGTAAGCTACTTTGCCACTTTTACACCTGTTTTCTCAATGAGCTTACACCAACACTACTGAATTTGACCCATAGTCTGCTAATGATCTGGGAGCGTGGAGAGATTAATCTCTCAGTGCTTTCCCTCTTGCTGCCAGCACAATCTGACCCCAACATTTTATAAAGCCACTCCCTTATCCTTCTTCAAGTCTCCCTTCTTAAGACTCACCTGTGATGACTACAGACCCCTGAGGGGTTGATAACAACTAAGCGGAGATGGTGAGGAACATTGTCCATTCTGCTAGCATTAAGGGCCTGTCTACATGGGGAAATTGACCAGAACAGCTGTGGCAGAACAAGCTATTCCACCATAGCTGTTCTGCAGTATCCCCACTCGCTGTGCAAACTCTTATTCTGGAATGAGAGTGCCTTTTTCTGAAGCAGATTAAGCTAAAATCAGGAAAAAAGGCACTCTTATTCCAGAGTCTGCCTCAGTGTCTGCCTCAGGAGCTATTCCAGAATAATTTATTCTGAAATAGCAATTCTGGTCAATTTTCCTGTGCAGACAATCCCCACGGCTGAATTACCATGGGATTTGAGCATCCAGCTCCTTTTGGCCCCTTTGAAAATCTCAGCTTGTTGTCCTGCCCTTCCCCAACATGCACCAATGTGTTTGACCAGTTGCAACAAGTGAACGTGTCAATTAACCTAGCACAATTTCTTCCAATGTTTATGCAGCACCTAGCACAAAAGGGTTCTGACCCCTGGTAGGCTCTACTGTATTAAAAATAATATTAATGTTTGGGAAAAAAAGACACCATTAAAATACAAAAAGAAAAGGAGGACTTGTGGCACCTTAGAGACGAACAAATTTATTTGAGCATAAGCTTTCGTGAGCTACAGCTCACTTCGTCGGATGCTGTAGCTCGCGAAAGCTTATGCTCAAATAAATTGGTTAGTCTCTAAGGTGCCACAAGCACTCCTTTTCTTTTTGCGAATACAGACTAACACGGCTACTACTCTGAAACCTGTCATTAAAATACATTGATCAAATCTCATTTATGAATGGTGTAAATGACTGTCAGAAATAGAAGCCTTAGGGGATATTAGTTTAGCTAATTCAACACCAGTAGTTGTGTGTGTGTGTTGAGCTCTTGCTAGTTGTATACATTTCTAAAGACTAATGTTGCTACAGATCACTTAAAAAATCTCCAGAAGACTAGATCCACTTACATGCCTGTAAAGACACATGAAGGAGCTATGAACGATACAAACACTGAAATACCCGCATGTAATAGCCTGGGCACCTACTGAAGAGGTCTCAAAACTGAAGGTATTGTCCTCACACAAAACTAAGGGGAGCATAAATACCAGTTTCAGGCCTTATTAGGTCCCAAAACAGTAGACCATGATAAGATTAGAATCCTTATACAAAGCTATTCTGTTCCATAACTCGCTGTAGCCAGACGAACACTGTAGACTCCTGAGGTCAAAAACAGGACAGTGACTTGCTACCGCACATGTTAGGAATTTATATCGCGTCAATCATGGTAGTATCTAGGAGCTGAAGATGAGTGAGTTAAGATTGCAAACATGACCCTCATTAAGGAATCTAATGGCATGTTAGGAATGAAGCCCTGCTTTCCTGAATAGTTACACAACTGTGTACTGATTTTCAGTGGACGATCTCAGAGCTTTCAGCCTCAGCACTTCAGTGAAGCAGGTATTCCTCTCCCTATTTGGGAAGATAGATAAAAGGGAGGCACTGGGAGATTAAGTGACTTGCCCATAGCCACACAGTGAGTCAGTGGCAGAGTTATGATTCGAACCCAGGAGTTCCAACTCCCAGTTCCATACTATACTCAGTCCGCTAGGTTATGACATGCTACCTCTGTAGGGAAAGGCCATGAATAAACTGGATAGGTACAAAGTACCGAGACATTCTCTTAGTGAAGAAGAAAACACAGAGGTGCCTATTCAGATCTTTTGTACCAGCTTGCGTCTGTCTCCTCTGCAGCTCCAAACACCATGCCCTGTACCAGCCTACTTGAAAGCATCCAGAATGTATGGATAGGAGACTGCTTTGTCTACCTCTCAAAGGGCATTCTGAGCAAAGAGCAGCTTTCAGAGACCTCATGAAAGAAGCCAGTGAGCAAAAGGTGCAGGTGCACATCATTTATTTTGAATCACCCCTATTAGGCCTCTGCTTGTCTGCTCAGCTAAACAGAAGAGCCAGGACTATGAAGTGCCCTGGACGAAGGATTTGGACAGACAGAGGCTGTGGGACCCAATGACTAGTTCTCTTTGGAATCAGAGGGTTTCACAAAGTCACCACAGTGAGCTCCTAATGGAATCAGAGAGTAACCCAAGCTACTTGATGAGAGGCTTTACTACCAAGCTCAACAGGAGAAACCAGGAGCTGCTTTCAAGTCCCGCGCTAAATGACTCCATTCAGCCTAGGGTAAGAGCAGAGCCAGCCCGGAGAGGAGAAGAATAGCACGTGCTGCACATATCTGCTCATCATAACCAGCCTGTCTCTTGCCAGCCGGCACTGGTGGGTTGCTCACCTTGCCACACCTGTCTGGTTAGGGATCATCATTCCCTATGTCCTTCAATTGCCTTGAAGCTGCTCCAGAGGCTGCGGCACTTGCAGAGCGTGACTCCCTGGGACAGCACAAACAGCCACTTCATCGTGACCTACGCTGGTTGCTAATAAGCCAAATATATATTTTTTTTAACCAATAGGATATTGAGCGATCTATGCCAAAGGCATTTCAAGCAACCATCTTTCCCTGCATCCATCCTAGTGAGTTAAAGTCAGCCATGTAAACTTGCTCACCTGCCGTGGTTCCAAGTGACTTGGGCTAAGGACAGAGCCTACTCAATTCAGTCTCCCCCAGCCCCATCTGTGGAATTCACTTCCCCCAGGGATGTCTGGATGAGCTCCCTCTTCACCTGTCTTCAGTGCCTTTCTAGTCAGAGCAATGCATCTTTGGCTATTTCAGCCTCCTGGCTTTTCCATCGTCTCTTCCTTTTTTGGATTATCCCTTGACCTGTTCTGCTTCTGAAGGTAACAGTGTTTTCCCCCTTCATGCAATGGACTCAAATTGATTTCAGTTTTGTTTAAACCCTACACAGCAACAGCCCACATACCATATATGAAGACGGGGACCCTAGGAAAAAATGCCCAATTCAGTGACAAACAGCAGGAACGCAAGATTTACATACAACGGAATTACTTCTAGGCCTAAGAAGAACCATGCACTTCTTTATAAAGTACAGCTGATGATGCCTGTATTCAGTTTGTGTCTCACGTCCCCCCATCAGGGGCTTATCCACAGAAGTTTAGGAGACAGCTACCGCTTCTGGCTAGCGCATTTATTTCTTTCACTCATGCAATAGAAGCTTGTTCTTTTAGTGCTCAGGGTGCTGCGTTCAAACC
Source organism: Natator depressus (assembly GCF_965152275.1). Classification (NCBI taxonomy): domain Eukaryota; kingdom Metazoa; phylum Chordata; order Testudines; family Cheloniidae; genus Natator; species Natator depressus. The sequence goes on from NC_134259.1 coordinate 7,747,766, forward strand.
CACTGTCAGCCACGCTAGAGTCGGAGACACAAACCTTTCCTTTGGAAAGATGCCTCACTTGACTCAGTAAAGAAACAGATGTGTCTGTGATTCAGAGCCATGAAAGCGCTAATTAGCCTCCAGCCCTTTGTTTCTTTCTTTCTTTCTTTCTTTTTTTTTTTTTAAATCAGTACTACACAGCACACGCACCCCGGTGAGTCAGGTCAGATCACCTGATAGAACTGGATGCATCACACCAAAGTCCCGGGCATTCCCAGCAGCAAAGCTGAAGAAACATGTCCCTTACTCAGCAGCCGGGGCTGGCTAGCAAAGGCCGGGAAACACCTCTGTATGCTGCCTCCCTGTTTAAAGGGCTTCATCTTTTCCACACCCTTAATAAATACCTGACACCTGAGCTCATCTCTAAATATGATCCAGCTCAACCAGAATTTACAGACCGATGCAGGAATCCCCTGGAGAAATCTTGTGCTACGCCAGAGGTCAGACCAAGTGAGCAAAATGGTCTCTTCGAACCTTAAAAATCGATGATTATCACGTGTGTTGCGGTAATGTCCAGGAGCCACATGCAGGGACCAGGACCCCACTGTGCTGGATGCTGTACAAACAACAACAACAAAAGTCCCTGCCCAAAAGATCTAAAGTCATCATGGTTTGGCTCCACCCCATTGTTTCGTCCACCTCTTGCATCCAGTCTGACACTATGTTGAAAGCTCTCTGGGGCATGGCTTGGCTCGTTTGTTACTTGACTGTACAGCACTTAGCCAAATGGGGCCCTGTGATGGGCTCCTTTAAGGGAGGATGTGGCCAGCCCCGCCTGCGCCATCATTAATTAATGCTCCCAGCCTAAGGGAGTGGGACTGAGGAGGGTCAGGTGACAGGGCTGAGTGAGTGATATCGGTCTGGAGGGAAACCACAGGGAATGGGCAGGTTTCTGTGAGGAAATCCATGAGCCAGAGTCTCCAGGGAAGCAAGCCCAGGGACCCAGTGCTCTACCAGACCAGGGAAGGACACATGGCAAAGAGCCCAGAAAGGGGCTGAAAATGGTATTCCAGGAGAATCAGCCTGACCGGGGAGGGGGCAAGTGCTCTATCCCACAGCGAGAGAGACTCTCAAAGGTAGCCCAGAAAGGGGCTGGGAATAGGGCCCAGAAGGTGTGCTAAAGAAAGGCTCTGAAGGGCACAGGAAACTTCTTGTTTGTTGGGCCTTTTTAGTTGGACTTTTGCTACCCCAGAAGGGGTTAAATTTGTCATGTGGCTGAAGGGCTAAGCTCCATCTCCTGCACACACCACCGTAGGGAGACCCACCTTGGGGAGGGAAACTGAGGCACCGGTTGCACCACGCTCCAACAGCAAGGGGCGCTACAGGGTGACTATGACCCACGACAGTCCCTGTTTCTCGACTGGGGTTCCTCGGTGCTACCATAGTATCATTAACATGAGGTAGAAAGCCTTTAGGTGAGCCGAATACCATTTATTAAGATTTCCTTGCTTTGGACGGCAACTCCCCAAGAGCGTGTGCAACTACTTATTGAGTCGAGCCCCTTATATTTTAAAATAAAACAGAGACATACATCAGCCTTCACAACATTTCTGAATAATGCAGTAGCCTTCGGAATACTTGTCTAGCTATAATAAGTTCCTTCAAATATCTTGATATGTATCAGTGAAACATTACCGGGAAACTGCCTTCTTTGAATTACGTTTGTGATTCAGACATAATGAGCTCGTCCGGCAGCAGTTAAGGACAGCTCAGCCCCAATAGTTATAACCCTGCACTTCCTTTCCAGGGCTTACAGCGAGCGTAGGGTTTATTTTGCTTTTCTCTGAAGCATCTGGGGGTGGCTACACTCAGGCTTTGTCTACACTTAAAACGCTGTAGCTGTCTACTATAGGCCTTCAGGGTAGACACTCACTACTGCGACGGGAGGGTTTCTCCCGTCGCAGTAATTAATCCACCTCCCCAAGAGCTGGTACCTAGGTCAACGGAAGAATTCTTCTGTCAGCTTATTACTGTCTACGCCAGGAGTTAGGTCGGCATAGCTACATCTCTGAGGGGGTGTAGATTTTTGACACCGCTGAGAGATTTAGCAGCATTGATGTAAATCTTCAGTGTAGCCCAGCCCTCAATGACAGTGTACTGGACAAGGAGGATTGTTCCCACGTGGTCATGTACAAGGCAGAGACAGAATTGTAGAAGTGTTGGGTTGGAAGGGACCTCAAGAGGTCATCTAGTCCACCCCCAGCACAGAGGCAGGATAAAATATACCTAGACCATCCCCAACAGGTGCCTGTCCAACCCGTTTTTAGAAAACCCCCACAGACAGGGATTCTACAACCTCCCTAGCCCACCTATTCCAGTGCTTAACTATCCTTTTAGTTAGAAAGGATCTCCTAATATCTAACCTAACCCTCCTTTGCTGCAAACCGAGCCAATTACTTCTTGTCCTACTCTTAGTGAACACGGAAAACAATTGCTCACCATCCTCGTTATAACATTTTACATGTTTGATGACTGTTATGTCCCCTCTCAGCCTTCTCTTCTATGGACAAAACATACCCAATTCTACAGGATATCATATACAGAATGTGTGCTTTACAGAATACATTGCTTTTGGTAGAGCAGTAGAGAAAAAGAGAGAACCCTGGCTATTTAAAGTGGGGAGGGGCATGTAAATGTTACTTGTTCATCTCCTTGTCGTGCCTTGAACTCCTGGACGTATTTACTGCATGACTTCTTGTGTTAAAATAGAAATCTTTAGAGGGAAAACATCCTTGTTTTGAAATAAACATATACCCTTGAAATGTTGTATGATAAATGGTGAAATATTGATTTGAAAGACAATATCCCTGTTCTCTGTGTGTAATGCACTGTTCAGTGTGTGCTACACAGTCTCCCTTTCTAGTGGGTCTTTCATATGAGCCTACTACAGCTAGCTGCGAAAGAAGCTCAGGCTCACGAGCTCTGGAGGGATGGTCCTCAATCCCCAGTAATGACTTGTGATGGCTATTATCACATTTGAATACATGGATATTTAGTCAAATGAACGGTTTTTAAAATGGTAATCATACCACCTAGTCTTTCATCAGTATATCTCAACGCACTTTACAAAGAATCATTATCGCCATTTCGGGGAGGGGGAAACTGAGGCACAGAGCGGCAAAGAGACTTGCCCGACGTCACCCAGTAGGCCAGTGGCAGAGCCAGGAATAGCCAGGTGTCCTAAATCCCAGTCCAACATGCTCTCCACAAGGCCCCCTTGGAAGCTGAACTTCAGATCCTCAATCGGGAATCAGCAGTGCCCAGCATTTATGCCAGACACCGTCTTGTAAAGTCCTCTGGCCTGGTACATGGGAGTCCTCTGCTCTCAATGGAGCAGCAAAATGCAACCGACTAGCTCCACTATGAAATCTGCTTTGGACATTGCTTTGCAGATCGGAACTTCCTTTCCGGAGCTTACATACCATGATCATAGGGGCTATCGAACATCCTAAAGCATCTCAGATAGTCCGGTCAGTTTCATTTTTCTGTCCACACATGCTAGGACCGTCAGCCTAACCGCTTTGCTATGCTTGCACACGCAGAGAGGGACAGGGTCATGCATCGTCATTACAAAGCACTCAGCTCCTTTCTTCCCTCCTGGGCTTCAGGCCTGCTACCAGACAACCACACAGCAGTGTTCTCGTTAGTGCAGAATTGGGTTCCCCTGTGCTCCTCCTCCTGCTTCTCACATTGCACCTGGTGTTGAGAGGTATAACTCTCCACACTAGCAATGAGCAGGATCAAGCCCTAAATGCAAGTAGGTATGGTTCAGAATCCAGTGGGAACCTATCTGCAGAAACCTACCAAGTACTCTCCTTTTTAAGCATTAAAAAGCTCAAGCTATGGCATGCCCACAGCTCCTGGGAGCAGTAAGCCCTTTGCAGGACTGAAGCCATAATAAACATCCTCTCGCAGGGGCTTTGAATACTTCTCACTGCACATGCACCGTAGCTGGAACACCTTGTTTTCGTACCTCTCCCTGTCACCAACACACAAAATTCTACCGTCTTCTACGTGCTTAAGCATGGTTGTTGTTTACCAGGACTCCAGAAAGACGTCCCTGGCCAACGTGGGCAGGTTTGTTCTGTTTTTCAGAATGAGAACTGCATTATAAGGAGCATCATTTGGCTACCACAACTGTCCAGAGCATGTAAACCCCGGTCCGCACTAGTATGGTTTCCTTCACCAGAAATCTGTTAGCAACCACCACGCTGAGCATAGTCTAAGCTAACAACATTCTGCCCCAGCATTGGCAAAGCTTGAAATGTCAAGCGAAATATGTATGTGTGGGGATCCAGCAGTTACAAGAGGATTCCTCAGACAACTACAATGAAATTTCATTAGCTTGCCACACTCCGGAAGAGCTGAGTGAATCATTGTTTTTTCAGTTCCAGGGGTGAACTGAAAAATCTGGGCTAAAAATTTGGTTCTGTTCAAATCTAAACCAGAAATCTTTCGTTTTCTCTTGGCAAAACCAAAAACCAAAAAATGGATCCAGATCAAACACAACATGTAATTTGACCGAACATGATTGTTTTGTTCTTAGTTCTATCTGGGGGTTTGTTTTACCCTTTCGGGTTTATTTAACAAAAGAAATATAGCTAAATTTCAAAACATTGCTTTGAAATGAAAAATCAAAACGGTCAAACTATTTTGACTATTAAAAAAAAATTAAGCCAAAATTCCTTAGCTGAATTAGACCCAAATTTGCAAATCATTTCAATGCCCTGAAAAATACATTTGCTGAAAACAATTTGCCCAACCATACTCTCTCATTGGCTAGAAGGGAAGAGACTAAAGAGGTTACATTGTGTTTTTATTCTGACTTGCCTCTGTGCCTCAATAAAACCTACCCTGAGGTTTTCAGTCATTGATATAATTACACAGAGATAGCTGTGCGAATGCATAGGTACGGTGTAAAAAAGGACTTCCACTAATGCAGTTGCTATCTACCCTAAGATTTTTTTTTCCAGCAATTCTGTTACACCTATGGCCTAAATCTGGAGTCCCCTTTTACTATTAATCCTGTTTCGTATGATAGTGCCTAGAGACCAACCACGATTGTCCAGCGCCGACCACAGCAGGGCCCCAGCCACAAAGTACGGTAGTAGACAACGCAGAAGACACTGTTCAGCTTCCTGGAGCTGAACAAAAATGGCTGTATGAGGAAAATACAGCCAGGGGGCTTGTGAGTTTTCCAGTAGCACCTTCCTGGAATAGATCAGGGGAGCTGAGTGAGTTTTTAAAACCACACAGTGTCCTCCCTCCTATGAAACTGCTCTACAAAAACTCATAATAAACTAAAACAAACAATTCAGCCTACCGGGACAAACAGGAAACGTGGCTGGCTCTGGGCCCCAGGGGCAGCGCAGGAGATGAATCCTGCACACACAACTAGGCTTCTCTGTTCTGCCTTTCACAAATCCTGCAAGGTTCTGCCCACACTATTCCCCCCCTGGGCTCTCTCCACTCTGCAACGAGCACTGAAGTGAAGACAGCTGAGGAAAAGCTGCCCTTTCTTCATCAGGAGCTAAGATCACATGAACCAGCCCCTGCTCCCAGCTCTTAAAGCTACAGGGCTTTTACTGGGGGTCTCATGTCTCTATTACGAGTGCTACAATCATAGGTGCTGACTCCATGGGTGCTCTGGAGCTGGAGCACCCATGGTAAAATATAGTGGGTGCTCAGCCATGGGTCTTACAGCTCTTTCCCCTCCATCCCAGAGCCTCCCACCCATTGCATGCAGGAGGCACTGTGGGGGAAGGAGAAGAGCAGGGGCAGGAAGAGGCAGGGGAGGAGCAGGGAGGGGGCAGAGCAGGGGTGGCAAAAGCCTGGCAGAGGTGGGAAGAGGCGGGGTGGGGGTGAAGGCTTGGGGCAGAGCAGGCTCAAGCACCCCCCGGGGACTGGGGAAGTCGGCCCCTCTGGCTACCGTGGTGCTGCAGCTACGCTGGTAAAGCAAGTGTCTGTGCTACGGTGACTCAAGAGGTTTTTCCATTGCTGTTGTAAATCCACCCCTTGAGAAGCAGTAGCTAGTTTGACAGAAGAATTCTTCTGTCGACCTAGGGGTGTCTAAACCGGGCATTAGATTGATTTAACTATGTGTCTCGGGGGTGCGAATTTTTCACTCCCAGGGTTGACCTAACTTTTAGGTGCAGACCATGCTTAACACTGCAGGCAGCAGACCTATCATCACCCCACAATCACTGTACTTTTAATCACTCCACACAGGTAAATGCAGGCCCCTTAGAACCAGGCTGTGAACACCCGGCTCTCTCTGATGAGCCGTTATTCACATGTGTATTTAAGCAAGTAACTGCCCTCCTGTAGCAGCGAGGGGTGCGCAATCTGCTCCATGCCCCAGTTCCCTGTTCGTAAAATGGTGACCATGAAACTTCCTTTCTCCCACCTCTCCGTCTGCCTTGTCTATTCAGACTGTAAACTCTTCAGGGCAGGGAAAACACATTAGTACAGCTCCTTGCACACTGGGGCTTGTAGGTGCTATTACAATATCTTCACTAGTGATTTTCTGGATTTGTAAAGATGATGATGAAAATAAGCAAGTTTCAGCCACCTCACCTATAAGTTAACACCTGGTAAATCAAATGGTCAGGGCCAGGGTACTGCCAAAAACCGTGAAGGCACATCTGCGTATCAGTAGGATGCGTTCAAAAACCCCTCTTTTCACAGCTGAAGAGACATCGAGTAGCAGCCTATACAGCATCTCCCTCCAACTTTCCATAGGTGGCAGCATCGGTGCAGTTTTGAGGTGAAGGGGCTACACGAAAGCAGTACGGTTGCCTGAACAATGGAAACCACCTTTTTTTGAGAAAGCGTTACAGAAATGAATAGCTTTCTTACAGGATTTTAAACCATCCTATACAAATATACAGAGCGATACAGTTCTATAGGATGGGACAAAAGAAAAGAAACCCACCCTACCAAAAAGGTTACAATTGAATCTTATCGTGTCTCTACACGGGGAAATAGTGCAGAATAGCTATTCCACACCGACTTCCCACGTGGGCACTTTTATTCTGCACTGAAAGTGCCTTGGTCAAGTATCATGTAGTCCACTTTGGAAGTGGATTAAACTACACCACAAAAAGGCACTTGGTGTGGAATAAGAGCATCAACACAGGAAGCTCGTGCAGAATAGTTACTGCGCTTACATCCGCACCCTATCCTATTGTGCAATAACTGCCCCGTGAAAATAAACCCTTAGCCAGATTCAAAGAGGAACTGGATATTTGTACAGATAGCAAGAACCTTAAGAGTTATAATAGTTAACAAAAGAGAACTGAGAATGAGATACGACTTTATAGTTCTGGGTTTACGACAATCTCTAACTATTAAGGATTCATGGGAGACAGATTACCCCACATCTGCCTACTTGGGGGTTTCTTACACCTTCCTCCGAAGCATCTGTTTCTAGCTAATGACAGAGACAGGAGATTGGACTATATGGACTTTGGGTCTGTTCCAGTCTGGCAATTTCTGTGTCCCTATTTTGTGATTCTCTATTGCATTCTATAGACTAAGTAATTTTGCACAAACCTGTCAAGAAATAATTAAGAGCCATCAGCAAATGTGCCCATGCGAAATGTTGGATCATCAGCTCAGGTGGCCAAACTTCTCTGCTTGTATCCACAGCACATTCAACTGCAGGGTAAGCTTCCCCGCAATGCACTGCCAAGGTGCCTCAAACTCTGCCGCACAGAACGGTCTCTCAGGAGGAGAAGCAAGCTCAGTCTCTGAGGCTCATTCATGCCTTGCCCACTGCCAGCAGGGAGACAATTAGCACCAGCTCGTGTGATGGTTTTTAGTCACATGGAAACCTAGCCTTTGGGAAGCGGATTAAGGCCCCGTCTACACTACAGGAACTATATCGGCATAGCTATGGCACCAAGAGAAGAGGTTTTTCCATCAGAGTAGGAACACCGCTTCCTCGAGTGATGCTAGCTAGGGCGGTGGAAGCAGTCAACCTATCTGCATCTACTCTGGGGGTTAGGTGTGGATTTCTCTCACTCCTCCACGACATCGCCACGTCGACCTAAATTTTAAGGGTACCCCAGGCCTGAGACCAACCAAACTCATTACACACAAGGCCACTGATCAGCCATCGGATGGCAACAACTTAGTCACATCCAACCTGGGTTGGATTTGAACCAGCAACCTAGAGGTGAAAGGTTAGATAGTCCATTACTAATCCCCACAGTACCACTGACTGTCACTTTTAAGACGAGGCTCTCTGTGGGAGGGGGAGGTATGTCATTTACGCCATAATATTTTAGCTGCCGGAACGAAATCACACAGCGGATAATATTTCTAATGGGAACGTACAGATGACATTATCATTTTTATGGGTTGGAAGACCATGAGGGATGTGGGGGAGCAAAGCAGGATATATGCCTTTTCCCAGCTGCAAACCTATACTGAACTGACATAATACAGCTTCCCACGGATGATTCCCTCCCAAGAGCCAAGGCAGCAGCAATAAAATGACAGCTGAGCCATGAATCTTGCTCATTTTAGTTATTAAAATAGAACTCCTACTACAAACGCCTGTTAAGAGTAAAAAGATCACCAGACACATTTTCTGTGGCCTCTCTGTAGCTCACCTTCCCAAGACATTTTCCTGCTACCTAAAGAAAGCCAATACGATCGGCCCATGTAGGAATTTCCCAGACAGGTCAGAACCTCTGACCTGGACCTTTTCCACAGCATCATGGAACAGTTATCCCTGGCACAAGCCGCAGTGGAAACAAGAACCATTTTTATTAGGGTTTTGGCACAAGTGCACGGGACTGGACTCGATGACCTGTCAAGGTCCCTTCCAGTTCTACGATTCTATGTCTGGAAAACCGGCTATGAACAGGGCATCCCCTATCCTGGTGACAAACATCATTCACGTTTATGTCATAGACGTAACTTCGCTCTGTAACCAAGATCAACCAGATCAGACCAAGACTAAGGGTTTGACCCGATTATCTTCCAGCCTATACCATAAATTGGGCAACACAGCTGTAACTGGGTTACTGGACACTGTGCTGGAACCGGTTTCCTGGTCTAGATGCAACCGTAATGTAGACAAGGCCCACATTTCCCCCATCTCACCAATGTGGTGTCAGCCTTCAGCTTTAAATATGAGGGCCAAGAGGATAAATCAGTCTCCAGGCCCACTCGCTGAGACTGTGAACAAGGAGGCCAGCATCCAGTAGGAAATGGAGCGAAACCACATTTCACATAGGCCCCAGTCACTTCAAACTGGGCTTGATACACACTAGGGACCTCAGCATATAAATTAGATGAAAGCAAGTTTGGTTAGGCAAGCAACGATCCGCAACAACTTCTTTCTAGTCAACTTTGTTCAGCTTATTACCTCATCCTCCCAGCCCATCACCTCTCTCATCTCTCCATCTTCTATGCCCTGGTGTGTATTTTATTTATTTTTATTTCCCGAGAATAAAATACGACTATCCAGGGCTCTCGGTGCCCTCATTCTAATGGTGCTGGGATTTTATTGTGCAACAATTTCAAACAAGAACTCAGCCAGTCAGCCATACACTGACAAAAAACTCCTTTCCTCCCCTTCATCATTTAGAAAGCATCCTCTCGGGCCATGTCTACACTACAGGCGTTTTAATGGCATAGATATGACACCACAGCTACGTCTTCGTAACCCTGCAGTATAGTCATAGATTACAGTGATGGAAGGGCATTTTCCATCACTGTAGGAACTCCACCTTCCGAAGACACAGTAGCTCGTGCAACGGAAGCTTTCTTCTGTTGACCCAACTGCGTATACACTATGGGCTAGGTTGCCATAGCGATGGGATTCTGGGGTGTGGATTTTTCACACCCCTGAGCTCAGCTATGTCAACCTAAGTTTTAAGTGAAGACCAGGCCTTAGTCTTCTCCAAAACCCTCTCAAAGGAGGTGCCTTTTGCAGCCTGCCCAGGTGGTCACCAAATCGGAGGTAGTTAAGACCAAAGCGGGGAGAAGCAATTCCAGAGTAAGTCCTAGTACAGGTGTAGTTATATTGGTACAAAGCACATTATATCAATCTTGCTTATTTTGCAGGGTCACACGAGAATAAGTTATACCAGCATAACTGCATATACATGAGTGTGGGTTTCCTGCTATAGCTATGCTGGTATAGTTTAGGCCTTACCATAAGACAAATAATAATAATAGGGCTCCATAACACATTATTCCTGAGCTACGCAGCCCCCTGCTTAAGCTACTCCTTCCACACGGAGTGACTAATAGTGCATTCCCAGAACACCAAATATTTTGATACTTCTGGGAATGGTGGGACCCTGCCTGCACTTGCATGACCCTGCCCCAACTGGGATGACCTTGAATAAGGGGACACCATACTAAAGAGTGTGCCACCCCACGCCTGCCAGGGTGACCTCGCACAGTCACGCTGGCAGGGGCAGAGCAGGGCACTCTTCCTTATGGCATCCCCCTCCCATCCAATACTGGACAAAACCACATTCGGTTTTGTCTCAGTACCAGAGGTGGGGGACTTTCCTGTTTAAAACAGGATGAGTGTCCTGCCTACTTATACATGCGACTTGGAAGTCCTGCTTATCCTTGCACATCTTATATTTAGCATACTGGTCAGAAAAAAAATAAAATTCCCCAGGCAAGCTTCCTATAATCTGTCCTTCTGCACATCTCCTTCTGCATCGCCTGCTCTGCTTCCTCTTTCTGATTTCAGAGTAACAGCCGTGTTACTCTGTATTCGCAAAAAGAAAAGGAGTACTTGTGGCACCTTAGAGACTAACCAATTTATCTGAGCATAAGCTTTCGTGAGCTACAGCTCACTTCGTCGGATGCATACTGTGGAAAATACAGAAGATGTTTGTTTTTATACACACAAACCATGAAAAAATGGGTGTTTATCACTACAAAAGGTTTTCTCTCCCCCCACCCCACTCTCCTGCTGGTAATAGCTTATCTAAAGTGATCACTCTCCTTACAATGTGTGTGATAATCAAGGTGGACCATTTCCAGCACAAATCCAGGTTTTCTCCCCACCCTCCCCAACAAACCCACTCTCCTGTTGGTAATAGCTTATCTAAAGTGATCACTCTCCTTCCAATGTGTGTGATAATCAAGGTGGGCCATTTCCAGCACAAATCCAGGGTTTAACAAGAACGTCTGAGGAGGGGGGGGGGGGGGAGGGGAGGAAAAAACAAGGGGAAATAGGTTACCTTGCATAATGACTTAGCCGCTCCCAGTCTCTATGCAAGCCTAAGTTAACTGTATCCAATTTGCAAATGAATTCCAATTCAGCAGTCTCTCGCTGGAGTCTGGTTTTGAAGTTTTTCTGTTGTAACATCGCAACTTTCCTGTCTGTAATTGCGTGACCAGAGAGATTGAAGTCTTCTCCGACTGGTTTATGAATGTTATAATTCTTGACATCTGATTTGTGGCTGATGTTATTAGGCCCTGTGATGGTGTCCCCTGAATAGATATGTGGGCACAGTTGGCAACGGGCTTTGTTGCAAAGATAGGTTCCTGGGTTAGTGGTTCTGTTGTGTGGTATGTGGTTGCTGGTGAGTATTCGCTTCAGGTTGGGGGGCTGTCTGTAGGCAAGGACTGGCCTGTCTCCCAAGATTTGTGAGAGTGTTGGGTCATCCTTCAGGATAGGTTGTAGATCCTTGATAATGCGTTGGAGGGGTTTTAGTTGGGGGCTGAAGGTGACAGCTAGTGGTGTTCTGTTATTTTCTTTGTTAGGCCTGTCCTGTAGTAGGTGACTTCTGGGAACTATTCTGGCTCTATCAATCTGTTTCTTCACTTCCGCAGGTGGGTATTGTAGTTGTAAGAACGCTTGATAGAGATCTTGACGGTGTTTGTCTCTGTCTGAGGGGTTGGAGCAAATGCGGTTGTATCGCAGAGCTTGGCTGTAGACGATGGATCGTGTGGTGTGGTCAGGGTGAAAGCTGGAGGCATGTAGGTAGGAATAGCGGTCAGTAGGTTTCCGGTATAGGGTGGTGTTTATGTGACCATCGTTTATTAGCACCGTAGTGTCCAGGAAGTGGATCTCTTGTGTGGACTGGACCAGGCTGAGGTTGATGGTGGGATGGAAATTGTTGAAATCATGGTGGAATTCCTCAAGGGCTTCTTTTCCATGGGTCCAGAGGATGAAGATGTCATCAATGTAGCGCAAGTAGAGTAGGGGCGTTAGGGGACGAGAGCTGAGGAAGCATTGTTCTAAGTCAGCCATAAAAATGTTGGCATACCGGCAGTGCCGCTGATCTGAAGGTATACATTGTCCCCAAGTGTAAAATAGTTATGGGTAAGGACAAAGTCACAAAGTTCAGCCACCAGGTTTGCCGTGACATTATCGGGGATAGTGTTCCTGACGGCTTATAGTCCATCTTTGTGTGGAATGTTGGTGTAGAGGGCTTCTACATCCATAGTGGCCAGGATGGAGGTATTATTATTATTATTATTATTACTATTAGCAGCAGGAGAGTGGGGTGGGGGGAGAGAAAACCTTTTGTAGTGATCAACACCCATTTTTTCATGGTTTGTGTGTATAAATACATACATCTTCTGTATTTTCCACAGTATGCATCCGATGAAGTGAGCTGTAGCTCACGAAAGCTTATGCTCAAATAAATTGGTTAGTCTCTAAGGTGCCACAAGTCCTCCTTTTCTTTCTGATTCGACGATGCTGTTGCTTGTCCCAGTGTTGTTTCATCCAAAGAACCAAGCAAAAATGTGGGAACATGCACTGGGTTCGCTTGGCAGATACGAGGAGAAACCAGACTCCGTCCCACAAGAAAGAAAGCTGCAATGGCCCCACCAATCAGCAGCTAATCCCCAGAGAAGAAATTAACCTGGCCACCAAGCTGCCCTATTTGGTGGCCAGACTAGCTGTTGGCTAACACGCCATCTGGGACCTTCACATCAAATGCTAACCCTAGACACACCAAGGATAAAGACACTGAGTTGCACTGAAGAACTGAGGAGGAACGTCCAGCTCTAACCACTAGGCCACATACCCTTACAAACACATGGAAAGAGCCCAAGAGAGCTGACTTGAGCTGGGAAATGTTTTTTGTGCCCATGGGAAAAAAAAAAATCAGTGAAAACAAAGAGACAAGATGGGTGAGGTAATATATTTGATCGGATCAACTTCTGTTGGTGAGAGAGACACTCTTTTGAGCTACACAGGGCTCTTCTTCAAGTCTGGGCAAGAAGAGCTCTGCATAGCTCAAAACCGTGTCTTTCTCACTGACAGAAGTTAGTCCAACAAAAAGATATTACCTCACCCACCTTTTCCCTCTAATATCCTAGGACCAACACGGCTACAACACTGCAAACAAAATGAAAACAAACGCTTTTTTGTTTTCACCCAAATTTTTATTCAAAGGTCTTGAGGATTTTGTCAAAAAAACAAAATTCCCATAATTGAACAGTTCTCAGCCACCAAAAGCTCTCAGCTGAAAACTGATTTATAGCAGAAATTTTGTTTCCCCCCCCAAAATTGATAAAATTTAATCACAGACAGACACTTGCCATGGAAATTTCCATTTTGATGGGTGTGGGGGGGGGGGGGCAGAAAGCAATTTGTTGTTAAAAAAAGTTTTGAATGAAAACTTAGATCTGGTCTAGGTCTGATTCCCATTTCCCCCTCTTCTACCCATTAGGCCACATTCCCCCTACAAAATCAGAAACGAAATCCAGAAGAGCTGACTCACTGTCCCCCACTCCCACTGGTTCAGCCACTAAACGAAGCTGCTCTCCTCCTCCTCCCAAAGTGTGGAATAGAACCCAGGAGTCCTGACCTTCAGCCCCCATCCTGCTCCAACCTCCAGACACAACGGCTCCCTCTCCTTTAAAAGTGACCTGAAAGGAATTTATGTTTGTATTTTAACACACTTTCCCAGTCCACACCTACACCGTCTCCACTTATAGTGCAGGAATTGTTTGTAGCATAACCCATTAATAAAAAACACAGCTCGTTTGTGTCACATCGATTTGTTCAGTGCTCTGTGAGCCGGGGAAAATTCAAGAGATGATGAAGATGGATTGATTTGTATTTTCTCAAAACAAATTTACAATCAACGAGCCCTTAATTAATTGTTCCTTATATTCTGCAGACTGAGCTTAGTTAACTCTCATATTATGAATTAACACTGTTGCTAATAAAATGTGCTCTGGGTTCGCCCCCTCTCATTGATGTACTGTACCCACCACAAGACAGGTCAGGCAGCCTCTCTTTGTTACAGTTATAGCACTTGTGTTATTGACTCAAGTACTCACGTGTCCAAAAATAGCCAAGGGACTGTCCATTCTGTTTTGAGCCAGCCAGCTTCATGTCCTAGTGTTTGGCACAGTCATGGAAATTCTATCCCCTCGCCATGCAGAAGATAAAATAAAACCAAGGCCCTGACCACTTGTATTCATTTAAAGATGTCTTGACTTTTTTCCTCTCTGCCTAAGGTGCCTACGTCTCCTGTATATCGAAGCAAAGACTGTTAAGAGCATTAGTTTAAGTGTCTTGGCTCAACTCCCCTTTGGATAATTAGGTTCTCCCCTTTGATCTTCCCTGCAGTTTTGTCTGGACAAGGTCCTTCACTGTAAGTCAGATCCAGCAGACGGTCTATATACATAACTTCATCTGAATTCTCTGTCAACTCTGCATTATTAAGCAGTAGCAGCATTACGGTAGTTTCAAGAGGTACCAACTGAAAATGGGCCCATTGTGCCAGGTGTGGTATATGAACATAATACGACAAAGTCCCTGCTCTGAAGAGCTTGTAAGGGAAGCAGACAAGAAAGTCAAAGGGTGAAAAAAGGTAGGATCACTATCCCCATTTTTACAAATGAGGAAGAGAGAGATTGGGTAACTTGCCCAAGGTCACACAGTGACTCTGTGGCAGAGCTGGGAATTGACCCTAGATCTCCCAAGTCCCCATTCAATGCCTTTAATCAAAAGACCTAACTATTGTGTGGAGTTGTTGTGTACTGCTAAACAGCTGCCAACTTCCATCCCAGAAATGGCTACATTTCAGTGATAGGTGACGCAATTTCTGAATATGCCTGGAACACGTAAAGAACTTGATGTGCACTCAATTTAAAATATATAAATATTATTACTGCGATGGACAATTAGGAAATAAAGCTCGGTTCCAGACCACTACACACTGCTATGATGCCATAATTGCAAACAGTGGTTTCTGATGAGCTGCATATGCTACAGCTAATCCTGGTTATTTTAGTTTTGTTGGCATGCGTCAGCTCAAAGTAAGGAACAACAACACTCAACTGGGCATATGGATTTAAACCCTTTCAGGGATCCTGGAAACATCATACGCCATGAAGGCAAAGCCCTGAGGGTTTATTATTGTTTTCACCAGATGTGCAAAAGGGGCTGGAAGTTGACGGCAGAGTGTCTCATGGCCAAAACCACTTTCCAACATGCAGAGAGAGTAGCACTGGTTAAACATTAGGCTGGATCAAGCAACGTTAGGGCTCTCCAACTGGGCTCTTCAGATGCAATGACCCAATTCACTGTGAAACCCTTTCCCAGCCCTCTCCCTCTAAACCACTGTGCCACACGAGCATGGGAAGGCGTTGGTGATGTTCAGAACTGGTATGGTTTTGAAAACAGTTAAGGGGACAGTGGCGGGAGCTTTCCTGTTGAACAATATGCCCACCAGGGTCACAGTAAAGGACAAGTCCTGACTCCCAAGCAGGGGCGCTGGAACAGTTTGTATAGTGGGGGTGCTGAGAGCCACTGGACCACGCTGTAAACCCTGTATAGAATGGAAACCACTTCAAGCCAGGGGGTGCAGTATCACCCCCAGTTCCAGCCCCAATGCTCCCAAGTGGTCTCATCTTGTTTCACCACAGAGCTGTCGGTGGAAAGTACTCATGATCAGGATGGCAGCAAACACAAAACCAGCATCGGTGGCCCCACATGACTCAGGAAGCTCCACACCGCTGCAGGTTTGGCAGCACAAGCTGAACTGGCCCTGCGTAAGTCAGTTCTGTTGATCTCCTGCCTCAACTCCGGTTGCTCTGATCCTGGCACGAAATGAAGGAGCAAAGTATCAAGCAGCAACGAGCAGTGGCAATTTGTTTCGAGCGGCTACAGAAAATGCGTCTGAACGTTAACATCAAAGTGCTGCATTATTATGATGACAGCTCTGATTTCTAACTGCACTTTCAAAGTCCAATCAGCCTGCGCTTATTATTGTGCAATAAAAAGACTATATAGACTGCAGGTCAAGAAAATGATTGTCTAAGTGTTACAGGCAGTATAATATGAAGGGGAAAAGGAACATTTAGCAAAAACACAGCTGGGAGATTAGTAAAGAGGAAAATGACAGCTGGTAAATCAAGGCGTTTAGAAGTAAAATCCTCTCTCTCTGAGCAAGGAAGCAGAGTCACCGGGATGTAGAAAGGACAGAAAGGGACTGGAGGAGGAAAGACATCTATGATCTGTTCCTGGCTCTGCCACTAACTCATGAGGTGACCTTGAGTGGATCACATAGGGCCAGACTTTCAGAAGCGCTCAGCTCCCATCCAGGCACCTACAAAAGAGAGAGATTTTCCACAACGCTCAAGAGCAGCCAGTAGCTTAACTGACTTCCGTGGCAGTGGCTGAGTGCTCAGTTCCTCTGAAAACCAGGCTCATCTTCAGACCTATGAGCTTCGGTTTCTATATGATCGAGGGCAGGGGTGGCCAACCTGGGGCTCCAGAGCCCCATGCGGCTCTTCAGAAGTTAACATGCGGCGCCTCGTCTAGGCACCGACTCCGGGGCTGGAGCTACAGGTGCCAACTTTCCCATGTGCCGGGGGGGTGCTCACTGCTCAACCCCTGGCTCGGTCACAGGCCCTGCCCCAACTCCACCCCTTCCCGCCCCCTCCCCGAGCCTGCCGTGCCCTCGCTGCTCCTCCCCCATCATCCCCCCAGAGCCTCCTGCATGCCACGGAACAGTTGATCGGGAGGTGCGGGGAGGGATGGGGAGGCGCTGATCGGTGGGTGGGAGGCCCTGGGAGCAGGGGGGAGCTGATGGGGGGCTGCTGATGTATTACTGTGGCTCTTTGTCAATGTACATTGGTAAATACTGGCTCCTACTCAGGCTCAGGTTTGTCACCCTTGATCTAGTGGATAGAGCACCAGACTAGGACTCAGGAGACCTGGGTTATAGTCCTCACTCTACTACTGATGATCTGCTGGATAACCTTGAGCAAGTCATTTCCCTGCTCAGTTTCCCCTTCCGTAAACTGGGGGTAATGTTACCGACCTCCTTTGTAAAATGCTTTGTCACCTGTGGGCAAAAAGTGCTACGTAAGAACTAAATATTCTAATATTATTAAGGAGAAGTCCGATAAGATTTAACAGGAGAGGAAAATACTTGATCCTGCTTTCTTTCTTGGATCAGATTTTCATACGTTATGGATGCCATTTCCGTTCTTTGATTGATTAGATTGTAATGACATTTGTTTCCAGTAACAATATGCTCAACAACAATGTCCTTGAATAAACTCACTTACTTAACTATTGTGTTCATTGTATTGATTGTACGAACTTCTAGAACATGCATAATTTTGTGGTTCTGGTTTTCTCCAATTACTTCTAAACCAGCAGAAGAATCGGTGTGTACGTGCCTTAAAATTATGTTTTTCTTATAAGATATGAATAAATAATGTTTTTTTTTAAAAGAACCATTAAAATGTGCAATATTGCATACACACTGGACTTACCCTAAGTTTATGGTTCGAGACTCCAAAGCTTTTCAGTGATTGGATTTGATGTCACCAACAGAGGGCCAACCGGGACGCCACCCAGAGCAGAAGCTAAAAATCAGATCAGGGAGGTGGGTTCTGAGGGTGGAGCAGGTTGGTTTGCTCTTCACTGACCTGAAAAACATAACCAAAGAAAGCAACTAAATCTCAGAAAGTCCACTTCACCCTGTGGATTGGCTGAGTGATGTGAAAAAGCCAACTGGGGTTGGTAGCAGCAATGATGTGTCTCCCAAAATGATAATTTACTCCCCAGAACAAAAATATCCTTTTCAGCTTCTTCTCACACCTCCCAAAAAATTATGATCGGGTCAACTGTCTTCACTTCAAACACTTGTCCTCTTCTATTCAACCAGAAACCGTGAGAATTTGTGATATGGCATTGTCATGTACACTGTCACACACCCCAGTTTGAGCACTGGAAAGGCCCAAACTCACTGAAGACATGATCCAAAACCCACTGAAGTTAAATGAGAGTCTTTCCATTGACTTCAACAGATCAGGCCCTGAAATCACAGATTCATATCCCAACTGGCCTGAGTAAACCTTTCTTCCTTCCAGCGTAAATAAGCTAAGTTCCATGCCATTTATGTTCATGGATCTTTCAGATGAGAACTTAAGGCCCGAGGCCCTACATCCTCTGTCTATCTATCTAAAGTACTTCTCACCTTTAGATATAAATACCATATGAATATGAAAGATCCCTGGTTCTTATCAGAAGACTAGGAGATTCCACCCCATGTCTTTGACCAAGACTTTTCCTTTTCACACTGCAGTGTAATGCGATGGTTACCAACTGAGATCTGCCTTCACTATGGAGGTCTATATGCAGGGACTAATCCAAGCGCCAGTGAAATCAATGGCAGTCTTTCTACTGACATCAGTGAGATGGCATCGGGTTTCTAGTGCTGTGGGCAAAAGGCACACCATCAATATGGATTACTCTGATTATTGTTTGCAGCGTTCAGTACCTAAACTGTGACATTTTCTATTCAATCTATGCAGCTCCGCTTGCAGCTCTAGTGAGCATTCCTATGTAAATGGATACTATCACAGAGGCCCCTATGCATCAAAGGGGGTCTTCTTCTGGTCTCATCTGACCCAATCAGTGCTTGTGCGGAAGTAAGCTTTGCTCTCCCCCTGGACTTTGAAATCAATGTTTGACCCTGGCATGATAAGAATAGATCACAAAAGACAGAGATGCCCCAAGGGGTTATCATCAACAGGGCTCTGAGGGTTGACTTGAAAGAGGGTGTGCAGCACGTATGTGTAGTATATGTACAGCTGGGGTACCACGAGCATTACGTGGGGCATGTCGCAAACAAGCAGAAGGGTTTCAGTGCAGCTAAAGAAGGCGTCAGCAGCTTATGGAAGCGAAATGGTTAATTCCACTTTTTCCTTCCGCTCACCTGATTGGTTGCTTTAACACCTGGAAAGACTAGATTCCAAGTTACTGCCAAGGGTATAGACATCAGGATCATGCGGTTTGGAGTATTACGAGGAGGGAATAAACCACTAACCAGAACAATTAACACGCTGACACTATGCCTAACGTATTCTTTTCAGAATAAATTTGTGCCAGATCTAACCAAAATAGTGTTGCAGATGCAGGATTTAAATAACGAAAGAGGGTAACTCCATCTGATGCCTCAGAAACAGGGAATTCTAATACTTTCCTCCTCTGATCCAAGACAAACTATCCTGGGCCTAGATTGAACAGAATGGGTTTGCGGGGGGTGGGGTGTGTGTGTGTGTGTGGGGGGGGGGGTGTTTGGGTAGTTTAAGTGAGTTGATACACAAGTATCAATAAGTGAGTTTCTTATTTCTTTCCTTCCCCTACCCCTCTCCCACTTGGGGGGGCGGGGGGCTCCCACTAAGAAAATTTTGCTTGGGAAAAAAAAAGTTCTTTGCTTAGAGAACGCTGCAGAGTGCTCTCTCAGTCTACAGGCAGAGAGGAACAGAAGGTCAAGAATCAAAACAGGTTAGGATAGAGAATGGCTTAACATTTTTAAACCGCATCAAGTGAGGGCCATTTCTGTGCCACCGCTAGCCTGTATCACCCTTTAAATAGGTCTCAGGAGTTCCCCCTCTACAGGAACTTCAAAAACTGCCTTGCCTTTAAGGCTTTGCATCTCCTGCTGCTGAACTTGAATGCACCATAGTTCTGGGACCTCTGAAGGAAGTGACACATTTTCCTCCTGGAAAGGAAGCAGCTGCCTGCAGCAATAGTCCCCAGGCTTATTCACAGGCTTAGCTCCAACTGTCCATTCTCTTTCATCGCTTTCTCGTAAATGACTTCTCATTACGCAAGCTGTGAATAACTCCGTAGAGGGTGTAATTCAGAGATCTGGGTCCTGATCTTGAAAGTTCCATAGGCGTCAATGGGGTTCTTCAAGCCCGTACTCTCCAGGTAGAATAACTGGCAGGATTGGGGTCTTTGTTTTTTCAATCCTATCACAAAGCAGAAGGGAAATGATTGGGCTTGTAAGGCACTTTTTTGCTTTTCTATGTTAGATAAAGGCCTTTCAAGCTCTTGGGAGGGTTAAATGGGGTGAGGGGGAAGAAATGGCGGAATATTAGAAATTCAGGTCTTGCAAACCATGGTTAATTGGAAATCTAGTAAATTTATGACATCAAGAGTGCCACTGAAGTGATTCATTAAGAGAGGATTTTTTTTTTTTACTCATAATGTTCTTGCACATCAATTGTTCTGACCTGAGAGGAAAATAGGGCTCAGGTAGAAGAAGAAGAAAATATAAACCGTCTGTTTAAGAGCAGACAATTGTCCCCGGCTGAATTCAGAACAACACCTCCACTGGCATGTAAACCGGGCCTGTAATTTGGGATACCTTTCTTAAACCACACGGGAGCCTGAGTTTTAGAATCAGCAACAGAGCAAGCATTGGAATGAAGGATTTCCTGTCTAATACACAGACCACACCTTTCTCCTGTTTATAGCATTAACTTATTCCCCACCAGAAAAGCTATGTAAATGGAACAATCCACTTTGAAATTCTGGCCTCCTTCCTTCCCTTCCCAGTTCATTCCTGGCATTACTTTCAGACTCCCTCAGTCGCACAACCAGAAGAGTCAGTTGTTATTCCAAGACAAAGGCAAGTACGCAAAGACCGTCTCAGAACAGCTTGAGCTGCAATGCACAAGTACTTTTTAATTGCTGCATTAACTAATGTTTGCAAAACACTGTGAAGATGTCCTAGAAGAACTAAATACTATTAATTACCAATAGAGGATTGAAACTAAAAACACAGACCATAAATCCAATTATTATAAAACAGCAAATGATAAACCAATAATAATCACACCACTTAACTACCTAACACTAAAAATAACTCCTGCCCCCCTTTTTAAGGTTCTCTAAAAAGGTTGTTCGGATACCGGTATTGCTAACCCCATGCATTCAAAGACAGGTCCCCTAAAATCGCAAGACTGGCTTAAAAATCATGAGATTTTAAAAGAATAATTTGTGTGTGTGGGGGGGGGGGGGTTATTTGCTTGTTGGATTTTGAGCCTTTAGAGGGTCACTTTTTCAAGCTTTTCCCAACAACCACAAGAGCTAGAAACGTCCATGAAAAATAAAATAAAATGAACAGATTCTCACATATTCCTGATTCCAGGAGTTGGGGCTCCACATTTAACATCGGGAGAGCTGGCAACACTGGGCTGCTCTATGTTAAGCAATGCAGGGTTCTATGTCTGACTCCAGCAATCTCCACCATACTCCAACCTACGCTGTACAACTAACTTAAAAAGAAGTGTTTCTTCAGAAAAAAGTTTGACCACCAGGACGGATAGGTTCATGCTACATAATATTAACAAATAGATCACAAATCTGCAATGAGCTCTGTACAAGCAGATTACTCTCCCTGCTTAACCCACCCAATTAAGTAAATAGGCCTCCTTACAGCCATAGAAGGCCTCCTCCTTTGCAGCTCATTGCAGAATCAGGAGTTTATACTCCCCTTTAACTGGGCTACAACTGAAGTAGCTGGAATTACTTCTTTATTAACACTAGCTTCAGTATTGCACAGAGAATGACTATATCACTTGGGGGTAAGTCCCCCGCGTTGTGCCTTCTATACTTGAGTTTACCCTTTGAAGAAGAAAAAAAAACCCTCTGTACAGATATAATTTACCTACCTCACAGGACAGGGTGGTAGCTCATTAATTAACTAATGCTTATAAAGCACTTGGAGATCCTCAGATGAAAGGAACCATAGCCCCCAAGCAACATTAGATAAATTATACTTATAAAAGATGGGGCTTAATGATTAACTGCAAATTCACTTATAGCTTCCTGCTCTTAGCAAGTAAGCTACTTGTATATAGCTTCCTTAGTCCCAGTTTTCACTTTTGTGGACAGCTGATTGGTGCGACCAGATTCCCATTTTACAGATTTCAGTAACTATTCCACCCTATCCCAGAAATAGGCCCTGTGAATAGCCCAGGAATGTTTTTTTTTTGAAGCAAACTTAATGTTCTTTCAGCTGTATATCCTAGCTCCTCCTCTTCCTGCTAGGCTGGCCTGGCAGTTGTCCCTCATAAAAGTCATGGTGATTAGGGCCGCCTTCATCTATAAGTCACTTCCTGCTCCTCAGAGATGCATCACAGTATCTCAAGTAAGTTTATTTTAAACTATGTTGTTTCCCCCCTGCCAAAATACAGTTACCTAGAGCTCTTAATCCATAGGTCTCAAAACACTGCGTGAGAGTGTGCAAGCCTAATCCTCCTCGTTTTACAGATGGGAACATTTAAGCCTGGAGAAGTTAAGCCAATATTTACAGAGGTATGTCAATTCTGGGGGGGTTCATAATGCGACTACGTGACCCTGATTTTTAGAGATACTGAACTGAAAATAAGGCTGTAGGATCTGAGCACCTCTGAAAATCAGCCCAGAGATTTCTTGAATGGAGTATGACAAAACGGAAGCACCCCAAATCAGAGATCACTCCAGAAAACATTGAACTAAGTGTTTTGTGCCACGTCATACAGCGAGTAAGTGACAGGAATAAAACCCAGGTCTCATAATTGCTAGTGTTGTGCTCTAGCTATAGCCCTAGGTTTAATAGGCTCATGTGAACTTCCCAATCCATTTCTCTATTCTCCTTTTGAATTCCAAAAAATACTTGTATTCCAGCCTGTTTGCTTCACCTGTTTTAGAGGCTCAGCAGTTTTGCCTGAGCTTTCCTGTGATTTTTTTTTTCATTTATTTGAGATTTACTTTTCAAATAAACCCCATGCAACTGAACTAAAGTTTAAAAAAAAAAAAAAAGTGCATCAAACTGGTAACTTTTTGCAGGCTCTGGTCTCACATGTGGCTTCGTGCAATTACTCATCTTTAACAAACCGACTGTGAGAATGGACTTAAACTTGTCTCGTAAACTATTTCCCTTAACACAGTTGTGAAATCTTTCCCAAATCAATTAGCTTTTGTGCTAGCAAAGGCAGGGCTAAAGAGCCTGGAACAGCCCTAGTATAGGAGAATACCTATAGGGATTTCCAATACCAAACTCCATTGAGGCTTCCTCCTGTACAGCTATTTAATCCAATGAGCTTTATACTTTTTAAATGACAGTTAAGCTGCTTGTATACCCCAATTCCTCAGCTTTCTTTGCAGGGCTTTGTTCAGTGAGGAACAGCTTAGGGCACTCAGTTACAGAGCCACTAGACTTTATTGCCGTGTTATTTTGCTTAAACAGCTCTTTAGATGACTGTTACAAAGTGATCTGCAAGGTATGTGTCATCTCTGTCCAATTTTACCTAAGATCTTCAGTGTCTGCAAATGGAGAGATTAATTCCCAGTGCTCATTAAGTTGTGCTGCTTTTAGTGGACCGTGCGCAAAGCTGCTAGCAATTTTAATTTTATACCTTTCCAAAGAGGGAGCATTAAATAAAAGAAAATCAGTTTTAATAACCAAGCTATTATAATGCCTTCAGCGTCTAGAAGCTCTAATAGGCTCTGCCAATGGCCCCAATCTTACAAACACTTACAAGCATGTTGAGCAGGTGAATAGAACCATTGACTTCAATGGGAGAACGCCTGGGAATCAAGTTAAGGATTTACATAAATGGTATTCAGGGTCAGGCTGATGATAGGACTGGAAATGTGCTAGTTCTTAGCTTTGTTTAAACAGAGTTATAGCTGGGATGATTCCCTGAGAACAGGGATTTTCAGGGCTTTATAGAGCCTCCTGTCCCAAGTGAACTCGGGACAAGTGAACCGACTGACAGCAAGGAGAATGAAATCCCCATATGCTTAATGCATCAGAATGTGACAATTGCCATTCCAGGTAGGGCCCTGGCTATTCTGAGAATATTTGTATCGGTGTAAACTCCCAAGGCAGACGTGCTGCAATGATGTAAACTGGGGCTTACACTAGTAACGTAACATGTGAGTACGCCTGCACAAAGCTCACAAAGGTCAGGGCTATTTGACAGTTTTGTTAAGCAGGAGTTTCCAGCTGACAATAGTACAAAAATACTAAAACAATGAGTTGTCAATTTGTTGGAAGGTATTAATTAAATGGCTGTATAGCTAGGAACATTGATATGAAATTAAGAATTGGAGAATTTAAGCTATTGGGAATAGGGTGACCAGATGTCCCGATTTTATAGGGACAGTCCCGATTTTTGGGTCTTTTTCTTATATAGGCTCCTATTTCCCTCCCTTCCCCCCATCCCGATTTTTCACACTTGCTGTCTGGTCACCCTAACTGGGAAACTTTGCCAAATATTAACAATCTTTTAGCCTCTGCAGTGATTTCCCGAAGACAGTGATGGAAGCCTCTGTGTTTGAAATGTATTAAAACTAGACTGGATGAAATGCAGGAGAATATGCTGTAGGAAACCATTCTGCACTGATGCCGGATAGACTAGATGTGACCTAATAGGTCGGTTCTATCACTAACTTCTGTGTTCCATTATAATTAATGCCTTTGTTATTTCTGGAATTGGTTGTTATAATTCATTATCCTCTTGTCTAACTGATCATATTATTAAGAAACTGCGGCAGACGCTGAGTATGCGGCTGTTAGAGTTCTTTCTGTGTCTAGACTGTTTGATCATTGCCTTAGTGTTGATGTATTTTCATTAGTTACCCGTCAGATTTCACTTGATTTGCGTTAACTGATTTGTGTATGTGTTTTTACCACTGCCCTCTAATAAGCTGGATCAGAACTGCTTTGCTATGTGTCTCAGTCCCTATATTGTTCTCAGCTAATGTCGATTCTCCTTTAGTTAAGTGGCAAGGATATGGTTTTGAAACACAAGGTTATGGGTTCTAAACTTGCAGCTGCTGTGAAATTCTGCATGGCCATTATGTGCTGCCTAATGACCTTTGATTGTAAGCTTTTTAGGGCAAGGACGACCTTTCAGTTAGTGTTTGTACAGCACCTCGCACAATGTGGTCCTGGGCCATGATAGGCATTTTTACCACAATACAAATAATAAACAAAAACAAAAATGAAAACAGTGAAGTCCTATAGGTGTCCATGACAGACTTCTTATCGTATGTTTCTTGGTTTTCTTAAGATTAATATCTGTTGATTGTACTAAATATAATTTTAAGTTAGTTGTCACTCTGGACTTTACCTGAGTCTAACTTATGCAATGTGCATGTGGAGTTTGTATTACCTTTTCATATGTGCAAACATGAATCAATTTTTAAACCACAATTGAACAGGGCGTGTGTTGAAGAATATTTTGTGCTATGTAAATCACACGGGGACTTCTTGTGAAGAGTATTGTATAAATGTAGCATATTGCTGTTAAAGGCCCTGATTCAGCAAAGCTATTATGCACATGTTTAAATCCCATTAAAGTCAATGGGAAATAAGCATTCGCTTAAGAATTTAGCTGAACCAGGGCCATAAGGTAAACATTGCTCATTTGCACTAATCACTAAACCGGTGTAAATGACCGGATGCCATGAATTAATAAGTGAGTGAACATACACACAAGCAAACCTCATGCATCCCAAGATGTTTCACTTGTGATCACAACTGTAATGTTATTTATAAGTTTCAGAGTAGCAGCCGTGTTAGTCTGTATCCGCGAAAAGAAAAGGAGTACTTGTGGCACCTTAGAGACTAACCAATTTATTTGAGCGTAAGCTTTCGTGAGCTATAGCTCAGTTCATCGGCTGCATGCAGTGGAAAATAAAGTGGGGAGATTTTATATACACAGAGAACATGAAACAATGGGTGTTAGCATACAGACTGTAACAACAGCGATCAGGAAAGGCGAGCTATTATTTGTTTATATTATTCTAACACTTCACTATTATAGTCTGTAGTTGAGTTTGTATGAAAGAAAAAAAAACCAGTGGTCTTTGTATTATGTGGTATTATAATACTTTGGCATCATGATATTCAATGTTTGCTAAAGGGTAGGAAGGAGACTGACTTGAGTTTGCGCTAATTATAGAGTGAATTAAGGAATCTCTATTACATTACAGAGCTAACGGGTGTTTCTGAAACAATGTCTCTGAAGAAGTTTTTGAACTAATGTGTGCTGTAAACTATGGGCTAAATCCATTTCTGGAGTAACTCCATCGGAATCAATGAATGACCTGAAGCCCATAATGCAAGGCAGACTTGCTTGCTAAGGGGTGGCCAGATATTTTTGCTCAGAGCTTATGCAGCATTGCTATCAAGGAATCCTGAAACAACTGACCAGGTTTCATGGCAAATTTTGATACTCAGTCCAGGTTTGCCCAAAGGTTTATAGACCTAGTGAGTAGAGATGGTCAGAACGCCCCTGAGGTTTGGGAAAGTTTTTGGACCTTGTTTTTCCGGCTGGCCCTGAACGCTATAGTGAGTCAAACAAACACCACTGGGTAATGACCATCCTCAGACTTTGGGCAAGTTTGGCTCTGGGCTTTGTGACTTGCTCTAAATTCTGTAAGGGACCAAACAAAAGATCTGTATCCAAACACTCCCAAATGTAGCAGAAGTGTGGCTAGGGAGCTAAACTTTGTGCTATCTCCACTTTCAAGTGAATCTGGAACCAGCCGTGAGTGAAAAATTTTAGTTATTTGATTTATTTATAGGGTTGAATGCAGCCCCCAGTACCATGCAATCAGAATATGAATCTATCCTTTTAGGAACCCTGTGAGGTAGACAAGTATTTTATAATCTCATGGAGGCTCAGCGACCAAGGCTTAAATTTTCAGAAATGGCCTGTGATTTTTGGCAGCTCAGTTTCTGGGTGACTAATATGAGACATCTTGAGGCCTGATTTTTCAGAGACTGGAGGGCATAAGGGGAATTAAGAGTGGGGGAGAAGGAAGAATGGAGAGGCTTATGGGGGAAGAGGGAATAAGGGTGTATACAGAGCTGCTGGCACGAGGGGAGGAGACTATGGGACCCTGGAATGGGGGGGGGGCCCACACACAGAGGCCCTGGTATAAGGGGCGCACAGTCCCAGGCATGAGGGAGAGGATTTGGGGAGTTGCAAAGAGTCCCTGAAATAGAAGATTGGAGGATTGCCCACAGGTGGAATGGAGGAATGCAAGGAGCCCTTGGTGAGTGCGGTGAGCTTGGCCTACAGAAGCTATGAAGGACACAACCTTCTGGTTATATGTGAGAATTGTGTGGGATCTCCATGAACAAAATCAGGCCCTAGATATTTCAAGCCAGAAACACCAAATCAATGAAAATTTTGTCTTAAGCAACCCTAACCCTTAAGCAACTTGCAACTCACACAGCGAGTCTCTGGTAGAGCTGGGAATACAATAAGAGCTCCTGAATTCCAGCCCACTTTCTTATCTGGGGCTGATTTGTGGTTTCCCATTTAAATCCTTGTAAAATCATTGAATTTTTAGACCTGTTCAAATGGGAATTTCAAAGTGAAAGTTGAGGTACGTGAACTCCACACTGACTGAAAGCAAAGGAAACATTTACACAAATCTCTCTAAAGCAAACCTGATGAATTCTGCAAGGTCCTAACTGGATTGGATGGAGTCATTTATCTGAGTGCTACATGTTAATTGCAGCTGAAGACTTGAGCTGGCACCTAGCGAGCTAAAAGGGAGCCTTCGTCCTTTTCAAGCCAGCAGGAGCTGTGCCAGGCTGGTCTCGGCTGGAAGTCTTTCTTTGTAGATCTTACAGGCTGTCAGGATGAAGGTAGATGTAGGCTAAAAATGGCTCAGGAGCATGGCTGGGTATATGCAGGTAATAGCAATGAGAATGGAGAAGGATTATCAAGTAAAATATGAACTAAAAGGCAAAGGACATTGTGGAAACCATCCAAGGGGGGGAAATGTGCACTCAAACAGGGTCTGTGGCCAGAACAGAGGAAATGCTGCATACGTCTAATGAGGAATGTCATCGGAGGACAGCAAGAGTGTGAAAAGGAACAGGGAAGACTCAATGCATGGTTGAAATAAGGAATGGGGCTGAAAAATAGCACAGGTCAGAAATAATAGGTGCCCCGAGAAGGCAGCTTGATCTGACGCAGACGTACCTTTTCAATGTGATAAATCTAACTTCAGAAATAAAACACACAGCCTCCCCAAGATGATTTGTAACCAGGTCCTTTGGGGGATTGGAACGTGGCTAATTCTTCAAAGTGCCATGTCAATTTGTGACATGAATCTGTGGGGGCCCAAACCAGAACCATTTATCCAGCAGGTTGTGTTATGGGTGCAGTGGCACAGATGGCATGTGCTAGCCAGAGGTGTGAACACAGCAGGTGCAGACAGGGCAGAGGAATAGGTGCAGAGCTTGGCCAGAGGTGAAAGTGCAGTGGGCCCAGCATTAAGCAGGGCTGGCCTGTTGGGGAACATAGCTGTTTCAGGTAGGCCAGGTGTGTAGGAGAAGTGAATGCTTTTGTCAGGTGCGGGAGAGAAGTGTGGGTGCAGTGGTCCCAATGCGCAGAGAGGTTGGCAGATGTGCAGCTGGTGGGGGCTGGGCAGATGTGCAGGCTCAGTGTATAGAGAGAATGGGCATGGCTTACTGGTAGGAGCTGGGCAGGGCAGTAAACACAGTGGGTTGGGATGGCTAGGGTGCAGCTGGCAGGGATATGTGTGGGTGCAGGGGGAAGCTGGGGTGCAGTGAACACTGGCTGGGGTGCAGGTGGTGGGGATATGTGTGGGCGCGGGGGGAAGCTGGGGTGCAGCTGGCAGGTGGTGGGGATATGTGAGGGTACGGGGGGGAAGCTGGGTGGATGGGAGGGCACAGCTGGGCTGGTTAGCAGCTGGCAGGGGCAGGGGAGATGTGTGGGGGCAGCGGGCAGGGGCTGGGCAGTCTCGCTAGCGGAGAGACACCAGAGAGTGCAAAAGGGGCGGACGCAACCGAACCAACCTCCTTCCCCGCTCCCCCCCGTTCTTCATGGAGTTCTCACCCCGCCCCTTGTCCTCCCCTCCCGGGTGACGTCACCCCCAGCTCCGCCGGCGCCATTTTGAAAGTGGAACCTTGGCACGGACGGGTGAGGGGGGGGGGGCGGACGAGGGAGCAGGAAAGACCGACTCGGAAGAGCGGGGGAAGCCGAACGGAGCCGGCTTCGCACCGCGCCCCCCCCCCCCCCCGGTACAATCTGCCGCCATCCTCCCTCCACGCTCGCCATCCGCCCGGCACAGGGACCCGTTCCGAGAGCGGAGAGGCCGCTCTCCCTGACCCGGCCGCTATTGGGAGCCCAACATGGCAGGTAAGGGGGAGAGCGCCCCCTCCTTCCCGGGGGCCGGCCCCCGCTGCCCATCGAGCCCAGGGGGCGGGGGGAGTGTGTGTCGGGGCAGGTGAGGCCACTAAAATGGCCTGGAAAGCAGCCTGCAAACCTGAGCTGTTGCCTGTTCTGTGGGAGGTTGCATACTTGCTCGCTGTCTCTCCTTCTTTTCCTCTTTCTCATTCCCCCGCTTTCTCTCTCTCTCTTTTTTTTTTTTTTATTCCTTCCTCTGAAAATGTGGGCTCGGTTTCTCTTTCTCTCTCTTTTTTTTTTTTTTTAATTTGCATTCCTAAAACCTTCAATCCTGAAATGCAATTTGCATTCCCCACCCCCCTTTTAATATATATTTTTTCCTTCTAGAAATCTGTGTTCATTCCCCTCTTTTGCTTCCCTGCTTGCAAAACATTTGTGTTTCACGAGGGTGGTGGTGGTGGTGGCTGGGTTTGGAAGAAGCCCTGTATTTCTGAAGTTGAGCATGTTAGGAGATTTCCAAGTGGCGGGGGTGTTTGTGTGTGTGTGTTTTGGTTTGTATTTTTTCCCTAGACTTTTTGGTTTTTGCAAGGGTGTTGCGTGATTGAAGTGCAGTTTGTAGGGGTGCAGATGTGCACAGGAGGGTGGCTGTAGGGTGCAGATGTGATTGTAATTAGAGTGCAGCTGCACCCTCCTGCAGGGTGTAGTTGTGTAAATATCTGCAGATACAGGTGAAATTGGGAAGACCGTTGTAGTTGGTTAGAAAATTCAGGTATCTCTGAGGGTGTGCAATAATGTATGGTGTTTTTATTTCTTATTTTCTTTCTTCTGGAGATTTATGTTCATTCTCCATTTTGCAGATTGCTTATCTTGCATCCTAAAGTGCGATTTGTGAGATGAAAAATTGATCCAAATGCACAGGATGCCTCTTCCTCTTACTTTTCCTCTTGGTTTTTTTTTTCTTCTGGTGACATGTTAATTTCCCCTCCTTTGCGTCAGTGCCTTGCATTATGTAGAGCAGCATGAGAGGTGGTATTTAGGTTTGCACCTTGCTTCCCACACACATACCAGGCTGTCCCACTCCACCCTTCTCTTTCCTTTCCTTCTTAACCAACGGAAACAAGGCCTTGAATGTAGCAAGTTGTATGAAAATTAAAATACAGTTTACTGCATACGGTATATTGTTTTTTCTTGCAAACAGTCATTCTCAAAATGCTTCCAAGGTGTTAAAAGTAAGAGTTAAATAGAAAATAGCAGAAGTCGGGGGAGGACAAGAAATTGGGTGGATAGGGTTGTGGGTAGCTGGGAAAGATGCTGTGGGTGGGATACTTTTCCAGTACATGTATCCAGAACAAATATTGCAATTCATATTGTCTAGAATAGATGGACATCCTGATAAGATTTCCCCCATCACCTTGACTGATTCTAGTTCAGGTTGTCTCCCCTAGTTCCCGGACTTTGTAAGAAACTCCAGATACAGACCACAGGCTAATCCTTTTCAGACTTTCAGACTCTCACTCCTCCCCCCAACACACACACACTCCCCGGTGCTCAGGCAGCCTCTTGATCTTTCATGGAGAGAGACTGCTCCTGACTTGACTTTAATTTAATTTGTTCCTCAATTTGGGGAGGGAGGGATCCTTCCTGCATGCCCCCTCTTCCCCGGAATGTTGCATCACATTCACGCTTTGCAAGCTACATCTGTTGTGTAGTCGTTTTTGGTTGTTGTGGGTTGAGAAGGAATTTCCATTTTGATAGCCTCCTGCAGACAGAGCAAACTTGTTTCCATCTCTCTTCCTGTCTGGACCCAGCCCAGTGATTTGTTAAGAATGAAATGCAAAATAAATGGGTGGTGTTTTTTTGGCATTTTGGTGGCAAGGTTCAAATGAATCACTACCTTCCGCCGAGGCGGTAATGTTCCTGAAGTTTTCTCTTCGATCCATTTTCTCTGGTAGTTATACTTGCTGTTAACTTCAGGCCGATTTGTTGCTTTTTAAAAAACCTAAGCCTGACGATTTCTTTTGGTACTTTTATGGCGAAGGAGGGGGAGGATTATAAACTTGTTTTCTCTAGCCTGAAGTACTTAGGTGCTTTAATGTACTGTATTTTGCAAAAGAAATTTTTTTTCTTTTTTATAAAGTGCAAACATTTAATGATTTGACATATTTGGAAAACTTGTAGGGGCCATTCTGGCATCTAATATTTACTTAGAAATTTAAGTCACTTGTAAGTAAAGTGCTCTGTTTTTTAGAGGGCTCTGAAGTTCTTAAATTTAAAAAGTGTTGTGACATTTACCGACTGGAGCTTGTTTTAACATGGCATAGTTTATTAACACTAGCTGAGCTTGTTTTGATAGTTTTGTGAGTTTTCAAGAATTGTAGACAGCAACTTTTATTGTCCCTGCTGCTACTTTTGACAGATGCAGCTTCGAATATTAGGCAAGTCACTGACAAAAGCAATATCAGGATTGGGGGAGCGGGGGCAGTTTGTAGTCAACTTTTGGAATCTCTACATTTGCATAGGAAACGTTGTTTTTTGTAGGTGTGTACAGTACTGTCTAAATTATGTCACTTGCCAGCAGTGGATACTGCCTCTGTGTTTACCGGAGTAAACACAAAACTCAGACTGATTTAATGAGGATCTGTTTTATTTTTTTGTTTTGTTTTTGTTTTTTGTTCTAGGAGCTGGAGGAGGAGGGAATGACATTCAGTGGTGTTTTTCTCAGGTGAAGGGGGCTGTAGATGATGATGTAGCAGAAGGTAAGAACAAACTTTATTACAGTGAATTAATCCGATTGCTGATGAAACGTAGCAAGGGTGTTGCTGAAGTTTCTCCTTCAGAATTGGGTTATATTATGCATAATTGTATTAAAATAGGAAAGCAAGTGGAAACATCCAGGCATCCCTCTATATCCTGGGATGAAACTTATATGTGGTATAAGTGGGTGCAATTCAACTGACATCCATGGGCCTCCTGCTGCTTGTGTCAGAGATGAATTTGGCCCGATGATTGCGACAGGAGTTAACTTGTTTTCCAAAATATGTCACATGACAAATAGTCTCAGTTGAGACAGAACTACTAATTTGTCTGTTTTCCCCATCAGCATTTTACACGTCCTGTACTCGCTAACTTGCAGGCAAACGAGAGAAACATTTATGTTGTATTTAAGAAAGTAGTAACTTGTTTCATTTCCATTCTTTTTTACTTTTGACATGGTCGGATTTAAATTCTGGAACTGCTACTACTGTAGTGACACAAGTGTTTCGCTTTTAATTCATGACTTGCAACCTGTGGAAATGATGCCCTTCAAAGATTTTGTCTGATGCTTACCAACTGAAAGATAGGTTTTTTTGGAAGCAAGTAGGTTGAAGCAAATGTCAAAAACGAATATATTTTTTTTGCAAGATGGATACATTTTAAATTGTTGAGCAAGTACATTTTAAAGGTTGAATGTTGTTAATTTATGTAACTGTTGTTCAGTTTTTTCCTACCAGACTTCAATTCCTGTGAATTTCATTGTTCATTGACATTCTGTAGCTACCTGGCTTTTGAATTAAATGCAAACAATTGAGGAAATCTTGACTCTGCCTATTTCTCCACTGATAGATGGAGCCTATGAGCTAAGACACAAAAACATTAGAGCTGTTCCTTTGACGTTCATACATCTGTTCCATTAAATAATACTCACGGGTTGTGGTGATTGGTGTCCTCTTTCCCTCTCACCCCCGTCCGCCTCCGTTCTTTTTTTTTTTCTTTTTTTTAATATATCTGTGATGAAATGGATCTGGAAATCCAAGAGCCAGTCTCAGTTCTTAACTCCGCTGTTTGTTCTTAAATATTATAGCTCCTACACACTTAGTATGAAAGATGATTTACCCGTCTCTCACTTCCTGACAGCTGGAATAGCTAGTCACAATGGGTCGAGTTAAAGACCAAGAGTACATTAACTAGCTTGAATTTCAGCCTGACGCTCGGTGTTGCTTTTAACAATTTTTTGTATAAATATCCATTTATAACTGTACAAAAGGTATAAGCTGCTCATTGTGCAAGCTGTCCCTAGAGAGACAAAGAAGATTATAATGACTTCATAGTCAGCTATATCATGATCTCGTAAAGGTGTGTGGTGCTTTTATTTAAAAAAAAAAAAAAAAAAACCGTGCATATTACAAGGCTTCTACGTAGGGCCTGGGATTTTCTTGTGCACTGGGATGGCTGCTTAAGTAAGGTCCCTAGGAAAATTTACGTGGGAGTATCTGACCATAATGGATTTTGTTGAGTTGGAATTCTTTTACCCATATGGCTGACTCCCACATGGCATGCTGAAAACTCTTTCAGAACAATTGAAAGATGTCTGCCCATCTAATCAAACTGTAACTTGAGCTCCTACCCAAGTATTTAAAGGTAGCGCTATACTTGAGATAGATCCCTTATCCTTGAAATATTGTTCGAATAGTTTAAATACTGGTTAATTTCATTTCTTACGTTTATTTCCTTGCATTCGTTATATTACTAGCTGTGTACTGAGGAAACACACCTTTAATAATCCTCCTTGTGAACTTGGGACTATAGTTTTACATGTTTCTGCTGTGTGTAGTGTCTTCCTAAATTGCACCGGAATAAGTATGCTATGGCTTTAAGTCCAGGCTGATAACTTTTTTCTCTGTCTGCCTTTCTGCTTCTTCTGTGTAAGCAGGCAGTATATTGAAAGCTTACAAGAATGTTGCTGTCTGAGCCTTGAGAGGGTGGTGGTCTTTTAAATTTGCGTGTATTGCCTCCTCACAAGCATGACCTGTGATTATGGAGGAAAAATGCTGGTTATTGTAAGGTTGCAACTAGTGTGTATGGTTTTTTGTTTTAAGAAGTGATGTTAAAAAGACAACTGCATTGAATATACACAATTTAAAAGCAAATTACTTGTAATACTACTAGCTTGGTTTGTTAAAACTGCAACAATTTTAAAACTCTAATTTACTTTTCACTTTGTTATGCAGTTTATTTCTTTCCGCATAGAAGGTTAAAATAGAGTAATTTCACTTTTGTTTCTAGGGGAATGTTAGTAAGTTTCACTGTCTTGGTTCTTTTGTATTAATGCACCTTATAATGTTTACACTGTGAACACTTAGCGCTTGTGTATGCCCAAGTTGCGCCCACTTAGCTTAAATCAGTGCTGGCTTATCTTGGTTTACCTTGCACCTGTGCATAAGCTAAATCAGTACAAATGTCCGCATTAAAAATTGCATCAGTTTAACTAAATCCATACAAAATCATACTCTTAGTTATATCGGTACTAAATCTGTATAAAGTAACACATTTAGTTTGATCTGCACAACATTGTGTGTGTAGAACAGGCGTAAGTGTAGGGGAACAGGGAGTGTGTGTGTTTAAAAACACACAAAATTTGAATTTTAAAAACAGATAATGAAAACACCTTACATTTGTCTTAAGTTTTGTAAGAGCTGCCTGAACAAAAGTCTACCGTAAACATTGGGCCAAATTTGACCCAAATGTTGCCTCAGCAAAACATACAAACTGTGAATGTTAAGAGACCTAAAGTAGATTTCGGAGTAGCAGCCGTGTTAGTCTGTATTCGCAAAAAGAAAAGGAGGACTTGTGGCACCTTAGAGACGAACCAATTTATTTGAGCATAAGCTTTCGTGAGAGCTTATGCTCAAATAAATTGGTTAGTCTCTAAGGTGCCACAAGTACTCCTTTTTGCTGCAGTAGATTGGCAATCTTAAGTCAACTTTCACTGGTTTTGGGAGTTGAAACATGAACTCTTTTATGTTAGGTTTTTATCTTTTATTTTTCCCTTTCAAAGGAGTTAGAAATAGGGTGATATTTCATGAGCTGCTAATCTGATGATGACACCATGCTTTTGGCATTCATGGAGCGGCTTCACATTATGGACCGTCGGTTCTGGGTCTGAGAAACAAACGCCAAGTGTTTGCAGGTATGGGATGATGAGCGGTGGCCGCAGAACTTTCGGATGCGCAAAGCCACGTTCCTGAAAGTCGGTGCGGCGTGCATCCGTGTCCTCTGGTGCAAGAACAACAAAATGAGAGCTGCCTTAATGGTGGAGAAATGAGTGGCAATCGTTGTGTGGAAGCTGGCGACTCCTGACTGTTACCAATCGATCGCAAATCAGTTTGGAGTGGGGAAGTTCACTGTGGGGGTTATGGTGATGCAGACGTGCAGGGCAGTTAATCACCTCCTGATACAAAGGACTGTGACTCTTGGCAATGTGTGTTTAATAATGGATGACTTTGTGGCAATGGGATTCCCTAACTGAGGCAAGGCAATAGATGGCGCACACATCCCCATTTTGGCCCCAGGCCACCTTGCAACAGAGTACATCAACAGAAAGGGCTACTTCTCTATGGTATTGGAAGCACTTGTGGATCACGGGGGTCATTTCACCAACGTTATTGCAGGGTGGTCAGGGAAGGTGCATGATGCACGCATCTTCAGGAACACTGGCCTGTACAGAAAGCTGCAAGCAGGGACTTTCTTTCCAGACCAGAAGATTCCAATTGGGAATGTGGAAATGCTGATAGTGATTCTTGGACACCCAGCCTGCCCCTTCCTCCTGTGGCTCATGAAGCCTTACACCGGAAACCTTGACCGCAGCAAGGAGCTGTTCAACAAGTTCAGCAGGTACAGAATGCCTATTGAATGTGCCTTTGGCTGCTTAAAGCATCGCTGGTGCTGCCTTTTTGGCAGGGTAGACCTCAATGCCGAAAATGTTCCCAGGGTCATAGCAGTCTGCTCTGCTCTGCGTAACATTTGTGAAGCTAAGGGGGAGAAGTTTCCACAGGGGTGGATCGTTGAGGTGGATTGGCTGGCTGTTGCTTTTGAGCAGCCAGATACCAGGGCTGCTAAAGGGGCTCAGTGAGGAGTTATTTGAATTAGGGAGGCTTTAAAGGAGCATTTTGAAAATGATCCACAATAATGTGGGTTCTGTAATGCATTGAGCCACAGTATGAACCTTGTGGTGATTGCTGTGTGTATGTTAATTTTACACTGTAAGTGAACCGATTACCACAGTGTATGAATTCCATCAGAAACCACACTATGTAGGAGAAAAATAGACGTTTTCTCTTTCTAAAAATAATTTTTTATTAAATGCCTAAGCAAACATTTCTGTGTTCTGCAAGGAACATGAAAATCCAGAGCCAGAAGCTGGGAATGAGCAACGGGATGGATCACTCGATAATTACCTGTTCTGCTCATTCCCTTTAGGGCACCTGGAATTGGCCACTGTCGGAAGACAGGATACTGGGCTACATGGACCTTTGGTCTGACCCAGTATGGCTGTTCTTATGTATGTTCTTATATGATTTTCTTTAAAAAACTTGTTGAAACGTCCTGTGTGGGGTTGTGTTTTGTTTTGGTTTGGTTTGTTAGTTTGTTTTTAAATATATACTGAGGACCTGATCCTCTATTTTTTGTCATCGAGAATTTCTGCAGACTTAGGCAATTTTGGGTGGACGAGTGATGCAGAATCAGATCGTTGAGATTTTAAAAAAAAACCTTAAAATTGTGCAAAAGAGCTCTTTGATTGGATGCTGGCAAGTTGTAGCCTACAGAGTGAATTACAGCAGACGCATTATAAAATGAAACTTTGGCTCAAAATAACAATATTGGTAGACTTACTATAGCTACAAATCATGTTGTCATAGTTCTTTCCATTGCATCGTCTGTTTCTTAATTTGCTAGATTGTACTAGTTTGCTTTCTGAATCTGCTGGTCCATTTGCATGCATGGCCATGGGATTTTCCCTTCTCCTTTACATTTGTATTCACATTGTAGGTTCCCAAGTCCTGTGAATGATCTGCCCTCAACTCTGAGACCCTGTCCACAGTGGGTTTGGGGTGGAGGGAACCCATTGGCTTTACTGGTTCAGCTGAATCAGAATACTGGTGTAGACTAGGCTCCGCCACTGGCTTCTGAAGTTAAATCTTCTCGGAAGGTTGAAACATGAGTGTTAAAAGAACCCGGGAGCTGCTGGAGCCTTGCTCTTACTCGTGCTACCCCTGGTTCAGCACTGGTAGGAATTATTTTTCTAAAAATCCCTAGTGTAGACCTAATATGGGTGTCCTTTTTATTTAATAGTAATTCTACGCATGGTATGTATCTCAGTTCCAGGGTAACTGCACCTGTATTTCCCCCACTATGGCACGCACTCCAGGAATGCCCCATCAGGTCTTTGGTGTCCAGCCATCACCTGTCTCTTGGCAGGGACGCTGGTCCCACTCCCTTCCGACCAGGGGTTTTAACGCTGCACTGCCCCTTGCCTTACGCTATGATATCTCCGGCAAACTTGTCTGCTTGAAGGCCGATGCCTCAGCTTTGCTTTTTTCTGAGGGCTAGGAACAGTGTATTTCCAGTAGTTACAGGTTACTACACCACTCTTTCTAAGCAGGCATATTTATTCTTAAGATAAAAGCATTACAGAAAAAATATAACAGCAACATTAAACACATTTAAACACACACACAAATCCTATCAGGAGTCACCTGTCAGTCTTACGGGACCTTAGAAGACCAAAGTCTGTCCAACCCTTCAGCAAGGGTTGAGGCTCCCTGTGGACAGAAGGTCTTGTTTGGTTGCTAGGTCAGTAAGAAGGCCCTGAGTCAGTTTAAACACAACCTTTTTAAATCCTTTTCTTTATCTGTTGGTCTCTGGAAAACCCAATTCGAAGCAGTGTATGCAAGCCACCCTGTGGGGTGGTATTTCTCTGGAGGTGTTGACAACCTAAGTGATTCACCTTAATCACCCCCCCCCCCCCCCCCCCCCCAGTTCTTGGAGGAGTTGTAACCTCTTCTCTCCCCCCCCCCCCCCCCCCGGGAGTTGGATACAATCCCTGACCCACAGTGTTACATAAATGTAATAGTGTCGTTCCTAAAAATATTGCTTGGGATTGCAAGAACTGCCCCAGTGTGATTGCAGGAAAGAGTCTTGAAGTTGCAATCCTCTTCAACCATTCCTTGGCCTGGCATTTTTTATCCCCCAGAATTGCAGAGCACCTGCAACTCCAGTTGAAGTCGGTGGGAGATGTGAGTCCTCAGAATGTCAGAAAACAAGATATAACTCTCCCTAGGTATGAAATTGTCATATATTTTTAATTATTGCTTTGCAAAAAGAACTAAGCTGGACTGTGTAAATACTCTCTCAAGTGTTGTTCAGAAATCTGTAAAAAATTATAGTTGTTTGAGTCGGAGTCTTTTTTGTATTCCTACCATGTGTCAAATTAAGAGAGGCGGGGGGATTGCAGAGCAGCTATGGATCCTGCTGTTGGTTCAGCAATATTTGAAGTCTTAAAAATTGAAATAAGCTTCTGAGTTCAAATCGCAAAAAACAAGGAAAATTTGAAGCTAAGGGTGGAGGTCTGCTGGAAGCAGGGTGATTGTCCTCTATATAAAAAGAACAGGAGGACTTGTGGCACCTTAGAGACTAACCAATTTATTTGAGCATAAGCTTTCGTGAGCTACAGCTCACTTCATCGGATGCATTCAGTGGAAAATACAGTGGGGAGATTTTATACACACAGAGAACTACAAAAGTCCCCCCCCCCCCCCCGCCCCGGCCCCCGCCGCTCTCCTGCTGGTAATAGCTCACCTTACCTGATCACTCTCCTTACAGTGTGTATGGTAACACCCTTTGTTTCATGTTCTCTGTGTACATAAATTTCCCCACTATATTTTCCACTGAATGCATCCGATGAAGTGAGCTGTAGCTCACGAAAGCTTATGCTCAAATAAATTGGTTGTCTCTAAGGTGCCACAAGTCCTCCTTTTCTTTTTGCGGATAGAGACTAACACGGCTGCTACTCTGAAACCATCTTCTGTATGTATTTCAACTCCATTCTGCCTACTGTTTGCTGCTTTTATACTGTCTATGAAATCACATCCTCTGCTGATGATTGTGGATGAGAGTTGCTGTGTCCAGCTGGAGGAGAGTCAGCTAAGGATATCTTCGTAGATTTTCTCTCCTGATTGGTCACACATCCTGTTCTGTGGGTCAGCTGGAAGTATTTGGCTTCTCCTCCTCCTCCCCTCCAGTCTCCTCCCTGGAGCCCAGAGCCTGAGCCCTGGCTGCATAAGCAGGTTGAGTGGGGAGGAAGGTCATTACCCTAACTGCCATCCTGATATCAGCAGTGATTTTTTTTTTTTTTTTTTTTTAATTTCTTATTTCTATCCAGGTTGAGGACTTGTGCCACAGGAGCAGAGAGAAATTTTCAGCAGGCAGTTATAGTGGGGGCACAAAATGAGTGGCTGGGATCATGATGCTGAGCAAGGAATGAGAGAGAGCGCTTAATTAGGATTTGTTTTTTGAAGGAAAAAGCAGCTTACTTCAATAGTTTTTGGAACATCAGTTTGTGGAGAAGGACCAGGTCAGGGAGTAATGATGGTGTCATTAGAGGTGCAGTCTGGGATGTTTGACATTTAAAAACTAAACCAAATATAGAACTAACTAACAAAATGGGTTCCTACCACCACCTTGGTCACTATACTTGCCTATTGTACCCATTCCATTTGCAAGAGTCACCTTTTTAGACATCTCTAAGCTTTCCAAAATGGTGGCTGTAGTGACACTGCACCCCCTATTCTTCATAGTGATATTATGATATGATTGTGATATAATTTATATAATTTATGTAATTTATGCAAGATAAGTCATGTGAGGTGTCTGGAAAAGTTACGATTTGCTCAATATGGTTATCCTCTTTGTATGCGTGTATAATTTTTGTTTCTGAAGTTGTGAATATTGACTACATATCTGTATTTCAAATGCAGCTACACCTGGGTAACGCCCACTAGACAAGATGTTTTCTGTCTAGATAGTGGGTGGGGAAGGGCCTATTCAGGGCAGTGGGCCATTAGAAAAAATCAGTAGGCCTTAGGAGAAGCTTATCTCCCACTTGGGGAGCCTTCCTGAAAATGCTACCGGCCGCGTCCAAGTAATGGCTGCTATGACTCTACAAGGACATTTGATAAGACCACATGTCTCTCGACTCCATCTTGGAATGTCAGTGTTTTTCCACAGTCTGGTCTGGGAACCAAGCTTTGGGAACACAGGGTTCCCGCTATATGCAAAAGCTATACAAGGCAGGGAGTGATATCATCTGGGGTTCTTCACTCCCCACCCAAGAAGACTCCTGGAAACACCTGAGGAACAAAGACTGAACTGGGGGAAGTGCTGGACGCAGGCTAAAGGGATTTCTAGCCTGTAAATGAAACACCCGGGGATTCCAAGCTATAAAGCAAGTGCAGCTTGCCCCTTCAGAATCTGCAGTCTACTTGTATCATCTCTTAAGATCAGAATTTGCTATTCATATCTAAGCCATATTAAGCTCAGTTTGCATTTTTTGTTTATACGCTAGGTAGTCTGCTTTGATCTGTTTGCTATCACTTATAACCACTTAAAATCTGTCTTTTGTAGTTAATAAACTTAGTTTTGCTTTATCTAAACCAGTGAGTTGGAGTGAAGTGTGTGGGAATCGTAACTGGGGAGCAAAGGCTGTTGCAGATTCCTCTCTACTTTGAGGGAGGGGCTAATTTTATGAGCTTATGCTGTACAGCTCCCTGTGCAGCACAAAACGGTATAATTTCTGGTTTATACTCCCGAGGGGTGCGTCCCTGGGAAGATGGGAGTTGCCTTAGCTGTAGTCTTTCTATTGTTGGTTCATTGCAGGGGCTGGTCAGATAGCCTGCCTGTAACTGCAGCTGGGTGTGTCCTTACCTGTATGAATGCTGGTGAAAGTGCAGGCTGGAGGGCTTTGCAGCTTGTCACGGCAGTACAGTGTGAGAGGGAGCCCCAGCTGGTGGGTCAGGGGGTTCAGTGGTACCCCAGTTCCAGGTGGCATCCTGGAGGGAACCCGTCACAGCTGTGTCGTCCTCTCTTTGGAAAGTGCCTTGTATATTTTGGGAACCATCATAATCTAAACAAGAGTTGAATATATTTTGATTTACTGAATGCCCCGAAAGAACAAAGCGCATTCAGTTGATAGCTAGTTTTAAATGGACATCTGTATTCTTAGAAGTTGCATCGAAAGTGAGAACTAGATGGCTTGTTCTCGACAAATTATCCAGTATCAACTTTGTTAAGCCATCCCAGAAGGACCAGAATCTAAAACATTGGCCTGAGAGAACAGTTAAAAGGAGTGCCAAACATCCTGAATCGCTGCTGATCTTTAACTCTGTTTCCTTCCTTTTTTTGGTTTAAAAGAATTACTGTTCTTAAAGCCCCAAGCTAGAGTTTAAGTCTTAAGATCTGGAAGCCATCCCTTATTGGATTGTAAAGAACTTTTTAATATTTATTTCCATCCCTGACTCTCTTGGCTAATAGCCATTGATGGGCCTATCCTCCATGAAGGTCTCTTCTAAGGGTGAAGGGCTGCCAGCAGCAGGGTGGTCACCAATAGCTCTTTAAACTTAAAAAGAGGTGGAGTGAATTAAAACAAATTTGAACAAAATTATGCCTGCACTGGCATATGGCAGATTTCAGTCTTGAAAATCAGGATATTATACGTGTAATGTTAAAAACAACAAAAAAGGTGAAGTTGCAACTGCATTATGATGCTGCTCAAACGCGTTTTATTTACATACATATTTTTATAGTGCCAATGATTGTGTATCAGTACATAGGATACAGTAATCAGATTGGATTTTCATACTGGTTAGAACCATTTTGCCCTGCTCCCGGCTTGGTGAGATTGTACTTCATAGGTCTCTAGAGGAGAGTGGAGGAAGAAAACT
The DNA here is from genome assembly GCF_965152275.1 of Natator depressus. Classification (NCBI taxonomy): domain Eukaryota; kingdom Metazoa; phylum Chordata; order Testudines; family Cheloniidae; genus Natator; species Natator depressus. The sequence goes on from NC_134259.1 coordinate 7,789,990, forward strand.
TGCTCGCTGCGATATTGCCTATAAGGAGAAAAAGTGTAATCAAAAACATTGCTTGTGCTCTGGAAGAGGAGAGACGTTGAAGTATCCTGACATGGTATAGTATGGAGTTCCGTAATTGAGCATCCTTCACGGCAAATACCATGTTTTTCATTCTCGGGCTGTTTTTCAACCAGAAATATGTTAGGTGTTTTCAGAACATCCCCATAGGGCACATTTAAGGCCACGTGATTCTGTTTGTTGAAACAAAATGTCATGCTGGTTTAAAACAAAACAAAATCTGACCTGGAAAGAGTTAGTTAGTTTATGCTCCCCTAAAAATCAAGGTTTAATGCAAACACTGGCTGTCGGGCCCTGGACTATGGTGGTACTACTGAAGATTATAATAATATTACAGAAACTTCACATGACTGTTTTCAGAAATGGATCATAATTCAGTTGCAGAGCTAGGAACTGCTGCAAGCTCTTCTCTTCAAACTCGCCATTCTTCAGTTAATCACCGAAGGAGAAGTAATTACCTTAGGCACACAGTCTTCATAAAAATGTACTTTGCATTTAGAGATTCACAAGTGATAGCAACATTTTAAGACAAACCAGCCTATTTGGGTTGCATGTTAAAACCCCTAGGCAGTTGCGCTTGCATCTAATTTGGGAACTGTAGGCAGAAGTTTTAGGGTCAGTGGGAGAGAGTGGAAAAGCTGCATTCTAAGTAAGGTTGGTTCTTCAGGTATGTAAAACACATCCTGTGTAAAATGGTTTTTCTTAGCATTTTCAGTTGACTTTTTTGAATTACTGATTCTGGGAACAAATAGTGACTCCCTGGGAAAATACTGCTTTTGTACTTAATGATGTTGAGTAGTTGGGTTCAATTATCTGCATAAACAACATATATTCCAAGATCATTAAGATAATGAAGACTTCATATTGCATATTTGTCTTTTAAAATTTGCATTGAATTCCTACATGTTGGTTAAATCCTGCTCGATTTTTGTGTGTGTGTGTGTGTCCCTGATAAATGTCAAAAGTATTCCAGGAAGCATTCTTTGATTCTTCAAAGCAGTGATGGCAACAGTGCTTTTCACCATGGCAATGGAAAAAGATTTCATAAACAGCAGTCACTTTAATATGTGACCTACATACTGCGTATGTATGGATATTTGTGCATTCAATAGAAAGGACTTTTTTTCCCAAAATACTTTTTCTTTTTTAAAGCAAATTATCATAGTACATATTAAAATCTGTTGAGCGACAGTCATACTGAAATCAGCTTCCCGTTTGATCCATTATAAAAACAGATCTTAGTCCTTGTAAAGAAAACTTTTTTTCCAAGAGGTCCTGACCATCTGTTAAGCAGAGGACCATAACCAATAGAAATACATATCTTAAATGTGTCTGTTCCAGGTCTTTTATGCTTTTTCACAGGGGTGTATTTATGGATGTGTTGAATGGCCTTTTTTAATCTCTTCAATTCCAATGATCATCGCTTTTGGAAAATTGTCTAGCATGACTTGTTTTCAAGAGATGTGTGTGGTGCAAGCACACAATTTGGAGTAAGGAATTTGCATTGGTAAGTCAATTACCTTCTCTGCCTTTGGTTTCCCCATCTATAAAATGGTTGTACTTGTTTACTTCTTGAGCACCTCCCATGCAAAGTACTCTGCTTTCAACATGCCAGTGAATTAAGCCTCACAATACCTCTGAAGTGATAGGTAAGAACTAACATCCACAATTTAAATTAGGCAAATTGAAGCGCATATATTAACAGGGGAGGAGTTTTCAAAGGGCCTCCTTTGCAGAGGATTACATTGCCCAGTTTTTCATGTTCAGAGAAGGGGACATTTCAGAGCATGAGTTGTGCTTGGTGTTTTTGTTTAGTTTTTTTGGTTTGGCTTTTAAATATCTGCTGATGGCATCAGGTGCCTAAGCTGTCAGAAAGTTTAAACGCAGCTGGGTGCCTGGCTTCTGGATTTTCAAATCTTATTGCTAGTGCCCTCCCAAATTAGTGGCCATGAAAAACATGTCATGGACTGTGAAATCTGGTTTGCCCCCATGAAATTTTGGTCTTGTGTGCTTTTACCCTATACTAGACTGATTTAATGGGGGAGACCAGTGTTTCTCAAATTGGGGGTCCGGACCCAAAAGGGAGCTGCAGGGGGGTCGGTTGCAAGGTTATTTTAGGGGGATCGTGGTATTGCCACCCTTACTTCTGCGCTAGGCAGCTAGAGAGTGGCAGCTGTTCACCAGGCACCCGGCTCTGAAGGCAGCGCCCCACCAACAGCAGCGCAGAAGTAAGGGTTGCAATCCCGTACCCTGCCACCCTTACTTCTGCACTGCTGCCTTGAGAGCTGGGTGGCTGGAGAGCGGCGGCTGCTGACTGAGGGCCCAGCTCTGCAGGCAGCAGCGCAGAAGTAAGGGTTGCAATACCATGCCAGGCCATCCTTCCTTCTGCACTACTGCTGGTGGCGGCTCTGCCTTCAGAGCCTGGATCCCGGCCAGCAGCCACTACTCTCCGGCTGCCCGGCTCTGAAGGCAGTGCCGTCGTCAGCAGCAGCAGCGCAGAAGTACTGATAGCAGTACCGCAGGCCTCCCCCCCCCCCCACAGTAACCTTGCGATCCCCCCACAACTCCTTTTTGGGTCAGGACTCCTACAATTACACCACTGTGAATTTTCAGATTTAAATTGCTGGAATAATGAAATTTACCATGTTTAAAATCCTATGACCAAGAAATTGACCGAAATGGGCTATGAATTTGGTTGGACCCTACTTATTGCCGTACTATGCTATGCTCTCCAAGCTCAGCTCTTTTGCCTGAGCTAAATGTCACTCGTTCTTCCCGACCTCAGTCCAAGGTCACTCAGGACAACTCTGCAGTTCTAGTGTGAGGCACCTGTGGCCTGTAAAGCTCCTTCAACGATGCTGAAATAATAGAAAAGCCTCAAATGGAGGGGGTTGATCAATGGAGGATTGATCATTGGTTTGTAGACGTGATTTTAAAGCAGCAAACTTTGAATGAATGTGAAGCAGATAGAGGGCAGTTTCCACACCAGAGGCAGCCTTTTCAGAACCTTGGGTAAGGGCAAATAACGGTATGCACTTCCATCTGGGCGATCAAGTGGGGGTTGGGCAGTTGGAGACGATAGGGTGGGGTTCAAAGCTGATGTTTGGCTGAGCACAAATGTCTGGGACTTTCAGAAGTGCCCAGGCAAACTTCCTAGTACCCAGGACTGAGCAGAAGCACCCACCGATCAATTGCCAATACAGTAACTGGTATAATTTATACAATTGGAAGAAGATACGGCATCTGAATTTTTTTAAAATGTCGTTCCCCCTGCACAAAATAATGGCAAAATAGAGGAATACAATTTGTAGCCCTGTTGGGGAATCTTCTCCCATATTACGAATTGGGGCTGGGAAGAGGACTGACATGATAATGGATGTGGAAGGAGATATTTTTTGTAAACGTTTACCAATGCAGTGAATAGCACTAAACTTAATTTTGTTACAGCCTCTCTCATGCTACCATCAAAACACTTGAACAACCAATGTAAGGACAAATGTAACTTGTCTTCTACTTTTTTTTTTTTCCTTAAAATTTTAAGCGTTAAAGGCAAGGGAGAAAAGAGATGTTTCCATCTGAGACTTGAGATGGAGAGTTGAGGAGAGATGTAGGAAGGCTGCTCCAGATGGTAGGAGCTGCAAAGGAGAAGGCTCTCGTAGCATCAGTGAGAAGATAGTGTGAAGAGGCCAGAGGAGGCCAGTGCTGGACAAGCATGTGAGGGTGAAGGGAGATGTAGGTCCATCCAGAATCTGGTTGGTAGATGAAGAATTCTATAGTGTTTTCCATGCAGATCTTGTTGCTCTTCTCCCTCTCACATGTCTGTCTTCGACTTTATGCTTTGTTTCCTGTCCTGCCCTCTTTCGTCTGTCATCTGCCTTGTTCTTTTTTTACTTTCCTTCTCCTTTTTAGGGGTATCTCAGGATCCTTTTTTTTTTTTTTTTTTTTTTTTTTTAAACTATGATTCCCTTAAAGGTGATGACTCCTCCCTCTGACTGAGAGCGGTTAATGTAGGACTTGACAGACATAGTCCATCCTGTCTGACAGTGTCTAGTGCCATATGCCTCAGAGGAAGGTGTAAAAATCCCACGCTAAGCAGATGCGGTGTAATTTGCCCCCTTGAAGGTCTTATGCTAACCCCAAAGAGAGAGTGGCTTAAAAACTGAAGGATGAGGTGTTTGGATGCCTTCCACAACGGTATGCAATGGTGGTGGTGTAGCCGTGTTGGTCCCAGGATATTAGAGGGACAAGGTGGGTGGGGTAACATCTTTAATTGGACTAAACTCCAGTATGGAAGCTGGTCCAGTAAAAGATGCTACCTCTCCCATCTTGTCTTTCCAAAAGGGTGTTCATTAACTCTTACAGTGCTGGTTCCCTTTTGAGACTGTAGATGCTGATCCTTCATGTGGTCGGAGGTGGCTGTTATTGAACCAAGCAAGGCACATACTTCCAATCAGGGCTGAATGTACTCCCCCGTGGCATTTCCATCCTCTTTCTGCTTCTGGGACCCAGTGAGGCCTGATCCTGCATTCTGCTCTGTTACTGTGCTGCCAGGCCAACTCTTGCTTCTGTCTCTCACCCATCTTCCCAAGGTGCTGCTCCCAACAGTACTTAGCCTAGCCATGGTAGGTAGGGGGTAACGGTAGCTTTGAAAGTGATAGGATCCCAATACAATGCTCCTGATGGACTATAGGGAAAATAACACCAGTGTTGCCCCAAATCAGGTCATCTTCTCCCCTTCTAGCCTTCCATCGTCTCAAGACAAAACAACAAAAACCCGAACAAAAAACACCCCCTGCAAAACCCAGCAAAAGATCATGCACAGGACACTCTTTTGCTGTATAAATCTGTTTATGCAGCAGTGGTAAAATAAATTCCCATTCTAAAAGTTGCATCTTTTCCCTCGCAGCTGAAGTGGAGTTGGCTGCCACCATCAAATGCGTGTTCTCGGTAACTGCTGCAGCCTGAGTTAGGCTATTACATTGGTTTGAGTTTTTCCTAAAGAATGAAATGTTTTGTCAGATTGATATCTCCAAATGCTGTGACGCTGACCGTGAATACAGAGAAAATGGGAGTGAGGTTGTAACCTGAATTAACACTGATTTGCTGTATGAAGTTGGGGGAGTCTCTCTGCCTTGGTTTCATTGATCTGTAAAGCCAGTATGACTGCCTGTCTCGGGGGTAGTGTTGAGAAGCTTAAATAATGGTATTGTGCTTTGAGATCCTTGGATTAAATTTAATATGACCGCTTAATGCTTTATATCTTGCTTTACAATTGTTAAATAACCTGATAGCACCTAGGGAGAATTTTTACTTCCACATTTTACAGATGAGAGTAAGGCAGAGAAGTTAAATGACTTACCCAAGGCCATAGAGTGAGCCATTATCAAAGCAGCTGTCTTGCTCAGATTGCTAGTGGTTCTCAACCTTTCCTGACTACTGTACCCCCTTTCAAGAGTCTGGAACCCGAGCTCTGCCACGCAGGGCTCAAGCCTGAGCTCCACAACCTGTGGCTGAAGCGTGTAACTTAGTTTTGCTGGGGCCCCAGGCAATAGTCCTGCTTGCCACCCCCTACCACCAGCCCTGCGCTTGTGACCCCTCTAAACCCATCTTGGGTCACTCCTTTTCCCCCCCTCCCCCCCCCAAGTTGAGAGACACTGATCCAGATGAGTTGATGTGCTTCCCGAAAGACCTCTGTGTACCCCTAAGAACCACTGTGCTCGATTATGCTGCCTCTCTGCAAGGTGCTATATAATGTCTAAGTACAGGGCTTGATTTTTCAGAGGTGTCAAGAATCTGCAGCTTCCATTCACGTAATTCGGAGTCATGGGTGTTTCCTGTCTCTGAAAATCCATCCCATGGCGTTAGACCCATGTTAACAAGGAAGTTTTAAAAAACGAAAACAAACTGAGCCATTTTTGTTTGTGCCAAAATAGAAACACAGGAAAATATTTGCTAAATAGGAAAAAAAAAAAAAATTGGTACATTGAAAACTATATACCAGCTTCCAAGTGGCACCACAAACAATAGATTAAACGAATTTTAAAAAGGAATACACTATTAAAGTAGTTGTGTCCTTCCATGAGTGAAGTAATCAGAAGCTTTTATTCTGTGATGGTTTGATAGATAGATCTGTGTATTCATCCTTGTTGTAAATGTAAGTTGTACTTGTGACCTTCACAAGTGCTGAGCTTTCCAGCAGGCTGCCTGAAACTCCGTCTAGCATGAGTCTCTTTCTCTCTCTCTCTGCCCCTCACTCTCATTATGGCAGGTAAGAATAATTTTGCTTTCATTTGATTCCTTCAAGGAAAGCACCTTCCCCAGGCCCTAGGAGACATGCTCCTTTGTGGTCTAGAGCTTGACACTTGAGGATTAAGGGCCTTACAAACTTCTGGACTTAGCCTTAGCATCTGGCATTAAAGCATTGCTCAAAGAAGCTGTGTGAGGAGGCTTGAAGGAATCGGGTCTCTTCAATTAAAATAATGGTTTTAAAATCCACAGCAGGAAAATGACCCTGGGTTAGAGAACTATAGTGGCTGATTATGAAATGCATTGCCAGTCTCTACTTATGCTTTTGAAAGTAATACTTTTCTTACATATTAAATATTTGTTTTAAATTTGTATTGCATGTCTGAGTGGATTCAGCTTAAAAAAAAAAAAAAGAAAAAGAAAAAGAAAAAAATCCAGATAATCCAGGCTTTTACTGCACAATATGTAATGTTTTCAATGACAAATCAAGGAAGTCATTGCCTAAAGGCTTCCGACATTTACATGCAAAACAATAATTTTGTACGTTATTTCCAAATATATTGGCATTTGCAAGCACAAACCTAACCACTGGCTCTTCTGTGCTGTGCGGCCTATTGAAATTCTGGCTGTGGTTTCAGCAGAGATTTTTCCATAAATAGCTCTGTCCTACTTTGGAACACTAGCAGGCCTCCTGAAAAGAACTGAAGTATGGCCTTCCAAGGACTATTCCTCAATCTAGGTTCATGGTATGTACAGTAGTACTTCATTGTATGTAGCTCTGTTTTGCTCTATTTGACACAGAGTGGGCCGGGGGAAGGCAGGTGGGGAATAGGAAGGAATTGAACAATAAATACTTCTACTTTCAAGGTAAAGATACGGATTGATCAGTGACCTGAAGGGAACTTAGAGGAAAGGCTAACCAATAAAATAAAAATATGAAACTTATCAATGAAGAGCTGCAGGTATATTTCCTAAACAAATATTGAGTTCATTTTAACGTCATCACATTTTAAGTTAATATTCGTATTTAATATATATGGTCTGTTGCTTTAATCTGGAAGGTTGCCCATCCATGAAAAGGATCCCTGCCAAAGTTTTATAGATCTGATGTTCTGTGAGTTAGTGCATATATTTATTTTATAGTGACTATTTCAGTTATCCTTCCTAGGGATAAGGCATTAGAATTGTATTGCGTCTTCATTCTTGAATATGAGTGATTCCATGGCCAAGTTTTGCATAAAATACATATTAAAATAATAAGACTTGATCTTTGGGAAAGTCAGCAGAAACTCTTAACAAGAAGAAAAAACAGTTCCTGATCTAGAAAAACTTAATTAAAATATGGACAGTTTTCTTGAAGAGTTTCAGAATAGCAGCCGTGTTAGTCTGTATCCGCAAAAAGAAAAGGAGGACTTGTGGCACCTTAGAGACTAACCAATTTATTTGAGCATAAGCTTTCGTGAGCTGCAGCTCACTTCATTGGATGCGTTCAATGGAAAAATCCGATGAAGTGAGCTGCAGCTCACGAAAGCTTCTGCTCAGATAAATTCGTTAGTCTCTAAAGTGCCACAAGTCCTCCTTCTCTTTTTTTCTTGAAGAGGAGCGTATAACTTCCAACGTATGGCACAAGAGGCAACAGAGAAAATACTTAAGTGTCTCCTAGTTCGTGGGGCTCCTCCCCAAAATAGCTGTGTAGTTTCTAGGCACACCTTGACAAAGTGGATGCAGTCTTAATGAAGGTGTCGGAAGGCATGGAAACAATTTGAGCATTTGTGAAAGCCACGCTTTCAGTGGCAGATACTCAGGCGCAGTCTTCTGTACCTGCTTATCAATGAGTGGTACACCAGCAGTCACGCTGACGACGACAACGCTGCATACAACAATGGAATGGGCGAGGGCTTTTGTTTTTATTAGTCTTGCATGAGCACTTAGTTTTTCACGGATTAAACCCTATATCAAACCAAGAGAGCGTAACTTGAAATCAAAGCTCACAGATTTTCGGTCTGTCCTTAAATCTTTACAAATCCAACTATTGGTGCAAGAGCTCTTTGGAAGCTCTTCCTGACCATCAGACATCAGGTGGGAGTGGAAGTTGACATGGACATCAATTGGGGCCAGACATAGTTCCTTAGCGTAAATGGCAGTGAAAGGTTTTGTGGCTGAGGAGGAGGGAGGGGTAGCCTCACAACTAACCGGAGTGACTTTTGAACCACTGATGGTATTGCTGAGGTTTTGCAGGAACAATCCTTTTGGTTCTTTCCAAGCAAATTGCACATTGAGCAAATTTCTCTTAAGAAAACAAAGGTATACATCAGACAGCTGGCAAAACATACATTTCTTAACCTTAGCAATACAGCAAGATAAATCCACTAGCCCGTTCTGGGAAAATTGATAAACGCTTTGCCAAAATTCTAATCTTCCATCATCTCGGAAGGATGAAGTAGGAGCCCACATAAAGTTTTATCTAACTTTCCAGGGTGATTAGTGGGATCCAGAGACTGTACATAATAACTTGCATTTCTTTAGTATCTTTCATCTGAGAATCTCAGAGCACTTTTACAAATACTAATGAAAAAACCTAGCAAGACACCTGTGAGTATATAACTTTTATCCCTGTTTTATAGATAGAGCTGTTACTGTCCAAGGTGAAACAGTGAATCAGTAGCAGAGCTGAAATGGGACTCTGGTCTCCTGCTTTCCAGTTCTTTGCTATAACTAATGTCTTTGGTCCAGTATGTTAGCAGGAACATTTTAAGCAGGAACAGGAATGTGGCTGTAAGTACTCCTTTTCTTTTCGCTCATCTAGTTAGAGGCTCTTGCAAACAGTGTGTGCTAGCCTAGCATGAAGTTTAGTCTGGAAAGACTAAATCTTTGGTGACAGAGTTGGAAACAAATAGCTTTATTTTCTGCCCACAGAGTTTTACCTTACAATTAATGTACTGGAGTATTAGCACTAGACAAGTGGTAAAAATAAGATGATGTCCTTATAAACCTGTTAGGGTTAATTCATCTCCTATTGCTCAGAAAAAGCCGTATTAACTCCAGATAGCTGCATAACTGGTATGTTTTGCATATGGTAGCAAAATATTCGGGCCTTAAAGGAGTTCATGTGTCACTAATTAAGCTACTGTTCAAGTTCATTTTGTTCCCCTGCAGTTAGATATGGTCCCTATGTAATTGTAGAGAGCACAAAAATGACCAGTGATTTACCCAAAATGTATTTGAATTGTAAGCAATTTAGTAACCCTTGAAGACAATTTCTCTGAAATGTTGTTCTAAATCAAATTATATGTAGAATTTTGTGCCTGCTTGCAACATATATACATCCTTCCTTTGCATTATTAAAGTAATTGTACGAAACAGTGTATTGTGCGATCTGTGCTAATAGCATTTTTAATCACAGTAGACTCACTCTCCAGGCCAGGTATAGAATACATGTACAGAATACGCGCCTGACTTCATTAGCGGGAACATTTTGTGCTCTCGAGGGAAGTTTGTGGAAGTTCCTTCAACTGTGTAGATCTCACCCCCAATTAGGTCACAAGTTTGGTCTCTATCAGAGCCTGGTGCAGTCCCCATCTTTTTGGCCAGGACTTTACTTATGGGTTTTAAAGAATAATTGTGCAGTTCCGTCTAGGTTCTTATGGCTTCCATCACTAAGGTACTCAGTGTTACCAGAATTTTACTTTTCTTGCTATTCTGAGCTGTGTGTGTGTGTGAGAGAACGAATGAACAACGGATTGAGCAAGGGTTAGTATTGTTGCCCATTGTGGACGGTTATAAACTTTTTTATGTGACACATGCAGATGCTGTACGACTTGTCTACGTGGAGCAGTAAGGTGCGCTACAGGGTTGTGATTTCTACAGCTCGCTAACTTGTTGTGCATTGATTGGTCCGTGTAGACCCTGTGGGTGTAAACTAAAAGTTCCCTAATGTGATCTAACATACAGCACTGTGTTAAAGCTCACTAGAGAACTTTTAGTTCACACCAGCAGAGTCTACACAGACCAATAAATGTGCAGTGTGGTAGGAGGCTTTAGAAATCACACCCCTGTAAAGTGCCTTGCTGCTCCATGTAGACAAACCTGCAGTGATGGGTACTAGAATAAGTTTTATGGTCTCTGGAATTCTGCCGCCTGTGAAGTCCAGACTCTGCTTTTTTGTCTGACCCAATCTGAAGAGTGACTTTTGAATTTTCTCCCAATAGAAGTATAAATTTTGTATGCTGTCATTTATTCCATTACACACGTTGTTAGCACATACAGTAAAACCTCAGAGTTATGAGCACCAGAGTTAGGACCCCACACGTCATTTGGAACTGGAAGTACAGAATCGGGCCACTCACTCACTCACTCACTTCAGTTGTAAACTTCTGAAAGAACAACCATATGGTTTTGTTCAGAGTTACAAACAACCTCCATTCCCAAGGTGTTTGTAACTCTGAGGATCTACTGTATGCGTTCAGTCCACATGCTAGAAACCCTTAAGACATTTTGATTGAAAAATGTACTGTAGCACCAAGTTATTTCTTGTGAAAGATAGTCTGTGGTTTTAATGTTTTAAATATAGCATGGGTTACTTTGTCCATGTTGGGTTTCCACCATGATGTTTCTAATTGTAAATATGCTTTAAAATCTGGTATTCAGGAACAAATTAGTTGAGGAGCACCTAACCTCTGAATGTGTAGTGCTACCAGAAATGCTCTGCATGATCTTGCTGATATTACGACATGGAGCATTAAGTAGTGGGAGAAGTTCCCATGCAATGGAAAGGAAGGAGGTGCAAAACTAAGATCCGAGATGGTGTTAAACAGTTGTCTGGAAGGAACCAAATTTTTTTTCTTCTGAATATGGAATTAGGCTGCTTGGGTTTGCAGACTGCAACAACGGACGTGTGCGGTGGCTGGAAAACTGAATCACGCTTCTGGCACTAGCATTGATCAGCTAGATGGCATGACAAATATCAGTGTGTCAGATTTGTCTCTGATTGCTGTTCGTTAGAGGAAAGGTATCCGTCCACTCCTTGCCACCCATCCGGGGTTCTGGAGAGAACTATTTAAAATGCTATGGTGTAACTTCATTTTATTTTATGACAACATATTTAATATAGCTCCTGCAAATGAAGGGCTCACAGAAAAGCTGTGACGTGTAATTGCGTAGTCCTAATTGTGGATAAGTATTGTGGTTTCATAACTTGTGGTGGTGGTGGTCACCTGCCTTTCCAAGGTTATTTAAGACTGGTACAGGGGCAGGTCTGGATTGTTGCCATGTATGTCTCTTATGTGTGTGTGTGATATTAATAAACTGGTGTCAAATGTCCTGGGAACAGGTGATGTGAGTAGAAAGACCTTTGTTTCGACCAACAATAGAACTGAATTACAGTGAATAGGAAAGGCAAACAGGCATTTCCTGTCATATTCCGGGGATGTCTTTAGTGGAGCATGTATACAAAGTAAACTTTAACAACTGTACCAGAAGGTTGCTTATTATATGTATAGGCTTTATAGGTGAGATGACTTTTTTTTTTTTGCAGTTGACCTTCACTTATGTTCCCAGCTTTGCAAGTCTAAAATAACTTTTCTTTAATTTCCCTAAAAATGCCTGCATATTATAGTGCTTTATAAGGCAGTGAAATTGGGGAAAATCCATTTGTTGAAGTAGATAATTAGAATGTTGCTAACCTTCTATGTGGCTAATCTGCAAACCCAGTTACCTGAGGACAGTCAACTATAGGGAGACTTGTTTTAGGAACTCAACTGGATCCCCGAGTTAAGAACTGGTTAAGAGGACCTGGCAAGGATTGGAAGTATCCGAGCTAAAAGCAAGCGTTCCAGCTAGAGCTTCAGACCACCTTTTCACACCCTCCACTCACAGCTGATGAAACTTCTCTGGTGTAAAAGTCCAGAATGGAGTCAGCCTTCCTCCTCTATGAGATCGTTTCCATTTAAAAGACCTAACATTCTTGGAAGTTGCAGTTCATGCAGATGGAAATACCAGAAACTTGCAATATGTAGTATTCTAGCAGGCTGTCAGCAGTGCAGTCCCTGAAGTGGGAGAAATTGTCAGTCTTCCCGTCTTGAATAGGCTGAGGTTAGCTGCCATTTCAAGGTAGAAGATATCGTTGAGTAAATGTTTCTTTGGTAGAGACTGAGATAAAGGAACACTTGCCACGTTTTAGAACTGGTGCTAATTGTTGGGGCATTGCTTTGATATCCCCGAGCGTCCTAGTTCTAAAGGTGTGTCTTCACTGCAGGGTTAACTTAGATTCTTATTTGTGTGTTATCCCTAGCCTGCCCATGTGCCAGATGGACATAAAGTTCTCTCATAATTTTCTGAGAGAGAATCATAGACTAGCTGAGCTTAGAGCAGCAAAAAGAACCGTGGGATATGCCCGCACAAGTCCTAGCAACACACAGTAAGCATCAGTGAGGACACACAGACTTGGATATGGTGTTGCATTGTGGCTACTCATGCCCAGGCTAGGCTAACCTGAGTTAACTTTGTAGTGAAGATATACCCTAACATAGAGGTGACGGACTAGGTCAAACAGCAGTTTCCAAGTAACCTTGCCTTTTCTGGTGGTCTTGGCTGTACTTCATTGGACTTGGATTGATCATAAATGAATTTCATTTTCTCCTTCTGTACATGTAGTCAGCCCTTTTGCTCGTAGTGTAGTTTTACTTCTCCATGCATTGCTCATCCAACTGAGTAATGGCTAGAACAGGGGTATTGTTTGAAAGGTACAGTAGTTTGCAGCTTTTGGTAGGCTATTAAAATACTGCTGGGGTCTATATTTCACTTAGTTGGGTAAAGCGAAGTCTAGTTCACTGTCTATATTTCACTGAGTTGGGGAAAGGGAACCATTGCTCATTGGTTTCCTATGCATTTGTTCTGAGAGGAATTGCGGTAATGTCCTTTCTCAAGGTTTAAAAACGGAAGGTAATTAATCAGGGTGATGAGGGTTAATGGTGTCTGTCCAGAGACCAAACAGCTTTGCATCTGGCTATAGAGAGAATAACCTTGTATACATCTACTATAACTATGGTTTGTTTTTTATTTAGGAAGAGTGATTTTAGTACTTTATATAAAATCACACACACACACACACACACACAAACCAATCAGTTTTGGCTTTAAAAATAAACGCAAACCCCTAATTTTTTGAACAGTTGAAATGTCTTCCAAAACACTTGTGTAAAGGCTTTTTTCAGCCAACAAGCCCCAACCCTTTAGTTTGCCCATTTCCAGACGGTTAGGCTTTGTCTACGCTGGCACTTGCGTCACTAAAAGTTTTGTCACTCAGGGGTGTGAAAAAACAGCCCCCTGATCGACAAAAGTTTTAGTGACAAAAAGTGCCAGTGTGGACAACGCTTTGTTGGTGGGAGCCGTGCTTCCGGCGACGAAGCGGCTGCTCCTTGTTGGAGGTGGTTTTATTTTGTCCCGGCGAAAAAGAGCAACCAGACAGCGCACCTTAGAACAGCAGAGCCGTGCCGTTGTAAGGTTCGCAGTGTAGACATAGCCTTAGATTTGTAGTGCGGTAGGTTTACGGAACATTTTGATGATGAGTAGATTGTGTGAAAGTTGAAACAAAGAAGAGAAGCCCCAATCTCGGTGAGCAGTGTAAAGGTATGATACTAACACTATGGACAGGTACAGTCCAGACAGACACAGAGGATGGTGGTCATAGTAAATGGAATGCTGCTGGAGCTTCATTATTACATTTACACATGTGGATTATTTCCATAGCGTTTCACCATTTAAAGCAATTAAAGGTTTGGAAACTTTCCCTGACCACGTAGTAGGTTTTAATTTAAATCAATGAGTTAACTCCCCAAAATTAAAACTTTAAAGAGATTTAATTCCCTATTAAATGATAGGAAACATTGAATGTTCAGTTTAAATGGATATAAATCCCATCTCCTTGAAAATAATCAGACCTGCATCTCTGGCGATGTTTGATACATAGCAAAATGATGGCAATACCGTAAGTGTTTAGGAGTTCTGCATAGAGGAGACCTTGTGTTTCCAATTTTTTTCGGAAGCAGGTGGAGATGGGACTTTAGTGGCATGGTATTCGCGTTTCTTGTCTCCACCCCCACCCCACCAAGACTTGCCACGTACTCTCATCTCATAGAATCCGTTTCTTCCTGTCCTCTCTGTCTACGGGCCATAAGCATGAGGGAGATGGTCGAGTGTATCTACTCTTGACTAGTGGTTTGCTTGCTTGATAATAAGGCTGCAAACACAGGCTAGAGCCGTGGTTCTCAAACTGGGGGTCGTGACCCCTCAGAGGGTTGCCAGGTTATTATGCGGGAGGGTTTTGAGCTGTCAGCCTCCACCCCAAACCCCACTTTGCCTCCAGCATTTATAATAGTGTTAAATATTTAAAAAGTGTTCTTAATTTACAAGCGGAGGCTGGGGGGTCGCACTCAGAGACTTGCTGTGTGAAAGGGGTCACCAATACGAAAGTTTGAGAACCACTGGGTTAGAGGAAAAGTCTGAGGTGTATGTAAGAGATGAGGGGGCTGAACTTTCATTCCTCCTATGCTTAAAACTCCCTTTGCTCAAGGTAGATAAGTTGATTGAGTCCTCTTGTTTGCATTAGACCAATCTTTCCTGTCCTCTACAGAAAATTAAACATTTACAACTTGAAATGTTTGTTTCTAATGCAAAGAAAACAAGTTTGAGCAAATATTTGGTGAAATAATACATCTAATTATTGACAGTTGTTAGTAAATATCCTGTATAACTAAGGATCTGTATAAATTTGCAGAGATGGCATGTGTAGACATTTTAAATCCACTCTATTTGCTTGACCAGGAAAAAAAAACAAACCAAACAATATTAAACTATTCACCAGCTTTGACTTAGGTAATAAAAACACTAGTGTGAAGTCTGTTTTTAATATTCTCATTGAAAAAATGTCTAATTTTATAACTTCTGTGCTTAGTAGTCTCAAATTAAGTCTTATATAAAGGCTTGGCGTATAATGATGAAACAAGAAATTACAATTTTGCATTAGGCTTCTCAGAGTCTTCCATGACATGAGAAGGGTTTTCATAAACACATTTTTGCCTGCGTGGGTGACAGAAGTCTGCTCTTTGCCCACAGACGAGGGGCGAAAGCAGTAGCAAACTTCCACTGCACTGCTCGGCATCACTGGGTCTCAACACTGCGGACGCTACCCCTTGTGCTAAGGGGGTGATTGTCTCCATGGCCAGTTCAATCCTTTTCTTCTTGCCTGATTGCTAACAGTAGGAGGAAATTGGTGGTAGATTTTTGTTTTGTTGATGAACACTTGGCTACTGGGCTGAGATCACAAAACTTAATTCATGTAGAACACCAAGCAGCTATCCCGTGTTGATGTTCAGTGATTATGTGCGAAACTGGATTTGAACAGGCACCACAGGAAGCAAAGTGCTCTTTTGCAGCCGTTCTCAAACTTGGTTGTAGCTGTTCAGGGAATTACTCTGCTGGGAAAGAGAGTGTTGTCTAGCGAATAGAATACCGTACTGGGATTTAGGAGGCCTGGGTTCTGTTCGCAGCTCTGCCACTAGCCTGCTGGTTAACCTTGAGCACATGGCTTAACCTTTCCATGCCTCAGTTCCCCATATGTAAAATGGGGATAATAATGACACTGACTTTCTTTTGTAAAGTGCTTTTAGGTGTACTCCTGGAGAGCGCTACAGAAGAGCTAGTTTACTATTAACTTTTACATCTACATCAATATAGATACTTAATTATTTGTCCCCTTTTGAGCATTCCTTTGCGGACCTGGGTGGCCTCTGTTCCCTGGCAGAGTTTGTGCCTCTTGACGGGCTACAAGCCTAGTGAAGCTGCTTGAAGGAACAAACAGCTCTGCACACAGCCAGAATCTAGATGGTTAGGAGTGGCATTGTCATGTCACTTCAATGGGAGGGGATGGGGGTTTGCTACGCTGTAGTTATTAATTTTTCCTCTGCAGTCCTGAGGCTTGACAGGAATAGCTGTTCTCATGAGGTTATGAAACCACTGAGTAATAATGTTTTGAGTTTAATTCTCCGACTTACGTTGTCTCCGAACTACCCAGGAATAATAGGTCATAAGTTCATCTGTAATTCAAAGCTCTCCTGATATGTACTTTCCTTTACGGTACTAGTCATTGTTAAGCTCTCTGCTTTGAGCTTTTATTGTTCCTATTTTTGCTTCTAAAAGGGCTGCGGATAGTTTCAGCAATGGTATTACTGTCAACTCTAGCTTGTGCTCTTCACCGTATTCGTAGGCCTTCTGCGCCCTTTTGTAGATGGCTCTTTATGCTGCTTCAGCTGGGAAAGTAGATGCCTTCCTTCCGGCACCCTGTGCAAGGTGGATCACAGCTCCGTACTGAGGGCTTTTACCGGCCGAAGTCCATTTAGGAAGTCGGAAGAAAGGCTGAAATGGAAGGGCACAACTCCATTTTCCTGAAACAAATAAATAAAAGTAGAACACTGAAATGAGAGCTATAATAGCATCCTTGGCAGGTAAACGACCCAAGCTCTCAGAAGTTGATGCACCAAAATTTTTTTAAAACAGACGTCAGACTAGTAAATCGGCTTGTATAAAACAGGGTCCGTTATTTCCCCATTGGATCAGGCAAGTGATTTTTTTTAATTGCTTTTTTTTTTTAAGCAGGACAGTTGTCTTTCTAAAATGCCTTTTTTCCAATCTGCCAAGGGTACCAGCCTCCGTTCCCCTTTCTCTCTCACCTATGTCCATGGCCGCCTTAAGTGTTCTATGTTGCCCTCTGAATGGAAATGTCTCCCAATCCCAGTGTGTCATGCTCACCTTCCCCATTCATATTCCTCCTGAAGATCCATTCTTTGCGGTCCAGAATCCTGTGATGTGCTAATTAGCACCCTCTGAAAGTTGTTTTATTTCCATTTGCTGTCCTATTTGGAGTCTCCCATTATCTGTCTTCTAGCCTGTGTACTCTGCAGATCTGGCGCTGTCTTTGCATTTGTTTGTTGTATTTCACTGAGCACGTTGCATCACTGCTCAATTCAGGAGGGTTCATTCAATCAATGAGTACTGATTGACATAAGTGCTGCTTACCAGGATGTCTTTGGTAGCTCTCCCAAAGTGTTTGCCTCAGTTCCTTTGTGTTCTACCTGTCTCTTGGCCAACAGAGTGAAGCTGTCTAAGGACTGTGGTCTCTGCAGACTGAAGGAGAAAGGGTGGATGAGACAAGGTATCCCCATACAGGAGGTAGGGATGCCTCTGTTCTGATGTGGGGGAAATCATTTCCCATCGAAAGAACAAACAAAAGCAAGAGGAAAGAGAAGAAACAGGAAGAGGAAATGGGAAGAGAATGAGTGAGAGAAGGAAATAAGGAAAAATAAAATGCACGTAGCATCTAGGCCTGTGTGACAGTTTTCGAACTGATACGATTATTTCAGTTAGGGGTGTGGCTTTCTTTTTTAAACTGAAATAGTTACGCTGATACAACTCCTGTTGTGGTTGCGGTTATATCAATAAAAAGGTGTTTTACGCTGGCATAGTTTATTTCCCTTTCTGCATGGGAATAGACTATACCAGTAGAAGCCCTTTCGTATTCGTGTAACTGCTTCCTCACTAGGGGGATTTTACTCCTTTACCTATACTGAGATAGTTACGCTGGTGACGCTTGTGTGTAGTCAAAGCCTACGAGTAGTTCACTTGTACTTGTTTCCCTGACACACCTCCCTTAGTTCTATTTGGGGGAGTGGTGACCCGCATATTACTTTTGGGGATTAAGGCCTTGCTTGTTACAGAGATTGCAGGGGTTTGTTTAAAAACTACATTGCACAACATCAAGAGAGTGGCTCTCTTCGCTCTTGAGTAACAAGCTCAATAGGAAAAATGAGTGTATCTCGGCAGAATGATCGTGCAGTTCAATTCAGATGTGTAACACTGCTCTTCAAGAATCTAGCAAAGAGGCTATTTTGGGACACTGGCACCTCATAACGGGGTCTTTCAACAGAACAGAAAAACACTGACACTATTGTAAAAGTACTGCTGCTCCAAACTGGACTGGCATGCTTTCAGAATCAATAGGAAAAGAGAAAAATTCTTACTAGTCTTCACAAACCTTTACTCTGAACTTCCTGGGACGAAAGATTTTGAACTCTGGGGGGGTCGTGGAAGTTCTTCTGGAATATTTCTCCCCATGTGTACATACTTCCAGATTCATTCAAAGCCAGAGAAACCAGCATAAGCCTCTTTCGCCTGGATCACTTATCTGGCTTTGCCTAATAGCCTGGCTACGCTAGCAGGGTCAGCAATATAAAACTAAGCAGTATAAGTTGTATAAATTCTAATTTTCATTCCAGAGTGTTTCACATACGTGTGTGTGTGTGTGTACAGCACTATTGCAAGATTGGCTTCTACGGGTGGGCTGCAGCCAGCTGGCTCTCACATGTTCAGCAGTGGGAAGCGTGGAAATTTTGGCCTGGGAATACTGAGACACAATTCTCCTTCTCTTACCAAGAAAAGAGCTAGGTGATCTTTAATGCCCTCTTATCGCGGACAGGAGGGACCTCAGTTTAAAAGATGGTTCCGGAAAGACTCCCATAGTGTAAACTGAAAGTAGGATTGCCTGGTTCTAGACGGTGTTGCTGCCACAGATGCTGGGTTGGTTTGTTTAAACTGCTGAGTGTAGAACCCAGAGAAAATCATGCATGAAACCTAAGAAGATGGAGAGGAGGACAGAAGTGTTTTCAGTAATAAGACCGTTAGTTGTATCCCTCAGTTACAAAATCACTGTACTTAAAAGGGGTGGGGAATCAGGGATGAAGATGAGAAAGGGAGGGATTTTTATACCCTTTCTCTTACCCACCACCAGTGAACAAAGGCTGTTAATTGTTACCTAGCAGTTTCTTAATCTAAATTATAATTGCCTTCCAGAGATTAAAAATTTGTCGTCGTACCTCTCTGAGTTTGTTTATACTTCTTGCCTGTCCCGTGCGCACTTTCTGTGCTCTTCCAATCCTGGTCTCTTTATCCCCACTGACTGTCTGTGTTCTGGGTGTCATGTTGTGTTGTCCCATGTGTTGGGAACTCTGTTCCTCCCATCACAGTGATTCACTCTTCCTAAAAGTTTTCTGTTGGCTTTTAGGATTAGTGCTCTGTAATCCATTTTATGGTATTTGTATTAAATACTTAGTGTATTAAGGACTCTGTATAAATGCAAAATACATGCACATAAGCAATGAAGTACCAGTGGGATGGCTCAAACTTGCAGGTATACAGTGAAATTTCATAACCGTATTTGAAATTTTTTGTAAATTACTTCCAACTTCAGTGAAAGTCTAACTACAGTTTCCCACTTTTGATTCCTCTGTGTTTTGTAAGATCTTTTCCATGATAAAGAGACGCATCATTGCAATACAAAATCCTTATTGGAAAGAAGAGAAAATCCAGCTAAGAATGCCAGTCAGTGCCTACACACAATTTTCTGTCATCAGCTACGATTGCAAGGGGTCTCACAGGAAGTTGCATCTGTTTTGTAGCCTCAAATAGTAGGAGGACTTTTCCTGGAATCATAGAATATCAGGGTTGGAAGGGACCTCAGGAGGTCATCGAGTCCAGCCCCCTGCTCAAAGCAGGACCAATCCCCCACTAAATCATCCCAGCCAGGACCTTGTCAAGCCTGACCTTAAAAACCTCTAAGGAAGGAGACTGCACCACCTCCGTAGGTAACCCATTCCAGTGCTTTACCACCCTCCTGATACCCAATCTAAACTCCCCCACTGCAACTTGAGACCATTACTCCTTGTTCTGTCATCTGGCACCACTGAGAACAGTCTAGATCCATCTTCTTTGGAACCCCTTTTGGGTAGTTGAAGGCTGCTGTCAAATCCCCCCCTCACTCTTCTCTTCTGCAGACTAAATAACGCCAGTTCCCTCAGCCTCTCCTCATAAGTCATGTGCTCCAGCCCCCTAATCATTTTTGTTGCTCTCCGCTGGACTCTTTTCAATTTTTCCACATCCTTCAAAGTCCACTTTGCCAGGAGAGTGTCAACCTTGTGGGCAGACACCTTCTCCATAGAAGTTTTACAGGCTACCCGTCTGTACTTCTCCGCATACTTGCGTTTGGCTGTTTATTATTTATGTATCTTATAATACAGGGCCTGCAAGGCAGGTGTTTGCAGACTGCCTTTTCTATTGAGCTCCTGTATATCAGTGATCTGACGAATGCTTTGGTAGTCCCGCTGTTGTGGCTGGCACAGGAATATGGTCAAAAGAGTGATGGGTTTCTTGGATATCTCTCAATCCAGATGGTTTGCTGAGTTACTGTGAAGGAATGTGATTGAGAATTATTCTTCATTTGTTCATAATAATAGTTAATTATAGACAGGACACAGGCCGCTAACAAACCTCAGAGATGGTGTCCTCATCAGCCCTTTGAATTTTCTGTTTCCATTTTAGAAGAACATAAGAGAAGACATATTGGGTCAGATCAATGGTCCGTCTAGCCCAGTATCCTGTCTTCTGACAGTGGCCAATGCCAGATGCTTCAAAGGGAATAAACAAAATAGGGCAATTATCAAGTGATCCATCTCTTGTAGTCCTGTCCCGGCATCTGGCAGTCAAAGGCTTCGGGATTTCCAGAGCATGGGGTTGCATCCCTGAACATCTTGGCTAATAGCCATCGAGGAGGATAGACTTTTTCTCCATTAACTTATGATTCCCTTTTGAACCCAGTTTATAGTTTTAGCCTTCACAACATCCCCTAGTAATGAGTTCCTAAGGTTGACTCTGCATTGTGTGAAGAAGTACTTCCTTTTGTTTGTTTAAACCTGCTACCTATTAATTTCATTGGGTGACGCCTGTTTTTTGTGTTACGTGAAGAGGTGAATAACACTTCCTTATTCTCTTTTGGAAGACAATTGTCAGTAGTCCATAAAACCTAGAAATTCCAGAATTGGTATTTAAGGTCCCTGAGAAGGTGCATAAACAACAGAGCTCCAAAAATATTTTGGAATACTGCATTTCTTCGTTCAGAATCGTTAGAAGCATGAGCAGATTGCTCCACTTGTGTAAACTGACTGATTTGCTTGCTGAGTGTATACACACTTGGCGAGACCAAAGTGGTTCCAAAATCTTGTGCAGAAACTTTTTTGGACTGGTGAAATAAAGGCATTCTGTTAGCTGCCATGACTGCCTTACTGCTGTAGACTAGGTAACACGTTCTGCCTGCCAAGCATGTTTTGTAAGCGAAGCTTGTCTGAAGTTCATAGTACGTTAAAATATATAACCTCTGACGATAAAAATAAATGTTCTATTACAGTTGTAGACTAGAACTACAGATTGAGTGCAGGATATCTTGTTAGAGTCACACAGGTTCAATTTGTGGAATTAAATCAGTGCATGAAAGTAGAGTCAGCTCATCAGACTAATCTGAACTAACGAAGTTTTCAGTATTTTAACCCATTCTGAGCTGTTGCTTACTAAAATCTCTTTTAGACACTCTGACTTGCTTGCATTGTCTCGTGGGCCAAATTATCTACTGTTCAGTTTTCAGGCCGGTGTCAAGAAGTGTGGAAGATCCCTTAACCAGTCACCAGCAGTGAGATTCCTACTTCAAACCCGTTACTCCTTCAGAGCAAAACTCTAAGGTCTCAGGGATATGTTTATTCAGCCATCCCTTAGCGTGATCTTAGCTGGTTTGCTTACTAGACATTTCTCTTTCTGTTTGACTTGCCCGTCATTAATTCTTCTGGCCCGGGCTCATTTCTCGGCTTCGCCTGAATCCTGACATGGCTGCCTTTCTACAGTGGACCTTGCACTCTAGTTAAAGAATATAATGGACCTAAGCACATCCTGCTTGTCAACAAGCAAGTATTCATGCAGTTTCCCAGTAAGAGAATCGAGGGTGAAACTTACAGATGAGGGCAAGATGCTCTGAAGAGGTATACACGAACTTCTTTTGAGGACTAACTCGTTTGCTTGGCTTCTTGCTTCGAAGGACGGTTCTAAACCTGATGTTTCTGCTTTAGCTGTCCTGCCCTTAATACAAGCACCATATGCCAAAGTCTGGTGTAATTTCATTGTTACTAGAAAAAAGGAAATGAGAGCTTTCTTTATGCTTCCCCCATGGAATAGATTCTTGCCTAAACTTCTGGATTTTCTTTACTTTGGAAGGGTTCATTGCAGACTGTATGCATATTCCATGAACAGTTGAAGAGGGAGACAAATAGAGTCAGCAGTGGTTGAAATCTTTTCTCCATAAGTCATGTTAACGCTGATAATGGTCCCTTCATTGAAAATGTTTCAGGTAACTTCATGAGTAGACATTACCAGTCTGATACTGGGGCAGTCTTGAGTCGTCCTTTGACAGAAAGGTACTCATGCTGCCATACAGATCTGTAGGTTTTCTTCCCACCCATGTTCCAGCCATTCCTTCTAACGTCCCAAATTCAGTGCCTATCCTTTCAACGTAATTGAGGAGCCAGGAAGAAACTCAAGGTGAGTTGGTTCCATTCAGATTTTGTTTTAAATACTGATAGTTCTGAATGTGATATGCCCTGCCCACCGCCCACACACGCCAACCTGTGCAAGTTTGAGACTACTGGGAAATCCGATTGTGGTTAATTTGACACGGTTCCTTTTTATTAATAATATTTCTGTGCGGTAGAACACTAAGCCTCTCATCACTATTCTGTTTGGAAGTGGATTTCTCAGAGTAGTATAAAATCAGTACAGTAAACGTATACAGTGATCAAGACTTCTGAAAGTGACTGACTATTTTTGGGAGCCCAACTTGAGACACAATAAAGAGACATGCTTTTCTGCAAATACTGAGTGACTATTTTTTCATTGCACCACCTTGCTGTTGGGGGTGGTTTATCTGTTAGCAATAAGATGTTTTATTTTTTTAAAGCTTCCGGTATGTCCTGTCTTCCCACTGTGGAGCCTAAACATATTGCATCAATCATCAAAACATCTTTTCATACCTACCATTTTTTTCCTTGATGTAAAAGGAAAGGAGCCTTGTTGGATTGCTCCGGTTTTAGCAAGGAGACCTGCAGGTCGTTGTCTCTATCTTTATGTTTACCTAGAAAACCTTGGAACTACAGTAGAATTGATCCTCATAGTGAAGATTTAGTTTTCTTCTTGACCCCAAGATAGTGTTTGATTTTTGTTAGAACTCTAAAAGTAAAATGGAGAAGATTTGTCTGTGATGGAAGCCATAGTGAGCTAACTGCAGCTTTTCAGAATGAAGATCATACATATATTCCCACTCTCACGCTTATAAAAAGTTATAGCTTGCATCTACTTTAGCTGGGATAGCTATTGGAAGGCTTATAGGACTCCTGATACAGAGCAGACTGCATTCTGTTAGGATATGGCAATGCTTTAGGGTCAGTTACCAGGAAACTCCAGCCGCAATTCTGTAGGGCATTTTAAGATACTTGTTTAAGATCATGGGCTTGGTTTATTTCTTCAGTGACACTTCATGCTACTGTGCAATGTATCTGGGTTGATTCACAGTCTTTCATTTAGGTTGGCACACAGGGTGGCATTCTCCTAGTGATACTTCTGATCGGTTAAGCAGTAACATGGGCTGTCCCTCTCCAGTTGTCCCTGGCGTGCACCAAAAAAAAAAAAAGAAAGCTGGTCTTTCATCTGGTAGTAGGAATTGAATTTTTGCTTTCGATTCACTGGTTCAGGACCAGCGTTGGGTCATGTTTACAAGTCATTAAAAGGTTTGTACTGAGCCAACAAAGGTACGAGTAGTCCTGGCAAGTTGCATGATATTGGACCTTAATATAGCATCCTGATAACCATCTTGTTTTAATTCTTCCACTATGATTCCCACCTAGGTTTAGTCCTCAAAATCTTATGAACCACTGAAGGTGAAGATGAGCATTTTATACCATTCAAAAGATGTGATTCCAAGATGGGTTGGCATAAAGTGCTGGTTTGTTTTCAGCTGTTCTTGAGATACCTGCCATATAATAATGCTAAGAAAAAAAAATGGAGGGCCAGTGTTTTCAAAAGGGACTCGTATTTTCGGTGCTTCTATTTTTGTGTATCCAAGTTGTGATGCTTTTAAGGTGCCTAATTTTTCAAAAAGTGCTGAGCATCCAGCCTCTGAAAATCAAGACTACAATCAGAATGATGAGATTTTAAGGTCTAATATATCGCACCCAGCTGGAGCTAGTGAAGAGCACTGCACAGAAAATTTGGGTTTTCCATCTTTAAAGTGGTATACAACATGTATATCTAATGCCAGTAGTCCTACAGTCAATGTTAAATAGCTCAGGTGAACTGGAAAAAGGTGAACAGTGATATGACAAAGGTTAGGGGGCCAGAGCAGAGACAAAAGGGAATGGTCTTTTGTGAGCTGCAGTTTCCTCTACCTAAAGGCAGAGTGGTTAACCTCCTGCAGGGAAATTCACAAGTCTTCACAGACCTGAAGTGTGTGTGTTTTTGTTTTGTTTTGTTTTGTTTTGTTTTACCTCAGAGTAACTAGAGGGGTTTTCTGCCTATTTGCCTGGAGACAAAGGTGTTAGGGTTTTTGCGGGTTTTTTGAATTTTTTTTTATGATGGTTGTTGGGTTTTTTTTGGATTTTTCTGTAAGCTGTAGCTCAGGAAAGCTTATGCTCAAATAAATTTGTTAGTCTCTAAGGTGCCACAAGTACTCCTTTTCTTTTTGCAAATACAGACTAACACGGCTGCTACTCTGAAAATAGTCTAGGTTAGCTATGACTAAAGAAGACTGTGGGGAGTTTCAGAAGGGTACCACAGTGACTGATGAAATTTCATGTTGAAATTTGTGAGGTGATGCATTTGTTGCTGGGTTCTGATATTAACTAACCACTTGGGGTGAGGGCAGGGGGTAGAGAGGGCCAGGCAACGCAATGTAAATTTCTGGAGTGAGTGTCAAAAAAATAAATAAGCAAAACGTTAGGCTGTATAAAGAGACCAATACTGCAAATATTATAATGCTATGATATAATTCAATGGTATGCCTTTCCCTGGAATATTGTGTTCAGTTCTGGTCACCCCATCTCAGAAAGGATATAGCAGAAACGGGCAGTGAAATTGATTATACACATGAGAAGATATGAGACGAGACAGACTGACTCCATTTAGTGTTGAGAAGACACGAACGAGAGGAACTATGATGGTAGGATACAGATTTGGGGTGTGGTTGTTTTCCCTTATAACAAGAATAAGGCTACCTTCAGTTAAACTGAAAGGTGACAAATACAAATTGAAAGGAAATGCAATTTTAAATACTACATAACCTCTGGAGTTCACTGTCTCAAGATATAGCTTGAGGCCTAGTAAAATTAATAAAAGAAATAGGTATTTGTATGAGTAATGACAAAAAAATTGGTAAGTGTATAAACTCTCCCACTTTGGAATAAGCCTGTCTGATGATGGTTAGAGGAAGAACTTCTCTACGGGAAAGTTATTTCATGTCTGTGCACTACAGATATTTTGGCCTCTTCCTCTGTCGCATCTGGTACTGCCACTATAAAACAGTGTATTGTGGATGGACCTTTGAGGTGAAATCCTAGCTCTAGAGAAGATGATGGGAGTTTTGCTATTGGCTTGAATACTTACAGTATTTCATCCTGTTCTGATTCATTGTGACAGTTTCTCTGTGCCTACAAAGAAGAGACCTTCAAGCTGTTACTTGATTATTCTGTGTAGTCAGTTTTGTTGTCAGTATCGTGGACCTGACTATAGAAAGTTCTGGCCCCAATAGTAATTTTTTTTTATCCCTTTTGGAAGGAGGAAAAATGGGTAGAAAATGGGAGTATGGGGAAGAAAGAAGGAAAAGATGGGGAGTCCCTTCTTCAGTAAATAAAAAAGGTCCAAAGTTGGATGTAGAGGATTTTTCTTGCCTGCTCTCTAGATCTGCGTCTTTTCAAGTATAATGGCTTTTATATATCTAATGTAGAAATTAAATAGATACTTCCTGCCTGATGTTAAAAAACCAACAATAAAAGTAACTGACAATCCCATGCCACATTAATAAGCAAGATAGATCAGGTCACTTTTGTTTCCTTTTTAGATTTGGGAGAACTCCACTTAAACTATGGTGGGACGAATGAGCAGGAAGTTTAGGTGCCCTGGAAGAGTCCTCCATTTATCCTCTCCATGACAACCTCTGCAGGGGACCAACCTGGTGATGTACGTTTGACTGTCCTTTGCTGAAAGACCTTGATCACTTAGGAATCTATCAAACCTGCTTTTCACTTCTGATCCAGGATTAGGCAGACAATTCTAGTTTCTAAAAATATACCTGCAAGGAGTCTAGTGCTGTGGTAGCTTAGGAGTTGCCTGTAGTAGATTAATTGGTTTATTTGTTCAGATATATGCATTGCAATTGGCTGCCCAGCTTTATTTGAACAGAACTCTGAAAACCAACTCTAAATATATTACATTGCTAACTATGTACCTAAATTGACTGTATCCGTTATTTTGTAGTCATATTTACAAAGCAGTAAGCATATTCGTAGTAGATTTAGGTTATTCTTCCTAGATTACATTTCAGGTAAGCAATTGAATATAATTTAGCGAATAAGCAATTTTTTTCTAAACATCATGACAGTACAAGAGTTGTAGCTTAGCATAACGATCTTTGATAAGGGCCCCTAATAATCCTGTTGGTTGTTTTAGTGTATTAACTTAATACCCTGATTCAGTAGACGTGAATAAGGTTATCACCATGAAGTTTTTAAATTTAAAATTCACTTTATAATTGTAATGTGATTGGGGGTGGGGGTGTCTGTTGGGGAGTAAAACTACTGAAACAGATCAAGGTAGATTTAAAAGAGTTGGGATGGGGCAGGCTTTTTAGGAAAAGAACTTTTTTTCTCAGCTCTGCTGATTTGAAGTTTGATGATTTCCCATATCTAAGGATGAGTAAGTAGCCTTGCGGTTAACACACTGGACTGGGATTCAGGAGAATTGGCTTCAGTTCCTGTGGGACCTTGGGCAAAGTCACTTCATTTTTCTGTGCTTCATTTTTCCTGTCTATAAAACAGTGATTGTACTTTCTTACCTTAGTGGGGTGGGGTGAGAATAAATTCATTAATGCAAGTGCACCGCTACCATAGCAATGAGGGCCATGTAAGAACCAAGGTAATCTCTCTCCTGTTTTGCCTTTATCAGAATTGTGTCTTCCTCTTGCCTGCTCGTGATACTGCACCACTGTAATTAAGTTCTTGGTCCCTTGAAATGTCAGAATACTGCTTCTGAGGCCATGTCTACACTTACTGGGGATCAGAATGCTCTCCGGTCGACTCTGGTACTCCACCAGAACAAGAGGAGTAAGGCAAGTTGACAGGAGTGTCTCCCATTGACACAGCCTGGTGTAGGTACTGCAGTAAGTTGACCTAAGCTACATCGATTAATGTAGCTGGAGTAACGTAACTTAGGTCGACTTACCCTGGTAGTGTAGACAA
The DNA here is from genome assembly GCF_965152275.1 of Natator depressus. Taxonomy (NCBI): domain Eukaryota; kingdom Metazoa; phylum Chordata; order Testudines; family Cheloniidae; genus Natator; species Natator depressus. The sequence goes on from NC_134259.1 coordinate 7,817,718, forward strand.
GGCCTTAGTGTCAAGGAAATCTCAAATCACCTAGAGTTAAATAAATAAATAAAAATACAGAGAATAAGTGGTCTCCTAAGAGAGGTGCATTGCACATTGATTCTGTAACTTTCTGCAGGTCTGTCAGGAGATTTGACTGAGTTAACTCTTGCATCCGATGAAGTGAGCTGTAGCTCACGAAAGCTTATGCTCAAATAAATTTCTTAGTCTCTAAGGTGCCACAAGTCCTCCTTTTCTTTTTGAGTTAACTCTGTTTGCTAAGGTGTATCAAATATGTGCAGTTTTAGGTGGCTGTTTTTCATTGTATCTTTTTTGGCACTGGTGCTTCCGGGTGAAGGGGAGCATTCTGCAGTAAAATAGAGAATGCAGTATGTTTCTGAACGTCTGTTGTGATGCAGACTTACTAGAGCATCAGTAGGTTTGCTGCTTCCCCCTCATAGATTTTCCTCCTCTGTACTGTTGGCCTATCATTTGGAAGCTCCTGGGCAGTGGTGAAAGCAGCCCTGAGAGTTTCCAAGACCTCCACCTAGAGACTGTAGCGAAAATAGCATACACAAAAGGGAGGAGGCAAGAGAAAGCAGCACGTTCTGTAGATGCTCTGTTTCCCATTGCTGCACTGAAGGACTAAAATAATCCTGCCTTGCAATTGTCACTGGGATTTTAGTTACCATTTGAAAGAAAAGACTAGCATTCATTTTATTTGGGAACAAGGGTGTTAACGCAGATGAAAATACACAAGCGAATTAGTGCACTGCGGAAGATGAAATGCTTCCCCTGTCAATTCTCAAACACTATTAAATCCGCCCAGTCTAACACCAGTGCTTTGATGTCTGCCTCTTTCTTTGACCAAGGTATGGGAATACAGTATTCTTAACGGTGAGTTACTCGATTTAAAATGCTTGATAGTTGCTTTGCTTTCAGTACTTACTTTATATAAATGTGCAGGCTCAGCACTATTTTCAGGCTAATAGGAAAGCCTTTTTTTGATTACTTGTGTTTTGACCTTTGAGAATGAATAGCTCAAGCTTGCCTTGTAAGAGACAGGTTCCTTAGATTCATTTTTACTTTTTTTTTTTTTTTTTTTTTTTTTAAAGTGAGTTTTACGGGCTTAAAGGAGTTGCTAATTTTCTGTTGTAATTGCAAATAAAGAACTTTTTTTACATTTAAAACTAAATTGATCCAAGCTGTTTAAAATACCCGTTTTCTGGATACTAGAAAAATAAAACACAAGTAGATGCAGCATTCACAGTTTGAATGTCTTGTCACCTTCCGAAGAGCATGCTGTCTTTTCTTGGAGGGCGTGGGGATGGTAGCACTGAAACTTCTTTCACTGATGGAGGTTCATGCAGCTGATTCTGTAAACAAAACAGGAGCTGTGTCAGCCTGCTGGCCGCTAATCAGACACTCAAACATACACACAAACCCGTAAGGTACTAGGAACAGAAAGCAAGGTGAGAGATAATATTTAGACTGGGAGACCTCCCACAGGCTACTGGATGCATTTAGGAGGTGATTTCTGGGCTTAAAATTATAAATATGTGTACAGAACGTAAAACTGTGGTGAAAAACAGGTAATTGGTTTACCTTCATGAGCAAAGACGGTAAGAAGCTTCTCTGAATATATTTCAGACGAAGTACGTTCAAGGGAAATAGTTGGACCAACAAATCTCGGGAAATTCAATTACAATCTCCTAACTTAGAATGTCCTGACTTTTGATGCTGTATATCACGATTGTAAGGCTTTAAATGTCAGGTCTTTATCCTTTTCCATTTTTGAATGGCAGTTCTGCAAAATAACTTGTCATGAAATGCATCAAATGTGCATTCATTGACTTGACTTGCTGTTCTGGTCATTCCTATAAACATTCCTATTTAGGCTTGCAAAAATATGTATTTTGGTGTGAATATGTAATGTTTTCAAAGCACGCTTTTTCCTGGCCAAATAAGTATGGTGATAGCTTTACTCATGTCCTCTGCAGTCAGGTTCTAAAGCCAATTTTTACCTTTCAAACTTGCAGGTGCTATTCCGGTTTATTAGCAAACTTGTCTCCTCCTCACCGTGGTTAGCTCAGTTGTCAATGCAAATGCTGACAGCTCGTTTCCGGAATGCTTTTTAAAGTATATGTCATCCTGTACATTTGTTAGTATTCCATGTTTTTTGAACCCACACAATATCCATTTTGACTTGGAATGGGGTGCCAAGGCTTTTATCTGATAAATATTTTCCTTTAATATTGCTTATTGAATCATACAGCTTTCTCAGACTTGCAAGTGCTTTACATTAACTAACCCTCAAAACAATCCTATGCAATAAGTAGTTAGTCCCTGTTTTACAGATGGGGAAATAGAGGTTTTTAAATTTACTCACCCAAGATAACAGAGGGAGTCAGGATTTGAACTTGGGAATGCCTGGCTTCTACGTCTACTCATCATCCTCGTTATTATTTATTTGTATTACCGTTGTGCCTTGGAGTCCTAGTCATGTATCAGAATGCTAGGTGCTGTACAAACACAAAATAAAAAGACTGTCTCTGCCCCTTACAGTCTAACTTGTGAAGGGTGTACAGTGAACACCCATGCTATTGTTTATTTACATAAATATTCTGAAATCTTTTTAAAAAAGTAGTCTCAAACATCAGCATTTGTGAGAGGCAAATATCAGTTTAGCCAGCAGTGAGTAGGAATGAATGGATAGTGTTACTTTTCAAAAGGTTGGGGGGGAAGAAATCAATTTATGAAGGATAAACTTATATTTTGTTGTTGGTGTATTTAGAAAGAAGCTTACTTCATATCTACATATTTAACTTTAGGATCATGTTAGTGAGAAATTGCATCATCTCTATTTTCAGTTCTCTAATATGCGGCAATGAACACTGCATATCGGAGAGCAGAACTGAGCTGTGTGTTGAACATCCTCCCATACATGCCAGAAGTCTGACTTTGCATCTTTTTCCTTGATATTTGGGGATTTTGCAGCTCAGTTTGGCCTGCATGTTTAAGCTGTCTTGGGACTGCACAATTTTGAGACAGTAGTCTGCACTTACAATTGCTGTATATTGCAGTAAATAGAAAACAGGATATTTTGGTAATGACCACAAAGGGCACCACCCATCTTTTTGGAATAACATCAGAATGATTTCTGCATAAGATCCACCTTAGCCATTTGAAAAATGTCTCCCTTCAAAATCACGGTGAAAGGACATGAAATTTCCTGTCTTCCTTTAAATGAGAGGGGCCTGGTACTTCTGGTGTCTGCTTTCTGTTCTCATAACATGGACCTGCCTCTCTGCAGAAATCTGTGAACGTTAAGATAAATATGGAACGTTTTGCTCAGTAGCATTCAGTATGCAAAGTAGCTCCTCAGAGCTCCAAAACGTAAAACAAGAAAGCAGAAAAGATCAGGCAACGACAACAACCATAACAAAAGTTGTGCAGTGCGTTGTTCATCTCCATTACACAAGAATAAAGAAGAAAAGATATTTTCTGCCTGGAAAATAACTTACGTACTTTTTTTTTCTGCCAGAAAGTCTTACATTTGTTGCTCTATGGTGAAGTGGAAAGTGTCTGCAAATTAAATATTAGGTATTGAAGATATTATTCCCAGAATAAACTGAAATATCTCTTTTAGTTAATGGAGAATATAAATACTGTGGTTTCATGGAAGGAAGTGTTTATAATCTGGTAAACATATCTATTTCTACACTGAAGTGCAAGTTTTGATTCCCTCATGTACTTACTCTTCTGCTTTTGAAGAAAATAGTCTGGGTTTGTTCCTCTCCAGGAAAAATACATACTTTTGCTGGACATTTACTTTTTTCCCCTCTGTCTCTTTGCTGACACTATAGCGTATTGTGTATTAAAAAGTAACTAGAATGAAAATGCTCTGACGATTGGTTGAGTTGGATCAGGGGTGGCAAGTTTAAAGGTTAAACTTGAAACATTTTTAAATTCTGAATGTTTTAAATTTAAAAATTAATTTAATAGCATGTCATGTAGGATTCAGGAAGTCTAAAGGAATCCACGCACAACGTTCCAAATAATTTATGCTGAGTTTTAATTTCTGCAGAGGAAAGATATAACTCAGATGAAAACAAACGTGTGTATTTGTATGTGTGCTAGGAATTAATATACATTGGTGGGTATGGGCTTAATTTTCATCCTACGTTTGACATTTGACATTGCCTCTCTTGCAAGACCAGTTGTGTACATATTGTAGGCTAAATTCCATTCTTAAAGGGATGATTGGCAGAGATGAGTACTCCGTATATAGAATTACAAAACTTGCCCAATTTTATATAGCACTCTCAAAGGGGAAAAAAACCCTTAGTAAATAATTTTAGCAGGTAAAAACCCAGTCTAAATCTGATGAGGAAGTAGTCTGAGAACAGGAATTCCTCTACTTTTTTTTTTTTTTTTTTTTAAAAGACCGTCATTTGAACTTAAGATCTTAACTTGAGTGTAGTTGTTGTGGTTCTGCTTCCTTGCATTCCTCAGATGCTGATGTTTGAGCATGTCCACCCGAATAAAACAATTCTGCCTAAAGCTTTCAGATCTGTACATACAGTCCTGAAGAGACAGGCTTTGAGATCAGTATGGGTAATGGGCACATGTCCGGTTCTACTGTTAAAAATGAATGGCAGAGGTCTAGGTGAAATGAGCAGAAATATATATAAATAAAACCAAAACAAAACCAAAAACCCACTATTACCGGCCTTTTTCTGGATGAACAAACAATTTTGGACATTTTCCCTGTTATGAGCATTTTATTCAGAGAATAAGACTGATGTAGACTGAAATGAGCCTTTGTCAAGCTGTCGGGAAAGATTTTCTGTTTGTACTCCTTAACCATTTATAATTTTCTTGACTTTTTGAGTAGATGTTTAGAAGAAAGGCTGACTCACGGTTTTTTTTGTTCTTGGTTATGCAGCGGATATAATTTCTACGGTAGAATTTAACCATTCTGGAGAATTACTAGCAACAGGAGACAAAGGAGGTAGAGTTGTCATCTTTCAGCAGGAGCAGGAGGTGAGTGTTAACTGTGCTTAAAATAAGTCATGTATTAAAACTCTTCCCCTGTCTGCAAGTGACCTCTTGGAGTGAGGTGTATACTTGTATGAGAAATTGTGCAGTTCTGCTGTATAATAAGTATCTGATCATTCTAAGGTGCTGGGAGAATAAACAGTGAAACTCCAAAGCAGCTACCAAAAGAACTATCAAAATTGATTACATTATTAGGGTCTTTAAAGATCTGGTCCTGTTTCTAAATGGTTGTCTAAACAGTTTATAGTGCGAACAAAATTTGACTAAAAACCTTGGGGACCTCTTGAAGTTGTCACTTCAGATAGCTTGCTGCCTTTTGGGGATGTTCCTTAATGCCGGTTTCAGTGTAGCTGTTGGGAAATGAGAAGTGGCTCTAAGGGAGCATGTGGCCAAAGATGGCCCTTTACACTCTAATGTATATCAGGCAAACATGGGTCAAGGTTCTTCTGTCAGCATTGATTCTTTGCAGCTTGTTTTGGGGTGATTTAAGAGCAGATTTTTTTCTGCCTGCTAAAAGTTACGATGTAAAGGTCTTAACAGCAGAGGGAATTCTCTCCGAAAACTAAACACAGAAGTTCCTTCTGCTGAGTTTTGAACTGTGGGTAAGTTTTGCTTCCTTACTGTAATAATTTTGCTCACGTCTAAAGTTAACTGGTTATTTTAAGTAACCAAGCACTGAATATCCTTTTATTCAGATTAGAATCTGTTGGTAGCTTAGAAAATGCACCTATGCCATAAGTTTCTTACTTTAAAATGCAAGTTATTGCATATATACATTGCATATATACACAGTAGTCTGTTAAACGAAATCATAAATGACTGAAAACCCCATCCTAGCCACTATGGATGTAGAAGCCCTCTACACCAACATTCCATACGAAGATGGACTACAAGCCGTCAGGAACAGTATCCCCGATAATGTCACGGCAAAGCTGGTGGCTGAACTTTGTGACTTTGTTCTCACCCATAACTATTTCACATTTGGGGACAATGTATACCTTCAAATCAGCGGCACTGCAATGGGTACCCGCATGGCCCCACAGTATGCCAACGTTTTTTACGGCTGACTAAGAACCACGCTTCCTGAGCTCTCGTCCCCAAACGCCCCTACTCTACTTGCGCCACATTGATGACATTTTCATCATCTGGACCCATGGAAAAGAAGCCCTCGAGGAATTACACCATGATTTCAAGAATTTCCATCCCACCATCAACCTCAGCCTGGACTAATCTACAAGAGATCCACTTCCTGGACACTACAGTGCTAATAAACGATGGTCACATAAACACCACCCTATACCGGAAACCTACTGACGGCTATGCCTACCTACATGCCTCCAGCTTTCATCCAGACCACACCACACGATCCATCGTCTACAGCCAACCTCTACGACACAACCGCATTTGCTCCAACCCCTCAGACAGAGACAAACGCTTACAAGATCCCTATCAAGCGTTCGTACAACTACAGTACCCACGTGCTGAAGTGAAGAAACAGATTGACGGAGCCAGAAGAGTACCCAGAAGTCACCGACTACAGGACAGGCCCAAGAAAGAAAATAACAGAATGCCACTAGCCATCACCTTCAGCCCCCAACTAAAACCTCTCCAACGCATCATCAAGGATCTACAACCTATCCTGAAGGACGACCCATCACTCTCACAGATCTTGGGAGACAGGCCAGTCCTTGCTTACAGACAGCCCCCCCAACCTGAAGCAAATATTCACCAGCAACCACACACCACCCAACAGAACCACTAACCCAGGAACCTTGATCAAACTGGACAGTCTCCACATAAAAGAATAAATGGACCCAAATCAGAGGTCAAGAATTATAACATTCAGAAACCAGTCGGAGAACACTTAGGTCTGTTTGGTCACTCGATTACAGACCTAAAAGTGGCAATTGTTCAACAAAAAACCTTCAAAACCAGACTCCAGCGAGAGACTGCTGAATTGGAATTAATTTGCAAACTGGATACAATTAATTTAGGCTTGAATAGAGACTGGGAGTGGATGGGTCATTACACAAAGTAAAACTATTTCCCCATGTTTATCTCCCGCCCCCCCCCCCCCGCCCCCCAACGTTCCTCAGGATATGTCTACACTACAAAATTAGGTCGAATTTATAGAAGTTGGTTTTTTATAAATCGTTTTTATATAGTCGATTGTGTGTGTCTCCACACACAATGCTCTAAGTGCATTAACTCGGCGGAGTGCTTCCACAGTACCGAGGCTAGCGTCGACTTCCGGACTGTTGCGTTGTGGGTAGTTATCCCACGGTTCCCACAGTCTCCGCTGCCCATTGGAATTCTGGGTTGAGATCCCAACGCCTGATGGGGCAAACAACATTGTCGCGGGTGGTTCTGGGTACATGTCGTCAGGCCCTCCCACCCTCCTTCTGTGAAAGCAAAGGCAGGCAATCGTTTCGCGCCTTTTTTCCTGAGTTACCTGTGCAGACGCCATACCACGGCAAGCATGGAGCCCGCTCAGCTCACTGTCCCCATATGTCTCCTGGGTGCTGGCAGACACGGTACTGCATTGCTACACAGCAGCAGCAACCCATTGCTTTGTGGCAGCAGATGGTGCAATAGGCCCTGAAAACCATCGTCATCGTGTCCGAGGTGCTCCTGGCCGCCTCGGTAAGGTCGGTCAGGAGCACCTGGGCAGACATGGGTGCAGGGACTAAATCTGGAGTGACTCGACCAGGTCATTCTCTTCAGTTGTGCAGGCAGTCCTATTGCACCATCTTCTGCTGGGCAGGCAGGAGATGAGGATGGCTAGCAGTCCTATTGCACCGTCTGCTGCCAGCCAAAGATGTAAAAGATAGATGGAGTGGATCAAAACAAGAAATAAACCAGGTTTGTTTTGTATTCATTTGCTCCCCCCTCCCTCCCTCCGTGAAATCGACGGCCGACAATCATTTTGGTGAGGTCTGTCGGGGCACCTTGAAAACTTTAATGGAGATTCAGTCCTGCCTGAAATACCAGAGGGAGGGATAGCTTAGTGGGTTGAGCACTGGCCTGCTAAACCCAGGGTTTTGAGTTCAATCCTTGAGGGGGCCATTTTGTGTGACAGTTGTTTTTGTTTGTCCTTGATGTAAAGCCACCCCCTTTGTAGATTTTAATTCCCTGTAAGCCAACCCTGTTAACCATGTCGTCAGTCGCCCCTCCCTCCGTCAGAGCAATGGCAGACAATCTGTGCAGACGCCAGACCACGGCAAGCATGGAGCCCGCTCAGATCACTTTGGCAATTAGGAGCACATTAAACACCACACGTATTATCCAGCAGTATATGCAGCACCAGAACCTCGCAAAGCGAAACCGGGCGAGTAGGCGACCTCAGCGCAGTGACGAGAGCGATGAGGACATAGACACAGACTTCTCTCAAAGCACGGGCCCTGGCAATGCGTGTATCATGGTGCTAATGGGGCAGGTTCATGCGGTGGAACGCTGATTCTGGGCTCGGGAAAAAAGCACAGACTGGTGGGACCGCATAATGTTGCAGGTCTGGGACGGTTCCCAGCGGCTGTAAAACTTTCACATGCGTAAGGGCACTTTCATGGAACTTTGTGACTTGCTTTCCGCTGCCTGAAGCGCATGAATACCAAGATGAGAGCAGCCCTCACAGTTGAGAAGCGAGTGGCACTAGCACTGTGAAAGCTTGCAACGCCAGACAGCTACCGGTCAGTCGGGAATCAATTTGGAGTGGGCAAATCTACTATTGGGGCTGCTGTGATGCAAGTAGCCCACGCAATCAAAGATCTGCTGATATCAAGAGTAGTGACCCTGGGAAACGTGCAGGTCATAGTGGATGGCTTTGCTGCAATGGGATTCCCTAACTGTGGTGCGGCGATAGACGGAACCCATATCCCTATCTTGGCACCGGCGCACCAAGCGGGCGAGTACATAAACCGCAAGGGGTACTTTTCAATAGTGCTGCAAGCTCTGGTGGATCACAAGGGACGTTTCACCAGCATCAACGTGGGATGGCCGGGAGAGGTACATGACGCTCGCATCTTCAGGAACTCTGGTCTGTTTCAAAAGCTGCAGGAAGGGACTTCATTCCCAGACCAGAAAATAACGGTTGGGGATGTTGAAATGCCTATAGTTATCCTTGGGGACCCAGCCTACCCCTGAATGCCCTGGCTCATGAAGCCGTACACAGGTAGCCTGAACAGTAGTCAGGAGCTGTTCAACTACAGGCTGAGCAAGTGCAGAATGGTGGTAGAATGTGCATTTGGACGTTTAAAAGCACGCTGGCGCAGTTTACTGACTCGGTTAGACCTCAGCGAAACCAATATTCCCACTGTTATTACTGCTTGCTGTGTGCTCCACAATATCTGTGAGAGTAAGGGGGAGACGTTTATGGCGGGGTGGGAGGTTGAGGCAAATGGCTTGGCCGCTGGCTACGCGCAGCCAGACACCAGGGCAGTTAGAAGAGCACAGGAGGGCGCGGTGTGCATCAGAGAAGCTTTGAAAAACAGTTTCATGACTGGCCAGGCTATGGTGTGAAAGTTCTGTTTTGTTTTCTCCTTGATGAAACCCCCCCGCCCCTTGGTTCACTCTACTTCCCTATAAGCTAACCACCCTCCCTTCCTCCCATCGATCACCGCTTGCAGAGGCAATAAAGTCATTGTTGCTTCACATTCATGCATTCTTTCTTAATTCATCACACAAATAGGGGGATACCTGCCAAGGTAGCCCAGGAGGGGTGGTGGAGGAGGGAAGGACAAGGCCACACAGCACTTTAAAAGTTTAAAACTTATTGAATACCAGCCTTCTGTTGCTTGGGCCATCTTCTGGGGTGGAGTGGCTGGGTGGCCGGAGGCCCCCCTACCGTGCTCTTGGGCATCTGGGTGAGGAGGCTATGGAACTTGGGGAGGAGGGCGGTTGGTTACACAGGGGCTGTAGCGGTGGTCTGTGGCCCAGCTGCCTTTCCTACAGCTCAACCATATGCTGGAGCATATTAGTTTGATCCTCCAGCAGCCTCAGCATTGAATCCTGCCTCCTCTCATCATTCAGCCCTCTCTTCAGCCCACCACCTCTCCTCCCGGTCATTTTGTGCTTTCCTGCACTCTGACGTTGTCTGCCTCCATGCATTCGTCTGTACTCTGTCAGTGTGGGAGGACAGCATGAGCTCAGAGAACATTTCATCGCAAGTGCGTTTTTTTTTTTTTTTTTTTTGCCTTCTAATCTTCACTAGCCTCTGGGAAGGAGAAGATCCTGTGATCCTTGAAACACATGCAGCTGGTGGAGGGAAAAAAAAGGGACAGTGTTATTTAAAAAGACACATTTTATAGAAAAATGGGTACACTCTTTCATGGTAAACCTTGCTGTTAACATTACATACCTAGCACATGTGCTTTCGTTCCAAGGTCACATTTTGCCTCTCCCTTCTCCCCCCTCCCCTCCCGCCCCCGCGCGCGCGTGGCTAACAGCAGGGAACATTTTTGTTCAGCCACAGGCAAACAGCCCAGCAGGAACGGGCACCTCTGAATGTCCCCTTAAGAAAAGCACCCTATTTCAACCAGGTGACCATGAATGATATCACTCTCCTGAGGATAACACAGAGATACAGAACGGATGTTGTTTGAACACCAGCAAACATACACTGCAATGCTTTGTTCTACAATGATTCCCGAGTACCTGCTACTGGCCTGGAGTGGTAAAATGTCCTACCATGGTAGGTGGAATAGGGCTCCCCTCCCCAGAAACCTTTTGCAAAGGCTTTGGGAGTACATCCAGGAGAGCTGCGAATGCCAGGACAAATTAGTCATTAAACATGCTTGCTTTTAAACCATGTATAGTATTTTAAAAGGTACGCTCACCAGAGGTCCCTTCTCCGCCTGGCGGGTCCGGGAGGCAGCCTTGGGTGGGTTCGGGAGGTACTGGCTGCAGGTCCAGGGTGAGAAACAGTTCCTGGCTGTCAGGAAAACCGGTTTCTCCACTTGCTTGCTGTGAGCTATCTGCAACTTCATCATCATCATCATCTTCCTCATCCCCAAAACCTGCTTCTGTGTTGCCTCCATCTCCATTGAAGGAGTCAAACAACACGGCTGGGGTAGTGGTGGCTGAACCCCCTAAAATGGCATGCAGCTCACCATAGAAGCGGCATGTTTGGGGCTCTGACCCGGAGCGGCTGTTCGCCTCTTTGGTTTTCTGGTAGGCTTTCCTCAGCTCCTTAAGGTTCACGCGGCACTGCTTTGGGTCCCTGTTATGGCCTCTGTCCTTCATGCTCTGGGAGCTTTTGACAAATGTTTTGGCATTTCGAAAACTGGAACGTAGTTCTGATAGAACGGATTCCTCTCCCCATACAGTGATCAGAGCCCGTACCTCCCGTTCGGTCCATGCTGGAGCTCTTTTGCGATTCTGGGACTCCATCATGGTCACCTCTGCTGATGAGCTCTGCGCTCACCTGCAGCTTGCCACGCTGGCCAAACAGGAAATTGAAATTCAAAAGTTAGCGGGCCTTTTCCTGTCTACCTGGCCAGTGCAACTGAGTTGAGAGTGCTGTCTAGAGCGGTCACAATGGAGCACTCTGGGATAGCTCCCGGAAGCCAATACCGTCTGATTGCGTCCACAGTACCCCAAATTTGACCCGGCAAGGCCGATTTCAGCGCTAATCCCCTTGTCCGGGGGGGGGGGGGGGGTAAGGAAATCGATTTTAAGAGTCCTTTAAGTCGAAAAAAGGGCTTCCTCGTGTGGCCGGGTGCAGGGTTGAATCGATTTAATGCTGCTAAATTCGACCTCAACTCCTAGTGTACACCAGGGCTCAGACGTTCTTGTCAACTGCTGGAAATGGCCCACCTTGATTATCACTACAAAAGGTGTCTGTCTCTCTCTCTCCCCCCCCCCCCCCCCCCCCCCGCTCTCCTGCTGGTAATAGCTCACCTTATCTGATCACTCTCGTTATGGTGTGTATGCTAACACCCGTTGTTTCATGTTCTCTGTGTATATAAATCTCCCCACTGTATTTTCCACTGTATGCATCCGATGAGGTGAGCTGTAGCTCACAAAAGCTTATGCTCAAATAAATTTTAGTCTCTAAGGTGCCACAAGTCCTCCTTTTTCTTTTTTCAAAAATGAATGGGATTCATGCAAAGCTATATTTCTCTGAACATAGGAAGATGATCAAGGAAGTTCTAAGCTTGGTTTTGAGACACTTTTTGGTTTTGAGCAAGGCACTCAACCTCAGTTTCCCACTTGTAAAATGGGAATATTGCCTTCCAGGGGAGTTTTGGAGAGAGAAGTGTTTTTGAGGATGGAACAGTATTATCACTAATACGTTGTGTAATACATTGACTTCAGATGGAGAGGCGTAGAGGATGTTAATAAGATTTTTTGTCCCTTGGTACTGTATCTAATTATCGTATCCTTAAACGAATTCCCATGGCTTGTTGGCAGAACTGTGTGCGTCTGTGCCTGCTCTCATTATCCTAGAGTTGGCTGACAAAGCAATTTCTTGTTAATAGAGTTGCCCAACCCTCCAGGATTATCCTGAAGTCTCCAGGAATTAAACATGAATCTTTCATTCAAGACGATCTCATGCGATGACACCTCCAGGAATATGTCCAATCAAAGTTGGCAACCCTACCTATTAACCAAATTTCCCTTTGATCAGACGCTGCCCCGAAGTTAAATCTGCCACTGGCTCTTGTCCCTTTTAGCATGGCTCACAGATTGACATGGACTTTTTGCTACTGAATGTGATGTAATCTCTCTGGCTTCTGATTTAACTCGAAGCTTAGTGATATTTAAATCTACAGTAGAACTATACACTGACTAAGGCTCACTGAAAATTATTGCATTCTATGAATTCGAGTAACCACAATAAAACAACCATAGTGCATTGCAATGAACTTGACTTATTTGGCAATTTGTATTTTATTTTTAAGACTTCAGCATGTACTGTAATATACCCTGTAAAAATAATGAAGTCATGCAGTGAAATTTCACTGCCTTGGAGGCTTTTAAATGTTTGCTGAGGAGTGAGGAGACACAGCCACTGTGCAAATTATCAAGTGTGCAGATGAGTGAGATCCTATTGTTGATGAATAATTGCAAGGGTTGAAGACAGGTTCATATACATCAAGTATTTATTCCAATCCTTTAACTCTATCCTTGTTCTGAATAATTTTCAAATGAGAGACCGTCATAATACTTAGCCCTTCTGTAGGGCCTTTCATCTGTGGCTCTCACAGTGTGTTACAAACACTAATAAATTGATTCTGGCATTACTTCTCTGGGGTATTTAAAACTAATAGCACCGGGGACTGGAGAACTTGGGTGGCAAGAATAGTACGCGATAGAAATTATACAAAGCGCATAGGTGACTCTTTCACCCCCCTCTTGAAGCAACGTAAAGCAGTTGAAAAGCATGTGACTGTCAAAGAGTTTTCGACGGATATACTAATTGTCTGAATTAAAGACATAACTTTATATGCAGTATTGAACACATTGTGAATTAAACATCAGATGACTGCCCATATGTCGTTAAGGAGGGATAAAAATAAGAGCATGGGGGAAAATACCTTGAAATGATGCCGATATGGATCTGTCTTTCCTATTCTGGAAAAAATATATATGCGTGTGTAAGTCCGCTAGTAAGAAGGGATCAAGATTTATGAACAATGTGTACATTACTACCCTCCAAGTTATATGTTTCATGTATACTGTACTGTATTTAGTTGAGATCTGGGGGGGGGTGTGTGTGTGTGTATGGCTGTTGTCCCCCACAAAATCTGTTTGCATCAGGTACAGAATGCTTTCCATCTCTTGCACCAGTGACTAATATTAGATAGCGGTGTCTTCTCTGTATTAAATTAAAAAAAAAAAAAAATCTTGCTGCCCTGATTTTCTTAGGTGGAAATTCTGACTTCATTTAAGCTCCGTGAATATGTCACAAGCTCTGAGCTGTGGAAATGACTATCCAATAGAATAGGCTTACTTCTATTCAACAAAAGAGTGTAGAATCTCTTGGCTTAAGAGCCTTTTGTTAAATCTTTAAAGGGTAAAGCAGGTCATTGTCAGCGTTGGCCTCTTTGGAAGTGTCTGCTTATGAAAGTCATTGCATTCATATTAAAATAAGTAAACTTTTTGTTTTTGTGCGTGGATATAAGCAGTAGAGAGGCGTATTAATCTACTTGACAAGCAAATCACGGTCTGCTTTTTAGTTAATAGAAATTAATAAATATCTTAATAGTTGTATTATTATGTTCAGGTGGGTAACAATTTGAGATGCAGATTTGAGGCTGTATTTTGAAATTCTTCCAGACCAGCTTCAAAGCTAGTGAGTAGCTTAGCTAATACTCAGTCAAAACCAGAGAGGAAGCTGCTCATCATTGATACCATTTAGAGACGTTTTGTAGATAGACAAAGGATGTGCTTTTGGAAGGACTTTAAGATTTGATCCCTCTGCTCCCACAGCATGTTTGTTAACTTCTGCACCGATGTTTGGCTCAGAATGTCACAGCCTATTAAATTAGTGGCATTTTCAAAAGTGCCTGAGTGAATTGGGAGCATAAATCCTATTAAGTGAATGGGACTTGTACTCCTAGATCACTTAGGCACTTCTGAAAATCCCACCCCAGTTAAGATATGGAACTGATGGCATTCTTTTATCCATGTAATAACCAGTACTTGCATAGTGCTTTTGTCTTCATAGCACTCCACAAACAATCCTCCCAGTATGCTGGTGGGGTACATATTCCCATTTTAAAGGTAGGGGAGCTGAGGTAGAAAGTTTAATTTAGCAGAGGCTGCACAGAGTTGGCATTGGAATTAGACGACTTGGAGTTGGCATTAGAGTTAGGTAGTGCTTGGGGCCCTAATCTATACTTAGACCATGCCTCTTCAGAGAGGTATAACTAATTTACTTAATCTTGCCATAATTGTGATCACATCATGAGCCAAAACTACCTTACCTATAAGGTTTTTTTAAAAGCTGCTAAACATTAAAAAAATATTTAATGACCTGTATGATTGAGTTGTATAGTCCGCAGGAAATAGACAAATAGGTTTCAGACTGGCTTGAGTGTCAAAGAAGGAGGAGGAGGAGGAGTAAGAGTCCCTTTTATCTCCCTGTCGATACGGGGTGGATTTGCGAGAGGACGCTTTCTAGTGTTCATTCAGTCTAGTTGTAAAAGGCCTAAGCAATGAGAATTTTGCCATTCTCGAAGGAGGTGGTTCTTCCACTGCCTGCAACAACTTGTTTGCTTCCAGCCTGTGCAGAATTGAAACTTGTCTTGGGCAAATAAATCACTAGGGTCAGTTAGTGCCATCTAGTGGAGTTTATTTGACTTTGATCAGGACAAGTAGCCTTAAAATAATTTTGTTTAGCTGCATTATGGTTGTAATGTAATGTAAAATGCAGGATGTTCTTACTATAATCTTCTGTTGGCTATACTGTAATGTGAAATTCACTGCAGATTTATGCTTTTATGAATATAGATATGCTAAATAAATAGCCTTTATACAGGCTAGTGTCCAAGAAACTTTAATTATTACCATCTAAAAGACTAAACAGCTAATCTTGACTTCCCTAGGTAGGTTATCTTTATAGTTGACTCTTGTAGTTCTGTACCATAATCTATTAATGCAGAATAAATTGAATAACCCATGAATCCTAGATCTCTGACCCATTCAAATTTATTGATGTAGCACCTTAGCCTTAGACCATTGTGCATAATACTGTAAATATAAATATAAACGTAAACACAAACTTTACATCAACACAACTTAGTAAAACAAATACAAATATTAAAAACCCAGGATTAGCCCTGTCCTAAAATCAGTTTTACCTTTTAAAATCACCACCCCTAAAAGAGTATAGGGATAGCTCAGTGGTTTGAGCATTGGCCTGCTAAACCCAGGGTTGTGAGTTCAATCCTTGAGGGGGCCATTTAGGGATCTAAGGCAAAAAAATTTAGGGGGAGAGATAGCTCAGTGGTTTGAGCATTGGCCTGCTAAACCCAGGATTGAGAGTTCAATCCTTGAGGGGGCCATTTAGGGATGTGCAGCAAAAATTAGGGATTGGTCCTGCTTTGAGCAGGGGGTTGGACTAGATGACCTCCTGAGGTCCCTTCCAACTCTGATATTCTGTGAAATAGGATTAAATAATAATTAGAAGTACATTGTTTCATTGGGGTCAAAATAGCGTCTCTTTCACACGTTTAGTTCTTATTTTTGCAGCTGGCCTGGCAACAGCCTATACAACTCAAACATTTTCACTGCGTAGCAAATATTCTGATTGCTTATCTGACGATTCCTGGGGCATCACAGAACAGCTAGTCCTTTTAAGCAGTGTAAGGCTGTACAGTTCTAGGATTTTAAAGTTCTTCGTGGCTTTCCCAAAGAAGTTTCCTTCACCATTTATCCTCAGTGATTTGGTTCAGGAAGCTTCCTTCCTAAATCAGCTTTTCTTCACGGCCAGCACTGTCTGGGTCCAGCTCATTTTTGTCCACTTGGAATCCCCAGGACCAACCCACTAGGGGTTTAACTGCTTTTGCAACTTTTTTGGCTATGAGTTGTCACCTTTGTGGTGGGACAAATTCTGTTGCACCCTTATGTGTTGCATCATTATGCTGTTTCAGAAGAGAACATTGCCTCAGTTGTTTTATGGGCCACTGAAGTGGTGAAAATTCAGATGACTGAACTTGCAGGATATGGAATCTTGCCCTGTTTAAATATCAGAACGGTCTTGGAGAGGTGGGGATAGGCAGCAACTTGTTCGTAGTCTAGCAATTCTGGTTACAAGTTAGGATCTGTTTAAGGAAGTGGAAGTCACTGAATACTTGATTTTAATGCTCAGCTGCTCTGAAAAGCTCCCCTTAATTTCCGGTCACTGGCATGACTGAAGATCAGAGTCCAGTGTGACTGGCTAGGATATCCTCAGAGAGCTGTCAGAAAGGCAGGTGCTGCCGTTGGTCTTGTGTAGTTGAGTACCTTTTCTGTGTGTTTATGCAGACTTCCTGTTTTCAATACAGAGCGTTGTTTATTAACGGGTGTGTGTGTCTTAATTTGAACAGTTACTGGGTAAATATTTGCTTAAATTTAATGTGCATCAAGCCAGCATCTGCACCTTGGCTCCATGCCAGTTCCAGTTACCCTTGAATACAAGGAGTAAATGTTTTGTGGTGAAGAAACTGGATTCTGACTCAGGAGATCTAAGTTCTTCTTCAAGTTACAGTCCCTATGGGCGTGTTCCACCTTTGGATGCGAGTGCACCTGTGCACTTTTGATCGGTGATTTTAGTTAGCAATGTCAGTGCCTGTGCCCTATGCAACCTCGTGCTCCTGTGCAAGGATATACAGTCTCCAGTTCCTTCTCAGTTACTTTCAACTTGAGAGAGAGCCGTGTGGTGTCTGCTGTTTAGCTTTTCAGATACCATGTTGTTCTGTGGGTTTTTTAGCATTTTATTTTGTTTTGGTCTTTAGTTGTTTTCTTGTACGTTTTAAGCATAGATGTGTGTTTTTTGGAGCCCCCCCCAACCCCCCAATTTTCTTTTTGCGGCCAGGGCCGCCTTCACACTCAGCCTTTGTTTGTCTGCAGTCTCCCTGACAGCGGCGGATATGCCAAAGACACTGGGTTTCAAAGCCTGCCAGACCTGTCACAGTTCTTTTCCCCTCAGCAATGGGCATTCCAGTTGCCTCTGCTGCCTTGGAGAGTTTCACATCCCATCTGAGTGCGAGGCCTGCTCTGGATTTAAGGCATCGCAGAAGCTGAGGGAAGTTTGAAGCTTCTCTGGATGGAGTGTTCCTTGAGGCTGGTGGGGTCCAATTCTTTATTTCCTCATCCCACGTGCATAGGCCTCTACCGCTCAGACTGCACTGGTGACTTCAGCCTTGGTATGCAGAGACTATGGGGCAGCTTAGGAAACAACACAGCCCAAAATGAAGAAAACCCATTCCCCGGAGACAGACTCCAAAAGGAGAGGAAAGTCATCTCTGAGGCCAGGGAAGGAGATACCCGGTAAAAGTGCTGCTAAGATTCCTGCAGGCCTTGGTACCGAGATACTGGTACCCATCAAAAATACTTCAGGTACACCTCGCGCTGAGACGTCTTCTAGCAAACTGCACCAAATGGCGCAGTCATCGGTACCGGCAGCGGAAGCCTACAGACACGGCGACTCTTTTAAGGGGCCTTCAACACCTTCCCCTTTCTCCTGAGGCCACAGCCACAAGGAACTCATGGACCCTAATGAGGCACTATTTTCACTAGCCTGCATGGCGGACACCCCCAGCTCCTTGGTTGTGGACAGCCTCGACAACGACCATCAACAAGCTTGCTTCAAATCGACTGTCTCGGACAAATGCACAAGCATGTTGACCTCTTAAGCCAAAAGAGCTATTCATCATCTGCTCTCTGGTTTAGGATCATGAACTATCAGTCCTTGATGGCAAAATATAATTTTCTATACTTGTTAACATTTTTGTGATCCTTTGCCTTAAGCCCAAAGAGCAGTTTCAATCCCTCGTTTCAGATGGCCAGATGACTCTGAAAAACACCATAGCAGACTCCATGAGCAGGCACTTTGACAAACACCACAAGTGATCTTCAGCAGTTTGGTTTTTTGGAGCATATGGCAGCCCTGGGGCCTCCTGGAGATAGATATCTTTTTGTAATGCTGTCCAGTGTGATGCTCCATTGCTTGTACTTGAGGAGAGGTTATGGCCACAAATCTACTTGTTCCCAAATCTACTTTGCCCCTTTCTCTGTAGGTGCATCTTTGCTGTCCACTCACGGCGGCTCTCCTGACCCGGATATCAGGCACCATGACCCCCACCCCAACATCTCTTCACCGCATCTCAAGGTTTGGCTCCTCAGTGGTTCTCAGACGTAGAACTGAACTGTTTTCCTGAAGTTAAGACTGTTCCTGAGCAGTAGAAAATCTGTCCTGAGGAAAACCTACCTGCAAAAGTGGAAGTGTTTCCAAACCTGGCTTGCCCATTGAGCCATATCTCCTCAAAGACATAATCAACTGACCTGATTAATTACAGAACCCCAAGGTTTGTTACTCAGTTCCATTAGGGTCCTCCTAGTTGCCATTAGAGACTTTCACTCACCTGATGAAGGTTTTTCTGTTTTTGCTCACTCTAGTGCAGCCTGAATTTTTAAATGTTTGTCTAACCTTTTCCTTCACGACAAGGCGCCAGCTCCACCCTGGAACCTTATCCTAGTTCTGAACACCCTGAGTTAATCTCCATTTGAACCCATGGGCAGCTGTTCATTTCTTCATTTGTCTTTCCAAACTTCATAACCATAACTTCGGACAGGAGAGTAGGAGAGCAAGGGGCACTCCTGGCTGTGACCTACTCTTAGACAACTTTCTACCATGACAAAGTGACCTTACATCCCCACCCTTGCTGCCTACCTCAGGTCATATCAGAATTCCACATCAGTCAGGGCGTTCGACTCCCAGTATTTTACACCAAGCCTCATCCCAAGAGAAAAGGCTAGTCTTCATACTCTGGAAGTGTGCGAGGCTCCTGCCATCTTCCTTGATAGAATAAGTCCCTCCAGGGCCTCTCCCAGACTCTTTATCTCCTTTGCTGAAAGGGTGAAGGGACAACCAATTTCTACCCAGACTGCCAAAGTGAGTTTCAAGATGCATCTTACCTTATTATGACGAATCTGGAGTGCATCCCCCGCCTCGAGTGACTCCGCCTCGGTTAGGACTCAGTCAATCTCAACAGTGCCCATACGTACAAACCATTTTGAAGAACTCCAGCTACTCTACAGGTAAGTAACCTCTCCTTCAGTTCCCAGTTCTGCCACAGACTTCATATGTGGCCTTGGGCAAGTCATTTAGCCTCCATTTTTCCCCCCCATCTGTAGAAGGCAGATGATAATTCCTACTTCACATGAACATTTTGGAGATTAATTCATTTGTGTTCAGGAGTCACACTCTGGTGATGGGGACCACAGAAATACATGAGTGGCAAAGAGCAGAAAATCTACCTTCAAAATAGAGCTTTGGGAGCATATATGTTGACTACTTTCCTGAGATTTCAGGGAATAAGTTCAGAAAAATGGATGCCCTAATAATACACCAGAATTTATTATTTTGTAACTACTCGTGTGTGACCTTGGCACAGGAGTTGTTTCATAAATGCAGTTATTTACACAGCAGTATTTTGTAATATATCTTAGATTCATATTTCACCTTTCATCAGACACAGCGCATTCTAGAGTTCTTTATAACATGTAGAGAGCGTCACTGAAATGTGATGCCTCTGTATCGTTATACAAGCATGTGTAACTTCATCTACCACTGAAATGCTACCATGTCTTGAGTTGGGATGTGGCAACTGTTCAACAGTATAAAGCAAAAAATGTTACGTAAGCTAGGACAGGAAATGAATGTTGTATCCAATTGAAACTTCACGAGGAACTCATGGAGGAGGACTGCAATTATCCTAGTTGGAATTCGTCCCTAGTTAGAGGGACAGGGGTTTGCTTATACCTCTTGCTTTTTTATGTTGAGTTCTACGATATCCAAAGTGACTCCAAAGACCTTTTGCTTTTCATGCAAAAGAGATGGTGTCTCCTACATTATAGTACCTTCTAGTCCTGTATATTTTTTTATTAATCCACAAACAAGTTTGTGTCAGTATGAAACATTGAGGTTAGTATTGACTCAAAGTAGAGAACGCGACTGAATCATGACCAGCACATCCTACAGCACCATAGCTTTGCCTTGGAAATCTCCCATTCAGTGTACTGACTGCTTGACCCTGCTTAACTTGTTCGGCATGACTGAAGCACAGCAGCAAGTTCCTTCCTCTTTCTAGGATGGGAAGGCCAAAATAATTGGTGGGCGTGGTATTCTGGTGCTAAATAGCGTGAATTCTAAGGCAGCTTTCTTCTCCTTGCTCCTGGCTTACTCTACAACATGATAAATTCTAATAACTCCTCGCCTGCATTAAAATGTAAGGATGTGGTACAAGAGAGAGGGATTTGGAAAATGTAATGTGTTTGGGGCCAGTAATGATCATACCAGGAGATAATTTGGGAGCACAATTTGTGGATGAAAGGACCTGAGTCATAAATAAAGGGAGGGACAAATTTCACAACCCAGAGCTCATCACAGCAAAGGCATGATTCACCTGTCAACCTAAGATGGTGATGGTGGGATTGCTAGAACCTAGTGGGATATGAAACCACACAAGTTTTGAAGCTAGCGGTGTGTTCAGCTGTGAACTGTTTCTCCCTGGTCACTTTTCGCATAAGAGGAGGTCAAATTTCTCCAGTGTGAGAGTGCCTTTAAGAAATCATTACATTTAAAAAAAAAAAAAAGCTTTTTAGCCGGGGGAGCAGCGGCCTGTGTAAGATTTGAGGCTTCCCATCATTCCAGGCAGCTCTTCCATCCATCCAGGGTGCCCTCATAGCATAGGCTGTCAATCACAGGTGTGGTTTTAATATTAAAGCTATGCTGGCTAAAGGTGGTACAGTGGAACCTCAGAGTTAGGAACACTTCAGGAATGGAGGTGGCTTGTAACTCCAAACAAAACCTAATGGTTGTTCTTTCCAGAGTTTACAATTGAACATTGACTTAATACAGCTTTGAAACTTTACTATGCAGAAGAAAAGTGCTGTTTCCCCTTTTTTTTAAGTAGTTTATGCTTAACACAGTACTGGACTGTATTTGCATTTTTTTGTTGTTGTTTTGTCACTTGTGCTGCCTGATTGCATACTTTTGGTTCCAAATGAGGTGTGTGGTTGACCGGTCAGTTCGTAACTCTTTTGTTTGTAACTTTGAGATTTCACTGTAGAAGCTTTGACTTCTTCTTTTTTTTCCCAGCGTAGCTTCCCAAAAGGAAGGAAAAGGGGTTTCTAAGAAAACAGGAACTAAGACTGTTCAGGGGTGGAAGAGCTGATTTATATATATTTATATCTGGCTTGCACTGTGGTTGCGTTTGGGATTCTCACAACTTGAGTAGCAGGTCAGTCTTCCTCAGACTAGATTAACCCGATGTGCAGCAGAGTGTGTCTTCTGGAGACTTTGGGGACTATACTCCCTAGGAAACTACGTATTCTGTGGGCTGGATGAGATGCTAACATAGTTTTAAAAAACTTACCGACAGTTTCTTAGCTCTGAGGGCTGCTTATTTGCAAAGTTAGAAGATTCAAAGTTCAGCTCTTTTGAGTTATTTACAGGGGGCAAGTAACTATGTTGTAAATTGTGCACGAGTGGATTAAATGACTGAAGGATTTTTTTTCTGAAACTTTAAACACTGATCACATTGAAACAAAGCATAGAAAATGACAGCCCAAAAAGAAAACTGCGAAAGCTGAGTGAGTGCAAAGGGGGGATTGGTTAAAATCAAGTGTCTGCACAACTGTACCGTCTTTGTGCCATATCAAAAGTAACAGTATGTACTCGGCACTTCTGTGGTGCTGAAACTTTACCCAAACCCTTGTGAAATGGATGAGGCTTGTTGCATCCATTTTGTAGAATTGGAAAAACGAGACACAGAGAAGTGGCAGCTTGTCAGAGGATATACAACAAGACTGGCCGAGGCAGGCATAGTCCTGGCTACCAGTCTCCTGTTCGAACCATTAGTCTACATATGCACTCTGTGTAAACATCCCCCCTACAAGCTTGGTACACGTGCACTGCATATAAGCCTTAATCATATAATTCTCAGAAACAAATCTTTTCTCTCTCTTTAGAACAAAATCCAGAGCCTCAGCAGAGGGGAATACAATGTTTACAGTACTTTTCAAAGCCATGAACCAGAATTTGACTACTTGAAAAGTTTAGAAATTGAAGAAAAGATCAACAAAATTCGGTGGTTACCCCAGAAAAATGCTGCTCAGTTTTTATTGTCTACAAATGGTAAGTTTGTTTGTTTTTGTTTTTGTTTTGTTGTACACAGTAAGCTTGAAAGCAGAATAAAGCTGTGTAGAATGAATCTCAAATTTTCTGCTCCTCTTTCTGTCCTTACTTACAGCATACTCAGCTTTGACTAGCATCAAAGTTTGTTTATGCTTTTTTTTAAACTGAGAATTTAATATATTTTAATATATTTATTTCAGATAAAACAATAAAGTTATGGAAAATTAGTGAAAGGGACAAAAGACCGGAGGGCTATAACTTGAAGGAAGAAGATGGGCGGTATAGGGACCCTTCTACAGTTACAACATTACGGGTGAGTAGCTCCTCTGTCTAGTGTGATAGTTCTCAGAGTCACCGTCTGAGGGTAGGTAAGTATTTAGCCTCATTTAATAGATCGGGATCCAAGGCAGAGGCAGTTGAGTGACTTTCTCAAGGTCCCATATAGATAGGTCTGTGGCTCAGCTGGCAATAGAAGTCAGAACTCCTGACTCCATGTGCCAGTCGTTCGCTACAAGACCATCCTTTGTACAGTGATATTAACTGTGAGTTTTCTATGGTGTCCCACGTACTGTACTCCAGCAGTTCCTTGCCTGCTATGCGTAGGACATGGATTTTTGAAATGACTTCAGGGTTCTTGTTTGTCAGGCTGGTGGAGGTGCATGGGTGCATTGGATGGGTGGCTGGCAGTACACATTTATCTGTATTACATGCACAGCTTATATTTTGTGTTTTCTTGTATTTTGCAGGTGCCAGTATTCAGACCCATGGATCTTATGGTTGAAGCCAGTCCGCGAAGAATATTTGCAAATGCTCACACGTATCACATCAACTCTATCTCCATCAATAGTGATTATGAAACATACCTATCTGCAGATGACTTGCGGATTAATCTGTGGCACCTAGAAATTACAGACCGAAGTTTTAGTATCTTTTTCTGTTTGTCTTTTTGTCGGAGAAGGACTTTTTGCCATAACTAAAGTTGTTAGATTTCTCTTTTCCCTTGAAGTGTATGCTTAAGACACCTTCCATTGCTTAAAAAAAAGAGGAGTCCTCGTGGCACCTTAGAGAGTAACAAATTTATTTGGGCAGGCTTGGGGGTTTTGCTGATTAACACAGCTACCACTGGGAAACCTGCTTCCATTTCTTAGTTATTTTGCAGTTGCAGAGAATATTGTTTCTGGCATGCCAATACCGTAGGATCCTTTTTAAGCAACATAAGGCAAAGCAGAGTTATGATTAATATTGGTTGTTTTCCTGGCAAAAAAATTATGGGAAAGTTATGGCATTTGTTGTTAGAAAGGAGGAAAAGGTAGCGCTCCCGGAACAGAAGAGGAGCAGAGCTGGAAAGAGAAGAATTTGAAAGTATTTGTCTTTTGAACCAGATCTTGAGCTACGTTAAGAGCCAGGTCTGCGGGAGAGGTACCATCCTCAGTTCCTCAAGTTATTGGTCTGCTGCAGAACTTCCCAGCCCCCTTCTCTCTCTCTCTCTCTCTTTTTGCTCCCCTGCTGCCCCACCCCTCCACTCCTGCACACATGCGCAAAGGTTCTAGGTCTCTAGAACCACAGGAGCATATTCAGCCACTGCTGTGTGGGGAGCAGGAGCTGGAGCAGTGGGAAAATAAGGAGTGTCAGAGTTCCTGGGGGGGGGACAGGAAATCACAAAATCCATGACTCCTGTGACAATCAGCCTTGGTTATGTTGCGGCATTTGGTAAAATTAGACACAGGCCAGCTGATGTTCTACAGATCAAAACCGAACAACTGATGTGGTGCAAAATCATTTATTTAGAAGGTTGGATTTTAATTATTTTAAGCTTATAAAATATATTGGTGGCTGTCGCTTACTAGATGATAGAAGAATTTTTAAATGACGGCGTGTTTATATTTCAGGGTATGTTGACTGGTTTTATAGCCAATTAAAAGAAGACTACATTTCCATTTTTTCAAGCGGATAAACAAAGGCACAGAAAAATGGTGATTTACCCCGGGTCACAGAGAGAGCCTGTGGCAGAGTCCTGTCTCCCAGTTCCCTGCTGCCACACTGCTGCCTTCTTCTTTGGATTGTTTTATGTTTGTCTGTTTTAGATACCCATTTATTGGTAATTGGAGAGGCGTTGTGGAATAAATGTATAGAGCTGTATAAGTGTGTTCTGAACATTTGAAGAGAGAATTCCTTAATAAAACGCACTCTAGATATTGTAGATATTAAGCCTGCCAACATGGAAGAGCTGACAGAGGTGATAACAGCTGCAGAGTTCCATCCTAACAGCTGTAACACATTTGTATACAGCAGTAGTAAAGGAACAATTCGTCTGTGTGACATGAGAGCATCGGCACTCTGTGACAGACATTCGAAATGTGAGTTCTACTTTTAATTGATTCCCCTCCCCCCACATTTTTTTAAAGCGTTCCGCATTTCCCTACTAGGTGAAGCTGTGGGCTTATCTGCCCTTGAAATGCTACAGCTGAGCCAGCTGGACACTACCTATGCTGACGGGAGGGGTTCTCTCATCAGCAGAGGTAATCCAACTCCCTGAGAGGCGATAGCTAGGTGGACAGAATTCTTCTTCTTTCTACCCAGCACTGTCTACACTGGAGGGTTAGGTTGGCTTAACTACGCTGGTTTGCGGTGTGGATTTTTCAGAGCCATGAGTGAAGTAGTTACGCCAACTTAATTTTCTAGTGTAGACAGTGCTGTGTGTAGTGCCAAAGCATCAAGTACTGTAAACTGGGGCTTTTGTCAATAAATGTCTAACAGACCTCACTGTGAGTGTATAGTGAATTTCCTTCGTATGGGGGGAAAAGGAAAAAAACCCAGTGTCCCATTAAGGTTTTTTTTTATCTCCTTGCTTGAGTGAAAAGAGTAACTTAATGTTACTGCAACTTAAAAAAATTAATGCCAGAGGACTGGCCAATTGAGAGGATTGGAAACAGCTTAATGCAGCCTTTTAACTTTTAAATTACCGGTTCAGTTCCAACTCAGATCCGTCGCTAATGCTCAAGACTTGCAAATGAGTACACCCTCCAAAAGTTAGATTCTTCACTCTCTTGGATTTTTTTTTATTGTGATCGAACTATAGGAAGCAATATGTACAGTGACTTGCCTTTTACTTCTTCAGTCTTACATACACTCGATTCGCTATCTCTTTAGAGGCTCACTTCAGGAAAAAGTTTGAATAAATCCATCATTTACTTCACTGCATGTAGGTCACATTACAAAGCTTTATTTTTCTGAAATACTGCACATAAGGGCAGCAAGGCTATTTATTCTAGCACAGCTAATACGCTGTAAATGTGTAATAAGTTTATCTGGGTATATCCCTGTTTTAGCAGGGACTTGTATCCTGGAATTCTGAGGAGATGCGCTCCGTGGTCCAAAGGTCTTATATCTGATGGGTTTTAATTCTTCCAGTATTTTGGATGTTACAGCCTTAGGCCATGAACATAAGTGGCATTTGCCGTATACATCAGTATGCAACTTTTAATGTCCTTGTGCCAATATTACTTAGGGCGATAAGTTTTCTTCTTCATGTGGGAATCAAACACCAGATAACTAAGAGCATCTGCAGTGTTCCTAATTGGTCTGTGTCGTGTGATGTCTGTCTCGTGAAATGATGAGTACGCTGTATTGGGGTATGGGAGACACTCATCGGTCGGTGCATGTATAAAATGCTGTCCCAGAACCATTTGAGATTTTTTTTCCAAGGTTCATATTGAAATTATTGTTTTGAAGCGTGTGAGCTTGTATGGAATTGACTTAGAGTACTTTGCTGATCGGCATGCCTGTCTTTTACTTAGTGTTTGAAGAACCAGAAGACCCTAGCAACAGATCGTTTTTCTCTGAAATCATCTCTTCCATATCCGACGTAAAATTCAGCCATAGTGGTCGATATATGATGACTAGAGATTATCTGTCGGTGAAGATCTGGGATTTAAATATGGAAAACAGACCTGTGGAAACATACCAGGTATCCAGTGAAATGTCATACACTGGTATTATAAACCTTGGAAGTATGTCATGTACTGAGTATGGCCTTGATCCCGTATTTGGATCTGTGTGTTCCTATTCAGAGCTTCAGCAAAGTCAGTGGGGCACAAAGACATATGGGGCTCTGCTCTTTGTGGTCTGATTGTAGGATTAAGATCTACATTTGAACATGTATGACATGCTTTTTCTCGTGGGGTGGGAATCGTGAAGGGCACAATAGCGTGACTTGCATTCTGGGCCACGAGTTAGCATAGTGATGGTGTTTTGCAGCATCTGAGAGGAGACCAGAGTTCACACCTTTCTGCCTGGGCAACAGGAGGCAGTGTTGTGCAGGACACTTGCTCAGTTTAGGGACAGTCCAGTGCCAGAGGGCCAATTGTGACGCTTCCTGTCAACTTATAGGGTGGACTGAAAGTATCCGAAGGGGGTCCTGTTCAGTTTTCCTCAAGAATCGGGTTGGTCTCCATGTAGCTTGCTTGGACGCTTTCACAGACAAATCATGCTTTTTCAAATATTAAAGAAACTTTTTTTCCCCTAGGTACATGAATACCTCCGAAGTAAACTTTGTTCTCTGTATGAGAATGATTGCATTTTTGACAAATTTGAGTGCTGTTGGAATGGATCAGACAGGCAAGTCTAATAGTTTTTCTTCACATATTTAAGCCTGAGTTTTTTGAGAATGGGAAGCAGCACTATGGGTTCCTTCTGACGTGAGAAATACAAAATGTAGCCTCAAATGTATGAATCCTTTTCTTCTTGGGTTTGGTTGTTTTTTTTACAGTGTTATGAGCTAATGTAATGTGTATTAGCCCTTACTGTGGGAGTCTTGCAATTTGATGCGCAGGGGGTGAGAATCTGCTTATGGAGATTTTATGGCTGGATTGAGGCCTTCGGTACTCTTCACACTGGAGAGTATATATTTCTTATGACTGTAAGTTTCCTAGTATGCTTTGGGAGCTGTGTTGTTCTCCTTAATAATCCTGTCTTGCCAAAACATGAAAATAGGTAGACAACCCTCTAAGAATTTCATTATTTTTTTTAAATGACTTTTCAAGCTTGCCTTGCATGGCCGTCTCCCCAGTAATATTTCTGTTAACCTAAGTTGAATGATGATTTAAAAAAAAAAAAAAAATGCATTGAGCCACTCATTTGCCAAATCTGAAGCAGCTCATTGAGTCCTCATCTGTTTCATCATGAGGGGATCATTCTCTTTAAATGAAACAGCTGTTGATCTAAATATTTGGATAATCTCTAAGTATACTTGCCTAACTGAAAATCTGATATATTTCCATTAGATGGTCTAAAACTAGCCAACTCTAAGGTGTATAAAAAGTTGGGTATATTTTGGTCCTGATGCTCATGCAATTGTAGCCATGTACTTTGAGCCAAATTCAAAATGCGACTCCTTCTGGCTATCAGGCATTTCTTTCCAGGGGACACTCTGTTGCTAGCCATAAGGGCAATACTGACTGCTTACGTGCAGAAATTCAAATGCTTGTCTTAATCAGAGAACCTTGTAACAGGTTGTGACATTTCCCAGGGTTGTGAGGCACCTGCCCTTAGTGTGAGGATGTTGTCGGTGCCCGCTGTGGTTGAGCTCCCTGAATCCACTAGCTTCTGGCAACACAATTTTCCACAGGCCTCGCTCTTTCTGAACAGGTTAGCAGTAGGCACACACCAACTCCTGACTCTTCTGAGCATCCCTCTGGAGTGTTCAGACTCAACACTGAACGCTCACAGAACTCTGCTTCGCTGCTCCCAAAGGAATAGCACACCCCAGCTTGCAAGGAGTCAACTCGGAATCCCCACTCATCTGAACATACAGCACTTCGGTATATTTATAGTGAAAACAAGAATAAGTTTGGTATCAAAGAACAGAGAGTCAAGTAATAGAAAGGGAGAATATTGGAAACGAGGAGTAGTTGTATACAAAACAAAATCATAACATGCTTTCTAGAACCTAAACTTAACTCAAAAGACATTCTCTTGTCTCCAACAAGAGACAGTCATTGGTGAATGAACAGGTTAAGGACTCTTTAGAAAAGCTGGACAAACACAAGTCCTTGGGGCCGGATGCAATGCATCCGAGGGTGCTGAGGGAGTTGGCCGATGTGATTGCAGAGCCATTGAAAACTCACGGTGATCTGGAGAATTCCTGGATAATCGGAAAAAGGCAAATATATAGTGCCCATCTTTAAAAATAGGAAGGAGGAGAATCTGGGGAACTACAGACCAGTCAGCCTCACCTCAGTCCCTGGAAAAAAAAATGGAGCAGGTCGTCAAGGAATCCATTTTGAAGCAATTGGAGGAGAGGAAGGTCATCAGGAACAGTCAACATGGATTCACCAAGGGCAAGTCATGCCTGACCAGCCTGTATTAGTAGGAGCGTTGCTAGCAGATTGAGGGAAGTGATTATTCCCCTCTATTAGGCACTGGTGAGGCCACATATGAAGTATTGCATCCAGTTTTGGGGCCCCCGCTACAGAAAGGATGTGGACCAATTGGAGAGAGTCCAGCAAAGGGCAACGAAAATGAAATTAGGGGGCTTGGGCACATGACTTATGAGCAGAGGCTGAGGGAACTGGGCTTATTTAGTCTGCAGAAGAGAAGAGTGAGGGGGGTTTTGATAGCAGCCTTCAGTTACCTGAAGGGGGGTTCCAAAGAGGATGGAGCTCGGCTGTTCTCAGTGGTGGCAGACAACAGAAAGAGGAGCAATGGTCTGAAGTTGCAGTGGGGGAGGTCTAGGTTGGCTATTAGGAAAAACTATTTCACTAGGAGGTTGGTGTAGCACTGGAATGGGTTACCTAGGGAGGTGGTGGAATCTCCATCCTTAGAGGTTTTTAAGACCCAGCTTGGCAAAGCCCTGGCTGGGATGATTTAGTTGGGGTTGGCCCTGCTTTGAGCAGGGGATTGGACTAGATGACCTCCTGAGGTCTCCTGCAGCCCTAATCTTCTACAAAGA
Source organism: Natator depressus (assembly GCF_965152275.1). NCBI lineage: Eukaryota > Metazoa > Chordata > Testudines > Cheloniidae > Natator > Natator depressus. Next base: position 7,847,549 of record NC_134259.1, read on the forward strand.
TAGCTTCCCCAAGTCCTCTCCCCAGGGTTCTCGACTAGAGGCTCCCTTTCACAAAATTAAGCCCACTGGCAATTTTTCTTCACAGACGGATGGATGCCAGGGTGTGTGTCTGCACTGCCAAATATACCAAGAGAGACTTTTAATGTTGACCTGAGTGCCTTCCTCCCCCCACCCACTGTTGACCTCTTCCTGTTAATTTCCTTCTGAAGTCCTCTTCAGCTCTTTACTAGCATCTGACTTAGTATGCTAATAGACTCCTATTGTATGTCACCCAGGGAGATAAGCGTCTGGATAAGTGTTGTCTCAAGACACGCTGCCTTGGAGTGACCTGCTTTCAACCGCAGACCTAGAGAACATAAATTTTAGTACATACACTTAACTCCTCACATATTATCTGTACATACAGCTCACAGTGACAGGGATGACCTTTGTGACACAGGCTTTCAGTGGAAATCTGACGTGTTCACCAGAAGCGGTCATGTGATCCCTATAGTCCTGTGTACCCCTGTTGGCATCAGAAGGTCCTTGGGGGTCACAGGTATGATCTATAGGGCCTAATCCTGTGAAATATTGAGCATCTACTGAAGCATGTTGAGTAAACTAACTGCCAACGTTAGTTGGAATTGAGGATGCTCAACACCTTGTAGAATGGAGCCCATAATCACTTTAAAACAGTGTTTAACCCCCAAAGAGTCAAAATTGGTCCTCTGTGATTCAAAGAATACTGCTGTTTTGAGTTGGGGTATGACCGTATTGGTTACTTCTTGAAGTTAATAACATAGATGTTTTTCTGAAGTATTGCTTTCCATGGGGACTGCTGGTTGGGGTTAATTTTGGCACAATGTGAGTTCCTACGACAAAGAATGTACAGAGCGAGAGCTCCCTGTCACAAGGTCTTGGCAAAGGTAGTTGATGATTGAGTGAGGTTCCGGATAAAAATCTGAGTTGTACCTCTAGTGGCTTTTAAAATAGCTGTTTGAGGTGAAAAAATTCTATTGGCCGCTACGGGCCCTAGTTCTGTAAGGTTCCACGTGCCCTCCTCTCCCGTTGACTTCAAGAGTGGAGGGCACACAGCATCTGACTGCAGCAGTCCCAAAATAGGTGACGTTGTTTCCCCACCACTGTGCAACTGAAAGGTATTTTCTGAAGAGGTGAAAGGGAATGGAAAGGCAGGATTTCTGGGCTCTTCTAGAGTGGAAGCGTATCCTGTGGTCAAGACATGGGACTGGGAGTTGGGTGATGAGTGGGTTCACATGGGACCTTGGGTTAATCACTTAATCCCCCTGTGTGCCTCAGCTCCCTATCTGTAAAATGTGAACACATACTTTATTTTCACTCCCCTTTGTCTTCTCTGTTTGAAGCGTAAGCTCTTTGGGCCGGGGACTCTTTTTATTTATATGTACAGCGTCTAGCACTGTGGAGCTCTGTTCTCAGTTGAGGCCTCCAGGCGCTACCGTAATACAAATAACTCCTTCCTTTTTTAAAATGTGGCATTCTTGGATTAATCTTTAGCTTTCTTATTTCCAGTGTTGTCATGACGGGATCTTACAACAATTTCTTCAGAATGTTTGACAGAAACACAAAGCGAGACATCACCTTGGAAGCATCACGGGAAAATAATAAACCCCGCACCGTTTTGAAGCCCCGCAAAGTCTGTGCAAGTGGAAAGCGAAAGAAGGATGAAATTAGTGTTGACAGCCTAGACTTCAACAAGAAGATACTACATACAGCCTGGCATCCCAAGGAAAATATCATTGCTGTAGCTACTACAAACAACTTGTATATATTTCAAGACAAAGTGAATTAGGGTTGGCATTCCTAACCGAAGAATCCACTTCCTGCATAGTTGAGATAGTTGAATCTAGCATTTGTACCTGTAAATGAAAGAGAATAAAAGAGAGAGGTCCATTGTGGCACCCCTTTCCAGTGTTTAAAAATGTGCCATATGACACACTTTTTTTAGCTACATGGAGAAAGCTCTGATGATTCATCACAGTGGTGTTCTCCATGTTTGCTAGCCATTTAGGTGAGGGTAGGGCACTTTTTAATTTAATGACTACTTGCACCATCTTGCCTAATGGACTAGATTGGACTGTATCAACATTGGTTTACTCCACTTTTTATGCCTTCCATTGTGATGACGTCAAACACAGGGAAAGCCTTCAGTCATGCTATGGGATTTAATTGTGTAACCTCATTACTGTATCATTTGTGGCCCTTTTTTATTAAATGCAGCTCATTCTTGCTGTGGCTTGTAGCATTCCTCCTCCTGGACTCCCCCTTCCCTCCCCTTCATCCCCTCCACCCCTCCCTGGTGGTGGTGTATAGAAAAAAATGAAATAAAGCACATGAAATGGGTCAGTTTGGGGTCAGTGGTAAAGGAAGGGGTCTATGTTGCGAACAATGTTTTAATAAGCAGTTGACTGTAATCACTCCTTGCCATGTTTGGCACCAAAAAGAGAAAATAAGGAAGAAAAAAAAAAACTACTGAATAAAAGTGACAAAGAATGAAGAATCTGGGTTTTTTTTTCTTTTTTTAATCTACCTCTTTCTACAAATATTCTGTGTTTTACCTTAGATGCATGAAAATAAAGTGATGTTTTTTTGTAATGATTTTAACCAGTATTCATTATAATTATTTTTCAGCGGGCAGGGGGAGAGGGAGGGTTTTTGCAACTGTCTGGCTGTCATTCATGTATGAAAAAGATCATTCTAACTCTGGTATTTATTGACCATTTCCATTTCAAAAACCTTGAAATGCGACCAGACTTTGCCATACTCTTGAACAGTAATTGACCTGTTCCATCTCCTTAAAGCCCCTTTATCTGTTAATTAAACTATCCCTTATGTCTCAGTGTCTGAATTTGTATAATTCAAATCCATTTATTGGGCACTAACTTTTTAATATGTTTAATCTCATCCTAATTTTATGTAATACCTTGTTTAGAATACAAAGCCAGTGTTTTTTAATTGTTAAAATTCTTGTTCAACAGTATGATGTAGTGGAAAACTAATATCAAGTAATTATAGATGAGAATTTACACTGCATTCTGAGTACATATATATTTTCTGTATTTTATTGCTATCAGTGTCTGAATGAAAATGTAGAATACCATATGAGTGCTGCTTCTTTCTTCTGGCTTTTCAAAGCAATTAAAGATCAACTTTAAAAGGTGCAATGATCAGAAAATGCTTGAAGTACAGAAACTGCATGAGATAAATATTAATAGTTGTCTGTAACTTGATTTAAACTCTTTTTAAGCAAATAAGGCTTATCCAAAGATGAAGAATTGGATACTAACGTTTTAAAAAACTTGTGGGTTTTTATCTCCAGTATGTTTTTGCTAATTGTGCTCTTCTGGTGCACTAGAAGGTCTAATAAGTTGTACTTACCATTCAACAAACAGTCAATGGCGTTTTAGTCCATAGTAAAGCCTACCTTTGATTGGGAGGAACTATACTTCTAAATCAACTACGTTTACATTATTTTTGTGGTTTAGTTGCAAGTAAAATTTCTATAATGCTTCAGTAACCCAATCAACTTAAACATTGTTTCTGCTGTAAAATGTTGGCAGGATTGCACATAGTTAGCAAGATCACTGATGCAACACTATGCCTTCGTTTCATTGGAACTTGTGTAGTGTTTTGAAAATGTTAAACGCTCTAAATACTCATTACGTTTCGCTTTGCGTGGATACAATATATAACTCTTTTGTAACATTGATATTTTGTAACCTGTGAGCCTTTTGTGAGAGTATGAGCGATACCTTTTATTCATTTTCATTTGTTGGCCTTAGCAAAATGTAACGCTCCTGGGGATCGTAACTGATGGGCAAGTCAAATATTCGGCCACAATCTCACGTACTATTGTGCACTAGCTTAATTTTGCTCAAATTATTAGTCTCCTTGAAGTATTTGGAACTGCGTATGTGAGTAAAGTTAATTGCGTACACAAGTGTTCCCAGGATCAAGGCTGAGGTTTGTTCATTACCCTGGCCATGGGAGTGGGTCGGCAATTAGATTTTGTGTGTGCCAGGGCCGATAAAGCAAAGATGGTGGTATATCTAATCACATCTGTTGTTTTGGGGCAATCCAAGTGTTCTGTAGGGGGTTGTGGCATCTGTAAGGAGTGCTGTTTTACTCGCATGTTTAACTTGTGTGTGGGTGTGTGTGTGTGTGTGTGTGTGTGTGTATATTCTGGATTTCGTATTGAATAGTTGAACACTTCGCTTATCAAAGACACAAAATGGAATCTGCGATGGAACAAAGATGCAGACCGTGAACAGGCAGATTTCACAAACAGCCTGAAGCACAACTTGCTAGCACTACTGAATTAAAGTAAAACTGCCTTTGGGACCTCTGTCGTGCTTGTCAGGAATGCCCATGGTTTTAAAAGGATAAAGTGGCTTTAAGAGAGTCTGAATTTTGCTTCGCATGGACAGGTGGCACTCTGGCATGCCACTCCATATCACTAACAAATCCCTCTTTCCCCCAAAACTAGCTACTGATTGAGGTTGCCACATATATTCCAACTATATATATTATAATTCTTTAATCACACTGTCTATTGACGTACACTGTAAATCCTGCTGATCAGTTTATATGCTAATGCTAATTCTATTTTCTATTAATAAAAAGTATGCATAAGAATAAATGTACTTCTGTCAGGTTGCTCTTTATCCTCTACTCCCCTTATTTCATGAGGATTTTCAGGTTACCAATAGCTCCTCTACCCCTCCCCCCCCCCCCCCATCCGAATGAAACAAATCACCCTGCTTCATTTGCACTGCTGCATCTGGACCTGTTCCTAGATCGCTGGGAGGGAAGGAGAGTTTGCAAGAAAATTCTGGTCCCTCCACAAGAACAGAATCACAGGAAGTAGCTTCGTCTCTTTAGGGGCCTGATCCTACTCCCAGTTAAGACGATGCAAGCCTTTCAATCAACTTCAGTGCATATTGACCCAAACCCTATCAGACCAATCTTGCCCCCTAACTGAAGTCTCGGATGTTGTTGAAACACAGTCTTGCTCCCCCCTTTGACTAAAGGTGTGATTTTTAAATGGATTTAGTTAAATGGTGCAACAACCTGTGGAAAAACTGAAATTTACAGACCGCGTTTAAACCAGTATTAGCCGTTGTTCAACCAAATACTTTTTCCACTGATTTAACTAAATCTGTTGTAAAACCAGTGCAACTTGTGTGTGTAGACACGGCCTGTGGCCAATGTTCCCTTTAACTTCAGTGGTGCAGTACCAGGCCCTAAATCTCTGTTTTCTGCTGAGAAGTAGCTATTGCCTTCATTTCCTAGCCATGTCAAATACATAGAAGGGTTCCTCTTCACCCTACTCAATACCTCGCTAAATCTGGACTTTAACTTCCAATTTAGCCTTTGTATATGTTAAAGAGGAACACTTCTCTGTCCCAGCCACACTGGAAGAGAAGACCAGATGTGGTGGTTGAAGTAAAGGGGTGAGATTACTGCCCTCAGAAAAAGTAATCTGGTAATCGGAAAAGGGGGAAGTTTCCCTATTTAACATTTAAAACTATATTTTGGATGTGTGGGGGTGCATGATTTAATATTCTGGAATATTTTATTAGGGGTATAGGATTTTTTTGAAATCACATTTCCTAGTTTTAATGTGTCTATTCTGATAAATTGGAATTGGACATCACAAGGTATGGTTACTCGAGACTAGTCACGTCCGTGGTAATGCACAGAAGGCACGTAGGTTCCCAACCCCAAACACACCCCTCTATCTAATTGAGCAATAGGAGACATGTCCACAGGCTGATCCATGTGATTTGCCTTTTGTTTATTGAAGGTATTTCTATTTGTGCCCACTGGCCCCTCGAACTTGTCATGCATATTCACTCCCAGAAAGTTCCTTTTCAACTGGGCACTGAAAAATTGTCATGTCTGTATTTATTAACACAAAGGAGTAACAGGTGAAAGCTGTTAGGAGCAGTGGCTGGAACAAGGGAAATAGAAAGACCTGCCTTATGGAAAACAATATAGGTCAGAGATCAACCCTGTTAAACTGCTGCTTCCCTGTTGATTGTCTGTCTTCCACGCCATAAACCCGTTCAGCCTTTTCATCCACAGTCTGCTCTCCCAGCTGAGCTTTAACAGTCCTTCAACATTTCAAAAACAATTCACTGCTTCTTTAAAATGGGGAGGGGAGGTCTTGCAGAGAATTTTTCTGATGCAATGCTTATTCGTTCTATTTTGGTATCTTCCACTAGGAAGCTAATAAATGTTTCCTAGGAGAGAGAGTGAGCAAGAGTACAGAGGGCTTCAGTATTTGGTTTCCCACCAGACCTGATTGGTACTTTGCAATAGAGCCATGCAGGAGGACTGGGATCCCCTGGGTCCCGCAGGACCCACTGCCCTAATAGCAGGAGCAGGTAAAAAGTACTTTGTTTGGGGGCAGGATCGGGTGGGCAAAAAAACAGTCTGCGCTAATTTGCGGGAGAAGGCTACATCTTTCCAGTTTGTCTCAAACAGAAATTTCAGCAATGTAAAGCAAGTTTTTCTTTTTCTAAAATAAAGGTTTTAATACTTACATTTAAGTAAGGGCTAGATTTGATGTCTACGAGGAGTAAAAGTGCTTTTTACATGGCTTAAGCAAGATTTGTTTTAGTGGTAAAATTTGTCTGAATTATGTTTATATCTACACATACCGACTGTTTTTTTAGTAGCGGGGAGCATCTGTCCCTTTTGTGGAATATGCGGGATCTAAGGTTTTTGGAGGTGGGTGTAGGATAAACATAAATGTAAGAAACAATAATGGGAGCGGGTATGGCAGAGTGGGACTGCAGCAGGATTTTAAAACAGTCCTGCGCATGGTTTTATTTTGCAAAGTCAACATATCCTGTGGAATTTTAGTACTTTGCATCAATGTCTGCTGCTTTTTGAACCGTCAACTGCCAATTGACATTAAAGTCCATGTGGCCAAATCTAGCTGCATGCAGATTTCAAGGAATATCTTTCGTACATTTCAACTCCAGCTGAAGCACAAAGAAAAGAGAGACTGAACACTTTGGGGGAGGGACTGTCTGTGAGATGTTTTTATACGGTAGATGGTACAGTATAGTCCTGAATCCTGGTTAGGCCCCTCTCTGCAAAGTACAAATAAGTTGTTTCATGTGGCCTTACAAAGAGTCTGTTACAAGCCCAACAGTGGAGAAGAGGGAGTGCAAGTCCTTAGATCTGGCATGCTCACATAGTGATGTCACCAAGAGCAGCAGCTGAATTCCTTATACTAAGTTTGGCCCATCACACATCTATTTGGGCCTGCCCTCCAGGCAGGGGGTGGATCCAGCTGCTGAATCCCTCAGTCTGTAAAGCCTCTCAGCGACAGTTTGAACGGGCTCCTGCCGTCTTTGGATCTCTCCATTCACTAAGCAGACTGTGTGTTTAGCACCCCCTCCAATGGCCACTGCCCAGTCCCTCAAATCAGTGCTGACCGGGGGGGCTCTCTCAAAGTCTAAACACACCCTGCCTGCCCCAGAATCCCATTACCAGTGTGAGCCTTCTTGTTCACCTCTTCACGGGGCCATATGGTAGGCATAGTATGTAACACACAGAGACTTTTCACAGTACTTGAACCCACTGTTGCGCTTTAACAGCAGAAAAAATATACAGATCTATTTTTAAAAAAACCCAATATGCAGTTCTCTGCCTCAGTTTCCTGACCACTGCAGAACCTTCTTTGACTAAAAAAACACGAGGAGGACGTGTGGCACCTTGGAGACTAACACGTTTATTTGGGCATAAGCTTTCGCGGGCTAAAACCCACTTCATCCGCCGCATGCCGTGGGACGTACAGGAGGAAGCAACATATACCATCCCTTTCTCTTGTCCCTGAGTCCTCCCGCAAGAGTCCTGTCTCGGTCTTGTTTGGGAATTCCCCATTCCCCCACTGTCTGCCACCTGCAGGGAGAGGGAACTGGTTTCCCTAGGAGTTGGTGAGGCCTTGTCTACACTGCCACTTGACACCCACCCCCTTGAGCGCTGCAAGTTTCAGCGCTGGGAAGGAGCAGTGTAGACAGTACACCAGCGGCGGCGGGGGGAACAGATTCGGAGTGGCACATGCGCAGTGTAAAGAGACGGCGCTTCGGAGTGGCGCAAGCGCAGTGATGGCCAGGCGGCGCCTCGGGGAAGGACGTGCGTCGTTCCTGGAGATGACGTGACGCTGGCACCTGCGCGCTGAGGCCGAGCCGTTCGCCGGCAGCCTCTTGCGTCAGAGTGGGCGGTGTCTCAGGGCTGCGCCTGCGCCGCCGCGGGAGGCGGGGTGCTGGGGCCGTGCGGAGTCTGGCTTGTTGTTGTTGTCCCAGCCCCGGAGGCTCGTCAGTTGCCGCCGCGCCGCCATGTCCTGCCTGCCGGAGCCGCCGCAGCACCACCCCCCCCCCAACAACAACAACAACCCCCCGGCCGAGGGGGCGCCGGCCGAGCCCGGCCTCAACAGTGAGTGCATTAGCATAGGCAAATGACATGTAAATGAAGAGGGCCTGCGGGGAGCGCGACACCCCCCCCCAGTGTCTCTTCCCCCCCCCCCCCCCCGCGCGGCTGGGATTGGTGGAGAACGGGTCCACGCGAGCGTCTCCGGGCCAATCCCTAGGGTCCCGGGCGAACTGGATTCGGCTGCGTCCGCCTGGGGGGCTTCGAGGGGTGGGGGAGGGTCTGTGGGGTTGGGGTTCACTGGGAGGGGGTTGTGGGACTCTCTGGGGGAAGGTACGTTGGCACCCTGAGGGCCTTTAGGGAGCTGGGGGGACCCTGGGGTGTGGAGGAGGAGTAGGGTCTGCGGGGCGGCTCTAGGGGATTGGGGGACCCTGGGGTGTGGAGGAGGAGTAGGGTCTGCGGGGCGGCTCTAGGGGATTGGGGGACCCTGGGGTGTGGAGGAGGAATAGGGTCTGCGGGGCGGCTCTAGGGGATTGGGGGACCCTGGGGTGTGGAGGAGGAGTAGGGTCTGCGGGGTGGCTCCAGGGGATTGGGGGACCCTGGGGTGTGGAGGAGGAGTAGGGTCTGCGGGGCGGCTCCAGGGGATTGGGGGACACTGGGGTGTGGAGGAGGAATAGGGTCTGTGGGGCGGCTCTAGGGGATTGGGGGACACTGGGGTGTGGAGGAGGAGTAGGGTCTGCGGGCTGGCTCCAGGGGTTTGGGGGACACTGGGGTGTGGAGGAGGAATAGGGTCTGTGGGGAGGCTAGGGGGACACTGGGGTGTGGAGGAGGAGTAGGGTCTGCGGGGTGGCTCCAGGGGTTTGGGGGACACTGGGGTGTGGAGGAGGAATAGGGTCTGTGGGGAGGCTAGGGGGACACTGGGGTGTGGAGGAGGAGTAGGGTCTGCGGGGAGGCTCTAGGGGATTGGGGGACACTGGGGTGTGGAGGAGAAGTAGGGTCTGCGGGGTGGCTCTAGGGGATTGGGGGACACTGGGGTGTGGAGGAGGAATAGGGTCTGCGGGGTGGCTCTAGGGGATTGGGGGACACTGGGGTGTGGAGGAGGAGTAGGGTCTGCGGGGCGGCTCCAGGGGATTGGGGGACACTGGGGTGTGGAGGAGGAATAGGGTCTGTGGGGCGGCTCCAGGGGATTGGGGGACACTGGGGTGTGGAGGAGGAATAAGACACGCTGTAGGGGGTTGGAAGGCGCTTATGGTTTTGGAGGCCCCCTGGATGGATTTTTTTGGAGGGCGGGGTGGTCTGCGTCTTGCATACTAGACAGAGTGGTGAGGGGAGGTGTATTATTGTGTAGTGTGGGGTGGAGATGAGGGCTGGTGGTCTGTGGGAGGATGACAAAAGGGGAGGGTGTTCAGGAGTTAAAGGGGGATGAAATTGGCGCTGGTCAGAATGGGAAGCAGCTGAGGGGACCATGGGCAGTGGATTATCTTGTGGTGGTGATAGGTTTATTGAATGGCTGAGTTTAGGTAATATCAAGAGACCAAACCATCACGTTTAACTCAGTAAGTTTTAGAGGGTAGGGTGTAAGTACAGCGGGTGAGTCAAATGCAGAAGGGGGCGGGGAATTTTAGTAGCAGGCTTAATAACAGGGATATGAGGTAAGGGGATGTGAGGAAAGATGGATGTGACTTGATATTTAATGGGGAGAGGGAGTAGGTTTGTTTTGTGACAGGAATGAATTTATTTAGTGACTGGTTCTAACAGCAAAGATGATGGTACAGCAAGAAAGTGGGGAGGAGCTTGACTGTGGGAATGACTTTATTCAGTGACTCAATATCACTGACGTGAGCTGTTTTTCTCAGTATCTCACATGTATGTCAGCTGCTTTGCTGCATCCTTTTGTTCTAAGGATAATATTTGTGTGGAAGACTGGTGATTTTATCTAGGAACTCACATTGGTTTAACTGATGTGTTTTACATCTCAAATACACAGCCATTCAATATATATATATTGGTTTGTTTTTAAGTGCCAAGGATACTGTGGTAAAACAAAATGTATTAATGATTAACCGTTCCCTCTATCCTAGTTTGCTAAATCATCCACAAACCATTTCAATAGGACCAGCTAAGTGATCTCGCGTAATTCAGTGGGAAATGTATTAGATGAGAGTAAACTATGTCGGTATAACAACATTGCCATTGCATTTGATGTCTGTGCATTGAGTGTCATGTTAATTACAGCAGTGTGTTTCTCTGGTGTGTTGGCCTCGGAGAACTGCACATGCAAACAAATAAACAAAACAAAGGCACCATATCCAAATTATTCAGGGCTGTTAACGTGTAAAAATATATCAGTGTATATTAATTGATAAGATTTCACTTTAATTTTTGGAAATTTCATCTTATATTTGGCGTGTCCAAGTAAACCTAATGTTTAGTTCTACAACTTAAAATTAGTTTATCCGTGATCTGAAGATATTCGTTCTTCCATACTTCATTTTTTTCCCTTTTTCTGTTCACTGTTACTACAGTGACTGACTTACTGTGTTGGAGACGTCAATCTGTAAGATGAGAGCAGCAAGAGGGGGTTCAGTGTAAACATTTTAGGTCCGAAACTTGAAATGAACTCCACAGGGGCACATTGCCATTGAAGTTAGTGGGGCATCATGCAGGTGCCTCCAAGGGCTGCCACAGATATCTCTCTGCGGGATCAGAGCATAAAGAGTTAGTGAAATCAGTGCAGCTCCTCAGGTTGGCAAGTGCTATGTGGTAGCATGGAGTGTTTTCAGCAGTGGGCCCCATGAGCAAAACAGATGTAACCAGTCACCTCCATGAAGGCTCAATACCAGTTGCCGGTTGAATTTTGTCAGACTAATGAGTCTACACATTAATTCATTTTTGTTCTAAAATATACCTTGCATTTATTTAGCGCCTTTCATTCAAAGATCTCAAATCACATATAGAGGTGAGGGTTGCCCATTTTGTCAGTGACAGAGCTGGGAATGGAACTTGGAACTCCTGACTTCAGTCTTGTGCACTAACCACAAGAGTGTGCGCTCTCTGGTATTTCCTGATGCCTCACTCGGATTTGAATTCTTACCTCGTCCTTCTGTTAGATATTAGCAAAAAATAAACAAAAAACCCCCCAAACTCAACAATTTAAACTGAAACACACTTACAATTATGTTGTGTCTGTTTTTCAACAATATTTACTACATTACTGAGGAAAAAACAGGGTAGTCTCTGTTATGGCTCTACATCCCGTCTTGTGAGAAGTCTGGTTGCTATTGTTGAGTACTATAGGTTGCTATTGTTGAGTGCTGCTGGAAAGTGACCACCAGTACTTGTGTAAAGCGCTCAAAGTCCCTGGCTAATGAAGTAGTGCTACATCATTCTGGCCTTTTTATTGTAAAGGTGAAGCAAAAAACCCTAAAGTGTTAGTGTGGGATATCTGTTGGATGGAAAATATTACTGTGGGAAATGGAAAAGCTTTTTTTTTGACAATGGTATATTTAATTACTACTTAAGCATTTAGTGAGTGATACTTCAGCAGTCAACAGATTATGCTAGATTCTATAGCTTTTATGAGATTATGAAAAACTAAAGGGTAAGAGCGAAGTCCATTGGAATTTTTTATCAAATAGAAGATGCTGTGACTGCATCATGGCCATGAGCCAGAAAGCATCATTTTCACTGCTTCAGACTTGCAGTAGAATTTAGGAAAATTTGCCTGTGAATTTCTTTAATGTTACTGCAGAAATTAGCCAGTTGGACCAACCCCTGCAGTCGTGTAGTGTGGTAAAATGCTTATTCTGCATAGAGCCCCATTGCCTTCAACAGGACTCTGTGATGTCAGTTTGAGAAACAGAGTCTAATAAAAGTAAATTGAATTTTGATTAATACCCAAAACAATAAATCCATCCTACTCTGCAACAAGCCTTGGCTAAAGTTTTTCTGTAGTATGACCTAATTTACAGAAGCGAGGTTATTAAAGCTGTGTGGCAAACAATCATGTTCGTACATGCTTCAGTTCCTAAGCATCTCTGTATGCCTGATGATCTGGATACATACAGTTGTTGCTTGTAAAGGGGACACTGTCATATCACTTTAGGTCCAGAATTTTAAGGTAAAAATTTTGTGAAATCTAAGCTTTATGGAATTTTTTTCCTTGACAGATAAATTTTCTAATGAAAGTTTAACATTTAATTATTCCTTTGCTGTGTATGTGACCCTATCATTGTGTTAGTCCATGAGAACCTGAAAGTAAATCTGAACTTGTTCATTTAAAAACAAAATTGAAATTTGTATGTGGTGTGTCCAAGTTTATTAAAATGCAAGAAAGTAAAAAATGGGGAAAAGTAACTAGTCTTTTGGTTTTAATCTGTTAGCTATCTGTAAGGAGTTTAAAGAAAAAAAAAGCTGACCGTGTCACTTTTATGACAGACTAATCTCTTGACTAAATTTCTATTTTAAGAAGTACATGACATTGCTTCAGATTGCTTTTTGGACAATTTTCTCTTTTGAGAAAATGTCAAATTCACAATTTTTATCAAAACAGATACCTTTCAGGTGGCTGGTTAAAATTTTAGGAGGAATAAAGTGCCAATCTTTAGTGTGGTGCTTGAAACTACAGTGTGACAAAATGAAATGTTCTCCCTTTGGGGGGTAATATTACTCTTTGGAGAGGCTGGGTTGGGGATGAGAAGCACTGTTTTTTAACTTGGTTAATGTAGTCCAGTGTCTCAACCTAGTCTCGTCTAGTCTCAACCTATTTGGCCCACAGTGTGTTATGTGGGCCGCATCCAATACTACCTGTAGGGACCCGAGGATGTCACAGGTGCCGCAGCTCTGTGCTGAAAGGGCTGCAGGTTGAGAACCACTGTTCTAGTCTCAAATATTTTTCTGGGATAACGTTGCTGCTGGTCCTCCCAGTCCTAATACTAGACAGCCAGCATATCTGGATCTGTAAGCAGAGGAAAAGGGAATATACGTGATCTCCAGCAGTTACTTTTGGCCATCACTTTGGAGCTGCACGAATGGACTTTAGAGGATTTCATATCCAGCCCATCTCATCCAGAAGGAAGGTTATAACACAGGGTCTTTGATGGACGGGATCATCAAGCACCTTTTCAAACAGCAATTTGTGGCTGTTCCTTGAGCTCTGTGTTGGAAATGGGTGGCAGTGTTAAAGCTTGATATCACAATGCGTTGACGCTAATTAAACATGTTTTGACTCATCAGAGATGAGTGGTCAGATGGAGAACGTGCAGCTTGTCATGTAAACTCTCTCCTAGGCCTTCTTTTGATGGGAGGAGTATTTAATTCTGTTTTAACTTGTTTCCTCCAGTGTGCCTCTAACACAACTTTAAACAGCAAATTCCACAATGTAGCATAGGCTCTATTAAGACTGTGTTTTGTAGCCAAAACTTAAGCACAACTGAGTCCTAATCATGCCAGTGCAGCGATAGGTTATAGCAGTCCATTCTGATTAGTCCTTCACTGCAGTCCCAGGCTTCCTCTTTGGTCATCTACCAAAACTCCTCCACAAGGCTAACCTTACAAGAAGTGGCCTTCCTTATTTATGTTTACTGTCAGCCTCCAATATCTCTGCCTTCATTTCTTGCCGATTGTTTGTTTCTGAACTCTGCTGTACAACATCAGCAGGGGTGGGGGTGGCTGAGGGTGAAAAGAAATTCCTCATTGACTTCAGACATTCGAGATCCCACCATAGTTTCTCTGAACCCAAAGTTGTTACCAACTGACTTGTAGCTATCTGAGCTAAATAATTCCCTAATTGCAATTGCAGCATGCCTTCCCACAGATATTAGTGATTTCATAATGGAAGGGGGTTGCTCTAGGGTAGGTCAACTGTCCTGGCATATTTCTTGAAACGTGGCCTTCCTTTTCTGAAATTCTGCAGTCACTGCTGATTATCCCAGGTCTGAAATACAGAGTAGTCCCACCATTCCATGCTGGTTGGTCTGACCTAAAACTGCCTTTCCACAGCGAGTGCTTCATTGGCTAAACAGCCAGACGTTCGGTTGTTCAACTGGTGCATGGGCTCCAGATCATCTTGCAGTGCTCTGACAGTGGCAGAAACACCATCATCTTCTCACTGCAGCTGCTCTGTAAGACTCCTGGAACCAACACGCTGCGTTAGTGAATATAATCAACAGCATCTCCAGCCTGGGAGACATTCCTGGTTACCGAAGCGTAATGGAGAAGTTGCTCGGGTATGAAAGAGTTAGCAGTTGATCCACTGGTTCTATGACACAACTTCTGGAACCAGAAAAGGAATTCTTGGAATCTGACCTCCACTCCCAGAATGCGTATGGGTTTGTACATGGGCAGTGTGCATTCGCCCATAATTTATCACCCACAAAGGTCACTGCGATATGTCATACCATAAAATCGTTGCAGCTCATGTAATTGAGCCCAGCACCTGTCTGAACATGGGCTCTACGTGAGTGTACTAAGCATAATTAATAATTGATGGCTTCGTTTGAATCAAATAACATGGGTTGCATATTGTTGAGCTTTTTGTAGCCAAGGTAGAATACCTTAAGAGGCCGGTGGTGGTGATATTCCCTGGGACCAGAACTGAATCTCCATTTAAAATTTCACTTTCACTTAAAAAAAAAAAAAATCACTGGCCAATAGTTTGTATGCACAGTGTTAAATTTAGTCTAGTAAATTTAAAAAATGAATTAAAAGTAGTTTCTACTACTACCCCTGCCAATACTTTAGGTTTTCCAGTCTCCCAGTTTCTGTTTTTACAGTGTTTTTTTCTCTTCCCTGGTTGAAGTGAAAAGATGACACAGATTGGGGAACCTGACATTATACAAGATAACAGTGACACCTTTTATACCCTAATGCAAAAAGTAAACAAACGATGAAGGAATATTTTAGGTGTGACAGTCGTAAGTTTTTTAAAAGAATCAGAAAAGCATGTTACTTTTAAGATAATAGTTATGTGTTATTTCTGAGAGTATTTGCTCTCTGCTATCGCAGTTCATATATTGACAGGAAGAAAATTTGTATTAAGCTTTGAAAACAATTTTTGTTTAAGAGGTAGCAACTTTATATTGTTCGGATAACAGGGTGAGAGTCCCATTAGTTGTTGCTATTGAAAATTCCTCCCGTTAAACAAAATTGTTAGTTTTTAAAGTAGTCCAGCGTGCTAATAGTTTTGATTTTAAAATAGAGTATTTAGATTGTCTGTATGCCATAATAAATCCTAGTTACACCAAAGAGCTGTATTGACAACAGAAAACCCCTGCTAGTATGTAAAGATGCAAAACAACGACTTCTTCCACAAACTACTTTGTAACATCTCAGTGGCATAGTTCTTCAGACTAAATAGGATGTAATCAGGTTCTGAATTTGAATGTAGTCTGAGATGAGGGTCTGAAAAAAGGTATAAAATGAATTGCTTGAGCCATGTAAGGCAAAAGCGACACCAAACGTAAAATTACTGCACCAAAGAACAAGAGCTTCTGCAGAAAAGAAACTTAGTGTTTCAGCTTAGGCCAACTGTTCTCAAACGATTAATGGACTCCGATTAAAAAGTAAACTGTCTATATTCTCAAGTGATACAGTTAATGAGTTTGAATAAGAACCACAGGTTTGCAGTTGAATGGGCACTGGATTAAATAGGTGACCCATATGTGAGGACTCAAGTGGTTTAAATTCGCCAGTCGGAACATAAACTACCTATTTATGAATATTTTCAGAATATCCTAAATTAAATCTGTGACTGCTTAATGTACTGGTAAAACGTTTTATGTTGTTACTATGCATGTTTAGTACAGTCTGCAGTTGGAATTATGTTCTTGTATTTTAGTAGTTTAAAGCATGTGTTTTCAGTGCTAATATGATGCATGCAGCTTCTCAATCCAATTGAGGCCCTTACACTAAGATCCTGTCGTTAAAACTAGTTATAAGAGCAGAGGCAGGATGAATTACAATATATGTAGGCGAAGTGTAGTACTTAGTATATAGAATCTTCCCTGCAAAAATAGGTTGTAACTATCAGTTATAAGAAAGCGGTTAACTAGGTTAACAATAATTATTTGCACTATTTGAATTAGAAAATGTTAAACGAAATATTTAGATGAGACTTTAAGATGGTTAGAGACTTCGCCCGCCCAGCTCAACGTATTACAAAGTGAGAACCCCAGTTTTCCCACATACCGAGCATAAACAATGGAGCATATGTGTGAACACACAAGCACCATTTCCAGCTAATTATAACCAACTTAGTTTCTTAGCGTACAGTAGATGTGCATAGTTCTTTAAATATGTGGGAAAACAAGGGGCCTACCTCAAGGATCTAATAATTCATAGATCTGTGAATCTATAATCTAAATTGGATAAATCCCAGTTATTAAAGTTCTGATGTGAGGGGTAACGGATAGTACTGGAGAAGAGATTGGGATTGGAAGGCCGGCTGAAAGAAGTGAGGTTTGTTTGGGAAGAGGAAAAGGAGATTGCTTGCCATATGGCTAGAGAGGGAGGTTGTTCCAAGCACAGGGGGCATTGCGGGGAGAAAGGCACGAAACTCTAAGTGGGGAAGAACAAAGGGAATATTAAAGAATGGAATTGGTTTGGTTCAAGAGTGGGGTGTAGAGAGAGGGGTGGTGAGGATTTGGAGCTTAAACCTGATACATATGAAGGGGATGCCTGTCAGGGGATTTAAAAAAAAAAAATAGCATGAGGGAGGGGAATGACTGTTGTTGTTTCTAGTTACCCAAATCAAGACTGTTTAGTTCAGAGCTATTAAGTCTACAGTTAACTTAAGGGACAGGGGGAAACAAACCTGCCATTCTTGTCTTCTCTATTTGTTTATGAGCATTTTTCTTTTTTCTGGCATCCGTGGATGTTATCTGAATTCACCATGTTCACATTCTTTCTGCGTGTGAATGATAAACTTTAAGCGAGGTTTTAGTTTCGCTGCTTTTAATGAGTGCCGTCTGGCTGGCCCAACAGGTTCCTGGGTGGAGTTACAGATGAACGGCAATGGCAATAGCAATGATAATGCCACTGGGAAAAATGGGGGCCTGGAACATGTCCCTTCGTCCTCCTCTATCCACAATGGAGACATGGAAAAAATCCTTCTGGATGCCCAGCACGAATCAGGACAGAGTAGTTCAAGGGCTAGTTCCCACTGTGACAGGTAAGGAAACACAGCTGTATCAAGTCTCCCTTGAACCACTCATTTTTTCATACGTTATGTGATGCAATTTCCATTCTTGATGCTTTAATCAAGGGCAAATAACATTTTATTAGCTGTATACTTCTGCATCCAGCCTATGTGCCGTTTGGAATACTTGCTGAATCCTGCCAGCTTTAAGCAGTATAGAACTTGGTTTGTTTGAAAAGCAAGTAATTGTTGTTAAACAAAAAGTAAAAAAGTGCAGGAGTAGAACAAATTGCATCAATGTCAGTGTGAAATCTCATATTAACGTTGTTCATGTACTGTGTAAAAAATAATTAACCGTGTGATTACTGATGCATGATTATTTAAGAGAAGGTAAGAACAAGGGATACTGTGACTGAAGATAGTATTGACTATGATAAAAATGTAATACATTGGCTTTATGAATTTTTTCAAAGTAACTTACTCAGTTACATCTGTATACTGTGTGTCCAGGCAAGAATAAATGCAAGGTAGTGATAGAATAGACAACTGACTTATAATTTCCACCCCTCTTTCTCTCACAGAGGAAGTAGTTGGGAGAAAAAAAGTGTCTTCACTCAAAAAAGCCCTAACTACTTTTTTTCCCTTAAAGGCAAAATGTATTTATTTATATCTGGTAAAATAATCTTGCTTGTCATGTCAAAGCAAGCGGTACTCTTAAGGTATCACCCTCAGAATTGTTGGACAATTAAGACTGTGTTGGAGCTGTCTTAGGGGCCTCTTTTTCTTTTTCTTATATTGCTGGACAAATGCTCTCTTCTTGCCATGTCAAGTATGTAACATTTATGTCAAGCTAGATCAGATGTACCACCTACAATGAATATGGATGGAACTTGACATTAACTCAATGATCATTTCAAAATAGAATTACCAAGTACAATGGACCAGAAGAGTAAAAAAAAAAAATTTTTTTAAAAGCTACTCCCTCAGAAAAAAGCCAACTGTTTGCTATACCTTTATTTCTAAGAAAATTGTAAGCTGCCAGTAACTCGCATAGTATGTTTTCACTGTCCAGTTCAACTAGAAACATTTGATAGGTAGTGTCTGTAATGCTCATTTTCATTCTTATCAAGGTAGGGACTTTCTCTCCCCCCACACCTTTAATTGCCCCAGTATTTTTGATTTAAATACTGTCAGATAAAAATGTCAGATGAAGATAAATCCCTTTTTCTTTTTTCTCAACAGCAAATGCTTGGAAAACTAAACTTCCAATTTTGTAGTGAGCGTATCAGCTCATGATTATGGACAAGAGTCGGATATTTATAGAAACCTGAGGTCTAAAACATTTGTAGAAAGAAATGCAAACGGCTATAAACCATTTACTGAGTAGTTTAAAAGAAAGGTCCTGTTCCCGGTGTAACTTTTTTTCCATTCATTATCCATCTTTTTAACGAGGGCTAATATCAGATTAAAGAAGGGTGTCTACAATTTTGATGCAATGAAATGACGTGTCTACATCACGCTGTACCTTTACACTCTCCCTGATTTTAAATTCTCTAGCATTTTTTCCCATCTGGGTGTGAATGTTATTAAAGAGAAACCCTGTAGTAGAGTATACTCAGGTTTTAGTATTGAAAATAAACGTGTTTATTCCTTTGGGTTAATTTGCTAACTATTAAAAGATATTTGGGTATGTAACATGTAATGCCTGCTGGAGAAATTCCTTAGTGTGCCATGGAACAACACTAACGAATTCGTCCCACAGATATAGTCCTTTAAGCAGCCACTTTTAAAATACCTACAAAGTTTCAGGTACAGTTTTATTCAAACTCCTTTGAGGGATCCATCTTCTAGGTAACTTGATTTTGCTAGTGACTGCTTAAGGTTAGTTTTACTGTATATCAGAAAGATGGCCCAGTGATGTAGCAACAATAGCAATGTATTGCCTCTCAGGGGATGAGAGTTCAGGACTCCATTTTGGTCTTTTGCTCCTGGGTCGGAGTTACAGTCGAGTCACTGTGCTGATTCTTGATGGTAGAGGGGGTCCTGCCCATCTCTTTATGATTAACTGAAGGGTAGTTGAGGGTGGGGATGGTATGAAAACAAGAACAAACTGGGAATATGGGAATTCTTTGGGGCTTGGAGGATTTTTCCTTGTGGGGCATAATGATAAAGGATCCTTGTTTCTCATCTGCATTGTCTGCGTACCTTATATGTAGAACTAATTGAACTATGATGCAATTAAACTGATGTTTGAGTAATTTAATAACCCAAAAGTGACAGTAATGCCATCATTCTTTCCTTTAGCCCTTCCCCTCAAGAAGACGGACAGATAACATTTGATGTGGAAATGCACACGAGTAAAGACAATAGTTCTCAGGTACTTTCTCCAGTAAACTCTAAAGTACACAACATGTTGTCTAGGAGAGCAGTGTTTAAGACACAATTTTGTCTATTGTAAATAGACAACTTCATATCAAGATGAGTAAAAAAAAAAAATAAATAAATTAGTGAAGCATGCTAGAGGACTGAAGCCAAATATTTAAAACGATAAATTCTGTATATAAATATACAGCTTTAAACTGTTAATTTCCCGTAATGCATTATTAATATGGTATGGAAACATCTGAGTCTACAGTACCTATACTGAATTAAAGGCCAAGAATATTAAACTCCAATTGTCGAAAGCCTGTTTGTTCAAAATCTGGAAATGTCCTTTAGCCTTTTGGAATAACCGTGTTTACTTGTATTGTACCATGTTCTTTTTTATCTTTTTAAAATTAACCATTTGACTTGAACTGTGTGAACAAAATTATCCATTCTTGCTTACTTCCATGTAAATAGACTCAATGAATCATTAAAGCTTTTGTATAGTTAAGGTTATGATGGTAACTATGTTATAAACTTGTATTTTAGGAGATTATAATATGTCTATTAAACTTTGCTCTGTGAGGTGGTGTTATAAAAAAAAATTGTTTTTATAATTTACTGAGCAGAGAAAGAGTTGTTTGTATGTTTAAATTCCAGCAGTGGGGAGGGAAAAAAAGTCTAGTTTGAAACACATGCTTTGGAGTTATACAACTTGGACTTTATAAAAATTCAATTTTTAAATCTTGGAGAGAGAGAATATCAGGCACCAATCCTGAACTTGAAATAATGTGATTGAGTAAATGTAGTAGCAAGTTATCAGAGAGATTGGCAGGATTTCTTTTTCACATCTAATTATGTAGGTATGTGATAGAACTATTTGTTTTACAAATATTTAAATTACTACCTAAGACTTCAGGATCATCATTCTGTGGTTAGTGAGCTCACATAATTCTCAGTCATCTCAACCCGAAATGGAGGGGGAATCTAATGCTGAACTCTTAGTTTGGTCATTTTATGAAATTTGCTGTCTTCATCAGTACACGTTGAGAGCAGTAGTGGAAAAACGAACTGTGCGAGTTTAATTTTTGTCAGAGAGGATGGCCGAGCAATAGGATCGTCATCCTTCTGTAGCCCTGGAGAGAACCGTACTACTCTGAGTGAGCTCCTTTGCTTTTTGTTTTGTCATTCAGGGTTGCCATCTCCCTATTACAATTCAGCATGGCTCCCTTTTTCCATTTGTTCTGGTGCCTCTTTCAGCTAAGCTGTACTCCAAGTGGTGAAATGTAACCTTGCTAAAAGCTGAATTTGGTCTCAGGCTCCCATTGAGTTCAGCGGGGAGAGGACAGCTTGGGAATGCCAATACATACAGCTCTAGGCTTGGCAGTTCATAGCCACGGCACCTCTGAGCTTGCTGCGTCAGCTATGAAAGTAAAACAGTTTCTTGAGCCCTGGCACCTCTTCCATTACAAATTAAGCACTGTATATGGCAATCCTTTCATGAGAAGCGGGTATTAATCTTTGGGGCAGGGACTGTCATTTACCATATGCGTGTACAGTGCCTACCGTAATTGGGCCCAGACCTAGTTGAGGTCTACCGTAGTATACATATATACATGTTAAATAACGGTAGTAAAATAACAAAGAAAAGAGATTTGTTTTGACATTGACAAGCTTCTGGAAGAAATTATTTAAAATACTTTTGTACAATTTGGGCAGAAATACTGCCCTTTTCGTTTGATTACATGTGATTTAAGAATCGCTAAAGTTTTAGGGAAAGGTTTTTACTTGAAAACATTTTGTGCGACACCATCTTATTCAGACTATTTTTAAAATCATCCTCTCAATTGTTCTTCGCTCTAATTTGTAATATATATATATTTAAATATCATGACAGTGAAGCTTGCTTAAGTCTGTTATAAAATAATACATTTATCAGAGATGCACTGACTTCAGCGGACCCTGTGGGCATAGTAAAATCCCTTCCAAATAAACGCTTGATGAAAGAATATCTTTTCAGTCATCATTGCCTTGCCTTTCCCTCCCCAATCCCAACATATGCAGAAAGAGCTCAGTGGAATGAAAACTGCCAACATCTGCTGCTTATCATTTTGTCACTGCAGTTGGTGCTCTTAAAATTAATACCATGCGGAATAGCTGATTAAGTGTTGTTACAGGGCATGTCCCATGTGTATTTTCAGTCTGAAGAGGAAGCAGTAGAAGGAGAGAAAGAGGTGGAAGTTTTGAAGAGAAGCGCTGACTGGGTTTCACACTGGTCGAGTAGGCCTGAAAACATTCCTCCCAAGTGAGTTGAACTCTTTACTTATAAACGCTCCTTCGTAAGAAGGAAAGAAGAATCATGCTGCACATATATATGGAATTATTCAGGCTATCAAAATGGGTTCATCACTTGGAAGACTTGGGTTTCCCTTGGAGGATAGATAGCATAAAACCAATAAATGCTGCAAAAAATGTATTAGCATAACTGAGATCCTTTTACTGAAAGCAACCCAACAATAAGCTTAATATGAAGTTACTTTTTCCAGTAACACCAGTGTCTTTACTTGTTAGAGTAGGGTACCTGGAGCTTGCATTGGTGGGGTTGTGTAACATCTCACTGACTGGTGTGGTATTCGGCAAGTCACCTAAAGTCTCTGCATCTTGGTTTCTGCATTTGTAAAATAAGTATAATGCTTATGATGCCACAGGGACCCTAGATGCTATCAAGCTTTGAAACCCATGAATGGAAAGCACTATGTGAGTGCGAAGCGTTAGTTAAATTGGAGGATGCTGTCCATATCTGGGAGATTTCTACATCCCTGCTTGAAACAAAACTGTGGCTATTACTAACAAGTCATGTACTGAAATTTCCTCTCCAAGACCTGCTTGTCTCTTCAGCTTGTGCTCCCATTGTCTCTGTACTTGAGTAAGTGGTCTTTCAACGCTGCCTCATATTTCAATTTGGTCCCCCTGCAATCTGGCTTTTGCCCTGTCTAGTTCACCTTGAAAAAAATCTGGCAGTGTTCTGTGCAGTTCTGCAATATTCCTGTCTATTTTTTTCCCATCAGGGAATTTCACTTCAGACATCCTAAACGTGCAGTATCTTTAAGTATGAGAAAGAGTGGAGCTATGAAGAAAGGTGGCATTTTCTCTGCCGAGTTTCTTAAGGTTTTCATCCCATCTCTGTTTATATCTCATGTTTTGGCTCTGGGACTAGGGTAAGTACAAAGACTAATTTTAAACTTTGCATCTTTATTGCTTGTATACTTATTGTAGTGCTATTGGAGTTACCAGTCTGAGGAAGAGCATAATAAGAGTGATCAGATTACCTTGACGTTGTGCTGATACATCAAGTGTATTTGAGATGTAGGGAAAACTACCTTTGCAGTGACGCCAATTTTTTTTACTTGATTGTAGGAAAAGTTTGAGATTGAATGTTCATGCATTCAGAATGCACAGATTATCATGAAATCAGTGACCTTAATTGACTCTGAGATCCTACTGCAAAGAAGCTTTGCAGTGTCCTGTGGCATGACCCACTTGTTCATTTGCTCATTCTATTCAAATTCCTGAGAGTATAGTGTAATAAAAGAAAAATAAGACTCTAAGCATAAATATTCTAGTTTTTATTCACCTTTTGCGCCAAGAAAAATCTGTGTAACATCATTAGATAATGCTCCAGACCCATGTGTAAGCTCCCACTCATTCTGAGTGGCTCGCATTACTGCAGTTGCATGATGGTACTGAAACTAAGGGTTTGAAACTTGAAACGGGTACAAACTGTGATGTGTATATTTCTTTCTTTCAAAATCAGCTACTGAATTTTCAGTGCTGTTAGCATTTCTGTAATTAGAAGTGATGACTGAGTATGCTGAAGGCCTTAGGTTTGCAAATATCTATCTCACGCCCTCTTGTGGTGGGGCCTGAGAAATGTACTGTTTAAAATACCATATTTCAGTTTTTATTTAACTTCTTGCACAAAGTTTGCCTTTCATTCTGATTTTAACATATTCTTGTAAATGATTTTTTCCTTAGTCCTAGTTATTGGCTAAACTAGCTGGATAGAAAATGTGAAAAGAAGCTGTCTGGTAGCAAATAAGTGTATTTCTGAAATAAAGTAGGGAAGTTGCCTCGGTTAATTTGTTAGAGATTTGCCTTTTTGTAAGCCCATAACACTCAATGTTTTAAAGCCTGTGCTAATATCTTTTTCTTTAAGTGTAGCGTAAAGAATTTGGTGTACGTATTATTTTGGCTGGGATTTTCAAAGGAGCCTTAGGGAGTGAGACAGCCACCTCCTATTGAATTTCAATGGGATCAGGGTACCTAAATCCCTTGGGCTCTATTGGAAATCTCAGCCTTTACAGTTAAGTGTTTAGATAAAGTCAGTTATATAGAAGAGAAGGGGGTGTTATGGAAGAACATCACCCAAAAAAAAAGGGAACGATTGACAAGGGCAAACTAGTACAATTGAATGAGCAAGGACTGTTGTGAAGGGTACTACTCCCATGAAATACAATGTTTTATGTTTTTATTTCAGCATCTACATTGGAAAACGCCTGACCACGCCTTCAGCCAGCACTTATTGAGAGAAGCAGAGTGCAAAACTTGGAAATCCACGTGACCTGTGAAGATGTTATTGTCACATTAGTACATTTGAACTTGAGACCATTTTAAGCATGATCCCAGCCCCGCCCTTTCTTTACATATCCAGGTTCCAGTAACCCTTGGAATTCAGTATTGTGTTGGAACTCTGTTGAGGTGTTTGACTACCCACCTTCTCTCCCCGCACCCTTTGGCCTGCAAAACACGTCAGTTGCCTAACAGACTTTACAATTGTCTATACATTGCAAGGGCTTCTTTAGGTACAAAAATTCCACCAGCAAATTATAATTTTATCAGTGATGCTGTTGCCTCCTCTAGTACAACCTGACTTAAATCTGAAACCGCTCTTGGAATAAATGTGGACTGTATTATAACAATTGCCAATCTCTTTAAAAGAAACTCAAGGTTGGTTAGAGTAAAAGTGAGTCTTTGTTTTTAGAAACTGTTGGCTGTAAGTCAAACTAAAAAATCATTGGCAATAAAGAATGAATAAATTTTAAAACCAGCTTTTTGGGTAATTTACTAACCCCCTATTTTGGCCATGACGTTTAGTTTGCAGAAGGCAAAGACTGCACAAAACGTAAAGCAGGATAACAACTTAAAGTCATCAGCATATTTTAATACTAGATAATTGTCATAATCTTGTCTTTTCTATGAAATAGTCTCCTTGTTTCTGGTAGGAAAATCCAATGGCTAGAAAACGTAAGAGGAATTGCGTTGTTTGCGTGTGAAGAAGCTTTTATTTTCCTTTAGCTTTTTCCTTACTGGAAAATTTTAAATGTAAAGTTTTCCTTTATAAAAGCAGTTTGAATGCAAATATTTTTGGTATATTTAGACTCGCTGTAAAAAGGGGAGTCTCCTGAAACCACCTACAATTACAAAGATATGGTCGTTTCAGTGGCTACTCAAAGCATTTGACCTGCTGTTGGGAACAGTCTTGCAGTTGTGTAAAGAAGCACAAGCTGTAAATCTCTGACATGATGTCTCCTTTCGTGAAGTTTTTAATATTCCCATTTCTCATTGTTTACTGTACGGTCTCCCTTGGGGATAACGTAGATCCTAAGGTCACTAGTGACGTCTTATGTAGCTAGGTAGAATTTTCAGTAATGTTGTTGAACTTTTATCTTTGGGAACACTCAGTCTTGTCCTTCTTCAGTGACACCTTTTTCAAAATGTGAAGCTTTAGTACCAAATTGTTAAAAAGCATCAGGACATAGCCATGTCCTTAAGTAGATTTTATTGGATTTCAAAACATGTAGCATGACTCTGAAGGATAGAATACTCTGTTTGTTTTTTTTAAATATATATTTTATCATAGATAAATAATATAATATAGACTTTAATACGAAATATTTAGGGAACCAGTGTTAATTTTAAAACTAGCAAAGTCTCATTTAAATAGAAAATGCATTAGGTTGACTTGTAGAAAATGTTAAGAAAATCTGGTCAGCGAGTTTGGAAGAGAAAGGTACCTTAAATTTTCTGCTTGCATCGGATAAAGTTGATGATTTGGTATAGCAGTGATAGTTCAAAACAGTTCAGACATGGAGGCTAATTCCTAGTTGAGGTTTGCTTTAAAAAAAGGCACCTCAGGGAGCAAAGAGGCGAAGTATGAAATCCATTTCTAAAATGTGTTCGTTTTATTCTCCACTTCTCACGGCCTTTAGGAGAAGGTTTTAAGACAAGTCCAGGGTGAAAGGGTAGTTGAAGTATTCTGTTTAGACATCTGTGTTTTGTTTTAAATCTCAAATATTAGTAGCTCTTGAATTATCTACAACTACATATTTATTTCAAGCGTGGATATTGGGTTTCATCCAGACATGTGGAAGAAACAAGTGGCAAGGATGTTTTTAGGCAGTATGAACCACCTTATTTGAGAGACCTAAGTAAAATGGGAAGGGGAGAAAGGCTGGTATACTTTATTAGTACTAATTATAGCATCTTCTTTTGTAGGAAAATTGGAATAGTGGAAAAATAGATTTATATTAAGTAGGGAATATCTTTATTTTAAATAAACACCATCCATATTAGATGGATTCATCTGCATAATACTTGATAAATTAATACGTTTCAAGTTTGTGACTAGAGGATAAACACAGCTATGTGCTAAGATTTCAAGCAGCTGTGAAATTAAAAATTGTTCATGGAAAATATTATTGAAAAAATGGATACCTGATCACTGTAGCACTTATCATACAATGATACAATGCAGTATTTATTGATACCCTAATATAAGCTCGGGATGGAAGTCTACAACTTTTAGTTTTACAATGAACTGAAACAGATTGTTGTATCATTTGAAAAGGGGTTTCAGCTATTGATAGTTGAAGTTTTGTTAGGATAAATATTGTTTAAAAGCTTTATACCTGTTTACAGTTTTGAAAAAAAATGCAGGCTTCATTTTTCTTACGTTCAGTGAAAACGGGCTTAAAATATTTGTAAATAGGATCAAGCAAAAATACATAAACTCACACATTAAAAAAATGTGGCAGGCTAACTTAACTGTAGCAAGTACATATTTACTTACTCTGTTTTGAAAAGTGAAAACGGAAGACTCTTAGAAATTCAGATTTTTTAATTGACCCACTTGTTGAAATTATTGAAGTTAACTGAGCCAAAGTGATTATGCATCCTTCATATATTTAGTTAGCACTTTGTAACATTATATACAGTTTACAGTACATGTATAAGTTGTAGCTATAAACATTTTGTGCCATTAAAGCTCTCACAAAACTGTGTGTCTGTTAGATCACTTTGTACCAAATCCACCCCCCAACCCCCCCAGGGAAGATGTTGGATAACTTTATGCTGCTGCTTGTTTATGAAGTAATAACTATCCTGAGTTAAATGAACCAAGAGGTTGTCTTTATTAGAGTGGGATCATCAAGTTCTTGTGCTGAAAAGTAATTAAAATATTGCCTTCGTCAACCATGTTCACTACTTCCATCCTCTCCCAGCACCTTGATCTCCTTATAGATCAGGAAGACTGTGACACCAAAAATAAGAACCATGTATTGTGCTTTAAGATCCATTGTCTCCTGGGCCAGTTATAGTTCTAAGACTCCTCCCAATTCAGTTACCAATGCAATTTGAAGAGATGAGGCCATTCCTTGTTCTAAGTCGATAGAGCTATGACCGTTTACAGCAGCTGAGCATCTGCCCTTACAGTATTAGCACAAGATTATTCCTTACCTTAAGGATGTCAAGGTATTGGAGAATACCTATATACATTTTAAAAGTAGCAGTTTTTGTGGCCCATTTTATTTCCTCCCTGGTTTTTTCTTTTTCAATGTAAAATTTCGGAAAAAAGTATAAGAAATGAAGAATAAAATTTTCAAAAGCACCTAAATTACTTAGAAGCCCAAAAGACTCAGTGCAGGGTCCGCATAAGTAAGAAAATGTAATAACATTTTATAGACCAGAAATGCTCTTTCTCTAACAATGTTGTTCTTTAAATGGCAATCATAACTGAGTTGCAGAGGGCTATTAGTCTCCCAGTTCAGCTGGGCTACTAAGACTCTTTCCAATTCAGTGGTGCTCTTACTCTCTCTACAAGAGCTGTCCGGTTCATGTAAAAGGGGTTGGTGTGTGTTAATCAGGCTGACTGCAGAAAAGTTTTAATCACACATTTCATTAGCTTGATGGTTCTGTTTGTACATAGCTATATGCATACAGTGCACACACTTTGTGTCGTGTCAAGATTGGAAAAGAAAACAGAAAAATAAGCTAAATCTTGAGTAAGTTTCCCTTCTGTGAAAGTTCCAAGTGGATTGAAATTGCCAGTAAAATTGTTTGTATACAGAGTTCTCCCATAACTCTATTCCTATGCGGTCCAACAAAGTTGGCTCATTTTAATGACAGGAGGCAATATATACCAGCTAAAGTATTCAAATGGTGGCTTTGATTTTATTTGATAAATTTGTTTTACTTGACAGATTATGAACTGTGGATTTCTTTGCTGATGGAGGGTGTTTCAAATTCTCTTTCAATCTGAAGAAGCAACTGGTTTGGGCAATTTCCATAGGGATACAGAGCCTATCATCGTGTCTAGTATTTTGGTTTATTTTAAACTACGTGGGTAAGCCTAAAAACAGAAAATCCTACCATTACATTTAGAATACGATAGTTTGAGAGGTCAAATCCTCCAATTTGAAGTTCAAGCACTTCATATCTAAATGATGACATCTTCGCCCTATTGAAGTCAATGGGAGTTTTGCCTTCAGTGTGGCCAGTATTTCACCCAAAGTATTTTAAGCAGTGGATGATTTCAGAGGGACTACTCTTGTACTTAGTACATTGTTTGCTTAAGTCCCTTGCTGAATTGGGGACTTGAAGAGGATATTAAATGACAGTTTTGATTTACTTGCTCTGGTATTATGCTGTATGGTTCATGGTTCTTGCCACCACCACACATGCGTATATAGATGTGAGATTTCAAAGGGAACCTACAACCTTAAACTGCGCTTGAAAATCGCATGTTGGGTATATACTGCAGCCGTCCACAAGAAAAAGACAAAGCTCAATTTACTTCCAGTTGATTAAATAAGTCTCTGTGTCCTGCACTGCATGTTGACTTGGCCAAGAGCAGCTGACTCAGCCAACTTCTCCTTGCAGCACTAAAGTGTGATTACTCTTGATGTTCCGGGGAGGGAAGAGAGGGAGGGAGGTTCTCCATTAAGCAAAGTAAACTTAGCTGTTAACCCTGAAGTGCAGACAGAAGAGTGAGCAGCGTGGAAACTTGCATTTTCCATTTTAAACAATAACACTTCTTTGATATCAACCGGTAGCATGAGCAAAAAAAAGTCTGTTTCTGCAGATTGTGGGATTTCTGGTGACAAATCTCAAGTTGCAGTGCAGATCAATTTTGCATGCCCTTGCCATATACAAGTAGATTAATAGATTAAAGCCAGAAGGGGCCATTAAAATAATTTCTGTCCTCTTTCATAACACAGACCATAGAATTTCAACCAGTAATTTCTTCAAATCCGTAACTTCTGGTTAAAATAGAGCATATCTTTTAGAAAGACACCTAGTCTTGACAGAAAGCCTTTAGCTGATGGAGAATCCACCATGGCCCTAGCTAAGTTATTCCAATAGTTAGTTACCACCCCTCCCCCCGCTAAAAAATTGAACTTTGAGTGTAGCTTTTGTCAGACTTCTGCTTCTAGCCATTGACCCTTGTTATGCTTTTGTCTGCTAGATTGCAGAGGCCTCGACTATAGGAATATTCTTCCCCTGCGGTACTCCTAGACTGTGACCCAGCAAACTATATAGATCTTTAGTATAAAACAAGTTCTCTTTGAAGTATTTCAAATGTTACTGCTTTTGGGGGCAGGTCATACTCCCAGCTACACGGCAGGACTTCATGTTATCGATCTCATAATACAACAACTTATCAGTACCCAGGATGATATCTTGTTCCAGTTAAATGAAATCTGAGTTGGGACATTTGTAGGATAGTAAGGCAGCAAGAATATTTGTTAATTGCTCTGAACAAGGCAGACTTTTAGCTACAAAAGATTAATGCCAGCAGAGCAAGCGTTGATTCCTATGCCCACTGCCTCTACCCACTCTCTGCTCCCACAGCTGAATTATCAAAGGAGCCCAAGTGATTTAGTGACCCAACTCCCACTGAATGTCCATGGGAGTTTGGCATTTAACTCTCTTGCACTCCTTTGAAAATCTCTGATAAAGAAGATTTCCTTCCTTCCCTCCTTTTTGTGAGAATTTGTAGGAAAATAGCAGTTATAAATTTCAAGTAGTTCAAGTCTTAAATGTTGGTGCTTTCTGCTCTGCTGCTTGGAAAACAAAAGAATGTTTCTGACCATTTTTGTAAGAGTCGTTAACAAGTTAGACCAAAGCTGGACTGTATAGGATATAAAATGGAAGTTTGGCAGGCCAAGCACTACATGCCACAGTTACCATCTTTCCCTCCTGGGTTTTGATCCTGCTCCTGTTAAAGTCAATCAGCCACAGCAGCAGCTGGTATAAAACTTCATAAATACTTTGCAATGAATAACGCAACACTGAAGTCCATCAGCTGAGTATCTGGCCCAAAGAACGCAGGATCATACCTCTGCTTCTTTATCTCCCATTTATTGAGTCTTGTTGCTGGCTTCCGCTCCCTTCATCCAGTTCAAAGCCCTCATCCTCTCCTTGAACGCTCCGCTAAGCACTTCTGCCGCTGCGTACGTAACTGCCCTCATCTCTCCTGCATGCCCTTGTGTTCTCTATGCGCTGCCCCGTCTTCCCTCCTGACTGCTCCCTTTGTTTCCTTCAGCCGCTCCTGTCTTTGTGCAGCCTCTCATGCTTGGAACAGCCTCTTAATTAATGTCTGGCAAGCACCCTCCTCCAGAAGATCCACCAATTCTGTGTAGTGGGACCACACACCACTGTTCTGTACTGTATTGAACTTTACAGTACACACTCATTCCTTGAGGACAGCAGTTCTTGGGGGCACATACGGTGCTGTTTCCTATGGCTTCTGTGAACCTTTGTACAGAGCCACGCACTCTTCTGGTGCCACCTGTATAATTTGTACCTGATCCATTTTATTGGATTATGCAAAGCCCAAAACAGGTGTGTTTAAGAGGCATCATCGCATTTCCAGGTCATAGGAAGCGGCAGAGCAAAAGGGGGCAGGTCTGTAGGGAGGACAGTGATTCAGACTTCATAAATCAGTTAGACCAAGATTAGATTCTGACCATCCTGCTTATTCCACCTCAGCTTTGCTCCCTGGAGCATGTAGAAGAGATTTCTGAGCTCACATTTCCTGTGCGGGAGGGTGTGTTGGATTAAAAAATCCACAACTCCGTTTTTATGTAAAATTAAAAACAGAGCTGACAAAAACATGGAGCGTCAGGTTTTTCCCCATTAGCTGGTTTCTGGGGATGGGACGGAGAAGAAATATAGGTGGTGGAAAGGATAGTTTGGGGGACTGGTGGTAAGGATAAAGCATCCTTTTACCTGCAAGTCTTCGGTTCCATAGGCCACAGACAGAAAGGGATAATTGGCTGATGGTTGGCTGGTGGATTTCATCGTGCACAGAGGTCCACAATATTAAACTCCCTGCTATAATTTGCATCCGTAGTCAAAAGTCTTGCCAAAAAGGCAGCAGACTGAATGGAGCGTGGAGAACTTTCCTTTTTCATCCTGGCAAGGTGGTCCCTCCAGCACAGTGTTGAGGGCACATTGCCATGTGGAAGAAGCTGGCACGGCTATTTCCCATGCTACATCTCTTCTGGGGGAGAACAGAGAACAGCATTCTCCGGGGTTGTCAAGCCAGCACCACTCCTGAGTCTTTAATTTAGAATCAGTAAATACTATTTAGGGCAAAATCTGGAGCTGATGGGAATTTTGCCATTGATTTTGACAGGCACAACCTGGCCTGTACTGGGCTTTCCTTTTGGGACCTGTGATTTATGTTCTAAGTGCCTGATTTGCAAGTGGAGTCATATTCAGGTACTATCGTGGTGAGTGTGTTTGTAAAAATTGGTATCTATCTATCTACTTTGATTCTAAATGGCCTGAATCATACTCAGAGTTATGGGCACACAAATTGTGGATATACAACAGGAGAGCCCAGGCTTTGGTAATATGATCTATAACCTGCTTTTGAATTCCCAGACAGCTACACTGTTTTTTCCCACTCAGATGAGCAAGCAAAAACTGCTTTCAACCTACTCGGGACCACCTTCTGTTTTTCTTTCAAGGTGAAATTTACTGACAATTCCAGATTTCTCTTTGAGGGAGCGTTGTCTGATTGTTAGAGCAGACGGTCAGGGTTCTGTTTTGCCTCTGTCCCTGTCTTCACATTTGAGCTTGTTACAAGTCACTGAGGCCTTGTCTGTGTTGGGTATTTCAGACAGCCATGGCCAGATGCTCCCTGGGGTAGATAGGGTAAGCCACTGTACGCTGCAGTTTGCAACAGTGCATCCTATTCCTGCTTGATCCTGGGGTAAGCTGCTGCAGTGCAAGTCACAGTTTGGCCCAGTTACATGATGGATATAACCAGGGTATGCCCCAGTGTAGATTCTCTATTGTGCTCTCCCCATCTAGGTCAGATGTACTATTTGCTTATCTCTGGAGGGGTGTCACAGAATTTAACTGCCTTGACTTGGGATTGAAGATGCTCTGGCAATACAAAGATCTCGGCCTGCATGGTATTATCATTTTAAGGCACTCTAAAGGATTCGCAGCAGTGAGTTGTTCTTTCCTCTAAAAACAGCGCTGAACAAAAACATGGATGTGCAGAACTGAAAGGAAGTTCTTGCTCCTGCCTCACCGTCTGTCTGTGTTTGTGGGGCGGGGGATTAACAGCAACAACCAGGGAGTTAACCCTTTCCCTTCATGGGTACTATTTTGCAATAGGTTCCCTTGTAAGGGGGGAAACGAGTTTCCGTGAGAGAAAACATACCCAATTGGCTGGGATCGCAGTGGCATGACAAGTGATGTCACCCAGGCAAGCTTATTCACGACTGTGTTCTGGCACTTTTCAGGCCCCGGCTTTTCTCTCTCAGCAGAAATGAGAGCGAGATTGGTGCTGAAACGTCATCGGTCCCATTTCCTGCTGAAAGGCGAGAGTCCGCTAGAAGTCACTGCTCTATTTAAGAGTGGAGGCGAGTCAAAGCGAATGTAAAATTAGGAGCAAGCGGCTGGGAGGCTATTAAATTTCCGAGCTTTGCACGGTGTGAGTGACTGGCTGCTGCAGAATGCAGGCAGGCTGCTCTCAGACATCTTCACTTTGTTAAATGCATGGAGCCAAACTCAGGCCTGGTGTATGGGCATGTCCGTCTTGGGAAAGTTTCAGGGCCAAATTTCAGTGGTGGTGTAGATTGCCCATTTTGTTTAGGTGGGCATGAGTGTAACATGCACCAGTGTAGGTGTGCAAAATAAGTGCAACTGGATGGGTGTACAAGAAGAGAAGCATGAAAAACTAACTTAAGTACAACAAAGTAGAAAATCCCCTCACCCCCACTCACCTTGGCGTTTTATCCCCATAAGGGCCTCACTACGTTAGGTGCTGTATAGGAAGACACAGTCCCTGTCCCAAAGAGATGAGTTGCTGTTCCTGTTGCACACACGCAGCTCAGCATGTAAATTACATGTTTTGCACACCCACTGAAAACCAAATCAGTGCACGTTATTGCCACTCTATTGCTTACACCCTCTTCTGACCAATTTACCATGCCCTCCTTGTCATTGCTGAGTTTGGCGCATTAGCTTTTATGTATTGTTTTACCTTGAGCTTATTTTCTACTGCGTCCGTTTAAGGGTTTTTCTCTTGGGGCAGGGATGTGGATTAGGACTAGGAGTCAGGGGAACAGGGTTCTTATTCTGATACTGACTCGCTGCATCACCTTGGGAAAGTTACCCTAGCTATGTGACTCAGTTTCCCCATCTATAAAATGGGGATCATAGAATCATAGTATCATAGAATATCAGGGTTGGAAGGGACCTCAGGAGGTCATCTAGTCCAACCCCCAGCTCAAAGCAGGACCGATCCCCAATTAAATCATCCCAGGTCAGGGCTTTGTCAAGCCTGACCTTAAAAACTTCTAAGGAAGAAGATTCTACCACCTCCCTAGGTAACGCATTCCAGTGTTTCACCACCCTCCTAGTGAAAAAGTTTTTCCTAATATCCAACCTAAATCTCCCCCACTGCAACTTGAGACCATTACTCCTTGTTCTTTCATCTGCTACCACTGAGAACAGTTTAGAGCCATCCTCTTTGGACCCCCCTTTCAGGTAGTTGAAAGCAGCTATCAAATCCCCCCTCATTCTTCTCTTCTGTAGACTAAACATCCCCAGTTCCCTCAGCCTCTCCTCATAAGTCATGTGTTCCAGTCCCCTAATCATTTTTGTTGCCCTCCGCTGGACTCTTTCCAATTTTTCCACATCCTTCTACAAGAAGTGGGGCCCAAAACTGGACACAGTACTCCAGATGAGGCCTCACCAATGTCAAATAGAGGGGAACGATCACGTCCCTCGATCTGCTGGCAATGCCCCTACTTATACATCCCAAAATGCCATTGGCCTTCTTGGCAACAAGGGCACGCTGTTGACTCATATCCAGCTTCTCGTCCACTGTGACCCCTAGGTCCTTTTCTGAAGAACTGCTGCCGAGCCATTCGGTCCCTAGTCTGTAGCGGTGCATGGGATTCTTCCGTCCTAAGTACAGGATCTGCACTTGTCCTTGTTGAACCTCATCAGGTTTCTTTTGGCCCAATCCTCCAATTTGTCTAGGTCCCTCTGTATCCTATCCCTACCCTCCAGCGTATCTACCTCTCCTCCCAGTTTAGTGTCATCTGCAAACTTGCTGAGGGTGCAATCCACACCATCCTCCAGATCTTTTATGAAGATATTGAACAAAACCGGCCCCAGGACCGACCCCTGAGGCACTCCGCTTGATACCGGCTGCCAACTAGACATGGAGCCATTGATAGCTACCCGTTGAGCCCGACAATCTAGCCAACTTTCTATCCACCATCCAGTCCATACTTCTTTAACTTGCTGGCAAGAATACTGTCGGAGACCGTGTCAAAAGCTTTGCTAAAGTCAAGGAACAACACGTCTGCCGCTTTCCCCTCATCCACAGAGCCAGTTATCTCGTCATAGAAGGCAATTAGATTAGTCAGGCATGACTTGCCCTTGGTGAATCCATGCTGACTGTTCCTGATCACTTTCCTCTCCTCTAAGTGCTTCAGAATTGATTCCTTGACGACCTGCTCCATGATTTTTCCAGGGACTGAGGTGAGGCTGACTGGCCTGTAGTTCCCAGGATCCTCCTCCTTCCCTTTTTTAAAGATGGGCACTACATTAGGCTTTTTCCAGTCGTCCGGGACTTCCCCGGATCGCCATGAGTTTTCAAAGATAATGGCCAATGGCTCTGCAATCGCATCCGCCGACTCCTTTAGCACTCTCGGATGCAACGCATCCGGCCCCATGGACTTGTGCACGTCCATGCCTACTTCAGAGGGATGTTAATGAATGTTTGTTTAAAAAACAGTATTTCTGTGGTCCTTTTTGTCTGAGGATCTCCAATAATTTATTTCATATTTACTAGTTCTGTGCCAGCTGGCATGAATCCCTGGAGCTCCATGGAAGTCTATTGCATTTGTGCTGATTTACGCCAGCTGAAAATCTGGCTCATCCTTTCTGTTTAGAAGAGTCCCAAGAGACTCAAACCTGCACTGAATTGGGTGGAGTTGCAGCTGCTCCCATCAAGGTTTTTGAGGCTTGTCTCTGCTGGCTGCCTGAGTCCACTCCCGTCTGAGGTCCTCGGTATGTACTTACCGGCAAGCCCGTAACACTGCCAGTGCTGCCTCCATCATGCTGCTGTTTTTAGCAGGCTAGCTCAGTCAGAGCTAGTCATGTGTATAACTACCCGAGCTGGGATTTCCACTTCTCAGCTGCTGTATAGACATACCCTTCAAAACTGAACATCTGACACTTAGCAGCCCATGTGAAGCAAGCTGGTGGTATCAGTTCAGTGGAGAGGTGTCCACGCTGCGGTAAGTTTTAATAAGGTGCTTCTTTCCAGCCTGCTGGCTATGATCGTGAGTGTGGTACAAGGACCCAGCTCAGGAGTTAGTCTTCTATTAATGCTGTGTTATTCCCTAGGCTCAGTGTGTACCAAACTGAGACGAACACATGGGTCATGGTCTAGGGAGCTTATAGTCTAAGCCCCCGATCCTGCAACTTGTTCTGTGTGGATGCCCTGGTACCTGCCTGGAGCCCCAAATGAAAGCAGTGGGCATCTGCTTGGGTGCAGGTGTCGGTCTGTATGGAACAAGATGGAGGACTGAGCCCTAAATTATACAAACAGCACTGCCCAAACATCCGATGAAGTGAGCTGTAGCTCACGAAAGCTTATGCTCAAATAAATTGGTTAGTCTCTAAGGTGCCACAAGTACTCCTTTTCCTTTTGCGAATACAGACTAACACGGCTGTTACTCTGAAACCTGCCCAAATACAATATCACACATCTGTTAGACATGCCTAGGACATAGATGCCGCAGAGTTGGAAGACCAACTCTTCCAGTTCAAGAAAGATTTGGTATAATCTGTGAAACAAAAATTTTGTCTCCCTAATCTGTTCCCTCGGTTCTTTATGCAGGAAGGAAACCTGTGTTCCTCTGGATGACTGGTGATTATCTGACAACTTCTCTGGACCTCCTATGGAGAAAGATGAAAACATTGTTGATAGGCTGCAAATACTTCTATCTTATGCAATGGGCCAGTGAGCTAGAATCTTAACGATGATCCCTAGAGGTTAGGCAGTGAGATTAGAAAGCTGGGCAGAGACAATAATTTAAACCTCCTAAAAGGTCAAATCCTGAGAGGCATCAAACACCCACTATTCCTTCGGCTTCAATGGGGATAGGGCTGGATTTAGGTATGAGCACTATAGGCTCCTATCCTGGAATTGTGTGAGTACATCAGAATCCAGTTTTCCTTTTAAAAAAAAAAAAAAAAAAAAAAAAAAAAAAAAAGTTTCTAGCCCTTATTGCCTGGAAGAAAAGCTTGAAAAGTGACCTGAGTATAAATGATGCAGTGATGTCTGTCTGCATCTGCAGGCCACCTGAAACAATAGCTCTCAGATGGGTGAACGGTCCCATGCATCTCAATGGAGTGTTAACTCCCAGCCCACAGGTCTGGAGATCCTGCAGCGGGATCTGTCTGGCAGGAGGCCCGCCCACCCAAGTAGCCACAGCCTGGCTGCTAGGATAAGCAATGGGGACCCCCTACTGCTGCCATCTCTAGTGCTTCTGAGTGGGTGGGGAGCCTCTGCTGCCACTCCTAAGCAGAGAGAGGCCCTATGTTGCCGCCCCTGTGAAGGGAAAGGGCCCTGTCCCACTGCTACTCCAAGGAGGCTGGGCTGTCAGGGTAGAGCCACAAGGACCCCATGTTGTGCTGTGCCTAGGGATTGGAATTCTCTTAGTCTGGGGGTTGTGGATGCTCACTAAATTCAGGCCCGTACTATGGATTATGAGGTGAAGAGTGACGATATGAAAGACAGCCTGCTGTGGTTTAACAGCTATACCGATTAGAAGGGTAGGTAAAATTCACTGTGCACGAGGTCCTTTTCTGTGCAAGGTAAATGGTGCATAGGCCTTGTGCCCGCTCTCTGTATCAGGGTGAATTTCACCCATTGCCTTATCAGCAGGTTTCAGAGCCCTTCACAAAGTGAAGTATCAGGACCCTCCCACTTCAGGGATGGAGGGACTGAGGTGTAGAGAGACCGTGAGTTGCTAGGTTACGCAGCACGTTAGCAGCAGAGGGCCTGATCCAACTCTTGTTGAAATCAGTGGGAGTCCTTCCATTGATGTCAGTGGGCTTTAGATAAGGGCCAGAGTGAGGAATAGCACCTAGGAATCCTGATTTCCTGTCCTGTGTGCCATTCTCCCAATCATGCTGACTACCCCTGCTGTGTTTATTAAAGGGATCCCACGAAGGGGGATTGAAGAGCGGTCTAGCCCTCTCAGAAGCCCGCACTATCCGTTCTAAAGCTGCTGTTTTCAGTGCAGCTCTGTCCGCTGATGCTCCCAGCACAACTCTTGTCTTCAGACATGCTGAGATGTAATTAGTCTAGCAGGTGTCCAGTACTGCAGCTTGTTAATAAGAATCCCTAAGATAATGCTGTAAACGTGTATGATGCTTTCAGAAGAAGGGTACATTTCCTGCCCCTGAAAAGCTCTCAATTGCCTTCTATCCTAGGCAACTTTTAGCATCTCACAGAGGTTCCGTCTTACCCCATGTGCGTACACTGGGAAATAATTAGTTTGCTGGATTCACAAAGAATTTCTCGAACGTCCCCTCCCCTGTAAAGCTATAACTTCCTCAGAAAAATAATCCAAGTTCAAAGTCTCCATTTTTAAACTGAATTAAGGTAACCAGGTTTCTCACTTTGCAACTTTCGTCCATCAGAGCATCTTTGTCCTGCGTGGCACTCCACGGAGGTTCAACACCTGGCACAGGCTTTGGAGTAGAGCTGGCTGGAATTCTGAAATTTCAAAAAAGTAAGAAAGGAACTATTTAGATGAAGGTTCAAAAAAAGGGGAAGAAGGGAAGGGATGGGGATTTTTTAAAAACAGGATATGGAGTCTTTCACCTCCCAGGTTGTTGTTGGCCAATGTGAAGTGAACTGAACTGGTGGGTTTGTGAGTTGGCGGTGGCTTTTCGAATGCTCATGTCCGAGGAGTAAAGCCGTGCGGAAAATATTCCTGTGAAGTCCATTCTTTCCTGCCACTTGCCTGTTCTGATAATCAAAGGAAATACAAACCAAAACAGAGGAAGGGAAAAATAATCTCTGAATGGAATAGTTATTTTGATGTCAGGAATGCATGGGTTTTGAGGTTTGAGAGAGGAGACAGATGCTGGCTGTAGCAATTCAATTCATCAAGGTCGACCTAAATATTAAACTGAGTTATATTAACTCCTCCAAATTGATTATCTTGCCTTTGATCTATAGGACTACTAGTGAATAAGAAAGCCAGGGTTTGGCCTATACACTAGTTTCAGTGTGATTACTTGTGTGATTAAGGAGAGCAAGATTTGACCTATGCACAGGTTGAAATGGGACTGATCATATGAACAAAGACACAGGTTTGTCGTACATATGTTTTTGAATGGGACCACCCCCGGGAGTAAGAAAAGCAGGAGTTAGCCCCACATAGATACTTTTTTAAAGCATCCGTCACCATAGTTTCTGAGTCCTACGGTACTGGTGCACCCTGGGGCAGGAAGAAGAATTGTAGTTACACTAATTCAGCTGTTTTCCCCCTAGATGCAAATTTCCCTCCCTAACAAAAACAGGATGGGGGGGGGGGTGTGTCATGAATGTATACCTGGAGCCGAGGACACAGACTGCGGGGGAGAGTCCTTAGCAGCTGTCTCGACACCCAGCTGAAATGCAGGCAGAATCCTGATAAATAAATGATTCTGCACCATTCTACTGGCCAGCCTGTATGGAGATACCCATGAAAGCTGACTTTCCCTAGAAACTGTCTAGACTACCAGATGAAACCGTTCCAAGCAGACTCAGAAAGCCGTCTGCAGTGGGTGGGGTCGTTGCTAGCAGACAGCTGGTTTCTTGGTAGCGGGAATGGCTGGCATGACAACAGTATATTTGCAGGCAGGTTTCCTCCCTATTCATCGATGCGGGTCAGGTTCCTTTTTTCTCCCAGCCTGTTTCTTCGATAGCTTTTAAACACGGTAACGTCTCTTTCTCCGTTGGTTTGCCTAACAAGCAAAGGACATGCCTGTATGTCACAAAGGAAAAGCAGTGCTGCCATTCGTGAGTTGCAGTGCTGTAGCTCCCAGCCCCCCTGAAATCCCCTGGTAAACATCCGCATTGTCAGTGCTCTCTTCTCCCCCCGCCCCCCCTGCAAGGGACACAGAGAGGAGCTTCCTGGATTTCAATGAGGTTTGCTGCTTTTAAAGTGCTGCAGTCAGAACGGGATCTATCTTCACGACCCTGATGGAGAAGTTGTCTGCAATTTAATGAAAAAGGATCTTTCTGCGGGTTATTTTTAAAACCATTCCATAGGATTTAATAGAGAATGATCCCTGCTCTAGAAAGGCGACCATTTTTATTACGTTGTCTATTCCGAGTTGTTTCTATTGACCCCTTTATTAAGGCCGAGGTTTTCAGAAGTGAGGAGTGATTTTGAGTGTCCCCTTTGGGACTCACTAAATGGGCCTGATTGTCAGAGGACAGGTGCTCAGCACTATCTGAAAATCAGGCCCTGTGAGCTGATGCACCAGCTGGGCAAGGTGAAATCACACTCCAAGCAACTGCTCAGCTCCAGCTAATTTCACAGGGCTTTCCTTATCAACAGAGACTCAAGATAACACAAGAAAGCTGCCTGATCCATCTCACCACCCTTCAGGGCCCTGTCTAGTCCTTGTCTCCAGGGTTTCACAGGCAGCTGCCTGACAGATGCAGAAAGCCCCTTCACTGACCAAGGGGTCTCTCCTGTTTGCTCCCCTGCCTAAGACTGGACCTCCTTTGGTGACTCTACAGCGGGCAAAACCAAACCCTTTTTTAAAATCAGTGTTCCTCTCTCCCCAGAGCTGGCTTTGCATTGCAGATGGCTTGTGAGCCCTTCCTTTGGTCTGTGCTCTTCACGCCTCCAACCCCAGGTGACTGAGACGGGACCCTTGACAGAAAGATGTTAAATAACCTGTTTCAGAGTAACAGCCGTGTTAGTCTGTATTCACAAAGAGGAAAGGAGTACTTGTGGCACCTTAGAGACTAAATAAATTTGTTAGTCTCTAAGGTGCCACAAGTACTCCTTTTCGTTAAATAACCTGTAACTCGTGTTCTTTGTTCAGTTTGGTTGGTGGGTTTTTTTTGTTTTTTGGGTTTGTTTTTTGTTTGGTGGTGGTGTTCTAGTGATAAAAAAAGGTTTGAAGAAAAAAACACAGAGGCAGAAAATGAAGCACATGTCATATAGATTATATATGTTCACGATGTTGAGTATAAATGGGATAGACACAAACATTACTAGGAAGCTTTATACACAGTCTCCTGTAGGGCGCATGAAAGGGAGCAAGCGTGTGACTTTTCAGCTACAGCTCCCAATCTTGAAGAGCCCAAGGACTGCAACAGGTGGACGAGCCCTGAGGCCGAAAGCCCAGGCCCTTTTTAAGGCGTCTCATGTTGGGACCCCACCTTCACAAGTCACTTTTGAAAATCTTGCACTGTGGCATAGGCGTGGGTGTCTATCTGCTGAGGTTCTTAGATCATGCCCTCACTTTCACGCCAGAGCCCGTAGGAGAATTGTTTACTACAGCATGGCTTAGCTTTGGGTTGCTCCCAGTTTATTATTCCTAGGATTAGCCGGCTGGCTTCAGCAGTTCAGGGAGGGCAGCAGCAGTAAAAACCGTAGCAGGAAGTTGCTGCCCTCCAGCAATGCAACTTCCCTGTCAGCCCCAATATTTTGTAAGCGTCGGAGTAGATCAGCCCATCCGGGCAGCTGATGCCTGTTCTCTCGAGCCTGAGCTTTCTGTCATGCACTCCCTTACCTAAAGCAAGGCTGGGAACTGCAGAGGAGCTGAAGGGAGTTGTGAGGTGCCCGTCTCCCACTACACGTGTTTACAGTTGTGCTTTAGTCAAACAGGAGATTTTTGGGCTAAATACAGAGGTAACGGGGTGGAATTTTGTGGACTGTGTTCTACATGAGGTCAGTTGGGGATTGTGCCTGCTTTGAGCAGGGGGTTGGACTAGATGATCTCCTGAGGTCCTTTCCAACTCTGAGAGTCTATGAGTCTATGAGATTAGATGACGTAATGGTCTCTCTCCTGGCTTTAAAATCGATGACTCCATGAATTGAGTGTCTAACTCCCTTAGGCTCCGTGGACAATCTCCACCAAAAGCTTTCTTGTTGATTTTTAAGGGAGGCTGCTACACAGAAGCCCTATTTTGTATCCAGCCTCAGAAGAGCCTTTAAAGTTTGTTGGTCTTGCCTTTTTTTAAAAAAAAAATCCATCGCGGCAAAAGGCAAATCAAAAATACCCCTGGTTCTTTATTCGCTGGGGCCCAGATTGAGTTAGGCATGGAAGTACCTTTGCAGATCTGGGCCGGACACGTCAGCAGATGGCGAAGCAGTCTGGGCTCCAGCAAGTCTTTAAAATATTATGGGTGAGTGTGAGGGATATTCACCTTTTCAAAGGGCTGCTTCTGATTCCTGATTTTAACTCTACAGCTATGAAGCGAGGAAATCATTAAGTTGGAAGAGTATTTTTCCTTTGCATAGCACAGCGCTCATACTTGGAAGCTTCCCCCCTGAGCATCAGTGAATTCATTTGGGTGGTTTTAGGAATAGAGACCGCTACTATCCCTATATGTTAATCAACAACACTTGGCCAGTTACAGAGCCCTATTCACCTGCAAATCTCAAAGGGCTTTACCGATGTCCTTAAGTATCTTTAGCCCCATTGTATACACGGGGAAATTAAGGTACAAGGAGGTTCAATAAGGGTAGCAGGCAATGGCTATTGTGATTTCAGTGGGCCACATCCTGGCAGGGACTCAGCCTCTTCAGAGTTCAGTGAACGCAGGAGGAATTCGTCAGAGAAAGAGCCAAATAAAAATTGAGCAAGGGCGTCTTGACCTGCTCCAGTAATAATGTTATTTATTAAGACAAACTAGACATGATTTGCAATATGGGATTATTATCTTTAAATAGTCCATAGGGACTTGGGCAAAGGTGCAATTACCAGAGACGCAGTGTTTCCCAGTGGATAGGGCACTGGACCAAGACTTAGAAGACCAGGGTTCTATTCCTGACTGTGCCACTGACTTTCTGTGTGACATTGGGCATGTCATTTAATCTCTCTGTCATTTCCCCCCCCCGCCCCCCCCCTTCTATTTAGACAGTGAGCTCTCTGGGGCGAGGAGTCTCATACTGTGTATTGTATAGGAGCAAGCACAATGGGACCCATGGCAGCATCTAGATGCTACTGACAGACATATAGTAGTTTGCAATTAAAACATTAATACCAAGCCAGCTGCAGCATGAGAATTAAGATGTTTATAAACTGCACAGTTTGAGGGATTCATAAACTCCTTTGGTAATACAGAATTAGCCTTTATTGAGGAGCAAAAACATAAAGCGTGCTTCACAAAGGATTGCCTGTTAACAGCAGTGGTCATTTAACATGGATGGGGTGGGGGAAGTATTTTCCAACAGGAAACAGTGTCATTGGAAGTGAGCCAAGCACAAAAGGGACAAAGCCTGGCCTGTGGCCATGTTATACCATCCAGGCTGCAAAGGCTGCAGAGCAGGAAGGTCTCTCATTGTGCTAAGGGACTGATCATCCGAAAAGGGACGTTTCATGGTGGTGATTATGATCAGTACGTGAGAATGATAGTGAGCCGGCCCCTCTCCGATAATTGATTAATTATTCTCATTTTTTGAACCAGTGATTTAAGTAGGGGTCAGTGCACTAAAAACTCATTAACCAGGGACAAGCACAGAGAAGTGAAAACAAATTGCATCACAAGGGATGCAAACGAGCCCCCCCCCCACACCTTGAATGGCCCAAGTCACCCTGCTCAAAAGTCTCAATGTGCAGCATTGCAGGAAACGTTGCTCCCTACTGGACGATCTTACCTATCATTATTTGTATTGCAATAGTACCTAGCTGCCCCAACCAAGATCAGGGCCCCATTGGACTGAGTGCTGGGCACACGGAGAGTGAGAGAGTGCCTGTCCTGAGGAGCTATTGCCAGCAGGAGAGTGAGTTTGTGTGTGTGTTGGGGGCGGGGGGTGGTGAGAAAACCTAGATTTGTGCTGGAAATGGCCCACCTTGATTATCATGCACTTTGTAGGGGGAGTGCTCACTTCGGATGAGCTATTACCAGCAGGAGAGTGAGTTTGTGTGTGTATGGGGGTGGGGGAGTGAGAAAACCTGGATTTGTGCTGGAAATGGCCCACTTTGATTTTCGTGCAGGTTGTAAGGAGAGTGGTCACTTTGGATAGGCTATTACCAGCAGGAGAGTGAGTTTGTGTGTGTGGTTTTTGGAGGGGGGTGAGGGGGTGAGAGAACCTGGATTTCTGCAGGAAATGGCCCACCTTGATTATCATACACATTGTGAAGACAGTGGTCACTTTGGATGGGCTATTACCAGCAAGAGAGTGAGTTTGTCTGTGGGGGGGCGGAGGGTGAGAAAACCTGGATTTGTGCTGGAAATGGCCCAACTTGATGATCACTTTAGATAAGCTATTACCAGCAGGAGAGTGGGGTGGGAGGAGGTATTGTTTCATGGTGTCTGTGTATATAATGTCTTCTGCAATTTCCACAGTATGCATTTTCCACAGTATGCAATTTCCACAGTATGCATCCGATGAAGTGAGCTGTAGCTCACGAAAGCTCATGCTCAGATAAATTGGTTAGTCTCTAAGGTGCCACAAGTCCTCCTTTTCTTTTTGCGAATACAGACTAACACGGCTGCTGCTC
Organism: Natator depressus; assembly: GCF_965152275.1. Taxonomy (NCBI): domain Eukaryota; kingdom Metazoa; phylum Chordata; order Testudines; family Cheloniidae; genus Natator; species Natator depressus. Next base: position 7,892,019 of record NC_134259.1, read on the forward strand.
TGAAACCTGTCCTGAGGAGGTTGCATTTTAAATGGACAAGACAAACAAACAAAGTGTGTGTGTGTGTGGGGGGGGGGGGTAACAAGCAAGATTTTATCCTCGTTTGACAGCTGGAGAACAGAGCCAGAGAGGGTAGGGATTTCGTCAGTGGGATTTAGTCTCCAAAGTCACCTAGGCCTTGTTTTCATGACAAAAAAGGTGTGTTCTTAACTTGAGTTCAAATTCTAGTGAAGACGAGGCAGGCGTAGTTTTAACATGAGTTAGCAGCACAACTTAAACACCAGGGTGCCCTGTCGCCTTTTAAGGCTCTGTCTTCACGGCAGAGCTAACCCATGTGATCTACATCCAGGTCTGAGCACCTGGGTTATTTTAGCACGTAACCGTGTCCTCACTGGCACTGCAGTCACCTCTGTGTGTCTCTCTAGGGCTTTTCGGGGCGGGGGGGGAGATATTGCATAGTTCTCTGTGCTGCAGTGAGCTGAGCTGCTCTAAAGTTCTTTCCCAGTGACCAGTTGTCTGTCCTTCTAGTCACATGGTGGGAATTGGGGGAAGGCATTGGAGGACTATTAGCACTTGTGGGATTTAACCTGCGTCCTCACTGCAAAATGGGCAGGTTATCAACCTGAGTGAAAGCAGCGTCTGGGTTTTAGCGTATAGTCCCAGGATGGGCCAGCTAGGCTGGGTTGAAAGCACTACTAAATTCCGATCAGAGGGTTTTGTGCATTGACAGGAGCTGGGTTGGAGCAACACCAAAGTAAGAGCTCAGTTTAACTCTGCAGAGAAGATGTATCCTAACTCAACCTGCTAACTGTAGCTAAAACTCATACTGGTTTGTCTTCACTAGGATTTGCGCTCAGGCTACCTTCTGGTGAGAACTCACCTTTCTTTGTAGGTCTTGGATGCTTTCTCTCAGAGAAATTAAGGACCAGATTTTCAAAAATGGTCCGTAGCCAGCAGCCCATGTGAGAACATCGTCTAATGGGAGGAAAATTGGCTGTTTCCTCATTTCAGGCAACTGGGAATGACAAATGGTTTAATTTATAGTACTTCCTAACCTTAAACTACAGATTGGTCAACTTCCTAGTGATCGATTTGCTGTATTTGCTGTATGATTTGATGTTGTTTTTTTAAGTGTCCATATTAGGTTGGATTTTCCTGGCTCTGGTCTGCGTGGTCCCTGAAATGAAGTGTTTGCAAGAAACCCAGTTGAATAGATTATGGTGGAATTAAAAATCCTGTTCTCTTTTTCTTTTTCCTTTCTGGCATTCCTGAGCATAGAATAGGTCATTTCTACACGGAAGATCCAGTAAAGTCTACAACTGTAGGACATCAACGGAGAAGGAGGGAAAAGAGACACTGGTGTTTTTTCTTCAAGGTAGGTGAGGAATGGAAGTTAGACGATGTCTCATTTGTTTCACCTTATCTCGCTCTACTCTTGAGTTTGATTCCACCCCTTTCCCAACTTTATAAAAGCACCCTAAGCATCATTAAGGATGCAGGGCCAATGGAGCTACACTGATTTACACCAGTTGAGGATCTGGCTCAATAACTCCAGAAATGAAAGGACCCAGTTTCAGCCCATTTCGTCTTGGAAGCAACAGACTTTCATCGGTAAATGTCGATTTCACTGTACACACAAACTGACAAAAATATATTTCTATCAGTAATCGAAATATACAGATAGGTGAAGAAAAATGCTCCTTGACAGCTTATTAGAGTTTGATTTAAGGATATTTACTTTGTATATTTTGATGAGCTAAAGGGGATGAAGTAGCCGTGGGGAGTAGAGTGTCCTGTAGTAAACCTAGAACCCAGGAAGAGAATATAGAGAGGCTTGGTAGGAAGGAGCCCAGGGAAATGGCAAAGGGATGGGGACTGAGTACCTGGACTGTGGTTAGAGGATCCCTGGGCTGGAACCTGGAGTCGTGATGGGCCTGGGTTCACGTACCAGCCACTGGTAATGGGACAGAGTCCTGAGCAGGGGGGCTGAACACTGCCTGGAGTTGTTCTGTTGGACTTTGTCACCCCCGAAGAGGTAGACTAAATGATGACCTGGCCAGAGGGCCAAGTTACCAGAAGAAAGACCATTGCAGAGTGAGCAACGAGCAGCGAGGGAGGTACCTTCCCAGACCTAGATGCAAGGAGGTGCACCAGCGGTGAGTGGCAATCCCATTACAACCCTCTTGAATGGGATTTAAGGGTACCTAGATCTAGGGTTGCCCCCCTCCTTACTGACACATGTGAAATTAAACTGCAGTAACTATCAAGCACAAAGACAGGTTTCCGAGTAACAGCCGTGTTAGTCTGTATTTGCAAAAAGAAAAGGAGTACTTGTGGCACCTTAGAGACTAACCAATTTATTCCAGCATAAGCTTTCGTGAGCTATAGCTCACGAAAGCTTATGCTGGAATAAATTGGTTAGTCTCTAAGGTGCCACAAGTACTCCTTTTCTTTTATCAAGCACAAAGTAATATATAACTCTGAGGCAGGTCCTCCTGGAGATTACCTGGTTATAAACAGGGAGAGCCACAAAAGGGGATGGGGAGAAAAGAGAGAGCAGATGGTCTTATGGTTAAGGCACTGGACTGGGACTCAGGAGGCCTGGTTCAACTGCGGGCTCTGCAATTTGGACAAGCCACATGTGGCCTGGTTTTTGAAAGAACTCAGGGTCAGCTTTTCAAGTGCTCAGCACCCACAGTTAGGGCCCGGCCTGCAAAAGAGCTCTGCTCCTATTTAGACACTTCTATAAGGGCCAAATTTTCTGAAGCAGCCAGCACCCAACGTGCACTAAATAGGTGGAGCTCTTTGGAAACTCTGGCCCTTAATTTCTCGGGACCTCAGTTCCTCCTGTCCACCCTTTATCAGTGTTGTCTCCTTAGATTCTGAGGTCTTTGGAACAGGAGCTGTCTGGTACTGTGTGTTTGTACAACACCAAGCACAATGAGGCCGTGGTCACAGTTGTGGCTTTCTGCTGCTCCTGTAATGCACATCATAATAACAGAGAGAAAGCCAGGTCCTCAGGATATTTTCTTGTCATAAATCCTTGCGAAATCTTCACGGACAGGCTAAAAATGTCACATCTGTTGTTTTCCTTATTTCTCGTCAGCCTTGTGATTTATGCGGGACCTCCAGGAATGACCCACATCCTGAGGCGTTTACTCATTCCTAGCCCAACTTTCTATCTGGCCGGGTGCCTGAGAGCAAAAATCTTTCTGTAATATAAAGAACGGGACATAACCGAGAGGAAGGCTGATCTCGACGGAGCCTGCAAACGCCTGAGCTTGACGATTGGTAACCACGGCAACAGGGCCTCCTTTGAAATAATTGCTTGCTACAGATCCCCATTTTGTGCGGAGAACTGGTCAGCATTAAAAATTGGAGAAGACAAGGTAAGATCGATGAGGCAAGCAAAGGCATCAGCCTGGCCTATCAGAACTGACTGCCACCCAGCTGAGTAAATTAAAGCGGGCGCTGCCCGGGGGAGCAGCGTTAAATGGTGGTTTGACGATGCCCAGCAAATGGCTAAGCAGGCTGCTGCAGCTCCTCAACTTTTTGGTTGAAGAAAAGAAAGGTTTAGCAACCCAAAGTGCCCATGTGAGAGTGAAACACGTGCTGCTCTCGTGTGAATCCACTGGAGTTACTCCAGATTTACGTTGTTGTAATGGCAAGCAGAATCCATCCCAAGGCCTTTGCCGTAGGGAAAACTGCTTCAGGCTCTGATTCTGGGTTGCTCTGCTTGGCATGGGAACAATGGGGAGGGGTTTTTATAAACCACCTTGTGCTCCCCGTGTTCTGGAGAAGGTTGGGGTCCTGCCGTGCCCATGGTGTAAATTAGATCAGCCTTAGGGCTGCTATAATTTACACTCTGCTCCCCATGCACCCTTAGCACAGTGCTCTGGCTACATTCCCCTTTGTCCCCCTCAAATGTCCCCTTCCTCTGATCGTCCCAGCCCATCCCTGACACGACCCTTATACTGAGTGGGGAAGAAGTCTTGCGCTGGCTTTATATGGGGCAGTGAGGCCCATTGCATTGGGGTAATTCCTGAGGTGCATCTCCAGTGGCTTTCTGACCCCTTTGTACTGCTGGAGAGGAGCGTCGAGGCCAATCACAACTGAGAAGTGGACCGATAGAATTTAACATCCACAGTCTTTTTGATGGTGTTTTTAAACCAGCCCCCTGAATTTTACAACAGGGGGTCAGTTCTGGAAGTCCAGCTCAAGTGCCGATTTCTCCACAGTAAAAGAACATTTCTTTTGGAAGGGTCAGATTCTGACACGGAGCATTTGTGTTGAGGAACACCTCCCAGGGCGCTTGTCAACAGGACTACGAGCGTGATGGGTACCGCTCATCGTCAAGCCTTTTACTCATAGAAACTGGAAATAACCTCTGGGAATATGAAAGGAGACCAGGTTTAGTTTTGATCTCCCCTTACACCCGTTTAACTCCCTTGATCTCACTGCGGTCACTCCTGATTTTCACCACTCTCAGGGCTTGTCTATATGCAGAGTTGCACCGGTTTAACTTAAGATGTGATTTGTAAACTGATCTAGTTAAACCGGTGCCAGATACTCCTGGGCCGGCATTAGGGAAAATGGCGCCCGAGACAAACTTGTATTTTGGTGCCCCTGACCCCCGCTGCCTCCTTGGGCTTCCCGCCCATCCTCCCTGGCCACGGCTGCCCCCCTTCTACCCCACTGCCCTGAGCTCCCTTCCGTGGCCTCACACCCAGGCCCACCCCTCTCCTTGACTCCTAACCACAGCGTCCCCCTGACCACAGCGCCCTGGGCGGCCTGCCCTGTTGTGGGCACTTAACCTGGGCTTAAACCAGGCTCATGTCAATTTAAGCCAGTTAAGCTGAACGGCAGTGAGCCCCTCTTAAACCAGAATAAGAACTTCTACACAGGGGTTTTCAGTGGTTTAACTAAACCAGTGCAGAGGTGCGGGTAGACAGCCCCTAGGAAAGAGGAGAACCAGGCCCCAGGGTTTCTTTAAGAAGGCGGTGTTTCACGCCCTCTGAGGAGCAGCCATGCCACGTTCTGTTGCCATTACTATAGCAACTTGCTACCTCCTGATTTAGTTATGAATGGTGATAGGAGCAGCCTCAGTGCAGGCTCCAGCTGACACCCTGTTGCTTCAAACATGCTTGAGGATTGCTTTCTTTTTAACCCGCCAGAGACTTGTGTGTTCCAGCTGAGGCATCTCTGCGTGGGCTTGCGTTGCTCTCTCTGTTACAGCGTACGTTGCGCAGAGGAGGCAAATCAGGGCCAGTTTTCAATACAAACCTATGCTGGGGAGAAAAAGGGGTTGTGCATTTTTGGGAGCTTGCTGTTCACAGCATTGATCCTCCAGGATCAGTGGGAATTGAGGGCGTTTAGCACCTCACAGGATCAGGCCTGGCGAGCTGGCTGTGGCTTATCGGTAGCAGTAGTAAAATGTCCCTGCTGGATTTTCTGCCGCCGTGGACCTTTGCCTTATGCTGCTGAAAGACACCGTAAACCAGGGGTGAATCTATTTAATCTATCTATTTTGGAGTGGCAGTTCAGTATTATTAGCCCCATTTAATAAATGAGGAAACTGAATCACGCAGACGAGAAGTGACTCCCCCAAGGTCAAAGGGAACCTTTGTCAGAGCTGGGATAAGAACACGGGGGGTTGAGTTCCTGGCACTGGGCAAGACCACTATAATTTTGATGATTATGGTAGTGCCCAGAGGCCCCAGCCAAGATCAGGGCATCATTGTGCTAGGTGCAGTACACAGTTCCCTGTACTGAAAAGCTTACAATCTAAATAGAGAAGACAGACCAAGGGTGGGAGAAGGAGTATTGTTATCCCCATTTTACAGATGGAGAACTGAGACCCAGAGAAATTAAATCACTCGTATTAGGGTGCACAGAAAGCCTGTTGCTGAGTCAGGAACTGAACCTAGATCTCCGGAGTTCTTTGACCTTAACCTTTTCTCTCCAATGAGAATGGTAACACTTCCCTTGCAATGTAAAAGATCCCAGCAGTCTGTTCTCTCTGTGAGCATCCATGCTGTGTGACCAAGAGGCTTGATTTCCCTACGCAGCCCCAGGTCCTGGTAAGATGACATTCTGGATTTGCCCTGGGGGTAGGTGCCCTTCTTGTAGTGTCAATTTTGCTGTGCCTGGTTAGAGTTCTAAGGCCTCAATACGCTGCTGGCTCACCAGCTCAATCCCCCTCCGAGTCGCGAGCTCCTCTGATGAGGGATGTGATTTAAATTCATTGCTCCTCAGAACTGACTGGTCTTTCATCCATCTGAGGATGATACGTACACCTAGTACACTGAGTTTGAGACTCTAACCGTTTACTGTAACATTAACAGTCCTCAGAGCCAGTTTTCAAGAGGATAATTGCTTAATTATGTGTAATGCAAGGAGCCTTCAGGTCACTTCATTTCATAATTAAATATTTCATGGGCCTTTAATCCCAGTATCTCAAGGCATTTTACAATCCTGAATGAATTAATCCTTACAACCCACCCCTGAGAGATAGGGGAGTATCATCCTCGTTTTACAGATGGGAAAACTGAGGCACAAACAGGTGAAGTGACTTGCCAAAGGTCACAAAGTGTATCAGTGGCAGAGTCAGGAGTAGGACCGAGGAGTCCTGATTCTCACTTCCCTACTGCTGCCCCAAGACAATGCACCTTCCCTTCCTAATCAGATTTTGGGCTGTGGGGAAGAAGGGGAAAGAGATCTGAGCTTAAGTGAGAGAACTACTCTGGGCCCAACCCTACAGATTATTACCTAAACAATCCTTACACAAATATTCCCATTGACTTCAGTGGGATTGCTAATATGTGTGCAGCTTGCAGTATCAGATCCTGTGCCAGAGTGTTACATTTACGCCCATTAGCAAAGCAAATAGAAAAATTGCAGAGCAGCTGGTGCACGTCGTACTTTAATACTAACTTGTCTGTTTCTGTTAGGAAAAGAAAATGGTGACCAATTAGCGGGTGGCTTCGCCCCCCCCCCGCCCCCCCGCAAGCCTTTGGATAAAAGCTACCCAGATGGGAAGCTAAGTACGCTACAGAATTGAATGGACCCGGGAAGTTCTCCATTGTGTTCTGGGGCTCAGTCCTGCAAGATGCTGAGCACTGTAGCACCCTGATAGAGCAAACAGCTTAAGTACGTGCTTAACTTTTATGAGCTCAGTCGTCCCATTGTTTTCACTATTCACACGCTTAAATGCTTTGCGTATTCCAGGCTGCCTGTTTGCCGTTAGAGCCAGAGATCATGCAGGGGGAATTGATTTACCATCAGTTGCTTTTCCCGCTTCAATTTTAATGTTGACGCTCCTGAAGAATAAAGTGATTTCTTGCTTAGGGTTTCACGGTCAGATTTGGACAACTAATGCGCACTCTCTGCAACGGGAATTTTTTTTTCACAGTTACCCAGCACAGCTAGATACTGCTGTGATGTTAGCTGTACTGAGATCCTCAGTAGATTAAAAAAAGCTTCCATGGCCTCTGGTGTGTTTAAACCCCACGTCAATTAAACCGGCTCACAGCAAGGCCTTGTCTATCTTGGGGTCCATAGCTGTTTCAGCGCAAACCCCTTGTGTAGTCCCTGTCTAACCCAGTGCTCCAAGCAGGTGCCAAACACATACATTTCAGGTATAGCTACTTATTAACTATAGAAATATATTGAGGCTTGTAGCAAACTTTGTATTATCTACACTTGAAATGTATATGTCTGGACAGCGCCTTCCACACTAGGACCCTGATTCATGGTTGCAGCCCCTGTGTGCTACCATAATAATAAACTGCAATTTCAGTTAGTACAGTGGGCCTGATTCTGCTCTCACACTGGCTTTAAACAACAGTAACCCTGAGTTACTCTTGGTTTAGATTGGTGTAAGCCAGGGCAGGATTACAGCTACCAACTTCTTCACTTCCTGTCCTCAGCTTTTGTGCAGCGTTGCTGTGTGCCATTAAAACAGCTGCTGTGTTCTGCCCCAGAGGTGGCCACATTTCACTGGTGGGTAAAGTGGCCCTGTATGTATAAAGCATGCTTGCTCGTTAGCATGGCTTCTCACCATATCTCCTGGCCAGAAAACCCCTTCTGCATCCCCCTGGCTGCTACAATCTGTCTCCCTAATTTAGGCATTACAGTGGGGTCTTGTCCTTCTGCTGGATGAGATTTTCTGTAATGACTAGCACAGCCATGCAGCAGCCAGCTGGATCCAGGCAATAGCTGTAAAGCGCTTTGAGATCCTTCTGGTCATCGGGTGCTATGTAATCATAAGGTATTAGTATTCTAACCCAAGTGCTGGAAGAGTTTCCACTGCAGAGCTGATAGGGGGAGAGATTTGGTGCTGAGTTCATGAGTTAATTCTCCGGAAGCTCTGGGAAGCACATAGATTTATAAAACAAAAGGTCATAATGTGGTTTAATGAGATTAGATGTATTCAATAAGCAGAGCATGAAGGCATTGGTTCAAGTTTAACCTTAGCTAAAAAGCACCCAGGGCTAATGGGTTTTATGAAGCAACGCAGACTGGTCTGATTTTTTTCCTTCTGCATTGTAGGGTTAGGAGGTGGTATTTTAGTTTAATACTTCTCAGTCTGCCAGGTCAAGCTTGGCATTTCAGAACTGTGACAACCTTGTCTTCCTCCTCTATTCTATCATAGTCTTTCCTCGGCACTTATATTCCCAGGGAGAGGGGTCTAGTAGCTAAATCGCTGCAGTAGGACTCAGGAGAGCGGAGTTTTATTTCTGACTCTGCTATAGATTCCATCTATGACTTTGAGCAGACCATTTAATCTCTCTCTGTGTAAATTCCTCATCCGTAGAAGAGGCTAATAATACTTCCTTTGTCTGCATTGCCTACTCAGGCTGTGAGGCCAAGATTTTCAAAAATAACAAGTGATTTTGGGTGCCCAGCTTGAGGTACCTTTAAGGGCCTGAATGGACTGAGTATAGCTTCTGGAAATCAGGCCCCTTGAAAGCTTTCTCAAGTTGGGCACCAAAATCTCTTGACGCTTCTGAAAATCTTGGCATAAGATTTAGGAATCTGCTTTGGGGCAGAGATCGTCTCTTATGATGTGTTTGCACGGCCCCTAAGGAGGCCCCAATCTGAGTTAATAACTGATGAATTATAATAAAACTGAATATATTGAGAAGCTTTCAGCCTGACTCTGTCTCATTTGTGCTAGTTTTACACCAGTGTAACTCGACCGACTTCCATGGAGTTACACCTGACTCTTGCTGGTGGATTTGTAATCAGAATCGGGCCCTTTGTCTGTGAAGAAGGGTGGAGCCAGGAAAAGACAGATTACTGAACCCTTACACTCCTTGGTGAACACTTACTCATGGGACTCATTGGCTATTTCTGAAAGTGCTCATCTCATGTGTGGGAGGATTGGACAATCTAACTCTGTCTTCAATAACATTCTAGCCAAGGGATGCATTCTTTTCTGAAGAATTGTCTCTGGTTTTCATTTCCATTCCCTAAATAAAGGATGACAATCTGTTTACCTTTGCCAGTGGATTCAAAACCTTTCACCTTCTCTCGCTCTCTCTCTCTCTCTCCAGGAATTCCTCAGATGAACAATGAGGGGAAAAAATGGACCCAGAGCTGTTTTGCTACATGCCCATCATTCCAAGGCCATGGCTCTGTTTGTTAGCCAAGTTTAAAATACCCATCAAGGCCATCATAGACAGTAGAGCCACTCAGGTGAAGCTGCTTAATGCAGCTTAAAGATAAGGTCCTCTCGTAACCAACGAACAAACCAGATAAACAGAGCATAAACACGTTCCATTGCAGGTGAGTTTCTGAGTACGATGCAACTTTTTGTGACGAGTTGTATCCAAAAATGCTTTGCTGTGTGAAATATTTCCACTGGAGAGAGAAAAAAATCTTTATTTTTGATACAGGCAAAAGACTTGACAAGACAGAGAGAATCAGGGAGGCTGCTCTAATTGGCCAGAGGTGCAAAGGAGAAGGGTCTTGCACCAAGAGTTGGTGGATTTCTTTCTCGCTTGATACATTCAGTCATAACATCCTTCAAGTTTCCAGGCTTCTTTTTTCCCCCCTTGAGATCTGATCCTGGTGAATTTGTGCTGATTTCATTGAAATGTTTCACTCAGGGAAAAAAAAAAAAAAAAAAAAAAACCTACAAAAAATCTGAAAAAATAAAAAGGTTTTGTTCAAAATGATCTGATTTGATTTTTTGCTTCAAAATGACTTTTTTTTTCTTTTGAAATTTCTTTGTTTCTTTAAAAAAAACATTTTAAAAGAAGCTCAAAATCAAAATGAAATGTTTGGTTTCACCTGAAATGATTTTTTTTTTCCAGAATTGCAGGTAAACCAAAAAATCAATTATTCACACATCTGTAATTAAAACAAATATCTCTGATATCACAAATGTATTTTTGAATCTTTATTTTCAGTTGTAGGGTAAGAACTTACCATCCACAGAAAATCCATCGGTTTAGCATAGCAGTGTATTCCCAGGGAAGCTTTATTATGATTGGAGCTAGTAGCATTCTAGATGAAGAGATTTGGTGAGATCTGCCTTTTTATGCCCACTTTCTGCTAACGAGATGCACTGTAATTCCCTTGAGGCGTTACTTTGCATTTGTGTTTCTTAAAGGGGCAGTCAGTTACAATCTCAGGAATTCATGGGGTTTCAGGGCTAGCAGGGACAGCAGAGTTCTGAAACTCTTCCATAGCAAGATTATAAAATGTTCCCAATTTGTGTAGGCCATTCAGGAGGGTTGCTGGGGTTGAAGCATCAGGTTTAAGCTTTGAATGGGAGCTGATGAGGGGAAGATTAAGGCAGAAGGGTGGGGAAAAGTGGAGGGAGAGAGAAGATGGGAGGTATAAGAGTAGAGATTTAGATGAGGATCTCACCTTTAGGCCCTGATTCAGCAAGTCACTTAAGTATTTGCTTCACTTTAAGCATGTGTGTAGTCCCATTAATTTAAGCCTGTGCTTCAGTACTTTGCTGAATTAGAGCCTTTAATAGCAACTTCCTCTCAAAGTGCTTTATGTACTGATTTGCGGACTAACCTGAAGTTCACCTCCATGACAACTGAAATGCAGCCCCTTCTGGTGTGGAACGGAGCTGCTGTTTGACATTGCACACCAAACATTCAGCGATCTTTCAGACAAGTGGAAAAGAATACCATATACAGGGAAGATCTGAGGTTGACATAACGTATTTACTTGAATTGAAATTTGACTGGTATGGTAGGGGTTAACACCCCGGCCCTTGTGAAAATGTCAAGGGCCTATTTAATGACCCAAATGCAGTCAATACTTTTGTTTGAAGTCTCATCTCAAAGGCAGAATCTGGGGTGAAGGAGCTTGCACTGTTGCCGTTCATGCTTTACCATTGCGGGGATAGATGAAAGAATTTAGACTCCAGAGACGGTAGTGTGGCACTTTTCACAAACATTCATTTATTTTTTAAAGAATCATTTTGAAGGGTGAGATTTTGAAAGGGCAGTTAGATTTCCAACTCCCATCCAAAGTCAGTGGGAATCAGGTGCCTAATTTCCATTTGTGCCTTTGGAAAATCTATTCCTAAATGTCTAAATATTTGCCCTACTGGCTGTGGGCAAGATGGCACAACGTAGCTTTTAGGCAATCTGTTTTCATGGACTAAAACTCATTGGCAACAAACCCTGACTGGCAGAAATTCACCAAGACAGGTTTACGTGAGTCGAGGTTGCCGAGGACAAAAACCATAAAGGAAAACAAGGGTAAGCAAGAAAAAATGGAGCAGGAAAATAAATGAGCTTTGGGCATTTGAATAGACTTAACTCATTTGCCCAAAGACTTTCTTTTGGTCTTTAATGTTTTCAAATGACCATCATTCTCTTTTGGAGTGCTCAGTATCAGGAGAGGCTGTCAAACAGTTCAGCAATTATCATATCCCAAAGGGAAGCTAGCTAATGATTTCTCTGGCTACAGCTTGGTCTTTCAGTTTTCATGCTATGCCAGAATAGTTCCCATTTAATCAAGCGTTTTAGGGTTTGGTTCTTGATGTTAGTGTATGATTTTGAAGTGTAGTGAAAGCTATCCACTTCCTCCTCTTGATACTTCGCCATTGCCCCATAACATGAGAATTATGAGGTAGCTTGATTACATCAGTGGTAACTAAATTGATAACCAATAAAAGAAAATAGTTCTTCCCATAGCAGGTGCTCAGGTAGTAACATTCATAGGCTGTTACAGAACTGCATTAAAAAAGTGGATAATTCCAACGGCTGCAAAATGTTTGTTTGCGGAGATGGGTTCGAATCAGAACCTTGAATGTGATCACCCGCAAACTTTGGGGAAGTTTGGATTTGGATGTGGCTTTAGAGCCAAGCTTTGTGGCTCTGCTCTTCTCGAAGCATCATTTAAAATGGAGCAATCAAATCTCAATCTTCATCTTCACAGGGGTCAGAAAGAAATCCCCCCCCCCTCCAAATTCAGCAAGAATATGTGTACTATAAGAATAAGTGTACTATAGATTCTTTTACCTGACGGGCACTGCCCAAATCCCAATATTGCTTTAATGGTGTAAATATTTGGTGTAAATAATGGTGTAAACCTAGGATAAATCTGTATTCCTGTGGCTAATAAATTAATCGGGGATGAAATCTTCCATTGAAGACGATGGAAGTTTTGCTATTGGCTTCAACGGGGCCAGTGTTTCACCTCAGATGTCCAAAGAAATCGGGCATGCAACTGTGCATGAATTTGAATGGCTTTTTGTGCTTGCAATGCACAAATTAAGCACTTACATGCACAAGTGCCTAATTTTCATGTTTGGTTGCAAATTAAGCATGAATTGCACCCCTAAAATCTTTGAATATCTGGAGTCCTATCCTCAGCTGGTGCAAATCAGCATAGCTTCACTGAAGTTAATGAAACCTCAGTTTACCCCGGCTAAGGATTTGACCTCTGCTTCATCATATTAATCCTTCTGTCTTTTGCAAATATACAGGAAGAAATGTATGTTTCATGGAATTTTGCCTTCACAAACATACATATTTGAGGGGTGACAAAGTCCTATGTTGCATGATAAATTTAGCATACATTGAAGATATTAATAATTAATTTTTTAATAATGAAAGCTCCAGCTTTTGAGGCAGTCTCTGTCATTTGCTTTTAATAATGGCGACATAGGCAGAATGTTCTGCTTTAATTTCTGTCTGAGTTCTTAATCTTTAAACAGTGAACCAAATGACGTATTTGGGGCAAGGGTCTCACCTAAAGGTTGCAGGGGAGTTAAAGTAACTTAAAGCTTGTATTGCATTGCATTGCATTATTAATTCAAATAAAGTTTGATCGTTCAGCTGCACAGTACACATGTAGGTACTTATGGAAAGGGAATTTAATAAAGCAGAAATTACACTTCTATTGTTTTGTGCTTGAGAAGTCAGGCGGGTTGTTGCAATCTCGTGAAATGTAGGATCTGAAATATGTAGGATCATGGTATTAGCTAGATGCAACATGGTCTAGAAGAATGAGTGCACAGTTGTATGTCCTGAGTTTTCTTGAGACAGTGTGGTCTACTGCATAGGGCACTGGCCTGTCAGGAGGCCCCAAGTTCTAAACCCCACTCTGCCACAACCTACTGTGTGGCTAGGAGCAAGTCAATTTTCCTGTTTCCCCATCTATATATCTTAGCGTTATACTCTGACCAATCACGATAGTATCCAATACCTCCGTGTAGAAGTAATAGCAAAATCCCTAGTGGGCTTTGTGCAGCCCTTTGTGTGTCTTGTCTATTTAGACGGTAAACTCGGGGCAGGGACTGTATCTTGCTCTCTGTACAATCCTTAGCTCAGTGGGGCCCTCATCTCAGTTAGGGCCTTAGGCACTACCATAATATTTATAGTATAAACCTACCTCTGCCACCGACTCACTCTGTAGCCTAGGGCAAGTTACGTGACCTTTCTCCCTCACCTTCCCCATCTATGATACGGAGATAACGCTATTTATCTTTAAAGAGAGTTGAAAAATATTGGCTAAAAATTCTTTCGATGCAGTTTTCGTTCCCTAAATTATTCAGCAAATATTTCCCCTTCCATTATTAAAGCAAGTCTATTAGTTCATTGACTAACGTCAGTGGACGAATGTATTCAGTTAAGTTTCTTGTTGATTGGCAAATAAATTATTGGCAAATAACTGTTCACATTTTTTTTTGTTAGCTCTGCTAACCCTGTTCACAGCAATATTGCAAGGGTTAATTAATGTTCATGAAACACTTTGAACATGGGAAGTGCTGCATAAATGCTAAAGGCTGTTACAGCCTGACTCTAATCTCACTTACTCATCTGTGTAACTCAAATGGGACCAGTTCTTTACTCAAAGCCGGTTTTACATTTGTGTAACTCCATTTACTTTAAAGGCATTTCATCTGTTGACACCAAGGTTAAATTTGATTCATTGACTGCTATAGAATTACTCCTAATTTACATCACTATACGTGAAATCCAAGTCCGGGCCCAAAGGTATTTAGGTGCCCAAAGATGCAGAAAGGCACCTAGTGGAATTTTCAAAAGGCCTTAGGCACCTAACACATTTCAATAAGTCTGATGAGTTGTCTACACTTGCAACATCTACATCATCACAGCTGTAGCGCTTCCGCGCAGACGCTACCTATGTCGATGGGAGAGGTTCTCCTGTCAGCATCGATAATCCACCTCCTTGAGAGGTGGTAGCGAGGTTCTTCTGCTGACCTAGTGCTGTCTACACTAGGGGTTAGGTCAGTTTAACTACATCGCTCAGGGCTGTGGATTTTTCACACCCCTGAGTGACATAACTATGCCAGTGTAAATTCCCAGTGTAGACCAGCCCTTATGCTCCTAAACACCAGATTTTCAAAGGTATTTGGGCACGCAACTTCTATTGATTTCAATGTGAACTAAGCTTCTAAACACTGACCCTCAGTGCCTAAGGGCTTGTCTACATGGACAATTAATTCACAGCAAGCTGGGGTGTGAATCTACCCCACACTAGCCTGCCGCGCTCTAACCATTTGTGTGGATCCTGCTGACGCACATTAATAGTTTGTTAATGTGCTTTGATCAAAGAGGACTAGATCAAAATACATTGACAAACTGTTGAGGTACGACAGTCAATCTGCGGCAGGCTAGTGTGGGGTAGATTCACACCCCATCTTGCTGTGAGCTAACTAAAGTAGACAAAGCTTTAAAATAACTTAGGAGCCTAAGTGCCATTTTCATTAGTAATTAAGGACGTCTGAAAAATTTACCCTTACCTTTTAAGTATGTGCTTAAATTTCCTATTCAGGAACTGAATTGTGTCGAAGTCCATGGGACTTAAACACGTGCTTAAAATTGAGCATGTACTTAAATGCTTTCCTAATAGACATGCCTTTCTGGATCGTGGTATCTGTACTTCTTCATGAACTCGGTAAACTGATTAGTTGCTCTAAATATTCCAGAGTATTGGTTGCTAGTCTGTATCTGTTTTCCCCTATTAAATATGAATAAATAATACATACAAGTAAAATTGTATCAAAGATAAATGGTGTAAGGAACCACACAGGCGCAGGTTTAAATATGCTGTGCTGTTAGATGGATCTGAACTCGAAAATGACTTTCAAACAAAAGTGAACTCTGGAGAAGTTGGATTCTAGATCCAGACTCAGCTGTTTGGCTGTTCTGTGGGGGGCTAGAATGTGAACAAGGAATATGAGCAACAGAGTGCTCTGGAGCAGTTCAGATTAGGCTCTGAACTCCATACTTGGGACTGATCTCTGGTTCTAAGTATCACTGTGCTTCACCTCAGAAGGGCTGGGGCTAACTTTTGTTTTGGATGGATTTGCATGAGTCTGAGTTTCAGGCAGGAACAAAAATTCCCTCATAAAAAACTGATGGAAGCTCACCTGCTTTCACATCAGAATCATGTGAAGGATAGGTCCATCAATGGCTATTAGCCAGGATGGGTAGGGATGGTGTCCCTAGCCTCTGTTTGTCAGAAGCTGGGAATGGGCGACAGGGGATGGATCACTTGATGGTTACCTGTTCTGATCATTCCCTCTCGGGTACTTGGCATTGGCCACTGTCGGAAGACAGGATACTGGGCTAGATGGACCTTTGGTCTGACCCAGTATTGCTGTTCTTAAGTAAAACCATTAATTTTACATTACTTTGATTCAAAATCCTAGACTGGCACCAGGCTTGCTCTAGGACCTGCCATCATAATCCAGGAACCTGCTGACGAACCTAGGCTGAACTTAGTTGGCAAGGAAATCTAAAACCAGGTGAGTACTTTGCAGTTTGGGGGTTAGTCTGACCATTTTGCACAGCCTTAGGTGTAAGCATTGCCCTGTTTTCACATAATGCAAGTGGGGGAAATTTGGTCCACTTTCATGATTTGAATGGACAACAGAAGAGTTTGTGTCTATTAATTACTGTAGTTGTTTGATGAAACACCCGTTTTGCCTCCATGGTTAATGGGATATGGTAACAGGTTGATGTGTGTATGTGATATTGCACATTGATTTGTAAGCACGGCCTCATATTCTTGATGCAAATGCCACTCGGTGACGAGTCACGTGGTTTGACCTGTATCACGTGGTATTTAAAATATGCATGTTGAAACTTGTTTTACACGTGCTACAATGGGGGTAATAAAAAGCTTGACACTTCCACTTGCAGCAGATTAATTGATGGTGGTGCTTATGGAGCTCCTGTGTTAAGTGCAGGAAATACCACAAATATGGGTAAAAGGATAATGCTGTGGTACGGTAAATGTTAAGATTTATTGTCCCTCACTGTGCATACATGATTGGGTCAGATCTTCACCTGGGGTAAATCAGTGGAGCTAAATTGATTTGCTCCAGTTGAGGATCTGTGCCCATAATCTCGAGGGGCCAGACTGTGAACTTCTTACTTACACTGAGGAGTGCCTTAATCCTGGAATAGTCCTATTGAAATCAATAGGATCCTCTGAGGAGAAAGGTAATATGAGTAAGTGTATCAGAATTTGACACTATGTGAATTAGACTTAGTGAGCCTGATTCTGAGCTCACACCAGTTTTACAAAGCTGTGCCACTGACATCACTCTCTCTTTACAGTGGTATGAGAACAGACTCGGGTCCATCGTACTTCCAAGCATACATGCTGGTTTATTTGTAACTGATAGGGAATCTGCATATTGGCGCACTGGTTTCGGTCCAGGTGAACATCACATTGTATCTCTATGACAGTTTTGCAATTTTTCAGGGAGTTACTGTTTGTTTGTTTTGTTTGTTTGCCATTTCCTTTTCTTCTTCTTTTTACAAACAACTGTCCGTTTGTGAGGCAAAAGGAGAGTGATATGGAGGCACAGAGAATATACCAAAGCTTATGCAGGTAAAAGATATAAACGGATATACAGTATATACATGATGAGGGGATAACAACACTCCATAGCTACTCTGGTCATAGAAAGTCAAGCTGATGTTTGGTGCAATAAATCCCTTTGCACACAAAGAGCAGGCATCATTCACTGTTCTGGGCTTGCGGGTCTAGGGAGGCATTGCTGAAGATACCACAGCTGCTAGGTGATCCAACAGTCAAAAGTGTATTCTTCTCGCACACCTGAGAGTTTGACCTTTCCTCCCACAATCCTCCTGTGGACAGAGGAGGTCTCCTGGGAGGCTCTGAAATCCTTCCAAGGCTGGGATTTCTGAGATCCAAGATAGGTCCCCACCTGCGCGACAGCCAACATCTTGACCAACATTGGACACTCAACTGAGGACATCCAGAGCATGAGTCTCTACAGCTTGAGGCAAAGAACCAGGTTCTCATACCAAGAGCTGGACAAGACCCATAGCCTCACTGGACTGGATGCTGAGGACATGTATGTCATCCACTGGCCACTAGGGTACAATTGTGTCTAACATAATTGGGTGCTGCACAAGGGTGGATGTGATGCATGACAGTAAATGTGCTAGAGACAGTAAATGTGTGCTCAGGCTGGGGAGGCGGGTGTTTAAAGGCCAGAAGAAGGAGTGTGAGAAAGATTTCTTTCATGATTTGGTCCCCACCAAATATGGGTTGTAATTGTTTGATGAAACTCCCATACCATCATTTTGTCCAAACCATGGAAACAGCCATGGGTTCTAGGATGGCTCCCCAATATGCCAACCTCTTCATGGGCCACCTTGAGGGAAAATTTATGGGAAAATGTGCCACAAAACCAACTATATACCTGAGATACATTGATGATATTTTCATCCTCTGGACGGAAGACCTAAGATCCCTCATAGATTTCTACCACAACTTCAACAACTACTAACTGTCCATCAAACTCTCTCTAGAATGCTCCCACACCAGCATCAACTTCCTCAACACCATGATTAGCTTAAATGATGGAACTCCACAAACAATGATACACAAGAAACCCACCGATCACCATATTTACCTTCACAGATCCAATAATCGCCCCAGACACACACACAAATCTGTTATCTACAGCTACACGCTCAGCTACCACAGATTTTGCTCGAAAGAGAAAGTCTGGGATACATACCTAAACACACTTAAAACCACCTTCGCTAAACAAGCACGCTCCACCAGAGAGAAGCAGATTGCATCATGGAACAGTCCACCCAAATACCCTAGAAGAACCTGCTTCAATAGAGAAAAAAACAACAACCCAACCCTGACCACAGATGCTTTGTTATCACCTACCACTTCACACTGGAACACATACAGGGTCTCATTAAACTATTACAACCCATATTTGATGGGGATCACATCTTGAAAGAGATCTTTCCTGAACCCCACTCTTCTAGCCTTCAAAACCCGCACTCACCCATCAGGAGCAAGCTCCCCACAGACCTAGACATACAAACTCAAAGCGGCATCGGACCCTGTTAGAACAACCTATGCAAAACCTGCAGACATATTTCCACTGTTATGATGATCAATACCTCCCACAACACACCTTTCAAGATTCATGGGTCCTACACATGCTTATCACAACATGGGGTACCAGTACCTCATCCAGTGAATCAAAATGCCCCAATAACAACTAGGTGGGTGAAACCAGACAATCACTGTGCTCTCAAATGAACTCACACAGAAAAATGATAAGAAAAACATCATATCATCTCTGGGCGAACACTTTTCATTAAGCGATTGCTTCATAGCTGATCTTTCAATGCTTGTCCTCAAAGGAGATGTGCACAATATCATCAAAAGGTGACCTTGGGACCTTAAATTGCTAGACACTGAAAGCCATGGGTATAACAGCGACGCTGGTCTTATGGCTCATTACAACAATTTGTGACACACCACATTGCCTACGACCCTTAATGGCCCACTTCAAACCCTTTGTGCTTAACTATATAACCCCCATTTCCCCACTTCATTTCAAGTGACTACCTCCCACGTCTTCTGCTTCACAATCTGTCCCAACTTGTGTTTAGTTCAGACACTCTGTTTTCTTCCTCAGACCTGAAGAAGACTCTTTGTCGCTCAAAAGCTTGTATCTTCCACCAACAGAAATTGGTCCAATAAAAGTACTACCACACCCAACTTGTCTCTGTAATATCCTCGGACCAACACAGCTACCACAGCACTGCAAACAGTAAATGTGCTAAGCATGTGTGCGAATACCAAGCTCGGACGCGCTTAGACCTGTTGGCTTACATTGAGCTGCCTAACTTGAATTAAGCACAGTCGATTTAACTGTGAAATGCAGACAAAACCTCTGAGGTCCATGACTGGTCTTCATCTTCAGCAAGACATCCTCCGATTCCCTGCCTTTGCTCCGTCACTACCTTCCATTTTTTCTGTTGTGTAAACATGAAAACAAACCGGCAAGCGGCATTTGATCTGCTGACATTTATGTTTATAGCTCTCTGATCTGTAGTGAATGAATGTGAAAGAGACTTAGGTTGATGAGTGCACTTTCTATAAAGGAAGAAATTAACGGAGTAGCAATAAAACTATGGAGTTACATAGGTTTACTAAAGAATTACAATACAAACTTACAAAAACGAAGAAGATAAAGTGACTGTAATTGATCATTTTTAAAGGCCTGACTCTTGGTTGATTTCACAGGTCATAACAAAACCTCAAAAAAATTACACCCCATTTTCCAATATAAATAAAATGATCATAAATTGACAAAATTGTAAACCAAAGGTGCCAGAAATAACCAAACTGAAGAATATCACCATATAGACTTGGATTTTCAAAGGAAGTGTCATGCCAGCACCCTTAGGATCCTTTGAAGATCACACCCATAGCTCCCCAAAGCCAGTCATGGGGAGTTATTCTATTGAATGGGCTCTGATACCCTGTGCTTGATAAAGGAGGCATTGGTTATGCCTGACTAGCTGATGTATGGAGAGTGCTGCTCAAGAAACATTGAGGTCAGATCAACCTTTGTTTATAGGCTGGTGGGGGAAAGAGGTTACAGAGGTGATGGCTGGGCCACTCGAGGGTAGCTAGAGTTTTGTAATCTTCCAGTCTGATTTCAGACCATGACGGAAGAGTGCATGATGAATCTGAGACAGGTCTCCACGTTGTTTTGTTAGTTACCTAGGGAACCTTTTGATCATGAGGTTACATCAGGCCTGAGAGCATAGACTGATGGATCTAGAATCGGGTTGCTTCAGAGGGGTTCTGTAATTTCTTTTGTGTGGATGGAATCCTGCAGGATTAAATTTTATTGCCTCTGTGGTTCAGTATACATGTGAAACCAGAAAGTTAGATACTTGATAGGGCACTGCATCCTTTCCAAATCTTGGTAAGCATCTCATAATTCTCATAAATCACCAGTCACCACGGTACCTAAACACAGCACAGCAATTAAAGTCCATGCTGAACGTGCCCAGAAGTGTCATACAGATGCGGAAAGACGATGGAGTTACTTGTGGAAAAGGGGAACTGGCTGTGGGACGCTGCTTGATCTGTGATTGCGCTATGCATTGTTGGCATTTGCCGTGGTGAGGCAGAATGGGGCCATTTCTGAGCATGAGAACAGTGTGGAAGCCTTGGGAGTAGGAGTAGCCTTGATCAGCTCTGAAACACTGGGAAGTTGTGAACTTTTCTTCAAGACCCAGGTCTCTTCCCAGCCCTCCATGCCTTCATGACCCCCTAGGCTGGGTTATGGAATTTCAGTCTATTGAGATGTTTCTTTGGTGGCCATCACTGTGGTACCCAAGCGCCTTCCAGGGATGCGTTAAGCAATGAATGAGCTTTATTTTGGGGTATCCCTGAAAACCATGACTTACATTGCAGCAACTGCAGAATGTGTCAGTACAATTGCTCCGTGATGTTAACAGGCTGAAGACTCTGTCAGTGCTCTCTGAGGCTGGTAGTGACTGCCTATTCAGCAGTGGTTTGGCTATTAATATTTATAAAGCTTAAATAATACAGGATTTAGTTTACCTGATAGACCATATGTTGCCCTGAGTCCCATAAGGGCACCTGAGATTGGCCTGGCTACAGCCCAGGGCCATCCCCAGATACAATCTTGGGAGGAAAAGGAGGAGTCGGGTTTATTCCCTTGAGGACCTGTGTCTCTGGACTGTTCTCCCCCTCATCAGTCACCAGAGCACATCGCCATCATCCTTCAGGGCAACACTCCAGGCTTACTTCTTTCCTTTTTAGTTGAATCTTTTATAACGGGGTTGTGCATTTATTTTATGCCTTCTCTTGCGTCTGACCTTGGCGTTACTTGGGCACTTTGCCTTATTAGTGACAATATATTGATTCTTTTAAAAAAATGTGTTTCTCACTAAGGTGCCTGCTACCCTTTTGGGCACAGTTGCCTCTAAATTAACATTTAATGTATGCATATACATAGATGCATATTAATGAATAATGCATAGCAATGAATAGCTTAGCAACTGAGTTTGGTTCAGAACAATATTGAATGTGGATTTAGCCTTAATACAGATTAGCATTATTAACGACATCTGATGATGGTTACAGCTACATTAAACCTATTGTGTGTTGTACCACTTACCTTTGTGATAGAAATATCTCTCCTCCCCTCTCCCGCCCCACGTACACAGACTCACAGTGCAGTCGGCTGCAATCAATCATTGAGAAATTATCAGGGCAACATTTTTTCTCTCTCCAGACCTTTGAACGGTTCATTTAGATATGAAAAATGATGGAATAAGATTTTTTTTTTTACATCTGTTCACCTTCTCTTGGGAGGCTAGGCATGGGAGCCAAGGACTTCAGTGTGTTACAAGGGGGTGTGTGTGTGTGGACTGTAACCCAGCAGCTAATGCAACGCCCTTAAATAATAAAAGGGTGGAGGGATGGATGGAAGCATTGCAATATGGACATGATCATCTTGCCGGCTCCCATCGTACCTGCCTGGGGCTGATCCCCCCCTCCCTCTCCCCCTAACAATAGCAGCCGCATCTCTTCTGAGTCATGCAGAGGGCAGGCTGGTGCTGAAGGGACAGCGCCTGGAAAGCCGCGCTGGGCAAACCCCCAAGATGAGCAGGGCTGGGCGACTCCCTTTTATCGGGGCGAGCAGCTGATCCGCGGGGCTGGGGTGTCTCCCACCCCGCTCCAAGCTCCCAACGCAGGGGCTCTGCTAGGAGCTGGGAGGGGAGGGTTTATCGCGCGCGCTCTCTAGCCTTGAACCTTAATTTAAATTAAATCTCAACAGCCATTTAGTGCCTCCCCTCTGCCCCCCCCCTTTTAGGAGTGAGATCTGGGGTGGGGGTCTGGCACTGCTGGGTGCTTCCCTGTCTTGCAAGGTCACTAATTCCGGAGGTAAGTCCTGATTAATGGGCAAATTTCCTTGTCTCTTTCTCTTCCCCATCTCTGACTGTCTCCACCCGCCTCCCCCCACTCCAGGGGACGCTGCATGAGCCGGGTCACCGCTGACCCCCCCCCCCAAATATGATTCAGCATTTCGCCCCCTTCCCCTGCGGTGCTCACCCTCCAGCTGCTGCCTTTGGAGAAAGTGAGGAACAAAAGGCTAAGGCCGCGCTTCATTTGCAAGGGGGTAGGGCAAGGGGGGGGGGCAGATCCTTTGCAGCTAACACGACCCCCTCCCCGCCCCCAAGCAGGGGGGAGGGTCGCTGCTCAGAGCAACTTGTAACAGCAACAGGGTCCGAGGGTTTTTGTTGCTCCAGCTCGGCTCTGTTTGCTAATTCGCCAGCCCCACATCACTTCCGGATCAGGCCCCAATCTCTGCTGCAGAGTGAGGGATTTTTCCCCCACCCCGCCCCCCTCATCATCTGGGGCGGCTGGGAACTTGAAATCTCCTCTCTCCTGATTGCAGCAGCCTTGCCTTCAACTTTGCATTGCATCTCCATCTCTATGCACCGAGCGAGCTCGCCAGCCTCCCCTCTATGAGGGCAGGAAATCCACATCTTGCAGCCCTGTTGCTCTCTCTATCGGGGTGTGTGTGTGTGTGTGTGTGGGAAATCTTGATCCTATTTGTTGTTGTTTTTCTTGAACAGGGAGACCCCCCCGCCCCCCGGAGCCATGGCCGAGAGGAGGCAGGGTGAGGAAGAGGAGGTCCCAGCCTTCTTCAAGAACCTGGGCTCAGGCAGCCCCAAACCCCGGCAGAAATTCTGCGGCATGTTCTGCCCGGTGGAAGGCTCCCTGGAGAACAAGACCATCGATTTCGATTCGCTCTCGGTGGGACGTGGAGCCAGCAGGATCGTGGCCCAGCAGAGGGACGTGGCCCACCTGGGCTCGGATGCCCACTCCCTCTCTTCCAGGCAGGGCAGGAAGGGAGGGGAGCCACCTGTTGAATTCGGGGGAAAGGTGGAGATCAGGGCGGCTGCTGGCAAAGAGGCGCTGCAGAACCTCAATGACAAGGTGGGTGCGGATGGCCCCGGGTGTGTCCGAGAGGGAGATCTGCAACTCACCCGCGAGTTAAGCTGGGGGGGGGGGGGGGAGAAGGTGATCTCTGATCAGGCTTCCATTAAGCATCATGCCTCCTCATTGCATTCAACCTGTGCCAGTGCTCACCGAGGCAGCAGCTGGTCCTAGCCTCTTATCGCCAGACTTTAAATGTCCCTGCATTCTTCTGCAGGAGGGGGAGATTGGCAGAATTAGGGAGAGGACCGATCCCCCCCCCCCCCCGCGCGCACACACACACACACACACACACACACTTTCCTTTCCATCTGCTGATGGAAGCTGACTTTGTTTCTGAAAAGCACTACTCTAGCACAGTGCCCCACCCATCTGATAAATGCAGCTCACCACAAGATAAAATGCAATTGTCAGCAAAAGATTGGGCAGCAAAATCCGATGGCCAAATCCCTGCCGATTTACCCCCCTGGGGCTCAATTCTGAAGGCCTTACCAAGGTTTTTTACCCAGGCAATGCTCTTCGTGGGAATTTTGGCTGAGGAAGAATTTTAGGGATTGGCCAGTTGACTGAAATGGGCATTTTGCCTGAGTAAAATCTTGCATAGGACTGAAGGAATCTGGGCTTGGATTGTCAAAGAGGGACTCAAATCCCATTTAAATAATTTTATCTCCCTTCGACTTCTTTGAAAATCCTGGTCTTGACCCTTAGTCCCAGTTCTCTGCTAATGTGTCAATCCATGTATAATTAAGGACCTCTTTGTCCCTTAACAACAAAATAATTCAAAGCCATAGCTTTGGCTGATCACATATACTTTCATTCCCAGGTAAATTAAAGGAAATCAACTCAAACAAGCTTTATTTAGATTTAAGCCAAGAAATATTGTCACTCTGTGCTTTCCTCTGACAAACACAAGCTTTGAAGAGTCCAGGTGAATGAAGAGTCGACCAGGAATCTGACAAACTTCTAGTAGCAAAGTAGGAAAGAGTTCTTCCAAGTATTCCCCCATGTCCACACCCCAAAGGTGCTTATGAAACAATCCCAGTGTCTTAAGAATTCATCTGAATAGCTGGTACCCAGATGCTGATTCACCAGTGGCGTGGATGGTACATTCGAGGCAAAAAAAACTTGGGTGAGATTATCCATTTGGGCTTGACCTTCAGCACTGATAAATCAAATACGAGCTTTGGGTACTCAGCACCTCTGAAAATCATACCCCATATCCATCTGCTACTGCAAAAACCCAAGGCTTGATTTTGCTAACATTGATGCCTGTGAATGACTTGATTCAATTCAGTAGTTCAGTTAACTAAGTGAGATTAATCTCAGGAATACAATTACTCATCTGCATCAATGTTTGCAGGTTTAGGGTTCAAGGAAGTTTTGCGATTCAAGACTTAATTTTATGTGGCATCTTGCGTACAAACCATAACTCATGATGCTTCACAATACTATTAGTAGAGGACTGGACATGTGTTCTAAATAATAATAAAAAGGTGCAGTTTTTGTCTGGTGGGGAAAAAAAGAATCTCTTTCAAATATTACTCGAAAACCGTAAAAATATGGGATGATTTGGAGGAAAAATCAGGAATTGTAACAGATTATGAACTGTTTCAGAGCAGCAGCCGTGTTAGTCTGTATTCGCAAAAAGAAGAGGAGTACTTGTGGCTTCTTAGAGACTAACCAATGTATTGGAGCATAAGCTTTCGTGAGCTACAGCTCTAGCATTTTATCAGTTTGATAGTCACATTTTCATTCTACCTTTAATTAAGATGGCACAAAATAATGGCATGATCCACTAGAATCTTTGAATTGTGTCCCATTAGCTGTGCATAATGCTGGCACCAATACGGTGGGTTTTTTTTTTCTTCTAATGGTGGTGTGAAGTCTTCTGTGGCAAATGAAGTAAGAGAGATTGGTCCTCATTAGCAGGAATGCCGTAGCTTTTATGGTTTCCCAGGTGACTGCATCTGTGTATTGTATTGAATGGAAGTGCTAGGTCCTCAACTGATATAACCTGGCTGTAGCTCCTTATTGAGGATCAGGCTCAATATATTTATATAAGAAAGGGGAAAGAAAGCACTTCAAGCTACAAGACGAAATTCAGACTTGTGTTAAAAGGCTAAAAGCCCACTGGCTTCAGTGGATTTGCGTTTCATACCCGGGGTCTGAATTTGGCCATTTACTTTTTCACACCTCAGTTGCACAACGTAGGTTTATTAGCACACTGCTAATCGTGTCTAACCTAGCCAAGAACAGCCTCTCTACGTTTCTGTATAGATAATGATAATGTGCAACCTATAACACAATAATACATTCATTCATGGGTCCCCGAAGTTAGGAAAAATGTAGATTATCTAACAAAAGCCTAGATGTCCTAATACTCAACTAGCTTTAGCTTGGAGACTTGAGAATTCTTATGGCCACAACCAATATTCTTAAGAACCCATCTATTTTTGACGGTTTGAGCTCTGGTCTAGAAATCCAAGGGCCATATCACCAGGTGATGGCTCTGTTGGAATTAGTGGAGCTCTGCCCAGTTACATTAGCCAAAGATCTGATCCAAAATATGTTAAAGCACAGTCATCGTTTCTTCCGGTGTGTACAATGACCCTGCCTTCTTCTCAGCCTACATTGTTAGCGAGGCAACTAGGACCAGTACATCTGCTATTTTTCTGTACTCTTAACTATCCAGAGGATGAAAAAGGAATTTAATTGTCCTCCATTAAATGGCATGTATAGTTCTGCAGAATAATGAAATCTCGTTATGTCTCGCTGGTGGTCTATGGTATCCCACAGGGATCGATCGCAGTAGTATCTTATGGACATGGTGCTCCATGCTTCCTGGCTTAAAATGATCCCTAGAGACAGCAGGAAGAGTTTCCATCATTCTTTACAAAACATTTCACAGTTAGGTCTTTAGAGGCAGTGTAGCCCAATCAACAGGGCAGACTGTGGGAGATCTGGGTTCTGTGACAAGCTCTGCCACTGACTTGCTGTATGGCCCTGGGGAAGTTACTTCACTTTTCTGTTTCCCCTCCCATTCTTTGTCTTCTTAGTTTGTTAACTTTTGGGCAGAGAATGACTCACGCTCTAGGTACGGCTACATGGCAGCCAGGGGTGGGATTTCTCGTTCATGTTGTTGGGCTTGAGTTAGTTTGCTAAAAATAGCAGGGAGGATGCTAGGGTGACCAGATGGCAGACGTGAAAAATCGGGTCAGGGGGTAGGGGGCAATAGGCGCCTATGTAAGGAAAAAGCCCTGAATATTGGGACTGTCCCTATAAAACTGGGACATCTGGTCACGCTACAAGGCTCCAACGCCAGCTGTACGAACAAGTATGTACCCAGGTGGGTCAGCAGGCTTGTGCATCCCACACTGAAGCCTGGGCCACGGTGTCCTCATTTTAATTTTTAGCGGGAGTACAGCTCGCTCAGATAGGTCTACACAAGCTGCCATTCACACCTCTGCTGCGGTGTAGATGTATCCAATATGTCTCAGCATATTCTATTACAGCACCTAGCACAATGGGGCCCCGATCTTGGTAGGGGCCTCTACAAAGAATCATCGTAATAACAACAGCCCGAGTCAGGTAAAAAGTCCCAGTGATTTGCTGGAATAAAGACGGCAAGGTGAAGCCCAAAGAGTGAAATCATGAATTTAATTTGAGTGAAGTGCAAGGAGTAGAAGCAAACAAAAACCATGCAAAGTAAATGAGATTAAAAAAAAGAAAATGTTGAGAATTTTTTAAAATTTAAGGTGTTTAATTATTAAACTCGCTATGTCAAGCGCTTTGAGGTCCTCAGATGGAAGGTGCTATAAAGTGCACGGTATCGTTACTATTAACGATCATTTTAAACCCAGGCCTATGTACAGTCGTCTGAGTCCATCAAAAATCAGGGCTTCTGATTTAACTTCACAGTTGGATTTTGAATTTCTCCACCACTGGCTCCAGTCCTTTAAAGAACAGGCATCTGAATAAAAGATCTGTCCGCCAAAAGGCCAATTTGAAGTTTTGAGGTTGCTAATATGTTGACAATGTGTGATGATGCCGTACAGAACAGTGGTTATATAGTTATTATTTGTATTATAGTAGCATCAAGAGGTCCTGTCAGATCAGGGCCCCATTGTGCCAGGTAGGGTGACCAGATGTCCCGATTTTGACGTCTGGTACTTTGACTGCTAGTATAGGTCTCTATCCGCTATAACACACTGCCTCCCACAACACCTCGCACTGCCACTCTCAGACAGAATGTAGTTTTTCTGTCAGTCATTCATTAGTCGTATGGAATAACTGGCAGCAGACAATTACAATACAATGTAACTGCAATTAAAAATATAGATTCTCTTGTGTGTGCTGCTCACTTGATTTTTCTGCTTGGAGAGAGATCTAAAAATACCAGGCAGCTCCATTTATTGTTACCAAAGCTCTCGGTTATGCTAACACACTGGAAAGGTTAATTCAAATTAACAACTGTTTGAATCTGGTTTCATTGCAACTCTGGTCTTCCTGTGAGGCAAATTCTAAACTCCTTGTGTCATAATAATTATTATGGTAGTGCCTAGAGTTCCCAGCCAAGGCAGGGGCCCCATTGTGCTAGGCACTGTCTAAACACGTTGTAAGAGACACACCCTGCCCCAAAGAGCTTACAGTCTGACAGACAAAGAGTGCAAGGGGAAATAGAGAGGTGAGGTGACTTGCCCAAAGTCACTGGTGGAATAAAGCTGAGGTCTCCTGACGCTCACTCCAGAGCCCCTTTCGCTTGGACCATGCTGCCCCTCCTTGGCTTGGCCATGTGACCGCTTTGTGCCTCAGTTTCCTCCTTTATAAAGGGGAATAATAATACTTCCCTATCTCAGAAGGCGGGAGAGGTTGTAGGCGATCAGTGTTTGCCCTTTGTCCCAGGATATCCAAGCACTTTATGAAGCAAAGCACTATTACGGTGAAAATGTTGCTACTAATGGAGGTCAGCTTCTAATCCAAATAAAGATGAAGGTTATTTATTTCTCTCTTTGTGGCTTCTTCCCTTTGCATTCTATGAAAGAAGCTGTCATTAGGCAGAGACTCAGGATCTACCTTGGCAGTCCTTTTATTCCCATTGAAGTCAGCGGGCATATTGAATGCTGACCGAAGGACAGTTGGATGCTCCAGTCCGGATGTCTAGTTATCCAAAACTTCTATCCTAGCTGCAGGGATTATTAGACCATCACTTTATTTTGGCACATCCACCTTTTGGGACCTGTGAATTCAGCAGCTTTGGTGGGCCCCTGATTAGAGCGTGCAAATAAAGTACTTTTTGGCTCATGGAGCAATTCCAAAATAATGAGGGTGGGGGGGGGAAGGAAATAGTTTCACATTGAGCCAAAAACAAAATTCTTCAGAATTTTCAGTCAATTGAAAATTTAAAACCAAAAACCTTTCTTGTCAAACGAAATGCTTGTTTGACCTAAAACAAACTGTTTTATTTCAATTTCAACCATCTGAAAGGGTTTTGACTTTTTTTAAATATAAAATTGAAGGAAATTTCAAAACAAAAAGTTGTTTCAAACCAAACAAATCAAAATTGGGTTTTGGTTTTTTTTACACAATTTATCAAAACTGACCCAAATTCACAAACTGTTTTGGTGTTGCTGAATCTGCACTTTCCACCTAAACCTTTTGGCTAAAAAACTTCACCTTACTTTACTCCTGATTTGGGAAGAGTTGATACATAGAGCTTTTTATCTGTTGATCTCAAAGTGCTTAACAAAGGAGGGTCAGTATTGTTATCCCCACTATACAGGTGGGAAAACTGAGCCACAGAGTCCGGAAGTGACTTGCTCAAGGTCACACAGCTAATTAGCGTCACTCAAATACGATCGGGCTTGCATTTTAATTAGGAGTGACTGGGCGAGAAAGGATCAAGGGGTGATGATCAGGGTAAAGGAGCAGAAATGGGATAGGAAATAAATACATAAGCACATGGCCTGGCTTTCAGCGTTGCTTTGAACCTGAGGGTCCCATTGACTACAGTGGGACTCTGAGGTGCTTGGCTCTTCCGAAAATCAGGGCATTAATCTAAATAACTTACACATAGCACCTGACGGGCCGGTATGTAGCGTAGGTAGGAAGGATGGTAAATGCACTAGATTGAGACGAGTGATCTCTCTGTTCAATCTAATCCAAATAAAGATGAAGGTTGTTTATTTCTCCCTTTGTGGCTTTGCTTCAGACTTCCTGGGTGACCTGAAGCAATTGTCTTAATCTTTCTGTGCCTGAGTTCCCCATCTGTAAAATGGGAATAAATAATACTCCCTTTTTCTCTCTTATCTGTTTAGACTGTAAGCTCTTTGGGGCGTAGACTGGCTCATACTGTGTGTTTGTACACCAAGTAACACAATGGGGCCCTGAGGCATGAATGGGGCCCATGAATAACAATAGCTAATAAACACCGACTGGGAAAGCAATTCTATTTTAAAACTGTATCAACACGGAGGGGCTAAAGTGGATTTAACATGCAAGGAAAAAGAGGTTCCAGAAACAGTTTTGCAAACCTGCAAAATAACTGGGGTTGTTGCAAAATCCTCAAGCTCCATGATCATGCTTGCCCATCCCTGCAACAAATAATGACTAACAGGACATTGTACAGAGCACAAACAATCACAGACTTTGGAATGCTAACGGAGCCATTGTGCAAAGCACAATAGAGGTTGTTCCAAACAGCTGGAAATGCTGTTCCAAGTTTAATTTGTTACAATTCCTGTAATTTCTCTAGCCTTGATTCGATAATCACTACTTGCAAAATAATTACACGGAGAAATGACTTGCATATTCTCCCGATGGATCATAATCATTTGTCTGGCTACTGGAAAACCAAACAAAATCCTGCAAGCTTCCTGGATCCCTCTTTAAGACACCAATCCACATGCTAGGGGGATGCCACACATTCTGAGAGCATAGTTTTCTATTAAGTGCTTATCATGAATTTACCAATTCGCTCATCATTCCTTCTGATGCAGAAGAGAACCAGGGTCTTTGATATGGTGCCAACAAATACCATTTGGACTAAAGAGGCTCCACTGGTTGGGCCAGATGCTCCTTGTCTTCCTGTGTATTTACAGTGCTGATGGGGCACAATGGGGAAGTGCTTTGAGTGCTACCGAAATACAAATAATATGAACATAGTTTGAAATGATTAGCTTGTTTTATCAGCTACAAGGCAGTCTTCCAAGTCTGTTACAGACAAGGCTGTGTCTAATTCCTCATATCCTTTGTCATATCTGCAGTATGTTAAATTTGATTCCGTACCCACTAGGTTGTTGGAGAGGTGAGACATTATTTTGTCAGCAAGCTCTGCATCCCAGCTAGAATAACGTTAATATGGCTGTTCTACATAAACGGTTCCCTCATTTGAACCCCTAAAGGGAGTCTTCATTTGGGAGCAAACTTGCAAAAGGATCTAAGGCCCAACTCCTAAATACCTTTGAGGATCTGGGCCTAATATAGCCAGAATCAACAATCTTTGTTCTGTTTCAGAGTAGCAGCCGTGTTAGTCTGTATTCGCAAAAAGAAAAGGAGTATTTGTGGCACCTTAGAGACTAACCAATTTTCAAACACAAAGGAGAGTCCCATTCTTCAGAAGATCCGAGAGAAAAGATAAACTCCATGGTATTGATACCAAATGGCTTTTTGGTGGCGAGATCTACCCAGATTTTTTTTTTCTCAGTCATGCAGTCAGAATTTCCCCCAGTGAAGTAGAGTAGTTGAACCCGCTGTTCATGTTCACAGATGACATGAGTCTGCTACATTTCCTAGCTAGTTCTTTAGGTTAAGCTGTAGGGGCACATGCTTGAGCTCTGGAAGGCCTATGTTCAGTTGTAGTGATGACCAAAATGATAACCTTAGAGTACTTAGACTGTGAGCTCTTCGGGGCAGAGACCATCTTTTTATTATGTTTTTTACAGCGCCTAGCACAACGGGGCCATGATCCCTGACTGGGACGCTGAGGTGCTTCTGCAATCTGTACGAACATAAAAACTGCCATGCTGGGCCAGACCAATGGTCTATCTAGCCCAGTATCATGCCTCCAACAGTGGCCAGTACCAGAGCTCCAGGAAGAGTGTACAGAACAGGGCAATTTTGGAGAGATCTACCCTGTCTTCTCCTCCCAGCTTCTGGCAGTCAGAGGTTTAGGGTTGCCCCAAGCATGGGGTTACATTCCTGGCCATCTTGGCTGGTAGCCGTTGATGGACCTATCCCCCCTGAACTTCCGCAGTTCTTTTTTTTTAACCAAGTTATACTTTTGGCCATCACGACAACCCATGAAAATGAGTTCCACAGGTTAATTGTGCATTATGTGAAAAAAGTATTTCCTCATTTGTATTAATCCTTCTGCCTATTAATTTCTTTGAGTGACCCATGGTTTTTCTATTGTGTGAAAGGGTAAATAATACTTCTCAATTCACTTTTTCTACACCCTTCACGAGTTTATAGACCTCTGTCCTGTCCCCCCTAAATCGTCTGTTTTCTAAGATGATCGGCGTAATCTTTTCAGTCTCTCCTCATACAGAAGCTATTCCATACCCTTGAACATCTTTGCTGCCCTTCTCTGAACCTTTCCCCAGTTCCACTATGTTCTTTTTGTGAGATGAGGCTATCATAACTGGACACAGCATTCAACGTGTGGGTGCACCATGGATTTAGTTAGTAGCATTGTGATATTTTCTGTCTTATTTTCTACCCCTCGCCTCCTAGCTAATACAAAGTATTAGTAAGTCGTAGTAATAACAACAACAGTTAGGAAAGTGTGGGAGCTTATCTTAGTACAGCTGTGGGCCTGAAATGCTTGGGATAAACTTCATCTGTCCTCGGGATATGAGCATAGAAACCATTCTGGATGAAGTGAGCTGTAGCTCACGAAAGCTCATGCTCAAATAAATTGGTTAGTCTCTAAGGTGCCACAAGTCCTCCTTTTCTTTTTGCGAATACAGACTAACACGGCTGTTACTCTGAAACCTGTCATTCTGTGTGTGTTATGTATGCCCCTCTATGCCTGATCCAAAGAGCATATATGTCTGTGAAAGCTTCCAGCCAGGGGGCTGGGACTTTCAAAGGGGTTTAAGGGAGCTAGATCCCTCGTTCCCATTAAAAGCCATAGAAAATTTGACTCCTAGCCTTAGTGCTTCAGCTCAACCTCTGGGAGTTCATTCAAGCTTTAACTCTGGAGGTTGTAGGTTCAAACCTTGGTGACAACAGCCTTTACATAAGCCCTTACGGTTCTGTCAGAACCGTCTTTATGTTTCTCATGATATTAAGAGCAACAACGAAAACTTAATCCAGAGACAAATACTTTGATTTGCTTTTATTGACTTGTTTGCGCAAATGGAAAATAAACCCTCCACTCAAAACTTCAGATACTATTTATTCAGAATGTCTGTCTGTAGAGGCTGAAAATAGTCATAAGATTGTACCTCATCATCATCGCTTATTTGACCCCCGTGTGCATTTAACTTAAGCTGTAACATTTATTAGCGGTCAAAAGAAAATACCCCCCATCCCCACTAGTGACAGAAGTTCCCCTATGTAATTTATAGCTATTAACGGTAGACATTTCTTTCATCGCCTTTTGGGAGGGACAAATGTACCCCTACAGATATTTACCAACTCCCCTCTAATCCTTCCAGCACTTGATGGCATGTGGGTGGAATGTTGTACGCACATGGCATGCCAGTCAATGGGGCTCTGTGCTGGTGTAGCAATCTACGCGTGCTGATCAGGGCCTGAGTTATGAATAAGTGAAACCTCTATTGGCCCAACCCTGCTTCTCCTGAAGACAATAAAAAGACTCCCGTTGACTCAGGTGACCGGAGGAGCAGCTAATGGGGGTGGCGTATTAGCATTTATCTGTCATCTAACATGTCTGTTTTCCTAGGAAAAAAATATAAAGCTGGTTGAGTGAAACCAATCTGTTTCTAACTTGCTTCTCACATACTAAGGCTGATGCTGTTGTGGAGTTTCCAGAACTACCAGGGAAGGTTTAAACCCACCCCGATCCCTCCTTTCATTGCACTTCAGAATATATGTTTGTGTTCTCATGCCATCACAAAATGTCCTTATGGAAAACCTGTAAAGAATTTAATAGGGATAAAACCAACAGGATGTTGTAGAAACTCAGCAGGGTCCAATTGCAATTACTCAAAAATCCTAGAGACTTAAATAGAGAAAGAGATCCTTTCTGTAGATTTTCACTTGAACCATCCTGTAATTTATAGTGGGAATGTAATTCTCTACTACAGTGTTTCCCAAACTTACAGCTGTTGTGTACCCCTTTTGAGACACTTGTCTTACCGGCATACCCCTTCTCCGGTGAAGATAATTTGGGGGATGGGCGGTGGTCGCCACATTTTTATAACGCACTCCTAATTCGTTTCATTCTGGATTAAATGTTTGTTAGAAATAAATGCAAAATTATATTACATACAGTTGAAACAAAAATTTTAATAGAAATAATAATTACATATAGAAACAGTACTATAAATAATTAAAATAATAGAAGCGAATCAACAGTCTGGCAGAACAGCGTGTGTGTGTGTATGTGTGTGTGTGTATATATATATATATATATATTATATATATATATGGTGAATTTGTATAAGTCTGAAATTAAAATACGCTGGTTTGGCTAGGTTCGTGAAGAAAGCACTAGTTTTAATACTTACTCCTTCAGTCTTGAAAAATTTTCAGTACAAACCAAACCAAACTATTCAGTGCGAGGGATGGAACTGCTTTTGACCAGACACTATCGCGGGGATATCTGGCTTGATGTTTGTGATCTTAAGACGAAGCTGGGGCTCCACGTCAATAAGACAATTTTGTTTTTTTTGTTTTGATGCCCACCAGTGCAGAGAATCTGATCTCGCACAAATACGAGGTGGGAAAAGGCAGAAGAGAGTTGACAGCTTTGTCCGATAGAGCTGGATATTCAGAGCTAACACCCAACCAAAATGACATCAGTGTATTTTGCTCAAATTTTGTTTTCAGGAAGCTATCTGAAGCCAGCTCCAAGAGCTGTTCTTCTGAAGCAGAGAGGTTATTTGGCAATGTTTGAACATTGATGATAAAAGGGTTCGTTATCCATTCAAAGGTGCCATCTGGTTCAGGGAAATACTTCCAAAGATCTTTCTGCAAGCTTTCCAAATGCTGCTTCATGGTTTGTAACACATCACTATCAAGTTTGTTAGTCGAGTTTATTACTAAGTCATGAAGAGATGGAAAGGAATCCAGTTCACGACGACTAAGACGTTTATGCCACAGTTTCAATTTTGCAACTATGGCGCTCACTTTGTCTCGAACATGGAATATGGAGATGAGTTTCCGTTGCAACAAAGATAGATTGAGGTTGTTTAAATGAGCAAAGATATCTGCAATATATGCTAGTTTGCGTAGCCATCTCCAGTTGTGTATACAGTCTTGCAGGTTCAAGGTTTCATCTAAAAAAACTTGCAGTTCTTCTCGCAGCTCAAACAGGCGATTCAGAACCTTTCCACGCGAAAGCCAATGCACTTCAGTGTGAAATAGGAGGTGTGTGTAATCATTGCCCCTCTCATCACAAAGCTGAGAAAACAGCCGGGCGTTCAGAGGGAGGCCTTTCACAAAATTGATTATTTTCACTGCTTCATCCAGTACTTGCTTTAGATCTGCCTCCATGTTCTGGATGGCGAGTGCTTCCCTGTGAATGCAACAATGAGTCGATTTTGCTTCTGGTGCAACAGCTTGAATACGTGCAACAGCTCCTTTCTTCGAACCAGTCATGGCTCTGGCGCCATCCGTGCTTATTCCAACACAGCGACTCCAATCCAAGTCATTGTTTTTGATAAAGTCATCAATAGCTTGAAAAATAGCTTCTCCAGTTGTATGTATTGGCATAGGTTGGCAGAACAAAATATCATCGTGGACTTCATTATTCAGCTCATATCTGACAAACAACAAAAGATTAGCTAACTTCACAATATCAGTGGATTCATCCGCTTGCAGTGGATAGCAGTGACTCTTTTGTACTCTTGCCAATAATTGCAGCTTTCTGTTTTCGGTCATATCTGTGATTCTGCGATGAACCGTGTTATTTGAGAGGGGGACACAATCTATAGCTTTGCTAGCCTTGTCTCTAATCATCACTTGCACCATTACTTTGGCTGCAGGTTTTACTAATGTCTCGCCAATCACTTCAGCAGCTCTGGACTTTGCAATTAAGTACGCCACACTATCGGAAGCTGCCAAAGCTTTCATATTTTCACCTCCCGTCACATTACGAATTGTTTTCTGGGACTTTTGGAGATCTTTGCGCCTATTTTCGAAGAATTCTACAGGTTTTCCTTCGTATTCTTTGTTTGCTATCGAAATAGTGTTTTAGGTTGGATGGTTTCATACTTTCATTTGTGAGAGTCCTGTAACAAATCACACATAGTGGAACGGGCTCCACCTCATTGCCAGTCCATGAAAATTGCAATTTAAGATATTCTTCAGCAGATTTGCGGGCTTTTTTTGTTTTCTTTGCAGCTGATACTTTCAATAAACTTACAGATGGTTCACATGGTTCACTGATTTTGTCGTCACAATTGTCTGATGTCGCCATATCACTGCATTTTTCAGCATAATTATCACTAACATTCGTATTTCCTTCATAATTTTCTTTTGTACGTGTCAAACTTCCTGTTTTCAGCCAGCGATCCATTGTAAATGGGTTTACCAAAAAGAGAAATTGTGTATATTAATACACACCAAGTATGTACTTGCTACGATCTTCAGATTACTACGAGTAGTGATTCACTTTTATCTTTTGTCCGTCAGCATGCCTTCTGCGCAAGCCACAAAGGCAAGTGTATTGCCCGAGCCGCGGTAACGCGCACGCGTGGTTTGCGTCGGCTCTGCTGTGCTCTTAGATGTTACCGAACGTGTTATCATATTAGTTACAATGTACACCTGTGTGTATTTCTACTGTACAAGTGTACATCATTCTCATACATTAAATTTTAGTGAATTGTTTTCTGCTGCTAAAAAAAACCGATGAGAAAGTAAAATAAATTGTGCCGCGTACCCCTTGAAACCCTTTCACGTACCACCAGGGGTTCGCGTACCACACTTTGGGAAACACCGCTTTACTACATTTGCTAGGACAGTCCAAAACTCCTATTGAGCCATATCCTCAGCTGGTATAAAGAGGTGTAGCTCCACTGAAGTCAATTGAACTATGCTGATTTACACCAGCGGAGGATCAGGAAGTGAAAGAGATGCTCATTCTCTATTAAATTCTATCTATAGGACCTGAGATGGTATCAGAGCGGGCATGTGTGTTTGAAGACCGTGGTCTGAAGGAAAACACAAAGACGACTGATGTTATGCAAGTTGGGGGTACGGAAGAGGAGCTGTTGAGTGAGGCTTGAGGAGGGAAGCAGAAACCGAAGATTTTGTGCACTTGGGAAGAACACGTAGTGCCATCAGAGAGATTTGGGGAATGGAAATGAAGAACCCAGTGTGCATGGGTGGCAGTGAAAAAGGTGGCAGGAGTACGGTGGGTCTAGCAATTAAGTAAATAATTGAAAGGAAAAAGTGCATGCTGCATGTGTTTGTCCCTGCCTGCTCTATTATTTGGAAAGAGGAAGTCTTACAGAGATGGAAGAAAAGAAGATACAGGAGGTCGAAATGATATACCGAGGAGGACAATGGTAAGCAAGCAGAGGGTAGACAAAGTACACATGGAAGAAATTAGGAAGAAGATGAACTTGTCACTCTCATTGATAGCCTGGAGAGTACGTGTTGGAGGTGGGTGGGACATGTGATAACAATGGGAGAAGAACGACCAGCAGAGAAAGCAGGGGAGGAAGAGGACAGCAAGATCAGACATGGAAGACGGAGGATAGGATGGAAACTCTGTCAAGGGAAGTTTGAAGAGAAAAGGCCTGGAACCCGAAGACCTACGAACCCATGCCATGGACCGGAAGCAGTCATGAAGAATTGTGGGCACCTCCAACTCCGGGTAGGGTCTGGCCTACCTACTGGACAGTGGTCCTTTAACATGAAATGCACTCTTGTGCAAAGGACCTGCACAAGCCCTTGTGCACCATTTTAAGCCTTGTAGAGGCAAAACCTGACTGCTGCCATGGCAGGTCCAGTGGCCAATAAACCACTGTGATTGTGCTGAGCAAAAGGTGGGCAGGATTAGTCAGGGCTGTCAACGGGCACGAACCCCCTGCAGGGCGTGACTCCTTGTGTGGCATGGGGTGGGTGGGTGGATGGGGGCAGGCCTGGGAACATGCAAGGCACAACTATCTGCTTCTGCGTTTATTCTCCCATCCCCCACCACACTGGGAGGGGCGGGGAGGGGAGAAGAGGGCTTGCATAGGGCCCTGCAGAGGCTATTTCAGCTATTGGACAGGAATAGCTCCCATGTAACAGCAGTGCAGCTATTCTCCAATCTTGGGGAAGAATCCTTCCTCCTATCACGAGCTTGGGTGCAGAGGCAGAAGATTTACTCTTTAATTTGGGATTTAATTGGTGCCTAGGCTCTGTGCATTGGGTAATTCCACCCTTGATGAGGGATGCATTGAGCCACACTGGCAGAGATAGGTCTGGGATACTAACATTCTTCCATCATCCCTCACTCAGCAATTTCCAGGACTTTGAGTGATATCAATGACCTTAAGCATCCCACTCTTTTGTCTGCTGTCGGGAAGGTGGCATTTAGGGTTTGGGCTGACTGGCAGTTCCCCTCTGCTTAGCATTTGGCAAGAAGGATCTGGCAAAGTGCTTGTTCATTACGGTGTCTTCTAATTTTAAGTTTCCCAGCCTGCTGCAGGCAGAGCCACACCTCTGCAGTACAAAAGGAATCAATGGACTGAATTCCTCAGCTGTCTAAATCTTCCAGAGCTGGATGCATTCCTTCCCTTTCCACAGTGCATGGGCAGGATTTATTTTTTGGTAATAGCATTGTTGTATCACAACAGGGCTATGCCACAAGCCACTAGGACGTCACAAATTTATCCAGTCCATTCATTGTAACCTAGTAACTCACGACCGCAGTTAACTTTTCATTGGGATTTATTGGTCTTAATTTGAAGCGTGTGGATTTAGGCAAAAACAAGGCCTGTAAACAAACAAAATAGACTCCAGTACAAAACATCTTTCAGAGAATACTGGTTTCTAATTAACGTGAGCCATTAAGAACAAGGGCGCATCGTTTTTAAGATGGTCAATGTGAAGAAAGGCATGGGCTGTCAGTTCATAAGCAACGTTTTCTTTTCTAAGTTACTACTTCAAGGAAGTTTAATAATTGTTTTTTAAAACCATTTATCTTCTGAAGTCTTTTAACTTCCCAGAAGGAAAAATCTAGGGCAAGACCCTCAGCTGGTGTAATGGGGCTACACCAGCTGAGGGGCTGCCCTCTCAACCTTGCCCATAAGGGTTAGAGATGGGGTTGTGATTTGGGAGTGGATGAGAATCTAGGTGTCTTTTGTGCTGTTCAGATCTTGTGTTCGGGATCAGCCTATTAACCAGCT
The DNA here is from genome assembly GCF_965152275.1 of Natator depressus. Classification (NCBI taxonomy): domain Eukaryota; kingdom Metazoa; phylum Chordata; order Testudines; family Cheloniidae; genus Natator; species Natator depressus. The sequence goes on from NC_134259.1 coordinate 7,931,339, forward strand.
ATCTAATTTCTTCATCTGTGTTGTTCTGTACGATAACGGTTCTTATAATATGGTGATGGGAAAGAATCTCTGAACATCTCCATGATATCGGCAATAGAAGTGCCAATGAAAACTAGCATTATGGGTTTCTTTATTAGAGAGATAGTGTGGTCTAGTAGGTAGGGCACTAGCCTGAGTTCGTATTTTGGCTGTGCCACTGACCTACTGTACGATACTGGCATCACACCTCACCTCTGGGCTTCCGCTTCCTCTCCCACCTTTTGTCTCTTTGGGGAGAGAGACTAGGTCTTGCTTAGCACAATAGGGTCCTCACCTCAGATGGAGCCTCTAGGCCTTGCTATCATAGTAATAATTTATGTAGGACTTGAAACAGGAACCTCAAATCCAAAAGCTCTTGAATTTTGGGAACGGTCCGATCTGCGCTTTATACACATTGTGTCCTGTACCTGGCTGAGTGCTTTGGAATTTAATAAATAATAAAACCAGGCTACTAATTTGGACATAGTATGATAGACTGTGTGTGTGACTTTGCCACTAATGACATACTTCTGCTTCTTTACAGCTTCCTGGCTTGCTGATGGCAGCATTTTCCTTCCAGGTCTCCGGTAAAAATGTGCTGAGATATCAAAACTTCCCCCAGTGCAGCAGACCAGGGAGGGGCAAGTTGATACATTTAGTGTTTTCTATTCAAATTGTTAACAAAATATTCAACAGCGCAGTAACAAGTTAATCATGTGATAACGAGCTGCGTTCTCATTTGTTACTGGTCAGGTATTAGTGGATTGGAGCATTAATCAGTGTAAGGCTTCCTGGTATATCCAGGAAAAGCTGTCTCTTTCTCTCTCCACTCTACCTTCCCCCTGCAACCTTGTAGCCTAATGTACAAGAGAGATCTTGGTGTAGATCTCTTGGAACAGGTGTTCCCTTTAAAAAGATGCACTGCAGTGGTACACTAAAGCAGTTTTCAATCTCTTACATTCGTGCATTGTATGGTTTATCTGGAAGGATCTTGTGATTCCTGCAATCCCCTACTCATGGAATTAGCCCCCAAATCAGAGGTGTCGTTTGCTATGGGGCAGTTGCCCCCCCAACTTGGGGTTTTCGCCCTGGACTTTTCATAGATCTATATGCTGCATTATGTCTTTTACTGTACTTTTTGGGCCCTCTCCCCAGCCTTTGCAGGATAGAATATAATAACCTCAGCGTCCCATATGCTAGCACAACTTTGCTCTCTCCCCCTGGAATTTTTCTGCAATTTCCCCCTGCCCCAAATGGGTTACTTGTGTGAGTAACAAGACTTGCAGGTTCAGACCCATAGGGCTTTTATAGTTTGCACTGTATTTACCAGGTATAATTCGCTCGTCACTGAGGAGTTTAAATAATATCCTTAGTTCGTCATTACCTGGCCCATACAGACCTGCAAACAGAGATGGATTTGTGTCCTCTGTCCATGAAAAATGTCTCTTGTCTCATCCTCTCAAGCAGCTGTCCCTGACAGTGATGGGGTATTGGGTTAGATAGGCCACTGATATGATATGGAATGGTGATTCCAATGGCTTGAGATAGTAAGATGCTGGGGCCAGGGATCGGATGTTTCCTTTGTGTCTTGTACAGTGCATAACAAGTGTCACCAGCACCTGCTCGTTATTGTTTTCCTTAGCATGCTAACTCTTGGAATCTGATGTTTATGCGAGAATCTCAGCTTTTTCTTGTTCTTTTTTTTTTTAAAGTAAGTGTCCAGCTCCCAGGCACAGAAAAAAATTGAAAACATGACCCGAGCATGGTCTTAAGGCTCAGAAAGCGGAAGCAAAGAAATAGAACTTGAGTGGAGTTATTGGTTTATAAAAGCTCATCTCATGATGATGTTAAGCTAATCTCATGATTTTTGAGGCCTGATTCCCAATATTTGAACCCGTGGGGGTGGCAATGCTCTAATAACGAATGTGACCTGGATGGACCAATGGCGCTTAGCATAACCCCTGCTTCTTGAAGACTTGCAGGGAGCCAGAGATACAGAATGTGGATGCCCCTTAGCTACTTGTGTATTTTTTGGGAAGGGTGGAAAAGGCCATCAGATGATGTAGGTGTTGTTCCCAATCAACAAGGGGAAGGCCTGGTCAAAGCCGAACCCTGCCTTGCCTTGGGTTGCTATGCAGGCCTGTTAAGAATTTTGGGGGCAGGGTACTTAAAAGTTTGCTGGAGCCCCACCCCTTCCCCTTTCACCCCGCTCACAGATTTTTTTTTTGGGGGGGGGGGGAGCCAAGGAAGGTGGAAGGGGCGAGATGGACAAAGACGGAGTGTGCCGTATTTCCTGCTGCGCCCGCTCTCCAGGAAGAATTTTCCTATTGGATTTACTGGCTCGGCAGGGGGGAGGGAGGGGTGTGTGTGTGTGAGAGAGAGAGAGATAAAACAGTGGCATCCACATGCATATTCCTTTCAAAATAACGATCTAAATTGCAGAGTCACTGAGCATCCTCTGGCTCCCACGGGGCCAGCATCCCCGAGCATCAGGCCGGGACTCGGTTAAAAGCCAGCTCCCTGTTCTGCTGCGCAATGCTTTCTTTCGCCAAGGGTTATGCGGTTCTCTCCTTTCCCTTTAAAAAAAAAAATGCAACTCCCCCTCCCCCAATTCCCTTGCAAACCTGCTGCTGATCTCACCCAGCAACCGCCCACCGTGCAAGCTTCCGCAGCAGCATCTTCCAGCCACGCCAGCGGAAGGGGGGGGGGAACAACCCCCCCATCCCCCTCCGCTGTGGCTGGTGGTAAACGGCGGGGGCGGCGGCGGAGCTCTGGCCCCGTGCAGGGGGCTTTGCTTGGCCCCACGCCTGCCAGCTGCGAGCTGGGGCATTGCACCGGCAGCGTGGGCTGGGGCTTTGGGAGCCCGGGCGCAAAGACCAGGAGGGCGCAGCAGCATCCAGCGAGCTGTAATGCAACGCTGCCCCCGCCCCGCCTGCTCCCCATGGGCTCTGGAGCCGGGGCAGCACCCCGGCCGCGCGCCGCGAGCTCCCAGCTCGAGCCCGCCCCGGGGGTTGGGTTGCCGCGGGGAGGGGAGGGCGGCTCCTCCATTGCGCCACTTTGCATGTTACCGCTCTTCTCCCCTCCCATTGCACAGCGGCCGGGGCTCGTTTGCATATCCCGGCGGCTGCCAGCCAATCCAGGCCAGAGCCGGGTGCTTCCCCCCCCCATCATCTCCCCGCGCTCGGCAGAGGAAAAGGGAGTGGCTGAGCGCGCATGCGCTCCCGCTGCCTCCTTGTGCTCGGGCTTTGATTGCAACGGGGATTTTTCCCCCCGCTGGCTCCTTCGGTCTAATTCTGGGGCTGGGCTTGGAGCGGGGCAAAGACAGGGAGACGCGCCGGGGCTGCTGTTTGTCCCCGTTCCTGCGATTTGCAAAGCGCCGGGCAAGCTCCTTTTCCTCCCCTGCAGACCCCAGCTTCCCCCCCCCACCCCCGCCCCACTTCCTTTTGATTGCAATTGATTTTATTTTATATCTACATATATATTTTTAAATTTCAATAAAACGTTTGCAAGAAGGAAAAAAAATCAATAAACAGACCCCCCTCCCGGTTTTTGTTTTGGGGGTTGTTTCCCAAGAGACATGTCTTATCAGGGGAAGAAAAATATTCCACGGATCACGGTGAGTTTAGCGACATGGGGAAGGAAGGAAGGGAGGGAGGGGGAGGATTAAGCCCTTTGTGTGCTTGGGAGGTGATTGCAAGGGGTTTTGCAGGACGATAATAAGATCACGCTCTCCTGCAAAAACCCCTCCTTTGCCGCAGCATCGCTGGAAGCCTTCTCTAGACGTCCTGAAAACAAGCAGAGGATGCGGGGCGAACAATGGTTGCCTTGAAGTTGCAGGAGTGGGACGCCAGTCGACCCGGAGCTGGTCTTGCGGCTCATCAGCTCGGGGATGCTGCGACCCTCGCATGGGTCCGAGCAAACGGATGGCAGGTTTAGGCGTGCACGGGTGGGAAGGATAGACGGAGGGAGCTGGCTCGTGGGTGTGTGAGCCAGATGGGGCTGGTTGCCGAAGCCCTGAGTGGGGTAGCGGGGGGGGGATAGTGGAGTTGAAAATGTATCGGTTTGATGTTTTATGGCAGCCCGTGCTGCTCGTAATAAACAGGGCGGATGGAGGTGGGTGGGGAAGTGGATGGTAGATGCAGAATGACAGCAGGGGTGGGGTGGAAGAAGGTAGGATTGGGGAGGGAAGAGAGGGTCTGGGGGAGATTTTAAAATAGACATCAAAACAGATTTTTACAATCTGGCTTTAAAATATGGCTCAGGAATAGAAATATCTGCCGGGCAGAGCTTCTCCACTACTCGCTGGGAGGAGGGGGGAGATTTGGCTGGGCTCTGAGGGTTTTTTTCGGTTGTTTTTTTGGTATGATTGAAGCAGCTCCCCCCCCCCCCCCCCGCCCATACAAAGAGGGCTGTGATTGTGAGGAGCTGGGGACAGTGTTTGTGCTGTTCCTCCAGGAGGTAATGGCGCTGCTCCGATGAGATGAGCAGATGGGGCTTGTTCTTTTCATCTTCCATCCTCCTTCCCAGTGCAGCGAAAACAATGCTTAGAAAGAGCGGCTGGTGGTGGTGATGGTGTGTTTTTTTTTTTTTTTTTGGTACTGGTATATGAGAAACGCCTCCCCCTCTTTAAGATTAGGTTTGGAAATGAAATAGGAGGTATTTCTCTTCCCCAGGAATATTCTTGCAACGCACAATTCAGTCCACCCCTGAATGAAATCTGAAGGGAAAAGAAAAGGAGCGGTGACATAAAACCCTACGTTTCCCCATTATTATGGAAACTGATCAGTGCAGGTATCACAGGTGCAAGGATACTAACTTTCTGCAGCGTAAGTGAGGCAGTTAAAAATGCTACTTGTTTATTTTTTGACATACAAGTTTGCACTATTTGTATCAGTGTAAGAGCTTTCCGCTCTTAGACCGAAGGACACACCCGTCGTAAATCTTGTTCCTGAGCCTTAGAGGTGGACAAGTGAAAGATCAGCAGTAGTGGATGGATGATATTAAGTATGACATTTGGATGTGAGCTGTTGAATTGGGTAGCTGTGTGTAAAAAGCATTTATGCAGCCCAGTGTACTTCACTGATTGGAATGTGAGAAGACTGAACCTTTAACTGGTAGAAAAAATTAGTGATCTCTCACTGAGATTCCAGTATCTTAAGGTTTTAAAAACGCTAGTCCCGATTTAGGGGAAGCTGAATATTACTGATGGATGGTGCTGTGGGTCTTCAGCGAACTGGTGTATTTTTTTCATGAATGAACGTTGCAGTTATTTGGGTTGGGGTGGATAACAAGACAAAGAATAGGAGATGAGCAAGATTCTGATTTGATTTACTCTGGTATAAACACAGCGTGACTCCACTGAGATCCGTCTGTAAAGAGATCAGAATCTGGCTCAGTGGGTAGGGGACTTTCACCTGAATCAGTAAGGTAAATATGAACAAGTGTGGTATCAGTCCTTCCCACAGATACAAACTGCATATGTGGTTTCATCCAAAGCCCATTGAAGTTAATGGAAAGACTCCCGTTGATTTCGGTGGGCTGTGGATCAGCCTCAAAGGGAGAGGTGTTTATGATGAAATGAGCTGTAGCTCACGAAAGCTTATGCTCAAATAAATTGGTTAGTCTCTAAGGTGCCACAAGTACTCCTTTTCTTTCTGCGGATACAGACTAACACGGCTGCTACTCTGAACACTAGCAGTAGGTTATAGAACAGCATTATAATGTCCAAGGCTCATTTTGTCATTTTTTGTATATTTCCCAAGTGACAGTGGATTGAGGACTTTCTTCTGCTCTCATTGTCATCTGTGGCAAAACTATTGATTTCAATAGGATCAGGCCTTTAATGGCACAAGAAGGCTGCACTGGAGGGTATTAGTGCAGTGATTCTAGGAATGATGGAAGTGTGGGACAATTTGCTGTAGTATACAGGAACCTGGCATTGAAAACAAGCAAGTTTTTCAAGCGCCATGTTGCTTTGTTAAGCATTATTGTCACAGCAGAGCCTAAATTTAAAATCTTGATTTCTTTTTGCATCCTTACGGAGCCAAAACTCTCCATTAACTTTTCCCTTAAATAAGAAAAAAGGACTGTTATGATTTTTGTACAATGATATAAAATTAGCTGTAAATGCAAATCTTAAACACCTTGGGCCTGATTCTCAACTGGTGCAATCCTTGTAGCTCCGTTGACTTCCAAAGAGCAATGCCAGTTTATAACACCTGAGAATCTGGTCCCCTATTTTAAATTAGATTGTAGTCTCTTTGGGGCAGGTACTGCCAGTTTCTATATGCCTGCATAGTTCCTAGCACAGTGCAGCCCCAATTCTGACTATGGCTCCTGACTACCTCTATAATAGTAATAAATAATGCAGCTGAAAGCATGTATTCTAATTTTATGGTCTGTGCATCCACATGTTAAAGTCATGCACTTTTCCCTCTTTTAAATCAGCCTTGGATTTCCTCTATGGACAATAGTATGTCAGGCCTTGGGTTATGAAATGTCATTGATTCTGTATAAAGGAAACGGGGCAAGTATTAGCAGTTTCTTTTCAGAAGATGTGCAAATACATTTCTGAGAGGTAAGGTGTAACTTGTAAGGTTTAAATTTAGTGCTGCATGATACATGTGCACTTTGAATTCAGTATTAAATATATGTGCACTTAGTGTTGTGGGGAAAGAGGATGAATACAATGCTAATGTGCCACGTTCCTTCTCACCTAAAGATCTTTAGAGTATGTGTTTTGATATTGTGCACGAGTACTACAAAATGATGCATTTGTTTTTCACTTACTGTAGCTGCAAAGGAGCCGTGTAACCTAAGCGAATATCTAGAAGGAATGGCTTGAAAGCTGCCTCATTGGCATTACCTTTCTGTTTCTACCAAACAGCAATCTAATTTGAGGGAGGTTTAATAACATGGCTTCTTAAATCCTATCTTTAAGTTAATTTGCTAATATGTGCTTATTTTCATTAGATTATGCAGTAGCTCTGTAGAAACACAGTAAAAGATCCGCTGAACTGAAACCTTGCTAGACTTGGACAAAATGGATTTGTTTGTGTTGTGTATCCCGTGGCAACAGACTTTTGGTCAATTTCTCCGACTGCAAGTGTGACTCAATTAGCCAAGTCGTGACTTCAGGATGGGTGGATTTAGGAAGTTACGCCTGCAACAAGGTTAAAAATAAGAGACGTGGTTAAAAACCACAATCTGCTTTTTGAGAAATGGTGTTTAGTACTTTTGTGGTAGGTGGGTGAACGATTTTGTTTTAATTGGTTGTTGGGGTAGTTAAAGCAAACAAACACGCCTCATAACCAAACTTCTTTTAAATAGAGAATATAGCTTGCTCTTGGATCATTAGAGTGATGAAAGGACTTGCAGATGAAATGATACTTTATCTTTTCAGTTGAAAGTACTGTAATTGACTTGTTTTTTGACATGCCCTTTGAATAATGCAAAGCTTGTTTCCCTCTCCTCTTTTATCTGTGAACGGATGCTGCAAACTGTCAGTTTTCTTACAGCCTAATTATTATTGTTCCCTGTTTTTTTTGTTTCAGAGCGATCGTCTTTTGATCAAGGGTGGTAAAATAGTTAATGATGACCAGTCTTTCTATGCAGACATTTACATGGAAGATGGGTTGATAAAGTGAGTGCATCCTGATGCAATGATGTGATTGAAACTAGCAAATGTAATGTAAATGCACTGCAGAACTGCAAGAATAACTCAGTCTTGAGAGCTATGTTAGAATGCAGAAAGAAATGAATATGTAATGCATAGTGGGGTGCTTGATTGGAGGGATCTAAAACCAAGGTGTTTAAATAATAATAAAAAAGTACTATACGTTCTCATTAACATAGTCATTAAAGCTCTGGTCTAAAAAGGTACTTAAGTGCTTGAATGATTTGAGTTCAGTGGGACTACTCGCATGCTTAATTTATGCTGGTCATGTGTTCAAGTACCTTGCTGCATTGAGGCCTAGGAAATTCTCAATCCAGAGCCTCGCAAACTGACTTGAAGCCCAATCCAAATCTCATTCAAATCTTCCCATTAAAGACTTCCATTGACTTCAGGGGGCATTGGATCAGGCCCCTTTCAGGCTCACCTTTAGGTTTTTAGTCCTTACGCATGCAATTCTGGCACATTCAATGTATTACACATTTCCTTGGAATAAAACTCATAGGGAAAAATGGACTGGCCAAAGGTTACAAACCAGGAATTTTGCTTGTTCTGGCTATATAATCAGCACATCTGCTTTCTTAATCAGGGCTAGAAGTTGGAGGAGTAAGTGAAAGACACCTAATTAATTGTGATGTATCATCCACAGTTCGGTGTTTAAAAATAAATCCTTGCAAAAGCCAGACTGATGGGCTTTGGGGTCTCATCAGGAACTTGGTAACTAGCATATGTGCAGGTTTATTTTTGTGTGGTTGCTGTACATATGTTTTAGTGTGAAATAAAGTAGATAGGATACATGCAGAAATTCTTGCAGTCCTTTCCAAAGCAACATGAAAATCTAAAAATCACCGTTCCATCCCAGAATGAATTATTGCACTGGGCCCAGTTCAACTCCCTCTGAAGTCAATTTCAAGACTCCTACTGACTCCAGTGGGATTTTGACGAGACTGAAAATAAAGAAAATGCGATACACTGAACGCCAGCTTCACAGAAGTGTACCGAGGCCACGTATTGCTATTGCTCTGTTGTGCTGTGTCATTGGCACCTGTTAAAGGGTATCGTATCCAGACCATGTCGCTCGCTTGAGACACGTTTCTCATTATGTTCATGTGGTATAACATTTGTAACTCACTTACTGATTGACACCTGTTTACCCAGGCAAATTGGAGAGAATCTGATTGTGCCAGGGGGAGTGAAAACCATTGAAGCTCATGGCCGGATGGTGATCCCTGGTGGAATTGACGTCCATACCCGCTTCCAGATGCCAGACCAGGGAATGATCTCTGCTGATGACTTCTTCCAAGGAACCAAGGCTGCCCTGGCTGGAGGCACCACAATGATCAGTAAGATAGAGATATGTATTCCCTGGGGAGTTGGGCGGGGGACGGGAGAGGTTCCCTTTGCTCTTTTGAACAAACCATATCTATAAGCGGGGAACGTAATTTATGGAAAATAGCAGCGTATTTGCCTCCCAGTGTGTGTGTCATTTATTGGCTAGAGTAGGGGACTGGGAGTTGGGTCTCCTGAGTTCTGTTCCCTCCTCTACCCCTTGGGCAAACTCCCTCTCAGGGCTGGGAAGTGGAATACAGGACTCCAGCGTTCTATTCCTGGTTGGATCATGTAGCCTTCAAGTCAATGGGTTATGGACTTCCATGAGGATAGGATTACACCCAGGCTGACTGTGGAACCTTGAGGAATTTTCAATGGGGATTTTGTCATTGATGTCACTGGCTGCAAGGTCAGATCTTAGCCTTTCTGTGCCTCAGTCTCCCTGTCTGTGTAGTTGCTATAACAACACCATCTTCACAAGGGTGTTGTGAGGCTTAATTGGTGTATTGTTTGTAAAGTGTTTTGTCATTCTTGGGCAGGAGGTGCTGTGCTGTATAAGTATACTGTGGGGACACTTCACATGGGCCTCTTGGGGGTAAATATTTTAGTCCTCATGGGAGGTAGAGGCTGATCACACTGACGAGGCACAATGAGTCAGTGCAAATTACATGTACGGTACACCTCTCAAAATCAGACTTCTTTTTTAGGTGCCTAAATGTGGAGGTAAGTGCCTAGCTTTAAGCATCCAAGTTTCAAAATGTTTGGCCCGAGGTTTTGTTACTGATTTTAAAAATTCAGTTGAAATACACCCCCCCCCCCGCCCCCCAAATAATTAAACATTATCTTTCTGGTTTTTGGAATTATGCCACAATATTAGCGTGTGAGAATCAGGAAGTGAAACTGACTAAAATCTCTAGGCCAGATCCTCAGCTGGTCTAAATGGCTGAAGTTCTTGGTACCTGTGACAATTTGCATTAGCTGAGGATCTGCCCCAATAATTCTTTACACAAATCTTTCATATTTATGTTGTTCTAGCTGAGAAAAAGCGTAAAATATAGCTCAGTTCAAGTGATGAGTTTGTGAACTGCCATCGGACATCCTGCAGTCTGTTGTCCAATGTGAGCATTGTTTGCTTTGCAAGCTCTTCTCTACTGCTTCTGCTGGTTACTGCTGTGACATCTGCTAGAGCAGCGGCCTTGGGGGCTGCAAGCAGGTTTCAGGGGGTCCGCTAAGCAGGGCCGGCGTGAGACTCGCTGGGGCCCAGGGCAGAAAGCCAAAGTCCCATTGCATGGGGCCGAAGCCGGAGCAACGTAGCTTCCTGGGTGTCCCCAGGCAATTACCCTGCTTGCCACCCCCTAACGCCGGTGTTGGCTTTTATATGCAGAAAACCAGGCGGGCTGTGGAGTTTTTAAAGCAGATTGGGGTGGGCCTCAGCAAGAATAAGGTTGCGAACCCCTGTGCTAGCCCAGGTCTTTTATGTTGCCAGAATTCTGGCCCCTCAGAACAAAAATTTTTTTTTTTTAGCAAGGGAAAGAGGATTCTGCATCCAAACTTATGAATGAGATCAACGCTGCCTGTGACAGTGAGTGCAGGCCGGTAGAGGGTCCACTACTGGCTGAAAAACGATTATCTTAGATGCCTTTGTGGGCCCCCGTGACATTAAAGATTGTGAAATGCTAGGATATTGCGGTAGGGAAGTGGTATTATCCCCATTCTTGTAATGGTGGTCTGAGGTACTGCAAGACTAAGTGTCTTGCCCAAGGCCATGCAGGAGGTCTGTGGCAGAGCCGGGAATTGAACCGGGGTCTCCTGAGTCCCACTATAGCTGCCCAAGCACTTCTTTTCATATAGAACCTATAAACCCATTCCTTTTCCCCCTATCATGAGTGTTCTTTAAAAAAAGTTTCGTAGTGGGAAGTCAGCCAGTGGGCGGTCTTGGTTCAGAGTACCCCCCTGCTGCCCAAGGGCATGCAACAAGTTAGTAGCAGAACCAAGAATACAGCCCAGCTGTCCTTTTAACCACAAAACCATCCTTCCCCTTCAACCCTCATCTTCACCCAGTCTCAGTGAAAACAGCTTTCTTGTCTGGATTTAAACCTTCCCCTGCCATGTTTGCAACCCAAACAGAGAAGCCCTGAGTTAATTTGAGAACCAGAAAGCGAAACTGACCATTATTATAATTAATTTGCATTGTGATAATACCTGTGTGCCCCAATCACAGACCAGGGCGCAATGGTCCTAGGCATTGTACAAACACAGAAGCAAAAGAAAGCCCCTGCCCTGAGTAAGTTACAGTCCAAGTAGAAGGCAAGAAACAACAGATGGATACTGATCATAGACAGAAAGGGGAGCATAAATTAACAATGAGATGATACCGGTCAGCATGGGAAGCAGTAGTCACGGCTTCCCAGCTGTGTAATCATTCACTAGAAACACTGACTAGATGGGTTGTACTAGCAGGTAGCGATGGTCCAGTGAGTACAGCATTGGCCTGGGAATCACGAGGCTTGGGTTTTGTTCCCAGCTCTTCCCCTAACATTGGCCAGCCACTTCACCCCTCTGGACTTCCATTTCTCCTGTTGGGAAAATACAAGCCTTTCAGTAAAGTGCTTGGAGATCCATGAGTGAAACATGCTGGAGCAGGGCTAAGTACGAGCATTATTAGTCTTATTCTCGTTGCCCAAACTGCGCTACATGGCGAACGTTACATTTATCGAACTCTCTTCAGTTTTGCTGACCTGGTGAGGTCTTGGTAACACAGGTAAGGAAATTAACTTTTTCAAGGGTAACTTTTTTAATCTGCTATTTTTCATGTCGTTAATTAATCCTCTCCCCAGATGAAGGATGGTCATATGATTAGGGCACTAGCCTAGGACTTGGGAGGCTACAGACTTCTATGTGACCTTGGACATGTCACTTTAGGCCCTGGCCCTTGAAGGTATTTAGGTTCCTAACTTTCGTTGAAACCAGTGGAAGTTCGGAGCTTAAATACCTTTGAGGATCTGGCCCTAGTCTCTCTGTGGATCAGTTCCCCATCTGTAAAGTAAGGACGATCGCCTTTTCCACCATCTCATAGAAGTGGTGTGAGGGTAAATATATTAAAGGTTGTGAGGTGATCAATATTTCAGTATTGGGGTCCATGTAAGTACCAGAAAGAACATAGATTTGGGGCTAGCTAAGAGTTATTTGGTATTAGATCCATTTTGCAGATGGGAAAACTGACACAGAGAAGATGAGGAGGAGAGTTTCAAAGGCATGAATTGGAGTTAGTGCCATCTCCTGTTGACTTGCAGTGGGAGTTGGCTGCCCGAGTGCAGCGAAAATCCAATCCACCCCCCAAGTGACTTGTTCCTCCATAGTCCTTGTCAGACAGTGAGTTGGGGCCAGAGCTGGCAATAGAATCCAGGTGTCCTGATTCCCAGAGCTCTGCACTAACCCCATTAGTAACATATATAGCTAATGCTTCTCATTTGGAGGAAAAATTAAGGGAACATGTCAGCATGGCAAAGTAATGTTATTGTCGTCAGACAAAGCTTTTCACCCAAATTCTCCTCTTTGACAATGAGAGCATTGTGGAATATGGGTTTGGAGAAATGCAGCCTAAGGCTCCATTCATAACCTTCCCCATTCAAGCCTTGAATGGGGCAAGAAGCCAGCATCTTCAACAAAATATGTAATTGTATATAAATGGATCCTCAAACCGGTCTGGCACAAAGTGGGGTTCAGACATGAGCCTGATCTTTCCTGTTCTTTCTTTCACGTATCCCTGTACATGCATCTCCATTGTGGTGTCCTCTCCTGTTATGCAGCTCGAGGGGGGAGTGGTTCAGTGTGAAAGGCTGGGTGTACTTGGTGTGACCTGGTAGGTCTGTCCCATCTTCAGCCTCTGTGGTTCTCCTCATTACCTCCTTTTCTCACCCCTCCCCTCTCCTTTTGTTTAATACGCTTTAAATTGACTTTGATAGAGCCGTAACTGTAAAGATCAAAGAAACATGCCTTGATTGTTACTGAGGCAACACACTCATTGACTGCCCTGTGGCTAGCTGCAATATCTGGGAAGCAGGACTGCTGGGGGATCAATAGGAAAATTGAAAGGTGGATAAGGAATTGGTTAAAGGGGAGACTACAACGGGTCCTACTGAAAGGTGAACTGTCAGGCTGGAGGGAGGTTACCAGTGGAGTTCCTCAAGGATCGGTTTTGGGACCAATCTTATTTAATCTTTTTATTACTGACCTTGGCACAAAAAGCGGGAGTGTGCTAATAAAGTTTGCGGATGATACAAAGCTGGGAGGTATTGCCAATTTAGAGAAGGACAGGGATATCCTACAGGAGGATCTGGATGACCTTGTAAACTGGAGTAATAGTAATAGGATGAAATTTAATAGTGAGAAGTGTAAGGTCATGCATTTAGGGATTAATAACAAGAATTTTAGTTATAAGCTAGGGACGCATCAATTAGAAGTAACGGAGGAGGAAAAGGACCTTGGAGTATTGGTTGATCATAGGATGACTATGAGCCGCCAATGTGATGTGGCCGTGAAAAAAGCTAATGCGGTCTTGGGATGCGTCAGGAGAGGTATTTCCAGTAGGGATAAGGAGGTTTTAGTACCGTTATACAAGGCACTGGTGAGACCTCACCTGGAATACTGTGTGCAGTTCTGGTCTCCCATGTTTAAGAAGGATGAATTCAAACTGGAACAGGTATAGAGAAGGGCTACTAGGATGATCCGAGGAATGGAAAACTTGTCTTATGAAAGGAGACTCAAGGAGCTTGGCTTGTTTAGCCTAACTAAAAGGAGGTTGAGGGGAGATATGATTGCTCTCTCTAAATATATCAGAGGGATAAATACCGGAGAGGGAGAGGAATTATTTAAGCTCAGTACCAATGTGGACACAAGAACAAATGGATATAAACTGGCCACCAGGAAATTTAGACTAGAAATTAGACGAAGGTTTCTAACCATCAGAGGAGTGAAGTTTTGAAAGAGCCTTCCAAGGGAAGCAGTGGGGGCAAAAGATCTATCTGGCTTTAAGATTAAACTCGATAAGTTTATGGAGGAGATGGTCTGATGGGATAACATGGTTTTGGTAATTAAATATTCATGGTAAATAGGCCCAATGGCCTGTGATGGGATATTAGATGGGGTGGGATCCGAGTTACCCAGGAAAGAATTTTCTGTAGTATCTGGCTGATGAATCTTGCCCATATGCTCAGGGTTTAGCTGATGGCCATATTTGGGGTCGGGAAGGAATTTTCCTCCAGGGCAGATTGGAAGAGGCCCTGGAGGTTTTTCGCCTTTCCCTGTAGCATGGGGCACGGGTCACTTGCTGGAGGATTCTCTGCTCCTTGAAGTCTTTAAACCGCGATTTGAGGACTTCAATAGCTCAGACATAGGTGTGAGGTTTTTTGCAGGAGTGGTGGGTGAAATTCTGTGGCCTGCGTTGTGCAGGAGGTCAGACTAGATGATCATAATGGTCCCTTCTGACCTAAATGTCTGTAAATCTGCATACTATGGTGGAGGGTCATGGATGGGTGGAGGGAAAGGGATTGGGGTAGGGGAACACAAGCTGTTTCTAAATCCTTCTTATGGGTCTTCTAATAAAATGTGAGACTGGCTCTGTTGTGGTTACCAGCTGATCCGTCTCTAGGCCAGGAATGCCCCCACACTGAAGGGGGGTGGGGGGTGGTTTTCCTTTCCCTGAGTATAGACCCAGGGATAGGTGCTCCATTAGATCCTAAGCAACTGGTTAGTTAAACTGAGCAAAAACTGCAGTCGCGCTTCCCTGTCTCCAGAAGCAAGTCTTCTCTGCCATTTCAGGGTGTAAGGAACATGTCGTTGAAACATTGGTAGTGAATGGTGCTTATGCCTAGTGCACGTGGCAGAGTGGAGGTGGATCATTTGGTGTGAGGAAAGGAGAAGGGTGTTCTTGGCTTCATGGAAGCAGACACAGAAACAAGAGTAGGAGATGGGGACAAAGGGCAAAAGCGGGAGGAAACGAGGGCTGGGATGGGGTGATGGTTTACAAAGCTGTGTTGACGTGGGGGCACTGAAAGGACGGGCTTGAGGGGACCGACCTGGGCAGAGCAGCCAGGGTGTGAGGATGATTACTGGCAGTAATGATAAGATATTATAACTATTTATATCAAGGATGATTTTCAAAGGCACAAATGAGAAGCGGGCACCATTTATGCCTTTGAAAATCTGCCTCATTGTCTTGTCTGTTCCCCACGCACCAAAGCGAAACATGGGCTTTCAGTATGCCTGACTTCCCTTTCTGCCTAAGGAAAACGGCCAAGAAAGTCACCAGTGGGGTAGGGGTGACCATAGTGCTCACTGATTGATGGCACTGCCTTCCTTCAGACTGACGGGGAGACAGAGAACAGAATCTTGACATAGCTTTTATTTTGCATAGTCGCACGCACCAGAGGTAAAAACACGGTAAGCAAAAAACCAAATTCCTGATCCCCAAAGAATTTAGATCCCAAGGAGCTAATATGTTGGAAATGCCATAGCTAGAACACAGGAATTGCCAAACCGGATGAGACCCCCTGCTCTATCATGCCTAGTATTTTGTCGCGAACCATAGTCAGAACCAGATGCTTCAAAGAAGGTGCACGAAATGCTGCCACTGTGAGTTTTGAAATAACTTGCCCATGGGCAAGTTTCTTCCTAAACCTAAGTGTGGTGACTTAAGCTGTGAAGTGTAAAGGCTTATATCTTGTATATATTTTTATCTTATCTAAAGCAGCTGTGGATGTTTTTGTACATATAAATGCCTAATTCTTTTCTGAATCCTGTTAAGCTCTTGGCCTCAATGATACCTTACGGCAATGAGTTCCACAGGGTAATTATACAGTGTATAAAATGGTGTTTCCTTTTAAGGTTCATATTTGTTGACTTTAGATTCACCTGTATTATGAGAGCACTTGATTTACCTTGTCCACATTATTGCTTGTTTTATATCTCGCTAAACAAAGGTGGGTAGAAAATAGCATTTGCATTTAGATTGTTAAATGGACTGTTCAAGTAATAACACAAATGTTAAATAGCACTTCTAGCTTGAGTAGTTATTGAAAAAAATTTTTTCCCCAAAAGTGGCTGCTGATTTTGTGGGCCCAACTTGAGCTACTTAGGATCTGATATTTCAGAAAAGCCCCAAACGTACAGTTGTGTAGAAGCGAAGGGGAGCGATATTTCTGAAACGTAAGTCCCTATTCTATTACATCCATGTATTTATATAGCCCTCATCAGTGTAGTATCTGAGTGCCTCACACTCACTGATGCTCATTATGTTATGCGGATAACACCCTGTGAGGTAGGGAAGTATTATCTCCATTTTACAGATGGGAAGCTAATGCACAGTGTAGATTAAGTGACATGCCCGTGGCCAGGAAATCTTTGGCTGAGCTGTGTATTGAGCCCAAGCCAGTGTCCTTTCCGCTATGCCGTCCTTCCTCCTGAGGTATCTCGAGTTGCGCACCCAAAATCAATGGCCACATTTGAAAGAATGGCTGATGTTGCATCATTTCTGTCCCTGTCCCTGCACTAATATTTTCACACAGCTTCAGGCTAGGGAGACATTTCTAATTGGCAGACTTAAGCCACTGGAGCTGAACAGTGGAAAAAAGGATGAATAATCCTACCACACTTCAAAGCTTTGTAGATGCTGGTTTGCTTCAGCTGTTCTCGTCTCAGCAAAATTATACATTCGCATAAAGTTTTCTCCACAAGGAAGCATGGAATTGCTGCCCTCATGAACATCCTCCCTGTGGGTGGTCTTTGATTTTTTTTTTTTTTTTTTTTTTCCCAAAGCAGGTGGGAGCCATTGTTCATTTCAAGATTTCCTTTTAAATTGGATTATGTTGAATAAACCAGATTTATAATATTGCAAACACATTTCAGTCTGTAAATACCATGCAATAATTGTATCTGTTTATTTCAAGCATTGTGCCTGGGAATTTTTTTAAGAAGCCTAAGAAAATTAGCCACCCACTAAATTTCACTGAGTTGGGTGTGTAACTGCTTTACCTTCCTTTGGAAATCCTTTCCTCAAGGGGCCCAGACTAGATTAAAGATCATCTAAATATCCTTACTTATGCTATAAACAGCATCCAAGATGATTCAGAATGAAATAATTTCGGAAGTCTTATTCACTGTTTGCCACTTACGCTGTTTGTTTCCTTTTATACCTATCCAACAGCTTTGGCCGAGAAAACGGATTGGTCAGTTTCACATGTCAAGTTCACTTTCAAGTTCTCGTGCACTTAGGGTACCCCAAGGCTGAAGTGTATCCATTGCAAACACTGCAGGAGTGCGTGTGTTTGTGTGTTTCAGTGGAATTAAAAAAAAATCTTGGAAACATTTTTACTGGTTTTGGGTTTTGTAAAAACTGTGGATGAAATCCTGGTTCCAGTGATATCAGTGGTAGTTCTGCCTTTGATGTCAGTGGGCCAGGATTTCACGCTGTGTTTGGTTTGGTTTCACTGAACTTAAGTTTCCTGTCCTCTCAAATTTATTTTGATGATGTCCCTTTTTCTTTCACATGAAGCACGTACAAGTGAAGCATAGACAAGTTCAAAAATGTCATGCATTGTTTCCAGGCTGTACTGTCTTCTCATAGATTTCTGTTCTCATTTCTTAATGCACTCTTTACTATAGTGTCTCAGCACTAAGGACCAGATCCTCCACTGGAATAAATTGGTTTATCTCCATTGATTTATACCAGCTGAGGATCTGGCTCCAGTTCTCTACATCTCAACTCCTCCGCTGGTCAGTAGAAAGAAGAATGGTTAATCGCAATGATCTCTGAATTGGCCCTTTCCTTTCTGCCGTACAGTGTGCTGAAGGCAGACTTTACAAAAACCACTGCAGGGTTCCATAATTCTTCCTTCTCCCCGAGCCCTGTTTGCTCAGTGTGAAAGTCAAAGATGTCTTTTTCTAGCTTTTGGTCCTGCAGACCTATCCTGTGGGCTCTGACAGTCTGGCTATGATCCTCTTGCCTCTGACATCTGCAGCAGGAAAGATTCATGACGAGTCCGCCGCGGGTGTTGTAAGGCAGAGTAGAATACTGCTTGCTCTCCCCGATCTGTGTTCGCTCTCCAGGGTGAATAGATGGGAAAGCATAATGTGGCATGATCTGCATGCACTCCTGGAGCAGGTCGGTGGCGTAAAAAGATGCTCTTTGCACAATCCTTTTTCTGGCTGCACCCCTGTTGTTTTGTGGAATATGTTAGCCCAGTGAGGAAACAAAGGCAAAACAGACGTATTATAGGGGGCGTTTACCCATGTCGAGGTTTGGACTACTGTTCTTTTCAAATGCTACCAAATAGCATTCAGATGCTCTTCATCTGTCCTGGAGTTTGGATGAATGGTTCCAGCATAGTCTAGTTACAGGGGTTCTCAACCTTTCTCTTTCTGAGCCCTCACCCCCCTGCGACATGCTGTAAAAACTCCACAGCCCACCTGTGCCACAATAACTGGTTTTCTGCACATAAAAGCCGGGGCTGGCGTTAGGGGGTAGCAAGCAAGGCAATTGCCGGGGGCTTCCATGAAGCTACATTGCTCAGGCTTCGGCTTCAGCCCTGCGTAGTGGGGCTCAGGGCTCTCGGCTTCAGCCCTATGCATGGGGGCTTTGAGTTTCTACCCTGCTTGGTGGCCCCCCTGAAACCGGCTCGTGGCCCGCCAGCGGGCCCCATATCCCTGGTTGTGAACCACTGGTCTAGTATTTACAGGAAGGAGTCAGGACTCCAGCGTTGTATTCCCATTTCAGCTACTGATTCATTATGGATCTGGAGCAAGTCACTCAGTGTGTATGGCCCAGATCATCAGCTGCTGGAATGTGTCATAGCTCTGATGACTTCACTGTGACAAGTGAAACCATCTGAGGATTCTGTGGGCCTTGGTTCACCCATCTGCAAAATGGAAGCAGATGCAATTAACACTTCAGGGTCTGATCTCAGTTCCCAGGGTGGGTACCTGGAAGTAACTCCACTGACTTGATTGAAGTTACTCTGAATGAACTAAAATCAGAATCCAGCCCATTGTTTGCAAAGTACTTTGGGCCTGATTGTACCCCCAGAGATTGAATGGGACCTTACGACACAACAGTCATGGGATTACTTATGGAATAAGGTACTACTCACTGAGAACAAGGGTCGTCTTGAGAAGATTCTGTATCAGCTCAAAGGATTCCTTACCAAACGCCTATGGATCTTGACTGGTGAAATCCTGGCTCCGTTGAAGTCATTGGGGGATTTGCCATTGATTTCAAATAGGGGTATGATTTCACCCTATTTATTGGCACACTTATTTCTTTCTGACGCATTATGATTAATTACATCTATTTATTGCCCGTCTGATAAACCTGGCCTGTTTCATATCCTGACGAGAACTGAAACTATCCAGTCCAGCCCCCACACGCATTTCAGCTGAGGCGGTGGTTCTTTCTTCTTTTAAGAGGACTCTACTTCTTGCTGTATCTTTGCTGTCCTTGAGTGAAATCATTTGCTGACATTCCATGCATTGACTCAGTCAACCACTGTTATAATCACAGGGAGAAATTACAGTGAGTAGGAATTATAGCTCTTTCTGGCTTGGTGACTTGGAAGCCAGCTGCCTTTTGAACTTGACTACCAGTTATTCTAATAATATGGAGAAAATACACTAGGGATATGAGCTCTTGCATTTTAGGAGGTTTATAAAATTTCAAATGGTTTGTAGCCTGCTTTCCAATTAAAGGGCCGGTGTACCTCGAAGAAGTGACTTTCGAGAGTCAGGTAGTCAACTCCCATTGATTTGCAATAAATTTGGTGCCTAAATCCTTTAGGCTGTTTTGGAAAACCCCTAAATATTTAACTAATGGCAAGGGGATTTTTAAGTCTGAATGCTCCCTTAGCTTTTACTGGTATCAGCCAGGAGTAATGCAGTTGTCGTGAACATAATTACACCAGATGAGTTCAGAATCAGGCTCTTAATATCCTAACAGGGCGAACACCTGAGAAGCAGTGGGGAACAGGGACAAACGCAAGACGGGAGCAGGGAGAGCCAGCAGCGAGGCAAAGGAAGTTGGGAAGGACTGCTCAAAAGAGGGTTACGTGTGTGAGTAAGGGTTGCAGGATCAGCTCTCAGGTTTAATCGTGATATTAAAATGATCACGTTTAGTGATCGTTGCACCATCTTAAATCACTTCTGAGCTATTTCCTGCCAGGAGTAGCATGGTCAATGAGGATGAGAAGTTTGAAGTGCGGGCAGAAGCATTTGCTTTTACAATAGCTGATGCACAGGGGCATCAGAGCTTCAAAGGAGGTTAAAAGTCATCGGTGTCATTCTTCCCTGCTTTGCACTGTGTGCTCTTACTTCCACAAGGGTGCAAAACGTGATCACTCAACGGTCCTTATTTAATATTAAATATTACTGCTTTTGCAGTAGCACACAGAGGTTGTGTCCCCATTGTGCTAGGCACTGTACAAATCTATAGTAAATGCTGCTCCCTGTTAAATGACAGTAGTGTTTTTGTGCAATTTTGCATGATTCCACAATATGCAAGGCAGTGCATTAATAAGCCATACATATATATTTTTGTCTGTGCTTCTAATAACACCTTAGACTATTAATGGAAATTATTATTACCACAGATAATTAATAAACACCCAAGATGTATATGTTGCAAAGTTTCTAATTAATTTTTCATTGTTGTCTTTTTTTTTTTTTTTTTAAATCTTTGCACTTCACTTAATTTAGGCAGTGAAACTAGATTGGTCACTTTCACTCTTTGGGCCTGATCCTGCAACTTTACTCAAGCAAAGCATTGGGAGTCTTTCCCTAAGCAAGGGTGGTATTAATAATGTTATGATAGTCTAGAGAGGCTGACCAAGATTGGGCCCTATCAAGCTAGGTGCTGCACATGGTAAGAATCCTTCCCTGCCCTGAAGAGCTAACAGTCTAAATAGATAAGAGAGACAAAGGGTGGGTGGGGAAACAGGCATAGCGAGATGAAGTGATCTGGTCAGGGGCACACAGCAGGTCAGTGGCAGAGCTGGGAACATAACTCAGTTCTCCTGAGTCCCAGTCCAGTGCACTGTCCACTAGACAGCAGTGCCTCACCAACATTCTTTGTTTTCTCTGCATTGTTGCTGCATGGTAGAGTCTCAGAAACAAGAGAGGGAAGTGGCTGAGTGTCGAGGGGGAACCGGTAGTTAATATAAACTGGCCTGCACTTTCCAGTCAGTTCACTTTCTGGCAGCTGTGCACCAGCACAGAGTTGTTGTGTTTGAGGTTCCAGTGCTGAAAGGAAACTTTTAAATCTTTCTGTATAAATTGCCTGAAAATGTTTATTCTGAGGGGGGCAAAAAGCTGTACAGAAGCTAAATTTTGAGACTTATCTGGTCAGTGTCCCTTTAAGTGTGGAACAGTGAAGATCCCAGATTGACTGACTGGAGCATGGTGACTTCATTTTCTTTCCATTTGGGCTCCACATGGATTCACACTCAACCTTGCCTGGTGCCGTGACTTAACTTCCAGGTTCTGCTGACGTATGTGTTACTTTCAATCAAAGCAGCCTTTAGCCGTTCGCTACCAAAGCCTGTCCGTGTCCAGACCCGGGCCCTCCCCACTGTAAGCTCTTCGTCTCAAGCTTTTAACCCTGCCAAGTCTATTAGGAGTCTCTGGCTGTAGTGCTGCTTTTAAGTAACACAGCTCGTGCAAAGACAGCAGAGGGCTTGCTGAGGTCGTTTGTGCATCCAAAAATTTCTCCGACTACTTATTTTCCAGCCTGTGGAATTGTATGTATTATTCTAATGGTGGGATTCCATGAGGGGCCCCCTTGGAGATGACAGTACGACTCCACCGAGCCCTTAGTGGCTCTTGCCAATTAGCACAGACGGGAGCAGCTGTTTATTCCTCAACATACGTTGTGTGTATTTATCTTGCATCGGGCCATGTGCAGTCTTCGTTGTGGCTCCATCCTTCAGCCCACGGCAAGGAGGAGTTCGTGAGGTTGCTCATGTGAAAGGGACTGTGGTAGCACATCAGATATCGCCATGCGAGGATTCTGATGGCAGCCTGTCCATTTCAAACATTGCTCTTAAGGAGAGGATCGGATCAGAGAGTCTCTTAGTGGTTACCTGCAGTGACGGCAGCTCTAGATAAATAAAACTTGAGGCTTGGTGCCTTTCAGGGGTTAGTGCAACGTTTCCTTATGCTTTCACTTTGCATGGGTTTGTACCCCATGTTTTGCCTTGAATTTTGGGTTGGAGCTGAACCCCACAATTATGTAGATCGTTTATCTGGCTCCCCGTTAATGTAGTATCCAAGCTCCTCTTAATCTTTAATGTATTCATCCTCACCCCATCCTGTGAGGCAAGGCAGTGCTGGTCTCCCCAATTTGATAGCTGAGAAACCGAGGCCCAGAGGGGCTAAGTGACTTGTCTGATGTTACAAAGGTAGTCTGCAGCCGAGCAGGGAATTGAACCCAGGTGTCCTGAGTCCTATATTAGCACCCTAACCACTGGAACATCCTTCCTCTCTAGAATGCTCAGCTGAACTCCTGTGAAAACAACACAGCATCTGGTTTCGGATCAAAATCCTGTGACACCACTGAGTTTAGTGTGATTTGCTTATAAATCAGCCACTACCTTCACCGAATTTCCTCTCCTCCTTCCCACTCCCTCAATTAGCCTGGAATCTTGGCCTCCTCTCCCCTCCCACCCCCAAAATCTTCTGAAAGCGTTGTGACTCCTTTGGCCAATTTTAGGTTTGTAACCACATTTTAAAGAGCAGGTGAATTTGACCTCAATTCAGTTTCTGACTGGCCCAGCTCTGTTCAGGGCTCGGTACGGCCCTGTCTAATTGTATAGGGAAGAATAAGAAGGAATGACTGAAATCTGTGTCATGTGTACTGTAGCTGGACCTCTGCTTTTAGCTAGGAACATTTGAAATGGCAACATTACTGACAGTGCAGCTGCCTTCCTGCAGACGCAACTGGATAGCTAACCTAGATTTTTCCATGCATCCGAAAAGAGGGATTTGGCAACTGCTCTAGAGAAGTAACCGATGTTGTATGTTTATGCAATAGCACTTAATCCCTAATGGTCTGGATCACTAAGGCTGCTTTCTCACTGTGTGGTGTGTGTGTGGGGGTGGTGGATCATGCTGTGTTGCTCAAAGAGAGCTGCTGTCAAGTACTTTGGCTGCTCCCTTCTTCTTATGAACAACATGGAGCACAGATAGAAAGCTAGAGCAGTGCTATTCCAGGGTACTTGTTCCATTCTGCTGACTTTGGGCCAGATCCTCCGCTACTATACATCAGTTGTTTGTATTGTGGTAGCACCTAGGAACCCGAGTCATGGACTGGGACCTTGTGCTAGGTGCCGTACAAATGAAGAGAGACAGCACTTGGGTACAGACAGAAGAGGGAGCACAGGGAAACGTTGAAGTCAGCGAGCTACGTTGGTGGGGTCTGACTGTTTGCAGGGTGGAATTACCTACCGGGCCACAGTATGCTAGACACCATACGCATATCTATCAGATAAGGTCCCTTCCCCTAAAAAGTTAGTCGAAGGCCTCCATCCTGCATTGTGCTCTATGCAGATCCCCCATCTGTCTGTGCAGCTTGCATTGCAGAATTGGGGTCACAGTGGTGAGGTAAAGTGAAACTAGAATTGGATGTAAATGCTGGTGTAAGCGAGAAGCGAATCAAACCCCGGGTATTTAAAATGCTTTTGGGTCCCTGTAGTTGAAAGCTGCTCTGTAAGATGATTTTAAGTAATCTTAAGGGTCCTTTTAAATGTGAGGTTAATATGTGAATTCTAATGGCAAGCTTCTGTCTGAATATGAAGCCTACTGAAAAGAGACGTCAGCTATGGTAAGTTCCATTTCCTAATGGCCTGTAGTCCAAGTGTTAGCCAGATGGCTTTGCTCCTGCAAACAGTTGCTTATGTGCGGTGTATATATTTGGAATCCTGGGCACTCCACGATTTTCTACAAATGAATGAAATTTTCTGGCACGCTGCAGTTGCGACGTGAGGGTAAATCAGTCAGAGTTTCTTGAGAATGATCCTCTGTTGTTACACAACACCACTGTGTGTCAAGGAAGCAGGGAGAGTTTCAGTGTAATTACACTCTGATCAGAATAGCACAAAGGGTCTGATTCTCCTCCCCCCCCACCCCACCAACATGGTTCCATTGACTTCAGGTAAATTACTCCTGATTTACACCAGTGTAAGTGAGAGGAGAATTTAAGCCCATTATCTAGTATCTTTTCTCCAAATGGGGCCCTAGGTTCTGCACATTCTGGAATGCAGAGGGATCACTGCATCCAGCATTAAGATGAAACAGCAATGTTTTTATCAGGACACTACAACGCAGCTTAGGTTGGGGGGAAACTTACCCAACCTGGAATTTGGCCAGGATCCACAACTAATGCCTGCTACTGCTGTGAAAAGTTTCATGGAATCCTTAGTTCCTAAAAGTACTTAGAATCTCTGGTACATGCCACATATAAAAAGATGGTACCATCAACCGCATGATGCTGGCTAGCACCATTCTCTGCAGACACGGGGATCCACTAGCTCCATCCAGGTATTGACTTGGCCTGATCATCTTTAATGCATGAGAGTAGTAGATGGGCATCGGCATGAAGGTCTGCAATACGAAAGAGACGCTGGGGGAGGCTACGCAGAACTTGGTGCAACTCACCCAGAATGAGAGTTGCATAAAATAAAGCCTTTGTCGAGTGCTCAGAACTGCTATTAATCAGTCAGGGCTACTGAGCCACAACTGAGACATCACCTTATAGTCTGAGATACCCAAGCAAAAAGTAAAGTGGGAGAAGATGGGGAGTGGTGGGGGGGTGGAAGAAGGCATATTCCCTGCCTCAAAGAGCTTACGCTCTACCCATCAGTTCTAGGGGCTTGTACATCAATTAAAAGAGCCACATCCATGTTTAACTCTATCCCTAAATCAATCAGATCAAATTAATTGCAGGACCAAATCCTCTTCCCATCCCGAAATCATGGAACTTTCTCTCCTCAAACTCCCCAGGAGTCTGAGAAAACACACGTGTGTGCTCAAAAGGCCAAGAGATTCAGGCTGTTTCAGAAAAGGGAGATGTGAGCTCCCGAGTCACGGGCATGTCACAGAAAGTGTCTTGCCAGCGACCCCTTTCCGTTTTAACTGAGGGTGCCCCAATTAAAGTGCCTCCAAAGATCACTACGGTGGCAGTGTTGCATGGAGTGAGAGGGGTGTCCTCAGCAACCAGCTCCCAGAGGGTGATGGATACGCTGACTGGTGCAGAAAATGGGTATTTGCTATGCTTAAGTGTTGGGCTGGACGCTGTCCTACGGCCCCCCTGGTTGAAAATTGTGCTTTGTTTATACCGCGTATTCTTATTGCACCCACAGCTGGAATCCTACCAAAATTCCAACGTTCGTGCACATGTGAGAATTTGGGTCCATTTTCTGGCTTTCCCTGGTGTAAATTGGGTGTTAAGTGCACTGAAGTCTGGTTTAATTGAGAGCTGAACCAGGGCCCTGAATCTGTTAACAGAAGCAGAGATTGATATTGGCACATTTCCAGAACCCTTTAAAGTGTGATATCACTGAACCAAAATCACAGAAAGAGGAATTTTCTTGTCTTTGTGCGGTGACGGAAGATTTCTGTGGAGATTGTACAGAGACAAGGGAATGTTCCGATAAGAAAATCTCTTCGAAGCACCTCCTACGTTGCCAGTAAAATGCGATGCCATACGTGCCTCACATCTCCCTGAGACTTGGGGGATTTGTTAGAAATAATTTTGGTTTTCTTATTCCTGCAGAACTAAAACCTTGTCAGAACCATTTAAAACTCTGGTTGTAAAAATAGTTGTCCATCCCTCTTTGGCTCAAATGCTCCAGGAGGCAACACCAAAGAATGAAATGGAGATCGGAATCCAAGGAGACTGTTCTTGGTCACACTGCCTTAAATCTGGAACAACTCCACTGATGGAAAGCAAAATTAGGGTCAGATTCTCAGCTGGGGAAAAAGCTCTGTGGACTTCAGTGGAGCGACACGGACTTTTACACCGGCTGATTCTTTCGAAGCAAACTTTTGCCCTCTGGCTCGTGTTAAATGTATTTTACCTTGACTTTAAATCCAAGGCCACAAACAATAAATCTCTCACTTTTTCTCCTACCAGTCCCCCCTAGGTTTGCAGGCCATTTTATCTGGAATTATCCTTTGAAGCGTTACATGCTTTTTCATGAGCTTCGACTGTGGAGTATGCCTAAAAATAAGAAATAGTTGAATCCCTTGCAGGTCCCATTTGAACGTGGCTCCCCTGCTCTTTTTAGCACGATCACCCCCTGACAGATAAAACCTACTTGGAGACACTGTACATTCCTACTCTAAAGAAACCAGGGATTTATTTGGCCTGTGATCTGAATGTTTAATAATTTCCACAGCTGAAAAGGGTAATTAATTGGTTGGACATATGGCCTCCTATTACTCTTTCAATTTGGGTCCAAAAGGCATGACATTATTATTCTTGTATTTTGGATCTAATCAGACAACTGAAAAGACAAATGAAATATCCACTGCCCACTATGTTTTCGGCTAGGGGATAACAGAACATTATGGTACATTCTCCGCCTTCAGACGTGTGTTATTCTTCTGAATCTGGTCCAGTTCCTGATTTTTTTTAAAAAAAAAAAAAGGTCTAATTTTGGCTCTAAGCAGACACAAAACAAAGTGACATCATTTATTTTTCTTTCTTTGGGACTAGCTATCAGAGACGTACAAACAAACAGTTGTATCCCAATTGTATTAGCACAGTGAATGTCACTATGTTTAGGGCTTTTAATAAACTCTCATGAGAATCTAGGCTGAATGATTTGGAAATAGAAAGGTGCAAAAAAAAAAAAAAATCCCTGTTGTTTTATGTTAGATCCTCAGCAGGGCCTCCGTGGGAGTATGGCAATGAGTGGGAAGCAGTTTGCGGTATGGTATGTTGAGAAAGTTGTATGTGGGTCTGTATCTCCGCTGTGGAATTCAGTGTAAATTAGTCAAATATATAAGATATAGATAAACTTAAAAAGCCATCTCTGTTCTAGGCTGCAAAGCTGTAACAGAGCATTGAAAACTTTTGGGAAGCATCGTAAGAAATACTGAGCCAGATCTCTAGGTGGTATAAATCGCTGTAGTCCCACTAAAGTTACTGGAGCTAAGCCGATTTAAATCAGTTGAGGGTCAGGCCAGTGATTTTATAAGTCTCGGAAGTGTATTATTAATCATGCTTATTGCAGTGATGCCTGAGCATTCACTAAAATTGGGCCCCCATTGTACTAGGCACTGCACAAATACAGGCTTGCAGACTGTCTCTGCCCCAAACAGCTTACAGTCTAAATAGACAAGGCAGATGGAGGAGGAGGGAAAGGGGTATAACACAGAGCGTACAATGTGATGGCAGCAAACATCATGTTCGTGCCATGGTGGTTGTTTTGTGGGTTTATTTGGAAGACGTCCCATTGCTTCACCCCTGGCATGCCTCCCTGTGTCTAGTTACACATTCTTTGGGGAAGAGACTTTGTGCTAAATTGCATTCTGTCACTTCTTTATGCCAAAGGTGGCCGAATCGCTCCCCGTTCACAATATTTGTGGCGCTAAATGGCGCTGGGAGGGAATCATGGTCCAGTGGCTAGAACGAGGGGTTTTCCTGGCTTTTGTGCTAATTTGGGCGATTTCATACCTCAGCTTCTTGATCTGGAGCATGGGGATAGTGGTACTCGCCGACTTCATAAAGGTGTTGTGAAGATGTATTAGTACAGAGGTTGACGCGTCTGGGTGAAAGGTACTCGGTGCCCATGAAAGAATCTTACGTTAGAATTTGGCCTTAAACGTGCCAAGTATTTTCACGGTCTGAAAAAAGATGTTGGCTTAAGTTTTCAGAAGTGACGAGTTATTTTGGGGGCTTCAAGTTTTGAGTGCCCGACGTCCGATGCCTTAAAGGGGCGTGGAGGCTCAGCACTTTCCAAAAATCTGGCTCCTGTAAGGTTAGTCAAGCTAAGCATCCAAAAATTTGAGACGCCAGTCGCTTTAGAAACTGGGTGGTGAGGGCCCAATTTCGCTGCGGCGGGTCTGTTAACTTTCCGGGAGTTACACCTTGTTTTTGCACTGCTCTGTTTCATCAGAATCATGCCTGCGGCTCTGAGAGGCACAGCAACTCCCGCCTCACGAATATGGAGTCGTCGGACTAGCAGTAGAGATTTTCATTCGGCTTTTCAATGAAGTGGCTTGCAGCAAGATGTGCAACCCAGTAAAATAACCAAATTTCGTCAGCTGCAGCGGGAACTGTTGCTGGGAACAAGAAGCAGCATTATTCAGTCTTAAATGTGGATGTTATAATGACCAAGCCACTGTTTAAAATCTGGTTTGGGGCTGGATGCCTGGTAGTAGTTTAGTTCATGCCTGTGAAGGATTTGCGCATTATCAACTCCTCTTAAGCAATATGCACATGTTAGTTCGTTAGAGCTTTGAGCTGGCTTGTTGGGAGGAAGGTCTTTAACACGGGAGATAGAAACTCAAGAGTTGTGGTTTTATTATGTGCAGAACTTTTGACATGATCCCTAACTGAAGATCCTAACGGGCTTTTCTACCTTAGTACTGAGCAGTTTCTGTCCCCCACACTCCCCCTTCTGTCAGTGGTGTTCATTAGCTCGGCACTGGGGGAACTTTCACGTGTGTTCTAGATCCGTGTTTTTCAAGTTATCTGATGTGGGGGACCGGCAAAATTTTTCCCCCAATGTGCGCGCAGACCGGCAGCCTCTGGCTCGCGGGCCTGCACCGGTACCGGTCCGCAGACCACCACTTTGAGTAGCGCTGCTCTAGATGACAGATGCTTAGTCCGGTTGAAAAGCACTTGTGGGTGGAAATTCGAACTGAACGCTATGAATAGAAATGTTAGGAAAGGGTGGTTAGGCCAAGCAAGGTCTCTGAAAAACGAAGCAGGCTGCTAAAAAAATAAAAACCCGTGCGCCACAATAGCAGGAAATGATAAAACCATTATTCCCCACCCATCACCAAAAATACGTGCTGCTGATTAAAGGGCTGGGGTTGAAAGAAGCCGAATATCTGTCACTCCAAGACTTGGAGAGGCCATCGGGCTTCTCGTGAGCTCACTGATGGCAGCGGAAATAAAAATGGTCTGGGTGTTACCCTGCTTTTCCTCTGGGCTCTGCAAAGTGCTTTACAGACAGAGACCATAGCTTGGATCCTAAAACGTGCCAATGCCTGGGGCCTCGCTTCCCCACTGCTTTGCTCATTGTGTTGTCACTTACACTTGTGCAGTGTGTGGCTTCCATGATCAGCCAAGTCTAGGCCTTGAAAGGAAAAATATCCCAGTGGTTAGGGGATCGAGCATAGGACATGGGAGACCCAGATATCCCTGCTCCACCATGGACCTTAGGTAAGTCACTTCGGGCAAGATTTTTTTTCAAGGTATTTAGCTCCCTATGGGAGTTAGATGACTAAATATTTTTTAAAAATCTGCCCCTTAGCCTCTGTGCACCTCAATTTCCCACCTGTACAGTGGGGATAATAGTACCGACCTGCCTCTCAGCGGTGGTGTGAAGATAAATATATTATGGATTGTGAGGAACTCTGATACTATGGTAAAGGATACCACATAAGTACCAACGGCCTTGTCTGCACTACGGGGGGAGATCGATCTAAGGTACACAACTTCAGTTACGTGACTAACGTAGCTGAAGTCGCCGTACTTAGATCTACTTACCATGAGGTCCACGCTACGCAATGTCGACTGGAAATGCTCTCCCATCGACTCCCCTTGCGCTTCTCGTTCAGGTGGAGTACAGGAGTCGACGGGAGAGCGAGCTGCGGTCGATCTAGTGGGTCTAAGTCCCGCTAAATTGACCGCCGATGCGTCTGTCACCACACATCAATCTCCCGGTAGGTGTAGACAAGGCCTTAAAGAGACGGGTCGCTGGAGCTAAGTTTATGAATTGGATGTAGGTAGTACCTAGAAATATTCTAGCACCGTTGTATGAATCCATGCTCTTGTGTAGAAGAATCGTCGCAATGTCGGACTGGATGGGACCTTGAGAGGTCATCTGGTTCAGTCCCCTACCCTGAGGCAGGACTAAGTATTATCTAGACCATCCCTGACAAGTGTTTGTCTAACTTGTTCTTAAAAGCCTCCAGTGATGGAGATTCCACAACCTCCCTTGGTAGTTTGTTCCACTGCTTAACAACCTTTATAGTTTGGAAGTTTTTCCTAATGTGTAACGAAAATCTCCCTTGTTGCAGTGTAAGCCCATTACTTCTTGACCTGTCCTCAATGGCTAAGGAGAACAATTTATCACCTTCCTTTTTATAACAACCTGTTCCTTAAGTATTCTAGGATGTATTTCATCAGGGCCTGCCGATTTGAAGCCATCTAACTTGTCTACATAATTCTTAGCTTGATATTTCTCTATTTTAGCCTCACATCCTACCCTGCCTAACCTGATATTCACGATGTTGGGGCATGGCTACACTTACAGTGCATGTGGTGGAAGACGCTCTCCCGCCGACATAACGCTGTGCACGGTATCTTTTATGCTGGCGTAACGTCTGTCGCTCGGGGGGTAGAATATTCACATCCTTGAGCGACATAAGTCTCGCCAACTTAGGCGGTCGTGTAGATATAGACTTAGTCCTTCGATCGCTGCTAACCTTTTTGGTGAAAACCAAAGCAAAAAAGGCATTTAACGCTTTGGCCGTTGCTGCATTTTTTTGTCATTGTCTTTCCTTCCTCATCGAGTAATGGGCCTACCCTGTCCTTTGGTCTTCCTCTTGCTTCTTATGTATTTGTAAAAAGTTTTCTTGTTAACCTGATGTTCATAGCGAGTTTAATCTCCTTTTATGCCTTGGCCTTTCTGATTTTGTCCCTATATGCTTGTGTTGGTTTTTTTTGTTTTTTTTTTTAAATAGTCATCCTTCGTAATTTGACCTGGTTTCCACTTTTTGTATGCCTCCTTTTGGAGTGTCAGGTCATTGAAGATGTCCTGGTTAAGCCAGGTGGTCTCTTACCACACTGCCTTTCCTACGCACATTGGGATAGTTTGCCCTTGTGCCCTCCCTAAAGTCTCTTTAAAAAAACTGCCATCTCTCCTGAACTCTTTTTCCCTTTAGACTTGCTTTCCCTGGGACCTTACCTACCAAGACTGCTGAAGTCAGTCTTCTTGAAATCCACTGTCTTTATTGTACTGTTTTCCCTTCTACCATTCCTTAGAATCAGGAACTCCGCATTTCATGATCACTTTCACGCAAGCTGCCTTCCACCTTCAAATTTTCAACCAATTCCTCCATATTTGTGAGAATCTGAACAGCTTCTCCTCTAGTCTTTTTCTCCACTTCCTGCAGTAAAAAGTTGTCTTCAAACTTGTTGGATAATCTGTGCCCCGCTGTGTTATTTTCCTAATAGGTGTTTGGATAGTTGAAGTCCCCCATCACCCCCACCTCCTGTGCTTCTTTCAGGTTAGGTGGTCTGACTCTACACTAGACCTCTACCATGACATCTCCCTTGTTTTTTGCCTTTGCCCAGAGACTTTTCACAGGTCTGCCTTCCACCTGTAGCTCAGCTTCAGTGCAGATGAATATATCGTTGGTATACAAAGCAACTCCTCCCTTGTCCCCATGCCTGTCCTTCCTGGACAAGCTGTACCTTTCTATACCAATATTCCAGTCATGTGAATTATCCCATGTCTCTGTGATGCCAATTATGTCAAAATTGTGTTTATTCTCTAGTATTTCTAGTTCTTCCTGTTTATTCGCCACACTTCTTGCATTAATATACTAACATCTAAGGTGTTCATTAGATTTCCCTTCTATATTCCCTCTTGTCTCTCCTTTGTTATGATTGCCCATGTTCCCCACCAGATTCTGACCTTTCACAGGTCTCCATGGTTTGGACTTATCTGTGGGCTTTTGTCTCCTGTCTCTTTAGAACCTAGTTTAAAGCCCACCTCACTCGGTTAGCCAGTCTCTATCCAAAGATACTTTCTCCTTCCTTGATAGGTGGACCCCATCTCTGCTCAGCAATCCTTCTTCTCAGAGCAGCATCCTGTGGTTGAGGCCCTCCTGGTGAGCACAGCCATGCATCCACCTTCAGGATGTGTCTGTCTCTGCCTGGGACCGGAAGGATCGATGAGAACATCAGCTGCACCACCAGCTCCTTCACCCTCACACCCAGAGCCCTGTGGTCACTTTTGATCTGCTCGGGGTCATACCTTACAGTATCATTAGTGCCCACGTGGGAGAACAGCATGGGGTGGTAGTCAGAGGGCTGGATGATTCTCGGCAGTCCTTCTGTGATGTCACAGAGGAGGTGTTCCATTTCATACGGGGTGGAATGGTACATAGTCATGCCTGTGGCATCTTGAAAACATAGCCGGAGAGGTGATCCGATTAACATCCATGTCTTTCTGCAGAACGAGCCTTTCCGTTCAGAGTGCAGCAGTTACTTGAATAAAGCTTTTTTTTTTTTTTAAAAGAAAGCCAATACTTCCCACTGCCATGCAGAAAAAGATAGCATTAGCTAGCGCTTTCCAGGCCAAATAGATCCAGGCTGTATCAGGAATGAATGTGCCCCCCCTTCTTCAAAGGGCTTTATAAATCTTGACTAACCCTCCCAAAGCCCTTCTGAGAGGGAGAAATGTTATCCTCATTTTTCAGCTGGGGAAACTAAGGTGCAAAGTGTGTAAGGCCAGCGTTTTCAGAAGTGGCCACTAATTTTGGATGCCTCCTGTTTTCTTTTCAGTGGGGGCGGGGAGGTGTCCAACTTGAGATGCTTCAGGGCCTGATGTTTTTTTCAGGGTTGCAGACCACCTGCAGATCCTGTTGATTTAAGGAGTGGGGGTTGTGCTTTCTCCGCTCTTCTGAAAATCAAAACCTAATTTTCAGTGTCTCCTCTTGAGATTTGGGGTAATATTTTCAGAAGAGCCCCCAGTCCCACTGAAAGTCAGGGGGGTTTGGGCTTCTGTGTTGCTTAGTGGTGGTGAAAATTTTACCCAAGGTCATGTCCAGACTCCAGACCTTACAGCGGCACAGCTGTGCCACTGGAAGGACTCCTGTGTAGCCGCTCTATGCCGAAGGGGGAGAGCGCTCTCCTGCCGTCATAATTAATCCATCCCCAACGAGTGGCAGTAGCTATGTCGGCGGGAGAGTATATCCCGCCAGCAGAGCACTGTCCACACCGGTGCTTTTGTCGATGAAGCTTATGTCGGTCGGGGGGGGGTGTGTGTGTTTTTTCACACCCCGACTGACAAAAGTTTTGCGGACAAAAGATCTAGTGGAGGCAAAGCCTTGGTGATCACTCGTGCCTCTTTTTCCCCCCCCCCCCCCAAGCTGTGTGAACTGGAGAGAATTCCAGGGTGCAGTGCAGGATGATTCATTCGTCTTTATTCATCACTTTGAGAACCATGGATGGACGCCTGGCAGACAACGGAGCTCAGATCTTCAGAAGTGTCTCCTAAAGGCCAGAATTTCTACGAGTTGGCGCACACGATCTAAATCAGGCCATTTACTTCGGTGCCTGTATGAGAGACCTGTATGAGCCTGAGCACTTGAGAAAATCTGCCCCTAAATAACTTGCCCAAGACCTAGGGTCTCTGTGTTACATTCTGGTTCCATGTCCTGGCTCTAACACGTTGTGAGCTGAATGCTTTGAAAACAGACTGGCGTATCCGTACTATTTTAACATGTTGTTTAACCCTTTGATCACTGTGTCTTTTCAAATTTTGATAGGGCTGGGGGAAAACAATGCAGCTTGGTCAATGACAAGTTTTGTTACAGGGAAACCGATCAGTTTTGTTAACTGATCGATGCCTTATTAAGTACATGGTCATGTTTAGCAAAGGGGCATGTTTGCCATCCTAACTCAGTTGTCCTTCCTAGATTTTCTTCTGATGGTTAGATCAGAAAGATCTTCTTTTCTTTTCTTTTCTTTTCTTTTACCCCCCTGTAAATGGTTGTGTTTGAAATGTTCCCTTCAGATCAGCTTCTCTTATTTTCTGCTTTCCTTCTTCATGTAGCACAGAGCTCTGTTATTGCTTTGCTCCGTCAGATACATTAATGGCTGTTATGTCTTCCCCCACAGCATTCCACCATTGGTGCTTGTAGGATGCACAACACTTCACCGTGGCTAGATGCCAGCTCTGGCACATTAAAGCCACACAGATAAGCTAACAGTGGTTAGTGTTGTTGTCTCACTTTGGCTTATTGTCTGGTTTTAAGCTTGAGCTGATTAATTTGCACCAGGAGGGAGCGAAGGGAGCATGACAGAGACAGAAAGGCGGCAGTGGATACGCGGGTGAGGAGGGTGGCGGTCAGAATGGGTTGGGAGTAAGAACAGATGCACCTTGTAAGCAGAGTGAAAACTGCGTAGAATGACAGAGAAGACCTAGGCAATTAAAGGGACTGTCTTAAGGGTTGTGGTTGGGATTTTCAGAGCAGGTAGGTGCCTAAATCCCATTGCTTTTCCGTGGGAATTGGGTTTCTAGCTAGTTTGCTCAGGGGAAAAATATGCTTCAGATTCAGAGGCTGTTGAACACCCCATGAACATAGGGGGGGAAATATAAAGATTTGCTAGAAACAAAAACAACGAGGAGTCTGGTGGCACCTTAAAGACGATGTGTGTTTTTTTTTTTTTTTAACCCACGAAAGCTTAGGCCCAAATAAAGCGGTTCGTCTTTAAGGTGCCACCGGACTCCTCGTTATTTTTGTGGATACAGGCTACCACGGCCACCCCGCTGATGCTAGAAACGAAAACACCATCATCTCTGAGGCAGCTCCTCTGCTGGCGTGAAAAAGCATTGCCCCTTTGACGGAGCTATGCTGGGTCACAGCAGCTGGTGCTCTGTTGTATAGCTCGGTTTTGCCATAAGAAGAGAGAGAGAAGCTTTTTTTTTTTTTTTTTTTTTTTTTTTTTTTAAAAGAGCAATTCAATCTTTGCTTATTCTCAGTGCTGTAGACATGGATAAAAAGGACCAGTTGATGGGTGGTAATGCACCAGCCTAGAGTCTGGGGATCAGTGTGCTGGTCCCAAATTTGCCACTTATTGCGGGTGAAATTTCACCCCTGCGGACGGGATCGTTAGAAGGCTGACGCACCACTTAAGTCCTATTTAAGCCTTATTTTGAGGTCTGAAGTGGTGCACAGAGGCCCGTGCTAGCCCTCTGTGCTCGGGCAAATTTCCTCCTTTGTGTCCTCGGGTGAAATCCTGGCCCCTTAGAAGTCAATGGCAGTTTTGCCATTAACTTCAGTAAGGCCTGTTTTCATTCCTCACCTTTCTGCTGGGGTTTCCCCAGTTGTGCCTCACAAAAGTCACACTCTCCATCTTAAAGGAGCAATTTTCTCAGACTCTTAAATTAGGGTGCTAAATCAGCCTGTAGGGGTTGAATGCTCACAAGGAGTTAGGCTCCTAGCTTCTACTTAGCCTCCTGTCGACTTTTGAGCATTCAGTCCTCGGAGCTTTAAACAGATATCCGGGCACATATGTATATATTTAAGCACTTAAGTGTAGAATTTTGTTGTTGTTGCTCTTTTCAGCCTTGGTAAGAAGAGACTGGTCAGTTTCATTTTTGATTTTGGTCAGTTTCACCATTTGCTTCCCAGGCAGTAACCCAACACTCTTGCATTTGGGGTTCCCAATTCCGCTTTGGAGAAGGTTAAAATTTAAATGCATGTAATGATTTCTGTCCATAGTGGACCACTTTTTGAGGCCCTTACCTTGGGTTCTCCATTTACCTCACCGGAAATGGGCCTAAATAAGACCTGACTTACAAACGAGTCGGAACGTCATCCCAGATCCTCAGAGTTATTGAGGCAGCTAACTCGCATGGATTTCAGTAGGAGTTGGGGCTTTCAGGATTAGAGATTAAATTGACTCCAGAGAGCCAACACAAAGTCTGTGCATCGCTCAAGTCCTGTTTTGCAGGCAGTTGTGTCTCACGGGAGAGAACTTAAATTTTAGTGCTTTAGGGCTGTGTCATCAACCACTTGTTTCAACTTTGATCTTGAACACAGTCCCCTTTAAAGATTAGAATTTGGCATTATTCGTGTAGTAATAATGGAGACCAGGATGAAAAGATTTGGGTCAGGGAAGGGAGAAAATCAAAGCAATAAACAAATGCAAAATAAGCGGGTGATAACAGCATCTGCTGAGAGAATTTTTCTGAATCCATCCTGAAGTAGCTAAGCCACACACTGCTTCAGGAATTGAACATCCGTTGCTTCCAAAACAAAGGAAAAAAACTAACAACAGTACAAGCACTGGGGTTCCCAAGAGACAAATTGTTCAGTAAGGTCAGAACGGGATGCTGCATTTCACATGTGAAGCTGCAAGACTGGGTTTTCTACATTTTCTAGTGGGTCAGGAACCCTTGCATCTGTGGTCTGCTAGCAGGTAATACCCAAGGGTCATTGCGGGAAGCTAGGGGTGTGGGAAAAAGGGAGGAGGAGGCAGATGGATTTTCGTAAACTTCTCTGTAGACACGTGAAGCATGGCCACCTTAAAGAAAAAGCTTTTGTTTCCCTGCATGCTAGCAAGTTCTGTCTGAGGCCTGGAAGTAAATCTTCCTATTTTGATGCATGTGCACAAATCCCGCTCGGGCTAATGGGAGTGGGGGGTCGTCTAGCAAGGGGCAGTTGTCACGCACTCATCCAGGGACAGTGCCTAGTTCTTTCCCTTCAGTGTGAAAGAGCCGATCCTGTTTGATTCTGGTGGCTGACCCTGATATCTAAAAGACTTAGATGGACATAGGCTCATCAATATCAGCTGCAGCTTTGCCTCTTACATTTTCATTTTGAAGAACAGTTGAGGGAGCCTCTAGCGGCTGGGGGACTGGGCCATGACCTCAATGGTCTGGTTTTCAGTTGGCCCTCTTCCCAAAAAGCACAAAACATACGGAGTCTTTCTCCTTCCCCACCAGTGTGGACACATTCTATCGATAGAAAGCTGCCGTATACTATTATAGTTGGTCAGGCTTGACAAAGCCCTGGCTGGGATGATTTAGTTGGGAGATTGGTCCTGCTTTGAGCAGGGGGTTGGACTAGATGACCTCCTGAGGTCCCTTCCAACCCCGATAGTCTATGATTCTATAGTTATACCTGCAGGGATACCAGCATAAGGCACCTTTATCCAGTATAACTGTGTGGCCACTGTGGCTGTACTGATTTCAACTATTTTGATAGAAAAATCACACCTCTAACCAAAATAGTTGCATCGGTACTAACCTGTGTGTAGGTTACGCCTAGGTCTGATTTGGAACCAAAACTGTAGGGGTAGATTTGAGTCTCCACTCCCTTCCCCTCCTGGAAATTTGAAGGCGTTCAGAGGGGGTTCCAGATTTGTTTTCCACTCCGGGTTTGGGGCCTTTTTAATTCCTGCTGTGTCTCTACAATAATCAGACCATCATGCGGTAGCCTGCAGTAAACGTGATCTCTTTGTTCGGTGCTGTCAACTCTCCACTGTGGCAAAGGGCATAGTTTTTTAATTGAGAACTTAAATAGAGAAAAGGGCACCATCCTAATAAACAGCCAACAGATCTGTCTGGTCTCTGCCCTTTTGTTGCTGATGCCTGGCCATAATGACCAGTTGTAACGCTGCGCTTGGTTGCAAATATGTCTTGTCTGTTGTTGCTGTCTAATCTAAATCTATCCAGTGTTTATAGTATACCCATTACCATAGTCTCTGACTGCTACCATACCCATGTTACTGTCACGCTGTTTACTCTGTGTTATACCCACTCTGTGTCTCTTGTCCATTTATATTGTAAGCTCTTTGCGGCTGAGCCCACCTATCACTCTGTGTTTGTGCAGGGCCGGGACTGCATTCTCAGTTGGTCCTTAGGCATTGTGGTAATTAGCAATATGTGGTTTGCAAAGCAGCCGGAGATACCCTTGCAAAAGGCGTTGTATTGTCTCCATGATGATGATGATGATGATCAGCTGACAGCAGCTTTTTGATCTGAGTGCATAAACGGAGCAAGATTCGGGTTGCGTCATCTCAAGCCATCAAAGAGCTAAAGGAAGCTGTAGAAGATGCGTCAGCAACGCTGCTTCCATGCTAGATGTTTCTAATCCCTAGTGCTGACTTTTTCCCTCACAGATGTGCCGCTATCTCCGTTTTTATGGCCTTATTATAACCAGCTGGTGGTTTGACTTTGTCAGAGATCAGATAGAGATTCTCCATCTCCCTACCCCACCTCCAATTACTCACACTTGGACAGCACATGAAATAAGAGAGCGATTAAAGTTCTGATTCGAGACACCAGAGTCGATCCTTTGCGCCGAGCTCTTACAGCTGTGTGGTGTTTAGCCCTTTCGTGCTGGGGGCAAGATTTCTTAATGATCCCTTTGCGCTCTAATTTGCACTTCTGTAGCCCTTTTTCGTCCAAGCATTCAACAATATAAGCCTCTCCGCATCATGGCATCTTAGGTAATAATTGTGCCCTTTTTATTATTGTGCAGACTGAGGTTCAAGAAGACTCTGCCCAACATTTTAAGACTTGGGTGCCTAAAAGTAAAATGCCCGAATCCATATTCAGACACATAAATAAGTCGCCCAAGGAAGAACAGTTTTGTGGTAAGGGCACTGGACTGGGACTCGGGAGATTATGCTGCAATTTCAGTCCCTTTCACGGGCTTTCTCTGTGACCTGGGTCAATTAATGTCTTTGTGCCTCATTTCCCACTGGGGACACAATCTCACCAGGGCATTTGAGGTTAAATTCTTAAATGTTCACGAGGCTGTCCGATATGGCGTCAACTATTCTGAGCAGAAGCAGCTGCTTTTCACGATGGGCTGAGACGCACCAACTAATTTCACAAAAGGCTGCCGTTGAAGCTGTCGTGGCTACAGAGCTAAGCTGGAGTTGAACTTGCGATGCAGAGGCCAAACATTCGGCGTCACGCCCTCCTCCCGGGCACAATTACTTGCTCCATTTAGCAGCAGGCACAACTTCATCCGAAGGGCACAAATATTGTAACCGTTACTTGTGGACGGTCACGTAGCCACCCGTCACAAAAATGGAGGCGATGGCCAAAGCTTTTAATTTGTGCAACAAAGATGGTTGCGTTACGTAATCCTCTTTTACTTCCGGGAACACTCGCTCATCTCAGGCCGTTTGGGGACATTGTTACCGATTCAGACGGCTGGCTGTGGCTAATGAGGCGTTCAGGGAAGCGACGCTGTTTATACCAAGCTTCTCGTGTAAATCTTGGATGGTTTGTCTGGCTCCGAGTAAGAGCAAAGGGATGGTTTGTGATATGGCAGAGGCCTGAGGACTCTCTCTCATTTCAGCATTTCCATCAAGATTTAGAGCCAAATGCTGGGCTGATTGCAATCCTGATACTTAACAATATAGTTAAAAATAAACTGCTCTGTTTTGTCTGCTGATAACCAAGCAGGATTCATGTAATTTCCCCCCCTTGTTGGCCAGTGTACAATCAGGCAAGCTCTCCTCCCTCCCTGCTCCCCCCCCACCCCAACACAAGTTCAATTTGTGACCTCTGAAGCCATGAGATTATGTCTTTTTTTCTTCCCCCTTGAACAGCTGCCCAGTCTTTCAGACTCTGGCTTTGTGGCCTTGTTCCATGCTCGTGTTTTTCCTCTGGGATGAGGAGCCCTCTGACTGCGCTGTCCTCAGAGCTTGCTGGATCCAGAGAGAGCTCCTCTTAGTACTTGCATGTTAAACAGTTTTTGGAGGAGATATTAAACGTCATGCTTCAGGGTTTTAGGGTTTTTCACCTGTTGATCTCAAAGGAGGGTAATATCATTATCCCAATTTTACAGGCAGAGAAACTGAGGCACGGGGAGGGGAAGTGATTTGCTGGGTGGCCGAGCCAGGAATAGAATGCAGATCTCCTGGCTCCTAGTTCACTGGACCATGCCTGTACCTACGACGTTGGTGTTAGTTCTAACCTGTCAAGTCCCTAATGGCTCCGGACCTGCATCCCTGATGCTGCTCCAGTTGCCATCAGTAGAGGCCCTTGAACTGGAGTCCTCTCAGAAGAGGTGGCTGGCAGCACATTCTCCGTGAAGGCGTTTAGAACTTGCCCCTCCTTCATCCACCGGAACCCAGATTTGCCAACTTCCCTGGGCATGCTGCAGAACCCACCTTGGGCGATGGGGAGATGATGAACTGGGATGTAGGGGGGTTGTGTTGGAGTCATTATTGGTGGGCTAATACCAGAATATCGGCAGCTCAGACAGGGCTTTAATCTGAAGTTTTTGCATTGACTATTGTTTTTAACAGCTAGGTTATACGGCTGGTGCTAAAAAAAAAAAAAAATCAAAACAATAGACTAGGGGCTCCTTTTCTCCAATCTGAAGTTGTAGAGAGACTCGGAAGGCCTCCCTTGTGCATACGTATTTGAGGTGAAGGTCACCCTTGTGCCAAGAGCAATCACAAGGTCTCCTGTACACCACTTAAGCCCCACTTGAACCTTGGGCTGAAGGTGGACATAAGTGGTGCATTGATCTTGGCTGAGCCCCTCTGCACACGGGTAACTATCGCCCTGGATCTACAAATGGCACCTTAAAAGAAGTTCATTGAAGGGGTGCGTGAATATATACCAATTGCCACGGTCTCTGCATTGACTGCAGTGTGCAAATTAGGAGTCTATTAGCAGGTTTTAAAGACAATTGTAGCCTTAGTTAGTTTGGTGGATTTAAAGAAGAGCTGAACTTGCTCGCTGGAGTCTTTGCTGCTGCTCCTTTTGGCGTTAGCTGTGGGATTATGGTAGCAGCAAATCAGAGAATAGGTGCAGACAGGATATCTTTTAATCTCACCTTTGTATTTAGACTGGAAGCCCTTTAGGGTAGAGACAGTCCTTTTGTTCTGTGTTTGTATAGTGCTGAGCACAATGGGGTCCTGGTCTGTAACTGGAGCCTGCTAGATGTTATAATAATACAAAAATACATTCCAAACCTTTTGGGGTACCTTATCCAGCATCTCAGAGGGCACAGAGTAGAGAAAGATGTCCCTCAGTTTGACTGGAAAACTACTCACTGATGCTCATGCAGGGGAGTATTGTCTGTCATTGTTTGTTTGTAACCCTAACAGGAAGCAGAGGAGTAACTGTATACATGGCTGTACGTATAACTGGAATGGTTTGAATTTGCACTGGCTTTGAACTAGGAATTTCCTCTGCTCCAATCACATACAGTTGCAGTGAAACACACTCTAGTAACTGAATTATTTCCTGCTTTAGTTTTTGCTTGTAATCAAATGGCAGAGTGGGTTCTCGAACCCCGGGCTTTGGGAAACGCACAGATCCAATTTTTCTTTGGGCGGGGGGACATCCTGTTTCACAGAGTCAGTGGAAAGCGCTGTCTGTCTTGGATGGATGCTAAAGGCCTTTGGACGCACATTCACGGGTGCAAATGCTTTGTCTTTTTCCAGTTGATCACGTGGTTCCAGAACCAGGGACCAGCTTACTCACTGCATTTGATCAGTGGCGAGAATGGGCGGATAGCAAGTCTTGCTGCGATTACTCTCTGCATGTGGATATCACGGAGTGGCATAAAGGGGTTCAGGAGGAGATGGAAGCCCTGGTGAAAGACCATGGTAAGTTTCGGGATCATTTAAATCGATATGTTTTTACTGATTCAATTTTTTTTCTTTTTTTTGATTCTGAAGACTGGCCCTTGTAGATACTTTTTTATTCTTTTGTATTTGTTTTGGTCAAATTACCGGCCAGATCAGGGTTCAGAATGGTGTCTGTTTTTTGGTGGTGGTGGGGGGGCTTGGTACATCAGGAGGCAGTGTTGTAGGGGGGCTGGAGAAGCCAGGTTAGTGTATAGGGTGGGACTGGAATCCAGTCTTGCCATTCTGCCTCCTTCCCTCTGGAGTGGCGTTTAGGCAGGAGACTGCACTGACCGTGTGCAGGGGGTAAGATGCGATGCCTGGGGTGGTACTGCCCAGGGCTTCTGTGGACAGCGACCTGGGTCGTTCAGAACAAGGCATAGCAGATCCTCAGATGGTCTAAATTGGCATAGCTGCATTGTCTTCAATGGAGCTTTGGTGAACTGCAGCAGTTCCCTCTCTGGAGATGGGCATCTCCCTAAAGGAGTGATAGACACACTCTTGTAGGACGTATCTCTCCCTGCTGGCCAGTGTCAGCAAGAGAGCTGTAAGTCATCCAGGGGAGATAGAGGTGGCCTGACTTTCCTTTCACGTGCAATAGTGCAAGTCCGGAGTAACTCTTGGAGTTCATAGAATATCAGGGTTGGAAAGGACCTCAGGAGGTTATCTAATCCAACCCCCTGCTCAAAGCAGGACCAATCGCCAATTTTTGCCCCAGATCCCTAAATGGCCCCCTCAAGGATTGAACTCACAACCCTGGGTTTAGCAGGCCAATGCTCAAACCACTGGGCTATCCCAGTTAAACTAGCGTAAGTGAGAAAAGAATCTGACTCAAGAAGAACAATCCTTCAATGGCCAGCGAAAGGAGGGCGAGATAGATAAGATGATCAAATAGGTCTTTCCCATCTCTGATTTCCATGACCTTTCATCCCTGGGCTGGAAGGATTTTCCATCCTGTTTATGGTTGAAAAAAACAACAGCAACAGACTTGTACATCCTAATGGTGGTTTTCCCACACATCCTGGTTAAGAATTTTTACCCTGTCATGTCTGTAGAATGCAGGGGAGGGGAGGCCGTGAACTCTGTGGTTTGGTCAGCACAATGCTTTGTAGAAATGCTCTGTTAGTAATTCCCCAGCCGTCTAGCAGGAGGGGTTGGGAAACCAGGCAGCCAGTACCCATTTTGAAGGTATTTTTCTTACATTTTTTGCTCAGCCTCCCACAAAGCTGAATCTGAAAGATGTATTCCTTTTTGGTGTTGAGTGAAGCTTTGAAGGCTTAGCTCTCCTTTCTGCCACAAGCTGGGCTCCATCATTCTTACTAGGGGAGTTTTTAAATGTCACATGGCTAAGAAGCTGGTGGCCTTTAATTGTGATTTATTAAGTGTTGTGTGTGTTTCACAGTAGACTGAATTTCTTTTTTTCTTATTTCTGCTCTCTGGGGGAGCCACATCTTATTTCCAGGTGTGTCTCCGTGGCTCGTCAGTTGTACGGTCATACTCTGGTATATTTCAGTATATTACACGCTGTGGGATCGATTTCTGCTCCCAGTGCAGTCAATGACAAACTCACATTGACTCCAGGGGGGGTCGGTCCATTGTCACCTGTGGCTCACAGTCCAAGGGGCTGATACTGCCAGGTGCTGAGTTCCTTAACCTGACATTGAACTTTCACGGGAGCTGAGGATGCTGCGCACTTCCCAGGAGGCACAAAAGGTCAGATCCTCGAGTGGTGTAAATTAGCATAGCTCCATTCATTTGATTGGCAGTACCTTGATTTACTCCAGCCAAGGATCTGGCCCTCAGAGCCAAGAAGGATTGGACTGTCTGTAGCAGACCGTTCCATTGAACAGATGCAAAATCAGTTCATTTTGATGGGAAGAAGTTAAAAGTTTCTTAAAGC
Organism: Natator depressus; assembly: GCF_965152275.1. Classification (NCBI taxonomy): domain Eukaryota; kingdom Metazoa; phylum Chordata; order Testudines; family Cheloniidae; genus Natator; species Natator depressus. The sequence continues at coordinate 7,974,878 of NC_134259.1, forward strand.
CAGCCAATGTCTATATTTGTTTCAATGGTGCATCTGGTCCACTCCGGCAGGAAGGGGAGAGTCCTCTTTATTCAAGACAGGTGGAATTTTACAGGGCCAGGACTGTCTTATCTGCAGTTTCCAAACCGTATAGTCAGTTTTAGCGCTAAGAACCTTGTGCTTGATTCTCTTCTCACTCACACCAGTGTATTCCCATTAGCTTCACTGAAGTTCCTCCTGATTTACACCAACATGAGTGGCAGGAGAATCAGGCTCTTGGACTGTCTGGCTGTAACAGCTCACCTATTAACTTAACTTCTGTGTGGATCACTTTGTTTATGTAACTTGTGGCTGGCTCGCTTCTAACTTCAACGTGGACGTTATCTATGCCTATTACTTGTACATCCTGGGCGTTTTCTTTGTTTTGTCTCTGCTAGGTGTGAATTCCTTCCTGGTTTACATGGCCTTCAAAGATCACTTCCAGCTAACAGATTCTCAGGTAGGAGGGCTTTACATTCACAAGTCATGCTTTAGCCACGCAGGAGTTATTGGGTTCAAAGAGGAATAACTGGGTGACATTTAATGGTCCGTGTTATACAGGAGGCCAGACTAGATGGTCCAATAGTCCTTTCTGGCCTTAAACTCCTATGAATCAATGTTTTATGCCTGTATCAGTTACTCAGGTTGTGCCATCAGCCGGGATCGAACCAGACGCCTCTGGATCTAGAAGCAAGCGCTTCTGCCGCTGGAGGTGAAAGAGCAGCGCCGAAAGTCTCGCTCCATTGAAGTCAATGGCAAAATGGGCATTGATTTCAGCGAGGCCACGATTTTACCCCAGGTCCTTCAGTTTGGAGGCAGCACGAGGCTCATAAACCTCTCGACATGGTCAAGTCGTTAGAGGGAGACACAGAGCCACGCTGGGTTAGCCTGTGTTACGCATGTGATTCTGGGACCTAGGGCCTGATTTTAACCAGGAAAGCACTTCTTGGTTTTGCGATTGGAATCACTGGGACCTTGAGAAAAAATTCTGTTTGCACTCGTCCATCATCGGGTGCGTTTCATTGTTGGGCTGTCCAACCTGCAGAAGGCGCTTGCTTCCAACCCTGATGTGGTGGAGGTTTCCCTCCGTGTCTGAAGTTCGAGCTGAACTGAGTTAAGAGGTGACAGAAAAATTGGTCTCTTTTTATCTAAGAATATGGTCAGAGGTTTCAAAAGTGGTCACGGATTTTTGTGAACCCCCCCATGTTTGGATGCTCAGCGTGAGACCCAGTGCACCTCGTTGTCAGAGGGGTGGGGCAACTTCCATCAAAGGCAGTGGGAGTTGTGGGCGCTGAGGATCGGGGCAAGTTGGGCACCCACGACTTGAGGCATTAAAGATGCCACTTTTGAAAATTTGGCCCTTTAGAGCTTCTACCGATGATGCCCTGGAGAATGTACCAATTCCTGTTTTATGCTCCATTATAATAATAATTAATAATACCTATCTCTTATATCGTGCTGCTCATCTGTAAGTCTCAAAGTGCCTTAGAAAGGAGGCCGTTATTGTTATCCCCATTTTACGGATGGGGAAACGGCGGCACAGAGAGGTGAAGGGACTTGCTCAAGGCTCCTCAGCAAATCAATGGCTGGGGCAGGAACTGAACCCAGCTCCGAGTCCCAGTCTACTGCCTTATCTTTTAAGGCAAGCTAAAGAGAGCTTGTCTGTCTCGGTCGCTTCCCTTTTGTTTCAGTTTTACATAACCGTTTAAGCTGAAGGACATTTAAGCGACGAGAACAGTGGAGTATTTGCAAGACCAAAAGGTATGTATCAAACGGTGTGCCTTCTTTCTCCTAGATATACGAGGTCCTGAGCGTAATCCGTGATATAGGTGCCATAGCTCAAGTTCATGCTGAGAACGGTGACATCGTTGCTGAGGTATCGTATCTGTTCGCTCTGTGGAATTTTAGCTGCATTGTGCTGTCAGGTGTTCAAACTGGAAAATCCCGCTCTTAAAACCCACAGCAGGAAATCACTAAGCCATGTCAAGGCGCTGTCTCAAGTAGCATAGACATTTCCATATAGAAAGCAGAGATACTTCAAAATTACAGCCCTTGTAACTCCCAGTAAGAGAACAACAATGCCTCAGGTTTATTTACTAGCTTTTATTCCATAACAGTTACAAACTATACATCTCTTTGCCCATCACTGAAATGCAGCCACCTCTGGGGTGGAAGGCAGCCCCCGGGTATAGTAATATTACACAGCAGTTTAGGACAGGAAGTGAAGAAACATTTACTATACATTTTGTACAGCGCCTAGCACAATGGGATTTGGACTTGGTTGGCCTCTAGGGACTATCGCAATAGAAATATAAATAAATAAGTCAATGATTGGGTCCTGATGCTGATGCCGTACCTATTTTACACGTCATGCCTAGATCATGCAACTTGAACAGGTTTTCAACACGTGGCCTGATAGTTTTGCGGGAAGTTTATTTTGTTCTTTCAAACCTGAAACTTGCAGGGTTGTGAAGTGAAATCAAAGGAAAGGTTGGCATGACAACACTGCGAATGAAATGGCCAGGATTTGCAGAGCTTTGGTAATTATCCAGACACTGGGAGTTAGTCTGAACGCTGGTTCTACTACTCCTGCCTTTGTGAAAGTACCGTGGGATATCTAGAGAGCACAAAATGACAGGGATCTCAGTTTTACATCTCTTCCAAATATGTCCAGCTCCTGAAATGAGAAACTACATTGTTTTGAGCCATCTTCCTGTTTTTTCTGCCTTAGGAGCAGCAAAGGATCCTGGAACTGGGAATCACAGGCCCTGAAGGGCATGTACTGAGTAGACCTGAAGAGGTGAGGATGTTTCACATTTTCACTTAATTCCCCCTATTCTGGGTCATGTCATATACTGCCAGTAAGAACTTCATGCCTCGATTAATGTGGCCAGAAAAATAGTGCACGTCGTGTGCCCTAGGAAATGTTGGTTTCACAGACAGAAGGGAAAGGGAAGGGAAAAGAGGATTTTGCGACTGGTAGTTCTTGTTTGCTTGTTCTGCCCGTGCAATAAATACTAAGAGGATAATGATGATGTCCATTATATGTTATGTGAATTACTGTGGCGCTTATGACAAAGATATTTCTGTTGTGTCAGATGTCTGGAGATCTCAAGCTGAAGACCCTTATAAATATCATTAGCCCCCTGTTACAGCCTTGGTAACTGGGAAACAGAACGGCTCCAAATTTCAAAAATGCTCACTAGCTTCAGGTGGCTCACCGGTTAGGTAGCCAACTTGAAATGCCTTGGCCTCATGAGCAGAAGCACTGCAAGCCCATAATGACTTCTCAAGTCAATGGGAGTTGCTGATGCTCAGCATCTCTGAAAATCAGGCCTGTGGTATCTCCAACCGGGAGGCCCAAATTAGGGGACACTTGAAAAATTTGGCTTGAGATCCTTGCCCAAGGTGTCACAGCGGGGGCTGTAGATGATGGAGGACCCAGATTATGTGACTGATCGCTCTCTGGTTCAGCCACTGGATTGTGCTTCCTCAAAACGTCACGGTAGTCCCTCTTCCCTCTTGGAACATCCTCGTTTTCACTGAAAAGAACTCATTTTCGCTCAGCTATAACTGGAATTGCTATTTGCAGCTTGCAAAGTGAAACTATTCAGAACTTTCCTTCTCTTTCATTCTGGTCCTGATTCGGAAGCCCTTATTTTGATTTTACTTCGGCCAGATCCTGGGGTTCTTGCATATTTTAAACCTCAGCAAATTCCCATTAACTCAGGAGATTTGTCTGAGTAATGGTTTCAGGATTTGACTCCCCATTGGATTTTCACTACAGCTGAGTTCTCTGTGCTCCAAACCCTCAAGTTGTTGTTCATTGTTTACTTGGTCCTTGTTTGGGCAAAACTTCCTGAAGAGTCAGTGGGAATTTGTGCATAGGGTCAAAGTTCTATCTGTCTTAGGTATTTATATTCTTGGGAGGTAGCGAAGCTCTAAGGCTCCTGTTTTACACGTGGGAAACTGAGGCACAGGCGGACCAAGGGACTTGACCAAAGTCACACAGGAAGCCTGTGGCGGAGTTGGCACTTAGGCTGGTGTCCTAATCATTGGACCATCTTTCCTCTCCCATTGATTGTGCTGGGATTAGATGCCCACGTCACACTGAAATTCAGTGGGAGGTGGATACCTAAATCCCTTAGGGTCCTTTTGAAAATTGTTGTGTAAGTAACAACACAGGATTTGGTCCTAAATTCTCTTCCCTCTGTATTGTGCTCCTCTGAGCTTTCAGTATCTCTGGGCTGGACGTTGCCCCATGGAATCTTGGCTCTGTGAGGGCTGTCCTTTCTGTACAAGGAGATTGTGATTGTTCCTCCAAAGTATGGGGGCTTTGCTAAGGGTGCCAGATGTGGTGCTGCTGAAAGCCCGGTGGGTGAGATCATTTTCACAGCTCCCTCCTCTTTTTATTTACTTTCCTTCTGCTTTGTTCAGGCAAGCAGCATCCAAAAGCATTTTAATGCCAGCCATAAATCTTCCAGTTTCAAATGCTGTTGCGGATTGAGAGGAACAATGCCCAGCCCGACTGGAACACAAATCCTCTCCTTTTCCCCCCCTATTATTGGCTCTGGGGATGGGGACTGTTTCCTTTATGCTGTGTGCGAACATCTGCATCCAGATTTCCCATCCACCCTTGTATTCCTTGACATATTTTCCCGATTGCATAAGGAAAACAATAACAGATGGTGGCATTGGAGGAAAACTGCATGACACTTGGGCTCAAAGTGCTGAGCACCCGCAACTCCCGTTGACTTCAAAGGGAAAAGAGGATGCCCAGCATCCTGAAGGATTAGCTCAGGCCTTCGACGTGCATCCTAAGCAGGAATCAGACTCTTTGATGTAATGGATGGGGCCGTTCCCTTATTTGGCTTGTTTGTTACATCTGCCTCCTGCAGTCTGAAGTGGATGCACGGACGCTCGTTCTTCCTTCAGCGTAATTAGGATACTTTGCCAGTCGTGCTGCTGCCTAGAATGAGAATCAGCCCAAGTCACAGGGAGCCACCTTTGCACTTGAGGTCAGCTGCTGCAGTATAGTTAATGGTGCCTTGGCCACGTTCTGCTCCCTTGCAAGCCCATTAACAACAAAGGTTTAGTGACAGGTCTGATCCTGAAAGGGGCTGTGGAGCGGAAGTTTGCATTGGTCTATACCATTGGCCTAATTCCTGCAAGATGTAACCATCTAGTGGCAGGGCTGTCAGCTCTAGAACTGACTTCTCCCACTGGCTTACCAGAGCCTGCCGTCTTCAAGGCCTGTCCCTTTCCCCGGTAGGGGTGTTAAGGGGATGGGTTGCTGTTTATTTTGTTGGGTGTCCTTTTTCCTATGGATGAAATTTTAGGGCTTAACTGGTGCCTTGGCATTGTGTTGGCCCTCTGCACAAGGGTAAATTTCACCGTTATGCCTATGATTGAATAAAGAAACTGACTAAAATGTGTAGTAATGCATAATAAGGGCAATCAATTCTCATGCTTCAGGGTGTGTTGCCAGCAAGGGTCAGGAAGGAATTTTCTCCCATGTAGAGCACTTAATGACTGGTGGATCATTTATGGGGAAACATGCTTTTCTCCAATGCCTCAGGTATTTCCAGAGGAAGCACAGAAGGACGTGATGTTAGATAGTAAAGTGCTCAAGGCAGGGATCACCTTGGTGCAGTGCTGAGCGCACTCAACCAATAACGATAATATTAGGCATGTGATCTGTCCTTGCATGGAAAAATCCTGTGGGTGAAATTGTCATTGCGGTCCCAGCTCCTGTAAATCAAGTAAAGGGATCAGAGTGTCATGACAGCTGTAAAGCCCGGATCCAACCTGGGGAGGAACTGAGGAAAAGCCCCAGTGGAGGGGGCATGGGGGGAGGAGGAAGCTGGGGCAGGACTGGGTGCAGTAGCCTGGACCAGCTATGGGGATTTTAGATGCTGCAGAGCAGCCTCTGTGCATGGAGGCTCTAAATTGGAGCCGCTCTCAAGGCTGCCCCGGTTTATGGCCAATCCAATCCCTATAGCACCTGGAATCTAAATGGCTTAAAGCCACCAAACCCACCCCACTCCTTTGAGTCCCCTGCACCCTCTGCTCTTAAGAAAACAAAGTTGTAACTGGGCGAGTCGGAAGAGCTGGCCACGCTAAGTCGAGCGTGTTCTAACGTACAGCTGGCTTTATCTTTTAGGTGGAGGCTGAAGCAGTGAACCGGGCAATAACCATCGCCAACCAGACCAACTGCCCTCTGTACATCACCAAGGTGATGAGCAAAAGCGCCGCAGATGTTATTGCTCAGGCCAGGAAAAAGGGTAAGTTATTCATAGATGGAAAAGCCCTCTGAGATCATCCAGCCTATCTCCCTGCCAAGCTGGGATTGTTCGCTGAAGGGCATTTTTCTAGTGTTGTCCAGTCTGGCGTTTAAATGTCCCAAACAATTGGCTCTGCGTCAGTTCCCATGGGAAGCCTGATAGGCTGTCAGAAAGTTTTTTGCTGATCTTCAGCCCAAATGTTCTCTCTCTGAATATTTATCCCATTACCCTCAGTAATTTCCTCCATTAGACAGTTATCAGGTGCCTCGCCTTGAATCATTCAGTCATATTACACAAAGCTCTTTCCGTGTAACTCAGTCCTTCCAACTCCCCCGTCTTTCTTTGGTACGGCTCTCTTCTGCACCCAGAAATAAACACAATATTCCAGGGGCAGCTACAACAGAGAGAAGTATTTTCACCTTCCTGATGTCCATACTCCACATGGCTGCGTTGGGCCAAATTCAGCGCTGGCATTGGCTTTGGGTCATCGTCTTCTGCTTCTCAGACAGATGGGGGAGGAAAAAGCGAGTGGAGCTGCTCTTTAGCAGGGCATTAGCTTAAGCAAGGCAAGCAAATGACATCACTGATTTCCAGACTCAGTGGAATTACAGTTAAACAGCAGAGAGAGCTCCGGTTTCATCCCTTTATTCTGCTACCAAAGCCTTGTTACTTTCCATTTAAATCATCTAGGGTGGGCGTTGAAGCAGGAGGATTTTTTTCCCCTTTGCATTCGAGGATTGGATTTAATTTGATGCACTCTAAATAAAACCAAACGAATACACAGATGACATCAGTTTCCATGTGGGGGCAAGGTGCTGGAAGAATTAGTTCCTACTGCAGCAAACTCCAATGCAGGGGGAGAGAATTCGTGAGTGCTTAGACCCCATGATTCCCTTTAAATTAATTCAGAGCTGGTCAGAAGGATTGAGGGGGTTCTTTTTTAGTCACAGAACTGGGACAGCACAAGCAGCATCAGGCCTCGTTTGGGACCGAGAGGGATCACTTAGAAATGAGAGCATAAATTCACCCAGCGATGAGACTGTATGTCTGAGCACTCAACAAATGACTGAATTTATCCTCCCAACACCCCTGGGAGATAGGGAAGTGTGATTTCCACTTTATAGGCCAAGAACTGAGTGATAGAGATATTAAAAAACTTGGCCAAGGAGGTTGTGGCAGAATCGGGAACTGAAGTTGGCGCTCTCGAGTCCCAGTCATGTGCACTAACCACAAAAAGCATCCCCCCTCCCTTGGCCACAACGGTAAAGAGAGCCAATAGTGGTGGTAGTTTTGGGGATGTGGGCTAGCAATCTACCAGCCCAGACCCATTTTGGGCATTAAGGAGTAACCCATCAAGTAAAAAAACGTTCATTGCTACCATGTTTGGTGCATATCTGGTGGTGATTACCAGGGCAGATGTAGGTGCTGGAAGTGGGTCAGTTTTTCTCTGTCACAAAATATTTGTCGTCATTTGTAGAATGGACTGATTTCTGTCTGCTGCTTTTATCAAATGATGCAGGTAATAAGACCCCTCCCCCCTAATTATAAAACATGCCTCAGGCTGAGCAGAACACCAAAACTGTATGTCTCATGCCCACATGGTACAACTGTAATTATCTTCTTAGTATCACTGAGTACAATGACAATAAATGTAAACTACTTATATTACAGTAATGATTCTTAGCAGAAGATCTGTAGAATGTTTTGCATGAATATATTGTGTGAATAACATGTACTCTGATGTAATCCCTACATATAACTAACTATGAGCTACTGAATGTTTAATGCCACACCACTTTGAGCTATAATTTACTTTAAAAAAAATAGTCAGATAGCTGAAATCTTTCTATTGTCCCTCACAACCTGTGTCTGATGTGTTCCATACTGTGTTTCTACACTCGTCACTGTCACAGTTGCCTGCATAGGATCCCATCAAATCTTCCCTGCGGCATTTGCATCTCCTCAGCTATGCTTCCAAAAAGGTGAGGATGACTTTTGGTGCAGGTGGCAGACCGTCATTTGAGGAACAAGATGTCCCGTGCTATCTTCTCACCCATCTGGTTTTGACAGGGGACACCTGAAGATACTGAACTGTTGCACGAGTCCATATGTATAGCTGATAATTTGCACCTAATTGTGCAGCCTGAAGGAGGCCATCGTTGATGGCAGTTTCTCACTTGTTTTGTTCTTCTTGGGAAACAACTCGTAGCACACGTTATCAAGACGCTAGCTTCTTACCACAGGATAGTAAAGATACCACTGAGACACCAAAGATACCACTGTTGACTTTGAAAAAGCTGCAGTTACCTCCCTTCAAATCTTGCTAGTGCTACTGAGCCAGGACTACTTGATTCAGCTACTCTTTGGTTCTTTATTAACTCTCTGGTGAGGTCAGCTCAGTCCATGCCATGAATTCAAAGGAATGCTCCTAGGTTCTTCTCTGAGTGATGATCCCTGTGTGGATTCCAAATGTGGGGTGCGCATTCTTGCCAGGCGCCAGAGCCGCAACAGTTCACAGTGGTGCTGGTTGACTCACACGTGTGTCGTGCGTCCACTGCGTGGCGTGTCCGAGACTTTAAGAGGCCATGGGGGTGGACACCACTCCAGTTCCCTCTTCCCAGGCAGGAGGAGAGCCCGGAGCAGAGGGGATGGAGGAGAGGATTGGATTGGGATCCAGACGGGGACCACACATCTCAAAGAAACCTCCAGTTACAGTAAGTAACCTTTTCCTCTTCTTTGAGTGCTGGTCCCTATGTGGATTCCAGACATGGGAGAGTACCGAGTAATATTCAGCGTGAAGGCGGCTGCGAGGGCTCTCCAAAAGTCACAGTCTGAAGGATGATATGGCCAACAGCCGCATCCGCCACCGCGGCATGGGTGAGGGCATAATGGGTTGTAAAGGTATGGATGAAGGACCAAGTGGCCGCCCGGCCAATGTCCTGCCATGGGACGTCTGCAAGGAAAACTGCCGTGGCAGCATGAGCCCGCGAGGAGTGGGCCGTGACCCCCGGTGTGATGGCGGGGGAATGCCAGAGAGCGCGTAACAGTCCGCAATGCGGCGGGAGAGACGTTACGAAGAGCACTGTGACCGAAAGGGAGCCGAGAATGGGCAGGCCACAGACATATTAGCCCTGAGGCCAGAGGAGAGGGATTGCCGAGAGTGGGATGTGCTTGGTTCATATCACAGACACATCTCTATCAGTAAGGGAGCTGAGAAGGGGCATGCTTTGTGAATGCCACAAGCACAGGGTGGGGAATGCAGAATAGACACCGTCGGCACAGGCCACAGCTTCGCACCCAAGACCAAGTGAGGAATTGAGATCAAGCAGTCTCAATGCCTGCCATCGACACAGAGCCCTGAGACTGAGGGTTGGGGTGTCCAAATGGGGGTTTGAGAGGCATTCTGGAGCGTTCCTTCCTGCACATTCCTGCCGTCCAGGGCTGGGGGGAGGGGAGGGGAGGGAGAGAAGAGCTCTAAATTCCTTCTCTACCCACTTCTCCGGATGCTCAGTTGCGAGCTTCAGCCAATTTTTTCCCATGTTACCGAAAGCTGAAGGAGAATCAAATCCATTGACAGCATGAATGGTGACATAAGACAGGTCTGTTCCCCGTTCCCTAACTACGCTGTGCATGGGAATGAATCTCTCTTCTTTGGGCCAACTCCAGTTTTGAAATAGAATTTATCTACCCCAAGAACAGAACAATGTCTTGGGCACATAGATGCAACCTCTGAGACCAAGCTCCTCATTAGCACCCTGTTTGCTCCAAGTGTTCATCAGCAACATGCAAAAACCATGCGCAAATCTGCTTCCTTGCAATCTGCCTCGAGTTGTGGTATTGCAGAATGGTTGCCTGGCACTACCTTCACTGCTCGTGCGAGGTCGTGAAACCCACCAGCAAGGTATACACTTCAGCACCAGGCAACCAACACTGTTCACACTTCACGACCCAGTCACTGAAGAGGAAGTTTGCAACGTTAGATTAGTTCTTTGAATTTGATGAGCTTTTCAAGCGTTGCTTTGGTAATGGTGTTAACACAATGGGGTCTCAAACATCTTGCATTTGGACATTCCCCCCCGTAGGCTCGCTCACCGGATTTGACTGAGGCGTCAACAGCAGCAGTGACTTGCCGTGTTAGGCTAGGGATAAGGGTTAGCAGCTGATCAAGCAGCTCGCCAAAAGTTTTGCACTTAGCAGTATTGGCACACCATCTGCAGAGGGATCGGGGGTCAATAATTGCTCACGTTGGCTAGCTCGACCATTGACAGATTTTTCTCCATCCTGACAATGTGTTGCTCTTTTGGGTTGTTCTTAGAGATCCATCCAAGCTGAAGAGGGAAAGTGGGACAGGTGCCAGGATATACTTCATCAAACCCTGGATATCAACATCTCTGGACTGGACAATACCTGTCAGCTTGCTGACTATCAATAGTTATTGATTGTGCTGTCTGCTTCTTCTTTTGTTCATCTGTTTCGTTGAAGTTACCAAATGATTTGAGATTATGCCTTTTTTGTGGGATCAAAGAGGCCTGCCTCAACCCTTTTCAGCCTACTGGTTACAGGCTACTTCATTCCTTGTGTGCCATTCTCTCTTATCACACACAAACTTTGTGCCGTTTCAGGTGGGGGCCACAGAAGATGTTGCAATGTTCACAAGCAGCTTTCTGTTGTCTGGGCTTCTTCCAGGTTCAGTGCAACACAGATTTGTCATTCTTTCAGTCACGGCTTTTATAATACCTTGGACAGCAGTTTCATTTGCATCCGTGCACTTTGGGGCAGCTTCTTTGTGGAGCTGTGTCGCTGAAGGCTGCATTCCACACATTTATTTGGCCATAGTTGTTAAAGCTGCCTTAAAACGTGCAGTCAGGTATTCCCTGGTCAGAGCCTTATCTTTTGTGCAAAGATGCTGATGCTTCCCACGGTCCTTGTTGAGAGACTGCTCTTTGGCCATATCATACCCGACACCTCTGAAGGGTCTGGCAGTCCAGTATACTGCTTCTTGACTATCAGCCAGGGCATGATACATATCTGGCTTCTCCTCCTCCAAAAGTCTGGCTTCTGCTACATTTTACACAATCCCATCTAGCCCAATTCATATGACCACACTGGACATCAAGTGGAATTGTTTCTGCAAATGTCTCAAGCTCCATGGATTTGTTATTGTCTCTTTTTGCTGCTATGAAATCTATCGGTAGAAGGGAGAAATCTGCTATATAGTTTTTCCAGAAGAGAAATGTATCTGAATAGTTTTTTCCTTGGATAACATAAGTGTCCACGAGCTGGTGGAATGATGGTTCATGAAGTCTGCCAGGTCATTTTGTGCTTCCACTCTAGTTCCTGTGTGTGCCTTCTCCATCTTTTGGGAGAACATCGTTGTTCATGGAATCGCTGAGCAACTCGTTGCCTCACTCATAAGTTTGTGGATTCTAACTTCGCACTTATATGCTTCTCCTCTTAAAACATGGCTGATGACTGAAGCATCATGGATGCTGGCTTCCACATGGGTGTCTTGAAACTCACTTTCCTGCTTGATCTATGAAATTCTTTGCATGACGCATGCCTTCCACCTCAAGGAGACGATTGTCAAATTCGTTGTGATTCCTCCATTTAATCAACTGTGCTTTGCAGTAGAGTCCTTCATCGTATGCGTCTTAGGTCCAGTTTTGGCCCAGAGAGTGAAACGTATCTTGAAAATATTTCATCATGGCGTACACCATGTTAACATCAGTTGCTGCTGCAGGAGTCTTTGGACTTTTTCTCAGACCCGTCCACTCTACAAACAATGACCAATATTTTGCATTATCAGTTGTATTGAGAAGCTTTCTACCAATTTCGGTCAAAATTAGACTGTTTCTTCAAGTTACGGCCCTTTTTGTGGTTTTAAGATTCTTCCAGATTGGATGCCCGATAACATTTAAACGTTACATGACAGAGAAAAACTGCACCACTTCTAGCGTCTTCCTCCACTCTGGTGAGAACCACCAGATATGTGCCCAATGTGATAGCAGTGAAGTTTTTCTAGCTGATGGGGGTTAGCCTAACTGATAAAAGCATGTTTTTAAATCTGGTTGATAGACTATAAAAACTGCCTATTCATTGCACTCAGGCCATTAAACAGTCTTTCAGTGGCTGTGGAACTGGCCTGGAACTGAACCAACAACCTACAAATTAAAGGCACTGGGGGCTGTTACTAATGTCCCATACCATCCAGAACAGTGGTCCATCTAGACCAGTATCCTGATCTAGATGGACCAGTGGCCAGTGCCGGATGCTTCAGAGGGAATGACCAGAACAGGGCAATTTATCGAGTTCTACCCTCTGTCGTCTGGTCGCAACTTCTGGCAATGCACCCAGTCAATATGGGCAGAGTTGAAATTCCCCATTAATATTAGGTTTTCCGTTTCTGTAAACTCTCTAATCTCCCTGAGCATTTCATAGTCACCGTCACTGTCCCGGTCAGGTGTTCACTAATATATTCCTACTGCGATACTGTGCCAATGAAGTATTGTTCAAGCGTGCAATTTCTAGTCATGGAGATCCTGTGATACAGTTTGCTTCATTTAAGATTTTTACTGTATTTGACTCTACGCTTTCTTTGACATATAGTGCCACTGCCCCACCAGCCTCTGTCATTTCTATATATTTTGTCCCCTGTTATTACTGGGCCCTATTGATTGTCATCATTCCACCAAGTTTCTGTGATGCCTGTTATATCAATATCCTCATTTAATACCAGGCACTCAAGTTCACCCGTCTTCAAGCACTGGAATACAAGCACTCAAAAAATTGGTCAATAGTGAATGGGACTCTTTTTCATTTGACTGTTGCTCTTCAGTTCCTACCTGTACTTTATCATCTTCTATCCTCTCCTGTTTACTAGGATATAGAGCATTCCCTTTAATAAATCCTTGCCTAAGTGATGTCTGTCCGAACCGTGTGCTCCTCTGTCCCTGTCGACATTCCCCCAGCCCTGGGTTTAAAAACTCCTCTACAACCTTTTTAATTTTACATGCCGGCACTCTGGTTCCATTTTGGTTTAGATGGAGCCCATCCTGCCTGTACAGGTTCCTCCTTTCACAAAAGGTTCACCAGTTCCTAATAAACGTAAATCCCTCCTCCAAACACCATTGTCTCATCCGCGCACTGAGACCCTGCAGTTCTGTCTGTTCAACTGGCCTTGCATGTGGAACTGGAAACGTTTCAGAGAATGCTCCCATGGAGGTCCTGGATTTTAATCTCTTACCTGGGAGCCTAAATTGGCCTCCAGGACCTGTCTCCTATCTTTCCCCATGTCCCTGTGTAGCTACATGTATCACGACCACTGGCTCCTCCCCAGCACTGCACATAAGTCTGTCTAGATGTCTCGAGAGGTCCACGACCTTTGCACCCGACAGGCAGTTCATGCACTTCTCCCGGTTGTAACAAATCCAACTATCTTTATTTCTAATGATCGAATCCCCCATTACTATTACCTGGCTCTTCCTAATAACTGGGGTCCCCTGCTCTTGAGGGGTATCCTCAGCGAGAGAGGATATGATGACATCATCTGGAGGGAGGCTCCCAACTATGGGATCCTTTTCCTCTGCTCCAGCTTGATGTTCTCCTTGGAGACTTTCATCCTTCTCAGCAGCCCAGAGGTGGGACCACTTTGATGTGTCCATGAAGGTCTCATCTATGTACCTCTCTGTCTCCATTAGTTCCTCCAGTTCTGCCACTCTCAAGAGCCCGTACGCGGTCTCTGAGGGCCTGCAGTTGCTTGCACTGAATGCAGACATATGCCACCTTTCCACCAGGCAGGTAATCATATGTGCTGCGTTCAGTGCAATAAACTGGATAGTCCTCACTCTGCTGCTAGACTTCTGCCTGCATTATTTTTACTCTTGCAGGCTTTTTGTTCTTTTTCGGGGGGTTGTGTTGTTTATGGGCCTAAGTTTAGAGTGTTTTTTAGGTGTATCTGGCTCTCCCACTCCTTCTTTAAACTCCCTCATAAAACTCACCTGTTCACTAGCTCCTCTGGGGGTTTAGGAGCTGGCTTTTTAAGCCCCTGTTTTCCCTGAGTTAGCCGCGGCCCCTTGTCAAGGGATCCTAAAGGCATTAGAGATTAATGGATGGATGGCGACTGCCTTGTTAGGAAGCTCTGAGTCTTGCCTAGCACCCAGCCCCACCAAGAGACAACGCTACAGTCTTCCGTCAAGCAGGCACACGGCAAGGAAGCACGCAACAAATAAGCTAACATTCAGACTCACGTCAAGGGTAACATGTCGCTCCTCACAAAACTCCCCTGGTTGCTGCTCCTGTTCGCTAGCTCTCAGTAGATCCCAGAATGCTTCACCGTCTTTTCATAGTACCCTTAGGAGGTAGAGAAAAATTATTATCCCCATTTTACAGCTGGGGAACTGAATCACAGAGAGGCTAAGTGACTTGGCCAAGGTCACACAGAAAGTTTGGGGTAAATCAGGCAATTGAAGTGGTCTGTCTTACCTTGCAGGAGAGAGCCCTAACTACTAGGCCATTCTTTTTCTTTGGTGGTAGCTTATGTACGAGTCCAGGGCAAATGGCATTTGCCCCAATAGGTGACTTTTTATATACGTTACACAAGCTTAAAAAAATGGCATGCAAAGCAGAGTTGCACAACAGAGCCACGCAGCCGGCACCCACAATCCTGAGGGGGTAGAGAGTGAGTCACTGGAGAACATCCAGAGGAAGGAACAAAAGGTAATTGATTTCTTAATGGGGGGGAAAGAACTTTGTCAAGCCAGATGCACATGATGGCATTTGCATGGTGAATATTCCTTGCAGACACTGTCCTTGGCAGTCCTGCAAGATGAAAGATAGCTTGCGAGAACAATTCCTCCAATGTATCGGGTATAAACAGGCTTCCCTTTCACATCCAGTGTGCCCTTTGCCTCGTTCCAGTTTCATGACCCCTGAACCTGTTTGCTGCAAGTGCTCCCTGGCAGGCTCTTCTTCGGCTGGAGAGTTGTCTCTTAAACAGTCCCAGTGATGGGGTAGGAGGCCAAGCCGTTACGATCCACACTCAAGGCCTGTTTTCTAGGATGCACCTTCAGTGCTCTGTCACAGGAAAGTGGCCAGATTCGATGGTCTTTGCCCCGCTTTTTGCCTATTCTTGGTGTCTGAAAACCCGCAGAGCCCCAGATGCCTTCTTTGCACGTGAGTAGTAGCACAATAAGGATCTGTGCTCGGATGCTGCAGTGAAGGGTGCAATAGATAGAGCTCAGAGGGGTTTATTTGGTTAGTATATACAGTGCCACTAGCAGCTGTCAGGGCGTCTGAAGTTGCAGCCTCCAGTATGTGCTCTGTATGCAGAAAACGATCATGTATCCCACCCACGTAAAGCATCATGCCCTGAAACATGGGCTGTTCCCGCCTGTGGTTAAAAATACTTCTCTAAAGAGGTCTTGTGGTTAAAGTACTGGACTGTGACTCAAGAGATCTGGTTTCATTTCCTTGCTGTGCCACAGACATTGGAGAAAAACATCTATCTTCTTTGTGCCTCAGTTCCCCCTCTGTAAAATGAGGATAATACTTCCTTTCTCCGACCCTTTGTCTGTCCTTTCTAGTTAGACTCTAAACTCTTCTGGGAAGAGATTCTCTGTGTGTGTATGTACAGCACCTTGCACTATGGGCCCCAGTCTGTTTATGACAGCGTTACTGTAAATATAACAAAATCTTCATTCTGCTACATTTTTTATCCGATCCCTTCTGATTTATCCTGTCATGGGCCTTCAGACACTCTGGTTCTCCCCCCCCCCCCCCAGCTCTTATTTGTACGGTCCCATTATGAGGGATCTAATAAACTGGCAACTTTTGCTGCTCTGAATGCTCCTCAGGAACAACACCTTCACTGTTAACTCACAAATACTGAGAGGCCTATGTTTTCAAAAGTAACTGATAGTTTTGGGTGCCTGACCCGAGATGCCATAAATGGACCTGAGTTTCAGAAAATGCGGAATACCCACACTCTGAAAATCAGGCCTCTGTGAGGCCATGAAGCCTAGGGTGGCCAGATGTCCCGATTTTTGGGTCTTTTTCTTATATAGGCTCCTATTACCCCCCCCCCCCACCCCGGTCCTGATTTTTCACACTTGCTGTCTGGTCACCCAAAGGCCTAGTGATAGAGCAGGGGACTGAGACGCAGGACGCATGGACTCCGTTTCCATCTCTGCTGTCACTGGGCGGTTGCGTGACCTTGGGCAAGTCACGTCCCTGTTCTGTGCCTCGGTTTCCCCATCTGTAAAATGGATAATGACACTAACCCTTGAGAGTTCCTGATGAAAAGCTCTATATAAGAGGTAGGTGGTGGTATCATTATTAAGGTTTCTCAAGCGGGGCACCCAAAATCACCAGTGGCTTGTGAAAAATTTAGGTCATAGGTAAGGTAATGGCAAGCGGTGAGTACTTCTGAGGGAGCTCTCAACCAGGCAGCCTTGTCGAATGACGGTGATCTAAGCTGGTCCCTCAAGCATGAGATGCTGTGCAAATGGGAATGGTATGGTTGTCGTCTCATCAGCAAATATGCATTTCATACACAGCGCTGACCTGATTATTTACACCGTGTTTTTCCACTAGCAGGGTGCGGCCGTTTGTCCATACCAATGAAATGTTAACATTTGAATATGCAGGATACTGGAGATGCTGCAAACAAGGGGTGGGAGTAGCAGGGGTAGAATTTTGTTTCAGATAAAGTTTTTGGCCAAACCATCTAGTTTTGTGTTGGTTCAGATTTCACAAGCCTTAATTTTGGGGCATTTATAGCACCTGGCATCATGTAATTTGTTGTAACAAATCGATTGGTTTGGGGTCTTGCAGCAGGATAGGGTGGGGCAGTTGCTATGCTGCTTCAGACCATGCAGTCCAGTACCCTGCCTCTGTCAGGGGCCACGATCAGCTGCATCAGAGGAAGGTGTAAGAAATCCTGCTGTAGTTACGGGCTAATGTCCCTCGGGGCAAGTTATCTCCCTGTTCTCCCTTAATGAGAAGGGTGGCAGGCGCCCCCACGGAGAGGGTGGAGATGCCTTTTGGTCTGCTGGCATTGTGGCGCTTACAGCTGTCCTGTTGGTGTCTGTCTGCCCCACAGGCACCGTGGTCTATGGGGAGCCCATCACCGCAAGCCTGGGGACCGATGGATCTCATTACTGGAGTAAGAACTGGGTCAAGGCTGCAGCCTTTGTCACCTCCCCACCGCTGAGCCCTGACCCAACCACTCCTGATTTTCTCAACTCCCTGCTGGCTTGGTGAGTAGACAAGGCTGCGCGTTCGCAGAGCGTGTTGCCTAAGCACAGGACGCACACTCTGCTCGTGGGTGGTCACCAAAGCTAACTTCCGGTTACAGAGCCCCATCTTGAGCTCAAGGGGTAGAGTGCTGTGCTCTGATGCAGGAGGTCCGGGGCTCTCTGAGGACTTGAGCTGATAATTTGCTGTGAAAATAAAGTAATTACCCCCCTCCCCCATTTGGGTTTCAGCGGAGACCTGCAGGTAACTGGCAGTGCCCACTGCACCTTCAACACTGCCCAGAAAGCTGTTGGAAAGGACAACTTTACCCTGATCCCTGAAGGAACCAATGGGACTGAAGAAAGAATGTCCATCATCTGGGATAAGGCTGTGGTAGGTCACTCAGGGGTCCGATTCCCATCCGTCCTCTAGTTGAGGAGTTCGGTTACGTGGTTGGGTTACATTTTGTTTGCCCTCCCCCCCCCCATCTTTTGTTTTATTCCCCTGTTTAGCATCTAAAAAGGGCACTAACCAAAAAAAAAAAAAAAGCGAAAGTGACCTTTAAACCAGAATCTAGTGAACGTTGTCTGCCTAGAGGTAGACTGCCCACCTTTGCTCCTTCCCACTTCTGGGCTGCAATAGGGGGCTGGTGTGAGTTAGAGCACCCTTAATAGCTGCTTGTAGGCTGCTTTGTAGACTAGAAGTGCCAGTGTAGAGCACGCTGGTGACTCTTCCTCTGGTCCCTTGCATGTCTCCTCCGGCCCGGCCCCAACAATGCCACTATACCAGGGCTGCACAGGAGTTGAACGTCGGGCCCTAGGTATCCCTTCTCAAGGGGCTGAATCAGAGACTAAAATCTGGCTTAAAGTTCTCCAGCCCTCACGGAGAAAATGTAATTCTTTCCACCTCTATTCTCTCTGTGTTGACTCAGATTCCTCCTCTGTAAACTGTCTAAGAAACTGATCCTACGGGCAGGTTCGGTGCTGCTTGATTAAGATTTGCACTTCTATAGGGAGGCAGTGTGGCCTAGTGAATAGTGCACTGGATTGGGACTTGGGAGACAAGGGTGCTCTGCCACTGATTCATTGAGTAACCTTAGGCAGGCCACTTGCCCGCCCTGTGCCTGAGTTTTCCCATCTGGAAAATGGGGATAACAGCAGTGACCTTCTTTGTTTTTTTTTAAAAAAGAAGTGTGTTGAGATCTACTGCTAATAAGAACGAGGTATTATGGTGCTTTTAGATCTTTGAAGGAAAGATATTAACAGAGCTTGGTTGTTGCAATTAATAAGTAATGTTGTCTGTACAAAGCCAGCCACCTCCTCCATCCAATGGTAACAAATCTCTGTCTAGCACAAGGCCCTCAGGAATCTGCTTTCGGCAGGAGATGCTGTTAGTACAGGTTTGTGCTTTGCTAATGCAGTCATGTCTTTGCTCCTTCACCAGGTGACTGGTAAAATGGATGAGAACCAGTTTGTGGCTGTAACCAGCACCAACGCTGCTAAGATCTTCAACCTGTACCCACGGAAGGGCCGTATCGCCGTGGGCTCTGACGCTGACCTTGTCATCTGGGATCCTGACTGTATCAAAACAATCTCGGCCAAGACTCATAACATAGTGAGTACCTTTTGCAGCTGAGCCCTGCCTACTCTCCCTTCTGCACCAAGCTACAGCCGGCCTGCTGTAGTACCGTAGTACAGAGGCTTCCCACAGCTAGGTCGATGGAAGAATTCTTCCACTGACAAAGTCGCAGCTACACAAGGGGTTCGGTTGACCTAACTACAGTGCTCCGGATGTGAAAATACTCACCTCCCTGGGTAACAAAGCCAGGTTGTGCTAATTATTAAAGTGTAGACCAGGCCTCTGTAGCCGAGCACTATGCATAGTGAGAATTCTGGTCTGGTTTTCTCCATAATGTGCCCAACAGCTCCCTCTGATCCAAGGGGATTGAGAGTGTTTGATGCACGCCTGATTCTGGTGCATGATCCCTCCTTGGCACTCCAGGGGAAGATGAAAAATCTGCCATAAAGCCACATCCTTCACACTTACACCCACCGTTACAATGACTGTCGTGTAGTGTCCCCCTGAGACCATGCACCCCATGTGCACGCTGCCACAGCAGGACCCATAGCATGAAGGAGCAAATAAGTGTTCGCTGGCCCACAAACATAGGACTAGGAACAGTGGTTTCACACTTAGGACGGTCTGCATTATGGGGGTCATTTTTCAGCTAATAAATGGTGGAATGTCTCTTTTGCGGATGGGCGGGGGGGGTGTTCAATTAAACCTAAGATGAGCACAGTTATGAACTGGTTTTTGAGACTTAAGTTTTGCCAATGGCTTCCTAGTGATTATAGTGGGTAGAATCAGACATCTGGATCCAAGCGTACTCTTGAACTTTGCAGAGTTTGAATGACAGATTCAGATTTTGCAGACTGAACTCCTCTCAGTTAAAAACACAGCCTAGTTTAACCAGGAGCTTTCACGCTGGCTGCGGGATTTCTGTGCCTTGTGCGATTCAAAGGGTTAGACGAGCTGAATGAGAGTAGTTCCTTCTGGCCTGAAAGTGTATGGGCCAGATTGTCAGCTGGAATAAATCAATTGAGCTCTCCTGGCGCTGTATTAATTTACAGCAGCTGAGAGTCCAGCTCCTTAAGCCTGCGCTCCAGCAGTTGACTAAGTAGGTCTCATATTCTAAATGAGAGAGTACGGACCAGTATCAGCAGGCAGGGCCAGCTGAAGTTCCCCATGGCCCTGCAGGAGGACAGGAGAGAGAACCACCACTGTGTGGGTCTGTTTACAACTGGTTTAGCTGCTGGCTAAAAACTTAGGGAGTGTTTCCTTGGAAAAACCTCCTTGTGCTTTTTCCATGAATGGCTTTATTCACTCCACTGCTGAGAAGCAAAATTTTCCTCCAGAGACTGGATCCCTGGGTACATTAACAAAGGCTTTGGAAAAAAAAAAAAAGTTTGGCTTGCTTTTGTGTTCCTTAACACGGTCGAACTTGGTAACTGGGCTAATAGCTTTGTTATGGTGGATGAAAGAGCCTATATAAAACACAGTTTACAAGGACTGAGTGGCTCAATAGATGATTAGGAGCTGGATCAAGTCCTGCTTTGGCTGGTAGCATCTGAAAATTCTTGCCACCCGATGGCTTCTTTTTGTCTATATGATGCAAGTATGGTGGGTTCCCAAAAGGCATGGAGCTATATCACAAAACATACAGGGCCTGACTTTCCATGGATTTACAGCAGTGTAATCAGGATTAACTCCTTCCAATTAGCCAGCGCCATGAGAGCTCGGGTAGTATACAGCCAGAATAGAGCAGAGGAGAATCAGACCCACCCTGGAGAGAGTTTCAGAAGACTTACTGATTTAGGAGCACAAGTCCCCTTGATTTTTCAACAGGACTTACTCACCTTACTTACTAGGGTGCGTGTGTGAATTTCTGGCTTTGTTGGCAGTCAAGGGCCCAGTGAGTGACCCTCATACTTCCCAAAGATGGCCTCTCAATATCAGGTTAAAGCATGTTTGTGAGACTGCCCTATCAGCCCTGCAGATGGAGGACCTCAGGCCCACCTCCTTCGAGGTAATTAGGTCTAACTTCCATTGAAATCCATGGGAGGTAGGTGCCTACGTACCTTTGATAATCTGGGCCTCATTCTCTCAGGCTGCTAGTCCAATACCTCTCAAAAGCTACCTTTTAAAACCCCAAGAAAGGAGAGACTTCAACTGAAGACAAACCGCACAAACCACTAACTCGTAAGCAACAAATATCTAATTTTCATGCAGGTATCTACCCATCCAGAGATCCTGTCACTGTCCAGATAGGTACAAGCAGTCCATAAAGTAGACGTTCATTTCTAAATGGCATGTTGATAGCCTCAACGGTCTCCCAGGAGGCATTAATATTTTTTATATTACAATACCACTTAGAGGCTGCAGTTGGGGGATCAAATCCCCATCATGCTAGGTGCTGTGTAAACATGAAGTAAAGAGGTGGCCCTTGCCTGAAAGGCTTCCACAGTTGGTTATAAAAAGATGGAGGGGTGGGGGAAAAGAGGATGAGGTTGTAGGGAGACTCTTCAGATGGTTTTGTCGTCCCTTATTTGGGTCACAGTAGCAACTGGAAGCCCCAGCCCGTTCCCACTGAACTACATGCTGTATAGACTTTTGGCCCCTGTGAACTGTGACCCATACATGATGCTCTTCTGTTTATCTTGCCCCTCCCAGTGGCATCTTGACAGAAGACTAAGCTTTCCAGGTCAGGGACTTGCCCTGCATAGCATCTGTTAGTTATTTTGCATCCGTAGGACTTCTTATGTACTTGGCGATGGAGGCAAAAGTGATACAAGTGCAGAATTATTAGTATCCCTTATTTTAAAGGAACAACATTTTACTAAAGATACAACCAAAGCTGGTTTGAAACTCAGGAGACGCTATTGACCGTTGCAGAAGCAGAGCTAATGATTATGGGGCACCAGCTTATTCTGTTGTTTTTACATGTTAGAGCAACAGCGCATTTCCCGGGATTTCACAGCTGTGCCCCTCTCGGGCAAGGAAACATTAAAGCTAGAGAGGGAACCGGTTGTATTTGGAACGAACCTAATTCCTGTGCTTTTATCCTAGCTCTCTTCTGGGCAGCCACAGCCTTTTTTCAGACTGGATCCCCTTTGCTTTAACCTCCATTGGAATGGTAAAGCTGCAGTCAAACCCACCCATAGTTATAACACGCTGAAAGCGCAGACTCCATCATGAACTCCACAAAAGTGACTTGGATCAAGTTGCTATTCCCCCCGCTGAGATGATCACAAGAATACCTGTTCCCAAACAACATGTTAGTAGAACCCTTCCTGCCAGTACAGTTAAGGGGTGGAGCATTTTCCAGTGATTCTCCTGGAATTCCTGTTTCCTCCCGTCGCCACCCCCGAGTCAAATATTTCAAATCCCATTAATTGAGAGCGAGCAATCCTATTAGAGTAAAAGAAGATCGCCCTCGTCCCTGACTCAACGAAAATGTTGACACGAAAACCGTTTTGCAAAGCTCAAAATTTAGCTTTAATCTAATTAGGATTATATATATATATATATATTTTTTTTAACCATCACTGAGCAGTATCTGTATGCTTCTACTCTATGTATTAGTGACTCAGAGGTGTTTCCAATTGTTTGACTACACTCATGGTTCATTCTCAAAACACCAAATAACTGAACTGAGCCATTTTATTGCCTAAAGACAAAACAGTACAATAGGAAAAAGCGATATCAGTGCCCTCCTCCTGGGGAGCAAATTCTCACAGCCTGTTCACCTTACGCAGAAGGTGTGCTTCAAAGATACGCATCTCAACTAAAACAATAGGGCTCTGATCTCAGTTGGGACCAGTAATGGGGTGCACTCCCCTCTCATGAGTGCCCCCTTGGCCAAGTGCGCATGCCTGCACACACTTGGATTGTCCCCGCTCTGCCCTAGGGCTCCCTCCCTGGAGACAATGTCTGCACCCTCTTTGGGGCTTCCTGGCTTCAGCTCTCCAGCTGGGCCACGACAGTTCAGTTCCCCCTTTGGGGTGCCTCAGTGTCCAGGCCACTTCCCCCCACTGGCTAACGGACCCAGGCCTGCCCACTACTCCAGGTCCCAGCCCAGGGACCCTGTAGATTGCAGCTGTTGGCTGTGTCCCTTTAACTATGTCACATGGCTTCTCTAATGCCCTGGGCCACCTCCCTGTGGCCCCGTGCCATCTTCACCTTACTTCAGGGCCTTGTCCTAATGGAGTCCCAGCAACCAGCTCAGGGCTCCTTCTTGCTCTCCCTGGCTTCTGGCAGCATTGCCCTGTCCAGGGTTCTGTAGCTCCATCAGCCATCCACATGCCTACAGCTCCAGCAAGGAACTGAACTCCTTCTGGCCCTGCAGCTCTTCTTATACTAGGCTGCTGGGCCCTGATTGGTTGTGTCCCACACAGCCACTCTACGCAGCTTGGAGGACCATCTCCACTGCCCTTTTTTGGGATGGGGTGCGGCAGGGCCATGAGGTCTCCAGCAGGGGGTCTCAGAGGGTCTGGTACAGGATGGATTGGCAATAATAGAATACAAATCTGATTTAATAATAATGCATACAGTACTCTGAGCATAAAGCAGGCTGTTATTTGCTTCTCTCTTACATGATCTTTGTCTTTTATTCACATGTACTTAGAATAAAAGCTTGTTCGGGTTTGATATAGCAGGAGTATTTCAGAGGGACTGATTTACTAAATATTGTTTATTATTAGGATAATCCCTCAGGGCTTTATACTATTTAATGATATCCAAGTAAGTTTTTTAAAAAAAAAAAACCTGGGAAGATAGCAGGAATTTCTATAGGTAGTGTAGAAAGGTCTATCCTGGGCTAAATCAGGCAGGATCTGTTTTTTAAAAAAAAGTGTCTGAATGACGATTTTAAAATGTAGGCCTTAATCTATATCAGCGTGGTACCTCAGGACCCCCGATGAGATCAGGGCTGCGTTGTGCTAGGCACTGCTCAAAACACAGTAAGAGCTTACAATCTAAACCAACATGACAAGTAAAGGGCGGGAGGGGGGAAAAAACCAAACTTCCTAAGCGTGGGTCAAAATGAAACAGGAAAAATTTGTAAGAAAAAACGTGATCCTGGCATTTTTAAATTGAATTTTTACAAGCAACACTACTTACCCTTCCCATCTTACAGAGGGGGAATGGAGGCAAAAGGAGGGATTAAAGTGACTTGTCCAGGTGACAGAAGTCTGTGGCAGAACTGAGAATGGAACCCTTCAGAGTCCCTGTCAAGGGCTGTAACCATGTGACAGTCCTTCTGTTCCACGATGGGGGGGTCAGTAGGAAGGGCTGGTACTCAGCACCTCTGAAAATCAGGCCCAACAGTGAAGGACTTCTGTGGGCTTTGGATCAAGCTCCTAAATCCCTTTGTCAGCCATAGACTAGGCCCTGTGAGGTTCCAAGCCTAAGAGGTGTTAAACTATAGTGCATCCAAATTTGAACTTTGGCATGTGTTCATCATTCTAATTTGTGCCCCATTGGGAGTTCTGCCTGCGTAAAGACATTAGTTACTATTGCTTTTATGTCACCACAAACATTGGTGGTGAGTGCATCGACACTGTCACCTCTCTCTCACCTGAACTCTAAAATTTGGCAATCAGCGTGGATTGTTATTTAAAAAAAAACCCCAAAAAATGGGGGGGGGGGGCGGGAGGGAATTCTTACTAGGCGGTAGCTTAAGACATGGCATCTTGCATTGGAATGAACACTTGGTCCTGATGTCTTCTTTTTGTCCTAGTCTCTGGAGTACAATATCTTTGAAGGCATGGAATGCCGTGGGTCTCCACTGGTGGTTATCAGCCAGGGAAAGATTGTGTTGGAGGATGGGAACCTCCATGCAACTGAGGGCTCTGGACGATACATCCCCAGGAAGCCATTCCCTGACTTTGTTTATAAGCGCATCAAGGCAAGGAGCAGGGTGAGTATGTCCATGAATGCTAGTTAGCTCATGAAGCTTCTACGTTACGGGGCTGGTGAACAGGTGACATCCCCACCCCACTTCTTCCATAGACAAAACAGTGGGTATTGTCCACATTTACTTTCTTCCCTGAGTTGGCTTTTATTTTCTAAGGTAACTTTGTAACCTAAGTCTGAGCTTGGCTATCCCTGCAGAATCTTTGTCTCTGCTCCTAAATTCCCTCGGTCACAGACAGGAGTAAGAAGAACTAGTAAGAACGATTTGGTCTGGCGGTCAGGGTGAGTCAACAAAATGACTCTGCAAGGTACTAGCATCCTGTCACAATAGGAAAAGAAAATAGTCAACTTAAACACTATCATCCAGATAAATTTACACTTTAAAATAAAACTAATTATGTTGTTGACTTTGTTCCCTTTGCATTTTATCGATCTTCAAACAATGAAACTAGGCTAGTCGCGCTTGTTTCAGGCAAATAGTTTGATTCTCTTGCGATTTGGTTTGCAGCGTTGTTGGTTTAAATTCAAAAGTTTTGGAAGATTTAATTTAGTATGTTTTGCACTTAGGAAGGAAAAATCTCATGCACAATTACAAAATGAAGAGTAACTGCTGGGCAGTAGTTCTGCTGAAGAGGAATGGGGGTTAAAGTGGATCGCAAATTGAATGAGTCAATGTGATAGTTGGGGAAAAAAAGGCTAAAAATTTGGGAAGTATTAACAGAAGTGTTGTATGTAAGATACGGTCGGTAATTGTCCCACTCCGCTCAGCTGGAGTACCGAGTCCAGTTCTGGGCGCCACATTTTAGGAAAGATGGACAAATTGAAGCGCACCAAAAATGATATAAGGTTTAGAAAACCTGACCTCTGGGGAAAGGTTACAAATTGCATAATTAGTCTTGAGAAAAGAAGGCGAAGCTCTAGAATAGGCTGACAAAGGAGGTTGTGGAATCCCGGTCATTAGAGGTTTTTAAGAACAGGCTGGATAAAACACCTGTCAGGGATGGTCTAGGTTTACTTGGTCCTCCCTCAGTGCAAGGGGCTGGACATGACGACTTCTCAAGGTCCCTTCCAGCCAGACACTCTATTATGAATTGAAACAAATGTAGTGAGAGGGTTTCTACTTTTGAAAAATAGTGAATTTAGGCTGAGGCAAAAATTGGTTTTAAAAGGATATACGAAGCCAAAACAGAAGCAATTAGAGAGATCCTCAGCCAGTAGAAGTCAGCATAGCTGTACTGAAATCGGCATAGCTATACAGATTTACAACAGCTGAGGATCTGGTCCCTAGAGTCCTTCAAAATGGAACAGTCGCGTAATTATATGTTTTGGTTAACTTGTCAAAATCTTTAAGGGAAATATTCCATGCTGTACTGATGTATCTGCAACACTGCCCTCTGCTGGATAGAATCAGAGGAGTTTGCTTGGGATTATACTTTGTCAAAGTATTCATTGCAAGCGAGACTCCTTGTGAACGTGTTTTGAAATGTTGATGGGGAAAAAATGGATTTGCAATGCTTTGAAGCCAATGGATTTATACTGCTGGAGGCCCAGGAGGACTAATGTGGAATCCCACGATTTGGGGATACTTGGGTCACCAGAAAAATTGTTTTCCCGTCCAGGTCTGGTTGACCTTCTCTCACAGTTTGTGAAATTACATTCAATGCAAAATAAATTATTGCAGCCAAAGGGGCAAAGGCTGGTCTCCCTTTCACTTGTGCAGTTGAACAGCCATAGTTCTCAATCAGCGTCAGCACCATGCAGAGATGTGGCTTTTAAATTCTAGTGCAAAAACTGAACCTTGAATCAAACATCTCTGACTTGGTGACATCTGGACCCAGTTCAGGTCTCTTCCTAACGCCGCCTTTAGCTTTGCTGTTTGGAGGCTCATTGCTTGTGTTTTCTCCAGCTGGCTGAGCTGCGGGGCGTCCCCCGGGGCCTGTATGATGGGCCCGTCTGCGAAGTATCTGTGACACCGAAGACTGTCACACCAGCATCCTCGGCTAAGACGTCTCCAGCCAAACAGCAGGCCCCACCTGTCAGGAACCTGCACCAGTCTGGATTTAGCTTGTCTGGTACATACTTATGTATGGCTAAATTATTACGTTGAAATCTTGGTTGTTTTCTTGTGGGGCCGTGGGTTCGGTTGCAATAACAAGAGAAGGCAGGGACGGGGAGGGTTAACAGCAATGAGATTCATTTCACAGCAGAAGGAAAAATCTGGATAGAAGCCCTGCTAGAATTCTGATTTATTTCAGTGCCAAAGCAAAGGAATCTATATCTCCATCCACTTCAAAGGGCAGGGCCCCAAGCTGGGATACAAGTTAGGTAGCACCATTGTCGACTTTTGCCAAATGAGGATCTGGCACTTTGTATTTTTCACTTTTTATCTTGCAATGTCTATGGCTGAGTTTTTTCAGCCATGATTAGCTTGGCCAGAATGGGAGACAATTACACAAGCTTCCTTTATGGATCTTGAGTGGCCCAAAGATTGACATTCAGGGCCAGATTCTATGGAGCCAGGCTGGTGTACACCAGGTATGTGGGATCTGGCCCATATAGTGCAGAGCGGGGCAGTTTTGCAGGGCATGCATGGGCAGTTTTGTATACCATCACAGGATACTGCAGAGAGAAGATTCTTCCTGAATTGGGAAGAGGGGGTTTAATGATGAAGTATGAAGAGACAGTGACTCAGTGTCTGGGAGATAGATCCAGAGACGAGGGGTAAGGCTGCCTTACTGCTAAATTGAGAGCTGATCAGGAAATTTACTTTTTCTGCATGGAAGATTTTTGATTAAAGCCAAAACTGATTCAACTTTTTTGGATTTGTCAAAAAAAAAAAAAAAATTCAATGAAAATCCAAAATTTTCTGACAAAAGTGAGGGAATAAAGAAAGTTTTAATTTTGGGGGTGGGGTGGGTGTCCAGGTCAGTGACTAGTCCAGAGAAGGCCAAAATCAGAGTAAAATAAGAGTACCTACTTAGAAGGCCAGAATTACAGGGTGGAAGCTGGAACAACTCAATGAAAGAATAGGATGGGTTTGAACTTGGAGATGTAGTTATGGAAACCAGGAGGGCAGTTGTGATGAGACAGCTGGGAAGTTCATGTTGGCCGGTGGAGCAGTGTGAGGCTACTTTGGTTCTGCTCCCTGAAGCAAAGCAATCACCTCACCAAAACCAGGGTGGGCTGCCTGCAGTTTAGAGGAACGCATTAGTTTTATTCAGAGAGAGGCATCTCAGAGAGACTTGCGGTGCTTTTAGCGGACTTGAAAGCAAGCATTAAAAGTTATTTCAGTACTTCCACGTGGTTCTAGTGAAACTCACCTGTGGCTGGAGGTTCTCAGCATAGGCAAGTGTTACACATCTCTCTCATTTTGTGCTGAAGCAATCGGTTGAGGATCAGAAGGATGATTTAATGAGATCCCTCCTTCCACAACAAATATGGCAAGGTCTCCCACTAAGTTAATTTAGCTGGGAGGAGTGGGTGGACCAAGTGTTTGATAAAGGGCTAGTAAGCCAGCAGCATGCCTCAGCAGAAGCTACAAAACAGGGAAAGCTAGGAGGGGGAGTTTCCTCCCAAGATGATGCTTCTAATTGGCAATTAAACCAAGTTAGCATTGGGAGGGGGGAGGAAGGGGAAAAGACTAACAAATTTCTCCACTCACCAGCCTGCCACTTGAAAGCTTTCCCAGTGCCCTCTGCTTCTCCACAGTCTAACCTAGCCCCTTGTGATCACAAAGAACCATCACAAAACAGCATGAACCGATGTGGTGCCCCTTCCCTGAATCTGCAGGCAGCTCCAGGGCCGCTGCTGCTGCTCAGAGCTTCCACTGAAACAGTAGCACAGTCTTGTCTGTTTTTAGTATTGCTGTTCTGCAACCCAGGGGTCAGTCCGATGTCCAGCCCCATTCTCTGGGCACAGAGCCTTCACTTCCCGCTCAGCAGTCTCTCCTCCTTTATATCCCAAGCAGCCAATTTAGAGCCCTTCCACTGAGCACCTGATGCAGCGAGAACAAGTGAGCTGAGGTTAAAGCTCTTGTGGGCTTCGCTGTGGGCCACATAGTGCTCCCTCATTGTGGCATGGGGATAGAGAACCTCTCTTCTAGGTTGGCAGTTCAACAGTCTGCTCACTCCCCCGCAAAGCCATTAGCACGGATAGCCAGTGGCCACCAACCTACCTAGAGCTCTCAATCTAATCCATGTCTCAGGACCCAACATCTTAATTAATGGGGCGGCCTCAGCAGGGAAGACTAGGACTCACTCCACTACAGAATGTGCTGTACTCTCCAGTGCTGGTCCCTGTGGATTTGGATTAGAGCAATTCAGGACTTAATGATTCCCCACCTTGCAGAACAGCTGCCTGTTTCGTGATTCCCCAAGGCTGGAAATCAATTGATTTCCATGGAAATTAGGTGCCTACATATCTTTTTGAGGAACTGGGCCATAGGGCTTAATTCAACCTGGCCAAAGAGGCTATTATCAATTCCAGTGGAGCTGCATCCTTTTAGACCCACGGGCTAAATGCAGCCCACAGACGGCCAGCAGTGTCACGGGTCTATGTTACTGCGTTGAAAGCTACTCAACTCCAGCACTGCACTGACATGGCCTCTTCTCTGTCTCCTTCCAGGTGCACAGATCGATGACAATATCCCCCGCCGCACGACTCAGCGCATAGTGGCGCCACCCGGTGGACGTGCCAACATCACCAGCTTGGGTTAAGGAACTAACCTCTCTGAGGCCGCCTAGCGGACCAGGGGAGGGGGCAGGGTACCTGGAGGCCCTTTTGATTCTTTTAGAGCCTGTGACGGTTACTGCGGGCAACCAGTGTGCTATGGTGCCACTTCAGTCCCCCTCAATCCATCTTCCTCATCGTCACCGATCCCACTCAATTCCCCCCTCCCCATCCCCCAATCCCATCACATTTAAAGAAACAACCCGTTTGATACGCTGGACATGCAAAAAATCAGTTTAAAGAGGGTGTTTGAGATGTGGCCTCTGTTCCCATTAAACATCTCTTGACAAAGGAAGGATAAAGTGAATTTCCCGGGAGCTGCCTTTTTTAAAAAATAAAAATTGCTTTTTGAGATGTCCAACACAGCAGTAATTCAAAGGGTTTTTAAACTGGATATTCCTTAGGGTCCTGACCTGCAACAGCACAGCTAAATGAGGGCAGAGGAACACAAGTCTAAACTTATATCAACATTCTCCCCCCTCACAATCGTTCTGTGATCTCACCGGGTATCTTAGTACAAATAGGAAGCCTGTGTTAGAAACTGACAAGATGCATCTTATGCAGTTGGGCTGAGGTTTTGCTGTGTTTTTCCTTCTGGATTTTTCTGCAAATTAGATCATTGAGGAAATTTTAAAAATGGAGTACTTTTTAAAATGTTTTGTACCATTGTGTTTGCACAGTCTCATCTCAGGAGTGGACCTCCCTCCCCCATTCGTGTCATAGCTTCTGACCGTCACCACAATCATTTGGTTGTAGGAGCTCATAGCATCATTTCAGCAAGCACTTGATACTTGTGTTAGTTCATGGACACTTCTAGGCCTCAAAGCGAAGCTATGATCTCCCTCAAAAAGTCTCAGGTCCTCAGCCGGTGTCAATCAGCCTAGCCCCATTGAAGCTAAGCTAAGACTTAATTGACACCAGCTGAGGATGTGGAACTAAGTCTCATGAAAACATTTCCTCAACAGGCTTTTCATTTGTGGAGGTGAAACTCCAGAAGCTGAGGTTTTAGTCAATAAACTAGGTTCGTTTGGCAGTATGTTAAATTCAGTCGCGTCCCCCCACTTTGATGATCAGAAGAAGAGTAGCCCTCCCAAGAGCCATCATTTAAGATAGAAAGAAACTTCGTTAGTATCGTGTAAAGACCCCTGGTGAAAGCAGACAAGAAAGATCTTACCAAGGGCCATTCCAATTACAGGGCCAGAGCCACAGCTGGTGTAAATGGCAACTTTGTGGTAGCTATGCTGATTTACATCAGCTGAGGATTTTGCCAATGATTTATGACATTGTTATACAATAGATCATTGCACAAGGGCAAATTTCATCCTACCGGAAACACCCAGGAAAAGGCCTTTATTTAACCCACCCTAATTTAGGGTCAGTGGTAGTTCTTTGTCCTTACATACTAGCTAAATCCCATATCGAGATTGCTTAGTGCCTGTGAGCTAAGGCCCAGATCCTCAAGGGAATTTAGGTGCCTAACTCCCATGTAAATCAGTGAGCATTAGATGCCTTTGAGGAATTGGGTGCTGATCTTTTAGCTCAAGCGATGGATGATCCTCATTTCAGATCCAGATGGCAGTTGGTTCACATGCATCATTTAAGTCCTTCTCAAGCTGCATTTTGAGGGCTCGGGGCCTTGGTCTGGTTCTTTGCACAGAGAGTAATCTTTCACCCATTGTCACAGCATTTATCTTCACTTCCTTTTTGTCCCCTGCAGCATTGGTGGAGCCCTGGTGGTCCCAGGATATGCGGGAGACAAGGTGGATGAGGTAATATCTTGGTCCAATAAAAGATATTACCTCACCTACCTTGTCTTTTTTGTCCCCTGGTATTCAGGGGCGTCACCTGCTTCTTCTGTTTGTATTTTTGCTTGTGCATTCACTTTAATTTTCCACGTTTTAACTCTTAAAATGGTGTTTACACGTTCTTAAGGGAAAGAGATATATGCAGGCTTTTAAAAACTAAAACCCAAATCCGCTTTTGTCAAGTATCAAAGCTGGGATTTTCCAGGGGTCTTAAAGCAATTTAGGTACCTAAGTCCCATTGGCTCTCAACACCTAACTCCTTGAGGCGCCTTCAAAAATATCAGCCTTAAAAAAAACAGGACAGTATGTTTATTTGTCCAGCCATGTTTGATTTTGGTTTAACTCTTGGGTCTTTCGTTTTTCCTAACAGAGATTGCACTTTTGTTAAAGTAATCAGTAAAACCTAATATATATTGCAGCTGTTTTTTCCACCTGTGCTTTAAAATAAATTGGAACAAGTTAGGGAGAAAAAAAAAAACCAGTCGTTTCAGTTCTACGAAACATTCGCAGCTCTTCAGTATTCACTTGAGTCTTCCTTGTTTGTTTGTTTGTTTTCCCTTCACCCACTGACTTTTCAGGTAGTTTTGTTCATTCATTACAAGGGGGGAAAAACAAGATTTTTGCAGGCTACGTCAGCATGTTTTTCTGTGGGAGCTCATTTGCTTTGTGTCTGTTTAATGGATGTCATATGTAAATGCTTAAAGAAAAAAAATGAGACTGACTATTAACCGCAGTGACTTGAAGCTCTAAAAATAAACAATGTAGGATTTAATACTAGCTGGATTTTAACCCTTGGATTTGTGATTGTGAACTATGAGAGGAGGAGCTGTAAGTGCTAAAGATGATCATGTGTGTAGACAAAAAGTACTGATATTTGACCATTGTCTCAATGGTAAACCCCACCCCAAAGTCTTGTGTTTTATTCCTTACAAACTGTGTTATATTACCATGGGAACGCCTAATAAAGACAAAATGTTGTGGTTCCACGAGGTGTGTCCGTGTCCTGAGGTGATCAGTGTTGTATGAGTGTACACGGGGGTGGGGAGGGCAGCCCTCAGCTAGCATAGATTGGCATAGCTCTGTTGACATCAAGACTGATTTACAGCAGCTGAGGATCTGCCCTGTGCTAGACATGTCTTGGAACATGCTGGTCACAGCTGAAGGGAGCCCGAGGGGATGGAGTCCTAGCCAACAAGAATTGCCAAAACAAACCCATCCCACTGGCGCTCCGTTCTGTCATCTCAGTGGGGAAGCCAAGGATTGAGTGGTCCATGGAGACTGAATCAACCACTCTCTCCTAAGAGGCACGTGAGTAAGGGACAGTTTGCACCACTGCTCCCTGCACTGTTCTACTATAACTGTGTAACTCGTGGCCTTGTCTCCACAGGGCTCGAGCCAGCCTCTTTCACATGCAAATTCACACCATTATTTAAGAGACTTTTCATACCAGGTGTCTGATAAACACAGCATCTGGCAAAGCAGAGAAGTGTGAATTCCCACCATCATTTGTCTGAAAACAACACCCTCAGTTTACATAGTTAAGCAGTGGCCAATGATCTACAGCAATCTGCTTTGATCAAAGGGGAACCAAAAAGAGATGAAAGCGGTTGGCACAGCTCTCAAGCCTCCAACGGGCACCCATTTGGACCGTGTGCAGGATACAGACACTGAGTGAAGCACGCAAACAGAGAACTGAGCTAGAATCATCACAGTGGGCGGGGAAAATGCTGACGAACCATTTTTAATGAAAGTTGAACTGCTTTGCGGAGATGGTGCAATTTCAAAGTTGCAGTAGAACCCAGGCAGGTTTCCAGCGGAACCTTGCAAGCCAGGCAGGTTGTGAAATCTTTCTGGTTCTGTGGCAGTTCACCAGCCCAGTTCCTCAGCAACCTGGGATTTCAGGCTTCCAGGAACTACAAGCCTGGGAAGCTTCCAAGGTACAGAGAGCTCCAGGGCAGCCAGCCAGGCAGATTGCCCTGACTCTCCGACCCCAGCGCTTTCCGTTTTGCAGAGAATTTCAAAGTTGCTAGTTTTTGTTCCAAATGGGAATGAAATCCCATGTCAAAATCCTCCACGAAACAGAATTACCTTTCTCCACGCAGCTCTAGGAAGCATGAGGTGTCTGTTCATCTTTCGGTTGCCTATGTTCTCTCCATCTCTTTCAGAATATGCCATGGGCTCTAAATTCCACAGGGGCAAGGAGGGACCCTGATTTAATGTCTCAGCTCAAAGGTAGCGTCCCTAACAGTGCAGCTACCCTTTATTACAGTAGTAATATTGCACTGGGGTAATAGCAGTGGTAGCATAGGAATTGAGCACAAGCGTGAACTGCTGTCCCCATGGTTGTCAATGGCAAAACCCCCGCTGATTGTCAGCAGGGCCAGACTTCGCCCCAATCGTGCTATGAGTCTTAGTCCCATGGTTCTCAAGCACAGAGGGACTGCTACGAGCAAAACAATGCTTAACAATATTTTGTCGGGAATTGAAAAAGGCAGGTGCGCAGGAAAAAGCCCTCTAGCAAAGACCTTCATTCGACTAATTTGCTTATGTTCTCTTGTCTCAGCAAAATGCAACAATTTGGTTACTACCTCCTTACGCTAGACAGTAGCACATATGGAAACACCCTTCCAGGGTGTTTTTTTCTGGCATGGATTTCTCTGAAGATGGGTTTAGATAAACTCAACTGTTGAAGTGTTTCTACAATAACGTAGGGCTGAACTATGAAGCCAGCCCCTAGCATTAATATTTAGTTCACACACATTGGTGGGGCTTCCACCTAGTGAGTGGTCATTTTGGGATTTCCAGTCTCCTCAACCACAGAAAAGGCTGGCCCCAGGGAATCCATCCCAGGATTTTCAATGAGCCCAGCATAGGCCGGGATAGGATTTGGAGTGTTTATGAAGATCTGACATGCTCAATAAATTCTATTAGTAACTGAGGGACAGAAGCTTGAAGGGGAGAAGGGACCATTTAGATAGAGTCTGACCTGTATAATGCAGGCCATTAAATATCACCATTATCCCTGTATTGAGCACAGCAACTTGTGAGAATAACAGGGTGCTGGAACAATTTGTATAGCGGGATGCTGAGAGCTATTGAACCAAACTGTAAACCCTGTAGATGATGGAAACCACTTCAAGCCAGGGGGCGCCAGCATGCCCCACACCGCTAGTTCCAGCACCGATGGTGACTAAAGCACATCTTCTAGAAACATCTGGACTGACTTGAAGTCAGAAAGAAGAAGAATCTGCCACTTCCTGTAGTAGATTCATAATCATCCTCACTTAATATAGTGCCTTATTTCTAATACAAATGTCTGACTTCAACTTCCAGCCGCTGGTTCTTGTGATGCCTTTCCCTGCTAGGTTAAAGAGCTCTTTTTAACCTGGTATTTTCTCCCTGTGGAGGTACTTCTACACTAATCAAGTCACTGCTCAATCTTCTTTTTGATAAACTAAACAGATTGAGAGCTCAAAAAAAGCCTAGCAGTGAAAGTCTCAATGTGTTGATTTAAAGAAACCCTGGTCATGTGGGATAGTTTATTTGATGAAAACATCCTGAGCTAGATCAGTGGTTCTCTCACTTTTGTACTGGGGACCCCTTTCACCTAGCAAGCCTCTGAGTGCGACCCCCCATTTATAAATTAAAAACACTTTTTTATATGTTTAACACGATTATAAATGCCAGCTCCAAAGCAGGGTTTGGGGTGGAGGCTGACAGCTTGCGAGCCCCCCATGTAATAATCCCACAACACCCAGAGGGCTCACAACTCCCAGTCTGAGAACCCCTGAGCTAGATTAGGACTGAAACAACATGACTGCCGTCCTTAATTTTGGTTCATCTCACCAGCATTGACTGAAAAATTCCATTGATAGCTCTAGAAAGTTGCTATTTGGTCAGAAAAGGTGGTCAGAATTCTGAAAGAGGAAGAGAAAGCCCATGGGAGATCAATGCAGTGCTTAAAAACCCTACTAGAGCAATCGTAATGCTATAAGTCAAGGTAGAATAGTAAAGTAATGCAGTGTGCTATAACTCTATGACCACGTGGATTAATCAAGTCAACTGTGTGTGAATCTAAGGCAGGGAAATGTTTGAGTATAGTAAGAGGAAACCAGTGGATCGATTAGATCGATCCATTGGGTCAGTTCCAGAGTGTATACTTCGGCAGTACTTTTATTAGAGTCAATGGAGCTATGCGGCTTTCCAGCAGCTGAAATTCTAGCCCATAGCTTACCGTGTATACGCCTGTGTACTACCCCTCTGGTTCTCTGAAGACTTCCCAATGGTTGGGTCAGGGTCACACACTAGGGCCAATACACATCCAGCTGGGGCTCATTTCAGCTCCAGTGCTAACAAACAGAAGGAAGAGGAAAGCTATGGCTGGCAAGAAACATGCTCGTCTCAACAACTCGGAAGATTGGATGGTCCAGCTTGCAGGCTGTTGAGAGCTTTGTTTTCAGCCTGGGAAGGCCGAGAGTTGTTTTGGTTGCTTGGCTTGCCTCCCCGGGGAAGAGAAATCTGTGCTTGTTTGGTGAATGTCATTTACTGTGGATGGGGGAAATCTACTGTGTGACATTTACCCATCATGCTCCGGTGAAGCACCCACCACAGGCTCCTTAACCAGTCCTGCCAGATCACTCGCATTTCTAACAGGACTGTAAATCCTCAGCTACCATAAATAGACTAGATGCAGATATATCAGCCGTCTATGTCACTCATGGCTCAAGGACATCCCCTCCCCTGTATTTCAGCTGCCTATTGGCAGCAAGAGACAGCCAGGCCCAGATCCTCCTCTAGTTAGGCTCCTCAATACCTTTGAGGATCTGGGCTCTGGCCTCCTCTCCTGCCCATGCAGCGTAGGATTGACTTGGTTCTTCCCTCCATTCATTCTATTAACCTCTCTTTTCCAGTATAGCCAGGTAACTCAGTGATTAACCCTGGTTGAGCAGAGAATTTAAGCACATGCCTGCATTCTATCGACTTTCATGACACTGCAGCATTGCGCTTTCGGTGTTCGGCCAAATCAGCGCCTATCTGAACCACATTACAGGTCCAATCTCTCTCACCAGCGCTGCAATTGGTATGTGTATGTACACCATAGGATTACTTGTTGGTGCCATGATGACAGCCTAGTGCTAATTCGTGGACCTTAACTGTGAATTTCCTGATTTTTTCCAACTTTAATTTCCAGGCTTTCACTTTATTTTTTAATGTAGCTACACAGATTTAATATTTTTAAGCGGATTTCTATTCCGATATAATCCTCAGCTCAAGAATTTTGTAGGCCCAACTAATACCATTAGATGGCAGCAAGACATTAAAACAGAAATTACCTAGGCTTTTGGGGCATGTGTAACACTAGGAATCCCTTCCCTTTAGTACATAATAAATGCAGAAACATGCACGTGGCTTCCTACAGTGAGATTACACATGCATACATTAATAAATGCACCACCTCTATTGTGGTACTATTTCATTGTATTGAAAGATTAATATCCTTGTGTTTTATTCAAATTTAAGCCCCAACAATTTATAATAAAATAAAGACTGCTATAAGCATTAGCTATCTGACTAGTTACAGAAGAGATGTGTCTTTACAAAGGTTTCATTTATGTCACGGGGAGGCTGATGAAATCCTAGAGTAAAAGTGAAATGGATCTGGAGAGACTGCATTTTCCAAGGATAGTTAATTCTCTGGACTGTTTCACAGTTTGCTTAATATGATGTGTCTGACCAGAGAGGAATTTTGCAAATAACCCTGAAAGCAAATGAAAATCCATTCCCAGTGCAAATCAGGATATGTTCACTTCTGAATCACGCTTTAAGCAAGCTTTAAAATGATTGTAAGGGCAGGTCTACACTAGAGATTTTTGCTGGAATGACAAGGTCTGTTAGGGATGTGATTTTCTTTTGGGCAGCATTTCTATGGTGTGAAAGCCCTATGGTTTATTTCACATAGGGAAGTGGTATAAGATATACCAACGAAAGCATTCTTGCCAGGATAAGTGCATCTATGCTAGAAGAGTGGGCTGGTATAACTGTTCTGGCAAAGCAGTGTAGACAAGGCTTAATTTTAGTGTGGGCAGGATACAGGAGTTTGATTTTACTCATGTTTAACCCTAGGAGCAGCCAGTTAAATGCAGCTAGGAACAAGCCTTGTGTAATATCACCATTGGTTTAGTTAACAGTTTTATGTGTGCTAAAACAGGAGTAAAAATCCAAAAACATGGCCTCAAATTGTCTTCAGTTTAGTTAAAACAGGGTGAGGTAGTGTTGCATTCACAATCTTAGATAAAGTTAAATTTAGAGCCGCTTGAATTTTTTCATGCTAAATGTTTGACAATAAATGGCTTTTTCCTGGAAACAAAATTGTTTTAGAAACAGCAACTTGGGGTTCAGGTTTCCCTCCCCTCCCCAAAAACTGAAAAGCCAAACCTTGAAAAAATTCAGAAATTTACTTTAACAATTTTTTTTGGAATATTTGAGAAAGCTAATGTGTTACTTTTAAAGCCAGCAGTACACACCATTTTCAGCCAGCTTTTGTTAAACTAGTGTCCTGGGCATAGGGGCTGGAACGAGGGGTGCTACTGTACCCCCTGGCTTGAAGTGGTTTCATTTGGTTCAAAGGCTCAGCACCCCCATGAAAAAAAAATATTCCAGCACCCCGGTCCTGTGTCTCTTCCCAGCCTGGCCTAACACTGAAAAGTGCTGTGGGATCTGCAGTGACCGCAAGCAGCCACAATTTCATCCAAGAGCTCAAGGTGCCCATGAATAGTTAAATCCGATATAGATTCATCAATTTTAAGACAGAAAAGACCATTAGATCATCTAATTTGAACTCCAGTAGAACGCAGGCCAGAGAAATTCAACTATTTTTTCCCTGTATTCAGCTCAGTAATTTGTGGTTGAACTAGATCGGTGCTTCCAACTGCAGTACCTGTACCACTCCTTGGATGCGCGCTTCATGTTTCATCTGTTGGCTTAATTAGTTAAGATGGTGTGATGGGGCACCTGCTTAGGGGTTAATGGAGCCCTACGGCGACTGCGCAGAAAGCAGCCAATAGGAAAGGGGCTGTGAGGAGCAGCCAATCAGGGCTGGGCAGGCCCATATAAGAAGAGCTGCAGGGCACAGCAAGTTCAGTAGCTGACCAATTCAATGAGGGAAGACCAAGCTCCTGGCCAAGCAGAAGGGAACTAGCACCCTGGACAGAGCAGTGCTGCTAGCAGCGACCGGGGAGGAGCTAAAGATGGCTCCTGGTTGGCTACAGGGATTCGTAGGCTGAGCCCTGAGGCAAGGGTGAAGAGGGTGCTGGGGCCATGGGGAAGCAGCCCAGGGAAATGATCTAAGGAGTTGGAGGGGATGCAGCAAATGCTGGCCATCTACAGAGTACCTGGGCCAGGACCTAGAGTTGCGGGTGGGTGCCCGCCCACTCCCCCCACCTCACCATTAAGTGGTGAGACAACTGGCTGTAGTTACCATAGCCGCAGGAAAGTGGCTGGACAGCGGACTGCAGTTCCCCCCAAAGGTGGGAGAACAGAGCATGACATGGCCGGAGGGCTGTGTCATGAAAAGGACTCTGGTCTCAGGAGTGACTTGGGTCCTAGAGCAGAAGTGATGATGGTGAGACACCACCAGAGGGGTACAGTGATTAGCAGAGCTCATCCCCGGGATAGCCAGGAGGCGGCACCATGGTGGTGAGTGAACCTCGTCACAGATGGTAGGTGGAAAAGTTTGAAAGCCACTGAACTAGACCTCCGGTCTTGATCTGATAACATTGAGAGAGAGAGAGTCCACCAAAAAACCACTAGAACAAGGGACCAAAGGAAGTCACCCTCACTTAAAAATTAAGTTGTTTCTAATTTGAATTTGCCTGGCTTTAGTTTCTAGCCTTTGGTTTGTGTTATGTCTTTCTTGGCCGGATTAAGGAGTCTGATATTTTATGTGGATATTTTATTTTAAGTTTAGCATTGAGTCAGGTAGGTTCAACTTCTGAGCTAGGAGAGGAGAATTCTGGGTTTATTCCACTCTGTACCTGCTGTGGAGAGAGAGATGAACACCATGCTGTGTGATGACAGAAATAGATCTGCAACCAAAATTGCATTGAATATTTATGAGCTTCATCACATGATGCACTTTGATGAAGGCTGGAACTCCTGCTTGCCAACCCCATCCTGTTCATTTCTTTGAAATATAGTGATCCTAGCCTGGAGTAATGAGACACTGGTTTAATATACAAGGGTCTTTTTGGCAACCCTGGGGAGATTAGTGGGAAGGACAGAGCAAGTGTCCGAGCTGATATATCAAAGAGCTGCTGGGGAGTTCTTGGATCGTTGGGTGGAGCAGATTAAATATCAAAGCACAGAAAGGGAGAGGATTTCTCTCTGCCTAGTCTCCACTGCCCAGAAGGAAAGAGGGAGGTGTTGGGTGCTATCAGTGGTCTCTCCTTGCACCCAGACAGAAGCAGCCATTTGGCAGGCCTGGCAGATCTCAGTACTCAACACTTGTTGCTATGAGGGCTGAGAGATTCTCAGTGGTTTTGCTGCCCAGAGGGTCATGGGAATGTTTACTCTGGTTTTGATCCAGACGCATTCACACCAGCCCTGCTGGGAGTCCGGTGCAAGTGAATCCCAAAATTCAAAATGTTGCTATTGTCTTCAACAAATCACTGCTAAGCAAGTTCAGGGAATCCTTGCAAACCAATGCCTTTAGTAAGGTCTGATCCTCTATCAATAAACTCACTGGGAATTTTGCCATGGACTTCTATGGATCAGGATCAGACCCTGATTGGTCTGTAGTAATTACTCTGTAATTACAGTGTGGTAGCCTCTGCACGTAGGGGCATAGAAAGGAATTTTTGCACATTGTTGGATTATGTAGCATGTTTTGTTACCCGGGGTTCTTTCAACCCAAAGCTCTTGGTAACTTTTACTCTGTGCGAGGTGGTGTCAGGAAGTCAATCAGGGGAGACACGGCCGTCCGACCGATAGAGGGCTGGCACAAACATGACAACACCAGAGTGCTTTAACTTAAAGCCAAACTTTACTGAGTCTCAAGCACTTACACACGTCGGCAACAGGTTAGTAAAACACCCCCAACCCTTGATAATTACCAAAGCTGAGTGTGGCTCTCGAGTGACACAGCAGCAGGCTGCCGGTGGCCAAATCTTCCGTCTGCCGGTGGGGACTCCAAGATGTATCCAGAGGGAGAGTCCAAAAAGAGTCCCACTACCTCAAACTTTCTCCCCTTAGTAATACATTAGTAACAGGATGACATGTCCCTTAAAGAAAACTTGTTAAGTAAGCAGTTTCAATGGTCAAGCAAGAGGTTTCATCTGATTATTAATTAACCAGGTGTGGCTTTTTCCAGAGTTTGCAGCCCTGAGGCCCCAATAGACATTCGTGGGGCACATCCTGCTCTTCTAAAATGCGTGTATCAGCAACTTCAACACAATTCTTATCAGGAAGGATGGGCGGGGTCAAGCTGCCTTTTCTGTGGCACCCAAAACCCCCTCCCATCCTTCCTTGGTCAAGCTGAGTTTGCTACATGGCCACTTTACAGCCTGCTGACTTGGCTGCTTTTAGCAAGAAGCCATAGTGGTTTCAGGCACTTGATTGGTTTGCGGATGTCTCCCCGTACAGTTTTATACACATTTGTGCAGAGGGGCCCGGATCCTGATTGGGGCCTTTGGTTGCTACTGCAATATTTATTTTTTTTAAAATGTTAAATGAGAGCTTTACATTGCTCACTTTTCTGGATCCTTATAAGATGGGAAGATTGTTTAAGGTCCAGTTTAAACAAAACCATTGTGATGATACATGTCATGTAGAGTTTGACAACCACTTTGTGCTCTCACCGAAGTCCATGGGAATTGACATGGAATTGTTTGTTTGCACAGCACTGTTAATATGTCAAGTGATGGAAGTGCAAGGATAGTTGATCCAATTGAACTTGTGTG
Source organism: Natator depressus (assembly GCF_965152275.1). NCBI lineage: Eukaryota > Metazoa > Chordata > Testudines > Cheloniidae > Natator > Natator depressus. The sequence continues at coordinate 8,016,374 of NC_134259.1, forward strand.
GTTAACTAGACACCATTGCCAGATGAGGATACGTACTGCTTTCCAAAGGGACTAGGTCAATTGCTTTTCTTCCTGCCAGGAGATGCAGCCACCCAAAGTACAGCTCAGTAAAATGAAGATTGCCATAAATGCCACTTTTGTTCTATCTTCAGGAAAAACAAACAAGCTTTGTTTTAATCACACTTAGATTCCACTCTATGTTCGTAGGCAACTTGGCCATAAGACTACATGCTAATATTTTATATTACTGTTTTTATTGTGGTAGTGCCTAGTGCCAGCCATGATCTGGACCCTACTCTGCTAGGCGCTTTACAGACAGATCAAATAGCTTGTTGGGGCAAAGACTTATGGTATCTTAAAACCTGCCTTTTCCAAGCAAGACTGAACTATGACGTTGGCTCACAAGAGGGCACCATAAATACATTGTTTAACCTGGATGCCTTCCTATCTTCCTCCCCAAACTCCCATTGACTTCAGTAAAACTACTTCCAAGAGCAAGTCAGTGGTTTTTGGCATGTATATATGCACAGAGATGGGCATCTAAACCTCTTCCCAAAGCAGGTGGTTGAAGAGAGGGCTTTTCAGCCCTGAACCCCTCTGCTGCTACTTTTTTGCTGGACCAGATTCTTATATTTTTAGTGCTGGATTAAATGCAACTGAAATATCATGTGATCCTTATTGGAAAAATCCTGTGGAATTTAATAGACAGTTGACCTTAAACTGATCTACACAATTCTACAGCAGGGCTATAGTTCTATTGGAGTCTATCGTTCAGAGTGATTCGTAGAGAACCCGGTCAGTTGCATCCTTGTTAATTCACAGGTTTCAGAGGAGTAGCCCTGTTAGGCTGTATCAGCAAAAACGCCAAGGAGTCCTTGTGGCTAGAACCCCATGAAAGCTTATGCCCAAATAAATCTGTTAGTCTCTACGGTGCCTTAAGGACTCCTTGTTGCTTTTATTAATTCATAGAGGACTTCGCTGTCGTGGGAGCACCTATTCTTAAAGGGTTTGGCAACAAGTCATTCAACAGCCTGGGCCCAGAGTGTTAAAAAAAAAGAATCCAGCTAAAGCTCTGGGATGAAGATCTGGGTTGACAGCTTTGCTCCTCTGGCCCAGTGGAACTTATTTCTACCATATGGGTAAGAGCGATCTGAGCAGGGGTACAGCCCCACTGCAACCGGGAGGGGTGATTGCCGTACATGTAGCTGTACCTGAGCTAGTTTTGATCTAGCTCGAGTAACAATAGCCGCAAAGCTATAGGCTAGCCCGACCTGCTCAGGATCCCTGGTACTACACAAGCAGTCAGTGCCCGGCTGCTGAGGCTTGACTGTGATAGCTACTTGAGCTAGCTTTGATCTCCCACCCACAGTGTGTCCCGGGAGACAGCCACCATCTGGGGGGCAGATCCACAGTCTGGGACCAAACTCCCGCTAAGGACCATCACAAGCCTCCCCATCTTCCACTCCAAGTGCCAGGCTTTTCTTGGCCTTCTCCAACAAGCATAGAGCACCGACGGTGAGGAGTGCAGTTCAAGAACCCATACAGAACAGACTCCATCACATGAAGGCCGATGCTGCATGTTATTTTCAATTCCATAGCAAAGCAGAGGCCTGATATAGCCTATAGGTAAGTAAGATATGGGTGTGGATTAAGGCAGTAAGACAAAGACCTATAGGGCTCAAGCATGTAAAGACAATAGCTTAGCCAAACTAAGGTCCAAGGCCTAAAAACATGAAGTAAGTAACCCATAAGCGACTCTAGATCGCAAGAAAGTGATGTTATACGCAAGTGTTGCTAAACGGCTGACAGGTAACCACAAGATGCCAGGCTATACCAGCTTTAGCTATTTTAAGTTAGGAACATCAGCAGATGTTTGACCACAAGAATACTATGGTAATCAATGAACATATATGCTAATAAGCATGAGAGAAAAGGCCTAGTAACCTGTGAGAAAAGAGCACTCTGCCATTAGTAGGGTGAGGAAATACAGATAAGCAAAAAGGGCTGAAATGCCTACTGAATATGCATTAGGCATAGTGGGAGTCAGCACAACAATATAAAAGCTGTCTCCCAGCTTGTATGCCTTGGGAGACACCAGGATGACAACCATGGGTGGTGACAAAGCTGAGGGTGATGACAAATACTTTGGGCCATTCCACAAAGGAAGGTGCAAGTGTGGGACTGCTCTGATGCCAGACCTCTTAACCATTCTGTATTATCTCAACCTACTTTGCTGGGTTAGCGGGTTAGTCATTTGACTAGTTGTGCTAATAGATGTTACAAGGACAGAATGCCTTTCCCAAGTGCGACTGTCTCCCTCATGCATCCTGGGGTCCTCGTAATAACTATAACTTCTGGCTCTGGTCATGAGGCAGAACCTTGCCAGACTACACAGTGCTAATTGGCTTTTTTCTAAGTGGTCACTCTAATTGAAACACAATCAGCAGAACAGGCAACACTGAGCAATAGAGGTGCTGCACAATTGGCCTGAACAGCTGCATCTTTTAAGAATTACTTTACAGTAAATACCCCCCAGTAGGATATCCTAAGCTTTTTGACTGTGAAAGCCTTCTTGGGTGATAGCTGAAAACCAGGTGAACCATAGATTACCTTCAGGTTCAGAAAGAAAAGTAGTAAACATTCCATGATGCAAAGCTGTACAAAGTGCAAACATCCCTGCCTAACCCCTTCTGACAATCAGTGGAAGCCTAGAAGCACGAACACTGATTACCCCCTTGTGATGGGTAACACTCACAGTTAGGTGCCTCCTTGGGGCTACATCTGGGGAAAGCTCTCCTCCAGTCTGAGGCCATCTCCTCCAGTTGCTCACCCTATAGTCTCTCAAGGTGCTCCCTCTTCATGACTAGCTCTCTGGCCAGCTCACTATAGTCCTCCTCTGCTAGGGTAGGAAATTCCCACTGGACAAACTGTCTATCTGCAGTCTTCTGATCTACCTCCAAGTCTGTGCCACTTTCCCAGTGGTCAGTGGAAGAATCTGGGTTTGTCTACAACTCCAGGTTCTATCTCAGGGACCCAATACCCAGCAACCACGGTCTGCTCAAATTCTCCTGCTATTTCCCTGGGCTCTTCCCTACCTTTCTTCCAACCCACTTCTGGAGCATCCACCACTCCCCATAACTACTTCTCCCCTTTTAGCTTCTTACCAGAGTCTGTATTACAAAGCAAAATCCCAGGACCAACTTCTTCCTCTCTAAATAGCAACTACAGAGTTCCTTTGTGCAGCTGTTCATTTTCATCAACTTCCTGTCTTTTATAAACTTAGCCCCACTCCTCCCACAGCTGGGTTTTATCAGCCATGAAGCTTTATAAGGCTGTGGTCTCCTCCAGATGCTACCTATAAGGTTAATTGGCCTTTTTTATTATCTGTGGAGGCTTCCTGTAGGATAGACAAACTAGCACCCACCCATATCATTCCTTGATCCTGCAGTCAGATCCCAGAGAAGTTGCTTACTTCACTGAGTCAGTAGAACCCACGGAATATTCTCCAGCAGGTTCAACAACTGCAAACGAGTACGGCTGACCTTATGCTGGTCTAGACCAACGCTACCCCAAATAGCTACACCAAGCACAGAACAGTCTGGGTTAGTTCATAGCATTTAGCGTGTGCTTGTACACGTGGCATTCTCTATCCTTCCAGTATGCTAAGAGGGAGGGTGTTTGTTTGCAGAACAGGGTGTTTTGACTGCTTCGGAATTTATTAATCTCGTAAAATAAAAATTGAACGCACAGGCCTGAAAGGAAACTCTCCATCTCGCCGCAAAGCCAGACCAAACACCCCCCCAAGGCACTTCAGTAATCTTCACTGATTCCTTATTGCGGTGGGTGCAGAACTGAATGCCAGAAAAGCACAAGCTATTTGGAAAGGGGGAAAAATTGCCCCTTTCTTCCTAGAGGCACTATTAGATTTACAATGATGAGAGCTTTTAATCAGAGCCGTGTGCCTTTCAGACATAAATTATTGTTGGAGAGCAGGGACAGTCTTTTGGAGGACTTGCTGACACCCCTAGCTTTTGAAAGCATTAATCAAAGATGCTGTATTTTTTTTTTTTCTGTCAGGCACTACTAACATGCCAAACAATGGCAGGTGCTAAAGAACAATATGAATTCCCCTTGGATCTCTATAAATAACACCGCTATAAACATGTCTCATAAATTACTCAAAGGGCTGGGTTGCTTTCTTTTTCCCATCCTGTCTCCAGCTTTGCATGTCTGTGCTGGAAGCTTGTAGACGGGAAGAGAAATCTATGTGGTACAAAAGGCTCTCTCCTTTTGGCTCTCTCCACGGGGGTGATTTTCACCCTCTACATCCCATAGCATTCCTTCCTGACCGTTACTGAGCAAATATGATTCAGATGATGTCTACACAGCAGCTGGAAGGTGCAATTCCCAGCGTGTGTAGACATACCGGTGCTAGCTTTGCATGAGCTAGAGCCTCAAAATAGCAGCGTGGCTGCAGCAGCACAGAGGGTGGCTTGGGCTAGGTGCCCGAATATGTACTTAAGGGGTCGGGCTGGATGGTACTTTGCTCAAGCGAGTGCATATAGGTTAACACGCACTGGGAGTTACACCTCCCAGGTGCTATGTGGATGGATCCGTAGTGAGGAATGGGACTCAGTGCCATTGTGACGCTTACATCCAGCTGTTCCAAACAGGTCAACACCCAATGTGCTGCCTCTTTTGAGACTCTGCCCTTTGGTGTCCCTTCACTTCCATTGTTGATTATTAGGTACCTTAGGCGTTCAAAAATAAAAGAGGCCGAGTAATTTACATGGCAGGAAGAAATCCCCAAACATTTCATTTGTGAACATTTTTTGGGAGGGAACATTCCTCGTTTTGGCACTGTCCATACATTTGGGCTTTGGGAGGTTGAGAGGTATGTTCCTGACCCTTCCAGGAGACCAGCATGGACCTTGAAGCATGAGAGTTGATTGCCCCATATCATTTTCATAGCTTGCACTGCAATACATATTATTGAAGAGGAGGAAAGGGCAAGGACCACAAGGTTTAAAATCATGAACCTCCTCAACTGGAACTTCTAAAACAATATAATAGCCTCTAGAGAGGGTAGATAGGGCAGTGAAAGTATGTCTACACTGCAGAGTTAACTGGGGTGATCGGCACTGGGTCTGAGCAAACAGGGTAGCCTGGGCTGGGTGTGAGTAGCCGCACCGCAAAGCCCTACCTGAGTTATTGTGTTCTCGTTGGTGCTATGCTTCCCCATGTGTGTTGCTATGATTTTGGGGGCATATCCCAAGGTTCTTTGAACTCCAGTGAGCTGAGCTACTCTATGATTATTTCCCAGTGAATTATGGGCAAACTTGTCTGCGCTTCTGGACACACGGGGGGATTTGTGGGAAGGCCCTGCGTGGTTTAGCCTGCATCCTTGTTGCAAAGCGGGAGGGTTTCCAGCCCGAGTGAAAGTGGCACCCATACTCTCCACCACCATCTGGGCCAGCTTGGGGCAACACCTGGTTGAATTTTGACATTTTTCAGAATGGAACCTTTTGCTGTTTCATTTTGAAATTACTTGTCTAAATGGAACTCACTGTTCTGCAGATTAAACCTTTGTAAATGTTGTTAAAAGGTCAAAATTGGAAAGAAATATTTTGATTTCTATCAACGAAATATTCCCATTGGCCCAAAACATTCTGGCATTTTGATTTGCAGGAAATTTTGGTTTTCATTCAGTTTCAGGTGGGAAGGTTTTTTTTTGAAATCGCAGCATTGCTTCCTTACAATCTAAATAGAGAAGACAAAGGGAGGGGAAAACAGAGGCAGAGAGAGAAAAAGTGACTTGCCCAAAGTCACACAGCAAATAGAGCGAGGAATAGAAAAACGATATCCTGATTTCCAATTCAGTGCCCTATGTACTAAACCATATTGCCTTAGGCATTGCTGCCTGGGGAAAGAGGTGATGTATATGGGAATGAGAAGCTATAATGTGATCATTTGCCTGTGTCTGATTCAGGATGTTCTTTGTCTTACGGCCACGTATATAGCGATCATAGGTGGACTACAGAATCCTAGCTCTCCTTTTTAATTTTGAAAGGTGCCGTGTAGACTCAATATCACCCAGAAGGATTTGGTTCCCCATGGCAAGAGAGAAGATTTATCTCTTTCCTCTTCTTTTGTAGGCCTGTCCTTTCAAGCGAGGCTGTTATGGTGAATGTTAATGACTGCTGCCTCTGGGTAAGAGCCTCTTCATCACCTCTCGCTGTCAAGTCTTCATCGGTAGCTATGGAGATGGCACCTTATGCTCATCTGCTGCTTCCTGTTAAAATTCAAGCACTTGATGGGGGAACCCTAGGACAAACACAGCTTGGAGAAGATGAGGATTGGATAAATATTCTGCTGCTGCTTGTAACTGGAAAGTTTTGGGTTTGAAGTACTACTACCATAGCCTCAAGATAGAAATTTCAACTTAGATCAGCCCCCTCTGTACAAACGCATAGTAAGAGAGAGTCCCTGCTCTTATAATCTAAATAGACACAGGATGGGAAACTGAGACACAGAGAGGCAAGGTGACTTGGCAAAGGTCACACACCAGGTCAATGGCAAGCCCAGGTTTCCTGCCTCTCCATCCAGTATCCTACCCACTACACCAGCCTGCCTCTCTCAGAACATCGTGCCTTTATTTTAGAACGTGCAATAGATTTTTAACGCCGTGAATATGTTTGCAAGAACAACAGTAGCTTAAGTGTGGATTTCAGAGGTCTGTCAAACAGAGAGCTGGGTGGGAATTTTTTGACAAAACGCTTTTTCATTGAAAGCTGCTGACTGGTTGAAACAAATGTTTGGCGGGAAAGGGTCTATTTGGAGAAACTTCTCAAGGAGGAAAAAAGTATAAAAAAAAAAGTTTGATGAAAAATATGGGATTGTTTTCATTCAGCAATTTCAAAATGAACTTTTGGTTTGAAATTGAAGCAAATTAGAGCATTTTTTCCCGGCAAAATTATTGAAATGAACTGTTTGTTGACCCAAACTGACATTTTTGGAGGGGGATTTTTGCTTTGTGAAAATTTTCGAGATTTCAGCTTCCCATCCCAATTTAGGATGGGGATTTTTTTTTTTTTTTTTTTTTGATAACTCAACAATTTCCTCAGGATGGGAAAATCCTTTCGTGTCCAGTTCTAGTCACAGAGCGTTTTTGGTGCAGATTTTATGAAGCTGTGTTGGCTTCAACTCTGGAATAAAGGAAGGGATGGCCACGGATAGGACAAAATAAGCACAACTAGGCTTCTGTATAAGCCTAGATTATTGTTGTTACATATTCGTTGTTCAGTAGCACTCAGCCAAGATCACGGCCCCATTGTGCTGGGCATTACACAACCGTAGTGAGAGTCAGTCTTTGCCCTGATGACCTTACAATCTAAATAAACAAGACAAAAGAAGTATTATGTGGTCATGTGCTCTTCCCCCCTGACCCCCCCGTTTTATAGATGGGGAACAGAGGCCCAGAGAGATGAAGTGACTTGCCCAAAGTCATGCAGGAAATTCCATGGCAGAGCTAGGCAATGAACCTCGGTTTCCTGATTCCCAGTTCCGTGCCTTAACTACGAGAGCATCCTTTTGCTCTAATTTTTTTGAATTGGTACTGACACAGTTCCGTAATGCTTTCATTTGGGGTGACTGGCTGTAACATTTAAGCCCAGATGCTCAGCCTAACACTGGCTCCTTGATCTCCTGTACTGAGGCCTCTCTTGAACACCAGGTCAAAGTTACAGATCAGCAGCCTGTATCTGATGCTGAAGGGCACCGGTGGGAAGCTGGCATTGTGCGCAGGGTGGCATTTGCTTGGCCAGAGAATTAGAGTCAGCACCTACTTTGAACAATCCATTGGAAAAAGAAATGGGAGCTTTTCCATGGCCCACTGAGACATCTTGGATCTCATCTTCCGAAAGCTTTTAAGGCATGGCAGTGTATTTTAGCTGTTGAAACCCTGTGTAAATATTGAATTATCTGCTCAGATTCAGCACAGAGTCAATTGCCTCTATTTAAAAGCTTTTTATTTCCAGCCATCACTGTTGAGCTATTCATTATTATTCTTTAGCTATTAATAATCCAGTATGTTCAGAGCTGTTGCTTCTGGAGTCTGGCCCATCCTGCTTACTCCAGTGTCCCATTGTCATTCTGTTGTCCCTGGCTGGGTCATCATCAGTGTTTGAACCCTGGGCATCTGGATCTCAAAGCAAGATTCTCTACAACTTGAGTTAAATGTCCAAGACAGTAGCAGATTAATAAACCTCTTCATGTTTCCCAACCATTAGAGGGCGACAAAGATGCACGCTGGCTCAATCTGGATTACAGCATAAAGCAGTGACAGATGCTGCAAAATGGGCTGACTCTCCCTTACTTGCATTGAAATTAGTGGGGAGAGTGTATTGGACACTCACCATCTGCCAGAAGACATTCTGCACCTCATAGGATGGGAGTCTTGGACTGTAAGCGCCCCAGAAAAAGGAGCCCAGTTCTTGAAGGAGCCTGTATAAACTCTTTGGGACAGGGATGTATATGATAAAAACCAATCTGTTACTATTTACTACCTATAAAATACAATGCATGCTAGATGAAACTTCCAAGAGATACCTAAACCTCATCTACCAGCAGTGTACAATTTTGGCCCTAGATTATTTCCTTTTTGGCATAACTCCACCTCATTTTCCCCTGAAATACTAGTAAAAGTTTTACAGTATCTTTGATTTCAGACCCAAACTTCTGTGTAACTTTATTTATTTATTTTTCTGCTAAATGAGTGCAGTGCTGGTGAAAACAGTGGAGACGGAAGACTTCCCTCCATAGCAATAAGACAAGCTTGCCCCTGCTGACTCCACTGCCCGGACAATGGGGATCAATCCCCTCAACATGTGAGAAGGGAGCTGAATTTCCAGGGCTCATTCAGTCATTGGCCACTCTCCTGAGATTTTGGTGAACACCTGCCCACTGTCAACCTGATCAAAACCACCAATCTATTTCACTTAGTCCATGAAAGACATTAGCTATCAACAATTAGATGATAACAACCTGGGCTGATGTGAACCTACCACTCAGATGGGAAAGATTCTGTATCCTATCTACTCCCTGAGCCATCTAGCACCTCCAAATGAGCACAGAGGACTATATTCCAATCTTATTTAAGATGGTGTAAACCTTCATGGAATCATAGGACTGGAAGGAACCTCGAGAGGTCATCTAGTAGTCCAGTCCCCAACACTCACAGCAGGACTAAGTATTATCTAGACCATTCTTGACAGGTGTTTGTCCAACCTGCTCTTAAAAATCCCCAACGATGGAGATTCCACAACCTCCCTAGACAATTTATTCCGGTGCTTAACCACCCTGACAGTTAGGAAGTTTTTCCTAATGTCCAACCTAAACCTCCCTTGCTGCAATTTAAACCCATTGCTTCTTGTCCTATCCTCAGAGGTTAAGAACAATTTTTCTCCCTCCTCCTTGTAACAACCTTTCACGTACTTGAAAACTGTTATCATGTCCCCTCTGAGTCTTCTCTTGTCCAGACTAAACAAACCCATTTTTTTTCAATCTTCCCTCATAGGTCATGTTTTCTAGACTTTTAATAATTTTTCTTGCTCTTCTCCAGACTTTCTCCAATTTGTCCACATCTTCCCTGAAATGTGACGCCCAGAACTGGACACAGTGTCCAGTTGAGGCCTAATCAGCGCAGAGTAGAGTGGAAGAATTACGTCTCGTGTCTTGCTTCATTGACTTTAAGGGAGCTACTCTGCAGTTACACCACATTCTGATCTGTTATACTTCTGTAAAACTTTAGTGACTTTATCTAGATTCACAGTGGATGTTAGCTATTCTTGTGTAAATCAGCTTTAAAGGAGCTCCTCTGGATTGACACCACATTCTGATCTCAGTTATGCTGATGTAAATGTTGATCGGCTTTAATGGCGTTAAATTCAGATGTATATGACTGTGATTGATAATAGACTGTGGCTTGTGGCTTTTTTCCCCTGGCTCTTATTAAACATTTCTGAGGGGAGGGGGCTTAGACAAGAACAAATTAGCTCAAAATAATTCTAAACTGTTTGTTTTTCAGTTAGAGCTGAGAGCAACAAAGCCAGGAATAATAATGGTGCTTTTAGCAGCAAAAGTATCACTTACCACCTCCAGAATCCATTTGTCCTGTGGTTTAAAACCCAGAGCTTTACCCTCTTTGTCCAACATTAATGATTCATGCAGGGACGGGAGCCAACGTTACTCCCACAACCATGCAGCGCTGCAGGTGTGAAAGAGGAAGTGGCCATGAACAAGTAGGACAACACCTGACCCTCTGCATGCTTTCACAATGGGCTCTAATTGGGAGGAGCTATTGAGAAGGATCTGGGCCACAAATGCATATGCTGTGAGGGAGCTGCCTTGGCAAGGCAGATTGGGTGTGAAGTCAAGGGGGAAACTGTTCTGTGACGGAGGTCTCCACTTGCAGCTATTACGGCAGATACGTTTTCATTCGTCCCGTGTTACGACTACAAATCTGGTTTTGGATCATGTCTTTGTAATGCATTTGTGTGCGGGTGCTGACTTGTAAAGTATTTAAAGTGCCCATAAAACCATGTTATGTTCCACCCGTGGGAGCGGAGAGAATAATGGTTGGCACCCATTATATTACACCTTGCCTTGCATCTTTCTGTCCCAAATAAGAGGAGATAGGAAAAATGGAGCTTGGAAAATAGAACCCAGAATTCCTCACTCTTTGGCTATGTCTGTCTTGCCCTGCACTGAGGACTAAGGGGGTGCGAATACCACTGTGCACCAAAGTGCCGCATAGTAGCTCCCCCATATGGATGTTGTGGCCATGAACTAAAGGTCCCTAGTTCACATTAATGAAACCCTCTTCAAACAGAACTACAGTAATGCCAGCTAGGAACCTTGTAGTTTGCACCTGCAGTGTCCACACCAGGGAGCTATAGTGCAGAACTTTGGTGCACGCTGCTTTTCACACCCCTGCAATCCGAATTACGGGGCAGTGTAGACAAGCCCTTAGACCCCCCCCCCAGCTCTAACAAGTAACGCCTTAACCCATACATCTCAATCCTCTAACTGCCCATTTTCTGGTCCAGCTATTGATTCTATTCCTGGTGCTGCCACTGGCCTGCTGGGGACATTGGGCAAGTTACGTCCCTGCTCTGTATCTCAGTTTCCCCTTCTTTAATATGGGGATACGACTCTGACCTCCTCTGTAAAGTGCTTTGAGATCTGTGTATGAAAAGCTCTATGTAAGAGCTAGATATTGCTGTTATTAAAGGTCTTTCAGGCAGTGGGTGCAGGGATCTATGCTGGCTGATCACACTGCAGGATTTCAACCGAAGATCTGATTGATCCCACTGACGTTAGCGAAACTCCTCATGTGTTTAATGCTGGGCACATGCTTTCAGGGGCATATGCATTCCTCCCCTCTTATTTGTTTAGTGAAAATGGTATTTCAAAAGCTCTCAGCACTGCTTACTGCTTCCACTGAAGGCAGAACCCCCCTCAGTTAGTTTTTATTGAGAAACACAATCATCGTGTTCCTAAATTTAATGCCTTGAAGAGTCACCCAGCTCATTCCGAGCTAAGGGGCTGGAATGTCCGACCTCTTGTCTAGACACAAATTAAACTGGTTTATTTAAATGGACCTAAACCGTCTGAGTTAAAATTGCTGCAGATTTCAGTTGAGTTTGTCATGTCCTTCCCAACTTGAGCAAACCGATTTAGTTAGACCAGTGCTCAAACTGCCTATAGAATAGCCCTGAAAGGATGATGGCATTAGGATACCTAGGGCCAAATTCAAGGCTGGTATGTGTGTGGGGTTATCTCTGCTGACCTCAAGGGAGAGTCAGTGTTTTACATGGAAGAGAAGAGTCATTTGTGAAAGACTTTTCCATATGACTTTTCACTTCCTCCAAATGGAATAAAGAACACCTCTTGTTTCAGACTCCTGCTCACCTGATCTCCATTGTAACAAGAACTTCTCTCACTTGGGGTGAAATTCACGCTGTGAAGAGGGAATAGCACAAGGCCCAGATAGCATTTATGCCATCATACAAAATGTAAGAAGGGCTTAAGTAATGTGTCAGCTGTGTGCCTCAATAGTTACTTCCAATCTAAGGTGGACTGGAATAGAAACCTTAGACCCCATGTGGCAGGGCAGGGGTAAAACCCCTTGACTGCCCTGCCAAAATGCTGGCTAAGCCCCGCTTTCTGGTAGGGAAGCCAGGTGCAGGGGCCTAGGCCGCTAGCAGAGAGCCCAGCTGCAGGCCCTAACGAGGGCTGGCTCACAGCAATGACGTGAGCTAAGTAGCAGCAGCTGGGCTGAGGAAGGGAAGGGCTATAAAAGCCCTGGAGAAAGCTCAGCCAGGAGGCTAGCTTGGGAGGGGATAGGAGGTTTACAGCTCTGTCTCTGCACCAAAGGCAAGGAGACCCTGAGAAGGGTCCGAATGGGGATAGCTGTTGGGGGAATAAAAGAGACTACATGCTTGCACTGTAAATAAAGACACAAGGATGAAACACCAAAGAAGGCGTTGGGGCTCTTTATTTGGCTGGCCAACACAGAGCACAGGCAAGAGGAGGTGGAAGCCTGTGTGGACCCTGTGACACCCCAATGCTCCCAAACTTGGGGGGGGGTGTATGAATTCAGACTCGTGGAGTAGAGGAAAAATTGAGGGAGGCAGAGATGCCTACTGGATATAGCACTGAACTGGAAATCGGCATAACTAGTGTCTATTTCAGCTCGGTCACTGGCCTGCTAGGCAACTTTGGGCAAGACACTTTGCCCTCTCTGTGCCTCAGTTTCCCCCTTGTGTGACATGGGGCTAATGATGCTGATCTCCTTTGTAAAGCGCTTGAAGATCTACTGATGAAAAGCACTAGATAAGAGCTAGGGATTACTATGGGGCCAGATCGATGCCATGAATCTGAATACCACAGCGTTTGGTGGAAGTCTGGGTGTGCAGTTCAAGCCCATTTTCTGCTTCTAACATCCCCATGTTAATTTTGACAACAATGATCACATCCACGAGAGTTCATCTGCAGTGCCTTGCATGACCTCTTTCATGAATATTTCTTCAGCATAGCAACTCTCACTTCTTTAACCCCGGAGAAGCCTCAGAGATCAGAACCCAGGGCTTCAATGAGAGATGCCCAATTAGAGCGCTGGACCTGTGGCCTTTTGGGGAACTAGTTTTGTGTTTTACTGGCAATTAGTCTCCATTAAGAGTAGGTGCAGGGTGGTACTGCAGCGTTATCAGACAGCTCTATATGATCCTATGAACATCACACCAATAGCTTGCTCATTTACACTGCTTTGAAAAAGCCTAACCAAAATCAAGAGATCCGGCTGAACTGAACAAAAGCTGGAATCATCACAGGAAAGAAACTCAAAACAATTATAACTTTGCCCTTGCTGATAGAGTGGGGTTAATCTGTTCTTGTGTTAACAATCAAGCCTTCATTATCTGTTACTGGAGGTTCTTCCTCTCCCAACTTGCTGACTACATCTGGGACTTTTTCTCCAAGCCAGCTACAAGTAATTTTTCGTACGACACGGTTTACATTTATTAAGTGCAACAAACCACTAGAGGGCAGAATTCTCCAGTTGATCGTGACTGTACCAAGGCATACTCTAGAATTCTGTCACCCTCCAGCCTGTCCATAAGGGCCTGATCCAGAAGGCTATTGAAGTCAATGGGAGTCTCTTCATTGACTTCAATGGTCTATGGAGAGGGTCCTAAAAATCCTTTTAAAAAAAGAAATCATTGTACTGTATTACCTAAACTCAGAAACATAAACTGCAAAACCCTGACATTTACAGAGTTTAGGTTTAGCTGTAACCTGTCACATGGATTTTAAAAGGTCCTGTAAAAAGGAAACTCGTTTGGAATAAAACACCCATGTTATGAATAAACCATGGAAACGGGATGTAATCCAACATCCCAAGGCTCTTGTTTGAATTCTTTGTAAAGTTACATCTGCATTCTGTTTTAATGAGGTGAACACTGGTCATTGGTACTTGCATTTAAAGACAATTTCCTATAATAGACCAATGTTCTTTTAGGCCCTATTTTAGCGAAGTACATAAGCACGTGCCTAGCTTTAAGCACTTGAGTAGTCTCATTGATTTCAGTAGGATTGTCAGACCCCGTAGGCCAAAATCCTGTGTAATGCGATGGGCTGACATGGATCCCTGCACCCATGTGGGGTCTCTGTTCCTGAAAGCTGGCAGTTAGAGGACTGAGAGGCAGGACCTTAGTGGTGAGAACTGGGGTGTAATGTGAGGACACCAGGGTTCTACTACTGCTTGATCTTGGAGGAATCGCTGATCCCCATATTACAGATGGGGAAACTGAGTCCTGGAAATTAAAACCATCACCAGGGTACTATAAGGGTTAATTAAGGTAGTATTTTCAAAAGCACTTAGTGTTGGCCAACTGCTGCTCCCATCAAAGTCAGTGGGAGTTTAAATATTGACTTCAGTAGAAGCAGTCTTAGGTCAATGCTGAGCAGTTTTAAACTCCCCACCCTTAATGTTTATAAAGCCCTTTCAAATCCTCCAATGAAAGATGCTTTAGAAATGCACAGGATTAGTATTTGCTGCAAGTTCTCCCTCCCACCGACTGCGTTATTTCTAGGCAATTTTCTTGCCCTTTTGGGTAACACAATGTGTGAAGAAAGATAAACTCAGGCGATTATCCCTTTTTCTTAGCACTGCTGTGTTTAAAAGACAAACTGCCTCCTTCAGCATGACTGCCGGCAGGAAATATTGGACTTGAAATATAGATGAAAAAGACTAGATGTGATTTTAAACATGTTTCCTCACACCCAGATTCCTGGAACTGCTATTGGAACTTGCAAATATGGCTTAAAAATCCTAGAATCCGGGAGGAAGGGAGCTAAAGGCAAAGAGCTGATTTCCACAGTGAAAGTTATCACCTAAAGCACAATAATGAGGATGTTAAATATGAGGCTTGTGAAGAAGGAATCCTCAGCATTTTATGCAAAATGTTGTAACATAGTGCTTAAGGATTTCTGATGCATGATCGTGGCTGACGTTCTCAGCCAAATAAAACATGAGGGTGGGAATGGCTGAGAGACTTGGATAATGGGTAGCCTCACCCTGCTAGGTTACGCATTCAAATTCAGCCCAGGTTGTTCGTCAGAAAGAAAAAAAGACGTTTTTTGGTTTGCACATCAGACCTCTTTCCCCTAGAGAAGGGCAAGGACAATCTACTATTCTGTGTCTGTGAGGTGCCTACCACCGACCTGGGTGAATCCCGAGGCAGTACTGTAATAAACACGATGAATGCTAATAATTGCCAAATGAAACACAGGATAATCCTTTCTCCGGTTTGTAGTAGAGAAGCGTTGATATCCTCTAAAGCTGCCACCATCAACGACTCCCTCACGGGGAATCGCAGCAGTGAGACCACCGAGGGGACATTTTTATTATTGCTATTTATTACCTGTGCTGTGGTAGCACCTAGAGCAGTGATACTTAGAGCGAGCCTGGCGAGCTGCAAGTGGCTCTTTAATGTGTCTCCTGCGGCTCTTTGCGGCCCAGGATATTAAAATACAGTGCGATTTAATGATTAACCAATCTACTGTAAATTATTAACCAGTCAGGGTGCTTTTACTATGTTATTAATCTATTGCCGTTGATCAAATAATAATACTTGGTCAGTCATTTTGCTGTGAGAATAATATATACACGAAATATTTTCCCATCATACTGTTTAAATATGAATATATAGGAAACAAAACAAGGAATTCACACGACTGTGGCTCTTTTGGGTAATGTTAATTGCTAATTTGGCTGCTGAACTGCTGAGGGCTTGTTTACATTACCCGCTGGATCGACGGGCAGCGATCGATTCGGCGGGGGTCGATTTATCTCGTCTAGTCAAGACACGATAAATTGACTGCTGAGCGCTCTCCCGTCGACTCCGGTACTCCACCGGAGCGAGAGGCGCAGGCAGAATCAATGGGGGAGCGTCAGCAGTCGACTCACTGCAGTGACGACACTGGGGTGAGTAGATCTAAGTACGTCGACTTCAGCTACATTATTCACGTAGCTGAAGTTGCGTAACTTAGATCGATCCTCCTACCCAGTGTAGACCAGACCTCAGTTTCACTGACCTAGAGGCAATAAAAAAGATCACAGTCCCCTTGTGTTAGGCTCTGTACATCCGTGTATATCTCCTTGCCCTGAAGACCTCACAGTCTAAAGAGATGAGACAGGCAAATAGTGGGGGAGACAGTGTTGCCATTGTTGCCCCTCAGCCCCAGTGGTTAGCCATTATTTGGCGGCATTATCAGGTTATTTCCAGAGGAGGAGAAATTGATTCTATGAGTCAGGTGTTTCTCTCGTGTAATGCTGCTCATTTACACCGTAGGAACAAGGAGCAGATAGTTTCCAGCCTCTGGCTTACTTTCCAGCCCCTACTGTGCCCTGTGATCTCTCTGGGCCACTCTCACACTGATTCTCTCGTCTGCTTGCTTTCTGGTTGGCTTTCTGCTTTTGAGACACTCAGCTTCACCAGTGGATGCCCCAACCTCTGCATTTGTAATCATTCCCCAGATTACCCCTCTCATTCTCTGAGTTAGTTCTTGCTCGGGCCTTTCCATCTGGCCCAGCACCTTGGGTGGTGGCTTCTGTTATTTTAGCAATCACTAAACAAAGGAGGTGTTAAATTGCTCCCTTCATTTAGCCTGAATGAAAGGCGGCTAGTACTCATTAGCTTCAGGGAGGTCTGAGATTGCCTATGGAT
The DNA here is from genome assembly GCF_965152275.1 of Natator depressus. Classification (NCBI taxonomy): domain Eukaryota; kingdom Metazoa; phylum Chordata; order Testudines; family Cheloniidae; genus Natator; species Natator depressus. The sequence goes on from NC_134259.1 coordinate 8,033,161, forward strand.
CTAAGACAAAATTGCAGGCAGCAACCAACACCCTCCTGCATAACATTATCCTCCTTTTACAGACAAGTGGCTGATGCACAGAGATGTTATGGGACTCAGCTAAGGTCACGTGCCAAAGTTTGTGTTAGAGTCAGGAACTGAATCCTGGACTCCTGAGTCCCAATCCAATGCTGTAACCACAAGTCCATCCCTTCTTCTTCTCTAAGTTACCCAATCATCCCTAGATGGGTTCTCTCCAGGAGAAATTTGAAGCACACTTACTTTGGTGGCTGTGGCTGTTCTGTGGATAGATGGTTTAGAATAGAATAGAATAGAATAGAATAACAGGGTTGGAAGGGACCTCAGGAGGTCATCTAGTCCAACCTCCTGCTCAAAGCAGGACCAATCCCCAACTAAATCATCCCAGCCTGGGCTTTGTCAAGCCTGACCTTAAAAACTTCTAAGGAAGGAGATTCCACCACCTCCCTAGGTAACGCATTCCAGTGTTTCACCACCCTCCAAGGGAAAAAGTTTTTCCTCATATCCAACCTAAACCTCCCCCACTTCAACTTGAGACCATTACTCCTTGTTCTGTCATCAGCTACCACTGAGAACAGTCTAGATCCATCCTCTTTGGAACCCCCTTTCAGGTAGTTGAAAGCAGCTATCACAGTTTCAGTCTCTGGGCGCTCGAACCTCTTGCTAGCACTAAAAATAGTTTGTCTAAAAACCAAAACAACTCAGGAGAGAGCTCAAGAACATCTGAAAAGATAATATTAGCACGTCTCCCAGTTTGGAAGTGCAGTTTGCTGCCTGACGTTAAGGGAGTGGAAACTCCTATTTTGAGAATAGTCTTTTGGCACCAAGCCCGGTCTACGAGTTTGATTTAGAAATAAAGAAAACTACAGATGTCACAGTTATACATCTCTGTCTTCTCTGATCTGGAGATTCTTCACATGCTGTTTTTTTGTTGCAGGAAAGGTCTCCCAGTGACAGCCACTTGCTACGGAAGGATGCAGAAGCAGCTTGTTTCACAGAGCCTGGCATCCCAAGGTTGAGACAGACCTCTCTGAAGCCAAGAAAAAGACAAGTGTCTTGTTTGGTGCTTTAACATCAGATTTAAGGTGTCAAATGGTGTGCAGCAAGGATGTTTTCCTGGGAAGCATTCATGGGGACCATGAAGACAGCAATGTCAGTTTCAAAGCAGAAGGATCACTTCCCCAGAAGGCACTGTATTTGGGCAGCTTATGTTTTATGAAGATGTTTCTAAAGTTATACACATACTGTGGATTTTGGTGCTATTACCAGACAAATGTCTTATTGCCATAATTTTGTTCATAGCACGATTGTATGCTCGTCAGGGCTGATTAAAAGAATTAAAGGCACCTGTCTCATCTGGAGAGAGACCCTAAGAATTGGATATCTACCAGGAAACAGATTTATGCCTTTGTGTAGTTAGAAAGAGCAAAAGAGATTCATAGATTTTTTTAAAGCTAGAAGGGATCTTTATGATGATGTAGGGGTAAATTTTTCAAATGCACCTTAGTGACTTCTAAGTTTCATTGACTTTCGATGCACCTTCAGTGATTTTCGATGGAACTTAGGATCCTAAGAAGAGCTAAGGCAAAAATTTTTCAGGAAAACCCCCTTTTTGGAAAGGAATGCAGATTCAGAAACATTGAAATGTTTCAGCAAAACTCAGATGAATTTGTGAATTGTTTGTGTTGAGGGGAAAAATTCCAAAAAAGTAAAAACATTTCAATTTTTCAGTTCAAAATGACTTTTCCATGTAAAGATTTCCTTAATATTTATTTTTAAAAAAAAATATGTTAAAACACTAAAATACTCTGTCAAAGGAACATTTTGGATTGAATGACATTTTTTTTTCTTTTTTTTTCCAAAATGAAAACAATGTCAACATTTTGGTTTCAGGTTGACCTTCCACCCCCCCGCCAAGTATTGCCTGTGAACTGAAAAATCCATGCTTAGCACAGCTCCACTCTGAAATAGCTTAGCCGTTTTTCAAAAATTTATGCTCTGCGCCAACACGGCCCCTATAAATTCACCTTGCAATTCCCGCATCAAGTCCAACAATGAATGGGGGCATATCGCTTAGAAAGAGGTCCAGTCTTAATCAAAGGCTCCTGCTGATGGAGAATGTACTATGTCCCTCAGTAATCTGTTCTGATGGCAAATTACCCTCTCAGTTAAAAATATGCATCTTATTTTTAGTTTGAACTTTAATGACATTTCCTTCCAGCCATTGGATCTTGTCATGAAAAAGGAAAATAATTCTTCCGTGGGTCTTCAGTGAAGTCTTAAGCCAGAGGTTCCATGGACAATGGAAATTCCACAAGCGTATTATTCTGGGTATACTAATTTGCTCTGGAGCAACTGAGATATATTACACAGCTGCTTACAAGCCAGACTAATAGAGAGGCAAGGGAATGAGGCTGATTCCTTTGTATCTGGCTCGGCTGTGAAATGGATTTTGATTTTCTTATGTTAATTCATCCTGCAGCTTGAATGAATGCCTTTGTGTTTCGTTAATTCTAGCCTTGCCGTTTACGGAGATGGTCACTCATCTAAATTCAGTTTAGGACATTATTAGCTTTTATTTATTTATTTATTTATTTATTTATTTATTGTTTTAGTGTTATTCCCTCAGGTTAAGAATAATTAGCGGTTAATTTTCAAAGCTTGAAAGGAAAATACAACCATTGTTCATTGTTTGAAATATAACAGCTGATTTAGAAAGCATGGGTGGCTGCCTTAAATAAAGATAGGTTTCAGAGTAGCAGCCGATGAAGTGAGCTGTAGCTCACGAAAGCTTATGCTCAAATAAATTGGTTAGTCTCTAAGGTGCCACAAGTACTCCTTTTCTTTAAGTAAAGATGTAGCCACAATTTAAATTTACCTTCACATAAATTAAAATAATACAGTTCTACGTGCATTAACAGCACTGATGAAATTAACACATTTCAAAAACGTCAATGACGCTTTGTTAGGGTCTGGTCTAAAGTCCACTGCAGTCACTGGGGCAAAGCCTCAGCCAGTGTAAATCAGCTCTCTGTGCCTCTGACTTCATGCCGGCAGCTGAGGGTCTGTCCTCGTGATGGCGATGGGTTTTGGATCAGCCCTTAAAAGCTAGCGTGGCAGGGTTTCCTTGGCAGAAATGAGCTGGACCAATTCACAAGGATTCTGGATCTCTTGCTGCATAGACGGATTCCTGGCTGGTGTAGGCTGTCATAGCTTTTTGCACAGTTTGCATCAGCTGAGGATCTGCCCCAGAATATTTAGTGAGCCAGAGGTGGAATGGTTGTTATAAAGGATATAGAGCCCGTCGTTAGAGTCTTGTTGGGGTCAGAAATCTTCATATAAACATTTAGCTTGGTCATAGACGTTGTTCTAATTTTGGTTGTTGGGTTTAGTGTGCAGGTGCTGAGTGGTGTTGGTGGCCCGTGAGAGACAGGAGGTCAGACCGGATAACCTGGTGGTTCTTTCTGGCCTGAATCTCTATAACTGTGACTATGTATCCTATGTTCCCTTGGTCCTCTTGGCTGCTTTGCTGGCATTCTTTGATGCTATTCCAGTTCTACTTGAGAAGTCCCTTGACAGTCTCCAGAACCTCCTCTCGTCTTGCTCCTTATCACTGGTATCTGCTTGACCCACTCGGACATTTCCTCAGCCTTCTCTGACATAGCTACATTTTGAGATTCACCCTTTGACGTGTCAGAAGGTAGGAAAATGCAACCTTTTTCTTAACCCATGAACGGTAACTGGGATTTGTACAGAGCAGTCTTCTCTGTGTAGGAAAGAGCCTTCTTAATAGTTTAACACATTTGTCAGTTACATCAGCGATTATTATTTGTATTACGCAAACACCTACGGCCTTCCACTGAGATCAGAACCCTATTGTGCCTGGTGCTGTACAAACACATACTTTGAGACAGCCCCTGCCCTGAGCACCTTACAGTCTAAAAAGACAAGGTGGATGCAGGGTGGGAGGTTAAACAGAGAGATGAAACAATTTGCTCAAGGTCTTACAGCTGGCCAGTGTCAGAGTCAGGAATAAACCCCAGATCTCCTGACTCCCAGTCTAGTGCTCTGCTCACTGGACCATCTTGTCTCATCAGTACAGAGCAACTGTAACTCCATTGAATTTATTGACCCACAGGGGGCTGAAGTGGTGGAACAAAAGACAATTTGGCTGGATATTCTTGCAGGTGTCATGAAACAAGATTCATACGTGGGGAACAAATATTTGATTAATGGGCTCATCAGTCTAGCAGACAAACATTTAACATGATCCAAGGGCCGGAAGCTGAAGCTAGACCAATTCAACTTTGGAAGAAGGTGTCATTTTTTTTTAACAGTGAGAGGAACTAACCACTGGAACAATTTACCAAGGCTTTTGGCAGATTCTCCATCACTGGCCATTTTAAAATCAAGATTGGATATTTTCTAGAAAATAGGCTCCAGGGAGTATTCTGGGGAAGTGTCAGGGCCTGTGTTACACAGGAGGTCAGACTGGATGATCACAGTGGTCCCTTCTGGCCTGGGAATCTATGAATAGTAGGTTTCAGAGTAGCAGCCGTGTTAGTCTGTACTGATGAAGTGAGCTGTAGCTCACGAAAGCTTATGCTCAAATAAATTTGTTCGTCTCTAAGGTGCCACAAGTCCTCCCGTTCTTTTTATGAATAGTAGACATTCTGAGCGGAGATGCACTGTTTTTCTGGCTATCTTCTTGCTCAGCTGGACGGTCATGGCATCATCATGGCAAGGTGATGGCTTTTATATTCTTCTTGCTCTAAATACAAAATACCCACTGCTGCACATGCTGCTTGCTTGAATGGGCTTCCTATTGTTATGTCTAATGAAAGGAAACGCTGTTATCTTAGCAACCTGACTCCCCGGCTTTATCCAGGTAGAAACAAAGATGCTTCCCCCATGGATAACAGTGAGGCAATGCGGGGAGAATCTTGTGAGTTATTAGAGTGCCCGTGTGTTTTGTAGGTGAAGGAAAAAGTGATGGGAGTGGAACAAAGACAGCAATGTGGGAGGCCACACACATCTTGGCTGCAGATTTGTTCAGCTGCGTTGGCTAGTTGTGCGTGTGGAGAGCAAACTCACCGGGAGTGACACTGAAACAGTATCACCATTCAGTAACATCTGCATTATAGTGCAAGGACTGGTGTAAATTGGTATAGCTTAAAGTCAATAGAGATCTGCTGATTTATAGCAGCTGTGGATCCGGCCCCGGAATCTAGCTGGCTGGCCTGTAATCTTAGGTAAATCATAAAACATAGATGAAGGACTTTCAGAGCAACAAGAACAGAAGAAGCAACCCTCTAGTGGTGAACTAAGCAAACGTCCCACAGGCAGCCTCTGGGCATTCGTTAGCACTGAGATTATAATTGGGTAATGCGATCGGTTCTTGGTAAAAGTTTCTAATACCCTTTAATTGTCCGGGTGTGTCTCATAAACACAGTAGAGCAGACCGGCATCGTTTGCATTTAGAGAGGGTGCAGTGCCCCCTCAATGAGTGGACACTGTCGCGATTATCTCCATTGGTTCTTGGTACTGGCAACTGGAAAATAGACCCCCATCAATTTTAGAGCTTCAGCCAGTCAGCTGCCTTTAACCGGGAGCAGATTTTGATTCTGGCAGTAAAGTGTGTGGATACGGATTTTGATTCTGGCAGTAAAGTAAATTTGCCTATGCCAGTCCTGAGTCTAGATGAGAACTACACAGTGGTATGAAGCTGGTGTGAGCAGACTCAGACTCAGTTTCTTCTTCTTTCTCAACTTTTGTTTGGATCACCTCTGACCAGGGCTTGAATTGGGCTGGTCTGTGTCTCTCTTTCACCCCGCCCCCCCTCCCCCTCGCCCTCATTCTGTTTCCTTTTCCTTCCTTCTCCATGCTTTAGTGCACTTCCTCTGCCTCTCCTGCCACCTGCCTTTTCACCAGGCACAGTGGAGGAGACGACAAAATGGCAAGGAGAGAGGCCTGGCTGGGAAAGGAGACGTAAGTATGCATCACGGGCAGTGTTAAGGGGAAAAGTGTTAAGGGGAAAACTGAAGGCATACCACTGCCTATTGTTTGTCCAATTTGACCCTTACACCTAGCTAGTAACCCTGGGTTGTATTTTTATACACAGTTTCAGGCATAACAAATTGTGTCCCTGATAACATGCCTGCGTCCCCTTCCATGATCCCTTTGCAGCATCAGAAAGGAGCATCAGGACAGGGAATGTGGTTGTTACGAGTCCCCTGGAACCCATGAATACTCCCAGATCCATATGTAAACACAGCTTGGGATGAGCTTTGTAGCCAAGCACTCCCCAGTCAAGCCAGTCGGCAGTGCAGGCATGCGATAAATGAAACAACATTCAAAGCAAGCCGTATAATTTAATTTAACTACCTCTTCTGGCGTCTGTCATGCATTAAGGATTAGACAACTGAACTCCCCAATACTCTGTAGATTGTAGCAAAATAGTGGAAAGCATAAAACCCTCTAAAAATAGCCTGATAAACACATGAGACCTACTTTTCTTTTGGCAAAGGCAATTTATGGCTCTGGACGTAATGTTCACAAATAATCGTGTGTTCCTTTTGCTTTCCATTGGCACGTTTTTGGCTTTTCATAGTCTTGCCATACAGACAATACATTCAAAAATAACTATTAAATTCGCAGCCCTGAGCGACTCTGCCTTGGCATAATTTATAAAATCTGTGTTGGCTAGAACAGTTTCTCAGTTACCCTTGTAATAAATTTCATATCAGTCTGGCTGTTCACTGAATTTTCCTGCAGAGCCTAGCGGGACGTGAGATACATTGATCAGAAAAATTCATGATGTGGAGATGACAAAATGGAAACCAACAGGTCACACAGATCTCCAAAAAGGAAGCAGTTTCATTTAGTGCAACTGAGCAGCGAATGATTTTCCTGAACATAAATGGTGGCAAGTGAGGCTTAGTAAGCAGAGGTTTTGTTTTGTTCCCTCGCTGCATTTCCTGCTCTTGGCAAGAACACAAATGAGTTGTTTTTCTTGCAGTTTCCAATTAACAGCTCTTCAGTCCGTGTTGTGCAAAGGCACAATAACAGAAACACACAAAGTCTGGAACACAACTGCAACCCACCCACGAGTGAGCCGATCACACTCCATCATATAACAGTCCCTGAGCGAATCGTTAATAAAAGCGGTCTGAGGAAATCCTTCTTCTGTGGAGACGGTGTGATTGTGCTCTGAGATGGCGACGAACGACGATTACTGGGAAAAGGGGCTCGGGTTTCAGAAGGGATCTAGACCAGAGAAGGAGCAGGCGCTCAAGAAACCACGGCAAACAGTAGAACTTAGTATGAGCCTGACCTCTTTCTTACAGCTCAGCTTAACTGCTGCATCTCTGTGGGTGTGACTAAAAAGCGGCACCTACAGATCCCATGGTAGCTCCTGTGTTTTCACTGGAAGACTCTCATGCTTGCGGGCAAACTAAAAGCATGTTGCTCCTTGAAACACTGGTATGAGCAAGAGACTTGGAGGCCCCGGAAAGCCCCGCTTATCGCCTCTCTGTGGATCAGCCCCTTCAGCAGGAGCACCCGTAAGAAAGGGCAGGATCCATTCACTGAAATCATCCCCACCTTGTGCCATTGTGGGGGCGGGGCAGAGTTAGCCCCTAATAATCCTTTTGTGCCCTTCGGTGGGGCCCACTCCCAAACTTCTAGCTATATCTAGGGAGGTGCCGTGTGGGGAAAAAAATAATACAGCCTGACACCTCTTTTCCAGGTAACCCCCACGCAGCCGGAAAAGGGATGATTCACCCTCCCCACCTCGCAAGCCTACACTCTGACCTCAAGGTAGGTCTCTGACCGACAGAGAAGACTCTGGGAGTTCAGGCAGGAGGGTCGCTGCTGTGCAGCTGACTTAGAATCCAAGGGTTGGAAAGGGACCTCAGGAGATCATCTAGTCCAACCCCCTGGTCAAAGCAGGGCCAATCCCACTTTCTTGTCCGAGATCCCTAAATGGCCCCCTCAAGGATTGAACTCACAACCCTGGGTTTAGCAGGCCGATGCTCAAACCACTGAGCTATCTCATTTCCTACGGTCGTCTGTTCTAGTAGATTAAAGAGTCACACGCAAGATTAAAGAGTCACACGCTGTGATACCATCTGTGTGCCAATAGTAAGGAGGTCACCCAGATATATATATTTTTAAGATCCTCTTGGCCACATTCTGTACATTTGGTTCTCATCTAGATGGATGAATAATCCTAATTTAGGGCCAAAGTCAATATCAAATCCATTGTCATTTGCAAACACGCGTGTTTAAATCCCTTCATTCTAACCTCTCCTGGGGAGGCCATAAAGCAGTGTTGAAATCTGTCATGATGTTTATCACACGTCTCACCATGTTTGATATTTGCATTAAAGCCCCAGTTGCTGGTGTCATGCTATTTTGTGAGAATCTCCGCTTTCATTTTAAAAGTGGAAAATAAATTTTAAGCTCTCATGCTTGTAGAGCAAATCTTGAACCATTTATATCTAAGGTAGTTATCAGACCTCCATCACTGTAGTAACAGAGCCACTTGCAATCTTTACTATATTTATCCTCCAAAACCCATGAGGTAGAGAAATACTATCGTCCCACTTTATAGATGGGGAACTAAGGCACAGAGAGGCTAAGTGACGTGCCCGAGGCCACATAGAAAGTCTGTGGCAGAGTAGAGACTTGAACCCAGATCTCCAAACTTCCCAAATGACTGGACCATCCTTCTTCTCTACAGGCTACCAAATGGCTCAAAAACCTGGAGATATCCAAAGTTTATTATTTTTTAAAAAATAATAATCTCATGATTTTTACATCAGAAACATCAGAATGGCCCTACGGGGTCAGACCAAAGGTCCATCTAGCCCAGTATCCTGTCTTCCGACAGTGCCAGGTGCCCCAGAGGGAATGAACAGAACAGGGAATCATCAAGTGATCCATCTCCTGTCGCTCATTCCCAGCTTCTGGCAAACAGAGGCTAGGGACACCATCCCTGCCCAGGCTGGCTAATAGCCATTGATGGACCTATCCTCCATGAATTTAGCTAGCTCTTTTTTGAACCCTGTTATGGCCTTGGCCTTCACAACATCCTCTAGCAAGTTTTTGAGGTCTGGCTAATGATGTTTCGATGCCTGGGATCGGTAATCCTGCCAGTAAAGAATGTATTTTGACCGTCTTACCCTTTACATGTGTTCAGGAAAAAAATAAAAATTCCTGTTTAAAATAAGAATTGCTGGAGATATGTTTCTTGCCCCCTCCCCCCCACTCCAGATATAGTACCATCCATTTCAAATGTTACGATTCTCTAGGGAAACTCAGGCTCTCTCAAAGATAAATCATGAGAGCTGGCAGCATGTGGAAGATTTGGCTGAAGAGGCACAGGGCCAATAAACATTGATACTGTCACTTAATCCAGCATTTAATCACAAATGCGTTTGCTGTGACTCCAGTAAGGGGATATAAGAGCATCACTTGGGAGGGCAGATAATGCTAATAAAATGTAACCATTCTTCAGTGCTGGCATTCACTTGTGTACTGCTGCCGTACATCAACTATAATGGGAAAAAAATAATTGGTGAAGAAAACTGTCCCAGCTGTTGAGTTTGATGTAAACACAAAACCACATGATGTAAAAGGAAATTGAGTGTGTTAGATTTAAAAACAAATAAACCATCATCTTCACTGTCAAAACATTAGGACAGATCCTCCTTAACTCGTGTAAAAGGGCAGGCCTCCACTGAAATAAATGGAGTTGAACTAGAGTAAATGGTGGATTCTCTGTAACTTGAAGTCTTTCAATCAAAATTTGAGGACTCGAGTAACTCAGGCAGAGGTTATGGGCCGACTGCAGAAGAGGCTGGGTTGGTGGGTGAGGTTCTGTGGCCTGTGATGTGCAGGAGGTCAGACTAGATGATCATAGAATCATAGAAGATTAGGGTTGGAAGAGACCTCAGGAGGTCATCTAGTCCAACCCCCTGCTCAAAGCAGGACCACTCCCCAACTAAATCATCCCAGCCAGGGCTTTGTCAAGCCTGACCTTAAAAACCTCTAAGGAAGGCGATTCCACCACCTCACTAGGTAACGCATTCCAGTGCTTCACTGCCCTCCGAGTGAAAAAGTTTTTCCTCATGTCCAACCTAAACCTCCCCCACTGCAACTTGAGACCATTACTCCTTGATCATGATCATGATGGTTCCTTCTGGCCTTCAAGTTCATGAGTCTATGCTTATGCTGATTTGCACGAGCTAAGGATGTGGCCCAGTGTGATTAAAGATCCATTCTATTTAGAAATTATTTTGCTGATATCTCCATTTGCATTTCGCTTCTCTGTATCATTATTTCCAGGAAGATTCGAATGAAAATAAGATCTGTCGGTTCAGAGTTCATTAGCATTGCACACTATTTGCTAGAGGCATAAAAACCTGCTAGTGCCACTTCTTTCAAGGGCAGTCATATATTTGCAGTTGTCCCCCCTTGGGCATCGATCCCATCAGCTAAGCAGAGGTTGGGCCTTTATTTGGGTGAATGACCTCCAAAGGTCACTTAGATGTTTCTCTAGAAGTTGTGTCGATGCCTCAGTCGGCATATTTCTCTCTGAATTTGCACCCAACTGATCACAAGGCATGACGCGAGGCACTTCTGAAGGTGCAGTGTTCTGGCAAAAGTCCATTGAAGGTAGCAATGCACCGAAGACATATATTTAAAGCAAGACCTATAACTGCTTCTTCTCCCCTTGGAATATAAGTATAAGACTCTAGAGCGAAGTTTGAGATTTGCAAAATCAGATAGGTTGTGTGTGCATTCTGAACTCCTCTCTTACCTTGGATAAACAAGTTCAGGAAAGATCCTGGTTTTCCATTTCAAAAAGAGCCTCATACAAGTCTTACGTCTCTAAATAAATCTCCAGCTCATCCAGGACTTTCTCTTCACTGCATCCTAAATTTTACAGGCACTTTGGTCTATCTCAACTGCAAAACCACTTTGAGAAACGGGACAAGACGCTGTGCTTATACATAAACTTGATATTGAGCCAGTTTCATTCTGCCTGTCATAACAAGGAAACAGACAAAAGTTGGCTAGTGCCTCAGTCAGGTTTTGATTTTCATAGCTGACCACTGTCTAAAGATATCTGAGCATCTTCACTGAAAAGAAAATATTTCTCACAAATGGACCACATGCCCCTGCGTGAGATCAAAACTGAAACCTGAACATAAGATAAAGCTACCCTGTTCTGAACACTAAACTCACAAGGACTTCATTAGGAGTCTTAGGAAAGGAAAAACTGCAGGATCAGGTCCATAGATTACTATAAATATGTTCTCTTTGTCTCCATCATAGTCTGAGTCCAAACTGGGGATAGAATGTAAATTACGTGAATCCCATTTGCCTGCTCTAATGCCTACAAACACTGGGCTAAATCGTGCCCTGTGTACACCCAGTGTAATCCTAGTAAAGTCAGTTGGGAGGATGGATGGTCTTGTGGCTAAAGCACTACACTGGGACTCAGAAAACCTGGCTTTAATTCCTGGCTCTGCCACAGACTTTCTGTGTGACCTTGGTCAAGTCACTTAGGGGCTGTAGGCTCAAAAGAAGTTACGTGTTCAGATGCTCAGCATCACACTGCCTATCTTTTAGGCGCCTGGAAAAATCACTCTGATTCTCAAAGCCTGTGTTAGGTGTGTAAACTCCTGTACAATGAATGGGGAGAGAGAGGCCCCTTAGACTGTGATTCACAGAAGCTGTCACACTAGCCAATGGAAGATGCCGGTCGGAGCAGTGTGTGTGAAGCCCCACTCTTCTCCCCTCTCACAGAGAGAGGCATCTCAGTGTGGGCTGCAAGGAGTTGCCCAGCTCTGTTTGCAGTTCTGAGGCTGGGAACCCTCTTTAGAGCTTAGGTGCCTGATGCTGTTTTAGCACGAAGCTGCCAAAGGAGAAGGAGGAGGTAGCAACCTTTCCTCACGTGAGTAGCCTGAGTGGAGTTAATGGGATTACTTGTGTGATTGACAGCTGATGAGGGGAAGGCATGCTGCTTCAACATATATTTTTTAATTGGGTTATGGAGAAAGGGGGTCAGCTCTTCGTTTTTGTGCACGCGTTCTGCCAAAAACATGTCAGGAGGGAAAAGCAAAAGAAAAACACCAGGAAAGCTTCCAGGAAGCAGGAAACGTGCCAGGCACTTTGCTGTCTAGAAACTTTAACAGAACATTTCAACTTAAGGACCAAGTTGGAATGTCAAAACTATGTGCTCTGGTGTGGGAGTGCTGAGCGAGAACTGTTTTTTCAGACTGCTGCTTCTTCACAGTGTACGGGCCTGATCCTCAGCTAGGGCGAATCAGTGTAGCTCCATCGACTTCAACGTGCCAATTCACACCAGCTGAGGATCTCCCCCGCACATTTCTAATGTCTCTTAGGGCTTGTCTACACTACCGGCTGGATCGACGGGCAGCGATTGATCCAGCGGGGGGGGGGGGGGGGTGTCAATTTATCGTGTCTAGTATAGACACGATAAATCAACCACCGATCGCTCTAGCGTCTTCTCTGGTACTCCACCTCAACGAGATGCGCAAGGGGAATCGACGGGAGAGCGTCTCCCATCTACACACCGCAGTGAAGACACCGCGGTAAGTAGATCTAAGTACGTCTACTTCAGCTATGTTATTCACGTAGCTGAAGTTGCGTAACTTAGATCGATCCCCTCCGTCGCATAGACCAGCCCTTACTCATTGTATGTCCAGCACCTAGCACAATGGGGCCATGATCTCAACTGGGGGCTTTTAAAATACTACTGCAACAATAAACAAACAACAATAATCAATGAACTTTCAAGGTGAATTTTACGCTGGTGAAAGCTGATGGACTTATAGCACTGGGGCATGGGGACAGAGCAGGAATGACACAGGAAAAGGGAGTGCAAGCTTCCCACCATCTCGTCAACTGTTTGGGAATGGGCCACAACCACCTTAATTGAATTGGCCTCATTAGCACTGACCCCCCCCCACTTGGTAAGGCAGCTCCCATCTTTTCACGTGCTGTGTATTTATACCTGCCGACTGTATTTTCCACTCCATGCATCTGATGAAGTGGATTTTAGCCCATGAAAGCTTATGCCCAGATAAATTTGTGAGTCTCTAAGGTACTGCAAGGACTCCTTGTTGTTTTTTTTTAAATCCTGATCCTGGCTTCTTGATCATCAGAGGGATTTTTGGCATTAACTTCACTCAGATGGGTATTTTGTCCTTAGAAGGAATAGCTGTAAACTGAGGGGGTGATTCAGTCACCAATCTCAGTGGCCTTGAACGATTTTGGGTAAGTTCTGAACTCATGGGCCAGATTCTCATACATTTACTCACTGCATAGTCCCCTGTGCTAAAGGCTATGTCTGCACTGCCTCAGTAAGTCGACCTGAGTTACGCCACTCCAGCTACGTGAATAAGGTAGCTGTATTCGACAAAGCATAGGTTGACTTACTACGGCCTCGACACCGCGCTGGGTCGACAGGAGACACTCTCCCTTCGACTTACCTTACTCTTCTTATTCCAGGTAGAGAACTGGGGCCGACTGGCGGTCGAGTTAGTGGGTCTTCACTAGACCCGCTGAATTGACCCCCCGGAGCATCGATCACCGGAGCATCGATTCGGCGGTAGTGTAGACAGCCTGTGAGTAGCTTCGCTGATTTCTGTGGGACTGTCTGGAGTATCTGGCCCTGATTCAGCAAAGCTAGAAGTGCATGTGTTTGAAGTCATGCATGTGCGTACATGCGTTTAAGCTTTGCTGAATTTGGAGCCTGTATTACTATTCTATGTGAGTAACGGTGGTAGTTTGGCCCTATTCTGAGCTCAGATCAATGTAAATCAGGAGTAACTCCATTAAAAGTCATGGAGCAAAGGGATCAGAATCTTCTGAGTTTTAATTTATTCATCTCCCAACTGGGGGTAATCTTACTTCACAGGGGTGATGTGAAGAGTAAGCAACGTTAGGGCTGTGCAAATATTTGATTTTCAGTTCACCGGACAAGCTGGACATTGTTGTGGGTTGACGCAAAACCAAAGTTTTTTGATAACTAAAAGTGTCGAAAACATTTAGTTTTGGGGCAAATGAAACATTTTCATTTCTGACCTTTTTTTTTTTTAAACTCTGACATTTTTTGAAAATGAAATTGACGTAAATTTCAGAACAAAAAGCCCTTTTGAATCAGAACATTTCATTTAAAAAATGCTGAAACCAAACATTTTGATTCTTTGGAATTGTTTTGGTTTTGCTGAAACTATTTGGCAAATCTGACCCAAAGTCAGGAAATGTTTCAGTTTCACCCATTCTGCATTTTTTGGCAAAAAAAGTTTTCCAATTTTTTTGCACAGGCTTTGGAGGAAGGGGTGGAGCGGGGGCAGGGCTGGGGACGGAGCGAGAGCGGGAAGAGGCGGGGAGGGGTGGGGACTTGGGGGAAGGGGCGGAGTGGGGGCGGTGCCGGTGGCAGAGGGGGCGTCAAGCAGCCCCCCTCTCCCCCCCAGATAGAGAGGAAGTTGGCGCCTATGCTTCAGGGTCATACGAATCTCTATCTTTTAGGCATGGCATTTTACAGGGGAAACAATCCCACATCTGCCACTTTAGGGTTTTTTCCAACTTCCTCTGAAGCAGCCAGTGCTTGTCTGCTGTCCGAGACAGGATATCAGAGTAGGTGCACCACAGTCGAAAGCATTCTAGAAATAAGAAGTCCCAGCCCCATAGATTGTTGTGCAGCTGTATGAACAGCCTGCGAAAATGCATTTGCTTTTACACAAAGGATGCTATCGATTGCATGCTGAAAGCCAAATTCTGGGAAGGCTTTGCAGACAGTGGGGCAGCTGTGCAACATAAATGTAAAGAACCACACTTCTCGGGACTAGTTCAATCAGTTCAACAGTCCACAGTGTACAGACAGAGAGTGGTGGCTGGGAAATGCATTACGTGACCTAATGGATTAACGGATATACATTTGGGTTACTTACCGCTCTAACGAACAGCGAAAGAATCACACTGGGAAGTGTGCTGCAGCATTAGCCGAATAAAATATGTGGCTGTTAAAAACAACCGGATGTTTCATTAACACTTGCTGCTCAATCAGTGACACTGGAACAATTTTAATAGTGGGGGTGCTGAAGGCAGAAACCACGTATTGGGGTTGTTGTTAGTGTTTCAAGCCAGGGGGTGCAGCAGATCCAGCACCTATGTGCTCACGTGGTTGCAAACACAGTCACTTTTATCATCATAAAAGCATTTGAGCCCCAAGGAAGTCCAGGAATGTCTCGACCTTACACTGCACTCAGATGACTGACTGTACAGAAGCTGCAGCATTAAGATGGCGTGTTTCTGGTTTTCTTCTCCTCTTTAATCAATATGTCTCTTTCTCTTTGGGGAGCCAGCTGGCTGTCATGTCTGTTGATCATAAGGATTCTGCAAGGGACCATGATTAATCCTCTATTAAAACTCTCTGCGGTGTCTGAACTGTGTAAAATAGAAGCACCAGTTCTCTAGCATGTTAGCAAAAATCACGGTCATATCTTTGGGAGACTGAGTGGCGCAGAGTATTGCCATACCCCATGTGTTCATTAAATATCACATATCTTTCATTTTGGAATTATTGTCGTGTTAAACTGGGTATCTTGGACAATTCTGACTCAGGTAATTAGATTCTGCCATCTACATTTCCCCTGGAGTTTCAACTGAATGGGGCAATTTACACTTCCCAATCAAAGCGGAAGTAGAATGTTAATATAAGCTGTGGAATAGCTGTCTTGTTTTACCCGAGAGGTGGCTACATTTCAGTCGAGGACAAATTTGTCCTCGTGCGTAGTTTGTTTATCAGTTTACGTTTATAAAAGAGCTTGGGGGTTCTTCCACGGGAAATAGCTTGTGGAATTTACTTATTTAATTCACAATGCTTCTAAAAGCAGTTTGAGATACTTGGATGAAGTGTACCAAACACATAATATTTTGGATTTTTAAATTATTTTCGTCTCTGTAGTACCATGTTTATGGTAAGAAACTCAAATAAAACTCTGGGATTTGTCGATGGATCAAATGTAAATCAGAGGAAAGCTCTGGACTGAAGATTGATTCTGCTTTTTTGGAATGCTGAGCACAACTTGGCTCGTCTTCTATCAAAGAGGCTATTGTAGAAATGGAGACAGTACAGCAGAGGGGGAAAAAAAACGTCAGCAAGCGTGAGGGAGAACGAGTTAATGATTCAGAAAGATTTAGCTAGATTCTGAACTCACGTATGTATCTGGAGTAATTGACTGACTTTGGTGAAGTAACTACAGACTGGCCCTGATGTGAGATCAGAATTTGGCTCTCTAAGGGCTCAGTGCCACCAGCTCAAAGCAAGGGCAGCGCACAGCTGGGCTGATTCAGGAACCCGGAGTCACAGTTGGGGCTGACTGAAATGTTTTTGTCTCAACTTTTTAATCAACAAAGAACAGCGTTTGGCCAAAGGTGACATTTTGGCAAACAGTCGGTGGGTTCCGTTGCAATTTTTTCACATTTTCCTCAGAGAAATGAAAATCTGGAAGGAAAACTTTTGTCGTCTTTGAAATTTATTTTCGTGGAAGATAAGAAATCATTTCCTGACTCTCTGCACTTACAATGTGGCTCTCGGTTCCCCTCTTGCCCCCAGGAGGGGGAAATACTTTGCCTCTGCCATAGAACAGGTACCAATTACTTCCCTGGCTCAACTGTGCTGGCCCACATGTTGGGGAGGTGGAATCAAGCCCCAGGCTCTCCCACGCCCCGCAGCAGTGGGTGGGAGTAGCAGCCTCGTGATACAGCAAGGGTTCCAATCTGGCCCTAAATGTTTCCCTTTACAAAAAAGGAAACTGAGTGGATGGGAGCTGCCACGAGGCTAGTGCCAGGCTTTTAGTGAAGAGGCAGAAATTAGGACAATAAGTTAACAAAGGGCATAGGCCCTGGAGGGATTAGTACCTAATGTGTAAACGTAATTAAATTAACAAAAAAGCATCAATGGGTCTCATCTAGGCCCTTGCCACTCTAGTATGCCAGTCCCTCGCAATCCCTCATGGAATTTTAGCCTCACAACATCCCCGGAAGGCAGGGCAGTGCTATTATCCCCGCTGCACAAATGGAAGACTGAGGCCCAGAGAAGCTAAGTGACTTGCCCAAGGTCACACAAGAAGTCTGTGGCAGAGCAGGGAATGCACACAGGGCTCTCAATGCCTAAGCTAGTGCCCAAACCACTGAACCATCCTCCCTCTCAACTTCACAGGTGGGGAATTTAGTACAGGATTCGGGTGACCAGATAGCAAGTGTGAAAAATCGGGAAGGGGCTGGGGGGTAATTGGCACCTACATAAGAAAAAGCCCCAAATATCAAGACTGTCCCTATAAAATCAGGACATCTGGTCACCCTAAACCCTGTAGATTAATTGACTTGTCTAAAGTCACTCAACACAACGGTTGCTTAGTTAGGAAGCAAACCCAGATTGCCTGCATCCAAGTCCCATGTGCTAGCCACTTACCCATCCTTCCTACCCTAAAACACTGATTTGTGTATAACAGATGGGAATGTATTGCAAGACAGATAGCAAGAGCAAGGGCTACCATCACAGTGCTAGAAGGAGGAGCATATTCCAATATTACCTGAACTGATTTTATTGCCTAATCCACATACTCTGAGACTAAGCAGAAAAATGCACTTCCAGCATCGCTTTCCCACCATTTATAAAAATAACTCCAAACCCTCCCCTTTGACAGGAAATCTAAATATTGCACAGCTAAGTCTGTACGTTAGTAGTTATGGTTATAGTTATGGTCAGCAGTCAAGGTCAGGTTGGCAGGCCTCGTATGATAAATTAGATATTCAAATGCTTTAGCATCACTTATTCTTAAGCAGAAGTAATTCCATGTTACAAAGCCCTACTTCTGCAAGGTATCCAGATCCCTCAATTCTCCCTGACTTCAGTGGGCTTTAGGCATCTCCTAAGAAAAGAGCCTCAACTTGTGACCTTCAAGAAAAAGATCAAGGGGCTTGGATTGACAGCTCTTTAAAGCCAGGGCCATATTTTTTGTTCTGTATTTGTACAGTGTCTGGTACAACAGAGCCCAGGTCTAGGACTGGAGCTCTTAAGCACTACTGCAATACAAATAGCAACAACAATAAATATGAAGGGACTGATTCTGATTCCATGCCAGAGGAACAGTCCAAATAGTCCACCCACTTCCTCAGTGGTAGCGGGGACCCTGGCCTGCCCACTACTCTGGGTCCAGGCCCAGGTTCCCTGTAGCTAGCAGCCTCTTGCTGCCTCTCCTTAACTTCTCCACCAGTGCTGCTTCAATTCCCTGGGACACTTCCCCGCGGCCCCAGCACCTTCTTTGCCCTCTTTTCAGGGCCACCAGCCCGCAAGTCCCAGTAGCCAGCCAGGAGCTCCCTCGCTCCCTCCCAGCATCTGCTCTGTCCAATGCGCTACCTTTCTGCAGCCCACGAGGACACAAACCTCCCTCCTGTGGCTCCCTGCAGCAACTGACTCATTCTAGCCCCACTGGTCCTTTTACGTGAGCCTGCTGGGCCTTGATTGGCTGTTCCATGCAGCCTCCCTCCAATGAGCTGCTCCCTGCACAGCCTCCCTAGCCTGCTTTTAACCCCTTCCTTTCTGGTGTGGGGTGAACACCCTATCACAGAGCAGCACCACTTAAATCAATGGGATCATTTGTGGAGTAAGGTATGACTCAACGTGATACCTTACTAATGGAATCTCGGTCCGGCACATAGGGAAAAGTCTGTAACTGGGGATAACTCACATTTATAGGAAACCCAAACAATTTTGAAAAAAACGTGGTTGACGTTTCACAAAATATCTTTTTTCCCAATAATTTATTTGTTTACCTGGTAATATTTCATAAACATCCAATTTTGTTCAAGAAAATGACCAGCATGACCGTTCAAACATGTCACATATCAAACACTGGGTCTATAAAAACAGCATATAGAAAATTCAATAACATTGAAACACCATATTCAGAATATGTGGTGCCCATTCCATGAGAGTGAAATATCTTAAATTTTGGCAGCCCATCTTGTACGGTGTGGATGTAAAATGCTGCAATCAATGGAAGGAAACCAAGCATATTTCTGCAACCAATAACTAGGTAAGCGTTAAAACCATAATTCTGACTGTCCTAACATATAGAGTACAAATAACCGGCCAGCAACATTCAGCAAAGATATTTATAGTCTCACAAAACATAACGGTGCTGTGATCATTAGCTGAGATCTCACGTATCAGTGGGCAGGTTTTTTCATGTGGAAAATTGTAGAAATGCTGGTTGGATTTCTGAGCTCTGTCTTGCTTCACAGAACTGTCTTACAAAGGCCCAAGTGTTACCGGATAAATATGGATCAATAGGCACACATTTTGCTGTTCAGTCTGAAACACAGAGTACTATGAATTCATATTTTTGTATTGTTTTTAGTATAAATACGTGGCCATTCTGGACTATGCTGCAAGAGATTGCAAGGTGTCATGATATTTAAAGCAGAAGATATTTTTCAACATGGATTTATGTTTGCTATAACAGAGAGATAATAATCCACATTACCCTAGCTCCTTTCTGTGTGTCAGACCTTAAAAGATACATTATTTCATACTTCAGTAGAGTGCAATATATAGCTCTTCCTTCTATCTTTTCATTTCCTCCATAGCTCGTGTGTTCTCTTTTTTCCGCTTCTTCGCCAGCATGAATAATATGCAGTGACTCTCTATATAAGGCATGACCTTTTACTTGAACTTTTAATACAAATGTTGAATCTCCTCTTGGGAGCTACAGTGATTCAATTCCATTAATCAAACTGGGTAGAAGAATTTTATTTTCAATGCACTATAAACTTTCTCCCAGAATCTAGGATTTTCATAATACTGTCATGATTACGACAATATCTACCTGTGAATACCCTTTAAAACGAGTTGATTACGTTTTTGATTGAGTTGCAGGTTATAGATATTGACGATTCTGTTCACTTATGTGTCTAGCTACGAAACCACTGGATTATTTGTACAGATATTTCCACCCTTCCCCCTTGAGTTCGTGGAGTGTCTCACTTTAATCTGGCAAGAAAGCGAGCCTTGTAAACAACTGGCTGTGGGTTTATGGGAGTTGTTCTAGGGCTATTGGACTTGGTGGAAAAACAAATGAAAAACCAAAATGCCAGTGAGATTAAAAGGGCACTGAGTGAAATGATGATTTGAAATAGAATGTAACTAATGTGGTAAACAAAGATAAATAGCAGCTCAGTAAACAAGGCTGGATCATTACCAGACTTTTTCTTGCTAGCTGTTATGCCCTCCCATCTCTCTGCTGCTTGGCAAGCACTTATAGGTTATTGTTGAGTTCTTACAGATGATGGCTGGAATTTTTGCAGAAAGGATAGAAATAACCAACTAGGAGAAATAAGTGCCATTGGCTGTAACCTGTCATGCCCGGGGTTAAATCCTCTACCTCACTCAAACAGTTATAGGAGAAAAGAATTAATCTGTGATTCAGGCATGCAACGGGATGCCAGGTAATATGGATTCTGCCCCCATGGCTGCTAAAGGCTTCCTTCGGCAAGTCATTTACCTTCTCTGTGCCTCAGTTTCTCTACTTATAAAATGGGAACATCATTTTCTTACCCACATAGGCATTATGTGAATTCACTCATTAACAAGGTGCTCAGCTGGTGTGGCGGGATGAGCATCATAGATATGCCTATAATTAAAATAAATCCTGCTGTAAATCGATGGGAGTTACGTCACTGATGTCATTGGGCGCAGGATGTGACCCACAGAACATCCAATTCAATAAACTCGTCCCTTCCACAAAATAGATACGGTCGAGGCAGGGACGTTTTACTATCACAGTAAGACTGGAGGTGCCAAAAGAAACCCACTTACCCAATGGATAATTTTTACACAATGGGTAATTAACCATTGGGACTCACCCCCCCATTAGATACCACTGGGGCCAAGGCTTAGCGTGAATCAGAAAAAGTGTCAGACATTTACAGGGATAATAGAAAAAAATCCACAGTTACAGACAATAGGATTCTAAAAGTGTTCGCTCGAGGGAATATAAACCCGAAAAATCAATCGATGATAAAGTCTGATCAAACTCCAGGTGGTGGAATGCTGATCAAACTCTGCTTCCTTTTGTGGCTTTTTGCTTCTGTTTGGCCAATGGTGTCAATATACATTGGAAGCCAGCAAATAGCTGAGAGCCTCCTGTGTGGGGCTGACAACGCTGAGTTCTTCTCAGAGACTTTGGGAGCTGAGGATGCTCAGGGCTCCATGGGAGATGCTCAGCTCCACTCAGGACCGAGGCCTCGGTTGTCTGACTCAGTAAAATGACGGAATGGGCAGTACTCCTCTCTCCGCTTTCTGTGGGGTTCACTTAAATCAGAGCGGAAGCATAGTCTGGTATGCAGAGCACTGGACTGGGAGTCAGGCAACCTGGGCTCTGTTTCCAGCTCCGTCGATGACCTTGGGCAAGCCCTATTTGCCTCTACTTCCCCTCCTACCCTTGATCTATTTAGATTGTAAGCTGTTTGGGCTAGCAGCTCTCTCTCACTATGCGTTCAAAGAACACCTACCACAACAGAGCCCTGATCTCAGCTGGGTGCTCTGGTAACACAAACAATAGTAACTGGCAGGGCATTGAGGGAAGCTGCACTGCGAATGCCTATTTGACGGATAATAGAGACCTTCACTCCTCAAGGCTGTCAATCATTCCTCAATGCCGAATTCACTTTAAACAAGAAACATACGGGCTGCCAGTCATTTTATTTTCCTCAGAGTTCCCGAAATAGCTTTGGAAACCATCAACCCAAATGTCCGTCAACTTGACGAGCGTCTGTGTTCAGCAAGTTTTTGGCAGTTTTCATACAGAGATTCCCTGTTGGGTGAGCGAAACCAAATGTGTGCATTTATACTTGCTGGCAAATGTGACAGCAGCGATAGTGTTAGTGGAGAAGTGGCTAGTGTTATGGTTTGAATATTTCCAGGATCCTCGGAAAGAAGAGAAATTTGATCCCCTCCTCTGAATGGAAGCTAAAAGGGGTATGTGCGCGGAGCATCGTGTTCTGTCATCACAAATTGCCTTTGCAGAGGGTGACAGAATGGCAAATACACCATGTTAGCCTACGGTGACTATGACTGAAAGGGAGGTTCCTCAAATTGATTCTTCAAAGAGTGTTCCATGAATCATAGACTCATAGACGATTAGGGTTGGAAGAGACCTCAGGAGGTCATCTAGTCCAACCCCCTGCTCAAAGCAGGACCAACACCAATTAAATCATCCCAGCCAGGGCTTGTCAAGCCGGGCCCTAAAAACCTTTCAGGATGGAGATTCTACCAGCTCCCCAGGTAACCCATTCTAGAGCTTCACCACTCTCCTAGTGAAATAGTGTCTCCTAATATCCAATCTAGACCTCTCCCACTGCAACTTGAGACCATTGCTCCTTGTTCTGTCATCTGCCACCACTGAGAACAGCCGAGCTCCATCCTCTTTGGAACGCTCCTTCAGGTAGTTGAAGGCTCCTATCAAATCCCCCCTCACTCTTCTCTTCTGCAGACTTAACAAGCCCGGTTCCCTCAGCCTCTCCCGCTCCATGGGAGGTGTTTAAACCAGGCCAAGCAGACTAGTAACCTTCTGGTTACACTGCTGTGCAGAGAATCTAAGTTCAGCTTCTGAGCTCAATATCTCAACATGCAGACCAGCAGGGAGTAGCAGCTCTGGTGGAGAGATACCACACCCCCATCAGTTTCTAATGACCTCCTGCCATTCCGGATTTGTGGTTTTATCCCAGTTTACTCTTGGGATGTAGTGCACTGAGAGACTAGACTACGAGCAATCATGTCCCAACAGTAAAATAGCCAATGTTTACGTGGAGTCAATTCTCAGTATCTCGACATGGCTGAAGAGGAACTTTTGGGGTTAAACTCTTAATCATTCTGGCTTTTGACTTTCACAAGTAGGAGCATTCTGAGTCAGAGATGACCTTGACTGCCTGTCTATTTTTATACCACGTGAACATGGTGCCATCTTTTGAATAACATTTCAGGTTTTTAATATAACATTATTTTAAGATTACTCTGAAATTATTGTCCCATCTGCTCCAGACTATTTATAGCTGTACAATAATCCCCCATTGTACAGCATATAAAAATATACGTTTCTGAAAAAGCAACAGTGTAAACCGTGCAGTCCAGAAGACGTGAGGAGACGAGTGACGGAAACAACAGTTTGTCCTTCTGATGTGATTGGTCAGTAACTTGATGTCACGTAGGCTTTGACTGTGCATCCAACTTCTGAAGATTTCAAGCTCTAGCCAGTAATATTCATGTTAAGAAAGTCTGATGGGCACTTTTCAAATGTTTTAGAGTTCAGGTTTGGTATCCAAAGTATTTGAACCCCTTGAGATTGCGAAACTTGGCTGGGAACCTCACAAGAGCAGGGCTTTCTTGTGAGATTTCCATCTCTTCTGCTTCTCGTCTTGGCTTGAAATACCATGAGAATAAATGTTTTCATGGCATATTTCAACACTTGCTGGTTTCAAATCCTGGACTTTATTTCCAAATCTCTAGAAAGGTTCAGTTCAGTTCTAAACGATGGTTTAAAGCAAAGGTGGGCTGCTTCTTTTAACGACAGATGGGCTAGTGCCACAAATTTGGGGTCCAGGCTTATATACCATTTGAGAGTCAGAGGGGTTCAGATACCGGGTTTTGATTTAATCCCATCTCTAATTTAAAGTATTTAAGATATTCTCTAGTTTTCTTATGCAACATTCATATGGGAGAACTGAACAAATGGCAGTGTTTAATTCGTCCAATCAACTAAACTCGTTGCCTCACTCCCTCAGTGCAAAGAAAGCTATGAAGTGTCATTTACTGACCTGCAGAATACAATGAAGCTTTGATGAATTGGAAAAACCTCAGCACTGCCCTTATAATTTAATTTAGCTCTCGCGCTGGACAGCTCAAGTGTGCTGTCAACCTTTATTTATAGGTAGCATCTTTATAGGTGGAAACAGAGATGAATTAATGTCAGCAAGATTAGCAATTATACCATTACTAAATAGTATGCTTGAAGGGCTAAACAGCAGCCTTAATTATGTCAGGGACTCTAGTTCACACTGTCCCCAAACAAGTTGCATTCCCAGAGAGTATCCCCATTGTGCTATAACATACAGGATAGTGTATATTTGTAGCACTATCCTCTACTAGAGAGAATGTGAAGCTTGCTCAGTTGGGGTCAACAGGGCCCCGCATGGCTGGTCCACAGAGGATATGAGCCCTAACACTGCTAGGTTAACAGAATTTCTACCTAAACTCAGATGGTAATAAGAGGCCTGTCCGTAATCTGCAGCAACATTCTATCGTCACGGGCAGGAAGGCAGCCCCTTGGGAGGGTTAGATGGGTGCCCAAAACATTGTTAGAGTGACCAGTCTAAAGGACTACAGCACAGAGGCCTGAAGCTTGAAAAGCAATGGTATTGGGTGTTGCAAATTAAAGACAAGAAAGGCAATCACAGCAGCAGCCTAATGAAGATCCTCTTAAGCTTCACTGGGTGCATGGTTGGCTGTTTGGTCATTTACCTGGAGAACTTGGGCTCCCCATTATGATCAGTGATCTAGTAACGAGGACGGCCATTAACCGCTTGATCCTGCAGCCCTTAATCCCAGTAAAGTTAACGGGGCTAATCAAGTGAATAGTGACTACATTACAGGAAGTGTTCACGGATTAGCCTTTTTCTTGGTTTACTCTATTCCTTTTTTGGGGAAATTTGACTTCCATTCAGAAGTGACCTGTCTGTGCGTATGCCCTCTGTAACATCTGAGGTTTGGAATATGTGATTGTTTTAGGAAATCTTTTGGAAGGTTCCCCTGATCCTACAGGGATTCAGACCACTTGCCACTGCAAATTGCTTCTCCCCTGCTTACGTCACAGACCTGTACACAACTCATGTTCCCGACGTGTCACGTAGCGGGAACAAGCACATGGCTAGGCCTATGTTTTGCCTCTTGCCTAGCTGCTTAAGAAAATCTGCAAATTGTTTTAAGATGAGGAGCGAAGCAGAATCTACGCTCCTCGGGATCATCCCTAGTCGGTCAACTGCCACCTTGCAAATTTGCTGTGAACACATGGTATTCTTTCAGCGCCTGTAAACTCACACAAAACACTTATCTGAGGCAATCACAGTTGTGAGGAAAATGACAGGCACCCATAGAGGGCCTAAAGTGCTCTTGATTGTTATAAAGGAAAGAAAATGCTCGCTTCTCAAGATGGTTCATGCCTCCCCACCTTTGTGAAATCTTTGAATCACACTGGATTGATAGCAGCTGCAAACAAGCACATTCCTCTCCCCTCCTCCCGCCTTCCTTTTACAGATTTCGCTTTTGATCCCTTTTGAGATCGGTAGCAAGGATCTTGCTTCAATGGGATTGGGCACTTTGTATTGTGTTAACAACTGTGATTTCAGTAACCTTAAACAACGATTTTAATGCATTTAGAGTAGAGCAGAGTAAAAATTTAGGGAAAATTTTAGTTGGACAATTTTGCCTCTGTTTGTGAACTGTCTGCAAATTTTCTTGAATTCGTCATTCAAAATGACTTCATCTGGGCAAATCATTCATGGCTTCTAGATCGTTTGTGAGCAAGCTTGTTGTGAGTACACTTGGAATCTGACTTCTGATGGTCAGACACCAACGGCCAGATTTAGATGCCTAAATATGCAGATGGGCCCCTACTAGATTTTACAAAAGTGCTCTTAGCTGATTAGGTACCTAAAGTCAATGGAAGTTAAGCATCTAACTCACTTAGGCATTTTTGTAACTCCCACTAGGTGCCAATCTGCATCTTTCGGTGCCTAAATACCTTTGTGAACCTGTCCCCAAGGTGTGGTGATGGCTTGGGAGTTTATTGAACAGAAAATGCTATTCCTATTTAGCTCTTTTCACTGCTTGTTTACTTTGGGCTCAATTCTCATTGACACTCGGACTGTTTATACCACTCTGGCTGTGTAAAGGAGCCTCAGCGTGGGTGCAAATTACATTTACACTCCCCTCAAGGCCGCTTTACGCTGCCAGAACTATGTGAAGCTACCTTGTAAATTCTAGTTCTGCAAAGTCTCCAAGACAATTCGTAAGGACCTGATGGTGCTTCATGGGTTCTCAGAAGCTAACAAGTGTCTCAGGGATGCACAAATGAAAGACATGCAGTGGGGATCAAACCCTGCCAAATGTTGGAGTTATTACTGAATGAGAGATGAATGAATAATGATGCCTCATCGATATTATTCAGGGGTCTTTTCAAAGCCTTGCCCTGCAAAATTCCAAATGTCCTCTCGATGTGCTGGACACCTATAATTCCCATTCAGATCAATAGGCATTCAGTGCCTCACAGTAACGTGCCCTTCCATACTGGGAAAGACATCTATGCTTCATGCCAGGGAAGCTGCGTTATTACTTGGCAGGCTCAGTGGGTAATTATGTTATGCGCTGCTTATATCTGATATTGTGCAAATAATTCCTCCCACTGTTTCTTTCAGATCCTGAATTGCTTATTTGTTTGAATAGCTAAGGGAAAATATAACAGGCTCCCAAATGCTTTTTTCACCCACATCTACAAGGGAGGGCCCATTCTCCTTGGGGTGCATCCTTAACTCATTTGTGCATGTATCTCCCATTGATCTGAATAGGAATGAAGGGCCTGGTGCTCAAAACCGTGTGAGAGGCTCACTACATTGCAGAGAAGGCATCAAGAAGAGAATGCAGTACAAATACACAGCAGGGCAGCCTCTCATCTGCAACTCTTGTGCGCTACATTGTAGGAAGATTTTGTGGCTCTGGCAAGTAGCTGGAGCAGGAAGTGTTGAACTTTTAAAGAGCCCCCCCTGGACCTTCTAGAGACTGGAAAATATGACTGAGTACAAAGGTCTCCTGGAAACCCCAGGATACACACATCTGGCTTGGTTTCGAGTTTTGTTATAAAAGCAGTAAGGCTCAGAAACATTTTGAATGAGTCTGGGATGACCAGTGTGTTTAAAAAAGAAAAGAATATTGTGGCAAGTTTCTGAAATGAGATGAAATTCACCCCCTTTCATCAAGTGTTTCCTTGAGATGGAATTTACTAGATTCCAAAACACAAAGCGGAAGGGACTATCCTCACGAAGCCCTGAAAGCCGAACTCACTGAACTTCAGACAGCTTTGGGGTCAGGGGACTTCTGCAAGTTACAGAGGGCCAGATCCCCAGCTGGTGTAGATTAACATAGTTCCATGGGCACTGAGGTCAATGGAACTACACTGATTTGCACCAACTGTGGACCTGACCCAATGTGTTGTCAACTCTCTGTTTGCATCAGCAGGAATCTAGGGTGCTCACAGCCTCTCAGGACTGGACCTTAACTGAGCAGCAGAGGTGATCTGAAGTTGAAAAGTCTTCATGTCAGAACTCGCTTAACTGAGACCATTCAGAGATACATAATATTCCAATGAATGCTTTCTTTCCCCATTTCCCTTAACTTCTGTTGCTGTTGGATCAACCGGTCCAGCTGTTAAAAAAAAGGTTATATCATGAAGTGGCTTTAAAGTTTGAGCTCTCCAAATGTACCCATGCTGAAACCACCATGGTATATTTATAATTCTCTCTCGCAAGATGCGTTAGATGTTCTTGTCCCCTTCCCTCCACCCCATTGCACTTCAAAATCAGAATCGCCGGAGCTTTAAAAAGAAGAGACAGTGAAAATCAAGGCCTTTAAACGATAGGGAAATGATGTTACAGTCATTTCAAGGGGCCGGTGCTTTGGGGCTTCAATGCCCATTAAAATAAATGGAAAGATTCCCATTGACTTCAATGGGCTTTGAATCAAGTCCACAACTCTCAAAGACTTCAGTTTTAAAAAGCTTTGATCCACACTGTGTTAAGACGTACTGCTCCTTTGATTCAGGCCACTCCCCCTACTTCAGTATCCGACCCTACTTCCCATTAAAAAGAACAACTTCCTGCTAGCAGAACTATTCCAGCAGAGCAGGGTTGCCAGAGCTGAAAAGTTGCATGTAAAGATCCACCCCCCCCCCCCAATCCCATTAGAGATCTCGAACCTTTAGACATTCTCCCCGTTTTCACCGAGGGAGATAGTGTGTATTTTAATGGTCGGCACGTTACGGTTCTCCCGAGCGACGCTCCTTGATGGGCCACCACAGCAGCATGTCCTCAGGAAACCTTTGCTCTTCACTTTGGCTCTGGTGCAGTTGGACTTGTCTTTAGAGATTGCACTTTTTGTAGACATGCTTTCCATGGTGGAGAAAATCTTCCACTCGCAGACCCCATGGGACTTGGAAATCCTATAGAAGGTTTCCCCCGACCCTACAGGGATACAGACAACATCCTTGGCACCGTCCATACTGGGCCTAGCTGGCTGGTTCAGATTGAAGCTAAAGGAATGCTTGTTGGCTGCTTGCTTCCTTGTGAGACATTGGGCTCGCAGGACATTCTGGAAGGCTTTTTTAAACTCTTGACTCGAGCACGGGTAGATGATCGGGTTGATGCAGCTGTTCAAATACCCAAGCCAAAACGTTATTTTAAAAACCGTGTCTGAGGGCTTGAGTGCAGGAAAGAAAACGCCTGGAATGGAAAATACAGGGAGTGTTAAGACAAAACTGGCGAGAAATTGCAGATAGTCAAAGTGTAAGAGAGATAACAATGAAAACAAGTCAAGTTCATGATTTTTGGATGCTCCGAAAACAGACTCATTCCTCCTGGGGAAGAGAACATTTCAGAATGTATGGTGCTCTACAGTTACATAGACAGTATGTAATAACTGTCCCAGGGGACCCTATCTGTTCAGTTACAGATGCAGCAGTAATTTCATATTTTAGGTTCTACAGAGTCCATAGTTTGGTGAAAGGAGGTGACAAAGGGAAATTACTTCCTCCCAGGAGCTCATGCACCAGACTGCTCGGATAAGCAAGGAGACAACTTAACGGGGTTTGAAATGGCCCGGGAATCACCACCTCTGGGATCCCAGCTAATGGGCAGCCCAATGACCACGTTCACACAGGAATATTTAAAGGATCCTAAAGGACCTGGATGCCTCCCTCACTTAGGATCCTTCAAAAATCCCAGCCCACAGATTTTTCAGCATCATGCGCCTAAGCCAAAATTCACAAAAGCCAATGGAAAGGCTCCCATTGATTGCAACGAGCCCGGACCAGGCCCTTGAGCAATAGCTGTATAAACAGTAGGAGTGGCAAAACGTCTTTACTATCCTGCAGTGGGAGTGCTTAGCAGTGATTAACTGAAGCTGCTAGAATGGTAAGGCTGTTTCTCCTGGAGCTAATTAAAAAGGGAAGGGAAAGGGTGGCTCAAAGCCAAAACGGGCCGATACTTTGTTCAACTGTAGTCGGCTACAAGGAACACTGATTGTAAGTGCAAAGCCAGTCCAGGTATCATTTTTTGAAGAGATCACATGACCCATCTCCCTCTGCTTAATAACCGTGGGCTCCAGCTCGCCTGCAACGTGGGGAAATGTTTGGATATGTGTGCAAGACACAGCCCGACCTAAAAATCTCCCTGCTTGGTTAACACTCTGTACCAAAAAAAAAAAAAAAAAAAGCAATTGTTCAATGAATGTATTGATTTTTAAGAAACCTTCTCCTGCCAAAGAAAGCAGCCAGCCGTTCGGGGTACGCTCGGTCCCCACAGATTTACAAAAGCCACAAAGCACGCCAGCGATTTGTTTTTGACTAATAGCACGGGACATCTATTGTAATGGACTGGCTTGTGTGGATACCTACCCCTGTCATTTTCCAGGCTGGAACCAGAACTGCTTGCATATGTATCATAAACCCTGTACTACAAATACCTACTAGATACTTTCCTTTAGTGTAAGCGCCAGGAGCTGTGTGGTCTCTCCCAGCTGTTGCTCTGAGGCTCTGAACGGTCATGAAGGAGGACAGTTGTGTAGTCTCTAAATGACCATGGAGTTATGCTGTTTTCACTGCATTTCACTACATTCCTCTAATCTTTGAGACTCAGCTCTTTGGCAGAAGGCAGTCTTTCCACCTTATTGTAAAAGCAGCTATTCCAAACGTACTTAACATAAAATTCTTACTGTAACTTTTCCATTTTAAAAGATTTTATCCCATGAGCAGAAAGATTAGCCTGAGTATGTTCCTACTGGAGCGGTTCAAAATTTTTAAAATGGCCAAAAATTCAGATTTTGACTGATGCCACCTCTACCTCTCAAAAAAGTCACCACTTTAAAAAAAAAAAAAGTTATTTGGTCGGGGTAGCGCTGGATACATTTTTTTGATTTTCAAATATTTTTGTTGAAATTAAAAAAAAAAACAAACAGTAAAAAAGGGTTATCAAATCCAGTGATTTTTTTTAAACTGTTTTTTCAACCAGCTTGACATAGAATCCTAGAAATGCCAGGCTCGAGAAATCAAGTCCAGTCCCCTGCGCTGAGGCAGAACAATGTAAACCTAGACCATCCCTGACAGGTGTTTGTCCAGCTTCTTCTTAAAAACTTCCAATAATGGGGATTCTACAACGTCCTTTGGAAGCCTGCTCCGGTGCTTAACTACCCTGATAATTAGAAAGATTTTCCTCATATCTACCCTAAATCTCCTTTGCAGCAGCATAAGCCCACTACTTCTTGTCCTACCTTCTCGTGGACATGGAGAACAATTGATCACCGTCCTCTTTATAAGAGCCCTTAACGTATTTAAAGACTATCAGAGCTCTCCTCAGCCTTATTTAAATACTAAAGTTGCTCAATTTTTTAAACTCTTCCCCATAGATCAGGTTTTTTAAACCTTTTATCATTTTTTAGCTCTCCTCTGGACTCTCTCAAATCTGTCCACATCTTTCCTAAAGTGAGGTGCCCGGGACTGGAGACGATTCTCCAGCTGACGCCTCACCAGTGCCAAGTAGCTCAGGATAACGTTCCTATTAATGCACCTCAGAATATTAGCCGTTTTTGTAATTGCATCACATTGTTGACTCACATTCAATTTGTGAGTCCACCACCACCTAGCCAATTCCCCATTTTTTAGCTGTGCATTTGTTTTTCCTTCCTAAGTGAAGTACTTTGCACTTGTCGTTACTGAGTTGCATTTTGTTGATTTCAGACCAATTCTTTAATTTGTCCAGGTTGTTTTGAATACTAATCCTGTCCTCCAAAGTGCTCGCAACCCTTCCCAGCTTGGTGTATTCTGCAAATATTATAAACATACCGTCCATTCCATTACCCAAGTCACTAATGAATTAACTAATTAATTAATTCATAAATATTTGTCAAGTATCAGCGGGGTGGCCGTGTTAGTCTGTATCCACAAAAACAACGAGCAGTCCGGTGGCACCTTAAAGACTAGCACATTTATTTTGCTATAAGCTTTCATGGGTAAAATGCCAAGTGGGTTTTTTTTACCCACGAAAGCTTACGCCCAAATAAATTTGTTCGTCTTTAAGGTGCCACCGGACTCCTCTTTTTTTTCTTTTTATAAATATTTGTGTCTTCTTGCCAGGGATGTCACATGTTCTAGTGTTGTTTGTAGCCACCCTTACTAATAATTCTGCTTGGCGCTTGTAGAGTAAAATTCATTCTTGGGCAGAGGCCCAGCACAACGCCTACGCATCCGGCATGTCCCATGTCCTAAGCAAAGTGACTAAAAGTGTTGCTAGAATGTGTGGCATTCTTTCATTCCGAGGATGTAAGTGGTGCATAGGCTTCAGACTGGCCTGCTACATGACGGTACACGTCACCCATAAACGTTAGTTATCGTAAGAAAGCTTACTGACGTTATTCAAATGATGCTTGTAACATGAAGAGAGGCACGTGCCTAAGTGATTTGCTGAATCAGGGCCATAATGACCAAAATATAGAAACGCCATGAGGATACCCAAGATGGCACACTGATGCTTGTGGAGAACTGTTTACAATGCTGCTGGTTAGCGGTTCCAGAAGAACACTAGAAATTCGCCTGTAATAAGATCCCACAGTGCCCTCGCTCAGACGCTCAAGTTTCTTGGAAATGAAAACAGTGCCGTCTGGCTGTGAATGAAACAGGGAACTGGATTCCATGCTGTCAAAATATTACCTGTTCTGGGGGCCCGTGGTAAATAATAAAGCCTCTAGGGCCACTTTCTGCTGCAGATCCACCATCGCATGAAATCCTTAACAGGTTTTTGAGGGGAAGATCGTTCATTATTATGCTTTCAAAGTACTTGCCTCCAATAATGTGACCCGATCGTTCCAAAATCTGTGATTACTTTGGATAACATATCTTGGATATAAACATCATCCCAACTTCCCAGAAAACACAATTTGCTTGTTTGGGTCTTTACAGCCAAGATTTTGATCAATAGCTCTTTTATCATTGACATATCCCCCCCCGCCCTGTGAAATCATAAACATGCCTAGATTGATAGGGATACTGTAGTAGTTATTTGCACAACACATGAAGTTCGCCAGAAAACAAACATTCATCATTTTTGTTCTCCAAAATCATACATACAACGATACTGTTAGAGACACGGGCCTGAATGAAGACAAAAGATCTCAAATTCGAACTGAACTTTGGGGAAGTTCAGATCACCCCCCCGACCTTTGTGTGCCCAACCAAACCCCCCAAGCTGAAGAAGTTTGGATTCATTTCATTAATGCTTCTCTGCTCTTGAACCATGCCAGAAAGCAGTTCCTGAACTCTACAGTGTTTCATTCTGGTCTCAGGGGAGCCTAAGACAAGGCGACTTTTGAAAATGTAGGGGAATTTGTGGGTTCATCAGTAGGATCTGAACTCAACTGCTTCTGGATACGTGTTCAAACTGAAACTTAGAAAGTTCAGAAAAGTTATTTAAGCTGCATGCACTGAAAAGAGTTTTTCTGGGTGAATGTGTGTGTGAGAAGGTATCAGGATATTGCCTGAACCGGACACACAAATGATGAGAATGATTAATGACTCTCATGCTGCTTCTGCTGATTGCAATCCCTATTGTCAAATGCAAAGCGATGTCTACCCACCATGACACAAACCCTCACTTTCTGAGCTGAAAAGATGGGCACAGGAAGTACCTTAGGGGCAAGTGAGGAATGGGACATGTGGCCAGAGTGCAGTGTAATCTAGTTATCTTCAGTTGGTGCAAGGTCTCTTAGGGACCACAGCCAATTGGTGCAAATTAGAGCAGCCACTAGGCTGCTTTAAGATGCCCCAGGCTATGACTGAGGCAGCATATGAGAGAGTTCTAGCTGATTCCCTGACAGTCAGGCTAGGCACAGCAGAGAACCTTGCTCTTTATTTTCAAACAGGTAGACGTCTGGCTGTGGATCACAACTGCTACTCGTGCATTGCACATTACAGTCATTTGCCCGTGTGAATGTGCCTTTTCTGATTGAAAATACCTTACCTTTCCAATGTAACGCTGATAATATTTTAATTCTTTACCAAGTGACTCATCCAAACTGTTGTACAAAAGAAATCAGATCAGTATTTCATGATTTTTCTTCGTGACTATGCCAGACATTTCTTAGTATACAAATGCTATTTCCCTGTAATAACAAAATGCCCTACAGCTGTTCATTATCTCTCTGACAGATTCTTTTTGGCTGGGAATTTCAAAGGCACCTAAGGAGACCATGATGCCCCAATTCCATTGAATTAATGTGACATCAGTTTGTCCATTCCTTTCCCCTTTTGTTTCAATGCAAAAGGTAAATGAAATCCAAGTCCAGGAAGTGCTCTATTAAGCCAAATGTAGTAGTGGGTGAAAAAAATTTGTTTGCTGTGACTTTTGGCTCATTTTAAATGGAATGCTAACGCTCTGCCAAAGACTGTTAAAAATAGAAAATAGCCAGCGTCAAAGCCAAGTTCCTGCTTTTCTGGGTGGGTGGGGGGATTTGTAGCAACTTCCTATCTAGGAACAGCACATTGTACATGAAAAGGACACAGAGTAGCTTTAACAGCAAACATGGGTTGCCATCTGTAGAATCCACCATCTTCCTTTCTTAACTCTTTCATTCCCATGGTAGATGCAACTTGCACATTTTAGACAAAATTGTGCTTTCACATACATGGACTGGGCCAGGCATCAATGCAGCTTTGCAAATTGACACCAACTGAAGATCTGGTATGTCTACTTCAGTGGTGTTGCACGGGCATCATTTACATCAGGTCAAAGGGAATGTAAAATCAAAATAGTAGCATTTTTCACCCTCTTTACACCAGTGTAAATGGCTTGCACAAGGGCAGAGCAATGGTAAACTGCACTGAGGATACTTACATTCTAAACCACTGTGTGGTCTGGGCAAGACCTTTTAAGCTCTGTGTGTCGTCTGTATAATGGACATAATACAAGACTATTGGTGTAATTAGTGTTTGTGTAGTGCTTTGTGGCTATAAAATGTTAATCTCATGCTGCAGAACTTGAAGCCAGAACTTTACTCACCCCAAAGCTAGGGATATATTTTGAGCCAACATTTTAGATTGTCCTGTTACCGAGATCTGGGCTGGTGCTCATGTCCATGTCAAGTTACTATTATTACACCCCAGCTAATACAGACAGAAGCCCTAAGGTCCCTAGTGATGTCAATTGACGTGAGTGATAGGAGAATGCGATGTTTTGATGTATCTTCTACGGACGGAAAGACGTTTTATTTATCTTTCATCCATGAGTTTCAAAGCACTTTACAGATATTAATGAATGAACCCTCATAAGACCCCTATGACACAAAAATTATTTCCACTGTATTGCTAGGGAAACTAAAGTACACAGAGTTTAGGTGAATTTCCCCGGTTACTCACAAAATCTGGAACTGAACCCAGATCTACAGGTTCCCCATCCTATGCCTTCATCACAAAACCATCCCCCATACAGCATTTACAAATCTTACATTCTACAGTGTGATTTTACCAGTTCACGAGTCTGTCACTGTGTTACACCCGCCTGCCCTGTGAAACAAGGAGAAATATGCCAACTGTGAGGTATGACATCCTTTGCCACGTTAGTGTGCTCAAAGCAGCGAAGGGTAATGAAGTGCAAAAACAGTATAATTTTTATTCTGCACCAAGTGAAGGCTTGACATGACTAATGTAATCTCCTGCCACGACTGTGCTGTACTGTCTGCCCTTGAAAGAGTGAATCAAAATCACATTGCTTGGAAAAATCTAGACAGGAATCCCATTGACTATGGCACTTATTTGATGACTTATATAAACTCATTACCAATAAATATAAAGGCCCAATCCTCTGTCCAAAAATAGCACCATAAATATGAGAAATGAACACACAGAGTGCTCAAAGACTATGATAGCACTGGCTCTTATTCCATAATGCTACTGTGTAAAAAACATGAGGGCAAATATATAGGAATTTGGTTGAAAAGCATAATAATTTACAAAAGAATATGATATGCAGGGTACGTACGCATCCTTTAAAAAAACCCGGAGAAACATTCTAGTCTGTCAGAAAATACTGTTTTGTTCAAACAGAAACTTTCTGTGGAAAGTGTCATTTTGATAAAATGTTCATTAAAAAGCTAATCATTTTAATAACGTCAAAGGGCTCCATTTAGACATTTTTAGTACAGAATGTTAATTTAGAAATGACTTTTCGTTTTGAAATTTAATTGCATATGATAAAAACATTAAAAATTAAATAAAAAGTCTACATTGAAATGAAATGTTTTGATTTTAATCAAAACAAGATGTTTTAACTGACCTAAAATGTTAAGTTTCCAAAATTCACCACTTTCCCCTGATTTGGAACAAAAATATATTCGGAAATGGTGGAATGTCCCACAAAACAAGAAATTGCAGTTCCTGCTCAGCTCTAAAAATTTGGAGTTGTTCAACTGAGTTATGAAACCTTCATATAGGGCTTCATTTCAAGGGCTTCATTATTTCTGGTCATTGTAGAGCCATGGTACATTTTGCAACAATAAATGTGTTAGCCCTGACATACTGCACAAACACCAATACAGGGCAATTACATTCTGCCTATTATACCCTCCCAGCAGTTTCAACTGGTTACGGCAGTAGTTATCAACATCTTCCATACCATGAGACTTCTCCACATCCCTACACTCCCTTCCCATCTAGCTGAATGGGTTGGGCAGGGTGATACCAGTGGAGTTCATGACCTCCACCTTGAGAACCCACTGGATATGGTATTTTTCTTCCAGTCCTTTAATATTGTGCAGAGTCACTGTATGCATTTAAACACGTGATGTGTTTAAGACCAGAGGTGAATGCATTCAGTGCTGAATGGAAGTGATCGTTAACTGGGGGTGGTAAGACGTATCTGAAGGTATTTCATTCAGAGCATTTGAAGGCATAACAAAAACCAATGGCTGGAAGTTAAAGCAAGACAAATTCAAGTTAGAAATACAGTAAAAGCTTTGTTATCCAGCACGAGGGAGGTATGGGAGGTGCCGGTTAATCAAAAATTCTGGTTAACTAAGAGTTACATTTAACAATGGAATACCACTTTTCAAAGAATTAGAATTGAATAAAATGGATAAAGTATCAAATAATTTACAGGTACTCACCAATCCAGTAGTAGTACTTCACTGAAGAGTGGTTGGTTTCTTGAAGCACTTAGGTGTATACAGGTAAAGTTTTCTATACAGTAGGTTATCTTATGACACTTCATATCACCCAGATCACTAAAAATACACGTAACACTAAAACTATACTGAACATAATTGAATCTTTCTTTGATGATTCAGGAGGCACTTCGGGATCTTGCAGTGCCTCAGGATCATCATTATCAACATCAATCATCATTGTAGATGTGGAAGGTGTAGAAGACTGGGCTGCATCTGTAATGACCCTACGACACACCCTGGAAGCTGCTTTTTTGAATAAATCCCTGATACCAGCTTGCTTGCTTACTTGTCTTCTGCCTCTTTTGCATAAACGCAGAGTGCAGAATTTGTAATTGCATAACCTCCTGTACACTCGTCCCGGTTACAAGACTGAAGATTTGGGTTGGGAGATATCAGAAATGCCAGTTGATAAAGCTTTCCGGTTGGTAAAGTGCCGGATAACACAGCTTTTACTGTAATACCCTTTTTAAACAATGAGGATGATTAATCATTGAACAAACCATCACTTGATGTCTTCAGATCAAAACAGAGACTACCTTTCCGGAAGATATGCTTTAGCCAAACACAAATTAATGGGCTGAATATTGGGTTATCTTCTTCTCTTCATCCCAGGGCATCTTTGCAGACACAGGGAGCAATACAGTGTCACCATTCATTCCTGTGAATGGCTTGTTCATCCTGTAAACCCAACCTGGACTGATCCTGCATACAATCTAGTTGGTGGTCAGTGGTAGTTGTGTGAAATTCTCTGGCCTGCATTATACAGGAGGTCAGACTAAATGATCTAATGGCCCTTTCGGCCTGTAACAACTGAATCCATGAAACAATTCTGGATAATAAATGAATTAGTAAAAATCAAAGTCTGCTTAAGGATAATTCACAGACAGGAAAAAAAAGAGTGTTAAATAAATGATTCACTTTGAATTGTTCATCCACTTTCCTCCTCACCATCTGGTTAATTACTTAGTTCCCCATACTGTGGCTGCTACTGCTTAGCATATGTGAGTGCTCCACAGTGCACTTGCAAAGTTTCCTAGCAGAGCTAAAGGATGGGAGAAGAAGCGAGCGGAGAGTTAAGAAAGGATAACTGCTACTACAATGGGATATATGCCATCAAGTGCCAGCAATGCCCCTCTGCCATGTACATTGGCCAAACCGGACAGTCTCTGTGCAAAAGAATAAACGGACCCAAATCTGACATCAGGAATCATAACATTCAAAAACCGGAAGGAGAACGCTTCATCCTCTCTGGCCACTCAGTAAAAGACTTAAGGGTGGCAATTCTGCAACAGAAAAGCTTCAAAAACAGACTCCAAGGAGAAACTGCTGAGCTTGAATTAATATGCAAACTAGAAACCAGTAACTTGGGTTTGAACAGAGACTGGGAGTGGCTGGGTCGTTAGCCATATTGAATCTATTTCCTTAAATTAAGTATCCTCACACCTTCTTGTCAACTGTCTAAATGGGCCATCTTGATTATCACTACAAAAGTTTTTTTTTCTCCTGCTGATAATATCTCATCTTAATTAATTAGCCTCTTTCAGTTTGTATGGCAAATTCCACCTTCTCTGGATGTATATATATATATCTTCTTACTCTACGTTCCATTCTATGCATCCGATGAGGTGGGCTGTAGCCCACGAAAGCTTATGCTCTAATAAATTTGTTAGTCTCTAAGGTGCCACAAGTCGTCCTGTTCTTTTTTAAAATCCTCTGGGTTCCGTTGAACTCTGTGCACAGAACAAGATACAACCTGAGCAACGGCAGAGCAAGCTTCTTATCACTGTGCCGCAACCCTGTTCTGGATGGATCATCTTCCCTGGAGGTGAGGAGGGAGTTCAGAGTCCAGATTCATTCGGTCCTTGGCCACCCAGTTGGGTCTGCCAATTAGTCACAATTTTGGTTTGAACATTTCACCCACTAGCAGCCTGGGCTGAGAATGCCAATTAGTTTGACGTAGGCCGGCCAAAAAAGCTGTCAGTATCAACCATTTTTCAAGTGACTGCTGACATAGATTGGATCACCGCCAGCGATCAAGCCAGGAAAGGTTTTACATCTCCTAACAAATCCAATTCAGTCTAACCCTCATGGTCTCTTATGTCTTAGCTCGTATTTCTTTTGCAGAAGTAAAAGGTTAAATTCTGGTAAACACCACTGTTCATTTCCTTCCTTCTTGAGGAGTTATTTACTTCTGTGCAAAGGGAGTGAAAAAATGTTACCAAAACAGAATTCTCTATTCACACCAGTTGTGTTTTACACTCACTCTGCACTCACTTTTCAAGTGTGTAAATGACTACACAAAGTACAAGGCACGAGAGAATCAGGCTCCAAGCTTTTCCATGTGCATATCATGCCGGTATACCTAAATGCCCACCAGGTCGTGCTGACAACCAGGAAAGAAAAATTAACTCAACTTTTAATTCCTATGCATTGTAAATTGGTTAAATGATCCTTGATTTATGTTGTGCATTCGAACAGATACGTTTTATTACGAGAGTCATTAGCATGATTCAGTCTCCTCTTATTCAGAAATAAAATTTGTTATTAGTGTTGTCAATTCTTTAATTTGCTTTCCAGATTAAACATTTCCCATCATTTACCCCTCCTCCTTCCCCTCCCCCAACGTGTGAGGATTTTGTTTTTCCCAATATAAGCTTTTATTTTTATGTTTGCCAACTTTGTTTTCTGGAGCCAACAGCTGTATGTTTTCCACATCCTGCTGCTGATTAAATGCCAAGACAGGTGCAAAGGCACTCTCTGATTTCTCTGTAAATCAATTACTTGGAAGTTATGGAGTTGCTTGATTACAGTGTATTCAAAAATCAGCACAGATGTCAAGTATGCATGTGTTAATGGAAAGCACATGGCATATGGAGTCCCCAAACTGTACAGGTTTCTGGCCTTCCATATTATAAGAAGCAGCATGAGGTTAGTAACCCTTAAATCTTTGTGTCCTTAGGACTTTTGTAGGAATGGTATATTGGTGAATATTCTGAAAACACGTAGAGGACTATGAATCATGGATGTTAGACAACATCATTTTCAAGGTTATGTTCCCCACTTCGCTTCTTCCGTATATGTGTTCAAAGTCCAGTGGTGGAATAAGAGCACAGGGATGATCGAAGGAGCAAGCAGTAACCTGTGAAATATTCATGCTTGTGTAGAAATATTAGGGTTTATATTCTCTGCAAGACGCAGTGACGAGTGGGAGACAATCACAAACCCACCAATGGCCACATTCCATCCAGTAAAGTGCAGTGGTTCATAAACACATTCTGAGAAGACAGAAACAAATGAGGCTTCTTATTAAGTGTTATTTGATCGGGGGGTTGCATCTGAAGGTGTCTGAGGGCTCCAGTGGAAACACAAATTAAAACAAATTAAAAAGCATGAAGACAGAAGGCTGAGCAGCAGACGTTCCCTCAGGCAGATTGGCCCTGTATTATCTATGGCTTTCTACACCTAAAGTGAGGCAGTTTGCTAGATGGAGGTCACCAAACATGGTTCAACCCAATTTTGCCCTTGCTCCCAAGTTTGGAGTTTGCACTGGATTTTTATTCCATGTGACCACTCTACCTACACTGTTCCTTATTTTCAGATCAAATAGAAATATACATAACTTACTTCTTCAGAGTGATCACGGCGGCGCTCTGTACTTTTACTGCCCTGAAGCAAGTGTCACCCAGCCCTCTTCTATGGAAAGAATCTTTAGTGGGAACAAATATAGGATCAAATAAGCTTTGAAAAGTAGGAAATGTGCCAGATTTTTGTAGCATGAAATTAAAGTACCAAATACAGAAGGGCGGTTTATTTCTTAATACCGGTGGGCATGCAGAATGGATAAACCTTTAGTGCCTAGGATTCTGGAATGTTTTGGATCAGTTGTTCATTCTTATTCCCCTTCCAATTCTTTGCATGTCGGAAATGCCAAAATAGCAAGAGAAAAGCTGCTCTCATGCACCAGACTCTGAATTCAAGGATCACTAGATCTTGCAGTAGAACTCATCTATTTCCCCACCACTTTTGCTACACAGAATAGGGGAAGGCATTTGATGGATTGGATTGATTGAGTGAGTGGAGGAGGCTGGGCTGGGTGTTGGAATTGGGAAATATTTGTTACAATCTACAGGTGTCCCTGGATCTGGGTGCTCTGTTGGGATTTTTTAAAGGGGTATTTTATGTTATGTTCTATGTGTCTAGTTACGATAAGTGCCAGTTATATACATAAAATAAATATTTCTGGCATGAGAAACAAACACCAAATATCACATATGCAAGCCAGTAACGGCCAGATTTGCAGCCTGGATCTGCAGACTCAGAATGTTCAGCTAAACACTTGGAGCCAAATTCTGCTCTAAGTTACACCGTTGTAAATCTGGAGCAACGGAGAGATGAACTCCATTATTGATGAAATTCCAAGAAAAGAAACAAACCAAAAAACTGGTTACAGTGAAATTACTTGGGATACCAGTATTGCAACCCTTGTGATTCTATCATGGTATTTATGTTTTCCCTAAAGGCTCCAGCTCTTGGAGTCATGTGACTAAAGGAGACTCCCAGCTTTTATTAAAAAAGTAGTCCTCATGGTTTCAGAAGAAAAAGCTTGAAAACATGAACCCTAAAGGCTCAAAACCCAGAAGGCAAATAAAAAGAGCCCAACATTTTTTTTTTAAAAAAATCTCATTATTTCCAAGCCACTCGGGGAGTGGGGGCAGCTAATATGATTTTTGAACATTTGGGGTTGGCAATACTGGGATTCGCACCCCAGTGCAAATGAATAATATATGTCCCTTAAACTTTTGAACTGACTCCAAACTTTTGTGGATCACCCATTCCCACCTCTCGATGCATGATGCATAAAAAGCACTCTGACATCTTTTTGAGTGGAAAATGACATTCCTCCCGGCTCACGTACTCTAGGGGCATAAAAGTGGTGACTTGAAATCATCCCTGTAGAAGACAAGAACATTTTTACTGGGAGGGAAATCTTCCCATTTGACAGGTAAATCAGGCAGGAAAGCCGTACATGCAGAGCTTAAGTCACTACCATGTAAAAGGCAAACGTTGTTTAAAAATCTCTTCTTTCATTTTTAGGTCAAACCGGCTGGAATGTGACTTGGGGGACTTTTGCCGTTGTGTTCAATGTGGCCAGGATTTCATCCCAAAACTAACAAGGACTTTGCAATGCATGTTTATGGCAGATTCCCCTTGTGTTGAAGAAACACTCCAAAGAGATATTCCAGCTGCTGTTCTTCTTGGTTTTATTTTCTTTATATTCAAAGGCTCCACACTCATGCACGTGTACCTTCCAGATCTTGTTGCATACAAATGTGCTCCATCTCACTGACCTGCTGCCACCCTGCTTTGCTGCAGTGCTTCTCTGTCATTACGGAACATGCTGAGATGTTAACAGAGGGAGTCTCGATCCGAATGCTGTCTCTGGGGCCCACGTTTAATATTTTCCGACCTGGACACCATTTAGGGCTGGATAGTCTTAGCCTTTATTCCGCTGTGCAGGGGATCAAGAGGGGAGGAAGGTCTCCTCCTTTCTTCTCTGCACAGCCCTGCTTAGATTGTGATGTCTGCTAGGCTGGGGGAGAGCATAGGCTACTTGCAGAGCAGGGAGTAACTGGCAAGCCAGAAGGGGCGGAGAGGGGCATGGAGTGGGGGGACCCCTGGCTCCACCAGGTTAGTTGTTGGTCAGAGCAAATGGCAGGATATACAGGAGCGAGGGGGCTGTTGCATGAAAAGGGGCGGAATATTTTACTCCCTCCCTGGTGCAAACAGGGAGCAGAGGAGAAAGTCCCATGTCATTCTCTGGTTGCTTTTACACGCCACCCCAGAGTCAGCTACTAACTAAACTTTCAGTAAGGGATGGGTGGCTCCAGCACATAACACTCTGATTAACCCAGTTAGCTCCTGGATG
The DNA here is from genome assembly GCF_965152275.1 of Natator depressus. Taxonomy (NCBI): domain Eukaryota; kingdom Metazoa; phylum Chordata; order Testudines; family Cheloniidae; genus Natator; species Natator depressus. The sequence goes on from NC_134259.1 coordinate 8,075,739, forward strand.
ACCACTTTATACTAGGGCTATCCTACTGCAAAGAGAAACGATGCAACTCAGAGGTGCACGCACAAAAATAACAAGCCACCCAGTCCTATACTCAGTCCTTGTGTCTCCTTTAGTCCACTCCGTTGAGTCACATCTGACACTCGATTGTCAGCTCTGCACAGCCAGGCTCACATCATGGGTCTTTATTTTCTTGGTCAAATTCCGAGCACAGTCCTGGGCAATTATTAATAATTATATCAGCCACCAATCCTTCTACCTGAGCTCTTTGCATAATTCCACCAGAATTTAATTTAATCAGGAATCTCAGTTTATAACTCAGTGAGGAACCATTATTAATGATATGACCATAACACTTGATAACTTCCCGCAAGCTTTGGCAGTCATGGTTTTCTACGTTGGGTTTAGATTCTTATTATACGACATGGACGTTCTCCTGACAACCATCGTAAATTTCAAAAGAGGGAAACAGCCTTTTCCTATGGGAATAGAGTGATCGCCAGAGCTGGGTGAAACGTTCTCGTAATAAAACCTCAAAGCAGGTAAAATGTACTGTGGCTGGTCTTACTCAGAATTGGAGGCAATATATTCATTGAGCTTGGGTGACTCCCACTCAAACAAAACACAGCAGTTTCAGTCGAGTTTCACTCCTTGGGAAACTCCAAGGATGTGGTGCCTAGGGACGTGAAATGAGAATAAAGGTTCACATTAACTTCTAATCTCAAGCCATCATGTTTTCTTCACTGCTGCACTTATATTTGTCCCATGCTGTCCTTTAAACTAGCAGTAACTACGATGGCTTTTAATGCTGATCCGTGCCATGTAGCTAAGATACTCGTCTGGGACACAGGAAACGTGGGTTCAAATCCCTGCCTTGCCAAAGACTTCTTGTGTGACCTTAGTCAAGTCACTTAGGGCTAGCACATTAGAGGTATTTAAGCAACTAATTCCAATTAAAATCAATGGGAGTTAGGTGCCTAAATTCCTTTGAAAGTCTGGCCCTTCCTTGTTCAGTGCCTTAATTCCCCCTCTGTGAAATAGGGATAAGAGCACTTCCCTACCACACAGGCTCTTGTGAGGTGCTCAGATACCATGGTGGTGGGGGGTGACAAGTGCAATAGACAGACAGATGTGCAACACAAGTGAAATTATTTGGAGTACAGAAATTCTTGCATTTTGTGATGAGCTCAAAAATATCGGTGTTGCCAAAAAATGTCAGCACCGTCAGGCCCAATTCCAAACTGCAACATTCAAAAAGGTCTCAGGTTGGAAATTTTGTACATATCTGATGTGGAAAAAAATAACCCCAACCCTTTAGACAGCACTTTGTGGCAAAGCAAAATGTGAGGACATTGAAATTACATGAGACAAAAGAATAATTCAGGAAAAGTTTCCAGACCACTCTGCCACCCAGATGGGATAGAACCCTCATGCAAGGATTTTGGATGTTCCATACCTAATATTTAGTTTAGCACATATATTAAGTTATTATTATTAACAATAATATCCAGCTCTTATATAGTGCTTTTCATTCATAGACCTCAAAGCACTTTACTAAGGAGGTCAGGATCATTATCCCCATTTTACAGATGGAAAAACCGAGGCACAGAGTGGGCCGTGGCATGACTAAGGGGGTTAGTGGAAGAGCCAGAAATAGAATACAAGTCTTTTGACTCCCAGTCCAGTGCTACACTGCCCCAATTAAAATATATGGTTGTTTCTGTTCTTTATTCCCTTCTTCATTGTCACTGATTTTCTTGCTGTGATTTCATGAGGAGAATGAGAGGTTTGCTATTTAGATCCATTCCTAAATCACCCCAGGATTTCACAGCACCTGAAGTGAAAAAATGTGGAAAAATCTCAGCGTTCAAGTTTTCCCCCTTGTTATTTCTGTCCATGAGTATGGGAAGGCAGTGTTCTCGGGAGACTGGGAGTCTGGACTGTTGCATTCTGTCCCTGGTTCTACTGCTGACTCGCTGTGAAAAGTTGTTCTAGTCATGTCACTGCTCTGTGCCTCAGTTTACCCATCTGCAAAGTGGGAACAACCACCCTTACCTCACAAAAGGACTCGGCGGGTCCTTCCATTCAGAGGGCTTTGGGATTCTGTGACCAGTGCAAAGTATCATGATCATAAAATAAAGGCCTCTTGAAAAATTAGACTTTGGATTTATGCCTTCTTGTGGAGCAGCTAGCATTGACCAGTGTTGGGGAAAGATCACAGATTAGCTGGGCCCATTAATCTCTTATGGCATGGCAACTACCATTGACGTGCTGGTTATGCCATGCAAGGTGGATGAATTGACAGCTTCATGCCTCTTGGTGTTTCCCTTTGTGCAAAGTCATAGAATCATAGAATATCAGGGTTGGAAGGGACCTCAGGAGGTCATCTAGTCCAACCCCCTGCTCAAAGAAGGACCAATCCCCAACTAAATCATCCCAGCCAGGGCTTTGTCAAGCCTGACCTTAAAAATATCTAAGGAAGGCGATTCCACCACCTCCCTAGGTAACGCATTCCAGTGTTTCACCACCCTCCTAGTGAAAAAGTTTTTTCTAATATCCAACCTAAACCTCCCCCTGCAACTTGAGACCAAACCACTGCAACTTGAGACCATTACTCCTTGGTCTGTCATCAGCTACCACTGAGAACAGTCTAGATCCATCCTCTTTGGAACCACCTTTCAGGTAGTTGAAAGCAGCTATCAAATCCTCCCTCATTCTTCTCTTCCACAGACGAAACAATCCCAGTTCCCTCAGCCTCTCCTCATAAGTCATGTGTTCCAGTCCCCTAATCATTTTTGTTGCCCTCCGCTGGACTCTTTCCAATTTTTCCACATCCTTCTACAAGAAGTGGGGCCCAAAACTGGACACAGTACTCCAGATGAGGCCTCACCAATGTCGAATAGAGGGGAACGATCCCGTCCCTCGATCTGCTGGCAATGCCCCTACTTATACAGCCCAAAATGCCATTGGCCTTCTTGGCAAAAAGGGCACGCTGTTGACTCATATCCAGCTTCTCGTCTACTGTAACCCCTAGGTCCTTTTCTGCAGAACTGCTGCCGAGCCATTCAGTCCCTAGTGTAGCAGTGCATGGAGTTCTTCCGTCCTAAGTGCAGGACTCTGCACTTGTCCTTGTTGAACCTCATCAGATTTCTTTTGGCCCAATCCTCTAATTTGTCTAGGGCCCTCTGTATCCTATCCCTACCCTCCAGCGTATCTACCTCTCCTCCCAGTTTAGTGTCATCTGCAAACTTGCTGAGGGTGCAATCCACACCATCCTCCAGATCATTTATGAAGATATTGAACAAAACCGGCCCGAGGACCGACCCTTGGGGCACCCCACTTGATACCGGCTGCCAACTAGACATGGAGCCATTGATCACTACCCGTTGAGCCCGACAATCTAGCCAACTTTCTATCCACCTTATAGTCCATTCATCCAGCCCATACTTCTTTAACTTGCTGTCAAGAATACTGTGGGAGACCGTGTCAAAAGCTTTGCTAAAGTCAAGGAACAACACGTCCACTGCTTTCCCCTCATCCACAGAGCCAGTTATGTCGTCATAGAAGGCAATTAGATTAGTCAGGCATGACTTGCCCTTGTTGAATCCAATCTGACTGTTCCTGATCACTTTCTTCTCCTCTAAGTGCTTCAGAATTGATTCCTTGAGGACCTGCTCCATGATTTTTCCAGGGACTGAGGTGAGGCTGACTGGCCTGTAGTTCCCAGGATCCTCCTCCTTTCCTTTTTTAAAGATGGGCACTACATTAGGCTTTTTCCAGTCGTCCGGGACTTCCCTGGATCGCCATGAGTTTTCAAAGAAAATGGCCAATGGCTCTGCAATCACATCCACCGACTCCTTTAGTGCTCTCGGATGCAGCGCATCCGGCCCCATGGACTTGTGCTCGTCCAGCTTTTCTAAATAGTCCCGAACCACTTCTCTCTCCACAGAGGGCTGGTCACCTCCTCCCCGTGCTGTGCTGCCCAGTGCAGTAGTCTGGGAGCTGACCTTGTTCGTGAAGACAGAGGCAAAAAAAGCATTGAGTACATTAGCTTTTTCCACATCCTCTGTCACTAGGTTGCCTCCATCATTCAATAAGGGGCCCACCCTTTCCTTGACTTTCTTCTTGTTCCTAACATACCTGAAGAAACCCTTCATGTTACTCTGAACATCTCTTGCTAGCTGCAACTTCAGGTGTGATTTGGCCTTCCTGATTTCACTCCTGCATCCCCGAGCAATATTTTTATACTCTTCCCTGGTCATTTGTCCAATCTTTCACTTCTTGTAAGCTTCTTTTTTGTGTTCAAGATCAGCAAGGATTTCACTGTTAAGCCAAGCTGGTTGCCATATTTACTATTCTTTCTACACATCGGGATGGTTTGTCCCTGTAACCTCAAAAAAGATTCTTTAAAATACAGCCAGCTCTCCTGGACTCCTTTCCCCCTCATGTTATTCTCCCAGGGGATCCTGCCCATCAGTTCCCTGAGGGATTCAAAGTCTGCTTTTCTGAAGTCCAGGGTCCATATTCTGCTGCTCTCCTTTCTTCCCTGTGTCAGGATCCTGAACTCGACCATCTCATGGTCACTGCCTCCCATCCACTTTAGCTTCCCCTACTAATTCTTCCCGGTTTGTGAGCAGCAGGTCAAGAAGAGCTCTGCCTCTAGTTGGTTCCTCCAGCACTTGCACCAGGAAATTGTCCCCTACACTTTCCAAAAACTTCCTGGATTGTCTGTGCACCGCTGTATTGCTCTCCCAGCAAATATCAGGGTGATTGAAGTCAAAACACTTGCTTTAGGTGCCTAAACATCCTGTTTCAATTGCTCCCAATGCCTTTGGCTGTTTGCATTATTGAAAAATCGTACTTCCAGGCTCCACCCATCAGGTCACCAGTGCCCAGATGTACTCGGTGGGTAGGACGCAGGACTAATGGCAGAGGTGTGGTGTAAACGGCAAGGCAGTAGGGGCACTGGCAAGAAACCAGAAACTAGGTTCCTACCCCCAGTCATGTGATCCATGTGGGTCTACTGAGGACTATGTTGGAATAGCCAACTAAGAGAGAGAGTGGACATTCCTGGTCCTGCATGCCGGGGACAGGGCTCTGTAGCAAAACATGCCAGCAGACACTAGTCAGCCTGAAAAGAGTCAGTTTAAAACAGGGTGTGGTGAACCCTGCCTTAGCGAGCAGCCGGCCTTGTGCGTCTCTGCAGTTGTGTGGTATTGTTCTGAATTCTAAGGAATAAAGTCGTGTTATGTTGCAACCTTCCAGCAAGAGCATTTATGGTTTTACCTATGTATGTTGTGAACCTAATCTGGGCCAGAGAGACACAGCACAATCCTTCAGTGGCCACCATTACAGAGCGTGAGCGGTAATGGAGTAGAGTAAGTCAGTGGGGTGAAAGGTAAGGGATGGGTGGCCGAATTAACTGATTTTCAAATGTTTAGGCTCGCCAAAAATTGCTCCCAAGGGACAGGATTCTCCCACAAGACAGACCCAGGTCAAATCTTCTGATATTCCTGTTTAAAGAGAAATATCAAGCCACGGGCGGATTTCTCTCCTGTAGCACAGATGGGACGAGTTGTTTTCGGCAGAGCCTTTGGGAATTCCGTTCTGCGAGTCCATTGGCCTCTCTGTGAAATGGCCAGAGGGAGGGGGGAAGCCTGCAAAGGCCCTAATCTGCAGCTTTGAAGGACACGACGCGTTATATTCAGCCAAAGCAAACCCAAAAGAAAAATACGAACACCCACAAATCCATAGCCATCTCGGGCTTTGTGGCTGTCACTACACTTCTCCCTGTGGCTACTTGTGACATCCCATCAACAGCACAAAGAGCACTTGGCTTCTCATGCTCCGGAAGGATGCAGCTGAAGTTTTTTGGTTTAGCGCTGGTGACATTTGCAAGCTGTTGGTCTCTTGGGCTTTGGACACGACAACCACAAAACAGTAATTAGAATCCTGCTGCCGAGAGGCATGTAGGCAGCATCTGACGGTTCCCTCCAAAGTATTTGTGCCAGTTCCCAAGATTCATTTACTACTATGTGACAAACACAAATACCCCCTCGGATATCTTCTGCTCTGCTCGCTGTGTCCTAAGAACAAGGAAGGATTAGTGATAAACAGGGCTCTCCAGGGGCAATTGCCTTCCAGTATAGTGCCCTGTCCCCATGATCATATCCATCCTCAGCCGACTGGATGGACCCGTGTTGTTCTCTGGTTCCTGAGCCCTTGAGGCAACAGTTATGTCCCAGTAAATACAGTCCCGTCTTCCACAGTAGGTGTCCAGCAATCAGTTGTGCTGCTCTGCTTCTGTGGAGCTGGTTCCCAAGGATCTCAACTTAGTCTGTACCTAAGGAGCCCCCCCATCCTACTGTGACCCCCTTCCTGAAAGGTCCTGTGTTATCGCTTTGCCTGAGGAGAGCCTGAGATATCTCTCAATAGCTTCCACCAGAAGGAGGTTCCTAGAGACTGCTATGAATTACCACCTCCAGCATTCTCCAGCCCTGCAGCAAGTTTTGACATACCATAGTGTGATCTCCTGTTCTGCACCATCTCCAGACTGGTTCCACCACAGTTGTGAACATATCAAACCTTCTTCCATTTCGAGAACCTAACTCAAGCTCTCAAATTTGGAGATATTCCTACATTTCCCTTGCAGTTTCTGGCAGAGACAAACAGGAGGAGGAGCCTGCATTAGGGCAGGCCATTCTGATGGCGTGCCCATTCAGAAGCAGATGCAGATACACTGCAGAGTCTGCCAGGAGACCTGTTCTTCTGAGGTTTCTGGCTCAGCTGTACAACTTCAGTTTTGATAAGCATCCAGGTTTGTATGTGGTCATCTGAACCAAGCTCTGGAGGAATGAAATTCACCTATAGTGATCTAGAATTGTTAATCCTAACTCCAGAACAGAGCTACATTAGCTATTGCTCATAGAGTTTAAGGCTGGAAGGGACCACTGTGATCATCTAGGTTGAGCTCCTGCGTAACGCAGGCCAGAGAACTTTCCCCAAACCAATTCCTGGAGCTGATTTTTTAGAAAATCATCCCATCTTGATTTTAAACCTTTCCCATAATGAGAATCCACCATGGCCCTTGGTGTTCCAGTGGTTAATTATCCTCACTGTTAAAAATGTATGCCTTATTTCTAGTCTGAATTTGTCTAGCTTCAGCTTCCACCCATTGGCTCACGTTAGACCTTTGGCTAACAGATTGAAGAGACCAATATCAAATATTTTCAAATATTTAAGAGCAGAAATGATCAGTGCTACTTTACACTTCTATAGTACTTTCTATCCAGGGAGCTCAAAGTATCTGAACAAAACGTGAAGCTTCTGCAACGCAGGGAATTATGATCCCCTTTTTACAGACGGGGAAATTGAGACACACAGATGTTAAGAAATTGACCCAGATTTTTGAAAAGAAGGGTACCGCGGAACTGGGAAGAGAATCCAGATCTCCAGACTCCCCGTCCTGTGTTGTAGCCACCAGACCATCCTTCCTTAATTAGGCGCTGCATTTTTGTTTATGTAAATCAATGCACATTCCATAATCCCTGGCTAATTGATACACAACCTGCACTCATCACCTCCATTTGAACAGAATGCCAGAATGTAGCCACATCATCAACTGGTCAATCACAGACCAGCCATGGTGTGGAGGGCGGGTATTAAAAGCATTTAAAGCTGTTATCAGCACCCAGCAGGATTGTAATGGAGGTAAACAACATGGGGGAAGCTAACGCAATACTGGCAGGTGCAATGTAAGTGACTAACCGCAGGGGAAGGGAGAGAACGGCTGGGATGAGAGAGGCCGTCAGGCCAAGAGCCCGCTGTCCAGGGGAGGGAGGTCAGTGGGAAACTTTGCACTGAGAGACGGCATGTGAGAGCACACCCCCAGCCTGGGCAGTGAAAAGCTTCTTCCTAGCCACCTCCTGTGAAGGAATCAACTGTACTTGGAGAGGTCGCTGGTCTCCTGGTAATTTCTAATCAGGAGCAGCCGCCAGTCCATGCCAGTGGAAAGGCAGAGAGTGAAAATTATTGCAGGGTTTCTAAGAGGGGAAAAAGCAAGCCATTCAAAAGGCAGTCATTGCCCCCCTCGCACCTCATATCCCTACCCGCTTTCCCCCTCCACCCCCCATAATGCTGGACTGCAAGCTTTAAGCCCCAGCTTGCATTGTGGGGGAAGGTGCAGCAGGAGCTGGGAATTCTGATTGACTCAGCTCAGATTCTTCTGTGAGCTCCAGGACAGTACATGCTGGGAGCTGCAGCCCCACCACAGAGTGCAAGGTGGATTTCCATGCTTGCCTCGGCTCACTGGGCGAGTTCACAGGGTAGCCAATGCTAGCAGCCTCAAAGCAGTCCTTGTTGGCGTCTCCACAGGAGCGAAACATGGAGGAAGGTTCTCTGATCCTGGTTCTCCCCCCACTTATGCCATCGCAGCCCAGATTCAATCTGGCCCGTTCGAAAGAAGTGGCCCATGAAGACCCACTACAGACTCACAATTCATGTGTTAGGATCACGGCTGCACTTACATGGACATTGTTCTTCCATCCTTCACAACCAAATGTGGACACCACAAACATTAGGGCCCAAAGGCTGGTCCTCAGTCACTCCTGTGCAGTGATGTTCACTGGGGAGCATAGGTGAAGCCAGGCAGAATTTCTCCAAAATGGATCAATTCCTGCAGTGGGTCAAGGGTTTGTCCAAGGACTTAAGCAGTTCAAAAGAGGGTGCAAATATCCTATAAAGGGCATTTGCACCATCAAACTCTAGTTTCCCTTGTGGCAGAGAAGAGACAGGACTTAGGTGTATTAATAATAGAAACTATTTGTAGAGGTTCCTGCTGGACACAGACAAAGTACCTTGTGGTTCTTCCTGGTTCCAGGTTAAATTTAGTTTGTGCTGCTGAGAGACAATCTCTACTTGGGTCTCCTTTAGTCCTGGCCTGGACTAAGCAGCCATGGAAAGGGAAACAATTCTGCTGCCGTGCACTTGGCACAAACATTCAGGGAAAAGCTGAGAGTTGTCCGGGAAGGGGGTGTGCAAACCTTAACAGTAGAGCTAGCTGGAATATTTTTGATAATTTTGTTTTCCAGACCTGCTGTTTTCATCAAAGTGAAAATGTTTTGTGGAGACATATTGATTTTGGTGAGCTTTTTGCTGGCAAGGTCCAGGATGGAGTCTCTGGTCAATTTGAGAGACAGAGACAGAGAGCGCAAGGGGATTAAAAAACCGGACCTTTTTGCATAGAAAATAAACAGCGTTTGACACTATCCCCTTTGACCAAAACGTTCAAAAGGGGATTTTTTTTTAGTTCCAATGTGTAATGCATCCAATGTTTCTTCCAAAACCTCTGAAGCTGTCACAAAACAGAATTGTTGTTTTCCAACCAGCTCTACTTAGGGTGACCAGACAGCAAGTGTGAACAATTTTGGACAGGGTGTGTGTGTGTGTGTGTGGGGGGGGGGGGGCGGAGGGTGGTAATAGGAGCCTATATAAGAAAAAGACCCAAAAATCGGGACTGTCTCTATAAAATCGGGACATCTGGTCACCCTAGCTCTACTAAACAGCATCTCAACCAAGCCAGAAGGGGGTAAAATGGGCTTAACACCTATTCTGCAGCTATCTATCCTGGGGATAAGGCTCCTAAAAGCTCTGCCAAAAATGAAAGAGTGCCCATGCGGTGGAAGATCCTCAGGAAAGGTTGGGAGAGCATTACCTACCCAGATTTTAAACCAACCCCTCCTGATTGTCACCTATACGTGTTAATTTCACCTAGATTGTACAGCACTCTCCATTCAGAGGCTGGTCTTGAACGACGTTGGAGGGCTCTCTCCGCCAAAGGTATCTGAGAGGGCACATATGACAACTTGTGGCTGATGAAATGATCTACCTGTAGCTCACAAGAACATGCTCCCCCAACGTAAAGCCTGGGTATGTTTGAATTCCTGCGTACACCCTGAGAGCAGGCATGCAAGTGGAATGTCTACACTGGTCCTGCGAGTGTCCCTCTTCCAGTCCAGGCACAGGTAACTGATACAGACACTGTTGTTATGGACACATTGGTTACTAACACAGAGAGAAGAAAGCTTCTCCCTTGAATCTCTTTGCCCATCATTGATCAGTCACTGAACAGCACGTCGTGCAGGCTGCTGGATGCCTTCCTCATTATCTTGTTCTGATTGCTGACTCCGCTTTGCTTTACACCCTGTTCTGATGGCTTTGCACCCTACCTGGCCTGTCTGAACCGGGCTGACATGCACTTTACACAGCGGCCAGAGAATCTAGCCCCACTAGGCTTTCCCAGACATGCTCTCCTTACGTCCAGAGACTTGCTGTGCTCCTCTGACTATACCTTGCCTTTGCCTATGATGATAGATCTGTGGACCCAATTTGCACTGAGCTATCGACATGGGAACAGACCCCTCCATTAACATTGTTTAGCAGTTCTTCATGGAGTTGTTTTATTCCATAAAAGGGCAAGATTGCAATCGGTTTCAAGGGTCTGTTGTTGGCTCTCTTCCTTTTGGATGTTCAATATTTTAAATCTGCGTATCCTGCTAAAGGAATCAGCGTTGCGTTTATTTTCTCACAAACTTCACGACATCACTGATATGGGCTTACGCTGATGGTTACTTCCACATCCCTCCAACGGGTATTTCGAGGATTATCCTGATTTTTATATGTTTGCATAATGCGTCAAAGGTTTCAAATAGAATGGGTTGGGAAATGTTTTTCTTATAATTATTTGTATTGCAGTAATGCCCAGGAGCCCAGTCATGGACCATGACTCCATGGTGTTAGGTGCTGTACAAACTAACTGTGGAACTTCAAAACTTTTCATGTAATGGAATTCTTGTTTTCTAGTCAGCACTGTTGAGACCCCGCAGCTCCCATTAACTTCAACTAGCATCGTTAATGCTCAACACGTCTGAAATCTGGCCCCTGGGTGCTACGCTTGCTCTGCCACTAACCACCTTTGTGACCTTGAGCAAGTCACTTTCTCTCACTGGGCCAGAGTTTTCCCATCTGCAAAATGGGGATAATGATGCTTGCAAAGCGCTTTGTAATCTATGGATGAAAAGCCCTGTATAAAAAAAGCTAAGCATTATGGGTCTGTGATACAAAATAGATAGGAAAACAGCCTGGATCGAGACGTACCAGTGGTTTTGCATAATATACGTGTCTTTGTGCTGCATTTCTGTTTAGCACTCTTTTTTTCTTTTAACAAAAAGGGCAAACAGATTTTTGGAAAAATGATTCTAAAATAACAGAGAAACCATGTGAAGATAGGGAGACTAACCTTAGCAAACTTTCCTTATAAGGGATCAAAGATTCAAAGTCCCGTGTTGAATAAGGACGTTTTCTTCAACCTAAACCAAATGGATCAACAGCAGCAGCAGCTCTGGGTGGGCAGCCACATTTGAGGATTTTTTTTTACCAAAGTGCGTGTAATGTGCTCTCAAACCCTTTTTGGGTATGTTTGGGACATCTTGGCAACAAACATTCCAACAGAATGACACTCAGAGCAGAAAGAGCCAGTCCCTCCCAGGGTTTTTCCTTATGCAATGACTAAGTCTTTACTCAGACACTTTTCCAGTATTGCCCAGCATTTCAGATGACAGAATTAGATAGATTCTGCAGCCATTGACTTTCATGAGGCAACAACAGCTAAAGGATTTAGTGAAACGTTCTGCTGGAATCCTATAGAAGTTAATTGAAAATGGTCACCTTTCTAAGTTATTTTTTTTAACACTTTCCCTTCGCATTTCATTGAGAATTATATCCCTATTCTAAAGGAGGACTTGTAGCACCTTAGAGACTAACAAATTTATTTGAGCATAAGCTGTAGCTCACAAAAGCTTATGCTCAAATAAATTTGTTAATCTCTAAGATGCCACAAGTAGCCCTTTTCTTTTTGCGGATACGGACTAACACGGCTGCTACTCTGAAACCTATCCCTATTCTAGAGTCCTATAGAATGGTACAAAGCAGCCATCGAAGAAAGGAGATCATTTTCCATTTCACTCTGCAGGTTTTTAGGGAAATTTCCATTAGATGCCATAGAGCCTTTATTGGTTTCATGCTTCTGAAGTTGTATAAGGCTTTCCCATAAGGGCACAATTTCAAAGCTCTTGATTAAGCTTTTTCTGGCATAAACTGGCCGCTGCTGCAAAGAGATCAGTTTGCTGATGGTTAGGATGATTTAACGAGTTTGGACAAGAACTAATTTAATAACTGCAGTGTATAAACTATAGCCTGTTTTTCTTTCATATGTGTTTTACTTGTATCCGCAAAATAGAGGGGAATAAAGCTCTGCAGGCATCTAAACCAGAAATTCATGTGGAATCCTGGATTTTATTGCAGTGGATAAGTAATTCTGTATTAAAATAATTTTCTCTAAACAAACCTTCCAATGCTGAAGTTTGCTAAATCTGTAACAATAGAAACACTGATACTGATTCCCAACACCTCCTTGGCCCTTGGATTTAAAAACCACAATAAACATAACCATGAGCATAACCCACTAGAATTTGAGTGGTTTATTCTTGTTTTCCATTTGGTCTGCTAATCCAGCTATTACCTACACCAGACTCCTGTGCTACATCACAGACATTGTTAAAATGCAGAGTAAGTTTTTTTTAAAGGGATGCATTCAAATTTTGAAACTGTGTGCCATTCCATCATTTGCAAAAAGCAAACAGCTGAGTTAATCACTCTTTTCAAAGGGAAATATATTTGCACTCGCTCTGGTTTTTTTAAAAAAATGGTCACCTTTGCAACAAAATCCAGGGAAGCTAAAATAATTCTTTTGCAATAAAGACCTCATCCAAAACCCACTGAAGTCAATGGCAGCCTTTTCATTGGTTTCAGCAGGCTTTGGATCAAGTCCTAAAGGGCAGATGATCAAAAGCTCAGTTCTCATTTAGGCACCAAAATAAATTGCCAGGTTTTCAACAGATCTCAGCACTTTAGATGCTTGTTGAGTGCTTAGCTCTGGAAAATCTGTCCATAAATGTCACAATGGGAGCACTATGGAAAATCCGGACCTGATTGTGGGTAGTGAGCAATTGAAAGTCTGGCCCCTGGGCTTCTTTGAAAATCCAGCCGTAATTTTGCAAAGAGAAACGTTGGTGTTGAAGTTAACGGTGCTTGTGTCCTTTACGCCTGCTAAGGATTTGGCCCATAATGTCTGTAAAGGTGGCCAGAGGACAACAATTCCATTTGGTGGAGGAATTCACAACTGGCTTCCTTCCAAACTGTCACAAAACCTGACATGCTCTGCGAAGGAAAATTCTGATTGAGTTTGAAGTTTTTATTTCAGCTCAATAAAAGTGTTTTGTTTCAGTTGCCACTTTTTACAAATGTAGAATAAAAAATCGAAACAAACCGTCCTTTCAAAATGAAAAATCAAACCGTTTCATTCCAATAATGGCAAAACGAGATTTTTCAACACTGTGGGAAAAAAATTTCCCCATGAGTTTTTACTAAACAAATTATTGGTGAAATTGACATGATTGTGAGACGTGTTTCAATTTTGAGGGAACTGCGTTTTCCAACGGAAAATGGTTCTGTCGAAGTTTTGCAGACCAGCTCTAACCCACAGCAAGGCAAAAAGAGATCCCCCCCCCCCCAACCCCGGGAAGTTCTTATAAAAGGTGAAGGTGTTTTGCTTTACTTACCAATAGGCATGACTATAAAGAAAGGAAGCCAGCACAATATGAAGCACCCTACCACTATTCCCAGGGTCTTGGCTGCTTTCTTTTCCCTGGAGAACTTCAGGAGACGCACTGAGAAGTGGGTTTTGTTCTTTGTGCAGGATGTAGATCTGCTCCCTACCGAGGTGTTTTTGCGATGGATCCGGAGGGTCACCTCTTCAGAATGAGATTTCTCCGTTTTCAAGCCAGAAGTCAGGCCTTTGCTTTCCCTTTTGGCCACCACATACACTCTACAGTACATCACCAAGATGATGGTCAAGGGGAGGTAGAAGGAGCCAAAAGCAGAGAACAGTACATAGCCAGGCTCTTCAGTGATTTGACAGATGGTCTCATCTTCTGGAGCTGGCTCCTTCCAGCCAAAGAGAGGTCCAATGGAGATCACCAGAGACAAAGCCCAGACGCTTAGCAGAGCCAGGAGTCCCCTCTTTTCCGTCACTATCGCTGGATATCTCAGTGGGTAGCTCACCCCAATGTATCTGTCTATAGAGATGATACATAGGCTCATGATGGAAGCCGTGCAGCATAGGACATCGACAGCTGCCCAGATGTTGCAGAAGATCCTTCCAAAGACCCAGTAGCCCGAAATCTCAAAGATTGCTGAGAAAGGCAGGACAGTGGAAGTTAAGAGGAAGTCCGCAACGGCCAGGTTGATTATGTAGTAATGGGTCACACTCTGAAGGTGTCTGTGGCAGGCTACTGATAGGATAACCAGAATATTGCCCAGCACCCCAAATATAATCAGCCCCCCTAAAATAACCCCTAATAATATGGCCTTAAAATTGTTCACTATCCCTACAGTCTGGGTGCAATTTGAACAGTCAGAGGAATTTCCAGGGAGGAAAACCATTGTCGCTGGCAGATAAAGTTCATCCAACTCTTGTGCTCCACTCAACTTTCTGCTGCTTAAAGTGCTGAGATCAACTCTTTTAAGGTTTTGCAGGCAACATTTGCCCAGCTCCGTTGGTAAAAGGTATTATAATAACAACAATAATAATGCCTTAGAAACACGGAACCAGGATAAGTAACTGATCCAGAAACATACTGGAAAATCCTCTCTAAGCTTCTGCTCTTCTGGTTGCTTTTGGCAGCCAATTAGCAACATAGCCCCAGTTTTGAAGACTTTCCAAGTCTGGCCTCCTTTGGATTCTTCCTGGGACGAGGGGGCCTCAGCTGTATGGTGTAAAGTAGGGGCACCAATGAGGACATTTCTCCTACTTTCCAGGATAACTGTCTCAGGGGAAATGGAGCTGCAGTGCTAAAATCATTCCTGCTTTTTAGAGACAGTAAGACTCAGTTTGCAGAGGTGAAGGGAATAACGTAAAAATCCCCAGTGTTTTAATTTGGATTCCTCCTCAAAGGAAGTTGGTGACACTTTCGCTGGCCCTCTCTGTGTTGAAATTCTATTTCGCACCTGGCGTTGTAGAAACCTCGGCAGTGGTAATGATGCTCCGTCAGCTCTGTGATTTTCCAGCTGAAGGATGCTCACCCGTAGCAGGCTTCATAGTCTTGATGGGTTGATCAAAAGTTTCTGAACCTCTGGGAAAATGGTTGTCTTGTCACTTGGTCCCCTGGGCTCAGGATCTGGGCTTATTAACACTAGCTTGTTGTAGGCTCAGAAGGAAAGGGGAGGTTTGCCTTGTCAAAGACACCTTGATGCTGTGCTCTTCCGTGACATGGTGCCCGCCTAAGAGAGGTAAAGAGACATGGACAACATGATTCAGACAGCTCATGGCTACCTACTGCTGTGGTTTCCCAAGCAGAAATATTTTCTGGCGCCTGGGACTCTATTTTAGTGAACCTTCCCCGTCAGCTACGATATTAGATTAATATCCCAGTCCCTTCCACCCAGTGGAAGCCCTGCTATTTGGCCGATGTTGCTCCAGACAACACAGACCAATATGAATTTTTGTTGCCTGATCAATTTTTCTGACCATCTCTCCACACCCCCAGCTAAGAAACAATATTATACATTCAGCACAAGCCTGCCGTCCATTGACCTGAGGGTAAAGCAATCAACCCTGTTTATTAGCTTCCCTACAGGGACCATTTATTAAAGATACAAAGGGACAGAAATCAGAACTAGAAACTGATTGTGAACTAAATCTGCAAGTCCAGAATTTAGTCTAGAATCCCCCAAAGTGACTCCCTTGCGGATCAAACTGCTCATTAGTTAGGATAAGCCACACATTTTAGAAAGCTACAGGGGAAAGTGACTTGTGAAATGTATGGGGTGTTGCAGAAAGAAGGAGTTTTTACTGGCTGGAATAGCATTTCAAAACATCTGGAGGCCAAATTCCTCCTCAGCCAAATAAAGATGGAAAAAAGATAGAAATGCGAGACTGAGGATAGGAATTTGAGGCAAAAAGGGCAGGAAGGTTAGTTATAAGTGACAGCTAATCATCTCTTATAATGCTAGGGATGGTCTAGATTTCCTGTTCAAGCACTGATCAGATATTTGAAAGGCCATCAATAGCGACACAGACCTCAGTTCCCAGATAAGAAGAACCTCCGTAAATTCTTATGGGCAAGCTCACTGTATTCTGTCTTGCAAATTAACTCTCCCGTCCGATTAAACACACTCCCAACAATCCAGCAGCAAAAATCAACTCATCTGCGAATCCCAGGAGTGTGTATTTTTCTACAGGGATGGAAATAAAAATAAAATTCTTATTTTAGCACCTGTAGATGCCCAATTCAGATGCACGGGTCTCTTTTTTTCCACGGTGGGCATTTGCCTTCCTTCCAATGCTACATTTACATTTGTCTTTCCACAGGAGGGAATGAGACCCCGAGTTACTCCAGGGAAAAGGAAGGTTTTGAATAAGCACATAAATGAAAAATGAAACCCCCACAGTTTTAAGCACCTTCTGATATTATTATTATTATTTTATTTATTATAAGTCTGATGATGGAACAGGGAATTAAATGATCAAAGTTCATTCCCAAGTGCATGAAATAAAACTTCCCAGCAAGTAAAGGAAAGGAGAAGGCAGAAAAACAGTAAGCGAGGCAGGAAAGGAAGGAGGTATGATACATATATGCTCCAAACAGCCCAACATCTGATCCGACCCTCACCCTGCGTGCTAGAGATCTCCAGACGGGAGACTCTGCCCTACCTCTGCCCTTCACCCACACTCACCTCCTGGAAGGCTGCACAGCTCCTGTTGCTGAGCATCTGGGAAGGACATTCACAGACAGCCCATAGCACAGCACTGCAGTCTCCTCTCTGCATGCAGGGATGGGGCACTCGGCCGGAGATTCCACCAGCCTTTCCTCCCTTTTTAACTCCCCTTGTGTTTTGATGACTCACAATTACACTAATGCCCTGTGTCCCAATGGCAGAGGGGCTCGGGGCCAGCTTCTCCGCCCTCTCCCACTTGCAATGTTCAGCCCCACACTGTCAAGAAGCTGCTGTAGCAGGCAGTATCCCCTGCCATTACCGTAATCTCCAGCCACTGCCGTATTGCTCAGAAACAAAGAGCACTCATGGGATGCCCAATTGTCTTTTGCGCTGATTTACTGGGTTTTGCATGGGAAAGGAGTGAGAATTCAGAAAGTGTATTTTTCAAACGCGAAAGATAGCTAGTTGGCAGAAATGTCACATTCACAGAATTTATGGGGTTGATAATTGCCTGAAAATGAATTGGCAAAATATCACCTGAAATTACGTGGGGGGGGGAAAAAATCCCATGAGTCTCACACAACTCTGTTGGAATATAAAACGTGCAGTGCTTGCCAGATAAAATGAGCATGAAGAAAATAACAAGGATTGACAAATATTCCCATATACACACATACCATAGCTCAAGAAAGATAGACAGTTATTGCCTGCTTTCCCCATTTGGTCCACGTTGCAATGGTCCTCCTCTTTTCCCAGGTTTTCCCTGGAGAGGGGGAAGATGGAGTGGAGCTTAACTAAATGGTTGGGGAATTGCATCAGGAAATAGTGTCTGGTTTAGGAAGAAGTTCAGGAAAGTTAAGCATGAGAATCTTGTATTTAGATAATAAATTGTGGGGGCTGACATTTTGCTTCTGGCTCTTTTGACCTATTGAACATCTGCCTTTCGGTTTTGTGCTGTGTCAGTATCAACTAACAAGAGAATAGAAAAATACTGAGTCACAAAAGTGCGTGTGCGTATCTGTGAAAAGCTGCCTTCAGATTGGATGCCTACAGGGAGAAGGATGAAAAGAGTTGGACTTTTATATGGACTCCAGTAGCCGTAGTCTGAGACAGGATACTGGGCTAGATGTGTCATTGGTTTATTCCAGTGTGGCAGAGTCACCTTGCTCTTATATTAACATGGAGGATTCTCTGCACCTTGAAGTCTTTAAACCATGATTTGAGGACATCAATAGCTCAGACACAGGTGAGAGGTTTATTGCAGGAGTGGGTGGGTGAGATTCTGTGGCCTGCATTGTGCAGGAGGTCAGACTAGATGATCATAATGGTCCCTTCTGACCTTAATATCTATGAGTCTATGCAATCAGGTGCCACATAGTTCCCTGGATTTCAGTGGAAGGAGGAAACATAAGAGGCTCAGATGGTTTGGATGCTGGTTGAGCCTGACTCGTGACTCTTTTTGCCTCCATGTATAGTGGGAATAATGGGGTGCTGTGAGACTGAATTCACTGACATTTGCAAAGTGCTTTGGAAGGTGCCAGAGAAGTGCAAGGAATTATTATTAGCATGATCCTGGCACAATATTATCCTGGAATTAAAATCCCTCCCTGTATAACAGCATGTAAGGAGCACCTATTAGACAGCCGCTCAGGGAAAGAGAGAGAAAGGAGGAACAGCCTTATGGACCAGCATCGACAGACACCACAGAACATAGCAAGTCACTGATTATTGGATTGTTTTCACTGAAGGCACTGCAAGAAACCACTGACAACCGCTCACGACAGTATGTGGAAAAATTTCATCTGTCAGTCAGACCATTGAAACAAAAAAGCTCAAACAATGGGCTAATGAGGTGTTTCCCTTTTTGAGTTGGAATGACAGAGTACAAAATGTGATTCTGGCTGGCCAAAACATTGTTGGCTATTTTAATTATCTTCCCAAGAGTTGAACATCAAGGCAAGAAACATAACAACCTGCCTTCAAATTATGTAGAGGTAGAGAAAGGGGGAGAGAGAGATGTGAGATAAAGTGCAATTGTCTCTCGGGAATTAAGTAGTACTTGATGGAAAAGAGACAGATTAGACCTAAATACTATTTATATAAGATGCTGTTGATGAGACAATGGTGCAATCCTCCAATCGTTATAATCACGTTTTAAGTTATCGTCAATGGTTAGGCAGGTGGGAGCTGTGACTCCTCCTTGTATGATACTTTGCTTCTCTGTTCCCATATCCCTTCCTCCGCATTTGTTTGCCTGATCTACCTGTTGCATTTTGTCACAATGGGATTGTCAGCTCTTTGGGGTAGAGATGATCCTTTTGCTGCATGACAGTCCAGTGCCTAGCACAACAGGTCCTTGATCCTTAAATGATGACCGCTAGGCAGTCTTACAATACAACTAGTATGCCCAATCCATCTAAGGTACTAATCTGGCCGCCACTCCTGTACTATTCATCCACCTTGTGACTTTTCATGTCTCTCTCCTCACAACACCCCAGTGCTATTATCCCCATTGTATTAACATAGAGACTAAGTGACTTGTCCAAGGGAATCTATAGTCAGTTTTTCTCAGTTCTTGACTAGCACCATAACCACTGGACCATCTTTCTTCTCTCTAGTAGGCAAACTCATGAAATTTTGACAAGAACTGGGTGGAAATTTTTAACGAAACTTTTTTTTCTGCAGAAAAATGAAGATCTGGGTCTGTAGCAGGGTGTGCTGAGTCAAGAGCTGACTCAGCACCCGTCACTCAAATCCTCCCCAGTATAGGTCAAATGGGACTTAACTGAAAGATCAGTTTACTGAATGCAGCCAGAGCTGAGGGGCTAATTTGAGGGGGAAGCAACCCCAGCAGCTGGGAGCATGTAAATTGCCGGGAAGGAAGTACTGGGGAGAGAGATGAAAGCCTGATGGAAGGCAAAGGTAGGCAGGACTGACTGCTATTTGTTCTGTTCCCTTCTCGAGAAGCAAGTGAGATTGCTGGCTGGAGGACTGTAAAGACATATAAATTGCACTACAGACAGAGGCTTGCTGAAAGAACACAATCAAACATGGTGGTGGTGAAGGAGACCTGAAGTGGTGTGGTCTGTGATTAAGGCCTGTCAAGGGGACCACTCCATGACAGGTCACACTAAACATTTCACAGAGTCATGTAGAATTCACTGAGTTGTTTCAGTTTGAGAAAATAAACAAAAATCCTCCCTCCTCCCCCCGCATCAAACCGTTTCACTCAATGTTTTCAAAACGAAACATTTTGATTTTGCAATTCAGAACAACTTTTTGTTTAGAAATTCCCTTCAACTTAATTAAAAAAATGAAACATGAATAAAAAGCTCAAAACTGAAAAGAAACATTTCATTTTGGGTCCAAAAAATGTTTTGTTCCACCCAGAATGATCCCCCCAACCAGCTTTTCAGAATTGCCAGCAAACGAAAAAAATCAGCTCTTATTTGGACCCAATGTGGTAGAAATTTGATGAAAATGTTTTCAGGATCATCCCCTTTCCTTGATGTGGTCTCAGAACTGAGCTCCAAATCATTGCTTAAATGAGGCCCAGCTCTGAGCATTGCCTCAGTCACATGTGTGGTTTCACAAAAGGATTAGTCACAGTGCTTTGACAAACCTGCCCTGAATACTGAATATGCAATGAAGCTGAAATCTATACAGCCGAGGAGGGGTTGATTTGTGTGTGTGTGTGTGTGTGTGTGTGCGCGCGTGTGCGCACAGCTCTATTTGTGAATAATTTCCCATGAGGTAGGGGGGAAAACAGTGTTTTTCTAAGGGTCTGAAGCATTATCAAAGGTTATGATATGAAAATCAAAACTGGTCTGGATTTTCCATTCCATGCACTTAATCGAGAGTGGATTCAATGTTTGTGTGGCGCAGTGGTCAAGAAGCAAAGCACACCTTGCAGGCTTCAGCACTGAAAATGCCCAGGGACCATTATGGGCCAGACTGGTGTAAATCAGCATAGCTCCATTAATGTCATCAGCCAATTTACACCAGCTGACAATCTGCCCCTATATGTATCTCAATGCCACTTAAAATCTCATTGCTCTTTCCTAAAGAATCCAATCTGTGTACATTATCGTGAGATAAATGATACCAATAGAATTTCTCATCAAACCTATGGGAAGCAGCGATGATATAGATATGAGACATTAATATGGAAATGATCCCAAAGTATTTTACAAACATGAATTCCTTTAGTCTCACAACACCCATGTGAAGTCACTAAAGATCTGGATTTCGGGGAGTAGTATTCATTTTAAAGACTGGTGAACTGTGGCAAAGCAAGGTTTGAGCGCTCATCAAGTTAGCAAGGAGAAAATCAATTGCAGAGCTGAGACTATTAGAAGCTCTGACTCTGAGACCCCACGTTCTCACAGCTTTATACAGCTCTCAATCACCTGCTGGCCTTTACTGCGGGCAAGAAAAGTGCAACCGAACAGCAAAAAAAGTTGAGAAGATCCCAAATGTTTTGATTTGGGAATGAGTTTGAAAAGTAGAATCCATCCTCATCTTATGACAGTAACAGTTCCTCCTTATTCGCTGTCTTAGTTTGAAAACAAAAAGTCCCATGGGAGTAAATTACAGAAGAAAAAGAGCTGAGACGGGAAGAGTTTTTTCAAACCTTGCAAACCTCAAAAATAGGTAAAGAGGTTCACAAATGCTCGAACTTCTGAGGTTTGCCCATTCATCCCTGCTAGGTATTTTAAAGGTAGTATTTCTTATTTGTAATACTCTCGAGTGCCCAGAGGCTCCAACTCTGCTTGGCGCCCTCGGTGCAGTACAAACAAATAGTGAGAGACAACCAATTAGAGAAGACAGCCAAAAATGGGAGAAAGGAAGCATTATTACTAAAATGATCATGCTACTCAGTTTTTCATAGGAGATCTCAGTGTCTCAGAGTCCTGAAGTGTCATGGGTTTTCATTTCACAACCAGAAAATGCTTGTTCAAGAGAGATTCTTACAGTAAGTAGAATTTGCAGCGTTTGCCAAGACCTAGCCATTCACCGCAGTGAGCGTTCAGTGTGATGAGTTGGCATTTGGAGTGAAGAGAAAAGTCAAATGAAGATGACACTAAGCTGAGGGGAGAGGTAGATACACTGGAGGGTGAGAATCAGGTCCAGAGTGATCTAGACAAATTGGAGGATTGGGCCAAAAGAAATCGGATGAGGTTCAACAAGGACAAGTGCAGAGTCCTGCACTGAGGACGGAAGAATCCCAGGCACCGCTACAGGCTGGGGACCGACTGGCTAAGGACCTGGGGATTACAGTGGACGAGAAGCTGGATATGAGTCAGCAGTGTGCCCTTGTTACCAAGAAGGCTAACGGCATATTGGGCTGCATTAGTAGGAGCATTGCCAGCAGATGGAGGGAAGTGATTATTCCCCTCTCTTCGGCACTGGTGAGGCCACATCTGGAGTATTGCGTCCAGTTTTGGGCTCCCCCACTACAGAAAGGATGTGGACAAATTGGAGAGAGTCCAGCAGAGGCCAACGAAAATGATTAAGGGGCTGGGGCACATGACTTACGAGGAGAGGCTGAGGGAACTGGGCTTGTTTAGTCTGCAGAAGAGAAGAGCGAGGGGGGATTTGATAGCAGCCTTCAACTACCTGAAGGGGGGTTCCAAAGAGGATGGAGCTCGGCTGTTCTCAGTGGTGGCAGATGACAGAACAAGGAGCCATGGTCTCAAGTTGCAGTGGGGGAGGTCTAGGTTGGATATTAGGAAACACTATGTTAGGAGGAGGGTGGTGAAGCACTGGAATGGGTTACCGAGGGAGGTGGTGGAATCTCCATCCTTAGAGGTTTTTAGGGCCTGGCTTGACAAAGCCCTGGCTGCGATGATTTAGTTGGTGGTGTTCCTCCTTTGAGCAGGGGGTTGGACTAGATGCCCTCCTAAGGGCTCTTCCAACCCTAATCTTTTAGGATTCTATGATAGGCACTATCAAAAGCTGTTGTTTTGTTCACAGATCAAGACTAGAATTGGTTGAAAAAATTCCATCACACTCACTTTTCAATGGAAACCAGTTTTGTGGAATTTTTTTATTTCTGTTGAAGTTTTCCAGTTTCTTGATGAAAAATTGAAAACAAAAATATGCAGAAAGCTTTGCCACTGGAAAACTGGTGCGGGGGGGGGGGGAATAGGGGGAGAAAGGAGGCAAATCAAAATACCACAATTAGAAAAAAATTGCCGTTTCAGTTTTTCGTGGAAAATCCAAAATATTCTTGAAAGAAGCTTAGAAAAAAAAAAGTTCTACAAAATTTCTTATAAAAAACAAGTGGTATTTTCCAACAAACTCTATTAAAGACACGTCTTTGGTATTTTGCAATAAACGCATGCTGAGAAATATACATCTGTCGTGTACGCTCTTGTAGATCAGAACATGATTTTCTCATTGGTGTAAATAAAGTTTAATAAATAAAGATTGGTCCTGCTTTGAGCAGGGGGTTGGACTAGATAACCTCCTGAGGTCCCTTCCAACCCTGATATTCTATGATTCTATGATTGCTTTTACATGGCTTGTTGATGTGCTCTCAGGGTGAAATTCAGAGAGCCAAACAGATCCTATTTAGGGTCTATTTCAAGGTTTTAAGTTGGATTTGAGTGGTTCATAGCCTTGCGATGGCTATCTGCATTGGGTATCAACTTGAACCAATGTCCTCATTTCCATGAGTAATGAAGGAAAGTGGTTCAGACCTAGCTTTTGATGAGTTCGGGGAATTGGAGGTACTGGCAATGGTCTCAAAACGAGAAGAGCAAGAGGTTTTGAAGGGAGACTGATTTTAAATGGAGCTGATGTTTCCTCACTGTCGGGGTCTAGATGGGTACAACCCTTCTTGCACTGCAAGCTTACTCCACACCCTTAATTGCACAATTAAAAAGAAATTTAGATTCATGACTGCACTTATCAATGCCACGCTCAGGAGGAATCACCTTATTTAAGATTAATGTCCTTGTCCTTGGACACCCTTCTGTTTCACTCCTTCTTGGAGAGACAGTTCCAGACTGCAGTTCCAATCCACAAAGAAACATAAATTCATTTTCAGTGAGGAGCTCACGGATACAGCGAGACCATTGAGCAGGCCAAGGTCAGAGGAGTGGTTGACAATGACAGTTACATGCTTATTTAAAAGATGCTGTTGGAGTCCAGCAGTGGTCTATCCATTAGAGGGCATGTCTACTTTGCACACTAAGCCAGGGCTCTGATTCAGATTTGAGCCCAAGCCCCTTTTCCATTCACACATGAATCAGTCTGACTTGGGTCAGCAAGCGCTCAGGATCAAGGTCCTAGGACCCTGCTAGGGGGATGGGTCAGTCTTGGGTCCCCCTGTGATCTTGAGGCGTGGATGCAGCTCAAGCCGCAGACCCGACTCAGGTCTGTGTAATGCCGTACAGATGCGTTAGCACGGCAGAGAGACCTGGGCCTAGCAATTGTTAACCCAGGTTTTACAACGTAGTGTGGATGCTCAAGGAAACACCGACTACACCAACCTGGGTCCCCCAGATCTGAGTTTGCAATGCAGGACGGACCTACCCCTCGTCACATCATCAGGCGGAGATGGTCTCGGTCGTAGCAGTGTCAGTTCATAGAGGGAAGGATGGTCTCAGCATTAAGGCACTGGCGCGGGACTCAGGAGATGTGCGTTCAGTTTTTGGTTCTACCCCAGACATTGGGTTCGATCTTTGGCAAGTCACTTCGGCCTGGAGCCACAAAAGGACTTTTAGGGGCCTTGAAAATCACTGGTCTCCACGCAGGCTGACTTGGCACTGAATGTGTGGAGGTGCCTACAAGCCAAGCCGGGGGAGGGCTTCGTGCGCTACAATGGCACCTAAAACTGGGATTTTTTGACTCCTCCCTAAGTCCCCTTGTGGAGCTGGCCCTTCATCTCTGTGGCTCGCATTTCCCCATCTGTAAAATGTGAATGATAATACTTTTCTCTCCGTTTGTTGTGTTTGCTGACTGTGCTCTCACTGTTCTTGTCTGATGTTAGATCAAAGCAACCCTCTTTGTGGCTACAGTGCGGCAGTCACATCTCTGACATACTGCAGCAGAGCGGTCACCCGCTCCTGCCCTGAAGGGCCTAAAACAGCCCAGGCGAGGGCTGTGGCTGGGAGCCAGCAGTGCCCAGGCTGACTGGGGGAAGCAGGCTCAACTGTGGCCACACCCCAGTCAGGGCTCAGCTTGCTCTTATAAGAGGGCAGTGGGCCAGGAGCGGACAGAGTCTCCTTTGGCTGTGGAAGGAGATGGGCCTGGCTGCTGGGCAGCTTGAGAAGGTACCTGGAGTGGAGCAGGGTTGGGGGAAGGCCAGAGGAGCGGGGAGGCACCAGATTGGAAAAGCCTCAGGCTGCTGGCCTGACAGAAGGCCAAAAAGGGTACTGGGGTTGCAGGGGGCAGCCCCTCAAGGGTAGGTAGAGGCAGCAGGTCCAAACCCCCCTTGCCTGTGATGATTGCCTTATACACTGCAGTCTGCCCCAGTGTTTGGGGGCTCAGTGGTGACTGTCAGTAGCCAAAGACTAAGGTGAGGTGGGGATAGTGGGTGGGGGGGTTCCCCTGGGAAGGGGAGATGCAGATCTGCGGGGGCACTGCCAGGGGGACGCACCCCAGGAAAAGGGGCACTGGCGGTCTGGGAGGGGCACGGGGGCCAGGGGCAAGTGGGACACTGGCCTGCAGGGGGCGCTCTGGAGGCTGAAAGAGGTAATGCCCTGAGAGACCAGCAGGAGGCGCCGCAGGGGTGAGTCCCGCACCGTGTCACATACCCCGAATATAAATGTGAATTTGGGCCTTTGCGTCAATACAGTCCCTCCACTGTAAGTGAGAGGATAATCGTGTCTTTTAGCTGCATCTCAAAATATTTTGGGGAAAAAAGCCACGAGTTAATTGAAAAATAAGCTATGACATGCTGTTAGGGTTCTACATATTTTAATCTTTGGTTTAGATGCCAGCCCTTTGATATGCCTTTCAATAGGCTTAGAAGTATTAGCTTTTTACTAGTAAACATTGGTAAGTGTCAATTTCACCATGCACACAGCACCAAGGAAAAAAAGATTTCCATCAACAATAATTGAACTTTACATATCGGGAAAGTAAGAAAAATGCTGCTTGAAAACGTATTGATTTCAGGATATTTATTTTGATGTCATGTTGACCATGTGTTTTAATGGTTCAAATTTAACTTCAACATGAACAGTGTGATTTAAGTTTTCAAATCTCAGTGGCTACTGTCATCAAATAATTGTCATCTGATGCCTCTATAATTTCTCACAACTGTGAACATTTAAACTGATAAAAAAAAAACCAAGTGCTTAAACCCCATAATTTCCCACAATTGTGAAAATTTAAATCAATAAAAATAGACACAAATGCTTAAAAATCAACATTGATATTATCCATCAATATTATAAACAATAAAAATCAAATCATGACAAGCTTATCCATCAAGTTATTGGCTTTGTTAAAACGAAGTGATAGCAAGTATTGCTTTGAGAAATCAGCCCCCAGGGTTTAGGAAAGTTTTTCAGTTTACTGCTGGGTAAGAAGGAAAAACCCACCGATGAGCAAAAGGATTTAAATATGCTTCAGGAAACCTTTCTCCAATTCCACAGGAAAAGGATTTCCCCAGAGATGAGGAAAGCTGGAGGTTCGTAGAAGGTAAATTGCAACTCCAGAGTATTTAGAAAGGAGCCGCTGCTGGTGGGTTACAGATGCTCATTCGCTGAAGATGATCATTGAATACATGGGCCCTGGAGGGTACTGCTGTCTGAGGTCTGAGGCTTGGAACTGTGTGATGTGTGTTCACTACAGATGACTTAGTTTTCCCCTTGTCGCTTTAACTATAAGCGTTATAACGTACTGGAGAGACACTGATGAACAGATCTATGTGGACTGTTTGAATGCAGTCGGATTAGAGTTATTCTCTCTGCGGGACAGCAGCACTTAGTGCTGGAAATTACTCACAAGAACAATGATGGGATTTTTACCAATGTCTTTGATAAAAGAGGAGAGCTGAAATTTTCCAAGCAGCCTCGATTTGGAGGCCCAACTCCTCTTCACCCCAATGGGAAATGGGTGTTTGAAAATCTCAGCCCTGGAGTTCAAGATGGCATAGGCAAAAGTGTAAGTCAATGGGACTTGTGCCTAGGAAAATCCCACTGTTAAAGAATTTAAGACTAGCTCTGGATTGGAACATGCTCCACCTTTGGGAAAGCTGGGTCCATCCTCCAAACTTGGTCCATTTTCAAGTCTAACACACAACCCTTGATTTGTGGCCTCATCTCTAAAACAGCTAATCACGCTAGCAAAATACTTTTATTTTCCAGTCATCTGTGGAACACCCTAGAAATGTTAGTAATGAAGTGAGCCACTAGCACCGACCTGTAATGGTTTCGCTCACCTAATTTAACAGAGACAAGAGGTTGGGGGAGATATATTTAGAGACAGAGGGCCATTGAAATTAATGGAGTTATGTCAATTTCCACCCGCTGAGGAGCTGGCCCAGAGGATATTGTGTGATCGCTGTGGGTCTGAAGGTTGACGAATAGATATTTGTCTATGTTTGTTTGCGTGGAACTCAGGAAGAATAGCTTTAATGAATTTCTTGGCATAACTTACGACTCAAATGATCTGGTAACATCCAACCACAGAGAGACCTATTGCTAACCTCAGGAAGATTGATTTTTTTACCTACTGCTGAAGCACATCGATCAGGAGCTGAGAATCTACTTCAGTGTCTCTCTTCCCCCCCCGCAGCCCCCTTCTTGTTTATCTTCTGCGTCTAGCCCAGGTTTCCAGCTTCAATGTCTCTGCAATAGTAACGTGGCTTTTCCACAAAGTTGTTTCACAGTGAAGGTGGGGTTCTGTGCCACTTTCTCTGCTCTAGCTTGAATTTAGCTTTCCGTATGTTAAGCACTTTGGGATCCTTTTGGGCTCAAAGGTATTATATTAAAAGAATTGTTCTAGTGTGGGGGAATATATAGATACCTGGAAAGAGCACCATACATTGTAGAAATGTATCTTAAAATGGTCACTTTAATGAGGTATTTGTATATTGCATAGTCACTTACATGTATCAAGGAGTAGTGTGGCCCAGTGCATAGTATACCAGACACAAAGTTACATGACCTGGGTTCTGTTCCTGCTTCTGATTTTGTTTTGGTACTGTAGACAAGTCACTTTACCTCTGTTTTCTAACCCCCCCACCCCTTGTTGGTTTTGTCCATTTGGACTGAAATCTCTTTGGGGCAAAGACTATTCTCTTCTTATGTACATGTACAGCCCCTTGCACAGTGGGGTCCTGATTGCAGCTCAGGCTTCTAGGTAATACTGCAGTAGAAATAATAACGTATTACTCATCAGCTCCTCATACAGAACGAGCTTTAGGTGTGTTATGGCAGTTTGTTATAAGTCTGCAACTTTACGTTCCTCTCCAAAACAACAATCACCTGATGGCGTTAAATAATCACAACTTGGAATACTTTTTTGGGAAGAAATTCTCTTCTGGTTGTACAGATGCCTTTTGCTGCCTGGAGCTGGAATTCAATCTGAGTTTTATCTATCCTCTCATGTCACAGTGATTGCTGGGATCATCATTCTAGAGCCAGGGCTTCTTGGGCTGCCATCCTCTATTTCGGTTGCCGTGCAATTTAGTATATTGTTCTGTCATCTCTTATAAGTCCCTATCTCCCTGTTGTGTTTGAACAGCAACTTTTGCCTGAATTTCCCTCCTAAGCAATTTTGACCATAACCACAACTTATATTTGATCGATAGGACCTTTCATTTAGAGGCCCCCTCCCCCCCCCGGCACTCTGTAGACGGTAAATGCAGTTTTTTTTACCCACTGCCACCTCCAGGCAGCGATTCTCTGCCAGCAATATTGCACAATGGTGTTTAAGAGGGAATGTGAAAAGGATGTATGGTGTTACTGATTTACCAGTCTTTCTGCAGAAGTATGTTTTTCCATTATTTACTGACCATATATCTTGTCCCAGACTCTCATAAACAAGAAAAGAACCCAGCAGATGACTATGAAAGTCAGCAGCTTTAAAAGAAATATGACAACAGTAAGTCATTTTGGTGGCGTACAACTTTTTGATGGCAGCATGATCCCTTGGACGGAGTATATGACCCCAAACCCATTGAAGTCAACATCTGGAACCCTGGAAACTCTGCTGAGAGTACTTTGTCTTTGAACTCTCCAGCCACACCCAGCGCTCTTGCATAACGATAGCAGCTGCTCCACACACAGGGAGCAGCACACCCAAGAATAACTTCTTTTTCGACTTCCATTCTCCAAGCCGTTCTCAAAGCACACCCACTTGCAGCCCATTATACTCTAATAGAGCTCTAATACAAATAGAAAGCTAGGAAATTATCCATGGATCTCAAAGTGCTTTTCAGGGGAAGTCAGTGGTGTTATCCACATTTTACAGATGGAGAAACTGAGGCATGGGGAGCGGAAGTGACTTGTCCAAGGTCACCCGGCAGGCCAGTGACAAAGCTGGGAGGAGAACCTGGAGTGCAAGTCCCTGTCCAGTGCACTATCCACTAGGCCATGCTCAATACCAACATCAAAGGATGACTTTGTGATGTGCCACAATACTGTATTGCCAGTCCCAAGCATTCAAAAATCATGAGTCAGGACTGCCCCCCTGCCCGTCATTGTAAACAAACATGGAGTTCTTTTTAACTTGCCTTCTGGTTTTTCAGTTGTTAGGGTTCACCTTTTTCAAGCTTTCTTTCAGAGAGTCTCACATAATCACAGGGCTCCAGAAGTTGGGGCTTGAAAAGAAACCAACAACAAATATCCCAAGGCTCAGGAGAAACACCGCAAGAGTTGGCAACAGTGCAATCCTTCTTAAAGGGGCAAATACAGCTTAATTTTGAACAGAGCCTGGCATTTGAGTTCTATCCCGTTGATGATTTTATACAGTGAAATAGTAAAAAAAACAGCAAAGCGAGAACAAAAAGCATAGGTAGAGGATTTCAGATGAGACGGAGAGTCAATGAGGGGACACGAAGGGGGAATATCATCCCAAAATAGCAGGGGAGTTTTGCTCACACTGTTTAGACTACATGTGATATTTTATTTCTGTGGATTTCTGTGGGTTAGATGTATCCACAATCCCCGCCTTCAACTGCTATGATAATTCCCATTGATTAAATGACCCCCTCTGACATGGCTGTAGGGGCGGGGGGAAACAGATGAGTTTGCACTTGCTGGTCTTCATTAACAATCAACACTGCGATGCTTTCTCATTTAGTCTTACCCCTTGGGAGTCCTTTCCAATGAACAGGCTAGAGAACCAGAACATTTTCAACTGTCCTTATTGACAAGGCTTTTCTGATAGGTTGGCTCCTGTTGGTATCATCCAAGTTAAGGTGCTAGAGATGGTCCTGTGACCTCAAGCTTTTTGAAGAGAAGAGTTTGATCCCAGGTGCATTACAGTTCTGATCTGCTTATTAGGACAAGGAGGCAGGAGCCTTCTCCTCCTTACAGTGATAAAGAAATAGAGCAAGGGGGAAATATAGAGTCTGACTCTCTTCTCTCTCTCCCCCCCCCCGCCCCCCGCCCATCCCACTCCGTGGCATTGATCAAGAGGAAGTCCCATAACTGCTTTCCTTTTTTAAAGAGAGCCCTAAGCGTATTTTTCTCTATTGTTATAATCTTCTGCACTTCTGTAGCGCCCACAACCCAGCAATCGTGGCTCTCAGCTCTCTGCCCTAAACTACTAGAGAGTTTTCATTGGGATTTCATGGGGATTTGCAGCTTTGCTCTCAGCACTTCTATAGCGCTACGGATCTCAAAGCACAAATGGTATTGTGCAGGGGGAATATGCACAGCTCCCAGGCTCCTGCTCTAACCACTGGACAACACAGACTTAAAGCAGGTTTACGGAGGTTTTTACATGAAAAACTCTCTCCCCCCGCTCAAAAAAAAAAAAAAATCTGTAAAGACCTTGCTTCATCCTCCTTCAGATTCAACTCTGTGTTGCCAACAAAATCCTCTCGGTGATTATTCTGTCTTGACTACTTGGGCAAAGCTTGCTTCTTTCTTCTGACATCCACTTGCTTCTTCATCTATCTATTGTTTTTGTCACAAACCGGAGCGATATGGGGTAAGAGCTGCCTTTTTACTTCATTTCTGTACAGTAAGTCAGGTGCTGATTAGGATATGCAGGTATCACTAGAATACAAATGCTAAATAATTGTTCTTTACTGTTTTCACTTCTATAAGCTCTTTCCTGTAAGGATCCCAAATGGCACTAAGCAGAATTAATCAACAACTTCCAGACTCCTAGTGCTGTTACAAACTCATTGGGTCAGTTCTGTATTTAAGCTGGTTTCTTGGTCTTCTTCCACTAATTTGCTATCACCTCTGCTTATCAAAAACATGAATGTGATTTACGTCTCAGTGGCACACTTGTGGCTGCAGGGATTCGAGGCAGGCTTGATGCTCATTTTCACACCCTTAAAGCAAACAGGTTGTGACTTCTCCCTAAAGATGTGAGTATTTTAGAAATGTATTCCTCTTCTTAGGTTTTCCAGCTCTCTGGCCATTATTACTCAAATACACACATCAGTAATTCCCTTCCTCAGAGCCAGATTCTTATGCTTGTATAATACCATTTACTGCAAATTAACATTTCATGAAAAACAAAGCAAATAACCAACCCTCCTGACTGAATGATATTTAACTACTCTGCTTAAAAACCTCAGCAGGCAAAAACAACTAATTAGATTTGTAAAGGCAAAATGTTTTGACACCAGCCGGGACTTTAATGCAACAGTGCTGTGTATTTTTCCTAAGCTCAGAGTATTTCTTCCCAAGGAGACTTGCAAAGCAGAAATGGTCTCCTTATTTCAGTAGATAATTGGTACCATTGTAAGTGTGACACAGAAAATTAAAACATGGTAGTGACCTGAAGTGCAGCCTTAGCCAGCTCTAATGAGCAGATGACTACAGCAGCTTTTTATCCTCGTCCCTTTTTGTCTGAATACAAACGGAATTGAATCAAAGCCTGCAGATCTGAACACCCCCAGACATTTTCCTTACGTCAGATTGGCTGGGACCTTTGGGTTTTTCTCCATCTTCCTCTGTACATGGGACCTGGCTCTCTGCTCGGATCAGGTGGGTATATCGCATCTCATTAGTTCCCTGCCTTTGCAGGGGCCTGGGGGACCGGTGGTGCCTCGGTATCTCCTGTTTTCTGCCTGTGACACACAGATCAGTTGCCTAAGCGCTGAAATGTTTTAGTAGAACCAAGGCATCTGGACTTAATGCATGAGTGTCTGGGTGAAAATAGATGGCTTGTGGTACCCAGGAGGTCAGATGAATGCTTCCTTCTCGCCTTAAGCTCTATGGGAGTTCAGAGAGGGGGTTATTCAGCAGCTAAACCTGGCTCCTATATATATATATATATATATATATAGTGGGTTGAAACCCAACTCCAACACTGGAGCCCTCTGAACATGGAGGTATAGAGCGAGCAGACAGCTTCAAAGTCCAGATATGGAGCCTCAGTTTGCAGCTGGAGCCCATAGCTTAATTCTGCATGTTGCAACACCAAGGGGCGTCATGGATTTACAGGCTCTGTGCTATGTCCCGGACCATAGATGGTCTCCCAAGGGGTCACTCTCTTCCACAAGGGTAGGCCATGTGTCCTCAGCACTTCCAAGGCTGAGCCTTTGGGCTCCAGCACTCTTGTTCTTTACTATGAGCTCTGCCCAGGGAGTCTGAGTGACACCGACTCCTGTTCAGAGACTTTAGCCCTTTCAGGGATCAATGCACGTTCGCAAGTATCTGCAGTGACTCCGTGCAGACTTTTCAGAACAGAGTAGGGTTTATTCGTCAACTGAAATACAACATCAAGAAGTCTTTTGGTTAGCACAGAGAAGCCAGAGGTTTAGAGACTTCAGAGTGGCCAAAGTCAGGGTTCCACCACTCGAAGCTGATGTAGAATCTCTCTTGGCTCTAGCTCGTTCTCTCTTAGTCCCAGGAGGGAGCTGGTGTGTCTCTGTGAGCCCAGCTTTTATCACAGACACCTCTTCACCATGCTGTGGTCACATGTTCAGCTACCTCTGCAGGTGATAACCTTCAGCCATCTGGGTTTCCATTGTCTCTTCTGGCTCCTCCAGGCACATGCATAGCCTCTGTTCAGTTCAGTGCTGGTCTCCCATCAGCTGGCTATGTGAGTCAAACACCTGGGCCTTTCCCTTTACACTCCTTCGTAGCAATACAACACACCTGGGGAAACTGAGGCATGCATGAATCACAAAAATATTACTAAAATTCCCACATTCATCACAGGATGCTATTCATTTCTAGCTTCTGTTTTGTGGACGCCAGAAGGAGAGGTAAATTACTGGAAGAGTAGTGCCTAGACTCTTTTTTTCTTTGGACTGGGGTGCATATCTTAAAAACCATCCTTAGAGGTTTTTAAGGTCTGACTTGACAAAACCTTGGCTGGGATGATTTAGTTGGTGCGGTCTTGCTTTGAGCCGGGGATTGCACTAGATGACCTCCTGAGGTCTCTTCCAACCTTAATATTCTATCTTATCTATAGCTCTGCACATTGGATGTTTAAATATATCTGTTGTAAAACACTCCAATAAACAAAGTAGTTTACATAATGAAGGAGCAAACAAAGTTCAGAAGGGAAAAAAAGATTTCTCCTTCAACCTTCACCCTTTTCTAGAATTGGACTCGGCTCAAACCTTTTTTAAATATTGTGGGTTAGCCGCACGGAGATACTTTATACTCACGAGTACGCAGCTGTAAAAATGCCAACTCCACTTCCAAATGTTACATTTGTTCCCTACCGCTATAATAGATTAAAGCAAAACCCTGAATCCAAACACACCTAAACCTTGAGGGTGTTAGTAATTGGATCTGATCCCTGCTTTGTTAATGTACTTGTCATTCGATAAGACACAAATGAAACTAGTTTGGGCCCTGAAGTATTTTGCTGTTTAAAGTTCATTTGCAATTCAAGAAGCTAGCAGTAAAATACACTGGGTCTATTTTGCAAAGCCCTTCCCCAGCAGAGAATGTCCAGATCCCACATTTGGGCATTTAAATCAGCATCTAAAACTGACATGTATGTGCTTAAGTCTGAGTTGATTTGTAAGATGCCAGAGTTTGAAAATGGGGCCTATCCGTGTCTGTTTTGGAAAGTCGTATGGAACAGAAAGTGGTTTAAAACCCAGCAGAACAGAACAATAGAAAATGCTAAAACACTGTCCTTGTCAGGGATGACCTTACAGAGGACTGGAAGCTCTAATAGATTTCTTAAATTACTTGATTATTTGCAGTGTTGTTGCAGCCCTGTCGGTCCCAGGATATGAGAGAGACAAGGTGGCTGAGATATTATCTTTTATCGGGCCAACGTCTGTCAGTGAAAGCGAAAGAAGAGTTCTGTGGAGCTCAAAAGCTTGTCTCTTTCACCAAAAGAAGTTGCTTAGATAAAAGATATTATCTCACCTACCTCGTGTCTCTCGTACTCCTGTGACACTTTGAATGTAGTACTACTAATCAGCATGAAGAACAAATACCATTGGGAATGTCAACTTGTATACCAAAGGGTACGGTTAAATGTGCGACATTGTCCTTCTATTGCCAACGAATGAAAGTCCAGGAGAACACAATTTATTCCTAACAACTTTCATTGTCACAT
Source organism: Natator depressus (assembly GCF_965152275.1). NCBI lineage: Eukaryota > Metazoa > Chordata > Testudines > Cheloniidae > Natator > Natator depressus. The sequence continues at coordinate 8,110,248 of NC_134259.1, forward strand.
GGATCACAAAGCAGTTTAAATTTGAAATTGCATATTACCCGTGCTATAGTGGAGTGAAAAGAAATGGGCTGTTTGTTACAGTGGAAAAGCATTATATAGTTCATAAAGAAGGAATGATGTATTGTGCTAGTTATCACTCTCTGGACCCAACCATAATCACAAATAGCTGGCTCCTGAAGGGTCTAAAGGCACAATTAGAGGGAGGAAATACGAATTCTCTTATTCTGTCAATGGAGGAAAGGCTGATTAATTTAGTTAGTTGCTCAGAGATTCTTTCGAAGGAATAACTCTTGTAAGTTCAGGCCACATGTTAAATGCCCATTAGAAATATAAAAGGAATCAGTCTTCCACTCACAGTGATAACAAATGGGAATTATCTAGTAGGTACTGAGTGCCTTGTGGTTAGAGCAGCGGGATGGGGATCTGACTGTCTTTGTGTAGTCATTTACAACTGTGCAATGCAAGTGCAAAGTGGCTGCAGTAAAATGCTACCACATCATTGTTTTACACTGACGCTGCACAGGGGGAAGTAGCTATACAAGATGCCTGGCAATGGAGAATCAGGCTCTAGGGTCCACAGAGGACTTCAGCGTTGTGACACTGAGGGCAGGTCTACACTTCAAACACGGCATCGGCACAGCTGGAACAACAATGGGATCCACAAACCCGGAGTTAGGCACTTAGATTCCCGACGCAATGCATGGGGAAAGATAGGCACCTACTATGGGATCCACAAAAGCCAGCATGCTAGGCAGGGAGCTGCCTGAGCTAGGCAATGGAAGATGCCGACAAAAGGAGTGTGTCCTAAACCTCATCCCGCTCAGGGATTTAGGAGCCAAAAACCAGATTACAGGCAGGCACCTATCTCTGCTTGCGATCCACAACTGGGGACCTGTCTGCAAGAGTCAGATGGCCTTAGCTCTGTTCTTGCAAGAAACGCAGGAGGAGCAAGAGAAAAGATTTGAATAGGGGTTTCCTATCTCTCAGGACACTGTCCTAACCTCTGGACTACGGGATAGCCAGATGTGAGTCTCCCTCCATCTCTTCTGTTGAAGCTGTTTCATTTTAAGCCACTGGGTGTCCGTTTGCTGTCACATCGCCCATTATGGTCTCATCCGCCACGCCAGGATGTTAGGGCGGAAATACTCTGGCAAGAGGAATGGATAGCTGTTATAATCCCCAACCAGTCCCTCATCGCCAACCCCACAATTTGCCTGCCTGGTTTTGACTTGCCCCATCGCCAGTGGTCCCTGCTGAACAGGTTCCGGACCGGGCAAGGTCTCTGTGCAGCCAACCAGTATCGCTGGGGCCTTCGTGACAGCCCTTTGTGCAGCTATGGCGTGACACAGACGATGACGCACGTTGTCGATGAATGTCTGCTGACGAGGCTCAGCGGTGGCCTAGAAGAACTGCATCACGCCACTGAAGATGCCATCGCTTGGCTAGACGACGATGCACACGCTAAATAAATCATTTAGTCTAAATAATTATATTTGGAACCAGGAGACAGGAATCCAGGTGTGCCTCTGCTCCCAGGTGGGTGCCCTAAGCCACCATGCTAGAGTGTCATTCTTACTTCTCTGGGCCCTGGCTATTTTGTGGATCATAGTGGGGTTTAGATGCCTAAATCTCTTTGTGGATCTGAGCCTAGTAGTTGGGACTCCTATGTTCTACTCCCAGCTCTGTCAGTGACTGATATTTAACTCTGTGCCTTAGGGAAAGGACATATAAGTATCTACTTCACAGAGGTGTTCTACGGATTAATTAATATTGGTCAAGTCTTTTGACATATTGAGATGAGCGTTTTCCTGTGAGTAGAAACCATTATTCCCCCTTGACCTGCCAACAGTGATCAATCAAAATGGGAATTGCGTTTGTAAACCCATTCAGTTTACTGGTGTTTCCGCAAATTAATTGCACTCGAGTTATTTGTGCCTTAGAAAATCCCTGCTCCCTAGAGTTTGCAAAACTCAAGCAATTCACTGCACCTGTGAATTTCTAATGTAGCGACCACGTTGCTATTAGATTTCAATAAGAGTTGAGTGCGCTCAACCTTTTGTAAGAGCGGGGCCTTTGATTTGCGAGATGGTTGTGCAGACTCCTTTTTTGGCAGGGATGTGGGATTTTAAAGTTCTCTTTATACTGAAAAATGAGCCTGAACCAAAACCCTCTATCTGAACGTCCACAAACTTTGGGGAAGTAAGTTGGATCCAGATCTTCTCTGAACTTTGTGGCTTGGGATAAGGTTCTAGCTGAAAAACCCGCCGAACCCCAGTCGTTGAGTTTTGTTTGACTTTTATGTTTTCCATGCAAAAACCATAAACTGGATTCAGCTCATAAGCTTCAAGAAAATCAACGCGCACTTTAGGATTTTAGAGTAACAGCCGTGTTAGTCTGTATTCGCAAAAAGAAAAGGAGTACTTGTGGCACCTTAGAGACTAACCAATTTATTTGAGCATGAGCTTTCGTGAGCTACAGCTCACTTGAAGTGAGCTGTAGCTCACGAAAGCTCATGCTCAAATAAATTGGTTAGTTTCTAAGGTGCCACAAGTACTCCTTTTCTTTAGGATTTTGTTACAAAAGTTTGCCATGGCGCTCTCAGAAATATAAAGGGAAGGGTAACCACCTTTCTGTATACAGTGCTATAAAATCCCTCCTGGCCAGAGGCAAAATCCTTTCACCTGTAAAGGGTTAAGAAGCTAAGATAACCCCGCTGGCACCTGACCCAAAATGGCCAATGAGGGGACAAGATTCTTTCAAATCTGGAGGGGGCAGGGAACAAAGGGTTTGGTCTGTCTGCGTGATACTTTTGCCAGGAACAGATCAGGAATGCAAGCCTTACAACTCCTGTAAAGTTAGTAAGTAAGCTAGCTGGAAAATGCGTTAGATTTTCTTTTGTTTAATGGCTTGTAAAATAAGATGTGCTGGAGGGAATGTATATTCCTGTTTTTGTGTCTTTTTGTAACTTAAGGTTTTGCCGAGAGGGATTCTCTATGTTTTGAATCTGATTACCCTGGAAGGTATTTACCATCCTGATTTTACAGAGGTGATTCTTTCACCTTTTCTTAAATTAAAAATCTTCTTAAGAACCTGATTGATTTTTCATTGTTTTTAAGATCCAAGGGTTTGGGTCTGTGTTCACCTGTATCAATTGGTGAGGATTATTATCAAGCCTTCCCCAGGAAAGGGGGTGTAGGGCTGGGCGGGGCGGGGGGGATATTTTGGGGGAAGACGTCTCCAAGTGGGCTCTTTCCCTGTTCTTTGTTTAAAACGCTTGGTGGTGGCAGCATACCGTTCAAGGACAAGGCAAAGTTTGTACCTTGGGGAAGTTCTTAACCTAAGCTGGTAAGAATAAGCTTAGGGAGTCTTTCATGCAGGTCCCTACATCTGTACCCTAGAGTTCAGAGTGGGGAAAGAACCTTGACAGGCTCTAAACAGAATGTGCTGTGTCTATGTGAGAACTTTGAGTTAAGATCAGTCATTGCAGCATGGAGCCATAGTGTCCCAGGAGGCTAATAAGAGGGAGATCAATCAGGAAAAGATTTTAGTTTGGAAAAATAGAGGCAGACAGGTTTTCTTGTTCTTCCTGTTTGATTTACCAACCCAAAACGGCGTGTATGTGGCAGGTGGGAGAGCAAGTCAATTCTTTGTTGTCGATGCTCGAGCAATTTAGGCTAAGGAGAAAAACTAACGATAACTGTGGTTCTTTAATCCTGTAGCACAATATTATTGAACCTGGTGCTAATTTTGCTACCATCCTACTGTGTGTTAAACTCTGACTCATTTTAGCAAGGAGGGTGGCAAGGAGGAGAAGAGGAACTTAATGAGAAAAGCGGTATATTAATTTACTTTATCTGCCCAGGAAGCCAATGATGATGACCTAGTGTGACTTTCTTAGACTATTCTTCTTTACAAAAGCAACACACAAGACAGCAGGTACTAGGCAAAGGCCAAGTTCTCTTCCTGGATTTAAAAACAACCGCACAAGATGTTAAACTGATGTTAAAAACTGTCTTGCGGCAATTTTGTGGTTTGGTTAATAAGTACAGAAAGCTTTTCCTTTCAATCGTATCATTTAAAGTTAATTGGTTCCTGCAGGTTCTTCTTATTCACTTGCAATAAAAACACAATCTCTTTATGTATTAGTAATGAAAGCTATATTATGATTTTCTTTTGGATGATGATAACTGAGTTTTTTTTTTTCATTTTTGGGGGGGGGGGTGGGGAAGAGGTGGGACACTATATTAGCAATGCTGAACTATAAGGGATTTTGTGGTATAGAGGCTAGAAATGAAATCAAGTTGCTCCTTGAGATTCCCCCCTTCCCCCTCTGCTCCCTATGGCACAAGCCTTGAGTAACTAGAGAGGCCCAGAATTACAGGCGATGCTCAGAGATGGTGGAAAAGAATCGGGGTCTGATCTGAAGAGGAAGATATGCCAGCTGCACTTTGTTAGCTCCTGCAATATTTCTGTCAGAAACTACGAGTTTGGCACAGCACACTACCTTCTAAACGAGGCCTGAATACCAGAAAAGCAGCCTTGGGTTTATAGTTCGATGGATAATGGTGCTGAGACCCAACACTGTAGATCCTATGTGATAATCTGTTACAAAACAATCAACACATCTGCAAGACAAAGTAAGATCCATAGTTTACATGGGCAAAGCTAAGGTACAGAGAGATTGAATGACTTGCTCAAGTTCAGAAACTGAATCAGAACTCAGGACTTCCCGGCTTCCAGCCCTTTACTCAGACCACCTCTCCCTCCGGAGCACAGTAGTCCCAATTACCCCAGTTAATTATTCTGGGTCCTGATTTATTTTCCAATGTAGGCAGTGGTAAATTTGGGCTTCTAATGAAGCTATGTGAAACATTCTTGAACCCCCTTGCTTGGGAAAGTTTGGTGACCATAGGCAGAGCTGTGAAAACACTCACTTATCCCTGAGATGGCTCATCTTGCTTCTCCTCTACCCTCCCCCCACAAATCTCCAAACCTGCCTCCCTGAAGACATCTAAGGTCCTTAGTTTTCCTACTGATCTGGGCACTAGCTGAGAGAGCAGGGCGGTGAGGGGGGCTTGCTGATCTCCAATATCCATGTAAACCTAGATCAGTTTGTGATCCTTTCCACAATCTAAGCCCTGGAACATTCACACTAGAAGTGTCCAAATGATGATAATTCCATTCTGCAGCAACTTTTGAGGTTTCAAAATTTGTTTTCCACATTGGAATGAAAACCAAGCTTTTTCTGAAGGTTTTCACAAAATGGGATTGTGTCAAAACATCCGTTGGATCAGAATCTGAACTTTTTGATTCGGGTCGTCTTCTGTCTTTCTCTCATCAGACGTGATCAGAGAATCCTGTACCAAACACCTCTTCCTGATTAAAACTTGGTCAAAACGGATACGTCTCCATGAAATGTTTTGGCTTTCATAAAATAGCATATTTAGGTGAAATTTAATTAAGTTGACAATGTTCCAAATGGCTCGAATTCACCCATCTGCAGTCCCATTCTCCTTTAGTACAACCTATCAGTGCGAAGCTAATTCCAAGCAGATGGACCTGATTTTAATTCCTCTGCTTTTGCTAGCTCCCCCATTTCCATGCTATTAAGCAATTCAGCCACATTGGGAAACATCCTCCTTTTACTTCTATACAAGGCAAACCACGGTGCTTTTCCTTGTAGCTTGTGGTCCCTGTAACCTAACCGGATGCTTTTAGCCAACATCCACGGCTTTCTCATACATAGCATTTTCAAACCATACCAAGCTTGTACTCCATATCTCACTGAGGAGATCAGTCTTTGAGTTGTGTAATTATTTTTTATTTACTGGCATTAAATCTCTTATGCATATATGGTACCATGAGCTCCTTGGGTCAGGCACCAACCCTTATTGCATGTCTGGAAAGCATCTACTTACCATAAATGATGATGATGAAAATAATAATTAGAGCTTCTTGCAAAATGTTTGTCAAAACAGTTTTCTATGTGAAAATGCTGGGTTTTTTTTTGCAAAATCATATTGATTTCACGTCAATTTTTTTTTAAAAACTTTGAGATTTTAAGATTTCATTTTGAAGAAACGTTTCTTTTCGTGATTTATTTTATAGAAATAAAAAAAACAAAAAGGGTCAAAATCAAAACAAAACATTTTCAATTATGGAAAGAAAACATTTTGGTTGACCTGAAATATAGCTAAATCTATCTATATATTGAATTACGCTTTGTGAAAATTTTTTGGCTTTTCTTCTTGATTCAATACAAAAGGGTGTTGTTGTTTTTTTAAATCCCAATATTTTTCACAGGATGGGAAATCCATTTTCTGATCAGCTATAATCCTAAAGTGCTTTCTCAGCTGGAAAAGATACACAAATGATACAGGAATTTCTGGCATGTAACCATTTCTGGCATGAAACAAAGCAGGTACTCAATGGTGCACAGCAACTATATAACAGTTTAGGACAGGAAGTGAAGATTACCACATAGGTACCGAAATTTCAGGAGGACTTTCTGATAGTCAGGACCACAGAATCTGACAGGATACCATGGCTAACATATTCCTTTTCTTGCTGAAGATATCTTAGAATCTTCAATGATGTCTCCCTTGAGAGGGTGCATCTGGCAGGATGGTGCCTCTTAGTATCATGCTGGGCCATTAGTTCAATACTTGACTTTGAAGAGAGAATGCCATTGACTGATTCACAGATGCTACTCCATGCAACATTTAGGGGCTCTACAGAGGTCCTCCATCAAGAAGCACAGATGTGGCTTGATCTAACATAATTCTCGCCATCTGACAGGATCGCAACACAAAGGTGTTTTGCCAGAATGGCAGGCTATTCAGTTATAAAGACTTGTCCGTGTCCCAGCACGCTGGAAGCCCATGCAAGTCTGGAAAACTACTAGTGAGATGGCTGTGTGATAGGGGCAAAAAAATTGGAGCTTAAGGGGTTGATCCAAAGTCCATTGCAATCAACGAGAATCTCTTTATTGACTTCAGTGGACTTTTAAACAGTCTTCAAATGCCAGAGTATGAAAACCAGCCATATTTAGCATTGAATTGTTCCCCTTTGTGACACGCTTTACTGAAAACACTCTCAGACCGGCTGTTACTATCCATGATCTGCCTTTAACAACCTGTTGTGTTAACTACTGCACGCGCCAATAACGGATCCTTTTTAAATGTCCTGTAGTCCTGTCCTATATCTATTTGTCCATCACGTCCTCTGTGAAACATCTCCTTTAATCACTTTCCAGTTTTACCCGCACACAACACGCTACCGACAATATCTGTCCGTGGCTCCCTTTTTGCGGCATTAGAATTGAGGAAGATAACCCACTGAGGGCACATTTTGTTGTGTCAGTGTTTGATTATTTCTAATTTTCTAACCAACTGGTGCAATCCTAGAAATTAACTTCTTAACCCAGGAAAATGTGTCCCATTCTTTGAACGATGGCCCTCACCTTGCGCTGTGAATACCAAAGTTACAGCTTATTGAGTGGATTCATTTAATATCCTCCTCATTGGTCACTTACCCTTCATACAGTTGTTTTCCAGGACCCTCGATGTCTCTTCTCATTGTCCCTTTCCTTTAGAAGAATGAGGAGCATCAGGAATAAATCAGGACCTTGGAGGCCACTGTGTTATAAAGAGGTATCCCACTTGAGGATTGAATGGGTCAGGGCTTTGATAATGGGATGCAGATCCTTCCACAGTTGGGTCAATTCTGGCTCAGGGTTATAAGGACCTAAAGTCACTGCACTCTTTCCAGCCATTCAGTGACTTAAGTGAAAGTATTCAGTAGCCCTCGTTATTTGTATGTCACCCCGTCACTGCAGTGCTGGAGTGCCTCACAAACATTAATACCACAGCCTTGTCAGTGATGCCAAGGATGCTTGATCCATGTAGACTGAACTTCCCTGTTATAAATAAATATGGTGTCTGTGTAAATCAGTGTTGGGGGCACACTGGTAATGTGTTAGGGACAGCTTCCACTGCTGATGCTATAGCTATCCTCTGGATGAATAGAAGACTTCACCCTATACCATTACAGCATCTTTCACCAATGCAACATTTACAGGGAGGTAAGGTTAAAACCAAGAGTAGCATTGTAAGAGCAAAAATGGCTGTATGGTTAAGGTACTAGACTGGAACCCTGCAAACACGAGTTTTTTTTTCTCAGCTCTGCCTCAGAGTTTGTGAGCTTGGGTAGGTCTTTAGCCTTTAATTTCCTTATCCCTAAAATGGGGAAAGTGGAACCTTTCTTACAGGGGTTCTCCTCGGCTAAATTAAAGGTTTATGAAGTGTGCGCAGATGCCAAGTATTATTAACAAAACAAAACATACCTTCCGATGCTAAGGGCTAAGTAGTATTTTTCTGTATAATAATTCAAATGTGTTATTTAAATAATTTCTGTATATTTTTTTCTGTTAAGCTCTAGCTTCCTCTCTATTTGCTTCTTCATCCCAGTATTTCAGCATCAGATTTTATAGACCTCCTGTGAGGATTTACGAGTGTTTGACCGCATACCTGGAGGTACTGTGCCAAAAGCTACACAGTGTAATTTGGGTAATAACAATAATTATTGAGTAGTTCTGATTCAGGCTTTTAAATCACTAAAGGTGCCTGAGAGCAGGATGCAAAAATGCAGTCCTTACGGCCTCTAGACATTTATATTGTTAGCAAACTGTACAATACTGAACGCCAGTTTCACATCTCATGAGTCACCCTCGTAGAAATAACCTTTGTGAATCCCTTGGATCTTAGTTGATTCTTATCTATTCCCAGAGTTTATCATCTAAGGAAAACTAGTTCGCCATCATTTCACTGTAGGCCCCTTTAAAAACCAAAATGAACCAAAAATATTAAAATATTTCAAACACATCAATAGGAAAAAATGCAAATGTAAGTTCTGTTCCAGTATTTCAGGTTCAGAGATTCATAAAGTACATATGATGTTCCGTACAAACAAAGTATGTCTGTCTTGTAAGCGTTTACTGTAGGCTCGATGGATTTAATAATTCCAGGGTAAGGCCCTGTTAGGCAGGGAGACAGATGAACTTGGGTCCCCTGTTTTCTGCCTGTGGCACACAGTAATTTAGTCTCCAGAGGGCTGTCATACTTTGGCGTAATTCCAGTTGTTGGGTTTAGGTGCTGGATGGTGTCCAGTGGCCTGTCATACACGGGTGATCAGACAAGATGCGCTAGTGGTCTCATCTGGCCTTGAATTCGATGATTCTGACTCTGGACCAGCCTAGCAGAGCTGGCTTTCTTCATATAAACAACCTACTGTCTACCTAACCTGTCACTGTGCAGCTGCTACCCAGGGGGAAATCAGCCCTTCAGACTGAGCAGCTGCCTCCAAAGCCATGGAACCGTAGTCACAAGGTCTCTGTACATTAGACATGGAAATGGAAGAGCTCTTTTAGGTTCCAGTGCATCCTTCTGGCAAATAAGATTGTTCCCTATCCTGTAATTACCACTACTCTGGCCAGTCTCGTCTTAAAGTGTCCGAAGAGCAGGGGCTTCCACCACTTGCATTGGAAGACAATACCACAGTCTCATAGATCTCCTTTTTTTGGCAGTTTCTCACTAATATTCAGTCAGGACCAAGGCCATGCTGGGCATTTATTCTGCCTTGAAGGGACAACACACACCACTACTATCTCCCTCCCAGATAGTTTGAGCCTCCCTTTACTGAGCTGGCTATCCAGGTAGATATTACGCTGTGAGAGAAAGGGCAGGCATTCATCTCTAGGAATGCTCCTCATCTCTTTAGCCACTGATAACAGGGGTTGGATATTATGATACGTTGCCCTTCGGGGTGACAAATCTTTCCACCTTCAGAACCCTGCTAATGGCAAGATACAGGGAGACTTGACTCTGCACTTGTAATTCCTTTGGATTCCCAAAGCAGTTTTCACTTTGGGAAACAGATTAAAATGACGTCCCTGAGGCATCTACCAGATGAGAGTATGAATCAATTTTTCAATTTCACAAATTCACTGCAGCTTAACCAGTCCCTCCCCTCCCCCCAAGCCACTGGTATCTCTGGGAATTGATTGAGGCTTTACTGATCGTCAGCCAGGTACAGCAGTCAGCTAAAACTTGCCTGCTTTTGGAGGAATGCAGTATTCTGTGGCTGTCAGCTTCTTCTCCTGCATTTAGGACTATTTCCTGCTGCTGATTCAACAGACTAGTCCTGGGCAAACCTCCAAATGTTCAAAGATTTCACTCAGGTAAGCATCTGGATGCTTTTCCGCACCTCTTGAGTGGGCAAAACTGGGTCAGAACACTCATAATGACAATAACAATCCATCCCCGTTGTACAGTTCCAGCTTCTAGCAGTCAGAGGCTTAGGGACACCCGGAGCATGGGGTTGCATCCTTGACCATCTTGGCTAATAGCCATTGATGGACCTGTCCTCCATGAATTATCTAGTTCTTTTTTTACCCCAGTTATACTTTTGGCTTTCACAACATCCCCTGGTAATGCGTTCCACAGCTGACTGCGTGTAGTGCGAAGAAGTACTTCCTTATGGTTATTTTAAACCTTCTGCCTATTAATTTCATGGGGTGACCCCCTTCTTCTTGTGTTATGTGAAGGGCTAAATAACACTTCCTTAGTCACTTGCTCCGTACCATTCATGATTTTACATGATTTTTTCATGATTCTATCATAGGCGCCGACTCCGTGGGTGCTTCGGGGCTGGAAAAATTAGTGGGTGCTCTGCACCCACCAGCAGCCAAGCTCCCCACTTTGCCCCACCTCACCTCTGCCTCCTCCCCTGAACGCGCCGCGTCCCCGCTCCTCCATCTACCTCCCAGCGCTTGCCGCCGCAAAACAGCTGTTTTGTGGCGTAACAAGCTCCAGGAGTGGGTGGGGGGGAAGGAGCGGGAACGTGGTGCATTGTGGGGAAGAGGCAGGGCCGGGGCAGGGATTTGGGGCAGGGGTTGGAATGGGGGCGGGGCAGGGGCGGGGCCCGGGGGCAGAGAAGGGTCGAGCACCCACCGGCGCCAGCAGAAGTCGGCGCCTATGACTTCGATCGTCTCTCCCCTCAGTTGTCTCTTTTCCAAGATGAACAGTCCTAGTCTTTTTGAACCTCTCCTCCTATGGAAGCTGTGCCACGCCCCTAATCATCTTTGTTGCTCGTCTCTGTACTTTTTCTGAGTCTGTTTTTTTGACATGGGGCGACCAGAACAACTGCACACAGTATTCAAGATGTGGGTGTACCGTGGATCTAGGTTGTGGCATCATGATATTTTCTGTTTTATGACCTATCCCCTTCCTAATAGTTTCTAACAGTGTTGTCTCTTTTGACTGCAACTACATATTGAGCAAATGATTTCAGAGAACTATCCACAATGACTCCAAGTTCTTTCTTGAGTGGTAACTCCTAATTTAGACCCCATCATTTTGTATGTATAGTTGGGATTATGTTTTCCAATGTGCATTACTTTGCATTTATCAACACTGAATTTCTTCTGCCATTTTCTTGACAGTCACCCAGTTTAGGGAGATGCCTTTGTAACTCTTCACAGTCAGATTTAGACTTATCGATCTTGAGTAATTTTGTATGGTCTTCAAATTTTTCCACCTCGCTATTTAACCCTTTTTCCAGACCATTTAAGAATATCTTGAACAGCAGCAGTCCCAGTACAGGCCCCGTTATTTACTTCTGTCTGCTGTGAAAACTGACCTTTTATTCTTACCCGATGTTTCCTATCTTTTAACAAGTTACTGATCCATGAGAGGACCTTCCCTCTTATCCCATGGCTGCTTACTTTCCTGAAGAACCTTTGGTGATGGACCTTGTCAAAGGCTTTCTGAAAATCCAAGTGCACTATATCCACTAGGACTAGATCACTTTGTCCATGTTTGTTGACATCCTTAAAGAATTCTAATAGATTGGAGAGGCATGATTTCCCTTTCCCTGTGTCCATGGTACCTGCATGGGCCACAACACCTGGCTCCTCTCCAGCAGTGCATATAAGACTATCTAGATATCTCGAGAGGTCTGCAGCCTTCGTACCTGTCAGGTCAATTCACCGTGTGGTTCTGTCGGTCATCACAAACCCAGCTATCTATATTTCTAATGATTGAGTCACTCATTATGATTACCTGGCTCTTCCTAATAACTGGGGTCCCCTCCCCTGGAGGGATATCCTCAGTGTGAGAGGATACCATGACATCGTCTGGAAGAAGGATCCCAACCATGGTGGCATTTCCCTCTGCTCCAGCTTGATGTTCTCCTTCAAGACTTTCATCCTTTTCAACAACACTGAGGCTGTCAGACTGGGGGTGGGACCACTTTGCTGTGTCCCTGGAGGTCTCAACTGTGTACCTTTCTGTCTCCATTAGCTCCTCCAGTTCAACCACTCGGGTCTTAAGAGCCCATATTTGGTCTCTGAGGGCCATGAGTTGCTTGCAACAAATGCAGACATATGTCACCTGCCCACAAGTCAGGTAATTGTACATGTTGCAATCAGTGCAATAAACTGGATAGTCCCCACGCTGCTGCTGGGCTTCTGCCTGCATTTATTTTTACTCTTGCAGGGTTTTTTTTGTTCATTTGTTTGTTCGTTGGGTTTTTTTGCAGGGGGGGGGGGCGCGAGGGTGATTTTGGGTTAAGTTTTGAACATGTTTGTTAGATGTATCTGGTTCTCATGGTCCCTCTCCAAACTCCCTTGTACAATTCCCCTGTTCTCTAGCTCCTCTAGTCAATTAGCAGCTGTCTTTTTAAGAGCCTGTTTTCCTTGAGTTGGTCCTGCTCCCTTGCCGAGGGACTAGGGACCAAAGGACGGCAGGCTAGAGTTAGGAAATTGTCAGCCTTGCCTAGCAGATGGCTTGGCTCAGCACACAGCCCCCCAAACAGACCTCACTATAATGTCAATCAAGCAGATACATGGCAAGTAAGCAAGCAAGCACCCAACACCAAACAATCTCATGCCAAGAGTCACATAGTCACTCCTCCTTAATCTGGAGAACTCCCTTACAAATCTCTCATTTGCTGGTCTTGTTTGCTAGCTTGAACCCAAGTCTCCCAAGTCCCAAATCCAGTGCACTATCCAGATTCTTAAAGAAGCAATGCCACTGTCTGCAGCTGCTTTATTCAGCAATTCTCCAAATAATCTGTCGGTTCGGAAGGGAACGGTTGCGAAAGCTGCTTCTCTTGTGAATTAGACTTCAGGGTCTCGGGGAGAAGATATTGATGCACTGTTAAGTTGGTTGCCTGGGCCCTAGGGGAAAATCAAACTGTACCCATTTGCAGCATCAGCTTCGAAAGGACTTTGTGGCAAATATTTTATTCAGCAGAGTTGGAGGTCTCCCGTCTCGAGAGGGCAAGAGTTTGCTGATTTCTGTACAACAGGCCTGAGGGTCTGGCTGCAGAGTCTCTGCTGGTGTTGGATGCGTTGAGTCACAACTGCGCGTCATGGAGCGGTACATGAAAGGGCAACGCAGAATAGTCAAAGTGAAGTTGGGACAATCTTATTCACCTGTTTACAAACCCAGTAAAACTTTTAAACCTCTGATGTTCAAGTCACACTCGAATGTTATGGGCCTCACTGATTTACATTAAGGCCCCCTTTACACTGTTCCGCCAGTGAAAAGAGGCATTACAGTGGGGGTAAGTGCGATTTATTCTCTTTGGAAGAATTTACTCTGCCAGAGCAGTGCAAACTTTAATGAGTGTTGCAATCCAAGAGAGGAATCGCCGTTCCGGCACTGTTCTAAGTACCTTCCCCTTTAGAGAACGTGGTGTAACGGATAAAACACAGGACTGAGAATCAAGTGACCCGGTTCTATTACTGGCTCTGGCACTGGCCTGCTGGTGACTTTGGGCAAGTCACTTCACCTCTCTGTGCCTCAGTTTCCCCATCTATGAAACAGAGATAACGGTATTGACGTGCTTTGAGATATAGTGATGACAAGCACGATATAATGGGCATTATTATATTGAATCAGTTTTTCATTCGGGCACAACACCCCAATCAGTTAGGGAATTATCCCCATTGTGCAGATGGCAAACTGAGGCATAGAGCAGCTAAGTGATTTGCCAAAGGTCTCACGGGCTGTGGCAGAGCAGGGAATTGAACCTGGGTCTCTTCAGACTGAAGCTAGTGCCCTAACCACTGCCTGCTGGAGATATAGGACAAAGCCCCCTGACAAAGGAGACAAAGATGGCATATGTCTTACCGATGCACCCTCTGGATTCTGGACTGCTCTAGGGGTCAAGATGAGCAAAGGCAGAGCAGTCCTTGTCTGCTCTAAATTATGGCTAAGCCTGTCTCAGGCTGACCACGGGACGCTGCGCAGCCCAGACTCCTGATAGTGCCACAGGTCTGCCTCTGGGCCATCCCTCGTGTGGGGGGATACTTCCAATGACCTTATGCTGTGGGCTGTGCTGGAGACACTCTTCCCTGGCCAGTTTGCAGCTCTGTAGCTGGCAGTGCAGGGGGACTGGACTGGGGGACAGAATCTGTCTCTAAGATCTTTAATCTAAATCTCCCCTGCTGCAGTTGAAGCCCATTACTTCTTGCACTGTCCTCGGTGGATAAGGAGAACAATTAATTACCCTCCTCTTTATAACAACATTTTATGTTCTTGCCTAAGTTATTCTTCACTTGTTCGTTCCCTATTTTAACCTCAGATCCTACCTTGTTGACAGTGACATTCGCTATGTTACTCATCTGATCGCTGCAAACCTTTTTGGTGAAAACTAAAACAAAACATGGCAATTAACACTTTGGCCATTGCTGCATTTTCTGTCCTTGTCTTTCCCTCCTCATTGTGTAATGGGCCTACCCTGTTTTCCTCTTGCTTCTAATGGATTTTTAAAATGTTTCCTTGTTACTCTGTATGTCGCAAGCTAATTTAATCATCTATAATGCTTAATGTAACCAAACTGATTTTTTGTACTTAGATTGTAAGCTCTTTGGGGCCAGGACAGTCTTTTTGTTCTGTGCACCTAGCAAAAGAGAGTCCTGGTCCGTGACTGAGGCTCTTGCAAGACAGACAGTTTTTATTCAGTTTTACATGGAGAATTTTTTTTTACTTCTTATCTGAGGTTTCACACTGCAGGTTTGAACCGTGGCCACTTCTATTTATAAGTCCAACAACAAGTCGACTGCACGACAACAAACTCTTTCAGAATAAACAAGCCATGCGGTGTCGGCCTGTAAGACGTTTTCTTCTGAGAGAGTGGGTAGGAAAGACATGCTGGATTATTTACTCCCAGCATGGATGGAGAAGTGAGTGGATATACTTGGAGGAGGGAAAAAAGTGTTTAATTAGACGTGTGAAGCAAATGAGGCTATAACTCGATGTCGTAAATCCAGAGAGAGAAAGTGAGCAATGCCTGAAACTGGTGAGAATTCTTTTTATTACCTATTATTGTAAAATTAGGCTTAAAAAGGACTTGAATACATTTTTGGGGAAAAAAGCTGATCTGACTGGAGAGATGGGCAAGGTGATTGAGCAGGATTTCTCCATCACCAATTTCCTGTGCTGCTTTGAAACCTAGATTACCTGATAAACTAGACCCCCAATTCAGAAAAGCACTTATGTGTACGCTTCACGTCAGCTGAAAACATATTGACCTAAGCACGTACTTAAATGCTTTCTTCAGTAAGGATGCTTTTCTGAACAAGTGTCATAGCTTGTCAACTCCTTGGGGCAAGATCTAGGAGCCTGCTCCCATCCAAATAAATGACAAAACTCTCATTCATATCAGCGGTGAAGAATAGGATGTGATAGGGCTGATTTTTCCAATCACTTACTGATTTTTTACAAACAATTTCACTGGCTTTTAACACCTTTTGTACGGTCCCTGCCTTACCTATCATCTTATCTACACTATTGTGATGTCAACTGTAGTCTCGGATCAGCCAGTCCTGCCAGTATTGATTGCTCCCATTATATTTTCAAAGTAGCACCTTCGTGCTTTTTCCTGTGCCACCCCACCCCCGTGCATGGGAGGCATCCACAAGGTCACCTCATTGTCTTCCTTTAAATCCCTCCTTAAAACTTTCATCTGCTGCGATGCCTACTAAAAAATCAATAATGATTACAGAGGTTGCGTGCTATGACCACTGTCCAAACAATAACCAGTATTGTTTCCTTGAGTTTCCCCCAACTGTTTGTTCCATCCACCTGTAGTTTCTTGTCTTATACTTAGATTTTGTATGCAGTGTAGCTGTATCGATCCCAGGATATTAGAGACAAGGGGGGTGAGATAATATCTTTTGTTGGACCAACTTCTGTTGGTCAGAGAAACAAGCTTCTGAGGGATAGTAAAAAGCACAGGAGTAATACAAGCAAATTTAGACCACAGAACCAGAGCTTTCCATAGCTGTAACTTTGAACGTTTTAACTATTAGCCTTGGAGGTGAAAGACTGTATCCCGTCGCCAGTGAAGCAGACAGTCTCCCAAAAATAATGTCAGAGCGGTCTTGATTCTTCTTTAACGTATTTGACAGCTGAGTCAAACATGGCGGTGATATAAGAAAACAAATTATATGTGACATTTAATTCTTCATTAGTTTAACTCTTTCTTTTCACAGAGGATAGTGTCAGCACTCGGTTCTGATTCAGAGTTACTGTAAATAATAACAAAAATCTTCAAAGGGCTATTAAATCCTGGTGCCCCTAGTTAAACCAATCTCTAACTGTAAGAGATCAGATTGAGTTGTATGTAGGAGGCAGATTATCTAACATCTCTAAATCACTTTACACATCTCAGCTCAAACTTTTACCACTAAAAGAAGAAACCAAAGAGAACTATTTTTTTTCTACAAGTTCTGACCATCAATGGATATTGATCACTTAATGAGGCTAGTCTTTCAACTTCAAATAGCCTTTGATTAAACTTTCACTTGTTTATATAGATTTTGGTATCATCATGATGAACAACCCAGCTCCATAAGAATATTATAAAATTAAGATCTAAGAGAAAAACATAAGGGGATAAGCAGTGAGTTGAAATGAGAAGGCAGAAACTTGAACGAGGCATTGAGCAAATATGGAGTAAATGAGTCATATACTTTAAGATGCTTTTGTGACACTTCAAATATTGTAAGGTCAAAATCATTCTTATCTAGAAATGGATGAAATAATCATAGTCAAATGTATGGGTCTAGAGACTAAACCCTGTTGAATCTAAGCATTCTGCATTTGCTATATAAAATCTGTTTGTTTATGTGAAGAGGCTATAGACTTTCTGGGATGTAATATTGTGATATATGGAACTATAGACCATCCTAAAGAGGAGGAATTTATTGTACTAAACAATGAACAACCTACAAACAAAGAAATAGGATTCTACACAAATCCAGTTTCAGCTTTCTCTTCCTCGTTTACCAATGACCATACTCTATCTCGAATTCCATCTAGCATGTAGAGACATCCAACAGCTGAATACCATACTGTAAGTAAATATTATTCATAAGGGAGGTAAGCCAGTGGCAAAGGAGGAAAGGGGCAAGGGATTGCATGCTCCAGAGCTTCTTTGGAGAAGTAAATATATCATTAATGAGATGATAAACAGGAAGACATAATCTCAGATTAGCTAGCTTCAGCACATAAATGAGGATCAGATGGATGAAAAATCTATCTATATTTTTTTTAAAACTCAGCGCTTCAGAAACAAGAATGGACTCCACTGCAAGAGATGTCATTTGGGGTTAATCAGCTACAGTCAACATCTACCTGGATGGCTTAAGAGATTCTTTTCGGTACGAGCACACTCTTCGCAATTACTTTCAACAGGAGTTGTTTTAGAATGTAAGATATTGATTCCAGCCTGTCCATATGCCAGATAGGTCCAGATATCTCTGGGTACCTGTCATGGGTGTGAGCCTGAGAAGGTTCATGGGTTTGGAAAGGTTAGCAAGGGAAAGTGTGGCTGTTTATCTGAACTTTGATCGTCCTTTTCAGTTCTCCTGTTTTCTCTCCCATCTTCCCCTAATACCAAACCAGTCGATCCTTTTCCCTTTCGTCAGAGTACATCCATTCCTTCCACGACCATAATCCATCAACACTCCATCTCCTTTTCCAACTGGCCTCAGACCTTCAGGTATAATTAAGGATGGTGTCTGGCACTTTCTTCCTCTGAACTATGACAAGCAGCTATATCCAACACTTGCCTGGCATTCTTGGGTGAGCATCAATTCCCTCACAACCCTCCCTGACTCCAGAACAGCTGAAGAACTTCTACAGAGCACCCAAGATGAGTTTCAGTAGAAGTAAGACTCCTCCTTTTGGGAGTACGTGGGTGGGGTCACATCATCAAGAAGCAAAAGGAGAAGTGGGAAACCAGCTAAAACATGAGATCTAGAATGAGTTTTAATGAGTTGAAGATTTAGGCTGGAGGTTGAGTACAGTTCAGGATCTGGACAGGAGCTTAGCCAATTTTTTTATTGCAGCCAGTTCCCCCTCTTCTAACCAGATACCAGAGCTGGTTGTATTGTGCAGGTATCTGCCAATTTCTATTTTTATCATGGAAACATAGACAGACCTTAAAAATAGCACTACTGGTTTGATACAGCAATTCTGCCTTAGGTCTGTTTCTGTGTACTGCATAGTTAATGCAGTAATTAGCAATTAACTTTTTAGGGGAAAAAAATCTAATGACCAGCCTTTCTTATCCTTTGATAAACTGATAAGTGTTGCTGATTAAATGCCAATTTAGGACACTTAGGTATTGGAAACAGCACAGAAGAAACTGACACACATCTTGAATGATTTAGAGTTTAAAATGTTCATTAAAAATCCTATGTCTGCTCTGTCATGTGCAGGATTTCCTTCATATCTGACTTGACATTAGCTTGATTTTAGAGTAACAGGAGTTCAGATCCCCTTGTGTAACTTTCAAGGCTTTAGGCCCTTCATGGGATAGACCTGGGATTGGAATAGCCAATGAGGAACACAAATGTCACATGACTTCCATCATGTGACCTTTCCTCCTCATGTGACCAATTCCAATGAATCCCTTCTGGCCTTTAAACTCTATGAATTAGATCGGTTTATAAATAATTCAACAACAACAAAAAAGGGTTCAGTGCATTTGGTTGTTTGTCCTCTGTGGATATATTTCACCAGCTCTGTTAGTAACCCTCCTAGACAGAGACCCCTAGGCAGTGCAAACCACTGCTGCTTGAAGCTCACACCGAGGTTGGCTTTTGAATACTATTTTATTTCAAATTAAACTGTTCCCATGGCTTTACTGTGAAACTTTATACCAAGAGGCAGCTTCTCTATTTTCTCAGATTATTGCTTTTGTAACAGCAGGGGGATCCAAAGGAATGAGGTGAGATCACACTGGATTTTTAGACAATCAACTTCGAATGCAGACGCAGCCCTAAATACAGCAATGGCGACTTGCCCTAGAGCTGGCCTCAGCACCACCCACCACAATGATACCTTTTTCAATTCTGTTCCCCCAGGCTCTCTCTCAAACCACACCCACCTGCAACCCAGTTAAGGGGGATGGGGAAGTCCATTACGGAAACACCTATTGTGCTAAACATTGCACAGACACATAGTCAGAATCAGTCCCTGCCCCAGACAGCTTGCAATCTCCATAGACAAGACAGACAAATGGTGGGAGTGGAAACTGAGGCAGAGAATTGAAGTGAGACTTGACCAAAGTCATGAGCAGGTCAGTGGCAGAGCCAAGTCTCCAGACTCCCAATCTAGGGGCCTATCCACTCAGCCTCTCCCCATGTACATTTATTTCCATACACATTCCTGAAAACTCTTGTTTAATCCCTCAGCTATTCTCTTCATTAGGCCTTTATAGAACATATTAAAATGGAAAGAGAAACCTCCCCGACACTCTCACATAACTCTACAGTAATAAAGAGGACTACTGAAATACCACAATCTCTAAGAACAAATTTCAAGTCTTACAGCTTGAATAGCCTCTCCGCGTGCTGTGTGGAAAATAATTAAGCAAAGACCGTTCTCTGACCCAAATGATCCCTTATGTATGACCTCAAGTAATGGGAGAAAATTCTCTCTTTCCATTAATCACAATTCCCTGGATGAACCCTTTCTTGAAGGTGGCAAATCAAACTTAAAATATAGTCTTCAGAACTGTATCTGTGAATAATGAAGAAACAATACAGTTAGAAAGGCTAATGTAGCCCCATTTTAAAGCTAACATTACAAGCCAGTGACTGAAGCTCCCACTGCAGTGTGCGAGAAGATACAGGATTCTGTAAGCTCTCTGGGGTCGGAACTCTCTCTTTGCTGTATGTTTTTACAGAACCTAGCACAATGGGGTCCTGGCTTCTCGATGTCACTACAATACAAATACAATATTACTTCATTTTCTGTCTGTTGTGTCTCTTTATACTTTTTGTGTCTCTTTATAGAACATGATCATTTAGGGTGGTCTCTATTAATAGAGACAGAAACAGGTGAACTTCAAAACATAAATCTAGTACAAACAAATCGAAACTCATATTGATTTACTTGTTTTCCACTTGTGTCTTCAAGTGTCTTTTTACTATATGAATGAGATCATTAGCAGCACTAGAACACAACGAAAGTTATGGCCTGTTAGCTTAATCCATCAGACACACACCTGCTACTGTTGCCACAAAAGAATAATATACCACCAGAACAGGATATTAAAATGTAACTATTATGGAAAGTGCCAGGCAGGTCACCATTCTATCATGCATGGTAAACTCTATTTGGGATTTAATGGGCTGCTCTGTACTGACTCATGGACAACAAATACATACGAATAGATGGTTTTCTAGCTAACAATCAAGCTTGACGTTCATGTTCAGTCATCTGCGTCTTTATAAGTATTCTTGGTCGATGTGTCACTGCTATGTGTCATCAACATATATTAGGCATTAGGCTTACAAGTCATGCATCACTCTTATTTTAGAAGGTTTAATCACACACACACACACGCATGCTCGCACGAAGAGTTGCCAGCATGTTCAAAACAAATTATTGGCCACACTGGATCATATAGGATTGCACCAGCCAGGCTGTCAGTGTCCAATATAGAACGTTTCATGTAAGGGCAATGCCCTTCCACTTCCCATAGGACACTCAGATAATTGCGCGGTGCTGTACATGGGTATTGTGGATAAAATTCCTCTCTGACCCCTTCAATGTTTCAGTTCGCATCACAGGAACAAGAATATTTTAGGGACTTAAACTCTTGCCCACTCATTAATTGGATGCACCCAAACTTCCGGGAAGAGGAATAAGCAAAGATTTGTAAATCTTGAAATCAATGACTAATTTTGCAGCACATCCAAATCCGGTCGTAGCTTATTTATCACAGCCATTCTTGTGGTACATTCTGTACTAGATGATGTAGTACTGTATATTTTACTGAGATTATTGCTTACTGCCCAAATGAAAATTGTTTCACCGTTACTCCCTCACCTGTTTGTTGTCTCTCATCTAAACTTTTATTGTCACGGCATTGGGGCCACGCAAATAAATCAGTATGTTCAAGACAAAATATCTGTGGGTAGCAAATGGATGAGAGCCCGGGGATTTAGAATTAGATGCATAGATATGGTTGGTTAGCTTGCCCGTTGTAGCTAGATCGCCACACATACTGTGTGTGGTAAGTAGCATCGTGCACTGATGTGAGAGTCTCCAGTACACAATGATTAGGTAAGCTTCTGCCCCAAACAGCATCTCTCATGCATACAGTTAGAGGACAGTGCCTCTGAGCAAAGTCCCTCCTTTGCTAAAATCAAGGAGCCTTATGATGTGCTCTGAATTCGACCTGAAGGAAGCTTACGTTGTATATGCAGCTAAATCCCAAGTCGCAGTAAACCTCTCACGTTTGGAAGACAGACAGATTGCTAAGGGCTGCCATTGTTTTCAGTAAGCCCTATTTCTATCTACTAGGAGGAAATTCATTTAATTCACCATGCCTGTGTAAAGCTTAAGACCATGGTGCACAGGCGCGGTGTCTGATTCTGGTCCAATCACTGGTATATAGCAATCCTACCCTCCTGTGCATCACTTGCTCAGCCCATTAAGGCCACTGGATCTACATACTCATGGATCTAATAATTTCCTCCCATGGCTTGCCATTGCTTCGCCAATCACCCCAATGCCACCCTCCCATATGGATGGGGAGCAGCCCTCTATAATAAAGTTAGCCGCATTCAGTAACAAAGGAGCTTCCAAGTAACTGGTATTTCTTAACATAATTAGGAGTTAATATAGTAAAGGCTCAGGATAATTGGAACATGTCATAATATTTCTCAAGACCACTGATATCAGCATTGGTTAGTGCTTTGAGTGGGCTATGGAGGGCCAGGACTCCTGGATTCTGTTCCTGGTTCTGCTACTATTTCAGCGTGTGACTTTTGATGACTTCACAATAAACCACCGACACTGTGCTCTTCTGTAGACTAGAGACGGTATAATACTTCTCTAGCTGAGAGCGAAGGTGGTGGGAGGGTAAAGTAATGAGCTCTTTTAAAAAAGATGGCTGGATGGACCAAAATACTTGGAAAAGTACTCGAGAAGGAGTATTGTTTTAAGTAATGAACCTTTACGTGCATTTCCTTTTTACATCTTACTCTAAAAAGCATCCTGCTATATTGTCATTGGGCTGTAGTTGATTTTTTTAAAGGCTTGAGATCAAGACCATTCAGTATATGACTCAAGCAGTAAACTAATTTCAGGGCTGTTCAGATCTAAGCATTTCATTTGGGTCCACTTCTACATGTTGGAACACTCTACCAATTCACCCCACTAAGACCTATGTCACTGCAGTGCTCACTAGCTTGTTTTGATCAGAAATGAACAGGAACTAGACCTCAGCCCAGATGCTGAAGCATCAAGGGAGTGGGAGGGAGAGTAGACTCCCAGCCGCTAAAGAATGAAGCTACCAGTTCTGATGCATCAACCAATGATAAGTGAAGAGCCATTCACATAAATATACTTAGCCCTCTGGTCTGGATGTCTCATAGGAAAAGGTGACATTGTCAGATGTGGTTGGAGTCATCGAGAGATGGCTCTCGTGTGGTGTTTTTCCTGTGCCTCCTTATCAGTGTGGTTAGCAAGATATTACTGGATACTCAACATCCCGAAGAATTCTCCCTCTGGGTTTTTAATAATTAAACCTATTTAGCTGAACATTGAGACAAACTCATTGCACTGCTGAGATAAAGGGTGATTTCAAAATGAAGATTTAATGCGGTTTGATTAAAATAGTCCCATAGGCAAGATATGGGACAGGGCAGCCAAGACGGCTTAGAATTTAGTTTTTAAGAAGGGGAATTGGAAGACTGTTGCTGGCATTTTCAGAAGGTGTCAAAGGGAGGAAGCGACTGGGAGTTGGGAGCCTCTGTTGATAATCCCTGCCTGTATTATGATGTTTTTGTCCCCCTCTCCCACCAAAATCAAAGGTCTAAATATTAGAACTCACTGCTTCTCAATTCCACCCAGGGGCCCACTAGGGGTGTAATTTTTTTTTTTTTTTTTTTTTTTTGCAAGATAGCTAGTCTCTGCAAAAGCCCATAGTGCCTGATGACCTGGATGCGAGTGTGTGTGTGTCTGTACTAGGAAGGGGTTTTTTTGGTACCGCTACACGAGCAAAACAGGTGTAGACCTGAAACCCATTGCATTTATTTTGTCTTGTGTTTGGGTAAATATTAATTGGTTATGCTAACTAAATTGGAACCAAATCCTGCACGACTGTTGCAGGGACTTTCCAAATTCATGCTGTGCTGGTGAAATATTCTACAGATTATGGAATAAATCAACAAAGCCACCCAATCTTTCCCTTCAGCTTGTTTCTTTTCCAGTTTCAGTTCAAGGCTTGCAGCATTGTTATAGTACACAGTCACGAAACAAGTTGACTGTTCATCCACCGTGAAATGATTTTTTTTTTTAATTTGCACCTATTATCTGAATAGGAAGAAACATTGCTTCTGTTGTTTATTGTGCTCGCTAAAGGGCTTTCAGTAATACAAAAGTGATTGATTGAAAAGAATCGCTGAACATTCTCTTGTATTTCTGATTCCTCTGGTTTAGTTTGCAGCATCCATGCCAATTGCTGTGGCAAGAAAGTATGGTGGTTCCAGCTTCACTCGCTTCCCTAAACTAAATTAGGCTACATAATAGAATTGCCTGCAGCATCAGAGAAAAGTCTAGATTTTGCTAATGACTGACATTCGGTTCTACTCGCTTTGGCAAGAAAACAGGGAGAAAGTCTAGGACTTCAGGCAGTATTTTTCTTGTCTTGACAAACTCTTTTCCTCAATGTTTATTGAAGTGATATGGTTTCCACCAAGCTCATCGTAACTGAAATGAAAACGTGAGTATGATTTATGCGGCTTCTGTCTAAGGGTTATTTCTTGCGGTGTCACATGGTGAGGATTATGTATTTTAATCGTGTCACGATTGTTCCAGCCAATACAAAAGAGAAAATTTTTAGCATAACCCAGTCACTAGGGCAGGGCAAATCTGTACTGTAATAAAGACAGCACTTCGAATCATAGAATATCAGGGTTGGAAGGGACCTCAGGAGGTCATCTAGTCCAACCCCCCGCTCAAAGCAGGACCATTCCCCAACTAAATCATCCCAGCCAGGGCTTTGTCAAGCCTGACCTTAAAAACTTCTAAGGAAGGAGATTCCACCACCTCCCTAGGTAACGCATTCCAGTGCTTCACCACCCTCCTAGTGAAAAAGTGTTTCCTAATATCCAACCTAAACCTCCCCCACTGCAACTTGAGACCATTACTCCTTGTTCTGTCATCTGCCACCACTGAGGACAGTCTAGATCCATCCTCTTTGGAACCCCCCTTCAGGTAGTTGAAAGCAGCTATCAAATCCCCCCTCATTCTTCTCTTCCGCAGACGAAACAATCCCAGTTCCTCAGCCTCTCCTCATAAGTCATGTGTTCCAGTCCCCTAATCATTTTTGTTGCCCTCCGCTGGACTCTTTCCAGTTTTTCCACATCCTTCTACAAGAAGTGGGGCCCAAAACTGGACACAGTACTCCAGATGAGGCCTCACCAATGTCGAATAGAGGGGAACGATCCCGTCCCTCGATCGGCTGGCAATGCCCCTACTTATACATCCCAAAATGCCATTGGCCTTCTTGGCAACAAGGGCACGCTGTTGACTCATATCCAGCTTCTCGTCCACTGTGACCCCTAGGTCCTTTTCTGCAGAACTGTTGCCTAGCCATTCGGTCCCTAGTCTGTAGCGGTGCAGGGGATTCTTCCGTCCTAAGTGCAGGACTCTGCACTTGTCCTTGTTGAACCTCATCAGATTTCTTTGGGCCCAATCCTCTTATTTGTCTAGGTCCCTCTGTATCCTATCCCTATCCTCCAGCGTATCTACCTCTTCTCCCAGTTTAGTGTCATTTGCAGACTTGCTGAGGGTGCAATCCACACCATCCTCCAGATCATTTATGAAGATATTGAACAAAACCGGCCCGGGGACCGACTCTTGGGGCACTCCGCTTGATACCGGCTGCCAACTAGACATGGAGCCATTGATCACTACCCGTTGAGCCTGACAATCTAGCCAACTTTCTGTCCACCTTATAGTCCATTCATCCAGCCCATACTTCTTTAACTTGCTGTCAAGAATACTGTGGGAGACCGTGTCAAAAGCTTTGCTAAAGTCAAGGAACAACACGTCCACCGCTTTCCCCTCATCCACAGAGCCAGTTATGTCGTCATAGAAGGCAATTAGATTAGTCAGGCATGACTTGCCCTTGGTGAATCCAATCTGACTGTTCCTGATCACTTTCTTCTCCTCTAAGTGCTTCAGAATTGATTCCTGGAGGACCTGCTCCATGATTTTTCCAGGGACTGAGGTGAGGCTGACTGACTTCCATTAGAGTACTGCCTACTGGGAGCATTTGTAACGCCAACAGACCCCTGGTGTCGGCAGGCGGGAGCGAACCTGGGACCTCTGGAGCTGAGTGCACGAATCTCTACTGCATGAGCTAAAAGCCAGCCGGCTGTTAGCTAAGGCTGTAGAGCAGACTCATTTTATCTCTCGCTTTAAGTGGTCTCGGTGCCACTAGATGGGACAGAACACCACCCCCAGAAGGTGGGTGGGTTACACATTCACAAAGCATTTAGCTACTGTTGTGGCATACTTACGAGACATAGGTGAGTATTTCTATCCTTTCTTTACTAGAAGACCAAATGATCTTTGAGGAGGAACGGGCAGCCAAGTACTGAACATCTCCAAGTTTCATTTTAAAGGGACGCTACCATTTTAGATCCCACGAAAAATTGGATTGTATGAAATCCTATTTTTGTGAAAAGAGATGTTTCAGACAAACCCCAAATCCAATGAAATTAAGGTTTTTGAAATCCAGATGTGACACTGGGACCTCATCACAGGGCAGGGGGCAAGTTCATGGGAATTGGAAAGTGAAACTGACGAGAAACAAAAGTGAAATTGATCCGTTTACTGTAATTGTTTCAGCGGAGTGAACTGTTGAAGGTAAAGAACATAAGTAGAGTATTTAAATTCTTTCAAATTTAATACTCCAGTCATTGTTCGCACAGCATTAGGCCTTGTAGATATTGGTTTGGATATTTATGAACAATTTAGTTACACTCTCTTTTGTCTGATAGCTTGTAAATGTGCATTCACAATTAGAGCTGTGTGAATGACTGAGTTTTGGTTCACTGGCCGTACTGAAAAATAAAAATAAAAATAAAGGTCATTTGGGTCAAACATAAATGTCATACGTCAGTGCTTGACTCTCATAAGGCTGCTCTAAGATGTGATGTGATCCCATAAAGGCTTGCAGGAGTAAACTACACTTGAAAGCACAGAACTTCAAGCTTACGCTCTGGGGTTGATCCTTGCGTCCAGCTCAATGCAGTTTAGTGCAGGATCTCAGGCACGGGAAGAGAAGAAGATGGACGTTCAGCACTGCTAATAAAAATGGCAGAAGTTGATGGATGAGCTGCCACACGGGTCAGGGGAATTCATGGGCATAGCTGAATAATGAAGATGTTACCCTGCTTTAGTGCCCTCTGTCCAAAGGTTACAGAGTGCTTTACAACCTTTAATGAATTAGTGTCTAATAGGAGCTTTAGCATTTGCTTAAAGAAGTGCAGGTTCAAGATCATAATGTTCATAATACACCTGGGAGGTATATTGGTATATCAAGGATTGGTCCTGCTTTGAGCAGGGGGTTGGACTGGATGACCTCCTGAGGTCCCTTCCAACCCTGATATTCTATGATTAGTCCTCCCATTATACAGATGGGAAAACTAAGAGGTGAGGTGACTTGCCCACAAGTTGGCAGCATAGCAGGGAATAAAACCCAATTTAGGTCACTGCCAGGCCCATACTCTAACTTCTAGTACCGTCTTTTTGTTCTGTGTTGTACACAACAGGGTCCTGGTCCACGACTGAGGCTCCTCGGTGATGCTACTGTAATACAAATAAATAGCAGCAGCAACAACCGATTGGGTTGCTTCTCAACATCCGGCTGAGTATTTGGGATTTGCCGGGACCTCCCAGCACCTTTTATTAAACGAGGAGATGTTAAACACAGAGGGAACAGCCGCTGATTTATTTGGCTGTCATTAACGAGAGCAACAGAACAATGCATTCTCATTATATTCAGAAAGAGCTTTTGCAGTGACTCTGTATGGACCAGTGAGCTCCTCCAATCACACCGATGTGCTGAGTCAATTACTGACCACCCACTAGCAGCCTGCAAAGCTCCACATTGATCAGCTAATACCATGCTGTGCTGTGACAGGTTAGAAGTGTGACCTGCGAGGGTAAGATACTAATAAACTAGCAAGGGAAGACGCCACAGAGACTGAGTGATTCATGCCCTCTGAGCTTTCACAGAACAAATTCTGTCACCCTAAGGGTGCACAGAGCCAACAAAGAGGTTTTCGTTGGAAGCAGCTAGACATCTGTTGCAATCAGAGTGACACAGATGGGACACATTGTGTCTATAAAAAGAACAGGAGTACTTGTGGCACCTGAGAGACTAACGGCTCAACTGCACCTCATTACAGGGCACATGACTCCTTTTAGACCCAGGCTTACCTCTGTCCTACCAAACCTGGTGCTATCTGGCTATTGAGCTCACAAATGTTGAACACTGGAACTGGTATTACAGGAGGAGACCTTCTACATATTGACATACATTTTTCTAAAGTCCCTCTATCACTTACTCATGTTTTGGTGTTAACTTTTAAACCCCAGTAAGGACCAGTTCGGAAATCTCACACTGAGCTTCTAACACTTAGCTTGCTCTTTTAAATTGGGTATCTGGTCCTATGGGCATGCAGCTCAAGAATGGGCGCTGCTCATACTCTGATTTACCGATTTTTAAGGACAGAAGAGATCATTAGGTCATCCTAGTTACTCCTGTATTGAGCCCAATAACTTGTATCTAACTAAAGCCTATCCTCCAGAAAGGCATCCAGTCTGTAGCTGATAACTTCAAGAGATGGAGAAAGAAAAGGAGGACTTGTGGCACCTTAGAGACTAACCAATTTATTTGAGCATAAGCTTTCGTGAGCTACAGCTCACTTCATCGGATGCATACTGTGGAAAGTGTAGAAGATCTTTTTATATGCACACAAAGCATGAATAAATACCTATTATCTTCTACACTTTCCACAGTATGCATCCGATGAAGTGAGCTGTAGCTCACGAAAGCTTATGCTCAAATAAATTGGTTAGTCTCTAAGGTGCCACAAGTCCTCCTTTTCTTTTTGCGAATACAGACTAACACGGCTGTTACTCTGAAAGAGATGGAGAATCCACCATTGCCTATGGTAGTTTGTTCCAATAGAGAATCACCCTCACTGTTAGAAAAATAAATAAATTTCGGCCTTATTTCTAATTTGAATTTGTCTGACTAACTTCCAGCCAGTGGTTCTTTTGAACCGAGCAGAGAAAGGCATAATGAGCCCATCAGTCCCTGATATTTTCTCCCCGTAAAGATATTTATATACTGTAATCAAGAGAGCTCTTGATCTTTTTGAAGAGCTAAACAGATTGAACTCTCTCTCTCTCTCTGTGTCTCTGTCTCTCTGTTTATTATGACGTTTCTAAGGCTATGGGATGCCCTTGCCTCTGACTGATGAAATCACCTCTTTTCTTTTTAAGAAGTAGTTTCTCTGAGTTATGGCATTATACTGCAGTCTGGATTTTTAAATCTAATTTTAATGCTCTTTTGAAGGAGTTGCTTTCACAGTGATGGCAAACAGCTACCATGTACCTAAAATTGTCATACTTTGTAGTTTGCTGTCAGTTCACACTGAGCTAGGCTAAAATGCAAGTGCATAGAATGAGCTGACAGAAAACTTCAGTTATTATTGATAATTAAGGGGAGGACAGGAGGGCCTAGAGAACCCCAACCAAGTCAATGCTCCATTGCGCTAGGTGCTGTACATACACATAGTAAAACAGTCCCTGCCCTGAAGAGATTACAATCTAAATCGGCAAGACGTACACGTCAAATAACATCTTTCCAATTTTGTCGCTTACCTTGTTCACTTCCGTGAGTGTGTGAATTGGAGGGTCTCACTTTATCTTCCATCTGCAACATGTCTGGATCCCTGAACCCTAGTCAGTGAGCTACTCCATCCCTCTCTGGAGCCAGTGCAGGATTGTTTCCTACAACACATTTTTCTTGTGCTTCGTCCAGTCTAGTTTTAAGCATCTTATGTGATGATACTTCAGTCACTTCCCTTGGGATGTTGTTCTACAGTCTAGCAGACTTATTCTGTCCAAGTGAGATGCAGGATTTCTTAGTGTTCAATTTCCTTTTTCACAAACAATGGATAGAAATGATTCGTTTATAATTTTCTCCTGTTGATCATTGTGAATTGCAGTGTCTAAAGAAATATGCCACTGCATGCACACAGAATTGGCAGGGAAATCTTGTTCGCCACTGACAAGCTATCAGCTATTAGGTCCTCATGAAAGAGTCTCAACAAAGTGATCAGAAGACCCAGCAATGGTTGGTCAACTTACTTTGTTCCTTTATTCCCTTTGGCCATGTGCCAATACGATATTTCTTTGCCTTAGCTGAAAAGAATTATGGTTAAGGGGGAAAACTGAACTTGTTTGAATCTTGGATTATTTTACCGCAGTTAGATACACTAGATTGTTTAGAGAAGTTTCTTCCAGCCTCAAGAAATGAATCACAAACACGTACACTTTGTAGATGGCCTGAGATAGGAGGCATTAATCTTTTCTGAGTGTATCTGAGCAGGCGCATTTTGACGTTTTTCTGAGGCAACAGAAGTTAATCAGGAGAGCTATTTTGGTCTCCACTGTTGAGGTTTCACAATCTACATCACAGCATGAATCATTAATCTGACTAAGATGTGAAGTGTCCTCACACTCCATTATCTAAATAATAAATTGTGGAGCTTCACTGCTGGTCTCTCTGCTACCTGAGGAGTCTAAAAATCCTACTCTGCTCTTGTCTATTATTACTGAGAACAAATTAAAGGACCTGAAGCACAGACAGATGGTTTGTAACACTCTGCTCTCTACAATATCAGAGTGGAAACTACCAAAATGAACCTCGCTTGTTGTCTAAATCCTCCTGTTTGGGTGCACATCAGACACCCACTGCAAAAGATATGAACAAAATCCTCCTACAGCTCAATACCTAGAGCCCGGTTGCTTTTTAGATCAGAATTTGAGCATTCCTCCTTGTGAGATGAAAGTGTGGATTTCTATTACTGGGTTTCTCTTACCATTGCAGGAAAATGGCCCAGGAGGGATAGTTAGGATACGTTTTACAGGGAATTCGGCGGCTAAATCCTTCCTTGTCCTGGTGAAATTTTAAATAGATGTGAAAAGTTAAACGCATTTTGAAGGGAAAAAATAAACAGCCTTCAGATATGAAGTTTAGTTACTTAGTTTAGGTTAAAATAATATTTACATCTGGCTGTTCAAACTGGACAAAAGTGCTATTGGAAAACTGACAAAGATAGTCCCTGGCTGAAAAAATGAACACTGTACCCTCATTGTTTGGGCTGCATAAAAAATTACAGATGACTTTCACGTAAACACTGACATCTAAATATCCCAAAGCACTTTATTAATTACCGGCCAAACTCTGCTCTCACTTACATGGGGAGTTCAGAATGGAACTTTTGATAGCCGTATATAAATCACCAGCTTCCTCATTTCCTCCTTTGGTTAAGTGTGTGCCTCCTACCCACTGAGGCAGTATTGTCCAATGGGTAAAAAATGTAAGACTAGGAATCAGGAGACGTATGGTCTATTCTAAGCTCTACCTCTGAGCGAATCACTGAGACGCACATCCTCAAAGAGGATAGAGGTCAGGTGTCTATCTCTTTGAGTATCTCACCCCCAAGGAAGATTTCCAAATGCCTAAATACTCAGATTGGAGATTTTTCAATGAAGCTCAGCTCACTTTGAGGCAACTGTATAAGAACCAGAATTTTCAAAAGTGCCCAGGACCCAGCATCTCCCATGATGTCATAAACAAGCCCTTTAGAAAATCTGAACACCTCTTTTGGTGCCTAAATGGGAGAGGAAAACCAGTGCCTTAATCGCTCTCTGTCTCAGTTTCCCAGGCTGTAAAATGGGTGTACTGATATTCACCTTCCTTTGTAAAGTGCTTTGGGATCTGTCGATGAAAAGCGCTATGTAGAGTGTGATCCACAAAGCAACTTTGGCACCTAAACTCCAGAGCTAGGCACCTAAATCCCTGCGTACAGCACCACTGTGGGCCACAAACCTCGTGCTTGGCTGCCACCTAATATGTAGGTGCCTAAACGCACTCATCTCCTAACTTACTGCTGTAAAAAGATCCCAGAGTGCCTATGTTTTAGGCCCTAGGGCATGCACACTGTTGCCTCCCTCTAAGCGTCTGGATGCCCATCTCTGACCTAACACCCAGAGAGATTCATGAGCTGGGGGAAGATAGGCATTTGGCCACCTAAATCATGTGCAGGACCTGCTCTTGCCACAGCTACAAAATATGGCCCATAAGGGGTGTCCACCTTATGACTTTTAGCCCAGTGGTTAGAGTCCATGCCTGGGATGTGGGAGACCCAGATTCAATTCTCTCCTCTCAAGTACAGGAGGAGAGAGGATTTGAGCAGGGGTTGGCCACCTTTTAGGCAAGCGGGCTAACCCCTGAGCTGTGGAACCAGCGGATGTGGGGCTATCTCCTGTTAACGTTGCTCCACTGTTGATCAATAACAAACGAGTGATTGGAGCAGAGGGACGGGACCCAGGATCTCCAACTGTCCAGGATGGTACCCTAACCATGTCACTTCAGAATGGCATCTCTCTCTCCCCGCAATGATTGTGCCACTGTGATAAATACTCAAATAGGTATTAGGTCAGAGAGAGTGTATGGGAATGAGTCTGCACTCCAGTGGTTAGGGAACCCCCCTGGACGGTAGAAGGCCCTCTGGCCAGCATGTCCCATGTCTCACTTGCATAGTGTAGGGTTCCTCAGGGCTCTTTAACCAAGTTGCCTGTTTGGGACCCTGGGTATAAACTTGAGTGGCTAGTCCATGCTGCTGCAGCTTCACTGCCATGGTTATTTAATCTTGCGAGATTAAAGACAGCTCAGGTATGTCTACACACAGTCACACCTTTGATTGCAGTGCAGACACAGCCTTAGAGGTGCAGCACAGAATTCACAGTCCAGAGGAAAGTCCATGTTATGGCTGCCTTCCAGGGCGGTCCTATGGGCTCCAGTGCTGCCTGGAAATATATCATCTATTATGAATAGAAGTTGATATATTACCGTGATCCAGTCATAGATACAACCACACTCAAAAATAGACCATTGCATGGCAGCAGGAGTCACGTTGGGGAGGACATTGTAAGAATTAGGGTGGAGGGTGAAAAGTCTCCCTCAGCTGATCTGTGGGAGTCTAGTGGGTTCTGGGTTCTTCAGGGCAGGTACCGTGCATTTGTTACGTGTACGTATTACTATACAGTGGGTGTACAACTGGTTGAAAAAACACACTCAAATAGTAGTTATCAATGGTTTGATGTCAAATGAGAGAAGGTATCTAATGAGGTCCCTGATCCAGGACTGGGGCTTCTATTTGCATAATACAAATAATAATAATAATAATGTTTTTTGCCCCCCTTATGCACTAACATCTGGATTTAGCGAATATAGTTAGAGTCCAAGCTTTTGGGGGGCAAACACCATATTTTCATTATATGTATGTTCCGCACCTAGCGCAATGGGTCCTGATTCCTGCCTGGAGCCTCTGGATGCAAACCCAATCCAAATAACACATAACAGCGGCTCAAAAGGTTATGAGAAAAGCAATAGACACGGCAGAGCTTCTCAGGCTTCTCTAAGAATCAGCAATGAGAGATGTTATTTCCTCTTGAGTTTTGTGTACAGCTCTTCTAAACCAAAATATGAGACGGGGTCAGAAGACCACATTTGTTCTTGATAGAAGGAAATGGCAAACATGCATATTTGTGTGGCTGCTGTGCTGATTTTCAATCCATGAGTTTGAGTGTTCAGAATCTGAGAGCCTCGGCATCAATCTCTCATTCGCACCGGTGTATGGGCCTGATCTAAAAGCCATTGAAGCTCATGGAAAGACGGTGCTCGAACCTTCAGCGGGCTTTAGATTTAGCAGGCCCTATATCAGCGGTAGCCCCTGTTGAAATTAATAGAGGTTCACTGATGTAAAACCAGAGTGAGAGGAGAATCAGGCCCTGCTTGTTAAGGTCATTGCTCCGCTTCTCCCAGACCCTGCCTCTCGAGCCCCAGTCCCTTTAACCCCACAAAGGATTTCTTTTGGGGCTGCTTAAAATGTGCCCACACTTGTTTTTTTTTTTAAACACAGGGCTATGCTGCTTATTGATGCCAATCACAATGCTGTGTGCCTCTGACTGGTTTCCAAACTAGGGAGCGCTAATTACAGAGGATAACAGCCTTTTCTGACAAACAGCAAGGTCGGTGGAACTATGAGATCCATTCTGGGGAGGTCAAAGCTGTCAGCATTTCCTGTGGATTTTATTCTTTTAACAGACGATAGTCACAGGGTTTTAACCGTTATTTTTTTTCTTTTTTTTTTGCTGCTGCTGCTTCTTCCTGCAGGTCTGCACTAATATCATATTGAAATCAAAGGAATGTTAGGAAGCATCCAATTCATCTGATATGTCCAGATGTGGTCACCTGGAAGAATCAGCAGGAATCAAAACAGTTAAAAGCAACGGAGCCTGTAATTACACTAATACTGAGCTCGTATGTAGCGCTTATCATCTGTCGCTATGTTTGGTTGTAGCTGTAAAGCACACAAGGAAACACAAATGTTCTCTCTTCATGAAACGCTGTTGTTAACCCTCAGTAAGAATTAATAACAATATAACTGAGCTCTTCTGTGGCACTTTTCATTCAGTCATCTCAAAGTGCTTGACAAAAATGGCAGGTAAGCATCATGATTCCCATTATACAGATGGGAAATCTGAGGTACGCCCAACGTCATAGAGCAGGTCACATGTGAAGCCGGAAATTGAACCCAGCTTTCCCATAACCCATGCTCGAGCCTGCCTCCCGGGCATGCTCGGAATCTTTATGGAGACAGAACCACTATTGTAGCTCAACTGTTTCGATGTCAAAAGCTTGCGGTCTTGATTTCTGATAGCACATAGACTGATGTAACTCCATCGGCTGACACACCACTCTGAAAGAAGAGTCAGGCTCCACAGGGTTGCCAATTTTGGTTGGGCGTATTCCTGAGGTTTCCTCACATGACGTGATCTTTAATTAAAGATTAATCCTTATTTCCTGGAGACTCCAGGACAGTCCTGGAGGGTTGGCAACGCTCAGGCACTCTCTGCTACTTTGAGGAGATGCAGTGAGCAGAACAGCTAGTTAGCTCAAGATACGCTGTCGCTCAACCACAAAGTACTGAGCTTGAGAGAGGAATTACTGGGTGACCTTCTGTGGCCTGAGTTATGCTGGAGATCAAACAAAATTGTCACAATGGTCCATTCTTCCCTTAAAACCTATTCACCTTTTATCTTAATCTCTACCCTTGGATATTAGAGTTCGTGTTTCCTGTAAAGTTTCATTTTTAAATGTACATTCAAGGGTCTTATAAAATCTAACAAACTTCTCTACTCTGATCCTGGGGCTGGTTTTGTTCAACATCTTTATTAATGATCTGGAGGATGGGATGGACTGCACCCTCAGCAAGTTCACAGATGACACTAAGCTGGGGGAGAGGTAGATACGCTGGAGGGTAGGGTAGGGTCCAGAGTGACCGAGACAAAGTGGAGGATTGGGCCAAAAGAAATCGGATGAGGTTCAACAAGGACAAGTGCAGAGTCCTGCACTGAGGACAGAAGAATCCCAGGCACCGCTACAGGCTGGGGACCGATTGGCTAAACAGCAGTTCTGCAGCGAAGGACCTGGGGATTACAGTGGACGAGAAGCTGGATATGAGTCAGCAGTGTGCCCTTTGTTGCCAAGAAGGCTAACGGCATATTGGGCTGCATTAGTAGGAGCATTGCCAGCAGATGGAGGGAAGTGATTATTCCCCTCTCTTCGGCACTGGTGAGGCCACATCTGGAGTATTGCATCCAGTTTTGGGCTCCCCCACTACAGAAAGGATGTGGACAAATTGGAGAGAGTCCAGCGTGGGCCAACGAAAATGATTAGGGGGCTGGGGCACATGACTTATGAGGAGAGGCTGAGGGAACTGGGCTTGTTTAGTCTGCAGAAAAGAAGAGCGAGGGGGCATTTGATAGCAGCCTTCAACTACCTGAAGGGGGGTTCCAAAGAGGATGGAGCTTGGCTGTTCTCAGTGGTGGCAGATGACAGAACAAGGAGCAATGGTCTCAAGTTGCAGTGGGGGAGGTTTAGGTTGGATATTAGGAAAAACTATTTCACTTGGAGGGTGGAGAAGCACTGGAATGGGTTACTGAGGGAGGTGACGGAATCTCCATCCTTAGAGTTTTTTAAGGCCCGGCTTGACAAAGCCCTGGCTGCGATGATTGAGTTGGTGTTGGTCCTGCTTTGAGCAGAGGGTTGGACGAGATGACCTCCTGAGGTCTCTTCCCACCCTAATCTTCTATGATTCTATGATAAATCTGGTACTTAATCCAAGACAATATTAAACATACACACACAGTGGAGAAGTGTATTAAAGCATGTCCTTATTTTCCGTCTACCGACCTGCCTATTAAAGCCCTTGGTTGCAAAGAGAAATACTGTACTACAATCAGCAATCAGTTCCTAACAGTGCTTATCTTTAGGCTTATCACAAATGAAATGTGGCTTCAAAACATCCTGAATCACTCATTCAAAGAAACAAATATGAATGAATTTTGGGGAGGGGAGAAAGGAGCAGGGATGCACACCAAACAAGGAGAGAGGAAATAAATATTATCAATTCATCAGAAAATTATCTCAAGTAAAATTGGATTTATATTAATAATATATAACTGTAAAAGCAACAGGGCCTGATCCTCCTCTCATACTGGTATAAATCAGGTGTAATTGCATTGAAGTCAGGGAGTTACACCAGTGTAACCAAAAACAAAACAAAAATCAGACAGGCACAAGAATCTAAAACAAGACCCCAGTTCAGGAAAACAGTTAAGCATGTGGTGAAGCCCATCCCTGTTAATGACAGCACTTAAGCACATACTTAAATTGAAGCAGGTGTTTAAATCTCATTTACTTCAAGATGTTTAAATGTAAACAGATGCTTAAGTGCTGTTCTGAATAGGGATCTGTTCCTGAATCCATACAACTACCTTTCTGAGGCTCACCCTTTACTGACTCAAGAGGTTTTCCGTTACCTATTGTTATTTTAGGTTTATACCTCTCAACCTTCCAAGGCCCAAAGGGGTGTGTGTGTGTGTGTGGGGGGGGGTAGCAGTGGGTGACAAAGCACAAAATGTGGGATGCCAATAATTCTTCATTTACTTAGACTGTACGCTCTTCAGGATTGGGACTGTCTTCAGCTGCTTTGAGACCCTTGGTGGGGTACATAAACCGACAAAGGAACTTCAAGGGGCATAAAAATGAGACCCTAGAACAACATGGTAGGGCAGAAGAAGGGGTACCTGGGATAAGTTGGTCCCGCATAGACTTTGAGGTAAGTGTTGGGGAACAGCTAAAGCACCTGGGGCCGACCTGACTAAGCACCTCAAAATCAACAGGAGAAATCGCTGACAAGGGTGGTTGGTTTTTTTAGGGTAACTGAAGAATGATTTACAAGCATAATTGCTAAAGTTTGAGCAACCCCCCCCCCCAAAAAAACCTGTGTTAAGGGAAAAAATGAAAATAGGCTGACAGTTCGGCAGGGTGTTTTCCATAAGTTTTCTACTTAAATAAAAAAAAGAATGGTGATGCTAATGAATAATTTGGAGCGTGTAACAAACTACAGCACTAAAAATGGAAACTTGCTGATTGAATGGTAAATTGAACGGTTAAAAATAATTGCTACGTTTTGTTAGTTTAATGTTCATAGTGTATAACAATGTAAGTCGAATGGTAAAAGAACCACTGAGTTATGCAGATGTAATGCTAATAATTTATAATGCCATAAAACAAAAAAATGAGAAAAATTTGGGTAAAAGTGTAACTGGATGATGTAAAAGGACAAATTAATGTATAAAAACCTGCAGGACTAGAACCTGGGACCATAGCCCTGGTCTACACGAGGACTTTAGGTTGAATTTAGCAGCGTTAAATCGATGTAAACCTGCACCTGTCCACACGATGAACCTTTATTTTGACTTTATGGAACCTTTATGTCCCTTTATTTCGACTTAAAGGGCTCTTAAAATCGATTTCCTTACTCCACCCCTGACAAGTGGATTAGCGATTAAATCGGCCTTGCCGGGTCGAATTTGGGGTACTGTGGACACAGTTCGACGGTATTGGCCTCCGGGAGCTATCCCAGAGTGCTCCATTGTGACTGCTCTGGACAGCACTCTCAACTCAGATACACGATTGTTTGCCGCAGGAAGGGGCGACTGACAACATGGCTTACAGGGTTGGCTTACAGGGAGCTAAAATCAACAAAGGGGGTGGCTTTACATCAAGGAGTATTTCAGGCAGGACTTCACGGAGGGTTCCAATAAGAAATGGTGCACCTAAGTTATTGTTCTTATTGGAACAAGGAGGTTAGTCTGGCCTCTGATTGATACATTTGATTGATACAGGTTTCAGAGTAACAGCCGTGTTAGTCTGTATTCGTAAAAAGAAAAAAGAAAAGGAGTACTTGTGGCACCTTAGAGACTAACCAGTTTATTTGAGCATGAGCTTTCGTGAGCTACAGCTCACTTCATCGGATGCATATTGTGGAAACTGCAGAAGACATTATATACACACAGAGACCATGAAACAAAACTTCCTCCCACCCCACTCTCCTGCTGGTAACAGCTTATCTAAAGTGATCATCAAGTAGGACCATTTCCAGCACAAATCCAGGTTTTCTCACCCTTCCCCCCCCCCCCCCACACACACACAAACTCACTCTCCTGCTGGTAATAGCCCATCCCTCTTTGAAACCTCTCTTTATAATGCGCATGATAATCAAGGTGGGTCATTTCCAGCACTAATCCAGGTTTTCTCACCGCCCCCGCCCCCACACACACACACATTGATACATAGATTTACCTCGCTGCACCTTCTCTGTGAGTGACTGCAGTGTGACCTAGAGGAATGAGTCCCTTAGACGGGGGGGTGGGGGGGGTTTGCAAATGAGTACGAAACAAATCTGGTCTATTTCTTGTTTTGATACACTCCATCTATCTTTTACATCTTTGGCTGGCAGCAGACGGTGCAGAAGGACTGCATGCCAT
Source organism: Natator depressus (assembly GCF_965152275.1). Taxonomy (NCBI): domain Eukaryota; kingdom Metazoa; phylum Chordata; order Testudines; family Cheloniidae; genus Natator; species Natator depressus. Next base: position 8,149,055 of record NC_134259.1, read on the forward strand.
CCACATCTCATGGCTGCTCGGCAGAAGATGGTACAATAGGACTGCCAGCCATCCTCATCTCTGCCTGCCCGGCAGAAGATGATGCAATAGGACTGCTAGCAATCCGTATCACCTGCCTGCTCACCATAAGATGGTTCAATAGGACTGACCGCAGGACTAAAGAGAATGACTTGATCAAGTCACTCCAAATTTAGTCCCTGTGCCCATGTCTGCCCAGGCGCTCCTGATCCACCTCACACAGGCGACCAGGAGCACCTCGGACATGACGATGACGGCTACCAGTCCTATTGCGCCATCTGCTGCCACAAGGCAATGGGTTGCTGCTGCTGTGCAGCAATGCAGTACCGCGTCTGCCAGCACCCAGGAGACATGCGGTGACAGTGAGCTGAGCGGGCTCCATGCTTGCCGTGGTATGGCGTCTGCACAGGTAACTCAGGAAAAAAGGCGCGAAACGATTTGTCTGCCCTTGCTTTCACGGAGGGAGGGAGGGAACGGGGGCCTGACGATATGTACCCAGAACCACCCGCGACAATGTTTTAGCCCCATCAGGCATTGGGATCTCAACCCAGAATTCCAATGGGCAGCGGAGACTGCGGGAACTGTGGGATAGCTACCCACAGTGCAATGCTCCGGAAGTCGACGCTAGTCTCGGTACTGTGGAAGCACTCCGCCGAGTTAATGCACTTAATGCACTTAGAGCATTTTCTGTGGGGACACACACACTCGAATATATAAAACCGATTTCTAAAAAACCGACTTCTATAAATTGGACCTAATTTCGTGGTGTAGACATAGCCATAGACTGCTAACGCCACTGCATAGCCAGAGCATGCGTAGGCTAAAGAGCCCAGGGAAGACCCTGTGAAGTGAGGCTTGGCCGGAAGTACCACCTAGCAGGGCCTGAGTGGCAGCCCCAAAAAGCCCACTGATGGACCAATACCAGTATTTAAATCAGAAAGTCATCATAAAGTCTGAGCTATAATACAGGCTGCCTGCCTGGATTGAAATAGACTCTCGCTTTTGACCTTCAGTTGTCCTTGATTTAGCTATTTGATTGCTGCTTGCAACTTGATGCCTGACCCTGGCATTCTGACCCAGCTTGTTCCTGACCCTACTACTCATCTCCTGATTGCAATTTAGCAGCTGAGCAGGGCCAATTGGCCTCCTGTGGCCTGGCCCTCACAGCAAAGACCCAAGTTGGAGAACACCAAGTTAGAGTGAAACAACCATCATAAAGGGGAAAGCCTCCTGGTAGCCCAAAACTTGTTAACTTGGGATCTGACCTGTTCCATCTGTCAACGTGTGTGATCTGAAACTGTAAGTAACAATGATTCTGTGTAAAAAAATTATAAATAAAAGGGGGAAAAGAGCTTAAATTGGATGAACTCATGCTTCAGTTTCCTATCTTACAGAAGTGCTAAGCTTCAGGTAAGGCTTCTTTGTTTTAATATCGGGAGTGTGTGTGTGTATGCGGGGGACTTTTACTCTCTGGAAAGATCAGTCAGGGCTAAAGGTGCAGCTTGCCCTGTAACTGGGACATGAGGGCACAACAAAATGGTGAAGAGCAGCGGTAATTTAGGGACTAAAATGAGAGGATGTTGATAAATGCAAAGTAATGCACATTGGAAAACATTATCCCAACTATACATCTAAAATGATGGGGTCTAAATTAGCTGTTACTACTCCAGAAAGATTTTGGAGTCATTGTGGATAGTTCTCTGAAAACATCCACTCAATGTGCAGCGGCAGTCAAAAAAGCCAACCACATCTTGAATACGACATGCAGAAGTGGTCATGCCATCTCAAAAAAGATATACTGGAATTGGAAAAGGTTCAGAAAAGGGCAACAAAAATGATTCGGGGTATGGAATGGCTTCTCTATGGGGAGAGATTAATAAGACCGAGACTTTTCAGCTTGGAAAAGAGAGGACGAAGGGGGGATAAAATAGAGGTCTGTAAAATCATGACTGGCGTGGAGAAAGGAAATAAGTGAGTGTTATTTACTCCTTCTCATAACACGCCTTCTGAGGGACACCAAATGAAATTAATAGGCGGCAGGTTTTAAAAGAAACCAAAGGAAGTATTTCTTCACACAACACGCAGTCAACCTGTGGAATTCTTTGCCAGAGGCTGTTGTGAAGGCCAAGACTATAACAGGGTTAAAAAAAGAACTAGATAAATGCACACGGAGGCTAGGTCCATCAGTGGCTATTAGCCAGAATGGGCAGGGATGGTGTCCCTAGCCTCTGCCAGAAGCTGGGACTGAGTGACAGGGGATGGATCGCTTGATGATTCCCTGGTCTGTTCACTCTCTCTGGGGCACCTGGCATTGGCCATTGTCCGAAGGCAGGATACTGGGCTACACGGACCTTTGGTCTGACTCAGTAGGGCCGTTCTTATGATAGTAGAGAGGTATGATTCGGTGCATTTCAGAAAGGACACCTCTGTCTCTTTCAATGAAGGGAAAGATCCGATATGTTCAGCACCCACATTAATTTTTGTTACTGTATGTTAGCAAGTAAAGAAATCTCTAGATTCCCCTCTCCCCCTTGACAAATCACAGTAGGGTCAGGTGTACCTCTGTCACAGATTTGATGTAGTGGGCAGCATGGACCAGCCCTGCACCAGAACGAGACAGCAGTGTCACAATCTGCTTCCTGGTTTCTCCCTGCCCGTTTAGTGCAGTACTGAGCCAGTCCTATTGCTGGTACGGCATGTTTCCCCAGGTGTTCCAGCGCAGCTCTACTGATAGGTACGTGGGGGGAGGGGAGGTGGACTTGTGGCTTCCTGTTTGCTGCTTCTTCCATCCACTCCTGTAGGCCGCTCTCACTTGTGCTATGGGTGGCCAGCATGCTGGAGTTCAAAGGGGCACCTTACTCCTCAGGGCAGGCACACAAGGGCAAGCGGCAATAATACCCAGCTCTTAGAGTGCTTTTGATCAGTTGAGCTTACTTTACCAAGGAGGTCATATCGTTAACCCCGTTTTGTAGATGGGGAAACTGAGGCACAGAGCTGCAGCAACTAGCCCACGGTCACCCAGCAGCAGAGGCAGGAATAGAACCCAGGTGTCTATCCACACTCCCTGGCTGGCCCTGAACTGTATATATTAATCACCAAGAGTGCATACTATAAAGATGAAGTAATGCTCCGCATCTCTAAATCTCTTGCCGGAGGAGGAGAAAGGAAATAATCTGTCAACCAACAAAAAGAAATCAAAGTAAAATTGCCTCGAGCATGGCATGGAACGAATGGGAGTATTTTCAAATGTTTGTGCATAATTGTGCATTTGTTCTGTGTCGGCACATCAAGCTAGAATCAAAAGCAGCAGTGATTACTGTGTTTGTCAAGGATCAGAAATTCAAAACACATGTTTTGCTTTTCATCTGATTGCAAATTAAGGCACAGAGGGCACAAGCTGTCGTGTGCCCTCCCCCCGGCTCTTGATCACAGACAGAAGGTTCCCTTTAAAATATGCAAATAAGACATCTGAGTCTCTTCTCACTCGCTCACAGGAAAATCAGGGTAAAGCCACTGAGGCCAATGAGATTATTCTGATGTAAGCGAGAGCAGAACTTGGCCCATAATGTAAGTAAACAGCACAAAGCTAGTTTAAGGGGCTTGATTCCCATCTCACACTGGGGTAAATGCCACTGAAGGCAAAAGAGTGAGTTCAGAATCAGGCCCGACGTGTTCTCTTGTTTCAGCCCTGGAGTTTCCCAAATGCGATATGAAGAGGACGCGTATAGGGTTTAATCCTCCATTGCCCTGTGCCTGGTGTACTCTCTTATACCAGTGCTCAGAGTGCAAAGTGGATGGAAATCCTTTCCGTTTGTTGGTAGTAGCATTTTACACCCGATTTGTGCCAATTAAACAGTCGTGGAGAATCCATCCCCTAGAGTAATCCTGAATCACCCCCTTGGGAGCTGTTAGTTTTGTTTTCCACTGCAAGCCACAAGAGGCTAGAAATAATAATATTTTTTTTAAAAAAAAACACCCCGTTCAGTTTTATTTTAAGATTGTACCTGTTTCTATACACCCCCCCCCACACACACACACTGAGATTGTAGCAGCTTGGTAGCATTTGGAATAGTCTGAGTATGTAAATATTTTATTTTTGAAGATGGTGTGTTTCTTTACTTAAGACACACCATAAAACCTTTTTGCTAATTTCTCCTCTACTACGTGTTCAATTTCAGCTCCATGTACCATGCAGACTTTGACAGGGGGTTGGCAGTCATCTCTGCTTTGGATTCACTTATTTCTTAATGTTGGGATGAAACATTTTTATTTTCCTTTAGGTTATCAAAGTTTTTTTCTTTATCTTTTTAATGAATGCTGTTTGGAAGAATGGCCTAGTAGTTGGGGCATAGTGTAGGATTTGGGAGACCTGAGTAGCTGTTTAGAAGCTTGTGCAGAAGGCTTTGTGAACTGCAGACCTTCCTGCATGTGCACCCAGACTCCCTTAATTAGAAGCTGGAAGCTCCTCATCAATCAGCAGTGAGTTGTATCAGGTGTGCAAACTGGCAGTCATTTTGAGTGCCAGTCTAGCTTATGCAGAAGATAGAGCTGCAGGGGATCACCCATTAAAAAGTCTGTGGAGTGAATCTCAGTACAGTTTCCTGTAATGTTACAGGTTAGTTGGACCTTATTTATCTGCAGCATTTATATGTTAAGGTGTCTCCTGCTCAAGAAGGAAAACAAGTATTTTTTATATTGCAATAGCGGTATAGTTAAGGGGACAGGGAAGTTTGCTACTTTGCCTTGTTCTTCTTCTTTTAAGAAGCAAGCTTAGAATTAAGTAAATAGGGAGGATGTACTTGTGTGGAATGTATATCAAGGAGCAATGCATGGCCCTGCACCCAGACTTATAGATCACCATTCAAATCCAGCCGAGCCTTGGGTAACCCAGGGTGAATCTGTGGTTTGGATCTCAGTACAGTTTCCTGTAATTTTTACAGACGTCAGTGGGATTGAGACTGGGGAGACAACCATAAAGGATGAATTGTAGACGGGAGGCCAAAAGTCTTTGTGAGCAGTATTACAACATTGACCCAGAGGACGAGTCGACACTAGAATCACCCCTGCCACGCAGTCTAGTGCTGCTCGTGCTAGAACGTCTCCCACTGACGCAGCGCTGTCCACACCGGCGCTTAGGTTGGTGTAACTTGCATTGCTCAGGGGGCTGGCTTTTCCACACCCCTGAGCGGCTTAAGTCAGACCCACGTTTAAGTGCCAGTGTGTACAAGCCCAAAGACCCCGTGTGCGCCTAGCAGTTACGGTACTTGTCAGCTTTTCTTATTTAAAGTGATGTGTGTGTGCTCGATATTGTGGATGCTGAAACAATTGATTATGTGGTACAACGAAATGTTTTATCTAATTGCTAACCTAATACCCAGGCTGAGCCTATATGAAAGCAGGAGGTCTCTGATTGCCAGAAGCCCCAATCTCTGTACGTACTTTGTGCGTGTAAATAAATCTTTAAAAATGGGGTTTAGGCCTTATGTGACATTTTTCTCATTTTAAAGGTAAAGAACAAATCTTGACTTATTGAAGTCAGTCTAGCTAGGGTGTATTGTAAGTCCTGTGCTGTCACGGCTTATCTTTGGAGTGTTTACTGAGCAGAAAGAAATTTGAAGCTGCTAATTGTGCGTGAGACTCTTTTCTGGTAAAGACTGGTACTGGATTCTAAGAAGGGAAAAATGTGTATTCTATTAAAATGCTCTACTTTTAGTACTGAGAGAGTGCTACAGAAAATCCACCTGTAGTCTCTCTCAAGGATATGAATTCATGGTGTGTGCAAATACTTTGTCAAAGAAATTTTGTAGCACAGAATTGGTAAATAGACTTACTCCCCTAGATGTAGGTTACATGTGCATAAATGCTTGACAGGCTGTCAAGGTTCTTTCCCTACTCTGAATTCTAGGGTACAGATGTGGGGACCTGCATGAAACCCCCCTAAGCTTATTTTTACCAGCTTAGGTTAAAACTTCCCCAAGGTACAAACTATTTTTACCTTTTGCCCTTGGACTTTATTGCTGCCACCACCAAGAGTGTAACAAATATATAACCGGGAAAGAGCCCGCTTGGAAACGTCTCCCCCCCAAACCCTACACCCCCTGTCCTGGGGAAGGCTTGATAAAAATCCTCACCAATTTGCATAGGTGAACACAGACCCAAACCCATGGATCTTAAGAACAATGAAAAAGCAATCAGGTTCTTAAAAGAAGAATTTTAATTGAAGAAAAAAAGAAAAGAATCACCTCTGTAAAATCAGGATGGTAAATACCTTACAGGGTAATCAGATTGAAAACATAGCGAATCCCTCTAGGCAAAACGTTAAGTTACAAAAAGACCCCAAAACAGGAATCTACATTCCATTCAGCACAGCTTATTTTATCAGCCACTTAAAGGAATCGGAATCTAACACATATCTAGCTAGATTACTTACTAAGTTCTAAGACTCCATTCCTGTTTTGTTCCTGGCAAAACAACACTCAGACAGAGAGAGCCTTATGTTCCTCCTGCCCCCCCCCCCCTGGGCTTTGAAAGTATCTTGTCTCCTCAGTGGTCATTTTGGTCAGGTGCCAACGAGGTTATCCTAGCTTCTTAACCCTTTAAAGGTGAAAGGGTTTTTCCTTTGGCCAGGAGGGATTTTAAAGGTGTTTACCCTTCCCTTTATATTTATGACACAGGCTGTGGTCTCTTTTTAGGTGTTCTGATGAGGAAGGGAATTTTTTTTTCTCCCAATGAGCAAGCCCTCCTGAACATAGGTACAGTTCTAGGACCAACTTCCAAAGGAAATTTATGTAAGGTTCTGAAGTTCTTTAGTGGTCTCACTGCAGCTTATTGGGAAAAGGTAATATTTTTGGTACCTGAATTTGTTTCTTCAGTGTTTCATGGCGGAAGTGGGGGATATATGTGAAATTTGAATTTTTGATGAATACTTTCATCAAAATGTTTAAATTAAAAATATGCTAACTAGCCCTACTGCTGGCTGGAAAAACAGGGGAAAATACTTATCAAAGTTGATGTTTTTCCCCTCCCTCCACACGTCAACCAAAAAAAAAAAATCAACATTTGTAAAACTGCAACCAGCTGTAGTTTTGATTTAACTTTTTCACCTTCTGGACCCCAGCTGGAATCAGTGCCCGAACTTCTAGAAAGTCACGAGAACCCAGATTTTGCAGTCTCAAAAGATGTGGATATGCTTTGGATGAATGTCTGAGCCAGAGCTGTGTAAAATATTCAGCTCAGAATGCAACTCCGTTCCAACTAAACCTTGGGGTTGAAAGTAGTGTACTTTAAGCATGATATAGAGCAGTGGTTTTCAAGTCATGGAATGTCAGGCACTGGGTCGGGAGGGCTCTGGTCAGCACCGCTGACCGGGCCGTTAAAAGTCCTGTTGGCGGTGCTGCCCGGCTAAGGCAGGCCAGTCCTTTCCTGTTCTGACACCGTGCTGCGCCCTGGAAGCAGCCGGCAGCAGGTCTGGCTTGTAGGCAGTGGGGCCACAGGGCTCCACGTGCTGCTCCCACCCTGAGCACTGGCTCCACACTCCCATTGGCAAGGAACCGGCCAATGGGAACTGGGGAGGGGCGGCACTTGTGGGCGAGAGCTGCGTGGAGCTGCTTGCGTGCCTCCACCTAGGAGCCGGACCTGCTGCTGGCCACTTCCAGGGTGCAGCACAGTCCCCAGTGCCTGGACAGGTGGGAAGCTTGCCTTAGCACCCCCGCTGCACCGCTGACCGGGAGCCTCCAGAGATAAGCCTGTGCCCCAACCCCATGCCGCAATCCACTGCCCCAGCAGTGAGCCCCCCCCCCGCATAAACCCAGAGCCCCTTCCTGCACCCCAAACCTCTCATCCCTGGACCCACCGCACCCCCAGACCCAGAGCCCGGATCCCCTTCCACACCCCAACCCCCATCCCTGAGCCCTCCCAAACCTGGAGCCTCCTCCTGCACCCCAAATCCCTCATCCCTGGCTCCACCCCAGAGCCTGCACCCCAGGCCCAGAGCCCTGACCCCCTTCTGCATCCCAGCCCTGAGCCCCCCCAAACCCCCTCCTGCACCCTCATCCCTGGCCCCAGCCCAGAGCCCTGACCCCCCTCCCACACCCTGAATCCTTCATTCCCGGCCGCAGCCCTCACCCCTGCACCCCAAACCTCTGTCCCAGCCCTGAGCCCCTTCCACACCCCAAACCCTTCATCCCCCCGCTCCATTGGGTTGCGGGCATCAACAATTTTCTTCAACTGGAAAAAAAGTTTGAAAACCACTGATATAGAGGTAATAACACTGTGGTGCGGAAGAGTGTTGGTAAGAAACTAGACTGTATTTCCTAGGCATAGTCACATGATCCGAGTCCATTATCATATGACAGAAGTCAGTGTTATCTGATCCCAGTGGCTACTGTACAATGTATATTATAGTATTATCTAGTATATGTACAAAGGTAACCTACTGTTCAGTATGTGTTACCTGTCTTTTTTCTATGCCTGATCTATACTGGATATGAATCTTCTACAGCTTCCAGGTCACAGGCTTAATCTGCTAGCTCAAGCTAGTAAGGCCCTGCCTTTAGCTCTGGAGATCTCAGGTTCAGTCCCTAGAGACAGCCAAGATCAAGGTTGTTAGATCTGGTATTACAGATCTTAGAATTTACTTTTTTTCAGGGCACAGGGGAAGTTCAAATGGAGCTCTTTCTTGCACAAATCTGATGATTCATAACATTAATAAATCAAAGTGAAAAGGGCTTACCATGTTGCATTTCAGCAGGTATGCAGATTAAGAGCATTTCAATACATTTGAATTACAATTGTTCCGGAGACCTGACCTTTGCGTTAAGCGCACCACTTTATAAGGTCAACTCATTGATCGTTTGTCACTTGAGAGTAATGGGAATGGGGAAGGAAGCAGTAAAGTTTAGATGCATTATTCATGTGCACCTAGCCTATCCTTAAAAGCAGCCAGCTGCATCCTCTTTCTTTCTTGTTCCTATCCCCCTGGATTTCGGAGCACCAGGTGGACTGAAGGTCCTTGTAGGTTTGCCAGTGACTTCAGTAGGACCCCATATATTTGATCCTTGAAGCACACACCTCAGTAGATTCTATGTCGGAGGAGGAGAGGTAAGCTCTCACGTGGATGGGAAGGCATGATCAGAAGAATTGGAATCCGGGTGGTAGAGGCCGAATGAAGGGCCCTTGGGCTTTATGAGGTAGGAACGCTCTTGGGGGTGGGGGAGCGGGAAATGATTTTTCAGTGGTCCAAAAAAGCAGTGTAATCTTCCTACCCAACATCTCTTGCCAATGGCAGCAAGTGTGTAGGATAGGCTCGGCCAAGCCCCCGGTACTCTGATCTGATCCCCTTGTGACCATGGAGCACCTCCGGAAGATGATAGCCAAGTCCCTCCCAGAATGGCACTCTGAGGCATGTAGTCTGCTCCTCTTCTGTACAGATGTGCTGGGAGGGAGAGCCCCCTGTTTCCTCTCCAGACAGCCAGCTGTGGACCGGGAGCCACTTTGGGGATAGAGTGGCTGGAATTCCTTTCCCATGCTCCAAGCCGTTCTGCAGCCATTACTCCAGCCTTAGGGCTGACTTAGTCCCTACATCACCTGTGTCCCTTCTCTGATATAAAAAAACACATGTGGCAGCAAGCAGGGAGCCCCACGTGATGTACAGCGCATACGCCAACACCATCCACGTATCTTGCCCCCAACAGAACTACACTGGATTCTTTGCCCTGGTAGAGGGAGTTTCATGTAGTATGTACTGGGTAATAGCATGAGAAGAATCCATCTTTTAAAATTTAAATTGGCTCCGTATTAATACAACTACTTGCAGAGGTACTGCAGCTGGCATTCCAGCCACGTGAACACAGACTGTCTTCCTAGTTCCTCCCCCCTCCTCCAAGTTCAATGCAGATTGCTACAGAGGGGATGGGCTTTACCTGTGTGTAATCTGGCTACTAATATTTAGTGACGTTACTGTTGTTTATATCCCAGTAGGCCCCACTGAGATCAAAACCCTATTGAGCTTGGCACTGTACAAACATAGTAAGACAGTCTCTGTGACAAAGACCGAGAGAAGATGAGGCACGGAGTGATCAAATGTCTTAACTGAGGTCACAGAGCGTTTTTGTAGCAGAGTGGGAGGTTGAACCCATGTCACATAAGAACGGCCAGCCTGGGTCAGACCAAAGATCCATCTAGCCCGGTATCCTGTCTTCCCACAGTGGCCAAATGCCAGGTGCCCCAGAGGGAATGAATAGAACAGGTCATCACCAAGTGACCTATCCCCTGTTGCCTATGCCGAGCTTCTGGCAAACCGAGGCTCGGGACACCTGCCCATCCTGGCTAATAGCATTGAAACCAAGTTCTGTGCCTTAACCCCAAGGTCTCCAATCCTCCGGAAGGCGGTTGCCTAGCTTTAGTACACAGAAGCATTTATTGGTTGTTATAGAAACCACACTTGCTTTCTAAAAAATTAAGCTGAGTTAAATAACCATATTTTAGTCCGTGAGTGGAACAATCAGCGTTCCCTATGGAGCTTGCCATTGGGTGAACTATCGCTTGGTTCCAAATCAAGTATCTTTAGCTGTAAACACTACCGCACTGTAACTTCATGATTCATTTCAACCGGTATGTGGGATATAAATCATCCCTGGCAGTTGTTTCTCTGAGAATAAAATAACCGCATGACTGTAACAAATGGGCGTACTCGGAACTGGTCAAAGTTAACAAGTGGCGGCCGCTACAGAGGAGAGTGATCTATTATCTGAAATATAAGGCTGATCATGAATCACTATCTTCATTTCTGCTCATCAGAGTCCTGGTTTCTCAGATGACTGAGCAAGGTAGCTTTGAATGGAATCGAAGCAGGATTCCATAGTGGGACAGTGGGGAAATTTGAAGCCATGAAAGAATTGCTAATTCATTTCCTTACTCAATTCAATAGCTCGTTCTTCCTTTTTTTTTTTAAAAAAAAAATCTGGGGTCAGAATCTCCGTTATACTTTAGGCAGAGCAGAGACCTTTAAATAGGCATAAATATAATGTATTCACTTCACAGCCCTTTTATGCTGCCAAGATGAAGTAAAGGGATCTTGAGAATTAGGCCCTCTTTTATATAATTACAGTCCCAAATTGTCTACCTGAAGTGTTGAGGCCATCTTGCTAGGTGCTAGTATATGAACCTAGGCAGAGGGGTGGGTATGCAGATGGATAGCTAGACTGAGACAGTTTTAACTGCTCTCTTAGGGCCTGATTCAAAGCAATGAGGCTTTCCATTGACTCCAGCGGCTAATGGATCATTTGCTTAAGGCCCGATTCTGATTTCACTCGTTCACAATGATTTTACACTGGTTTATCTCATAAGAACGGCCACATTGGGTCACACCACGGGTCCATCTAGCCCAGTATCCTGTCTTCCGACAGTGGCCAATACCAAGTGGCCAGAGGGAATGAACGGAACAGGTGATCGTCAAGTGACCCATCCCCTGTGGCCCATTCCCAGCTTCTGGCAAACAGAGGCTATGCACTCCATCCCCACCCATCCTGGCTAATGGCCATTGATGGACCTATCCTCCATGAACTTATCTAGTTCTTTTTTTGAACCCGATTATAGTCTCTGGCAAAGAAGTTGCACAGGTGACTGCATTGTGTGAAGAAATACTTCCTTTTGTTTGTTTTAAACCTGCTGCCTATTAATCCGTAGAGTTCCTCTGATTTCCACTAGAGTTGATGAGAGCCAGATGAGGCATTGAATGATCAAGGATGAATAGAGCTAGTAATCATCTGTGCCTAAGTTCACAAAACTATTCGGCTGTGTGAAGACTCTCACAACTCTGCCTCTCCCCCGCCTCCCCCCCCCAAAAAAGAGGAGAGAAAGAAGAACCAGATGTTATCCCAGTGCTTGTGGACAACAGCTACAGTAACTCCATGTCTAACAGAGAATTGAAAATGCTCATGAATCCCTTTTTGAATTATTTGGCCATATCGACCTGTGATTCTTTAATAGCAATCTGCACTATTTCTGGGATCTGTTGTATGCATAGTTAATCTACGCTTTATGCTACTAATGGGTATTTTATTTTACTTTCATGGGCTCTGCTCTAGCAGCTCAAATACATTTCTTACCTGTAGAAATTCTTCAAGGAGATTTATGACACCCCAGCAGCAGAGGTCTGAGTAGGAGCAGCCTGCTCTTCCCACATTGCGTTGGTGGCTCTGATGGCCACTCTTTGGCAAAGTAGGATGCTTGCTGGGGCCAAGAGACCGTGGTCTGACTTCACTTGTTGCAATTTTAGGTGTGTGTGTGCTTTTATTTGCAGAGCTGTCTTGCTTTTTTTCGATATATGTTACAGGGAAAAAGAGCGAGAATACTTGGTGCGTATATAGCAATGGATGCGATCTAAAAAAACAACTAACTAATTCTCCCATCATGCCGGAGAGATAGGTTGTTATCCCACTTTCCCACAGAGGGGATTGGAGAGAAGGGTGACTTGACCAAGGTCACACAGGAAGTGCTAGAGCTGGGAATAGAACTCAGGGCATCCTGATGTCTAATTCTGTGTTCATTTCTTTGAGACCTTAGATGAGAGCTCTTGTTGCTGAGAAACAGCCATAAACCAAAGCTTTCACAGAATTTAATTAGGGGAAAATGTGGCAGGGGAGCGGAGGGTGGAAAGATGCTGCTATTTTGAATCTGATCATTCTTAGGGGTGGGGAGAGACAGGGAGATGAGTGGCTTATCCTGGTTCAAGATGGTGTGTTTATACAAGGGATTTGCCTCAGTGTAATTACTCCACTGTAAATATTCCCCTTGTAGACAAGTCCTCGGTCATCCAGGGGACAGTGGTCCAGAAGAGAGTTTTGAGGCCATTATCAGGAGATGTAATGTAGAAAGGTTTCCTGAAAGAAATAGGTTTAATGAGTGAGCTGAAGCAGGGGGAGGGAAGGCATTTGCAAAGGCGGATGTTGAATTTGACAATGCACGAAGCCAATCTCTCCCGGCACGTTCATGTTGGGCTTGTTACTGGGGGCTGGAAGGATTGTGAAGAATATTATTCTTATTTAACCTTTATTTTGTGTGTCTCCCCCCACCCCCCGGCGGCACAAGTGGGAAATTGGGCCCCCTTAGTGCTGGATGCTGAACAGGCTCATAGTCAGTGAAAATCCCTGCCACAAAGAACATCATGTGATGCACACTGACCTATGAATCCTCGTTGGCCAGTTGGATTCATTCAGCTAGGCTGAGATCCTGGCTCGCTGATCATCTGAGCGAGCGGAGTTCATGTGTATGGAATGCAACAGTATTTCCGAAGCTCACCAGCACCGCCAAGAAGAACTCACTGATGAGCAGTTTATCTGGTTTCTAAGGCGCATCAGCTGCATATAACTGTCAGGAATAATTCCAGGTGCCATAATTGTTCTGAAAACACCTAACATTTCATTTTCACTCTCAGTGGGATTTTTTCACTCCCCTGGCCTATGCACCACCCACTTCCCATTTAAGCCCTCAAAATCGGGCCAAAGGAGTCAATTTCATCCAGAGGTGAAAGGGCTGAAGAGTGCAATAATGCCACATCTCATTCTTCAAAAGCCTTTACAATCCCAGTCGTGCAACCAGCTGCCCACAGGCAAAAGAAGAACTGACACCCTTAGGAGGAAGGATGATATAATGGACAGGGCACTGCACTTGGAGGAAGAAGTCTAGATGGTGGTCTGATTAGACAGCACATTCATTTGCTTGTACGTGGAGCCGATGGGATTTTGCCTAACAGATCTACCCACAGAGGGCTTGCAAAGTCAGACTCGTAGTATTATTTACATTATGATAGGGCCTATATCCTAGCCAAGATCAAGGTCTCATTGTGCTAGGCTCTGTATATACACGTACCAAGACAGGTCTTACCCAGAACTTATGGCTACCGTAAATAGACATGATCGATAAGGGGTGGGAGGGAAAACTAGTGAAGTGACTTGTCAAGGTGGCATAGGCGAGCTGGGGATAGAACCCAGTTCTCCTGGGTCCCAAATCAAATGTGTTATCCCGAATAGAACACACTTCCTTTCACTGACATCACGCAAGGACTTCAGGAAAGGAACGTGCATTGAATCAGAGACAAATTGAGCCCACTACTTCCATTCGGCTTACGATAGATTTGTTTTTTGATACCCAAAAAACCTATTGGTGATAACACCTAGCTCTGATATAGCAGTTCCCATCAGTGGATCTCGGAGCACTCTCTAATGGAGGTCTGTAGCATTCTCCCCAATTTATAGATGAAGAGAGACAGGCACAGAAAAGTGAAGTGACTTGCCCAAGGTCAGCCAGCAGACCTGTAGCAGAGCCAGGAATAGAATCCAGGGCTCCTGAGTCCCAATCTACTGCTCTGGTAGGCAGTAAAAAGTCAGATTAATGGAGATTCTGCAAAGAAACAAGGCTAGCCAGACCAATGGTTTTTTGTTTTTGTCATAGCTGCTATTAATGTAACAAAGCCCAAGAGCTTGTGCAGGCTGAGCAGGTGTTTATCAATGAACTTTCAGTCTGGACTGTGGATGTGGCTTTGATTAGAACTACTTCTGCATAGCTATTTATATCTCTTTCAGCGTCTGATCATGGCCATATGCTCCCGAGACCACAGAACAGAATGACAACAGCTGTCTTATGTTACAATGAGAGTCTTGTTACCAGGCTCGTAACTAGTGGATTCTTTCCTTTTTTCCCCTTACCCTTGCATCGTACACGTAAAGGGCCAGTTTGTGGTGGCACTTGTGTGGCTGTGTGGGAGAAGAGCATGCAAGACAATTGCTTTATCTGGTACATCAGAGATGGCGTTCCAAGAGATTGAGAGTCCTGAGATTTTTGGGACAGGGACGTTCTTTTTAATTCAGCTGAGATTTTTCAAAGGCAGTTTGGCACCTTTGGGAAATTCCAGCCTAGGTCCGTGTGCGCTGTCGAACACAATTGAACCCTGTGAAAGGGGGCTAGCTTTAGCACCCTAGTTCCTTGAGGCTGCTGCAGCACAAGGAAGACTGCAGATTTAAATGAGGTCAAATAACCTGTTTCTGCTGGGGATTACTGCTGTTTCTTATGTTCTTAATTGCCAGGCTGATGGGGGCAATTGGCTCAGTAGTTGGGAGGGTATATATTTGGGAGGAAGAGGAAGTGAAGGAGAACTCAGGGGTTGTACCGTATGATTGGAGAATTGCTAACATAGTTCCTAGCTTTAAGAAAGGGAAAAAAGGTGATCTGGGTAACTACAGGTCTGTTAGCTTGACATCTGTAGTATGCAAGGTCTTGGGAAAAAAAATTTGAAGGAGAAAGTAGTTAAGGACATTGAGGCCAATGGTAAATGGGACAAAATACAACATGGTTTTACAAAAGGTAGATCGTGTCAAACCAACCTGATCTGCTTCTTTGAGAAAGTAACAGATTTTTTTTAGACAAAGGAAACGCGGTGGATCTCATTTACCTAGATTTCAGTAAGGCGTTTGATACCGTGCCACATGGGGAATTATTAGTTAAATTGGAAAAGATGGGGATCAATATGAAAATTGAAAGGTGGACAAGGAAATAGTTAACAGGGAGACTACCGAGGGGTCCTGCTGAAAGGTGAACTGTCAGGCTGGAGAGAGGTTACCAGTGGAGTTCCTCAGGGATCGGTTTTGGGATCAATCTTATTTAATCCTTTTATTACTGACCTCGGCACAAAAAGCGGGAGTGTGCTAATAAAGTTTGCGGATGATACAAAGCTGGGAGGTATTGCTAATTCAGAGAAGGACCGGGATATCATACAGGACGATCTGGATGGCCTTGTAAACTGGAGTAATAGTAATAGAAAGAAATTTAATAGTGAGAAGTGTAAGGTCATGCATTTAGGGATTAATAACAAGAATTTTAGTTACAAGCTGGGGACGCATCAATTAGAAGTAACGGAGGAGGAGAAAGGACCTTGGAGTATTGGTCGACCACAGGATGACTATGAACCGCCAATGTGATATGGCCGTGAAAAAAGCTAATGCGGTCTTGGGATGCGTCAGGCGAGGTATTTCCAGTAGAGAGAAGGAGGTTTTAGTACCGTTATACAAGGCACTGGTGAGACCTCACCTGGAATACTGTGTGCAGTTCTGGTCTCCCATGTTTAAGAAGGATGAATTCAAACTGGAACAGGTACAGAGAAGGGCTACTTGGATGATCCGAGGAATGGAAAACCTGTCTTATGAAAGGAGACTCAAGGAGCTTGGCTTGTTTAGCCTAACTAAAAGCAGGTTGAGGGGAGATAGGATTGCTCTCTCTAAATATATCAGAGGGATAAATACCGGAGAGGCAGAGGAATTATTTAAGCTCAGTACCAATGTGGACACAAGAACAAATGGATATAAACTGGTCATTGGGAAGTTTAGACTTGAAATTCGACGAAGGTTTCTAACCGTCAGAGGAGTGAAGTTTTGGAATAGCCTTCCAAGGGAAGCAGTGGGGGCAAAAGACCTATCTGGCTTTAAGATTAAACTCGGTAAGTTTATGGAGGAGATGGTATGATGGGATAACATGATTTTGGCAATTAATTGATCTTTAACTATTCATGGTAAATAGACCCAGTGGCCTGTGTTGGGATGTTATATGGGGTGGGATCTGAGTTACTACAGAGAATTCTTTCCTGGGTATCTGGCTGGTGAATCTTGCCCCATATGCTCAGGGTTTAGCTGATCGCCATATTTGGGGTTGGGAAGGAATTTTCCTCCAGGGCAGATTGGAAGAGGCCCTGGAGGTCTTTCGCCTTCCTCTGTAGCATGGGGCACGGGTCACTTGCTGGAGGATTCTCTGCTCCTTGAAGTCTTTACACCACGATTTGAGGACTTCAATAGCTCAGACATAGGTGAGAGGTTTATCGCAGGAGTCGGGGGGTGAGATTCTGTGGGCTGCATTGTGCAGGAGGTCAGACGAGACGATCATAATGGTCTATGAGTGAACGTAGGAGAAGAGAGAGAGAGCTGTGTGCAAGTCTCCTCCTGCTGTATGCCTGGGGAGCGTTCTCTCTTGCTTTGGAACTGATGAATAAATGCGCACACGGTGAAAGGGGAAACAACCTGTGTGTGGTTGTGATTAGAGGAAGGAGGAGGTCTGCCCCATGACAGGACCTGATTCCCGATGGGGGAGTCCAGGCACTATTGTAATAGAATGATGTGTAAAAAATAATAGCTGTTCCTGTCGCTTGGGCGGGTACAAGACCTACTTGACCCCATTCCTATCTCCCTCTTCACCCTGTGAACAAGCCTCTGAAAAAGGAGGGGTGAGGAGGAGGCGGGGTCATGGTCACATTCCACACCGGCTCGTGCATCAGAGAACAACCTGCTTCCTCCATTATGGAGCAGATTGCATATCCCAACTATTTATGGGTTGGACGAAGACGCAATCGCCCCCGTGCTGCTTCTGGAACCAGATGACTTTGAAGGATGCAGAGGCATAATTAGTAGCTATGGTAATAATTATGATATATATTCATCTTGTACAAGAATCGGGTTCAGGAAGCGTGCCTAGCCCCCAAAAGGAGAAGGGATGCATGTGACCTGGGTAAGGTAAATCTTGCTGGTATTTATAAATTCCAGGTGGATCAAGAATTTCCCCAAACGTATTGTTGTTATCGTGAATTCTTGTAAAATTCCCTTGGTTTATACCAAGTCATGTACTGCTTTCGGGACTCCGTCCCCACCCCTTTAACTTAGAGGGTCAACTTATACCTGAGGGTGGGCATACATGTGAGGGTATACACAGGTAAAGTGAGAGGAAGGAAATAAACCAGTGACGTATGACTCATATCCTTGGAGGGAAGGTCTAAGACTTTGGCCCATGCGTGAAGCATGTGGTCTGAAAAAGGAACCATTTTAAGGGCCAAGCAGTGGGGAGATTGGAAGGCGGGGTGGGGTACCACAGGAGAATCTTCCTAGTGGGAGGGGAAAGTAACCGCAGAAGGACAGCACTAGTGATATACTGGCTTAAAATTCCCACACGTTAGTCTGTGTGGGCTGGTTCCTTTAGCTGTATAACCTCCAGTGACTTTGAGGTGAGTCGTTGTGGCCTCTGTGAACTAACCTGTAAATTGACCTGAGAGGAGCCCCTTAGTGAGACACCATGGGGCAGATCCTTGAGTGATGTAGCCCCACTGACGTAAGTGGAGCGTCACTGAATTTTATCAGCTGAGGATCTGGCCCCTTGTTTGGAGTGATGGTTGGAACTTCTAATTTGAGTTCAGAGAAGCATTCGGAATGAGGCTCAGCTGAACTTCTTGAGGCTCCAGAATTGGGTCTTGAACATGCAATGCATGGATGTACGCAGGCAGCAACCTCACAGGGCTGCAAAAAGCCATGTTTAGCCAGGGGCACAGGTATCTCTTCCTGTCTCTCCTTCTGTATGATTGAGCGGCACCCAGGCTATGGCAAGTTAGGGGCAGAGACTGGATGCGCCCATTGCACTGACGCCGAGCCCTAGTTGCAGTTTGGGAATAAGGGTCTCAAGTCCCCATTTTTCAAGGCACTGAATACTACGTTAAATTGGATAGTGCTGTCATCAACTTTTATGATAGCAGGCTGGCACCAAGATGATGGTACCTTTTTAGTGGTTTACATAACGCACACCCCTCCACCCGCGTGGGGCATCAAACGCTTGGTCTATCACTTTTGTTCCTTCTGCCAGACACCAAATTAGAAAAAAGAAAACACGAGAACTATGATTTTTTCACCTTGCTTGGGGGAGTTTCTCTTCCCAACTAATGCTCCCTGCCCTTGTTAGCCCAAACTAAAGCCTCCAGCTCCAAATATCCTAGAACTTTGGGGAAATCCAGATCTGAGCTGTGAAGCTCAGGGCCAGCTCTAGTTTTAACCCACAAAAATGAACCTCCAGGACTTTTTGCATCATAATCTGCATAACTTCGGCCAGTTGTCTCATACCAGTCAAAGGACCTTTTTACTTTTAAGGACGTTGCAAGCTATATTCACATTCCACAGACTCTTTGACCTGCTTCTTGGAAAAGATTGTGGCCTGGCTTCCATCTTACAGAAGCCTGGACGATTGGGGCTGACAAAGCCAAGTCGTGTGCAAAACCGACTCCCACGGTCTGTCAATATCCCAGCTGAAACTGAATTCTCCATACGTGCACATCTTTATGATTCTTTATTATTCTGTGCTCTATACTTTTAAGCTCCTTAGATAAACTCAGGCCGCAACGTGTGTGAAATTGACAGCTCCAGATAGTGAAATCTTCTTATTCAAAGCGGTTGAAACTCGCCCGTGTGCGGAGGGGTAATGCCCCCACTGAAGCCTCATGATGAGATTTAACTGATTCGTAGACTTTGTGCTGCTCCTCTGCACAGTGGTGACTTTCACCCAGAAAAGTCCCACAATGAGCAATAGCTTCTCCACAGCATCCCTGATCATAAGAACATAAAAATGGTCATACTGAGTCAGAGCAATGGTTCATCTAGCCCCGTGTCCTGTCTTCCAACAGCAGCCAGTGCCAGATGCTTCAGAGAGTGAACAGAACAGAACAAGTTTCAGAGTAGCAGCCGTGTTAGTCTGTATTCGCAAAAAGAAAAGGAGGACTTGTGGCACCTTAGAGACTAACCAATTTATTTGAGCATAAGCTTTCGTGAGCTACAGCTCACTTCATCGGATGCATACTGTGGAAAATACAGTGGGGAGATTTATATACACAGAGAACATGAAAAACTGGTGTCATCATACGTATTGTAAGGAGAGCGATCACGTAAGATGAGCTATTACCAGCAGGAGAGCTGTGGGGGAGGGGAGTGAAGAAAACCTTTTGTAGTGATAATCAAGGTGGGCCATTTCCAGCAGTTGACAAGAACGTCTGAGGAGCAGTGGGGCAGCGGGAAAATAAACATGGGGAAATAGTTTTACTTTGTGTAATGACCCATCCACTCCCAGTCTCTATTCAAGCCTAAGTTAATTGTATCCAGTTTGCAAATTAATTCCAATTCAGCAGTCTCTCGTTGGAGTCTGGTTTTGAAGTCTTTTTGTTGTAATATTGCGACCTTTAGGTCTGTAATCGAGTGACCAGAGAGATTGAAGTGTTCTCCGACTGGTTTATGAATGTTATAATTCTTGACATCCGATTTGTGTCTATTTATTCTTTTACGTAGAGACTGTCCAGTTTGACCAATGTACATGGCAGAGGGGCATTGCTGGCACGTGATGGCATATATCCCATTGGTAGGTGTGCAGGTGAACGAGCCTCTGATAGTGTGGCTGATGTGATTAGGCCCTAGGATGGTGTCCCCTGAATAGATATGTGGGCACAGTTGGCAACGGGCTTTGTTGCAAGGATAGGTTCCTCGGTTAGCGGTTCTGTTGTGTGGCGTGTGGTTGCTGGTGAGTATTTGCTTCAGGTTGGGGGGCTGTCTGTAGGCAAGGACTGGCCTGTCTCCCAAGATTTGTGAGAGTGATGGGTCGTCCTCAGGATAGGTTGTAGATCCTTGATGATGCATTGGGGACTGAAGGTGATGGCTAGTGGTGTTCTGTTGTTATCTTTGTTGGGCCTGTCCTGTAGTAGGTGACTTCTGGGTACTCTTCTGGCTCTGTCAATTTGTTTCTTCACTTCAGCAGGTGGGTATTGTAGTTGTACGAATGCTTGATAGAGATCTTGTAGGCGTTTGTCTCTGTCTGAGGGGTTGGAGCAACAGGACAACTATTGAGTGATCCATCCCCTGTTGTCCAGTTCCAGCGGATGTTTTCAGAGAACTATCCGTGACGACTCCACGATTGCTAAAGATCTCTAGCCAGCTAACTTAGACCTCATCGACTTATATGTATAGGTGGGATTGTGTTCCAGAGTGTATTACTTTACACTTAAGTATTGAATTTCATCTGACATTTTGTTGCCCAGTCACTCAGGTTAATGAGAACCCACCCCCCTTGTAACTCTTCACAGTCTGCTTTGCACTTAACAACTTTGAGTAATTTTGTATCCTCTGCAAATTTTGCCTCCTCACTGTTTCCCTCCTTTTCCAGATCATTTTTGAATATGTTGAATAGCACAGGTCCCGGTACAGATCCCTGGGGGAACCTCACTGTTTACCTCTCTCCATTGTGAAAACTGACCATTTTTTCCTACTCTGTGGTTCCTATCTTTTAACCAGTTACAGAGCCATGACTACTTCGTTTGCTCAAAAGTCTTTGGTATGGGTCTTTGTTAAAGGCTTTCTGAAAGTCCAAGTACGTTGTATCAATGGGATCACACTTGTCCATGTGCTTGACGACGTCCGCAAAGAATTCCAATAGATTGGGGAGGCATGATTTCCCTTTACAAAAGCTGTGTTGACTCTTCCCTAAAATATTGTGTTTGTCTGATGATTTTGTTCTTTTCCATAATTTCAAACACTTTGCCTGGCATTCGAGTTAGTCTAACTGGCGTGTAATTGGCCGGATTGGCTATGGAACCTTTTTGAAAAAATCGGCATTGTGTTAGCTGCCCTTCCAATCGTCTGGTGCAGAGGCGGATTGAAGTGATGGGTTACAGCCCACAGTTAGTAGTCCTGCAATTTCATATTTGAGTTCCTTCAGAACTCTCTGGGTAAATACCATCCGGTCCTGGTGACTTCTTATTGTTTAATTTATCAGTTTGTTCCAAAACCACCTCTGACACCTCAATCTGGGACAGTTCCTCAGATTTGTCGCTTAAAAAGAATGGATCAATGTCCTCCTGAGAAGCACCATTAAGCTCTAGATCCAGCCATGTTTTTTGGCAGGGATGGGATACCCCTCAAAGCATATCCAAGCCAAATGCCCCTTTAAGAAGAAGAAAATACAATTGTTAAGGAAAGTTTAGAAAGCCATGGAAGAAAAGCATAAGAGCCTAGGGCCAGTTTAGGCTTATTCATCCAGGCAGTTCAGACAGATATTTTCATACGGGGGGAAACTTCAAACTTCTGATTGCTCAAAAACAGCGCTTACCCTTCATCCTCACTGCAGGTGCTTATTTCTTTAGCGTGTCTACTGCAGAAAAGTGGACTCAAACTGCAAAATTAGAATCTGGAGAGGGAGCGAGGTAGACTTTGGGTCAAGGGTTGGGGTAAGAACCCTTTGCTGCCGAGGAGCCTCATGATAACAACTAGATTTTATGTAGCAGTTTTCATCGGTAGATCTCAAAGCTCTTTACAAAAAGAGGTCAAGATCATTATGCCCATTTTAGAGATGGGGAGACCGAGGCATGGACTTTTGTCCAAGATCACCCAGCAGCAGAGCCAGGAATACGGCTAAGGTCCCGAGTTCCCGCTCAGTGCTCTGTCCCTTGGGCGACACTGCCTACACTCTCCAAGGGGGAGATTTTTACCACGTTGCAATAGATGAGACAATTTAGGATGTTCATTTGGCTTCACTGTAAACAAAAGCCTCCGATTTAGCTCCACTGTAATGAAAACAGAATCTCGACAGCAGCAGCCTGGCTTGGTCCCTTTTTGGTGCCAGAAATCTGCATGTTCCTGTCAATAAATGTGAGGGTACTAGAAAGATCTGCACTGCCAGGGAGGAGAGAGAAAGGTCTGTTTTGGAGAACTAGGAATATACATACGTGAGTAGTTTACAAAGGTTCAGGAAGGGTAGGAGCAGAATCATGCTGTTCCATCACAGACAAGGCCTGTGGCTGTAGTGATAGTTAATGGTCTGTATCTTGCAGGGTCTATGAATAGAAGTCAACACCTATTTCTCCAAGGTATTAATAGGGTTCCTGTCAGTATGTGGGTACAACTCCCCTGTGAGGCAGGGCAGCGCTAATGTCCCATTTTTCCAGGTGGGGAGCTGAGGCTCTGAGAGAGGAAGTGACTTGCCCCAGGTCCCCCCACATAGTTTACAGGTACATTAGTGGAAGAGTGTAGGGGAGTCAGCTCTGCTGCACTTCATTTGTGGGGAAAGAAAGGGCCTCAATCATCTGTACTGTCAGTCTGGCGCTAAATCATTTAGAAATGCATTCAAGTCCTGGGCTATTTTTTTCCCTCCATTATAGGTTTAACCTTGCCTGCAAGTAGCAGTTTCACATGAGAAGTGCTCTCCATGTGACGCTCCTATATTCACGCTCAAGGCTTCTGCAGATAAATAACCTTGATCACG
Organism: Natator depressus; assembly: GCF_965152275.1. Taxonomy (NCBI): domain Eukaryota; kingdom Metazoa; phylum Chordata; order Testudines; family Cheloniidae; genus Natator; species Natator depressus. Next base: position 8,172,167 of record NC_134259.1, read on the forward strand.
AATCAGAACAAGACTGAATTATTTTTGGATGACAAGCAAAAAAAAAAAAAAATTAACATTTTCACTTCCTCTTGTTCTCTAAGTTTCCCTGCATGTTAATTTCTGTGACAAAAGTCCAAGAGACAAATGGAAGGAGGGGAAATAATCAAGTAATACGCTTTCAGAGGAGTCCAACAGACCAAGAAAACTCTCAAACCTTTATTCAGATGCCAAGTTTTCCTTCAACATAATTCAAGTAATTTAATGATGAGTATTTTCTTTGAAGATTCTTGGTTCTCAGTCTCAGGGGTAAAAGCGTGGCCCCATTGGAATTAATGTCAGTTTTGTCCACTCCTAATAATACTTGGCGTTTTTATCTGTAGATCTCAAAGCACTTTGCGAAGGTCGGTAGCATTAGACCCATTTTATAGAAGGGGAAACTGAGGCAGAGAGGGGCAGTGACTTGCCCAAGGTCACCCAGCAAGCCAGTGGCAAAACCCAGGTCCTCTGCATCACAATCAAATGCTCTGTCCACTGGGAGACATTGCCTCCCTTTGTCTTCAAGAAGGCCAAGATTTCACCCGAGAGGTGTAAATGCAGAGAACTATAGTAAAATCCAGGTACATTCTCTCTCTGCTTGTACGTTCAGAAGGTTCCTTGTCTCTTGACCTACACGGTCATCCAGCAGAAAGCAAACATTACAATTAAACATGAGTGTCACGTATTGTTTTTCAGCTAGTTCAAAGTTAACCCTTTTGGTTGGTGACCTTTTTTAACTTCCTTTTAAGTTTTTGGGAAGATTTTAATCACTCATTTGGGTCTGACTAAACGCCTATGAGGATGTATGTTACGATTGTTTGCTATATAAGTGGAACAAAAACACACCTCCTACCTATGGTGTTCCGTGATGACTCAGAGCTTAAGGTACGTGCAAGAACTCTGCTTTAATCTGTGTCCAGTTCTAAATAGCTGTGAATAACAGAGCTTCACAGCACTCGGTCCAGATGCTGTCTGGGAAGCTCAGCCCTTAAAGGTGCAGTACCCAATGCTACACGACCTACTGAAGTACCCTGTCTGCTCTATATTTAATTATCCGTTTGGTTGGCTACTTGCAAAAAAAAAAAAAAACCCCAACCTTCAAGAATTGACTTCAGTGGATTGCTAAAACATGCCAATAATTCAATGCAATGTCGGAACAGAAGGACCTTGCTGTGTAAGATTTACTAATCGTTCCATGCACTTATAGCCTCTTTGTTTTGAGAATGAGAAAGTGCTTTATTAACACTAAAGGCCAGATTTTTTCAGAAAAGCTCAGCCTGCAGGGTGGAGAGCGACAGTAAGGTTGCCAGCAGTGTCACAATAGGAGTAGCTATGTGCTGAAAAATCTGGCCCTCTTTGAGGTGCCTAAGTGGGACCTGAGAGTCAGATTGACAGAGGGTTTTAGGCATTGAAAGATGCAGCTAGGCACCTAGTTCAATTGTCAAAAGCACCAAAGCAGGTTCGGTGCCCAACTCTCATTGAAACTCCTACTAGAGCCCTAGATGCATCTTTAGATACCTAAAGACCTCTTAAAAATCTGGCCCTGAGCTCCTTCGTAAACAGGGCTCGACCTAAATCTGGCGATAGGTGGATAGATGGGGGATGTATCCTAGGGATTGTCACCTGCATGTGCCTTCCACATATCCATTCGCCTGCTGTCTAAGCATACCACACTCTGCTGGGGTTGGTAAACTGACCAGAAAATGAATAACAAATCAAAATTAAAAACAAAAATGGGTTGGACGGCATTGGCAAGGCCTTTTATGTGCTTTCTAAACACTTTGGTACCGTAATTATTATTTTTTTTTTTCCACCAGCAAGATTGTATAAGGAAGTGCAAGTGTTGAAGACAGAGCGTGCGTGATGCAAGTGTTGAGAGGTGTGGGTTGGGAATAATTCACCTAGGGAGCAGAAACAATCCATTGTGATTTAGCTGCTGCATCACACAATAATTAGGAAAAGCCAATGCTTGAAGCAACAGTCACAGCAGAGTTTAACGGTTTTAGACAAACTTATGTCCTCCTCAACCATTATTTGAATGATTTCAAATAGCTACGCTGTTCAACATCAAAATCTGTTCATGGAGAATCTGCAGATAGCTCTCTCGAACTAGCTCATCCAGCTCTCTAGCTATGTATGGTTCTGCCCCTTCTACAGCTTTGTAAACTGAGGAACAGATTAAATGACAAACCTGAGGTCATATAGTAAGTCAGTGGCTGGAAGTTGACTCCTATACTCTGCCCTCTAACTAGTAGACATCCCCTTTATGAGCTGTTGCGAATCACGTACAATTATCGTATTCACCTCTCTGATAAAGTGCTGGGGGTCAGCACGAAAACAAATGTGGGTGCATTCTAACAAGTTCTTAAGGATATCGATGAAGACTAGGTACGATAATTGCATATTTATCACATTAAATATTATTTGGGCAAAAAACATGTGGAACAGTCCCTCTGTAGTCTAGCGGTTTGGCTCCTGGCTTGGGTTCTGGGAGCTGTGGCTGCAAATCCCTCCTCTGCCCGTGTTAAGAAGACGGCCAGTGCAGCCCAGGTGGGTGTGCCCGATCTGTGGGGTATAGCAATGGGGGGAGCTGAGTTACCCATGGAAGCTGTTCCACTTTAATTAAATGTTATTCATGCCAGCACTTGACTAAAGCTTCCTTGTGTAAGCAGTGTCAGGGTGAGCTCCACCCTGACATCTGGTGGTGAGGTGTGGCAAGTTGTGGAAAAAAAACTTTAGGGGCTGATCTCATTTGCATAGGCACACCCACCCCGCCTAGACTGAGGCCATAGCTGCTCAAATGGTCACTTCGGCTGCTGTGGGATCCCCAGTGTCTCTGTTATTGGGGCAGGAAGAATAAATTGTTATTACCCTGATTATGGGAACTGTGCTTGGAACTGTACTTGGCCTTTTGCTATGATGGAGGGACTCACCATCAACTAAGTAGCACTCGCTAGGCAAGGGTCATGGGTTCCAAAACTGTGTGAATTGAAAGAGACTTGAGACAGGTATTAGTACCTGGTGGTGTGGGCCCCTTTGTGAGGGCCTGAAGCACCAATTGCACCTCTGTCTCTCTCCACTGTGGAATGTCAGAGCTAATTTTGGGTCTATTAAGAGTCTTGCTACAGGTACTGTGCTGCATTCACTTTGGCCTTAAGGTGCACCAGCACTAAGGCCCCCACTACTATGAGCTGAAATCACTGAGAGCTGAAATCATTAAGAGCTGAAATCACTGAGCACTGTGTCAAGTAGTGGGGAGCCAGAAGATCTAGAGTGCAGCGGTGTGTTCGTGAGACGGTGAGCTGTGCGGAGTGGAGCCGGTCGTGGTGGAGCGGAGCCGTCTGTGAGACAGCGGTGTGTTCGTGAGACGGCGAGCTGTGCAGAGCGGAGCCATTCATGAGACAGCGAGCTGAGCAGAGCTGTTCTTGAGACAGCGAGCGGTGCAGAGCAGAGCCGGTCGTGGTGGAGTGGAGCCGTTCGTGAGACAGCGGTGTGTTCGTGAGACGGCGAGCTGAGCAGAGCTGTTCGTGAGATGGCGAGCGGTGCAGAGCGGAGCCGGTCGTGGTGGAGCAGAGCCGTTCGTGAGACAGCGTAGCAGAGCAGAGCCCTGTGGGGCAGTCAGCTTCAGGACACGTAAGGTGCCCCTTACCCCTTTCCCCCACACACAGGCACATTTTAGCCAGACTGGGGAGTAACACTATGCAGATGAACTTTTGAACTCTGGGGCTGGACTTTTTGGACTTTGGGTGATTTGTGGATTGCTGGACTCAAGAGACGTTTGGGTGCTGGGACTCACGAACCCGAGGGAAAGGGGCATGCCCCAATTTGCTTGGGGTGGTTTTTTTTTTTTGCTCATGGGTTGTGTTATGAATCCTGTTGGTGGTGTCTCCCCAACATAATGCCACATTGTTTCTCTCTGTTATTAAAAGGCTTTTTGCTACACTCAGACTATGTGCTTGCGAGAGGGGAAGTATTGCCTCTTGGAGGCGCCCAGCGGGGGTGGTATATATTTGTCCCAGGTCACTGGGTGGGGGCTCGAGCCGGTTTGCATTGTGTTATTGGAATGGATCCCCTAGATATTGAACCCGGCCCTTGTTGCTGCCAACTCTGATGGGCAGAAGGGTTACACTTGGTAGTTTAGGGGTTAGGCTACGTGCCTGGAGTATGGGTTCAAATCTTCACTGGTATACGTGTGTGTCATCCTCTTCTCTGTTAGAGGGACAGAGATTGGGGACCTTCCATGTTGGCTCTAGAAACTGTTCTGCTTTAAATAAATGTTATTTGGGCCACACCTCTAGCTGCCCTCACTCTTGAGTCCAGTGGTTAGGATACTCACCTGGGTTGTAGGAGATCCTGGTTCAAATCCTCCAGCTGCCTGTTCAATAGGGGTTTGCACAGGGATTTCCTGCCTCGTTGGTGACTGTCCTGTGAGGTGGGCCATCCTTGTCTGAACCCCCTCTCTTTCTCAGGAGGCCATTGCTTTCTTGGGACAGGGAGGGGATTAGGACAGGAATCGCCCACCTGTGACTCTCCCCAGAAGGTGGGAACCCCCCACTTCACACCCCTCAAAAGAGCAGGGGAGTGCTCTGGGGTCTGCTACAACCTGGGTGTGTATCCTGACCATGGTGGACAAAGAGTGTGTGTGTGTGTGTGTGGTGGTGGGGGGGTTGCATCCAGCTGCAATTAAATTCTAATTAAAAGGTACAAGAGCCCCTGTGAAATGGCCTTTGTCCAGGGACAAGGCCTCTCATCCCACCTGCCAGAGGCCCTCTGACCAGGCAGAGGGGGGATTTGAACAGGCTCCCACACACCCCAGGGGGTTTCAGAAGCTTGCTGTGCCCCAGTTAATATGAAGTGAAAGCGGAACAGCTTCAGCAGAAAAGACAGAGGTCCCATGTCCGAATACCTCCCCTTTGGCCATTCAGTTGAGAGGTAAGAGATGAAGGTTCCAACCCCTTCGCATGGGGGAGAAAAGAGGATTTGAACCCAGAGCACACGCCCCAGGTTCGCAACCAAACCACCGGACTACAAAGGGCTGCTGGGTATGTTTGTGGCCCAGTGAATATGGAATTAAAGTGGAACAGATTGAGCAGGAAAAAAAAGTGAGGAAGCACCACAGTCCATCAGAATGCTTCTTAGTGCAACAGCTGGATATTTACCTGAGAGGGAGAAACGATGTTCAAGCTGAGAGAGGAGTTGAACCAGCCCTATTCGCTTGCCAGGTGAGCACCCAAGCCCCTGGACTACAGAGGTATTCGTGTGGGAGCTGGGGGCCCAATTAGTGTTTGAGGAAAGTGGAATTGCCCCAAAAGCTATGAAGAACAACCCACATCAGAATATCCCTTAGTTCACTGGCGGGGGTGCTCACATGAGACAATGCACAGCCTGATTCAACCCCTTTCTCATGAGACAAAATTGAACCAGAGTCTGTCATGTCCCCCACTAGTACCCTCACCACTGGGCTAATAAGTAACTACTCTGAAATTAAAAGACAATAATTCTATGGCTATAAGACTGCTGAAAATGTCTCAGACCCCTAGTTCTAGTGGATGTATGTACTGTAGCTATGTATTTCTAGAGGGCCATCAGCGGGCACCATATTTTAGTTAAGAGACCATTATTGCTCTTACTCTGTGAGACCCCTTGGCTGCTCCTCTGCCTACGAGCCAGAGAAACACGTCCCTGCTTCCAGAGGAAGATGCAAGCGAGTCAACCTAGCTACTGCCTTTCGGGCAGGTGAGATCCCCTCCGCCAACGGGAGAAGCTCTCCTATCGGTTTTGGTAGTATCTACAGTGAAGCCCTGCAGGAGCGCTGCGGCTGCCTTTTAAGTGCAGACATAGCCTCAGTTCGTTCCCCGGCTCAGCCTGCTCCACCAGCGCTGTCTGGAGGTCCCCTGCTCGTTTGACCTATTGTAAAAAAACAGGTCCTGACCTGGAAAGGGGTGGCTCTATTCACGAAACGCCACCAAAATTGTACCCCGGATGTTATTTTGGGCCCTCATTTCACATGCCAATCTGGCGCCGCATTTTAAAATTAGCCACAGCTCTTTTCCCAGGAGAGGAAAGACACCCTTGACCAGCACCCCAAGTTTGCACCAGAAATGGTAACCCACTGGGGGGAGGGATAGCTCAGTGGTTTGAGCATTGGCCTGCTAAACCCAGGGTTGTGAGTTCAATCCTTGAGGGGGCTATTTGGGGATTGGTCCTGCTTTGAGCAGGGGGTTGGACTAGATGACCTCCTGAGGTCCCTTCCAACCCTGATATTCTATGCTTCATGGCCTCATACTAACGTACACATTTCCCAGCTCATTTGACGGTCTGTGAACTTAAGAGCACGTTGTCAGTTTACCTTTCAAAAGAAATGCTACTGCAGCCTTTGTATGGCTCTTGCATCAGCTGGCATTCCCCGCAGGACCACTTTGTAGCCCCACAGTGATGTCTAACGGGGCCTGGATTATGGAGGTGTGGAGCTGGGGAAGGCTAATGAAATACATCCCAAGATCAAGCATGGAACGAGCGATGGTTTGTCAGCAACCTAACTGCATGATGGCTTTTATAATCCTGCTCCCATTACCTAGCGTCTGATTAGTTTTGAGGGCAAAGAGCAGAAACAGCCATACATCAAAGAGGATACGATTGTCTCGGAGGTAGGACTGTCTCTGCCTGTTGACGGCTTTTTAAATTAGGACCTAAACTTTGCATTCACGGCATAGGCAGCCATCATTAAGTCTCTGCTTATTCAAGATTCATTAGCTGAATCAAATCGTCCTTGCTCAGTACCGATTTAAAAGCGTGTAACTGCAGTCCGGCCCAATTAAAGCTTTTTCAGAGGTATCGGCCTATGTCTTACGAGTCGCTTTGCTGCACTGTCATAAAAAGCAAGCGTTGCCGGATAATGTGCGGTGTTAGTTGTTTGTTAAGGAGAACAAAACAAGTGAGAAATGGCCAGCAACACTAGCCTCCTTCAGGCAGCCCCTGAAATATGCAAATTGTCAGTCATACATATGGACTGAGGCAACAATTAGGTATCTTCGTAGGTCCCCCGTCAGCAGGGGATGGGTGACAAATATGATGGGACATGCTCCTAACATGATGCTGCTGCTCCTGAAACCATCCTCACCTGTGCAACAAGGAGGTGCAAATGCTGCAGGGAACATTTGGTGTGCTCCGATGCATGCAGCAGTGACAGTGATGAGCGTAGCAACTGGATGATCATAATGGTCCCTTCTGACCTTAGTATCTATGAATCTATGAACTGAACATGGCAGAGACCGATTCTGGGTGGGAGTAGAAATGTTTCAACCGTCTGCAAATCAGGGAGTCTTTTTTTTTTTTTTAGAGTAATTATAGCTCGAAGGGTTCTTGTGTTAGACATTCAATAGTTATACGTAGGGGCTGTCACGCTGTCTGCTACGGCTTACAACTGAGAGTCCCACGCTTAGATCAGGCCGTCAGAAGACAGGGAAGACGCCCCAACTGGTGGTGTATTCTATCATTAGAGTTCACCAAGCTGGTAACAAATGTGCACCCCGGAATTACTATATTTGTCTTACCGTGGCACCAACGACAGTCCCCTAGGCTCTCCAGCCCCTCTTTACCACCCTGACAAACTGGATTCTGTGATGAAAGGTTATTAAAACCAAAAAAATAATAATCTCACATTAGGTTACTCCCACCCCCAAAGGGTCGGTCACTTACCCCAGGTCAGTGGATACTCTGGATCGCACACCAAAGACAACCCTGATGACCAGTTTCTGTAACTAAAGGTTTGTTAGCTAAGAAAACAAAATGAGAGTTATTGAGAGGTTAAAGAAGGTAAAATACATTCACAGCTCAAAGTTTGTAAGTCCAATGCGATAGCTGAGATGTAGTAATCTGCTAGTTTTTCGTCAGTATCTCAGGGTTCCCTAGAGTAGCTCTCGGGATCTCTGGCCAATCGGTCAGCATTCCACCCTGTCCCCATCCGTCAGTCCACAGATAAAGGACTTCTTCATTCTTTTACAGCTGTCTTCCCCGGAAGGCAATCTGGCAAGCGTCTCCATCACAGCATGGGCTTTTCCTCTAGTGACTAACCACAGACTGGGTGTGTGGATTTCCCATCGTTCAACACAATAACCCATTGTTTTGAAGTGAGCATCCTGCTTTGTTTACAAATCCACACCTTCAATCCCATTACAGATTGTTACGTAATGCATTTAGTGACAACAATCCAAATAATCTTTCATTAGTTTTCATGAAGTTTAAGCATCAAGGAAATACATCTCTAGGGTTAATGTAAGTACGGGGTATATACAATGTAACTAGATGAAATGTGATAGCGGACAACAGAATACAGATAGGCAAAAACAATACATCTCCTTTTGATCTACTCTAACAAGGGAATTGGCTTGAACACACACCTTTTAGCATTTCTTTGCTATTCCTACGCAAGCGAATTGCCCTAGCGTGAGCTGGCAATCTGTTAGACAGCATCACAGGGGATACACAAGAGTATATACTTTGTTATTCAATGATACATTCATGAGAGAGATTCTGCAGCCCTTCTGCTGCTGAGAATCATGACTGTTGTATAATCAGTTTACACATATTGTCATTGTATTCAGCGACAGTAAGAAGGGAATTACAGCTGTACCATGTGTGCTTTAGACTTATGTCTCCGGTCCAGTAGACATCAAAATATATTTTATAATTAGGGCCTAGGAGTCTTATCTGCATAATTTCATAAAAATACACAGGGGGAAAAAAACATTTCCCAAATCAGTCCATTCTACAAATTATGACAAATATTTTCACATCTTCCACAGTATAAACAAGGTCTAGATAATACCTAGTCCTGCCGTAAGTGTAGGGGACTGGACTAGGTGACTGCGCGAGGTCCCCTCCAGTCCTATAACTCAGTTCATACTGTCATGCGACTACAGACTTTTGCTTTAACCCAAGGCAAACAAACTCCAGGAAAAGGCATAAAATATATCACCTGGGGCTAAATATTTCCCACAGAGTACTATTTTGAGTCTATAGGTGCATTTTGAATTGTATTGAGAAGATTTCTGCCAATTTTTATCAAGATTAGATGGTTTCTGTTTTGGCCCTTTTTGAGATTTTTATGATTTTTTTTTTTTTCCAGTTTGGATGCCCAACATCATTTAAACATTACATGATAGAGGGAAAACTGCCCCACTTCCAGTGTCTACATCTTTGCTGCTGGTGACCACTAGCTCTGTGCCTAACTTGTGGTAGCAGTGCAATTTTTCTAGTTGATGGGTTACCCCTTATGGCCCAAAATGGGTCCGGGCTCGGAGGCGAGTTCCTTGAGTTAAATTTCCTACCCCTATGGCAATAACAGTTGAATATATTTTTACTTCATGTACTGAGTTTGGCTGATGGGCAGCCGTCGGGGAATTAGGCCCAGTCGCATCAATTCAGTCTGATTTGTTGATGGATCAGTTTGATTTTAGGTCAATTTTGGGTCAAGCCACCGGCGGATAAGAACGCTGCCGACGGCTGCAGGCGGCCAGTATACAGATGCCTGCCACCGGCAGAGCTAAACTTTCTACCCGCTCTCTCTTTTCCATGCTGGCATGAAATCCATCTGGCATAATAGCCCTATGGTGTTTATTTGAGCTAAAAATAAAACTGCAGCACATGCCTCTCAAATGGACCACGTTGAGGGACATCATGATTTTAGTCCCCAAGGGCCAGATTTTTTAGCTGACAAAAGAGGCAGCTGTACACGACCAACAGCTGTGGTCCAACCCGGGCTCTTTGGAGCCAGGATGCCTCTTGCTACGCGAAGAATCAGAACCTAGCACATGGGGCCCTGATCTCAGGAAGTTCTTTAAGCACAGCTGTAATGCATATAATTTTTATATAGCTATAAAAATAATGCACATACATAATTAATGTGCAAGATTTTAATGACAGGTTTCAGAGTAGCAGCTGTGTTAGGCTGTATCCGCAAAAAGAAAAGGAGGACTTGTGGCACCTTAGAGACTAACCAATTTATTTGAGCGTAAGCTTTCGTGAGCTACAGCTCACTTCATGGGAGTGAGCTGTAGCTTATGAAAGATTACGCTCAAATAAATGTTAGTCTGTAAGGTGCCACAAGTCCTCCAAGATTTTAATGTGCTCTGAGATGGATGAAAGATAGTAGATGCAGTAAACACAAGACTATTATTGGGTATTAGCATTAACTTCTCAAGGAGTCTGCTCTTACTGTCTAAGTACATCAGTGGCATACCTGCAATGGTTCAAGAGACATGTAGATGGGAGGGATAGCTCAGCGGTTTGAGCATGGGCCTGCTAAACCCAGGGTTGTGAGTTCAATCCTTGAGGGGGCTATTCAGGGATCTGGGGCAAAAACTGGGGATTGGTCCTGCTTTGAGCAGGAGGTTGGACTAGATGACATCCTGAGGTCCCTTCCAACCCTGATATTCTATGATTCTCACTGTGTTTGTACAGCACCTCTACAGTGGAGCCCTGATCTGGGTTGGGGCCTCTCGATGCTCGTGTAATACCAATAATCAAACATCAGACATCAGTGTACAATTGGAATTCTGCAAACAAAACAAAACACTGGACTATCTTGAAGGATATTGGTAAAGTGAGAGATGGGCAGGAACTTATGGCTGATAAATGTCTAATATATACTTAGAGCCTGCTCCCAAGCCCATGGAAGTCAACGGAAAGCCTTCCCACTGAGTTTCCCTTTGTGCTGGCAGTAGAGTGCAACTCGTACAAATATTGGCACTGAAGAAATCTTGCTGTTATAACCTTTGACTAATTGTAACACTGTATAGGACTTTGTTCCCCACGAACAGCCCGTCAAAGAAAGTCTACCGGATGCTCCCCTGAAATGCTGTCAAACTCAATTACTTCCAAATCTCCTTTAAAATTGACTTGGTCATAATAGGGTGTCTTGTTATAGAGTTAAAGCGGTCAGGGTAAGTACCAAGTGGTAATAAATCAGCAGTAAGACAGTGTGTGTCCATTATGGACCAGATCAAGCAAACGCTCTCATGCGTCCTTGAGTAAACCAGTAAATTAGAACTTGTTGCTCCTTCTTTCTTGAAAGTGAGGGTGTAGAAACTCCCCCTACGGGCTGATATAGTAACTCTTGGTTAAATTCTTGTTACAGTTCTTATTGAAAGGAGAAGTGATAGTTGCAGGTTTAAAAAACAAAACAAAAGACCAAAACCTGAGAGCGGATAACAGCCATCAGATTGTTCCAGACTTAGGGAACCATTTACGTGAAAGGATTGAAGTCAGGGATAAACTGGATAAAAGTAGTGCAATGTTCAGAGTTCAATTTTCTAAGGAAATATATTGTGTTGTTGCCTGCTTAGTCAGCGACGATTTGCATTTTATGGTTCCAGTCAGAACCAGATGAAAACTGGGGAATGTGGCAGATTTTTAATAAGTCACAACAATTTAGGCTCCTCAGAGGTGTCATACTTTGGTCTGATACTGGCCATCGGTCTTGCAAGGGAGCGGGGCGTGGATTGTGTTTCGTGGCCTGTGAGATGAAGGAAATCCGATTAGGTGATCTGGCAGTCCCTTCTGGCCTTAAACTCTACATCAGAGCAATGCCCAAGAGCAGTTTGGGACAGAATGTGAACTCTGCCTCTGAAAAGTTCTTCTATGGGTTGGGCATGCAGAAGGATTTTAGAGGGGTTGATTACCTCTCTCACAATGTTTGTACACTGCTTTGAGATTTAGGTGTTATTTATCTATATACACACTACCAAATTGGGCTTGAACAGGGCACTGAATAAAACAGCTCTTTGCTTGTGAAATGAGCCACTGGCTCTTTAACGTGCACAATTAGCAAACCAAAAGCCTGCATCTCTCATTCAAAATTTAGCAACTCTCGGAGCGCAGTGCCAGCTAGCATCTTACTGGGGTGTTGGCTTTGCCCCCCGCGCCTACTAAAAGGCGGCATCAGATCGCATTGCCTTCCTAAACCGGACACAAAGGATGTCTACATTGCAATAAAACATACAGGACATGGCTACGCGGGGCCCAGGCTGCACGGCTCTACGATTGTCACGTAGACATTCAGGCTCGCGCTGGAGTTTGGGCTCAGACGTTGCCGGGGGGAGGGTCTCACAGCCCAGGCTCCGGCCTGAGCGTCTGCACTGCAATTTTGCAGCCCCCCAAGTCTGACTTCCACAAGCTTGTCGCAGCTGACCAGAGCTCGGAGCCTCGGTGCAGTGGTTTTTTTTGTTTGTTTGTTTGTTTGTTTGTTTTTAAATCACAGCATAGACAGAGAGTTACAGGCTACGTACTTTTTTCTCACAACTGTCACAGCCCCCTCGTCCCTGTTTCTGGCCCAACCCCAGACCCTAGGCGAAGCCCTGAACCTCCACCCGCCTGCTCCCTGGGCCGTGTGTAGCCCAGGACTGATTTTTAAATGTGCATCAATGGCCCCCTAATAGAAAGAAGGTTCCCCACCCATCATAAACCAGAAGAAAAGTGATTACACAGGGTGCCTTAATAATGTTGTTAGAAGCAACTAGAATCCCACTGTGCCCGTTTTGAAGTCATGCTTCATGTATTTTTTCCAGGCACTAAAACCTTCATTCACATGGTTTGTTGGGGGGGGGGGGGGGGGTTAGGTCAGAAGACTGGCACAAAAGTTCCCTTAATGTCTCTAGCACAGCTCAAGAACCCCAGCCGGTTAAATCCCTGAATGATTTCTGGCACGTGGCTGTTGTGGTGGTTGGCAAGAGATGAACAACTGCCATGGACGGTTATGAGTGAGCTATAAATACCTAAAGAGAGACCATTCAAACAAAAACTCTCTTGGCACTAGATGGTTGAGGTACCATTAAAAGCAATGCAATATCAAGGCCCTGAAAGTGACACCCTACAAAAATGCATCAGAAAAATTTATAATGAAGTTTCTTGGTAATTATTCACAAAGAAACTGGACTTTGAATGAAAGTCAGGTTTAAAGAGTTCGTGTGATCTCCAGACTCCTCTGCCCAAGTAGATAAGGATAACATGTACAGACACAAAAATGAAGGATTGCTCAGTGGTAAAATTAAAAGTTTTATCAGCTATATTTTAAAGATTTGTAATGCGACAGTGAATCAGTATAGAAGAAACATGAGCCAATGCCTTTTTTGGGTAAGGGGAGTTTTACTTTTTTTTTTTTTATTAAATTAAATTTAATTTTTTTCCCCCACACTGCACAAAGTAGCGGATGGCTCAGATTTGTTATTGCTGACAGTAACAAGGTGCTACAAGTTCTGAGGTAAAGACAAACTAACACAAAGTCCTTTTTCTGGAAAGACCCTGGGCAAGGGGGCATAAAATGTCATGACAAACTGGAAAACCAGCAGGGAAAATGCAGAATTTGGGGAGTTGAAGCATGCACATGCATAATCAGAGAATCAGAACCGTCAGGGACCTCGAGAGGTCATCTAGTCCAGTCCCCTGCCCTCAAGGCAGGGCCAAGTATTATCATTCTAGACCATCCCCAACAGGTCTTTGTCCAACCTGCTCTTAAAAATCCCCAACGATGGAGATTCCCCAACCTCCCTGGGCAATTTATTCCAGTGCCTAACCACCCTGACCGTCAGGAAGTTCCTCCTAATGTCCAACCTGAACCTCCCTGGCTGCAATTTAAGCCCATTGCTTCTTTTCCTATCAGACTGAATGTAATTTAAATCACTGATCAGGCAGACTCAATTTAATCATGGTTTTCTACATAAAAGTGCATTCTTGTTGGTTGTTGGAACCTTATTCTTCACAACTTGGAGATGTGATCTTCTACAAATGAAACCTACTATACTTGAAAGAGTGATTTTGAAAACTTCTCAGATTAGTTTTACTGCTATAGGAGAAAAAAGAAAATGGTTATTTCATTTACCAAAGGTAATTGAAGAGCTATTTATGAAGTCATTGGGAGATGAACGCTCCAATTCAACGGATTAATCATCAATAGTTGGAGGATTCTTGCCATGCTGCATTCGGAGGAGATCAGATAGATGTTCAAATTGTTATTTTAGTTCACTACAGTCACCATGTTAAGTATTCTGGAGTTCTCTTCAACAGCAAACAATATTTTGACAAAAAAGCATGTCTCTTGCTTCTCGCATTTATCTCCAGACTTATCCTTGTCCAGATCTATTCCGCCCCCAACAATCTTCTATTCACTGAACTTTTTGAAAGTTTTCACTTTTAGAGAGAGGTAAGGGATTTGACTTTGTGTACACAAATTTGCAGAGGGACAATAGAGTTGAGGTCTGTTTTCTCACCTCTATATATTTAAAAACCACTTTTTGCTGTTAACATGTTACCTCTGGAGACAAATCCAGTGTTTGAGAACTGTAAGACTAAGCAGCTCTGATGCTATCTTCTAGACAGAGCACTGAGTCCATTGGGTAGATGGAAAGCTTAAGCAAAAAACAACCTATACAGAAGCCTGTGGAGCTCCCCTAAGATTGGAACTCATTTACAAAGTGTTGCTTAAACATTACATGAATATATGGTCTCATACTCTAGAATTAAAAGTTATCCCTATTCCATGAGGAGATCTTTGAGCTATAATGTATCTTAATTAAAGCTATTTTATAAAAAGCCAATTTTAATTATTTTTTAATTTGATTATCCACCCTGTGTCCTATCCTCAGAGGATAACAAAATTTCCCCCTCCTTGTAGCAACCTTTTATGTACTTGAAAAGGTATGTCCCCTCTTAATGATCTTTTCCAGAGGAAACAAACCCATTTTCTTCAATTTTGCTCCTCATAGGTCACGTTTTCTGGACCTTAATAATTTGTTTCTCTTTTCTGGACTTTCTCCAATTTGTCTACATTGTTCCTGAAATGCGGCACCCAGAATGGGACACAATACTCTGTGCTGATTAAGCCCCAACTGGAATAGGGCCGAAGAATTACTTCTTGTGTCTTGCTTACAACACTCCTGCTAATACAGCCCAGAATGATGTTGGCTTTTTTTTGGCCACAGCTTTACACTGTTGACTCGTTTAGCTTGTGAGCCACTATGGCCCCCAGATCTTTCTGCACTACTCCTTTCTAGGCAGTCATTTCCCATTTTGTATGTGGGCAACTGATTGTACCTGCCTAAGTTGTCCTTATTGAATCTCATCCTATTTACTTCAGGCCATTTCTCCAGTTCATTCAAATCATTTTGATTTGTAATCCTATCCTCCAAAGGACCTGCCAAACCCTAAGCTTTAGAAGTGTACTGTCTGCTGTTATCTAAATCATTGAAGATAGTCAACAGAACCAATCCCTACGGGATCCCACTTGTTATGCCCTTCCAGCATGACTGAAGCACTGATCACTACTCTGTGAATGATTTTCCAAGCCATTATGCACCAACCTTTTAGTAGCTCCAGCTAGATTTGATTTCCCTAGTTTGAGAAACAAATATTGTTTCGAATATAGAAGTTATATCAAGCCTTTGGGGGGGGGGGGTGGAATTAGGTATTAAAAAACCTAGTGGATAAAGATTAATCTGTAATACACAAACGTATACAAGACCTAAGTGAACATGGACCCACACTGGACCTGAAACTAAAGGACAGGACTAGAGGCCCAGATGAGGTCAAGACTATTGTGGAAGGACTTCCTGGTGCCTCAGAGCATGGTAACTTGGGCCCATTTACCCATTCCATCTTGTCTGTTTTTTGCCTGGCAGAAGTGTCCAGATGCTATCAGTGACAGTAGTTTGGTCTGAAATTGTATACAGTAAGGTGAAAATTGATTCACCCTCAGTAGAGTTCCCAGCTTTTACAGCCAACAGCATTGAGCCAAATCACTCATGAAGACAGCTTTTACCAATACAGTTACTCACTAAATATCTTAGCCGATTACATAAAGGCAAAATGCCAGACCCTCAGCTGAGACAGGTTTATGCTTGTTGCAGCTCAGCGCAGGGGGTAGGAGCAGAAAAATTGTGCTTAGGCCACTTTTTGCCTTACCCTATGGAATAGCATTGACTTTAGTTCCTCCTTCCATACCTGTGCCAGCTGGCAGTATGGCTAGGTGTCAGGGACATAAACATGAGATTTGGCACTAATAGTCTTCCATCCCCATTCCCCCTACACACTGAACCCTTTTCTTGCTGGCCCTTACCCACTCTGTATAGCTCCCTGTGCCCCCATTTTCACTAGTAGTAGCAGCAGCATGTTGCACTGACCATATCAGAATGGCTTTCTGCCCTTCTCCTCACGGGTGACAATGGAGCCTGCTCCAAGATCAGTCACCTGGCCCACTGACCATATCAGAATGGCTTTCTGCCCTTCTCCTCACGGGTGACAATGGAGCCTGCTCCAAGATCAGTCACCTGGCCCACTGACCACATCCAGGTGTGGATCTAGGTGTGGTTGGAGTACCCTGTCCTCTATGGCTTTTCTTGGAACAGCAGGATCAGTCACTTGTACCAGCTCAGTGAAATTTCTTGGAGCAGCTGGGAGAGCAGATTCCAGTCAAGGGCCAGAATGAATCCAGCACCGATTTTGTAAGCAAGTAGTTTAAGTGAAGTGAAGCTTGGGGGTATGCAAGACAAGTCAGACTCCTGAAAGGGATACAGTAGTCTGGAAAGGTTGAGAGCCACTGACCTGGAGAGTGGGGGAAGACACCTCTTTGTTATGCTATACAAAGCACATACACCACATTTATTGAAATTACAACAGTTAGCATATGCTTTTCAGTCAAACGCCCCACTCCCTCCCTTCCCCCCCGCCCCCCCATCATGCACACAAGTCCTGCAGATGGTCTTTATAGTTACTGTCTGTAGCTCAAGTCAAGTCAATCTAAACGGCCAATTAGATTGAGCACGAGTGAGGAACTGGGCTCTGTTGGTCGCAATCCAGTGCTCTGAGGCTTTGCAGGACTGAACCCAGAGTTCCATGGCAAAACACCCTATCTTTATAGTTGTAAGTTCCCACTTGAGTCCATGCATTTTGGAAGGTCTCCCTGTAATCCTTAGTCCTTAAATGGTGTTAATCTTGGGGTTTTCTGCTGTTATCATTTGATGATTATTGTCGGGCTTCCCATTGTTATCGGCTATTTGTTCTCGCCTTCGGGGGTGCCTGCCTCACCTCCGAGGTCGGCAACGCCGCTAACGTGTTTAGTGGCCCATACGAGGGATGTTTTTTGATGGTCTTCTGGTGTTTCGAAGTCTTTTCCCTCCTCCTTCCTTGACCATCTGGCTACAACAATGGCCTTCACACCTTATCTTTTCCTGATGCATGCATTCACACAAACAGTCTCTCGCAGAAACCTTCAAAGGTATACAGACAGCAGTATTTTATAAATCAACAGAATACATTCTAACTCGAGCCTTGCTAAATCTTATAACTAGAACAATTCACATTGGGGCTTCAGGCCCTGGACATTGCTCTAATCTATTTGTCATAGACAATAGAAAATCCCGTCTCTTACTAACTCAACTTTATAAAAGGTCCTACAGTTATCATATGGGAAACAGGATCCCAGTCTCAAACAGTCATTCCTTTCTTATTCAAAAAGGGTGGCTGGCAGAATGAAAATCAAAGTTTACATCAGTTCTTAGCATAAGATTATAAAATCCTGCTCCTACACGCTATTAACTATAAAAAAAAAGGTCTGAGCCTCAAATGATAAGCAATAGAGTCAATTAATTGTTTACACTATTAAGGTCCTAACCTTGCTGAATCCACAATATTGCTTCCAGCACAATTTTGAGTGGGAGCCCTTGGTGGCCACTCAAAATAGTAGCAAAGCAATAGTGGACTTTATTACCACAAATATGGTGCAATATTACTTTTCCACAATTTCTCATTGTTTCTCTACAATTCAGAGAAGTTTTACAGTTAGCCCACAAGTACAGCCTTCTGTACTATAAAAGTGCATCGAGTGAGGTCTTTTATAAAAGCCTGAGATAGACATTTCTAAATATCAATATGTTAGCCCGATGAGGCATTATGGATAATCCTAGATATGCTTTATACTAGTCAACTGCAGCCATCTTTCCATTGCCAGTCTTAGATTTATCTACGTCCCACCTGTTCCCCCACAGGTGAGGGCTTGCTTCCAACTAGTGGAAGTCTTAGCCTAAATCTCTCTCCTATTTGCTGCTTAATTGGACCTGCCTGGCCTAAGTCAATCCTCTAAGATCCTGTGTGGGGAGTAAACCCCATCACAGGGGCAAAAAGACACTGGAGTTAGCCATATTTAGGGGACTCAAGGAGCCTGGTCTAAAAAAGTCAGAGAACATAGGGTCCTTCAACCAAGGAGGTTGAGGTCTCTGGAAAGTGAATGCAGTGGAGAAACCTGCTTCGGGGAAGATTTTAAGTTGCTGGAGTTGGTCCGAAAAGCACATTTTAGCTTTTGTCTGTCACCCTTTCTAGCTTTGCTCCTCAGACTTGGAGTCACTTAAACTTTTGACCTAGTCTCCAGAGCACTTATTTCATTTCCTATGAAGCAATTCAGTGCTGTGATTACATTTAGAGTTAGTGTTAACCACAGTTAATAATCTGTTGCTACCGTCTCTTTAAAGGAGCAACAAGCTTAGTTTCCATGAGTGTTGCAAGAGAAGGTGGGCCACTGGAGTGGGCTGGGGGGGAAAGAGAGAGAGAGAGAGAGAGAGAGAGAACCACCTCTGGGGAACTGATGAGCAGGGGTTTCTGTTTGTTAGTGGCAAGGCAAGGTTTGGACTGGCAGAGTCCTGAACAATTTCCTAACAGGACAGGCCAACAGGTACAATACAGAGCTGTCACAACTCAGCAGTGGCAAAACTCACTTGCTGAGAGGGGTAACATAGTAATGCACAATTCTGGGAACCTTGGCCGATTGTCACATTTGTTAGGATATAGATATTCAGGCTTGTCTGTAAAGGCCTAGACTAAGAATTTAGGTATATTCTTATCACTTGGCTGGTTATACAGGTATAAAAGAATCAAAATCACTGTCTGCCGGTGTAAGGTCCTTCTCTTACGGTGACAGTCTGAGGCCCTGTTCTTAGGCTAAGGTCTCTGGCTCAGCAGCATAGGCATCCATAAGCTGGGAAGCAAACAGTCATATCCTCACTAGTCACATTGAAACAAGGCAATCTGGGGCTGTTAGAAAGGTGATCTGATCTATCACCTCCAGAGAAAGGGAAGGGCCTGGAGGATGTAAAAGGAAATTTAGGTTGATAGTTTTCTATTTGGTAAGAACTCACTTATCAATAGACACAGCTGGGAAACCCTTAGGTCTTTATAGATGTAGTTGTGAAATCCTCACTTCTGTATTGTTTTGTCATTAGAGTTCCCAGTTTGCTATTGTTGATTTGCATGGTCTCTGTCTGGTTCTCAGATTGTTCCTGTCTGCTGTATAATTAATTTTGCTGGGTGTAAACTCACTAAGGTGGTGGTTAAATCATCAGGTTACAATATGTTAGTAGCGGTTAGTTAAATTTCAAGAAAATGATTGGTTAAGGTATAGCTAAGCACAACTCAAGTTTTACTATATAGTCTGCAGTCAATCAGGAAGTGGGTGGGAAATAGGAACAGGGAATGAGGGTGGGGAAATTGGAATCATGTTTGGCTAAGGGCAGGAATGGGAACAGGGACACAGGTGTAAGGCTCTGTGGTGTCAGAGCTGGGAAGGGGGACACTAAGGAAGGAAACTGGAATCATGCTTGCTGGAAGTTCACCCCAATAAACATTGAATTGTTTGCACCTTTGGACTTTGGGTATTGTTGCTCTCTGCTCATGCGAGAAGGACCAGGGAGGTAAGCGGGTGAAGGAATAAGCCCCCTAACAAAATTGGCAGCTGGTTTGGAGGAAATTCAGGAGTGTGTAAGAAATAAATTGATGGTGGAAGCCAGGGGAGTGACCTGCAGAGGCACAGACTCCGTCGGTGCTTCAGCACTCTGCACCCACTGGCAGCCAAGCTCCCCTCCACCACCCCTGAGTGCGCCACGTCCCCACTTCTCCTCCCAGCGCTTGCTGCTGCAAAACAGCTGTTTCACAGAGTAACAAGCTCTGGCTGGGGGGCGGGGGAGAGAAGGGAGCAGGAACGCAGCTTGCTCAGGGGAAGAGGCAGGCTGGGGTAGGGGGTAGAGTTGAACATCCACCAGCACCAGTCAGCACCTCTGGTGACCTGCATGCTTGTTTGGTGGCCATTAGTGTCCAGGTTGCGAGCATAGCTTTTAAGGGCCCCAGAGCTGCAGGGCAAGGGTTACACAACGCCTTACTGGTCTGGGTTGAACCCCCAGATCATCATACCTCCACCTCCCCAGCAAGATCTCCTCTTGCTCTGGTGAGCCATTCCAGATTTTAATACCTAGGGCATTTGAAGTACCATGCACTATCTCCCTGGGTGCGTGTCAAGCCTTGCTACATCTTTGATTTTGAAATGCAGGGCTGAAGCCACAGCCTTGTCATACCCCAACCCCCTTATCAGACGCCTTCAACTTTTCCTCCTCCATTCAGGCCCCGCACTGGTCCATCCCAAAATGGTTCCCAAGCAAGATAGTTTATAAGTCAATGATTTTATTGATACCTGACAAACCAGTCTTATAGCTGAAGCTATGCCTCAAAAATATATTCATGAATAATAGTTGGACCCCTGTACCCATGCACTTCTTGGCCAGCAAAAAGGCAGCCATGGCCCCAAGGCACAAGAAGGCCCCACTATATTGGGATTAAGGGCATTAAGACCATACACTGGGTTTACAGGGAAATCATTTTGCTTGGCACATCAAAGTGACCCATGATGAAATAAGCATGGGAAAGGTGACCCCAATCCTTCCAAAAAGGGTGTCATTAGACAAGGGGCATGACAAAAGGGCCAGGATAAAGAGTGGGGGGGGGAAAAGGAGAGACCTACATTCCCTCAGTAGCCAGGGGTCATTTCACACAGCCGTTACCTGAGACCCAAGACCAAGACGCTAGGTTAGGGGGAATTGTGGGTTGGCAGTGTCCCTCCACTTCCAGCTCAATGGAAGGAGACACCACCCCTTACCAGGAATTAGAAGTCAGGTCCTTAGGTGGGCCAGTGCAGTCCCACAGTCTCAAGGAGTCCAAGCCCTTAAGTAGTCTGGTATTTAGCATTCTGACTGCATCAGACAAACTCAGGCTTCTGAGCCAAAGCACTGCCACCCCAGGGTGGGGTTGGCAGCAGGGCATGGGAGGGACCCAGGCCCATCCTACTCCACCAGGTCCTAGCCCAGGACCCCAACTTGGGCAGTGTTCCATCACTGGGTCAGCAGGGAGCCTCCCAAAACACACTGAACAGCATTCAGGCAGTCACAGACTTGAACTATACTCAGCTATCCCTGGACTACCTCCTACTCTGCCACCATAAGGTACCTTCAGCTCAGGGTCATCCTCCATCTTCCTAAGGTACACAGCAAGCAGTGATCCCAGCAGTTCTTCTCCTGGGTTAGTCTCATCCTCAGACAGGGCACAGTGCAACTGCAGGCTCCAGAAATATCTACTCCCTTCCCTAGCTTAGACTGAATTATGTTAGCGGCTCCGCCTTTTATACTTCCCGTCCTGCCCACCTGCCCCTCCCTTAGCTTCCTGCAGGAGGGCTGAGCCCAGCCTGGCTCCGCCCATCAGGGAGCAGAGTGTGGTCCCTCCCCTTCCAGTTAGGGTGACCAAGCAGCAAATGTGAAAAATGGGGACAGAGGGTGGGGAGTAATAGAAGCCTATGTAAGAAAAAGACCCACAAATCGGGGCTGTCCCTATAAAATCTGGACATCTGATCACCCTACCTCCAGCTCAGTGGGAGGCCACTCCATCTCAGTATGCGGGGTGGGGAACTGAACCCTTGTTGCAGGGAGAGGTCAATCACACAGGGCATTTAAAAGATTAGGTTCCAAAGGTGTGAAACAGAAAGAGACCTGAGCCCATATTTACGCGTGGTCCTTGAGCTACAGATACGTTATGACAGGTTTCAGAGCAGCAGCCGTGTTAGTCTGTATCCGCAAAAAGAAAAGGAGGACTCGTGGCACCTTAGGGACTAACCAATTTATTTGAGCATAAGCTTTCGTGAGCTACAGCTCACTTCGTCGAATACCCAAACGATTTGTTTGGAGGCGAAGGACCTTGATCGCTATTTACAGGGAGGTCCTTCTACATGGCACTTCTAGGGGGCTGAAACCCCCTGAAGCAAGCATTTAAGACCTGAGCCCTCGTTACAGGGGAGCGGGGGCACGCATGCAGTGTGTCTCCATCCTTTCTCCAGGGCTTTTTCTTCCCTTCTCTTTTCCTGCCATTTCTTTGGTGCTTCTGTGGTCTTGTCCGTTTTGTCTTTAGAGTTGCTAGAAAGAGAGCAAGAGAGAGAGATTCCGTGTGGACTGAGTGGACATCATGATTACAAAGTCAATTTAGATTAATCTGACAAGCCTCTCTTGCCTCCTTGAACCCAAACTCCTAGCCTTCCGTTCCCGTCCGTGTATCCCCAGGGAGCAAACCGGCGGGGGCTGTGGGAGCTGCCGAGCTGGAGATCTGTTCCTGCCATCTGCTTTGGGAGTAGAGACCCTGCAAGTCCCTGCAATACCTGCCCACATGGGTTAACCTATAAACTGCTGGGGCCTGAGACCACTGCACTCCTCTGTTGTTCCCCACCCACTCCTCTCTGCCTGGGGCTCTCTGTGCCCCACTTCTTGCACTCCTCATGCTGGGACCCCCACGCCCACTGCGGAGACCCTCCTCTGTCTTGGAGTCAGTTCCCCCCTCCCCCCCCCACACACACGTCAGCGTGCTCTGATCCACTTCTCTGCCCTCCACATCCCAGGCTGAGACCCCCCACTCCTCCGAGCTCTATGCTCATTTCCCCCCAGTCCTCCGGCCCTCTCCTGGGACTGTACCCCTGTCCCCGTGCTGGCCCCCAGCTACCTGTCACAGCTGCAGCGGGTCAGGACTCTGATCGTGGTGTCAGCACCGTCACCGATCAGCCAGAGGAAACCAGGGTCTCGGCACATTCCGGATGGGGTGCAGACCCCCACCCTGATTCAGGTCTCTCAGCGCCATCATGTTCTGGGGGGACGCACAGAGAGATGGGAGTCTGGACCCATGGGTCCCATTCCCTACCACCCCCACTCTCAAGGTCTGGGACTGCAGAGCCCCTAAAGGAGTCATCCCAGACGTCTGGGTCCCATTCCTTCCCCCCCTCCCCCTCCCGGAGCTACAGAGCCCCTGCGTAGCTGTCCTGGATTCTGGATCACATTCCCTCCCCATGGCGCTGGCAGCATTGTCGTCCTTCTCCCAGGACAGCTGCCTTGGACACCTGGGTGGCTGGGTCTGATTCCCTTGCTGCACCGCCCACCCCCACCCCTGGCCTAGCAGCACTGTGGTTGTGCCATTGGGGCGTCCTCCCTGATGTCTGGGTCCCATTCCATCCCTGTGGGGCTGGGGACTGGGGGAACGTGGGGGGCGGGGCAGAGAGATCGTAGTGAAGAGGGCATGGGAGGGCATCACAAAGGGTGGAGAGGAAAGGAGCAGGGTGGGAGAGTGTTATAGGAGGGGGAGCCTCAGCCAAGCAGGAGAGGGCCTTGTGGGTCAGTGCCCAGGCTGGGGGAGGGTGGAGGGGGGTAGAGGGGGGCAGCGATCTGGCTTATTGCTGAGTAGGTGGCTGGGACATAGGTCCTTTTGACTGGCAGATCCCAGGACATTAAGGGGAGAGAACAGCCTGGGCTGTGCTAAATCCCCTTTTCTCCCCCCCACCCCCCATCCCCGCCCCTGTCCATGCCCTGGGAGTCCTGGCTTCTAGCCCCCGACTAGACCCCAATCCCCTCCCGGTGCTGGGGACAGAGCGCAGGCATCCTGGATTACAGCTCCCACCATGAGCCGCGGTGCATTCTCCAGCTGTGGCCAGGTTTAAATTAAGATGGGATGTTTTCCTAAGCGATCTGCTCTGGTTCCAGCAGGGATGAATTCAGGGCCTGGGTCAGGCAGGGGGCCAGATGACATGATCACAGGCTTTGAGTCTGTGAGAACCTTGAGCTGTCCGCAGAGCCCCAGGGCAGCTCGTTGTAAGGGCTGACAGCACAGTCCTCCTCAGCTGTGGATGCCTTGGTAGGAGGAGGAGCCAGGCTGTCATGTCCAGGTGGACAGGGAGTTTCCCCACCTGCAGCTGATCAGTGAGTAAAGCAGGGTCCAGAAGTTTACTTAAGGGCCGGATCTGGGCCGGGCTCCCTCTTATGGGGAGGGCTATGACAGAGAATCCCCTTCAGAAACTGCTCCAGCTTGCAGCTAGTTTGGGGTTTTCCAGACCCTCCCCGCTCCGCTGGAGGGTGGGAACGGTCTCCTCATTTCCAGCCTCAGCTGATCCCTGGTGAGTTTATCCCCCTTGGCTTTTGGGCCAGCACTGTCCTTTAGCTTCCCTGGCTCTTTCCCTTCCCTGGTGTACTTACAGGGAGCAACCACATCCCTTGTTTTTAGGCCAAACAAGCCAAACTCTTTCAGTCTCCTCTCGGAAGAGTCGTGGGCGGTTTCCCCGAGCATTGTAGTTGTCCTGCTCTGTCTTAGTTGGGAATAGGACCTAGGATTCCCGCCTGGTCCACAGAATTGAAACGTCTCAATAGCTCCTGGAAATACACGGCCTGGTACATGAGCTGAGCGTCACCTGACAATGCCAGCAGGAGGACAACCCTATGGACTCTCAAGTTCCTAAAAGCAAGACTGGGAGGTGAGCAGAGACAGGGAGGGAGTGGGGGAGCCTGATGGCCTTTGCTTGTTTTATCTGAATATCTGTGACTCTTGCGTGCGTTGAGGGTAAAAGTTACTGGGGTTAAACTCCTCTTGATTTGCCTGCTGCGCAGTTCCCAAAGGGTTAAATTATGAACCGGAGGGCCCACGAGGACCCCTGTTTTAACAACCCCCGCTCCCCACCCCAGCCGTGGCTGCATCTCAGCACCAGGCAAGGGAGGTCCCTGTATAAACAGCCCCCGCGCCCCATCCCAGAGGTATGAGGATTCATACCCATTCCAGAATATGTGGCCATTAACTGTTGTGATGCTGGAAGGCGATAACGGCTCTTTGTCTCTCGGTCAATCACAGACCCGAGTGCGTGAAGAGCTGTTCTTTCCAGCTAAGCGGAAGGAGCAATTAAATGCCCCTTTGCGTAGCGACGGCCGTGAGCAATGGGGAGCCACCGCCCGAGACGGTGGGCTGCGTGGCACAGCCGATCAGAAGCTCAGGCGTGTCTCTGGGACCGGTTGTAGACGCAGAGGCCGAGGGACAGGCTGCGTTCTGGGCAGAAAGTTGGCAGACGGTAAAGAAAACCAGGCCCCTGGAAGGAAGCAGAGCAACAGCTCCGTTGGGCATGGGGCGGGCCGGAGAAGCGGGCTTGGGTTTCGGAGCAAGGAAAGGGCCTGGGTGGTTTGATTCCCTCGGGGAACAGGACTCGGTGCGTTCACCATGAGTAACTCGGATCGTGCCAGATGGAAATAGTTCAGCACAGTCCCAAATAACAGCAAACCACGGGGGCCAAAGGAGTTCCCGTAATGTTGCCGATCACGTGTACCTCAAAATTCCCCTTCCGCCCCCGGCGCTGCCATCCTGCTGCTGACAATGTGCATTATAAAAAGGGGAAGCTGCGACTGTAATGCTGCTGATAATGTGTACTTCATACTGGGGCACCTCCCAGGCGGTCCGATCATGTCGAGGGGACAAGCAGAGGCACTCGCCCTCCCCAATAATTGTCGGGGACACTGAACTCCTCCAGCCCTGAGGCTGCAGTGGTGGGGAGAGCGAGCTCCTGCTGGAGCTGCGGAGGGGGGAGGAAGAGAGGGAGGGAAGAGCAATCCCCTGTCAGAGCAGCAGAGCGGGAGGGAACACAGTGCCCCCCCTACCCCAAAAAGGGGGTCATAGTTAAATTTCTGCGCATGTGCCTGGATAATGTGCCCTTTGTTCAGGGACAGGTGCTCCCCCAGGCACTATAAAAAAGGGGAGCCCGTAGGCGCTATTGTAGCGCTGCTGCTAATGTGCCCTTCCCAGTGGCCCCCACCCCCAGGTGCTACTGTAAATGTGCTGCCGATAATGTGCATGTCAGAGGGTCTTCATCTTGGTTTTGGGCTTCTATGTGCTCCCATAATCCTGCGAATAATAACGCCCATGCCAAAAGTGGGCCCTGATTTTGGTCGGTGCCACTGTAGCCCGCACAAAGCGATCCCAAGCGGCCCAGCTGCGCCGCCTCCTGGCTGTCACTGTCCCCACCCCCGTCAGGGTTCCTTCCCCACTCTGAACTCTAGGGTACAGACGTGGGGACCCGCACAGAAGACCGCCTAAGCCTATTCGTACCGGCTTAGGTTAAAAACTTCCCCAAGGTACAAACTTTGCCTTGTCCTTGAACCGTACGCGGCCACCACCAAGCCTTTTAAACAAAGAACAGGGAAAGAGACCACTTGGAGACGTCTTCCCCCAAAATATCTCCCCAAGCCCTACACCCCCTTTCCTGGGGAAGGCTTGATAAGAATCCTCACCAATTTGTACAGGTGAACACAGACCCCAACCCTTACATCTTAAGAACAATGACAAACCAATCAGGTTCTTAAAAGAAGGATTTTAATGAAAGAAAAGGTAAAAGAATCATCTCTGTAAAATCAGGATGGAAAATACTTTACAGGGCATTCAGATTCAAAACACAGAGGATCCCGCCCTGGGCAAAACCTTAAAGTTACAGGAAACAGGAATAAACCTCCCTCTTAACACAGGGAAAATTCACATAAAAGAAAAGATAAACTAATCTGCCTTGCCTGGCTTACCTATACCGGTTGCAATATTGGAGACTTGGATTAGGATGGGTTGGAGAAGATGGATTTCTGTCTGGCCTCTCTCAGTCCCAAGAGAGAACAACCACGTAAACAAAAAGCACAAACAAAAGCCTTTCCCCCTCAGCCCAAGATTTGAAAGTATCTTGTTCCCTTATTGGTCCTTTGGGTCAGGTGCCAGCCAGGTTAGCTGAGCTTCTTAACCCTTTACAGGTAACAGGATGTTGTTTCTGGCCCGGAGGGATTTTATAGCACTGCATACAGAAAGATGGTTACCCTTCCCTTTATATTTGACACCCCCCCCCCCTCCCCTTTGAACTCTTTCTCTCTCATTGCTGCTCTCACATCAGTGCCCGACTGTTCCAGGGGAGTAGGAGTCACATAACCAGAAGAGCACCGCCTGGATGGTGTGACTGCTGGAGTCCCGAGAGCGGAAAGGGTTAACGGGTGCAGTGAGGGGCCGCGCCCTCAGAAAGCCCAACAGCTGTTTGACGCTGGGCTGGATTCTGCTTTTGATTCCTGCTGTGTAACCCCACTGACTCCACTTCAGACCAGATATTCCCCCCACCCCGTCTCTCCCCATTGGGTCATTCTGGTTTCATGGGTCTAATGCAACACATTTGGAACCCTGTCGGTATTTCCGTAACCTTCGGGAGCGTTTTTAAGACATGGAAATAATTCTGCAGGAAGAGAGACGTTGAGACCAAGGCGTATCTCCTTGCAGTCAAAGCGGTGTCGAATGCCAAGGAGAGAGCGGCCCTTATTTAAGGGCAAGGGCGTGGGGAGGAGCAAAGACCGGGTTTACTTCAGCAGTGAACGTGCTGACCATTGAAGGCCGATGTCCCCGGGTGGCCGGCTTCTTTAAGAGGCGCCAGGGTCGGGTCTGTTCACGATGAGCTTTTTAAAGAAGGAACCCAGCTTTCGTTAACGGCCTACGTGGCTGGTGGGCAGTGTTGATAAATGATCGCGGCAATTGCTTGGCCGTGCTTTGGTTTGTTATGAAATATATAGAAGAGCTCAAATAACCCATATCGGTCAGCTTGATTGCGGAAAGTCAATAATGGCTTAGTACAGAAAGAAAAGTTCAGTAAGATACCGTGACAGAACGCACCCCTCTATTCACATCTGACACGCTACTGTAAAAATCTTGGTACAAAAGATGCCTGCTTGAGGTACCGGGTGACCAGTAAAACTTGCTGGTCAGTAATATCACGGTAAAAAGTACGTAGCGACATTATATGTAAAGTTCTGAATGTAAGCTGAAATCAATACTCTGTGTTTCCGGTAAAACAGGTCTGGGGAGTGGGCAAACCTGTTTCTCAGACGCAAAAGACAAGTCGATACCCCAGGCAGGTGTCATCACCTATCGAGTGCAGGGGCTTTAGGGGCTGCAGCCGCAGGCCCGCCAGCCGGATGCAGCCCACTGCTTCTTTTCATCCGGCCTGCGGTAAGTCTCCGCGCCGCGGGCCGGACACTGGCCCCCAAGCCTCGGCGCCCCCATTCAGGCCCGGAGCCGTGAGTGCCGGCTCCCCGATGTGTCCTTGCGGCATCTAGGCGAGGGGCGTTCAGGGAATCTCTGCGTGCCGATCCCAGCGCTGGCGCCGCAGCTCCCAGTGGCCGGGTACCCAGGAGCTGCCCGAGGCAAGCGTCTCCCGGCTGGATCCTGCACCCCAATCCCCTGCCCTAGCCCTGGGCCCACTCCCCCACTCCAAACCCTCAGGGGCTCCACAAAAATCTAATAGCCCCGGGCCCACGGGAAAGTTAATCCGGCCCCGATCGAGCGGTCATTCTTTGGCAAGGAAGCAGGGCAGGAACACACAGATCTGATCTTGGCAAATGACAGTATGAAACCTTTCCCCTAGCTCTCAGCTGGAAAGAGCTTGTAACCAGGGGTCACGCCCAGGAATATGGTTTCCAAAGGGTGACGGAGCTAGAAAAGAGGAGCACAAACATCCCAAGTTATCACGTCTTGTCCATCTCTCTCTTTCAGCTAAGCGGACACAAGAAAACGGCCACTGGACCTCAGGAGCAGATCCTGCCCTGTAATTTGGTCAGCAATGCTACTGAAAATCTGTGGTAAGAATTTCACCTTGAAGCACATTTAGTTTAAGTTGAGAAGTAGGAAGTGTTTTATGATTGTCTTGTAACCACTGTACTTTGAAAAAAATCTCTCTTGTAGTTAAATAAACTTGTTTTGTTCTTTAATCGCAATTCATCCAGCGCTGTGAATTGCGTGGGGAACTCCATTTAAGGTGTTGTAGCTCGATGCCCTCGCAGAGGCGACGGATCGAATATATCTGGACAGCGTGGAACAGACCTTTCTGCGGGGAAGACCGGGAGCGCGTCGGGATCAGCGCGCACCGTAGTAATCGAGGGTGCCGGAAGCCAGAGCGCAGCCGGTGTTTGCTAACAGGTCACCGGGGTCTGACTCGCCGGACTGTGGCCGCGGCGGCATGCGGACGTTCAGGGCGTGACCTGCAAATCGTTTGGCTGTTTGTGAGCGGCCCTGCTTGGGAGCCACAGCAGCAAGGCATTGTGAGGCACCCCACACTGCAGGGGAGGTTGTGTATTTCTAGGATGACTGTACAAGTTATGAAACTCTTCACGTCACTAAAATCCAGCCCAACGGTTGGTTACAATTCTTCCACTCGTTACTCCTGGGGGAATTCCGCACCCCTATGTGTGCGTAGAATTTACGTCCCTCGCAAATTTCTTTGCCTCCCCACAGAAAAATGACTTTTTGATAAGGAAGCTGCAAGAGCGATCCTGCAACCTTCCCAGCGGTTACGTTCTGGCGTCCGGGACAGCCGGCAGAGAGGTAAATCATTGTGGGGCAGAGGGCGGGACAGGGGAAGACCTGGCTGGTAGCTCCTACTGTGTGCCGGGCTCAGCTGCTGGTCGCATCTGGGCCGGGGAGGATGGGCCTTCCTCTTCCCCTGCATGGCATCCAGGGTCGTGTCAGACCCATCCCCAGATTTCTCCCCCAGCTGTAGGAAGTGCCGCGTGTGCATCCCGCCACCCCCGGCCCCGCACCCATCGCTCTTCAGCTGCAGGGGGAGGGATCGCTGTAGAGGGAGCTGCTCCCCCTGTGCCCCAGCCCAGGTCCCCTCATACCCAGACCCTCCCGCCGAGCCTCACCCCCTGCACTCAGAACCCCATTTATGCAGCCTCTGGACCCCTCCACTGATTTCTCCCCAGACTCAGACCCCCCTTCCAGACCCCCCCACTTCCGCTGAGCCCCAACCATGTTCACCTGGACACCGCCCCCCCCACCCCCCCCCGAGTCCCATTACTGTTGCACCCACAACCCTCCAACAAGCCCCTGTGCATCCAGGTGTCCCCGTCCCCCGTGCAGCTGGATCCCCCACTGAGCCACCTGCACCCAGATTGCCCCACTCAGAACCCTCTCGACTCACACCTGGATCCCCTCACACTAAGTCCCTCTAGACTTGGACCTTGCCTTGCTGAGCCTGCCTGCCCACAGCTGATGCACCTGGCAAGGAGGGGCAGGGCTCTGAGCTGTTTCTGGGCCAGGCTCTGTCCTTGCGCCGTGTCAGGGTTGGGTGCAGCCTCACCGCTGAGTCCCGGGGGGAGCTGATCTCCCACCTCTAGGAAGCCAGTGGCCTGTGCTCTCCGATGCCATGCTGGAGCCTCTACATTTATTTGACAGATGAATTTTGCAGATTTTCAAAATATTGTGTACAGAATTTTTATTCTTTTGGTGCAGAATGCCCTCGGGAGTAACTCGTTCTACACCTTTTGTTCTTCTTGTTTTGGACACTAGCATTGCAGGTACTGACCCCAGAAGATATCTTTGCAATTTGTACCGGGGCAAAATAGAAATCTATTTGGATTTTTGACAAGCGATCTATCTGCTTACGTCACAGGCCAAGCGGTACAGTCGCGACGTGTCGATGCTGAGCCTTTGCGTTGCCTGGGCATTCAGTTCGGCCTGCCTTCTGGTTACAACATGGAGCGATCCCCGGGCCGCCGCACTCCACCTCCTGGGATCGGGGGGTTACTGGTTGGATGGGTTACCAAAGGACTCGGTGGCTACTCACAAATCCCCGCATTGCCTCTCTCCTGCTGGTCCGATGTCCGTGACGGAAGAATATGTTAATGGCAACCGGCAAGGGGGGGGGGGGGTACAGAAACCTCCTGAGTTTGCTGTGAACTTTCTGGTTCTCCCAAAGCATCTCAGGTGAGGTCTCACCTGAACACCGGGGACACGCTAGTCAATGTGGTACAGATGCTATGTAAGGAGTTCCAGAGCAGCAGCCGTGTTAGTCTGTATCCCCAAAAAGAACAGGAGTGCTTGTGGCACCTTAGAGACTAACCAATTTATTTGAGCATAAGCTTTTGTGAGCTACAGCTCACTTCATCGGATGCATAGCATAAGGAGTTGTGCGCGTATATACTGGAAATGTGTGTTTAAGGGGTATATGTCTGTTTGGATGTAAATGTAGCATTGTAAAATAACAGAATGCGTGCCTCTTCACATGCAAAGTCGATGTAGTACTCTACAGAAAAGGAGCAGGCAGGCGAAAACAAGCCCTGGGGGATTATCCTGCCTCAGAGTAAAGACAATGCACGTTGGGGGGGTATATACGGAAGGCACCCCTTCATCCCGCACCTAGCAAGCGAATGGACGGCGTGGGTCGCAGACAGCCCCGCAGCAGCCTTCGGGTGAGAGAAACGTCTTCAGGCAGGAGGTCGACCTGATTATGTCTATGAAACGACTTGTTTCCGACATTCCTATTAAATGCTGTTCTTTGGTGTTAATTTTATTCTCAATCTCAGCCCCCGGGGTGAAGCCGAGGCTCGGTCCTGAGTTGAATCTTACACCCCAGGGATGTGTTCAGCAACACAGGCTGGGGTGTACCCAGCTCTTCCTGTCCCATCTGCAGACCCGGGGGGGGGGGTGGGGGTGGGGGTGGTAATGAGGTGCCTCCTGCCCCGGGGAGTGTGAGGGGGCAGGTGCTGGTTCCTGGAGGAGGCCTGCAATAAAACCCCCTCGCACCCCGCCTTCTCCAGCTTGCGGGGTGTCGTGTCAAGGTGGAGGGCGATGTCGGGGTTCTCCTGGGCACCTGCTCAAGTTCAGCAGTTGGGGGGGGGTAATTAATAAAAGAATGGGGCCGAGGCTGGGCTACTCTGTCCCCAGCTGCCTGCTTTTTGGAGGTGGGCCCCACCCCGCTTGTGTTGTTGGTCTGCGCATGCCTCGGCCCGGCAACTCCGGGCAGAGGGGCCCGTCCCCGCGCCGCTCAGCAATCGGCGCATGCGCATTGCGGGAGGGGGCGGTGCCTCCCCTAGCCAATGGCGAGGCGCCGGCGGGGGTACAAAGGCGGAAGCGGCTCTCGCGCGGGAGAGCGGCGGCTGCTCCAGCATCCGGAGCCAGGAGCCAGGAGCCAGGAGGAGGCGGCGGCGGCGGCGGCGGCCGGTCGGTCGGTCGGTCGCAGCAGCGGGGCCTGCCGAGAGCTCCCGGCCCCGCGCCCCAGGTCTTTCATTCATGCCGGGAAGGTACCGCCCCCACCCTTCGTCCCCCGCCGGAGCCCGAGCGGGGTTTCCAGGCACGGATATACATTTACACACCCACAGTCCATGGGCGCAGAGAGGAAAGAAACTTTCCCCTCGTTGGGCATCCTCCTTCCAGACCCGGCTGGGGGGTAATAGCCTCTGGAAGCTGCCGTGGTCATGGTGGAGCCTGAGCCTCTTACAAGGTTGCAGAGCAGTTTTTAAAGTAAGTGGATGGGACGGAGACTTAGCTTAGACCCCCCAAATATAGGGGCAAGAATGTGATTGATTGTCTCTTTCGTCTCTTAGCTCTAGAGACCCGACCCACCACCAAGGGATTTTTCTGTATGTTTGATCATTTATCTACCAGATGGGCTCAGCTTTCCCAGAGGTAACTGCATCGCTCTCACTTAGGTTGTCTAGGCTTTACTGTAAGGTAGAATAAAGTGTCAGTCGTCCATGAGAAAAACAAAACAGAAGGGTAGCCACAAAGTATTTTATTCTTTACAGCCCACGTGGAAATGACTTGGTAGAAGGTGGCAACACAGCAGGGGAGTGGGGATATTGCTGTAATCTTCTTTCTTGAGTCTAAAAGGAAATGCTGATTCCACCTTTTTAAATAAAATACAGAAAAGATGGATCATGATTGCTGATATTTTTAAAACTCGACTTTCCCTTTTAGTTATCTACAAGATGGCCTCCTTAAATATAGTCAACTGCACCCAGCGCTAAGTGGAGTAGAAGGAAATGCTCCATTGAAATTAATGGAATGAAGCCTGCTCCAAAGTTTTCCTCCCCCCTTTTTAAGTCATCACTATGTATATTTAAAAATATATTTTTAAAAAAATAAAGTTGTCTGGAATTATTATTATTTATCTGACATGATTATGACAGATTAGGCTGGTAACCTTTAGTGTGGGAACAAAATTGCTCTAGAATGCGCCTGGATTTGAGTCTGCGCATAGAGCACAGCCCAAGCAGATTATGCAATTATACGTAGTTTCCACTATGTGCTTACTTTTTAATGTTCCAGGCAACATGTACAAAGAAGTTGCCTGTTCTAGCAGATGCAGGTACCCCAATAGAGCTCTCTCACAGACTAAAGCACTAATCTACCTATCTTCACAACTCTCCTTAATAAATTTTTTGTATTTGCAGTCATTATTGATTGTCCTAGTCAGTTTACTCTTTACATAGGAACTCTTTAGAAGATTAGGGTCGGACAAGACCTCAGGAGGTCATCTAGTCCAACCCCCTGCTCAACAGAGAGTCTGCATTGACCTTTGCAACAGTGCTTCTCAGGGAAGGATCAGAGGAAACAGCATGATTTCATTAAGGCTGGAATTCAACCCTGTGAGAATGGAATCGGCCCACGATATTTCAGTTTTTACAATGTTTAAGCAATAATGGGGATCTCATCATTGACTTCATTAGGCTTTGATAGGGCCTGAATTTTTAAGCAAATTACTAACACATTTGAGGGACAAGGTAGGTGAGGTAATATCTTTTAACGGAAGCTCAGAAGCTCGTCTCTCTTGCCAATAGAAATATCCAGTGAGCAACACAGCTAGAATAACACAGCATACTTTATGATTTTGCACTGAAATCATGTGAGGAAACCTCATAGCTTCTTGCTCTTACTCTGTGCTCCCAAACTATTAGGTTGAGTAATTTTGCTATCTACATTGCAGTGTAATTCCCAGTTAAGAGCAATTTTTGATTTTTTTTTTTTTTTTTTTTTTTGAGACATACTACAAATTCCTTTATATAATAGAATGGCTTTGCCAAGTTGTGAAACCAACCAAGGTAAATCTTTTTAATTTAGTTCACTTATACTGTGCGGAGCCTGGCTATAATGAAGCAAAACCAGGCACATTCCAAGGACCAATCCCTGGGTTTAGCAGGCCAATGCTCAAACCACTGAGCTATCCTTCTCCTCTCCCCCCCCCCCCCCCCCCGAGAATATCAGGGTTGGAAGGATGCAGTTCAACTCCAGAAACTCTGATGTTTATTAATACACCAGAAAACCATTCCCATGCTCCCTCCCGAACTCCGCTAACAGCTTCTTAATATTCTGACCTCCTATCTAAAACATACAGGGTTTAACTCTGAAGGGATTATCCAGTTCCATAGGCTTATTGTTTCCTGACGGCTTCAAGGGAACTACATACAGGAAATCAAAGATTTTAGCATTTTTGTCTGGAGCTAAAAATCAAGAGGTAGGTCCTTTGTTGGTATACATCAGCACTGGCCTTTTGTTCTTCTCCAAGGATAAGGTAACGTTTGCACAAACATGGCCCCTTTTTAAAAAAGAAGAATATTGAAGGAACGGCAGTGCAATCGGTTTAAAAATCAAATGCAAAGCCACAGGGTCTGATCCTGTGAGGTGCTTTGCTGATCAGCGGAGAGTGTTTTCCTGCCGGCCAAAGACTAGCGCACTAGCCTTTGGAAATCCAAGCCTCCAAGATTTAGCTACGTTTACACAGCCTGAATTGTGTACGCAGTCTCGACTACAATCGGATGCTTCTGGGTACCAGTATGTGCATTTTCCTAATAGCACTTGACCTTTTATTTTGCCGTAGCGGCGCCATCATCATTGTTTTGATAAAGGTGACTGATTTGTGACAAGTCAAAAGCGATGCCGATGCCTCATGAATCTTTGAGTAGGAGGAGCTTGCCTCTGGCAGCGGCCAAGGCCAGAGGCAAGAGCAACAAGTCCCAAAGTGGGCAATTATAGAAAACCTGTCCGCAAGGGACGTTTCTAATTCCCTCCGTTGGTATGGGCGTGCAGATGCGTGTTAGGATATAGATATTCAGGCCTGTACTTTAAGAATTTAGGTGTATCACTGTCTGCCAGTGTAAGGTCCTTCTCTTACTGTGACAGTCTGAGGCCCTGTGCTTAGGCTAAGGCCTTTGGCTAAGCGACAGAAGCAGCCCTAAGCTGTGAAGCGACCGGTCACCTCCTCACATTCCAAACTAGTCACATTGAAAGAAGGTGCTATTGGGCTGTTAGGAATACACTCCTGTCCTGATAATGACTATCACCTCCAGAGAAAGGGAAGCGCCTAGAAGGTGTAAAAGGAAATTTAGGTTGATCGTTTTCTGTCTGGTAAGAACTCACTTATCAATAGACACAGCTGGGAAACCCTTATGTCTTTATAGATGTAGTTGTGAAATCCTCACTTCTGTATTGTTCCCGCTTTGCTATTGTTTATTGGCACGGTCTCTGTCTGGTTCTGTGATTGTATAAT
Organism: Natator depressus; assembly: GCF_965152275.1. NCBI lineage: Eukaryota > Metazoa > Chordata > Testudines > Cheloniidae > Natator > Natator depressus. Next base: position 8,207,667 of record NC_134259.1, read on the forward strand.
TAATTTTGCTGCGTGTAAACTAATCAAGGTGGTGGGATATAATTGGTTAGCTAATCATGTTACAATATGTTAGGATTGGTTCGTTAAGGAAGTAAGTTGGGATTCGAAAATAAGGAAAAAGGGCCTTGGATTTGGATTTAAGCTTGCTGGAAGTTCACCCCAATAAACATGGAATTGTTTGCACCTTCCGACTTTGGGTATTGTTGCTCTCTGTTCATGCGAGAAGGACCAGGGAAGGGGGAGAGTGAAGGAATAAGCTCTCTAACAATGTGGATCTGAAATTTCCCAGAGTTCAGGTTGGTTATTTTGCATGATGCCAGGATTTGCCATACAGATGAAGAATTGCTTGCTATAATTATTTGCAATAATAGCAGCACCTACCGGTCCCTGCGATGGACCAGGACCCCATTGTGCTAGAAGCCGTACAAAACGCACGGTCCTTGCCCGAAGACTTTGCGATCTAAGTACTCTTGAGAAAGCAGGGCATTTCAGGTCTCAGCGAACGCTTTTTATTTTTTAAATGAAATCAAGGGTGTCGTCAGCTCTCCTATTAGGGTGACGTCAGGTATGTAGTGTTTTCCTTAACGACTCTGTTCCTAGAATCCTGTGACAATCTCAGCTTTCGATAAAAACATAAGGACGTTTCTCACCCTCACGATTGTGGAGAAAAGCTTGAAAATGTGTCCCGAATGCACCTTAAAGGCTCATATACCAGAAGACAAATAAAAAGTACGCACCACGGATTGTTTTTTAAAAAGATGTCATGAGTTTTATACGCTTACGGTTGGGAATCCTGCAGGAAACCAGATTAGAACGCCCAAACTCGGTACGCCTTCAAGGCTCTTTCTAGCCTACTTCCCGTTAGTGTCCAATGACACAGCAGAGAGAGGTTCCAGCTGGATCCGTGTCCAAACTTTTCCAAAATTCCGAGGTTCTCAGATTCAGCGGTTTGATTTCTCCCATTATAGACACAGGCCAGCTGTGAAGTAGAGTAAAACTTCCCTGAAGTTATCAAACCTGGAATTTTGGTTTCTGCCTTAACTAGTATAAACTGAATTACATTATATCCCAGCTTGCAGTAGTACAAAAAGGGTTTACAATTGACTTGAAATTTCCCTGTAGCTACTCTGAAAGCAAACTGAACCAGTCTCTGAGATTCGTATGAGTGTAAATCAACGACTTTATATTCCCTCACTGCAAGACTGTCAGACGCTAAATGGACTTAAGGTCTGTTTCAGCAGGACAGTTCCCACATGTAATAGTATCTTAAAATGTTTCCCAATAATTCTGTGGTGAAAAGTGAAATATGGAACTTTTGGGGGCCAGTTCTTTGGCTCACGTAAGCTGATGAAGTACCCCTGACTTCCAGAGGGTTTAAACAATCAAACAAGAAAACGGGATGAAATTAATAGATGGTATCACAGCAAAATCAACATAAGCCCGATTCCGATCTTAAGCACAGAAGTGCGAATCAGGAGTAACTCTATTGGAGTTCATGAAACGACTGGAACAGGTCAATCAAAACCATTTTTTAAGCAAAAGTGAATTTTAAGTAAAAAAAACCTCAGTGTGTATGGGGGGGGGGGGGGGGGGAAGGGATCACAGAAAACCCCCAAACTGAGTTGTTGTTTTTTTTTGAAAAAAAGTCCCCCCAAAATAAAAGAAAACTTAACAAAAATGAGAAGTTTTTGTTTTAGTCAAAATTTGCAGGCAAGAGCCATTCCTCAACCACCTCTAGAAACGATGCTAGCGTCAAACCATTGTTGGATACATTCAGAATAGTCCCTATGTCTGCTGTCTCCTATTTTGGAAATGCAAGTACCTAGTCTGAGAGTCATTGTGTTTTTAATATAAAAGAACGCGGCTCATTTATTTTCCACATATTAAGCTGATAAGACATAAACACCACACATGAGTATATTTTAAAGATATAATATACGATCTTATCTGTCTAATATCACCACTGTCTTCTGCCTGCGGAAGATGGGCTAGAACACAGAACTTTGCTTGACACTAAAAATCATGGACTGAGCGGAGACACTGGATTTTTGGCTCATTACAACCACCTCCCCCAACCTGCCTTTTTTGTCTCCCTTATGACTTGAGGGATGTTTGTTAGTGAGTCACCTCACCTTAAATGGGCCCTTGAAATACGCGTTAACTACTTATGCTAACCAATCTGTTCCACCTTGTATTTAGCTGTGACATTTTTGAGTAGGTTTCCCAGACCTAAGGAAGAGCGCTACGTAAGTTCAAAAGCTGGTCTCTCTCGTTGACGGAAGTTGATCCAATGAAAGATATTGCCTCACCCACCTGGTCTCTAGAACATAGTTTCTCAATCTGAGGTCACAACCCCCAGCAGGTTGCAGATCGTCTTTAAACGTGTCTCCCTTTCTTTGTGGATAGATTGGTGGGTGGGGGAGTTGGAACACCTTGAAACTCTTTTCTGTTTTACCATGGGGTTCGCCATCTGGAAAAGACTGGGAACCCCAGGGCTAGAAGATCTCGCAAGTCTTTTCCATCTCTATCTTCTATGATTCATAACACTTTCTAGTGCTTAGCAGTGAATGGTTTCTGAGCTCCCTCTTGTGGAAGAGAGATTCTTTGCAGTTTAAGCTTGTGATTTTCTTCCCTTCTGGTTTTTTTTGCTGCTTTTCTAGGCATTTCTTGGGAAACGATTCCACTACTCCTTTACTTCTAACTTCTTTGGGGGCTTTTTTTATTCATCACATCAAGCCCATTCCTGGAGCCTCTTACTCCAGACCAACTCCCATTGCATAACTAGCAGAAGGTTTGGATGCTCTAGGTGCGTGTAGATATACTCTTAAGGGACAAAATACACTCAGAATAGGGGATGAGAAAAGTCAAAATGCAGCTTCAGAGCAGGCACACACGAGTTTTAGATTGCCAGTGTGTACCGAAACTGAGTTTTGATCTAGCAGCCCCTGCATAGCTCATTGTACTACGATGACAGGAATTGGAGAAAGAGGACCAGGTTTCCGGAGGGGGCGGGTATTGGTCAGGAACCCACGTTGCCAACTCTGAGTCTCACAATGGTTGATGTTTTTCATAAGGCCCGAGCTCCTGCGCTCACAGGACGATATGAGCATCTCAGCTTTCATTTAAAAAAGATCCTAGCGTTCGTGAATGCCCAGAAAAACTGACATTTGACCCAAATGCACTTTGGGACTCATTAACCAGAAGTCAAAATGAAAAGAAACCAATGGAAGCAGAGGCTCGGGAATGCAAATCCTGGGGCTTGCACTGGGAGAGAAGCTGTGGAACCTCAGGATAGAACACGCTGGCTTCTCGGCGTGTTTAGGAAAACCCTGTTTCTTACAGCTCTTGCCCTGCTGCATCAATTATTGGTAACGAAACAGCCGGTGGGAGCGTTTGCAACTATGCGGAACCATTGGCCAGCATCCCCTGCAGAGGGTGCTGTACGTGCATGTAAATTATTTTCACAGAGCTCAGTTCACCCATCGGAGTAATGGGTGCAGAAGGGTCCCAGTGCAGCAGAGCTGTTACACACGGTGTGGGCAGCTCCAGAGGAGGCACACAGGAATTTTGAACCCCCCGTGTATAGACTTCGCTGGGGCACAAGGGTTCAAGCGGTAGTGGGGGAAGGGCTGTGCCTCTGTTCATTCAGGTTTCCACGCAATAATACCGCGTGCTTGAGCTTTTTGTGGCGAGTCACGCACGCCGCCCTTACTGCTCTGCCTGAAATTTCTCACTACTCCCACAGAATCCTACGTGTCCCTAATTATCAGTAAAATAACGTTAGAAGTATCTATTGCTTAAACAGTTTCCACAAGTTTGTCACCTTTAAGGAAGCTTACAAACGACCTAAACCTGAACTCCTTGATATGGCTTGCCCTGAGACATCAAGGTAGAGATTAGAACCTGGGAATTCCTGGCTCTGTGTCTAGTATTCACACCCTACCTCTCTCTACGACAGGAATGGCAACCATTGTTCATTAAGGGCCTGTTTCTTCACAGCCTTGCATTTTCTGGAGTCATTTGTACAAACCCACAGCGCAATGGAGCCATAACTGGGGTTCCGAGGCACTACCGCAATATACGTAATAATGTATTGCTGTGCAAAGAGAACATAAATCATTCTGATTTAGTAGCTGCAAGCGGCTGGCCTGTTTCCCCAGACTGCTGGGGACTCTCTGCCGCTCAAGTCTCTTTCAGGGCACAGGTTTGTACTTCAGACATGAACCCTGGGCAAAACATCAAAGCAAAAACAGTTCCTCTGCCCCCTCCCCCAGGGCTACAGCTACCAAAGGCTTTCCCACCCAGGTGCATCGGAAGGACTGCAGAAAGGTGGTGGGGGCAGAAACCCAAGCATTCAGAAAACCTACTGAGCAAGGCTCTCTCCGTTACTTTAAGCAAAGCCGTAACAAACATTTTATTGCTAATTCCATAGGCCGTATCTGCCCATTGCTCACGACAGGAGTCACAAAAAAGACAACGCACGAAAACTCAACACAATCTCAAACAGCACTAAATAACAAGCAGGGGTTAAACAGGTAGCTTTTTTCAAAACCGTATTCAAACCATTTATGACTCTCGCCCGTACGGAGCAGCAATGAAAAAGAAAGCGAAGGAAAGGCCAGATGTCACAATGCCATCAATTTAAATGGTTTTACTGGGGCTGTTTACTACTACATAGTTTAAAACGTAAGGGCGAATACTAAAACATCCGAATACCTTCAGCCGTATCGCAAGAAAATAATCGCTGATCACTGCACAAAACTACAGTATTAGGTACAGCTACAATGTCAAATAACTTCCAGTTATTTATTTTACATCTCCTTGGAAACAAAACCCACATAAGACAACATTCCAAAATACACCCATATAAGATTACGGTATCCGTCTAGGCTATGCTGCTTGGCATCAGGATTTGCATAGTCATTTACCACGCTTAACAGTATTATTAAAAGCAACTTACAGTAACGTGGAAGTCTGGGAGTTTCCTTATTTCATCAATGTAGTCTGCAGTCTTTTCAGAAGGTGGGAATACCTTCCAGAACCTCAACAACTTGTATTTGTGGAACTAATGGGAACTACATTGATATTTTTAAGGTCAGGCTTGACAAAGCCCTGGCTGGGATGATTTAGTTGGGGATTGGTCCTGCTTTGAGCAGGGGGTTGGACTAGATGACCTCCTGAGGTCCCTTCCACCCCTGATATTCTATGATACATACAATTAAACAGTTCACATTTTGTCATCTTCAGTGTCCTATGTCAGGAAGCAGTCCTAATTAATCCCATTTGTCAAAAAAGACTTTCCTGGCACGATGATGGTAACAAATTACCTGCCAAACTCTAGAAGATTCAAAATATCTATGATGTCCTTGTGTCCGTGAAGAAACATGAGACGGGTCTCTTTCTTTCTTGCGACATTATAAACGGGAAGTCAGTTTTTCTTCTTCAGATTTCAGTAGAGCTTCGTTCCGTGGCTGAATTGGAGATAGGAATTGTCAAATAGATGTAACTGAGTTTGTCGGCTTCAGAAAGGAGTCGGCCTGCTCCCTCATCAGCTCCAAGTATTTCCTCAGAGGTCGCTAATTTCATCACTTTGTTTATGCTGGTCACCTTTTGTTGGCGTTGCTCGTACATTTTCAGCAAATCCTTCAGAATCTTCAAATAAAAGGGTAGGCCGTCAAAAAATCAAAGTAAGCAGCATATAAATTACAGATTTCCTTTGGAATTTCGAAGCCATCGCCATTGGCTGCTGAAATTACAAGAGTCTCGATTTGCTGAAGTAATTTCCGAGTTTCCTGATTAAGCCTCCAATACAGCTCATCTATTACAATGCCAAGGTGTTGAAATCATTGTTTATGAAAATATTCTTTCGGCGTTTTAAACACCTATGGTGCACTGCCATCAGCAGCATATCTCGGTAGCTGTTGAATCTATTTTGGCCGTGCCTCCGAAGCCCCTGTATAAATTTCAGCAAAGCGTGTTTCTGAACGCAACTATTTAAGTGTTCACGAAGGGTGGCGGGGAAAGTCAGGGCAGGCTCAGCAGTTACACTCTGTCTGCAATACTTCCTCACAATTGAAAATACACAAAAGCAAAAGTTCAAGTCCAAGGAATGCACCACGTTTTGGGGATTTTTTCACTGCTTTGCTTTCTCCACCTTCAATGAGATCAGCACCCAGCGTGTGGAGGATTGCTTGATCATTGTTGAGCGATAATTTGAGAGCGGCCGTTCTTGCTGTCCGCTGCATCACACGCAAGGGTTTTAATGAGTTAGAGCTGTCTGATGGGAATGATGCTTTCGTGGTTCAAATATGGCTACCTTTTAGCAGAGGCACGGGCTACGTTGTGGACTTCATGAACTGCTTGTAATGCTTCTAATCAGACAACTTTTTGCTGCCCCTTTCAATATAAGGTAAGGCTATGATTTACGCGGTGAATTAACAAAGCTTTGGGTTTTCTTTCTCAATCTAGGCCACCACACCGGACGTCCTTCCTTGTAGTACTGTACGTCTGTCTGCAGATGTTTTTGAGGCGTAACCCCTTTTGTGACAATACATCTTCAACTGTATTCAGTGGAGATATTGCATCTGGCTTTATGCAACAATACAGTACTGCAACCTCAACCATCATAAAAAAAGTGGACAGCAAACATGAGTTGTTCATGACCACTTACGTCCTTGCTTTTATCAATAACAAAGTATTTCTGACTGGTGCGGTGCTTTAATTTGTTCATCGATAATATCAGGCCAGGCATACTATTATTCCTTTTTCAACCATTGCTTAATTTCTTTGTCAAGTCTGTTTGTTTGTTGAAGCAAGCTCAAACAACTTCTGAACGTTGCTTTCATCATCCACACAGCCCCTTATTATTACAGATTCACAGAGTCCAAGGCTAAAAGGGACCATTATGATTGTCAAGGTTCCTTCCCCACCCTGAACTCTAGGGTACAGATGTGGGGACCTGCATGAAAACCTCCTCAGCTTACTTTTAGCAGCTTAGGTTAAAACTTCCCCAAGGTACACAATTATTTTACCCTTGGATTTCCACTGCCACCACCAAACTCTAACTGGGTTTACTGGGAAACGTAGTTTGGACACGTCTTTCCCCCCAAAATCCTCCCAACCCTTGCACCCCGCTTCCTGGGGAAGGTTTGGTAAAAATCCTCACCAATTTGCACAGGTGACCACAGACGCAAACCCTTGGATCTTGGAACAATGAAAAAGCATTCAGTTTCCTTACAAGAAGACTTTTAATAGAAGTAAAAAAAGAATCACCTCTGTAAAATCAGGATGGTGAATACCTTACAGGGTAATTAGATTTGAAACATAGAGAATCCCTCTAGGTAAAACCTTAAGTTACAAAAAAGACACACGGATAGGAATATTCATTCTATTCAGCACAGCTATTTTCTCAGCCATTTAAATCTAACACATACCAAGCTAGATTACTTACTAAATTCTAAGACTCCATTCCTGTTCTGTCTCCGGCAAAAGCATCACACAGACAGACACAGATCTTTTGTTCTTCTCCCTCCTCCCAGCTTTTGAAAGTATCTTGTCTCCTCATTGGTCATTTTGGTCAGGTGCCAGCGAGGTTACCTTTAGCTTCTTAACCCTTTACAGGTGAGAGGATTTTTTCCTCTGGCCAGGAGGGATTTTACCCTTCCCTTTATATTTATGACAATGATCATCTAGTCTGACCTCCTGTATAACACACGCCACAGAACTTCCCCAAAACAGGATCAGAGATTGGCCTCCAGACAGCCTATCGTCATAAGACATTGGGATGCATTTGAGGCGCTCCAAAAAACCCAATGGGATTTGTAGCTTGCTTGACTTCTTGATTGCATTGTAGCTGAATATTTACATTCACTTGGCTGGTGAAAGCGTGTACTTTATAAACACATTCCCAGTGCTAATTTGATTTTTCATGTACACTTAATTTTCCCGCACAATCCTTCCCATTATTCACGCCAATCAAAGTCATGTCTGCATATACAAAAGCTAAGTTTCTTAACGGGCAAGTCAACACGGCGCATCAGGCTCTCTTTCTTGTTTTACGGTGCACAAGCTCTGATCTACTTTTATTCCAGTCGAAACAGAAAAAATCTTGCTCTTGCATTGTTGCGAGAGCTATACATGGAAAGGGGTCCTTGTTTTGAAATAGGGACTTTATGTTGTCAGGGTATAACGTGGCAGATCACAATTTAGGGATTAGTCCAGGGTTACCTACTGTTTTGTCGACGAATGAAGTTGAAGGCGAGTATTTCCCGTATTTCAGCTGAATACGAGCACCATCGTTCCTTTCAGTAAGTATTATCAGCAAGAGCAAGGATGGGGCTTACTGGGTTTCAGAGCAGGGCCTCTTTTGGCGTCTACCTCCCTCCTCATTGTGTTCTACGCTCGAAGTGCAGCAAGTGGCTGAGATCCATTTGCGTTTGATAGTGTTTTCCTCGACACTCACTTCATTTTAATTGCTCTGTTACTATTCAAACTGTTTTATGACCAACATGCAAGTACGAGTGGTGGATCATGTAAGGACAAGCAGGGGAGAAGCAGAAGTTCGAAAAAATGCCAGGAGAAAAGTTAAATATAAACTATAGTTCTAAGCCAGCCTTCAGATGGACCCAATATAGCAGGGGAGAGAACCTCTTGAGAGAATAAAAGTGATGATGGGGAGGGAGGTCACTTCTCTACTTACTGGATGTGGAGTCACTCTCTTTTCAACAGAAAAAAACAAACAGACTTGTAGCTTTCCCATCCGAAGAGGGAAACTTCCAAGTTATCCCTGTGTGTGTTCTGCTCAGTACCAACCCATCCACTACTCAGAATCACATGGCCTCCTTTGCCCAGGGCTCAGACTTTGGATCCTGCATGAAGGCGCAGAGCCATTTTACTGACTCACCGCATCAGCCAGATCAGATGGGGTTTCAACTCCGTTTCAGGGACACAAAAAAAGAAAGAGGGTCTCTTTGAGGAATGGTACTAGAAGGTGAGACAGGAAGGAACTCTGGCTATGGTTTGCATATTGCTCTGGTGTACAAAACAAAAGCTCACTCTCTTCCGGAGTTTTGCTATTAGGAGGGCAGGTAAAGGGAGAGGCACTGAAATGGCCTGGGAACTGCATCCATTTACACCTCCATCCAGAGCTAGAAAGTAAGTTCCTGGCCCCCGGGAACGGTGAGGAACAACGTCCCAGATGCTGAGCTGCCAAGTGAAAGGAACCCTTACTAGTGCGCTGGTTCCATGTTTCTCAGCCCCAACCCCCCACCTGCCTGACCCTCCTCTTTCCCGCCCCCCCTTAATCCCTCCTAGCTGCAGCAGTTTGAACTCCCTGGTCCATGAACACCTAACCCCCTCCCCCCAGGAGCCTCAGCCCTCAAGGGAGCCCCCCACGAGCCTCTGCCTCCCTCACCCCGCTCTTTTCCTTACCCTCACCCTTAGGGGACAGTTCTGTTTTGCTTTCCTGATGGTCCTCACTACAAGGAGCTTCCACGGTTTTATCAGACGCAGGTGAGGGCCTGGCGTGGGGCACGACGCAGAGCCGGACCCGCTGCTCAGGATGTGGAGTGCTTCCAGCCCTGACAGCTTCAGGTTTTTTAAAAAATGAGAGGCAGAATAGCCCTTCGGCCTCCCATCTCTAGCACCTGTGTTCCACCCAACACCCTTTCAATCTCTCTTCAAAGCTGAAGGCCGGCGCCCATCTCCCTCCCACAGTCCCTCTCCACCGAACTACTTGCTGGTTTTTAGAATCACTTGCCCCCTTCCCAGCCGGATCCGATGATTGACCAGGGCTGGCTAGCAGCAGGCCTTCCTGCCCTTAGAAGTGCAGACCGCCCTGTTACAATAGAATTTTATACCTCCCCTTTGCATTCACGTTGCACGGGTGGTTGTGACTGGGGAAGACGCTGAAGGAAATCGAGGCTCAGGTGGTCTTCAGTGGGAGTCTGCCTGTTGCTAGAGAAGGGCAACAAAGGTGTGACAAGATTCTGACTATCAACAGATGGCTCAGGTAGTAGTGCTAAAAGGAGGGCTTTGGGATGTATGGCCACTGGGACATGGACAGAGGACAGTTCTCTTGGGATGGACTTCATCTGAGCAGGGAAGGAAATAGACTTCTAGGATGGAGGCCGGCACAACAGATTAAGAGAGCTTTAAACTAGGAATTCGGGGGAGATGGCCAGGTAATCCCCACGCCGGATTTTAGCATTGAGAGGGAAGAAAACAAAGTAAGAAAAGATACAGCCGTGGGTAGGAGAATGGACATAAGGAGGAAGGGCAGTCTAATAGGTCATACTGGCTGTAGAATGTCCGTGCCTAATAGGGTGCAGAACGTGAGCAAGGCCAAACAGCAAAAATTAAGATGTCTTTACACCAATGCGAGGAGCCTAGGTAACAAAATGGAGGAACTAAAGCGACTGGTGCAGGAAGTGAAACCAGATACTATAGGGATAACAGAAACATGGTGGAATAGTAGTCATGACTGGACTACGGGTATTGAAGGGTATGTGGTGTTCAGGAAAGACAGAAATAAAGGTAAAGGTGGTGGAGTAGCAAGGTATATCAATGATGAGGTAGAATGTAAAGAAATAAGAAGCGATGGAATGGATTCGACAGAGTCCGTCTGGGCAAAAATTACATTGGGGAAGAAAACTATTAGAGCCTCCCCTGGGATAGTGCTTGGGGTGTGCTATAGACCGCCAGGATCTAATTTGGATATGGATAGAGCCCTCTTTACTGTTTTTCATGAAGGAAATACTCATGGAAACTGCGTGATCATGGGAGACTTTAACTTCCCAGATATAGACTGGAGGACAAGGCTAGTAATAATAAATAATAATAAGAGGGCTCAGATTTTCCTAGATGCGATAGCTGATGGATTCCTTCATCAAGTCGTTGCTGAACCGACAAGAGGGGATGCCATTTTAGATTTGGTTTTGGTGAGTAGTGAGGACCTCAGAAGAAATGGTTGTAGGGGACAACCTTGGTTCGAGCGACCATGCGCTAATTCAGTTCAAACGGAACGGAAGGATCAACAAAAATAAATCTGCGACTAGGGTTTTTGATTGCAAAAGGGCTGACTTTCAAAAATTAAGGCAATTAGTTAGGGAAGTGGATTGGACTGAAGAACTTATGGATCTAAAGGCAGAGGCGGCCTGGGATTACTTCAGGTCAAAGCTGCAGAAGCTATCGGAAGCCTGCATCCCAAGAAAGGGGAAAAATTCATAGGCGGGAGTTGTAGACCAAGCTGGATGAGCAAGCATCTCAGGAGAGGTGATTAAGAAAAAACAGAAAGCATACAGGGAGTGGAAGATGGGAGGGATCAGCAAGGAAAGTTACCTTATTGAGGTCAGAACATGTAGGGATAAAGAGAGAAAGGCTAAAAGTCAAGTAGAGTTGGACCTTGCAAAGGGAATTAAAACCAATAGTAAAAGGTTCTACAGCCATATGAAGAAGAAGAAAACAAAGAAAGAAGAAGTGGGACCGCTAAACACTGAGCGTGGAGTGGAGGTTAAGGATAATCTAGGCATGACCCAATAGCTAAACAAATACTTTGCCTCAGTCTTTAATGAGGATCTTAGGGATAATGGTAGCATGACAAATGCGAATGGGACTAAATCGGGGGGCCCAGATCATCTTCATCCAAGAATATTAAAGGAATATTAATTAATGAAATTGCAAGCCCATTCGCAAGAATTTTTAATGAATCTGTAAACTCAGGGGTTGTACCGTTTGACTGGAGAATTGTTAACATAGTTCCTATTTTTAAGAAAGGGGAAAAAAAGTGATCCAGGTAACTACAGGCCTGTTAGTTTGGCAACTGTAGTTTGCGAGGTCTTGGAAAAAATGTTGAAGGAGAAAGTAGTTAAGGACATTGAGGTCAATGATAAATGGCACAAAATACAACATGGTTTTACAAAAGGTAGGTCGTGCCAAACCAACCTGATCTCCTTCTTTGAGAATGTAACACATTTCTTCGAAAAAGGAAATGCAGTGGATCTAATTTACCTAGATTTCAGTAAGGCATTTGATACGGTGGCCACATGGGGAGTTAAATTGGAAAAGATGGGGATCGATATGAAAATTGAAAGGTGGATAAGGAATTGGTTAACAGGGAGACTACAGCGGGTCCTACTGAAAGGTGAACTGTCAGGCTGGAGGGAGGTTACCAGTGGAGTTCCTCACGGATCGGTTTTGGGACCACTCTTTTTATTACTGACCTCGGCACAAAAAGCGGGAGTGTGCTAATAAAGTTCGCGGATGATACAAAGCTGGGAGGTATTGCCAATTTAGAGAAGGACCGGGATATCCTACAGGACGATCTGGATGACCTTGTAAACTGGAGTAATAGTAATAGGATGAAATTTAATAGTGAGAAGTGTAAGGTCATGCGTTTAGGGATTAATAACAAGAATTTTAGTTACAAGCTGGGGACGCATCAATTAGAAGTAACGGAGGAGGAGAAGGACCTTGGAGTATTGGTTGACCACAGGATGACTATGAAGTCTTTAAACCACATTTGAGGACTTCAATAGCTCAGACATAGGCGAGAGGTTTTTTGCAGGAGTGGGTGGGTGAGATTCTGTGGCCTGCGTTGTGCAGGAGGTCAGACTAGATGATCATAATGGTCCCTTCTGACCTTAATATCTATGAGTCTATGACTGTACAAGGTACAGGACAATGGAGAGTCAGACGTCAAGTAGACGGTATTGCCTGCTGTATTTTAGATCTCAATGGCTAAAATGGCTGCAACGAGACCTGATCCTCCATAATCCCTTTGTGTTTGAATGAGAAACGTCTCATTAAGCACCATGCACACTGATCTAAAAATAAAGATCATTCATATTTGAAAGCGGCATGTATTGTTTCTTTTTCCGAACTGAGTGTCATATGTTTAACTGTCCTGGGGTTTTATTAATAAGCAATATTTCATTAAAAGCTAATTGAAACCTCTCGGCAGCTATTACTTAGAAATAGAGATGCCAAATGTGAAATCGGAAAGCAGGTGAGCAGAAAGCATAACAACTGTAATTATTTCATTGGGAAGTGGAGATAAATAGAAGGGAAAAACACACATTATGCTACTTACAGACGTCTCAATACAAAGCGCGAACCTTGCTGAATATTTTGATCCATTGTGTTGTAATTTACTGACCCTGCCTGTAAATTCCTGGTTTTAAGACTGTATTCCGAAAAGTCTTCTTGGCCCAATTATTCTCTTGACATTTCTGCTCCCGTGATGCAAAGGGGTCATGAACCTGAGGGATTCTGCCACAGGAAAATTCCCCCAGCCTACAGAGAATGAGTCCCTGGGTAGTGCCGGTACCGTGGAGAAGTTCTGCAGTCCCTGGGCTAGAGAGCATGGCTGGAGGAAAGAGGACATGGATGAATGTCGCTGTGGTCCAGCTGTCCCCAGCTGCCCATTAACTCCCTGGAGCTAGTTGTAATTTTGAGCAGCCCTGAGATTCCTCTCCTTCTTCCGGGGACTGGATGAGTCACGCACTGGCCTTAGAATACGAGAAATACAAACTTGCTTGAAGCCACATTAAAACCAAAACTGGCACTAAACTATTTTTATACTCGAGCTTGCCTTTATTTAGCACCTTCCATCCAAGGATCTTAGAAAACGTTAACAAATGTATTTTCACAACAACTCCGTCGTAGATAAGGTTGCCCCCACTTCAATTGCAGGTAAACTCAGGCACCAAGACCCACATCCTCACAGGTACTTTAGGCATGTAACACCTATAGAAATCAAAGGGAGGTATGCACCTTTGAGTATCTGGGACCAAGAGTTTATATCGTGACTTGCCCAATGTCACACGCTGAGGCTGATCTGGGAACAAAGATCTGCTGACTCCCAGTCCTGAACTTTAATCACGAGACCAGTAATTTTCAACCATTTTTATTCGCAACCCCTAAATATTTTTTAACGGAGGCGTGGACCCCTTTGGAAATATTAGACATAGTCGGCAGACCCCCAGGGCCTGCAGACCACAGGTTGAACACCACTGCACTAGACCGTACGTAAGCCACCAAGAACAGCAATCAGAACATTTAGTCAACGTGAAACCAGTTTTAATCAAAATCTTAGGAGGGTGACTTCATCTTTTATACTCCAGTAGAGCCTACCAGCCCCACTGGAGATCAGAACCCCATTGTATCAGGCACTATACAACAGTAAAAGGTAGTCCCTGCCCTAAAAAAATTCTGGTTTAAATAGACATGATGGACAAAAGGTAGGAAGGGAAACTAAGACCCAGATCCTAAAAAGGGACTTAATTTTTTTTCCTTCTCCCTATGGGCTTAGGTGCCTAAATACCTTTGAGAATCTGGGCCTAAATGCCTTCCCCAAGCTCACACAGATGGTGAGTTGCAGAGGTGAGTATAGAACCCAGGTGTCTGGAGTCCTAGTTTGAAAACTGTGGCCACAACGGGAATTTTAATTTCTTTCTTCCTCCAGAAGGTAGCATTAATTATGTCACAGTAGAGTCCCCTAGACTCTTCCTTTTACCTAGACTCGCCCATCAGGATCAGGTCCCCATTGTGCTGGAAGATGGTTAAAACACAGACACCTAACTGAAGAGGTAATGGAAACAAAAATATTGTTTGTATTGTGATATTGCGTCAACATGACGGGAAAGCAAGTTCCCGGCGAAGAAAGGAAGGATCTAATTTGCAGATGGAGCAGGGGACTAAATAAAAAAAAGCTGGATAAATTGGTCAGAGGTGAAATCTAAAACCCCACAAAGCCAACTGGGCAAGAAAAATGACGACGACATGTTGGAATTTGATTTTGTGGCATTCCTGTTTGGGGCTGAAAATGAAAGAAGCCTGTGCGGTAACGTGCAGGGAAGTCAGAAACATGTACCGAGAACTAAGCGAAGATTTCTTCATTTCATTATTGAGATTTTATAATCTTGCATGAACAGCTGTAATTAGTGCCAGGCCATCAGCTGTTATTGAAATGGCTGAAACTAATTAGGCACAAGGTTTTTATGGGAACCAGTCTGTTAGCCTGAAAATTTACAGTGACTGTTCTTCTGAAATGATGAACATGAGTATCGCAGTGATACTTCTGAAATGGACAGCAAAAGCGTGACAGCAAAATATCATGGGGAATTTTGGCGGTTCAAAAAAAAAAAAAAAAAAAAAGTGACACCCACCACCGTTTTCTTCTGAGATTCTCTGACCTGAGAGCCAGGGCTTGGATTGTAAGGTCACCTGCAGAGATCTGTGTGAATCAAATGCCCTGATTGTAACACCCTGGAAGTCCAGATCTAGAGCTGAATTTTGCAGCTTCTACCCATCCATAGTTATTTTTAACTTTATCTATGGTCAGTAAAATCCCTCATGGAAAGAATGTACCGTGCCTGACTCTTGATCTCATTCCTATCTGTTTTACACGTATATGACTCCACTGATTTTAGGGAAATTATTCCTAATTTATACATGTGTATAAACACAGCAAGTTCAAGCCCACAAAAATTGAAGGCCTGATTCTATGAGGTGCTGAGAAACCCCATCTCCCATGGAATTCAAATACAGCTAAGGGAAAATCAGAGCTAAGATCAAGATTTGTAGCCATATCTTCTTATTTAGGGCCCAGCACGAGAAAGTACCAAGCATTTTGATCTCCTGCCAAAATCATCAGGAGTGGGGGTGTCAGGTATCTGGCAGGCGGTACTCAGTACCGCATGGGATTGGACGCCATTATACATGGATTGGAACCATATTCGCACGTAATCTTCCTCTGCACATTTTCACCAAATAACATCTCCAAGAAATGAAGACGTCAAAATTAGGCCATGACTAAGAAGCATGGGAGGGTAGAGATGGACAAAGCAATTTAAGGAAATAAAAATCCCAATTTCCCAGCCCTGGTTTGAACCTGATTGAAACCTTTTGGGTGGTTGCAGAATGTCTGGTTACCATTTTCTCTCCGTGTCCACATTATTTCCCATTGTTCTGCATACATCCTCAGTTTCTGATTTTATCTGGGCCTGGAAGAGCCAAAACACTATGTGGAAAGTCAGATGTTAAGTTTCTGTAGCCTGGCTGAAAGCAGGAAGTACTGAAAATTGGATGCGAAAGTCTGCTCTGGAGAAGTTTTCTGCCTGGTTTTACAGATGCAGGTGTCTTGGATAGTCCTAATTGGCTTTCGATAAGAATCTCCAGGCTTTTAGGTACATAGTTAAACTGAACTTGAATTCCAGACATCTATACGGTATTGATCTACTGCGATCCAAGAGCTAAAACAATTCTACCACAGTTAGGCTAGACAGACTGGAGCACTTTGCCTGACACAATCGTTGTCTGAAATCCTAGCTGCAGACCTAAGACATAAGTTTTGTGTCTCTCTCTCCCGAGAGAGCCAGCGTCTGCCTACTTTTCTGTCACGTACAACTGCTCTCAGCTATCATTATACTTGTGCAAGTGTCACGGCTATCAGCTCATTTGACGGTAATGAATTTGCAGTCACATATCTCCTCAATGGGTTCATCTCCCGGAAATTCATCTTTCTAATTTCTCCTGTTCCGAAGCACCGCAGAGTTATGAGGAGTTTAAGTGTCCATCAATTAACATCAAAATTCAATGAAATACCTACGGAACTGCACTTGACATCCACTAGAATGCCAAATGAATTTGCTAATGATCGGTCCCTCTGCCGTGAGAGTCCCAAGAACTCATGATGATGGGACATTTAGGCTCAATTCATAAAATATGTATGGGACCATTCAGGGGGGGGGTTTGCACTCTGTGGAGTGAGAAAAGAAATAGTGATATTTGGGTCGTGAGACTGAAAACTTAACTCTCCTCTGTGCCTTTGCAAAATTAAAAGCCCAACTCCCATTAACTTTTAATGTGAATTGGGAACCTGACTGCTCTTTATGCCTTTTTAAAAAGCTCCCCCTAAAGCAGCACCAGGCTTATAAGGATTCCCAAAGATGCGCTAGGCTTGATTCTCCAATGGCCTGGTGGTTAACCCAGTGGTCAGGAATCCCTTCTGTGTTCCGCCACAGACAGACCATGGATGAGTGACTTAGGCCCAGATCCTCAAAAGGCAGTTAATTGCCGAACTCCCATTGATTTCAATCTCTCTTTGCTTCCATTCCCATCTGTGAAACGGGGATGATAATATTTCTTTTGTCTATATAGTTGCGAGGGAGCAAGCGGGAGTGAGGGAGCTGCCTGCAGGATACCTGAAGTCTGGAGCAGGCTTGCTAAATGAGCCAGCCAGCGACACCTGGTGCAGGGAAGGAACCTCAAGCAGCCGGTTCCCTGTAAGAGATTTGGCCCTAGGCTTGGTCTGTTTCAATGATTCTGTAGAAAATGTCACTGGCTGCTCACGTGGCTGGAAGAATAATGATCCTTCATGTAATTTAACGCTGTTGCTGCACATATGTAGAGTCATATTTCATATTGTTTATTTTTTCTGGCTAAATGGTGTTGCTTCATATATTACCGTGTGTACTGTAAACTGTAGGCTATAAAACAGAGAGGACAGGCGATTGACTCAACAACGTGGATAGACTCTGAGCTTGTACATTTCTTGACTTTTGGTTAATATAATAGACGCTGCCTTAAAGTTGCATTAGCATAGCCTGTTTGCATTGATATAACAGCACGAGAGCAAAGCCCTACACTGTGTCGTAGAATATTGAACGGTCATGTAGAGAAGACAGGACTTATGACATGCTTTGCAAAGGTGCCAAGCCCCTGCAATGCCCGCTGAAATCACTGGGACTGATTCTCCACTCCACTGCACCGGCACGAAACCAACGTAACTCCACTGAGGTGGGGTCCATTAAACTTCAGTGCGAGTCCTGGCCACTAACCACCTATGAAAATCAGACTTTTGAGGTTTCCTCTGAAAGACTCACAGGAAACGTCACCTCAACTCATCGGCCTCAGAAGCACGAAGGGATGTGAACTAGTGGTTCCAGGGAGCTGGGGAATGTTAGACCCCATTCTGGGGAACTGCGGTATGAGACTACTCAACTAATCACATTAGCATTTGCAAAATTCACATGCGGTATTTAACAGATATCTCATTTCAGATACTTTGCTGTCCGGGCCACCAATGGCAAAAAGAACAGGAGTACTTGTGGCACCTTAGAGACTAACACATTCATTTGAGCGTAAGCTTTCGTGAGCTGTATGGAGTGGGAAACTTCACTTGACTGTCAGATGCCTTAAAGCTAAGAAGGATGCAAAGCTTTTTCATTTCCCCTCAAATCCTGATTCTCCAGAGACAGCAATGTACCTTAGGCCCCTCTGGGAAGCTACTTTTAGGATTTTCAAAGTTAATTAAGCCATTAGCAGGCATAGTAATGGGAGGATATTTGCTTAACCACGTGCTTTCAAGTCTGCTAAGTCTGGAGATGAAATCCTGGCCTCGTACACATCAGTGGGAGTTTTGCAACTGACTTCAGAGGGGGCGAGGATTTCACCCTCAGTGTTTCGATAGTTTTGGATGAAAATCTGGATCCGTATTCTGGTTTATTTCTGACATTAATATCCCTGCACCCATTCTCAAGCCAAATCCTATACACTGAAGTCTATGGAAGGGTTCTCATTGATATCAGTGGGCATTGGAACAAACCTGTTAGACCTTTACTTATCTTTTTTTTCCCGC
The DNA here is from genome assembly GCF_965152275.1 of Natator depressus. Taxonomy (NCBI): domain Eukaryota; kingdom Metazoa; phylum Chordata; order Testudines; family Cheloniidae; genus Natator; species Natator depressus. Next base: position 8,226,304 of record NC_134259.1, read on the forward strand.
CTAGATTATATTGGGGCCTGAATGTTGGTGCAGAAAATTATTTGCCTTTAAAGCAACATGGCCAGTGATGGTGTATATGAATAAACACATTCACATTCAAATTAGGCCTGAATAAAGACTGGGAGCGGATGGGTCACTACAAAAACTAATTTCCCCCTATTGTTACTCACACCTTCTTGTCAATTGTTTGAAATGGGCCACCCTGTTTACATTGGCCTCATTACCACTACAAAAGTGATTTTTCCTCCTTTGGTATTCTACTGTTGAGAATAACCCACTTCCACTTTAATTGAATTATCTCGTTAGCACCGACCCCCCCACTTGGTAAGGCAACTCCCATCTTTTCATGTTGTGTGTGTGTGTGTGTGTGTCACACACCTGCCTACTGTTTTTTTCCCACTCTGTGCATCTGATGAAGTGGGTTTTAGCCCACAAAAGCTTGTGCCCAAATAAATTTGTTAGTCTCTAAGGTGCCACAAGGACGCCTCGTTGTTTTTGCTGATACAGACTGACACGGCTACCACACAAACAAATAATAATAGAGAGGCTTAGGAACAACATTGGGAAAACCAGTATGGAAAGTGTCTCTCTCTCTCTCTCTCTCTCTCACACACACACACACACACACGCAAAACATGTGTCTTCTGGCTAGCGCCAACTCCCCAGAACCCAACTTTTCTGAAGACACTAAAATAGCTAATATTATCCCTCAAATGTCCATTTGCACAGTTGCCTCTGCATTTCCATGGCAGGGAGAGGAAGAGAACACTCCAGGAAGACCACTGTGAACCTTGCTATGCCAATCTAATTAACCTGGAAGGCATTCAGGTACAGTGGTAGTGGCGGGCAAAACCGTCAAGTAAGTAGATAGATACGAGAGAGGCTGTTTGGGTGGTATATACGGACTGACTTGAAGCGCCAGATGTTGCATGAGAAAACTTGTTTCCAGTAGTTGCTCGACCCAGGTTCGCTGACTGAGAGGATGGGATAATTCGAAGCTTCAGGTAAGCACGGAACCAGTCAAACCAAATCAAACCTCTAAGGGTCAGCTGGTGTAAATCAATGTAGCTCGACTGACGGCAACATTTAGTGCCACTCTGCAGAGGTACACATGGAAATGATGACAGAGGGAGTGGGTCTAGCTCCAACATCTAAACCACAACCAGACAGTGGAGAAAGAATGCCACAGGATGTGCTTTTCATCTGAAGCTGAATACCTGATTTCAAAGAAGCAGATATAAGGCCTATGTACAGACAATTGGAGTCACTAATAAAAGTGTATGAACACAAATGGGCAGGAATACAAGGGCCCAGGGGCACCGGAATGGGAGGGTGGGTGGGGAGGGGGGCAGAAGCCATGGCCCCCCACACTTCTGAAAGTGGGAGGGTTATGCTCTCTCACTTTTTACCGTCCGTAAGAATGAGCAACGGGGGCGGGGGGGGGGGCGATCTTGCGGGGGAAGGGCAGCACTGGGGCAGGGGCTCAGGAGAAAGTAGCAGCGCTGGGCAGAGGCTTGGGGGAAGGGGCAGCGCGGGGGTGGGGCCAGGGTTCAGGCACCGGTGGCCCCCCCCACTGTTTGGAAGCTTCTGCTGCCCTGACAAAAGCCTGGTTATTGATGAGCCTTAAACCAGCCACGTACAGAATAAATAGATTTGAATCAGTTTGGGTCTCCATACCTATGTGGTAATCTCTTTAAACAGGGATCATTCTTTCACAAGGAATTCTGAAGCTCTAAGGGTACGTCTACACTGCAGAGGGGAACATCCCGCCCAACTTGGATCGACAGACTCGAGCTAGCTCCGTGCGAACTAGCCCACTAACAACAACAGTGCGGAGGTTCAGGCACCGGGGGTGGCTCGGGCTAGCCACCTGAGTCCAAGCCTGCGCAGACTCCTTGGGGCTGAGCTTGGGTGCCGGTGTCGCAACGTGAAAGTAAAAGAGCTCATGTAGCTGCAGGATCTCATAGGGAACAGAGCAGATAATTAACCTCCATAAGAAAATTTCGTGATTAACGACCCAGAGCGAATGTGACATAGGTGTAATGAGTCTATCAAAAGATTCGTCTCTAAGAATGGGTAAATAATGGTCATTTTGGTTTGTGTGAGAGGAAGCAAGGCTGAAGGATGATGCTTTATATTTAATTAAAGAGTAAATGGCAAATGAAAACCTTGAGGAAATATCAGGTCAAATGCACTAGCGGCATAAAGTGGGCACAAATCTTTGCCTTTGATGCTCACTTATGCTGCTAGTAATCTGTCCCATTGTGTTTAGATGTAATGTTGCTGTTATATCACCTATTTATCACCTCTAATATGCTACTAAGAAATAAAGCGCTCAGGTTTGCTAGAGGTTATTTCCTTCTCTATTGATTGTCTCCCACATGGAAACATACAATTTGTTGCTGCGTAGGATCGCTTATTACCGATTCATAGATTCCAAGGCCAGACGGGACCACTGTGATCATCTTGTCTGACCTCCTGGATAACACAGGCCAGGGAACTTCCCCGACACAGTATCAGAGATGGGCCTAAATAGCAGAGTCCAGACTGTGGCTTGCAGTCTGAACGCGCTCAAAGGTTGGGGGCATTTGGGTCTGGGGTTTTGTTTTGGCCCCTTTTCTAACTACGATGCCCCCAGAATCTCAGGGACTCCCAGTAAGGTCATTGGGACCTTTTCCCTTTACGCAGCAGCAGTGGGATTGGGCCCTAACGGGAGAAAAATGAAGGCCGGGAGCTATCGGAAGTTATCCTGCAGTGAAGTTCTACGTGGAACAGGCAAGGATTGAAATCTTCCCTTTCTGCGTTCTGACATTGGACCAGCGTTTGGGGAAACTTTACTGCTCTCGCAAGCATTCGTACCATTCCCACAGGTCAAGTTCACCTAGGCCATGATTCAGCAAGGCACTTGCACACGTGCCTAACTTTAATCCCGGGAGCATCCCCATTGGTTTTGCAGACTTGGCTGTGGAACTCAGGTCTGACTATCAGCCACTGGAACCCACTGCCTCTGTTATCAGCCTTGGATAGCGCTGAAGGCTTTGCATTTTCATACCGGACACTCAGCTCACAGGCTTTCACCTACATCTCTGCTAATGGCCAATGTACAGGATCTTACTGTTAATGGGATGTGCCTGCAAAAAGTAAGCATTTCTTTTCTGCTATATTTAAATGGATGCACTAGAAAACTGATGCCAGACGTTAGACCAAATTCTTCTGAAATCAACGGAGTCGTGCCAGCAGAGAATTTGGACAGTTGTATGAAACTTGAAGGTGGATAAACAATGATTGGCTGACCTAATTCTTTGGATAGCAAGAGGAAGATACTGATCTCAGTTGTACCAAGGTAAATCCACTGAAATCAATGGAGTGAAAGGACTCGAGAGTTACACCTGTATACATCTTCCTACTGTATTTTCCCTGCATGTATCCGATGAAGTGGGTTTTAGCCCACGAAAGCTTATGCTCAAATAAATCTGTTAGTCTCTAAGGTGCCACAAGTCCTCCTGTTCTTACCACCTGCAGAACTGAGATTGGAATTGGGCCTCAAGTTCTGTGTTTGTTTCTCAATTGCCTACATACCAAGAAAGCAGACAAATTGTCTTCACTGAGGGAGCAACACATATTAAAACAGAGTGCCAATACTTCGCAGCCGGTGTCTGACACGGATTCAAGTTAAGGAGCATCTCTCTCTAGCAGTTGCCCCATTAACTACAGTGGATTTGCTAGCAGAAGTTTATTGTACTCACTTAAGGGTGCAATTTACCCCTGCACAGAGGGTCACCAGAAGAGCTAAATACCACTGAAGTCCCATTTAATGCCTCTAACTAGGGCTTAAGTGATGCATAGGCTCTTATGCTGTCTCTGTGCACCAGGGTCAATTGTACCTTGACGAGAGCATTGTCTCAGGCTGTCACTTATCTTCGTAATCTCTTTCCCTAGCAACGGGATAGTAGTCGATTTTTTGACCCTGTGTTTCTACCACAGTATTTTCCGAGCAAACTACTCCTAATAACAAGTTGACAAAAAATTCCGTCAAGTCATCAGGAAAGGCTAAATTTGATTGTTTGCATCTGCAGGACGATAGGTTGGAGGTCCAAATCTGGCATCTTTCACACACACAAAATATAAAAAAAATATTTGTTTTCTAAAAAATGTTTTGAAAAAAATACCCCCAACATTTTTGGACGATAAACAAATGAAAGGAAGTTTGCTTTGGCTTTTCATATCCAGGTTTGGGTTGTTCCCTTCTTTCTCTCATTTTTTTTGCCCCCCAAAACAAAAACAAACAAACAAACAAACAAACAAATAAATAAAGAAGAGGAGGGGATGAAAGAGAGAGAAAGTGAAAAACAACCAACCGACCACCCACTCACTGAAAACAAAACCAAAAAAGTCTGTTGAAACCATTTTCAGTTTTGTGATTGAAAAAGCAAAACATTAAAAAATATTTCAGGGGAAAAAAAAAAGACCATTTGTCATCAGCAAAACGGTTCTAACAAAACTTCTTGCCCATTTCTACTGCGGGGCACCAATGACCATAGTTATCCGTAAGAGGTTTGTCTCTGATGCATTTTGTTCAGCTGCATCTCGAATTCAGGCTCTGCCTTTGGGTCTCTAGGACTGCAGCACTTATCATTGAAACTACCAGGAATATTGTTGTTTCAGAAAACAGAAGTTTAGAATGACCTTCCCCCAGCGCTTGTTTTAATAAAGTCTTTCTTGATAAAACTTTTAACCATATTTTCTTTCCTACAGTTCACCTCTAGATGGCACTTGCATACCACAAGAGCCAAAGAGGAAAATGTGATCTGACTGCAGGGGCCAGCAATAGGACATAAATCTAACTAAAATACACTAGAAGTTTCTGACTCACTTTACAGAAGAAGAACTAGTTGTTGGAATTATTTTGCTGCAGTCGGAAGGGAAAGATGCTTTTGTGTAGGTTCCTGTACAGGACAAAATGAACATACGTCTCTTCAGACCATATTTCCCGTGATCAAAATAATTGCTGGGAGGAGCGGTATGAGTCTCTTACAACTTTTATGGCTCCCCATCAGCATGGTATCTGAGTGCCTCACCAACATACATGATCCCCAGACATCCCCATGTATATAGGCTGAGGCACAGGGAGGTTAAGTAATTCGCCCACGGTCAGAGAGTATGTGGCAGAGTCAGAAAAAATAAAAAAACAAGCCACCTGCCTCCCAGTACTGAGCCTGAACCATTACACCATCCTACTTTCCTTATCCTGAGTCTTGGAACATGCAGAGCGTGCCCAGAATATACTGAATTACAGAGCCATTGGGAATTGAGTGTGTTTGGCAACTCAAAGGACTGGATTATGAGAGAACGAAGGCAGAGTTTCTTTTGTGCTTGCATATTTAAAACTATTGATTGGGTGTTTAATAGAGCCATCCCCATATTTCATTTGCAGTGATAAACAGCACATTCTTCTCTTTGCTTACCTACTTTTTAGTGGGCTATAGATAGAATCATAGAATATCAGGGTTGGAAGGGACCTCAGGAGGTCATCTAGTCCAACCCCCTGCTCAAAGCAGGACCAATCCCCAATTAAATCATCCCAGCCAGGGCTTTGTCAAGCCTCACCTTAAAAACTTCTAAGGAAGGAGATTCTACCACCTCCCTAGGTAATGCATTCCAGTGTTTCACCACCCTCCTAGTGAAAAAGTTTTTCCTAATATCCAACCTAAACCTCCCCCACTGCAACTTGAGACCATTACTCCTTGTCCTGTCATCTTCTACCACTGAGAATAGTCTAGAACCATCCTCTGTGGAACCACCTCTCAGGTAGTTGAAAGCAGCTATCAAATCCCCCCTCATTCTTCTCTTCTGCAGACTAAACAATCCCAGTTCCCTCAGCCTCTCCTCATAAGTCATGTGTTCCAGACCCCTAATCATTTTTGTTGCCCTTCGCTGGACTCTCTCCAATTTATCCACATCCTTCTTGTAGTGTGGGGCCCAAAACTGGACACAGTACTCCAGATGAGGCCTCACCAATGTCGAATAGAGGGGAACGATCACGTCCCTCGATCTGCTGGCAATGCCCCTACTTATACAGCCCAAAATGCCATTGGCCTTCTTGGCAACCAGGGCACGCTGCCGACTCATATCCAGCTTCTCGTCCACTGTAACCCCTAGGTCCTTTTCCGCAGAACTGCTGCCTAGCCATTCGGTCCCTAGTCTGTAGCGGTGCATTGGGTTCTTCCGTCCTAAGTGCAGGACCCTGCACTTATCCTTATTGAACCTCATCAGGTTTCTTTTGGCCCAATCCTCCAATTTGTCTAGGTCCCTCTGTATCCTATCTCTGCCCTCCAACGTATCTACCACTCCTCCCAGTTTAGTATCATCCGCAGATTTGCTAAGAGTGCAAGCCACACCATCCTCCAGATCATTTATGAAGATATTGAACAAAACCGGCCCCAGGACCGACCCCTGGGGCACTCCACTTGACACCGGCTGCCAACTAGACATGGAGCCATTGATCACTACCCGTTGAGCCCGACAATCTAGCCAACTTTCTACCCACCTTATAGTCCATTCATCCAGCCCATACTTCTTTAACTTGCTGACAAGAATACTGTGGGAGACAGTGTCAAAAGCTTTGCTAAAGTCAAGAAACAGGACCATGTTCATGATAGGACCATGTGAAAACTAACACTCAGGGTGCAGATATGTTAATTCTGATGTCCTACCTACTCAAAACCAATCCCGATAATAGTATGGAAAAGAAGGGAGAAAGCCTGGTCCCACTGAAGTCAACGACAGAATTCCTATTGACGTCAACAGAGCCGGTGTTTTTAACATCTGAGAATCACCATAAAAAGCAGGAACGTTCAAACAGAGACAGTGAAAAGGAACTACAAGGAGATGTGAATGCAGCAAAGAAACACGGGGAAATCATGTATACCTTGGGCTCCGAACTTTACAGTAACTACAGGTAAAGATTCCTTGCAATTAGCATCCTGTTGCAGCCCTACTGGCTCTCTCTCTCTGGCTCAGGGTTTTCTTTTGTGTCTGCCACATATTAAGTGCGGAGTCTTTGACATCTTTGAGACGCATAATTACTTATCCTACTGTCATTTGTGCTGACCAGAAATAAAAAAGAGAGAGAGGCAGTATCTCACACGGAGAGCAAAGCCACAATTTGATTGGCGGTGCTTGTTGCTATAACTTATTATCAGACCATCCCAGTACTATTAAATGCTCATGTCACAAACAGACACAGGGGTTCAAGCTTTTTCAGCGTATGAACTGTATCTTAATGGAAAAGCTGTCCTGTAGATCTACTTTTTCTCATATTTGTGATCATGTAATATCCCTGATAAACGATTACTGCAGTTTTACCTGGGAAGAAAACACCAGGAGAGTATTTAATGTATTTTTAGCTTCTTTGAACACAATTTAGCAGCTGGAAACAAGGTGGAGAAGCCAGCACCATAGGCCCAATTCAGCAATCTCATCTTATTCGGCAAAGCATTTAAGCACATACATAAAACTAAGTAAGGGTTTCAGGCCCAGGTCCACAAAGGTATTTAAAGCTCCTAACTTCCTGTGATTTCAGTAGAAATTAGGAGCCTAAATATTGTAATGATCACTGCACAGAGCACCTCCAACAGGTGGTGCTGTATCTATCTTAGGGTTAAAATGTTGTCTTGTGTGTTATTACGTTGTTGTATCTGCTCTTGGGGGTGTTAGTGGGGAACTCATTCCTGCGTGCGTGCGTGCGCGTGCTGGAGCTGGTATGTGCGGTGTTCCAAGAAATCTCTGATTCGCCCAGTGTTACACCACCTTTGAGGATCTGGGCCTCAGTGCTTGGCTGAACAGGGATGAACTTAAGCACGTGCTTAAATGCTTTGCTGAATAGGGGCCCATGCACCCAGGCAGGTCTCTGCAGACCTCTTCGACTTTGAGAGCTGCCCCTACTCTGGCAAAGCGAGATCCATGGATCTTTAAATGGTCACAAGTGGACAGAACCTTACTTTTACATCTCGTCTGTGAGGCGAGACCTGCAGAAGCACCGTGCCGCTGGCTGATTGCTAGCTTGCAGACAGAAGAGTGCCACCCATATCACTTCCTGTATCACCTTAATTCTCACTCGAATTTTCTCCCATCCACATACTGACCTATCCTCACCCAGCTTAGCTGACGCAAGAAGACAGGAGCTTGGCTTGAGGCCGACGCATTAATACTTGCCTAACACGAGATGCGGAAGATTTTTCCTTAACATAATTTGCTTAATTCTTTGTTATTTCCCGCCTCCTAAACCACAAACCTGATTTGATGTGCTGTGGTTAATGTTATGCCTTTCAAGGCCCACACTGTCACTCTGCTGTGCTCCCTGTACAGAGAAATTGCTTAAAGCAGCAAGAAAGATGTTTACTCTTGGGAGTCCAGGAGCCAGTGTTTGTGAATGGCTGGGCTGGAAAGAGGGGTGGGGTCATGATGGTCTATGCTCCTGAATAATGAATCTGACTTTACAGTTATGCAAATGCAACCCGGCCCGCTCCAAGCTAAAACTTAGTTTGTTCGGTCAATTATTCACCAGCTTCCTTCCTTCTTAACACCCGATGGCATATGGGAGCAGAAATGGTATATTTAATAGGGCGGGGACAGGATCTCACGTCCAAAATCATGGATGGTGAGATTTCCTTGGCAATCCTGGAGTTTAAATGGAATTTGTACATGCTAAAGAAAAGGAAAAGCACGGTCCAGTGGTTTCACTATGGTACTGAGATCCACAGTCCTAGAATCCAGTCCTAGCTCAGGCATCCAGAGTTGTTAAAATGCCCAAGAGTTTTGGAAGGGATATAAATTGTCATGGTTCAGGGCATAAACCAACCTCTAATAAACGTGGGGTCAGGAAGAAACTTTCCCTGTGACCAGACTATCCCATAACTACCTCCTGTGGAGTTTTTGCACATACCTCTGAAGCATTGTGTGCTGGCCACTGTCAGAGAAAGTGTACTGGATGGACCAGGAGTCTTATCTAGTCTGGCAACTTCTATAGTAGTTCCCTTGGAAAAGCTCATCCATCCGTGTCCCTCAATTTGCCCACCTAAAAGAAAGAGAATTGTCATTCTAATTACTACCTCACATGGCTGTTCTCTGAACGGCTTGGAAAATGCTGTGAACGTGAAACGGGGATATAAACGTTGTCTTATTACTAAGAGGCAGATATTGGTGAAATGCTGCCCCCATGTGATATAAAGCTATACGGTTAATGCTAAACACATAGAACATAGGTATTGTATTACTTCAAAGCATTTTACAAAACTCAGTCACAATTAGGGCTGATTCCAAAGCCCATTAAAGTCAATGGAAAGTCTCTTATATTCGGCCTTCGTGCTTCACAACCAGCTTTGTGGAGTAGGAAATTAACATTATCGCCACTGTACAGCGTGACAGAGCTGATGCACAGAGAAAATTAAGGGTCTTGCCAAAGGCTACCCGAAATATCAATGGCAGAACAGGGAATAGAATCGAGGAGTCCTATCCCCTTCCCCTATCGCTAGACCACTCTCCTTCCCTTCAACAGCATATGAAATGATTTCCCAAAGGGATATAAACCCAAAAGCCGCCGGCATTATTTCTTGATTGAACTAACCTTTATAGCTCTCCCGAACAATATTTTACACAGTTGTTGCTTGAACAGAAGTCACTAGATTTTTTTCATACCCCCTGTCTTTTGTCAGGAGGAAGCTAGTGTAAATTCTCTGTGGCCAGCTCTGAAAATTCCCGAGCCGTGTGCTGATCATCATTGTGCTCTCTCAACTCCCCGCCCGAGCGAGCATGCGCATCCGACAGACCGTTGATGAATCGAAGTCTCTTTCTACCGTTTTTAGCCAACAGCATTCGCTCGTTTTAGTCTCATCGTGGACTATTTTTTCGATCAGCGGGAATGTCGTCACAGGTAAATATTCAGGTCTGGACAGTCATAGTTCAATACATGACAAGAAGAGCGAGAACTCCACCATCATTAGTTACACAGATCCAAACGCGATGAGACGTTATTGTTCTTGTACCCACTTCCTGTTCCCCGTGCCTCTCTGAACATGTCTGTGGTTAGACAGCGAGGCCCAGATCCTCAAAGGTATTTAGGCGTTTAACTCCCATTGAAATCAATGGCGGTTAAGGACTTATCTAGGATCTAGACTTAAGCTCCTTAGAGCTAGACAAATTCAGACTAGAAACATGGAGCCCATTTTTAACAATGAAGGAAATTAACCATTGGAACAAGGGTCGTGGTGGATTCTCCATCATTGGCAATTTTAAAATCAAGATTGGATTTTTTTTTCTGAACACGATGCTCCAGGTCAAATAGGAATTCAGGGAAGCTCTGTGGCCTGTGTTATATAGGAGATCAGACAAGATGATCACAATCATCTCTTCTGGCTTTAGAATCTATGTATCTATGACCAGCGACTAGCTACCTTCGCTGTTTGGGAAGAACCTTGAACATGGCGGGTGCTATCTTAAATAAATAACAATAAAAGACGGGTCTATTGCTGTCAAAATACCAAGTAGTGGAGCTTCATTTTTCATGTGTTTCAGTGCCTCTCGGATCGTGAACAAAGAACGATCTTAACAGGTGCCCTTCTCATGGAGAAATGTATTATCCAGAACACGTGTTGATTTACGCCAGCTGAGGATCTCGTCTTCCTAAAGCATGGGCAGGTTCTTGGTCTTAGCCTGATACAGAGTAAGCGAAGCAGACCGTAGCAATCACTCACACTGACTGTGGAGATGCATTGGTAACAGGCTGCACGAGACAGCCATAAATTGGAAGTAACGTAGCCCATTCCACCAGTGAACACAGGCCAGACAGTGCCATGCTGTGGATGGAATTTGGGACTGGGGCATGCTCCTCAGACATGGCGTCTGACAGTGGTTAGCAGACCTCTGTGCTCAGCTGCCTCCTCACCAAAGTCTGCCTTGAAGAGATGATGGCAAGTCATTCAGTTCTTTGTTTGAGTTCCCTCGTGCTGAACAGGGAATCTTTGCTCGTTCCTGAGTGTTGGGTGAGGAACCTGGCTACAGCTCCTTTTGGGTTTGCATGAGACGCAGGAGCAACACTCACATCTTCCATAAGTTGTCAACCCGAATTCCTGGGGCCCAGGAAATTGGTCCTCAAGGCAGTGACCAGGTCAAACGTTACTGCTTACTTGAACTTTCTAGATGCAAATCTTGGACTGTGGAAGCACAATTGGACTGTGGAATACACACACACACACACACAGAGAGTACCAGGGTGGTATATAACAATATTCATATCCCAGAAGCATGTTCAAAACAATGTTAAGCATTTACTTCCAAGGGACAGTGAAATTGGGAGGGACAGTTCCAACGTGGCCCACTGGGGGGAGCTGTTAATCAGGGATCTCACAGCAAATTAGCAGCACAACTTGGTAAGTGAGGGAGAAAGTGGAGACAGAAGAGGTGAACCAGGAAGACAAACATGGGGAGCAGAGTGCAGGAAATGACCCAGCCCTTCAGCATGAGCGAAGGGCTTCTCCCTTGGAGGATAAACTGTTGTTTAGCCTAAATCTAGCTCAGGGCCACCTCTCAGCACCAGCCCTAACCCCAGCCCCAGACCAACGGAGTAGAAACTGCAACTACATTGCTTCAGTTGTTTGATACCTGTAATTAACACTAATTATATAACCAGAAAGCTCACTGCACGACTAAGAAATTCCAGGGTAAATACAATACAGTTAATGTACGCAGTAAGAACACTACCAAAAGGCATAAAACTAGTAAATAAGTCACGCAGTTAACAGTCCAGTTATAGGAATTAGTGGTAATTACATACTGAAAAGCAAAACCACAGCGTGATTACACTGTGATTGCATTGTGACTAGAGTGTTGTTTTGGTACACTTCTTATTTACAATGTGACCAACTTTCTTTCCCCTTATTTGTGGTGAGCAAGGCTAGATCTCTAAAATGATGAAAAAAAATCCTTAGCCCAGACAAAACCATTCAATAATCAAAGTTTTTCAGAAGGGTATTTCTAATTAGCTGCACGGATTTGCTGAATGGAGACAATTCAACTCCCCCACACTGGACAGATGGCTCGCAAAAACACGAGAAGCTCTGTCCACGGGGAAAATGACTAGTCTGCACAGAGAATGAATCACACCGCAAATATTTGGATGTTCGTCTCTCTTTCCTCTTGCACAGTGAGAGCAAAACACCCACCCCATTAATGAGCTCTTCTCTTTCTTGCAGTAACTTCAGCAGTGGAAAGTTCATATCTCCTCTGTAATGATCATGAGTCCTGACGGGTATGAAAGGCAGGTCTGATCTAGGCCAGCTCCTGCCCATCTTTACTTAAAACACTCCTTATTACTTGGGTCTTTTCCTGCGATTCACTGAGAGTACTGGTGGCTCTGCTGCTGGGAAATACTGAGGAGACAAAGGAATGGGGACGAAACCTCAGGCGTCCATTTAGCCAGCAACTGGCACTAAATAGGACGTGTGCTTTTTTTTCCCCAAGTACACGGGCGGAGCAAGGCAGGTCCTTGCAGACAAAGCTCTGGTCCTTCCCTTTCCCATAGGAAAACAAAGGAGTAAGCTCAGGAGTGGAGTTGTGGGAATCATGGTTGTTTTCAGGTTGCTGGCCAGTACGAAAAAAGGACAGAAAAGTGTTTGGCGTAAAACGTAAAACGTAATTTTCCAAATGTTTGGTCCATCAAAAAGTGACTCAAAATATTTTTTCAGGAAAACAAAGCCTTTGGTTTTGACATTTTTTATTTTAAATGTCTTTGATTTATATTTCTTTCAAATAATAGGAGAAGAGACACACAAAAAACCAGTCAAAAAGAACTGACTAATAGGAAGGACTGGAAAAGAAAGAAGTGGGCAGGGAGGGCAAAGGAGAGCGACATCTTGGTTTCCATCTGCTAGGAATTTCAGAGAAGTCAGAGCAAATCTTTTCAAATTTGCTTGAGGTCCATCTTCTCTGAGAAGTTACCTGTTCTTTAGCTGCCCGTGCCAGGCCAGCCAAGACACTGTGCCAAGCTTCTTTCCCTGAAGGCACCTCCTCTTCTATCTAAGTAATGAGAGTCATTTGGCTACAAGCAGCGCTCTACAGAATCAATTTTTTCATGAGCTGGGGAGTTTTAAAGATAATGGGATATGTCCCAAAACACAGTTCTGGGAAGTAATTTTTAAGGAGGTATCCATTATCCTATTAATCCTCTTGTCTACTTCTAACCAACAGGACTGTATTCTAGGATAGTCCCTAAACCTGTGAATACTGCATGCCCTGGGAAGTCCCCCAGTTACTATTCCTCAGTTTTATTTTAGAAAAAAAAATATATATATAAAAAAAAAAAAAGTTTCTCTGGGCAGGTGGAGATTGGCTTTGTGTAAATTGCAACTCCCCATCACAGGGAGAGGCTTCCATTTCCCCAGCCTGCAGCATTATCCTACAGCCTTTATCCTTAGCCAGGCAGTCCTGGGGCTGCAGGACATAACAGAGTCCTCCCTAGCTGCTGGTGGAATGGGAGCTGGTCCATCCCTGCTTGTTGCCAGGAATCCTGGCTTCAGCCTTGTACCATTTTGATGATGAAATGTCCCCTACACTAGTGGCTACCAGACAAACATGGACCAGTTTGCTAGAAAATTTAAATTCTGTTCCTTCTCACACATGGATGCTGTACTTTGGAGCAACCCGTTGGTGAAAATCATGGAGAAGGTGGATTGATAAGGGGACAATCTGGGTGTCTCTGTTGACCTCGCCAGATCAGATTCTGCAATTCCAAGCACTCCCCCAAGAATGCAGCCTACCTGGTCCAGCTGCATGGCACTGCCTGCAGCTTAAGCATCTCTTGAAGGATATATCATGTGCTGGGAACTCTAGAGACTCCAGCGTGGTTGTCGACATGGAGAGAGGTCCATAGGCTCAGCTGCCAAGTTGAAGCTTATTATGGCTCCTGACCCCAAAGACCCTCTCAAATTTAGATTGCCTGCGCCAGGCCTGGAACAAAGATTGCTCTATATCCTCAAACTTGAGGCAATGGGAAAGCACCTTGTGAAACATTAAAAACTCTACGACTGATCTTCGATTAAGGCTGATTCAGCAGAAAATGATATTTCGTTCACACTGGTCCTCCGCGTAGGTGACAGGGCATTGGCCTGTTGACGTGGAGTTTTACTGTTGTTGTTTTTTAATCAACTTAAAGGAAACTTTGAGATGCAAAGTCATTTTGAACCAAACAAACAAAAAACAAACGTTCAGCTTAAAAAATGTTGACACAAAACATTTAGATTTTGTTCGGTTTTTTTCAACTGAAACAATTCGGTATGCAGAATGTTTTGGTGTCACTAAAACTACCTTTCACCTAAAAAGGTTTCAGGCAAAACGTTTCACGCAGCTGTACTCAGAAGGACATCCCCCAACGTCGTTCCATTGGTTAGGCCCGACATGCTGGAACAGGGTGTGCAACCTTCTTCCCAAACGCTGCAGGTCTCAGGGGATCAGCAGTAGGTCAGGTCTGTCCATGTGCAGGTTTGGGGACTCAGTGGCTCTCTGCAAGCAGCTTGGATCTGAGGAGCTACCAGCCCTGGGTACTCCCTTAAAAGTGGACTCCCCCTTCACAAACGGGATTCAGCATTTAAAGCCCTTTTCTGCCTGACCTGCGTGTGGTTGGAATGGGAAACCAAGTCCATCCACCTCCCTCAGCTTGCTCACTCCTCTCCTGGCTTGCCCAATTCCTGGCCCCTCTCCCTGCATGGATTCCCAGTCCCACAAAGTGCCCTCTTTAAGGTCCAGGCAAGGGGCACCAGCCGTTCAAAGAAGGTCAAGCCCCCTGCTAGACAAAAGGGAGTGCCATGCACACGTGGATCTGGAGTGGGGTAGAGAGAGTTCCCTCTAGAGCTAGTGAGGAATTTTTCAACCACAGTTTGGGTTTTTAAGTCAATTCATGGAAACCAAAACTGTTCACGGGAAAGGGATGAAATGCTGGTTTTGGAAAAAATTTGGATTTTTCAAAGCATCCCATTTTGATGTTTTCTAAAATAAACAATTTCATTTTTTCGGTCCTCAATGACATTTCATTTCGAAATTCAAGCTAATTAAAGCAAAGGGAAATTGTAAAAGCCCACAAACCATCGACACTGGAAAGAAACATTTCAAAATTATCAAAACAAAATGTTTCGATGTCCCCCAAGCTACGTTTTTATTTTTTTAGATTGTTGATTCTTGAGCATTTTTGAGATTTTGACTTTTTCCTCCCGAGCTGAGCCAAGAAAAAAAAAGTTTCGAATGTTCAGAAACGTTCTCAGGTCAGGAAAACCATTTCACAGCACCGGAAAACCATATCCAAAGCCAATCCTCAGAAACCGTGGAACTACAGAGGTCCAGGTCAAAGTTTGGGAAAGAATCAGGCTGCCTGGTGCAGTTGAACTAGTCCCTTACGTTCCACCTGGGGTACAAGCATATTAGTGAGTCTGGATTTCATGATCTGCACCAGCAATGGAGTTAGGCACAACATTAGAGACCATCAAAGGCCAACATCTCTGAGTATCACAGTAGTGCCTAGAAGCCCCAATCAAGATTCAGGGCCCGTTGTCCTCGTTTCTGTGCACGTACATATTCTCTTCCCTTCTGACCCTCCTTATTTCCATTGCAGATCCCGGTGGAACATTGGCAATGAGCAAAAATGGGATGAAAAAGACTCATAATTGCCCATCACTTTTCTTAGAGCCAGTGCAAGAATGTTTGCTTAATATGGAACTTGGTATATCCAGGGAGCACACTCCTGAGCTATTTAAAATAATGAGGGGATATGCTGCTTTTAGCTGAAAATGCTCTGCTTTTAATGACAGCAGCAGCAACCACGGAGGGCCCCGCGAGGAACTTTGTCTACATTAGGGACTCTGAATGATGATTTGCAAATACAGCAAGTGCAAAAGAAAAGGAAAAAAAAAAAAAAAAGAAAAAGTCAGCCCCTGTAATTTCACTTCCTTCCTCTTTGTATTGTTGGAGAAATAAGAACAGGGACTCTCCTTTCTCAGCGGGTCTGGAAACATACACAATTAAATGGTAGATGCTGGCTAATGTCATGCTCAGCGCAAAGGAAAGCTAACTTAAATCGGATGCTAATGAGAGAGGGAGAACACTGATGCTTTTCTAAGACGTGCTTCTAAGGATGCTAGTTTCAGCTTTCCAAAAAGACTCCTCGCTGTTTTTGCTAACTTTCCTAAAAGGATATCCACAAGGTGCCGAGGGAATCTTGATGGATTTGCCTCTGAGTGACTGCAAGCCAGAGAGCCAGGCAATTTGTTCCATCTTACTTCATTTTCAGGAAATAAAATTGCTCACTCTCAAACAGCCTTTCCCAGACTGCAGGGTCACATATGCATTTTGTGCCTCTTTAGAGCCTTACTGCGCTAATGCAATAATTCCTCAGCACTTTCTCCTCACGGATGCTCACCGGGTGAACTTTCTCGTGGGCTCTGGCGTGCTTGTCTGGCAGGTGAAGGGCAGCTGCTTTCCGATTTTTGTTCATTACGGGAGTGAGCGGTGGAAACAGCTGCACGTCTCCCATGGCACCGGCACGCTCTCTTTTAAGGTGATACGGGCCTGTTCTCGTCAAAATTAATGGCTTATGGTTATTCGCACTATTATTCTTAATGGGACCGACCATGTACTGTACCCTGCAAGGAGAAGTGCTTCACTCCTCATCGGCAATTTATAACACTCCATGACCTGGCTGGGCTAGCTGTAAGCATAAAAACCTCACCGCTATTAGGATTGTGCTGCTCTGAATAAAAAATAATAATAATAATAATAAAAAAAATGAATGGAGAAGTACAGATCTAGCAAGCTCCCACCAGCTAATCCCGGCTTCTGCTCCCACTGGTGTATCGGCAGCCAGTTAAGGATGGTTGCCGTGCACCAAGGTGTGTCCAAAATAAAAAAGGGCTGCAGAATCATGCAGTATTCAGAGAGTCTGCTCCTGGGCCATAGCAAGATTGGTGTCGGGGCTGTCCTTTTGGTGTGTGTTTGTACTGCACCGAGCACAATTCTTGGTCCATGTCTGGGGCTCTTAGATGCTACCACAATACAAATAAATCAGAATACTTCATCTTTAAGGAAAGATCCTTGCCCCCCTGGCAAATCGGACCAGGATATCACCCATGATGAGCTGAACCAAACTCCCCAGATCTTAACACTCCTGATGTCTAGGAAGTTTCAGACCCATATCTGCACGTTGTGACTTTGGCCCTCCCACCAGCTATGCTACCCTTTAACTGAAGAATTTAGGCAGAAACTTTCTCTGTGGACAGAGCTGTTTGTTTTAAATAATTGCCCACTTAGGCAATTTGTATCAGACGCAAGGTACAGCATTAGGACCGCCCGTACAGCTGAGCGTGGCAATGCCTATGTCCCTCTGATTTATTTCCTTAAGTTGCATGCACTGCAGTGCAAATAAATAATAATACTCAAGTTTGGTGGCACAGGGCCTGATCCAAAGCCCACTGAATTCAATAGCAAGACTCCCTCTCTGCAACTTTAAAGAGTGCTTCTGTTCTATGTAAAAAACGGTCCCTACTTATTCAGCTCATCTGCTCCCTGTTTTGTATTCACGGTCCTATCCGCTGACTTGAGTGAAAATGTAAGGGTTTGGGTTTTTTTTGTTAAACAGTATGTTTCATGTACATTTGGAATTTGAAATCCAGTCATTTAAAAGAAAATCTAGATTTGTACTGCAAACAGCAAGTGCCTGAGTAGTCAGAGAAGAGATGAGCAGCAGCGTAGGGAGCTGGGAAAATTACACTGCTGCCATCTGATTCTTGCAGAGCCACTGCAGCTGGGAAGAAACGACGGGATTCTTTTTCTAGCTCACTCACCAGGGCAAGGACTGTTGACAAAGACCCAACTGCCCAGCCATCTTTGGTGGGCGGGGGAAATGCTGTCCTCAGATTATGCCTCAAGTCACACGTGGGGTTCTGCAGATGGAAATGAAGGTAAAATCTGAAAATGACCAGCTTCCACAGGGGTAGCTCAGCACATAACTTGAACATGACTGGGTTCCAGAGAAGGGGAGGAAGGCATCAATTGAAGATGAAGTGGTTTCAAAGGATTGCAACCACTGGAAATTCAGTCCTGGTGCAGATGCCTCAACTCACTTCAGGCCCTGATTTTGGGAACACTCGCACAACTTCAAGCCAAGGAATAGTCCCAATGAAGGCCGTGAGACAACTTGCATGCTTAAAGTTCAGCACCTGCCTGTCTGCAGGCCTGAAGCCTCAGTTCACCCTGGAGTGAAGTTGACCTTAACAAAAGACAGAAGGGGTTGCGGTTTGCACACAGGTTTAGTGCCAAGTGATACAGTTCTGCAGCGGGACTGGGATCCCACAGGTCAAACGAGACCCACTGACATAATAGCAAGAACGGGTTGGAGCAGGATTTTAAAAAGTCCCGCACAGAGCTCTACCAATTAGCATGATTTGCCTCTTTCGGTGAGGGTAAAAACCCCCCATCATTCCATATGCTAATTAAAAACATGTCTCTCTGCCTATTAGGCTCTAGAGAAAATAGTAGAAAGAAAATGTCTCCTGATTACAAGTAAATATTTTTGCAACAGAACGAAATCTCCTAGGAAACGATTTTTGTCAACGAGGATGCGGACTGTGTTTTCTCTTTGTAAGGCAAAAGAAAAGCAGTGATTTGTTTTGTAATAAATGCAGTAATTATTATCCCCATAAACACAATTTTGCTACTTGCTTTTTTTATTCATAAAAAATGAGTGACGAAATATGAAAAGGGAGGTTTCAACTCAGAACCAGAGGGTTAATGGGCGGGGTTTTTTTTTTTTTTTTAACCTGTATACATTTTGACGTTGTTGAAAACGTTGGCACCTCGGTTCATTAAGACAGAATCCTCTTTGCACTAGACTTGATAAAGAAGTGAAAGACCGAATGGGCTCGATCAAAGTGTTAATATTTCAGCATCACACCAAGAGGGATTTAAAGTGCTATTAAACTCTAGCTTGAGTCTAACCTATACAATTATAGGGCTAATACTCCACGGGTCGAGGTACTGTGAAGAAATGTTTTGTGTTGCTTTTTAAAAAAAAATACGAATTTAGAGCTGGATTGGCAGTTCTGGAGAGCGAATTCCTCTATGGACAAGAAAACATGAGCAGCAAAAGGGCAAACCTCACTTAAACAGCACTGATGGACTAGTGAAAGCATTGCTTGTAGGACTAAAAGAGTCCAGTTTCCTTGCCCTGTAAAACTTTGGCACTGATGCTGGGATCGCCAAGAAGGCCAGTTAATGCTAACTAAAAGGAGGGCATTTTTGTACTGTGAACATCTCTTCACTTGGAAGTGAACTAAGACTATTGTTATTGTACTTGTGTTACGGTGGAATCAACTGAGAACAAGGTTCCATTGTGCTAGGCACTATACACAGGGCAAGAGACAGCTGCGGTCTTGAATAGCTTACAAACTAAATAGACAAGACAGATGGACCTAAGAACATAAGAATGGCCAGACTGGGTCAGACCAAAGGTCCATCTAGCCCAGTATCCTGTCTTCCGACAGTGGCCAGGGCCAGGTGCCCTAGAGGGAATGAACAGAACAGGTCATCATCAAGCGATCCATCCCCTGTCGTCCATTCCCAGCTTCTAGCAAACAGAGGCTAGGGACACCATCCCTGCCCATCCTGGCTAATAGCCATCGATGGACCTATCCTCCATGAATTTATCTAGTTCTTTTCTGAATCCTGTTATGGTCTTGGAGAAGTTGGTAAAACGAATTCTGCATCAAATATACTGAGTCCCAGTCCAATACCTTGTCTGAAACACCCTTCTTTACTCTCAGTGCACAAACTCATTTCACAAAAGCCACCATTACGTGTCTAGAAGACAGTAAACACTTTACTTCTCTGACAGAGGTATATGAAATATTTGCAGTGAAACGTGAAACAATTTAAATGACGAGTTTTACTACATTTCAGCACAAACTCAAAGTGGGCATAATATTACCATAATTTATTCCTATTATTACTTTTCCTTTGACCCCGGGCCCCACTTCCAGGGACAATTCCAGAGCTTATTCCGAGGATGGAACGGGCATCTCCTGAGAAAAGTGTGACTTTCTGAAAGTCAGAGTTTGAAATTTGACGTTCCAAAATTGAAATGTGAAGTTTTGCATGATTTTGATTTTTAAAAAATATAGCCATTTCTTCAAACGTTGCAGAAAAGATGCACATGGGCATCCAACATGAAAACTTCCTCTGAAATATCTTCATACACACTTTGTACTCATATGTCATTCAGACAGGAGCTAGATTTCACCACAAAAGCAGAAATCATTCCAGATAGCCCAAGTCTGAGTCCAAAATTGTGTGCAAGGCTCATGAATCTTTTGACAAACTCAATTCAAGTTCTCAATTTATGGCAGAACGGTTAAGTTTCAGTGTAGTGTCAAGTGTGGTTGTGAATACTGCACACAGCTCTAGTTACAATGCCCTAAAAAGTGATTTTTACAACTTTGTAATCAAATCAAATACTCATCATGTGCACTGTATTTCTCTCTGCTGGTTAGTCCACATAGAGGATAGGGACCTACGACTGCTACTTGCTGACCGAGTTGCTCTTTTATACACTAAGGCCATGTCTACACTACCCGCTGGATCGGCAGGTAGTGATCGATCCCCGATTGCTCTGCCGTCGACTCCGGAACTCCACCACGGCGAGAGGTGGAAGCGGAGTCGACGGGGGAGTGGCGGCCATCGATCCCGTGCCGCGAGAACGTGAAGTAAGTGATTCTAAGTCGATCTAAGTTACGTCGACTTCAGCTACGCTATTCTCATAGCTGAAGTTGCGTATCTTAGATCGATCCCACCCCCTAGTGTAGACCAGGCCTGAGTAAAGCTTGATGCTGAAGTTTTAGGGTTCAGTCCCCTCTGATGACTCATGCTTATGGGAATTAAAATATCACTGCTAATTATCAAAGGAACCCCGCATTCCTTGCACACAAGATTGAATGGGAAATTTTAATGCCACAAGGAATGCAAGATGGTGCTTATAATTCCCCAGGTGTGAAACTCCTAGTGGGATTCACAAAAGTATTTAGGTGCCTAACTCCCACTGGCGTTAGGGGCCGACATAACTTTGTGGATTCCACCCTCGATGTTTTGTGTGCTGATTAAAATTGGGTGGGTGGGTGGGGGGGGGGTTGAAAGAACTTTCCAGTTCACTTTCAAGAAGATTTAGAGTGGACGTTTTTCAAAGCAGACTTGAAATGAACCCTATATGTAACCAGTTTTGTGGGACTTTCAAAGCTGACGAATCAGTTTAGCCACAGATCTCCCTACATCAGTTTTGAAATCTCCACCTCGGCCAGCAAAACTGGTTGCAACGGTCTCCAACAGACAGAACTCTCCTCATTTGTGTGTTGGAGTTTAGCCTGAACAAAGACAGCGGGAGTGTGTCTTAATTAAACAAACAATTATTCAGTTGCCGTGATCTCTCTAGCGCAACAAAGGCCCATTCTGAGTAAACACTGGCTTTCAGGCAAACTATGCCCCCTTGACAATTTTTCTGAAGATGGCCAATCTAGCTTGTCAGTTCCTATTACAATTAAAGGGCCTTGTCTCAGACTCAGCATGCAAATATTATCTAACTTTTATAGATACTGACGGAGTTTGTTTTGATTATACTGCCCGTATGTTCAACTGGATCCTTAAATGGCAATCAATAGCACATTTGGCTGCTGTTTGCGGTGCTGTGATACTAAAGCAGAAGGATCTCGATTCCTATTCCAAACACTTCCCTTTCTGTCCGCCAGGAACAATGCCACTTGAGATTCCACAGTTTTCTTTTGCATGAGAAGGAATGCAGAATGTGAACCCCAAAAGACATGGCCTGTAGGGTTGAAGCTTCCACCTCATGACAAGTGAAAACTGATTGTCTACAGTCACATACATCGGTATCAGCATTGCCAACCCCTAGCTTTCAAAACCCTTGTGTCAGGCCCCCATCAAAATCACGAGATTTTAAAAATAAAAATGGTAGGTCCTTTTTATTAGTCTTCTGATTGTTGAGCCCTTAGAGGAGGCAGTGCGGCTAAGTGGATGGAGCAGTGGATTAGGACTCAAGAAAACTGCATTCTATGCCCAGCTCTGTAACCAGCCTGTCGGGTGGCCTGGATCAAATCATTTTGCCTTTCTGTGCCTCAGTTTTGCCATCTGTAAAATGAGGATAATGATACTGCCCTCCTTTGTACATCATTCTGAGATCTTATGATGAACAGTCTTACTTACGAGCTCAGTATTATTGTTTAGAGTTCATTTTTAAGCTTTTCTCCACAACCAACTAAAAACTATTTTTTTATGAAAGCTGAGATTTCCACATAATCACATGACTCCAGGAGCTGGGGCTTTGCAAAAATACAAAATATCATGAGACCTGTGGTAAAAACCATGAGATTTGGCAACAACTGGCATATTTGAGACAGGATGACATTTTTCTATTTGCATCTGTGAAAACCACCTTTTCATAGGGAAAACCATGTGAATCATTCTGCAGAATATGGAAAAAAGACATTTAAAAATAATGGAAAAACTATTAAAAATCTTAAGGGAAAACATAATGCCAAGGTAACTTGGGACCTCTTAATAACACTTGTTTGCGTTTATAAAACCTTTCGTCTGAGGATTGTAAAGCATTCAAAAACACATATATTGATGCCTCAGAACACCCCGTGAGAGGGACAAATGTAATGATGCCTATATTAGATATTCATATTTACATTACAGTTGAGCCTATCGTCTTCACCGAAGCTTGGGGTCCCCTTGTGATAGGCACTGCACCTATGCACGCACATCTCACTCTCACAGACCTTGGGAGGCAGGCCAGTCCTCGCCCCCCAACCTGAAGCAAATACTCACCAGCAACGACACACCACACCACAGAAACACTAACCCAGGAACCCACCCCTGCAAGAAACCTCGTTGCCCGCTCTGTCACCATATCTACTCTAGCGAGATCATCAGAGGACCCAACCACATCAGCCACACCGTCAGGGACTCATTCACCTGCACATCTACTAAAGTTATATATGCCATCATGTGCCAGCAATGCCCCTCTGCCATGTACATTGGTCAAACCGGACAGTCTCTATGCAAAAGAATAAATGGACACAAATCGGACATCAGGAACGGTAACACACAAAAGCCAGTAGGAGAACACTTCAATCTTCCTGGACATTCTGTAACAGATTTAAAAGTAGCCATCCTTCAACAAAAAAAACTTCAGAAACAGACTTCAAAGAGAAACTGCTGAACTAAAATTCATTTGCAAATTTACCACCATTAATTTGAGCTTGAATAGGGACTGGGAGTGGCTGGCTCACTACAAAAGCAGCTTGGCCTCTCCTGGAATTGACACCTCCTCAACAATTATTGGGAGTGGACTACATCCACCCTGATCGAATTGGCCCTGTCAACAATGGTTCTCTACTTGTGAAGTAACTCCCTTCTCTTCATGTGTCAGTACACTAACGCCAGCATCTGTAATTTTCACTCCATGTATCTGAAGAAGTGGGTTTTTTACCCACGAAAGCTTATGCCCAAATAAATCTGTTAGTCTTTAAGGTGCCACCGGCCTCCTCGTTGTTTTCACACAGTGAGACAATTCCCATCCCCAAAGAGCTTACAATCCAAATAGACAAGACAAAGAATGGGAGAACTGAAATATTATCCTCATTATACAGGTACGCCACTGAGACACAGTCATGCATGCTTTGTCCCCCAGTTGGAACAGAGGGAAGAGTGGGCAGGGCTGGAAGTGTCTCCGCCCAAACATGGCAGCCTGAAACCACTTCCACACAGTCATCTGGGAAGGACAAACCAGTTCTCTGTCAAGACACCACAAACCAATTCCTGGAGCAGCTTCGGGAGGCAAGGTGCTAAAGACCCTCAGATATGCACCCAGAAATCCAAAGTTAAGAACTTATGTAGCTGCAGTGCTGGGTTTGGCCAGGACGTGGGCACACAACACCCAGTGTAGATGTATCTTCAGTGACTCACCCATGGTTGCCCAGGGAGGTTGTGGCAAAGCTGAAAATTGAACCCAGCTCTCCTGATTCCCAGTCCTGTGCTTTCCCGCAATATGTTTCTTCCTCTCTAGATCACTCGTCTTTCTTTGGCACGATGTAAGCACTTATTGAACCCACAGTACTAGCCAAGGAAAAGGAAACCCATACTCTTCTATTCTATCAGCAACTCTGCCTTGCAAACAATAAAACTGAGCGGAAATTTTTAAATGTGTAGGATATTACATATAATAACTAGTAACCCGAGAATACATATAACAATCCAATTGCACTGTCTGGAGTTCTGCACTCAGCAACAGTTGAGTAAAGCAGATGTAAGAAAATAAACTGGTCTTTTCTTATCTCTTTCTGAAGTTTCTTTGAGCAAACAGATTGTAAAAGAATCAATAGTTCTCTCTCTTTTTTTTGTTCAGAAAAAATATCTTTCAGAAGTTGAGAAGCACAATGTACTAAAGAGCTTTAGCCTCTCCAAGATGTAATAACAAGAGACCTTCAAGTTGTGGAAATGAGAGAGACGGCAAAAAAGGTGAACCTGTATCTGAACAGTAATGCCCCAAATTAAGTGTGTGTCTCCCTTATTCCACTGTGCATTCAATTTGCATCACCATTTTTTGTTTTTTTACGAGTTCAGGGTGACTGCAGGTTGCCCTTATACCGGGTTTGTGGCAACTCCCTGTTCTTTCCAAAGTGTGGTGCGGGAGCTTGATGTTCCAGCCATTCACATCACAACATTTTAAGAAGGTGGGGTACATAAACCAAGAAATGTGGGAGCTGCTACTCTACCCCTTCATCGCTGTACAACTTGGTTCCCCACCTGTAAAATGGGGATAACAGCACATTCTTTCTCCTGCCTTTCATTTGCCTTGTCTGTTCAGACTGTGAGCTCTTTGGGGCAGCGACTGTCTCACCGCGTGATGGACAGCATTTAGCACAACAGGCCCCCTCCTCTCCAACGGGGTCACTCGGCGCTGGAGTAATACAAATAATAAATGCTTCCACTTGTCTCCGTGGCCGTAGACAAGTGCTTACGGGGGCTTTAGCCCATTCAAAATTTCGGAATTGCATTAATAAATAACGGGAACACTGAGTTTAGAACAGACGCTTCTTTCTCCCACTGTATTAAAAACAGACAAATTTAACTGTGGTATAAAACTACTCATTAATGGGGTATTCAACTACTATTGTATCTTTTTTTTTTTTTTTTTTTTTTTATACTCAAACCCCACCAAATAAAAATAAAAATAAAAAAATGTCTGTACCTCTGTGCTGTCTTGTCACTCTCAGGCGTAGACCTCTGTCTAAAGGGCTAGTCTTCAGAAATCAAAGGTTCAATCCTACCAACGCTTCTTATTCTTTGGATGATGGGTTATAGATTTTTGTCTCTGATCTCCCATTGCTGGTTTCTTGATTTGCATCTGACAATAAAAAGCTTTCCATTAACAACAATAATAAAAATGAAGAGGGATATAAATCTCAATTCACTGTTTACCATCAGGACAAAAATTTTAAGCCCATGCCTGGTGTATTGAGTTAATGGACGGCAGGTTTATAGGAAGGGGAAAATATTGCCAGAAATATTCCTGAGTTTGTTCCACCTCTAAAAGCATTGATTTAATTAATTTCTCTTCATCATCAGCAGAAAGCATGGATCTAATTGCAAGCTCAGAAACATCAGTTGTCCAAGTGATTGGATAGTCGTTAGAAATGAAGGGGAGAAAACAAGGCATTGATGAATGTGAGTTTATTAGGAGCTCTGCCTCATTGTTTCATCTTGTGAAGCTGTTGGAAATTGGCTACAAAGTAATAAAAGAAAATTAAAACACATAAAACTCTGTAAAAGTAACATGGAAGGGCCTGCGTTAAACACACATAAGCAAGAAGATAGCGAGAAGAAGAATACATCATAAAGATTTAGGGTCAAATCCAAAGCCCATTGAAATCAATGGGATAGTGATATGCTTAGTGAGCTGTAGCTCACGAAAGCATATGCTGAAATAACTTGGTTAGTCTCTAAGGTGCCACAAGTCCTCCTTTTC
This sequence comes from Natator depressus, assembly GCF_965152275.1. Lineage (NCBI taxonomy): Eukaryota > Metazoa > Chordata > Testudines > Cheloniidae > Natator > Natator depressus. The sequence continues at coordinate 8,252,435 of NC_134259.1, forward strand.
TTTTTGCGAATACAGACTAACACGGCTGCTACTCTGAAACCTAGAGGTCGTGATATAACATATAGTGTTCCAGGTAAACAAATGGGCCAAAGCTGGAACTCGAGCTGTGTGGAAACCTCTCTGATTGTGGTTCTTGCACCTGGAGGCTCCATCCGGGATCAGGGTTCATTTTGTTATCTGCTGTGTACACACATCGTAAGAGAGAGTCCCTGGCCAATAAACAACACACTCCTGACAGCCGGCATGGTCCAGTGGATTTTGCACTGATCTAGAACTTGGGAGATCTGGGTTCTGCCCCTGACTTGCTGTGAGATCTTGGGAAAGTCACATCATCTCGGTAGGCCTGTTTCCCCTTTCATCATTTGTCCTGTCTATTTAGACAGTATAGTGCCTTTGGGGCAGGGACTGTCTGGCGCTTTTTAGTCTGTGCCGAGCACAACAGCGTCTTGGCTGGGGCCTCTAGGTGCTACTCAGGTAACGATCTAGGATACAGTCCAGTAGATAAGGACACAAACAGGCGGTGGGAGAGAAGACAAAGTAACGGGAGGCAGGTGTGCGTGCATACGTTTTTAGTCACAGTGGTGTCAGTCACAGGTGGCCAGTCATCCTAACTTCTAAATGTAATAGATTAGACGGAAAATAATGCCTGCACCAAATACTTCCCCTTAGGGGACTGGTATCTCTTATTACTATTCCCCAGTAATTAGCACCTATGCCTTGTAAAAATCAGAGCTTGGCATACTTTCTCAAACAGGGATGCAGGAAGTTCTGGTCACTTCCATTTTTCTCAGTGTCAAAATGTCACCGCTTCTGCAGTCAGCAAACAGCTCAGGAGCAGCGTCTCCCATTGCGGGTTGCTGCAGCAATGCCAAACTCAGGCTTCAAACTAGGAGGTGGCAAATGTTGAAACAGGAGCGGATCCCAGACAAGTGGCAACATCTGCCTCTTAATGATGTAGCGGCGTCAGCAGCCATGGCATTGGTCCCCTTCCCAGAAAACCCATCCACACTGTGCAAAGCGTGGTGCATGCCAAATTAGTTCTCAGCTCCCAAGCGTAAACATGTTACTGCTTAGAGGAAGTGGAGGGACAACGACGAATGTTTTTCAATGAAGCTAAGGCATGCAGATAACCTACTTCATGGCACTTTCATAGATTAATAGATTCTAAGGCCAGAAGGGAATGTTGTGATTATCTAGTCTAATCTCCCACAAAATACAAAATAGAGAACTCCCCCCAAATATTTCCTAGAGCAGATCTTTTAGAAATACATTCAATCTTGATTTAAAACTTGTCAGTGATGAAGAAGCCACCACAACCCTTGGTAAATTGTTCCAATGATTAATTATGCATGCCGTCAAAAATTATGCCTTATTTCCAGTCTGAATTTGTCTAGTTTCGACTTCCAGACATTGGATTGTCTCTGCTAGACTGAAGAGTCCATTATTAAATATTTGTTCCTCACATAGGTACTTATAGACTGTAGTTAAGTCACCCCTTAACCTTCTCTTTGTTAACCTAAATAGATTGAGCTCCTTGGCTCTATCACTGTAAGGCAGGTTTTCTAATCCTTTAATCATTTTCATGGCTCTTCTCTGAACCCTCTTCAATTTATCAACTTCCTTCTTGAATTGTGGGCACCAGAACGGGATAAAATATTCCAGTGCCGAATACAGTGTCTGAGCTCATGCTCAGCTGATTATCCTTGACAACCGCCAAATCTTTTTTTAGAATCACTGTTTTCCAGGACGGAGGCCCCCATCCTGCAAGTATGGTCGACATTCTTTGTTCTTAGATGTGTTTATTTACATTTGGTTATATTAAAATGCATATTGTTTGCACTCAGTTTACCAAGTGACCTGTCCTCTTTGTTATTTACCACTCCCCCATGTGATGCTAGCAGACCAGGTGCCAGCTCATGCCAAGGCCCCTAGGCCACAATTGAACACTGACAAACACATAGTTGGAAACCCATCTGGCTCATCTGTGTGTTAGTATTGTTAAAATAGTTCTTAAGTTTTTACAATTGTGTTTAGTCTTTATGAATTGCTTGTAGGATGCCACATGGATTAATCTCACTTATACATATCTGTGCACCATATTGTCCGGTGATATTAAGTGTTGGCACTGTCATTCTCTGTAACTGTGTAACTCACCAAAGAGGAAAGAAGCCTCATTTAACGTAAAGGCAGGCTTCCGACAGAAGGTTTTAGGTCCAGCACACAAGGCGGCCCATTGAAACCAAATGAGCCATTGTGAAACGTCAAACGATAAAGACTTTGCTGAGTGGTCACCCCACACCTATGAAGAGGAGATATACAGGTGGACTTGTCCCATCAGCTTGAACTCTAGAAGAAGGGAATAAAATTCCCAGACAAGAAGGAACTCTATCTATCTTGAACAGCACATAGTTCAAAGTATGATTAGCGCCAGTGTTGCAAGTCCATCTCTACCTAAGACATGTAGTGTGTTGACATGAACGCCTTATGCTTCCTTAAAAACTAATTATTTAATGAGACACCAAAGTACGGTACAGATGGAAAAAAAATCTACACTATATACTATAGTATCTTTTTGTTATATTTTAAAAGTTGCGAAATAACTCAAAAACATTGTGCAGTGCAGAGATTATTGTTTATGTCACACTGCCCTCCATTGGACAGAATAAGAGCTAATCAAGTGTGGGTCACAAACCCTATATTGCCAGCAGTTAGCAGAGACTCACCTTTCGGTGCGTGGTAGGGGTGATCCGAGTTCTATCCCTGTAAAGTGGCCTTGGTGTGCAGCACTAAGTGGCTAGGAACAACTTGGAAGCCCTCGGTACCCATGGATTTGTTACAGGCGTCAGATTTACACAGTTGTTTAGGCATCTAAAAATACACAGAGGTGCCTAGCGGATTTTACAAAAACGCCTCAGTGGATTAGGTGCCTCAACACCTGTGTCATTCTGGCCCAATATGGCTTTTCCTCCCAAACGAACAGAATCAGGATGGATCTGACAAACTATTTTACTGGGTACATTATTTGAATATGGAGAACAAAGATTGGTTTCTAATGAGGTACTTAATTTTCTGAAAGAAGCCTGTTTCCCCCCCCCCCCCCCCCCCCGCAGTCACTTTGATTACAACCACTTCTCTGATCCTAACCAGCTCCTGCTTCACAAATTACTTAAAATTATTCTTTGGATATGTAAAGCAATCAATTTTTTATTTATTTTATTTCGCACAGCCTAATTTTGCTTGCTTGTTGAAAGTGGCCCTTTGAAAAAGATCTGATGTTTTGTTGTTGTTGCTTTTTGGTCAGCCAAGCCAAACCTCCTCTTTGGGGGAAAAAAAAGAAGAATGCAATTATTTTGTGCTAATGATCACAACAAAGAAGAATCCCTTTGTAATGGGGAGGTGAGCCACTGATCCCTCGAGACTGCGGTGTCTCCAAATATTACTTCTGGAGCTCTGAATTGATTTCCAGGATTGTATCAGTGTAAAAATGATAAAGACTGGGGTACTTTCTTGACTAACAACAACATTCACTGTTCTGCATACCATCTGTCTGTGGTTATATAGCATCTATCACTGTGTTATCTAAGAGGTTCTTAGTGCTAAGAAAAGGGAATTAAATTTCATGCTTCAGGGCCTGGGAAGATTGTGGCAGGGGTCAGGAAGCCGCCTCTCCATATTTCAGCAACAGAACAACTGCAATGATGGTACAAAAAGCTAGCATATGCAGACCCAGGGCAGTAGTTTGAGACCTGGTGTTAAAACCACCTGAAGCCACCTACACTTGCAGTTCAGCACCAGTTCAGTTGCAGTGTTGCTGCTGATTGCTGAAAACAAAGTATTAATGTTTCTAGTTTAGATGCAGCTTGCGTGTATAACTGTATGGCTCAGCTGGGGAGGTGCATTATAGGGGATTTTCACCTCTCTCTGAAACACCAGGGCCTGGTCACCACTGAAAGTGTGACTGACAAATAAACTGATCTCATATGACAGCCTTTAACTGTATAATTAGATACACACATGCAGTGTATCTTCTAATCCCCAGCAGGCGTACACGGGAGTAACTAAACTGAAGTCAATGCTGAGGATCTAGCCCATAATCTATTAATTTTCCAAAGGACAAGGAAAAAAAAAAACAAAGCAGATATGGACACAAATGTATGGTCCAATACTGCTCCCATTGACTTCAGTTCAAGCAGGATTATATCCAAAATGAAGATTTTTTTTAAAGTCAATGTATTTCCTAAAATGAATAAAAAAAAACCAAACACTTCTGTAGAAAATCTGCATTAAAAATACAATCCAGTAGCTCTGGGGGTTTCTGATGCCATGAAGTTGTGGTTTAAAGATGGGGCAGAAAATGTGGACTTTTATCATTTATATCTGGGAAGATTTCAGGAAGCAAAGACTTCCATGTGAATTGTGTAAAAGGATTTTCCCCAAAACTCTGGCGGGGAGGGAGATACCCTCAACTCTCTCTCAACTCAAGAAAGGACATTATGTTAAACAGATGTACCTTATTGCCTGGCAGGTCTAAATTTTAAGTCTGCAAAACCTCAAGATTGTCTCTTATTTATGTCCAGATATTCCTCCTCTCATCCCTGTTCTTTTAAATTCAATCGCTGTACAAAAATCAGGAGTTATGAAGCTTGCAAAGTCAATGGTTTAAAAAAGCTGAAGCAGCAGGTTTGTGCCCGCATTTGAACATTTAGATCATTCCCCTGAAAGCTAAAAATATGTAGCTATGCTGGGGCATGTGACCAAAAGGACAGCATTTCAAGATTATTTTTAAAAAGTAGTTCCCTATCGCTGGAAATGCAAGGGACAAGAGGTCTAATTTATGCCAACAGCAAGTTGCTAATCTCTTCAAGACTACGCCTGTTCCCGGGTCCTATCCGGCACTCATTGCTCACACTGTGTGGCTTTAAAACTTATGTAAACAATAAATGGCCTTAATTTCTCTTTCTTCCTCCTGCTGGGGGAAAAGCAGAAGAGACAACACCAAATTCTATTTTGGAGTTAGAGACTGTGAGCATCAGCTCCAATTCCCTCCTTTGCAATAGGAGTTGGAGCATGCATTGCACTTCCTGATTAGTATTATCGCTGATTAGGTTGCAGATAGTCCTCTGATTAAAGTGCTCTTGGCTATTTTGGAGTGACACATAAATATACATGAATGCAGCAGAGAAGAAAAAAGTAAACAGACAACAAAGTAGAATCTAGTAGTTATTGCTCCGAGGTATGACGGGCAGGTTCAAGTCCCAGCCCTGACCCAGACAGATTTTCAGGATGGGACTCTAGAAGAGGCTTGTCTCATTTATAATGGTTAATGATCTGAATGAGTAAGGGTTCAATCCAACTCCTACTGGATTGAGCCCCAAATGGGAGGCGTAGGCCTCTGGCCAGCATCTGGGTTTTCCTGTAGCATAATATGGTCCAGAAATTGGACAGAATGCTGAAGTTCTTATGGCTTGATAGTTTATTAGTGGTATCTGGATCTGAATTTACCCTTAATCTGGATCCATACTCCTGAGTGAGCCCATGAAAGAGCTAGACTCAGCAGTAAATTTCAGAGATCCACACTCATGTTCAAATATTCCTTAATTCCATGGCAGGCTGCTGGGATTCACGTTTCCAGTTTGGTCTTGGGATTTTGAGTCAAAATCACTATTTATTATACCTTTCTCCATGAATTCAGATGGATGCCAATAAAGACAAATGACCACACTTATTTTGCCCTGGGTTTGTATTTCTTAAGCGTGGGGGGTTTCAGACATCTTTAGTGTAGCCTTAAGGATTTTCCTATTTTCCTCCATGTTTCGACTTTCCTCCCATCCCCACCCCACCCTGCTCAACGGGCTAGTTCATATATCATCTTAACTGGTTCACCCATCCTCACCTAGGGCCGGACGCAAAGAAGTCAATGGAAAGACTCCACCGGACTCCAATAAACTTTAGATTATGCCCTAAATAACCATTTTGACATACTGAAAAAGAAATGCTTCCAACCAGACTATTTTGCTTTTCCTTCTTCCCTGATAGCTGGACAGAACTTACTTGCTGGCCAAAGTTAGCAATCAGCAATAAGAACTAGAGATGGTCAGGTTTATCCTCACCCATCACTTACAGGGAAAAGGAGACCTTGCTTTAGGACTCTGAAGGCTGCACTTGGGCCTTGGGTCACCGTTTAGATCTCTCCACCCAGCTCAATAGGACCTTAAGGGAAGGACATTAAACCTCATGCTTCAGGACCTAAGCAATTCTCTGAACTCAGTGGCTAGGATGAGACTTTCCAGGAGATGGTGGGTGGCAGATTGCCCTACATTTGCCGACTGTGGGAGATGCTTGCATTTTCCTCTTAAGCTTCTGTTGCTCGCCACTGTTGGAGACAGATACTGGACTAGATAGGCCACTGACCTGATCCAGTCTGGAAATCATAATGCCTACAAGATATTATTATTATTGTTTGATCAGGACAATGGAAACCAACAGCAAAACCATCCGACTTGCTTGCCAGGGGAAAAAAGGCACCTCCTGAGGCAACAGACAATAAATAAATTGCAGTCAAATGAAATCAATACTATGCACACTCCTATCCTTTTGCAACATCTCTGATTACTTTTCAAGTGGCTTCCGCATGAACAGATGTTTCCAGTGTATTCCTAACCCATGCTGCCGACACACTTTTAGAGAGACAGCAGCTTAATCTCCTGCTGCTGCTGTTCACTTGATGTGAAGAGAGACAGCAAAAAGGTGCCTAACTAGTTTTCTAGTGTTTCTTGTAGGCAGCTTATTAATGGAGTATATGGAAAGAACTCTCCCTCTTCCTTCTGACACCAGGAGAGCTATTTCCAGTTGTTTCCTACTGGGGCTTTTTATCCTGAGTCTCTCCTTCTCTCAGTGACCCTTATCCTCAGTGGGTTTTTATTTTGATCTTTGCTTTCCCTCGTCGGCTCCGCTGAAGATGGGTGAATCTGTTCAGCTATAACAGACAAGAGACCAAACCTTCACCTCCTCTGCCACTGCATGGTTTCATCTGAGACTGGATAGGCCAAAAGAAACCAGTTTTTCCCATGTTCCTGTAACACCTTTGCAAAGCGTGTGCCGAGTCCTGAGAAGATAACAGCTAACTACAGGTTCTCGGAAATGGGGCTTCAGTGGTAGAAGTTTGTGATTAGGTGCTGAAGACAGCAGGTTCAAACATTGTTAATAACCTCTGCTGGGGGTTCACAATGTCTCCAGTAGAGTTGTTCAAAATTTCAAACTGGGACATTTTGAAGTTGTGGGGGGAGGGAATTCGAGAAAACCTTCAAGTACAGTTTTGTGAAATTTGCCCCACTCCAATTTTTCAAAGAACTCCAGAGCTGGTTATTTTTTATTTTCAGAACGCCATCAACAGTTTGCTAATTTTGAATTAGGAAAAAAACAAAACAAAACAAAATCCCCACTAGTTTCCCTTAGCAACTCTAGTTTCCAAATCTAGCTAGGGTTGGAGATATCTGCAAACTCTCAAGGCAGCGGTTTCGTGAAAAGCTCTCTGCTGGAGCTTCCTGAAGAAAACGCCAAAATAAACTCAGTGATAACTCCACGGAAGTGACCAAGGTTTGCCTATTTTGTAATCAAAACCACTGAAGATCATTATGAGGATCTGCCTGTCTCAGGTTTTTGTACGGCTTCCATCACCATCTTAGCATCTCATCATCTTTAGTGTATTTCTTCTCACAGCACCTTTGTGAGGTAGGGCGGTGCTGTTATCCCCATGTTGCAGATGGAAACCTCAGGCACAGAGAGATTAAGGGTACATCTACACAGCAGAAACCCCACCCACAGTAGAAAGTTGCAGAGCCAGGGTCAACGGAACGGGGCTGGTGGGGTTTGTGCCACAGGGCTAAAAATAGCAGTATAGACGTTCCTGCTCTGTTTCCGAGACCCACCCCCCTCACTGGGCTTCAGAGCAAAGATGTGAACGCAGCTCTCCCATATCCTATGCTATCGCCCTAACCGCTAGACCATCCTTCCACTATTCCAGCTCACTCTTAACAGCCTGCTGAATCTTTGTCCCGAGTCTGCCACCGGGCTTGCCCGTTGGCATCCATGGTAACAGCCTTGTTTTGTGGTGTGATTACGTGTCCGCTGGCACCGGACTGAGACCAAATCATTTCACATACGTCACTGAACAACTATTAGCTTGTAGTCACTCCTGCCCCGGATTCACTCTGGCCGTCTATAAGCTTTGAGAGCGTAGCCAACAAGCAACAAGAGACAAGTGAGAAATATGAGAAATCAGAGACCAACATTTTGAAACAGGAGTGCCTAAAATTACATCCCTAAATCGATAGGGCAGGCACTAAAATAATGAGAGCAGCTCATTTTGATATAAAATGTGCAGGGTCAGATTAGTCCTCTGCGTAACACCATTAGGACTGTGATATGTAGCTGGCATCGGGGAAAACTGTATGTGCCCACATGGTTGGGAGGAGGAGAACCAAAAAGCCAGAAGCCCATTTAATTACAGCTGTTTCTATGTCAAATGCACGGTTTCAGGCTACACATGATTTCCTCTCCCAATACGTGGAGATTAATGAATACCTGGAGCAGTTTTGGGTTTCCCACTTGTTGTGCCATATATCATATTGTTTAGCCAGAGACCCTCCCCAGATTCCTGACTGTGCTGAGCTACGTATTCGTTACCCTTCCTGAAAGCATTTGCATCTTAGGAAACGTATATCCCACCCAGCAGGGGAGAAATCAAGTCTTCTGACAAGATGCTAAGATTCCACTCCATCAATACAAACACGGTGCAGGGAACCCTGTCTAGACATTAGGTCACTTATTGCATCATGTACTGTCTTTGGAGAGGCTTCTGGGGAGCTGTCAAGGTTCCTTCCCCACTCTGAACTCTAGGGTACAGATGAGGGGACCTGCATGAAAACGCCCTAAGCTTATTCTTACCAGCGTAGGTTAAAACTTCCCCAAGGTACAAACTATTTTACCTTTTGCCCTTGGACTTTATTGCTGCCACCACCAAGCGTCTAACAGATATATAACAGGGAAAGAGCCCACTTGGAAATGTCTTTCCCCCCAAAATCCTCCCCAAACCCTATACCCCCTTTCCTGGGAAAGGCTTGATTAAAAATCCTCACCAATTTCCATCGGTGAACACAGACCCAAACCCTTGGATCTTAAGAACAATGAAAAAAACAATCAGGTTCTTAAAAGAAGAATTTTAATTGAAGAAAAAAAAGTAAAAGAATCACCTCTGTAAAATCAAGATGGGAAATACCTTACAGGGTAATCAGATTCAAAACATAGAGAATCCCTCTAGGCAGAACCTTAAGTTACAAAAAGACACAAAAACAGAAATATCCATTCCATTCAGCACAGCTATTTTATCAGCCATTTAAACAAAACAGAATCTAATGCATATTTGGCTAGATTACTTACTAAATTCTAATACTCCATTCCTTTTCTGTTCCAGCAAAAGCATCACACAGACAGAGAGAGCCTTTGTTTCTCCCCCCTCCAGCTTTGAAAATATCTTGTCTCCTCATTGGTCATTTTGGTCAAGTGCCAGCGAGGTTATCCTAGCTTCTTAACCCTTTACAGGTCAAAGGGTTTTTCCTCTGGCCAGGAGGGATTTTAAAGGTGTTTATCCTTCCCTTTATATTTATGACAGGAGCTCTGAGCTTTCCTGTCACGAGTAACTGGACAGGTGCACATGTACGTGACTCGTGGGTGCAATCAGGTAGTTGGATAACTCCATTTGGTCATTTGTACACCTGCAGTTAATTAGTACGTGGAATTGTGTGACTGCAATTGAGTGCAGACACCAAGCTCGAGGTCATTTAATAAACATCAGCTCTCTATACTTAAAAACATGGGAATGTTAAAGAAAAAGCTCAACAAAAACCAGTGATATAAGTAACTTCGTAAAAATCTCCTGGAGACAGGCATTCAGCTTATGTAAATTATCTCGGCAGATTTATACCATCTGAACAATTGGGCCCCTATGAAAGTTAGAATTAGCTGGGTTTTAACCTGGTCTGTGTGCTCCTGCATTGTCTCACCTCTATTTTCTTTTCTTTGTGTGCTAACGTGAATATTTGCCTCTCTGAACCGAACACGGTTTCCTTTAAGAAAAGCCGTATTCTTTGCTGCTTGTGCATTCCTTTGACTATTCAGCAGAGAGTCCAAATGGATGGAAGACAGGAGAATAAAAAAAGGCAATGTTTTTCAAGTTACTGTATCGTGGTGCATTCTGCCACAATATCTTCCATTGGTACGGTGAAATTCAATTGTGTGCAGATAGCCTATGCGACATTTAAGTCCCATTTAAGCCCTTTAAACCCGGCTTTTCATAAGAACTACACCTCTCTTCAGAGATGCCAAAGTAGTGGGTAGCCTATATACTAATCCTCTGCACAGGACTGAATTTCAGCTCTGATGAACACAGGCCCAGATTTTGATCTCAGTTATACCAGTGCAAATCTGGAGTAACCCCATCGATGTTAATGAAGTTACTCCAGATTTACATTGGCGCAATATCAGAATCTGGTCCCCATTCTTTACTAATCATGCAGCTGCAGCTGGGATGGTCTAATTCTGGTGTTATGAATATGCCCCTGTTTAACATAGCTGTCTTAAAGTTATGTCTATAAAGGGCTCTGATGCAAGGAGCAATTTGGTGCATCCATCAGAGTAGAAAATGTATTGTTTTAATGACTCTCTCCTGATGACAACTGCTTATTGAAATAGGTTCTAGCATCTGAGAAATATTTTTCTCTCTTTCTCAAAATGTTCTTTTCTTTCTTCCGGGAAAGAAAAGTTCTGTGAATATAAAATGTTGACATTTCTTTGACAAGCTATAGAACATCAGCAGTATTTTCAAAAAGCAAAGCATACATTTCTATTGTGCTCAAGAGTGGCTTCACATCTCCATAAAAAAAAAATGTAGCCATCAAACGATGGATGAGCCAGCAGGAATATATACAAGAACTACCTGAAATGAACTTCACTGGTAGAATTTGACACTGATATCAAAAACAGATCCAGAACAAAAGCTTTTCGATTCAGCATGACATTTACCATTTCTTCTGCAAAATTCTGTAGTACACCGATGCCCTGAATAATGAGGACATAAGCTATATGGAGTGATAGCCTGACATATCACTGAAGCTAAGCCACACCAGTATTATGAACTCCAAAGCAATCAAAACTCATGAATCAAGCTCTCCAAAATAGCAAGCTTTTTAAAAGTGTCATGATTTTCAAGCCATATAGATCATGGGTTCTTTTTATTTGCATTCTTGTTGTGGAACCGTTCGGGTTCAATTTTTTAAACTTCCCTCAGCAGGCATGAGGGTTAGAAACTTTTAAAAAATGAAATAAGATTTTCATATAATCACATGACTCCAGGAGCTGAGGCTTTATGAAAAATACCAAATATTGATCACACCGCACCAACGCTATGCATATGTTATGAAAATATACGTAAAATGCATCTGGTTGAAAATTTTTGCCAAAATGAGTTTTCTGTTGGAAAACATATTTTCATTGAAACCAACACTTTTCACAGGAACATGTCGATTTTGACTTTCTTCTTTCATTAACATCAAAATGTTTTGTTCTGATATTGGTGAAATGTTTCACTCTGCTTTATTGTTTCAATTAATTTCATTTAGCCTTTTTGCACTACATTGAAGTATTAATTTTCATATATTTATATCTATTTTACATTATCACTTTTTGACATTATTGAAACAAAATGATTCATGCCCAATCAAAACATTCTGGAATTTTGGGGATGTCACAGAAAATTTCAAAATGTCAGCTTTTTGTTCCCGTTCCTAATGTAAGCTCTTTGGGGCAGGCAATCTTTCCTAACAGGTCTGATCCAGTACCCATTCGAAACTCCCATGGACTTCAATAGTACAAGACCAACCCAATTATGGATATACAGAAAACCTTAGAGCAAGAAGTCCCTGATTTTGACAATAGCCTCTGTGTGCTGCTATGATGAATTATAGCTAACATCATAAGAAACAAGCGTTCTCGTTAAGATGACTCTCTCTGAAGTTTATCAACATTTCTCTCTGGCTTTAGCTCTGTCATCGACTTTCCAATTTGTTCGTCATCTTTTCTGTTATTATTCTAATCATTCTTTTCTGCTTGTACCCATTGCCCTGTCACTGTTTCATAAGCTTTCAGGGCCTAAAAAGGAATATCGCTACAATCTTCTTCTGGATAGCCAGGAGATTACAAAGACACATTGTTCAATGAGATGAGTTTTTGAAAAATAGCTTTATTTATTGCAACACACAAATTCATTATAAGCCTACGTGCTATGACAAAGGGGACCCTTTCTAAGGTATTTGGGTGCCTGACTCCTACTGATTTCAATAGGAATTCCGCACCTAAATACTCGAGCTCAGTGAATTAAGAACCTAAGTTTCATTGGGACTTAGGCTCCTAAGACACTACTACAGCACTTGTGAATGTTTCACCCCAGAATGACCAAATTTGGATGCCTAAAGTTAAGCACACAAATAAAACTAACTTCTTTTCCCAGAGAGGTTGAGCACACACACAGATTCTGTCCAAGTTAATGGGACTGAACCCCAGCTGCATGCTTTTGACATGAATTAATAACAATGTATGAAAGGCTGTGAAGGGTTTTACTCACCACTGACACTCCCACTTGTGGCTGGGTCTGGGGGATCAGCTCTCATCTGGTCTAGAGCCCCCTTCTGCTGCTTACTCCAGCTATGACCCCTCTCACTCTCCAGGACTTGGGGTGCTCTCCCTTCAGGACTCAGACCTCTGGCCAGGTGACCATATAGGTTTCCCCTTCAGCAGTAGCAAAGTCTCACCAGACCAGCTTCCAGGCAGTCTTTCCATTCAAGACTGTGTTACTGACCCAGTGGCAGGTAGAGGAACCCAGGCCCACTCACTACTCCAGGGATCCTACAATCAGCAGCCAAGTTCTGTACCGTCTCAACCGTTGAAGTCCTGTCCTGGGGTTCTTCCTACTCCACCCTCTCCAGGCTCTCTTCTCCACCATCCCTCTTGGTAAAACCTTCCCTCACAGTCAGCATCCCAGGGCTTCTGCTCCTCTTCTTTTCACCTCTCTAATCCCAGAGAGTGACTGAAGACCTCCACATTGCAACCCTTTCCGCTCTCACTTCCTGGCTTCACAAAAGCTGGCTGCTACTCCTGCCCCGGTAGGATCCATCTCCAATTAGTGCTTGTCAGTCAAGCCTAAGTCTCTCAACAGGTGCAGCCTACCAGGTTAATTAGCCTTCACGGGTGACGTGGAGTGAACACCCCATCACAAAGGCATACAGTGGTTTCACTACTTCATGTATAAGGTTATCAGGTGTCAGATCAACTAGCCTCCAATGTCTACCCAAGTGACTCAACCATCTGTTCCATGTATTGGAGTCCATGCCAGCCCACCAGCTTTATGGATTTGATCCAGCAAAAGCTGGATGGAGAAGACCTTGCGGACGGGCTCACACACACTGGAGGGATGTCGTGGCTTCCAACCTTTCCCATTTCAGTCTTAACACAGAGCAGGCCACAACACTGGCAGGAGACTGGGCTCTGGGGAAGCAGGTGATCTGAAGTGTACACTCTGCACTTCACAATCAAGAGAATTAATGCAATGGAAGAATCCCAGGCCAGTGACTGAAGTGCAAGACCATCCTAAATTCTGCAAGACTTTTCCATCAAGTAATGTCTTTTATTAAGTGACACATACTATATTTGTTGTATGTATAGCATACAGAATTCCAGGGCTGTCCAGCTTCAGAGACTGCTGATCTATCAGAACAGCCAAGCTCAAGATTATACTTCCTTTTGATTACATATTTCAAAGAATCCCTCCATAATCTACCTACCTCTATATATATAGAGAGAGAGAGAGAGCGAGAGAGTGCGCGCACCCTTTATTCTATGGCAATTCTAATCATAAACGCTGTTCGACTTATTCTTTAAAAAAAAAGTTTTTTTTCTTTAGGCTGTGTAATGAAAAGCGCCTTATTCTAATAGTACTAATAAAACCCAGCCTCCGGATGATGATAATGATTCAGCCCAATTTATCATCATAAAATGTCAATGTCACACATGGAATAATCATGTAAGAATGCTTCGAGGAGGAGGAAAAATAAAATGAAACGCACCCAATTTTGAAAAAAGACGATCGGGGCTGGTTATGAAAATGATGGAAGTCAGAGGCTTAAGTGATTAAGTCGAATATAGAGCTCACACATTTGCAATTTGATTTTAACTATGGGCAAGACGAGGGAAAACAAGAACGGGGCCGTCTGCAGCCTAACATTAATAAAGCATAATTAGGAAAAGATTAGCATAGAAGAAAGAAAAGCATCCTAATTCACCTTCCCATAGCCTGCTAGTGCATCTCTTGATGTTGATTATTATTTTCAGTGGGCTGGTGTTTACAAAGGTTTGATTAGATTGTAGGAATGCAAATTAAGGGAGCTTGTTTAGAATGTATTTCCTCTCTTCGCACAAGAAGGTAGAAATCACAGTGGCAGGCAACGTTGAAATGCTATGGAGAATGTAGATGAATCTGGATACTGTATATTCTCACCCAATATAATCCCAACTCAGAGAGATTTGGACATTTTTCGGATCTCAAGCCTGGATAATAATAAAATAATAATAATACTTAGCTTTTGTAGAGCGGTTTTCATCTGTAGAAATCAAAGTGCTTTACAAAGGAAGAAAACGACCATGATTCATTGTCTCCAGATCCAGAAAGTCACACAGGAAGGTCAGTGATACAACCCAGGTTCCCCAACTCCTATCCGCATACCCTACCCCCCAGACCTACTATTAATTGCTGATCACCCTACAACAGTCCTGGCATGACGACTAGCTCAGGATTCCTCAATGGCTTTCTCGCTCGTCCGATGACGATGAATGGTCTTTTTTTTTAAAGTTGTGTACAGTGTGATATTAGTACTGGACACTCTGTAGATAAACCAGAACACTTTCAGAATCCCCAGCACCCCGTGCTGACCACAATGCGTGCTAGACTGAGATGCAGCGTGGCCTAGGAGATAGAATACTGGAGTGGGACTCAGAAGACTTGTGTTCAACTCCTGGCTCTGAGATTGTCCTGCTGGGGGACCTTGGGCAACAAACTTCCCCATCTTGGGACCTCAATTTACCCATCTGTAAAATAACCTCCTTTGTGAAGTGCTGTATAGGAGCTCGGTATTATTATTTTGTGGGCCACCCTCTCAGCTGGGGCTGCTGAGTGCTACCGTAACACAAATAATAAGAAAAACGAAAATGATTTCTTAAAATGGCCTTCAAAAGAGTGTGAAGAATAAACCATGTTGTGATACTGCTGCCATTTGTCGGCCTCTCTGCGAAGGAGGGCAACGATGGCATCTTTAAATGAATGCTACATCCTTAATGAACATGGGACCACTCCGCAATACAAAAGGGAGGCAATTAGAGCCAGTAGTTGTGTTGGGTGTTGTGTTTTTAATACTTGGCTACTGGGCTCATTCATTGCACCTCTTGGTAGAAACCACCAAACTGCCATTAGATGGAAATCTCTTTCGGTCATTACCAACCAAGGCCAGATCTGAATGCACAAATTAGAGGAGAAAAGCACCCTCTAAGGCACAATCCACTCTTCTGACTTCGAGATGCAACGGTGCATTTGTCTCCTTCAGATTGAAACATCTTCACATGCCTTTATTAATTTGCCTTCTAACAAAAAATTCCTGTCCTTTGTGAACCAGAATCTTGCATATCTATGCTATTAATGAGTAACCACCTGCCAGTGGAGGTTCAGTGTTATAATTATTTTTAAGAAACACAGCTCTATGGAAAAGTGCTCTTTAAACAGAGCCTCAGCAAATTCGCTCTGTGGTTTCATAGAGAGAGAAAAATCTTATTTCAGCCCGCTCAATTTTCCTTCAGAACACACAGTATAATGCAATAGAACCCTGGCCATATTTATTAGGTAAACCATACCCACTCCCTCCTTTTCTAGTAGTGGCTAGGCTACATATAGAGAATGATGAGACTTCTAGAACCATGGCTAACAGAGCTGGCATTTTTAGCTCAGGTAGTAGAAACTCATGCTTTAGGATCCCGAGGTCCCGGGTTAAATCCCTGGTACGGAAGCCTTCACCCAGTGGCACAAGGCATTACAAGTACAGGAGCTATACCTATGTGCTGTGCTTAGTACACACATAGCCGTGACAGAAAACAATTGCAATCACCCTTTATCATGCTCACACTTTCTGCTCAAGAACATCACTAAGAGATAGGGGTAGGAAGGTTTGCATAACCCCCTCTCAATCTAGACACACAAAGCGTTTCAGGGGCGTATGCCAGCACATGTCCTTGTACAACTAGGTCCGGTAGTTATCTTTATACCATCTACAACACAGAGTTCTGAATCCTTGCGGTGGTTCCATCTGGCGTACGTGCCCTTTAGAGGCACTCAGACATTATAGTGACAGGTACCGGTAAAGGAATGAGGAGAGACAGATGGGAGGCAAGGGTGGAGATTTGGTAGACGGAGTGGACGTTAGCAGTAGAGGGAGCCATGTGGAAGCAGACACAGAGGCAGTCATGGGATAAGGACATGAAGGGGCAGCCAGACCAGAAACTGCAGCTGAGTAAAGCAGCCATATCAGAAACAAGATGACATATTTGTTATGCAAGATCAAAGCATTACAGTAAAAATGAGGAGGGATGGCATATGTTTCCCCTATTTCCTCAAGGGGAAATGTATTTCCTCCCCACTTACATTTGTTTAAACTACAGTACATGTTTTGCCCTTGGTAATACGCTATTATTTTTTAACAGGCCATTCCTTAGAACAGAAAGAAAGATTGCGTGTTCTTGGTGCTCATGGGAGAACCAGGGAAAAAGTACACTTTCAAGCCAAACTGCAGAAGAAGTGGGAAATAAAGGCAGCTTTTATTCAATGGAATGGTGCGAGACTACAAGAGATGCAGGTCATTTTGACTTCAACATAATAGCACAGCCTAAAAACGACCTCACAGACAAGGTGCCATTTAAGATTTTGTGGAAGGCAGTTCAGGAAGCTTTATACCTTCAGATTCCTCTTCCATTCGGACACCCAGTTCTTTATCTGGGGATAGATTCAGCAAAACCTTCAAAGGCACAAAAGGAAGACCAAAAAAACCTTTCTTCAGAGACTATCCCACATCCTTTGTTATAGTATAAAGACACATAATCTGTATAAATCATGTACTCTCAATCCAACTGAGCCTATGCGTTGAACACTGGCACCCCGATAGTTTAGACAGAAAGGAGCCACTTTGGCATTTTATTCACATAATGACTTTTCAATCATCTGAGGCCTTTTCAAGTCTCACTGCTGAATATAATCAGGACCAGCCAAGTAAAAAGAAACTAGCTCCTCTTATCTGTTCCCAGGAACTCAGGGATATACAGCAGAGTTGTGACAATAAGGACAAAATAATTGCTTACTCTTAAACATCACCCAATTATCCATCACCTTGATTTTATATACAATTTCAAAAAACCTTTAAAAGACGGTACATTTATTAAAGTATTTTGGGGTCCATAATCTGGTATTGAACAATGAAAAATGCCCCAAACCTCAGCCTAAACAAAAGACTCAAACCATTAAAGTTGGCCTGTGTGTTTTTACAGTGCAGCACAGTGGGGCACCTTCAGGCGCTACCATAAAGCAATAAGTAGTAACGTTTCCCCCCTTCTTTTGATGGTAAATTCACCATCAAAGACCTTCCCAAAGCAGCACCATCGATGCAGGCACATTCTTGCATTTTGTGATTTAAGGTGTACGATCATAGGCACTGCCTTGATATTTCTAAACCTGCCCCCCAACGTTCTATTCACCCAGGGTACGCCGTTATTTTTTTGCCATGAGTGTCAAGTACCAGGAATGTTTTCATGATCATTGTGGTTAAAGACAAGTAACTGGACTGGGGGTTTTCTGGGGCTCTTTAAAACCTATCACTGGGATTTTATAGCACATGGCTCTACAATGGCAGACTTCTGCAGTGCCCATGATCAGAGACACAAATTATTGAAAATAAAAAGCTGACTAGAACATGATGTTTCTCTTCACATGAATTCATTATTCTCATCATTATTTACAATTTTCCAGCTCCAAGTGGGTTGCAGCTGATGCATAAAGCTCTGTCTTGCTTTGGTGAAAGTAGCTGTATCTAGGAAGATGAAAAACAAGTCAGTTGAACCACAGAGAAATGTCATGCCGTTCACCCCAGCTGATTCGAGCTCTTACATTCTCAAAATGTCGTGTGCGGGGTCTTGCGGTAAACTACCATTAGCAGAGGTTAAATGGAAAGATGTGGCTACAAAACGCTTTGTAAAATGGGTGCATGCAGGTGACTGAGCAAAGTATTCTTCAGCTGCAGCATTATCGGGTCACCGGGGATTTCACAAGCTAAGTAGGGTTGAGCTCACACATTATTCAGGTGGGAGCAGAGGGGGCACAGTAAGTGGTGCTGGTCATTTATGAAGCAGCACTCGTCCACCTGCCTTAGCACTGCCCCAATTCCCCGGCAAGGTATTAGATGCCATGGAGCCTGTTTCTGGAGAGTCAGCGCAAGTCCTGTGGATGTTCTGATGAGATGTAAAGCTGAGGTCTTGTGTGTGGTCTCAGGGGCACTTTTGATCGGAAACTACCCTGCCGTTTCAATGGGAGACTAGTCTTCAATGCTTATCCTAAACTGGTGAGTGATGTTGCTGTGCACTGTTGAATAACTGTTGACCTGAATTGGATGGGTTAGTTGTTGTGGCTCGCCACTGATTGCATCTGACCAGAAGATTTATAGGTTTTTATCCAATTCAGACTACGGAGTTCAAGAACTCAGAGAGTTCTATATCGGGAGAGGATTCTCAGGATGCTTGGCAAGAACACATACACGGAGGACAATACCAAATTGATAACACCTTTATTGAAATTAACATAAAAATAAGAAATGCAATGGAATGCATAACTGCAAAACAGTAAAAGAATCCCAAAACTCCTGGTGGTACCATTTCTGTTATACCTTCACCTAACATACTCACACCCTTCCTTGAGGACTCGGTAATAGGACGTGAAGGATCAGCCTCACTCCTGGCATGCCCGATTACGCGATGGTGCTGGCTTCCCCAATGGTTAGGAATGTTGAGTAGTTATACTATACTGCACAAGCTGAGCTGATAGCGTGACAGAAGGTAGAATAGATAGATAGAGCTTAGAACTTAGAAGAGCTGAACTTAGCAGAACCAAACTCCTACGACCTTTCTTACAAGATATTTTATAGGATCCTGACCTATGTAATTCAGGCCCAACCTACTATACCCAAATCTTATTTCCATACCCTAAGAAATGTATGGGTACCCTTCTCTGACAGGTTAGTGGATGATGACACTTATTAATATATTTAGAAAGTAAGGATGATCTCATTCCAAAACTGCCAGCCTAGGCTCTCTTGATGACCTCCAAGTTGTGGCGTACCCTGCGGTTACCAACTGGTTGTAGAAGGCGGATAAACCTGTGATGTGATGTTTGGTTCCCCAGAGTTCAGGGACCATTCTTATCTGTGCCAAAGGTTGCCAACTTTTATGCTGACATATTTATAACTGATTATGTCTTTTGCTATATAGCAGATCTTATAGGCCGGTAGGCTTCTTGCATTTCAGCAAAACTTATGGTAAGGAAACACATCTTATTGTTAGGAAACACATAGATCTGATGAAGTGAGCTGTAGCTCACGAAAACTTATGCTCAAATAAATGTGTTAGTCTCTAAGGTGCCCCATGTACTCCTTTTCTTTTTACGTGTCTCAACACATACTAAATTCCAAGGAATTAATACTGATAAAATCTAAGAATAAAATGGATTAATTTCAGAAAAAGAAACATATTAATTGATACTGCTGACTGGATTAGTAGCTAGCAAAATAATCCCGTGGGCTACATAACTGCCATGTTTTATCTCAAGGGGGTAGAACACTCCAGTCGTAAATGCATTTTATGTAGCGTGAGCCTGACCCCAAAGGCCTTGTCTAATCATTTATACCCAGGAAACGTGAGCGCAACTGTTACTATTTTGTATGGTTTAGAATGCAAGTTCACGGGGACAGAATGGTTTGTACAGCACCTAGCACAACAGGGCCCAGACCCGGTTGAAGCCACGAGTTCTGACCACAATATAAGTGTTAAATAGTAAAGTAAAATAAAATAAAATGAAACGAAACAATGGAGAATCATAGTATACTCGAGTTTTGGATTCACTTTGCACTGTTGTACCGGCAGGGCACTGGAGAATCGTCATATCTATAGCAAAGCCTTAGTTCTTCAAGATCCTTTGGATGGAGAAGCTTTTTATAAAATAAGATACCTTTCTTGATTTTTATACTAATTAAACTGCACAACAAAAATGTTAAAATGGGACATTTAGACAAGTTCAAACCGTTTTATTTCAATGTTTTTTCGAAACGGGAAATGTGTCAAAACTGGCCCTTTCCCATGAACAGCTTGAGTTGCGATGAATCACCATTTTCTGGTGAAAAATTCCGAACCAGCTCTCCAAATGAATAATCCATTCACCCAGTTATGGGCCCAATGTAACCTCCACTGACTTCAGTGGACTTTGGGTTGAACCGTATGCACAGACTGAAAACATCCAGCTTTTATACAAGCTCACTACTTGCTAGCAGTGTCACTTTTGGGCATATCCTCCAGACACACTTTCTTCTGCTGAAGCATTCTGGGATGCAATGGCCTGGATTTTCCCAGAATGCATTGCAACAAACAGGTTTAAGCAGCCTGATCGGTGTGAACAGAACCCAGCAGAGCTGTAATGGATGAAGATGAGTGTGTGTCACAAATTATTACATAACAAAAACACACAGGTGCACCCAAGGTGAAGGCAGGAACTTTTCTCTCCCCCTTCCCCCTTTCAATACCTGAGCATTTCATGACGAGCTTAATTCTCAGACCCCAAACACTGCAGCACTCAAAAAAGTCAACAATGTAGGGAAATCGACCAGCTGCTCCCTGACATTATTCAAAGAAGTCGGTCTCTCAGGCGACATGTTCTCTCTTAAATAAACCAACCAACCGGAAGTATTAAAATAGGAGCATGGTTGAAGCTCAACCAACAATAATATTATGAGTCCATAAAGTTATCCAGAAAAAGTCTGATTTTCACCTATAGCCCCAGAGTTAATTGTAGTAAAGTATTCATCATGGAAATAGCTAGATTACCCACACTATTAAGAGATGCAGCCATGCTTGACCCTTCCCTATGTCCTGTTTGTCAGTAGGAGTTTTACCCCCATTCACGTTTGTTGTGAGGCACTTGAATTAAAAAGCACATGCCCAACCTGCCGTCTTGTGAGTGAAGTTTTATTCATGTTGCAAAGAGTGGTCCCTTTACAAAAGTAATAAAACAACATCTCGGTGTCATCCACGAGATATGACAAATGAGCTCCATTTTCCAATAGTTGGGTTCCTGCTTTCTATATTTAATGAGAAATATGCTTCAATACACTTATCTCATTTGCTTCTTCTCCTAGCTCTGGCAGATATATATATATATATATATATACACACACACACAGATTTATTTAAAGGACCCATTTGTTAACTCCATCTCTCCTTGATGCACCCTCGCAAAACAGCATTCAGTTGCTAGAGGTCTGTGTGTGCTGGAGAGAGTTCCAGACAGGATGTGATCCCTGGTAAAAGAGGGGAGACAAAGCTGGAACTCAAGGTGTGTGGAAACTTCTTTGTCTGTATAGCTGTCGTTTTGTTTTGTTTTTGTAATAAATGCCTCCTGTGATTTCATAGATGATGATGCCCAGAGAGTTCAGGGCAGGAGAATGAGAAACTGGAAATGATCCAGTTTTGCCCTTCTTACTCCTAGAAAGGGGTTAATATGTGTTTTGATGTGGGAGAATACAGAGTGAGTCTTATAAACACCTCAAACAATGGACAATGTGGCATTACCTCTGTGCTTCAATTTCCCCATCTGTACACTGGAAAAGAGAGATCATATTAACTTCACTTCCCAATCAGATTAATGATTTAGGTTGAAATTAGCGATGAACTGGATTCAGACACACACTGTTGTTTTTACTGAAGCACTTTCCGGACTGTAACTGCCCTTCAAAGTGAAAATCCGCTTGCTCTGTGGTCTCGCGGGGGGGAAGTCAGTGTCCCTACACCCCTGTAAGATCACTAGCTCTTTGGGGGCTCCCTACACAGACCGACAGTCAGATTTGGGTGTGGGGAGATGACTGGGTGGTAGGTCAGTGGGTCTGCCATTATGTGAACTCACTGAGCCATTGCACAGCATCTGCAGGAGCTATTGAAGACTTAAGGTTGCAGTATCAACCATGGAAAGAAGGGAGAACTTTTTCCTTCTCCCCAGCTATGAAACGGGCCCTCACCTTGGCAAGGCTCCTATCTCAGCTTAGGGTGGGGAGGGATATGGGCTTAAGTGAGGAAAAATTCGTCCCACTGCAGAGAGCTAGCACAGGGAATTATGTACATCTTCAGTCCCCTGAATGGGCCCATGCTAGGACAGATATCCACAGACTGCCATTTTGAACGGCACCAGGGACTGAACTGAGGATTGCCAGAGTTTAAAAGCAGGAACCTCTACAGCAGGGAGCTAGAATAGAGCTACACCCTCCATGGACTGGACACAGAAGAGGATGCAACACGCACATAACGATTAGCGTGTTACAGATGCACAAAGAGGAAGCCCATGTCTGAGGCTCCAAAACCAAAAAAAGGGAGAACAACAACAACTATTTACAGCCTAACCGGTCAAGGAGAACATCTTGTGGCCTGCAACCTCACTACACCATGGCGCATGCTGACCCAGCAACCTCTCTGCCCACCAGGTCAGCACAATGATCTCTGAGTCACAAGGTGGGTTAAAGATGGATGACTATGGCTTCAAGAGGAAGCAGAGATGACTGATGGGCATGACGAAAAGCATATGATTCCTTGACTAAATCAGAGACTAATCGATGGTGTTGGCAACACGGATAAGGCCTTGCAGCTCCCACCCAGCAGCGATGAAAGTACAGGAGGCAGCATGGGATGGAGAGCCAGGGAATGTTGGTTCAGCATAAAAGTAAAGAAGGGGAGAAAAGTGTACCTGATGCCAAGTGCTTGGTGTTTTTTGTTCAGTCGCTGGGAGCTAGCAGGAGTGGAAGAGAACAGTCACTCAAACACTACAGGTGTATACTCTGACCACGTGCAGAGGTTACCTGCAGGGCTGTTTATTGCTCCCCAGCAATTCAGCAAAGACCACAGCCACAAGGAAAGCACATTTTGCACTCTATTTCAGAGCTAATAAGCATAGCAGAGGCAGGATGGGTTGGTGGGTAAGGCACCAGCCTTTGGCTCTGATCCTTGAAAGACTCTCACACATGCTTATCTTTACCCATTCTAAGAAGTGTCTAGATTTCAAAGGGACTGTACGCATGCTTAAAGTTAAGCACTTTACTGAGTCAGGGTCTGGGTTGCAGAAGCCCTTTTAGAGTTCTGTTCCTGGCTGTTACACAAATGTCCTCTGTAACCTGGTGCAAAAAAGTCACATGGAGCTGGATTTTCAACTGCCTGCACACCTAAGTCACAGAGGTCATTGTGGTAGCAGCATGTGCAGAAGACGACAGTTACGTGCACTCAACTCATTTTGCACACGTACTGGCCAAAATTGCTTGCCCAGTTGCAGTAAAATGAACATGTAATTTGGGCATACCACTTGCAGATGTTTAAAATCGTCAACTTTCTGGATATAAGTTTCCCCATCTATAAAACAGCGATAATATAAGTACCTTCCTGCTGCATAGGGCTATTACAATGCTAAAACAAACAATATTTGTAAAGTTCTCTATTGTTATGATTTCTACTGCAAGGATGTCGGATAAGATTCAAGGCCTGATTTAGTATGAACTGTACAGACACAGTGAAGTACCCTGCCCAAAGAGCTTTTACATTGTAGGTGGTGACAAGATTTAACAGCTTGAAACAAAGGGGGTGCATAACAAAGGAAGCGAAAAGCAAAGCAAAAGAATCTTCATACAATAAACATACAACCTGTCTAGCCATTGTCAAATAGAGGTGTTTTGTAGAGATTATGGTGGTGTGTTTAAGGAGGGCTTTGAAGGTGGATACGCTGGTAGATAAAAGGCTGGTGTGACCAAGGTGTTCGAGAGAGAAGCTGCTATTGAAATCTTCAGCTGGAAGATGCTACAAAAGGCACTTAACTGGAACTCAGAAGAAAAATGGGTTCAATCCCTGGCTCTGACTTGTGTAGGGTCTCTGGCGAGTCATTTAATCTCCCTGAACCTCAATTTTCCATCTGTAAAACTGGGAATAATGATATATCCTTTGTCTTATCTACTTACATTGTAATCTGTCTGGAGATCTAACTTTTGTTTACGTACAGAATCTAGCACAATGGGGCCCCGATCTCAGTTTGGAACGGTAGGTCTCCAAGTAAGACTGTAATATAAATATTACCACTAAAAACCCTTAAATCAGTGGATTAAGATACTGTACCCAGAAGGCTTATATTTTCTGCTCCTGATAGCCCTCATAATTTATTTCTATATAGCTGCAATTTTGAAATTGTAATAATCTTAATGCAAAAATATGGATTTCCCGAAGCTTTACTTAAGCTCAGTCACACATTTGGCACCAGGAAACGTAGATTCAGGTTTAAGATGGACAGTCTACAGAAGCTATTGGAAACCCCAATGGAAAAAGAAATCCATTATAAACTTCCAATTAATCTCAACCATCTTACATATTGATTTTCTGCCTTTTATCAAGTGAACTCCTTGTTCTAGAATAACTCACGCACAGGTAATAGACTGAAATAACAAAGTCCTACCCAGTTATACTTGACGCTGTTTCCCAAAATTTGTTCATCGGATGTTATTGGGTCCAGTTTTCAGATACCAGGAATAAACTAATAAGTTCTGGGCTGACACAAAGCAATAACAGATGTAATTTCAGATGCCAGACTGCAGACACTCAACTCCATTCTCTTCCTCTCTAACCCTCTTCCAAAAACCTTGTTTTTTATAAAAAGAAAAAGGAGTACTTGTGGCACCGTAGAGACTAACCAATTTATTTGAGCATAAGCTTTCGTGAGCTACAGCTCACTTCATCGGATGCAAACTTGTTTTTTATGTGCATAGAAAAGGGGACTCATTTCAACTAATAAGGAAATTTAACTTTTTAAATTCACACACTGTAAAACATGGATTTGCCATTCATGAAACTAGAGTTCAGAGAAGTGCCAGGAACAGATAAGACTGGACAAATCTTGAAATTTACCAGTAATAAGACTCAGAAGCTTCCAGGAGCAATTCCACTAGTTACTGTCTTTCTACTAAGTTAAGGAGTGCAGATAAACTATCAACAATGCCTACTTGATTCACTAAAAAGCAGATACTCTTCTCATTTATTCCAGTGCAAATCAAAAGTAGTACCATCAAAATCAGTGGAGTAGGACCAGTCTAAAGGTGTTATGGAAGGAGAATCCGGCCCTGTGTCAGGTTCTTCCACAGACAGAACTGTTGATATTGGACTTCACAGTAAGCCCGGGCTCTGACTCAGGTTTGAGCCCCCTCCCCCGAGCCACATTCAAACCAGACTGACTCAGGTCAGCAAGCACTCAAGGCCTGGCTCCCAGGGGGTCAGAGCCCAAGTCCTGCTGTGACTTGAGTCCAAACCCCATCATTTTGTACTGTGGACACAGCTCAAGTCACAGATCCGAGTCAGAAGGTCTGTGTAGTGCAGGAAAGATCCATTAGCATGGCTGTCAGACCCGGCTCCAGCAATCGGTAAGCTCAGGTTTGCATTGCAGTGTGAATGCTCAAGTGTGGGCTTGGAAACACAGAGTCCATAAACTGAGGTCCCACAAAGGTGGGTTTACAATGCAGTATAGACGTACCCTTAGCGGCCCAGGAATTTCCATAGCAGATCAGACTCTGTCTCTGTCCATCTAAGTATTTACATTATGTTTGTCATCATAATATGCTGCCTCTGACAGTGGCTACTACCTATGCTCCTGGGTCATGTCAGATCTCTACCTGAAAACCTGATCATCACACTGATCATCCTGATCATCGTCACACTGATCATCACAGTCACTACAAGATGCATGTATGGCAAATATGTGAGGAGGTATGTATATATACTAAAAACTATGTTCTCTGAGTCACTCACAGGTGGCGTGTCTTGAGACAGACCTCCAGACAGGAAGTGGGCGACACTTATCCCCCGGGTGGACCATTTTGTCTTGCATGTCATACAAGGCGAATAGACTCCTGTTGTAAGTCAAATGCTAATAAAGAGCTGGCAGAGACTTCAGAAGGAAATTAACAGGAAGCGGCGAGAGATCAGGAACCCTAATTTGAGGGGAACATCAAAGATCCATTCTGGTATATGTGGGGATGCAAAGAGACACTGTGGCCTCCTTCATCAAGGGAATAAACTGACAGCCGGCTTGCTTCATAAAAATGGGATCTCAGCCAGGTTTGGATGAAAATGCTGGAGAAACCCTCGGGTGAGAAATTTCTTTAGATAGTAGGCTAACTTGTTAGTTATGTTTAGTCGCTAGAAGGTGTGAGATGATTTTGTTTTATATGTAACCCTTTGCTACCATATCTCACGCTGGTTTTTATTTGAAGCTCTATTCTTTCTTAAATACATTTTTTTTTGTTTTATAATTGAGCCTAAGTGCTGTGCATAACACAGGAGCGGTAGTCTAAGGGAAAATGGTAAACTCTGGTACTCTGTTGCTTTGGGAACAGCGGGTCTAGCATTTCTGTGGGTAACCAGTGATCAGCCCAATTTGAAGGGACTTGGGGGGCAGCTATTGCCAACCTGTGAGGCAAAGGCAGGGCTGGCATAACCCAGAGGAGAGTGCTGAATGGCTGACAGGATGGTTGCGTTAGGGAGCTAACAATGAACTAGCACTCGAGACAGGTGGAAACAAGGAGATACACATCCCTGGGTGTCCCAAGGAGCACCCTAGGGTGGTAGCTCATTGTTAGAGGGAGATTCCTCTCTCTCTCTCTCTCTTTCTATTACTGATGCTCTGTCTCCTTTACTCTTCTTTCAAACTCATAAAAAAAAAAAAGAGGAGCTTGTAAGATGATGCATGTACAGTGTTGCTCCATTTAAGGTCTGCTATTCATAGACGTAATTAGGGTCTGATGCAGTTCTCATTAAAGTCAATGCAGAGTCTCCCATTGACTTCAATGGGCATTACATTGATTCCACACTACGGAAATCAATGGGAGTTTTGCCATTTAATTCAATGAGTGCAGGATTGAGTCTTTAATGCACTAGTCAGTGAAGCAAGCAAGTTCATTTCCTACCCCTCCTTACAAACGTAAACCTTTCCTGATAGTATTCACAACCCCGCTAATACAAATGGATTTTTTCTTTGCCAAGGACTGAACAGATTGTGGCCCAAGGCACCTAAATAGACAAGCCTTACGCTATCGTCAGGGTATTTCACAGTGTTAAATAGAAAAGGGGAAACAAAGACGGGCAGGAGAATGAACTGTGTTAATGTTACACTGTAAAATACAACCTGGATCTTTCCCCTCATGGAAGCAAGAGACTTTTGGTGTTATTCTTCTTTGGAGGCTAATGATAGAAATGACAAAGACAAGGGGGAAGCGTGAAGAAAACAAGCTTATTGTGTATCCTTAAGTTATATTTTTGTCAACGCCTTCACTAGTCTGTTCCCTGCAGTGCGGTTCAGGCAGCGATTATGGAAGTACCATTGATTATCCAGCTGAGAGTTTCTTATAGTGACCATCACGATAAGCGGCCATCTGTCCTGGATGGTTTAGACCCAGCAAATCCTGCATCTTGACAGGGGGTTAGACTAGACCCTTGTGATCCCTTCTAACCCAGTGATTCTATTGCTATATTATTCATATGACAGTAACATCCTTTGAGACCAATGCCCAACTGCACTAGGTACTGTACATATGCACGGTGAGAGACAGTCCCTGCCCTGAAGAGCTTACAAATTAAATAGAAGCCAAGAGAAAGGAAGGATTATTATCCCCACTATATAGATGAGAAACTGAGGAATAGGGACATCTGTTGCAGAGCCAGGAATCTAACCTATCAAGTTCCTCTGCAGTGCCTTAACCAACGCAATCAAAGCAACCAGAGCGGGCACATACGAGGAAACCTAAAATGGAAGAAAAAACTCTCGCAGTAACGAACCTTGTGGATTTCTGGCTTCCCTTTATTCAGAAACGCCCTAAATACAAACTTCCCTGTAAGGGAATCTCCCATGGGCTATGCTCCTTAACTCTAAACACCCCCGTGTTCTGTCCGTAAACTATCATGGCCCATAGGCAGGGGCTGTTTGATGAGGCTCAATGGGGTCTAATCACTTCTTCCCTATTCCATTCCAGAGACGTACATGGATTTAATGAGTAAAATCTGGTTTTGAGCTTCTCTCTTTCGCAGAATAGTGAGTGGCGCATTCAGCATTTATTACATTGGTTAAAGCAGTGTTCAAAGAATCCACTTCCAGTTCCATATTCACAAGGATATAGCTGGCCCATCTGGAATTAGCTACCAATTTAGAGAGCTTGCATTAGGTGAAGCAGGTGGCCAGGCCTGTAATTAAACCATATACATTCTAGCTCTGGACCCATGCCAGCCATCTCCACTGAAACTAATGTGCGAGCAGCAAGAGCTGCACTGGAAAATGCCAAGCATGAGACACAAGGAAATATTTAAATCCTGTGGTGGGTTTGGGCCTGGTCTCTCAAAGAGTTTGCTCAGCACTGCCACAGCTTCACCACGCCCTAGGAAATCAATACATGAATGGGAAAGACTCAGGCGTCATCTCTGTTCCCATATGCAGAAGCTGTCTGTATAGGATGACCGGATACCCTGATTTTATAGGCACAGTCCCGATATTTGGGGCTTTGTCTGATACAGGCACCTATTAACCCCCAACCCCATCTCAATTTTTCACACTTGCTGTCTGGTCACCCTGTGCTTCTGTGTGACACATGGAACACGTGACTCTAGTTTGGCTTTAACATGAATGCATGTGTAACTCATTCATGTTCTCACAGCATTTTCATTCAACTGGGCAGAACCCACACCTCTTCAAATGGATTTAGTGCAGATGAAAGGTTCTGGATCCATATTCCTGGAGACCCAAGTTCTCGAGCCTCCTCTAGAGAGGTTGAGGTTCTGAACAGGGACTCAGGAGATCTGGGCTCATTTTCCGACTCTGCGATTGACTTCCCACGTGACCTTGGCCCAGAGCCAGGAATAAAACCCAGCAGGCCTGTCTCCATGTCACCTGCTCTGGCCAAAAGATCGTGAGCCTCGATCCTCACAAGGCAAGGTCCCACTGTTTTGAAATCTGTACGTAAGGCAACAGAGACTCCAAAGTAAGGGGCAGCATGAAGCCGTCTGGCCCCAAGGGGAATTCAAGGAGGGATGGTGCCTTAGGAAAGTACAGTCCAAACCTGAGCAACCCAGTGCATGCACAGGGAGGAGGGCTTCTACTTTACAGGATGAAGGGGGAGCAAGAGGGGCGATGGCCCTGCCTCCTACCCACCCCTTCCCCTTTTGGTGCAACATGCGCCTCAAGGGGGAGTAATCCCTGACTCCCTGGCAGGGACTGTGACTAATTGGCCCTTGGCGCAAAGGCTTACACACCCACTGTCATGCACGGGCCACGATGATTTCCTAGATCATAACAATATCCACATCCACGCTTTAGACTAGCTAGAGTGTACACTCTGGGGAGTCTGTCCCCTAGGAAATGCCTCCTCCCTTTTAACTGAATTAAGCTCCCAGGCCCTTTCATTCTCATAAGCTTCTTTCTCACATGATCTACACAGTTCCAGGCAAGCAGGCGGGGAGGGAGTGGGGCAGGTGGTTCGCCGCAGACATTGTCTAGCCTCGGCCACAAATTCAGTTAGGCTTCAGTCAAGGCTTAATGAAGTCCAGGTGGAGGGGTGAATAATGAGGCGCTTACTCACAAGAGAGGCCTGCGCAAGACCCGGTGTCATAAGTACTTTCACTGCGAGGCAACGACTCCGAGGGCACCAAAGCAGATACAGTCATTTCTCAGTGGGCAGAGCAAGCACAGAGTGTTACCAAGATAGAGTCCCCAGTAATTACTTCTCCGCCAGGCTGAGGAGCAGCAGAACCTTCAGACTCCAGAGCCTGAAAAACGCAGGAAATTAGGGTGTTTTATTTTTTCCATGTGGGGGGTGGGAAAGAGAGCCATATAATTTTACATCGGAGGGATAGCCCCGTTAGTCTGTGTCCACAAAAACAGTGAGAAGTCCGGTGGCACCTTAAAGACTAACAGATTTATTTGGGCATAAGCTTTCGTGGGTAAAAAAAACCACTTCTTCAGCTGCAAGTGAAGAAGTGTTTTTTTTTTACCCACAAAAGCTTATGCCCAAATAAATCTGTTAGTCTTTAAGGTACCGCCAGACTCCTCATTGTTTTTATATAATTTTATGGCCCTACGAGCTAGAGATCCCAGCTGTGCCGCTGATCTTGTAACACACTCCATTTAGGCAACTGTGTCTGCCTGGAAGTCAGCGCAAGGCCTGGGTCCACTGTTTTCCTGGTGGTTTGCAGAGGTGTAGCAGAGAAACCTCTTTAGGACCACCCTTTAAAAAGGAAATGCAAGTTTTAAACAAAGTACATTTCATTGCACAGCAGGTGTGTGACTCTTTGCTGCCCAGATAGTGCCGTGATGGGCGTTCCAAGTACCCAAGACAGACAATACGACAAGTGCCTAGCTTAGCTATAGCGTTCTAGCCATAAATCTAACCACAGATCTTAAAGCCCTTTACAAGGAAAGTCAGTAGAGGAAAACAGACACCGAGAAGTGCCAACAGTAGAACGGGAAGTGGAATCCAGCTCTCTTATCTCCCAAGAAGAACTCCATCTGCTGGCCCATGCTTCCTCCTTATAACCTAGACTGATAAATAAAATGATAGAAGAATTAGGGGTAGAGGTGATCATTTATCCTCTGTTATTTCGTTTTGCTTTAGGTCATTTAGACTCTTTTCTTATTTCCTGTGTTCTTTTCTCTCTCTATCTGTTTCAAAAAAAGGGCTTTCAAATACAAAATATACAGCATGTATAAAATACGCGATGTAGGAAAGAGAGATGTTAACGGATTAGAAAGGATGTCGTGTGTGTTAAGCGACTATCATTAGATGGGTCTAGGAATACATGGAGTGAAAAGTAATTGCCGATTAATGCAAAAAATAAAAACGGTATTTCAGGTCTCATTTGTATCTCATCCTTTTTGTGTGTGTGATGCAGTAAAAGACCCCAGACAGTTATTAAAGAAAAATAAAATAATCCTCCAATTGCTTCCTTTCATTAGGGCTTCATTTCCCTCGCTCCCCTTTTGTTATTCTGGATCTTTGTGCTTTGAACTGATTTATTTATATTGAGCTGAATAGATTTTCTTCCTCTCCCTCAGACAGCAGGTTGCGAGAGAGGTAACAGTAAAAAATGAAAGTGATAATGAATTAATGATGTATGGAAATGCTTTATTGATTCAATGGATAAGAAGTGAAAGGCGATTATAAAAATAAAAGCATACTGTCAATGAAATAGTGCTATGCAGAGGTTTGACAGATGACTACGTATTGGACTGAAGGCCAGATTGAGGATGGGATCGGAGTAATGGACTATTGCCCATTGCAGCCCATTGGGAACAACCCTCATATTAACTTCTGATAGCTGCTTAGCTATCAGAACTGCAATACCAGATGGAACCCTCTTGGAGAACTTTAGAAGCACATCTAAGCTCCGTTGACCAGGACAGTCTTGAGGCCAGGTGATTATGGAAAGAAAGAGTTAAGGAACTTGAATCCTGACATGGCCCATTGGCATCGCAGTCAGAAGGAAAGATAAATGGCGGGAGAGGTAGGCTGTCCTGTCTGCTGCTTGTAATGACTTACAGAATCCCTGGACCCTTGCCCTGCAGGCAAGAAGAGTCCATTACATTAACTCAGTGGGATCGATCTGCAGGGCAAGAAATCCCCTGTAGGACATGATTAGCTTTAAGAGTAATCTCTGATATTTCCTATTCTTCCTCCTGCCTCCACCAAAGCCCTTACTAGGCATCTTCTTAGCTAGGTACTTCTCTCACTCATTTCATCTCATCTGTAGTGTATCTGAGCTACAACTCCACCCCCACATAGACTAAATGTTTGGTAGTTAAAAATTGCATATCAGTTTGTAAGGAACGAACGCAAACTCCCCCAGGAATTTCTCCTCCTTTTTTCACCCCCAGCTCAAACTTGCTCCTTTCCTCCTGGATCACACTGCATTGGCTGGATTGTTGTAACTCACTGTATCTGAAACGGAAGACGATGCGCAGGTTCCATGTGGTACAAAATGTGGCTGCCCAACTCCTCCACAGCTCCGGCCACTGTGAGCACATCAGGCCTGTGCTCAAGTCCCTCCACTGGCTCCCACTCAGTTTAAGTGACTTGCACTAGATCACATAGCAAGTCAGTAGCAGACCAGGAGCAGAACCCAGGGCTCCTGAATCCCCAGTCCAGTGCCTTATCTAGTGGACAATCTAGTGGCTGCATCCCACTTGTGCTTCTAAAAAAAACCCGTTCTTTAAATGTTACCCATCAGAGCAGGTCAACTTTACAGAACAATTAAAAAAAATGTTAAATTACTAGCCCCATTTCCCACTCAGTCACTGACAATAGCTAATAAGGTGGGTGAATGATTAATTAAGAAATAATATTTCTTTATGGAAACTAGTCCCAGAAAAAAAGAGGTCCCTTGATGCCATTCATTATTCAGGTTTCAGAGTAGCAGCCGTGTTAGTCTGTATTCGCAAAAAGAACAGGAGGACTTGGCTTAACAGTGAAATCCTTGCTGATCTTAAACACAAAAAAGAGGCTTACAAGAAGTGGAAGATTGGACAAATGACCAGGGATAAGTAATAAATATTGCTCGGGCATGTAGGAATGGAATCAGGAAGGCTAAATCACACCTGGAGTTGCAGCTAGCGAGGGATGTTAAGAGTAACAAGAAGGGTTTCGTCAGGTATGTTGGCAAGAAGAAGAAAGCCAAGGAAAGTGTGGGCCCCTTACTAAATGAGGGAGGCAACCTAGTGACAGAGGATGTGGAAAAAGCTAATGTACTCAATGCTTTTTTTGCCTCTGTCTTCACGAACAAGGTCAGCTCCCAGACTACTGCACTGGGCAGCACAGCATGGGGAGGAGGTGGCCAGCCCACTGTGAAGGAAGAAGTTCGGGACTATTTAGAAAAACTGGACGTGCACAAGTCCATGGGGCCGGATGCGTTGCATCCGAGAGTGCTAAAGGAATTGGCGGATGTGATTGCAGAGCCATTGGCCATTATCTGTGAAAACTCATGGCGATCGGGGGAAGTTCCAGAAGATTGGAAAAAGGCTAATGTAGTGCCCATCTTTAAAAAAGGGAAGAAGGATGATCCTGGGAACTACAGGCCGGTCAGCCTCACCTCAGTACCCGGAAAAATCATGGAGCATGTCCTCAAGGAATCAATTCTGAAGCACTTAGAGGAGAGGAAAGTGATCAGGAACAGTCAGCATGGATTCACCAAGGGCAAGTCATGCCTGACTAATCTAATTGCCTTCTATGATGAGATAACTGGCTCTGTGGATGAAGGGAAAGCAGTGGACGTGTTATTCCTCGACTTTAGCAAAGCTTTTGACACGGTCTCCCACCGTATTCTTGTCAGCAAGTTAAAGAAGTATGGGCTGGATGGATGCACTACAAGGTGGGTAAAAAGTTAGCTAGATTGTCAGGCTCAACGGGTAGTGATCAATGGCTCCATGTCTAGTTGGCAGCCGGTATCTAGCGGAGTGCCCCAAGGGTCGGTCCTGGGGCCGGTTTTGTTCAATATCTTCATTAATGATCTGGAGGATGGTATGGATTGCACCCTCAGCAAGTTTGCGGATGACACTAAACTGGGAGGAGTGGTAGATATGCTGGAGGGTAGGGATAGGATACAGAGGGACCTAGACAAATTGGAGGATTGGGCCAAAAGAAATCTGATGAGGTTCAACAAGGACAAGTGCAGAGTCCTGCACTTAGGACGGAAGAATCCAATGCACCGCTACAGACTAGGGACCGAATGGCTAGGCAGCAGTTCTGCAGAGAAGGACCTAGGGGTGACAGTGGACGAGAAGCGGGATATGAGTCGACAGTGTGCCCTTGTTGCCAAGAAGGCCAATGGCATTTTGGGCTGTATAAGTAGGGGCATTGCCAGCAGATCGAGGGACGTGATCGTTCCCCTCTATTCGACATTGGTGAGTCCTCATCTGGAGTACTGTGTCCAGTTTTGGGCCACACACAACAAGAAGGATGAGGAAAAATTGGAGAGAGTCCAGCGAAGGGCAACAAAAATGATTAGGGGACTGGAACACATGAGTTATGAGGAGAGGCTGAGGGAACTGGGATTGTTTAGTCTACGGAAGAGAAGAATGAGGGGGGATTTGAGAGCTGCTTTCAACTACCTGAAAGGTGGATCCAAAGAGGATGGATCTAGACTATTCTCAGTGATAGCAGATGACAGGACAAGGAGTAATGGTCTCAAGTTGCAGTGGGGGAGATTTAGGTTGGATATTAGGAAAAACTTTTTCACTAGGAGAGTGGTGAAACACTGGAATGCGTTACCTAGGGAGGTGGTGGAATCCCCTTCCTTAGAAGTTTTTAAGGTCAGGCTTGACAAAGCCCTGGCTGGGATGATTTAGTTGGGATTGGTCCTGCTCTGGGCAGGGGGTTGGACTAGATGGCCTCCAGAGGTGCCTTCCAACTCTGTGATTCTATGACTTGTGGCACCTTAGAGACTAACAAATTTATTTGAGCATAAGCTTTCTTGAGCTACAGCTATTCAGTGGACTGAGATCCTCTATTTTTCATATGTACAAGAGAAACAAACACTGACAGCAAACATAGCAATATAGCAACAGTTAACAAAACAACTTGTTCTGCATTGTTTAATGCATGCTACTCTGAATAGGCAATTAACTCGTTATATACAAGACACTCTAAAGTGTCCATCTATTGTTAACTTCCAACTAGGACTTTTAGAAATCTGGGAGGGGTGGGGAAGGCGACATGAGAAGTTCAACACTGAATTTCAGGAGAGTTAATGCCTGAGCAAATAAAAATAATGCCATGATGAACCTTGCCTCCCTGGGACATAATTTTATCCCCTACTGTATGCGGTACATACTCTGCACTGGCACGCATTTTTCTTGGGAACATAAAACAGGAT
Source organism: Natator depressus (assembly GCF_965152275.1). NCBI lineage: Eukaryota > Metazoa > Chordata > Testudines > Cheloniidae > Natator > Natator depressus. Next base: position 8,287,808 of record NC_134259.1, read on the forward strand.
ATTGCATCTCTTCAGGTGTCTGTTTTTAAAAAAGAAATGGGAGTATTATGAAAAACATCTAATTAATAGCTTTAAAAGATGCAATGAAAACTGCATTTTCATTTGAGTTCACTCTTTATAAGCGCAGTCATCTATGGAGACCCATAATCTCTTTTAATTAAATATTTTATATTAGCACGAGGTAAGGGTTTTGGAGAGAGTTCTTTTTGCGTTGCATTCATATTTTGAAAGGATTTTCTTGCGATTAAGACACTGGGTTATTACTCTAGGTCAGGGATCAGCAACCTTTGGCATGCGGCCTGTCAGGGAAATCCGCTGGCGGGCCGGGCTGCTTTGTTTACCTGCAGTGTCTGCAGGTTTGGCCAATCGCAGCTCCCACTGGCCGCGGTTTACCGTTCCAGGCCAATGGGGGCTGCGGAAAGCGGCGTGGGCCAAAGGATGCGCTGGCCGCCGCTTCCAGCGGCCGCCATATAGACGACACCTACAAATGGTTAGGGCCTCTAGGTGCTACCATAATATAAATACTAATAATTCATGTGTGCCCTGTTGAAAAAAGTTGTTTAGAAATCTTTGCTTTGATATCCCCCCTCTGCTTTTTAAAAAATATTCCTTAGCCTTTCAGTAGCTATCATGTGGGCAAATTCATCTAGCACAAAAGTGTAGACCATTACACCCCACCCCTCTTTGGAAATCATGTAACTAATGGCCTCATCCATTCTGCAGATTTCAGTTTTTAAGAGCTTTTGATCACAGCACTAGATTCATCGACATTTTAAAGAATAGCCATTGTTCTCACTGACATTCCTGTTCTTATCTGAAGAGCATTTAAACTTCTCCCCCATCAGTACCCAGCAATCATTTGGTCTTTGGATTCTCTCCACCTTCCTCTTCTTTGGTCAAGGCAGAAGTATCATAATTGTTTAAAATCAGTCTGTCTTCCTGTACTCCCTTCTCTTCCTTTCCCATTTCTCTTGGCTTCTTCTCTGATGAATATAGATGAAAAAAAAATTCTTAGGAAGTCAAAATCTCCTTCCTGAGCCAATACTCAGCATTTCTTCTTTCATTCTGCGAACACACACACACGCACACCTCCCCCTCTTACTAGACTTTATATTTTAAAAACAACTGTTGCAAAATGCACATAACTCCTTTCTTTTTACATCCCAACTTAACCTCATTGGCTTGTATTGATCATTTCCCTGTCGAGTCACAAGTGGGATGAATTCCAGCTGCATCCTCTTCTGTCACCTCTTAATTATCTTTTTGCCTTTCTCCGGCCTATTTCCCCAAAACGTGATACGATTCTGAATCAAGATTCCTCAGGGCACTTCATCCTCCCCCCAAATCAGAAGCCTATGTATTGTTTCTCTGGATATGTCTCCCTCATGAGGGTTTCAAAGCCAATAATTCTGTACAGAAATAATTAAACTTCCAATGATCCATAACTTCCATTTAAAAAAAAATCATATTTAATTCATTTCCTAGGATTCAGCCCAGATTAGCCTCAGACTGTATCAAAATTCTTTAAAAATAGTATAATTAAACCTGGTTGCTAATAACAATCTATTTTAAGGTTTTATACCGCTGCTCATTACCATAGTACCGGAGTATCATGTAAAAATCAATAGCAATAGAGAACTCCCCCGTGGCCTTCAATATATCTCTAGCACTTCTCTCTTTCCAGAGTTAAAGCTCTGTTTGAGGATAAAGACTTGTTTCAAGGAGAGGGGCTGGGAATCAAAAAAAGTGTTGTTCAAACTGTGTCATTTGTGGTGGAAAAGCTCGCTCCACGAGGACAGACTTGCAATGCTTCCTAAGGACGGTCAGACTCTGAACTCCTCTCCAAGTTTGCTCTGTAGCCAGGTCCCCTTGACAAAGACTCCTTTGTCTCCAGCTTTCACATGGTTTGCCCTCAACTTTGTGATCCAGAGGAGTGCAGCTGTTACGGTAGTTCATAGATGGAAATTCGGTCAGTAATTACTTTGGATAGAATCAAGGCCTTAAACTGGCATCAGAAATGGAGTGGGCACCAGTGGAGGGGCTTGAACACAGGTCTGATGTGCTCACAGCGGCCTGAGCTATGGAGGAGATGGGCAGCCACATTTTGTACCGCGTGGAACCCGTGCATCGGCCTCAGTTTCAGATACAATGAGTTACAACAATCCAGCCAAAGCGGTGTGATCGAGGAGGAAAAGGAGCAAGTTTCCTTGTAAGCTGGGGGTGAAAAAAGGCACTTTTGGAAAAAAGTGGTATCACCTAGTTATCCAAGCTTAGTGCAGAGTCAAACAGGCCCCTGAGGCTTTTCACTACTTTGATGAAGGGGAGTTATTAGCCTGAGATGGAGGGGGGAGAGAGTGGCTTGGCCAGGTCTTCCAAGTGTCTCCCCTTTCAACCAGCATCACTTTGGTCTTGCTTGATTTCAGCTTGAGCCAGCTGCTCTTCATCCACCAGGTAGTTTCCTGAAGGCATTCTGACATTTTAGCAGTGATGGTGGTTGCATCAGTTGAGAATGAGAAATAGAGTTGAGTTGCATCGACATACTCTTGACAACTAAGCCCATGGCATCTTGCTATCTCTGCCAGCGATCTCGGGCAGATGTTGCAGAGAAATGGGCATGGTATAGGTCCTTATGGGCGAGGGACTTTGAAAAGGAAGAGCAGTTGCCCATTGCCACTCTCCGAGTTCTGATGGAGGGGAACATCTGGATCACTGTACTGCTGGGCCATGTGCTCTGGTGATGTCATGTAGGAAGGTGAGCAGTACCTTGTGGCCCACTGTGTAAAAGTCTGCTGAGAGCCCCAGGAGTATGAGCGTGGAGATCTCATTTGCGTACATGGCCATGAGGAGATTGTCTTTGAGTGGCACAACTGTCTCTGTGCCGTGCCCTGATCTGAACCCTGATCGTCAGCCATCCAAGATGTTGACTGACTTCACATGTTGTCGAATGTTGGTGGTTGCGTCTTCCTCAAGTTTTTGCCCAGGAACAGGAAGTTGGAGATGGGACAGTAGCTGGCGAGATCTTCAGAGTCAGACTTTGGTTTCTTGACAGTTGGATGCTGTCAGGGTTCCCTCCCCATTCTGAACTCTAGGGTACAGACGTGGGGACCCGCATGAAAGACCCCCTAAGCTTATTTCTACCACTTTAGGTTAAAAACTCCCCAGACACAAATTCTCCCTTATACCTTGGGTTTAAGTAATGCTGCCACCACCAAGTGATTTAACAAAGAACCAGGGAAAAGGACCACTTGGAGTTCCTCTTCCCCCAGCAATCCCCCCAAGCCCTTTCCTGGGGAGGCTTGAGAATAATATCCTAACCAACTGGTTACAAAATGATCAAAAGACCCAAACCCCCGGGTCTTGGAACAATGGAAAAAATCAGTCAGATGCTTAAAAGAAGGATTTTATTTAAAAAAAGAGAAGGTAAAAATCACCTCTGTAAAATCAGGATGGAAAATACTTTACAGGGTATTCAGATTCAAAACCCAGAGGCTTCCCCTCTGGGCAAAACCGTAAAGTTACAGAAAATAGGAATAAACCTCCCTCTTAGCACAGGGAAAATTCACAAGAAACACAAAAGAAGCTAATCCGCCTTACCTGGCTTACCTATGCTGGTTGCAATATTGGAGACTTGGATTGGGATGGGTTGGAGAAGACAGATTTCTGTCTGGCCCCTCTCAGTCCCAAGAGAGAACCGCTATGCAAAACAAAGAGCACAAACAAAACCTTCCCCCCTCCCAAGATTTGAAAGTATCTTCTTTCCCCATTGGTCCTGTTGGTCAGGTGCCAACCAGGCTATTTGAGCTTCTTAACCCCTTACAGGTAAGGAGGAATTCTAGGCTACCCTTAGCTGTATGGTTATGACAGGTGCACTTTGGCATTTTTTTAAGGAGTTTGGTAGTTGTGCTTTTCTGAAGGAGTCACTGACTATTTCCATTAGTAGTGGGCATAATTGTTCTTCGCTGGTTTTTACCAGCCAGGAAGGATATGGATCCATTCACACATTGACTTGTGTTGTTCAGGGCTTCCTAAGCTTTGGCGCGTGTGATGACTCCTAATTGGCTCTGTTCTGTTGATCTTATTAGTGAAGTATACTGAGAGTTTTCACAACAGTCAATGCCTGGATCTGGTCTTTGAGCGATGCAGTCTGGGTTGATTAGCCAGGTTACTATGGGAAATAGCTCTTCTAGTCACAATTCTGTTGCATTGACTGTGGATGAGTAGGAGGCAAGTTTCGTCTCTTTTTCTGCAGTGGCCCAGCCCTGCAAGCATTGTTGATGCTGCTGGTACAGGGATTCAGAATGCGTTCCACGCGACTGCTATTCTAACTTCTTGCCTGTGCGCTTTGTCGGCTGTCATTCAAACCACGGTGATGTGCTGAGTTGGTTTGCAGTATGAAACCTGGGACCAAGGTGTCAATGTGGTCAATGGACAACAGATGATTGTGCTGTTGTATTAACTCATCAGTGCCTTGGTCTTGTATTTGGGTGGCTTGTTCATCTAGGGAGAACTGAACACCTAGGGAGCTCAGAAGTCCTCGGGGGACTGCTTTGATTTCTCGCTACCCTGGTGAGAAGGAGGGAAGGCTCTGATCAATGTCTGCCTTGAGACCAGTATGTTGGTGACTTCTCCAATACTAGACTGAAGGTAGGATCCAACCTATGCCTGACTGCATATGTCCAGAGACTGCCAAGGAGCATCTCACATGTACCATGAGATCAAGTACTACTGTAATATCCAATTTTCAAACGACACCATTCTTGTTTAAAGCATCCATAATTGGTAAAACCCGCTTTGATCCATTTCTTCAACTTACACTGGTAAATCTAAAGCAACATTAAAAAACAAAAAAACCCTTTACCGTTCTTAATCCTCATCCCCATTATTGTAGTGTCCTGCTCCACGACAGCAACTGCAGCAGGACATTACAATAACTGGGATTGCAAATGAGATTTAACCATGGTCTTTAAAGGTCCTACGATCCTGGGGCAGCACAGATAAGGGCTGCCTCTTTCTCAAGGGGAGACAAAAGTCTCTTTACAATTGTTCCTTTAGATTGTAAGCTCTTTGGGACAGGTGCTGTCATCTACTATAGGTCTTATTAATGCCTAGCACAGTGAAGCCCTGGCTCCATAGAGGCTTCTGGATACTACTGTAATATAAATAAAATATAACATGCAATACAATCAATCAATAATAAATGCCTCCATCTTGACCAAAGGCATCACTCTGCGGCTGCTCCCCAAGAAAGCTGAAAGACTGGCCACTCCAGCTAAATTCCGCCTACAGTTTCAATGGGATACATAACAGGATTCTTCTTCACTTCCTGCCCTAAACAGAGCGGCTGTGTATAATTGAACAGCTGCTTCATTTCACCCCAGAGATGGCTTCATTTCAGTGGAGGGTAAAGCAGTCCTGTATAAAGTTCACATTCAAAATACAGCATAGCGCCTCTTAGAGCCAAGTTGGGGTATTACTGATTTGGGGTCCACCTTCAAAAAGAAGAGAACTGGGTGCTGACACACGAACACCTCCTCCTAAACTACACGGATTTTCCTTGGAGGACTCCTCCAGCAGGCTATGAACCTGCAAAGACTTATGCAGATGCTCAATATGATGCGCTGTGCGTGGTCCAGTTGACGTCACAGTGCATCACGTTAAACATGTGCACAAGTCCTTGAAGAGTGAGGGTCATCGCATGTGGGATTTGAACCAGGTGATGTGGCCCATTTCTATAAATACCTGCTTCTGTCAACACATTGCTGCTAACAGATGGTTGTGCTTGCTATCAAGCCAACATTACTCATCCCACCCTTACACCATCAAACATGTTGCTTCTAACCCTCTGCTGCACTGAATCTTGAGATTAATTTCCACTCCTGTTTACAACACATTTTTTAATGCAGCTTTAACTTGAAATATTTATTTGAGTAACGGTCCCTTTGCTTGTTGCTTCTTGCTTACTTTATGGTGGTAGCCGCTAAGGATCTGCAACCCACGGACTGCTAGTGATGACAGGCCTTTTTTAAACCTCCCAGAAGCTCCATAACTTTCCCCAAGTTGATTTATTAAGTGCTGGTTAATCAGCTCAAGGAAAACCTCAGGAGTAAAATGCAGTCTGGACTTCCCTCAGTTAATATTAATGCAGCTCTTCTTTCTGCCATTGCTCTGGTTCAAAAGAGGGGTTATTGCCTTTGGAGGAAAATCGTGGCGAAATAAAAGCCACTATCTCACCAGTAGAAAATCAAGTTGACTTTTATGATGGTGGCAATCGCTTTAATTACCGAGGGCACCGTCGGCTTGGAATGCTGCATTTGAGCAATGAATTGCAATAGCGTGGCAGACTGGATGGGGATTTCCGATCACACTCCACCCAGAGCCATACCTCCTCGTTCCTGGAAGGTTGGAGGATCCATTGAGCGAGGGCTTTGGGAAAATCGTGCTGGGGCATAGACTCTTGGCAAGGTTAGACACATCCAACCACCATCAGAAGCCAGTGACTGTGAAAAGCCTAAGCCTAGACATCTTCCTCTGGGCCAATGGTTTTCGAAAGCTACTAGACATTTTGGGCACCTGATTTGAGACACCTTCAAGTGACCTGGTTTTCAGAGAGCTGGGTGGTCAGCACTTTCTGAAAATCAGACTCATGACGGGCACCTAAAATCACTAGCCATGTTTGGCCCTACTACTTTCCGACATTGCCCCACTGCTAATGCCTGCTCCCTCTGGCTGAAATGTTGAAAGGACAATTCCCTGCTTCTTATACATTGAGCCATTTAGGTCTCTAAGTACAAAGCGATCACCCATAGAGGAGGTTTCACTATGCCACAGGTCCTTCGTCTGCATTGCTTTGAATCACTGGTGTTCACAGTGACTGAGCCACAGAGCAAAAACAGCCCCCTAGAAACGGTCCTTGAAAGGGAAGAATGGTTGATGTAGTCGTGGTATACATTTGGAACACCCCATATTTGAGAGAACCACCATTGAGATTCATGGTGACAGCAGGTTTAGAATTTAGAGCTTCTTGTCCTACCAACTGAGCTGCAAGAGGATGCCTTTTAGCGGTACAGTATCTATGACATGCAGCTGAACAATTCTGATTCTGTCCAATAGAGAGCAGTGCTAACACCACACCCACCCAGCCACCCCCCCTAATTCTTCATACTATATTAATCTTATTTCCTTAATCTTATCTGAATCCAGAGGGATTTAAAATGCACTGCCCTGGCCTGTGCTCCCCAAAAAGACCCTTGGGGCAGACACAATCTAGGTTTAAAGCTACCCGGTTTTCAGTAACTGGGGACAGAGACAAAAATCTTATGCACTGGGAGGATATTTCTTCTCGATGGCACAGGGAGCAAAGTATGTTGTAGAACTCGAATGCAACATCCTTTGTTCTCTCATGTCAATGAGCAGCAGTAGGTGGTTAGTCAAAAAAAAAAAAAGCTTTTAAATGGTCCGTTATTGTTAAACATCAGCGACAAGCCAGTGCTGACATCACATATATTCCTCCCAGCATGTTAGATTCATACTTTATTACCTAGCCGAGAGCTCACTTATTCATCCCCAGCATGCCTGGTAAACTTACTTTAATATATTAAAGAACAGCAATTGCTTCACATTAAAATAAAAAAAGATGCAGAGTCACTTGCAATTTCATTTTATAATAATGACTACTGCCAGGAAGGATTTGGCCTATCAGAACTCAAAACACTTCTGCAGAATAACCTTTGGGATATATTTGGCCCATTCTCTTGCATGATAATTTCATCAGCCTTGGAGTATTAAACATCTTTAAATACAAAATATATTCAGTTTATCGAGGCCTTGGTTACAACAGGGATTGCCCTGCCATGTGTGAGAGAGAGTGTGGTCCAATGGATAGTTCTAGTCCCTGCTCTGCCACTGACCTGCTATGTGACCTTGGGCAAGTCATTTTACCTCTCTTTGCCTCTACTTCCCTTCCTCTCTGTATTGTCTATTCAACATTTAAGCTCTTTGGTGCAGGCACGGACTCTTATTAGGGGTGTGTGTGTTTGTGTGTGTGTGTGTATATATATTTTATATATATATATATATATATATATATAATATGTAGCATCCAGAATAATGGAGCCTTGACCTTGGTTGAAGCTTCTAAGTGCTAAAGCAATACAAATAGTAATACAGGCGGAATATCCTGAGGTCTTTAGCCAAGCAAACTCACAATGAGGTCAACGGGGGTTTTCATGAGCCAAAACCGACTGCTGGATCGAGCCATTGTTACACTGCCACAAAGTGATAAGGAAGAGGCCAAGGAATACGGATAGGGTTAGGAGGTTCAGATTCAAGAATAGGGACCAGAACGGAGAGCAGGGATCATGAGCGAGTCAGGTGAGACTTGTGGCGGAAATCATCGTTTCTGTAGTGCCATAAAACATACCCGGCACGGAAAGACAATGTCCCTGCCCCAAGGATTTTATAATGTAAGGGCCTGATTCTTCCCACCCTTACTCGGGTAGAATCGTCATTTACCCTGCATGTAGTCCTTTTTCCGATAGGGTGAGATTCTATTCAAGAGGATTAAGAGTCAGCCTTTATAAAGGAATTCTGCCAGAAAAGCCCAGAGAGTTTGGCAGGGGCACAAGTAGAGGGCACCGCACTCTGGCTATTCATTGCTTTCTATGGCCCATAAGGGGCAATAGGGAGAAGAATGTAACTTAAAGCAGCCCTGAAAGTAACAGCCTGGGGGCTGGACAGGCATCCAAGCACTCCCCGCACATGGGGAGCACAATGATGTTTTAAAGACAGATTTCCGCCCCATCTGTGCTGAGTACAGGAACTCAGAAGGTGCGCCAGTACATCATCTTTGAACACTGATGGCTTGAGTGCGTGCCATCACCATAACGTTAAAATATGAAGAAATGATCCCATGCTTGTGTTTGTTTCCTATGTGTGCCTGTGGGGAGATACAGACTCTCGCCTTTAGCAAGATCACCGAGTAAAGAGGTAGACAAACACACTGTGAAATGGAAAAGTCAATCTGCAGCTTATGCAGGGAACCAGGATAAATATTATAGGAGAAGAGGGAAAAAAAAGAGAGAGAGAGAGACATTGATCTTGACTTGGAGTAACTGGAGGATTTCATAGGACAGGCAGAGTTTTTACCAGGTAATTAAATGTTTTGGGTTTTTAATCAATAACTGACCTACTGATGGCTGCATTTCATCACCACTTAGCTCACATCTGCCTCTGCTCAGGTCCAGTCTGGTCCCTTGGACTTTTGTTTGTTTGTTTTGGCCACAAAGAGAACAGAAAAAATGTATTGTCTACCTCAGGTTGTACAAAAGAAACCTAAATCTTTAACGGTTCTTGAAAAAGGCAACTGGAGACACCTGCAGCAAGAGTTCCATCTGATCTACTTTGCTTTGGGCTGACTCTCAGACATCCTGAAAATTTAATGTAATTGGAAAGGCAAGAGTGTCTCTGTGTGATGAAATGTCAGGGTTGCGTTAGAGACATTGACAGTGTAAATACCTTCCTAAAGGACGCCTTTGTTTTTCTTTCCATAAGAAGAGGAGAGAAGTAAGCAGATGATTTGTAACAGATGAGATAATTTTGATGCCCATGTTATGAAAAATGTTTTGCTGGAAGGAAAAGTCAATTAATTTGATCTCTCTATTGGTGCGTTCTGACTGTACACAAAGGTATTGGCTAGAAAGACCTCTCACGGGTGCAAGATTTTTCACGGCTTTGGGGTTTGATTTAAGAGAGGAATTAATGTAGCTGCTCATGATGAAAGAGGAGCCTGTGTAAAGGACACACATCAGTACTGATGCTAAATAAATGTCTCTGTGGACATGTCTATCCATGTACAGTCTTGTGGGTGAGGCAGTGGTCTGGGAACGAGAGGATTTTGATTTAGTTCCCGACTGTGCCACAAATTCCCTGTGGCACCTTGGGCAAGTCACTCTCTGCACCTCAGTTTCCCATCTCTAAAATAGGGATAATCATTCTTCCTGTTCTGTTTAGACTGTAAGCGCCTTGGAGCAGGCTTCACTGTTGCTATGTGTTTGTATAGCACTTAGCATAACCGGGTACCGGTCTCAGTTAGAGCCTAGGTGCTAATGTAACCCTCAATTTACATGTACAGACAACACATTTTTTGCACTTACATAGCACCTTCCGACAGAGGACCTCAGCTCTAAGAACACTGTTTAACACTCATGACATCCCTGTGAGAGATCGATTATTGTCCCTTTTTACTAATAAGGAACATAAGAATGGCCATACTGGGTCAGCCCAAAGGTCCATCTAGCCCAATATCCCGTCTTCCGACAGCGGCCAGTGCCAGGTGCCCCAGAGGGAATGAACAGAACAGGTCATCATCAAGTGATCCATGCCCTGTTGCTCATTCCCAGCTTCTGGCAAACACAGGCTAGGGACACCATTCCTGCCCGTCCTGGCTAATAGCCATTGATGGACCTAGCCTCCATGAATGTACCTAGTTCTTTTTTGAACCCTGTTATGGTCTTGGCCTTCACAACATCCTCTGGCAAGGAGTTCCGCAGGTTGACTGTGTGTTGTGTGAAGAAATACTTCCTTTTATTTGTTTTAAACCTGCTGCCTATTAATTTCATTTGGTGACCCCTAGTTCTTGTGTTATGAGAAGTAGTAAACAACACTTCCTTATATACTTTCTCTACACCAGTCATGATTTTATAGACCTTAATCATATCTCCCCTTAGCCGTCTCTTTTCCAAGCTGAAAAGTCCCAGTCTCATTAATTTCTCCTCATATGGAAGCTGTTCCATACCCCTAATCATTTTTGTTGCCCTTTTCCGAACCTTTTCCAATTCCAATATATCTTTTTTGAGATGGGGCGACCACATCTGCACCCAGTATTCAAGATGTGGGCATACCATGGATTTATATAGAGGCAATATAGAGGAAACTAAGGCACATCAGGTATTTCCACACAGCATTTTGGAGTGAACCTCCTAGCCCAGGTCAAGAGACTGGGGCGAGTGGGGCTCATGCTAGAGCTCTAAAAGTAGCCATGTAGATAGCGCTTCGAAGTTGCCGCTTGGCCTCTGAAGCCCCCCCGTCTCCCCCAGGCTATTTTTAGAGCACTAGCACAAGCCCCGCTAGCCCTAGAGAGAGAAAGTGACTGAACCAATATCCCTCCGAGAGTCTTGTTGGGGGAAAAGACTCCCCAAAACAAACAAGATTTGGGTTTTTGATGCAATGTTAAACGTTTCTGCCAAAAATTGTGATAAAAACCGCAACTCACGCCCCCATCTTCATCCAAGTTTTCTGAGAGGGGGGAAAATATGTACCGTATATATGCATTCATAAGCCAGATATTTTTGGTAAAAAAGTGATGCATCAAAGAGCAGGGGTCGGCTTATAAATGGGTCTACACCAAAATTTGATGATTTTAAACTTTATGGAATCATTGAATTGAATATCTAATACAATGTCATTTTCTTTACCTGGTGCGTTCACAGGCACGGAGCCCCTCAGCTCCCAGTGGCCATGGTTTGCCATTCCCAGCCAATGGGAACTGCAGGAAGTGGCAGCTCCCATTGGCTGGGAATGGCAAACCGTGGTCACTGGGAGCTGAGGGGCTCCGTGCCCGTGAACGCACCAAGTAAACAAAATGTCCAGGCCCGCTAGCGGCTTCCCCTAATGGGCTAGGAGCCAAAGTTTGCCAACCCCTGAAATATAGGGTCGGCTTATGAAAGGGTCATACCGTTTTTGCTGTTTTTACCTAACCATCTTGTGGGGGGTCAGCTTACAAACAAATGGGCTAATGAATGAGTATATACAGTATATATTGCCTCAACCAGCTCTGGTGCTCAGTTCTTTCAAAAATCTGACCATTAATGTCACTATGGGAGCTACTGGGGTGCTGAGTGCTTGGAAATCTGGCCTGGTGGTCTTTTGAAAATCTGTCCCTTGACAGGGAGCTCTGGATTCTCCCTATCCCATGGTTAATGCCAAATCAGAAATTCCATTGTAGTCCCATTTTGCAGTCAAGACATCTCAGGATCAATTCATTGCTGCCTGGAGGTCCTTTTGCTCCAGCTAGGCTGTCACTGAGGGCCACGGGAGAAGCTTAGAATCCCACCCAGACCAATTCCTTCTATACAAATGGCCTCACGCCAAGACACAGAGATGGCTATACCAGTTCTAGGACATTTCCACCACAGACCTCAGGACATAGGGCACTCCTAGGCAGGCCAAGGGTTGAGCAGGAGTCGAAGCCAGAGGAGCAGATTGAGGTGTACGAGGTGAGTGTCCAGAGCAGATCTGCTACCTTGAGATTCTGCAGCTGTATAGCGGTGATTGAAGCAGACAGACAAGACAAGCCACCCCATCGGGGCTGCCCTAGCTTGTGCCAGATGCTGGTACAGGCCAAATGAGGGATGCACAAGCCTTTCTGCCCCTACATTAATCTGCCCCATCAGGTCCAATGCTGCAGCCCTACTGTCCTCTGTGTTCAGGATATATTCTCTAAACTCAGCCTCTCCGGGATCTCTGTATACTCCATCCAGCCCTTCACATGATCTGCCTGGTCAGCTTCATCTATCTATTCCTACATATAGTCCTTATTAAATCATAGGTTTGAGACATCCTGATAAATATTCACTATTAAAAAACAAAACAAAATCCCATCTGTTCGGATTAGTCACTGCAAATAGGTTAAGCAGGAGCTTACTGAAGATGTTAAACATATGTTCCCAACAGCAATGCACTCTGAGCCCTGCCAATGCTTAAACCTCATCAGAGCCTCATCCAACTAATTTCCAGTTCTTAAGAGTCAGCAATTTATGATCAACCCTGCCAAAAAGAAGCCCGGATTTTTCTTCTTGAATGAAGAGTACAAACTTCACTCAAGTAAGACAAATGAAACGACCAAGGCAGGGGCATCCCGTCATGGAAATCAGATCAATTTTATAATCCCCAGGACGGGGGTTATGGCCTCGTTATCTCTCTTCCATTACTTTCTCTGCCTCCATTTTAGCAGATCTGCGTGGAATGATTTAGCAGATGACTGCGTGCCCAGTTTGATTTTTCTTTGTGTCCCATTCAGATCCATTTGTTCACTGCTCAGATTTATTAATAGCCAGTTCATACATCCACATGTGTATCCCTCTCCTCCATCTCTCCACGTTTAATATTCAGTTTGGAATTATACAGACATCTGGAGCTGCGGTGGGCTCTGTGAATTCAACACAGTACGCAACAAACTCTAATCCCACTGCAAGATCTGTTAAATGGGATAAATCACATGCTTTTAAGAATAAATTGGCTAATTATAATACATAAAATAATATATAGTAATGATTATACTGATAATATATATTATTCGTTTGAATTTACTGTCAATATAATCATGGGGAGTGAGAGTGAAAGAGAAAACATGCTTTTCATCCTGAAAAAAAAATAATAAATCCCCCAACAGGGTTTCTGAGCATCTTGAAATAATATCAAGTCACGATCTGCGTGATCTTTAAAGTTCAGTGCATGGTCTCAACATTCCCATCAAAACGTTTATTATTGCTATCTTACAGTGGCACCTACAGGACTCAATTTAGGTCCAGCGCCCATTGTGCTAAATGCTGTCCAAACACCCAGTAAGAGACAGTTCCTGCCCTGAAGGGTTTACAGTCTAAACAGAGGTTTCAGAGTAGCAGCCGTGTTAGTCTGTATCCTACAACTGTAGCTCACGAAAGCTTATGCTCAAATAAATTTGTTAGTCTCTAAGGTGCCACAAGTACTCCTTTTCTTTTAGTCTAAATAGACAGGATTATAATCCCCATTTTACAGATAGGAAACTGAGGAACACATTATTATTTGCCCAAGGTCACAACTGAGGTATGCTGCAGAGCCGGGCCTTGAACCCAGATATTCTGAGTCTCCATCCAGTGCCTTTATTACAAAGCCACTCCTCCTCTTGCACTGAGCCCTATTGGCACACCATATCCATCTTTGACATGCAGATTTCACGTGATTGACCTGCAATGAACCTCTATCTAATCAGATCTAATTCCCGCCCCACCCCCCGCCCCGCAGTTTAAGGAGTGACTGACTTGTCCTCTTCTTATAAGTGAGTTTATTACAGCTATGCAACTATACTCTTATAGTCAGTTTTTCCTCCCTCCTCTCCAAATGATGACAAATTTCAGCACTGGCTTGGGAACGTCCAATAACTTTTTAGCTGCCCCCCTTCCCCCCCCCCCAATAACTTTCATTTCAATGGGAATTTAGTGCTGGTGTAAAAGGTGCTCAAATTTCATCCCTGAAGATTGAAGCCTTCTCTCTAACCACCAGGGAACGCACAATTACTCTCCATACAATGCCCCGCTATTTTTCCCCCATCCCGGAACAAAGGGAGGACATCTGTCTATCTACGGCTTTTCTATAGCTTCTTTCACCATGTTACCTATGCACTGAGTTTGCAAAGTGTATGGATAAGCAGGTATTTAATGCTTCATGTTTTTTCAAGGCTACCAGAAAATGTGGTGACTGCAGTGGTGAATTTTGTGAGGTGGAGACAGGACTGAGACCACCCATATAAATCAGCATAATACTGAGACATGACAACACTATTCACCCAGCCTGGCCTGGATTCTACCCAGTGATCTAGAGGCGAAAAGCTCCATTACCAATCTCCTGCCTTGTACAGTTGTTCCCAGTTCATCAAAATCCCTGTGGCACAGGACTGGAGTTTATGGCTTATATATGTGGTTTGTAATACTAGTTTCAGTTTTAGGGACCAAAATATTCAAGCCAGTTCAGAAGTACAACTGTAAAAAGACAAGCATTGTGAAACCCCTCTGTAGTTGAGAAGGAACTGAGTGCTGACTGATATGTTACAGAACTCGTGTCATGCAAGCATTATAGAAGGTTAGTCACTAACTTCCATCAGAGAGAACAATCAAAATCATGGGGGCTGTGGAAGAATGAATTTTAAATGCCATCAAAGAAACCTACTGCACCATCCAAAAGGAGTACAAGTAACTCACATAAATCTGCGGTGAGAGATCTCCTGTTACCCAGTTCACAGCAGAATCAGTAGACTCCTCAGCGTCATACATACCAAAAATAACTGTTTTAAGATCTGAATTACTTTATCTTCAGCCTTTGCAGCCATGAACCAAAGCCAAGTTTACAAATCTTCAGATTTATTAGGGTCAGTGCTGACCTCCTGGTGGGGAGAGTGAGAAGATGGATATTACACTCATGACAGAGGAGTTTTTCCCAACACTTAGCACCGCCTCCTTCAAAGCATTTTGCAAGCACTAATTAATTAAAGCCTCACAACAGTTGTGTGAAGTGGCCAAGAATTATTACTATTCCCATGTCTCAGAGGCAGAAAATGCTCAGGTAGTAGGTGACTTTCCCAAGGCCACATAAGGCGTCATTTTCAGAGCTATCATTAAAATCCAGGGGGTTCTAGCTTCTGGTCTGATAGCCAGAGCACTAGCATATGATCCTTCCTTCCTTGGAACCTTTTCAGTCCTAGTTGTGCTGAGGGATTGAAGAACATACCCACCTCCCCTAACTGCAGAAGCCTCCTCTTGACCAGAGGACCAAAACCTCCACAAATTACCTTAGTCTACTACTTCCCTCCCAAAGTCCCTCATTAAGATCTTTCTGTTCTCAGAGTATATTTGCACGGGGAGCCGGGGGTGTGATTCCCAGCTGAAGGAGACAAACTAGCTCTCATCAAGCTAGCACACTAAAAATAGTGTGTAATCACGGCAGTGCGAGCTGAGGGATGGATTGGCTACCTGAGTGTGTATGTAGGGTCTTTGATAGGCATGTACACGGGGCGGCTAGCCGGTCCTGCCAGGTGCACTGCCGTGGCTACGCTCTATTTTTAGCATGCGAGCTTGATGAAAGCGAGCAAGGGTGTGTCTCCTGGAACTGGGAATCAAACCCCCATCTCCAAGTGTAAACATACCCTTTGTTCCCTCAAGCTCACCCAACATGTGCTCTGCTTACCTATGCTAAGAACCATCCCTGCACACTTCACGCATTGGGCCCCTTCCCACAAGCCTACACCACAGTGTCTTCCTTCTCTACTGCCAGAGCCTGCCACTGCTCTTCGAAGGGACTCCTGCCCAAGCCAGAAGAGCTGGTATTTGGGAGTCAGGTCAGCTGGAGGCACATGTCCAGAGGTTTCGGCAGCAGGGAGATGCGGTGGGTCAGGTCATCCACCAGACAAAAGAGTCAATCTATCCTGTCTTCCTGCTGCTGGAAATCCTCTCCAGTGCCTGCCTTAGTACCCTGTCTGACCCACCTCCAAACATCCGGTTTCTAGGTTTCCTCTCCTCTGTCTCCTTGGCTCTTCTTTCAGCTCTAACTCTGACCCTGGAGCAGACCCGTAACCTCTGCAACAACACTCATATTTACCTGCCTCTGGGATGCCGTGGGGAGAAATCGGTAGATTTTTTGCCAAGTGATTTGAAGATGGAAAGTGCTATAGAATGCTCAAGTATTCTTGGTCTCTCAGTGGTGCGTAAAGGCCGCAAAGTGGTAGGCGCTGTACGAACACATAGTAAGAAACAGTAACTGCCCCGAAGGGCGTACAATGTAAATAGACAAGATGAAGAAAGACTTCTACATCTATTTTAGAGATGGGAAATTGAAACAGAGAAATTAAGTGACTTAAGATCACACAGGGAGTCTGTGAGCAGGTCTCTGTAGGAACTGAGGTCAGATCTCCAGAGTCCTAGTCCAGTGCCTTAACCACAAGACCATTCTCTCCCCCCGGCCCGATTAGTTATGCATTATCTTTGAAGCTGTAACATCACAGCTATTCGCCTTTATTTATTTAGCACTGGTGCTTCCCAATTACTATTCTGTCTGCTCCTTGGCTTGTTCATTCATGTAGGCACTGCAGTAACCTTATGAACTTCTCTAGATTGGATGGTTCTGCCCTGACAGGCCCTGGTTTCCAGAAACAGCCAGTCTCAAGTTAAGAATTCAGAGAACTAATTATGGAGGGAGGAAAAGGGCAAAGGGCCATGTGCACAGACACAAGCAATTCTTTGTCAAACAGTAAATGGCTACTGCAAGTCCTCACTCTATGACTGACAGCCCATTTACAGTCACTCACAAGGAATGGATGGGCCCCACGCTGTTAAATCTGCATTGTGATCCACGCTTTTCCCAACTCCAGATCCAGGGTTTGGGTTCTGCCAGTTAGAGGGTGAAGTTCAGATCCAGATCTGGGTTTGGGGCACGAATCTTCATTGAATATTACTGAAACTATTGCAAAGCAATGGAGAATCAGGCCCTCTGGCTAACGCCCCCAACCTAGCATCCAAAGTGCCGGGGCATTTGGATCCAGGGATTTGATTTGGTCATAATGTGTGTGTGTAAAAGCTTAACCAATGGGATGCAGACACATCAATCCAAATTCCTCCTGCCCTGAGTTACTGCAAGGTTGAAGTTAGCCTGTTAACTTCGGGGAATGGAAACACTACACAGATGCAGCAATTTCCCAGCTCCTTCTCTAAATCAAGAGTGGGATTGCTTGGGAGAAATCCCTGCTTTTTCAGATTGAACGTGTGCGCCCTCTGCTCCTGGCTGGTAAGACCCATTGGTGCTAATTGGAGTTGAGCCCATGAGGAAGTGGCCATTTAAAATAAGCCCTGTTCCCTCTCCATGTCACTAAAAATTAAAATCAGAGACTTTGCTTCACTCCTGCACCAGCCATACATTCAATGGAGGAAATTCCTACAGGGCTAATATCCAGCTGGCATTCTGATATCAGTGAAAAGAGCATTATTAGGCAGCTCGTGTGCTGTGGCTGCTTCTATCATAATCACCATGCAAAACATTATGGGGCCATCCACAAACAAACAGCAAGGAGATGAGAGGAGGGAGGACTGGCAGAGCTGAAGGAGAGAGAAAGCAAATCGGAATAGATAAGGACATTGGAATGCCACTTGGACTGCCTGGTTATTGTATCCACCTATCAGCTCTTATGTTATACTTAAGTTGTACATCCTTTTCGCTAGAGGTCTCTACAGCGCCTAGAACAGTGGGGCTTGCCGTATAAAATACAGATACAAAATACAAATAATTCATAATTATTGATGGGCTCTTGAAGGAACTAAGGCAGAAGTTCAGCATTCCAAAGGGACATTGGGGAGGGCCTGAAGAGACTTGGGGATCGCCTGATTCTCCTGTGAGTCTAAAGCATAAGTTATTTCAAGCCACATTTTGAACTGCATCTATTTCATTTTTACCTGGTATACACAGCTGTGTTTTCTATTCCTCACAAGTCTCTCCTTTCATCGGTTATGTTCCTCCCCATCCCTTTCAGTAAGAAGCAATAAACTCACTTAAAGTGACAAAGGTGCCATGGTTAGTCTGCACAGCGGCTCACCGAAGACTGACAAATGTTCTCAGCCTTCACCTGTCTTGTCCAGCGTATCACACGAATTTGCACCATCAATTGCCCAGCGCCCTAGATAGATGGCAGGTATCTCTCCCAAAAGAAATGCTCTTCTGAAATATTTCTGACAGTGCAGAGCAACACAGAATCATAGGAATGATGGAAAAGACCTCTTAGAGCAGGTCACCTGATCCATCCCTCTGTAAGTACAAGATTGCTGTCGATAGCATGCTTTTCAGCCATTTCTCTCAGTTGAATTTTAAAATGTTCTACGTCATTGGACTCCAGCTACTTTCCTTGGGAGACTATTCCAGGTCTCAAGTCTGGAGCATCTTCCTGGTATTCAGCCTAGCTCCTAAGTTTATTTTCCTCTCATGACTCCTATCTTGGTTTCACTCCACCCTACCCTGCAAGTGACGTTACCTGGTATTTACCATCCTCAGAGACTTAGGCTTTGTCTACACTGGAACCTGAATGACATAACTTTTGTCATTCAGAGGTGTGAAACACCCCCCCCCCCAACCGAACGACAAAAGTTTTGCAGACGAAAAGCACTGATGCAAACAGTTCTTTCTCAGCAGGAGAGCTTTCCTGTACTTCTCACTATACCGGACCCGTGTGCTCACTGGCAGCCAGAGAACTGAAATGCAATAAATGGGGCTCTGTGATTTCTTTTTTGCTTCTTGATAACCAGTTTGGGGATCAGAAGCACAGTTTGTGACTGGTTTGGGAGTTTCACTGCAGTGTTACTCCCAAGACTGGTGGGTATCTGCTCTCCCTTTTCCAGCCTGCCCTGACCTTGCTATTTCCAGCGAGGGCTGGCCCAGGGACCCCCGGTCACAGTATCATTCCATTCCCCGCCCCCCCCAAAATGAAATGTAAATCAAAATCAACATGTTGAAAGTGAAATGTTTCACTTTCAAAGAACAAGCATTTTCCGACAGAAAAATATTACATTAGAAATTATCGGATCAGCTACACTTAGCACTTCCTGGAAGAGATGTAAATTCATTTAGTTGAAAAACTGTGATATGTAGACAACTAAATAACTTAAAAAAAAAGTTTAAAATTTTTCATTATTTCTGCGCACAAACCTTCCCAATGGCATGATCCACTCTGGTCCTGATCCTGAGAAGCACATGCTTAACTTTAAACACACGAATAGAAGGGGTGCTTAGGGGTTTGGCTGGGTCAAAGCCAGAGTGCTCAGCACCGACTGGGAAAATAAGTCATGCCTGACAACATGGTAAAGCTACAAATATTTTAACATGATTCAGTACTGAGTGTAGTCACAGTTTAACAGCTTTAAAAGTATCTCAGCTGATTCTGGTCAATCCTAGGCCTGCTGTGTTTTTAAAGGTGTAAAACTCTGTCTACATTAGGTGCAAAGTCATGCTTAAAATTGTTTTAACTAACGTTCTCAAACATGGCCTATTTTCCTCATCTAGACATCATCCTGAAAGTTCTGAAAGAGAAAAATTTTCTCTCATCCCTAATGATTATAATTTCTCTGAACCAAGTTCTTCATCAGGAACATTGCAAGTCTGACACATCGTACCAGTCAAGTGATTTCTTTCAATTTGTATCCAAGGAAGACAAAACTTTTATTCAGAGGCAGAGGCGCAAGAGGTGACTGCATCTGAAAGAACCACTAGCTAAAACAGGATATTGCCAATCACGACACAGCTCCTTAATATGGTTTGGGCAGTACAGAGTAATCTTCCTCTAGATGACATTCCACAACTGTTTTAAAGGCTTTTAATCTTTTGAAGCAAGAGTGATGCCTACGTGCTCACATATTATTGGGTTTTAACAAAGATCAAGGGCTTTTCTTTTTCGGTAGGGAGATGTCCCTAACTTTCTGCTGGATTTGTGATTAAGGTGTCGACCTACTTTGGATGGACGCGAATCATCTCTCAGTTCATCCGGCACATCTCCTGCTGCATTGCAAAAGATGATAGCAGCTTGGTTGAACGCACAGGGTGCTGTCCTGAGAATCAGGAGACGTAGCCACTATTCTGCGCTCCGCCTCTGAACTTGTGAGTCAACCTTGGGCACGCCCCTTCAACTCTCTGTGCCTCTGTTTCCCCTCTCACCTTTGCCTGTTTAGATTGTAAACTCTTCACGGGAGGGACTTCCTCTCTCTGAGTCTCTATAGGTATATCTACATTACATTCTAAACCCAAGTCTATGGGACCCAGGCTTGTAAACTCAAAGATCCCAAGCCCATACTTGATGTACACACTGCATGGTAAACCAGGGCTTACAATTGCTGGACTCGGGTCTCACAGCTGTGCTAACGCATCCATACTGCACTACACAGACCTTCTGACTCGGGTCTGTGGCTTGAGCTATGTCCACACTGTAAAATGATAGAGCTTGGCTCTGAGTCACAGCGGGACTTGGGCTCTGACCCATCCCCCAGCAGAGTCCTGAGTGCTCGCTGACCCATCAGAATGATTTGCGTGTGGACGGAAGCAAGGCTTGGGCTCAAACTTGAGTCAGAGCCTGGGCTTAGACATACCCTGTGTTGCCTAGCACAGTTGGGACCCCAATTGGGTTCTCTAGGTGATATCCTAAGAGAAGTAACAGCCTGCTACACCTCCAACATTTGCCGCATGTGACCAGAGAATGCCAAACTCTGCTGTACTAGAGAAAAGTGCAGTCCAGTGGATTGGGCATAAGGCTAGAATTCAGGAAGTTTATCCCCACTTCTGTCACTACCTTATTGTTTAACCTTCGACAAATCACTTAGCCTTTCAGTACCTACGTTCCCTTTCCCACCCTTTGTATGCCATGCCTATTTAAACTCTGGGACGCAGGCTGTCTCTCATGAAGTGTTTGCTTGGCATCTGGCGGAGTGGGATGCCAATCTTATTTGGAATCTCTAGGTGCTACTGTCACACAAATAAATAACAGTAGTAGAGGCCAATGCTTTGCCTTTCATTCCTCCTGACAACCCATCCCCATCTCTGCTTCTCCAAGAGGATTTCAGCCATAGCAAAACCTGCCCCACGTTTTAACCAGTACTACCACCGAGCTCTTATACAGCATTCTTGACCCATGGACTTCAAAGTGCTCAACCAAAGGGGGTCAGTAGCATTAGCTCCATTTTACTGATGGATGCATTCACTGCACCTGGGAGGTGTGACTGCAGGACACCTCACCTCTGAGCTAACTTTGATCGAGAAGGGTAAAATAGCTTGCCAAAGGTCACCCAGCAGCAGGACTGGGAATAGAACCCAAGTCCCAGGCTCTATCCACTAGAGAACACTGGTTCTCTATGACTTCTCTACATAAGGTACAAGACAATATAGAATTTGATCCAATACTCTTTGCCAGTTAAAAGTTTTGCTCAAGCGACATCTCTTCCAAGGAAACCAGAATCCCCTTGCATACCACCTAACAAATGACAGAGTGCTCTCTCTCTCTCAAAAAAAATCTGATCCATGTCAGAAAACCCACAGTATTCTGTTTTAAATCTCTCTCTTTGACAGACAGTGGATTAAACAGAAAACGAGTTACATCTCCCAGAACCATATAAATGTGAGTTCCATCCTGCAAGGCAGCATGACAAATAGCTGCTGATATAGAAGAATAAAAATAAACCACATCCGAGATCAGCGCAGGCATCGCTGCCTGTATCTGCCATGAAAATCATCTCAAAACCTTTGGATAAGAATTTGAAGTTCATGGCTTCACCGACATGACATAACTGTGGAACTCTCAGGAAGGTAAAGAACAACAATAAAAAATGGTGAACCTATGGTGCACGGAAAACAGTCCCGGGTTCTCGGCATTCCTAAGAGACTAAGGAAGGGAGGGGCTGACTTGGATGGTTCTGATCTGGAAATAACCAGGAAACATGTTAACCCTCAGAAGAGTGGCTGATCGGCACTTGTGAGAGGATAGTTCTAAAGGGCAGCCTGGGGTTCATTAAAATAGTTCAGACCCATGCACCACATTCGTACTAAATTATGCAGAGGGAGAGACGGAATTGTTGTGTCTCACGTTGCCAAAAATGATTCAGTGTAAGATTCCAGCAGTGACACTTAGCTCATATACAGTAATTTTCAAAACACTTTAGAAAAGGAGATAAACAACATTACCCCCATTTTACAGATGAAGAAACTGAGGTACAGAGCAGTGAAAGGTCTGACCCATCACCACCCAGAAGGCCAGCAGCAGTCACAGAAATAGAACCTAGGTCTCCAGAGTGCCAGACAGTGGCCCACCTATGAGGCCTCAATGACTGTTTGTGCACTCCACTGTTCAGTGTGTGATACAGTCCCCTCTTTGCCTGGTCTACAGAGGACACAAGTCTGTTACAATGCCCACTAGGGAGCTTTGACTCTCTAGTTCATGAGTTTAGCTCTGGAGGTCACTGGTCTGTTGGCCAAAATGGCAGCTGTCACACTTGCTTCTCAGTCAATATCTTTCTCGGATTTTCAACTATTTTCTCTCACCCTCTTAGAGGAGGGAAGGTCTTGTAATAAAGACCACGGAGCGGGACTCCGAATTTGACTAGCTATGTGACGTTGTGAATGTACCACCCAGAAACGGATTTTCAGAGACACTGAGTACCCCACAGCTCCCACTGAAAACAATGAGAGTTGTGAGTGCTCTGGCCCCTCCTTGGGATCTGGTCATGCTTTCAATCCCACCTCTCGAACTACTACTTTCTCTATTTGCGATGGCCACGCCTCATCCTCTTTTAACCCCCTCTTCTGAAGCATCCCTCATGTCTTCCTCCTCTTATTACACGTTCTTTCTTCTGCAATGCCTTCCGGGTAGCCCATCATTGCTATTATTTCTCTGATGATGCTAGCCAACCCAGTCCCTCTAGCGTCAGGAAATCAAACTTTGAAACATTTTTAATTTCCTATTTTCAAGTTGAAGATGGACTCGACTGGTTCACAGGTCTCGTGCCGACCCTGTGCCTGGGGGATGAACTGCACCCTTACTAAAGGATAAAGCTTCATAAGTCATCATCTAAGACTCCGGTAGTTATTTTTCTTACCTGACCTTTTATAAGACGCTTCTGAGTGTTTTATTTATCAGAATACTAACACTAAACCCCACAAAAGCAATGGTATTTATTCACTAAGCAAATCCTCCAGTTATTTATACCGCAATAGCATCTTTTGGGCCCAACTGAAATCAGGACCTTAGGGAGAGTTAGTTCCTGCCCTAAAGAGTGTAAACAGACAAGATGGACAAAAGACCGGCTGGGAAACAGAGGCACAGAAAAGTGAGCGACTTGTCCAAGATTACACACAGGCCAGTGGCTGAGCTGGTAAGAAAATGCAGGCCTCCTGAGGTCCAATCCAGTGCCCTAGCCTTTCGGCCAAGATTTTCAAAAGCAACTAGAGATTTTGGGTTCCCAACTCAAGACACTTAAAAGGGGCTTGATTTTGAGAAAGAATTGAGCACCCACCTTCTGAAAATCAGGTCTTTCAGGCATCTGAAATTGGGCGACCCCCTTCCCTCAAATCACTAGCCACTTAATGAAAAACCTTCACTTTAAACTTAACTTACACATTGTCTGTGAGGAACAGACAATTATAGGAACTATAGGAAAGCCTATCATTTTATTGTTTGTTCTAAAAAGGCAGGTTTCTGATGCAGAGTGCAACATGACATACTGTCCAGCAGCACAATGGGTTTTATCACTGTATCGCACCACTGGAAAAATCTTCCTTTTCTTATTCCATGTCATCTTCCTCCTCTTAATCTTATCTGACAGGTGCTAGCTGAATGCAGGAACAGGATAGCAGCGCTTTCACCATTCGGAAGATCCATCACAAACACTGTCAGTCTTCCCGTGGTGTGACTTTTCACACCCTGTTTGCAGTCACTCCAGGCCTTATCCTGTGCTTTTGGGGCCTGATCCTGACAGGTGCTGGGTGTGCTCCTTTCCCATTGACTTCCTGCCTAGTCCTCGGAAGCGGGGGGCGCTCAGCACTGCACAGGCAGTGCTGAACACTTTTGCAGGATCAGCCCTTGCGCACTTCACTTGGACACATCTAACACACAGAACTTCAATAAAATTGTCAGCCCGTGTGCGCTTTTATATCTCACACACAGACCATCTATGCTGAGTAATGCAGTCTGCGTTGCAGGTACGGATATTGCTTCCTACCTGGGACGATTTGAGCTCTTCCAAACATAGTTACTCGCCTGGGAAAATTCAAGTGCTTCTCTCCCTCCCTCTTCACATCACTATTGTGATCCTTATTTTACAGATGGGTAAACTGAGGCACAGAGATGTTTACGATTTTTTTCCCCAGAAGGGCTGAACACCTAGTGCCTGAAGCCAATGGAAGCTACAAATGTTTACAACCTCTGAAAATTAGACCATGAGCAATTTGGCCAAACGTAAATTGGAGTTAGAGCCAGGAATAGAAACCAGGAGTTCTGGCTGACAATTCCCGAAGGTAACCACCATCTCCCATGTACGCACAACAACAGGTCACTGTCTTCCTCACTATTAATGACTCTCAAAGCCAAAATCACTCGGCCATTTGAAGTTACCTATAGTACACAGATGGTGGTAACCCAGTCACATGCTTCAGAGCATGTACTGCACTGTGAAGTGCTCTAGTACATTGCAGAGTCTACTTTCCACTGAATAATTAGCTATTGTCAACTGCTGAAGGCAGGAGACAGGCCTTAGGGACACGTTTGGATCCACCATTGCAAGCCCTCTGTTCCTCGTTCTTCTCTGTTGTTGCACTCTCTCTTCCCCCCTCCCTATTGGGAGTGGATAGAAATCCCAGGGCTGCTTGGGCTGGAGCTAATATACAGTGGGGATGGACTAGCTCCAGTTGCAACAGTACATCAGATGCTAATCCAATCACTTTGTATTGGTAAACTCACTCTCTCTCTCTCTGAGACAGACAGACACACACACACAGAATTGCTGAGAATTTTGTTTTGCAGCGTGGTCACTCTCACTCCAGTTCGGCTAGCTCGAGCGAGCATACTGACTCGAGCCACCTGTTGCAATGAAGACACCTCCTTGCGACAATTCTGGTAGATGTGGTGGGTTTTTCGGTCGCATGGACTCTGGTTCACTAGGAACAGGTCATAAACCACCGAGTTCTACATTCTCTTGGCAAAAAGCAAGCTGGTTCGCATCTCAGAAGGCACGATCCCTCCCCACGCTCCTTGGTAGCTACTAGGCAGCTTGAGGGAATGAACAGCTCCATGGGCCAGGGCAAAGGTAGGGGCAGACCCGTGGCCTGAGGAAGGAGCAGGCCTGCATCTGCTTGAGCACTGGCGCTGCTAGGGTTAGGTCCTCACACGAACAATGAAGCAATGTTGCCAACACCAGGAATTGGACCAGGGACCTCCCAAATGAAAAGCCTGAGCCTCGGGAACTTCAGCTAAAGAACCAGGATCTATAAGGGGACGCTGGAACAGGCTCATGTCCCTTATGCATCAGGTACAGAGGAGGACAGACACTCCACACACCCCTGACGTGCTGATTTCCCAAGCAAGAGGACAGATGCCCAGGCTGCACTGGTACTTTCCCCTTCAGATGCTTTTGCACTAACCCAAGGGGAATTCACCTCTTTGCAGAAGGGGCCAGCACTAAGGCCTATGCACCATTTCAATCCCACACCAACCCTCAAGCGGGGAGCTGAGTAGGCCTTAAGTTGTGCTTCGGTCTTGTGTTGGCCCTCTAAACTTCACCCCAAAAGGGATTGGTTGAAAGTCACGGACTAAAGACTTTTCGAAACTTATCTTTTGGGGTTCATAACATTCTTCTGAGGCCCAGACCCTCAAAGTATTTGGGTGCCATTGGAATTCATGTCCTGAAATACCTTTGAGGATCTGGGCCAGGGTCCATGAATTCACTTTGCCCCCTCTACGAGGAGGGTTTACTTTGAAAATAAAATGGAGGGGGTAGGGGTTTCCTGAAGACCCACAGAACTCCAGCTGAAGTGAGAGATACAGATGCTCAGCATCTCTGAAAATCAGTCCCACCTTGATTATCTTTAGCAAAAGGGAAGCCTGTACTACGCAGTTGACTTGGAAGGAGCAAGCTGTGTGGGTAAAAAGGGAGACATCCAAAAGCAAAAACCTGCCTTATTAGCTTCACTCATAAGATCACTGACGGAGGTTGGTATGGCCATAGGCGCCGACTCTGTGGGTGGAGCACCCACGGAAAAAACATTAGCTCCTCCATGCCCTCCAGCACCTCCCGCCTGCAAGAAGCCCAAGTTACTTGAAGCAATACTGGGACTGCTTTGGCAGCATACAGGGAGACAAAGGGACAGCAAAAGGCTGGGGGAGAATTCCTCCAGTGAAGAAGCAATCCACGGTTAACACAAGCATCCCTACATTATCCCTCCTAGCAGGGTCCCCATAGGAGGATGTATTAGGGGCAGAAGGAGGCAGGGATGTCGTGCTCAGTGCTGTGGGGATTCTGGATTACAAAGTATTCCACAGAGAGGCAAGGTCTGTGAGGTAATATTGTGATTGGACCAACTTCTGTTGGTAGAAGAGACAAGCTTTCGAGCTACACAGACATCTCCAAGTATCTCATAGGCAGACTGGGCAAAGCTGCCATGAAGTAGAAACTGCAGGTTATTTTTGCCCCCACAACAGCTCAGAAATCTGAGTTGCACTTCTTTATTCCCCCTCTTTCTGGGCTGGGCCTCCTGGGAGTCCCAGCACAGAATCTAGCCTATGTGCTGTACAGTGGATAGCACCCCTCCCTCCAGTGCACTGTTGCACAGCAATTACACATACGGTGTGCAATCACCAATTGCTTCCACAGTTGTTAGGCCGCGACAAAAACCATTTTTTAAAGCTACCTTTCCAGTCACTGCAGCAATCTAAAATATCTGAAGTGTTTTTTGTTGTTTGACACTTTGGCGTACTTCACACGCTAGCAGACTGAAACCTTTGTCACCAATAAGCCAAGATTTGTGAACCTTCATGGGGTGAATGGGCTGTCTTAATCCCTCCAATATTTCTTCTGTTCTTATTTTCCTTCCTGGAAAATGTGCTGCTCTCGTAAACCGCGGATGCTTTTCAGTCCCCAGAAAGTGGAGTTTTACAAAAACACACATACACACCAACCAAAAAACCAGCCATCTTGCCACCACAACAGTCGTAAAACCGCTGCACTGCTGAATTCTGCTGTTCATCTTGGTAGGTGATGCTAAACGGAATTTCAAACACGCAGTCAAAGCAGTTGACTGAATTGTGGACCGTGACCCCATATGGCAAAATAGCCACAATGGCCTTGATTCAGGAAAGCATTGAAGCTTGTGCTTAAGTCTCCTTGACTTCAAGGAGACTTCAGCACGTTTCAGTGCTTTTCCAGATAGGGATGTTTTCCTGAATTGGGGCCAATCAGCTCAATTCATTGCTGCACAGAGCCAGGACTAGTACAATAATAGCAAAAGAAGAAGATTGCACCTCGCCTATTCAGCCTCATTGCCAAGTAGTAATTAGGATGCATCACTTGCTATATCCGCTCTGGGGTCTGCAGCACTGAGGAACTGCCATAGACTCAACGGGACTGCTTGTGTGTAAGTGTTTGGTAGCAATGGGAGGGTGTCGGCAGTTGATGGCTGCTTGGAGACCTGAATTAGTTTGGCATTTTCAGTCCAGTTCCCAATGTGTGCGCACATCACAACACCCTTTAGGAGAAGACTTTAGCGCCTGGCTCCAGGATTCCAGTGGGGTGACTCCCAACATATGAAACTGCCCAATGTGAGTAAGAGTGGCAGGACCCGAATGACTGGCAAACTTGTGAGCAAGCTGAGGAGAGACTGGCCCACCCAGATTGAAATTTCCCCTCAGCCCTGTCAGAGTGGAGGCACATTAGGCCAATGCCTCTGGTGGATATCTGTGTCTGCCCTTTTTTTTTTTTTTTTTTTTTTTAAACAGAATGATGCCAGATGGGATTTTGGCTACCTGACAGGACACAAGAGGGAATCAAGAACTGCCCCAGTCTGTACTAGTTCTTAGGGAAAAGATCGAACTTCAGTGCCCAGGGCAGTTCATCTGGCTCCACCCATAAGCACTAAAGGCCAGATCCTCAGCTGACATAAATCAGTGTAGCTCCATTGACTTACATGAGTTTATTCCAGCTTTGGCTCTGGCACTCAATTCATACAAAAAATATTCAAGGCAGCATATCAGTTGAATTACTTCTCAGTGGAATTAGTCTCTTTAAAATGTAATATCAATTTAAACTAACAACTTCTGGTGAGCTTCTACTTCATTACTGCTCCTTTTCAACTTTGGAGACTAGCTTTTAAAAAAAAAACTTATGATATTAAATTTGCTTTAATAGCATAGCATTAGTGGAAACAAAGTGTGGTCCCTGATAATCATCTACTACTGTAGGGGAAAAAAAATAGCTACCCTATGATCTTTATTTTCATTGGAGATTCCAATTCCATTAACACTTCCACTTCGCTATTTTACTTTGAAAATACAGCTGCAGCACAGAGAAGGATCTCAACTATTTCTTTAGGTTTCAGGGATGTGTTGTTAAAGCATTAGACTGGGACTCGAGAGATCTGGATTGTAGTTCTGGCTGAACCACAGACCGCCCGTGTGACCTCAGCAAGTCATTAATCCTTTTGTGCCTCAGTTCCCCATACGTCAAATGGGGAGAACAACACTTTTTTTAAACCTCACAAGGGTTTGGGGACAATACATTCAAGCATTTGTGGAGTGCTCAAATACTGCTACCTCCCTCATTATGGTGGAATCTAGTTACCATATGACTTAGATGACCAATCACATACCCCAAGTAGTCAAAGATTCTGATTCTGCTACCCTTATTCAATGTGAATCTCAAGGCTTCAGTGGGACAACATGAAGGATAAATAGCTACCTACCATGAATAAGGGTGAGAGAATTTGTTGTAAGTGAAACAACTCCATAAGTGTAAAGGCTATAGACTATGACCCAAAGAGAGCAGGGTCAGAACAACCTAGAGGATGAAATTTGTTCACAGCTTAAATAGGCAAATACATGCAAACAACAAATGCATTTGCAGAAGCCAGGATAAGTTCCTGGAGAGAACAAAAATTGCTAAGACACTTACTGTTTTATTTGCAACAAATCATCTGATCACTTCTAGGAAGATCCTATCCCAACTGAAATAAATGGGAGTTTTGTCACTGACGTCAGTAGGGCCAGAAATTTACCATCAGCATATATCATATTGCAAAAAAATGTTACAGGTGAGAGATTATTAAGTACACGGGCATTAAAAAGCAAATATCTCCCCCACCACTCCCACCAAGCAAATTTAACCATGCACGCATTTGGCAGGGAGAGATATTAAAGTGAATTACATTTTACTGTATTAAACCGAGAGAAATTGGTTAAATAAATCATTTTAATCAAAGAAACAAATGGAAAGAGAAATGGAATGATCCCTTGTAGACTGCTTTTGGCATTTGTGGATTTGTTTTCTATTCCCTTTTGCTCAATAAACTGAAGGATGACGGAGTTCATTTCACAGAAGATGGATTGTGTTTTCCTCCCTGAGCATTGCAATGTCCATTGAATTCAACCAGAAAAAACTTACTGTGCTTTAAAAACTCATGATTTCTATATTACTGGAGACAAACTGCGCACCTGGGGCAACGGGAAGGAAATGAATGCATTTGTGATGTACGAGAGCAGCGATTATCTAATAACGGTGGTTAATATTTAGGGGCACTTCTAAATTGAATACACACTAAGAACTAGAGGCTGGGCCCCACATCAAAACCCTGACTCCAATTTAAACACCCAGACCCGTACTTGAAATTTGTGACTGAGACCACATCGACTAACACATTGAAACGGTGGCAGGGAAGGATGGGGGAAGAAATCAAAGCCAACAACGGCAGACCAAAAAAATAGCCAAACCTGGCCAACTGGAAGTCTTAGTGGTGTAGGTAACACCCTGTGCTAAGTGGGGTAAAATTCATCTCAGTGCGGCAAGCTAACAAAAGGCCTATGGACCACCCTAGTCCCACTGAAGTCATGTTTTGCGGGCAGAAGTGATGCAATGGCCTTTACTAGACTTCTGCACAGGGGGTGAATTTTACCCATGTGAGGAAGACCCTGGACTAGGAGTGACCATGTGACTCTTCACCAGAGCCTTAAGGCATCTTGGTGGGCTTCATCTATATTACCCTCAAGTGCCCTCTGGTGGAAAAGAATAATGCAGGTGGGACAGAACTGCCATTGGTCTCAATCGGCATCACTCCAGCGGAAGTCCATGTAGCTATGTAGATTTACACCAGCTGAGGAACTGGCTTGTTATTTTTGCCACATCAAGTGGTAGAGTAGGAAGGTGAAAATAAACCTAAGCCTGCCTGTTCTTAGCAGGGATTAGAGAGAAAGCGATACCATTGTTCTTACATATGGGAGGTCCTCACGTACTGCAGTGATAAGCACCGATGTAACAAACTAGACACATCTGCAGCATAAGAAATCTGCCGTGTACGTTGCCTAAGACATTTTTTGTACTGCAGAAGTAAGGAACGCAAGCAGAACATGAACCCTTTATGGGAATTTAATCTAAAATTAGAGTTATAATTGTATGTCCAGCTTTTTAGGTTTTTCGGCCAGATCCACAAAGGTATTCAGGTGCCTAAGCCCCAGGCTTGGGAACCTAATTCACAGTTTGTGATCCACCAACCCCACAGACACCTAGACTCACTCGGCCCCTGTGTTTACTGGGTATAAGTTACCGAGGTACGTAAGGTTCTGCCTCTGGGCATGCATGCTGCCGCCTCCCTCTAGGTGTCACGATCCTGCCGAAGCCCCAGAGCAAATCACAAACTGAGGAAAGACAGGCTTTCCTCTGCCGGAGGCGTTCAGAGGCCACCCACTGGATCAGGTCCCATTCAAAATCTGGTTGGAGGACGAAGATTATTGTGATGCCCGCCAGCAGCCAGAGTTCTCACCTGGAACATGGAAGACCCAGGTTCAGTTCTCCCCTCTGCCAGGAGGAGGTGGAAGACTCTTGTTCAAATTCTACCTCTCATAACAGTGTCCTAGCCACTGAGCTATGGGATATTCTCACACGGGCTCTCATCCATCTTTCCAACTGAAGCTGTTCCACTGTGGATAAATAATGAAAGAGCGAATGGAGCAGGGTGACTGAACCCAGGCTCCCCTGCATCCCAGGCAAGTGCTCTAACCACTGGACTAAGTCCTAAGGTGGGCACCACCGACACCTCTTCCAGCTGTTGTGCGTGGAATTGGCAGTTCCCCACCAAGGTGCTGGCATCTGTGGATCTCATTCTAAGGCACTTCTCTCTCCATTCATTGTATAGGGAGCCTAGGCACCAAACTTGGGCTTTATGGATCACAGTGGTGTTCCTGTGATTTTCTAGTCACCACAGTGCTCAGCGTTGCAATGCTAAAGTCCCTTTGTGTATCTGGGTCTTCCTCATAATTTATTTTGCAGTCGCAGTTAGGGACACCAGTTAAGCATCAGGGGGCCATGGCATTAGCACAGTAGAGAGAGAGAGAGAGTCAAACAAATACAGATCCCAGTTTAGAAGAACTTACAGTCTAAAACCTTGACCCTGCAATTTCCATGAGGCATGAGGATAGGTCCACGAGGAGCCCAGTGCAGAACCAGGGCTTAGTTTGTAACAAGCTGCATCAGCTAGATGAGATTTTTAGAGAGGGCGGAGACAAAGAACTTTCAGACGACAATTCAAGAGCCTCTCTAGGCCTTTCATATAAAATCCAGAACAAAGCTGTCCCTCCTTAGAAACCTGGAGTGCTAATAATTTCCCGCAACCAAATGGGAAGCTCAACATACACATTTCCATCAGTTTTGCCCACAAGCCCTTGTTTATCATCTCAAAGGCAGCGGGTGCAAATTATGTATGATGGGAAGTGACTTCAAGCTGGGATGTATTGCTGTAGGCCACAAGCCTACGCATGCAATTCTTCACTTCGGAATTTGCAAATTGGCTTCAACATTTCGCGTCAAAGTGGGTTGTCAAAGGTTTAACAGACCTATTGCCAAAAAACTACTCTGGGAGATTGTTTTTTTTGATTGAGTCTGTCTTCTGTAAAGTCTCATTTGAATGCTGTTAACACACATCACAGACACTGATGGCACTGAATTATTGAGTGCTGCACACCTATCTTACTTCGATGAAATCTTGCAGATCAAAAGAAAATGTTTACTTCGGACGGATGTCGTTGCAATTTACACAATGCATGATGATGAGAAGGACACCGTGAAATATTATGGGAATCATCTAATAGGAAATTAGTTTAAATCCTTTTCAACAGCCCTTACTCTGACTCATTCATAATGTTGAAGACACAACATACATCAGATTCCCAGCCTCTTCTGCCTTCTGATAACAGAGTCTGGCTGCTGACTCTCAGCCTTTCAATTCATTGATCGCTGTTCTCCTAATATTGTTCCTGCCCATCTCCTCCTATGTTTTGTTATTGCTGAAGGAGTGAATACCGTGAGGCGATATGGTTATCTATGCAATACAACAAACGAGAGGCCTCGCTTTTCGCTGCTAGGTAAGGGGACCAGATAACTCAGGATTTATAATGGGATTCAAAAATTTTTTGCCACTGGTTTGCACCCATTCCTGTTTGATACCAACCAGAAATGGCTACCATCCCATAAATACTGGATGTATGCGGATTTGCCGAGTTCAATCCATTTCCTCCAATTTTCCACAGCCAATTAAGCTTTAGCTAAGGAGTGAAGTTGGCTTGTGTTAAAAGACTTTCGGATTCTTCAGATGGGATTGGTGCCATTGCTCAGCCAGGTATGAAGCAGGACAGCAATGCCCCTGGAAGAAGAACCGTAATTGAGCCATTGCCCCAACAACTTCTCTGTACGATGCAGCCCATCTCTGGGAAGCATAACATAGATAAGAACGAATGGAGAGGAGGGGAAATTGGTTTTTAACGGAGCCAGTTGGGCTAAGACCTGATGGGGAAAGCTATGTCCAAATGAAAGGACAACAAACTGCGATGGAGATTATGCAGAATCATCTCCACCAGGAGACTACTCACTCTGACCTAAGGGAGGGCCAGATTTTCAAAAATGCTCAGTGCCCAACATGCTGAACTGTTTGGAAAAGAGACCACTTTTGTTAGGTGCTTAAATGGGAGCTAAGCTCCTCTGAGAATTCTGGCCTCAGAGTGCGGCTGCATTTCATGCATGCACAACTCATTAAATACACGGATTCATTTAAAACATCCCTCTTCATTGTCTAACGTTGCTGAAGACCACCCAGGAATGGTGTTTAGTGAGGATGTATTGCTGCAGGAGACGACGTAAAGCTGCCTCTTGCAAGTACCACGTAGTCTATTATTTGGATAGCCCATGCCACCAAATAGTATCTATGTAACAGTGCCCGTCAAAACCTGTTTGCCAAAGGATGTAACATACATCACAGTGTGCGAGGTCTGCTCACAGATCACTAGCTATTACTTGGAGTCACAAATCACAATAACTCTTCTGTTGAAATTGCAAAAGAGAAACTAGAAATGCTCCTAAACTCAATGAGCCATTAAATAGTTGACAGTATTCTTTATAGGAGCCTAGAATAGTTAATTAATCCTACAGTACAGATGGCGAACGTGAATACTTACCATCATCAACTTCAATCAGGATGCCAAGGGCCAGATCTGAAGCTAGTATGAGCTGACAGAGTAAACTGAGCTAGGTCAATTTTACACCAGCTGAGGACCTGTCTCCCCCCACCCCAAGTGTGATCTAGTGTTCAGAACAAGGGATGGATGGGGGGGGGGAGGGGGCTATTAGTCAGAACTCTTGGGTTCAATTTCTGACTCTGCCATTAACTTGGGAGCTGGCGCTTATACACTTACAGATGGGTAAATTGATCCAATGCAACAAAAGTTACCTGCCCCACAGATTTTATAAAGCATCAGTTAATTAATGATTGCAAGGCACTTAGATAACCTTGGCTAAAACACATCAACAGTAGAAAGCATTATTATTAATAAAGCCCATAGAAGACAATTAGGTGACAATAGGCCACATTTGGCTCTTACTGCTACCCCAGGGTGCTCCCCCGAGTTTAATAGGGGTAGTATTTGTCCAAAAGAGTGATTTTAAAAGCCTATCGGATTCACTGACTTGGTTTTAAGCATTATGCAGTTGATCTTGTCCCATATAAGTCAACGGGAACAGGATCAGACCCATCTAAGTTCTTCAGAGAAGGGGATCATGAGAAAGTGCACTCCAGCGCCGACCAAATGCAAATAGCAAAACCCGAACGAGGGGATTTTAAAGACCTCTGCGGCTGCACGCAACCAGTCAGACAGCACTTGGATGATCCCCAACCCAGTGAAGAGATGTGTGTGCCAAAACTGACCTTTTAAAATGGTTTCCTCGGACAGAGGGGAGCCAAGGGAAAGGATGACGAATACAAGGACTGGGGTTGGCATGTGCTTGGCAGCATGTCACTAGATATTGGGGGGGTGGGAGGGGAGGAAAGGAAATATAGTTTTGTAAAAAGTGTTTGAATCATTTCATTCTGAATCTAAACAACGTTTCCCTCCCAATTCGATATTTGGTTATTTTCAATGAAAAAATATTTTCTGTAAATGGGTGTTTTTGTGAGAGTTTCTGATTTTATTAATACAGTGGGTTGGGGGTGGGGGAGGGAATGGGGGGGAAGAAGAGTTTTGAAGGAAGATTTCTAACCGGCTCTGCTAGATATGTATTGTCTCCTCCTTCCATCTGAGGGGCAGGTTTCAAAGTAAATTCTTGCTTGGCAAAACCAGAGATTCCACTAGGGGCCACTGCAGAAATGAAATGTAGTCTCAATATCCATCCAGACAGGAGTTTGCTTCTTGGAGGATAACAGTGCCACTATTGTAAAAGAAGTTGCTTTATTCACAGAGTTCACCCGCAACAGCCATTTCTAAAAGACTGTGCTATTATCATCTCAACTGGAAGGGCAAATTTTTGAAGGTGTTGATTAATGCTTTGTGCACTCCATGACTAAACCTGTTCTCCAGACGTTCGAATTCAGGTAGACAAACTCCTCTAGTTCATATTGTCACTCTTTAGGTTCAAAGATGATGCAACTGTTGATGTGCTAAAGACAGAAAGAACCAACAGCAGTGGTTCTCAACCTTTCCCACAATCGAGACCATGCCTACCACACAACTAAGACCCACTCAGAAACTCCCTCCCCGTGTAGCAGTACAGGAAGGGGCAAGGTTGTTGCGACTTCTAGTTTGAGAGCGTCTGACCCATTGTATTAGGCAGCCAAGTCCATTTCCCTGCACATGTGCAAACAGGTTCCTACAGTCTCTCTCTGGAGCTGAGCTGAGCTGAAAGAACTCACGGCCAGATGAAATGGGAACGGTACCAGCCCGTGACACTTTCAGAACTAAACGTGAAACTCGTCTCTTCACTTAGATTTCCCTGGATAGTCCTCTCACACACATCAGCCTCCTCACATTTATAATTATATAAAATCAATACCTTTAGGTTAATTTCGTGTCAGCAAGACGAGAAAAGACACAGGATTTGTGCTTTCTTCTTTTGGAAGGAAGTCACATACCACAGTGAGAGGCACCCATGAAGAACCCACATAGGACTGTACAAAAATGTGGCAAATTGACTGTTTTAAATGTCTCAGACAGCGGGACTTCTATCCCTCCCTGTGGGGCACTATTCCACAGCACAACAGATCTCACCATTAAAGCAAAAACCCAAAACAAACCCACACCACGCCTTTGCTGACTCTCATCTTAAAGTGACATTCTTAATGTTTGTCCCATTGCCCCAAATTTAATTCCACTCCACCCCTGTAAGCACTCCCTGTGCCTTCTTGATATTTACAACCAGTTGAACACGTACAGGAATTTTCTTACATCCCTGACATCTAGTTGTCCAAGCTAAAATTACTTAGCTCATTTCATTTGCCCTCTTTTGTAGCCTGGCTCTCCCCGTTCCTGATCGCACCCACGTTCAGGCTAAACCTGTAGCTCCAGACTAAACGAAGGTTGCATGTAGACTGACACACACCTTGGCCTTCTCCTCCACGACTCAGAAACTGCAGCCTGCTTCCACAGGTAGCGAATTGAGCCTGTTAAGCTGAACACCAACCGGAGATCTACCACAGAAGCTCTTTTCTTCTTCATGCGCAAGGCAGAAACAAGGTTCTCAAAAGCAGGACTTTAAAGACAAGATGAAGATTCACAACCCACATGTCCATTTACAAAGTCATGACTTATAAAACGTGCAAGATATGAAAGTTTTCAGCATTGGAAGCACACTTACGGAACTTGGGATGCTCTCGGCAGGGCTGGGGAAATCCAGTCTCCAGGGAGTAGAATGCTGCCAGACGTGGCCGTGTAAACTTAACAAGCAAATGCGTTCACTTCCAGTTCATCACTGGGGTCGCTACCTCCAGTTCGTCGTGCTCCTCATGCTCAGTTCGCCTCCGATTGCTTTAGTGGACTTTGCACCCCTTTTCCCAACTGCAACAGCGGACTCCTGCATGGGTTCCTGAAAACGAGAAAGGTTTTCCATTTTTTGTAATCCTGACTTCCAAGTTGTCACTGGTCAAAGTGGAGATGAAAAGCAGTTGTTGCAAGGAGACAGCAGCTCTTTTTGCACCCTTCTAATTGCTTCAGACACCTGCGGCAAAGAGACACGTGCTCCTCTCATAGGCCAGAGCGAAAGGTGGATACTGTGAGCCTGATTCTCCTCTCACTTATACCTGGGGAAGTAACGTGTAAACCCACAAAGTCTATGGGGGGTTATAGCAGTTTAAACCCAATACAGCAAAGAGGAGACTCAGGATAGAATATTTTACAGATTTTAAGGCTAGAAGGGACCATCAGATCTAGTCTGACCTTCTGCGCAGCATGGCCATGGCATTTCATCCAGTTACTGCTGTACTGAGCTGTGTGTTTGACACAAAGCAGATCTCCCAGAAAGGCATCCTGATTTGAAAGTGGACTTCTGCATGATATTCCTGCTGCTGGGTAGTTTGGGGCAAATTCTTTACACCAAAATGTTCAAGCAGCACTTTGGATTTTAGGTGCATTTTGGGTGTGCACATCCACCTTAAAAGCCTGATTTTCAGATATGCTGAGCACCCAAGGAAAAAAAAATTCAAGTCAATGGGAGCTTTGGGTGCTCAGCACCCATGGAAGTCTGGACGACAGGGGCTCTTAAGTCACGCCCATGAAGTCAGAGAACACGTCTGAAAACATGGCTGCCAGAATCTCTGTTTGCAAAGTGAGAACAAAAAAGCTTTCCTACTCCATGAGAGTAAGGCAATTTTTTTAAAAGAACAAGGGGGACGCAGCACAGAGCAGCTGGAATTCTCCTCTGACCTATTGGTAATGAACTAGGGCTGATATGAAGGCTTCACAAATAAAGGGGTTGGGTTGGGGGGGGGTAGTGTTGTGCTATCCCCATATAGACCTGTTGCAAAATCATTCCACTGTTCGACACAACAGGAAACAGGCTGGTACACAAAGACCCAGTTGCTACAGGCCTGGCAAGGGTTATTTTGGCTGTGTTGATTTCCAGGGCTAGTGTTGCCACAAACATCCTGTGCTAGACGGGGAAATGTTGCTCTCTGCGCATCTCCCAGAGCGCTGTGGTTCTTTCCCCTGGCTTGAGAATACCTGGTCAAGAAGAGGTCGGGACGCGTGCAGAACCCCATTTCTAGCTTCCTCAAAGATGGTGGCAGGATCTACAGCAGCAGCACAAGGAGGGGAACTGCGTTTACTGCTCAGGGTTTGTGATCGGGGGGTGCAGATCCTAGGGTAGAAGCATTTCATCCATTGTCTAGGGGGAAGTCAGACACGTTGATAATCTATGGAATTACGGGGTTGGTGACTGCACGACCTAGTGTGAATCCTCCTTCACTGGGGAAAGGAACTTTGCTTCTGATGTTCTTGTCACAGGGCCCTCACTTCTTGAGCTTCTTAAAGAGACAGTAACTGTTATGCTAATGTAGTGCCAATCTTTAAAAAAGGGAAGGAGGAGGATCCTGGGAACCACAGGCCAGTCAGCCTCACCTCAGTCCCCAGAAAAATCATGGAGCAGGTCCTCAAGGAATCAATCCTGAAGCACTTACACGAGAGGAAAGTGATCAGGAACAGTCAGCATGGATTCACCAAGGGTAGGTCATGCCTGACTAATTTAATAGCCTTCTATGATGAGATTACTGATTCTGTGGATGAAGGGAAAGCAGTGGATGTATTGTTTCTTGACTTTAGCAAAGCTTTTGACACAGTCTCCCACAGTATTCTTGTCAGCAAGTTAAAGAAGTATGGGCTGGATGAATGCACTATAAGGTGGGTAGAAAGTTGGCTAGATTGTCGGGCTCAACGGGTAGTGATCAATGGCTCCATGTCTAGTTGGCAGCCGGTGTCAAGTGGAGTGCCCCAGGGGTCGGTCCTGGGGCCGGTTTTGTTCAATATCTTCATAAATGATCTGGAGGATGGTGTGGATTGCACTCTCAGCAAATTTGCGGATGATACTAAACTGGGAGGAGTGGTAGATACGCTGGAGGGCAGGGATAGGATACAGAGGGACCTAGACAAATTGGAGGATTGGGCCAAAAGAAACCTGATGCGGTTCAATAAGGATAAGTGCAGGGTCCTGCACTTAGGACGGAAGAACCCAATGCACAGCTACAGACTAGGGACCGAATGGCTAGGCAGCAGTTCTGCGGACAAGGACCTAGGGGTTACAGTGGACGAGAAGCTGGATATGAGTCAGCAGTGTGCCCTTGTTGCCAAGAAGGCCAATGGCATTTTGGGATGTATAAGTAGGGGCATTGCCAGCAGATCGAGGGACGGGATCGTTCCCCTCTATTCGACATTGGTGAGGCCTCATCTGGAGTACTGTGTCCAGTTTTGGGCCCCACACTACAAGAAGGATGTGGAGAAATTGGAGAGAGTCCAGCGGAGGGCAACAAAAATGATTAGGGGTCTGGAACACATGCCTTATGAGGAGAGGCTGAGGGAACTGGGATTGTTTAGTCTGCAGAAGAGAAGAATGAGGGGGGATTTGATAGCTGCTTTCAACTACCTGAGAGGTGGTTCCAGAGAGGATGGTTCTAGGCTATTCTCAGTGGTAGAAGAGGACAGGACAAGGAGTAATGGTCTCAAGTTGCAGTGGGGGAGGTTTAGGTTGGATATTAGGAAAAACTTTTTCACTAGGAGGGTGGTGAAATACTGGAATGCGTTGCCTAGGGAGGTGGTAGAATCTCCTTCCTTGGAAGTTTTTATGGTCAGGCTTGTCAAATCCTTGGCTGGGATGATTTGATTGGGGATTGGTCCTGCTTTGAGCAGGGGGTTGGACTAGATGACCTCCTGAGGACCCTTCCAACCCTGATATTCTATGATTCTATGTTCACTGCCCAACTGTAGGGTGACCAGGTAGCAGCTATAAAAAAACAGGACAGGGGGTGAGGGGTAATAGGCGCCTATATAAGAAAAAGTCCCAAAAAACGGGACTGTCCCTATAAAAACAGGACATTTGGTCACCCTACCCCACTGCCACTTTACTAAGCTACATCTGCAGTAACCATTCGAGGCTTTTACAAAGTCTTGTGGTCTGTCAGACCATGAGGAATTGGGCCCAATGGCATCAATGCACAGATAAAATAGCTAGAGATTTCAACCAGCTCTAGGAATCACCTATAATCATTATTTTACATTTATTAGTAAATATCTACTTTGCTGGGCTGTTGAAATGATTAATGGTGCAGAGTGCTGGGAAGACAAAGCACTGTATTAATTGCTAGATATCACAAATTGTGTACATAAAACGTGCAGTATGTATGTGACCTAGCTCTCTACCTAGTCTCTTGTCTCATTCCCTTCCCCCTCCAGTTCAGTGTGGTATCCCCTTCCCACGCTGATTCCCCAAGCCATCCCCTTTCTTTTGTTAAGTCCCACCTAAAAAGTAATCTTCCACAGTCCCTCCTTCCCCGCAAAAGAAATATTGTAGCAAAGTTACTCCTTTCTCTGGGGTCCCTGGCTTCTCGGTTTCTTCTCGAAGGCCTTGATCCTGCAAACACTTATGCATGTATGCAACTTTACTCAAATGGGACCATTCATGTGCTTAAATTAAGACGATGCTTCAGTGTTTGCATAATCAGGGGCCTTAGACTATAAACCGTGCAGCCGGCAGTGTCTTCATTCTGCTTCTTGGGTGCATTGTGAATACCTAGCAAATACAATAATTCTGGCCCCAATCCTGCAAACTGCTACGTATCTGAGTAACTTCATACATGAGTCAATATATGCATTCAGGTGGTCCGATCTGAGTTCTCTACACGCACAGACACATTATCTCCACTTCCACATATGTGCACGCAGTCCCATAGACTGCAATCTTGCAAACGTTTACCCATGAGTAACTTTACTTGTGTGCACAGCTACTCACAAACTACTCAGGAGGTGAGAGTATCTCACTCAAGGTGGATTATGAGCTGATACGGCTACTGGGGACTCTGGGCCACCCTGAAATATGATGGCGGAGCTCTGAAAGTGACCGGGGTTGATTAGAAAAAAATGGCAGCTTACGTTTAGTTGCATGTACAATAGGTTTTCAAAAAGAAAACAGGTGCTTGAACGGAGTCGATTTCAGGCCCCCTTCTGTGGTTTCACTCCCCTCTCTGCTATGGAGTCTATACAGAGCCAACTGCCAGAACGTGCTTGTAGAAATATATTTGCGAGAACAAACAGCCGGAGGCAAACCGCTGCATCCAAGGACCTTGCGTGGATTCTGCACCATTCCTTGGAGGATTTATTCTTCCTCCCAAATTTAGAGACGTGGACTTGGGGAGACAAGACCTTGTTTCCATCCATTTCAGGGGAAACTCTAGCCTGAAGCCACTCATTTGAAATATATTAATAGACTTGGGCCATTTTAGATGACTGGGTCAGAATAAGAGAGAGAGGAGAAATTAGAACAAAAAAAGATTGAAGGAAAAATGGTCAAATCATATTTTCAGGAATATTGTTGGAGGCTCTGAATTTTGAGTAACAGAATTTGGGCATCAGCTAATATTAGAAGAGTGGAACAGAATTCTGCCCTGGCCCTGATTCAGGAAGTTTAACTTTAAGCACATCAGTCCCTGTGACTTCAAATGGGACTATTCACATGCTTAAAATTCAGCACATTTTTTAAGTACCTTAACCAGGTATAAATCCAGTGTAACACTGTAGCCCAATGGGTTTGCTTACTTCTATTCTATTTTCTGCTTTGCATTATATTCTGCTTTATGATATTCAGCAGTAATGCAAGGAACCTACAGGCTTCAGCAGTTAGCAGGAGGCTTGAGGCCTACGAACTTTGGCATAGATAAACTTCGGTAACTCATAGGTTTTGGGGAACTGGAAGTAGAATGTAGGGGGGAATTTTGTCCATAATGATATCAGCCAACCACAGAACATGAACTGATATCAGCTTCTGGAAGGTTTCAGA
The DNA here is from genome assembly GCF_965152275.1 of Natator depressus. NCBI lineage: Eukaryota > Metazoa > Chordata > Testudines > Cheloniidae > Natator > Natator depressus. The sequence goes on from NC_134259.1 coordinate 8,329,678, forward strand.
TGGAACATCCGACCACAAGAGTGCCATGGCAACGAATTGATGTATGTGATAAGGGCGTGAAATCAAATACACTAACCTATAGAAGAAAGGCACCTTAACATCGGTAAGGGGAGGAAACACAAATAAGGAAGAGGGGAGAAACCACTATTGACTATGCATTAGACATCAGCGTAACATATTATAAAAGTGGCATCCCAGCCTGGGGCAGTAAGAGAGAGCCCTTAGGAGAGGCCAGAATGACGACCACTGGTGAGGAAGGTGATGGTGATGGGGAAGATAATAGCCAACATTTCAGGTTGTTCGGCAAGGGATGGTGCGAGTATGGTGTGACATTACGCCCCATATTCATCATAGAAATACTGCTATATGAATTTGGCATAACTAAGATGGGTCATGTGAGGTATCGTTGGAAAGGTGATGATTTACTGATTGTGATTATCCAATTTGTATGCATGTATATTTCCAGATATGAAGTTAGAAACATTGACGATGTAATAATTACAACTGCGTCTTCACCTGGGGAACGCCCACCAGACAGTATGCAAACAGCCTGGATGGGCCATTAAGAAGGACAATAGGACTTTGAAGATACTAATCTCCCTCCTTCCTGAAAAGTTTCCTGGGATGCTGCATTGACACTGCAAGGTCATGTGATCATGTCACCTCGTACAGGATAACATCTTAAAATGATGGTATTTTTCCACGGGATGGGAAACAAAGGATTCCCGCCATATCGAAATGCTATTTAAGGCTGGGGAGTGAGTTAATCTAGGCTCTTCTCCACTGCCTCCCTGCCCAAGAAGGAAGAGTGATGAAAACACCTGAAGAAATAAAGGAATTAAGCTGGGGAAGGTAGGGGCTGAGCCCAGGCGAGAAAGGTCAGCCTGTAAAAGGAGATTTAAGCTGCAAGTGATGCAGTTTACCTTCAAGAAACTCTGCAACCTGCTTGAAACAACATTTAAGGTGAGAAATTATTATTTGTAACAAGTATTCCTTAGTATATGAGCTTCATTTGCACGTTGTGTTTTATTTGTTCAGTAATCTGCTTTGGTCTGTCTGCTATCCCTTATAGTCACTTAAAATTTACTGTTTGTAGTTAATACATTTGCATTTTGTTTATTCCCAACCCTAGGGTGACCATCCGTCCCGCTTTTAAAGGGACAGTCCCTTTTTTGGGGGGACTTTTTCTTATATTGGCACCTATTACCATCCCCCACCCCATTTTTCCACAGTTGCTATCTGGTCACCCTTCCAAAACCGAGTGTGTGCAAATCATAACTGGGGGGATGGCATGGGGGGGAGAGAAGCTGTGCCTATCTTCCTCCACACTGAGTGAATTTCAAGAGCTTATGCTGTATACATCTCTATACAGCGCAAGACAATATAATTTTGGGTTTCCACTCCCGTGGGTGTGTGCACCAAAATGCTGGGCAACTCCCCGAGCTGAGTCCTGCCACGCAGAGCTGACTGCAGACTGTGTGATTCTACAGCTGGGTGCGTCCCTATCTGTGTGCGCGCGCTGGAAGGAGGCTTGAGAGCCTGTCACAGCAGCACAGAGTAAGGGGAACCCAGGCTGGCTCAGTGGGACCCCAGCACATCAGGCGGCACCCCGGAAGGGGGGGTCCAACCCATCACATATGGGTGTTCAGATGTACTTCTTGTATTATCTCTATCTACTGTACTGAGTTAGAGTGTGTGCGACTTTGCTAAATGAATTAATAAATTTATTTGTAAATATGCAAGAGTTCCTGAAGTGTGAGTTTTGCACCTGTGCACATTGGGGTTCCCAACTATATAATAATTATAATAATACTGGGCCTGCTCTTGGGACAAGAGCCTGCCAACCCTTAAAGTGATAACGTGGAATTTTTATTCATAATCTTTAGATCAGGATACAAACACCACTGATGTCAGTGGTGGTGTATTTATTCCAGTGTAAGCGAGTACAGACTTTGGGCTTTGATCTTATAATTTCAGATAGTTAAGTGATCTTTTACCAGTACTAAAATAATAGTTACAAAACCAAGCTGAAAAAAGGAATAGATTTCCTGTCTTCATATCATTGCTTCGAATCTCAGTTGTTTCCAGTGAGAAGGGTCCTAATGCTGAAGTCAGTGGAAACATTGAAAGGGTTCTGTGAAACCCATGTGAATCAAAAAACAGGCAGTTCTGCCTTTTACAAGAACCAACTTAAAGGCTTGGTGATTAGAGTATGGGAGTGGGAAGCAGAACTCCTGAGTTCTCTTTCCTACTCTCAGTGTGGGCAAGTCGCTTCACCTCTGTGCCTCAGTTTACCCACAGCCTGTTTGTTTGCCTCCTGGCATCTTGAGTAGCCATTTACTGAGTGCAAAGTAGGTGTAAGACACGATCTCACTGTGGAATTTTATACTCCCCTTGCCTGGGTGGAAGGCCGTGGAAAGCAGACCTTCCCCATCTGTAAAAGGGAGCTAACACTTCCCTAAGACCTATCTTTTCTGAAGTGCTCTGAGACTCAGATTCTCAGCTGCTGCAATCTGCACAACTCTGTTAATGTCAGTGGAGCTATGCCAGTTTAAAGCAGCTGAGGATCTGGCCATGGTGGACCACAAGTGCTATATTCTAGTTTAGATTGGTGCAAGAGAGGGCAGAATCAACCCCTGCAAGTGCCAGATATTATGGTTGCTGTATTCTCCATGTGTACCAAGTTTTCGGACTCTCTGCCGAGGCTGTCAAAGGGGCGAGTTGGACACCTGATTTGATTTTCTCTTCCTACAGACATATCCTCATCCCAGGCGCAGTGACAGCAGATAACATTTGTTAAACAGTGCAAGAACAACTTAAAGCCATGGCACCTGGAGAAACTACCTGAGCCAAAATAAAAACCTTCGTAGCAATGCTAGGAGAGGCAATGCCAGTCAGCTGTTATTGCCTTGACATAAATCAATTAAAATCTCGAGTTGCACAGCGATAACTTCCCATTGAACAACAGCAAACACAAAACAGTGTCTTGACAAGCCAGAGGCTAGCTTCAAATTCCTTTGTACTCAAGAGAACAGAATGCAAACGCTGCTCCGCTGATCAGGTCACAGTGGTGGCAAGTTTTGAGTATTTTGGAGAGACAAGATGACTTTTCAGAACAGATGCCTCTGGAGAAAGGCGGCAAGCAGAGGGAGGAAATCAGAATGACATTATGCAGCCGAGTGTGGGGAAAGTAACAAACGCAGACCTGCAGAATTAGAATGTCAACTCTGAACCTTCTATTATGGAAGATATATTCCAAACAGCTCCGTTCCCTTTCTGGAACTGAAAAGAGATGGTCAGGATTTCAGAGAGAGTGGGCGTGGCTCTGTAATTCAAGAGATCAGAACTGTGCCTTCTGGCCTTAAAAATCAATTAATCTATGAATGAACAAGCCATAAAATTGCACCAAGTGATGCCTGAATCAAGCCCATAACTCCTGGGTGGAGCTTTTAAAAAGACAACAGCTCTTGATTTAAAAAATTTCAAGGGACAGAGAATCCACCTCATCCCTGGGTAAGCTGTTCCCATGGTTAATCACCCACATAGTTCAAAATCTGAATTTAAATTTCCTAACTGGAATTTGTTTAGCTTCAGCTTCCAACCATTGGATCTTGTTACGGCTGTGTCAGATCAATTAAAAAACCTTCGGCTACTGGGGATCGTCTCACCATGTAGGTACTTATAGAGAGCGATCAAGTCACCTTTTAAAGGGCCATTCTTTAAATAAAGGGACTAGGGACTTGAGCTTAACACTAACCTAAGCCTTTTAGGTTAGATTTCCAAAGAGCAATTAAGATGTCCATCTCCCACTGAAAGTCAATGGATGCTGAGGCCCAGATACTCAAAAGTATTTAGGCACTTAACTCGCAGAGATTGCAATGGCAGTTAGGCACCTAAATACCTTTGAGGATCTGAGTCCCTAACTCCGCCAATGTCCACAACAGCATAATGGAATGTAAAATCATCATTTAACATGGAGTCTCAGACAGGTGATGCGGTGCCCAGTGAAATGGAGAGGCCTAAAGAAAAAGATCACTTTCTTTTAAATGCCAGGCTGCTTCCTTGCTCTCCGGCCGATGGCTACTTTTGAAATCCTGTGCTGATCTTTTCCCTCCCTGTCTCTCATAAATTGAACTGCCAGACACCACAAGCAGCACAAGGGTTTCCAAACGGATCAGGAAGGAAAGTGACGAAGATCAAGGGACAGCAGTGAAATATCAGGACTTCTTAGCCCCTCAGTGAGGTTGTCAGGACACAGAGTCTATTACTGGATGTTTGGTCCTGTTATTCATCCAGCAGTGAATACAGCTGATGTTGAGAGAACAAAGAAGGGAGGTAAAAAAAAGCAGCCACCCTTCAGCACCAGCTGTTCCCAACTGATAGTCAATAACAAAACTTGCAGAGGAGAAAGACACCACTGTGGAGAATTTAAAAATAGACTATGAAATGATATATCCGGGGAGCACAGAGGAAAACAAACCCGGTTGTGGAAAAAAAAAAAAGATTGCAATGGAAAGAACTCTAGAACATAAGAATGGCCATAGTGGGTCAGACCAAAGGTCCATCCAGCCCAGTATCCTGTCTACCGACAGTGGCCAATGCCAGGTGCCCCAGAGGGAGTAAACCTAACAGATAATAATCAAGTGATCTCTCTCTCCTGCCATCCATCTCCACTCTCTGACTGACAGAGGATAGGGACACCATTCCTTACCCATCCTGGCTAATAGCTATTAATGGTCTTAACCTCCATGAATTTATCCAGTTCTCTTTTAAACCCTGTAATAGTCCTAGCCTTCACAACCTCCTCAGGCAAGGAGTTCCACAGATTGACTGTGTGCTGTGTAAAGAAGAACTTCCTTTTATTTGCTTTAAACCTGCTGCCCATTAATTTCATTTGGTGGCCCCTAGTTCTTATATTATGGGAACAAGTAAATAACTTTTCCTTATTCACTTTCTCCACACCGCTCATGATTTTAGTTATCTCTATCATATCCCCCCTTAGTCTTCTCTTTTCCAAGCTGAAAAGTCCTAGCCTCTTTAATCTCTCCTCATATAGGACCCATTCCAAACCCCCTAATCATCTTAGTTGCCCTGTTCTGAACCTTTTCTAAAGCCAATATATCTTTTCTGAGATGAGGGGACCACACCTGTACGCAGTATTCAAGCTGTGGGCGTACCATGAATTTATATAAGGGCAATAAGAGATTCTCCGTCTTATTCTCCATCCCTTTTTTTAAACGATTCCTAACATCCCGTTTGCTTTTTTGACTGCCGCTGCACACTGCGTGGATGTCTTCAGAGAACTATCCACGAAGACTCCAAGATCTCTTTCCTGATTAGTTGTAGCTAAATTAGCCCCCATCATATTGTATGTATAGTTGGGGTTATTTTTTTCCAATGTGCATTACTTTACATTTATCCACATTCAATTTCGTTTGCCATTTTGTTGCCCAAATCACTTAGTTTTGTGAGATCTTTTTGAAGTTCTTCACAGTCTGCTTTGGTCTTAACTATCTTGAGCACTTTAGTATCATCTGCAAACTTTGCCACCTCACTGTTTACCCCTTTCTCCAGATCATTTATGAATAAATTGAATAGGATTGGTCCGAGGACTGACCCTTGGGGAACATCACTAGTTACCCCTCTCCAATCTGAAAATGTACCATTTATTCCTACCCTTTGTTCCCTGTCTTTTAACCGGTTCTCAATCCATGAAAGGATCTTCCCTCTTAACCCATGACAACTTAATTTACATAAGAGCCTTTGGTGAGGGACCTTGTCAAAGGCTTTCTGGAAATCTAAGTACACTATGTCCATTGGATCCCCCTTGTCCACATGCTTCTTGACCCCTTCAAAGAACTCTAATAGATTAGTAAGACATGATTTCCCTTTACAGAAACGATGTGTATAAACCACGCCCAATGTGTTATGGGCCAGATAATTGCTTGCGTGCACAAGGGCAAACCAAAGAGAAACCAGTGAGAACCAAGGGCCACATTTATGGAAGTATTTAGGCACCCGAAAATGCAGATGGGACCTAGTGGGACTTACAAAAGCATCCGAGTTAGACACCGAATGCCCATGGAAGTCAAGGAGAGTTAGGCTCCTAGTGGCATTTGCAGAAGTGCCTATGCACCTGTTTGCATCTTTAGGAACCTAAATACCTTTGTAAATCTGGCCCCAAAGTGGATTAGGTGGGCACAGAAAGTGATACTGGACTCTGTATGCTCAGATCTAATGCCTACACTACTGGTGATATACATGGGCAAATAGCTTTGTATGATAGCACCTGCCAGGTCCCAACCTCAGTTGGGGCCCATTGAGCCCACTGATATAAGCACATAGTGAGACAGCCCTGTTCCCAAAGAGCATAACATTTAAGTCGTTAAGAAAAACAAAGGGGAAATAGAAGGATGGGAAGGAAAGTGATTTTCCCAAGGTCATGTAGCAGATCAGTGGGAGAGCTGGGATCAAAACCCAGGTCCCCTAGCTCCAAGTCCAGTGCCCGAGTCGCCTCCTTTGGAATGTTGGGAATTAAACCTTTTGCACCAGCACTAGTGGTCAAGCCAAGTCTCGTCAAACCAGAGCAGAAGGCGGGTAAAAGACTAGCAGTGTCCTCTCTCTCTCTCGTTTGCTCAAACCACTGCAGCACAAGTTCAAGTCAAAGGGTTTTTGTGGGTGCAATATTACTGTAGTGAAGTAGCTTAAGCTATCTGACCCAGCAGTTTTCAGAGCGTGTGAGTGAAAGAAAAACCCAATTAAAGGGGGCTTTGAGATGTGCAATCCAGAAGTCGATTTACCCAAATTTGGGAGGGATGGTGTCTGTTCAGTTCTGGGCTCATTCATCAAATTTTGAGGTTTCTGAATTTAGACACGTCTTTTTATGCGCATATATACACACATCCGTGTGCATGCACATACGCTCAAACTATTGTAAAAAAGAAAGATCCAGTGATTAGGGAACTAGCCAGAAACTTCCAAGACTCAGGTTCAGTTCCTGGCTCTGGCATAGATTCTCACTATGATGTTGGGCAAGTCAGGCCCAAATCCATAGGAAGATTTAGGTGCCACTGAAGTCCTCAAAACTCCTGTTCAGCTGCCAGCTAACCCAGGAGGTGCCTAAATTTCCACTTGTACTGTCCCCAGGGTGCCGTATTTTCTGCTGCTGGGCACATGCACTTCCAGCTCAGTCCTGATGGCTGGCACCATCTCACGCCTAAGCCTCGCCAAGATCCTCCCCGCATCTCTCTCCTGTGAGGCCTCAACAGAAGGGGTACTCTGAGCACACCTCACAAAATCAGAAGGAGGAAGTAGCCTCCCTTGTAGCCATTTGCCCAGAGGTTCGGGCACTCCCCTGGGATGTGGGCTAACCTGGTTCAATTCCCCCTTTCTGCCTGATGCCGAAAAGGGATTTGAATTTGGGTTGTCCTCCCAATTCAAGTGAGCGTCCTAACCACTGGGACAGAGTCATTATCTCTTATTCTTGCCTCGCGCAGAGTTAATTATGTCAATACAATGGAACAGCTTTAAGGGGAGAAATTGAGGCACCTCCCCCAGAATATGCCCGAGTCCAGTGGTTAGGGCTGTAATCATTTAAAGTTTTCCACTGCAGTGTATTTACATGCCACTTACTTTTATTTATGGTTAACATCCCTTGGCAGCTTATTATTACATCTCTTTGCTCCTTTTAAGCTGCCCATCATCATGGATAAGTAGAACCGCTTTAGGGCTGTAAGGAGGCCTGTATTTGGAAGTAACTATGCATGAACCTTCCCAAACTGGTTCCAGCCATCTAGGGTGACCAGATGTCCCATTTCTTGGGACTTTTTCTTCTCTAGGTGCCTATTATCCCCCACCCCCGTCCCGTTTTTTCAGTGTTGCTATCTCTAGTAAAAAAGCAGGCATCTTAACATGTGCATCCCTCCACCGCCGCCACCTATACTCCAGATACAGAGAAGGACACTTTCCAGGTTTTTCTGGATATTGTATCTGGCATCAAGGCCTAAGGTAAGTCCAGATGAGAAACACTTCGAACGAGCCAGCAGAGATCTAATGCCTCCAGCCTTATTTGGTCTCATCTCCATAGTTGTCTGTTTCTGATGGAAAATTTGTGCTTGATTTCATGGTGGCTGCTTGCAAAAAGTCACCAAGTTTCATGGGTTAGGGGGAAAAAAATGGGGCAAGCAGTGATTTAATTAGGATTCCATAATAAAGTAGCCATCTTCAAATGGTTGCTTGGTGTATTTGAATTCAAAGGGCCCCAGTTGCCATAATATGCTTTACATCTGCTGAGTGCGTTGAAAGCTGGTAGAAAAGGTAAAGGCTGACAGCCCTACTGCCCAGAGTGACGACTCCCTCTTTCCCCCGAAATGGACACACTGCTGTGTTGATGGGCTTGATCCTGCTCCCATTCAAGTCAACGAAAGCTGTCCTGTTAGCTTTAATGGCACAGGATCAAGACTTATATGCCTCAGCCCTGAAGTAGTCTTTAAAGGCCACCTCGAGTATAGGAACAGCCACTGTAGGCAACGTGTCCCTGTGTTCCCAATCAGCGGTCTGAGCCTGGAAGCCAGGGTTTAACAGATTATTGTTTTAAGGAATAAGGTCAAGCCCACGAGAAATCATTTTAATCTTCATCCTTTTTTAGCCTGATTGAGGCCTGGTAGACCAGTCTGCTGGTAGCACAGCAGAGTGGGACTCAGGAGACTGGGGATCTATTCCTGGCTTTGTCACTGGTCTGCTGGGTGACCTCTGGCAAATCATTTCCCCTCTCCGTGCCTCAGCTTCCCTATCTGTAAAATGGGGATAATAATGTTACTGACCTCCTTTGTAAATCAGTTGGAGATCTACTGCTGAAGTGTGTTGGAGAAGACCTAGGACTTGTTGGTACTTTAACTATCCTCAATGAGGGTGCAAGACCCAGGCATTTTAACTCCTGGTCTCTGCCCCACTTCTCCCACCGACATATTTTCTCTATTGCACCTCTGGAGGAGGGAATACTTCAGCTTCCATTCAGTGGCATCTCAGTTGGGATGGTCAGCAAGGTGGGGACAATTGATACCAAACGTATGGCTGGTTTTTACGGGGTGCTTTTTTCCCCCTGGTGTCTCATTTACTGAATCAGACTGAGCCTCCCGGCTCCCTCCATAAAATACCAGTGACAATTAAGTGGCTTCTAGACTTAAGATAGCTGAGGAATCCATCACCTCAGAATAGAAATTAGGGTCAGGGTTTGGTTTAGAGTCCAGAAGCTTGTGGCTGGCTCCCAGTCCTGTCCCCAAACCATTAGCCTTCCCATCTCTTTCAGTGTCTTATCTCCATCGAAAGATCTGTTGCACTGATTTCTACCCCCATCTCATAAAGACGCCTCAGAGAGTATTTTCACTCCCTAACATGCGCCCACAAGGCAATTCCCTGGGGAGGCACCTACTCCCCGACCCAATATAACGGCTTTACCCCCTCTCCCCTCCTGCATCTGCTGATTACTCACTGCTGTTAGCCTCTGGCAGGACTTGAAAAGTTTTGGTGGTTTGTTGTGGAGAGAACATGGAAAAAACCATAACCAGACCCTTAAGGAAAAAAACCCAGTCACTGTAGCATCCCTTTTCTAATTTCTCATTAGCTAGACTATCAAAGCCTCAGCTAACCCCATCTTCCTGTACCACCACTTCATAGGCTCCAGCCCCTAATTTCAATGAAGTGAAATAAAAATAATTTCTGACAAAGGTAAGGAAGCCTCCACTTTCCAATCACCTTTGTCTTCTAGCAATTTTTATACTCTCCCGCTAGGCACAGTGAGCTTTTCAAGTGAAACCAGGCTGACTATATCAGAATACTACAAATTGAATAACTCAAAACTCTCCTAGAGAGAGAGCGCTCGTAGAACTCCATGTTTGGACAGAAACCGGAACAGATGGGAAAGCGCTACCAAGCGCTGTATTAACCCTGCTGTTCTCTGACAGGTGGCCAATGCCACATTCAGAGTACAGTTCTAAAAATAAAACTCTGAAACACAAGATATTCCAAGGCTTATAATTTTTTATATATGTAACAGGGAGATAGATGGCCACTTGGTGACAGGCTTTTGCTAGGATTACAAGCAGTTTCTTCTCTGGGTATACAAGCATTTTAGTTTCTGAGGTGGTCTGGACAGATCAAGTATTTTTTTAAAAAAGGCAGAAGTTTCAAAGCAGATTGGCTGCCATCAGTCCATTACAGCTGAAATACTGTTTCCGTTGCCTTATTATGTACATAATAATGAGAAAGGGAGTGAGATTAGGGCCATAGCTGGAGCGTGGAAAAGGGACCAGAGACCTGGGGATAGATCCATAACGTTCTAGTTACTGGTTAATAGATGACCTGACTGTGAGGTGCTGAAAACAAGAGATTCCTTTGGGTTCTGAGAGACTCCTGAGTGCTCAGGACCTTTGAAAGTGAGCCAATTAGCTGCCAGCTAAGAGACCCATCTATCCCGAGTGGCTGGTCGGGTGGAAGACCTATTTTCGTGGTTGCGCTTAAATACCGTGGTCCAAGGTTTTCAAAGCGGACAAAGTGACTTGGATATCTATTTCCTATTAAAAATAAATGGGAACTGAACACCTAAATTCCCCAGAGTGATTTGAAAGTCTCAGCCCATAAGAAGCAGCGTTGAGTAAGAACCAAGGAAGGATTAGATATAGATGGATGGATGCAAACAGGTTACAGAAGGATTTGATCTGAAATGGATGAATATAAACAAGGTTCAAGAGAGTGTTATGACTTGTACGGAGTTCCTGAAGGATCCACTTCGTGAATGGTTTAACTGGGAATTACAGCAGCTTTCAAAACAAAGCCACGGGCTAGTACTTCCAATATTCGGTTCTCGGTTACACAGTCATCGATGGTCACTGTGGAAGCGTGCTAGTAGAACTTAATGGGGTTGAAAACATGAATTACTCTAAAATGATTCTACAGAATTTAACAGAAAATCAGACGCGGTCTCTGTTTTTAGAATCATCCTACAGAAGGAATGTAATTCTCTATTATATTCTAGAGAATGGTCCCAAAGCCGTACACCTAAATTTTTATGACAGACTGATGACTGTGATTGCCTTGGCTTTTCAACATCCAACCTGAGATGCTCTGAAGGGACCTGATTTTGGGTCCTCTGATGGTCGGGCTTCTTTCAGTGTCTCAAGGTGGACTCCTGAAAGTGGAAGCGCCCCAATTCACGAGAGTTACTGCTGAAAAAATATAGGCCCTATACAATAGGTATGAGTGCCTGTTAAATACTATGAGAGAGTTTCCCATTAGGAGTGAGCCAGGGCATCGAGAGTGGAGAGGATTGCCCTGTCGAAACGGATTTCTCTGGCAAGCTGCCAAAACGTGAGGTTGGCAGAGGAGCACCGTCCAGTATGGATCCCATACTCATTACTACGGTATCCAAGCACCTGGTAGGTTATCCACTCACCTAAAGAATTCCACTTGGCCAGACTCTCAAGCTGAAGGGTTTGTTCCCGCAGCATGGAACAAGGATATTTTATTTGGAATACATGTGGTTTTCACCCTAAAAGCTTGTGCTGAAGGTATTTTGGCATCAGGCTTATCCCAGCCTCCGAACAAAACAATCTGATCAGCAAGACAATGATTTACGTGAAACTACAATAGGTACAGTGCAGGATTCTGCTACGTGCATGTAAGGCCCCAATCCTGCAATGAGCCCCACATGTGCCTATTTCTACTGTTTGCAGAAATCAGGGTAGTTGTACATTTGGTTCACATAGTGATCATCCCCCGCCCCCCAAACAAACAAAGCAAGCTCTGTTCTTCATTCCTGAAGCTAAGAGACAAAGGCTAATTGTTTCAAATTACCTTTCAACTGCCCCAGATGAGATAAGATGGCAGGAGGCAGAGGTAAATCACACCACTGCCTATTTGCAGCCTCACAGTTTAAAGAAGAAGTAATTCAGTGCTAATTAATATTTAGAAAATGCAAAAGTTGTCATCTTAAATCAAGCTGAAACACAATCACAGTAAGTGCTTACTTCAGCAAAACACCATTGAAATGCTCAGTGTTAGTGAACTGCCTGCTTATTTATTCAACTAATAGAATTCTGTCGGTACTGACGGTCAATTACCAGAGAGTTAAGATGGCACTGAATTCTAATTTGTAGTAGGGCTGCACTCAGGGAACACTGGTTTGAGTTCAACTTATTTTCAATGGCAGAATTATGAAGCCAAATGTGTAACACAGCTGATTTCAATGGAGTTACAGCAAAGATGGATTTGGCCTCACGCTTGTGAGGCTACTGTGATGGGTTCCCCCCCCGGGTGCCACTTGCAACTGGGGTACCACTGAGCCCGCCTGACCCACCAGCCTGGGCTCCCTTTACACTGTACTGCTGTGATAGGCTCTCAAGCCCACTCCAGCACACATACAGAGCAGCGTAGCTGGGGATAGCACAGACAGCCTGCCTGATTACATAGCCAGGGAGTCTGGGTGGGTTTGTAGTCATTTTTAGCATGCTAGCTTGAGCGGAGCTCGTTGATGTTTCTCTGTTCAAGCTAGGGAAAGCATACTCCCAGCTGCAGTGTCGATATATCCTCAGCACATGGCAGATTTACACCGCAGCTTGCGCAAACAGGGCTTGTCTACACAAATACTTGAAGTGACTGGCCCAAAGTCACCGTGGCAGAGCTGGGAATCAAATGCGGGTCTCCCATATTCCAGACTAGCACCCTAACCATCAGACCATCCTTCCTCCTCTTTAATTCTGTAGTGACTTACAGGACAGTTCCTGAATCACCAGTGAATCAGACTACAACTTCCTCCTGCATTTTGATTTTCTCTTTTGTGTCTCCCTCAGAAGTGCTAACCAGGTTCCTTTGTGAAATCCGACAAGATCACAGCCCAGGATGGCATCTCTGCTTTGGAGATGTTCCACTTCTAATCCACACTAATTAACAATGTTCATGTTTCATTACAGTAAACACATCTCAGAATCTCTCTCTAAAATGGCCTTTATTAAATCAAATCTACCAAGCAACAAGGCACACTGCAACTGCATCCTTCTGATAAAGCCATGTTTGAGGGGATTGTCTCTGCTTTTCATTACAAAATAAAAGCAGAAAATAAACCACTGATACAGTTGCAAAAACAAGGGGCTTAAAAAGCTCATTAAGGCAGAGCTTGGCACCGTCATTATAATGTATTTGTCAAGGTTAATTCTGTGTTGAAACAAATGCCATTAGCACTGTCTCGGTAATCAATATGCTCCCTGTGTTTGCCTGCAACATAAAAAGGGAGGGGGAGCCTACATGAAGTACAAGTAGTTAGACTTGTCTATTTACAAAATATCCGTACTTGAGTCATTAGGGGACATGTTGTACCATTCTCAGCCATGAAGCTTGTCCATGAACCAGGCTTAACAAGTCAGACTTTTCTATTGATTCAACTGCACTTGGATCAAAAACCACTGAAGTAACCACCAAAGTTTCAGATCAAATACCAAAATGATGAAGCCCTTGATAATGGTGAAAGGGACTGGAAACAGAGTTGAACACAAGCAGTCAAGATCCCTGGGATTAATTTTTAGCTCTTTCACCGACTGACTGTGTGACCCTGGACAAATAACTTTACCTCAGTTTCCACAAACTACAGATAATAATTAATGGGGCGGGGGAAGTATGTTTCTCTTTCTTTATATTTTACACACACACACACACACACACACACACACTTGTAAAAACTTTAGAATTTATTCACACACACTCCCCTGGACTCCATCTCCAGAGTACAGAGGCTTAAACTTGAGAGTTACTGCAGAAACATATACTGATTTGCCGTAGGAGGTAGGGGGACTGAGAAGCCATTCAAGCACAATCAGTTCCTCAACTTTGCCCCACTCAGATTTGAATCCCTGAAGAGATATTTACTGTGTGTGTGTGTGTGTGTACGGAAAACCCCACAAGAGAGCACACTGTGTAGATCTGCTTTGTAACAGAGTGTATCAAACCAAATGGCAGATGTCTCCACATATGGGCAGAGTGGTTAGATATGCTCAGTTTCATACACCATAGCTTCATAAGTGTTTTCAAAGCACTTGGCTTTCATCTGAGGCCCTCATATACAGCCTACTCACAGGGACTGGCCTACTGATTATTCTGTGCTAGCAAATTATAATAAAAACCCACATTCAAGCAGCTTAACAGGAAAGACAGCAAGTCCAGTGGTTATAGCACTCACCTAGGACATGGGTGACCTGGGTTTGACTCCCTGGCTGGCTAGAGATTTCCTGTGTGAGTGAAGGCAGGGCAATTAGCCTCTCTGTGCCTCAGTTCCCTATCTGTAATATTGTTTCCATAATAATTCTCTCCCACATAAGTGACAATGTGAGGCTCTCAAATACTATGATAATAAGTATGATTAACAGATAATGTTATTTAATAACTAACCCCATTTTTTACACTAAAAAAAGTCCATCGGGATGGGGGGAAATCAGATGTACTCCGATATTGTTCAATTCAAAACCCTCTTACTTATTATTCAATTTACAGGCATAGGTGCTGGAACTCAGGCTGCTTGCGGGGGGCTGCTGCACTCCCTAGCTTGAAGTGGTTTCCATCATATCCAGGGTTTACAAGTTTGGTTCAATGGCTCTCAGCATCCCACTATACAAATTGTTCCAGCGCCCCTGTTTACAAGTAAAAAAAATAGGCTTGGTCTAATCCATCAGAAGTCCTCAGCAGACCGTAATCAAATGAAAGTAAGGTCTGGAAATGCTGCAAGACAGAACTGAAGGGCACTGGCAGAGGTGTGGGTAGGAAAGGAATAGAAGGGTGCTCTGCAGGCGGTCTGAAGGCAAATCTCTGGAGGGGTCTCACTAATTGGTCATGCAGATCAGGATTGAGGTACATTCGAAGAGAGGTTTGGAAGAAGTTCAGGGCCTGCTCATGCTCCCATTGAAGGAAGGTAGGTCTTTTGGTTAAGGAATTTAGGAGAACTGGGTTCAATTCCCAGCTCTGCTACAGACTTCTTGAGTGACCAGCTGAACACCAGACACCCCGGCACTAGCCTGGTTCTTAATGCAGGATCAGGGCTTTAAGCTCTTTGTGTGTCTGTTCCAAATCTGTAAACTGAGGATAATGCTACTTTCTCCCCTCCCCGGCCCCAGCCCTCACACTTTGTCCCGATTCTCTAAGCTCTTCAGGGCAGGGACTGTCGCTCACTAGGTACAGCACCTTGCACAACGAGGGCCCATGCTCTCCATCTGAGACCTCTCAGCATTATAACAACACAAACAACAACAGTGGGAAGTTGGAAGTCTTATACAACTCCTGGCTACACTATGCCTCTGTCCAGCACTATTGGTCCGTCCCCTTTACAAAAGCCAAAAATCTACTTGTAATAATTTAACCACATTTTCACCATAAAAAAAATGCCAACACAAATCAGGGCTTTCCTGGGTTCTTTCCATAGCTAATCTGCTGGTTCCACACACCTGTGCGCACTGAAAATGGCTCCATGCGCTTCATCAAAAAGAAATCAAATTACCTTAATTTACTTCCTCCAAAAGTAGAAGAGTAAACTATATGTTTAATTATAAACTTTCCACTTTGGGCACTATAATTAATGAGTCAAGGAATCGTGCAATGTGCCTAGAGCAACCTTTTATTACTCCTGAGGTACCTGAAAACCACTAGCACTTAGAGCCAGTCACTTCCTATTAGTATTAGGATCAGAAGTGCCTACCTAAGGCATTAATCATGGAGCGGTTTAACAACATTAACAGACTTTTAATTACATATAGTGCATACTATTGCTACGGATTGCACGCACAGTGCAATGTTAATAAATAGCCTTCCTGAGGCTACAGAAGGGTTTGTCTTTGCTTATGTTGCAGTGAGAAGGCCAGAACTCAAAACTGTTTGGCTACTGGGTGATCTGGATATGAATTCTGCAGTTGGTCCCTCACAGGCCAGAACAAACCATGGTTTGCAAGCCTTTAAAGAGGCAGTGTGTTCTAGCAGATAAAGTGCTGGGCTGGGCGTCATTCTATTCCCACCCCTGTCACTGACTGGACCCTGATCAAAAAATCACACCCCTCATTAATTACACCACTTGAATTTCAGAATGGTAGCTGGTATTTGGCAGTGCCATGAGTTCTGAGGTCTTAATACCTTTGTCTGAAGTAACAAAGGGTCCAGAGGACAAAGTTTGAAGAAGAAAACTATTCTGTTCACAGCCTACGCACAGAGAAGTTAGATACAGACATAAATGCTCTTGTTAGAAGGTTGCAACATACCACTACTTTGTCCCTCATCCACTCAAAGTGATAGCTTGCAATTCCAACACAGGACTCAGTACACCAGAAACCCCAGCTGAGCGTTTGGAAGATCTTACTCAACTGAGTTTAATGAAGACTTTTTTCAGGAGACCAGAGAGAACGGCAGGTCCGCATGGTACCACGGAACACCCCACCCAACAGAGCTCCCTACCCAGATACCATGTTCCTAAAATTATACCATAAGAAAAAGTCTTTGCTGGCTCACTGTGCCCTAATGGAGGTGCATGTACAAGAGCAGGAGCTGTGATTAACCCAGCCCATCATCTTTCACATACAGAAATGCAGAAGGTGGATCTGACGGAGAGAAGAGGAGTAGGCTTTACATCTTCCCTTGCCATGGAAATGGCCATAGGACCCCCACAGGAAACTCAGGAGATCAAAATCACATGGATCCTGTGAGATTTGAAAGAGAGCAGGGCATACTTGCAGAAGCTCTTGACTCTGCATCAGCTCTGTTTCCCAGCCCTCCTGGATACATGCATATTGTGGCTGCCCCTTGTCCCCTGCCTCCCTTGAAGTCCAGCAATATTCAGAGAAAAGTACTGCAGGCCCATCTTTAGCATTCTTTTATAGTTGTCAACAGATGGCCCGATGCCAAGTGGACTGTTAATTGAGATTCTGTCCCCAGCCTAGCCAGAGAAAAGCTCCAAAGGAAGCCAGATTGTTTCCCTGAGCTCACCACTCTTTCACTGCCCACATCACCTGAGGGAAAGGCTGTTTGTGAAGTCATTTTCTCTAGTGCTAGAGAAAGTCATAGCTCTCATTAAGCAGGGATTGGAAGGGCTGACCTCCAGAGGACCCTGCTATGCTATAAGCACAGTAAAGCACAAGAGAAAAGTTCTTTAAGCCAGGCAAAGATACAAAGAAAATGGTTATGGGGTTGGAGGATGCAGGGGGGGGGGGGGAGAGAAAAGCAAGGTACTTGGCAGATAAAAAGAACAGGAGTACTTGTGGCACCTTAGAGACTAACAAATTTATTTGAGCATAAGCTTTCGTGAGCTACAGCTCACTTCATCGGATGCTTGATTAGTCTCTAAGGTGCCACAAGTCCTCCTTTTCTTTTTGCGAATACAGACTAACATGGCTGCTACTCTGAAACCTTGGAAGATAAAGTGGTTTGTAAAGGTGCCTTAGGGAAGATAAAAGTCAGGATGATCAATAAAAAGGGTCACCCTTGTCCAGCACAAAAATCTACCATTTTTGCCAGCCGGTTGTTAGGTTCCTACATCTATCTTTGAACACAGAAGCCCT
This sequence comes from Natator depressus, assembly GCF_965152275.1. Taxonomy (NCBI): domain Eukaryota; kingdom Metazoa; phylum Chordata; order Testudines; family Cheloniidae; genus Natator; species Natator depressus. The sequence continues at coordinate 8,347,254 of NC_134259.1, forward strand.
TAATGGCACCATAAAAATCTTAAAGAAAATCCAGTGTATCATTTCCTCCCCCCCCACCTTTTAAAAAAAAGGCTCAAGATTTTTACCTTCCTAAATTCCTCTGCTGCTATTTTACAGGCTCCCTGGTATTGCTGGGCTATTTCCCTCTGCCACACAGAGGAAAAGGGTGCAAGTGAGCTCAGAATGCAGGTTTTACCAGTTAATTGCTTTGCTGGAATGCAAATAGGTTTGATCTGATTGGACAGCTCCTCAGCGGGTGGTAACTGGTATGATTGCCTTGATTTCAATGAAGTCCAAGGAGCTGTTCTGATTCACACCAGCCGAGGTTCTGCCCCTATGCTTTAGGGCCCAGTCTCACACTGTTACTCACCCAGGACTAGCCTGTGATACCCTTACTCGTCTTGACTACTACCTTACTCCTAGGGCACTCCCTCTGGGGAAAAAAAAAATCAAAGGGAGTACTCAAAGTGAAGGTATTATTCAATGCAAGTGTATCCAGTCTTGCCCCTCAATAGTCCTTAATGAAGAAGTGCCAATTAAAATCAATGGGCTTGATTCTCTACCCCCTTGAACATTGTGCAGGCATCTACCTCTGTGCAAACAAATGCAAAAGGGGGAGGGGTTAAAAAGTGTGTAACAGGTCAGACCAGATAGTTTTGAAAAGGTGGTTGGAGGCAAGTATATCAGTGTTAGAATAATTAAATCCCTTTTTGCTCTGAGCTGAAAGAGGTTTCCACAGTTTAAAGATGGACACCTGAGTCCAATTAAGAGCAGCTTGCTACCTTTAGAAATAGCTTTCAGGGGAGAAGAGGGATAAGGAACAAGCTGGAGAAGGGCTGTATGTAGAAAAGGGAAAAGGCTTCTTCTAGGTAAAGAGCAGCTTTTTGACTAGAAGAGAAACTTTGTGTTTGTTTCTGGTGGGGAAAAGGCAGTGAGTATCAGGGGGCTTACCCTGTAAATATGGTAGGACTGATTTAATCTCTTTCCCCCACACCCCACACACACTCTCCAAAAGACAGAAGGAGAAACTGAGCCTTGAAGTTGCTAAACAGGAGTATTGTCACAAATGCTACCAGCGAGAGTGAAGATCTCTAGTTCGATGGAATTTCATATTCACTGTGCATTCACCTAAATAGGCGTATAAAGATTCAGTTTCAATTGCTAAGTGTCACAAGCATTGATTTCACTGTATGCAGAAACTGATGGAAAAATATTTCCATAATAGTAGAAATTTACAGCTCGATCAAGAAAAGTGCTACTTGAAAATTTTGACACAAAGAGTTTTTAACAGTTATAAAATTAAGCTTTTTCAATCACACCATCGACAGTCAAATAACATTGTCTGACCCCACCCTGCACTGAATGGCGCAACTGAAAATTTAAGTTAATAAAAATCACTGTGATTTGTTGAAGTTATTAAAAAAAATAAAAATCAAGTTCTGCCAAGCCTACATATGAATGTCTGCACTTAGTGAAGTCAATGGGAATTAGGTGCCAAGGCGTGTTAGAAAATTCCACAAAGATACTGAGAGTCCTACATTTTCGTTGAAGTCAATAGGTGTTAGGCACCTAGCTCCAGATCCACAAAGGTAGTTAGGCTCCTTCAATATCTTTAGTAGCTTTTGAAAGTATTACCCTAAATCTCCTAAGGGTGGGATTCACAAGGGGGACTTAGATCTATGTTTTAAATATGCATGGGAACACGGGGACTAGAATCTAGGTCTCCCCCTTCCAGGGGAGTGTCCTAACTGCTGGGCTATCGCAGGGAAAATGGCACCCTGGGCGAACACGTATTTTGGGGGCCCCCCCATCACTCCTGGCCTCCCTGGGCTCCCCACCCCATCACCTCTGGATTCCCGCTGCCTCCCCCAGGGTTTAATTTGTATTGAAAGAGATGCCAGAGCTCAGCCCTGGCACAAATTAAGCACTTGCAGGGCGGCCTGATCCTGGCGGGTGCTGGCCGGGCACCCAGCTCTGAAGGTAACACCACTGCCCGCAGCGCAGAAGGAAGGGTGGCGCGGCATATGGTGTATTGCCACCCTGACTTCTGCGCTGCTGCTGTGGCTTGTGGTGCCTGGGTCTTGGCATGTGGCTCAAGGCTTTGCGCTGTCACATGGGGGCTGCATCTTGCCAGAGCCCATGGCCCTCCTGCAGCCCTCTGGCCACTCCTGGCTCACCCGGGGTGCCGTTTCAAAATTTTTTTTGGCGGGGGGGCGAGGGGGGGTGGAAACTTTAGCCATGATTCCAGGGATTACTTAGGCACCTGAAAATCCTAGGGGTGTTGCAGACAGTGACTTAGGAATTAGCTGACAGGACCACTGTATCTAATTGTTCCATGGCGAAAGAAAAAATATATACAAATGCCAATTAAAGCCACTTTTAAAGTTTATGTGTAAATTTAGAACAATCAGGAGATAACACAGCAAGATAGTCCCAATCCCTCGGGCTGCAGATGGCAGCAGAGCGAGGGGCACCCCTGCTCCTGAGGCACCCCTGGTCTTTGCCCACTTCTCTCACGCTTAAGGCCAGCCCTGGCTATAGCATCATTCATTCTCCCTGTTCCAGTGAATGTTTATTTATACCCAGTGGAACAGTTTCAACAGGAGAGATTAAGAAAGACCCACCTTACAATATCCTACCCGTTAAGGAACTCACCTGAGAGTTAAGACCTGGGTTCAAGTCCCTTCCCCACATCCAGCACTGCGGGGGAACTGAACCTCAGTCTCTCACATCCTAGACAAGGGGGCTAACCACTGAGCTACTGGATATACAGCAACAGCACCTCCTCCCGCCATTTTGTGCATGGTTAAGCCTGCTCTGAACCCAGGTACCACAGCAGGCCCCAAAGGCGAGCAAGGTGGTGGAACGCCCAATTTGTGAATTCTGCTGGGGCTTAGTTAGGTGCCGAGCTGTTGGACAGTGTCAGTACTTGGGTGGCTGTACACACACCCTCTTGTTGCAACGTAGGTGCCTTGAGGATTTTAACAGCAGAACCGTAGGCACCTCGTGAGCTGAGGTGAGTACAGCATTCAATGGCAACTGAACAGGTTTTGTGAATACCAGTGGCACCTACCTGTTGGATTGAGGTGCCTGAAGAGGGAGTTGGGCACCTGAATCCCCTTTGTGAGGCCCTAAGCCCCTTTTGAAAGAGTCACGCAGTTTCTACCAGACCTCATGCATGTGTCATTGTGATATAATAGTGCTGTGGTTCCCGTCAAAGCACGTATCCACCACATACCCTCCAGGTTCACTTACAAAAATGCCCATCTGCATGTTTCTGATCCCCCAAGTGTAACTTTCATGTGTTTCATCAGGGCCTCCTATTAGATACAAGTACTCAGAGTTCCTTTATAATATTTTGTTTCAAAGGAGCAGCCGTATTAGTCTGTATCTGCAAAAAGAACAGGAGTACTTGTGGCACCTTTGAGACGAACAAATTTATTTGAGCATAAGCTTTTGTGGGCTACAGCCCACTTCATCGGATGCATAGAAAGGAACATATAGTAAGTATATATATATGTATACAGAAAACATGAAAAGGTGGAAGTAGCCATACCAACTGTAAAAGGCTAATTAATTAAGATGAGCTAACACTAACCCAGGAACCTATCCTTGCAACAAAGCCCGATGCCAACTCTGTCCACATATTTATTCAAGTGACACCACCATAGGACCTAATCATATTAGCCACGCCATCAGGGGCTCGTTCACCTGCACATCTACCAATGTGATATATGCCATCATGTGCCAGCAATGCCCCTCTGCCATGTACATTGGCCAACCAGACAGTCTCTTCACAAAAGAATAAATGGACACAAATCTGACATCAGGAATCATAACATTCAAAAACCGGTAGGAGAACACTTCATCCTCTCTGGCCACTCAGTAGCCGACTTAAAGGTGGCAATTTTGCAACAGAAAAGCTTCAAAAAACAGACTCCAAGGAGAAACTGCTGAGCTTGAATTAATATGCAAACTAGATACCATTAACTTGGGTTTGAATAAAGACTGGGAGTGGCTGGGTCATTACACATATTAAATCTATTTCCCCATGTTAAGTATCCTCACATCTTCTTGTCAACTGTCTAAATGGGCCATCTTGATGATCGCTACAAAAGCTTTTTTCTCCTGCTGATAATAGCTCATCTTAATTAATTAGCCTCTTACAGTTGGTATGGCTACTTCCACCTTTTCATGTTCTCTGTGTGTTTATATATCTATATCTATATCTATATATATAGCTTCTTACTATATGTTCCATTCTACGCATCCGATGAAGTGGGCTGTAGCCCACAAAAGCTTATGCTCAAATACATTTGTTAGTCTCAAAGGTGCCACAAGTACCCCTGTTCTTTTTATAGTATTTATAGTCTGATTTTCCTCCTTGCTGCTGAATTTTTCACTCAAAGATTTTACAGTAAAAGAAAACAGTTTTGTAAACTGGGAGTATGTTCATCAAAAAGAAAACCCCCAGCTCATCTCCAATCTTGCCTAAGTCTTAGCAGTAGATGTATATATTTTATAATTCTTCTTTCTCCACAGGTTCCTGAACAAGAAACCCACGAGAGAAAAGTCAATCAGCCATTCACTCAAACACTCCAATCTGCCTACAGATTGCCCCATGTGCAGCTGTAATTGTAAAAATCTCGCCTTTGAAACTCTGTAGATAACTCACTCTGTTCTTCAAGCATATCATGCATTATTCCTATGCTTGTGACAACCGCCTCGGAAGAAACACTCTGTAAAGCCCTGAGTATGGTACATTGTTCGTGCCTTACTGTCACACTGAGCATTCTCTGAAGAGCTCTTAAAGTATTCATACAATGCAGGAAAGCATTTCCCAGGCAGCCTTTACAGATCTGTGACTTAAGCTTGAAACAAAATGGGTGGCCTTCAGATTTCAGTCCCAGGATGATCTGTTTTCCATGCCTTCATTAAATTTTCTTTGAATTTTGGGGGAAAGCACAAGGCATTTAGCCATCCATTGATATTTTAAAATAATATTTTGTAGCCGTTATCTTTGTTCCTGATTCCTAACGTCTATCTTGGATACTTATCTCGAGCCTTCTTTACGATGGTATCTGTGCACCTCCCAATCGTTAATGCATTTATCCTCACAACACCCTTGCGAAGTAAGGAAGCACTATGAGCCCCATTTTACAGATGCGGGACAGAGACACAAAGAGGCTAAGTGACTTGCTCAAGGTCACATCGGAAGTCTGTCGCGGAGCAGTCTTAGGTTACTGCCCTAACCCCTAGACCATCCTTCCTTTCTAATAAATAGATCTATCGAAGAAGTGAATAGAAAATAAACGAAAACAGCAAACTCCCACCTCCATTATTGTCTATACATGACTTTCACTCCAGTCAGCACACCAGCTAGGTGGCACTTTCAGTCTCATTTAAGCACTACGGGATCGGTTTGATGTACTCACGTGGCTTGCATTAAATAAGGGCCTAAGTAGGAGGTAAGCGGTGCATAGATGTGTGCTGGCCTTCTCTGCAGAAGGGAGAATTTCCTTAGTCTCCTCAGTAACCACACAACCCTACCATCCTCTCCCTTTTCCTTCCCTTCATTCAGGCTCCTCTTTGTTCCCCTCTCCAGCAAAGAGATGCAGATGCAGAAACCCTGCCATCTGTGGGGAGTTGATGGGAGGATCCCTTTGAAGGTTGGGCGGGGGGGGGGAGGGGGGAGGGAGGGGAGGCTTTTACTGGAAGCTCTTCAGTGCAGGGCAGTAGTCTGCATCTGTAATGTGCTGTACAATGCCATATGCATCCATGGTGCTAATTCAGACAATAAATAAAAATGCCCAGAAAAGGGCTAAGGCAAGGAAAAATGAGATCAACTGGATACTAATCAAGTAATACTCAAAGATACTTTTCTATGCCTCTCTGAATGAATGTCCAGAGAAGCCCTGAACAATGCAATGCGTGTGTGTGTAATCCAGTTCCCACTGAAGTCAATGGGAGTTTTGACACTGACCTTAATGGAGACCGAATTTCATCCTGGATGCCAATCACAGTATTTTGATTTCCCTTTCTCTCCTCGACCCTCCAACCAAGGCAGCCTGTTCATTTTCACACTACCAGTCTCTTGATGTGCAGCTCTGCAAATCCCTTTACCCATTCCCTTTCACACCAGACCATCTAACTTCCTCCTGTCTCTATGTTGGTTGCTATTGCACTGGAGAAAGCAAGTGTCTTTCAGGGCTAACATGCCCCCCAAACTGGATTTCCTGGTCTCGCTCATTTCGAGTTACCCACATTTTACTCAAAGTGCTGGTCTTAGCTTGGTATTTCTAAGGAAGACTGTGCTGATAGGTGGGTAATAACCACTGGACCCACTCTGGAGCTGCTGACTCCACTTGCTCATTGACGGCAAGGACAGTTTATTCAGCCAGCAGCAAACATAGTGCACATTCCAGCTGTTACACCGAGTCCCCGTATTGTTAAAAGAGCTTTACAATCACCCACTGCTCTGTCCCTTTCCAGGGGACTGCAATTGACAATCACAGCTCCGCTTGAAATATCTTGGACACGCCACACTGCTTTATCAGATAGTTATTATCGTATTATGAATCAAAATGGGGAGGCCATTGTCCCAGACACTGTACAAATTTAGAGTACGGGGATATCTACTCTGCCCTCAAAAATCAATCAATCCATGGGAGCAAGTCTCAGAGCCTGGGTCTACAGACTTGGGCTCATGCTACAGTGCTAAAAACAACCACATAGATCTTCCTGCTCAGCCTGGAGCTAGCCTATGAGGCCCATCCCCCTAGCTGAGCTTCAGAGCCCATGCAACAATGTTTACATGGCTCTTTTCAGTGTTGTAAGGGGACATCACGTCTGTATTCTTCTAGGGGCCACCAAATGAAATTAATGGACAGCAGGTTTAAAACAAATAAAAGGAAGTTCTTCTTCACACAGCGCACAGTCAACCTGTGGAACTCCTTGCCTGAGGAGGTTGTGAAGGCTAGGACTATAACAAGGTTTAAAAGAGAACTGGATCAATTGATGGAGGTTAAGTCCATTAATGGCGATTAGCCAGGATGGGTAAGGAATGGTGTCCCTAGCCTCTGTTTGTCAGAGGGTGGAGACGGTTGGCAGGAGAGAGATCACTTGATCATTACCTTTTCGGTTCACTCCCTCTGGGGCACCTGGCATTGGCCACTGTCGGTAGACAGGATACTGGGCTGGATGGACCTTTGGTCTGACCCAGTATGGCCGTTCTTATGTTCTGTAGAACCTGTGTCTCAGACTCACTGCCGTGGGTGTATTTTTTCCTTTTTTCCCCCCACTGTAAGTGTACCCAAAGAGACAATCTCTGCACCAAAGAGCTTATGAGACACATAGATAAGACATACAAAGGAAGTATCATTATCCCCACTTTACAGATGGGGAATCAAGGTACAGAGATAAAAGCCTTGTCCAAGGTCATGCAAGGAGTCTATGACGGAGCTGGGAACTGAAATGGATCGCTGGAGTTCCAGTCCATTGAATTAACCAAAGGAAAAGCTTTTGCCTCAATCAAAGTAGCTACAAATAGGGCGGATCTCAGGAAGTTCAAAACAAAGAACCAAAACGCACAGACGACACGCCTGTAAATTTATCATCCAAGTTAAATTGATTTAGAAACCAAGGAGAATGCAGAGGACAAACATCTAATACTGCACATCTGACATCTGATCAGAGAGATACTACAGGAAAACACACTCATGACTTTTAACAATAAAGTCTCATCTATCATCAAGCATCAGCATCCTTATGCATCAAACAAAATCAACTGTCACAAAGAACTAATAATCAATAGCACTCAAGGGGAAAAGATACAGAAACCAATAGTCATTCACAATGATCAGATAATTTGTCAGGGAGAATAAAACTTGCCTCCTTCTTCCATGACATTTAGGGCAGCCAGCCCTCCAGGATTGGTCTGGAGTCTCCAGGAATTAAAGATTAATCTTTAATTAAAGATGATGTCATGTGATGAAATCCCCAGGAATACATCCAAGCAAAATTGGCAACCCTAATGACCTTAGAATAAACCATTTCCATCTTCCTCCTGTAGAGTCTTGCCAAAGTGTGTGGGGGGTGGCTGAGGAAGTGGAGCTGTTGGAGGGGGCTGCTAAGAGTCTGGTAAGCATGATATAAAACCTCAGATAAAAAAAATTACATGGGTCACAAATGGAGTCTCACCAGTGGCTGCCTCTTTTGTAATGCATTCCAAAAAGTCTTAAGAATAAGTGTGCACGCGCGTGTGTGTGTGTGTGTGTGTGTGTGTGAGGGGGGGGGGAATAATTTGTGCCATAATCAAGTATTAGACACTCCAGGCCACTACTGTATTCAGTGACTATGCTGCTGAATGAAGAGTGTCTATTTCAAGCCATTGTCCAGCACAGGGTTGCAGGCATGTCATGAAGCTACCACAGTGTCGTTCAAAAGTTCACCTCTGGACAGGTGTGCAAGATCCTCTCTGCTCTGACTCCTGCTGCACAGCTGTATGCATTGACCCAGTTTTTTCCCCATTATGAGTCTGTCCCCCAGTGTGTGGAGCAAGCTTAATACTAGGATTGTTTGTTATTTTCAATGACTGGTCAGAATTTATCCTGGCTTCTGGATGCTACCTAAAGTCTGTGTGGAAGGGGGTTCAGAGTCCAAACCTGGATCTCGAATCACATTTTGCAAAGGGTTTAGTGGACCAGATCCTCAGCTGGAGTAAAGCCAGGTGGCTCCTTTAACATGAAGGCGGGTTACGCCAGTTGAAAGTAGCAAAGATCCTGGTCCCTTCTCTTTAACATGGGCTAAATAAGAAAACTCCATTCCAAACATCCCTTAATTTTGGGATGTACACAGATGTTGATCTTGGAGCAACCTCTCCTTTGAACATTTAACAATGAGAGATGTTAGTGCTCAGCACCTTTCCAAATCAGGCCCTGATCATCCTGCATTGGCCATTCACAATTAATGATCACTTTTGAAAGTATAAGCATTGAACTCCACAGGACACATCCTCAGCTGTGTAATCCCACAGATTTACATCAGCGCAGGATCTGTTCCTACATGCCTTCTTTATCTTTAAAGGGGATAATAGTGTTTATCAATTACCATAAGAGCTATGAATGAAAACTTGTATTTAAAAGCCCAGGATTATTTTGATTACAACGTTTGATCTCCTATTTGAAGATCTGATGATATTTGTGTTCCTTAATGCAAAGAAGTGACAGAAGAATACAATTTTTGTCTTCATTACTCCTTTGGACACAATCCCAATTGTTAAAATTGGCAAAATCATTTAATAAGATAGGCAATGAGGAGTGGGGTAATTTGATATTAAGATGTCTGAGATGTTTTTGGTCCTCCTCGTGGAATATATCCCTTTAAGATACTGTTCTGGATACAAATAAGAGAGACAGATGACAATGGCCCTTGAATACATCAAATATATCCTGTGACATGTTGAGATATTTTTATTCCAGCCATGCCTAAAGTCCCAGCCAAGACCAGAGCCCCATTGTGCCAGGTGCTGTACACATGCACAAGAGAAAGTCCTTGTCCCAAAGATCATGCAATCTAAACAGACAGACAGAGAGAAATAATATTATTCTTTCTTACTTTACAGGTGAAGAAATGAGGCACAGAGATTAAGTGACCTGCCCCAGGTCTGCAGCAGGGCCAGAAATTGAACCCGATCTCCCATGTCCCAGTCCAGTGCCTTAACCACCCTTGCTCTCCAATTATATTGGCTTATTACACAGCAGAGAATTGGTTTGGGCATTTAGCAGTTTGTTCCTTCTTTGGTACTTGGTGCTATATTAAAAGCAATATGAAGGGAATTACTGAGGGTTTATCTATCTTTCTCTGCAAAATCTATCTTAGACAGATTTCCACGGTCCATAAAATCTGTCTCAATTGAACAAATACACTTCCACCTATGGAACCAGCTCCTGGGGAGTTTGTTGATAAAATTGCATAGAAGATAGCTGGGCACATGCAAATCACGGTATCATGGTTTGTCAGTTTGCAGAAGACAGGCATGTTTGTGAATCTTATTATCCATGATCCCCAGAATGGTGTCCTGAAAATAAACTTCCAGCAACCAAATGCTTGCAGACTATTGAGGAGCATGCTCATTTCTATTTAAAAAATAGATGCCTTCGCTGATTTTTAAAGCTCTTGGTGCATTCAGGAACATTATGAATGCAAAATAGTAAAGAGAAAAAATTGACACAGTATTTAGAATAAATGAGCACATACATCATCTGATCTTGCAGCCCTTGTGTGAGTAACACCATGGACTTTGGTGGGATTGCCCCCTCGAGCAAAACAAGCAGGGGGTAGAACGAGGAGCATACCCGTAGAGCTGCTTAAAATAAGTTGCCAATACTGCAGCCCTAGAGCAGACCCTATGTGTTGCAATGGACTTTTCAAACCCTCCTGTGACAGCATCTGTCGCACTGCAATTTATTCAAGCAGCCCCAGTCAAACTTTTACGGGAACAACCCTCACCGACTCGTTCAAGAGGGAAGAAACCAGAGCGGAAAGATGGTCTTGTGGTTATGACCCAAGACAGGGATTTAAGAGATCTGCTCGATTTCTGGATGTGCCAGAGACTCCTTGTGCGGCTTTGGACAAGTCACAATCTCTCTGTGCCGCCATTCCTCATCTGTAAAATGGGAACAACAATTTTTCTTCTCTCAGGCTGTCCAGTCTATTTAGATTGTGGGCACTAGAGGGCCGGGATTGTGTCTTACCCCATTTAGGTACGGCACCTATCCCGGTGAGAATTCAGAATCTGATCCAAAGCCCATTTAAATCAAACTTTTGATCCACCATTGGCTGGGCCCTTGAGGTTCTCAAGAATAGAGTTTGTCCAAAAAAAAAATTGACCAAAACCTTTTTCCAGAGCGCAAGCAGATTTGGTGACGCAAATATTTAAATTCATTGGTGTTGGTTTTGCCAAATTGTTTTGGTTTAAAAAATAAAAATGAAATGTTTGGACTTTTTTGAAATTAGATGCATCTTTTTTTCTGTCTTGAAATGACTTTCCATTTCAAAATTTCCTTTGGTTGTATTTAAAGCTATTTAAAAAATGCTCTAAATCAAAACAAAACGTTTAGGGGTTTTCATTTGTTTGGGTTGGTTTACTTTTTGATGGATAAAAAATGTTTTCGGTTTGAGCCAAAAGGAGTTTTTAATTGCCAGAGAGCCAAAATAAATATTTAAAAATCTGTTAATCGCACAGCTATACTCAAGTCTTAGCCAGAAGTTATAGACCCTTTCCTGGTTTCTGAGCCAAAGAGGATATGAATAGTACCTGTTACATGTTTTCTCCGTTTAGTATTCTGTGTATAAATGGCTGAACTTTCTGTGTGCATTATGTTCTTTTGTGCTATTCTCTTTGTGTTTGCATTCATTTAACCTGTCCCAGAGATTAATTTCCTTTTCATTATCACTGCGGTGGTGATCAGCAGTAAATGCAGAGTTATGGTCAAATATATTACGAGAGATCATTGCTATTTACTTTATCTAGCAATAATTCTCCTTTTTACACAATGGCACAAAATGGAGTTGCCTTGAGATTTTTTACAGTAAATCTTGTGAGATATTGTCTGGTAACATTTAATGCATGTCACTATTGTACAGTAAATAATTTTTCTGTGAAATACCTGCTACTTATCCCATTTTATTACATCCTGCACACTGGTACGGGCTAAAACAACCCCCAAGATGTCTTGCATATTCAGTGATGCCACTGGTATGTTATTACATAACTCATTGATTAGGATTGTCTGATCTCAAATATACCAGCTCTCAAACTTTAACTAGAGGAGATGTACCACCCAGTTTTAGGTACACAGAAATCACCACACTGGATCAGACCAATCATCCATCCAGTCCAGTATCCTGTCACTGAGAATGGCTCAAGGTTTCCCACGGGGAATAACAGTGACAGAAACTTCACTGCTTGGGCCGTTTGAGAATAAGCTGTGAGGTACAAACCAGCATGGGCAGAAGGATGGACAAGAACACCAACTACTCTCCCAGAAGCAGCATTCCTGGCAAAGACATGACTGCCACACTATCGCTTTTAAGGACATTATGTAATGGAGTGATGCCATCTAGCACCGCCCCATATGTTGGACTCAAGGTACCATTCCCTGTTTACCCATAGGCTCAGTTATCCAGTGCTCACATTACTCACCCTAGGCAAATTTAACCCCTTCAGCACAAGGCTGGAGTTCGGACTCTTCAGGAGGTTAGAAGGATGGAATTCTTCACCAGCACACCAGGCCTTCCACTCTCTGCTCTTATCACTAGATCTACTTCTCAGTCCTCCACAAAATAGCAGCCACAACCCCTCGAGATCCTTATCTAGGGGCTCTTTTCAGCCACTATCCTCCCCTCCCATGGTGGAGCAGGCGTTATGGCAAGTCTGCCTCAGCTTTCCCTTGTTCAGCCAGTCACCTTTCATCCCTGTCTGACAGTTCCTTGCAATGACTCCAGCTAGACCATTAATAGTCTCTCCCTTCTCAGGGCAGTAGAGTGTCTAGTGAGTAAGGAGGCCAGTAGCCCTAGTGAAGGGTCAAGAGTCTCTGGCTTCTTCAGGTTCCGAACCTTGCTCCACAAGCTTTAATGACCCCTCTGCTGAGGTTCATAGGAGACCCCAGACTGACCCACACCTCTAGGTTCCAACCCAGGGAACTTGTAGGAAGCAGTTGGCACCACTGTCTCCTAATTCCTTACCGCTTCCCACCACACCTCTCCAGCAGGCTGTTTCCTCAGACTCATGCTCTGTGATCCTCTTGTCCTGAAGGTCAATCAGCCTCCTGCTTATCTGTTGTTGAAGTCCCCTGCTGTCAGTTACTCCACCACCACCCCACTCTTCTAGCTTGCAGCCTTTATATGCCCTCACCTGCAAAAAGGCCACCAATCAGCCCCAGCTAAGGAGGCAGCTAGTCTCCCTGTTAATTCATTAGCAGCTGGAACAGCGTGGGGGTCTGTACACCCCATGACATCTCTCTTTGTAAGTGCTTTGAGCCACCATATCTGTTTAAGCACAGATCCAGTGGCTCCTCATCTGATTAGCCTCCACTACCCTCCTTTGCTTCAGCACAGAGCCCAGCTCCGCAACCTATCCACCTACAACTCCTCACGCACACAGGGCTACTGCAGGAGGGCACTGGCCCAAAGGGCACAGGCCCTCCCAAGCTAGGTGAAAATTACATACGAGCCGGTTGTTAAATTCATGCATTCCCTGAGCAGTATTTGGGGGCCTGATTCTGATCCTAGTTACATCAGTGTAAATCAGGAGTAACTCCACCCAAGTCAGTGGAGTTTACACGAGCAAGGTGCTAAGGAGGCGGCATGTTGAAATCAAACATGCTACATGGACTCTAATTAAAACAAGGAAAATAATGGCAAAAATCCTCTGCCGGTGTAAATCAGCATGCAGGGTTGCCAACCCTCCAGGATTGTCCTGGAGTCCCCAGGAATTAAAGATTATATCATGTGATGAAACCTCCAGGAATAAATCCAACCAAACTGGCAACCCTAAGCATAGTACTGCTGAAGTCAGGTTTGTGCATCTGAGGATCTGGGCCTACTGTTTCAGTGCTAGATCTGTTAAAATTCCATATTATCCAGAAAAATACACAAACACGCCTGAACGGAGAAAAATTACTGATTTCATATTGTATGCGTGGTACACACGACTCGGGAAAACTCTGTTGCAACATATTTATGTATTTGTCTGAACAGTACTCAGGGCAAGGGCTTCATTAAAGGCCAAGTCTCAGCTACCTCTCCCTGCATCTTCTGCCAAAACATTCCCAAAACTAAATCACATTTTTATGGTCTCCATATTCTTTACGCTCTAGGTGTTTTGCTTCATGCAATCATCCTTTCTGTATAATGCTGTACATTCTAATAAACTTTTTACAGCCAGGCTCTGAAAAAAGCCATAATTTTAATGACTTTACATAGCATAATAGATACTGTAACAGGTACCTTAGATGATGACTGTAGTGAGATACAGGTTCATTATCTTCACCTCTGAAGAACAAGAAGTGCCCAAAGTAAAACAATAAAATTTTATTCATCTAATTTGGTATGGCTGCTGTTTTGCAGAACTGTACTTTTTTGTGTCATTTTTATACAAATTTGTAGAAATTTACTAATTTGGACATACAGAGTAAATCCTGGACATCTGAAACATTCATATATCTTTGCACTAAACTTTATTTCCAGAAGCACAAATTGGAGTAACACCACCACCACCACCACAATGCTTTGTACATATATCGAATCTTTCATCCATAGAACTCAAAGTCTTAAAAATGTTAATTAAGCCCTCTGAGAGGTACGTTTTTATCCCCTTAAACAGAAATAAGGTACAGAGAGGTTAAGAGGCTTACACCAATGTCAATCCAGAGTAACTCCACCTAAAGACTATGGAGTTACTCTGATTTTTCCTGAGCACAAGAGAGGGCCAAATATGGGCATAAATAATTTGCACGAAGAACTGAAGCAAGTCAGTGAAAGACTCTGGAATGTAAACCAGGAGTCTTGGATTCCAGGTTCTCTGCTTTGAACTCTCGGTGCCTGATCTTCAACTTGTGTAAATCAGTGTAGCACCACTGAAGACTGAATTCAGTGGAGTAACACCAATTTATAACTGCTGAGGAACAGATGCTAACTCTAATTCCTAGTTCCTCTGATGTCACACATTGCACAATTTGCCCTGAATACAAGGTGCTGTTTGGAGGACACCTACCTCTTTATTTTAACTTGCATTTTTACAAAGAAAGGACCCGAGTCTCTGTTGCCTTCAACCTTCTGCAGTCATTGACAAAGGCGCAAAGTGAACATAAAAACTGCTTTATCAAAGTGGTCATGTTTAACAGCTATTTTGCACTGATGTCAATCACTACACAGGGAGACAGGAGAATCAGGCCCAGAACGTTGGAGATCTATTCCCATTCATCATCAATGATCGTTACCAAGCTTCCACTAATGAATCTTGTTTGTGAGCCTAACGTGATCCCTTAGAGCATGGAAACTGGAATCAGAAAAAAGAAGAGAGCCTGTCATAAGATGACAACCTGCCGAATCTACCATGTGTCTCACTTTGGCATCAAGTGGGTGGAGCTTGGATTGTGGAAGGAGTTTACAAACTGACCTAAACTCTGTATGAAACCTTTAATTACAGTTTTATAAAATTATCCTATCTCTGGATCATGCAATATATATATATATATATATATAAACTATGTGTATTTTACTTACAAAGCACCAATTATTGTCGTATCTGAGTGCTTCATAATCTGTAAAGTATTTATCCCAACACCTCTGTGAGGTAAGGAAGAACTATTTATCCCCATTTTACACATGGGGAACTGAGATATATAGAGAGGCTAAGTGACTTGGCCAAGGTCAGACAGAAAATCTGTGGCTGAGAACCCAGCTCCTCCTAAATCCTCAGATAATGCCCTTAACCACCAGATCATCTGTGACAGAATATAGCCGTGTTCACCCCATACACGACTGTAATAATGTATGTATAAAGTAGGCTTTCTGAAGTATCATTTGAAAACTCATAATTTGCTGATCAATAATGTAGTAGCATTAGATGGGAAGTTATAAAAATAAGCTGAAATCATTACTAAAAGTATGTTTTTTCAGATGAGTCTGGGGAGTGACCAAACCACTACCTCAGAGACAAAGGGCAAGCTGACACCACAGCCAGATGTAAACAAGGCAGATGGTCCATTGTCTGCTAAGTGGCCATTCTTTGGCAGGAAACAGCAGGGGCAAAAATCTGCATCTTAGCAAAGAGACACGATGGAGTTTCTTTCCACACAGATGGCTTGTGGCCTTGCTCCCAGCTGAAAATGTTTTTAAGAGGGCGACAAACTATAAAAAGCAAGGACAAAACACCCCAAGATATACCCCCCGCCCCCCCCGTCCATTGCATTCTCTGCACCTGAAAAGACAAAGGAAACAGCCGCTGGACTCTAGGGGAGGGGTTCTGACCTAAAGAGTTTAACCTTTAGATGGTTGATCTTTAGAAGAGGGTTTCTTCAGGTATGTTGGCAATAAGAAGAAAGCCAAGGAAAGTGTGGGCCCCTTACTAAATGAGGGAGGCAACCTAGTGACAGAGGATGTGGAAAAAGCTAATGTACTCAATGCTTTTTTTGCCTCTGTCTTCACGAACGAGGTCAGCTCCCAGACTACTGCACTGGGCAGCACAGCATGGGGAGCAGGTGGCCAGCCCTCTGTGAAGGAAGAAGTGGTTCGGGACTATTTAGAAAAACTGGACGTGCACAAGTCCATGGGGCCGGATGCGTTGCATCCGAGAGTGCTAAAGGAATTGGCGGATGTGATTGCAGAGCCATTGGCCATTATCTTTGAAAACTCGTGGCGATCGGGGGAAGCCCCGGAAGATTGCAAAAAGGCTAATGTAGTGCCCATCTTTAAAAAAGGGAAGAAGGATGATCCTGGGAACTACAGGCCGGTCAGCCTCACCTCAGTCCCTGGAAAAATCATGGAGCATGTCCTCAAGGAATCAATTCTGAATCACTTAGAGGAGAGGAAAGTGATCAGGAACAGTCAGCATGGATTCACCAAGGGAAAGTCATGCCTGACTAATCTAATTGCCTTCTATGATGAGATAACTGGCTCTGTGGATGAAGGGAAAGCAGTGGACGTGTTATTCCTCGACTTTAGCAAAGCTTTTGACACGGTCTCCCACAGTATTCTTGTCAGCAAGTTAAAGAAGTATGGGCTGGATAGATGCACTACAAGGTAGGTAGAAAGTTGGCTAGATTGTCGGGCTCAGCGGGTAGTGATCAATGGCTCCATGTCTAGTTGGCAGCCGGTATCAAGTGGGGTGCCCCAAGGGTCGGTCCTGGGGCCGGTTTTGTTCAATATCTTCATTAATAATCTGGAGGATGGTGTGGATTGCACCCTCAGCAAGTTTGTGGATGACACTAAACTGGGAGGAGTGGTAGATATGCTGGAGGGTAGGGATAGGATACAAAGGGACCTAGACAAATTGGAGGATTGGGCCAAAAGAAATCTGATGAGGTTCAACAAGGACAAGTGCAAAGTCCTGCACTTAGGACGGAAGAATCCAATGCACCGCTACAGACTAGGGACCGAATGGCTAGGCAGCAGTTCTGCAGAGAAGGACCTAGGGGTGACAGTGGACGAGAAGCGGGATATGAGTCAACAGTGTGCCCTTGTTGCCAAGAAGGCCAATGGCATTTTGGGGTGTATAAGTAGGGGCATTGCCAGCAGACCGAGGGACGTGATCGTTCCCCTCTATTCGACATTGGTGAGGCCTCATCTGGAGTACTGTGTCCAGTTTTGGGCCCCACACTACAAGAAGGATGTGGATAAATTGGAGAGAGTCCAGCGAAGGGCAACAAAAATGATTAGGGGACTGGAACACATGAGTTATGAGGAGAGGCTGAGGGAACTGGGATTGTTTAGTCTACGGAAGAGAAGAATGCGGGGGGATTTGATAGCTGTTTTTAACTACCTGAAAGGTGGATCCAAAGAGGATGGATCTAGACTATTCTCAGTGATAGCAGACGACAGGACAAGGAGTAATGGTCTCAAGTTGCAGTGGGGGAGGTTTAGGTTGGATATTAGGAAAAACTTTTTCACTAGGAGGGTGGTGAAACACTGAAATGCGTTACCTAGGGAGGTGGTGGAATCCCCTTCCTTAGAAGTTTTTAAGGTGAGGCTTGACAAAGCCCTGGCTGGGATGATTTAGTTGGGATTGATCCTGCTCTGGGCAGGGGGTTGGACTAGATGGCCTCCAGAGGTCCCTTCCAACTCTGTTATTCTATGATTCTATGATCTGTAAGACTGCTGAAAGCATGTGGTGAGAAAGCTTTGCTTTGAATCTGAAGGACATAAATCCACACCGTGTAGAGGTCAAGCACAGGAGTTTATTACGTACAGCGCTGACGGAGTGTCACCTTGCTTATTAGGCTCAGAGACACTGTCAATCAATTGATTACAATGGAATATATGGATTTTCCATGGGTGGGGGAAAGTGATGGGGTAGGCAGTCCCACACCCCTGGATAGGTTTAGCAGCAAGACATGACAGCACAGTAGCCAATGGTCAAAGGTTACATAATGTCTCCGCCCATGGTCTCAAGTTGACAAATCAACATTTAACATTTAATTAGTACTTTAATAAATGTATTAGTATAAAATATATACGTTGAATTCTGATTTGGGGTTCCATAGGAATGAAGTAGCTCCTTTGATTGTCCAACAGATACATATCTAGGGGTCAAAGCAAAGAAACAGCGAAAGTAAATGGCAATAAAGATTGTCTTTCAAGTTGTTCATTTGTGTTTTAAGGCAGGCATTGGTCCCTGGGAAAGGGAGGTGGCCATCTCTTATACGGACATGCTTGAACCTTTCATAAACTCAAGGTTGGAGGTGTGGGAAGCACATCTCCCTACAGAAGAAACTAACACAACAGAAACAGGGCTTCTTTGTTCTATCTGCAACTTTGAATAAGACACAAGTATTGCCCCCAACATCTGGCGGTTTGCTGACCAGGCATATCTTAGCAAAAGCAAGGTTATCTTTGGTTATTCTGCTTTCTCTTAGCTATTGCTAGACCTCTGACCTCTTGACCAAACTCTGGACTTTGGGCCTGTACACAAATCCATATACCAGGTTATTACATCAGCAATGGATTTTTAACCCTTCAGAATCTAATAGAGTTTGTTATGTTAGGCACCTGTAAGCATTTTATCTTTATTTTTCTTGTATCCATGTCAGTCTGTGATGCCTCATGACTTGTACTCACTTAAAATCTCTCTATTTGTAGCCAATAAACTTGTTTTACTGTTTTATCTAATCCAGCGTGTTTAAGTTGAAGTGTCTGGGTAAGTCCATTTGGGGTAACAAGTTGTGTGCATATTATTTCCCTAAAGGAATAATGGACTTAATGTTTGTACTGTCCAGAAGAGGGCTGGGCAGTACAGGACATACATTTCTGGGGGGAAATCTGGGAATGGGAGTGTGTTGGGGTCACCCTAGGGTAATCTTTAAGGCTGGTAAAGAGCCTGAGTCTGGCTGGCTGGCTGCAGCACACCGAGGCATAGCAGGGAGTGATTTACATGCTGGAGGCTGTCTGTGAGCAGTCCAGGTTGGAGGCTACGGCAGCGAAGCATTGTAAAGGGCACCTCAGGTGACATAGCTATTCATGGTGTGGATTGTACCCTGTTATGTCACACTATCCTTTCTCTCTTTTTTTGTATCACGGTAGTGCCTAGGAGCCCTAGTCCTGCACGAGGAACACATTGCATTAGGTGGTCCCTGCCCAGGGAGTCTACAATCTAAACTAAGTTTATAAAATGTATCTTCTTTTTTGATGGGGGCGTACCAACCCCGCACTGGCAACACAGGGGTTAAACTGTTTTGGGCCCAAGAGGCCACACCCACTCCCCCTTGCTCGGCAGGCTCACAGTGGAGAGAGCATATAAAAAAGAAGCAACTCGGCTCAGTCTGGGCTGAGGAGGTGACGAGCATGTGCTGGAGGCTCCTGCAGGGGAGCTGCCCAGACTCCAGACCGCTGGGGCTGAGGACCCTGGTTACTCTACAGGGAACCAGTTGGCCCCAGGGACCAAAGGGGACGCCGAGCCTCCACCAGCAGACGAGATGTCCGAGGCGGGCCGATGGGGGTGCATTTGGGGTCCTGAATCTTGCATTGGTGTAATTGGTTGCATAGGGCCCAGGTTCCCCTCCCTTCCCCACGCTTGATGGTAGGCATTGCTCCCAGAGAGAGGGTGGCCTCCCTTGCCCCCCCTCCCCCTGCACTGCCTCCCTTGACATCTTTCTATAAAGAGGAAAAACCCCAAGCATTTAGTTATTTTCTCTCCTAACTTTTCCGAAGCATCTAGATTTTCAAAATCACATTTTTGTGGACTCCAGAAATCTTTCGACACACACACACACACACACACACACACAAAATGTCAAGCATGAAAAAAAGAACAGCAAGAGTAGAAATCAATAGCAAATTAAAATCACCCACTACAGCTATTTTGCAAGTGAAGTGAGGCTATACAAAGCAGAGGGTAGCAGCATGAAATGGAATAAAAAGAAATACCAAAAATTCACTCCACTAGTGACTGTTTCTTCTTTGTGATAGAATAGCTATTTTTCACTGAAAAAAACCACAAGCTAAATATTTTTCGTTTATAATGCAACACACACATACACACACAGTAATAACCTGTGTTTGCTACGTTGAGGCAAGATTTTCCTCTTTTTGTTACAGAATTCCAGGAAGGTGAGTTAAGGAAACAAGTTACCCTACGAGACACGAACATGCGTTTGCTTCCATGGCGCACATGTTAAAAGTGGAGAGATGTACAAACACAGCGATTGCTGCAAAAGACTCCTGCAAATTAGGCTGAAATATTCAGCACCGACATGCCTCTGTTCATCCTTTGATCTCAAAGAGCTTTACGGTGGTTTGAAATAATCTTATTTTACAGATGGGAAAACACAGACACAAAGATTGGGGTTATGAATAATAATCAGGTTTATTACAGTGGTGCCTAGGGACCAACTGAGAGTGGGACCCCTATTGTGCTAGGCACTGCGCAAACACATAGTAAGAGACAGCCCCTGCCCCCAAAATCTTACCATCTCAATATATGATGTACTGTGACTCAGTGGCAGGGCCAAAAAGAGAACCTAGAGACAAAAGTAAAGCCTGACGAGCAGTATGTCTGCACTGAAGCTGGAAATGCAGTTTCCAGCACAGGTAAACAGACACACACTAGCCTTGATCGAGCTAGCGTGCTACAAACAACAGAGTAGCCACAACATTCTGGGCAGCAACATCGGCTAACCATTCGAGTATTTATGAAGCGTCTCTGACTCTGGTGGCTAGCCTGTGCCGCTACCCACGTCACCAGGGCTACGCTGCTTTTCTTAGCAGGTTAGCTTGATCCAAGCTAATGTGCGCACGTCTACCCGTGCTGGAAATCATACCTCTTGCTGCAGTCTAGACATACCCTTACAGTCTCTATCCATTGGACCTTCCAAAAAGTAACAATCAACCACAACCTTAGGAACCTACATAATTCACTACAAATGCCTAATGACACATAATTGTTAAAAACTAACCATTTGGGAAGGCTGCCCCTAACAGCATGAGGTCCAGCCCTGGCATATTCTGGCGTCCAAAAGCCAACAGAATGATCAGTAATAAATGCCAATGCCCATAACTCATGCTAAGAGATCGGGCTTTCCTCTGGGGTCAAGCAGTAAAGCAAAAATGTAGTGACACTGAAATTTAAAATGGTTTAAAAGTTAGTATTTTTTCTTGTGGGCAGGTGACTGTCCTTCTGGGGGTCCGCTGGGAGATTTATTTGCCGAGGATCTCATTGCCTCTCCAGATCAACTGTGTCTCCACCCCATTCTTGGCCTCCTCTGGCTCAAAAAGTGACAGGTGAAATTTTCAGACCAAGCTAATGTTGGCCTAGATCTGCTCCCCCCTTGAAGTCAATGGGAATATCACCATCAACCACAATGCGGGCAGAGCTAGGCAAACACTGGGTGTTTTTTTAAATGTCTCCCTCGGTTTGTATTTTTTTCCACATTAATTGTAAAAACGTGTATTATTTATGTATCTATTCACACATGTAAGTCTACATAATGATAGCATCCTACAGTTCCCGACACGAAGGGCAACATTTTCAAAGGCACCTAAGTGACTTAGGAACTTGCCTCGGGAAAAGTCATTTAGGAGCTTTTGCAAATTTTACCTGAGGTGCCTATACTTTGGTTCTGATCCCACACAACTTGGAATCTTCACATAAGCTTTCTAATCCTTCAATGTTTACAGCTAGAAGTTGCCAGTATAATTTTATGTTTGATCCCCCGGCTCTTAAAATGCGCTGTAGTGCTACTCCAAATGAACTGTTGGCACTGACCATGAAATCACTTGCTGTGATTTGTTTGCATATATATTGAAAAATCAAGTGATGTTACTTTAGATTTGTGAAAAACAAGCCAGTTGTCTACAACCCACAAATTGAACAACCAGCTTCTTAATACTCTAAGTCTTTTCCCCTTCCGTGTCTTGTATTATCTATTTGTGGTTCACACAGCAATATCTAGTAAAACAAGAAGAACTTGAATTTATGCAGTGGCAAGTCTATTTCTGAGAGAAACATAATGGTCAAAAATGAGTTGGATCATGAGTAAAACCCTCTCTGAACTGAGGGATGATGTTCAAATAATTGCAGCTGAGTTGTGAGGAAGACATGAAAAATTGCAGAAAAGTAACAATGGACCTTTATTAATCGGGGACTTTGGAAAAGCCACAACAGACCTATGTGTTTAAGAAAAAATTGCTAGAACAGTATAAACACACAACTATTATGTTATGCCGGGGAATTTTTTTTTTTTTTACCAGACAATTTGGTGCAATTAGAGGGTCCTAACCAGGGCCTGGCAAGCAAGGCAGCTGCCCAGGGCACAAAGCAAGGGGTGGAGCCAGAAAACTTAGTTAAAAAACCAGCAGGGGGTAGAGCTCTGCAGCAGACATGGTATGGTCACCCTTACTTCTGCGCTGTTGCTGGTGGCAGCGCTGCCTTCAGAACTGGGCACCCAGCCCTCATCCCTCCCCCGCCCCCAGGCTTCGTGCCCTGGTTACGGCCCTGCCCAAAACTCTCCAAATCACTTAATGTACCAGTGGGGACAAAAGTTTGTGCTGGAAACATCAAAATGTATGCAAAATGAGAAAGCTGATTTAAAACAAAATCGTGGTGGAAGCCTAATATTGTGGCATCTGCAATTTCCACAATATCGCAAATGAAACAGGACCTTAATTGTGAGGTTTTGGTCAAAGCTGAGTTGGATCACAAAGTTTTGGGTCTAAAGCCTTTAGGAACACCCAGAAACCTGAAGCTTCAGTAGTTGTAGAATGAACACAAACCCTAGCTAAACAGGGTGCTCTGTGCTTGGATGATGCTTAGAAGGCTCCCTGCCTTCCCTGGCCCCGTGCTGCTCCTGGAAGCAGCCGGCATGTCCGGCATTGGCTCCTGCAGGGGGAGGGACTGGAGGTCTCCGTGCGCTGCCCTTGTCCGCAGACACCGCCCCTGCAGCTCCCATTGGCTGCAGTTCCCCATTCCTGACCAATGGGAGCGGCGAGGGTGGTGCCTGCAGGCAAGGGCAGCGCACAACGACTTCCAGTCCCTCCTCCCCAGGAGCCGCTGTTGGACATTTAGTTCTGCCTTGAGTGCAAGGGACTGGACTAGAAGACGTCTCGAGGTCCCTCCCAGTCCTATGATTCTATGCTTTTTAAGAACGAGCAAGGAGCTCCCAACTGTTTTGCCTGGGTTAGCCCTTAAGGATATAAAGAGTCTACTTTAGAAGTTTCTATTACCTTTTAAACCTGACACTAACTCATTATTGCGTGCATGCTCACCTGCTCTTAACCTTGTCAATAATGATCTTTTTCCTAATTAACAAACCTTCAGTGAGTTTGTTACAGGATTGGCGACAAGCATTGCCTTCGGTTTGAGATCCGATTACCATTGACCTGGGCTAAGTGACCGGTCCCCTGGGACTGGGAGTAACCTGAGTATTTGTTGTGTTTTTTTTGGTGTAAAGTAGCCATCAATCACAAAGTCCAGCTTGCCTGGGTGGATGGCAAGATAAACTGGGACACACAAGGGAACTGTCTGTGACTCCATAATAAGACTGTGCTTTAGGAGTTCACACTTATTACCGGCTTGGTGAAATCTAATTACAGAACACACAACCAGTTTGGGGGGTTTTGCTCTGCTTCTTGACAGTCTTCCCTGAGGTTGGCAGTCATGAGCCACTCCAGACAACATGACATAATGCAGTATGTATTGCAAATGCAGCAGGCCCGGTAAGTGCTACTTTTTGCTCAGCAGGCCACTCCTGCAGCTGCATCTTCTTACTGTGCTCGGTATGAGACTTTACCTTGCACTCGGATTCAACAGCATGCAGTTTGTGGCTCTGAAGGTTAATAATTGACAAGAGGCAGCAAACAGAATCTTAGCCCCTTTGCTGAAAGTCAGTGATGCTGAACACATAATTGTCCAGTACAGCTATATTTATTTCGCATATATTGCAGAACATTTTCTGCTGCCCAGGATATTATTCTCCTGTGATCGCAGGAGTATCTGAGGCAGATCAGCTTGTTAATGCTTCTTGAGGAAATTGGGTTTCTTCACTCTATTAGGAACATTCCATTTTTATGATTAAAATCAAAAACAATGTTCTTTCCAGTTCAAGTGAAATATGCAAAATATGACTTTCCTCTATGTTTCCAAACACTTATCTAAAGTGCTCTGAAAAGGTACTAATAAATAAGGATGAAAAATGAAAAGTGCATAGTAAACATGTTTCATAAACTACATTCACCTGAACATTAGGGTCAACATGCTTTGCAAAAATAATACTTTACACTTCTAAATAGCATCTTTCAGAGGGGGATCTCAGAAATATAAAACAATGCCTTCATTAGAAAGTTAGGCATCGATTTATCCAATGTACAGAAACAGGTGAACTGAGGCAGAAATGTAGTGACTTGCCCGAGGGTCCACAGTTGCTCTCCAGTCACAGATGACACATTCTTACTTCTGTCCTTATTCTGCCAAGCTCTTAACTAAGTGCCATTGACGTTAATGGAACTTAAGAACACGCTTAATAAAGCACATACTTAAGTGATTTGCTGAATAGGGATGGACTGCTGAACTGATGCCTTAAAACCCATTTTCAAGCAATCTTTCAATATATGGATAAATAAAACGTGTCTCGTGTCCCAGCACGTTAACAATCTACGACAGATAAGGGCACTGGACATCAGTTCAAGATTGAAGAGGGGTGAAGAGGATCCTACTTCTCATCAAGAGGGTGCACCTTTCTCCCCACCTTACAGCCACTGCTGTGGTCAAGTTAGAACTAGCTCTCCCTTGTTATAGGAGACTGGGCAGCTGGCAAGGAGTTCTTTACAAGGGCTCTAAGGCTCTGGAATTTGCTCACCCCATTAGTCCAAAATTGCTCGAATTGGGTGACTTTCTGGGCATGCTGCAAAAGACGTGTTTGAGAGGGGTTTTGGAGAAGGCTCAGGATGTGGTTCCTGGATGGTGAAGGGGGGCAAGCGGCTGTCTGAGTTCCTGTGGAACTGTTGATTTTAAATCAGTCAGTTTCACATCTCCTCTGTCCTGCCAGTGGCGTCTTGTCGGATTTAGCTCTTTGGGGCAACAGACGTGTCTCATTTCTGGCCCATATCCTGCAGTGCAATCCAGTGGCCAGCCCTTTGCACCCCAGTGGATTATTATTGGAGTCTGGTCAGTGACAGTCTGCCTGTAAGCATGGATCTCTTTCACGGACTGGGGCTCCTGCTAGTAAAGTGGTGGGTAGATTTACACTGCTCTGGACATATTTAATCATAAAATAATGGTTAATCATAATCACTAGCAAAATAGGCTGTAGAACCGGAGAACTCGGATTCCCAGCCTCCTGCACTCACCATCAGCTCAAACTCCCCCCCGCCCCCCGCACAGTTCCTCAAAAGATAATAGACCAGATTTTCAGCTGGTGTAAAGTGGCATAGCTCCACTGATTTCACAGGAGCTACACCACTCTACAGCAGCTGAGAATCTAGCCCAGTGTGAACTATCCCTGTGACAATATGGAATCCAGGAGTGATTCTATTGAAGTCAATGGGAGTTTTACCACTTTTGATGTGTATGGAGACTCACAAGTTTCCATGAGACAGGTCCCTTGGGGAGCGAAGAGCTTTTCAAGTGACTTTTCAAGGCCACAGGAAATAGATGAAAGCCTACAGGAGAGCAGATGTGTTCTTGCTCACCAATTTGCTGATTTCAACCTATGCCTGGATAATATTTGGTTGAAGAATGATTTACTGAGTAAAATGCTGTGGCCTGTGATTTGCAGGAGGTCAGACTAAGTCATCGTGACGAACCCTTATGCCCTTAACAACTGAGTTTAAGACAAGAATACGCAGTGTCTGTGTCGGCTTCCATCTTGGCTAACGCTGGGCCTTGAACTGAGGACCTCCAGAGCTAAAAGCATGAGTGTCTACAGCTTGAGCTAAAAAGCCAGGCTCCCTCGCTGACAGCTGTAACAGACTCACATCCTCTGTGGATCAGGCACAGAGGAGGACACAAAACTCACACACACACACACACACACACACACACACACACACACACACACACACACACACACAAATCAATATGTTATATATACATCCTGGAAAGCAGGGAAAGTCAGGAAATGCCTAAGATTTTTTTTATCAATCCATGACCAATACTGAATGTGCGCCAGATTTCTCACTGAGGGGATAGGCTAAGGACTGTGGGGCCCCGAGGCACAGAGTTGCAGATTGCGGATGCATTTTAGACTAAAGCAGCTGGGATGCAAAAAATAAAAATCTGTCTGGAGCCAAGGGAACAGGACTCAGGAGAAGGGAAGGATTTAGTTTCGGGGAAGAGAAAAGAAAGTGGTTGGGTTGGAAGGGAAGACAGATTGAAAAGTTCAGATAAACTGGAGATAATCTTTGGCAAAGCCCCATGTCTAATTTGCCTGTATGGTGGAAGAGATATAGAACTGAATGTTTTGTCAGGAGGTGCAATATCTGTGATCCAAATGGCAATCTGCAGTCTTTCAATTTGTTAGTCTTTAAGGTGCCACAAGTACTCCTTTTCTTTTTGCGGATAGAGACGAACACGGCTGCTACTCTGAAATCTTTCAGTTCAGTCTCTCAGTCTGCTCTCTCTTTGGTTAGTACCTTGTATTTTTTTTAATGATCCTTTTGAGAACAGTTCACTATATTATTCCACTGTGGAAGGTAAATTTACAGAAGAGCTCCATCATTCACTCATTCTTGCTGTCGCATCTCAGCTGGTGCTGGACTCATCAGGGAGATGTTTCCTGCTCTACTTCACATATGGAAACTTCAAGCAACCAGCTACATTCCCCTTCCTACCGTTAGTTATGCATGATAGTAATGTAACATGCCATAGCTGGACACCTCGTTACTCTCTCAATAGTGTGAAGACACATAGTTAGTTATATGGCATCATGCTTGTCATTATGATGCACACCATGGCCAGTCATAGTGACAGCAAGCATAGAATTCACATCTCCCTGTTCCAAAAACAGACCTCTACTGTGCAAGCTAAAGGAGAATTTCTAGCACCTGGTTGCAATAGAGGGCATATAAACAGTTCTGATTCCATCCAGTAGAAGGCAGTGGTACATACTAATGCTCCAGTTCATTACAGTATGTTCATTAAGGAGTCATTCTAAATATTTTCAAAATTTTCTTAATGCATCGACATTTCATATGACTCAAAAGCTAAGGCAATCACCTGACGTACAGGGTCAGATCCTGCCTCTTCTGGAGATAGTGCAGTGAAGTGGGAGTCAGAAGGTTCTATTCCCAGGTTCTATTCCCAGCTCTGCCACTGATTTGCTGTGCGACCTTGATCAAGTCACTTCACCTCTCTCTGCCTTCATTTCTGCTTCCTACCCTTTTGTTCATCTCATCTATGGAGATGTTAGCTCTTTGGGGGCGGATATTGTCTTTTACTTTCTGTTTGTGCTGCGCCCAGCACAATGGGGACCCAGTCTGGGTTGGGGACTCAAATCTCTTTCATCATAATAGTAATAGAGACTTGAGTTGAATAGTACTTTATTCCAGTCCCATTAACGTCAATGGATAAGGCTGGTAGAATCTTGCCTAAATGAACAAGACCAAGTTCTCTGCTCACTTGCACCAGAGCAACCTCATTGGTGGTATAAACGAAAAGAGGATACAGTGAGAATCTTGGTGGTGGTTGCTGGCTTTTTTTTTCCCCCTTTTTTTTTTCAGATCAACATTATTCTCTGACTGACTTCTTTCATGAGAAAAATTTTCATTCCCATCATGCACCGTATGCTCTCACACTGCTGCTTAATTAGGTTGATTAGAGTCTTGGCTTTGTCATGTTCCCTGTCTCGGGCTTCTGTAGCCACACAGAACATGTGCAAGCAGGCAATTCATTTGAACAGGCATAATTTGAGTTTCGAATAGCCAGGGCAACAGCTCACTTTAATACACTGCTAATAAGTAATCTTAATTACACAACTCGGTGGAACAGTTTGCAGATAATTTAGGTAACTTCAAAATAGAGGTGTTCAGCAGATAATTGGGAATTTATCTTCTGACCTTCTATTGCTTTAGTAAATTACATGTTCTTATGACTTGTCATTCCTGCACTATCCAATCTGCTAAAATGTCAGCTATAGAGAGGAAAGGAATTTGATTACAAGAGGTAGCCATGTTTTAACATCTCTGCCTTCTGAATTCCCTCATCCCCCTTCCCCTTCCACTCCATTAATTGCTTTCATTTTGTTTCAAAACGCTTGAAATCTACCTTTCAAGATAGGTCCAGATTACAAGAGTACTTACACGTCTCACAAACAATGAATTTATCCTCATGATACCCCTGTGATAACTATTGTTATCTCCATTTTCTATGTTACTGGGAAACTGGGGCACAGAGACGCAAAGGGTAAGATTTTAAGGGACATAGGAAATACCAGATTGGATCACACCCACAGTCCCTTTAGTCCAATATCCTGTCTCTGACAGCGGCCAGCACCAGCTGCTTCAGAGTGAAATGCAAGCGTCCACTAGTAAGCAGATGTAGAGTACTCTGCCCCCCTCATTAGATCTCATCGTGACCTCTAATCGTTAGAGATTGGCTTACATCCAAAAGAATGAGGTTTAATATCCCTTCCCAAATGTTTGTTAAGAATAATGCTATCTATTGTCCAAAGAGTTCAGCTCCCCGATTTTCAGTGGGAGCTTCTGGGTGCTGAGCACTTTGAAAAAATTGGCTAGAAGCGATTTTCCCAGCATCACTCCAAGTCTGAGACAGAGAAAAAAACCGAACCCAGATCTCTGGAGTCCCAGTCCAGTGCTTAACCCAAAGGTTTCATCACTGGCACGCTAGCTTTAATTCTCCCTGTAGCCTTCTAGGCTCCCTATTACCACAGTATCTGAGCACTTCCCAATCGTTAATGTATTTATCCTCACGGCACCTCTCTAAGGGAGGAAAGAGCTATTCTCCCCATTTGACAGATGGGAAACTGAGACACAAAAAGACCCCAGGTCACACAGGAAACCTGTGGCAGAGCAGAAGCTTCAACTACGGTCTCCCAAGTTCCCTACCAGCACCCTAACTGCTGGGCCACCCTCACATTCGGCAGATTTGAGATAAAGCCAATTAAAGATCAGACTGTTCTGAGGGGTTGGAGAGCCAGAGTATATTGTTGGATGGAAAATCCAAGCGCTTACTCCTCTGCATGACGCTGGCTTGCACAATGGCTGACAAAGACCAAAAAGATGAGGCTTGCGCCACAAAACCGAACATAACAGGCAGCCTGAAGTGACTGGGGTGGGGAGAAGGGGGTCTTTCTTGTTTAACTTGTCTGAAGCGTTCTGAAAGCCAAGACTTTGCATTGCCCAGGGATTTATACTATAAACAAGGGGAGAACAGCACGCCTGCATGGGACACAAAGGTACGTCCTGGTCTAAAAATGCGAGATGTAGCTGGTAATGAGATATAGATGAGAGGTAAAGGGTACAGTTGAATTTAGATTTAAAAACAAGCCATTGATGCATAGAAGAGGAATTACTTGGAAGGCAGGTGTAGGTAGGGGGCTGTTCAGGCAAAGAGCCTAGAATATGCATCACACCACAAAGGCTGAGATAATGCAATATCAAAACATAACCATTTTAAAAGGCTATCTTTTCTTCCCCTCTCAGGTTGTAGTCTTTTGTTCTGTCTCATTTCAGTGGCCTTCAATACACCTGTCTCTTTCTATCTCAGCCGGATTTGGTTGACAGAGGTCCAACTGGCGAGAAGTCCAGATGCATACTTTTCCCTGTCTGATCTATAAGAAAAGAAATCCTCATTGGGCAACACTACTTCTTCTGCCTCCTCCCCCCCCCCCTTTTTTTTTAAACTTTCAAGAAATTCACAAGAAAGGTCTAATCAGCTGGGAAAAAAAGACAACCTCAAAATCTCAGAGCTCTATAAACAGTCTGTCAGGGCAACCTTGCTGTGATTATCTAACCCAGTAAGCATAATGCATAAAATAGTTCTGAGCTGCCTTTAATTAGCTAATAATACTGAGCTCTCAGATAACAGGGCAATAAACCGTACAGGTTTATTTACTAGCAGTTTATTTGAAACCTTTGGTATGACTGTGACATTTGTTTGCCAGGCAGAGAAGCTGCAGTGATGCAGTGACAGAAAAGGGCAGCTTGGCTTAAGAGAGAGAGGGACAGCATGGCATTTAAAACAAACACACTCAGAAATGGATCCGGGAGAGAGATTCTCGGAGTTGCTGCACAGTTCCAACTCTGGTGGCACGTGCTCAGAAAGAGGAGGCTTGGGCCGTAAAAGGTACAGAACCATATAACGGAGCGTCACCGGACTCCTCTTGACTCTCTTCTGAGGACTCTTTTTTCCCCCCTGGAATAAAATTATCGCGTGGCCAGCTCCAGCAATAACTGGTGCATTAATTAAAGCCCCAACCCCTGGAGCCATGTGATCAGGTGAGTATCTCCGCTTTCCTTTAAAAAAAAGGGGCGTTTCTAGCCCGCAGGATGCAAAGGGAAGCCTGAAGATGTGACTTGAGTGCATCTTAAAGGCTCAGAATTCCCCCTCCCAAAACCCCCACCCCCAAAAGGCAAATACAAAGACCCAATAGGTTTTTCTTAACCTCATGATTTTTGAGGCCTGCCTCAGGACTCCTGAATGGCTGGGGTTGGCAACAGGGCTGTACAACCCGGAGCACAGAATGGGGCCCTGACCCCGACTGGGGCCTCTGAGCGCTATCCTAATCTAAATAATAGCTCAAAACTATAAGTGGCTATATCCTAACTTCAGGGAGCTATACCAATGTACTGAGGTGGGGCAGATGATCTACAAATCAAATACTTCCCACTGCCATCCAATCCCCTCTGATACCATTTGCCCATGTGACTGAAAGTAGCTCTTTCCCCCAAAGATATTCCATGTATGGTGATTCAGGGACAATGGACCCCAGCTTGGAATCACAATAAGGAGACGAAGGTAGAACTTACCAAGAACATAGTGGTGAACATCCATATTCACACACAAAGCTAGTTAAATGGAAATTAAAAGGAACAGTCACAAGAGTGAAATAGCTGCAAGCTGCATGGAAACTTTTTAAAAACACCACAATGGCGGCTCAGATTAAATGTACGGCCCGAATTTAAAAACAAAACAAAACAAAAAACATAGTAACAGGACCAAAAAAAAGTGCCACCATGGCTAAACAACAGAGTAAAAGAAGCCATTCAAGGCAAAAAGTATCCTTTAAAAATTGGAAGTCAAATTCTACTGAGGAAAATAGAAAGGAACAAACGCTGACAAGTGTAAAAATATTATTAGACGAGCCCCAAAAGAATTTGAAGAACAACTACTACAAGACACAAAACCAGCATTTTTTAAAAGTATATCAGAAGCAGGAACGCTGCCAAACAATCAGTGGGGCCACTGGACGATTGAGGTGCTAAAAGCACTCAAGCAAGACAAGGCCATTGCTGAGAAGCTAAATGAATTCTTTACATTGGTCTTCACTGCAAAGGATGTGACGGAGGGTCCCACACCTGAAATGGTCTTTTGAGGAATTGTCCCAGATTGAGGTGTCAATCGAGGTGGCTTTGGAACAAATTGATAAATTAAAGTTATAAGTCACCAGGACCGAGGTACTTACCCAAGAATTCTGCAGGAACTCTCATATGAAATTCCAGAACTGTTAACTGGGGTATGTAACCTATCACTTAAATCAGTTTCTGTTTAGCTAATGTGATTTTTTTAAAAAAGGCTCCAGAGATGATCCTAGCAATTACAGGCTAGTAAAAGCCTAACTTCAGCACCAGGCAAACTGGTTGAAACTATAGAACAGAATAGAATTACTAGACACATAAATGAACACGATTTGTTGGGAAAGAACTAACATAGGTTTTGTAAAGAGAAATCATGCCTCACCAATCTATTAGAATTCTTTGAGGGGGGCATCAAAACGTGGATAAGAGTGATCCAGTGGATATAGTATACTTGGACTTTCAGAAAGCCTTTGACAAGGTCCCTCATCAAAGGCTTTTAAGCAAAGTAAGCAGTCATGGGACAAGAGGGAAGGTTCTCTCACGGATCGGTAACGGTTAAAAGACAGGAAACAAACATTACGAATAAATGGTCAGTTTTCAGAACAGAGAGAGATAAATAGCGGGGTCCCCCAGGGATCTGTACTGGGACCATGCTGTTCAACATATTCATAAATGATCTGGAAAAAGGGATAAACAGTATGGTGACAAAATTTGCAGATGATACAAAATTACTCCAGATAGATGAGTCCAATGGCTGTTCCACTGTGAATAAATACTTAACAAGTTATTGGGCCAGAGAGAGCGTGAATGAGAATGACTCTGTAGTCCAGGTGTTAGGGCATCCACCTGAGATGTAGGAGACTTCTGTTCAGATCTTCTCCCCTCCTCTAGCAGAGATGGGGAATTGAACCTGAGGCCCCTACACCCCACACGTGTGTGCTAACCAGTGGACAAAAACTTATAAGGCTGGTACCACTATCTCCCATGGATATTTTGTACAGAGCAAGTAAAGCACCTAATTCACTCCAGCAACAAATGCCTTTGGTACCTAAACCATCTGACTCCTGGCAGCTGGTAAGTAGAGGTAGGTGTCTCCCTGCAGCCTGCATTTAGATGCCTATCTCCAAGAGAGGGGTCAAGCTTAGAACACACCCTGTCATTGGCATCTCCCATTGGCTCGCTTAGGTGGCCCCCCACCTAGCATACTGGCTTTGTGGATTGCAGTCGAAGGTCATGTCTCCCCCTGTTGATTGTCTAGGGAGCATATGCGCTTAACTTGTTTTTGTGGATTTCAGTGCTGTTCCTGTGACTTTCTAAGTGCCTAAAATTAGGTGCCGTGATGTTCAACTTTGCAATGGCTAAGTTCATTTGTGGATCCCACCCTTGGCTTTCACCTCTCTGTGACTGAGTTCTCCCATTTGTAAAATAGAGATAACAATCCTTCCTCTGTCTTGTCGCCTTTCCCAGGCAGGGATTGTCTCTTACTCTGTGTTTATACAGCACCTAACACAATGGGGCTCTGTTTGCTCTTTGAGGCCTCGAGGTGCTGCTTGAATACAAATAATAAGAAAGAGCTCATTGTTAGCAATTGACAAACGGGGGACTGCAGCAATTAGGATTTCATGATCCTAACCCCCCGGTTTTTAATGAACACACCAGATTCCTCAACCACCAAGAATTTCATATCCCAATTTTCAGCCTCTTTCAGTAGCTGCTAATACATGTGCAAGTTCTAATTACCAGGAACATGCACTGAATAAATCCCCTCATTTTCTACTTTGACCTATATCTGTCACTTGACAACATTTAAAACAAAATATTTTTTATCAGAGATGCTTAAGAACCAGCCTGGTTATACTTCTGAATTTTTTTCTCCCATCATCTTCTTTGCTGCACATAATCAGAGAGGTCATTAATTTTAAATCAAGCTAATTGCTGTCTTTTTGGCCTTTTTAAATCCATCTCACCCATCTGTACCAGCAAAACCTGAGCATGAGTGAAACAGACTTTGAGTCTTGATAAGACCGGGGGCAGGGAGGGTAATATGCTCTATTCTCCCAGGCTAGCGCAGAGGTTGTGTTAATTACACCATCTGGACCTCCTGAATCTTAGGGTGGATTCACCCAGAATAAAGACAGGCAGCGTGGCCGCAGCAGTGGGGCTAGCCTCCCTTAGGGATCCAGTTGGAACTACTTTCAGTCGTGCTCAGGGTTCCATAAGACTCCCAACCAAGGAGGCTGGGATCGAACGAATCAGTGCATCCCCTTAGATACCCTAATCATACCCTTTCACCAGGCAGCACTGACCATCTTTGATACTCCTCTCCAAGCCCCAATGGCAGAGAGAAGTTTGCAGTCACAATGTGGCCTGCACCCTGGAATCCTTCATAGACTCAGGAGGGAATCTGAACCTGAGAAGTTTATTATTAAATGATCATTTCTCCATGGAAAGGAACATGTCAAAAGTAATGATATCACAGAGAGCTGGATGCCAACCTGTGACAAAGGGCCAGAAATATCCAATTTCTGTTTTTCTTAGGCAAGGATCATACAATCACACATCTCTAGAGATGGGGGCTGCCACTGAAATCAATTGGATTTCAGTACATGCTGAATTTACACATTTTTAAGACCAGAAGGGACCATCAGATCACCTATTCTGACTTTCTGCCCATAGAATTGAGGCCAGGGTTTGACTAAAAAAGACCAGATCCATGACCTTTGCCCCCAAAATCAAACCAAAACTGCAATTTAACCTTTACTGTGCTCTGAAAAAGTCCCCCTAATCCTTTCTTTTTCATTTTTGGGCAGAGGTGGCAACCTCAAAATCTTGTGATAATGCCTGGTTCTTGTTAAATTTCCAAACCAGTTTTGCAGTGGGGTGGAGAGGAAATCTAATGATTCAGATCAGCCAAAGACAGCCTTGGGTATTTCTCCAGACTCAACCTTCCCACCTTTTGCAGTTTGCCCAGCATGTCCTAGTCCCAAGCAATGACCTCTGGCAGGGAACTGACATTCTAAACCTGTCTTAAAACATCGACTTCCGCTGCTATTCAGGAAGAAATAGTTACTACTTTGTAACAGCCTCACTATATAGCCCAGGTGAATATTAAGTTTCTATATTCTGAGGCCAAATTCTCCTGTCAGTTACACCAATGCACTTTTGGACTCACATTTTTCATTATAGCACCTGTTTGCTAGATAAATGACTAGGGCCTGATTCTCCATTAGCCTGCACCTTGAGCAGTCATTTACACCAATGCAAAATGTTGCCATTTTGACGTGGTAGCTGTTTACATTCACTCTGCTTTGCTGTAAACGGCTACACACAAGGTGCAAGACCCTTAGAAAATATAAATAGGCTGGGGCCTAATCCTGCTTTATACCAGTTGATAGAACAGGAGAGTTATACCAATAACTAAAACTCACGTGAGATCCAAATCAAGTCCATTATCTTTCAGATGAGATGTAAAACCAAAGCCCTGACTTCTTGTGGTTTTCAAAATTCCTGTGGCACCGTTCGCTTCAGTTGACTGGGTGCTCATTTAAAACGTTGGGTGTTAATTCAAAATACTGATAAAAGTAATTAAATTCTATCTACACAATACCCCGCAGCTGTTTCAGTTGGTTGGAGAATTTCCACCCCCCCGAACTACATAGTGTGTAGCTGTTACCGTGTTTCACCCCAGGGACTCAGGAGACCTGGGTTCTATTCCTGGCTTTACCACGGGCCTCATGGGTGACTCTGGGCAGGTCAGAGCGCCGCTCTGTGACTCAGTTTCCCCTTCTGTAAAATGGAGATAAGATTCCAACCTCCTTTGTAAAGCACCTTGAGATCTACTGTGGAAAGTGCTAAAGATGATCTAGGCATTACTATGAACTCTGAGCCGGTTGAGATTCACTTCAGACATCTCGCCCCTACACTGATGCAGGCCTGAAATCCATTTAGCATTTTTAGTTTCAGTTGAAAAGAATTCCAATTTGTTGAGCCACCATAAAACAAAATTAGCAGTTTAGAAAAAGATTAAAAAAAAATAAAGCAAGTCAAGAAGCTGAGTTATCAGGGCTTTGTTACAGAACTTTCTCCAGTTCTGATCCAGCAAACCAAGAGCACCAATACAGCTTATCACCCTGTGATTTTCCTCATAGGGCACATTTGCAAAAAATTATTTAGAAATAAGCGTGATACTTCTTCTCTCTCTCCACACCCCTCCCCCTCCATCTTGATTCACAAGGTGGAATTATAATACGCCGCTTGGAGTTTTATATCTCAAGCCTCTGATTTACACAAGCTGCTGGTGAATTTTAAACGCTCGGTTTTGATTTAGAAATCATTACTACAAATGTTGTATATATCTCGAATATTCAACTGTGTCGCCCATTGCTGCCAACTGGATTTAAGGGATTCAAAGTGCAATTACACAGATTACAACATATTTACAAATCATCCAGATATATAATATTTTCCCCTTCAGCAGGCTTTTGATTATGAGATCAGCTCCCATATAAAGAGCTGCTCTATGATGGTTTCTTCCCCCACCCTATTATCGCTGCATCGATGTATTAAATTCAGCTTTAAGCTCTGTTCCCAGCTCCCCAGGTGCCAGCTGCTACCATCCGAGGCAGAGATGCCTGGAACTCGGCATGGAATTGGTGCCACACAGCTGCAAACCTTGGCTACGTAACCTCATCTTTCATCTAATGAAATATGGTTTGTTTGGGTTTCCCCCCACCTCACCGGGCCTCAACAAAACTAAATGTTAAATGAAATCATGGAGGATTGGCCACCATTAAAATTAATGGGAGAAAACCCACCCTGACCTCCAAATTTGTATAAGCAAAGTAGGAGGAGAGGAAAAAGGCAAGAGTCCTTTATAACAACACAGCAAGAAGAACTGGAGATGATTATGTTTTACGTTGTTTTCCACTTTTGTCCTCACTTTCATTTCTTTAAAAGCCAAGGAGTACGCTGTTTGATATACAAGTAGAGCTAGGCGGGAGCCAGATTTTCCATTTTGCTGGAAATGATGCAATCTCAGAGTTTTTTCCATTCCAAAATAGAATCAAAATATTCAAAATTTCCTACGAAACAAAATTCCTAAAAAAAAAGATTTCATTTTAGGTCAATCAAAATGTTTGGTTCCGAAAAAAAACCAAAAACCAACCTCTGAAACATTTTGCTCCCATCTCAAACTTTTTAATCTTTATAAAACCCAGGAGGAAAAATCAAAACATCCCATTCCAGAAGGGTTGAAATGGAACAGTTTGACATTAACGCTTCATTTCTTTTTCTAAAAAATAAAACTTCATCAAAATCAATAGGTTTTTCCAACCTTTTGGTTTTAACAAAAAACAAACAAACACCATTTTTCATCCAAAACTAATTTCAGTGAAAAATTTCTGACCAGTTCTATATACAAGACACAGCATCTGCTACATGCCCTGCTGGCTAGACTGCCACTCTGTAATCCACTGTCTCCTATTAGTATTTAACAGGTATATAGGTCACAACAGGGGAGGCCCCCGCTGTGCTGCCAGACACTGTACAAACACAAAGTAAGCGACAGTCCTTGTCCCCAAGAAGATTTCAGTCTAAAAGACAGACCATAGCAGGCAGATGAGGGTTGAAAGTGGGGAGACCGGGTAACAAATAAGTATGATGTGGTGTCTGCACAGATCGCAGCTGGTCAGCAGCAGAGATCGCAGCTCTCCACTGGCCGAGCTATTTTCAGGTTCGTTTACTCTGTGCATTATGGGCACAGGTGAGTTTTGAGCGGGGACTGGAAGGAGGACAACGTGAAGTCTTTATGGATTTCCCCACTTGTGAGTGGAGGTAAGTAGCCCAGAGCCAGGGACTGAATTGTGACTCCTTGTCCCCACTTGGCCCTTTGTTTCATGAAGGGAAGCAAACTGCACTGATCCTTTTCCTGGCACGGCTTATTTCCCCCTCCACAACAGCTCATGGCACTGGCCAGCAGACTCAAAGCTCCACCCATGCCCTGCCTCGTCACCCTCCTGAATGACTTCTAGGACCCTTTGATCATAGCAAGCAAAGACTTTCACAAATCAGTTTTCACGCTCTCCAAGCGGAGCTAATACTCTTCTTAACTTCTGAGTAGAGAATTGCTCTGTGCTGATAAAGCAGCTGTGTTTTTCCACTTGGTGGCAACAAAACTGATGTCCCTTGGCTACCTCCTAGAGGTATTAATTAATTTTTAATTAATTAATGTACACAGGGTGCTTTGAGATTCCCAGATGAAAGGCACTCCAGAGGGGGTAGGCAGAATTCAGTGAAATTCACCCTTGTGCAGAGGGTCAGCAACAGGCTTATGCACTATTTAAATGCTATTTTGAAATTTACCCTTGTTCTGGCTCCTCTGCACGGGAGTCAATGTCACCCTCTTAGTATTATTTAAAAAAACCCAACAGCCAGCTTAGTCATTTGCAGTAATTTACAAGCTGTTGCAGGAAGCCTATCTTGAGCTCCCTGCACTTTTTAGGCTTCTTAAGTTTGTATTAGAACTTCATATACCGTGTGGGCCTCTGACAGTCACTCGTTCAGGAGACAAGGATTAATCTGAATCAAATCTCAACTAGAATTGAATTAGCCTCTCCTACTTCTGCCCTGACAGTACACCAAGAACACTGAGGGAGGGGGGGGAGAAACATTTCCTTTAATTAACAACAATTGAAATAGTGAAATGAACTGGCAGCTCCTTACTATCTATTTTAGGTACCAATATGCCCCCCATTTATTATATTATCTGAGCACCTCACAATCTTTAATGCATTTACCCTCAACACTCCTGCAAGGCAAGGAAGAGCTATTATCTCCATAAAGAGTCTTAGGATATGCTTACACTGGAAAAAAAAACCAGAACAAAAAAAAAAACCAAAAACAAAAAACCCTGCACCAGTGAGTCTCAGTGGCCGGGTCAACTGACTTGGGCTCATTCTACAGACCTAAAAATAGCCATGTAGATGTTCCATTTGGGTTGGAGCCTGGGCTCTGAGACCTTCCTTTGGTTTCAGAGCTCCAGCCCCAACAGGAAGTTCTACACTGCTATTTTTAGCCCCATAGCATGAGCCTGCAAGCCCGAGTCTGTTGACCTAGCCTCTGAGATTCATTGCCACAGTTCTTTTTCTGCACTGCAGACATACCCTAAGGGACTTGCCCAAAGTCACAGAGGAAGACAGTGCCAGGGCAAAGGATTTAATTCAGGTCTCCCACGTTTCAGGATAACACCCTACCCACTGGCTCACCCTTCCTCTGACAGTGATCTCTGCATTCCCTATAGAAGGCATTAATAATTTTTACACTGCTGTGTTTGAAGAGGGGAGTGGGAGCTTTACAGGCTCCAGCAGGCACAGAAAGCGACTACCTTCTTACACAGATCCAAGCCACAAAATGCTAATTCAGATACTGAACCCCCTCAACATGCCAAGGCACATCGATGTGGGGTTCCGGTTTGACGCACTGGCTGTGGCCAAAAGCACGAATGTGATCCTGGGATGCACAAACAGGGGAATCTCAAGTTGGAGTAAAGAGGTTATTTTACCTCTGTATGTGGCACTGATGCAACCACGGCTAGAATTCTCCCAGTTCGGTTGTCCACGATTTAAGAAAGATGTTGATAAATTAGAGAGGGTTCAAAGAAGCATCATGAGAAAGATGAAAGGTTTAGAACACCTGCCTTCTAGTGATAGATTCAAGGAACTCAATCCATTTCGCTTAACAAAGAGAAGGTTAAAGGGTGACTAGATCGCAATTTATAAGTAGCAAATATTTGATAATGGGCTTTTCAATCTAGCAGAGAAAGGTACAACAATCCAATGACTAGAAGCTGAGGCGAGATAAACTCAGACTGGAAATAAGGTGTAATTTAAGAGAGAGGGTAATTAATGATTGGAATAATTTACCATGGGTCGTGGTGAATTCTCCATCGCTGGCAATTTTTAAATCAAGAGTTGATGCATTTCCAAAAGATCTGCTCTGGGAATTATTTTGGGGAAGTTCTATGGCCTGCATCATACAGGAAGTCAGACTAGATGATTGAAAGGGTCCCTTCTGGCCTTGAAATCTATGAAAAAAATAGGGGATATTTGTAATATTTGGATCTGGCTCTAGGTTCATAATCTGAAACTCTGCTAGAAGTTATGGGGTGGATGGACATGGGATACTGATTGGAGCCCAGAAGAATCATGTTCTAGTCTACTGTTCACTCCATTGGCTCCCCTGATCATTTCAGGATCTCAAGTTTAAGCTAGAGAAGACAAGTGATGGTGGTAGGCTCTGCCTCGTGTAACTCTGGTCAAGTCATGTCACTTCTATGTGCTTCTAATTCCCATCCTGCCCAGTGTCTGCCTTGTGTGGTTAGACAATTAAGATTTTCAGGGCAGGGACTCTCTCTTACCGTATGTTTGTTTATAGTGCTCAGCACAATGGGACCCAGATATCATCTGGGGACTCTAGGTGCTACTGTAATACAAATAGAATCATGGGACCATACAAATTGCTAGAATCAGACTGGAGCAGACCTGTGGTGCATCTTGTCCAGTATCCTGTATAATAAATTCATTAAGAGTTACAAGACACTCAGATGCCACTTGTATGGTCCGTACCCCTGTAGTTAGAAGACTGCATTCCAAAAGCTGTGGATCTCTGTAGGATACTATACATCACACTGTAAGTTGTTAACTTTGCTTTAGCACAACAAACACCAAGGAATAGACACACTTGGCATGTGAGCCAAGGCCATTACTAGCAAACAAATTCCCAGTCTGCAGTCGATAATTGTTTCCTGAATCAGGCCCAAAGGCATAACCATGGAAGCAGCAATTAAAAGGTGGTTAATTAAAAGTCATTATAAAATGGTTAGTTAATTTTATACATTACTCGGCTATGACTTAAGTCTCCTGAATGCAGGAAAGATGGTTGCAATAGCAATCAGCGACAGCTGGGTTAGATATAGTTGTAGTTGACTTCCCCTGTTTTCTTTTAAAGGGAAAGCCGAAGCCAGGTCTCCAAGCAACCAATCCTGGGAGGACAGGTAAGCAAACTGTCTAATTAGCACCAGACTAATGTACCAGAAAGATATCTATGCATCACAAGCCTCAGCAGGTGGAATCAATATTGCTCAGGTGTTTTTGATTGTCTAGGTACAGAAAGGGGTTGTGCTTCATTGCTACAAAGAGAACAAGCTAATTCTCCATTCCAAGAGTGAGAACCCTTTGCTTGCAGAACAGAAGGTTATGAATAGAGCTGGTCTCAAATGTTTTTCCCATTAAAAAAATGCCAATTGGTTGAAAGGAAAACATGTTGCAGTAATGTGTTGATTTACATAAAACTTCATTTCAATTAAATTTCAAGGAGAAAAAAAATGGAATGGAACATTTCCATTTCAAAATGACTTTTCATTTCAATTTTTAAAATTTGATATTATAACATAAAATGAAACAGTTAAACAGCATGAAAGGGTTTGATTTTATTGAAACAAAATGCTTCGACTGACACAGAATGCGACAATTTTTCAGAATTTTGTTTCACAGGAAATTTCAACATTTGGGTTTCGCTCTGTTTCGAAATGGAAAAAAATCTGAAACTGGGGAACTTCCCGTTGTCAGGGAAAATCCAGTCCCCTGCCCAGCTCTATTGACAAGCTCTATTCCCTGTTCTGCTCATGGGCAGAACCCACGGCTATGCCAACGGTCAGCATGAGCTGTATTCATCACTTAAATCCTTTTCTGAGGGATTAAATGATGCATCAACCTTGTGCTGGACATCTGTATAATGGGCAAATTACACTATATGGGCTGCTTACTTGATGCCCATTGTATCTGTGCGCACACAGCTTCAGATGGTAGCTGGGTCATTTCAGTTGGAGCACGCTGAATTTCATGAAGGGTGGGGTAAAGGTCCATAGAATCATAGAACATCAGGGTTGGAAGGGACCTCAGGAGGTCATCTAGTCCAACCCCCTGCTCAAAGCAGGACCAATCCCCCATAGTTGCCCCAGATCCCTAAATGGCCCCCTCAAGGATTGAACTCACAACCCTGGGTTTAGCAGGCCAATGCTAAACCACTAAGCTATCCCTCCCCCCGACTAGTCCATAGTGTGAATATCAGTAATGATGAGTCAACACACTTGTTCATTGGTAAAATGGCCACACGGGGGGAATAAATAACAGCGACTGGAAAACATCGTGCAGAAGCAAGGCGTTAACAGGCACTTTATTCTCCTCTTCCTTCCTATTATCTCTTCAAGGAGGGCTGGGAAGGGGAAAACAACTTCTTACTAGAGAACTAGAGGCACTTTAAATAAATTGCTCCATCTGACCAAGAAGCTCAGCATAAATTGCGCCGCTTGACAAACGTTGAGGTATGAACAGGCTTAGGAAAAACAGTAATTTAGCATTTTTCAGTAACTGTGCTTGGCTAGACACTCCCTCAAGCTGGGCTGCTGAGAGGACCAAAATATATTAACATTA
Organism: Natator depressus; assembly: GCF_965152275.1. Taxonomy (NCBI): domain Eukaryota; kingdom Metazoa; phylum Chordata; order Testudines; family Cheloniidae; genus Natator; species Natator depressus. The sequence continues at coordinate 8,389,487 of NC_134259.1, forward strand.
GTTTCCACTATACATACAACAAGAGCTGATCCTGTAGCCATCCACACAGTGAGATTGCATAAAGACTTCTTTTTAGTTCAAAGCATCTATTCTGAGGGCTGAAATGACTGACCTGGTACCCAGTCCACAGACCAGCTTTCTGCAAAGGGGTAAATTTCATCTGCACAGAGCACAGAATTGGGTCCATAACATTTGTAGCCTGATGAGACAAAATAAGACCATCCATTGATAAGACTCTGGTTTGGCAGGTAAAAATCAATGGTGTTGATTGATTCATATCTTATATTTTGCTCCATACATTAGGGCTGGGATTTGCAATGGTGCCCAAGGGAGTTGGGCATCTAACTTTGAAAATCCCAGTCTAAATAAAACAACATGATGAGACAGTGAAAACTCAGGTGTCTCCCTTCTCAGTTATGAGTAATGTAATTTCCTCTGCACTAAACATTGCTTATTTAATTTTACTTGTTTCTTAACATTATACATTGGTTAACTCTCCAAACAGCAGTATAACTTAACTACATGTGGTAAAAGTCCACCAACTAGCCTGGTTGAAATTCTGAAGAAAGAAAGATGTGTGTGTGTGTTTTTTAAAAAAAGGACAGCTAAGGGATTTGATGCAATGGTCTAAATGGTGCCATTAAGAGAATATGCTTGGATGGCAAAAGATGGAAGCTTTTATTATTCCACAACATTTTCATATTTTATTGCTAATAATTACAGAGAAGTGTCATTCCCCTCACACCCTTTTTTTCATTGCTTTGAGACCTTCCAGGTTAACTATGTTGTCAAGAGGATGTCACAAATCCACCAGTAAAATTATGTTTCTCATTAGGAGATGATCTAAGCAATTTCACATGGTATCTTTGGTACAGCCTACCCTATCAACATATACACACTATAAATGGAAAAATCTGTTTTTCTGTCACACTATGTTATACCGGGCTGCTTCTGACACTACATTTTAGAGCTTGTCAGCAATTCAGTTACAATCTCTTATTTCTAGGGGTTTATACCATAGCCATAAAAAACATCACTTCTGGATGACACGTGATGTGCATTTTTATTATAAGGGTCGATGATATTTATTTAGAACTTTTTTGATTGACTCAAGATGCCCCAAATTCCCCAGGAATTGTTAAAATTAGAGCTGGACCCTGGGATCATAACCCTTTGTCTAAACACTCTTGAAGTCCGAAAAAGTTCATTGCTTAAGAAAATAAGAAGGGCCAGACTGGGTCAGATGCAATGATCCTTCGAGCCCAATATCCTGTCTTCTAACAGTGGCCAGTGCCAGATGCTTCAGAAGTGAACAGAACAGGGCAATTTATCAAGTGATCCATACCCTGTTGTTCAGCCCCAAATTCTAGCATTCAGAGGTTTAGGGACACTTTGTGGGGTAAACTTTGTGGATCAGGACAATGTCGCCTCCAATTCTGCAAACGCTTACCTACGTGGGATATGAGGAATCCCTTTCACCGGAGGTTTGCACGACCAGGTTAGACAAACATCTCTCAGGGATGGTCTTGTTAGACTTGGTCCTGCCTCTGTGCAGGCGAATGGATTAGACAACCTCTTGAGGTCTCTTCCAGTCCTACATTTCTATGATTCTATGTGCTTACCCAGTGGTGAGCTGGAGCCGGTTCGCATCGCTTCGCGGGAACCAGTTGTTACATTTAAAAGCCCTTTTAGAACCGGTTGTCCCCCGAGGGACAACCGGTTCTAAAAGGGCTTCTAAATTTAACAACTGGCCAAAAGTGGCGCCTTAGGCACCGACTCCATGGGTGCTCCGGGGCTGGAACACCCACGGGGAAAATTTGGTGGGTGCAGAGCACCCACCGGCAGCTCCATGACCCACACCCGGCCCCAGCTCACCTCCACTCCACCTCCACCCCTGAACACGCTGCCCGGCTCTGCTTCTCCACCCCCTCCCCCGGCTTTCCGCGAATCAGCTGTTCAAGCGGGAAGCCGGGGAGGGCTGAGAAGCAGGCGGCGACTTCGCACTCTGGCCCAGGGAGGCGGAGGCGGAGCGAAGGGGAGCTGGGCGCGAGGAGGGCCGCCCGCGCCGCAGCAGGTAACCCAGGGGGCGTGCAGGGGAACCGCTCCCCATCCCAGCTCACCTCCGCCACCCTCGGCCTGAGCGCGAAGCCACCGCTCGCTTCTCAGCCCTCCCCGGCTTCCCACGCGAACAGCCGATTCGCAGGAAGCGGGGTTGGAGGGGGATGGAGAAGCAGAGCGGGGCGGTGCATTCAGGGCAGGAGGTGAGCTGGGGCCGGGCTGGGAGCTGCCGGTGGGTGCTCTGCACCCACCAAATTTTCCCTGTGGGTGCTCCAACCCCAGAGCACCCAGGGAGTCAGCGCCTGAGGTGCCACTTTTGATGTGATCAGTGGGGGGAGCGGCCGCTCCCCCTGCTCCCCCCCTAGCTATGCTCCCCCGCCCCTAGGAACTAGAGGGACCTGCTGGATGCTTCCTGGGAGCTGCCCCAGGTAAGCACTGCCAGGACTCCCCACCCCACCCCCCGTCAGGTCCCTCTGGCTCTTGGGGGTGGGGTGGGCACCCACTACGGTGGCCCACGAGACCCTCCTGCCCGGTTCTGGGGGCAGCCAGGGGACAGGGGAGAGGGGTGGATGGGGCAGGGATTCCAGGGGGCGGGGGCGTCAAGGAACACGGAGGGTTGGATGGGGCAGGAGTGGGCCACGACCCCCTTGTGGGGTGAGGAGGGAACCAGTTGTTAAGATTTTGGCAGCTCATCACTGTGCTTACCTTGATACATGCAAGTTGCCCATTGGTTTCAATGGGATGACTCAACATGCATCATGTTAAGCTGGTGTGTAAGCATTTGCAGGATCAGGGCTGTAGTTATTATAGGAAGATAAGGCACAGGTAAAAGTTTTTGAAAGTATCCTGTTAAGTAGTTAAAATTCTACATTAAGTCCTGGGTCTTACTGTTGACATAGGGACTTAAGCAGATTCTGTGGGCTCTCTGAACAGGTCAGAGTTTCAATCGTAAAGGATAAACAGGTGGCTGAGGAGAAAAATACAATAATTACTAACCGCAAATGGTTAAAGCTAGATGAAAATACAAAAGGAACTTTCCACAAATATTCATTCTGTTAAAAATTAATTTTGTGAAAATTAATTCATTTCAGCCATGCCAATGTCCAGCTCTCAGGTTTGCTTTCCAAAACATTCGAGAGATCGAGTTTCACTGTCAAAAACATCCGTGAGAAGGCAAGTTCAAAATGGCACACACATGCTTTAAAACTCATATGCATACAAATTTTTGCTCCAGGACAGCCTGCGTGATTGTCCAATCAGGACACAAATAATGCAAGGTGGCTTACCAGACGTATCGTAAAATAAGCAATACAGAGCTCAGTGTCTCACAAATTTGCAATCCCATGCATAGAGTAAAAAAATTCAAGCAACAAATAGTATTGGAGAAAGTCATACTGAACTTATGGAATTCAATTGCTTTTAAAGTCATCACAGATGAATTACACCCCGGTGCAGAGAGCTAATACGTGGCCTATTCATCACTTAAGTCTTTCTTGAGTCCAATAGTCTTGAAGTGGTTCCTAGAGCTTGTGCTGCCCTTTTCACGGAGCTGAATTTCACCCCGACTGAATTATTCTTTGCAAAATATTCTCCCAGATGTAATTATCTTAGCACACATCAATAGAAGCGGGATGTGAGTGGATGATAGTATTAAGAAGTTATTCAAATAATCATTTCTTTGATCACCACCGGTTCATCTCTTGCAGTTCCTTAACAGTGTGCACATCCATTTTAAATAAAGGCAATTTCAAACAATGCTATTAACGATAACAAAAAAACCTCATAATTAATGCCATTAAAAATAATTGGCTCGATCCTCAGTTAGTGTAAATCGGGCTCGCTCAATTGACTTTAGTGGAGCTATGGTGATTTACACCAGTTGTGGATCTGGCCCCAAATTTATAGTTCTTGATTTCTACTGTTGATGAGACAAATATTTTAAGTTAAAGATTCAGTGTTTGAATAGTTCACTTGTCCAGTTCAAATGGATTTTTACCCATGTGCTCATCGTCTCCTGCAGAACTCATTGTTGGCTGTCAAGATTATAGTCTCATTGCCTTTGCAATTTCAGTTAAAAAACAAAAACTATAAATGAAGATATCAGAATTCAGAACTCACCCACTACACATCCAAATGCATTTTTAACTGATTATTATAAAACTACGCTGTAACTATATTGGAATTGTATCCTCTATGCTAAATGGATTCCTATACACTATCACTCTTTGGAATAATCCGCAAGTTTTCCTGACCAAGACCTAAGTAAAAAGAGGACAAATAGTCTTGTGCTTAGGTTAAAATTCCTGACTGAGTATCAGAAGTTCTGGGTTCAATTCCCAACTCTGCCACAGATTTCTTAGGTGACCCTGGGCAAGTCATATAAACCTTGATTCAGCAAAGCACTGAAGCACATGTCTTCAGTAGGATTTAAGTATGTGCTTAAATGCTCTGCTGACCTGGGACCTTGATGTCTGTCCTTCAGTTTTCCCTCTTGGCCTATATAGGCTTCAGGCTCTTTGGCGCGTGGACTGTCTCTTACTATACGTATGTTCAACACCCAATGCAATGGGTTTATCTTGATGGCAGTTTTAGGTTCGACTGCAGTGCAAATAATTAATAATAATACAGCACTTACGTTTAGAATAATCTTAGGTGGACACATTAATGAGGGATTTTAATAATTTTGGAGAATCCCAGGCCCCGCAAGCAGACAGAAAAAAATACTCTTGAGGTTCAACACAGCTGATAAACGTCTTCAATTCAACCAACTCGCTATTTCTGTGGCACTAATACCTCTGCACGTTCGCGCCTGATAGTAAAGCATCGCTGCGGTGTCAACGGTTTGCTGTGTGTACTGGCTGAGCCTATTGATTAATCAACTAGATTAAAAGGATGATGGCAACTCTCCGATAATTACGCAGTGTAATGAAAAGATTGGGAAGCCTGATTTAGGGCTTATTCGCCTTTGAAATCCTTCATTCACCGTATTAGGTTTCCTGCACCAGATCCTGATGGGGAGATATTGCCACTGTACTGCAAGATACAAAGATCTGTCTGATGCTTTTAACGACAATCACACCTGGATTTTGTGACCTTAGAAACCTCAGTGCATCAAACCAAATGTTTTTAGCCTGTGGTCTCTCTAGAATATATTACATATTCCTTGTTCAGTGGTCGTATATTTTTGTTAAAAGACTTCCTAGGGTGCAGTGATCAGCACTGCATACAGTTCTAAATGGAATAGTTTTTGCTGAATTTCCTGAGGCATCATTCTTGTCTATAATGGGAAGACACAGTGCACTGGCAAACGTGCTAGGACACCAGCCAAAAGAATTGTGTGTTATGCCCGGATGCTGCAGTGAGAATGTCAGTCCATGCAATTCTCTTTGGTCCACGCTTATGCTGGATACCTATCAGCTCAACTCCCAGGCCTGGCAACCTCAGAGGGTTTTTTAGATTCAGAACTTTTCTTCGGTATAAATATTTATTTATACAGTATCCATATCACATTCAACCTTTCTCCAGGCTGTGCTCTGTGTCGTCTCCCACAGAGGCTCTTAGCACTCGGAGCCATTATCACCGGGATGTCTTCCCATCTCCCTGACACTTCTGGCCATCAACAGCAGCCGCTGTAGGGCTCTATAGCTTGACCAGCAGGACTACAATATCTGCTCACATCCATGTTCAGGGGTCTCCTGTAGGGATCAATTAACCAGTTCAGGTAAGGTAAGAACTGACCTAAAATCTCAATCCCAAAGAGTTTCTGGGAGCGTAATTTATTTTTCTCTCTCAGTTATTTGTCATTTTCACTGTGTGCCAGGGTTCTGGGCCAGAAGCCCAGAATATCAAATATCTCAAGAATGATTTTTTTTCTCTCAGGACCAAAAGAATACAGAAGCAGGAATCTAAACCAGACAGCAGAACCTATTCTTAGATTTCCAGCCTCGCTTTGGAGGCGGGAGGTGTTTGACTAAGCATCTGAAATTTCTGATTTGTCTATTTAGATTGTAATTTCTTTTGGCGGGGATTAGCGCAATGTACAATACCTAACACAAAACAACCCTCCCCCACATCTTTACTGTAGCACTGCCAGGACCCAGGAATCATCACTTCCATAACCGCATTCGTGGTTGGGGAACCATCATTGAAGAGCAATCAACCAATTGTCTCCACCCAGATGATTGTGTGTCAGTGCTTGAGTCTCCGTGAAGTCCATTACTGTCCACTCTTTTATGTTGTCAGTTCATCTCTTCTTCTGTCTACCTCTTCTTCTCTTCCCTACACTGTCCCTTGGAGGATGATCTGGGATAGGCCAGATGATCTTGTTTGATGGCTGTACCACTTCGTCTTGCGCTTCTTTACGGTTGTCAGGAGGTCTTCCTATGACCCAGCGCATTGGGTGATGATGCTGCGGACCTCTTCATTAGCGATGTGGTCGAAGTATGAGATTGCCCAGGATTTTACGGAAGCATCTCATCTCTACTACCTGTATTTTCCGTTCAAGTTCTGCCGTAAGGGTCCACGTCTCGCACGCATACAGAAAATAGAGATGACCAAGGCGTGCAGCAGTTTCCGTTTGGATTCCAGGGAGATGTTCTTATTCCTCCAAATTGGTTTTAGCTTTGCCACTGCTGCTGCTGCTTGCACAGTTCTTGACAGAATTTCTACCCTGGATCCTTCACCAGTGATGATTGCTCCCAAATACTTGAACGGTTTTACTGTCTCCAGCCCTTGTCCACTGACAGTGATACGTGAGCTGATCCCGTCATGTTTGTTTGTCATCAGCTTGGTTTTCTCTGCACTGATTTCCATGCCGTATTTTGCAGAGGTTTCATTCAATCGTTCCACAAGATTGGCAAGTTTATCTTTGCTGCCTGCCAGGCTGTCAATGTCATCAGCGAACCGAAGATTTGAGATTGCTCGCCCCCCAATGCTGACTGTGCATATGTGATCTTCTAGGGCATCAGTCATTATGCATTCCAAGTAGATGCTGAACAGTGTGGGTGAAAGAAGGCAGCCTTGCCGGACTCCAACAGTGGTGCGAAACCACTCTCCTATTGTGCCATTGACAAGAACTGCATTGCTGGCCTTGGCATACAGTTGTTTAATGTAAGCATAAGCTTACGATCAACATTGTACTTCTTCATGGTTGCCCAGAGAGCTTCGTGCCATACTCTGTCAAATGCCTTCTTGAAGTCATCGACGACGTGGTAGATGTCCTGCTGGTGTTGTACTTCTCACATAGAACACGAAAGTTGAAAATCTGTCCTGTGGTACTTCTTCCAGCACAAAATAGTTCTTTCAGCGATGATAGTCTCCGCTCGTGGTTTCAATCTGTTCAATATGACTTTCAGCATCACTTTGCTGGGATGACTAATTAGGTTTACGGTCCGGTAATTTTGACATAATTGCAGGTTGCCTTTCTTTGGCAAAGTGATGATTAGTGACTGTGTCCACATGGAGGGCCACTCACTAGTGTGCCAGATCTTGTTGCAGATCTTGGTGAGTACATCTATTACTATTTCTCCTCCAAATGTCATCAGTTCAGCTGGGATGTTGTCAATACCTGTAGCCTTTCCATTCTTGAGTGATTTCACAGCTGTCTCCACTTCTTCACACAGTATTGGAAAGTCATCCTCCTCTGTAGAATCTGGGCTGTCTAGAACACTATGATCTCCATTTGTAGTGATTATATAGATCAAAGCAGTAGTTTGTCCACCTATTGACAATGTCCCTTTCTTCTGTAAGACTGTTCCCTTTTTTGTCTTGAATTGCCTTCGCTTTCGTCTAGCTTTCCTTTGTCAGATCTATTACAACCTGGAAGTCTTGTTTGCTATTACACTCTTCAATTTTAGAGCATTGTTTTTCAATCCATATCTCCTTCATTCTTTTCTTGATCTTTCTGCCAATCGCTCCGTATTTATCAGCTCCCTCAGTGCTGTTCTTGTCTCTTAGGTTCTCTTCTAATGTCACACATTTGTAGTATTTCATTTTGTCTTCTTATGGTGTTTCCCCAAAGACGTCCATTGCTCCCTCATTCATTACAGTGTTGAAATTGTTGATCATTGTTTCTACATCTTCTTCTAGTGCAAGCAGCGGAGCAAATTTTCCACTGATCATTGCTTGGAATGACTCTGCACTGTTTCGGTCTCTGAGTCTAAGTCAAACTTGGTTCTGGTGAACTTTGGCCTGACAATTTTCCTTAGCCGCAGCCAAAATTTAGCATCACAAGGTCGTGATCACTTCCAATATCAGCACTGGGGAAGCTCCTTGTTTTAGCTCTGTTAATCTCAGAACAAAATCGGTTTTGCACCATGATGTAGTTGATCTGGCTGTGATGTAGACCATCGGGTGCATACCACATTGATCATCTGGATGCTTTATACGCTCCTAATGTGTTTGCAAGAACCAGATTGTTATAGCTGGCAAACTCCAAAAGTCTCCATCCTCTCTCATTGGTTACCGCATTACAGAAAGGGCCACAATAATGTCGCCAATCTGCCTGTGTGTCAGTACCCACTTTACCATTCCAATTTCCCTGTACAATCAGGATATCTTTCTTGTGTACCTTATCGATGATGTCTTGGAGCTGATTGTAAAAATCTTCAATTTGCTCATCACCATAGTCTGTTGTAGGGGCGTAGACTTGTACCACTGTGGTATTAAATGGCTCTGCCTTTAAACAGATTGAAATAAGCCTGCTGGATATTGGGTGGCATCCTAATACTGAATTCTTGATATCTTTATGCACAGGAAATCCTACACCGTTGACATGTTTGTCCTCGCCACCGTAATAGAGTAAATGGACTTCTTCCGTTAGTGCCTCTCCAAAGTTCTTCCATCTGACCTCAGAGATTCCTAGGAGGTGCCAGGTGCATTGTTCCCTTTCATACATGAGTTCTTTCAACCTCCCTATTTGTCTCAATGTCCTTACTTTCCATGTGGCTATTGTGATGTTATCTCTTCCACGGATCCTCTTTGTTGGGGTTACACCAGCAGTATACTTATCATGTTTGCCCTGGTGGGAGACGGTCATTATTAACCTGGGCCCCGACCAATCTGGAATGGACATGGTTGACTTGCTCATCATATGGTGTGTCTTGGTCAAATTTCTAACCTGGCGGAGCCCATCCCTCTCCAGGCAGCCCCCGTTTAGTCACCTCTTACAACATGCAGGAGGAGCAGTGGGCCTGTTCTGTCCCCAAACCCACAGGGAATGCTGCAGTAATACAACTAAATAAAATGATGATTTAATAGTGCATGATGATGTCTCCTATTCCTAAAACATATCCATCAGTTCAGAGTGTCTACAATGAATAGAAACATAGTAATTCATAAAACAAATCAATAAGCTTCTAATTAACGCCCCTGCTTGGCATTCACAGTTTTATTTGCAAGGATGATGGAATTCTTGGGAACGCAGTGTGACCCAGAGGATAGTGCACTGGACTGGAACTCAGGAGAACTGGGTTCTGTTCCTGGCTTTGCCAGTGGACTGGTCGTGACCTTTGGGCAACCCACTTCAACTTTCTGTGCCTCCGTTTCCACGTCTGTAAAATAGGAATAATGATACTTGCCTGCCTTGTAAAGTGTTTTGAGATCTAGGTTCTTTATGAGAACTGGATATTATTTTTCCTCTTAAGTACATTCAAATTTATGAGGCTTATTTATTTGGACTTGATTTGTGTTAGAATGAGAAGAAAAGGACAAACCCACCACCCTCCAGGACAGAAGCAGCCAGGTGTTCAAATCAGCTATCATACTCTCGTATTCAGATTTTTCAACTCTAGCTAGCTTTGTGCCTATCGTTTTCTCCCTTTCTGCTGAGCCTGAGCAAAAAATAAGATGGAGACAGATGGTTCAAATAAGTCTTGATCCCCTGCAACAAGATCCCAGTTTGGGTTCCCGACTGCAAGATTCAGCATCAGTCCTTCTCTCCAAGCTCCTATTCTATACAAGCTGGAGCAATTTAGTCCCAGGATGGAGAAATAGGTCATGTTAAACAGAAACCACCTGTGATCTCCATAGAGGGAGAGATGTCCTGATCTCCAAGGGGTTCTAACTGCTATCTCACATTCTGAAGTATATTTTGAGAGCGGGGGCTTTTACTGTCAGATAGGATGTGTCGTCTTCACGCAACGATTACCCATTCAAGTTTAGTTGCTGTTTGGCAAGCGTAAGATCATCCCCTCTGGATGCTCACAAGGCAGCACTGTAAATTGTAAGACACAATTGCCAAGCTGTAGGAGCTATTATCACACAAACAGCATCTGGCACCTTTTGATGGGCTGCATGAGCAGATGCTGATACACAAAATGCCAGTGCTTCTCAAGTGGCTCACCTGTTGTGAGACGAGCTGGCTATCTTCCCATGATGCTCCCAGCTGCCATAACTTTTTTCTATGTGACCTTCTCACTTATGAGTATGGAGTGACACACAATTCCATACAATTAGGGAAGGTTGTTTTTTTTTAAATAAAAATAAAATAGACGGGTACTTGGTAGCAGTGACTGTTCTCTAGACCAGCATCCTCAACCAACTCTAACTCTCTGTTCCACCTCACCCCAGCACTCAAAAACACCAGGAGCAGGATTGAGCCCCGACGGAGTCCATCATTTAAAGACCTTTCATGCTGTTTCAGGTATCTGTCACCTGCTTACACTGTTGTTGTAACGGGGTCAGTCTCAGACCTGAAGAAGAGCTCTGTATCAGCTTGAAAGCTTTCAGAGTAACAGCTGTGTTAGTCTGTATTCGCAAAAAGAAAAGGAGGACTTGTGGCACCTTAGAGGCTAACCAAGCTGTAGCTCATGAAAGCTTATGCTCAAATAGCTTGAAAGCGTCTCTCTCTCTCTCACCAATAGCAGTTGGACCCACAAAAGATATAACCTCAACCACGTTATAGCATAAATAAACTTCCAACCAAACTAACCAACCAACCAACAAGCCTGAGTGGAACCTTAACCCTGTGTGCCAGGTCACAGTGCCACTCACTCAAATTCGGGCCAGCCGCCTCTCCATCATGATGCAGGGGCATCTGGGCCCCATCTCAACGGCACTTTGACCCCTCACACCAATTTGTAATGCCACTCACTAATCAGAGAGAGTGGGGCTGCTACTTGGTGCTTTCTACGTCCCCTTCCACCATAACCAGCAAACCATTCAAAGCTTGCTGCGCATCACCCCTTGAAAGTCTAATTCTCACCTTATTCCCCTCCCCCTGCCCCATTGAGAACTTCTTTCTCAGTGGTAAGAAGGGGGCGGCACACTCAAGTTTCGTATCATATGCTTGTCTAGTTGGGGTTTTTTTTCGTGGGGGCTGAGGGGATTCCATAGTTCACAGCGCTCCAAAGTTCTGAAGCACATCTGTAGAACAAGAGTCTGTTCCTGTTTCCCTGTCAATCCAGCCATCCAGATCTGACGAGCTGTTATTTTGATTGGTCCAATGATAAATTAATCAGAGCTGCTTGTTTCAAAAAGGACTTCATTTCGGAAGTAAAATCCAGATTGCAACTTCGCTCTCTCCTCTCCCTGATGCTAGAAATGACACTTCAGTATAAAACAAGATCCCTGCTGTAAAAAGTAAAAGAGATCTGTTAATTAACTAGGACTGCCAGTGGCTCCCAATGGGGAGGCAGCCGCACTGCACGTTCCAGTGTTTTAGAAGCATCCTGGTGTTTGAAAAAGCTGCCATTATTTTCTGTATGCCGTCTTCACGTACACAGCTATATGCTCCGAAGCTGTGTGTATGCTCATATATCACATAGCAGGTGACCGACTTCCACTGGAGGGATACCACTGAACATAATGTTTACATTATAGGCTGTCCTTCCACTCAGATAATTCTTGTTGATTTCACACCTCCTTCTTGGAGAAGTACAACCTCAGTGCACAACTTCAGAAATAGATGGTTTCTTTCAGCTCAGCCGTCCCTTTGATAGCCCAGCCAAAGCCACAAATTAAAACAAAAACAAGCAAGCAAAGAAAACCTCAGGGCCCCAGCAGAATGGGGGAATAGAGAGAGAGAGAGAAAAAAAATCAACCTTTGAGAGAGTTAAAACACACAATTCCCATTGATTCTAAATGCGAAGTATGTGTCCAGATCCCTTAGGCGCTTTTGAAAATATGACCATCTGTGTTGCTAGGGGATTCTTTGTGGGTTTTTTATTTAAAACAAACACCGAACAGAGTCTTGCACTCTAGAACCCTTATCATGCCCTCTGAGAACTAACGAGCACTGGTTGAAAAATTCCTGTGGAAACTGTTTATTTTAAAGAAAGTTGGGATCTTCAACCAAAAGAAAATTTTTTGAAAAAGTGTGCTTTCTGTGGAAAATTTTTGACTTTTTGGCAGCAAACCAAAAAATTCTCGAATTTCAGTTTCTCGATGAAGCCTCAACATTTTCCACAGGAATTAAAAAAAAATCTCCATTTTCCAAACAGCGCTAGCACTGATGTAATACAAATAAACAAAAAACAAAAACAGGCTGGGAGATCGTGAGCTTGGATTGGTGTAAATCAGAGCAGATCCACTGAATTAAAAAAATGTATATATCTGCCTAATTCTACCAGCCCTCGATGGGATGACAATGAGATTCCCACATACATGGGTCTTACGTGCTCAGGACTCCACATTTACAAGAGCAGAGATTACAATTTTTTCTTACTGTACCATTTTGATTGTTTATTTGCACTGTGGGAACCCCTAATGACTGCAATCAGGGTCTCGCGGTGATAGGCATTGTACGTATGTATCGCCCCTGCCCCAGAGAACTGAGGGCCAGATTTTGAAAGCTGTTTGGGTGTCTAATTCCGATTTAAGTTCTTAAATCTTTAAACCTCTGGCCCCTTATTATCTGACAACTGATAACAGGTAGATACAACAAACAGATGGCGGAGGGGGGAGCATGAGGTAACAGTGAGATGACAGTAAGAATTAGCATAATACGCATGAGACACAGCACACCAGCTGCCCAGCAACTGCTGATGCGAAGATCTTCACCACAGCTACAGCCCCATTATGATGCATAAAAGGGCTAGAGTGGCATAAAGAGGCCCTAAAACCCCCACGTTTTGGCTTCTTGGAGGATTCCTGGCTCAGGCACTGTGGAGCACAGCCATATAACCACCTTCCAAGGTCTGCTTCTTAAGCCCTGGAATAGAGGGCATGCCAGGTGTGGGGCTGAGCACAAGAGGGTCATTGCAGGGGTAGGCAGTGCTTAATTTGTGCTGAGCCGTGGCACTTCTAGGCTTGGTAGTTCACAGCCCCGGCACCCATGGGTGGCGCGTGAACCACCAGCTGCGGGAAGCTAGCCCTAGCCCCGCCCCCTTCCACCTGAGGCCCTTCCCCTTCCATGCCCCCCAGCCTCCCAATGGAGCCCAGAGTCCCCCACCCCATCACAGCCCCCGGCCACCACCCCAGGCTAGTGCCTCCAGCCCCGGAGAACCCCCAGCCTCCCCCCTCCAGCCCCGGAAGGGCAGGCAATGCGGCCCCAGCCTCCCCAGCGCCAGGGCTGGGGGCGCCTGGGGGCAGAGCATGGGCAGGGCCACGCCTGGCTGTTTGTGGAGGTACAGCCTCCCCTAGCCTATGACCCGCTGCCCATGCTGGCACCTCCAGGCTTGCTGGGTCAGTTACACATCACTCAGCTGCTGGAGGAACATCCCGAGCTCCTGGGGGTAGGCCTGTTGCTTGCAATGCTGCAGAGATTCTGTGCAGCAAAATAGCCGACAGAACAGACCAGGAAGGCTGCCATAATATAGACAGCCCCTTCCCCCAGGGCTGACAAAATTTCCTCCGAGTGGCCCAGGATCCGACAATGCAAAGGTGGCATAAAGCCACCTTAGCCTCCCTGCTCCCTGGGCGTGGACAGTCTCTCAGATGCATGGCACAGGCGCTCTTCCTAAGCGTTCTGCAGGAGCTTTAAAAGAGATTTGAAGAGGGATCATGTAATGGCTTTGCAGATTTGAGGGGGAAATTGGACTGATGATGATCAAGGCTGGAACTGTGGGTGGAGCGGGGACTGGAGTCGATGGCGAGCTAGTACATTAGAGATGATAGGCAGGGCGGGACCAAGTGGCAAAGGGCTTTAAAAGTGAAGACAAGTCATTCCATTTCATTGTGCACCCTAGTCAGGTCAAGATGCTTGATCATTGTCTTTACACTGATTGTTTTATGACAAAACAAGTTGGCTGAGCTGCTGAGGAGACAAAAAACAGGGTCCTGTTTTAGGGCTGCGACAACTGCTTAGTGTCCGTATAATTATAGGGATTAAAAACAGCCCTCTAGCAGCATCTGAATCTGATTTCTTTGCTTTCACTCTCTTGGACAAAACTGGTATCGTGGCTAAGGCAATTCTAGTTTTACAATGGTGAAATGGGCATAAATTCTCTATATAGAGATATATATGTTAATATGTTTCTTACTTTGCTTTCAGCCAAAACCAAAAATATACTATGAGTCCAAAAGGTACTCCACATGACAGCTGCATCCTAATGACCCCTTATCTAAAGGAGCACATACAGATTTGAGGTCAAAATTAACCATGTAAATGTTTCAGAGTAGCAGCCATGTCAGTCTGTATCTGCAAAAAGAACAGGAGTACTTGTGGCACCTTAGAGACTAACAAATTTATCTGAGCATAAGCTTTCGTGGGCTACAGCCCACTTCAAGTCTGATTCGATCTTTGTACACACACACACACACAAAAAATAATTTCAACATCATGAATGCAACAGACCCTGGAAGAAACTGCAAAATAATGAGATTCATGTTGAAAGGAACACATACCACACAAATTAAATCCTCCAAAATCTAAAGGGGACAATGGAACTTTTCACCTAAAAGATTCCAGGGTCCAGATTCTGCCATATTATATAGTCTCTTCATGCCCCTCCTGCAACATAAAGTGGCCATCAAAGAGGATTAAGTGGTCTCCATGGAAGGAGTGGGCAAGGGACAGAGAGGTCCATGGTCTGAACACATTCTACTCACCTAGTTGAACCAGTGTAATGACCCTCAGAGAGAAGTTAACTTAGAAGCGTCCCGCCATTCTTGCTGCGGGAACGGGGAATACGAACTCTGGGACAGAGAGTAAATGGGCCAATGAATTTAAAACTACACTCCTAGCTCCTAATAATAAGGATCCCTTCAGGTGAGGGTTGGAGTAATTACAGAAAAGCTTACATTGTTGTTGCCTGAAATGGACCTGTTCTGTACCGAGGACCTTGGCTTTCAGCTAATAAAATGGGCAGGAGGGATAACCGCTAACATACCAAATAATTGCCTGGGAAAAGAACGCATTAGCCTATGAAAATTCAGAGCACATAAAAGCTCGAGTTAATATTCTTTATATGCGCTTATCATGAATTTTGTACAGGGTTAAATATATTTTCCTGTGACGAACACTGCAAGGCCAAGGATTAAAAAGGATAATGTACAATGTGATTTATGAAGTTTTAATGGCAAATCCCCATGGGTTATGTGTAAATCTTATTTATAGCTTTAAAAGTATGTAATACACTTAAAGTATATTTTAAAAACTGTGGGAGTACAGTCTCTATCATAGTTAATCCATTAAACAAAAGCAACTCCTAGAGGCGCCTAAGAAGAAGCCATTTGATATTTTAGCGTCAATGTGTACAGTGTGAAATGTCCAACGTGATTTAGTTAGGGGGGGGGAGAAAAAGTCTTGAAGTAAGGGACAAAATGGCCGATTTTAAAAACAAAATTGGACACACTTGGGAAAAATAAAGCCGTTTGACGTTGGCTTTGCCCTCCTGTGCGATGCTGCTGTCAAGAAATATCTACCAGCGGACTGGAACTCAGGAGAGCGCGCTCTCTCTCTCTCTTTTTAAATATGACATGTGGGCGGGATAGCTCAGTGGTTTGAGCATTGGCCTGCTAACCCCAGGGTTGTGAGTTCAATCCTTGAGGGGGCCATTTAGGGATCTGGGGCAAAAATTGGGGATTGGTCCTGCTTTGAGCAGGGGGTGGGACTAGATGACCTCCTGAGGTCCCTTCCAACCCTGATATTCTATGACAGCAACGCATACAGGCCCCCAACCAAGATCAGACACATGGGGTATATATGCAATCCAACTGGAAGGTGCAGTTGCAGCATGTGCAGACACACCTGAACTAGCTTTGATCTAGCTAGCGTGGGTGTGTCTACACGTGATCCTATCACCAGAGTAAAGAGATGGTCCCTCCCCCAAGGAGCTCGCAATGTAAATAGATAAGAGAAAGGATGTAAAAAGGGATTACCATCTCTCTTTTACAGAGAGATGTCAGACCAGGGAGCTAGGCCAATTTACACCAACTCAGGATCTGGCCCTATCCAGAGTTATACAGGGAGTCAGTCACAGGACCAAGAACTGAGCCCAGATCTCCTGAGTCACAGTCCAGTGTATTACACCCAAGACCCTCCTTTTTAGATCTGGGCTCCAGTCACAATTCTGTTGTGCATTTGTTGTGTGAACTCAGGCAAGTCACTTCAGTTCCCTTATATCCCAGCATCTCTCCCCTTTCCACTCATGGCAAGAATACCTTCTCCCTCATAGCATCTTCAGTCTAAAAACAGCCTTGCGGCTTCTGTCCACCTCATCAATTACCCAGCTTGTTTTAAATGTCATCAAAAGCACTTTCTTTTCTTCCTGTCTCTTCCTCAGCTGTTATTATTTTAACTCTGTTGCTGTATTATCTGTCCTTGTAAAAGCATTTTGGAGCAAAGACTGTGGGAAGAGTACTAGACAGAAGATTATTAGACAAAATAGAGTTGTGTTGCATTGTATAAAAAAATAAAACCCCAGGTGTCCCTTCTAAGCTGGGCTTTTAACTCGCAGCCACAATCGCTCGCAATGACAGCAGAGCATGCTAAGAAGCTCATGACCGTCACTTGGAAAATGCCCACAGGCAATCTGTGCACTGGGGAATCCCAAGGCAGACAATGGCATTGGGGGATAGACTGAACCACCACTTAACTGGCTACATAGAGAAGAACAACCCTTGAAAGTATAAAAGGAAAATCACAGCCCAGATGCTTAAAAATATAAAAGCTGCTTAAAGTCAAATCATGCCGGTGAGCTCAAGAGAACGTCAGGGCCAAATCTTCAGAAGAGGAGCACTCAAGCTCAGCTGAGAACGCAGGGTATGAAACTGCCCTTTGCAGGGCCGCCAATCTTGGAACTGTCTGGCCACCACACCAGGCCCGACCATAAATTAAAGCCACCTGAAGGTTATTCTAATTAACTTTGGCTTCCAACGTTCTGCAGGGTCATTCCAATGGCCATGTATCACCGGGGTGCAGGGACGTCCAGGCCATGGCCTCTTTCCCACAGCCGCGCCCCCGTTCCTTCCAGCAGCTGGGAAGGTGCCGGTGTAGGAGCTAATAAAGTGCCTGTACGTCACTTGAGGATGCCCCCATGAAGAAGGAATCTTTCAATGTCCAGGTAAGCCAGCTTTTAAGGCTGTTTTGAGATGCCAGACCGGGTTGGTTGAAAGGTGTCCCAAGTTCAGCTGAGAGCTCTAGGCACTACCGTTATATAAACAAAATAAAATAAAATAATAATAATAGAGAAGACATCAGAGTACATGGATGGAAGCGACTTTGATATATATCGGTGTTAGGAAAAACAGGGAGTGTTTAGCAGAGATTGGCAGAGAACCCATGTCAACTGCGTCCTGAGCCCAGCACCCTATTAAGGGCACTATTCTGCCTGTTACCCAGAGGCTTGGCTATGAGACAGACAGCATGATGTGGGGGAAGGTCACATTACCACTGCCTATGCTGTACCCGACAGAGGATTTCAGACTCCTGAGCTGTCTGTCTCGCTCTTTCACAAGCCGCTGCGTGTGGAATAAAAATAGCGTGCGTGTGTGTGAGAAAGCATGCAGGATCTTTTGTTTTCCCTTAGCACTTTATGAGGGTTTCTTATAAATGACACCAGTCAAGGAGAGAACAGTCATGAAAGATTCCACTTGCCATCTAGAACGAAGCGTATTTACTTTGTTGGAACGTAGTCAACAGAGGAGAAAAATCAAGACGGGGGTGGCGGGGGGGAGGTGGTGGCAAACTCTAAAATCATGCCTTATTTCCAAAGCCATGGTGGTCACGTCACATTTCAAGCAATGTCACAGGAGCTATAGCTCCTTGACTGATAGTTTGCTAATATCAGTGGCGATCTGTTCAACAAAGGCCACGTGAAAAAGCATAACATGGCATCAGAAGGGCCATCTGCAGATGCTGGCAAACATTCTTCCCATTCCCCTCTTCCCCTCCCCTAAAAAAAGTGTCAACATCCATTTTTTATCTCATTTGTTTTCGGCTAGGTTGTGCAGATCTTTGAGAGATCAAATATATATTTCATGATTTTAATCCAACCAGAGACATCCTCACACAAGTATCAGAGTAAGCGTCTTCGGCAGAGAACGAACAGGGACGCAGATGAGAAGATAACGTAGGGAACTTTGCTCCATATTCAGAGTACATCATCAAACTAAGCAGTGCCACTTCAACAGCAGACACTCAATTAAAGATGTGCCAGAGAATGGTTATACTAGCTTCTCTCTTTACCGTCACGGATATATTACTTTGGATCTGTGTGCGCTACTTCTATAGGGTTGAGGTAGATGCAGCCTTTACGTTGATATCGTGTGACCTCTAAGAAACTTCAAAGTTATGGTCTGTGAGGAACCAATATGTGGGAACATTTAGGACTAACAGCACGGCTAATGATACTTGAAACCATAAGGGTACTCCACACACATGCTTCAAGGAGTGACCCAACCATTTGCAGGGGGCAGGAAGGAATCCATTCCCCAATGTATTATTATTTGTGTGAGAGTAAGGCCCAAGTCAGATCAGGGACCACTGTTGGAGGTGCTGTATATACCCAGCATGGCCTAGATCTGCTTATTAGTCCTGATTTTGCCACTGACCTGTTCTGTGATCCTGGGCAAGTCATTTCCCCTTGCTGTGCTTTTTCCAGGGGCAATAATATTGATCTTCTTTTGTAAAGCATTTTGGAGAATGAAATGTTACTAATAATTGTGACAGGCAGTTAATGAAAACATGACACAAAGAGAGAATCACACTGTTTATCAGTGTGCTTTAAAACAACCAAACAGCAAAAACAGTAAAGGGATTCCAGTGCTCCCATGTGAATGATAGATGGCATTTAAAACCCTGACCGGTTCTGAAATAGGAGAGAGCCCAGTCACTGAAGGTCAAAAAACTCAGCAGAGGAAACTGAGCCAGTGCAGATGAAGATTTATTTTAACCTCTTTGGGCAGGACAATGATCATAAAATCATAGAAATGTAGGGCCGGAAGGAACGTCGAAAAATCATTAAGTCCAGCCCCCGCACTGAGGCAGGCCCAAGTTAAAATAGGCCATCCCTGACAGGTGTTTGTCCAACCTGTTCTTAAAATCCTCCAATGATGGGGATTTCACAATCTCCCTTGGAAACCTGTTCCGGTACTTAACCACCCTTAGAGTTAGAAAGATTTTCCAAGTATCGAACATAAATCTCTCTTGCTGCAGATTAATTTCATGACTTCTCGTCCTACTTCCAGTGGACCTGGAGAACATGGATACCCAGAAATCTCATGAAAGTCTTTCACATTTCAACACAAACTCTTATCAATCCAAAGGTTCTCCCCAGGTTTCGTTGTCCGGTCATCATTCAAATGGTGGCAGGATCTGAGCTCTACCTGGCTGTCTAAAAATACATCCTTTGGGTCAGATCTTCAGCTCGTGCAGTCACCACTGAAGTGATGTTAATCAAATGAGGATCTGCTCCTTTACTCTTTAGGAAACATGGCAAAACCTCCCTCCTTATGGTTTTATGATTTTCCACCCTAACACAACATTCTCGGGTGACATTATTACTTCGCTGTGACCCTGGATCAGGGCTTCTTTGTGTTGGGTGCTGTATGTACACAGAAGAAAAATATGGTCCCTGCCTTCAAAATCTATAAATCTAAAGGCTTGCCTACGTGAACATTAAGGGCAGGTCTGCGCTTAAAATGCTACACTGGTGCAGCTCCGCCGTTGTAGCACTTGAATGAAACCTCTCTAAACCGATGCGAGAGAGCTCTCCCGTCAGCTTAGCTAATCCACCTCCCCGAGAGCGCTCCTGCTAACAAAGCGCTGTCTGCAAACATGGGGGGTTAGGTCAGTATTTCTCTCACCTTAAGTGTGAACCCCAGGGCCCTGGCACAATTACACCTCAGGCAGCTACATCCTTCCTACCTAAATTCCTCCTACCGTTTCATTTTCCATGTCCTGTCTGAGTCGTTCTACCGCAGAGGTAGCTACATTTCCATGCTGCGTGTGAAAGGATCTCCAGAAATAGTGGTCAGAGCCTGGGACTAAGATTCAAGCAGATTGTGTTCTATTTTACATGGTGATGGGCACGAAAAAAGGTGAGAGAGAAAGATTTTTTAAAATTGTGACTTAGCATTGGGAAAGGTATATATTCACCCAATAACTAATCGGTCTTGATTTTGTTTTAAAACTTCTTTGTGATTCCCTTCTTCTAACTAGTTCATGTTTAAACAGGATTCAGAGAAAAAGTCCACAAGTGGTTGATATGCAAAAGGTTATCGTTAAACAGGATTGTTCCTCTGTTTGCAGGGAGGGGACAGAGTTAAGAGAATTGCAGGCCCTGTCTATGTTAAGGAAATCGGCACTCACATAACTCTTGTACTCACGCCAATGAAAACCCCTGAATAGAGGTGCACTCCATTGGCACAAAGTAAGGATTACACCAATGTGGCTTACTCCAGGAACGTACCAAAGTCAACGGCACAAAGGGAAGCCTGGCTTGGCACAGTGCTTGTGCAGTGTAACTATATTGATGTATTTGCATCAATGCAAATTTGCTAACATTTATCTCCCCCCACCCCCTTTTGATTATATATGACAGTAGCACCCAGAGCCACTGACATAGGTGGCATAGGCTGG
The DNA here is from genome assembly GCF_965152275.1 of Natator depressus. Taxonomy (NCBI): domain Eukaryota; kingdom Metazoa; phylum Chordata; order Testudines; family Cheloniidae; genus Natator; species Natator depressus. The sequence goes on from NC_134259.1 coordinate 8,410,506, forward strand.
GGGAGGCTGTGCCTCCCCAAACAGCCAGGCATGGCCCCGCCCACTGTGTGCCACTCCAGTCCTCCAGCCCCCAGTGCTCCAGCTCTCTGTCTGGGCAGGCTGGAGCCGCACGCTGCCCACCCTTCCGGTGCTCCTTTGGGGCTGGGCGCTAGCCTGGAGCAGGACTGGGCCAGTGGCTGCCATGGTGGTGGGGGCTCTGGCAGGGGTGGGGCTGGGGGCTAGCCTCCCACAGCCGGCGGTTCACGTGCCACCCATGGACTAAAGCCAGGGCTAGAACCCAGGGCTCTTTATTTACAAAGACATTTAGGGCTTACAGATGCAGCTAGTCATCTGGTGGGATTGCAAAAGCTCCTACTAAGTGCCAAACTTCCATGGAAATATAACTTGCTTAGGCGCTTACAAAAATCCCATTAGGTGCCTATCTGCATCTTAGACACCTACATAGCTTTGTAAATCTGCCTTCCACTTTTCTAGTGTGCAGTCTAGTTCTCCATGATGCCTCCTAGATTTTTCCCTTCTCTAGACAGGGCCATAGAGTTTTCCTCGGCAGAATTTCAAATTCATAAAGCAGGGGAAGAGGAAAATATCTAATTGCTATCCCACGCAACTTCTGACCTCCTTTATGCACTCAGCCAACTTTTCTTTAACTTTTTACAGTTCACCTTTCAATCTTCCTCTCTTTTTCAAATGATGCATATTCTGGAAGGCATACAGATAGTTTTAGACCGAGTCCATTCAATTAAGTAGCTACTTTGGCTGGTGGGGAGGGAATGGAATTTTCTTTGCTGTTAATTTGTTCTGTTAAATTATTTCCTCTCATTCTTGTGAAAGCCATTTATTTTTCCAAAGGGATGGAATCAATTTTACATCAGCCCAGGCTATCAGTTCATTGGCTTAGCTCTTTAGCCTGATTTCAAAAAAGGAAAAGCTTTGGTGCCATCAATTTAGATAAGCCACTAAAAGCAATTGCTGCTCAAATGTTCTTTTTCCAGAGCATTCATATTTGTTCTTTTCGACGGTAAATGTTCATCCATCGGGCATCAGACGTTGATAGCCACATAACCTAATGAAGGAGCAAGATTATCTTGCTCGATAAAACCAAGCACTTTATGGAAGACGCTGACATATGTTGTGTCAGACTATTGTTTAGTTATCTTTAATAATGGGATCAAAATCCTTGGATCTTTCCAGGGAGACTAAATCCCTAATCTAATCTAAATTAGGTACAGTGCTTTGAATAAAAGTGTCTGAATGTTAATGTTACTCCCCAGTATTTTTAACAAGTTCTCAGAAGCATGTTGATGTATTGGAGTTCCTAGACTAGACAATCAAAGCCAGTGATTAATCTCCAGTATGCCAAAGTGAGCTAGCATGGTACTTTGGAAGAGAACATTGTGCAAAATAGGATTTTTTAAAACGGTATTTCTGAGAAATAATGATTCTTCCTCTAACACGTTCTAGTCAAATTTGTCCTAATTACATTACGTTGCGCAAGATTATTGCTGGGTGCCCTAATAAAAATGCCAGATATGCAGACATATTGCAGGCTACCAAGGGATAAAGGGTCAAGTATGTGGAAAGAGGCTGTCATGGCACTGGCCATATATTCTATGTCTGAAAGGAGGTAGACGTGATCTTTTGGGAATATATTGCCGTTTCCAGTACTTTATTTCCAGGTCAACATTTTATTTCCCATTTCAGTAAGGCCACATTGGGATGCAGGGCAGGATTCACCACCAGGGAAGTAGGAAATAAAAAGAACATGGCTGTTCTAATGGGGAACAACTGTTAAAGGTCATATTGAAGAAACTGGTTATTGGATTGGGTCCATTAGTTGACTCTCCAGATTACTGTTATATATTTGTATCATGGTAGTGTGTAGAGATTCCAAATGAGATTGGGGTCCTGTTGTGCTAGGTCAAGTACTAATACAAGAGAAAATGCCTGCCCTAATCAGATTACAGTGTAAAGAGAGAGTTACACATGGAGAACTGAGGTGCAGAGAGATCCAGTGATTTTCTCAAGACCATGTAGGAAGTCTGTGGCAGAGGATGGAGCTGAGCTTGCATCTCCCAAGTCCCAGGCTAGCACCCAAACCACTGCCCCATCCTTCCTTCGTATCCTTCCTCAAACAAAACCGTGACCCAAATCACCGCCCCACCCAATCCATCTATGAATGGTCCCCTTTGTGCATGGATCCCTCAACCTTCTTGTGAAGATCTTGGGACGATACGGAGGCACAAAGCTTCCATGTGGATAACCTCAGCCTCCAGTGAAAGTGATAAAATCCAGAGGGCTTGTGGGTTGGGATCTACCGCGTGCAAACCCTGCCCTTCACAGAGTAATGGAGCATTACGGAGACAAAGGAAGGAAGGAATTATCCAGGCCTTTCCCTTACAACCCTGTCCTATATGGTGTCTTTCCCATTGTGCTTTTAACCTTAATATATGAGTGCGCACATTCAGCCAGCCCTAATCACTGACAAGTTTCCTCTAGTGCAGTAAATTACCTGCTTTGGCAATAGTGCTATGCAGCAGATGCACACAGCATATGGCTGGTTGAGGCCTGCCAGATAGGCCCATTATGTCCTGATGTTCCATTCATTCGAACAGTCCAGTCTAGTCAGAGCAGCACTCTCTCTGTGCTGTGATCACCGGGTGTGGGCCTGGGTTATCCATGTTGAATTGTGTCCGTGCTCATTTTCTCAGGGCCCTTTTTAATACCATACAATCCCGGGGGGGAGAGGGAACTGGGGACGTGCTGTCTCCATGACCTCACTCTCCCATGACCCAGTGGGTGGGAAATGCTAGGCAGGGAGAGTGCGGGCAGAGGAGTGAGGGATGGTGACATTGCTGCATCCTGCAGCAGGACCAACTTGCTCCCTTTGTACTGTACACCACCATCAAGTCGGTGGCTAGGGCTGGCCTGGGAATCCTTAGCAGAAAAGCCATCTGCCAAGGCTTAGGGGAGACAGTGAGGACAGAGCTAATTTTTGCCTTGCGCACCCTTTGCTACTTCTTCCAAATGGGAGTGGGCAAACTACACAGCCCCCCAGCAGCAAAAAATGCAAGGCAACCTCTGCCTTGTCAATATGCAGTGCTTCCTGTCCCTAACGTGAGAATCTCCCCTCAAAGGGAACCATATGGCCCCTAAAGGCACCATTCATAGGCCCAAAATAAAGCCAATTGCTACTGGGGCCCGTGCATGTTTCAGCAGCAGTTTGACCATGCCGGGCAAGCGAAACCCAAGTGCCTAATGCTAGCTGGAAAGATTTTATCAACCTGCTCTGAAAGGTTCTAGAGGACTTGAAAATGTGCTAATTTATCAGAAAGTTGAGTCCTCAGGTATAAAATATTTACACTTCAGATGGAGTCTTGTATTCTTAAATTCAAAGAGAGAGATCTCATCAGAATTTTTTAGAGTGGGAGTGACGGCTGAGGAATTCAGAAAGGCAATAAAGTTCTCACAGACACTTACAAGGAAGCTAGCCTGGAAGCAGCCTAGCTGAAGAAGATACATTACATAGCAAAACAATCTCTTACCCTTATCAAAATAATCCTCAGGGGTGTCTCCGGTGGAAAAGTCTTATAGAATTGAATAGGGATGAAAGCCAATAGGCTTCTACAGAAATTGAACTAAAAAGAAAGAGAAAATGATGACCTGAACCATCCTATAGAACTATATAGCGGGGGCACAATTTTTTATTAAATTCCATAGGGTGATTTATTTCTGTATTTCTACATAGCCACACGATAGATACTGAAAACATTAGAACTATATCTTTGAGATGAGACAAATGAGACTGAATGATAAAATAATGAGGTTGTTGATCAAGAATTTCTATTCAGACTCTCTCATAATGCTAGAACAAAGGGCCATTCAATTCAACTACTGTTAGGCAGCATATTTTAAAATTCAGGGAAGAAGTTATTTTTCTCACACAACACAATTATCTTCTGGGACTTGCTGCTACAAGGTATAATTGAAGCCAAGAGCTCAGCAGGATTCAGAAAAGAATTGGAATTTAACAAGGACATCCAGACTTATAACAGTAAGGGTTAAAAAAGAAAAGAAAAAGAAACTAATACCCAAGAGCTCTGGAAGGAATATTAACCTTCATGCTGCAAGGCATAAGCAAACCTCTAATAAATGGGGGTCAGGAAGAAAAGTCCTCTAGGCAGTTATAGAATACAAAGATCTGACTAAATAGTTCGTCTGAAGCAGCTAGTGGTGGCCACTTTCAGAGACAGGACACTGGGCTTGATGGACCATGGATCTAATCAGTATGGGAGGTCCTGTGTAGCTTTAGAAAGGCTACAGCTTCCACGTGGGAGGAAAGAGATGAGGACGTTAATTTAGCAGCTGAAGCCGAGAAGGTTGAACCAGATTTCTGAGGTTTCTTTCGGTAAATATTTGGTGGTAAGATTGAAACAACAAAATGGCAAAATAATTCAAACTTTCTTTTCTTTTTAAAATCCAGGGAAGCAAAGAAAAAAAAAAAAAGGGAAGATTCTGCCAAGTTGTTGTGAATTTAGCATAATGATCAGGAGAGATCAACATCCCATGAACAAACAAACATGGTTGATTTTGTCGGTATAGCAAGTGGTGGACTACAGGCCTGATTCTCATTTACATTCAGGACACTTTACAGCGCTCTGGCAGTGGATAGGGGCCTTACATTGGAAGTCAATCACAGATGAAGGCCCCTTTATGTTGACAGAGTCATGCCTGATTCTCACTTACAGTATGTCTACACTGTGGAGCCAGGGGTAATTTCCAGCTCATGTAGACGTACTCGCGTTAGCTCAATAAGAGCTACTGAACTAAAAATAGTCGTGTAGCCAGGGCAGCGGGGGCGAGCTGGGCTGGGCACTTACCCAGTGCCTGTGCTTCCCCTGCTATGCTACTCTTTTTAGTGCACTAGCGTCAATGTGTCTAGAGGTCCTGGGAATCACACCACCCCGCTCCATAGTGTAGACATACTCCTATAATAAGGCCACTTTACAGTGCTCTGGAACTATATTGGCACCTTGAATTGGAGATAAGTTACAGGTTAAGGCCCTGATATACTGCCAGAGGGGCCCTCAGTGTAAACGAGAATCAGCATCTGTATTTTCAAGCTGCCAGCTAAGAGCCAACATTCTCAACTGGTGTATATCAGTGTTGCTCCATGAGCGTCCATGGAGAGATGCCAGGTAACACCAGCTGAGACTTTGGCCTTTAATAGTTAAAAACAAACGGTAAGAGCCTGAAAATCGGATGTGAACAGTCCTCACTCACACGAGTGGTTCCTCTGACTTCAAACACTGTAGGAGAAAGGGTTCAAAGGCCTTCCAGAGCCTACGCTGTCGTGTTCATTAAAAGGTATCGGCCAGATTCTCATCTCCCACCACTTTTAAGCTACACTGACTCCAACAGAGTTGCTCCTGATTTACAACAGTGTATGCGAGAGGGGAACAGGGCCCTGCTGATCTCTCTCGGAAAGAGTGGCTTAAATTAAAAGCAATCCTCTTATCCCTTTGCTTTTCTATTGAGGTCTTAAATGCGGCTGGAAATGTAGAAAGGCTTTCAATTGCAGAAGAGATAACCGAGTTTTAAAATATATATATATATATATATTTTTATATATATATATATATGTATATTGAGCCTGTCTCCCTCTGCTGTCAGCACATGAGCAAGATGAAACGCGACTGCAAATTAGGTTAAAGGATTAAGGGATAATCAGGTGTTCGGAGGTGTACCGTGGGTCTGATTCCCCAGTATAATACATCACCTCATCTAGTCATTTATACCTACGCAAAGTGAGTGCAAAGTCTTGCTAAAGCAGTGGAGAATCAAGGTCTGTGTTTCTAACTCAGGCTTATTCCAAACTGGCTATGGGGAAATCCGTTCTGTCACCTTGCCAAGCAGGCAAACCCTAATGCTGCCTAGGACAGAGATGGCAATTTTTCTGTAATATCCTGGACAAACCTTACTGAATTAATTAAATCTTACTGATTTAAGTTAAAGTATCTTAGGAGCTCATTGCATTAAAATGCAAAGTTTGTGTGTTATTGTGGGATTGTACATAACTTGTCTAGGAGACATGACTAATGTAAATCTTGGGAAGTGTTATGAGCTTCAGAGGACTCTTTTAAGCAATGGACTAAGACACGAATGAACTGTTAGTTAATTAGGTTTCCTGGAAAATACTTGGGAGGAGGGGAATGCAAATGCCCGCCTCTGGCCTTGATCTTTGGAAGTTTGCCCTGGGGATGGGACCTTTGTCTACAAATTAGCTGGTTCCAGGATCAAAAGGCCCAAACGCCACAAAGGAGCACCTCACAGATTCAGGAGGGGTCTCGTTCTGAGCAAAAGACGTTATTAAGTTATAACCCCCGTGTAGGTCATCTCTGGTAAGCTTATTCACATTTACATGTGTTGGTTCTCTTATCGTTTCTAATGTTTTCTCTGCAGTGCTTTTATCTTAAGAATAAATGTGTTTGCTTAGAAAGAGCTGCATGGTAACATAAGTGTGACAATTACACTGCTTACTCTCTCCGAGGAGAAAAATAAAGTAGGCCGGCTTGGGCAGTCTGACTTGCTGGGGAATCCACAGTCTAGACAGGTTGCTGTGCAGCCTGAACATACCCGGTCAGAAGGGAGAGAGACGCGAGGCAAGAGAGGCAAAACTGGGGATCCAAGTGCCGAGAGTGGATGCCTCTCAAGGACCATGGAGTGGGAATACATCAGCAGTTGCCCTGAACTGTGACACTGCCGATTTAGGAAAGAAAAATAAATCCTTGACAGAAAGACGTTGGGCCTGATCAGACTCAATGAAAAGACTCCTACTGACAGTGATGAGAGCTGGCTCAGACCGTCAAACCCCTGTGCGAGTCATGGTCTTTTGCAAACACTTTACATTTTTCCAGTTCAAACCCTGTATTCCCTCTATCATATTACACTCCACAGAACTGTCTCCCAATTGCCTTGAGCTCCGCCTGGCTGCCTGTTGTAGCCACCAATTGCTTCTCTTCTTACAAAAAGACTGAAAGCTCCTTGGGGCAAAGACCATCTTTTTATTCTGTGTTTGTACACACCTCGAACATTGGGGTCCCAGTACAGGACTGGGCTTCCTAGCTGCTACTGCAAGAAAAATATTCTACTCTGGGGCAGGGACTATCTTTTATGTGCATCTACAGCACTTAACACGGTGGAATCCTGATCCCTGACCAGGGCATCTAAGTGCTATCACAGTACACAGAATAATAAATAATAATAGCAACAACCTAAACACAGAGAGAGGATTTGAGTGTTAAGGGCTTGTCTTCACTGCAGTGTAAAGGTAAAATGTTGAGTGTTTCCCCAACTGGATTACTGTCCACAAATTAAAATCGCTAGCTCCGGTAAAGTGGTGCTTTACATTTGAGCTAGCTGGCCCGTCCAGGGTGGTGGGTTGTAGCTTGAGTGCTCCTGATGCTTGAGCTAGTCATGCAGTTACCCTGTGCTGCAAATGCAAATGCTCTGTGCTACCTGAGTGTTATTTTGCAGCATGGCTGCTTTCATTTGAGGCAAGCTAACACAAGGGCAGTTAACTCCAGTGTAGAGAACTCAAGCTAACTCTGCAGTAAAGACACAGCCTAAGGGCAGGAGAATTGCTTCAAGAAATAAAACTTTCCTCTCCCAAAACATTGCCTGTGCCTAGAGCCAAGCTTTTACGTAGAGACAAACTAAGGCCAAAACACCAAAATTCAGTCTTGGGGAGTTTCCAGATGTGCAGGTGACTCCAAGCTTCATAGCTGTCCCCTTGTCTCTGCACTGCCTATAACCTAGCTCCAACTATCCTGATTTCTGGCATCCACAGCCGAATCAAGAGCTGAACTTTGAGGCTCGGGCCTGTCTCCAGTTTTACAGTTCTGAAATGTGAAATCTACGTTTCTATTTTACCACGTGCCATTTCCAGCCAGTACCCATACCAGAACTGATGGAACAACGTGTGAAAGTCAGTTCCCACTGTGTTTTCTTTACAGTTAGAGGCAAGAAATTTGGATATTTCAGATAAGAATCTATGTTATTTGCCACATTTAACTCATAATCCAAATCTTTGGGATCCATTACCAAAAAAACCCCTAAAAATCCCTTCCCCCAATGCTCTACTTTCATTGATTAATTCAGCTACCAAACAGATAAGTAGAGAACAAGCTTATAACAGTACACAGCTGCACTCATGAGGATTTTTAAGGTTATTTGTGGGCTGGTGTGGAAGACAAACTTCTTTAGGTGCACTTACTTCATGGGCTAAATGTAATTGCTCCTACACAAGCCCGCTGGAACCCATAGCCCTGATTCTTCACTGACCTATATCACTTTTCCCCTGGGGTAACTTTGTTGAATTCGGGGGAGTCCTTCCTGATTTACTCCTGACGTGAGAGAGGGGAGAACTGGGACCAGTAATGGAGTCACTCCTGATTTATACTGGCGTGAGAGAGAGGAGAAACAGACCCAGTGAGTGAAAGTAGAATCTATGTGGCGTTTTAGATTATGTGCACTGAGGGAGCTCCATTGGCTTCTATGCATACCAGCTGAGGATCTAGCCCTGAATGGAGAGAGAGGGGGGTGTGTGTGTGTAGGGTGAAATGTAACTGAACCACTCAGAAAACGTTCCCTTCCAGCTGATTGCACCAGCTGTCTGGCTCTTCCAGACACCATCAATTCATTGTCACTGCCCAGCACATGCTCCCGACTGCTGGTATATCTGAATTGTTATTGATGGCAGATGTAGGAGAGGGCCACTTCTGCAGAACTCAAACATTTATTATCATGAGTCAATTCTAAACCAGAGGGGGTGGGGGCGAGAGGAAAGAAAAAGAGGCCTTTCAGATGAGAAAGAAGTAGGCTAGTAGAGATGAAATAAAAATACCCGCTACACGGAGCTGCCTCTAACGTGCTGGTAAATGGTTACATGAATGTTGGCTGCAAAGTACAGGTGTGAGCAAGCTTCTTCCCAAGGGCCAGAAACTTCCACATGTTTATGTAGGTCAGGGGCATGAGAATTTCACTGACTACTGATAAAACGTACCCCAACTGGCCAACAGCACCAACCATCCTTCTGTGTCCAGGTGCACAACCCCTATTGACAGGTAGTTTCGTTTCAGACCCCGAGCAGGAATGTCTATACAGCTATTTCAGTTGACCCGGGCTCTGTGACTCTCTGCCTCAGGTCTTTGTTTGCAGTGTAGACATACACTTAGAGACCTGATGGGATATAATAGCCCCAGTGTCATAGGGTGCTGGAAAAAGGTTTCTATGATCCCGAGAGGCCAATTAATCTGCCTGCAAGCTGCTGGAGGGTGGGCCAGGCCTAATTAGAATAAAGCCCAGCTGAGGGAGTGCAGGATTTATTTCCATAAGGAGCTGGTTGAGCCCAGTTGGGTAAGGAGACAAGACAGAGTTCCTACTTCCTGGAAAGGAAGCTAAGAAGGAGACCACACAGCAGACAGGCTACTCCAGGGGTGATCTGGAAGCTTGACTGAAGACAAAGCACCTTCAAGGCACTTGTAATACCTCCCAGCTCGGTATAAACATTGTAAGTGTACTCTCTATGCCATTATCTAAATCACTGATGAAGTTACTGAACAGAACTGGACCCAGAACTGATCCCTGCGGGACCCCACTCAATATGCCCTTCCAGCTTAACTGTGAACCACTGATTATTGCCATCTGGGAATGGTTTTCCAACCAGTTTTAGAATCATAGAACTGGAAGGGACCTCAAGAGGTCATCTAGTCCAGTCCCCTGCACTCATGGCAGGACTAAGTATTATCTAGACCAGGTGTTTGTCTCTTAAAAATCTCCAATAATGGTGATTCTACAACCTCCGTAGGCAATTTATTCCAGTGCCTAACCACCCTGACAGTTAGGAATTTTTTCCTAATGTCCAACCTGAACCTCCCTTCCTGCAATTTAAGCCCATTGCTTCTTGTCCTATCCTCAGAGGTTAAGGACAACAAATTTTCTCCCTCCTCCTTGTAACAATCTTTTATGTACTTGAAAACGGTTATCATGTCCCCTCTCAGTCTTCTCTTCTCCACGCTAAACAAACCCTTTTTTTTTTTTTTTTCAATCTTCCCTCACAGGTCATGTTTTCGAGACCTTTAATCATTTTGGTTTCTCTTCTCTGGATTCTCTCCAATTTGTCCACATCTTTCCTGAAATGTGGTGCCCAGAGCTGGACACAATACTCCAGTTGAGGCCTAATCAGAGCGGAAGCATTACTACTCGTGTCTTGCTTACAACACTCCTGCTAATACATGTGCCAACCTTATATAGCGCCGTACTGTTGTTCACCTTAGCTCAGTACAACTAGCCATGCAACCATGGTAGCAATGGTAGTGGCAACGGAGAACGGGCTGAGCTGTGCCAGACACAAACCCGCCTAAAGCCAGTGGGTACGTACTCAACATGGCTCAGTCATGGCTCCGCTGCCACGGCCAGGCTGCTATTTGTACTCGTGGTAGCTTGACGAGAGCTAGCGCACACGTGTGTATGCAAGCGGAGGAATTCACATCCCAGTTCATAGTTTAGATCTAGCCTTAGCCTTCCCCATCTATAAAATGGAGACAAAAGCACTTCCCTACTTCACAGGAGTATTGTGAAGATAAATATGTCGAAGATTGAGCTGCTCCAATACCATGCGAATGGCGTGGGGGGAACAGATATACCTGTGACGTAGAATAACCAGAAATGCTGGGCATGAGGTCGTTGCTGGATTCCAGACAACATTGTTGCTCCTCACAGGTAGGTATTCTGAACTTCTTTCGATGGTAGATTCCTAAGTGACAATCAGACAGCAGCCGGAGGCTGGGAAAGAATCTGCAACAGCATGTTTCTTTAACGGAGCATTGGTTAATGTTCCAGAACCTGCAGAAAGACCTGTAGTTGTGTGTCAGTGTCCATCAACTTGCTCTCGCTGGTTTCCCTTTTCTTAAGATGATTTTCATTCTTCCAAAATCTCAAGTGAGGGTTTTTTTTTTTGAAGGGGGAGTTTATTTTTTTTTTTTTTAGCAGATCAGTAACTTATGGCACATACAATTCATTGAGAGGCACAAAATGTTTGAAGAGGAAAAAATGGGAGAAATTTGAAATGAGGCTTTGTGGGCAGCTTGTGATCTAAGAAACAGAAACCTGCAACCGGGTGTGGGTACATATACGTCAATTCTTAATGGCAGGGAGAGCCAGGGACTGCTATAAATTAGACATCCTTAATAAGTTTACAAAGAAAGCCTGTTATAAAACTCCGTTTCAGCACTGCCAGTAACACAGTCTGAAATCAGTCAACATCAGAAAAACAACATAGAGGACATATAACTCATGTATAGTGCTTTTCATCAGTAGAGGCATTATCCCATTTTAGAGATGGGGAAACAGAGAGATGAAACGACTTATCCAAGGTCTCCCAGCAAGCCAGTGGCAGAACATGGAATGGAACCCAGGAACTCCTCTGTCTCAGTCCAGTGTTCTGTCCACTTAATCTTCCAGATACTCAACAACAAGAATATTTAAAGCGAAGTTCAGCTTTGAAAAGCAGCTAAGCAAAAAGTGGCACCTTCGTAATCGTCAGCTCTGCTCTGTCTGTTCGGACTGACGCATGCTTAGTTTATTGACTATTATAGGGTTTTACTCCAGCTTGCCTTGTAGAGCCCACACAGCTCTAGGATGAGCTGGATTCTATTCTGCCTCTTGCATTATCAACATAATTCTTACTAAGTTCTAACCAGAGTGCCAAATTCTGCTGCCGCTTATAACCATGCAACCCCAGGAAGGCAATGGACTAGAAACTAAGGATGTGCCATACCAAAATAGATTGGTGCTCCACCCTGCTTCGTACAGAGTCTTTAGAAGAAAGTGCAAAACTTCCCTTTATGGACAATTCTGAAATGCTCTGCCACAGGAGATGTTTCTCCTGACCCAAGGCAGTCAGTGGTTGGCTTAGGCCATGAAGCATGAAGGTTTATGTTCTCTACTTCTATCTTTTTCTTCTCTCTTGGGGCTGAAATAGAGTCTCTCTTTTAGAAAGACATCCAGTTTTGATTTAAAGCCTTCAAGCAATTGATAATCCGCATCGCTGGGTAAATTGTTCCAAAGGTTGATTACCCTCACTTAAGAATTTGCACCTTATTTCTAATATGTTTTGCGTTTTTGGTATTTTGTTTTTCTTTCCTCCTTCTTCATCTTCCAGCCATCGGGTCTTGTTAGGCCTTTGTCCGATAGACTGAAGAGTCCTTTAGAATCCAAAAACGTTTCCCTGTGTAAACAGACTGGGATTAAATTGCCTCTTTACCTTCTCTTTGAATAGAATTAGTTCCTTAAGGCTGATTATAAGGCATTCATTTCAGACCTCAAATCATTCTGGCAGCTCTTCTCTGAATTCTCTCCAGTTTTTAAACGTGCAAAATGATGCGGCAGAAGAAAATAACTCAAGATCTTGACCAGAAAGGAAAAATCCTTTGACTCTGAATCAAACACACTCGATTGAAAGGTAACAGACAACAATCATGGAACATCATTATGCCACTTTTAGAGCTACTGTCCAGAACAAAACTTCACTTGAAAGGCTTAATTGGCTTCTTAGGAATCACCATAGCACTTGATTCTTTCTTCTGAATAATTCTGGCTCTTACTTAAGTTCTGTTCAAATCACAGTTGGCTCAATTCTGCAAGTTCCAGAGAAATTTAGAGCCTTCATCAGAGATGCTAGAAACTTTATCAGAAACCGTTAAAGGACCTATATTTGCTTTTGTTCAAAATCTTGTCCGGGGCAATGCACAGAGACTCAGGACACGAGGGTAAGAAAGAGGAGCTGAATAATCTTTATTTGCTAGAGCTTTGAAGTAAAACTTTCAAAAGCATTTAAATGATTTCGGAGGTTAAATCCCATTTCCAAAGGAGATTTAGGCTCCTAAAGAGGTTTAAAAAGTGGGATTTAACTTTTTAAATCACATCAGTGCTTTTGAAAATTCTACCCATTCCTCACTTTAAAGCCCCCTAGTGGCCACACAACACAGTGGCTTCTGTGTAGCCACCATGCATGAGATTGCAATCACCTTCTACTCTCAGTGGCAAAGTGAACCTACATAATCTCAGACGTGATCTCAGTTGCTATTGCTGGGACTGGAAATATGTTAGTGCAATATGTTGAGTGCTGAATAAATACCCACTAGAATGTGTCTGTCCCTTCAGTATACTCTCCTCGGAATTGTAATTTTCAAGCTGAAGCTTTCTATGCATGACTATATGCACGTTTCTGGAGTTAAAGGAAGAGTGCTAATTCCATCCATCCCACTTTGCCTCAAGGTATCTCCTCTTTGGCTAAGTGGGTTTTCTTCAGTATTTGCTAGTTGACATTTTAGAGAATTTTTTTAAAAGGTTCGGCACGTTACTCTTTTAGTTGTCTCAGTGAGCCCTCTGGGTTGTACAGGGATGTCTTTCTAATGTGATTCACGAGTACAAATTACTTTGATAACAGATTTAAACAAAGCAAGCCCCACAACTATCTGCCCTGTAAACAGAGAAATAAGGAATCTAGGGAAATAAGAAATCCAGTAGGATAAAGGTAAACTTATGTGAGGCAACTGTTTTTTTTTTCATAAATATGGTAACAGTTATAATCAATTAGACAGATACCAAGTAGAAGCAGGAATTAGGAACTTTATTATGATATTATTATTACAATAAGAGGTGCCATAGAAACGCAATGAGAGATGGTCCCTACCTCAAAGAGCTTACAATATAAGGGCTTGTCTACACGATGCTGCACTGCGCTCCACAGGGGTGTGAATTGCGGAGCACTGTAGCGCACTGTGCTGAACCAAAGGGTATCTACTGTACATTAACATTGTCCCATTTGAAGCAAGTCTTAACACCCACTAGGTACCTTTTAGTTTGCACCAGCAGGGTCCACACAGGGCAGTTCCAGGCGTAACACGTTACAGTGCTGCACAGTTCACACCTCAGTATAGCATATCATAGCACTCCCTATGCAAGCCCTAAGTAGGCAATACAGACAAAGGGTAGGAGAAAGAGAGCATTAACGCTCCCTCCCACCCCCTTTTACAGATGGAGAACAAAGGAACAGAGAAACTAAGGGGGTCAACAAGCATGTGGACAATGGGGATCCAGTGGATATAGTGTATTTAGATTTTCAGAAAGCCTTTGACAAGGTCCCTCATCAAAGGCTCTTAAGCAAACTAAGCTGTCATGGGATAAGAGGGAAGGTCCTCTCATGGACTGGTAACTGGTTAACAGATAGGAAACAAAGGGTCGGAATAAACGGTCAGTTTTCAGAATGGTGAGAGGTAAGTAGTGGTGTCCCCCAGAGGTCTGTACTGGGCTCAGTCCTATCCAACATATTCATAAATGATCTGGAAAAAGGGATAAACAGTGAGGTGGCAAAATTTGCACATGATACAAAACTACTCAAGATAGTTAAGTCCCAGGTAGACCGCAAAGAGCTACAAAAGGATCTCTGAAAACTGGGCGACCGGGCAACAAAATGGCAGATGAAATTCAATGTGGATAAATGCAAAGTAGTGCACATGGGAAAACAGAATCCCAACTATACATATAAAATGATGGGGTCTAAATTAGCTGTTACCACTCAAGAAAGAGATCTTGGAGTCATTGCGGACAGCTCTCTGAAAACAGCGACTCTATGTGCAGCGGCAGTCAAAAAAGCAAACAGAATGCTGGGAATCATAGATAATAAGACAGAAAATATCATGTTGCCTCTGTATAAATCCATGTTACGCCCACATCTTGAATACTGCGTGCTGATGTGGTCGCCCCATCTCAGAAAACAAGATATATTGGAATTGGAAAAGGTTCAGAAAAGAAAGGGCAACAAAAATGATTGGGGTATGGAAAGGCTGCCATATGAGGAGAGATTAGTAAGACTGGGACTTTCCAGCTTGGAAAAGAGATGACAAAGGGGGGATATGATTGAGGTCTATAAAATCATGACTGGTGTGGAGAAATTAAATAAGGAAGTGTTATTTACTCCTCATAACACAAGAACTATGGGTCACCAAATGAAATTGGTAGACAGCACGTTTAAAACAAACAAAGGAAGTATTTTTTCATACAACGCACAGTCAACTCCTTGCCAGAGAATGTTGTGAAGGCCAAGACTATAACAGGGTTCAAAAAAGAACAAGATAAATTCATGGAAGATAGGTCCATCAATGGCTATTAGCCAGGAAGGGCAGGGATGGTTTCCCCACTCTCTGTTTGCCAGAAGCTGGAAATGGGCAACAGGGGATGGATCACTTGATGATGACCTGTTCTGTTCATTCCCTCTGGGACACCTGGCATTGGCCACTATCGGAAGACAGGATGCTGGGGTAGATGGACCTTTGGTCTGACCCAGTATAGCCGTTCTTATGGACCTTTTTTTGGGGGGTGGGGTGGGGGGAGGGTATCATCTGCAAATTTTGCCACATCATTGTTTACCCCTTTTTCCAGATCATTTATGAATATGTTGAATAGGATTGGGCCCAGTACAGACCCCTGGGGGACACCACTATTTACCTGTCACCATTCTGAAAACTGACCATTTATGCCTACACTTGGTTTCTTATCTTTTAACCAGTTACCAATCCATGAGAGGACCCTCCCGCTTATCCCATGACAGCTTACTTTGCCTCTGTAATGTAACTGTGGATGTTTTCATTCACTTCTCCAGTTCAGGCAGAAGATTAAATATCATCCAACTGAGACAGGACCCTGGATAGGACCCTTTCACTGTAGGTCACTGTATCAAATTTTATAGGTGGCATGGCCATCACAGCAAATAGGTGGTGGAACATAAGGAAGAATGCTTATCTGATCTTTGCAATGGCAGTGGGACTATCCTTGTGAATATTTATACTTTACTACTGTTACCAGTTCATATTTCTACAGCACTTTCTGTATAACGGAATCTTCCAAGTGCCATTTTTATTTTTGCTGTAAGTAGGATTTTCTGATGTATTGACCACTAGCTTGTGAAAGAATTATGTTTGAAATTCGGAGACATGTCGGTTGATTGCCAGGAAAAGCATTCCATGGGGAAGACCTGCACAGTTCAATTGCTACAAACTTAAAGCTATTTACTGACTTTAATCAGCAGGCACGCGATTCCCACTGGTTTAAATAAGAGTCACGCAAACAGACCAAGGGTATTATATACACTCTGAGCATGAAGAATGGGTCAGAATGATATTCTTCCAGTCATGATGATGGAAATCCTTTTACAAAATAGTCCAGGTTATAAATAATACTAATATAGTTTTATCAAATAATTCATTCAAAATGCTGCTGGAAAGATCATTTTCTGATCTCACTGCTTTGACCATGTCACCCCTGTGTTTGCAACCCTGCGCTGTTCATTTTGTTACCTCATCCTCCTACCTGGTCCTGCCCTGCTTGTCTGTTTTGCCCACCTCTCCTGTCTGGTTCCTAGGTGAAGGGAGCGCCTTCTATGTCTGTACAGCACTTAGATAACGGGGCCCTGATCCTTGACTGGGGGTCTCAGGTGCTACCATAATCTGAATCTTTCCTGTGTCTTCTGAGGTCTCTTAGGGCAGGAACAAGGCACCATCATCCCTGTCTATCCTGGACTGTTCTTTATAAGTCCCCTATGTTGTTGAGTCTTAAGTTTTCCCACTCTGAGTAGTGCTCAGTGGAGGGATTCTTTCAGTCACCCGTTCTGCATGTTCCTCCAGATGCCCAACAGCATGCCTGCCGTGGCAGATGCTCTGGCTTCATTGTTAACACATGTCCCAGATGTTTCCATCTTTTCAAGATAACTTTAGAGATTGAGAGCTCTGAGAAATCTTGGCATTTGTTACAAATTCATCCCATTTAATACCTTGTATTTTTCAAAGGCATTTCCATGTTTCCCCGTACCTCTTGGTTTCTAGCTTTTGCATCCATTTGTGAAGATGGAAATAACATTTGAATTGAAGATTTTTAGCTTGCTTTTTGAGCTGTAGACTTTCAATGACCAAATCGTATTTAAGAGGGTGAGCGCAGCTGCCACCTTGCCAATTCATGACATTATTTCCTTCTGGACATCCCCACTGACTTGCACGTTACTGCCAAGGTATGCAAATTGGTCCATCATTTGTATTCCTTTACCTTCTGAAGTAATGTTACCATAATATTAACTCTACTACTATTAACAGAGTTTGTGCAAGATCATTCTCCATGCTAAGCATTGTAAGCATAGGAAAGAGTATAAATACTTTGATGCCATAAAGAGTTTAACAGCAACCACTGTACAAACTGAAATTTCCATCAGAGACTTCTCCAGTGAAGCACCGAGTACATTGCACTGAGTGGAAGGCATGTAACACTCTATAATAAATCTGATCTTAACATGGCATACACACTGTAATTGACAGGAGTCTGAAAGATAGGGTGGTAATGCTCTAGGACATCCGGAGATCACCAAGTGTCAGGAGGGAGCATTCCAGACTGCCTCTTTCACCTCATAGATGCAGATACTGGATCAGCCGAGTAGCCGAAACATGCTAAGTACATCAGAATTGGCTTCTTTCAGCTGACAGGCCCTGTGTATTTGCTGACTCATAATGAGGGTGCTTAAAACTGTTGCTGTTTATCCCCCAGGGCCTCATTACTTGGAATATTCAAACCTTAAACCACCTGCCTCTGGGCATCCTCCATAGAAATGAAATCAGATTCATTTCCCATCCCAACAAATTGCCATTAAATGCTACTTTATCTGAAAATGGGCTTGATAATTAGTATCTTTGATTGCACAGGGAGAACTGTTGGATTTGTTAGAATACATTTTAAATGCAGGCTTTCACGTTCCATGTAAGGCGGGGGAACCGAAATTCCCAATGCGCCCATGTAACCAGAGTTACCGTTAAAATATTCATGACTTTCCCAGGCCACCTGGTGCTAAAAAAAAAAAATAAAAAATAAAGAAGAGTCATATCTTCAGCACCTGTGTTTTTTTTCCTTGTCAGGGGGAAAGATGGTCGTATTAAGCCTAGGACTGGGACATAGGAGATTTGGGTTAAATATTATGAGTTGTAAATATTTATATTATGATAGTACACAAAGGCCCCAACTGGGATTGGGCTGCATTGCACTAGGCACCACACAAACAGGGAAAAGAGACAACCCCTGCCTTGTAGGGCTCGCAGTCTAGAGGAGGAGGAGGAGGAAAAATGATCTGCTTAAGACCAGGGACTGGGAGACAGTACTAAGAACTGATGTATGAGGCAAGAGATAGAGATAATGTAAGAGAGATAGGTTCTCTTCCTAGCCCTACCATGGATTTCCTATGTTATCCTGAGCAAATCACTTCACCTCTTTGTGAGTCAGTTCCCCATCTGTAAAATGGGAGTGTGTGTACTTCCTACCACAGCCCCCAAATTCAGCAAGACACACAAAGCCTAAGCTGGGATGATTTAGTTGGTGTTGGTCCTGCTTTGAGCAGGGGGTTGGACTAGATGACCTCCAGAGGTCCCTTCCAACCCTGATATTCTATGATTCTACGGGTCTCACTGACCCACAAAACCCTTTTGATGCATTTGGGGGGTGCGGGGAATTGCGACAATGATGATAAAAACAGTGCTGAAAGATTCATACGGTCATATCATAACTGCTGCCTCAAAACAAAAACAATCTGATGCTGGAATACCTGTATAATTAATTGGGGGTCTAACTGACCCCATTACCTTCCCAACGACTTTTTTCACTACACTGAAAGCACAGCATATATGCAGACACAACTCATGATAACAACTTGTCCTCATTATAGTTTAAGAATACCGAAAGAAAGAAGAGAGTTCAAGACCTGAAGAAGAGCTTTGTGTAAGATCGAAAGCTTGTGTCTCGCCAACAGAAGTTGGTCCAATAAAAGCTATTACCTAGGATGATAACACCAATAGGGAAAGATTAACCCCATCCTGGTCTGAGAATATTTAATGTATGAAAAGGCACAATTTTGGCATGAAAAACTTGTATTTACATTTGTGTGTGCATTGGAGTCAGATAGACCTCAAAATATTAGGAAGCTTATGTTGATCTGACTCAGAAAGAAACCTTTCAGCCAGTTCAACAAAGCAGAATGAAATCTTTTGATTTCAGGAATATCTAAATATTTTGTTTTGCTCAAAAAAGTTGAAAAGAAACAAACAATAAATTGCTGAACGTAATTGCTTTTAAATTTCTGTTGCGTGAAAAATGTCAACATTCCAAAGCTGGAGTGTTGGCGTTTCCCACAGATCGGAAACTCTGAATTTCGCTCAGCTCTGAGATAAAACAGACAAATGGTGGAAGAAAGGAAGGATTGTTATCCTCATATTACAGATGGGGAACTAAGGCACAGAGAGATTTTGTGACTTGTCCAGGGTCACACAGGAACTGTGCCGGAGAGCCACAGATTGAACCCAGATCTTCCAAGTCCCACTCTAGTGTCTTAACCATAAGAACAGCCTTCCTCTCAATTTGTCTCTTATTAACCTCTAAAATATGTGTTGCAAATAAACAGCCACTTTAGCTGTAGCCATCTAAGATACAAAGGCCTTTTAAGCTCAAGCAGGGTCACCAACTCATCATAAAACACATTTACTGAAATAGACAGTTGAATGATGGAAACTGCTTCAGTAAAATCAAGACAACCACACAACAGGTAGGGTAGGCATTTAACTAACCTCTAGTCAATGCAGCAGAATTGCTGTAATGATTTCCTCCTCTCCAGCCCTTCAAGTCATCACACACAAATGTCGGTGCCTACGATCTTTAAAATAGCAGATTATGACTGAATCAGTTTTTGCCGATTTTTAGAACCGACAACACATTCTGCTGCAGTAACACCAGTGCGGGGGTGGGGTAGGGGATTAAGTTATAATGCATTGCAGGATAAATGCAGTATTTGAGAAGTGACTATTTTGACGAAGTTGTTCTCGTCGTGGTTCAAAATCAGAGGTAAACTTCCCACCCCGTTGCACCGACGTTGAGCCTGATTTTGATTCTGCATCACACGGACATTGGTGCAACTCCACTGTCTGTGGCGGAGTTACACCACTGTCAATCAGAAGTGCATGAGATCAGAATAGAACCGGAGGTTTCAAAGGTATTGTGCACCCTTGGCACCCACTGAAGTCAAAGAGAGCTGACAAGTCGATGTCTTTAAAAACTCCTGAGGCCGAGAGGGTAACTAATGACTTCGAGTGAGAGACTTAAGAGGGTCAAACTATTTAATTTATCCCAGGCAGTGTTAAGAAGTGACTTTGCCATGGCTTATAAGTACCTCTATGATGAATGGTTTCAGAGTAGCAGCCGTGTTAGTCTGTATTCTCAAAAAGAAAAGGAGTACTTGAGTCTCTAAGGTGCCACAAGTACTCCTTTTCTTTATGTGATGAACATATGTCTGATAATAGAAGTCTCTTCAATCAAGCCTCCCCGCGCCCTCCTCCCCCCCCAAAAAAGAGCCAATGGTTGGAAGCTGAAGTAAGACAAATTCAGACCAGAAATTAGGCACTATTCTTTTTTTTTTAAAAGTATTCCAGGCCACCACTGGAACAACTTACCTAGAGATGTTGGGAATTCTCCATCACTCGAAGTCTTTAAATGGAGATTGGATAGCTTTCTAAAAAAATATACTGCAGTTCAAACAGAAGTTATGGGCATAAGGCAGAAATTACTGCTTGAGGTTCTGTGTTATACAGGAGGTCAGACTAGATCATCATAATGGCGGTAGAATCTATAAATAACTAAAATACTGATCCAAAGGCTATGGAAGCCTGGATGAATGATGTTAGGGAGGCTTGCTGCATGCATCCCAGAAGGACAGCACCAAAATTAATGGCTACAGGAAAATTAAAAAAAATTATTAAAGCCCATGAAAACAGTATTCCATGCCAGCTGGGAAAACATGAGACATCATAAAATGCGAATCTTGCAGGCTGCTCTGCGCGGGTGGAGATTTATGACACTGTAGTGCCTCAATGACTTCCACCTGCATAGAACAACATGCAGGATAGGGGCCTTTTTGGCTGCGGGAGAAATCAGCTGCCCTGTCTTTTGACATTTATTTTAATGTGCTCCTAAAACAAACATCTTTACAGAGCATAGGGAAGGAGAATGAACCCTGTCCCACGGTAGTCAGTTTCCAATGGATGGCGGACGTATATTAATAAGGATCTTTCTATAGCAAGAGGCATATGTTTAATATTTTGCTTGGTTTCTAGGTACCATTTATTCTCCAACATCCCAGCTGCTAACACACACACACACAGGTACTTATTAGCGGTACTGAAGGATGTCCTATAGAAGGTCAAATAATGGGCCATGACAATGCAATTATGTTCTCTACTATAAAGGTCATTCTTACTCATCATACTAATTATCTTGACAGGACGGCATTTCCAGCTACTGATTTCAATGCAAAATCTTCTCCCACATCTTGGCCTTTCTGGTTTTCATGTAGCATTTCCCTTTACTGCTTTATTAATGTATGTTTCTTGATATAAAGTATTTGCAACTCAAAGTTGGTAAAAAGTTAACTTGGAGATTGAGGGCCAGTTTTTCCATGCGTGCTCAGAACCTACCATTGCAGCAGCTCCCATTGTAACATTTAGGGGCAGGTTTTTAAGGGCCCAGTGTGTGGAACCCTTTGGGAAATCTGACCATTTATATCCAGGGAATTAGGGCATGAACAGATTCAGGCTGAGGTTTTCAAAGCAGCCTAAGGGAGTTAAATCCCAACTCCTACTGAATTTCAGTGGGATTTGGGCACCTAATTCTCATAGCTTGTTGTGGCTGTTTTCTGTTTTGTGTGTGTTTTTCAAATCTCAGCCTAAGTGACTTTGTCAAGGTCACAAAGTGAGTGCGTGGCAGAACTGGGCTAGAACCCAGACCTTTCTGCAGCCTAATGCAATAATCACAAGACCATTCTTTTCCCTCTAGCTTGTCTTTCTCTGTTCTCAGCTCCCAGTACAATGTCCCTCAATATATGTCTTAATAGTTCAGTTTCTTCCTAGTACTACAATGCTCATATTTTGGCCCAAGCTGCAAAGTTCAAGCCTGGATCTGAACTCCTTCCCCAGGTTGATTTGGCTCATTTAGAAATACAGAGCAGCCAGGGCATTTGGACCAGTAGCTGAATCTCTCAAAGTGGGTTTTGGTTCAGGCCTATCAATATCCCAATTGGGTCAAAGTTTACTGAGCACCATTTTCTCTAGCCCAAGAAATTCCTTTCTTACAGGCAAAAGAAATTCAGCCTAAGGAATGGGCAATTGCTACAGTCAATGTGGGGAAAATAGTACATTTCACTAACGCTGTTTTATGTTTTTAATTAATTTCCTGATACGGTGGGATGGAAACACATTCATAATTGCAGTTGACCTTTAAGACTGAAGGAGAAACCAGGCTAAGACGGAAGATTGTGTTGCAGATGGCTGTGAATAAGAGAGATAATTAATTGGAGAAAGTAGATTACTCATGTTACATGCTTTAATTATGTAAAGAATGTATGGTATAAAGGCATTAAATAAATTATGTGAAAGTAATTTAGAAATAGGATGGGCGAGAGGGGAAAAAAAGGAAGGAGATTTTTAAATGAGCTGGAGAAGTGCCTACAACTCCTATGCTCTGAAGTCTCTTTGCAGGGTGGGTCTTGACTTAGAAAATAAAACGGATTGTGTGCATTCAGGAGGCTCTGTGCAAACCAGATGGGCCACATCATCAACTGATGGAAATCAATGTAGCTCTATGGAAGTCAATGGGTCAGCTCACCCAGCTGATCGTCCAGTTGAGGATCTGCCCTAATGTATCCAGAATTGGAGCATCAGTAGAGGGAACTGGGTCAACGAAAGGGTCTCAGATGTCATTGTGCCAACATTAAATTAGAGAGCCTGGAGCCTTCCTGATAAGCAGGAGAATGGGATAATCTACGCTGTGTCCAGGTAAACAGGGAAGGAACCTTTTCTGAGGGGATCAAATTATCCCAGAACTGCCAGGCAGCCTGAAGCAGGTTGTATATCACACCATTCAGTCAGCAGCACAGAAGGAGCACGAGGCATCCCGCTTGCATTTCAACATGTTCCTGTTTCCCACCATGGAATATCAGGATTGGAAGGGACCTCAGGAGGTCATCTAGTCCAACCCCCTGCTCAAAGCAGGACCAATTCCCAATTTTTCCCCCAAATCCCTAAATGGCCCCCTCAAGGATTGACCTCACAACCCTGGGTTTAGCAGGCCAACGCTCAAACCACTGAGCTATCTGTGGCTCCATAAACCTGTATCCTGGCAGCACTGCCTGCAAGGACCTTGAGTAACACCTCACCAGTCGTGAATAGCAGCCACGATGCTCACATAAACAGCTATGCACAATGCTGCCAACCCAACCCAGTGCAGAGAGATGGTTAAGCCACAGATTATAGCCTATTACAGAGTATCTTTGAGAGAAACTCTGTGTTTCTTTGCTGAATACTCTCTACCATTACCTGCACAGCAGGATAAACATAAACATTCAAGATCTTAAACACAGATACCAGAACTCTCAGGATCTGGTCCCTTTACCCCGCTCTGGCAGTGCGAGGGTAATTTGCACCAACTTTAAAGCCAGGGTGGTGTAAAAAAATAATAATAAAAAAAAATAGAGAGAACCAGTTCTAGGCTCCAAGTCTTCTCTTCAAACCCTTCCCTTTTGCCCCTTCACCGCCACTGGGTTCATTCAGTATTGGGAGCTTCAGTAAGCCTGCTTGTGTTGTTTGCCTCTTTTTCAGGCATTAAATTCTGATCAATATATCTCTTCTCTGCAAACTCAGATAGGCCTCTCTATTTTCAGGCTTTGCTTTATTCCTCTAGTTGAGTGGCAGTGGCTGCTGAATTAGCTGCACTCGTGGGTGGATTCGTTTGGCATGAAGGAAGGACTCCCCTCGCCCCCTAACTTACCCAGGAATCAAATGTTATGTTTAAGGCATTTTTAATGCACAATGGGCCGCATTTTCTGAGGAGCTGAGCATCTATAACTCCCACTAAGTTCAATTGAAGCTTCGGGTGTTGAAGCCTTCCAAAAGATCAGGCCCAGTATTTCCAATCCATCTTCAGCTTCGCTTATGACATAGGCTTAGATCCACAAGAGGTATTTAGGCTCTTAACTTCCATTGATTTCAACGGACAGTAAGAGCCTAAATACTTTTGTTGATCTGGACCATAGAGCTTTTCATCCTGATTCTCCCTATTATGCCAGTGGCTCTGCTCCACCCAGCCTATTGCACAGCTGGAATGCTGAATGACCTGCCGTGAGCCAGTGACTACATCTACTTTGGTAGTCAGGAGACCTGGGTGCTGTTTTCGGCTGTGAACAGCTGAGTGACCTTGGACAAATTTCAGAGTAGCAGCTGTGTTAGTCTGCATCCGCAAAAAGAAAAGGAGGACTCGTGGCACCTTAGAGACTAACAAATTTACTTGAGCCTAAGCTTTTGTGAGCTACAGCTCACTTCATCGGATGGACAAGTTGCTTCACCTCTCTGTAAAACAGCAATAGTGACACTGACCGTCCTTTGTAAAGTGCTTTGAGTGTACAGATGAAAAATACCGTTACCCCTTTTGAGTCAAGTAGCTAGCTAAAAATCTGAGTTCTTGCAGGTTGTTCCAATTAGGAGGAGAAATTGATGATGAAGTCAGGTGGTTCTTTGCCACAATGGTTTTTATTTACAAAGAATATACTAAGTCCTGTTTCCGTGAACATAGCAGGAATCAAACAAGTCCCTTTTCTAGTCAGCACTCACCCAAAAGCTCTCTCTCTTGGCTTTTCTCAGGCCTACTTTTCAAGTTCCTGCTCCGAATGTGTCCTTGGCTTTACTGTTCCCTCTTCTCTTTCACAGACTGAAAACAATCTTCACAAAACAATAGCCATCAAAACCTCTCCAGCTACAGCTGCGTTGGTGTTGGGTGGTGATATGTGCGTGGGGTGGAGGCCGCTATCAGATCAACTCCCTGGTTCCACTCCCTGGTAGTTTCACTGTTTCTTAGCACTGTCTTAAATGAAAGTTGGCAGTTACCTCCAACCGCTAACAGTATTCTTCAGTACTAAAAAGAATTACTGTGTCAACAACTAGTCTCTGACATGCAATAACCGCTTCCTCTCTCTGTATTGGTGGATGGTGAATATGAAATTCATTTCAGAAAGAAGAAAAGGAGGACTTGTGGCACCTTAGAGACTAACCAATTTATTTGAGCATGAGCTTTCGTGAGCTACAGCTCACTTCATCGACTGTGTTCAGTGGATACAGACTAACACGGCTGCTACTCTGAAACATTTCAGAAACAGACTCAGATTTTGTGGGCCGTGGAGAGGGAAGTAAGAGGATGCCCATATCCTGAGTAGGTAATATCAGGTAAGCAGTCCTCACATACAGGAACAGAGTGGGCACAAAAAAATCACTCGTCTTCCTTTCAAAACATCCTGTGTACTGCTGGGAAATATGGGATCCATCAAACTGACTAACCCTTGAGTTCAATGGGAAAGGTCAAGGATTTGTTTACAGCCTTCCTAGCATTGTAACAAGCAGGCTTCTTTGTGAGAGGAAGAAAAAAGTGGGTCCCTATCAATCATCCTAACTAAAAGTACGGGCCAGCTTTATGCAATACATCATGGACAGTGCTTCCCCAAAAGGAGCACCTGCTTTCCTTACCAGAAAAAAAGCCCATAGGAACCCTAAGCCCCGGGTGGATTGCCGTACCCCGGGAACCCTCACCCTATCTCGAAGTACTCTACCCCTAGGAATCCTCATCCTCGGGTGGATTGCCGTACCCCTAGGAACCCTCACCCTAGGCTGCTCCTTTTGTAGAAGTGCTGTGGTTGTGATCGCATGAATGGGTCATATCTGAGACTGTTTGAAAAGTAAAATAATCTTTCCAGGAACGCTACACATTTTTTCAAAGTGGCTGGTGAAAGGAGCATAAATTCCAAAGGGAAAAGAGAGCAGCACTCTTTCTCTCCCTACACACACAGCGACAGAGAAAGAAAAGGAATGGGGGAGAGGGAAAAATTCAGGGTGATCAGAGACGCCCGAGAAATGAGGCCATTGAAAATAGTACATAGGGTTAGAGCTGGGTTAAGTTTTTCACACACAGTGTCTCCCCTGCCCCGGCGAAAATTCGGATTTGGCCACATCAGACTGTTTTGTTTTGACATTTTCAAAATCACACATTTCAATTTTTCTGTTTTTAACGACTACTTTAAAATGTCCTTTCGTTTCAGCAAAAGAACAAACATAAAACTGGTCCAAATCAAAACAAAACGCTGTGATTTTGTCCAAATGAAACATTTCACCTGATGGGTTTTTTTTTGGGGGGGGGGGGGAGGGAGGCATTTCCTCCTTTTTGAAATTGCTCATCAATCAGAAAAGCTGTTATTTGTCCACTCTCCACATGATGTGCTACAGAGCAGATTTTCCAGAAAGCCCCTCAGCTCCCAGTTGGGCACCAAAATACATGGCCAGGCTTGAGCAGGCTCAAAATTTGGCCATAAAGTGTCACAAAGGGAGTTACCAGATGCTGAGCACTTTGGAAAATCTGGCCTGTCCTTAGGTGCCTAAATCCGAGCTGACCGCTTTTAAAAACCTGCCCCCCTCTGTGAGTGCTGAGCCCTTGAAAGTCTGACCCTAGGCTCTTTTCACAATCCGTTCTCCTGTGACAATTTTGGCAGTTACAAAGATACAAAACGGAGCATGAAACAATCGTAAGGGGTTCGAGTGATAGAAACAGTCTGAGGAGACTAGCTAGGCAAATGTCTTGGCTGAGTTCTGATTTGTAAAAGCAGACACAAAACCAAGGATAGTTTGGAGCAGAGTTGCATTCTATCCAAGCAGCTGAAGGTCAAGGGGTGAGGACTTCAGAAAAAGGTCTGAACCCATCTTTAATTAGTAGCTAACTAGGGTATACTCCTAGGGTTGTATTCTTCCCAGACACAGAATAACCCACATGCTGTCAGTGAAAAACATAAGTTTTGATGAAAAAACTAACAAGCAAGACCAAAGGGAAAGTCTCCAGGAGAGAGCACAGAGCATTGGTCTTGATTATGACAAATCGGCATTAAAACCAACACCAAATGGCTGCCTGTCTCTCTTTAAAAAGTACAGGAGTACTTATGGCACCTTAGAGACTAACAAATTTATCTGAGCATAAGCTTTCGTGGGCTGCAGCCCACTTCATCGGACGCATAGAATGGAACATAAAGTAAAAAGATACATATATACACACATACAGAGAACATGAAAAGGTGGAAGTAGCCATACCAACTGTAGGAGGCTAATTAGTTAAGCCACAAGTACTCCTGTTTTTTTTGCAGACCCAGACTCACACGGCTGCTACTCTGAAACCTGTCTCTAGAGATTTCAAAGTGCAGCACCCAGAAAACAAAGGCACAGCTCATTAAAAAGGAAGCTCATGGTACCCCCCACTGTCTCCAACTCTTTAAATTGTATCTCATGCTATTGAGTGGCTTTCTTAAAGATTCAGTCATCACTGAGAATTTTTTTAAGTTACCAGAAAGTTGCATGAGTGAGAAAAAATGCTTGAAAACACTCACAGATGCTCTGACATCAGAAGGCAAATACTGCACAAGCCCCGCAAAAAACCTCATGGATTTTTGGGGGGCCGGACTCATGATTTCTAAATGCTGGGGGCCAGCTATTCTGATCTATCTTGGGTACATATGGGCCGCCCATCGCTGCAGTATCTGACCACCTCGCAATCTTTAATGTATTTATCTTCACAAGTTCAACACCTGCAAGAAGGAGGGAAATGCTGTTATTCCAGTTTTTACAGATGAGGCACAGAGAAGCTCAGGGCTTGATTACACAGAGACTTGGTGCACCATCAGCTGGGGTGGGAATATACAGTGCACTGAGTGGCCATGCGGACCCTGCTATTGCATGCTAAAAATTCCTTAGTGAGCTTTGATATACTGCTACAGGAATCGAAAAGGAACTAGTTAAGTTCATGGAGGATAAACGCAATGGCTATTAGCCGGGATGGACAGCGATGGTGTCCCTAGCCTCTGTTTGACAGAAGCTGGGAAAAGGGCAACAGGGGATGGATCACTTGATGATCACCTGTTCTGTTCATTTCCTCTGGGGCACCTGGCACTGGCACTGTTGGAAGACAGGTTTCAGAGTAACAGCCGTGTTAGTCTGTATTCGCAAAAAGAAAAGGAGGACTTGTGGCACCTTAGAGACTAACCAATTTATTTGAGCATAAGCTTTCGTGAGCTACAGATGCATACGATGAAGTGAGCTGTAGCTCACGAAAGCTTATGCTCAAATCAATTCGTTAGTCTCTAAGGTGCCACAAGTCCTCCTTTTCTTGTTGGAAGACAGGATGCTGGGCTAGATGGACCTTTGGTCTGATCAAGTATGGCCGTTCTTATGAGCAGGGGATCTGCCACTGCAATGATTCATGTCCGGAGACAAACCCAGTTTGGATTAGCGTGGGTTTTTCATATAAAAGGAATTCCAAAAATAGAAACTCAAGGAAATACTGGGTCTCGCCTGCAAATTCGCTAGCCAAATCCCTGACCACCACCCATAGCTCCAGCATAATCTTTCTCAAGCCCAATCTTCTGCCCGTTATCGCAGCCCTGACACACAGCGCAGTCAGGGTTAATCCTGCCACAGAAGCATTTACAGTTTATACTTTGCTTTAAAAAAAGCAGGGGGGGGGGCGGAAAACAAAATCCAGATTTCTCATTTCCTATTCCCATCATTGCAGCGCTGGCAATTTGCATATAATGCTAAATATAAATGGCTCTAGGGAGAGCGAATACCATCCAGGGAACTGATTAGCTAGCTCTTGTACCTTCCTTTCTGATCTAAAGATCGGTGTTTAAAATAAAATGTGGGACAAATTAGTAATCAACCAATCCTCCATGTATTTATAGGGATTGCTCCATCTCCCATGGTACTCAACAGGAGTCTTGTCGTTGACTTCAAAGAGTGAAATCAGACCGGTTGTTCCTTCCATCCAAGTGCTTCACAAGTATTAATTAAAAAAGACGTAGAACATCCTTGTGAGGTAAGTATCACTGGCCATTTTACAGTCAGGAAAGCTGCGTCAAAGATAGGGTAGGTGACTTGCCCAAAGACACACAGTGAATCAGTGCAAGAACCAGAAAAAAATATAAAAAGAACTCAGGAGTCCGGTCTCCAGTTCCATGCTGTAAAAACTGGACCCTTCTTCCTGTCTTAAAACTAAGTACGTTCGAGACTAACAAATTTATTTGAGCATAAGCTTTCATGAGCTACAGCTCACTTCATCGGATGCATGCTGTAGCTCACGAAAGCTTATGCTCAAATAAATTTGTTAGTCTCTAAGGTGCCACAAGTCCTCCTGTTCTTTTTGCGGATACAGACTAACACGGCTGCTACTCTGAAACCTGTCTTAAAACCACTGTGAACTTTGCTAAAGAAGGAAAGCAAGAAAAAACAATCCAACAGCTCAAAGCCTACTTTATGCAGATGAAGTCCTTACTGTATGAATATTTGTGCCCAGAAAAGTTATACAGTCAAAGCTGGGGGATAAGATGGGGGTGATGGTAAGAAATACAAACAATGCAGCTGCTTTTACATTACACTGAGGTCCCTTTATGCCATTCAGACAGCCCCGAAGTGAGCAGAAATACTCCCCAGACAATTCCCAGTAAAACTGATGTAACAGCCCAGTTGGCCGTGGTCCCCGTTCCTGGGGAGTATGCAGCAAATTGGGGGCGTGACCATAAATAATTCTATGCTCTGGCTATCCTTTGCTTCCCCAAAGGCTCTTGGAAAGCAGAGTGTAAGTCAGAACAACCCTGAGGCTGCTCTGATTTACATCAGTTGACATCAAGTCCTTCCGTGGCTCGAGAAGACAGGAAAAGAGAGTTGTCTCAAAGCCAACTTTGATCCCTACTCCATCTCTGCTCCAAGCGCAGGGATGGAATGGCTGACAATCAGGCCCAACATGTCCACCCATTCAATTACAGCCAATATGCCATGCTTTCAATCAGCAGCCAGGCTCTACTCAGAAAAGCCTGCCCTTTAAAACAACCAAACATCTCCTGACACTAAAGGATTGGGCAGTTTCTCGGCACAGAATCTCGTTCTCTCATACTCAGCAGACTTAAGACTCTTGTGTATATTCTAACATGGGAGGGAGGGGAGGCGGAGGAAGCCAAATCCTTTGGTTTTCAGTCACTCACCCTACCAGTGTTTTTCACCATGTTGTTTTCTCAGTACACCCCCCTCTCAAGGGTAGAAGGCAATCTGACACACTACAGAGACAGTTCAAAGTTATCCATCCTCACGTCTCTTTCCTAATTCACTGGGGGAGGGGGAGGAAATGGCTCAACTTTACTTGTCTTCAGGCATCAAGCAACATCACCAACATGATATTTCTTCATCTGAGTTTATTTTCCAGGCCATCAATTCAACTTCTTACAGTTTTTGGTATTCTCTGTTAAAGTAACTACAGGTCAATCGATGATTATCACCACGGCTCCGATTTTCCTTTCAAGCTTCCTGTCATTTGAAGTTCTGATTCCTCCCCTCTCCCAAGTCCCCTGTTTTAAATGTAACTGTTCCAGCCATTATAAGACTTTCAACGGTTTTTATTTGATCTCTGCATGTTTGGTGGGTAGATTTTAGTATAAACAAACAAACGAGTTTTGCAAGTCAAACCTGTGCTTCCGGGCCTTGTGCTTTGCATTAACAAGTTATCAAGGGCCAGGGGAAAAAAATGTTACAAGATAATTGCTTTTTAAAGCAAGAGAACTTTGATTCAATGGCACAAAAAGGGAGTGGAGGGGGAGAGAAAGAGGGAAGGCGAGTGACATTTTCAACTACGATACGCATTGACCTAGCTCTGCTCCCCTAGAAATTTAAACAATGACTTCAATGGGAGCAGAGATAGGGCAGGGTGCAGCTCTGTTTCATTTGCAAAGAGCGAAGCTGAATGCAGGTTAAGTTGAATTTTACCGTGCAGTACTCTGTTCATTTGGCTCACTTGCTTCTAACCTAACACCCCACGTTCCCTGTTTTTCTGGTGTCAACTCTGTTACAGTCCCTTCACGGAGTCCCTCTGACTACAATTCTGCTGATCATGATACAAGCACTTTTGAAAAGCCAACTCAAGGAACATCTATATTGGAGTAATTTCCAGCTTGAGTACCCACACTAGCGAACACACTAAAAACAGCAGCGTAGCCCTGGCAGCGAGATGGACTAGGCACTCCCAGAACGAACGCAGGGTTTCAGATGGGGTGGTATTCGGAGTGGTTAGCCTATCCTGCCACCATTGCTGCAGCCACTATGCTGCTGGTTCGAGCATTCTCCCTCAATAAAATCTAGTGTGTGTACGTCTATCCAAGCTGGAAATTACACCTCCAGCTCCAGTGCAGACATACCCTCAGAAAGACTCTTGGCCAAGCTGTACGACCAGAGTTTCAAAAGAGTCCAGAGCCAGGTTTACAAGCACTCAGCACCCCACCGTTGGAGGCAGATTTTCATAAATGAGCTCAGCTCTCCTCAAGGCATCTAAACGAATGGTGGATTTTCCAAGGAAACATTGCCAGCCCAATGCATTCAAAAATCGTGAGTCCAGCACCCACAAAAAGATCACAATGTTATTTGAAAATGAATTGGGGTTCCTTTTATTTACCTCCCCTGGTTTCTGAGCCTTTAGGGTGCACTTAGCTCACGTTCCCAAGCTTTTCTCTGTCATAACAAGGGGCTTGAAATGTACTGGCCTTTTGAAATTAAGAGCTCAGAGTCGCAGGTAATCACAGGACTCCAGGAGCTGAGCCCCTCCTTCTTTTCCCTCCCCTCTGTGCTCGCCTCCTTTTCCAATTTATGGACATCTTTTTCTATTTTATTATTGAAACCCCAACCCTAATATGTGTTTATGTCTACCTATTCTCTGGTGTTGCAGCTTTGACGAGTCATAATATTGCATAATTCTACTGGTGATCCCATGAAGCAGGCAGTGTTTGGGACCATATACAGTTTAAAAGTCACTTGCCTTTTTGTACTTTTCATTGTTTCTTTCTAAAAATAGAAAAGTTAATCAAGAAAGAAAGAAACAAAAAAGAAAATCATCAACCGCAAGAATTTACAACACTGCAGCAGCTTCCAGCATGGATAAAACTTTCAAAAGTGACTAGGGTTATTCAGCTGCTTTGCAAATACGACCCATTTCCACTTACAGACAGATTTTCAAAAGAGATGTGCAGCCAACAAGTTGAGCTCTTTTGAAAACCTGGCCACTTATTTTGATGCTTAGTTGGGAGCGGAGCTCTTCTGAAATTCCATCCCATAAAGCACAGCTCAGATTTATATACCAAAAACATTCACTTTCATTCACATCCTCACATGCAGGATCTCAAGTCACAACCAGCTTCACCAATGAAGCACAATCTAGAAGCATCACAATGACAAACCAAAATTGTCATTGGCTGGTCAGGAATCCTGATGGCAGAATAAGGATAAATAACACTTTTGTAATAGGCAATTCATATCGATAACCCTTAGATGTATTTGCACACACTCCCGTATACTGTAAATCATATAATGCCAAAATATCCACATTGTCAGTTACAATTTGCAGCCCTTGTCCTATCTGTATTTTCTCCTGCATTGCCCTTTGTTTATTGTCCACCTCTGGTGGCTACAGCAGTATCAGACTATAAGCACCTTGATGCAGAGAACCATCTTTTCATTTATTGGGTAAAGAGTCACACCCCTGTATCGTGAGACATTGTTCTGACCTGATACAGTCGCACCTTGCACTTCATGCTGGTTTATATTAATAAGTAATTATGTAGTATTTGTATTTAGGTAGTCCCTGGGAAGACTAGTCAAGATGTCTTTGGTTTTATAGGCATCATAGCAAAGGAGAGTTTTAAGGAAAGTTTAGAAGGAGGACAATGTAAACATCTGCAAAGCTATTTCAAAGACTTTCTTCCATTCTGCCCATGATGGGAGGAAGCATGAATTCACCTTTGGAGCGTCTCGCATGCTGTACCTGTAAGCAAGTGGTCCATCACCTAGTGGTAGCAATCTGTTTAGTTGAGAATGAGTTGCTGGAAGTTTCTTCAGCAAGCCATCTGAAAATAGCATGTGAAATTAGGGAGAACACATCCAGAAAACTGTGTCTCTCTCAATAAGGAGTTCCTAAATGTGTGAGCTCCTGATCTTTCTAAAGAATCCCAGAATCTACTACCACTTTAGGGTAATATACCTGCATGAACCCAACTAAACTAATGAATTCAATCCACTTCTGGGTGTGTAGGGCTAACAGTGGAATTTTGTCTTGTTCACCCTGTAACAGATAGGGCAATTTCCTGCAATATCCTTGAAAAACCTCATTGAATTAAGTTTAACTAGCTTTGGAGTCCATTGTATTATAAATGCAAAGAATGTGTCTTATTGGGGAATTGTATGTAACTTCTATAGAGAGGAGATGTGACCAAAGTAAACCCTGGGGAACGTGATGAGCTGCCAAGGACTGTTTGAACCAATGTGCCAGACAAGAATGGACGAGAAAATCTCTACGGGGAGGTGTACGCAGCTATACCTTTTCTGATTATTCAAGAACTGAGCCTTTTGAAGCTTTGCCCTGAGGAGAGTTCTCTGTCTGCTGATTATCTGTTTCCAGAGTCCAACATCAAAGGCCCTAACAGAATAAAGGAGTGACTCTCAAATGCGTGGGGCTATTTGATGTTATGAATTTGTGACCACAGACAACCCCCTACCAGAGTCCTTGTTGGAGTTGGGGGTGATATCTGATAAGTTTATTAGAATATATGTATGTTCTTTTATTTTTTCAAATATGTTTTCTCTGTAAGCCTTTCATCTTACAAATAAACGTGCTTTCTTAGACAGGGCTGTGTGGTAACTTTTAACTGTGGGCAATTATGTTGTTTATAGCTGCTGAGGACAAAGCAAAGCAGGCCCGATGAGGCAGTCTGAATTGCTGTGGAACTCAGAGTTTAGGCAGGGAACTGTGCAGTCTGGAAAAAACCCTGGTCAGGAGGGAAAAAGACACAGGTCTCCATCCAAAAGGGGTGACTGCTGAGGAACTGGGAGCCTAGAGTGGGTGTCCTTGCTGGAGCACAGAGTGGGAATTCAGGTGCAGTTGCTCTGAACTGTGACACAGTTTCTCATATACACAGATTTACATCAGCATTGTGGCTTTGGAAGAACTTCAAGGATTGTAAGTCCTGCATGAACCCACATTGCTTTGTGAGAGCTAGGATTTAGATAGTCAAGTTACTATATTTGACAGAGCATTCCATCACTTCTGTTTACCAAGAGATAACTCAAGAATACACGATAGCCTTTGCAAGACTGGTTGAATGGAAGCTGTGATGATAAAACACAGTTCTAAAGCTAAATCAATTTAAGGTAATTATTTAATTGGTTACATACCCTTTAGAATTTGATGGATTTCTATCTGTTCCACTGAGTTGTTGCTTCCCTGTATTCTGGGAGAGAGATAAATTGCACTAGGAAGAACCTGGAAGTCTTCCAAAACAGCACTGGGCAGACACAAAGTCGACGTATTTGTTAGTGACCTGCTACCATATTGTTTCAGATTGATTACTAATAAGAGTTAACATTCCAGCCATCATTTCTTAGGGGACAGGATCTTTAATAATACATGAAGCGTCCAACCTTAGTGCTAAAAATATTTTGCGGATGGCATTCGATGACATTTACGCAATACATCAGAAAAATGCTCGACGTTTCCCCATTGCTATGAGCTTAGAAGAATGAACGCTTCAGAAATTTCAGCGACATCATCATCGTGAGTCGTGGTGAGGGCCATACCGTGATAGGTGCTGTACATCCACAACAAAAAGATGATCCCTGCCCCAAAGAATTTACAGTCTAGGCCTCCCCTATACATTATTTTTGTACTGGTGTGTAGATATGTATGTGTGTGAGGATAGATATAGATAAAAGGTATTATACCAGTATCACCAGAAATGTGGATGTAATTATAGTCACACAAAGCTAGTATAAAGTTTGTGGTATGTGGGGGCCCAGAATTTCTGATTTGTGAAAAATTCCTCAGTTTTGAAAAATTGGTTATTTTTTTTTCTTTTAATTGGAATAAAATGAAAAATTTCAAGATTTTCCATGAAACAGTTTTTGAAAACATTTTGTTTCAATTACAACATTTTTTTCACGTGTTTCATTTTTTATCCTCTTGTGATGGGGAGGAGTCTGCCAGTAAGGGATTAATTGAGCTCTGGGGAGACTGCAGAGAAAGCAGCCAAAGGGAGAGGGGCTGCAAAGAGCAGGCCCATATAAGAAGAGCTGCAGGGCAGAGCAGCTAGAGTAGCTGCCTAGAGGTCAAGAAGGGAGAACCAGGCTCCTAGCAGGAGGAAGGAGTGCCAGCACCCTGGTCAGAGCAGTGCTGCCACCAGGGACCATGGGAGCTAAAGAGAGCTCCTGGCTAGCTGCTGAGACTGGCAGGCTGAAGCCCTGAGGCAAGGGAGAAGAAGGTGCTGGGGGCTGTGGGGAATGGGCCCAGGGAAACGAACTGAGAAGTCTGAGGGGATGCAGCAAGTGGCAGCCATCTGCAAGGTCCCTGGCCTGGATTCTGGAGTAATGGGCGGGCTTGGGACCCCCACATCCTCACTGAGGAAATGGCTGGACTGAGGGACTGTGATTCTGTCCCTCACAAGGGGGGAATCACAGTGTGTTACACAGCCGGAGGGCTGTGTCATGAAGGGGACGCCGCGGTCCTGGGAGTGACATGGTCCCTGGAGCAGAAGAGGTGATGGGTGGGGCACCACCAGAGCAAGGCGCACTGGCCACCAGAGCTAATTCCCGTGTTGGCCATGAGGCGGCGCTGGAGTGGTGAGTCCCACTCCGTCACACCGCTACAAGAAATTTCAAAACAAAAAGACGCTTAATACAAAAAATCAAAATAAGCTTTTCTGAAATTGTTGAATAGGAAATGTTTTGCACTGTAATACTAGAATAGCTTGCTTCCCTTCCCCTGTGGGAATAAGCTATACCAGTATAAGCACATTTATACTGACATAACTGCATCTACACTAGGAGGGTGTACGGTTTAACCTACACCCATGTAGCTACTGGGGCCCAACTTATACGTAGGCTTAAGCCATCAAGATGGCTACAACTTGTGTTTATTGAGGAATGCTGGCTACCGTGGACTGCAGCAAAAGACTAGCAAAGCCAGTTCCCGAATGGATGACGTGAACTCTGCAGCTCTTCCCCCTTGTGTACTTAGGGGACACTTTTTTTGGAGTAGGGTTTTATTTTGAAAAGGGTGTCGCTGGGGTGAGGAGGGAGGGAGGGTCTTGACAAAAGCCATTCTCGGCCTGATGGAAAAGCTTTTCCAGACTCCAGTGCAGCAAAGTAACTAAGCATGTCGTATGTCTAATTTTAAACACATGAGTAGTCACTGGGCCCATTCATGTGCTTAAAGTTAGACATGTGCTTAAATACCTTGCCGCAAAGACAAAGATCTGGCAGCGTTCCCTAAAAGGAAACGGAATCAATATTCATAGAGGGACCTTATTCCTGCTGGCAAACATATACTCAAACAAATATTCCCAATGGGTCTACTTGACAGAGTGACATCTCAGCAGGGTAAACGCTTTACAAGCTGGCCTTCAGTGAGGGGACTAACAGGTTGAAAGTCTCCTTCCAATTCTTGACATAAATTGTGATTGATTGATATGTCAGGAATGGGGATGTCAAGCAAAGGCGTTTCATTACCGTCCAGTTCAAAACAACTGTACGCTAGCGGGTGTCTTCCTTTTATCCAACTCTCTCTCACACAAGCTTAACAATATTGCACGGACACACCAACATGATAATTCACATTTTGCAGGTGCAATTACACCTGCATGAATATTGCTGAGCTAAAACATTGACAGGATTTTGACAAATGTGGACTGATTCCAAACATTTCAGGAATATTAACATGGGAAAAGCGTGAGATGGGTGTGGGGAGAATGTCATACAAATTAGTAAATCTCCTTTATGAAAGAGAATGATTTTTCTCAGGCAGGGGAAACAATGAGGGAAAATTTAGGACCCAATATTTAAAGGTGCTGAACAATTATACTTCCCACTTAGCTTCAAGTGCAGGTGAGAGTGCTCAACATTTCTGAAAATAACTTTTACTTTAGGAGCTACTGATTTTTCAAGTGGCATTTGATGAAATCCAGGACTCTTTGTCTTAGGAAGTTGTAATTAAATGAGCAGGTACCCCCTACCATGATGTTTACTTGCAATATATTATTCAACCAGTAGATGTCTGAGAGGTAACGACTTCCAGATAGAATTTGGTTCATGGTAAATAAAAGGGACAAAGCTGGAATACAAGCTGTGTAGAAGCCTGTTTGTGGAGATAGCTTTAATTATTTTCTTAAACAAGCATTTCATATTAAGGGAGGGCTGTAATTGCCTATGGCATGGTACCCCACACTGCCTGCCAACTGTATAATATTCAGTGCCTGTGGGAACTCTCACTGACGTCGAGAACTCTGCATTCCCTGCACTGGATTAACACTCAGCACCT
The DNA here is from genome assembly GCF_965152275.1 of Natator depressus. NCBI lineage: Eukaryota > Metazoa > Chordata > Testudines > Cheloniidae > Natator > Natator depressus. The sequence continues at coordinate 8,448,111 of NC_134259.1, forward strand.
TTGGAAAACCAGGCTCCCACTCTGGCCTTCACCACGATACAGCATAAAGCTGGTCAACATTTTTTCAATGGAATGGTTTTCCATCAAAAAATACAGTTTTGTCAAAATCAAACTTTTTGAAGGACTGTCACTATTTTTCTCGAAATTATTAATGGGAAAAAGCCAACACTTTTCATTTCAATAGTGTCAAAATATTTTAATTAGTATCAATGCTTTTCATTTAGTTATTGTTGAAACTGTTAATTTCATTGAGATTTTTACATTCTACTAAAATAGTCTTTGCGCATTATACTTAGAACCAATGATTTAATATTTTGCCTCTATAATACATATTTAATATTTGAATACAATATAGACACCTAAATAAAATTAATCATAAAACCGTCAAAACAAATTTGTAGTTGTCCTGAATCAAAATTTCTCAGATTGTTCAGCTGATTAGAAATTTCAGCTTTTTCTTCTGAATTGGAACATTTTTTGTTAAATGTTGGAAGTTTCCAGACCGGAATTCTAGCTCCCAACCAGCTCTAATACAGTATAAACATCTTGCCGAAGTTAACGTGACAGTCAGATTTTAAAGAACGATCAGACATTTGGGGCACCTAACTTGACACACTTTACAGCCGCCTGATTTCCAGAGGGAACATACTCAACACTTACTTAAAATCAGGTGTTGCATCTTGGGGACTGAAAATCACAAGTTACTTTTGAAAATGTTGCTGGAAATATGAGAAGCGGGTGATTGCAGTAGTGCATTTACATGCTTTCTTATGGTGACCATTGTACTTTGTGCCAGCCCTCTACATTGGCAATTAGAATTCATCCCTGTGCAGAGAGCCCAGTCGCAAGCACTAACATGATGCAAAGCCATGTGCCTGCTGTCTCTGCAGAGGAATGACTTTCACTCATAACACTACATGGAGTGACCTTCCTTTTCTCTAAAAGCAAAACACAATATGGTTTGAAATATGCAAATGATTGCTGTAAACTATATTGCACTGCAAGCAATATCTTTAGGAGAGCTAGTGCGAGTGGATGGGATTTACAATCAACCCTGCGCTTGAGTCGACTTAAAACATAATAGCAGCTCTCTGTTTTATGAACTTTTTCCTCCGTTTGCCCATGATTTTTGTTTTCTGAACCAATCTTGCATTTCCTCAGCGAAATAATCAAGCCACAGGTTCAGCTACTTGGCTGGTGTAAATCAGCATAGCTCCATTGATTTCAATGGAGCTGCCCAGATTTATACTAGCTGGGGATCTGGCCCCTATTATAGCAGAAATAATAATAATTCTACTGCTGAGATGGAAGAAAAAAAATTCTGTAAAACATGTTTTAAGGCATACTCAATGTATTGCATCTTTGGATCCTCTCTGAGTAAGCTTTCCAAATAGTTCGCTTTTAGATGAATGAAGTAATGTACATTACGTAATCTGTTCTACCTTTGGGATGCAGGTCACAGAACTTTTTAACATATTAAGTGAATGGGCAGTCACCCAACTAATAAAGCAGTTGCCCTGTTGTGCCTGCACCCGAAGTTTGTTGTGTAATGACTAGACTCGCCAAAAAGAGAAAACATTGCAAGGCCAAAAAAGATTTGTTCCACTTGATAAATAGCACTCCTAATACCATTTCACAGTGGCAGGTGACATAGGAGCCGACTCCGGGGTGCTCCAGGGCTGGAGCATCCATGGAAAAAAACAGTGGGTACTCAGCACCCACCAGTCAAAGCTGATTGGAGACACTGCCGGACAATGGTTTGGTGGCTCAGGGAGGGGTTTGGGAGAGGGCAGAGAGCAGCAGGCAAGTGGGGGGCTCGGGGAGGTGGGCAGACAGGGCAGGAAGAGGCGGAGTAAGGCTGAGGTCTCAGGGCAGAGCACCCCAGGGAAAAATAAAACTCAGCGCCTATGACAGGTGAAATGTAACAAGGTTAGAAACGTAGTAAGCAGGAGGTGGTAGAAGAAAATCTAGTGTGAAACTTGTGAGAAGGAAAAGAGGCAAGTTACTCAAGCACACAAGGCGGGGCTGGGACAAAAACTTTGGTGGAAGCTTTGACTAATCCAAAATTCAACATCCTAGCATATTTCAGCAGTGTGGAATAGTGGAGAGCATGCTGGACTGGGACTCAGGAGACCCTGGTCTGTTCTCAACTCTTCCAGTCAACTGCTCCATAACCTCACCACTGTTTCCCTTCCCACGGTTTGTCTGCTTTTCCATCTGCATTGCAAGCTTTTTGAGGAAGGATCTGCCTCTTTTGGTATTGCCAGCCTCAAGTCTTCAAAATCATGAGGCGGCATCCCCACAATCATGAGACTGAATATCATGAGGTATTTTTTTAAAATAAATGTTGGGTTCTTTTTCTTTGTCTGCTGGTTTGGGGGCCTTCACAATGAACTGCTAGGCTTGAAATTTTCATTAAAAAAAAAGGAAGATCCTTATGCAAAAACTTTTGATTCCAGCAGCTGTGAATTTAGAAAGAACGCCAATATCACAAGACTCTTGTGAGCACTGGCAACGTTGCTCTTACTATGGGTATAAGTAAACACAGCATAGGATAGGTCCATCAATGGCTATTAGCCAGGATGAGCAGGGACAGTGGGCCCCAACTGAGATCAGGGCCTCATTATGAACATAAGAACGGCCATACTGGGTCAGACCAAGTATCCATCTAGCCCAGTATCCTGTCTTCCAACAGTGGCCAATGCCAGGTGCTTCAGAAGGAATGAACAGGACAGGTAATCATCAAATGATGCATCACCTGTTGCCCATTCCCAGCTTCCAGCAAACAGATGCTAGGGACAGCTGAATGCTACCATACTAGAAAAAACAGTGCTAAATTTACTAGAACACAATGGGCCAGATCCTGTGTTGCACAAAAAGACAGAGTTGAAGGCCAGTAGGAACCACCAGATCATCTACTCTGACCTCCTGTATATCACAGGCCACCAGCCTCACCCAGAACCTGCACACTGAATCCAACACCCGAAGTCTCCTACATCAACATGACCAGTTACAGCAGAAACCTCTAGGCTTATAGACTTAGTGTAGCAGCTTCTATTCCCCTATTGATGATGTAGTGGGGTGGGCCAGAAAATAGGGGGGTGGGACATCGCCAAAGCGTCCTTTCCCTTTGCATGCAGTCCACACTGTAAAGACTCCTTGAGGACCTTGGCAACTGCTGTAATGATCTGATTGGTTGGCACTGTCCCAGGAGTCAGTTTTACTTGATCAATAAGGGAAAAGAGAAACTTGTCCTGCCACATGACTGTTTATGACCAATCGTGAGCCAGGATTTTTCTCCAGCATATAAAAATGCCACTTACCTATTCTACATACCCCATGGATGTTGCAGTACATCATTTCTTTATATTAATAAAAATGCTGAGATACTTGGATGAGAGGGTGCTAATATCTTCAAAGTGTGAAGAAGTATTATTATTAACTGCTGGCATCTGTTACTACCTACCATGAGAGCTCAACAGCTACTAACTGAAGTGAGGACTCAGGTATACACTGGAAGACAGAGACAAAACAAGGTAATACAAGAGAATTAGAATCATAGACTCACAGACTTTTAGGTCAGAAGGGACCATTATGATCATCTAGTCTGACCTCCTGCACAACGCAGGCCACAGAATCTCACCCACCCACTCCTGTAACAAACCCCTGACCTATGTCTGAGCTACTGAAGTCCTCAAATCGTGGTTTAAAGACTTCAAGGTGTAGAGAATCTGCCAGCAAGTGACCCGTGCCCCACGCTGCAGAACAAACAGGACAAAAGACTGCAAAACTCAGGGTGTTTATTGTCAGTCCAGTGATTTGTTTGTCCAGTCCGCTGTAAGTCGCAGTCCTCTGTGTTTTATTTCTCTCCTGTGCTTTGCTTTGTCCATTAAAACGATTTTACCCCCAGTGGAAATCAATCCTAAAAAAAAAAAAAAAAAAAAAAGGCCAACTCCACCGCAGTCTCTTGTTGTTCACGTTGTGGAAGCAGAGGCTTTTCTCCAGCCAAGTCTCTCATGGACAGGAAAGCTATAAAATTATTAGCACCATCGCCACTGATGTTCAGTTAGGAACTGGACTCCACGTAACACTTGCTTCTCAGAAATGTCTGTCCAAGTGGTTGTTTACAGTTGTGCTAGATGCTGTTGATAATCTGCTCATGGGTAATGAAATTCTCCATCGATTCCTTGAGGACATGAACCTGCCTAAACTTCGCTTTATGCCTTTTCCCCTCTATATTTAACGCAACCGTAGCAAGCCTTGGAGCATTTGTCCTCTCAATCCCCTTCAGAACTGTGCACACCACCTCAGTGAGTCACCGCCGAGATCCCCTCTCCTCCAAAGACCGCCCACCCACAATAGCTTTTTTATCCCATCCGTTTAACTCGATTCTGCCAGACATCTCTTTAATAGCCTTTCACAAGGATACTGACCTTGGTTAGTCTGGTGATCCCCTGTGAGAGAGCCCAGCATAACCTTTGTCTACTGTTTGTCCTGCCAGCCCTCATTCGCTTGTATGTACACTTGAAGCCTGATCCAAAGGCACTGAACTCCATGAGAGCCTTTCTATGGCCGTACTGCCAACTTTCACACAAGTCCAGCAATATTTCATGTTTTTCATAAAGCTCCACGCCTGGATTCATATGAACACCTCAGAATCTTAGCTTTCATTTAAAAAAAAAAGATTCTGGCTCTTATGGTTGTGGAGAAAAACCTGAAAACAGGACCTGAGTGCAACAAAGTCTAAGAAACCAAAAGGCAAATAAAAAACAACTCTGCGTTTATTATTTTTTTCAGAAATGTGATTATTTTAAAGCCAATTTCCTGATATTTGGGGGCCCGATTCATGTTTGGTGAACACTCAGGGCTAGCAATTGACTTCAGTCGGGTTAGGCCCAGCTCATGTATTAATGAAATCCTAGGTTGTGGTCTCTTTGGTGCAGAGAATGTCTTTGAGTTCCTTGATTGCACAGAGCACCTAATACAGTTGGACCTTTTGGCATCCTTGGACATCCACACAATCGAAATAATAACCAACAATAAACATGCAAATATTTTTTTAAAAGAATGACCAAAGGGGAGCACAACTTTTCAAATTTAGTCTTCCACATCATTCCCATATTAAATTCCTCAGTGTTTGACTTTGCATTCAGGGCTTCTGATTATTCCAGAGTTGCATTTCTTTGGGGCAGGGCAGGCATATATACAGAGAGAGAGAGAGAAAGAGAGAAGCTAAAGGCCTTTATATTAAATGTTCTGCTCCGCTCAATCATAACTTTGATTTGCACTCTTGAAAAACAACTCATTTACGTGTGTAGGCCTAACTCACGTGCTTTTTGCACCAATGCTGCGGCATCTTTCCTAACCTGGGCATAACAATCAGTCTGGGAAGACATTGCTGAATTAGTCAGAATATTAACATTTGCTTTAATAGACTTAATTAGCATGACACAATTAAAGATGAACTGCAGAATAACAAATCAGTACTTCATTTTCAAGAGCTTAATGACAATCACTCTTGCTAATGTATTAAATAGCACTTTGTGGGGGAGGGGATTTTTTTTTAAATAAATGAGTTTGATAAGAAAGATACTTCACACCAGGTCCCTTACAAAATAATGAAAGAAACAGAAAATCTCCAATCCCCAGGAGGTGTTCCTTTAATGAAATGATAGGGCCAAATTCTGATATCAGAAACACTACTGGAACGTGGTGTAACGCCTCTGACTTTAGGAGGGATGCTTCTTATTTATAATGGTGTCAGAGGGATCAGAATTAGACTCAGACATTAGTGGCCAGAATTGGAAAAAAGAGCTTAGTGTGCAGCAGCTCTGACTCAGAACAGTGGGAACTGAGAGGTTATTTTTAAAGCCTGGCCCCCAAGCTGTGAGTGACAAGGATCCTAACCATCTGATCCAAACACCACTGAGGTCAATGGATTGACTTGAACCTTGCAAATACCTATGCACATGCATAACTTTATGCACCAGAGCAACCCCCATTGGCTTCAATCTGATAACTCACGTGCGTAAGTAATGCAGGGTTGCAGCCTAAGGCACAAATCCTATTCTAGACACCAGGCCCACTGCACAACTGAGCTGAGAAAGTGTGTGTGTGTGTGCGCACGCACCTGCACATTGAAGAGGGTTGGGAGCAGGGGATGAGAGACCGTGTTTGGGGAGCTATGCACACTTGAGCAGACAATCCATGCAGACATAACCTCACTAAACTCGGAGGAGAGGTAGATACGCTGGAGGGTAGGGATAGGATACAGAGGGCCCTAGACAAATTGGAGGATTGGACCAAAAGAAATCTGATGAGGTTCAACAAGGACAAGTGCAGAGTCCTGCACTTAGGACAGAAGAATCCAATGCACCGCTACAGACTAGGGACCGAATGGCTCGGCAGCAGTTCTGCAGAAAAGGACCTAGGGGTTACAGTGGATGAGAAGCTGGATATGAGTCAACAGTGTGCCCTTGTTGCCAAGAAGGCCAATGGCATTTTGGGATGTATAAGTTGCCAGCAGATCGAGGGACGTGATTGTTCCCCTCTATTCGACATTGGTGAGGCCTCATCTGGAGTACTGTGTCCAGTTTTGGGCCCCACACTACAAGAAGGATGTGGAAAAATTGGAAAGAGTCCAGCGGAGGGCAACAAAAATGATTATGGGACTGGAACACATGACTTATGAGGAGAGGCTGAGGGAACTGGGATTGTTTCGTCTGCGGAAGAGAAGAATGAGGGGGGATTTGATAGCTGCTTTCAACTACTTGAAAGGGGGTGCCAAAGAGGATGGATCTAGACTGTTCTCAGTGGTAGCAGATGACAGAACAAGTAGTAATGGTCTCAGGTTGCAGTGGGGGAGGTTTAGGTTGGATATTAGGAAAACCTTTTTCACTAGGAAGGTGGTGAAACACTGGAATGCATTACCTAGGGAGGTGGTGGAATCTCCTTCCTTAGGAAGTTTTTAAGGTCAGGCTTGACAAAGCCCTGGCTGGGATGATTTAGTTGGGGACTGGTCCTGCTTTGAGCAAGGGGTTGGACTAGATGACCTCCTGAGGTCCCTTCCAACCCTGATATTCTATGATAATTATTTACCAGTGAAAAACGACACTCACAAAACTGAGGCTACGTGGGGGCCTACATTTTTGCATTCAAAAGCGAATATATTCATAGCAGTCTAGGGGATTGAGAAGCAGGACTCCCACTAATTGTGCTGGTAACTGTGCATTTAAATCCACTCAGTGGCTTTGAAAATATCTGTGTTATTCTATTGCAGTAGCATCACTAGTCATGGGCCAGGCCCTGGTTTATTAGACTCTGTACAGACACACAACAAAAATATGCTTTAGGCACCAAAGAACTTACAATCTTGTAAGACAGGAGATAATAGGGGGAGTACAAATGGGGGAATACAAGGAAACAATGAGACAATCTTGGTCAGCATGATCGGCAGGGGTCTCAGCACGGCAGCTGAGTTGTGAAGTTTTTTGTAGGCAGAGGAGAATTGTAAGGAAGGATTTAAAGGAGGACAATGAGGTGGCTTTGTGGATGATGACAGGGAGCCCCTCGCTTTGTGGATGATTACAGGGAGCCCCTCTCAAGCCTGAGGGACAGCCTGAGAGAAAGCATGAAGGTGGGCTCCTGCATGCGTGTTCATTAAGCTGTGGGTTGGGAAAATTCTCTTTCAAGCTGTTTGGGGTAAGAGCCACCTTCCATTCAGGCTAAATGAAGGAGCAATTAAATGGCCATTTGTTTAAAGACAGCTGAAACAATAAAAGCTACCACCCAAAACGTAAGCCACATGTAAAGCTACTCAGGAATCTGAACTATGTGGCAGTGGGGGCAATTTCACTGCAGGCTGAATATGAATGCAGGGGTGAGGGGTCGATTTTGATTGCAACTGTGCGTGTGTGTGTGTGTGTGTGTGTGTGCAAGTAAGAGAGAAGGGGAAGAAACACCACAGAAGCACACAGAAAAGGAGTAAAGACGCCCCAGATGCAGCCAGAGAAACCTTGGTAGTGTGACCTTGAGAAAGAGAGTGCTTTTGAGTAAAGTGCTGGCTGGAAAGAGGCTTGAAATTGCAAACAAAGCAACTGTCTCCTGCTGTTGATTCCTACTATGTTCAGGGAAACAGGGCTTTCTGTACATTCCTTGTAAATAAACAGGGTTGTTTCAAAGAAATACCTGACTCCACGGTCAATTTCTCCTCCTAGTGGAAATGACCCACTAGACGCCAATTTTTTAGGCAACCATTTGAGCCAAAAGGGGTAACTATATTTTAATTTATCCCACCAATTTGTTTGGATCTAGATTGTTCTCAGTGGTAGCTGATGACAGAACAAGGAGTAATGGTCTCAAGTTGCAGTGGGGGAGGTTTAGGTTGGATATTAGGGAAAACTTTTTCACTAGGAGGGTGGTGAAACACTGGAATGTGTTACCTAGGGAGGTGGTGGAATCTCTTTCCTTAGATATTTTTAAGGTCAGGCTTGACAAAGCCCTGGCTGGGATGATTTAGTTGGGGATTGGTCCTGCTTTGAGCAGGGGGTTGGACTAGATGACCTCCTGAGGTCCCTTCCAACCCTGATATTCTATGATAATATACATATACACCCACGCACATTCTCTCTCTCTCTCTCTCTCTCACACACACGGTCCCAGAGGACTAAAGGAGGACAAACATACTGCCCATCTTTAAAAAAGGAAACAAAGAAGACCTGGAGAATTATAGACCAGTCAGCCTAACTTTTGTACCTGAAAGATACCAAAACACATGATTAATCGATCAATTTGTACGTACCTAGAGGATAATAAGGTTATAAGAAATAGCCAGCATGGATTTGTCATGAACAAATGATGCCAAACTGACATAATTTCCTCCTTTGACCAGGTTGCTGACCTAGCAGATGGGGAGAAGCAGTAGACATGATAATAAGGCTTTTGACACAGTTCCACATGATATTCTCCTAAGCAAACTCGGGAAATATGGTCGATGTGAAATTACTATAAAGTGGGTGTATAAACTGGTTCAAAGACCATACTCAAAGAGTAGTTATCAACGGTTCACTGTCAAACTTGGGGGACATATCTAGTGGAGTCCTTTAGAGGCCTGTCCTGGGTCTGATACTATTCAATATTTTCATTAATGACTTGGATAACAGAATGGAGAGTATGCTCATAAAATCTGCAGTTGACAGCCAGCTGGTAGGGGTTGCTAGCACTTTGGAGGACAGGATAAAAATTCAAAACAAACTTGGCAGATTGGGGAATTGGTCTTTAATCAACAAGATGAAATTCAATGCAGACAAGCACAAAACTACTCTAGTTATGATGGAAAAAATAAAAATGCACAACCACAGAATGGGAAAAAACTGGCTAGGTGGTAGTACTGAAGAAAAGGACCTGGGGATTCTAATGGATCAACAGATTGAATACAAATCAAAACTGGTGCAGCTGTAAAAAAAGATATTATCATTCTGAGTGTATTACCTGGAATGTCATATGTAAGACATAGTCGGTAATTGTCCCGCTCTACTCAGCACCAGTAAGGCTTCATCTGGAGTACTTTTCCAATTTTGGTGGACACACTTTAAAAACGCTGTGGACGAACTGAAGAGCGTATCCAGACAAGAACAACAAAAAATGATAAAAGGCTTAGAAAACATGACCTATGAGGAAAGCTTAAGAAAACTGGTATGTGTAGTCTTGAGACAAGAAGATTGAGGAGCGTCTTGATAACAGTCTTCAAATATGTTAAAGGCGGTTAAAAAAAGGATGATGACCAACTGTTCTCCAAGTCTATTAAAGGTAGGACAAGTAGTAATGGGCTTCATCTGCAGCAACATCGACCAGATTTTAGGGGAAAACTTTCTAACTAGAAGGGTAGCTAAGATCTGGAATAGACTTCCAAGGTAGTTTGTAGAATCCCTATCACTGGAGGTTTTTAAGAGCAGATTAGACAAACACCTGGCAGAGCTGGTATAGATATACTTGATACAGCCTCAGCACAGGGGGATGGACTGGACGACCTCTCGAGGTCCCTTCCAGCCCTACATTTCTATGATTCTATACTATGTAAATTTGCTCAAAATGCACACAGCAGCAAGAATTTATTTTTAATGCAAATTCCCCACATGGTTATTTTTACAGGGATGTTGGGAGGGTCAGCCGAGCCTGTCTAAATGCCAGTCCATATTCTTCCCCCCTCCTTCTAGTTTCTGTTACTAACTTATTGTGGAAAAATACAGTTGCTGAAACATCTCATTACATGGGATGAGTCCATCAAACAATGTTCTTGTCAGTCAGTGCTTTGTAAATGCACTTAATGGGCAGCATGGAAATGCTAACGGGGGAAAAAAAAAGAAAACTGTCTCTCCCCCTCCCCCCAAAAATAACCAAGCACAACCCTAGTTATTTATGTACTTAAAAGTGTCTATATAATAGCAGCTATTGTAAAAATGCTATCTAGGGAGGGAGTATCTATTCCCTAAGAAAAGACCAAGAGAAAAGAAAGCTGTTGCTAATACTGTTTTGTTTGTGGACTCCCCACTATTTATCTTGTCTCACCACAGTGTTACTTGCCCAACTGGCCAACAAGATCAACTCTCACCTTGCAATCCAGTTTATTTCTCCGCTTCTATGACGCTGCCGGTAAAGTAGATTGGGATTTAGGCCATTATGTTTCGGGCCCATGTAAGAAAAGAGCAACATCAGCAACCCATTTCTACCCCATATCTCAGAGTGCAGCAAGGTTAAAAATTATTTTCCCCAGGACATTTTTTTAAATCTTGTAAGATTCCCATTGGTTTCAATAGGCATTAACTGGACCAAGCCTTCAGAAAGCAGTGAACCTCATGCTAGCATTTTGAATTGCCCTTGACTGGTGGGGATAAAGTTTTCGAGCATCTAGGGATTTGAAGGGGTGCCATGTTTAGCAGTATTGTCTGAGCTGGCTTTTATCAGTGACTAACGGTTGGAGAGATTAAGGGGTATGGGGTTCCCTTTAGATTCATGGGGATTCTGATCTGAACGAGAAATTATCTGAAAGGAGGCATTCCCGTGAGATTTCCTGCACATCCATTCCTGATCCCACCTGGAATCACTGCTGCAAGAATACATTGTCTCGTGGTACATCAGCAACTCTGCTTCTAGACCCAACTAGACACTGGATAGGACTAATCGGAATAGCCAGCTCTTTCCATCAGTAGGGCTCACAGCACTTCACAAAGATCAGTATCGTTATCCCCACTTTACGGTCATGGAAACAGAGGTACCACAAGGTGAAAGGACTTGCCCTCAATCAAGGAGCAGGACAGGGGCTGATCTGGAAATAGAATACCGTTCTCCTGAGTCCCAGTCCAGTGTTCTATGTGTAACCCGCACACCTCCTGGGTGTGGTGCTCTGTCCCATCTAGTGGCACCAAGACCACTTAGAGAGAGATTAATGAGTCTGCTCTACAGCCTTAGCTAACGGCCAGATGGCTCTTAGTGCATGCACTAGAGGCTCATGCATTTAGCTCCAGAAGTTCCGGGTTCGATTCCGCCCGCCGACAACCGGGGTCTGTTGATGTTACATATGCACTAGGCCACCCGATATGCACATTCCTCCTCATTCCTATTCAAACACAACAGAGCCTCAATAAATAAAGCAATAAAGTGTAGCTTTAAGAATGGACAAAGATTCAAGTTCTCAGAAGACATCTGAATCTGTTCCTTTTTCCTTAATGGTCACCCAAATAAAGTTGGCCAAAATCACTAATGTCACCCAAGTATTCAGGACCAAACTGTGCCCCCCTAGTTCTGGAAAACATTTAAGCACCTAATTAACTAAGTCCCACTCAAGTCAACGGCACTTAAGCACTTCCCCAAATAGGCATGCTTTCCCAAAAATCAGACTTGTGATGGAAGATGCTGGATTACTGACCTGACAATATCAAACACTGAGTCGCTACCAAACCATAGATGGACCTTTTGTTATTATCACAGTTACCATTATTAATGACCTATTGTGGTAACATCCAGGAGCCTATCTCATGGATAAAGACCCCATTGTGCTAGGTGGTATACAAACAGAGTCCCTGCCCTGAAAGAGTTTACAATGTAAGTACCATCTTTGTTCTTCCTCCTCAGCCTGTTACGGAGAATTATCACATTCCATCGTTTTTCTCAATGTGGTCACTGAATGCGTGTGCAGGGGGGAGGTTTTGTTTAAACCTTAACATAAATATGTCTCACTCTATTATCTGCAGGTACGTGAAAGAAAGAAAGAAAAAGTGAGATAATCTCTTTCCTGATGAGTTTTTCAATCCTATTTTGAAACTTTTAAGCATCTGAAGATTTTTGTGTCTCACGGCAGTTCGTTTCCTTTTCATCTTGACGTGCACTACAAAGTCTATTATTTGCATGCCTCAGCACTATGCCTCGACCCAGAACAAACACTGTCAGAGGCAGGACTGCACTTTACTGGCTTATTTATTATCGTTACAACCCAACTTCTCTCTCTCTCTCTCTCTCACGCTCACTCACACACACACACACACACACACCCTGTCATTGTTCTTTCCTCTCTGGGGAGAGACTGCCCTGCTACATAACCCTTTTCCTAGATCCTGGGGAGATGTGGGGAATGTGCCAGCTACACTGTAATTTCAAAGCACTATAATCAGTTCTGGGGTTTCACTTCATCGCCTCTGAGTTCAGTGAGATCAGTAAAAAAGTGCCCTAGCATGCTAAACCACTCTGCCAACTCAAATTACCTGAATCTAAACCCATGCCTGTTCTGAATGATCTTTTCTCGCCAGTAACGGTACTACGTGGCTGAATTGCCTGGACACTAAAGCGATAATGCTTTAGATTTAACACATTACATTTAAATTAAACAGGCCTAGCACTTCTTTTGCCTTTTCAAGGGCCATCATGCAACTATCAATCTTACCATCATTTAAGGTTTGTTGGAGTTGGAAAAATCCACAGATCAAAACACAAATATTTTAAACAATTGAGACAGATCCTGGATCCCCGAAGTGAGTCTCTGAGCCCTTCTAATATTCATAGTTGATTATTTATTTAATTAGATAAGAAAGGAAGTTGCTAATAAATCCACACACAGGTCTGGCAGAAATTAAAAAAAAAAAAAAGCCATTTCCTTCCAGCTTTGTCTTTTCTTGTGCCAAAAATTTATTTATTTATTTTAATTGGCATGTGACTGGGATAGCAAGGCTGGTTTTGTGGTTACAACACTGGTCTGGGATTATGGTGATTTGGTTTCAATTTTCAGCTCAGCCAGAGAATTCCTGTGCAAACTTGGACAAATTACTTGATCTCTCCGTGCCTCAGTTTCCTTCTGTGAAATGGAGACAATAATGTTCCCTTTCTCCCATCTTTTGTCTGTGCTGTGTATTTAAATTGTAAGCTCTTTGAGGCAGGGACAATTTTTATTAAAGCCATGTCTACACTGCAGACTTATACCAGGGGTGTAAAATGGTGTGATCCCCGGACAACACAGCTGTGCCAGCAGCAGCCAGTTGTGTGGACACAACTATGGCAGCAAAGCGGTGCTTTTACCAGTATAGCCTGTTTTGCTCCGGGGCGTGTTTTTATCATATGGTGCCAAATGCAGCTTTGCCAGCGTAGCTGCGTCCGCCCGAGAAGCACTTTGCTGGTGTAGTATACCAGTATTCCTGTCCCTGTAAAGTGCTCTTACTGTAGACGTGGCCTATGCGTGACTACCTAGTACAACAGGATGCAGATCGAAGCTGGGGCCTGTAGGTGCTACAGCAAAATACTAGAAAATAATAACCCCACCACTGACATGCATCAGCGCTGCATTGCCAGCTACTTTGTTTAAGAAACCTTAGTGATAAACATGTCCTATTACAGTGCAAAAAGTACCTCGACCAAGCTCCCCAATCACAGATCTCTAGTTCCCTGAAGTACTGTATCCTCTGCCTTTTAACAATGTCTTCAGAACACGAGCAGCCATGTTGACACAAATTAAATAGACTTTATACTAAGTGACCTGTGTCAATCTGACTGTAAATTACACAAAAGCAGGGGCCATTCGGATGACTCCATCTCAAATCAAATCCCTCAGTCAACCTATTCTCCATATTCTCCTAGCTTGTTCCGCTGTTACGTTGTCTTGTCATCACGCTGTTGAGTGCAATCCAAAAACCTCTTTAAGCTGTTTTCAGGTACTATATTCTTATGTTAAACAGGAACACAGATATAACTGGGGAGCGCCAGAAAGGCCTTGTGATCCATCAAGGCTTACCTTTAATAACCCAAGGAAATCTTGTACAGATCAGCCTAAATGCCTTCCAGGTTAAATAACGTAGCTTTTGGCAGTACATTTAGGATCCCTCCATTTCCTTAAAATTTGCGTCAGCTCCCTTTCAAACACTGTTTTACCTCTATTGTTGCCTTTGCCTATGAGCTTTGTTTAAAGAACTCTTTGTATGAGGAAACTTTGCCTGAATTGTTTATAATTTTATCCTTTTTTCCCTTGAGTACTTATCCCTTCATGTTTATGAATAAGTAACTGTCACGAAGAAATTACTGGCATCAGTCAGCATCTTCCATTTTCTCTTTTCCATCTTCCAGCCCCCCTACTCTTTCAGATCTTTCCTTAATATTCTCCTTCTTCGAAGCATTTTCATTCTATAATTCCGCTACTTACCCTGAAATAAATCAGTGGAGTAGAAGTACATAAACGAATATACACCCATTTTGACCAGAGCCACATTTTTTCAAAACTTGAGTGCCTAAACCTAGGCACGTTAATCCACATTTCGGGCTTGTCGGGCAGGAGGTAACTGTCCCAATCAGGACTGGTGAGGCCTCAACTGGAGCGTTATGTCCAGTTTTGGACACCACACTTTAGGAAAGATGCAGATAAATTGAAGGGACCAGAGGAGAGCAACAAAAACGATAAAAGATTTTGAAAATCTGACCTAGGAGAAAAGGCTTAAAAATGGCCATGTTTAGTCTTGAGAAAAGAAGACCACTGAGGGGAGACTTGATACCAGTCTTCAGATATGTTAAGTGCTGTTATAAAGAGGATGCTGACCGATCGTTGCCCGTGTCCAATGAAGGTTGGACAAGAAATAATGGTCTTAATCTGCAGCAAGGGAGATTGAGGTTAGATATTAGGAAAAAAATCTTTCTAACTATAAGGATAGTTGAGTATTGGAATAGGTTACAAAGGGACAGCCAGTCACTGGAGGTTTTTAAAAACAGGTTTGACAAATATCATAGGGATCTGAGACTCTTCTTCAGGTCCTTGTAAACTCAAAAGCTTGTCTCTCTCACCAACAGAAGTTGGACCAATAAAAGGCGTCACCTCACCCACGTTGTCTCTCTAATATCCTGCGACTTACACAGCTCCAGCAACACCGCATACAACGTAATTCCATGTACCTCAGTGAAGCTACAGTACACAGATTTACACAGTTGCGTCTCAGCCCTATAATCCATAATAAGGTAAGGCCATGATGCTGCACAATGGAATTCTTGTTAACTGACTCGAATGGCGCAGGACTGGATCCTAATGAAAAGGAGTTGAAGCTGGAAACCTCAAACTTGGCATTTTTTAAAAACTTAAACTCAGACTAAAACTTAAAAATTAAGCCAAGTTTGTTAAAAAAAACCCCACAAAAAACAAACAAAAAACAGTTCAGTAGTTTGAATGTTATAGTTTCAATTTGCCAGTTTTACACCCAGACATTAGAAGTGTTCTATGTCTTTTTGTAATGCATTTTCACGATGCATTTACTAAGGGAGCCTGAGGACAGCAGGCCAAATTCACCATTGATGTAAGCCCAGCGCTTCAATGGGAATTGTGTTTTGTTAGTGCCTCATAGAAGTTTCTCAGCACAGTACACGATTTTGCCTTTAAAATTTCAGGAAAAGAGCAGCAAATGAGAACTGACAATATATTACTTTGTTCTGACAATCACAATGGTAACTTACATCAGCTATTGAATATCTGCTTCCTGATAATCCCAAGAAAAGTGAATATACAGTGTGCAGTTTGTGGATTTCAGCACATAACAACTGACAACACCAATAAGCTCCCTGGAGGAAGAGCTGCCTGGAAGAACTATATATTATTTTGTTTTATTTTGACACCCCTGCACTCAGGATGATAGATCTGAACGTATATTAGAACTCACGTGCGTGTGCAAAGATGTTTGTCTGTCAAATACCAGAAGAAAGATAAAGCATCAAAGCAATTATGTTTCTGATTACACAAAGGCTGTAAAATAAACTTCTTTATACAAATACACCCCTGCGATGCAATGAATGAATGGAGAATCATATAGGTCGGACAATGGAGGGGATCTTCATTTGCAATTTTTATACCCTATATATGTTTTGTAATTGGATTCCTTGTTTTCACTTTGCAAATAATAAACAAGTAGTCAATGCAGCAATACATTATGTCACAAAGACTGGGATGTCATCCTCTTTTTATTCAAATATCTTACTGAAACAACCCTTTCTCTTACCACTACACAAGATGCAAGACAATGTAGATTCAGGCTCAAGGATTGTTCCTTCAGGAGCTAAAAGGAGCAGCCGGATGGGCCGGATTCTGCTCTCACTCATCCCAGTGAGAATCAGGAGCAACTCTGAGGAAATCAGCAGAGTCACCGCCTGTCTAAGATTGTGTGAGAGCAGAATTATCTTCCTAATCCTCTCCATGCTCATGTTCGGTCAGATCTCTCCTTAGCATCCCATAATCATTATAATTCAATCAGCGTTCAATGTTAAGGTCAGAGAGCAGATAACCCCAAACATTTCACCATATCTGACTACGTGATCTTATTTGACATTGGGCATTCAACTGATGTCCCCATACACCATCTAATTAGCCCCATTAAAGGGCTTTTAAAACGTGTTATTAGTTCAAAGCAAACTTCAGGAGTTAAAAGGGGATGCACAGAGTTCATTGCAAGAGTTGGTTCAACTGAACACCTGCAGGACATACTAAGCATAAATAATAATACTGAATACTTACATTGGACTTTAAATCTTCAAAGTGCTGTACAAAGATTCATTAGCTAAACAAACTCCCTCCCCCCCCCCCCGCAAAGAGTTCTCCCTGGTCATAGTTTTACATTGGAAAAATATAAATCTCATTTGAATGTAAAGCCAACGGACTTACCACGTTGAGGTGTGCTTCTCGCAAGCTAAGCAGGCCTATGCTTCTTCAATACACGGCTGGGCAACCGGCAGGTGCTTCAGGGAAGTGGTAGGGGTGATTCTGCAAGTGATGCCCTTCCCTCTGATTCAGCACAGAATCACTCTGCAGCTGTGTCCTTTTGCATAACATGCAAGACAAACGTTCTTACCAGTCCCGCTCATGAAAGATCCATAAGCTCGACTTTTGTTTTAATGCGTTCCACTGCGTAGGGAGCTATGTCATGAAACAACTGACAAAACTGAAGTCTGCTTTATGTGGGGAAAACTCTTCAGGTTTTCATTTAGACTTCTCTCTGGCCTCCTCTTTTTAGAGCTAGGAACTCACTCAATGGTCCTTTCCTGTCATATGAGTATAGGCCTAATCCTGCTGGAATAACAAAGAGTCCATCTCATAGCCTCAAGCACAGCACTGTGATCTTCTCTTATGTCTCCTTTCACACTGTACACATCCTCTCCACATATTCCCAAGGTGGCACTGTCTCTCCACGTAGCCAAATCTTCCTGGTTACAGAGGCCGTGAGCTCTGTGTCAAGGTACAAGTCAGTTTCATCTTCCGGCAACACAGCTTCTGGAAAACAAAGGCCAAGCATGAAGCTGGAGATGTTATCCTCATTGGCAGATACTGTCATTAAAATCATCGCCTCTCATTTGCAAGGGGATGGCCATGACAAACATGAGACTTAACAGGTTAAAATCTACTTGTCAGCCAAGTGTCTAACTTTGTAGCTCAGCTGAAGAGTCTTTTATAAGAAAACACCTTCCCATGGCTCTTTTCAGCGACCTCTCACAGTTGGAGCTTGCAGTATTATGTCTCCTCCTTGCATATGCTACTTAAAGGAAGAAAAAGTTCTTACTTCTGTAACACATTAACACATAGTAGTTTATACCATTTCTTCCTCCCAGCTCACGTTCAGTTTGTAGACACTGACAAAATACATCAAGGGACATAATTGCTAGCTAATAGCTCCCAGTAATGTGCTAGCTCCCTCACAAATTAGTTTATCAGATTCCCTCCCTGAAGAGTAATGTGTGTGTCATGTCCCCTTTTAGTGGCCAGCCCGCACACTAGACAACAACCAACTACTAGTGTCAGCTGGTGGAGTTCCTCCTTAAACTCAAGTAGTAAAAGTCCATGCTTTGGTGCAGAAGGTTCAGGATTCAAACTTGCGGATGACATAATTGAAAGTGAGGGGTCAGCATGTTTGCAAATTAGGTGCACACGCAATGCAACAACACACAGAGGAGTAGGACACACTAATAAAATTACACCTGCATAGCACAGATGGATCCACACACAGTCTTCTGTATTAATTCTCTGCCATTGATATTGTTTTCTCCCCCACCCCTCCACAAATCTACTGTACTATTAATTCTCTGCCAGTTTGACATTGTATTTCCCCAGTGCACACTTCCCCATTGCAGCTTATCTCAGCCCACTACACAGGGCCATTCCCACAGGGTGAAATTCATCCCTGTACAGAGGTCCAGCACAAGCCCCTATGTTCCACTTAGGTCCTATTTTGAGAGCTTAAACAGTGCATAGAGCTTGTGCCAACACTCTACAAAGGGTGTCTGCCTATGTTTTTCCCTTGCTTCTCTTTACAAAAACTAATGAATGACTTTAAAAGTGTCTAATTGCATCGTGCATTTAAACAATACCCCCTAAATCGCTCGCTCTGCCACCAAATAATGAAAGAAATAATCAGGCAGTGTCAGCCCATGCCTACAGTTAGAGGCGGGCACATTACATAGTGTCTGGAGCCAAGGGAGTGCAGTGAAATTGATGGCCTTGTCGTTGGCAGGAACTGAACATAAATTCAAAGCGGGAGGAGGGGAGGGGAAGGCAAGGAGGAGAGGAGAGTCTTCTGCCCAGCTATGGTTAGGCTTTTAACTTTAGCTTGCTTAATAAGTTAAACCACAGTTTTAGGTCGAATAAAATGTTTTGTTTGACCCAGAATAAAAAGCTCAGAATTGAAATGAACATTTCAAAGCATTCTGAATGTGCTCATTTGGAGTTCTTTTCCTTTTTCAATAAAATTAAGGGAAATTTTGAAACAAAAGGTCGTTTTGAACTGAAAAAATCAAAATGTTTTGTTTCCAAAATGTCAAAACAAAAGGCTTCGTTTTTTGGAATGTGTTTGTTTTTTTCCAAAACTAACAATATGATGAAACTGATAGGAATTGCAAAACAGTGTTCGTGTTGCTGGATCTGCTTTCCCACCCCTCCACCCCCCACCCCGCCTTCTCCTCCAGAAGGAAGTTTCAATCAAAAAATGTCACCCAGCACTTGTCCTAGTCTAGGGCATCCTTCTTCTCAAGCCCTTAAATTGGCCAAAGTATGGGTAGGCCTACACAGGAGCACCAGAGGGGAGGGATAGAGACTCGACACCCCTTCATTCATTTCCACCGAGCAGCCAATATTGGAGGCTTCCTTGATTTGTCTGCAACAGCTGGGGTGCACATGCAAAGGGGCACTTAGTACCGTCGTCACTGTTACCTGGCCTGGCCTATCATTCTGATAGTAAAAAAAAAAATATTTAAAAAAAATCAAACCTAGAACTCACATTCCAAAACAAAATCTTTTCTATCTGAAAAATGGATTTTTTTGTTTTAATTTGGAAAATGTCAAAATGAGATGTGTTTTGATCATTTCAAAATGTCTTCAGGTTTTTTTGTTTGTTTTTTTTTCAAAAGAAGAAATTAGTCAAAATTGGCCCTTTCCCATAACATTTCAATGTCAATGAATCAGCATTTTCCAATGAAAAAACATTTCATAAAAAAAGTTCCCAACCAGCTCTATTCTGCCTCTTTTGGTGTCTACCAACTAACAACAAAAAAGCCCTGCATTCTCAAGCGAAGTCGTTGGTGCTGCCTTTAATTACAGCCTGATTATTCTGCAGTGCAGCCTTACGTGGCTAATTTGGCAAACGCTACAATTCCCTTCCCTCATTCTAGTGTGATTGCTTGAAATTCTGTGATTTCTTCTCCACAAGAAATGTGGATGTCGAGCATCAGTGGTTACTCACACTTCTCCCTTGTTTCCATCTCAGCAATGTCCTTTTCAAGCACCAAGGGAGTCACCCTCTATGCCTGGTGCAGTATTGACCCCACCCTTGGATTTGAACGGGGCACAATGGACCAGCTGCAAGATGCAGCTGCCCATGGTCTCTGAACAGCCTCTTCACCGGAGAGGATTGGGGCCTCTGCCTCATCTAGCTCCGTCACCCTTTGTGCATCAAACTCTTTGATACTGGTACTTTGTACCTCTCCAATGCTGCCCATGCCAGAACAGATGAGGGAATTCCCACTTCTTGAACTGAAATTTAAACTCTGAGAAATGCTGCAGTTCACTGCCAGATGAGGCTTTAGCAGAGCTTCACAGCCGCAAGTCTACACCGTCCATATTAGTTCTAGAAATATCAGAGATGGGCCTGAATCAATCTCCCTTCTTCCCCACCCTGTCAATTCAAGCCCTGAGGAGCTTCCAGTTAGAAACTAAACTTGAATGTTACAGATGGCTTGACCTCTGCTGGGGCCCAAACCAAAGCCCCGATCCAAAGCCCTCTGAACTGTGGAGCAGTCCACATATGGAGATAAACTTTGCAGCTCAGGCCCAGCTCTGATAACTGGAATCCACCATTTTCAAAAGCACCCACTAATTCTGTGTACCGCTATCTCAAGGTGCCTATAACCTGGCGCGCAGAGGGCCTGGTTTTAGTGCCAGCACCATCAGTTGAAGTTAGTAGGAGCTCCAGGTGCTCAGCCCCTCTGAAAAAACATCAGACTCCAGGTGTCTCAAAATTTAGTACCCAAATTAGTGGATATTTTAATCATTTAGTGACCAGATGGCCCAAGCCAAGCTAATGGGAAGGCTTGTACTGAATTCAGTGGGAGATGGATCAGGTCCACGTCTGTGGTTCTGATCTGTGATGCTCCTGGTCTTCTCTTGCTGGATGTGATAGTGACACAGGGTTGATTGCTGAGAAAGCAGGAGCAGCACGGGACCAGGACACAACGAGCCACATTTTCCATTAAGATGGGTACTTCCCAGTGACTGGCATTGACAGAAAGGGTGTGTGTGACAGCTAGCTGACCAGCCTGTGATGACTGGCATCCTTGGCTGATCTCCTATGGACCACAACTTCTCATTGCATTCTGATCTCCTGACATCAAAATAATTTCATCAGCAGCACATCATAGGCTGGCTCAGTATCAATGAGTTACAGCAGCTGGCTGGCAGGACCCTCTCCCCTACTTTCGGTTGCACCCTCCCTGGGGTGCTGCTTAGGTTTGAACAATAGCCAGATTTACTAAAGCTCTTCTGAGGCCAGATAAACTTGGGCCTGTCTGGAATATACCCCAGCAGAGATGCAGTGACATCCTTGCTCCTCTCTCAACAATAAGCCCAGTCCCCAATTTCACTGTGCTGTGCTAAATAGGTCTTCTTGTCTCTTTTTACCAGTATGGTGGGCTGGCCTCTCCTTTTAGGGATTCCTCTGTCTATGCTGACCCATGGCTTTCCTTGGACAGCATGTGTCAATTGCCACTTCTTCCTGTGCACACTTCAATTTGCACTGTGAGCATACAGCGCCATGCTATGCAAATACAGTACTGTATGTTGGCAGAAGTGGAGAAGTCAACATACAGTGGAGAAGCCAAAGGCTGAATGGTCTCAGAGATCAAAGTACCTTTCCATCCCTGGAGGTGGCCTTCCAGGCCACCGATGACTTCCATTGATGGGGTTCTTTTCGTCAATGCTTTCTTGCAAGATGTATCCAAGCAGCAACTAATTAAGAATTGCTGTCAATCTATCTGCGCAGCATGCCAGATGAGAACAGCTTTATTCAGGGTGTTCTGGCATGAAGTCCAAAGCACAGTTCAAATATTTAGATCTGTAGGCTAGCACTCCTTTCATCTTCACATGCGCCTCTTTCCCTCTGACAGCAGTGCTAGCAAAATAAGCACTAATGTTCTGACTCGATCTATCATCTTAGCGTTTTTTAACCCGTTATTGTAGGTTGCAAACCTTTTCCCCCAAACCACTAGACTGAGGTTTAATCAGGGCAAATTGAGCAGTGGTTAATTTATGAGATGCATGTCTGGCTTTCTCTCACCCTCTCTATATTCATCAGCACAGACAGTTTAGCCATTATTCTGGATCTTGATCATCTATAGTGACTGGAGTAGTGAATAAATAATTCGCTTGATACAAGTTTTGTGAAGGCTCCCAAAGCTAAATATCTGCCAAACTGTTTTCCCCTTTTCATTATAGGTGGTGCATTCCATCCTATGCACTGAATGAGGCAGGGATATATATAATATTTATGTCCTGATATGTGTGTGTGTGTGTGTATTTCAAACCAGAGAGCATAAAGTTCCTGTGTGTGTGGGGGGGGAAATTATGTGATTATGGCAGAAAAGACAGTATCATAATGCATCAGGAAGCTGAATTAAAGGTTACATGGGCAAACGTGTTTCTGGCATTTCCTAACTTTTCAGTATTTGACTTTGCAATCGTAAAAATCTTTTTTTATGTAGAGCTGTGGGTTGTGTGTGTGGGGGGGTGTTTTTGGGAGGGTTGGTGGGGGCGGGGGACATAGAAATATGCTGCTGAGATGAGCTGGGACATCTTATTAATGCTAGCCATTGTCCTCCAGTCATCAGTGGTGGCTTGTATTAGCACATGCCCAGCTGGGGCCTGGAAGACACTTCTACATATGCAATAATCCTCATGTAAAAAAAAAAAATTGCATTTCAAAATAGTCGGGACACGAGCAAATATCAAAGCACAGATTCAAGAGTCCTAGCGCACTCTAGGGAGACAGCTCAATCTGAAGTGCCCTTTAGGTAGAGCCCGATGTCTTTGATAGTTCACCATATTTGATCAAATAAACCTATTGATCCTTAGCATGAAAGTTCAGTACAGGCTATCAGTGCTGCAGGAGTAGTACAATAAAACCCTCAGTCTTTTTGATCTCTGCAAAAGCATTTCATCTTGACATTTGTTAAATATATCAGATTGCTTAAAATGAGAATAGGGTTTTAAAAGCTTACTGGAAAACGAAAGCACATATTAAAAATTCAACTTTTACATCTGGTAACTTTCACTTTGGGTACTTTTCATCAACTGTATTGCACAGCCAGATATCATTATCCAATTCCATTTTAAGCAAGATGGTGAAACCTAAATGGATTTCTAAATATATATGCATAGCTTCATTCTTACAAGTGCTTTGTAAGAGGGTTTATCAGCTTCTGCACCTTCTCAATCCATCAGTCCTCACGAACACCTTATGACCCCCGTCACCTCACAATGGGAATCTGTACAGGAACAAGAGTCTATGCTAAAATTCCAGAGAAGCACTAGGACCCAAATGGCAATGTACTTGGCAAATAGAGGGAAGGAAGGAAGGAAAAGAAAAAAATCAATAATCTGATGCACTGCATGAGTCAGGGCCAAACTCTGATCTCAGCAACACCCCAGTAAATCCAGAGTAAATACACCGAATTCATCACAGTTACCCTGGATATGTTCAAGTGTAAGTGAGATTAGAAGCCGGACCCATGCATCTACACACACACACACACACACGTATATGTAGTTAATTGTGATTTATGAAAACCATAGGCATCAGACGATAGTAAAAACCAAAATCCTCAATAGAAAACAG
The DNA here is from genome assembly GCF_965152275.1 of Natator depressus. Taxonomy (NCBI): domain Eukaryota; kingdom Metazoa; phylum Chordata; order Testudines; family Cheloniidae; genus Natator; species Natator depressus. The sequence goes on from NC_134259.1 coordinate 8,471,987, forward strand.
CAACCAAGTGTCTGAGCCAGTCCCTCACACTGAAAACTTCTACCTCAAAAAATGGAACCACCATTAATTCTCCTTTCATTCTTTATTCAAGAACCCAGAGGGAAAATGACAGGTTCTGCAGAATGCCTGGAAACCTAACCAATCCTGGATCTGGCGGACAGAGGCGGGGAACCCAGTCCTTTGAACAAAATACGGAATTCCAACAGCCACCTCAATGTATGTTAACTGGGTTGGAAGTTGGAAGGGACTCCATCTCAAGCACCTTCATTGATCTCCACTGAACACAGCCTATGGCGGCATCATGTAATGAGTAGAATGTGGCAAAATTTTCCAGATAAAACTTCTTTTTGCTGAAAAATGCAGAGTTGGGTTGACTGCAACATTTTGCGAATTCATGTCAAATTTTCCAAAATAGTTTCAATCAACCCCTCTCTCTCCCCAAATTCCCAAAAAAGTTTTGTTTTGACATTTTCCAAATGACTTTTCATTTCATCTTGTACTTCAATTTTATTAATTTGTAAGACACCTCAAAAATGAAACAAGATTTATTTTGGGGGTTGAAGAAAACATTTCATTCAACCCACTTTTTTTTTTTTTTAAACACATTTTTGGTTATCCCTTAAATTCACAAAAATGTTGTTTCGGGCAGACCCAACATTGATTCTCCCTCCCCACTTCCCAATTTCTCAGTTTGGTGGCCAAACTGGTTCTTCACACAACTCTAGTAATGATTCCCAACTCCCGTTCCCCATGGGTGATCAGCAAGGACTGACCTGTGGGACCATCCGCACTAAAAGCAAAGTTTCTAACTGCATGCTCTGAAGGAGTAACTTCATTATGAAGCAGCTTTAGTAGACTCTTATCCTTTTCATGGGGCCAAGCTACTAAAGGAGGGCAAAGATCCATTTTCTCCTACTGAGTTACAAATCAGAGAAAGAAGAAGTGTACGTGCAGGGAACATAAACAGCTCAGCCAGCACGTGTGGTCCTAACTATGGACTAACAGCCATACGACAAATTATATGCATTGTGTACCTTTCACATCCTCCCATGCACTCTGTCCACTAACCTGTCCTTGGTGAGACTACTCCTCACATCCTAAGCCCCTGCTATGAAATAGAGGTCCTTTTGCTTAAAAAGAACTAACTACAAAAGCATTTTTCTTCTTCCTCTTCCCTTCAAATATGGATCATGTGAAACCATGGATAATAATAATAGCACACAGGCCTGAGGTTTAGTACTGGCAATATTCAGTCCTGGAACACTGGCAGATTTAAGGTTCAATATCTCATGAAACCTAAAGGGTAGAAACACAGGGCCAACTTCTCAGCTGGAGCAAACCGATATAGTCAATGGAGCTACTCTAATTTACACCAACAGAGGGTCAGGCCTATAAATCTGCATCTTTTGAGAGAACAGGGATTTCAGAAACCTCTTTTGGTTTAATATCAGACCCACTCAAACCCTGAGGGAGCATCGTTCTTGTTGCCTTGGTTTGCAATCTGTAAAAAGAAGAGGGAGAGGAAAAAATAGGATTAAAACTATGCAACGAGTGGGTGGAGTGGAACAGAGACCGGGAGACACTATGAAAAAAGGCAAGGAAGAGGGAACTGAAAAATAAATACAGTGAGATCTGATCTGTCTCTACTTTGCAATAGCAATTTCTCCTGAACCAAGATACTCCACTGCAGGAGCATGGGTTGGCCCTTATGGCTGCCTGATCTTCTGTCCTGAGCAGCTCCATCTCCAGCCCCAGACCTGGCGTGGCATCCTTTGGGCTGGTCTAACTTAAAGACCATTGCAATCTGGCGTAAGGGCCTGTTCACTCACTGGGGAAACGCTGGAGTGCAGCGATGGTCCAGCTACTCCTCCTACACCTTCCCTACACAGAAGTCATGCTGGCTTGGGGAATCACATGGGAGCCGGAGGAGTTTTCAGAGAGCCAATACCTGAACTGTAAGCAGCACAAAAGAGACCGATTGTGGAAGAGAAGCTGGCCCATTGACGCCAAATCATGTTATTTCTGATTCACACTGATGGTCAGCAAGAATAGAATTGAGCCCATTAGCTCTACCATATATTGAGCACCCCTGGTGGCAGCCTTGCTCTGGAGGCAGGGGCTGGTTCTATCCCTAATCTGTAGCACAAATTCCTTCTTAGCTAGAAAAGCCCAGTGTATTACTACTAGATTATCAAGTCACCTTTGGAAACAATTGGGTTTAAAATTACATGGGGGGGGAGGGGTAGTTCTCTATGATTCAGTCTGTTTTTTAACCCCCCTGGAAAAATAGCACACAACCTGGTACTCCAGGAGGCTCCTCGCACCATTAGGAAAAATATCTGAAGCTCAGGAAGGAAAAGTTGGTGAGTAACTTCAAGTGAAAGTGGGGTTTTTTTTTTCCCCCTTCCGGTCAGCATACTAGAAACCCTGCTGAAGGACATAAACAGAGAGATCAGGCTGAATGACTGAAAACAGCAGCACTCAGGGGAGAGAAGGCCAAGAAACAAGAGAGAAGAAAGATTTTTCTTCTTTCCTTTAAACTAAATTTATAACTCTGTGTTGGAAAGAACAATCAAGAAATTGCTTTCAAGACGAGAGAGAGCAGGGAATTGGGAGCACAGGGGGAGAGAGAAAGAGGCCAGAAGAATATTTTAGGAAATGGTCAGTGAATTCGGTTCTTATGAAAGTTTAGCAGCAAGGCAGAAATTTTCCCCTGTTCAGGGGGCTAGGGCAAAGCCTATGCAACACTAAAGCCTCACAGAGTTTAAAGGGAATGTAAGTGGTGTACGAAGCCCATGCTGTTCCCCTGTATCTTGGTAGAACTGGATATAGCCATGCACAGGACACATGGAGGATTTTCTCTGAGGTGCAAAGCACTCTAGATCTGGATTCTGCACTAGGACCCCCTTTTCCACACTGAGTCCACCTGTGGACCCCTTCTCTCATCTAGCCAAGATCTAGCCAGAACTCTGCTCCCTTTTAACAGCATGGGAAGGGTAGGATGATACTTCAATGTGATGCCTAGGTTGAGAATCGCTGCTCTAGAGCATCTCCTAACCCTGCAGTGAAAGGGCCAAACGCAGGGGTGGGAGCACAAATGTTCCAGCCATGCTGATGCAGCAAGAATTGTATGGGGAAGAATTGGCAGGAGAGTAAGAAGGTTCAGCAAAAAAAAAAAAAAAAAATCCCACAAAAAACCCCCCTGCTGCCCCATGTCCCTGGAGCAGCTGGGTCTGCCCATGCCCTGAATATCCTGGAAGGGGGAGGAAAGGTAGCAAGTTATGAACTCCCCTCATCTCACCAGAAGATAGCTATTGATAAAGAGGGCATCAGGAGTTCTTCCCTGGGGCTACCCAGCAGGAGCATTGCAAGCAGCCAGAAAGGTGGCTGTCTCAGAGGTAGCCCGGCAAACATGCAATCTGTGTGGCCAAAGCTTCCAAGGGTTCTTCAAAGGTAGCCTTAAGGAGAATGCATCGTTACAGTTTAGCCTGGAGGTAACAAGGTCTGCAGAGTGGTGCAGAAATTTCACAGGGAGCTCAAGTGAAGCAAACAAAACTAAATAAACCCTCACAGTGGCTTCAAGTTTAATTTATTTATTTATGTATTACTGCGTTTTAAGAACAAAATTCACCACAGCCCCTTCACACAGCTTAAATCCTTCTACTCCCATTATGGAGCACAAGACTCCATGCTCCACTTAATTACTTCTTAATCCTCTACCATGGTGCTTAAAGAGGGAATAGGACCCTCTGCACTGGGGTGAATTAGACCCAGACAGGGCGCAAGCACAACTGGAGAAAAAAATCCGTACGAGTAAATAAAAAGCCTTGAAAACATTCTGCAAAATTCATGAGGCTCTATTATTAATTATTTCTATTACAGTAGTGCACAGACACCCCCACTGAGATCAGGACCCCACTGTTCTAGGCACGATAAAAACACACATTAAGAAACCCTACCTGTTCCAAAGATTTTATAATCTAAATAGCTCCCTATTCCTTGGACCACACTGCGTCTATTGGCAGCTTTGTGAGGGGATAAGCTGATTGGAAGCAACTAATTGTGTCATTTTTAACGGGTGTTTTTCTTCGGGGATAATCCTTTTCCATTGTTGCTTGGCTGTCTTTGGAAAAGCTTAGTTGGAGATGATACTGTAAATCTCCTCTGGGCAACGTTCCTAATCTGTTTATTATTTTCATGCAAGAGTATAGCCCTGATACGATGCCGGACGCCACAAAAATGCTTAATTATGTTATTTCCCTTGGTAGGGGGAAAGGAGGAAGCATCAAAGCCATTGTGAAAGCTACAGCATTGACAATGGAGAACACACTTTTGATACAAGACGGAGGAAGGCATTAACAATGGGAAATAGGCCCTATTTAATGGGTCAGTTTTGGTATCGGAGGAGATTTGGAAGATTATTTTGGAAATACGACCGAGACGTGATTTTAGTCCTCCTGGACAAATATGAGAGGCAATTTCCTTGCCTGAGAATATGTCCATTAGCTGACAGCAGGGGATGCAGCATTGTGCAGAGGTATAATGCAGCCCTCCATTATCTGAATTTAGCTGTTGGGAGGTGGGTTGAAAAATAGTGCAGAGCCTCTGCTGTTAACATTTGCCTGTTGTTCTGTCCCTTAGTTTCACTTCATTACTGGCTCCTATCTCTATTTCAACAACGATGCCGCTACCACTGTCCCCAGTTTGCACAAAATGCTGCCAGCCAGAGTTCAAGGAAGGAAATAAAGGGAAAAGGCAGAACATATAAAGTCTGATTCTTCTCTTCTGTTGGTATAAACCAGGAGTAACTCTGTTAAAGCCAGTGAGATTCACAGGTATGAAGGGGAGTGAATCAGGCCTATAAACATTCAAAGAGCCACAGAACCCGAGTGGTCTCCACAGTACAGGATGGTGTCAAAGGGAAGATTCATAAGGTGTTGAGTTGGGGTTTTTTAACTGAATGATCCTGCCGTGCTGGGAAAGTCACATTCAGCGCCATTACAGATTAAATGGCAATTTCCACTGTGCATTCCAACAACTGCCATTCCCATCATGGTTTTTATTTGCAGAGCTGCATGGGCTTTACCAACATTAATGAACCCAGACACACACGACCCCCTGAGAGGTAGGGTAATAGTGGTGTGGCCATTTTACAGATGGGGAATGGAGGCAAAGAGAGATTAAATGACTTTACTGTAGATCACGCAGAGCTGGGAACTGCACTAAGGTCAAGGTTAGCCTTGTTCAAAATTACTGGATGACTCCCGTTCCTCGAACCACTGCAACTGAGAGGTTAACTTAAACCCCTCCATTCCATTGTACTGTTTTTTATATCTCTGTTATATGAGGGTTTTTTAATCTATCAATCAGTCTCTTTTAGGTACTTATACAGATAATGTATTTATCCTCACAACACCCCTGTGAAGCAGGGCAGTGCTATTATCTCTATTCTACATACGGGAACTGAGGCTTAGTGACTGGCCCAAGGTCCCACAACAAGTCTGTGGCAGAGGAGAGACTTGAACCCTAGTCTTCCAACTGCTAGGCCAGTGTCCTCGTACTGGTATAAAGCTGAATTAATGAAGAATCAGGCTCTTTAGACTGCCATCAAGGGGCAAAAATTCCCTTCTTAAATACGCACTATGGATCTGCATTGCATATACTGCACTTATTCCCTGTGCAAACTTTCTACCAATATCCATGGAGAGTACACAAAAACAGTGCATGAAACAGAGCATAGTTCTAGCCTGCTGGGTATTGCTCTATGACCTCACATGTGACTGGAAAGAATTTGACTAGAGTTGATTGCAAATGCTTCTCCCCCACTGCCCCCCTCCCGCACCAGGAAAATGTTGATTTTTCTTGGAGAGAGAGGTGGCAGTTCAGAGGAGGCCCTGGCTGTGGTGCATCCTGGAAAATGTAGTCCAGTCAGGGAGGCTCACCCACAGAGGGGAATGAGGACATGAGGCAACCAAACTACATCTCCTGTGAGGCACAGTAACAGCCTATCCAAATTGATATTTTCCAGGGAGGGGAATCAAGATTTTCCATGGGAACCACTTTTCATGATCAGTCATGTTCTGTCAGAAACCCAGCTTGCCACCAAAAAACAGTTGACAGAAATTTTTTGACAAGCCCTAAATTTGCCAGTAACTTTTTGCTGCTCATAGACTTTAGACTCATAGACTTTCAGGTCAGAAGGGACCATTATGATTATCTAGGCCGACCTCCTGCACAACGCAGGCCACAGAATCTCACCCACCAACTCCTGCAATGAACCTCTCACCTATGTCTGAGCGACTGAAGTCCTCAAATCGTGGTTTAAAGACTTCAAGGTGCAGAGAATCCTCCAGCAAGTGACCCGTGCCCCACGCTGCAGGTGAAGGCGAAAAACCCCCAGGGCCTCTGCCAATCTGCCCTGGAGGAAAATTCCTTCCCGACCCCAAATATGGCGATCAGCTGAACCCTGAGCATGTGGGCAAGACTCACCAGCCAGATACCCAGGAAAGAATTCTCTGTAGTAACTCAGATCCCACCCAATCTAACATCCCACCACAGGCCATTAGGCCTATTTACCACTAATAGTCAAAGATCAATTAATTGCCAAAATCATTTTATCCCATCATACCATCTCCTCCTCCTGTGGCACTGTGTTCACCACTCCAGAACACACCCACGCAGATCTCACTGGATATGATTTTTGTTTCACACTGATGTAATTCTGGAGTGACTCCACCAAAGTCAATGGAGTTACATCAGTGGAGGGAATGGGAATCAGGTCCATTTTCTTTAGTGGAAGGTGTGCAAAATTTTAGCTATTTGATCACCTTGACTTGAAACTGAACAGCCACAAAACTAGTTTTTTATTTGGATGTGACCAGGAATAACTATAAATCAAGCTTTGGAAAACTTCACTGCTACTCTTTTTAATGGCTGGACGGAATTGCTGAGCTCATAAGATAGATTTTATGACACATCTCTGGAAGGGCTCCCCCGCCTGTCTCTCTCTGCTTTTTTAAAATGCTCTCGTGTATTGTTTGGGTCATTTTAAGTATTGGAAAGCACAGGTCAATGGTTGTTAGAATTTTCCACACAGTAAATAAAAAAAAAATTCTTATGAACTCAGCAATTCTGTCAAGCACTAAGGAGAGTATCAAAGGAATTATTACAGAGCACCAAGACACAGACAGATATATGACATCGTCCATCACAAAGTGCTACGACTCACTTATCGGCCCTTGCAGGGTTGGACAGAATTGCATTAAGCAGGTTTCACTTGTTCAGTTTGCATAGATTTTGGAGGGTCATGATAAGATATGGTTACTTTTCCCCCAATAGCTATCTTTTGTGCATCTCCTTTCTCAAGGCCTAGTTCTGCAAGGTGCTACCCAGTGACTCCGCCAAGCCCTCATCTCCCTTCAACCAGCCATAGGAAACACAGTTCCCCCCACCCCATGAACAATTAAAAACCTTCAAAAAAAAGTTACAGCAAATTTCCAGTTTCCATTCTGAATCAAAATTTGTTTAGTTGCGATTTGAATCCATTTTGTTGTTTTGCAACTCCAAAATATTTACTGTAATTTCAAAATTTTCCATTGAATAACTTCATTTATAAAATGGGGAAAACAGCACTGCTGTGCCACACAGAGGTGTTGTGAGGATAAAAACATTAAAGCTTCTGAGGCACTCGGGTATTATGGAGCTCGGTCCATGTAAGTACCTTAGATAGGGTCCTCGCACACACTTTTCCATGTGAAAACATGGGCAATGCCAATACTGAGCTATTCTGGCATCAGACAAATAGGTGAAAAGTAAGTGGTCCCAGCTCAGTCACAGTTAGAGGCAATCTTGGTGCCACAGAATGAGGTAACTTTTGAGGAACAGACATCCTCATTATTTACGGAGGATGACCTAAGACCGCATGCTCTCCCTTATCTTCTGTCGTTGAGGTGATGCACAATCTTGGGTTGCTCTCAGATCTGTGCCTACACAAGATGGGCACCCAAAAAATTGAGGCACTTATTGTCAGTAGCCTGTTTTGAACTTGGCAGCTGAAGTGACTCACTCAAGGTCAGTAGCAACGCTGGGAATAGAAACCTAAGACCAGAGCAGTTGCAAAGAGGAGGACAGAATCAAGGGCCATGAACTCCCAGTGTGACTCTGTGGCCAAGAGGGCTAATGTGATCTTTGGATGAGTAAAGAGAAGAACCTTGTGTCAGAGCAGAGGCGTTAGTTTACCTCTGTATTTGGCACTGGTGCAACTGCTGCTGGAATCGTGCATCCAGTTCTGGTGCCCACAGTTTAAGAAAGATGTTGATAAATTGGAGAGGGTTAACGGAAGAGCCACGAGCATGATGAAAGGGTTAGAAAACATGTCTGATAGGTTAGATTCCAGGAGCTCTATTTAGCTTAACAAAGAGAAGGGTAAGGGGTGAGTTGATTACAGTCTATAAGTACCGACATTGCGAACAAATATTTAATAATGGGCTCTTCAGTGTAGCAGAGAAAGTATCCAATGGCTGGAAGTTGGAGTTAGACAAATCCAGACCAGATAGAAAGCATGAATTTTTCACAGTGAATGTACTTAACCCTGGAACAATTTATTGAGGGTCATGGTGGATTCCCCATCACTGACAATTTTTAAATCAACATGGGATGTTGTTCTAAAACAGCTGTTCTAGGGATTATTGTGGGGCAGTTCTCTGGCCTGTGTTATCCAGGAGTTCAGACTAGATGATCACAATGCTCCCCTCTAGCCTTGGAATCTATGAATCTAGGTTACCCTGTGCCTCAAGGCCCATGGCATTAGTATTCCAGAACAAATTAAAATAAGATACTGTATTTGTTGGCTATCATCTTCACAAAAAAGAAATGTACTGAGAAGCTGTGGATAGAAATAGCATCAGTTATTATCTGCACCCTCCTTTAAACATTACTAGAGCCCGCACGTTACTAACAGGCTGAGTAAATGAAGGTCAGGCCACAGAAAGATGTCTGCACTCACTCATCATGTGTAGTTTGGTGTGGCACAGCGACTGTTTGCATCAGGAGGCCATTTAGTTCTATTGTTAAGTAAGACTTGAGCTTATCACGTAAGACTTGACACTACAGTCCAGAAACAGAGTTGGTAGGACTGCCCGCCCTGCTGTTGGGAGCAGATATCCTTCTGATCCGACACTGTGGATCGGTTTTTGAAGGGTAAAAAAACCAGTGAGCCTTCAGTTGGCTGTGTCTGAAAACAAGAGAGAAAAATCCAATTGCCGTGTTGGGTATTCCCCTTTCCTCATCATAGACTCCAACAGCTCAGATCTTACTCAGTGAAGGGATTTATTGCAAACCACTCTTTTCTTTTTAAATGCACTTGGTGGATTAACCAAAACAGGATACTAAGTGTATCTACATGGTAACTACTGATCTGTACATCAATGGATAGAGCAGGGTGGCCAACCTGAACCTGAGAGGGAGCCAGAATTTACCGATGTACATTGCCAAAGAGCCACAGTAATACGTCAGCAGCCCCCCATCAGCTCCCGCCCGCCCCATTGCCAGCACCTCTCGCCCACCGGCAGTCCCACCGATCAGCGCCTTCCCCTCCCTGCCCACACCTCCCGATCAGCTGTTTTGTGGCATGCAGGAGGCTCTGGGGGGAAAGGGGGAGGAGCAAGAGCACGGCAGGCTCAGGGGAGGGGGTGGGAAGGGGTGGAGTGGGGGCAGGGCCTGTGGCAGAGCCAGGGGTTGAGCAGTGAGCACCCTCCGGCACAATGGAAAGTTGTCACCTGCAGCTCCAGCCCCAGAGCCGGTGCCTAGACAAGGAGCCGCATATTAACGTCTCAAGAGCCGCATGTGGCTCCGGAGCCCCAGGTTGGCCACCCCTGGGACAGAGTATAGACCACCACATTCCACTGATACTGAACAAAACAACAGCCCGATCTCTGCAAGCCTGGCATACGCCACTAGTCCTGTCAAGCTTAATTGAGATCTGCCATGTGAACAATGATGGCTCCCATGTGTAAGGTTTTGCTGGATTGGGGCCAAAATAATCTGTCTGTTTCTAGGTGGCGCCAGGTACGGAGGTGGGGGGGCTCGGTTTAAAAGCCTCACACCGTGTTGTCAGAAGGGCAGGTGGCATATGAGGGCTATGCTCTATAGATATTAGACCACAGTCTGTAATGAGAGCCAGCCCTTTGCTGCTCTCAGAAGGCTCAAAGAGGTCGGGAACTGGTTAGCAGAGAATTCCCCTGTCAAAAGGGAACTCCCTGCTAGGGTACACGTGCGGATCTGAGCCCTGTGCCTTTGCAGTTGGCAAAAGGGGAATGTCAGGAACAAACAGGAGGCAGGCAGTGGCCATGGCAGAGCTTCACTATATCTCTACTCCATGGTTATAGGGTTCAGTGACACTAATTAGAGCTGCAAGGAAGTTGGCCCTGAGAATCAGGGAGCCAGAATCTCTCCCTGACGCCCCAGCCCTACTCTCCTGCACTGAGCAGAGCCCAGCTGCAGGAGAATCAAGCCCACCATTTGCTCCTCCAATTTGCCTCCCCTAAATCGGGAGTGAAGCCACTGAAGTAGGTGGAGTTAAATATATGTAAGAGGAGACGCAGTCCTTCCTGGATGCATCCAAATGAGGATTTATTGAAGCTATGACGGAAGCTGTAGGATGTAGCATATATTACAACGCAGTCTAGGGATGTTCCTGCAATTTCAAAAGGATGATGAAAAGATGAAACCAAATCCAGCTTTAGCAGAGGATCTGAGATCCTGCAGCACCCAATTTAAATCTGCGTGGGAAAATTTTGATGGAACTGCTTTCTGTAGAAATGCTATTTCATCAACACCAACATGTTTCACAGCACCATGGCGATTTCAATGACATTTAAAAAAAAAAATCAAAAAATGAAGCATTACAATGGCGTTGAAAAGTTCTGCTTCAATGTTATTGGAAAGTTTAAATAATTCAAACTATTCAAAATGAAAAGTCGTTTCTGAAACAAAAACATTGACTTTTTTTTAAATACCAAGCTCGTAAAGAGATTGTTTTGATGATCACAGATTTCTTCATAATATTCCATAGGCAATTTTGAATTTTTTTCATTTTCATTCCAATGCAGAATGAAACTCAACTTTGAAATCATGGAAGTTCCCGCAAAATGGGAAATTTTGGTGCCACCTCTGTATTTGGCACTGGTGCAACCGCTGCTGGAATACTGTATCCAGTTCTGGTGCCCACAGATGAAGAAGGATATTGATAAACTGCAGAGGGTTCCAAGAAGAGACACAAGAATGGCTAAAGGATTAGTAAACATGTCTTACCATGAGATAAGCTAAATAGAGCTCCTTCAGTCTAACAAAGAGAAGGTTAAGGGATGACTTCATTGGTGATGGGTCCATTGGTATTAGATTAATCTAATCTAGAGAGACTAATTTCTTTGGTCTTGACTTCGCGTAATAAAAACCACCAAGCACTACATACATACCAGCCAACCTAAACACCAGCTTCCCATATAGTTGGCATTGGTCCTGCTTTGAGCAGGGGGTTGGACTAGATGACTTCCTGAGGTCTCTTCCAACCCTAATATTCTATGATTCTGTAAAATTGGTTTAAAAAAAACAAATAAAACACCCTCCTGAAACAAGACGCTCCACTGCATATAATCATCCCCATGGAGAGAGGAGAAGAAAAAACAAACCACGCACGAGCCAGGTCAGTCACCTTGCTTAATGCGCTCAGATGCTACAGTGATGAGGGACATGTAACAACCTGGATAGAATAAACTAGGCACTAATGTAAATAGGTAGCAGATCATGGCTAGAGAGGTTCAGCGAGAGGAGTCAGAAGGTAAAAATTTGCTCCTTGGTTTCAGTACAGAACTTTCTGCTTCACTGAAGACATCACAAATGACATGGGTGTGCTTAACAAGGCACTGGGGCAACTGGAAGATCACATTGATACAATTTAGATAAGCAATAGAGTTTATGGCGCAGTCCAGACAATCTGTGATCAGTTGCAGCTGGTCAGCTAGGGGGACAAAACCAGCTGAGAAGCAGCCCGACTGTTGGAAGAGAAAGCAGGGATTCAGAAGGTGGGCAAGAGCTGTGTGGATACGAGTATGCTCAGCAGAAACCCCCATACTCTAGATTGCACTTGATCAGTACCCACTTGCCTATTGAAGTCAATGGGAAACCCATGTGTGAACTGAAGGCAGCGCACGTGGCCCTGATTTCCTAGGGGAAAAATAATTGGTAGACCAAAGCAGAGATAGAGGCATATTGGACCTTCCCTACCCAGCATCAGCCAAGGGCGGGTGAGACCCTAAGTTATACCTGGGCTTTAGTGGTCTCCATAGGGCTTTGCAGGAATCCCAGGTTTGCCCGAGTCATGCCCCCTCCCATCACATTATGAATCCTCCCCTCCTACAGCCTGACCATGGGGCATCTCTGGTCTGAATCTGCCCCCAACCCTTTGCCCCAGCTGGAGCAGCTCGGTTCACAGGATTATTCCTCGGCGGGCCTTGTACCCGCTGCTGTACAGCATCTTTGAGCAAAAGGGGGGCTGTCAAGGTTCCCTCCCCACTGTGAACTCTAGGGTACAGATGTGGGTACCTGCATGAAAGACCCCCTAAGCTTATTTCTACCAGTTTAGGTTAAAAACTTCCCCAAGGTACAAATCCTTCCTTGTCCTTGGATGGGTATTGCTGCCACCACCAAGTGAGTTCGACAAAGATTCAGGAAAAGGACCACTTGGAGTTCCTGTTTCCCTAAAATATCCCCCCGAGTCCCTTCACCCCCTTTCCTGGGGAGGCTTGAGAATAATCTGCCAACCAAATAGGTAAACCAGGTGAGCACAGACCAGACCCTTGGTTTTGAGGACACTAAAAACCAATCAGATCCTTAAAAAACAGAACTTTATAATAAAGGGAAAAAAAGTGGAAGAAACACCTCTGTAAGATCAGGATGGAAGGTAATTTTACAGGGTAATAAGATTCAAAACACAGAGGATTCCCCTCTCAGCAAAACTTTAAAGTTACAAAAAACAGGGATAAACCTCCCTCTTAGCATAGGGAAAATCCACAAGCTAAAATAAAAGATACTCTAATGCACTTCCTTGCTATTACTTACTATTTCTGTAAGTTAGATGCATCATTCAGTAGGAGCTAGATTACTTGCTTGGTCTCTCTCTTTGTCTCAGAGAGAACACACACACAGAGAGAGACAAAGCAAAAACCTTCCCCTCACAGATTTGAAAGTATCTTCTCCCTTTATTGGTCCTTTTGGTCAGGTGCCAACCAGGTTATCTGAACTTCTTAACCCTTTACAGGTAAAGGAGGGATTTTATGCTACCCTTAGCTGTATGTTTGTGACAGGGGCCCACGGCAACAACGGATTGGGCCTCCAATATTAGCCAGCAGCAAGATGAGCTACACCTTCGATAACACTTAGTGCTTTACGGGCCTGACTCAACACTGTGGATATAGTTTTACGGCAGTGTAACTCCATAGACTTTTTGCCCTTTTGCCATGTGGGTGATCTTGAACAACTACATCCTGCAGCCTAGGGCAGGATTTGACCCATACGTACATATTCACGCACAATATATATGTACATATTCTTGTGGATGCGATGGAGGTTGCTTATATTCAGGAAGGGAGACTCTAGGCTCCACAAGCGAAGGACGATCTGGTGGAATGGGCACTGGATTGGGATGCAGGGGACATGGATTCAAGTCTCAGCCAGGTCTGTCTCTCAATGTTTCTGTAGGCTACTAGCCTGTTTCCCCAGCTAGCACTGACACTACACTCAGTGTCTGATTCAAGATTTCCAACCCCAGGGCTTTACCTTGATTTCTTCCACGAAACAACTGATAACCATCTCCACATTAGTTGTCCCTCTTCCTTAACCTGGAGGGGTCTGCAGGGACCTATCTATTGCACAAAGGTTTCCACACTACAGGCCACCCGTCTGAGAGTCATTCACAAAATGCACTTTTCTCCCCTGACCATGGGGCTTCCTGCCAGAACCTTGCTGCTCCTAGAAGCTCTTGTCCATTTCTCCGACAGACCATTTGCCTGGGACGCCTCCTGCCACAGGAGCCAGCCTGCTCCTTGTAGGGTTTGCACACGCCCCCTCACCCCAGCATCTCCTGCAAAAGCTTTCCTGTTTCCTGCAGCACTCTCCCCGGCTGGGCTACTTGCTGGCTCTTATAATCACCTAATCCCGATCTGATCGGCCTCAGCTGGGATGTAGATGATCCATCACAGGTGGGGCTGGGCCCAGCTCCACTTAGAGGGCCAGCCACCCTTTGAGTCTCAGTTCCCTAACCATAAAACGCTGTGAGGATAAAAACCATTAATTACTGAGACACTCAGATATCATGGGGATGAAAACCAGACCAGTACTTGCTAGAATCCCATCTAGTTATTCTTTGCATTTTCCACACCAAGTCTCTCTCTCTTTCTCTCTCTCTCTCTCTGCATGTATAGATAGGTGCATGTATAGATCCTAGACTTGCAGCATCTTTCTAAAAACAGCAATAAAATAATAATAATAACAATAAATAAAAGAATAAGCAGATGCTGGCTCTTATTGGAAAATTCACTATCACCTCCCCCATTTGTAACCATTGCAGAACACAGTCATCTCCCTAAAGGTCTGACACCTAAAAGCTTATTGAAGGAGAAAATTCAGTCTCTCCAAGACACTGGCTTTTTTGTGATGTGTCTAGTTGCATGAAAGAAGTGTTACGTCTTGTATGAAGGAATTTGAAAGGATTGGAGATGCAGTGATAACAGAAGGGGGAGGGAAGGAATCTATCTGCATGCAATCCAGAATTTTTTTGTTGAGATGAACTTCTTTTAAAGAAAGACTCCTGGAGGCCAATGTATATCACTCAGCAAACAGAAGCGACATGGAATTTCACAGCTGATGAATAAACCAATGGATAAAAACAAAGGGGAGGAGGGAGAACTAGGATTAGTGGGTATGACCCGGGATTACTGTTCTGTCCACTCTCTCATTTGGATAATTACACTCTGTCTACCTACAAACATTTGCCTTTTTCGCTTAATAGGCTGCTTTGTGGTCATTCCTGTGAGCAAACTCAGTTGGTAGAAAGGTGAATTTCACCCCAAGATAATGTCTATGCAACACGTATGTCTTATTTTGACATTTTAGATGGCATTTAAATACTTATAGCTTCTGATTCTCTGCACGGGGGTGAATAAGCATCTGTCTCCTGGGATTTATAACACTCTCATCATCACAGTATTTAAGAGTCTCAAACAATTAATAAATTTATCCTCATAGTATTCCTGAGATTTAGGGACTATTCTTCCCAATTTACAGATGGGCAGCTGAGACACGGGGATTTAGGGCTATAATCCTGCAAGCACAATGCACCCGTGTAGCTTTATTCACATGAAGTCAGTGAGAGTGCTCACATGCCTCAAGCTAAGCATGTGGGTCAGCATTTGCGGAAGATGACTGTGGAAGTCTGCAAGAGCGAGAAATTGAACCTGGAATGCTCGAGACATAGCCTTGTATCTTAATGAGGCTGCCATCTGAGAGCCTAATGGAGCTGAATTTATCTGAATCAATACCTTGGGCCAGTCAGCCAGACACAGCCAAGGTATAAACCAAGCTGCTCCTGGGAAATGCTATGTTCTTCCTCCTCTCCCCAGTTTCTAAACATATCCCTGTTACGCCCAGTTCATTACACTTAGCATAAGAGCAGCCATCATGCATTTAAGCCACAAAAGTGCCAGCAAGGAAGACCTGAACCAACAAAAAAGCAATTCCAAAGAAAAATCTAATTAGTGGGTAAAGACACAGAAAAGTGGCCTTTTCTGTGCCCTCAACTAATGATGAAAACATATCAGGGAAAGTTTTGACTGGTTATTATCAAAAAGAACCCCCCATTACTTTTAATTGAGGCCGACTTGCATCTTGCAAGTTTATTTGGTCAAAAAACCTCCGTGTGAAGCCCTATTCTGAAGATGTCTATGCTCGTGTTCATTAAAAAGAAAAGAAAGAAAAAACAAATTAGAGAGAAGCGAATAAATACGAGTTCACTCACTAAAGTGGCTAATTAAGTCTTGGGCACAGGTAATGGTAGTGTCAGCATAGTCTTGGTGTTTTTTCTTTATTGACTCAAGGTACTTTGTCCTGAATAGACTGAGCTAGAGTACTCCTGTGTCACTTGCCAAAGCAGTGGTAAGGGCTTCATCCAAAGCCCTCTGAAGTCACTAGGAGTCTGCCCACTGATTCCAGTGGATGTGGATAGGCTCTTAGCAAGTCACAGGCAGTTTAAGGCCAGAAGGGATCCCTAAATCGTCGAGTCTGACCGCCTTTATATCATAGGGTGGCAAAGCCACTCAGCACCTGCATTAAACCCAACAACTAAAATGAGATCTACTATCACAGCCCACAGAAGACTAGACTATGATGTGCCGCAGGCAGAGAACAGGAGAGACCGAGGTGCGCCAGTGCCCAAGGTCCCTGCAATGGCAGGGAAATGGTTACGTGAGAGAGACCCAGATAATCCTGGCAACTGACCCTCATCCACACGCCACAGAGGAAGGTGAAACTCCTCCCCGCACAAGGTCACCGCCAATCTGACCTGGAGGAAAATTCCTTCCTCACCCCACATATGGGGATCAGTTAGACCCTGAACCTGTGAGGAAGAACAAAGTTAGCCAAGCACCTGAATGCTCAGTGCCAGGTGAAAGTCCCATGTCGCATCTCCTGCCATAGCCCCATGTCGCATCTCCAGCCGTGGCCACCCCTAAGTGTATTACCAGTGGCACAATGCACAGACACACCACCCAGGTCATCATTGGGCAGAATTCACCTTGGTGCAGCAGGCCAATGCAAGGGTCTTAGCATCATTTAAACTCAGTGGTGGTGCGGGATAACATCAAAATGGCTATAAAAAGGAACGTTGAATCCCTTGAATGCTGCAGAGTCTGTCTCCAAGTCTGACTACCTAGGTATTTATCCTGCATTCATCAGGGTCCAGGGGAGAGGGCCCTGTGATTTGCGTCTAACTCCCTGCACAATGGGAGGAGAGGAGCTGTAGCTAGAACAGTGGTCCAGAGACTGGACCAGAAGCCAAATGGAGGAGGAGCTGTTCTGCAGGCAGACATCCTAACCTTTTGTTTTGGTGGGAAGAAGAACTTCACTTCCATATACCTCCTGTACTTAAAGCTAGATTACTCAAGAGCTTGAGAGCAAATGTTTTCCCCATCCCCTGGGAATGTTTGACATTTCAAATTTGTTTCCCCTTCACTAATTGGGACAAAAAAGTTGATGTCTCAAAAATGTTTGTGAGCTGAAACTCAGAACACTGTTTTGATTTTGACCTTTTTTCTTTTTAACTTTTTTTTTTTATTTAGTGAAAATTTACCAAAACTTCAAACCAAAAGTCATTTCAACTAAAAAAACCCCTCCCAAAAAACCCAAACCACTTTCTGGTTCAACAATTTCAAAACTTCTTAAACCAAATTTTGTCAAATGACGGGTTTTGTCAAAACTGAAACTGAACAGTGTGTGGTTTGACGAATCAGCATTTTTCAGCAAAAAACATTTTGACTGGGAATTTTCCAACAGGTGAGAACCTAGCCACCATTCCAGAATACTCTTCTGCAGCTCCTGCCATGCAGGGATTGGAGTACCAACTCCAGCGATGATCTTAGAAGCTAGATTGTCGGTGAAAACCTCCTCCCCTTTTTCTCACCTTCTTCTGGGGGGAAGGGTCTAACACACAACTTATTTGCATTCAGCAGCCAAAATTTAACCCAGCTTTTGTGCCAATGCCATTTCTGGGCAAAAAAAGCTTTTAAACTTTAGAAGTTTCAAAAATTTCATTCTGATGAAAATTCATTTCCACACCAAAGTTTCCTGTTTCATTGCAATTTTGCACAAGTTTCCTCAACAAAGTTAAAGACAAATGCACACAAAATATTTTCACAGGGCCTGTGATACCTAGATGACAAACAGACTGATCGACCAATCAGTATAGAGTTCGTACAGACAATAGAGCATTCAAGGACAACAGAAGTCCCCAGTGTTCAAATTATCATAGAATCATAGAACCGGAAGGGACCTCGAGAGGTCATCTAGTCCACTCGTAGCAGTACTAATTATCAAGACCATGCCTGACAGGTGTTTGTCTAACCTGCTTTTAAAAATCTCCAATGATGGAGATTCCCCAACCTCCCTAGGCAATTTATTCCAGTGCTTAACCACCCTGACAGGAAGTTTTTCCTAATGTCCAACCTAAACCACCCTTGGTACAATTTAAGCCCCTTGCTTCTCATCCTATCCTCTGAGGTTAAGAAAAAACAATTTTTATTCCGCTTCCTTGTAACAACCTTTTACATACTTGAAAACTGTTATCAAGTTCCCTCTCAGTCTTCTGTTCTCCAGACTAAACAAACCCATTTTTTTCCATCTTCCCTCACAGGTCATGTTTTCTAGACCTTTAATCATTTTGTTGCTCTTCTCTGGACTCTCCCCAATTTGTCCACATCCTTCCTGAAATGTGGCATCCAGAACTGGATACAATACTCCAGTTGAGGCCTCAGCAGCGCGGAGTAGAGCGGAAGAATTACTTCTCGTGTCTTGATTACAACACTCCTGCTACTACATCCCAGAAGGATGTTCGCTTTTTTTGCAACAGCGTTACACTGTTGACTCATATTTAGCTTGTGGTCCCCTATAACCCCCGAATCCCTTTCCGCAGTGCTCCTTCCCAGGTAGTCATTTCCCATTTTGTATGTGTGCAGCTGATTGTTCCTTCCTAAGTGGAGTACTTTGCATTTTTCCTTATTGAATTTCATCCTATTTACTTCAGACCATTTTCTCCAGTTTGTCGAGATCATTTTGAATTTTAATCCCGTCCTCCAAAACACTTGCAACCCCTCCCATCTTGGTGTTGTCCTCAAACTTTATAAGTGTACTCTGTATGCCATTATCTAAATCATTGATGAAGATATTGAACAGAACTGGACCCAGAACCGATCCCTGCGGGTCCCCACTCATTATGTCCTTCCAGCCTGACTGAACCACTGATAACTGTTCTGGGGGAACGGTTTTCCAACCAGTTTTCCACCCACCTTTTAGTAGCTCCATCTAGGTTGCATTTCCCTTCTTTGTTTATGAGAAGGTCATGCAAGAGAGGGTCAAAAGCTTTACCAAAGTCAAGATATACCATGTCTACCCCCATCCACAATGCTTGTTACCCTGTCAAAGAAAGATATCTGGTTGGTTTGACAAGATTTGTTTTTGACAAATCCATGCTGACTGTTACTTATCACCTTATATTCTAGATGTCTGCAAATTGATTGCTTAATTATTTGCTCTATTATCTTTCCGGGTACAGAAGTTAAGCTGACTGGTTTGTAATTTCCTGGGTTGTCCTTATTTCCCTTTTTATAGATGGGCACTATATTTGCCCTTTTTCAGTCTTCTGGAATCTCTCCCGTCTTCCATGACTTCTCAAAGATAATCACTAATGACTCAGATATCTCCTCAGTCAGCTCCTTGAGTATCCTAGATGCATTTCATCAGGCCCTGATGACTTGAAGACATCTAATTTGTCCCAGTACTTTTTAACTTGTTTTTTTCCCCTATTTTAGCTTCTTCTGATCCTACCTGGCATTCACTAAGTTAGACGTCCAGTCACCACCAACCCTCTTGGTAAAAACCAAAACGAAGAAGTCATTAAGCACCTCTGCCATTTCCACATTTTCTGTTATTATTTTGCCCCCCTCATTGAGTAATGGGTCTACCCTGTCCTTGGTCTTCCTCTTGCTTCTCATGTATTTGTAGAATGTTTTCTTGTTACCCTTTATGTCTCTGGCTAGTTTGATCTTGTTTTGTGCCTTGGCTTTCTAATTTTGTCCCTACATTCGTGTGCTATTTGCTTATATTCATCCTTTGTAATCTGACCTAGTTTCCACTTTTTGTAGGATTCTTTTTTGATTTTTAGATCATTGAAGATCTCCTGGGTGAGACAGGGTGGTCTCTTGCCATAATTCCTATCTTTCCTACACAGTGGGATGGTGTCCTCTTGTGCCCTGAATAATGTCCCTTTGAAAAACTGCCAACTGTCTTCTATTGTTTTTTCCTTTAGACTTGCTTCCCACTGGAATTTTACCTACCAACTCCCTGTGTTTGCTAAAGTCTGCCTTCTTGAAATCAATTCTCTTTATTTTGTTGTTCTCCCTCCTACCATTCCTTAGAATCATAGAATATCAGGGTTGGAAGGGACCTCAGGAGGTCATCTAGGCCAACCCCCTGCTCAAAGCAGGACCAATCCCCAACTAAATCATCCCAGTCAGGGCTTTGTCAAGCCTGACCTTAAAAACCTCGAAGGAAGGAGATTCCACCACCTCCCTCGGTAACCCATTCCAGTGCTTCACCACCCTTCTAGTGAAAAAGTTTTTCCTCATATCCAACCTAAACCTCCCCCACTGCAACTTGAGCCCGTTACTCCTCGTTCTGTCATCTGGTACCACTGAGAACAGTCCAGATCCATCCTCTTTGGAACCCCCTTTCAGGTAGTTGAAACCAGCTATAAAATCCCCCCTCATTCTTCTCTTCTGCAGACTAAACAATCCCAGTTCCCTCAGCCTCTCCTCATAAGTCATGTGTTCCAGTCCCCTAATCATTTTTGTTGCTCTCCGCTGGACGCTTTCCAATTTTTTCACTTCCTTCTTGTAGTGTGGGGCCCAAAACTGGACACAGTACTCCAGATGAGGCCTCACCAGTGTCAAGTAGAGGGGAACGATCCCATCCCTCGATCTGCTGGCAATGCCCCTACTTTTACAGCCCAAAAGGCCATTGGCCTTCCTGGCAACAAGTTGTCACACAGTGTGTCCTGGCACACTGTTGTCTCTATGAACTCTATCATTTGTTGATCACTTTCACCCAAGCTGCCTTCCATTTTAAAATTCTCAACCAGTTCCTCCCTATCTGTCAAAATCAAATCGAGAACAGCCTTTCCCTTGGTAGCTGTCTCCACCTTCTAATATAAAAAATGGTCTCCAATACATTCCAAGAACTTATTGGATACTCTGTGCCCTGCTGTATTTTTTTCCCAACAGATGTCTGGGTAGTTGAAGTCCCTCATCACCACCAAGTCCTGTGCTTTGGATGATTTTGTCAGCGGTTTTAAAAAAGCCTCATCCATCTCTTCTTCCTAGTTAGGTGGTCTGTAGTAGACCCCGACCATGACATCACCCTTGTTTTTTACCCCTTTTATTCTTACCAGGAGACTTTCAACAAGTCTGTCTCCTATTTCCATCTCAATCTCCTTCCAAGTGCATACATTTTTAATCTATAAGGCAATGCCTCCTCCCCTTTTTCCCTGCCGGTCCTTCCTGAGCAAGCTATACCCTTTATACCAACATTCCAGTCATGTGTATTATCCCACCCGGTCTCTGTGAGGCCAACTGTGTCATAGTTGTATTTATTTACTAGCATTTCGAGTTCTTCCTGCTTATTCCCCAGACTTCTTGCATTCATATACAGACATCTAAGATACTGATTTGTTCCCCCACCCCACACACTTCTGTCTTGTCTTTCCTTTACCCTGGCTATAACAGCCCATGCTCCCCCCAAATTCAAAACCTTCTCCTAGGTCTCCATGTTCTTGACTTACCTGTGGGTTTTGGTCACCTGCCTCCTTCAAACCTAGTTTAAAGCCCTCCTCATGGGGGCTAGCCAATCTGTATCCAAATATGCTCTTCTCCTTCCTTGATAGGTGGACCCCACCTCTGCTTAACATCCTTCTTCCTGGAACAGCATCCCGTGGCCAAGGAAGCTGAAGTCCGCCTGGAGACACCATCCTCGCAGCCAGGCATTCACCTCCAGGATGCATCTGTCTCTGCCTGGGCCCGCTACCCTTGACTGGAAGGATCGAAGAAAACACAACCTGCGCTCTGAATTCCTTCACCCTTACTCCCAGAGCCTGGTAGCCACTTCTGATGTGCTGAGGGTCATTCCTCACAGTGTCATTAGTGTCCACATGGATGAGTAGCATGGGGTAGTAGTCAGAGGGCCAGATGATCCTCGACAGTCCCTCCATAATGTCTCGGATATGGGCCCCTGGAAGGCAGCATACCTCCCAGGATGCCATATTAGGGAGACAGATGGGTGCCTCCGTCCCCTTTTTTTCCCTGACTGTCCTTCCTGAGCAAGCTTCTTACCAATATTGTGCTTTAACATGATGCTGCTCAACTTCAGAAATATTGGTCCAAAGTGATGTTCTTCACATAAGCAGGCCAGGAGAAAGACAAGGTAAATAAAATAGAAAATAAATGAAGAGCTTGGACGAGCCTACCCTACAAAAGTAAAAACAATTCATGTCCCTTTTCAGTTGTGTCCTAAAAGCCCATTATTAAAATAAAACCCATCTCTCGAGAATAATTATTTCAATCTAAGGCATCTTGGTTGGTTTGTGTATATTGATCTATTGACCTGCATGGGAGCACAGCATTATAAATGATATTTACACTGGCTAATTGGTACCATTAACAATATAAACAGTTCCCCTTTGTTTGGCTGCAGGATAAGAATATAAATAGATTCGAGCAGGAATGCTGTTACAAGTAGATCCAAGATGACAAAGCAGGGCTCTCACATTAAAGCTACACATTTGAATTTTTCAGAAACACCACACTTTCTTCCAAATCATTACGAAGAATGTTAGATAAGATGTTATTTATGGTATTTTTACCAGTTTTCAATCCACAGCATAGTGTTTCTCTCCAAACCCATCTGAATGAATTTTCCAATTAACATTTAACGAGCGACAGTATCAAAGCCTTCGCTGAAACGCAAAAATGAACATCTACTGCACTATTTTGTAATTCTGTTTAAAATGTATGTTTGTTTAGTAATAATTATCCTTTATAATGCAAGACTGTTTATTGCTTGTGGATTCATTATCCTCTGGATGTTTAGTAGGGTTTTTCCCCCCCCTCTCTATATACATTTTATACATATTTAAACGAGAGGACAGATCCACAGCTGGTATAAGCCTGTGCAAATTCCACTGACTTCACTGGAGCTATTCTATCCTAACTGAGGATCTGGCCTTGGGACGGAAGTTAGATATTTAAATTCATAGGCAACAACTCCATGAGTGCTCTAGGGTTGGAGCACCCATGGAAAAAAATTAGTGGGTGCTTAGCACCCACTGGCAGCCAGCTCCCCACTCCCCCAGCGCCTCCCACCCACCGGTGACCCCGCCAATCAATTCCTTCCTCTCCCTCCCAGCACCTCCTGCCCACTGTTGATCAGCTGTTGTGTGGCATACTGGAGGTGCTGGGCTGGGCAGAGGGAGAAGAGGGGATGGGGTGCACTTGGGAGAGGGGGAGCGGAGCAGGGGCAGGAAGAGGCAGGGTGGGGGTGCGGCCTTGGGGGAAGGGGTGGAGTGAGGGCGGGGCCAGGGGCGGAGCAGGGGTTGAGCACCCCCCCCCCCCGCCAAAGGAAATGGTGGTGCCTGTGTCTAAATTGGTAATGGGCAGAATTATTCTTTTCTGTTTTGATCATCACTCCTTTAGAAAGAGAAAGAAAAAACATAGCAAGAGAAAGATGAGATACAGGAAGGATTGGGTCCCCCCCCCAACACACACTTTCGAGAGAAGGTCCTGACCGTTTGCTGGAGCAGAAAGAAGGCCCTACATCAATTTAAACTCAGGCTATTAAACATGGGACCTTTCTTTGTCTGTTGGTCTCTGGAGCAACCAGTTTCAACTCATATAGGGGAGTCTC
The DNA here is from genome assembly GCF_965152275.1 of Natator depressus. Lineage (NCBI taxonomy): Eukaryota > Metazoa > Chordata > Testudines > Cheloniidae > Natator > Natator depressus. The sequence continues at coordinate 8,495,762 of NC_134259.1, forward strand.
CCCAGGTAGTGGTACATCTCTGGAGGTGTTACAACCTTGTGAATAAAGTGAACAACTGTCTTGTCAAGCTTCAACGAAATAGAAGTATCGCAAATGTTAGGCCTCAAACTTGCGTATACTGCAAAATGCAAGCCTTGCAAAAATAAAGCTTAAGCTTGTGACTTGTGGTCAGGAAACAAGGCGAGCAGATAGCGATTTATGCTGACTCCTATGTACTTATCAATCCAAAATTACCCACATTCAAAATCTAATTGGCTACAGAAAATAAATAGGCCTCAATTATACAAACAACTGGACATAAAAATTAAGTACGCATCAATTATACAGTTAGGGCAACCACAAACAATGGGGCCCACCCTGATTGGTTGGTCTGTTCTAAAACACGGCCGTCAGACCAGGTAAAAGGGACGAAGGCATGGGAGTGTGTGTGTGTGTGTTTTCGGTCATACCTGACCCACACCCCCAGAACCGAAGGGACGGGCACTTCTTGACTGTCTGTACCTGGCCAATGCGCAAAACGGCCGACTGTATTTTTTGGATGAATGCAAGGTAAGTCTATGAAGTAAAGAAGTCTGGTCGCTCGAGTTGAATTGATCATAGTCGTATCGATATTGGAGTACAAAATCAATAGTAGATGGCTGATGCATAATAGCTTTGCATGTGTTATTGCTTGTCTTTTACATAGTCCTAGCAAATGCATGTAGAGCTGTCGTTCATCAGCTTTATGTTGCCTTTAAAATAGTTTTAAACCAGGAATATAGGGCTGGTGAAGAATAGCTTTATTTATGCTTGTCTTCAGGGCTTTTATTATAACCTGCCAGGACCAGCATATGTGGAGTCACTGTTCAGGAACTCACAAATGGTCCACAATATTACATGTACTTGTGCTTGTCTTCAATATAATCTGCCTTTTGTATTAATCCTTATTCAGTGCTGGTCCTTGATTTTCCTTCTTTTGTTTTGTTTGTGCTGTTATTATAGTCGGAAATCATTAAAAGCCTTCCTTGAGGAAGGATCAGGAGTTCTTCGTTGTTTTATACGGACACCACTTAACCTCATTACATCTGTGTTGGGTGGTGGGAAGTAGCGAACACCCCAGGGTGAAATAGGGCCCTGAGGCGTGCCTCCTTCTTCCTTTATCTCCGCAAACCTGAGTGAAGCTGACTGTTCACCCCTCACTGTTCTTAGTTGCTGCAGGGCTGTGGTCACTCCCTGATGGAATTATATGCAATCCCTGGCCCACAGTGATGCAGAAACTTAGTACACTAGAATCTCCCAAAGTTATTGCAGGAAATTGCCATATCTGTCACCACAGGAATCTTAAAAGATCGCTATTATGATGGAGATTGAGAGAGATTTACCCGGTCCATTTTACAGATGCACAAATTAAATCACCCAAGCGGTTAAAGCTGTGATTTCTGGAGGAGGGGGGAAGGGAGTTAACACCCAGCTCCCTTTGAAAGCCCCAACAAAATGGCCGTTCCAAACCCATCCCAAGTGGTTTGCCCAACCATACCGTGACTCACCTGAGAATAAAAGTTCCAGCTCCCAATTCTCTTCTTTAACTAACAGCCTGTGCTCTTTGTTTCAACCACCATTTCCCAATGCCATACCCTTAGCTTCACCGCAGGTTTCAGCTTTATGAGCAGCACTGTGTGTATTTTAGTCCTTTTTAAAAACAAAGAAGAAGAAGAGTTTGAAATGTGATTAAATAGAATGGGCCCAATTTTCCACTACTAGTGCGACTATTCTGATGGGGCAGCATTCTCCACCGCTTGGAACTAACTTTGCACAGACTTAGTTAACTATCCTAAATGCAAAACAGTAAGAATCAATCCCATTAACTTCTTCAGTGCCTGTTCCATTCAGATGGTTCTGAGCTATTCCGAGCCTCCTATCCACCCCCTTCAAACAGTTGGCAGCAGAGTCTTGTGGATAAAACACTACCCAGGAACAAACCATAATTGCAATTAAGAGGCTACAGAAATCTCTGAAGGCTGTGATACATTCATTTCCTTGGAAACCGGGCCAGATCCCCAGCTGCAGCAAATCGACGTTTGCGGCATTGGAGTTAATGGAAATACTTCATTTACACTACTTGAGGATCTGGCCCAATTGTCTGAGAAATCAGTCCATTTGTGTGTGTGGGAGAGAATAAGATCCATCTTTCCAGAGTATTCAGCATTGCTGAAGCGGTACGAGTCCGATGAAGTGCCACTTGGCATTGTAGCTTGGCACTTGCCATGGCATGGCAGAGAACTGTCCGTAAAAGAGGCGTCCATTGTCAGTGCAGCACCGTCACTGAACTGTGGTTGCCCTGGAGCCACAGGGGTTAGAGTAACATTGAGTTTCCCTCATTATTGCAAGAAAAGGAACGTGCGCACAGCAAAAGCAAGAATAAAGCCTATGGGGCTGATCCTAGCCCTGAGATTCAGGGGAATGTAAGGGGCGGGGGGGTGGGGGGGAAAGATTGGCACCTCAATGTGACAGCTCAGCCATGGAGCAGAAGGGGTGAGGAGTTCCAACACAATTAGATTATCATAAAACTGGAAGGGATGGGCTAGTGGCCTTAGATACAGGTTAAAAGAAACCTAGGGCCAGATTCTCCACTGAACCTCAGAATCATTTGCACTGGTGCAAAGTGGGTGTAAAATGCGATCAGAGCACCATGGCAGCATTTCCCCCCACTCATTTTGCACAGAGGTAAATGGTTCTAATGGATGCAAGAGGTGGAGAATCAGGCCCACAGAGCCCAATTCTGAACTCATTTATACCAGCTTAAGTCTCAAATACAAGCGGATTGCTTTGGGGGGGTGTGTGCGTGCAGATGGGGAGCTCAGAATCAGGCCCTCGATGCCCTGGAACCCTTCTAAGCAGAGGTTTTTGAGCCCTTTATACTTAGCATGCAGACAAAGTGAGAAGAGACTTAGGCCCTCCATTTCACGGGTGTAGATCAAGAGTAACTCCACTGAAATCACTGGAGTTACACTGGCGTAAGTGAGATGAGAATTAAGCCCAGACTGGGCTTTAAAAGAGTCCAGGGTATCTGCTTTCCATGGGCATTAAATATCTCACAGCATTTTGTGCCAGTCCTGGGGGTTGTCTTGGTATCTACAACCAAAATTACCCCATATCCCACCCTTATACATTTTTGTTGGCTGCATTTCATTGGTGCTGGATATAGCTGATCAGATCCTTTGGGATCTTGCAGTATGAACAGTCCTGGATAAATGCACAATCATAGTACACAACGGATTGGAAAAGTATCATAGAATCATAGAATATCAGGGTTGGAAGGGACCTCAGGAGGTCATCTAGTCCAACCCCCTGCTCAAAGTAACTGTGGAGAAGGCTACCGTTTCCTATGTTAAACAAGGATTTCTGTGCCAGCCCTCGGAATCAAGCCATGAGGACCTAAGCGATTTAGTTAGACTTGAGTAGTGGAGTAAATCTAATGAAATCAAGGGCACTGACCAGATTCACCCCTATGTAAAGTGAGATGAGAATCGGACCTTCAGTGTGTGTAAACCATGACCATGAGATGGTCGAGTTCAGGATCCTGACACAAGGAAGAAAGGAAAGCAGCAGAATACGGACCCTGGACTTCAGAAAAGCAGACTTTGACTCCCTCAGGGAACTGATGGGCAAGATCCCCTGGGAGAATAACAACATGAGGGGGGAAAGGAGTCCAGGAGAGCTGGCTGTATTTTAAAGAATCCTTATTGAGGTTACAGGGACAAACCATCCCGATGTGTAGAAAGAATAGTAAATATGGCAGGCGACCAGCTTGGCTTAACAGTGAAATTCTTGCTGCTCTTAAACACAAAAAAGAGGCTTACAAGAAGTGGAAGATTGGACAAATGACCAGGGATGAGTATATAAATATTGCTTGGGCATATAGGAATGGAATCAGGAAGGCTAAATCACACCTGGAGTTGCAGCTAGCGAGGGATGTTAAGAGTAACAAGAAGGGTTTCTTCAGGTATGTTGGCAATAAGAAGAAAGCCAAGGAAAGTGTGGGCCCCTTACTAAATGAGGGAGGCAATCTAGTGATGGAGGATGTGGAAAAAGCTAATGTACTCAATGCTTTTTTTGCCTCTGTCTTAACGAACAAGGTCAGCTCCCAGACTACTGCACTGGGCAGCACAGTATGGGGAGGAGGTGGCCAGCCCTCTGTGAAGGAAGAAGTGGTTCGGGACTATTTAGAAAAACTGGACATACACAAGTCCATGGGGCCGGATGCGTTGCATCCGAGAGTGCTAAAGGAATTGGCGGATGTGATTGCAGAGCCATTGGCCATTATCTTTGAAAACTCATGGCGATCGGGGGAAGTCCCGGAAGATTGCAAAAAGGCTAATGTAGTGCCCATCTTTTAAAAAGGGAAGAAGGATGATCCTGGGAACTACAGGCTGGTCAGCCTCACCTTAGTCCCCGGAAAAATCATGGAGCATGTCCTCAAGGAATCAATTCTGAAGCACTTAGAGGAGAGGAAAGTGATCAGGAAGAGTCAGCATGGATTCACCAAGGGAAAGTCATTCCTGACTAATCTAATTGCCTTCTATGAGATATGAGTTATGAGATAACTGGTTCTGTGGATGAAGGGAAAACAGTAGACGTGTTATTCCTCAACTTTAGCAAAGCTTTTGACACTGTCTCCCACAGTATTCTTGTTAGCAAGTTAAAGAAGTATGGGCTGGATGGATGCACTACAAGGTGGGTAGAAAGTTGGCTAGATTGTCGGGCTCAGTGGGTAGTGATCAATGGCTCCATGTCTAGTTGGCAGCCGGTATCTAGCGGAGTGCCCCAAGGGTCGGTCCTGGGGCCGGTTTTGTTCATTATCTTCATTAATGATCTAGAGGATGGTGTGGATTGCACCCTCAGCAAGTTTGCAGATGACACTAAACTGGGAGGAGTGGTAGATATGCTGGAGGGTAGGGATAGGATACAAAGGGACCTAGACAAATTGGAGGATTGGGCCAAAAGAAATCTGATGAGGTTCAACAAGGACAAGTGCAGAGTCCTGAACTTAGGACGGAAGAATCCAATGCACCGCTACAGACTAGGGACCGAATGGCTAGGCAGCAGTTCTGCAGAGAAGGACCTAGGGGTGACAGTGGACGAGAAGCGGGATATGAGTCAACAGTGTGCCCTTGTTGCCAAGAAGGCCAATGGCATTTTGGGGTGTATAAGTAGGGGCATTGCCAGCAGATCGAGGGACGTGATCGTTCCCCTCTATTCGACATTGGTGAGGCCTCATCTGGAGTACTGTGTCCAGTTTTGGGCCCCACACTACAAGAAGGATGTGGAGAAATTGGAGAGAGTCCAGCGAAGGGCAACAAAAATGATTAGGGGACTGGAACACATGAGTTATGAGGAGAGGCTGAGGGAACTGGGATTGTTTAGTCTGCGGAAGAGAAGAATGAGGGGGGATTTGATAGCTGCTTTTAACTACCTGAAAGGTGGATCCAAAGAGGATGGCTCTAGACTGTTCTCAGTGATAGCAGATGACAGGACAAGGAGTAATGGTCTCAAGTTGCAGTGGGGGAGGTTTAGGTTGGATATTAGGAAAAACTTTTTCACTAGGAGGGTGGTGAAACACTGGAATGCGTTACCTAGGGAGGTGGTGGAATCCCCTTCCTTAGAAGTTTTTAAGGTGAGGCTTGACAAAGCCCTGGCTGGGATGATTTAGTTGGGATTGGTCCTGCTGTGGGCAGGGGGTTGGACTAGATGGCCTCTAGAGGTCCCTTCCAACTCTGTTATTCTATGATTCTATGATTCTAAACAAAAAAAATGGTACTTTCTTTCAAACCAGTTTGAGTGGTGAGGGATGTTGGCCTTTAGCAGACAATTGTTATTCAATATATGAAGATATACGGTATCTTTGAAGTATTTATTTGAACAATTCCATCTAACAAAAAAGGGCCACAAAAATCTAACACAGTTAGCAGGGATCCAGTTCTTAAAGCTTTCCGATGTACTGCCACTGTGCTAAATGGATGATTGACAGGCTGCGTAGGTTACTCTAAACTGCCACTTGCTTTTAAAAAAGTCAACTTAGTTCTTGAGTGTCAGCGACTAACTGGAGCAGAAGAGTCCTCACTGTGCAGCTGTGTACAAAAAAAGCTACCCACAGGGACAGTCAGAAGAATTCCACTTGCCATTGTGAAATAAGGCTTTGCACGTGGATCTGAGAGGGTCCCCCATGCCTCAGGGAGAAAAGCCCCCCTGAAATCCAAGCAGCACACAGGGCAGCACATCAGCAGCCTCTCTCTGAGGCTTCCGCAGAGGCTGGCAGTCTCACACGTGACAGCGTGTTTAGCCACCCACACTTCTACCCAACACCCTTTGTGAAAAACAAACTGCAGCAAGAGCTATAAAGAGATGCTGCAAGAAAGCTGCTGTTCCAGTCATCCATCTACAGCGATGGGCAGCCGTATATCATGGGACGCAGGAAGGATGGATGGATAGGTTGAATTATGTGCACGGTTAGCACTGGCAACGTGAACGGGCTAAGGGCATAGAAGAACACACACCTCCTTCTATTCCTTCCCAATGACAAATACTGCATGACTGTTCTACTACTCTGTGTTTGTATAGCACCTATCACAGCGAGACCCCATTCTTGGTTGGTCCATCAGCACTACTGATATGAACAAAATAAATATACATGCACACAGGGCTGGATTAACCCTGAGTATGTCTACACAGCCTCTAAGCACCCGCAGTTGGCCTGGGTCAGCTGAGTCAGACTCTCAGGGCTTGGGCTGCAGGGCTGTAAAACTGCTGTGGAGATATTTGGGCTCAGGCCGGAGCCTGAGCTCTGGAACACTCCTTCCCCCCGAAACGTTTCGTCCCACAGCCTGAGCCCTGCGAGCCTGAGTCAACTAACTTGAGCCAGCCATGGCCGTGCCACGAGTCTTTTATTCCAGTGTAGACATAACCCCTACAAAAGCTCAAAGAGCAGACATAATCCATCTGAAGTGATGATGCTCAAGAGACTGCAAGTTCCAGGCCCAGAGATCTAATCTCAGTTTTATGCTCCCACAGTTCACCTGACTTCTGCCCAGCATGCAGTGCCAAACCTGTCAGAGATGAGTATTTTGTTTGTGTCCTTATTTAAACACAAATACCTGGGGTGTTTATTACCATGTAAGTTCATGTTGCAATTTACAGGCATTTTCAATCCACGTCTCCCTGTGAATACAAGATATATGGCTCGGTCTACTGAGCCTGACCCCTCAGAAGGGTCAGAACAGCTACTAGGATGAAAAGAAAAGCTAAAAAAAGGGAGGCTTTCCAAATCTTGAGAGCAGCAGGCAAAACATGGTAAGAAGCTGTCAAGGTTCCTTCCCCACTCTGAACTCTAGGGTACAGATGTGGGGACCTGCATGAAAACCTCCTCAGCTTACTTTTACCAGCTTAGGTTAAAACTTCCCCAAGGTACACATTAATTTTACCCTTTGCCCTTGGACTTCCACTGCCACCACCAAACTTTATCTGGGTTCCTGAGAAAACGTTGTTTGGAAACGTCTTTCCCCCCCAAATCCTCCCAACCCTTGCACCCTGCTTCCTGGGGAAGGTTTGGTAAAAATCCTCACCAATTTGCATAGGTGACCACAGACCCAAACCCTTGGATCTTAGAACAATGAAAAAGCATTCAGTCTCCTTACAAGAAGACTTTTAATAGAAGAAAAAAAAAAGAATCACCTCCATAAAATCAGGATGGTAAATACCTTACAGGGTAATTAGATTCAAAACATAGAGAATCCCTCTAGGCAAAACCTTAAGTTACAAAAAAGACACACAGACAGGAATAGTCATTCTACTCAGCACAGCTATTTTCTCAGCCATTTAAAGAAATCATAATCTAACACATACCTAGCTAGATTACTTACTAAGTTCTAAGACTCCATTCCTGTTCTGTCCCCGGCCAAAGCATCATACAGACAGACACAGACCCTTTGTTTCTCTCCCTCGTCCCAGCTTTTGAAAGTATCTTGTCTCCTCATTGGTCATTTTGGTCAGGTGCCAGCGAGGTTACCTTTAGCTTCTTAACCCTTTACAGGTGAAAGGACTTTTCCTCTGGCCAGGAGGGATTTTAAAGGTGATTACCCTTCCCTTTATATTTATGACAGAAGCCATTCAGGGAGAATGGAAGGAAAGCTGCAAACACCATTCCTCAAAGAAGAGCTTAAAATGTTTCTCTTTCCACAGACATATTCTTCTCATGTACGTTGCAGCCTTATGGATTTTTTTGTGTGTGACCTAGGTCACATACTACCCAAATGCATCCAACTAGTTTGAAGCACAGTGCTAAAGGGTATGCTGGAGAGAAGGGAGTGTTTTCCAGTGGCTAGAGCAGAAGATTGAAAATTAGGGCCGTTGGAGTCTTTTTCTGGCTCCACTGCAAGTCACCGTGTGGTTTATAGCAAGTCCCTTTACCTCTGTGTACCTCCATTTACCCTGCTGTGAAAGATTCCCTCCACAGGGTCCACAAGATGATGCTATGGAGATAGCCAAGCCCCTCTTCCGTATGGGAACTCTCATCCCCAAATGCACAGCTCTCCAGGCCTACACAAGGACTTGAAGACTTGACCCATACAACGTGAAAGTGATACATGCTCATTTAAGCCCTGATCTTGCACCATTAAAGTGAATGGGAACTTTGCTGTTGACTTCAATCAGCTTAGAATCAAGTCCTTGTGCCTCCCTTACACACGAGAGTCTTGATCTTGCCGCCCACTTAAGTCCTGTTTTGAGGGCCTAAATACTTACTCCACCAGTAACAGCGCTGATATCAATGAAACTACTTGAGGACTAAGATACTACCTTACCTACAAAAGAGTGGCTAAATCCAGCCATGTATGAATAAAACAACAAATGTTATCTCTTGTTTCAGGAAGACTTTCAGATGAGTCCAATTTTGTATCAATTTTTTTTTTAAATCATCACACCTCTCTTATAACAATTCCTAGTTTTTAAATGTGAAGAAGATTAACACAAAAATAAAAACCCAGGTTCAGATAACATTTATAACCCAATAACCTTTAATATCTGCCATAAAAAAGGGATTTGCTGCAGTAATTGATCATTTTTGAACAAGTAATCACCAAGATTTATATATGGAATAATTATAGGTTTTAGAAACTGCCTGGCTGGAAGGACACTGTCTGCAAAGAAGTTAATTAAAAGCCAAATATTATTTTTTTCCATATGCCCAGTATGGTAGATCCTATAGATAAAACACACGCATCATCTTCAGGCTTTTGTTACATCGCACTGTTATTGAAGTTTCTTTATCCCTACCCAACGAAGTGAATTTTCTGGCATTCCACAAACATGGATGAGTTTATCTAGGTACTTCTATGGCTCCTATCACAATATTATCTGAATGCCTCCCTGTATTTGATGTATTTATCCCCATAATCCCTCTGCCTTGGTTGGGAAGTGCTATTATCCCCATTTTACTGATGGGGAAACCGAGGCAGAGAGTCAGACTAAGACCCCGATCGCGAAAGGTATTTTGGCACTGCTCTGCTGAGTACTGCAATGTCTGAATACACATCTGGGTTCAAGGTCGCTTGCCCATGGTCACATAGGGAAGCAGGGAATTGAACGTTGGTATCCAGAGTCTTAAAACAGCACCTTAAACCCTGGACTATTCCTTCACTCTGATGAGTGTGGTGGAAGCTGGGTGAAGTTTTGATGGACTGCAAATCTTTGGGCAAAAGCTGCTTTGGTCTCTAAAATTATGCATTGAAATTGGATCGCCCCTCCATTTTGCACCCTTAAAACACAGAGTTGCACATGCAGACACAGAGTAAATGGCCAGTAGGCTAAGCAATGAAGAATTAAAAGAAAACATCCAACCACTGCAACGCAATTCAAGGTATTTTTCCTGCAACTGGGAAGAAAGAGAAGAGATCTTACTGAATGACAGGTATATTAGGTACCAGATATGCGCAGCTCAATCCCAACAGACCTTTCCTGGGGAGTCAATGGGAATGGAAGGAACTCAGCACTTCACTGGTTTGAGCCCTTGCTGTGCTGTTCAAGGCTTGTCAGTCTATTGTACAGCCTCTATCGTGGCATCTGAGCGCCTCCCAAGTAGAGATCAGTACAGCAGGTCCGTTCCAGGGACTCGCGCAAGCTCACTATATACCCTCCTCAGTGGTGATGGAGAAGCTGTACTTCCCAGTGGGATTTTGGAGAACAAGTTTTGGCACCACCCTCTATTGTGGGCTCTTTGGTAATGCAACTGAGCCTTACCACATTCCCGTTCAGGCTCCATCCTTCATCGTTTAAGTCCAGGGGAGTTTTGACATTGGAAGCAGGAAAGGCTTTGAGTTCGGAACTCCTGCTAGATGAAAAGCCTTCAAATGCCTCTCTCTCAGCTACACAATTCATTTATTTTCCTGTAGGCTTTCAGGGTCTATTGAATATTACTTCCCCCCGATCCCCCAGCCCCTGCTGACTCTTTAGCCTTTTCTAGAAAGTGTTACTTAGAGGTTAACAGGCAGAAAGAGAATTAATGAGATGAACTAAAGCAGACTCCAAATGGTTTCTTCCTTCAATGCAAACTTCGTTCTGCATGGGGTAGCCTATTTCCTGTTGTCAAAATCAATTATCAGGAAAAACAACAGGCTTTGGAGCCAACAATTTCCAGCTATTCTTTCTTCCTCTCTTTTTTTAAATGTCAAAATATTTATCCTCATTTTTTTTTTCATACCGTCACCACTGCTTCTGCTTTTCAAAACTGCTATGTCATGAGACAAGCTGCAAGATACACTTCCATGCTCTCTCGTACACAATTCATTCTCTTGGGAAGCAATTCACTTTTGTGTGGAGGACCACCACTTAAGTCTTAGCAGGTGAGTTTCACCCTTGGTTTAATACCCAGCTCTGCTACAGATTACCTGCGTGACCCTGGGCAAGTCATCTAACCTCTGCTTCTGTTCCCTATCTGTAAAATAGACATCATACACTCTTTCTCTCACCCTTTGTCTTGTCTAGACAGACTGTAAAATCTTTGCGGCAGGGACTGTTTCTTAGCTTATGCTTATCCAGGGGCCCCGATCTCAGCTTAGGGCTCTGGGGACTACAATCCAAATGCATACAATAATCCTAATGAATAATAATAATTTCTCAGGAGCCCAGCGATTATGTTCTGTATAAATACATGATGCAGATGGAGCTACATAGTCACACAATAGTTAAATTTTGCTTTCCCTCCACAGCCTTCTAAAAAAAAAAAAAAAAGCTGATCCTAGGAGACATGCAATACCAAAACCAATTTACTGGGGTCTATTCTATGGCCTTAGTACAGTACAGGGAATATGCATTGGACTCTGACTTGATACCCTAGGGCTCAGAATGCTCTCACACCATTACTGATTGCTCAACATATACTGTTCCACTGAATGTATATATATTTTAATGTGATAGCTTTAAATGTATCTGTTCTATTTTTTTGCCAACCTTCCAAATTTGTTCTACAAGTTAAGAAATCTATAATTTGGTACTTATTTGGGGGAGGAAGATAAGGAACATTACACCAGATGGTAAGTACAAAAACTCAAGAACAAAACTATTCTTGAAATCAAGAACACATTTCTGTATAATGGACCATATAATTAATCCATGAGCGAGATGACAAAGTCCCTAATCATACATACAGTCAGCTGGTTCTTTGTAGATTTGGTTACTAACTCAACTGTTTCATTTAATACTCCGAGCTAATGAGGGGTCTCGTATCCTGACAAGCTGAACATTAGTGAATTTCTGCACTGAGCACAAGATGTTCAGAAGGTTTAGTGGCATGTGCAAACAGCAATTATAAAAATTAGAAGGGGATGGCCACTTTGGGAGCACTTATACAAGCTCTGTGGTGGTTTTTACCCAGGGAGATCATTCTCTTAGTAGGCAGTCTTACTTGGAGCCTTGTTTGCCAGGAAAGGAACACACTTCTTCAGGTGCCTACACGGCAGAGAGAAAGCCCTCATGCATTTTCAAAAACTTTCGCTTCTTGTTCATCAGCAAGAACCTACATAAAACCAGGTCGGTGCCTGCGAATCCATCAGCGAAGGCCTCGGCGTGCTCGTTTTGCTCAGCCCAAAATAAAGCTTTTGACGTACTTGACTCCCCTCCTGGGTAATGATCTGGCATTGTTAAAAAGTTGTTTAGCACTCGGAATTAAAGGCACATTTGTGGCATCACATGAGCCCCCCCCCACACACACACACACATCGCCAAACACTTGGTATAATTACACTGAACATCGGTGGGCCTGACTCTCATTTACATGAAGGCCCCTTTTACACCACTCTGATAAAAGGGAGCCTTAAATAGGTGTAAATTACAGCAACGAGCTTTGGTTTCAGTGCATTCCTGTTCCTTTCAATTATTAGTCTTGGACTGGGGCAACTGCTAATGTTTCTGTGCTGCAGAAGTGAAGATGATGTCTGCGAATAATATTTACAAGTAACCAATAAACCAGTGAAATGTGCAGCAGCTTGGAGTGCAAGCTAAATAAAGGATCTTGACAGCTGTCCTTGCAATGTGGTGTTATTTAGGATGTTCTAAAAACATTAGTTTAATTGAATAGGATTAAACTGAGCATTTCAGTGGTTCTTCGGACTGCACGGCTAGCTGCAGAACATTAGCACCAGATCTATTTACAGCAAAAAGTGCACTGGGAATGAGTAATTGTACACCATTTACAAATTATATTATGGCGACTCCGCCAATATGTATCACTGAGTCACAAGTGCTGCAGGGATCAGCTTGGCGGGACATGTTTTGTGTTTTTCTTCTATACATAGGCTGGGATTTTCAAAGGAATTTAGAGCATGTCTGAAAAATCTGTGGCATCACCTTCCAGACCCCAAGTCAACTGACTCACGGTCATGGGGCTTGTCCCTGGGGCTAAAAATAGCAATGCAGAAGTTCTCCTTTGGGCTGGAGCCTGGACTCCGGAGACCGGCGAGGGGAGAGGGTCTCGGAGCCTAGGCTCCCGCCTGAGGCTGAACGCCCACACTGCTATTTTTAGCCCCGCAACTCAAGCCTGAGGCGATTGACCCAGGCTCCGAGACTCAGCGCCAGGGTTTTTTCTTTGCAGCATCGACATACCCAAAGGCACACAATGGTGATTGAAAAATCAATTGGGACAGCACACTTATCTGCCTTTAGGTTGCTTTAGTGCTCCAGGATTATATGACTGAGGGTTTCAAAGTGTCTCCTGCTCTGCAGGGTTTCATAGATTCAAAAACTTTAAGCCAAAAGAAAAAGGGGGGGGGCATTAGATCACCTAGTCTGACCTAGAATAGCACAGCCCATAGAATTTCACCCTGTTACCCACCATTCTGAGCCCAATAATTTGTCTTATTAAAGTAAACCTTCCAGAAAGACAAACTCTTTATCTGAAGGCATCAAGAAATGGAGAATCCCGTGACAGTTTGTTCCAATGGCTAATCACCCTCACTGTTATGAAAAAAAAAAAGAGTCTTATTCCTAATTTGAATTTGTCTGGTTTCAGCTTCTAGACTCTCGTTCTTATTAAGCCTTCTTTGGCAGATTAAAGACTCTTTTGGTACCTGTTATTTTCTCCACATGAAGGTGTGATGGGTGTGCCCCAGAGTGCCACTTGGAACTGGGATACCACTGAGCCCACCTGTCCCACCAGCCTGGGTTTCCCTTACTCTGTGCTGCTATGACAGGCTCTCAAGCCTCCTTCCAGCGCACACAGGTAGACACACACCCAGCTGCAGCTATATTTGCACAGATGCTGAGATCAGCTCCGCGTGAGACAGCTCAGCTAAAGAATTGCCCAGCATGCAAGTGCACACCCCCTCTAGAGTGTAAACCCAAGATTGTCTCATCTTGCACTGCACAGGAGCTATATAGCATAAGCTCATAAAATTCGCCCTCTCCCTCAACGTGGAGAGAGAGATATGCAAAAGCTTTCTGCCCCAAGTATGAGTTCCACACTGGTTTTAGGGACAAAACAAAAGTTTTTTTTAACTATAAAAGATAGATTTTAAGTGATTATAAGTGATATCAAACAGATCAAACTGATTACCTTAGTAAATAAACAAAACCGCAAACTGAGCTTAATACACTAGATAGGTAGGATATGAATTAGCAAATTCTCACCCTGAGTGATAAACAGGCTGGCAAATTCTTAAGGCTCAAGTTTTCATACACAGGCTAAAAATCCTTCTAGCCTGGGACCATCACTTCCCACAGGTCAGTCCTTGTTCCTCAGGTGTTTTCAGGTGTGTTGTAGGGAGAGCGAGGTCCCCCCATGATGTCATTTCCCCCCTTTTATATCTTCTCCCCACTTGCTGGAAACCTCTTTTGCTGTGACCTGGGTCAAGCAGTTCCCATTGTGTAGTGCTATCTCCGAGAGGTCTCTATTGTACACGGTTCCTGGGGTAATCCTTGTGTTTGTGTGCATTTCCTCAATAAGCCATTAACATTGTTTGGCCTTTTTTACTGTCGTATCTGAAAGGCTGCTTGTGGGTCTTTTCAACTTCAGTAACACACAGAGCCAAACTTCATAAATGACGATCCAAAGAGATAAGACTGTCTAGCAGATCAAGACTTTTAGAATGACACCTCACAAGGCATACTTTGTATAACACAGATCCTAATTACATGACAGTGGTGAATATTGGGGTGTCGGGGTGTCACAGAAGGTACTTTTATGATCAAGTCACTTCTCAATTTTCTTTTTGGTAGTGAAAAAGATGCAGCTCTTTAAGTGTCTTACTGTAGGGCATATGCTCTAAATAAACCCTCAGACCATTTTTATGGCTCTTTTTGGTACCTTATTCAGTTTTTCAATATGTTTTTCAAAAGGCAAAACACCAGAGACGCATGCAGTATTCTGTCAGCGTCACCAATGTTGTATACAGAAGTAAAAATCATCTTCCTGCTCCTATTCACTGCTCTCCGTTTATAGTGTTTTAATGGATACATTCCACTGACCAATACTGAGTTTCTCAAAGAGATGAGCTCTCGGGCAGGGGCTCAAGTTCACATTCTAAATTCCTTTCTGGCCTAAATCAATCCTTAAAAAAAAAAAAAAAACCCAAAACTTCAGTTTATCCAAATGGCCTTGGGAACATCCAAAACTTTCAGATAACTGGGTGTTCAGATAACAGAAATGCTTGTTTGACCTGCAGTTTTCCTGATATAATCCTATCAAACTACAGTTGACGCTGAAATGGGATTAGGCCTCAAGTAACTGCACGCAGTGGCACAGAACTGCTATGCAAATACAAAGCCATTGATTAGCATTAACAGTGCAAAGGGGAAAAGTTATTAGTCGGTGATGATGAACATAGGGCTTCCTGGGGGACACCCTATGGATTGGGATAACTAGGATTTTTGGATAAAGGGAATATGGATAACTGTAATTATATGGCATTTACCCACTTTGGTTGGTGTCTAGATTTTGAAAAACTTTATGGAAGTGCTCGGGAAGGAAGTTCTAGAGGCAAGAACCCTGAAACAAGGACACCCAGCTCATCTGGAATTTAAGGAGGGAGAGATCCAAGGGTGGTAGCCTTAGAGGAACATGTGGGAGACAAATGGCTGACCAATATGTTGAGGCTTATACACCTTGAGCAGAACAAGTCCTTACTTGATCCTTTTCGCCTATGCTAAGGATAAGGCACCCATGTCTGCATCTGACCGACTCTGCACCTCAAAAACATTTAATGTTCCTTTCTCTCCAGGAATTTCCAACAAAATCCTTCAGTGTCATGCTTCAGGGCTGGCCAGGAGCTGATCCGTTTAAAATAATTGGGAAGTGGGGAGAAAGATATCTACAGCACTCTTCCTAACTCACTGGTTCTTGTTTTCCCAAGAGATACATGGAAAAAAACCAACAAAAACAAACAAATAAAAAAACCCCAAATACTGCGTTATTATCTGCCCATTTAAGGCATAAAAGCATCACTATTGAAAACCATAAAAGTGAGGAGTTATGACTACTGCAAGTTACTCTAAAGCGTTTCTGTGTCGATTATATTATGGCCACAAATGCAACACCGATTCCTTCAGCCCTTCGAGGTTTATAATATCAATTTCTGGAAGTGATTGAGCGCGCAGTGGCTCATACATTAGTGCACATCAATAGCCTGATTAGATTTTGTTTTCTAGCCTCTGCTTCAGGACGCAGGCTGTCAGTAGTATCCGCTGCACTGATTCAAGGGTGTAGAGGGAGGATTTCACTTAAAGTCAGCAGGAATACAATTAAAAACTTTAAAAATAGAGGGTTTCCACTGAAAGGGAAGGAAACTCACATTTTCAGCCTCTGATGGGCCAAGTTGCAGCGGGCACAGAGGGGCTCATTAAAATTATTTAGGGTTTTTTTGTTGTTGTTTTTTTTTGTACAGCCCACATCAGCCTTAGATCTTAATGTGCATCACAAAGGAGCTAAGTATCACTATCCCCATTTCACAGATGAGGAAACTGAGGCACAGAGGTTTGACATGACCTGCCCAAGATCACCCAGCAGGACAACACAGGGCTGGCGATAGAACCCGCTGTGTCCTGAAACCCGTCCAATGCCCTAGCCAGCTAGATATTAGACCCAATGGGGCTCTGTCAGGCTGCTGCAGCTTGCCCTTGCGGATCGCACTGCAGGATCAGAGCCTGTACTGGAGGAAAATGGTCCTTTTCAAAGTTTTGCCTGAAGGATGTTTTATTTTACAGACTTCAACATCCCTAATGGCTTGCTAAACAAGAGTAAGCAACATAATGGATTAAAGCAGTGACGGGCAAAGCTCCAAAGGGTTGATTCAAATAATAAGAAGAAATAAGCAATTCTAATAAATAAATGATATAAATGGAGGGTATCATTTAGCAAGAAAGGGGATGACTAAGTCACTGCCAGGCCTGTGTTTACCCTCTGCACAGCTCTCCATGAGATCTATTTATCTACAGGCTCAATTCTTCTCACTTAGGTCCCAATGGAGCAAAGCACATCAATGATCCCATTCAAACCAATTCGACTACTGATGGGTTTAAATATAAAAAGAAACACGGGGATGAGTTAATATCTTTTATTAGACCAACATTCTGTTGGTGAAAGAGATAAGTTTTTGAGCTCGGCAGAACTATTCTTCAGGTCTGGGTTTAAATATAACCAGATGTTCAGAGTTTTGCTGGATCAGAAGTCTTGCTTCTAGCGATTAACTCCAGTCAAGTCAGTGGTCAAGTTTGGTGGGAAGCTACCGTGGGAGGGGTATCCATCAGGCTGATGGATAAATTAAAGCAAGTGTGGCCAAACCGTGGCCCATGAGCTGCATGTGGCTCTTTTACAGTCGAAGTGCAGCCCCCTAAGTCCCTCTCCCCATTCTCCGCCTACCAGACTGGGGAGGGAGCTCGGGCCTTCTGCCCTGTGATGGGGTGGTGGCGCTTCAGCCCGGGGGGCGCACCTGCCAGGGCTGAAGCCCTGAGACCCCCCTTCCCGTGGGGCTGAAGCCCCGAGTCCCAGCAGGCACGCCTGGCTCTTGAATTTCTGAAGATCATAATATGCGGCTTGGAGGGTCAGTAAGTTTGGCCAACCCTGGATTGGAGTAAACTGCTCTCCCTGGGTGACATCACAACCATATGGAAAGGGCAAGGTTAAATGGGAGGAGGGAGGGGAGAGAGGCAGGAAGTCCCAACTACATGGGCCCGGAGTCCTGGGATAGAAAAAAACATTTAAAACCACTGGCTTCGAGCAATCAGTAAGAAACAGAGAGTTAAGGGAGAAGTCAAGTGGTTCAAGTTGAGTGGTTCCTTCAAAAAGGAAGTCGAGAAATGTGGCTTCTATTCCCATCTCCCCTACTGATGTCAGATGTCATGCAGGTCACTTAGTCTCTCTGTGTCTCTGTTTCCCCATCTAAAACATAGAACAGCACATCCCTAAAGTGCTTGGAATTCACCTGAGGAAAGCCTCCATCTGAGTGAAATAGCTCTTATAGACGCAACGATGCAGACTGTGTACAAAAAGGAAGGATAATACAACGGTTTGGATGCTAGACTCAAATTTCATTCTATGCACAGCCACAGACTTCCTGGGTGACCTTGGGCAAGTCAATTACAGCCAGATTTTTTAAGTGCCTAAACATGTACACAGGTGCCAAGGCACGTTTGAAAACCCCACTAGGAACCTCCGTGCATCTTTCGGCATCTAAATAGCTTTAAAAATCTGGCCCTAAGTCTCTTTTGTGCTTCACTTCCCCATCCCTCGGGAACATTAGCACTTCCCTGCCTTGCAGGGATGTTGTGAGGTAAATACAACATTGAAGACTGTGCAGTGCTCAGATACTACAGCTTTGGGGGCCTATGGTACAGTTGACTCACCGCAAGCACGTCCCCTTGTGACTGGGTGTGGTGCAGGCTGGCTCTCACCCTCTAGAACCCTCTGTAGGCAGCCACTTCAGCCCTCTAATGGTCTGCCCCTTCATATGACTCAACCCTGCAGCCAAGTCATGGTAATCTCCAACCATTCCAGAAAATCCAACAAAAACAAATGTTTGCTCTGCTGCCCTCAACTCTAGGCCAAGTGGTCCATCCACCCTTTTCTCAGGGCTGTCAGTAGCCCATATCCCCTTCTCAGGGGCTACATGCCACCTTATCAGTGGCTGGTAGGGAAACCCAGGCCCAGCCTCTACACTGGGCTCTAGTCCAAGGACCCCAAGACAGGCAGTCAAGGTTCCCTTCTACAGACTCCTTGCTGTTAGATTTCTTCATACCAAGCCTTTCCCTGGACTTGCTCCTCACCCTGCAAGAGCCTTCTTGCTCCATACAGGTCTCTTCACTCCCTATTATCAGAACAGTGACTACAGAGACACAGAATTACCTAAGACGACAGGTGTTCACATGTTTGCAGGAACTAGACTTTCTGTAGTGCAGCACTCTGGGGTTTTCCATACACACACACACACACACCCCTTTCACGAAAAGCCTAATGAAATCCAAGTGTTAATGCAATTTCTAAACCTAAGAATAAGAGGACTCTGGAATCAATGTGTAGTACTACCAGGTTGCTATCAATAGAGAGAAAATAACTAGTTTTCCTTATTTATGACTCCCTGGAAGAAATGAAACTGTGTTTTGAAGATTTATATGGAAGAAAGATTCTTCTGCCCTCTTAATATCACATAAAATCGTTAGCTTTGGGAAATTGCTCAAGTGGATCATAACTTGGGTCCAAAATGGTTGTATGTTCCCAATATTTAATTACAAAGATTATTCATCTCTCGGAGTTCTTCACCAAATTAGGGGAAGGAAAGTCTATTAATCTGTTTTTATACTGTCCTTCCGTGGTCATCCATAATACTTGGATGGTACAGAAATGTGTTTTAATTCAGCTACTTTTTGTTGCCATGCCTTTAGGGGAGAAATTATTAGTCAAAGAAATGGTATTTCTCACAAAATTCTATTTCCAGAACCCACGTTATATTAGAAATATGCTCAACGGTTCTTCAGAAAAGGTTTGTTCCAAAGCCCAGTGAAGCCAGTCAAAAAGACTTCAATGGACTTTGAACCAATCCCAAACCCAGCAATCTTTATGCAGTAAGGCTCTATGGAGAAGGGACTACATTCACTTGAAATAATTTGACATGAGATGATGTCATAGCAAAACTGTTAAGCGAAATTGTATGTTGAGGGATGAAGACCCAAAAGAACATAGGCCGTTGGGTGCACGGAAACACAGACGTTTTTCTGTCTAGGTGGAAAGCTCACTTGACACTTTGGGAGGGGTGGAGTGGTTGAATTTGAGGATCTCTGGTTGGATCCTGAAGAAAGAAAGGGAGCAGGACCACAGAAGGGGTTGGGAACCAAGCCTGTGATCAGGAAGGGAAGCACTTCTGGCTCTCATTAGACTAGGTAACGTGGAATGAAAAGATTGACCAAACTTGTAAAGAGTAACAACTACCTGAAGAGCACAGCATCACATCTACTGGTGCCTACCACCACATCAGTCTCAAATAAATCTGGGCTTCATTCTGCTCTCACCTTCTCTCAGTCAGGAATTACATCATCGAAGTGAATGAAGATATGCTAACTTTGAAATGTGAGCAAACGTGAGCTCCGAATTAGGCCTGGCAGCATTTGGGGAATTGAACAAAGATATTTCAATGACCCAAAAGACCCAGGCCAGGGGCAGATCTTATGCTGGCGTTAATCGTAGCTTCATTGACTTAAATGGAGATGCATCAATGGGCATCAGCTGAGGAGACTGCCCTTCATCTGCATTTTACTGGAGTTAATTTGATGATTAAAAAAAAGCAGTACATGCCAAATGTTGCTATGCTATGGTAACTGAGAAAACCATCAGATGTTTCTACATTAGACGAGGAAATAAGACAACAGATCACACAACTGTCATGGTTATTCAGCAGCAACCATTGTACCAGTCTACCAAGAAAAATTAATTACACAGTCTTACAGGTAAACAGCAAAGAAGTTATTAGCAATTAAATATCACAGTATTAATTCTTGCAGAGCTGAGAATACCCCACAGGTTAACCTTTAGGGTTTCTTAATTACTATACCAAATAACCCTCAGCATCTGCCAGATAACCAACCAAGTGGAATTGCCCATTCAAACACTGAATGCTGAAACGTGCTACTGAACATCCTTGGTTGGGGTTACAATTTTCCTCTGTCCTAAGTTGAAGAACTTTCACTGCAAACTACAACAGACAAGGAAGAAAATCACCGCCACCAGAGACCCAAATACAGCATTAGGTGAAGGGCCATGACTCCCAGTGAGTTTGGTGGCAATCATGACCACACTGCTGTTGGAAGAATAGAGTCCTGAGCTTACTTCATTTGTGTGCTGGACATAAAACTGGAGTAACACTGTGGTATTTCAGGCCTGTTAGGATTATTCTGATATTGAACGAATGGGCCAGATCTTCAGCTGGTGTAAATCAGCCTAACTCCTGTGAAGGCAGTGTACACCAGCTGAGGAACTAGCTCCTAGCTCAGAATAATGAGCCTTTGGTACAGGTTTAGCTGGTATATAGCACTTAATGTATGCAGCTACTGGAGCTGACCAGAAAACAGATTTTCGATCCCATGAACAATTTTGAGATACCAAAAAAAAAAAAAAAAGGTTGTCCGAAATGGGGAAGAAAAGTTTGCATTTTTTTTTGTGAATTTAAAATATATAAAAGTTTCTGGTCAGCGGAAATTCCCGCCCCACCCCAATACATTCAAAATGTTTTGTTTTTATTAAGACCACTTTTCATTTGTTTTTATAAAATAAAGTAAATTTCAAGTTAAAGGTCATTTCAAAATAATAATAAATAAAATAAATAATAATAATAAAAAAACCTTTATTCAAAAATGCTGAAATGGAACATTTGGTCCTCTGAAACAAAATGTCAAAAGTGATCCAATCTGTTTAGTTGAAACAACATTTTCTCATGGACAATGTAGCCATTTTTTTGGGACCAGCTCTAATAATTAACTTTTCTCAAAACGGGAAATCATAGTACAGGTCATACATTAAGACAATGCCCACTACATTGACAAAGTAGAGCGATACCATTTAAAATCCAGAAAAACAAAACAAAACAGTGCTTGGCACGCTGGCAAGCCCTCAGGGCTCAGTCCTGCTCCGCAACTTGGTTGGCCCAAGACCCCATTTATTTAAACACACACCTGTTTGGAATGCACTACCATTGCTGAACTTGGTTCTGCAGAGAGAGGATTTTACTCATCTCCATACAGCACGTCACAAATACTACATTTAAAAAAACATAATTCAGTGACAAAGCTTTCTTTTTCCATTATGTGTGTTGGGTTGGGGGTCTACACTGGGGGGGGGGGGGCGCGGAAATCGATCTAAGTTACGCAACTTCAGCTACGTGAATAACGTAGCTGAAGTCAGGGTACTTAGATCCACTTACCGCAGTGTCTTCACTGTGGTAAGCTGACTTCTGCCACTCCCCCATCGACTCCGCCTCTCGCCCTGGTGGAGAACCGGAGTCGATGGGAGAGCGCTCGGAGGTCGATTTATCATGTCTAGACTAGACGCGATAAATAGACCCCCCGCTGGATCGATCGCTGCCCGCCGATCTGGCAGGTCGTATAGACATACCCTAAGACACGGCACTAACTTGCCACTCCCAATATCTTAATTCATAGCTCAGTTGGCATGCAAGTGCCACAGCCTATTTCTTTGGCTGCTCTATGAACAGCTGTCCAGACTTCTGTTTTGTGGTCGCCATCTCTTGGGGACTTTCCAGCTACTTTTGGTTTTATTCTTCCATTGTCCGGATTTTACTCCCAGTAT
This sequence comes from Natator depressus, assembly GCF_965152275.1. Lineage (NCBI taxonomy): Eukaryota > Metazoa > Chordata > Testudines > Cheloniidae > Natator > Natator depressus. The sequence continues at coordinate 8,518,071 of NC_134259.1, forward strand.
GCGTTACTTGCTGGTCCTGGCTGACGTAGCAGGTGGATCACTTGTTACAACTGCCACTATCTAGCTGATTCACCAAATAATTCAAACGCAGTTGGGATCATTTCCCCGTGCACTCCGGATGCTGACAAGTTGGCTCGGAAAGCCGACGATAACCAATGGGAGAGATTTACATGAATAGCTCCTTAAAAGTTTCTTAAGTGCTCCTCAACAGACCATAGTTGCAAAAAGAGTTCCATTACTGAGACAGATGCTCATCTGGTGTTAAATAAGCGGTGGTTTGCACCAGCTGAGGTTCTGGTTGATTGATTATTTTGAGAGAATGAGTTGAAAATGGCCATTAGTGATTTAGGGGGTCAGGCCTATAGCTGGTATAAATCTACATCGCTCCAACGGGTCCCTTTGCTCCCTTGGAACTCTGCGAGTTTACACCAGATGAAGATTTGGTACAAAAAAGTCATCTTGATGGTAGCTATCAGGAAATACCAATGATTCCTTTGCTACAAGCAGGAGCATTGAGTCACTGCTGATTTCAGAGAAAGATTGCGGGCCTCTGAACTGCCCACAGTACTTGCAGCAAGCAGATCGTCCTTATGGGTCTTTTACACAAGTACTGAGCCAGCCAGAGTCTGCTTAGCTTAGGAGTTCTGCAGCAGTCAAAGCACAAGGCAATACAGGCCGTGTCCAGAGCAGAAGACAGTACAGGGTGCAAGCCAGAGGAACTTCCCCTTTTCTACCATATTCCTTAATTCCTTCTGTACCCCCAACTTGCGCAGCATTCATATTCCACAGACCGAACACTAAGAACCGCAATTTAACCTCATCCAAGGTTACCAGACTTGGCTCATTCTTATTGCAATCAGTCTTTGTTAAGTAACAAACTCATTTTTGACTGTGATTAGCATATCCTGAATTTTTAAGAAGGCAGCAGCGGCTGATGTTATAAATTGCTGGCTGTCTCCTACTTGTGAGTATATTGTACTAGGTAGTATTTCCCCTTCAAATGCCAACACCTCTCCACAGTAAATTATTGTGATTGGTATAACCCCCTCTGGAGGACAGATTTGGATTAGATGGCAGTGGAAACCATGTCAGTCAAACCTGGCAAATGAGAAATACATCAAGTACAGGACACAACTAATAAATCCAGAAGGGCCAAAAAATCACAGAGACTTTCACACACAAAAATGCTGCTCTGTCTCCTAAGAGATTAAGGAATGGTATTTTATAGTGCACCAAGGTGGGACAAAAATAGTGAATAAGAAAATACAATTTACAAGGCTAAGGAGACTGGAGGGGCGAAGGGACAGGTCATGGGAGCTGCAGCCTTTTATCTGTATTTCCCCAGGTTGAATCTAGATCAGGATATCAGCTGCTACCAGCTGATGGCTGTGGGGTATATTAAGTCAGGAGAAATAACACCTTTTAGTGGTTAAAGCAGAGAAATGGGAATCAGGATCTCTGGCTCCACCATACACTTGCTTTGTAACCACAGACAAGTCAATTAGCCTCTGCGAGTCATTTGCATGTGCAGTCCCGGTGAGTGAGTTGTGCATACAGCTCCCCGTGATGGCACACACACTGTGATAACTGTGCATTCAAATTATGCACAAGCCTCAATGTCTCGAGATGTGCGCATCTCATAGTTACACTTTGCACCTTCTCATGAATTAGCTTGCATGACGCCAGCAAGTCTGACCAGCTAGCTCTGCAATAAAGAAGGCTGATGCTAAGCAAGCCTTGGGTTTCCAGTAAAAATCTCTGAAATGAGGGGAAGAACGCAGGCATGACATTAGCAAAGTGACCCTTCCCCATCCCCCACACAAATACACATCTATCCTCTTGTACAGCCCTCATCAAGAGAGCATTCAAGCACCTCAGAACTACCATGAATCTTCACAAGACCCCTATGAGGTAGATGTAGTAAAGTGGTAAACAAGGAGTTAACTGGGTTACCCAGAGTATTATGGGCTGCAGCCATGCTCCACAACTCCCTTATCTCCTATTTTAGTTAGTGTGCACACTTTCCCTGTCCATGCACATTCCGTCTGTATAGAGTTGAATCAAGCAGCACATTCCCAGCCTCCAGGACTGTAAGTAAAGTGTGTTTCTTGTGCACTGAGTAGTCCCTTTATGGAAGTAGGGAAGCAATTTTACAAGCGAGGAAAGATTAGGCGACTTTCCCAAGGTCACACAGAAAACTTGTGGGAGAGCCAGGAATGAAATTACGATCTTCTGAGTCCTAATCTAGTGCCTTAGCCACAAGATCATCCATCCTTCCTCTCCACCTGCTCATGGCAATGAAAGCCTGCACCGCATTGCCCTGGAATAACTAACTGAAATGATCAACCCAAGCAAATGCCACAGAATGTGAAATGCAGAACTAAAGCTCGAGCAAAGCGAAAAAAAAAAAAAAGTTTCCCTACTGTAAAAGTTTGGATGAATGAAGGTACCTAACTGGTTTGACACAAAACCTGCTATTGTATGTCTGAATAAGGAGGGCAAAGGTGCCTGCCATCTTTCAGAAAGATGAAATATCTATCCACTAGAATGCTGCCCCTGAATCTTTCCTGTGCATTTGAATTCATTGTATTCCATGAAAGTTCTTGACTGACAGCCCCGGAGAACAAAATCTATTCATCTACAGAATAGTTTCTGCATGTGAAGTAATAAAGAAAGATTCCACAATGTGATCCATTTCAGATCCAAAGAGAACACCTGAGAGGTGTAAATGTATCAGTGATAACACTAATAAGCCTATAACTTGTGTAAATGTACCAACTCCCCACTACCATGGAAAAGCCTGGATAAGGGAAGGCTGTGTTTGCCTCCTCCCTTTGCCCCACAGAACTTGGGGGAAATCCACGAGAAGTACTGGTCCTTCACTTCAGATCTATGGTGCATTCCTCCAGAGCACTGCTCCGGGGCTTTTTCTGCCATGCTTCCTTAATATTCCTGTGAAGGGAACGGTAGGGAGGGTTCACGCTAAGACTGAGCTGTGTGGAATGTTAATTGGACTCTCAGGCTGCATGAACTCTCTGATCAGTTCCCCGTGGGGCAATGAACCTCTCTCTCTGGCTTGGTCCCAACCTTCGTTCTAGGGCCATCAGCCTACAACATTCCAAGTCATAGATTCCAAACTTGTTAAAGAGCACTTCATGGGGTCCAGAGACTCCATGCCCCAACCTCTCTCTCTCTCTCTCTCAGTGCCGAGCACATGGGATTCCGATCTAAGTTGGAGTCTCTAGGAACTACTGTAATATAACTACCTGGATGTTCCCAGTTATGTCAGTAATTACGACCACCAAACAGCCAATTGGAGGTAACAACTGTTGCCCAGCTCTTACCTGGGATGAAATAGAGTCAATGAGATGGATGTGAAAGGCTATAGATCTGAACTGCCACGGGATTTTTGGACTTGAACGGGAAACTTGTTTTTTTATCCATTCTGCTAATGCATTCATTTGACTTATTGCAAACAGACTGCAGTGTTATGAGACCATTTGATTTTCTAATTCCACAGCTCCTTGCGAAGGAGCTACTTCCCCAATTTTGTTGATTACTGTTATAAAACAGAAACATTTGATCTATTGCAAATGTTGTATAGGAGACGGAATATCTTGAGCACTAAATGAGTGATGCAGGGACTTCTCATATAGAAGCTGTTCATCCCATCTTTTTGATTTATTGCTCTTTTACTACAAGATGGAAATCAGGAAATGTTCTCATGACTCAGGGATTCTCATTAGAAGTTATCAGTGAAGTACTTGAAAAGGTGTGTTATTTCGGTGCTTTGCATTGGAGGGACTGATCTGTGTTTACGAAGGATTATGTTTTCCCCAAATCTGTGGGGGGAAATATGTTTCCTTTATCATATAGAGGATATCTACATTCATTCATAACCATGCAAACAATCAGCATATAATATACTAAATTTATCTTTCCCTCATCATCTTTTCTGCTTGGTGCATGCTTCAAAAAACATGTGGTATTTTAATATTCTCTTTGGACACAAGAAATATTATCCCTGAATAAAAAAAGATAAGAGTCAGTAACCCTGTCCCTTTACCCTTGACTCAGTCAGTTGTTCCTGGTTCTACTCCTAGCTCTCTCAGTGAACACAATGAAGCTTAGGGGAAAGTCGTAGGACCTTCTGTAATGGGGTATAGGAGCTGCAGCGAACAATGGGTTAACCTCAAAGCTCTGCACTGTCTCTTTTCACAGGTGTATTCCTGTGCGTGTTGAGGGCTGAGGGAGAGGAAAATGTGGTCCAGTGGATAGGGCACTAAATCGGGACTCAGGACAACTGGGTTCAATTCATAGGACTGGAAGGGACCTCTGGGGTCACTGAGGCCAGTCCCCTGCCGTCGCAGGTCACCCCATCACATGACCCTGTTCAGAAACTTCTCAAGCTCTATCTTAAAACTAGTGAGGTGATTTGCCCTCACTTCTCCTAGAAAGCTGAATTCCTGGCTCTGCCCTGACACATTATATGGAAATCACTTTCCCCTCTCTGAGCCTCTGCTCCAATGTATGTAAAAATAGGGATAAAACTTACTTTATTTTGTGAAGTGGTTGGAGCCCGCTGGATGAAAAGAATTATATAACAAACACCAAGTAAAGACTATATTTGGTTCCCTAAGAGGCAGAGAGGGGAAATGTGTCTCGGCAATTTTATAGATTTGAAAGCCAGAAGGGACCACAAGGTTGTCTAGTCTGATCTCTTGTACAGCAAAGGCTACAGAGGTTCATCCAGTTACTTCTTTACTGAGTCTTATAACCCAGTTAAAGCTCCACTCCCGGGATGGGCAGATAGGCTTGAAGCCCCAGACTAGGGGTGTTTTCTTCTGATGTTTGGATTTCTGGCTAACAACACTGAGGAAAACCTTAACTGCATCTGGATTTGGATTCTACTGAATCAGATAGATATTAGGAAACCACCTAACACAGTAGGGCCCTGGCCTATGATTAACGCCCCCCTCGATGCTACTGCAACACAAAGAACAAACAATAAACTAGACATAGTATATGTGTGTGTGCACGCGTGCATACGTACACTCTCAGACCCCCCCTCCCCCCAATACATATACTAGCAAAGGTGAAATAACCTCCTTATTGCACAATTTGTGCTGTTTCCTTTCACTGGTAAGACTCCAAAACAGACATACATTCTGTAAGATTAAGAGCTAGGTATGGATCAAGGAGGAGAAGAGTTCAGATTCATGCTCACTAATGATCCTCTTCAGATCTCCAACAGGGTTAAGCCATCTGTGAGTTTCCAACATATTGGACTGAGGTACCTCCAACATTATCCATTGGGAGAAGAGAATTCAGAGATTTCAGCGTGCACATGTGTGTATATATAGAGAGAGAGGTGGACAGCTATGTCTGTATTTTACACACTGTTTCTTCCCAGGAGCAAAGCAGGTGGCGTAAGATCATAGCAAAGTTCTTCTCACAAACTCTTTTCTTCTTCCTTTTTAAGTCCCAGTTGTCTTTCATCCTTCTGCAGCTGATTTAACAATATTAACTGCCCGCCCATGACACCTTTTGAGACTGGAGCTCACGTTGCTAGGAATAGCGGTGGGGAGTTTAACTGAATCAGTGAGAGCTAAAAAATGGCAGAGGACTTGGGTAATTATGTGAGAGACATCAACCTGAAGCCCTTGGGTGGTGTAATAGACGGCCTGCTTCACCACTGCATTATTACAGTTACACAACAGTATCACTCAGGGAAAGGAAGGGAGGGGTAAGGTAGTGTTTTTCAGCTGGTGAGGGTCATATCCCTTTCGAGAAGGAGATGTCACAAAGGTCACTGGGGGCTGTGAGGCTTTGAACATTTTATTCCAGTTTAGAGCAAAGAAAATCTTGCTCCCCCACTCCCTGAACATCCTTACCTTTCAAGGTCAAGTATTCTTTATCCTTTTGGCTTGGCAGAATGCAATTTTAATCTTTTTATAAGATTGATGGCTAATGTTGATATTTGTAAGCAATTTTTATCCATTTAAATGTTCACAGTTGCGCAAAATTGGGTGAACTTTTATGTTTATTGATTTTCACAGTTGTCAAATAATTGACAGATGTTGAGATTCAAAAAGTTAAAGCTTTATAATTATTAAAAGCAAATTGCTAGCCTCACATTTCAAAATAGACAATGTAATTATCCTTAGATCAAGCTCTAAGTTCTCAAGCTGCATTTTTCTTCCTTTGCCTATCTGTGAATTTTGATCATTTTCGATGGAGATTTTTTTTGTCAGTTTCTATGTGTGTGTGAGGAAGTTGATGTTTACCAACTTTTACCAGTAAAAAGCTAAGCCTTCTGATCTTATTTATCAACCTCTTGAACTGTGCACACACAAATTATAGGCTTATTAGGGTTATCACTGTTACAATTACTATAAAAGGTAAGAAAAAAGTGTAAGGTGGAGTGGGGTTTTTTTTGCCTTGTTTTTAAGAAAACAATCTTCAGATAAGGGGGTCACCAGTCTGAAAAGGTTCATAAACACTGCTCTATGGGATCAAGACACTTGACTAGGGAGAACTGGGTATAACTCCTAGCTGTGCTACAGACTTCCAGCATGACACTGTGCAAATCACTTTGGGAAGGAGATACACAAGACAGTTAGATAGCCATTGGCAATTAGATAACCAACCTCCCTTTGAAAAATCTCTCCCTAAATCTTTCTGTGAATTCCTCATCTATAAAATCATACCCCTTTGTGTCGGTGTTTTCTTTTTAGCTCTTAGAGGAACGGACTGCCTCTTAGGTGTACGCACAGTGCCTCACACAACGAGACTCCAATCTCTAGGCATAATGAGTTTTGAATGCATCTGTATGGGCACGGAAGTGGAGGAACAGTGAGGAAAACATGGTCATACAAGGTTCACGAGGACACAGCTTGGTATCCATAATCTTCCCTCCAGCTACAGTACACCACCACCGATTCTTTTTAATCATCTGCAAAGTTTTGTACACAATCTTTTACTGACACATTTCAGGCAATTCCAGGCTCGCAGATTCTGGACTTTGCCATGAACATTGATGAAAGAGTGGTTTTCACATCTAACATACAATTCTTGAATTCAGACTTTTTGAGCCATCTTATACCTAAAATGGAAACACTTGGTTTTGTACCCAGGTACCATAGACGGGATCCATTTGCAAGAGAAAAAGTCACTCAATATGGCTCATATGTGACAGAAGATGACCTTTTTAGACTTCATAATATGCTGTGGGAAAACTGAGAATTTGAATATGACGACTTTGGTATTTTGTTGAAAATCCTGGAGAGCATATATTTACATGTCTCTTCCACAGACAGGTGGTACCCTGCTACAAAAACACACACTGACAACCACCACCTATCAAAGAGGAAAGCAATAGCCAAAATATATAATGGACTGGAATTCATACATATCCTTCTGCTGTAAGTAACAACAGTCATTTACCAGGTTGCCGGAAAACTTGGTTTTCCACCAAAAGAAATATACATATTTGAAAAAAACTCACCCACCCCTTCTCTATTGGCTGTCTAGCCTTTAAGAAGGATCGCATGGGCTATAATGGGAATACACACCTAGCAAAAATTTATTTTTTAATGCTCTCTGTCAGTATTCCACGCGGAACTTGTGGACACAGATTGTGGCCACTAGCCAAATATTGACAGATAACCTAAGGCCAGCAGCTGCCTCATCCACAGAATGTAGATTCAGAAACATACACCCTTAAGGAGAGCAAAGTAGCCCCGAGGAGTTAATGACGACGTGAGATGGGATCATTTCAAGGTCTGATAAACAGACCTGGGACTTTATAGAAGAGGGATCCCAAAATTGCCTGGCCTTGCCTAAGCTGAGTGTTGAAAAAGCAGGTGGCACATCAGATTTGCACTGTGCAAAAAAATAGTTTCTCCAGCATGTGCTCCCTTAGCATTCATCGGAGATAAGATATGAGCTGAAGTGTGTCCAGCCTGGCTGTCCAGAGATGTCAGGGGCCTAAATACAAGGATATGAGAAAATAGCTGGTAGCCAAAACTCTGCAGTTCAAAAAGCAGATGTCAGGATAGCTAAAGACAAAGCAGAAAACTAAACGGAAGCAGTGGCATAGAAGGCATTTAAATGTCTTTGGATTCTAAGAAATATCAGGCACAATGTAATTCCCTTAGGAAAGGGACTTTTTACTTACTTTTGCATTCACCAGTACATCTTCAAAGGTCATTGGTTCTCGGAAACAGGGGGTAATAAAAAGGATACACATTATTTTGCCTATTATGGAGATCAAACAACAGTCTTTCGCTACTTACAATATTTATGAAAATTTCAATCCATCATTTTGGAAAAGAGAATAGGCAGAATTGATTAGAACAGGACTGATGGCAAACAGATCACTTCACTAGGATATAAGACAATTATCAACAGCATAAAAATGTCATTAATCTCAGTAGATTTACTGCAGTCCTTAAATCCCCAGCTTTGGCAAAGACTAAGCAGAATATTTTAAGCCACTAATTAGTCTAATTAACTTATGCTAAGAAAGCTCCTTATCAAAAAAGTTTAAATGTCTCCTCAAATTAACACACACAAGTTTCTCTCTCTCTTTCTCTCTCTTTTTTTTTTTTTTAGATGATGCAGTGATGTCAAAGTATGGGGTAGATGATTTCAAAAGTTTGGAAAAGTTAATTTCTATACATAAAAAAGTTCAGCTGTTAAGATCCTCTATATCTCAAGAAGAGGTCACATAGGTAATGATGCAAGGATGGTGAGCCTACGGGCTGCATATTTCCCTAAACTTTAAAGAGTTCTTGTATAAACATAACGAAAGAGCTATTTTTGATGTCTCTTTCTCAGAATCTCATGATGTAACTACTAAGTAAATGTACAAACAAAGTAAACAAGTTGGATATTTTAAAAATGTATATCAGGCATCATGAACATAGGAATTGACACCATGGATCAGACCAGTGGCCCTTCTAGTCCAGTGTCCTATGTTGGACAATGCTAGTACCACCTGCTTCAGAGGAAGGCTCAAGAATCTGTCCAGTAGGCAAATTATAAGCTTCCCTAGGAGCAGATTCGATTTCTTCCAAACTCCTGTTAATTAGAGGTTGGTTTATTCTCTGATGCAGGAGAGAATATAACTTATTCAAATCTCTTGTTTTCTAGCCTTGCTATTCTAACTCTGCATGTTCTCACCATCCATATAAATCTCTAATGTTTTTTTTTGTAAATCCTGTTAAGTTCTTGGCTTCAACAGTGTTCTACGGTCACGTGTTCTGCAGACTAAATGTTTCCCCCAGAAATCACGTCATGGTGCAAAAGGAAGACCACACAGAGTGAAATCTGATAGAAAAAAAGCCATACATCATGATGATGTCAAAATGGACTACTAACAACAGAGTCCTCCTCTTCAAGAAAATCAGAAAGGCAAATGTTGCACCTACAGACAGTAATAAAATGTTACAAGGTTAAGCTAAAAGCACAGGGAAGCAGCAGCAGAAACCTGCAAAGCTGCGACAGCTAAGGTAAATAAAATCATACATAATGATGCAAGGATGGTGAACCTACGGGCTGCATATTTCCCTAAACATAATGAATGAGAGCTATTTTCAGAAGCCACAAGAGCCGAGCAAGCAGACCTTCCATAGGTTTAACATGCAAGAACTCTCTCAAAGAAAGATGTCATCAGGCAAAGATAAATATTTCAGCCTAGAAGAAAACTCCCTTTCCCCAGTCAATGATGAAAGAATGTAATCTGAGGAGCCTTAACCTTTGTGTTCAATGAGATCAATGGCAAGAACATGATTGTGGCCAAGAATACCTTTTGCAGTTGTGGTTTGGGTCATAGGCTGAAAAAAGGCAGTTAGACTGTAGGAAGATATGGTCTAATGGTCTTAACACAAGGCTAAGAGTCAAAAGCTTCAGAACTAAGCTCCACCACCAATTTCCTTTGGGCAAGTTACTTAACCCAAGATGGACACCAGCACCCGGAAACTCCAAGAAAAAGGATAATGAACTAACTTTGAAGATTCTTCTGCCCATCCAACTATTCCATGTTAATAGCTTTTGCGAATGTTACTAATTGTTAAAAGGACATACTAGTTGCTCCCAGTTACATCCCAGATGAATTGGGACCCTGTCAAGGTTCCTTCCCCACTCTGAACTCTAGGGTACAGATGTGGGGACCTGCATGAAAACCTCCTCAGCTTACTTTTACCAGCTTAGGTTAAAACTTCCCCAAGGTACAAAATTATTTTACCCTTGGATTTCCACTGCCACCACCAAACTCTAACTGGGTTTACTGGGAAACGTAGTTTGGACACGTCTTTCCCCCCAAAATCCTCCCAACCCTTGCACCCCGCTTCCTGGGGAAGGTTTGCATAGGTGACCACAGACCCAAACCAATTTGCATAGGTGACCACAGACCCAAACCCTTGGATCTGAGAACAATGAAAAAGCATTCAGTTTTCTTACAAGACGACTTTTAATAGAAGTAAAGGAATCCCCTCTGTAAAATCAGAATGGTAGATACCTTACAGGGTAATTAGATTCAAAAGACAGAGAATCCCTCTAGGCAAAACCGTAAGTTACAAAAAAGACACAGACAGGAATAGTCATTCTATTCAGCACAGCTATTTTCTCAGCCATTTAAAGAAATCATAATCTAACACATATCTAGCTAGATTACTTACTAAGTTCTAAGACTCCATTCCTGTTCTGTCCCCGGCCAAAGCATCATACAGACAGACACAGACCCTTCTCCCAGCTTTTGAAAGTATCTTGACTCCTCATTGGTCATTTTGGTCAGGTGCCAGCGAGGTTACCTTTAGCTTCTTAACCCTTTACAGGTGAGAGGATTTTTCCTCTGGCCAGGAGGGATTTTAAAGGGGTTTACCCTTCCCTTTATATTTATGACAGACCCTATGAACACGTGTATTTATTCTTGGGACAACTAGGCTGTTTCTTTTTAAAACTTTCAGTGTTGTCAATTCTTGTTATTTTAATCACAAGTCTTGTGGTATTTGGCATTTTTCGTAAAATCCCTATTTCTGGAATCATGCGAGAATCTCAGTTTTCAAGCTCTTCTCTGCAATCATAATGTGAAAACATGAATCCTCAAGGCTCTAACACCACAAAGCCAACAAAAAGAAGCCCCAATGTATTACTTTATTTAAAAGTTCAGGCTTTCAGGGGGGTCCTGACTCATGGTTTTTTTTATGTTTGTTTTGTCCAGACTGCTTCCATCTGTGCTGTTATCTGATGAACAGAACTGAATGATCTATCCCAATGCATCAATATTGCAACTACCATCATCTTATACAGGGTAACGTGCAGAGATGGACCTGAACCACAATCAAAAACTCTCTCAAACTTTGGGGTGTTCAGATCTAGGTTTTATTTTAACCCTTTGCAGATATAGGAACCAAATCAACTTTCCCCAAAGTTTAAGGGTTGTTTTGACCCAGGGTTCTGGCTAACGTCTATCTCAGTGCAGCCAGACATTTCAGAAGTGCTCATTGCCCATAACTGGGGATGGATTTTCAGAATCAGGTCTCTCCCATTTAGGCACCAATATAAATGGCCAGCACATTAGGAACTAAATGCATTTGAACATCCGGCTGTAAATTGTAACAGTGGTTGCTAAACACTTAAAAAACCTGGAGCCAGATCTTCAACCCCTGTAAAGCGCTGGAGCTCAATTGAAGTAAATGGTTCTACAACAATTTCTTAGGGTCAATAACTGCTTATTTAGGTGCCTAAATGGGAGCTGAGCAGTTATGAAAACCTAGCCCAGCCCTACGGTCACTCCAACTAGTTATCTTTGCCCATGCCCGTCTCTGGAACTGGATTATCTTTCCATTTTACAGCTCACCTCTATTTTTCTGACTAGAGAATCAAACCAAGTCTCCTGCCCAATACACAAGATAACCAGTAAAGTCAGCTTTTGGATAAATATGTTTGTACTGTGTTGGAAAACAAGTATCTTGTCTGGAGACTTAAGTATATAAAGCAAGCAAGGCGACGATGATTTTCTCTGGCTGAGTCAGACCGAAGCTTCAGAAAATGTAGGAGACACCCACGACATATAGCTTCCCAGCCATTTCTTTCTTATCCGGACACACTGATCAGGGATTTTATTTGGATTATAATGTAAGTAACACCCACAACCACCTTGCCCCTGCAGTGTCTCATTAAATCTGCTCTGTTTTTTCTCTTTAATACAGTCTGTTCTCTCTGTCAGGAACAAAGCCAAGTCTCAAAGTAATGAATAAAAGGGAACATCCCCAAAAGAGGACAGATTCATCACATGGGCTGCTATTGAGCTTTTTGTATTGCCACTTCCCCAGTGGCTGGTAGGGAAACCCAGGTCAGCCATTTATTCTGGGTTCCAGCTCAGGGACCCTTTGCCCCAGCGATCACGGTTTAGCCAATGTCAGGCCCTGTCTCTGTTTCCCTGGGTTTTTCCTATCTTTCTTTCTCTGTCTTCTGGCCGATCCCACTACAGCCTCCTCTGCGCCCTGTGGCTACTTCACCCTCTCTGGGGTTCTTGCCAGGCAGGATGGAGGGTTTACGCCCCCTTAAGACTCCTCATCTCAACTCCCCTCTGCTCTAGGGACTGACTGCAGAGTTCCTTCCTGAAACCCCTTCTTACTTTTCACTTCCTAGTTTTATACCAGCTCAGCCTGCCCCTGCCCAGCTGGACTTCACCATCAGCCAGCTTATCAGCTTTGACTCTCTTGCAGGTGCAACCGGCCACAGGTTTAATTGGCTCTTTTAATTCACTCAGATCTCGTGCGGGGTAGACACCCCGTCACACTGTCCTCACGATTTTCTGCAGTCTCGTACGGTGTCAATGTAAAAATGCAGTACTTGTAGAAAAGCACCTGCATGCTCAACGTATAGAGTCACTAAAGGTGAAGGAAATCCTCTTCCAAGGAGAGGGCCAGCATATAACCCATATCTCAACAAAGTCCCACTTCAGTGACGCATATGCTTTGTGCTGGCCCTCGGAGTGGTGGTGGGGGGGTGAATTTCACTCCAAGGCCTTGAATCAGCAAAGCGCGTACGGGCCTCTGAAGTCAAGAGGACTTAAGTCGGTGCTTAAAGTGAAGCAAGCACTTGCATGCTTTGCTGAATTGGGACCTGTCTATGGTTGAGCCACTTGCAGCTCATACTTTACTAACTCCAAAAGCTTCCTCATTCCCATGAGACACTAAAGCTACAATATGTGACTGTGAGCCAGTTTTCTCTCTTTCTCTTGCATGTGAATCCATAAAATAGGCAGCTGCTTTTAAACTCCACCTACAGTGATAAGGGTAACGACAGGGCCAGCTCCAGGGGCCAAAAGTCAAGCAGGCCAGCAACTGCCCCGACCTGCGTAGTGTCACTGATACACACAGATACAGAGCCACATGCTCTGTGTGACTGACTGAGCCAGACAGAACACAGCTTCCTCGTCAAATCAGAAAGGGAAACCTGCAACACTGGCAGTCAGCAAAGCTACCTTTCGGACTCGTAAGCAGAGCCAATTTGATCCAGGCGTCATGGAGAGAGAGAGAAATTTATGGCGCCCATCAAGTCATTTATTTTTCACGGCGTCGCTTTTCTGACCATAACTACGTTTTAAATGGCAACAGAAGAGAGCTGGCGAGGTTGTGAAATTAAAATGAAAAAAGCCCGAGGGCTTCTTTTCCCTCCTTCACTGACCAAACATGTTAAAAAAGTACTAGAAGTGATGTAGAAATAACAGGCAACGAAGAAATTTCATCATGCCTTATCTATGGTGGCTGCCAAACAATATGGTACCCTATGCACCTCTCTAATTTTAGCAAGAAACAATGACTAACAGAGAGTTGGTGCACCAGTAGGAGTTGTGGGGTGGGAGGATTAAGCATAGTTATTCCAGCACTGATTGAGCGTATTGTGGATAAAGACTGGAGCTAGACAGCCCAATTCTGATCTCACTGGCACCAGGTTACACTGATGCAGCTCCACTGACATCAGAATTACTCCTGATTTACACCCATGAGAGATCAGAATCAAGCCTGTTTGGCACCGGGCCAGCTTCTGCTCTCTGTTGATGTAGTTCGTCCAGATTTACAAACAGTGTAAAGGGACAAACTCCCCCCCTGTCCCCACATACCCCCCTGCAGTCTGTTCCTGAAATCTTACAGAGCCTCTCTCTTTCATCCCTGCTTGTGTTGTCGTTGAAAGCCTTGTTGAGAATTTTGCACTCTGCTCCATGTGTTTGATTTCAAATTGATACTAGAAAATTCTACACTCATTCCTCTTCTTCCAGCCAACCAAATGTCATTGTTGCTCTCTACTCCGCTCCTTCAGCCAACACCACCCTCATCACTGCTGATCTTGGTGCAAGAACCTTCTCCTCTGCAGTGCTTAGCATCTGGACCTCACATCCATTGTTACGCAATTAAAAGCATCCCTTTTTCTCCATTGCCACTCTCTTCTTGGCCATGACATATTATCTAATTCTGTAAGGCATTTGGGAATGCAGTCCCTATGGAAGGAGCTATGTATAAAGCTCGCATTGTAATGTATCCCATTTAATGGTAAGTTGGCTGAATTTCTATAGTATGTATACAAATAAAAAAGGTCCAAAGGGACCAAGAACCACCACTTGGGACACATACAGAACATTTCACTACTCAAAATAGTGTCATTAATTAAAGCTACAACACAATCCCTTATCAGTTAGGGAGGCGTTATCCTCATAGTATAGGGGAGATGACAGTAAGTGACTTCCATAAGATCACACAGCACATCAGGAATAGGAAGACACCAAGGTACACTTTCATGAAGCTTTGGTGGGAAGTTCGAAAGTCTAGGTCACACGCATACACCCCGACATACCTATCTGTTTCAAGGGATATCGACAAAGAGGGAGGAAAGTCAGGAAGGAAGGAAGTAAAGAATAAAGACACTGTTCTATTACCCTATTGATGGCCAAGGGTTAAACTCATCCAATAAAACTAATCAAGAGCCGGAGTTGTCAACTCTGTTTGGTCCTCAGGCAATGACGTAAAGAAATAATTGTGGGGAGTTTGATGTGCTTTAATGGTCAGTGCTCAGATGATACTTACTGCTGCTCTGAGGATGATTTAGAGGCATGTTCTCTCACTTTCTTAAAACGGAAACATCCAGACTTCCTATATAAATCAAAAACGTTAGCGAGGGTAAGAGAAGCAGAGGCCGAGGGGTCCTGTAAATCAAGAACTGCCATGAAGGAATCCAAGCTGAAGGTGTAGTTCCTAGTTTCTGTGCACACATACAGAAGAGGTGCACCTGTAGAGCCCCCCTGGGAAGCAGGCACATGCTAAGCAATAGCTTGCATTTAGAGAGAACCTTTCATTCTGAAGAACTACAAGATGTCGGGTCCACAGAGGTATTTAGGCATCTAGCTCCCACTGAAATCAACGGGTGAGGCACCTTAAACCTTTGTGAATCCCTCCCCAAGTGCCTTACTGATTTTATATAGATTGGGATCACTCATCCATCAACGAAAGTACAGCCATCTATACAATGGAACATGAGAGACGTTCCCTGCAAAGCCGTGCAACAGATTGAGGGGGAGAAACACAGGAGGTGGAGGAATGCATTGGACACCCTACTTGGATTTTTTTCAGAGTCGCAGCCGTGTTAGTCTGTGTCCGTCAAAAGAAAAGGAGTGCTTGTGGCACCTTAGAGACTAACCAATTTAGTTGAGCATAAGCTTTCGTGAGCTACAGCTCACTTCACTGCATGCATCCGATGAAGTGAGCTGTAGCTCACGAAAGCTTATTCCTACTTGAATTATTCATCTGTAATAGCTTTTGCAACTGACTGATTGCCTTTGTTTACTTCTCACTTCTATCCAGTCTATCAGAGAGTCTTGCCATGCTATTGTGACACCACGGTGCCAAAGTCCTTTATTTTTATTTTATTTATTTATTTATTGGCATGGGGTTTTCTGTTTAAAGACTACCAAGCAAGAAAAAAAAAATCCCCAGTGTGAGAGTTGATTGGCTCCCGGTATGATCTGAGGCAGCAATCGTATATTTTGTCTAATTAAGATGAGGCTGCTGCTTCTTTGCGGGTTTCACGGATACTGAATTTATTGATGTAGCATTACACAGCATTCTAGAATGATAAAATATAGCTGGCACAGAAGCCAAAGGCACCCGCAGCTGAAAACTGGAAAATGCACGAACAGAGATGGATCCGGTTTCAGATGAGCATCCATTCTTCTCACTAAGCCAAGCGGTAACAGCATGTGCTTCAGTCCATCCCTGTTCAGCAAAGCACTCAAAACACATGCTTAAGTCCCAGTGATTTCCTGAATAGGGACCGCTTCCCTGGATCGAGACCCATGTTTGGGGAGGTCAAATCCAACATCTGCTCATTCGCCCCGCAAGGATACTGCGATGTTATAATGGTAACAAAGCCAAAGCACGAGTTTCTTGTCGTCCACATCATTTAAAAGCTATTACTTCCTCAAGCTCAGCAACCTCCCATGCAGTTGGAACCACTATTGATCAAGATAGTCCGCTATGGATTGAGTAATGAGGACCACCCCTTGCTGAATCAGTGGTAACCGTTCAGCCACATACCGTCAGGGGAGTAAATACGGTTGCCAACAACTCCTAGGGCAGCTTACATTTGCAGCTGATCTTATAGCTCACTCCTGTGAGGAGCTTCAGTATCATTACATCCAATTAGCAAATGGGGAAGCTAAGATATAGTGAGGGGAATGACTTAAGGTCACAGTGTCATTTGGTTGTAGTGCAGGCAATAGAATCCAGGAGTTCTGCTTCTGACTGAAACCATTTCCCTTCTCCTAGCTGCACCTCTGTCCCACATATGTAGCATTTGCTTATCTCTCTCCCAGAGCTACAAAGAGTCAGATAAGCCAATGGAACACTTCTGAAAAATACACACAAAGAGTCTACCTGGGCAGCTCCTAACTCAGTTGCTTTGGATACTGGACAGATTGTTTTTTTAAACGATGAGAGCATTAAACAAGAGAAACTAAAAGGGGTTTTCCAGAAGATAATCACAATCACTTTATAGATTCCTAACAAACTGCAGGTCTGGCTCCAGGGCTGTATAGAAATATGCCAAAAGAAATATGGAAACATATTCCCCTGCTTGATACTATTTAGTTATCGAGCTCTCTTTTATGGCCAGTTGTTGGGTGAAGAGAAGGAACTCCCAGTTCTCATTAGTTGTTGTTTCACATATTTCTCCTGCTAAACTCTGGAACCTTTAAGGACGAGTCAGCATGGGTTAAAGAAGCTAAAGCACAGAGCATGTGACCAACTCTACCACTAAACGTCACTACCATAATGTAGACCTCATCCCTGATTTTTACATGTACATAACCGTAAGCACGTGAGCATCTCATGGACACTAATGGGATTGGTGTTTTGGGGGGCAGGGATAGTTCAGTGGGTTGAGCATTGGCCTTCCAAACCCAGGGTTGCGAGTTCAATGCTTGAGGGGGCCATTTAGGGATCTAGAGCAAAAATTGGGGGATTGGTCCTGCTTTGAGCAGGGGGTTGGACTAGATGACCTCCTGAGGTTCCTTCCAACCCTGATATTCTATGATCTCTCACTTGGTTAAGTTTAAGCATGTGCGTAAGTGTTTGCAGGATCATAGCTTAGGACAACATGGTCAGTAACAGCCTCTAATTTTGGGTGCCCAACTGGAGGCTCCCCGAGGGCCTGATTTTTCACAGTTTGGAGCACCCCCAATGACATCTTATGTCACTTGAAGCTGCAGTGCTGAGCGCTTCTGAAAATTGGGCCCAAAGGATCCATTTGGGCAGCTAAGGTCCCCCAGATAGTGAACGCTACACACCTTTGGCTTTCCTCAAGAACTATCTCGGTTGTCTCAGCTGGCATTCAATCACTGTGAATACAATTACACTCCTTAAGTCTAACTTGTGGAGCTTCTGATAGAACTCTGTTTACCTGTCTCAGTTTTCTGGCTCCTCCTGGCTCGGGTTACACATACCCCATTTCAAAGGCAATGAACCTTTTTAACTCAACAAGACAGTCAATGGTAATAGCACTGAGATAGGAGTGTTTATATAATTTCAGCAAGAGAGTGCGTGGTCCTTGGAGGAATAATATGGCATGGTTCTGCCTTGAAGAATTTACAGTCTAAGAGGCCCAATTCCACAAACCTGACTCATATGAGTAGCCCCCATCAGAGTAAAAAAGAAAAACAAAAATCTCCCATACAAAAAGCCAAGGTTCCTGAACTGTATAATGGAAGCTGATTGCAACTTAGATTAGAGAGCAGTAACTATCTCTCTCCATCATGATGACCTGAGGTGGAACTCCCCAAATCCAGAAAAGTTTGAATTTGGACCTAAGGTTTGGGCTTATGTCATGTACACACACACACACACACACTCCCCCAATAGCCATGGACAGCGTTTGTTACCAGAAATATAAGACGCCACTCTTCTCTTTAACGTTTGATGCGTTACTTTGCATAAGGTCACTGAGAACGTGTCACCTTGTGTTGCAGCCTATTAGGAGCTGACATGTTGCGACACTACAAGATACAGTTTAACAAAACAATGCTATTGTTCATGTTCAGTCCAGCCTGTGCTTGCCGTGGATGCTGATTATCTTTGAGATTTAGGAAAACTGCTGTGATACTCTACTTGACAAACAAGATTAAAATCCCCGAAGTTCTTCATTGTTTCCACTTGCTCCCAGGCATTAAAACTGCCTCGTCACATTAACTGAAATTCCATTCATTTCTTCTAGCCGCTGAGTGGATCTTTGGCCCAATGATTTTTAAATCAGAATCTTACACCTTATTGTACATGTTAGACACTTTTCTTGACCCACGCTCATGGGGGCATGCCTCTTTTCAAAGTTGGCAAAGTACACTGAACTCTAAGGTGCACCCTGTACACAATAGCCTCAGATGCGAGTTGTCGTGATGTAAGTACAAATGAAAGCCAAAAGTAACAAGTGTTACCAGATTTTCCCGTTACTTTGGGGTACGCTCATTTATTAGGGTTACTCTTCTGGGGGGTGGGGTTCTGTACTTCTATCAATGTACTGCTTGTGTCACTTGTGTTCTCATCTGGAGCTCTACTTCTCCCTGCTGCAAGTTCCCTCCCAAAGGGGCTATCCTGCAGGACCTAGGTTCCTCAGGGCTGGGTTCCTCCAGCCCCAGAATCAGATGAACACATGCACATTAACAGAGCGTGTCTGAGAGGACAGGGTTAATCAGCACTCCCACGCTGACCCCTCATATGTCCCTGGACTCAGCAGGCTGGGTCGAGCAGCACTTCCAAGCTGCCACCTTCCTATGCTCCAGGTTCAGCACGTCCCTATCCCCACTTTCACGTTACAATTGTTCTGGTAATAACCCACTTGATGAGAAAACTCCACAGGATTTTTGGGCACTGCAGGGAGCTTTAGCTTTGGTATGAGGAGCATTGCTGGAGACAGGGACAGGGACAGAAGCAACCAGCTTAACCGTGAAAGTTATTTATTGCCAGGTAATAACCATACAAGGGGAGCCCAATGAACAAAACAGTTATAATATTAAATCTAACTTACATTTGATTACAAAAGTCAGGTTTAGAAAACGATAACTGATCACACAAGTCAGGGTCAGAAGGCTATACCTAAAGAGGGGGGTGGGTTCTCACCACTTCGTGAAGCTTGAATCGATCAGGGTTCTCCAGTCGTGGTGGTGGTAGCTGAGGGTCTGGAGTGCTGGAGACAGGCAGAGCCCCCAGCACAATCAGTCAGGAGAAGATCAAGTCTCAATGAAAGTGATGCAGATTTTGGATCCAGGCATCAGGCACTTACTTGAGCATGGGAAGGAGTTTTTGTAGGAAAGAAGAATGGTTCAAGGAAGAACACTAGATTTGTTTATGGGTAAACTGATGGCTCAAGGGAGTATACCAAAGTTGTTTTGTTCAGGCTAGACAGTAGGAACCGATCATTCTTGGCTATGGGCGGTGTTCCTTCGAGGGAGCTCACAATGCAATGAGGAAGCTTCAGTATTTTGGATACCAATAAAGGATTTATTACTAGAATTGGTCTGATAACTACTGAGCTGGGTTGTGTGCAGGTGTGCGTTCATTAATATCTGGAGCAGTGATCCCCCATCAGGCAGTGCTTCCTTGTTTTTCTAGACCCAGAGTTCAGTGCAGTTCTTGCCTAGGAATCTTTGTTCTCCAATCTGTATTCTAATGGGGATGCCTCCCTGTCCGATCTTCAATGCAAATGAGGCTAGGGTAGTTTCCTTAATTCTGTCACCCTTGTCCGGAGGGGTTTAGGTGAGTCTCCCACTGCCTTTTCATTGCTTTTTGTAAGTCTTTCTTCTGATCAGCTTTGGTTCAAGCAGAGGCTGAGGGGCAGAAGGTCTTTCGTAAGTCAGACAGGCTGGACGCCGTGCCCTGCTTCCCCAAGAACACAGAGCTGATCGGTAACAGAAGGCCAGAAAGTTACCATCCACAAGATGGGGGAAAGTCAAGTCTGTTTTTATTGTCTGCTAATTACTATCTTTGCTACTTTGATATAAAAATTCAGTGCAAGATTCCAACTTTTGCCTGGTGGCTGAAGAATTAACTCAGCAGATAGCTGTGCTCCAACATGCTGTGTTCTCTTGTTGCAAATTGCGTCAAGGATCAAAACAGAAAAAGGAGACATGATGTGGAGGAAACCTCCAAAGATTTTGAAGTTTTGCTCGACTTTGGATATGTGCCCTGAAGTTTGGATGCTTTTTGGAGCCGAGGGTTCACTGGCTGAACTCATATGTCTGCAAAACTGGGCAGGAAACTCTCATCCAGCTATGTCCCCCACACCATGTGATTTCTAGTAACACCTAGCTTTTTAATTATTCTGCAAATATTGTCGGAAGATGGCATCTCATGCTGCTGTATTACTTTCAGTTCTGATCCCAGATGGGAAGCACAGAAAAAGAATCCATTGTACAGAGAGTAAGCAGTAGGTTTCTATGGTGGCAACCAAGATTTTTCAATGTCTTGCGAAGTATGGCTCCAAAAACAATAAGACACCAGTTGCTGCTCTGAAGATCTTACACTCCAGACAGACAAAGAGTTGGTGATAGGAGTCAGAGTAGCAGCCGTGTTAGTCTGTTTCCGCAAAAAGAAAAGGAGTACTCATGGCACCTTGGAGACTAACAAATTTATTTGAGCATAAGCTTTCGTGAGCTACAGCTCACTTCATCGGATGCACTCACGAAAGCTTATGCTCAAATAAATTTGTTAGTCTCTAAGGTGCCACTAGTACTTTTTTTTTTTTTTTTTTTGGTGATAGGAGTATCATTAATCCCATTTACAAGATGAAGAAATAAATGAGATTAACTGACTTGGCCAAGGTCACATAGGAAAGGGGTGAGAGCCAAGAATTGAACAAACCAATCCAGTGCCTAAACCAGAAATTCCTGAGCCCTATGTAGAACTCCTAAGTAACCTAACACATATTGTAGTTATATAACCAACCTAATTAGTCTTGTAATGCATCCATTGAACCTATGCCTAGAGATAAATCAATTTTTTTCAAGTGTTTCAGATTCAAAATTGTGATTTTGGAGGTAACAAACTGGAAAGGGACACATTTTCTAATTATAAGTTGAATGTTGCCAACATTTTGTAAGACTGTTCCATTGAGATTTTGATCCAAGATGGCAAAAGTTCCATGAAGAAACTGATCTGGTAGGATATCTGCCATTCAGGATGAATAAAAAATCTTGTGAGATCAGCAGACCTCAAGAGGCTGTTTGACATCAAATCCCTTGAAATCAGCTCACCGGGTTTTGGTGCCATTGAACCTGCATCTAAATTTGAGCCCTGATCCAGGTCACACCTAAACCCTATCAAATCCAGATGCTAATATTAGTTTCTCACCCCCATTTATGATTTAATTTGAACCAATTCACTCATAGCTACCAAGAGAGTCTGCCGTGGTGAACTTTAACATCTCAGTCATAAGCGGTGCAAGCACTAAGGAGTAATCAAGGATTTTCTTCTCTCTGCTAATGCTCCTCTTAGGCTGCAGTGGATTAGTTAGAAATAATTAAAAATATGAGATGCCATTAGGGATATAATTCATGTTGGGGAACACATAAATCATAGAGTGAGATTGATACACAGTATAATGAAATACATACATTATATAATTTAAAAAACACCATTCTTAAAATAATCTTGGGGTTGGGACACACAAAGAAGAAAGGCGAAGGGTTCCAAACAATCAAGCTCACCTTTGTTCTGTGGATGCTGCATTTGAGTAAACTGACTACAACCGTATCTAGCCTCTAGCTGATAAAGGCAACCCTTAAAGCTCCATGCAACCTAAGGCCTTGTCTACACTACCAAGTTTTGTCTCCAAAAACTGCCTTTTGGTGACAAAACAGCAAAAACATACACACTACAAAGGACTTCTGAAGCGAAAAATGCCCACTTTTGGCAACAAAAAGCTTCCACCCCTACCAGAGACTTTGGTCTTTTCCCCTCCCTTTATTGTTGACAAAGAGCCAGTGTAGCCACTGCTGATTGTTCTTCCGACAGAACTGTCTTCTGCCAGTATCCCACAATGCCTGCCCTGATTGCTCTGCTCAGTGGTTTGATCTCTGCTGCCCTGCAGGCATGCGCCCCTCCCCTTTCAAAGCTCCGGGAAGTACCTGTGTGCTGCTCTGTCTGGGGAACAAAGAGCAAATCACTGGAATGCTCCTGTTCTGCCCTGCGCTAGGAACACAGCAGCAGCCGGGGGAGGGGGACAGACTGCTGGGCTGTTTTGCCATTCCTCAGCAGGGAGAGCTCACAGAGCTACTCATGATGCTGCTCTCGGCAGCTGAGGGGGCTGTGGGAGAACTCGGAGAGAATCCCAAGATGCCCAGTGATCAGCTCTTCCTTCCCACAACACTGCACTGTGGGATACATTCCCACGGTGCATTGCTCACCCTGTCGATGATGTTGTCCCCAGCGGGGACGTGATCTGTCGACAGAGGGAGCAAGTGTGAACACCCTTTGGCAATTTTTTTGTTCCGTTGAGTTTTGGGTGTCGACATAAGTTTTGTGAACATAACTTGGCAGTGTAGACAAGCCCCAAAATCAAATCAGACATCAAATGGCATCCCCAAAATCTCCCCTCTTCCCATGGGCATCAATGTGGAGGCCTTCAGGTCAAATGCAAATCAGATCCATCCAAATGATGGAGGACAAGTTCATCGCTCACCATCTCTCCTCATCCCAACGCACGGGCCCAGCGATTAGTGCTCTTTTCTCGGCTGCCATAAAGGCAACATACAGCACAGCATGGTTACCATGTTCTCCACACTTGCACCTCAGCAGGTTATGATGGATCATCAACATGCCTACGTCTGAGCCACTGAAATTCAACCGGTTTGGACTAGTGTGGTCGGAGCAGGGGGCTGGGAGAGCCAGGGTTCTAGTTTCACGTGTTGCTATAGGCTTAGACAAAGCACATCTCTCTGTGCCTCTGCTTCCCATCACTAAAGTGGGGGATAACATCCCTGCTAGGTAGATGTTACATGTATGGGTGGTCACACATTTTCCATCCAATTTTTTTTTTAAGGAAAAATTTGCATTTTGACGATATATTTTTCAATGAAAAGGGTCTACTCCTTTTCTTTTTTTGCTTCTTTTCTGTTTATTTTCATTTTTGTCAAAAAAAATGGAAAGTGTTGGTTTTTTCTGCAGTTTTCAGACTTTTTTTGTGTGTTTTAAGTTTTTGATGGAAAAAAACCTAAAGTTTCTGTGGGGGGGAAATAATTCTGACCAGATATAGATATGAAATGCTCATATTTCATACAGCTCTTTAAAAACCTAAAGTTTCTGTGGGGGGGAAATAATTCTGACCAGATATAGATATGAAATGCTCATATTTCATACAGCTGCTCTGTACAGCACTTTGAGATACTCAGTTCCCACAGTGCAATGCAAGTCCAAAGCATTTGTAATTTATGCAATAATGAAACCATTGGAGGGCGGATCGGTCGCATGATTCATCAGAATTATTATTGCCTCGTTATACAGAGCCACAGGCATGCCTGGCATTACAGACAGATAAAAGATGCTTTGCCCCCAGGAGCAGCAAGAATGCATCATGCTGACCCCCACATATGGAGCTAGCAATTAGCACTGAAGTAAGTATTGAAAAATTATCCCATTGAATGCAATTTTCACATCAGCAGAATTGTTTTATTGAGTATTTTAACCACTCAGCTGTTACACACATTTCTTCACTCAATCGCTCAATGTTACCTCTAGGACTAAGCCACAAATGTCTAGTTATCACACAATGCGCTGTGATGTAGGGGTTTCAGCATTTGGCTCCATCTATCTTTGGTAATTATATGGCCCCCATTACTACAGTGTGAGTGCCTCAGAATCTTCCATGCATTTATCCTCACAATACCTGTTAAGTATAGAATGAAGCATTATTACTCCTGTTTTACAGATGGGGAATCGAGGCACACCAGAGACTAAGTGACTTGCGCAGGGTTACACAGGAAGTACGTAACACAGCAGACACTCGAATCCAGGTCTCCTATGACCCAGACTAGTGTCCTAATCACTGGGCTTTCCTCTTTTCTTTCTAGTTTGATGTGGAGGGAGCAGCACTGACTTCTTTTGACAGAGCAACTTTCCAGCCACCTTTCTGGTTTGCAACGAAGCAACTGTTTGCAGCCAAAACTATGCTGGACTAAACATGGGCCCAGGAGGTGGCATTTGGGACTGGATTCAGGTCACATATGTATTAATATTGTTATTAAGGGAACACTTTCTGCCAAAGATTTCAAAGCTCTTTACAAAGGAGGGCCATTTTGCAGGTCACAAAACTCAGACACAAAGAGGTTAAATGGTTTCTTCATGGCAAATCTGTATGTGGATATACTCATTCCAGGATACGTGTGCCTTATGTCACTTGGGAAGGGTCTTAAGGGAAACTGAAAAAAAAAAAAGCCACTCAAACTTAGGGTGGCCAGATAGCAAGTATGAAAAATTGGGACGGTGGAGGGTCATAACTGACTATATAAGACCAAGCCCTGAATATCGGGACTGTCCCTAAAAACTTGGGACATCTGGTCATCCTACCCATACTAGAATGAGAACGGTCATAACAGGATGGGGTGTTACATGAACATAACAACAATGCTGGTATAGCAGGTAAAACTTTTCCATGTCGACAAGCCGATAGTAAGAAATGATCTTTGACCCAAACTATTTCCATTTTCTAAACGGACAAGACAGAGGTGAAATTACTTTCCCCAAGATCATACAGCAGGTTAGTGGCAGATCTGGGAACAGAACCCAGCTTCCAATCCAATGCCCCATTGACAGACCACACTGCCTCTTATCTGGACAGCGGAAGCATAGCACACCTCCTCACACCATGCTGCGGTATTGCTTGAACCATGGCTCCTAAAAGGTATATTGTTAGCTCTTCGGGGCAGAGACTGCATTCTTCTGTTTGTGCAGTGACCTGTGCAATGGAGCCCCATTCTCAGTTGATTCTTAATCATGTTTTTTGCAGTTGTGCCAAAGGGTCGGGGGGGAGCCATTTACTGAATCAACAAAAAATCACATTCTGCTGTACCCTGGAGGTGTCTCATCCAATTTCTGAATATCCCTGACCCAGCTTAGCAGCATAAAGCAGTGTTGCTGGAGGCCACGGACAGTGTGCTCAGGCCCTGAGGAAAGTGGCGTTTCGGGCAAAGTTGCTATTTTATTTGGGTCGTTAAAAAGAGGAACAAGACAGGGGTTGAATTAAAGAGGGGAGAAAAAGTTAAAACCGCGGGGAGAAGCTTGAAGAGATCATTTAGACTGTATTTTTAACCTTGTTTTATGTACCAGCTTTTTATTTTATAACCTAATACTGCACTCGCTATATAAAAACACAGCTGGACCATCATAACAAGGCTATAAAGCATCTCAGAATGATCTCTTCTAAAGAGAGTATTCATCATACGGGCATCACTTCCCGAATAGATGATGCCCATATGTTTCTATATAAAGTCCAATTTCAAAGGGGAAAAATGAATTGCACTCAAGCTGTTGACTTGCAGCCAGTGCTCAGCTCAGAAGGCTTTAGTATAGCCAAGGTGTTCAACTCTTTTTCTTAGAAGGGTCACTGAGCCTTAGTTAGAGAACTGCCGTGTGGTACAGAGGACAGAGCACTAGATTGGGAGTCAGGAGCCCTGGGTTCTTGTGCCTGGCTCTGCTATTCATCTGCGGTGTGACCTTGGGCAAGTTTCTCCTCTGTGCCCATTTCCCTTCCCATCCTTGGTGTGTCTTGTCTATGAAATTGTAAGGTTTTGCTATGTGTTTGTACAGCCCCTAGCTCAACTGGGGCTTTTAAGCAGTACCTTAAGATGAATATGAATAAATAGAGGCCACTTTTTTGTATTTTGGGGGCCCCATATTGTGGGATGCTGAGTCCGCAACTCCTTAAGAGGTGCCAAGCAGGCATGATTTGTCGCTTTGCCCCCAATCAGTATTGGGTGAAATACTGCCTGTATTCATGTCATATACATCTGCATTTCATTAGATGAGAGATTCTTTTAGAGACAAAACACATGTGTATTTGCATATTGTGTACAATATTCGAGGTAGAAGTGGCCTGTTTTTGTTTTTTTGGCAGAATAAATTTGAGCAAAATGGCATAGCTCCTTGGCCCAATATGTTCTGATGTTATTTTGATTCCTCAAGCTCTCTCAGTCAAACATTCGGAGAAGAAATGTGCTTTCCCTTTTTTAGTGGTTTCCAGGTAGAGTTTTCACTTAGGGAAGTTAATCTGAATTAACTTCCACCCAGGACACATCACGTGATCCATTGTCTACAGCCAAGCCCTAAGATAAAACCACATTTGCTCCAATCCCTCAGACAGAGACAAACACCTACAAGATCTTTATCAAGCATATTCTTAAAACTACAATACCCACCTGGGGAAGGGAGGAAACAGATTGACAGAGCGAGATGGGTACCCAGAAGTCACCTACTACAGGACAGGCGCAACAAGGAAAACAACAGAACACCAGTGGCCATCACGTACAACCCCCAGCTAAAGCCTCTCCAGCACATCATCAACAATCTACAACCTATCCTAGAAAATGATCCCTCACTCTCACAGACCTTGGGAGGCAAGCCAGTCCTCGCTTACAGACAGCCCCCCAACCTGAAGCAAATACTCACCAGCAACTACACACCGCACCACAGAAACACTAACCCAGGAACCAATCCCTGTAACAAACCCCATTGCCTACTCTGTCCCCATAACTACTCTCATGACACCATCAGAGGATCCAACCACATCAGCCACACCATTAGGGGCTCATTCACCTGCACATCTACCAATGTGATACATGCCATCATGTGCCAGCAATGCCCCTCTACCATGTACATTGGCCAAACCAGACAGTCTCTACGTAGAAGAATAAATGGACATAAATCAGACATCAGGAATGGCAACACACAAAAGCCAATAGGAGAACACTTCAATCTTCCTGGACATTCAATAACAGATTTAAAAGTAGCCATCTTTCAACAACAAAAACGTCAGAAACAGACTTCAAAAAGAAACTGCAGAGCTACAATTCATCTGCAGACTTAACACCATTAATTTGGGCTTGAACAGGGACTGGAAGTGGCTGGCTCACTACAAAAGCTATTTTCCCTCTCTTGGTATTGACACCTCTTCATCAATTATTGGGAGTGGACCACATCCACTCTGACTAAACTGAACTTGTCAACACTGGTCCTCCACTTGTGAGGTAACTCCCTTCTCTTCATGTGCCAATATATCTGTCATAAATATAAAGGGAAGGATAAACCCCTTTAAAATCCCTCCTGGCCAGAGGAAATCTCCTCTCACCTGTAAAGGGTTAAGAAGCTAAAGGTAACCTCGCTGGCACCTGACCAAAATGACCAATGAGGAGACAAGATACTTTCAAAAGCTGGGAGGAGGGAGAGAAACAAAGGGTATATGTGTGTCTGTCTTTTTTCTGTCTTTGCTGGGGATAGACCAGGAATGAAGCCTTAGAACTTTTAGTAAGTAATCTAGCTAGGTACGTGTTAGATTATGATTTCTTTAAATGGCTGAGAAAAGAATTGTGCTGAATAGAATAACTATTTCTGTCTGTGTATCTTTTTTGTAACTTAAGGTTTTTGCCTAGAGGGATTCTCTATGTTTTGAATCTAATTACCCTGAAAGGTATCGACCATCCTGACTTTACAGGGGGGATTTTTTTTTTTATTTCTATTTACTTCTATTTCTATTAAAAGTCTTTTTGTAAGAAAACTGAATGCTTTTTCATTGTTCTCAGATCCAAGGGTTTGGGTCTGTGGTCACCTATGCAAATTGGTGAGGCTTTTTATCCAACATTTCCCTGGAAATGGGGGGTGCAAGTGTTGGGAGGATTGTTCATCGTTCTTAAGATCCAAGGGTCTGGGTCTGTAGTCACCTAGGCAAATTGGTGAGGCTTTTTACCAAACCTTGTCCAGGAAGTGGGGTGCAAGGTTTTGGGAAGTATTTTGGGGGGAAAGACGTGTCCAAACAGCTCTTCCCCAGTAACCAGTATTTGTTTGGTGGTGGTAGCGGCCAATCCAAGGACAAAAGGGTGGAATATTTTGTACCTTGGGGAAGTTTTGACCTAAGCTGGTAAAGATAAGCTTAGGAGGTTTTTCATGCAGGTCCCCACATCTGTACCCTAGAGTTCAGAGTGGGGGAGGAACCTTGACATGGTGCCATAGCGGTGGGATTAACCTGAAATCATTTTGAGATCCAGTTGAGATTTTTTTGAACTAGAAATACAGATTTTTTAAAAAAGGAGATTTTTTTTTCCTTTGGAAAGGAAGTCCAGAAAGCAGCTTGTTTTTCTCTGCTTTGTGGCCAAGCAGAGACAAAAGGGGATTATCTTTGTGAATTGCAGGTTTTCTTTGCCTGGAGGCAGGGTACTTAACTCCTGCAGGGAAATTCACAGTCTTCCAACCCAGAGTTTTTTTTTTTTTTTCCCTAAAAGTAAATAGAAGGGGGGGTGTTCTACCCATTTGCCTGGAGACAAAAGTGGCACGGTTGTTTTTTTTTTTTATTTTGATTTTTTACAAGGAGCACAAGTTTAAAAAGGAAACTTGTTTTTTCTTTGGGCTGGGTAAACAGGTTTCCAAGTAGTTGGAAGTTTTTGCTTTGATTTGGGCCCAGAGCAGAGACAAGGGAATTGTCTTTTTCTGCAGGCTGACAATCACTATCAGAGAATAGGTATTCTATTCCAGCACAGCAAAATTTTACAGCCAAGTTTTGTTTGTTTATTTCTAAACCTCGGGTGTAAAGTTAGTTAAAAACAGAGAGGTTAGAATGACAAAATCCGCGGCTCGACTACAGCTGGAATTAGCCAGATTTCAGGCTGAGGAAAGACAAAGGGAACATGAAAGACAGATAGAACTCATGCGGCTGAAGAAGGAGGAGAAGGAACAAGAGAGGAAGCATGTGGAGGAGGAGAAGGAAAAAGAGAGGAAGCATGTGGAGGAGGTGGAGAAGATAAAGGCTCAGCAGAATATACCAACAAACCCTAGCAATCCTTCTCCAGGTACCACTTCCCATCCCAGAAAGTTCCCCACCTACAAGGCAGGTGATGATACTGAGGCCTTCTTAGAAAAATTTGAAAGGGCCTGCCTTGGGTACAGCATCTCTACCGACCAATACATGGTAGAACTGAGGCCACAGCTCCGTGGACCCTTAGCTGAGGTGGCAGCTGAAATGCCTAGAGAACACATGAACGAGTATGAACTGTTTAAATCCAAGGCGAGAGTCAGAATGGGGATAACACCCGAGCAGTCTCGTCGGAGGTTCAGAGCCCTAAGGTGGAAACCAGACGTGTCATTTACCCGACATGCCTACCACATTGTGAAACATTGGGATGCCTGGATATCAGGAGCAAGTGGTGAGTCTCCAGTAAATTTGCCCTTCCTAATGCAAATGGAACAATTCTTAGAGGGTGTTCCTGAGGAAATAGAAAGATACATCCTAGATGGGAAGCCCAAAACTGTAATCGAGGCAGGAGAGATTGGAGCCAGATGGGTGGAGGTGGCAGAGAAGAAGAAAACTGGTCGCAGTTGGGGCGGAGACCAGAAGGGACAACCCCAGACCACACCCTATTACCGGGGGCCGCCCAAAGCCCCACCTACCTCCCAAAGAACCCTCCAGACCCCTTATCGTCCCACCACCCCGTTCTCCAGCAACCCTCCTCGCCCCAGTTACCCGTCAGCTGGACGATGTTTTAAATGTAACGAGCTGGGGCATGTAAAGGCCAACTGCCCCAAGAACCCCAACAGATTACAGTTCATTGCACCGGAATCACACCAGAGGTCCACAGGCCCAGATACCTCCCAGATACCCTTGGAGCGGAGGGAAACTGTGAGTGTGGGCGGGAAGAAGGTCACCGCGTGGAGGGACACCGGAGCACTAGTGTCAGCTATCCATGCTTCCTTAGTGGACCCCAATTTAATCAACCCAGAGATCCAAGTGACGATTCAACCCTTCAAGTCCAACTCTTTCGATTTGCCTACAGCCAAGTTGCCTGTCCAGTACAAGGGCTGGTCAGGAATGTGGACTTTTGCAGTCTATGATGATTATCCCATCCCCATGCTGTTGGGGGAAGACTTGGCCAATCATGTGAAGCAGGCCAAGAGGGTGGGAACGGTCACCCGCAGCCAGGCTAAACAAGCCGTGAGGCCTAGCTCTGTTCCGGAAACTTCTATCAGGACCCGGTCAGAGGTGATGGACCCGGACCCCAGGCCAATGTCTGCAACAGCAGTAGTGGATCCAGTCCCAGAGACCCAGATGGAACCAGTCCCAGAACCGGAACCAACCGAACAACCAACACCAGACCCATTGTCAGCACTGAATCCAGTACTTGCAACCTCAACACCAGAGGGCCCCACCGACCCTGAACTGACAGCAGCCGATAACCCGACACAAGAGGCTCAGCCGGAGCCTGAATCCCAACATAGTGCACCAGCGGAGAGCGGTTCACAGTCAACAGAAACAGCTCCATCCCCTGTATCGCTTCCAGAGGGACCAAGCCTAGGTCCACAATCCAATGAGGAACTGATGTCTCCAGCATCAAGGGAACAGTTCCAGACCGAACAGGAAGCAGATGAAAGCCTCCAGAGAGCTTGGACGGCGGCACGGAGCAGCCCACCGCCTCTCAGCTCTTCTAGTCGATCCAGGTTTGTTGTAGAAAGAGGACTTTTATACAAGGAAACTCTTTCTGGTGGACACCAGGAAGACTGGCATCCTCAGAGACAGTTGGTAGTTCCAACTAAATACCGGGCCAAGCTCTTGAGCTTAGCCCATGATCACCCTAGTGGCCATGCTGGGGTGAACAGGACCAAAGACCGTTTGGGGGGGTCATTCCACTGGGAGGGAATGGGCAAGGATGTTTCTACCTATGTCCAGTCTTGTGAGGTGTGCCAAAGAGTGGGAAAGCCCCAAGACCAGGTCAAAGCCCCTCTCCAGCCACTCCCCGTCATTGAAGTTCCAGTTCAGTGAGTAGCTGTGGATATTCTGGGTCCTTTTCCAAAAAAGACACCCAGAGGAAAATAAGTACATACTGACTTTCATGGATTTTGCCACCCGATGGCCGGAAGCAGTAGCTCTAAGCAACACCAGGGCTAAAAGTGTGTGCCAGGCACTAGCAGACATTTTTGCCAGGGTAGGTTGGCCCTCCGACATCATAGAATCATAGAATCATAGAATATCAGGGTTGGAAGGGACCCCAGAAGGTCATCTAGTCCAACCCCCTGCTCGAAGCAGGACCAATTCCCAGTTAAATCATCCCAGCCAGGGCTTTGTCAAGCCTGACCTTAAAAACCTCTAAGGAAGGAGATTCTACCACCTCCCTAGGTAACGCATTCCAGTGTTTCACCACCCTCTTAGTGAAAAAGTTTTTCCTAATATCCAATCTAAACCTCCCCCATTGCAACTTGAGACCATTACTCTTCGTTCTGTCATCTGCTACCATTGAGAACAGTCTAGAGCCATCCTCTTTGGAACCCCCTTTCAGGTAGTTGAAAGCAGCTATCAAATCCCCCCTCATTCTTCTCTTCTGCAGACTAAACAATCCCAGCTCCCTCAGCCTCTCCTCATAAGTCATGTGCTCTAGACCCCTAATCATTTTTGTTGCCCTTCGCTGGACTCTCTCCAATTTATCCACATCCTTCTTGTAGTGTGGGGCCCAAAACTGGACACAGTACTCCAGATGAGGCCTCACCAGTGTCGAATAGAGGGGAACGATCACGTCCCTCGATCTGCTGGCTATGCCCCTACTTATACATCCCAAAATGCCATTGGCCTTCTTGGCAACAAGGGCACACTGTTGACTCATATCCAGCTTCTCGTCCACTGTCACCCCTAGGTCCTTTTCCGCAGAACTGCTGCCTAGCCATTCGGTCCCTAGTCTGTAGCGGTGCATTGGATTCTTCCATCCTAAGTGCAGGACCCTGCACTTATCCTTATTGAACCTCATCAGATTTCTTTTGGCCCAATCCTCCAATTTGTCTAGGTCCTTCTGTATCCTATCCCTCCCCTCCAGCGTATCTACCACTCCTCCCAGTTTAGTATCATCTGCAAATTTGCTGAGAGTGCAATCCACACCATCCTCCAGATCATTTATGAAGATATTGAACAAAACCGGCCCCAGGACCGACCCCTGGGGCACTCCACTTGACACCGGCTGCCAACTAGACATGGAGCCATTGATCACTACCCGTTGAGCCCGACAATCTAGCCAGCTTTCTACCCACCTTTATAGTGCATTCATCTAGCCCATACTTCCTTAACTTGCTGACAAGAATACTGTGGGAGACCGTGTCAAAAGCTTTGCTAAAGTCAAGAAACAATACATCCACTGCTTTCCCTTCATCCACAGAACCAGTAATCTCATCATAAAAGGCGATGCAGAAATTAGTCACAGATGCAGGGACTAATTTCCTGGCAGGAACTATGAAAAACCTTTGGGAAGCTCATGGGGTAAATCACTTGGTTGCCACTCCTTACCACCATCAAACAAATGGCATGGTGGAGAAGTTTAATGGATCTTTGGGGGCCATGATACGTAAATTCGTAAATGAGCACTCCAATGATTGGGACCTAGTGTTGCAGCAGTTGCTCTTTGCCTACAGAGCTGTACCACACCCCAGTTTAGGGTTTTCCCCATTTGAACTTGTATATGGCCGTGAGGTTAAGGGGCCATTGCAGTTGGTGAAGCAGCAATGGGAGGGATTTACATCTTCTCCAGGAACTAACATTCTGGACTTTGTAACCAACCTACAAAACACCCTACGAACCTCTTTAGCCCTTGCTAAAGAAAACTTACAGGATACTCAAAAAGAACAAAAAGCCTGGTATGATAAACATGCCAGAGAGCGTTCCTTCAAAGTAGGGGACCAGGTCATGGTCTTAAAGGCGCTCCAGGCCCATAAAATGGAAGCATCGTGGGAAGGGCCATTCACGGTCCAGGAGCGCCTGGGAGCTGTTAATTATCTCATACCATTCCCCACCTCCAACCGAAAGCCTAAGGTGTACCATATTAATTCTCTAAAGCCCTTTTATTTCAGAGACTTAAAGGTTTGTCAGTTTACAGCCCAGGGAGGAGACGACGCTGAGTGGCCTGAAGGTGTCTACTACGAAGGGAAATGTGCTGGTGGTGTGGAAGAGGTGAACCTCTCCATGACCCTTGGGCGTATGCAGCGACAGCAGATCCAGGAGCTGTGCACTAGCTACGCGCCAACGTTCTCAGCCACCCCAGGACTGACTGAACGGGCATACCACTCCATTGACACACGTAATGCTCACCCAATTAGGGTCCAACCTTACCGAGTGTCTCCTCAAGCTAAAACTGCTATAGAACGGGAGATCCAGGATATGTTACAGATGGGGGTAATCCGCCCCTCTGAAAGTGCATGGGCATCTCCAGTGGTTCTAGTTCCCAAACCAGATGGGGAAATACGTTTTTGCGTGGACTACCGTAAGCTCAATGCTGTAACTCGCCCAGACAACTATCCAATGCCACGCACAGATGAACTATTAGAGAAACTGGGACGGGCCCAGTTCATCTCTACCTTGGACTTAACCAAGGGGTACTTCACCACACATCTCGGGCTGTATGAATTTAATGTACTCCCTTTCGGGCTGCGAAATGCACCCGCCACCTTCCAAAGACTTGTAGATGGTCTCCTAGCGGGATTAGGAGAATATGCAGTCGCCTACCTTGACGATGTGGCCATATTTTCGGATTCCTAGGCAGACCACCTGGAACATCTACAAAAAGTCCTTGAGCGCATAAGGGAGGCAGGACTAACTGTTAAGGCTAAGAAGTGTCAAATAGGCCTAAACAGAGTGACTTACCTTGGACACCAGGTGGGTCAAGGAACTATCAGCCCCCTACAGGCCAAAGTGGATGCTATCCAAAAGTGGCCTGTCCCAAAGTGAAAGAAACAGGTTCAATCCTTCTTAGGCTTGGCCGGTTATTACAGACGATTTGTACCGCACTACAGCCAAATCGCCGCCCCACTGACAGACCTAACCAAAAAGAAACAGCCAAATGCTGTGCAGTGGACCGAAAAGTGTCAGAAGGCCTTTAACAAGCTTAAAGCGACACTCATGTCTGACCCTGTACTAAGGGCCCCAGACTTTGACAAACTGTTCCTAGTAACCACAGATGCATCCGAGCGGGGTGTGGGAGCAGTTTTAATGCAGAAAGGACCTGATCAAGAATTCCACCCTGTAGCGTTTCTCAGCAAAAAACTGTCTGAGAGGGAAAGCAACTGGTCAGTCACTGAAAAAGAATGTTACGCCATTGTCTACGCTCTGGAAAAGCTACGCCCCTATGTTTGGGGACGGCGTTTCCACCTGCAAACTGACCATGCTGCACTGAAGTGGCTTCACACCGTCAAAGAAACTAACAAAAAACTTCTTCGGTGGAGTTTAGCTCTCCAAGATTTTGATTTCGACATCCAACACATCTCAGGAGCTTCTAACAAAGTGGCTGATGCACTCTCACGTGAAAGTTTCCCAGAATCAACTGGTTAAAATCGTCCTTGAGATGTGGAAAATATTGTTAGTCTTTATGTACTTGGTAGTATATTTAGAGATGCATGTGTCTTATTAACTCTGTTTTTCCTAGAGCTCCAGGAAGAAATCCCAGCCAGGGTTTCACCCTAGCTGAGATTTGGGGGGCGTGTCATAAATATAAAGGGAAGGGTAAACCCCTTTAAAATCCCTCCTGGCCAGAGGAAATCTCCTCTCACCTGTAAAGGGTTAAGAAGCTAAAGGTAACCTCGCTGGCACCTGACCAAAATGACCAATGAGGAGACAAGATACTTTCAAAAGCTGGGAGGAGGGAGAGAAACAAAGGGTATATGTGTGTCTGTCTTTTTTCTGTCTTTGCCGGGGATAGACCAGGAATGAAGCCTTAGAACTTTTAGTAAGTAATCTAGCTAGGTACGTGTTAGATTATGATTTCTTTAAATGGCTGAGAAAAGAATTGTGCTGAATAGAATAACTATTTCTGTCTGTGTATCTTTTTTGTAACTTAAGGTTTTTGCCTAGAGGGGTTCTCTATGTTTTGAATCTAATTACCCTGTAAGGTATCTACCATCCTGACTTTACAGGGGGGATTTTTTTTTTATTTCTATTTACTTCTATTTCTATTAAAAGTCTTTTTGTAAGACAACTGAATGCTTTTTCATTGTTCTCAGATCCAGGGTTTGGGTCTGTGGTCACCTATGCAAATTGGTGAGGCTTTTTATCCAACATTTCCCTGGAAATGGGGGGTGCAAGTGTTGGGAGGATTGTTCATTGTTCTTAAGATCCAAGGGTCTGGGTCTGTAGTCACCTAGGCAAATTGGTGAGGCTTTTTACCAAACCTTGTCCAGGAAGTGGGGTGCAAGGTTTTGGGAAGTATTTTGGGGGGAAAGACGTGTCCAAACAGCTCTTCCCCAGTAACCAGTATTTGTTTGGTGGTGGTAGCGGCCAATCCAAGGACAAAAGGGTGGAATATTTTGTACCTTGGGGAAGTTTTGACCTAAGCTGGTAAAGATAAGCTTAGGAGGTTTTTCATGCAGGTCCCCACATCTGTACCCTAGAGTTCAGAGTGGGGGAGGAACCTTGACAATATCTATGCCTGTGTCTGTAATTTTCACTCCATGCATCTGAAGAGGTGGGGGTTTTTTTTTACCCACGAAAGCTTATGGCCAAATAAATCTGTTAGTCTTTAAGGTGCCACCGGACTCCTCGTTGTTAATCTGAATTAACCACAGGAATGAATTTAAAGTGGTTTAGTTAAACCACATTAAATGGTTGTTATGGGTGCTCTGATTCAGAAAAGAAGTGGCCTTAATTCACCTTAGTTTAAACCAAATTAAGGCCACTTTAATTCTGAACAAGAGCATCCACAACAGCCGTTTAATTTGGTTTAACTAAACCACTTGAAATTCATTCCTGCGGTTAATTTGGTTTAATTTTCCTGAGTGTCCCTGTGTAGACAAAGGCTTAGGCTGGAAGCTGTTCAGGGCAGGGACCCATCTTTTTTTCCAAGTTTGTACAGCGCCTAGCACAATGGGGCCCTGGTCGACGAGTAGAGCTCTTAGCTGCTACTACAGTACAAATATCAACAACAATTACATACCAGCGGGGCCAAAAGAACTGGCTAGGTCCTGTTTAATGTACACATGGTATAAATGTACACAAATAAACCCATAAACCCAGGCCACTCTCCAAAAGGAAGGGTCCAATCCCCTTACTGGTCTCAGTCAGAAGCCATCGCTTCCCACAGGTAGCTTCCTATCCCTGCCATTAATACACCTATTTGCAAAAAATATCTCTCTTCCCGTCCATCTACTTTAAGGACATTGGCAGCTGCTGAGTGCTGGCTGTTCTGGCCCACAAAGGGGAGGGAGAGAGAGAGAGAGAGAGAGAGAAAGTGCTGTGGAGGTAATTACATGTGATCTATTTTTTTTCCCCCTGGGTTGTCTGGAGATAGTGCTGTAGCACATAATGTACTTCAAATTGCTGGAGTGAAGCCACATAGTAAATGACGCGGTCACCTAATACATTGAAAAAACAAGATGTGGCTGAAAGAGCTGAAAGAGCACACCGTGGTTATTCAGAGAGCTGTGGAAAACTTGGATGTGATGCACAAGGTGGGTTTGTATGATGCTGTTTTTATTAGGGCTGATTTAGGGACCTCCCCATAATCCATGTTTCACTTGGAGTTTCAGAGGTTTCCTTGCTTTGGTTTTAAAGGTATTTCTATACTAATAGCATCAGCTGCACTTACAGGGAGCCAGATCCTTAGCTAGTGTAAATCTGTGTAGCTCCATTGGTGTCCCCAGGAGATGGGGAATTCATCCATAGACCTAGCTCCCACCTCTCAGGGAGGTTGATTGACTATATCAATGGAAGTTGATTGACTATATCAATGGACTATATCTCTTCCATCACTGTAACAAGTGTCTGCACTGCAGGGGCACAGCTCAAGTTGCATCGCTGCAGTGTTTCTCGTCTAGACAGACCGCTAGGTGCTACCATGAAGCAAACAAATCAGACCACCACCACCACCACCACGGGAGCAGCAGTAATTCAAGACCGGAGTAATGAAGCTTGCACGATCACTGCTAATGCTGTACTTGTCCAGGGGACAAACGTCTCCAGGACTGTACACCTACCAAGTCCAAGAACTCAAGAAATCATCAACCAGAAATCATAATAGGACAAGACTTATTAAAAAAAAAATCTTTTTTTTCCAAGCAACATATTTTGGGTTCTTTTTATTTCCTTTCTGGGTTTTGGACCTTCAGGGGGCATTCGGGTCACATTTTCAAGCTTTCCCCCACTCCCAAATCACTAGGGTTAGAAACTTCCATAAAAAAGTAAGTTGATATTCTCACATATTCATGATTCCAGAAGCTGAGTCTTTAACAGAAAACACCAAATACTATGAGATTTGGCAATATTGGGATTGTCTCTCAGAGCAAGAAATTCATTCCTAAATAGGATGACCAGATGTCCTGTTTTTAAAAGAGACAGTCCCATTTTTGGGGACTTTTTCTTATATAGGCACCTATTATCCCCCACCACCGTCTCGTTTTCTCCACAGTTGCTATCTGGCAACCCGATTCCTAAAGAAGGAAAGTTTAGTTTAAAAAAGGACCAGAAAAGAAAGCAACATAATTGACTGAGTTTACCATCACGTTCTCTGAAATAATCTCACAAATCAATTCCCTTTCGATGAACTAATAGCATGAAAACGGGAAATTGTGCTGGGTCTTCCAGCTGGCAGGATCCAATAGGTTATCAATTGAAAGGATATTTGTATTTCTCCCAGTGCACCTATAGGAGCTACCCTGTCTTCGTTAAGCCTGCTTTTTGATTACTGAAATAGCAACAGCTCGGAAAATATTCATCTGTTTCCTACATGTAAATAGTAAAAGAAGAGCAAAATGCCCTCCTCAAGAAATGAATTCAAAATGTGAAGCATTAAGAGGAAAAGATAGACAAGATGGGTGAGGTACTAACTTTTATTGGGCCAAGTTCTGCTGGGAGAGTTAGTCCAATAAAAGAGATGACCTCACCCACTTGTGTCTCTAATATCCTGGGACCCCAACATGGCTACAACTACGCATCATACAATCAGAGGAAAAGAAAGGAATTTTGGACTCAAAAGGCACAAAGATAAAAACAAAACTAAATGAAATCAATTAGAAAGGCAACCAATTATATGGGAAAATTAATCACGTCCCAGATATTTGGACTAAGAAAACTGCATTGGGAAGGTTTTCGGTACACCTGAGAAATGTAAACACTATTGCCTACCTTAATATTGTAGATAGAAAGGGACCCAGTGAAGCTGAAAGAACCTGGATAAGAAGAACCTCTTAATTCTGCACATATCTATGTAACAATTCTTGGTTAGGGACTCAGCTGGTGTCAACAGAAGCTTCATTGATTTCCCTGGAGCTACTCCCATTAGGCTGGGAGGAAATTTTCAGCCAAAACCTTTTTTCCACTAAAACAATGCAGATTCCAACTGACTGAAAGTCTTCATGAATTTGCATCCAATTCACCAAATTGTTTTGATCGAACAAAAAAAAAAATCTGAAAAAAAACCCCCTTCAAAACGTTTCATCTTGAAAATGTCAAAATGAAGTATTTTGATGTTTTGATACCAAATGATTTTTCATTTGGAAATTTACTTCAACTTTGTTTCTTAAAAGGTTATAAAAACTCAAAAAATGAAACAAAAGGTTTTGTTTTGGGTCAAATGAAACTTTTTTTTGCCACAAAATACATTTGTTGATCTTTTTCAGTTCTCCCCCCCCCCCCCGAAAAAATAAAATAAATAAATAAAAAATGCAGGTTGACCCACAAGTTTTCCCCAACCCCCTGCAATTTTTGGCTGTTCAGCCAGCAAACTGAAAAACTCCCCCAGTTATTCATACAGCTCCATACACCAGTGGATGATCTGGATTCCTGGATCGGGGTCTATTTCCGCATAAACAGGCACTTCACAGACAATGGCTTTGTGTAATTGATGGTGGCCAGCAAGAAAAAAATCCAAGACTTTTTGTTCAAAACCA
The DNA here is from genome assembly GCF_965152275.1 of Natator depressus. NCBI lineage: Eukaryota > Metazoa > Chordata > Testudines > Cheloniidae > Natator > Natator depressus. The sequence goes on from NC_134259.1 coordinate 8,557,721, forward strand.
AAAGACTTTATCCCTTAGCTAGGGATGAGTCTCTCCATTAACTTCACTAGTATTAGATCCTAGAGAGAAACCAGTCCTTGTTTAACAATCATCATAAGAAACGGCGGGCATTGGGGTGGAAGGATTTTAAATGATACAGAACAAGACCTTGGCCATGTTCTTTCAAGTCATTAGGAAGTTTCTGAAGCATTCCACAAAGTTTCATTAGATCCTGATGTCCTGAAATTTCAAGTGTGAAATTTAAAATGATTCATACTTGGACAATGCAAATTTTAGGAGCCATGCAGAGGACACCTCTGTGAGCGGCAGCCCAGGGAAAAAAGGTCTCCTGAAGAACTCTAATACACTGACTGTGTTACTGGAGCAAGACAAACCTGACTGACAGGGAATGGAAAGCGATCTAGAAGATAGAGCAGTGGGACTAAGACTAGGTGCCCAATCTATGAGCCCTTAACTCCATAGTTAGCAACCTAGATAAAAGAGGACCGATTTTTCAGAGACACTCAATACCTGCAGCCCCCATTGACTTCAGTGAAACTTAGCACCTCTGGGAAAATCACAGAGAACAAGCGCACACCCTTGAAAAATCTGCAGTTTTGGCTAGTTCTTATTGTCCCCAACCAAGCTCTCCCGTCATCAGTAACAGGAATTGTATTAGAAAATTCTAAAGCACTGTACTGACACCTAAATCTGGTCAGAACTTTTTTTCAAAGAAACATTGTTTGTTGGAAAACAGATTTGCTGAGTTTCTGTTTCAGTGAAATTTTGGGCAGGAAGGTTTCTTGGGATGGAATTACTAATTCAAACGAGAGAGCACGCTCCACCACAGAATAAGCAACAGCCGGGTGGATAGAGCAATAACGAGCTCTATCTGATTTGCAGCAGGGTCCTGACCTGGGTCTCCTAGATTTTGAGTGATGGCCCTAACTACTGGGTGTTCTGGGGTGGTGCTCTCTGGAGTTTCATGGAAAATTCTTGCTTTCAGTTTTTAAGGTCAGGCTTAACAAAGCCCTGGCTCGGATGATTTATTTGGGGATTGGTCCTGCTTTCAGCAGGGGGTTGGACTAGATGACCTCCTGAGGTCCCTTCCAACCCTGATATTCTATGATTCTGATGTGGAATGACCAAAAAAAAAAAATTCAAACCCACAAACATTTTCACAAAGCAGAATTCTTGTTTACTGACAGCCTTGGACACTGCTGTGTTCCGACAGGTTTCAGAGTAGCAGCCGTGTTAGTCTGTATCCGCAAAAAAAAAAAGGAGGACTTGTGGCACCTTAGAGACTAACAAATTTATTTGAGCATAAGCTTTCGTGAGCTACAGCTCACTTCATTGGATGCATTCCATGGAAAATACAGTGGGGAGATTTATATACACAGAGAACATGAAACAATGGGTGTTACCATACACACTGTAACAAGAGTGATCAGGTAAGGTGAGCTATTACCAGCAGGAGAGCTGGGGGGGGAGGGCGGGAGAGACCTTTTGTAGAGATAATCAAGGTGGGCCATTTCCAGCAGTTGACAAGAACATCTGAGGAACAGTGGGGGGGGGGGGTAAATAAATATGGGGAAATAGTTTTACTTTGTGTAATGACCCATCCACTCCCAGTCTCTATTCAAGCCTAAGTTAATTGTATCCAGTTTGCAAATTAATTCCAATTCAGCAGTCTCTCGTTGGAGTCTGCTTTTGAAGTTTTTTTGTTGAAGAATTGCCACTTTTAGGTCTGTAATCGAGTGACCAAAGAGATTGAAGTGTTCTCCGACTGGTTTTTGAATGTTATAATTCTTGACATCTGATTTGTGTCCATTTAGTCTTTTACGTAGAGACTGTCCAGTTTGGCCAATGTACATGGTAGAGGGGCATTGCTGGCATGTGATGGCATAAATCCCATTGGTAGATGTGCAGGTGAACGAGCCTCTGATAGTGTGGCTGATGTTATTAGGCCCTATGATGGTGTCCCCTAAATAGATATGTGGACACAGTTGGCAACGGGCTTTGTTGCAAGGATAGGTTCCTGGGTTCGTGGTTCTGTTGTGTGGCGTGTGGTTGCTGGTGAGTATTTGCTTCAGGTTGGGGGGCTGTCTGTAGGCAAGGACTGGCCTGTCTCCCAAGATCTGTGAGAGTGATGGGTCGTCCTCAGGATAGGTTGTAGATCCTTAATGATGCGTTGGAGAGGTTTTAGTTGGGGGCTGAAGGTGGTGGCTAGTGGCATTCTGTTATTTTCTTTGCTGGGCCTGTCCTGTAGTAGGTGACTTCTGGGTATTCCATCCATCTGTTTCTTCACTTCAGCAGGTGGGTATTGTAGTTGTAAGAATGCCTTACCTGATCACTCTCGTTACAGCGTGTATGGTAACACCCATTGTTTCATGTTCTCTGTGTATATAAATCTCCCCACTGTATTTTCCACTGAATGCATCCGATGAAGTCAGCTGTAGCTCACAAAAGCTTATGCTCAAATAAATTTGTTAGTCTCTAAGGTGCCACAAGTCCTCCTTTCCTTTTTGCTGTATTCCATTATTCCACAGCAGTACAGTGGCTACCTTTAGGGAAGAGATGGTAATTTGGTTTCCTTCACTTCATCCTCTGCCTGTCCCCTGAGATGGAGCCAATTTCAGGCCAATAGGGAGGTGGTTTCTGTGATGTCAACCAATGCTCACCAGGATCTGGGCTGAAATCTACCCAACTGAGATTGCAGATATCAGATAGTTACAACTTCCCATCACTATTGACTTGCAGTAGATTTTAACTAGCAACTAAGGATGTGAAATGTTCATATGACTAGTCACCAGTCCCTCGACCCAAGGACGACAGTCCCCATAAGAACTACATTTTGTTTAAGGCTACCGAGATGGGACCTTTCATACTGCCTAGTATAATGCAGGCATTTAGGAGTTGACACATCCCACTAATGACAAAGATAAGTAAAACTCACATCGGGCCTGATTCTAAAACCCTTACCCCTATCAATCTGTGCAGGGATTGCAGGAACATGCTGAAAACCCCGAAAGAACTGAAGAGAAAAGCATCTTTAAAGTGCTTCTGATACGCCCAGCAATTATGTATTTACGTGAACTGGCTTAATAAGGTCTGATGTGAAGCATGAAGCAAATTACTGCAGGTGGTGTCACTGTCAAAAACCTGGCTGAGAAACAATTCTATGCATGATCAGATGAATGCTGGAATTATCATACCAGCCATGACTTTCCCCAATACATTGTATCAAATAATCATCACCTGAAAGATTTGCAACATTCAGGAGTATTAAACTATTGCACAGCTGCATTGACATCATAGTTTCAAACAGATATCATAAGTAGTGAAGTGTCATCTCGCAGTCAACCTGGCAACCGTCTTCTTTTGCCGTGTTCTCCAGGTAGAACATATTCTAATGACAGGTAGCTCACGAAAGCTTATGCTCAAATAAATTTGTTCGTCTCTAAGGTGCCACAGGTACTCCTTTTCTTTTTACACATTCTAAGTGTCCACAATGAACACGTCAAGCACACTTGTTGTCTCAACATTGTCAGTCTGAATTACTTCCCAACTGATTTCTATTCCTATTTCTCGTCCTCTGACAACACAAATCAGAGATTTCCAGAATTGGCTAAAGGATATAGCCACATAACTCCCATTCATTCCAGTGGGAGTCATGTGACTAAATCCCCTAGACAAGCTTTGGAAGTCTCAACCTTCAGTTCCCCCTCCCCCTGAGCACCATCTAAATTTAGCTCAAGATTTTGCAGCTATGAGACAACATGCTATTTTCCTTTGGAAAATCCTCAAACTTAACATGCTGCAAAAAGGTTTTATGTAGCCTCATATAAGATCTTTGCTGCAAGAGAGAAGTAAAAGATTTATTCATAGTTCTGATAATGCTATCGCATTCTGATCTTCACATAGTAGATAAGCTACTCTTGTTGTGACTGAATAATGGAGGATAATGCATATTGATTCTCTGATAAGGAGCAAAATGCAGGCTTTGAACAGAGTACAGTATGCCAACTCCAGATGTTAAGGAGGAAAATATGCAGCACCGGTTACACAAGAGGCCAACAAATCTTTCAGTGTTGATAAAGAGTTAGAGGTGTTTGCTAAACCCAAGATCCCTATCATATGCACAACAGCCTGTGTAGATAGCATGCACAGGGAAGGGGCGGGGGATGGGGGGGGGGGGTAAGCAGAACATTGCTTTTCCCTTCAGTAGATTTCTCTGTTCTCCCAAACAGCTGCCACTCAGAACAGATGCATCATCATAAACGCCAAGTGTTGCAGCTCTCCTAAGAGGATTCAAACTCTACCGAAGTGTTCTCCGTATAAAAATTCAGATATAATGGAGCCCTGAACTACTTTGCATGAACAAAGCCTAATCTTTTATAGATGTGGTGGTGCTTGGCTATAGACGTGAAACCCATATACAACAGCTCCTTCTCAGTGCTGTCTTTCATCTTATTAGAGATGACTGCAGATATTTAGGCCTCTTAACTATGCATAATATTTCATATTATTTCTCATTAAATGGGGGAGGGGGGGTTTCCTCTGTATCCAAGGAGAGATGCCAGTAATACCTGGTGTGGCAATGTTTTGAGACGACGACTGGAATGAGTCACCTTGCGTCTTCTGTTAAGAGATCGACCAAGAAACATCTCCCCCAATGGACGTTAGAGTATAACACGCTGATAAGAACCAGTGGGCCACATCTGCAGTTGGGGTCAACTGGAGCAAGGCCTATTTACCCCAGCTGAGGATCTGGCCCAGTAAATGGTTCTGTAACGCAGGGACGCACCTAATCGCTTCACTTTTACAGCAGTAATGAAGCAGCAGCCAATCTCTCATTTAAAAGGAGAAAAGGTATTTAAATTTTTAACTGGATAAACACTGTGCTTATTTCACAGCCTGTAGAAGGTGCACCATCACCAATAGTGCCGTCTAGTGGTGAGGCAGAGTTTCTCCCCACTGAAGGCACAGTCTGGCCTTTCAGCGTTCCCGCCCCAAGGGTTTCCAGTCCCCCCTTTAGCACAGAGACTTTATTGGGGGCCGGGTCCTTAAGCAGTCAAGGACTTTTCCAGCTGGTCTCTCACCTAGGTGAAGTCTCTGAGCATGGTAAAGGCCTCTCAGAGTGGGTAGGGGAGCCCAGGCTCACCCCGTCCCCTGGGCTACGGTCCACGGCTAAGTGGTGGTCAGCTACACCCAACGCCTTGGGGTGCTAAGCTGCTGCCCCGCCAGACCACTTCCTACCCCAGCGTAAATCACTCCAATCATGTCTCTGATATGCACTCTCAGTCACCTGCTTCTCCTGTGTGGGTTTGCACAGGTCTACGCTGTCAGGTCCCCGGCAATGAGCTCCTGGGCAGTACTTTCCCATCAGAGCTCAGCACAGCTGTCTGTTCCCTTCCGCGCCCCGACTCCCTCGGAGCTTCTCTGCTCCCGCTTTTAAAGCCTTGTCTTCAGCTCATGCGGGGGCTTTGCAGGTGTGGCTGGACTGGGAAGCCTGGGCCCAGCGTTGCTCCTTAGCCCCTTGCTCTCCAGCGTGGGGTTTGTATTTCCCATCGCACAGCCCTAGACACCGAGGCTGGGATCTTCAAGGATTTAGGTGCCGAACCCACATGGAAAGCCAGTGGGAGTCAGGCGTATAATTCCCATGCGTGCCTTTGAACACCTCTCAGTGAGCGAAGAATAAGCAGAGCCATTGCAGAGGCTGAACAAGCTTCCCCCACATGACCTCAAGACAATTCTGAGCCCTAAGCAGGAGGCCAGACTAGAAGGATCTTTCTGGCTTAGGCTGGGTTAACGACCTGTCGGAGTGAGAGGGTATACTCCAGCCTCCTTCAGTTCAGCCCCAGGCTTTTCGGCAAAGATGGTGGGGATGATGTGGACACCTGCCTATTGGGAAATGAGTTTGGTATCACTGTCTATTCCGTAAAGAGTGTTCCCATATACGCATTATGCTTGTTCACAAGCCTTTACAGGAGTGGACTCTTAGGGCTACATCTCCCCAAAGACAGCACAACCTGGATAAAGGCCTGAGAAAAAGTACACTGAAGTGGAAGTCTTTCTATTGACTTTAGTGGGCTTTGCATCAGGGCCTACCTGACACCAAATGACTTCAATATAGCCCCTCATGAGAAGCCACGCAGCAGCTTGCCGCTGTGGAGAGGGACCCCTAAAGTTGAGTTCCTTGCACCGTGGAATTGCCCCAATTCCATCACCAGGAGCCCCCTGCAGTGATGGAATACAGAGGAGGAATTGCCCATTAGAGACTTGGTGCTGCTCATTTGAGGCCAGAGCATGAACTCTCCATCCCCATAAGCAAACTGTTACTCACACAAGCCGTCCCAACGAACTATTTAGATGCCATCATGCTCACCAACACAGACAGATAAAAACACCTCTTCAGTGGGAGGCATAGTAGAATAATCCACTCAAGTCAATGAGACTACTAACGTGAGTAGAGGCTGGAGGACATTGCCCTTTGATGAAAATTAAGCTACACTTGTCAAAACAAATAATCAAAATATATTTTATAATGCAATATCCTTGGTTTTTTTTATTTTTGGTCATGTTTATCCACTTAACTTGCTAATTTGCAATATTCAGTCGACTGCAATGGGTCTTTGACTGTTATTACAAGATACGTTTAATCACATTAGCAGAGAGATGTTCACAGTGTAACATTTCTTTTGCAATTACCCCCAGCTCCCATCCTTGTGCTATGAACTAATGCCTCATAGCAGGCAGATATGCTACATTAAGTCTCACTGAATATGAAATTTAAACCATGAAATTTTGCCATATGTCTTACAAGGCATTCTAGCAAATCATGAGCCCTAATTAAAGGGCCCGATAGGATTTAATAGAAAGTAATCACTCACCTGTAGGAGTTTTGAACATTCCTATTGGATTTAATAGAGAATTCTATAGTGCAAGTTTAAAAAACTTTGTCCCTCGGTGTAAATCAGCTTAGCTGCATTGAAATCAGTGGAATTATGCTGATTTACATCAGCTGAGAATCTGACCCTAATGTCAAAAAAGAGCAGTTTTTATAGAACCCAGATAGATATCTGCAGAAGCCTAGTAGAATCCATAGGACTTTGGGATTTCAGGTTATTTAAGAGCTTGTTCCTATTCCTATGGAGGTCAACATCCAAGATCTCATTAACGAGACATCAAATCATATGAAAATACTCTTTCAAATTTCAGTGATCCAAGTGTGGAATAGATCCAATGATTATTACGTAAAGTGGAAATTTTACGTCTCATGAAAAAGGCCAAATGTTTTCTGTAGATAAAGTTCTCTGACCTTACGGAACATTAACCACCTTTACATCCCTGTACCTCACATGATCATCTTGAGTGCAAACATTCCCACCAGTTAACAGAGGCAGAACTGAGGGAACAGTTTCCATATCCGTACACCTACTGGAAAATATCAGCGATTTCACTTCTATACAGCCGTGCAATGTGGTATACTCAGCTTGTGTCAGGCTGGGTTGCTGCAAGGGGTTCTTCTCCCTGGTGCCTCCGCTGGCCATCTGCCTCTTGCATGGCTCCAGCCAAGTCACATAAAATCCAAACCTCTTCCAAAGCGACAGGTCCAAATGAAAGTCCTAACAAATCCAAAGTAAAAATGATTCTTCAGCCCCCCTTGGGCCAAACTAAGAACAACTACTTCTCCAGCAGGACTCCCCACATTGCCTGCCTCCCCTCGGGATTCTGGCAGTTTACTTTTGGGATGATTGTACGGTAACTAGAAGATTCCGTATCCCACTAACATCTCCAGTGATGGACACAGACTGAACATGCAGCCGGACTATCTTAAGGACCTAGCTAGAATCATAGAATCATAGAATATCAGGGTTGGAAGGGACCTCAGGAGGTCATCTAGTCCAATCCCCTGCTCAAAGCAGGACTGATCCCCGACTAAATCTGATGCTCGATCTGCACAGAAGCTACGTCCCTTTGGGATCTTCCACGATGACAATGATTAAATGTGCCAAATAAGGACAGACTTCAGCACGCAGTCAACTTTAAGCCTCAGTTGAAGTGCTGGGTTGAATCAGGGCCTGACAGCACAAACAATGACCCCAACCCTTTTCTTCTTATTCCATCTCTCGCCTAACTTCACTCATTTTTTTTCTTTTTACCGAACAATGCTCCAATTCACTCCCACAGCATAAATCTCACTGAATGCTTCTAACACTCATTGGTTCACCTTTCCACTGCCCCATTGACACAGAACGCACATTACAACATGTAATTAAGTATATGGCAAGATTATCCGTCAAGAGAAAAATTTCACAACTCCCCAGTGTGGAATTCCTCAGAAGCAATAATATTAAAATAAATAGGACAGTGCTTCTTATAATATTCATTCGTTTCATGATAATCTAAGAAAAATAATTATTTGTTTAAGATTAGCACAAAATCTATAGGAATTTAAGGTTTATCTATCTTTCACTGAACATCTAGGACAGAACTTCAATTATTTAAGTGAAATTAACAGCTCAATAATCACCATGTTATTTTAGCATAACAGAAATATTTAGAGTTAAATAAACTGATGCGTTAATGAGTCTCTGTAACCAGTCCAGAGACTGGCATTCCCAGCAAGGTAAAATATGGTAGATTAGTGCTAATTTAAGTTAAATTTGGGGCTGCTCTTGACCTTTTTGCTTGTAGCACCCTTTGTGATGCTATAGCTTAAGACTGTCCCCATTGCAAATTCTTTTAAATAAAACATTATTATTTAACCTTTCTATCTCGCACATCCCAAATCAAAACCAAGGAAGAGAGGCTGCCTCTTCTAAAGAATGGTTCTGATGTGCACCGAGATTTCTGAATGTGACTAGTGATTTGGGTTCACAGCTAGAGACACCCTAAAGAGGCTTGATTTTCAGAGTGTGTTCAGCAAAAAGGCATTAAAAAAAAAATTTTGTGTACTGAAAAATTTCAACCAGCTCTATTTTTCATACTAACATTTCTCTGTTTCTTTTTTTTTAAACAAAGAGGAAGGGGGGAAAAGTCCCTTCAAAATATTCTACTTGAATTTTACCACAATCACCCCCAAATATAATGACGATCTTTCATTTGAGGATCTCAATGCACTTTACAATTACAAAATGAGCTAATCGCACAGGACCTTTGTGAGGTATTAGGGCAGGCATCCCTAGATGGTGCTGTTAACCATAGTCTTGCAAGTTCTTTTTTCTTGGTATGTGAGCTAGTTTTGAGGATGAAGAAATGCTGCATTGTGTTTAGTTTTGTTGTGCAGCTGTCCTTTGAGGGAAGTTGTGACACACAGTGGAGAGTTTACTCTCTGCATGTAGACACAATTCCTGGGAACCAGGCACTGCCATGGGATGAGATTCCTGCCCATATGCTGTTGTGTCTGCCCCCGTTCCAGGACTGGCACATGTGTGTAAAGAAAGCAAGTTACACTTCTGTGTCTTCACAGCACAGTTAGCCCAAGTTATAATACAAGTGTTACCCCTAACTTGACTCCCATCCACACACACACACAAACTCTAGCTTGAGTTAAGTGGTGCTTTAAACTCCAGCTAGCTCTCCTGTCAGGGGGCGGTGAGCTGACGCTGGAGGTGATTGCAGCGACAGTTTGAGTTGTAACAACTCATCAGCAGCTAATCCAATCACTCTGCCAATCCAACCAGTCTGTGCTGCGAATCAAGTCACTCTGCATCTCCAGTGTGGTTCTGGAATATGGTCACACTCACTCAGGCTAACTTGGATCAAGTGCAGTTAACTTGACTGTGCTCACTCAAGCTGACTGTGCTGGAAAGACTCTGGAATGCATCACTGATTTCCTCCCTCGCTGGGAAGCTGACCTGCGAGCCCCCAGAATCCCACTCATGCTTGGCCGAGGGGTGATGCTGATGTTAGCAGTGTTGAAAGAAAGGGCAACACAGTATTTTACAGATGGGGAAATGAGGGATCAAACAACTCGCCCCAAGTTACACAGCCAATTCAGTTGCAGCTGGGGGTGGGGGGAGAATTCCTGATCTCCTGATTTCAGCTGGGAATAGAAAATAGCTCTCCTCGCTCCCTTCAGTGCTTTTCTCAGGAGATCATCTGCTATCAGACGTGAGTGTTTCTCTAATAGGCTTCCCCGGTTTCAGCTGTCATATTGCAGGGGGCACAGGGTTCAGTTATGCCTATATGCCATCACCTTCTTGTTACCGACTGTCATAAATATAAAGGGAAGGCTAACCACCTTTAAATCCCCCCTGGCCAGAGGAAAAACCCTTTCACCTGTAAAGGGTTAAGAAGCTAAGATAACCTCGCTGGCACCTGACCAAAATGACCAATGAGGAGACAAGATGCTTTCAAAGCTGGGGGGATGGGGGGAAACAAAGGGTTCTCTCTGTCTGTGTGTTGCTTTTGCCGGGACCAGAGCAGGAATGCAGGTCAGAACTCCCGTAAAGAGTTAATAAGCAATCTAGTTAGATATGCGTTAAACAAAACAGAATCTAAATGGCTGATAAAATAAGTTGTGCTGACAGGAATGTATATTCCTGTTTTTGTGTCTTTTTGTAACTTAAGGTTTTGCCTAGAGGGATTCTCCATGTTTCCAATCTGATTACCCTGTAAGGTATTTACCATCCTGATTTTACAGAGGTGATTCTTTTACTTTTTCTTCTATTAAAATTCTTCTTTTAAGAACCTGATTGCTTTTTCCTTGTTCTTAAGATCCAAGGGTTTGGGTGTGTGTTCACCTGTGCCAATTGGTGAGGATTTTTATCAAGCCTTCCCCAGGAAAGGGGGTGTAGGGCTTGGGGGGATTTTGCGGGGGAAAGACGTTACCAAGTGGGCTCTTTCCCTGTTATTTTTGTTAGTCACTTGGTGGTGGCAGCAATAAGGTCCAGTGACAAAAGGTAAACTAGTTTGTACCTTGGGGAAGTTTTAACGTAAGCTGGTAAAAATAAAGCTTTGGGGGTTTTTCATGCAGGTCCCCACATCTGTACCCTAGAGTTCAGAGTGGGGAAGGAACCTTGACACCGACCCACCTATTTATATCCCTCTTGTATATTTTATTCCATTAGGCAGTCATAAAGAAATAAATTAGAATCACAGCACATCTACAGCTCATTCTGAAAGAGATTGTTAGCACTTGACTCACCTCCTTACACGTCAATTGAGCACTCTTAGCTGGATTTAAATTGAATTGAGACGAACCTGCTTAAGACTGAATTGTATCTTTCCCCCCACATGTTTTGCAGGAGTGAAAATCACGTTATTACAACCTGAGAACATTTGTGAATTTAGAACGTAACAGGCTGATTCACCTGCCCAGTTCTCCCGCTTTCTGTATGACTCAGTTCCTCTGTAACTATACACAAGGACCAAGTGCAAACCTAGAATTTTTAGTGCCGGTGTTTCTGAGCAAAGAAACAACAAAAACACCCAGATTCTTACTGATGGTGCACATCTCACATTTGAGCATGCAAAGAGCCAGTGCATCCTGCTAACCTTACTAATCCTCACTTGGGCAAACACAACCTGGAGGTTTAGAATTCCACCAGTCTTGAAGTGGGTTTCCTGCCCCTTAGATGAAGTGCATTTAAGCACGAGTTCCCATATAAGCTAAGCAGAACTTCTAAAGGGAGGAAGAATGATCCTGTGGCGAAGGCACCCACTAGGGGCTCATGAGACTGGGTTCATTTCCCAGCTCTGCCTCAGATCTCCCATAGTACATTGTGCAAATCACTTAATGCGTGACTTGGTTCACCATCAGTAAATGGGGATAATACACTTTCCTCTGTGGGTCTTGTCTATTTAGAGAGCAAAGCTCTTTAGGGAAGAGACAGGCTCTTACCACAAGTATGTACAGTACCTAACACAATGGGGCCCTGATCTCAGTGGGGGCAATTGTAATCCTACTAGTTGTCGTGACTTCAGAATGGTAGTCGCTTTGACTTCAATAGGGCTACCTCTGTAAGTAAGGGCTCCACATCTTGTCTTTAATTGGGCGGTAGTGACCTGACTTTTTGAGGTGCTGGGCACCTGAAACTTTTGTTGACCTAATGAAAATCAGAGAGTAGGGCCAAGATTTTCCAAAGCAATCAGTGAGATGTGGCTGCACTAATTTGGGGGTGATCAAAGCAAATCGAAGTGTCTAACATGCATAGAATCCAGGGCACAAAAAAAAAAAAAAAAAAGCTGGCATCAATGGGATTGAAGCATGTGCTTAAATTTTTTCCTGGATCAGGGCCTAATCAGCAGAACAGGGCCGATGACGCTGATGAGTACTTCTCATTCTACCCAGTTCATTACAACAGGAATAGCTGTCCCAGTAAAATACACAAGTATTTTTTCCCCTTTCTGCTGTTCATGAACTCTGGGAACACTAGGACCCTCCAGTACATCTGATCTCTTTCCAGTTCCTCTTCCATATGTTTCTTAAAGCACATTTGAGCAGATGTACAGAAAGCTGCTGACGGAGTGATATTTAGTACCTCGTGGAAGAAATGGGGCTTTATAACCTGTGCTGGTCTCAGGATTACTCTCACACACATTTCATGAAGTGTGTCAGATATCCTTTGTAACATACTGCATTGTTTTATTAAGACTATTCTCTCTGAACTGAGGGCTTTTAGCGACGAAATAGAGTCTTAAATAAATTTAACAGTGAAGCACAGAGGAGAAAAAACACACAAATATACCACTTCTAAGGCTACAAGCTAGCTAACAATAGCTCAGAGATGGAAGGCTTCTAAAGATGATAATCCGTTCCCCTATCTCTCAGCGTATATCATTTTACTAATTAGCTGCATTAAGAGCTGCGTCTGTCGCGTTTCACTCATTTACACAGACATAAGAAGACACATTTATAAGTCATTAGGGTGAAATAAAATCTTTGCTGTGTTTAATTAATTTAAATATTCATGGAAACAGTACTGGGGAAGAGTGTTGTTCTTAATCAGAACAGACACTGCTGTTTTATAATGCAAATTGCCTTTTCTTATGTGGACAACACCAGGTACCTACAATAAAAAGGAGCAGAACGTTAATTACAAGGATGGGGAAAGTTACCTCAAAATGACTGCAACCGTTCTATAGCTACTGAGTGAAGAATGAACTCAGCTGAGACCAACACATGCCTAGTACATATGTTGAGGCTAATACATACATAACCTCCAGGAAAGTTACTGTAATTAACTGAATCTGAATATGGAGGAAAACATTTATGAGCCACCATTATTGTTGATAAACATATTATGGTAGCGCACCTAGGGACCAACCAAGAACGTGGCCCCATTGTGCTAGGTCGGGGTGGGCAAACTACGGCCCGGGGGCCACATCCGGCCCTCCAGACGTTTTAATGCTGCCCTCGAGCTCCAGCTGGGGAGCGGGGTCCGGGGCTTACACCGCACTGGCGCTCCAGCTGGGGAGCGGGGTCAGGGGTTTGCCCACTCCATGCAGCTCCCGGAAGCAGTGGCATGTCCCGCCTCTGGCTCCTATGCATAGGGGCAGCCAGGGGGCTTCACACCCCAAGGGGCTCCACACTCAAAAACCGTGGCCAATGGGAGCTGCAGGGCGGCGCCTGTGGACAGGGCAGTGCACAGAGCCGCCTGGCCACGCCTCCACGTAGGAGCCAGAGGGAGGGTATGCTGCTGCTTCTGGGAGCTGCTTTAGGTAAGCGCAGCCTGGAGCCTGCACTCCTGACCCCCTCCCGTGCCCCAACCCCCTGCCCCAGCCCTGATCCCCCTCCCGCCCTCCGAGCCCCTCAGTCCCAGCCTGAAGCACCCTTCTGCACCCCCTACCCCTCATCCCTAGTCCCACCCCAGAGCCTGCACCCGCAGCTGGAGCCCTCACCCCCTCCCACACCCCAACCCCCAATTTTGTGAGCATTCATGGCCCACCATACAGTTTCCATACCCAGATGTGGCTCTTGGGCCAAGAAGTTTGCCCAGCCCTGTTAGGTGCTATACAAAACACTTAGAAGTAGACAGTCCTTCCTCCAAACAGTTTACAATCTTAATAGAAAAGATAAACACAGGACAAGGTGGGGGAGAACACACAAGTAGAGCAATTGCATTCCTCTAGGACAATGCAAATTATGAAATACAGACAGGGAATGACTGAGAAAACTTATGAATTTAGAACATAATCGACTGATTAACCTGCTCACCTCCCCAACTTCATGTATGACTTTCCACTCGAGGCAGAACGATATTCACATCACTGTTCACATTCCCCACTGTGCCCAGAAAAAAATAGCCAACACTTGGAGAGTAAAAGATGGTCACCTACATCTAGAAAAGGTTAAACGCTAACACACGTTAGCTAACCGTGACCTAACCTCCACCTCTTTTCCTAATCTAGATGTATCCACTATCCCCTACTAATGGAGGAGCTGGGAGTTTGTTTTTTGATTCATCAATATTCTATTTAGAGTTTTATACTGCTGCCCATGGCCGTAGTATCTGAGTACACTCCAAGTAAAATATTCCCTTTGTATTTATTGTTCTCTCTCTCTCTCTCTCTCTCTCCCTGCTCTCCTTTGAGCTCAAGATAGGCCAAATATCATTTTCGGAAAATGTATTAATAAACCACGCACCACCCGTTCAGGTGTCTTTACGCGCAACCAAGAACCTTTCTTCTGAGCGAGTTTCTGTGTCTCACTAAGAAGAGGGGTATTTTTAAACAGTATCAAAGGAGTTCCGCAGACTGGGTGGAGCGTGCTCACGAAAATATGACCCTCTGCGTTCCCCCAGGTCATTTGGTTAACATCTCAGCCAGCAGACACTGCACTAAAAACGGGGGGGACTACAAGCAGACTAAAGAAATACAGTGACCACACTCTACTCCCCCTGGTTGGTCATGAGAGATAACAGGGCAACCCACTGCAAGTCATGCTTACTGTAGATCAGTGGTTCTCAACCTTTTCCATACCAACACCTCCCTTTTGCACTCCCTTGCATCCAGCTGGGACCACATTCCCATTTAGCAATACAGGACAGGGAAGGTGGACATGACCTCTTGACAACTGTTTGTGACACTGAGGTAGAAAACTCCTGCTCTAGGCTCTTGCCCTGCACTGCTGAAGTAAATGGGAGTTGAACCGGTGATGTCAACATAGGAAGGATCAGGATGGGAGACAGTATACTAATTCATTTTGGGGGAGGTTTAGGAAGCAGATTCAAGTATCAAAAGACAGAATACAGGCCCCTGAATTTTACCCAGACATGCACACTGACCTTGCCCCCCTCCCCAGACGCCCATCAATGCGTCATGAAGAGTGGAATAAATCTCACCCTGTCACAAACGCTCGTTCTGCATTTGTTCAAAGCATAATAAAGTTTAATAGTCACGATTCAAACTAAACAGCCACAATTCAGCCTCAGAGCCAACTCCCCTTAGAATTCTGACAAGCAACAAATGAACTTAATATACATATGCAGGGAAAACTCATCTTTGCCTGTGGACTGGAAAAACTGCTGACTCCCAGCACAAAGAATTTAATAGAGTGACTGGTTGGAAATTTATTCTTGCTGAGACCTAATGCTTCAGCGATCTGGTTGTTAGTCAAATCAATGTTTGCTGAAGGCTCACGTGTCAAGAGTCAGAGTGGCCTTGTGCATAGGCCAATGGGCTGGGACACTGGTTTCTACTCCCAGTTCTGCCCCTTGCCCATTGCGTGACCTTGGACAAGTCTCTTGACCTCTGTTTCTGCTCCCATCTTTTTTTATTGAGATGGTGAACTCTTGAGGGCAGGTGTTCTCTCTTAACAAAAGTAGAGGAAGGATTATCCTGTGGTTAGAGCACTCGCTTGGAGTTCTGGAGACCACGGCTCAATCAGCTGCTCGATCAGACTGTGTGTGGCCTAGGGCAACTTACTGAACCTCTGCTCCCCACCTACAAAATGGGATGATTTTAATTCCCTCCCTCACAAGGCTATTGTGAGGATAAATATTAAAAATTGAGGTACTCAGATGCTATGGTAATTGGAGGGGGAAGGGTCATATAAGCACCTGCAACAGATATAGATTAGATAGGTACAGTAGGGCCCCAAACTTGGCGGATGTCCTAGATGCAGCTGCACTAAAAATAATAACGTTCTATGATTTAATCACAAATTAGCTGTTATGGTTTTTGCTAGACCTGCCTAGAACCCAAAATTAGTGAGGTCTGAGAAAATGAGAAATAAAGGTATTTAAAAGAAGAGTGTTTAATTCCCCTCTCCCCGCCCCTTCTTTTAAACCTCTGAAAATGCTGAATTTTGTTTTGGGATTGGAAAGAAGAGGGTCCTGGTGCTGTAAAGATGAGGGGTAAAATTTTCAAAAGCCCGTCAGTGGCTGAGGTTCTTATGTCGCTTTTAAAGATGGGACTTTGTCACTTTTGAAAAATCTTTCCCCAGATCCCTAGTTGAATGCCCCGCTCAAATCATTTCAGAAATTATTCTGATTTCTGCAAGTGCATCTGTTATTTCTAAATATTTACCCAAGAAGCTTGGATAAATTATTTCCAGGCTTTGGGTGGTTCATGAATTGTTCACTGTGACTACTGGCCAAGATTTTCAGAAGTAACTTTGGATGCCTCAGTATTGGAGTTTCCAAATTTGACGCCCCTTTAGGAGGCCTGATTTCCAGAAAGTGCAGAGCACCTGCCCTCTTCAAATCTGTCTCCTTAAAAGCTCATCCAGTTAGGCACCGAGTATCACAAACCACTTTGAAAAATATGGACTATTCTCAGTTCACGGTGGTGTTTGGCCACATGGTGTTGTTTACATTCCCTGACTAGATGGCAGATTTTTAAGCCAGAAAATGAAGTACTTTTGCAGCGAATTCAATGAAATATTTGGGGTTCACAATTACTATTTTTAATACAGGTGATCATTTGAATGCTCATGAACAATTCATAGATTTTGAAGGCTAGCAAGGGACCATTATGAACAGCTGAACTGAATACCTCCATAACACAGGACAGAGAATTTCATCCAGTCAAACCCACGTTTGGCTTAGCGAGAACATGACTTTTAAAAAGACATCCAAATGTCAAAGACTTCCAGTGATGGAGAATCCACCATGTCCCTGATTCTTCCAGTGGTTAATTCCCCTCACTGTTTTGTTATCCACCTGCAATTTGTTACACCGTCACCGGCTAGATGCAGTCTTTTCCTATGACAAGCAGCACATCTAATTCAAAATAATTTATTTAACTGTCTGTTAATTTGTTATTCAAGTAACTCTGATCCAAAGTGGTTCACCTGCCATTTGATGGGATCGCAACAGAATCTATCCAGTAGTTGCGTAACAGGAAGTGTTTATAGCCAGACTGGACGGACACTAAGTCCTGGTTTTCAGAGCTGCTGAGGACCTTCCGTTTGCCATGATTTCAATAACAGTTGCAAATGGCATCTCTGGAAACTCAGGCCCGAGGTCTATTGCTAGTCCTGAGCAGCTGTGAAATGTACAGGTCAAGCCTTTAAAAAAAATGTAGCAGAAAAATCGGCATAATAGCAAGCTAAGCTCGGGAAAAAAATGCTGCTCAAAAGTGAAGAGCCCTTTTAAATTTTCAGCTTACTATTCCCAGAGGTTCTGTCTTCCATCAAGGTGTCAGAAGCTGCTTCTGAGCGCGCTGCAAGGAGGGTTCCATGGAACAGCAGGAGCAGTTGCAAGACGAGCAAGGCACATCAGCTTGATACAAATCAAACATTCTCCCCCCCCCCCTTTTTTTTTTTTATTTTACATCTCCAGCCTAATGCTATGAACAGAGGAGGGAACAGATGCAGCAACTCTTTTGGCTCGACAGACCCTTCGCTGCAGCTGAAGTCTGCCCCGGCCTCCGCGAACAGCAGGGATGCGGATGTAAAGGAAAACAAAAATCTTTTAAGCCAAGGTTTTAAGAAGCGATTCCTGATTGTGGGTGCCCAGTCTGAGACACCGTACAGGAGTCTGATTTTTTCAGAAAGAGAAGAGAATGCTTCGCGCTTTCGGAAAATTTGGCTCATTTAAGGGGCCTCCAGCTGGGCACCAAAAATTGAAACGCCCAAAATCGCTCATCACATTTGAAAACCATTGCCCCTGTTTTCAGTTCTTCCTGTAGAAGTGCTCAGTGACATTAAAATGGCTCTTTTAGCAAACATGCTCGCGCTCTCACACACACAGGGGTATGTCTACCCTGGAGACAGAGGTGTAACAGCAAGCTTGGATAGACATACCCCCTGCTCGCTTTGATCAAGCTAGCATACTAAAAATAGCAGTGCACCTGCAGCAGTAATGGAAAGGGGTAGCTGCCCCATGTGCATCTCTCCGGTTTCAGATGGGCTTGTACGCTGAGTGGCTAGCACATCATGCTACTTGTGCAGCTTGGCTATGCTGCAATTTTTAGTGCGTTAGCTCAATTAGAGCTAGCGTGGGTATGTCTCCCTGAGCTGGAAATGACACCTCCAGCTCCAGTGTTGATGTACCCACCGTCTGAGGGACCAACTCGGTGCTGTTCCTTAGGGGTAGAGCAAAAGGAGCGTTAAAATACCATGACACCCTTTGGATTCTGGACCACATTGGAGTGGAGCGGAGTGGAGACCAACATTGCCCCCCAGCGTAAACTGGTGCAGCCCTAGAAAACATCCCTAACCCACGACCCTCCTCTACCTCTCTTGGAAGGCACATCTACATCCCTCTCTTCCTTCTGGATCTTCTCCTATCATGACAGAGGACCATGCACTGGCTCCAAAGCTTTGAAGGTTGACTCACTGCTCAGGCCACACAGGCTGCTGCTGATTTCCTGATAAGGCATGCTCATCACTACATTGGGAGCGAGATGGAAACAGGCCCGACCTGTGAGATTGGGATTAGCTGCATTGGTTCAAGATCGTTAGACCTGAGTTAGAATTTTAAGGTGGACTATCCCCAAGTTCGAGGATATTTGAAAACAGGCTTCTGGTTCCAGCCCCATCCACACAATGGGGTAAATGTTACATCCCACCTATTTCAATTCCTTGCTTTGTTTTATCAGCATGGAGTTCTGTATAATGCCATCTAGCACAGTGGTTCTCAAAGCCGGTCCGCCGCTTGTTCAGGGAAAGCCCCTGGCGGGCTGGGCCTGTTTGTTTACCTGCCGCCTCCGCAGGTTCGGCCGAAGCGGCGCGGGCCAAGGGACGTGCTGGCCGCCCTTCCCGCAGCCCCCATTGGCCTGGAGCGGCGAACCGTGGCCACTGGGAGCCGCCATCGGCCAAACCTGCGGACGCTGCAGGTAAACAAAACAGGCCCGGCCCGCCAGGGGCTTTGCCTGAACAAGCGGCAGACCGGCTTTGAGAACGACTGGCTAGCATACTCCAATGGCTCAAAAATTCACTGACCTCTGAAAACAACAGCTGATTATTATTATTATTTTGGCTTAACCTTTTCCAACACCGTGGTGCTCAATATCCCAAGTAGCAGCCCCATGTTGGCTTACAGGGGGCCAGAACCTCAGTTGGTATCAATTGATCCTGCTCCTCCGAAATCAGTGGAGCTAAACTCTTTTACATCAGCTGAAGATCTAATTCATTTCTATATCTTATGGTCCTTACTATCTAATTCTCAGCGTCGCCTGGCTACCTCCCCATAGTAACACACAAAAAAGTATGGAAAGCATCCCTTCCATTACTTGTTTCCATATTGCCTTTTCATCTGTGAAAAGGAACGTCCTGGGTACCGCGATTCATCTAGCTCGCTGCGGGCAATTTCTAAAAGCACTATCTTGGAGGTAGGCGTTTTATCTAATCTGCAGAGATTCATGCCATCACAGAGCCTCCTGTCATAGAAGTGATATTTAGCTCGCAGGCTAAGACGTAAGTGTGCGAAATGCAGCTACAGATGGGTCCCCGATGAAGCAGAGCCAATGTGTATTCCACTGCACAGAAGGCGAGCGAGATTTGGGGAAGCCCAGGAAAGAGGGTAAACCTTCTGGCTGCTGTGTAACCCAGCACCGGGACCTGGAGCTGGATAGAACAACACACTGGTGGAGGCATTAGGGCCATGGATCCACCAGAGTGGAACTTCAGAAGCAGCACACACTAGACTGTTAACTGTTCATAGAAGATTAGGGTTGGAAGAGACCTCAGGAGGTCATCTAGTCCAATCCCCTGCTCAAAGCAGGACCAATCCCCAACTAAATCATCCCAGCCAGGGCTTTATTAAGCCGAGCCTTAAAAATCTCTTAGGATGGAGATTCCACCATCGTATGTTCATGGCATTGATTACACCCAGTATTCCCAGTCCCATGCATTAAAAAAAAAAAAAAAGAAGGCATGGAGTCAGGTCCCCAAAATCATGAGATTTTTCTTAGAATTAATAAGATTTGGGTGTTTCTTATTTGCCCCTCAGTTTTGAACCTTTAAAGAAGACTCATTTCACGTTTCCAAGGTTTTCTCCACAGCCACTAGGGCACGAAACTTGATTCCACTAATCAATGGACACCAGCAGCTGTATCTTTCAGAAACCAGCAAAACCATTAAAAAACAACAACAACAAAAAACCCACCACCAAATATTGTGCGACTCTTGATAAAACCTTGAGAGTTGGCAACAAAGAGATGCATCTGAATGCGTTTGCGAAGTGTTTAAGCACAACGAGGCCTCGATTTTATACCTGTAAACATGGGGAATAATAATTCTTCCCTACCTCACATGGGCGCTGCGCTGAGGGCAGGATCAGCACCCAGGACAGAATAGCACCCAATCCTATGCAGTGCTCAGTAACCTCAATGACAGCTCAGAGCACTCTGCATCTAACAGGATTGGGCCCCAGGTAGATACATTAATGCAGTGTTTTGGGAGCTTTGTTAGAGACACGGCTGCAAAAATGTTTCATTTCAATTATTTGTCAGGTGCACGGAAAATCCTTGACAGGGGCTAAAAAAAAAAGCTGGAATAAGGAAAAACAAAGGGATGCGAAAAGGAGCCCAATTCCCTTCCCCTTTATTCGGAGGGAGTTTTGCCATTGCTTCTGATCGGAGCATGCTCTTGAGAGAGAGTTCATTCCCAGTGCAACATCAGGAGGAGGATTTTCACTGAAACATGAAACCCAAACGATGGGTTAATGAGTATAAAACGAGTTTTCATTGTAGCTGAGTAGCTCTGCAATGCACACATTTATCATGTTAGCATTGGTGACTCTATGGAATTTATTGTACAAATTCAGATTTTACAGCATCCAGTTGATCAGAATCGGAATCGTTTCTGCAATCTAACCCGACCGGATACATTGGGAGGAGAGGGAGAAAGAGAGAAGAATTAATACAATGAACCACTTCAGTTTTTAAATCAGGGACAGCTCTAGGTTTTTTGCCACCCCAAGCTCCGAGAGCGCAACTGCCCAAGCTTATGGTCAAGTGAACCAAATGTGTAGCAAGCTTTAGGAATAATTTGTAATAATAATGTTAAGTTGTGTAACCTTTATTAAGAGTGCAAAGTTTAGTCACATACCGTTTAGCATAATAGCCTGTATATCAGCGCAGGCGTTCTCACCATATTAGGAGAGAAAGTCTGAATACTGCAGTACATGCTTTGAAATTTGCAACATGTACCAAACAGAAGGGGATATGCAGAATTGTCCTGTGTGCAAAAAAGGGAAGTTATAGATTGCCTGTAGACAACCTATAAAGTGACAGAAATTTGAGTTATTAGTTGGACCACACAGACGTGGGATCAGATGGCTATTGGCTGCAAACTTGATTCCCTGAGGATCGGGTATTGTATCTCTCTCCTTATGTACTACTGTTAAATAACAGAGGCAACTTTATTAATAAGGCAATCAAGCCTGACTACTCTGGTCTGACTTTTTTATTAATACCAGCTGGGACCAGGTCGCTAATCATACACACATGGTAAGAGGATCTATCTGACTCAAAGGAGCTATATAAATGCAAGGTCATCACTGTCGATATTAGTTGCATTCAGGATTGTTTTTTCATGGTTACTACCCCTGCCATTATGCGGGTGCCTGACATCATGACCCTCGCATTTCTTTTGAAGACCCAGTCGTTACCGCAGCTAAGACACCTTGCAACATTGACAGCCTATCAAAAATTCTAAAGGTCAGGCTCTCACTTGCTTTAAAGAATCCAGCAGCAGGAAATAAAACCCCAACTAAATTGCAACGGGCCGCACAAATGGAAACACAAAAATGAATGCACGCCAGATGGTTCCAACCTGAACCCTCCAAAGCAAGACGATTGAAAGTCAAGGTCAACAAGCCTCATAATGGCCTCAGGACAGCTCATCAATCCTGCCTTCCTTAATTGAGATCTTTTTTGAGAGAGAGAGAATGTTCTTGTGACTAAAGCACTGAATGGAGACTTGGGAGATCTGGATTCAATTCCTACCTCTGCTGCAGAATTCCTGGGTCATCTTGAACAAGATACTTTAGTCTCTGTTCCCTATCTGTAAAATAGGGATAACAATACTTTCTTGCTCCTATCCTGTGTATGTCTGTTAGAAAGTGATCGACTGTAAGCTCTTTGAGGCTATGGGTATATACAGCACTGAGCATAATGGTCCTTAACGTTAGTTGGGGGTCTAGGCTCTACTGTAATACAAATCATTATGTGATTTTTTCACAGCATATATAGAATTGTAACATCACAAATAAGAATGCAAGATTATGGCCAACTTACGTGAGGGCATACAAAGTGAGGAGGGAAAATTAATCAATATCCTCATGAGTTGGACATGTTCTGAATCATAATACCCATTTTACAGATGGATAACCTGAGGCATAGAGGGATCATATGACTTTAAGGCTGCACAGTGGGGAAGTGGAGGAGTGCTCATCACTAGACAATACTCCCACCACAGGAGGATTAAGCATCAAAGAAATTTTACAACCAACCAGAGCTCGTCAAGGTTGGCTTAGCAGCTGCTTGTTACTACGGCAGCTCAAAAAAAAAAATCCAGTTGAGAGGATTCCAAGGGTCTCAGGAAAAGGACACCGACTGTAACAGGAATGGCAAGATGAACTTTTTGAGACTGCACAAAATCAGACAGCCCTTGGGAACCTAAAGCCCGCTGTTTAGGGCTGGCCAGAAAACTATTCTGTTTCACTAAAAATGTCAAGGTGTCAAAAGTTGCATTTGTTCTGATGTGGAACAAAAAAGTAAGATACGGGGGGGGCGGGGGGACAACAACAAAAAAACAAAAACCACAACAACACACACACACACACACACACACACACACGAGAGACCAAACAAACAATCTGAGAATAGCCTATAGCCCAGTAATTATGGCACTTACCTGGGAGAAGGGACAGGTTCAAGCCCATACTCTGCCTGATATGCGCAAGGACTTGTAATTGGGTCTCTCACATCCCAGGGGGGTGACTCTGTGGCTTGGTGCTCAACTCTCTCTCTCATGGAGCCACTCCACTATGTATCAATATTTAAATTCAGTGGTCCAAAGAGAGAGAGGAGGGTGAGGGGGAGACGGATTGTCTCATTTTGACCAGAAATTCCATCCGGGCCCTGAGAAACCTTCCCGAGAAAATCACGTTGAAACTGATATGACATATTGACTTAGGTGGGATGACTTTTTCAATGGGGAACCAGCTCTCAATTTTTTGAACCACTCTACAGCTGATCATTGTGCACGTTGGGGAGAACTAACACTGCCCTCCACGCACTGGATACTACATCCAGCCTTTCATGCATCAAAAAGCTTCCAGCTCATTGTGCGCCTCAAGATAAAAAAGAAAAAAAAAAAAGAACCTGATAAAGGAATCCTGAAAACTCACTGCAGCATCTCCACCCTTGCTCTGCCACAGGCGAACACAAAGTCAACCGCGCTCGGGGGCACATGCTACCTGCTACTGACGACAAGGGGCTGATAATGGGGCAAGCCTTAGCTACCGTACCGCAGTCATTATCTCTCTTGCCCTGTGCCCCTTCGAGGCTGCTGAGGTCAGCCAGATTCTTCTTGTTGTGGAGCTCTAAGGCTCATCTGGGAAGGACCTCGCTCAGTTCAAGGAGCGTGGCCATAGAACTCAATCCATGGGTGTAGCCTGCAGTCTCTCTCTGAAGCCGTGCCTTCAAGGCTCTGGGTCAGCCTTTGACGGTTGTGACCTCTGCGGTTCCATCTGTAGTGGCGTCTTCAAGAATCAGCATCAGGCCTTTCTCTCTGGGTCAGTCAGTCTTTTCCATCCCCTCTTCTTTCTTGGGTTTCTTCGCTTTGCCCATTTGATTGTGCGTCTTCTTGTCTGGGCTGTGCCATTTATTGTGGCATTAACCTCTGCTCAGTGCACAGATGTGCAGGGCAGGCCAGGGCGTAAAGGAAGAAGCGACAGAAAACTGCAAAAGAGATTAGTGTTCATTTGAAGCAGCAAAGGGTGGCAAGGGCGGTAGGGAAGGAGATTAGATACAGGGGATTAGATTCACTCCATGGGCTGCACCAGCTTCTGTTTGTCCAGGTGCTGGAGGACAGGATCCCAGATTAAGAAAGTCCATCGAGGCTGGGGTTGGCGCACAATTCCTGCTCCCTCCCCTCTTCCAGGGACCCACAAACAGCCAAAGCAGTCACTGAAGCGGGTAGTGCTAGCAGGAGAAGGGCCATGGCCAGGGAGATTCCCTTGGTATCTTCTGCCTACCAAGTCCCCAATGGAAAACCGCCCTCTTTCCCCTGTCCCCCAGAGAGCACTTCATGGGAGGGGCAGCCTGCCTTTGCCCAGGGTCAATTCCCAAATCCTACAGCAGGCCACGTGGATACCAGTGCTGTGCTGAGCTTTGCACGTTCTGGTGGAAAGTCAGGCAGTGCTGGCAAGGTAGCTGGTGCACATCTGCTGAGAAATGACCAAAGTTCAATCCGGGGATGGTGGCAACCGCTAACGTCTCAAGTGACAAATTCTCGCTTTTATTTTTAAACTCATCATTGAAATCCTCAGTGTTTCCGCCCCTTAGGTGACCTGTGGAATGTGTCTGGGGGCAGCAAAGCGTATGAAGATGGAAGGAGAATCAGGGGCGTGGCCCCAAACCTTCTCCTCTTGGGGGAAAGCAGCAAAGCACTGCAAAGTTACCGCAGCCTTGCACAGCTCTAACTGACCAAATTCCATCAGCCATATTAGTAGGAAAGCTAATCGTGCTTCAGGTCCTTCATTTCCTCTTAGCCCCCTTGTAAGGTAGTCATGCTATTTAAGTCAGCTGCAGCACATGGATAAAGCTACACAAATCGTGCACGTATCCTGAGGACCAGTACCTCCACTCCTTCAACTCCCCAAACTCGGTTTGCTATTATTTAATTATTTGTATTGTGGTCGTGTGTAGGAGCCCAGTCATGGTCCAAGACACCGTGGTGCTAGGTGCTGTACAACCACAGGATAAAGAGACAGTCCTTGCCCCAAAATGCTTACAATCTAAATTCTTTAAGTTCATTACCACCTGAAGTAGAACTTCTCTAGGGAATGGTAGCTCTGGCAGCTAACCGTTAAAGGCAATATTCACTCCCTCACACTTACCAAACTGATAATATTACAATGCCTCTTTTCTTCACATGCATCTAGTGTTTGTGAAATGTGCACAGCTCGCAGCCCTGGAAACTGAAGATGTTTCTACCAGTATGTCTAATCTTTAATATACAGGACATCTTTACGGTCTCAGGGAGTTCAGCCTCCAGTAAACCATTCCCTCCCTGGCTTGTTGAGACTTACAACAGCAGGGCCTACTCCGGTGGCAATTTCTGTGGTGTGGACACACCAAGCCTATATTTTCACTAGGGTCTATTAATTTTGGCTCTACTCCTCCGGAGACCCACGGGGCCTGGTTTTTAGAGGCACTAAGCATCTGGCACTCCTAATGAAGTCAATTACCACTGTGAGTAGGCAGCATCTATGGAAATCAGGCCGTGAGCTTGTCAGAATTGGAGCCACTTTGGAAAGTGGAGGCCAGACTGCAAAGGGAGAATCACACCATAAAAATAAAAAAGACTCAGTATTGAGATGAATTCATTTCCCCCTCAAAGAGAAATAGGTTAGTCAGAGCCTGTCCATGTTGAGACTACTTTACTGTTCTTGAAAGGATTCCCTCTGTGCAAGTTTTCACAGAAGGGGAGTGGAGGTTGCTTTAGATTTTCATGGCATTGCAGCCTCTTTCTTCAATGTTAATGTTCCCAGGCTATTGCTTCTTGCTAGGTTTTAGTAAGACTCCAAATTAGGAGGATCAAAAGTCTCCATTCTGGAAGCGCCAAGGAACCTGGGTTGACACAATGGGGATTACTGCCTGAAGCGTGGATCTCTAGCACGAAAAGTTACCTGCAACTCTCAAGCAGACATTGACATGATACTTATCTCAGATGCAAGAGAGACGGAGGAAGATTTCAAAGCAGTCATTAGATGTAAGAACAGGACGGGAGAGGAGAATGGTTGAAAAATAAAACTATTTTTGGCATCGCCCAAAACAGACCTTGCTATAAATATCAGACTGCAGGGATTCTCCACTAAAACTAGTCATAAGTTTGCGGATCTCTGGAATTCTGAAAACAACGGATTTTTCAGTTCAGGATCCAAATCTAAAAGGGTCTAAAAGTTTCATTCTGGGTTAAACTCAAGGTTTTGTCTGAGGGCTTAAAAAATGCTTCTCCAATAAAAACGTAAGTAACATTGAATGAAGTGAATGTAAAAATCAGAAACAGTCTTTTGGAATTAAAAAAAATAATAATCAGAAACATTTGGTTTGATACACATTGAAACAAAATACTTTGATTTTTCCTGGGTTTTTTTAGTACTTTTTTTTGGCCAAAATAATTTGGCAAATTTGACACGAGAGTTTTGGTTGACCTGAATATGCATTTTTCAGTTTAAAAAAAAAAAAAAGTTTTGTTTGAAAATTTTTTCCCAGCTGTCCTTCTCCTCCTTTCTTAACAACAAGGAGATTCTATCCTGAAGCTGGGAAGGTGGGCGCAGAGGACTCGACTGTAAAGGGAAGTTATAGCTAATCCATCTGTTACATCTGCCGCTGCTGCTGCCCAGGCTGTAACAGACACGCACAGTAAGGGGGAAAAGGGCCCTCTCTTCTCTGGCACGGACTAGAAGTGCAACCATCTGCACCGTGAGCTGTGCCATGCTTTTATTTTTAAACTTCTCCTTGCATTGCAAGGGCTCAATTTAAAGGTCATCAAGATATGGTCAAATCAACAAGCCCGTGTCTGCCTTAGCTCTGCCTAAGCACTGAACCTTGCTGTGCACATAGCAATAACGGGTGAACCTCAAGACTCCCAGTGTCTCCAAGTGTCTCCCAGTGTCCCAGTTTGTGCTTTTGTCCCCGGGATGCGGAGAGGACAAGGCGAGTTCGGAGCTTGTGGGGAATCTGATTTGTCCACTGGGTGGGAGCGAGAACAAACAGGGCTTGCTGTTTGTATGACAGGTGCACAAAAGGAGGAGAAACAACATCACAGCAGACTGAGGAGCTGCAGGGTTGAAAAAGAAAGAAAGAACCCGCGTTCTGAAAGGCAGCGGACGAAGTGGAAGGCTCAGAGCAAGTCAGATACTGTAAGAGCTTCCAGTGACCACAGTGAAGACATTGTAGATTTTACTCACCCTTTTAAAAGTACAGATGTTCTTATAGGACTGACACTACTGATAAACAAAACAAGCTGCAACTTAAAATGGCAGCGTAGTCTAGCGGATAGGGCACCAGACTAGAGATCAGGAAATGTAGGTTCTACTCCCAGCTCTGCCACTGACTAGCTATGTGCCCTTCGGCAAGTCACTTCACCTCTGCTAGGGTGATCAGACAGCAAGTGTAAAAAATCAGGATGGCGGCAGGGAGTAATAGGCACCCGTATAAGACAAAGCCCCAGATATCTGGACTGTCCCCATAACATCATGATAGCTGGTCACCCTAACCTCTCCTTATTTTCATTTTGCACTCTCAAAATTCAGTAAGCTATACCACTGTGCTACTTGCTATTCCGGCATCTATCCATCCATTCCCCCACCCTCTCTCTCACTCTCCCCCGACCAACCCACATCCCTCCACTTTCCCTTCTGGACCAGAGCAACCTCCTCCATGAAAGTTTTGTGGAAATAAGGTTTCCAAAAAAGTTTTGTTTTCAATCAACTGGCATTTTCCAAGGGAAATTCCCAATTCTAATCTTGAGCCTGTTTGCCTGAGGATCTGGAGCCACTTCTGGAAGGAAAGAGTCGAGTGTGTTCAGAGCCAGATTATGGTCAAAGTCTGTCTCTAGATATCGTCCCATGCTGCCAAGTGTTAGTATAGTCCTTAGGCTTTTATAACGTCCATTGAAGTCAAAATACATTTCAGGTGAACAAGAACCACAGGAGCAACTGTAAATATTTATAAAAAAAGCAATCACAGTAGCTAACTTAACACAGTTTTACCTGTTTCTTTGGCTTTACCTATAAAGCCGATTTATGTATGGGATGTTCCAGGTCTCCTGTTCAAAATAAATTTGACTCTGCAACTGCGAGCTGTAAAATGCTGCCTGCCCTGTAGGGTGAATTCTGCTGAATAACATTTATTTATAGGCATTTTTATTGTTCCCATCACGATAAATTTCCCTGGCACCTTCACCGAGCTCCTAGGAAAACAGGAGCAAGAGAAGTGGAGTTAAGGCCGCAGGAGTGCACAGGAAATATTTTCAATAATAATTGTCCTCACGGAAGTGGAACCACGACCAGCGATGTACAAATAAAACAAAAGGCAGTTCCGAGAAAGGCAGCTGGATCCTGCATGTGCAACATGCTTCCCGACAGCATTGACCACCTGGTACCTGAATGTAAAACCAAGAGCCAGGCTGAGGGTCCTAAAAGGTGAAAGACACCCCTTTGCAGAGGGCTAAGACATAGCTTACGTACAATTTTTAAGTACAAGTGGTATGGGCCTTGTGTAAGCTCTCTGCACATGGATAAATTTCAGCCTAAGTGAACATTCATCCTGAAGTATAAACCAGATGAGAATACACCTTTTATCCACCAAGTTAAAACTCATCTTTGGTACATACGAGGAGGCTGATGTCAATTGGGTTCTGTGCCAGCGACAAAAGTGGTCCTTTGAGTTAAATGTAGATGATGTTAATGTATACCTATTGTCCACGCTATGCACTAAGAGGACGCTTCTCCGTACTGAGCGAAGCATGTCTGTGGGCGGAGACAGCTAGAGGACAGAAGTGAACTTGGCAAAGTTATTGATATTGTTCAAGTGAGTGCAATACATTCCATGAGCACATATTGGTTCTCCAAACACACAGCATGAAGCAGTCAAGAGTGCATTAGCTAAAGGATGAAGATAGATGTTCTGCTAAAAGTTAAAAAAAAGTATAAAGGTTTAAAAGAAGAGGGGAAAATAGAAGCATTGTGTCTCTCGGGACAACGGATATTAGACCAATTTGGAAGATGCCTTGGCTTCTACAGATAGCAATGGTGATCATTATCTATGAACAGCTTTCAAAAGCCATTTTAGAGATGGACTCTATCTCAGTAGCCCATTACAACACTTGAAATCTTCAAGGACCCTGTCTCTGATTGACCCCAAATGCTGACCCCCAGACTAGGTAGTTCCCTGAAACTGGAGAGGAGGATGGGATGGACCAGGGGTGCCGGAACAGAGAGGGCCAGGGGGCCATGGCCCCGTCACAATACCTGTCTTAAAGGCGAGAGACAGGAGGAGGGAGCGGAGAGGAGCGAGTGGGAGACGGGGCCTCAGGGGAAGAGGTGGAG
Source organism: Natator depressus (assembly GCF_965152275.1). Taxonomy (NCBI): domain Eukaryota; kingdom Metazoa; phylum Chordata; order Testudines; family Cheloniidae; genus Natator; species Natator depressus. The sequence continues at coordinate 8,587,384 of NC_134259.1, forward strand.
TAAGGGGCGAGGCCTTAGGGGGAAAAGGCAGGGCGGGTCTGGGCACCAGTAGCCCCATCTCCCTTTCTGGGGTGCTTCTGGCGCTCCTGGTTTGGACGTAACTTTGAATGTAACATTACCATTGCCATACCACCGACCCCCAGGCTTTTACAATTGTACACCCATGGCTTCAACCTAAGCCTATATCTCCATTATCAGATGACCAGGGTGTGTAGAAAAACTAGCCCCACCACAGTCATTCGATCACAAAAGACTGAAGTACCCAGGAAGAGAAAGCAAGAGTGAGACACTGCCATTATACACTAGCACAGAAGCAACATATCCTATGGGATCATAATAATATGATAAAGTAAGTTGTCTTTCATAGTTGTGGCACTTTCTCGGCACCATCTTGCACTTCCAATGTAGAAAGACTTAAACCAAAACCCATTTTTGACAGTTCTTCCATCAGTTATTTGAACTCTGTGGAGGGAAATTTGATCCAGAAGCCAGGCCCGCATGTGAATTTTGTAGCTGGCCGCTTTCTGTATCGTCAAGCCAAATGATAATGCCAGATCCCAGTGCCCTTGAAGTTTGGGAGAACTCAACTACAAGACCAATTTTTATTTCCATCATGGGATATTCCAGACATCTCGCCCTCTGATGTGGCAGTTGGAATTTGTAATACATTCTTAACACTGCATCACCTGGCATTTTTATTCCCTCCATTTTATCCTTTTATCTCTATGGTTACAGCTGTTCACAAGCTGTACAACACAGGAAATGGTCTCTTTTAAACTCATTATACTCAGGTTTTTATGATGTGAACAGTTTATGGTCGTGTCAACTTGGAAGACTGTGTTGGCATATGCAGGAGATATATACACTAGTAAAAAGCGGAGAAGAGTTTTCATAAATATGTGCAATGGAATGAGGGGGAAGCATAATTTAGTGGCTAGGGCACAACAATGAAGATCATGACAACTGAGGTCTATTCTCAGTTTCTTCCACTGACTCCCTGTAGGACCTTGGGTAAGTCACTTAACCTGTCTGTGCCCTATTTAATGAGCATGATACTGGCTTCGGAGAAGTTGTGAAAAACTAAATTGATGAACGTTCGTAAAGCTGTTCCGGGATCCTTTGAAGAGAGATGCTGGCATGTTTTCAGAACATACTATTAGTAAAAGCTATTTAAATACCTCGTGGTCAAACACAACTGTTACTTCCTCATTTATGTAATACCGTATATAGCAAAAGGTTCAGACCAAGCATTATAAGAGAACTGATCACATTCACATCAGTGAACAGTCATTGACACAAGCCCCATTTCTGACAGTTCTTCAATCAGTTTTCTTAAAAAACAAAGAAAGATTTCCAACTAATGCTTTATGTACCTTCTGGAGAACCAATAACCCTTTCTCTTACTTCCACTGAGAAACAAAAATTGGCTTTTAGCTGGAGCCATTTCAGAGAGTTGGCTTTCAGTGAGCACTGTCTTTTCCTATTAGCAAATATAGCACTGTTGTTAGGTCCTAGACTGACAGCTATAGGGACACAGGGAGAGAGGTAAATCTTCTATGTAGTCTTAGAACAGGAGCAGAAGAGATGCAGCAAGCTCCCTCACTGTACCAGAGACCTATTCTGGGACAACTGTGCGGCACGTTCAATTCTTGGATTTCCTTCTCTGAACAATAACAAGGTGGCTAATTTGTGGCACCTCCAATGGGTGATTTAGTTCCTCATGTGGGACACCATCAGATGGGAAAGAAGTTCAGGGTGAAAATCATCCCTGAACAGAGAGCCAAGCACCCTTCAAACCCGGAGAGATTTTAAGTGGGATTTCAGCGGTGCACAGGCCTTGTGTTGCACCTCCACACAGGGATGAATTTGACTTTTGTGGCCAGATTCTAATCCCCTTAACCATGCTGAATACTACCTCACTCCTCAGAGTCCCCTTGATTTAGGCTTTTAAAAATTCCAACTTCTGTTGACTTTCCAATTTTCACTGATAATTGGGCACGTAACACCCATTGGTCCAATTCAGCAAAGGACTTCAGCACATGAGTAGCCCCATCAACGCTCCTATGGAGAGGTAGCATGTCCTAATAGATTGGTCTCTGGATGTGGACTCCAGAGACATGGGTTCAAGTCCTGGCTCTGCCATTGAGCAAGTCACTTCATCTCCCTGTGCCTCATTTTCCTCCATCTGTAAATGGAGAAACTGACACTGCCCTCATTATGAAGCATTCTGAGATCTACTGAGGAAGAACACCATACAAGAGCAAGGTATTTATCAGTATTATGATTACTACTCACATGTTTCAAGTTAGCCAAGTGCCTAAAGTACCTCAGAAATGGAGCCTGAAGTGATGAAAGCAGTGATACCCAGAGAAGCACTGCCAGATTATATGAGCATGAAAAAGACATTTAATAACCTCTCTACACTCCCACTTGACCCATGCACAAAATAAGGACATTCTGATGTAACTCAAAGGGAGCAGTAAGGCTTAACTTTATTTTGTCAGGTTTCAGAGTAACAGCCGTGTTAGTCTGTATTCGCAAAAAGAAAAGGAGGACTTGTGGCACCTTAGAGACTAAGAAATTTATTTGAGCATAAGCTTTCGTGAGCTACAGCTCACTTCATCGGATGCATACTGTGGAAAGTGTAGAAGATAATAGGTATTTTTTCATGCTTTGTGTGTATATAAAAAGATCTTCTACACTTTCCACAGTATGCATCCGATGAAGTGAGCTGTAGCTCACGAAAGCTTATGCTCAAATAAATTGGTTAGTCTCTAAGGTGCCACAACTACTCCTTTTCTTTTTGCTTTATTTTGTCGATCACTTGACGTTTCCGAGATGAAACACCGTTCTATACGTGCAAAAGGAATCTGAAAATTTGTCAACCTGTGGAACTCCTTGCCAGAGAACGTTGTGAAGGCCAAGACCGTAACAGGGTTCAAAAAAGAATTAGATAAATTCATGGAGGATAGGTCCATCAACGGCTATTAGCCAGGATGGGCAGGGATGCTGTCCCTAGCCTCTGTTTGCCAGAAGCTGGGATTGGGCGATAGGGGATGGATCACTTGATGGTTACCTGTTCTGTTCATTCCCTCTGGGGCACCTGGCCCTGGCCACTGTCAGAAGACAGGATACTGAGCTAGATGGACCCTTGGTCTGACCCAGTAGGGCCGTTCTTATGTTTTCCTGGATGATAGGTCAGGCGGGTCATCCAGTTTCACCAGCTTCTTTACCTCCTGGGATTGACAGCGTTTGGTCACACAAACTGGGAGTCAACCTGCCATCCCGCTTTTGCTATCTTAAAATGGTTGGTGTTTAAGTGTCACGAATTAACTTGTTTGGGCAAGTTACATATATTGGGACCACAATGCCAATCAGTGGAGGAACAAGTTACTGAAAATATGTCACTGGAAATGCAAGGTCAGTGCAAATTAACATACAACGTCTGGAAGCCCAAGCAGAGAAGATTAATGTGCTACTTAGTAAAGTGCGAATCTTTCAAAGGTTGTTATTTAATGGACAATTACAGTCTCCTGAAGACTATTGGGAACAGCTGAAAGGAAACTCTTTTGACAGATTTTGCAACAAATGGCAAGAATAAAGAATTGCCTATGCATGGAAGATCGGGTGGGGCAGCCAGTGTACTTTCAAAATTCACATCTTGGCGCACTCTGCACAAACTCCCCATGTGGACTCGCTTACTGTGCGGAGTACCTTAGGGCAGTTTAGCTTCGCACACTTCCAAAGCACATTACACTAATGCGCACACAGGCACTTGTCTGGCACAGAAAGAGTGACCACAAGGGAGGTTAGTGCAGAGTAGCCAGTGCACCCCAGCTAGTGGGCTTTTCCCTCCTGTAGACAAGCCCTGAGTATGAGAAATGTATTCAAATAAGAAAGCACAGCAGGAGGTGAGAGTTTCATGGTGGTTTAACCTTAAAAGGAGGTCTGAAGTTTTGTTTCTGTTTGGGGAAGATCTGTAGGGGAAGGATCGTTTTATAGTTAAGGCACCAGACTGGGAATCAGGGGAGACAGCTCTGCCATGTACTTTCAGGGTGACCTTGTCATAAGGTTGCCAACTGTCTAATTGCACAAAACTGAACGTCCTAGCCCCACCCCTTCCCTGCGGCCCTGCCTCCCGCTCACTACATTCCCCTTCCCTCAGTGGCTCGCTCTCCCCCACCCTCTCACTTTCACTGGGTTGGGGTGCGGGATGGGGTGAGGGCTCTAACTGGGGGTACGGGCTCAAGGGCGGGGCCAAAAATGAGGGATTCAGGGTGCGGGAGGGGGTTTCGGGCTGGGGCAGGGAGTTGGGGTGCGGGAGAGGGTGAAGGTTCCAGCTGAGGTTGCAGGCTTTGGGGTGGGGCTGGGGATGAGGGTTTCGGGGTGCAGGAGCGGGCTCCAGGCTGGGGGGGTGGGCCTGAGGGATGGGGCTACGGATTGAGGTCGGGGTTGGGGTGTGTGAGGGGGCACGGGCTCTGGGCTGGGGACAGGGATGAGGGGTGGGGCTGAGGAATTTGGAGTGTGGGAGGGGGCTGCGGGTTGAGGCGGGAGTTGGGATGTGGGAGGGGGTGCGGGATTTGGGCTGGGGCCAGGGATGAGGGGTTCAGGGTGTGGGAGGGGGCTCTGGGCTGGGGTGGGGGGTTGGGGTGCGGGGGGCCTGAGGGCTCCATCTGGGGGTGCAGGCTCTGGGGTAGGGCTGGGGATGAGGGATTTGGGGTGCAGGAGAGGGCTCCAGGTTTGTGGGGGGGAGCTCAGGGCTGGGGCTCGGGCTTACCTCTGGTGGCTCCCAGTCAGCGGCACAGCGGGGCGAAGACAGGCTTCCTGCCTGTCCTGGTTCCAGGCTGCGCCCCAGAAACGGCCGGCTGCAGGTCCGGCTCCTGGGGGTGGGCGGGGGGAGAAGGAGGCTCCACATGCTGTTCTAGCCCGCAGGCACCGCCCCCCCGCCTCCCATTGGCCGTGGTTCCCGGGGCACAGCGCGGTGCCAGGACAGGTAGGGACTAGCCTGCCTTAGACCTGCCGCACCATCGACTGGACTTTTAACGGCCCGGTCAGCAGTGGTGACCGCAGCCGCCGGGTTCCCTTTCCGACTGGGTGTTCTGGTCGAAAACCAGACGCCTGGCAACCCTATCTCGTCACTTTCTCTCTATGCCTCAATTCCCCATTGGGAAAATATTTATTTGTCTTTTCTACTGAGACTGTCAGTTCTTTGAGGTAGGGACGCTCTTACGTTTATTTAGCATGTAGCTCTACACCTCTAAGTGCCATAGCTACATTGACCTAACTCCCAACGTAGCTGCAGCTATGTCAATGAAAGAATGCTTCCATCGCCGTAGCTACCATCGTCCGGGCACGTGCCGTTCCTACAGAGATGGAAAAATCTCCTTCCATTGCTGTAGGAAGAGTCTACACTACAACGCTACAGTCGCGTAGCCGCTGTGCCGCCATATCTCTTGTAGTGTAGACGTGGTCTAGATCTTATCTCTGTAGGCTTTACTAGAGTACGAACAACAGACGTGGCAATTTCCTTCAATATCCTTGGGAGACCTTACTGAATTAACTTTAGGTATCTTTGGAGTATTATCGTAGGCTGGGATTTTATGTAACCTTGAGGGCGCAGATGTGATACCTGGGGTTCAGAAGACTACGTTGAACCGTGTGCCAGACAAGAATGGACTATTGGAATAAGATACGTTGAGTGGTTTTCCTGGTGAACGTCTAGGGGAAGTACAAACACCACACCTCTGGTTATGCAAAAACCCAGCCTTTTGAGGCGAAGGCCAAGGGAGTGAGCCATTGTCCGCTGATCACCTGTTACATGAGACCATAATCAAAGACCCAAGCTGTATTAAAGGAAAAGACTGAACTATTCATGGATTGTTCTGGTTCTACGTCCGAGACAGTTATGAACGTGTAACCGTGGGGATACCCAGTGGTTTGTTTTGAAGGACTGACACCTACCAGAGCCTGAAGTTGGATCGGGTGGCCTCTGGTAAGCTTTTCAAGTATGTGTGTAGGTTCCTTTATTGTTTTAAGTGTGTTTTCTCTGTAATGCTTTCACCTTCAGAATAAATGAGCTTGCTTAGAAAGAGCTGCGTGGTAATTTATAACTGCTGGCAATTACACTATTTATAGCCTTCGGAGAAAAACCAAAATGCAGATGCTGGCCCATTGAGGCCATCTGGTTTGCTGGGGATATCATAATAGGCAAATAACTCTTAGAACTTGCACAGGGCTTTTCATTCAAAGACCTCAAAGCACTTTAAAGAGGTAGCATAAGTATCCTATTTTCAGCTAGGGAAACTGAGGCAGAGAAAGGGAAGTAACCTGTCCAGTATGAATAAATCAAGTTGGTAGCAGAACTGGGACCTCCCCAAATCTCCCAATGCCCAGGCCTGTGCTCTAAAGACTCAAAAACATGTCCTCAGCAGTTCAGGTGCTCAATCCTCACTTGTGTGAAACTTTCTGGTCTAGGAAACAATCACACACATTTTCCTGCACTCATGGTTTCAGCAAGATCATAATCCGGTCTCATATTCCTAGCCTGGATCCTCCAAAATGCCACAATGTAACAATTTCTGAACCTACTGTCTACATGTGATGACACCATAATTGACGTTTTCTTTCGATCTTACAGTTTTGCTACTGTCATCCTTCAACATAGTATCTGGGTGCCTTCCCCATAAAATAGATGGTCGACAGTAGATTCACAGAGTCTCACCCATCCAGCCACTTCAAATTACACCACAGTACGTAGTATTGGAGATGGGATCGCAAGGCAAAATTTGGCTGAAGGATTGTTTGCTGGTGTTCGTAAACTGAAATTAAAACTAGAGTATTTTCATAGAATCATAGAATATCAGAGTTGGAAGGGACCTCTGGCGGCCATCTAGTCCAACCCCCTGCCCAGAGCAGGACCAATCCCAACTAAATCATCCCAGCCAGGGCTTTGTCAAGCCTGACCTTAAAAACTTCTAAGGAAGGGGATTCCACCACCCCCCTAGGTAACGCATTCCAGTGTTTCACCACCCTCCTAGTGAAAAAGTTTTTCCTAATATCCAACCTAAACCTCCCCCACTGCAACTTGAGACCATTACTCCTTGTCCTGTCATCTGCTATCACTGAGAATAGTCTAGGTCCATCCTCTTTGGATCCACCTTTCAGGTAGCTAAAAGCAGCTATCAAATCCCCCCTCATTCTTCTCTTCCGCAGACTAAACAATCCCAGTTCCCTCAGCCTCTCCTCATAACTCATGTGTTCCAGCTCCCTAATCATTTTTGTTGCCCTTTGCTGGACTCTCTCCAATTTCTCCACATCCTTCTTGTCGTGTGGGGCCCAAAACTGGACACGGTACTCCAGATGAGGCCTCACCAATGAGGCCTCACCAAATTTTGTTTGTTTCAAGAGGAAAACAGTTACACAGAAACAGTAAATATGTTACCTTAGAGACTAACAATTTTATTTGGGCATAAGCTTTCGTGATGAAAGCCCACATCAAATGAAGTGGGTTTTAGCCCACGGACGCTTATGCCCAAATAAATTTGTGAGTCTCTAAGGTGCCACAAGTACTCCTCGTTGTTTTTGCTGATACAGACTAACACGGCCACCATGCTGAAACCAGAAAATATGTTGTTAGCTTATGAGAAGGTCTATTATTGAGGACTGTACGCAGATATTTGTAGTTTCAACTAAAACACTATTGATAATATAAAAAGGAAGTTCAAGCCGAGGAAGTTATTTCTTTAAAACATGACTACGTCTGTGTGGATCTGCACAGCCCACCTCCAGGTGGAAAGACAGCAGTTCCTTCAGAGCAACACTAAAGTAGTTTAGGATGGGAAGTGACGAATGCCCCATGGAAGAGGAAGGGCGGGGCGGGGGATTTTACAGTATCAGTGAGAACGTAAATAGAATTGGACAATACCTGTACTCACATGTCAACAGCTTGACAAGCAATTATCGCCTTTGTTTGAAGTCTCATCCAAAGAATGACAGGAGCAAAACAGCTCAGTGTTCACATCAGCACCATTCGGAGACCCTTGGGTCCCAGCATGACAGTGAGCTCTGCTCAGCTCGTCCTGCCGCCACACAGAGCGTCATGCAGGCCCAGGCTAATTGCAGGGTGTATCTTTCGTACATTTATGTCCCATAGCACCGTCCTATAGGAGAAGGTCACAATCTAATATATTTACCCTCACAACACCCCTGTGAGGCCCGGAAAGTGGGGATATCTCCATAATACAGAGGGGAAACTGAGGCACAGAGAGACCAAGTGACTTGCCCAGGGTCACACAGGGAGTCTGTGGCACAGCAGAGACTTGAATCTAGGTTTCCCAACAACTAAGATTAATGCCCTAAGCACGGCACCCTCCTTCCTGGAAAAGCAGCACTCTCTCTTTGGGTCTCTGTACTGACAGAGGCCAAGCACACCATTCCCAGTAACACACCTTGGAGCCCCCATCTGGCTGCTGACCAGCTCCAGCCTTATCTTAGCTTGCAAGATCTGAAGGGATCACAGAGTAATGGGAAGAGCTGCCAGCTGCCTTGTGAGGTCTGAAGTCAGGAAAAGAAAGAAGCAGGGAGAATGAGCCATTTCACAGCCACAAACCACTTTCGTTAAGGAAAGAGCAACAGGTCTTGCACAAATGCCATTATACAGATTCCCTGGTCGCCTTATACTATAGAGGAGAATGGGCTCTGGTTTTATGGTGAGCCCTACCCATCTGCACTCACAGTATTTGATTCTTGAACATATCAACATAGAGGTTGGATTCTTAGCACTCGAGAGCACACTTACAGTGGCGATGATTGTTGGCAGTGGCAGTGCAAACGTACACATTGCATTTCTGGCAGGACAAACCCACCAACGTTCCTGGCAAAACATTTTTTTCCCCCAAGGTGTGGATAAGCAGGTCCATACAGTTTGCCAGGACTGACACATGGGTCTGAATTGCAGGCCAGGGAAAGTACAATGATTCTTTTCCTGAGAGGCCTTATATGACTCTAGCAACCCAAACACATATTGGGTTTGAATTCCTGTCGGGACTGACCCTGTAAGATTCACAGTGGTTCAGAGTTGATTTCTTGCCCAGCAAAATTCCTGTAGGTCACCTCCAGGCAAATGCACCGGATGGATTCCTACGGGAGGAAACAGATTGACCTGAGGGTTCCCCCCTCCCAGTAGTTTATTCACAATTTGAAAAAAATTCAAGAGGGGAAAGGAAAGAGGCTGCACCTGCTCATTTCATTAAGTTACCCCAGATATTTACACGCTCCCCACGCACAGCTGAATACCAAGTATGCCACACCTGTGCACGGGCTGTGGCTCGGAGGAGACCTACAACCAAAATCCAGACACTAACGAACCGATAGCACTTTTCATCTCTTGAACTAAAAAGAAGAGTCTCCATTTGCTATTAGCATGATAGAGCCTGAGAAACACAGCTGAGCAGTTCTGATCCTATCCAGCGGTGAGCAAAATCTATCCAGCTGAATGCATCCTATCAGCTAAAGGAAATCTGAAACATTAGCAAACCACAGAACCAACATTTCAAATCCTCCCCTGCCTCCCCATTCGTTTTCTCTTCTTGCTATCATCAGGACAATTTATCCTGCCAAGAAATTGTTCCAGTGAGCTCAAGGCCTCTACATGGTAGAGGCCCAAATGCAGATGGGGACATGACTGCTTTAATACAAACCACCCTGGTGCACGCACTGGGGATAAGTTTTCTCTGCATAATTAAGATCCACTCTTCCCCCACCCCCAATCCACACACGACAACTCTGACCTGGGTGGTGCTTTCAGCCCAACCTATGTGGCTCTTCTGGGGCCACTCGCTAAAACCTGAGTGAGGCACTTCCCACAGTTCCACCCCCTATACCTAGAAGGAGAGGTACGTTTTCCTACAATTCACTAGCAATTATAGAGTAGCTCAGCTTACCGTAGCACAAAGAGCCACGGAATATGCCCCGAGATGTCCCAGCAACACATGGTTGGAGCGTGGCACCAGTGAGGATACAGTAACTCAGTTGCGGCTTCCCAGCGACTCTTCATACCTATGCTAGGCTGACCCAGGTGCTCAGAGCTGGATGCCAATCACATGCATTAACTCTGTCGTGAAAACATACCCCGGCTTGCTAAAGAACCCGCCCGGGTTCAAATGAAGGCAAGTCAGCCGGAGAGGACAATAGTGGTAGGGGGCAGTCCTTTGAACTGGGCTACTCCCGAAGCACAGCACTGCTTTATCGGCAGGCTCACCCACCCACACCCTTGTGCGCAAAGAGGGCTAATTCTAATTTGGTTTAGCCCATTCCTTTCTATTCACTAATTCACTGATCTTGAACACCTACATCGAATGCTGCTTGCACCCACACACATCTGGTCAAGAGCCTTTTCTCCTCAACAGACTTTGGAAAGCAACGCTCAGCAGTTTACCCCATTAAGCACGGTAGTTGCACATTTGGATGTGCAGAGTCAGGTGTAAGAAACACCGAGGGAGAGAGAAGTGATGCTCAGCCCCTTTATCTTGTACTGAGGGATACACACAAGCTTCATGTTGAGAATCTTTACTCAAATGAGTTGCTGCTTTGACTGCAATGGGCGATTGTGTGTAACTATGGACTATTCATCTGAGTAAGGACCTGCAGGATCAAACCTTCTTCCCTCCCCCCAGTTTTTACCGTGTCCCTAATTAAGCCATGGCATCTGCAAACCTTGTCTTGATGTGCTCTAGCCTTTCCTCCTCTGTCATCTTGGGGATCTACCTCAATCATAGCCAGTGATGCTGCTGAACCTGTGAAAATCTCCCATGCAAACAGCTATAACCATCAGTTTGCCTGGATGCACCTTACCCTGGGCGGGTGCCACCCATGGAAAAGCAGCTTTGCCCTGTCTACACTCGGGAGGGTTGCCTAAGTAGCCACCAATGGCCCAAATAGGGTCAAGTCCCTATTAAAATTAGCACCTGGCCTCAGGTAACTCCAGTAAAAGGAAAAGCGACCATTCACGGCAAGGGGATTTACTCTGCTCAAAAGCCCCGCAGAATGAGTTAATTGACGGCTTTAAACAATCCTACTTAGTACACAATTGGAAAACAATCAGGTTGTAAACTGCAGATCCCTGGAGCCCTGCAGACAAAAAACACAGGTCTCTGCTAACTCAATTAGCCCGGCAAGGCTGTATCTGAGGATGTGCCATTTTGTTGTTTACAAAGTGCATAAGAGGGGCCCTGCAAAAATTGGAAAGCTGCATTCTAATCAGGCTGACCTTGGGGGCTCGATGCAGATTAGACTGAAGGGGTGGGGAAGGAGAGACAGACACTAAGTCCTCATGCAAAATACAGTGGTGCGGGGTCTGCCACTGTGGGAGCATTTGGAAACTGCTCTGTTGTTCGGCTGTGTATGAAAGAGAGATAATAGGCCTGCATATTACAAAGGCCTGAGGAAGAGACAGCAGATTCAAAGAACTCAGCCGTGATTATTCCAATACCTTTGGGAACAAGACTGCAGTTCTTAACAGAACAAAACTCCCATTGATTTCAGTGGGATTTTTGCGCCATGAAATACTGCAGAGTGTGGCCTTTGGGACCAAGCCTATAGCTACACAAAAGCCCCATTGTCTTTGAAGACGTCAGGGCTGGGTCCGGTCATGGCTCACCCAGTAGGCTGAGATCATGACCGCAAGGCAGCGTGTGGGCATTGTCTGCGGCAGAATGTGGAGAGAGAGAGAGAGCACGCAGAACAACTAGGCAGCTGCTGCTCCTACCTCTGAAGCAGATGCACAATGGCTGGTAAAACCATGGTGCCAGTTGGAAGCACCACTGGTGCAACTGCAAATGGCCAGCACTGTGGGTCAGAAGCAGAAATTGAACCTGCGACCTCTCCCGTTAAAGGAGTAGGTGTGGTCTAGTGGACAGAGCACTGAGACTAAGGTTCTACTCCTGCCACTGCCCTGCTAGAGGACCGGCAATCTCTTTGTGCCTCACTTTCCCCTTCTGACCGCCTTTGGACAGTGCTTTGAGGTCTGTGGGTAAAAATATCTTTGAGCGCCACATATCATTAATAGGTCTCTATTCCTCAAGATGAAGGACTAACTCACCCAGTTAGCAGATGCAGCAATTTCCTCTGCCTCTTCCATGGACCAGACACTACAGGGGGTCTAAGACTCACACTGTGGCAATGTGAGTTACATTTGTAGTTCCAAAAATGCAAAAGTAACGTTGGAGATAGAGTTAAGCCCCACTTAGAAAAAGCAGGGGCTTTATCTTAATATTACCCCTCAAAGTTTTTAGACAGAAAAATTATCGCATCACAGGAGAGTTTGGAGGTTTAAATCATTCCACCTTGAAATTATAGAAAGAATGAATTCTAGAACGAAATTCTATTATGCCTTAGTTAAGTGGATTATTTTATCAAATGTTCCGGTTGACTATATTTCACAACTGTCCGAGCTGAAGTCTCTTTCAGCAGCTGAAAACTTTTTCCTCCCAAAATTCTTCTTCAGATAACACAAATACTCAAAAATAAATGGGATTTATGTAAAAGAGTTGCACAGCTCCCCCATCGTGATGGTCACGTAGCGCTACGGTGAGCTAGTCACCCGTAGTTGTGACACAGAGAAGGAAATATTTCTTCCACACAACGTGGGACTTGTTGCCATAAGAAGTCACTGAGGACAAGACTTTTACAAGATTCAGAAAGGGATTGGACATCTCTATGGATGCTAAGAAAAACCAGTTACCATAAATAAGAGCAAAAAGTATGTAAGGGATATTAAACCTCATGCTTCAATCTTCCTCTGACGCAATCTAGTAGTAGCCACTGACAAAGGCAGAATACAGGATGAAATGGACCTTGTCTCTGATTACGTATGGCAATTCTTATGTTCTATTGTTCATAGAGCTCTTACTTAACTGCTTCTTCCCGACAACGAACCCAGAGTTGCTCAGGCAAAGTAAGCGAGTATAACCCTTCGACTGTAAAGGTATTGCACTCGATGTAAGCTCCCTGCTCTCATTGACATTACCAGGGGCCATGCATACAGAGAGGCAAATCGTGAAGGTATGGTTCAGTTCAGCCAATGCTTAGCCATCCCGATGTGCACATTTTGCTTTTGGCATCTGCAAATCACTTTTTATTTATTATTTGCTGAGCACCAAGTGTGGGCCCAGTGCAGTCGAAGACATGGAAAAAGACAATAGGCCTGATTCTCATGCTGGTTTTACACCAGTATTACCCAATAACGTCAGTGCAGTAATTACATCAGTGGGACCGCACCAGTTCTACCTTGGGAAGCTAATCTTTAAAAATCAATAAATTAAAATAAATAAATAACCAGTCACCGAAATAATTTCGTTGTAGAAGGAATTAGGGAGCCAGATGTCTCAATTCTATACCATTATTAAACCCAACATGGTTTCATGACTTGGTGACTGACTTGGCAGAAAAATAGCTTTGCAAGAAATCTGGATGCTGGGGAATTATTTGTTAAATATGCAGATCATTTGCGAACATTGTCGCCTCTGCTGAGGCAAAATAGTGAAACGTGCTACACGCTCCACAGGGATCTGTAAATGAGACTCGTGAAAGAAAGAACTGACTGACAGGAAGGATTTTCTTTCTCCCAAAATTTATCAGTGGTATTTGACTTCACACGGTTGCAAACATAACACAGTGGAAAGGCTTCCCAGTGACTTTAATGGGATTTGAATTAGGCCTCTGGAGCTCAGTTGCACAAGCCTCTGTCAAGCAAATAGCACTCCCTCCCTCACATAGTCTTCACTTCAAGTAGGACTGCTGCGTGGGTGGGTAACAGCTGCAAGATCAGAGGAATAAAGCTAAAACCCGTTTGTGACTAACAACGTAGGGTAGAATGATTTGCCCAAGCCCACACAAAGAATCAATGGCACAATGATACAGCCATTTGGTCCTGACACCTAGTCATCTGCTCTAACCACCAGACCATACCTCCCTTAATTTTAATCACTAAGATACTGGTTTACATTTGTGACGCTTCCTCGTTCTTTTCCCCAATACGCTGCTTTGGGTAACTCCTTTTCCTTCTTTGTTTACCTATGTGCAAAACAGAGATTCTATCTACCATCCCCACAGTGACAAAGATGGTGCATTAGTTCACAGTGGGTGAAACAGAAGGCCAGCACTGGACCCACACAACACTTTAGCCCTATTTTGAGGATTTAAGCCGTGTATGTGTAATGACATGCCCAGAGCAGTCACCTGCAGAGACTGAAGCCTAGACTCCTGGATCTAAAAGCATACATCTACTTCCAAAGACAAGTCCACTAGCTCAGAGGCAGTAGCAGACGTTATCCAGCCACTAGAGGGAGACAAAATGATGCAATTTGCCAGACGGGGTTGCACAGGGCCCTTCGCACAGGGCTGAATTTCATCTACTGCAATGTGCAAGTTTGACACCCAGATTCAGTGTGAAAGCTGAAAACATTAATAATAAAGTAATATGCAGTTTTTATCCTCAGTGGATCTCAAAGCACTTTACAAAGGAGGTCAACATCATTATCCCCAGTTTTTTGTTTTCATAGATGTAGAAACTGGGGCATGGAGAGGTGAAGCAGCCTAGTAGTCAGGGAGGCAATAGACCCCAGGCCTTAGAAGGCTCAATCCAGTGCTCTACCCACTAAACCACACTGCCTCAACATTCAAGCTCGAAACCCACAGGTTGTGAACAATCACATGATTCAAGGGATGCTGCACAGTTCTGTCACATACTTTCTTTGGGGTCTACCTGTGTGTTGGATAGAATTCACCCATTGTCTCTTGTCTTACAGTTATATTCTAACCTTCTTGGCACAGGGATCATCTCTGCATGAAGTGGTAGGTGCTGTACAAACACAATGGGTCTATGATTGGTGCCCCTAGGCATACCATGGTACAATAACGATCATACAAAAAGCACCCAAAGGTCTGAATTAAACAGATTCATGTGCTTTGCAGGGTCAAACAATCCAAAGTACGCTTTATACAGAAGGATATTCACGAGCAAGTTTTTCCCTGCTATTTGCTCCGCTCCAGGATGGTTGGAAAATGTTCCTCTAGAGTGTGGATGCCTTCTGTGTACGTAGGCTCAGTTAGCACGTGTCGGCAGCTAATGACACTTTTACAAAACTGCAAAATCTTGGCAAGTTGAAAAGTTATTGTATCAATTATGTCACGTCACATCCTGCTGTGCCTTGACTTTTGCGGCTGTTACTGCATAAGAGAAAAATGTGTGTGGGTGGGAAGAAAGGATATGGAATGGGGAGTGGCAGGGGCATGGGGGGGCCAGGGGGAAGGATGGTTTGTGTTGTGATTAAAGTCCTGGGATTGGGACTTCAACAAGTTGATTGTGCCATTCACCAAGCTGCCTGCTCACTTTGCCAAGGGTAGTCAGAGACCATTCAAGGAGGAGGTGTTTTATTACTCTCACATCTTGGATTACCCAGATTGATCTTAAAGTACTTTGGCATGTCCCAAGTGTCTTTATAGATGGCACCATCTCTGAATTAATAATGAAATGCTCTTTTCCAAAATTAAAACTAGACCAGCTTAATAAAGTTTTAAAATTGACAAATCTGGGGGAAAAATAAAAAACCTAATTTCCTCTCTCCCCTCCCCGTGACTGCAATTAGCAATAGGAGATACTTCAAGGTTCTCTCTTAACTGTTCAAGAATTTTGAGAACTTCTGTAAGACATTTAAACAAATGCCGCCCCCATCCCCTAATAAACTATTTAACATCTCCTTCAGCACTGTGTACCGTGGGGACACACTCAAAGAGCCATGTGGCAACTATTAAAAAAAATAGAATTCCCACAATTTATTAAAACTCACTAGTGCAACACATCCTGGTCCTCTCCAGTAGCTGTGGAGGAATCAGGAACTCGATAACGACCCCACACACTGGTTTAAGGAAATCTCATGTCTTGTATGCTCAACAAAACAGAATGCAAGCAAGCATAAAATAATTTTTAAAAAAAGGTTAGCCTTCACAATGGAGAGGGAAAGTGGCTGGTTCTGTGAATAGGACACTGGACTGGGAGTCAGAAGTAAAGGTGGCCAGAAAGTTTTCATTGCTACTTTCATTTTGATTGAAATATAGATTTTTAAATGTGCGGCTTTTGATGAAGATTTGTTTAGAAAAAAAAAAACCACTAAATGAAACATTTCAGTAATTTTGAAACATCCTGCTTTGGTATTTTGAGAACGGAAAATGAATTTTCAAAAGAAAACTCATGCCTTACATAAAAGCATTTTAAAAAATTAATAGTCAAAATCAAAACAAAGTGTTCAGATTTTAGACACAAGAAATGTTTCATTTAACCCTCAAAAAAAATATTCTGGAATTTCATTTCACAGGCAATTTAGAAATGTGTTGTTTTCTTTCCATTTGGAATGGGGTGGGGGTGAAGGGAAGTAAAAAGGTAGAAGTCACAGAATTTCCTGCCCCCGCTCTTCTCAGGAAACCTGTGTTCAATCCCCATTTCTGCCACAGATGGATTAAGGCTCCACTGTGCTAGGCACTCTCCATACAGTGTCCCTGCCCTGAAAAGTGTAAATCTAAATACACAAGACCAAGGCTAGGAGACAGGAAAGATTAGTGTTTTCACTTTGCAGATAGGTAAGTAAGGCACAGAGAGACTAAGGGTAACATTTTCACAAGCACCTGAGGGTATGTCTACATTCCACATTCAGCCCAGGCTCTGACTCAGGTTTGATCCCAAGGCGACTGCTATTCGCACACAAATCAGTCTGACCTTGGTCAGCAATCACTCAGGACCCAGGTCCAAGGACCCTGCTGTGGGGGACTCAGAGCCTGAGTCTTGTTGTGTCTCAGGTCCAAGCCCCGTCATTGTGTAGCGTGGACTCAGCTCAAGCCACAGACCCAAGTCAGGAGGTCTGCATAGCACAGCATGGACATGTTAGTACAGCCATGGGACCCTGGTCCAGCAATTGCAAACCCAGGTTTACAATGCAGTGTGGAAGCTGAAGTACAGGCTCAGAAACACAGGGGAGTCCACAAGCTTGGGTGCCACAGACCCAGGCTTACAATGCAGTGTAAACATACCTTAGGGCATGTCTACACTACGATAAAACATCTGTGGCTAGCCCATGTCTGCTGACTCAGGAGGGCTGCAGGGCGATAAAATTGCTGTGTCGACCTTCCGGCCGGGGATGGAGCCTGGGCTCTCAGACCCGTCCCCTGGTCAATCCCCTGCCCAAACATCTACATTGCAATTGCATAGCCCCACAGCCCCAGCCCCATGAGCCCAAGTCAGCTGACACTGGCCAGCCGTGGCTGTTTTATCACAGTGTAGACATACCCGAAGTGATTAGACACTTAAGTGACTTGCCCAAGGTCACACAGGAAGTAAGTGGCAGAAACAGGAATTGAATCCTGATTTCCTATGTCCCTGTCCAGGCTTTTAACCACAAGAATAACCTTCCCCCAGCTTCTACTGCAGAACTAAAAGTCTCTGACAGTAAGGGGAGGTGGGAACTTTAAACAGGAGTTTTGGCCCATTTATTCGAGAGCCCTTTCATTGTTTACAGTACACACACCATCAGGTTTTACAATGGGTCATAATAAAAAGACAGCCCTGCAGGATGTGTGGAAACAGCTATATATGTTCTGAGACGATGAATTTATGGAGTGTGAATTCACAGTTCACCAAAGCCCTGGGGGAAAATAAATAAATAAAAAGCCAACAACCTACATGCAGCAGCTGATGCAGTGAGTCAAACTGGAGCTGGAGCGTACTAAACAATTCAAGTCTTTTCCTTTCCTGTTCAGATCCTTCAACAAGAGCAAACGAAGCTCTCCACACAGAGCAGGTAACTACCACAGCCTGGAACACACCTTCTTTAACTCCAAGCTGCGAGTCCATTGAGCTACGGTAAAAGTTTTCCTTCTTTAGATTTGCTGTACCAATTCCACTCTGCTGCCTTTGCATGACAGCCCCTCCATCTGCTCCAACGGGGATATAAATTGTTTGCTCTGCATTGCTGCAGTGTTTGTGTAGAAGAGCGTGGAGGAAGGGGATGTTCGTATTTCCCTCCCGCCTCTCGTGTCAGATGCATAAAGAAAGAACGTGACCCTGGCAAATGAACCCCATCTAGTCCTTCAGCGCTGCTCTTACAAGAGCCTGATCCAAAAAGCGTCCGAGAAGACAGGTGTTAGGAGAGCGCCCCCTGGCAGCACTGTGTGGTGCAGCAGCCATTCATCCTCAGTTTCCCAGCTGGTCTGTAGCTGCTCTGCCCAGCCACTAACACCTCAGGAATTTTTAATACACTGCAGAAAGATCCACATGGGCCAGCTGGTGTGCAACAGGTTGGCATGCTTTACCATTTGCACGTGGGTAGTGTGCAGTGTGGCAATGCAGACACAAGCTCTTACCCTGCCAGCTAGGGCACTCAGAGTAGGTCTACACCACACGCTAAACCCAGGCTCCAACTCAGGTTCACGCCCCAAGCACCACTTCTGTCCACATAAAAAGCAGTCAGCAAGCCCTCGAGTCAGCAAGCGCTCTGCAACCAGAGCCTCGGATACTGCTAGGGGGCATGGGCCAGAGCCCAAGTCCCAGCAGGCTGTCCTTCTGCAGCGTGGACGCAGCTCGAGTCCCAGACCGGATACAGAAGGTCTGAGGAGTACGGTATTCATGTGTTAGCATAGCGGTGAGACCCAGGTTGAGCCATTGTAAGCTCAGGTTTACAGAGCAGTGTGGACACTAGCATGGTCTTGGAAACACGAAGTCCAAAAGCCCAGGATCCACAGACCCAGGGTTACAATGCAGTGTAGACATACCCTTCAGCTCCACCCCTCCCTCGGCACTCAAAGTCCAAAACAAATCGGAAGCAACATAGACAAACTCTTCCCTTTCCTCTGGGAGAGCCCTCAGACAGATCACACCCACCTTTTCTCCCACAACAAGAGCCTCGCACCTGGTCTCTGTCTGTCCCCCTCCAACTGAGCAGGGCTCTTTCTTTTAGGCCTTCCCTGGAGGCCTGACTCCTGCCCCAAGTGTCTCAGTTTGGGTTGATTGGGCCTTCAGCGGTCCATTAACCCCTTCCTGCCTTGCGTGGAGGCTTGCATGCCCCACAACCACAGACATCTGTTAACCATCTACAGAGAGAACAATTTATTTCAATGGCAGCGCTCAACATGGAACAGAGCTGGAGAAGTGGGCGTTCCTTGCCTCTCAGATGGACCTGACCTTGGGGGATGCCACTCAGTTTAGCCCCCGATTTGTGTCTGCGCCAAACATTTGCACTTTTGTTGTGGAGGGAGAATTATTTACATCAGATACACAGAGTTTATGGCGAGCTATATATGCTAAAGCCAGGGGTCCCAGAGCGTTTAACATTTCCTGCACAAACCGTTGTGTTGGCATCTTTCATTTTGGGTTTTGTCACTTTTATTTACGTGCCTAAATATGGATTAAGAGCCTAAATTTATTCTGGTTAAGTAGTTAAGATCTAGAGGCCTCAACCAAGATCAGGGTCCCCTTGTGCTAGGTTCCGTACGCAGATATAGTTAGATCGGAAGGCATGGACTGTCTCTAAGTAGACAAGTTAGAGAAAGAGTGGGAGGGAAACAGAGGCATGGAGAGAGGAAGTGACTTGCCCATGGTCACACAGCAGGGCAGCATAAAATAGGAGTCAGGAATAGAACCCAAGTCTCCTGAAGTCCCCGTCCAGTGCCCTACCCACTAGACCACACGGTCTCTCACACCCCCATATTCTAAAACACATTGACTCTGGGTCCCAGATTTGTTGCCTCGAAAGAGGGGTGCGGCTGTTGACTCCCTTCCAAATTTTCAGTGCTGAAATGGTGACGAGGAGAACTCCCCAGCTGTACTGAGAGCAAA
This sequence comes from Natator depressus, assembly GCF_965152275.1. Classification (NCBI taxonomy): domain Eukaryota; kingdom Metazoa; phylum Chordata; order Testudines; family Cheloniidae; genus Natator; species Natator depressus. Next base: position 8,607,263 of record NC_134259.1, read on the forward strand.
GGGAGAGATTTCCTAGATTAAAAGGGAGAGCATTTCCATAGTGATTGCAGCAAACCCACTACAAAGCTCATGCCAAGACTTTCAGCCCGTGTTAATAGGCAGCCTGTAGGTGGGTTTCAGCTGCATCCTGGGGCTCCCTGAAATACTTCTTTCTCCAGCAGGTTCCACCATCTGACGGTGAGCTCACCCGCATCCCTTCTTACCTGCAGCACTGGCCTTGAGGTTTCGCTTACAACTTGTTCTAAAGGGGCATATAAAAAAGGAGCCGTCGTTCAGGGCTTTATGGTGCTTCTATTTTGATCCACGGACAGTCCCTCCCTGCTCTGTATACTGCACAGATGTTGAACTCTCTTGCCTGCTCAGTTTCTCAAATCCCCTATTGCAGCCGTCATTCCCCCAAGCTTTCCTTGCCTCCCTGGCTTCGCACTTCTGCGCACACAGCAGACCGATCTGTCGCTGTCATTCAGATCCATCGAGATAAACTCTATATCCCTGATGTTAGTTTTCTTTCCAGGCCGCTTGGCACTAGTGCATCTGCATTTCTTTTGCTGCCATCCCCAGATTGTTGCCGCCTAAGGTATATCTCCATTATAAAGAAAAACCGCGGCGACGGAGCCAGCCCAATTGACATGAGCTTGCAAGGCTTGGACCGCAGGACTACCAGTAGAAGGGTAGATGTTCCCACATGGACTGGAGCCCCATGCCCCGAGAACTTGAAACCCAGCTGGGTTTCAGAGCCCACTCTCCAGTCCACGCCAGAAGGTCTACACTGCGATTTTTAGCCCCACATCCTGAGCCTCACTAGCCATTTGGCCTGGGCTCTGAGACACATTTTGCTTTGCAGTGCAGACTGCCCTTCTGCCTCTGCCCCTATTGCCAATGGCGGCATCTCTTCCTCTCATTCCAGGGGACTGTAATCCCACTAATAAAACCCTTGCTTAGAAGAGGCTGTTTGGGGGTCGGTGGGGGCAAAGCTCTTCTAGCAGCTGTCTGATTCTTTTTGTATTGGGACGATATCACCCCAGGGCAGAGAGCCAGCACAAGGGCAATATACTGCTTAAATCATAAGGTCTCTTTGAAAATGGGACTTAAGCAAGTGATAAGGGGGCGGGGAGGGGGGGGGGACGACACCCACCTTGGCTTAGAAAAACCCATCTGATCCCACTCACATTGGGTGCACAGGAGTGAATTCCACCCAATATGAGTGAGAGCCACTGGCAGCTTAAAGGGTTTCTTTTTACCCTCATGTGTGCTTCTCACAGCAGGGCCTAATTCCCACACTGCTGAAGCAGTATTGCCAACTGTAATCATTTTATCGAAAAAAACCTCACCACATTCGGCATTTTTCTTAGGGTTCTTGCAGTCAGGTGATTAAACGAGACAGCTGCTTGCTTTTTTAAGTTCCTAGCCCTCGTGGTTACAGAGGGAAGCTTGGAAACATGACCCCCAGAGGCTCCCAAACCAGATGTCTCATGGTTTTAACATCTCATGGTTTTTAAGCCACTCTCTTAAGTTTTGAAGGCCTGGTTCTGGCAGTCCTGCTGAAAGCAATGGAGATTTTGTTAATGAAAGGCTTTCCATGCCACTAGAGGATCACAGGGTGGGGGTGAAGGGGTATACAATGGGATGAAGGAATCATTGGTGCACACTTACAGGTATGTCTACACTGCAGTTAGGGTATGTCTACACTACGGAATAAGGTCGAATTTATAGAAGTCGGTTTTTTAGAAATCGGTTTTATATATTCGAGTGTGTGTGTCCCCACAGAAGTGCATTAAGTGCATTAACTCGGCGGAGTGCTTCCACAGTACCGAGGCTAGAGTCGACTTCCAGAGCGTTGCACTGTGGGTAGCTATCCCACAGTTCCTGCAGTCTCCGCTGCCCATTGGAATTCTGGGTTGAGATCCCAATGCCTGATGGGGCTGAAACATTGTCGCGGGTGGTTCTGGGTACATATCGTCAGTCCCCCCTTCCCTCCCTCCCTCCCTCCGTGAAGGCAAGGGCAGTCAATCGTTTCGCGCCTTTTTTCCTGAGTTACCTGTGCAGACGCCATACCACCGCAAGCATGGAGCCCGCTCAGCTCACTGTCACCGCATGTCTCCTGGGTGCACCGTCTGCTGCCAGCCAAAGATGTAAAAGATAGATGGAGTGGATCAAAACAAGAAATAGACCAGATTTGTTTTGTACTCATTTGCCTTCTCCCCTGTCTAGGGGACTCATTCCTCTAGGTCACACTGCAGTCACTCACAGAGAAGGTGCTGCGAGGTAGATCTAGCCATGTATCAATCAGAGGCCAGGCTAACCTCCTTGTTCCAATAAGAACAATAACTTAGGTGCACCATTTCTTATTGGAACCCTCCGTGAAGTCCTGCCTGAACTACTCCTTGATGTAAAGCCACCCCCTTTGTGGATTTTAGCCCCCTGAAGCCAACCCTGTAAGCCGTGTCGTCAGTCGCCCCTCCCTCCGTCAGAGCAACGGCAGACAATCATTCCGCGCCTTTTTTCTGTGCGGACGCCATACCAAGGCAAGCATGGAGTCCGCTCAGCTCACTTTGGCAATTAGGAGCACATTAAACACCACACGCATTATCCAGCAGTATATGCAGCACCAGAACCTGGCAAAGCGCTACCGGGGGAGGAGGCGACGTCAGCGCGGTCACGTGAGTGATCAGGACATGGACACAGATTTCTCTGAAAGCATGGGCCCTGCCAATGCATGCATCATGGTGCTAATGGGGCAGGTTCATGCTGTGGAACGCCGATTCTGGGCTCGGGAAACAAGCACAGACTGGTGGGACCGCATAGTGTTGCGGGTCTGGGACGATTCCCAGTGGCTGCGAAACTTTCGCATGTGTAAGGGCACTTTCATGGAACTTTGTGACTTGCTTTCCCCTGCCCTGAAGCGCATGAATACCAAGATGAGAGCAGCCCTCACAGTTGAGAAGCAAGTGGCAATATCCCTGTGGAAGCTTGCAATGCCAGACAGCTACCGGTCAGTTGGGAATCAATTTGGAGTGGGCAAATCTACCGTGGAGGCTGCTGTGATGCAAGTAGCCCACGCAATCAAAGATCTGCTGATATCAAGGGTAGTGACCCTGGGAAATGTGCAGGTCATAGTGGATGGCTTTGCTGCAATGGGATTCCCTAACTGTGGTGGGGCCATAGACGGAACCCATATCCCTATCTTGGCACCGGAGCACCAAGCCGGCGAGTAAATAAACCGCAAGAGGTACTTTTCAATAGTGCTGCAAGCTCTGGTGGATCACAAGGGACGTTTCACCAACATCAACGTGGGATGGCCGGGAAAGGTACATGACGCTCGCATCTTCAGGAACTCTGGTCTGTTTCAAAAGCTTCAAGAAGGGACTTTATTCCCAGACCAGAAAATAACTGTTGGTGATGTTGAAATGCCTATATGTATCCTTGGGGACCCAGCCTACCCCTTAATGCCATGGCTCATGAAGCCGTACACAGGCAGCCTGGACAGTAGTCAGGAGCTGTTCAACTACAGGCTGAGCAAGTGCAGAATGGTGGTAGACTGTGCATTTGGATGTTTAAAGGCGCGCTGGCGCAGTTTACTGACTCGCTTAGACCTCAGCGAAACCAATATTCCCACTGTTATTACTGCTTGCTGTGTGCTCCACAATATCTGTGAGAGTAAGGGGGAGACGTTTATGGCGGGGTGGGAGGTTGAGGCAAATCGCCTGGCTGCTGGTTACGTGCAGCCAGACACCAGGGCAGTTAGAAGAGCACAGGAGGGTGCGGTATGCATCAGAGAGGCTTTGAAAACCAGTTTCATGACTGGCCAGGCTACGGTGTGAAAGTTCTGTTTGTTTCTCCTTGATGAAACCCCCCGCCCCTTGGTTCACTCTACTTCCCTGTAAGCTAACCACCCTCCCCTCCTCCCTTTGATCACCGCTTGCAGAGGCAATAAAGTCATTGTTGCTTCACATTCATGCATTCTTTATTCATTCATCACACAAATAGGGGGATGACTACCAAGGTAGCCCAGGAGGGGTGGTGGAGGAGGGAAGGAAAATGCCACACAGCACTTTAAAAGTTTACAACTTTAAAATTTATTGAATGACAGCCTTCTTTTTTGGGGGGGGGGGGGCAATCCTCTGTGGTGGAGTGGCTGGTTGGCCGGAGGCCCCCCCACCGCGTTCTTGGGCGTCTGAGTGTGGAGGCTATGGAACTTGGGGAGGAGAGCGGTTGGTTACACAGGGGCTGTAGTGGCAGTCTGTGCTCCAGCTGCCTTTGCTGCAGCTCAACCATACACTGGAGCATACTGGTTTGGTCCTCCAGCAGCCTCAGCATTGAATCCTGCCTCCTCTCATCACGCTGCCGCCACATTCGAGCTTCAGCCCTCTCTTCAGCCCGCCACTTACTGTCCTCAGCCCGCCACCTCTCCTCCTGGTCATTTTGTGCTTTTCTGCAGTCTGACATTATTTGCCTCCACGCATTCGTCTGTGCTCTGTCAGTGTGGGAGGACAGCATGAGCTCGGAGAACATTTCATCTCGAGTGCGTTTTTTTTCTTTCTAATCTTCACTAGCCTCTGGGAAGGAGAAGATCCTGTGATCATTGAAACACATGCAGCTGGTGGAGAAAAGAAAAGGGACAGCGGTATTTAAAAAGACACTGAGTTACCTGTGCAGACGCCATACCACCGCAAGCATGGAGCCCGCTCAGCTCACTGTCACCGCATGTCTCCTGGGTGCTGGCAGACGCGGTACTGCATTGCTACACAGTAGCAGCAACCCATTGCCTTCTGGCAGCAGATGGTACAGTACGACTGGTAGCCGTCCTCGTCATGTCCGAGGTGTTCCTGGTCGCCTGTGTGAGGTCGATCAGGAGCAAACAGCCCAGCAGGAATGGGCTCCTCTGAGTGTCCCCTGAAGAAAAGCACCCTATTTCAACCAGGTGACCATGGATTATATCTCACTCTCCTGAGGATAACACACGAACGGATGTTGCTTGAACGCCAGCAAACATACACTGCAATGCTTTGTTGTACAATGATTCCCGAGTACGTGTTACTGGCCTGGAGTGGTAAAGTGTCCTACCATGAAGGACGCAATAAGTCTGCCCTCCCCAGAAACCTTTTGTAAAGGCTTTGGGAGTATATCCAGGAGAGCCGCGAATGCCAGGGCAAAGTAATCCTTTCACATGCTTGCTTTTAAACCATGTATAGTATTTTAAAAGGTACACTCACCGGAGGTCCCTTCTCCGCCTGCTGGGTCCAGGAGGCAGCCTTGGGTGGGTTCAGGGGGTACTGGCTCCAGGTCCAGGGTGAGAAACAGTTCCTGGCTGTCGGGAAAACCGGTTTCTCCGCTTGCTTGCTGTGAGCTATCTAAAACCTCGTCATCGTCATCATCTTCTTCGTCTCCAAAACCTGCTTCCGTATTGCCTCCATCTCCATTGAAGGAGTCAAACAACACGGCTGGGGTAGTGGTGGCTGAACCCCCTAAAATGGCATGCAGCTCATCATAGAAGCGGCATGTTTGGGGCTCTGACCCGGAGCGGCCGTTCGCCTCTCTGGTTTTCTGGTAGGCTTGCCTCAGCTCCTTCAGTTTCACGCGGCACTGCTTCGGGTCCCTGTTATGGCCTCTGTCCTTCATGCTCTGGGAGCTTTTGACAAAGGTTTTGGCATTTCGAAAACTGGAACGGAGTTCTGATAGCACGGATTCCTCTCCCCATACAGCGATCAGAGCCCGTACCTCCCGTTCGGTCCATGCTGGAGCTCTTTTGCGATTCTGAGACTCCATCATGGTCACCTCTGCTGATGAGCTCTGCATGGTCACCTGCAGCTTGCCACGCTGGCCAAACAGGAAATGAGATTCAAAAGTTCACGGTTCTTTTCCTGTTTACCTGGCCAGTGCATCTGAGTTGAGAGTGCTGTCCAGAGCGGTCAAAATGGAGCACTCTGGGATAGCTCCCGGAGGCCAATACCGTCGAATTGTGTCCACAGTACCCCAAATTCGACCCGGCAAGGCCGATTTAAGCGCTAATCCACTTGTCAGGGGTGGAGTAAGGAAATCGATTTTAAGAGCCCTTTAAGTCGAAATAAAGGGCTTCATCGTGTGGACGGGTGCAGGTTTACATCGATTTAATGCTGCTAAATTCGACCTAAAGTCCTAGTGTAGACCAGGGCTTAGACACCTGTGGCTGGCCTGTCCCAAATGACTCTGGCTGTAGGGCTGTTTAATCGCAATGTAGATACCTGGGTTCGGGCTGGCGCCTGGGGTCTAGGATCCTGCAAGTTGGGACAGTCCCAGAACGTCCACATTGTAATTAAACAGCCCCATAGCCCGAGCCCTGCAAGTCCAAATCAACTGGCTTGGGCCAGCCGTGCGTGTCTAACAGCAGTGTGTACATATGCACAGTGTCTTCTCTGGAAGTCAAGGGGACTTATTCATTGTTTGATTATTCACTTGGTTATTTCAGTATTTGGGGGCGGCAGAAGTGCTGGTGATTTCCACACTTCTATCATTGGTATTATAGTAGAGTAAAGAGACAGCAACTGAGATGAGGGCCCCATTGTTCTCGGCACTTTACATGGCAAGAGACAGTGTCTGCCTCAAACAGCTTACAGTCCACACAGATGACGAGACAGAAGAGGAACAGATGTACAGGGTGGAGCTACACTGCAAAAAAACAAAAATAAAGCAACAGGGCAGTGAGTCTCAGAGCCCTGGTCAACTGACTCGGGCTCATGTGATGGGGTTACAAATAGCAGCACAGATGTTCCTGCTTGGGCTGGAGCTTTGGCTCTGAAACTTTTGGCTCTCAGACTCACTGCTGCAGGGTTTTTTGTTTGTTTGTTTGTTTTTTTGCATAGCATGGACGTGTCCATGGAGAGATGAAGTGACTTGCCCAAGGTCAGAGCACAAGTCAGTGGCAGACAAAGGAATAGATGCCAAGTCTCTTCATCCCAGGCCAGTACTCAGTCCATTAGACCATGCTGCACACAGCAGGGAATTACAAAACCTACACAGATCATGAACACTATTAAAGTAAACAGACTTTGTCTTTGGAAAGTCTCTTGCAGAAGCTGTGTTGTGGATGCTCTGATCATTAAACAACAGCACATTATCTACACCTATTGATCATCTACAAAGAGATCTTTTTCTTCTTTAACGATACAGTTTTAAAATAAATACCTGTAAAGGCTGCTTTAAGTAATTTGTTTAACTACGGCAATACCTGGTAATGTGCAATCTAATCTAACTCCTCTTATATAGCTACTTTTCCTCGGTAGATTTCGGAGCACTTTACAAAAAACATCAGTATCACTGTCCTCATTTTACAAATGGGGAAACTGAGGAAAGGGGCAGCGAAGTGACTCACTCAAGATTACCCAGCAGGCCAACGACAGAGCCAGGAATACAATGTAGCCGCCTGTGCCCCAGTCCAGTGCTCTAGTCACTTGAAATTGCCATGGGAGGCAGTGTGGTCATTTTTTCCCAGTGTTTCCAGTGAAAGTTATGAAACCAGAAGCCCTTTGAGAGACTCCTTCTTGGAAGAAGCACAGATACCCTGATTCAGCAAGCTCCTATAGGCCTCTCTGCGTTTTTCCTTTGCCCTGTACTTCCTTCCCCATGTTAGCCTGGGTCAACTGGTTCCTTCTCCTGTGCCTATGCATGTCACCATTGGCTTTGGTGGGATTCCACAGGGTTCTTCCCACAAGAATCGAGGCCTTACCAATGAATAACCAAACTCTGGAGCTCCGTGCATGTCCCCCACCTATCCTAGGGGGATCGTGACAATAGAGAGCACTCGTGAAAGGGGAGGTTTGTCCAATGGTTAGCGCACTACTCTGGGACTTGGGAAAACTGGATTCAATTCCCACGTTTCCTGTCTGACCTTGGGCAAGTCACTTAGAGTGAAACCTTGGCCCCACTGAGGTCAATTGTGAAACTTCCTCCCATCCTCTTCAACCGGGCCTGGATTTCACATTTAGCCTTTCTGGGTCAGATTTACATGGGAGTTAGGCACCTAACTGGTTTAAACCATTTTGAAAAATCCCATTATCTGACCCTTTCCGCACTTCAGTACCATTGAGAACCTGCCTCCCTGTGCCTCGGTTCTCCATCAACAACAATCCTTCTCTCTTGTGAGAGCAAAAACTATTTCAGTACTACAGTAATGGCCACCATACAAGTCCCTTACATAGATATTAAATGCAAAAGAATCCAACAAGTCTGCCTATCAGGATGGGACGAACAGAGTTTTTCGGCTGTGCGCATTCACCAGTTTCTCTGTCCTGGCACCAACTCTAACGAAGACAGAATGTGGAAAAAGAGTAAACATCTCCCTCTTCATTTTTTTTAATATAATTGGGTAGCTCGCACTGTGAACCAGAGGAGAAAAAAAAATACACCCGAGTCCAGCTTCACATTGTCCTGGTCCAATTTCAAGGTAATTCCCCACTCGCTTCTATTAATTCTTCACTTCGGAGCACCGCAATTGGCATAGCATCAAACAGCTGCAATTTTCAAGACCTGAAGTGAGCCTCTAAGAGATGAGAAGAACACTCACTAATTTACTGTGCTACTATAAGAAGACAACAACCAGCTGGAGAAGGTAATGGACGGAGACAAAGACAGGTAACCATTATTTGCTTGGGCACGCCTGGTGGCCGGTTTTACTAGCATGAGCCCTTACTTAGCGCTTTAATTAAAAGGCTGTTTTCAGCACTGTTTTAATACACTGATTTTACAAGAATGGTATTGGATGTTCTCAGCCTGTCTTTAGCTGGGAAAGCAGAGATGTCCATGTGCTCCAAGCAAACCTAACCCACTGGAATATTGCACTTGTGATTTGGGTGTTCTGACAGATTTATTTTATACAACATCCAGCACACCTTTTTGTCTTTGGAGAAACTCACTCTCCTAAATAGCACCAAATCAATAGCTCCCTTCCAAATCTCTGACCTGCATAGATCTTAGATGGCTGGCAGCTTGCGTACAGACCTTTTTCCATTTCCTTGGTCACGGACGTCAGCATAGCTGTGTGCAAAGCCAAATCGTATCGCCATCACTTTGCATTTACAAAGCTTCTTTCATCCAAGGATCTCAAAGCATTTTACACACATCGGTTAATTAAGCCTCACAAGCCACCACTGTGAGGCAGATAAGTATTATGATTCTTATTTTAGAGATAAAGAAAATTCAGTAGTCAGAAGAATTAAGGCCAACATTTTAAGCGTCCTCTGATTGAATGACTCAGTTTCTGGGAGACCAATTTCAAACTACCAAAGACCATCGCTCTAATTGAAGTCAGTATAAGCAGCAAAGGGGAAATCAACACATCGAGATGTAGCCAAAAATTGACACATACATAAATCACTGTTCAGTTTTGAACATGTGGTTGCTTGAGACTTGCTCATAATTACACAGAGAGAGTTAGCGGCAGAGATAGGAATAAAGCCCTTTGGCCAAATTCACCAATGATATAACTTGGTGCAACTCCACTGAAGTCTGCTTAAACTAGTAATTAGATTGGCTCAAGAAATCCTGGCTTCTCTTGTTCTGTATGCATAGAGTGAAAAATCACCCCCATGCAGAGGGCCAGTGGAGAGATTATCCACCATTTGAGTTCTACTGAAACTCTAAATGTTGCATCAGTCTTTGCACAGGAGTACTTAAGCCCTCAGAAGAAAAGGATTATATCAGGGCAGCAACGACCTGCCTGGAACTTGGAGGAGCACAGGTTTCAGGAGGGAAGCGTTTGGAGTAGGCATCGGCAAGTCAGTCTGTGTGCACATGGCTGGAATGCTAGCTATAGTTGCGGCATCTCTGTAAATAGTTCTCTTAATAAAGAGCCAGTTTAGTTTTACAAGCACGAAGTCCTTTCATGTTAGGATCCATAATCCTGCGCATGAAAGAAGAGCAAAGTATTACTGGCCCATTGCTGATTACCTTTCATAAAAGAAGTCCTTATTTACAACAACAGTAAGTGTGACTATTCTGGCAAGTGACAGGCACCTGTCAAAGGTGACCCTCACCAGCTGTGCTGCCTAGTGGTCAGGCAGCGGTGTGGCTGGTGAACCCCTTCCCAGACTGCTCCTCTTTCTTCTACAACTTAGTCCTGTGGGGTTAGTCCCCCTTCTTTTCTGGCTTAGCCCTCTGTCCAGATCACCCATTCTAGTCCACCCCTTTTGGCATATACAGAAAGACAAGCGCCATAATGGAAAAGTCTTTTGGTGTGTGTGAGAGGGCTTCTCCTTAGCTCTGAGACTTGGGGTCTGGGCACTCCTGTATTCAGGGTCTTTCCTAGCTGGGTTCCCTGCCAAGGGGTAAGCTCTGGTTGTTGTTCAACCATCAATGGTTGGTAGGGGAGCCGGGCTGTACCTCTCCATTGGGCTCCAATCCAGACCTCAGTGGTGGGCAGCTAAGTTCTGCACCTTGGGCTACTCAATAGCTGCCTTGCTGGATTGCTTCCCATCTGAGTTCCCCCCACCCCACCCCCCAGGGTAAATTAAAGAACTGATCCAAAAAGAAAGTTTCTGACCTTCCCAAACAGTCACCAGTCTCTCCTCTCTCAGGTCAGCATAGTCAGGGCTCAGGCGATAAGGGCTCACGGGTTGTTATTTCACCAGAGCAGAGGTCTGTTGCCTTTCATTTATGGCGCCCTTCTGCTCTTCTTCCCCTTTTAAGCTCCGTCTCCAGCTTGTGAAGGCTTTGCAGGTGCAGCTTCACTTTGGGGTTGCCTGGGACCAGAGCTGCTGCTTAACCCCTTGTTCTCCAGTGAGGGGTTTGTACACCCCGTCACACAGCCATATAAGAATCTACATAGATAGTTTAAACGATACTAATTCCAAACTGAGCATTTATCCCCAGTGCAGTTGGTAAAACTTGGCCCCCAAAGTTCTGTCTAGGAACCTATATGTCCCTCATCACTATAGCACCCAAGTTCCAGTGTGCATTAACCCAAAAAAGCCAAAGCAAAATTACCCCATTTCCCCTGGTTCCAAGTGAAGCCAGGCAAAAAATAAACAAAAACCACTGAATTTTGTAGAGTTTCCACCTACATCCATAAATCGCACCAGGTCACTCAAACGTCAAGCCAGATTTCATACAATTTGTCCCAGATTCTCAATCTTCAGCTGAGTTTCTGGTGTGTGTGACAAAGTTCCTGCTCTGCCTTGGTGGGTCTTGCGCTTATTGGCGGATTTGCTCGTCTTGGAGCTTCACAACAGCCCTCAGCTTGGCCATTTTTCTGAACCCACAGTCCAGGTCGACTCCTCCTGTGTCTGACCCGGAGTTGGGAGGATTTGGGGGGAACCCGGGCCCGCCCTCTACTCCAGGTTCCAGCCCAGGGCTCTGTGGAATGCAGCTGTCTAGAGTGCCTCCTGAACTGCTGTGCGACAGCTACAACTCCCTGGGCTACTTCCCCATGGCCTCCTCCCAACACCTTCTTTATCCTCACCACAGGACCTCCCTCCTGGTGTCTGATAATGCTTGTACACCTCAGTCCTCCAACAGTCCACGTTCTCACTCTCAGCTCCTAGCGCCTCTTGCTCCCAGCTCCTCACACGCACACCACAAACTGAAGTGAGCTCCTTTTTAAACCCAGGTGCCCTGATTAGCCTGCCTTAATTGATTCTAGCAGCTTCTTGATTGGCTGCAGGTGTTCTAATCAGCCTGTCTTAATTGTCTCCAGAAGGTTCCTGATTGTTCTGGAACCTTCCCTGTTACCTTACCCAGGGAAAAGGGACCTACTTAGCCTGGGGCTAATATATCTGCCTTCTCTTACTCTCCTATAGCCATCTGGCCTGACCCTGTCACGTGTGTTAATACAGCAGAAATCAAACTTATCTCCACTTAATTTTAGGCAGCACAGGGAAAGGTTTTTTTCCCCCCCTGCACGGCTCCATTTATCAAGCTCATAGTATTGTTGATGTTATTGTATGGCTGCAGGAGACAATTTTCTGCTGAGTTGGATTCATGAGGGAGTAGGACACACATAAGGAAAGCTATTTCCACAATGGAAAGGGTTAGGCAATTCATATCTGTAACAACAAAAAGATCAGACGGGGCATGAAAATGGCAAAAAAGATGTAACAGGAAGACCTTGAAATTGTAGAATCTAAGCTACAAGGTTGTGTGGCATTTGTGATTTTTTAGGCACACTGGCTTTAAGAGGATATTAACGTAACCCAGCTGAAAAAGTCTGAGCACTGGTCTACAGAGCCATCCAAAAAGATTTTATTCTTCTTTGAATCATTTCTGATAACCCTGCTGACATGCAGGGCTACATTTTATTTAAGCTCAATACCAAACAAATTAAATTGGAAAGCAATTTGTCTATTATGCCTGAAAAACTGTATTATTCGCCGTTACATAAATGTACTTATTTTAATTATTCACCTCAAAGCTACGAAGACAACCTTCAAAACTGTCATAACTCAAAATCCCCAGGCAGCAGTCAACAAATCCAACTGTTAGAAAATGACAACAGGGTTCCATTATCCCTTTTACTTTAACACCATCATATTGACTATTCATCTTTTAATTTAAAGACAGCATCTCTGGGCAAGAGCAATTTCCCTTTACAATTATGGTAGTGTTTACTTTACATCAAAGGGACTTGGATATTTGAGTCACATGGATTATGTATGACATAAGCTTGGGATCCAATACAACAGAACAGGGAAAAATATAAAAAGGCCAACAAAAGGTATTTGATGAAAGATTTCTTTCTGTTCAGAGAAAAAGAATTCACGCACTAAATGTTAGGGAAAAAAAATGTATTTGGAGCAAGATGCTAGATCTTTTTTCCACTGGGACATAAATCATATTTTTAAGTGTTTTTAAAGACTGTGGAGCTGCTTATGAAGAAGCTGTATGAAAAATAGTGCATTAAAATAAAATTAACGTCTGTAACATATTCTTTGTACCACAGTAATACCCCAAATTGTGGCTGAATTAAGCTAAGCACTGAACATGCACCTAGGGAGAAGCGGTCTCTGTCCCTAAGAGCTTACAAGATAGATGAAAGGTATAGCTACACTTTAAGGTGGGGGTGTGAGTCTCAGCTTAAGGAAACAGCAGCACCAGCTCTGATCAAGTTAGCTACACTTTTGTTTTAGTGTGTTGTGACAGCACGAGCAGTGGAAGGGGCTAGCCAGCCAAAGTATGTACCTGTCCAAGACACTATAAACCCCTCCCACGTCATGGCTACACAGTGTTTTTAGCCAAATAGCTTGACCGGCGGTAGCAGGGGCATGTCTTCTTGAACTAGGAATTGCAACTCGAGTTTGATGTGTAGGTGTACCCAAAGAAAGGGAGGGGGCAGTACAGCGAGGTGAACAGGTTAGCATAAGCAGGTTAGTAGCAGAGCTGGGAATAGAACCCAGGCCTCCTGGCTCCTAATGCAGTCTCCAATTTCTTCTATTTCAGTTCTCCAATTTACTTTTGTGATCATAGAATCATAGAATATCAGGGTTGGAAGGGACCCCAGAAGGTCATCTAGTCCAACCCCCTGCTCGAAGCAGGACCAATTCCCAGTTAAATCATCCCAGCCAGGGCTTTGTCAAGCCTGACCTTAAAAACCTCTAAGGAAGGAGATTCTACCACCTCCCTAGGTAACGCATTCCAGTGTTTCACCACCCTCTTAGTGAAAAAGTTTTTCCTAATATCCAATCTAAACCTCCCCCATTGCAACTTGAGACCATTACTCCTCGTTCTGTCATCTGCTACCATTGAGAACAGTCTAGAGCCATCCTCTTTGGAACCCCCTTTCAGGTAGTTGAAAGCAGCTATCAAATCCCCCCTCATTCTTCTCTTCTGCAGACTAAACAATCCCAGCTCCCTCAGCCTCTCTTCATAAGTCATGTGCTCTAGACCCCTAATCATTTTTGTTGCCCTTCGCTGGACTCTCTCCAATTTATCCACATCCTTCTTGTAGTGTGGGGCCCAAAACTGGACACAGTACTCCAGATGAGGCCTCACCAGTGTCGAATAGAGGGGAACGATCACGTCCCTCGATCTGCTGGCTATGCCCCTACTTATACATCCCAAAATGCCATTGGCCTTCTTGGCAACAAGGGCACACTGTTGACTCATATCCAGCTTCTCGTCCACTGTCACCCCTAGGTCCTTTTCCGCAGAACTGCTGCCTAGCCATTCGGTCCCTAGTCTGTAGCGGTGCATTGGATTCTTCCATCCTAAGTGCAGGACCCTGCACTTATCCTTATTGAACCTCATCAGATTTCTTTTGGCCCAATCCTCCAATTTGTCTAGGTCCTTCTGTATCCTATCCCTCCCCTCCAGCGTATCTACCACTCCTCCCAGTTTAGTATCATCTGCAAATTTGCTGAGAGTGCAATCCACACCATCCTCCAGATCATTTATGAAGATATTGAACAAAACCGGCCCCAGGACCGACCCCTGGGGCACTCCACTTGACACCGGCTGCCAACTAGACATGGAGCCATTGATCACTACCCGTTGAGCCCGACAATCTAGCCAGCTTTCTACCCACCTTTATAGTGCATTCATCTAGCCCATACTTCCTTAACTTGCTGACAAGAATACTGTGGGAGACCGTGTCAAAAGCTTTGCTAAAGTCAAGAAACAATACGTCCACTGCTTTCCCTTCATCCACAGAACCAGTAATCTCATCATAAAAGGTGATTAGATTAGTCAGGCATGACCTTCCCTTGGTGAATCCATGCTGACTGTTCCTGATCACTTTCCTCTCATGTAAGTGCTTCAGGATTGATTCTTTGAGGACCTGCTCCATGATTTTTCCAGGGACTGAGGTGAGGCTGACTGGCCTGTAGTTCCCAGGATCCTCCTTCTTCCCTTTTTTAAAGATGGGCACTACATTAGCCTTTTTCCAGTCATCCGGGACTTCCCCCGTTCGCCACGAGTTTTCAAAGATAATGGCCAAGGGCTCTGCAATCACAGCCGCCAATTCCTTCAGCACTCTCGGATGTAACTCGTCCGGCCCCATGGACTTGTGCACGTCCAGCTTTTCTAAATAGTCCCTAACCACCTCTATCTCTTCCCCATTCTGTGATGCCCAGCGCAGCAGTCTGGGAGCTGACCTTGTTAGTGAAAACAGAGGCAAAAAAAGCATTGAGTACATTAGCTTTTTCCACATCCTCTGTCACTAGGTTGCCTCCCTCATTCAGTAAGGGGCCCACACTCTCCTTGGCTTTCTTCTTGTTGCCAACATACCTGAAGAAACCCTTCTTGTTACTCTTGACATCTCTTGCTAGCTGCAGCTCCAGGTGCGATTTGGCCCTCCTGATATCTTTCCTACATGCCCGAGCAATATTTTTATACTCTTCCCTGGTCATATGTCCAACCTTCCACTTCTTGTAAGCTTCTTTTTTATGTTTAAGATCCGCTAGGATTTCACCATTAAGCCAAGCTGGTCGCTTGCCATGTTTACTATTCTTTCGACTCATCGGGATGGTTTGTCCCTGTAACCTCAACAGGGATTCCTTGAAATACAGCCAGCTCTCCTGGACTCCCTTCCCCTTCATGTTAGTCCCCCAGGGGATCCTGGCCATCTGTTCCCTGAGGGAGTCGAAGTCTGCTTTCCTGAAGTCCAGGGTCCGTATCCTGCTGCTTACCTTTCTTCCCTGCGTCAGGATCCTGAACTCAACCAACTCATGGTCACTGCCTCCCAGATTCCCATCCACTTTTGCTTCCCCCACTAATTCTACCCATTTGGCCTAGAAATCATTTGGCCTAGAAATTTTCCCGAATTGCAAGCTGAACTGTAAGAAGTGGCTGAAAGTTTACAAAAATGTGACAAAAAACGTATAACAAACGTTAATGGGAAAAGGTGCAAAAGCAAGGCAGATTGAAATAGGGTGGTTTGTTTTGTTTGTTTTTTTTACAAAAGAGTCGACTGATGTCACTCAAGGATTTTGCTAAGGTCATGCCTGATAAGCCACAGACACGTGGGTTTTCTTCCTTCTAAATGACTTAATACTTGACATTTCAAATGCTTTAACATCTACACGGCAGCTGGAGGTGTAATTCCCAGCTCAAGGAGACGTCCCCGTCCCACTTTTGACAGAGCTAGTGTGCTAAAAATAGCAGTGTTGCGGTGGCCGTGCCAGCACAGGGCCAGGCTAGTCAACAGAATATGTTCAGGTGAGATTGTACTCAGGGTCGCTCGTCCATCCCACTATGGCCGCACTTCTATTTTTAGCGCAATAGCTTGTGATCAAATCTTGTCTTCATACATCTACCCAAGCTCGAAGATACATTTCCAGCTGTGGTGTCGATATACCTTTTGACGCTAATCTGGCAACCTGATCTCCAAAGGCGTATCCCTCATGAAGGTGGCGCTCCTTTGACTTCAACCTGGATGGACCCTTACGGCCACCCAGAGTCCCATGTAAGGCAGTGAGATTCTGCACAGCTACACGGATCAGAGCCTTATTTTAGATGTGCAGATGTTTCCAGGCCGCACTTTCAGGGCGCATGTGACTGTACGCCTCATTGCTTTCTCGCAAAGGAAAATTATGTAAACTAGTTTTAACGGAAGATTTAAATTAATGTTGACATCGATAAGTAAATTGGAAGATTACATAGCTTGCATGCATTATATAAGCTAATTCCAAACCCCGCTTTGCAAATATTTACAAACTTTTAATTGAGTCATTACACTAGATATTTACAAATCATTTGTAAATCACTGGTTTATGTCAGCTTCATTTTTCCAAACAAAATAATTAGGTGTTAATGGGCAGCTGATCACGTGCACTTCCCGACCTTTTTTGTTCAAATTTGTAAGGTGTTTATCCACACTGGTGCCGCAGCCATGTATGCTCTGAAATTCATAGCCGGTCTCTCTCAAACCTGGTGTAATTCAAACAAAACATTGTCACTTGAATTGACAGATCCATGTAAATTAAATTTACTCTCCTTCTCTAACCGGAGGCACCTAAAAGATGCAGTTATACTTAGAAAAGAGATCAAAAAGACTTCACTGTGGGGTACCATATCTATTTTCTCTTGGGATCAGATTAGGATGCCTTTATTCACCACAAGTAATCCCACTGATTTCAGTGGGAATACTTACGGTGGAAAGTAGCATGCATCAGGCGTAAGTGCATCACAGTCAGGCACTTGATGGATTCCATATCAAGTTTTTGGTCACAAGTCACAATCGGGATCTCTGTGTCAATAGTTTTTAAAGGCTTAATAAATAATCAGTAGATGTTATAAGCATGTTACAAGTAGCAAGTTGGTTTATAGACAGCTCATTTGTTGACAATATGACTAATGATCAGAAGATATATCATACGAACGGCCCTTCTGGGTCAGACCAAAGGTCAATTTAGCCCAGTATCCTGTCTTCCGACAGTGGCCAGTGCCAGGTGCCCCAGAGGGAATGAACAGAACAGGTAACCATCAAGTGATCCATCCCCTGTCGCTCATTCCCAGCTTCTGGCAAACAGAAGATAATCAGAGAGGATAATCTCGCTAGATCTCCCATAGTTTCATTAGCTCTGTACCACTTACAATAGGAAAAAGTTCAGAATTTATATCCAGTGCAGATGACTCATCAGAGCTTCAGGTCTTTATCTGAACCTCTTAACTTTGCAAAATTAAGGCTCCATTCTGCCACCATAACTGCCGTACCACTCTAGCAACTCCATTGAAATCAATAGGACTACTTGCAAAGTAAGTACTAAACTAATCTAACTCCCACTGAAGCCAATAGAAGTCTTTCCAATGACTTTCACAGGGACAGGTTCAGGTCCATAGTGAAGTTCACTTCTGTGCAGATGGCCAGCAGAAGAGTCTATGCACCACTTAAATCTTACTTAAGCTGTACTTTGATGCATTAATGGGTGCATGGTCCGTATGCGGCTCCTCTGAAGATCTCCCACATGAGTGAGAATGATGAAATCGGGCTCCTAAATATTGCTATGCTCAAGGGTTTGTCCAGAAGCAAAATTGTCCACAAAGTCACCGTTTACAACAGCCGCTCTCGCTATATTTTATAAACTTCGTTTCCAGTGCCAGCTGGTCCACCCATCCTAACAATAGACTTGTGCAGTGTTTCTCAACAGGTGGGTCATGACTTCAGGAAAGTGTCACAAAAGGCAATAAGAAGGTTGTGAGGCACTGGAAAACTTTATTACAATGTGAAGCGAAGAAAAATCTCCCCACCCTCCCCACCCCCACTCACCGCACTCCTTACCCCCTCAAGGTCAACTATTCTTTGTCAACCTTGAAACACACACACACACACAAATAATGCTGGGCTATCATGGTTATTAATACATTTTATATTCTTACGTTCCGAGGTAATGTAAGGGAGGAAAAAATCACACCCGTTTTTGACTTTGAACAAGGGGTCGCCATCCTAGAAAGGTTATGAAACACTGCCCTACTGAGATCTTTATCTTGCAACATTGAGAATGAGGCTGTGATCCATTAGTCATTGTTGCTACTGTTCTGAAATTTTAAAAAGGACCTCTCTGAATGCATTACAGAGCATCAGACATTCCTCTGGAATTACTCTTATCCCCAAGACCATTGTGCACAAAGTTTCTCTCTGAAGAGACAGCAGAAATGAAACTGTATTTAAAAAAAAACGGTACAAACCATTCAATGCGCATAATAGAAATAGCACCAATGAGAGATTTGTTGACATTTCTTTCAGACTCATCTCGAGATAAACTTGAAATAATGATTGATTTGTTGTTTTTTCTCTAAGTATCTATACATTATTTAACACGACGGAACATTTTGTAAACCAACTTTCTTGTGCTTTTGAAATATTGATACTTTTTAGAAGGTTGAGACTTCTACTGTAAATCTCAATTCCATGTATAGGGTACATTGGCCTAAAATGCTGCAGTCTAATCTATACAAGAGAGAAAACAATGATTAGTCGTAACAGACATGGTGACCTTTACAATTCTCTTATGAGCTGATCTTCGTCAGGCTTCACTTCCCCCTGAGACTTTCACGCTCGCTTTCTCTGTCACATTCAGAGGGTTCTCTTTCCTTTTCAAAAACTCCATTTCTTATTACTTCTGAGAGAATAGTTCACTACTAGTAGGAACATAGGAATTGCCAGATAGGATAAGACCACTGGTCCTTTTAGCCCAGTATACCATCTCCAACAGCGGCCATTCCCCGCTGCTTCAGAAAAAAGGACAAGGAACCACTTAAATGACCATTATGGAATAATCTGCCCATGGAGGAAAGTTGATTCCTGACCCCCCCAGTTAGGGGCAGGTCTATATCCTGAAGCATGATGGTTTATATCCCTTATAACATTCACATGGTAACATTATTGTGTATATTGAGAAATTCAACCATATCATCATTGGTAATATTTATTGTGTTGCAGTAATACCTAGGAGCCTCAGTCATGGACCAGGACCCCATTTTGCAAGGTGCTGTACAAAGAACAAAAAGACGGTTCCACTCCCAAAGATAAACATTTTATCTGTACGTACCAAGTAGTGAATCTAACTCTGGTCTCAGTTTGGAGTATCCTGCTAGAATTATCCAGCAAAAAATATCCATCTCCTGTCTGTTCAGTGTCAGATTTTGCTCTCAAGACATTTTGAGGATATCAGATTACGAGGAAACAAAGGTCCCCATAACAATGTGTTTTCATTAATATCCAGGAATTGGATTTGTTGCGCAGCTGCCACAAAACATAGGATTGGAGCCAATCCTACTATCACAGGCACCACAAGTAAACATTCCTCTGACCTCAACAGGAGCAGAAGAAGCACTTGAAAAAAATTGTTCATAAACCCTGGCTCCCCCTGTTTAGGTGGACAATTCTGAACCAGGCTTAGCTTCAACAGCTTCTTCTGAGTGATCCAGTTTTGACCATTAATGGAGACAGGAGAATACCAGACTGGATGGATCGTTATTCTGTTCAGGTCCAGGAGGGGGTGAAGACATAATAATGGATATTACCCCCTACGTTTCACAAACCAACCACTAACCGATGAGTAGACTATTCCCTAATTGTCCATTATGTAGTTTCTTGACCTTTCCTCTCAAGCTGCTGATACTGGCCACTGTGCGACAAAGTATTTTCTCAAAAAGAAAAGGAGTACTTGTGGCACCTTAGAGACTAACCAATTTATTTGAGCATAAGCTTTCGTGAGCTACAGCTCACTTCATCGGATGCATACTGTGGAAACTGCAGAAGACATTATTTTCGTATTTTCAATATTTTCAAGTATTTTCTCGTTTCTCTGATGGTTAATAAACTCCTGGGTGGAAACATGTAATCCTGCATGTTTGTACAGGGCAAAGTATGATGGGACCCTGATTCTGACCTGACAGCAACCAAAAGACTCAATTACAAATAATAATTCACAGTATTCATGATACAGGACACCTTGAATTTATGAAGTCAAATGTGTATTTCAGAAGGGCTAGAAAGATATTAAATCTTCCTTGCTTTACTAATGCAAGCAATAAGAATAAGCTCTTACATAACATTTTCCACTGTAGTTCTCAAAGAACTTTCAAAGTAGTTTTAGAAGGAAGCCCCAATCTAATATACGAGAAATTGAGGCACAAAGTGCTAGAATAATTGTATCTGGGTGAAATTTTGCATTCAAAACTTTTTGAGGGGAGGGAATGCAAATTAGCTACACAAACATTTTATGATTTCATTTCAATTTCATCAAATTGTTTAGAGAAAAAAAAAAAAGATCCCCCTGCCCAAATCAAAACATTTCATTCCAACATTTTCAAGATGAAATGTTTCAAGTTTACAGTTTAAAATGCCTGTTTCAAAATGTCCTTTATTTTTTAAAAAAATTCAAATACATTTAAAAATGGTGGAAACCGAAACATTCGGTTTTGTCTGTAGGAAACATTTCATTCAAACCAATTTTTTTTTTCAGCTTTTTGATTTGCTGAAAACTTCAAACATTTTCATTGTCAGTCCAACCCAAAATGATTTTGAGATTTACTTTTCAAACTTGCCAAATTGAAAATTACATTATTCGCCCAACTCTAGTAATGACTTGCCCACAGTCAAAGAGCAGGTCAGCGGTCGCGATGGGAAGACAATCCAGGTATCCTCATTCCCAGTGGCACGCAGTGAAGTTAGCAGGACCACTCACATCAATAAAAAGAACAGGAATTAATATTAAATAAATCATAGACATGTAGGGCTTCAAGGGACCTCAAGTGGTCCTCTAGGCTATCCTTTTCACTGAGGGAGGACGAAGTATATCTAGATGGTATACTCCTAGATGGAGCTGGGCAGGGAGCTGTCTGAAATCTGAGTCTGTAGAATCTGAGACTCTAACAAGGGAGCCATTTGGTAGGCAGGGCATTTTACAGGTCTGCTTCTTTTCCAAAAATCTATTGAGATTCATATATTCAGTAGAATTTTAAAGCCTTCTGAACTAGATGGATTCAGAGAGAGTCTCCGGAGTAGACAGGAAAAAGGGTTGACCTTGTTGGGTACAGCACAGTCTAGTTTCTCAGATAACGCAAAATTCATCCACTTGAAGACCTTTTTGATGAATTATGTAATAAAGGAAAAGAGCTATTTCAGCCACTGGACTAAAAAAAAAAAAATGTAAGCCCGAGTGCCTCGCAGCTTGCGAAGTCATTTGCATTTGAGGAAAGCGGATATAGAACACCCACTGATCAGAGTAGCAGCATTTGACACCCACTTAAGCTGAGGGGCACTGGAGAATCAGGTCCTTGGATTTTAATCTCTTAAAATGAAATTCACCCCTGTGCAGAAGGCCTAAACTAAGCCTCTCACTGGTAAATCCCACTTCACCAATGAAAGTAGGACATAAGTGGTGCATAGGTTTCATGCTGGCCCCCTGGACAGGTGTGCATCTCACCTTTTCTGTGCCCAGTACACAGCCTGTATAACTATAGGCTTCATCTCTGGGTGCAGAGGGAAAGGATACCATTCCACAGGGCACCAACAGAGCTGGACTCTTCAGCTACTATTCCAGCCTCAGTTCTGGTCCCTGGTGCACCCGCACCTTGAATACTGTGTCCAGTGTAGTTTAAATGCTTTTAAAAAAAGAACTAGATACATTTATGGAGGATAGGTCCATCCATGACTACTGTTAGCCAAGATGGTCAGAGATGCAACTCAATGCTCTGGGCAACCCTAAACCTCTGACTGCCAGTAGCAGAGAGGGAAGACAGTGGTGGATCGCCCCAAATGCCCTGTTCTGTATACTCTCCCTGAAGCTCTGGTACTGGCCACAGTCAGAGACTGGGCTAGATGGACTATTGGTCTGATCCAGTATGGCTGTTCTCATAATTAGGATCTGCAGCCCTAGGGTTTGTACTCCACACAAGGGATAATGACCCACATACCTGTTGCCATTCTTCCACACCCAGGGAATGTAGCACAAAAGGATACTAGTATTTAAAATGGCCAATGAGAACTCAGTGATTACAGAAGAAACAGACTACAGCCTCAGTAAGGATACAGCCCTATTAAGCCAACAAGCTCCTTATACCTGGGAGGAACCTTAATTATATTTTCAAATGCCTGGCCCCCCTGTCTCTCAGGTACTTGGATTGTCCTCATCACCCTAACACCTGAGCACCTCACAATATTAATAAATACAGTTTCACAGCTCCATGTTGCAGGGCAGTGCTATTACCCCCATTTTACAGTTTGGGAACTGAGCCACAGAGAGGGTCAGTCACTTGCGCAAGGTCACTCAGGAAATATGTGGAACAGCAGAAATCGAGCTCACGTCTCTGTAGTCAGAGTCAACAGACTTAACCACAAGGCCATCCTTCCTCACTCATATTCTATTAGATGCACCAATCTCCCCCCCGCTCCCCATCATGCATGAACATTTACAGCAGCCCTGAAACTTCAACACCACAGCATAGACTTCTGCCACTTGACCTCCATGACCATCAACCTGCCTGAGTACGTCTGTATCACGTACATACATTATTTATTAAGCACTGACAGCACTGTACAAGACACAGAGGAAGTCTCGGGCCTTGCCCAGAGGAGCTTACAAACCAGGAAAACGTGAGACAAGACATGAAAAGGAAACTGTGAATGTCATATGAAGTCTGACAGATGGTATTTGATAGGACATAAATTCACTGTCCTTAGATCCATCTGCATGGACTGTAAGTTCATCACTGTAGTACCTAAGCACCTGCTGAGAGTTTATAGATGCACAGCATGTAGGGATGGCTTCCAGCCGAGATACCTGAAGCTCTATCTGCTACTATACCAAGTTTTGGGGATAATTTCCCTGCCTGGAATATCTCACATTTCTTATGTATTCTCCAAGACTATCAGTCAACATATTTTCAGATGGATGTTGCTAGCAGGAACCTAATATGATGCATATCAACTGTGCACGTGACTCTTACATTGCTATCGTCAATTTACCCAATTATCTACATGCGGTTTTTTTTAGGTAGTAACGTAGTAAAGGAAGCCATTCTGTATATAAACAACAAGACAGAATGCACCTAGATAGTCATTCAGTGCTTAAGCAGTTCTACCTCTTTCTAAAGCTGTTCTTGAGAGAAGTGCATTTTAAGGGGGGAAATTCATGTAAAGCCCACTTGCATCCTCCATATAGTGCCTAAATAGTGCCTATGTCTTGGGTCAGCCCTTTGCACTGGAGTGAATTTCACCCGAGAGGAGATTTTAACCAAGGACCTTGTCAATGCGGGCGGGCGGGCAGTGTGTTAACTATCATGTGTAAACAGAATACCCAGAAGAGTTGACCCCTACCAGTGAACACATTAAAATACAATTTTTCCTGGAGTTCATTAGGTTGTTAACATCACTGCTGGTCAAAATGTTTCCAGTGGAAGAGTTTTCCATAGGAAAATGCTAATTTAACTCAATAGACACATGTCACAGGAACATATCCCTTCCATTGAAAATGTTGATGGAAGCCAGACAGGCAAGCTGGTTTCCGCCAGCCCAGGGATGTGTAAGCTGCTTGGCAGTCCACCTGGCAGGGAAGCTTAATTGCTGGGGCTCCCCAAGGTACCAAGCTCCAGAGCTCCTTGGTCTCTGCACCATCATGCCAGCTGTTATATCTTAGAACCAGGGACCGTGCGCCAGAAATTAAAACAAAACACAACCAAAAATATCTATTTTGGTCCTTCCAAAATGATTTTTTTTAAACTATCTGTTCGACAGAAAATTTTGCAGCTCTGGCTTTCCATTCTGATTCCAAGTGATTTCCCCCTCCCACTTGTGGGATGGAAATTCTGGATCCCACTCAGCTCTAGTTAATGTGGTTTAAAGACAGCCCGCACCACACACACACACACACACACCATAGCGTAGGCACACCTATGGAGATCAATAGTACAAGGAGCCAGAATGTAACCACTCTATTATAATTTCTAACCTGAACTGATGTACCACCTGCCAAGGAGAGGCTCTGCTGGTTTTCCACCAATTTAGATACAGACGGTATCATTCAAATTTCAGATGTGCAGTAATGTGTTGATTTTCACATTAAAGACATACTCTAGGATACTTAAAAATGCTGGGCTAGATCCTCCTATGTGTAACTGATTCAAGTCAATGGAATTATGCTGATTTACGCCAGCTGAGGATCTAGCCCTCTATGTTGTAACCAAACAGATGTCTTTCCCCTGTTTCTAACAATGCCTTAAAATTTTCAGAGAAAAACATTGAACAATCCAACATACCTGTCACTACTTTCCCTTTTCACATTTCTCTCAGCTTGGGTAATAAAAAGCAACGGAAGCCACTTTCAGTTCTTTTTATAGTCAGTTTCAAAGTAAGATTCTTAATGTTACCACATGTGTGTTTCCAACCCCTTTAGAGAATGTTTAGTTCACTTTAAAATAACTATTTGGTACAACTCTAAAAGGAAAAAATAATACATATTTAGTGCCAGATGCTCAACGAGCGTAAGTCAACATAGCTTCACGAACATTCAAATCAGCAAAAGATTTGACTTAAGTGAAACATAAGCCATGCACATTGGCCACAAGAACTGGTATGAATTTCAGAACTTGCTAGCAGCAGCTGGGTGCAAGCTGGCTCCCATTTTTACTGCAACAGGCCCCATTCTGGTTCAGAGAACATTAACTTCTACTTACTATAGTATCATACACTTTAGGTACTCACTCTTAAGTATCTGGGCAGAAGCTGCTTTTTAGGGTCCGGTGGTCGTGGATATCCCCACAGAGCGGCCTGGATTACAGCATAGTTCCAAATGCTCTGGTAACTCCTTCAAACCCAGTAGAGCGCACAACCACAGGTGAAAGGATAGGTCATTAAGGTCAATTGTCTGCTCCTCAGCTGTTCCCTCTCCTCACCGATGCTGCTCATGTGACTTCCACCAGCATGGAAAACCTCTGCTGAGCTGCAAACAGTTGCAGCCTACTGACTGGCTTTTTCAAAGAGGAGCAAACAAGCCATCTTTTACTGGCTACAGATTGTGCCCCATACAGCAAGCCCTTTTTAGGGAGCCATAGAAAGCTCTGAGACAGGCTTAGGAAAACTTTAGAAGCATGATTTTTAGAGGGGCTGAGTTTCTCCCCTTGACTTCACTTAGAGCGGTGGCCCTAAAGTGCTACTAAAGTTCATGAGTCTTGCAATATTCTGTGTTTTCTCTTAAAGCCCCAGCTCCTGCAGTCGTGGGATTGTGAGATTCCCAGCTTTCCTTTGAATAATACTACATTTCTAGTCTTTATGATTTCAGACAAAGCTTGAACATGTGAATCCTACAGACTCAAAACAAATAGAAAGACCCCCCAATAATTACTGTTAATAAAACCCATGATCTGGGGTCTGGGAGAGGGGTCCTGAGTCAAGATTTCTGAATGTGTGGTGTTGGCAATACTGACTTCTGACTATCAGGCAGATATTTTGGGGTCAGGGAAGAAGAGAATACTGGTGGGGAAAAAGTAGTTTTTTCCAGTTCCAATTCAGCAAAGCCCTTAAGTTCATGCTTAATTTAACCCATTTTTTTTTCAATGGGTGGGGTGCACCCCCCTAGGGGCAGCCATGGAGTAACATTCCAGAGGGGTGTAGCTACGCTACAGACCAGTCGTCCCCACAGGGGGCAGGGAGGGAGTGCCGACCAGCTCTGCTCCTGGCCCGGGCTGCTGGCCCCGCGCCCAGGGATCTGCTCCTGGCCGCAGTTGCTGGCCCCACACCTGGGGAAATGCTGCCAGCCATTGCTGCCTGCCCTGCACTCGAGTCCCAGCTGCCCACCCTGCATCTGGGGCTCTGCACCCGGCTGAGTGTCCGTTCCCGCCCCCAATTGTAGCCCCAGCCTCAGTCTCCTTACTCCTGTCCACGTCTTCCCCCTGCTGGCTACCGGGGCGGCAGGGAGGGGGGGGCATGGACAGGGGTAAGGGGGGGCATGGACAGGGGTAAGGGGGGGCATAAGGTAAAAAGTTTGGGGAAGCACTGATTTAACCCATGAAATCAAAAGACTTAAGCCTGTGTTTAACATGGAACATGTGCTTCAGTGCTTTGCTGAACTGGGGTCTGCATCCTTGAAGCGGCAACTAA
This sequence comes from Natator depressus, assembly GCF_965152275.1. Lineage (NCBI taxonomy): Eukaryota > Metazoa > Chordata > Testudines > Cheloniidae > Natator > Natator depressus. The sequence continues at coordinate 8,633,766 of NC_134259.1, forward strand.
TATTAGCAATCATTTCTATTTCAGCGTGCATGTCAGCCGAAATGACCCAGAAGCATAACGTGAACTTAAAAAAGAGGGATCCTTCTACCCACCACTGAAATGCAGCAGTAGTTTAACATGGCACGCCAAGACTGCACAACAATTTGGGCCAGAAAAACAAAGGAGAAAAATCCTAGATCCAGTTTAAACCTCAGGAGGAATTTGGGGGAGGCAGAATTTAACCAGGCAAGAAGAAATCTCTCCAGGCTAATCACCTTCTTTGTTTGAGAGGTACTATGGGATCCTTAACAACCGTTAGCGGTCAGGATCCAAAGAATATAGACTGAGGCAGCTACAATGTTTCATATTTATAGGGAGGGAATTGAAATAACCGTATAGGGAAGGATCATTATATTGTTTCAACCGGTATATTCACTGTCCCTCCTCATCTTTTATTATTTATTGTTTCTACAGCAGTATTAAACAGAGACTTCAATGAAGTCTGGGCATAGAATCATAGAATATCAGGGTTGGAAGGGACCTCAGGAGGTCATCTAGTCCAACCCCCTGCTCAAAGCAGGACCAATCCCCAATTTTTGCCCCAGATCCCTAAATGGCCCCCCTCAAGGATTGAACTCACAACCCTGGGTTTTGCAGGCCAGCGCTCAAACCACTGAGAAAGTGACCTGAAAATCATCCCATAGCACTTGGAGATAAACTGTAAACTAATTAATATCAGAATTGTTGATTAAAGGCAAATATTTTGCAAGGGATTTATATGTAACGCTGTCTCCACTGTATAGTAGGCAGCTTTGCTTTATAAATCATTGAACAAATGGGGACATGCTCAAACAAATACTTTCTGAATGTTTGCCGACAGTTTATCTCATGTAACGTACTATAAATATGTCACTAATACTATCTACGTTCGTTATAAACAACAGTATACATCTAGCATGGCGCAGAAATGCGTTCATTCTTTTGCCACATAGGTAACACTTATGAAAACATCTTTGGGTTTAATGGCATAAAACCTGCAGTGCCTCCCTCTCGTCAACACTCATGGTCCTCTTGTTATATTTTCAAGTATGCCCCGGTAAGCTTTCTCCCCTTCAAGCTTGGGAGGGTCACCCCATAAACATCCACGAAGCCACTCATCCTCCTCCTTCAAATCCGTCCTTAAAACTCCCCTTTGACAATGGTTAGGCAGCAGGTATGCTGAGACCACGGCCTGCCATGTCAAATAATATTGTCTCTTGGTATTTTCCTATCTATCTGTATCTACCTATTGCCTCTGGTCTCATGCTTAGACTGCAAGTGCTTTAGGTCAGGGACCATCTTGTTTTTCCCTTGTGTTTGTACAGTTTTTTCCAGAATTTTCCTTTGCAGAGAATTTTGAAGTTTTCAGGTTTTGCTCTGATTTGGAATGGAGCCAAATTTCAAAATCCTTCATGAACCGGCATTTCTGTTCGCCTCCCAGCTGTGCCTCCACGACAAATTACTTCGGTATAACCTACATGAATGTGAATAATCCACACCCCTGAGAGATGTAAGCTATACTGACCGAAGTGCCGATGTAGACAGCACTATGTTGGTGGGACATAGATACCACCTCTCGTGGAGGCAGGAGTTATTAAGAGCTTTCTTCCACTGGCTTAGAGTGTCATCAGGTGCTGTAGTATAGACATAGCCGAAGAGAAGCTACAATGCTTTTCGTGAGATATTTTTCAACTGTTGGATTTTCTAAGCCTGAGCTGTGGATAAGGACTCGAGCCAGTTAAAAAAATTGAGTTGACAAGTTTTCTGTCAGAAAATGTTTTGACAAAATGGAATTTTTGGGGGGCAGGAGGAGGGATTTCATTTTGGATGAAATTTCATTTCACGAAAAAAGATGGTGACATGTTTGGACACAAAGTTTAGATTTTACGTTGTAAAACATCCTTTTGTTTTGAAACTTGATACAAAGCCTGGAAAAATATAAAGAGGGCAAATGCTCAATAAAGCATTTTGAAGTTACTCAAAAGAAATGCTTTGATTCAACTGAACCATTTTAAAAAAAAAAAAATTTGTGAAAAATGCCAAAATGTTGGTTTTTCATCGTGATTTGGGATTCCCCCCCTCCCCCCTACCCCACAGGCCATAAAATCAATTTTCTGAACAAGCACTAGAATCTGGGAAGTTGACACAGGCGGAAGATGCTTTTAGGGACAGGTGGCCGTGAGAGTCTTCCTTGAAGCAGTTGCTGAGATCAGGAACAGACATTTTGCAGGTCAGGCCATGTAAGGAGTAGAACAAGCCAAGGTGTTCCTGGAGCCAATGAACTGACAGAAACCATATTGAAATGTTTACTAGCCTTGGGTGGAAAGAGACCAAGGTCAACTGGTGTAATGCAGCACGGGGCACTGCCTTCAGTGAGTTAGGTAGCCATATCCTATTGAATTTAGCCATCCTTGAAAATTCCGCCTAAATAAATACAACACATCCACCTCTGCATCGATAGCTAGAATGAATTATGTATTGTTTTAATGCCCATGCGAGACATTTTTTAAGATATTGTACTATATATATTTTTTTAAACTCAAGGAGACAAAATCCCAAGAGGACTTTGAAACAAAATACTTTTTTCCTCTTCATCAATATCCCCTAATTCCTAGCCTTCCAAGAGCACACTCTTAGCAAACAAGAGTGCTTCAGATCACGAGGGAATCTGGAGTACTGATTGAAAGGAAGTCGTGAGTTCTCCTAGCTGTTGCATTAGCATTTACCTATCTTTTTAAAACTCACAAACTATCACTGGAAGGAAGATTACATTTGTAAACCTTACATGTTATATTATTTATTATTAATTAATATTCAGTAGCACCCAGACGCTCTTAGCTCACATCAAAGCCCCACTATTGACAGGACACTGGAATGGGAGTCATGAGACCTGGATTCAATTCCCAGATCAGCCAGTGGCCTGGATGACCATGGCCAAGTCATGTCCCTCCCTGTGCCTCAGTTTCCCCATCTGTAAAATAGGGATAATGATACTGCCCTCTTTTGTGAAGCGCTTGGAGATCTAAAGATGAAAAGTGCTGTGTAAGAGCTGGCTATGATTATTGTGCTAGGTACTGTACATTCACATAGTCCCTACTTCGAAGAGTTTACAATCTAAATAGAGAAAACAGAAAAAAGGTAGCAGGGGCAAAAATGAAATTTCTTTCCCATAGTCTCTTGGCATGGCAGTAACAGAATAGGAAATAGAATCCAGGTCTCCTGACTTACACTTCAGTGTTCTAACGACTATATGTAGACAGATAGGGAGAGAGTACAAAGAATACTGAGAGTGCAAAGAAGTCCTTTGGCAATCTCTATTTGTACCCGCTTCAGAAAACCTCTCCTGCTACCTGTAGTTAAATGATAGAATGAAAACAAACAATACATTTAATATGTTGCTCACTTAAGACATAAGGCTGCCCTAATAGCTTTTTGGCTTGATGTTTTTAGAGCTCCTAAAGAGCATCATCTCTTTGTAGCTAGCAGATAATGTGCAAATCCATCTTTGCGGTCCAAAGAATGCCCGGAAACTGCAGAGTCAGCACTGTCAGAGCACTTGGTAGCTACGTTGCAGGGAGGAAAAGATCTGTGGAATATGTCCGGGCCTCAGATGCAGTTTATTTTCAGAGAGCTTGAAAATGTCCTGGTACAGTATGCCATATAGTCAGCAAAACAGGGCTCTAATGTATCCCTTGACTTCAGTAATGAGCAATACAATTCACTCTAAATTAATCTGACCTGCCTATATATTTTTAATATGCCAGTCACCATGGTAATAAGAACTAGTGCAACAAGATGGACATATCCATCCACTATCTCACTGATGTCCTACAGAATGTGGCTGCAAGGTTGACACACTCTTACTCTTCCTTTTCTCTCCACTGCCCTTCCTACCTGCCCACTCAATCAACCAACATTTCTATGTAGATCTTCCATTGGTATCAAGTTAAATATCATGGCTGGAGGTTTAAAGGGCTGGCTAGTTCTGGGACCAGTATTAGCATTTGTAAGTATACACGTTACAATATGGGGTAATCAAATCTTATTCTTCAGGCTTTGAGCGAATTCACCATACTGGCCAGGAAGGAATTTTTCCACGTTGGTACAGCAGTGAACAGCTCGATATGGGGAATAAGGAGAGATTTTCATCTTTTCCTGTAATGTCCAGAGATTGCATGAACTCCACTGGGGGCTTCACTATCGCTATTGATTTTACATGGAGGCACTCAGATATTATGATGATGGGCAGCAGTATGAAACCCTAAAATGATAGATAGGTAGATAGATAGATAGATAGATAGATAAGATTAGCCCCTTCATTTTGAGGCATCTCAAGTTGGGCACCCTAACACTGATCTGTCTAAAAAAAAAACAAAACATCACTCATTGAAAATTTAGGCCCTGTTCTTTCACATTCTTTTCTGCTTCTCCAATAAGCTGTCCCACACAAAGCACCCACAAAGCTCAGCAATGTTTCCCTCAGGGACTTTTTTTCCAACCTCCTGGAGGAAAAATGATCTTATTCATTCAGATTTCTAAACCTCAGAGCAAACTATTTCTGGCCCTTGTAATGATCCCACTTCTCTCTTTCCTCTCCCCTCCCCCCTTTTTTTCCTTTGGAAGATCTTACCCATAACCCTAGCTGATAGTCTAATTTCAGTGTCCTACCAACACTTGACTTGAATACTTAAGGTTACATGCCAGGCAGCTATCAACTGTGGAAATAGCCACTTGTCAATCTTCTCCCCCCTCTTACATAAACTATTATTTGATCAAGTCAATTGCTGTCCTTTGCTGAAGCGCACAAGATTTGGTTCATCAACTCTGCTTTGGAGGTAGGTGTGAGCAGCAAAATCTTTTCTAGCTCCTGGGAGCATTCAACAGCCAATTGTGATCTCTAAAAGCAGCCTGGGTTTTCTATTTTTTCAAGAGTGCTGCATCGTTTGGGAGGCAGCCCCAGTGGAACCACTGTCAGCATGTACTTAGGAAGAAGTGTAATGAAACTCTGTTAGTGAATTCCTGTTTGCTCTGAGATGAATCACGAATAACCTTACAGAAGGCTTGATTCTGCCTGGGTCTGACCTAGGCGAGCAACAAGAGGCTGTGTACCAGGAACCTCCATTCCTCCTTACAGACAGAACTCACTCAAGGTGTGATGCTTTGAGGTTCAACCCAGACCAGTCCAGTGTTGTGTCACTGCCTGCCCTGCAACGAGTGCCTTCCCTGCTGTGCTCACAACCCTGACACCAAACAGCCAGCCTACAGACATGCAGGACACACCCTGACTTCCACAGTCCAGTTACTTTTTGCAGGGTGACCCAGAAGCCCCTCCAGTCCTGAATTTTCCCCAAACCGTCTCCCTACAGTGTCCAGCCCACTCCTGGAACACTCACAGACATTAAGTTTGTTCCTCCTTTAGAGAGACAACACACTACAGCCTGTTAGCTTAAACAGGCTTCACACACCATTCCCTGAATTGGTTTATAGCAAAAGTTAAATGAGTTTATTAGACAAAAGGCATAGGTTTCAGTGATACCAAGTATAAGGAATAAAGATACAAAGGGTTACAAGCAAACAATAGTAAAAATATGCTTCTAAAACTAAAACTTAATTTCAGCAAGTTTCAATCTTTGCCTAAGCAAGTTTCTCACCTAAACCCATTTTTTCAGAGACTTCAGGCTCTTGGCTGAATGATCCAACATTCTGTGATTTCAAAAGATCTGGCCTCTTTAATCCCCCAAGTGATGGACACCAAAATGGCTTTCCTGTTTCTGTTTATATCTCTCTGACTCTGTTATCAGAGGCAGGAAGCCTTCCTGCTGTTCTTCCTTTCCTGTTGACTTCCTATCCCCCGATGATCTGTACATAAATAAGGCTTCCACAGTTTTGATTCCATAATGCTTAATCTACATAAAAGACAGGGAGATAGCTACCTTCCCTCCTCTCCGAGAGAAAACTTGTTTCTTGCTGTGTTTGGTCACAGAGTATAAAGCATAGTATCAGTGAGTATCCATAATCCCTTGTCTCGTATTAATGCATACATTTTACAATGATACTAATCACCAGTGTATCACAGGCTTTCATAAAAGACCTTATTGATACACTTTTATAATACAGTAATATTGTATACATTCAGTTGATTTATCATTTGTTCAGATCCCCTGTCTGTATAGTCCATTAAACCTTTTAAATGAATTCTTCTGAAGTGTATCCCCAGATAAAGTTTCTCTCTGCTGCTGCGTGTAGACCCCATGTTGTCTTGTTAGCTTTGTTTACCTTGTATGCAAATGTATTTTCATTGTCTCTGCCTGGGGGCCAGGTTGATCAGACAAGCAAATGCACATTCGTTTGTTTGAGGCAGACTGGGTTTATGCACTGCTTTAACACATTTCAAAACCATGATTCTAGCACTTATTTCTAACTCTTTGTACATGCCCCGTACATACAGCATGCAAAGGTTTTGGGATGAGCGTGTTACCAGTTTGTAGATACCTTATATGACACTTTTTAGATACAGGTTATGACAACAGTGTTTTAGGTGCAATGAGTATGTCAGGTCTCACAAGAGTTGCTGACAGAGTTGTGAACCACCAGTGGGCCTGCATGTCACAGCAGTCTGCTTCCTTTTGCCTCAAAGGACGTTCAGGGAGAGACGGGACCTTGGCTTCACCTGTTCCAATGTACCTGCCAACAGAGGAGGCTGGCTGTGATGGGCATGGGGTGGAGATGGGCAGGAAGCTGCACCCTATAAATGGGTGTGGTAACAGGCATTCTGCCCATTTACAAATCCTTCTGGGGCTGCACAAGTCCACACCGCTCCTTACTCTGCACCTCCAAGGCACGGCACAACACAATCATGAGGTCATCCAGCCTTTGGAAACTCTGGTGCGGTGATAGAGAAATCCCTAATTTAGATATAAGAAGGACCTTCCTTAGTCTTTATTCAGGCACAGCTTCTATTTACTTAAATTAAAGTTTTGCCTTTGGGGGTATTAATTATGGATTTCAAGATTTGAGCTGCTGAATCAAATGATTGTTTTGATGGAGTAAGAACAAGGAGGAAACCAGGATTTCGCTCAGGGATAGTCGACAGTATTGCCAAGCAGACCGGGTACCAGCTCATGCCAAGGTCTCCATTTCTCAACTGGACACTTACAAATATATAGCTAGAATCAGTCTGGCTCACTCGTATGTCAGTACTGCTAAAATAGGATTAGAATTATAAGAATGTTTTTTAGACTTAATTGAATGGTTGTTAATCTCATTTATAACATCTGTATCCCTTACTGTAAGGTAATATTTAAGCAGTTGTGTTGTGAGCCTCTGTCACTGTGTAAGTTACCAGACAAAAGAAAGACATTCACTCGTGTGAAATGCTCAACTCCAACAGGTATTACATCCTGCCCAGCAGAAAAGTTCCATTGACACCAGATGCACTACGATGAGATATTAAAGAGGAAAAGACATTGGTTGTTTTTCCCTTCCACCCCCGTGAAGACAAATCATGCAAGTGGATATCTCTGTATTGCTTGGACTCAGGCAGACAAGATTTACTTGGCATATGCAAGAGATCCCCAGTGCTTAGCCTGGGTTAGCCCTAAAGGACATATAGATCTTAATTAGTATAGAAGCTTCTATTATTTTCTTAAACTTAAGTTTGTAACTCATTTGTGCATATATGTTTACCTGCTTTAACCTTTTAAATAACTCATTTCCTTTTCCTACCTAAGAAATTTCGTATAGTTTATTCCAGGATTGGCTACAAGTCCTGTCTTTGGTGTAAATTCTAAGATGCAAATGACCTGGGGTAAATGACTGGTCCTTTGGAAGTAACCTGAATACTGCTGTGATTCTTGGTGTAAGGGGCCATCTATAACAAAGGTGTGAACACCTAGGTATTGAGATAGATCAGAGAACCCAAGGGGACTGCCTGTGACTCCGTGTGCAGGCTGTTATCGTGCCTGAGGGAGTTTACATTTGATAATTAGTTGGTGAAATCTAAGTATAGAACTCTCAACCAATTTGGGGATTGTGTTCTGGTTCTTAACAATCTAGCCTGAGGTTGGTGCTCACGCTCTTGACAGGATTTCGCCCAGGGAAAGTTTGCTGCACAAGCACCCGAAACGCACGTGTAAGATGCCAAAAAAAAAAAAAAAAAATCATGAGACTGGCTGGGAAAAAAATCACAAGAATTAATTTAAAAATGAGGGTTCCTTTTACTGGGTTTTTGAGTCTTGAGAATGTGCTTAGATCACATTTTCAAGCTCTTCCCTGCAACCATGAATGCTAGAAACTTACATATTTTTAGGATGAAAGCTGTCATTATACTGTATTCACATGACTCCAGGAGATGAGGCTTTAAGGAAAATATAAAAGATCATGAAATTAATGATTAGAGCAAAGGAGTTGGCAACACTGATTTTAGCTCTGTTACACTCAGCATTTAAAATTTAATAGAACTCTGTGTCCACAACATTCTCTACAAATATTCACCGATTAATCTTCAGGATATGCCCAGGAAGAAAGAAAGTACAAAGCAAGTCAGCAGGACTCCAGCACACATGTAGAAGAGGCAAAAGTAAAACGTTATAGGCAATAAAACGTTTGGTCAGTATCTGCTTGCATGGTGACTGCAAGCTGTATAGGCAGATGTTAGCTGCTTGTCCTGGAGCAGCAGAATCATTAGTGTCAGCAGAAATTCACATCAGTTGTGAGCAGCTTTCCATGCGGCTAGAGTATGAAATATGGCAAAATTCACAAGATGTTGATGTGCTGCCAAAATTCCATTAAAAAATTATGAGCCCCCACCTCCAAATTATTTGATTGCTTGAAAATTAAAAGATTTAACAAACAAACAAAAACACGCTCATCGTCCTTTGGGTTATTTTTATTTACTTTCTCTTTTTTGAACTTGTAGTGTTCACCAGAGTCACATGTTCAAGCTTTTCTTTGCAACCATGAAGGATAGAAACTTTAATTAAAAAAAAAAAGAAAAAAGTAAGCAGAGATTCTCTGGTATACATATGACTCCTGGAGCTGGGGCTTGAAGAAAACATAACATATGCTAGGAATTGGCAATACTGGATTCATTAGTTATTGAATAAAGAAAAGGACACCTTATTCTGTCTCTGATATTGCTAGGAGCAGGTTGGCAGATACACCCCTGCTGTGTACTGGACTGAAGCAGAATTACACAACTGTGTGGCATAGGCCCTGAGAGATTTTCCTTTTGTTTTAGGAGTAGTGGGAAGAGAGCTCTATTTCAACTGTTGCCACAAACTTCCAAGTACCACAGCAATAAGAACAGTGACAACCATTAAGTCATAGTTAGCAGCCATGGATTTCTTACAATCCATTTGTCAGTAATGGGTCTGAGTTTATTCCCACTGAAGTCTATGGGAGTTCTGTTTTGCAGCTTACTGAAATTTACTCCTGTGCAAAAAAGCCAATATGCAGCCAATTTGCTCCTTGAATCCCTCTTAGGGCCAGATCCGAAGTCCACTGAAGTCAATGGGAGTCCACAAGAACATAAGAATGGCCATACTGGGTCAACCAAAGGTCCATCTAGCCTATTATTGTGTCTTCTGACAGTGGCCAATGCCAGGTGTCCCAGAGGGAATGAATAGAACAGGTAACCGTCAAATGATCTATCCCCTGTCGCTCATTCCCAGTCTTTCCAATGACTTCAGTGGGCTTTGGACTAGAGCTTTAAGCCTGATTTTGAACGCTTAAATGGTGCACCACCCTAGTGCCGTCCCTCGACATAGGACTAAATTTCACTCTGATTATTGTAGCCTGTGGGTTATCAGCATGAACAATATACCTTTTACCATGCTGTCCCCTATGCATGCTGCAACCTCTTCAAGCCTCTTATTCTATCCTCCTTTATGTCCTTCTCAGACACCCACTTCTGGCATGCTGTTTACAGTGAAATGAGCTGACTTGTACATTTCCCTATTCACTTTCCACTAACCTCTGTCTGTCTGTCCCAAGACTGAAAGCTCTTCAGAGCAGGGAGTCATCCTTTCTTGAATGTCTAGAAGCCGCCTAGCACATTGAAAGCATAAACGATAATTAATAATGATAGCACAGACTCCTCATTCCATTCCAGAACAATGAGTTGGCTGAAAGGTCAGAAGGGACCATTAGGGTCCTCGAGTCTGGCATGACGTGGGCCACAGCATTTCACCAAGTACCTCCTGCATCAATCCCACAATTTAAGGCTGGACTAGTACATGTCCTTTTAGAAAGATGCCCAATCTTGATCTCAAGACTTCTAGTGATGGAGAATCCACCCCAGCCTAAGTCGTTCCCAGGGTTAATCACACTCACTGTTAAAAATGTGCATCTTATTTCTAGTTTGAATTTGTTTAGCTTCTCCTTGCAGCTATTGGATCTTGCCTGCTAGATTAAAGAAACCTTCTCCCCATGTAGATGCTTCTAGACTCTGATAAAAATCACCTTTTAACTTTGTCGTAGATAAACTAAATAGACTGAGCTTCTTTAGCCTCAGGTTTTCCAGACTTCAAATCATTCTTGTAACTCTTTTCCAAAAGGTGACAGGAGGCTTTGGTGATTCTTCCCTTAAAATCAGCCGAGTTACCATGTAACACATCTAGAGAAACCATTCAAACATTATCTTGGCTGTGGTATCCCAACCACAAAATAATATATTTATTTTTTTCCACCGCTTTTTTTGTCCTTTTATTGATAAAATCTACACAAAAGCTAACTCATCATAATAATTAATTAAAAAAACAAAACAAAACGAATGCTACACATTCTCCTGTGTTTTAGAAATTGTGTCGGCTATTGAGTTTCATTGAAATGCTCCTGCTTTATGCATTTCCTTCCAATCCATTTTGGGCACATTGTATCCATTTGGGTACCCAAAAGTCCATTATTTTTTGCCTATGACATCTCTGGATTGTAAATGTGTGAACTGATATTCCATCAGGTTTCCCCATTTTTAGAGCCCAAATGGTAATTATAATGTTGACAATGAAGCACGATGAAGATAGTAAAAAATCCAAAGCACCCTCCATAGTGCACAGCATGGGTCTTAAAATGTACATGCACCCAAGGTTTTTGTTTGTTTTTCTTTCTTCCTTTGTTCTGCTGCATCAATTGCCAACGTCCTTTTGGTTCAACACAAGCTGTAATGCCCATGTTTGGAGTTCAAAGTATTAGCACTTGACCCCTCCCCCCGAAAAGTAAAATAAAATAGCCATCGTTTTGTTGTTTGATTTAAAAAAGAAAAGAAAAATCAATTTAAACAAAGCCTTTAAGAGTAACAAACACTTAATAAAGAAGCTATGACTGACCCACCTTGCAACCTCCCACCTCGTTTTTACCTGTGGTTCTCCTTCTCAAGAACCGTGCAACGTAGAAAAATCAAATATACAAACAGAACTCTTAATCCATCCCTTTATGTAGCTAGAGTGAATCTATTTTTAATAAGAACTTGACAATCTCTCTTTAATATTTACAACAAGGAGTCTGTTTGAAAGTTTTAAAGCAAAGAAAATCTTCAAGTTCTCAGCGCTGAATTGCAAGACAGAAATTCCACACTTTTCTTTATCCCTTTTCCTTTTGTTTGTGGTGGAACATTTGCAACTGGAATGGTAGATTTTATTTGTTTTTTTTCTTGTCCTGTTCTCTTCTGAGATGGAAGTCCCTCAAAAGAATTCCCTACTCCCACCCATTCCCGAAGAAGCGGTCTCCATGATTAGTTTGGTATTCTCTCAATGTAAATGGCTGGCGCGGCTGAGCGCGCAATTGTAGCTATGAAGCTGTGGTCTCGACTGAGGTCCAGGTTGGTGGTCTCAACCTGCTCCACCCGGGAGATGGTGTCGTACGCCTTATTTACATGGAGAGGCTTGTGGGCCTGGCAGTATCCGATCACTGGTTGGTCATAGCTGTAATAGGGCAAGGTCTTCATGGGGTGAGGCACCTGCATCAGAAAAAAAAACAGAGACAAAAAGAGAGAAACATGTGAATGATCTGCTTAACTAGGTGTTTGTACAGCACCAAGGAGAATGGGCCCTTGGATAGGTCGACCGCTTGGCAGTATCACAATATAGATGTTAAAAAATAACAACGTTAAAACACTTTTCAGAGTCTCTCTGAATCCCTTTCATAGAGGTCTAGTTCTGCAGCCCTTACACTTAGTGGGTAGCACTTATGCTTAATTCTTACTAGAATAAACAAGACTATTTGAGTTCCATTGTAGTCAATGGGACTATTTGTGGACGGAACGCAAAACTGTGTAGAGCGCTCAAGTGCTGCATAGACCCATCTATCCTGGATCCTAATCCTGGATCTCTGGATCCCAAGGCCTATTCTGGATCCCCTCTCTCCCTTTTATTTGAATTCCTTCGTAAGCATCTTTCCATACACTGGCATAACAAACAAAGAATTTTAAAAATACCCCATACTTTTAAACGTTAATCCTAAAAACTAATATAATTAATAGCAAAACATTAGATACAAATCTTTTCCTCTCTGCCTTTGCAAGTAATTTAATAATCTGCAGGAGATGAGCTGATCAAATTGAAAAAAGCCTGCTCCATGGGGATGGGGGAGAATCTACAGGAAATACAAGTTACAGTTTATTCCGGTCGTGCTAAAGCTAAACTCACCACAGCTGGAGATATGTTATCTTGTAACAAATACTTCTTTATAGTCCCTTCCAAGCTTTAAATGAAGAGCACAGAGCCAGTTCATCATGACTTTTCATTGCATGGTATACTTCTTCCAGACAGGTATGAAAATGCAGTGCATCTCAGAGCTATTAATGCTAATTATAACTTTTATTGTGGTAGAATGAATATGACACATTGTACCTCAGAATAGCACCCTGTACCCCTTTATTCATCATTCATATATTAATGTGATATTTCATACAAATATGCCATGTCAGATATCATATGAAAGGTCATGATCTGCCAAAACCACATGTTCTGTCAAAATATGTGTAACGTTAGTGTGTATGATGTTATGAGATTCTGTTGTATGGTTGTTACTGAAATATGCTGTACATTTGCTAGGGACATACAAAGGACCCCCACCCAGGAGGGTGTTCAATGACCATTAATCAGCAGAAGAGTTGTAATCAAGGGATTTACAATTCAATGAGGGCTGCCCAAGCACCACACAATTGGGACTGCTCAACTCTATGACTCAAAAAGAAAAGGAGGACTTGTGGCACTTTAGAGACTAACAAATTTATTTGAGCATAAAGCTTTCGTGAGCTACAGCTCACTTCATCGGATGCATTCTATGACTCAGTTGCCCAAGACAACACCAGGGGGACTGCTCAAACCAGTGACTCAACAAAGCCTGCCAGGACATGTCTGGGCAACTGTCTTCTAGGCACATGGACTAAGGATATAAAAAGGGGTACAGTGGCAACATGTCTTGGCCTTTCTCCTCCCCCACCTACGCTGGAAGGTAGAACAAGAACGCTGAGAAGATGAAAACTTCAACTGAGCAGACTGGTCCAGGCCTGTGTATTGAGACCTGTAACATCCAGTGAGGTGAGAACATTGCTTGATCTAAATACTGCCTAGTGTAATAAGGTTTAAGATTTAGAACGTGCGCTTATCTTTTATTTTCTTTGGTAACTATCTCTGACTTTTTATGCCTACCACTTATAATCACTTAAAATCTATCTTTCTCCAGTTCATAAATTTGTTTTATACTTTACCTAAAACAGTGTATTTTGCTTGAAGTGCTTGAGAAATCTCAGTTTAAAAAGGCTGGTGCACGTCCTCTCCACACTGAGGGAGGGGAAGACTGCGTAATAAACGTGCAGTGGTCAGGCTTCTGACCAGAGCAAGATGGTGCAGTTCTGGGGTGCAAGGCTGTGGAGCTGGGGGGAATTGGCTGGTGCCTTTCTCGGAGTGGCTCTGGGAGCATTCATGCAATCCAGCTGCGTGTGGGGCTCCACATGCTGTTGTGCAGAGTGATAACCGCACCTGGTCACTAGCAAAGCATTGTGGTCACAGCTGCTTGTCGCTAGCAAAGCATTGTGAGAGACAGCACAGGCTGGAGAGTTAAGGGGGCACCGTGGTAGCCCAATTCCAGGTTGCCCCCCCCGGGGGATCCCATCACAACGAGTTCCTCCTGCATTCAAATCTAATAGGTAGTAGTTTTGTCCTTTTCCTCTACAGAATGCTGGAGGGACTCCAAGACACTCCCAGTTGTTATTCAACTGAGAACTTTTTCATCTTAAATGCACCAGTGCAAAAATCTAGCCACTCAGAAGACTTTGAAGGCACAGCCGAGATCACTTATGTACCAAATTGAGCCCTGGGGTCAGCAGATACAATTCTCATTTGAACTGGGATTTGCACCATTTTACAACAGTGTTTGAATTTGTCCATCGCTTTTAAGGTGGGTCTTTATGATACAATAAAAGCCAAGGACTGCTCGTTTTCGGTAGATCTTTGTGATTGAGGTCCTGTGCTTTACAGTAATAATATACAGTACATTAACCACCTGGATCCCCCTGTGTACATCATTGTTTATTCCCCCTTCTCCAAACAAGAGTTAAAAGAATCAGAATCACAATAATATCCCTAAGTGGCATTTTAATGTGTTTTCCTTATCAGCCAGTTCTCAGTACTTTTCCAAACCATCCCTTGATCAATTCAAGGTGTTTTCTCTCTTCAGCTGACAGGAACAATGCCAGTTAAAGAAACAGTTTTGCACATTCCTGAGATCCCACTGAGAGCTTGTCTAAACGGAGGAGTTTTGCAAGGATGTAGCTACACTGACTTAGCCGCAGTGGTACAACAGTGTAGATCATTGGTTCAAATATCTCCAGCATAAAGACTTATTTCTTGAAGGAGAGAGCAATGATCTCTTGAAATGGATAGTCTTTTCCTTTACCCGTGGCACTAACTTGCCATGCCCTGTCTGACTGCAAACCCACCCCTTCGTAGCAGGACTTTGAACGTATCTGCTTTCTTTTAGACAGGATCCAAAACACCAACCAGCGGAACTAGCCCTGGAAACAGATGTGTCAGAATACTGCACGAAAAGCTATTCTTAAGGTATCTCCTGCCAAGACTGAATATAGAAGTGCCAAAAATCTCCCAGGAAAGTTCGCTTTGGGGAGTTTTGCAGTCCATACGAAGAGTTTGGAGGAGCATCCGAATGTTTGAGTGCTTTTCCAAATCAAAGTCAAACTTCAAGCCTTCAGAGGACGGTCTGCCACAAACTGGAATGTCCCTTCATTTCATGGAAGATATGATCTCTGTGTTGTATTTCAAGAAAGACATAAGGGGCTGATTTTCATTTACACTAGGATCCCTTTACACTGCTGCGTTAGCTTACATTTATTCCCATTCCGAGGCTTCTTTACACTGACCGAGTGGTATGAAGAGACCTCCGTGCAAATGAGAATAAGGCTTATAAGTACTTTTCAGAGAATGGGCCTGATTGTGTAAACTGTCAGTCATATGGGCAGTCCCTACTGAGGTGACTAGTTGTAGGACTGTTCATGTACAAGGAAAATTTGGCAGGATCAGACCTTATTATGCGTAATGCTGAAGAGTGTTGAGGAAATTGGTCATTTTAAAACAAGTTGAAGCTATCAGATTTTCTATTTAAGCACCAGATGGGAACTTGATCTAAATTCCCATACAAGGAATTGATAAACATATTAAATCCAGTCTCCAGAATAACGAATATCTCGCTTCATTAAAAGAGTAAGGAAAGATTTATGGTTAAGGCAGCAGACTGGGACACAGGAGAATTAGGTTCCGTTGCTGGCTTCTGCCATAGCCTTCCACAAGTCACTTAATCTACTTTACACAACAGTTCCCACGCTGTAAAATGGGGAAAATGCTACTTCCTACCTCCTCTCAGACTGTAAACTTTTTGGGGCAGAGATGTCCGTACAGTGCCAAGTTCAATGGAACACCTATCTCAGTTGGGGTCTTTCTCACCTTAAGTACAGGCCACACCCACTCTAGGTCTCCTTCTCCCACCATGCTTTATTATACTGTTCCAGCCGGCCCGTGTCCTGTGGTGCTCTTTAGATATTTACAAGTCCCAGCCATATCGCCGACTTGCTTCTCGAGGAAGGGAGCAGTACTAGCAGCCATTACTGCCTTTCTTCTGGCCCTCTGCTTCCCCCTTTCTAGGGCTTCCTTCCTCTCCGTTCATATGTTCCCAGCTCCTGGGGTTGCCTCCCCCTCTAATTAGCACTTCAGCTGTAGCTCCACTTGTTAATTGATTCTCTAATTAGGCCCCAATTAACCTATATTGCTAGGGATTTGAGTGACAGTGCTGAGTCAGCTTCTGACTCAGCACCCTGGTTACAGGCCTCTAGATTGCTACTGCAAAACAAAGAATAAACTACAATTTAATCATTCAGAGCGCAAAAACAGGTTACTATAAATACTGTAATACACACAATAGTACCTAACATTTCTACAACAGTTTGCATCTGAGGATTTCAGAGCCCTTTACAAAGGAAGACAAATATGATGTTAGTCTCACTGGGCAGGTGAGTAAACTGAGGCACAGAGCGGATACTTGAGAGGAAATCAATGACAAAGGCAAGAACAAAATTTTTATATCCTAGCCGCTAGGCCTATGTTCTATTTGTTGTACCACTCTGCCGCCAGTAATCGCTGCAATTTAGGCTACCAAAGTTTCTAAATTTGGCTTTGGAACATAGCAAATTGTAATGCAGACAAACAGTTGCTTAGGTAGGAGTACAACAGATACAGAAAGTGCTTCTTTCTTTTATGATGAATCATAATATCCATTCAGTCTTTGGCTAAGTGTACTCTTTCATTATTACACTCTAGGACAGCCCAGTCCAGTAGACTGCGTGAGACAGAGACATTGAATGAAAGATGATGAGATATTTGTCCATGACCATGCGCCAGTACATATCTGTCAGCAATCATTTCTAAACGAATTATTTCCTTTTCTAAAAGTTGTACTGTCCAATAATATTTATTTTCGTTTAAACTGATAGTTTATTAATATAGGGAAATAAATGTACCTTACAATGAAATATACTCCGATGTCACTGAGATTTATAGACGACAACTTTTTTTCAGTAAATCTTTGTACTCAGAAGGGATAATCTAACTTCATTTTAAATGTTTTTGTATGAGGCCAAATACAGTCCCTGAAGTGTTGCAAATAGTTGATTAAGTCAATGAATGAGGTGCTATCTGTTCTTCGAAGTAAGCTTTGACTCTATCAGCCAAAAACGTATTATGCTAGAAGCACTAAGTGTTCAGAAAGGTTTTCAGCTAATGGGCTGTATTAATTAGCTGGTATTAACTTCTGAAGTCTTCACCTCTGTAGATCTTCCCACTAAATGGTCTAAACATTGCTGTCTTAACAGCCGCCCACTTGAAACAAACATTCCATTACAAGCAAAATTTACATAAACCTGTATCTGAGGGATTAACATAAAAGATTCAGTGGGAGAAATTTAGGAATGCAAATCTTCCCTTTCAAAGTGAAATTAACATTGGAGAGGTTAATGGCTCGACATCCTCATGGCTGAATAACAACTGCACTAAAATAAGCAGAACAAAGCTGAGCGTACCTGACACCAAATGAAATTCTGGAGCAGCATTAAACGTATGTTTCTCAGGGCTTCATGCTTGTTCAGTTTTCTCTTGAATGCTCAGTAGTGAGCCTGATTCTCCACTGAGTTGGGCCCCAGTTCATGAGAGCACGTAAGCACATATTTAAGTTCACCCCTATTCAACAAAGCACTTAAGCATGTGGTCGAACTTTGATGAATAGGAATGGACGGCAGAATTCGGAAGCTGCACAGATTTTATGGGGGCATAACTCTGTTGAACTGGAATTTTCCTCGGCAAAGAACTGCTAAAACAGAATGTAAAACCTGGGCCAATAGTTTTGCTTACCTACCTCAGAGAGCTGCCAAGCGAGTGAAATACCTAACGTGTAAAGTGCTGTGATGAAAAGCGTATGATGCTAGTGCTACCGGTCTAATGAGAAAAGACTTATTTGAAAATTCTTTCAAAGGCTAGAATTCAATGTGGGCTTACTCTTTCTACAGCAGGGTGCCGTTAATTAACATAATTAATAATCAGTCACTCCCAATGATGTTTAGATAAGGAGATGCCCTTGGTAAGAGCTGATGTGAGGAAGTAGGGAGCACTGCAGTAAAAGTGAAAAGTTTGTTTTTTCACACAGCCCACAAAAATACAAAACTAAATCTTCACCTTCATCAGCTATCACTTGTCCATGTTTTAGGGCCTGATCTGGTGCCCACTGAACTCAATGAGAGTGTTTTCATTGGCTTTAGTGGGCTTTGGATTGGAAATTAAAAAACACAGGGGGAAAAAAAAAGCCACCGTGGCTTAATAGCCATGTAAAAGAAGCAGTGAGAGATAAAAAGGTATATTTTAAAAAGTGGAAGTCAAATCCTAGTGAGGTAAATAGAAAGGAGCATAAACACTGCCAAATTAAGTGTAAAAACGTAACAAGAAAAGCCAAAAAGGAGTTTGAAGAACAGCTAGCCAAAAACTCAAAAGGTAATAACAAAATGTTTTTAAGGACATCAGAAGCAGGAAGCCTGCTAAACAACCAGTGGTGCCCCTGGACCATCGAGATACAAAAGGAGCACTTAAAGACAATAAAGTCATTGCAGAGAAACTAAAAGAATTCTTTGCTTCAGTCTTCACGGCTGAGGATGTTAGGGAGATTCCCAAACCTGAGCCATCCTTTGTAGGTGACAAATCTGAGGAATTGTCATAGATTGAAGTGTCATTAGAGGAGGTTTTGGAATTAATTGAGAAACTTAACAGTAACAAGTCACTGGGACCAGATGGCATTCACCCAAGAGTTCTGAAAGAACTCAAATGTGAAATTGCGGAACTATTAACTATGGTTTGTAATCTGTCCTTTAACTCAGCCTCTGTACCCAATGACTGGAAGACAGCTAATGTAACACCAATATTTTAAAAGGGCTCTAGAGGTGATCCCGGCAACTACAGACCGGTAAGTCTAACGTCAGTACTGGGCAAATTAGTTGAAACAATAGTTAAGAATAAAATGTCAGACACATAGAAGAACATAAATTGTCGGGCAAAAGTCAACATGGTTTCTGTAAAGGGAAATCATGTCTTACTAATCTACTAGAGTTCTTTGAAGGGGTCAACAAACATGTGGACAAGGGGGAATCCAGTGGACATAGTGTACTTAGATTTCCAGAAAGCCTTTGACAAGGTCCCTCACCAAAGGCTCTTAAGTAAATTAAGTTGTCATGAGATAAGAGGGAAGATCCTTTCATGGATTAAGAACCGGTTAAAAGACAGGGAACAAAGGGTAGGAATAAATGGTACATTTTCAGAATGGAGAGGGGTACCAAGTGGTGTTTCCCAAGGGTCAGTCCTAGGACCAGTCCTATTCAACTTATTCATGAATGATCTGGAGAAAGGGCTGAACAGCAAGGTGAGAAAGTTTGGAACTTCAAAAAGATCTCACAAAACTAAGTGATTGGGCAACAAAATGGCAAATGCAATTTAACGTGGATAAATGTAAAGTAATGCACATTGGAAAAAATAACCCCAACTATACATACAATATGATGGGGGCTAATTTAGCTACAACTAATCAGGAAAGAGATCTTGGAGTCATCGTGGATAGTTCTCTGAAGACATCCACGCAGTGTGCAGCGGCAGTCAAAAAAGCAAACGGGATGTTAGGAATCATTAAAAAAAAGAGATAGAGAATAAGACGGAGAATCTCTTATTGCCCTTATATAAATCCATGATATGCCCCCATCTTGAATACTGCATACTGATGTGGTCTCCTCATCTCAAAAAAGATATACTGGCAGAGAAGGGCAACTAAAATGATTAGGGGTTTGGAATGGGTCCCATATGAGGAGAGATTAAAGAGGCTTGGACTTTTCATCTTAGAAAAGAGGAGACAAAGGGGGGATATGATAGAGGTCTATAAAATCATGAGTGGTGTGGAGAAAGTGAATAAGGAAAAGTTATTTACTTGTTCCCATAATATAAGAACTAGGGGCCACCAAATGAAATTAACGGGCAGCAGGTTTAAAACAAATAAAAGGAATTTCTTCTTCACACAGCGCACAGTCAACCTGTGGAACTCCTTGCCTGAGGAGGTTGTGAAGGCTAGGACTATAACAGGGTTTAAAAGAGAACTAGATAAACTCATGGAGGTTAAGTCCATTAATGGCTATTAGCCAGGCTGGGTAAGGAATGGTGTCCCTAGCCTCTTTTTGTCAGAGGGTGGAGCTGGATGGCAGGAGAGAGATCACTTGATCATAACCTGTTAGGTTCACTCCCTCTGGGGCACCTGGCATTGGCCACTGTCGGCAGACAGGATACTGGGCTGGCTGGATCTTTTGTCTGACCCCGTATGGCCATTCTTATGAACCTTGTTGAATAGCCACATGTTGAATATCCACATCCACGTTGTAAATCCATGCTCTCTCTTTTCCTCTTTTCGTACATTACCCAAACTTGATTCTGCAAAATGGTCAGGGTGGTAGACTTGGGAGATCCACCTTCAAGTCCCTTCCCTGCCATAGACTTCCTGTGTGATCTTGGACAGGCCACCTAATCTCTCTGTGCATCAGTTCCCCCATCTGTGAAAAGGGGATAATAGCACTTTTCTACCTAACAGGGGTGTTGTGTGGATACATACACTAAAGATTGTGACAGGTTTGAGAGTAGCAGCCGTGTTAGTCAGTATCCGCAAAAAGAAAAGGAGTACTTGTGGCACCTTAGAGACTAACAAATTTATTTGAGCATAAGCTCGCTCACAAAAGCTTATGCTCAAATAAATTTGTTAGTCTCTAAGGTGCCACAAGTACTCCTTTTCTTTTTGAAGATCGTGAGGCATGCATATATTACATTGCTGAGAATAAGATAAGTTACTTAAGACAGATAGGAAGTTATGCCCTTTCTGAAAATCAGTAAGGCGTCTCAATTTGGACATCCAAAAATCGAGATACCTTGAATCACTAGTTACTTTAGAAAATTTGGGTCTTGTAGTTAATTATATGGGCAGAACTATAATTTAATAATTTCCAGTACTGTTTGCTCATGTGCCTAAATTAGAAAATAAACACTTTTTAAAAAAATATTCCCAGACCTGGTCCTCTCACTCAGGTGGAATAGCTCAATGACCATCCCATTGAGTTTTCTTCTGTAGAAAACAAAAATAAAGCATGAAAGTTCTCAGCCAGGTGAGTGCTCTGGTTGCCTGCACCATAGCGCTTTGCAGTTAAGATAAACCCAATTTGCACTTAATTTGTTTCCTAAACAGGTATTTATCTAATGGTACTTGTTGAACAAACAACATTAAGTTAACCTTTAAAGTTAAGTGTATCCATAATTCCTGAACACACAGACATTAGAATTATGGAGGTAATATTTTCTCATTTGCACTAATATTTAGTCTCTGAACACAATGGTTTTGTTACTGAATTAATATGTCTGCTGTTAAATCTACTTCAGAGCACATTTTATACTGTATATCATTTAACGTAAAAAATAATAAGCAAGATATGAAGTCATAGTTTTAGGATTAGTGGAATACACAGCTTCACCTAAGAGATAAATTGATTAGATACATTAGCCAGATATAATTGATATAGGAAATTTTAATGAATTTCATGCTGTTGAAAGATGATGAGTTGAAAGCCCTGGAAACTCGCTTTGGAACTGATTCAGGGAAGTATTTAGGCATGTGCTTAATTTTAAGCATATACTTAAAACCCCTTAAAGTAAATGGGACTATATAGAATAATAGAGTTATACAAATGTGCGCTGGCAGACCCCATAAGGTAGCTAGTCCATTCTCCTGCACTGAGGCAGTATGAAGTATATCTAGGGCACTGACATGAACAATCAGTCCCATTTCAAAGAGCACTAGCTCAAAGCACTCCAACAAACTGTGACCGTACATCAGCAGTCTGCACACAGGCAGTTAGCGCATAGCAGGCTAGTGCAGGGTAGGTTCGCTTCCCAGTTTACTGCGGCCTGATTGTTCATGTAGAAAAGCCCTCAGAGCATACTTAATAGAATTCATGTTTTCCAGAGCCAGGGCCTTTACCCGCCGAACAGGTGCAAGCTTCCACGGCACTGCCAGTGTGCTCCAGTTGTGACCCCCAAGGTCCAGCACAGGTGAAAGAGTGATTTAGGACTTGATCCAAAGCCCAGTGAAGTGAATGGAAAGATTTCCATCGATTTCAGTGGGCTCTGAAACAGGCCCTTTGTCTCCAGACTTCAGCCCTTGGACTTTCTGCTGAGTCTGCCAACTGCTAAGAGCCATCACATCTCTGACCACCTTACATTCCAAGGGTAAGGCACATTTCAGCTGTGCCTTTGCAAATACACACAAAAAGCAGAGCTACACATGATACATATAGTATATAAAATTATATAAACCCGTGCACACATATACACACACACAAATCCCATTTTCAGTTACTGTAAACAAAACAAAACAACAAAAATAGTTTTCAACCCTCTCCCCCTCTCTCCCAAAATTTACTGACATTTTCTGTAGAAAAACCCATTTGGATTTAAAAAAAAAAAATCGGCATTTTATTTTAAAAATCAAATGAAAAATTGTGACTAGCTCTACGAGGAAGTGCCAGAAGTCTCATGAGAAACCCTGTTCATGGAAAATATCTCAGCCAAGGGGATGTGCATGAATTTGGAATAAGTCTCAGGTAAACTGCTCAACTTCAGTCTTGAACTGCTGTTCTACAAAATCTTTGCCACCAATCCTGACAGTCCCCCTAGGTATACCAAGGTTCAAAAATCCTACAGAGAACTTTGTCCGAGTCTAGAACAAGTCTGGATTAGGCCTGGAGCACTGAGCAGAGTTCATCTGACAAGATGAGGGGGTGTGTGACTTCCCTGATCAGTTTACTGCAATTTCATGTTCACTTTCCTTCCCATGCCAGAGAGAAACTGTTTCCTAACCTCCTTTATTCACTTCCCACCAAATCATGTCAGCAGCTTATGTAGCTTCCACAAGGAGAGGACACAGGCTAGGAAGGAAGGAACACACAGGGCCTAACTAAGGTGCAGTCATGGTGCAGAGCCCTGCCTGAAAGATGTCAAGGTCAGACCAGGCTCTCTCAGGATACACAAACCAAAACTGCAGCAGAGACCCTACAGTGCAGCCAGAAAGAGACTGAAAGAGAAAGAGACAGAAAGCACAGGCCTGAGTTGTCAGGCAGAGAATCACCAAGTCCGAGCCTGTCAGCTTTCCCAAGGAAAATGAGGAGAGGGTATAGGGTCAAAACCTTAGGAGGGGGTATCACCTTGTCTCCATCAAAAAGGAAAAATCTTTGGTTGGGTGTGCACTAGGAAACCACTAGTAACCCACAGCTTTAAAATGCTGTAACTTTCTGCTAAATAAAAAACTTTCTGCTAAATAAAGTACTTTATCTCCCTTGACTTTCCCCCTTTTCTCTTCTTATTTTCCACTTTCCCTTCTGGATCCTGATGTGTCTTTTATTTATGAATATCAAAGTTCATTTTCCATCTTTTGCCTGTTGGTTAATTTGTCCACCCTTTTCTCCAAACCTACTTCCTTTATAATAAGAAAAAAGAAAAGGAGTACTTGTGGCACCTTAGAGACTAACCAGTTTATTTGAGCATGAGCTTTCGTGAGCTACAGCTCACTTCATCGGATGCATAGCATATTGTGGAAACTGCAGAAGACATTATATACACACAGAGACCATGAAACAAAACTTCCTCCCACCCCACTGTCCTGCTCGTAACAGCTTATCTAAAGTGATCATCAAGGAGGGCCATTTCCAGCACAAATCCAGGTTTTCTCACCCTTCCCCCCCCACACACACAGACACACATACAAACTCACTCTCCTGCTGGTAATAGCCCATCCCTCTTTGAAACCTCTCTTTATAATGTGCATGATAATCAAGGTGGGTCATTTCCAGCACTAATCCAGGTTTTCTCACCACCCCCCCCCACACACACACACCCCCCTCCAAAAACCACACACACAAACCTACTCTCCTGCTGGCAATAGCTCATCTTACAATGTGCACAGCAATAATCCAAGTTTAACCAGAACGTCTTGGGGGGGGGGGGGGGTTTGTAGGAAAAAAACAAGGGGAGATAGGCTACCTTGCATAATGACTTAGCCACTCCCAGTCTCTATTCAAGCCCAAATTAATAGTATCCAATTTGCAAATGAATTCCAATTCAGCAGTTTCTCGCTGGAGTCTGGATTTGAAGTTTTTTTGCTTTAAGATAGCGACCCTCATGTCTGTGATTGCGTGACCAGAGAGATTGAAGTGTTCTCCGACTGGTTTATGAATGTTATAATTCCTAACATCTGATTTGTGTCCATTTATTCTTTTACGTAGAGACTGTCCAGTTTGACCAATGTACATGGCAGAGGGGCATTGCTGGCACATGATGGCATATATCACATTGGTGGATGTGCAGGTGAACGAGCCTCTGATAGTGTGGCTGATGTTGTTAGGCCCTGTGATGGTGTTCCCTGAATAGATATGTGGGCACAGTTGGCAACGGGCTTTGTTGCAAGGATAGGTTCCTGGGTTAGTGGTTCTGTTGTGTGGTATGTGGTTGTTGGTGAGTATTCGCTTCAGGTTGGGGGGCTGTCTGTAGGCAAGGACTGGCCTTTCTCCCAAGATTTGTGAGAGTGTTGGGTCATCCTTCAGGATAGGTTGTAGATCCTTAATAATGCGTTGGAGGGGTTTTAGTTGGGGGCTGAAGGTGACGGCTAGTGGCGTTCTGTTATTTTCTTTGTTAGGCCTGTCCTGTAGTAGGTGACTTCTGGGAACTCTTCTGGCTCTATCAATCTGTTTCTTCACTTCCGCAGGTGGGTGTTGTAGTTGTAAGAATGCTTGATAGAGATCTTGTAGGTGTTTGTCTCTGTCTGAGGGGTTGGAGCAAATGCGGTTGTATCGCAGAGCTTGGCTGTAGACGATGGATCGTGTGGTGTGGTCAGGGTGAAAGCTGGAGGCATGTAGGTAGGAATAGCGGTCAGTAGGTTTCCGGTATAGGGTGGTGGGGGTGGTGGTGGTGAGAAAACCTGGATTAGTGCTGGAAATGACCCACCTTGATTATCATGCGCATTATAAAGAGAGGTTTCAAAGAGGGATGGGCTATTACCAGCAGGAGAGTGAGTTTGTATGTGTGTCTGGGGGGGGGGGAAGGGTGAGAAAACCTGGATTTGTGCTGGAAATGGCCCTCCTTGATGATCACTTTAGATAAGCTGTTACGAGCAGGACAGTGGGGTGGGAGGAAGTTTTGTTTCATGGTCTCTGTGTGTATATAATGTCTTCTGCAGTTTCCACAATATGCTATGCATCCGATGAAGTGAGCTGTAGCTCACGAAAGCTCATGCTCAAATAAACTGGTTAGTCTCTAAGGTGCCACAAGTACTCCTTTTCTTTTTTCTTTTTACGAATACAGACTAACACGGCTGTTACTCTACTTCCTTTATATTTCTTTAAATTATTTTTCCTTTTTTGATCTACTCTGCCTATTTTTGCTTTATTGCTTTGTCCCCATCTCTCTACTTACTTTCCCCACCTTCATTTCTCCCCACATAAGTCAAAATCCTACGAGCTGATGTGCACGTGTGGTGCCCTGTGCCCATGTGGCTTCTTGTTTGATGCATCATCATCAATGGAAATATCTATCCTCATGGATCAAGAAGCAAAATCAGGGTCATCATGCCCCTTCCTATCTCCCAAGTTCTGTTTGGACAGGCCCAGAGCACAGGTCTTGCGACCTTTCACATACAGTTGCTGGGAGGAAGTTGGCGCATAAGCAAGTGTCAGAGTGAATTTGCAGGTTTCACCTTTCAAATGCAAATGAGCTGACAAGGACAGTGAACAGCATGTGCTATGGCTGCCATCTCGGCCAACACTGAGGATTGAACAAGGACCTCTCAGGCCAAATGCAGAAATATCTACAGCTTCAGCTAAGGAGACAGGTTGTGTAACTGCAACAGACTCACATTCTCTGTGGACTGGAAACACCATGCACAGTGACCAGTGCTTTCCACATGCAGTTGTGGTACCGATTACGTACTTTACAGGACCAGCTCCCGTGTGCTTTAAATCACAATTAATATTTGTATCTATTTATTAGATTGCATCTCATCAGTAAAGCACGAGAGAAGAAGTGGTCAAAGTAGAGGCTGCAAATGAGAGTCAGGGGTCACAAATTTCAGAGTAGCAAAAACTCCTTCACGTCTCATATTTTCAAACGGAAGAGCAGGATCCCAGCCAGTTGGAGAGGGTGTCTTAGTATGGAAAATGTGGAGAACCGACAGCCTAGAGAGTAATTCAGGATAAAAAGCACTATACTATCAATTATCATGGTCACGCTTCATGTTAAGTTTCTATTTATATTTTATAAAGGGTTAATAAATGGTTAATAGATATAGTAATTGGTAACAGTTATAAGCTACTATAACTAAGTTATACTTGGTACAGACATGAGTGGTATGCATTAGAGAGGGTCATAAGCACATTAGTGTAATAGATTATTAAAAGCCATGCTTATAAGGCTACTTATGGGCTTGCTGAACAATTGACGAATCATTTATTAAAATAATAATAATGCAATATACTTTCATAAACTATTTATAATATAAAAAGTAGGCCAGTATGATTTTTGTTGTCCATCCTTCCTTGCAAAAGTATATTACAGGTTACAAGCCCCCATATAGGATGACCAGATAGCAAGGGTGAAAAATCGGGAGAGGGGGTGGGGAATAATTGGCACCTATATAAGACAAAGACCCAAATACCGGGACTGTCCCTATAAATTCGGGACATCTGGTCATCCTACCCCCATATAACGTCATTTTGTTAGAATGCCTGTCAGTTTAATGGATACGATATGCACACTGGAATTCTATTCTCTCTTTCACTGAGTCATTTCTGAAGATAACTAAGGGAGTATCTGTCCTACCAGACCACAACAGTACCTGCCCCTTTAAATGCAAACCTTTCACTGGATTATTTAACTGGACGCACTACTCCCAATTATGAGAGGGAAAGTCATGAATATCCCACTCTTCTGTCTGTGGGCAGATTTCAGCTTTTCATCAGTAACTGAAATGGTTTCCCTATAGAAAACTACTGGAGAAGAGAAAATCTTTTAAACCCTGTTATTGTTCCTTGGATAAGGTATTTCTTTTAAATTGCTTTATATTTATTTTATGGAGTAACTGTTGCTAGAAGAAAAGAACCTTTTTCTCGGAAGTATGATGAGAGAGGCATGGCAATTTTTCACGTTCCACTGTGGAGGAGGTGATAGAATAACCAGATATTTATTTTATTCTGAAAGTCATTGATACTGCTGCTATCACTACTAGTATAATTTCCCTTATGAAAGAGTTCTATAAAATTTAAAAGGGATGAAAGGGTGATGTTTTCAACGGTACTTAGAGTCACAAGGCTCAATTTTCAATTATATTAAGGCATCTAAAGATGCAGAAAGGCTCCTCGTAAAATTTTCAAAAATGCATAGGTCCCATTTCCTCATAGGCACCTAACTCCCATTGATTTCATGTTAGGTTAGGTTCCTAAATAACTTTGATGATCCGTCCTGGGCACCTAATGGGAGTTAAGTACCTAGAACTTTTGAAAATCCCACTAAGCACCTATCTGAATCTTGAGCTCACACGCACACCTTTGAAAATCTGGCCCACAAGTCCCAAAGGACTCCTGGGCCAAATTTTCAAAGTACCTCATTTTCAGTTTCCATTCCTACACCTAAATATGTGATAGACTGCCAAGAGCTCAGCATGTTGGTTGCTAAGCTCTTTTGAAAATCTGGCCACAAATGCTGCAATAGGAGCAGCGGGGTGCTAAGCACTTGTCCACACCTGGCTCTTATTTTGGGGCCTAAACTGAGCCTGAGCTGTTTTGAAAATCTGTCTGATGAGCTCTTTCATGCCTAAAGACCAGATTTTCAAAGGTATTTAGGCTCCTAAAGATGTAGATAGATCGGCACCTAATGGAATTTTTTCAAAAGCTCCTAAGCAGGTCAGGTGCCTAACTCACATTTATTTCAATGGAATTTACATGCTTAACCTGCTTAAGCATTTTTGAATATCCCCTAGCATCTATCTGCATCTTTAGGTACCTAAATTCCTTTGAAAATCTGCTCTTTAAGCACTTTTTCAAAATCCCTCTATGACTTTCCCCAGGGCGCAATCTGAACTGTTGGACTACTGCGTCCCCTTAGTTCTCCAGCCTGACATGCTATTTAAAATGCTTCGCTGAGGAACAGCAGCCCCTCCAGGATCTGCTCACTCACAGACACCAGCATGCAAAGTCACTCCCAGCTGAATCAATGAATTCTGTGCCCAGCCATCCATGAATTATATACAGGGAGACACCCACGCATCCCTCAGCCCCAGCCTTGCTTCCCAGAAATGCGCATCTTGTCCTGCTCAGTAGACCATTGGACAGTACAAGCTCATCGATAGTTTGTCTTTCCAACAATGGGTAATGATTCTGCAGCAGGCTTGTTGACCTCAATAGGGATTCTCAAGCTCTTCAACCAAAACACACTGGCTTAGATAAAACCATAAAACAAGTTTATTAACTAAAGAAACAGAGATTTTAAATGATTACAAATATAGATGCATATACGTCAGGACTGGTTACAAAAGGAATAAAAGGATAAACATGCAAGCTAGTTCATAAACTTACCAAGGCGAATAAGTTTAAATGCGAGAAAGGAGTTTTTCTCACCAAACAGCAGCAATACATTTCACAGGCTGCATCTTTTCCCAGGCTGGGACCATTCCCCACTTTTGTTCAGTTCTTTGAGAATCATTGTCGTCATCGTCATGAGCAGAGAGATGGAAGGAGGAGAGGGGTGAGGTGAAGGTCACGGTCTCTTATTTTTTATACCCTCTTCCTCTCTTTGAGGATTACCTCCCACTGAGGTACAGACAAACAGTCTCCTGTGTACATGAGGTCGGAAGCATTTCTGAGAGGAAATGTAAATTCTTTGTCTACACTTCCCCATTGCTGAAGAATGGTTGTTTAAGTAAGTGATAGCCCACTTGTCTTTGTTGGTACCTGTCTGGGGTTGCCAGTGTGTCTTTGTCTCTGAAATGGTTTGTGGGCGTTACCCAGACTTACAAAATATTTCAGTAACAATCATAGAGTAGAATCTCTTAAATTTGATCTGCAGTGATGTTACACACATTTCAGGAAGGTGACAACATTCAGCAGACGATGAGTTTTCAAATGATACCTCACAAGGCACACTTTGTACAAAATATAACCACTATATAGAAGTGGTGAACATGGGGTAAGGGTGTCACACCCATAGTAGAGGGACTCTCCTTTGCAGTGTTGTGTATCAAAAGAAGCTCCACCAAATTCAAAGGAATTGCACTGGTGTAAAATTGGTGTAAGAGAAGAATAAGTCACATAGAATTTAAAAGAAAACTATATTCCCTACTATATAATTCTACAGGCTGATTTAAAATTCTGTAGGAAGGTTAATCTTCTCCATCAAATACTATAGAGTTTTGCCCAGAAAGGCTGCCAACAGAGCCCAAAACAAATTTCCGTCTCCACAGTCCATCTCAGCTCTACAGCTGCAGAAGGTACTGAACATCCCGGGGGATTCACCCCATAATTTCAAGGGTAATGACCACCCCTGTGAGAGAACCATATGGGCCACCCAACCCTCCTCATTGACAGAGATATGGTCTTTACTCTGCCCAGCTACACTGCCCTATAGGGCAATCAGGGCTGGCCCGCCTGAGGCGGGGAGCTCAAATGACACCCCCATACCCGCTCGCTTGGGCCAAAACTTTGAAAGGTCTCAATTCTGCCTTCTTCCTGTTCTACTCCTCTCATGGTACTGCTCTGCTACCTACCCCAATAAAGGCGAACTAACAACTTAAAATGCCTTGTTCAAAAATTTTAAGTAACCCTTCACTTTCAAACGCCTGAACAGCAAATGTAACTTTTCTTGTCTGCACAGTAAACACTGGCATTTTTATCTGTTTGAATAATCAAAGTGGTGCTTTCCGTGCCTTCTTGGTTGCAAAGATTTTAACTGCTTCCTGGAGGTCCACCAGCTGGGCCAGCTCATGATCTATTGAGATGGTTGCAAGGCCGACCAGCCTCTCCTGTGTCATTGTGGAGCGCAGATGTGTTTTGATAACTTCAGCTTGGAGAAGCTGCGTTCTCCACTGGCAGCTGTTACAGGAAGCGTTCGAAGTATGCGCAGAGCAACAAAAGCATTTGGAGAGAGGGTGGTCATCTTATTTGTGCACATATATTCCAGAACAGCCTTTGGAGTTGATCCTGCTGAAATGTATCTTGAAAGGGCTTTCAGTTCATCACCTAAACCACTCGCATCAATATCGCGCATGTCATCATGTGTCAACACTGTCTCTAGTGCCCTGCATTGCTGGTGTAGGTCTTCTTCAGGTATAGTGAGGAGTTTTGGAATATCATACAACATCCCAAATATACTGCTGTGTTCCTTGAGCTGCATGAAACGTTCTTCAACTGACTGTATTGCACAATCTAGCACCTGGTTAAAGAATTCAACTTTGAATTGTTGTTTGGGGTCTCTTCTGGGATTATCCCGTGCCTCGTAATCAAAATGTCTTCTTCTTCAATGACTCTTGTATTCTTGAAGGGGTGGGAAAATCGCTTCAGTGTGAAGTTCCTCTGCCAACTTCTGTGCACTCTTCAGAACGTTTTGAAATCCCTCATCTGACCGCTAAGACGGTAGGTCTGACTTTGCTTTGTCCAGTTGTTCCATTGCTCCAGATATATCAAGGTCAACACCTTGGAGTCTTTTGCTTACAACATTTATTTCAAACACTATGTCATGCCACAACACTAAGCCACACAGAAATTTGAACTTATGTATGTTTCTGGTGATTCCATTTCCCTCTGCCACTGTTCTCCCATGAACAGTTCCTGTCACAGCATTATCCTCCATAATGGCAACTATGGCATCATCTATCTTCCCAATTTGGTGTTTGATAGGCTTTATTGCCTCCACTCGACTTTCCCATCGTGTGGCACTCAGTGGTTTCAGTGTCAGAGAAGATGTTCCCAGATGTTGCTTCGAAATTTGCCATTGATGAGTTGATGCAGAGAAAAGTACATCGATGCTTTGAATTACATTAAAAAATTCAGCAGTCTCACTAGAAGCTGATGCTGCATCACTGACCACCAAGTTCAATGAATGAGAACTGCATGGGACAAAAAAAGCTCAAGGGTTTAACTCTTGGATCTGCGTCTGCACTCCTCTGTTCTTTCCTCTCCTGTTGGCACCTCTCGTGTCAGCTATCACAAATCCCATATCTTCCAGCTTTTTAAGAAGCACATTTGTCATACCAGCTCCTGTAGTATCATCAATGTCAATAAATTCTGGAAAATGCTCTCTGACAGTCACCATTGCAGGGACATTTTCACTAGGTTCTGGTGTTGTTACAAAACACACCATTGAAATCATTTGTTCCATATGGCTGATGTCAGATGTGCAGTCCAGAATAACAGAGTAATATCTTGCTGACTTCAGATCTGCCACAATCTTCTGCTTGACTTTTGTTGCCAGTAACTGTGTGATCTCATTTTGAATGGTTTTTCCAAGGTAGTGGTGTGTGTACATTTCTTGGGTGGTGACTGTTCTTAGACGCTCCTGGAGTACAGCATCAAACTCAGCCATCAGCTCCACAATTTTAAGAAAGTTTCCATTGCTTGGCGCATACGGCTGATCTGAAGTGCCACACAGTGCTAGGTTTTGGGTAGCAAGCATTCTCACAATGGCAACGAGGCTTTTCAGAACATTTTGCCAGGAAAGAGACTCTGATGCAATCTTCTCTTGATGCTGATCATCTAGGGTAGCCTTTAACCTTAGTCTCATCTCAAGCTCTTTCCACCTATGGAATGCTTTCTGGTGATTTGCTGCCTTCTCATGGCATGCCAGATTTTGCCAGTCCTTTGTTCCTGTAGAACCCAATGTGGCTGGAACATTAGACTGGAAGAGTCTGCAACAAACACAGTATGCAGCATTCTGGGTTTTTGAGTATATAAGCCATGGCCTCTCCACTTTGTCACCATTGGGGATTTCATGCCAGTAATGTGTTGGATAGAAACTTCTATTTTCATTGTCTTTGGGGAACACAAAGTTTTTCACTTGCTGTGGCCCATGCAGTACAAGGAAGTCCCGCAGGCTACTGCTCAAGTGGGTCCACAGTCCTGGATCATCTCGACTTAAGGAACTAAACTCCACAGCAGCTGTTTCTTGCACCTCCACCACACCCTTCTCTGATCTACACTTTTCTTCAGGAATGTGCATGGTTACATCCATTTGAGATGGAGATAAGGATGCTGCAGTAGCTGCCAGATCACCTGCACTCTGACTAACTGGAAGATCAGGCCTCTCCTCACCACTCACATCCTCACTGGGGCCAGAAGGCTCACTGTGAACATTTGTGTCTATGTATCTCAGGAGAGCTCCTTCCTGCTTAGATAGAAAAGCTTCCTTTGCTTTCTTTCTTTTTCTGAATGCTGCCCCAGAGGGGCGTTTTCTTCTTTCACTCATGACTGCTGTTCTGTGCCAGCTATAGTGGCTCTCAACACTCAGTTGAAGGGGACAAATAAGCAGGCTGGTAGCAGGGCCTGAGTGAGGGAAGATATCAGCATCTTAAGGGCCTAACTGGCTCCTACTACTTCAGTTGACTGCCTGTTCTCCTCAAGTGTGTTCAGGGAAGCAGCAGGAAACCAGAAGCTCCCTGAGAAGCTGGTGTTAATCAATCCAGGATCCTTGGGGTGATAGAGAGGTACATAAGAGGCTCCTCCTCCTCTCTCTCCCTGCAGCTCCTTCTGCTTTCTGTTATTCCCTCTCACCTTTTCTCCTGCTGCCTGTTATGTCTCTCGTGC
Organism: Natator depressus; assembly: GCF_965152275.1. Taxonomy (NCBI): domain Eukaryota; kingdom Metazoa; phylum Chordata; order Testudines; family Cheloniidae; genus Natator; species Natator depressus. Next base: position 8,666,743 of record NC_134259.1, read on the forward strand.
CCTCCTTCCTCCAGCACAGCACTCCCCCATCTCTGTGCCTCTAGAGCAGAGAGAATACATATGCACCAGCAGCAGACACAAGTTTCTACACGCTGGGTCCTAATGGTGCCCCCCGCAGTCTGGCACCTGAGGCGGCCACCTCAGTTCACCTAATGGCAAGGCCAGCCCTGAGGGCAATCAATCTTTTGGGGAGAGTCTCAGACGTGGCACTGAGCATGCCCAGAGGTCCCAACGGGAGGTAGATTCCTCCCAGCTTGTCTATGGTGAGACTGAATAGACTGCCTGGCCTACAATGGTGTGTCTGTAAAGACTACTGCAGTGGTTGAACCAGAAAATCCCGGCACTGCTAGTAGTTAGTTTGATGCAACTTGCATCCACATGTATATCCTACCTCCCTCACAATTTCAGCAAAAAAAACATATGGGAAGTCATAACCTTTCCCCTCCCATCTGATGGTTATTCCCAGAGTCGAGCGTACCCCCATACTGCATATGGGAGAGAGGGAACATGATCTACATGGGGCTACTCAGGGAACAGGGAGATCCTTTACGTGAACATTGGTCTGCTAAATAGAATATGGGCCAGCATCTCTGACCTGGTGTGATACCCTGTACCCCATATGACACCCTGGACCCCATGTTCACCACTTTTATATGGTTACGATATATTTTGTACAAAGTATGCCTTGTGAGGTAACATTTGAAAACTCAATCTGCTGAGCATCATTGTCCTGTTAAAACGTGTGTATCAACATTGCATTTGGAGCTAGGAGATTTTACCATATGATTGTTACTGAAATGTGCTGTAGTTCTGGGTAATAGACAATTTTCTCAAAGACAGAGGCACGCTGGCACGTCAGCTAGGTGCTAAAAGGCCATTACCTGCTTAATTGGAGAGTCACCAGCAGGGGAGTTGCAAACAAGAAATTTACAATTCACCTGAAGGACAGGTTGCACTCACATATGCCATGGAAGTGCCTGACCTCATGACCCAGCAAATACTTTTCCAGTACAAAGGGTCAGAGTAGAAAAAAAGGAGAGAGACAGTGGCCTCCCGATCACCTCTCCTTCCCCATCTCTACTCTTGGCAGCAAGATCGTTTGAAAGACATAGGGACACCATTGAACTCGGGGGAGTGGTCCTGGCCTGGAGGTTTTCCAGCCAGTACAGACTGTAGAAAGCTTTTGGGTGAGATACACCTTTTTGATTATGAGCCTTGTTTAACATTTAGGAATTAGCTTGTAAATCTATCTTTTTATATCTTTTGTAACCAACTCTGACTTATATGCCCTATCACTTCAAATCTATCTTTCTCTAGTTAATAAACGTAACTATTACCTTAATAATAAACTTGTTTATTGTTTTATCTACACCAATGTGTTGAGTTGGAAGTGTTTGGGCAACTGCCACTTGAGACAAGTTTGATGCATATTCATTCTTTGTTGGAATGATGAACTAATTATGAGCCTGTACGGTCCAGTGGGCTACTGAACAGTACAAGATGTGCATTTCTGGAGGGCAAAGCTGGGACTGAGGGATATGCAGGTGTCGCCCTGTATCTATTCATACATGGCTATGCACAGCATTCATGTACTCAGCTGGGAGTGACTTTGCATGCTAGTGGCTGTGAGAGATCAGAGCCTGAAGAGGTTGCATCCAAGATTGGAGAGTTAAGGGGACAAGCAGTTCAGGTTACACCCTGGGGAATGTCACTCCTGGTTCTGGTGCAAAGGGGCTGGGATCTGGCCACTGCTGGCTGGATGAAAATTCTTCCCCTACCACCACTGGATGGCACTTCCCAGTGGGTAAGGGTTGGGGGCAGAGAGTTCCTGTGCCAACTTCCCCCCAACACTCTGACACAGAGAGCCTGCCAGGAGAGCGAGAGGGTGTCAAGAGCAGGGAGAGAGTGATGTTTCGAATGGGAAGGATTGCAACTCCTTTCTGCCAGCTCACAGCTGGAGTATGGTCCATAGCCAATTCTTATAAATTAAAGCAGCCCCTATGCTGCTCTAATTTATGCCACAGCTGGAACATCTTGAGACTCAGGTAGCTTTAACTGGCTCTCCCCAGATTTCAGCACAGAACTGCTGCTAGCCCTATGTTTTCATATTGGAAATGACATTAAGCAGAGACTGGTAGCTGAAGTGGAGCCTCTGTGAAAGATGGCATTTGAAAAAACAAGCACATCGCTTCTGTCGAGGAAGAATTATGACAATAAGGGAAAAGGTAGAGTTGTTTTTTTCGTGCAGTGATCATAAAGATGGCAACCTGTTCCAGCCATTACTCACAATAAATATGTACAGTCTTTAATATGAACATTTGATAATGTTGCTGCCACAGTGACAAATGAAGGCATTGGAGAATGAGTGAAATAAGTCTTTGTCTAGCGTTAAATATTGGCTTTCCATTAGATATGCTCAGAATTTATAGCATGCAGGAGAACTACCCAGAAATTGATGGTTTCTTTAAAAGTTTTAAATACTCTTTTAAAGTTGGACACGGAATCTGCACATGGAGAGACCAAAAAAAAAAAAAGAATTCTTAAAGTTGCAAATGTGACTAAGAATGCACAACATTCTGTCCCCAAGATCGGGATAGGTATAACTCCGAGACCATGACAACTTTTGCCTAGAGATTCAAAATGTTACAGGAAAGGGAGGACTGGGTGACTTAGAGGAGTTGTTAACAAAAGAGGTAAGGTTTTCCTTCTACACAATACTGGTTTGAATCTAACCTGAGCATAGGCTGATCAAACAGCAAGGGCTGCTATGTGGCTTCTGTGAAATGAGTTGATGGGTCTCAGCTGATCTGAGTAAATAGTTGCCCATATAATTGCCCCAACAACTAGTATTAATTAATCGAACCGTGCTAATGAATCTAACACATTTTTTGAAACCAAGAAGCAGCATCACAACAGATAACCGGACACAGAGCCTTTCACCTCAGGTTCCAACCCCGTCCCAGTCAGCAGTGAGCAAAAGTAGCTACAGTGACCAAGATTTTGGGTTGTGACTTGGGATGCAAGGTTCAAGTTTTGGGTGCTCACCTTGAGACTCCTGATTTTACAGAGGGTGGCTGCTGAGGACTTCAAAAATAAATCGACTCCTTCAACGTGTCTCAAGTTGGACATCCCAACATGATGCCGCTTTGGCATTCTATATGGAAAAAGAGGTTAATGGCTCTCCATCCAGTCCCTACAGGAATGGTGTGCACATCACAAAGCCCATCCGCCACCATCACATTCACTGCAAAGTGGCACCACTGCAAACCTCCTTAGTACAGACCGAGCCATGCAAACTCAACTGTCTCCTTATACTGCTTCACACGGTCTGTGGATCAACAAAGGCGTCTAGACTCTGAAGCTTCTAGTCAAGAAATTCATAAATTAAAGGGGGGAAATGACACTGTAAACTAAGCAAGAGTTCAAGGATTTGTTGTTTTTTGTTGTTGTTTTTTCTCGGAGAGACTGTTTTATATGCCAATTTCCTCTGGGACGGGCTCTTTCTGATGAGGGAGAATAAAGAAACTGCAGGCACTACAAATCATGGTCGCCTCCTTCCTGCATGCAGGAGGGACCTCCACTAGGCCTTCATGCCTCAGCGGGACTCTGTTCATGAGAAATTACAAGAGCTTAATTGCCTCCGCTTGCTCCTAGCAGTGAAATCAGCGTGCACGGGCGCACACACATATTGAAAAGCACGTTCATCCGACACCATAAGGGATAGCTTTCCCTCTTGACGTTCATACGTCACTCTCATTAGCACTAAAAGGAGCTGTGTGCCCACGCTGACAGGAGACTGCAACCCCGCGGTTTCCAAAAAGTACCGGTCTATATGAGTCACGTTGGTGGTGAGGGTTTATAGAATCATCAGCTTCACTGAAAAGGATGGGAAATTGCAGAGTCAAATAACAGGGAAGGGAGCGTGGAGTCTAGTGGTTAGAATAGATCACTGGGAGACAGGACTCCTGACTTCTATTCCTGGCTCCGGCAAGGAGTGTGGTTTTAGTGTCTAGAGCTAGGGAGTGGGAGTCACAATTTCTGGCTGTGGGTGGGAGTGTGGTCTATTGGAGAGAGCAGAGCATCAGGACTCCTGGGTCCGATTCCTGGCCCTGGGCGGGGAGTATTGTTGAACTGTTAGAGCTGGGGGCTGGGAATCAGGAGTCCTGTAATCTATTGCTCACTTTACAGGGGGTGCATGGTCCAGTAGAGACAGCAAAGAGCTCAGAATCAGAACTCCAGAGTTCTTTTCTTGGTCCTGGAAGATAGTGTAGTCTAGAGCAGTGGCTCCCAAACTGGGGTTCGCGAACCCCTGGGGGTTCGCGAAATGTTACAGGGGGTTCTCGGAAAAAAATTCCTTAATGGCAGACAGAGTTGTCTCTAGGGACCCCGGGCAGCATGGGGCCAGCAGCACGGAGCCCCTGGACTTTCAAGAGCTAAGCAGATCAAAGCAAGCATATCTATCACACTGAGGAGATTTTAAACTTCAAGACTCCTTATAAGAATGGAAAGGGAGGTGGATATTTTTTGCTGTTTTTAAAATTAAATAGGCAGCTAGTATTCTTTTAAAAATTATTATGAAGAAAAAGTTTAAGCTTTGTTGTAACGTGTGTTGTTTGCCCCTGGACTGCTCAAGACCTGAATGGTTGTGTAGGAGGAGCTCATTGAGTTGGCTTCTTAAATACCTTCATGCTGTTTTACTCCTTGATGAAACATAGGAGCCTTGTCATGTAACAGGCTTATTCAAAGTGATACAAGCTACAAAAGTGAGATCTTGGAAGAGTGTTGCCGTTTTCATAATGTAATAAAAATACTGTAATGATAAATGATCATAAATAAGTAGTGTGTAATAAGCATGTCATAAAAAATATATTTCCAAGATCACTGCTTTTATAATTTATACTCAGGTAAAGGAGAAAATCCCTGGAAATATTCATTTTTAGGAGGGGGTTCGCGAGACTTGACATTTTAGTGAAAGGGGTTCACAGGTTGTTAAAGTTTGGGAACCGCTGGTCTAGAGGTTAGAGTAGGCAATGGGAAATCAATACGCCTAAGTTCTATTCTTATCTTCTGTACAGACAGTATGCCTGAACTTTGGAAATTACTTCATCAGTCTTTGTCTCTATTTATCCAGCAATGAATAGATAGCACTACTAACCTACCCATGTATTTTAATAAGCCCATTAGTGTGGTAATTAGGCACTATCTAGGAGTGCTGTGAGTTTTAATTAAGGTTCATAAAGTGCTTTAGAAATACAAAGTATTAGGAAAACTCCCCTAGACTTTAATGGGACCAGGATTTTCTCCAAAACTGAGCATCCCGCTTAAAATGGATGTCTGTAATAGTGGCTTCTTATTGCCTTTGAACAGATTACAAAAATGGCAGTCAAGCAAAACAAAGGGGAAAAAACCATATCGGAAACAATATTAGAAAATTGATAAAAAAACTTCGGTTCATGCCTTATTCATGTTCTATAGACACTGTGGATATCAGAGATCAAACACGCAGAAAATTAATGCAAGATTGTCCGGCATTGCAGGCAGGGATATTTCACAACGATAGCATTGCTTTTTTAATACTCTCCAGAAAACAAATGACTTTTTCCTTCCTCCAGGCAAGTTTTACAATATGTAGGGAAATCAACAGGAAAGACACTCAAAATCCTCACGAAAATTGAAAGAAAGATCGGTCAGAAAATATTCTCAGCTTCGTTATCTTTGAAGCAAAAGAACCTTGAGCATACCCATTAAGTTACTCTATGAAAGCAAAAGGAATAAAAATTCTTATTGAGCAACCGCAGTTTACATGGCACTTCAAAAAGACTTAGATCCTGCCCCATTGAGATACAGTCTAAAGCCCCGGTAGTGCATTGTGTAGCATGGGAGCCAACTACTGCACCTGAGGAGACCCCCTTTGAAGCCAATAGGGTTCTGGGCAAGTTTAGCAGTCAACCTTGCCATGGCACTATGTAGGATCGGGGCCTAAACTACACCGCCAAATATAGGTCAGACATATAGATATAGATTTTCTGAGCTCATTCAGCTCAGCAGAGATGGCCGAGGGCTGTGAGGGAGCTGGCTGGGGCTGCCTGATTCTCTGCCCCAGTCCTAATGCAAGTTAGAGCAGCCTGGAGGTTGCTCTAACTAGTGCCATTTGAAAACATTCCCCTAGTGACCATCTGCCAGGTAGGGATAGCCAGAGCACATGGGCTTCTAGCCCACTCCTCTTCCCCAGCCTTCCCCATCACCTGTGCTCAGCATTGCTGGGATGGAGTGGCTGTGTTGACTCTACACCTCCTGGGACACCTCCAGACCAGGAGAGTTATGGGCCATCTCCAGTCCCTTTTCTCTACCTCAGCAGAGCGTACCAGAGAATCAGGCCAATTATATACTAGATGTACCAGATAATTAGGTTCTTTTTCTTCTGGTATGTTTTACGCTCCTCCTCACCTCCTCCTGGTAGGGATGATTTAAGCCTGACAATGTCCCTGGAAGGATAACTTATTTTCCTTTCATTATTATAGATATATATGCAGGTGGCTTGCACCATATCTAAAGAGACACGTTACATGGAATGCAGTCTGGTGCTTGGAACGGGCGATTTTGAATAAAAACTTCTAGGTTCTATTCCTGGCTTGGTTACTGACTTGCTGGCCACACTTAGGGCAGGGGACAGCACCCCTGGGCAGAGAGCAAACAGAAGCCCATGAATCATTCAAGGTCTTAATTGTGGCGCTGGCCTTCTGCAAAAGGGGTGAATTTTATCCTTTGTGAATTGTGATTACTGATAAGTAAGAAAACGATCACAAAAGAGATCAGTATCTTCATCAGGAGGATCAGAGTCAGACTATCTGCTTACTGGCTATGAACCATAACAACCTTATTACCTTCTTTCCCTATTGTAACAAATACACAGCACTCTCTGATGATGCGGCACACCACAGACACTCAGACCTTAAAGCAGACATCGGGGACATAACTCAGATCTTACACCAAGCGCACAAGATCCCCTACCACTGGAGCTCAAGAAAAGGCCCAGTAGGAAGCTAGCTGTATGGAACATATATTTGGCACATTCATTCTGAAAGGCGGTGTGGTTAACGACAGGAGACTGGGATCTGTGAAAGCAAAGGCTTGTGTTCTCAACTCTGCCAGAAGTGACCATGTTACTTACTTACTTAACTTTACTTACTGTAAAACGGGGAGATCAATAATTGATTGCCAGCCAGGGGAGGGATATGTGTCCTTCAGTAATAAGGAGTACAGGAAGAATTTAACAATGGTCTCTCAAAGAGGTGAGTCTTTAACTGATGGTCTCCTGGCTCCCAGATCTTTTTCAAAGTCATAAGGGAATTGTAATGAATGCTCCATCTGTTTTGCTCATAAAAAATGGAAAATTGACTATATTGTGTAAACCTGCCTAGGAGACCGAGACCCGCTTTGAAAATCAGGAAATTTTCAGGGACATCTGGTCACCCTAAAGTATAGGACCTTGGACATGAAGTTCAGCGGTTCTGATCCTATCCAGCAGGGTGAAGTGGTGCACAGCGTGCTGGCTCATTACACTATGCGGATGATGAGATTTTATGTAAACCTAGCAAAAAACAAACAAACCCTCACAGCTCTTTGAACACAATCAACATTAAGACATTTAGATGCGAAGCAGCTGCTGGATGCTTAGACCATTATTGTGCTTGAGCTCAGCAACAGTGATGGATAGTACGTGAAAAGGACTAGGCTGAAAGGATACTGGAGAAGAAATGAAACCTGTCCTGCGAGCCCTGCAGGCACTGAAAACACAACAAGCTGCTGTTGGAAATGTCTGCAGCACACGTGGACATGGGACACTATGCTTGCCCAGCCTCTAAACTAGTCAGGCATGAGCCGAATAGTCTCCAGCTACTCTGCTATTTTTCAGATTTGTTCTGTTTGGGAAAGGTAACCCTTGTGTGTCAAAAGGGATCAGCAAGGAGGCTAAGCAATTCAACTTTCTGTGCGTGTGTTGTGTTAGTTTGGTGCGTCACTGGAGTGGTGGAACAGGAGGCCATAGCTGTTGTTAACCTTCTGCAAGGAGTCTCTCCCTTTGTCAGGTTTATACTAGTTACAGCCACCTAGAACAAATGCTCAATGTCGAGTTCATCTGTCAGATCAAGGCAATATCACAACCAGGTCTCTAACTAGGAAGGTGTAACAGACTGGGGGGAAAATGGAAAATAAATAATCCCTCTCAACCCAAATCTATTGTTCTTATTGTAGGGCCTGGAGGCCCGAAACCAAACGGAGGTTCTGTTGCACTAGGCAATGCTCACATGTTTAGTGAGAGACAGTCCTTGCCCAGAAATGCTGACGAGCTAAATAGAAAGCACAGACGGATGGGTGGGAGAAAGGAATACAGCAAACAAGCAGGAAATCTAGGATTTGCTCAATCTGATGCACAGATTGAGGGCCAGATTTTCCAAAGAGCTGAGCAAAGTGGGGACTGAGCTCTGTTAAAAATCTGGCTCTAAATGACATCCCCAAGTTCACACAGGAATTCGCTGGCCGAGCCAGGGACTAAACCCAGATTGCCTGAGTTCCAATCAGTACCTTAACCACATGACCATCCTTTCTCCCGGTTCTGATGCATTTTTTGCCCTTGGCAAAAAATATTCAAGCTGACCCTCTGAACCAGGGGTTTGTCTATTGCTAGTTGCCGCGTATTAAGACATATGCTAAGCAAGTATCTATATTTTCTCTCTGCATCTTCAAGATTCTGAGTCTTGAAGCAGAGCTTTCACAGCTGAGCACCAAGGAAGGATGTCCATTTAACAAGTCCGATGGTGCTTCATCCCAGGTGCAACACAATGTTCGCATTCCACCGAGGGATAAAAAAAAAAGAGGCGGAAACCTGCCAAATCTCTGGCCTGAATCCTAGGAATCGGTGTACAGCCCAGATTGATCGGCTATGTGCTGGTGATATCTGTGGAATGCTGGGGTACAGAATCCTTTTCTCTCTCCAGGTCATGGAGTGGCTGCTACTGTAGCCCTGAGGATGCAGCGAACCCCTTAAGACTGCCTATCCTGCTGCTGAATGCTAGAAGGTACCCCCCAAAACTGGAACATGACTCAAGGCCAATGATGAACCTGAGAATGGAGCAGGGTGCAGAGAACAACCCTACAATAACAGCAATGTACTGCAGCTAGAGGAATATGAGAGAACAGTGGGCCTGATTCTCAGTTACACTAAAGCCCCTATCTCCTACTTTGGAAACATAAAATGGTCATAAATAGCCTGTGGAGAATACCCCCTGCATAGAGGGTCTCTCCAGTCCACTGAATGCATCTGATGAAGTGAGCTGTAGCTCACGGAAGCTTATGCTCAAATAAATTTGTTAGTCTCCTAGGTGCCACAAGTCCTCCTTTTCTTTCTCCGGTCAACGTTGAGCTGGTGTAAGGGCTCTACACCATTTCTTCTCCCAGCCCAGGGTGGAGGGGAAAGATCAGGGGTGTGCTTAGAATGCATTGCACTATGACCCTTCTTTGTTTCCCAAGGGGCTCCATAGGGAGCAAAGCAAAGCCACAGAAGCACTGAGGCTGCTCTATCTTACACCAGGCACTGGATGGAACCCTGGATGACCCCAGAATACAGAGATGCAAAGGTGGTTAAAAGATACCTCCCCCACAAACAGGAATGGAGTAAGTTAGAACCAGGCCTGGAATTTCACCATGTAGGAGAAAACGAGAGATTTAAAGGATCAGTAAATGGGTGAAGCGAGGAGTTCACAAAAGACAAATAGTGAATCCAAGGGAGCCAATTTATCTTTATGATTTGCACTGTGTACAAAGGGACGAGTGTAAGGTACAGGCTGTTTCTGAACATCCTTCTGAATTGTATATAATAGCCTGGTCCAATTAGTAGCAAAATTGGTTCACGGGATTATTGCACATTGCAATAGCTAAATGATAAACCAAGCCCTGCACATGGGTGAATTGATGCATGAAACAATTCAGAATTACTTTGTTACCTGTATAGCTACAAATTACACTTAATATGCCTTCTGTGCGGTAATACAAAGGAAGGGGACGTGTCGGGTAAGATGAACATGTACCAGGTTCATACAATAGGCAGGTAAATTCGTGGTCTTATATAGGAGAACAATGCGTTCAGCTTGCCTCATCTGGGTCCTTTTAAGGGGAAGGCTAGGCAAATTGTAGCTACCCTCCTCCCGCTGCATCCAATGGGGTAAATCCTAAAAACAGTGTTGGATTATGGTAAATGTGAAAGGACAAAGAGGTAGAGATGAAAACATAATTAGGGGGCAGATTCCCTGCCCTACAAAACAAGCAGAAGCTACCACATCTAACCAGTTGTGGATTTCCCTGGCAGAGCGGAATCCTCTGTGGACATGGAGATAACTTCTACGCCACCATCTCTTGCAGGCCCAGCACGGGAGGCATATTAAGGGCAGCCATTACTAGAGTGTGATTTGGCAATTTCCTCCCTGGAGTCAATTATCAGCCATCATAATTTAGGGCAGTCCTCAATCTGTTTTAACTCATACCAGAGCCAGTGCAGTGTGAGGAATAGTATGGTCCCATGGATAGGGCATGGGTCTAGAATCTAGGAAACCTAGATTCTATTCTTATCTCTGCCACTGACCTGCTGTTGGGTCTTGGGAAATTCACTTCACTTCTCTGTTTCACTTACATATTTTGTCTTGTCTTTTTGGACTGTACAGTGCCTAGCACAATGAGGCCTCTCAGTGCTGCTTCAACAACAACAAAAAATAATCGCAGCATTGCAGTGCTGAGCAGAGAATCAGAAAAAAACACCCAGCTCTGTCATCTTTTTGCTGTGCCAGGTGGATTCCAGTGTATAAAAATATAAATAAAAACACAAGGCCAACAAACATCAGACAGTTTTCCAAAGTTCAAGTGTGGTAGTAGCTAATATCCAGAACGTAAGTAGGGAATACTCTAGTCAAATTCCTACCCAAAAACATTGTGCTAGGATTTTGCAAAATTCTATAAAGCATGCACTCTCTCTATAGGTTGTACCAGAGTGCCCACGAAGTTAAATAATGGTATATATTTCCAACAAGACTAAATAAATGACAATACTTTGCCCTTGTACAGCACCTTTTATCCAAGGAGCTTAAGTGCTTTTGCAATTATTCATCAGTTAAGCCTCGCAAACCCACCCCTGTAAGACAATTAAATATCTTCATCCTCAATTTGCAGACGGATCAACAGCGGTCAAAGGACTTGCCCAAGATGGCTCGGTGAGTTAATAAACACTTGCAAACCCATCAAAGTGCTTCATCCCCACTTTACACAGGGTGATGCTAAGGCACAAAAAAATGAAGCGATTTGCCAAAAATTGGCTAGTGAGCTTAGAGCGGAGCTATTACTAGAACCCAGGTCTCTTGTCTCCCCATCCCGTTCATAGAGCAGAATTAACTGAATTGTTGAACTAACTGAATTCAACAGGATGTTCTATAAGGCACTGTAAATTGTTTGGATGGCGACTGTCTCTAACAACGTGTACTACAGTGCCTAGCAAAACAGAGCTTTGATTTCAGAGGTGGCTTCAAGGAGCAACTGTAATTCAATGCTAATGATATCATCATCTTTGGGGCAGAGACTGTCTTTTAGCTCTGTGTTTGTACTGCACCTAACACCACAGGGCCCTGGTCCTTGATTGGAGTTCCTACGGGGTACTGCAATTCAAACAACAATATCTACTAATATTTTGGCCTCTGTCTGCTCCTTCTCATGTAAGTGGAAACATGAGAGGATTATTTAAGTGTCCATTAGTTTCCCTGGTAACTACCTCTTTCCCCCTCCCTCTTACTTATCCTTGGATAAAATAAATAAACTTACAGCAAAACAGAAAAAGTGACCAAAAAGTTACATGGCACTAGAACCTTAAAACTTTTGCACTGGCTCCAATGGAGACATGATACTTGTAGCTATAATAAGTGTCACATAGCCCTCAGAAACCAGTTATAAACAAACTAGCTAGGTAATAGGAGGTCAGGCGCATGTCCGTAGTTCAAAGAGCTGGTTGCCAACCAGACAATGGTTGACATGGTTACCTTTATACTTTTTCTACAGTACAGGTGTGGAGCGCATTCAGCTGGAAAATGTTACTACAATGTAACACAATGCAATGCAATCTCTTCCTATCACACCGGAAGAAAAGCTCGTACCATTGATGGATCCCAGTGCCTCTTTAGAGCAGAAAGGGTCTGCTGGTTGGGACAACAAGGCTCATGTAATGTGTCTGAAATATTTATACATTCTGGTTTCACTGTTGGGATCAGGAGCAGAACGTTCTTATAAAGTTGCAAGAGTACAAAAAACGGCAGCTTCAGAAAACGGAGAGACCTGTAGTAAGCACTGCTAATACAGTGCAGGTTTCCAACCTTTGCTGGAGGAAATCATATCTTAATAAGCATTTAAAGCAGTCACCCTTAAAGATGTTTACTGAAACTGGACAAAATAGATGTGTCAAAGGAATTAATCATTGAAAATTGGCAAAGTTAGACAGAATTCACTATTTAACTACCTATCAAGAGGAAAGGTGGTACGGCACTTGACTGTGATTGGGAGATCTGGGTTCAGTAGGGGACTCTGCCATATAATTCTCATGTGATCTTGGTCAAGTCATTTAGGGAAGGATTTCAAAGGGAGTTTCCGAGATTTGGGTGCCTAACTCTCTTAGGTTCACTTGAAACTCCCACCTTAATAACTTCATGCTTCATTTTACCTCCATCTGGAAAATGAGACTCGCTCCTTGCATTTGCCTGTCTAGTCTATTTAGATTGTAATAGCTTCAGTGCAAAAACTATCTCATCATATATATACGGCAGCAAGCACAATGGGGCCCTAATATCCCTTGGGGCCTGCAAACACTATGGTAATACAAATAAGTAATAACCTATCTAGGTACTTCCAGAGCTCCCATTGCTGCAGTATCTGATCATCTTACAGTTATGAATGAATTTATCCTCCCCCACCCCTGCGAAACAGGGAAGTATCAGACAAAGGGCAGGAGAAAGGGACTCATATGCCAGGCACTGTGTACACACACAAGAGAGAGTCTCTTCCCCAAAGAGATGACAGTCTACCCAGATGCCTCTTTGGGTAAACGTCGTCTCTTTAATAGGGACCACTGTCGAAAATGTGACACAAAATTGAGCTGCTTGGTGTGCAGTATCAATTTTCCAGGTGTCATAAATATAAAGGGAAGGGTAACCACCTTTCTGTATGCAGCGCTATAAAATCCCTTTTTCATTTTCATTCTCCGTCTGGCCTCTCTCAATCCCAAGAGAGGACAAAAATGTAAACAAAGAGCACAAAACAAAAGCCTTCCTTCCCCCAAGATTTGAAAGTATCTTGTCCCCTTATCGGTCCTTTGGGTCAGGTGCCAGCCAGGTTCGCTGAGCTTCTTAACCCTTCACAGGTAACAGGATGTTGCCTCTGGCCAGGAGGGATTTTATAGCGCTGTATACAGAAAGGTGGTTACCCTTCCCTTTATATTTATGACACCAGGATTCTAGCGTATTCCACAGCATCACCCACAACTTAAGAGGTCCTTAGTCATGGTTCTGGATTCACTGACCCCTTTTCTATTTATTTTACAAGTACATTTAAATTAAAAGCTTTTGGTTGAAATTATTTTTCTAATACATGAGATTTCATTTGTTTTCTTAAATACAATATTGGAACAATATGATCAATACCATGCCCTGCTGGTTTAAGATGTTGCACTGTTTTGAGAGATCTCTAATGCATCAAATCTCCAAATTTTGAAACAATGCAGCTTGCTAAAGATATTTTCCTCTGAAAAAAGGGTTATAGCCTCAAACTTGGAAATAATTTCCAGGAATGTTATTTTAGTGCTCATGTGAGAAACATACTTGATAGATAGCTTTAGTAATTGATGTTCTCTATATGTACAAAATAAGTACAGTGGCAGGTCAGACCTCCACATTTTGCATGGATAGGACTCAGCTTTGACCTGTAGGGATCAGCCTCTAGCAGTGACGATGTAATTCAATCTCCATTGCCCATTCATTCCTTGGCCTCTGTATCAAATATCCTAGAAGGGGATGATCAGTGACAACTGTAGTGGTCATCACAACTGTCATAGAATCATAGAAGATTAGGGATGGAAGAGACCTCAGGAGGTCATCTAGTCCAATCACCTGATCAAAGCAGGACCAAACACCAACTAAATCATCCCAGCCAGGGCTTTGTCAAGCCGGGCCTTAAAAACCTCTAAGGATGGAGATTCCACCACCTCCCTAGGTAAGACACCCGTCTACTAGAAGCGGGACTAAGACCACTAACTCATTTCACAGGGGCTACCAAACGGCTTTTTACAGTTAATAAAGGATTTCACTATGGCTCTGTGGATAGCATTCCAGACTGGAAGTCATTGGCTAATAAGCATTAGTGTGCCATGTAAATCCAGATAGGTGGTCGACTCACAGTGTCCGTGTGACAAGGCAGGCCTCCTCCCCAGCTTGCGAAGGACTCACTGCCACACCCACAGTCTCTTCTATGCAGTTTTATTGTCCAGACTTATGACAAATCAACCACGACATAGTTCCTCAACTCACCCTGGGCTACAACTCCCTGCTTTAGTTCGCAGGTTCCTTCTGCCTCCCCTCCCCAGGGACTGTGGCAGTCCTTCTGCTCCTGCTTCCCCCCACAGTCCTAGTTCTCTCCAAGGCTTGCTATTTGCAGAGAGCGGGCAGTTAGAGCCCCATGGCCACTCACTCTGCCCCTTTTCTGACTGGCTGTCAGTCTGACTTGGCAAGACTCCCCCTCATCGGGTATTTCTCTCAGTCCAGGAACCCTCCTTTAAAGCTCAACTCAGCCAGCTGACCAGTCACAGGTGTACTGGCCCTGCTTTCTCTTAGAGGGCCAATGTCACCCTGTGCCACCCTCATAAAAGTTTTCTGCCTTTGGGTCTAACCTTAGCAATTTCATCCAGCAGTTCACACTTTTTGTCAGAGGCAACAGGACTCAGGAGACCTGGGTTCTGTCCATGGCTCTAACACTGACCTGTTATGTGACCTGCTCTGTTAACCTCTCTGAGCCTCATTTTCTCCATATTTTAAATGGGGCTCAAGATGCTGACCATGCTTTGCAAAGCACTCCCAAGTATAGGGTTGGAAAGCACTCTGTAAATAGCCAAGTATGAGCAGCAGCAGCAACCCACACAAGAAGTGAACCTTTGCTCCAGAGATGAAAGGGTTCAGACCCAGTCTCCTCAACCATCCCGTTATCCCGAAAGCTTTTTTAAATGCACTGTTTTTTCCTCCTCTCTTCTATTCGTGGGTAGCAGGTGTGAGGCCCAAGACCTCAATTTTCTGACCAACGAAACCCCTTTCTCCTAGAATCACACTCACATTCAGATGGTCCGTGCAGACTGTTTTCTGACGTTCTTTACATGCATCATCCTCAAAACAGTTTGGAAAAAAAATATTAAAAACAACGGCACTGCAGCCTATTTCTCAGTCACAATAAAATAGGAATAATTTATGTGCCCTTTGTAATAAATGCAGTTGCTTGAACTTCATAAAGTGCCAGGGAAAAAATTTACAATACAACAGAATAATAAACACCAGAGGTGGACACAGCATCACTGTAGAGGAGAATTGAAGAACCTACTCACGTCGAACGGCGACCATCCATTCAGACCAATTTTCAGATCTAGCATTTCTTATAGCAGTCTAAATACCACATAAACTTCTTTGACATTCAATTATAGTCTGTATATTATGCAAGCTACAGAAGGACAGAAAGAAGGAAAATGTTAGTTGGTGCTTTATTGGCTGCATCATAACGCTGGGAAAGGAGGGCCAGTCATTAACCAATGCTTATATATTTTGGGTGAATTGCAAACTCCATCTGGAACATGTTTGCCGTGGTCTGAGCCGTAGCTCAAACTGAACTTGGAACTCTACTATAAAGTGGTATAATATTTGACGGTTTCAGTGCATTCATGAAGAGCGGCCAGAAAACCAAAAAATTCCCCATCAGCTGTTTTAATCCAACTCAAAATATTTTTTCCCCCATTCAAATCAACATTCCCAAGCAATACAACCAAAACCTTGCATTTTAGTTTATCTTAAAGTGACTCCCCCTTCCCCAATTTTTAATGTAATTTCATTTCAGTTTTAAAAACATGACATTAAGTTGAAACCAAACAAAAATTTTCATTTCAAATCAGTCTTTCAAAATGAACAGTCTTAAAATGTCCTTTTGGATTCTGGAAACCGAAAATCTGAAGAAGACGACGAAGAAAAGATTTTATGGCAAAACAAACCGAAAATTTGCGACGGGATTAGTAGACATTTCCTATGAAATTTTGGCATTTTCCCATGAAAAGTGTCAGTTTTGACAAAAACATATTTTTCTATCAGGAAAAATTCTGCCCCCAAAATTTTTATCAGATCTATAATCCTGACAATATTTGGTAGTGTGTCATGCTTCACGTAGTTCAGGTTTGTTTCCTGAACAGACAAAGCGCTTGAAATTAATGTGAATTTTCCATTGACTTCAGTGATCTGTGGAACAAGTCATAAGGGCTAAACAGAGTGAAGGACTTGTGAAGGATCCATTATTTGTGAAGGATCTGGGGGTTAGAGTGGATCACAAATTGAATATGAACCAAAAATATGATGTAGTCACTAAAAAGGCTAATATCATTCTGGGGTATATTGACAGAAATGTCGTATGTAAGACATGGGTGATAATTGTCCCACTCTACAAAGCATTCGTGAGGCCTTAGCTGGGAATAGCGTGTCCAATTTTAAGCGCCACAATTTCGGAAAGCGGTTGACAAATTGGAGAAAGTGCAAGAAAAATGATAAAAGTTTGAGAAAACCTGATTGATGAGCAAAGGTTTTAAAAAAACTGGACATGTTTAGTCTTCAGAAAAGAGGTCGGATTATTTTATAACACTCTTCAAATATGGTAAGGGTTGCTACTCTGAAATCTATACAGAGGATTGTAGTCAATTGTTCTCCATTTCCACTGAAGGTAGGATAAGAAGTAGTCCACTTAGTTAACAGCAAGGGAGATTTAGGTTAGATATTAGGAAAAAAAACTTTCTTACTATAACAAGGATTAAGCGGTGGAATAGGCTTCCAAGGGATGTTGTGGAATCCCTGTCCTTGGAGGATTTTAAAAAGAGGTTAGACAAACACCTGTCAGGGATGGTCTAGGCATACCTGGTCCTGCCTCTGAGGTCCCTTCCAGCCCTGCATTTCTATTTTTCTATGATTTCATTGGTATTCGTGAAATCTTGGTTCAATTCTCAACTCTGTGCCAAACTTCATGCAAGAAACTGCACAAAACAATCGTTCTGTGTCTTCATTTCCAATCTGTAAAATGGGAATAAGAAGCCACATTTTCCCTTTATCCCTATAAATATTATAAAGTACTCAGGCCAGGGACTCTCTCTCGTCATAAGTTTTTACAGTTGCCCGCCATAATGGAGCTCTGATCTTGGTCGAGTCCTCTAAGGGCTAACATAATACAAAATAATTAATTCCGCTCATGTCAAAGACAAAAGGGAGTTTTGCAATTGATTTACCTGGCAGCAGAATCTGGTCCAAAAAGTCTAAGGCAACACAGAAGCCTGAATTACTTTTTCCTCTCCTCTATATAGAAGTCAGACACTTCAAGTGATGATAAGTGTAATTACCAAGCCACAGTATCTCTTGCATTCTGGCTGTCTATACTTTGGCTAACCTAGAGATGAGACAAGGACTTTTGACTGCAGTGCTGCCACTTTCTTGACCTCCTGAAACATGAATATTCATTGAAAAAATAGCCCTAATGGCAGGACAGAAAGAAATATGCCTTTTTTTTTTTTTACAAAGTGTTCTTAAAAACAAAAGAACTGAAGCCTTGTACCCTGGGACTTTCTACTGTGAAATTGTGTATCTCGTCCCGGGAGTATTCCTAACCCTTCCATTTCATTTGCGTTTCTCCTTCAGTCACAGAGCTCAAATATGCTAACGTAACTAGTATAGTTACAGAGCTACCATTTTTGGGATACTGCACAAACACCGTAGCAATTGTTAGGCCATTTTGGGCTATGGGAACCAAAATGTAGATAATCCTTATTATTATTTAGAGTAGAACCTCGAGGCCCTAACCACGATCAGGACCCTGTTGTCTTATGTATTGTAGAAAAGACAAACTAAGAGACACTAGTTGTCCTGAAAAGCTTACAGTCTAAAGAGACAAGATAGGATGCTTACTCTGGTTTTATGCATCCGATGAAGTGAGCTGTAGCTCACGAAAGCTCATGCTCAAATAAATTGGTTAGTCTCTAAGGTGCCACAAGTACTCCTTTTCTTTCTGGTTTTACAGACACAGTGATATTAAGTGACTTGCCCAAGGAAATCTGTGGAGGAGCTGGGAATCAAATCTAGTTCTCCTGAACCCAAACCGAGTGCGCCTTAACCGCACCACCATCCTTCCTCTCTAGTTAGGCCCTGAACTAACCTTCCAAATAATAATACTCAGTTCTTATGTATGCTTTTCATCAGTAGATCGCAAAGTGCATTGCAATGGAGGTAAGCATCATTACCACTTTACAGGTGGGGGAAACTGAGGCACAGAGCAGTGACGTGACTTGTCAAGGTCATCTAGACGGTGCTGACAGAGCCAGGAATAAAATCCAGGTCTCCTGTGTCCCAGATAGCAACACTGCATTATCTCAATATGAGGTTATAATATCTGAAAAAAAAATCCCTCTCCCCATTTCATGTCACACCAGTGCACACGATGGACCAAATCATATTTGGTTTACTTGCATGAGATCTGCAGCTTTGTAAGGGATTGTCGCAGGTGTGTCAGGATCCATTGAAAATCCTCTGTTCTTGTACAACAATAGTCACTTGCAAGCTGCTTTCAGAGTGGCCTGCTCATTGCTGTGTACCCCCGGGTAATCTTCAAATTTATTCAGATAAACCCTCTTCAAGACAACCTCATCGGGTGAGTCACCTTATGCAGGGACTACGGTACAATTCTGACTGGATTTAAAACCGCTTAGAAAATATCCTTAGTATAAAGTAAACTTTAGGGCTCAGTCCTGCACCCACTGGAATTAATGGGAAGTTTTCTAATTGCTTCAGTGGGTGCAAGTTCAGGATTCTCATTGGCTATCTTCACCAATTATGATCTTCAGATTTTCAGCTAATTTGGGCCCTGATCCAGCAATGCATGTCAGCATATGCTTAACTTTAAGCATGACTAGTCCCTTTGAAGATCATTAAAATTAAAGCACATCAGCCATGCCATTGAAGTAAAAATTGCAGTGTTATTCACCGATGTCAGTGGGACTGCTTCCATGACTAAAGTTAATTGCGAACTTGGACAAGGCCTTCACAATCCACAGAAAGTAGGTTCTCTCACCCAGTACTACGTGGGCAAACTGTCTCATTAATCCAGTCCATACGACGGAAACAAATGCTTGCGATCTTCAAACTGAAGACATTTTTCATCTGCCACATGCTTAATCACTTGGGGGTTTTTTGCATGCTCTGTGTCACACTGCAATGAACAACAAGAAATTCTGCAATCACTATGCTATGGCTACTTGCAACTTTGCTAGCCTTCGAATACCAAAGATCAGTACTACGACGTGAGGCACCATTCCCAAAACTTGGCGGGGTCTCTTTATTTGGTCTGTGTTCTAATAGGTAGAAGATTAATTTGCCATTCCAGTAAAAGAATAAAATAAAATAAAAGGACATGCCACACACAAATTGTTTAGCATTACATTCAAAGCGATACAGGTAGGGGGGAGGGGAATAAACCCACCTGACATGCCAAGAATCTATAAAATAGGAAATTATTGTGTTTGCAGTCTGCCATCTAGCTCATGAAACGCATCCTGTGCGTTGCCAAACTCAAGGGTTCAAAAATCATGAGACTGACTTGGAACTCATGAGATCTTAAATCGCACCTCTAGGACTCACGTTTTCAAGCTTTTCTCTGAACAGAACAGAAAGCACACCAGAAAGCCTATCCGCTTCATTATGCCCTGAAGAAGTCCCATTGACTCTCAGTTTTGAAGACTGGGACTCTACCCAATAGGACTAAAAGGCATCAATCTGTTGGGAGCAACCAAATCACACAAGCTCAGGCCACCTTGAAGTTTTGCTTAGTTGTGCCTCCCATCCCTAAAAATAAAAGCACTTTCACAGTAGGGTGCAAAATAAATAGTGCAGGGTGAAATTATTCAAATTTGGATTTTTCAATGATGATTTCCATACAAAATTGACACCCCCCTCATATCATCAAGGTCCCCCCACACACACACTTTTTAATCAGCTTTGAAAGTTTAGAACCATTTTGAAATTTCAGCAAGCAAGTTTAAAAATATTTTTGTACTCCCCACTCCCATTTTTAATGCAAAACAATTAATCAGAGATAACTTCTGAAGACTGGTCACTGGGATAATTATCCCTTTTACTGGAACTGCTTTGGTCCAGTAATCAGGCTGTAGATTAGGCTGCCTCCCACACATTATATTTCCAGTACATCAAGGTTTCAGGCAGGTCAGATACATAGGAAAATTATATTTTTGCCATCTACTGATTCAGGGTTGTCTTCCAAATCAAAATAGCATGAGCCACTTGTGTCGAGTCAATGGAACTAGACATGGGCTTAAACTTGTGGTTTAGTGATTTTCTGGGTTGTGGCTCATGTACACAAGAGTCAGTGCTGACGGATCTTAAGGGATTGTAGCGTAGATGTCAAGATCCATTGAAAAGCCTCTTTTTATACAACCGCAGTCACTTGCGACCCGTTTCCAGAGGGGCCTGCTCAGCTCACTGACCACGTGTGGTCTAGGAAATAGGGTCATGGTTTGGATTTTGGTTTGGGTTTTAAATGTCATTGAGCTATTTTCAGCCACAATATTTTCAAGATCATATTTTTAGGGACACAAATAGGGACAGATTTTCAGAGGTGTTTAGGCAATTTTCAAAAGTGCCTCAAGCAGGTTGGGGGAGCTTACTGAAGTCAATAAGAGGTGCCTAACCTTCTTACAGCACTTTTGAAAATCACACAGGATCTTTAGGCACCTAAATGCCTTTGAAAGATTGGCCCCAACTTCATGCCAGGTTGTCAAGATGGGACATCTTTGAGCAGGGGGTTGGACTAGATGACCTCCTGAGGTCTCTTCCAACCCTGATATTCTACGAGTCTATGATATGGTTGTCGTGAGGTTTTTTGTGGTTGTTTTGAATTAGAACCAGAGTCACCCGCAGCAAATCTGTAGCCAACAGTCCACTGAAGCGCTGCACAGCAAGGAGAAGAGTGATCCCGAGTAGATTCGCTATACAAGAAGTCTGCATTGTTTCTGATAAGACAAAACTGGCAAACAAAGTTAATAGGAAGCAGGCTCGATAGGAGGGAAAGCAACCACCCACTGTAAAAGACCAGATCCAATAGGGTCAGGCTTTTGTACATATAAGCTCAATCACTTGCAACTGTGCTCCAATCCCTCCTTACAAATCAGTTTGAAATTAACTGCAGCTCATGTATGTCTCCCCAGAGGCGTTTGCTGAACAGGAAATTCTTTGAAACAGCAGCATTTTTTAGTATTCCATCAGATTTGTATTAACAGGGATGGCACGTATCGTCAGTAACAGGGATGGCATGTATCGTCAGTAACAGGGATGGCACGTATAGTCATTTATTCTAGCATCAGGTTTTGAACTGCATTACAAAAGATCTGATTTTCGGTGTCTCTGCCCACCCCCTGCTAAAAAAAAAAGTCTGCTCTATTTAGCATGGATCATATCATAACTTGTCAAGACTTAATTATATTGGGCACAGCACAGAGGGCCTTGCAGCCTGATATTCTTATTGAATAAAAATCTAAGACCTGTTATTAAAATGTCTGTGATGAATACAAATAACTAGGTATGTGACCATTTAAGACTCTGTGTGTGTGTCTGCACACACCAGATTCCCCTCTTACACCACTTAACTCTACTGAGGTGAATGGAGTAACCCCCTATTTACACCAATGTAACTAAGAAGAAAATCATGTCCTGAGTAGTCGTGGAGTTCAGGTAACAACTTTTTACACTTCCTTCATGAAAATCTACACGTCTTAAAAATTTAAAAACCCAAAACCATCATCAATGATGGTGATAAACAGAAAAAAGTTCCAGCCAGTTCCCCATTGTCATATAATCATTTGTCACTCACCAGCATTCACCCCTCCTTAACTTTGCCTGCTTATTCTGTTCTATGATGGAAATGTGATACTGAATGCATACCATTGATTTTAATTATTATTTCTTAACAGTGTAATAAAGATTCTGAAAGAATGATAGTTCCAAAGCACATTTAATTATGTCAGAGCCCTATGGATTTTCTCTCAGTGTGATGTGTTGGAGTGGTAGGAGAATATTTTATGAATAGAATTGGAATGATTGATTGGTTTGGTGTTTTGAAAAAGTGTTGATTATATTGTGTTCTAGGATTATGTAAGTAAATGCATGCCTTGTAGAACTGTATTTTTAACCATATTGACTGTGTGGAATATCATCTAACCTATGCCATTCTGTGCACTGAGCCCTGTCGTGATACTTTAGGCTACGAAGTATTGGAAACGAATCCCTTGTAGGCCAGGAGATTTTATTTTCTCCTAGTAATTGATTGCATATTTTAGGGGGAAGATTTAAGGTTAGGTGGGTGATGTAAGTCAGATGGGATAACAGTGAGTATGGATGGAAAAGTATATTGCAGTGGGCTCCAAAATGATTCTTTGCCAGATATTTTGTTTGGTTTTTGTTGTTTGATTGTTCTGCAGCAAAGGACCTACGGGTTACAGTGGACGAGAAGCTGGATATGAGTCAACAGTCTGCCCTTGTTGCCAAGAAGGCCAATGGCATTTTGGGATGTATATGTCAGGGCATTGCCAGCAGATCGAGGGACGTGATCGTTCCCCTCTATGCGACATTGGTGAGGCCTCATCTGGAGTACTGTGTCCAGTTTTGGGCCCCACCCTACAAGGAGGATGTAGAAAAATTGGAAAGAGTCCAGCGGAGGGCAACAAAAATTATTAGGAGGCTGGAGCACATGACTTATGAGGAGAGGCTGAGGGAACTGGGATTGTTTAGTCTGCAGAAGAGACGAATGATGGGAGATTTGATAGCTGCTTTCAACTACCTGAAAGGGGGTTCCAAAGAGGATGGATCTAGACTATTCTCAGTGATAGCAGATGACAGGACAAGGAGTAATGGTCTCAAGTTGCAGTGGGGGAGGTTTAGGTTGGATATTAGGAAAAACTTTTTCACTAGGAGGGTGATGAAACACTGGAATGTGTTACCTAGGGAGGTGGTGGAATCTCCTTCCTTAGATATTTTTAAGGTCAGGCTTGACAAAGCCCTGGCTGGGATGATTTAGTTGGGGATTGGTCCTGCATTGAGCAGGGGGTAGGACTAGATGACCTCCTGAGGTCCCTTCCAACCCTGATATTCTATGATTCTATGATTCTTTTTAAAGGTGCAGAATTTTGTAAACAGTGTATTGTTTTTGGATGGTAACTGGACACCACTGAAACAATCCCACTTTCAGCCTTAGCCCTTTCTAACAACGTAAGTTTTGGGTTTTGTACACACATTTTCCAGGAGATCTCTTTGTATGAGTTATACCTACAAGGGATAAATGGGTGATGGATGGGGGAGGGGAAGAGGAGTGGCTTTTATTTATAATGAAAAAATCTTAAGCACTTAGTGTGTAGTTTTCAACAGCACCCAGCCTCAGCTAACACCCCTCTTATTGAAGATCTCCCATTAAGTTCAGAGGGAGCAGAGCTGAGCTAACACTGAACACTTTACAATCACTTAAAGTTTTATATCTAAGTTTGTAACATGGATAAATGATTCTGCCTATCCTTGTCGCATCCACTACCGGCCCCTCCTTTCCCATACTCCTTTTGCATATTCCTCTTATATCCGCGACAGCCTGACCCTCTCCATGACCACTTGTTAGGGTTGCCAACTTTCTATTGTCACAAAACCAAACACCTTGGCCCCGCCCCTCCCCCCAAGGCCCCGCTCCCGCTCATTACACTCCCCCTCCCTTGGTGGCTCACTCTCACTGGGCTGGGGCATGGGATTGGGGTGTGGGAGAGGTGAGGGCTCCAGCTGGGGGCGGGGATGAGAACTTTGGGATGCAGGAGGGGGCTCCAGGCCGGGGGGGGTGGGTTGGGGCTGAGGGATTCAGAATGTGGGAGGGGGTTGGGGTGCAGGCTCTGGAGTGGAGCTAGGGATGAGGGGCTTGGGGTGTAGGAGGGGGTGAGGACTCTGAAGTGGGGCCAGGGATGCGGGGTTCAGGGTGTGGGAAGGGGCTCTGGGCTGGGGCAAGGGGTTGAGGTGGAGGGGGTGAGGGGTCTGGGGTGCAGGAGGGAGGTCTGGGTTTGTGGGGGCTCAGGGCTGGGGGTTGGGGTGCAAGGGGTAAGGGGTCTGGGTTTGTGGGGGCTCAGGGCTGGGGTGGCTCATGGTTAGGGCAGGGGGTTGGGGCTTGGGGCACGGGCTAACCTCAGGCGGCTCCCGGTCAGCGGCACAGCGGGGGCCTAAGGCAGGTTGCCTGCTCCTAGGCGGGGTGCAGGGGGAGAAGGAGGTTCCGTGGTGCACGCAGGCATCCCCCTCCCAAGTTCCCATTGGCCACGGAGCCTCCTGCCCCCCTTCCCACCCCGCCCACCCCTGCCTAAGAGCCAGACCTGCTGGCCGCTTCCGGGCGCAGTGTGGTGCCCCAGGACAGGTAGGGACTAGCTTGCCTTAGCCCCGCAGCACTAGCTACCAGACTTTTAACTGCCCGGTCAGCGGTGCTGACCAGAGCCACCAGGGTCCCTTTTCGACCTGGTGTTCCGGTCGAAAACCCACCTCCTCAAGTCCCCAAACGGGGAAGCCTGGATACAGCTCTGCGTGCCACCCTGTGCCCTCTCCTTCGTCCAGGTCATAAACTGAACTCAGCGAGACAGCTTTTGAATCCAGGATATTCATCCAGTTAGACTGGCAGTTTTATGCAAGTGGAACAAAATTATTCTGAAGGCTTTTGGTAGCTTGATGTTAATATGCCCTTCACTTTTCAATATGATACAGCTGGTGATACTTATA
This sequence comes from Natator depressus, assembly GCF_965152275.1. Taxonomy (NCBI): domain Eukaryota; kingdom Metazoa; phylum Chordata; order Testudines; family Cheloniidae; genus Natator; species Natator depressus. The sequence continues at coordinate 8,691,897 of NC_134259.1, forward strand.
ACTGAGAATAGGGAAGAATTAACCATCTTTCTGACAGTGCTGGGCAGGGACTACAAGAGTACCTTGATAAAGCCTCTCCTTGTTATAGAGAGACAAGGTGGGAGAAGTAATATCTTTTATTGGACTCACTTCTGTTGGTGAGAGAGATGAGCTTACACAGAGCTCCTCTCCTTGCTATAGTAATGCCAGACAGACAAGTATATTGCAGGAATGAGAGAGATGCATCTCTCCATAGCATATCTCATCCGAACAACACTGAGAAAGTGCAATATTCTCAGTTAGAGGAAACAATGGATAGTTAACCCAGGAAGAAGGTGTATTCAATCTAATTCTGCCCTATTACAAGACCATGTGCATTACACGTGGCACAATTATTTGTATTACAGTAGCACCTAGAGGCATCAGCCACAACCAGGGATCCAGCGTGCCAGGCACTGTACAAACACAGAAAGAGAGACACTGTCCACAGAAAGAGCTTGCAATCTTATTAGACAAATGGTGGGAGCGGAAAGTGATTTACTCCAGGTCAGAGCTGGAAATAGAATTTAGATCTCCTGACCCCAGAGTTCTACCCACTTAGACTTTGCCTCTCCAGATATGTGGTGGGTTATCTTCTCCGTTTTACAGATGTGGAACTCGTACACAGAGAGATTAAGTGACTTGCCCAATGTCACACTAGGTGCTTGTGGCAGAGCCAGCATTTCAACACAGACCTCCTGCTTCCCAGGGTCTTTGTCACAAATACACCCTTATTCTAAAGTGGCCAAACACACCTGGCTTACTCTGAACGGTGTCGTCACTTTCTTACACACATAGCACGACTATGTTGGTTCAGGCATCTGCTCTATCAACCACTACTGATTTTCTCAACTGTGTGTAAGTGTAAGTTTTAGTCAGGGAAATGGGTTTCTATTGAAGTCATTAGACAGTGACTCAGAACAGAAAAATGGAACATATCCTATGTCACTAAAAACACCCTCACACCTGGCACCCTTGCTGACAATCTCAGCAGAGTGCCCAGCGATCAGCTGGGCATGAAAAATGAATGATTGTATCACGCCTAAAAAACGTTCATTGCGTATCAGAGATGAGGCACCCTGGGGGAGGGCAGCGTACACCTCATGCTGTACCTTTATGGTGGATGAACACAAGACGACAGACTACAGGGCTCTCAGTCGTGTCCATCGTACTTTCCGTGACACTAATACTGGACTAATAACATTTATACAAATATATTAACAAAAGGATTAAATCAAACCACCAAATTCTAGGAACAGGATTCCACCATCCTTGCCCACAGTTAATAGTTCTATGGACTTCAGCTATGCTACCGGTCAGCATGGCTCCCATTTTAAATGGTATTTAGGCATTCCTGTAGTCAGTGTCACAATATCTAACAGATTTAGAAGCCTAAATATCATTTTCAAAAGGATTTAGGAGTCTAAATTTCATCAGCAGTCCATGGGATTTAGAATTCTTCATAATGCCCTCTGAAAATAAAATTCTGGCTCCTAAATGAGTTAGGCCTTGCGATGCTTGGCGCAGCAATGCCTAAATACCTTTAAAAATGTGAGCCTAAGCATTTCAAGACCAGGCCTCATCATAAAATCCACTAGAGAAGTCACTATTGCTATTGATTTTACATGCAACAAGGTATGCAAATATTACACTGATGGGTGGCAGTATAAAACCATAAAACAGGTAAGCAGATTTAGAAAGCTGATGTTAGCTCTTATGGAGAGAGAGGTCATCCCAACCAAAATAATATGGCAAGCTGGCATGGTAGTAAACATAGCCTGGGGACTAGAAAACAAGTCAAAATGAGAGCAGTCAGAGGTCCAAGTTTCAATCTCATTATCCCTTTGTGCTTTTCTTCAAACCAATATATTGCAGGGGCTATGGGTCAGCACTCATTAACAATGGAAAAATAAATCAATCCAAGAACTACATTAATAAGACTCTCTAAGTACTTGAGCAGGTGGGAGGAGTGTAGGGAAAAAACTGGAGATTTTTTATCTTTTTGTGAAAATTCTTCAGTGAAATTTTGAATTTTTAAAAAATCTCTAGCACTCTAAAAAGAAAACAGCAATTTGGAGAACAAAATTTTTCACAAAATGCTTTCAGAAACATTCATCCCAATTTCTGATTAGCTCTGCTTGGTATTGATATGTGTACTATAATATACAAGGAACTTCTCAAGTATTTACCCACGTAACATCCCTTCGAGGATGGGGCAAGTCCCATTTTACAAATGATCAACTGAGGCACAGAGATTTAGGGCCAAATGTTCAAAGGTATTTGGTCACCCAGAGCAATTTTTCATATATGCCGAAGCAGGTTCAGTGCCCAACTCCCATTTGATTTCATTAGGAATTAGACAAATCATTCGGGGCCAGATTTCCAAAGGTGTTACACACCTAAAAATGCAGATAGACACCGAGTGAGATTTTCAAAAGTGCCTAAAAACCTTTGCAAATCTGGCCCTGAATGACTTGTCTAAGTCTCTAAGGTCACACAAGGAGTGGGGAACAATTATTGAATCTCAATTTCAGAATGAAGTCACAGATCAGTGCCAGGAACAAAGACAATCCTTCTTCCTTGCACCTGTGCTCTGCTAGATGCTTGCCAAAAGTATCTTCCACAGGTGGTATCTGAAGAAGACAGCTTAGAGGCAGGCTGCTAAACACAACAAAAACTACACTCGGTTTGAGGCTAGATTTGCCTTCTGACTCTTACAAGAGGAATTCCCAAGGAGAGAGGAAAAACCCACATCAGTAATCATGTTCATCCCAAGTGAAAACTGGGCATGTTGTTCAAGAGTTTGTCTTGGAAATATAACCATGAAACATGTTGACAGCAGCTAAATTCATCATCCCATCTGGACAAGTGTACTACAGCATATGGGAGAATCTGAGTAAGGGAGAATGGTGAATTTACAATAAAAGTTTGCTGCAGGGTTGCATATGTTAAAAAAAAAAAAAAAAAAGCAACGGACCATTTCTTTAAAGAAACTGTACATTGAATGCTGAAAAATGGGTACCATGATTGTGTCACTTTTTTTTTTTCCTGATGACTGAGTTGAGGATTGGTCCTGGGTCACGTTTCACCTCTAAGATACAGCCCACACTGGCAGTTACCAACAGCTGTTGCAATGGGATAGCTCTGCAATGGCTTATGTGAAATGAGTTTGATGGTGTCCATCCAGCTCCTTGCCAGCCGTGTCCGTATAACCAAATCACTACTATCCCCTCTCCCTTCTTATGTTGGCAGCCTAAGCAGAAAGACCTTGTGACGGTTCCCCCCATAAGGCTTTATGGAAATATGCTTATGAATGTATATATGACAAAACTGGAATATGTTTTATGCTACATATGCCACGTAACATATCTCTGCAAAGGTTATGCAGGGAAAGCAGGGGCAGAAGTGGTCTTGGCAATCAGTTGGCAGCCCCAAGGGGGTTTCTGTGGTCCAACCCGTCACAGTGGAGTTTTGGAGTCACGTGGGCAAGTAACATGTCCATGCAGGAGTCAGTTTTTACAGGCAGCAGCCATTGCTTACATGGTACCTTCCTTTCTCAAGAAGCTGACCAAATGCCTGACTAAGGTTATTTAAAATCAAACAAGTATACAGCTAATATTTATAACTTTGATTACGATAATGACACATGCATACAAATAGGATGGATAGATTCAGTAGATCATAACCTTTACAGAGATGTGTTACGTGGCATATGTAGCATAAAACATATTCTGGTTATGTCATATATACATTCATAAGCATATTTCCATAAAGCCTTATGGGGGGCACTGTCACAGACCTACAACTTAACGGACCCCAGAGACAGAAGATTTGTTACCATTCAGGCCCAGATTTTTGGCCACCAGCAGCTCCTGCTCTCAGTGGGAGCTCAGCTCTTTTGGAAGTCTGGTGGCTTCATTCTGGTGTCTCAAAGGGATAGGAGGTCTCTGTCCCAGTCCCAGTGATGGGTGCTGAGCTCTTTGGAAAATCTGGCCTTCTATCCATGCCTCTTAGCCTTTACCTGGCATTTTAAGGGACCATCCACAGTTGTGTAGGTTAGGTGGGGTTCAATAACTTTCTATTGATGCTGCTTGTTTTATTCTGGATAGAACAATCAATAGCAAAGGTGTCAATCTGGTACCTTTCATAAGCATTAAATTAATGCAGGGACTGCAAGAGACCGAGTATTTGTGTGATATAAAAACCACAGTAGTTAATAGTGATCCTAAGATTCTCTCTAATGTAGTTTTACGGTCCCCTTACCAGAATAGCCAAATTTCTCTCAGTACTTATTGTGTTTATCGTCTTAACATCCTTGCAACGCAGGCCAGTGCTATTACCCCCATTGTACAAATGGGGAACTGAGGCACAGAGGAGCTAAGTGACTTGCCCAAGGTCACTCAGGAAGTTTATCACAGCAGGAAATTGAATGCTAGTCTTTTAAGTCCCAGGCTAGTGTCCTAATTAATCACTTTACCCTGAGAAAGCCCTAACCAAGCAAGCTTTACAATATGGAAGAGGACCATTACTCCTACAGGCTGTTTCCTCAGATCTTTATGGATATCTTCAAAATACTCTGGGGACAAGGCCTGAAAATAGCAAAATACACAGCTTTCCTCAGTTAGCATTTACCTTCCTGAAAGTATGTTCACTTGTTTGGAGATATGGATAATTTCACAGGCCTCATCTCTCACCTATGTTTAAAAAAATCACTCTTTGTACCTTTACAGTGAAATCAGGGCAGGTTCTCAAGCGGGGTACCATGGCTTTGAATGCTATAGCATGGCATTCAGAGCCAGAACGCCATTCCCTGTTCTGCCACTGATTCACATTATGTCCTTGGGCAAGTCACTTAACTTTTCATGCCTCCTTTTGAGTACATGGGATGTGCTTCCACTTTCTTTTCAGCTGGACCACTTTCTTTTCAGAAGGAGGATCCTGGGAACTACAGGCCAGTCAGCCTCACCTCAGTCCCTGGAAAAATCATGGAGCAGGTCCTCAAAGAATCAATCCTGAAGCACTTACATGAGAGGAAAGTGATCAGGAACAGTCAGCATGGATTCACCAAGGGAAGGTCATGCCTGACTAATCTAATCGCCTTTTATGATGAGATTACTGGTTCTGTGGATGAAGGGAAAGCAGTGGATGTATTGTTTCTTGACTTTAGCAAAGCTTTTGACACGGTCTCCCACAGTATTCTTGTCAGCAAGTTAAGGAAGTATGGGCTAGATGAATGCACTATAAGGTGGGTAGAAAGCTGGCTAGATTGTCGGGCTCAACGGGTAGTGATCAATGGCTCCATGTCTAGTTGGCAGCCGGTGTCAAGTGGAGTGCCCCAGGGGTCGGTCCTGGGGCCGGTTTTGTTCAATATCTTCATAAATGATCTGGAGGATGGTGTGGATTGCACTCTCAGCAAATTTGCAGATGATACTAAACTGGGAGGAGTGGTAGATACGCTGGAGGGGAGGGATAGGATACAGAAGGACCTAGACAAATTGGAGGATTGGGCCAAAAGAAATCTGATGAGGTTCAATAAGGATAAGTGCAGGGTCCTGCACTTAGGATGGAAGAATCCAATGCACCGCTACAGACTAGGGACCGAATGGCTAGGCAGCAGTTCTGCGGAAAAGGACCTAGGGGTGACAGTGGACGAGAAGCTGGATATGAGTCAACAGTGTGCCCTTGTTGCCAAGAAGGCCAATGGCATTTTGGGATGTATAAGTAGGGGCATAGCCAGCAGATCGAGGGATGTGATCGTTCCCCTCTATTCGACACTGGTGAGGCCTCATCTGGAGTACTGTGTCCAGTTTTGGGCCCCACACTACAAGAAGGATGTGGATAAATTGGAGAGAGTCCAGCGAAGGGCAACAAAAATGATTAGGGGTCTAGAGCACATGACTTATGAAGAGAGGCTGAGGGAGCTGGGATTGTTTAGTCTGCAGAAGAGAAGAATGAGGGGGGATTTGATAGCTGCTTTCAACTACCTGAAAGGGGGTTCCAAAGAGGATGGCTCTAGACTGTTCTCAATGGTAGCAGATGACAGAACGAGGAGTAATGGTCTCAAGTTGCAATGGGGGAGGTTTAGATTGGATATTAGGAAAAACTTTTTCACTAAGAGGGTGGTGAAACACTGGAATGCGTTACCTAGGGAGGTTGTAGAATCTCCTTCCTTAGAGGTTTTTAAGGTCAGGCTTGACAAAGCCCTGGCTGGGATGATTTAGTTGGGGATTGGTCCTGCTTCGAGCAGGGGGTTGGACTAGATGACCTTCTGGGGTCCCTTCCAACCCTGATATTCTATGATTCTATGGTCTGAGGTACTTGCAAAACATATATAGTGAATATTTCTTAATAGCAACCCTGACAACTTCTGGTTAACAGCAGCATTTTGCCAGGAACCAATCTCATCCCCTTGGCTTTAGTGTTAATGGGATTTGAATACTGGCAACAGGCATGCTGCTTATTGACAACTTGTTGATGTGTCGTCTCTGGTTGCAGTCACACAGATCTGCTTGTATCTGGGAAGGGAGGCTGTGGCCAGGGCAGCAGTGGGGAAGGGTCTGTAACCTGGATGTTTGGCTTTCTGAAGGGAGTGGGGGTGCTGGGAGCCTGCGGGAGAGCACAGTACCTTTCTGCTCTCCAGCACTTCCCAGAGCTTCCTTCCCTGCAGCCCTGCAAAACACCCTGCTGCTTCCCTGCCTCCAGCCTCCCCTCCCATCCGAAGGTAGGTTTGTGGGGCTGCAGGGAGAGGTACTGTGCATAGCCCAGAATTTCCTCCCCTGGCTGGCTGATTCAAATCTGCCTCCTGATTCTCACCAACCTTCGGATAATTGCAACTTTTTGCTGAGAACCAAGAGGTTGCTAATAAGCAGACTCCACTCTAATTCCTTTCATGCAAGTATTATAATTAATCTTTCCCAAATGAGGTAAAAAAATAATTGATCTATTTCAGGGTCAAGCTTGAGTTTGCAGGAGACAGTTTACTTGGGAGCCAGTCCAAGTGGGTGGCACCAACCCCCCAAAGGAAGTGACCTCACCATCTTCTGCTCCGAGTGCAAAGCACACTTCTTTGACCTGCTTTCTGTAACAAACTCATAGCGGTGTGTACATTTCAACAAAGCAAAACAATACACTGCACACCCAATTCTCCCGCTGGGGAGAGCATGAAAGAAAGAACCACCTGTGACAGATGTTAGTCACACCACTACTGGAAGGTGCTCAGAGACTCTGTGGTGATGAGGGTGGTAGAAGAACGGATAGAGAATAGAATTCTATCGAAATTAGTATAAGATTTGCCCCGTCAGTTTTCTGACACAGTCCTCGATTCAGCAAATCAAAGGCAAGCGTTTGACTTTGACATTTAACTCCCTGGGACACCACCTGTGCTTAAGTGCTTCACTGAATCGGGGCCATGGTTACTGAAAATCATCAATCAAGGGCTGTAGCTATGTGATCAGACAAATGCACTCGTACTTATGAGATGGTATAACTGCAATCAATGTCATTTCAAGTGTTAGTCCCTAATGACCCTGAATTTTTACCATCACCCACCTGCCATCCCTCACCTGGTGAGAGAGTGGAAACTGTTTCTCATTCTTCACAGGCTAGACTGAGAATCCTGCTGAGAGAGTGATTGCATTTACAGGAGTCAGAGCTCTCATGTTCCAAACAGGGCAAACAATAATGTGCAAATTGAAAAGGATAAACACACACACACATACACACCCCTTATTGGGCAGTGACAAGAAATCATCCAATACTGTCCAGAATAACAATGCCAATTTGAAATTATATTTCAACAGATGGCTAGAATTACAGATGAAAACATTGTGTGATCTATACCTGAGTTCCGCTTCCAGAGGCTTTTAGAGATCCAAGTTACATCAAACTGCAAATTTGAGCTGGAAGCTACCTTTACTGGCCTAGAGGAAAAAGAAAGGGTATTTGCAGAAATCAGTTCACAGTCCAACAGAAATACATGGCCAGGTGAACCATGGGAGACCTTGTTAACTGGACAGGAAGAAGAAAAACATGTATTCCCTTTTCAATGTGCTTTTTCTTCCTCTCTCAAGAATGCTCCTCTGATCCTATCTGAAGTCATAACTTACTACCCAGCACATTATGGTTCTTCAGAGAGAACAAGAGTGCCACAAACAGCTGGCATACACCAACACGTCTGGCATACACGTGACCCACTGCATGTTTGCTAGCTTCTAGCCAACAAGAGCCAGGATTTTTGTGCCATTTCCTCAGTGGCAAGTTAGAAAGCTGGCCAAACTGTGCCTTTGACCTAGGAGTCAGTGGGAGCTGAGGGCAGCATTGATCCCAACATGCTAGACTACCCACCTGGTCAGCCTCTTCTGATGAAATCGCCATCAAGTGCCCATATCAGAAAAGCAGAGGACGGTTTTACTCTGAATTTGATGGACACACATAGTCCCAGAAAATTAAATCTTTACTGCTATTTAAATCAATCAGGTTTCTGCCACTGATCAACAAGATCACAATATGTCTTCCAGGCAACCCACATTTAAGATGGAAGCCTTTTAATAGTTCTTGTTGGAAAATCGGAAAATGTTGGAAAAAAATAATATCCCTTATTTTTGGTAAAAAAACAAAAAATTGGAGGCTCCATTTATTAATTCTTACATGGACTGATCTGTTAAAACCTTTCCATTGACTTCCAAGGGCTTTGGATCAGGACCATAATCACTAACAAGTCTGTTATCTTTCCACAATTCATTCAACGGAGGAGGCAGAAAGGAAAGTGGATTTTATAAGTTATACTTAGCATCCTGAAGCATGGTCTTTATTTCACCCTTCTGTGTGGGTCCTATAAAATTTAACAAAAAAAGATCATCAATAAACTCTGATTTTAAAAATATCATTCTATACAGTCTAATAGTGAATGTTAAATCCCTGCTGTTGAACTCTATAAGATGGCTTTAAAAAAAGTCTACAGAAAGGATCTCATTTTCTATTAAATTGTATAGGTTTTTCAAGAAATTTCCCTAGAATCCAATTGATTTCATCCTTATTAAAGATGGGCAACTTTTCCATAAAGGGAACAATTTTCAGAACAAAATCAGATTTTAGCCAAGTAATAGAAGAGAAACAATAATTGCCCATCACTCTCATCATCATTACGTATTATTGTACCACCGGGAAGCCCCAACTGGAACGTGGGTCCCACTGCATGAGGTGCTGTGCACACAAATCAGAGACAGACCCTGCCCCCATAGAGCTTACAATCTAAATAGACAAGACAGACAAAAAGAAAGGAGAGCAGATGTGCCCATGGTCACACACTGGATCAATGGCTGAGCCAGGAATAGAAGGTAGTCTCTCGGCTCCTAGGCCGGTGCACTATCGATCAGACCAAGGTCAATAAAAGGCCATCTTAAATTCCATGGTGACTGGCACATCAGGAAGACCTAAGCCAGAGAGAGATCGTATTAAATGAAGGGGAAGGAAGGAAGCAGCAAAAATCCCCCTCAAACTCTGGTCTAGTGATATAAACTGTAACAGTGTCCCTGAGTTACAGACATCTGGCCATGAGATCAGAGAGAGAGAGAGAGAGAGAGAGAGTGCAAGCGCGCGCAAGCGAGCAACATGTGGCACCGGCACACAGAGTGGAAATCCAGTCAGAAGCAGGGTAAGACATGTTATTCCTTGGGGCTAAACACAGCCCAGTAGAAGCTAGAAGTCCCTGTCCAGCCCTCTGAGGAATAACTCAGGCAGACTGTAAAACTGGAATACAACCGTAATAACTTGCATAGTCACTGAGATATATCCAAAGTGCAAGACAGGATGACATAGGGACAGGGTGACCAGACAGCAAGTGTGAAAAATCGAGACGGAGGTGGGGGGTAATAGACTTCTATATAAGAATAAGCCCCAAATATCAGGACTGTCCCGATAAAATTTGGACATCTGGTCACCCTACATAGGGAAAGGTCCAAAAGTTCAGTGATTACAGGGGTCCTCTGTTGAAAACTATTTATGCTGGTGCAGTATTTTGGCTTCAGGGCTCTTATTTTGATTCTCCTCCCCTTCGCCCTCCTCAAACTACATATGTTGGTCATTTTGTTTTTCAGCTTTCTATACGATCTTCGATATGGCCAGTCCATTGGCCAAGCTGCATTCAGAGAAAAGAAACACTTTAATATTCTGCTGGTATTTTGTGTGGGGACAGACTGGCTTATCCAACCACTTTGACCTATGCCGATTTCACTGTGAGCACTGGGATTCCCTAGTCAGGCTAAGAAAGCTTGCTCTGCAAGGAGTGCTGGCTGAGGGATCAATTATGTAAAGCAATTCAAGCAAAAAACTACCCGTTCCTCGGCTATGGATAGCTTATTTTATATTTTCAGCCACTCTCTCTCATAGCTGTAACGAGAGGGAGGACGGTTCCTGAGTTATGTCTGCACTTGATATGTAAGTGGTCATTGCTTTGCCTTTCACAAATAAAACACCTCAGCTTCTACATCCAATAGACCAGATTCCCTGATACGATATGTCACACTATGCAGCAACAGACCCTACCACAGCTATTTGTGGAGTGAGGTAGTATTCAGCAGTCAGTAGTGCCCGAATATAATCGGCACAAACATTAGCACCAGCTGTGTCCTGGTATTGAATCACAACTTCAGGAAGGCTCCACGCGTGTGTGTTTGGGGAGGGGGTCCTCATCCCCAGAGCTCGACATTAGAGTTGCCACTAATTTTAGTATTACCACTCATCATATTTTGCAGCACACTGAAGTTCCTTTCACTTCAGTCAACCTCAGGTTTAACATAGGCATAGATCTTCAGTTGCAAAACCTGGAGCTGCGATGAGACTAACCCCAAAGCTTGGAGGCATTTGGGCCTGAAGATTTGTTTGAGTCCATCACCACTTAATTTGAAGACATCATCATGAAACAGGAAGTTGTATTACACAAGACACTGTTACGGACAGAACAATTTCCCATCAAAAAATGTGCTTTCATTGAAATGGAAATGATTCACATGAACGTGTCCATTTCAAGAACATTTGAAATGGAAAAAATTTGAAACGTTTCAAAATGGAAATTTCTCATTGTTTCATTCTGATTTTCCTGTTCCAGTTTGTTCTGACTTTTACATCATATAAATAATAAAATGAATATTTCATATGTATATATTTTATTTAATATTTTGACATTATCAAAACCAAACATTTCAGCATGGTTATTTTCATGTTTCCAAACGGAAGCTATTCAGAATTTCCTTTCTGCGAAGATTTGCAAGATTTTACTTTTCATATTGATTCAGGATGAAAACAAAATTTTAAAGTGGAATGTCTTACAGGATGAAAATTCCATTTTTCAACCCACTCTCTTAGTGACAGGTTCAAAGAAGATTTTAAACATGTTGTTTGATTTTTCTAAAGCACATAAGTGACTGAGGAACACAAGTCCCATTGAAAATCAATAGGGCTTATGCTTCTATGTCACTGTGGGTATGTCTACAATGCAAAGGAAAACCTCTGGCACCAAGTCTCAGAACCCAGGTCAGTTGACTAGGTTTGGATTGAGGGGCTAAAAATAGAGGTGTAGACATTCCTGCTTAAGCCCAAGATCCTCCCCTCTCAATGGGTTTCAGAGCCTGGGCTCCAACCAAAGTGGGAATGTCTACACGGCTCTGCTCAGCCTTGCGAGCCCGAGTCAATTGACCTGGACTCTGATACTTGGTGCTACGGGTTTCTCTTTGCATGGTAGACGTACGCTCAGGCACTTTGCAAAATCCCACCTATGGGTGTCTAATGGGCACTGTCAGGCTCACCCATCACCAGTCCTGATAGCAATACATAAACAGAGTTTGAAATAAGAGAACCAGAGGAGATTAATAGAACAAAGTGGCAAATCATGTGACAGAATCACAGAAGTCAGAGATGGGATGCACCTATCTCCTGCCAGTGAAGTATTGCTCTCTAGAGTATATTAAAAACAAACTGAAAGTATGTCATTTACTGCTGTCTGCAAATGAGAACCCTCTTATTTATCTGGTCTCCTCCTGGGGTGTGATACAACACTCACTGAATTACTGGAAAGAGAACCATTAACTTCAGCGGGCATTAAACTGCGTCACTGGAATTTTTCAGTAGCTAAGAGTGGAACAAAGCATTCCTACCAAGGATCTATCAAACCTTGGGAACCTTCCAGCTAATCAAAGTGCCAGAATTTAGGTGTTGCACTAATGAGTATATCCTGGGAATAGTTTGCTGCTTTCCTACGCAACTCTCTTTGGACAATGTTTCTGGATTCAGGTTCTCCTCCTTATCAGAGGAGGAGCTTGCCAAGGCAATTTGTGGCATCCATCAGCAGAGTGCCTCAGACCACCGTCAACTCTGGTCACAGGGCAGTCAACAGTGATACGTGACATTATCTGTCTTTGTTCCCAGCTGCACGTGGGATCCTCTCGTTGGCCCCACGTGTGAACACGGGCTGCATGTTGACCCTGGCCCATTAGAAATCCATTCAAAAGGGCCCAAGAGAGGAATGGCATATCGAAGTCATGTACACGTATTGTCAAGTCAGTTATAACCATTCTTCATGCCACATTGACGTCACAGAGAAATCTGGGCAGGGCAAATGGGCCCACAACGGTGGCCTTAACAACAAGCAGGTTCTTGGTCGAAGGGATCTGTGAATAGCGGTAGGCTTGGGTTTGCCCTGATCTCCTCAAGCATTCTGGCTGAAGCATTCTAGTGACGAATGTGTGGAGGAGTGATATTGCTTAACACAGGGAGCCACAATCCTGCTGAGGGTTGAATCGTTCCGGTTATGATGCGCGTGGTTGAGTACAGTTGTGTGTGAGACAACTTGATATGAGACGACTGAAGCCAGACAGGAACAGAGTATTCTGCTGCACAGTAACCCAGACAAGCAGAGAGTGTGAGCGTTTGCTCCCCATGAAGTAAGTGCCAGCTAATTTCCTGAGGAGGTTGTTATGCAACCTCAACCCTAGCGGCAATTTTCCCTTAGGTGGTTACTCCAAGGTAGACTGGAAGGATTTGTGCTTCAAGCACGTTCATTGAGAAAGAGATTCAATTCTTGAGCTGCTCTGGTATTGTAGAGATGGAACACATTCGGGTTCAGGTTAGAACTGTTGGAACTTGATAACGTATTTTCTGAGATGAGGCAGAGACATTCAAGGAGAACAAAACTGAAGTACAATTCAAGGAAACAGCATGCAACCTCAACTTATGGAAAACATTTCTAGACGAAACAGCAGCAGCCAAAGAGATACATGGCACACAGTACAGCTAGAAGCACTGGACAATCTGTTCGTTAACTGTTCAGAGAAAGGCAAAACGACACCGAGAGCACAAACCTCATGCCCTGCGAGGCATGCGTGGGTGACTCCAGGGCGATACAAATCCATCCCACTCCCTGGCACTGTTGGAGCTAATGATGTAAAAAGGGAGACCATGGGGATAAGTTTACTCCTGCTGTTGCAGGCGGCTGCCACTCTCTGCTACACCAATTCAGTGCAATCAGCTCTGCACTCTCCTGTTGATAATGCTGCAGAATGCTGAAGCACCAGGGCTTTCCCCAACGGACTTCAGCTCTACAGATGGTTCCATTTGTCTCATCCCCTCAGCACCTGCGACTGCTGCATCTAACTAAATATCAATTAAAAGGAAGAACTTGCAGCTCCTTTATGACTGTGTGGACTATCTTGCATTTGTCTGCTCTCTAATACTCTTCATCTCAACGTGCTTTAACAAACCTAGCAAAAAGAGATAGAAAGTTGTACACAAGGGCCAAGATTTCCAAAAGGGGGTAGAGTGATTCTGAGTGTCCAACTTCCCTAAGCAGTGTCGTCTAGTAGACAAAGCAATGGACTAGGACTCGGGAGCTCTAGATTCTATTCCTAGTTCTGCCACAGGCCTGCTGGGTGACCTTGGGCAAATCACTTTCCCTCTGGGCCTCAGCTTCCCCATTGTAAAAAAGGGTAATTTTTTGTAACGCACTTTGAGCTCAAGTGATGAATGGTGCAATATGAGACGTAGGTATTATTATTCTTTGGGGCCAGTTCGAGGAAAACACTACATCTGCCCAGACCCATTGTCCTTCCTCTCTATGTACATGCTTCATGAAGCTTCTTCAATTTCAGATTTGCTACTATTAGTAAATATCTTCTAGGAAAGCGGAGAGAAGCTTGCATGGGAGCTCCCTACCCCGCAGACCCTCAATGCAACTGACCATATGGTCACTTGCAACAGTAGTAGGTACAATATTTGCAGATGGAAAAATGATTTTTCAAGTTGACACTCATGTCCCAGTGTTGCCAACACCCAAGGTTAAGAAATAGGCCCTCTGAAATCATGACATTGGCATAAAAAAACCATTAAATTTTAAAAGAATACATCTTGGATTTTTTTTTAATTTGCCTTCTGGTTTTTGAGCTGTGGGATACATTTGGGTCAGATTTTCTCTGCAACCATAAAATCTTGAAACTTTGTTTAAAAAATGAAAGCTAAGGTTCTCATAATTACTTTTATTCTTTTCTGGCTTAGAGATTTAGTTCAGCACTCTCTGAAAGTCTCTGCCATATAAAGAAAAGGAGTACTTGTGGCACCTTCGAGACTAACAAATTTATTTGAGCATTTATTTGGTCTCTGAGGTGCCACAGGTATTCCTTTTCTTTTTGCGGATACAGACTAACACAGCTGCTTCTCTTCCATATGTAAACCAATTAATAGTCTCTGAAGTATGGAAGAGGTACAACCTTTGTAATGAGGAATCAATGTAAGAATCAGTTAGGGCCTTCAGAAAAATACTACTTATCACAAGAGTTGGAAATACAGTTGTCCCTTTAAAGTGGGCAGAATGTAATTACCAAGTTTTGTCAGGACATACGTATTTTGCCAGAATTCCTACTTCTCCTCTTGCAAAAAGGGACGCGGGATATTTCATATTTTCAGAGAAGATACCTCCATTTTACATCCTATCTGAATGATAGCAACTTCAGCAGCATTGCAGCCATTGGCATTATACTTCTGCATTCATTCAGGATTGAATCAGGGGAGACAGCGTTTCCAATGAAATTCAGACAACACATGTTTGCTGCAACCTGGGCTTTCTGCAATGTTCGCCCATAAAAGCACTGATCCAGGCAAAAGCTAGTTAACTCGTAAGAAACGCAGCACTAGGAAGAATTTAAAATAAATAAATAAAAACCATGGGAAAGCTCAACTATTAATAACACCGCTTAAATGAACACTCCCAAATGTGTGGTAAAAAATCAACTAATTAGGTTCCTCTTTTTGTATTAATCACATTTAGACACTATTGTTCAATTTGTGTTTCATATTAAAAACGCTGTTCTAGCAGAGTTTTACAAGAATATGTTCTCACATTGTTTATTGCTCACTACAAGGGTGGCACCTCTTCCATATTTCAGAGACTGTTAATTGGTTTACATATGGAGGACTCCTTCAGAGAGTGCTGTATTAAATATCTAAGCCAGAAGAGAATAAAAGTAATCATTACATATGAAAAAATGAGTTTGCTTTCACATTTCTATTCCCTTCTGTTCTGTTTTGAACTGCTCTAAAAATAAATCAGAGATAGAAGGTGGGTGAGATAATACCTTCCATTGGACCAACTTGTGTTGGTGAAAGAGACAAGCTTTCAAGGTAACGGCTACCACAACATTGCAAACAACATAGAAACTCTTTTTTAGGGTGGAATTCACCCCCGTGCAGAGGGCCAACACAATATCTATATACCTCTTAAGTGGGTGAGTATAAGTATAAGTAACTACTTACATGGCCCCCATTACCATAGTAACTAAGATTTTTAAAGGTATTTAGGCAGCTAAAGATGCACCTAGTGAAATTTTCAAAAGCACGCAGGTTTCCCCCTTGCTATTGAAAATCTCACTGGATGTCTATCTGCATCTTTAGGTGCCTAAGTACTTTTAAAAATCTGGCCCTAAGTGCTTCACAATCTTTAATATATTTCTCCTCACACCACCCCTGCAAGGTAAAGAAGTGCTGTCATCCCACATACTTCCTGTGTTTAGACAGAGCCTAACTGACTTATGCAGGATCACAGAGGGAGTATGTAGCAGAGTAGGGAACTGAACCCTAGTCCCTTGTGGTCTAGGTTAATACCTTAACCACTGGGCCATCTTTCCTCTCCAACTCATGAAATGACCTGTACTGGGTCTACACAGGGGTGAATTTCTCTCTTGATTTGTAAATATGTTATCCTAACTCCTCCACCTACACGGATGACAGTTTAGTAATAGTGGAATCCATTTAGTATAAGATCCATCTGGATTCTATTCAGTGACCGCTCCGCAAGAGTACAAAAGTTTGTTAATATTTTGAACCTGCTGCTGTTACTGCCTTGCAAAGGCATAGTAATAAAGGCATGGGAATCTGAGTAATCATGGGACAGCCATTGTCGTGAGCAGTAAGTGATGTGGCAGGCACACAGTGTTGTAGGAAAGAGACCTTCATTACACATGCTGAGAGGCCAGTGTTACATGATAAAGTTTTAGTGGTTGTCTTTGAGGAATCAGATCCAGGTTTGCATTCAGGAGTTCCTGATGCTGCACCAAATTGGATCCCTTCTGAACTCTGACCCTCTCCCTTCAGTTGCGTTTATCATACGACAGCCATTTTTTCAAATGATTTGCTGTATTGACGAGACAGTTAAGACTATAAATTGCTTGGGGCAGTAGCCATCTTTTTGGACAGCACCTAGGGCAATGGGATCCTAGTCCTTGAGTAGGGCACTTAAATGTTATGGTAATACAAATAATACAAGTAATATTATTAATTATTATTAATAATAGTAGCAGCAGCAACAGGAGCAGCAGAAGCAGCTTGGGGCTAGTGGGTATCCGAGCACCTTAGTAAGTCCTGACTTGCCCTGTGGTCGTGATAAAAGCACTTCACCTCTCTGTGCCTGAAACTCCTCAACTGGAGACGACTTGTTGATCTCGTTTTCAATGCCAAGTGCCTCCGCTGTGGTAAGTACAGCATAAAAAACCCGAAACAGAAAGATCAGTAAAATCGGATAATAGGAGCCCCTCCTGTTCCAAGCATTTGGAGTTTCTTAAACGCAAGGTGACTTTAGAGAATCTGTATCCTACTTCCAGCTCTGATGCCTCCCTGTGACCTTAGGCCCTTTCTCTTAGTTTCCCCATCTTTAAAGTGGGAATAGCACTTATCTACCAGCCTCATATGAGTCCTGTCAGGAGTACTGATTGATTAGTTAATGCTTACAAGGCACTTGGAAGATAGACAGTATAATCTAAGCACTCAGTATCTTGTATCTGTCTAGACTATCTATGTCTTTCACTAAGATTCCAAGCTCAGCAGCAACAGATTCTGAACGACTGATATTCATGCAATGGGTGTATCTTTCTGGACAACAATGGCTTTTCAATGAACAATCTACCAACAACCACCACTTCCAGTGTAATTAAGTAATTAATTAGATTTTCTAATCTATTAAGCCTTGATTGCTTATCAAAGCATTCAGCTGGATCATTTTCCTCTTGTCATTTCCAATTAATTTTACACATTTTTTTTAAACAAAGGGGGGGGGGAGTCTTAGAAACTTCAGAATCAGAGAAGGAATCAATTTTTCTTTGGAGCAGCAAGTTTTCCCAGGCCCTGCTACCCCATCGCTGATAGATGATATTATGGAAATAATTCTGCATAGATCCAGGAAGCCTGATTGCCAGCAAGTGCTGGAGGGTTTATATTCCGCTTTGGTGATGTGCTCAATATATTAGTTATCCTTTCCATGATTTAGATAGCCACTGCAGCTATGTAGTTGCATTCACTATGGTGCAAGATTACGTTTACCAGCACGGGGTTTTGAGTGGGATCAGGAATTAAACTCATCTGACTTCAAATGTGGGAATCAATATTGACGGAGATGCAGCTTTTTAAAATTGTTTATCACGCAGAATAAATTATTGTAAAATAAGAGAACACTGGGCCAGATTCTCAGCTGATTTAAACTGGTACCACTCCACTGAAGTCTATGGGGTTATGCTGATTTACACCAGATGAGAACCAGGATTCTTTGCCTGGCCAATCAAGTCATAGCCCCGGAGGCTTCTGAGGCAAAATCACCTTCCAGTTTACCCTGTGTTCCAGGCAAGAGAGTTGTTTCTTGCTGGTCAACCCAATATCCTGTGGCTCAGCTATTAAGGGGGCCAGTAGATAAGGAGTGATGGAGCCACGCCTCCTTCCATTCCTTGTCTATCTGCTCCAGGGAGTAAGTGAGAGAGTGGGCAAGGTCTGGCTTGCCCAGGTCTGAGTGCGAGTTACTCTCCTGTACGGGCATGCGGCCCAGTCCAGCCCCATCTGATTAATTATTTTGAATGAAGCTTCTATGAAGACCAGCGTATGCTTGCAGAGAGTCATTGATCCCAAAGCACTTCCTGCACGCATCCAGAATCATTTCAAATATGCCTCATACTTAGTCTCCTCTGGGACAAAGAGGGGGCGAGAAAACCAGCACATAACAACGGAGAGAGGGGGACATCTTGCCAAGGAGACTGGGGAAAAATCTGTCCCTACAGAAACTGCTCTGGGATGCGCAGACAGGGTCTTGTTGGTATATTTGTCTCCAAAAGACCCAAATCAGTAAACTGGACAGAGCTCAACTCACTTTATCGAACCTCAAACCAACAACAGGCTGAATCATCTCGGCCAGGTTTCCTGAGAGACTAGGTGTTGCAAATCTGATGCAGAGGTTGCTAAACCACCTCCTTACACTACAGGTACGCCTGTCATTCCTCTGATTGGCAGCCAGCTATTCTCTTGCTAACAATGACTAACCACTACATCCTGTAAGAATTACAGCTCTGATGTACTGAGATTAGTTTTCTGCTTGGGCTGCTTTTGCTTGTTCTCACTCTCATAGATATAAAGTCATCCTGGTGTAAAATAAGATGCTAAAGCTATGGGACCAAACATCCCTGGTGCAACGCCACTGGGCCAGAATCTAATCTGTAATTTAGACATCAGTGTGAATCCAGATTTACAGCACTAACCTAACTGGAGTAACACCATGTCATTTCGCACCCCACCTGGGAGACAGTTCGGAGTCACGGGGGTGGGGAAGAGGTTGTGTCCTTACTATTGAAAACCTATTCTTCATGCAAGAGTTTCCTTCCAGCATTGTAGTTTTAATACTTTGTTTAGAAATTTCCTTTTAAAGCATTTGGGGAATTATACGTTATCAGTTTTTCCCTTGCTCCCCCCACCTGCACAATTCCTTTGGGACATTGCAATCTCGCATCCTTATTTGTAACTGAAAAAAATCTTTCCTGGTAGAATCCAATCTATTTGTGCAAATGAAGGAAAGGCAAGGAGGTTAAAGTTGCTCTGGAGCCAAGAGACTAGAACTGGAAAAGTTCCCAGTTTAACACAGATCAATCGTGTAAAAGTACAGTCAAATAGAACAAACCGTGCAAAATTAACTATTCTCACTTCTGAGGATAATGATTTGAAAAGATGTTTCAGAAAATAAATGTATTGCGAATTATGCTTTTTATCGAATATGGTTCTTCAGCCTAATGGGCAACAGGGAGTGGTCTATGACAGCTGATATTCACTGAAGTAATGAACTACATCATATACTAAGGGATTTGTTTTCCTGTCAGACTGATAAAGGATGGAGTCTTTCAGTTCCTGCTTCCAGCTCTGGTTATTAGGAACCAAATCTTAATTCTAGAGCTTGAGATCCGCCATTCTGTCTCTACCTGTAAGAGCACAGTAGTCATCTGGGTCTACTGCCATGAGTGGAGTAGACAGAGACTACTACTGATGTGGTCACTGGATGTGAACATCTACAGACTGTTTAAAGCAAATCTGGGCACAGAGCTGAGTCGAATTGGTTGACATTTTTTCCATGAAAGTTTCCTGTCCAGAAAAAAAGAAATGCAGTTACGTTGAAATCTAAACTTCTATGCAGAAAAATGTTTGATGGAATTTTCAAAGGGAAAAAGTCAAAATGTTTTGATAGTATCCTTTTGACTCATTTCAACTAGACATTTATAGATAGATAGATAGATAGATAGATAGACAGACAGACACACTATTATGAATTTATAGCATATTCGATTTAATGTAATATAAAAAGTCAAAATGGTGAGACTCAAGAGAAAGCCACTAAAACAAAAAGTTTCAATGATCCCAAACTGAAATTTCCTGGAATTTTCATTTGACAGGAAATTTCAAAACTGCAGCTTTTTGGTCTGAATCTGACCTATCCCCTCCCCCTCCATTTCCTCCCCTTCCCTCCCCTCCCAATATCAGAATTTCCCACAGAACAGAAATTCTGGTTCCCAACCAACAGTACCGTTGTGGGACGCCCTAAGTTGAGTCATGGTTTCGGGCAGTGTAGACAATCAACCAGACCAGCCTGTGTTGATTTGGCTTTTAACGAGACACTAAATAGTTGTAGGACTGCAGAAGAAAGAAACCTAAAGAGATTCAGGGTGAAAGAGGTGAACTTCCTCAAAGCTCAAGTCCTAACTGCACGACAAAAAGAACTGAAGAGCATTTGAGAGTGTTTTCATCCTCAACCCCAACAACTGGCCCAGCCTTCATCAAGGGCCAGAGTGTAGACTCAGATACATAATGAACACGCACATAGTAAATGGCAGCTAAGATGCTCTCTGGCTATCTTGAATACTCTTACTCAACTCAGCCGTGCATCTCTGAAAAACATCTATCGGAAATTACAAACCAGCCCCAAAACTCACCTTTTCTCTGCCACTCTTTTATTTTATAATTTTTATGATATTGGGCATGTGCCACCAACATTTCCCTTCCAAGTGCAATAAAAAAAAAGTCACTCAAGCTGAAAAGCTTAACGGCCACTTTGCCTTTATTGAAGCTGTAGCTAATGCACAGAAGTGGCCAGGGTTCTGCTGCAAATGCAGTTTGGGTTGTGTGTGTGTGTGTGTTTTCTAGCCTGGGTATCTATTCATGTCTTAACAATTGGGTTTACACTGAACACAAGCCAGTAATTTAAAGGACAGATTTACACACAATGATGAAGGGAAGGGTTTGACCTTGCTATCATTAATTTGGGACAATGAAGGTCCATCAGGCAAGGAGTATATTTGCATGGCTAATGTATCTGACTGTCCTTCTTGTGCCAATGCAGAGCCATGATCTTGGAAAAAAGAAAGCTGTAATTTGTGGGTATCATGGCGTTATCATTTTATGTCTCTTATCCAAAATCAAAGCGAACAATCACTGTCATAGACTGGTAACAGTAAGGAATGGTACTAATTCTCTGCAGACCATAAACAGTGTTCAGACCCTCAGGGCAGTTCAACTTCTACTTAATACACCACTAGAGTTCTAAACTAGGCTTTCAATGTTAATTTTTTTTCCATTTTAGTGGGCCTGATCCAGTTCCTACTGAGGTGTTTCCTGTCTCCTTAATGTATTATTATGCATTACTATTATCATTAGGGTAGGGCCTACAGATTCCCAACTAAGATTAAAGCCCACTGTGCCAGCTGCCATACAGACGCCTAGTAAGACCGCCCCTGCCTTGGAGAATTTACAGCCTAAATATGAGACAAATGTGGGGAGAGAAAGGAAAGTTTACTGTCCACATTTTATAGATTTGGAGAGATTAAGTGATCAGTTCTAAGGTCGCACAAGGACTCTGCGGCAGAGCCGGGAATTGAACCCAGATTTCCTGAGTCCCTCTCCCATAAAATTATGGGAACTGAATTGGGCCTGGAGTTAATTAGGATGAGCCAAACAAACAAAACATTTTCAAAGGGGTAGATCCTTTAAGGGATGAAAATATCTGGCAATGGCTAGAGAGTAACAGGGCACTGCACCCCATCTCAAATCACCGATGATGCCAAAGAAAGTGACAGAACAGAAGACAACAGATACTGGAGCAAGACGGCCATTCAGTCAGGTCTGCAAGACTGCAAAGGCAGCAGAATAGCAAAAAACAAAACAAAACAAAAAAAGTATTGTGCTAGTAAACGGAAAAGCTCCCTGCTCCCCCGCCTAGCAAGAAAGATTATCCCAGTTGGATTTTTTTTTTAAACTGCTCACCCCCTCCCATCCTTTGCAATAAAACAGATATCCCCTTTAGAACCTCAAATCTTCCGCACGAGAACAATATTTTCCCCTAAGTGGCAGTTATATCCATGGCTATTAAAAGACATATAGAGATTGGCCCCAGGACATTTTAATGCTAAAAAAGAGAACATGAAACGTATAATTTTTGCAAATTGATTCTCCTAAAATGAACAGCGGAGTCTTAACAATCACAGTGGAAATCTTCCATAAGAAAAATAATAATCAAATATACCGCTAAGAAAAGGCCTTCAACTTAGCAGAGAAATTCATTTCTCTGTCAATATTTCAGTAAATAGGGTTTCTCATGATCTTCTCTCCTCTTGAAAGTCATACATTTACAAATAGATATGTACATGTACCGCCGTTCACGATTGCTGAAACAATGCACTAGAAAGACAGTTAACCGCCTTTGCATACTAAATAAATGTTCTGCTTTGTTGAGTGAGGTGAATACAAAGAGAAGATGCACTAAATCCTGCCCACGGCATCCCATCTCTATCAGATGTTGTTGTGCCTGGCAAAAATTATATCCAACTCACCTCAAGTAAATTCTGTTCCAGCGACATTCGTGCTAAATATCTTGGGCAAGAGTCTTCTCTCAGTTATAGTGGTGTAAATCTGGAGCATGCATGTGGATCCAGAGTTTGGAAGACTGACAATGGTGTATCTGGTATTTGACTATGCTTTTCTCATGCATTTGCTGTAATGCTGAAGAGAAAGCGTATGAGCAAATCGTTCTGTTTATCAAGAGCACTTATAGGCCGTTGCTCTGACCGGTGACAGCAATGTGGGGCAAGTGCCATTGTTCGGAGCACTCTGTCATGAAGAGTCACTCAAGCACAAAGCAGCATGCCTGGAATCCTGTCTACAGTAGTGCTCCCACTGGTGCATTGTGGGTATTTGCATGGTGGAAACAAAAGGGAGTTTGCTGGGGAAGTGAGGAGTCAGCAGGTATTTAGATGGGAAGCCTGTGAAATGAGGTTGGACTGGATTTTATGGCTGCCGTCACTAGTGATTCGCTTGATTTTTAGTAATTGTATTGATAAGGTTGCTCGTGGGCATTTCCTAACTGTAAACTAAGTATTTTTTGTGTAAAATGGAAAAGACATTTTAGATCATCTAATTTATCCCTCTGCCAGGAAAGGATTATCTCCGGCTGCCAAAGTTTTAAAATATCACAATGCAATGGGCTTTCGGCACCACTATGGGGAGACTAATCCAAAGGCTAGCAGATCTCACCATTAAAATGTCTCCCCTGAGAACTGCAGGTTCAAGCATTAGAGTAGGACTCAGGAAGTCTGAATTCAGTTCTTGGCTCTGTGACGCCGAGGAAATCAGTGAGTTATTCAGTGTTTCTGTTTCCCACCCTTTGTCTGGTCTATTTAAGACTGTACATTTTTCCTATGTGTATATACACAACAGTTTAGCTCAGTTGGGGCTCTTAGGCATAAAAAATAATACAAATAACAAATTCATCCCATTATTATTTGTACGCCTGTAGCACCTAGCAGCCCCAGTCACGGACCAGGACATACTCCTACCCCCAATTATATGTGGACTACCCTAAATCATTCCATTTCTTATTTTGTCTTCACACATTTATTTATCTATAGTTAGCACGTCCCCCTTCACTTAATCTGTATCTTTCTTGTATTGAAACGGTCACTGAGAACTTCACTAGGTTTAGATGACACATAACTTCTCAAATAGGTCAGTGGATTACGGTGCTGTTCAACAGAATTTCCCATTTCTTCCAACACACTTGTGCTATGCACATCAGAGACCATAAGATTTTTATCTCATATATTTATTACAGTAGCTGGATGGTGAGAAACACCGGAAGAATGGTACAGGAGTTCCTCTGTTGAATTCTATCCCTGAATAGACTCTGGAAATGCTAGAGAATAGACCCTAGTGAAATGGTGATGCTCCTGCTCCCTTTCTCTTCCACTGGTGTAATTCAGTACTAACTTTACTCTAGTTCGTGGAGCTACACCAATCTATTTAATGGAAAATCTGGGCCTTAATCTTTCCTGCTTCACTATTCACCTATTAGTCAGTATTATTATTATTTTCAAGTAACGTTTGCACACAGGTTGTTCCAAGAGGAATTGAGATAAGCTTGAAAATTGCTTCCATTTCAGAGAATTATAGTGAGAATCAAGAGCAATCATTTTAATAGGAGAAAAGTCCCTCTATTGGGAAATTAGAGTCTCCCTTGGCAAGGGGATGGACTCATTCCACTAGGCCTTTTCCATCATTCACAACTAGGATCTGGATGTACCATAGCATTGTTTGCTTGTTACTAGCAATATACACAATTTGCAGCCACCTTGGACAGTATATGTACAGTAAACCCTGAAAAAATGGGATAATTCCACAAGTCAGTTCTGCTGCTGTAAGTGGTTGTAAAATAGAGTGACGTTCCAGGAAAGCCAGCCTTGCAATCTGATGGAATTTTTTCATAGCTTTTCCTTGAATCCAATTTTTGAGTAACCGACGTCTAGGGTTGCCAGGCACCTGGTTTTCAACTGGAACAGCCGGACGAAAAGGGACCCTGGTGGCTCCAGTCAGAACTGCCGACCGGGCCGTTAAAAGTCCAGTCGATGGTGCTGCAGGTCTAAGGCAGGCTAGTCCCTACCTGTCCTGGCTCTGCGCAGTGCCCCGGAAGCAGCCAGCAGGTCCAGCTCCTAGACAGGGAGGCTAGGGGGCTTGGCACACTGCCCCCGCCCCAAGCACCCGCTCCGTACTCCCATTGTCTGGGAACGACGGCCAATGGGAGCTGCAGGGGTGGTGCCTGTGGGCAAGAGCAGCTCGCGGAGCCTGCCCCCTGCCTAGGAGCTGGACCTGCTGGCTGCTTCTGGGGCGGAGTGCGGAGCCAGGACGGGCAGGGAGCCTGCCTTAGCTCCGCTGTGCTGCTGACCGGGAGCTGCCCGAGGTAAGTCCATGCCCCAACCCCCTGCCCCAGTCCTGAATGCCCACAAACCCAGAGCCCCCTCCTGCACCCCAAACCCCTCATCCCCAGCCCCAGCCCAGAGCCCTCACACACCCCTGCACCAGCCTAGAGCCCCATCCCACACCCTGAACCCCTCATTTCTGGCCCGACCCAGAGCCAGAACCCCCAGTTAGAGCCCTCATCCCCTCCCGCACCCGAATCCACTGCCCCAGACCAGTGAAAGTGAATGAGGGTGGGGAAGAGCGAGCCACCAAGGGAGGGGGAATGTAGTGAGCAGGGGTGGGGGCCTCGAGGAAGGGGTGGGGCTAGGGTATTCGTTTTTGTGCAATTAGAAAGTTGGCAACCCTACTGATGGCCCATTACATTGATCCTCAACTTTATCCTACTCCTCAACAGATGTTACCTGCACTGCATTAGAAGCTGAAACCTCGATACTTTGCTTATGATGATTTATTGTAGTGTTAATTACATAGTGGGGTTTGCATGCACAGCCTGGTTCCTAATGAACAGGTGAGACCAACAACCCACTTTACATGTGGCCACCAAACAGCCGCCGAATGGTCTCAATGTTTGTTCACTACCAACTTGGCCAAGGTTTCCATTTCCATCCTCAGCTGCACCCAGTGGAGCGAGCTCCAGCTGACACTGAAGTCAATGGAAAGTCTCAGAGCAGGACTAGTAAGCACGGGTCTAAAAGTGGTAGCAGCCAGGTGCTAGCTCTGTATCACTTAGGAACACTCCCATCCCAGAGAATCTCCGGCTGGTGGGTTACACCAACTTTTCAGCTCCTTTGAACCACCAGCACAGTATTGAATATTACTGACCAGCAAAAGACCCTGCAAGGGATATACTTCTGTCAGAAGGCAACATTATGGCTCATTCTGTGTACATTGTCTCCTTAACTCCTCTGTGTGGGTTACCCACATCAGTAACAGTGCAGGCCTGGAGAAAGAAGAGCAATACCGACAGGGCTCATGCTTTCACCTCCCATGCAAGTTAAGAGGGTTATTTGATTGGAGGAACCTTGACTCTGCCCATCCCAATGCTCTGTCCAGCACAGGTGAGCCCATGTAGTGGGGAAAGCTATCTGCTCTTGGTCTATGCCAGTAGCAGACTATTTCCCCCTAGGAAAGGGAGGAGCTGGGGACAGAATTGTGACTTATTAATAGTTCTCTCCCAGATATGCTCCTGAGACAGCACAGTTATGTATACTCCCAATTATTTCTGCCGTTCACGGACTAGGGTTAACTAACCTTGTGCTCCCCTGTCTGTCTGTATCCACTTATCGTCTTTTGTTTGTATTTAGGCTGTAAGCAATTTGCAGCAGAGGGCGTCTTTTTGTTCTGTGTTTGTACAGTACCGAGCACAATGGGGTCCTGGTTCATGATTGGGGCGCATAGGTGCTACCGCAGTACAAATATAGAAACAAATGTATTATTATTTGTATTGCGGCAATGTCTACAAGTCCTAAGCATGGACCAGGACTAGGTGCTGTACAAACAGGACAAAACCATGATCCCTGCCCCAAAGAGCTTACGGACTGGAACTACACCCTCACTCTAGTGTTGAGTCTCTTGATAGTTTCTAAAATCTGCTTCTAGGTCAAGAAATACAGAAATTTCCACTCAAATTAAGCGCACTTGGAAAACAAGGCCAATCAAAATAACCCATTAATGATTATTTTAGTTGTCTCAGAAATCTAAGGAGCCTATGAAGACTGATGCAGTTGAGTTTCATCTTGAAGATGAAATGAATGATAAACCAGCAATGCATATCTGACCATCTAAAAGTAAAAGAAAGATGTACTCTGCAGAAACAGCAAACCAGTCAACAGATGGCAAACAGATGGAGACAAGATTTCGAGATGTATATGTACAAAACTTAATTGAAATGAAATTTATAATTCATTGCAATAAATTCAACTTGGACAGATGAAAGGCAACATCCTTAAGTTAGTTAATGGGGAAAATGGTTTTAAATAATTAAGGGTCTATTTATGAATGTCGCCTGCAGTATTCACGAGAGGATCTTCAGCGGGATAACAAAGAATACACTGCTTCTAAGTAAGTAATGAGGAGACGCATTTACTAGCATGTAACCCCTATGGAGGAAAGCAGATTCTGGCCATTTTAGGAGGTTAGAGGATAGGCAAGCAAACCCAGCTCCTGGACAGACAGAGCAACCTGTAAACTCCAGTGCTTCAATACAGGCTGCAGAGAGAGTAAGGGAGCATATGTTAATCTTAAAATGAAAGCATAGGCCAGAACTCAAACCCACCCATCCACCTGTCATGAAATACAACCCTCCAAAACAACAAATGAGTCTAGACCAGCATTCCAGGCCATAACACTTCCCCCTCCAATACTAGGAGAAAAACTCCATTCCTCTCACTCCCCCGCCTTCTTCTATTAATCGGTTTCAGCAGCGCAGCCAGACTTTTCACCCGAGGACAAATTTTGCTCTTGGATAGTCCAGTATAAACCTCGAGTCTGCTGACTTCACTGGCATTGATACCTATTTACTCTGCCGCAACTGAGAAAAGTATTTGGCCACAAATGAGCGAGCTGGAAGAAAAGCCAACTTTTCAATTTGTCCTGGCTCCTCCCACAACTTTCTCCGCCAGTCACAGCTCTTACTTTTCCAAGCCACCTTTCAAATGGTTTCCTTTCTCCCAGATGCCTGCCATCAAACTCAGGCCTTGTCTTTACTGCTAAAAAGGCACCTTTTTAACCTTGGAGTAACCAACATACATAACAAACTCAGTGAAGACTAGACACTTTAGTTTTGCTGTGAGGTCAGCCCTATCCTTTTACCTGAGGCTGACCTCACTTCAATGACCTCATGGCAAAAGTAAAATGCCTTGTGTTCATGGTGTTTTCACAGGATAGCTCACACGAATTAGTTACCTCGAGGTAAAAAATGCATCTTTTTAGCACTGAAGATAAGGCTTCATCCATGACCACACATGCCACACCCCAAGGGAACACCAACACCAACGCTATCATAGTTAAAGGAAAAAGTTTAAGAGAAGACACTGCATTCAGAGAACGTGGGTGGGAATGTCAGTCCAGGCTCGACCAGACTAGCAGAGGTCAACATACAGACGAGCAGATCCAGAGCCTCTCAGTTTCATTCCTCTAAAGTCCCTGATGAATCCCATGGACAGTGTAACGATGCTGGTTCTGGCGGGACCCAACGGAGAGTGCCAATTCAGGACAAATTGCTTAAAGCAGGGCAGTTACAGCCCAAGGCTGGGGTTTTTCCACCTCTCAGGCAAACCAAACCAGCCAAACAGAGCAGACTTTGGTCTCACCCCACTGACTAACCACAAGTCACACAAGCAATTCCCTTAGACACTCCAGTTTCCCAGTATCTCCACCAGTGCCACTCGTTGTGGGGACTGATGGTTATGAAAACCAATATCCCAGAAAAGAAAAAAGGTTCTCTCGATCCCAAAGGATCAAGCCCCAGACCCAGGACAATATACAAATCAGATTTTACCCACAAATCACGCTGTTGCCAATCCTTTAGAATCTAAAATCTAAAGGTTTATTCAGAAAAGGGAAAAGATATAGATGAGAGCTGGAATTGGTTCAATGGAATCAATTACATACAGTAATGGCGAAGTTCTTGGTTCAGGCTTGCAGCAGTGATCGAATAAACTGCAGATCAAATCAAGTCTCTGGAGAACATCCACAGCTGGGATGGGTCATTCAGTCCTTGGTTCAAAGCTTCAGTGTAGCAAAGTCCCTCCAGAGGTAAGAAGCAGGATTGAAGACAAGATGGAGGAGCTGCAGCAGCTTTTTATAGTCTCTTGCCATGTGGTCTTTCTTTCTTTGTTCCAAAGACAAGCTGTCCACCACATGGCCTGGAAAAACCTCAGAGTTCAGTCCATAAGCATGTCCCTGCATACCTTGCCGAGTCGCAAGGCGTGTGTGCCTTCTCTCAATGGGTCAATTGTATAGCTGATGGTCCTTAATGGGCCATCAAGCAGGCTGGGCAGAGCTGACACCAACTTGTCTGGGGTGTCACCCAGAAGCATAGCATAAGTTTGAACGACAGACAGTATAGAGCCAATACTTATGTCTTTAAATACAAAAATGATACATGCAAACAGACAGCATAATCATAACCAGCAAACCATAACTTCATCTTAGACACTTTATTTGACCCCCTTTACACAAGATTTGGTGCCACTACAGGACCTTGGTTGCAACAATGTTCTATATGGTCCCAGTTCAAGTCCATAACGTCACAGACAGACATTAATCAAAACCACCAGAACAATTGGACAGCTGAGAGATATATGTTTTACAACCCTAACCATTTTCTCCCTCTGTCTCAAACCTCCATAGGAACACAGCAATCGCCAGACTGGATCAGACTTAGAGTCCATCTAGTCCAGTATCCTGTCTCCAACTGTCGCCAGCACCTGATGCTTCAGCAGAGGGAGCAAGAAACCTATGGGATAGTCAACCTTCAGGGAATGTCTCCTCCTGACGTCCATTAGTTAGAAATTGGCTTAAGCGATGAAGCATGAGGGTTAATATCCCTTCCAACACTCTTATTATTTTTATATTTACTACAATCATCATCTATTATATTTGTATTACCACAGTGCAGTGTTTCTCAACTTGTGGCCCGCTTGCAGCCCAATCAGCACAGAGCTGCGGCCCATGTGACATCCTCAGGGCCAGAGAGGTAGTATTGTATGTGGCCACATAACACATTGTGGGCCACATAGGCAGCCCACAATGGTAACTAGGTTGAGAACCACTGCCATAGTGCCTAGAAGCCCATGTCATGGATCAGGCTCCCATTGTGCTTGCTGCTGTACAAACACAGAACAAAAAGAGGATCCCTGCCCCAGAGATTTCACAATTTAAGTCATACATCTGGGTATTCTTGTTCTCCATAACAATGTCTAATCCTACCCCTTCCTGAATCCTGCTTTGTTCTTGGCCTTAATAATATTTACTGGCAATGAGTTCCATGGGCTTATTCATCAACATGTTCTGAATTAGAAAGTAAAATATCCAGCTTTTTTTTTTTTTTTTTGCTTTCTTATTTGCTTCTTTCAAGGACTAGGTCTATTCTCTTCAATTGATTTGCATGAGCATTTAACACAACAGGTCAGACGTCTGCATCAGTCTCTCAGATAGAATCTGCAGATGCAGCAGGGTCATGCACCCTTGGGAAAAAACATGGAAGGTCTGGAAGTCTGAAAAAATGATCAAGTTAAAAAAAAAAAAAGTTGGCCGAGCCTCATGGATCTTGTAATATAAACAGATGGAGGTTCCCAATCTTTGGAAAGAGTATACTCCGGGTCAGGCACGTTTCTGCTGGATCAGCATACCACAGAGCCAAGATCAGCGACCTTTGACAGGTATCATGCATTTGTTCTGTCACGTTCACTAAAAAGTTACAAAATATATATTTATATAGTTTGTGCTTTCATCTTCAAATACCTTGTGACAGAGGTCAAATATTTAATTGCACTAATTCAGAGCCAACCATTTGCTTTATTACAATGGAATGTTGCCCTGGGAATCATAATTGACAGCACATGTACAGCACCTTTCATCTCCAATGATCTCAAAGCACTTTGGACGCAAGCTCAAGCCAACTCCATTGACTGTAATTGTGTAGGATCAGGCCCTTAAACTGATATACAAGCTCAAGGGCTGATCCTTTGCAGCGAGAGTGCCCTCTGCTCATGCAGACTACAAGGATAGCTGAAGGAGCTCAGCAATTCTCAAAAGGTTCTCAAGCTTTTTATAGGATTGGGTTCACAGGGTGATCCTGAGTGGCAGACGAGCACCCACAGCCTCTGGGGGATTCAGCAGGAGCGGCAGGTGGTCAGCACTCACGGGACACAGCCTGTTCTCGGTGACGCCAGTGCAATCACGCTGACCTGGGCACGCCACGATGGAACAGCAGAACGAAGCCCTGTGATCCCCTGCACTGCATGGCACCAACAGGATCAAATGCACAGAGTCCAAACACGTTACAATGGTCCCTTTTGGCTCTATAACCTGCAATCACCTATTCTGACCTCCAGTATACGCCACAGGCCATAAGACTTCCCTGGTTATTTTTTTTTTTCCCTGTTTGAACTAGAGCAGATCTTTAAGGAAAAAAAAAATCCAATCTTGATTTTAAAATTGCCCATCATGGAGGACCCACCACAACCCTTGGTACGTTGTTCCAATGGTTAATTACCCTCACTGAGAAAAATTTGCACCATATTTCCAGTCTGAATTTTTCTAGCTTAGACTTCTAGCCATTGGACCTTCTTAGACCTTTGTCTTCCAGATTGCAGAGCTCTCTATTATCAAATTTATGCTCCCTGTGTAGCTACTGTAATCAAGGCTGTAATCAAATCAACCCATGGCAATTGTGGAGGAAAGTGCAATGCACATACCTTGTTTCCCTTCTTCCTCCAAGTCAGCAGCATGCCCTCAGCAACATCTCCATGTGTTTCATGGGGATGGAATCCCTTGCTGAAGCTCATGCTGCTCCTTGAAGCACTGACTCCTGGTCTGTTGCTTTTACACCTCTTTGGTAAGGACAATGCACAGCTACCAGATCAAAGGGCAATGGTTAGCTCTGCTGTTAAAAAGAGGGGTAGCCCAGGACAGCGCAAGGAAGAGCAGCACTCCACAATATTTGCAGGGTTGGTTCCAAAAGCCTCTCGCTCTTTGCGGTTGCAACGTAGCCTGCTTCCACTAATCCTTCCCCTGACAAGCAAAGAATGCTGTGTTCACTGTGGGGTTTTTTCGTATTTTCTCCCTTCCATTCCCTTCCCTCCCCACACACAGAAGGGGGCTATATGCAGATCACCCACAATCAGAATACAGTCGCCTCTGGTGTAAAATGTAGCAGCTATTTGCATTTCTAATCCAAAACAGCTGAAGACAGGCATTAAGATAATCATATCCAGTTGAAACCATAGGCAGAATGCAGGGAAGCAGAATATTGTCGCAAAGTTGGAATTTAACCAACAGTAGAAGAAAAGAATATAAAAGGTGGTGGGGTGTTTTTGTTTGTTTGTTTGTTTTTTGAGTTGCACACGGTTCAACAAAACTAAATTAAAAGAATATGAACCCAGCGTTCAATTCCTGTGTCTTTGGAAAGATATCTCCAAGCCAGAGCTCTCAAAGCATGGACAGCCAAATATTTTCCAATTGCTGATTTTTTTTTAAACAGATCAGTTGCATTCTGATCTGCTTCATAAATGCTGTTGAATTTTAATGAATTGATCCTGAAAGCTCCTCATTCTGTACACCAGACTCAGCCCTGCTCTAACTCTAAACGTAGCTCAGGGCTGAGAGCTCTCAGCAACAGAAAGTGCTTATAGCACCATAAGGCTCTGTCTACACGACAGGAGCAGCTGTGCCACTGTAAGGTTTCCTGTGTCGCCACTCTTTACTGATAGGAGAGAGCTCTCCTGCTGGCATAATTAAACCACCCCCAGAGAGCAACATTAGCTATGTTGGCAGGACAGCCTCTCCTGCCAACATAACGCTGTCCAGAGCAGCTCTTTTTGCCGGTGAAACTTATGGCAGTCGGTGGTGTTTTTTTCACACTCCTGACCAACAAAAGTTTGACCAACAAAAGTATTAGTGGTAGACAAAGCTGTGTCTCTCACAAACCCTGCTCTACTGGGGGCATGGAACCAGCCAACATAGCCTCCAAAAGCAGGCATTGCCGGCCAGCGTGTCAGCATGTGGCCAGGGCACCTTAGAGAGATGCTAATTCAGCTCATTCCCCGCCCCCAGATGCTGATGGTGTGTACCGATCTAGCCTTAGTTGAAACTTAAAGCTCTCTGCCCCAAAGGAGAGCAGTAGTGCAAATACCACCTATCCTTCCCTAGGCGTGTCTGTTTTTTTGGAACTCAGTTGCCCTTGCTGCAAAGCCAACTGGTCCCACCTGCAGACGCAAACACACACTTGTCCTTGTGGTGGGATGGATCAAGCTTTCTGTAGCCACAGAAACACCAGGATGTGTGACATTGGGATGGTTTAGCATCTGGGACATACTAGTTTTTAAACAAATAAACAAACCCAGAGATGAGTGTGTCATTTGAGTAAACACATACAGATGCATTTATCTATTCTCTCCCCGCCCCCCTCGCCCAATTACACACAACCTCTTCATGAATCTTGCCAGCGATCTCAAGGCAAGATCGCCTACTGCGTCACTCCTCCTGAATGAATAGCGCACTGCCACTGGGGTAAACATCCTGCCACATGTATGATGGCAGTTGTGTGCCAATGTTTCTCTCTCTCTCTCTCTCTCCCCCTCCACGCCTCTTCTTTTTCCTATAATTAAAAAAATGGCCAACCTCCATGCAGGCTTCTGAGCGTGCCTGCCCCCCACAAACCCAATTTCACACAGTGACAGCCTGATTAATCTTCTTTTGTTTCAATAACACACAGTCTCCGTTCAACTGTGGAATATGGCAGAGCCTTCCTGAGAACACATCTGTCAGGACTGTAGTGTGAATAAAAGAAAACGGCATGTTTGCGTTTGTGCGTTTGTATAGCTATGTGCATATCTAGTGATCTGCACATACATATGCACCATAGGTCAATCTTTGTAGCTATGTACTAGATATGTAGGCACTAGCATAATATCTGGGTGCACCAGGAAAACCAGATGCATGAGTCCTTGTTACACCTCTGTAAAGTAGCATTACACATAGGAGTTAAGTCACGGAAAACCCATGTGACTTGTCCAAGGTCACACAGGAAAACTGTGACAGAGCTGGGAATGGAACCATGGTCTCCTGAGTCCCAAGACAGTGACTTAATGCCAAACTATCTTTTCTTCTGATTCTCAGAGGTGTCCAACACTCATAGTTCCTGTTGGGAGCTGCAGGTGTTTAGCACAACTAAATATCAGGCCTCAAATCTGGAAGCCCTTACTTCCGAAAACCCTTGTTAAAACCAAAGGGGCAAATCCCGAGACGCTTACTCAGTCCTTATTTGAGCAAAATCCCCGACTTGATTTAGGCCAAAATTTGTCTTGCACGAGTCCAGCACAATACCTATCCACCACTTAAGACCCACTTAAGCCTTCAAACGCATAGGCCTTGTGCCAGCTGTCTGGAAAAGGGACAATTTCACCTTGGGAAATTTGTCGGAGTCAGGGTTGATTAAAAACTGAGTAAAAGCATCTGGATTCAACCGTACACAGGAGTGGCTACATCCAAAAAGTGTATGCAGTTCTGTGTTGCAAATTCTCACCATTTTATCACCAAATGTCATATTTGGTGCGGTTCTTCATGTCCCAGCTCCTGGAACCACATAATTACATAATTAAAAATCTCAGCGTTCGTTAAAAAAAGAGTAAGTTTCTAGCCCTCCTGCTATCAGTGAAAAGCCTGACCCTAAAGGGTTCAAAAAATAGAGGTCAAATAAAAAGAACCCAAGGTTTATTATTTTTTAACATCTCATGATTTTAAGAGGTCTGATTCATGGTTTTTGAACACCTGGGGTTGGCAATACTGGACCTTAACCAAAAAAAAAAAAAAAAAAAATCAAAAGGTTACAACAACTGATCCATCCAGATCGTCAGCTCATGTAAATCCAGCTCTCTCCATGGAAGTTAATGGAGTCACACAGCTTTACGCCAGCTGAAGTCGAGGTTGATATGCAGCTTTAACTTTAATAAATGAAATATGCAGCCTCAATTTAAAATACATGAGGGCTAAATTCTCTCTTGATGTAAGTGATGCATCTCCATTAACTTAAAACGAGTTTCTCCCATTTACATCAACAGAGAATTTGGACCTCTTTCGGGAAATTTCTCAGGTTACAAGCTACAGTTTGCACAATAGGATCTTCTTCTGCTCGGTTGCCTGAAATACCTGACAAGTGCTACAAAACCGATCAGAATAATGAACACCCATACCAACCATTTTCAGCAGAAACCACGATAATAATTAGAAAGAAAAGTGTGATTGGTTCAGGTTCTTCAGGGAAATAATGACAATTTGTGTTAAATAAGAACAAATATTTCAATTTCTGGGCAACATGTCCCATTGTGAATGACTGTGGGCTGTTTCAGTCACAACATGTCATAAGAGGTAGTCTGATTTGATATTTTCAGTTGTACAATTAAACATGACATGTAATAATTAGGCAGGCAGGTTGTACTCAGATACCTACTAGAATATTTCTACCAGCAGATGTCTTCATGTTAGCACCTTCTTTGCTAAGGGAGCACTATGGTGGGCCATATCTGCCTGTAAATACCTGAAAGGGAGAACATAGAGGTTGGAGAAGAATTATTTATGGTGGGTATGAGTAGGACCAATGGGAAGAAACTAAGAAAAAGAAAATGCAGGATGAATAGCAGGAAAAGAATCTCCTTGCCAATGAGAACTAAGAGACTGTGAAATACTTTACCAATGAACCTGAAGGAGGAAGCTCCATCACTTGAGACAATGCTGATACTCTAATTCTTATAGGAAAGCCCTATGGAATTAAATAGAGAATTTTGGGGGAGAGTTTCAAAAGACACAAAGGGCAATTAGGCACCCAACTCCCACAGAAAAATCAACAGGAGTTGGGCAATTAACTCACATTTGTTCCTTTGAAAATACAGACGTTCCTATAGACATTGATTGGATTGTTGAAAAGTTCTGTAGAAAGGCAATCCTTCCCTATTAAAACCGATGGGCCTGTTTCTCATTTTCACTAAGGCCCCAAATGGAATTCAGTCCCCATTTTAAAGGCTTCCATCCCCTGCCAGAGCAGCGTTACGATTAGTCTACATGTAGATTTTGTACTGGTGTAACAATGTCAGTAAAAAAAAATAAAAAAAAAAAAATCACATCCTTAAGCAAAACAGTTATACTGGTAAAAATACATAAATATCTGTATAATACTTACACGGTCCCTCCTCCATTCTGGTATGTGAACACCTACCATAAATTAATGAAATATACCCTCTGAACATCCCTGTTAAGTAGGTAGTATATGATGAATGAGAAATGGTCTTAAAAAAAAAAAACACCTCCAAAACTATTCTGTACCAAGCATCACATACAGCATATTTCTAGAGGGTTTTCAAAACGTTGCATCTCTGTAGCAGGGAGATCTTGATTTGCTGTCATAGCTGAACAGGTGGAAATCATTTTTATTGTGGCTTTTGTTGTTGTTATTCTTCTTACTTTGATTAAATTTATTGCACTAAGATGATGTGATGCTCAGAGGCAACACCGAGGCCTCTGGACACCACTACCTACATTTCTAAAGGATGGCAACACATTCATACTGTACAATTGATTAACTACAACAGAAATCATTATCGCTCCTAAAAAAGGCTTTTGGCTTCCAAAGGGAAATCCATGCATTAGGCACTATGTCAACCAATGAAATCCCCTGAAGTTCTCATGCTGTATTAACCCTTACAAAGAGAATAATAATAATAATTAACAAGACATCTACTAACAGTGGATATATCTTGCAGAAAATTTATTACCTTGTTTTAACAGAATTTCACTAAATCAATAAAAGTTGGTGTAAACTGGAGCTGCTGTTTACATGCTGTAGTGTAATGAAACATTTTTGACTTTTGTATTTTGTAATAAACAATAAGGATAAAGCAGTAGGATCCAAAATGTCATTAGATGTTTTTAGGCTATTGAGAAACATCCACAGTTACATCAGAAAGGCTAAAAATGTGATCAGGACTATAAACTCTCATGACTCAGGTCAACAATTAAGTATCGTAGGTCTGGACGAAACTTTCTCCGGGGCAGGTTATGACATAAGTATCCATCATAGGGACTTTTTTTGCCCCTTCTTCTGAAGCATCTGATACTGGAGATTCTGAACTACATGAATCATTCATCTAATTCTGAATTCCTCTAGTTCCCTATCATTTACTCCTGGGGAATTCTGTGCTGCTGCGCGTGCACATAATTAATGAGCCGCACATATTTTTTTTTGTGTGTAGAAAAAAGCTTCTGCTGAAAAGTTCCTGCAGTTCCACTTTTTGCCTACCAGAGGGCACTGTGGCAATAGAACACAGCTGCTGCTTCCAGCCAGCTAGGGAAGAGAAAGAGCCTGCAGAGCCTTCTTCACAGCACCTATAGGGCCAGGTCAGGAGACAGAGGCTATGGGAGACAGACAGCGTGGGTGCTGGGGGCCAGACAGGGGCTCATAAGGGCTAGTGGGGGAGAACAGGCTGGGGCAGGGACTAAATGGGAGTTGAGGCACTAGGCCACAGCGGGGAGGGAGGTATAGGGCCACATGGTGATGCGGGAGGGGGTGCAGGACCACACAGAGGGACAGGGGAGTGGCTGAGTGGGGCACAGAGACACATGGGGACAGGTGAGGGGGGTGTAGGGCCGGATGGGGATGGGGTGTCTGAGTGGGGGTGGAGGGACACATGTGCTTGACTGAACGGGAGAGGGTAGGGGTCAGCCAGGGTCTGCTTTGTGGAAGCTCCCTAACAGTCTCTTCCTGGCCTCCCCCCCACCCAAAAAAACACGTGTTCCATACTTTTCCCACCCATACTCAACAACCCTCCAATTTCACACCCAGGCTCCTTCCCAGCAATTATTTCTCTCTCCCTCAGCTCCTCCGTTACCCCTGACTCCCCCAGCCTTTGCACTGCTTCTGGGGGGGTTCAGAAAACACGGTTCTGTATTGTAGTTTAAATGAATTATTACTCAGAGTTCTCTATTAATATGCTTAGTAAGGAATCTCTCTGTCAAAAAAACATTTTCTGTATCTTTTTTGTTGTCTGTGTTACTACAGACATACTTGCTGACTGGTACTTTGAAATAAATGACCAAAATAATTGAAACTAGTGTGATTATACTGTGTTATTTTGACAAATAAAATATGCAAAATTTTGCAGAATTTGAAAATATTGTGTGCAGAATTAAGTTTTTTGGCACAGAATTCCGCCGGAGTAATAATTTAAAGATTTTTTTCAAAGCTACTTAGGGGATTTAGAGACTCAATTCCCATTACAATTCATTGGAATTGAGCATTCTAATTCCCCAGGCAACTTTGAAAATCATAGCCCAAATGTATATGGCACCCTTAAACCTGAAGGAGCCTAATGCACTTTACAAGCATAACAAATTGTATCTTGAGTACATTCCTCCTCCACTAAAATGTGGCTACCTCTGTAATGAAACGTAGCAGCTGATGACAGTGCCCAGGAACACTACATAAACATTTAGGACTGAATGTGAAGAACTGGGTGAAATTCTCTGGCCCCTGTTATAAAAGCGGTCTGACTAAATGATCAAACGGTCCCTTCTAGCTTTCAACTCTGTGAATCTAAAACAATGCCGTAACCAACTGAAAGTGCACAGAAAATTGGTGGGGGAGAGGTCGTTACTCAGGTTTGAATTAGCCAGGGCACCAGAGTTAATAGCTCTACTCTTGCACAAAAAGGGCCATTTTAAGACCACAAGGTGTTAGCAATTCAGCTTTCGCACTTCATCGGATTTAACCTTCGACAATAAGCACTTTGGGGGAGGGACTGTCCTTTTAGTAAATGTCTGTATGGTGCGTAGCATTGTGGGGTCCCAATTGCTGACTGCAGCTCTCAGCTACTACAGCAATACAAATAATAAACCATCCTTTAAAAGCACATGCCTAAACCCAAACCCAAACCTATTTCTGGATATCAAAATAAATTTTCCCTGGCCAGTGGGCAAGTAAATAACCTCTTGAAATTTTGCTCTTTGTTCAGTCACCCTAACAAAGAACGTGGAGATCTTTATGAAGACTCTTTCTTTCTTCTCCTTGTGAATACATTAAGGGCAAACCAAATACTGTAGAACTATAAGAAACTGCATAAGAAAACCCAAGTGTGGGAGACTGTAGAGGAATATACAGCATAGTCAGTATGGGTAAAAGGATTATTATTTTATCATGACACCGGAAATTACAATAATCATATGCACAATTTTTCATTCTTATTTATTATCAGTGCATTACAGGGACTGTTTGGAAAAAGGAAATTGGTGCTTGCTGATTTGACAGCAAAGGACAAATGCCTTGACAGGACATAGTGCTTCCCAAGAAATAATTAAATCAAAGTATGGCGTAAATCCTACCGGTATTTCTCATTTGGTAGTATTTCTATCAAGAGTCTTCGAAACCTTAAATCCAATATTTAAAATTTATGGGATTCACCTGCGGTTCAAGGTTAGAGGCAGCTTTGCATTCTTGTCTCTCTCATTGTGTGACCCTTTAACTCGTTAATTCAGCACAACAGAGCAACAAAGCAGGACAGAACCGCAACTACACCCACTGGGATAAAGAATTTATGGCTGAATAAGTACTGAGCAGGGATGGGTCAACAAGTTGGGGTAAAGAAAGAACCACTCTCTGATGGCACTGAAATTTCTACATAATTATTTATATCACGGAACATCTTAGAGGCCGCAACAATGTCATGCCAGACACTGTGCACATAATAAAAGGCACTCTGAAGATCCCATGTCACAAATAAACAAGACAAAGCGTGGGAGAACAAGCATCAATACCCCCACTTTCAAGGATGAAGGCCCCATTTTACAGGTTGGGAAGGGAGGAATAGGGAGAGTCAATGACTTGCTCGTATCACCCAAAGTGATCTCAGGCAAGTCAGCCCAGTAGAAAAGGTCGTTGCTGTGTAGAAGCAGATTTTTAATCATTCAAAGGGTGAAATTGTTCTGTTTTGAGATTGTGGTTTGAGCTCAAAAGTCTGGACACTTATCTGAACAGAAATCTGAATCCCTTAAAGTTCACATGTTAATGGCACTGAGAAGCAATTACGCATTCGAGCTTTGGGTTAACAGGATGGCGTTAAGACACACAAAGGATTGTTTTCCTATGCCACCATCATCACTCATCAAAAGCATTACTCTATTAACCTCTCCCACACGGATTTCCCTTAATCTGTACATGAAACTTGAAGCCCTTTAAAACTACAGGAGGGATGGAGGAGGCATTTTTAAAGGCTCAAGTTGTGCTATGATCTTTGTTTAAGAAAAGTTACTGAAGCAACAGATTCTAAATGCTATAATCCAACCAGTCATGGTTGGATGACAACCCCGTTTATTCAGCAATGGTTACCACCCTGGCAGGCAATCTTATTCCTTTATGAGAATGTGGCTGCCTGATGGGTTGAATAATGAAAGTGTAGTAACATCAGCTCTGAAGATGAAAAACACTGCGACACAAAAGTTTTGCTAGCTTTAATAAGATGCCAACAACATCACTCAGAAAAGAGAGAGAAAAAAAGAAAAAAACACCAGGTGATTCAATACAGTCCATGCTGACAGGGTGATCTTGACTTTCACTGCCAAAGATCAACTCCTGCTGCGTGTCATAGATTGTAATTACTCTATAGTTGCCTTCGGCCTTGTCCCCTTTGGGAATTTGTCCCAATTCCACCAGTTGTTGGTGAGCTGTAAGTATAAACCCCCAACTGCCAGAACCTCAAGGTGAATATCCCTGTAGCTCCATTGAAGCCAATGGACCTATGCTGATTTCCAGCAGCTAAAGATCTGCCTTGAAATGCAGGCATGGAAAGGCATGATTTCCACTGGCGGTGCATATCCCAACATCAGGCAGGCATTAGCTCCACTGAATTGGTGCAGCTATATCAATAGCTGGCTATAGATTGCATGAACTGAGACAAATCCCCAGTACAGACCAGGCCTCATTCTCATCAATATGAGAAAACAAGGTCTGTGAGGTAATCACAGAAAGAGAAATTAAGGGGCATTTGATTTTTAGTGGGAGGTAGGCATCTAACTTCCTGAAAATTCCAGCCATGATTTTCTGCCCTGAAAATACCCAGGACAACACATAGTGAACTGAAGCGGCTATCTCATTAGCTCAGCTAGTCACTGCAGTGATTTGTGCAGCAGAAATATGATCGAGTAGAGCGGTAAGATAACCAACTTATGGAATTTATGTTGCCTCAATACATGAGTTGATTTGCCTTGTTCAATCTAATGGAGGGATGTGGAGTGGCTTAAAGACCCTGATCCGACGAGAACTAATCTCAGTGGGGACACCTGAAGAGCGGAAGTAAGGAAAATGTGTTGGAACAAAGCCTCTCGTGACAAGAGTCTCACCTTTGCCAATGCTTTATATTCTTAGCCAAACAATTACTAAATCATGATGCAATGTGGCACAATTAGAAATTTCTACTCATGACAGACCATGGCCTGGAGAACAGGTAAGAAATAAGTGCCCAGGGGAATCTTGTTCAGCAGCAACGCAAAGAAATTAAATCCTAGTGAACTTACTGCCCCCAAATGCCAAACAAACTGAAAGCAGCAAAGGGGATACCACACTTGTAAGCATTTAACAGATATGCTAAAGCAGTTACACTGATGCAAGCTACATGGGTAGTACTGTACATGGAAGTTATTTTACAAAAGTCCATCAATAAGTAATTTGACTTAGTAAAGCACTTTGGGATGATTGCATTTTAGAAGCGACACTTAAAAAAACACAGAGACTCCTCTTATTATACAACAGAACACATGATTTCATACTCTGTGAACTGCATTTAGCACAATGCATGGAGAACCAGGCACCATATGTGCTTTGGATCCAGCTAAACCCCTCGCTGGGTATAGGGTGTCGCTCAATCTGAACGAACATGACTGTTTTCCAAAGATATGAACGGCAGCTGTTCTGAGAACAATGGCCCAAATCCTGAGGCCAGGTTAGCAGAGAATACAAGGGAGGTAAGACAGCTACATAACGCAAAGGCTAAAAGACATCCCCAAAGAGTCTCTGAATGTGGTGCTCAGTGGGGATTGTGCAAGGGTGAACTGACATGTATAATAAAATAAAATAATAATAATAATAATAAGGGGTATATTTTAAAAGGGTTAATAAGTGATTCTATGCATGATTTGGATAAGAACATCCATACTGGGTCAAACCAGTGATCCATCTCGGTCAATATCCTGTCTTCTGACAGTGGCCAGTGCCAAATGCTTCAGAGCTAATTAACAGAACAGGGCAATTTAGAGGTTCAACCAGTCATCCAGTCCCAGCTTCTCGCAGTTGTAGGTTTAGGGACAGCCAAAGGATGAGGTTGCATTCCTGACCATCTTGGATGATAGGTCCTATCCTCCATTAGCTTATCTAGCTCTTTTTGAACCCAGTTATTCTTCACAACATCCCCCGGCAAAGAGTTCCACAGGTTAACTATGTATTGTGTGAAGTAGTACTTCCTTATGTTTGTTTTAAACCTGCTGCCTATTAATTTTGCCAGGGGAACAACAGGTCCTATGTTATGTGAAGGGGTAAAACACCACCACTTCCTTATCCACTTCCTCCACACCATTCATGATTCTATAGCCCTCTACCATATCCCACCTTAGTCATCTCTTTGTCAAAGCTGAACATTCCCAGTCTTTTTAATCTCTGCTCATATGGAAGCTGTTCCAAACCCCTCATCATTTCTGTTGCTCTTCTTTGTACTTTTTCCAGTTCTAAGGTATCCTTTTTGAGATGAGGATACCAGAACTGCGCACAGTATTCAAGGTATAGGCGTACCATGGATTCATATAGTGGAATTATTATATTTTTGGTCTTATTATCTATCCCTTTCCTAATGATTCCTCACATTCTGTTAGCTTCTTTGACTTTCACTACTCACTAAGCAGATGTTTTCAGAGAACTGTCCACGATGACTCCAAGATCTTGGTCTTGAGTGGTAACAGCTAATTTAGACCCCATCATTTTTTTTTTTTATGTACAGCTGGGAGTACGTTTTCCAGTGTGCTTTACTTTGCACTTATCAGCATTAACTTTCATCTGCCACTTTGTCTCCCAGTCATCCGTTTCAATGACATCTCTTTGTAACTATTCAGTCAGCTTTGGACTTTACTATTTTGAGTAATTTTGTATTGTCTGCAAGTTTGCCACCTCCCTGTTTCACATCCTTTTCCAGATCATTTATGAATATGTTGAACTGCACTGGTCCCAGCACAGATCCTTGGGGGACCTTGCTATTTACCCCCTCACCATTCTGAAAACTGCTGTTTATTCCTGCTCTTTGTTTCCTATCTGTTAACCAGTTATTGATCCAGGAGAGGACCTTCCCTCCTATTTTATGACTGCTTACTTTGATTAAGAGCCTTTCGTGAGGGACCTTGTCAGAGGCTTTGTGAAAGTCCAAGCATACTATATCAATGGAATCATCCTTGTTCACATGCTTGTTGACTCCCTCAAATAATGCTAATAAATTGGTGAGGCATGACTTCCCTTTGCAAAAGCTGTGTTGACTCTGCTCCAAGATATCACGTTCATCTAAGTATCTGACTATTTTGTTCTTTACTATAGTTTCAACCAATTTACCTGGCACTGAAGTTAGGCTTACTGGCCTGTAATTACCAGGATTGCTTCTGGACCTTTTTAAAAAACAGGTGTTACATTAGCCCATTTAAGCAATAGGTTACATACCACAGTTAGTTAGTAATTAGTTCTGTAATTTCAAATTTGAGTTCCTTTCAGAACTTTTGAGTGAATATCATCTGATTCTGGTAACTTATTACTGTTTAGTTTATCAATTTGCTCCAAAACCTCCTCTACTGACAACTCAGTTTGGGACAGTTCCTCAAATTTGTCAACTAAAAAGAATGGCTCGGGTATGTGAATCTCCCCTGTATCCTTTGCAGTGAAGACAGATACCAAGAATTCATTTAGCACCTCTGCAATGGCCTTCTCTTCCTTGAGTACTCCGTTAGCACCTTGATCAAGTATTATGTGGATATGAGTTGTATGTGCTCTAGATTGTAAAAACATCAGTAGATGGTGCTGTTAGACTTTAGCAGCCAATTAACAATCAACCATTTATTAAAACACCTGTTAATAATGTATTGCACATTTATAAGCTCATTTATGGATTAAACCATTGATGGTCTGGTTGGACTTTCACAATCTATAACTGATTTACAAATTATTAGTAGATATCTTAATAAAGGGTTAAACATGTATAGCTCATTTACATAATCAGACCATTATGATTATTGATCTGTGGGATTCTATAACAATCTATAGCAATTGCAAACATGAGTCATTTCTTAATTCATTATACACTATACATTATATACACATTATACACTCGTATGACTCTCTTGATTTCACCTGAGCGATTCCAACATTGGTAGAATCAGAGCTTATAGGCGTAAGATGCAGGCATATAGCAGAAAAATCTGGGGTTTACTGCAGCATTCTGACTTCAAATAGTATATTTAAAAATGTCAAATCGTATGTGAGAGTCAATTCAGGCCCCCCCACTGTTCTGATCCAAAGCCAACTTAAATGGATGGAAATACTCCCACTCACTTCAATCGTGTCTGGATGAGGTCATGACTCCTTTGGTTTACTTCCCTCTTATTTCCCTTTCCTTGACTTTTTTCTTTCCCTCTTCTATACATCCCTGTGTGTGTCCTTTCTTCTGTCTTGTTGCTATTTTTCTTAAATAATATTTCAGCCCACTCAACCTCTCAGACAAATCTCCCATCACATTTCTTCCCCCAGACATCACCTTCATTTTGTCATTCTAACTTTCCCAGTTGGGTTGGTTTTTTAATTCCCCATGAGTAATTTTTCTCTTTTTTTTTCCTTCAAATCAAATTCTTTTCTCCTA
Source organism: Natator depressus (assembly GCF_965152275.1). Classification (NCBI taxonomy): domain Eukaryota; kingdom Metazoa; phylum Chordata; order Testudines; family Cheloniidae; genus Natator; species Natator depressus. The sequence continues at coordinate 8,736,641 of NC_134259.1, forward strand.
ACAAGCATTTCTCCTTTTTGCTTCAACTCATCTTACTTTTCTTCCTATTTTTCTCTCTTTCCACGTGCTACTCTCCTTGTGTTCAGTTAGTTTTGCTCTCCTCACCTTCAAAAACGTTCTCTGCATTGAGGGTCTGATCCAAATCCGACTGAAGAAGTCAATGGCAGTCTTTGCACTCCCACTGGCTCTAAGAGGGATTTATCAAAGACTGATTGATAGTATTCCATTTGTCAGAGATGGAAGACACATTACACTCTTGAAATCACCTCCTTCCAAGGGCAGGTATAACCTTCTGATAAGGAACATATCAGATGTTTAACTGATACCAGATCTGAACTAAGCCAAAAAGCTGAGATGGACAGAAATTGCTTTAAAAAAAATGTTTGAGTCATCTCAACAACAGAAGTAGAAAAAATCATTTTGACCACAGAAGGCAAAAGGCAGTGACTGTGCAATCTGTAATACAGGCGTCGATGGGTAGATTTTATGGAAAATATAATTATTTCCTGGCCCTTAACAGCACCTCAAGCCCAAACTACTTGGCAATCTGCATATTGTCATCTTAACCTCTCCACATATAACAACTGTTTTCTCACTTCCCCAAATGCTGCCCTGTTCCAGTGACGTCTCTTTCACTAGGGGGCAAAAAATGCAGGCAGAGTTAGAGAAAGGCATTCTGCCAGATATGTAGCCTTTGACACCCGTATGATATCACTGCCTCTCCACCCCATTGTAACTTGGAACACTGCTCTGCATATCAAGAAGACTCAATTCTAAAAAAAAAACAAAAAAAAACAAACAAACACATTCGGCAGCTAAGATGAGTTAACCAGTGGAATGACACTGATCTATACCATCTGAGGATTGGACCCATTATCATTGTCTCCCTTGCTATTTTCATTGCATTTACAACTTTAGCCTAATTAATTCGTTATGCTTCATTAATCTGTGCCTGCAAACCTTTCCAACACCCCCCTTCTCCTGATATTTTAAATGTCCAACAATTAGCTTCTCTCAGCTCCCTTGTCATGTTGTCATTTAAGCTAAACAGTCAAGGTCTTGTTATTTAAAAAAATTAAAATGTTTCCGTGTTAGTTACTGACAGGCACATAACATTGCACAGGAAGTCATTTGCCATTAAAGAATATTTTGCAAGTGGACAAATAAAATAGTATCTGAAAAAAAAGAGAGAGAGAGAGAGCTGAGAAAACGGCTTCTCCAGCTTCACCCTACACTGTATGTACTGTAAAACCAACGGTATTGGTCTCAGTTGGTGGTTAACTTGTGTTATTTCAAGCTCACATTTTCAATTAGCAGCTGTGCTGCATTTTCACAGAGCTCAAAGCCTACGGGTGCCCTGTGCCATCCATGGAAGACACCATAAGGTTGTTGGGAATGTACACCAATGCAATATTAATGTCTACCCTCCTGGGGAGTGAGGATAATGTGAGGAAACTCATGGCTGCTTGGAATACACCTCACTTTGGCAACAGCAAAAAAACTTTTCAAAAGTGAGCACTGAACTTTGTTGCTAAGTGTCTCAGTGCTGTTTAGAGGCAAGTTTAGGTATTGAACAGGTTGCTAAAAGTGAGTTATTGGGCTCAGTACAGGGGTAACTGCGTGAAATGCTCTGGTCTCTGTTCGGGGGAAGATCAGACTAGATGATCTGACCGTCCCTTCTATGAAATTCAGGCACTATCCTTTCATCCTGGGGGGTTGAAACAGCCAAATGTTGCAGACAGATATTTGCATGGGCAATTACTAGTCACACTTTACCACAACTTTCCAGTTATTTGAGGCCATACTGACTATAGGGAAACTGACAGAAGTTAGTAGTAGCAGCTCTCTTACACATCAGGGATGCCAACTGAGATTGGGGCCTCATGATGCTGGGCACTGTAAACACACATATAGCGAGAGACAATCCATGCCCAAGGAACTTGCAACCTGAATACATAACCGAGAAAACCAGCACAAATTGAGGGAGTGAGTTGCCCCGCGTCACACCTTTGTCAGAGGCAAGGGATAGAATCCATGTTTCATGACTCCCAGTCAAGTGCCCTATGCAACAGAACACTAGCTCCCTGAAGTGCGAACGGCGTCTACTTAATATCAAATGCATTCTTTATTCATGGTTACAATACTATGGCAAACAAGATCAAGCTCTCAGTTGTTCATTCAGGCTCCCATGCTCCTCCGGATTTACTCGGAAGCGAATCTGCAGACAAACCTAGACCCAGCTGCAGCTAAAAAAGATTTTAGCAGGATGCTCCCTTCCCCTCCCACCCCAGCCATGTTACCCATTCACCTGGGAGAACCAAAACCAAGGGAAACTCACAAGACTCACTAAGAAGCATTCTTCCTCCCTCAAAACCAGGAGTCAGCCCTGGTCCTGTCATCTCTGCAAGTATGACATAAGGATAAATCCTGATCACTTTACTCATGCAAGTAGCCCCAACGGCTTCTAGGGGAGCAGGATTTGACCACTTGTCCATGAAGATGCTAAAAAGGTCCTTAAAGAACAAATACAAAAGAAATGGCAAACTGCATTGCTTTGCCATTTTAATGATTGCAAATCCAAGGAATCCCTTCTGTTTCCTCGCGGAATCCTAAAGCCTTGTTACATAACTCAGAGGTTCATCTAAATTGATTTAATTTAGTGCTAAACCCTAATACAGAAGCACCAGTTTCAACCACACTTAAACTGATGGAGTTTAATGCACTGACTTTCCAGTTTTCAGAGTAGCAGCCGTGTTAGTCTGTATTCGCAAAAAGAAAAGGAGGACTTGTGGCACCTTAGCGACTGACCAATTTATTTGAGCATAAGCTTTCGTGAGCTACAGCTCACTTCATTGGATGCATACTGTGGAAAGTGTAGAAGATCTTTTTATCCACACAAAGCATGAAAAAATACCTCCCACCACTCCACTCTCCTGCTGGCAATAGCTTATCTAAAGTGATCACTCTCCTTACAATGTGTATGATAATCCAGTTGGGCCATTTCCAGCACAAATCCAGGTTCTCTCACCCCCCCCCCCACACAAACCCACTCTCCTGCTGGTAATAGCTTATCTAAAGTGACCGCTCTCCTTACAATGTGTATGATAATCAAGGTGGGCCATTAGATTATCATACACATTGTAAGGAGAGTGATCACTTTAGATAAGCTATTACCAGCAGGAGAGTGGGGTGGGGAGAGGTATTTTTTCATGCTTTGTGTGTATAAAAAGGTCTTCTACACTTTCCACAGTATGCATCCGATGAAGTGAGCTGTAGCTTACGAAAGCTTATGCTCAAATAAATTGGTTAGTCTCTAAGATGCCACAAGTACTCCTTTCCTTTTGACTTTCCAGTGTAAGTTTACTAATGTAGCCAAGCTCTAGGTCCATAAGAGCTCTGCAGCTGTAACCAGGGACTAAGAGTTCACCTCCTGTTTAAGCATTTAAATAAGTGAGCACATTGATTGCAACAGGATTTCAGTGTCACAATGGGAGCGGCTAGGCCCTGAACACTATTGGAAAATTATTTAGGTGCCTGAATGTGAGCTAAGCTCTTAAAAATCTGCCCCCCACTGGGCCCTTGACAACTGAGCCCCAATCTGGGATGAGGAGAAATAGAAGCATTAGTATTTATTGACCTACGCTGGCATGCTCCATAGTACCTTTAACACCCCTTAAGATAGTTTGTTCACAGCTTATCGTGTGTCCATCTCGCCGAACCATTATTAGAACCCTGGCCCATGGGGCCACTACAGCTAGAGATCTGTCAGCAGTTCCGTGTTGCGGGCCAGATCCTCAACCAGCATAAGTGAGGGTAAATCTCCTGACTTTAACAGAGCTACAGTTATTACACTAGCTGAGGATCTGGCCCGTGGTTTTTAAGATCTCAGCTCCTATCCAGGGGCTTAAATAGGTGACCAGATTTTCAGATTTATATTTTATTAAATTTGCCCCCCAAAAAACTAGGGGGACAACAGAAAAAAAAAAGATGAACAACAACAACAAAATGAAATGGGAAGGGAAGGAGAGAAAAATAAAGGAAGGCAGGCATGCAGGCAGGGGAAAGGAAAGTGACAACTCAATTTCCATCCACTAGGAATTAAAGAAAAGTTTCTAAAAGTTAGACCAAGTCTTTACATATTCATCTGAGATTTTTAAAAGTGCTCAAAATCCAATCTACTGAGGATATTTTTGTTTTTTACATCTGGCACTCGGCACTTAGTCAGGTCCCTAAGTACATCACTAACTTTAACCACGTGAATGGTGCTATTGATTTCAGTGGTAGAACTCATATGCTTAACATAAGGCACGCTCTTAACCACCTTGCTGAACTGGGGGGCCTTATTGTCTTGTCACTGTCATGGCAGTGGCAGAATTGTGATCAGAACTCCTTAGACCTGACACTCTCTCCCCTGCTCTAATTCAATTTAGAACAGCTGTTATAGCAAGTTCAAGTGCTGCAACAACTGATGGTTAAGGGTATATTTATTTGGGATTAACAGCCATGTAAGTATATACTTATTTGTTACAGGCTTGAGTTGTTGAATTTCAGTAAGCATTTTGAATGATCAATCATTACAATATCTACCCCCTTAAAATAAATGTAACAATTTCAACTGTGGCCTTTTAAAAACTATAGCAAGAATGAAAAATAAAACCAGATGCTTTCCTCTGAAGGGGCACTCTGACACCTTGGAAAGGAAAGACGTTTCAGTGGTTAGGGCCACTGTTCTCTCTAAGCTGCACACGTGTGCACGCGCACACAGATCCTAAACCCCACGCACATGGTGAAACACCGCATGTACAAAAATTTGCACAAAAGCACAACAATTTGCACAGAAGACATTTTTTGCACACACGGCCTGTCAAAAATTTGCACAGAAGAAATTTTTTGCGCACATGGCCTGTCAAAAATTAGAGGGAACATTCGTTAGGGCATTAACCTCGAGACTTTGGGAGACGTGGGCTCAAGTTACTACTCTACCGCACACTTTTTGTGTGACCTTGGGCGAGTCATTTCGCCTGCATGTGCCTCAGTGCCCCATCGTCAATATGGGGATAATAGCATGTCCTTCCTCACAAGGGTGTTGAGCGGATAAATACAATAGAAATGGTGAGGTGATTCAGATACTGTGATAACGTGGACCAAAAAAAAGATATCAATGGCTTTGATTGAGCATGCTCTTCACCTATAGCATGGACTTCTTGTTCTGTGTGGTTCAGAAATACGGGTCACGACAGTCAGAAATTTTTTAAAAACAGCTGTAGTTCAAGCACTGTATCGACATCATACAAATTTGCAGTGTTAATACTTAATGCATAGATCAAAGCTACCTAAGTCTGCACTGACTCAAGAGATGCTGACAGCTCCTTTAGAGAAATCATCTGTCCAGTCAGTAATCCCTGGATTAAGAGTCTCTCATGTTACATTTTGACAGAGTAGACCATAACTAAAAGCATAGCTATACAGACCCCTCTTACAATGCATGTCCAGAGTTATTTGTTAAAGGGAAATTAATTAACAAAGATTCTGTCAAAGAAAGATGAGGAGTCTGGTTTTCAACCACTAAAAACAAGGACCTGTAGGGATAAATTAACTGAGTTGGAGAGGAAGAATGATTTTATGTGTAAGGCACTGGACTGAGACCCAGACGATCTAGGCTAAATTCCCAGACCAACAATAAAGTTCCTTTGTAACCTCATGAAGGACATTTAATCTCTTTGTACCTAGTTCCTCATTTGTAAATGGAGATAGTATACTTTCTTCCACCCTTTTCTGGTCCTGTCGATTTAGGCGGTAAGCTCTTCAGCTCAGGGACCATCTCCTACTATGGGTTTGGACAGAATCTAGCACAGGGATGGGAAAACTACGGCCTGGGGACCGCATCCGGCCCTTGAGCTCCTGCCAGGTGGCAGAGTCCAGGGCTTGACCCGCTCTGGTGCTCCAGGCAGGGAGCAGGGTTGGGGGCTTGTCCCGCTCTGCACGTTGCGTGGCTCTGCGTGGCTCCCAGAAGCAGTGGCATGTCCCCCCTCTGGCTCCTATATATGTAGGGGCAGCTAGAGGGCTCTGCACACTGCCCCTGCAGCTCCCATTGGCTGGGAACTGAGGCCAATGAGAGCTGTGGGGGCAGTGCCTATGGACGGAGCAGCGCGCAGAGCCACCTGGCTGCGCCTCTGCACAGGAATGGGAGGGGGAACATGATGCTGCTTCCAGGAGCTGCTTGAAGTAAGCGCCGCCCAGAGCCTGTACCCCACCAGCACCCCAATCCCCTGCACCAGCCCTGATCCCCCTCCCACCCTCCGAACCCCTTGGTCCCAGCCCAGAGCACCCTCCTGCACCCTCAACCCCAGTCCCATCCCAGAGCTCACACCCCCAGCCAGAGCCCTCACTCCCCTCCAACCCCCCTCCCTGGCCTGGAGACCCCTCCCGCACCCTCAACTCCTCATTTCTGGCTCCATCCCAGAGCCCGCACCCTAAGCCGGAGCCCTCACCCCCTCCCGCACCTCAACCCCCAATTTCGTGAGCATTCATGGCCGACCATACAATTTCCATACCCAGATGTGGAAAAAAGTTTGCCCATCCCTGATCTAGCAGAATGGGGTACCAATTTCAATTGGGGCGCTAGAAACTACTGTAATACAAATAATAATACCACCTCGTTCTTGCACATAGCGTAGGTCATTGTTAGATCTCACAATGCTTTACACTGCAGGTATCCCTATCCCAGTCTTACAGAGGGCAAAACAGAGAAGCAGCAACATGACTTGCACAAGGTCACATAGCAGGTCTGTGGCATCAGAACCTCGCTCTCCGGAGTCCTCGCCAAGTGCAGTGGACCCTAGATTAGAGTGCTTCCCGAGCAGTCATGCCTCCAAGTGAATCTCTGGTCACCTGGGTAGCTGTGCAGGCAACCTCTGCCACACACAGGAGAATTTCCACCCTGCAACTGTAAATCGAGGCTTCCGCATTGGGTCATATTTCATTGCGAAGCTGCTGGGAGCTCAGCACTTGGGAAGCCAAGCAGAGAACAATGTACACAGCACAGAGCACTGCAAACACATCCTTTGCTCTTCCTCTCTTTGCTACCAGGCTACAGCTGGCCGCAGGGTCCCATCTTGCAAGGTGCTGAGCGACCTCCCTTTGAGCTCAGTGGGATGCCATCAGCAGACTCAGTAGGAGTTGAGGGGGGGCTCAGCACTCCCACAGGATCAGGTCCTAAATGCAGAGCCCCTTATCATATAGAATTTTTCAGTATTAGACATTTTTTTACCTGCATGACATCTTCCAATTTGCCAGCCTACCTCAGGTAGATCCAGCCTAATGGATATTTATTAGTGTTGGGAGACCCAGCTTGTTTTTTGTGCAGGGGGTATTTGTTGTGATAATATTACACGACTGAATATTTATCATGCTTCACCTTGGTAAATTAGAAATGGTCCTCTAAGACATAGGCAATATCAGAGAGAGAGAGAGAGAGAAAGGTTTTTGGTGGGGAAGAGGAGGGTGGTAGGGGAAGAGCAGGAAATCTGCTGAAACAAGTGCGTGCTGTGATGGGGTACCGGTGACAGTGATCTATAATGCAGTATTAAAGTGTCAGAGTCTAACTGTCACTCTCGGCATTTTGTGAGCTGACGCATGTTGACTGCAGAAAGGTGCATTACAGGAGTGTGATGCTATCTGACACTTTTTGTTCCTATCTGTATTCGTGCAGTTCAGAAATGAAACTTTCCATGACACCACTGCTGTAATTTGGAGGGAAAATTGTCAGATATGTATGCAGAAAGGTTGGGTTTCAAGTTCCTGATCAAGAGCAGGTACCATAGGGAGAAAGCAGTTAAACACTCACTACGCTGCCAGAATACTACAGCGTTGCAATTCCAGCAGAGAAGACAGACTGGCAAACAACTCACTTTTAGATTTGTTTGTGCCATCACACCCCAGTCCGAATCAAGGGAAAGATGCCCATTTTCTTCAACAGGCTTTAGATCAGGCCCCAATAGCTAGCGACGTAGCTCTGCTTTGTGGAAAGTGCACTGAGAAAGCTGCACTCAAATTCCAGATCGGGGTCTAGTTTGTTATGTAAAGCCTCCGCTCAAGCCAGAAGAATGTGATTGTGAGATTTGTAACTTTTCAGTCATTGGTAGTATGATCATTAAGTTCCGTGAACTTTTGCAAACTTTGTAACTTTAGTTATTGTTAGCGTAGCCTTTTAAGCTTCGTAACTCTTGCAAGCTTTTCAGTTACCACTTGTATGAACCTCCAAGTTTTGCAATATCCCATCACGCAATCAGAGAGAGTGTGAACAAGGGAGTGTCTGTGGGACTGGGCGGAGAGGAACTGCAAGGAGAATAGAACCCGGAGCCAGGTGTATCTGATGTAATCTGCCCTGAGAAGGCAATCATAGGGTGCTGTAAAGAAAAGAAGAACCCGGTATTCATGAAAGGAGCGAGGCCTGGGAATGCTTCTCGTGGATGGACACAGAAGGGAAACTCAGTGTATGTGACAGGAGCTGCCTAGTTCCAGCACAAGGAAGAAGGCATACGCACAAGCCCCCTGCTTCTTGACCTGCTCGCCGGCCTGGATCCATGACCACAGGTGGACACACCAGATCTATTATGATTCGGCTTCTCGGCTTCCTCTGTCGTCTCCGGTAACTCTCCGCCTGTGAGAGTGTGTGGGTGCATGAGGGTATGAATGCGATGAATGTGTAAGTCCATGAATAAGCGCCGTCCCTTTTCTGTTTGATCCAACAGCGGCATTTAATAAAAACAATACAAGAGTAATCCTGGGCTGGTTTCTAAGGAAACTGAGGTAACATGGCTGATAGCAGTTGGATCACTTTCCTCAAACACACTGCACAGAGAACACTTAATTCTTAGAGCCCTTTTATGTGAAGAACAATAAACTAACAATAAAGGGTCTAATCCCGGAGTCCTTACACATCCCTTCATTCAGGCAAAGCTTCCACTGTAGCTTGGGAATAGAAGTCATTGTTTGCTCTTAGTAAAGGTTAAAGGCCAAGGTTTTCAAAAGACTAATAATTTTGGGTGTCCAATTTGAGATGCCTTAAAGGGGTTTGGATTTTCATAAAGTGCCTTTTCACCTCTGAGAATCAGGCCACTTTAAGTTGGGTGCCGAAAAATAACTAGCAATGAATGGAATGCATGATATAGGACTGTACTGGAAAAGCAGAACCTAATATTACTCCCCAAACTATGGAGAAGTTATCTTCAGATGTAAATACAAGTGTCATGGCTCAGCCCATCTCCACTATCAACATCCAAGGAATAAGCCCATGGGATCATTATATTATTTATTTCTATTGTGCCAAATTCTAAGCTCTTATTCATACTAGTCTACATCCAGAGTAACTTCATGAAGACAAAGGAGTGAATCCAAATTTAAAACAGAGATAACGAAAGGAGCATCTGCCCCATTGTCCATAACAAAGACACTAAATTCTCAATAGACAAAGCATTTTGTTGATATTTATTTGAGGGAAGTAGGGAAGCATATAGGAATTTTGGCTGAAGTGGACATGAAGGAAGAAAGAGTGGAAAAATCATGGGCCATGGACTGGGGGGTACAGCATGCAGAAAGAGGATGCAGAGGAAATGGGTTACTTAATAAAAAGGAAATAATGAATGGATGGTTAAAAAAGAAGGGGGGCAGATCCTCAACTTTAGTAAGTCACTTTGGTGGGATTCTGTGCTAAGCCCCTAACTGAATCTGCATCCCAGGCAAAGGGCAGGGGTTAGGTGCCTTTAAGTCATCTCTCTGCCCTCTGGATTTGGGGCTGGAGTGTCTCCCAGTGTAATTATATAGCTCCTTAGGTCTGTCTAGGTTATGGCAGCCTCCCTGAGCATCTGAGTGGACCACACACAGTGCTGCTCAGAATACCTGTAGTGCTGAGTGCAGTGGCCGTATCCCTGACATGCTACTCCTGCCCCAATCTCACCTCCAGTATATCCTATCCAGGGTTTATGAGAGGGTCTATATGGCTGTCCTGCGCAGTTTTTGCATGAGGGGCATGATCCCCTTGCTGGATCCAAGGCTTTTAGACCTTCTTTGCATCACTCTGCTTCTTTACCCAGTGTAAAGAGGCTGAAAGCAGAGGTAAAGATCTCAATCTATATCCCGCCTCCCCCCCCGCCCACAAGGTAAATGAAACTATAACAGGTTACACCACCTGAGGATCTGGCTCTTTTTAACAGCATATATTTTACTGTGTATTATAATCAGATGGAACAGAGTCTCCTGTGGGACTTCAATGTTCAATAAATCACACAGTTTTCTCAAATTAGTGTGTAGGAGGCTGAAATAGAAATCAAGAAGATAAAGACGACAAACAAATTTTCCTTCATTATTTATAATATGTAAAGTAATATTCTGACATTCAATACATTTTTTTTTGCTGACAAGTGGAATCTCTTAGCAAAAGATTTCAAATGAGTACTGGTGCATATCACAAGCCCATCAGTTTGGCATGGTTAGCATACAATGCTTATGCCAAAAAAAGTGTTTTCAAATGAAAACAAAAACCTTAAAAAAGCTTAAACTTGGCCTCTGTGTTTGATTTGCTCCTGAAAGAAAGGGAAACCCTCAAAATCCATATTAAACCGTAATAAATGCAATTTTCCATTTAAAAAGCAAGTTTCCAACAGGCAACTCTCCCTGTACAGAAAATTACACACCCACTATTAGTGCTGGTAGGAGAACAGTTTTTGCCATGAAAAATGTTGACTTTTCATAGAAAAACTGAAAATGAAATCTCAGATTTTCCACTGAAAATAGACACCTTTTTTGGCTAAATCATTTAATCCCAAGCCAAATTTTCTGTCAAAAGTGTTTGGAAGGAAATTTTTGAACCAGCCCTAATATAACAATAATATGTACACGGATGTTCACACATACGCTATACAATATATGAGCTATATCAGTGATAAACCTTGCTCACATAGATGTGTATACGTATTGCAGCTGGTCAGGAATTTGTGTGGGCACCCAAGCTTCTAAGGAAAAATTTCTTTTTTCTTTCTATTTTTAATCAACTCTTTTTTGGGGGAGGACGTCCTTAAAAACAATCTGGAAACTAAAACTGAAAATGTTTGTGACACACGGTGACCCCCCAATATTCACCACTGTCATGTAATTAGGATATGCCTTATACAAAGTATGCCTGCTGAGGTGTCATTCTAAAAGTCTTGATCTGCTAGACAGTCACATCTCATTGGATTGTATGTGCTATCGTCGTATGCGAAGTTATGAAGTTTAGCTAGGTGTGTGTTACTGAAACATGTCATGAGGTTGAAAACACCCACAACTAGCCTTTCAGGTACAACAGCAAAAAGGCCAAACAATGTTTGAAATGCACACAAACACAAGGCTTATCCCAGGAACTGTGTACAGTAGAAACCTCTCAGAGATAGCACTACACAATGGGAACTGTTTAACCCAGGTCACAGCAAAAGAGCTTTCCAGCAAGTGGGGAGAAGATATAAAAGGGGGAAAATGACATCATGGAGGGGGGATCTCACTTTCCCAACAACACACCTGGAAACACCTGAGGAACAAAGACTTAACTGTGAGAAGTGATAGTCCCAGGCTAGGAGGAGTTTCAGCTTGTGTATGAAAACCTGGGAAAGCCAAGGCAACTTGTGCCTTAAGGATCTGCCAGCCTGTTTAACACTTAGGGTGAGAATTTGCTAATTTATATCCTACCTATCTAGTGTATTAAGCTCAGTCTGCGGTTTTTGTTTATTTACTACGGTAATCTGAATTGTTACGTTTGCTATCTCTTATAATCACTTAAAATCTATCTTTTATAGTTAATAAACTGGTTTTGTTTGGTGTCTAAAACCAGTGTGGAACTTATATTTGGGGCAGAAAGCTTTTGCATCTCTCTCTCCACATTGAGGGAGAGGGAGAATTTTACGAGCTTACGCTGTATAGTTCTCTGCGCAGTGCAAAACGATACCATTTTGGGCTTACACTCCAGAGGAGGTGTGCACTTGCATGCTGAGCAATACCTTAGCTGAGCTCTCCCATGCAGAGCTGATCTCAGCATCTGTGTGAATATAGGTGCAGCTGGGTGCGTTTCTACTTGTGTGTGTGTGTGTACGTGTGCTGGAAGGGGACTGGAGAGCCTGTCACAGCAGCACAGAATAAGGGAAACTGAGGCTGGTGGGACAAGCAGGCTCAGTGGTGTCCCAGTTCCAAGTGGCACCGTGGGGGGAACCGGTCACAGTTTGGTTTTCATTAAACTAAATTTCTAGAGAATTTTTTATTGAAAAAAATTGTTTTGTCAAAAAATTATTTTAAGCAAAAACCAAGATAGTGACAGAAAGTATCTGACCAGCTGTAATATGCATGTGTAATATACCCACTCACAGAAGCTTATGAGCAAAGATGATCAGTAGCATAACCCAATTAATTGAATGATAGAGACTAATTCCAAGTAAATAGAGTTGTACAAATATCACGTAGCAAAACTTGGCCCATATTTGCCTTCTCTAGTTAGCTGAGCTATACAGAACACAATACAGTAAAAGCTCACAAAAGCCTTCTCTATCACTGATCTATTTGCAAAGGAAATTGCTCAATTATATAGTATTTGAAATACTGAAACATCATTATGAATTTATCTGATTTTCATTTGTAATGCACTTGATCGTAACTATTTCATTTGGCATTCATTTCTGTCACATGTATTTCTATAGGTAATAGATAATTTAGTAACAGATTTTGGACACTAAGACCCAAGTGCTAAATTATATTAGAATTCACATAGAATAATATATTGCATATACACTGAGTACCATTGTGTTAATCATGATTAGTGGTTTTACAATTGGAGAATAAAGGAAGTAATGATTTGCTCCACATTATGAAATGCCGCTGAATAGTTTCAAGAATAATGTAAGAATAAGTTGCATTGAAAGGAAGTTTGACAACACTTTACAATAAATGGAAAATATTTCATTATTTTGGTACTCATTTTAATCCCATTGATCAACCACTTTTCTATTCAGGTAGATGAAATAGAATAAAGACAGCTGTCGATACCTAGGTAATCCCTTGCATTTGTCTGTTGAACGCTGCACAAGACTTTGTTGTAGCAAAATATATGGAATCAACAGGATAAGCAGTTTGGTCAGATCGGGACAGCAAGAAAACTGGGGCCAGGTTTATTCCTGACTTTGCATCTTATTTGCTGTATTAAATTTAGGCAGGTTTCTTAGCCCCAGATTTAGTAAAGCACTTCATACCATGCCTAAATCCCATTGACTTCATTGGGACTTAGACTAATGCTTAAAGTTAAGCTAACCCTTCACAGAATCAAGGCCTTACTTTCACTTTGCCTCTATTTTCTTATTTGCAAAGTAGGCGAACATAATGCATGTAAGGGAGTGAAGTTTAATTGGATTCAGTGTTTGTTTTTGGATGAAAGATGATTGTTGCATATATTACAGTAACACTTAAGAGCTCCGGTCAGGACCAGGACTCCACTGTGCAAGGTACTGTACAATCATGAAGCAAAAATACAACAACAATTGGTTCAAACTACTGACAATCAAAGACATAAGAAAAGTGGATATAGACGGGGGGCTGGGGAAGGGGCACAAGGAAACAATCAGACAATGCTGGTCAGCATGAGGGGCAGCAGTCTCAGAAAGAAAGCAACTGTATAAATCAAATAGGTTCGGAACACAGGAATTGCCAGGAGCCTATCCAGCCCAGTATCCTGTCTTGAACATTAGCCAGTTACAGCCAGGTGTAAAGAAGACAAAAACCTGCAGTAGGCAGTAATGGAATAACCTGCCTCCAGGGAAGTTACTTCCTAACTCCCATTAATTAGAAGCTGGTTTATACCCTCAAGCAATAAACTCTTCTTTCACACCTAATTTTTTTTTTTTTTTGGTTAATATGTGCTATAACCACTCAGGATATTCTTGTCTTCCTCATACACGTCAAATCTTCTCTTTTCCAATTCTGCTAAGTTCCTGCTGTTATTACTACATTTTTCTGCTTTGTATTTCAAATATATATAGAATAGACTTTTTTTTTTTAAATAAATACCACCAGAGACAGTAGGAGCTTTTCAGACAAAAGTCTACACCACGGTGCAGGGAGCTGTGGGCTTTCAGAGACTACAGGATAGGATTAGGTTTTATCCAATGCCCCTGGTTATTCTCTCTTCGGTACTTACATGGCCCCCCTTACATGCTTGAATATATTTATTCTCACAACACCCTCATGAGGTAGGAGAGTGCTATCCCCATTTTACTGATGGGGAGGTAAAGTTAAGGCCTTGCATACATGTCTCAGTGAAAAGCAAGCTGTGCCCACACTACCGTGTGTAGCTACATGCAGCAGAGAAAGGCTCTGGCAGCGGGGAGGCCTGCTGGAGTCTTTCCCTGCTTCCTCTCCCAGCCAGAACCTTTCCTCGCTGCCAAAGTCTTTGGCAGAGGGACAGTACACTGCTAAAAAGAGCAATGTTGGCACGGGAGGGGCTGCATGGATGTGTAGAGAATGGTGTGGGGTACATACCAGAAGACTCTGGTGTGTCTTTACTTTACTCCCCTAAGCAGTGCCTCAGCGGTTACAGGACTACTTATACCCAGGGTTAAGGGTGCATACAGTATCTTTACTCTACACGCCACTGTAAACATACTGTATGCACCCTTAACCCTGGGTATAAGTAGTCCTGTAACCTCTGAGGCACTGCTTAGGGGAGTAAAGTCACAAAACAAGTCCGGAGCATAGCAAGGATTTGAACCCAGGTCTCCTTAGTCTCACGGTAGTGCCGAAGCACTTGATGTTCTTTCCTCTAAAAAGAAGGTAGCTGTGAAGTGCAGAAGCCCTCTTCATTGAAGCAGCATCTATAACTCTTCCAAGGCTGAGGGGAAAAATCACTCATATGATGATCTAACAGGTCTTTTCCATCTCAAACTTCTATGTATCTAGAAGTAAAGAGACACAATCTAGTCTATTCAATTCCACTGCTTTCAAGTTTGTATCCATTCATTTGATTTAAAAGAGAGGAATACAACGAACGTAAATGGATCATCGGGGGATAGTCTGAAATAAGACATAATAAGGATGTCATCCATGATTTAAAGGAGTCTGGCTGAGGAACTAGACAGGAAAGCTCAGTATGCAGATGAGTCGATAACACAATAATTTACAAAACAATATTTAAGAAAAAATTATGCAGGAGGAATACACAAAAATAAATTTCTCTCAACTCAGACTAATTTTAAAAAGCAATCTAGCAACTGCCAGGGAAAACCGAAATTCCAGAGTGATGAAATAAGTGGAAGCATAAATTATGCAACATCGTTAATCGATATGCAATACACGATACGATATACAATTTGGAAGAGCTCTGTTGCACAGTAGTGTTTAAAAATAAAAGTGCTTGTTATCCCGTGAATCCTCAGAAGCACCTATGCAATGGCATGCTGTGACGCACACAAATCAGCCGTTCTCAGAGTGCACATTTCCTTGTGACGATTTTTCAGTCTCTTACTCCAGGAGGGTTTTTAACTTTGCAGCACCGATCCATTATCTGAGAGAGCAGAGTTATGCATTCATGCTGTAGGGAACAGTTGAGTGTAGCATGCTCCCTTGGATACATTTATTTTAAGGTACAGAAAGAATTATTTTTTTCCGTTCCCCCTTTGAAAGATTAAGGCTAATCTGAACATTGTCCCTATGGAAATCTTGGATTTATTTTCCATACCCACTTATTCTATTTAAAAGCCCTTGCTTGAATTCAGCCGGTGCTTATCACTATGTATGGCATTACTGAGGCCTTCTCTATCCTAGGAAATTAGGTCAATATAACTATGTGGCTCAGAGGTGTGAAAAATCCACACCCTCGAATGCAATTATATCAACATAACCCCCGTCAATATAGGTAGTGAAGTGCCATTGCAACATTTTAAGTGTAGAAAAGCCCTGAGTAATGTTACGAATAGGTTTGCCAGTTTCAAATGTTAACCTACTTCCCCCCACGCACACCCTGTGAACTTGTGCACACGCACATGAACACCCTCCCACCCCACACCTACGCCTATTATTTAAAGCTATTTAATAGGGATTTAAATCAATATAGTCTGGGATTGCCCACGGAATATAAAGGAGTTAGGTGCCCAATTTAGACAGAACTTTAATAAGAATGATGGTCCAGTGGGCAGCTTACCAGACTGGGACTCTAAAGACCTGGGTTCTGTTCCCTATTCTCTAAGACTTTTTTTTTTTTTTTAAATCTTGGCAAAGTCACTTAGTCTCTCTGTGCCTTGGTTCCCCATCAGTAAAATTGAGACAATAACACTTCACATGACTGGCGTGGTTGAGAGGCTAAAATACATTTAAAAGATTTTGAGCTGCTCAGCTGCAATAACCTAACAAGGATAGATGACTCCCTTTGAAAATCCCAGTCACAATGCTGATGAAAGCTGCAGGTTTAGCAGCTGTGGAGACAACAAGCCTCTGTTTAGAACCTCTGTGGCATGAGCAAAGATTTTTCCTCTCCCCATAGGCCTGATTCTGTGCCACTGCAGTCATTGGGACTTTTACCATTGGCTTCAATAGGCACAGGATCACTCTCTCTTGGATTTTTATACCGCTGCCCAAAAGCGCAGTCTCTGAGCGCCTTCCACATAAACTCAATCGCAACAGTGAAGCCCCTGGACGATTTCATCAATCACTGGAACGTCTTCTTGGTCAGATCAAAGCCGACGTGACTCAACTTGGGACCTCCTCCAGAATGAAAGGGGAATTCAAATTTCCTTGACCACTCTACTTGGACAACCAATCAGTGCCAGCTGCGGTGGTGGCTTTTTGTGATGTGAGCTGGACTAACGTGCTAACTCCTTATCTGTTCCACCTTATATTTAGCTGTGACATGCCGAGTACCTTTCCCAGACCTGCAGAAGGACTCCGGGTAAGCTAGAAACAGCAGTTGGTCCAATACATGATATTGCCTCACCCACCTCATCTCCCTGATATTCCGGGACCAACACCGCTACCGCACCTCTGCAAACAATATTTACCCTTGTTCACATTTTGTTCAGATGAAGTTAATGCTGTGAGAGTTTGGACTGAACTCAGTAGGAGATATGAATGCACTTCAAAGGATACGTCCCTATGAAAGTGAGAGAGAGTTGGCGCTAGTTATCGTCAAGCTTATTATTATTTTTATCACGGTAGGCCTAGTAACCCCACTCAGGGATCAGAGTTCTGTTGCGCCAAGCACTGTGCAAAGAGGCAGACCAAAGACAGAACTCAGACAAGGACTGTGACATAATCAAGTGATGGGTGAACCAGGCAATGGGGTGAGCTGGCAGACAAGGCAATGGGAAAGATGGGCGAGATGCATGAGTAATCAGTATCAGCAATACTACTTGGCACTTTTTAATCTAGAGATCTCAAAGAACTTTGCAAAAAAAGCTGGGCAAAATGATCCCCCATTTTACAGATTGGGGAAACTGAGGCACAAAGTTTTGACATGACATGTCCAAAGGCACTCAACAGGCCAGTGGCAGAGACAGAAATAGAACCCACTGCTCTACCCACACAGCTCTGTGAATTATATGTCTCATCGGAAATTATAGTGATGCTCATGCAGGACTTGAATTTTACTCACTATAAATACCAGACAGGCAGGCAAAGGTTCTTCTGACCTTCACTGCTATTTAGGTCCTAAGAAGAGACTTTCAAATACTGCCCACTTTGGTAACCTATCCCATCAATTCCCTTCTGTCTTATTTATGCAGGCAGGTGAAGAAGTACAACTATGGATTTTTTTTGCCCCTCAGTGTATCACGCAATTTACTGCCATTCACAATTATTCAAGTTTTCTAGGCGCCAGCTAGAAATAAATCTTTGGTTAATGTAATTGGAAATCCCCAGTGCAGCAGGTGAATATACCTTCCATAAATAAAAAGGTTTGTGTGCCTTACATTTTACCTAATCATGAATATCCTACTCCTGAGAGCAAATTGGACAGAATATGAATGAAATGATAAGGATGATACTTTTGGGTCAAATTCTATTAAGAGAGAAGCACACAAGTGTATGCATGTAAAAGTAATGTGCATCTATGTAGGAGGAATAAACGCCACAGTAGTGACAGGGCATTTACCTGTAATTGTGCTCAGAGAAAGCCTGAGACAAACATGCATACATCGGTGGTTAGTTGCTAATATCACACAGGGAGGCAGCGTGGTGCCTCTGAGATGGAAGCTGGCAGCTGCTTAACAGCACATAGCTACGCTACAGGAGAAAAAGTGAAGAGTACCATATCCAGCTGAAATTACAGGGGAGGGTTTGAAGTAGGCAGATGCATTATCCAAACCGCCGTCAATGCCTCCTAAGCACTATGCGATATTTAACAAGGAGTATCAATGTGATAAAATGGAAGGGTGGTAACTTGAAATGGTATATTTAACCCTGACAATCATGCTGTGTACCGAGTGATAGTCATATTAGATCAGAACAGTAATACACATAGGCTGGTAGCCTGTTCCAATGGAGACTAGTATTAGCTGCTTCAGGTAAAGGTGTAAAGTACTCCACCTACATAATATTTCAAGGTCGAACTAAACCTTGCATACGCAAGGAGTTTAAACAATACTGCTTCTTTGTATGATGCTTAACTTACAAAGCAGTTATAATACTTAACAATGAGGTTTAATTAACAATCTGAAAAACTACGGTTATTTGTCAGCTTGTCTGCACTACCCCCGCAGCTTGGACTATTGGGGTGTAAAGAGCGGTGTACATCAAAGTGCTTCAGTATAACTGCCCTGTGTGGACGCTCTGAGCGTGAACTAAAAAGTTTCTATTTCGGACTAATGTAATCCTGTTTGAAGAGGATTATGTTACTGCAAACTAGGAATTTCTTAGTTCGTACCTACAGCATGCGCATTGGGGAATTACACTGCAACGCTTCCCATCGTCCGAACTGTGGGGCAGTGTAGATATAGCCTCAGATAATTGATACTGTGGGTAAAATCCAGACCCGACTGAACTCAGTGTGAGGTTTGCAGCAATGGGGCCAGGATTTTGTCCTCTTGCGTCCAGTGACCATTCAAAATGATGGCAAAGCTCCCAGTGTTTTCAATGGAAGCAGGCCCTATATTAAAACAAGTAGTTAAAATCACTGTTGTTTCAGATGAGCATAGCAATATTTTCATCAACACTATATAATTCTTGAACTGTTAACCTTCTTGTCTACCTGGGATCTTTTAAAGTTGGACGAACCCCTCCCAACTTAATGCAGAATACTCAAGAGTAATTACTGAATCGGAACGTATCCAGTTGGAAGCAGGTCACAGATCCACATCTTTACCAACACTTTTGACAATTATATTTGATTACAATCCATGAATTAGAACCTATTAGCAGAATCCTATTAATATTTTCTATCTAAAAAAGTTCTAAATAAGGATATGTCCCTTTCCAGATTTAGCATATGAAAAAAGAGATTTCGTGTTGTAACAAATAACGACAGTTATTGACGCTGTTGTACTACTGGGCATCTCATTAAGTATTAAGAGTCAGACAATATCCATCACTTCCATAGAAACCCTGCTTTAATTTAAGGCAAATGAAAGAGAAAATTGGATGGAGGGTCTAGTTGTGGGGAGAAAGAATATTCTAAGTCACATATCACTAGAAAACTGTTCCATGAATTTTTCATTTCTCTTCTGCTATACGCCAGAGATACAACATGTAAAGACCCCCCCACATGGCTCAAGGTCACATGGTAGCAGGATTAGCCATGCACTTTACCTTTTGAAGTTAACTGAATTCTGTCTGACGCTGAATGGACTGGAATGGTATAGGTGCAGCCTCCTATCATGGGATAGGAACAGCGGAATGGCATCAATGATACTTCTTCCCTGTCTCCCCTATTTGTCTCCCTTTGGCCACAGGTATCTCTACATGGTTTCTACAGCACAGAACACTACTGAATAAGATGCCTTAAGGCAGTGCACTGGCTTTAGCTGCCTCAAAACCCTTCCCTTACATTTCTTATTTTGCTTTTACTGAGCCTGTTTAAAAAGAAAAAGACTCAATATCTATTTTTATTCTTCCAAAGTTTGGATTTTGACTGCATGGTGAAGGCAGTGAGCCAAGTTCATCCCTGGTATAACTCTATAGAAGTCAATATGCCGAAACCGACTATCACACCAGTGACACACCGGTTTAATTCCATAGGGATGGATACTAGAAAGGAAGGATGTTCTCATTAGATTTGTAAGGCCTAGATCCTCACAGGTATCTAGGCACCTAACTCTTATACTGGTTTAATTCCATTGTTCCTGATTCTACTTTCTCTTACCTGACAAAATGCTACCAATTTCAGTGGAGTTCTCCTGATTTACACTAGCGTGAGAAATTAATCAAGCACAATTATGTTAAACAAGAGTGTGAATTAACTTCATCTGAGTTATATTAGGGAAGATTTCCCCTACGTTAGCTTTCAACCCGTGGACCCCCCCCCACATAATCACAAACCCACTTTATGAATTTGCCAGGCCTGTGTCCCTATCATGATACGCTACTTATGTAAAAAGAAAAGGAGTACTTGTGGCACCTTAGAGGCTAACAAATTTATTTGAGCATAAGCTTTCGTGAGCTACAGCTCCCTTCATCGGATGCATGCCTACTACTTATGTCGTATGCAGAAATGACTCAAAGGAGTCAATATCAGGAGCTAGCTCTTCAAAGCGTGTTGAGGCACTGCTATTCAAGTAGCAATACTTAATCTTGCAAAATTGTCAGACACACGTTGACATTTGTCTGACATTTGACCCTGAGCCATGATTAGTCAGATTCTTTGATTTATTTCTTACAACCTTCAAAGAATCCACTGTAGTTTGAAGAGGTACAAGCTAAACTTCACTGGGCTCTGGGGAAGAGATTACACATGGGCCCAAAGTTCAAGAGGTTTGGAATTGTGTCATGTCTCTTGCGGTGGTCAATGACCCAGTGTCTTAACCACAAAACCAGCCAGATTGGATATTTGCAGGCTGTGCTCTCTCTTCAAGCATATACAGTGTAAGGCAGTGGATGCTCCAGAACTACAGTATGGTATATACAACTGGGCAGAGCTTTTCAGCAGAAACATTTTGGTGAAAAGCAGATTTGGCAACACCAAAATGTTTCAGTTTGTGTCACGTTCATTTGGACATGTTTGAAATGAACCGTTTTGATTTGAATTTTATTTTTAAAAGCTCAAAAAATGTTTAAAGAGAGTCAAAAATCTAACAAACATTTAGTTCAACTTTAAACACACACTTTTTGATTCCTCCAAAATTTCTCAAAATGTCTTTTTTGTATTAACATTATTTTCCCCCCTGATTTTTCACAATTGCTGCAAAACCAATAAATCCGTTATTCACACAGCTCTAATAGTATATTAAGAGGGAGGTTTACAAAGGCACAAAAAGAAGTTAGCTAGGTGCCATCTCCCGTGGGGGGGGGGGCGCGCGGGGAGACAAATCAGAGCAAGGCCTATGAAATGTCCTCTTGAAACAACGGTCAAATTAACATTGCAGGGAGTCAGCAGTTCCTCTCCAGTAAACATACCTTCATGTATCCTTATCTTAATCAGAAACAATGATCATAGTGCCAATTTTAAGAGCACACACGTGCAATCTGGGTTAATTGATTTGCTCAAGAGGTTTTTTGTTAAATTAGGAAACGTCATTCGTCTCCTTGACCTTGATAATAGAGTGAGGCCATGTCTGCCTCACTTTTACCCTTTATTGCTAAAATTCCAAACCCCGTGATAACCACCGCTCTGTTTTATTCCTTCCCTCTCATTCTCTAATCAGAAGAACGTGTGTAACTCATGGGGGAAGTTTGTGTACATTTTGTGTAGCATTCTTCCTATTCAGCGTCTCAAGCAAAACCCAATTATAGGCCCTTTCTGCTGTCCATTAGATTACTATTGGCAAAAATAAAAGTTAGTGCTCATAATGGTGCCCTCCCCCTTGGCTCTATTGCTACGTAGCACTCTGGAGAGCACGAGAAAGAACAGCAAGAGACACTGCTACTGAAGGACCATCAATAGGAACATCTACTTTTCTGATTAACAGAAATGAAGCACAGCGTAAGTGACACACTCATTACAAGCCAGGTTTTAAAACGAGCTCAGCATCCAGCGGCCCTCCCTTTTAGTCATCTGAAGAGGCAGCCAGCTTTCCAAACGTGTTCCAAAACCAGCAGCTCCCACCGAGAACATTTTCGACCTTCTGAATACTGGCGACTTCATACAGGTGCCTAAAGGAGCTTTTTGAAAATGTGGCTGCAAGAGGTTTTGGAAAAATCTGGCCATGCACTTTTGGGAGTGTGACAATGCAGACACTGGGCTGCAATCTTCCTTGGCTTGCACTGAGCCTGGGTATTTGCCTGTGCAAAGTCAGTGTACAGCACTACCAAACCGGAACGGTCACATGCGATACCTACTTTGTGCTCATCCTGCACACAAAATCCGTAAGGAAAGATTTCAAGCCAAAGCAGGTGGGACTTGGCAGACAAGAATAGGGAGCAGCAAGCACAGATGGCAGAAGGGTGAGAGGAGAAAAAGGAGAGCAGCGAGGTATAACACACACACATACACAGGTCGATATTGTGACACAGATGGCAATTTCCTGCAATATGCTGGACAAACTCTCTTGCATTAAATTTATGTATCATTGTGGGACAGGGATTGTGTGTCCCTCCTCCATTCCTTAGGGAAAAGTTGGAAGGACTTTGGCCTACTGAAACACCATAAGACTTGGGTGCTTGTTCTGGGCAAAAGGAATGATGACCTGGTAGCCACAGGAAAACCCTCTGGGTGAAGTGTGAAGGACTGTTCACCAACCAACTTGCTGGAGTGAGCGAGTTACTCTACTAAGCTTACTAGCATGCGTGAAGGTTCTTTTTATTGTTTTGAAAAGGTTTTCTCTGTAATGCTTTTCCCTTCAGAATAAATGTGTTTGCTTAAAGAGAGGTGCATGGTAACTTAATGGAGGCAATTACACAGTTTACCGTCTCTGAGGAGAAATGTAAAGCAAGCCAGCTTAGGCAGCCTGATTGTGCTGGGGCATTCACTGCATAGGCAGGGAGCTGTGCAGTCTGGAAATACCCCAGTAAGGAGGGAGAGAGACACGGGTCTCTGACCAAGAAGCTGAGAGCCTAGAGGTGGTGCTCTTGCTGGACCATAGAAAGGGAATACAGGTGCAGCTGCCTATGATGTAAGATAGCTTTGGAAGGCAGCGTGGTCTAGTGGATAATGCACTGGACTGGAACTCAACAAAACTGTATTCTAATCCTGGATCTGCTATTGACCTACTCTGCGATCTTAAGCAAGTCACTTCAGCTCTCTGTGCCTCTTCCCCCCACCTTTTTCGTCTGTCTCGTCTATTTAGATAAGTTCTTCAGGGCAGCGACTGCCTTCTCATTGAGTGTCTATACAGAGCTTGCTTAGGACATCAAGGCACTACTGTAATATAAACAATAAGTTACTGTATCAGCATCTGTAAATAGTTTAGATACACACAGAGGCAAAATTCATCCCTGTTTTTAAATGCATTCAACTTTCCATTGGAGTTACACCAGTAGTGAAGATGGCCCCTTATTTAAGACCCTCTGAGGTTTTCTGATCCCTGGATTCTGAATACTGACTCACGTTCATAAGTCTTACTTTCTGAATTATATCCCAGGGATAAATTCAGCTGCACAGGGTGTTTCTCCTTATTTTTAGCCAGTTTATTTTTAATATATGTCATAGGAAACCTCCAACAGACCTAAGGTGATTTTCACCTCCTGAAATTAATTATTAAATATTGATATTAGAGTAGTACCCAAAGACCCCAAAGTAGCTGGATAAGGGATCATTATGATAATTTATATTACAGAGGCCTAGAGGACCCAACTTTGATTGGAACCACATTGTGTTGGATGGTAAGAAATACAGGGTGCATCTAATCTATTCACTGCCAGCATCTGTAATTAAACCTGCACTGAAGATCCTGCAATCCAAATATTCAAGAGAGAGTAAGTGACTTACCTAAAGTCATAAAGAAGGTCAGCGGAAGAACTGGGACTAGAATGCAGGTCTACCCATTCATAGCCAAGCCCTATATCCATTAGACCCTTTAACTTCAATAGGCCCAGTTTTTTGCCCTTATGAATCTCTGAGATTTTCCAAGGCTCAAATGGGAGTTAGGTTTCCATCGCCCACTGAAAGTCAATGGGATTGGGTATCTAAATCCTTTCACTCTGGGCTTCTGAAAAATATCCCCCAAATAAAAAGAGAAATGAAATATAGGATAAAAAGACAGGTTATTATTCCAAAATCCAAAAAAGCAATAAAAGTAATCAGGATTTGGGGTTTTAAAACTTGCCCTACCCCAGTCCAAATGGAATCTAGACAGGAGAATACTCATTGATGCTCACTGTGTCTGGGAAAGCATGGAAACACTTGCAGAGAGAGAGAAGCCTAAATTGCTTTAATATCAAAGCAATTTAAACGCTTTATTTACATTCATTCTGTGTGAATGCCAGCTTCCATATGGTCAAACACGTGGGTGACAACTCTGTGGGAAAAGGTGAGTAGGTTGTCTTGTTCTTCACGTGCAAATTATATTCTTCCAGCAATCAACACAGCTCTCGGCTTCCTTTTCTTTCAACAGTTCCATCTAAATCACTTTCCCATTCAAACCTGTTACCTCTATTGAACCAAAGCCTCCCTAAAATTGGTAAATAAAACTGAAATGAGGCATCTACGAGAGAGCGCACCACTTCTCAAGATCATTGTGATGATGAGTGGGTGTTTATTGCTATGGGGGTGAATGGAGGCGAATATTAAAAACAAATGCAACAAGCAACAGAAAATAGCAGCTTCTTGCAACCCTTTTCTATGGTACTGAAGCACAGGGCTCTACTATAACTTGAGCTGAAGAATGGCTCCTTTACAATATAGCTGTTCTGGCAAAAATGCCTAGTTTGTACACAGTTACATTGGTATAAAAAGAACAGGAGGACTTGTGTCACCTTAGAGACTAACAAATTTATTTGAGCATAAGCTTTCGTGAGCTACAGCTGAATGCATCCGATGAAGTGACTTGTAGCTCACGAAAGCTTATGCTCAAATAAATTTGTTAGTCTCTAAGGTGCCACAAGTCCCCCTTTTCTTTTTGCGAATGCAGACTAACACGGCTGCTACTCTGAAACCTGTCATTATATTGGTATAAAAGTGCTTATTCGGTTACAACTACGTACGCTAAGTCTTTTACTAATATATCTGTATCAGTTGGGAAAAAAAATCAGACCCCTAACTGCCAAGAAATTTTAAATGTAGACCAGATCTTAGTATATATACCCACCAGGACCATACACGAAAGGCGGATATTTCATGAGCTACACAACCTTCTACTCTATCACGCCAATGCAGTTACACTAACAGACCACTTGGCTTAAATGGGATGATTTAGACAACTAATCCACCTGCAATGCTCTGATATTAGTTATTCACACATATGTATACTTAAAAGGAATTGACATTTCAATTTGCCTTCGTTTACGCGACTTCCTTACGAGATTGATTACGAAAATACAAGACCATCAGTCCAGATCCTCAGCTGGTGTAAACCAGTGTAGCTCTGTTAAAGCCAGTGGAGTTATGTCCATTTACACCAGCTGAAGATCCGTGTCACGATCTTTTTCATGCATCCCTCACCCTTTCAGTGTACAAATTTCATTGAGTGCGGAGATGCAAGCGCTTTCATCCTGCTAAATCCTAATGACGCCACGGGTAAAATGCCACAAAAATGTCAAGTTCTAGGGCAGCATAAACAAGTTAATATAGTCGTGAGCATGGAAAATTAAAAGGATTCCAAACAATGGTTTCCTGCAGACCTTTAATGCCTTTGAAAAACAAGAGGATGTCAATATACACTGTGCACAACTTAACAGTCTTATGAGAGCCTCAGAGCTAGATATGTCAATATCAAACGTGAAAGCTTTTTTAATTTGCTGTAGATTCATAAATCATTTTTGTAATTCTTTGATCTCAATGATTATATTAAGCTAGCTAAAGATAACCTTTCATGCTATTCTTCCCATTTTGAAAGTGTTATTTACTGACAGAAAGTGCCTTGCTCTGACTGCTGCTTATTTGAACCGCTGAGTGATTAGGCATAAACCAAAAACAATTATTTCAGGATCCATACAGAGTTCCTTGTCTGAAGCCTTTGGAAAGAGAATTAAAAAAAATGGACTGTATAGAATTCAAGTTTTACTTGGTTCAGGAAAACCATTACATCTCTGGGCTCTTTAAAGATAAATGCCAGTAACTGTCATTCTGAAGATTGTCGTCATGTTTGCTACGGATCATCTCTGCAGCAGGATGTGTGTAATCAGCAGCATGATATTTATTAGCCTCAACTCATCAGGAAAAATTCGACTTTTCAGCAGAAACTGAACAGGGTTGGCATACCAAGCCCAAACTCAGATATCAAGGTGATGGGCATGGTATCAGAAAGGAGAGGGACAGAGAGAAAGATTTGCACGGTCCAATGTATAAGGCAAGTGGACTAGCATTTGAAAATGTAAATGTCCACACAAAATACTTTGAATTTATCAAAATTAAAGATGTCAATTTTTTATTAACAAACTTTGACAAAATTGATATGCTTGTCAAGTCAGCATTTTCTAGCAGAAAATGGTTCCACTGGAAAATTTTCAACAACTCTAGTTATTATAGACACATAATACACGCCCAAAGCCTGAAAACTCCACTGGCTGCATTTGCTTCCCATTGAGTATCGCCAAGTTCCTGTAAGAATATATTTAAACTATAATAATAATATTAAAATATAAAATTAGAATATATTTGTTAAAAGATGACCTCTCCTGAAGTAAGAAGAGGGTGTTTATTAAAGGTTCTAGGAATTTACATATACCGACAGAGCTCTTGGTTCTATGCTCTGGATTCAGTTAGTTGAACACAGTGTTGGCAACTCCAGCGATCTTACTGCCACTCTTGTGGAATTTGGTGTCTTTCCAAAAGCTCCAGCTACTGGGAACCTCAACTTTCATTAAAACAACAACAACAAAGTTTCTAGCCCTCACGATTGTAGAGAAAAGCTTGAAAGCATGACCCAAATACACTCTGAAGGCTCAAAAACCAGAAGACAAAATAAAAAGTACAGAATTAAAAAAAGAAGAAAGTCTCATGATCTGAGGTTTGACTCATGATTTTCGAACACTTGAGACTGGCAATACTGCGAATGGATGCTTCTTTTTTTGGACTCTCCAAAATGCTGAAGTCGCAACTTGATTTGCTCACTCAGCTACTTCTAGGAAGAAATATATTATTCATGCCAAAGACAACGGATTTCAGCGCATCCACTTGCTTTTCCACAACAGACACAGCCACATGATGCAAAGTGTAATAAACATATGGAATAGCAGCAAAGGTAATTAAAAAGCAGATGGCATAAAGGAAATCAGGAGCCACCTAGAAGTATTGCTGGAGAAGGATAGGATTGAGTGGGCACGATGGAGATAGAAATGATGGGATTAAAAACGGATGATGAATTTTCCATTTTTCATCTAAAACACAGGGCTTTATAAAAAACTCCAAGCAAATGAAGCAGCTACACATTCCAGGCAGATGGTAACATTTTCAAAAACCACCTGAGAGATTTAAGATTTGAGAGATTTAAGATCAGTTGTATTTTCAAAATAGACTTGAGCCCCATTGAAAGTCTAGTCCTCAGAACCAAAGTTTCTTAGTCTTCTAAACTGGGTGTTTTTGGAAAATATTTCGATTTTTGTTAAGAGCTGCTCAACTAGGAAGCCATCTTGCAGTGTGACAAAATCAGCTTTATACACTCTTCAGTCTTAGTACAGACACTAATTCTACTCTACTTGAGTAGAGGATGCTCTTTATATGTAAAAATCACACACGTACGCTTCTTAGAATCATAGAATATCAGGGTTGGAAGGGACCTCATAAGGTCATCTAGTCCCACCCCCTGCTCAAAGCAGGACCAACACCAACTAAATCATCCCAGCCAGGGCTTTGTCAAGCCTGACCTTAAAAATATCTAAGGAAGGAGATTCCACAACCTCCCTAGGTAACGCATTCCAGTGTTTCACCACCCTCATAGTGAAAAAGTTCTTCCTAATATCCAACCTAAATCTCCCCCACTGCAACTTGAGATCATTACTCCTTGTTCTGTCACCTGCTACCACTGAGAACAGTCTCGAGCCATCCTCTTTGGAACCCCCTTTCAGGTAGTTGAAAGCAGCTATCAAATCCCCCCTCATTCTTCTCTTCTGCAGACTAAACATCCCCAGTTCCCTCAGCCTCTCCTCATAAGTCATGTGTTCCAGTCCCCTAATCATTTTTGTTGCCCTCCGCTGGACTCTTCCCAATTTTTCCACATCCTTCTTGCAGTGTGGGGCCCAAAACTGGACACAGTACTCCAGATGAGGCCTCACCAATGTCGAATAGAGTCGAACGTCCCTCGATCTGCTGGCAATGCCCCTACTTATACAGCCCAAAATGCCATTGGCTTTCTTGGCAACAAGGGCACACTGTTGACTCATATCCAGCTTCTCGTCCACTGTAACCCCTTGGTCCTTTTCTGCAGAACTGCTGCCGAGCCATTCGGTCCCTAGTCTGTAGCGGTGCATTGGATTCTTCCGTCCTAAGTGCAGGACTCTGCACTTGTCCTTGTTGAACCTCATCAGGTTTCTTTTGGCCCAATCCTCCAATTTGTCTAGGTCCCTCTGTATCCTATCCCTACCCTCCAGAGTATCTACCTCTCCTCCCAGTTTAGTGTCATCTGCAAACTTGCTGAGGGTGCAATCCACACCATCCTCCAGATCATTTATGAAGATATTGAACAAAACCGGCCCCAAGACCGACCCTTGGGGCACTCCACTTGATGCCGGCTGCCAACTAGACATGGAGCCATTGATCACTACCCGTTGAGCCTGACAATCTAGACAATCTTGGAACAGTCTTGATGATCACAGCAAGAGGGAAGAAAATACAGGCAAGTAGGATTGTTCTGTACACCATCTTCTCACATGCTTTTTCTCCTAGTTTTTCATGCAGCCAGCTAAAAATCTGCCCATATTTGAAGTGCTAGAGACCAAAAGATGGAAATATTGCAGTGATGGACAATTGTGCATACCGGGAATAGGGAATCTCCGATTCATGCAGACCCCTATCCTGTAATTTACAACATATCCCCACACCCATATGAATCTCACTGCAGGATAAGTGTAATGGTCCTTGATTTGGTATCAGAGGCAGCTTGCACAGAGATAAAGATCTTTATGACAGTCCCTCAGAAATCACTTCGCCTGTAGGCTTCACTCAATTCAGCTCCTGGTGTGTATTCTTATAGGCACAATCCACTCCAATCAGCACCTTAATCAGGAGTCAGGACTGCAGAATCACATAGATCCATCAAATTTCAGCTTGGAACAGGTGCTGACAACAGTTTCTGAATGTTAGGATGGAGCATGCAAACATGGTCTTTCTTGAGATGTGAAAGATCTCCAACTTCATTCATAACTGTGCCATCTGGGCTGCCTGCCTTCTGTTGTACAAACTTCCAGTTCTATAAACAGTCACTCTTGCTGGAGGCAGCTTTGTTTCCTAGAAATGCCAACATAGCATGATCCTTGGCACACGGAGGTACCAATCTAAATGATAAATAATAAACCTGGAGTGTTTCCTCTGATGTACTATACAGCATGGGGGTCACATTTTGCATTGTACAAGTATTTACTGCATCTCTGCACAGGACCTATATTCACTTTCTTTTATTTTAATAAAGCAGGATACAATACGAAGAGGCAGAGACATTGTTGCCAACTCTAGCAATTTTATCTTGCGTCTTGCAATATGTGGCATCTTACCTTAAAGCCACTGGAGTCACAGGAATATCTGAGAATCTCAGCTTTTGTTATAAAGGTATGTTTCTACCCTGTGTGGTTTAAGAGAAAAGCTTAAAAGTGTGTCCCCATTATACTCCAAAGGTTCAAACACCAGAAGGCAAATAAAAAAAGCTCCCAAAATATATTCGATTTTAAAATCTCTTGATTTTAAGCAAATTTCATGATTTTTTGAGGCTCCTGACTCATGACTTTTGAATACTTAAAGTTGTCAATATTCCAGACAATCCCCCGAGTTCTGACTCTCGTTCCCAGGCTAGCTAAACACAACTGGTGCCTGCTGTTTTCTTCACACAGGGTTTCCCTATATCCGGTCTTCAGCCAAACAATCGCAGAAGGGACTACGGCCGAATACTCTACGGGGGCTGGTTGTGAGATTTTGTATCCTAATCTGAACTTCCTCAGTTGGGACTGGAACAGGAAACACCAGACTTGATCTCACAAGATTCCTGGCCAGTTTTGTAGATGTAAGAGCAGGGCTGGTAATTCCCTCCCGCTCCCACAACTAATCTCTTGTGTGTGTGTGTGTGTGGGGGGGGGGGGATTAAACAAAATTCAGTATTGTCAGACATTTCTTTCTTTCTTTTTGACCTAGAAAATATAAAATTAAGAACACTGGGGGGGGGGGTTGGGGGGGAGTATTTTTTCAGACTTTTTCAATAAAATAGCAAAATAAATATAAACTATTTTTTCAGGGGATGGGAATGGAATGAATAATGGTACTTCCAAAATGAAAACAACTTTGAAATTTTTTCAAAAATAAAGTTTTCATTTTTCAACTCAAGAGCTTTGGATAGTTCATCTAAGACACTGATTCGGTGGTTTTGTTGCAAGCCATCTCTAAGAGGTACCAAATATTAAGGTATGTTAAAAAAAATGCTCTCTTCTCCAAACAGAATGTGGAATCAACTCCCGTAAATAAAAGTCACCTAGTTTATTGTTGTCAAGGTCAAACTTGGAAGAAGAATGGCCCAGTGATTCAGACTCTAACATAGGACTTGAAGACTTGGGTTCTATTCCCTGCACTGCCAGAGGTTTTTTACCCACAAAAGCTTATGCCCAAATAAATCTGTTAGTCTTTAAAGTGTCACCGGAATCCTCGTTGTTTTTGGCTACCCTTCTGATACAGATTTCCCTTGTGATCTTGCACAAGTTGCTGAGGGCCAGTTTTTCAAAGGCATTTAAGCAATTAAACGTGTATATGGGCACCTAGTAAGATTAAAAAATAAAAACGCCTAAACAGGTTACACACCAACTGGAGTTAGGCTCTTTGGAAAATCCCACTAAGCACCTGTGACAGGGTGCTGGGCAAAGAGTTGCTGATTTAGCCCTCTGTCATGCCAGAGCTGGCTGGAGGTAACCTGACCCTAATTGGGGAAGCGGAGACAGCTGCCACCTACTTAGCCTAGGGCTGTATAAAAGCCTCAGAGGAAGGAAGGCAGGGAGAGCAGAAGGAAAGGGAAAAGGCAAGGAGTGGAAGCAGGGAGGTAGCTCTTCCCTCCCTCCTGCCTGCAGATGGTGAAGGGCCAATTGCACACGGTGAAACGGTGGTGGGAACAAGCCTGTGAATAAACTGCACCACTGGTTACTAACCCCACCATCTCAGAGTGACTTTGTGGACCTAGCAGAGGCAGGAGCCAAGGGGGCCCTGCCACACACTGGTACAGCACCTATCTCCATCTTTAGGTGCCTAAACACCTTTGAAAATCTGGCCCCATTAGGCTCTGTGGGGCTCAGTTCCCCATCTGTAAAAGCATAGGTAATAGGCCTTCTGTACAACACAGGCACATGAGGACAAACACATTAAAAAGTTTGAGATACTCAGCTACTATGGTGATAAGGCCAAAGAGGCTCCCAAGATAAACAGACATTTCTGGATGCACTTGTGTGTCCACGGCAGAAGACAAGCGAGAGAACTCAACGAGGGGCACAGCATTTATTAGGTCCAGCAAAGCTTCCCCCCTTCCTGGCACGGTCTCAGCAGAACTTCTGTCATTCTCATCAGAAACCAGGCGCATGACCGAGCACCTCAGCCTCCCCGTATCTGCAGCTCTCACAACGAACCCCCTTCATACAGATTAAGTCACACTCCCTGTTTGAATATGAAGCTGTTGTTCGATTTGCAGCTTCTGCTGACCCTGGAAGAGGCTCTTCCCCAGCATGGCTGTGTAATTAATAGCATGCTGGAGCTTGGTGGCAGCGTGGAAGGAAGCTGGTGAAACGTTCTGACTTCAAGGCTCTTGCTTTTTATCATTTATTTTAAGACACTGACAGGCAAAGGAAGCCTCTGAGGCTGCCAGTAAAGACTCGCTCCACTTCCTGGTCTTTGAGTATGCTAATTGAGTCTTTACACAATGCAGGCCAGAGCCAAGTTTACTTCCAGGGCATGAGAGAAATGACAGACTGACAGAAAAAAATGAATAGGCCCAATCCTGCAAGGTGGTCTGAAGCTCCTCATCTTACCTACCCTTGACTCAGCACCTCACAGGACCAGGAATTTAAGGGAAAAAACAAACAAACCAACAGGAGTGGGCTGTAGCCCACAAAAGCTTATGCTCTAATACATTTGTCAGTCTCTAAAGTGCCACAAGTACTCCTGGTTTTTTCAGGGTTTTTTTGCGGATACAGACTAACACGGCAGCTACTCTGAAACCAGGAATTTAAGGTTCTCTTTCTGATAAGCGATGCAAAATACTTCGTGGGAAGGAAATATTCCTCCACTTACCCATGTGCTATCTAGCTCTGAACGCTCAGTCACATCTCCAGCCAGTACTGGATTCCCCCCGCCCCAGCGTATTTCCTGTGGTTTGCACCATTTGCTAAATGTGTCAGGCCACACAGCCAGCTGGTGAAAATTAACGGAGCTATATCAACATACACCAGCTGAGGATCGGGCCCACCTACTTTAGGATTTTCACCTGTGCAAGGAAGCTAGTCTTAAACCTCCGATCAAACTTTGACTGAAAAAAAAATTAGGATGATCAGATCTGAAGATGGTGTAAGTTGTACGCAGCATAGTTGTAGCTGTTTTGTCCCAGGCTGTTAGAGGAACAAGGTGGGGGAGGTAATATCTTTTATTGGACCAACTTCTGTTGGTGAGAGAGACAAGCTTCGGAGCCACACCTAAGCTGACAGTTTTGTTGGTTTCAATGCAGCTATAGCAATTTGTGCCAGCTGTAGAATTGACCCGCTGTTTCAAGGAAGGAAGAATACCCAGTCAGATACACTGGCCTAGACTCCGCCTCCCAAGTCTTCAGTGAAGCTGGTCCAGGTTTTCTGAGGAACCACATCACACTGATTGGCCACAACATTATTGTTCCACTGGGACAATGGAACAGCCTGAGACCTCTGAAACCAGAGAAGTGCGACTCCTGTGTGCGGGAGGCAGAATTTTCCTAGAAACTGGCCCTCATTTGCAGAACTTACCTGAGGAAGAGGTCAGAAAGACCTCCAACCCCTAGTAGCTTTGGAGCTTAATGCAACACCTCACCTTTCAGCTGGGCCCTCCTGTAATACCATCACCACGACCCCCAAAAAGAAAGGCGGTACAGACAAAGTAAGTGAAGAATTCCTGCTGACTGGAGGGATCGAGAGATAGAGAAATTGAGACTTCGGTGTGCTCCCTTTAATAAATCTGCTAGGTACCTCAAATATGGGAGAGACAGGAAGAGTTAAAAGAAATCCCATTGAAGACACTTATTTGCTACCAAAAATCGTTACCGTCAATGCACATCACGCCGGATCCAACAGCTGGTACATGTCAGCATCGCAGCACTCACTTCAGTGGAGCGACACCAACCCATGCCAGCTCAGGATCTGGGCCCCATTATTGGTACTGAAGTGCTCAGCACCTTGCAGGATCAGGCCCTTTGTGGATTTACAGGCTGAAGGTCACACAAGAAAATTCTTTCCCAGGGCTCTGGCTGATGGGTCTTGCCCAGATGTTCAGTGTCTAACTGATCACCCGGGTTGAGAAAGAATTTCCCCCTAGGTCAGACTGGCAGAGACTCAGGGACTTTTCTATTTCCTCTGCAGCATGGGGCACAGGTAACTTGTTGGTTTGAATGAGGGTAAATGGAGGATTCTCTGTAACTTGATTTGAGGATGTCACTGACTCAGCCAGAGAGCATGGGCTTATTTCAGGAGTGGGTGGGCAGGGTTCTGTGGCCTGCAACCTGGAGGAGGTCAGATTAGATCATCATAATAGTCCCTTTGGGCCTTAAAGTCTCTGAGAGTATGAATATATTCCAATTGGATATATAGAACAACTTGTTGAATTATTGCTTTGACTCAACATTATTGTTCTCGACAATATTGAGTCATTTCTTCTTCCCCTTCCCCTCCAATTTGCACATCATTATTTTGGCCTGCTTGGAACATGAGCTTTGACTCCTCTGAATACAATCAGCCTCCCAGCAGGTTCCTCTAGCATGTGATAAATTAGGAGAACAGGCTTCATCACTCCCCACATGTGAAACACGGTGTAGGTTGTTGATCAGGCCCAGAAGGCATTGGTACCCGAAACATTAATTGTTGTCCTATCAATTCAGAAACCCATTTGCACCAGGCTGCACAGAAGAACTGCTAATTCTTTTGCAATAAGTGGTGTTAGAAAAACCCAGGATCTGAGCCTGCTCCTGTTCGAGTCAATGGGAGTAGTGAGGATCCCCTGATTAGGAAATAATTTTGTTTCCGGTGCGTAGGGCACTGGATCAGAGCTGGGCAACCTGGGTTCTATCCCCAGCTCTTCCACTGATCTACTGCATGTCCTTGGGCAAGTCACTTCCCCTTCTCTCTGCCAGTGTTTTCTCTTCCACCCTTTGTCCCGTGTACTTCGCCTGCAAGCTCCTCAAGAAAGAGACCGTCTCTTACTGTGTGTGCCTTTACAGTCTATAGCACAACGGGCTCTAGGCTGGGTCACATAGGTTCCTTCCCTGGAGACTGCACTTTGATGCAGTGGGAAAGCTTGTGATCTCCAATGACCATTATGCGAGCTACGCTGGCAGGAGTTTTAGCTCTTCACAGTACCACCTAAGCCAGTCAGGTCAAAAGGTAGATGAGACAAAAAGCAGATGAACAGTCCTCCAAGTTGAGGGTTAGGTGAAAGGCCAACAAGCTATCTAGAAACACAATAAGGGAGACATTCTGGCGCATAGACAGGGACAGCAGAGCCGTGTTTGTGCCCTAAGCAACATCTGAGCAGGAAGGATTTAGAGTAATGTAATTACGAATAGAAACCTGAAAAGATTCTTCAGGCTTCATAGAAATAACAAAGTATGTAGAAGACATTTGGGAACTGTAACTCATTTATGATTAATAGTATTACAGTAGCTCCTTGCAGCTTATTATTCTTTAGTATTTGTATCGTGGTACTGTCCAGGAGCCCCAGTCATGGGCCAACACCCCACTGTTCTACATGCTTTACAAACACAGAGCAGCTTAGACTGAGGCCCCACTGCGACAGAAAAGGAAAATAGGGAATAAAAATCTCTGCAGTGAAAAATTTACAGTGGAAATAGATAAGACACTCAAATGGTAAGAAACATGAAGTATTAGGTCCATTCTGCAGATTGAAACTGAAGCCAAGAGAGAGTTCCTGGCCCCTATTCGGCAGTTCATTGCTCTTCAACAGAACGCTTACGTCCCACTGATTTGGGACTTAAGTGTGGGCTTAGGTGAACATCAATGGATTTACATTAACAAATGAATTGCAACCTCGGAGCGACTTGCCCAAGGTGGCACAGAATGTCTTCAGCAGAGCCTGGAACAGACCCTATATCTGCAGAATTGCAGCTCAGTGCCTGAAGCACCAGTGCAACCTTCTTAGAGTAACAGAGAACTGCCACTGACTCTCATGTAGCTTGGCGTGTGGGATCTCGTCCTTTGTGCTCTTCCTCTCATCAGTGCTGGCTTCCTCTTCTTCCTTCCCATCGCTAGTGAAGTGCTTTTTTTATTACAGTAATCACTTTAGGAAAACGAACAGTATTCTATGGCAATTCAGTCAGCCAGTAAGGAACTGAAGGGCACTGAACTGTATGAATGATCCCACCACTGAGCAAAAATTTCCTGTGTGCGTGAAATCAGACAAGCAACAATCACTCACAGCAGGAGACCCATCTTCTGTCGCCCATGTACACAGCCATTTCCGCATGAAAAGCCACTTGAAAGATAAACCCATAGACAATTGTAACACCTGCATCATCATGCACAAAGAGACACCAGCCAAAACCTTCAATTCCATTGCCACTGGGGTCATGAGGGGGAGTAGTTAGGCCATCTGGAAGTCAGGCAACCACACGCCCTGCCCTTTCTGAACAGCATTGAAGTGATCCAACCCAGGTCTTCAAGTCCCTGTTAAGTTGCCCATATCTACCTTGTCACCACCTTCCCCTGCTGTCAATGACAAAAATAGCATAAGACTGCACTGAAAGGAAAGAAATATATCCATTTATAAAGAGGGAGAGTGACCAAAGTACAATCAGTTGGATGCTAATTGTGCCTTAGAACCCCCTCCCCCAAGAAGAATGAATAAATAAATAAGTAGCTATTAGCTCATAACCTAGGCCTTGTCCACACTACTACTTAAATCAATCTAAGTTATGTCGCTGAAGGGTGTGACTCCCCCCCCCCCCAGTGACGTAACTTACATTGACTTAACGCAGTGTCTACGCCACGCTATGTTGGCAAGAGACACTCTCCTGCCAACATAGCTTCTGCCTTTCGTTGAGGTGGAGTAACGTCGTCAACGGGAGAGTGTGCGTCCATTGACGTAGTGCGTCTTCACCAGATGCGCTAAATCGTCACTGCTGAATCGATCACAGCGGTGCAGATTTAGCGCAGTAGTGAAGACAAGCCCCTAGAGTGTAAACTTATTGGGGCAAGGACTGTTTTGTTCTAAATTCCATACAGACACTATTGAACAATGGGGCTTGGATCTATTCCTAGGACCCTTTTAATAACAATGAACATACATTTGTACTGTAGTAGCACCTAGGAGCCCCAGTCATGGGCCTAGACCCCATTGTGCTTGGTGCTGTACAAAACAGTATTAACTATGAGGCAAAGACAGCTAAAGTAGATGAGGAGAAATGGATAAAAATAATGAAGGTAACAGTTAGGGTAAATAAAGAGCTTGACAAAAACTGAACAGTATTACCATCATGACATGTACTAGATGGTTCCAACTCTCCCTCCACCACACACGGAGTAACTCTCCGTGTATTTGGATCTGTGAGTAGATTATTAATATTTGTTTGCATTAGAGTAACACCGCAAGGCCCCAGCTGAGATTGGAGGCCCAATGTGGTAGACATTATAGAAACACACAGTAAGAGGCAGTCTGTGCCCCAAACAGCTTACAGCCTAGGTGTCAGATCAAAAGTTTCCAAACCTTTGGAGAGGTGTTCCTTCACTGTACATGATATGGCTCAAAATAAACTAACACCATGTGTGGAAGAATGGTACAGTTAACAGGTCGGCTGTCTCCTGAGCTCCCCTTTCTGACCTGCGGTCATGCTACAGGCAGCCTCCCTCAGTTTCACCCACTAGGGGCTTCTTAAACTCCACACACCTTTTTTGGCCATTCACAACACCCCTTCTTGGGGTCAGGGTTTATTCAGATAAAATAAACTCAATGTCCAAAACCAAAATCCATTTGTTTTACCCTCTTGTCGGGTCACTCCCAGGATGTTCCTGCCTATAGCCTCAGTCCCTACATCCCAGGATCCCCTGCTGTAGCCTCCTCACTCCTACCAGTCTTTGATCATCCTACTCCCAGATCTTCCTGCCTGGGGCCTTTTCAGTTTTAGGAGGACACCGCCATGGCCTCCCTGGCTGCAGTCTCAGTCCTACAAGTCTCTGCTGGAGCCTGCCGCCTCCTACAAGTTTCTCATCCCCCCACTGCATCTTCTAGCTACTCTTTATAGGGGGAAATCACCTGCTCCATTTCAGGTGGGGCTCATCTTGTTGGCAGGGTTGGCTTAGCCTCAGGCTCTTCAGCCGCTGGGGAAGCCACCCCGTTACAGGTCCCTCTTAACCTAACTAAAGATATGATCCTAATTTTGTAAACCTCATCCCTTTCCTTTTTTCTGCCCCCTCTTCTCTGTTTCTCCCTCTTCTCCAGTGATTAAAATTGGACTGTTAAGCTCTTTGGACTTTATTAAAGGTTATAGAGTGAGTCAGCAGCAGATCCAGAATAGATCCTGAAGTCTGACTCCCTCGATCCTGGCTCTAACTCTTCAAGAGAATACCTTCCCTAGAAGAAAGTGTAAGCAGAGTTTTTTTCACATATAGTAATTACAAAGTAACATTCCAAGGAGGGGAAGATCTGTGTGTGCATGTTTGGGAGGGAGGGAGGGTGGGAGACAAAAAATTCTGAATGGATCAAACTTAAAGGCCTAGTCCAGTGCCCACAGAAATCAACAGAAAGTCTCCCACTACCTTCAATGTTTTTTTGGCTCGGGTCCTAAACGAGGGCTAGACTTCCCTTTATTCATTTGATAAAATTATGCTATAGATTAAAAATATAGTCAGTTCACCCAGTGAACTCTAGCAGGATCAGATCAGATTATTCCAGTTGATCAGGTAGAAGTGTGACTCAAAGGCATAGAGAGATAAAGGTTTAGCTGAAGAGCTGGAGTGGAAAGTGGGTCATAACATAGCTTCTGTCGGTTAAAATGTTTGACAATTCAGGCTGGGATCCTGTGTTTCATTACATATATTAAAATGAAGCAGACGGAAGAAGGAGACAGTTTATGCTTTAGAATACGCTGCCCTGAATACTTATCTAATCATTTTGCTATTAACGAGGAAGCCAATAGAGTCAATGAATATTTTTTCTAGGCACCGCTTAGTTCATTAAGTAGTTTGGGATTCTTACTAACTTCAAAGACTATCCACAAGTATATTCAGCAAGTTTGAATTCAGGATCTTCAACAAAGCAGCACGTGCCTCTACCAAGAGAGCAGCTCCAGTAGTTAGCGGCAGTAGTAGGCTATTATCCTCTAGTAGACGAGCCACTGGAGGAGGAAAAAAGCACATGCTTCGCTAGTATGTTACACAAGCACATAATAATTATTAATAAAGCACTTGATTGGCCTCTCTGCGATTTATTATTACTCCCATTTTAAAGTGAGGAACATGAAGGCTGAATTGCCAAAGTGCCTGCAACGAGTCAGTGAGAGATCCAGGCACACAACTCAAGTTGGCTCACTCTCAGTCCACACCTCTGATTGCTGGAGTCTCCAATTGATTGATAAGAAAACACACTACACCGTAAATCCTAGAATGTTTTTCACAATTAAATTTCATAATTAATTACTCCAGATATTCTAGCCAGTGGGGGTTAGCACTATGAAAAAATGCCCTAGCAATGTGTTGTCATGTCTGAGATCAAACTTTTTTTAAAAAAAATATGGAGTGCTCTTCTAGGGTCACTCAACCGATCAACAATAAAAGAAGGAACAAGTTTCAAACTGGAGTTTTGATTTTGCATGTGCCAAGTGACTGCACCTGCAAAACTGGGCCTGTAGATAGATATGCATAAATGCAGTCAGTTGCACACATGCCTAAGGCCTGCTGAAAATTTTACTTTGTTTGCAGAGTCGAGCCAAGCTATAAATGATGTTACTTTCCCTAATTTAAAGAAAAAAATACACTATGGCATTCAACAGCAATGCCCAAAACAGCCATTTTGCATAGCACAGCTTTAAAATTTAGCTTGAGAATTGCTTTATGATGGGCAGATAAAATCTCTTTTGGGGCTTGTCCATTGTCACCCTCCTTGTACTAAAGCCAGGACGGGTAGATTGTGTGTTCCAGGCTGGCAGTTTTAACTGCTGGTTTTGAAAGACTGCAAAAGAGCTATTACGGTATCTTAAATTAGTGCTATAGAATGCACTGTGTGCACTATGGATTACTGCTACCTCTAGGGTGAGATTGTCCGAAGTATCAATCCCCTATTAAAAGATGCCCGAGTGATTTAGGAGCCCCAATGACTTTCAGACTTCTGCTCCTAAATCACGTAGGCACTTTTGAAAATGATATCCTTACATTTTCATGGATGGCGGTGACTGACTGGCTAACTCAGCTGCTAGTGCCACCAAGCAATCCCCTAGCGGCTTGAGGGTTTTACTCTGTGGTACAACTCATTTTATCCCAGGACCACAAAGGGAAGTGCAGCTCCCTTTACAGGCCTGCCAAGCAAAGCATCAAACTTTCAGCAGCTCAATGCCCAAAGGCTGTGGCTAGATCTGTGTGCAGCTCCAAGTCCACACGCAGAGAGCAGCCTCAACAAGTGCCCATTCCAAAGCTCGCTGAAGGAGTCTTTCATTCACGAAGGACAATTGCATGCGCAACTGCCATTTTTGTATATGTAACTGCACGCCGTGAGCATGGAACCCGTATGCATCCTTTGGACAATATATAGTAACCACAAAAAAAAAATCCAGAGGGGTATGATAATAATTGCAATAATACAACCACTCGTATCTGGGAGTCACAACGTGCTTTCGGCACATTAATAAATTAACCCTCCCCACAGCCCATAGAGGTGAATTACCGTCCCACTTTACATTCTGAAAGGAGCAGATCGGCTAAAAGATTTATTAAACAGCATCACAGAGCAAGACCGAGACTGAATCAGGAGAAGAGAGCTCTTCTTCCTGCCAGTCCTGTGTTGTATCTACAAGACTACGCTCAACTTTCCAGCTGACCTACAAAAAGGCACAACTCTATCCTACCAGCAAATGAAGGTACCTGACTTTAGGTGAGAGGATTTTTGCGTAGCCATTCGGCTGTAAGGCTAAGCCTTTGAGACTACAGAAGCAGAGGTTCCAATACTTTCCTACAAGCGTAAGAGTCCAAGAACATATCAGAAAGGGGAACTCAATGGCAGGGTCTAGTTGGAATTTAAGAGTTCAGGGGCCCAAATCAGGAAGCCTCTGGGGTTTAAAAAGAAAAGGAGTACTTGTGGCACCTTAGAGACTAACCAATTTATTTGAGCATAAGCTTTCGTGAGCTACAGCTCACTTCATCGGATGCATACTGTGTGCATCCGATGAAGTGAGCTGTAGCTCACGAAAGCTTATGCTCAAATAAATTGGTTAGTCTCTAAAGGTGCCACAAGTACTCCTTTTCTTTTTGCGAATACAGACTAACACGGCTGCTACTCTGAAATCTGGGGTTTAAGCACATGCTTGCAGTCCCATTTGCTTTCTTGAAACAAGGCCCAGGATTTTATGTGCAGTTGATTTCTCTTGGTCATTAACCAAGCTGTTTCTAAAATATTTACTCTTTCTGAAATAGTTCACTCTATCCTGGAATTACTGGAAGCCAAACATTGAAGGCTTACCACTCCAGGGAATGAGTTCACATTATAATCTTATCTAATCTATCCAGGCATTTAATACTGCACTGTGGTATCACGAGTCCTGTGCATCACATTTGTTTTAAAATGCTTCCTGAAAAACATCTGCACAGTCCTCTTTTATTAAAACATGATTATATGTAATTTAACATTTTAAATGAGCTACCTCCAATAAACATTTAATTTAGATTTATAGCGGTAAAGGCACTTATTGTGCATTAAATGCCAAACGTAGATTAAAGAAAAATAGAAAAAACACCCATATTTATAGGAGAAGTAAAAGCTCTGTCAAATGCTGAGCTCCTTGCAGGGTAATTAGTTCAAAATTATGTAAGCAATAAAGGTGTAATTAGATTCTTGCTCTTAATAGATTAATATTGTATAGACCGTTCTAGTATTTGTTTGCCATGAAGCTAAATTACATAGGCGAGTATCTTATCAAGGCTTCATACACACTGAATGCCACTTTGTATTCCTGTGGGAGTAAGAAAATTAATACACAATGGGCAATTAATACACAATTGTCCAGTCCAAAATAGCCACAGAGAGGTGCCAAGGGGAAGAATTCTCCACGACCCAGGCTGCAGAGCTACTCAGTGCAAAGCCTGGGCTGTGATCCACTGTTGTAGCTCTTGGGATTTTATCATGAAGCTCACAATACTCGGTGTTTTCTTAAATCCATAACCGCTGCTAGCATGCAATTCCAAGAGAACCACAACTTTCACTGGAATTTTTTTTAAAAGTACATTTCTACCCGTGATGGTTGCGGAGAAAAAGCTTGAAAAGGTGAAGTGAGTGCACCCTAAAAGCTCAGAAACTGGAAGGCAAAGAAAATGAAACCAAATATATATTCTTAAAGACCAAACAACCCTCGTGATTCTAAGGGCCCTGGCTCATGATTTTTGAATATTTGTGGTTAACACCACCAACAATCTACCTACCATTCCCATATATATGATCCCTGCAGTATCCAAGCACTTTCCAATCACTGCGCACCCCTCACAACAACCTTGTAAGGTAGGACAATGCTGTTATCCCTATTTTATAGATGGGACACAGGGAGTTTGGGGCAAAGCAGGGAACTGAAACCAGGTCTCTTGAATTACAGGCTATCCTTTTAGTCTTTAGGATGCACTTTAGTCTTTGCAATCATGAGGGCCAGAACTTGCATTCAATACCCAGGGCTTTTTTTTTTTTTTTTTTTTTTTAAGGGGGAAAAAAAATCCTAAATTTTGCAAGTCTCATATTATTGACTAGAGTTGGCAACATGGTTAACATCACTGAGTCCTGTTCCCACCCCTCCACCACCTTCTACAGAAAACCTTAAGGCTTCAAGGCCCACATTTCCAGGATGAAATCCTGGCTCCATTGAGGTCAGTGGTAGTACTCTCCTTGACTTCAGTGGGCCCAGGATTTCACCCTAAATGACTAATTACATGCCTCAGTTGAGTTTTAGAACCAAATCCTCAGATGAATAAATAAAATTATACTGATTTACACCAGTTGATGGCATGGCCCTTAGCCTGTAAACCTTACTATTCTCCTTTTGAATAGCAGACTCATCTCTCTTAAAATTCGTTAATTTTCTGTTTCACTATTCCCATATAAATCTCCACAGCCCTTCAAAGTACAAAGAAATGTGGTCAATCATAATTCTATTTTGTTGTTACAGCTTTAAACTGTTCTTTACAGCCTCCGTGATCTCTTTTGAGCAGTTGAGGAAAATTACATTTTACTCTTTAGAAGTGTATTAACAATTCAATGCTGGAAGCTTGCCTAATAGATTGATATTTTCCATATACCGTCAGGCTTAGATTAGCTATTAAAAATGAACTTCTGCATAAGTATGTTAAATCTACCTGAAACTGGGGTCTGCTTGTTTGTTTGTTTGATTAAAGAGACAGTTAAATTCTGATCAGCTCTTGAGTTTGTGTAGATCATGGATTTTTTTAAATGTATTTTATTTGTACAGGGACTGAAAGTTGGCTTTTTTTTTTTTTCCTCGGAGTAGGGTGGGTACCGGCAAAAATCCAGCTGGGTCTGAGGTGCGCCATCCATTGGACCTCCCCGAAGTACTGAAGAAGTCTTCAAATATATTGCAAATTGCCGTTAACACGGTTTAAGAAGCATGTCTAGTGGTTAGAGCATTAGCCTGTAACTCTGGAAACATGGGTTAAAATCCTCGCTCAGCCACAAACTTGCTATGTGATCACAGGCCATTCAATTCACTTGCCTTGTCCCTCACTTTCGCATCTGAAAAATGGGGGTAACACTGGGCACTAAAGCTGTACAGACGTGGGATTTTTCAGTTGAAAAACTGAAAATAATTTAGGATGAAGTGAAATGACGCAAAACGAAAAGGTTTTGCTTTTACACTTAAACCTTTTAATGTTTCCCTCAATTAAATTTAAGTAAGTCTTTAAACAAAGTCATTTCAAATTAAAAAAATGAAGTGTTTTGTTTTTTAAAAAAAGTTTAAACAACATGTTGCGATTATTTTGAATTTGGGGGTGAGCGGGGAATGGTTTCAACCAGAACAGTTCAGTGCATTTAACACAAATTGCTTCAATTGACCCAAATCTGCATTTCTGTGGAGAAAAGATGAGTGTTAGCTTTAGGTGCACCTACCTTACAGAGTGTTGTGAGGATAAAATCCACGAACGTTATAGGATGAGGTTACCATATAAGAACAGAGAGATTCTCTAAGCTCAGTTTTAAGTAATTACGTAAGAATCTAAGGCTTCTCTGCCTGGGGTATAACCGGTTTGCTTTACAGTGCTCATAATCACCCCAGTGTTAGGCCCATTGTAGCTTTTTGATCATAAATATACACATAACACTACATTAAATTTAAAAAAAAAACCCTCCACACCTGCATTTGACAATCTAAGCACATTCTCCTGCAAGGATGTTTTTACAGATATCTTTCCTTTCTCTTTTTATTTCATTTCATGCCACTTCTTCCACTGTAAAGTGGAATCTAGGAACTGCACTGAAGACAAGTTTGGTACAGAATAAAAAATGAAGGTGTCTAGACAAGCAGCCATGCCTATGGGATTCTCAAGGAACGTAAAAAATAAAAACCACCAGCCACATTCTCTGTTGCCAATTGCTAAAAGTTAACAATAGTGTTATTTTGGATGGTTTTTAATTTAACTGGGGTATTAAAAAAAAAAACCCAAAAAACAGCCCACCCAACAAACTTCAACTGGAATTACAATTTCTAGGCAAATACTATTTGTTAATTCATGTTGACATTTTCCATAAAATAATGCACTTGATGACTCCTTCTGGTCTTCAGATAATTAATTTCTTAAGAACACAGGGGGAGATCTTCTAAGGCATGAACTGGGATTAGGCATCTAATTCCCATTAACATTTTGAGGGGAGGGGAACGGCCTACTCCCCTTTGTGCTTCTGAAAAACCTTTCCTGTGAAACAAAAGTCCCTTACATGCAATTTA
The DNA here is from genome assembly GCF_965152275.1 of Natator depressus. Classification (NCBI taxonomy): domain Eukaryota; kingdom Metazoa; phylum Chordata; order Testudines; family Cheloniidae; genus Natator; species Natator depressus. The sequence continues at coordinate 8,781,457 of NC_134259.1, forward strand.
GCAAAATCTAGCCCCTTTCATTCTTCCCAGCCCTGGGCATTTTTTTTTTTTAAAAAGGGACACAGCGAATATTTGTAAGTACATTTGACCTGCCCTTCAGTGGTGCTGTGAGGTTAGTTATGTCGGGACACCTTTTCAAAAAGAGAGAGCCTCATGCAAACATTTGCCCATATAATAATCCCAACCAACGGTCAGCTCACCATTGGAGCTGGTCAAAAATGGTCTAGCAGAATAGCTTTCCGTTGGAAAATGCTGATTTGGTGACATTGAAACATTTCACAGGAACCGACTGATTTAAATCAAATTTTTCACGGGTCAAAACATATTTTGATAAGGTCAAAACACCACCTTTTGGGACTATTTCATTTTGCAAAAACATTCCAAGATCTTGAAAATTTGGCTTTCAAAAGTCAATATTTCAGAATTGCCTGGTGAACGGGAATTCCATATTTTGACCAGCTCTAACAGGAAGGGAGAATAAACCTAGGATTGTCAACACCAGAGCAGACACTTGGGGCACTTGAGCTTATAGGAGTAACTCCATTCACTGGCAGAAGTAGTAGAGGTAGCCTCTATGTGAGCCAGCCACTTGCGGCTTATTCATCCTTCGCCATCTTGTTATACACGCACCGTTTTTGAGCAGCAGCATAGGTAGTAGATAATGGGTCACATTACAAAAGTATTTAGATGCTTACAGATGCAGAAACACACCTAGTGGGATTTATGAAGTGACTAAATAGGTTAGACCGCTACATCCCAATGACAGTCAATGGGAGCTAGGTTTCTAACTCGCTTAGCTAAATTTGTGCATACCACAAGGCAACTATTTGCATCTGGCAACGCCTGTCAAAGGTCGCCCCCTTGGGTGACGGTGAAAACCTTGCTTACCTCACACAATTCCCTGGGGTACAGCCCTCTGGCTGTATCTCAGAGTCCACCCCTTCTAGAGAAGGAGATGATAAAACAATCCAAACAAGAAGGCTCAAAAGAGGCTACCCCCCTCACACCTAGGAGGGGAAGCAGTCTTTCCAGCTCCACAGAAATCTCAGCTCCCGCCCTCCTGGATGGCAAAAGGACAAGAAGCAATGGGCTTAAATTGCAGCAAAGACGGTTTAGGTTGGACATTAGGAAAAGCTTCCTGTCAGGGGGGTTAAGCACTGGAATAAATTGCCTAGGGAGGTTGTGGAATCTCCATCATTGGGGATTTTTAAGAGCAGGTTGGACAAACACCTGTCAGGGATGGTCTAGATAATACTTAGTCCTGCCACGAGTGCAAGGGACTGGACTAGATAACCTCTTGAGGTCCCTTCCAGTTCTATGATTCTATGAAAAGGCCAAGAATCAATGCTAGGGATTTCAGTGAAAGAAACAAGCCAGACAGACAGACACCTGTTCTCACAGGGCTCAGGCTGGTGGTGCTCTCAAGTGGCTCCTCAGTAGCTAACCCAGTGCCCTGGGTCTGCGATCTCCAGCTCAGCTAACCTCAAAGCACCATCTCACCTCTTCGGAGTTCCGCCCTTTCAAGGGCCAATCCCCCAGGCCCGACAAGCCACACAGGTGCGGCCAGCTGGGGCTGAGTGTGACCACAGGGGTTCTTTAACCCTTTCTCGACTGGTGGTGGGGTTACCTGCCCCACCACAATGCCTGCAAAGCTTTGTAAATCTGGACAGGTGTCAATTGTGTCTTCAGGTGATGGGGTTTACCTATGCAAATATCTCATAATGCACACGCACACACACACACAGAGGGAGGCCTGTCTGGACCTCACTGGAAAACGCAGCCTGTAAAGTTTGTGAAGTAAGTTCAGATCCTTGGAGGAAAAGGCACAGCTGATGCATTAGTATTATTACGGCTTCAACAGAACAAACAGAAATTTCAGTAGAAAGTGACAGTCCCTCCTACAACAACGAGGAAGATGTTCTAGGAATTTTACTACAGAATGAGCTGCTAAGCTTTGTGACCGCAAGTACTGAACACATCTCTGTTGCGTTCAGCTGAAGCGTATCATCTGTGTTAAACTTTGTACAGGCTGCTGCTAAGGGACAAAATGTGCTCCTCTGCACAGAGCCGGAAGATGGTCTAATGCACCACCTATGCCACGTTTTGAAGGCTTAAGTGGTGCAATGGCTCTAAGGCTGAACCTTGTCCAAGGAGAATAGCTCCTGCTCTCAATTCTCCTAGAAATATTTCTTTCTATTGCTTATTTCTGCTGTTTCAATGGGAGGAAAGTTTTTGCAACGGCTTGAGGCAACAATCCTAATTAACCCTTTCCACAATCCAAAATGTACAGTGTAAGAGCCCAATGCACCAGTTGGTAGGCACATGAATAATTTTATGAAAAGGAATAATCCTACAGAGAAAAAATCAATCAATCAATCAGTTTCACAATAAAGTAGATATCATTTTATAGATGGGTAAATGAAATAGCAGAGAGGATAAGCAACTTGCCCTGTATCACACAACAAGTCAGTAAAGAGAACAAAAGAGTTCTGTATCCCGGACCTCCTGAGTTCCATGGGACTCCTCATAGGCATGTAAGAAATTTTATGCACAAGTGTTGGCAGCGTCAGGGCCCAGAGCCTAACTGTGGCCTTCAGAGTTGCCAATTCTTGTGGTTTTCTCTCAAGTCTCACAATATTTAGTATTTTTCTTAAAGCCTGTAATTAGATGAGAATCTCAGCTTTCACCTTTCTGGGCGCCAACATGATTTCTGAATGCTCGGAACTGGCAATATTGCATTTGTGTCAGGAAGGGGCTCAGCATCTCAAGATCTGCTCCTTATTTGCAAAACAAAAACTGACCATCGCTAGCCCCACCTTCCTGAGCCCAAGTTCTGTGGCTCAGTTCCTACCGTCAGAGCTCTGGCAAGTTTCCAGATCTTACTACAAAAAGACACGAGGAAATATCCCCCTACACCCACCCCGCTCCCAGTCACTCTCCTCGCTAAAAGGGAATTGTGCTGGATCAACACACCAGGTTTTGAAAATGGGAAAACCTTCACATGAATGAAATTGCTTCTGGTCTCAGTCAGGTGCTCTCGTTTCAAGGAAAAGCAGAAGTGGGCTTCATGGTTCGTGTACCAAATGGCTCCATCAAACAACCTTCTCGCTAATAATATCATTCTGTTCTACTGGAAGAGTCTTCCGCATGACTGCCACGATAACAAAGTCCATAAAGGAAGCGTTCTGCAGAAAGAATGGAGCAGCCATTGCCTGGTAGGCAAGAAAATCAATGAGACTGATACAAGTGCCCTGCTGGTGACAGTGCAGAGTTATCAATTTTCTTCCCAGCGTGATGGCGGCCGCTCCACTCACTCTGCAAAATTACAACACACACACTGACAGTGTCCTCTAGACTGAGAGTGGGTGCGGCACTGTAAGCCATGGCAGGATCATTTCGATGGAACCTCTCATCTTTGCAAAGCTATAGGCCATTACTAGGAGATGGCAGAGGAAGATCCCTCTGACAGGAAGTTAGCCTTTACACAGCTAAGTTCCCTAAATACCTAAGGCTTCAATCCTGCAAACACTTATGCATGTACTTCACTTTGCACGTATACCTCGTTCTAAACAGCAAGATCCTCAGCTGCTGTAGGCTCAGCAAAGCTCCATATAAGTCAATGGAGCTATATCAACTTCCCCCAACTAAGGATCTGGCCTATTGACTTTAACAGGACTTCACATGTGTGCAAAGTTAAGCACATGCATAAGCGTTTCCGGGATTAGGGCCTACAACTGCTCCAGGCTACTGGGAAAGAAGTCTGTGAATAAGAGGGCTAATTTCTCTCTCTAGCACTTGAAGGTCCCCAAACAGTTTACAAACATTTTTATGAAATCTTACAGCTTCCTTTTGGAGGTAGATAGTATTATCCTCATATTACAGATGGATAAATGAGTCACACACAAGTTGTGACTTGCCCAAGCTCACAAAACTAGCCAATAAAGGGAGTCCTGGCTCCCAAACCTTTCAATTATAATTGTCTTACTCAAATTTAGTATGGTACGTTAGACATAGTTACACGGACAACAGGATTGCAAAGGTAGTTTCTAACACAGAGCCAGATCTTCAGCTGGATAAATCAGTTTAACTCAACTGAAATCAAGGCAGTTATGCTGGATTTACATCAGCTAAGCATCTGGCCCTTATAATATAAAAAATGTTTCTAAAATTTTGTTACTCATTTTAAAGAAAGGTAAACAGATACAGAGAGATTAATGCCTTGTCTACACCCAGAAATTATACGGCTTAAACTACTGTATATTAGTCTAATTAAAGTAGTACAATACCCTAATGTAGATGCAGTTACACCAATATAAATGTGCTCATAGCAGTATGGCTTAATCCCCACCAGGAAGGGGAATAAGCCACATGGGTATAAGATACCAGTATAATTGTGTCCACATTAGGTAGGGGCTGTACCAGTGTAACTACTTTAGTAAAAAAAACCCTTCATCCCTAATTGACAGTTATACCAATACAAAAGCTGCATGCAGACCTGGCCGAAGTGAGTTGCTCAAGTTCACTCAGAAAAGTTGATGGCAGAGCCTAGAACACAATCTAGGATTTCTGCCTCTCAGGTCTCAGATCTGCTTAGACTTCATCAGGGGAAGATTGAGTCGCAAGACTGAGGTCCCAGTTATGCTGGTAAACCCTGAATATGAGATCTGGACATTGGACTATGACCTGTGAACTGAATTCTAAAGGAACTCTTTGCAACTACAAAGCTCACCACCTCTGCTATCAATCTGAACCTCAATGAATTGAATGACTGTCCTGCTCATGAATTGAGAGAGAGTGGCACAATCTAACACGGGCAGATCTTCATAATCTGAGTGCTCAGTAAATTGAAACAGAAGTCTGAGTCCTAACCACTAGTCCACACTTCCCATGGAATGATTATATTTCATTGGTATAGCTCAGTCCTTTCTTATTAAGTTGTCTGTGTTTTTCTTGAGACTGGTAAATCACTGGAAGTGCTTTCCCTTCGGAAGGTACACAAGAATAGGTAATGAGAACAATCATCTTAAATCTATAAACTGGTCCAGGGCTCTCAGCAATCCCATAATTTGTTGTGAGAATTGTGTCAATTCTGTGTACGTGCATCCCTGAAAAAGACTAAGTGGAGGGGAAAAAACCCCAAACTAATAAATATATTTACTCTAAACAATCCAAACCCAGGAAGTTCACACAGATAATGTTGGCTTAGTGCAATATTTAAAGCTTGGTATCTGGCCTTGAACAAAGTTATTCTGTAGGGAAGAATATAATTGTATGAGTGTTACTTTATTACTTTCCTATTGGTATATTCCTTTTTTTTTTTTTTTTTAACTGCCAAGCAGGCATGATGGGTAGAAAATAAACAACATCCAGTGAAAAGTTTCCCCTCCTCCCCCAATCCATTTCTGTCCAGCTCTACTGTCCATGACTTAAACCAAACTATTTATTTTTTATTCCTTTTGCTTAGTTACTCTTAAGGACCTGTTTAGTCTTCTTTGAATTAGTATTGGAGTACCTCACAAGCCTTAAGGAATCCTCCCCAATATCTACGTGAAGTAGAGAACTCAGAATACCTCAGTTTACTTATGGGGAAACAGATGCAAAGATGTGACGTGCCCACAGAAATACAGGAAAGTCTGGGTATGTCTATACTGCAGTTAAAAACCCATGGCTGGTCCATGCCAGATGACTCAGGCTAACGGGCTGTCTAACTGTGGTGTAAACATTCAAGGTCTAGGACTTTATGAGGTGGGAGGGTCCCAGTGGTCAGGCTGCAGACCAAGCCCAAATGTCTACACCACAATTAAACAACCCCGTTCACCCAAGCCTTGCGAGTCTGAGACAGCTGGCACTGGCCAGCGGCAGGTATCTAATTGCAGTGTGAACACATCCTGCTAGGAATGAAGACCAGATCTCCTGAGTCTCAGGCAAGTACCTTTACCACTTCCTCCTTCTCTAGTTCTCATGTGGATAATACCTCCTTTTAGGAACTGGCTGTTTTCTTGGATCTTCTAGTTTGCATAGGGGAGATAAACTAGTGTGGGGAAATGAGATAGAAGAGGACTTTTGCCTTGTATGTGTCCTGCATCCTCTGCCCAGGCCAGCAAATGGGACCTGCCTCTTTACAAGGCATTCTCAACCAGGGAACAACCCAGGAGGAAGTGGGCCCATCAGAAGTGCACATTTGGGGAGGCTGGGGATGGAGATGAGGTGGGGGTTAGTGCGAAGGGACAGCAAGTGGCACAGGTGAGGCAACAAAGGAATTGTCCCTCAGTAGGTTTGCTTGGGGATCTTGGAGAAGAATCAAGGTTTAGGGAAATGGCCAGAAAGTGTTAGGGGAAGGGAGAGGTTGGCTAGGATTAACAGTGCTATGGAAAGGGGCTGGGAGAAGGAGGGATTACAAACTGAAAGAAATTCATCTTCAGTTCCCCTGCTGAGGAACACTAAGCTCGTCCCGGGTACTGAAGGGGTTAAGCATTCTTCCACACAGGGGCAAGAGATTTGACTTTCAAATGGAACCCTTCAGGATCAGGAAAAATCCATCATCCTAATGCCCAAAACTAAGCTGTTGAAACCAAAGGAAATGAATCCATACAGTGGATCATTAGCCATGTGTCGAGTGTTGCTCCTAGAATTAATAGATGCAACGTCACGCCTTGGGACTGCTTTCAATCTTTTCCCAGACAGATGGAAAAATCACAGAGGGAAATTCTTATTCTACTTTCTCTCTCTCTTCCCCATTAAAAGCTCACTTCTAAACTTTCCAAAAGAGTAATCTGCAATCTAGCCCCCTGCCTGCCCCTTCTCCCAAAAGCTGCCGTGAATTTGTCATCTTAGTTCTAACTGTAAACCCAGAGATGAAGAATTAACTGAAAATCAGTCATAGGACTGAAGTTGTAAACTCTTTGGAGGCAGGCACTTTCTGTACAACACCTTTGAGATCAGGGTCTGTAGGTGCCACAATTATACAGACAATGAACCACGATCTCATTGCTGGAGCTTCAAACTTCAGTGTCACGCTGAGCAGCAAGATAAAGGATTCTGAAGTCTCAGGGCCATGCTGTTTATTTTCAAATCACAAGGCAAATATTTAAAAACAATCATCAGTATTACATGGTGGTGAACACTGACCATAGAGATTACAGAGACCAAGTACTCACTGGTTGGGATGAATACTTCTTGACGGTCTTTATTTCCTCTTTCACTGGGTATGTCTACACTGCAATCAGGAGATGTGACTGCACCTGTGGATCATAGCTAGCTTGAGTAACAACAGCAGTGAAGATGTGGCAGCATGGATGCTGACGATTCGTGTGTACACTCCTGACCCAGGTAGGCCAGGCTAGCCTGTGCTTCACTGTCGTGTAGATCAAAACTAGCTTGAGCACACCTACAGGTGCCGCAGCGACCAGTCCAGACTCTTACCTACTTGCTCTACATCCCTTAGTGGCTACTATGAATACCCTCCCAACAAATACGACACTGAATATATGGCAACGTTCACATAAAGATCTCAAAGCAGTAAAAACACAGGACTAGATCTCAGTGGCACATAAAATAAGCTTCATGACACCTCTTTTATGTAGGTAAACCTTATACCCATTTCACACACCAGAAAACATTGACAAAAGGTGAAATTTGTTCCTGTACAGAAGGGCTAGGAATCACTGAAGTCCCACTCATATTCTATTCTGAGGGTATAAATGGGACTCCTCCTTGCAATTCCCCTGTATCCCCTTAACTGTAAGCACAGGCTTAAGCCATTCCATATTTAAGAAACACATTCTGTAGTTTCTCTGCGTTTACCTCTGCACACTACATTATTGGCACTAATAGTGGTATCACCTCGCTCTTATATAGCACTTCTCATCAGTAGATCGTAAATGTCTTTACAGAGGAGGGCAGTATTATTATTCCCATTTTACAGATGGGAAAACTGAGGTACAGAGAGGTGATGTGACTTGTCCAGGGTCATCCTGCAGGCCAGTGGCAGAGCCAGGAATAGAGCTCGGGTCTCCTGAGTTCCAATGCCATGCAGCAAATAATAATTCCCTAGTAAGATTTGCAACCTTAACATTGCAGAGTTGTGCTACTACACAAAAAGTTTTCCAAATTTCTCATTCGTCTGGCTCAGCGTTCAGGTTCTGAACATTCTCTAAATGCTCGGGATGTTCAGATTTGGGACTTTTGTTTAGGATCTGTCATGGGTATTAACAGAACTGCTTGGAAAAATTCTCACATTTCAAAATTTCAAACACAAAAAAATTCCCCACCTTCCCAATTTTCAACCAGCTTTACAGCTAGTGAAAGCATTTGATGGAAAAAAAGAAGAAGAAATAATTGCAAAACTTATCATGAATTTCCCCTCCCATCCCTCTCCCCCATCACCAGAGTCAGGCCCCAGACCTGCAAACAAATCCATGCGCACTTAGCTGTACCAATGTTAGTCGTTTAACTGACTTCAGTGTGATCACACATGTGTGAGATGAAACACGGGCATTAAACTTACATGGAACACACTAGTTAAGCACCAAAAAGAAGAGAATTAGTGCTTAAAATACAGTGGTAATAACTATGGCTGGTCAAAAAAATGTCCATCAGTGTTGGTTTGACCAAGATTTTGACTAAAAAAAATGTTTTGCAACAAAGAATCTGTTTTTCCCAGAAAAGATGGATTTTTCTTTGTGAAACATGAAGGCCCCCAAACAACATATCAAATCTAAAATGCTACCACAGTGGCTCATGGTACCATGGGCTGGACTACCCAGTCAGGCTTAATTTCCCATGATGCACTGCAGCCATGTGACTGCCATGATGCATCACCTTCCCACCCCAAGGGGGGACATCAGGGTGCATCATGGGAGATGGTTTCCAGTCAAAATATTTTAGATTTCAAGTTTTCACCAGAGTTTTTGTTTTTTTTTTTTAATTTATTTCTGTCAAAATTTTCTGCTGGAAATCCACCCCCCGCCAGCCAGTTCTGGTAATAACCAATAAAAAACGATCAAGTGGGGTAATATGAGTAAACAACGAAGTGCTAATTGAAGTATAATTCTCAATAGTGAAAATATTCTCAACTCTGGCTTCCCTTTCTTTGTAAACAAGCAATCCAAAATCTCATTTCAATTTTGTTTACAGTTGCGACCTTGTAATTTAAGTAATATCATGCTGGTGATTTCAATAATCATCATTATTGAATTAACATTGATCTTTAACTACTAGTGACTCCAAGATTTCCTTTTTTCCATGGCCCACGTGATAGAATGAATGGCCTTCTCTTCTCAATCTAGCAGGAATGAAAGGCTACAATTTAACTACTGTCTCAACTTGAAATAAGACAAAACTGAAAGCTTTACACCAATTTACAGTACATTTACCTTTCAATAGACAGTTCTGAAAAAAACAGTGATTTTGGGGCTGTTTAAATCCTGCATCAGTAGTGAGATGTAAGTGAAATGTAATAAATGAAGCCTTTTACTGGATATCAAGTTTAGAGTTTGCACTGTAGCTATTAAAAATCAATCATTTCAAAGGTTTGAAAGAAGGACAAAGAGAGAGACAATAATAATACTTTAGCTTTAGTATAGCACTTTTCATCAGTAGAGCTGAATGCATTTTACAAAAGGTGGATAAATATAATTTTCCCCAAAAGAAAGCAAGTTGCCTAAATTCACATTGCATGTGACTGACAAGTCAAGGGATAGAACCCAGGTCTGTTGACTCCAAGTTCAGTGCCTTATATGCTAGCCTGTACCGGAGATGCAACTGGGGCAACCGCCATCTTCGCTGGTACACCAGGGACATCCAGAGTTAATAGCGTGAGCTACAGAGTGAAGGCTGTATTGGTGGGGCTGCAACAGGTCCACGACCTCTGCGGATTAGACATGCAGGGGAAGTGTCAGCCACTCGCTAGTGGGCTATATATCATCTCTTCATCAAATTCTGTTCTGTCATCTCTCCTGTTCAGAATGAAGTCAGTGGAAGATACGATACACATTGGACTGTAGGGATATCAAGATCCTGAAGACCCTCAGGCCTGGGTCACCTTTTCACTGTGGTCTCATGTTTCTCAATGTTGAGCTAAGATAGGTCCTGAATAAGGGCAAGCTGCCTGGAGCTCAATCCTGGCAAGATGGATGTAACACTGGTTAGAGGGCAATGCAGAGGAAATGATCAAGCTGACAGCTGCCCTCTTTCTAGAGGAGATTTGAGAGCATAATCCTAGGGGTTGTGGTGGATCCTCAGGTACTCCTGGATGTCCACATCAGCCTTTCACTGTTGAGTCAGTTGGTTCTTTGTTCATCTTGCTCTGTAATTATGTCATTTTTGGTGCCTACATGGGAGCAGAACTCTTAGCAAAATTGGGTGATGGCTCAGACACCTGGAGGCTACCAAGTTTGAGTACTCTGAACATTAAACTCTCATGCTTCCAGGCATAGGCCAACAGCTGACAGATGAGGGTTATGAAGGAGGGTCCTCTGCAGGAGAATTATGCCATAATTACCCAAATCAGGCTACCTTCCTCTGAAACATCTGGTGCGTGACACTTTCAGAGGTAGGACACTGGCCTAATTAGTCTCATGCAGTGTAACAAATCTGTATGTTCCTTATTGTGTTATACAGGAATACTCATTCTCTTCCAAAGCAGCATTTCCAGTGATGCCATTTCACTGCTAGACCACACTGAGTGTAAGCTAGCTAGGGGCACTGTATCTTCTGGGGAAATAATATACAGGCACATGAGGGTTCAAACAGATCTTCCAAGGTATTCACTGCTACAACGAACTATTTTTCTGCAGTGGATTGGACATCAGGCAGGCCAGCTGTTATGCTGTGGTTTAAAATTTAATTTTGCCGGGCTTAGGAGAGGCACGCGTTTTGATCCATCCTAGTTACCAGTGATATTATAGTCCCGAAAACATAGGAGCATTTATTTGGGGAACTTTTCCACCATAGGTTGGTGAGATGCCACCAGTGATGGGCATGATATAAGAAGCTGAAGAAAGCATTTCACTACATACCTAAAAATTAAGGTCCTGATTTTCAGAGGTGCTGGGCACCCACACCTACTGCAGAGAGACAGTCTGGCTGAATGCATAAGATACTGGACTGGTACTGCGTAGACATAGGTTCTATTCCTAGCTCTGCTATTGATGCGCTGGGTGACCATGGGCAAGGCACTTCCCCTCTCTGTGCCTCAGGTTCCCCATATGGAGATCTATGGATAAAAAGTGCTATTATAACATCTAGGTATTATTATTGGAGCACAGGGTGCCAGCATCTGTTAAAATTAGACCTTAATTGCTTTATACTGTTAAAAAACCCCAAACTTTGTATATAACTTCTTCAATAAAGTCCAAACGAACAGCAGCTTTCTAAGAAAGCTGAATGCAATGAAAAGAAACTTATATATATTAAGATACTAATGAGTTAAGCAACATTCATTTACCATGAAAAGCTATAGTGCATAGGGCCATATTCCGCTTTATGTCAGACACATTGCCTGATTTACATATCTGAGATGAGCAACGCAAATAGAAAGAATGTTGTGTTCTATCTGTCAGAAAACATCATCACCTTTGCAATGACATGAGGAAGCGGGAACTGCACAGCAGCCAACTCAAAATGGCACAAAACCAGTCAATTTAGATAAAATTCTTCCATTCTGGAAATTACGTCATATATGCTCACGGTCCAACATCTTGCAGGTTGGCACAAATTCATAGGCACCATAAGGTACAAGCAAGCACCAAGATCGTTTACTCTTTTCAAAAATAGCTATACTCAAGCAAATTTAGCAAAGCTAAATTTTTCTGCAGCTAAATTAATAATATACAAAGAGTCTCACCTTGCAAGTCATCAGCACCTGAATTCCTGTTGAAGACAGTGGGAGTTACAGATTGTTTTGACCAACAGTATTTGTTATTATGCAGAAAGGTAGTAAAATGTCATGGCTGATGATGGGAATTGATCCCATAGAAGGATTTTTCAATTCAGGATTTCAACAGTCTTTTTTGAGGGAGGTATGGTCTGTACAGAGGACTGGGAGCCAGGAACTCCCAAGTTCTAACCCTGGCTCCGATAATGAATCCCAACATGTGGCCCTGGACAAGTCACTTAACTTCTCTGCTTTCATCTCCCCTATCTGTAACATGGAGCTAACTACACCACACCTGTCTCCTAGGGGGGTTGACAGAAGGAATTAGTTAGGGAAGGCCTAATTCTGTGCAGCCTTGCATACTGGGCACACATTTACACATGTAAAGTGCATATCTTATGCTGAACAGAATGATTGCCGTGGAGTTATTCCAGTGACTAGGAATTGGTGAAGTGCAGCAAGCTCTGGCTGCACCCCCTTCTGTCCAGGAACATTGCCGGATGCCCAAAGGGGGAGCAGGATGGGGGAGGACAAAGAGCCAGTACTGTCTGCTTTATGTGCCGGGGACATCATGGAAGTGTCCAGTTAGGGAACCTTTATGTTGCCTTTGTGCACTTAGAGCAGGGCAAGGAGAACAGAACCAAGGTTCAGAACCTGGCCCTCTAAGATGACTTCGGTGCAGAAGACAATCAACTCTGGTGTTCCTCCAGTGTGGGTCAGCAACAACAGCTGTCAACACGAGCGTGTCCCGGTCAACGATGGAGCATGAGAATGAAAGGGACCCAGTAAGAAGATGATAGATATAAAATCAGGTTAATGCTTTTGCAATGGATGGACATCAAATTTGGCATCACCCTCTCCCCTCCCAGAGCACCTCCATAGCAGCAAAACACTGGATAATGTGTGCTCTTCTGAGCCATACCTATTCAGTATTCACAATCTGCAGTGTTCATTGTTTTTTACTGGGAGATGGCTAAATCTTTCCCCGGCCATCTTTCTTAGCCTTAAATCTTTTAGTGAGAGTTGGAATGAGCTGCTCTCTTGATTAAACACAGGACTCTATTTTACTCCATCATTTCCAGTATTATCACTGAGAAGAAACACATAAAACGCCTGACTATAAATGAGTGTAGTTAATGAAAGAGGGCCACGTGAGGCTTGTAAACCATCTCACTCTTTTGGACTATGCTCCAATCTAAAGCTCTTGCAGCCAATCTTCCTTGTAGGAAAAAGTGCCTCACTGTAAATGGATCTCTAAATGATTTATGTCCAAGAAAGATAATTGGGAGTGGTTGGGCTGCAGGAAGCATCCAGGCCAGCATGATACTCTCTTTGGAGAAAAGTCAAGGTGGAAGGTTGTGCCTGAAATGGTCATGGCATGGAGTCTATCACCCACTTTGTTGAACTTGATGAACCAATGCAAAAAAACACCCCAAAGTCAATGCTGAAACTTTTATGCACTTTGGCAAGTCTCAGGGAGTACATGTGTCTACACATACACACAGGTAGAGCAGTCAGAATTTCTTCCCCAGTTCACAGAACCCTTGACAACTTTGTAGGTATGGCTTAGAGTTTCAATTCTGCTGTTAGTTATTCTGATTCATAATAAACTCAAGTGATACTCCATATAGAAGGACCCGATCCAAAACGCACTCAGGTTTGCGTTGACTTCAATGGCTTTGGGTGAAGCCCCAATGCCAGAACCTCTATTTTGAATATTTATGACAGTAAAATAGTAAATACACGGACACAAAGAGATGAATATAATGAAACGGCAGATGGCTCACAATAAATCATTATTGATTTTAGTAGGCTCTCCTGAACCTGTTTAAATGATGGATTTAAGCCTATGAGAAAACCAGGCATAGACTACAATACAGTTTGCAAACTATTGCAGAGACCCAACGATCAGGCCTGAGCTAATTCATTTGTTCCAGCAGCTCACTCAATGCATATCCATTAATTGCATGGAGAAATCCAGTCTCTTTCCTTTAGTTAATTTCTACACTCTAGTTGGTATGTCCTGGGTAAATCCTAATAATTAAATGGCAGGTGCTTGTTCTAACCCAGATCTGATTTCAGATCTTGCAAATCCTCCTCTTTTAAATAAAAAGAAAATTGGCAAGACACACTTGTTTATGACATCCACAGATTGGCTGTTTTGTAATAAGAAAAAATATTACCCCAAGTTAATTTGAGGGCAGTATACCTAATGCAGCATATCAGTCTTGCATGATTTATGGGATTGTGCCTACATAATAACTGAAAACGAGCATTGTGTTGCCAATTACCATTACCTTACTGTAAAGCATTTGAGTGGCGTACACACATGGATTTAATTCATTGTAACAGCTAGGTTGGCGTTCACGGCATAAGACTGCTCCCAAAAAAAGAGCTCTTTACATTTTGCAACAAATACTTCCTTCGGGAATACAAAACCCTGTCATGTCAAAAGCACCTTCAAAGAATCTCAGGGTTGGAAGGGACCTCAGGAGGTCATCTAGTCCAATCCCCTGCTCAAAGCAGGACCAATCCCCAATTTTTGCCCTGATCCCTAAATGGCCCCCTCAAGGATTGAACTCACAACCCTGGGTTTAGCAGGCCAATACTCAAACCACTGAGCTATCCTCTCCCACCTTCCTCCGCTACTCTGAGGTTCATTACGTCAGGTGTGTTGTAATAAAAGTCCATTACTCTGTGCATGGAAGACTGAGTCATCGCTCGCTGAATCACACACAAGCAGCATTAAGGGGAAGTATCCATGACCTTCAGTTTCAAGAACGTGCGGTTCCACCCCCACTGAGAACCTAGCAGTTGTAGGCTTTTATCTTTCACAGTCAGGCAGTTGTTCACAAACAGTGCACTGAGGCCAGTGACTGCAAAGTTAGTGAAATCTATGCTACCTTAGATGGAAGACACACTATGTTCAGTCTGTGCTCCTAGTACAGTGTGGCCCACTTTAGGTTGACAGATATATGCTCTAATTCCATCAGATAGCCAAAACAATTCTCAGTTACAACTAGTGTAATAAGGAGGGCTCTGCTAATTTCAGTAGCATTAAAGACCCGTGCAGCAGAGTAGAATTTGCTACAACGCCACAGACTCATTCTCGGTCAGGGACGGAGCCTTGAAGATGCTCAGCACACTAGCCCTGATCCTGCAAAGCACTGAAGTGCATGCTTAACTTAAGGGACTCCAATGGAAAAAAAAACCCTCACAGGCTTAAAGTTAAGCACGTGCTCAGGTGCTTTGCAAAAATTAAGATCAGTGTGTGCTCAGCACCTTGCAAGACTGAGCACTCAGTGGGAAAATCAAGCCACCAACTTCCAACACCAAAATAGCAACTTTTCCCCATGCAACTCAAAACCTGAAGCAGGATCCAAGTACCTGATGAGCAGTGGGCTCTGTCTCACCAGGCTGCTCGGTTCTTTGTCTTACCCAGTGCTCATCTGTTTCTCTAACACAGGAGGCCCTGTGGAAGCCAACCAATCTGGCATCAATGCTACTCTGGACTGATTCAGAATATGCCAGACTCCTTTAATGGGCTGCCAACGTATACTCAGCCATTTGCTATGGATACACTGCCCACTTATTTATGGATTCACGTCTTTCCTCCCATGAATGTTTCAAAATCAGGAAGAAAAAACCCTGCATTTGTATTTTGACCTGCTTATTTCTGAGGGTAAGTCACAGTCTGGATGGTTCTACAGAACCCACAGCCCGACTTCCATGGATTCAAGAGGAGCTGCGGGTGCTCAGCATCTGTGAAAGCCAGGCCACCAGCATCCAATGGGATTCTGAGACTTGAACATAGGGATTGCATTACTGCATCAGAGCAGTGGGTCACCTCGTTTCATGCACTATAGGTGACAGCAGCCTCTACAAGCTGCTTCCAAGTAATGTCTGAGAAGCCCTCACTTCTAGCCTGTCTATCTGAAAAGTTTCTTCCAAATCTTTTCCATTCCTTCCTAACCTTCTCCATTCAAAGCTGGAATATACCATGGAGGTTTATATCTCATCCTGTCTTTTAAAAATAAATCTGTCCTAATGTAACACTGGATGGTCTCAGTACCCATATGTAGGGGAATGTGACAGCAGGGTGGTCCAAACAAATCAGCAAGACCCAATTCAGAGGGGGTTAGCAAAATAAACACCAAGGGATATCTTGCTATAACATGACATCAGTCTGTTGACCCATCCAAAGTGCTCTATATAATCTAACAGACCCAGGTTCCTCCGGGTGACCCTTCCTCACCAACCTAGCGACAGAGTCCAAGTTGCAGGGAGGGAGTCAGCAGTTTTATGCAGGGCTTCCCTATTCAAAACCCTTTGCAAGAAGGGAAAGCCTTCCCGTGTCTCTCTGGATGATTGACAGTGTGGCTAGCTAATCAGCTCTGTCCCTTACTCTCATTTCTACAATGGCTTCACCCCATCACTCCATATAAACGTCCGGTCCCTATTCTATGTGTTTAAGTCAGGGCCAGATTTTTAGAGATTCTGAGCACCCTGTTCTGTATCTGAAACCAATGAAAGCTTCTTATGCTGAGTGCCCCTGAAAAATCAGACCTTTGATGTCCCAAGTTGGACACCCAAAAATGAGAGCCCATTGTTGACAATACAGCTGCACGTGCAGGGAAACATTGTGCATACACTCTGTTCAAGGTATTCTATTCCTCACCCTTCTCTATCAATAATTTATTTGAAGCTAGGCTTTCAGTGATGGCGTCACTTGTTACTAACCACAGTAATTCACTCGTACATCCAAAATAAAGAGGCTTCATTAGATTATATAATGTCTATCAGGAATAGAGAGGAATATAAATACTGAGGAACGTTCCAGCTATGTGAATGTGAATGTTCAAGATATGAGATTATCTAACCGAAGCAACAACTTTCTGGCTTATACAGTATTCACTCACACTTGAATCAGTAATGCAGCATCTTTAGTTGGCATTTTAGAGAGACAGGCAGACTCTCAAGAGTGCTTAGCACTTCTGGAACAGAGGTCTGCTGAGAATGCCGCCATTAGCGTCACAACTGGTAGCTGCGCACTTCAGAGACTCTGGCCTTGAGCTCTCTTGAAAAATGTGGCCCACGGTGAACTTGAAATCTAGTCAATTAAAAAAGGCAGCTGCAACTTTAGACACCTGAATGCCTTTGTAAGTCTGGCCCAAACTTACTTTTGAACGTTTTACCCTGTATGTCCACAGGGTTCTATAAATCACCTTGCACATTTTTCAGTGACCAAATAGGAAATAAATCAAAACACCACCAGCTGTCGCCACCCAAAACCAGAAGGCGGAAAGTGCACTCTAAGTCTGGAAATGCTTCAAAGTTTTGATGGTTAAAGTGACGCCGAGGCATCACACTGGTCCTCCGCACAGGGGTGAATTTCACCCATTAGGATCATGCCTTTTGCCAACTGCTAAAGTATCTTAATTCCCCACAGATGGTGGATTAAAAATCACTGCTTGGATCATTTTTTTCTGAAGGGCACTAAATACAGCCCCACATTTACATCCTTTATACAGTATAAGGATAATAATACATAATGAGTCACTAGACTACCAAGCTGCTGCAGTGGGGTCAGCTGCCTCCAGTGCACCCCCTCAGGGCCAGGGATGCCCCTGCACTACCCTTCTAACTACTTCTCCCCCAAAGGGCTTCTGAAACTCCACACAGGCTTTTCTTGGCCGCTCCCCACCCCTTCTCAGGGCTCTGAGTCTATTTGCATAAATAAAGCTCCAGAATAAAACTCTAAGTCAAAACACAGTCCCTGCAGTTTACCCTCTTGTAGGGTCACACTCAGTTTCAGCAGGGAGACTCCACATCCCAGGTCTTTCTGCTGGAGCCTGCTCACTCCCAGCAGTCTTCAATTTACGCTACTCCCAGGCCTTCCTCTGCTTTGCCAGGCCACTCCCAGATCCTACCTGTCTGGAGCCTCAAGTTTCTGGCTCTGGCTTTCAGACCCTTCCAGGGTCTTCCCTGCAGGAGCCTCTAACTGCCTGCATTTTCCTGAGCTTGCTCCTTCATTGTGGCCGGTGTGCTACTTTAGTAATCAGGGTTGGCTAGCCCCAGGCTCCCCAGCCCTTAAGGGGCAAGCCACCTTGTTACAGCTGCCAAGTAACCCATTAAGTTCCCTCCCATTGACACTGGTGCTCTCTTTTTTCTTTTCAAAACTCTGTGGGTTGATTTAATTTAATTTAATTTTGCTTTAAGCAGAAATGAACTTTAAAAAACTCACCTCTACTATTTATTATTTGCATTGAGATAGCACTGAGGAGCCCCAGACACGGACCAGGACCCTATTGTGTTAGGTTCTGTACAAACGAAGAAGAGACTAATGCTGAAGTTCACAAATAGATTTCAAGTCATCATGCTAAAGAAAAGAGCGACAGAACCCTCTCCAAGCAAGAAAACCCCAAGTAAAAGGCAGCCAGTCCATCTTTAATTCATTCCACTGGTCTGAAACAATGCATAAAGGTTCAGATCAGTGAATTATGTTGTCTCTCCTACTGTAAGTGCGACAATAAGAATGAACAATGACTAGGATGGAGAACTGGCCTCTTCCTTTGCATTTCAACAAGATCCTCTGTGTCCCCATCCTCACTGTAACCTCTGCACACTGCAGGTAATGCTATGCTAATTGTACAGTAATGAAATCTCTCTCCCTGCAAATCCCTCATCTTCAGAGAATTTATGGCAAACATTCCCGACATCCTGTTCTTAGTTAAAAATACCGCAAGTGAAATGTCTACATGCTGACATGCCTGCCACCTCTGATGCACACTCTACCCTCCCCATTTAAAAGATACTAATGATTTCCTATGAAAAATTGATCAGCATAATAGGGTGAGTATGCCTGATAAAAGCCCTTTGATTGCCAGCTTTGATATGCTGTCTCTATACCATCATCCCCAGCGCAGATGACTTACATGCATTATCAGAAGCACAGGGTCATACCCTTGGCCTCAGATAAGCCCCCCCTTTGCACTCCTCCAGCTGCACAAAGGAGGGTTTAAAACTGCCTAAAGCAGTAGCTGAGGATTCCCCTTTCCTAGCCCAGGGCCCCAAAAGAGGCAATCTAGGACTCTAAGCACAACACAGCACAGGTCCCTTTTGGCTCCACCCCTGTCATAAATATAAAGAGAAGGGTAAACCCCTTTAAAATCCCTCCTGGCCAGAGGAAATCTCCTCTCACCTGTAAAGGGTTAAGAAGCGAAAGGTAACCTCGCTGGCACCTGACCAAAATGACCAATGAGGAGACAAGATACTTTCAAAAGCTGGGAGGAGGGAGAGAAACAAAGGGTCTGTGTGTCTGTCTATATTCTGTCTTTGCCGGGGATAGGCCAGGAATGAAGCCTTAGAACTTTTAGTAAGTAATCTAGCTAGGTACGTGTTAGATTATGATTTCTTTAAATGGCTGAGAAAAGAATTGTGCTGAATAGAATAACTATTTCTGTCTGTGTATCTTTTTTGTAACTTAAGGTTTTTGCCTAGAGGGGTTCTCTATGTTTTGAATCTAATTACCCTGTAAGGTATCTACCATCCTGACTTTACAGGGGGGATTTTTTTTTATTTCTATTTACTTCTATTTCTATTAAAAGTCTTTTTGTAAGAAAACTGAATGCTTTTTCATTGTTCTCAGATCCAAGGGTTTGGGTCTGTGGTCACCTATGCAAATTGGTGAGGCTTTTTATCCAACATTTCCCTGGAAGGGGGGTGCAAGTGTTGGGAGGATTGTTCATCGTTCTTAAGATCCAAGGGTCTGGGTCTGTAGTCACCTAGGCAAATTGGTGAGGCTTTTTACCAAACCTTGTCCAGGAAGTGGGGTGCAAGGTTTTGGGAAGTATTTTGGGGGGAAAGACGTGTCCAAACAGCTCTTCCCCAGTAACCAGTATTTGTTTGGTGGTGGTAGCGGCCAATCCAAGGACAAAAGGGTGGAATATTTTGCACCTTGGGGAAGTTTTGACCTAAGCTGGTAAAGATAAGCTTAGGAGGTTTTTCATGCAGGTCCCCACATCTGTACCCTAGAGTTCAGAGTGGGGGAGGAACCTTGACATGGTGCCATAGTGGTGGGATTAACCTGAAATCATTTTGAGATCCAGTTGAGATTTTTTGAACTAAAAATACAGATTTTAAAAAAGGAGATTTTTTTTTTCCTTTGGAAAGGAAGTCCAGAAAGCAGCTTGTTTTTCTCTGCTTTGTGGCCAAGCAGAGACAAAAGGGGATTATCTTTGTGAATTGCAGGTTTTCTTTGCCTGGAGGCAGGGTACTTAACTCCTGCAGGGAAATTCACAGTCTTCCAACCCAGAGTTGTTTTTTTTTCCCTAAAAGTAAATAGAAGTTCTACCCATTTGCCTGGAGACAAAAGTGGCAGGGTTTTTTTTTTTTTTGGATTTTGATTTTTTACGAGGAGCACAAGTTTAAAAAGGAAACTTGTTTTTTCTTTGGGCTGGGTAAACAGGTTTCCAAGTAGTTGGAAGTTTTTTGCTTTGATTTGGGCCCAGAGCAGAGACAAGGGAATTGTCTTTTTCTGTAGGCTGACAATCACTATCAGAGAATAGGTATTCTATTCCAGCACAGCAAAATTTTACAGCCAAGTTTTGTTTGTTTATTTCTAAACTTCGGGTGTAAAGTTAGTTAAAAACAGAGAGGTTAGAATGACAAAATCCGCGGCTCGACTACAGCTGGAATTAGCCAGATTTCAGGCTGAGGAAAGACAAAGGGAACATGAAAGACAGATAGAACTCATGCGGCTGAAGAAGGAGGAGAAGGAACAAGAAAGGGAGGCAGCGAAAGAGGCAGAACAACACCAAGCGGCTGCTCACAGGAGAGCTATGGAAGCAAGGGACAAAGAACTGGAGGAGAAGGAAAAAGAGAGGAAGTATGTGGAGGAGATAGAGAAGATAAAGGCTCAGCAGAATATCCCAACAAACCCTAGCAATCCTTCTCCAAGTACCACTTCCCATCCCAGAAAGTTCCCCACCTACAAGGCAGGCGACGATACTGAGGCCTTCCTAGAAAACTTCGAAAGGGCCTGCCTTGGGTACAGCATCTCTACCGACCAATACATGGTAGAGCTGAGGCCGCAGCTCAGTGGACCCTTAGCTGAGGTGGCAGCTGAAATGCCTAAAGAACACATGAACGAGTATGAACTGTTTAAATCCAAGGCGAGAGTCAGAATGGGGATAACACCCGAGCATTCTCGTCGGAGGTTCAGAGCCCTAAGGTGGAAACCAGACGTGTCATTTACCCGACATGCCTACCACATTGTGAAACATTGGGATGCCTGGATATCCGGAGCAAGTGTTGAATCTCCCGTAAATTTGCCCTTCCTAATGCAAATGGAACAATTCTTAGAGGGTGTTCCTGAAGAAATAGAAAGGTACATCCTAGATGGGAAGCCCAAAACTGTAATCGAGGCAGGAGAGATTGGAGCCAGATGGGTGGAGGTGGCAGAGAAGAAAAAAACTGGTTGCAGTTGGAGCGGAGACCAGAAGGGACAACCCCAGACCACACCCTATTACCGGGGGCCGCCCAAAGCCCCACCTACCTCCCAAAGAACCCTCCAGACCCCTTATCGTCCCACCACCCCGTTCTCCAGCAACCCTCCTCGCCCCAGTGACCCGTCAGCTGGACGATGTTTTAAATGTAACGAGCTGGGGCATGTAAAGGCCAATTGCCCCAAGAACCCCAACAGATTACAGTTCATTGCACCGGAATCACACCAGAGGTCCACAGGCCCAGATACCTCCCAGATACCCTTGGAGCGGAGGGAAACTGTGAGTATGGGTGGGAAGAAGGTCACCGCATGGAGGGACACCGGAGCACAAGTGTCAGCTATCCATGCTTCCTTAGTGGACCCCAATTTAATCAACCCAGAGATCCAAGTGACGATTCAACCCTTCAAGTCCAACTCTTTTGATTTGCCTACAGCCAAGTTGCCTGTCCAGTACAAGGGCTGGTCAGGAATGTGGACTTTTGCAGTCTATGATGATTATCCCATCCCCATGCTGTTGGGGGAAGACTTGGCCAATCATGTGAAGCAGGCCAAGAGGGTGGGAACGGTCACCCGCAGCCAGGCTAAACAAGCCGTGAGGCCTAGCTCTGTTCCGGAAACTTCTATCAGGACCCGGTCAGAGGTGATGGACCCGGACCCCAGGCCAATGTCTGCAACAGCAGTAGTGGATCCAGTCCCAGAGACCCAGACGGAACCAGTCCCAGAACCGGAACCAACCGAACAACCAACACCAGACCCATTGTCAGCACTGAATCCAGTACTTGCAACCTCAACACCAGAGGGCCCCACCGAACCTGAACTGGCAGCAACCGATAACCCTACACAAGAGGCTCAGCCGGAGCCTGAATCCCAACATAGTGCACCAGCGGAGAGCGGTTCACAGTCAACAGAAACAGCTCCATCTCCTATATCGCTTCCAGAGGGACCAAGCCTAGGTCCACAATCCAATGAGGAACTGATGTCTCCAGCATCAAGGGAACAGTTCCAGACCGAACAGGAAGCAGATGAAAGCCTCCAGAGAGCTTGGACGGCGGCACGGAGCAACCCACCGCCTCTCAGCTCTTCTAATCGATCCAGGTTTGTTGTAGAAACAGGACTTTTATACAAGGAAACTCTTTCTGGTGGACACCAGGAAGACTGGCATCCTCAGAGACAGTTGGTAGTTCCAACTAAATACCGGGCCAAGCTCTTGAGCTTAGCCCATGATCACCCTAGTGGCCATGCTGGGGTGAACAGGACCAAAGACCGTTTGGGGGGGGTCATTCCACTGGGAGGGAATGGGCAAGGATGTTTCTACCTATGTCCAGTCTTGTGAGGTGTGCCAAAGAGTGGGAAAGCCCCAAGACCAGGTCAAAGCCCCTCTCCAGCCACTCCCCATCATTGAAGTTCCATTTCAGCGAGTAGCTGTGGATATTCTGGGTCCTTTTCCGAAAAAGACACCCAGAGGAAAGCAGTACATACTGACTTTCATGGATTTTGCCACCCGATGGCCGGAAGCAGTAGCTCTAAGCAACACCAGGGCTAAAAGTGTGTGCCAGGCACTAGCAGACATTTTTGCCAGGGTAGGTTGGCCCTCCGACATCCTCACAGATGCAGGGACTAATTTCCTGGCAGGAACTATGAAAAACCTTTGGGAAGCTCATGGGGTAAATCACTTGGTTGCCACTCCTTACCACCATCAAACAAATGGCATGGTGGAGAAGTTTAATGGAACTTTGGGGGCCATGATACGTAAATTCGTAAATGAGCACTCCAATGATTGGGACCTAGTGTTGCAGCAGTTGCTCTTTGCCTACAGAGCTGTACCACACCCCAGTTTAGGGTTTTCCCCATTTGAACTTGTATATGGCCGTGAGGTTAAGGGGCCATTGCAGTTGGTGAAGCAGCAATGGGAGGGATTTACACCTTCTCCAGGAACTAACATTCTGGACTTTGTAACCAACCTACAAAACACCCTCCGAACCTCTTTAGCCCTTGCTAAAGAAAACTTACAGGATGCTCAAAAAGAGCAAAAAGCCTGGTATGATAAACATGCCAGAGAGCGTTCCTTCAAAGTAGGGGACCAGGTCATGGTCTTAAAGGCGCTCCAGGCCCATAAAATGGAAGCATCGTGGGAAGGGCCATTCACGGTCCAGGAGCGCCTGGGAGCTGTTAATTATCTCATACCATTCCCCACCTCCAGCCGAAAGCCTAAGGTGTACCATATGAATTCTCTAAAGCCCTTTTATTCCAGAGACTTAAAGGTTTGTCAGTTTACAGCCCAGGGAGGAGACGACGCTGAGTGGCCTGAAGGTGTCTACTACGAAGGGAAATGTGCTGGTGGTGTGGAAGAGGTGAACCTCTCCATGACCCTTGGGCGTATGCAGCGACAGCAGATCCAGGAGCTGTGCACTAGCTACGCGCCAACGTTCTCAGCCACCCCAGGACTGACTGAATGGGCATACCACTCCATTGACACAGGTAATGCTCGCCCAATTAGAGTCCAACCTTACCGAGTGTCTCCTCAAGCTAAAACTGCTATAGAACGGGAGATCCAGGATATGTTACAGATGGGGGTAATCCGCCCCTCTGAAAGTGCATGGGCATCTCCAGTGGTTCTAGTTCCCAAACCAGATGGGGAAATATGTTTTTGCGTGGACTACCGTAAGCTCAATGCTGTAACTCGCCCAGACAACTATCCAATGCCACGCACAGATGAACTATTAGAGAAACTGGGACGGGCCCAGTTCATCTCTACCTTGGACTTACTGGCAGGTACCGCTAGATGAGTCTGCCAAGGAAAGGTCAGCCTTCACCACACATCTCGGGCTGTATGAATTTAATGTACTCCCTTTCGGGCTGTGAAATGCACCCGCCACCTTCCAAAGACTTGTAGATGGTCTCCTAGCGGGATTAGGAGAATATGCAGTCGCCTACCTTGACGATGTGGCCATATTTTCGGATTCCTGGGCAGACCACCTGGAACATCTACAAAAAGTCCTTGAGCGCATAAGGGAGGCAGGACTAACTGTTAAGGCTAAGAAGTGTCAAATAGGCCTAAACAGAGTGACTTACCTTGGACACCAGGTGGGTCAAGGAACTATCAGCCCCCTACAGGCCAAAGTGGATGCTATCCAAAAGCGGCCTGTCCCAAAGTCAAAGAAACAGGTTCAATCCTTCTTAGGCTTGGCCGGTTATTACAGACGATTTGTACCACAATACAGCCAAATTGCCGCCCCACTGACAGACCTAACCAAAAAGAAACAGCCAAATGCTGTGCAGTGGACCGAAAAGTGTCAGAAGGCCTTTAACAAGCTTAAAGCGACACTCATGTCTGACCCTGTACTAGGGGCCCCAGACTTTGACAAACCGTTCCTAGTAACCACAGATGCGTCCGAGCGTGGTGTGGGAGCAGTTTTAATGCAGAAAGGACCTGATCAAGAACTCCACCCTGTAGTGTTCCTCAGCAAAAAACTGTCTGAGAGGGAAAGCAACTGGTCAATCACTGAAAAAGAATGTTACGCCATTGTCTACGCTCTGGAAAAGCTACGCCCATATGTTTGGGGACGGCGTTTCCACCTGCAAACCGACCATGCTGCACTGAAGTGGCTTCACACCGTCAAAGAAACTAACAAAAAACTTCTTCGGTGGAGTTTAGCTCTCCAAGATTTTGATTTCGACATCCAACACATCTCAGGAGCTTCTAACAAAGTGGCTGATGCACTCTCCCGTGAAAGTTTCCCAGAATCAACTGGTTAAAATCGTCCTTGAGATGTGGAAAATATTGTTAGTCTTTATGTACTTGGTAGTATATTTAGAGATGCATGTGTCTTATTAACTCTGTTTTTCCTAGAGCTCCAGGAAGAAATCCCAGCCAGTGTTTCACCCTAGCTGAGATTTGGGGGGCGTGTCATAAATATAAAGGGAAGGGTAAACCCCTTTAAAATCCTCCTGGCCAGAGGAAATCTCCTCTCACCTGTAAAGGGTTAAGAAGCTAAAGGTAACCTCGCTGGCACCTGACCAAAATGACCGATGAGGAGACAAGATACTTTCAAAAGCTGGGAGGAGGGAGAGAAACAAAGGGTCTGTGTGTCTGTCTATATTCTGTCTTTGCCGGGGAAAGACCAGGAATGAAGCCTTAGAACTTTTAGTAAGTAATCTAGCTAGGTACGTGTTAGATTATGATTTCTTTAAATGGCTGAGAAAAGAATTGTGCTGAATAGAATAACTATTTCTGTCTGTGTATCTTTTTTGTAACTTAAGGTTTTTGCCTAGAGGGGTTCTCTGTGTTTTGAATCTAATTACCCTGTAAGGTATCTACCATCCTGACTTTACAGGGGGGATTTTTTTTTATTTCTATTTACTTCTATTTCTATTAAAAGTCTTTTTGTAAGAAAACTGAATGCTTTTTCATTTTTCTCAGATCCAAGGGTTTGGGTCTGTGGTCACCTATGCAAATTGGTGAGGCTTTTTATCCAACATTTCCCTGGAAAGGGGGGGTGCAAGTGTTGGGAGGATTGTTCATCGTTCTTAAGATCCAAGGGTCTGGGTCTGTAGTCACCTAGGCAAATTGGTGAGGCTTTTTACCAAACCTTGTCCAGGCAGTGGGGTGCAAGGTTTTGGGAAGTATTCTGGGGGGAAAGACGTGTCCAAACAGCTCTTCCCCAGTAACCAGTATTTGTTTGGTGGTGGTAGCGGCCAATCCAAGGACAAAAGGGTGGAATATTTTGTACCTTGGGGAAGTTTTGACCTAAGCTGGTAAAGATAAGCTTAGGAGGTTTTTCATGCAGGTCCCCACATCTGTACCCTAGAGTTCAGAGTGGGGGAGGAACCTTGACAACCCCTATGCCAAACTCCCCCACCCACCCTTGGAACAGAGGGCTCAGGGGCCGTCCTTTTCCCACCCAGAGTGGCAATGGTAAAGGACGGCCTTCTCACCCTTCCTTCAGCAGCAGCGGTGTCTTCTATACTTGGAAAGGCCAGGGTGAAAGTAGGGACTCCCGACAAGAGCTTACACCCAGTATTTGCTTGGGTTAAGAGGCTGGACCAGGGCCACTGCACTCTTCTTCTGCCAGACCCAGGTTTTTCTGGTGGGGCCCCACTGAGCAATGGATCTGATAGCTAACAGATGCATGGAGAGGTCCCTGCCTCTCAGAGCCACAGCTTCGGGCTGCAGACTCAGGCAGATGTCACATTCAGTTACGCTCATGTCTCATTTTCAATCTTTTCTCCACAACCCCAGGGGCTAGAAACTAACTTTTTTCTTAAAAAATAACACTGAGATTCTAGTGTAAATCATCCCAACTCCAGGAACTGGGTCCCTCGGCACAGACCTAAATCATAGAATCTCAGGGTTGGAAGGGACCTCAAGAGGTCATCTACTCGTTCAACCCCCTGCTCAAATCAGGACCAATCCCCAATTTTTGCCCCAAATAGCCCCCTCAAGGATTGAACTCACAACCCTGGGTTTAGCAGGCCAATGCTCAAACCACTGAGCTATCCCTCCCCGTCCCCGCAGTCCTAGCCAGTCTTACCTCATCCATCTCAACCTCACAAACATGCCGTATTTTCTGAGCGAAGCATGATGGGAGCTGAAGCATGATGTGCACTGGCCATCATATATATAAGGGGACAAAAGGTCACTTATGCTCCACCCACTATGATACGTGACTTTTGCTGCATTGATTTTGAACACGCCAAGGCTTCCAAAGAACAAAAAAAAAACCCCAGATATAAACTAAGTAATGTAGTCTGCTAAATACCACCCTGGCTTATTGCTAGGAATGGACAAAACAAATGACATGTTTGCCAAATGCTACAGCATTGAAATCAGCATTGTTCTGCCAGATGTCTATTTCCCAATACCTGTCCAAAAATATTGGCATGATGAATATTCATTTGCCCATGCCTGGAGCTGATTAGTACTCCTTTAGCTCTGTTGACCTTAACATGATATGTAAATAGATGTATCTGGTTTTACGATCTGAACCTATTTAGGGTCTAATTCTCATTGAAACCAATGAGACTAACTAGCTGAGTAAGGGCTATAGCACTGGGCCCCTGTAATTAAGGACCAGATGATCACAGTGATTCCTTCCTGCTTTGGAATCTATGATTAAATCAATGACAATTCTGTTTGTCAGGACTCTCCATTTCACTGCACAAACAAAGAAGGACATTGTGTTAATCGAGAAATCATTTGTTAGACATGTTCAAAATCAATGCTAAACAGCACGGAGTACCTTTTTGCAATGGATTTTTATTTGCCATGTTGCACATTATTTCGTAATTCAAATTGCAGTTCCAAAAACCTCTATTGATATCTTTCATCCAAACTTCCAACTCCACAAAGTGTTGGCAAGAATGCCTTAAAATGGTCTGTTATCAATTCTGACCTTTACTGTTATAACTCAAATAGATACATTATCTGTGATCATTCTGACAAGGGGAAAAACAAAAACCCAGCAACTTTGAAAAGGACATCTACACACACAATACATACAGATTTAACATCTACCTGCCCCCACAGCAAGAGCTTATATCATAAGCAATGAGTGATGGGACGGTTCAATCAGCAACTCATGCAGTTTTGGAAACCCAGTTATCTTCCACACAAAGATGGACTACAAGCCATCAAGAACACTATCCCCGATAATGTCACGGCTAACCTGGTGGCTGAACTTTGTGACTTTGTCCTTACCCATAACTATTTTACATTTGGGGACAATGTATACCTTCAGATCAGCGGCACTGCTATGGGTACCCGCATGGCCCCACAGTATGCCAACATTTTTATGGCTGATTTAGAACAACGCTTCCTCAGCTCTCCTCCCCTAACGCCCCTACTTTACTTGCGCTATATTGATGACATCTTCATCATCTGGACCCATGGAAAAGAAGCCCTTGAGGAATTCCACCATGATTTCAACAATTTCCATCCCACCATCAACCTCAGCCTGGTCCAGTCCACACATGAGATCCACTTCCTGGACACTACAGTGCTAATAAACGATGGTCACATCAACACCACCCTATACCGGAAACCTACTGACCGCTATTCCTACCTACACGCCTCCAGCTTTCACCCTGACCACACCACACGATCCATCGTCTACAGCCAAGCTCTGCGATACAACCGCATTTGCTCCAACCCCTCAGACAGAGACAAACACCTACAAGATCTCTATCAAGCATTCTTACAACTACAATACCCACCTGCGGAAGTGAAGAAACAGATTGATAGAGCCAGAAGAGTTCCCAGAAGTCACCTACTACAGGACAGGCCTAACAAAGAAAATAACAGAACGCCACTAGCCGTCACCTTCAGCCCCCAACTAAAACCCCTCCAACGCATTATTAAGGATCTACAACCCATCCTGAAGGATGACCCAACGCTCTCACAAATCTTGGGAGAAAGGCCAGTCCTTGCCTACAGACAGCCCCGCAACCTGAAGCGAATACTCACCAACAACCACATACCACACAACAGAACCACTAACCCAGGAACCTATCCTTGCAACAAAGCCCGTTGCCAACTGTGCCCACATATCTATTCAGAGAACACCATCACAGGGCCTAACAACATCAGCCACACTATCAGAGGCTCGTTCACCTGCACATCCACCAATGTGATATATGCCATCATGTGCCAGCAATGCCCCTCTGCCATGTACATTGGTCAAACTGGACAGTCTCTACGTAAAAGAATAAATGGACACAAATCAGATGTTAAGAATTATAACATTCATAAACCAGTCGGAGAACACTTCAATCTCTCTGGTCACGCAATCACAGACATGAGGGTCGCTATCTTACAGCAAAAAACTTCAAATCCAGACTCCAGCGAGAAACTGCTGAATTGGAATTCATTTGCAAATTGGATACTATTAATTTGGGCTTGAATAGAGACTGGGAGTGGCTAAGTCATTATGCAAGGTAGCCTATCTCCCCTTGTTTTTTTCCTACAAACCCCCCCCCCCCCCCAAGACGTTCTGGTTAAACTTGGATTATTGCTGTGCACATTGTAAGATGAGCTATTGCCAGCATGAGAGTGAGTTTGTGTGTGTGGTTTTTGGAGGGGGTGTGTGTGTGGGGGGGGGGGTGAGAAAACCTGGATTAGTGCTGGAAATGACCCACCTTGATTATCATGCGCATTATAAAGAGAGGTTTCAAAGAGGGATGGGCTATTACCAGCAGGAGAGTGAGTTTGTATGTGTGTCTGTGTGTGGGGGGGGGGGAAGAGTGAGAAAACCTTGATTTGTGCTGGAAATGGCCTTCCTTGATGATCACTTGATGATCACTTTAGATAAGCTGTTAGCAGCAGGACAGTGGGGTGGGAGGAAGTTTTGTTTCATGGTCTCTGTGTGTATATAATGTCTTCTGCAGTTTCCACGATATGCTATGCATCCGATGAAGTGAGCTGTAGCTCACGAAAGCTCATGCTCAAATAAACTGGTTAGTCTCTAAGGTGCCACAAGTACTCCTTTTCTTTTTTCTTTTTATATTAAGCAATATTATCATGAATGAGAGATGGTCTCAAGCCACCAAGTTCAGACCCAGATCTGGATTTTCAACTTTCCAAAACTCTTGGGATGGGGAAATTTGTCTCAGATCATTCATCAGAATTCAAATTTAGGTTGGGATTCTAAACCCCTAATATTTAGACCAGGATGAGTGGGCTCATTTCAATTATTAGTCAGTAAAGGGGTAAATATTCTAGGAAGCCAGGACAAGGTTTAGTAATATGAGAATTTTCCCAGTGGGAATTTTGGAAACATGGTCTAAAAATCAGATGGGCAAATTGATTTGGATATAGAACCTCCTTTGAGGCAGACCTACCTTACTTAAGGTTCTGAAATATCAAGAGACTGCCTCCCTTCTAGCCTCCATGTCCAGCAAGGAGGAGAGGCTGAAGAACATAAATGTTATGGGAAGACTGCTCTCAGGGTAGATATTTCTATAGCTGGGAACTGAAATGTATATTCTGGGCACTTCACAAGAGACCTCATTACAATGACATTTTTAGCCATTCTGGAGACTCAGGAGGTTCATAAAGTGGAGATAGGCTTTGGATAAGCATCCAAAACTTCAGAGGATTATCTTAGCTATACCTGAACTTTTGAGTTTAGCACAAACTGCAAGTGGGTTTTTAAATCCGGTTCTTGAAGTATCTATTAATAAATAGTTGAATTAATAAAATTTTGCACGCACACACTGGAAAAGTAGATTACACTCCACTCTATCCTCCAACAGAGGATAACAACGTACTAATGTTATCAGCTAAAGAGTTACTCCATCTCCAGTACCTGTGGCCTGTGCTGAAGATCCTGCTGTTGACACATTCATGGGGGGTCATCACAGCAGCATCCTTAATCAAAGGATCTCAAAAATTAGTATTACTATAATTTTGCACACTGATTTGCCCAAGGTCACACAAGAAGTGAGTAGTAATCCCAGTCTCCCAGCTCCTATTCCCCCACTCTAACAACTAGATAACACGGCTCCCTGAGGATCATTTGTCATCATGCTGCTGTGACATTTCTACAGAGAACTCTACATATTCAACACCACAATTGGTGAAGTTATTGATTGAGCTCAACTGCTCTACAGAGCCTGCAAAGGATGACAGAGAAAATAGAGCATTTGCCTGTTGATAAAAAGTTCAGTTTTTAACACCATTTTTCTTTCTGGTCACAACAAAATAAAAGCAAATGTCAAAACATGGTATAATTATGTTTCACAGGAGTTTCTCTCAGTACAGATTGTTTTTTCTTCTCTAGCACAGATACGCCCAGAGTGGATACAGATTGAGTACACTGTTTCCCCCTTGAAATAAATAGTAATAATAATAAATAATAAAACCCATTGAGTTGTCATTTGTTTGAATTGACAGCTTAATTTAGACATAAGAATTAGAATGAATGAGAAAGCAGGGTCACTGGGGAAGGCATAAGAGTGAAGCGATAGCTACCAGATAAAATAAGTACCAAATAAGTTAACTTAAGTTAATAAGATAAGTACCTAATAAGTTATTTAAAAGGGGAATTGCCTTGGCATGTTCTACGTTAGTAAATAGGGACCTGGATCCAATGCCCATTGAAGACAATGGAAAGAATCCTATTGACTTCCCTGGGTTTTTGAGTTAGGTCCTATATTAGGAATAATAGTGTTATTCTTGCTTCCTTACATTCAAGGGTTGTAGACTTGATCCGAAGAATATCAAAGTCACTGGGAGCCTTCCACAGACTTCAGCTGGCTTTGGATCAGGTGCCGTGTACTTCAGATAGGGCAGTTACGGAAGCACCAGTCGCAACTCCACTGTTAAGGTTGAGCTCCGTTTTGCATTGAAAACAGGGATTCGATCTCTTGGCTATGTAGGAAAAATACCGTTTTCCCCCTCACCAAGCAGTACTTACTGAGTATAGAATGAATTTCCTGAAAATTTACAAATAAATCTGTTTATTAGTTGGAGTTCAACTAAATCATAAATTGGATCACTTAAGAAATTTAGCATCTCTGACAGCCTTTTTTCATCCCAAAAGATCTTCCCACTTTCCATATAGTTAAGAATAATTGCAATCTTGTGCACAGGCAATATTTGAAGAAATTAGATTGAAATTAAGCTTAGTTATGAATGATTTTTGTGTCTGATTCATATGATTGCATAGGCTACAGAGAGAGGTTCAGATCAACAGCTCAAGTAACTCTTAAATGGGTTTGCAACACCAGAGGTAACAACCCATCACCAGCTTTTGTAGACAACTACTTGGCATGCAACAATTCTAACAGTTGTAATGACGCAGTGAACGAGGGAGACTGAGTTCCCAGTAGTAGTTTATTTGGTCCAACTGCAATTGCTTTCTAAAGGTCCCATAGCTGTATGGTAGCGTGGGCATCAATGCTTGAAAGGCTGTCCGTGGCACTGCTGCCTTGGCCTTCACAGCACAAGAGATTCAACAGGCAACGAGGGAAGGAAATGTCCCGTAAAAGGTGCCCTTTTCCATACCTGAATGTGTTCAGTTTTCTTTGACATTTAACCTTAACTCTGAATTTCCTGTTTTTATAATGCTTGGTTTTGGGATACATCCCTGGAATGTATCTTTTTTCTAAATTCCTGGGACACACTCTCTACCCCCATTTTATTGTACTTTTTGCCTGGGATTATTAGATTAGATTGGACGGATGGATATGCAATATATAGAGCTAGACTGTGGCATTTAGTTACTACCCTGAATAGGGAGCGTTGCAGAACCTCACAATCTTAGGGAGAATTCAGAGGCACAATTCCTCCCCAGACTCCCCATTGGACAGGAGCAGTGTGTAGGATACACCTTCCTTCAGTCCTTCACTCAGTTAACTCATCATGACCACTGTTTAGAGCCTAGGATTACAGATAGGCCTTGAATGTCAATACATGGGGGCTTTATTGAGCCCAAAGAGGAAGCAAGTTCCACAGTTATAGACTCATAGATATTAAGGTCAGAAGGGACCATTATGATCATCTAGTCTGACCCCCTGCACAACGCAGGCCACAGAATCTCACCCACCCACTCCTGCGAAAAACCTCTCACCTATGTCTGAGCTACTGAAGTCCTCAAATCGCGGTTTAAAGACTTCAAGGTGCAGAGAATCCTCCAGCAAGTGACCCGTGCCCCATGCTACAGAGGAAGGCGAAAAAAAACCCAGGGCCTCTTCCAATCTGCCCTGGAGGAAAATTCCTTCCTGACCCCAAATATGGCCATCAGCTGAACCCTGAGCATGTGGGCCAGATTCACCAGCCAGATACCCAGGAAAGAATTCTCTGTAGTAACTCAGATCGCACCCCATCTAACATCCCATCGGGCCTATTTACCATGAATAGTTAAAGATCAATTAATTGCCAAAATCATGTTATCCCATCATACCATCTCCTCCATAAACTTATCGAGTTTAATCTTGAAGCCAGGTAAGTCTTTTGCCCCCACTGCTTCCCTTGGAAGGCTGTTCCAGAACTTCACTCCTCTGATGGTTAGAAACCTTCGTCTAATTTCAAGTCTAAACTTCCCGATGGCCAGTTTATATCCATTTGTTCTTGTGTCCACATTGGTACTGAGCTTAAATCATTCCTCTCCCTCTCCGGTGTTTAACCCACTGATATATTTATAGAGAGCAATCGTATCTCCCCTCAACCTTCTTTTGGTTAGGCTAAACAAGCCAAGCTCCTTGAGTCTCCTTTCATAAGACAGGTTTTCCATTCCTCGGATCATCCTAGTAGCCCTTCTCCGTACCTGTTCCAGTTTGATTTCATCCTTCTTAAACATGGGAGACCAGAACTGCACACAGTATTTCAGATGAGGTCTCACCAATGCCTTGAATAACGGTACTAAGACCTCCTTATCTCTACTGGAAATACCTCGCCTGACGCATCCCAAGACCGCATTAGCTTTTTTCACGGCCACATCACATTGGCGGCTCATAGTCATCCTGTGGTCAATCAATACTCCAAGGTCCTTTTCCTCCTCCGTTACTTCTAATTGATGCGTCCCCAGCTTATAACTAAAATTCTTGTTATTAATCCCTAAATGCATGACCTTACACTTCTCACTATTACATTTCGTCCTATTACTATTACTCCAGTTTTCAAGGTCATCCAGATCCTCCTGTATGATATCCCGGTCCTTCTCTAAATTGGCAATACCTCCCAGCTTTGTATCGTCCGCAAACTTTATGATGACAGTTGAGGCTCTCTCAGCGAAAGTGTCCAGCTGACATCCCCCGCTCCAAGTACATTAATTATTGTGCATGTTTAATTTGCTTTGGTCCTCCAGTGGTGATAGAACCTGCCATCGCGAAGACTTGTTTTGACAGCACAGCAAGCTCTCCATAGACTTCTATTATCTCTTTTTCAAACCAGCTCAGCTTGATAACGTAATGTCTCCACAGGCTTTCACATTCGCAGGGGCACGAGATTGTTGAGGCAGTTCCACGCCCCAGTCTAGGAAATGGGGAATTATTGTTATCTGAAAACGAAACAAACAAAAAGCACAGATCTGCACAGCAGCCATTTCAAATGCAAAGACTTGGACTTTGCTAACACATTTTCCCCTTTAATGTAATCAGAGATCCTGACCTGCTTGACTTTGATGGGGTTCTGTACAGGCATAAGACTCCACTTGAATGGATCCAATTGTAGGATGAACCCACAAATGAGACAGTTCAAGCGCCAAATTGATCAGAATGTAAAAAACAAAACAAAACACCCCCCCCCCCACGTCAAAAATACCAACAGCCAAACAACCGATACCCAGATGTAGACATGACACGCCAAGAGCCAAAGAACCCAACCCAAAGTTCACTATCGGTATTATCTCACTCTCATTAACTCTCCCTTTAGAGCACAATATACACAGACCCATGGGAGTTAGACTTACAGCAACGAAATACACATGTCCTTCTTCAAATGGCTTATATAGAAATTCTCTGAACTGCATTTGTGAAATTTACTTTAATCACACCAGTGGCATTCTACACATTCTAAGTTCATTAGACCAGGATGTGCTGCTGTTGTTAATGTTGAATTGGCACCTCCATGACAAACCCTGTTGTTTTGGGTTTAAAAGGCTCAGTTTACAAAAACACACTGGACTGAATGCAGTGGGAATTGCCCTGAACAGCACCCAGCCAGATCCAAACTTTTCAGCTCTGATTGTATACTTTACTACAGGAGTTGAAGTTATGTAAGGACGGATAACAAAAGGAAATGCCGTAACGATCTATGCAGAGAAGTAAAAAAAACTAACCTACTCATCCTCTGAAGTTAGCATAATTAAAAATCCAAACACTAAGAACAATTTCGAGCCACCATAAACAAAAATTGGATGGAAAATTAATGACCTTTGTTAACCGTAATGTAAAAGAACACAGTAATATTTACTAATTATACAGCTTTGCATATTTGTAAATTACTGGCTCTCATCTAGTAAATGAGTGTTTTTGGCATACCTCTTAGAAAACTAATGCAGTATGCAGGTTACCATAGTTATAGCAGAAAACTGGAAGGAATTCACACACACACCCCCCCATTATAACTGGGACATTGTTATTCAAGTGACTGAAATCTCTCTCCATTTTCAATGTAAGTGTTTGGTGATAAATTGGTGATGGATGAATTTTAAAGGTTCTGCTCCGATACCATGGTGATCAATATAAATTCCTAGATAGATTATGTTATTCAAGCCCCAGCTCAGCAATGCACATACTTAACTTAGAAAACAAATGCCCCAGCCTCGTTATCTCTGGAAAAGACAAAATCTTTCAAAATGTGGGAAAAGAAAAACATTTTTTTACAATTCTCAAAACTGAAAGAATATTATAAATTGTTTTATATCAGAGTCGTACCCCCAGGCCTGAGAAGGGACGGAGTGCCATTGTGCTAGGTGCTGCACAGACACATAGTAGGAAAGAGCCCCTACCCCAAAAAGCTAACAATATTCATGAGAGGCTGTAGAACCTAGTGGGTAGGCACTAGACTGTTTCAGGAAATCTGGGTTCTAACCCTGGTTCCATTACTGTCCCACTAGATGACACTTCCCCTCTCTCTGCCTTTCACCCTTTGGGTATTTTTTCTGTTCAGACTGTCTACCCTTTAGGGCAGGGACTGTCTTTCACTTTACATTTGTACACCACCTAGCACTGTGGGACCTCAATACTGGTGGAAGCTTCTAGCTATTACTGAAATTTGTAAGGTGAGGCCTTTTTATTTATTTGTTTGTTTACTTATTTATTAAATAATTTACTGGGTCCTGAAACTGAAGACCTCAACTCAAGGTCTGAGTTTTGCTGGTCTCTAGTGGTGCCATTATTCTATTGAAATATATAGGTAGAGCAGATCAAAAATTTTTGGATAGATTTTTTTTTTTTGCTCTGAAAAATGCATATTTGGAATAACAAACTCTTCATGAATTCAGATCAAATTCACCAAGTTCTTCTGGCTGAAAGAAAAAACTTCCACAACTCGAAATATTTTGTTGTGACACTTTGTAAATGGAACATTTTCATTGTTCAGTTCAAAATTACATTTTGTTGCTAATTTTACTTCCATTTTCTTTTAAAAGAGGTAAAAGAAACCCTCAAACATGAAACCTTCCATTCAATCCTAAAACTTTTTTGTTTGGCCAAAAATTTTTTTAAAAAATCACTTTGGGACAACCCAGACAATTTTTTTAATGAATTTTTGATTTGACAACCAAACTGAAAAAGAAAAAGAATTATTTGCACAGCTCTATTTGTAGGACACAGAGAAGTCGGATTTCATAGACTGATAGATTTTAAAAGAAGAGGGGACTATTAGATCACGTCCTCTGACCTGTCAAGCATAGTCCATTACATTTCACCTAGTTACCCCTGCACCAAC
The DNA here is from genome assembly GCF_965152275.1 of Natator depressus. Classification (NCBI taxonomy): domain Eukaryota; kingdom Metazoa; phylum Chordata; order Testudines; family Cheloniidae; genus Natator; species Natator depressus. The sequence continues at coordinate 8,818,225 of NC_134259.1, forward strand.
CCCCTTAACGTTTATTTGGTTAAAGCATATCTTCCAGAAAGGCACCCAGTCGTGATTTGAAGACATTTAGCCTTCAATCTTCCTTTGCACTCCATAAAAGAGTTATGCTAATACAGAATATGGTCCCTGAAATGGGCTCATTGTATTTTCACAGGTCTTCTTTAAAAGTCATAAAGATAAGTCTGATAAGTTTTTTTCCTTGTGGGTAAGAGGAATCCATTCCAGTAGTTTCATCGTCTTACATCTCTATCTGCTGCAAACTAATGCAGCTGGGATTGGTGTAACAGAATCAGAAAAGTTCATTTTTGTTCCTGTCTCAGTTTCTGTTCCACTGCCCTGAATGGGTTCAGGGTTAGAGATCTTTCTGAGTGGGAAACACTACAGGTACCTTTCCACGGCTATGAACAGAGAACTACCAATAAGAAGGTCGGGATAACTAACTTTTGCCTACATGACACGTGTATTCTCCATATATTAGAACATGTTTTCCCTAATCAATATTTTATTAATTTAGCCACTCAAAGTCTTTGATACGGATGAGTTGCCATGTTTCACAGGAGAACAATAGCTTTAATTTTATGGTGCTACTTATCAGAAGAGACTTTGGTAAAACTTGATCATCCATTGCAAATACAGCACCGTTTATAGACCTTATATGACAAGTAAAACACTTTGTAGAGAATATACATAAAACCTTTGTGATAAACTCCCTCTCATTATAGAAAAGCTCTTAATGTATTATCAGTTAAAAAAACCTGCCAGCGGGGATATTGTCTCTGTTTAACAGTAATGGATTCAGATTATGCCATTACCAAGTATCTCTTTTCTGTGGTTGAGTACAGGCTAAAGGCTTAGTGCTCGAAAACAGTGCTAGCCTCGTTAGTTTATGAAGCTTGACTACAATATAATTAAGCATCTTTCTGTTTATCCAGAAAACAATTAACTAAAATGTGTATCTATCTGTACATAGGTGTATGTATCTGTTATGCACATACAACATACATATATAATACTTCTATGCACCCAATCCTGCAAACCATTATTCTTTGGGGCTCTCTCTCTCTCTCACACACACACTTGAGAGAAGGATACTGACTCTACCACCCCTGTTGATTCGGGGGGAAGGGTTTGGTAATGCTCATCCTTCCTCAAGATCCTCCTACAAAGGGTAAACCCAACCCTGCAAAACCTTACTTTCCTGAGTAGTCCCATTGACTTTAATGGGATTATTTACATAAGTAAGGAAGATGAATATGGGTCTCATCCACAATCTATTGATGTCAAAGGATTTTAGGGCAGGCCCATGCAGACAAAGGATTCGCAGGATTGGGTCCATATACAGTCAAACTAGGCCTGATTCTTTTCACTTAATGCAAGCTTTATGTTTATACAACTCCAGTAGGTTTACAAGTGTAAGTGAGAGGAGACTCAGGCCCAAAAGCCACACACACACACACACACACACACTTACACACTTCTTTCATTATATTCCTTGGGGTTCTTGCTTAAATTGACAGGCACAAAGATAACCAAAAGCATACATTTAAATACATTTTGGAGGAGGAGCGCCATGACCCCACCAGATTTAGGATTTAATGCAGATTCTTTTCTGTCTCTCCATTTAAGCATCTGATTGTAATCTCAGATGGGGGGCATTTATCGCTGCATCTCTCCGAAATATCCATCCCCATGTGCTGATTTTCTGAGATATGCTGCGATGTGCCTGAAATTAAAATCTCCGCTATTACAGCTTCGCTTTAACGTTCTGCTGGTAGTTTATCATTTCAGCAGCAGACTCCCCACTAAGCTATTTTTTTTATTATTATTTTCAAAGAAAGTTGAGTGATGCTTAAAATAAAGGAATCAGTTCAATGTGATCGACCGTAAACTCTATATCAAGCGGTGCTGAAATCTCTTAAAAAGTTGTCTCTAAAATGTAATTTTGTTTGATGAAACAGACATATTGCCCTCATTTAAAGCTGTCACACTGGCACCTTAGTGAAGTACGAATGTTCCACTCAAACTGAAGACATTCTTTTTACAACCGCACACACACACATACCCTGGTAAGCATCAGAGGTATATCTCGTGGTGAGGGGAGACTGGGAGTTCAAGGTTTGAGTTAATTATCCCCCATTTTATAGCATAGAAGTGCATTCCATCTCTGCAATCTGCATGGGTGGACTCCATACAGGTGTAAGGGATCCACCTGCAGTGGTCAGACTATAGGGTCAGGCCACAGATTATTTCTGTTTATTATTATTATTTGTATTACTGTAGTGACTAGGAGCCCCAGTCATGGTCAGAAGTCCCCTTGTGCTAGGCCCTGTGCAAACACTGCACAAAGGGATGGACCCAAGAGCCTGCAATGTAAGGGTATCTTTACACTGCAGCTGGGAATGTTGCCTGCAGCTCACGTAACTCTAACTGAGCTAGCTTGCTAAAACAACAGTAAGAATATGTCAGCGCAAGCTTCAGCAAGGGCTGCGGAAGCCAGTATGTACTCGAGGGACAGGGGAGGTCAGTCAGGCTTGTGCAGCTGATCCTGAAGCCCACGTTCCCACTGGTATAAGACAGAACACAACAAATGGACAGAGGCAGACATATGGGGCAGCGCAAGGAAATAATGAGACAATGCTGGTCAGCATGATAGGCAGCAATCTCAGGGCACCAGCGGCCTAACCACTGTCAAGTTTTTTTGTCGACATCCCGGCATAGTAGAGTTTTAAGGAGGGATCTGAAAGAGCACAATGAGGTAGCTATGCCCAGGTTTACTGAGAGCTCCTCCCAAACATAAGGAGCAGCAAGAGAAACAGCATTCTATATTTTTCAGCACTGAAGGGGTTAAAGTTTCTCTCTCAGTCTTTCAGGAAAGGTCTTTATCCTCAGCGGTCTGAGCCTGGAAGCCAGGGTTTAACAGATTATTGTTTTAAGGAATAAGGTCAAGCCCACGAGAAATCATTTTAATCTTCATCCTTTTTTATGTCAGAGAAGGGTCTGATCACCTTAAGAAGATCTGAACAGAGGTTTGAAGGCCATGTGGGACAGCATAACCTCTAATCCAGGTTGCCTTGTAGGCCTTCATCACTTCCCTCCTCCCCTATGATTGCATGCACCCACACAATAGGACTTGCTGTTGTAAAATGATTGTGACCTTAGGTCAACGAATAAATAGACTGCAACCACTGTTTCCTTCATTCGCTTAACATTCTCATGGATTATTCCGAAGGGGAAGATTAGAGCATTACTGACATTTCAAATAGTTCACAAATCACACACGGAAGCAAGCAATGCATGGGTGGGGAGGGAGAAGAGGTGGGGGGGGGTCACAATTTTCTGCATTTGTGACTTTTGCTTGCTGCTTTATATAGTTCTGAGACAGGCGACAACGGGCCAAATCCTCATCTGGTGAAAATCAGCATTAATTTAACAGAAGTTTCTGGGCTCAATACAGGGGTAACCGGGTAAAATTCTATGCCCTGTGTTTTCCAGGGCATCCGACTAGATCATTTAATAGTCCCTTCTAGCTTTATAATCAAGAAGCACAAGAAGAAGATCTGGTGCAACATCCTGCATGTAAATACCAGGCCAAGAAAATTCACAAGGCAACTTGAAAATAAAGATCTGGAATCAGAGTAAATAATAAGATTTTTACCACAGTGAGGTAAAATCTGGCTTTAGACATGCTGCACATGGGCCTCTCTCTCACTGATTTGGATGTTATGCCCATTTATCTGGGAGAGGAACTGAGCCCAGTGCCTTTCAATAATGTGTCAGCGGTGCGCTATGTATAAAGTATAGTCCCAGAGGTTTCGAATCACGTCTGTCCTGCACAGTAAATTCCATGGAATATCACTGAGTTCCTGTAAAACAAAGACTCTCCTTATCTGTACAGGATAGGTGGAATTTTAAGAATCCAGGGACCCTATTCTCCATTACCTTGTGTAGTCATTTATGACCGTGCAAAGTGGGCGATTGCACTTTACACGCTCGTTGCATAAAGGTAAACGGCCACACATGGTACAGGAGGGACAATGTCTAAGAGCAGAAGCTAGATAATCCCTTCTTTCTACAGAAAACAGATGAACTATATAGCATTAAGAGCTATTGTGCAATGGTGATAAATATCATAAATATTTGGGAATGGTTAGAAGCAAGAAGTTCCTAGCTATCAGACCATCTCAGCATTGAGAGAAAGAGGTGGCTTGTAAGTTTCTGGAGGCTTGCCTGTCTGAGGATAATCCTAGTAGACAGAGATATAGTTTAAATTAAACTCTAAAGCAGAGATTCTCAAACTGTGCTCCACAGACCACCAGTGGTCTGCGAGTTCCATTCAGGCGATCCATAGATAGTTCCCTCTAAGGTGCGCGCCTGGTCGGCCGCACACGAGAGAACGAAGGGCCACCCACCTAATTAGTGGAGCCACACAGACCTGGCTCCATTGATTAGGTGCCTGGACCCTGGAGAAGATGCACATGTAAGGTGAGATGGTGGCCTTGGGGGGAATATGGGGTAGATTGGAGGGGGCAGTAGGCTGAGAAGAGGGGGTGGGGGAAATTTGGGACGTGCAGGGCTGCAGTGGCCAGAGAAAGAGGCAACTTTCTCCAGCTCCAGGGCTGCAGCTGCCAGGGAGAAATGGGTCTCTTTTCCAACCTCAGCTCTGTGGCGGGGGAGAGACCCCCATCCGTCCCAGACCCAGCTCGTGGGCTGCCGCGGCGACGGAGAGAGGGCACATCCATTGCATTCAATATTAAAATATGAGTTGTGTGCTTTTGTTTGTAGAACAAAAAAATGTTAATTATCATTCAGTTTTTTTATACAGCGCTTTTATCCAAAGCGCTTTGCAACAGTTAGCTAACGGTACAAACAACATTTGGAAAGATCATGAAGTGGTCCGCCGAGACCCTTAGCAATTTTCAAGTGGTCCGCGAAAAAAAAAGTTTGAGAACCACTGCTATAAAGCATGAGCAGATTTACAGAATTTCCTTATTAGCACTGAAAAACTATTGTGCATGAAAAAGAATACTTTGTCCCCCTCTTTTTAGTTAGAAAAGCCAATTGACAATCTGTCATTGATTCATTTTCAGCAAATATTAATGCAGAACACAATTTTCTGCCTAACACAAATTGCTTTAATTTTTACCAAGACGAATGTTTTGAACAGCAGAGAACAATTAAATCATTTTTGGATTCAAAAGAAGCCTCATCTTCTCATTGTGTCTCTTCAGCATTTTGTAAGTTATCTAATGATTTTGAGCTAGTTTAAATATTACTTCCCCATACCAAACTGATTAGCTCATGTGAAATATACACGACAGAACTAGTTCCAGAGCGTGCCGAGTTCCTAAATCACTGAAAGATTTCCTGCTATTGTGAATATCACTATCCCTACGAAGCGGATTAGGATAATGCAGAACCAGCAGGGACAGATTCTTGTTTGGGCTACTGCTAGCACATTTCAAAGTGAATAATCCATTGTAAAGGCAGAAGCAAACAATTAAATCAGATGAAGCTTAAGCATTACCATCCTGCTCTGAAAAGGTACTTGAAATCTGTCCAGGAAGGGCCTTAACTCCATGGCTGAGAGAACGGTCTTGTCTGCTGGCCCACTTTCATCCATGCAATGAGGGTACCAGTTCTGACACCCTCTGATGCCAGTGGTAGCATCTGTGGGGTGGACGTCTCTACCAGGCTGCATCCACCTACTCATTTCACTGAACAACCATCACATGATGATCGTTTTTGAACAAGTTTCTTCTGAAAAACAACCAATCTCTCTCCGAAAAAGAGAGATCCTCAAACCTTACTTGGGTGAGTAGCTTCACTGGTTTCAATGGGACTGCTCACCTGGCTCAGGGTTGCATGGCTGGACCCACATTTCCTTAACACAAAACATTTTTGCATTTCTCTTTTGCCACTCTTATGTGAGCGATGAACAACAGTGTAAAGGACCTCGGTTGTTACCCCACACCCTCCCCAAGCATAAGAGTCACTGGATGTCCTGGGTTCAATCCCTAGCCACTATCAAGATGACGGCTTGTTACACAGTGGCCCTAATTTTCACAAGTGACTTGTGATTTTTGGGTGCCTCCATTTTTAGGGTACCCAATTGGGGCCCAAATTTCAGGGCGGGGGAGCTCAGCAAATTCTGATTATCAGTCCCCTCTCAGATATTTCAAGTTCAACACCCAAGAGTTGAGGCACCCCAAATTAGCAATTTGCGAACATTTAGGCCTACATTTATTAATGTACCTCTATTATTATATTTTGGTCTTTCTTCCATAACAGAGCCTGTTCTTGCTTATATTAGTCAATGACAATTGCCAAAGCTACTAAGTGTCTCATTTAATCTCTAATAGCCCATGGAAAACAAAAATAAAGGCCCCTATATTCCACCAGAGCTCCTAAATCACTTCTGTTGAGATGACATAGTATTATCCCTTACCACGATGAGAGATAGTCTCAAACAAAACCATAGATCCAAATGCCTTCAGACTTTAAGGAAATTCAGACCCTGCCTTTGCAAGGTTACCTATCTTCTCTTTATAATGAACCAAACCAAAATCACATAGCCACACAACCCTCAACTTTGGAAAACTCTTGATCTGGATCCAAGCTATATAGATCAGGTGTCTAGTGTTGTAACAAAAAAAAAAAAATGAAAAGTATCCTTTGCTGAGGTTTCTGAACAAACACAACACTCTGTGCTTCTCCGTGGCTCTCTACCTCCCTTCACTTGCTAAGCAACCTGTGCTGGCAAGTGGCACTGAACATTGTCGCCTAATATTTGAGCCTGGAAATTAGCAGTTGTGGACAGGGACAGCAGTGCTGATTAAACTTTTGGGCCTGTGTTTAAATCATGTTACCATTTAAAATGGATATACACTGAGGTTAGATGGGAAATAATTTCTTCCCGTTGGGGGAGGAGGGGAAATCATGTTTTCCTTGAAAACCCAGAAAACGAAAAATGTCAGTTTTCAGCAACTAAAACACTTTGACTTTAACTGAAAAGCTTTCAGTTGCTGAAAGTGAAAAAAATAAAAATCAACTTTCAGTTTTTTGACAAAACCCTGAATATTTTCATAAAAAAACAAAGACAAAAAGTCAATCTGATACATAGAGAAACATAAAATCATATTTTAATCTGCAATTCAAATCAAACATATCAGAGCTGTAAAACTGCTGTTAAGAACCAGGGTTCTCTCCTTTTTATACGGTGGAGGTGAGTCATGAATATGCAGAACACAGGCTATTTCACTTTCAGAGCTGTGCTCGAGAATGACTTGCCTTATCTGAGATTTACAGAGGCATCTTACTTTTATGGAGCTTACTCGCAAAACGTGTAAGCAGGCCTTCCCTGAGCAAATTACATTCGACAACATGACTCAGGGGGTGGGTGCCACAGCACAAACCCTGTGGCAGCTGGAAAGGAATGAGAGGTTCAAGAGCTAGGGGATGGTAGAGGGGAAAGGATACCAAGTGAAGGACACTTATTCTTCATGCATCATAAAGACCGGATTCATAAATACTAAGGTTACCGCCGGCGAGAATTATGTTATTCCACAGGCGAGCGTAACCGATCTAAGTTGTCAGCAGCACAACTGCAGCCCATTGGCTTCTTCAGAGGGTTGGGGACAAAGTTTTAGTGACCACTCTATAATGGAGTAATAGCAACAGCATTACCTGCTGCATGATGTCCCCTCCCCTGAGTCCTTTCCCCAAATGAAGATGCAAGAAGAGTGCTGCCCCCCAGTGGGAGGAAGCACACAGAAGCACCTGGAAAGGAGAAGGCATGGACAAGAGTAACAGTATGTGTTATACGTTCCCCCTCTGTGCCTGATCCACAGAGGATCTCAGGCTTGAGCTAAAGAGCGACGCTCTCTAGCTACTGCCAGCTAGAGAGTGTCGCTCTTTAGCTCAAGCTGTAGTTCTGGTTCAATCCCTGGTGCGTCGACCAAAATGGCAGCCATAACATCAGGAGCTACGGTATAGTCAGCCATCTCCTGCAGACCAAAACTTAGGGATATTCTTGACAAGGACACGAGGCAGGACATGTTGTGTTTAACCATCCTGAGAGATACTGTAGGTCTTCCTGGTTCTGTACCTTCGGTGTCAAGCAGTTTGATTAAAAGAATCCCCTTCATGACAACAACTGAGTCCTATCTTTCCTCCACTATGGGGGAGACAGTCATGCTGAAGTGTTTTAAGTCCAATACATGCCTGGAAAAGTTAAAGAATTGGGTCATCTGAACCATCCTTTCCAAATTGCCTATGATGATGATATATACAAAAAAAAAAAAAGGATCAAGTGACATTGGCTTAGTGTCATCTCCCTTAATCTCCCTCCAGTTCTGGACATGTTTATGGCCAGACTTTCAAAAGTACACAACACTAGAACTGGGAGGGAAATAGTGTTCCCATTCCGTGAAACTGAGATTTCAAATATCTTCCCCTCCTTCCCTAATCAGGATAGATAGTTTAAATCTTGAAAATGTTTGCAAAATTTCCCAAAGTCTGAAATTTTGCGTCAGCTGAAATGTTTAATTTTGATTTTAAAACCTTAAATTAGCTTACATTTCAACATGAAAAGTTAATAAGAAAGAATTTCAAAACAGTTGAAACAACTAAGCTTCTCCCCACCTCCCCTGAAAATATGGAAAATTAATCAAAACTGCCTCTTTCCTACACACAGTTTTTGGATAACACAAATGAGCATTTTCTGATGAAGAAACATTTCATTAAAAAAAAAAATTCCCAACCAGTTCTACTCAGCACCAAGCAGCTTCTCACTGATGGCCAGATTTTTAAAATCTCTTCTAAAAATATGCCCAGTTATTTTCCTGCTTAAATGACACCTGAGCTCCTTTGAAAATCTGGCCTTCAGGGTACATCCACACTGCAAGGGACTCAGCTCATGGGTCTTGGGCTGTGGGGCTAAATAGTTCAGTGTAGACCTCTCATGGTGTTTCAGAGCCCAGGCTCGTGAACCCAGATATCTACATTGTAATTTTTAGCCCTGCATCTCCAGCATTCGGCTCAGCAGTCGTCATGCCATGGGTCTTTTATTGCTGCATAAACGTACCCTGATCAAGACAATTCCAATCTAACCCAAGCCACGTGATTGGAGTTACTCCTGATTCTCACTGGCATGAGAATCAGGCTCGCAACTGGGGGGCTGGTTTAGCACACAGGGGATGATTATGTGAGTTGTGTACACAAGCAACAAACAAAGTTTTGCTGGAGACAACATTGCCTGATTACGGCCAAAGCTACAACATTTGGAGAATTGATTCGACAGCTTTGGGGGTTTTTTTTTTAAGCGTACTTGTTGCAGCCTTGGTGATGGGAACACTAGTGGTGTCAATACAAATTAATGTCAGATAGACTCTTGGATCGCTACATTTGATTCCCCATCTGTAAGTTGTTCCATAAGGGCAGATGCCTGCAGAGAGAGATGATTAGCCTTGCGAGATCAAAATCTTGATGAGCTTTCCAGCCCCCTCTCACTCTGCTTGCTATCATCTAATGCGATAGCCCCATCCCCATCCCCCAGCTGTAAGTTTTTTTTTCCATTGAAGAGGGAACAGATGAGGCCCACGCAGCAGGAAGGAATACAACTGATCTGCTACAAAGCATGCTTCCCTATTTCTGAGATCACAACGCCCCAGATATCCATAGCCCTTCCCGCACCATCACCGCGTTTTCCTAATGCAGAGAGCAAGCAGCAATATTGCTCGGATGGAGGTTCCATACTCAGCCTTCAGCCAATGTAGGGATAATTCCCAAGGGTGGCAGGTTTTACGCAATCTACACGTCTAGCCCAGTGATTAGTCTACACATAACGTGGATGCACAGGAAGACCTAATATTTACACGGTCTCCCAGTGATGTTAGTAGCAGATCATCATCTAGATAAAATGATGATAGCACACACAAGACAACAGGATATATGTGAAACAAAAAGGATCCATTTAAAAAAAAAAAGAGGACACACCGACACCATCCACTGGGAGAAATGGGGCTTCCCAGCAAGAGCTTGCTGGGCCATCGCCAGCTAAGCCTAGTTTCTTGTGCATCTGTCAAACTGACGGCTCGGATCCCCTTGTTTGACAGAAAGGATGACCCAACGATGACAGCGCCAACTTGGGACATGTCAGTTCAATTCTCTGCTCCTCTGCAGACTTCCTGTGTTCCCTTGGCCAAGTCACTTAGTATTTCCCTTCCTCACACAGGAGTTTTGAGAGTAAAGACAGTAAAGATTGTGAGGTGCTCAGATCCCACAGAGAAGGATCCAAAATGGAGAGTTGAGACATACATACAAAGGAATGCTACAATAGTCATTTTAAACTTCATTAGTAACTCAGTTTTGTTCAATTTCAATCCAGTGTGAGCAGCTTCTACCGTCACTTTTTTGTTGTTATAGAAACTTTCTGGTGAACGCAACATCCTCATTGCTGGGTATCCAACTGTTAACCCATTTTCTCTAAATGTGTTTTCCATTGTAAAAATCAGCACATCAGTAAGGCACCAGGAATTTGTTACAGCACCAGAGATGCGTTTTACTCCTTGAACTGATACATTATAGCAATATTTTGCAGTGTGTGCAATATTCTGGGGGTGCAGAGAGACCTCTCAGTTATTCTCCGGAATTTCACCTTTCATTCAGAAAAAGAAGAGGCTTTAACTGTTATGTTTTCAGCGAAAACCTTCAAAATGAGATTATATGTGACTGATGCAGATAATAGTAATAATTATTTAATAATGATTTTCTCAAGCATCACCCTGCAAAGGCATTCAGGACACTGAACAACAATCCTAAAAATAATTTCTCAGTCGTTAATAAAAGAACATCCCATTCTCAACAAAACTTTTGTCAAGGTACAGCGGGTACAAAGTAACAAAAACAAAGTACAAAACAACCAGCAACAGCCATAGGAATTTAAAAACTCCTGAGAAAAAAGAAGTTTAGATTTAGTGGGGAAGAGATGAAATGAGCCATATTTCAGGAGAGAGTGAGTTTCATACCCGTGGGTACACCACAGCAAAAGTTTGATCATCCACCAACGTCAGACACGACGGCAGAACCCCTACACACCAGAGACAATGAGAACATAAAACTCCAAACAGGCAGAGGTTCAAGGAGTAGATCTCGAATAGAACATTTAGAAGAGAGGAAAAGACATGAGTGCTGAAATGGCTCATTCACGTCAATGGGTGCGAATTCAGATACCACTGATGAAAATTACCAATACTGGTACATAGAATATTTCATAGCTTACCAAAGCAGGGACGAAAGGAGAGGAAGGACCATATTACATATTACCATAAACACCCCAGTGTGTCCTCAAAGTGGGAAGATATGGAGAGGTAGCCAGGGAATAGTGAGAATATTAAAGGTGTAAACACTAAAAGGCGAGGCTTTTAACACCCATTGGCAGGTTCGCAGGGCTCATGATTGGTTTCCATACAGCCAAGTGGGAGCTCAGCATCTGAAAACTTGGGATATGCTGAAGTGGTTCAGAGCAACTGAAAGCAACAACTATCTTACCAGTCTGTTTCCTGTGCACATACCCCACTAAGGTGTACACAAGATTTGCTGGTTAGAAATTGATGCTTTTCACTATTTGCTGTTCACATCCAAATTTTTTTCCTCAGCTGAGATAGAGTACAGGCAGTAACCCTGACCCTCAATCCATTTAAGTAACAATGACCAATAAACGTTAATAATTTACACTTAGACTGGGCCCAAAAATCTAACCACTTCACGCACAGTAATGAGTTTAGCCCCCTTGTAAGCCATAGTGCAGTTGTACAGATGGGGAAATAGACATGAATTTCTCAAAGTCACAGAGGGAGTCCACGGCAGAATCAGAAATAGCACCCCGGTTCCTGACTCAAAGGGCCAGATTCACCATAACCTTGCACGTGGTGTTGCCATCTACACTAGCACAAAGGTGTGTGAAACATTTCCAAATCATAATGATAGTGTTTCACATGCACATTGCGCTGGTGTAAACAACGACACAATGTGCAGGCCAATGGTGAATTTGGTCTTGGGGTGGAGGGGAAGGAAGGAGGAGAGTCTATTCACAAGTAGCCCCTTCTTACTCAGCACATATCTGCTCTGTGTGTCTGACTCACAGATGCTCACTTAACGAACACAGTTCTGCAGACCTAGTACAGCAATGGAAGAGATGGGTTCTATTCTGGAACATGCAACAGGTATTCAGATACCACAGTGATGGGAGAAGCATAAGCACATGAATAGAACAGAATGAACAAAATTGCCAGTTATGTTCTAAATGGAGAATCTCTCTTTCTGGCAGATGACTGAAGAATGAACACAGTTTCCTTTTCAGAGCTCAGGTTAAATTTGCAACACTGGACAAATGGGAAGGGAGAAAGTTAGTGGAATCATTTGAGTCTCAACTGAACAAAATTTATTCTAGAAGTCAGAGGGGAAGAAACTAAGAAACTTCAAAATGTCTTTTTTAAAAGACTTATTCTTTTGTCTCTAATCACACTTGAAATTCAAATTTGTTCCATGAGAAAACTTGAATTTTAAATAATCAGACTGAAAAAATAATCTTTTTATTAACCATCTGTTTTTTCTTTTGACAAGTTAACAACTGTTGTCGGAATTATCTGAGCATCTCATTGAAAAGAAACAAGTGCTCACTTGTTTGAGTGCAGCATAAATGTAACCTTCCTTTCCCACACACTCCAAAAAGTGTTGTTCTTGTATTCTGCGATAGAAGTGACAAAAAATAACCCCAACAGATGCCATTAAATATTATTTCAATGGTGAATCCACTTCCCCACTGAAATATTAAGCACCCACTTTTGTACATTATGAAGTTGTGCAGAAGGAGTTTGCCATTGGGGAATAATAACAATCAGATGAAGATTAAATATTGGGTGGATGTTTATTGAGAAGAAATGAAGACAATAGGAGAGGATGATGCAGAATTGTGGGTGGAGGAACATCAGAAGTGGTGGAAGAATCACAAGGAGGAGAGCAGTCGGGGCAAGGCCATATGTTGATTTATTAAGCACACAGCTGCTTGACTCCAGAGGGGAGGTTTGCAAATTAAGGTTCAGTTAACACTCTCCAGTTCTGCAGGCCAAGATGAAAGCCTAGCAGATTAATCTCAAGGGAAATGGAACGGGGAAGTCTGCTTCGCATTGCTGCTCTCTACCTGTGCAATTATATTATCCATCCACAAGATGGCTGTTTGCTATACGCAAGGTTCAGACATGGTGTGGTCCTTGGTAAACAAGGGAAACAAAGCTGGAACTCAAGCTGTGTGGAAACCTGTTGGTTTCTGTATATAGACAGTAGCTGTTTTCCTTAATAAATACCTCCTGTTGAAAATGGACCATAATTACGTATATGACAACACCGGATCCCACCACCAAACAGCTGGAGATAATTTGTGAATTCTCCTTGTGTAGGAGAAGCTGGCAGAGGAGGCTGCACCTTCAGCTTGTGTGTCGAGATGCTGGTACTCAGCAGGGAGCCCAGCTGCAAGCCCTAATGAGGGCTGGCTCAGAGGAACATGCTGAGCTAAGTAGTGACAGCTGGGCTGAGGCACGAGAGGGCTATAAAAGCCCTGGGGAAACCTCAGTGGGAGGCTAGCCTGGGAGGAGACAGGAGGGTGGTATCGCTGTCTCCTTACCAAAGAAGGTTTCAGAGTAACAGCCGTGTTAGTCTGTATTCGCAAAAAGAAAAGGAGGACTTGTGGCACCTTAGAGACTAACCAATTTATTTGAGCATGAGCTTTCGTGAGCTACAAATTGGTTAGTCTCTAAGGTGCCACAAGTACTCCTTTTCTTTTTACCAAAGAAGGAAGCCTTAAAAGCCAGGAGACCCTGGGGAGGGTCTGTGGGGCACTAGCTGTTGGGGGATCTGGGAAATGCACGAACACGGAAAATAAAGACACTTGGGTGATCCAGCAAAAGAAGGCGTGGAAGATTCTTTATTATTCCAGCCTAGGCACAGGGTGCAGGCTCAAGAGAGAGCAAGTCTGCAGGGACCCTGTGACAAGGACCTTGCACCAATTGTGAAAATAAGAGCAGGTCTCCTGGTGTTCTAACCTTTACCAGTGCTGGACAGCCAATGACCCAGGAACTGCAATCAGCTCCCTGCAGATGTCACTCTCCACTGTGTCTGAACACAGAATCAAAATCATAGTATTATCACAGGGCTTCAGGCCATAACAATAATATGGCTAACTGGCATGGAAAATAGGAAGACTGCAGCATGAGGAGCCAGTTGCAGAAGATACTGATGCAGGAATATGGATTTCAAAATACTCCGTGCATGGAAATTAGGGGGGTTAATGAATCCATGTGGTGGCCTTTCACAGGGGATATAGTTTCTTTGGATCCAGTGGGACTACTCACTTGAATAAGGACTTTGCAGGGTGTTTTATTAAAAGATGCATAGACACCCTGCTGATGACTGCAGGATACAAATCAGCATAGACAGATATGTGCACCAGGAGAGGTGTGCAGAAAAGCTTGTCCAGCAGCTGCCAGACCTGAGTTTGGATTCAGCCATAATTTTTTATTTTATCAAACTTGATATATCAACACTGTATGAAAACGATTACAGACTGCTTCATATTTAGAAACAAAGTGGTTGACATCCATAAGCTTAATAGTTATCTAGTGCCTAGTCCAGCTTGCCATTTTGCTTGCTACACAACTGTCCTAGATCCACAGGATCCGGTCTGTACCACAGCCTGTAACCAGTCCCTTTGGAATGACCCCTTCAGTGTGCCTGACCACAGGGGTCCACACTGTTCCACAGAGGCAGGAATAGGAGTCACATGACCTGAGTTCTATTCCCAGCTATTCCAGTACCGAAGCTTCTAAAAATCATTTCACTTATCTCGGTCTTATTTTAAAGTAGGAATAATGCTGCTTACCCACCTTTGTTTGGTGCTTTGAGCACCACCTTTTCATTTGCAACTACAAATTAGGGCTTGAGTGGGACTTAGCTCAGGAATAGTGGATTTTTGCATATTCCTTGTGAAATGTTTGGTTACATTACAGGTGCATTTCTAAATAGTTTATACAAGGTTATTAAATGAGTCAATAGTTATAGAGGTCAACAGTCTCTTATAACCATTGATAACACTTCTTACTGATGTCCTTACATGATTGGGCCAAAAGAAATCTGATGAGGTTCAACAAGGACAAGTGCAGAGTCCTGCACTTAGGACAGAAGAATCCAATGCACCACTACAGACTAGGGACCGAATGGCTCGGCAGCAGTTCTGCAGAAAAGGACCGAGGGGTTACAGTGAACGATAAGTTGGATATGAGTCAACAGTGTGCCCTTGTTGCCAAGAAGGCCAATGACATTTTGGGCTGTATAAGTAGGGGCATTGCCAGCAGATCGAGGGACATGATCGTTCCCCTCTATTCGACATTGGTGAGGCCTCATCTGGAGTACTGTGTCCAGTTTTGGGCCCCACACTACAAGAAGGATGTGGAAAAATTGGAAAGAGTCCAGCAGAGGGCAACAAAAATGATTAGAGGACTGGAACACATGACTTATGAGGAGAGACTGAGGGAACTGGGGATGTTTAGTCTTCAGAAAAGAAGAATGAGGGGGGATTTGACAGCTGCTTTCAACTACCTGAAAGGGGGGTCCAAAGAGGATGGCACTAGACTATTCTCAGTGGTAGCAGATGACAGAACAAGGAGTAATGGTCTCAAGTTGCAGTGGGGGAGGTTTAGGTTGGATATTAGCAAAAACTTTTTCACTATGAGGGTGGTGAAACACTGGACTGCTTTACCTAGGGAGGTGGTGGAATCTCGTTCCCTAGAAGTTTTTAAGGTCAGGCTTGACAAAGCCCTGGCTGGGATGATTTAGTCAGGGATCGGTCCTGCTTTGAGCAGGGGGTTGGACTAGAAGACCTCCTGAGGTCCCTTCCAACCCTGATATTCTGTGATTCTATGGCTACCATCTTGGCTGACACTGGAGTTTAAACCAGGGACCTCCATAGCTCATAGCATGAGTGTCTACAGCTTGTACTGGCAGCTGTAATTCCTATGTGAATCAGACCCAGAGAGGGACAAAACACACTGACCAGTGGGTGACACTTATAATCATCTGCAACATAGCATTAATATCAACCATTTATTATTTCTTTATAAATGTACACTTAATATCAAGTGTGGCCAAGAGTTTCGATATACTGAACATAGAAATGCAACTTTCGAGACTGCCGAGAGAGGAATCATTTAAATGTCATCTGCCTTCTGTGTCAAGTCATTTGGAGCACCCAACAATTGATGAATTACAGAAGAAAAAAAAACAGTGCCTCTTAGGAGTTCAAATGCAGAGGAAAACTTTTTATGCAGTAATAAAAAAAAATAGTCTTAAAATGCTAATGTCTGGATGGAAAGAAAAAGAGGCATCAGTTGTATTTTGTAAGTTGATAATAAAACATTTCACACATAATAAATGTTATCCCTCTACTCATTTTTATTCAAGTTAGCAAGGTAAAGTCTCTTGGGGGGTCATCTGCTCCCCAGCTTATGGGTTGACGTATCGGGGAGGGAGTCTCATCTAATTCTCACATCTGAAGCTGATGCAAAGCTTGGAGATGACAAATAGCAAATGTCAACAAGATCACAAAGATGGAATTGAAAATCTATGATCATCTGAAACATTGATATCGGTCGCAGGAGAATTAAAAATAAAAATAACTTTGACTGTCATACTGGTTAATGTCGAAAGAGAACATTTTAAGAAAAAGTGTACTAGGACACAGCCATGATTTTCCAAGTCAGGTAACAAAAGTTAGACCCCTAAATTCACAGGAGGTAATTAAATAAGTGATGCCACGCTGCCACAGCAGGGGTGCTCGCAACGGAGATCAGGGCTGCTGGCTGGGCTCTCCATTGGCCTGATCTGAACCTCATCAAAGCCCATGGGAAGACTTGGATTTATTTCAGTGGGCTGTGGATCATGCTTTCTGTGGAGGGACGACGACGTTTGGAATTCACTCTCCCACCCTCGTCTGTAACAGTCCAGAGCTGATGGCACTCAGGCAATTTGCAAAGCATTTTTATCTGGACACTTGAAAATAGAGGTGGAGGACAGGGTGAAGAACTGTTGGAGGGAACAGTTGAGTTTTAAGTTACCAAGCTTATTGGTGGTGCGTTATACTGACTTGTACTGCTGCACTTAGGGTATAATTGATTATGTATTTTAAGTTACGTCAAAGGTTCCGAAGGCATATGGCTTGGTACCTCTTAAGCATTTTTATGAATCTAGGTCGACCCCTACCTATTAGTTACGGTGCATGTACTGAGGAGAAGAATTGCATCTTTACCCCAAGTGTATTTTAGCCTGATTGCAAACAGTATTTCCTGGAGTTTGGGTCAATAGTACGTTTGAGATATATTTGTGTATTAAGATTCTTTCATATTAAATAAAGAATGAACAAAATTTTATCTTTGATGCATATGAAGCCTTGATGTTAACCCATCATACAAAACTATTATAGGACTGAAATGTAAGTGACTCAGCCACATCCATTTGTAGGCTGCATAAATACATCCTGATAAAAAAGCATGCCGCTCTTAAAGTTCTCTGCAGTCAAGCCGGGGTCCAGATTGCATGGCTGATTACAATTCAGGTCTCAAACTTTGCACATATTCGAGAGCATTACACATAGAGAATCCAATGGGTCCAAATTTTCTCTTTGATTAAACCCACACAATCCCAATTGACTTGACAGTGGGAGCTGAACACGTATAATCAAAGACATAATTCAACCCTGGGCTGCCTAAATTCAGCATGCTCTTTTCAGTGTAAGGCAATGAAATAGGACTTGTCCTAAAAGAGTGCCACTCAGGTGCCCAAAATCCTCCTGTTTCAATACATGTATTGACTTTTCCCTCCTTTTGTTATTATCACTATTAATACAATAGAACCGAGACTATGCCTCCCTCATAGTAGGCATAGTATATAATAAGACACAGTGCCTTTCTCTGAAAAGCTTACCGTCTAAATGCATAAGGCAGACAAAAGGTGGGAAAGGAAGCAGAAGCACACACAAGGAAAGTGACTTGCCCGGGGTAACCAGTCAGATAAGAGGATGAGACAAGAAAAGGACCCAGATCTCCAGACTCCCAGTCCAGTGCTCTAGTCACTAGACCACATTGCTTTCCCTTCCATTTGACCTTGAGATTTATTTCGCAGCTAACGGAGTGCCTGTGTTCAGTGGTGCAATTTCATTCTGCCTCACCGAGAAGGGTTGACATGCAGGGTCGAGGAGAGGGAATAATGAATAAGCGCAGGGATATAATTTATATGTGGAGAAGTTTCTCTGCAGTAAAGAAGCCATATTCACGTGGAATCATTCTGAATCATTTTGTTACGATTACGTTATTTCTTACCAGCATCTGGAACAAACAAATGAAAATGGTTCTGAAAATTGACAATAAAGGCATAAATAATTCTCTTGGGTAGCTAGTGGAACTGAATGGGAGACATTGTACATTTCCCTTCCATATTTATTTTACGATAATCATGGTTTTGATCTATATTAGAATGAGGGGGGATTTGATAGCTGCTTTCAACTATCTGAGAGGTGGTTCCAAAGAGGATGGTTTTAAACTGTTCTCAGTGGTAGCAGATGACAGAATGAGGAGCAATGGTCTCAAGTTGCAGTGGGGGAGGTTTAGGTTGGATATTAGGAAAAACTTTTTCACTAGGAGGGTGGTGAAACACTGGAATGCGTTACCTAGGGAGGTGGTAGAATCTCCTTCCTTAGAAGTTTTTAAGGTCAGGCTTGACAAAGCCCTGGCTGGGATGATTTAATTGGGGATTGGTCCTGCTTTGAGCAGGGGGTTGGACTAGATGATCTCCTGAGGTCCCTTCCAACCTTGATATTTTATGATTCTATTCTCACACACTCAATCTCCCTTTCCCACCATACCTGCTTTGTAAGCCTCTCTTGCTGAGGCAGCCCGAAAGATGTATTGTGTGTCATGGGAAGGCCCATGCTCTCTACAATTGATATCAGCATGCCACATTTCATATCTGTAATTAAAACACTCACCCAGTTGTATTCAAAACTCAAAAATACTTCAGTCTTAAATTGTAGCTGGATATACAGTGAGGACTGGAGGTAGCCAGAGTCAGATTCCCGTAAGAACCAGCACAGAATTTTTTTGATTCAAAAAGCTGTTACTTTGCAGAAGGCACATTTTGGCTTTACTGTCCGAGGCATTTATGTCCTTTCCGTCAGCAGAGCACATTTTTGTCATTTTTTAACACGAAAAAATTGTTGTAATCTGTTTAATGAACATAAAAAACAGCAATTTGTTTTACAGTGAGATTTTCCCCTCCCTTCCCCACAAATTACACAACCTAATTACTCTCTACCCTTATTAAAATATGTCACTTTTTATTAAGCCATTTTACACTGTAGCCAATTACCTTGGATCCCAATGATACTGAACTCGGTTATAAAAACAGTGCCATCTTTATGACATCCACTGCACAATACACCACTTAAAATCTTTAGGATCCTAAGGGAAGTTCTGTAATTAGCCAGGATGGGAGTTGATGGCTGATATTTGACTGGCAATACTGGATCTGAGACTACTACAAGGCTAAAAAACCCAAATCTGCAACCACTTAAGTGGGTAAACTGAGGCCCAGAGGGTGCGCCAAAAGCCTTTTATTGGCTCTTTGCAAAGGGATGGATTTCACCCAGAGAAGATAAGTGACTTTCCCATGGTTAGCTCAGTAACTCAGTGGCAGAAACAAAAAGAGACCTCAGGAGTCATGTGCATTTCTTAATGGAAATAATTGGTCCAAGTTCATTTCTAGTATCACATGTGAAATCAAGGAACAAATATGACCCTTTGTTTTTAAATTCAGTTTTAAAAACAAAATTCATCACAAAGCATCAAGGGCTAAGTTTTCAGCTCATATAAGTCTGTGCGGCTCCACTGATGCTGTGCCAGTTGACACCGGTAATTTGGCCTGAAAACATTCAGCCGCACACGGGAGCAAGCTCTACACCCTTAGCTCTTGAGATAAGCACAGTCCCCCTCAGTCTCGGGCAGTCAAGGGCTGGGAGAATCCTAAACCAAGGACCCTGCAGTCATTGGCCCTAGAGTATCCTTCTTTCTCCCATCAGCAAGCCCATTTGCTTTCCTCTGCTTCAGACTTTACTAGCAGCTCGTTTTGAATAAAAGGCCTTTTCCAGCAGATTTTAAAGAAAGAAACAGATACACACGGATGCAGTCACAAAGGGCTGAAAAAACACACTTTGAGGAGCAGATGCCGAAGTGGATACTTCGTTTTAAGCAATAAGCCCGTCTCTTGAGTTTATGAAGATCTGTACGCATTAGCGAGGAGACTCAGCAAGGCTTTCCGTTTTCACCTACAGGAGGGGGAGGCAAACTCAAAACTGTCAAATCACATACATAAGGCCTAAAATCTCAGTCGAGCACTTCGAAAGCTTGTCATGAAAATTAATTACCCACTTGATTTAAAGAGTGCATTTTTGTCCCCTGCAACGACGGCAGCATTCAACTATTAAAAGCTTCTAGTGGTCAACACCTGACATCTAATTCAACTCATAACGTAGGGTAGGGTATAACTTAGCGTGTTCAGAATGGACTTCAAAATTTTACATATACCCAATTTTTAGATAACGGTATCCCTTCTCCTTGGTCTGTATTTAATTTTTGTAATGATTACTGGAAAATCCATCAACCAAGTGACGCGCCTGCGCACACACTTCCTCTGACTCAGAAATTAATTGTCTGCCCCACTCGTGAACTCTGACAAAGAAGCAAATCAAGGATCCCTGGCTCTCAAGCTATTCACTTGCGTCAATTTAGCTCACCATGAAAAAGGAGCCGGAGAAGTCATATGGTCTAACAGGAGACTGCGAATAGGTGAAAATGGAGAGACCTGCAAGCATGCAACCCAGTAGCGCTCCTGGTATTAAATGTGGTTTTTGTAATGAGATCAATGAATCCGTAATCAAGGTGGGAGTATGATTTTTTTTCCCCCAGAGGAGAGAGAGAACCAAGGCAAGTCTTGAGCCATACGTGCTGGAAAGAGGAAGAATGAGTAAAGAAAACAGCTTTCAAATGCATCCATGTTGTGAGTGTGATAGGAGGAGAGGACAGAGCAAGAGCATGTAAAAGAGCCCCCTCAGAACACTATTTCTTGCTTTAAAATCCCACAATGCACAGTGGCAGTCGGAAGAGACAGAGGGGATTCTCTTTCCTCTTTCCTTTTCTTTGCAATTACACAGCACAGCTCACCAGAGGAGCTCAGAGCGCTTCGTAGCCATGACTGAATCAAGCTTCATGATAGCCTTTTGGAGGTAGGTCCAGAATTATTATCCCCATTTAATATGGATGAAGTGACTTACTCAAGGTCACAAGATGAGTCAGTGGCAGAGCTGGAACTTCAAGTCGTCTGCCTTAGCCATACTAGTAGAAACACTGGATCCAGTCATACCCACATTGACATCAATGGAGCATTGCCAGCGCTATCAATGAGAGCAGGATTGGCCCATTAACTGATTATCTTTCTCACTCTGCAATCATTGTGGAACATACATGCATGTCCATTACATCTCATCCAGCAATGCTGCTCTCCAGACTGAACATTCAGCGTTTTCACTCTGCTCCCTCTGAAGTCAAGGGAATTTTTGCCATTGACTTTTTCGAGAGCAAAGGAGCCAGACTTTCAAAAGAGTTCAGAATCCAACAGCTGCCTTTATTCTCAGTTTCCCCTTAACTCTTATGCTTGGGATTTTCAAACAAATGCTCTGCATTGGCCTAACTCTGCTCTCATTGACCTCTGTGAGAGCCTCACCCTAAAGAGATATTTAGAAAAGCTGGCCACTTTAGGGCAAGCTTGTTGTCTTTTTTTTTTTTTTAAATATGGGGCTAATTCTGGCTGCTGAGCACTTTTGAAAAAGCTAGTCCAAGATCCTCAATGGATACTGAGAGTCAGGTA
The DNA here is from genome assembly GCF_965152275.1 of Natator depressus. NCBI lineage: Eukaryota > Metazoa > Chordata > Testudines > Cheloniidae > Natator > Natator depressus. The sequence continues at coordinate 8,840,245 of NC_134259.1, forward strand.
AGCACAAACTCTTTAATCCATGGTCCTGAACTAAAGACACACAAGAGGCTCAATTCCTATTTTCTTCTTCTCTCTTTCCATTTTTTGGTAGCCTCTCCCACTATCTAAACTCCCTTTGAGCTGCACGTCTCTCTCAGGTACTTATATGGCACCCACTACTGTAGTATAGGAGCATCTCACCATCTTTAATGTATTTATCCTCCCCCCACCCCCGTGAGGTAAGAAAGGCTGTTGCCTGAGCTTTACAGAGTTAGAACTGAGGCACAGAGACACTACACGACCTACTCAAACTCACACAGGAAATCTGTGGCAGAAGAGGTACCTGAATCCAAGCCTTTGGAGTCCCAGGCGAGTATCCTAACTGGTGGGCCGCCAATCGGCCCTCATCCGCCCAGGTGTGACTCCCCATGGTGCAGCCAGCTCTGCGTCAGACCCTCTGATGAGAATAAAGTGACATCTATGCAACAACAACTCTATTATACTAGGGCAGCAAAGAACATTTTGTTCAAAAAAATAATTTTCTCCTATCATATTCTCCTAGGAAATATAATTTGGCAACATGCCCCAGGGAAGTCAATGAATATAGCAGAACAAATGTACTTACTGGTGAATTGAGCCAACAGACTTTCAGGTATTTAACTTTGTTCTCCCTTTGTGGTTCTTTTGCTGAATAATGCAAGGTGAGGTTTAGTAATTGTTCTTTGAGCTGACTGACAAGAATTACATCTAATAAGTAATTACGTGTCATTCATCAGCATTTCACAGTGCCCGTGTGGTTAGGTTTTGAGCCAGTCGTTTGAGTTTTAGGGGTTTTATGTTCGATTTTTTCCCCTTGTGATTTATGCTGGTTTACACGTTATTAAAAAAATCAGGCCATAAAACTGGCCTAATGTAGATATGGGCTTGGGTTGTGCAAAACAATGAGTATAAGATTGAGCTAATTTTACTACCTAGACAAGATGGATTTCTTGTCAGTGGGCTAGCCTTAGACATGGAAACCGGTTCTTTCTTGGCTTGACCAGGTCAGAGGAAAGAAAAACTGGTTCCTTTGAAATAATGGTATGTAGGGCTTTAGGAACGTAGTACTGCCATATCAGGTCAGAGCACCGTTTCATCTAATCCACTGTCCTATCAGCTACTTCACAGGAAACGCTGAGTAGGCAGTGATGGGATAATCTGCACGCGGGGAAAGATTCTTCCTTACCCTTGTTTAGTAGTTGTCCTGAAGCATGAGGATTTGTCAAGCTACTCCTGCTTCTCCACGATGACCTTTTGAGATTTGAGAGCATTGGCTCCCACTGGCTGCTCCCCTGGTGATCACAAATGGAGACAAATAGTCTAAACAGTGGCCCCCTCAAAGATCTAGGGGAATCAGGGCTAAGAGAGGGGAAGTTACTGGTACTTCCTTCCCCTCATATGGATTCCCAAAATAACATATTCCTGCACTTGGTGGAGGAAGCGTCATAACAATGATACCTATGAATAGGATGACACTCCCAAACCTTAATAAACTGAAAGGCCTTATGCACAACACAAAGTGCCACATTTTTAAGAAGAGCTCACCTCTAGATCTGGCCAGGAACTGGACGTCCCATCCCGAGAGAATTTTTCTCCAACTCAAATTGGGACAAAAAGTTGAAATCTCAACCATTTTCATGTTTAAAAAAGAATTGGGTCAGATGAAACTTACTTTTCAATAACGTCAAAATGTTTTATTTTGATTTTGACTTCCCCCCAATTTAGTCCAAATTTACTACGATTTTGACAGCCCCCCAAAGCATTTCATTTAGAAAATGTCAAAAGGGGACATTTTGATATCAAATCTACCGCCCCCCCCCCCCAAAACAAATTGAGTTGGGAGATTTGTCAAAACCAGCCCTGTTTCACTAACAGCTTGGGGATTCACAAAAAGATTTTTTTGATTAAAAAATAATTCATTGCAAAATTCCCAGCCAACTCTACTCAGCACCCAAAACTGGGGTCAGTTTTAAGAGATCCAGAAGAAGGGGACATCTTTTCCATGAGCTCAACATGTTTGAATATTGGGTGCGAACCTCTTTTTGCAAACACGTGCCCACACGGTTAGTTCAACAACACACACTCACACAAACTTGCTACCCCAGCACACACATCCCCTGGTCCAATGCGTCAATTAAACAATCTGAAGGAAGGCAACGACCATCTTGCCGAAAATGAAATTCAGAGCAGGAGGGATTTGGCAGCACAAAATATAATCAATCGTGTGTCCGCTGAAATTAAGCCAAATACAAGCTAAGAACTACCACTGCCCACGTAAGGTACATCAACAAAACAAGTGGCCCTCCCTGGCAGGGAGCCTCTGAGCCTAGGTCAACAGATGCAGGCTCATGCTACCATACTAAAAATAGCTGTGTAAGCATTATGGCTTGAGCTGAAGCTCAGGCTCTGTGACTTAGGGTGGGGGATGAGCTTGAGAGCTTGAGCCTAAGCCCAAGCCACAACGTCTACACAGCTACTTTTACCGCAGTAGTACGAGCCCGAGTCTGTCAATCTAGGCTCAGATGCTCACTGCCATGGGCTGTGTAGAAGAATACTGTGGGAGACAGTGTCAAAAGCTTTGCTAAAGTCAAGAAACAATACATCCACTGCTTTCCCTTCATCCACAGAATCAGTAATCTCATCATAGAAGGCGATTAGATTAGTCAGGCATGACCTTCCCTTGGTGAATCCATGCTGACTGTTCCTGATCACTTTACTCTCGTCTAAGTGCTTCAGGATTGATTCCTTGAGGACCTGCTCCATGATTTTTCCGGGGACTGAGGTGAGGCTGACCGGCCTGTAGTTCCCAGGATCCTCCTCCTTCCCTTTTTTAAAGATTGGCACTACATTAGCCTTTTTCCAGTCATCTGGGACTTCCCCCGTTCGCCACGAGTTTTCAAAGATAATGGCCAATGGCTCTGCAATCACATCCGCCAATTCCTTTAGCACTCTTGGATGCAACTCGTCCGGCCCCATGGACTTGTGCACGTCCAGCTTTTCTAAATAGTCCCTAACCACCTCTTTCTCCACAGAGGGCTGGCCATCTACTCCCCATGTTGCGATGCCCAGCGCAGCAGTCTGGGAGCTGTCCTTGTTAGTGAAGACAGAGGCAAAAAAAGCATTGAGTACATTAGCTTTTTCCACATCCTCTGTCACTAGGTTGCCTCCCTCATTCAGTAAGGGGCCCACACTTTCCTTGGCTTTCTTCTTGTTGCCAACATACCTGAAGAAACCCTTCTTGTTACTCTTGACATCTCTTGCTAGCTGCAGCTCCAGGTGCGATTAGGCCCTCCTGATTTCATTCCTACATGCCCGAGCAATATTTTTATACTCTTCCCTGGTCATATGTCCAACCTTCCACTTCTTGTAAGCTTCTTTTTTATGTTTAAGATCCGCTAGGATTTCACCATTAAGCCAAGCTGGTCGCCTGTCATATTTACTATTCTTTCGGCAAGATTGTCAGCAAGTTAAAGAAGTATGGGCTGGATGAATGTACTATAAGGTGGGTAGAAAGTTGGCTAGATTGTCGGGCTCAACGGGTAGTGATCAATGGCTCCATGTCTAGTTGGCAGCCGGTGTCAAGTGGAGTGCCCCAGGGGTCGGTCCTGGGGCCGGTTTTGTTCAATATCTTCATAAATGATCTGGAGGATGGTGTGGATTGCACTCTTAGCAAATTTGCGGATGATACTAAACTGGGAGGAGTGGTAGATACGTTGGAGGGCAGAGATAGGATACAGAGGGACCTGGACAAATTGGAGGATTGGGCCAAAAGAAACCTGATGAGGTTCAATAAGGATAAATGCAGGGTCCTGCACTTAGGACGGAAGAACCCAATGCACAGCTACAGACTAGGCAGCAGTTCTGCGGAAAAGGACCTAGGGGTTACAGTGGACGAGAAGCTGGATATGAGTCAGCAGTGTGCCCTTGTTGCCAAGAAGGCCAATGGCATTTTGGGATGTATAAGTAGGGGCATAGCGAGCAGATCGAGGGACGTGATCGTTCCCCTCTATTCGACACTGGTGAGGCCTCATCTGGAGTACTGTGTCCAGTTTTGGGCCCCGCACTACAAGAAGGATGTGGATAAATTGGAGAGAGTCCAGCGAAGGGCAACAAAAATGATTAGGGGTCTGGAACACATGACTTATGAGGAGAGGCTGAGGGAACTGGGATTGTTTAGTCTGCAGAAGAGAAGAATGAGGGGGGATTTGATAGCTGCTTTCAACTACCTGAAAGGGGGTTCCAAAGAGGATGGTTGTAAACTGTTCTCAGTGGTAGCAGATGACAGAATGAGGAGCAATGGTCTCAAGTTGCAGTGGGGGAGGTTTAGGTTGGATATTAGGAAAAACTTTTTCACTAGGAGGGTGGTGAAACACTGGAATGCGTTACCTAGGGAGGTGGTAGAATCTCCTTCCTTAGAAGTTTTTAAGGTCAGGCTTGACAAAGCCCTGGCTGGGATGATTTAATTGGGGATTGGTCCTGCTTTCAGCAGGGGGTTGGACTAGATGACCTCCTGAGGTCCCTTCCAACCCTGATATTCTATGATACCCTTAGAACACCAGAGGGACTGACGTACCGTGTCACACTCCAGTAGCATTCTGAAGATAATGTTTTCCTTTTGAACTCAGGACGGACAAGGGAGAGTGTGGTACACTGGTTAGAGTTCATAGGAGGTTCTGTGAATTCCGTGAACAGAATTCACTAGAGAATGATCTTTTCATGTTTATTTCTACAAATACACACACGGCCCCATTCCAATGTACATAATGTACAAACACAAAAAGACTAAGATCTTTATGGGCAGGCACAATCTAATTAGAAGACAGGACACAACAGTGACAACAATGAGATGGTGAAAGCACAAGAAATAATGAGGCAATATTGGTCAGTGGGTTCACCAGCTATTCACTAACTATTGTCATCTATCCTCTGTATGCATCAGGGCAGAGAAGAGTTTGGGAGGGATTTGAAGGAGGACAATGAGGTGGCTTTGAAGCGATCTATGGGGATCTGCTCTCCAAAGCCGGAGGGACAGGATAGGAGAAGGCACAAAGGTACTTGTTTGAAAGTGGATAATAAAAGCTGGTATCCTTGGTGGAGTAGAGTCAGGAGCAGACATCTCAACGGCCTATGAAAGATGAGTCAGGTAGGGACAGGCCACGAAGGACCTTCCAAACAAAGACAAGTAATGTGTGTTTGAAGCAGAGGAGAAAGGGGAGACAGAGGCTATATCTACACACAGGCATACATACGCATCTATCAACACAAATTAAAGTATGGAATTGCTCCATAATTGAGCATCCTATATTACATTATATTGCAGGCATATAATTCTCTATTATATTCTACTGGATGGTTCAAAAAACCTCAGTAGAAAGGTTTTTGATTCAATTCGATAGGGCTTTTCCGTAAGGGAGTGAGGAAGAGTACTAGACTGGGTAGGCAGAAATATAGGGCTTGAAATAGGGCTTAGGCTGTTCAGAGGCTTCATGCTAGCTCTCCGGACAGGGTTGAGTTTCACTTCAAACAATATAAAGGAGAGCGGCACTCCAGAAATGAAAGCAACACGTTTTATCCAGTGGAGGGAAAAATCCCTACTTTGCTGCCAAACAAAAAACGCCCAGTGTTGTTAATGAGTTACCAAGGGCATCTGCAGGGTTATCAAGGAAATGTATTATTGCAAGACGAGGAAAAGTAAGGTGAAGGCTTCAAGACCCTGGATCCAGCAAAGCATTTAGACATATGCTTAACTTTAAGCACATAAGTAGTTACATTTACTTCAGTGGAACAGTGTCTGCTTAATTTGGAGCACCCGCCAAAGTGGTTTGCTGGATCAGGTCCCAAATTTTGAGCAACAAGTTGCTTTTAAAAGGATAATCATCCTGTTGAACTAAGGTGGTTGTTGCTTCACTGATTCCCTTCCATAATGTTACAAAATCCCTCCTCCCCCCCCGCAGGATTAATCATTGCTGAATGCATAAGCCCTTTGGCAGTCCAAAAATATCATTACATAAATAAATAGCACTTACATGTCTTCTTACCACCCTGCCTTGTGTGTAATAACCTATCTGCCACTCTTTTTGGCAAAGTTTTTAGGAGATGTATTAATGTAGCCCAGGTCTCACCTCCCCCCACTTATTTTGCAAGATATTTTCAACCCGAAGCTCTGGAAGAATCAAATGTCTGAAAGTGGTTTTTTGCTGTGTCTTGTGAATGCAGTTATGGAACTTAACAGAGCTACTGTTCATCATCACAAGTGAATTAAGCCTTGTCTATACAGTAGAATTGCACTGCTTTAACTATACTGGTATCTGAGTTTTGACTGTACTGCTTTCACTATATGAGGGAATGAAGAGCTATGAATGGATTAAGACTCGTCTACGCATAAAAGTTGTACTGCTATAATTATGTCGGTAAAGTGATACTACTCCTGTATACGGACACAGTACCATTATAAAGGGGCTTTTCACTACTACAGCTTATTCTCCTTCTCATACAGGAATAAGTCATATTGTTATTAGTTCCTTTATACTGGTATAATGGCATCCTGGTGACGGTCTATGCCTGGCATAGTTATGCGATACGTAAACTGTCTGCAGACCAGACTTTAGATGCTTAATGGCCTTTGACTTGTTTTTACAATTCGAGGGGCCCATGCTGCTATTCCTATGTTCAGTTTTCATTGCTTCCATTGGACTACCACACTAATTGGTGGCAAACTCATGGGCACATTATTGTGGCAGTAATACAAAGTTTTGTTGGAGAACCAATGACTTATTTAAAAAAAAAAAAGACGTGGAATGCTTCACAAAAAGATTTCGAGGAAAACAAACAGCACTGGATAGCTCAGGAGATGGTCAGGGGTCATAAGCCCTTCCAGTCCAGATAAGCGGTACCAACCCAGCCCAGATAAAATGTGTAGAAAAGTTAGTATCATAGCAACTAACAATCTTAGTTCAACTAGTGTGAACTGCAGTGATATTCTTGGTGCACTCCATCAGAAACAGACCGAGACCCACTACTAGCTCACAGTCCATTGGAAAGTTAAGAGATGGAAGCTGCCTTCAGTCATTAACAGCCTCTCTGTTCTGCCACCTGGACGTGAATCAGGAGAAATAACTGAATACTCATTGGTTGGGATGGTTTCAACAGGAGCAAAGTTTGGTCAACACTAAGTGATTTTGAAAATCCCTCCCATTAAGATCTGAACACAAGAAACAAGTTCTCTTTTACTTCAAGCCAGAAAGGGCCAGAATTCCTCAGAAACTCACTGGCATTACCATAAACTTCGGATACATCCTTACCTGAAGTGACCTAAGCGACAGGGAAAGCCTCAGATACTGAACACACAGAGATTTTGTAGAGGCTCACAATTGTAGCCAACAACTTAGACTGCAAGAAGAATAAGCACCCCCCACCGCGTAACTTTGGGGAATGGGATGGTGGGTTTGGTTAGGTTTCTTGCAAGCTAAGCTGGAAGAGAAGGGAGAAGCAAAAGAAATAAAACAGAAAGCTAGTATATCTATTATCCTATTATTGGTTTAGCACTGACAGTGTGCTTCATACTATGGAGAACAGTTATCGTGATCTACTGCATTAGTTCAGATAGAGCTGCTGACGGTTTCTTTATTTTACGCCAGGAAAAAAAAAAAGGGTGACAGGCCTACTAAAAAAGACTGAAAGTCCAAATAAATTGAAGCACTTTATTAGTGTGAAATTCTTATGACTCAGGATTCTAGTTCAGATCTTAACCCAATACAGGACAGAAGTTTAATTCCTTAACTCCAGGCATATGGATTTCAGGCTGTGTGCGTGTTACAGGTCTTTCCCTGTGCATAATCTGCAGAGGACCGGAGTCTGTTACAGCCCGAGCTCAAGCTGTAGCAACTCATGCTTTTAGCTTTGGAAGTGCCCCTTTCAGCCCCTGATGGAGCAAGGACAGAGGAGGATCTGCAACACACTCACCGGCGGGTTCCACAATCAGGATTAAGAAGGGCTGAGTGCCTACCTATTCCCTCCTTGGAGAAGGGGGCAACCACTGGGCAGAACCTTGTCTCCAGCCTGACACTTGCAGGCTAGTATAGTTCAAATGGCATGGAGAGCAACTAGTTTGCTGCTGGTACATGGAAGCAGGGGAGGAATTCGGACTCGGGTGTGCAGGGTACGCCTGCACTGTATCAGAGGCGTGACCGCAGCTCAAATAAGCGTACCCAGGCAAGCGTTAATCTAGCCAGCACCGCTAAAAAGAGCAGAGAAACTGCAGCAGCACAGGCTCTGCAAGGCCGCCCAGAACCCTGGGTATTACTTGCCTTGCTAGCCTGCACCAGGATCCATGCTGTTACAACTTTGCTACTATCGCTAGCCATGCTAGCTAGTTTAAAGCCAGGACAGGTATATCTACGTAACCTGCAATTCTACCTTCAATTGCAACGTAGACATACCCTGAGTCACCGTGCCCTTGGAGGTTACTCTTGGGGAGGTGCAGGGGATGCCTTGATCAGGGCTATGCCTCAGGGAACAATATAGCCCAATGGGTTTAATAAGCACCGTGTTTGGATTGGAGGATCTCAAACTGAGCTTGACACCCAGTACATTGAGTACATTTCATAGCACTGGCCAGTCACGTTGACCACACGACAGATACATTGTTCTTGACCATCCAATTTCAATTTTTGGAAAAAAAAATGTGAAATGAAAAAAACCCACATTTTTAAAATACTGAGATTTTTTTCCAGCAGTTCCAATAATGGATGCATTGATTTCACTAGGCCAACTGCTGCCCTTTGCATTAATCAGCTAGCCCCAGCGACTTTATATTCATGTGTACAACCCATATTGATATCCACAAACAAGTAACCCCCTTGAACAACAGTGAATCAAAATTAGAGCTGTTTATTTGAGAGTATATTTGTTTTTGTCATTATTCAGCCAGCTCAGACAGAAGAACAGCTCCGTAACGTTCTGCAAAACAAATCAATACCGTGTAGCAGACAACAGTAGTTATGACACTAACCTTGACAAAAGGAAAAGCAAACACACAATGACGGCTAGGCATGGCAGTCAAACACACTCTGCGCCAGTGTAATGACTTCAGTTTCTATTTGACTGTTCACTGTGTCAGACGGCTCAGGCTGCCAGACGTACCCTAGTACCATATTACACTTGCCACAGACATGTGCCCCTGCTAATGCTTACTTTCAAATCCTAGCCACTGATGAGTATGAAGGGCACACAGGTTCTTGAAAAGCAGGAAGCCTGGAAACCTGAGAAATGCTTTGTTTCCAGTGGAAATCAGGAGTCGTCTCCACCTGATTAACAATCTTGGATATACACCCACCCTGAGCAGAATGAATGATAAATAGTTAGCCATGACCAAAGCCAAGACTATAACAGGGTTCAAAAAAGAACTTACCTGCTTTGTTAGCCAGGATGGTGTCCCTAGCCTCTGTTTGCCAGAGGTCGGGAATGGGCAACAGGGGATGGATCACTTGATGATTACCTCTTCTGTTCATTCTCCCTGGGGTATCTGGCATTGGCCACTGTCGGAAGACAGTATCCTAGGCTGGATTGACCTTTGGTCTGACCCAGAATGGCCGTTCTTATGTTCTTATGACCATGGAGCATCCTTCAATTTGTAAAGTGCTCACCAAATTTCCAAAGATGATTTTTCATTATGTCTCCCTCCCCATCCTTTCACAGAGATATTATTGTTGGAGAATGTCATCAATGCTGTTTCAAATCTGTCAGATATAATCTTCTAATCTGCCAAGTTTTCACAAGGCAGAGATGAGCTCATGTACAGACTGACAAGATGTGCTGAAAAGTCTGGGCTTTCTCAAAGCCTGTTAAAAGTTTAAGTTCCCCCTATTGTGTGAATACTGTCAAACTTGGCCCTGCAATTTTTATAATGACAGCTGCTGTCAGTTTAAAAGGGTAAATTATTCAGTTCAACTGGGAATGTTGACAGTAACTGTAAAAAAGGCCTTAGCAAGAAAAAAAAGAAAAGGTTCCAGGTACTGTGGAAAGATGATGTAGTGAATTTGCTAAGTCTCCTTGCGACTGCTCAGCTGAACGAATTTTCCCAGTTACACTCCAAAAACATGGGTAACTATTTTATCTTTAGATGGAAAGGGTATTGCAGAATTTAATCAGACTAACACCAGAAGGGAAGATTCTATACCAGAGACTTATGGCCAGATTTACCAAGATTCATAGATATTACGGTCAGAAAGAACCATCGATTGTCTTATCTGAACTCTTTGATAACACAGGCCGTAGGACTTTCCTCAAGTACTCCCTAGACCAGATCATTTAGAAAAAACATCTGATCTAAATTTCAAGATTTCCAGTGATGGAGAATCCGCCACAACCCTGTGTAAATTGTTCCCATGATTTAATTACCCTCACTGTTAAACGTTCACACCTCATTCCTAATCTGAAGGGATCTAGCTTCAACTTCTAGCCATTGGTTTTCATTATTCCTTTGACTGCTACACTGAAGAGCCATCAATTATCAAACTTCTGTTCCCCATGTAGGTACTGATAAATTGTGGTCAAGTCACCCTTTAAACTTCTGTTTGTTAAGCTAAACAGATTGAGCTCCAATTTTTCCCAACATCCTTCCGGAAATGCGGGCACCAGAACTGGATAGATTATTCCAGCAGTAGTCATACCAGTGCCAAAATGCAAAGGCAATAGAAGCTCTCTACTCCTACTCAATATCCCCCTGTTTATGCATCCAAGGATCATATGAGCCCTTTTTTCCACAGCATGTCACTGGGAGCTCACATGCAAACGCATAAGTGCCTAACTCCCATTAACTTCAAATGGGAGTTAGGAGCCTAACCTACTTATGTGCTTTTGTAAATTCTAGTAGGTGCTTATCTACATCTTTAGGCATCTAAATACCTTTCTTAATCTGTCCCTGGGTCCGTACTGTGCCTTGGACTCACCTGTCTAACACCTATATGAGTCACTTATATGTCTGTGCTTCAGTTACCTGTTCTGCAAAACTGGGGTAACAATACTTTATCCACCTTTGCAAAGTGCTTTGAGATCTATCATTGGAAGTGTCGCTATAAGTGCTACCTATTATTATTATTAAAATGAAAGAGAATGGAAAAGCAGCAGCTATTCTAGGACCTCATTCTGCCTTGCCCTGCTATTTGTGTCATCATGTAAACATGTACAGATTCCTAATATTCTCATCTGACAGCATTTTACACCCACTTTGTGCTCACTTTACACAGGTAAAATATATACACAAGTAGCAGGGCAGCAGAGAATTAGTGTTTTGTGAATTTCTTTCTGATGTGTCAATCTGCAGTGGTTCTTTTTGTTTCACCTGGAGATATGCAAACATTTTAAGGTGGCAGCTTGCCAGAGTATGTCAACTGTGGCATTTATAAGGTTCAAGATACATTGGGGAAATATAACATATCACTAGTGTGCTTCTGGCTCCAGCTAAGCTCTGCAAACACAAACACACCAGGCTTATTGCTTCATAATGAAATTCAACCCTGTGAAAAAACTGGGTTCCATTCAAAGCTGAACTTCAGTGTAATGTAGTCATCAACCCATAGCATGACTGCTCAGACACTGGGAAGCACAGTGTGATGATGACCCTAGGCAGCAGAGTTCATGTTTAGTCATGGGAGCTAGAGAGAGCTAAAACAAGCTACACAGGGTCAGTCTGTGTCCAGCAGCCTCATTAAAGAATCTTCTTCAAACCCATTACATCAGGTACTGTCTATTCTCTACCACAAGGGACATAGCAGTCAAGGTCCACAGGCTGCTGAGAAATGCTTTTGTAGGTCCGGATCCAAGCACTCCTCAACTCTAGGGCAGTTTGGAATTCAAAGCTGGATCCCAGGCTGAATGTTACTGCTGTCTCCTATCCCTGCAACTGGCCAAACTTAACCAGTGAGTCAGAACATCCTGAACTTTGGGCTGCTCGGATCCCAGCACTATATTTTGCTGCCATTTGCCATTCTGATGAAAAATAAATAAAACCAGCAAACCTTTTTCAGCCCAAGCTTGGAAGGATTTGCACTGATCTAGCAAATGCCACATGTATACGCCTAAATGCCAAACTGGACATCTCATTAAGACACTTGTATAGAATCATAGAATATCAGGGTTGGAAGGGACCTCAGGAAGTCATCTAGTCCAACCTCCTGCTCAAAGCAGGACCAATCCCCAACTAAATCATCCCAGCCAGGGCTTTGTCAAGCCTGACCTTAAAAATATCTAAGGAAGGAGATTCCACCACCTCCCTAGGTAATACATTCCAGTGTTTCACCACCCTCCTAGTGAAAAAGTTTTTCCTAATATCCAACCTAAACCTCCCCCACTGCAACTTGAGACCATTACTCCTTGTTCTGTCATCAGCTACCACTGAGTATCACTAAAGCTGTTTAAATTAAACTGCATTTATTGATAACTGTGTGTACACAGGGATTTTCCACCGAATTACTAGCAATTACGAAACACCACAAACAAAAATATTGTAATAATTTATACAACAAACCCACAGTTAAGTCAGTAAGTCTATTCTGTTACCGACTGCACGGTCATTACATAAGCAAGTCTACCTCCCCAAATCACATCAGAATAGCTGGAACTAAGCAAAAATCACAGATAGGATGTTAGGCTATAGGACAAAGTATAGATGGTCAGGTATTGACCTCTAAAAATGATGGTGACTAAGTCATACATTTAGCTAGGACAGACACTAAAGTAACTATAAAAAGATATAAATGCCCTGACAAATGGTCACCATCCTTTTGCTCACTAAAGTAAAAAGTCAAGTCTTGCTGGCTGGAATTACATGCAAGTTGATAGCATCTCTTCTCTCTTGTGTTCTAATTCCATGCACCACTATCAAACCGTGCCTTGACAATTCAGAGCCATTCTATGTATTTGGAAGAATTTCAGCCTTTATAAGCGTGCAAGTTTAATACACAGGATGCACTAGTAAACCCAGGATATACTCATCTCCAAATGGCATGGACAGTACATGAGGTTAATCAGGGTAAGGTAGCTCATGAGTTCCTGGGGCTGGGGCAGGTCTAGCATTTACAGGCTTGTGTGGTGGCAAGGGATAACAGGTTCAGAATCTCTTTTATGCTGCCATGCCGTAATGGGAAGTGGGGGAGAAAATGCCTGAGCTGTGCGTCTAGATGGCCCCAAGGACCATGTGACTTCTACTGCAATAGAAACGCATCTGAGTCTATGGCAGTGTAATGAACATTCTAAATTTGTTCGTAGCCATTCTCCAGTGCCTGGGTCAAACCAGCACTCATTCTGCCGGGAGATTTGTTACAAGCTGTTAGCCACCCCCTTAAGACGTTTGCAGTACATTCCGCTTCGGAGTCTAAGAATTTCATAAATCTTCCAAAAATGATGCTCAACTCATGAGGAGAAACTTCTAGAACATGCTTGGATTTTAAGTTCTCTTTGTCCCTGTAGCTAGGGCTGAATGGGGCCATAATTTACTCTGATTATCAGCCTGTCCATGAAGTATTGCCCAGCACTGCCTTAAGCTCAACAGTGCTCAGCCATTTGCTTCCTGTTCATACCAAACACTGAAATCAATTCCTCTTGCTGCCTAATTGTGCTGTTAACTTTAAATAGCTGCACAATAACTGATGATGCTGAGATTTTACAAGGTCCCTGGATTCTCTTTTCAGACTGGCTGCTTATAAATAAAATGGCAAAAATGTACGTTCATCAATGGCATCATTTATACCCAAGTCAATCATGCTTCCCTCTCATTTTTCTGTGAAATACCATCTTTGTCTAGCTGACACCCGCCCTCCACCCCAACCCACACTCCCCACAGAGGGCATTGGTCTGAGAAATAGGAAAATAATATGGAGGGTTGCACAGTTGCGGCCAGGGGAAGTTAACTCTTTAATGACAGTAGATGTTGAGATTCAAAAAGTTAAAGCTTAAAACTGTTAGCACCCAAATGGCCACCATCAGATGGCAAAATGTGCAAACACTCTTAAATCAAAGTCTCATAAATTATCAATCAGCATTTTTCTAATCTGTAAATTCTGATCTTCAATGGAAGTTTTTTTTTTAGGTTTTTGTCTGTGTGTTGTGACAAAGTTCCTCCTCTGCCTTGGTGGCTCCTGCGTTTATTGGCGGATTTTCTCGCCTCAGAGGTTCACGGCAACCCACAGTTTAGCCACTTTTGTGGCTCAAATCTGCCGTTCACTCAGTTAGCCTCATCACAGGCCAGCATGGCGAAAGGAAGAACAATAATCCCCGCAGTCTCTGCTGATCAACCTAGTGGATCGGGGAACAGGCCAGAGACCTTCCCCTCTGGTGGAACCCACAGTCCAGTTCAATTCCTCCGGTATCAAGCAGGGAGTTGTGGGGATGGAGGGATGGGGGGAACCCGGGCCCGCCCTCTACTCTGGGTTCCAGCCCAGGGCCCTGTGGATTGCAGCTGTCTACAGTGGCTCCTGGAACAGCTGTGTGACAGCTACAACTCCCAGGGCTACTTCCCCATGGCCTCCTCCCAACACCTTCTTTATTCTCACCACAGGACTTTCCTCCTGATGTCTGATAATGCTTGTACTTCTCAGTCTTCCGGTAGTTTGCCTTCTCACTCTCAGCTCCTCGCACACGCCACAAACTGAAGCTCCTTTTTAAACTCAGGTGCCCTGATTAGCCTGCCTTAATTGATTCTAGCAGCTTCTTGATTGGCTGCAGGTATTGTAATCAGCCTGTCTGCCTTAATTGTTTCCAGAAAGTTCCTAATTGTTCTGGAACCTTCCCTGTTACCTTACCCAGGGAAAAGGGACCTACTTAGCCTGGGGCTAATATATCTGCCTTCTATTATTCTCCTGTAGCCATCTGGCCCGACCCTGTCACAGTGTGTGTACAGGGAAGCTGACATTTACCAATAAAAATTTAATCCTTCCAAGCTTAAATATAACAAATAATTCCTCCAGTTTCAGATCTTTGCCACTTTTGGCAACAAACAAATATGCCATATTTATGGAGGAATGCTATTTATGAAACCAATTTTTTTTATTTCTGAATCCAAGAAATAGACTGCAGAGCCACGTACGTAATTGCCTTGCATTCTTACCTGCACTATACCCAATATCTTTCTAATTCATCTCCAGCAGGGCTACTTTATTTAGATTATAAAGCAGGGATTATTATTTTCTAGCATTCTGGAGCCCCGACCTGTTGACCTCTAGGTGCTAGCACAATATAAATGTTAAATAATAACTATGTTTGTACAATGCTGAGCACAATGGTGTCCAAATTGTGGCTGTTGTATTGACATGTCTGGTAGTACCAATTAACAGAACAACAATAAAAATAACAGCATTTCAGTGCACAGATCAGCCTCCAAATAGTGGATTTTTCAAAAATTTAACCCCAGTAGGAAATACTTTCCCCAAATGTAGCAGGAGGCTGGAACAGGTCAGGGCAGAGATGTCTAGCCCATCCATGACTGACAATATTAGTAGCTTTTGGTTTCCAAAGCTGGGATAGAAATCTTGTAAGAAAAAGTTCTCCACAGGAATTTTCCAGTTCTTTGCCTCTGGTCCACACAGGAATAGACATTTTCCATGGTGCTTTCACTTCTAGTTCCAGAGAAGGGATATGAAGGTGGGAGAAAGGAAAGTTGGGGGCTGTGTGGAGAGGGGGTTCTGAATAACTCAGAACTTGATAAAAGGTTCCATTTAAATTTTGTTCAGTGGATTCTCATTTTTACTTGGCTGGTGGGCCCATTCCCATTTTACGGTAACTTAAAAGCTTTGTCTTTGCATATATTTGAGCATGGGCTTTTGGTCTTTTCTATAGCATGGACCCCATTTTAGAGAGCTTGAGCTCCAGGACACCTTGCTTATGTCATTCCTCGTTCCCCTGCTCTGTCCTCTCCTCCTCACAATCTTTCACACTGCTTTCACTGGTGATCAAGCAACTTCCCCATGGTAACTAAAACAAATGCTTATGTGGAAGAGAAACATAAGGAAAGTACTTAATGTATGGTTAGCTCTCTTGTAATGAAGTTTAGCTGCTGAAAATAAGGAAGAGGAGTTGGTATGAAATGAGCAGCCAGCCCGCCATAGACTACCAGTGAGCCACAAGCCGCACTTTAGAAAGTTCTGTGTTAAAGGAGACTGGCACAACATTTCTTCTATAATGTTGTCAGTACTCTGGGACTGTGTGTACTGTAACACCTGCGGATCCTTTTACATTGCAGATAGAGTTGGAGAACGCTAACATTAACATGTTCTAAATAAAGCCATGCTCATGAGATCATTGGCACGTTGGCTTTATTGCCCTAAAGTCTTTGAGAGTAGCGCGGTTGCAAAGAACAGAGAAAATCCGGGGGGAGAAAAACTGTGCAATTTCAAGTCGCCACTGAAGACAACAAAAAAGATATTTTGATAAAAGACTTCCTGAGCTTAGAGAATCACACTGAAATCTTCTCTTGCGCAAGAGGCATAGAGTGTGTGAGCTCCATCCATGACCCATAGTTGTTGGCTCTGTAATCACAGGAGCCATCGTGGATTATACAACTGATTCCAAGAGGCTGATTTCCTTTTCCCTTGCTCCTCTCTCCAATACTCTACACCAGGCCACTATATTCAGAGCCAACACTTCTCCATGGAGCATAGATCCTACTCCAAGCCGTTCCACTAACAACCGCATGCAGGGCTACTGCAAGGATTCGCGGGCACAAAAGAACCTTACACCTTGCCAAATGGAGGAGGACTTGCACAGTTAGCACACAGCACTTGCTTCTACTATCATGTCCCCAATTCCTGTATTTGACACTCGTATCAGCAGAAAACATCTCACCTCTATATTCTACTCAGAACTGCATATACCTCCATTAGATCCTCTTTTCATCTTTCCCAAATACGGAGCTGGCTACTCTAATCATTTGTGACTAAAGTCAGATAAGCAAGTTCCCTGTATCATTTGGATTGCCCTCTATCTGCACTGCCATTTCTACTTCTGTAATGTCCCCTTGATAATGAGGTAGTCTGGCCTTCACATAGCATTCCAAATATGGCCTTATGCAATAGTCCTGCATACAGTGCTAGAATACATTTTCTCCTTCAGTACATATTTGATGCTTTAGCCTCTCAATTTTATTTTGGTTTGGTTTCTTTTATTGCTCTTAAGCACCGTGACAAAACATTTAGCATGTCACCCGTCATAACTTCAGCATTTCATAGCAAATAACTTCACCTAAATGTGACATTGTATGTGTGTATGTCTGTCCTCAGTCTCATTATATAGAATATTTAGATGTATTCAAGTCAGCAGGGCCTGATTAAATTCATTCTAGGGTATTTGAACTGACTGGAGCAATCTCAGAACCGTTAGCAATTATCTTTGAGAACTCCTGGAGGATGGGTGAGGTCCCAGAAAACAGGAGAGGGGCAAACACACCACCTATCTTTAAAAAAGGGTAATAAAGAGGGAATAATAAAGCAGTCAGTCTAACTTCAACAGCTGGAAAGATAATGGAACAAATGATAAATAATTAATTTCTAAACACCTGAATGATAATAAGATTATAAAGAAGAACCAGCATGGATTTGCTAAGGGCAAATCATGCCAAACCAGCCTAATTTCTTTCTTGAACAGAGTTACTAGCCTAGTGGATAGGGGGGAAAGCAGTAGAGGTGACATATCTTGATATTAATAAGGCTTTTTACATAGTCCCACATGACATTTTCATAAGAGACAAGGGAAATGTGTTCTAGGTGAAAATTGCTATAAGGTGGGTGCACAACTGGTTGAAAGACTGTATTCAAAGAGTAATCATCAGTGGTTCACTGTCTAATTGGAAAGGCATATCTAGTGAGGTCCAGCAGGGTCAGTCCAAGTTCTGGTACTAGTCAATATTTTCATTAATGACTTCAATAATGGAGTAGAGAGTATGCTTATTAAATCCAAAGAGGACACCAAGTTGGGAGGGGTTGTTAGTACTTTGGAGGACAGGATTAGAATTTAAAATGACCTTGACAAATTGGAGAATTGGTCTGAGTTCAACAAGATGAAATTCAATAAAAACAAGTGCAAAGTACTTCACTTCCCAAAGGAAAAAAAAAATCAAATGTACAACTATAAAATGAGAAATAACTGGTTAGTTGGTAGGCCTGATGAAAAGAATCTGGGGTTAGAGTGGCTCATGAATGAACATGATTCAGCATTGAAACGCAGCTAGGAAATTGGCTATCATTATTCCGGGGTGTATTAAAAGGAGTGTCGTATATAAGAAAGGGGAGGTGACTGTCCCACTCTACTCATCATTGGTGACGCTTCAGCTGGAGTACTGTGTCCAGTTCTGGGCACTACAGTTTAGTACAAATTGGAGAGAGTCCAGAAGAGAGCAACAAAAACAACAAACAGTTTAGAAAACCTGACCTACGTGTAAAGGTTAAAAAAAACATATGAGCATGTTTCCTCTTGAGAAAAGATGACTGAGGGCAGATAGATAACAGTCTTCAAATATGTTAACAGCTGTTATAAAGAAGATGGTGACAAATTGTTCCCCATGTCCACTGAAAGTAGGACAAGAAGTAATGGACTTAAATCAGCAGCCAGGGAGATTTAGATTAGATACTAGGAAAATCTTTCTAACTATAAGGGTAGTTAAGCTCTGGAATAGGCTTCCATGGGAGGTTGTGGAATATATCACTGGAGATTTTTAAGAACAGGTTGGACAAACACCTGTCAGGGATGGTGTAGGTTTACTTGGCTCTGCCACAGTGCAGGGGACTGGACTTGATGACTTCACGGTCCCTTCCAGCCCTACATTCCAATGATTCTGTAGTTATATTTCGATGCCATCAGTGACACAAAATAACTGGTCTCCAAATCTTTCTAGAGATAGCTTTGGAGCCTGATTCTCAGTGGTGCCAAGCAGCACCCACACCTCCTACTAAAGTACAGATATTCAGCATCTCTGAAAGTCTGTTCTGTAGTCTACTGATCTGACCATAGGACTGGACGCCGGGAGTTTTAATCTTGGCTGACACTGGTTATGTGGGTGGACTCCAGAAAACAATTTTAGATTCTTTGGGTGTTTCTACACTACAATCAAAGCTGCAATTTGCAGCTCAGGTACGCATACCTGCCCCAGCTTTCATCTCACTAACAAGCAAGCAAGAACAGTGAAAATGTAACACAGGCTTCAGTACGGACTAGCAATGCGAGGACACACCCAGGTTCCTTCCATGCTTGTATAATTCACACCGAAGCCTAAACCACTGCTTCTTATATTTTAGTATACTAACTAGATTAAAGCTGGCATAGGTGTGAGTAGCTGACATGCAATCGCACCCTCCATTGCAGTGTAGACACAGGATTTGTCTCAGTTTCTCAGACTCCATTTAAGTTTCAGCATCTAACATTTAGCACTGAATGTTTATGGAACTCTATTTCTCAACAGTGAAACCACCCATCACATTATAGCATCATCATCTCAGAATCTATACTTTGTACCCCACCAGTTCAGCATGCCTTTTCCGAAATCAAACCAACAAGGTTGGATACACTCTTTCACATCCTTTAATGGGCTATGCTTATGGATGCACATCATGACATTAACAGAGGAGTATTTATCCAGTTCCACACTGATGGAAAGCTGTTTAAAATGCAATGTTTCCATACTCGCACAAAAAGTGGCAGATTTACTCATTAAGCTTTTGTTTGCTGATGACTGGGCACTAGTTGCTCCCGTGACTGATGACATTCAATTTAAAACTGATCACTTCACTTGTGTAGTCTATAGTTTTGGTTTCAGAACTAGCTTAAAGAAAACTGAAGTGCTGGTCCAACCTGTAATGGGGGACGTGCATGTCTATATAGTTATTAAGATCAACAGTGCTCCTTCCAGATCCATGGAGAAGTTTTGCTACCTAGGGAATACGTGATCATAGAATGCCACAATTGATGAGGAGATTATTCATCGCAAAGCAAAAGCCAACTCTGCATTTGGAATACCGCACACTCCCTTTGGAATGATAGGGGCCTCAAAATAAGCACTAAATTAAATGTCTATCAGGCTGTTGTACTTAGAATACTTCTATACAGGTGTGAGATAGACAACATATTGCTGCCACATCAGGAAACTTGGTCAGTTCCATATGCACTGCTGTCAGTCTGTCTGCAAGGTCAAATCATGGGACAGGATTCCCAATATCAAAATCCTTAATCATTGTTGGATGGCTGACATTCAAAACACACCAACAAAAGCTCAGCTACTTTAGTCTGGGTTTCTCATTCATACCCAATGCCATATTTCATGGTTAGCTAAAGTGAAGCACCCAGGTACAAATGATTGAAAGACACACTGAAGACAAACTTGAAAGCATGTCGGGTTGACCCCAGCAACTGGGAACCAACAGCGCACAACAGAGCAAGTTGGCAGCAGATTTCTCACCTTCAACCAATCTGAAGACAGATATGTTAACACCTTATGTGAAAAATGCAAATAGCACAAAACAAGGATACAACAGCCTGCAACAATCATGGAGAATATTTGCTGTCCCATATGTAACCTTGCTTATGGTTCTCACATTGGTCTGACCTTGCACATATGTGTTCACTATAGTGTTTGCTGAATCCTCGTGCACAGGCATCAGTGTGAAAACTCTACCACCACTAGTTTACAGAAAAGTCTTTAGGTGGAGCTATGCTGATTTACACCAACTGTGGATTTATCTCCAGATTTAATCAAATTATACATAAGCATACGTGTGTATACCTCCTATATATATATATATATATATATATATATATATATATATATATATATATATTCTTTCAGACATTATACATGTCATATATATATCTGTGTGTGTGTGTGTATACCACACGTATATATGTGTGGTATACACACACACACACACACGTATAATGTCTGAAAGAATATATACAAACATTTACTCGCACCCTTTATGTGAGATGGTAAGTTTCAGTACATCCTGCATGTGCACAATCAGCACCTTGGACAGAGGCTGTCCCACACCTCCTGAGACACCTGGAGGTAGATGCCAATTTTCACAGCTTTCAGCTAAGCTTTGACCATTTACACCAGCTGAGGATCTGCTCTCTGGTGAGCAGTGAGTTTCAAGAGTCCAGCTGTTAAAAGCTCACATCAGCTATGGGTCTGAACCAAAGCACATTGAAGTCAGTGGGAGCCTTTCACATCTCAAGAGCTGTAACCACCACACACAGTGCAGCCTTCTCTCTCAGCTAATTTTCACTGCACCATCCCATGCTCAGGATCAGCAGGACATAAGGAAGTTTAAATAAGCAACTCACTTCCTTAGGCATAGATTTATAGCTGGCAAGGAGGAAGCTGTCCTTCCTATCCATTTTGACTGCCTGGCACCCGACTGTCTGGTTTGTGATGGACTAAACCCCACAAAACATATTTCCTCTAACTTTTACCATGTATGTGGATCACAGAAATGGTTAAAATAGGCTGTGCTCTAGAAGAGGGAATTTAACTTGCATCCTTAGAGAAAAATCAGCTGTAAAACTGCCTGTGTAAGCTGCAGAATTGCTAAAGCTCACACTCAAAGAGCTACTCCATTTCCTTTTAAAAAAATATCATTGCCACTGGGTTCTTTGGGGCAAAATAGACTTAGCACTAATGAGAGTGCTTTGGAAGTTCACAAGTATAATTTAATAAGCCATTCAGGGAGACAGTCACATCTACATCAAAGTGAAGGGAATGGAGGGATTTCTGGAATCATTGAATTGAATGGTAATATGAATAAACAGATTTCCTCCCTTTTATCAAAAAAGCTGCAAAGGTTGAATTTACATCCAGCCAACAAGCACTTGTCTTGTTCCAACTTCTTTTCTCCAATGGCTCTGGACAAATATTAGACCTGGATTAGAGTCAAGGAACAGCACTGTTGCACCGACCGCAATGCTTGAGCCTACAAATTCCATTTCTCCTGCCAGTTTTTGTTTTGTCTTTTGGCACGCTGTTTGCCACATGCACACAAAAGGTTACTGCTGAATGGACACACAGAAAATTGTGTTGTATGAGAATAGATACATAGTTAAAATAAAATATGGTCATTCTATAATGAGCCTTGCCTAGAGAATTTGGCAATTTTCCAGGGTGAAATTCACCGTTGTACAGAAAGCCAGCACAAAGTCACAATGAATCACTTAAATCCTATTTTGAGGGCTAAAATGGGACTTAAGTTGAGCAGTGGGTCTCGTGCTGGTCCCACAGGACTGAATTTCACCCTAAAGGACTAATTCAAACTAAGCTGAAGATTTAATATCCTACAAGGTGTTGAATGCTGTTCAGTGATCTAATTTTTAAAATTCCTTCCGTACAAAACTTACACAAATATCAAAAACACTGGCCAAGGGGAAAACCAACAATTCATTATTCACATGGAAGTAGAACCTAGGCACCACCATGCTAGGCACTCTACAAACATAACAAAAAGGAAGTCCCTACCCCAAAGATCCGCATTGCCCTTCTAAAGCACCTTCCAGGACAACTCTAACAAATATTAATCAATTAAGCCACTCAACATCCCTTTCAGAGGCAAGTAATACCAACACATGCTATGTACTAGAAGAATACTATTTTTGAAATAGCTTGTGAGCTTTCTAGTAGCCCTCATGTTCTATGTTGTAAAAACCTCCAGAAATAAATCAGAATAGCAGTATGTATGTAGGGAGGTCTCGCATATTTATGTGTAGGTAGAAAAAGGTATTACCCAACTGTGCCCATGTGGTTGGGTGGTTTGTTTTATTGAATAAAGACTAGAAAAACCCCATTTCACAGATAAGAAAACTGAGGCACACGAAGACTATTTCAACCATCTTAGGGTTCCTCCCTCAGTATTGCTCCACTCACACACTGAATCCTCCCTCCCCAGACAGTCATTCCCACTTCTTTTAGATCCATAACTGTTAACAAGCCACCTGTCAATGACTCAGCAAAAGCCACTTAACCCTTTCTTAGCAGGATCAACATCTCCTAAGAGAGACGGGTGCGTCAAGCAAACTCTGCCAGCCTGTTACAAGTAACTAAACCTTTCTACCATAGTTGAAAAATGAAAACACACTTATTTTATTGCAAAGGAATGAATGGGGGAGAGGCGAAAAAAAATGCACAATGATGTTATATATCAAATCAAGTCTATAATTATGTGATGGCAATTCCCAAATAATTTGCCACCTGCCCATTCTTAATCAAAGTAGAAATATTTCTGCATGCAAACCTTGACCTTAGAATTTCATATTTTTCATACTACAGTTTGTCTTTTAACTTACATTGTATCTTTATCTTCCCTTTCCATTCTATTTATAGAGAACATATAATAGCTCTAGGTATTTAAAAATATATATATATATATATATACACACACACACACACACACACACTAAAATTATATATATAAACACACAGATACACACAAACTAAGACACCACACTGGTGAATGCAGTATAAATAGAGAAGATGGTGTTTAAAAGGATAGTATAATTAAGGTGTAATTTTGTACTTTCCCCCCATACATTTATCATCCTTGGAAACCTTGCCATATGTACTTTTGAGCTACAGTAAAAAGGCTTTCCCACTCACCAAACTCAACATCCATAATCCATAACTGTTCCAGCATTAGCTTAGACACCTGGGGGATCAAGGTAAATCAAAGCTTACAAGAAGATTTTCACTCAGAAGTAAAATTTTGGAAATATTTACACAAGAGAACGTTATAAAAAATTGCCAGAAGTCCACTCATTTAAAGCGAAGCCTGCTGGCAGGATTATCTCAGCGGCTGCACACACTTCGCAGACAGGAATTGCTCGAATAGTACTCCCTTGCAAGCTCTGGTCTCTCCAAGGGAACAGTTCACTAAACTGAAGCTGCCACGTTCCACAGAAAGACTGAAAATCTCTCAAACACATTTCCATGAAAACTGTGGCTTCTGACTGAGGAATTTTTCAGTAATATATTTATATTTTCTTAATGCTACATGTTTCAGGGGAAAACACTAAATTGCTCTCAGTGGATCTGTGGCTTGTTTTTTTTTTTTTCCACTGCTGAGTGCCACTGCAGGTCATCTGCAGTAATAGAGAAAGGAATGTGTGTTCAGGGATTAGAGTAGAACCAACAGAGCCAGCATGCCTGGATTCCATTCCTGACTCTGTCACCTACTCATCTGGTGACTCTGGGATGTCACTTAAGGTGAGATTTTCAAAAGCATTCAGCAGCTCTGGGTTGTATCTACCCTCCTTGAAGCCAATGGGGTTTTTTTATCTTTGACGTCTACCAAAACAGAGTTAATTTAGGCAAATGCCGAGTGATTTGAAAATACCACCACCACCATGTTTATAGTCATGCTTTTCTACATCTTGGGTTGAGAAGCTTAATTACTCCCCGGTTGTGAAAGGAACTAGACTGAGGCAAATTTTTATTAACTAAGGCATCTCAGCTCCAGAAATTATTTTCTCCTCCCCATCTTGATCTGACAGGCCCCCCACACTTGTTCACCTTCACAGCTATTTCAAATCTTATCTGTTTTCTCAGAGGCAGTGTTCGAGAGGGTGGCTGGATGGAGTAATTGTTATGGTTGCTAACGCAGGATTAGCAGTTGTTCAGTGCTGACAAATGTATGGTTTATTTTAAGTACCCTTAGATCGACAGGCACATTTATATAAATGTGAAAAAAAGTGGAGAATGTACAGGAATAGGATTTTTTTCAACAAATCTATCTTACGTTTTTCTGATATTTCAGATTTTTTCCTGCTTTGCTCAGTCTTAAATTTAAGCCCACAATCAAAAGTCTGTCCCTTTTCAATACTACCCACTTCTCTGTATCATCTTCCAAGGACCTTTACAAACACTAAAGTAACCTTCCTCATAGAGCGAGTTGAATTTTTCCCAATGTCAATTTTTCAACAATATTTGGTCCAAAGGTCTAATTTCAAAAATACAATTTTGAGGAAATTTTGTAATTTTCTTTTTTATTGGCAGGGGCACCTTTGAGCTGGTCAGAATTTTTCCATTTTGGAAACACTTTGCTAAAAGTTAGACAAAAAGTCAGAATTTACCAAAAATGTTGTAAAAAAATTCTCACCTTTACCATTTTTTTTAGCGGCTCTACTTCCACGCTCTTTACAAATGCTAATGAATTAAGCCTCACAGTGTCCCTTTGAGGTAGGTATCATCTTCCTGATTTTACAGATGGGAAAACTGAAATGCAAGAGCGATGAAGTAATTTGCCCAAGGTCACACAGGCAGTCTGTGGCACAGACAAGTATGGCACCCAGTCCTGTGCTTTACCCATAAACTCCCTGTCACGCAGGCAGCTGCCTCCCAACCCACTCGCTCTCCATCCCTCCCCCTCCCTCGGGGCCCTTGAAGAGCTCACAGTTCAAAGGTAATTCAAACAATTCCCACAAGAGGTCCCATTTGTTCAGTCCTCAGGTGAATACTGGCTTTCCAGGCCCCAAACGCTAATTCAGGCTCTCTCACAGAAGTCCAAAACAACATCAAGTCTTTCAAAAACAGAATACAAACTCACAGAGTCTTCATCCCACCTTCAGGGGGACAGAGCCCCACCTCCCTGGGGATTGTATTTCTGCTTCCCAGCACCACCTGCGTAGAGTTTGTCCCATTCCACCAGACTTTCCAGATGGTCCTTTGCAGTCTACCTTTTGTTTGGACAGAGTCTCTCCCAAGCTTCCTTGCCTGGGGAGTTTTCCTCACTCTCGCCTGCTTCTTGAGCTTTTCACCTGCTGACTCCTACCCTCCAGGAGCCCTCTTGCTCCCTCCCTGCAGTCTCTACAAACATAGCTGCAGTTTCCCGCACTTCCCCCTTTCATTGCAGCTTCTTGTTCCTTCTGTACTAGGACCACCTGATTACTCACAAGTGGGGCTCATCCTGTAATCAGGGTTGGCTTAGCCCCAGATTCTCCAGCCCATAAAGCAAGCCACCCTGTTACATTCATCCTTGTGTTCACTGTGATAATGTTTGTACTGCCATAGTGCCCCTAATAGTGCTTGGGGCCCTACTGTGCTAGGCCCATCATGGAATATCTACATTAATATGCATTTTACAGTTTAATTTTAATGCAAAGTTATAGAAGCTCACAACCAAAAGATGGTCCCTGCTCAGAAGATTTTACAATCTAAGCCTGTCAACGATCTCTCATTTTTGTGAATAAGATTTGCAGCAGTTTTTCCTCCCTGAATGCCAGTTCAGCATCCCCGCTATTGTTTTCTCAGCAAGCATATAGGAATTACCTTAGGAAAGGAAGAAGTGGGTGATGTGGTTAACCAAAGTGAACAAACATGAACAGGAGGTGAACAGTTTTCAACATGACTGTGAAGGTAGCAAGTACCTTTGGAGGAGAAATCATTTTAATGGCAGGCAGATATGACCTGAGCTTTACGACATCGGTCAAGTATGTTGTATTGTGCTGTAAGGAAGATTATTATATTGCCACAGCCGCAACAGACACCAATGATTAATAACACCTCCTCTTTCCTTTTCCTCACCCACCATTTTCTGTAATAGGTGTAGCTCATACGAGGAAATAAGCAGTCAAGACCCCACATCTGGGAGCTAGGAGGTAGCCAGGGGTGAGAGATTTTAACTTTCCAGAACAAAGACTATATCCTTCCCCTTGACTCAGAGAGCTTGGTAACTGGATAATCCTGAAAGACCTGTGACAGCAATCTGGATGTGGTTTCTAGTACAGGAACAGCACTATGATCATCTCCTGCGGTAAGTGATGTGAAGAGGGTCTAAAAGAGATGTGGATGACGCTGAAAGAAATATGTGGCCTGGGAACTCCACACAGGATAGCGAGTGACATCTGTATATCACTCTAAAGCCAGGGTCTGATTTCCCACTACCTTGCACAACATGCAAAGTGAAGGCAAGGCATCCCCATTCCGGTACCGTTTTATCTTCCCTTTGCACTGGCATATGTGACTAAGGGGGAGCAAGGTGACAAAGAAACAAGCCCAGTACTTGTAAGGGGATGATGGAAAGAAGGGAGATAATGTCATTCATGCCCGTACTCCACCATGTCATTCATAATAGTATGTTTCTACTTGTATAGTACCTTTCCTCTGAGACCCCCTCAGTGTATCTACCTTGGACCTGATCCTGCAGTATCTCTGGGGGTGAAGCATGCAGTGCAACTGGAGGATTGGACCCACCAACTGATGTCCACACTATCTCTTGTGACATAGTGGTGTTGTACCTGTATATCAATTGGGTAAACTGAGGCACATAGAGATTGAAAGAAAGTTTTCTAAGGTATCCACAGATTTTGGATGGTTCTGTTTTTGGGTGCTCAGCTTTACACACTTGAGCACCTGAAGCTGGGTTCCCAAAGACTGCAGCATTCAAACGTAGTGGTCACTTTAGAAAATTTGAGCCCCAGGTTACAAAGTAAGTCAATGGCTGATGGCAAAGTTGCGGGTAGATCGCAGGCATCCTGACTCCCACTCACCAGAAAACACTAACTCCCTACAGGGGAAAAAAAGCCATCTAGTCAATTGACTCAAAAGGCAATGATAGTGGAATGAATCCTTTGGAAAGGACTGAAAAGCATCACACCAAAACAACCTTTTGATTGCCAATCATCTAGATTCACTGTGGTATGAAATCGGGATAGTTTTGTGGTCATAAATAAATTATAGAATGAAACGCTTCAAGGCACCACTTATGATTTAAGTGATTTAAAAGTTGTATGAAACCAAAAATCTTCTCCCTTCGTTACTGAAAAATTAAGAGTGTGCCACTTTGAAATTTTGCAAGAGCTGAGACAGTTCTGAAAAGTTACAGAGTAGATAAAGAAAGTAAAAAAAAAAAAAGGGGGGGGGGGAGGGAGAGTGTGGAAAAAATGGAAAAGAAATGAACAACAAAGCCCAAACCCTGTTTCAAAATCAGAAAAGAAAAACATTTCAAATTCAAAAATTCCCATTCTAAAACAATGGCATTAATTGAAAACAACCTTTTCCCACAAAACAACTCAAATAATAATTTTCAGTGAAAGCCCATTTTTCATCAGGAATGTATTTTCAGGGAATAATTTCAACCCACTGTACAAAATAACCTCTTGCTACGTTATAACCCCGGTTTGCAATATCAGGGCACTGGAATGCTGCATAATCAGGGGCCCCATTGGATTACTTGCTTATGTTTTCAAAAGGGTGAATCCCCCCACCTCAGACTGAGAAGGAGGCTTTGCGATGGGGAACTTTTCTGGAGTGCTAAGGGTAGGAAACAGTGGTGATTGGGACTGTTTCTAAACCCCCGCCCCTTTTCGGGGTGTGTAGTGGGGGGAGGAAAATACCAATTTGTTAAAACCAAACCTGTGGGGAAACGTCTGTTTTGATACAAACAACTTGGAAAAAAGTTTCACAACTGTTGAGGCATCCCATGTTGATATTTCTGAATAAAAAATCTCTCTTTTTCTGGCTCAAAATGACTTTTTGTTTAAAAAAAATAATTAAAACGGTTAAAATTCAAATACTTTTTTTAAAAAAAAGGTTGAAATCAAACATTTTGATTGAACTGAACTCTCTCTCTTCCCCCTCCCAGGAGTTACCTAGGGAGGTGGTGGAATCTCCTTCCTTAGAAGTTTTTAAGGTCAGGCTTGACAAAGCCCTGGCTGGGATGATTTAATTGGGGATCGGTCCTGCTTTGAGCAGGGGGTGGGACGAGATGACCTCCCGAGGTCCCTTCCAACCCTGATATTCTATGATTGTATGATCAGATTTCAAACATTTTAAAGATTTTGACTTTTTATCCTGATTTCAGATAGGAAAAGTTTTTGAAATCTCAAAATGCCAGGATAGGAAAAACATTTCCGGCCCAGCTCGAATAGAAAACCTGCCCTCTATACCAGTGAGTAGCTGCAGGGCTGCTATAAAGCTGCAGCCGCAGCATCCCATGAGTTTGATGAATTTCTCTTCCACAGTCAGTAGGTCCAGACAGAGGTGGATGCTCTGTCCTCTAACCCACCCTATGCCTTTCTCCAAAGCCCAGCTCTAAACTCCACCAAGCTTGGAAGCGACGGCAGCTTCTACACATCTGGCCTATGTGCTGTGTAAGAGATACAGACTCCTCAGATCCTTTAGAAGTGGAATCACTTCTACTTGCAGGGCAGGATTTATCCCCATAAGATTTTAATCTGCAGTAAACGCCCCCAAACTATCACATTTGCTCACTTTTGTATCTCACTGGAGAGATGGATAAAAACAGCTTGAGTTCATCAGCAATGAAAACCTGCACTTGATATTATCTATTTGCCCAGTCCTGCAAAACAGTTAAGCGTGTATTCAACTTTGATCAGGTGAGCAAACCTGTGCACATGCTCAGAGGGCTGCAGACAGAGGGCCTATCTCCCAAAATATTTATATGGCACTCACACTCTAACTACTGAACATCTTACAGGATTCAGTGATGGCTGCCATAGGGAAAAAAAGAATCTAGGACAAATAGGTGTACTGTCGACCAGCTGTTGAGGTTACAGAAAGAGTGGGGCCTATGCCACATTTTAGGACCCCAGAGACAGCATAGGAATGACCATGGTGCCAGTGTGTGTGTGTGTGTGTAATATATATACATTTTATTTTGCACACACACACACACACACACACACACACACACACACACCCCGCCCACTATCCACTCCTCTTACCCCGCAATATGACTGAAAGTCCCTCATGCTTTTCTGAACTGGTGACCCTAGGTGCTCGACAGAAACTGTAGGAAATTGCCGTACACCACAGTTCTGATCTGATTTCCTCCCCTGTTCTCCCTCCTACACACATTTATTTTTAGAGTGAAGGGTATAACCCTTTGGAGAAGGAGACACTTTTATGCAGAAGACAGGACTGCTAGAGCATAAAGAATAAAGGTAATTACCCTACCAAGCACTGAAGTAAAGGTCTTGAAACTAATAGCTAGGCGCTGTGCTGCAGGCATTTTTTAAAAAATATATAAACGAACTCAGGTCTGATGTGTATTTGAAAATGGCCCAAGTCTCATCAAAACAGTCAAGATTGTTATTAAAATGATCGAAATAATGGTGTAAAAAGCCTAATTCTCTCTCCTTGGCACCATTACAAAGATTTTTATGATTAGACAATTAAACAAGGCACAGAGCTTGCTAGAGACCATGCATTTTTACACACTACATTGTTCCCCAAAATTGCTTCTGATGATCCTTTTGACAGCTTGAAAGCATTCATAACAAAGTGCAGGTAAGCCACACACACGCACACTGCAAGTCTAGCTAATACTTTCCCCTCCTTTGGTGAGAACAAAGCAAGCCCAATAGCAAGCTGCAACTTAGTTTAAAAAAAAACCCCAATGTTATTACACTCAGTGGGATGAAACCCTTTGCAAGGGCTTGACAGCTGAGAGAAATAATGTACATTAGCTCAAAGTAAAGGAAATAATGAAAGGGGGGGAAACATTAGGAAGTCCTATTGCTGTGAGTAAAACTGAGCAGATGTGTGAGTAAGCTACTATGTATGTCAATAAGCTCATTCAGCCCCAGCTCCAAGCACACTGAGGTGATATAATGACTGCAGTGAAATATATTCCAAGTACCTAAAGAATTCTCACCACAGCAGAATGCTCTGCATTGCATTAAGCCTCATTATCCAAGCCAGTGGCCTAAAACACATACACCCACACCTCAGATTTGATTTTGGGATTCAAGTGATTTGTGCACTGGACAGTAAGGTCAGGCACAGCCATCAGGTCATAGAAGAGGGATCTGACCATCCGTGGGTACGTCTTACATTGCAATCATTGGGGTGTGACTGCATCTTTGATAGACCTACCTGAGCTAACTGTATAGCTAGCCCATGCAAGCACAGTGAAGGACAGGGTAGCCCCCCCCTCCCACCAAGTAATTCCCCGGGGTTCTGGGCAGGATTGGACAGCCCATGCTGCCATGGCTTGCCACCGGTACCCAAGTTAGCTAGATTAAAACTAGTTTGGGTATGTCTACACGAGCTGCAGTCAGACCCCCAGACTGCAGTGCAGCCATACCCTTTGATGCTTCATTCTCAATGCCAGGAGAAACACGGGCAAATCAGGTGGTGCTCAGCAAAGGGCAATAAGTGATGGCGGCTGGAGAGATTTATAGATGAGAAAATGTTAAAAGAGTTTGTCCCCTCCCACTCACAAGACACTTGCTCATCTCATGTCCTCATGGATATTCTGGCTACAGTCTGGGATAAGACGCCTCAAGATATAGTTTTTGGGAATATCCCTTTACCCCTATGGGAATGTGTTAGATGATCCAAATGATTTTCCAAATCTAACTTGTATTAGTCTCAATATTAGAATTTTAAGGGAACCTGCATACAAACATTTTGAACAAAATGCCTTTTATTTTTTGGGGGACAGGGGTGGTGCGGGGCTGGACTGATTTTTAGTTCCCTCATTTTTTCACCACAAGAACAGATTTTTTTTTTAATCTCCAAATGACAAACCTTAATTTCAGACGAGTGTGAAGTGCTCCAGTTATCTTTCAGGTTGCAATTCAGCCCTAAGAGTTTATAGATCTCCGCCAGGTTCTTATTCATCCCCTGAATTCACACAATAGTCTCTTTGGGAATGGCATCAAAGCGAAAGATGTGTCCAAAACAAAATCTCTAAATTCATCCATCCCTGAACCGGGAACTCAGATTTGCAATTTGTCCTATATCTAAAATGGGACACGATTGTGGATCACAAAAGTCTGGAATTCTAGGGAAGAGCCTGAAAACTAACTCACTCACTCTCTAGTTGACTGTCCAAAGTATTATTAGGGCGTGTGCATCACTTTTTGTGCTTAAAATCCGTAGAGTATTTGGAGCTCAGATACATTAGAGAGTGTTGCAATGTCACCGATAATTATGATTTAAAGGGAGAATATGCTGAAATAAGAAGCAGATGAATTTTTTAAAAACAGTATCTCAGGGAGGCAGTGTTATCAAGGGAAAGGTCATCAGCAGATGTGGGGTCTATTTCTGGCTCTGCCACTGATCTGCTGGCTAACCTTGGGTAAAGTCACCTTATGGCCTTCGGCCTCGGTTTCCCTACCTGTAAAACAGGGATAATGGTACTGACTTTCCTTTGAAAAGTGCTCTGAGGTCTATGGAAGAAAGGAATGATGTAAACAATCATCATTATTATTAATGTAACTGGCCTCAATGATAATAAAAGTGTTATTAAAACTAAAATTAAAGAGAGAGTGATGATGGTAACACAGAAACCACATAATGAAAGAGCACAATTGTTTCTAATTACATTGTTTTCCTCAAATGCTTTCACAGGGTCTAATACTATCAGACGTAGCCCAATCACTTCTTCTAAGCTAGCTTCAGCTAACAAGATTGGCATTTTGTTTCCTTGGGTATTGCTCTTGGAATGTAGAAACAAAGGAAGAAAACATGCTCCTGACCTTCACAGTTGTTAACAAAGGCATTAAAGTAGCATTAAAATTATTTGTATAATGATAACACTAATGATTCCCACTAGCAGAGGTTTATTTGCCCTATTTAACTATTAATAACTCTGAAAATTGTGTAAATGAACTAATGAATCAATATCTTAAACAATAACTGAGAAACGATGTGTCTTTTTTTTAATCATTAGACCACAGGCATTCTCTACGTCTACTGAAAATATAAGACCAGTTCGACTCTTTCTCAAATATTTATTAGAGACGGGTCCAAGTCATAGAGTTTCCACCTAGAACGGACGTCTGTATCCAAGATGGGCGCAAGGGTGTGTGTGTGTACACACTTACACTTGTTCACATTTATGATTTAGAGGGTGAAAGCTATAAAGGTTACATATACATACACAGCAAGGGTTTCAGATGACATTATGAGTTGAAGATTAAATAGTTTGCAATGCCATTGGAACTACAAAGAGGTTATAAAAATAATTTGGTGTTTCTTCTTGCACGTAATAAAAACTCTGTACACTTCCCATCTATTAGGTCAGAGCTACAAAACACAGCCCTCAAGCGGCATAATAGTTGTGGATAATGAGGCAGGGTGTCGATTAGGTAGCAATGGGATTTTTGCCATTTCACTGAGAGTCAAATCCTGCAGTTCTTAACTCAGGCAAATGTTCCACTGAGACAATTTGGCCAGAAACAAGAAAAGTGAGGCTAGCATTTAACAAAGAGGACTGGTAACCAGGATTCCTGTGTTTTAGTCTCGATTCTGCCACCGACTCCTTATAGTTCTGTTTTTCAAAGATGCTGTCCACCTCCACCTCCAATTAATTTGCAAGGGAGCTGTGAGTGTTCAGTGCCTAAGATAATTACAGTTTATATAACTTTTGACAAGTAACTTCACTGCTCTGCTCCTGATTCAGAAAAGCACACTCAACTTTAAGCACCAGCCCTTAGATGTTCTCATGAGCCGGGACCTCTGAGCCTCCATTTCCCATTCTAAAATTCATATACTAATATCTAAAGTACATCCCTGGGTTCAGATGGGAAGCCTATGTATATAAGGTATATTGGAATTGGAAAAGGTTCAGAAAAGGGCAACAAAAATGATTCAGGGTACGGAACGGCTTCCGTATGAGGAGAGATTAATAAGACTGGGACTTTTCAGCTTGGAAAAGAGACGACTAAAGGGGGTTATGATAGAGGTCTATAAAATCATGACGGGTGTGAAGAAATTAAATAAGGAAGTATTATTTACTCCTTCTCTTCTTCTTCTAACACAAGAACTAGGGGTCACCAAATGAAATTGTGAAGGTCAAGACTATAACAGGGTTCAAAATGAACTAGATACGTTCATGGAGGATAGGTCCATCAATGGCTATTAGTCAGGATGGTCAGGGATGGTGTCCCTAGCCTCTGTTTGCCAGAAGCTGGAAATGGGATGACAGGGGATGGATCACTTGATGATCACCAGTTCTGTTCATTCCCTCTGGGGCTCCTGGCATTGGCCACTGTCGGAAGACAGGATACTGGGCTAGATGGACCTTTGGTCTGACCCAGTATGGCCGTTCTTATTTAACTAACTACTGTTAGCAAAAAGGCACTGAGGAAGATGCTGCAGAAGTTAAAGTTTGACATATAAAACTGTATTACACACTGAGCCAAAACGCTCTGCTGGGACTTTTTTTTCTTAAATGGGCAAATGTTCCCTCTCCTTGCACAGCCTATGCAAGAGATGATCGTAAGGGAAGTCCCTGTGATCAGCAGTTGTTTAACTCTCCCGTGTCCTATTGAGTGTATTGTACAATATGGGTGCACTGAGCCCATGAATCAGAGGAAGCAACCTGAATCTAATTCAAGAAATATGCATTTGGAAATGGTGCCTTTTCCCAGAGATTGTGAAGCCCTACAATTTTAACATCTAGCCCTCGTTACCTCTCAAAACATCCCTGTTAGGACCCAATCGAGGTCCAAATAAAGGACAATTGATTCAATAGATGCAGAATTAGGCATGTTTTATTACGCCCGTTTTTCTTATGATCCAGCTGAAGACATGAAAGGTTTTGCACAAGGTAACACAAATCAGTGGCAGAGCTCAGTATTAAAGCTGGTCAAAAAAAAATATCCGTCTTAACTGGTTATTTGATGGAATTTTTGTTTGTTTGTTCTGTGTGTGAAAAGTGTCCGCTTTCTGTGAAAAATTTCAGTATTTCTGAAACACCCGATTTCTTAAAACATCTAGAAAACCAGCATTTTGCAGGGTTTGGACAAAATATTTCCGTTTTCAATATTTCAATTAAAAGTCAGAATTTTCTGCAGAAAATGCCAATGGAAAAAAGTTTTCTTTTGTCAAAATTTCCCCTGGAAACAAAACCATCTTTTCCAACCAGCTCTTCTCAGTATAGAAACTAGAAATCCTGATTCCAAGTATTTGCTCTCATCAAAAGACCAACTTCCGTTGTGGGCAGGGGAGACATCATGATACTTGAAAGGAATGTAATGACTACCGAAAGTGTGTGTGTTTGCAAAGGATTGCATTTCATTGCAGCCTTTTAATTTCCATAATTCTGTACCTATGAAGCTGTTGCAAAGGTACAATGGGTGCACTTGAAAATTTCAGTCTAGTTTTAGAGATATTTTAGGTTCTACTGATATTCCTTAGACATAAAATGGGAAACATTACAAGAACTAGTCAGTGATTAGGACTGGAATGAACTTTTTAAGTGCAATCACTATGATAGATTATTTTCCATGTCATGAAAGGCTAAGATCAATTCATTTTTTAATACTGAAATATTACAAGCTCAGTCTCTTCCTGCTAGACACATGCAAATGATTCACAAGTTATGCTGAGAAATCAATTTACTAGTATGTGCAAATATTGTAATTAAAACAACCTTCATTAAACATCAGAGTTGCGATTTTCAGAAGTGCTCAGCATTGGCTGAGCTCTGTTCTCACTGAAGTCAATGGTGAAATTCCTGTTGACTTCAGTGAGAGCAGCATTATGTCAAAGTTAAATGCTTTTGAAAATCCCACCCTACAATTTCAAATCTCTGTACAATGGCCTGTGATAGGATTCTCTTCTCCACCCTTTGGACCACCACAAACAGGCTGGATGTTTATAAGCACCAGTGTGTTATTTAAGTCCTCTCCATCAGTTCATTAGTGCAGCCTTGTGTAGCAACATGGACCTAAACTTCCCCCTTAGCCAACTCTTCAGAGAGGGGAAGGGAAAGATCTTCTCATCCTGAGATCCTATATACCCCCGACCCCTGCTAGTCTTCCCCTTGCACGTCCCTCCTGTCTTTTAACTGTTCCCAGCTGACAGGTTGATTTCTCTCATTATCTCGTCAGCCCCCTGCTTAATTAGCCATTGAGCACCCATCTCCCAATAAAATCCATTCCAGAGGGAATAGTTAGTACTTTCATGACCAGAGTGCTGGGCCAGCTCTAGGCATCTAGCACTCTGTTACATGGCCAAATCCTCCAGTGGAGTAAATTGAAGCCACTCTATTGAAGTCAATGCCAATTTATACCAGCAGTGGATCTGGTCCAAAGCCCACAATTTTCATATGTGGGCATCTAAAGTGAGGCACTTAAGTGCCTGAATTTCAAAGATGCTGAGCATTCAGAGTTCCCATTGATTTCAGTGGCAACTAGGCCAGCTTGGCTGCTGCGGTGAGACAGTCAGAGATGAAATTACCTGGGGATTTGTGGGATAGCGATTGGAGTTTCTCATGGATTCTCAGCATCCACTACTTTGGCTTCTCCTGCAGGACATTTCAATCAGTTCCACAGGCCCAGAGGAGTGAGCAGTGTATTAATCCACTTAAATCAAGGCCTTTACAGAGCCAGAGATCTCTTGGGCTCATATGTTTCCTTCTAAGCATTTGCTGTTGTTTTCTTTTAAACACACTGGAAGTGATGGAGAATAAAAACACAGGACCTTTAACTGAAAAACAGACAGGAAAAGACTGCTGTTAAAATATCAATAAAATCATATAAGGACTGTTTTGTGTTGTGCATCAAATGCAGTGGAAGAGAAGTGGAGAGATACCAAGATGGTGTTTTCTCAGCCTTAGTGGACTTTATATTCCTGTCCCTTTAAAATTTAAAATACATGGCAGATAATAAAAGTGTCTTGTCTCATAAAAGACAGGAAATCAATGTAATTCAATAGAATTCAATCTGTTGGACAAAAATAATCCATTTAAATAGCCACAGTCATTTATACTGCAGTGTGTACATATAACACTCAAGGCAAGCAACGGTAAACAATAATTTATGTTGCTGAATATTTAACATCTTCAATTGGAAAGCTGGGATATTTACCTTTTGAACATACGTTAGGTGTCAAGACACGGTCACACATAAATCTGTTCAAACCAAACCTAAAACAGAGCCCCAACATAAATATACAACGCAATTAGAGAGAAATGGTCACCTCGATATTGCTGTACTAATGAGAACTGTCTCTGTGAAATGACTATATTCATTTAATTAAAAAGCCCGTTATAGATCCCATTCAAAATGCTGTTCGTTGAACACTTCTGAATAAATCTAATTTGTTTTAGTGGGATGTTTAGGGATGTCATTTGTATTTGTACAAACAGGTCCTGAACCACCAGGCTTTTGGGAAATATAATCAGTTTCTCACTGAGAGTTTTTTTGATGATAGATGGATGCTAAAATTTGAAACAGAGAGATTGTTTTCTAAAATACTCAGTTCTCCTTCAGTGAGACCACAACATACACCACACCCAGTCACTCCCACATGTACACAAACAGCTTGTGAACTGAGCAAGCCACAGGTAAGGAAGGAGGTGAGAGAAAGCTATTTTAAATACGTGTCAATGCATACGTTGTCTTCACTGCAAAATAGGTGTGTGCGCTTTTGCACAGGGAGTGTGTTACTGTGGGATAAGTAACATACCTTAGCTATCCCACAGTAATATCCTAGGGGGAGACAAGGCACTAGTTTGTACCATGAGGAAAATAGGTAAGGAGAGTGGTACAATGTTGACCTTGCCTACCTACCTCATGGTAAACCCTACAGAGCCTTGTCTTCACTAGGATTTTACAGCAGGATAACTGGCATGTGTTAGATTTCCGATAGTAAAAAAAAAACCCACCACGACTCTTTGGGGGCAGTGAAGACAAAGCCTTAGATATTACTGTACAGATAGAGGGAAAGAAACCATGACTTGTATTTTGTAAGATGCAGCTGTGGGTCCACATAGTCCATTCTGAGTAAGGGCAGGGTTGTCTGTTTGGTAAAATGGGAAAAGGTTGCTAGAAGAGACCAAGGAGTGGTTTTGTTGAACGCAGAGTGTAATGTCATGGAAAAAACAAGCACACAAATGTACAAAATTCAATTGCTGGTTTTACTATGCAGCGACAAATATGTTTCTTTCATTGAGTACATTAATTTCACTTAATACTAGAAGTTATATATATATATATATATAATGCTAGAAGTTAAGAACTAGAAGTTACTTCACAGCAGTGTTGTGAGAGAAAAGACATTCAAAGATTGTGAGGCACTCAGATACTACATGAGGGCCATATAAAAATATAGATATGTACCCTGAAATTAACAGATGGAAGAGACCTATTAGGGCACATATCTAATCCATGAATCTGACCCACCACTGCATTACTTTCATTTTATGTTGATGTAATCTAGCGTGACCAGAGGTCCCGATTTTATAGGGACAGTCCCGATATTTGGGCTTTTTCTTTTATAGGCTCCTATTACCCCACATCTCCTGTCTCGATTTTTCACACTTGTTATCTGGTCACCCTAATGTAATCACATTGATTTTAATGGAATTCCACTGTTGAAAAAGTGGAGTAATGCAGCAATCATTCAGGTCCTGCCTCTCTTCCCACATAAGACTGTGCCCCCTGCAGTGCACTTTCTAAAATTCAATTGTTATTTACTAACAAAAGTTAAATGGTCTGTTTCTCAAAAGTGCTGAGCACCCACAACTCAAAGTGAAGTCAACGTGAGCTACGAGTGGTCAGCATCTTGGATGACAACAAAGAAGAAGGATGATCTTGAGATCAAGGAGGTGAGGGGAGAACTCAACTCAATGTCAAGATCTGCCACAGACTTCCCCTATGACCTTGGGCAAGTCATCACTCTCTGTCCCAGTCCTCCATTCATAAAATTAGGATAACACCACTTCCCTTCCTTCCGTTATTCATCTCTCCTGTCTGTCTAGATTATAAACTCTTTGGGATCCAGCACTGTCTCTTGCTGTGGGTTCCCATTGTACTAAACACACAATCCTGTTGGGGTCTCAAGGTGCTGTAGTCATAAAAAAGAAGAGTTGCTGTATGTGGGAAAGGTGCACTGATCTCCAGGGTTAAATCCTGATTCCAAACATAAAATTGGGAGATACACATCAGAACATTTGACTTACTTATGTGACTGTTAATTTTAAGACTCAAAATTTTAAACAAATCTCTTACGCTCTTCTCACAGAGATAGTCTTTCTCATGCATATTTACTGCTAACCAAGGCATGTCATGCCGACGACTTTCATTCCAGATCTTGGCTACAATTAAAATTTAGTGCACCGGAGACAAATGATCGAGTGCCGCTAATGCTTATGCTCCATACAATCCCAGTGAAATTAACAGGACTGTGCGGCATGCAGGCGAAATTTGGCCCAGAATAAGTAAGAACAAAGCACATATGCTACTTTTATTGCAGAGTTTCAGAGTAACAGTCGTGTTAGTCTGTATTCGCAAAAAGAAAAGGAGTACTTGTGGCACCTTAGAGACTAACCAATTTATTTGAGCACAAGCTTTCGTGAGCTACAGCTCACTTCATCGGATGATGATGATTCATCGATGAAGTGAGCTGTAGCTCACGAAAGCTTATGCTCAGATAAATGTGTTAGTCTCTAAGGTGCCACAAGTACTCCTTTTCTTATTGCAGGAGTATGCATCATGCCTTTGTGCCTCCAGGCACAGATGAGAGACAGCAAGAACAGGCCAGAAAGCTGCACAGGTTTTCACCAAACCTCCATTTGTCCTTTAGTACTTTCAGTAATCTATCCCATTCTGCAGCATTATTAGCTTCCACAGACTCTGGGAAATCAGAGATGCGTAAAAGACCCAGTAGATCATCTGGTCTATTTTCCAGTGAATGCAAGTTTGTTCCATACTGTTTGTTCCTAAGTGTTTTGGCTATTCTAACGAACTAACTTAGGTTTTGTATTGTCACCCATTACCATAGTATCTGAGGACCTTCCACATAAAATAGATTGGCAATAGTGAGATCATTCGTGGCCTCAATCATAGTGTCTCTTGGCTTTTTTTCCTTGTTTGGTTGCAGAAAGATCTGCTTGGGTTAAAGGTCAGAGTCTAGATTTGTCTGATTTCTTCTGGAGGTTCATTTAACAGCCAAATCCCCTGTCCACTAAATTAATGAAGATCAAAGGCATCATATTCCACCATATTGGTGTGAAATATTTTATGCAGTTAGTACCAACAATCCCTGTGACCTTGATTTCCCATAGTGTAAATTATTTGCCTTTACTTGAGTGATAGGATTTTATGTTGTTGGAGCTGGAGACTTTGAGGTCCATCTCTGCTCTCACCATGAAATAGCATGCAATGTGGGGGACAGCTATGTGCTTCTAGGTGGCCAGAGATTTGTTACAAACTAGAGAGGGGTTGTTAGTCTAATTTTGCAGAAAGTCCCAGATTTGCTTGACTGATTGTGAGGTGATTCTCCATATCCATTCAGTCCTTGGCTACTCTGAAAGCACCGCTTAGTTTCAATGTGGAACCGAACTAAGACGGCCACCTAACATCACAGAGGTTACCTAATCAATTTGAGTAACTACCAACAGAGCCCATTTTTGCAAACACGACTGAATGGCACCAATGGGTCTACTCGTGGAAGTAGGTGCTACATCCAGTGGCACGTGTTTTCAATTGGGCCCCTAGATTCAAATGTGTAGCCTACAGGTGAAAGGATTCATAGTTCATTTCCCTTTTCATTCCTCACAGCACATCATGAGTTGATGGAGGCTTAATAGCGTGAGCTGGTAAGAGAGGCAACACACCGTAGAAATTTAGTATTTTTTAATTTCCTCTGAGAAACAAATAAATAGAAATAAACAAGATTCTTACAAATCTTGAGTTTAAATTGTGCAGTTTTTTTCACATTAAAAACATTATCTGGTTAACATATCCATTACGTGTGCACAGCACTAATTTACATGAGTGTGTGTGGGAGGGGGGAACATCATAACTTGGGTAGGAACTATTCCATTAAATTAAGGATATTGACATTAACGCATGTCCTAAATAGATATTGCAATTAACAAAGGAACATACTCAAATTAGAAAGCACATCTCTTATGTTTTATGAAGCACCACGCAGAACTAAAGGCTTAATTTATTACAGTACTACATTCAGTCCATACAGCTACTGTGCTCCAAAAGCAGGGAATATCTACAATCCAAATTTCACAGATGATCACGAGAATTTAATCTGAGACTCAACAAACAGTGACAACTCCTGGCCAGTTTCAAATGGCAACATAGATTTAGAAGGCTTAGATAGTTATTACTAATCTCCTGAGCACGTCTGCATCCTTCCCCCTATGCTCTCAGTTACAAATTTAGACTCTGTTTTAGGAAAGTACCCATACCCGGGAAATCATTTAAACATATGCTTAACCTTAAGCAAAGCTTTTAAGTTCCACTGAAGTCATATATTTAATGAAGTGCTGTCCTGGATAAGGATGGACTTCAGTATGAGATTACGTGTTTTCCTGAATCAGGGCCTTAAATGGTGCTATTAAAAACAGTGGTCCTGATTCTGATTTTACATGGACACAACTCATTCTATTACCGTGCCTGTTCTTCATGGGCTAATTTATAGCTTTGCCACAATCTCTGAGCAAAGGGCAATGGGTCGTTGTGCTGCTCTGGGAGCAAAATGGGAAACAGACTGTGACTCAGTAAGCAGCAATCTGGTCCATGTTTTCCTCCATGCTCCAGGAAAGACGCAAGTCATTTGTGAAGACAAGTGCAGAGAGTACCTCCACCATGAGGAAGTGCTGTTTCTGTATCTTGGTGTTAAATTGCTGACGTGGTTCACTGGTGGAAGGAGATGGCTACATGGAAGTTAATTCCTGCCTGTGTATGCATTTGCATTACAGAAGTATGGTATTTTGGCAAATCAATCAGTGTCACAAATCAGTTAGTTTCACTCACATGTAACAGGTGAAAGGGAAAGTTATTTTACAATATCAATAAAACTAATCCTCAGCCGCTGGTTAACATATATGAGGGGTATCTTGCCTTCGAGTGGTTGCTGATAATTAGATTTTTCTGTATAGCACCATGAGCTTAATTTACAACCTCTTCTGTTTTCTGCTCCAAAGTCAGGTTTTAAGTAATACCAAGTACTAAATCTTGCCTTGTGCTGAGAGTTGGCTGCCTAATTGCCCGTGATGCCTTTGAAAATCACCCCAAAGCCCTGTGTGTATTAGGATGAAAATTTGTATTTTTAAAGATGTATTAGCAGGTGAAGCTTGTTATCCTGGCCTGGACAGGCCCTTTGATTGAAAGCTCTTTAGGAACGGGACTATGTGTTTTTTTACCCCTCGCACAACGGGGCCCCAGTCTCAGCTGGGCCCACTGGTTGCTGGTGTAATCCAAAAACATTGGGTCTCCGTGTGTGTACATGACCTTTTCGTTGCGCCGCCTGCAAAAATCATAGCAACAGATTTCACCAGCTGGAATTGTCATTGAATCAACCTTTTTTTAAAGACAATGTCTGCCGAAAGAAAAATGCTGAACTCACAAACGCAAGCATTAGCAGTGGAAACCTGATTCGAAGGCTCCGTCCACCCGACGAGCTAGGGGTTTGATCCCCAGCGTGTGCGCACGTCCTCATGATAGCTCGGTGTGACATGGCGCGAGCATCAATGGCAGCGCAGCTGTGGGAACATCGATGGAGGCAGCTGTGGCACACCTTAGCCATGCCAAGTCCAAACCTGCCTGAACCCCGAGGAGACCTGCTTGGCAAGGCTAAGCCCTGGTGCTGATGCCCCTACTACCACAGCTAGTCTGTGAATTTATACTCACCCTCGCTCAGCGAAAGCTAGTGCATGTGCGTGTGTACAAGCTGAGAATCACACCGCTTGCTCCTTGAGTAGATGGAGCTCAGGAGTATGTCTACACTGCACACACGAGGTGTGACTGTAGCTAATATAGACATGCCTGCACTAGCTTTAATCTTACTAGCTCGGGCATGACAACACCATCTGCCTCAGAGCAGGCTGACCCCCTGAGCGATTACTCGGGGTTCCATGCAGCCTGTGCTATTGTGGCTTCCCTGCTATTAGTACCCAAGCGAGCTAGATTAAAACCAGCTTCGGTACGTCTACATGAGCTCCAGTCACACCTCACAACTGAAGTGCAGATGTACCCAACGAGCCACATTTGTTCAAATAGTGAACAGAATCAATACTAAATGATTCCTGGCCATTTTGGTTACATGTAGCAAACAGCTTGTGAACCAACTACAGACTGGAGCTAATGGGGGGTGGGGGGGGCTGTATACATTTGAGGAAGTCACAGACAATGTGGAAACAGAAAAAAAGGAAGCTAAATATATAATTGGCTATGAATTTTCCCATTAAATTCTAGTAATAATAACCTAACCAAAATACAGGTAAGGATAAAGAAACAACTCCTAACCACTCCTGTCTTCTGGACATCTATATAATATCAATAATTACATAGGAGCATTTCCCCATGAGCAAAATCTTTCTCGTTAGGCGTTAGAACATCTGTTCTGACTTTGTGGCTTCTTTTCCAGGAGGTTCAATGATTGGAAACCATATAGTCAATCAAGAGTGACTCTAACAAGTCAAAATTAGCATGTGTCAATGGGTTTTGACAGGAAACGATTATCTCCATTATATAAAACACATGATTTTATAAGACTATTCGTTGGTATACTGTTACGCTACAATGACATTAGGATTCCAGTCACCTTGGATATTGCTGTGAATACCCTTTAAACTGCTAGTTGACTTAAAAGGGAGCGCGGAGCAAGAAGAGCAGCACTGAGCCCTTAAATAGCAGTGATTGACATGTCTAGCACCCTTCCTCCAAAGATCATACAGCACTCAGCAAAGCAGATGTAGAATGGGCTCCAAGGAACATTACTTCTGGGGTGGAAGGCA
This sequence comes from Natator depressus, assembly GCF_965152275.1. Classification (NCBI taxonomy): domain Eukaryota; kingdom Metazoa; phylum Chordata; order Testudines; family Cheloniidae; genus Natator; species Natator depressus. The sequence continues at coordinate 8,883,960 of NC_134259.1, forward strand.
GCAGTAGCTCAACAGAGCACGGCAACACAGTGCAATGGTTTAGGACAGGAAGTGAAAAGCACTGCATCCAACTTAAAATACAAGGAGGGACTTCAGTGAGGAAGGATGTAAATGGCTCTTGTTGGAATCTGAGCGTGATTTTGCATTTAGCACCCTATTGTGGAGAAAATTGCCATAAGGTTGTAACAAGGACAAGTGCTCAGGGACACTCATTTCATATCTGTGCCCCTTAAAACCTTGCTGGGGTACTGCTTCAATAGACTGCTGATGGAGAGAAAAGAGAGCCACTCTAGCAAATGAGCCAGCTCTTCCTACAACTCAGTGACAATTTCTCCAAACTGCCAAAACATTAAGGACCTGTCTAGTGGGGCTTTTCCACATTTGTGTAGCTACATCAATGCAATCCCTGTTGGAGAGGCAATGTGCTGGTGTAAGAAAGGGGGTGTTGGATTGGTGCAAGGCCCACTTTGCACTGGTGCAATGCAATTCCATTAGAGGTTTGCACTGGTGTAACCACATCAATGTAGTGACATGGGTGCCAACTTCCCTAGCCTAGACAAGCTCTAACACATACCAGTTAGAATTCCCTCGTCTTGACTTATCTTTGAGTTGGCAAAACTTTCCCATACCTCTTAGTAGGGCAGCTCATGGATACCACAGTGATGGGTGCATTAGACATGCCAAATTCTCTTGCAACCCCTAGCCCACAGGAAATATTGCATTAAGCATGACCTCCCGTCCTTGTTTATGACATCCCCACCCCCCAGCAGTCAAAGCCCACGTGATACTGCTATTGCAAGCTTCATCTAACAATTATAATCCTCACCTCTATGACTGGTCAATGGTCATTATTCCTACTTTAAATAGCTGAATAGCAATGGCAATTATCCAATGAGAGCTGTCACCTTAATCAGCCAGAGAGGACGACAATTTCCTTTCAATGGGACATTAATTTCAGACTAACTAGAACAAAACCTTTTAGCAGCGTAATGCACGAAGGGGGAAAGAATACCACGATGTCTCTGTAAATCCAAGCAGCTGTGGATAAAGAATAAAAAAAGGGCTATCATGAGAGGCAGCAGAGATTGAATTCATCCTACCTGTAAGAGAATAATCAATAGTGGATAGATTATGTGTCAGGTCTTGTCTTGTATCTGGGATTAAGTCCATATCCAAGATACAGCCATTATGTATTCTTCATAGTGTTTTGCTTGGTAAATAAATAAACAAACAAACAGTGAAGGTCAACAATTTACACTTGCAAAAGAGAAGGTGTGTATGCACAGCAGAGAGATAATCCAGATTAAAATGGCAAATCCACCAAGAGCATTTTAAAGGAATCCCTCTACTGTTGATATCCTTATGGAAAAGTCCTATCAAATTTAATAAATTCATCTCTCTATAGGCTGGGATTTCCAGAGGATCTTAATGGAGTTGGGTGCCCAAATCCCACTGAAAGTCAACGGGAGATTGGGTCCCTATCTCTTAAACACCTTTGAAAATCCCAGTCGTACATGTTAGGAACCATCCCATGTGATGGACAGTTACATCCCTGCTATACAATTTGATAGAAAGGTTCAAGAAAGTTGTGGAAAAGATCTTGTTCTGTGTAGATGTTTAAAGTGCCTTATATTGGACACGAATACATGTTTACAAAATCCTATTTAATTCTACAGGAGTTTTCCATAGTGGGATTCTCCCATCCATTTGCACAAAGAAGATTTGAGAACTAGTTCAGCATTGGCCTTCATATGAGGGAAGTTTAGTTTTACTTAAGACAAATAGATCAAGCTACCTCCATGTCTGCAATTTGCCAATCTACGAAATAAAATCTTATTTACTATCTAAGGCAATTGGCAAGTTTTAAAGGGCCATCAGTGTAGCTACTGAGAGACCATATCAACAAGTTTACTCTACAGTCATTGCTATAGATGTCTTTACTTGAATGTGAAACAATCTGGCTGAAAATTCACTCGAAATATTTTCAGACTTGAGGCAAGTTAATAGTGGGAAACACATAAGAATGGTCTGACCCAGTATGGCCAAAGGTCCATCTAGCAGAACAGGTAATCATCAAGTGATCCATTCCCTGTTGCCTATTCCCAGCTTCTGGCCAAAGAGACTGGGAACACCATCCCTTCCCATCCAGTCTAATAGCCATTGATGGGCCTATCCTCCAGGAATGTATCTAATTCTTTCTTGAACCCTGTTATAATCTTGGCCTTCACAACATCCTCTGGCAAAGACTTCCACAGGTTGACTGTGTGTTCTGTGAAGAAATACTTACTTTTGTGTGTTGTAAGGCTGCTGCCTATTAATTTCATTTGGTGACCCCTAGTTATTGTGTTATGAGAAGGAGTAAATGACACTTCCTTATTTACTTTACTTATTCATACCAGTCACGATTTTATAGAGCACTATCATATCTCCCCTTAGTCATCTCTTTTCCAAGCTGAAAAGTCCCAGTCTTATTAATCTCTCCTCAAAAGTCCTGCAAGATTTAACAACAGATGATAACATTTTCTATACGTTGTTCGAACCATCCTATGCTGTATAATTTAATAGAGAATTGTATCCCTGATACAGAATTCTACAGCATGGTTCAATAAATCTATAGAAATGAGATCACTCACTACCGAAATCTGAAGAATTCTGTGTAAACTCAAAAGCTTGTCTCTGTCACCAACAGAAGTTGGTCCAAGGAAAGATATTTCCCTCAGCCACCTGGTCTCTCTATTAAAATCTGAACATTCAAGGACCATTTCTATAGAAGCCTACTGGTTTCATCCCTGTTGAGTTCATCAGAGGAGCACGGCTGTTCAAAATAATCTGTATAATTATTTTTTGCGGATTTAAAGAAAAAGCATGAATATAGGGGGGAAATAACTTCAGTGACTCTTCTTATACAGCATCTGTACAAACAGCTTTGCTTTACTGTCTCCTAATGAATGTTGAAAGTTCAAAAGATCTGGAAATGTAGCATGATTGACACGGACACAAAAATATGAATTTTTAACTCTATCATCATATCTGTCTTCCTTTAAGAAACAGAATCATGGAAATCTACCACAGAAATTGATAAGAAGATCAACTCATGCTAAAGGAAATTCCTGCGGATGATATTCAGAGTCCATTGGAAAGAGTTTCTTTCAACATCAGGCATTTTAAGTAGAGCAAACTAATCTAAAGCATCAAATATAGTAAGATGACAATGGTGGACACATTTAGGATACGCTTCAAGGATGCCATGAATACAGTGTCCACAGCAAAAGATAATACGAGCACCACCTAGAAAGAGGGCAACCTAGGGAAACATTAAGCAGAACAACAGAGAAGCCAAGTCCATCAACATGACACTCAGAAGCCTGAACAGACCAGCACAAGACTGAAAGAAAAGGTGAAAACTGGCAGATGCCCTATGTACCTGAGTATGCAAGAGGGTTAAGAAAAGAGAGTGAATGAATGTTGATTCCAGAAGAGATTAATATTACGGATGGGCACAGGTGTTTACTTGTATCATAGGATTTGCCTTTGTTACTATAGCAAAATAGCACTTTAAGAGATATTAGAAAGGATGGCAAGAGGACAGGATTAAGCAATAATGAGGAAGGAATCCTGATATTAAACATATTATACTGCTTCAGCTATTGTAAATTCAAATAAAAGTTTCTAGGTAAGAATTAAAGGGGTTATAGATTTTTTATGCTTATGCTTCCTCATTCATACTTCTTGCTCTGAAATTATGTAGGGGAGTGTGGTCTCGTGGTGAGAGAGCACTTCGTCTTCAGAACTTCTGGGTTCTAGTCCCTTTTCTGCCAATGACTCATTGCTGTGTGATTTAGTGCAAGTCTCATAACCTCCCAGTGCCTCACTTTTCCTAATGCAGATTATTCTCTTTCTTTCTTTCTTTTCTATTCTTTCTTTCTTTCTAATCAAAAATGATTAGGGGACTAGAACACATGATTTATGAGGAGAGGCTGAGGGAACTGGGAACTTGTTTAGTCTGCAGAAGAGAAGAATGAGGCGGGATTTGATAGCTGCTTTCAACTACCTGAAAGGGGGTTCCAAAGAGGACGGATCTAGACTGTTCTCAGTGGTACCAGATGACAGAGCAAGGAGTAATGGTTTCAAGTTGCAGTGGGGGAAGTGTAGGTTGGATATTAGGAAAAACTTTTTCACTAGGAGGGTGGTGAAGCACTGGAATGGGTTACCGAGGGAGGTGGTGGAATCTCCATCCTTAGAAGTTTTTAAGGTCAGGCTTGACAAAGCCCTGGCTGGGATGATTTAGTTGGGGATTGGTCCTGCTTTGAGCAGGGGGTTGGACTAGATGACCTCCTGAGGTTCCTTCCAACCCTGATATTCTATGATTCTTTATTTGTATTCGCATAGCACCTAGGAGCCCCAGTCATGCACTAGGGGACTGTACAAACACCAAACAAAAATATGGTCCCTGCCTCCAAAGAGCTTGCAATATAAGTATGATAATATGAAAGCCTCACAAGACACTTGAGTGGTCCTTGAGTGTAATCAACTTATTAACATATTCAGAGTGCAATGAAATAGTCACGAAAGAAGTGCTAATTATTATTAACCAGTCTGCAAATGGCAATTTAATTAATACACTTCCAATTTTCATTCAGTTTGTCTATCCTACTAATATTAAGGTCTTTGCTAATTCTTTTTCAATGTCTGTGACACTATCTCTAACATAGGATATTTTAATTCAGAATAATCACAACATAAAAAACTCTCAAGGTCTATGGTACCTGACTACTAAAGAACTCACTCCATCGGTCTGAAGAAAACAGAGCACAATGTGTCACTGTGATAAGAGTGGGAGAATGGTCTAGAGGATTCAGATTTAGGAGACCTGGGTTTAATACCTGGTTTTGTTACTGACTTTCTACATCACCTTGGGCAAGTCACTTAGTCTACCATGGTTTCAGAGTAACAGCCGTGTTAGTCTGTATTCGCAAAAAGAAAAGGAGTACTTGTGGCACCCTAGAGACTAACCAATTTATTTGAGCATGAGCTTTCGTGAGCTACAGCATCCGATGAAGTGAGCTGTAGCTCACGAAAGCTCATGCTCAAATAAAATGGTTAGTCTCTAAGGTGCCGCAAGTACTCCTTTTCTTTTAGTCTACCATGTGTCTCAGGATAACAATTCCCTATCTTATAGAGGTGCTTTGAGGATCCAGTCCATTAATGATTTGAGGAAAATCAGATGCTATGGTGATGAGGACTCTATAAGTACCTACACAGATGACTTGACTATATGGGGGGTGTTCCCCTTTCAGAGTCCAGCCCAACTTCTCCTGCAGTCAATGGGAATGTTTAAATGGCTGTTGGATTGGGCCCAGTCTCTGCTGGGAAGAATTAATTCTACACAGATGACTCATCCTCAGATGCACTACATTCAGAGAAGGCAACTTTGGCCTTTTCTTGCCCAACCATTATGAATTGAGTCTGTAGCCTCCAGCATCTTAAGTTATAATGCTATTTTGTGAAACACAAGCTGTTGCTTGAAGCATACGGACCCTCCAAAGCACACGTGAATAATGCCTTTTCATAGCCATCTGTTTCTTCTTCTTCGGCAGCAAATGGCAAAAAGTTCATAAGTTGGAAAGGTTGCCACCCCCGTGATCATTCAATCTATGGGAGCCAGACAGGCTACACGGAGTTTAATGATTTCTCCATTCAGAAGCAAGTAGAGATCTTAAAGGGTTATTAGCCGATAAGATAAGTCTCTTATCTTGGACAAGAGTCAATGGATTCTTAAGGTGTAAACCTGATGTCCGTCAACTCTGTACAAGGTGATGGAATCTGGTTTTTCCGAGGGTGGGATACGTGGCTTTGTCTTCATTGCTATTAAATTCTTAATACTTTCCTTGTATAGTGCTGTTTCAAGAAGAAGCTGAGACATGGAAGCATTACTGCCTAAGGCAACTTCACTAGCGAGCTAGTTCTTTTAAGCCCCATCTACAGTAGGCAAATGACCTATTGTATTCTGTGTAGGTTCTTATACCACCCTCATCACCGTTGTATCTGAGCGTCTTCCAATTGCACATTAAGTGACATGACTAATATCTGTTACATAAAGTGTGCCCTCTCTCTCACCTTCTCCTCTGCGGGAGAATTGCATGTGAAGAGTAGGGGTTTGTTTTGGTAGGGATTTGTGTTGGTTTTCTAAATAGACACGTGTTTATATGAGGGAAGGCAGGTTGCAGAAGTTTCCCTTGCACTTGGAATGGAAGGTGGGGAGATTTGTTATAGTCCTTAGCTCCTGTGGGAGTTAGGTCCACAGCCTCAGACCAGGCGCTGAGAAAGCTCTGTCTCCTGCAGAGGCGAGTTTTACCCTCCTGTGATCTGCAACAGGTGTCGGGCATGGGCCACCCCTGAATCTCTATGCATTTGGGTGAGGATGGTTTTGCTGCTGGTATAGACAGAGCCAAACTGTTTTACAGCTGCTAGAGACAGCATGGCAGATACCTGGTGAGAAGAGGAGATCTAAGACTGTTGGGGAGATTCTCAAAGCAGCTTACGGGACTTATATACAAATATTTAATCAAAGTTAGTGAAAGCATATCTAAATTCCCTACAATGCTTTGGATAGCTCAGTCTCCTTCTCTAGCAGAGATCTGAAAAAGGAGCTGTTGCACCCAGGCGATCATGTTGATCAGCCGCAAGGCAGCTCTGAGCTCCCTTTGCCTGCACCTCTGTTTCTGTGCCAAGCGCAGGGTCGTAGCAAGAGAGAACCCACCCCCTAATCTCTCTAAATTCCCTTGTCTTCACAGAGCATCTCAAACTCTGTCTGTAGCAGGTGTTGACTCTGTCCACAATAGCAGGTAAGACATGATGTCAGCACTAATTGTCAACCTAGGCTTATTTTCTTTATTCTTGTAGATCGTGAAGATCGGTCCAACTCTGTTTCTAGTTTAGGATCTAAGCTTGGATGCACTGAGACTTGGGATTTTGGGTCTGTGTCATTTCGACATGACCAATCAAGAACTACCGTAGGTGAGGAGCTGTCCACTCAGCAGAAAGCAGGGAAAAGTAAAGATGTCATTAATAATAATGGATGGGATTTTCAAGAGAGCTGAAAATTGACCTACCTCTCCTTCCACTTCGAGTTTTAGCTTGGACTTTAAGGGGAGCAGAGTCAGACCATTGTTGAGTGCTTTTCAAAATCCCACACAATAAGCTCGAAGGATACAGTGGCTCACCTCACCAATTACTTATTTTTATCTCCTTTTTACAAAGGCTAACTTTCCTAAAGAAATGGTATTTTAAAAAATATTTGGCTGCAGTAATGGAAATAAAAAGAGGGGAAAATGTTTACTGTCTGTCTATACGATAGTGATAGGCCTGCATGGGATAGCAGTCTCTCTCTCTCTGGGTTTGTACTTGTATTATTTATATATATATACACACACACATGAACGTGTATACACACACACACGTACGTGTATATATATACACGGTGATTCATGCACATTATTATATAAGTATCTGGGAGGTGATTCTCCATTCTACCTCGGACTTATTACTCCAGAGGCATAAAGTGGGTAAAAATGGCACCTAGGGCATATCCCTGATTGTCTAGAACTGCCACAATGATTCTGCACTGCACCTCCTGGTGTAAGGACCCTGGACCAGAACATGGGGTTGTCCATCTATTCTAGGATGATGAGTGGCCCATGGGGGATGTTGCTGCAAGAACACAAGATAGTTCAGACATCAGGGAACGCTGAGCCACCTTTTGTGACATGCTCATTTCTGTGCTCAACAGAACAATGGAGAATTGGAACCGCCGTCTCTCAAAAGCGTCTATTTCTCTATCTTAGAGTCCCATATTCAATTCAGTGATGTCCCGCAACTTGGTACGTCCTTCCATGGCTATTTCAATTTTGTGATTCCTAAAAGACGGCCCTGGTCGGTTATACTAGCAGGAGGAAAAAGCTGCCTTTAATTTTTAAAAAAAGGACAAAACCCCCTCAGAAATATCATTTCAGTAATCATAAGTTCCCATACAGTAAATCCTCAACCTATACGACATTGGATACTCCCCATAGTGCAAACTCGGCAGTTTTCCCCCTAGCTTAATTAACCTAGGATGGCTGGAATGATGAATAACTTCACATCAAGAAAAATCTGTGAACCAAAATTATTGTAAACCAGTTTCTTTCCTGAAATGCTTAACTCCACTTGGCACTTAAGCAAATATTTTGGCTGCTTCTTCCAAACCCAAGCAGACGAATGCACACTTTTAGTAAGATACATAATTATTCTCCGCACTGCAACCATTTGTATCACTTTGCTGCAATTCTATGTACATCTCTTGAATGCAAATACCATATGGGAAACACCTGATCACTCCCAAAAAAAGCTCGTCATTTTTCTTCTGGAATGCCACCACCACGAGTCTAAAGACGCAACAAATTCAGGCTACTGAATGGTTCAGTCTATAGCTCTATGGCAAAAACTTCTATGCAGTAGCATCCAACTGAGGTCAGAACATTGTATTAGGTACTGTACAAGCAAATATCAAGAAGTTGGCCATGAGCAGAGCAGATTACTACTATCCAAGTAGACAGGAGAGAAAAGGTGTTAAGGGGAAACTGAGGCATAGAGAGATTTTTTTTTTAAAGTGACTTGCCCAAGGTCACACAGCAGTTAAGTGGCAGAGTCAAGAGTAGATTCCCACTGGACCACTGCACCCCTGGGATGCTATCAAAATAGATAACTAAATAATAATGAACACACACCGCTGGTACTTATCAAGCACTGGGCAGGAAAAACCCAAAGGTGCAATATTCAGTAGACATCAGTTTTCCAGTTTTATTATACAAAAATGATTAGACATGAATAATCATATATGTTTAAGTGTATCCACATCATAGATTTTAAACAGTGACCTTTGACTGTGCCCTAGACGGTTCAGAACCATGCCTATAATAATAGTTCTATTTACAAGGGATTCCTTCTGAAGTCAGTCCTATACTTTCTGTACGGGTTTCACATAATCATAACAATCAAAGTTCCCATTTCACACAGAATTTGAAGAAGGACAACTTCCTATTTCTAGGATGGATAGAGAAGGATGGAAGAGTGTGTGGCGCGCACGTGTGAGTGAGAGAGAGAGATCCTACATGCATGGTATAGTCATGCTACTATCATCCTTGATCAAATGAGGCCTGTTCCCCATTCCTAAGGTACAGACTAAACACTGCAACTTCCTTAGAGCTGGGTGGCCCAGACAGTTTGGACGAGTCCTTAGTGCTTCCTGCGCTGCCATGGCTCTCGTGGAAAAGGGATAATGATGACATGCAAAACTCCTGACAAGATTATTTCTTATTATCGGTACCTTCCACCTCCGCTCTGTCACTGGTGCTCAAAGAATGGCAAATAAAGCTGTAGCTGATTTGCACAGTGACAATAAAAGCAGAATTGTGAAAGGCACATGGAAGATTTGGGAGCATTGGGCCTGAAGGCGCTCAGCCATTCAGACATGGAAGAGAAGGCAATCTGCTTCCAGTATGAACCAGCAGCAAATTACTTCCCCCCTGGAATAAGAGGAAACCAGGAAAAGAATAGGGCTGGAGTGATGGAAGGGTGAGAGAGTGCTCTGTACTTTGGGTACTCTGGGCTCTGGGACTGATGCTCGCCAAGTTAGAGGAGCCCCCAGGGCTGCTCTAATTTATGCCAGGGGGCTGAATTGGCCCGCAGCAGCCATGGACTTCTTGGAAGTATAAAGGTGGTGGCATAAAGGTCATCTCCAAGCTGGCCTATATTTCATTAGCTCAGAATCAGACCCTCTATGTCTCCTCAGTCACATGTAAGAGTCCAAAAAAAAGAACTTAACTTCACTTTGATGAATCACCAATATTTTGTCCTTAAAAGCACGGCAGGCAATGGATAGTGTGTCTAATTTCTACGGAAAGAGGCTTTATCCTTGCATTTCGGCGCCGAAATTTATATTACAGACTGCTGCATTCCACCCTCAGCTCTACAACCATTATAAGCATCCACCAGATAATACAAGCAACCAGCCCTCACGTAACAGGCAAAGGAGGAGAAATGTGTATATTAATGTACACTAGCTGTATATTAATGTATATCATAGCTTGCATATTATTATTTTGTCCTAATGCCCTCTGGGAAAATTGTTTTTAAGGTCTGCAATTACGGCTGCCTGAGAGCCCCATGCAAACAGCAATTATGCTGCCCTCCCTTGCCTTGAAATAGTCTGTTATTTAAATCTCCCAAACTTTTCCTGGTCGCACGAGCATTAGGACTTTAACTTTTAAACTCCTCGGCCTAAATTCAAAGGTGACACACAAAGGTGTTGTAACTTACAAATTGGTAAGTGTGTGTAATTCACGCACCCAGGAGCTGGAGGACAGGGAAGTAGCAAGAAAAATAACTAGAAAGACGTTGTAAGTCAGTGTAAGTTAGTAATTATTTTGCATGGTGTCAAGTATCGGGGGGTAGCCGTGTTAGTCTGTATCCACAAAAACAACAAGGAGTCCGGTGCCACCGGACTCCTTGTTGTTTTAATAATTATTGTTCTGTGTTGCTCATTTGCACTGGTCCCAGTTCTTATTCCACTTATACGCAGCTACTGATTTCTCCTGGTTGACACTATGTAAGGGCCTGATTCAAAGCCCCCTGAAGTCAACGGAAAGACGCCCACAGACTACAAGTGACTTTGGAACAAACTCTAAGATATCTGGTATATCTCACTTAATTGTTTTCCTGCCATTGCAGGAGCCTCGGGCTTTGGTGCACCTCGGTCCCTACTATTCTCTGCCTGGGGCACATCATAGTCTAGTCTCCTGTGGGCTGTGATACTTTGGTCTGATTCTGGTGGTTGTATTTAGCGTGAAGGTTGTGGCGTGGTGTTGGTGGCCTATGATAGCCAGCAGGTCAGACTATATGATCCAGTGGTCTCTTCTGGCCTTAAACTCTATGACACCAAGATACAGAAGAATCAGGCCCACTGGTACTTACACAAGTAGCCCGAGTGAAGACAATGGGCATATTAACACGAGTGAGACACAAGCAAAGGTTAGGGTATAGTCCAGAGGCTGAGGCATCAGCCCGGGGCTCAGGAGACACATATTTAATTCCCTACACTACCACAGGCTTCCTGTGTGACCTCAAACAAATCACTGAGTCTCGCTGTGCCTCTCTTACCTATCTGTAAAATGGGCATAAGAGTTCTGAGTTGCCATAAGGATAAGTACATTAACAACTGTTGTGGGCTCAGATGCTATAGTAATGGTGCCATATAAGTACCCTAGAGAGAAGGGGCCTAATTATGTGAGAGTGAATGAGAAGTGTGGTTTAAGGAATCAGGGATTTTGGCCAGCCCACACATTGACTTTCCCATTCTTACATTTCTCTAAGTAATAATTTTGATATCGGTTACATCCGTGTCAACTCAAATCAGTTCTCTTCACTTAGTGGATTAAGGGCCATATTTGTAAGTTTTTTAGGCACCTCACGACCATTGAAAGCAATGGGAGATAAGCACCTAAAAACCTTGAAAAATCTGGCTGTTTCTCCAGATTTACACCAGAGTAACTAAAAGCAGAATTTAGCCATTGGTAGGTAGGTTTCACTATCTTACACTGAAGCCCCATTACTGTTATGTTAGTTATATCACCTTCCATATCAGCTCTAAAAGTAAACTTTAATATCAAATTCAGACCAGAATTTAAGCAAGTGCTACTACACTGAAGTTAATGGAGTTGCACTCACTTCCACTGGGTCTTAATTTGTCACATGTATATTGGTGTTACATTTTTCCCCTTAGATATTTAGGTTTTATTGTCAGTTGGGACCAATGTGATCATCTTGCCTGATGATCTAGTTTTCATTAAAAGTAAAATAATTCTGAGTAGGTGAAGCTGTTCAGAGCTAAGTTAAGAGTTACACAAGCAACTTCTGAATTCCCAGGAGAAATACATTCCATTTTTTTAAGGTTTCCCAGAAATAAAGCAAAAAGTAACATTCTCAAAATTTACACATTCAGAGCACACATAAGTCAAACTATTGTTAATAAGATATATAGACTGTCGAAAGGTACAGCCCATTAATAAATCCATCTCCCGTGATACAAAAGGTGGTGTTTGAAGAAAGATTTTACAATCTTCCGGAACAAAAATGTTTCTCTCTCCCAAGTTACCAGCACACTGAACCCCTAACTCATGATCCTGACAATAAACATCTCATTATAATTCATCCTTTCCTTATGGTTCATTAACTTTTTTAAAAAGGGGGAGGGAACCAGGGAAAACACAAACAAACATTAATGGGGCTTGATGTATGCTATCTTATAGCAGACAACGGATTCTACTGTTAGATGCATTCTTTTCCCCCACAGTCCAAGTTCATTGTTTCACAGTAGGGTTTGAGGATGAGTACAATGCGGCTTTTTATTTTGCTTTAAGTGAAAGAATCAAATTTTATAGATGTATATGAACTTTGTGTTGGCAAGGGATATTGGAATAAAGTGGTTGTTTTTTTTTTTTTTTTTTTTTTAAGACAGCTGTGAGATTCAGGAGGGAAATTTGCAAAGCCACAAATGGAAGTCAGGACACACAACTCCCATAGACTTTTAAGGGGATCAAGGTGCTTAACTCCTTTAAGACTCCTTTGAAAATTCCAGGCTACGTTCTCTGCTCTTCTGCTCAAGGAAGATCGCCTGGTACAGATTTTCGAAAGTGCTCATCAATAGTGTCAGTCTGCTTCTACTGATTTCTTATTTATTTTACCATTGGCTTCAACTGGGGCAAAGATAATTCAATGCTGAACGCTTCTGAAAATCCCAGCCCAAGTAGCCAGATTTTCAAAAGAGCTCGACATGTTCAGCTTCACATTGAGTGCACCCTGAGCTTCTGAAAATCTAACCATGAGAGTCATCGTGGTAGCGGCTGGTTGCGGAGCACTTGTAAATCTGTCCCTGAGCACTTTTGAAAATCTCGTCCATGGTATAATTTGCTAGTTTAATGTGACTATGTCTCCCTCTACTGTCCGACCCCAGCAACCACAACATTAGCTACTTAATGGAATTATTTCTTTAATTCAGGCGGTGGACACAGAAAGTCCCAGTTTCAATCCCTTCTGAGACCATGGATCCTGAATGTGAGCAGCCATGGTTCATTAGAAGATGACTTATCAACAGCATGCAAATGTGCCTTCACATGCACCCTAAACCCACAAGGCATTGTAGCAGTGCAGGCAAAAGGAAACAACAAGAAAGCAACCAATAAATAATTAAAATAATATGCGGACCTTCGGGCATTTTCCCTCCCTGAATCTCAAAGCACTTTAGACTCATTAATGAATCAAATCTTACAAAGTTGTGATCATTACTAATGCACATGGGATTCTTAACGACAAGGACAGCAAAGACCAGATGCCCAGTTCTATGCACCAACATGGCTACCGTTGAGCAAAATGGTTTGAGTCTGAAGGATCAGAGAGGAAGCTTGAGGAACCTGTTTCCTATGTCTCCAGTATTTCTATACTTGAAAGTTATCTTCTGAGCGGGCAGGATAAAATACATTAATGGACACCAGTGAGACACTATTTTTGTCCTACGCATAACAAGGCTCAAATGTGATCTGAATGATTCCCAAGTGTTTGAATTTATATTCTACTTGGGGGCATTGGATATTATGTTTTGCCACAAAGAGCTAAAAACATTGCAAACGTTTATAAATCTTTGAGAAAAATGCATTTTCCTAGCTGCAACTATGGCAACAGGCAACCCAATATTGAGCTGAGTTGCATGGTGTAATATACCAAGGGTTTTTTATTTCTCTACCTTCTGAGCTAGTTCATTGGAAAAATCTGGGACAATTAGGATGCGTTCTACACATTTATTCAGTCAGGATGGATTTCATATACTGGAATGTTACTTAATGGGCACCTACAGTTTTTGTTGTTGGGTTGTTTCGTTTTTACTTAATAATGGAGTAAAGAAACCCTGAATCCAAACCTCTCCAAACTTTGGTAAGAATCTACTCCAGGTCCAGAAATCATATTTAAAGTTCACACTCAAACCCAATTAATATAAATGAGCCTAATTAAGTCATCAACACTCCTAAACTTTCGGTGCATTTGGCTCTGAATTTGAACCTTGCAGGCTAAACTCCAGCACAGAAAGTTGATTTCCTTTCAGATATCCCAGAATCCCATTTTTGCTTTCACTTATACCACTTTGACCCCTGTGCAATGCCATGACTTCAATGCAGTAAAACTTAATTTACACCATCACAGATGGGGGAAAGAGTCAGGCTGTATGTCTGCATCACTAATAAATATAGCTCAACATATCATAGAATATCAGGGTTGGAAGGGACCTCAGAAGGTCATCTAGTCCCACCCCCTGCTCAAAGAAGGACCAATCCGCAACTAAATCATCCCAGCCAGGGCTTTGTCAAGCCTGACCTTAAAAATATCTAAGGAAGGAGATTCCACCACCTCCCTATGCTGGAAACGCATTCCAGTGTTTCACCACCCTCCTAGTGAAAACGTTTTTCCTAATATCCAACCTAAATCTCCCCCACTGCAACTTGAGACCATTACTCCTTGTTCTGTCATCAGCTACCACTGAGAACAGTCTAGATCCATCCTCTCTGGAACCCCCTTTCAGGTAGTTGAAAGCAGCTATCAAATCCCCCCTCATTCTTCTCTTCCGCAGACTAAACAATCCCAGTTCGCTCAGCCTCTCCTCATAAGTCATGTGTTCCAGTCCCCTAATCATTTTTAACACCTTAGAGACTAACCAATTTATTTGCGCATAGCTTATGCATGAGAAACAGTCGGGGCCAGAGAGTTAAGGGGGCACAGCAGACTCAAAGTTCCAGGTTGTACGCCGGGCTCTCGTCACAGCACCTAACCTAAATATCTTAAAAAATCTGGGCCTAACTCTTATACCTGGGAGCAGCAGTAGGTGACTAAGCGCTGTGGATCAGCCACAGGAGGAGAGTATATAAGGCACTTTACACGCATGATAGAGTGGCATAAAATATTTTTGAATAAAAATGACACAGGTGCAGTCCTTTAAAACGGCATGGTCCATGGGATGGGGCAATGGACTGTGGCTCAGGAGACCTGGCTTCTGTTGCTGACCTACTGGGTGTCCTCGGACAAGTCACCTCACTTCTCCGTGCCTCCATTTCCCCAGCTGTAAAATGGCTATGATGACACCGATCTCCTTTGTAAACATCCTGAAATCTATGATGAAAAGGGTTATGCATTATTATGGCTGCTTTACCGGTCTAACCTGAAATCTCCCGTTCGGCTAATAGAGTCACACACAATCACGTAACAACTCAGAACCTGGTTATATAAGAATTACCAAACAACGGACTCCAAGCACTTGCATATTCTCTCATTTACCCCTTACAAGGAGGTACAGAAAGTACAATCTTTTTTAACTGTAACTGATATCAAGTATTTACATTTGCCTTGTCCCAGTGTTTACCCAGAATGTTATTTTCACAGCTGCCCAGAACATCATTGCCAACTGAACAACCAGGCTGAATGATTAAGAAAACAGAACAACTGATGTTTCTACAATATGGAGCATTCCCCATCCAAGCCCTGAAATCAATTATGCCAGACATTAGGCCCCCCTGTCTTCTCTTGTGCCAGTTTCTAGATCTAGTATTTTATCATAATTTGTTCTGACATTATAATTGTCCTTTGACTTTGATTAAGCTCTTCTTAGTCTATGCTCTAGAGCAAAGAGAGTTTTTCTCTCCTTTCAATACATAAAATAGCTCACTCTTGTGGGTGCTTTTATTCTCCCCCACCCTTTATAATCCCCTTATATCTTAATTTGTTTGTCTAAAATGTTTTCTGAAGACATATCCTTCCCCCTCCCTTTTTTCCCTTTTGTTCTCAGTCTTTACAATCAGAGATAGATGTTATTCTTTGTTAGGGTTGGAGGTTTTTTTATAACTACACAGCCTTCAAAACTGATAGTGGATCAAAACACGGTAATGCTTTACTGTTTGAAGTGCACCTCTGACTTTGTGGCAAGAGTTGACATTTCTTCTCAAGTCAAGTTTTCCTAATTATTGAAGCCATCTGAACAGTTGCCAGTGATTTTGGGTGCCAACTTGAGACCCCTTGGGCTTAATCTTCCAAATAGCAGAGCACTCAACTCCAACTGATGTCAATACGAGGTACATGTGCTCCTCCCATCCAGAAGTTAGTGCCACAGTAACTGAAATCAGGAACCCAAAATTACATGTGAAAACCTTGGCTTGTTTAGTTCCACTGAGCTAGGCACTGTACAAACATAAAAGAGGGTAGTGTCCCTGCCCTGAGAGGCTCATACATGAAGGAAATCCTGATGGTTGTGGATTTTAGGTTTTTGTTTTTAATATTGGGGTCGTGCAGCAAAGTAGGCTGAGTGGTAAGAAGCAGTGATTTACATACTGAGAGCCCATGTCACATGCTCAGGACTCTGCTGTTTGTTTCTATGCCACATCCCGAAGCAACCTTCAGATCTGGGATGCGTCTGTACTACAGGTGCTAGAGTGGCTCAACTGCAGGACTTCAGTGTAGACACTACAGCGACAGGGTTTTCCCGTCACTTTAGTAAATCCACTTCCCTGAGAGGCGGTAGCTAGGTCAATGGAAGAATTCCTCCATTGACCTAGCAGTGTCTACAATGGGGTTTAGGTCAACGTAACCACGTCCCTCAGCAGTGTGAATTTCTCAAATCCCTGAGTGATGCAGCTCGTCCAACCAAGGTTTTAGGTGGAGACCAGGCATCACATTCCTCAGCCTCTAGCCTCTCAACAAAGTATGTCCCTACTGAAACCTGACCTTCTCTCCAGTTCCACTCATGATATCAAATGCTTAGGCTGGAAGTCTCAGAAAAATCTCCTCTAATTTTGTTTCCTGCTCTTTTGCTTCCCTTTCCAAGTAGAAACAAGCAGCACAAAAGGACAGAATGGAAAACGAAACTGCCTTTAAAAAAAATAAAATAAAAATTTACGAAACGTTTTGAACCATGAAAATAAATAAGTAAGAAGGCACATTGACATTTGAGTGAACACTCACAGGAGTCCTTCATTCTCCAATAGGTTTGTTAGGATCATAGAGCCTTAATAAACCCACCTGCCCTGCAAAGCAATTTCCTACTCTGGAGGCTGTATTCCATTCAACCGCATTGAATTCCTCTATAAAATGGGCTCCCCCTTCCTGCAGTCTCCAAAACTATGATCCTGATTTAGCAAGATATTTAAGCACACAGGATTATTCATGTGCTCAGTGCAAAGTATGGGTTTAAACAGCTTGCTCAGTCAGTGATGACCACTCTCACCATAATGCAATTCTCCATTTCTTAGCAAATTGGGCGTGTAGGGCTTCAGCTGGAGGATGGAATTCCACTGTTGGCAGAGGTGGGGAAAACAGAAGGTTAAGTGGTTTCATTAAGTCTTCATGCTAATTTCCAGGCCTAAAATCCTGTCTGGGAAAGGCCTGGACTGATGCCTAGAAATGGACTTGTGTGATGCAGACTCAGAGCTGCTTGGTTTTGGAACCGATATCATCAGCTTCATTTAGCGATGGCCCTTTTACCATTCACTGCTGAGAATGAATGGGTCAGGGCTGGATGAAGATAATTCTTGCTCAACCAGAAAAGTTAATTATCCAGACACAGACTCTTGCCCAGCCTGGTGGTGGTGGTTTTTGTTACTACCACACATCACAGAATCATAGAATATCAGGGTTGGAAGGAAACTCAGGAGGTCATCTAGTCCAACCCCCTGCTCAAAGCAGGACCAATCCCCAACGAAATCATCCCACCCAGGGCTTTGTCAAGCCAGGCCTTAAAAACCTCTATGGATGGAGATTCCCCCACCTCCCTAGGTAACCCATTCCAGTGCTTCACCACGCTCCTGGTGAAAAAGTTTTTCCTAATATCCAAAACATCAGATGATTTGACTTGATTCATGTTTATTTTTAGAACATTCTTGGGCGTCAAGAACCTATCTGGAATCTTAGCTTTCTCTTTCCTGCATAGTCTGGCTCACTGGTGTAAGCACCAATTATTTGGACTCATATTGGGCATCAACTGAAATCAAAGGCAAAACTGCTACTGACTCCAATGGGAGCTGGATTGTGTCCATGGGGAATAAGGATCAGTTAGTCCTTGGGTGACCCAGAGCAGGAAGCATTCCTATACAAATATCAGTGCATGTTATACATAAGCACATAAGGTTAGAATTAGAGCTAGTTCGCCGTAACTGAGCAGCAGCAACTCTCAAGCCAACACCCCTCGTGCCAGCTTCCTTTTTTAAAGAGGGCAGGACAAGAAAGGGCGAGAGTGTAAACAGAAAATGGATTTGATCTGAAGTGAGATCACCATTGTGCTATTTAAGTGCTTAACTGCATGCTCCTCTCTTTGGTTTCATGGCTGCTATTAGGCCGGCGTAGCATTTTCAAAAGAGCCTGGGACTAGATTTTCAAATGTAAAGTCAGCACCCACAATTTCACCCAGATTATAGAAGTAATTTATCTTCCATTTGGGCTCCTAAATAAAATCCAGATTGCTAGAAGTACTCTGCAGCCAGCAGCTCCTGGTCTGACACTTATGGCTGGATTTTCCAAAGAATTCAGCACCCAAAATGCTGAGCTCCTTTGGAAATATGACCCCAATCGTGGGTGCCCCAGTCTTTTGAAAATTCTCACCTTTCTGGCCGGGCAGAAATAATAAGGCACAACCATACTCATCTACACACTCCGTCTAGCTCATTACTCTATCTTGTGTTTGAACACACAGCCCTCCGTAGCTGGTCATGGTGGGATCCTTGGATGTTTGATCAGGAGAGTAATGAGTACGAATAGAGAGGTGAGGTGGTTTTACTTCCATATACAGCACTGGAGAAACCAATAGTGAAATACTGCATCCAATTTTGGTTGAAAAACTGGAGAGGGTGCAGAGAAGAGCCATGAAAATAACTGGTGGGTTAGAGAAAATGCCTGACAACGAGAGCCTTAAAGAGCTCAATCTGCTTTTCCTCTCCTCTTTCCTTGTGCATTTTAATCTCCACTTCCCATTTATTTCAGCTCACCAAATCCCTGAACATACGTCACAACTAAAAAGCTTGATGACATTACAAGTTGGATCATGAAAAATGTATATTTCTGGTTTGTCATATTTAAGCATGATAATCATGACTAGCTCTTTTCATCAGTAGATCTCAAAGCATCTTGCCTTTGCAATGCATCCACTGCCCGTTATTTTGAAACATATTTTCCAGGATGAGGACATGTGCTGCCTCTCACATACCCAGCCAAGGGCTTTGTCCCCCTGTCCACCCTCAGAATGATTCAAGCTTGCTCGGATTAATAATAGCGAACCACAACAATGCAGATTACTTTCCCTCTTCTGAACGAATCTCCACCTCCTCCCACCACCCACAAAATGATCATTTTCCTAAAGGCTATAAATACCAGGTCCCATAATTGTTGCGCTCCTCTTTTCAGGATGTTTTGCTGTCCTTGGTGGAACCACAGTGCATTTACTTCTAAGATTGCTAATGTAGAAAGCAGCATGCAAAATTTATGTCTGGCTGGAGTCTCATACCAATTTTTTAATTCGCTTTAATGAGGCTATTTTAAGCAACTGCAAAGAAATAAGGCTCAGTGGGTGCTGTGAACTCCTCAGGGACGGGGACTGTGTTGTCCCTTGTGTTATGTACAGCCCTGAATTCAAAGTGACTAGATTTTTAGAACTAGGACACTACCTCATGAGAAGAGGAAGCAACAGCCTGAATAAAGGCCTGGAAGGTACGAAAAAGGATGTCAAGTGCCATTCAGACATCTGGTGGGGCCAAATCCACTGACCAAGTTCCGTGGACGTTTTGTATAACTAAAGACAGCAGAATTTGGCTTATAATATGATCTCATTGTAAGTATCCTTCAGCTTTCAAAGAAACCTGTCAAGACAATGCAAACCGCATGGCCATTCCCAGTGTTGCCAAACTCTCGCAATTTTATCACAAGTCTCACAATATTTCTTTTCTTGAAGTCCCAACTCCTGGAGTCCTGTTATCACATGAGACTCTTAGCTTTCATTAAAAAACTCCAGTAAGTTTCTAGCCCTCACGGACGTGGAGAAAAACTGAACCCTAAAGACTAAAACACAGAAGGAGAATCAGAAGACCCTAGGATTTACTATTTTTGAAGTGTAAATTTTTAAGCCAATTTCATGAGTTTTTGAAGCCTCTCATTATCTTTGAATGCTTGGGGTTGACAATTTGTCCTGTGTTTGTACAGCATCTAAAAATATGGATCCTGGTCCGTGACTGGATCCCCTGGGTGCTCCTGTGAGATCCACTCACAGTGACTTCAGTCGGAGTTGCGGGGATACAGTACCATGCAAAAGGAGTTAAGAACCTCTCTGGAATGGCTTTTGGATTGTCAGCTGTGTGGTATTACAAAAGAGTATGTATTGCCATGCCAGCTTTCCAAGAAGCACATTTTCTGCTACGCCAGACAAAGAAGGATGTGTTTATTTTATATATGTATAGTACACATTTATTATAAAATCTGGGTACTGTACATGTTACAAACCCATATGTAACACACACTCAGAAAGTGGCAGGTAGGAACCAAGTCTGGAGGAATTAGATTGTTCATAGCTGCAAAAATAGCAACACTTTTAACCATCTCCAACCAAGAGTGTTGACAGAGTGATAGAAGGCTGATAATACCTTCCCAAGCAGGATATTGTAACCGAGCAGATGATTAGTTTTAAAACTTTTAACAGATCTCAGTCCACTGCAGTCTGATGGAGTGAGCAGGGCTGATACCCCAGGGAAATGTGAAACTATTTTATATCTCATTTGCAGGAACGAACCCCCAGGAGGTACTTTCCTTTGTCAGAAAACGTAAGACCGATCTGAATACATTGCATTAGCTGTCTGTGCTGCTGCATACGGCAGGTGGTGATATTTTTATCCTAGAGTAAGCTCATTAAGCAGCCTGGTTTAGAAGGAAATAGTAAATTGAATAGGAAATGTTGAGTTTGGTTTTGTGTGTTCTGGGTACAGATTACATTATGTACCCAGAATACACAACACCAAAATAAAATTAATTAATGCTTGCGGGGGGGGGGGGGAACCACTAGCAAATGGTACCCAAAACCACGTTGGCTTTAAAGATATAGGATGGGCAATGCAATCTATTTAAAATATGAACTGACCCAAAAATGGATTGGAAATTGGAAAAAATATTTCAGTTGATATAATTGTGATGGTATGGACAAAACCCCGCTCTGCGCCAGGGCAGAAAGGGGTTAATGGCTGTTCTAGAAGCAAGGGCTGAAATCTCTGTACAGTGGTTAATCAACAGAGCGTAAAAGAGCCTATTACTTCTGGCAGCTATGCGGAGTTACTCCTTGAGCTCAAGTGATAGAAGACTGTCTGATAGGGAAAGCCCGCCAGTTTAGGCAATAAAAGGGGTAAGAAAATGACCTGACATGACACAAAGATATTGGGTCTGAGTCAGCAATGACCTAGAGCATGGGCTGAGCAGAACCATGTTTGGAACAATCAAGTCTCGAGAGAAAGCTTGTACTGGACTTTCTGTTGTCTTTTGTTGTTTGCTTGTTTTCTTGCCAGGAACGGGTTGTGTGGAGTTAAGTTAAACTCAGAGAGCCAGGTTCTCATTTACACTATGGCTGTTTTATGAAACAACCATAAAGGGGCCCTAGGGTAGCTGAGTATAACCAGTAGAACTGTCCCAGAGTTCTTGATCAGTGGGTTCTCTGCTGAAACACAAGGGTCTGTGTCTATTCTCTCTCTTCCCACCAGAAGTAAAATGTTGACCCTACATGGGGCACACAGACTCTGTCTTGGAGCAAGTGAAAAGGTCACCTGGATACAATAACCATATAAAACTTGTATCCCAGATAACTGCCTTACACAGAAAGCCTTTAACCTGCATCACAATGCCTACAAATCACTCTGGCATTGCTTAGCTAAGCGGCAAGCTGAGACTTCTGCTTTTCAGATGAGCTCCATTGGTTTTACTGGTTTTATTGTTGCCTCATCTTTCCAAACCACCCAAACCCATCTGTGTGTTTCACTTAGCTGACTGCCTGCCTGACTGATGGGCAGATTTTGAGCCCTCTAGGTCAGCGACTGCTGTCTTGGTTACCTTGCCTGTGCAATGCTAAGCATAGTGGGGCCCTAACCCGTGACTGGGATTCCTAGGGGCTACCAGAATACAAATAAATAATAACGATGATATACATGATTAATCTTTTCACTAATCCAATCCAATCTACTCTACAGAGCTGCCTAATGTCCTTGTGTGGGATGACATTCACAACCAAGCTCCCAGAGCATTCACACCAGTATGCCGCCACAACAAGAGGTCCTCCCTTGCAGTAATATCCCCAGAAGATTTGCAGATACATTTTTAGCAAACAAGATTCAAATTCCAGAATGAGCTTTCCCACCCCAAAAGTATAATGTGCTCCTAAGTAAAAGTTTCATTAGTTCACAAAGTGAACAGTGAGCCACAATTTTTGCGAGGAAAATGTAATATTGCAAAAATTACCAGAGCCATCCTTTTTATTAACTTTACTTGATAAAAAGTGAGAAGAATTGTGTTAAAACTATTACATTAATATTCCTTGGAGAGTTGTGCTATAATTTTAGCCTCCCTTTCTCACCCTCTCTCTCTTTTGCCCTGTGAGTCAATGTAGGAGATGGCTGGCAATCAGCTCGAGCAATTATCTTTCTCCGAGATTTGAATTGTTAACCGTAGTTTCCACTAATAGAACTGCAAATGAATAGTATCCTTTTCACTTGTATTTACTGGATGAATATTAAGCTCAACGACTCTTCTGCTCAAAGCAGGATGCTAAACAGAGGGCAAAGAGGACAAGTTTTTTTTTTCTACTAGCTTGCCTCATGGCAAGAGCAAAACATAAAAGACAAGAGCAATGACCAAAGGACCACACTAGCTTGTACAAGGTGACTGAATGGCTCAGCGACTGCTTAATGGGCTACAGAGATATTGAGAGACTCTTTATAGAGACTCTTACAGATACATAAGGGAACATTTTCAAAAGCTCCTATTTCACTTCGGGACTCAAGTTTCACTGATTTTCAGTACGACTTAGGCTCCTCGGTGCCTAACTCATTTTGAAAATGAGACTTAGGCATTTTTGAAAATTTTACTCATCGAAGCAGCCACTACCTATTGGGTGGCTTATACAAAATGACCTGCTGGTCTTCCCAGCTGGCCTTTGAGCCCAGCTCATAGACCACTATTACTGTAAGAGTAGAAACACTAAGGACAGAACGGACGATAAAGATTGAATTCCCCACTCACGCTGATCTTTCTAGGTCATCATGGAAATAAATTAAATAAGTAGACAAATAGAAGTATAGCTTATGTAAGATGCTCATAAACTGTGTGCCACATTCCCGCTCATGGTTCATGCACATAGAGGAGAAGAGTCTAGTACTGATGCTAGTAAATGGAATTACGCCTTCAGCTCTCGTGGTAAAAGTTTGGGCATTGATGTTGAAGGTTGTGGGATCAGTTTCTACTGAAGATTATTATACTTTCATTGCCCCATGTGGTCATTTTCGGTGGTGGCTAAACAGAGAACTTCAGCATCCTGTAGAATTTGTTGATTTAAAACCGTATATAATTAAGATTCCACTTCCTCAGGAGTATTTAAGTCACACTCTGTGAAAATGTTATGTGAGGGAAAAAATGTTGATAATAATTGGCTCTTTCTGCCTGCCAAGAACACAGCTGGTATACTAGCCTGCAAGCCACACATCCATTGATTCGGCTGCCCTCACAACAGTTTAGATGGAGCAGGAAATTCCGTCCAGAAATTAACGCTTTGGATTTCATGCCCATGTATTTGTTTTATGTTTCGGCAATAATTATATGTTCAGACCCTCGCAAGATGGCTGCATTTATTTGATCACACAGGTAAGCTCTTGCTAGGAACTCTCTTTGCTGGCACTTGGAATTTGTCATTAAGCCAAGTCAGATGTTCTGGGAAAGCCATTCCGGGCGAACAAAAGAGGTAAGAAATGGCAGGTTTCCAAATCAGCAGTAGCCATGCTAAACGAGTAAGAGAAAGGAAGGAGACCAGCAGGTCAGGTAACAGCCTGATGCATTTGATGATGGTGAAGTCATTATTCTGAGAACCTACGTTACTACACAGCATTGGCAAATGAACCTGGGACAAAGGATCTGAGTCAAAAGGAAAATAACAGTTGGAAGGTGAAAAGCAGGTAATACAGAGTTCGATCCATAAAAATAGTATGATACTTGAGAGAACGGGCCTTTCTCCGCTACAATAAGAAAGAAAGGAAAACAAAAGGAATTAGTACTAACCAGCTGCTGAGGAGAGGCATACAACAAGCAGCAGCCAGTTACGCAGTGGCCACTTTAGGGTTGTAGCTATTTGGCTCCACCAAATTTAAATGTCCGATGCCCAAAAGACATGCAGGGGGAAAGTGCCTGTCAGAAGGTAACACTATATTTGGGGGAATCTAATTGTCTCAAAGGAAGAGTTTAGGAGTGTCTCCCCCCCGCCCCAATACATCAGAATTCTCCACTGAAGTCCCCATCACCTCTTTCTTTTGGAAAATGAGAGAAGGACCAGGGAAAGTCCACTAGCTTCTCCTCTTGTAGATTCCTCTGAATTGTCTTGTTAAGAGGGTAAAAGAATGGTCTTCCCATACCTCAGTCTCAAGGTCTGTGTGTTTGGGTGTGCTGATCTGTCCCGAAATCTCACTGGCTCTGAAGGACTAGGACTAGCCTCAGGTAAGCCCTGAACTAACTTCAGAGTTGTCTGGTCCTCCTTGCTGGCTGCTGGCAAAATTGCTCCAAGGTGGTACAGAGACCAAATTATAATGTAATGGTCTCTCAAAGCCTAACTTTTGGATTATTAAAAAGAATTCCTACATAAATGAGAGAGAGAGTGTGTGTGTGTGTGTGTGTGTGTGTGTGTGTGTGTGTGTGTGTGTGTGTATATATATATATATATATATATATATATATATATATATATTAAATGCAGGAATAGTACAGCACATAAAATGCTCAGTCTAGGCATTGACAATTTCAGGTGTTGAGTATTTAGCAGGTATCGTCCAAAAGGTAAGCGCAAATCCTAAAAATTTCATTGCACCACTAATATTGCTGCACAGCTTTTAAGGTGCTTTACAGCTGAACAAAATATGCCATGTTACATCTGGCTTCCCACAAAAAAATTCTACCCTGAACTAGATTAATCATAACTGCTTCTCTCTACATCTCACAAATCCAACCCTTCTTCTGTCTGCCAGCTTGTATGCTTGCCAGTTTCTTGGTTATCTCCTTAACTATTGCAATCTGCTCCTTTCTGGCCTCCCTGATTCCCCTTGCAGCTCATTCAGAAATACAGTACCAGAAATACAGCATCCAGCAGGCTTTAGTGTTTTAAAAAATCTAGGTTGCAATTATCAAAAGCATCTATGGGATTCAGGAGTGCAAGTCCCACCGACTTTCAATGGCTTTCAGTTTGAAGCTGAGCTCTTTGCAAGACCTGGGCTAGAGTGTCTAATAGCCGCCATCCTCTGCTTTTTGAAGCCTCATCTTCCTCCTCCTTCTGTCTTTCTACCAACTTCCCTCTTGCCTTAATGCTTTATATAGCTGATGTAATTTCTTACCCCTGAATACCCCCACAACAAAAATATATGTGGGCTTTGAAACAGGCCTGGATTGATTAAAGGGAACCAATATTTACTAACTTCCTAATAGCCTTTTTCTGAAAATTTCAAGCTGCTCTAAGGTCCAATTTTTGGTCCTAGTGACTTCATTGGTGTAGGAGCACATCACCAAGGCCGAATCCTGGTCCTATTTTAGCCAGTGCATTGCCTTTAACAGGAGCAGGATCCGGTCACAAAAATCTCTCTCCCACAGAAATTACTAAGATTGTTTGCTGTGATTTAAGCTGCAGAAGAATTTGTCCTGAAGCCTAAAATAGTTGTAATATATAATCCACATGTAAACTTTGTTTGTCATGAAGACATCAGCACAATTCTATTTTATGAATTAGGAGGAAACCAATATGTTGGATTGACTGTTTAGGGTCTGTGTTGTAGAGTAAAATTAATAGCTTCTGCCTCCATCCCCCAGCCCCTTATAATAAAATTAGCTCTCTTTACAGATTTACAGCAGGAATAGAAGTTTCCTACACACGTTTAACTATTTATAAGAACAATGTTCCTCAAAGCATGGAAGATAACGCCTGACTGATATGATTAAATACAAAAAAATAAATGCAACAGGTCACATAATTCACATCTATAAAGCATTCCAAGCAGCGGAATTTGCAGTTCGCTCAGGCAGGAAGCAATTGTGGGAGCTGAGCATTGGGAAAGCATCTTCACACTATGAATGGAACGAACCAGAGACCAGGATTCTGACAGGGAGTTAGACTGAACAGGGCAGAGATAATTCAAGCTGGCTGGGTTTGAGTCCTTGTAGGAGGTTTGCATTGGTTCTTGGGTTAGATGAACCGATCACACCCACCATTATTTAAGAGAAGCCTTAATACGCATGGACATTTTAGGCTGAGGTTTTTAAATCTGCCTCGGGTGGTCAAATCCCAACTGAAATTAATAGGGATTGGGAACGTATGGCCTTGTAGGTGGTTTTGAAAGTCTTCACTCCCTTAGTGTATATAATAATTTACAGCCCCCCCGCCCCCATTCCATCTTTCCCTATGTGTAGGTGCCTCGGGTAATACAGAGCATTCCACAGTGTCACGATGCAGAACAGTGCCTTTGGTACTATATTGATCGGCAATAAGGAAGAATCGTAAAATAGAATTAGATAGCAGTGCAAAACTGGCTCATACCCCAGTCTCACACACGACAAAGAAGGGAGAGACTCCAAAACGATCCGAATAAAGTG
Organism: Natator depressus; assembly: GCF_965152275.1. NCBI lineage: Eukaryota > Metazoa > Chordata > Testudines > Cheloniidae > Natator > Natator depressus. Next base: position 8,910,939 of record NC_134259.1, read on the forward strand.
CACGCTGACTGCATTGTACAGCACTACTTGTCTAGTGCTGTACTTAAAGTCACAGGGCCTGATTCTCCATTGCGTGGCACCTCAACCCACAGGTGCCGACTCCATGGGTGCTCTGGGCACCCATGAAAAAAAACAGAGGGTGCTCAGCACCCACCAGCCCCAGCTGTTCATTGGGGTCACTGATTAGCTGTTCAGCAACTGGCAGGAGGCATTTGGGAGAGGGCAGACAGCAGCGAACGGGCCAGGGGCCTCGAGGGAGGGGGTGGAACAGGGCGGGAAGAGGTGGGGCCTCAGGGGAAGGGGCAGAGAGAGGGTGGAGCACCCATCGGGAAAAATAAATATCAGGGCCTGTGCCTCAAGCCATCACATACCCTTAAGCAAGGTGGATGAACTATGCCACCGTTCTCATTTGGCAGCATTTTACACTCACTTTGCATGGATGTAAATATGCATCAAGCTACAGGGAAACTGATCTACAGGAAGGACCTGGTCACTTAAGCAAGTGTTTGTACATGCATACACATATATTAGTCATGCCAATAAGTGTTTTCAGGATCCAGGGGGGGAAAAACTACTGTACGACGATGATCTTGTATTGCCGAACATTTTTCATTTGTAAAAAAAATTCTCTCTCTCATTTAAACATAGTGGGCCAAATGTAACTGCATTAATTTTGATGGAATTCAACAGCAAGGTCTTTGAGCCAGGACAACCTCTCATTTCATATTCTGCTTTGTATTAAAGCTATAACAATACAAAACCAAGGGTTTGATTTTCAAGAGAGATCCGTTTCCATTTAGGCACCTCGTTGAAGTAGACGAATTCTCAAGAGGTGATTCGCCACCCAGAGACTCCCAGTGAAATTTTTGTTCTCAATGACAGCGGCTGAGCAAACTTGAAAGTCTCATTGCTTATTGGGGCACAGATTTTCATAGATTGATAGAATCAAAGGTCAGGAGGGACCATTGTGATCATCTTGTCTAACGCCCTGTAAAACAGAACTCCCCCAAAATAATCCCTAGAGCCTAATTTTATAAAAACATTCAATCTTGATTTTAAAATGGTCATTGGTGGAGAATCCATCACGTTTCAGTTGTTAATTACTCTCAGCATTAAAAAATCATACCTTATTTTCAGTCTCTCTTTGTCTAGTTTCAACTTCCAGACATTGGGTCATGTTATATGTTTCTCTGGTAGTCTGAAGAGGGCTTTATTAAGCATTTGTTCCCCATGTAGGTATTTATACAACGTCATCAAGTCATCTCTTAACCTTCTCTTCGTTAAGCTAAATAGATTGAGCTCCTTGAGTCTATCAATATAAGGTATGGGGTTTTTTTCAATCTTTTAATCACTTTTGCAGCTGTCCTCTGAACTCTCTCCAATTTATCAACATCTTTCTTGAATTGTGGGCACCAGAACTGGACACAGTATTCTAGCAGTGGTCTTACCCATACCAAATACAGAAGTAAAATAACCTCGCTATTCCTATTCAAGATTCTCATTTATGCATCCCAGGATTGCGTGAGATCTCATGGCCACAGGGTCACATTGGGATCACATGTTTCAAAGAAGTTGAGTCCATGTTGGGTTCTGAGCTCCGGACATGAGTATCACAATAAGGGGTGCTGAACACTTCTGAAAATCTACCCTTTATTTAGGGGCTCAAATGAGGGGGCTGAGCTCTTCTGAAAATCAGACCCCAATTGCAGGTGCTGAGCTCTTGAAAAACTAGCCCTGAGCTCTTTTGACAACTAGGGTCCACATGTCTAAATAGGAACTGTTGGATGCTGGCTTCTTTTGAATGCCAGGGCTCCCAAATTGGATATTCTGTATAGACGCCGACACGGAAACATGTACCATAAGACGGATATTACTGTATTGTCTTCCGTTTCCTGGGGCATCACACTGTTAGTGTTGCTTTTCTAATCTATTTAAACCACCACTGAAGAAAACAAGACTTAATAAACGAGTAGCCCCTGGTAACATGATTACTAAAAGCACCATCTACTGGCTATTGGGGAGTATTCAAATCAGAGACACAGCAGTCTGTCTACATTTTAGTAAAGGTGTCACAACCATGATTTAATTTCTCTCTCATTACTTCGGTGTTCCCTTTGATGTGTACCTAGGTGTCCTGCATGATGTGTTTAAAGGTAAAAATGTCTCAAATGTAATCTGTACACTGTCAAGAGCAAATTTCAGTGAGTTGAAATTGCATGTACACCACCGCCAGCTGACTGCAGACCGACAAGGCAGAACAAAATCAAAAGAGAAGGCTTTTTGACGGCTGAGCAATTTTTCTTCCAACCTATTGCTCTACCAGATTTCAAGTTACACATTCTAACGAAACACTGAACTGTCCTCACTCAGACTCTCACCACACAAGGAGAGTGGGAGGGAGCCCTGAAGCTGCATGGAACCCCACTGACTTCAGTGGGGCTCTATTTTTATGTCTATATTTAAAACTACAAAAAAAGATGCCGATCCAGGGCTCTAGGCACTTTTCCACCTTGCCTGATGAAATCCCAGCAGCACTGAAATAATCACACCAACAGGCATGCAAGCATGGTTCTCTTTACAGGCTTGCAATCTATGTATGAACCTGTACAGATAACAAAGAAATGGTTCTGAATCTTCACTCTCTCCAAAATCGAACCTTTAATGAGAGAAAGAGTACAATCCATGGCACTCAACGAGGAGTCAAACAAAAATGGTTCTCTTCCTAGCTCTGCCACCAACTTGATGTGTGACCCTGGGCAAGTCACTACTCTGGCCAGCTAGGTTGTCCCTTTGTTTGTCTTGCCTATTTAGAATGTAATTTCTTTGGGGGATGGATTGTATCATTCGATGTATATGTACAGCACCGAGGACAAAGATGCTCCATTCTCATTTGGAACCTCGAGTTGCTCCTGTAAGTCAGGTAATTATCAATAATGACGAAAAGAAGGTTGGCAATCATTTGTTACTTTTCAAAAAAATAAATCTGTGTGAATTCCTTTTCTTTTAGACTTTTAGAACAATAAAATAAAAATAAACCCACTCTGCTATTTTTTCCCAATATTCCCCCAGCCCCTCAGGAAGTTTATTTTAATGCTCCACACACATTAGGTTAAGAGGCATCCCAATTAAAATCATGTGTTGTAAAATAAATATCTTAACTGTGTTGTTAATAACATTATGGGATAGTAAAATAGAACTCATTTTAAAAATACATTTTAATTTTCACTACTGACTGTTTTGTTGACTATTCACAATTTTGTTTTCTTTTTGCATTGGGAACTCATTTCCTCACCTTGGCCCATATCATGATATGTTATTTTATTTTATTATTCAGCCACTCGGTGTCTCTCTGTGCTGTATAGAGGTCAAAATAGGGTAGGTCCCTGGTAAACAAGGGAGACAAAGGTGTGACTCAAGTTGGGCGGAAGCCTGTTTGTGTCTGAGTGTTACTTTAGTAAATGCTCGTTTAAGAAATACTGTGATTCTGTATATCATAACTATTTGTAATAGGACTTGTTTGATGATGTTCAGGGAATGCTGCAAGACCCACCTTGTATCCCTTGCCCATGATGGATAGGGCAGGGTAGCTGTTGTGAGTGACCATTTGTGGGGATTCCGAGGGAGCGTGGTCCAGGGCGCTGCAGTACTGTGCTGAATTTTTGCCGAGTGACCTTGACATTTCTTGTGTTGCCTGATGCACCTGTCAAAGGGCCTGATCCAAAGCTCACAAACACTGTCAATTACTTCAATGGGATTTGGATCAGGCCTCAAGAGTATTAAACACACACTTGTGTGGCATACTCTAAATGTCACTGTGTCAGGCTACAGGACTCAATCCTGAATAAATTACCCTTTTACTCCCCTTCCAGGCTAACTCAAAGGACACGCACGGTCACTAATTGCGTTGGCTGATATACACTGTAATGTTTTGTAATTCTTCAGCACATTCCATTGAAAGGTCTCAAAACACTTTACAAGCATTAAACAAACACCCTCAGTCCCTCTGTGAGTTCTTATGCCTATTTCAAAGATATGACTATTGAGACATACAGACACAAGGCAGGTGAGGGAATATCTTTTACTGGACCAACTTCTTCTGGTGAAACAGACAAGCTTCCGAGCCACACAGAGCCCTTACTTTTCTTAGCTGAAGGAGAGCTCCGGGTAGCTCAAAAGCTTGTCTCTCTCACCAACAGAAGTTGGTCTGGTAAAATAGATTACCTCCTTCACCTGGTCTCTCTCTAATGTCTTAGGACCAACAGAGCCACAACAACACTGCAAAAGACGTACAGATGTCAGATGACTCGTTCAAGGTCACACAGAGCCCAGGCAGAGACCAAGCTAGAACCCAAAAAGTCCTGAGTCATGAATGCATGTTCTAATAATTAATCCTCTCCCTTCATTTCACCACACTTTGGCCTGGCTTTGAAAATCCTGTTTCGCTATTCTCCTTAGCCATTTTGCTGCTTCCCATCAGCTAGTGTCTATTTCTTGGTGCTGCCCCATGTACCTAGAATGAGCAGCATTACATTACGATTTCAGTGGCGCTTTAGCAGACCACTGCAGGCCACTGAAGCACTTTGAAGGATCATACATATTTTAAGTAATAATTAATAAATCATAATATTCTTTTACAGTACTTTGAAACCAGGGCTCTACCATGGATTGCTAGGTGTTGGGATTCCCTCTGAGACCTCTTTCCCCTTGGCTTCCTAAGAACTCAGTTTGACTCCAGATTGTGTGTACAGCTCAGCTATGCTGAGTTGAGTTGACGCAAGTGTTGCGGGTGGGTGGGTATAGGGCACACATTTAAAGTTACACAGAAAACCTCTTCCTTTATATACATTTACACATTATATTGCATTTACTATACATTGCATCGCGCACTTGGGGATTGGCTTGGTTACATGTAGAAACCAATCCCTGTATAGTATTGCTTTGCCCAGGCATGGTTCAGGTACAGCTTACTTTTTACCTCATCTTACATTCCAGGCTAATTTCACCCTCTGTAAATGGTCCCCTGGGCGTTCCCCCTTATTTTAGCCAGTACAGACCTTTTGTCTCTTAACTTACTGATCCCTTTACCTACGTTAGTTAGCACAGGCATTCTGTTTCCAGTCTGCTGATCTATTTACTTCTCCCATCCTGTCTCCCAAGAAATGAGTCCTCACTCATGTGTAATTACTAATGGCATGCCAAGCTTACACTAGGGAAAGACATCAGAGCGAACTTATACTTATTTATATTATAATAGCACCTGGAGGGCCCACCTGAGACCAGGACCCCATTGTGCTAAGCACAAACTATACAAACACAAAGTAAGAGACAATACTCGCCTAGAAGAATTTATAATCTAAACAGACAAAGGGTGGGAGGGGCATCAGACACACAAAGAGGGGAAGTGACACGCCCTGAGTCACACAGCAGGTCAGTGGCAGAGCTGGGTATAAAACCCAGGTCTCCTGAATCTCACTAGGGTGCCCTATCCATTAGCTCTCATGACGCCTGGCTTTTAAGATCGCAAATTCCTCAGAGGAGGGAGTGAATCATCTTATTTGTTTATACAGAATGTAACACAACAGGGCTCCAATCCTGATTGGAACCTCTAGACGCTACTGTTACTCTAATAATAAATCATAACAACATGAAGCTTGCACGACGGCTTCAAAGACTTGAAAACCAGTCCCTATTCCAAGAGGGATAAAAAAAATCTAAAGAATTATGCTGTTTGCCCATCTTGTAATCTAGAGCGCTAAACCCCGCCTGACTCCTTACTCCCGGTAAGGAAATGTTATTTTATGGAACAGGCTTTGTCTATTAACACCATCGGCCTTCATGATGCAACCTATGATTAAGACATCTTAAAGTAAAATTCAACTTTAAAGGAACAGCTGGGTTTGTTTTTATTAGGGGCAAGTGTAGAGCATCTCTTTAAAGCAAAGGAATTGGCATATTATATATATGCAAAGCTACGTACACACACGTGCGCGCGCACACACCCACACCGAGCTGTGGCTACTGCCATAAGCCACTTCTGGTACAATTTTTTTTGCTTTTCCTACCCGAGACATAGATCACTAGTTGTAAATGAAGACGCAAGGGTATCCCCACAAATTCTGCAGATGAGCGGGTGGAGGAAAGTGGGGGGAAAAATAGAGGCAGCTTATCCACCCACTTTCTACAATAAAAGTTATATTTTGGTCCGTGGAGAGGAGTGTGAACTAATACTTTGAACGTGGCACTAGTTATTACAGATGGTTGGGAAATGATTTTTTCCCCCTCCCATACAAAGGAAATTTCACTGAAAACAAAAGTGATTTCATTTTTTGGCTACCTTTTTAACAAAAATTCTCAGGTTTTCAATTAAAACAACTAAATACTGGTTGACTTGATGTCCTTCCCCCAATCAAAAACTGAAATTTTGAGAGGTTTCAGTTTTTTAATGACCCCCCTTTTTTTCCCCCAAAACAATTGTGAACGTTTTCCAGTTAGGTTAAAAAAAGAAAAGCAAAGCAATTTTCTATCAAAATATATGTTGAGGGGCAAAATTTCAGCGAGCTCCAGTAGCAATCAGGACTCCTGACTTAATTTCCTGATTCTGCCACTGACTTGCTCTGATGTAAATTAACTTCTCTGTGCTGCAACTTACCCATGTGTAAAAGGTGGAAGATGAGAATAACAGGAGAGATTTTAAAAGGCACAAAAGCTCAACTCATGTGAAAATCTCTAGACCTACTTCAATAAATGGGCCAAACGTGACAGTCAATTCAACCCTCACAACCTTCTTGGCTTAAATACGGTGATTTTGTATTTACACTGATGAATCAGAGAAGAATTGGGGAACCAATAAAATGTCAAATGCATTTTACATTTAAAAACAAAACAAACAAAACCCTCTACCTCATCCTCAGACCTAATCTATCTATTTTGAGGCCACCATGCCTTCCTTGTGGGGTTCTGAGGTGTGGGAGCTAAAAAAAAACAAAAACAGGTTTTTAACGGAACTCACTCGCAAAGTGCATCATGGAGAGACTGCTGTCACTCTGTAAAACATTTTAAGCATTACCATGATCGGTGCATTTCACTATGATGCTGCATTTCAGAGAGTTTAACAGACTTTCCTTATGCTAAGGCCTTGATTCTGCCACTGGACCCATTCAAGAGAATTTCTGTGCCTGTTCAGAACCCCAGTGATTTTAATGGCGCTCTACATATATGCAAGGATTCACTAGCAAGACTGGGACCTGAGCCTGGATTTGTGGGGGTTATGTTCCAGCCCATCTGCAATTAGAACATTGCTCTCATCTTACATTTCTAGGGGTTTGATCCTGCACGGTGCTGAGCAGTGAGAACTCCAACTCAAATCAGGAAAGAATATAAGCATCTAGCTTAGCTCCATTCCTATTCCATCAAGTAGTTAAACCCTGGGCTCAAGTAGTGATAAATTTCAGCACATGATTAGGTATTTGACTGAACTGGAGTTTTAAGCCACCAGGAACACTTGTGTGTAAAGTTAAATTCTTTGTTAAGTGCTTAGCTGGATCAGGGCCAGGCTACTCAGGGTGGGGCCCGAAATTAATCTATACCTTCAGGATGAGGCTCTACATAAGCCTATTTTTCACTGACATTCTCAGTCCACAGCAATAGGTCTATTTAAATTAAAAGCTAGAACTTTTGATGTGAATGTAGGAATGATTTTTGGCTTGACAGCAGTCAATACCAATTTAAATGGCGAAACATAGAGGGGTGGGTTTGCACTAGGATCGGAAAGCGGGTACAGCACTGGAGTCCCGATGCTGTCAGTTATTTTGTTGGTTGTTTTAAATTTTATTTTATTAAGACTCTCTCTCAAATTTCTTCTTCCAACCCTTCACCCCTTCTCTTCCTCACTTTCTATCTCTCTGCCAGCTAACATCACACTATTTAGATAATACTTAGTCCTGCCATGAGTGCTGGGGACTGGACTAGACGATCTCTCAAGGTCCCTTCCAGTCATATTATTCTATGCTTTTCCTTTAGGCAATGAGAACAGGCTTGAGGCACTGTTAAGAAACTGTTCCAGGGGTAGAGAAGGCAAGAGTTGACATTGACACTACCCACTTTCTCTTCCGCCTAGGAAATGAAGTGGGTTAGAGAAGTAGCTCTCAGACTCTCTTATCTCTAACAGACCCTAACTTGGGGTTGAAATAGTTGCTTTTTGAAGCTGGAGTATTTTGTTGATTTGGGTGCAAAGGGGAATCAAAATGTGACAGAACTGCAATGTTGGTGATTCAGAATATCTGCTTATTTTTGTATAACCTGAGCATTTTTCAATAGTTCAGTATGGAATTTCTAACCGTTGCCTTACCTGGCTTGAAATCTTGTGAAACTTCTTGTCACCTGGAATAAAATTCCGTTTCAAAACACCCACTGACTTTAAGAAGACCAGGATTATAGCCACAGACTCGTTTGCTCGTCTTACAGGCTGCAATTCAGACAAACACGCATTGAAGTGATGCTTACAGATAAGCACACGCTTAAGTGTTTTCCTGAAATGGATCCAAAGATTGTAAGGATGTTTTTTTGTTAGGACCCGTAATTTCACATCCTTGGTTCAATCCTGCAGATAGTCAAGTGACCTCATTTCCCGTTTATCTCACTAGGTAAGGTCTTAATGGGAATGAAAGATGGTCACAAGCTGCTAAATTCAGACCAGGATCCAGCATCCTAGCTAACCTATGGTTCACAAGTGCTCTGATTTCTCATTCCAGTACCACTCATCATAGACAAGCCTGAGAGGTGATGTGCAGCTCTGGAATTAAGTTACCCACATTTTGTGGTTAGGGCACCAGTTTAGGATTTGAGAGAAATGGGCTCAGTCCTCTGCTCTTGCCCCAGACTTCTTGTGCGACCTTGGGAAAGTCACTTAGTTTTGTTGTGCCTCAGTTCCCCATCTGTACAATAAGGATAACAGCACTTCCCCACCTCACAGAGTTTTGTGAGGATAAATACATTAAAGATTATGAGGTGCTCAGATAATATCCACAAATACAACAAGGAGTCCGGTGGCACCTTAAAGACTAACAGATTTATTTGAGCATAAGCTTTTGTGGGTAAAAAACCCTTATCCACGAACGCTTATGCTCAAACAAATCTGTTAGTCTTTAAGGTGCCACCGGACTCCTTGTTGTTTTTGTGGATACAGACTAACATGGCTCCCCCCGATATCAAATAATATTGTGACAGGGACATAGAATTACTTTAGGTAGATAGATACTAGGCGTTTGGATCTGTTGGTCTGGCTTGGGCCTACCCATAAGAAGAAGAGATTGCATTGGGGAGTGGATGGGGGGCAGGAATTGGGGGTGCAATGCATCCCCTTTGATGTTTTTGCTATTTTTTCTGCACTAGCCAGTTTGGCCTGTGGGCTAGAAAACTCCTGTGAGCAGGTTTTATTGTGACATTTCCTGAGAGTAAATTGGCTGAAATACCAGGAGAAACAGCCAGGCTTACTGTATTTTGGCACTTTATGTCTTGGGTAGAAGCAGAAATTGCTGACTGGGTGAGAGAGAGAGAGAGAAAAGGATGGAGAAGGGGAAGAATTAACAAACCTTTGAAGAAACTTTTTAAAATGCCAAGTCTGCTTTGGTTTGAGGCTTGGGTGAAGATTGGAGGGAGAATAATACACTTTGATTTTAATTATCCAATGCAGATTTCCTTATCTTCCTCAGTTCTCATTCCTACAGAGCAGAAATGCTGCCTCTGATATAGGAGGATATTTAGTCTGGAAATGCTCTTATTTGCTAATCCAGGGCTCCAGGGCATCTCTAAGGAAAAACAGCACTTGCATCATACAGGGTCAGATTAAACAAAAATGGTAGGCCTGTATCTCCTTTCACATACATGGTGAAATCAGAAGTAATTCCATTGAAGACAGTGTACTTAGACTGGTGTTAAGTGACAGCAGAATCAGCCCTTCTGTGTCTAACTTTTGTAGGTGGAAAACCACTCAAATCCACACAGATCCTCAAAATTGATTTTCAGGGAGGGCCGGGGGCAGGTTTGAAGAATGACAGGCTGGCAGAGCTTTTATTGAATCTGGTCCTTTTTCCTCTTTAATCATCCTCTGATCTGGCACATATGCACAAAAGACCTCAAAGTTGCTGATCAATGTAGGGCTTGTGCAGTGCACAGGGAGAAAATTAACCAGTCCTCAGTTTAACCTTGGAGCCCCCAACACCCATACTTGCAAATGTATTTGCCTATTGTATAAGCATCTCCTATGTCCACCCCAGACAGCACCGGCTAGGGTCACCAGATGTCCCATTTTTAAAGGGACAGTCCCATTTGTTGGGACTTTTTCTTATATAGGTGCCTATTACCCCAACCCCCTGTCCCGTTTTTTCACAGTTGCGATCTGGTCACCCTAGCCGTGGCATGATTTTTTGTTGTAATTGTCAAAAGGCCAGAGAGGGAAAAATAAATGGTATTGTATTTTTGTACTTCAAAACAACAACATGTCTACTATCAAAGCACAACTCCATACTGGGCCAGATTCTCTGCAGATATGAACCACTGCACATCGGGGGATTTCAACAGGACTTCCACTAATTTTCATCAGCTGAGAGGCTGGCCCACGCCAGCCAGATTTCAGAAATTCACAGCTTTAAAAAGAGCCAAGGTTGAGAGAGAAAAACAGACAGCGCTTGGTGATCCTGAGGAAGAGGCTGAAAGCACTGAACGAGCCAGACATTTTATGAGCTGCCCTCCACACCGCTACACTTCAATGGTCTTGTTCTTGGCACAACAAACGAGCTTCTTATTGCCTAATGAAGCGTCAGTACATACAAAGAAGGTGAGGAAAGGGGTACGTCTCAGTGACAAGCCTTCACAATGACATTTCCGTTTTTCAGATCACCCTGAAGTAAAATTGGGCAGTTAAGGCCCCTTTGGTATCTATCTTACAAATCACTAGCTCATTAGGACTGGAGATAGCTCTCTGGAAAATAACTTGGCAAAAGATGGTAGCCCTGTAATCATGGCACTGGATTGCGACTCAGGAGATATCGAATCAATTCCTGGTGCTGCCACAGACTTCCTGAGAGATCAAATCACCTAATCTCTCTTTAAAACAGAGATAACACTTTCCTACTTTGCTGCAGTGTTGTGAAGATAAAATAGTGTTTATGAGGTACTGGGTTCAATATAAATATCTGAATTGGATATCAATATCACTCAGGAGGGGCTTCTAACCACCATATCATCCCGGCAAGAACGATATCTATACATCTGGCACTGAAATATCATTCCTGGAAGAATGGAAGTCATCTTGCAAGCTGTCCTTTCCATCCTCCCGATGCCCTAACATTCCAGTGAAGAACTGATGTGGAGAACACCCAGAGGAAACCATTTGCAATACTGAAGTTCTCCTAGTTCTACAAAACCCACATGATTTTCAGCACCGTCTACCGACACCTTAACTATTAATTATTTAAAAATATACAAAACTAGAGCACTCCTGCAACAGTTCCTTCCTCTTGAATCACAGAACTTTGGCTTCCCATAATTTTTTGTTTTTTTAAATTTCTTCTGCTTTGCATCATTTAGCAATCCATAGACTTAGCTTGATTTGCAATGTTGACAGAATGTCTATTTTAGCACAGGAAACATATGGTCACTTGTTTAAATTTGGGCAACTTGACTCAAAAAAAAACAACATAAAAAACCGGGGTTCCTTGTTATTCAGAAACAGGCCCCATTTTGCTACTAAACTTAACGTTCCTCGTTAGTTTTGTGAAGGCGGGCCCAGTCTTGAGCGTATTGCACAATGAGGAAGCCATTGCTTTTGGGGTGGTTTTTGCATTTACGTAGGAATATTTCTCACACATCTAGGATGAACCTAGGTGCCGAGCCAAATTCCACCTCAGGCAGTTACATTCTTCCTACCTAAATTCCTCCTGCAGTTTCATTTTCATGTCTGGTCTTAAATTGTTGTGCACTATTGTTTTGTGCTGTTAAAACTGTTATCGTTCCACCGTAGGAGCAGCTATATTTCAGTGTTGGATGTTGAAACATCTCTAGAAATAATGGTCAGAGCACTGGGCTGGCATTCAAACCTATTGTGTTCTAGTTTACATGGTGAATAGAAGACAAAGACATACAGAGTAGACAGACCAATGAGATAGTCCCTCTTAGTCACTGGTTTCTTCGGTGCTTTTGGAGAATTCACTTAGAATATGTCTCCTCTTCAACTGGAGGTTTGTTTGCAGAGCAGGTAGACACACCCATACTACTATGGCTAAAAACAGCAGCGTAGATGCAGCCGTGCAGACTTCAGCAATGATTTTGTTGGTGTTGGTCCTGCTTTGAGCAGGGAGTCGGACTAGATGACCTCCTGAGGTCCCTTCCAACCCTGATCTTCTTTGATTCTATGAAAGTAGGAATCCAGCGTTCCCAGCATGTTTATACAGCATGGTCTGAAGCCCATATTGCCACATTTATACTGCTGTTTTTTAGCATGCAAAAGGCTAGTGCAGGATGTCTACCCACACTGCAGTCACACCTCAGATTGCTCTGTAGACCTACCCTTAACCTCTCTGTGCCTCCATCTGCCCATGTGTAAAATAGGTAAATTACTTTTTATTTCACTAAATCGCCAGTTCAGGAAAGCACCACGGGCCTAACGATAAAAATGTGCTGAAGTCCCATTAACTTCAATGGGACTTAAGTATGTGCTTAAAATTAAGCATGTGGTTAAGTGCTGTCCTGAATGGGGAGGCTTCCTTGAATTGTGGCCAAAGAGACAGATCCAAGAATTTCAATAGGCATTGGTTCAGTCCCTATTTAATTACTCTTTGCAAAACTGGGATGTTTGGAAAGCACTTTGAACTCCTTGGATGAAAGGTGCCATCAGCCTCTCTTTTTGAAAGGGAAGATTATTTTAATACACTCCTCCCTTGTAAAAATTTCACTGACATAAAGGCTTTTTCTTTCCCCTCGATGAGGGAGAAAAAGAAAAATGGATTCAAATTTAAACCTTTACATTCAGTAATATTTCCCGGCTGTGATTTAAAAAAAAAATCAAAAAAAATCCCAATCTGAACAGCTATCCAGTTTCCGGTCACCTTGAGAACATATTTGAAATATACGAGAGCATGAGTTAAAATGACCGATGAGGGTCATGCCATGAACATGCCATATTTTTAGTGACATCCTTCAAATGTCAATCAGCAATCAGGGGAGATTAAATCACTGCAGGTAGCATATCTTTGTTTCGTTTATCTTTCAGAAGATTGCTCCCAGTATCCTCTTGGTACTGTAACTGACCTTTCTTTGGGACAGGTACTTGTGTGGAGCTATTTGTTTTGCTCTCCTCGAGGATGTTTGAATAATAATTAAAGTTTTGTGAGGGGAGCCATGTTATTGGCGTGATTTACAGCACACCAGATGGCTAGGATGTCTGCTAGATTCCAACGTTTGACTGCAATGAAGAGTAAATTGAAGACTTCCCTCAATGACTTATCAGAGGACAGAGATTACTGCGGCAATTACTGCATGGTTTCCATTGCTCCCTACAATACTTTGTAAAGCCACTGGCACTGCAATTACTTTTTGTGCATGACCCATCTTATTTAGGGTGTGTGTTATTCCATTAAATTATTTGGCACAGCACAGTGATGCTGAGGGTGATTAAAGTGCCAAGTATTTATATACAAGTAAGGTTATGGTAGGTTTACGTCATGGCTTCAAAAAAGTCCACCCAACTGGCATGGAGCAGTTAGGTCAAGAGCACATCCCCTTTTCCTTGCGTGGAGACAAACAACTGTTCTAAACTGTAGCACCTTCTGTGGATACCATCGCAAGCCCCATCTCATAATCAGGAAGAGGTAGGATGCAGTTTACTTTGGGCAATCTATATCTAAATGGATTCAAATGGATGGGATAATCCCGTAAACTCATCCCTTATTAAATACCGGTGTCTGGGTGTTAGGGAGAAATACACAGCAGTCAAAAAAGGGTATCAGATGAAGTCCCAACTAAGGAGCTAAATGAGAAAGTTAAATGTTGAGCCACTGTCCTTGACCTGCATAGGCCACTCCTGCCACGACCACATCCGAGTTAGGCAGGTGATCCCAGATTCATGGCAATGAAACCGTTACAGCTATTCCCACTTGTATTCTGTAGACAGGTGTGCATATACATATATGCATAGCTATATGCACACACATTGTATCATATTCACATATAGACACACAAACCTGTTCCACTCGACATTTTTGGGAACCCTCTCATTTGTCCCAGTACCAAGGCTGCTGTTCCACCATGGTAGCGACCCTGGAAATGTAGTGTATATCAGGCCACATCCATCCTTCCATCCATCCATTTGGTTTTTCTATTTCACCCATCCCCATAGTCAAACATACTCACAATGACACCTTAGTGCTTGCTTGTGCTGGAATTATTCCCTCATTGGTTGACTTTCTCAGAGAGATTGGAAACACTTGGGTGGCAACAATCTTGTCTTTCATGTGTTTTGCAAACCACCTTGTATTTCAGAGGCAGCATGACCCATCCTATAGGTCAATGGACTGGAACTCCGGATGGCTGGGTTCTACTCCTAGCTCTGGTACCGATCGTCCATGCTACACCTCTGTGTTTCTCCTTCATCCCTTAAAGGCTGCCTTGGCTATTCAGATGTGAAAATCCTTAGGTAAGGGGATGTCTCTCACTATGTGTTTGTACAATGCACAGCACACGGGCCTGGTCTTGACAGGAGCCTCTAGAAGCTACTATATTACAAATAAGTGGGGGACACAGTGTGTATTTCAGTTGACAACTGCATCTTATTCAGGCCTTCTGCATTTCATCGGGCACGTCAGCGCTCTAATTTCAGTGCACATAATGTGTGCCCTGCGTTACCCAATCGACACAACTACAAAACATCCTGTAGCAATGAAAACAACATATGACCTTTTAATTAAACATTTTAAAGCCATTCATTTATTAAGACGACACATTCCTGAGTAATACTTCATCTAGTTTATTCTGAGGCTGCTGCATTAGCAGTTTTAAGCCTGACTTTTTACCGACCTTCGGGCAAGATAAAGAGGCCTGAATTATATTCTCCATTCTTAACTGGCACCATTAAACACTGAATTATTCTCTTCCGGGGCAAGCTCTACCAATGGTGTGAGGACAAAAAGGAGGAAGACAACAGGAAGTAGGGACTCTGATGGAACTATAATTATTTACCTAGCGTCCACTACAAACATTACAATGGCACAGCTACACCACTGCAGCATCGTAGTGTGGACACATGCTCCAGTGATGGAAGGGATTCTTCCCATCCCTTGTAGTAAACCCATCCCCTCAAGAGGTGGTAGCTCGGTTGACTGAAGAATTCTTCTGTCAACCTAGCGGTGTCCACACCAGGGCTTAGGTTGGCTTTTTCACACCCCTGAGCAATGTAGCACGCTCATGTTCCTGCCTGCGCTTACACTCTTGCTCAACTTTAAACATGAGTGTAGTCCCATAGAAGTCTACTTGCGTGATTAAAGTTAAGCACGTGTCACACGTTCGCACGATTGGGCCGAACTGGACGAGGCAGAGAAAGGCTCTGTCTACACGTAAAACGGTACAGTGGAGCTGCTGAAGCATGACACTGCAGACACTCACTATAGCAGTGGGAGAGCTCCCCTCCCCCACACACAGTTGCTGGGGTAAATCCATCTCCCCAAGGGGTGGCAGTTAGGTTAATGGAAGAATTCTTTTGTCAACCTAGCACTGTCTACACAGTGACTTGGGCTGGCTTAACTACGTCACTCAGCCGGGATTTTTCACACCTCTGAGCAACTAATTTTCTCGTGTAGACTGTCCCAAAGGGTTAACCATTCCAGGTGGGGGCTTGTTTCTGTACCTGAGAGCCCAATCCCTTAGGTGCTTCAGTGTGCTTCCCTCGTTGTGACTGGATAGCTCTGCCTCCATGCCCTCACCTCCTGTCCCTGCTTTGTGTCCCTGAGATCCCAGGGAAGATGCAGAAGCTCAAGGGAACGCAGGCACTGCGAATTCAATGTGCAGGGGTTCAAAAGCCAAGTGGAGGCTTTCTTTGCTTGTGCACCCACCTGTCTCTCTTCCAGGAACAATCTGGCCCTACATATCAAGGAGAAAAAGAGAGAGAGCTGCACAGAGAATGCAAGGAAGGAGACACACAAAGCAACCGTTTTGGGCCAAGCCAGCCAGAGGTAGGCCATCTATCATCAGCCCAAAAGGACAAGTGCACTCATTCATTTAGTATAACATGCTTTAAGCACTTGGCTTAGGATGAGGCGAGTGGCGGTCTAGCCAAGACTGCAGTACTATGCTTTCAATGAGGTGCCACTTGCCTGTTCTGTACAGTGAAGAAAAGGATGGTTAATGGAACCAATTAAGAGGTTTGAATGTCCTTCTGACCTTTGTTTCCCACCTTCCCCTGCCTTCCAGGTCAACAGGAGTGTAAGAGGGAGGGAGAGGGGAGCAGCCCATTCAGCCAGTTAGACTGAAATGGTTGGGTGTTTTATGATTTTCAATTAAAGGCTTTTAAGGTTTATATAAATTGACATTTTTCCTGCAAGGGTGGGGGGGGAAGAGGTGGTGTGTGGGTGGGTGGGAGGGAGTGCGGGGTTGAAGCTACGTCAATTATTTGACAGAGAATATGCAGGTCAGTGTACTCTGAGTGCTCCCATTCATGCACGTATGTGTGTGAACATATACGTATGTATGTAATTAGCAACACCTTTCCTCACTAAGTCTCCCAAGGGCGTGACAGACTGCCAGATGGAGACAGCTGTTTAACAGCACACAGGAATGCAGTTTAGAAGGGAAAGCATATTGCTCAGTTGAAACATTATATTCTCAGTTACACCCTGGCCACTCCGGCAGTGTAAAAGGACTTTAAAGTGGGCATAAATGGTCCCTTGAGAAGATGGCCATGCAGATGGCCTATCCCAGCCAGCACAGAACTGGGGTAAGGGCTCTGCACCAACTCTGCTCCTAGAAGGTTGGGATGGGGAAGGAGAGGAGGTGCAATCAGAGCACACTGCGTTCCTGTTGCTGTCTGAGTACTTGGACCCACGGGAAGCAGACCATAAGGTCAAACTATCCTGAGGTTGAGACTAAATGGGGCCCTGGCTGCCCCAGAATACAATATTCTGATATTTTGAAAAATAATACACTTGGAGTTCCTCTTATTAGTCTTCAGATTGTTGAGACTTGAGGGTTCACATTGTCAAACTTTTCTCTGCAACCACCAGGGCTAGGAACTCCCCCCCGCCCCCGCCCCCATGAAAGCTTAGAGTCTCTTGTAATCACAGGGCTCCAGGAGCGAGGGTAATAAAATCCTGAGAGTTGGCAACACTGCAACGGAGTAAGTGATAACTTGGTCTAGGAACCTGCTTCTGATTTCACTTAGACCAACATTAAGCTGGAGTATATCTCTGGTGACTTCAGGACAGTTGCTCCAGATGCTCACGAGTGTATGAGAGAGAAAGAACAGGTGCTGTTTTTTGAAAATCAAGCCCTGTATCTCTTGGTTGAATAATACACAATTTGTTTCCTACAAGTCCAGCTTATTTTGTTCTTTATGAAAGACATAAGGTGCACTGAATAGGACAGCATGAGTGCCTTTGTCACGCAGTACGTGCTAATAATTTATTTTCTGTGAGCAAAGTAGTTGTTGTTTTTAATCTGGTAGCACCTTCAAATGAAATTAGGGCCCCACTGTGCTAGGATTTGTACATAGTGAGAGACAGAACCATTTCCAAAGAATTTACAATCTAAACAGACAGGCACAGTAGGAGAAAGGAAGTGTTGGTCTCTCTGTTTTACAGTTGGGAAACTAAAGCACAGAGATTAAAGACCAGTTTATACTTAAAAGTTAAGTTGACATAGCTACAGCACTCAGGGAATGTGAAAATGCACACACCGGAACCTGGTAGTTATGCCCCTTTAATCCCTGATGTAGACTTGGCTAGGTCAATGGAAGAATGCTTTTGTTGACCTAGCTAGCGCTGCACGGGGAGGAGGAATTCCCATCGTAACAGAACACACACACCCCCGACCTCCATTACAGTAGGAAGCGTCTATACCAGAGCACTATGATGACACAGTTGTGGTGCCGTAGCTGCGCCACTTTAGTGCCTGTCGTGTAGACATGGGCTAAGTGACTTGCCCATGGTCACAGAGGGAGTCTGTGGCAAAACCAGAAACTGAAACCAGATTTCCGGTGTACCCAGGACCTTAACCACAAGACTACCCAAGCTGCTTTTGAATCCTTTGGGTAGCGGCCCCTGCGGAAATGTGAACTGGTTTTGTTCCGTATTGCTTCTTTGGAAATACATGCAAGCAAGGGAGACCTTCCCAGCTTGCTGAAAAGCTGCTGAATCAGGGAAGTTAGAAATGGGAAAGAGGTGTTAGGTCATCTAGTTCATCCCCCAGAAAACTAGTAACTGGGTTGTTGAATAACTACATGGGATAATCTTCTTTACATCATCTTTACTGATGATAATTACAACATTTTCTTCTAAATGCAGGCACAGCCCTGTGCAAAGCTGGCTGGATGTTATTTGTTTGATTTAAAACATTACACTCTAGATTAGCCATCAAGACTTCTCTGGCTATTCAGCAGATCCAGGGCATGGCAACGCTTGTCCCATCAAGAGTTTGTAATGTTCGGATTATAACATCATTGTCCAGTAAATTAGTTATTTGCAAATTGCATATAACTCTTTGGGAGAATTCCATTAGGCATGATTCTCTTTTATACCAAAGCCTTTTTACACCACTCTGGCAGTGTAAAGAGGCCGAGAAGTGGTCAGGATCTTAGTGTAATGACTTGTCTATGCAGGGAAATGAACCAAAATAGCTATTCTGGAATAAAGCATCTGCACAGCAAGGTTTTCCAGAATAGCTTGTTGAGAGATGTTCAGCTGCATGTGTGTGTTCCCCCTGTGTGCTGTCTCAGTTCTGCTCAGACAGTTGGCACAGTAGACCTCCAGCGAACTGCTCAATCACCACCAGATCTGTTAAGGCACAAAGGCACCCAGCCAGGTTTATTGTCGATGAAGCATCCCGCAGACTCTACCACACCACTAATACATGTATGCCCGTAACAATGGACCAGTTTAGTCAACGGTGGGACTTTCTGTTCCTCCCTAGGCTAGACAAAGACACTCCCTCTGAGATGCATCTTTATAGCTCGATACAAACAAGTTACGTACTGCCCCTCTGACATAATTACTGCCGTCTGATGTGGCTAGTTATCACCCATCATCTTGTACACGTTGGTTCAATCAGAACAGCTCTATTACGTAATGTTGTCCTGACCTTGCCTTTTAGGAGGGGTCAGTGCATTCCTATTACCCTTGGGGAATGTTTTTGTACCACCCTTGATATCGGGATGTTCTGGTACCACTGGATATTCCGATGTGTTTGCAAGAGTACTCTGTGCCTAGCAGTTAGGAATGTGTATTTCTGCAATATCAGCCCTGTTCTTGCCAGATTCTGTGAGCAGGTCCTGCCTCTCACCCACAGCTTGTCTTTGCTTTATATCAGTAAAAGTTTGACTACCACTTTAGCCCAGGCTTCGAATCAGGCCTCTGATCCAAGGGCTCGTGTCTCAGGCTCTCTTCCGACTACATTGCTATTTTGGTTAATTTCCCCATGTGGACAAGCTCAAGTGAAAATCAGGCTTGTGAGTTGGAACCGGGATATACTCTTGTATTGGTTTTTCAACCAGTGACATGGTTAAACTGAAATAATGAGTCAGCGTTTTCTTTGAGGGTTAGATATAATTGAAAGCCTGCAGCATTATAGTTATATTTATATAAAATAAGTTAAATTGGTCCAACATGGAACAATTCTCAAGATAGCGTTATTTTTATATAGGCACTTGATTTGAAAGATTTACTTATTCTATTAACCTTGATGTGAAATTGCTGGATCCTTAAAAAGTGCAGGATCTTTTCATACATAATCTAGTCAATTCAGGCAGGGGGTAAAATTATCAAAAGCTCCTGAGTTCCATTTAAAAAAAAAAAAAAACTACTTGGGTTCTTAGGAGTCTTAAGACAGAGATTTTTAAAGGCATTTAGTGACCTAACGATGCAGATAGGTGCCTAGTGGGATTTTCAAAAGCACCTGCGCACCTAACTTTCATGGGAGTTAGGCACTTAGGTGCTTTTGAAAAGCCAACTAGTGATCTTTAGGTGCTAAAATAGTTTTACAAATCTGGCGCTGAAATGCTTTTGAAAATTATACCCATAATCTGTATTTCCAATAGAAACGGGAATGGACCTAAACTCTGGATCTGGATCCCTACTGGGCCAATTTGAATGCAAAACCCCCTAACCCCGAACTCTGGATATGCTGTAAATTTTACATCCCCACGTTTGGGAACATTTGCACATTAAGTTTTTGGTCTGGAAGGGATTGATTTGTATCAGGCAAGGTACGTGGGAAGTGTGTGGAGTTCAAATCAAAGGAAAGATAGTGTGGTAAAGCCACTGATGTTTGAAATTTCCTCTTTGAGGCTTTTGTTGAATTTGGGAGGTCAGATGGCCTCATGGTAAGTTTAGTTAATATTGAAGAGCATTCAGTCCTAATATCCTGCGGGATGGCAGGAGGTAAACCTTGCATGCCATGCTCATTACTGCTGAGGTGTGTGCATAAGGGATGCAACTGTTCATTGTAATGAGGACAGGTTGTTAATGAGACAGTGTTTTGGAGGAGAGGCTCATGAGTCATTTGCTATTCTTGTCACAGCTCAGAGTCAAGCTGGAATTGCTGGGTTGACATTAACGCATCTCACTATGCCTGAGTGTTAGAATGCATTGGGATATGTTGTAACAATGGGCCCGTGCATACACTGGGTGAGTAAAAGACGTGATAGGACCTAATGCATGTTTCTGTGTGTGTGTACAGTGCCTCGTACAATGGGGCTCTGATACTTCATAGGCACCTTGGCACGACAAATAAATCACAGTAGTGCTTCAAGGGGTGAAAGGAATTCACAATGCCAGCTGCTCACGGTCCCTGCCCTGACTCGCTATATGCATACACTGTGCCGAGCATCAGCATCGTAAGGTGCTGATCTCAACTGAGACCTTTAGGCACTGCTGAAATACAAAGAATATGAGTCGTGCCAGGCCAACCATGAATTTACAATTTTTTCCAAGTCAAATTAATTGTAGTAAGTAAATGCAAACCTTTATTAGAAAGGAGCAAAGGCTGAAAGTATGTTTAAGTGGAGTCCAATTAATATTCCAAAAAACAATAAGAAAATTAAACCTGGATGCAAGAATCTAGAAATGCACAGATAACAGATCCAGGCAGTTCCCCGCTGCCATAAGGGAATGTAGGACCTCCTGATCAAGTCCAGTCCTCTGCTATCACAGGCAATCATAGAAGATTAGGGTTGGAAGAGACCTCAGAAGGTCATCTAGTCCAAGCCCCTGCTCAAAGCAGGACCAACACCAACAAAATCATCTCAGCCGGGGCTTTGTCAAGCCGGGCCTTAAAAACCTTTAAGGCTGGAGGTTCCACCACCTCCCTAGATAACCCATTCCAGTGCTTCACCACCCTCCTAGTGAAATAGTGTTTCCTAATATCCAACCTAAACCTCCCGCACTGCAACTTGAGCCCATTACTCCTTGTTCTGTCATCTGCCACCACTGAGAACAGCCGAGCTCCATCCTCTTTGGAACCCTCCTTCAGGTAGTTGAAGGTTGCTATCAAATCCCCCCTCACTCTTCTCTTCTGCAGACTAAACAAGCCCAGTTCACTCAGCCTCTCCTCGTAAGTCATGTACCCTACACCCTGATCATTTCCGTTGCCCTCTGCTGGACTCTCTCCAATTTTTCCACATCCTTTCTGGCGTGGGGGGCCCAAAACTGGACGCAATACTCCAGATGTGCCCTCACCAGTGCTGAATAGAGGGGAATAATCACTTCCCTCCATCTGCTGGCAATGCTCCTACTAATGAAGCCCAATATGCCGTTAGCCTTCTTGGCAACGAGGGCACACTGCTGACTCATATCCAGCTTCCCATCCACTGTAATCCCCAGGTCCTTTTCTGCACAACTGCTGCTTAGCCAGTCGGTCCCCAGCCTGTAGCGGTGCATGGGAGTCTTCCGTCCCAAGTCCGATGCCCTCATACAGTTGATAACCCCATTATATAATTGTATATTCTTTTATCTCTCACTATCATTTTTGAAGAAGGATGGTAAAAATGGCAGCCCCTTTACAGATGTTAGCAAGCCTATCGATGGTATGTAGGGGCGGCAGTGGTGAGAATGGGATATGGAATGGTGAAGAAGGAGCTGACAGACTAGTTGTTATCCACATGGCAGGAACGAGGGGACAAGCACTTGTCCTGCACCATCGGATGTGAGCAGGTTATTAAGGATATGTACAACTGTGAAGGGGGAGGGTGTCAGAGCTCAGGCTCCAGCTTGAGCCCAAATGTGTACGCTGGAATTTTATAGCACCACAGCCCGAGTGCCACAAGTCTGAGTCAGCTGTCTTGGGCCAGCTGCAGGTGTTTTACTCCAGTGTCCTAACATATCCTAACACATTGGCTGGCCAGCTCAGGATACCATAGTTAGCCGTGGACTTTCTAAAGTCCGAGTCCCACAAGCTGCACAGAGTGGACAGAACCCCATACGAGACCCTATTGAAGTAAAAAGGTCTCCACGCAGCAGGGGTCAGTCCATGCAGAGCAGCTTTCAGGATCAGAGCCTAAATGATCATGTGGCTCTTTGGTCCCGGTCTCCAGAAATGGTTCATTTCTCTCAGTTAGTTTATACTACGGAAGGGGAAATTCATGCCAACAAAGCCTTTCCCTTTGCTTCATGAAATTTAATAACCAACCAACTCAGTGATTTGGGGTAAATTTTGCCTATTCACATAATGCTGTGTAAAGCAAGCAACTCGCACTAAAAGAAAAAAGCAAAACAACTACAGAACATTTTCAGAAGGTCTCAGCTCTTTAAGTACACCCTACACTGTTCATCACTTTACTAACCATCTCCTCGTTATGTTCCCTAATAGCCCCTTGTTAATTTGACTCCTTTTGAAGTACAGATGCTAGCTCAGTTATTGTTTTTGTTTTTAAATTACCTAGCTATGTAATGATGAAAGCACTTTGTCTCTTGAAAGTACTTTAATGAAAGTGCATCTGACTTATTATTTTGCTAGATAGCAGCACTATGTTCACTAATGGTGCCATACAGTGCAAGTAATAATCGTCTCCGTGCCCCACAGCTATGACGTACATAAACATTAAGATGTCTGCATTTTATAGATTGGGAAACTGAGGTAAAAAGATGAAGTTTCAGAGGGAGCCAGCGTCAGCCAGAATTAAAAGCCAGGAGTTCCTGGCTCCCGGCTCTGTGCTCACACCATTAAAGCTCACCTCTTTCTAATTACAGATGGCATACATTAAAGATTAATGTATTGGAAAATTAAAACCATTGTGCATCACATTTCCCCACATCCATCCTTACATTTGAAGGGCCCGTGTTTTCTCTGTGTGCATGCCTGCATTCCAGGATCCATGGGAGATTACTGGAGAGAACAGTGATGGCATGGATTTGTGACTGAGTTGTCAGTTCTTTGAGGCAGGGACTGTCTTTTCATCCTGTACAACACCTAGCACAATTGAGTCCCGGTCCATGACGGGTTCCTACAGTGAGACAAATAAATATCATCATCATCGACATGAGTTGTGAGATTAATTAAAACGTTACAAACTCCACAGCTTCGGCTATCTCTGCTGGTGCGACTGTGAAATGGTGGGTGTTATAAGATCATATGTGCACTGGGATCAAGACCATGCAAGCTACAACTCTGTTTAAATGTTTTTGCTAACAGGGCTCTAGCATAGTTTGCCTGACCAGCGTAAACAGAGATATGTCTGTCAATTTAATCTACTGCTAAACTTCCTATCACCGTTCGTAATCTGCTAACCAAACTATGCTCAAGATAACAAAGATATAACAGGCAAAAAGGATGCATCTATACTACCAAATTTCCAGCAACTGTCCATCCTTATACTGCGAGGGACCATCCCTTCTGGAATATCTCCATGGTATTCCAGCTACAACTTGGTTTTCCTCAGCATTTTTTGCAGGAACAAAACACATTTCCTGAGCAGCTCTACCTGCAAGCTTTTTGGGGATGGGTACATCCAGTGTACGATAGCCCCTGGCACAAAGAGATCCCAATCCAGACTGGGGTCTCCAAATGCAATGGCAGTAAGAAGAAGTATCAGAGAGCCTTTTGCAGCAAAGCAGCCCTGAGCAACAGTGCATCTGTTGAGGTAGATTAGCTCCACTGTAATGACTGTTACTAAGTATGTAAAAATTAGCAGGCCTACTCAGTATAGTGGAAGTTTTCTTACAACAATATACCAGGAGGGACAACAAATTCTAGAAAATGTCCTTATGAGCAATGTCTGCAGAAATCAATCGTGCCACATGATCTTGTATTGATTAAGAGGCCCTTGCACCAGGAAGTTCTCGAGCCATTTGTTTTTTTTTTTTTCCTCAATTATAATGGGACACAGAAACCACTCCATTGATTTTTATCCCCTACCTTGCTTGCCACTTAAAATATACAGCTTCAGATGTTGCTTACAGTTGCCTGCATTTTCAGCTCAGATTCCTTCTGCAGAATCCCGTCAGAAAAACGTGACTCAGATAAATAAAAATGGGTAAGTATTATATCACCTTTTGGTACAAAATAACTACAGCATTCCCTGCTGATTGACAGGTTCAGATAAAATCCTTTCAGACTGTGTACTTAATACATATTTCCAGTAGCTTTAGAGCAACAGATGCTTGGGTCGGGTGGGCTCTGGACCCAGCATGCCACATTCTCACTCCCATTTTGGAAGGTTACTACCAATTTGCATCGAAATATCATCCGAGTAGTATACGATCTTTAAGGCTCAACTGTGCAACTCTTGCTAACCACTGAAGACCATTCAGCTCCTTGTGAGAACCAAAGTTCACCACTGTCATTAAAATGTCTAACTATTGGGCCCTGGGTAAACTGAGGGACAAAGGACAATTCTTTTCAAAGTAGCCTCCAATCTTGGGTGTGTGACAAAGTTCCTCCTCTGCCTTGGTGGGTCCTGCGCTTCTTGGCGGATTTGCTCGCCTCAGAGATTCAAGGCAGCCCTCAGTTTGGCCACTCTTGCAAGTGGCTCAAACCTGCCGTCCACTCAGCTAACTTCATCACTGGCCAGCATGGGAGAAACGGAGAACAATCCCCACAGTCTCTGTGCCCCACCTAGTGGGTCAGGGACAGGGCAGATCCCTTTCCAATTTAGACCTTCCCTTCTGGTGTTTCTCACAGACCAGGTCAACTCCTCCTGTGTCCGATCAGGAGTTGACCTGGTCCCAGGTTCCAGCCCAGGGCCCTGTGGATAGCAGCTGTCCACAATGTTCCCTGTATCAGCTGCGTGACTGGTACAACTCCCTGGGCTACTTCCCCATGGCCTTCCCCCCAGCACCTTCTTTATCTTCACTGCAGGATCTTCCTCCTGAAGCCTGATCAAGCTTGAACTCTTCACTCCTCCAGCAGCATGCCTTCTCACTTCCTGCTCCTGGCGCGCCCCCCTACTAACTGATGGGAGGTCTTTTTTAAACCAGGTGTCCTGATTAGCCTGCCTGCCATAATTGAATCTAGAAAGTTCTTAATTGGCTCCAGGTGTCTTGATTAGCTTGCCTGTCTTAATTGGTTCTGGCTGGTTCCCGATTGCTCTAGGGCAGCCCCTGCTCTGGTCACTCAGGGAACAGAAACCTGTTCATCCAGTGACCAATATATTTGCCTTCTACCAGACTCCTGCACCCCACTGGTCTGGGTCTGTCACAGGTGCCTCATTGTTTGAGTGGGGATCTGCCACCTCTCAGATGAATACCCAAACCACTGGATTATTTGTGTATTCTGATGTGCACCTCTCTCCATCTCGCTTGTTGAATTCCACTTTCATTACATATTAATTGGGCCAGGTAAGTATGTCTCTATAGTCCACTGGTTAGGATGCTCACCTGAGAGGTGGCAGATCCCTCTTCAGATCCTCTCTTCTCAGCAGAGAGGGTAATTGAACCAGCGCCTGCTGTGTCCCAGGTGATTAACCAAACAACCGGGCTCTATGTTATAAGGAAGGCCTCTCTCCACACCCAGAAGGTTTGTGCGGAGTTAGGCATGCTCTGAGCACACCTACCTGATCAGGCCCAGCAGGAAAGATCAGTGATCCTGTGCCTATCTTCCCCTGGTCTGAGGATCACAGTTGGGGCTCTCAGGGCCTACACTGACAATAGCTAGGATTAGCCCCTTTAAAGCACCCCAAACTCTTTTGGACTCCCTTTCTCCTAGTCCTTGTCACAATCCAGCTCGTCCTGAATATGACTGAATGATGAATTTTCAAAGAGAGAAGAATAAAGCAGGGTGGGTTTTTTTTTAATACAACTTTTAGACGTATCTATTTTTTCCCCAAAAATCCTTCATTCTTCTCCTGAAAGCCCTGCCAAACTTAGGCGCTATTTCTGGGTAGCAATTAGCAGAAGAATCAGTCCCAAAAATACTGCAGTTACCAAGCAGCAGAGATTAAGGGAAGAAAAAATATCCAATGCGGTAGCCCCCTGGCATGTGATATGCTTCTGGAACATGAGCAGGATCTCACGCCACACGCTGTGCTTTAATTTGAGAATCCAGTGGTACACTTTTAATTGCCTGCTTTTTTCCCTTTGCACCACAATTGTATCTTGCCATGTCCCTGGAACGGTCTGATTCCCTGAGTGTTAATCGCTCACTTACACCTGACCTGTGTGGCCATGAAATGTCTTTCCTTTCTAAGGTCAGGTGCTGCTGTGAGTGAGCATGACTCTGCCCTCAATTAGGTGGGCACGAATGTATTTCACTCCATAAGAGAATAAAATAAATAATATCTAGGTCTTATACAACACTTTCTATCAGTAGATCTCAAAGCACTTTACAGAGGAAGTCAGTATCATTATCCTCATTTTACAGATGGGGAAACTGAGGCACAGAGCAGCCAAGTGACTTGCCCAAGGTCACTTGGTAGGCCAGTGACAGAAACGGGAATAGAACCCCAGGTCTCCTAAATTCTAATCCAGAGCTCTATCCACTGTGTCTCCCTAAAGCGAATGATATTCTATCCTGATTTACATTCATAGAATCATAGAATACCAGGGTTGGAAGGGACCTCAGAAGGTCATCTAGTCCCACCCCCTGCTCAAAGCAGGGCCAATCTCCAACTAAATCATCCCAGCCAGGGCTCTGTCAAGCCTGACCTTAAAAACTTCTCAGGAAGGAGATTCCACCACCTCCCTAGGTAATGCATTCCAGTGTTTCACCACCCTCCTAGTGAAAAAGTTTTTCCTAATATCCAACCTAAACCTCCCCCACTTGCAACATTACTGAGAGAGAGAGAGCAGAATTTGGCCCTGATGGCCTATGTGAATGCTATATGACAAATGGAACAGCTGACTGAAGTTCTGTGGTGAAGCCGAGTTGAATAGCATGTATGACCTTACAAAGGGCCTGATTCTGCAGTCCCCATGTGAGCAAAACTCCTTTTGCGTCAGCGTCTTTGATATACCTGCTTTATATTGGGTTGGATTGCTCAGCATGAGTTAAAATGGCGAATGCACATAGGGGGCCGGTATCAGAATGCCACACAGACTGAAACACCATAATCCCTACCCCCCCCACCACACTTCCTGTATTCAATACCCATGGCATTAACAGTCAAGACACAAGTGCACAATCCTCCAAACCCTACACTCCTAAAGCCTGACCCAAAGTCTGTTGAGGTCAGTGCAAGGACTCCTACTGACTTCAATGAATTCTGGATCAGGCCCAAAGTAACAAAAACAAAAGAAAGTGATCACCCAAGTTAATTTAGGGCTAAATTTTGTCTTTTTTCGGCACTGCTCACAACAAAGGATGATGCATAAGATGCACCACCACAGGGCAAGTGCTAAGAGGCTCTGGAACCCCGAGACACTCCTGTGAATCACAATTGCCTCTGATACCTCTCTGCCCGTTTAGGCCTGCAGTAAATTGCTCCCCACAAGCACTGGCTCTGCTACTCTGGCAAATAAGGAGTGGGGGCAAAGGATCGGCCCAATCCCTGCCTCAGTTGCCCCAGAAAGGGAGTAAGCAGGTAAAGAGCCCCACCTACTCCTTTCTGCCACACATGGACCCAAGAACCAGGCATCCCATTTAGGGGTTTAAAAGAAGGTCTATTCCCTCACACGGGCACATAGCCTGACTCATCTTGTAATGAAGGCAAGTCAGCGACAGGGCCAGTACTGGGAACCATAAGTCCTGACTCATAATATTCATCTCTAACCATCATACTACATCGCTTCCCGATAAACAACATAGACCATGACCACATAAACATTATAGAATCAGACTCTGCAGACTCATGTTACTGACTGTATTGAAGACCAGCTTAGACGAATTGTCCCACTGGAACAATAATCATGCAAGAGTGACAGTTAAGGCAATTTCCCACAATACTCTTGAAAGACGGTATGATGTTAAATGTGTGTATTACTGTGGGCCAGGATTGCACTAACTTCTCTATGGAGGACTCGAGATAAATATTGCAACCCCATACAGTGTATATGTTCCATTGTTTTAAATGAATATAGGACTGAGTTCTACTCTATGGGGGAGGGCTACCATAGCTCCCCAGGAGCTAAGAACAATGGGTAGCGATTAAGGGAAATCAGCCTGGTTCTAACACCCCCAGAGAGGTACCACCGCATGTGTAGATTCACATACACTAGTTCACACTGGATTCTCCAAAGACCAACACACAAAGAAAGGTCTTTTGGGTAAATAGCCTGAGTTTAAATTGATTTGGGGCCTTCTTTCTGATCTAGCTAATGGACAGGACCTTCTGTCCAAGGGGGGCCCCATCCTTAGGGAAGGGTTGGAAGGACTGACACTGAGCAGACCCATTGTTGGAGCTAGGAAGATCTCTGGTGAGCATATTTGCAGGCGTTTTGGTTCTTTCATTGTTTTTAACATGTTTTCTCTGTAATGGTTTTGGTTTAAGAATAAATGTGCTTGCTTAGAAAGAACATTGCGGTAACTTAACTGTGGGCCATTACCTGTTCCTAGCCTTCAAACTGAAGGCAAAGCAGAGACTCTGGCCTGTTTAGGTGCTCTGTTTAGGTGCCCTGGCTGGGATGATTTAACTGGGAATTGGTCCTGCTTCGAGCAGGGGGTTGGACTAGATGACCTTCTGGGGTCCCTTCCAACCCTGATATTCTATGATTCTATGATTCTGTCTTCCTGGGGATATCACAGTGTAAGGAGGGAACTTGTGCACCCTAGAAAAATCCCAATCAAGAGGGAGAGAGAGACATCTCCACTCAAGAAAGGTGATGGCTGGGGAGCCAGAAGCCTGAGAGTGGGTGTCCTTGTTGGCCCATGGAGGGGGAACAGAGCTGCAGTTGCCCTGAACTGCGACAGCAAGAAGTTTTGTTCTAGACATGGAAAAAAGTAGTCCATCCATGAACCGACCCTTGAGACAACCCTCCAGGAAAAAAATAACGAGGTTTAGAAAAGCTGTCTCTCCCTACAGACTAGCAGACAGAGTTCTGATGTGCTGCATGCATTTCATGTTGACAAGTAAAATGTGTAATGGAACACAGGGCTCCCGCCTCTGTTCAGCAGAGAGCATAAAGAAACGGTTAGTGCTCCTTGTGATTAATGGATACTTCTCAGCCATTTTTAGTAGCAGGGATTTCTGCAGAGGTGTGTCTTCAGCTGATCAGTGAGAAATGCACGGTCATGCTCTACTAAGTAGGGGTTAGGTAGTTCACTAAAGTGAGCTGTGTGAGAGATTCAGTTAATGGGGCCTGATTTACAGAGATGCTGAACACTTGCAGCTCTCACTGACTGCAAGAAGAGTCTGGCTCTTCTAGAAATCAGTCCCATTACTATATTCTATCCAAGGCACGTGCTTATTTGGATATGCTAACTAAAGGCTCAATTCAGTGACTGTACAAACATATGGAAGTACTCCAGTTGATTTCCTTCCTGTTCAGAGGTCCACCCACATGGAGAACCTCGCAGGATTGGGGCCTAGGAAATAACAAAAGAAAAGAAAAGAAAAGAAAAGACCTTGCACTTCCACAGCATCATCCATTTTAGTATCTCAAAGTTTTCAAAGAATTAACTGAAAATTCTTAAGTTAACACTGCTTGTTTCGAGATGTATAAACTGAGGGACAGGGGGTGTTCAGTGATTTACCCAGAGTCACACAACTCGTCAAGAAGCTGCTAAATTAATGGCATTACTCCAGGAATAACAGAACAGCTCCATAATAACAACTCCCCATTCAGTCTATTGTGTAGACATCCCACCAGTTCATCTGCTCTTCAAATCTCAAGGAAAAAAAGATGGGCTTTGCAGAATTGTGAAACGAAATACTTGAAACCTGATTCCTGTTCTAAGCCCTAGACTGTGCTGTCAAATTAAAAGACATTTATTTTCGTTAGGTACCTTCCCATTATTTCAGCCTGTCCAAAAGCCTCTTAAATAAAGGAAGAGTTCTCTACACGATTACCAAAGTGCCCATTCAAACTAATCTACAGGTGAAAATTGGTACCTGCACTTCAGATAATAAGAAAAAATTAACTAAGTGGACATGACATGTCGGGGGTGATGCTATATACTCATTATGTGTAGAAGTGTCGAATGAAGCACTCAGCTTTTCCCAAGATCAGGCCCTAAGTGCACTGGGACCATTTCTAAAAGTAAGCCAGGAGCCCGACAGGAATTTAGCCTACTTTTGAGTTATCAGGAGACATAGGTGACAGGCTAGGAAACTTTAGGTGGACTGAAACATAGTCAATAGCCAGGATTCCAAGCCTAGCCCATCTTTAGATGCTTTTTGAGAACCGAGAATGCTGTTAATAACCAGATGTGACTTTGTGGCACATTTGACTACACGCTTATTTTACAGCCACTGCTCGAGGCAACATCTAACGGGGTTATTTTCCATTAAGTATAACACTAAGATGAAATATCTAAGCAAAAAATTCTCAGGACAAATAATATCTCTTCTAAAGAAACTTTTTAAGATGTGTTTTGGGATAAGTACCTTGTTTCACTGTTACTAATTTCTATGGATATGAGTGAGAAAGAGAACATTTTCACCAAAAACTTGAATTAAAAAATTAGACTGTCTTGTATACATTTGTACACAGGGGCCCTAAACCTGGATGGGGCCTTTGGATGCTTCCACAATATAAATGATTTTTAACAACAACATCATCAGTTATAATAATTGGAGTACGGTAGATGATATGCTAACCTTGTCGTCTTGTTTGAGATCTTAAAGTATCACGGGTTAATAGTTAGCCACAATTTGCATTATGAATAGCGGCAATATCTAAGAAAATATTTCAACATTAATGGCTCCAAAGAGCAAAAGAAATTTTCTAAACAGATTCATAGGCACAACATCATCTTAGCTCTTCTGAGTTACAGAGATGTTTGTATGCAAAGGTCTGCACAAAGTCCCCTAAACAGTCCCCATGCCCAGCAGTTGAGCAATTAGAAGTGATCACTGCTGGTATTAGAACTGAAGTCTCCATTTTTTCAGAGAACTGAAACCACTTCAGATCAGCCTCCCATCTGCTATAGTTAATCCAGAGAATTATTTCAAAACTTGGAAGTGTAGGGTAAATGAAAGCCACAAAGTGCTTTTCAACACCATTAACTAGAATTAGCCCAGTCAAGCCACTGCACATTGGCTGCTTATATTTTTCATATATAAATGGGGGTGGACAAGGGGAGAGGATGCTTGGAACACAGCAAGGAGTATAATTTTAGTTGCTTTTCTGGAACAAGGAATAAACAAACCAACACCCTAGAATTAATTCTGAGAGATGGTATTTTAGGCCATGTTGCTGTGCATGAACCAAAGTGCAGCAAGTTCCTCTAAAAATAAATATTTGCAGAAGAGATTAAAAGAACAAAAAAGAAAAGTTGGAGGTGTGATGAGATGACTAATGGTTCTAAATTTAAGCAAGCAGCTTATTGCCTGGTTTCTTCATCTAGATGACTGCTAAATTGTAAGTGGGTTTATGTAACTAACATTGCTTTAGATTTTACAGGCCGATGCTCAGTAATCTGTCGCCTCTCAAGGGTCTGTTTTGCTTTATGCCTTTTAGTTGCTGATTTTTTGTTGTTGTTATCACCGACAAACAGAATCATTGACAGTACAAATTATTCTCTCACATCCGTATTAAAGGGGACCTGATCCGAAGCCATAGATGTCAATGTAAAGATGTCTTCAGTGGGGTTTGGAGCTGGCTCTCAGAGCCCAATCTAAAGCCAATTAAACCATGAAAGTAATGCACATTGGAAAACCATCTCAACTATACATACAAAATGATGGGGTCTAAGTGAGCGGTTACCACTCACAAAAGAGCTCGGCTGGACTAGATGACCTCTTGAGGTCCCTTCCAACCCTGATATTCTATGATTCACTGCGCAAAGTTCTCTGAAAACATCTGCTCAGTGCGCAGCAGCAGTTAAAAAAGCTAATGGACTGTTAGGAAGCATTAGGAAAGGGACAGATAAGACATAAAATTTCATAATGCTTCTATATAAATCCATGGTATGCCCACAACTTGAATATGGCATACAGATCTGGTTGCCCCATTGCAAAAGAGATATATTGGAACTGGAAGAGTTACACGGAATGACAACAAAAATGATGGAACAGCTTGGGACTTCTGATGGGACTTCTCATGTGCTTAGGGGTAATATGCATGTACTTCAGTGCTTCTATTTTACGCTATACAGGTTCTTGTACCACCCTCATCACCATAGTATCTGAGCACCTTCCAGCAGTGCATTAAGCAACATGACTAGCATCTGTCATGTGTGGTTCTTTCTCCCTCTCCCCAGGGGGAGAATTGGATAGTGTAGTATTTTGTTTTGGAAGATTTTTTTTAAAAAAATGCACCCATTGTTGTGTGTGTGTGTTTTGCGTTTATAGTTAGATAGTCTGGTTTTGCGTGGCAGGTACCAGCTTTTTCTTCCATTTGTACAGCACCTAGCTCAAAGGGGTCCTGGTCCTGACTCCTAGACACTACCACAGTATGAATAAACTGATGATAATAAATGTTAGAGCAGGCACATCAAAGAAATGCACCTGGCACTTGGAGCAGACGGTGAAGAAGTTTCCACTGGTCCTTGGTTCCTGTGGGAGTTTGTTGCACAATCGTGGACCGGCCCCTGAGAAAGCGGTCTCCTGCCCAGATGGCTTTATCTGCATAATACAACAACTTTGCAGAATCAGACCCAGAGTACTTACACCTTGAAGGATCAAGCCCGTACTCCTCAGGCAGTTCCAATGGAAACCAATACGCTCAACATATCAACGTATCAAAATCCAGCCCTATGGGATATTTGCACTTGCAGTTCTGACAGCCCCCAGAATTCTGCAATGTTTGCATTTTCACTCGTTCACAGAAAAAATACTGCACTTTGGAGTGTATCACATACCTTGGAGAAATTAAACAAGGCATTGACATGACAGAAATATAAAGATCTTTGCGAGTAGCAACATGCTACATATACCACCCCAAATTGGACATTATATAACCCGTCAGACGCCAACAATGAAAATGAATTACAGCGCACAGGGAAGCCAAGTTAATGCCCAGGTGCTCATTAGTGTGTTGCAAGAGATGTGAAATGCCTTCAAAAGCCAGTGGAAAACAATGGGACGCTGGCTGGTTCAGGGAGTTAGCAAATGGATACAAAGTCATTCAGCTGTAAGTTACCTGATTGAATTTGAAACCACAGATAATGTCTAGTAATGACTGAAAAGTGCTGTCATCCAAACAGCCTATTGCAAAATAAGAGGGGGGTCTTTTTCCCCGATCCTAAGGGACAAGTAGCCACCACAGAGTTAGCACTATTTGGCATCCTTGTTGGGCACCTCAGTAGCAAGACCAAGGGAAAGAGAAGGAGGGAACTCAATTGGGATTGGGCTTGGGGTTTAGCTTGCTGGACAGGGCAAAATGAGGCACATCCACAGAGCTGTAAATCCAGTGCCTTACCTGAATCCTGAAAGCAAAGCAACAGCATCATCGCTGGAATATTAAACTAAAGCAAACTAGATCAATGCTTAGCCCTTGTCTGTTAATTTTCTCAGCATCCAAGCTCTCAGCACCCCATGTCAAGAAGAAAGACATGTCAAAAATGGGCTGAAATACAGATCCAAGTTAAAATCCTGGGTTTGTCTTTGAGTAGCTATCGAGTAGCCTGCTGTCTGGTCTCAATCAAAACTTCCATCCTTGGCCATTGTCTGGTCAGGACGTTGCTTTCACATTACATTGGGCCTGAAAAATGACACCATCAGAATTGCTGTTCTGAACCAGACCGGCAGCCCATCCAATCCAGTATTCTGTCTCTGCATTCAGCGCCAGCTGCTTCGGAAGAAGGGGCACGGGCAATGGTTTGGATGAAGGACAGTCAAACTGGCTCCTTGCCATTTCCCTAATTCATCAGCTTCACTCTGAGGCTTTTTTCCCCGGTTTAACAACGTGCAGTATGCTGGCTGGCAATGAACAGAGCAGCAGCAGTGCAGACAGCTGAAATGTTTGATAGATGATCTGCCTGTTAGCTAGCTAGGAGCACCTATTAAACAGCATAAGTACCTGTAAGGACAGAGATATGTTTATTTTTTATTTTAAAACTATCTCCTTATTTTAAGGCAAGCCTTTTACATGGGGAAACACAATACAGACAGCTAAGAAGGGACTGGATTCCAAACCTGGTATAGGAAGTGGGGACTAGTGGGTAGCGGAGGGAAATGGAACTCAGGTCTATTTCTAGGCTCTGCGTGGGAGGGTTGTCTTGTAGTCAGAGGAGGAGTGACTCAGAAACAGGAACCCTGGGTACTATTACTGGTGCTGAGGAAAGGAATGTGATCTAATGATTACAGCTGGAGTGACTGGGAGGCAAACACCTGGGTTCTATACCTGGCTCAGTAAGAGTGTGTTTTGTGGTTAGAGCACAAGGATTGAGTTGTATTCCCAGGGTCTTGTGTTCAGAGCACAGGGCAGGACTCCCGAGGTCTGTTCCTGGCTTTGGGAAAGATGTGTAGTGATTAGAGCAGGTTGGATCAGAAGTCAGTACTCGTGTGTTCTATTTCTAGCTCTGCTACTGAACTCACTATATGACTAACGGCAAATCACTTAATCCCTCTGCTACACATCCACCCGCTTCTTCAATCTGTAACAAAATGAATAATTATGCACGCTTCATAGGAATGGCACCAAAATCAAGTAACGTTTGATCCCCTGATGGCAGATGGAAAACAGTGTTCATATTATTATTACAACATTTGTATCATCTTCACCAGACAGGATTCCTGCTTCTTGCTTCACCAGTGATTTTAGCAATTTGCTCTGTAAATACCAACCAGCACAATGTTTGACAGTTCTCTCCTAAACATGCAAGAATTAAACAACAGCTTCCTTCTATCAGTGGATCTGTGAGGTACTTATTTACTTTAAGCGCTTGCCTCGGGGACATATTTTGAAAAGTAGAAAAATGAATAACCTTATTATCCTCACAAACAAATCCCTCGTTTTAGGTTCTCTCTGCCACAGGGCCTGACATCTCAGAGTTCATGGAGAAACAATAGAAAATGTCTTTAAAAGACTAGAAATACTCCTCTTATCCATGCAGAATTCAGCAATAAACGAGACTGGGGTGCAGCAGGGGACCTCCTCCTATTCTTTCACACCTCATTCATTTGGTTTCTGGAACACCAGGAACATTCAGTATTTCATAGCCCCATTAAATCTTTTTTTTCCTAATCTCTGAGATGGGAAAGCCAGGAGGCTATTTACCTTGGTGGATAAAATGCAGGAGCTGGTGAGTTTGCCAAATACACAGTAAGAGACATTCTCTTTCCTGAAGCGCTTACAGTCTAGAGAGACAAGACAAAGGGTGAGAGGTGAAAACAGAGTATCAATAGCAGTGAGTCTGTGGAGGCATAGGCTTCAGTGCTGGCTACCCACCCAAGGAAGTACCCTGGGTCCCAGTTGGCTTGTACAGCCGAGCTGACACCTGTGTTGCTGTGGCTTCTTTTGTGTTGATACTTGAGCTAGACAGGTTAAAGCTAGATCAGAGATTTCTACATATCACACCTCCCGATTGCAATTTAGACATAGCCCTAGCTTTTGGTTTTAGAATTAGAGATACAGTCACCTTGCACAGAACATATGCTAACACAAGGACCTTGGACAGGTCACTTCAACTCTCTATGCCTGTGTTTAGAATGGTGAGAATAATCTTTACCTTTCTCACAGGGGGCTGCCAGGGTCTTATGTGCATACAAGGAGCCTACCTGAGGGGGGCATACAGAATTGTGGGGGTTGGTGTTTTTCCGGTGCCCTGGTGTGAAGGGCAGGCAGGTAAGGTCATTGCTGTGTGACAGGAACCAGCAGAAATAAGCAGCATCCCAGCACACAGTGCCTCCTGGGGCTTCCCCTTTGCAATCTGGCACAATCTGGTCCCTTAACATTTATAAAGGGCTGTGAGATCCTCCGATGAAAGGTGCTAAACAAGGACCAATCAGTGACAGAAGCTATGACTGACATTGCAACCCCATGCAGTATCTTTGCGGATTATTGTATTAAATTTATGAATAGTTTGTGTATGATTGTGCTCTTCTCCATGCGGGGAAGGTTATCACGACTCCTCCAGGGACTTAAAACAGCAGGGGGTGATTAAGTCGGGTCTCTGAGAGTACAAAAAACTCCAGAGCGGTACCATGCCCTAGGGTTATAGAGATTAAGTCTTTGGAAAACTCAGTTTGAACCAAACAAAGAAAGGGCTTTTGGTATAAAAAGCTGAGCTTGAACTGATCTGTGGCCTTCCTTTCGATTCAGAAAATGGACAAGACTTTTGATCCTTTGGGGATGCCAACCTTTGCTGAAGGGTTCGAAAGCATTTGGCTTACCATGGCCCCATAGTTTGACTGGCGATTTATGGTACATTTAGTGTGTTGTAAATCCACTTTTTCTTTTATACGTTTTCTCTGTATGCTTTTGTCTATAAAATAAAGATGCTTGCTTTTGAAGAGCTGCATGGTAACTTATAATTGCTGGCATATCCTAGCCTTTGGAGAGCAAGCAAAATGCAGGTGCTGGCCTTTAGGCAGACTGGCTTATTGGGGATATCATTGTGCATAGTAGGGGGGCTGTGTAGCCTTAAAAACACTAGTCAAAAAGGGAAAGGGAAACAGGTCCCTGTCCAGAGACAGGTGGAGGCCTCACAAGTGACCGGACACCCCTGGAGTGGACCACAGATGCAGTTAGCCTGAAACTCTGATAGATTATGGGTATCTGGAGACCCTACGATCAGGGTCTCATTATGCTAGGCACTGTATATACACAAAGAGCCAATCCCTGCCCTGAAGAATTGGTTTTTTTTCCCTCTCTCTCTATATATATCTATATCAATATCTATACCTATCTATGTGTGTGTATATATATAGAAAGAGAGAGAGATAAACAAGACAAAAGGTGGGAGAAAGGAAGCATATTATCTGAGGCACACAGAAATTAAGTGATTTACCCAAGTTGGCACAGGGAGTCTGTGGCATAGCTGGGGAATTGAACCTAAACCTCCTCAATTCCAGTTCAGTTCCTGAACCATAAATTCATCCCTGCCCCCACTCCCCAGTATAAGCAGAACACTCAGAACCATTCTATCTATTCCATGACACACGGTTGTTTCCCAGGGGAACATTTCTAACAGAGGATGGCTGCTCCTCTTCTTTCCCTCCCTTTCTTTCTCCTTTATTTGGGAGAGAGGGAGGAAAGCGGTAGGATGATCTGACACATCATCGCCTGTAAAAATATGCTGCTAGCTATCTCTGCCTTGGTGCCTCATCCTCTGCTGTATCAGCCAATCACACCGGGCCAGATTCTGATCTCAGCTGTAACAGGTGTGTATATGGAGTGATTCCCTTCTACTCCACTTATCAGTGAAATCAGAATCTGGCCCACGGAATAGCAGGGCAGGCCTCATTTTGGGAGAAGAGACAAATGCTGTCCAGAGGGCTACTAACAGATAGACTGATATGTATGCGCACAAATTACTACCTGTGCTCCTGAGGCAGATCCATAGGGTTTAATGAAGTCGTCATTGGCCAAGAACTTCCTTCAGGAAGTTAGAAAAAAAATGTAATTGACTAAAAAAGTTAAAAAGAGGAACATGGGCAGGTAATCAAGTTCCCTCCACACTAGACACACGACTGCTGAACATATTCATTGCTGAATTGCATATGATGAGGGGTGGGGACCTGATTTAATCTCATCCACACAGGTTCATTTAAATGCAAGACCTTTGGGCAGGGACCCTCTTTTAGTTATGTACGTGTTTATGCGGTGTCTAGCATAAACACATACATACCTAGTGCTCTGATCCCTGAATAGGACCTCTAGGCTCCCCCTTTGCAAATAATAAGTAATAATGATAAAAGGTAAGTCTGGATTTACAGCAGAGGGACTCAAATCAGAATCTAGCCCAGTGATTTTAGCTCAGGGTGAAATTCACCTCTACACACAACATAGAGACAGTCTACTAGGTCCAATCACTTTTCAATTTAATTCAGCTCTGAATTGACAGTGGCCAATAGCAGCTGCTTCAGAGGAAGGTGCAAGAAACCCTGCATTAGGCTGTTACAGAATATCCTATCCATAGGGAAAGTGTGTTCCCCAATCCCTATTATTAGTTAGGGATTGGTTTTTGCCCTGAAGCATGAGGATTTATTTCCCTCCCAAGAATCTTGACATGCTTTTCAATCCTTATTATTTTAACTCTGGGATGTTCTCATTACCCATATACAGTCATTTTTCTTTACACCCCCGAAGCTCTCCTGTCTCAATGAGTTCCAAAGGCTAATTAAAATAAAGCTTTTCTGTTTCTCATTTTTAAAATCTGCTGCTTTTTGATTTCATTGAATGTTCCCTTGTTCTTGGGTCTTAAGTGAGACCGAAGTGATGCATTACTATTGTACTGTCCCCCTGATCCAGGGAGTTATCCTTAATTGAGAACACTGAAAATGATGGACCATATCCTCAGCTGATGTATATTCTTCACCAGCTGAACATCTGGCTTAATATGTTAACGCCCGTTGGGAAAACTAGGTAATGAGAAAACTTAAATAGTCCATCATTATTTCACATTCTTTCAGCTTTATTCCATAAATCACATGTTGTAATTAACATACGGTAATTGCTAAATCACATGCATGACAGTGAAGTAAAATCCTTCCAGATGTAGAAAGCAGAAGTGACAGATTTAGGCCTAACAGAAGCTCACATTTTATTTATCCCTGAATAGGAGTGAATTTGTGTGCTGAACTGTAAACGATCAAATTAGGTGATTTCAAATACACCTCTGAACTCAAGGTACATAGAGTAGTTTCCATTTTCTCAGAAGCGATGGCTGCTATTTTACCAACAGATATTTTCTATTCCTCGCGTTCTGAGTTTTGGGCACAATATGTATCCCAGCAGCTTTGCGGATATGATAAAAGATCATTTGCACCCTTCCCTGAAATGACTAATGGGTTCCGTCCATTCAGCACAGATAAAAATGAAAATAAATTGGATCAATGGAGTAGAAAAAATGGAGTTTTACAATCAGATTACTTCACCTCAGGTAAACAGAGGAGTCTTCCTTTTTAAAACAAACTAACTAACTAAGCTTCAATGGTAACATGTCCAAGAATCGTGCTACCTGAAAAGGTAGTTAATAGTTGTACTTGAAGGTATATAAAATGAATTTATAGTATAATTGGGTGGGGATTTTCAAAAGAGCCTAAGAGAGTTAGGTACTCAAATCCCATTGATTTCCAAGGGGAGTTGGGTCCTTTGAAGATTTCAACCTTTAAGATATTGAAACAAATCCATAGCTACCTGGGGATTTCACCATCACCATTACGGTGAACACCACAGTCAATGAAAACTTCATAAACAACAGCAGATCTGAGTTCTAAGTGTACAGTGCCGCCACTCCTCATTCCCACCCTCACCCCTGTCCTTAAATGCAAGGAGAATCTCTATTAGTTGTTGTGAGTATAGAGACTATGACACACAGTCCTGATTCCATCCATTAGAGAGAGGCACTGCCGTACACACACAAGTGCCAGTTCATTACTATGCTATTATTGCAATCACGGTTAAATGCAAAACAGGACATCATAAAAAGTCCTTTCGTTTCATATTGATCCCAGTTCATTGTTCCCCAGAAAGGCAAAATTCCTATTAACTTCAGTGGGTATTTTGCCTAAGTAAGGACTGTAGAATCCGCTATTAGAGATTGATGTAGCTGCTCAAGTAAAATAAACATCATGAAAATCCTTTCACTTTCAGATCCAAACTCGAACCAAGCCTTCTCTGAGGTTTAGATAGGATATTTTTCTAAACAATGATTTTCAGTTCCCAGAGATCAGATCTCTACCAGCTGGAAGTAGAAGCTAAAGACAAAGTGCCACAAGAAAGGCTCTTCTTGGGATCAGAAGTAGGAAGAAAGCAGAAATCCCACAAGAAACCCTGTTCTCAGGAGCTTTCCAGCCTAGCATGGTTGACTCAAGAGGAGGTTAGACTAAGCTTCAAATAAGAATGTGAACTGATCTTAAGCTCAAAGCCTTTTGAGTTTCAGCTGTCAATACTTCGCATGGAGGTAATGGAAACAGGCCACCAAGTAGCATCATTACAGTTTAATATGCAATCCTGAAATCAGATCTGCTTTAGTCCACACTTATGTCAAGAAATACAATGATTTTTTTTTTATTTTTAAGTTACACTATTGTAGTATTAATCTTGCAAAATGCTGAGTTGTTGGGACTACCTGATGGCAGTATCAGGCCCCACGTCTCACAATTTGGTGTAGAACATTTGAAAACAGAGAGATCACTATTTGTTTTTTAATTATTACTTGCTCTTCGTGTAATGACAACCCATTTAGCCTTAGAAACCAATAGCTGACATTACAAAATGATCTTAGCCAAGGCAAATCAGGGGGAACAATCTTTTTCACTGTATTGTTTTATACAAGGTTACTTATATCTCATAGGATTAGATGACGGTTGGAGACTGGTGTTCCAATTTGTATAGGAATATCTTTATGAGTTTAAACTATTTCTATGAACCTAAATTATGCAAAGCCATCTTAAAAGCACTTTAAACTGAATGTTTCAAATGAGGTTCCTTTTACAGTGTGGCATGCTCCGGGATTCTCTACTGCCAGTCATATCTGCCTCCTACTGCTCTATCTATACTTACAGGGTGAAATCCTAGCTCCGTTGAAGTCAATGGCAAAATTCCCATTAATTTCAATTTCACCCTTCACATCTAGAGCAGAGGGGACTTCTTGCTCATAAACTTACTTTTATTTCTTTGTTGCTTAAAGCCCTAGATGAGGCAAGGACAGCGAGGTCTCAAAATAGGTACATCAGAACATTTCCCCCCTCCCTGAGAATCAAGGGCTATTGACTTCAATGGGGGAGTTGGCACCAAGTAAGTATTATTGCATATAAAAACCACCGTCTGAAAGAGAGGAGTTGTTGGTCTCATCTTCCAAAAAAAAGTACAAGAGTGGCCACCAGTACAAAATCAGTATTTACCAACCAGTGGCACTGGGAACACCAATGTTTACCCCATACCTAAAATCCAAATTTAAGGCTTGATCCAACTCCCAGGGAAATCAGTAGAGAGCCTTTCACTGGCTTTAATGGGTGCACGATTAGGCCTTTAAAGGGAGGGGTGGGTGTGTGTGTGTGTGTGTGTGTGTGTGTGAGATCTGTTGGCAAATATAGCCTTTTTAATGGCTTCCATCACATTTCTAGCAATAGCATTACTCCACTGGCCAGTCCCGATTGATCCAGCCTGGGGTGTAATTGTCATCAGTGCTGCCTTCTTTCAAATTAGCATTCCCCTCACCCCATATAATGAAGTAAATTGTCTTAATTTGCTTGTAATTAAACTAAGGTGGATAAGTAGAAGCTTTCAATGCTACCATCTGTGGAACCACAGTGTTTGCAATGGAGCTTTTTTAAATTCATTATGAGAATAATTCAAATAGGAGTTTACACCTGCTATTGAGTGAGGCTTATTCCAGTTTTGCTTAATCAGTTTAATTCAAAAGCTGTGGTGACACTATCACCTTAAAAGAAAATTGCAGCCATTTTTGCTCAGCCTGGAAATCTGCAATTTCAAAGGGTTGGAAATGTTTGGCAACAAACTCGTGCTATTAAAAAAAAAAACAACCTGTTAAATGTAGGTCAGATTATGAATCATTTACTCTCTTTAGGGAGCAGTTCCTCACACGAGAAGTCTCATTGACTTCAATATGGACTACTCATGTGAATAATTGTTCACCATTGGGAATAAGGGATTTGCAACCTGGCTTTTTATTTGAACAAGATTCTATGAATGATTGTAAAGGGGGTAGCATCAATGGGGCAGAACCTTAGCTGTATAAACTGTCATCGTTCCACTGAAGCTAATACATCAGCTGAGGACCTTCCCCAGTCTAGGCACCTTCATGAATGGATGTCCTGTGGGATATACTGAATTAATTATTTTCAGTGATTTAGTGGTAGTAGTTTTGGATAAGATAATTTGTCAACAAAACAGCAATGAATCCATTTTCCCCTGCCTTTTTGCAAAAGGGCCTATACAGGAGGTTAATGGCGTTTGGAAGGAAACCAACTTTTCTCCCCGGCCCATAATATATTCAGTGCTAATCTGGTTCTTCCTCATCAGTCCATATTCGGCATTGCGAGCTCTCATTATTTTATTGTGAGTTTGTGTTTTAACTCAAGCCCCAGCTCACGGAGTGATGTGATTTAATGAAAACCTCCACTTCCATTTTATAAGTAGGTAGAGTCCAGTTTCCATGACTGTGGAGAAAAGCTTGAAAACGTTAACTGAGTGCACCCTAAAGGCTTACAACAAAGAAAGCACATCAAAAAGAAGCCCAGTTGCTTTTGTTAAAAATGGCATGATTTTTAAGCCAATATCATGATTTTGGGGGACCTGACTCATGAGTTTTGAATGTTTGCGGTTGGCAGTACTGCTTTTCTGTCTCTCTGTAGTTCCTTCCAGAGTTGCAGTGGTAACACTCTGTGTTTCATGCCTCTGCTACACTGATTCAGGCCAGATGTCATATATCCACAGTCTCTGCCAAATTGGAGACATGCTCTCCAGGTCTGTTCCTTCATTTCAAACCCTCCTTCCCCCTGCCCTTTGGCAGCATGCTGGAAAGAATGCTGTACTTGCAACAGTTATCTAAAACACTATGTTCTTAAAAATGACTATTTCACCATTTCTAGAAGATACAAAATCAAAATACTCTTATTGTAAATTAATGGGTCTCATGTCACAGCTAAGTATTAGGTTTTTATTAAGCAACATCTGTAATCTTCAATGAACATGCTCTCTAAACATGGTGCTAAAACGTAGTGGAGATAGCTACCCTAGAAGATCCATGGGTCAAATTCTCTGCTGCAGTAAATAGGTGAAATTCCACTAAGTCTCTAGAGCTGCACCCATTTACACGAGCCAAGAAGTTGGCCCCAAAACTTTATCCCTGTCAAATATGCTCTCAAATTTTGGGGGCAGGGGTTGTGCACAGGACCCACCCAGCATTTGGTCTCAAGTGATCTCATCTCAGCTCTACCACAGACTCATTGTATAACCAAGGGCAAGTCACTTCAGCTCTCTGTGCCTCAGTTTCCCTGTCTGTAAAATGGGGATAAGCAATACACATGCCTCACAGAGGTGGGTCCTGTCTTAGGGCTGGATTATGCCCTCCTCTTCTTTGCATTGAACAGCACCTTACTCCTTGGCTGGTCTCATTGAAATCAATAGGTTAGTAAAGGAGTGAGGCACAGCTCAACATGACTAAAAGCAGCAGAATCTGGCCCCTACTTAGGTTGCTGTGTACAGTGTTTGGGGTAATA
The DNA here is from genome assembly GCF_965152275.1 of Natator depressus. Taxonomy (NCBI): domain Eukaryota; kingdom Metazoa; phylum Chordata; order Testudines; family Cheloniidae; genus Natator; species Natator depressus. Next base: position 8,955,016 of record NC_134259.1, read on the forward strand.
GGAAGCAGCACTGCACTATATGGTCACACAAAGCGAAGATAAGGGAGTTGTAGTTTTAAAATTTGTTAGCAGGTCAAAGGAAACAAGAGGAGGAAGCCTAGAGTTTACCTTGACTTGCTAACACGTGTTAAAACTACAGTGGCCTTGTCTTCACCAAGGTTCTGTCCTTGTCTTTGTTAGCACACGTTAGCTAATGTGTCGTAAGAACACATCTTTTTTTTTTTTTTACAGTGAACAAAACGGCATGAGTCCCCTTTGAACCATTCCTGAGGTGTCAACAGGCCTTAAAATCAGTGTTACTGTACACACTTAAAGGCCCTTTTACACTGCCAGAGTGTTATACATAGGACTCAATGGACATGAGAAACAGGCCCTTTGATAGTTAATCTTCAGTAAAGCACCATACCATCACTGTAGGGCAGGTTGCATCCTAGCTTGGTAGTTCTCCGTCTCTATTCTGCAACGCTAACAGATACATGCACTGGAGGCTAAGCAGCATTTGTTCATCCCTTTATATTACCAAGAATTGCCCTAGATCTTATACTGCCGCCAAGTGGCAGTTATTGCATTTGTTTGACATGTGAGCAAGCTTACTAATTTCATAAGCAGTTTGCAAGCTGCCATTATACATATAGTTTTCTAATTTTGTTTTAAACACAACAGAACGAGACAGACATAAGAAGTTATTGGCATTCATTTTCAATCTTGAAGTCACCTGCTCCATTAGCCCTGACTGCCCTGACAGCTCAACACTGATGAGCTGCTCAGTCATGGAATTTGGCATGCACAGCTTATTTCCATTCAGGTTGGAAATGCAGAGCTGGTGCAATGCACAGTAATGATATTAAAGGAAGAAAAACAGTGAGGGCTGAATTTAGGGACAGGTTGCCCAGGAGACCACCTAAGGTGCCGGGCTTGTGGTGCTGTTTTTGTTGTTCGCGACATCAGGGGAAATAGAATGTTTGAAGTAAAATATTTCAGGTATTCTGTATGTGGATATATTTTTCACTAACCTAGAATGTTCTGGACCTTTGTAGAATCTTGTGGAATCTTTCAGACTTCCTGAGAACGACATTTTCCTTGAACCCCTTCAAATGTTGTCCGCCATGCCTTCGCAGATATATAAGGGGCAGGGCGTCACTATTCAATCAGCGAGATATGAGAATGAAGTCAAGTGAGAGCCCAGCTGTGACATCGTGAACCTTGTTTTATGGTATAATTGTGAAAATGTACTTGTGTTTTAAGACTTGAAGAAAGTAAACAGCAACTAATAATGGACATATTTAAGGAGATGCCAGAGATAACTATCGAACCCTATCTATGCAAGACTATAAAAGTAGTACTTCTTTTGCCATGCTTAACACATAATGTTTGAAAACTTTCCAAGACTTCTGAAGCTCAGGCTCATTAAAACATGTCTTTGACCAACAATGGGTGACGAGAGATTGACATAGCTGGCTATTTTATCACTTGAAAATGCCATTGGCCAATCTCTGGATCTCTCTGACACTGTGCTTCAGTTCGCGAAGGGCAAAGGCAAGAAAAGCAACCTTTTGAACTAAAGGACTAGGGTTAACATTCTAAGGGCTTTGTCTCCACTTAGCGGGGGATCGACGTGCAGCGATCGATCCACCGGGAGATAATCTAGCGAAGACCCACTAAATCGACCTCCGATTGCTCTCCCGTCAACTCCGGTACTCCACTGGAATGAGAAGCAGAAGGTAAGTCGACGGGAGAGTTTCTCCCATCAGTCCAGCACGGTGTAGAAACCGCAATAAGTCGATCTAAGGTACGTCATGTAGCTGGAGTTGCGTAACTTAGGTCAACTTAGCCCCGTAGTGTAGACCTGCCCTAAGGCAGTCACCTACTCTAACACTATTTAATAGTGGACCACCCAATGTTGGTGCACAGTTCAATTTCGTCTGGTTAGTACATTTCAGGTATAGACACTTTTTAATTTTAAGAATAAGCTTAGAGGGAATGATTTTTTTATTTGCTTCCATATGGCATGCCTAAATACAGATTTACAGATCCTACTGTGCAAATTTATCATCTTATATGACAGGAATATATCATGCACATTGTGCATTGAAGGCATGAAATGGACTATTTACATTGCACTAGCATGAATATGCATAAACGAGTGGGGAAATCACACCCCTAGCTCATAATGTAGATTTAACCTAAGAGACTGAGGTGCCCAAATCCACGCCTCTAACTCCCTTAGACTGTTTTGAAAATCTAATTATTGTTAGACCACTGGGATGTACAAAGCATCTAGAGCTGGCCTAACTCTGCATGCATTGAAATCAATGGGGATCTTTTCGTGAGCAGTTACTTGGTGCACATGGACAGTTAGTGAGCTGTGGTATTACAACCCAGGTTCCCATGCACACAACAGAAACAAAAACCAACAACTCCATTCAAGTCAGTGAGATCAGAATCAGGCTCCATATCTTTCCACAAACACTCCTTCTTAAGAGTGTGTTTTTGTGTGCGCGCGCGGGCGCATTTTAAAAATACAAATTTGTTATATAATAATACTGTGGGGAATAATCCTCTTCTGAACAGACAAGGAGGGGATCCAATGCTAATTTCTATTGTAACATGAATCTGCTACGCAACTGAAACCTGTACATTGGGATTTAAATTATATTAATTCCAGTGTTTCAACTGTATTAATGGTCTTTTTTATTTGATACATTTAAGAAAAAAGGATGCTAAAATACATTGAGAGGAAAATAAGCTTTATGGAAACCAGCCAGTCTCCAGCACAGCTTCTACCACTTCGTTTTGTGAATGAATTCAGTCTAATAGATCTCAAGAAAAATTTTCAAAAGAGCCTACATCACTTTTGAAAATAGAATATAAGAATTATCCCATTGACGTTGTCTGGGACTTAGGCTCTTAAGTCCGTTAGTCACTTCTGAAAATTCTACCCTTCACCACTGAGAAATGTTTTCAGGCTAGTCAGACTAAATTTATTTTTGATTAATCTCATCCTATTACTCTTAGCTGTCTTCCCTGTGAAGCACCATCAACAATTCTTTTCCTTTCATGGCATTTCCACACCTCAGAGGCTTATAAGCTGCTAACATACTTCCCCTTAGTGATTATCAACTGGAAGACTCTGTACAAACCTGATATACGCTGTCACAATGCACCAGAGCCCATCTTCCCTGAAGCTGACTTTGCCCAGAAATTCACCAAACCCAGGTCATGACTGGTTCAAATTCTTGGTCAAAATGGCAGTCTCATTCCATCCAAGGATGGCTGGCTGTACTAGTTTTAAGTCTTATCAGTTGGACTGTGTCCTACAAAGGCACACTTGAGATGATCCCAGGATTTTTTTAAAAAGCTGTTAAAAATACAGCACACATTCTTTTCCCCATGAAAAGTTCTTTCTCGCCATGATTAATTTGTAAAACAGCTGTGTTCTGACCATGCATCCTATCTGGCCTATTATGGTAATATGCATGGAACAGATTTGATTCAAGCAACTCACACCGAGGCCCTGTAATCATATACAGTAGTGTGGATAAGCAGATGAACATGTTCTGTCCATGGGCCGCCCGAGGGAAATGAAATCGCTGTGGACGAACCACAAATCACCATTTGCAAAAGGATCTTTAACCAGAACATTTGAACACGCTGCAGGAGATGTAAAAATTCAACCGGTGTTTATTTAATTCCTTTAACCTCTTCCTTTGCCTTTCTGTTCATGGCAGCTGCATTCATAAGAGGGTGATCTGCATCCTCTAAGTGAGTAGCAGTAGTCACTTGGACAGGTTTCTTCTAACCTAGTGCTGAGCACTTTCAACCCACAGTGATTTCACTGGCATAGTGCACCAAGATACAAATCCAAAAGGTATTTAAGTTCCTAACTTACATTCATTTCACTGGAAGTTAGTAGCCTAAACACTTTTGTGGATCTGGTTCCTAGAAACTAAGGGCCAAGAATTTTTTGAGTTCCACTGGGCATTTTCCCATTGACTTTGAAGGAACTAGCCTGATGCCTCACTCTTGCAACAAGCTTGAACTCTGCCAGTTCAAGAAGTGGGAGCGGATTCCTTCTTGTTTAACACTGAGTGGTCTCATTCCAATAGGATACCTGATGTGTCTTCTTTGTAACAATCTTTACAAGCCAGCGATCATACATAACAGGGCATGGATAAAGACCTGCTTTTCGGGAGGTTGCCTATTTAAAAAAAAAAAAACAACTTGGTCATAACTCCTGAACTCACACTAAAATTCCTGATTTTAAGTAGAACTGTTTAAAAATTGGATTTTTTTAAATTTCATTTGAAAAGAAAAATTGTTTAATTTTAGTGTGGACTCAAAATGGGATTTTTTATGTAGACTTCAGTCAATTCATTTTTTTTGGTCAGAACGGACATTCTTATGGAAATTTTCTATTTTGAAATGAAAAAAACCAACCCAACCATTTTTCAATGGAAGTGACTTTTGGTTAAAAAAAAAAAAAAAAGTCCAGAAACAAGTTTTAAGTTTTACAAAAACCTCCAAACTTTGGTGAAGTTCCCTGTAGGTTTCCTAGATTTTCTGGCAAGTGAGAGTCCAATTCCCAAGTGAGTTATGGCTTCAGGAGGAAACGATGCGCAACTCAATGGAGGTTTATGTGCTTACCTGGGCGAAGCTCCAGGGATGATGGTGGACACAGCTATGCAAGATACACAGGGCAACTCAAATAGTGAAAAACCGCATATGCAGAAAAATAATCAGAAGAGGGGGAAGCAATTTGTTTGCACCACAAGGACCTGAAGCACTCAAGCCCCAACTCTACGGTGAGAGCAGTGACAATTCCCTTCTGACAACTTGGGTGCAAGTCCTAGTTTAAGTCCCAAATGACAATGAGTTTGGTTGGCTCAACCTATGTCCCTAGTGGAGCACAGTCCACACTGCAAACCCACCACACAATGTCATATGAGCAGCCACGACCAATTGCACAGCCTTAGAAACCATTTTGCACTCTGAGCAATTCTTCTGCAACTCTTGAGGAAAACAAAAATAGCACTCCACTGTCCATATTTCTCCCCTGAGGAGAGGATGAGAGAACAAATGTGTGATAGTAGATAATCATGTTGCTTAATGCATGACTGGAAGACACTCAGATACTACAGTGATGGGCATGGTATAAGAATCTATACGGAACAGAAGACACTTAAACACATGCCCAACTTTAAGCATATGAGTAGCCCCAATGACTTCACCAAAGACTGCCTTAGAATAGGCACATGCTTAAGCAACTTGCTGAATTGGGTCCTTAAACGAGTCCTTAACTTTAAGTCCCATTGAAGTATTTAAATACCTTGCCAGATTGAGGCCTCAAATGCTTTAAATCTATGTATTAAAAAAAAAAATTAAAATCCTGAAAACACAGTCCATATTATTGAATAATGGCATGCATTTCCACTTATAAAGTATGTAAAAAGAGCTAATTGTATTTATTTCTTTTCAGGCTGTCGTCTTGCAAAACAGATTTTCATATACCAAAATACACAAATTAAAACAAAACAAACTTCATTGTTACAATACCAAGGCATTTCACTTTAAATTTCTTCTCACTATTAAAGTTTCCCAACATGTTATGCTCCTAAAATAGGGCTGATGATGGAATGCCAACCGAATCTTGATTACAACAGCACAAACTCCCCCATTTGAATGCGCCCCCCCCCCCACATTGCAATATGTATTAAGTAACACGTCAGTGAGACAGCATTATGCAAAAGAGCTGTCACTGCAAAGCGTTTTTATTGTGCTTTGCCTGATTATGCTAATTCTATCTCTACCAAGCCACTTTGCTTTCATTCTCTCTTCCCCTCCATGCTTCTCTTTTCAGTCAGCAAAGGGTTGTTTTTTTACAAAAAAAAAATCAGGAACGTTAAAGCTGTTATGAAATAGAGCAAATTAAATGGAACATTTGTTAGCGCTTTTCTTTCACACGGCATTCTGTATATTGCAGTAACATGGCTACAGTAAATGGCAGATTCACCTTACAAGCGATCTCTCTGCTTTTATTTTTAAACGGTTCCAACTTTCTTTTTGAGTGAAGACCCTGAATACTACATTAAGGACCAGGTTTTCAAAGAGTCCAGAAGCCTAAGGCTATTTAGCATTCTGCATGTCATTTGTGCGCACAGTTAGACCCAGATCCTGCAATTGTATTTTTATTGGCATCCACACAGAGCCTTGTTGATTTCAAAAGGGCTCAAGGCAAACATAAAAATCTAAGTGCGGGATTTTGGGCCTTAATATGATTTCACACCCAGACCTGGTATTTGCATATGCAAGTAACTGAGGTGGGCATCTGCATGTCCCTTTGTATACGCAAACACCCAAATGAATGCACATTTGTAATAATCACATTCACAAATGTAGGCGAGCAATTGCACACAGTTTCACATGGAAACAGGGCTCCTTTTCTTCAAAAAAGTTAGCCCTATTTCTCCGTGGAGACCCAGATTACTCAGGGATGACTCTTCCTTAAGCACCATCAGAGATAACTAGAGGAGAGGGTCAGAAAGCTGATGTACATGATGACTGGTTGGGAAAATAAATAGAAATGGTTACAAACGAGGTCCATGTTTTCAAAAGCTGATTTTGCGTGTGTTAATTTTCAGATCCCCAATCCGACACACTTTGGGCTTGATTTTCAGAAAAGGCTACTACACACAACGCCAGCTGAAATTAATGGGTTTTGCAGGTGCTCTGCATTTCTGGAAATCAGGCCCAAGGTGTCTCAAGCTGAGGCACCCAAAAATGAAGCATCCAAAAATCAGTGGTCATGCAGTTGAATGTGTCAAGGAACTCTTAAAATAAATAATTGTATTGTATTTTTTGTAACACACAAACAGAAGGAAAGACACAAAAGTACAAGCTTTTGGGGGCATGGAACATCTTTTTGTTCTCTCTTTGTACATGGTCTAGCACAGCAGTTCTCTAACTGTGGGTCGGGATCCTAAAGCGAGTTGCAGCCCCATTTTAATGTGGTCGCCAGGGCTGGCGTTAGACTTGCTGGAGCCCGGGGCTAAAGCCTGAGCCCCACCGCCCAGGGCCAAAAGCCAAAGACTGAGCCTCACTGCCTGGGCCAAAGCCTGAGGGCTTCAGCCCTGGGCGGTGAGGCTCAGGTTACAACCCCCTCTCCCCCGCACCTGGGGATGAAGCCCTTTGGCTTTGCCCCTCCCCATTGCCGAAGCAGTGGGGCTCGGGCAAGCTCAGGGTTCAGTCCTCCCTCCTGGGGCCGTGTAGTAATTGTTGTTGTCAGAAGGGGATCATGGTATAATGAAGTTTGAGGAACCCTGGTCTAGCACAATACAAATAAATGGAAGACTGGTCACACTGGGCCTGATCCAAAATCCACTGAAGCCAATGGCAGCTTTTCTGTAGCCTTCAATGGGCTTTTTGAATCAAATGCGGACAAAACCCAGAGGTGTCACGTCACTTCTGTGAGCAACTCTGCCTTCTGGTTTCTGTTCCTGTATGTCAGTGACCCATAGGTGAAACTCAAACAGCCACAGTCTGAGCGATTGAAACTATGTGAAACCACAAGCTTACCTAGGCCTTACCCCAAAATTTTGCTGAAACTTTTGCAAAGCTCATCTTGCATGTAGGTCCATGATGAACCTCAAAAGAGACTGGATTTTTGAGGTTTGTTGCCAAAGAACTATGCAAAAAACTAGGGCAACAATATTCAAAAATCCAGTCTCTTTTGAGGTTCATCATGGACATAGCTCTAATGGTATTCCCAGTCTCAAGCTAAATTAACTTTGCTGTGGTTGAACTCTTGGGAAGTTCACTTTCAGTACACAAAGTCTTAATTAAAGAGGGGCCGAAGGCATTTCAGATTTCAAGGTGATGAGTATAGTATAAATACCTAGATTAGATGGGGACCGAGATACTGAAACTCTCCAATGAAATTCAAAGCATGTTCCAATCTATTGTTTTAGTTTGGCTCATTGTAGAGCCAGACAGTCTGATTCTGTATTCTGACCCCCTCAAAATTTAGGGGTGCTCGCACTGATTTCTCCCTCTTTCCCCTCCATTTAGGGAGATCACTGGGCCAGATAAGCTCAGATAAACTTAACACAAGAGTCCAGGAGAGGCAAATGATGCCTTTCTGATTCAGAGGCTGAATTTATACCTGACCCCGACCATTGGGGAAATTCAGAGCACTTTGGAGGTTGCTCTAACTGAAGTCAACAGGCTATATTCTCTGTGAGACTATATGCCAGTTGCGAATAGCTGTATCTCAGATATACTCCTCCCACCTGCACCAGTGTGTGAGGAGAGGGCAGCTGTAATAGGAGCCAGCAATGACTCTCTGCACCAGCAGGTAGCTCCTCCATGTTGGCAGAATTCTTAGCTGGATAATCAAGGCCAGTTTCGGTAGGTGGCACAAAGTGGCCTGAACAGGAGGAAATAATCTGCGATCCCTATGGTTCCATTTGAATGTATATGGCTGAGTTTGCTGTCTCTTTAACACTTTTATTCTCAGCACAGAACACTTTCTCCCTCTCCCATTCTCTGCCCCCAGGAAAGGGGCTTCCATCATATGCTGTGCTACGGTGTTAGAATTTATATCCATTCCGCAACTCAGCAATACCAAACCTTCCCACCCCACTTGTTCATTTGTGTAGAATAATATTACCTTCATCTTGCCCTCTAAATCTGGTGGGCTTTCAAATCATGTCTGCAAGATTAATGATAAACAGCCAGAGCCTAATAAATATTCATTTCCATAAGGGACTCCCAAATTAGCAAGTCTGATGTCATTAAACATGTAGACCTTTATTAACTGCTGCATTATGTGGTCACTTGTCAATACATCTGTCACACCAGGTGCCCAAAGCTCAAATAATTGTGAATATATGAACCAATATATTGTCATATGTTTAAAAAACACTGATTAATGCAGGCAATGAGATCATAAATATCCTCTATCCTTTTGTACAACATTCTCCATTGAGAAGCAGTCAAAAGGAGAGATGAAGGGTGGGCACCATTTTTTCCCCATACAAATTCAAAAGCAGATTTTGATTCCATCATGGTTCACAACCACTTGCCACCTATATTTGCACACCCATGCTTTAAGAGCACAAATACTCACGAAAAAAGTGAATCTTCACTTCAGGATATTCTGTCCAAAGTGAAATTCAGATTGCGCATTTGTTTGTACCACTCACAATATTTGCAATTGTTGCTCCACTGGTTTGTTACATTACCCACAGGAGCAGGCTATGGCTCTTTAAGTTAGATTCACGCAGCTCCATCCTGACTAGCTGGCTGTGATGCCTCTCAAACTAACAAAAATTGGGCAAAAAAACCCCAATCACAACCAAATGTCCTTTTTCTTCCCAAAAAGAACGAGGACTACTTGTGGCACCTTAGAGACTAACACATTTATTTGGGCATAAGCTTTTGTGGGCTAAAACGCACTTCATCAGATGCATGGAGTGGAAAATACAGTAGGAAGATAGATATAGATATATTTACAAAGAACATGAAAAGATGATGCCATACCAACTCTAACAAGACAAATCAATTGAAGTGGACTATTATCAACAGGAAAAAAAAATCACTTTTGTTGTGGTAATCAGGGTGGCCATTTCAAACAGTTGACAAGAAGGTGTGTGTAACAGTAGGGGGAAAAATTAGCATGGGGAAACAGTTTTTAGTTTGTGTAATGACCGATCCACTCTCAGTCTTTATTCAAGCCTAATTTGATGGTGTCCAGTTTGCAAATTAATTCCAGTTCTGCAGTTCCTCGTTGGAGTCTGTTTTTGAAGGTTTTTTGTTGTTGAAGAATTGCCATTTTTAGGTCCGTAATTGAGCGTCCAGGGAGGTTGAAGTGTTCTCCAACTGGTTTTTGAATGTTATAATTCTTGAAGTCTGATTTGTGTCCATTTATTCTTTTGCATAGAGACTGTCTATTGCTACTCACACCTTCTTGTCAACTGTTTGAAATGGGCCATCCTGATTATCACTACAAAAGTTTTTTTTTCTCCTGCTGCTAACAGCTCGCCTTAATTGATTTGTCTTGTTCCGGTTGGTATGGCAACCCCATCTTTTCATGTTCTCTGTATATCTATCTTCCTACTGTATTTTCCACTCCATTCATCTGATGAAGTGGGTTTTAGCCCACAAAACCTTATGCCCAAATAGATTTGTTAGTCTCTAAGGTGCCCCAAGTACTCCTGTTCTTTTTGCTGATACAGACTGACACAGCTACCCCTCTGAAACCTTTTCCTCCGCAGGCATCTCTGGTGGTTTTGGGTTTCCATATGTTCCTCCACAGTTCGGGGGCAGAGTCAAAACATTCCAGCCTCATTCTCCCTGACCTAAGAGAAGTATCCTCCTACTGTTAGTGTCTCTCCCCATTACAATGAGGAAAGAGAGATTATATGCTGCCCCACCCTCCTTCCTAGAACTTGTCCTGATTGGCTGGGAAAGCAGAACCCTGCCCTCCCTACATGGCTCCTAGTTCCAGGCCCTAAACAAAACTCCCCCACTCCATTTTGAAAAATTAACCCATTACTTCTCAAAAACAACTCTCGGCAGTTTAGAACGTCCAACTAATACCCAAACGTCCTAAGGCAGGATGGTTTAATTGGGCCCAAGTTTGCTCAAAATGTTTGCAAACCTTAAGCAAAAGTTTCACTGGACATCTGTTAAACTTCTAAACACATCAAAAACCAAGCAGCTCTGTCACAATAGGTTGTGCAATAGGTGTAACCATTCACTATACATGCTAGAAGTCAGACATTTACATAGTTCATTAACAGATATCCTGTCTGAGGCAGGTTTTGGTCCAAACACCTTTTGTAGTAAGTATACTTGCATTTTATCATGTATCCACTAGATGTCTCTGCGCACTGTAGAGAGTTCCAGGCTACCACTGGTTGAAATTTTCTGAATTTCTATTTTTCAACCAACTTTTTGTTAAATTGTGACAAAATAAAGTGATGAGTTTTCATTACAATGTATCCTGTTTTTGACCACTCGTTGAGCTTGTTGAAAAATTTTAATTTCAAATTTTTGATTCGAAAGTACGTAAAAATTTCATTAAGAAAAATCACCACTCTTCAACTATTCCAGAAAAAAGATATGGTCCCTGGTAAACAAGAGGCAAACCTGGAACTCAAGCTGTGTGGAAATCTGACCGTTTTCTTCAATAAATGTTGCCAATTTAAGTAGGTCTATGACTCTACGAACCAATTAATCCTTGAAGTTAGGAGTGCTTGAAATCTCGATCTGTATAGTATGATTGTGGCCTCCCTAAAGTTAGAGGGCATGTTCCTGGCTCATTTTCTTTTTCAATGCACCATTGAAAGAGAAGAGAGACTCTTGGCAGACCTCTCTTGAGAGCTAGCCTGAAAAATCAGATTTTTTTTTCTTCCCGATACACAAACATATATTGAAAGATAAACCTGTTCTTCTGGCATTCAAATTAATTTCCTCTGGGGGCAAAGGGAAAAAATGTGTTCAAAACCTTTCTAAAATGCTTGAGCAAAATATCTTAATGTTTCAGAAAGATCTAAGGATCCAGTAAAACACAGAACTCCTTCACTCAACTCAAATATCATTACACAAATAACCCTTGTCTCTTCAGAGCATTTGTTGATATGGCAGAAGCAGCTGGCTAAAATAAAATATTGAACCCAAAGGAGCTTCTTTAGCAATACCCTAAATTCTCAGTGTGTTTTGAGGATAGAAACAGAAAATGTTTTGAGGCTTCAAAATGGGGAAATACAATGTTATCTGAGCAATCAGTCTGGGTTATAACTAAATTAACACACAGCAAGTATGAGAAGCGGACATTGATTTCACATAGATTTTAAGTATAGCAGCCTTGCTTTGGGGTTCAGAGAATACAAATGGGAATCAGGAGTCTTAGGTCCTAATTTTGACTCCACCACTGAATCCAAAGCAGGTCATCTAATCTCTCTGTTTATGCCTACCAACCGACAACAACATGCCTCCCAGCCTAGGTTGACAGACTAGGGCTAGCAGCATTGACGCTAGCGCTCTAAAAATAGCTGTGTAGAAAGCACTTTGAATTTGCAGCTCAGGCTCTGAAGCTTGAGAATGGGGTGGCCTTCCAAGTCCAAGCTCCAGAATGAGCTGCAACTTCAAAGCGCTGTCTTTAGAGCGCTAGCAGGAGACCTACTAGCCCAAGTCTGTCAACGCAGGCTGGGAGGCTTGCTGCTGCAGACTGTGTAAACATACCTTGTGTGTCTCTATTGCCCCTTTCCCCCTTTTTTAGTCTAGGTAGACAAGACAGACAGGAGTCAGGAAGTTGTTGCAGCGATCAGCCGATGAGCGTAGGGCCGAGCAAACCTGTAGATCATCTGTTCAACTGGCACTATTATACGTACCTACCTCACTAGGTTGTCGGTGAGAATGTTCGTTAGAAGATCAGAAGTTGCAATGTAGTTTTTCCCAAGTAATTTGACTGCTCAGGGCAATAATTTTAAAGATATTTAGGTGCCCAAAGATGCAGACAGTTGCCTAGCTCGTGAGATTTTCAAAAGCAGTTCGGCACTTAACATCCATGGCAAAATCCCATTAGGCTCCTACTGGCATCTTTAGGCATATAAATACTTCTAAAAATATGTCCTGATTCCCTATTGAAGCACCTAAAAAGTACTCTGGTTTTCATGGGTGCCGAATCCCACAGCATTAGAGGGAGTGGCAGATACTCAACACCTTTGAAAAATCAGACATTCATTTAGGTGACTAACTTTAGGCATCTAAGTAGGAAAATGTTGGCTTTGAGTTTTATCTTCTGTGAATCAAGCCCCAGGGGGCAGTTGCTTTCACTCACCCGACATTATACCACGCAAATTACAGCCAAAGGAAATATTCACAGGAACCCCTGTGAAATGAAACTGCTATGTTTGACGCTGCTGTATTCAAATCCCTTTTGGTATTCATAGTTAACACAGCACAATCTCGATGATAAATCCTTGCTAACTATCTCCTCCCATTTCCAAAAGCCTGCCTCAGTCAGAACATATGGAAAGTCCATCCCAGCTAATTGGAGGCTGGTATTTAGGAGATTTCTGCAAAAAATTTGTCAAAGGATTGTCATATTTACCCCCTCTATTATAATGGTAGAATAAGTAGGTAATACTAAATAAAACAGTGGTAATGATATACAGTTTCCAGTAGCATCCTGAAGCATGAGACATTACATCTGCATGTCCTAGAGTGGATTTTGCTGCTTGAAACTAGATTTATACAGAACTTGTCCCCTCTTTTATGAAAAACACCAGAGCTTTAATTTTTAAATAATTAATTTACATTTCCATGAATAATATCGTCCCATCCCTGAAAAAATAATTAAATCCAGGAAGAGTCTGATTTCATGCAACCGAGTCTTCAAGCTTTCTTTCCTATTTTAGATTCACTCCAACATGCCTGACTACTCTCCACAGGCTATCTTAGATACTTGCATAGCTCTCCATCACCATGATACCTGAGCATCTCAGAATCTTTCACGGATTCTACCTTCACAATTTCAATCTGAAGTAGGGCAGTCCTATTATTCCTATTTTACAGAAGGAAACAAGGCACAGGGAGACAAAGTGATTTGCCTAAAATCACACAAAGAGCACTTGGAAGAGAAAATTGAATCTGGGGAGAGGAGGCAGGTCCTAAATCCCAGGCTATTACCCTAAGCACAGGCCCATCCTTTCTCTCTGACCCTCTTGTATCTTTGGACAACTGAATGTATGGACTGAATTTTCAAAGTCCATTTTTTCTCTCTTTCCTTTTTCTGGTCTACCTGAGTAATTTGGGGCACACATATTTAATAACCAGGTCGAATCTGCAATGGCAGCCACTGAAGTCAGTAGAAACCATCCCCGTCATATGACAGGGATATTAAGCCTCACAAAATATGACTGAGGCCAGGAAATTAAGTTTCCTGACTGGATTTTTTTGAGCCAAGATTTGCTTGAAACAAGTAATGGTTCAGGGTCTCTAGGAAGTGGCTACAGCATCCTGATTCTCTGCCCTGTGCAGCTCCACCCCAGCCCCAGCCCCAGCATTGGAATAGGTTACAACAACCATGGAATCATAGACGATCAGGGTAGGAAGAGACCTCAGGTGGTCATCTACTCCAACCCCCTGCTCAAAGCAGGACCAACGCCAACTAAATCATCCCAGCCAGGGCTTTGTCAAGCCGGGCCTTAAAAACCTCTAAGGATGGAGGTTCCACCACCTCTCTAGGTAACCCATTCCAGTGCTTCACCACCCTCCAAGTGAAATAGTTTTTCCTAATATCCAACCTAGACCTCCCCCACTGCAACTTGAAACCATTGTTCCTTGTTCTGTCATCTGACACCACTGAGAACAGGCGAGCTCCATCCTCTTTGGAACCCCCCATCAGGTAGTTGAAGGCTGCTATCAAATCCCCCCTCGCTCTTCTCTTCTGCAGACTAAACAAGCCCAATTCCCTCAGCCTCTCCTCGTAAGTCATGTGCCCCAGCACGCTGATCATTTCCGTTGCCCTCTGCTGGACTCTCTCCAATTTGTCCACATCCTTTCTGTAGTGGGGGGCCCAAAACTGGATGCAATACTCCAGATGTGGCCTCACTAGTGCCGAATAGAGGGGAATAATCACTTCCCCCGATCTGCTGGCAATGCTCCTACTAATACAGCCCAATATGCTTTTAGCCTTCTTGGCAACAAGGGCACACTGCTGACTCATATCCAGCCTCCCATCCACTGTAATCCCCAGGTCCTTTTCTGCAGAACTGCTGCTTAGCCAGTCAGTCCCCAGCCTGTAGCGGTGCTTGGGATTCTTCCGTCCTAAGTGCAGGACTCTGCACTTGTCCTTGTTGAACCTCATCAGATTTCTTTTGGCCCAATCCTCCAATTTGTCTAGGTCACTCTGGACCCTATCCCTACCCTCCAGTGTATCTACCTCCCACCCCTAGCTCAGTGTCATCTGCAAACTTGCTGAGGGTGCAGTCCACGCCATCCTCCAGATCATTAATGAAGCTATTGAACAAAACTGGCCCCAGGACCGACCCTTGGGTCTCTCCACTTGATACTGGCTGCCAACTAGACACGGAGTCATTGATCACTACCCACTGAGCCCGGCAATCTAGCCAGCTTTCTATCCACCTTATAGTCCATTCATCCAATCCATACTTTTTTAACTTGCTGGCAAGAATACTGTGGGAGACCATATCAAAAGCTTTGCTAAAGTCAAGAAATCTTCATACATTCATAGATATTAAGGTCAGAAGGGACCATTATGATCATCGAGTCTGACCTCCTGCACAATGCAGGCCATAGAATCTCACCCACCCACTCCTGCAATAAACCTCTCACCTATGTCTGAGCGACTGAAGTCCTCAAATCGTGGTTTAAAGACTTCAAGGTGCAGAGAATCCTCCAGCAAGTGACCCATGCCCCATGCTACAGAGGAAGGTAAAAAAACCCCAGGGCCTCTTCCAATCTGCCCTGGAGGAAAATTCCCTCCCGACCCCAAATATGGTGATCAGCTGAAACCCTGAGCATGTGGGCAAGATTCACCAGCCAGATACTCAGCAAAGAACTCTCTGTAGTGACTCAGATCCCACCCCATCTAACATCCCATCACAGGCCATTGGGCCTATTTACCATGACTATTTAAAGATTAATTAATTGCCAAAATCATGTTATCCCATCGCACCATCTCCTCCATAAACTTATCGAGTTTAATTTTGAAGCCAGATAGGCCTTTTGCCCCCACTGCTTCCATGCTTTCCCCATATCCATAGAGCCAGTTATCTCATCATAGAA
Organism: Natator depressus; assembly: GCF_965152275.1. Taxonomy (NCBI): domain Eukaryota; kingdom Metazoa; phylum Chordata; order Testudines; family Cheloniidae; genus Natator; species Natator depressus. Next base: position 8,970,829 of record NC_134259.1, read on the forward strand.
GGCAATCAGGTTGGTCAGGCACGACTTGCCCTTGGTGAATCCACATTGACTGTTAATAACCACCTTCCTCTCCTCCAAGAGCAATCTTTGGATTGCTCTAACATGCAACAACTGGAAACTGCCTCCAAGGACCCATATGCCAGCTAAGAACTGCCAAAGTGCAGCAGCACAAGCCATGCCCGCTCCCTTCCTTGGCTCACTTCCAACCTCAACACATCCCTTACACCAAGTCTGGGGTGAGGAATCACGTAGGAGCTCGCTCAGCCAATTTGAGATCAGCTGAAAGCTCTCTCCACCCAGGGAATTCTCAGCTGGCCAATATCCAAGCCCTTTGTGCCACGTGAACACCTCAAAGTGCCCAGTCTCTCTAACCAAACAGTCTGTCCTTCCATCTCTCTTCTGTGAGTCATGCCCTTGTTACAGAGTCCAGTTTGTCAATTATATCCTTCTTATATTACATTTTATTATATTATATATCATATCGGGGTGGCCAAACTGACTGACCATCTGAGCCGCATGCAATAACCTTCAGAAGTTTGAGAGTCAGGTGTGCCTGCCAGGGCTCGCAGCTTCAGCTCTGCTCCTGCTGAAGCCCCAAGCTCTATCAGGCGCCTGCTGCAGGGTAGAACCCCTGAGCTCCCCCGGCCCCAGTCGGGTAGTTGGAGAATGGGTGGGGTAGCGTGGGGGAGTCCGCGAGCTGCACTTTAACTGTAACAGAGCCGCATACGGTTCACAAGCCATGGTTTGGACACCCCTGTATTAATTATATGATAGTATATTATAGTGTATCCTGCCATGTAGCACCCCAAAGCCTTTCTGAACTGCACCTGCTTCATAGGCAGACCACCCGAAGCCTGAGCCGCTTACAGGAGGCTCTGCTGTCTGCACGGGTCAGACCTTGCATACAAACACCAACCGCCCGCAACAGTTTATATTCTGCTGAGCAGAGTCAAATTCTAAAAGATTTCTTTATTTTTTTTTTAACAAGCTTGGCAAAATCTAAACAAAAATCTGCATCTTTCTGAAGTTCTGACACTTCCAAGAAATGAGTGTTCCCCGAATGCGATGTCAACTGCAACGCCTAGGAAATCCCCCTGCTACCATAGATGCTACATTTAAAGTTCAACAGCCTTCCACTGACACCTTGACTTGATGCAGAGCTAACACACGAGGCTTTGAAATGAACAGAGGAATGGAATATTGACTGTGTAAGACATGCCAAGGCTTTCAAAATATGCCCTTCTCTTTGTATTTTGCTAGAACGCTGGAAATTACTATTATCCACACATACACACAGACAGATACGCTCTAGGCTCCTGTTTTATAGTTTTACGCAGTCCTTTGCAAACTCATGGACTGATCCAAAGCCCATCACAAAATCAATGGAAATATTCCCACTGACATCAGTGGGCTCTGGATCACGACATTAGGCCTCAATTTTGCAAACACTTATGTTCACGCTTAACTCAATGACAGTGGGACTACTCATGTGAGTAAAGTTAAGCACATGAGAAAATGTTTGCAGGATCAAAGCAACAGAGATTCTGTGTATGTTTGTGTGGTGCTTCTCTCTCTCTCTCTCTCTGTCTATCTATCTATCTATCAGCCTCCCGCCTCAACACCCCCACCTGGGTTTTCAGACTTCATAAGCACTTACAGCTCAACAATTGTGGAAATTAGTCTTACAAAGTACTATCTATTTTAAGGGTGTATGATTGCCTGTTACATTGATTACATTATTCTTGCCTTATTTTCTCTGCCCGCTTTTTAATAGAATCAAAATGTAAGTCTACAAAAGACAGACTTTGTTTCAATGTTTGTTCTTTGTACCACTTTACAATTTTCTTTCACTGCCAGCTGCCTCTGCTCTTTCTTAATTGAACACTGTATTTTGACGACTGTATTGCAGTTTAGAAACAAAATTATTGTAATAAACAGATTAAATAAAGAAGCAAATAACTCCAGAACACTGTGTATGCCTTGGTTCAACTAGATCTGTTTCTTTGCCTGGGCTGTTATACAAATTATCTCCTTTTAAAAAAGGGCTGGTGTTTGCATATTTAACTTTGAACCAAACTATCTCCAACCCTATAAATAACCAAATTATCTCCAACACCTGTAAACATATACGACAGCGATGGCCAACCTGAGCCTGAGAAGGAGCCAGAATTTACCAAGGTACCTTGCCAAAGAGCCACAGTAATACGTCAGCAGCCCCCCATCAGCTCCCCAACCCCGTTCCCCGTGCCTCTCACCCACCGGCAGCCCTGCCAATCAGCGCCTCCCCCTCCCTCCTCGCACCTCCCCATCAGCTGTTTCGTGGCGTGCAGGAGGCTCTGGGTGGAGAGGGGAGGAGCGAGGGCACGGCAGGCTCAGGGGAGGGGGCGGGAAGGGCCTGTGGCAGAGCCAGGGGTGGAGCTGTGAGCACCCCCCGGCACATTGGAAAGTTGGCGCCTGTAGCTCCAGCCCCCAAGTCGGTGCCTAGACAAGGAGCCGCATATTAACTTCTGAAGAGCCACATGTAGCTCCGGAGCCACAGGTTGGCCACCCCTGACATATGATATCCCACCAAGGCAAAGAAATGAGACTGTAAAAGACCCAACTAAACCGTAACCATGCAAAGCTGTAGCTATGCACCAGTTCTATGTTTACAATTTCCTATTCCAACTGTAGCTATAGATATTTAAGCACCAGCAAATCTGTATCAAAACACAGCATAGCCTGTTTCTTACTGAAAGCCCAAGCTATCTGTCTCTCAGGATTAAAATAATCAGACCTGATTACAGACTCTGCATAAAACAAAATACAGGGACTCAACTTGATCTCTGGTTGACCGAGAAGGCAGCCAAGATGGTGCCCTCTGTATTTAATTGGAAGATAATTAGGTTCGGAAGGGTTCGATTTATAAATCAGTAAGTGTCGGTAAACGTTGATTTCACCATAAACACACACAGGACAAAAACTATTTCCATCAATAATTGGTGAAATTTACAGATAGAAAAATGCAAGCCCAATGGTAATGCAAAGCATTTTGTCTGTTGTCACTTGTGACACAGAACCACCACAGATGATTTTTATTGATTCATATTTTTGTAGGGTCAGATTCTCCACTGCCTTTCATTTTGTGCTCTCTTTGATGCCAGTGCAAGTTGTATGTAAATCATTACCATTTTGATGTAGTAGCATTTTACACTAGCCTATGTGACTGCACAAGAAGCAATGCTAAAGGGAGTCTAGCCCTGTCATGTTTGGCTCCAGATATCTTTAGAGGAAGGATGGTCTCACGGATAAAGCACTGGATTGGGACCCAGATCTGGGTTCAGTTTCTGGACCATCCACAGGTTTCCTGTGTAAACTTGGGCAAGTCCCTTCATCTCTCTGTGACTCAGTTTCATATTTGTAAAATGGAGGTAACAATGCTCTCCCTTTCCCACTCCATGTCTATTTAGATCGTGAGCTCTTTGGGGGCACGGACCATGGTAACAGTCACAAGGCTGCCTGGATTTCAGATGGAACCTCTAGGTGCAAACATGAACCAAGCAGTATCTTTACATTCATGCTACTGATCAACCAGAATCAATCCAGGTTTTGGAAAAAAATAAATCTAATTCTTTCTTATTGGGCTATTTATCTTGCCACTGAAGCTAAGGAGATTTCATCCTGCTCTATTCTGTGGTTTTCTAATGTTCACCCTTTTATTGGTATTTCTTCCTGATAAGAAAATGACAAAACAAAAAGAATGCACAATGAAGTTAACAGGGGATGAGATATGAGACACACACTTGAGTGGAGAATGATAGCCTAACCAATATTCACAGTCAGCAATGAAAGATGATGCTGTAATGTGTTTTTAGCTGAAAGATGTGTTAGCTGGTTCCCATAGCTTGTGAAATGTAACTTATTTATCATTTTAACAGCATAAAAGTTTTCACATGCGTGTGCCTGGGACACTGCATGCAAATCATGATCTATATTCAGCAAAAATGACTCCTTCCCTGTTAGGGAAGTGTCTAAAATGGTCCTGTTTTTGTATAAGTAGGCAAGAATTCTTCCTTTGATCTAGTGCTGTCTACACAAAGACTTAGGCTGGATTAACTACATAGCTCAGGAGTATGAATTTTTCACACCCCTGAGCAATGTAGCTGGGTCAATCTAATTTTCTACTGTAAACCAGCCCTCTGGAAAATTAATTCCAATGAACTTTTTTTAAAGTGGATTAGTCACACTGCATTAAAAGCCTGGGTGGACCACTTTTATTCAGAATTAAAGTGGCCTTAATTCAGTTTATCTCAATCCACTTCCAAAGTAAATTAATCTAAATCAAATGAAGTCCACTTTAATTCTGAATAAGTGTGTCCACACAGGTGTTTAATGCAGTGTGGCTAATCCACTTTAAATTCGCACCTTTAGTTACTTCAGGTTAATTTTCCTGAGTGTCCCTGCACAGATAAACCTTAGAAGTGCTGTATGCTTGCATAGTTAAAACTTAAGTTTCTGACTCTGAGCATGTGCTTCATTCACAATGAGGTCAAACTGAATCAAGGCTTTAATGATTATAGATTATCAGCGCCATGGGTTTTATATCTCACTTTAAGCTAATTCTCTCCAATATCACAATGCCCTATGGGAACACACTGTGATGGGGATGGTCTATCAGGTGAACAGAGATCTCTACCACCTAGCGAATGACCAACAACTCTTTCTGTAGCATCTCCGTGTTCACTGGAGTTTAGGGACCAGTTCCATCCCACTCCTGCCAAGCAGGATCTTATTCTGAAAACAGGTCTGATGATTGCAGTGGGTAAGGGACTACTCTTTGTATGTGAGCAAGGGGCAGACTCAGACCCTGAATGAGTAGTAACACTATTCTTTTCATGGGGGGGGGAGGGGGGGAGGGGAAGTGCCATTTCACGGAACTAAGATAGCAAGTTTCACAGGGCAGCAATTTCTGTGCTAGTGACACCTCAAGGACAAAGCATTAAATGAACGGAAGAGCACATATGCCACAATTTTATTCCTTAATAGAAGGGGTGGAAGGGAGACAGAGTAGTTCTTGCATCAAAGGGCAGCTGCAGATAATATCTGGGCCATTGATCACCTCTACTTATGACTGCTAATCAGGAGACTCAAGGACTCTCTGGTCAATCCCCAAATGGATGCACCATATAGCCCACCAGGATGTGGTCATCTGTTTTAGGAGACCATACACCAGTTTGCTCCCTACTCTTAACGGCGCAGACCCGGGCCAATTCCTAGCAGACTCTGCTTCGAAGAACTCTGTAGCTGGCTGATAATGGTGACTGCACACAGCTCTAGGGTGCAAACTACATGGTGTTTTTTGTCACTCTGTGCTTACAAGCTTCTCCTGTTACTCGTAGCCAAATCCAGTATCTTGTCAAATATAAGGTGAGCTCTCATTTGATCTGCTTCATACTTTAAGCATTTGCAGAAATACTACTGCGAGCTGTGCTACCTTCTTAATGTCACATAACAACATTGTCGTCACTTGGAGCAAGCTTTATGACAGAGGAGATGCAGCGTTATCTAAGCATTCTGCATTTATGACAGAGGAGATGCAGCGTTATCTAAGCATTCTGCATGGGTGAAAACAGCAAGAAATTACATATTCCCCATTGGGATTATTGGCATTAGATACTGAGACTATGCCTTGAAACCCAAATAAAGGATTGTGGACAGCTCTTCTTTGCAATTAGTATCCAGCAATGTGTCCCAAATTCAGCAGGTGGATGACATAAGTGTCAAACTGAAGTAATCAGTAGGAGGCAGAGTTTAAAAACTGAAAACCTGGCTCCAGGTGTCACAAGGGGAGCTGCTGGGTACCGAGTGCTTTGGAAAATCTGGCCCTCATTTAGGTGCTTAAATGGAAACGGAGCTATTTTGAACATCTGGCTCCAACCATGAGCGCTGACCACTTGAGAATCTGACCCCATGTTGTTTTTCCCTTGAGCTTGATTACTAAGGCCCATTTACATTGCTCGGGTAGTGCAAAGGTGCAAATGATATTGACACACAGGGTAAGGCCATTTTATACTGCCGGGATGTTTGTTGGAAAGGGGCCTTAGTATAAATGAGAACCAAGGTTCTACTATTTGGTCATATACACAGCACTGTCTTTCACAAACTCAAAACGGCATGCAGTTTCTTTTTCACTGAGATTTCATGTTTTTTTCCACAGCAAACTATTGATTTCACATCACCCATGTCCAACATGTAATATACAGCCTCACTGATTAGTTATGTCATAGTCGGCATCCTCCTGAGTATCCATGCAGATAATTGTGTCCTTTTAGATGTAATTTCCAATTTGTTGTAACAATAAGACTCTGCAGGAAGCTCATTTCTAGACTAGTATTGCCTATCTACTCACTTAGGTTGAAATCCTGGCCCCAATTAAATCAAGAATAAAACTCCAGTTTATTTCTGTGTGAATAGGATTTTTCTACGCTTAGTCTTGACTTCACCATACATTGGAAACCTACAACAACAATCCCCTCACAGGGAAGCAGACTCTGTTAGGCCTTCTGGCATAAGGGCAAGCGGAAAACACAAACCGGGAGGTAGACAAGCAAAGAAGAATAGCACCTGGTGGTTCAGCAAATGAGGCACAACAAAAGAAGAGAACGTAAGGGAAGACAAGATGTCTAGGTACTCACAAGCACATAGCTATCTCATGGTAGGTTTTGCCCACATGAGGGCCTATCTTTTGTGTAAGAAGGCTAGTGTTATTACAATATAGTACTGATACTATCAGTTGAGTGAAATTGGCTAGCTCCAGCTGTTACAAGAGAAAAGGGAAATTAATGGAAGAAAATACCCTAGCATGTGAAAATGCTTTAAGATGGTAACAATAAACATTTTCTTCAGTAGCACCCTCCCACATAAAAATGTGCCAATCCAAGGTATAGGTGTCAGCAATACACAAGGGGAAAAAACGTGCTCTTCATCCTAAATCCAGACAGTAATTAATCAATGCTGAAATCAAGACCCCAGAAATATCTCCTTACAAAGAATACCGACACCGATCCTGCCTCACCGCAAAATATATGGACCTTTTAGCGTGTTCCGGTTCTCAACAAATTTGGGCTATTTCAAACCGAGGTGCAGCAGAGTTCGAATGTATCCCCTTCACAAAGAACTTGCTTGCTACCTCTTCTCATTTTTTGACCAGCCCTTGTTATGACTCATTTTAGAAACGGTTCCTGATTTTTATATATAATACAGTACAAAGAAGAGCACAGATGGACTCCTTTCTTCAGTCTTTAACCATCCTACATCCCCCCTCCCCCCGCCAATCTGTTTAATACTGCCAACTAATTGTGCTACAAAAAGACCTCAGAACAGATAGAAGCCAGAGCTTGAGGGTCATTGAACACAAGGCTTATTTCAGATGTATCCCAATTACACAAAGACCTGGGCTAAATAACTTGGTGCTCAGGCACTGTGAGGATTCAGTGTCTAATAACCCTCAAAATTTCTCATTTCTGTGTGGCAGCGTGGATTAGCTCTCCCACACAGGGCTGCTATGTATGATGCTCTTCCAAGACCGCTTTCTCTCATGCGGGCCTCTTTCTTACTTAGAATGACAGAACTGGAAGGGACCTTGAGAGCTCATCTAATCCAGTCCTCTGCACTCACGTCAGGAGTGGTTCTTAACCTGGGGGTCGAGAGGCCCGTTCTGGGGGTGCGAGACATGCCAGATTTTTTTTAGAAGGTAAATCATCCAAAACACAAATTAAGCATAGGCACGTTAAGTACAACTACTTTGTTTCATCAGACCTATGTATTTATTAACATTATACATTTTTTACAATTACTGAAATATACAAACAACAAATATATCTAGGTTTAAAGAACTGACCTACTTCAATGATTTTTGATAAGGGGTGCGAGAACATATTTTGATTAGGGGTGAGAGAACATATTTTGAGAACCAAAAAGGGGTGCAGGCTGCAGGAAAGGTTAAGAACAACTGATCTAGACCATCCCTAACAGGTGTTTGTCTAACCTGCTCTTAAAAATCTCCAGTGATGGAGATTCCACAACCTCCCTATGCAATTTATTCCAGTGCTTAACCACCCTGAGAGTTAGGAAGTTTTTCCTAATGTCCATCCTAAACCGCCCTTGCTGCAATTTAAGCCTATTGCTTCTTGTCCTGTCTTCAGAGATTAACAAGAACAATTTTTCTCCCCCTCCTTGTAACAATCTTTTATGTACTTGAAAACTGTTATCATGTCCCTTCTCAGTCTTCTCTGTTCCAGACTTAAAAAAACCCAGTTTTTCCCATCTTCCCTCATAGGTCATGTTTTCTAGACCTTCAATGATTTTCGTTGCTCTTCTCTGGAATTTCTCCAATTTGTCCACATACTTCCTGAAATGTGGCGCCCAGAACTGGCCTACTTGTCACTGTGTACATGTTTGTGCCTTTGCATTTTATTATCCAGCCCATTCAAACAGGGAAAGGGGAGAAAAACAGCTTTTAAAGATACTGTTGATGAGAAGCAGAGAGAACAGGCAGAAACTGAAGGGAAAAGACACAACAGAACCCCAAGATACAAACTGACCTTTCACCTTCAAAGGCTCACACGCTGCAAAACTAAAGCCTCAATTCATTAAAGTACTTCAGCACATGCTTAAATTTTAGGTCAATAGGACTAGTCCATGCTTAATGTTAAGCCTGCACTTAAGCACTTTGCTGAACCAAGGACTAAGTGCCCTATATGCCAAATTCAGGCATACGAGATCTGAAGAGGTACAAATTTAGATTCTGATGAGATTTGTGCTCCTAAATCATATACGCTGTTTTGAAAATTTCATTCCAACAGCCTTAGAACATTGGTGCATAAGGTCTTCTACACTGAGAGCCACCTTGTAAACTCCCCATGAACCAGAGGGATTCATCTAATTTGCACATTTACATAATTTAAAAGACGACACAGAATGCACACAACCCTGATATGCTTCACATTTGGACTGACTAGCCAGGAAATCCTACAGCTGGTGATTTTTGGAACCACTCATAGAAAAAGGCAAGTCCAGGACTTTATTTGAAACATTAGGTCTTTGGTTTGCTCACCTCCTGCTTTAAGGGAAGTGAGCAACTACACCTTTGGTGAAAGGAAACATGGTCTAATGATTGAAGGAGCTGGTGCTGCATCAGCAGAACCTCCCTCTGTGGTGAGTTTAACCTTTTGTTGCTGGTTAAATCAACTTTAGGGCTGCTTTGCACTACCAGCATGGTAAAAACCACCCTTAACTCAAAGGAGAATCAAAGCCACAATCTACATACTGTGAATAGGGTAAGCTGTAGCTTAGCTAGGGGGTGTTAGTCCAGCCCCAGGACACAGAACCAGCTTCTTCTTGTACTTAAACAATTCTAACCACCTTTGCTTTTAAGAAAGTGCATTCAATTTCAGAGGAAAAAATAGATACACAAATTCAAACTACCCCAACAGCAGATCACAAGTAGTGCTGGGTAAAGAAGTGATTTTGCTGGTATATTGACTATTCTGGAAAACTTAGGAAGGAGAGCGAGAATCATTTAGGTTTGAATGTTTTGAAATTTTTGGCTCAAACAACGTTTGGGGTTGAAATTAAAACTTTGCATGTTTTTAGCGTTTGTTTTTTTACCAAAACAATTTGGCACAATCAATACAAATTCACAAAATGTTTCAGAGTGACCAAATCTGTCGTTTTTTGCTGGGGGGGGGGGGGGAGGGAGGGGTTGGCTGAAAAAGTACTGCTCTAATCACAAGGTTCATAAAACCTTTCACTCTCTGGGCTCAGAACCCACAGCTGGAATCAGACTTTTAAAAAATGCTCAGCACCTGATGTCCTAAGGTCTTTTGAAAATCTGGCCCGAAGAAACTCCCCCGTCCCTACCCAGCAGAAAAAAATCCATGCTCACATGGAACCCTCTATATATGACATCTTGGGACCAGAAACAAAGCTATGACTTTATCTGTTATGACATTGACTCTATTAGCATGAATAGGGTGTAAAATAACTTTGCCGAGTTGCTTCTTTTAATTAAAGTGACCTTTCAATGGTGCTGTTCAGTTACATTTCCACTTGGCCAACGCTGATCGCTTTTATGAATTTTTGATCAACGAAGGTCTTTAGGATAGTTAAAGAAATCAAAAAACATCAAATAGGAACTTAAACACTGAAACAGGAGACTTTATTAAATATGCCCTTCGAAGCGCAGAGGCAGAAGAATTTATGCTTTGCCTTTTGCAGTAGCATGACATTATGAATTGCTTCAGCCCCCTTAATAAAAATCCATTTGTTGACTCATGCAAGAAAACAAGATAATGGTCTTTTCTCCACTGTGATGCATTTTAAGCTGGAGTGTTAAAGCTGTTTGACCCAATATTCAAAATGGAACAAAAATATACATAATTCTGTGCTCCCAGGAAAAAGGGTATAATCCTTGTACCTGGGTGGATGTGTGAGTGAAGGATTTGTTAGTAAAATTGGTATATCCATTAAAAATAATGTAGGATTACACATTTGTCTCTTTCCTCTCTTCTTAGTTCTTTCCCCCTTATTCTTTTCCCCTTTTCATTGTATGGCTATTTTTATTTGTAAAATGGTAGTATGATGAAAAAGAATGGGCCAGTAGTTAGGGTATTAGCTTCGGCATTTGCAGATCTGGGATCAAGTCTCTGCTGTTCCACAGACTTGCTGTATGACCTGGGTTAGTCATTTAGCCTCTCTGCCTCAGTTCCTCATCTGTAAAATGGAGATAAATGCACTGCCCTCTCATATGGCTGCTGTGAGAATAAATACATTACAACAGTAATGGTAATAGGGACCACATTTATATTTGAGAGACAGATCTAAAGCCCCCAACTGATATCAGGGCCCCATCGTGAATGCACAGCACCTGCCACCTAGTAAGAGACATCCCCTGCTCCAAAGAACTTGCAATCTAAATAAACAAGACAGAGGAGCAGTGAAAAGAGAAAGAAAGACAGAGAGGTCAGTACTATCCTATGCATTTCATCCCAATTAAGTGCCATAGATCTTTGCTCTACAGAAGAACCAACTCTAAAATACCTCCTAATTCAGGAATTGTGGAGATCCAGGATTTTGGTCTTTTTATTTTAGAGATTTAATTATTTTTATGTAGTAGTATAGTCAGTGAGAAGAGAAAAAAATACAAAAAAAATTACTACAATTTTCATCGAAAGTAAAAAATTGAAATATTTCGACTTGCTCTATTTAGCATCTATTAAGTGATAGTGATAAATAATAACCATACTGAGGCTTTTCTTCCATAGGTACAAAAGAAGTTATGAACAATTAAGCCCAGTCCTACAGCTAGGGAAACTGAGGCACATCCATTTCTGTGACTTTGCTTTCCCAGAATAAACTTTTCATACAACCTACACATTCCACCTTTTAAGTACTCCTGCAGGTGGAAAAGAGAGAGTTTTGTTGGCTGATTGTTCTTGCTATTACATTGAAAGGCACTCACTGATAATAAGGAACATAAAAAGTACAGAATTTAGATAACTCAGTTAAGTGACTTGGACAAGGTCATAGTCAGTCTATTTAAAAGCCTGGAATAGACTTCAGACCTTCTAATCAGTACTCTGTCCATTGGACCATTCAGACATATGTGGTGCAAATTGCATCTCGGAAAGGAAACACCTGTCAATTGACCACTCTAAGTTCATATTTTAATATGACTGGATATTATTTAATGGTCCAGAAAATAGGCAAATATTGCAGTTAAGAAGAATATCTTATTTAGATGAACTATGACAAAATCTAATTTAGTTTGTTTCGCTGCTGGCTTTATTGCTTTTCGCTGCTGTCTGGGAATGCAAAGCAGCACAAGACCCTGGTGATGAAGCGATTGTCTCAACTCTTCATGGCTAAGATGAAGATACCCTGTTCAGTACTAATGTGATGGCCGCCGTCTTGGCTGACACATACCAGGGATTCAACCTGGGACCTCCAGAGCTAAGAACATGAGCTGCTAAACCACAGCTCTCTAACAATGGCTGTGACCCACATCCTCAGTGGAGGGGGACCTGCAACACACACACACACACACACACACCCCCAATGGTTACACTATTAGTTAAGCATGAACAATGGACTCAGTGCTGTATGTTACACAGAAAACGACATAGGCTGGGATTTACAAAGGTGCCTGAAAGGATGTGGGTGACCTACTCCTATTGAATTGCAATGGAATTGAGGTGCCTATCTCCTTTAGGCTTCTTTGAAAATCCCTGTCATCTCTCCTGCCCATTGTGACCAAAAGGAGCCTTCCCGTCAATTCCACTGGCCTTGGCATCACGCCTTAACATGAGGCAAAAATACATGAATATTTGACCCATTAATTGACCATCCTACCACACACCAGTGAACCTTCCTCACACATCCAGGGCTCAGAGTCCTGTGGGGTACCCCCATTGTTACCAGTCAATCTCACAAATGGAGGACATTCAACACCTGGAGGAGTATTCAAAGTGGTGGGAGATGGGTGTGTGGTAAAGAGGTCTGTGTTGTTGGATGGGAAGGCAGGTACTCCTCCTGGATTCTAATTGCAGATCAGTTTCCTGGGGCGGGGTGGGGCGAACCTTAGAACAGTCACTTTCAAAAGAGCTCTGATTTTTAACTGCCGAGGACCACAAATGGGACCGGACTCAGCACCCAGAAGCTCTCATTGTGACCTTCAACAGCTCAACTTCCAAACAAACTCAGCACCCGACACGACACATAAGCACTTTTGGAAGTCTGGCCCCAGCTAGTTGCTAAGCCCTTCTGAAAATCCTGGCCGTAGAGTCTGATTTTCAGACGTCTAGAGCACAAATTATTCTAGGAAGCCAAGGAGAGCTGTAGGGTTCTGCATCACAGAAAATCAAGCCCTTGATCTTCCTGCCTTGGTTGTAAATTGAGGATGGAACAGTGATTGGCTACAGGCTCTGCCGTGGAGGTTCAAGAGCCTTTACCAGGCTTCACTTTGCATTGAGCACTCCCTCCAGGCCAGGGGAACAACCAACATTTTCCTTAGGAGGGGACCCAAAGCTCTTCCTCCATTGCTGTATGCCCAGACCTAAGATCTCTCTCCCTGTCACTCCCCTATGCCCAGTCCCATGCTGTCTCACGCTGGCTCTGCCCCCAGATCTTCACTCTTCCCTCTGCACCCAATCCACTCACAGTCCCCTCCGGCTGCCCCACATACAGCCCGGAACTCGTCCTACCCCATAGTCTTACCCAGAGAGGTGGTCAGGAGGAAGAGCACCATCCTCACCTGGGATAGGCAGTTCTGAGAGCCCCAGGCCCCATCCTCCTCCTACATCTCAGCTTCTCCAGGCAGTGCCAAAAGCCTGGATCCAGCCCTCCCATCCTCTGGGGATGCTAAGTTCCTGGTGTGCCCTGCTCCACTTCTCTCCAGGGGCTGGTCGTGCCCGATGCCCATGGATACCAGAAATGTTGCACAAGGGGAGGGAAGCAAGCCGGTGCATGGGGTTACAGCACCACTCAAGTTTGGTCTAGCAGCCCCATCATGCCAGCAAGGGGGGCCTCCACCATTATACCACCAAGCTCCGGTCAAGGGCCAAAGGCATGGGACTGGGGCCCCATTCACTGCCCCTCTTCCCCAAGCTCTCAGTTCTTTGCAGCCTTGTTAGCTGGTGCCAACATCCCTCAGACTCAGCCCCTGCAGCTTTCTCAACTGATGTGTATCCTACATCAGCTTCCAGCTCCTTGCAGAACTCTCTCAAACTCTCTCTTTCTCAAACTCAGGCAGCCCTTATATTCCTACTCTGATCACCTTTCCCAGACCTGAACAACTCCTCTATGGAGCTCAAAAAACTCTTCTCTTTCACACACAGAAGTTGGTCCAATCAAAGATATTATCTCTCCCACATTGACTGTCTCATATCCTGGGACCAACACAGCTCCACCAACCCAATAACCAACTTGTTTTTCCAAATAGGCTTGGTTCCAAATAGGAGCCTTACCAGCAGATCGAGGGAAATGATTATTCCCCTCTATTCGGCACTGGTGAGGCCACATCTGGAGTACTGCGTCCAGTTTTGGTCCCCGCACTACAGAAGGGATGTGGACAAATTGGGGAGAGTCCAGCGGAGGGCAATGGAAATGATTAGGGGGCTGGGGCACAGACTTACGAGGAGAGGCTGAGGGAACTGGGCTTGTTTAGTCTGCAGAAGAGAAGCATGAGGGGGGATTTGATCGCAGCCTTCAACTATCTGAAGGCCAGGGGGGTTCCAAAGAGGATGGAGCTAGGCTGTTCTCAGTTGCAGCAGATGACAGAACAAGAAGCAATGGTCTCAAGTTGCAGTGGGGGAGGTCTAGGCTGGATATTAGAAAAAACTATTTCACTCGGAGGGTGGTGAAGCACTGGAATCTCCTTCCTCAGAGGTTTTTAAGGCCTGACTTGACAAAGCCCTGGCTGGGATGATTTAGCTGGTTTTGGTCCTGCTTTGAGCAGGGGACTGGACTAGATGACCTCCTGAGGTCTCTTCCAACCCTGATCTTCTATGATTTCTAGTTATATCCTCCCCGTCCCATGTCCCTTGCGTTCATTTCCCTTCATGTGAGGAGGGAGTCTAACCCTGGCACAGGTGTGGTTCAGCCCCATCCCTCTTAAAGGGCCAATGAACCCAGTGACGAGGAATAATACTTCCCAGTGCTTTAGCTAGGATTAACGAATGTTAAGAAAAGTTCCTAGAAAATCTGACTCCTAAATACACTAATACAGTGAGAGAATGGATTCCACAATCGCAGCAGAAATATTTATTTCAGTCATCTCTGACCCGTTTTTATTTTCTCCATGAAATCATGTGAGTGTCTATATTTTAAAATGGAACACCATTAAAATCAATCATCATCAAACTACGAGGAACTATTCTGAAAAGTATGTTCCAGGCAGATATTTACAAATTCATTGCATTTGACAAAACGACAGATTCTGAAATATTCACAGCAAAGTGTGCAAAAAATATCCCAGTTGCTGTGGTTACCCTAATGATGCTATGCTCACTGGAACGATCTCTGGAACTTTCACAGCCACACAAATGCTGCATTTGGGCCACATTTCTATCTTGCTGCCTTTCTTTTAAATGAAGGGGAGGGAATAAAAGAAACACTTCCTTGCAGATATCGTAATTATCACTGTTGTTCTGCTCCTTCCTCATTCAACAGACAAATTAAAATTGTGATTTTTTTTAACACAGCTTTGAACACCTCCAGTTCAGGGGCAAAGAGGGAATGTGCGGTCGGGGAGGGAGGGAGGCTTATAGGGAAGGCTGAGATAGGGAAACTATAAAGCTCAAAGGGATAAACTTGCTTAGTTGGTACATATGAATTGCCATACTGGATCAGACAGATGGTCCATCTACTTCTGCATCTTGTCTCCAACAGTGACCAGCACTAGCTGTTTCAGAGAAAGGGGGGAAAAATCTGGCGTCAGGCAGATGTGCAATAATCTGCCCCGTGAATGTCTCATCCTAACCCCTTTGACTAAAGATAGGTTTAAGCATGAGGATTTATATCTCTTTCCAATTTTTTTCGTTAATCTATTATAACTATTGTTATCCATGTAAATTTTCAGACGTTCTTTGACTCGAACAGTAATTTTGGCCTAATTGAGATCCTGTGGCAATGAGTACAGCTTAATCATGGGCTGTATGGAAAAAAATGTTTTTCTTTGATCAGTTTTGAATTTGCCACCTTTCAGTTTCATCTAATGTTCTGCTCTTCACATATTATGACACAGGGAGAACAGAAGACCCCAATCCTATCTTCTCCAGACCATTCATTATTTGGCGTATTTTTAATTACATTTCCTGTAATTAATCTCCTTTCCAAAATAAACAATCCCAGTCTTTTTACTCTCTCCCTCCAAAGGTATGTCTAAACAGCAAAAGCTGTCCAGGGGCTAGCCTGCATCCAGCTAGCATGGGTAACACAGGAGTGAAGACCACATAGTGCAGACTTGAGCATGGGTTGTAAAAGCCCAGCCCAGACCCTGGATCTGTCCCCCGCTCACTAGTGCACACTGAACTGTCTGCACTGCTGTTGTTACACCCACACTGGCTGGATTCACACAGGCATGGGTCAGCCAGACCATGCACAGCTTTTGGTGAGTAGACCAACCCTTGTGCTACGTCTACACTGCGAGGAAGGGGTGCGATTCCCTTGCTTGTGTACACATACTCACGCCAGCTGTCACTGAGTGAGCCCAAGCAGAAACAGCAGCGTAGCCACTGTAACACGGGTCGTGGCAGTGGAGGCCCGGCCGAGAGTCCATACCCACTGGTTTTGGGTAGGTTTGCACTCGGTGCATCTCAGCTGTGCTTCCACTTCCGTCACCCATGCTCCTGCAAAGCTACCCTGTGATTTGTACTCCTGTTAGCTTGATGAGAGCTCGCGCAAGCATGTGTCTATGAGCAGGGGAAATCACACACAGAGGCATCGCGTTAGGGAGCAGGGATCCAGTGCTGCTGACGGCCGGGAAAGCAAAAGAAAAATAAGCAGCGGATTTAGTTGGGGATTGGTCCTGCTTTGAGCAGGGGGTTGGACTAGATGACCTCCTGAGGTCCCTTCCAACCCTGATATTCTACGATTCTAGGATATGAAATTAATAGACATTTGCAACTGAAGAACGGAGGGATGATGCAGTGCTCATCTTCCAGTGCTGATATGAAGAACTGATATCATCTCATAATTCTAAATGTCAGGCCTTCTGCAGCAAGAGCTTCAAAAGTCCGTGAGCAGCACCGCTTTGGAAGGCCCATTCAGACAGCAGCATAGCTTGTACAGCCAGTGGCAAACAGTCTCAATATCTCCACCCAAAATCGCGGCTCAGGGACTGGAGGGCTCGGAGGCGTACCACCCACAGCTCCTCTGTTCAGTAAGCATCGTGCCTTCCACCTCAGTGCTTTGCAAATGGTAGTGAATTTGAGCCTTGCAACACCTGTGTCAGGATGGGAAGAATTCTCAACCCCCAAACTGAGGTTTTCAGGACTCCAGTGACGACTCTTACCCAGGTGACAAATTACTCATGAGACAATTATGGGAAGAAGCATGCTCTAGTGGACTGGGAGTCCAGAGACTTAAATTCTATTCCTAACTCTGTCACACTTTCTTCTCTTCTCCGAGCCTCTATTTCCCCTTCTGTCATTTACCTGTCTAGTCTATTTATATTGAAATCTCTAGGAAGAAGAGACTGTTTCTCACTGTGACCTTCTCTACACACAAAAGTTGTATTGTTACACCGATACAGCCAAGTACAACTCCCTCACTGTGGATGTAGTTATATGGTGTGCATGTGCTTATATCAGTAGAGCTGGAATGGAAATAAACTACACCAGTATACGGTACCTTTACTCCAGTGTAATTGGGATGATATAAAGCTGGTATCCAGTATAGGAGGGAGGCAGCATTACCTAGTGGATTGATCAATGAGCTGGGACTCAGGAGACTAGGGTTCTATTCCTGGTTAGGCCAATAGCCTACCAGGTGACCTGGGGCAAGGCACTTCAGCGCTGTGTGCCTCAGTTTCCCCATCTATAAAATGGGGATAACAATACTGGCCACCTTTGGAAATCTACTGATGAAAAGCATTGTATAAGAGCTAGGTAGAACCAGAAAACAAAATCAGGCCCCTGACAGAGTTTTAACAGTACAAAATCTTTGGGCTGGACAATCGGACTGCAGCAAGTTGGGGCGTGAAGCTACCCTGCGCTACCCTTCCATGGACTAGCTGTCCATGTGGACCCCGCTGACGTGTGTTAACAGTTAGTTATTATGCTCTGATCTAGTCCTCTCTGAAATGAGTTTGTGCATTAACATGCATCAGCAAGGTGCACACGGACAGTTAGTCCACAACAGACTAGTTTGGGATAGATTCCCACCCGATATAATAGTTCGTGCAGACAAGACCTGTGTGTAGATCAGGCTTAAGGGTTCAGCATACAGCACAATGAGGTTTGGTCTCAACTGAGGCTTTTGTAATGCAAATAACAACAACAGCACAGTACAAAATGTTGAAGTGAACAGTTTACAAAGAACATATAAGGTACTGTTATGAACTATTGGGCAAAACCATCAAATAACGCCATAGAAATCAAGATCAGTTTGCAAACAAATTCATTAACAATGGGCGGGGGGGGGGGAGGAAAGAGCTAAATTTGCCAGATAATTTATTTGCAACAAATAATTCCACCAGCTGGAATAAAACATAATTACATACCATATAAATCATTGTGGGTACTAATTAGTTAATGTTTGTACAGCATGTAAAATGTAACGTGCTTAGGTATTATTATTAACTGAAGAGTACATTCAGTTTTACTTTTTTTTTTTTTTTTTTTTTTTTTTAAACACCATAACTCAGAGCAATATCACCTGCACTTTCTCGAAGAGGCATGATCAGCTGATCCCATGTCATGAAATAAGACTCATATCACAAATTAGGTCCTAGGAAATAGCATTAACAGCTCCCTTGCTTTTGAGCAGATTAGGAACGAGATGATTTATTGCCACTCTAAAGGAAATCCCTCTTTGATATAGATCTGTAGCCTTTATCTGATCCCCACCAGATTTTACCAGCTCAAGCTAATCAGGTGGGGATCAGATGGGGACTGATTTCACCAAGTGCTGAGCACCAGCAGTTTCCTTTGACTTCAGACCCCGATTTGCAGATGCTCTGTCTTTCCCACAATCACTCCCCTCTGAATCTGGGTGGCTCAATCCCTTATGACTCTGATTCAAGACACGGGGATTCTTCTACCATCCAAAAAAATGCCACTGGCCACCGTACAATTATTCTCATCTGACCGCTAGCATTTGGAAGTGTTTGTGCAAAATAGCAACTGCATTGAGAGCGAACTGGATTCCTGCATTACAGTTGCAGTGATATTACTACCAAGAAGATTGAACCTGCAAAGGGGAGCAGAGCAAATAGAACACAAGGAGGACACAAAACCTCCCTCTCACAACACAAAAGGGAGTATTTAAGGTTTTCAGGATACACAAAACTTGACAGTCGTTAGGCAGCTGGTGTGATGAAACCGCTGCCTATCGTGCTGACCAGTTTTGTCTCATTGTGCTCCCCTATCAGTTTGTCTAGATCCACCTGCTGTCTCTTGTCTTATTCTTAGGTTGTAAGGTCTGTGGGACAGGGTCCGTCTTTTTCTTCCGGCTTTGCCCAGCGCCTAGCACAATGGAGCCCTGATCTATCACTGGAGCTTGTGGACACTACCACAGTACAAACAACAACGATTGATAGTATGAATGAGAGACTAAAATTGCCTCTGGGGTTTTCACATTGTGCTGATTGATTGATCCTGTCTCAGTCTCCAATTCACTCTCCTTCAATTCCTCATTTTCCCACACTACAGCCTTGCCAGTCTATTTTGGTCCCGTAATAACTCAACAATGAACTTGAGATAATTACCATGACTGCTCACATTAACGTAGAAACTCTCCAGGAGTTTGCTCCAGGACACAAAGACTTGACCCCACTCAGTTCCAGTGTCATCCAATAATGTATTAAAATCCTAGGGTGAAATCCTGGGTCCGCTGAAGTCAATGGGAGTTTTGCCACAGGCTTCAACAGAGCAAATAGGATTTCACCCTTAGAGTAGGCAATGTGTGGCTTATCTTGGCCAACTATGAGATAAAACTTCAACATGCTTTGTCTATACTAGGATTTTAAAACATGTTAAAACACATCTTTTCCCGACTGTAGATGAGTCCCTACTGTGGAATACTAAAGGGATGGAGATCAACTTTTGATTATCTACCAGAATAAAATCAGTGCACACTTCTTACCAGAGCACTACTGAAGAAAATCAGGACATATTAGAGGAGGACGACGATCCAGTGGTTAGGACACTAAACTAGGATTTCTGAGACATGTTTCAAGTCATACTCCACCACAGACTTTCTGTGACTTTCCCTTAGGCCAGTCACTTAGCTTCTCTGTGCCTCAGTTTCCCATCTGTAATAGAGGAATAGCAGCACTGTCCTACTTACAGAAGTGTTGTAAGGGTAAATACATTACAATACTATGGTAGGAGGGGCAGATACGTACCTGAGATAGGTAAGATATTACTTGTACTAGGAAAGGCAGAAGCCACAACCCCAGGTATATCTAAGTTTCAGTTTGATTCTGCCTCCCCTCATGCTTTATTAGTCTTCTAACATCCTTGAGAAGGAACAAACATACTACCTCCTGCTAAATGTAGTGCGCAACCATCACAAAATAAAAATAAGAAGCAGCTATTTAATATAAAAAGCTGTGACATCTGCTTCTGGGATTCCAAATGACATTAGAAAAAGTGCAGCATTACCATAGGAAAAGGCATTTATTTAATAAAATGCCCACTGTATCTAAGACAAAAGTGACTTACTGGAAAATATCGCAGATTGATACACTGCAGCTAATGATGCTAGATAGTCCAGGGCTTTCTCTTTTCAATTATGCAGAGGGAAGCGATACGAGTAGAAGTAATTCCCTTTTCATGTCACTCTTGTGTGTTCAAATATAGTTACCAACCACCCAACACACAAGTTTGGTGCAGCGCATGGCTAACATGGAGTTTAAAGTACATAGACAATGAGTAATGGCTATGGAGATCTCACTTGAAGAACTAGATAAGGTGGTAAGAACATTGTCAAGGCCAAATTAAAAAATTTGAGAATTGTGCTTGAGTTTGTTTGCAGCTATGCATTCCTTTTTCCTCCAGATTTCTCATTAATTTGTAACAGCCATTGATGCAGCTTCTATTTAATAGCCTCACAGCCCCTTAATACAGTGGCGTAACACCTTGATTGAGTTAAATGTATTGATGAGCATTTTATGAATTCAATCTCCACCACATTCTCACCAGGATATCGTTATAAAGCAATGTCCTCCATCTCAGTAGGCCCCCGTTATCGGTCTTGGTTTCCTGGCTTGCAACCCTCCTTATGCCCACCCCTCCTACGTGATATCTGCTGTGCTTAGATGGCTCCTTCTAATTCACCAGGAGGTAGGGGCCCCAGGTGACTCCAGTTGTGAGGAGGCTTTGTCAGAGGGGCTTGCCGCGGCCGCTCCCCTTCAGTTCCCAGAAAGGAAGGGGAGGGTAATGGCACGTTTCTTGTGTCTCAGCTGCAGTGAACAAAGGGAAAATTCTTTACTGAGGCTGCTACACACAGACCAACTTGATGGTTTCCCCTGGCTACGCTTGTTTCCTCTTTACTGCATGATGCATTGCAGGTAGGATGATACCTGCTCATTAGCTCTCTGTTGTAGCACCAAGACTGTATACGCTCCTGGTCCTGGCACAGCCTCATTGGTTTGGGGTCCGAGTTGTCTCACGAGTTGCTTCTTGAGAGTTGTTTCCTCAGGACTAGCCCTCTGCCAATGAAACGCTCCCCAAACCAGGACCCAAATCATGGGCAGGGGGTACGAAACACTATGGCACACCACCAGTCTTCTGGATTTCCCGAATCGAAGCTTTCGCTAAAAATAAGAAGCCTCAAGCCCTTATGGTTGGGAAGAAGCCATTCAAAATATGAATCAAGCATAGCTGATGTACCGAGATCTGTGTGTTAACCACGAGGCTGGATCAATAGTTCTGTGAGCCGTGAAGTACCCCTGTTCATTCCCGATATTAAGTTAGATGGCCAAAGGTGGTAATTTAAATGTCAAAGTTGCTCCTCTACCGTGAGTGACGCCTTATTTTGGTTCCACAAGTGGGCGGCACTTAGGAGAGTTCCACCACTTCCACCCACGCCCAGTCAAGGAAGAACCAAGCCCAAGGAGCGGAGCAGAGCCCATGGGTGCAGAGGTCCCCCACTGTATGGAAACCAGACGTGTAGGTGTGACCATAATTTCAAGTGCACAATATATTGCGAGTAGTACCCTTTCTGGCACGTCAAGTGGACAGGACTAATTACATTATCTTAAGTAGACAGAGCTTAGAAGCATAACACTACCTTCTCTCCCCCACCTTCCCCAGTTCAACCCCTGCACGGATTAGTTACTTTCTTGATCAACTCCTACATCTGGCTCTTAGGTACTTATGTGGTCCTCATTACCAGAATATCTGAGTGCCTTATAATCTTTCGTTGATTTATCCTCACAACATCCCGACAGGAAGGAAAGTGCTATTATCCCCATTTACGGATGAGGAACTAAGGCACAGAGAGGCAAAGGGGTTTGCTCAAGGTCACATGGCAGGCCTGTGGCGAGGCAGAGATTGGAACCCAGGTGTCTCAAGTATTAAATGACTGCCCTAATCCTTCCTCTCTAAAGCTGTGCTCCCACTCTAACACTGCTCCTTAAAGAACCACACCTTTTGGCCAGTGTTCACATTCATTAGTCACTGCCAAGAGAATAATCTATTTAAACATTTGTATTTATTAGGAGTAAAATCCCTCTGAAATCCTGCAGAAACACAGATCACATTCTGTTGAGAGGCAGGATTAGAAAACACCCAGAGTAAGAGCCACTGTTCTCTGGTTCCTAAATTAAAAATAAGATCCAGAGTAGTTTGCCTATATTCCATTAGATGAGGCTTGTGATACCTTAGTCACAAATACCCAACATCAAACATGACTCAGAGGAAAACGGCATCTAGTTCAAACAGGAATTATTTCACAGAAGTTTGTATGCCCTGTGTTATACAGAAAGTCAAACTAGACAATCACAGAAATCCCTTCTAGCCTTGGGAATCTCTGAATTCACATCCTAGAATCCCAGTAAATTGGTGTTTTCTGAATTTTTGGCGCAATTTTATTTTCCAAGTTTTTTTATTAAAATATTTAAACATAAAAATGCATTAACACAAATTCTACCAATAATGTTCCATCAAACGTCCATCATTATTCAGGATCAGGCCCTACTTCCATCCCAGCTTTAATGTCAACACAGTGCACTCACCAGGATCTGGCCCTCAATTCAAGAGTGGATGAATGGGAGACTGGAGAGATACAGTACACGCAAACACCTGAGAAGGGGGGATGGGCTGAGCACAGGATTGGAAACTGAAGTCCCCAGTTCCAGTCCTGACTCGCAGTGGATCAGAGTCCATCAATTCTTCATTACTGATTTCTTCAGCAAATTATGTCCATGAGCAGGCACTACTGTGGGGCTCTGTATGGACCCATATGGTTGTGTCTGCAGGATCCGAGCCTTTGAGCACATGTATGCTGCCCCACAGTTTGGACTAAAAGGGTGTGAATAGCAGCGTGCAAAGTACGGCGCTATATCTCCCTCATGTGAAGGCCCCGAGAGTGAACTTAAAGGTCTTGAGTTTGAAGGGTGGGGCAGTGTAGACATGCTCTTTGTCTCGTTTTCTGACTGCAAAACTTGTTTTAAGAGCAGATCATGATTTTCTGGAATTTATTTCTTATTCCAGTTTATTTCCCAAATAAATATTGTGACTGATTCTTGGTCTGTCAACCTCATGAGAGCAACTTCGGTGAATGTTCGAAAGCTGGGCTGTTTTGATCACTCAAGGCATTTGTGATGTTTCTCATCCTTGTATATTACTTGTAGTTTTCCCATTGCTCAAACCTGATTCGGTAAGGTGCAGATCCTCCAGAGACTTTATATAAAGTTTTATGCAGTCACTTTGCTTCCAGTAGGATTACTCACATGCACGTCATCAAGTCTTTTAAAGAATCTGGACCTAAATCTGGAATACCAAGTACTGTTAGATTTGTAAAACAAACAGACCACATTGTCTCAAAATGTATAATACTCCTGTCTTCAGGAAGCTCTAATGATATAGTCTGCTATAGAAAAGTAACTCCATTCCTTTTTAAAGATAGGATCCTTGGTTAAAAGTTAATGCTCCCTAGCCAAGAACTGAGAGCAGCATGTGATCTGTGATAGTATGTACTCGTATTATGAATACTTTTGTGAGTTCTTAGTAACACTTGTTCACACTTGGCTAAATCAATAAGCAATCTCCCTGTATGTATATGATATACAGTAGCTGTGACAGGGACCAGATGGCTTATTCTATCTGTAATTGAGTTTTAGTATTTTATGAAATAATAATAAATAATAATAATAATAATAATAATGTGATTAAACTGAATGCATAATCATACCCTTTCATGCCACCTAATACCATAATAATAAAAGAAATAGTAAATAATGGTGCAACAACTCTGTGGCCAAGTAGAAAATACACAGATGCTACCATGCTGCACATTGTGACTAGGCAGAGACAGTGGAGATGGAATGCTTGTTCTAAAAGCAAAGGTCCCTACAACCTAACCAAATGGAGACTCTTCATTAGCTCTTCGTCATATTGGGCCTCCAATCCAGAACTGGGCAGTTACTGCACCAACCTCGCAGAGGGTGAATTCCTCCCAGGAATAGTGCAAGGTCTAAATGCTGCTTGACACACAAATATACCAGCTGAACATGTTTTAGGTGGGACTTAAGATCTCTCCCTCTCTTATATCAAAGGGATTTCAGCTCAGGCACCTCTGCTGACCGCAGCTGTGGCAGTTTGTAACGAGGTGAGAGAGAGATTTATTTACATTTATAATATATGTAATAAAACAGCACCCATCGCGTCCTCTGGGCACCCTTGACCCTTTTGTATTTTAAAGTACACTGAAATACACAGAACCATCAATCCTCCCAGTGCAGCCGCTGTGAAAAGCTGCCAACAAAAAAAGGCTTTGAAATGAATCAACCCTCCCGCACATACAACTGGCGATGCCTAGAGGAACCTGACAAGAGTTAGTTAGCTGTTACACTGACACTCCTGCTGATCATGGTGACCAATACTGTCTCATTGTGCTCCCGTCAGTGTCCACCTGTAGTCTCGTCTTATGCATAGACTGTAAGCTATGCATAAGGGACGGTCTTTTTGTTCTGTGTTTGTAGAACAACTAACATAATGTGGTCCTGGCCATGCATAGGGGCTCCAATGCACTACTGCAATATAAACAATCAATCAATCAATCAATCAATCAATCAATCATCATCATCCCCAGGCTCCCACAGCCAGACCTATCCAACACTTATTTCTTCATGTGCCGGGGGGCAGGAGGCGGGGGGAGGAATAGCCTCACATAGTGCCTTGAAGACTGACAAACTTGAGTTGTTATAGACCTGGAGAGGGGGTGCCCATGGCCCTGACAGAGAATGCTCTACCAGCTACCCTTCCTCTGTTAGTTCAGAGCTAAATAAGCTGCACAGAAGGTCAGAATGTGCATTGACTAAAGCAGGTGGTTTCTTTGGGGGGGCAGAATTTAGGGCAAGTTTATCAGACTGGCAGCCCGGTGGACTGGTGTCCCCTTTGCAGCCACTAACCAGGTGCAAAAGCTGTGCCAGCCTCTCCACAGAGCACTTCAATCCTGAGAGGGAGGGGAAAACTCAGTCTAAAATTCCTGATGTCTCTGCTGAAGCGCCAACCTGTTTTCCTGAGTGGTTTCTGAAACTATTATTTATCTGTACTGGAATAGTGCCTCAGATCCCCAGTCACGGACCAAGATCCAATTGTGCCAGGCACTGTACAAACTCAGAAGAGGGTAGAGATGGTCCACGGAGAAGCGAACTGAGAACAGCAAACTCCTATCAGCACATAGTGCTGGAACTATCAGTCACTCGCCCCCAGGGCTGGATTCACACTGACAAACAGCCATCAGGATCGGATTACTTTTCAGGTGAGCTCTCCCGTCCCACAAGCACTGTTACACTGGTGAAAATTTCAGAGTAACAGCCGTGTTAGTCTGTATTCGCAAAAAGAAAAGGAGTACTCGTAGCACCTTAGAGACTAACCAATTTATTTGAGCATAAGCTTTTGTGAAATTGGTTAGTCTCTAAGGTGCCACAAGTACTCCTTTTCTTTTTACTGGTGAAAATAAGATCAGAATCCATCCCTCTACCTTGCTCCACTTCAGGTTGTGTCTACAAGCCAATTCGGAAGTGCAAATTGTGTTTTGCTGACATCTGGCCCCATTTCGAAAGGTGCCGAGTTCCTACTGCGAGCCTCTGAGTTCTCCCAACACCTCTTGACTTCAATAGGAGTTGATGGGGGACTCAGCACATTGCAGGAGGTTGTCAATAGCTTACAGAATTGGGCACATAAACCTCCAACCTTTGTTCTCCCTAGGCTATTTTTCTGTTCTGTAATCGCTGCTAAATGAGTCAACCTTACCATATATATATGCTTTTAAAATAATACTTTGCCTTGTGCCTATTTCTTTTTTTTCTTTTTTTTTTTAAGCAAGTCACAAAAAAAGGAAGCCTCTCTCTCCCTGGCACAACGCATCCCTATGAGCATCAGAGGATCAGGAAAATGTCTTAATTGGCACGTTTCACTTCCCACCAGGGTGTGCTAATTAAGAGGATTCTACCAAACCGCCTGCTGCCTGGGTATTTGAAGAAATAGCTGTGCAGCCAGAGCAGGGAGAGACCTGGCTTTATGCCAAAGGCAGGCAGTGACCAGTGGAGCTCCAGTGAAAGATACGCTTGTGCTTATTAATTAAAGGGAGTCAGGGAGAGGTCTGAGCCCTAAGTTGTCCCTAGGATATTGGGCTAATGGGATATTCAAAGAAGAATGGACACCAGGACTGAAGTCCTGTGGCTGCTGCAGTGACTTCTACTGGAACATATGTTGGAAAGACTCCAAGGCACTAAATCAGCTGCTTCCTGAGCGCATCCCTCACAGCGGAGATGGAAACGTAGCGCGGTTAAAATAATATGCACGAATAGCACAGTGAACTGAGCGGAAGAGAAATTGGATCAAATTTCCCACATTCTTTCCGAAGTGGGACAGAGTCCCTAGTGCCGCTAGGGCAGAATCCCTTCCCGTATTTTCCTCTCCGTGCTGGTCCACAGAGGATATGAGTTGCTATTGTCCCCAGCGATAGTGACATATGCTTTTCAGCTCCAGTAGATTGATCAACTGATCAGCCCAATTTATTTCCAATACGTCAGACAGGAGGATGCCTGTACACACACAGACACACACACACACACACACACACACACACACACTAGTTTTTTAGATTTTTAGATAGATTGATCCGAAAACAAAACTACTTTCTACTAAATTCTGTGTGACTTTTGCATATGGGAGGAGGTTAAGGATGGGGACGGTAAGGGCAGTATGGGAAATTTGGACATTAGTGAATTAGATTGAGTAAAGAGCGCCCCCGCCCCTAAATTCCAGTGACTAAACCCGATCCTGCAATCTTAGCTAAATGGGTAGACACTGGTTCTTGTCTGGAGTCCTTTTCAGAAGGGCTGTGCACCTCTGTCAGATTTGTAGGATCAGAGCCTTTATTCTGTAGTAATACAACAGGGAAGAACATGACTGAGGTTCAGTGGTTGTGGTTAAGTACTAGACTGCAACAAGGCCCTGCACAGGAATTCAGGATAGGAGATGAGGATTCAATGCGTGGCTCTGCCACAGACTACGTGTGTGACCTAAGGTGAATTATTTAATCTCTCTATGCCTTGGTTCCCCATCTGTAAAATGAGGACAATAACCCTTCTTTTCTTGCTGTGATGGGGTGGCAGCCCCTCACTGGCAGAAAAGGAGTTAAAAGCAGCCCTAGGGAGGCTGCGCTGGAGGCAGCCAATCAGAGAAGGGCTGAAGGGAGCAGCCAATCAGGGCCAAGCAGGCCCATATGAAAAGGGAGCTGCAGGGCAGAGGAAGGCAGTTCTCTGCTGGGAGCCCAAGGAGAAAGGACTGTGTCTCTGGAGGGCTGAGAAAACTGCCAGCACCCTGGACAGAGCAGTGCCACTAGCAGGAACCAGGGGAGCGATAGGTCCTGGCTGGCTGCTGGGGTTTGCAGGCTGAGGCCCAGAGGCAAGGGCAAAGAGGATGTTGGGTCCATGAGGAAGTGGCCAGACAATTCGCTGCAGTAGCCACTAAGGGAAGGGGGGAACACAGAGTGTGGCATGGCCAGATGGCTGCATCGCTGAAGAGGATGCCGTGGTCCTTGGAGAGATGTGGGTCTCAGAGCAGGAGTGATGGTGGTGAGGCACCACGTGAAGAGGGCACAGAGCTAATTCCCCAGACAGACAGCAGGAGGCACCACAGTGGTGTCATACTTTTGTATGTCTTGTCTCTTCAGGTTGTAAGATCTTTGGGGGCAGGGATGGTCTCTCACTATTCGTATGTACAACATCTAGTGCAATGGGGCCCCTAGTCTTAGCTGGGCCTTCGTGGTGGTACTGTAATTCAAATAAAAATGATTATCAATATCCAAAGCACGAGCTAGATACAAAACATGAAGCTTTTCACGGTGTAGGAAATCTTTTGCTGCAACATTTAATA
Organism: Natator depressus; assembly: GCF_965152275.1. NCBI lineage: Eukaryota > Metazoa > Chordata > Testudines > Cheloniidae > Natator > Natator depressus. The sequence goes on from NC_134259.1 coordinate 8,999,142, forward strand.
TAGCCTTGTCAATGATAGAGGGGGATATCATATCAAGCCCTCTTAAAATAGATAGCACAAAAGCAACTGCCTTTTCTAAGGATCCTTCCCATAAAGAAACCTGGCAAGTTCAAGGACCTTCCCTGAAGTAATCAGCTGAGTCTCACAAGTAACTAACAAGAGAGGCCAAAAAGGGGGGTGGGGGGAAGACATGTTTCATATGCTAAAACATCAAAAGGATGCAGCAGTAGAAATGAAAAATCCAAACTGACTCTCTGGAAAGAAGACAGGTGGCAAGCAAATCTTCTAACAGCTTTTTCTTTGATATTTACTCTGTTGCTTGATTCAGAGAGGATGATGAAGTAGTCCCAAGCAAATGCTTTTAAAAGGAAACAAAGCAGACCTGGCATCCACCTAATTAGCAATGAAACACAAGGAGGGGTGGGGGGGGAATCTAAGTGCTTAGCTGAACAGAAACGAATAATATAGCCTCTTACTGAAACAAAGCTATCGCCTGATGTACAGGGAAAACTCTACGTCATCCGCTTCCAGTGAGACGGGGATGCATAAGTATTGATTCAGTAAACATAAGGAACAAAACAAAACAAAAAAATCTCTTCCCATCCCCCAAATTTAAACTGCTCTATTGAATCTAAATAGCAAAGGTTACACATTTGTTTCTGTGGGCTTTGTATCTCTACATACCAACTACACACAGTAATTCTCACTTTGGTCTTCTGCAAACAAAGCAGCTCACCGATGGTACATTCATGGCTGTTACTACTTCACTTGAATCTTTGATATCACAGGAAAAATACCAGGTAAAGTGGTGTTTGCTCTCTCTCTCTCTCTCTTTTTTTTAATTTTAGGGAGAATGGATGGTCTTGTGGTTAAGGCACTGTGCTGTTTCAACATTTTTAAATGAAAAGTTTGGGGTTTTGTTTCAAAATGGCTTTTCGTTTTGAAATTTTAATTTATTTTAAAAGTAATACAAAATTAGAAGGGGTCAAAATTGAAAGAAAATATTTCAAAATTATCAAAATGAAACTTTTCAATTGTCCCAATACACATTTTTCCTGATTAATATTTTGTGTAAATTTTTGAGATTTTGACTTTTCACCCCAATTTGGGATGGGAAAACTGATTCCTTCCCAGTATCCATTCTAAATAATCTAGGGTGCGCAAGAGGAGACCTCTGAAATGAGGTTGATTTCGGGTGTACTCAACCTTAATTAGTAGTAGTATTGTTTCCTTTGAAATTCAGGCTCCCCTTTAAGTTGTTACAAGTTGGTAACCCAAAAACTGAAGGGTCCAAAATGCAAGTCTCTTTTGAAAATCTACGTCCCAAGTTTCAACCTTTTGGCTTATACTGTGTTTGTTTCAATCACGATCCAAACCTACATCTATAAGAAATATAGCCATAATTTGTAGCTGGTGCTGCCTAGTTTGGCTAAACCAGTAGCAGACATTACTTCTGTGAGCTCATTGAATTGTTTTATGACTATAGATTATTTTGGCATACTTAATACATTGAGGGTGCGTTTATAAATACCTTATACCGGGTTAATGATTAATCGATATTTTAAGAAATGGATAATCAATTGTTACAGATTCTAATAGAATCCAATTCTATATGGCTTATAGCCATCTATAGCATCTTCCTCTTGATGTACTTATTACCATCTTTAATATATACTGTTCGTGTATATTAGGAAATCTATAAATCATTTATTGATGCTTAATGTATATCGAGGCTGATTAATTGCTACATGGCATGAGGAAAGCATCCTTTTGGTTAATGATATGCTGGCTTCTGTGCCTATCAGGTGGTGGTAAAGTTGCAAAACATTGTACATCGGCGATCATGATAAGAATAAAAAAAGAACAATTTTCTCCGTCAACGTATATTTCATTTTCTGACATACAAATTCTTTGTTTTTATAAGCACAAAAAATTTCATAAACAGAGAGTAAAAACTTTAACTGTGGCCCTGAACTACTATGAAGCACTTTTCATATGACAGAAAGACCTTTATTGTGGGAAGACAACAAGACTTTAACTAAGGGATACATTCCGCATAAAAAAAGAATTAAACCCAGGATCGCTCTCAACAGAGTTGCAGTCCTGAACAAAGCTTATCAGACAGTAGCATATGGATAAAGCAAAGGCTTGAGAATTTAATTGGATGCAAGTGAAAATAACCCAGCTTCTGCAGAAATCTAATTAAAAAAAACCTTAAATTAATTACTTCGGGAGAGTCGGGATCAAATTCTCCTTTGTTACCATCGAGCTTCCAAGTATCTTGGAAGATATTTGGCAGCAAACTGTGTACATTCCATGCTGTATCATCTTGTAGGTAAGGTTTAGCGTCTCTGTTGGCAAGGAACCTTTGATATAACTGAGCAGAAATTTAGCAGTGTAATTTAGGATGCCACTAAAATAACTTATTCATTTGCTAATTCAATTCCCTCACAATAAGCACACTTAAAACTTAAATGTTAACACCATTATACTAAGGAGCAAGCATGCTCCAGCAATTAAAACACTGGACTGGGAAACTTGTAAGCTGTTTTCTGTTCCTGGATTTGCTACATATTTCCTTGACAGCCTTCAGTAAATCACTTAGGCCCAGATCCTCAAAGATATTCAGGCTCCTTACTTCCATTTTACCCAATGGGAGTTAGGCACCTACATACTTTTGAGGACCTTGTCTAATTAGCCTCTCTGTACTTCAGGTTCCTTTGACAATGAGGATAAAATTACCCATCATCATTGGGGAGTTCCAAGAATCATTTCATTCATGGTTGTACTAGGGCTGGGTGAATTTAAAAAATAATTTCACCCCAAAAATCATTTTTGGTGGAAAAATATTAAACAAAATGAAAATTTTTGTTCTGAATTTTTTTAAAGCAAAGATTTAGTTCCTGCCCCTCGTTTCTCTCTTTCTCCCTACTTTTCCACTGAGAAACAAAGAAAGGAAAAAGAAAAAAAAATGAAACAAATGCTGAAAACATGAAAAATTTCAAACAATTTATTTTATTTTTTCTTTCAATCCAAAAGCCATTATCAGAAAAACCACCAAACAAAAATTAAATAAAAAGTTGGCCAAAAAACTAAACTAATTCTTGTTTGTACAATCCTTTGAATTTCTCTAGTATCATCTGTTCAAGAACATTTAATTTTTATTATCTGAACATGTATATTGTTAAAGGAATGAAAGAACCTATCCCACCGAGTGGGATTTTCAAAAGCGTTCGCAGTTAGTTTAACTCTGCGGAACCACCTGATCAACATCCTCTACAGCAAACAGGGAAAGATAAAGAATGAGCTCTCAAAAATGGATACTCTCATAAAAAACCAACCTTCCACACAAACTTCCTCGTGGCTGGATTTTACTAAAACTAGACAAGCCATTTACAACACACACTTTGCTTCTCTACAAAAGAAAAAGGACACTAAACTTTCTAAACTACTACATGCCACAAGGGGCCACAGCAATGGTCCCCTCAACCCACCCAGCAATATTGTTAATCTATCCAACTATGCTCTTAGCCCAGCAGAAGCAGCTGTCCTATCTCGGGGCCTCTCCTTCTGCCCCTCCACCCCCACGAACATGATACAGTTCTGTGGTGATCTAGAATCCTATTTTTGACGTCTCCGACTCAAGGAATATTTCCAACACACCTCTGAACAACATACTAATCCACAGAGACCTCCCTACCAACACTGCAAAAAGACGGATTCTAGGTGGACTCCTCCTGAAGGTCGAGACAGCAGACTGGACTTCTACATAGAGTGCTTCCGCCGACGTGCACGGGCTGAAATTGTGGAAAAGCAGCATCACTTGCTCCACAACCTCAGCTGTGCAGAACACAATGCCATCCACAGCCTCAGAAACAACTCTGACATCATAATCAAAAAGGCTGACAAAGGAGGTGCTGTCGTCATCATGAATAGGTCGGAATATGAACAAGAGGCTGCTTGGCAGCTCTCCAACACTTTCTACAAGCCATTACCCTCTGATCCCACTGAGAGTTACCGAAAGAAACTACAGCATTTGCTCAAGAAACTCCCTGAAAAAGCACAAGATCAAATCCGCACAGACACACCCCTGGAACCCCGACCTGGGATATTCTGTCTACTACCCAAGATCCATAAACCTGGAAATCCTGGGCGCCCCATCGTCTCAGACATTGGCACCCTGACAGCAGGATTGTCTGGCTATGTAGACTCCCTCCTCAGGCCCTACGCTACCAGCACTCCTAGCTACCTTCGAGACACCACTGACTTCCTGAGGAAACTACAATCCATCGGTGATCTTCCTGAAAACACCATCCTGGCCACTATGGATGTAGAAGCCCTCTACACCAACATTCCCCACAAAGATGGACTACAAGCCGTCAAGAACACTATCCCCGATAATGTCACGGCTAACCTGGTGGCTGAACTTTGTGACTTTGTCCTTACCCATAACTATTTTACATTTGGGGACAATGTATACCTTCAAATCAGCAGCACTGCTATGGGTACCCGCATGGCCCCACAGTATGCCAACATTTTTATGGCTGCCTTAGAACAACGCTTCCTCAGCTCTCGTCCCCTAACGCCCCTACTCTACTTGCGCTATATTGATGACATCTTCATCATCTGGACCCATGGACAAGAAGCCCTTGAGGAATTCCACCATGATTTCAACAATTTCCATCCCACCATCAACCTCAACCTGGCCAGTCCACACAAGAGATCCACTTCCTGGACACTACGGTGCTAATAAACGATGGTCACATAAACACCACCCTATACCGGAAACCTACTGACCGCTATTCCTACCTACATGCCTCCAGCTTTCACCCTGACCACACCACACGATCCATCGTCTACAGCCAAGCTCTGCGATACAACCGCATTTGCTCCAACCCCTCAGACAGAGACAAACACCTACAAGATCTCTATCAAGCATTCTTACAACTACAACACCCACCTGCGGAAGTGAAGAAACAGATTGATAGAGCCAGAAGAGTTCCCAGAAGTCACCTACTACAGGACAGGCCTAACGAAGAAAATAACAGAACGCCACTAGCCGTCACCTTCAGCCCCCAACTAAAACCTCTCCAACGCATTATTAAGGATCTACAACCTATCCTGAAGGACGACCCAACACTCTCACAAATCTTGGGAGAAAGGCCAGTCCTTGCCTACAGACAGCCCCCCAACCTGAAGCAAATACTCACCAGCAACCACATACCACACAACAGAACCACTAACCCAGGAACCTATCCTTGCAACAAAGCCCGTTGCCAACTGTGCCCACATATCTATTCAGGGGACACCATCACAGGGCCTAATAATATCAGCCACACTATCAGAGGCTCGTTCACCTGCACATCCACCAATGTGATATGTGCCATCATGTGCCAGCAATGCCCCTCTGCCATGTACATCGGTCAAACTGGACAGTCTCTACGTAAAAGAATAAATGGACACAAATCAGATGTCAAGAATTATAACATTCATAAACCAGTCGGAGAACACTTCAATCTCTCTGGTCACGCGATTACAGACATGAAAGTTGCGATATTACAACAAAAAAAACTTCAAAACCAGACTCCAGAGAGAGACTGTTGAATTGGAATTCATTTGCAAATTGGATACAATTAACTTAGGCTTGAATAGAGACTGGGAGTGGCTAAGTCATTATGCAAGGTAACCTATTTCCCCTTGTTTTTTCCTACCCCCCCCCCCCAGACGTTCTTGTTAAACCGTGGATTTGTGCTGGAAATGGCCCATCTTGATCATCATACACATTGTAAGGAGAGTGATCACTTTAGATAAGCTATTACCAACAGGAGAGTGGGTTTGTGTGTGTGGGGGGGGGGGGGGGGGAGAAAACCTGGATTTGTGCTGGAAATGGCCCAACTTGATTATCATACACATTGTAAGGAGAGTGATCACTTTAGATAAGCTATTACCAGCAGGAGAGTGGGGTGGAGGGAGAGAAAACCTTTTGTAGTGGTAAACACCCATTTTTTCATGCTTTGTGTGTATAAAAAGATCTTCTACACTTTCCACAGTATGCATCCGATGAAGTGAGCTATAGCTCACGAAAGCTTATGGTCAAATAAATTGGTTAGTCTCTAGGGTGCCACAAGTACTCCTTTTCTTTTTGCGAATACAGACTAACACGGCTGTTACTCTGAAATCTGCTTCCATTGAAGTCTATGGAAGCTTTATTATTAATGTCAGTGGGAGCAGAGTTAGACCAGTGCCAGCTGCTTTTACAACCCTACCTATAATTCATTTGGATCACAGATTTCCACAAGGGTATTAGATATGCAAATACAGGCCTCGAAACGTGATGGAATTCATTTTGAAAAAAAGTCATCCATTCTGGCTGCAAAATGTGCAGCATCTGCAAGCCTGGCATGTGCACATGCAAATATGTATGCAAGGACATGCTTTGCACAAATGCAGCCCTAAAGGTGTGACCTGCCTACAAGGTAATTGCCAAGTTTGGAAAATCTGGGCCAAGAAATCCAGAAGCAAAAAAGTGTAGGGTGCTCATTTGAGCAGGAAATAGCAAATGCATACCGTACCTAAGCCATGAATTATTTCCATGACTTGGTACTAGTAAAGTGCAGACACTACTGCTTGTATTACTCTGCCTATAGTCAAGGAGAAACCATCGAGATTGAAGAGGGCTCTGGGGAGCCTTGCCATTGCGATTTTTATTGGCAGAACAAAGGTCAAACCCCGCCTCGCCCCCCGCCCCGAGAAATCTCACTGTGGTAGTGTCTAAATGAACAACTGTGCTGTTAAAGGCTGACAGCTTTGATAGGAATCTCTTCTGTCTGATGGCACCCCCAGGCTCTCAGCACTCTGTTGGCTCTCAGTTCATTTCTATATCCAAATCAAACCTGCCCTCATTTTTAAAGCCCTCTGTGGGCCTCCTCTAGCAAGTCTCATGGACACTGTCCCTCTTTACTCCTTTGCCTGCTCCTTCAGCAAATCCATGTCTGGCCTTCTTCCTTTCCTTTTATACCGTATTGACACTCTTGGTGCAAGAGCCTTGTTCTCAGCAACCAATGGAGTGTCACACCTGCCCTGCAGGAATGCCTAGTTACTGTTGCTTCGAACCATGTAGGAGTCAACATTAATCTCAGTGGTTTCAGGCAAAACCCAATGAACAATACAATACAAATACAAAAACCAATGAACCAACAAAAACCCAATACAAAACCCAATGAAGTCACTGGATCTCTTTCCTTGGATTTTGATGGGTTTGGGATTAGCCCTCTATAAATTATATTGAATCTCAATTTTGTTTTACTCTACTCCAGTGATTTACTTCTCCATCCATACACCTGACTGTCTGCAGGGGTGCCGGGACAATTTGTATAGTAGGGGTGCTGAGAGCCATTGAACCAAACTGTAAACCCTGTATATGATGGAAACCACTTGAAACCAGGGGGTGTGGCAGCTCCCCCTGCACCCTTAGTTCCAGCACCTATGACTATCCGTGTAGGGTTTTTTTAATATCACCATAACATCTGATTGCCTCTAGGGCCACAGCAATATTTGTAAGGTCATAAAAAAAACCCAAAAAACCCAACCCTCCTCCTTGCCAATGCTGTACGTTATATGCAACATATTAAATCCAGGTGCCAGATGTGTCACCCTGACACATTGTTTGCCTTAAATAATTGTTTTCACTTAAGTCAACACATTTCTGATTTCAAATTACACTTTTTGAATGTAAGTGGCAGGTGTAAATCACAAATCCACCTCCCATTTCTATTCTGCTGCTTTTTGGTAAAAATACACACACACACACACTCATTGTGAAATAACTTCATGTTTGAGACTCACTCTTTTTTACCCACAGCATTCAGATGTGTTTATCAGGGGCTCATTCTGAAACTTGAATTTGTTCCTTGATTAATAGGCCATCATAAGAGCCCTCTGCGCTCGAGAAAGGTGCTCTAACACAGCATGGAACATTATTTGACTCAGGCTGCTTTGAACATCCATCTTTCTTTCTTTCCTTTCTATATTTTAAATGTTGGCCTGGAGTCAAAGCTGCTGCGGAGGCATTAGTGCGGGAGGAAACGTGTTGCTGCAATTGTAGCGCCATTCTGTGAAGAGACTGCAGAGGGCAGGGTTCAGCAGAGGGAAAACTTCCACACACAACGGCATGGACGGTGGACAAAACTGCAAGCCTCACAGATGTTCTCTTTCGTAGGGCTAGGAGACCAAAGCTGCAGTTACACAGTGGTAAAAATAAGAGCTTGCTTTAGACAGGATCATGGGGTGCAGATGGGAAAGAAGGAAACGAAACACCCTACATGAAATCTAAGGTAAAATTCAATAACTAAAAACTTATATAGCTGAAATAATAAGCTTCAGTAAAGGTACTACCACTAAATAGATGGGAAATAGTACAGTGCTATAAATCAAAATATTGCAATTATCAAAAAGAAAGAAGCAGCAGCAAGTGGCTTCCTTATTTTCCTGGAGCAGAATTCAATTGTCCTACTAGTTTTTATAGATAGTTAATTATTTAAGATAGCAGAAGGGATGAGATATAAAGCGGTTCTGCTCATGGTTTGTGCATCAGAAAGGATCACAACTATTCTTATATGCCCCTGTTTTGGGGGGTGAGGTGAAGTCAGAGGAGGAAAAGATCATGCTTCTTGTGGAGGGAGAGTCATTTGTGTCATGTGTGTTGTCTCCCTGACACACATTTTAGGGGAATAAATTAACTACTACTGTTTAGCTATGAACTAATATGCTGCTTCTTAAAGCAGAAATGTAAAACTTAGATTGGAAGCTCTCTGGGGCTGGGACTATCTGTTTGCTCATTGTTTGTACAGCACCTTGCACAATTGGGCCTTAATCTACGACTGGGGCTTTGAGGCACAACCACACTACAAATAATAATGAAAATAACTAAAGATAGTTATCTTATTAAGGCTTAAATTCAACTAATACTACTGGACTGATAGGATTTGTTGTTTGATTTATATATTTTTAAATGAAGATTGATTTTTCTTAAGAATGGAAATTTCCAAGAAAAAGGGTTATTATTTAGAGAACAGAAACCGAAAAAAATGGGTTTTCAGTTTTTAATTCCTGAAAACCAAGTCATATTTTATTTTTGGGTTTCCTTTTCTTTCAAGAAAAATCTACCACTTTTGAAGCAAATAAATTGTTGAAAACCTTTCCATTTTTGTTGAACAATGTACGTGAATAACAAACATTTTCTGACCAGCTCTGCTATCCAGCACACAGCCTCCATATATACTTAGGAGGGCTCTGTAGGGAAAGGAAGAATATAATTTATTATAAGTATTATAATTTAATATGTATATATTGTAATACATATAATAATTCATATGCAGATCTGAAAGTGCTTAAGAACCATGTGTAAGTCTCATTGCTCATTATTCCCATTGTACATCTGGGGAAATAGTCAGAGAGAGGGGAAGTGACTTGACTGAGGTCAAACAGCTGGTCAGTGGCAGAGATGGGAATAGACTTTAAGTCTAAGTCGCGAGTTTTATCCACTGGAAGATGCTGCTGCCCCTGCTTGAGGCCACGGAAGAGCCTCAAGTTCCAAACAGCTCTCATAGCTCTTTCCACGGCAAGGAGGCAGGAGAGACAAGATGGGAAATTTTATGCACAAGCAGATGTCCCAGTTGACCGCTGTCCCACCCCGAGTCACTTCAGAGCTGAGCTGTGAGCTGCTCACTGGTTACAAACCCCTTCACAGGCCCCTCAAATCCACCCCATTGAGTTCTGCTTCCAGGAGGACCTATTAGCTTGAGGAGACATGTTGCCGAGTACAGTTTACCTATCAGTACAACTTCACCTTGGGGATCCATTTAATTGCATGCATCCCAGTGAATTCCATTTGGACAGGGACATGCTAGAAGACCGAATGCATTCCCACATACCTACCCATTGCTCTTAGATGAGCAGGTGATGGAATGTACACGTGAGACAGAGACGAGGTACCAAACTCAGCTTTCCTGGAATACACACTCAAGCGCTCAACTGATTGACAGAAACAACTGAAAACTGCATCATCACCGGTATAGGCTTTCGGAGGATGAAAAATGACAGCCTGCCTTGTTGCAGGTGACGCTGTGATTATGATCAGCTATGTTGGAAACATGGTGGGAGTAAAAAATAAAATAAAATAGAGACATAAAACAATGTAATATATACATTTTGGTTGGATATAATCCCAGAAGAGTATATGCAAATATCCGATGCACCATTTGCTTTTTGTGTTTGAGGATCTTTAAAAAACCCCCCAAACCCAAAAACAACGGAGAGCAAAAACATCTTTTAAAAGCATGAATGGGAAAAGAGCCCAATCCTGTAATGACTTGAACCTCTTTGATTCCCTCTGAGAATCAGTGGAACTCCACAGCTGACAGGATCCAGCCCCAAAACTGTACTTACATCTTGGTATCTGAAGTTACAGAGGTAACAAGGTTTTTGCACCATCATCATGTAAATGTATATATATGGGAATTTTTTCAGAAGTAATGAAGTGCCTTAAGTGCCTAAATCCCGTTTTCTTGATGTAGCAGGCTTCATCATCAAGAAGTATCCATAAAAATAACTGTCATTTGCATATAGGTAGAGTCGGTCTATATGCAGGAGACGTTTAGAATCCAGAATCCTCATGAAATAAGGCTGGGAACAGGCAGTTTCTTCCCCTCCCCCAGCCAAGAATTTCCCATTTAGATTATAAACTCTTTGTAGCATGGACTGTGTTCTGTTTGGACAGTGTCATGTTCAATGGGGCAGTGTATCCAAGTGGATAAGGCACTTCTTTGAGAGTCAAGAAGTCTGTGTTCTAATCTGGCTCAGCTCCTCACCTGCTATGTGACCTTGGAGGAGTAATTTCACTTCTGTGCCCTCTCTCACCCTTTGTATTGTCGGTTATTTAGTTGTAAACTCTTTGAAGCAGGGACTACCTCTTATTGTGTTTCAGAGTAGCAGCCGTGTTAGTCTGTATTCGCAAAAAGAAAAGGAGGACTTGTGGCACCTTAGAGACTAAGCAATTTATTGGAGCATGAGCTTTTGTGCATCCGATGAAGTGAGCTGTAGCTCACAAAAGCTGATGCTCAGATAAATTGGTTAGTCTCTAAGGTGCCACAAGTACGCCTTCTCTCATTGTGTGCGTGTACAACACCTACCACAATAGGGCCCTGATTGCAGTTAGAGCCTCTAGATATTGTTGCAATACAAATAACAAGGGTGCCTGGATCCTAACTGGGTCCTGAGTGCTCTTGTGAAACTAATAAATTCTGTATAATGATAATCCCAAATCCATGGACATTCACAGATCCTGACAGGCTACAGTTTTTTAAACAAAGAAAAAAAAATCATTGAATCAATTTGTAGTCCTTCCTATGGATGGATGCATGCAATAAGATCTGCAATTATTTTGTTAAAACATTCCAGACCTTGAAAGCAAGTTGTATACTAAGTCAGTTTCCAAATTATCCTCTTCATAAACTCTGACTTTCTTAAACTTGCTTCCCATGGAAATGTAATGCTTTACAGTTCTGGCATTACAAGAGAATGTTCTGCACTGGTATCCCAATGACCTGCTTCTTGTATATTGTTGGGCTACCAAATACTATTTAAATTCTATTTAAGACATCAAATCAGTTTTGATTTTAATCTGCCTCTGTGTGCTGGGGTACGACTCAGGGATACAGGTTAGAAAGATTTCAGAGTAACAGCCGTGTTAGTCTGTATTCGCAAGAAGAAAAGGAGGACTTGTGGCACCTTAGAGACTAACAAATTCATTTGAGCATAAGCTTTCGTGAGCTACAGCTCACTTCATCGGGACTCCTCTTTTGTATTGGCAAGTTACTACTATGTGCACTCTATCAAAATGTTTTGTTTATATATATATATATACACACACACACACACACACAGAGAAATATGTGTGTGTGTGTGTGTGTGTGTGTGTGTGTGTGTGTGTTAATATATATTTATGAAGGCACTAGTTGAGCTGCCACAAAAATTGTAAGGTCCTTGGGGCAGGGACTGTGTTTTGTGCTCTGTTTGTACAGCACCTTGCACAATGGGGTCCTGGTCCATGACTAGGGCTTCTAGATGCTACAGTAACATAATAAGTTAGTTTTCATTTCATTTCAGATATATGGATCAGATATTCCACTGGAGTAAATCAGCCACTGACTTCATCTTATATATATAAAATAAGAGTCCAAATACAGCGCTTTTCATTCACAGATCCCGAAGCACTTGATAAAGGAGTCACTATCCAGCCCCGGACCACCCTCACCTATGATTGGAAGGGCTGCTGGTGTCACCCTGCAAGGAGTAACTGGGGTGGTGGAAGCCAAGGTGCGACTGCTGCGCTGTAAGCACACTGCTGATGTCAGGGCTCTGAGCCAGAGGTGCACAGCACAGAAGCACCCAGGATTACAGGGCAGGTGGTGAAAGAACACCTTATTGGTCTGGGTGACCCTCAAAGCATCACAGCCCACAATTCATTTTACATCTGGGGAAACTAAGGCACAGAAAGTGGAAGTGACTTGCCCGAAGTCACCCAGTCATCCAGACACAGAAATTGAACCAGTGTCTCCCGAGTCCCAGTCTTTGTGCAAGGGGTGGCGGGGGGAGAATAGCTCAGTGGGTTGAGCATTGGCCTGCTAAACCCAGGGTTGTAAGTGCAATCCTTGAGGGGGCCATTTGGGGGCAAAAAAAACCTGGGGATTGGTCCTGCTTTGAGCAGGGGGTTGGACTAGATGACCTCCTGAGGTCCCTTCCAACCCTGATATTCTATGATCTACTGGGCCACACTGCCTCCCTATATGTAAATACACACAACACATCTACTTTAAAGACTACAGTTTGTCATCACTTTTACACAGAAGAGATCCAGACATACCTCATGCTTCCATTAAAATGATCAGGCTATCACCTTTATTCCAAATGCTTATGGAAAACCAAGGTTACGGATGTGATGTATTATAAAATAAAATAAGATATTATTTATTACTACAGGGCAAACAGCACTCTAGGCACTTTACAGATCAGTATAGAAACAGGAAGACAGGACCTCTACCCAAGCAGCCTTATGGGGGGCAATATAAGAAAAAGCAAGAGGATTTAACCCATTTTTAACAGTGAGAGTGACTAACCATTTGAACAAACTGCCAAGGGAAGGGGTGAGTTCTCCTTCTCTACATGACTTCAGATCAAAACTGGATGCCTTTCTGAGAAGATATGCTTTAGTCACATATAAGCCATTGGGCTCAATATAGGGATAACGGTGAAATTCTAAGGGCCTGTGTGCACAGGTGGTCAGACCAGAAGATCTAATTGTCCCTTTTGGCCTTAAAAATCTATGAATCTATTATCTTTATCAGAGTAAATTGTCCCCTCTTTCGGTCTTCATTAGATGTAATAGATAATGGAAGATATTCTCCTATTCATGTCTCTTGGTTGCTATTGTCAATAGAAGAAGTTTTCATCTGGATCAACGATGAGACATCTAATCTCTGATCTAGTCGAGTAAAAAAATAAAATAAAGAGCGGACTTACCTCCTGAAGGCTAATGAATGTAATAAATGCTTGGGGATCGATAATAAACATCACAAGGTGAATCTGGCAGGGTGCAGAATGTTTTTGGCACTTTGGGTCTCTCAGTAGATTGAACAAATAAAGGCGAACGATGAAGGAAAAAACCAACACTGTAGGTTTGGTTTACAGAGGCAAATTTGTGCGCATGTGAAATGCCAGTAACTTGACTCCTGGTCGGATTTGTCCAGTTCTTGTTCCAAATGTGGCAGTAAAAGAGCTACCTTTATTTCCCCATTTCACTTTGCATGGGACATCAATGCGGCTTTTTTTAAATCAAAAGCCTCATATATGATTGAGAGGTTCTGGGAAAGAGAATGATAATGTTGGGGAAAGGAATGGGTTAGGAAGTCATTAAAATCATGCAATTTTACTGCACTGCAGAAAGTCGCTGGAGAAGGCACTTGAGGTGCTGCAAGCCAGTCTCGGCTACATCTGAATGCAGTGTAGACGTTTTTAAAAGAGCTAAATAGGCACCAAATCAACAGACTAAGACAAAGCAGCCCACATCAGGCAGCCTTTGACCACGAGAACAAAAAATGATTCGATAGGCATCTATCCAGGGTCCAGATTATATCACATTAAGCCCTAGAGACAGACCCCCAATCAAAATCAGAGTCCCATTGTGTGAGGTGCTGTCTGTGCACAAAGCAAGAGAATCTCTATCTCAAAGAACTTGCAGTCTAAACAGACAAGATGCAAAAAGGGTTGGAGAGGAAAAAAGTCACAGAGGGGAAGGGAGAGATCTTCAGAGGCACAAAGGGCAGTTTAGGTGCCCAAGTCCCACTGAAAGTCTATGAATCTATGATCTTTATCAGAGTAAATTGTCCCCTCTTTCGGTCTTCATTAGATGTAATGGATAATGGAAGATATTCTCCTATTCATGTCTCTTGGTTGCTATTGTCAATAGAAATAGTCTAAATAGCAAAGTTCCATTGAAAGTCCATGGGAGTTGGGCACCTAACTCCCATTTGTGCCTTTGAAAGTTTACCCTGACATGATTTGGCCAAGCTCATACTGCAGGCTAATGGCAGCAGCTGGAATAAACCTCAGGTCTCAGTCAATGTTTTGGACCATGCTGCCTTCCAGGTCCACAAACAGAGGGTATCCTCTGGACATGGACAGAAAGGTTGTGGCACCATCAGTGACCCCATTGAGCCCTCTCCATAGGATCTATGATCCATGCTGAGGGAGGGCGTAGAGACTAGGCAGCTCTGGGGGAGGAGTTAGTGGGACAGGTGTGGCGCTGTGGTGAATATACACCATCCCACTCCAGCTTTGCACAAAGTTTTCCCGAAGAAGATAACACGCCCCTGTGCACCTTTATCCCCAACATCTTCCAATCTGCACCAACTGTGGTTCAGCCCCATAGCATAAACAGCTGAAACTGCAGTGTTGTGCCTGCTCTCTCATCAAGCCGAGACATATTACCAAGGCTGGGTTCACTCAGCACAGGGATAGGCTTCCAGTTTGGCAGAAGAATAGAATACTCAAGTGACAGTTCCAGAGGATTCCTAGCAAAACTTATGCATAATTCTACAAGTGAAGTGACGAGGGGATGGGAAAGGGTCACTCGCCTGCTGAGAGCTGTAATAAGCAAGGCGCATTCAGTCAGAAGATCCCTGCAATGGCCTCTCTTCCAGAATGAGCGTGTGTTGAACATGACAGGTTAGGGATCTCCAACAGACCTTCACTCATTTTTATCTTGACCAAAGGCAGGGGAGCTACATTACAGCTGATTTTCACACCAGCTCCCAGTAGTTTCAATACCGTAATAGTCAGCAGACCAAAAGCCTCACGGCACGTGCCTTCCATCGTATCACTTCTCTTGGGTTGGAAATCGCTGTCCCCTCCCCCCAGCTAAACCTTGTGCTTGGTTTGCAGGTAAAGCTGTGGAAACCTATAATACTCTGAACATTAGGTGAGATGCACAGGCAACTGAATGGAGGGCTTTACCCCTTAGAGAGCTTTGTCCTCCTCCTCCTACCTGGCTGCTCTAACTTATGCTGGCGGGTAATGTCCCTGGACGGTCCTTTATACAGGCAAGATGTTCTGGTCATGCCCCTGAATGGGTAAACTCTGAAATGACAAATTAAGCCAGCTTTATGGTTACTTTTCACCATTGGAGTGGCAAAAAGGGCCATAGCAAGGCGCTAAAATGTGGCCCTAATTTCTTCCATGAATTCAAGCCTAGAGCTCAGAATTAATCTCCGAGGCACGTGGCAAGTTGCCTTGTGTTACTTTGCAATTTTTTGATCTAGCCACTGTGGCCTTGACAGGTTCACATCCCAAGACCAGGCCCAGTATTAATCAAATTATTACATAGCTGGGAGCCCCGACGTGCACACTTGCAACACTCACACAATAGGGACTCTTCTATATTGACAAATAATTGATAAATACATTTAGCACAGTCACAAACACTCCGACTCAGGAAGGTAGGTAGAGATACTACAGAATGTACCTCTGCACCTCCATATCCTCACACCATCCCTTGCAGCACAAACTGAAATGTTAGCCACATCATCTTCATCCCCATCACCTTCCCCCTCACCACCAGTGGCCACATTCTGGCACCTCCGACAGGCTACATCTCTCTCCCCTACTGCCCGCAGGCTGGGATGCAACTTTTATACTATAGGCTAGTATATTAATGTTCTGAATTTATCATCACATGTCAATCCGTTGCCATGGCATGCTTGTGGTTGGATGTTCTTTCCCAAACTTTCCAAAAGCTGGTGTTAGCTCATGTTTCTGTAGTTGGATGATGCCATTATGCACAAAATGCCCCTTACACTCTATTTCCAGTTCTCCAAAACTTAGGTGTTACCATTGGGTCATTTATCTATGCCAAAATCCATAGGCCTCAAGCCTTATGCTAAGTGCTGAGGCCAACGTCTTACAGGATACAGGCCTGTAGGTTCCTTCCATTATTGTTGAATATCATAAAGGCAAGCTATCCCTATGGGGTACAAGTGTCTGTACAATACTGTTCAGCAAGAACCTAGCAGGCATGTCAGCAAAACAGTTTTGGCATCATCCACCTAATCCATAGCACTGTGGCTTCTACGATTCTAACTGGCATTTGTCAAATGACTGTGGGTGGCAAGGCATAGAACATGTGCTGAAAGCTCACGTTCGAAGCAATTATACTTTCCAGTGCTTTCTCACCTACTCTAGATAAAATGATATGGTGAAAACCAATATGGATCAAAAGTGAAGGAAAAACTTTGCACAGTGATCATCACGATACCCCATGCCAACCAAAGCTGCTTGGGTTTCATGTAACTCTACCATTCTGTCTTCCCTGGAAAAGAAGATGAGGAGGATAGAAGCTCCTACTTGTTTCTAGTCTATCTACTAATTTGCTTATAATGATGGTTCCGTCTCTGCCATTTACAACAGGGTGGATTAGGTCCCTTCTTGGGGAGAGGAACCTGCCTGTGAAATCCTGATCCTCAGTTCTTCTCATCATACAACCTGTCAAATTAAATGGATGACGTTGACCCTGAACATAAGTTGCCTCATTTTGCATAATGTCCATAAAGAACAATGTAATTGCCCAGCCTTTAAGAAAGGCACTGTCGATTATTTCAGGACAATGAAATAACAGTCAAGATATAGAGTCTAAAATCGGAAGGACTCGTGTCTGATGTACAGTTTAAACAATAGTAGTTTTACTTGTCATTCATACCAAATTGCTTTGGGGAGGCGGGTATAGACTATTTATAACCTGTCAGTCTCTAGAAACTACAATTATGATGATTTAATTAACACATGGAGAGGCTTCAGGCAATCACACTACTCTAAATTTTAAAAGTAGCACATTTCAGATTCATGATAATTTAAAACATTAACAAACGCTAGTGGAACCAGGGCAGGAATTTGCTGGCCCTGGTTTCTTTTAAATCATCCATCAAGGCACAATGTTAATTCGATGGATGGATAGTAACGAATCAGAGCACAGAACAAGCATTTGGGATTTTGGAGGTCATCAAGTATAAGGGAGAGCTATTTTTAAAAATGAGAACCAAGTTTGAGAAAAAGGGAAAACAGCTCAAATCTAGCAAAGGTGCTGTACATGTCTACAATATTTGGAAAAATCAGGGTTAGGATAAAGTGAGAAGCAAGGTGTTCTGAGTGGAATTCACCTTTGTGAAGAGCGTTTGACAGGCACCACTCCAGTGACAAACAGCCCTTGTGCTGACTCTCTGCAATCATAGAATATCGGGTTGGAAAGGACCTCAGGAGGTCATCTAGTCCAACCCCCTGCTCAAAGCAGGACCAACCCCAACTAAATCATCCCAGCCAGGGCTCTGTCAAGCCTGACCTTAAAAACGTCTAAGGATGGAGATTCCACCATCTCCCTAGGTAACCCATTCTAGTGCTTCACCACCCTCTGATACTCTGTCTTTATTTCCCCATCTTAGTTCCATCCCATTTCATAGAATCATAGAATATCAGAGCCAGAAGGGACCTCTGGAGGCCATCCAGTCCAACCCCCCCGCCCAGAGCAGGACCAATCCCCAACTAAATCATCCCAGCCAGGGCTTTGTCAAGCCTGGCCTTAAAAACTTCTAAGGAAGGGGATTCCACCACCTCCCTAGGTAACGCATTCCAGTGTTTCACCAACCTCCTAGTGAAAAAGTTTTTCCTAATATCCAACCTAAATCTTCCCCACTGCAACTTGAGACCATTACTCCTTGTCCTGTCATCTGCTATCACTGAGAATAGTCTAGATCCATCCTCTTTGGATCCACCTTTCAGGTAGTTGAAAGCAGCTCTCAAATCCCCCCTCATTCTTCTCTTCCACAGACTAAACAATCCCAGTTCCCTCAGCCTCTCCTCATAAGTCATGTGTTCCAGATCCCTAATCATTTTTGTTGCCCTTCGCTGGATTCTCTCCAATTTTTCCACATCCTTCTTGTCGTGTGGGGCCCAAAACTAGACACAGTACTCCAGATGAGGCCTCACCAATGTCGAATAGAGGGGAACGATCCCGTCCCTCGATCTGCTGGCAATGCCCCTACTTATACATTCCAAAATGCCATTGGCCTTCTTGGCAACAAGGGCACACTGTTGACTCATATCCAGCTTTTCGTCCACTGTCACCCCTAGGTCCTTCTCTGCAGAACTGCTGCCTAGCCATTTGGTCCCTAGTCTGTAGCGGTGCATTGGATTCTTCCGCCCTAAGTGCAGGACTCTGCACTTGTCCTTGTTGAACCTCATGAGATTTCTTTTGGCCCAATCCTCCAATTTGTCTAGGTCCCAATCGTGGGATGGACCTTCAATTAAACAAGTTCAATGGACATACAAGTGTGAAAAGCAGAGTGGTCCCTTGGCTAGGGCACTGGAAAAGGTCTCTGAAAAGTTGGGTTCTATTCCTGGTTCTCCCACTGAGCTGTTGTGTCACGCTGGGCAAACCACATTACCTCATGTGTCCGTTTCCCTTCCCATCCTGTGTCATTCTCGTTTACGTAGATCATCAGTGCTCCAATGTGCTCTTATTACATGTTTGTACAGTGCCTAGTTCAATGATTTCAGCTGGAGCTTTTAGTCAGTACCTTAATAGTAATGATAATAAAAATAATAATAATATGATTATGCTGAGTTTTTGTGCAGTGCTTAAACTCGTTTCTCCCTTTTTTTTTTTTTAACAACTTTCTATTGCAGGCTTGTTAAATAGCATCTGAGGAGTCTCTGTCTTCTCAACTAAAGAATTTCAATCCAGTGGCTTGTTTACTGAAATGGGTAGAGTGTATGTCAGATATAACCAGGCTTAGGGCAGAAATTTCATTATTTTTTGTCTCATTGTCTTTGCATAAACTCAGGATGAAGGTCTCTTTTAATAAGATCATACAATGTGCTTTTCTGACAATATATTATATCAGTGGTTTTCAACATGGGGGTCCGCAGACTACGTCTAAGATTTCCAAAAGTTGTCCACACCTCTGTTCAAAATATATTAGGGAATGAAAATGTATTACTAAATGAAAAAAAAAAGGTGGAAAACCACTGTGTTAAACCTATTGATCGTACTTGAAAATTTTTGCACGCTGGATCTGTGTTCTGCCCTTTGCAGTGAAGTCAAGGACACACAACACACCCACAATAAATGTAACATTCAGCACGGACACTTAAAAACTTGCAAATCAGGCGAAGGTTTCTAACTATCTGAGCAGTGAAGCTCTGGAACAGCCTTCCAAGGGGAGCAGTGGGGAAAGAAAAAATCTAACTGGATTCACGACTGAGCTTGGTACGTTTGTAGAGGGGATAGTATGATGAGATTGCCTACAATGGCATGTAGCCCATTGGCAACTGCCAGAAGCAAAAATCCCCAACTGCTAGAGATGGGACACTAGATGGGGAGGACTCTGAGCTACTACAGAGAATTCTTTCCCAAGTGTCTGGCTGGTGGGTCTTGCCCACATCCCTCAGGGTTTAACTGATCACCATATTTGGGGACAGGAAGAAATTTTCCCCCAGGTCAGATTGGCTGAGACCCTGGGTTTTGTTTTGTTTTTTTGCCTTCCTCTGTAGCATGGGGCATGGGTTACTTGCAGGTTTAAACGAGCGTAAATGGTGAATTCTCTGTAACTTGAAATCTTTAAGCCATGATTTGAGGACTTCAGTAACTCAGCCAGAGGTTGGAAGTGGGTGAGGTTCTATGGCTTGCAATGTGCACGAGGTCAAACTAGATGATCACGAAGGTCCCTTCTGACCTTAAAGTCTAGGAGTCTATAACATTCTGTAGTGTTGTTTAAACTTATATAGAGACAAACTGTCATGACAATAGAACTCGACAATTTCAGAATCAAAACTCAGTTGTTCAGTTTACCTTTCCCTCATTTCGTTCTTCTCACACAGAGAACACTTATTTACATGCACACAGACAAGACAAAGAATAAAATTCCCTCTCGACAAATGAAGCTCTTTCTCCCACAGACTGACAAGGAAGAAAGACAGTTATTTTAATTTCCATTTTTAAATCATTAGGAAGCACTCAGATACTATAGAGTAGGGAGACATTTAAATAAAAGAGAGAAAGAAAGAGAGAAAGAATTACATGACTATGCTCCATGCACTTGCATTTCACCGAGTAAGAGAGAAAGAAACCTAGCTAGATTGTTAAGGCTACTAGGATCATCTAGTCTAATTTCCTGCATAACATGGGCCATAGAATATTACCCAGCAAACCTTGGTAATGAAGGATCGATCCATCTGTCAGGCAACTGAAAAGATTTGTTTTGTTTATTTTAAGGAGGACCACAGTCAATACACATTCTCAAAGTTCAACCCTATATTGCATGTCAAAAGCACTCAGATAAATAAGGGGGTTAGAGTGGATAGGGGGGGAAAAATCTCATATCAGTTAGCCATGATTTAAGTAAGCAAAATTATCAGTTGGAGAGTAGTTGGACGAGTAGGGTTCCACTGGAGATCAGCATTCAGAGATGCTGCACCTGGAGATGGGGGAGCGACACCACACTGAAAGAACATCTGGAAGCATCTTGCCAATTCCTTGCTTGTTTGCAGCAGAGGGGACTAGAGGATGGAACGTAACACTTAACTTCTCCCCTCACCCCCAAGCTTTTGCCTTCAAGCTTGACTTAAAACTAGTCGTTATCGCTTTGTAGCAGATGGTAGTGTAAAGTAAAAGCAGGCTATTGAGTCAAAATGAGCAGGTTGTTCCTACCCATATGCTTGATCGAAGAAGACGCGATGGGATAAATATGGACAGGTCAGCTTTTCAAAGCTTCCTTCCCTTAATTTCAGCTGCTTAGATATTCATTTTCCGAGTAGCTTACTATACCGAGAGTGAAACTCAGCCCAGGGTCTGTGCAGCTGTCCACAAACGCAGACCCAGGTGTTGGAAATGAATGGCGGTTATAGTGAAGCAAAGGGCCCCAATCTCTCCTTTACAGCTCACAGGGGATCCGAGCAGGCTAAAATTCATGTGGCACTGGTTCAAGAGCAGACACAGCTAGGGCAGCTGAATGGTGAGGGAGGTGATAAGCTGAGTCAAGACAGACAATTGTGGCAGAAGCAGATGAATGCAGCATTGCCTGGCGTAACTGAAAGAGTGTAGGGGTGGAGACTGACGCTATGAAAGGCCAGATCAAAGATACAGGAATGGCAGAGCTGCAGAGGGATTGGTAGGTGAAGACAAGAATTTGAGGGTGTGTCTACACTGCAATTAAAAATCTGCCACTGACTTGGGCTCAGACTAAGGGGCTATTTAATTGCAGCGCAGACATTCAGGCTTGGGCTTCAGGACCCTGCGAGATGGCAAGATCCCAGAGTTCAGGCTGCAATCTGAGCCCAAATGTCTACAATTAAAAAGCTTTGCGGCCCAAGCCCCATAAGCCCAAGTCAGCTGGCACAGGCCAGCCGCAGATGTCTAACCGTAGCGTAGGCACACCCTTGGATGAAGAACAAGGAGTCAGTAATGTGATGGGGCCAGGTCTGGATGATTATTATCTGTACCACAGTAGTGCCTAGAAGCTCCAACCAAGATTGGAGCCCCATTGTTGTAGGTGCTGTAGAAACACATAATAAGAGAGTCCCTGCTGCAAAAAGCTCAGTCTTCATAGATAAGACAAAGGGTGGGAGGAGAAACAGAAGCATGGACAAGAAGTGACTTATGGTGCAGGTCAATGGCAGATCCAAGAGCCAAACGCCCATGACCTGAGTTCTTGATTCTTCCTGACAAACTCCCCATAGTTTGGGAACGCTTGAATGTAGGGTTTTGGCCTAGAACCATCTCGATTAGGAAGATGTAACATATGTCAGTGTTATTTAACGGAAAAGGAATTTGTTTCGTACATCACTGATCAAAGAAATAATCTAGAAAGACCTTTCTTTGTTTCTTTATTTTTAACTGAATACAGAATTAGTGAAAGGAGACAAGTAGTCAGGCCTTGAGACTAAAGAGGTGGTAGATAGGGCTCTGGTCTATGACCGAAGAGCACTGCGCTCTATTTCCAGTTCTGCCACTAGCCTGCTCGGTAACAGTCGGCAAGTGGTATCACTTCTGTGCCCCAGTTTTCCTTTTGTATAAAATGGGGATAATGCTACTTACCTAAAATAAAGTGCGCTGAAAGCTACAAATAGAAAGTACTATATCAAAAAGTAGGTATTTTATAGCTATAGAACAGATACAAAATGGGCAACGACTAGGTCAAGAATCCACACCAAAGTCTTGCCAACATGCCCCTTGCCTCACTCAAAAGGGTCGCTTGCCACAGGCAGTTCAGACTTCACGGCCCCAGGGTCCTTCCTCTCTGTGCTGAGACCGTCTATATCAGGAGTTCTCAGCCTTTTCCTTTCTGAGGCCCCCCCTCAACATGCTAAACAAACTCCACAGCCCACCTGTGCCACGACAATTGTTTTTCTCCGTGTAAAAGCTACGGCTGGCATGAAGGGATAGGAAGCAGGGCAACTGCCCAGGGGACCACGCCACAAAGGGCGCCATGAAACTAAGTTGCTCAGGCTTTAGCCCCAGATGCTGGAGCTCAGGGCCCCGGGCTGCAGTCCTGTATGGTGGGGCTTCAGCTTTCGGCCCTGGGCCCTAGCACGTCTAATGCCAGCCATGCTTTGCAGACGCCCTGAAACCAGCTCGTGCCCCCCCCAGGGGGGCCCCAAACCCCTGTTTGAGAACCATTGGTCGACACAGCAAATACATATTTAGTCCTCATTATTCCCAGGGACTTTAATATTTGTAGCTGTCATACGTTTAAAGACTGAGGTATTTTTTCTTTTAATTTACCTTGTTCGAACGAAACCACTTTAACGCAATGCTTAGAAAGCATCCCCCAATCCAGTTTTCAGTGGGTTTTTTTTTCCCCTTTAAACTACACAGAACTTTCCAACAAGTTCAGATGATGCTATTAGGAACCGTTGTTTAGGTGAACTCATCTTGACATCAGAGATACTGACTTAAATCACAAAGCTTTTAGAGAGGATTTAGTGCATTTTTAATCACTATGAACTTCCCGTGTCCTACCCAACGACATTTCAGCGTATGGCTACATCAGGGGTTTTCAACCTTTTTCTTTCCGAGCCCCTCCAACAGGCTATAAAAGTTCTATGGCCCACCAGTGCCACAACAACTGTTTTTCTGCATATTCAGAAGACTAAAAGCCCGGGCCAGCGGTAGGGGGTAGGAAGCAGGGCAATTGCCCAGGGCCCTACACCACAGGCACGGTAGCTGATTATAGATCATCATTATCTCCTGGGCCTTTCCATCCTTCCCTCATCTTGGACATGCATACACAGTGCCTTCCTTTCAGAGACAGCCTGGCAAGAATACTGCTGAGATCTTCAGCAGTTAGAGCTTTCCACTTCGTGCATTCTCCCCACGCAGCTTCATGGTAACAAGGCAAAACTAATTCATTACAGAGTCCACCCACATAGGCTAATACTCCCCAGCCCCCACACTCCAGGTCTTGGATAGCTGTAAACTCGCTGCTAGGTAAAGTGGCAGGAGCTCCTAGGAATTCCCTGGGAATTGATCCATTTTGTTTTTTTGTATACACAGGGAGGGCTACAAGCAATCTAGCTTATTTGGCTGCAGCACAGACAGATGTGATAAAAGCTGATTAGTGTCTGAAATGTTTACCACTGCAACCCATCTGTGTTCAGTCCTAAAATACCTGGCTTGAAATGACCAAGTACCAGGAAGTCAATGGTGCTGTAAACAAAGCATACAGGGATTTTTCATGTCAAAATGTTTATCTATAATATGGAGGACTGATCACGCATTTATTCTGTGTAACTCAAGCCTGTAACTCATACGGGTTATGATCTACAGATATTGATCAATAGATAATTATCACACACATGCAGAGCTGAGATTTGAACCCTAGAGTCTCAGCTTCAAAAGTCACATGACTACTCCTTGAGTTAGAAGAAAGGTTCTTTAGCTGGACACAGAGGATAAGGGACCCATCTACTAGGAGAGCATCACACATTCATGTAGAGAAAGACAGCAGGTGGACAACGGTCGCTCAGAGTCAGAGTTTTAGATGGGAATCTCAAAATTGTCTCAGTCAGAAATAGTAGTCAGTTAATAGCCCATTTCCAAGTGGCCCTCCGTGCTCTGTTGTGGCTGCTGTTTTGGAGACCTTTGCTGGAACACCATTGCTGCATCCCTCATTTGGAAGACCTACTCTGCGATCATCAGATGGGAATGGTACCTGGGGATAACATGAAGGTAACCTTCAGTTAGATTTGGTTTTCTCATTTTCCCGAGAAAGGCCAAGGCCCCAATCACGGCAACAACAGAACTCTACTGTCCGTGTTCCAGTCCTCGATGCTCAGGGCGTCAGCAGAAATGTGCCCCTGTTAAAACTTCACCACTATTTTGAAGGCAGGGTTGGGCACTTTCTTTATCACCAGTGGAGCGCAGCCTCACTTTGGATACTAATGACCACCCTACCTGGATCATGAGAAAGGTCTGAAACCCAGACCTTCAGCAACTTAGCACAGATCTTTACCACTTGAGCTACAGAACTAACTCTCTCAATCGGAAATCGTCGTAGACTTCTCTTCCAGTGGACCAGCCAAAAAAAGGAAGGATGCAGTATACACTGGTCTAGTCTGTTACACACAATCATCCTTGCCACTCTATGAGAGGCAAACGTTAGCCTTTGGCATGGTACAGATTGTAGAGAGTTCCAGAAAATCTCAAAAAACATTCCTGGGAAGGACAACTCTCCTGATCCTCCTACAAGGACTGTAAGCCACATCGCCTCACTCCAGAAGTCAAACTCTGAGCTATACTCAATAGGCCTTATTCTCATTGACACCGAGCCCCCTTTACACCTCACTAGCAATGTACAGAAGTTGCACAGTGGGTGTAAATTACATTTAAATTCACCTCACGCTGGCAGGAGCGATGCGGAGCAAACAGGCCATAGTGTCAGAGAGTGTCAGGCCCTGTATGTTATTCAAGAACTACAACTGAACACATATTTCCAGCCACAGGACACGTGCTAATGAGCTTGTTTGCATTCTTTACAGAAAGCATTTTTATTTTTCAAGGGAAAAACAAACTCATAGGTTCCACAAATTTCAACCTTCTTCTGTGAACATTTTCCCTCTAGCCTGAGCTGCATCATGGGCTTAAAATGGAAAAAAAAAAAGTTAAAATACTGGCAGCACATCACAGGCTGCAGCAGAGGGAGAAGAAGGGGAAGAGAGAAAAGGATGTGAGAGAGGAAGAGGGCAAGCTGCACAATTCCACCAACACAGGGATTTTTCACGGGTGATTATAATAGGAGTGCAAGTATTTTTCTTCTTGGACAAAGCTTTTCCAATACAGTGTCCTATCTGTTTCATCAGTCCTTACCATGTATAAAACACACGTGGTATTTCTAATACTAAGAGGGGGGATGATTATAGGAAGAGAAACCACACCCGTGATTTTCCTCTGACCAGTGCAGGAATGTTTTATAAGTCGGGTAGGATTTGGTGCACTTTGAGAGCTGCAGGTTATTTAATTATCAACCTCTGATTGATAAATATTGGCAAGAGCTTATCGGATGCAACGTGGTTAGACAGAAAGGGTTGCCCAGTGGTTAGGGTACACCATGGACTTGGGACACCTAGGTTCAAATTCCTTGCTCCACCACAGGCTTCCTGTAGGAACTTGGGCAAGTCACTGTGTTCTGCAATTCCCCATCTGTAAAATGGGGAGAATAGCACTGGCCTCCCTCACACGGATGTTGTGAGATTAAATACCATGAGGTGCTCATATACCTTGCTAACAGGGCCCATGTAAAGTGCCATGGTCTTCTCTCCAGAGCATCACCACTGAGAAATGATTTCTCTATTGGATGATGTCTGTAGTATCAGGCCTTTTCCTGTGGGAAGAGGCAGAGAGGAGTCTGCCATGGGACACCACCATGAGCTACTTCTCCTCATGCATTTACGCTTTAAAAAAACCCAAGAAACTCTTCTTTGCAATTGAAGGCCCCATCATTTCAGATCCCCGTTTTTCATTCAGCTTTATACAAAAGGAAACGAACAACAGAGTGGGATTTCCAGGGGCTCAGCAGTGCACACAGTTTGGCCCAGATTTTTAGAAGGTTCAGCTCCCACTTAAATACTTAAACAAGGACCTAATATGATTCTCAAGAGAGTTCTACATCCAGAAGCTGCCAACGTGGTACATATGGCCAGACTGCCAGAAGCATGATGATGCTTTTGAAAATCTAGCCACTTACTATGATGCTTAAACAGTAGCTGAGCTCATTTAAAAACATGGCCTCATTTGTAAACACTGAGCACTTAAAAATCTGACCCAGAGCACGTATAACTACAGATCCCTCTCTCGTGTGTTGTTGACATTCTAACGCATAGGCTTCCTTTCTCAAAGCACCAATTCCTACAACTGGGCCAAATCCCGAGGACCTTTCCAAGACTTACCCTGTCTTCACTCAGACAACCTTCCAACCGCTTTGAGCTTGAGGTCGTCTGCCTGCTGCTGTACCCTACAACATTAAAAATTCTCACCTCCTTCATACAATCCAGCACTTATACATTGAAACATTTTCCATGGGAAATATTTCATGAAAGAAAACCACATTACCTTTCTCCCCATTCGATTTCCTCATGCAAACACAGAGCCTTTTCAGGAGCATCTGCATTTAGCAGGAAGTGAAGGTTCACCATTTGTACTGGTGAACATGACACATGCAGTGGGTAAGATGGCAGCCTAACCATAATTAGCAGAAAAAGACCAGGAAGCACAACAGTTGAACGGGGGTGCAAGGAACCTAAATTCATTATGTCCATTCTCAGATACTCCAACAAATACTAATCATAAAGGGAATCATTATCTTTGGCCGTATCTAGAATGATGCCTTCAGAGGGTTTCGGTGCTAACAATGGCAGCCTCCTTGATCCAGTCATCTCTTGACCCTCTCATTTCTATGCCATTCTTTAGGTATGGAATACCATTCTTGTCCCACTTCCCCAAGCCACTATTCTCTCTGCAGTCAAACCCTTGCTAAAGATTCCCTCCACAAGAAGCGAACAAACAAGAAATAAGAGCAACAATTGTTTAAAGCCCTACAAGTTATTCCCTTCTTGGGGTTTTCCATTTGTGTTCCATTTTCTCTCTGTTTTATGCCATGATCCTACAAAGGCACATATTTCCCATGATATATGTGAGCAATCTCACTGATGCCAAGTTAAGCACACATTAAAATCTTTGCAGAATTACAACCTTAGCCTGTAATAGGTTACCTTAATATTTGTGTCTTATATGAACATTGTTGGTGCTTAAATAAATAGATAGTAAATGTCACTAGTATGTCAACATTTCCTTCTAAATTACGCTTAAAAGGCACAGGCCATAGTGTCTCAACTGGTGCGCATACATTAGGATTCCTTTAGTAGGTCTATCCTTGTCCAATAGCAAGAGTAGAAGAGGTGAAATTCTGGATGAGTATTATTTAATGTGACTGATTTAGTACATATCATTGAAAATGACAAATGGCTTGGCTTTCACCCCAGTGAAAGGCACAGGAGCATAATGCAGATGATGTTCTTCTACCTGAACAGGTGGCCTTGTTTGTCAACTGATGAAATGTGGTTAGACTGCAAAGAGAATGTGTAAAAGTGGCATTGTGGGGTTCTAAGTCAATTGCAGCTCAATGCTTTTCACATCAGCTGTGCTCAGTTTACAGTGAAAACATATACAACTGCAGCCTCGCAAACTTGCCCTGAGATTCATAAGTCAAGTTGGGTTCTTCCCTTCTCGGACATCACCGTATGTTGTGCAGGCCAAATGAAGTCTTTATTTCCTACCATGTGACCCCAGGATCTTCAAATTATTCCCCTAGTGACACTTAAGTCATCCTGTGTGCCTTCAATGGGATAAGGAGGGACATGGATCAGTGTTCACGTCGCACTCCCTGTCAGTTCCCAGCCCAGCCAAGCTAATGCTCCAACCAACTGACTAAATTTGGTGATGAATCCTGGTCACGTGCCACCTGAGGCACGTTGCACATATGCTAAGAAGAAGAATGGAATAAGATCATCTACCTCACTGGAACTCCAGGAACATCTCTCTTGAAGATGCACAAGAATTTTGAGCAGGGGGTTGGACTAGATGACCTCCTGAGGTCCCTTCCAACCTTGATATTCTATGAATTTGAACTAGACTCAAGTTCACTCAGTTATAGCTGCATTACCTTTGCATGGCTAATGGGAGTAAAAAGCAGTAAAGTCTTGGTTTTGTCACCAAAGAAAGCAGATAGGTCTCTCACACAGGGGGGCAGACCTGATGAGGCTATTTTTACATAAGAACTTAAACTTATCTTTAAAAATAAGGTTCTTTAGTCTTCACAGAGGTTTTTGCGAGCCAAAATTAAGTTGGTTATTAAAGGTTAAATTTATTCATAAGAACATAGAAACGGCCATACTGGGTCAGACCAAAGGTCCATCTAGCCCAGTATCCTGTCTTCCGACAGTGGCCAAGGCCAGGTGCTCCAGAGGACATGAACAGAACAGGTCATCATCACGTGATCCATCCCTTATTGCCCATTCGCAGCTTCTGGCAAACAAAGGCTACGGACACCATCCCTGCTAATAGCAAATGATGAACTTATTCCTCCACAGAAGTCCTGCACTAGGCCTGCATGCATCACTTATGTCCCAATAGCTGGCCTATTTCCAGGGCTAAAATGTAACTTAACCAGCGCATAGGCCTTGTGTTAAGTACCTGCATGGGGGTGAGGATCAGTAGGTGAAGACACTTCTGCTAGCAGTGGGTTTTTTGTAGCAGGGTTCCATCTCAGTGTGTATTTGCATGGGACATGTTATGTTACGTGGAAAAATTGGAACGAGTCCAGCGGAGGGCAACAAAAATGATGAGGGGACTGGAACACATGACTTATGAGGAGAGGCTGAGGGAACTGGGATTGTTTAGTCTGTGGAAGAGAAGAATGAGGGGGGATTTGATAGCTGCTTTCAACTACCTGAAAGGGGATTCCAAAGAGGATGGATCTAGACTGTTCTCAGTGGTAGCTGATGACAGAACGAGGAGTAATGGTCTCAAGTTGCAGTGGGGTAGGTCTAGGTTGGATATTAGGAAAAACTTTTTCACTAGGAGGGTGGTGAAACACTGGAATGCGTTACCTAGGGAGGTGGTGGAATCTCCTTCCCTAGATATTTCTAAGGCCAGGCTTGACAAAGCCCTGGCTGGGATGATTTAGTTGGGGATTGGTCCTGCTTTGAGCAGGGGGTTGCACTAGATGACCTCCTGAGGTCCCTTCCAACCCTGATACTCTATGATTCTATGGCTGAGAAAATTGCCTTTTCACTGTAGAGGTGTGAACAGTAGCGTACAAATGAGAGAGATGAAGTATGTGCACACACAGGTGTTCAACGCAAGTGCCAAAGGAAGCTAGCTGCAGTCTGCTAACAGAGTGGTAGGAGCCAAAATCATAAGCCTTGCCAGACAGCTAAGTGGAACACTTTGGGCCAGGTGTAACCAATTATATACCATTGATCCCGGTGGAGTTTCACCCATTTATAAGAGGTTTGAATTTGGCTCTATATTTGTAAAACTGGAGGTAAAATTCTCCTTGTTTCACTTAAACAAAAAAAGGCCATTTTGAAAATGTGGCCATGCAATTTATTCCCCTATTTACAGGATACGGTCCTGATTCCGTCGACCACTTAAGAACATGAGCTGCTTTAAGGGTGTGAATAGTCCTGCTGGAGTCAATGCATCTCCTGATCTGCTTAATTGCTCTGCTACTTTAGGGCCTAAATGAGTACCCAGGTGCCTTGTGTCAGTGCTAGTTATGTATGAGCAAATATGGCGTCTGTATCTGTAGTCTAGCTGGGTACGTCTAATTATGGGATCCGTACAGCAAAAGCAATAGGTGATCAGACAGAGCCTATGCAACCCTAGCCCAGTCTTGGAAATCATCTTCTAACTCCCAGTGTTAGAACATGCCAGCACGTTCCCCGGGTTATAATGCAACGGGGTCGTTAATTCATCATTTCCCTCCTGCAGCACACACATTTTTCAAGTGCGGAGATGGTTGCTTTTGCTTTTAAGGGTTTTTGGAGGCAGACAAAGATTTAAAGGAAAAAAATAGTAAAATCAATAAAAAAACGTTGAGCAACTTCAATGTGTCCTTCAAAATACTAGCACTTCATTATGAGAGCTTGACCTTCTTTTCCCTCTAAATCTTTCTTCTTCGCGAAAGCTGAGCTTGGGCACATGGAATGAGCCAGTCAGACCTGTGGGAAATGATAGCCCTGATTTATGACTCTCTCTCCCTTACAAAATAGGGGCCCTTTCAGAAATATATCTGCCTGAGTATTTAATTATTAATCATATATTCCATTCCCATTTCCCCCCAATTATGAAACCTTTTATTGCTTAATATACTGTGATTTTTATTTCCAATTTATGAGGACTGCACGGTGCATATCTACCCTTCTACAAATGGAACCTGGTAGCTATGGAGACGAAGAATGTTAAATCCAAGCCGAGGAAGGGCTTATGGAGGCTACATGTGTCTTCGATGATCAGGTGCTTTAATGTCTCCCTGAGACTTCTGCACTGAAACAGCGAATGTTCAATAAGTCATTGCGCAAATACAAGGCCAGATTCCCAGCAACTGTAAACTGAAGTAGCTTCATGGATTTCAATGTAGATTCACTGATTAACACCAGCTGATTATCAGGCCCACAGAATACACAGTCTATAGCCTGAACCTTGCCAACATGCACGCGCTTAACTTTACTCACATGAGTAGAAGCACTGAAGCAAATTATTATTTAATATTTGCATTGCAGTAGCACCTGAAGTCAGAGAATGGTGCTCCAGGGCACTCGGCACTACATAGGCAATAACAAAAAGGCAGCCCCAACCCCAAACCACTCACAATCCAAGTATAGGACGAGAGACAAGAGCTACAAGAAGAGATGTAAGAAACAGAGAGTTGGAGCCCATGACAACAGCAAGACATTAGTGAGTAGCAGGAAAAGCAGTGGCTGCCACACACCAGTTGCCCAGCCATTGTCTAGTGTGTTCTTAGTATCACAGCACAGGTGAGCTTTAAGGAGAGATTGAGAATAGGACCGTTCACATGAACAAAGGTTATTAATGTCTTTGGAAGATCATGACCCATGTGATTAACTGCGGTCAACCCTGGCTGAAATAACAAGTCTCACCATGAATGCAGGGCAAGATTTTCAGCCTAGCTCCACTGAAGTTAATGGAACCACACCAATTTACATCAGCTAGGGTCTGGCCTCTACCAGATTCCTCTACCAAATTGACCCTGGATTCTCCTCTGCACTTTTCCTCTTCAATATTCTTCAAGACTGGATTGTTATTTAGTGGTAAAAAATATCACTCACCCAACTAAGCAGGAAACACTGGCTAAAGCTGGCTAACATTTTCCCTCTTGGCCTTGTAAGCCCTGACTTCCATTTAAATGGTCCTCGATATATAGAGCCAAATTCTGCTCCCACTTACATTGGTTCAAATCAGAACTTACTGGTTATTCCAGATTTGCAATGGTGTAACAGAGCAAAATTCAGCCCGAAGAACATAATATTCATCCTATCTTATATCCAAATGGAAAACTATAGGTCACATCCTGAATCTGGTCCAATAAATCTATACTTCTCCAGTGCACACATTTAGGATTCAGAACATTCTCTCGTAACTAAAACACAAAAGTTACAGCGCCAGATCCTCATCGGATGAAAACGTTTGTAGTTCTACTGTGGGTAGCGGAGCGACATTGACTTTCAGCAGCTGAAAGTCTAGCTCACTACGTGAGACTGCATTTAAAGAGAGTGCAAATGTTCCCATTAAATGTCATCACTGCTTCTATGCCTCTGAACGTCTATAGTTTGATTATGAACATTCAGTTATCAAAGCCTTCGAACTGCAGGATAAGATTTGAAAATGTGCTGTCAAAAGTTATGTTGCCTTTGCCATCTTTTATAAGAAACACTGGCAAGGCAAATGGTTTGAAAATCTTGCTTAAATTATTTTTTTTTAGCAATCAATTGTATCAAACACATACTAAACCAATGTATTGCAAGCAGGTGGCCTCTGTTTGGTTTATAGCAGCCTCACCATGGCCTGACTCAGCCTTTAATTTTGCATTAAGATCAACTGCAGCATGAAGAAATTATGCCATATAAACACCGTGTTAATTGCCCAGAGAGGACCCACAACTTTCAGTTTGGATGCCATGATTTCACACCAGTATAATTTATTTTCAAACCTAAAATATAGATAGCATCTTCTATGCACTGACGCCATTATAGTAGTTCCTTTGATTTCAATAGGCTTTGAATCATGCCTTAGAGGGACCTAATTCTCCTCCGAGTTCCTCTGGTGTAAATAAAAAGGAACGTCACTGAAGTTAATGGAATTACACAGGTATAAAACCTGCATGAGAACAGAATTAGACCTTGTGAGTCAAATTGCACTCCCAGTGCCCCCAGTGCAAACCCAGAGTAATTCCATTGACTTCAGTTGTTTTCCACCGGCGTTGCTGGCAGCAGAATTTGCACCTTCTTTCTCAATTACTTTTGATGGCAGTGACGGATGTCACAGGTCATTCATTTTCAACAGGGATCTTGCTCTAAGAAAAATAACCACAAATCACAGCCTTTCACTTTTTCTCATCAGCCTCTTTTAGGCCAACATGTTCCAAAAGCAAGTGGTGATTTTGGATGCCCAACTTGAGACACCATAAAGGGGCGCTATTTCCAGAAAGCGTGGAATAACTAGCCTCTAAAAATCAGGCCCTTGGAAAGTATCTCCAGTTGGTCACCAAAATCACTATCGACTTTAAAAAAATACTTGGCCTTAATCTTTAAACATGTCTGGTTTTCAAAGAGACTGGCCAAACTGTCTTCTGATTTCAACCTGACCCACTGACGTCAGTGGAAATATGAGGGATGTGAATCAGGCACAACACACACTTAACGTTTCCTGTTCGGGTCTCCGTAACAACAATGGGCCACCATTGTTTTAATACCAGTAGAGCACACACAACATTAAGTTACCAAGTATTAGTTGCTAATAGGACACACTGTAATTGCAGAAATCCTTTTTACCGTGTATAAATGAGCAGCGGTGATCAAAAGCAACCCCCCTTTCTGTTTATCCACGTTCAAATAGTTACAGAAAATGTCTGACAGCTCAACTTTAAGCTGACAAAGTTAAAGAACCTGGGACACAGACAATGATGGCTATTCCTGCCTGTATCTACCAAACACTCAGAACCAAAGTGACACCTGGCGTAAGAGGGTACAACTCTCTTGACCACAATTGAGGCGTATCCACTGAAAGTTTATGGCAAAAATATCCGGCACTTGCAAACGTATCTTTTGACTTGGGTCTTCTTCACGACCCCAGTTCAGCAAAGCACATAAACAAGTGCTTAAATCCATCATTATTCAGCAAAGCAGTTAAGCAGTGCTTAACTATAATGGTGCCATTGTGCTTATGTGGTTTGCTGAATCAGGGACCAAATGTGGAAATGCTAGTAACAAGTTTAAACAGCATCATCTTTATGAGTCCATTTTTGTGATGTGATCTGGCATAAACTCTGATATAAACACTTGTTTAATACTACTAGTCTATCTGCACTCTCTTAAATAGCAGGGGCCTTAATCCCCTCCAATTGGGGAGTGACTCTCGTAAAGCCAATAGAGTTACACCAGTGTAAAAGGGGTACATGCAAGAGGAGAATCAGGCCTCATATGCCTTTAACATGGCTGTTTATTCCAACTTAATCTCATCCTTGAACGAACTTCTCTCAAGTTTAAACTGTTGAAAATAGCTGTCACTTCCCTGATTGTTGTAATTTAATTAAATAACCTTTCACACTGAGCAAACCCAAAAGCAAAAAGGCTCATTAATCTTTCTTGTGATTAGAAACACCTCAAGAGCTTCAAACATTTACCTCTCCTTCTCAGCAGCTGAAATGGTTTTAGGAGGATCATGGTTCATACCTCACATTCCCTGGAGCCAGAGATGGTATATGTGCAGGGCCCAGATCCATTAACAGATACATCCATGGTCTCAGAGTTTGTCGGCTTGTAGTCCACGTAATACTCCTGTAAAGGGGAGTTCATTTGCCTTTCGGACTCTCTGGCCTTTTTCCTGCGCCTCTTCATGAGAGAGTGTTGCTGCAGTTGTTTCATGCTGGCTGGGTACCGCTTCCAAGACACGTAGATAACCAACAAAATCATAGCCACTGAAAGAAAGAGGGCGACACTCCCAGCAATGATTTTATGAAAGGAAACATGCTCATACTCTGGCTCTGCTCCAGGCGTAGGTAAGTCTGGAGAAGGAGTGGGTATCACAGAGGTCATTTGATGGTTTTCCAGTTTGGAAATGGTAGGTTTGGGGATAAAGAGAGGTCTCTGGGGAGTTTTAGGTGGCTGGTATGATCTTTCAGTGACCACAACCTGGATTTCGGCACAGATATTATATGTTTCCACAGCATCGCCCACCTTTTCGCCCTGGATTTGCTTAGGGCCCGCACATATCATAGTGCTTTCTTTATTTCCCTTGAAATTCTTAAGCCAAGTAACAAGAGGGCAAATGCTTCGAGTACATTCCCACATATTTCCGGACAGAGTGATGGATATTAGCGAGATCCACGCATTGACAGTCTCCTGAGAGATGTTGGTGAGTTTGTTGGAATCCAAGTTCAGCTTTTGCAGGTTGGGCAGGCATTTGAAGGTCCCAGGTTCTATCCCAGTGATGTCATTCCCCGATAAATCCAAGTTGTGCAAGGAACTCCAAGTCCATGTTAGCCCTTGGTTAAGAGACCGGATCCTATTCCATTGCAAATAAATGGAGCGGAGGTTGAAGAGGCGTGGAAAGTGGGCAAAGTTGATCTTCGAAAACTGATTGTGCTCCAAGTGGAGCTCTGTGAGCTTCAAGAGGCCAGCGAAAGCATTACGGGATAAACTCCGCAGACGGTTGTAGCCCAAATCCAGAAAATCGAGATTTCGGCAGTCTTGAAAAACTCTGATTGGCACAGTTTTCAACGAGTTCGACCGCAAGTGCAAGATCAAGAGTTTGCGAAGGCCCTTAAATTGCTCAGATTGCAACACCTGCAACTTGTTGTAAGAAAGGTCCAGATTGCGGAGATTGGGGACCGGGTGAAATGTTTTGTTGTGCAGATGGGTAATTTTGTTGGAGCTCAGAATTAATTCCTTCAGCCGACGGATCCCCTGAAACGCATCCTCGTCCACGGAGCTGATGTAATTATGGTCAAGATAAAGCCATATGAGCTGATTCAGGCCTGCAAACTGATTTGATTTAAGCTTCTGGATGCTGTTGTACCGTAGCGATAAGCCTTGAGACCCTCCAGAAATATTCTGAGGGATATCTCTGAACGCATGCGATTCACAGTACACAATTTTGCCATCACATCTGCAGTTCTTGGGGCAAGCTCGCTGAGCCCCTGCGAGCATAAGAAACAGCACCGTAGGCAGCAGCACGAACACCACACTCATGCCTCTCAGCTGCTTAATTAAATGGAAACCTACAATATTAAAAAGAAGACAAATGTCCAGTGCAAAGCTATTAAAATAAACCATCAGCAGATTACTAACGTCAATGGGGTTTCTGCTAAGGCATTTGTGGTACAGTTAATTTGAAGACAACCCATTTGGCTCCTTTCTTGCAATGTTCGTTGTATGTCTGTCTGGTTTTTTTTGGTTTTTTTGAGTTCCTATCCTACCTTCCCTCACACCCCCACTGCTCTTGTTATTCAAATTACTTTTGTGTGATTTATGACCCCTTAGGATGACTGGGAACCCATTTCCTAGTCACTTGTTCTCCTGTACATCAGCACTCTTCGCAGCTGGTATAGCCTATCATTAGAAGCTGAGGCTTTAGCAATACACATATTTGTCAAGTCACTGTGCTGAATTCACTGTACAGTACTATCGGAAAAGGAAATGAGAGACAGCTTCTGGTAGCTCAACAAGTAAAATGGTCCTTAATAAACCCAACTGCAGGTAAATCTTTCGTAGTCCAATCCCAAACAATTAATATAAAATAAGAGCTACCGCAAGTGGATCAATATATAATAAACTTTGTCCCTTGCTTTTATAATGTGTCTCTATTGCATAATGGAACATTAGATGTTACCGAACAGCGTTCTGAATCATACTTCTGAGACTGCATTTCAGTGACTTCTCATTTCCATACATGCACACGTCACACAAACATAGATGTGTATCTATATCATATAACATTTGTCCCGGACCCAGATGATATGCTGATAGTTACATTAACACGCATATTTCATAATAAAATGATTGTGATTAAAATATATATACACGTGCATATTTATTCACGCTTAGCTTATATCTATCGATAAATTTATAACACTATATATGTGTATATTGTATACACTGTAGGTAAATATATATAAACTTATATAGGAATGTTGCCTTAAGAGTAGCAAAAACTACAAAGTTTAAAGAGTGAAATTTGAATCTGAATCCCTCACCTCACTGCTGCTGATTTTAATATTTTGCACTTCAGATATCAGATTGGTTATTTGGTATTAATGCTGTTAGGTGAGCATAGTCACATTTTCTACATTCTCTGAATAACCATGAGAAGACGTCTCAGAAAATCCAACACACACACACACAGAGGCGCACACACTTTCTCAAAGGCTGTAATAATTTTGGGACCACCGGCTCTCCCCAGAGTTGTAATCTTACTCACAATTAGGCTGCTTTCTTCCATCAGAAGAATTTATCTCCTCTACAAATAGTGGCTTTCTTATTTGTGTGCGCGTCTGTCTCTCACACACACAGACACACACACTCAAATACTGTGCTGCAGTTATTTGCTTTTATGGTCCAATTTTAAACCAAGAGGCAATCAGTGCAAGAATTCTTAATCCAAAAAGCCCCTGACTATGTGTCTCTGCCTTTCACTTTAATGGCTAGGTTTTTAATTTAAATCCTGATCTTTCACTATTGCTTTTGTGCCAAAAGCAGCCCAGAAATATGTTTGAGCTATTATAGACTGGAGTGAGGGTGGGGGAAATAAACCTGTCACACTTGAAAAAATAAGACTGGCAAATGACTGCTGGAAATCTAGCAGCTACATTAGGGATATCATTTCAGATATCCAGTGAGCCTTTTCAAAACCTCCTATACAACAAAATCCAGTACCCGTTTCTCCCCCCCCCCTCCCCACACACACACATACACACACTCCTCACAAGCTGCAAAGTGTTAAACATGCTTCCTGACAGCCTGCATAGGAGATCTACAGGCTTATTTAATATGAATATAAATCCAGAAGAAATCCTATGTGTATCTCTCATGGATATATATATATATATATGTGTGTGTGTGTGTGTACTTATCTATGTATATAGAGGTGTGTGGGTGGGTTGTATAGATTGTGAATGTACTTTGTACAGTCCTTAACTCACTGCATGCATTTAATTCATTACATATAAAAAGACTGCAGGAGGAAAGAAGGGGGAAACATGATCTAAAAATATAATAGCAAGTACAGTGAGTCACCTGGCAAAGAAATGCACTGCTGCTGTTTAGACTGTTCTCCCTCTTGAACAGCAAATAATCTGACTGAAAAATATACTGCACAGTTGCAACTGTGCTAAGAAGGATACAGCAAAAGTTCACTTACCCATCCTTTTGTCATCCACAAATGTTTCCCCTTTTTCTTCCTCCAGCTGTTTTCTCCTCTCTGTCTCACTCTTGCTTTTGTGGTATTTTTTTTTTTAAATTGGTCTCCTTTCTTTAAACCATTGCAACCTTCATGTCACAGCACAGCTGCCCGTCACATCACCACCATCCGGCGTGCATGCCAGTAACCCACACAAAGTTCCCTAGAGAGGACAAGCAAGAATTTTGGGGATGAGGGAAGGAAGGGATGGGGAAGGGGATGGGGGTGGGGAAGACAGAACCAGGGATGGGGGTACAGAGGAGATGCGGGGGGACCCTAAGCTCTCAGAGCCATTGTGAAAGTCTTTAGAGGACAAATAGCATTAACCGGCAATCTGCACGTAAAAGCAATAGCACACCATGAAGGTAAGCCAACTTCTCTGGGAGGAATAAGAAAATCTTCCCCGGTACCTAGCATCCCTTATTCTGCTGCCTTTTGCCATTCCCAGACACAGCAATCCATCTTCCAGCTCTCCAGTTCTTGAAGCAGACAGGCCTCCTGTGCTGTATAAGACGAGCCCAGTTTAAAAGCTATGCAGGATAGGTTTATCCATTTAGCTGGTCAGGTTTAAAGTGTTTTGTAGCTGTGCTGAGAGGCAGCTCTTGTCTAATTCAGAAGGCTTTCCAGAGAGCGATGATGCTCTGGAGCTTGTTGGTGCTTATGTTCTAGTTTGCGATACACTGAGTGCCCTCCACTGGAGAAAACAGATCGCACATTAAAGGCATGAACAAGTGATCCTGTCATTGCTATGCAGACTTTCCCCTTTCAGAAAAGAAAATTAAAGACACAGATTGCTTCTCCCCCCTCCCGCCCCCTACCCCATCTCCTTGCCTAGATTATTAAATGTTTATGCCATGGTTTTCTTGCAGTGACTGTAAAAGACTAAACAAAACACCTGTTTCCTGCAGATTTAGCAAGCTGCATGCTCTAAAAAAAAAAAAAAAAAATCCTTCTAACCTGAAAAATTTTCTTGTGCAAATTATAAATTGTTCTATTTTCTTTATTCAGCAGGAGAAGAGGGGTGGGGGAGGGGAGAGGAGGGGATACTTGGAGATTTAAAATGAAAGTGATTTTAAAGAGGCCAGGCAGGGCCTGTGAAATATACAAATCAATCATCCACATAAAGGGAATTTAATTCAAAGTGCCACATTACAATGCAAATATATTGAAAATATGTTCCCCCCACCCCTTAACTAGGTTAATTGCTTTTTGTCAGAAAAATACAAAGTTCAATATCCAGTGCAGGGATGGAGATGCATAGTTATTTATACTTTATCCCCTGTCCCCATACCTTTTTCAGATTCAAAAGAAGTGTGGTGCAGCAGATAGGGCACTGGACCAGGACTCAGGAGACCTGGTTCCTACTCTCAACTCTGCCACTGACCTGCTGTGTGCCCTTGGGCACATCACTTCTGTGACTATGTTTCCCCTCCCACCCTTTGTGTACCATGTCTACTTAGGGCCTCATACACCTTCCATGTAAGGGGAGGGACAGAGTCATAGGGTGCCCCCCCTGTGCCACAGCACGAGGGTGACTGCTTCCGTTTCCCCTTTCTTCTGCGCATGGAAGGATCACAGTTTCTCAGTGTCTGATACAAAGCCCGTCTCTGGACATAATGTCTTGCTGTACATGTTCAGTAGTCCACAGAACCCTCCTGATAAAACCATCCCTCCCAAAATACGACATGTCCACAGCAGTTTTCCACGCCCCCTCCTGGGTCGTTATTTCCAGCTCATCCTCCTGAAAGTGCGTCTCCAGTCTCTTCCCAGGCTCTGCCCTTGTTCTAGGCCTCCACTTTCCAGGCTATCTCCTGAGAGCTCTCAGGTTCGCTTCTTTCTCATGACTCTTCCCCAGCAGCAGCAGCCCCAAGTCGGGTCTCCCATGACAAAACACCTCATAGCGTTCCACTGCCTCAGACCTCCCTGCCTGTGAGTCCTACCCCTGCTCAGGGAATCCCCTCCAGGATCAACCCCTTGTTCTGGGCTCAGGTTTCTGCAGCCCCTCCCCACTCAGGACGGCTGTGAGGGCGATTCCCTTAGTGTTACTCCCTGCCTGGGAGTCCTAGCCCTCCAGCACCAACCCTCTTGTTTTGGGTTCTTTGGCTCAGGAAGGTCAGCAGGCTAGCCGTCCACTGGCTTCCTAGCCCCCAGACCTTTCCAACCTCCTGGCACGGGCTCTCTGGCTGAGGAAGGCCAGCAGCCTCGCCATCCACCTGCTTCCTGATAATTCCTCTCTCTTCCTGCTCTCTCCAGCTTTCCCCAGAGACTTCCCTTCAATCTCCTGATCTCCCACATCTCTCCCCTGCCAACCTCCTGGACTGACCCACTCGGTCGTCAGGCTCTTTCCCTTCCCAGGCCCACCAAGTGCCTTCACTTAAGCCTAACTGGAGGTCACAGAATATCAGAGTTGGAGTCGGAAGGGACCTCAGGAGGTCATCTAGTCCAAACCCCTGCTCAAAGCAGGACCAATCCCCAATTTTTGCCCCAGATCCCTAAATGGCCCCCTTAAGGATTGAACTCACAACCCTGGGTTTAGCAGGCCAATGCTCAAACCACTGAGCTATCTCTCCCCCGCCTCAGGTCAACTGAACAGTCGCAGGTGCGCTGGCCTCTTCCCTCTTAAGGACCAGCGTCAGCCTGTAACAGACAAACTGGTGCTATGAGTCAGATTTTCAAAGGAACTCAGCTCCTATTTAGAAACCTACCTAAAACACAGATTTTCACAAGTGCTCAGGGCCCGGTATCCCCCATTGTGACCACTTGCAGACAGATTTTCAAAAGAGCTCAGCACCCAACCTGCAGACCTTTCTGAAAAATCTGGCCACTTATATATGAGCCTGAAAGGGAAGCAAGCTCTTTAGAAAAAAATCTGTCCTCAATTGTAGATACTGAAGTCTTCTGAAAATACTGGCCTACGTGTCTATACAGCACCCAGTACAATGGAGCCCTGATCTTCCCTGGAGGCTCTGGATGCTGCCATTAGCAATTCCACTACTATTAACAATAATAAAATTCAGGTATCTTTCAAACCCTGAGCTCTTTATTCCAGTTTGACTACTGGCTCCAATGGCAATTTTGCCTGAGTAAAAACTGAGGTTCCGATCCTGCAATCAACTCCAGATGAAGTCAAGGGGGGTGCCTCCCTCCTCCTACCCCATCTCCCCACTTCACACGAAGTCAAGTGCAGGATCTATGCCTAATTAAAGATGTCAAGATTTGGCCCTCAGTAACTAGGGATGGGGAAACAGCTCCAGTAAGAATTAGAGATAGGCGCAAATAAATTTCTGATCCAGACCCAACATCTCAAAGTTCAGGGGAGTTTTGATCCAGGTTTTAATTCTGGCCTGGAATAAAGACATGAGGCGATTTACAAATCTCCTTTCAGGCTCTGACCTTAGATGAATCTGCATTAGCAAATGTTACCATGTTTGATTTTTATCAATCAAGTAAGCTAATCTGATGCTGGGACCCACCCTACTGGATTAATGGTTTAACCATAACAGGTGACATGATGCTAGAGACAATTTGTCCATGTCTACACACACAACTAAGTCATGGTCAGCATCATGTTAGCTAACTTCATTGTTAAAGGTCATTTTTAAGCATGATAAAAATTTCTAATATAGACGAGGCCACAGTCTTGGGCACTGGGGTTTAGTACATACAATTATCTAAGAAAACTCTATTGAACAGTTTGTCAAAAACTCAATCTAATTTTTTTTTGGGGGGGGGGAAGGGGAGAGAAGGGAGAATAGAGAGGAGAATCTAAAAAGCCTACGAAACTTTCCCCATAGTTTTCATTTTTCTTGATGTCTGTTTTTCTCGCTTTCATATGAGACCAGAAGCCAAACTCGCAGAAGCTGTCACACATTCTATATCGCAATAGAGGTGGTTGGAATTTTTTTTCCCCGCTGAAAACTTCCACAAAAATGAAAATAATTTTGTTTACATTTTAGATTTCCTTTGAAAAACCCCAACTCGAAAACTTTGGGAATTCAGCCAAAACCAAAAGAGTTTTCAGTTGACAAACAAAATATTTTTGGCCTAAACTAAATATTTTCAGTTTTCTGACCAAGAGAAAAAAATCATATCCAAAAATGTCAAGGAAAGCAGACTCTTCCCATAAAAATTTTAATTGAGTCAGAACCCCAATTTTTGACTAGACCTAAAGCCCAGCCCCAAAGGAAGCAAGTTGTATGAGAAAGATCAAAATGCCTGTTTTTATTCCCATTCTATTTAAGTAAACTGAAGAGGTAGAGAGTTTACATAAAGTTTTAGGTACTCAGCTGATCCCAATCCAAATGGCAAGGTTTCTTGCCTGCCGCTATCAGAAATCTGCAGAAATTATCAATACTAATAACCAATGAGCCTGTTAACACTGAAATCTACTCTTTATCATCCAGACTGATGACTCTGTATTTGTTTAGTTAAGCTTTTGATCAATATAATAGCTGTGATTAGGGTTTTTTGTCATTCTGTCAGGGCACATGGAGGTTTGGCCTTGAGCCTTTAAACTTAATGGTTTGTATCTCATTTCATAAAGAAATGATAATAATAAACAATAGAGAATAAACAATATATTGCACTTACATGGCACATTACATCTTCAAAGTGCTGTACAGACACTAATAACCCTTACAACATGCCTAGGAGGAGAGAGAAATTTCATCACAAATCTACCAACACCACCACACCTATCACTATATTGCAACTGTCAGCAACTTGGAACTTCGCAGTGACATCAAGGATAAAATTAGATCTGGACAGAAAAATGGTTTTCCTGTCCCACAAGAATTGTTGAGATTTCTGAATAAGT
The DNA here is from genome assembly GCF_965152275.1 of Natator depressus. NCBI lineage: Eukaryota > Metazoa > Chordata > Testudines > Cheloniidae > Natator > Natator depressus. Next base: position 9,042,311 of record NC_134259.1, read on the forward strand.
TTGCCACCATGAATTGAAACAAAAAGCTAAAATCTCAAAAATGTTTGCAAACAAACAAATCAAAAAACAGTTCTGTTTGGGTTGACTGAAACATTTCATTGAGATTTTGACATTTTTTATGTTTTGGTTTTAATTTCTTTTTAGCATAAATGAAGTTATATTTCAAAACAAAAAGTCATTTTGGACCAGAAAGAGAACTTTTCCTTTAGAACATGTTGAAACAGCACGATTTGACAATTTCAAAGCCTTTCCCCCTTGTACCAACACTTTTTCGAGTCAGCCAATAAACAAAAACAAAACCAAACCGGTTTTGGAAAAATATTCCTGACTTGTTCTAGGTACACATCCAATTACTTTACCCAAAAAGTGTCAACTCACACTGTGGCTTTGTCTACACTTAAACCACTACAGGGGCACCATCGTACTTCAGCGTAGACACGCCCTGCAGTGGATTTTTCACACCCCTGAGCAACATAGCTGGTCAACCTTATTTTTTAGTGCAGACCAGGACATAGGCTATATCTACGCTACTGTGGTAAGTCGACCTTCGCTACACAACTCCAGTTACGTGAACAACGTAGCTGGAGTTGAGGTACCTTAGGTCGAGTTACCATACGGGTCTACACCGCGGGGGGTCAACGGGAGAAACTTTCCCATTGACTTACCTTCCTCTTTTTGTGGGGGGTAGAGTACAGAGGTCAACTGGAGAGTGATCTGCTATCGATTTGGCGGATTTTCACTAGACCCACTAAATCAACCACCCGTGGATCGATCTCAGAGTCTCAATGCCAGCTGTAGTGTAGTGTATTGGAAAATGTCCAGCGGAGGGCAACAAAAATGATTAGGGGACTGGAACACATGACTTATGAGGAGAGACTGAGAGAAATGGGATTGGTTAGTCTGCGGAAGAGAAGAATGAGGGGGGATTTGAGAGCTGCTTTCAACTACCTGAAAGGGGGTTCCAAAGAGGATGGATCTAGATTGTTCTTAGTGGTAGCTGATGACAGAACAAGGAGTAATGGTCTCAAGTTGCAGTGGGGGAGGTTTAGGTTGGATATTAGGAAAAAATTTTTCACTAGGAGGATGGTGAAGCACTGGAATGCGTTACCTAGGGAGGTGGTGGAATCTCCTTCCTTTGAAGTTTTTTAACGTCAGGCTTGACAAAGCCCTGGCTGCGATGATTTAGTTGGGGATTGGTCCCGCTTTGAGCGGGGGGTTGGACTAGATGACCTCCTCAGGTCCCTTCCAACCCTGATATTCTACGATTCTATGACCTAGCCTTAGTCAGATCCGTGTGATCTGACTATTGTGAAAAGAAAAGGAGGACTTGTGGCACCTTAGAGACTAACCAATTTATTTGAGCATGAGCTTTCATGAGCTACAGCTCACTTCATCGGATGCATACTGTGGAAATTGCAGAATACATTATTATATACACAGACACCATGAAACAATACCTCCTCCCACCCCACTCTCCTGCTGGTAATAGCTTATCTAAAGTGATCATCAAGATGGGCCATTTCCAGCACAAATCCAGGTTTTCTCACCCTCCGCCCCCCCACAGACAAACTCACTCTCTTGCTGGTAATAGCCCATCCAAAGTGAGCACTCTCTTCACAATGTGTATGATAATCAAGGTGGGCCATTTCCTGCAGGAATCCAGGTTCTCTCACCCCCTCACCCCCCTCCAAAAACCACACACACAAACTCTCCTTACAACGTGCATGAAAATCAAGGTGGGCCATTTCCAGCACAAATCCAGGTTTTCTCACCCCCCCCACCCCCCATACATACACAAACTCACTCTCCTGCTGGTAATAGCCTATCCAAAGTGACCACTCTCCTTACAACGTGCATGAAAATCAAGGTGGGCCATTTCCAGCACAAATCCAGGTTTTCTCACCCCCCGCCCCCCAAAACCCACACACACAAACTCACTCTCCTGCTCGTAATAGCCTATCCAAACTGACCACTCTCCCCACAATGTGCATGACAATCAAGGTGGGCCACTTCCAGCATAAATCCAAGTTTAACCAGAAGGCCGGGGGGGGGGGAGGTAGGAAAAAACAAGGGGAAATAGGCTACCTTGCATAATGACTTAGCCACTCCCAGTCTCTATTTAAGCCTAAATTAATAGTATCCAATTTGCAAATGAATTCCAATTCAGCAGTTTCTCGCTGGACTCTAGATTTGAAGTTTTTTTGTTGTAAGATAGCGACCTTCATGTCTCTGATTGCGTGACCAGAGAGATTGAAGTGTTCTCCGACTGGCTTATGAATGTTATAATTCTTGACATCTGATTTGTGTCCATTTATTCTTTTACGTAGAGACTGTCCAGTTTGACCAATGTTTGTCTGTGGGGGGGCGGAGGGTGAGAAAACCTGGATTTGTGCTGGAAATGGCCCATCTTGATGATCACTTTAGATAAGCTATTACCAGCAGGAGAGTGGGGTGGGAGGAGGTATTGTTTCATGGTGTCTGTGTATATAATAATGTATTCTGCAATTTCCACAGTATGCATCCGATGAAGTGAGCTGTAGCTCACGAAAGCTCATGCTCAAATAAATTGGTTAGTCTCTAAGGTGCCACAAGTCCTCCTTTTCTTTTTGCGAATACAGACTAACACAGCTGTTACTCTGAAACCCGACTATTGTGAGCGCTTCTTCTCTGACACTCTTACCATTCCTGCCCCGTCCGTTCAGAACACAGCTTCTCTGCTCATGTTCACATGTTCAGAACACATGTTCTCTGCTCATCTTTCGGATCATGTCATCTCCACACACCTCCATATCCCTCAAATGTCTTTTTCTTTTACTCAGTCAGCTTCAATCCCTTCACCATTCTATCCTTCCCTGCTTCGCTTTTATTGAGCCTGATGAAAATAACTCCCCCTGAGATAGCAAGAGATATGAGAGTGACAAAGTGGGTAAGGTAATCTCTCTTATTGGACCAGTGAAATAGGCAAGCTTTTGAGCTAAAAAGAGCTCTTCTGAAGATAGTCCAATAAAATATATTACCTTACCCACCTTGTGACTCATATCTTGGGACCAACACAGCTACAACATTGTAAATAGCAAAAGATAAGTAAGCCTATGAAGTATCTGGGCCTTCTATCTCTTCCTGACCTCTTTTACAAAAGACAGAACATTTACACAGTATTGCCAATACCCAGTGTTCAAAACTCACAAGTCAGGCCTCACAAAAAAAAAAAAAAAATTAATAGAATCATGAGATTGGTTTCAGAATCACCAGACTGAAAAGAAAAATAATACATTTTGGGTTCCTTGTATTTGCCTTCTGGTTCTGAGCCTTTGAGGTGCACTTGAGTCACCTCTTCAAGCTTTTCTCCACAACCACAAAGCTAGGAATTTATTCTTAAAAAAATAATAAAGCTGAGATTGCCACACAGACACCAGCAGCTGGGGCTCTAAAGAAAATACAAAGGGCAAAAATCATGACCACATACATTTAATGGAAAATTTCCCACTGGCTTCAGTGAGGCCAGGATTTCACCCTAGATATTTTCAGACCCCAAATTAAATGTTGAGTGCTGGCGACACTGTTTATATTTGGCAAAATTCATGGAATTCAGATTTTAAAAATACCCAGACAAGGGAGAAAGAGTTGGTTGGGAAAATGTCTGAATCAAAATGCTTTGGATTTTTTTGTTCTGATTTTTGGAAATTCAAAACATTTCAAATACCTCCATCAGGTGAGATTTTTTTCAAAGCACTTAAGCACAGTTGGCATCTGATTTCCACTGACGTGCAGCAGGGGTTGTGAATCTCACTCTCTTCCATGCTTTTGAAAATCGCAACCATTTATTGGTTGACAAGTGGAGGGGGGAAAAAAATAAAAAAAACCTATTCCCGTTTTTCCCCCCTTCATTTTCATATCTCATCAAAAATTCTAAATTCAAAAAATTTCAACCGGCTCAAATAAATATCCAGATTAACTGGCTGTATACCAGTCTTTACATTCACATAAGTAATTTCATGTGCACATACAGAACATATAAAGACTAACTTTGAAGGCCTTGGCCAGATCCTTGTCTGATTCATTTAATAGATTCATAGATTTTAAGCCCAGAAATGGCCAAGACAATCCTCTACTCTGATCTCATGCATTACAGATGCCAAAGTACCTCACCAGAAATCTCTGCATTGAGCCCATAACTTCCATTTGAGTTATTGGGTGTCTTAAAAAGACATGCAGTCTTGATTTAATGATGGCAAATGATGGAAAATCCACCACATCCTTAGTTAAATTGTTCCAATGGTTAATTTCCCTCAATGTTTAACAGCTTAATCATTTTTGTTGCCCTCCGCTGGACTCTCTCCAATTTTTCCACATCCTTCTTGTAGTGTGGGGCCCGAAACTGGACACAGTACTCCAGATGAGGCCTCACCAATGTCGAATAGAGGGGAACGATCATGTCCCTCCATCTGCTGGCAATGCCCCTACTTATACATCCCAAAATGCCATTGGCCTTCTTGGCAACAAGGGCACACTGTTGACTCATATCCAGCTTCTCGTCCACTGTAACCCCTAGGTCCTTTTCCACAGAACTGCTGCCGAGCCATTCGGTCCCTAGTCTGTAGCGATGCATTGGATTCTTCCGTCCTAAGTGCAGGACTCTGCACTTGTCCTTGTTGAACCTCATCAGATTTCTTTTGGCCCAATCCTCTAATTTGTCTAGGTCCCTCTGTATCCTATCCCTACCCTCCAGCGTATCTACCTCTCCTCCCAGTTTAGTGTCGTCTGCAAACTTGCTGAGGGTGCAATCCACACCATCCTCCAGATCATTTATGAAGATATTGAACAAAACCGGCCCCAGGACCGACCCTTGGGGCTCTCCGCTTGATGCCGGCTGCCAACTAGACATGGAGCCATTGATCACTACCCATTGAGCCCGATAATCTAGCCAACTTTCTACCCACCTTATAGTCCATTCATCCAGCCCATACTTCTTTAACTTGCTGACAAGAATACTGTGGGAGACAGTGTCAAAAGCTTTGCTAAAGTCAAGGAACAACACGTCCACCGCTTTCCCTTTATCCACAGAGCCAGTTATCTCATCATAGAAGGCAATTAGATTAGTCAGGCATGACTTGCCCTTGGTGAATCCATGCTGACTGTTCCTGATCACTTCCCTCTCCTCTAAGTGCTTCAGAATTGATTCCTTGAGGACCTGTGCTCCATGATTTTTCCGGGGACTGAGGTGAAGCTATTTATGACCGTCATGTGCACCATGCACCCTATTTCTATAATAGAATGCCCTCGAACACCAAATATGAGCACCCTTCAGACTTTGGAAAAGTTTGGTTTAGATCAGAACTTTGTGGCTCAAGCCCACGACTTGATATTTTCACAGAGTGGTATAATCTGAATAACAACTCAGAAAGGACCATACGCACAGGTATGACCTAAGTGCCTAACCCTGCACCATTCAATCAGTAAGAGCTATGCCATTGTCTTCAAGGGGCACAGGATCAGACTCAAACACCATCATATGTTTCATGTCTGCTTTATTGTCTGGAGCTACTGTAACCCACCTGTGAGGATGTGTTACAGCTCCCCCCCCCACATTATGCCCATTGAGAGGATATGAATCTGTTACAGCTTCCTCCTGCTCCTGAGTCTTGGCTCTTTAACTCACATAGCAGCTCGTGCTTGTACCTCAGGAGGTCCCTAGTTCAGTCCCACATGTGCTGGATAAGATGGGTGGTCATCATACTAGTACCAGGCGCGGGTGGCATGGAGGAAGCGGTATTTAAATTGACATTTGGATGAGGAGAGGAACGCAACACTTAAGCCTTTAGTGCCTGAATGCTCCACCCTCGGTCAAACCATTAGGGAAGGTCCTTGTTTCTAGCTGCTTCTGAGCCTATTTCAAACCAAAACTTTCACTGTTAATGTCACATTCACCAAAATTCATTTTTATTGTTATTTATATTTTTATTTGCAGCTTTTAATTGAAACTTTGCTTACCTCTTTAGGCATTTGTTGTTTTTTTTTTAATTTATAAATTCATTTGATTAATTATAAATGCCTAACCTCAGCTCTAGCTGCTTTTAACACAGCATTTAAGAAGCCCAAGTGTAGCTACAAAAACATAATCCACCGTGACACAAATCTAGCAGCTTATCCTCACCCCTTAACCAAATTTCACCACACACACACACACATGCACACACTTCCATCCTCACATCAACCCCTGAGCACAGATGGTCTGATCCAGAAGTCAGTGATATCAGTGAAAATACTCCCACTTACTTCAGTGGACATTAGATCAGGCTATAAAAGCATATGAATAGAGCTCGTCTTAGAAACATGCCATAAAGGACAACAGATTCAGACATTATGAACCACTGGGTGATACAATTGCTCTGACACCCTGGTTGGGCCTTTGGTTGGGTGTCATCCTTATTGGCCATATCTACTACGGGAAAACAAGTCATGTTAAAAATGTATTAACTGATGCATTACAGATAAAACAATGTTAAAAATATTAGCACCTCGTGTAGACAGGTTTTCAGCATGACTACCTGTTGCTATCAGCTGGTCACAATAAGCCCCTGTTCTACCTTGGGTTAACCAAGACCAGCGAACATTACTCTCCTTGTCCACGCTAAGGGCATAATTGTATTTAAAAATCGTGTCAGTTAAAACATTTGAGCTGGCACATTGTCTAGTCTGTCACATTTTTCCGGTTTAAAAAAAAAAAAAAAAAAGCTACTCTCGTCAGTTCTTGCATTGCTTTGTCATTTAGGATCTACTGTCTGTGAACACCAAACTAGAGACTCATTTTGGAACGATGATTTTATCTTTTATAAAAAGGGTTTGCAGACCTCCTCTCCCTCCTCCTCTGGATATCGGTATGAGTTTGTTTGATGGCATCTGTGCCCCAGAAACTAGACAAGGTCTTTTTGTTTTATTAATATTTCTGCATATTCCTCTCCACCTCAAGGGCAGTGAAAAATATTGCCTAGGTACAAAAAAAAATATATGGTCAAGCTTCTGAAGGCCTGACTGTACACAAAATGCAACAGGATACTATGGGCTGGGGCAGTATGAAAGTAAGAGAGAGCGCGTGTGAGGGATCTTAACTGAACCCTCGTAACCGGATTTTCAAAAGTGCTCAGGGTCATGTTTTCAAACATTCAGATGACCCCTACTTGGGGTTGTATTTTCAAAAGGGCTAATAAACCATTTAGACGTCAAAGTGCGTGGCAACATTTTCCGATGATCTGGGTTCTGAGCATCTTTCAAAATCTGGCTGTTACTTAGATGCCTCTCAATGGGAACTGAACTCTTCTGAAATTCCAGTCCTTACTGTGGACACTGCTGGGAAGAGTTGGGTGGGAAATGGGTTTTCACAACCCCGGAATATTTTCTAAAGTCCATTTCCACCCCCATCCCCAATTAGGAAGAAGAGTAGAAATCTCAAAAATATCCACAAACCAAAAAAAAGATTTTTTTCAGTTTGGGTCAAATTCTTTTGATTTCAACACCCCCAGTCTAACTAGCTTAAATTTTTTAATCAAAAGGTTGCTTCAAATCAGAAAAAAAATGAATTTTTCATTTTAAAAAGTCAAAATTCAGTGTTTTCACAATTTGGAACCTTCCCCCCCCCCCCGCCCATGTTTTTTGTGTCAGGAGATTAATCAGATCTGAACCTGTTTTGGTTTAGATGAACCAGTATTTTTAGACGCACAAAACATTTAATTAAAAAAAAAACCTTCATCAATCTTACTGGATCCTATTGAAACTATGACCCTCAATGTCTTCCTCTATCTTTCTGACTGAAAACTACATAATGGGGGATAAAGAGGCACTTTTTCTTTACTGAATCGGGACAGGGGCGATTAACCAATCCCCCATCCCTCCCCCCACACAACAATATCAATGTGATTATGAGTCAATGCAGCCTCCTTGGAATACACCCACAGCCTCTAAAAATACTGTATCGCTTGAAAGAATATCCTCAAAATATACCCAAGCTACATAACCTCTTTTTCAGTTGCATTTGCCAGAGCTCTCTGGAATCTCATTATGAGCACCTCAATTTCTCACTATTTCTCTTCCTAACACATGAAAATCCAAGTTCTTCAGATACTGTATCAAATGTATAACCTTCATACATTTAGTTTGTGCCACCAGAACTCAGCCAAGTCAAATCTAAGTGACAATCATGTGAACCCAGTTCAGACAGTCTGAATCAGCTTATCAGCCCTTTGGGCAGGAGACAGTTTTAAAAAAAATCTCTGCTGGTGTGGTGTAGCAAAAATGCACATTCATCCATTAGAAAGGAAGGTCTAAAGGCACCCATCTGCCTTTAGTTAACTATGAATCAGCACCAGAGATGGTCATTTTTTTCCAACTAAAGTTCTTCATTGACAAATAGATTTTTGTCAGAACAAAACATTTTCACCACAACAAATTGCTTTGGACAAAAATATTCAGGTGTTTCTAAAACACCCTCTCCACACATAAAAACAACCAACCAACCCCTGATTTATTTCCACTTTTAGAAGGAAACCTTTTTGTTAGCCAAAAACCAAGTTTCAGTTTGGTTTCACTCTTTCAACACAACCCCAAAATGTTCACAGAAAATGTTTGACAAAATTGAAAAACCTGGTTTTCTTTAACAATTTTTACAGGAAAAGAAACTAACAAAAATACTTGCAACCATCTGCCAAGCTGCTCTCCTGAGCTCCTGTTGCAATCTTGCCTTTGTGGGGGTCAGACATCACGGTGACAGGCATGATAAAAAGACCTGACTAGAAATGAAGTCAGCGTGAAACTAAACCTTTGTTCCCCATTATATATATTTCTTCTTAAAGCATTACAATGCTATTAAGAATACAAAAGGGACTAAAAGAATGGATGTCCCTTGAAATAACCATCTCTGCTTCTTTCCTTCATTTTGATACTGCAGCCAACATTTTAAGCAGACAGTTGCCTGATTTTAAAATGGCTCTCTTTGCTTAAATGTGGGCGCAGGAGCCTACCTTCAGGCTCCGATTTCATAAAAAAAATAAGAGAAAACTTGGCCAGAATTTAGAATGTGCCCATCACCTGATATTTAGGTATCAGACTTATTTTTAGACTGATACTCATCTTGTTTATGAGGCGCTCTGGGCTCTGTTCCCTACTCCTTCCCACTCCTTTCCCCTGTAAAATTTCTGAGGAATGTTATCCACTCAGAAGTGTCAACCAGGAGAGTGTCGCTGGCTTGAGATTGACTTGATGAAATCAGCAGAAACGTGAGAGGGATGGGTTGGAAAATTGCAACCCACACAAGTACAGATGCTTCTGATGCCTTTCTAAAAACTTCAGCCAATCAGGTAAACCCAAACTGTGCCTGGAAACAAGCAGCTGAGATATTCAAAAGCCGAAGGAATTATACTGAAACCTGCACAAGAAGCCACCCTCGTTAAATTAGCTCCGGTCTCAAAACTATTCCAAAGTATCAAATTCTTGAGTGATATTCTGATGTATGTATGTTTCCACCTCTGTCAAGCAGCTGTTTTTTGGCAATCACTTGGGAGGGTATAAAGACAGGTTTCACTGTAGCTGCAAAAAATTAAAACAGAGAGGATTTAAAGGAATGGATTCCCCCAAAGGGTCATTTGGGCACGAGTTATGTACCAGGGTGTATTTTTATTTGGCTAAATTCTGAGGCTTCAGCTATCAAATAGATAATCTTAGGCATTTATTTACCCCCATGACATGAGACCCTCACAAGCTTGGATGTATGCAATGACCCCTTTTCGGCAGGAAAGAGCCATTGTTCACACGGGGGACTGAAGCACAAACAGTTAGTTCACTTGAGCTGAGGGTGTATGCCTTCCCCGCACTACCCTGGCACGCTCCACCAGTCCACATGGACCCTGCTGATTCACATGAACAAGCTGTTAATGTGCTCTGATCAAATCCAGTTTCAGAGCTCTCGAAGGAACTATTAATGCATATCAGCAAGGGCCATGTAGACAATCATCATGCAGAGGACTAGGTTCACATCCCAGCTTGCCTGGAACTAAATGCTCATGTAGGCAAGCCCTTAGTGACATGACCAAAGTCACACAGGAAGTCTGTGGCAGAGCAGGCAATTGAAACCTCGTCTTCTGAGACCCAGGCTTCTAAGCAAACTTAAAAGATTGAACTTCAGAGAAGCTTTCCAATTTACACCAGCTGAGGATCTGACCCCCTAATCACCAAAAGACGTTAAAACTCAATTTGGTTACAAACTATTGTGGAAGCCACCTGTTGTTTATCACAGTCATTTTTTTAAAAAGGGGGGGGGCACTCAATTTGAAAAAAGTATTAAGAAAAAAACATTTCTGCTCATGAAACACCCCTCCTCCCTCTCTTAAATTAAATCTCACCCTTTAAATTCAAAATGATGCCGAGACATAATATGCCATTTACCCACTTTCCATTCCTCCCATGCACAGTAATTGTGTTGCAGGTTATCATTTATATTGAAGATCAGCCTTGAGTTAGTTAATTGGGCCTCAAGCTCTATAAAAATAATTCAAACCTGGCAATTGTTAATAAATTTCAAGCCCTACAATTCATTTCATCCTTGGAACAATTCAACAGGCTAAAAAGTCACTCGTCTTTATTCCTAATGTTATTAAAGGAGGAAATGTCTAAGCTTGGCAATATTAGGTTAGTGCATTAATGTATGGCCATTTATGTTTCCAAGGAGAAAAATGTAAGTGCTGGCATTTGGGAATGCCAGCCATGTCAATTTTTAAATCAAGACAAGATTTACTGAACATGTTTATAATGTTGTAACTCAGCCCATTTGACAAGCCACAGAGGGAGCAGTTTCACACTCCTTTTCTGGCTGATTTCTCCTCGAATAGGAACCATTTTTATTTTAGGGAATGGGGATGGTGGCATAATAATGACCACCGCAGCAACTCGCTGGCCAGAAGCTTGGTAAATACTTCACCACGGTGTGACATCCATGAAAGGGTTAATTTGTAAGAGTGGGTGAGAATCCACCCCTATGCAGGGGGACAGTACAAGGCCACTGAGGCACTTAAGCCCTCAAAACCAGGCTTAAGAGGTATAAAAAAGCTTTGCTTTGGACCTCTGCACAGGAGACAATTTCATCCAGAGGCGGCAAGATGACAGGGTCCTGCCTTCATCCCTTGAGAAGCCAATGAGATTTTGATCATGACAATTTAATACTCCTTACTTGTGTTTGATTGGCTGAGTGTCATGGTCATGCTTTTTTCCTGCTAAGGAAGCATTTTACTGGTACTCTCACTGCAGCTCCAAGAACATTTTATTTGTTAAACCCTGGATTTGTGCTGGAAATGGCCCACCTTGATTATCATACACATTGTAAGGAGAGTGATCACTTTAGATAAGCTATTACCAGCAGGAGAGTGGGGTGTGGGGAGAGAAAACCTTTTGTAGTGGTAAACACCGATTTTTTCATGCTTTGTGTGTATAAAAAGATCTTCTATACTTTCCACAGTATGCATGCGATGAAGTGAGCTGTAGCTCACGAAAGCTTATGCTCAAATAAATTGGTTAGTCTCTAAGGTGATACAAGTCCTCCTTTTCATTTTATTTCTCTGTTCTCATTCAGTTTCATCTAAGCTCAGACTAACTAAATGGTTTCCCTTTTTATGAAGGGCACATTTGTAAATAATTTATAAAGGGTTAATAACCGATTAATAGGAATGATGGTCCAGTGCTTACGCCACTAGCCTAGGATTTTGAAGACCCAGCCTGTATTCCTTCACCCTTCCCCAGACTTCCTGTGTGACCTTGGGCAAGTCACTTAACCCCTCTGTGCCTCGGTTCCTCATCTGTAAAATGGCACTTCCCTCCTCAAGGTCGGCTAAGTACATGAAAGCTTATGAAGCACTTTGAGATCTGCTGACGAAAATGCTGTATAAAAGCCAGGTATTATTGTTATTTAATACGCAGTTAATCAGTTGCTACAGAGTCCAACAGGTTGGTTGTAATGAGTCTGCAACCATCTATAACACCTGCATCTGACATGATTATTACCCCGCATAACATATACAACTCACGCTTGTCATATATATTAATCACTTACTAACCCAGTATCAACTATGCATTACATACATTTAATATGAAATGTGACCAATTTCACGCAATAGGTTAGCTCTGTAATTTGCATTACGATCTTCTACCTCCACACACAATATGCACCACTGCTTAAGTCCATCAAAGCCTATGAAGAGTGGGGCGGGGGGGAGGGGTGTGAAATTTGCACCACCGACCTCTGCAGCAGCTCAATTCCTGAGCCGCAGGTTGAGTCCAAGGCCAGATCGGAGAGAGAGCAGACTAGAAAGAAATGGGGCTTGACTATCAAAGTATCTACGTTTAAAGGGTCAGCTTTTATAAGGACCCATTTTAAAGTGTTCAGTACTACACCTGGTCAAAAAAATGCCAATTGTTTTTCCTGGGAGATTCAGAAAAAATATCTATTTTTTCCTTCAAAATTTCCTTATGTTTTTGGTAAAATAAATGAATGTACAAAAGATTTTTCATTAAAAAAATTGGAAAATTTGAAATGAAACAAAAATTTTCCGTGAAAATTTTCATTTAGGAAAAACAAAAATAATTGTGGGAGTGGGGGAGGCAGAAAAAGCTTTGATGGAAAATTTTCATCCGGCTGCATTCATCACCCACAAGCAGTGACAGATCTGCAAAAGAGCTCAGCCCCCCCCCCCCAGTATGTACGCAACATCCTCTGCAATTCTGAATGTCTCGCCTCTGATGTTGATGCTTCAATGGGAGCTGAACTCTCTTGAAAATCTGCCTTGAGATTTCCTAACACTTCAGCAGTGCAATATTGTGGGCATGCATTTTTTTGCCTCCAATATTTAGTGTTTACTAAAGGTGCCAGATTGATCCATCTGGAGAATGGCCCTGTCTATTTATCCAGATCCTAGGTACGGCATAGCCAGAAACAATGCAAGCTTCTCCCATGCTGTCCTGCCCATGTGCTTTATTCCTGGTGTGGAGTGGGGAGAAGTGGGAAGACAATTTAGTGTCCACAGCACATTTCAAACTTTTGGCACCTCTGCTAAGCTGGTCACTGAGGTGGCTTAGTCGTGACAGTCACGACGGTGGTTTTGTGATGTGTGCGCATCTGTTTCCTAGGATCTGGACTGGGACCACCAAATAATTGTTACACAGAGCATCGAAGAGCCACTAGCCAGCCTTGGCTGGGTTCACAGCAGTCTGGATTCAAACCAATGACCTGGGGGTGACAGGCTGTGTCGATGCATTTCCTTGTTGTTATCTAGGCAGATACATATTTAATCAAAATAACTAGGATCAAGGGACCATTCCAACTGGACACTTATCCAATTCAGCGACATACAACTGCAATTCATTTAGAGAGAGTGTTACAATCACAAGTCAGCTCACGTGACCTTGGCCTCTTTGCAGCACTCCTGCACGAAGCCTTGCAATGCTGGATGGCTCATCGTAGCCCTGGATGGCAGGCTGACTTCACAGATGGGCCCCCTCACTCCTGTTGAGCTGGGCAACTGAGTTCCATTGTGCTCTGAGTAGGGAAGTATGGACAAAAACACTGGAGCTGAGGTAGGATCATTGGATCCTCCAGAGAGCCTCAGGGAGAAGCACAGAAGGACATTAACCCCGTTCAGAGTTGCAGCACCCCTCTAGGTTGGAGTGTAGGTTGGATTTTGTCCCCCTTCCTCCCATATGGGGCAGCCCTCCAGGGTGTGGTATTCTGCCCCCTCTAGTGGCACCGAGACCACTTAGAGAGTGAGAGAAAGAGGTTAATGAGTCTGCTCTATAGCTTCAGGGAAGAGCCAGTTGGTTTTTAGCTCATGCAATAGAGGCTCATGCACTAAGCTCCAGAGGTCCCAGGTTCAATCGCGCCTGCTCATGACTGGGGTCTGTCGGTATAACACCTGCATAAAGCCTGCTTATGTAGACATTCTGCAGCTCTCCACAATCTTGCCCCGTATGCACATCTATTGCATTATGATGTAGGAGGCCACATTCTAACCAGAGCCGGCCACAGATCAAATGGTGCCCCAGGCGAGGAGCATCTTCAGCGCCCCCCCGCCCCGCATTTGTTAAACTGTTGAATACCTTACAGCACTCTGAACCTGGCACCCCTAGCGGTTGCATGGGTCCTTTGCTCATAAATCTGGCCCTGATTCTACCCTCAGTTATACTGGTGTTAGTCTGGAGCAGAAGCCAATGGAATCGCTCTGGTTTTACGTTGGAGTGAGAGGGAGAATTTGACCTTCAATCTTTCATTACACTAAACAGTGAGAAATACTATTGGACACCAATTTATTTTACAAATATGGGTTAACTCTATTGATGGATACACAGATCATAAACACACACACACACAAAACCAGATTATAAACAAAGTTCTGCCCGGATGTATGCCCCCATTGAAATTAGCAAAATTGCAGTAATCTCTGCAAATCCTCCCTCAATGCACCCGGAACTTACTGGCACAAATCATAATTGGGGGTGCAATTCAGAGGTCAGTTTTCTGTCTACACTAAGTAGCTGATTGCACCTGCAAAGGACACCTGGCTAAGAACAGGCTGGAAATCAGTCCCCGTCTGTCTAAATTAATGAATGAGAGTTTCCCAGCAAACTGAGCAATTGGCAGAGCAAAACACGCACGCACACACACACACACACAAACAAACGAGTTCACATATTTCTATTCCAACATAAACAACTCTTCTTGTGCTTGAATGACAGAAAGGGCCCGATCCAGTCAAAATTTGCTTCCAGAGCTGCTGACCCAAAAAAGCTCCATAGACCTTCTAGGTTTTGCTGCAATACAGACCTGTCACTATCCCATACATGCCACATGATCCCTTTGGTGATAGGGTATGCTGATGAGGACAGAGATAGCTGTAACTAGCTTAAAAAATAGCCGCAGCTTTATTCATTTTTTGGAACTTCAACATGAAGTCACATTCATTATGTGGTACCCAACACTCGTCAAAGACTCTCATATGCCCATGTCTCTGACTCAGCAGTCCATATCTATTCAGCAAAGCACTTAAGCATGTGCTTAAAGTTAAACAGATGCTTAAATACTTTACTGAACAGGCATAGTGCATAATGCTTTACTGAACTGGGGTCAAAGTTTGGATGACTGGTGTAACATTAATCCTGTACATCTAGACCTTTGTGCAATTAATTGAACGCTCAGCCTCAGTGCTGCATCGGCAAAGATTTTTGCATAGTATGAAATCACTGGTACCAAATCAAAGATCAAAACCTATTTATTGCATCACTAATTTTTCAAATTATGTGACAAAGATCAAGAAAAATAACCAGCTTATTAAACTGGAAAAAAGAGATGGATATTTAATGAAACACATTTCTAAATTAAAACTGCTACACTTTTAAAATGTAGGATAAAATTCACTCCCATGCAGAAGGTCAATGAAAAGGTTATTCACAACTTGAGGTCTATTTTGAGAACTTCTGTGGTCTATAGGCCTGGGACCCTCTACATAGGAGTGAATTTCACTCTAAGTTTTGGAAAGTGATTTTATTATTTTATTGTTATTCTTTATTATTTGGACTGTGGTTGTGTGCCTAGGAGCTGTTGTCCCAGACCAGAACCCCAACATTCTATGTCTGTACATTATTCATTAGCTGCATTATGGTAGCACCTAGCAGCCTCACTCATAGACTAGGACCCCACTGTGCAAACACTGAACAAAAAAGATGGGCCAGACCCCAAGAGCTAGATTGTGACAAATGTAACATGAGTAATATGAGATTATAAATATTCAAAAAGTAATCTCCATAAGAGAGATGGGTTCGAACATTTTGTAGAGACAAACCAAAACCAAGAACATTTTTGCGACGTTTGAGAAGTTTTGAGAAGTTTTAAATTAATTACTTCATGTGAGGATATATTTATTATTATAATTTATCATTTATATTGTGGTCGTGCCTAAGGGTCTGAGTCACAGACCAGGACCCCATTGTGCTAAGATCTGTACAAATACTGAACACAAAGACAATCCCAACCCCAAAGAGCTGACAGTCTCGATTTACCATCTGTACGATGTGATTTCCACTGGTGATGGAACAGATTCACAAATGTCACTAACGGCTTGTCTATGACACTGATTTGCACAGATTTAGTAAAATGAGTTTATTTCAGTCAGTAAAAACCTTGATCTAGACACACCTATTTCAGTTTAAGAGTGGCATTGTCCGTGTCTACACTATTGGGACTTAAGCTATACCAGCGTAACCCCATGTTGTAGATGCAGCCACAGTGTATGGGGGTTTTTCTGTCACAGTAGGAACACCACCTCCCCGAGTGATGGCAGCTAGCTCAAGGGAAGCATTCTTCCTAGCCACATGTACTTCAGAAGTTAGGTTGGCATAACTACAGCACTCAGGGATTCGATTTTTCACCCCCCTACCACGAATGTCACATTACATTGATGTAAGTTTTATGTGAAGACCAGGCCTTATTTTGTTTTAGCTTAAACCTGCCATTAAGGCCTTGTCTACGACACAGACTTGAAAAACAATTTTGTTAAACTGGTGCAAGTTCCCTGTGTTGGACATGGTTTAAGAGTGACTTATTTGGTTTAGCTTAAATCTGCTCTTAATCCATTTAAACTAAACCAACATGAGTCTGCATTAAGGTTCAGTAAGAATATTCACACAGCCTTTTGCACCTGTTTGACTAAAACAAGGTTTAAAATCTCACCCTGAGTTACCCCGAATTACCTTTCTTATGCAGACAAACCCCAACTCTTGCAATCTGATTTTATTTCCATACCGGTTTTACAACCAGGGTAACTACTGACCACATTGGAATCACTTCTGGTTTACATGATACAAGCTAGAATCAAGGTTGTAGGGTTTCTATCTGGTGGAACTGACTACCAGTACTTTGTCTTTGCCTTGTCCCATTAATTAGGGTTGGCAGCTCTTGTTCTTCGCATTCTTGTCAAGTATGTCTTTCAAGCCAACATCAACTGTCTTCAAATCTTCCTTCAAACCATGTTTTTATAAGTCTTCCTCGTGGTCTTTCTCCCATAACTACTAGTTCTTGTACCCTCTGGCCACCATATCCCACATCTTGTCGTCTAACATGACCCAGCTCTCTCAGTTGATACTCCCTCAGCTTTTCGATGATAGGGCATCTGCCCCACATTGGCATGGAAAGGATTAATGGAGCCCGAGGGAGGCTGCCTGGGAAGCAGCCAGGAGGAAAGGTGCTGTGAGGAGCAGCCAATCCCGGCCCAACAGGCCCATATAAGAAGAGCTGCAGGGACCGGGGAGAGAGCACCGTGTACCTAGCGGGCTGCATGAAGGTAGCACCTTGGACAGGGCAGTTGCTAGCAGGGACTGGGGAGCAAGGGGAGCTCCTGGCTGGCTGCTGGGACATGCTGTCTGGAAGCCCTGAGAAGAGGGTGAAGGTGCTGGAGCCACAGGCAAGTGGCCCAGAGAATTGAAGCAGCATGGGCAGACAAGTGAAGGAGAAGCAGCAGGAGACTCCTATCTCCAGAGAGTCAGAGTAGTGAGTGGGCCCCGGTCCCTGCAGTGGGGAGTGGGGAAGTAGCTGGTTTATTCACCATGGCCCCCCAGTGTTTTTCAAAGTCACTGCCCTCCCAGGATAGTCTCATCCTCTAAGTATGTATACATTTATCTGTATTAAAGCAGATCTTGTTTGCTTGTGCCCAGCTCACCAAGGGATCCAGTTGCTATCAATGACCTGTCCTTTAAATTACTTACTATTCCCCCAATCTTAGTACTATCGGCAGACTTTATCCATGATGATTTTACGGAAACAGGCCCGGAGATAGCTCAGGACGAAGAGTGTGAGAGCAGAGGACAAAGCATTCCCGAGTGAGGGGATCCAGCTATCGAACCATCTTCCAGAGGAGATCAGGCCAATCCAGAGTCTGACCATCCTCTTTCAGAAAGCCTTCTCACCACAAGTGAAATTCACAGTACCAACACCTGCTCCCCAAACCCTTAACAGCTAACCCAGAAGACACTCCAAAGCCCTACCCAAGCAGAGTTTTGACCCCGGAAAGGAAAAGGGCCAGACACATCACTATTGCTAGTGGTACATGCTCAGCCGTTACAGTGATGGGCGGCCGTATAAAACAGATTGGCAAGAAAAAGAGCAGTGGGGAAAAAAAAGTTTTGAACAGGGCAGAGGAGGATGGGGAGGAGGGTTGGGAGAAGGCTTTGAATAGGGCCCAGAGGCTGGAATTGCTAGATGAGCAGAAGGGAAAATTGGGATAACGATTCACAGGCACATTGCAAGGCTTAATTAATTAACACTTGCCAAGTGCTTCAAGATCCTTGGATGGAATATGGTATACAAGTGAAATTCACCCCTGTGCACCCACCAAATAGAACGTAAGTGCTTCATAGTCCTGGTTTTGTGCCTTTGCATGGGGGTGAATTTCACCCAAAGAACAAAGTATGCTGATTGATATATATATATATATATTATATACACACACGTAGTCTGTGAAGTGCATTGTGGGCTTTCTGGTTGCCAGGATCTTCATTTTTCCACCTTTACTGTCTTTAAAATTCTCTAATACTGCCAATGTGGGTATTCCACAGCTGACTTCCCCTTGCTTGGACTTTTTTTTTTTTTAATTTTAATCACTGGATTTTATCATCTCAGCTATTACATCTTCGTACATTTATGAGTAAGTATAGCCTGCACCAAATGGCATGGGAGAAATCCTAGCATAGAACAGCCTAATAGTTTATTAGGAACAAGAAGTATATGAATGTATAATAGGCTGTAAGTAAAAAATAAAAGCTTTTCAAAGAGGCAATTGAATTCAGTGCCAATAAGTAATGAGATTATTTTTTTTTTTACAAACCTAAAAATAGCTCCCTAATCTCAATTAATATCAATATTGTCATAAGAAAACGAAGAAAATAATGAAGGTTAAACTTTTAAATTCATTTTAGCTTTCATCATTACAGAAATCAAAAGCAATATTCTTGTGATTGCATTTATCAGATGTGCAATGAAACGCTTGCTAGTGTCTCGCAGGCCAAATCCAGTGCACGCGCGAGAACATGCGCACACACAGCAGCACGCACCCGAGAATGAACACAAAGCTTCAGGCTTTCGTCTGAATGGATGGTTTCTGTGTGGCTAAGCTATTTTAATTACATCTTTTGTAATGAGGTTATTTCAGTACAGATCAGGGCCATACAGTTCAAAGATCTTATACAGATTCATGCTAAATTCATAGCCATGTTCTCACTTTTGATCCAACTCCTTCCCCCACTCAATCAGCACAAAGGGGCCAGACTTTGGCTTCAAATGGCCAGAAAACTCTCCTGGTGGCAGGGGGAGATGTTGGAACGACTGTTTCCGATACCAGCTACCACCCTTTCCATATTCACTGAAGAAGAGAAGTGTCAAAGGTGGAGACAGGACATGGCAGAGCTACGCTGCAGTGATGGGGACCCGAGGCCAGTGGGGCAAGTAAGAGCCAACTCGAGGCTGCTCTAACTCATGCCAGGGCCAGCATAGAGTGGCCTCCAGAATCAGGAAGCTTTACCAGGTGAAATTCACCCTTCTGCAGAGGGCCAGATCAGGCCTATGTATCACAAGTCTCATTTAACTCCTATTTCACCCTATATGCATACATGCATACTAATGCATTGGCTTTATGTGCTGGCCTATGCAACATCACTCTCTAGTGGCTGGTTCCCACGGAAATTAAGGGACTAACACCAAATAAGTAAGATCAAATAAGTAAGCTCTCCTTTCATTCAAGTGCTTAATGACTGGTTTGAGAAATGAGGGCTCAGGGTTCCCATTCTAGTCCTCCAGGTGTGTGTTATTGATTCAGTAATGGTGTGTGTCCAGGTGTGTGTTATTGATTGAGTAATGGTGTTTGTTCCCCACACAGAGTACGCAGAGAGTAGATGTAAATCATGAGACTGGAATATTGGGTGAAAGTTAAGCATATGCTTGAATGTTCTTTGCTGGATCGGAGTCTCACTCCATAATCTCTGTCATTTTTAATAAGTAACACGTTTAGATTTAAAAAGCGGTGCAGTGGACTATAATTGATCATAAGTGTGTCACATCCAGCATTTGCCTCTATTGAAACAAGTGGAGCCAACACGCAGAATGGATTGTAGCTTGAGGTGAACAATCAACTGCTCGTCTCCTTTCAAAATTAGGATTTCTACCCAATCTCAAGACAAGAGAGAGGCCTTAGAAATGCTCTTGAGTTTTTAAGCAAAGTTTTGCTATAGAATCCTGAACCGGGTGGCACCTGGAATGGCTTCCTAAGCTATCCAGCTTCACCCTTGATTCAAAAGGAAAACTTTGAAACTTCAAGGGAGGCTGCATTATAGTCCGGGAACTGGTGGCAAGATTTACAAATGATAAAAACAAAACCCTCAATGTGAACTGAACATAAAAACCCAACCTCATACCTTAAAAATGACAGTGAGGGACTGACCTGAACCAGCAATAATAATACCACCACCTACCTCTTATCTCATATTTTTCATCAATAGATCTCGCGGCACTTTACAAAGGAGGGCAGGATCATTATCCCCGTTTGACAGATGGGGAAGCTGGAGCAGAGAGGTGAAGTGACCTGCCCAAGCTCACTCAGCAGCAGAGCTTGGAACAGGACCCAAAACGCCCGCGTCCCGGTCCACTGCTCTACAGCCATCTTAGAGGAATTGACCAACTAATGCTCCAATGCAGCGTCACGACAGGGCATGCCATCCTTGATGCCCTCTAACCTTGCTCTATTGTGTCTTGATTAGCACTTGTGCTGGCTAACATTGATGCTCATGTTTCTTCCTTTACTTCTACATCACCCCTTCCTACCTATACCTTGGACCGAACCTGCAGAGTTCTGCGCTGCACCATGAGGTTCAGAGCTCCTTCGATTCATACACCCATCAGCAGGTTTCAAACCCTCTTTCACAGTTTGACATGTGTATGAACTGCTCGCTTAGCACCTGCTGCTGACTACTGGACTGCTCCTTCCATGCAGGGCTAAACACGCTTCCAGCTGACCCTGCTACCAGCATTCGTCAAGTTCAAATCCTATTCCATGGTTAATTGGTGGTGAATCCACCACTAGCCTGTGCCCTCGAATGAGCTGTGCCCATTCACACCAGCAGTGAATTTGTTTAACATTGACCTCACTCAGCTTCATGGGCATATGAGGGACTCATCATATTTCCCTGAGCATCAGCATTGCTGTGGAAATGGGGTTCTTCTATTAACTAGAATTGAAGTGGAATAAATAGCTATCCATCCTAGAAAACCAGCATCTACCGCATACATACATTCATACTGTTCCATCCTGGCAACCTCCTAGACTTTTTTTATGCATCCCACCCTTGCCTGTCATTTCTTCCCCTTCACTCCCGTATCTGTTTTGTTGTTGTCATTGTTTCTCTTGAAAAGGTCGTGATGCAGTTAAATAGAAACCCCCATCCTAGCATGGACCCACGTATGCCAGTATAAATCTATTTATACCAGTATAGCTTATTCCACTTTGGAAAGTGGCATAATGGTATAGTGCACCTTTATAATGATATAGCTATGTCCACATTAGGGGTTGTACTAGCATAATTATATTTAAAAAAAAAAATCACACCCCTAACCTTCACATTTATACTGGACAAACTTTATTCTAGTGCAGACCAGGCCTTAGTGGCATAGAAGGAAGGGGAAGGAACTGTCTGCTACTCTGTGTTTGTGCAGTCCCTAGAATAACAGGGCCTGTTCTTCGTTGCTCTTTAATAATAATGTTGCCACCTTTTAACTCATGGCAGGTACTTCGCTTCTATGGGGGTGAAGGACATATAGACTGGATTAAACGCTAGGAAACTTTTGGAGGAATGGGGAGAAACCAGAATTTACCATGTCATGCCGGACACAGAACTTATGTTAAGTAGCAGCTCTGCTGGAATGATTTAGAACAGTGTTCCTCTTGAGTCAGTTTGGACTCTCACCAAAGCTCAGAGAGACACATGATATATATCCAAAAGGTTGCAAATAAAACCGGTAGGCATCAGCATTGCATGGGGGAGTTGAAAGGACTATTTAACACAGACCTTGGGTTTTAATTTATTTATTTTTAGTTTGCTAGTAAGCTATGAATAAATTAGCAATTGGAGTGAAATGGCTGGAGTCATTTCATTACTATCTTGTCAGCCTGCGTGGAGGAGGATCCTTTGACATTGAGGCTTTAATGTACTTTGTATAGTTGATGGGCATCTACAGATCTGGCACAAATCTAAACTCCACAGACCCAACTTATTTAAATCCTCATCAGTTCTTGGCCACCTGCCTTTGACCTACTGCATGACTAACGGTGGGTATAGTTTGCTGCAGAACCTTTTGGGGGTTCCTGAACATATGTGCGTGTCTGAGTATGTATATGTAGATTAGGCTGGGATTTTGATTCAGGCTATTGTTATTTATGATATATATTAAAGCAGTTTATACAGACTATGCAAGATAGAGGCCCCATTCGTTAGTCTGATAGCAAGGGACAAGAGCTTACAATCTAAACAGACATAGGTGGGGAGAAGGAGTATTATTGTCCCCGTTTTTCCAATGGGTAAATTGAGGCAAAGGAAGATTAAATGATTGCCTTAGGTCACACAGGCAATCTGGTGTATAACCTGGACTTGATCCTAGATCTCCTGAGGCCCAGTTCAGTGGCTTAACTACAACCAGTCTTCCTCCCTTACACCAACATGCTAAAACGTGGGGAATATTTGAAATCCAAATTCAGATCAGGACCCAAAGTGCCCCTCTCTTTATACTGGACTGAACCAAAACTCCGCTCGCCCAAACTCTGGGTCAGACTGAATGTTGCAGGTTAAAAGTCAGAGCTACAAAGGTATTTAGCTACTAAAGATGCAGAGAAGTACCTAGTGGGATTTTCAAAAGTACCTAAGTGAGTTAGGCACCTATGTCCCACTGACTTCCAGTGGGAGTTAGGCCTCTATCCTGAGCTCTTCTGAAAATCTGACCAATTATTTAGGTACCTAAAATAGGAACTGAGCTCTTTTGAAAAATCTGTCCCCAACTGTGTATCAGGAGCCCTTCTGAAAAATTCTAGCTCAGACCTAGCAACATCCCAAATGATGGTAATGTCACTTAGAAGTGTCTGTTTAATATTTCCAACACACTTCTGAACAGCATACTAACCCACAGAGACCTTCCTAGCAACACTACAAAAAGAAGAATTCTGAGTGGACTCCTCCTGAAGGTCGAACCAACAGACTGGACTTCTACATAGAGTGCTTCCACCAATGTGCAAGGGCTGAAATTGTGGATAAGAGGCATCACTTGCTCCATAACCTCAGCCGGGCGGAACACAACGCCATCCACAACCTCAGAAACAACTCTGACATCATAATCAAAAAGGCTGACAAAGGAGGTGCTGTTGTCATCATGAATAGGTTGGAATATGAACAAGAGGCTGCTAGGCAGCTCTCCAACACCACATTCTACAGGCCACTACCCTCTGATCCCACTGTGGGTTACCAAAAGAAACTACACCATCTCCTCAAGAAACTCCCTGAAAAAAGCACAAGAGCAAATCTGCACAGACACCTCCCCTCCCCCCCCAGAACCCAGAGCAGGGGTATTCTATCTGCTACCCAAGATCCATAAACCTGGAAATCCTGGACGTCCCATCATCTCAGGCATTGGCACCCTGACAGCAGGATTGTCTGGCTATGTAGTCTCCCTCCTCACACCCTACGCTACCAGCACTTCTAGCTATCTCCGAGACACCACTGACTTCCTGAGGAAATTACAATCCATCGGTGATCTTCCTGATAACACCATCCTGGCCACTATGGATGTAGAAGCCCTCTACACCAACATTCCACACAAAGATGGGCTACAAGCCATCAGAAATAGTATCCCCGATAATGTCATGGCAAACCTGGCGGCTGAACTTTGTGACTTTGTCCTCACCCAGAACCATTTCACGTTTGGGGACAATGTATACCTTCAAATCAGCGGCACTGCTATGGGTACCCGCATGGCCCCGCAGTATGCCAAGATTTTTATGGCTGCCTTAGAACAACGCTTCCTCAGCTCTCGTCCCCGAACGCCCCTACTCTACTTGCGCTACATTGATGACATCTTCATCATCTGGACCCATGGAAAAGAAGCCCTTGAGGAATTCCACCATGATTTCAACAATTTCCATCCCACCATCAACCTCAGCCTGGTCCAGTCCACACATGAGATCCACTTCCTGGACACTACAGTGCTAATAAACGATGGTCACATCAACACCACTCTATACCGGAAACCTACTGACCGCTATTCCTACCTACATGCCTCCAGCTTTCACCCTGACCACACCACACGATCCATTGTCTACAGCCAAGCTCTACGATACAACCGCATTTGCTCCAACCCCTCAGGCAGAGACAAACACCGACAAGATCTCTATCAAGCGTTCTTACAACTACAATACCCACCTGCGGAAGTGAAGAAACAGATTGACAGAGCCAGAAGAGTACCCAGAAGTTACCTACTACAGGACAGGCCCAACAAAGAAAACAACAGAACGCCACTAGCCGTCACCTTCAGCCCCCAACTAAAACCTCTCCAGCGCATCATCAAAGATCTACAACCTATCCTGAAGGACGACCCATCACTCTCACAGATCTTGGGAGACAGGCCAGTCCTTGCTTACAGACAGCCCCCCAACCTGAAGCAAATACTCACCAGCAACCATACACCACACAACAAAAACACTAACCCAGGAACCTATCCTTGCAACAAAGCCCGTTACCAACTGTGTCCACATATCTATTCAGGGGACACCATCGTAGGGCCGAATCACATCAGCCACACTATGAGAGCCTCGTTCACCTGCACATCTACCAATGGGATATATGCCATCATGTGCCAGCAATGCCCCTCTGCCATGTACATTGGTCAAACTGGACAGTCTCTACGTAAAAGAATAAATGGACACAAATCAGAAGTCAAGAATTATAACATTCAAAAACCAGTCGGAGAACACTTCAATCTCTCTGGTCACTCGATTACAGACCTAAAAGTCACAATATTACAACAAAAAACCTTCAAAAACAGACTCCAATGAGAGACTGCTGAATTGGAATTAATTTGCAAACTGGGTACAATTAACTTAGGCTTGAATAAAGACTGGGAGTGGATGGGTCATTACACAAAGTAAAACTATTTCTCCCTGTTTATTTTCCCCCTCTCCCTACTGTTCCTCACACGTTCTTGTCAACTGCTGGAAATGGCCCATCTTGATCATCACGACAAAAGGTTTTCTCTCTCTCCTGCTGGTAACAGCTCACCTTACCTGATCACTGTCGTTATAGTGTGCATGGTAACACCCATTGTTTCATGTTCTCTGTGTATATAAAATCATCCTACTGTATTTTCCACTGCATGCATCCGATGAAGTGGGCTGTAGCCCACAAAAGCTTATGCTCAAATAAATTTGTTAGTCTCTAAGACGCCACAGGTACTCCTGTTCCTTTTGCGGACACAGACTAACAAGGCTGCTACTCTGAAACCTGTTTAATACTGGTGTTTCTCTAAAGCTCTTTGAGGATTTTGAGAAGCAATACACCCTTAACATCTAAACCTCATCAGTCATAGTTTTCTATAGTAAAATGAAGAAACTGAAGCACAGAGATTAAGTTTGCCTACATATCACAAACCGGTGGCAGGGCCTGGAATGAAATACAGAAGCTCCCACTCCCAAGCCAACCACAACGCTATGCTTCGAAAATATAAAATGCTCAATATTGGACCCGAAGAAGGGCTCTGTGTAACTTGGCTCTCTCCCCAACAGAAGTCAGTCCAATCCAAGTTATCGTCTCACCCACGTAATCCATAACATCAAAGGCCCATCACAGACAAGCCTGGTCCAAAGTTTGTGGGAGAGGTAGCATGGGCAGCACCTTGCATGTTCACAGCATGGGGGAGACATGAATCCCCGAGGACACCCTGGCCAATCAGTTCAGAGACCCAGCCAGGGCCCCCAGCTTTAGTCGGACACGAGTTAGGAGAGACTCCTTTCCCGACCCCAGCTGCCCCTGAGCCTACCCCTCAGCCTGAGTCTCTCGCCCGCCACGTCCCACCTCCCCGCCCCTCATCTCAACTGCCGGCCGCCCGCTCTCCCTCGGGGAGCTGCTGGCGACAGGGCCGGGCCTGGGCACCGTGGCCAGCTTCTGTTTAACTGATTAGAAATGACAAATTAATACGGGAGACAGTGGTGGGCAACGTGCATTAGGTTCAGGGTTCAGTCTAGTTTAACACTTACCTAAAAGTCCAAGAGCCTGATCCAAAGCCTACTGAAAGGTTCCCATTGACTTCAGTGGGAGATTGATCATTGCCTAGATCCTTACTTTATCAGAATCTCAAGTCTCATGGTAACAGGTTATCTCACAAGATTTATTGTATCTCAGGCGTCTAACCTGTCCAGAAGTGCCACACACACACACAAATCCCAACCATTCCTGAAATAAACTTATTCTTTGAACTTCAAAGACATTTTCTTTCCCCTTGTTATTTCTCATGCACCCCAGACTTTCCCGGTTCCACCTTGACTGGAAGCCAAAACACGACATCAAAGGCTGCTCTTGTGATGTTGCCAACCCAGTTTTGCAGACCCAGAAATAGACAGATCAGGGAGATAAATGCCTCCGACAAGGGGTGCTGAGCAACCACAACCTCTGCTGATGTCAGTGTCCGTTTTCTTTCTCACTGAGGTCAATGGGAGTGGAGTGCGCTTGGCCCCAGAGCGAGTCTCAGACCAACATCCAAACCTCGGGTGCTCTGTGGTTGTAGAAGGAGAAAGAAACGTACAGTGGGCTTAGTAAGTTTTGCAGAAGATGGGTCCAATGCTGCAAGCCCTCCATGCATTGAATTGCCGTTGCAATGATGGACTTTGGTGGGATCTCCACACCTGGAGTTCTCCCAGGATCAGCCCCCAAAAGGGACAATAAAGTGAAATCTAACTTGTTCTACCTTCAGCATTTCAAGTCCAAGTGCAAACTATTTCCTACCCCCATCCCCATCTCTTGTTTTTGGCAGGAGAGGGGGAGATCGATAGAGAGGAGGCAGAAGCTACTCCCCAGCTGAAGACATTAGCACAAGCCACTGGCTTGGTAGCAGGACCCTACCTGCTGGTCTTTTACCTGCATCATTAACTTCCCTTCCCTGGTTACACAATAGTGGGACAATACTGAAGAATTCTGCAGTGTGAAAGCTTCCTGTTTCTGACCTCTGTAGTGCGCATGCAGATTAAAGTTAAGAACCATGTAGCCGTACTCTCACTCATTTCCTCTCAGG
The DNA here is from genome assembly GCF_965152275.1 of Natator depressus. Classification (NCBI taxonomy): domain Eukaryota; kingdom Metazoa; phylum Chordata; order Testudines; family Cheloniidae; genus Natator; species Natator depressus. The sequence goes on from NC_134259.1 coordinate 9,069,702, forward strand.
CAGAGCAACTAGGAATGTCCGATCAGAAATTTGCTTGGCATTGGCAGAATGCTGCTATTTGTTTAATATTTGTACTATCGTAGTGCCGAGAGACTCTAAGATCAATGGCCCATTATGCTAGGTACTGTACAAACATGGAACAAGAAGACAGTCCCTGCTTCAAAAAGCTTGCAATCAAAGTACAAAACAAGAGAACAGAAGGAGACAGACGGGGGGAATGCAAGGAAACAATGAAACAATATTGGTCAGCTTGAAAGGCGGGGTTCTCATTTTTAAATCTGAAAATGTACCAAGTTATATATCATGGGCTGGGTGTGTGTTCTTTAATAAAACAGATGCTATCAGCACTAGAAAGGCAAGAATCGCTCCTCTAAAAGAATTAACATTAACTCATTCTCCCTCACTTTAGGTGTTGGTCTGGGATAAGAGCTTTGTCTCTGACCATGCCCTGAAGAATAATTTTAAGGAAATACTTCCCCTCCAACAAACATACACAAAAAATGCACAATTAACCTGTGGAACTCATTGCCTCAAGATATCGTAGGGCCCAAGAGCTTAGCAGGAGGGTTAAAAAATAACTAGACATTTATGTGGACAATATCCAAAATTAGTCAGGAATAAAAAATAACCAAGAGTTTTGGAAGGGATTGAAATCCTTCTGCTTTAAGATATAAGCAAGCCTCTGATTAATGGGAGTTAGGTAGAAAGCTTCCTAGTAGGGAGATTATCCCTTATCTGTCCATTGCAGGGTTTCTTCCTCTAAGACAGCTGCTAGTATCCGCTGTTGGAGAAAGGATACTGGTTAAATCTAGGTTCAGTTAACTTGTACGCCTTAACTGCCATGGCACTTCATGTTGGAGAGTCTCACTCGCCAACAGCCAGGACCCAAGAGTTGGGGCCAATCCCGTAAATTCCTCTCCAACTCTTTGCTTGAATCCCTAAATCATCACAACCTTTAAAGTGAGAAACCTGGTGGCAATGGCTGTCAGATACAAAATAAATAAAGAATGCAATAATAGGGGAAGGTTGCACTGCTCCTTCCCATTGCTTGACCTATTCCGCAGATCAAGAGAGAGAGGTTAGGGACTGCATGCCACCAGATCCTCAGCACTCCCCCAAGGTGCTGTGCACTCTCAACTCTGATTGCCCTTAATGACAGTTAAGGGCACTCAGCACCTCAATAACTGAGCACTTCCCTCTCAGAGCAGTCACTAACGAGGCCTCTTATGTCAGCACAAGTTGTACTTACTTAAACAAGCTAACACATTACATGGGAAAGATTCTCTATATAAAAGTTTTTAAATTCATAGATTCTAATTCTCATTTACACCATATCCCATTTACACAGCTACATCAGTTCAAAGGGGCCTTACATTACACTCACTTTAAAACCCGTTTATGTTCTCAGAGCAGAAATGAAAGTTAAACCCATATAATGGTGTACGTCTTGATTTGCATCACCACTAACTTTTAGCTATCTGTGCAAATGGAATTGCCAATGCCGGGCAATGCAGACCAAATTATCATCTCTGAGTTACACTGGGGTAAATCCAAAGGGACTCCACTGCAGTGACTGCAGACTTTTGCCAGTGTAAAGGAGAGTCATAAATTTGGCCCTGAATTTTTAAAGAGCTGTGAAACAAGAAAACCACCTGTTTAGGAACAACTCCTTCCACTTAACCATGATTTTTTCCCTCCACTTCACAGTCTCATTACTAATGACACTGGCATGGAAACAAGCTCTTTAGAGTATATCCGGTCCTGCTGCTCATTCCCCTCCTGGAGTCATAATTCTCTGGCTGTGACATCATAATTATTGCCATACCAGCAGCCAGTTATGTTACAGACTGGGGATTAGACTTTCCTCAAGACTTGTATTTCCTCATTTCCCTGGCATGGAAGTTTCAGAATGAAGCGTTCTTAAATATCTATAACTGTATGAAACATATAATGCTTTGTATATTACGTATATTCATCTGGGGTATACAGCAAAACCCCACTTGTTGATTTGATCCTGTCGCCTCTCATAAGCTTAGCAGGGTTGGGACAGGTCAGTTATTTGAATGAGAGATCTCTCAAACATAGATGGTTGCTGGCACTCTTCTGAGGGCTAGATTGTTACCCCTTTACTCACACTTATGAGGAGGATACATCTCCGAGGATCCTCACTGAAGCCAATGGGACTACTCAAGTGAACAACTCCTCCCCATTATAAGAGGCTGCTCATAGTCAGTAATGACCCCAATGTCCCAGCATCATGTTATAAGGCACCGTGTTGGTGGAACTCGACTGCTAGCAACAGAATTACACCAGAGGTACATTGCCTCTTGGATGGGATATAGTAACCCACTGGTGAGTGTGTGTTACAGGTCCCAATCAATGCAGATCCACAGAGGATACGAGTTGCTGTAGCCCCAAGCTACAGAGACTTGGGTTGGCAGCTCACGCTTTTAGACCAAGAGGCCCCAATTCAATCCCTGCTGTGTCGGCCAAGAGGGCAGCCAGCCAGGGCAAACAAAAGACCTTATTACATGTGATCAACAACCACCCTGATGGCACTTTATGAGACTGTAGTTACTGTAAATATCCAAATGAGGTAATTTTGCCTAGCTTACTGTTTATTATTTGCATTAAAATAGCAAGTGGCGGGCCAGCCCATTGTGCTTGGCACTGTATATACATACAGTAAGGGACGGTCCCCGCCCCAAATACCTTACCATTTAAATAGAGAAAAGGTAGGAGGGGAAACAAAGACAAATGGGTGAAGTGACTTGCCCAAGGTCACAGAGTAGGTCAATGGTGGAACCAGGAATAGAAATCCTTTCTCCTAACTCTCAGTCAAGTGCTCTATGTACATTCCTTCTGCAGTTTTAATTGTTTCTTATTCTATGCTTCATGCCAGAAATTGTTTCATGGCTTTGCTGTACAGCTGCTGGGTTTCACTCCAGGGGGAGCTGCGTTTCAGTGACAGATGGAAGGATCAGTGTCTGTATTTACTTTGTTTCCCTTTTTTACATCAGCTCCTGTTTCGTTTTACAACCCTCTGGAATGAAAGAAAACTGTTATAAATTTAATGTCATACTCATAGCTTCCTAAATACCGAGAAAGGCATTAGGCGAATGCACCGTGGATGAAATTCACCCCGCGTGCAGAGAGCTGGTGAAAAGTCTATGCACCACTTAAGTCCTCCTGCTCCCTCATAACAGGGCACTTTCGGATTATTCCCCCTGGGGACTATGGAACTATATCGCCATCTACCCAACCGTCATCCTGAAACACATGCTAACGTAACGGGGTTCTTTGTCCCCCACTGGTCCATGTAACAGGTTTGCATCTTCTACTGCCCACAAAGCTACAGGAGCTGCAAGCAGTACAGCCTCATGCTTTTAGATGCTGTGATCTCAGACATTTCAGATGAGCGATCCGGGCGTGTCGTCATCGTTACGCTCTTATCCTGAGTAATATATTGTGACACTTCCCGGGAGTGCTCAGGGTTGCGAGGCACCTTGCTAACCTCTGTCCTTAGCCTGTGGAAGACTTGACTGTCCCTTCAAGGGGTCAACTCCATGACTCTCCCAGCCACAGGCACACCAAGCATGTCCTGCATGCAGGCTAGATACAGGCACACTCCAACCCCCGAGTGCTCTGAGCATCCCCGTGGCGTGCCCAGCCCCTTACCCACCGGACACACTCAGAATGACCAGATCCTCTGTTTCCACAGGAGCAGAACACCACAGCTTGCTAGTTTCATCTTAAAAAACAGCTCCGCTCGACACCCAGCACTAAAACAAGATTCCCCGCTCCTGCTGTTTACCTCTTCCTGTTAGTTTTCCTTCTGAAGTCTCTTCATTAACATTGGACTCAATGTGCAAATGGACTTCTATTGTAAGACACACAATGGTCAGCTAGGAACATAAGTGTTTCCCACCTGCTGTCTGGTGGAATCTCTACCTCTGGGTGACCTGTCATTAACTTCAAGGCCTTAAGAATACAATTCTTAAATATTATCCACACATACATTTCACAGAGGTTATGCTGACCAGTGTGACACAAGCTTTCAGGAGACACCTGATATGACACACTTTGTGATGAACTAGAATGTAAATACCAACACTGGGGGATCCCTGTAATTTTATGCATTTCTGAGATGCTCTGCAATTTGGCATCAAGAGGTCCTTTGGTCAAAGACATATATTTTCAATCAGTATAGTACCTTAAGGAAAAGCTGCTCTTTATACTCATGACACACAGAGGAAATTAGGGCTCTAGACAAGAGTACGGAGGAAGAGAAAGGGGATGGAGCCATTAAAAATATCTCTTACTAAGACATATTAGTAAAACAAAATGAGTGTTAGAACACCAGCAATGTTTGCTCCTGTTATTTATATGATTGCGAGAGGAAATATTCAGTTATTCAAAAATGGTGTGAAATTTCCCATGCAATTTTCATCCTGCAGAACTGAGGCTGATACTAAACAACCAGACCATCGGTTGTGCAGAACTATACGTAGTTAGAAAATATGGTCTTTTTAGTGTCCAGTTGTGTATTCTTGTTTGGTGTGTAAACAATCAGACAATCTAGGATATTGTCACTGATGAATCTTCAAGCAACTATTTAGCGGAAATCAGGAACAATCAAACAAAAATTTGTAATTTGTTTAATTGTTGAATTCTTGTCACTTTTTGCATCAAACTAAAACCACCACCAGGGTGAAAATTAATGAAAGTGGATGCGCTTCCCTCAGCCAAGGAAAAACAAGAAAAAATTTGCTTTTCTCTAACCTTTTCCATTTTTCATGACAATCACTGCATTCCCCCCACTGAAACACAAATAAGTCAATGTTAGCATGCCAGGCAGGCTAAGATGATTATGGGATAATTTGTGTTTGCAAGACCAAACAAAATCAATCACTGTTGTTAAGGGACAAACAGCATTAAATGGCGGTGAAAGGATATTTGTTGGACTTTTACAAAATAGTTTTTTCCAGCTCTGATAAGGGCTCGACTGACTAATGCCCTTAGATAGAGTTTGGAATTTCCCAATTTATACATTATAAATCATCTGTATCAGTTGTGGATGGGATAAAAAATCCTCACCACATATATGTATATATTATAGAATATCAGGGTTGGAAGGGACCTCAGGAGGTCATCTACTCCAACCCCCTGCTCAAAGCAGGACCAATCCCCAGCTAAATCATCCCAGCCAGGGCTTTGTCAAGCCTGACCTTAAAAACTTCTAAGGAAGAAGATGCCACCACCTCCCTAGGTCACGCATTCCAGTGCTTCACCACCCTCCTAGTGAAAAAGTTCCTCCTAATATCCAACCTAAACCTCCCCCACATCATATAAAATGTATTGCTGATTAAAAGGATTGGAATGCTGGAAGAACACGTAACAGGTTCAGGCAACAGGACCAATTTAGTCTCAATTACAACAGGGTAAAGCCCCAGTCATTTAACTTCAGAGCAATTATTCCTTGAATCTCTTCACGGTGGCTGCCATGTTTGGTTGACACACTGGAGACTGAACTGGGGACCTTCAGAGCTAAAAGCATGAGTTAAAGAACCCAATCTCCCTGAATGGAACTGCAATAGACTCTCATCTTCTGTAGATAGGGCATGGAAGGGGACCTGTAGCATATACTCACCAGTGAGTTACATAGGCAGCTGTGATGATGCACCTCAGAAATTTAAAGGTAGACACAGACAGAACATAAAAGGATCTTCCTGTGGGCAGAGATAATGGTCATATTGTTCTCAGAGCTGGTACAGAGGAGACTCACTCATTACGCTCTCTCTCCTGGAGACTTCACTGATGTTCTGTGTAGATTCCTCGCCACCCACCATCCCCTTTCTATGATTGAAAGGGTAGGGCTCCTCTTTGTTAATGGAAAATCAGAAGCATTCACACCACAGCAACACACAAGAATTTAGCCCCAAGTCTTGGTGAAGAGGCACTTAATCAATTTCAATTTTTGATCCTGGCCGAAAACCAGAAAGAAACAAAATCAGGCCTAACAAGAAGCTTGAAAGGTTTGGTCTGAAGCTTGCTTCTAAAAATGGGTACAGAGTGGGTTGGTTGGTTCTCCCCCCATTTCACCCCAACTAATTTATCCTTCATTAATTTCAATCCCTTTATAAATCACAGTTTATGGCTCTCCGCAGTTTTTGTGACTGGCACCCACCAGTAATAAACATTGTACACAATGAGGGGACTTCTGTGGTCCATGAGAAAAGAACAATCAGGAGCCTAGTAATGTATCTGGTTTAATTATTTATAGTCATGTTTGATGCTCTCATTACTGGGTCATGCATGACCTCTGGGTAGTGGCTTCATCTTTCTACAGTAATAAGTTATTGTGACACAGATAACTTTGGCAATTTTTCCATCTTTGGTGGCATAGAGAATAAAGGTGGCTTATTTATTTATTTTTTTTTAGCTGAGGAAATAGGTTGCTTGCAACACACGTAAGTGTTCTCTAAAAAAACAGACAGAATATTTATACTCAAGAGGCCAATTATTGTTTCTTTCGTAACTTTTTATCCTGGTTTCTGTTTTATTGGACTGCGGGATGTTATCATAAAATAAACCACTAGCTTATATCTATCTCCACTCTGGAGATAGCTTTAGAGGAAAGTACATCGAGATTTGACCTATGGGGATGCTATTTCTGATTGTTTAAAAGTATCTTATGTCTGTAATGTCTGAAAACAACCGTTTTTATAGCCCAGTATATCTGTCTATTTTTGGTAGTTACCAAGCCCTCATTGCCACTGTATCCAACCACTTGTAATGTACTCATCCTCACCATACCTCTAAGGTAGGAGGTGCTATTGTCTAGACCTGGTCAGAAAATGAAATTTTCATGCCATGGGAAATACTGACAACGTGACATTTTGGAAAAAAAAAAATAAAAAAATCCTGAATCAGGCTGAAAAGTTGAAGTTTTCCAGGGAACCACAGTGACCAGATGTCCCGATTTTATAGGGACAGTCCTGATATTCAGGGCTTCGTCTTATATAGGCACCTATTACCTCCCCCCGCCCCATCTCCTGTCCCGATTTTTCACACTGGCTATCTGGTCATTCTACCAGGGAACCAAAAATTCCAAAAAAAATGCAATTTGGAAACACTGAAACATTTTGTTTTGATCTCGAAAAATTATGCACATGCACATCTCAAATATTAAATATTATGTAAATATAACAAAAACTAAAGTGTAAAAGAAAATAAACATTTTGACATCAAAATTAGAAACTTTTTCCTGTTGAAAATGGTTGAAATTGACACTTCCCATGAAACATTTCATTTTGACAGAATTGCATTTTCAGTCAGAAAACTCTCGTGTCAACAATTTTTTGACCAGATCTCTGTTTCCCCAAGGCTCAGGGAGGCTAAATGACTTACCTAAAAAAGGCTGTCTGTCTAGATGAACAGTTAGTGAGCCACAAGCTAGGGTATAAAGATCTACAGCTCACTAGCATATGACACACTAAATTGTGCATGGGGACCCTGCTACTGCACACTAAATATTTTTGTATCCTTTTTCTAATTAGTTTATGGAAGTAGGCAATTCTATACTGCTGGAGTACCCCATTTAGCTGGGCATAACTTTCACTGAAGTATGCAGGAACAGACCTTTTAAAAACGTTTCTTTCGGTCTAAAGGCTCCACTTTGTTTTTTGCTTTGTTGGCTGCGGTCTCCTCCTTGATGAGTCTCTGTGTGATGCCTGTGGGAGAGGATCTGGACTCTGGCAGTGGCCTCGTGTTGAGGAAAGCAGCACGCCTGCTTTGCTTGCCAGCATTTTTACTTTGCCCTCTCTGGGGAACCTCTCCTGGAGTGCCAGTCTCAAAAGAGGCGTGGGGAAGTGCAACAAGAGATGAACTGAGACTATCGATACGATTTGCTGTATGCCAACTGCATCTTAGGCCTGGATCCCGGCCGATGAGGAGAGATTCAGCAAAGGAAAGAGATTCACTTGGTTAATGACCTTCGACAAACCAGAGAAGAGACCTCACTCGGGTGTCCTGTTATTCGACACTGGGCAGTATTCATCAGGAAGCTCGTTGACAGGGTGCTGTCCATATCAATCATTTCCACAGAAAACTTGCAGCATCTGATCTTCCTTTTTTGCGCCTTTGATGTTCCTTCCCTTTAACAAGCATGCTGGACTCGGCAGGCTTCATGCTGAACTGCTGCAGCTGCTCTTTGTCCTTTGAATGCGACACAGTGGTGCTGAGCTTGTTTCACCTATTCCCCGCAGTGCTGGTTTTCTCGGCATCCTCTCATGACAAAGCCTGCATTTGAATTACGAAGCAACAACATTTAAGACCATTCCCCGAGCAGAAGAGGGCCATGCAGAGAGGGATGTTGCCTATGTTCTCTCATGATATCAGTGACTGGGACATGGGCAGTCGTGCCTGATGACAAGAGCCAGACCTCATGGCTAGAACAGGAGTCGGTCGGTAGGAATGGGAGCAAGGGGGCAGAGGAGGAGTCAGAGGCCAGCTGCCAAGGGTCACAGTTGAAGTCAGAAATCAGAGCTGAGGGTCAGGGCCAGGTTACCTGGAGCGAGGCAAGGCTGGATCCAATGCACGGTCAAGACTGGAACAAGGCAGGGAACAAGCCCGCACAAGCACTGTTGCAGCTGCTGGCCTTTAGAGTGGGTCTGCTTATCTCCCTCAGCCAGTCGGGCAGTTTGGCCAATCACGCATCTCAGTTGGGACCCGGCTGCACTTCTTAGATTGGCTGGCATTAAGCTAGCAGGTCAGCAGGCTAGCTGCAGGTCCTTACACCTGGCAGGTGACCACCAATGCTCATTTTGGTGCACTCACTCAAAAGACTCAGAATTCACTCTGGGATTTTTAAAAGAGCCCTACGGGATTTAGGTACCCAACTCCCATTACAAGAGTTGGGTGCCTAATTTCCTTGGGCTCCTTGAAAATCCCAGCCTCAGTTTACTTGTACTCTGGAAGCAGTGCATACACGTGCAGCTTTTAATGACGCTACAGCGCTCTCATTTGGGATAAGACTGTTCCATGACATGACTATAATGATTGAAGACTGTGCTCAAGGCAAAAAAGCTGAACCTACTTTGGACAACTCAATGGGTATGTCTGCACTTGGAGTTAGGGGTGTGATTCTCTGCTCAAATCGACATACATGCTCTAACTCTCATCGACGTTGAATAATACATGCTGACTAACATAATATTCTATTAATATTACGTATCATCACACCGTACATCTGTAGAAGTATGCCATGAGCAGCAATACCATTAAGCACAAATATTGTAACAGGGAGACAGACTAAACTAGCTGATACCATAATCCTGTTCCATCATGCTCAGTATCCCACCACTCTTCGCATGTGCTGAAGTAAGCATTTGACATAAGCATATCGGAAACTTGCCAAAATCAAGGAAAATTTGTTCTATGTCTTAGTACAAGCTAACTAAGTTCCTCCATGGACCAGCACCTGGAATGTTAGCATCCAAAACAAAGATCAGGAAAGAACAGAACAAGTTAGGGAACCAGGACAAACTGATGGGTTGGATTTTCGTGATGGGTAATGAGATAGGTAACTTGTAAAATCATCATATAAATAACACCAGCTAAAAATAGTCCTGTAGCAATGGTAGTGTCACACCCCAATGGCCCCCTCCCTCACGGAGCCTCTGGGGAAGGCACATCAGCATTGTACATGGCTAACACTGTTGCAAGCATCGCAAAGCATTTTTGGGAGGGTCAAAGATGTGAGAGTGGAAGTTTCCTTTGCAGGATACGAGAGACTGGGGGGAGGAGGGGAGAAACAAGAAGTGCAGAGAATGGGTTAACTCAACACTTCAGCTAGCCCCATGTGAAGGTAAGATGCTGGCCCCAGCCCAAGGTCATGGGCTCAAGGAGAAATCAGCAGCTGCCCAGCCGTGAGATGAGGAGAACTAAGTTGAGCAGAGCTGCAGAGATAGCAGTGAGAGCAAATGCGACGACGACAGTGAAGGCCAATAGAAGGGAAAACAAAGTCTCCGGAGCCGGGATGTTTTGGGAAACCGAGGAGGCCATAGCAAGCCGGTTTGGACTGGCACAAAGAGCACCAGAAGCAGAGGTCCCTGAGTGGAATACCCCCGCACCCCAAGGAGCCCAGGACTTAAAACCCTCCTAAGAGCTGGAGCAACTTGGAGATTTGCAGTGCACCTCGGGCGACCTGGGCCCAGGACAAGAACTCCTGTTCACTCTCCCCACCCTTCTTCTTACGTTACACCCAGGCCTGGCCAGTCTTGGGTAGTGCATATGAGAGTATGAAAGTGGGTTAGGGCTTGGGGCATAAATGCTTTCTTTCTTCCTTCCTCTGAGTGACATGGGGAGCACCCATCACTCTCCGCTGTTATTTTATTATTTTATCAATAAAGATTTTAAATTTAGTCGCTTGGTATGTTTTGTCATCTCCTTCCCCCACCCCCACCCTCCAACGATCCTGTGGCATCGGCCTGATCACCTGACACGGCAGCAGATTGGTAACAGAAATCTGTCACAGGAGTGGCAAGCGGTAGCATGGGCTAGCCACTCCAATTATGTACCCACAAGGTCCAGGTGGCTAGCCCATGACACCGCTTGAGCTTGCCTATTCTACCACTGCTACACATAGATTTAGCTTATCTAACCCTTGCTTACTTTAGTCAGTGTTAACGTACTATGGTTATGAGTGCCCTAGAAATACCTACTCTAGGGTAGGTGGGAAACAGGAATCAAAGCAGCACGTATAAAATGCAGAAGAGTGAATTGGAATCGAAGGCAAAAAGAAAACAACATTATAGCAACAATATGGTAGAGTGGATAGCGTCTAAGAATGGGAGGAACCAGGAGACCTGGATTCTATTCCTAGCTCTCTCAGTGACCTGCTGTGTGAGCTTGGGCTAGTTACTTACCCTCGCTCTGGCGCACCTACCCTTTTTCTCTCTCATCTAATTGGGAGAGGGACTGTCTCTTACACTTTGTATTATGATAGCGTAACCCACTGGTGAGTATGTCACAAGACCCACCTCTGTGTTGATCTGCAGAGGCTATGAGTTGTAACAACTGCCAGCTACAGAGGCTTGCTCTTTAGCTTAAGCTGTAGCAGCTCATGCTTTTAGCTCTCGAGGTCTCAGTTCAATCCTAGGTGTTAGCCAAAAGGGTGACTGTCACAGTAGCACCCAATAACCCAAATCATAGACCAGGACCCTGTACAGAGAACCAAAAAAAAGAAACAGAAGTAAGCTCTTTGGGACAGGAACCAATGTGTTTGTGCAGGGCCTGGCACAATTCAGCCTCCTTTCGGTGCTCACGTAATAACAATAATCACTTTGAATGTGTGGCAAAGGTTTTGTCTGCTTTTATTTTATTAGAACTGTTTTGCACGTCTCTGCGGTACAGGGCGTGCTCAGCAACCGTAAGAGAAGATGTTTATTAGGGAGCTAAACACAGAATCATATGAGAAACCATAAAGGCTCTTTCGGAGCAAGGACAGTCTACTGGGTAAGTAATACATTTTTTACAAGCATTTATAAATACATGTTTACCCACCAGAGTGGAATAACTCCAAAAAGGCTGTTTTGGTCTATTAGCTAAACACACATTACAAACACAAAAATCGTAACACATAAGAAAACACCCTCTGTGAACATATTTTATTTACCTAAGAGACTGGAAAAGCCCCAAAAGATTGTGATGTGTATTATATATACATATTTGTTAAGAACAAATAACTACATCTTGCCTTTATAATTTTACAGACAGACTCAAATGGCTCCCCAGAATGGCTTTGGTCTGTCTTGTACAGAGAGTATGTATTACAGTATAAACTGTTCCAGAGACCCACTTTCCCTCCCACTTGCTATGGTGTGAAAGGAGCTATTTATACCCAATACAGCAAACACTGACCACCAGCAGAGGCTGCTCAGAAACATGACTAAATATATTGAGGATATGGCATTTATTATGTGGTGTAATATCCAATAACTCTCCCTTGCCACAAATACCATGTGTGGTTTTGAGGAGAGTCATAGGTTCTATTCCCAGTGGCTCCCATTAGCTTCTATTAGCTCTACTGCTAAATTTCCCATGGTAGTCACTTGGCATTTCTGTGTTTCCCCATCTGAAAAATAAGGACCATGACACCTCCCTCCTGCATAAACTGTTTGGGAAGCTATAAATGAGAGTGCTGTATAGCAGCTAGCGATCATCAGCAGTGGAAGGGATCGATAGAGCTAAGAATAGTTGACCCATCTATCATGTGGCACTTGTACCTGATTATGTCCTTATTCCAGCAAAACTCACATTGACTCCATCCTGGCAGTTTTGCCTGAGTAAAGAGTAGTGAGCCCTGAGTAGCACCTGAAGGGCAAGCTCTCTTACTGTTCCCTATCCACGGCCAGAAACGGGGCTTCCCCAAGGCCTTCTGTGTTGGTAATTGTGTATCATTCCAAGATAGCAGTTTCAATTCAGTAGGTAGGAATGGGTGTGACACACATATACTCTGCTAATGATCTGGACCAAGAAACTTCACACACACACACACACACACACACACTTACTGTCCATTTCTAAATAGAAATTTCTGGTAATACTTTGGATAGACATTTTACATGCCCTGTACACCAAAAAAACAAAAACAAAAAAAAACCCACCACCTCATAAATGGGCCCATAAATGATGCACATAAATCCTGGAAAAGAAAGCCAACTAGTTAACACCTTCCCAGGTATTCGGTCAACTCTCACAAATACTATTCTATAGAATAACATATTCCCTTGTAGAAGGGTGGACTCTTGGGGCACCTCCTCGTGGCTGTGCATGGTGTAGCAGGCTCTCTCCTCTCCAACAGCACTTTGCCAAAAGATACTACAATCTTCCTGCCTTTTCTTGTGACTCTGGCCAGGTCACATTTAGTCCGACCCCTTCTGGAGTAACACAGTCCAACAAAAAACAAGTCTAACACACAATTCCAAGACTTGACTCTGGGCCTAGTGGTTCTTATACCTCTCTCCTAGGGGCTTTGATCTGTCCTTTTCCCTTTACATCAGGGGGTGTCATGCCAACTTCCCAGTGGCTGGTAGGAGAACCCAGGCCCACCCCTTACACTGGGCTCTGGTTATAGGACCAGAGAACAAGCAGTCAAGGTCTGTTCCATCAGTCACCTTGCTACTGCCTCCCCTGGACTCCATCCTACAATTAGCCTATCTCCTCGGCTTTTCCCCAGAGATCTGCTTCCCTTCCTTGCGTCAGGGTCAGCCACAGGGTCAGCTCCAGTCCTGTTTTCGCCACGCATCTTTACTTTCTACTGCCCAGAGTGTGACTGCAGAACTCTGCTTTCTCCCTGCAACTCCCGTTCAAATCTACCTTTGTCTTTACTGTCGCTGCCGCTTGGACTTTACTGCCTGCAGCTTTTCCCTGGCTCAGGACAACTTGCCTCTGGCCCTAGGTTTCATTGCCCTTCATTTCCCAGGCGCTCTCTCTCAGCTCCACACCCTCTGCTTCTAGCCTCTCAGACTGTCACTCAAGAGAGGAAGTACCGAGTTACCTCTCACCTGGGTCTCCTCCCTCGCTTTCTCAGGCAGCCCTCCCATTGCCCTGGACTCCATCTTTTATGAAGAACCAGCTCCTTCCCAGCTGCACTTGGTCACTAATTATACCTGACACCCCTCTAGGTGCCACTTAGTGCCCAATTGGGTTCCGGCTCCTGATAACCCACAGTTAACCCGTGTGGGGTTTATAAACCTAATCACACTCCTATATTATTTAAATCATTTATCAATGGTATTTAAACTAAATCTATCATTGTACTATCTAAGTGCTAATTCATACACTATATAATATCTAGAATGTAATTATGAAGTGTATAATATCCTATATAATTACGTATTTTTTTCCTGCCTGGTTCTACTGTGTAATTCCATTGTGCGGAGGATTTCTATATTTGGCTTAGTTAAGATTTGGAATGAAAATGATTTTAGACTGATCCTCATAATCTCCAAGGCTACTACTTTCATGCCTTCTGCTTTTCTACTATAAACTAATCTTATTACATTAATGCAACTGGTAAACCCTCATCCAAAAGTTTTATCATCCTGACATATCCTAGAGATGGACATGGTTGGTTGAGACGTGGATTCTAACTCTGTCAGAGACGTGGATTCTAACTCTGTCAGAGACTGGAAACGTTTGAAAAATATTCAAGATCTGGTTCATACCCAGCTCAGCTGCTTAACAAACACACGTGTCTATTGATGTGCTTTTCCTCTAAAAACCTCTTGAACAGGAGAAACCAAAGTTCAGCTTCTTGCTGCTCCCACTAGCACCAAATGTCACTTGTTGGAAGTGACACCCTGCATGTGCAGGTCTGAGAAATCTCACGCTGCACTACGTCACTTACCCCGTCCTCTGGTTCCTGTGTTTCTCATCTCTAACAATGGAGCAGTGGTGCCCAGGGAGATCAGAGGTTTGTCGATGCTTTCATTTAGGTCTGATTCATCAAAACATTAAGAACAGGTTTAACTTTAAATATATGCTTAAATCCCAAGGAAACCACTGGGATTGAAGCATGCATGTTTGAGTGCTTTGCTGAAAAGCGATGGACTTAAGCATGCTTTAAAAGTCGAGATCTGATTAGATATGTATGGACTCGATCTGGCTCTCCTTAGCAACACACACACACACACACACACACACACACAGCTGATCTGAAATTTTTCAACACAACCTTTTTTTAAAATACGAAAATAATTTCCATTTATTGAAACTGCGCGCGAAACACGGTCTGTTACAACAAACCTCCCAACTAAAACACAAATGTGAAGAAAACAAGTTTTAATTTAATTTAGATTTTTTTTTTTTTTTTAACAAAAATGGTCCTTTCTAGATTGAAAGGACTTTTTATTGAGAAATTTAAGCTAATTAGACCAAAAAGGTTAAAAAAAAGAAAGAGGCAAAATCAAAATGAGAGATTTTGATTGACCTGAACTGATTCTTTTTCCCCTAGGTTCTTGGTTTTCAAACATTTCCATTATTTCAACTTTGCCTCCTGATTCAGGACAGAACAACTCTTGAAATTTTGTTCTCAACAAGAAGCCAGTTCTGAACAGCTTCCTGCTTTCGCTACTAGACTATACTCGATCACACCATAACACATGGGAAACCCTTTGTCTGATTTTCTAAGACATGTCTTCCAACAGAGAATCAAGCTAACATGGTTAGGGAAAAACAGGCTTATGAATATGTATTCCATATGTAGGTTTATTGTTCTAACACACTATAATAGGATAATAGTTACTCTGTCCCAATTAGTTCTGTATTAGAGACAAACATGGGGAAATGTCCTTGTCATTACAAATGCAGTGGGTGTCCTAACAGGGTTGATTCTAGCAGTAAAATATTAATTCAGGACATTTTAATCATCCAAATTCCAGTCATTTTTATCCACTTGCCTAGCACGCCTTCTTCTCTGACCCACACCTCAAGTACCTCCCTGCCTGTTTATGCTTCTTCGCCTGTAGTTACATGCAAGGCTCAGAGCTATTTCACAAGACAGATGAAAGGTTCGTATCTGCAGCAGCTGTACTGGAATTAATATTGCTCTTGTTTTATTATCTTAGAATGCACAAGGCACTGCCTTTGCAGTGTATATTGATGCAATAATGCAGGAGGAACAAGGAAAAGCAAGCTGCTACTTTCACTAGGTATGACACTGACAATGTAAGATGTAAAGTTGGAATCTTTAAGAGGAAAAAGTTAACCTGGAACAACAGCCAAAAAGCTAGTAGTGACTGATGAAATACATAAGAAAATACCTTGGAGGACGCAGTCGATACCACTGTAGTTATGATTTTAAAAGAGAGCAGAACTAAGATCATTTATCTAAAATCACCTGCTTTAAATTTAAGTGGAGGATGGATAAAATTGTACCCAGCTCTGAAACATCCAGATCACAATCCTACCTCCCCACATCTGATGGCTTATCAGCAGTATTGCTAATTCCAAGAGTTTAAAAAAAGATGAGTTATTTCTTTTCTTTTAAATAATCAATGTTGGGTGCTGCTTTTTATTTGCATTTTGGTTTTTTGATCCTTTAGGGTTCATTTCGGTCACACTTTCAAGATTTTCCTCGGCCGCCATAAAGGTGAGTAACTTACTTAAAATAAAAATGAAAGATAGGATTCTCACAGAAATCTGGTAGATGGAGTTTTAAGAAAGCCACCAAATATCATGAATTTTTCAATGAACACATGAAAGTTGTTAACACTCCATCAGTGGGGATTGAACCCTATTAGTCGGTAGCAAGCAATAGCTGACTTATTGTCTACGCAGATCACCCACTCAAAGGGACAAAACAGCCAGATACTGCTCAACCAACCCACCCCAGGTTCCCCGCACCCCAGCCTTTCACTAGTTATGCTGCTATCTTATTTAGAGGCTGTTTGGAAGAATGATTAGGGCCTAATCCAAGGCCAGTAGAAGTGAGCAGAAGTCTTTTCACTTGACCTCAATGAATTTGGAGCAAGCCCAATGATATGCTCCAAAGTAACAACAATGTAGAATCTAGAGCTGACCTGAATAATTAAAAAAATGTATCTATTATTTGAGGACGGGGGGGGGAGTGTCAAATAAATTATTTGCAAAATGATATTAGCGCTGTAGCAGAATGTCACATGTAACAGCGGAAGGAAAACAATGTATAAACCAAGCTTTTATATTGCAATTTCCGTAGGTAGAGCTCAAAGACAGACGGTATCATTGTCCCCATGTTACAGCTGGGGAAACTGAGGCACAGAGGAGTAAACATCAGCCAGCAGCCCAGTAGAGGAGCCAGGAATAGAACCCAGGGCTCCCGAGTCCCAACTCAGTGCTATAATCACTAGGTAACACTGCCCCCCAGGGCCTGATTCTGGTCTCACATCACTTTTGTGTGATGCAACTTCATTGACTTCAGCTGAGTGCCTCCAGATTTACAAGCGATGTAAGTGAGATCAGAATCAGGGCAACTGACTAATTCCATTTGGCTTTCAACAACAGCATTGAATGGCCTTACTTTAAATTCTGTGTTACACATAACAACACTCTAAATATACTGCTTGTTTCTTTTTTGTTTCAATGCAATTTTAGTCACAAAGTAAACTCACACCTCCCCCTTAAAATAAAAAGAGAAAAGAACACCTCTCTCATTCACACATGCCAAACTCCCACCAGGTTCTCTCTGAAAACTTGTCCAATAATATATACCTTCAAGCTGAACAGCTCCCATCCTCTAAATCTGTTTGGATTTTGCAATCTGGGCAGATTACTTCAACAAAAGAATGAACTGTTCAGGAGTCTAAATCCTATAAGGTTATTTATTCCGAGCATGATAACCCTCTAGGATCAAAATCTTGTACTTCACCATTTCATTCCAATTTTAATGAGACACTGATGGAGTTAAAGCTTTCATCACTGGGACTTCAGGAAGACAGTGCCATGATACTACAGAGAAAATGCTACACGAGTTTTCTAAAAATGCTTCAGATTCTTCATACAAATGTGTGTAGGTTTTTTGTTTGTTCTTTTCATTCCATCCAGAGGCTTATGAAGAACTGGGACCTGATCTAACCGTTCTAACGTAAAACTCCCATCAACCGCAGGATCAGGCCAACTGCCTTATATTAGTGAAAATGGCTGAGTCACAACGTTCAGTCTCACAGTCAATGAGAGAAAGTTAGCAGTCACCAAGTTCTGCAATGCAGCCATCTTTGGGGTGGAGCATGGTGGCTATTTAATTTATTAGCACACAGCAACAGTACACAACAGTTCAGGACAGAAAGTGCAAATACTTTTCACTCGGCTAAAACCACAGAGGGAATTTAAGGAAGTAGAATAATAGACGTGTAGGACTGAGAAGCCTTCTGGTCCAGTTCCCTGCACTCAGGACAGGACTAAGTATTATCTAGACTATCCCCGACAGGTGTTTGTCTAACCTGCTTTTAAAAATCTCCAGTGACAGAGATTCTGCAGCTTCCCTAGGCAATTTACTCCAGTACTTAACTACCCTGACAGTTAGGAAGTTTTTCCTAATGTCCAACCTAAACCACCCTTGCTGCAATTTAAGCCCGTTGCTTCTTGTCCTATCCTCAGAGGCGAATGAGAACAATTTTTCTCCCTCTTCCTTGTCACAACCTTTTATGTGCTTGAAAACTGTTACGTTCCCCCTCAGTCTTCTCTTCTACAGAATGTAATTACATAGTTTAGAGCCTTCCCCAAAGTTCAGAAATGTTAAAATCCAAGGGTGAAAATCTGTCCCATCAAAGCCAATGGGAGTTTTGCCACTGATTTCAATGTGATCAAGATTTCACCCCAGGGGCATTGACCTGTTGAAACATGGACCAACTTGCACTTCACCAGGGTCTTTAGATTGGTGGTGTTTATTCAGTTCTGTCTCAAGCAGACATATCCTTGTTTATATTTCAAAACCATTTGCATTTCTAAAGGGAGAGAAATCCAAAGCACTAACTTGCCATATTACAACCTACTACACTGGCTCTTCATTTTTAATTTATCTTCCTCCTACTACTCCAGGAGAACTTCCTTCCTTACTGCCAATGAAAAAAATCACAAGACATGGAAGAGAGAGGTTAGAAGCAACTCAATGAAGAATGATGAATCAAAATAAGGATTTAAGCAAGGACGGATTATATTGCTGGGACAGATCCATATAGGCTGAGTCAGGGAAGTACACAACACACCTCACTGTGCCTCATATCTCAATGGGAACTCACCGTGGTTTTTCCTCCACTACTTTCTGTCGGTCTTTTCAACTGGAGGAGAGCTGCTTTAAGTTGCAGTCAAAGCTCCATAGAAGGTCTTGATGATGGAAATTGCTGAGGCAGGTGTATTGAAACAGTGTGGATCGAGCCACTGTGGCCACATCCCCTTCACTGGCCAGTTCTGCATGCTATTTGAGCTACTATGGGTCCCCAGTGGTGGAGAGGTTGCTGCTACAACCTTCCTGGTGGACTTTATGCCAAGGGCCTATAACAAAGCACTCACCAGCATGGTCTTGCATAGATCCTGGATTGTATCTGTCCTGTACAGGGAGAAGATTTTCCCAGCAGGGATATTGGAAAGGATGAACTGGTTCAGTCCCCCTCTCCTGGACCGAACCCCGGGTAAGCAAGTAGGGAAAGAATGGGGCTTTCAGTCATAGCACACATTGTGGGGAGTCAGCTGAAGGCCACAATGCAATGGAAGCTCAGAAATCTTCCAGCACAGTCTGGAGATAGTGGACTGGAATCTCCATACTAGTTTCCTTACTACACTGCGGGTTCTTAATAGCAAATGCTATTCATTTTTTGGTTGACAGTTACTGCAAAGCAAAGCAATTAAGCAGGTGCTTACCTGTAAGTGAATAGCCCCAATTCTCTTGTGTGAGACTCCTTGTGTGCTTAAAGTTCAATAAATGCTTCACTGTGTTGCTGGATCGGGGCCTATTCATGCACCATCCTGGCAAATCTTCATATACTGACATGCGTCAGAAAGCACAAAATATATTTTAATTACTTGTTCAGGTTTGTTTTCCTGAAAATTTTCCATGCAGCTATGCCTGCACCTTCTTCAGCAGATGCCGTGGGCCCTTGAGCTTCCTTTGATAGCACAAACAAGAGTGGCTATCTAAACACATCAATCCCACATAGGGAAGTGAATCTGCATTTGGAAAAATCTCATGATTTGGGAAATTTGGGACTTGATCAAAAGCCCCCTGAAGTAAATGGAGAAACTCTGACTTGAGTGAGCATTGGATCAGGTACTCAATCAAGCTGAACTCAAAAATAACTGGGTCAACTTCAGTTTTTAGCTTAGGTCTTTTGGAGTTGATAATGGTAAAAAAGAATGTCCATGTACCCCAAGTAATAATATTATTATTATTATTATTTTTTAAAACCCTTCTATAATCGATGACATGCCAATAAATGTCTGTAACCACCACCTGCTAGTGAGCTTGTTTCATAATTCCATCTGCTCCTAAATTCAGTTTTGTTCCAGCCCTGTCTGGCCAAGTCAGATCCATTGAGAATCCAAAGGATGAGAAGAAGGCCAAATGACTTCTGCATTAGAATTCCTTGAGCAAGTATTTCCTCTTTCCACATCCCTTTTTCAAAGTAAAAGCATATTTTTCCAACTTCAGTTTGTATCAAACAGTTCCTTTGGATACCAACATGGATCATGTATAATCCAGATGAGAATATTAAAGGTTTCCATACCACCTACTTATACCTGAATTTAAACAGCTCGAATGTTTTGGTTTCCTTTCACTTCCATACCCAGCCTCTGTAATCCACTACCTCCCTCCCCTCCCCAACCCCACTCAGGAAAAATAAGAACAAATACTATGAATCAAAGTGAACAAACCGAAGGAAATTCAGTTTTCATGCTCCCTCTCCTCCCCCGCCCCCCGCCCTTGCACCTAACCCCAAACTAATGATAACTGTAATATTTAGCACTGAGTTTGAGGTCACTCCAAAGGTGGCTCAGGATCATTATCCCCATTTATAAATTGGCTAAACTGAGTGTTTTAGGCCAAGGTGTTTGAAGCACCGCAGGCCAGCAGAGGTACTTTGGAAAACGAGACCCACACGCAGCTAAGCAGCGAGTTATTGGCTTTATTGAAGGTTAATGATGATTATTATCATCATTAGCAACGGGGACTTCAAGCGTTGCTGTCACGGAGGCGGAGAACCCAGCACACCGGAGCTTTGCCTGGGACGGAGTCCGACGAAGGGGTAAACAGCAAGCCCTAATAAGCAGTACACATAAACAGCTCATGAATATATAATAAGGTACTTCCCAACAGGGGCTTTTCGCTACCTGCACAGGGCAAAAAGAACTGGCCCAAACCGGTTAAAGTTGGTTTCCCATGTTCTACAGTAACCGGGCGGCCTCAAAAAAGTTAAAGTTCCCTAGCTAGGCCGTAACAAAATCTTCCGCAGTCCCTCACACTGAGGCACAAAGAAGTTAAGCCCCATGCCCAAGTTCACACACTGAGTCAGTAGCAGAGATTGAAACACAATCCTCTTATTAGAACATTGGACGATTCAGTGCATCTCCAACATTATTCCCAGAACCCAATTGATTCTCATGCCAATTTAGATATAAGCAAAACTCAGACTGGGAAGAGAGCAACAACAGACACCTGTAAAATGCCCTAGTGGCTGCTACCAAAGGGGGCATACCCTTTGGATTGAAATAGCAACATAGTTCAGGCCATCTGCTAATATTCCTTGGTCCACCATCCACTGAGGCTGCTCTCTCTCACATTAGGCTCATAGTGTCACTAGCAGAAGGATATTTTCACCTCCTCCCAGGAGAATAAGAGAGTAACGCTGCACCTCAGCCTTTTGAACAATTCTTCCAGCCTTGCAGTGGTTTGTCATTGCACAGAATTCCTCAGAAACAATGGGATGTCTGCATTGTTTGTCAGAATCCTTCAGCCAGAATGTGCTTTGGCAATGTTCACAGTGTGGGAGGGCTGCTGTTTACACAGGTAAAATAGAGTGCTGAAAAAGCACGTTACATAAGTGCATACCAGCAAACGTTACTTTAAATTCAGCTATCTTGGCTACAATTTAAATCTGATGTTTAATTACTCATGAAACCTGATTTATGCACTATATTTTGGAATTAACGGTAGTACTTTAGATCCATAGCATGTACGACCCTTAAAACCTAACAGAGTATGCCAGTCAAAACATGCTGATCTCTATCCATTTTAAACAAAGATATTTTCAGGAAAATGACCCAGTTGACACAAAGTCATGTATCAACACACTTGGAGCCAAATTCAGCTGTGATGAGTTGGCACATCGCCTATTGACTTCAAAGGGAGCTGCACTAGCATTGGGCAGGATTGAATTTGGTCTAGTTTGAGGTTTATTTTCAAACGGCTTCAGCAGGTGGGCTGATTGATTCTTTTGTTAATTAACTGCGGAATTAATGAAGATTTCAATTCTTACTGAAACTGATAACGTCCAGATCTTGATAAAGGTCCTCACCCTGCTCGGACCCCTTTATGATGAGTAAAGGGGCCAGAGTAGCAGAAAGGGGCCCCATAAGGCCCTTCCAGGTGCTGTGGAAGACAACCATAAGGACCCCATCCCAGGCTGGGGAAGGGAAGAGGGTGACCCTGCTGCAGATGCTCCCAACGCCTCGCTGATGTAGAAAGGTGGGAAGAAAGCAGAGAGGTTCCAAAGTTTGGGTCATTGATATGGAGGCAGGACTCAGCTATGTGCAGGCTATTGGTTCTTGGATAGCTGAACTTGTGGCCAATATCACGGTGAGCAGGCACCCCACTGGAGCTGTTGGCCACGCTTGGATCGAGACACATATGACCTGAGCTCGGAGTCTGCTTCCTCAGACCATGGGGGAGCTCACCCCATTGGAGACTGGCTCGGAATCCGGAGAAAGGGGTACTGGCAAAATAGTCGCTGGCTTCTCCCTGGGTGGAACTTTACAGAGAGGAGCAGCAGCAGTAACAGACACTGGTACTGTACGGCGGTCGGGGGCTGGAGTCAGGACCATATGAGCACTTCCAATCCCGGTACCAGGAGGGAGTCCCGCACAACAGGTGAAACTGGCAGTGACAGGTTTAGCTCTCTTGGGCTGCCTCAAAAGCCTCCTAAGCTGTAGACGGACCTGGAAAGGATTCACTATCCTGCAGTACTCAAAGTGGCACCAACACTTCAGGGTTTAGTCGTAACGGACCCTTCCTGGTCTCTGGAGACAGCAATCCCTTCTGGCTTGCAAACTGTGTCTCGGGGTGCATCTCCTTTGAGCACGCCTCTTCTTGGTGCCTTCACTGTAGATTTCAAAGGCCATGGTACTGAGACTTCGGGAGACTTATGTCATCTCTTAGGTACCTGCAACGAGGGCCTGCCACTTGACTCAGTCAGATCAGGGGGAGCACTCCTAACCGATTCGTATGTGCTCGGTATCCATTCCACCGCGAAGGCTCCAGGGGTGGGCGAAGCGAAGACTCCATAAGCTGGTATTTGAGTCTGGCAGCCCTGTCCTTTTTTAAAATCAGGATTTGAACCCTCTACAGATGTGACATTTGTCACTCACATGCGCCTCTCCCAGAGACTTCAGGCAGCTGGGGTGTGGATCGCTCAGTCGTATAGACTTGCTACATGAGAAGTAGGCCTTGAAGCCAGGAGATTAGTTTGCTATCAAGCCTTGTACCCACAAGGGAACTAGTGACCTGACTCCAGAAAAAAAACTACTTTAAACTTACTCTTATATCTACCTGTGTACAAACACATTACACGAAACTAAAAAGTAATGCTCTAGGTACTGTATACACTAAAAGGGGGAAGACTTGCAAATACAAGAATCTCAGCTCCAACAACCATCGCTGGTCCTAGGAAGGAACTGAGTGAGGATGGGGCAGTGCTGCCCTTTATGCCAGCATACAGTGGCACGAAGCACCAGAAGACACTTGCACTGCCCCAACGGCTTTACCACTGAGAGATAATTCTCTGACAAGTGTGCACAAGGTGTACACACACTTACAGTGAAATGGACATGTGCAATCACTTGAAGAGCCAACACTAAGCCTACATATATTTAGTTCCTTCTCACATAGTCATGGACTAACTGATTGCCACATGTGGGGTTGGGAAAGAATCTTCCCCAAGTCAGATTTTTTTGCCTTCCTCCGCAGCAAGTGGGTGAGGGTCATTTGCCACTAATCTGGGTCTCTTTCACGTAATCTTTCCCTTGCCATTGCAGGGCCTAGGGCACTGGTGCATCTCGGTCCCTCCTATTCCCTGCCCATGGCAGGTAACAGTCCAGTCTCCTGTGGGCAGTGGTACTTTGATCTAATGTTGGTTGTTGGGTTTACTGTGCACACGCTAAGTGGTGCTGGTGGCCTGTGATACACAGGAGGTCAGCTTAGATGACCTGGTGTTCCCCTTCTGGCTACAAACTCTATCACTCTATATTTAGAATCAGCATCTAATAACAGCATGTTTCTAGCTTAGAGGTAGTAGATTCTCAGATGAACTGCTATCAGCATCAGCACCTGTTATGTAGGGAATGGTGATAAGTACAAAAGAGGGGGAAATGGCACACTGTATTTAAACCCCATTGGATTTTAGTAATAATCTGTAGAACGGACGGTGATGGCCCTTTTGTTTATGAGCTAATTCTGGGGCTGTTAATAGGATTAGCATCCTGAGCAGATGCGGAGTAATTCATACCACATTTTTTCCAAACACAAATCTATGCTGTACAGTTAGACCCACAATGGTAAAGACAAGTTAATGCCTGTAGTTCTCAAACACAATGCGGACATGTGTTTATCTTCTGAGTAGACATGATATTCTGGATAAATTTACATGCCACATAACGGCAGCATGGGAACCCGCTAGACGCAGTCATTGTCAGATTGCGACGGAAGGTAAAAGCAGCCTAAAATTATATACCTATGCCTTTTTTTCCCCCATGGGAACTGATAGAAAATGCATCATTTTCTCATAATATTTTGGACCACCCTACTGAATTTAATAATGCCCCTGTTATTGATTTTCTTCAGGATCATTTAAAAAAAATTCTGGAAAGGAGACCACTCTCTATTAAATTCTACAGCTGTTTAGAGTAATTTCTATAGGTGGTGTCCATTGGTTCTAATTCGCCCTGTAGGACAAGAAGAATTAAAGACTACAGTTTTTGATAAATTGTTTAAAAAATAGACAACTATTAACTTATTCCCCAAGTCACTGAAACCATAAAGACTGAAATTGTGTGGGTCAAAAATTGCCGTTTTAGCCTAATATGTAAATAATACCTTAAATTGTTCAATTTCATCTTTTTTTTTTGTAAAAAGTTGATTGAGAACACAAATTAAATTACTCTCATGAGCATTCTATTGATTTAATCGCAGTTCAATTATTTTCACACTGTGAGCATAGCTGTGCTGCTCAACTGCAGCAAAATGAAATCATTTATTCAGTTATGAAATGTGACAGTGCTAAAACAGCAACCAGATTCAGACTTTGATCTGTTTCAGAATAGCAGCCACGTTCGTCTGTATCCGCAAAAAGAAAAGGAGTACTTGTGGCACTTGATGCATCCGATGAAGTGAGCTGTAGCTCACGAAAGCTTCGGCTCAAATAAATGTGTTCGTCTCTAAGGTGCCACAAGTACTCCTTTTCTTTTTGTAGACTTTGATCTGAAAGCCATGGGGAGCTTTGTTTCTGCTTTGTTGGAAATGGACACCTGACAAAAGGTCTTAATAAGATTCTGGTGGGACTC
The DNA here is from genome assembly GCF_965152275.1 of Natator depressus. Taxonomy (NCBI): domain Eukaryota; kingdom Metazoa; phylum Chordata; order Testudines; family Cheloniidae; genus Natator; species Natator depressus. The sequence continues at coordinate 9,095,013 of NC_134259.1, forward strand.
ATCCACAATTAGCAACGCAAGGACTTTCTAGAGCCCATTCTTCTCAACGTGTCAAACTGCATATCCATTTACCACTAAACCAAATCTTCATTTCTCCTCCCATCTCGCATAGTGCAAAACCGGGGACTTAATTCTACTCTCAGCTGACCTCAGACTTGGGTAGCTTTATTAAGTCGAAATATATTTCTAGATTTAAATTGGAGGAGAGAATCAAGCCCCACAAATGCAGTTTACAGTGTTTAGACTAACCCCAAATTTTCCTGGATCCTAAACACTTGCAAAAAAACTGGACCAAGCCCAGTATTGCCAACACCTAAGTGTTCAAAAATCATAAGCCAGGCCCCTAAAGATAGAAGACCAACTAGAAAATGTTTTCAAGCTTTTCTGTGAAACCTTCAGGACTCAAAACTTACTTACATAAATGAAAGCTGATGTTCTCATATAATCATCCTGAATCCCAGCAGTGGGTCTTTAAGAAAAACATTCAAGGTGAAATCCTGACTCCATGGAAGTCAGTGACAAAACATCCACCAAGATTCCACCCTAGATATCGAGGGCATTGGCAACAAATACACACATTGAACTTTTTGTACTTAAAACAGCTTCTGTCAAATTATATGTCATCCACATGCTGGATCTTTGGTGCTCATTTCCAACCCAGGTCCATAAACTTAAGATGTTTATTAGCATTTAGGGTGTGCTGTACCTTTTCTCCCTCGCTGGTGACTAGATAGATGTGGGGTAGGGCTGGTGGCGGTCGTGTGGGATTGTGTGTGTGTGTGTGTGTGTGTATGTATTTAAGGTGGGTCGATTAATTTCTCTTATGCTGATTTTGTTGGTGAGTTATTTAATTTGATTGGGAATGAGTTGATAGGTCTTTTAATTTTGGTGTGTATTTCTTAAGAGATTGATAAGGGCCCCCAGACCACTGGATGGTTTTTTTATTTCAGTTTGTACAAATCTAACAATTGTTTGCAGGATCAGGGCCTAATGTCACTGCCGAGTTTAGTTTCTTGAGTTTTAGATTAATGTTATTTATCCAAACAGTAGGGAAATTAAATAGAGTTCATTTTAATGTCAAGTGTTTAAACTTGTGAAAAAAAAAACAAAAAGGACGGAGCACAGTGCTAGAGTATATGAGGAATTGCCTGTTGATGAGTCACGTCTTAATACACGGTAAAATACCTTTGCTGTTTTATAGTAATGCAAGTACAGTGTGCAGAAGGAATCAAATTGATTGCTTCTTTAATTTAATCTCCCATTTCACACCAGAATGCCAAAATAGGGTAAGTCAGCCAGCCATGCTGTTAATAAATGGAAATTGAGGTCAAATTATTTCTTAGGGAATTCCATTTTATGTACAAATCATGTAAATTGGAACCACAATCTGAAATTATTATCTACCTGTTGGCTAAATAAGTAATAAGAATAATAAATAATACTTTGTGTTTACATCATGCCCGTCATCCAAGGACCTCAGTGCATTAAACTCACTTCAACTATTTAAGCCTTCTGCTACCAGTGTATTACAACCAATTTATTATTAATCATTATTAATTGTATTACAAGACCTTCTAAAAGCCCCAGTTGAAGCTGAGGCCAATAGCGCTAGGTGCTGCATATAAGTAGTAATGGACAGTCCCTGCCCCAAAGATCTCACAATTTAAACAGATACACTAAAGGATGGGAGAAAGGAAATGATATTACCCAATTTTCAGATGGAGAACTGAGGCACAGAGCTAAGAAGGCCAATGTTGTTTGTTGGGTTTGTTTGTTTTTTTTTTTTGGGGGGGGGGGGGGTAAACAGCAGTCTAACTTCAGGCTCCTAAATTAATATTTCGGCTCACAATAAGTGGCCTGATTTTCAAAAGTCCCGAGCATCCACTGATTTCAATGGGAGCTGCTGGGTACTCGGCACTTTTGAAAATTTGGCCATGGATTTAGGAACCTAAATATGAATGCTTGGGTCCTAAATTTAGGCCACTATTTTTTTTTTTTCAAAATCTCACGTGTGACTTGCCCAAGATGATGCAGATAGCCTATCACAAAGCTTGGAACGGCAGTCAGATCTCCTGAGTTAGTGCCTTAACTACAAGACCATCCATCATTTTGAGTACTGGCTGGAAAGGAAGAATGTCATCTACTGAATCTCCCACAATTCTTTCGGTCACATGTAAGTACTCCTTGGTAGAGTCAACAGCCAAGTAGTAACCCTCCAATGCTACTTAGCTTGTGAAATTAGCCTCCATGACCGTACAGGGTAGAACAGCTTCAGTTCTAAAGACTCTACTGAGGTCATTAAACTCCTAGCTACTTAATTTTAAAATAGTCAACCTCTTTTCATAAAAGCACAACCTTTTAGGAAATTAGCTTTGTATTTTCTTCCGCACTGAGATTCTTTGATTAAAAGATATATTTTAATCTCTGGAAGGATGCCACACGTGCAAATTTTTAAATTAATTTTTGCTAACAGCTCGATCTTTGAAAGATCAAAGTTAGTCTTTCTATTTAGGTCAGCCATTTCCCTTCCCTCCATGAAATGAACCAAATGAAAGCTTATACATAACACTATTTAAAAAAAACAACATCAAGCCTTTCAAGATATTTGCATGCTCTGTAGCACTAAATGAGTAGACAGAAATGTACAATAGATGGAAAATTGTTGCTTAATTTGGTAAAGTAGGAGCCATCCAAAAACTTCAGATCCCAACCTCTGTGATTTTACTCAGGGGTCAGAGTTCTGATCTCTATTGTACAATCTTGATGAATCTACTCTACTAACACAATCCACACACTATGCAAAATCTAGACTCAGCTCATTGTTGACAAATGTAAGAATCTTAAGTTTGGCTGCTCCAGAATTTCCCCTCTCAGTTCTGCTCAGCCCGCACACTAGATCCTCTCTTTCCAAAGAGTCACTGCCAGTCCTCGAACACCCACACAGGGGAATGAGCAGCAGAACCCTTTCCCATTGGAACCAGCACCTACTGAGAGGTGGAGAGTTCGGTCAAACACCATTGGCTTCTTACAGTATTGTACACATAAAACCACCAAACTCCAGTTTAGCAAAAGTTATCAACTAAAATGCAGTTCAACTTCAGCTTGTGGAATTCCTTTAAAACTGCCTGCTCGGCAGAAATGAGGCCAGATCTTGCCACCGATGATTTAGAAGGGAGCAGAGTTGGCCCCTTAGTGTGAAATCTGGGGCTCAGTCTTGAAAAGCTGAGCACTCTGGCCCCAATCCCACAAAGCATTTTACCACGTGTTGAACTTTAAGGACATGGAACCATTCAAGCACTGAAGTGTTTTGCAGGATCAGGGCCAGAATGCTTGTAGGATCAAGCACTTGGTGCACAAACATTTTGAAGCCAGCTGGCATTACTTTACTACACTCTTGGACTAACCAGAATGAAGATTCTTTAAAATCTGTTGCCCAGTTCCTCATGTCTCCCAAACTCTGAGTATTCCTAAGGTGTGTGTTTGTTTTGGTTTTGTAAATCCTACAGAATAAAACCTGGGGAAATTTTGGGCCAAACCACCTATAAACTATCGTGTATAATATGTAGGCTTGGAAGGACTAGATTTTTTAATCAGTTAATGTTGGTAACAGGTCAATTTCTTCATAAAAACACAAACCAATGAAAAAACATTTCCACTGATAATATTCAAAATGTACAGATCGTTAGTTTTAAAAAAAATGTTGCTTTTGAATTTATTAGAGTTTGATTTAGGGATTAGATAGATTAATGTGACATTCACAATGTGTGTTAATCATTCAGCTTTAAATTTTGTATCTCAGTGTCTATTGTCATTAATTATTGTCAAACCTGGCTACTGTCTGATCCCCCCAAACTTTCCCACAACTGTAAAATTTAAATAAATAAAAACCTTAAAAAAACAAAACAAAACTAAAAAACCCTCAGTACTATCCATCGAAATTATGAAAACAAACACTGAATTCTGCCAAGCCTCATCAAACCTGCTGGGAGTACATATCTCTTTACACAGTACAAAATAGAAAGGCATTCCTATCTATAGATATCCATTGTCTATCCACTTTTTTTTAATTTAATCTTTTCGATATGTGAGTTTATGAGGTATTCTCATAAAAGCTGTGCTTGGTAGTCATCACTATGTTGTAAGATTGTCCGTTAATAATTATGTTGCTGTAAGATGAATTAATTGCCTAGAGCTTATTATACAGGTGTTTTATTTTTACTATCGTTCAAATATAAAAATGTGCCTGTGGACGTAAAATAGGTTGTATTTTATACGCCATGTGCATGCCTGCACGCACCACAGATAGATGTAATCTGAGGCACTGTTTCATCCTACAGTTCATAAACAGTCAGCTCTAAAATAAATCCCTGTCTCATTGTGGAGTGGAGTGTTGCCTAAGATTTGCTGGACGCAATTTTAATCTGGGGATTTAATGCCTTAAAAAGAGCAGCCCAACTAAAGAGCTGGCATAGCACAGAAAACAATTTAGTAGATTATCATAGCGCTAAATTGTAGCTCCAGAAAAGCACATGTGGACTTTCCAAAAATAATCTGACAGTTTATCAAAAGTGGCAGGTGCTGCCCTGGGTTGTCAGCATAATGGCGGAGAAGATATAAACCATATATAGTAGTGGATGGCAGTGTTAGAAAGCAAATGGGAAGAAAGAAAAAAGGAAGAAAAAGGAGAGGGACAATACTAATTAGCATGCCAAACTGATGATGGCTGGGTTAATGTGGGTGAAGAATACTAATGCGGTTGGTATACAAGGAGGATGAATTTGAAGTGGCATCCCCTCAAAACCCTGCCAGGGAGTAAGAATTTTGTCAGTGATGCTATTACTAAACACTTCACTATATTATATAAAAATATATGAAATATGATATGTCTTTTACCTCCAAATGCCATGGGTTTTTTTTTGTTTGTTTTTGCTCCTAGCAATAGCTGCTCTCCTTTGAATCTTGTTCTTTTATTCAACCAGAATAGAGTGTTTTTCCCCACTTGGCATTATTGTATTTAAGTGCAATTCTTCTCCATTCTCATTGCAGCAGGCAAATAATGAGGTGAGTTGATAGGATGAGACGTTGCGGTACCCATGTTTTTTGATAGCACTAGACCTCAGGGACAGGAGAGAGTGATTACACTTAGCATATGTTGCCACAAATATACACTTCGGTGAGTGTGTTTCACACTAATCGAAAATTTGAGAAAACTCATGAGCAAATGAAATTTCATACTCAATGAAAATATTTCATCTCCAGCCCAAGGTGAAAACACCATAGTCATTACTGACACCAAACAAAAGTTAGCTGTAAAGCAACATCATTAGGCCAAAGCAAGTATAAGCTTTGGTACTGAAATACTTTGAGTCTCTAGAACGACAGGTTCAGGTGCCGATAGGGTGAATTTAGCTCTCATCTTCTATAGTTGACAAAGCTCTGTGCAATTTGCTGCATATAGACTCATAGACTATCAGGGTTGGAAGGGACCTTAGGAGATCATCTAGTCCAACCCCCTGCTCAAAGCAGGCCCAATCCCCAATTTTTTTTTGCCCCAGATCCCTAAATGGCCCCCTCAAGGATTGAACTCACAACCCTGGGTTTAGCAGGCCAGTGCTCAAACCACTGAGCTATCCCTCCCCCCAAAACAGTGATCATTCAAAAGTGATCTCCAAAATATGCGCCATCTGCTGTGTACTGAGCAGTTATAACAACTGGCCAAAATTTGGTGTCACAATCTGATCCCAGTTGTAGGTGATGAACAATAGGAAAAATCTGCTCCTTACTGACTTCCTGAAGGTCACAAAGTCTGAGAGAGCACCAGGCTTTACAGCCAGGTTTCCTCTGGCTCACGCCAGTGCCTGAACCGCAAAGCCATCCTTCTCATTAAGCCAATTTTCTTTATTCAACCAAAGAGAGAGAGAAGACTTTTTATGTAAGAAAAAGATGGCAGGAGAAATGACAACATTATTACATAAAAATACCTCGTATTGATAAGTTCTCTGACCAGATAGCAGTGCAGCTGAATCCGTCTGTCGGAGAGCGTTTGACTGAAGACAGGTTTCAGAGTAACAGCCGTGTTAGTCTGTATTCGCAAAAAGAAAAGGAGTACTTGTGGCACCTTAGAGACTAACCCAGGTTAGTCTCTAAGGTGCCACAAGTACTCCTTTTCTTTTTGTGACTGAAGACAGGAATAGTACTGAACTGAACTTGAGAAAGTTTAAAACGTGGGTCCATTTCGTTACAAGTGTAACTTTGTCCTTTGAAGAGTAACAAGTAATTTGTTTAGTGGTGAGAGCTGTTGATTTTGATGGAGGTGATCCTTGTCCTCCATGTACCTTCTAGTTAGGTGTAAAACCTATATGGAGCCTGTTTTACAGGTGAGGCACAGAGAAGTCAAATTGCTTGCCCAAGGCTAACTCACTGGTACAGTCAGGAACAGAACACAGGGAATTCCCTGGCTCTAACCACTAGACAATATAACTGGAGCAATGGACAGGGATCAAAGATACCAAGTAAAATTTTCAGACAAGCCTAAGTGACTTAGGAACTGGAGTCCCAATTACTTTCAGTGGTAGACATGTCAGTCACTTTGGAAAATGGAACTTGGGCACGTCTGAAAACATTACATGTTGTTATCATCATGTAGTGGTGATGTCCAACCATGTGTTCAGTGCTGCGTAAGACACAGAATAAAATTCAGCCCCTGCTCAAAGAGCGTTCAGGATTTATCAGAGTGCACCCCAGGGAGAGGGACTGGAGGAGGATTGCAAGTGGCTCCTTCTTACATCATTCCGTGTGAATCATTCTGCACTCAGTTCTTAGGCAGCGTAGGCTCTCTGAGTTCAGGCTGAACGCTGATAAAGAGCTTCTATTCTACCGTGGTCTTACCTCGCCCAACCAGTGTGCCTCCCCAGTCTGACTGCTTCAACACTGGCTAATCCTTGTCTGTGCATTTAGTGAAATTACAGCAATCTCTAAGCAGTCGCTGCGCGTTTCAGTCTCAGTCACATGCTCGCTGACACATACAAAATGCCAGGGTTAGAGAGAGATGGTACATCTGAGCACTGGAAGTGGTACAGCTATTGATTGTAGGATTTCACCAAAAAGCTGCTGCACCTTTAAGACATTTGGCACTGGAACAGAACTTGGCCAACAGAGCCAAATCTTACACAAGCTCCTTTTATTTAGTTTGCTGCTCAGTAGGGGGAAGGAGAGCAACTGTGGCAGAAACAACGTGTGACATGAACACAAAACAAATGCCTGAATTTCAACTAGAATTCCCCACCACCACCACCTCAGAATCAAATGCACAGCACAGTCTCTTCTCCCCTCACTCTTAACTGTTAAAGGATCCTCAGGTCCCTTTTCCCTCTCCTCTGGCAGTAACCTTGTTCAACATGAAAAATAGTTAACGGTCAATTAAATAAAAAAATGGCTGTCAAAGGAAGTGCTGTAAATCATCTAGTCAATGGTCAGGCACACCAAATGGCCACCCTAAAGTACCTAGCGTAGTGCAGGGTCTGCAAGAGGTGTGAGAGAAGAATTTGGCATGGTTTCAAAAGAAAAGTTCAACATTTCAGGGAGAATTTGAGATCCAGCTCACTTGTGGGGCCAAAGCCTTTTTACTTCTTTCTGAAGTCTTCATGAAAGATTTAAAATAAATAAATTAATAAATAAATAAAAATAGAGTTTGCTCCTCTGTGTTTCAAGTAAGAGAGACCAATAGATCAGCTGTGGTAATGACAAAAGCGGATGGCTTGGTGCCTGATTCTGATTCCACTTGCACCAGTGTAAAACTGGCATAAATTCACTGAAGCAAAGAGTCACACTGGGGAAAAGTTGGTGAGAGTTCAGAAACAGGACCCAAAAAAATATGAACAAGCACAGTGGCACTACTGAATATCTAAGGCTTGCATACCGGGCATGTGAAAAAGAACAGGGATGGGAAATCAGTTCTTCATAATTATCTACTATTATTATTTGTTATGCTGTAGCACCTAGAGACAACAACTGAGATCAGGGCCCCATAGTAATAGGCACATAGTAAGAGAGAGTCCCTGCCAGGAGAAGTTCACAGTCTAAGTACACAACACAAAGGAAAAGAAGTTATATCCCCCTTTTTTAACAGATGGGAAACTGAGGCACAGAGAGATTAAGTGTCTTGCCTGAGGTGTCATGAAGTTTGACCTGAATTGTTGCAGATCTGCTGAGCTCAAGACCATCCTTCCTCTCAGTTCAGATCTAATTGAGAGGAAACTGCTTGGAATCCCCCAGTTTAGTATCATTCTATTGGTTAAGGGGTAGAATGTGCCTTGCTGTTTACAGGTGTGTGCAATGGGGGATGCAGGCCAGGAGCCTTTTCTCCCTCACTTTTTTCCCTGGTGTAGACTCCTAGTTCTTGACCTCCCAGCACATGATGACTGGGGAGGGAGAAGGTAAGCAGCCTTTTCTCACTCCCTTGGTCCTCTGTAAAGGGGACAAGCACAGTGCTTGTTCTCATACGAGTATAAGGAGTGCAAGATGGTAATCTTCCAAACCAGCAATTGCTGTGGCCCACCTCAACAGCCCAACAGGAATACACGGAGACCGCCCAGTGCCACACCCTGTAAAAGTGAGTGTTTCTGAGCAGCGTCTGGGGACTGTGCCAGCACTACGCTCACCTACTGTCCTCCCACCTCAGCACCGCATAGACTCATAGAAAGGTAGGGCTGGAAGGGACCTCAGCAGGTCATCTAGTCCTGTGCTGAAGGTTACCAAGGGAGGTTGTGGAATCCCCTTCATAAATCTCGGAAATCTTGCAAAATCCAAGCCAAAATTTAGATTTCAAAGCAATCCCAAAACACAGCAATTCTACCAAAGATCTACTCTTCCCTAGAGTCAAATAAATTTGGAAAGAGCATGTAGCATCTTTCAAAGACCTGCCACTCTTTGGCATGACATCAAGCTCCTTACCATCTTTCTGAGACACAGCCCCAGCACAGCTCCTTGGACTTGAGTGGAACTATGCCGATTTACACCAGCTGAGGCTCAGACCCTCTGAGAACAATTTCAAGCTAACACGCTTTCAGAACATTTGTGGTCTGCAAGCGTTTTTAGTTAAAACCACTGGGTCAATCAGTGTTTGTAAAACGCATGGAGATCCTATTGCGAAAGCTGCTCTGTTAGAGCACAGCAATTGCGTTACCCGCTGCCCTCCTGTCAGATTGCACAAGCTCAGTGGCACTAGGCTGGCTCAGGCTTGGCTTGGCAAATCTCTAAGTGATGCAAGAAGTGGTGGTGCAATGACTGTGTTCAACAAATGGCACCCTCAGCTTCTGCTCCACCACTGAACCAACACACCTGTATGGTGCTCGGAGGTACTGGGCTGCTGGAGATACTGTTTTGTGGATAAGCTACCACCCGGGTGTCCTGATGAGCTGTGTTAATTAAAGATCCCATGGATAATTAATTGTAAGAGTAGGGATGTTACTGCCTGGTCTCCTGGACTATTTCTAGCTTGAGTTAATATCATCTACCTAAATTCCCTTCTGCCATTTCAGTTTTCTTCTTAAGCCCTTGTAGAGTTATCCTGTGCTCGGACAGATGAGCTCTCACTTTTAACTCCAAGGGCGGTGGATATTCATAGGGTTGTGAAGCAATCCCTATGCAGGGTGTGCATATCGCTTTGTTTATAAGGCACTTTGAGATGAAAGATGGTCTATAAATCATTTAGTTTTTAAAATGATTGCTGAGATTTTTGAAGGAGGATAAAGGGATGAGGTGACCTAATCTTGTTGAATGTCACCAGGATTTGCATGCTTAATTCCCTTGGGCTACTTGGAAAATCGAAGCCAACTTGCCACATGGCAATTCATTGCACTCTGTACTGCAAAGCCCTCAGGTTGTGAGCAATTATTTTATTCTTAATAACCATTATGAATAATTAATGACAATACAGTGCCTCTAGCCTCAAAAGTGTACATACAACAAATCCAGGTGGAGTTCTCAGGCTCGTTGACGTTTCATAGCTCTTTGCAACAATAAAGGATGTCTTCATATTCACGTACGGGCATAGCAACACATCGCATTTGGGTGTCCTCATCAAGGAGATAACGCTTTGATTTGCTCACACCCAGTAAGAAAACGGACCATGAAAATGTAACTAGAGAGAGTTGGAATTTTCAGAGCCAGCAGACCTGAGATGGGGAAGCTGTCTCACATGAGACACTTGAATTCACCATTTTCTTGGTAAAGTATGATTAAGATGAAGGTCAATTAGCTCCAACAGGATTTGAATTCCAGGGCAAAATACTATTCCATGACAGTAATGTAGCAGAATTTGGCCTTTAATGAATTCCGTCCAACACACACTGCAAGGCATTATCTAGACTAGGAGGAGGAAGTATATGTAGTCAGCAAACATGTTGAACAATACATCTTAATTAATGCATAATTGAACACCATTGCATTAACTATGGTCATCTTATGCATTTTCAACTCCACCACTCATTTTCCTCGTCCACAGAGGAAGCCAAATATTAACCTCATTTTGTAGATGGGGAAACTCAAGAAATTAAGGGACATGTTAAAAGTCACAGTCATGGAGTCAGGAATGATTCTATGAACACGATTTAAGCCAGTCCCCTACATTATCCGCTAGATCACACTGCTCTCCCTTACCAATTTATAACTTGTTAATGATCTAATACTCTAGACATAACTGGGTTGTTTTTCTTGTAACACTGTTCAGTTACATCAGTTGCTAACCTTTTTCATCTCAACATCCCTGCAGCAGACAAAGTTTTGTAGAGCAACTGATATATACAGGTTTCAGAGTAACAGCCGTGTTAGTCTGTATTCGCAAAAAGAAAAGGAGTACTTGTGGCACCTTAGAGACTAACCAATTTATTTGAGCATGAGCTTTCGTGAGCTACAGCTCACTTCATCGGATGCATACTGTGGAAGCTGCAGAAGACATTATATACACACAGAGACCATGAAACAATACCTCCTCCCACCTCACTCTCCTGCTGGTAATAGCTTATCTAAAGTGATCATCAAGTTGGGCCATTTCCAGCACAAATCCAGGTTTTCTCACCCTCCGCCCCCCCACACACAAACTCACTCTCCTGCTGGTAACAGCCCATCCAAAGTGACCACTCTCTTCACAATGTGTATGATAATCAAGGTGGGCCATTTCCTGCACAAATCCAGGTTCTCTCACCCCCTCACCCCCCCCTCCAAAAACCACACACACAAACTCACTCTCCTGCTGGTAATAGCCTATCCAAAGTGACCACTCTCCTTACAACGTGCATGAAAATCAAGGTGGGACATTTCCAGCACAAATACAGGTTCTCTCGCCCCACCCCCCTTTTTTTTTCCCCCAAAAAACACACACACACAAACTCACTCTCCTGCTGGTAATAGCTTATCCAAAGTGACCACTCTCCTTACAATGTGCATGATAATCAAGGTGGGCCATTTCCAGCACAAATCCAGGTTTTCTCACCCCTCCACCCCCATACACACACAAACTCACTCTCCTGCTGGAAATAGCTCATCCAAAGTAACCACTCTCCCTATAATGTGCATGATAATCAAGGTGGGCCATTTCCAGCACAAATCCAGTTTTATATATACACATATATACAATAAGCTGCATCTTTGTTCTGTTTTTAAAGTTTTACAAGTTACTTTTTGAAATTCTTGTCAATAAAGCTTGTGGCGGAAATTGCCTGGTGGAAGAGGCTGCTGCTTTCCTTCTGTTAAAAACTAAAATGTTCTGCAACAACTTCAGCTTCCTTGTTGTTTCATTTCTTCAAAAGATATGTCCATCAGAGTGAGTGCATTGTTCATGAAAGTGAGCTTTCAGCACTAGTGTTAACCAGACTTCCTTCACACAGGCCTGTTAATGCAACTCAGCTTCCCCAGCCAACGTGTTACATTTATGGGTGGAATTTTCAATCTTGCCGACTCCAAACGTGCAAAAATTATGAATCAGCTCCCCTCCCCCAATTTATATTTTAAAGGATAATATACTTGGGGATTTTTTTTTATATGTCTTGTGTTCTGAGCGCCTTTAGGTATCACATGTTTAGACTTTTCTCTCTACAACTATAAGGACGAGAAACTTGCTTAAAAAATGAAAGTCGAAGATTCTTGTGTAATCACATGACTTCAGGAGCTGGGGTTTTACCAAAACCAACCAACACACACTCACTGAATATGCAAGACAAGCAATAAAATCATGAAAACTGGCAACACTGGATTTTCAAAAGCAGTCCGTATTAGCTTAACTCTGCTCCCATGGAAGTTAATGGTAAATCTCTCACTGATTTCAACAGGAGAGGAGTTCAACCATCTTTGAAAATATCACTTGATGGGTTAACTACAGCAGGTCTGGACGGAGCTTCACTGTGGATACACATCCAAAGATCTGGATGCTTATTTGAACCGCAAGTCTGAAGAGCTGGGCTTCATGTGAAGTCTTGTGCATGGTATTTTGGGGCTTCTGTATTTGGTCATAGGAAGATAATGGGCAGCAACAATCCTGTTGCATGAAAATGAAACATAATTGTGGGTGTGGGGGGGAAGTTATCCTATTATTTTTAATATAAACAAAAAGACCACTCTGGGTATAAGTCAGAATTTTCAGTGAGAGTTCAAGCCAGTTCTTTCTTCATCCAAACAGGCTGGCAAATCCCTTAATTATCAGCTGTACCAACTGTATGCTGGTTTTACGATCTGCACACACAGGAGTTTGGGATACAGCAGTGATTACAAATGATTAAGACCAATGGAGATTATCCCAAAGCTAAAGACCACAGACCTCCTTTCCATTTGCACAGCATGCAATCCCAACCTCCTCAGAGGCAACGTACCAATCCTTTGCAATGGCCAACAGTCCTGCAGAAAGTAACTGTCTGTGAAAGTCAACTGAGAAAAGGGAAAATCACTCGAGACACCTATTTTGCCTTTCCCATCCCTTCTCTCCTCACATATCCTCACAGTATTAGGGTGGAGTTATTTTGTCACTACATCTGCTAATAATCTCCCCTCACACATTAGGAACACAATGAAAGTGCTGAAAGAAATGAGTACCCATTCTGCTCTATCCCTCTGTCTTTTAAAGGAGGGTAGAAGAGAAATTTTCCTGAGCTGAGTTAAAATTGCCTGCTCCCTCCTTCTCCTCTTAGTTATCTTTCTACTGATGTCAGTAGTCTGGCCTCTGGATCACCCTGTCCTGACACATACACAAACTATACAACATTCAGTATGTGCTTACGGCACCCTGGTCTTCTTGAACATGACATTTTGTTTCAGCAGCTCTGCTGGAACCAATGGTCAGAAATCCTGGAGCTTTGAAATATTTTCACCTTTACTTCAGGCTAGGATTCACTTTGAGCCTATTAAGAGGTACGTTCCCACTCAGACTTGCCTCAGAAATGCAGGCTTTTCAAAGTGAACAGTTAAAAAGGTTCATCTGTGAGTGGACAAGTTCAGTGGTTCAAGGCATCTCTGATCTTCCCATCTTTACACCTTCTGTGAAGTTTCAGCATGTGAACTACAGCTGGAAGGACTTGTTCACATCTTGGCTTCGGGTGGAAAACACTGTTGCAGCAGTGCCTGCAGAGTAGCCCTGAGTAGCCTTTTTTCTGCAACTAGTGCAATTAGCCTGGGACACTGAACACCTGAGTTAAGGTCCTTGCTTTGCCACAGATTTCCAGTGTGACCTTGGGCAAGTCACTTAGCCTCTCTGTTGCTCAATTCCTTCCTTATCTGTAAATAATAGCACTCCCCTACCTCCCAGGGGTGTTGCGAGGATAAATACATAAAAAGATGGTAAGGTGCTCAGATAATATATTACCCAAAGTAGATTGAACCCTTGTCTGACCATGGAAAAATAAACACATGACTACAGCACCAGGAATTGACATCCTTGTACCGATTCCCCTGGTCCAGCTGCATTTTAAGAGACTGTATGCACAATTAAAATAAATGCAACTGAATAGGGGAGGGTTTGGGGCACAAGCAGGAGTGGCACTGGGTTTGGATGGCAGACATATTTTCCCCACCCACCTACTTGCCTTCCCAGAGGTCAAAATAGAGAAAAACCTGCAATGTGTTCAAAAGAATTAGAGACATGTATTGATATACCATCAAAAGAAAAAAAAAGTGAAAAGGGCATCTTCATCACCTCCGAAAGCGGTGATCAAAGCAAACTTGTCATCTTATTACAAAAGCAATCAATGCTGCTCGTTTTCTTGCTTTTATGTCATAATCTATGCTGGAGAAGAATTACACTGATTGCTTTGCCAATGCTAGAAGGATCTTGATCCAGAGCAGGAAAGGGCTCCTGTGAATCCTTGTAGATACATGGATTGGATAATGGAATGCTTTGACATGAAGCTGTCTGGACTGTGACTGCAGGAACAAATGATAGCTAAGTCAGTGCCTCTAAACATTGTTTTAGGGCCAGTTCCAAAGCCAATGGGAGTCTCTCCATGGACTTTAATGGGCTTTGGATCAGTCCCCTAAAGTACACATAGGCTCCTGTCCGACAAAGCATTTACACATGTTTTTAACTCTAAGCACATATGTAGTCCCACGAAAGGCAATGGAACTACACACATGCTCAGAGACAAGTGCTTTGCTGGACCACATTCTTAGTGCTCAAGAAAGGTACCAAGTTAACAGTCCTAGAGAGCTACCAAGTTAACGAGTTATTCACCAAAGATGCAGTGATCTACAAGTATTTTAACAAGGTCCTCCCACAAGTACTTTGCCTCCTTGGGTTCTAATTAATGTCTCATTGTGCATATGCTTATGGAGAGGAGGAATGAGGAATCTGTGTTGTTACTTGAATACAAAAGAGCTCTCTTCTAACCAAGGAAGGAGTCAACAATCTGATATCATATTATCCAGTCTTTTTAGTCCTTGAACTCTTTGCCATTGATAGGAGTTTTCTATGTAAACAGCTATCCACTAGGAGCTGATTAATTTCTGATAGTCACAGAACAGCCATTCATCTCCCATTCAGGGCTGGCCTAAATCAGCATAGCTCCATTGATGTCAGCAATTCATCTGAATTGAGAATGCAACTGTGGTCACTGTGGTCATAGGGCTGATTATGTAAAAGCATTCCATAACTTCAGAAATGAGACAAATTGTATATTTATTTATATCAGTTTATAAAATATTAAACAAAAAGCCATTTCTCTTAAGACTCCATATGCCTTTGACACAGCCACAAAATTTCCCATCCTCAGACAAGTTTCTACCCTCATTCTCTTCGAAAACCATATACACTTGGCAACATACCAGGCAGGCTGAGAAATCTAGAATGTTGTGGACTGTCAAGATATATGGAATCACAATCCTTCTTAAAGACGAGTATAAAAGCAACTAAGCATCCACACATCTTGAGTCCCAGCTTTGTCTCATATTGTTTACCAGGGACCACATCTTGTATGGAAATCTATTGCTCACACAGAGATACCGGACAGCTTAATATACTGCAAGTTAACATATATTATCGCACAGACAAAGTCGGGGAAGCTGGTTTGAAAGTGTAAGAATAATGCTCTGATTCAGCTGCACCTCTTTTGAATCTTTGCTCTTCAAGGTTGTGAAGTTTGGCACCAGGAGAGAGGTAGTCTCTCAAGTAGGCTGATCTCAAGTCATTTATGGCCAATCCCCATTGGACACTGAGCTTTTTTGAAAATCTGGTCACTTCATTTAAATGCCTAAAATAGGAGCGCAGTTGTGATGAATGGGGAAACGTCTATTATCTATTATGAATATTTTGTGTGCCTCGCTTTCCTTGTACAATATTGTTGCCTGACTGAACACACACAGTTAAATCAAAGGAGGCTGTGAAGTACTTGTGATAAAACCAAGCAGGGAAGGTAAAACAAGGAGTTAACAATGACTGGACCATCAGTTGGTGAGAGAATTTCTCTCACTGGCTCCATTCAAGCTGGGATATTTTACTCTTACCAAAGCGAAATTAAGCCAGAAATCAAAAGACCTTGACTCATTAAAAAGGTGCCCCTGGCAGAAAGGGAGAGAGAAGTGATCAGACTGGCTAGCCAGAACATGAAAAAAATGACAATCTGACTGAGAGACACAGATGCTGTGCACAGGAGCAGCTGCTACAAACTGATAGAGATGGAGTTACGTGGGTTGAGGAGAACTTACAAAGGTGTAAGTAATATCCATGCCTTTTACTGATGGTACAATACACATCAGTGTAGGCCTTTTACTCTGGGCACCCTTTTCTCCAAATGTTTTGTATATTGAGGGATGAATAACGCTTTGTTTGAGTCGCTTTAATCAACTGCTGTCAAAGGCTCCGAAAGAGTAACCTTTGCAGGGTCCAGCCTCAGTTGGACCCTTTGAGTTAATCGAAGTTGGTTCATAGGGGACCGTCACCCAGCTAGGCAAATTGCAGAATTCCACCCCAAGAGAAGTCAAGGCCCAAACCCCTACGTGAGTTGTAGTCAGTGGTAACCATGACACAAGCTATTTGGAAAATCTGTCTCTTTGGGCTCTAGGAATTAAAACCAACATCTTACACTCCACCTAGAAACCAATAGGTAGCCAATATAGATCACAAAACATCAGTTCTACGCGATCCTGCTGAGAAGTGTTGCTAACCTTCTTCAAGAGATCACATGATGCCGTAACCCCCTCATTTAGGTACATTGAAAGCACTGGGATTCATACAAATACAACAGTATCAAGACTTAATCGTGGCTACATTTCACATCTCTTTTAATAAGCCGTGAAAAAAGAAGGCCACATTAACTATTCATCTACAGCAGACATTTACATCACATGGTCTCTTTTTTAACACATCCTGATGCTGAAAGGTCCCGTTTGTTATGTGTTATCTCCAAGTCAACACATAGTACTTAGACTTTCTTTCCTGAATGTGATCATATTAAATTTACAATATCTCTTCTCTTGTATAACAATCAAAGATCTTAAAAGCAGCATCAAATAGAAAATAAAACCTGGTAAATTAGCTTTAAAAACTGTCGTTATTCTTACTGCTACTTAAGCCATTTGGTTTATCTCTCTGTCTCCACTGTTGTTATCTGTATTACAATAGCACCCGTAGTCCCATTGTGCTAGGCACTCTGCAGACATATAATAAGAGACGGCCTCTGCCCCAAAGAGCTATCAATCTATACAGACAAAGGAGACAGAGTATATGGGAAAGAAAATATCTCCTCATTATACAGCTGGAAAAGTGAGGCACAGAAGGACGACGACTTGAGTAAGGTAGAAATGTTCAATAAAAACCTGATGAAAACAAAACATTTTAAATTTTCATCCATTTTTTTCTTTGAGATTTTTTGAGTTTTTTGTCAGTAACTGTTCCCCCAGCCTCCAGTTTTCAACAGCTAAAAAAAAATCTAGCCCAAAACAGATTTGACATTTTTAGTTTTCAAATTTTCCTTTTTCCAACAAAACCCTGAAAAAATTATTCAAAAACATACATCTCCCACAGAAATGCCAGCTCTATCATCATCAACAGCTCCTAGGAGCCTTAATCATGGACCAGGACCCACTTTACTATGTGCACAGAACAAAATACAAAACAAAAAGATGCTCTCTTCCCCAATCTAGAGAACAGGTGGATAAGGTATCACAGGGAGTATATGGCAAAGCCAGGGACTGAATCCAAAAGTGCTTTAACCACCAGACCATCCTTCCATCTCTCATACAATAAAAAAAGGAAAGTAAATAAAACAAAGTTTTGTCTTCTGTATGAAACTCTGTCACAGACAGAAACACTTCAAGACATTATTTTAAAGACTGCCTGCTATTGTTGTCTTCTTATTTGAAATCCAGGGGGCAGGACACCTTGCAAATTGTCTACTTCCCCAGGGGGAAAAAAAAAAAATCTCATCCAATTAAAGACATTTGCATTTGCCTCTATCCTTCCTGTGATAGCTCTGCCTTTAACTTGCCAAAAAGTTTCTGGCTTCAGGACTGTAACTTCTATTAGGAAAGGGAAAGAGGCAGCCAATCCATAAGCAGTAGTCAAGGAATGGGGAAAAGAGGTAATTTATGTATTTTTAATCTTCAAGACAATGATTTTCTCTGGCTGGATGAAAAGCCAAAGTATTAAATCTTTTATATAAAACTTTTCTTTATTATTCTAAGTAAGAGAACAAAGATTATTTGTCTTTTAAGAGTTGAAGACAGCGTGACAGCCTTAAGAAATATCACTTTTGTTTGCTACAAAGAATGGAGTGTAGTCCACATAAATAATACAATAAATAACTTCCCAGCATCCATATATTTTTGTAACCTTCCAAGCATTCTATTTCATCTTCCGCACAGTTTAACTTTGTACACCTTGCTTAAACACTTTGGAGTAATGGGACCCATTGATGCCTCCTCCCTTGCAGCAAGATAAATTATTCACAGGCCAGAGCTAGTTCTAGAAAAGGAACGAGAGAGTCCTGCATTTCCCCTTCAGTTCAACACATGAATGCTAACAGAACAATACTGGCTAGGATGGAAGCAACTCTGAGTAGTTCATAGCACACTGGCCAGAGGTTTATACAAGGATGAGTAAGGCATTCAGCTGGGACTCAAACGATCTGGGTTCAATTACTGAGTCCTTACATGACTTTGGACAAGTAATTTAATTCCTCTGTGTCTTAAATTCTCCCTCTCTAAAATCTGGAGAGCATGCCCTCCTTTCGTTCACACTCTGTCTTGTTTAGGCTGTAAGCTACTCAGGGCAGGGGTTGTCTCTTACCACGTGCAACAGAGAGCAGAATAGGTCTCTGATCTTGATTGGGGCCTCTCAGTTTTACAGCAGTACAAATAATAGTAAATATTTAAGAACTACCTTACATACTTTGCTTGGTCAATAGACCTACAGAATTTAATTTAGAATCATACCCCTATTTTAGAATTCTGTAGGACAATTAACAGATCTCTAGAAAGGATTGCAGTCTATATCAAATCTGTAGAATTTCATAGCAACTTCCCACCACTTGTGCCTGGCTATGCTATCCTCTTCCCCACAGTTATTTCAAAACTTGGGGTTCACAGAACACTTCTTGGCACAAGAGCATGACCCCCACCTGTTGACGGAAGTAGCATTAGTTTGGTGAGGGGTGTTGTCATGAATAATGATTTGTTTATAACAACCACCAAAGGCCCCAGTCAGGCCCATTGCACTGGGTGCTGTACAAAAACAGATAAAAAGACAATATTGCCCAGGGGGTGGGGAGTCTGCAATCTAGAAGATGGGGAAAAGTGCAAGTACAAGAGGCAGTATGGTCTGCTGCATAGGGCACTACTCTAAGAATCAAAACACCAGGGTTCTATTCTCACTCTGACCTGCTGTGTGACATTGGGCAAGTCACTTCACTTCTCTGTTCCTCCTTCCACCGTACCTATTTTGGTCAAAAACTCTTTGGGGTAAGACCTGCCTTTTAATATGTGCCAAGCACAATGTGGCTCCAGGCTCACTTGGGGCCTACAACAGCTGTGATAAATATAAGAAGCTGGGTGGTGGTGGAAACCATTTGTCAAACAAGCAAACAAGCAAACAAGAGGTCCTTCGGTCACTGAGGGGAGCTATGAACAAGCTAAGATGTTACTAGGGGACATTTTCCCCATCGACCCTCTCGTGATCCCCACAGAACACTCCGGTATGATAGGGCAGGATTTTGCCCATATGATATGCCAGTGATATTTCAAGCGATTCATGCAAGCTTACTGCAGTGGAGTTATCAAACAAATAAAGATAATGGCAAGGAACTGTTACTGCCATAAAAGAGAATTAATTATGCTGATTTTAATAGGATTTCACATTGCTTGAGCCAGAAAATATAAACAGCCCTGAGTAGCAAACAGCACTCTCTCCTCCTTCAATCACCGTGTCCCTCCCACTACCCCAATGGCAGATGTTGTGACTATTCTCACTCATACCAGTGGCATGTGTTTAAAATAAATATGGCTAACTCGGGTACCTGAAAATTAATGATTTACGCTAATTATCCTAGTGAGGATTTCATGTTGCACTCAGCTGGCCTTTGCAGGTTGCTGGGCTTTTTTCCTTTTTAAACACAAACCAATATTAACACACACGGTTCTGAGGCCTAAGTGAAATGCGTCTGATGGTCTCAGTCCAACTTCTATTGGAGCAGCATCCATACCAAAAACGCCACAAGCACTAATTAGGCCCCTTGTTGCTAGCCTCTGCAGATGGGCCCAGGACTGAATGGAGGCTAATGTACCTCTTAAAGTAGTCCCTGCAGGCCAGGGATTCACGGGGGGGTAGGAAGAATAAAGTTGGCCAGTGCTTAAGCTGAATTTAAATCAAGCATTATAGATGTGATTCTCCTCTGATTTACACTACTGTAAATTGAGAATAGTTCTGTTGAAGACAATGGCATTATATTGATGTAAAACTGGTGTAAATGAGAGAGAAACCAGACCCAGGGTCACAAGAGAGTTTTCAATCCAGCACTGCCCAAGCAAGAACTTAAAAAAAGCAAGGTTATTTGGAGTTTTGTCTTCCTGGTTTGGATTATTTAGTATTTTTTTGACATAGTTGATGTTTCTTCTTGATAGTGCTTTTATCTTCCAAACAGGGTTTATTTTGAAAAAAATATATAGCTTAGTAACAGAAACAAATTAGCCATTCACAAAAGACAGAGATGCACTTTCATTTCTCTGTATTTCGATATTATTTCTAACATATTAAGAATAAATACATAAGGCCACTAACCTCTCCTTCAGCCCCCAATTCCGCAACGCATATGCCTGAATTTAAGCATGTGCCTAAGTACATCCCTATTCAGCCAAATACTTCAGCAAATTTGCTTCAGTCCCATTCCAATTAAAGCACGTTTTAAGCACATGCTTACTCACTTTGCTGAATCGGGGCCTCGATCCCCAATTCAGCTCTCAGTCATTGGAAAGATGCCCCTGGATTTCAACGGGAGTTGAATTAAACATTCCAATAGCTCCTCAAGATGCACTTCCATCACAAGACTTGTGAGAAATGAGACAATTCAGACCTTGCACCTGGTAGGGTGACGAGATAGCAAGTGTGAAAAATTGGGACAAGGGTTGGGGGTAATAAGTGACTATATAAGACAAAGCCCCAAAAACTGGGACTGTCCCTAAAAAATCGGGATATCTGGTCACCCTACCTCTTGGCAAGGAGAAGTACCTGGATGGGCTGGTGTGGCGCATCAGGGGAATCAATGAAGGCACCAAAGTCCACCCACATGGCTCTCCTAGTAGAATGGGGGTCCTAGACATGTTTTTACAAAAAAATTATCACTGCCATGCTGTGTGCTGATCTTCACTGGGTAACCTTAGTGATGTTACTCATATCCTCCTTCCTTCTGCCAACAGAAAGGGGACGTTTTGATGAGGACATGATTCAGCTGGAGGTGGTGCAGAGAAGAGCCACAAAAATGATTGGAGGCCTGGAAAATATGCCATACAGTGAGAAAGTTAAGGAACTCTATTTGTTTAGCTTATCCAAAATAATATCAAGAGCTTACTTGATTACGGTGAATAAGTACCTCCATAGGGAGAACATACTGGGTCCTGAAGGGGTTTTTAATTCTAGCAGAAAAAGGGATACAAAGAACCAATGGCTTGGAGTTAAAGCCAGATAAATTCACATTAGAAATAAGGCTCAATTTTTTAAACACTGACAATATTAGCCATTGGAACAAACTACTCAGGAAAGTGGATTTTGCATCTCTTGAAGTCTTCAAATCCAGATTGGATGGCCTTTCTGGGAGAGACGATTTAAATCAAACACAAGTTATGGGGCTAACTACAGGGATAACTGGGTTAAATTCTATGGCCTGTATTATACAGGTGGTCAGATGAGATGATCTAATAACGGTCCCTCCTGGCTTTAAAATCTATGAATGAAGACGCACTGCATAGATTTTCGAAAATTACCCGTGATTTGGGGAGCCTCCTTTTTAAAATTTTTTTTAATTGTTTTCTATTTTTTTATGAACAACTGGAGACATCTTGAAGGAGTCCAATTTTCAAAAAAGTGCTGAGAACCCACCCTCTGAAAATCAGGCCTCTTTACGGTGTCTCAAATTGGGCCATCCAAAAACGAAGACGCATCAAATCACTGACCCCTTCTGAAAATATCGCTCTGTCAGTCTGATAGAACTTCACTGAACATTCTTCACAATTTGGCTCTAACTCAGTGTTGTGGGAAGAAGTAACCCTTGCACATTCAGTGGCCTCCCTCCTGGTTTGGAGACTGGAAAAAATCCCAAGGAATCTCCTAATTTGGCCCATCAGTGCTGGTGTCATGTCTTGAGAGACAAAACAGGAATTGGGGCCCCATTGTTCTAAATACTGTCCAAGTAAACAACACAGAGGCCTGATGTACACTTAAAACATAGGTTGACATAATGACAGTGCTTAGGGGTATGAAAAATCCACACTCCCGAGCACCATAGCTGTGCCAACCTAACCCTTGTTGTAGACACAGCTAAGTTGATGGAAGAAAGCTTCCATTAACCTAGATACTGTCACTCGGAGTGGAGTTTCTACAGCAACCGAAAAACTCCTTCTGTCACTGTCGTCTGTGACTAACTAAGAGGCTACACCAGTGTAGCTACAGCACCATAGCACCTGTGAAGTAGACATAGCAGAAGACAATCCCCCTACTCCAGGGAGTTCACAATCTAGGATTTAGACAATATGCAAACTGAGTATAAAACAAAACACAGTGGAGCAGGGTTAGGAAGACCAGGTTCCGTAGAGACAGGTGTATTTGTGTAAGTTAGTAGTCTCAGTGATCTCGGCCATCCTAGGCAGTCATCAGCCTATCCAATGCCAGATGGCACTGATCTGTAGGCAGAGTGGCTATATTCTGCTCTCATTCATCATACACTACTCCCACTGAGGTCAATGGGAGGTTTGAGCAGAAACTGTAGAGGAGAAGTGAACAATAAATGCCATACAGCCTGCTCCAAAGAAGTCAACAGGAATTCTGCATGGAGGGGGAAAGGTTGATTCTCAGTTAGATTAAGTCCCCTTTACTCGGGGAGTGCGAAGTGGGGGTAAATCCAGTGTAACCGACAATTCAAGGTAGAAAAATTGCAGTTCGTACCTTACTCGATCCAAAGCCCACTTAAATCAATGATAATTTTGTAAAGCAATTCAGGGTGGAATATAGAAGTAAACCCCTGGTACAACGGCAGCTGTAGACATCTGATATAACTAGTACCAAGGAGAAGGAAATATTACCATGTGCAAGATGTACTGTGTTTTGAAGCTTCCTTTGAAGAAGCAAATTAACCTCAGGATGTTACTGTCTTTTGTGCCATAGGGATGTGGGGGAGGGCTTTGGATAGGAATATCTACCTTGCTTTTTCTTTTCTTTTGAATCACATTGTTTAGAATCTACCATTTCATAATCTTCTTTCAGAAGATTTAGCTGGGATTTATATAACTGATCGAAGAATGAGGTGGGGTGGAGTGGGGCAAAATCTTTAAATTGCATCTATCAGCAGAGTAACTTAAATCTAAGGCTGATGACTCCGGGTCAGGATTTGTTTTAAATCTGCCTTGGAAGCAACTGCGTGCTTCAGGAGACTGGTAATGAGATATAGAGCCTTTCACCCTCTTGGATTCCAGTTCAAATCCAGGTCATTAGTAGCTTTACGTAGTAAGGGGAAAGGAGGAATGGAAACATAGCTCCCCTCCAATGCTAAAAACCAATGTGGAGTTCTCCATTCTCTACCTGACTTGGATAAATCAGCGGTCCCCCAGCTCCCCTTCTCAAATGGTGCAGTGAGAGCTCCCCCTTCTGTTTCTAACTGTTCTGGTTGTAAGTTATCCGGTTGTTTTGTGGCTGATATGAAACAAATGACACAGTCCAGTTCCCAGTTGGCAATGTCGATATCGCAGAAAAAATATAGCTGTCCCATGTATTGACAACCAGAGATGGTCGCTCCCTCAGAAAGCACTTACTACATAGGAGGCACTCAATAGAAATACACTATCTAAACTAATAGTCACCCCATCTTGACATAGTATAGAATTGTCATGCAAACCTAAGATTGAAAAACATATCCTGGGTATTTGCAATAGAGATTCAAAATATAAAACCTAATGATAAGAAAAGCACATTGCACTTGTATTGCATCATTCATCCCAAGGATCTCAAAGCACTTCAAAAACCTTCATTAACTACATCTCATAACATCCTTACAAGGTAGATTAATATTAGAACAAGTCAAAAAATTTCCAGTGAAACAGGGTTCTGTTGGAAAACGATGGTTTGAGGAAATCAAAATGTTTGATGGGAACGTATCAATGTTGAAATTTGCCAAAAAATTATTGAAGCTCTTTATTTTGATGCCATTCCACTTCATTTTGACTAATGTTTTGACTTAAGTTATATTATATAAAAGTGAGAACGAAACACTTCAAACTTATCAAAATGAAATGTTTTGATATTTCTCAAATGAAATTTTTTGAAGGTTAAGTCTGTGGGAAATTTTGACTTTACACTCTGATTTGGGATGAAAGGAAATTTCAAATGGTCAGAATATCCTATGGAATGGAAATTCTGAGTCCCAACCAGGTCTAATAAATATTACTATCCTCATTTTACAGATGCCAAAACTGAGGAAGAGTCATTAAGTAGCTTTCCCAAAATCATATAGCAAGTGAATAACAAAACCCAGTGAAAAACCCAAGTCGTTCATTCCCTGTACTCTTAGTGAATTTGACACTGCACAGTACCGAACACTCTGGCACTTGCTTAGCTTTTAGCGTCTTGCTAGCCCCATTGAAAACAATGCACATGCTTATGTGCGTTAATGAACGATTGACTGAAGTGGTGGCTTGTAGTCCCTCCCAAGAACAGATGAGGTAAATATAAAGTATCTATGAAATTCACTTTATGTTTCTTGAGAAGGATTAAACAGGTAGCAATTCAAGAAGCTAAAAGACAACCCAAAAGGTATGAATACAGAGTCTCCCATGCCAGCGGAAAAAAAAAAAGCAAGATGCAAGTCATGCAAGGTTTAATGCAAAGAATATACAAATATGATTCCTAGGTAAGGACCTGCTATGTGCATTCTCCTGGGATCTTATGTATGCGTCATTCTTCACTACTGCTGTGGATCCTTGTACACTAAAAACTGTAGTGAGACTCACCATACTCATTGGCCTAAATTGCCAAAAGTGGCTAGTCAAGTTCAAGGTCTCTATCCTTATCCTCAAGGTACTTGATAGTTTCGGCCCAGGGTACCTACAATCTCACCTAAAGCTCCTGAATGAAGACTGATCAAAAACGCCTCTTCTCAGGCACAATGGAACTTTCTACCACAAGCGTAAAGCTTGTCGGTGCAGGAGACAGAACTCTCTTGGGGGGGTCAATCCCAGACTGTGGGGACGAACTCGTACAGAGACTAAACACCATCACAAACATCACCACCTCCCACTCCATATACAAGGTGCACTTCTTGCAGTCTCTAACAGAACCAAACCAAAACACTACACTGAACACATCACCCCCAGCCCCAGAGAGGTTCAGAGCTTAAACCACACGTTAGTCACATCACCCATCTCACTACTAGAAGACGCTCAGCTACTACTGTGATGAGGGTGGTATAGGAACCCGAATAGAACAGAATAGGCGATTTGAGGGTACCCTACTTGAGACACTTAAAGGGCTTCATTTTCATTGTGCACTCCACAGTTATGAAAATCAGACCCTTTTTGAGGTGCCTTAAGTTGGGCACCCCAAAACTAAAGCCCATTTAGGTTGCAATTTCCAAACAAGTCAAAAGGCGATAGACTCACGGTGAAAATCCGAAATCACTAGGCACTTAGGAAAAGTTACATCACAAAATGTACTTCCTACTCTGCCTTGCTAGAGATGACAAAATTGTTTTATTCTGACAATAATCATGCATGATTCCCCGCACTACCTAGAAATATTGAACATTATTTTATGCAACAGAGTTAGAATATATAAAACAAAGAATAACCCAACTTAGCCCCAAAAAGTAAATACCCTCTACATCCTACTCTGATTAAATGTTACACATAACTACAATTTGAAAAAATGATTAAGTGGCAATATGTGTATTTGAATGTGTAAGGTGGAAACCATTCCTTTATTTTTTTTTTTATGTTCACATATCCTCCAAACTCTGCTTCCTCACAGTTCACATGTCAATCAGCTGTATCAGGAGACAGAGAAAGAAAGCATGAAGGTTCCACTGAGAGCTCCCTGGCATAAGAAATATAAAACTGAAAAGTGCATTAGGAACCACTCTGTTTACTGCAATTAACTCCCCCCACCCCCACTGGCAAGTCAGCATTTCTCAGTAGTTTGGTCTTTGTTGGTCCTGCTTCATAAATTGACACTGCATAACTTGCTCAACAAAGGATGGAAAATTGAGTCCATCACACCAGTTGATAAGTACGATAAGCCCAGCAGCTGAAGAAATGGTGTGGGTTGAATGGGAGGGGGGCACGTTATGGTGGAAAAAGGCAATATGAACGGTGTACACATATATATAATTGGGCAGCTTATGTAAAGTGAGTTAGTGGTACCAGCTCAATTCCCAGTGAGTAGATGTCTATTTCATACAAAGACCCACCAGCTGAATTGGTAGCCTTAGGACAGGTCTAGCAATGGTATTTTCTTACAACATTTTTATACCAGCAAAAGCCCTAGTATAGACGTAGTTATACTGACAAAAAAAATGTCCTTGTGCTCATGCAGCTTATTTTGTTCAAGGAATCGGTATAAACTGTAGTGGCAACAGATTGCTTTCCCCAGTATAGCTTCGGCCATGGCTAAAGTGTGATGACTGACCAAAACAGCTGCAAACCATCCCTTCTTTAAACCATCAAAACTAAGCTTTAGCTGGTCTGGCTTTTTTTTTTTGCCCAGCTGTGCCAATATCACATGCATCACACTGGGAATGCTTTGCCTGTGTACAAGGCTGGTATTCCTATGCTGCCAAAGTGCTCTCAGCGTACAGGTGGTCTTATACTCTGTTGCGGATAAAAGCTGTATCGACATTAGAAGGGTTTGCTGGTACAGCTGTGCTGGCAAACTTTTTCCCGTGTAGAATAGGCTTTAGCGAAGAAGCTCAGGGTTGAGTTAGGGAATGGAGACAGTTCCTAGAGCAGGGGTGGCCAACCTGAGCCTGAGAAGGAGCCAGAATTTATCAATGTACATTGCCAAAGAGCCACAGTAATACATCAGCAGCCCCCCATCAGCTCCCCCGCCCCACTTCCAAAGCCTCCCACCCACCGGCAGCCCCGCCAATCAGCGCCAGCGCCCCCTCCCTCCCGCACTTCCCGATCAGCTGTTTCGTGGCATGCAGGAGGCTCTGGGTGGAGAGGGGAGGAGCAAGGGCACAGCAGGCTCAGGGGGAGGGGGCAGGGCCTGTGGCAGAGCCAGGGGTTGAGCAGTGAGCACCCCCCGGCACTTTGGAAAGTTGGCGCCTGTAACTCCAGCCCCCGAGTCGGTGCCTAGACAAGGAGTCGCATATTAACTTCGGAAGAGCCACATGTAGCTCCGGAGCCACAGGTTGGCCACCCCTGTCCTAGAGGGAATCATTTTACGGTTTAATTAGAGCTGGTTGCATTTATTTATTTATTTTTACATACCATTTTTGACCAGCTCTAGTTCTGATCCCAAGACCCTTCAAGTCAATGGAAATTTCCCCCCAATTACGTCCAGCAGATACTGGACCAGGATCTTGGTCAGGACTGAGTCACATACATATGGTTGTGCAGAGAGATCTAGCAGTTTTGGTGCCTATGCTGTATATGTCCTGTAGATACACTGTCCCGCCTCGAGTGTTCTCAGTGTATCACTCTACATGACCATGAATATAGCTTTTTAAATCAAAATGAATTGTGTTCAGATGCCTCACTTTTAGTTGCTCCAAATCAGCCTGATTGCATATCTTTTTGAGTTTGCCCCACTGTCCACAAACAGGCTTAGAGTCCGAAAATGCTCATTCAAAAGAAGGAAACAAAGGGATTTAAAATTGCAAATACTAGGCACCAAAAGATTCCTGGGTAACCTTCACCTCTAATTCATATAAATAGGAACTGATGTTTTACTTCTAACATTCCAGCCCAAATTACCTGCTGATGTAAACAGAAACGGTTCTTTTGACTTTTCCAGAGAATTAGTCCCTCCATCTCACTCACAGCAAAGAAGAATGTCAAAATATGCCCTCTGGAGTCTGAGCTTTGAAATGCCCCATGTTGCTTAACATGGAACTGTATTCTGAAACCAATTCTTGAGAGAGAGAGAGAGAGAGAGCGCGCGCACAAGCGAGCTTCAGTTAGAAGACTTGAGGTACTTCTATACCCAAATATCTGAGTGCCTCAAAATCTGTAATATACATAACACAACTATGTGGTAGGGAAGTGCTATCACCCCAATTTTACAGATGGGAAACTGAGGCCCAGAGAGGCTAAGGTCACACAGAAATTCTGTGGAGGAGCAGAGAAGAGAGCTCAGGTCTCAAGAGGTTTAGGCTACTGCCTTAATCACTGAACCATCCCTTTGCCCCTGGAAAAGTTCTCTACCGCTTCTGAAAGGCCAGCTCCCCAGTTTTTTTGTCTAGGTTTTGTAGAACCTGTTCATGACTACCCACGCTACGTGCACTATTCAGTATGACACAAAAGGAATACATAATGATGGGCAAGTTTTGTTGAAGCTAGTAGCTAATTTTGACTCAGCTTTCCTTAATAAACCAAGGATCTTTACTTGTCCTTTTAAGTTATCCTCAAAAGGCTTTATTTCAACATTGCAGATGAAGATATAGTCTTTTTAAGTAACCGCTTTACCCTCTTTGGGAGGCAATTAAGCCGTGTAAAAAATTACCACCTTCTGTTTCTATTCTTGTTATGGTGGATAATTGGTTTGTTTTAAAAGAAAGAGAGAGAACTATTCAGACATTGCCCATTTCAACATTTCTAACTATTTTGAGACTATCAGTGCAAAAAACGGATTCAGAGAAGTTGAGGTATAAAATATCTGGTAGTCCCCTGAATTCACCCCCACACATCTTGTCCCCACCCCCTGCCAATCATTGCTTCTTGAACACTCCCATTAATATATACTATTGCCTCAAGAGCCTTAACATCTGCAGCTTCCGCTCTCACCCAGTGCTCTTGGATTTTCCCATCTCTTCTTGCATGCAATTCCTAATGTCCTGGTCCTGCAAAGGCACAAGTGAAAGCATGTTTAAGCCTCTGCAGGATCAGGACTCAAGTTCTCTTCCCTCTACTTCCTCCAGTCATTATGTTGCTCTGTAATTGTGCTGCACTCTAACTCTGGAGCAGACTGTACAATTTATGTGGCAGGTGAAGGTGAATGCAAAATGAAGAGGTAATGCAGACTGCACTGAAAGTTACATCTCTAGCTGACAAACCTTTCATGTTTCACATTTGGTCTGGCTGATGGGTTCTAAGTCTCATGGGTTTCAGTAAATATACCCAGATTAGGAAGAGGTTAAAAAGAAAACGATGAATTACAAATTCAAGAACGTGCTTGTTACCCGAACAAACCTGTTCAGGAAAGAGGAGATGATGTTCTATTTGCTGTTCCAAATCCGCTCTGTTCTGCGGTCAATGCCTGTACCTATTCGAAGCATGATCTACGTTAACTTTTTGTCAGTACAGTATAAAGCCTCCAAACTACTGTATCAACACCATCTTTTAAGAGGATCAAGTCTGTGTAATACCTGGAACTGATCAAAGAACAGGGTGAGGAACTGGTCAAATTTTTTGGTGTTTTTTCCACACGGAAGTTCAAAAATTCAAATCATAAACACTGGAAGAAAAAAAAAAAAAAAAGAAAAATACTGACCAAAAAGTTCGCACGATGGTGAAAAAACTGCAGACACATTTCATGAAATTTTCCATTGTTGTTGTTAAAATAATAAAAATGCAGCCAGTTTACCTTCCATCACAGTTTTCAGCAGAGACAGAACTCTGGATTTTCAGCTTCAAAGCTGAGCTACCTCCTGAGTTAAAGTAGCAACTGGTAGCGAAAGTAGCTTCTTATCTTTCACCTGGACCAGCCACTAGAGGGGGACATGGCATGATTCGCCATTGTATTGCATTTTGCATAAGGTGGATCTACTTCGAAAAATGACGATGTAAAAATGATATTTTACTTTAAACACTGGATCCTTCAATCTTATTTCACTGTGTGCTGCACAGAATCAACACAGCTAAAGATCTGGCAGCAAAGTTTCAACTGCAGGACCCATAATTTCCCTTCACTTACACCCGTTCAACCCCACTGACTTCCCTATGTTGCACAAATGTAATGCAAGAAAGAATTAGAAGACAGATACATCGCAGGCATGTAAAGGAGGGCAGAATTGGACCTGCAGGATTTATTACCAGAGCAGAGGCATGAATGAGAAACCACCCAGCTTGACTCTCAGAGCCCGAAGTGAGAGTCTGTATGGCTCAGTTAGAAAAAAAATCAATCTTTAGACATATAAGTTGAGCAAATTTGATCAGGCAATCATTTAGACATAACTAATATGAAACCCAAGCAATTAGAGTTATTCATCTATCAGAATGATCCTGAGTCATCCTTAGTAAAAGGATAAAGAATCCCTTTATTTCTTCATATTCTGGTATAGCAATAATGTCCAACCAGTAGAAAAGACTGGCAAATGACAAGCACAGTATTTCACAGTGATACAAACTTAACTAGTGGCATGCAACAATTCTGAGCATTAAATGCACTAGAGAGAGAGTTTAAGAGTAAATGGATAAAATATTTTAATAATGTAAAATGGGATTTTCAAGGGCACTCGGTGTTGGTCTAACTCTGCAGCAATGGAAGTCAATGGGAGTTTTGTGACCGACTTTCCATAAGAGCAGAGGTACAAAAACATTGAGTGCTTTGAAAATCCCGCATGAATTCTTGTTTATAATGCAGTAACACCTAGGAACCCTAGTCATAGATTAGGGTCCCATTGTGCTAGGTGCTGTACAAACACAGAACAAAAAGATGTTCCCTGCAGGAAAGAGCTTACAATAAAGTGCAAACTGGGAAATGTAATAATCTCCATAGTTTCTTACATTTTTAATCAAAAATTGCTGTATGCTAATAAGGATTTTTGGCATCAAGTCAAATATTCTGTCTGAGTGTATCATTAACTTCTTAAACGAACTTCATTCAATCCAGATTATCAGAAAAGCAGCACATCTAACAACACGCTGACCCCTGGGGTCTTGGGGAACTGGTTCATTACTGGCTAAGAGGAAAGAATGCTACTTACAGAAACACCGTCTGCGGTGCCTCTGATCGAACCCTGCTTAGCTTTCTAGAGTTGAAGAGATCACAGCCCAAAACAGCATAACTACAAACTTTGAGCCAGAGAATTTGGCCTTGAATTTGACTCAAGTCAAAAGCAGCGCCATCTCCTCGAGGGCAGGGTGACCCCCACTCCTCCAGGAGTTTAGTTTGGAGAATTGCCTGAGCCACAATAAATGGCATCTCCCATCCCAAATCAATAGTAAGGTCCTGATTCTCCATTGCTCTGTGCCTTGTGAAGTCATTTACGTCAGTGCAAAGTGCATGTATATAGTTGCCATTCTGATCTGGTACCATTTTGAATCCACTTTGCACTGACGTGAAGAGCCTAACAATATACAAGGTAACAGAGAACCAGGCCCCAAGTGTATAGCGGTGAGTTAGCAAGCTCTTTCGTCCCTCCAGCTAGCTACATTTGCTGCAATTCCAGCCCAATAAGAACCACACACACCATTTCACTATCTGGCTTGACTAAACATACTGCTCTGGCTTTATCTGACATCCTCTGTGAGAGCTATCATCAGAGATACATGCCTCTTAGATAGCGAGTCTGTTACATGCTCCCCATCAGCATGGCATCAAGTACAGAGCTGCCCACTTAACTCCTCTATAAACTGTAGGTACACAAACTCATGCCTTGCTTTTCAACTACCCTAATGGGGTCTGTCATGGGTGGCCGGGGAGTCAGATATTTGGCCTTCCTTCTTAGGTTAAGACTGTGGTGCTTTGTTTTACTTCCTGGGCTTGTTTGTTATTTCCTTCAGCTGCTACAAGATGGCTGAAGTGGCCTTAGTGTATAATCTATTTTGCCTCCCTTTTTTTTTTTTTTTTTTTTAAATGTTTTAGGTGTCACCCTTGAAATCAGCGATAAACAAGCTTAAAGCACTTACCAACATACATACAGCAACCGTATACAAGAGCAACAATTGTGCTGATGCAACATGACTGAAATTGAAGCACAAAAGGACGGGGTTAAGCCACATCCTCAACCAGAACTTTGGATCAGGGATGTACGTTGGCTGCAGCAGTATCAGAAGGGAATTCTTCTTCTGTACTTCCATTGCCTCATGAAATCACAAGGTATTGTCTTAGCCACAAGATTAATGATTAATTCAAAGTTAATGAGTTGATTCACTTATAAAAATATTGAATAGTACTGGTCCCAGAACTGACCCCTGCAGGACCCCTCTAGATACACCCTCCCAGTCTGACAGTGAACCATTGATAACTACTCTCTGAGTATGGTCTTACAACCAGTTGTGCACCCACCTTATAGTAATTTCATCTAGACTGCGTTTCCTTAGTTTGTTTATGAGAATGGCACGTGGGACAATGTCAAAACACTTATTAAAATCAAGATATAATATATCTGCTGCTTCCCTGACATTCCACTAAGCCAGTTCAGGAAGTAGAGGGATGGGGGAGAAGAGGACAGAAACGGAGACATGGTTGCCATAGTTACTTGTCATACTGGCTGAAGAGAAAAATTAAACTGATAGGGAAAAGACATGTATAAAGAAATACTTAGTTTGATTTTTACTATTCTCGTATTTTAGACATGACCAGTCCCTCCTTCCTTCCCTCCCTTCCTTCCTTGTTTGGTTGCCAGCTTGGAAATTTGAACCAATTTGCACTCACTGAAATACTTTGCACAATCTTTCAGAAACTCAGTATCTAAGTACTATACCTGGGATTGGCCTGGCCTTCAGAGGATCCCAAAATCCCCTGTGAAAAGCAGACCATATTTGTCTTGTTTGAAGAGGGAGCCTTAAGCTGTTGGAAGATTTTGATACAGGGAAGAGTAAGGCTATAGTATCGCCTTTGGTTCTTGCCCCAAGGAAGGAAAGTGACCAACCATTATATCCCTAGTGCAGGGGTTCTCAAACTTCATTGCTCCGTGACCCCCTTCTGACAACAAAAATTACTACACGACCCCAGGAGGGGGGACCTAAGCCAGAGGCCACCCTAGCCCCGCCAAAGCCCAAGCCCCACCACCTTGGGCAGGGGGGACAAAGCCAATGCCCAAGGGCTTCAGCCCTTGGGTTTTGGCTTCAGACCTGGGCAGTGGGACTCAGGCTTCATCTTCTGCCCCAGCAAGTCTAATGCCACCCCTGGCAACCCCATTAAAATGGGGTCCTGACCCACAGTTTGAGAACCGTTGCCCTAGTGTATAATCTAGGCTATTGAATCTGTGCACCAGTGCCCTCTACTGGGTGGAATCAGAATTGCCCGATACTGCCAAAAACTATTGGAGATTCTCCTGTAGCTCAGGGACAGGGACCTGTTCTTTTGGAACAGGAGTTCTGTGTGGCTGTGACCTGCAGCATAGAGGGACATCTGTCTAGTCCAAGGTGACCACAGATTTGTGATACAGTGGCTTGCATTTCACTGAGGACTTCTTAACAGAATTACTAAAAACAAAAACAAACCAAAACTCCCCCCCCAAATTAAAACCAACTGGTATTTCACTGGACTTTTCCAGAGTAGAATGTTGTTGTTTAAATTTAACAGCTGATTAAGAGGAGGAACATGATAACCATCTCTAGGTATCGGAAGGTAGCAACCTAGCAGTGAAGGAACTCTGAGCTTTGTGAGTGAGTGTGTCCTTGTATGGCTCCCATCACCACAGTATGTGAGCAACTCCAAAGTACATATTCTCATAACACAGCTGGGAAGTGAAGTGTGCGTGGGCATGTTTTAAACAGATGGGGCACTAAGGGACGAAGAGATTAAATGACTTGCCCAAAGTGACCATTGAAGTATGTAGTAGAACCAAGAA
This sequence comes from Natator depressus, assembly GCF_965152275.1. Lineage (NCBI taxonomy): Eukaryota > Metazoa > Chordata > Testudines > Cheloniidae > Natator > Natator depressus. The sequence continues at coordinate 9,129,140 of NC_134259.1, forward strand.
CTGTCCCAGATACCTCAATACTAGTCCAGTGCCTTAACTGAAAGCCCACCCTTTCTCTCCACAGATTGATCTGAAGGGGAGACAGATGCATTGGCAGATGACTACAGAGACATTGATATAAAGCTCAGCCTGCAAGAGCTAGCGAACGCCTATCAACTGCACACACTCGGTGTCCCAATTAATATAGGTTTCAGAGTAACAGCCGTGTTAGTCTGTATTCGCAAAAAGAAAAGGAGTACTTGTGGCACCTTAGAGACTAACCAATTTATTTGAGCATAAGCTTTCGTGAGCTACAGCTCACTTCATCAGATGCATACTGTGGAAAGTACAGAAGCTGAAACCCATTTATAGCCATGCTCATGTGGTCAATCCAGCAGCCTCTGCGGTGGCAGAGCTCGTTTGCCCTCTCCTGTTGTCTGGAAGGTGCAGGGTGTCCACATTCTCTCCATGGCCAGTGGAAGATGCTTATGGATTTGGGGAGGGCTCAGTGCCTTGAAATGCTCCTCAAAGCAACAACAGTTGGAGAGAAACCACCTTTCCCCAGCCCCCCACCCACCACCCAAAAAACCTGAGGGCAGTCATCCCATGGCTGGCTGATACTTGGAATAAAACCCCAAATCCCCCACCTTGTAGGCAGCATGCTCCCCTGGCAAGCCAGGGGATTTCTGAACTGAGTGCCTCCCCAGAGTCAATTCTGGCTATGGGGATGGGCAGCAAGGAGCTGGGGAGCGAAGGATGCTGACAGCACAGCATCCTGTGATGAGAAAAAGGCACCATACGTGGCAGCTCTCTGCACAAATGCCCTGAAATCCCAGAAGGAATGGCCCTGGATTTCCCAGAAGGCTTTCCAGGCTGCCCCCCACGCCGCCTTTTGGACCACAAATCCTCCCCTCATAAGCAAAGAATTTGGAGTCTCCCCCATGAGTTGCCATTCCTGAGTGACTCAGAAGCAATATTTTATGGCTGTTTTTATCTCTGAAGTCATAGTAAAGTTGGCAGTACCATGTGAGAGAATCAGGTTCCTGCTATCACTGCAGCTCTAAAAACAAAGGAATCTGGTTTCCTTGGTAATAGAAATCCCCTGAAAAATTCTCAGAATGTGTGTCTGACCCTTCCGCCCTGAGTAGTTTGTATATAGGCTTGCATGAAAGACCAGACAGTTCCAAGTTCTGAACCGGAACACCATGCTGGGGACTGTCTGGTGCCCACTGGATTTGTGCCAGCATCTCACCCAAGTTTAGGCAAGTTAACCTCGATAATATCCCCTTTCAATTACTCAAGCGAGCATCTGATATCTACATGCTTCAGGAGCCCAAGGTATTATGCTGTCTCCTTAGATCACAAGCCTTCCTAACAGTTCACAAGTAGATGAGAGAAGCAAGCCACGCCCCTGGGTATGAATCCACAAGGAACTACTCTCCATTAGAGGCCCCCCATTATCCTATTTGCTAAGTGCCAGGGTATCTAGTATCTAAACAGCCCTGTTTATTCACATTTTGGAACTGTTCTTTCCTTTTGATAATAAGTAATATGCTCCACATATCTCACCTACCATCTGAAACTCAACAGGTAGATCTAAATTGCAAGAAAAGACCCAGTGCATGACCACAGCTGGCTTGGGTCAGCTGATTCAGGCTTGCGAGGTCATAAAATTGCTGTGTAGACATTTGGGCTCAGCCTGGATCCTGGTCTCTGAGACCCCACAAGGGGGAAGGGTCTCAGATCCCAGGCTGTATCTCAAGCCCAACCACTATAAGGTGGATAGAAAGCTGGCTAGATTGTCAGGCTTAATGGGTAGTGATCAATGGCTCCATGGCTAGTTGGCAGCCGGTATCAAGTGGAGTGCCCCAAGGGTCGGTTTTGTTCAATAGCTTCAAAAATGATCTGGAGGATGGTGCGGATTGCACCCTCAGCAAGTTTGCAGACGACACTAAACTGGGAGGAGAGGTAGATACGCTGGAGGGTAGGGATAGGATACAGAGGGACCTAGACAAATTGGAGGATTGGGCCAAAAGAAATCTGATGAGGTTCAACAAGGACAAGTGCAGAGTCCTGCACTTAGGACGGAAGAATCCAATGCATCGCTACAGACTAGGGACCGAATGGCTCGGCAGCAGTTCTGCGGAAAAGGACCTAGGGGTTACAGTGGACGAGAAGCTGGATATGAGTCAGCAGTGTGCCCTTGTTGCCAAGAAGGCCAATGGCATTTTGGGATGTATAAGTAGGGGCATAGCGAGCAGATCGAGGGACGTGATCGTTCCCCTCTATTCGACATTGGTGAGGCCTCATCTGGAGTACCGTGTCCAGTTTTGGGCCCCACACTACAAGAAGGATGTGGAAAAATTGGAGAGAGTCCAGCGGAGGGCAACAAAAATGATTAGGGGACTGGAACGCATGACTTAGGAGGAGAGGCCGAGGGAACTGGGGATGTTTAGTCTACGGAAGAGAAGAATGAGGGGGGATTTGATAGCTGCTTTCAACTACCTGAAAGGGGGTTCCAAAGAGGATGGCTCTAGACTGTTCTCAGTGGAAGCAGATGACAGAACAAGGAGTAATGCTCTCAAGTTGCAGTGGGGGAGATTTAGGTTGGATATTAGGAAAAACTTTTTCACTAGGAGGGTGGTGAAACACTGGAATGCGTTACCTAGGGAGGTGGTGGAATCTCCTGCCTTAGATGTTTTTAAGGTCAGGCTTGACAAAGCCCTGGCTGGGATGATTTAATTGGAGATTGGTCCTGCTTTGAGCAGGGGATTGGACTAGATGACCTCCTGAGGTCCCTTCGAACCCTGATATTCTATGATTCTATGATATACAGTGCTATTTTAACCCTGCAGCCTGAGCCCTGCAAGCCCAAGTCAACTGACCTGAACTCTGACACTCACTACTGTGTAGACACACTCACAGTGTAGACCTACCCAAGAGGGATTAACACACATTCATCCATTAAGTCTCACATAACCTATATGGGGCAGGTCCTATTACAGCCATTTTAAAGAGGGGGAAATTGAGTGACAAAGAGATGAAAGGTAACATTTTCAAAAGTGCCTAAGGAGCCAAAGTCTCATTTTCAGATGTGATTTAGGGACTTAAGTCCCAGCAAAAAAGTAAGCGAATGCCTCTGTACCTTTTGAAAATGGTACTTAGGTTGCAAAAGCACTTAGGCCCAGATTGTTGAAGGTATTTAGGCTTCCAAGGACCCAAAAATGCAGATAGGCACATACAGAAATTTTCAGAATGGGGAGTTAGGTACCTAGGCACTTTTGAAAATCCCACTCGGTGCCTATCTGCATCTTCAGATGCCTAAATACCGTTAACAATCTGGCACCTTTGGTGCTTTGCAAATTTTACCCTAGCTGATTTCCCCAACGGTCACACGGTAAGTCAGGGTAGCACCACGAATAAGATCTAGGAGGCCTGACACCCGGTGGCTTGTCCTGAATTATAAGATGAAGCTCCCATTCCTCATCTCCTTTGCTTTGTTCAATCACTAATTTTTATCTTCATAAATTGAGGGGAAAATATTTCAATGTAGACCTCCACACAAAATACTTAGGAAACCCAACACATCTGCAAAGGGAACTACTGATTCTGAGTGCCTTACAAGACACAGCCTTCTCTTGTGAATTCTCTTCGCACTAAATTTCACCCCTTCCAAAATAAAACTAGTCTAGATGTTCAGTAGACTGGAAGGAAAAAAAGAATTGTATTGAAGCCCAAAAGGCCTGGTTCGTGTTGCAAGGGTTAAAATATTTCTCACACTGCTCATTTTTTATTTCTTTCTTCCAAAAAGCACCAAAGTTAAGCCTTGCAATTTGATAGAAAAGCAAAGATCAGTCACTGAATGACCACAACAGACCACACTCAGCTGCCAGTATATCTGGTGACAAAGGTCTCCAGAAACATTGAAGAGCAGTGTGAAATTCAGGCTTGATATATGGCAAAGGTGATGCACTCAGGCGTGTAGCACTTATTTATTTGACCAAAGGCAGGTGTAAGGGTTATTTCAGCAGTGAATGTGCATGGCTGTTCATAAGAAGAAAATGTGGTATAAGTGAAAAAAATTAGGGCAAGGGCAATATCGTCCAGGGGAGGGAGGGAGCACACATCCTGCCCTGATTTGAATAAGATCTTTATCTGCTTCTGCCAAATGGCTCAGAGAGCTTTAAAGGGCAATTCTACATTTCTCTTACAACTCCTCTTTATGGGAAGAAATCAAGGAGTGTTGTGAAACAGTTGGAAATCCTGCTGCTAAACAGAGCAGATCCCTGCTGGGCTGCTACCCTGTGAAGCTTAAGGCTCATCAGCCTGAACTCCCAAGGAAAAAAGCAAGGTTGGACCTGGTTCACCCTCTGCGTGCACATGTTGTGGCTGAAGCTAATCAGACTAAGGAAGCTGTAATCAAGGGCCACAGTAAATAGTGAATTTGCAAATCAACTACCATCCCCCTTTCTCTTGGTTTTAGGGCTCACCCAGATTAGGGAAATTTACACAGATGCCACTGCACAAATGCACAAGGGGAGATAAGGAACAAGGGATGGTTGATGGGAAAATGGCAGCTCTGAATATCCAGATTCATCAGCCAGCCCCGCAGGATGCAGAAGTCCCAACAATTACTGCCAGCCTGAAGCTCTCCATAAGCCCAGCCAACCTCTTCATGCCTATAGGCCGTTTATTTGCTCTGTGCATTCCCTGGCATGAAGATTTAACCTGCAAAACGTTTGTTCTGTTTTGTGACCGGGTATGGTCCTCTTTCCTCCACCCAAATTCTAAGAAACTGCTCAGGTCAAGTTTGCATTTTGCATCCGGCTTTTAAAAACCACATGAAACATAAGTAGCCTCCTTGGTAGGTCGCTCTTAAAAGCATCTTGTCTTGTAATTTGCTAACAAAAGTGCAGGCAAATTATCTGCGTTTTTGTCTTTGCTTCTAAATAAAGACACAGCTCTGTCTAGGAAGCAGTATATTTTTGAGTGGTAGGAAAAGTATCTTTTAATGGTCTCAGGTGTTCATTATTTGCTTCTGAAATCTCCACCGCAGTAAATGGTTTAAAATTGACAGCAGCGGGGTGTTCAATGCGGAGTGCAATCAAACAAGCTGAAGGTAATGGCAACATTGGGATTTTTAGAGCTCTTGAAATGCAACAAACAGGGTTGATCCTTAAAAGTAAAGGAATGAATGTGGCCTAATTCCCCCTTGCCTTACTTCTAGTGTAGTCACTGAGTATGTTTTCATGGTAATGTAAGCTCAGGATCAAGCCCAAACCCCACTTCCATCTACATACTAATCTGTCCAACTCAGGCCTGGGCTGCAGGGATGAAGAAGTTGAGCCGGGGTCTCAAAGGGACTCGGACCCAAATTCCATCTTTTGCAGTGTGGAGGAAGCTTCGGAGTGGGCCCCCACACTTGGGCCCTGAGAGTCCGCCACAATCCCACGGGCCAGCGTTCTTTGCCTTTCCTAGCCGAGGAGTCCCCAGTTGACTCCCAAGAAATGGAAACAATCCCCCTTTTTCAAGCACAGCTGCTCAACGTCTAACCCTTCAATTTGGTTCTGACTGGTGAGCTGCAAACACATTGAACCTTCTCCTATATTTGCAATGGGAACTGACCAGAAAAAGTCTTGCGCCAAATGTGCTGTTTGGTTGTCACAGGAGCACAGCCAGATTTTGGTGAATCTCTGGGGCGAAGCAAGGGAAAAGTTCTATTTTAGCACGAGTTCCAGGAATGACCACAGGTACCAGGAAATAGTGAAGAAGCTGGCAGCGTTGGGAATAACCAGACCAGCGACCAGCGCAGGAAGAGGATTAAGTGGCTCCAGACTGACTATTGGAAAACCAGGGCTGAGAAGCACACTCAATACATCTATGTATAATAATACAGAATGTAAATGCAAGCCCGCCCCTTTCCTAAACAGTCATCTCATCCATAACAAAAATGCATAATAATCAACACCCCGATTACTGTGTCCAGTGACAGTTCCCCATTTCATAGCTTAACGTGACAGTACCTTATATACTGTAAGCCTTGCTGCACAAAAACATTAAAAAAAAACCTTACTAGTCTACCACTTCCATTGATCCATGCAGGTCCATAATGTGGAAGCACAGAGCATCCCTGACTTCTGTTGCCCAGCTGCAATCCTGCTCTAGCTGGGATAGGAGCACTTTCTGGCGAAGCGTACCGGGTCAGCAATCCATTACTGTCATAGCTCCATTCAGGGGCAAATGGTTCACAAAGATTGTGACGAGCACAGCTGGCCACAATAATGTGGACAGCAGTGGTAACAAAGGCATCCAAACATGTCTGTAAACAGCACCAGCGGGATTTTAGTTTGTCAATGCACATTCAACCGCCATTATGCACCTGGTAAGAGCGTAACTGAATCTTCTTTTGCCAGGCCCTCTGAGATCAGAATACAGTTTCATAAACCAAGGCAAAAGGAGATACGTTGGGTCCCTCAGGATAACAATGGGAACACTAACTCCATTTATGACAATAATAGTGTCCCAGCCTGTCCATGAATGTAGACTCCTGATCACTGGAAAACCCTGGCATTGTTAACTTTTCCAATTCAGCTCATTGTCAACAAAGGCCTGCAGAATAATGGAGTGGTACCCTTTGAGGTTTATGTACTCGCGTGTTCCTTGAGAAAGGCAAACTATGGTCACGAGTCCCATCAATGGCCCTGACACCATTTGGAAACTCCGTTCTCTCAAAACCGGCACTTATTTCAGGGCTATTGTTTATACCTGCCACTTCTGAGTAAATCACTTGCCTCATAAATCTCCACCACCACTTTACCCACAATTGACTTTCCAACATCAAACTGAAAAGGAGTACTAGTGGCACCTTAGAGACTAACCAATTTATTTGAGTATAAGCTTTCATGAGCTACAGCTCACTTCATCGGATGCATTCAGTGGAAAATACAGTGAGAAGATTTATATACACAGAGAACATGAAAAAATGGGTGTTATCATACACACTGTAAGGAGAGTGATCACTTAGGATGAGCTATTACCAGCAGGAGAGCGGGGGGGTGGGGGTGGGGGGAGAAGAAAACCTTTTGTAGTGATAATCAAGGTGGGCCATTTCCAGCAGTTAACAGGAATGTCTGAGCAGCAGTGAGGGGCGGGGGGGATAAACATGGGGAAATAGTTTTACTTTGTGTAATGACACATCCACTCCCAGTCTTTATTCAAGCCTAAGTTAATTGTATCCAGTTTGCAAATTAATTCCGATTCAGCAGACTCTCGTTGGAGTCTGTTTTTGAAGTTTTTTTGTTGAAGAATTGCCACTTTTAGCTCTGTAATCGAGTGACCAGAGAGACTGAAGTGTTCTCCAACTGGTTTTTGAATGTTATAATTCTTGACGTCTGATTTGTGTCCATTTATTCTTTTACGTAGAGACTGTCCAGTTTGACTAATGTACATGGCAGAGGGGCATTGCTGGCACAGGATGGCATATATCACATTGGTAGAACTGCAGGTGAACGAGCCTCTGATAGTGTGGCTGATGTGATTAGGCCCTATGATGGTGTCCCCTGAATAGATATGTGGACACAGTTGGCAACGGGCTTTGTTGCAAGGATAGGTTCCTGGGTTAGTGGTTCTGTTGTGTGGCGTGTGGTTGCTGGTGAGTATTTGCTTCAGGTTGGGGGGCTGTCTGTAGGCAAGGACTGGCCTGTCTCCCAAGATTTGCGAGAGTGATGGGTCGTCCTTCAGGATAGGTTGTAGATCCTTGGTGATGCGTTGGAGAGGTTTTAGTTGGGGGCTGAAACTGTTTAGCAATGCACCTGTAGCAGTCTGGGGCAGCCAGCTTCCAGACAGTTACAGCAATCTGTTTCTGGACTGGTAGAGCCATCCTCATGCATGCATCCTGACGCTGGAGGATTGGGATGAGCTGCTCACCAAGCTCCAGAAATGAAACTTTCTTCATGTAAAATTTCTGGACCCACCAGTGGTCATCCCAGCTCCGCATGATGTGTTCCCACCAGTCTGTGCTTCTGACCCTGCTCAAGAAGTATCGGTCTACACAGAGGGCATCAGTTACCAAGAGGTATGAGCAGCAGCAGACAGTTCGAGTCTGCCATGTCTGTGTCATCCTCTTTCTCCCTACTCCATCAGATGCCTTCTGAAGGTCAGAAAATGCTGCTGAAATGTCCACCAGTGTCTCTTGGATGCTTTCCTGAAACCAGAGTGAAAGCATAAGCAAGAGGATCTTCTGAAATAGCGACTCCTCCATGGTGCTGGCTACAGTTGCCGGGAGCATGCAAACCAAAATGGTGGGATCATCAGGATGTGCGGATGGGCTGTAACAACTTCCTGTGACATGAGGGATGGACAGCCAAGTTTTCCCACACTGCCATGATCACAAGACTAGAGAGGCCACATTCAGGGAGGGCACTAGAAACTCTGGGCTAGGGTTGGTTGGACTTGGATCTGCGTACTGCAGTGTGGTCATTGGAGCCCCTGTGTGCGGTCCGGGCTCAAAAATTCTTAGCCTGTAAATCACCAATCAGTGTGGACGCACAAGCCCTAGGCTTTCACACCCAGGGTTCGTGGACTCGAGCCCCACTAACTCTGGGCTTACATTGCAGTCGAGGCATACCTATTCATATCCAGGCAGGAGGAGTCTAAAATGCTAGCATGGTGTGAGTGGAGCATTCTGATTCAATATTATTTAACACTTGCATTGCACAGTTGTATGGGACTATACAAGATATAAGGCAGCGGAGAATCAGCTGATGATTACTACTTTAGTGTAAAACACCAAATGGAAGTGTTTTTCATGGGGGGATTGATTCTCCATTCCATAGCAGGAACAAAGTACAGGAAACTGCTCCAGGGCTGCCCTGCCTGCATCAGGGGCAAGTTAGAGCTCTGCCTTCACTTTTAAGCCACCTTTGCAGTTCACATATTCTGGAGCACACTATGAACATTGGGTGCAGAGTATAGCCATAAGTGTACTCCACCTTCAGCCACATCCCTTCCTCCTCTGGCTCTCACCCTCCCTCCCTCCCTCCCACTCCCTGTCCCCAATAGCACCCTTCCACCAGAGTCTGGGATCAAGGCCAGCATAGACTCCTTATACCAACAGCTGGAGAGAGCTTTTACAGAGAGGGTATTTTACATCCCCTTTGAGGCCCTTTGGTGTGTAATTTCAAGGGCCTTTGCGTCAATGAGAATCAAGATTTTCCATCTACAGCTAGGGAGACAGAGATGAAAGCTTTAGCCCTCCAGTCACTAAAAAGAGAGCTCTGTAAGACACCTGTACTGATTCAGTCTGTCCCTAGTGCAGAACGTCCATGAAAGCTTCAGTGAGCCATCTAGAGAAGTTCACTTTGCCTTCAGCTTGGCTGTGAACAGAAACAAGCTCGTCATCATAAAGTGGATTGGATGAGGTTACAGCCGACTAAGACAAATGGGTTTTGCTTTCAAGTGCATAAACAGAGAATGTGTTATTTGGAACCTAACTGACATTTGAAGGGATTGTCTTTGAAATTCTACCATCTGGGGTGACAAGTGCTCCTGCACACTATCAGGTACGGAGTGAGGAATCCCAACCTGTGTACGGGGCTGGGGAAATGAAGTCCCAGATTTTATTCCTCACATGATAAAAAGTGACTTGACTATTCCAACACACACATTCAGAAAGGAACCAAAGATGAACCCTTTGGCTGGTGCTTTATCTATCTATCTATCTCATTGGTGATCCTTCGAGGATGATCTCTTTCACAGGTTTTATTTTTCATTGGTCCTTTGGTGACTGAAGAGTTGGATCCTTGAGCCACGGGGTCATTAGCAGACATTGCAGGTGGCGTTGGAAGACAGGGTTGGGCCGTGATTGCTGTGTGACTGTTGTCCTTCCTTTCTCGTGTTTTTCTGCGACCAGGGCAAGGTGATTTTCCTCAAAAGTGGACGTTCCCTCTCTGACAAGTCTTCGCCAGTTATCCCTTTCCTGGGCTGCTGTCTACCAGTGTGCCGTGTTGTTGCCGCATCTCTTGATGTTTATCTTCAGGGCGTCTTCAAAGCGGCAGTAATCCCAACTCTCCTCTATGGCTGAGAGACTTGGGTGACCTACAGAAAACATCGAAAAAGCCTGGAACACCAGCACCAGCACTTACTTCAGAAAATCCTCAACATAAAGTGGGAGGATCATCACACTGTCAGTGTCCTCACAGAGGCCAACATCTTCAGAGTTGAAGTCCTGATTTTCCAACACCAGCTGAGAAAGAGCGGGCGCTCTGTGCGCATGCCCGATGTATGCTTACCAAAACAACTGCTTTATGCCCAACTCACCAAAGGAGAAAGGAAACGAGGAGGCCAAATCTATCTATCTATACACACACACGAGCTAGGTATATTATGAGGTATATAAGGTATATAAGAGTTAGGTACTAGATGGTCCCATCACCATAATATATGGTCACCTCACAAACACAGGATTGCTAACCCTAAGTATTCAAAAATTGTAATAAATGAAAATTTAAAAGATCTCATGATTTTTAAGCCAAAGATAATTTTTCTGTTCCTTTTATTTGTCTTCTGGATTTTGAGCCCATATTGTTCACTTAGGTCATATTTTTAAGCTTTTCCCTGCAGCCAAGAGCTTAGGTAGGTACTTCAAAAAAAAAAACAAACGAAATTTTCACATAAAGCACGACATGTCATGAGACATGCAATAAAATTGTGAGAGTTGGCAACACTGTTAATTCATTTATCCCCAGAAGATCCCTTTGAGGTCGGGAAGTATCATTATCAAGATTTTACAGATGGGAAACTGAGGTAGAAGTGCACAGAAATTAAGTGACTCACCCAAGGTCATGTGGGAAATCTGTAGCTAAGGCCATGTCTACAGTACAGGTGCTACACCGCACAGCTATGGAACAGCAGTTATACTGCTGTAGCACCAGAGAGTGGATGCTTCCCACAGTGATGGAAGGGTTTTTCCTATCACTGGAGGTAATCTGACTCTCAGAGTGGCAGTAGCTCTGTTTTTCAATAGAAAAATTCTTCTGTTGACCTAGCTGACTCTACACCAGGGGTTAGGTCGACACAGCAACAGAGCACAGAGGTGTTCATTATTCACACCCCTGAGCACAGTAGTTACGTTGACCTAACTTTTAAGCGTAGATCTGGCCCGAGTCAGGAGCTGAACCCAGATACTCTGGGCCCCAGCCCAGTGCCTTAATCTTCTTGTGAAGAGAAAGCAACTGGTGAGAGCCATGTGCTCTTTGTGCAATGTCATTCCTGTAAATGCTGCTCTTAAATGAAGCCCTCCCAAGAATAAGCTCTCAGAGACTGGTATTTCTGGATTTGGAGTGATTTCTATCCTGGTCACATCCACAGCATGACACACTTGTGAAGCGACAGCCACTTTATATTTCAGTAATGTCTTTTGCCCAAGGGCTGTAAATGTCTAAATCAAGATTGTATGTTATTTCTAAAAGGTATGCTCTAGTTCAAACAGGGATTAATTCAGGGAAGTCCTATGGCCTTATGTTATACAGGAGGTCAGACTAGATCATCACAGTGGTTCCTTCTTGCTTTATAATCTTGTCTTTCTGGGGTTAAGATCATCAACTGTGGGTTGATACTAGGTTATATTTCCTGCATTTACAAGGGTTACCGTTGATTGACTAAAACAACGAGGAGTCTTGTGGCACCTTAAAGATGAACAAATGTATTAAAGTTTATGCTCTAATAAATTTGTAAGTCTTTTAGGTGCCACAAGACTCCTCGTTGTTTTTGCTGAAACAGACGAACACGGCTACCCCTCTGAAACACTGATTGACTAGACAGTCTTCCCTTGCCCCTTAACTTTTCCATTAATCTCTTTTTTAAACGACAGCGTGTGGGGTAGATTTTTAACAGTCATCTATTTTCTTTTTGACAAAGAAAAATCTGGTTAATTAATCAATTTCTTAATTGCAAAATTAAGATCTTATTTGATTAAGAAATTTGTTCCACTGAAAAGCCATTTGTCAGAGCAGCTGTAAAAAAAAAAAAAAAAAAAAGACCTGCTGAAAAAGTCATACAGGGCCTGGTTTTTACCACCAAATAGAAGGTCTGTCGGTATTTGCATTATAACCACAACGACAACGGGTTTATTATTATGTGGTCATGAAAATTCAATCTGGGCTCAAAATCTCGGGATGCAAAATTTTAGCTGGGAGCTCATTTGTATCATCAAATCTGCAAAACAATCATTTTAAAGTATGGGAATGTCGGGCACGACAAGATGAAACCAAGGTGTCTGGTTTTGAGCTCTTACTTCTGCCAGTAGTGCAGGGCATTGATCTGACCACTGATTGACTGAGTCAGGTTCTATGGGTCAATATCTTATGCTTTGGAGGAAAGTCGTGGTTGTGGGGGGAAATGAAGTGTTGCTTAAAGCTTTCGTGTCTTTGCTCTCTAAGTGCTGCATTGGCAGGGTTCTCATGGCTTCACCAGTAGCCGACAGGGAGGGCACTCAACCTATTTAAAGGGATACTACCCCATTCCTGTACACACCACCATCTACGTTTACATTGGGACATGAAGCTGTATACCTCGATTTAATTTGATTTTATCAGCATCACCACTAAGCAGGTATGACTAGATCATTCAGTTGGTGTCTTCGGAAGCGGACATTAAATTAAGAAAGATATCTAGAAATAAAGCGCAAGGGAGACCACACTCATATGACAATGAAGTAGTTCACTTCAATTTAACATTCTGGTGCCTGAGCCTGATTTAGACGAGGACCGCATCAAAGCCCTGGAAGTGCATAGGGACTTAAAGTGGGCATAAATGGAGCTAACCACTTATGGACCCTTGATGCTGCCGGAGTGTATAAAAGAGAGAGAACCGTGACCTTCCTCCCCTACCCATTTGATGGCTGGTGGAACTGACTGAGCATTTGTGGAGTATTATAATTTGCTGATTGTACAGGTCAGCAACAAATTACCACCCCTATGCTGCTCAAGGGGGGCTTTATGACTAAGGCCGGTCTATACTTAAGAATTTAACGGGCAAAGCTGCATCAGCTAGGGATGATTTTTCTCTGACAGAGCTTTGCCAATAAAATCCTAAGCATAGACACAGTTATACCAGTATAACTGAACTTACGCAGTTACAGCTTATGCCTGTCGGGGGAACAAGCATAAATTGTACCAGTGTAAGCACTTTCATACCTACATAACTGTGTCCACACTAGAGGGTTTTATGGTTGTAGCTAAAATGGTATAACTATACCAGTACAATCCTCCTAGTGTAGACAAGGCCTCAAGAAGGGTGTCTCTGAGGCACACTACCTCCCAGGGCTATTCCTGGGATAGCGCATCTCGGTGAAACTGGTCGAAGCTCAGAATTTCCCTTTTTGAATTTTCTTCATTTGAAATAGAAACAAAACAAAAAAAGCCATTTTTTAAAAATTTCTGACAAACTAAATTTCTGAAAAAAAAATCAGGTCAAATGAAATATTTTGTTTGGATGAAACCTGCGTTTTGATTTAGTTTTACACATTTTTATTTCATATGTATATAGAGTTATACATATCGTTAATATTTATTGTATTTTAAAACTAAGGATTAATAATTTTAGCATTGTAATATAAAATAAATACCCAAAAGAAAAATGTATTAAAATGAATAAACATATTTTTGAAACATTTGTTCAGAAACAAAAAGCCCTCCCAACATTCCATTCCAATAAGTTCAAAAGAGAACATCTTGACCTTTGCAAGATGCTTTCTTTGAATTTTTTCCTCAAATTGAAGTTTAGTTGAAACTGATATGTTCCCGTGAAACACTGTGATTTCAACCAATGGATTTCAACGTCCCATCAGAAAATTTTCAACCAGTTTTTGCAAAAAGAAAAGGAGTACTTGTGGCACCTTAGCGACTAACCAATTTATTTGAGCATAAGCTTTCGTGAGCTACAGCTCACTTCATCGGATGCATACTGTGGAAAGTACAGAAGACGTTTTTATACACACAAACCATGAAAAAATGGGTGATTATCAACCAGTTTTATGCACCATGCCTTGCTCAGGGCTGTGCCTGGAATCGCAATCTACACCTATGTTATTAATACATTTGAAATGACCTTATTAAAACACAACATTAATGACTAACCTCAATCATGGATTTCAGCAAGAATCTGTTTGGCCAAAATAAAGGGAGGGCAAAATGTCTGAGACAGATTCAGCTAGATTAGGACAGACAACTTTTCCCGGGAACTTTCTTAAGCAACCACTTGAAGCGACTGGTTTTGGTTCTTAATGGAAGTATTCTTGTAATAAAGGATTAAAAAAATGTACTCTTTGCTTCTACGTGTAAATCAGGGTGGTCACTTAAAACAGCATGTTGCCTAGTAAAGGTGGCCTGTAGGACACAATATTTCACATTGAATTAATGAGAGAAAAATAAAAGCTTACTCAAAATCAAACCGAGATAGAATATACAAAGAATGAATCCTCACAGTGTAATTTCACTAACCTAAACGCATCTTTCTAATTTATCACATTGAAACTGTGTTCAGAAAGATAGAATGGGCTCACACTGTTCAAACTCATTTCACGTAACCTTTTCCATCTTCCTAGTCCGATTTATTTTTGGACACTTTCAGATCACATCTGGATTTGCAGGCATTAAAGGGTAAAGGATCAGAATAAATGTTGATTATGGAGAAGCAAAGGTCCATACTTCTAATATAAAGACAAAGAGAGCAAATATCAATTCCATAATGGACAGATTTGAAAAAAAAAAAAAAACCCCCTAAAACTAAAGTATAGCCTTTTTACTATTTTCCATGCAGTTCAATTAGAGTTACTAAAACATGGATAAAGTATTTTTTGGTTTTGGTTTTAAGAAGCTACTGGAGTTAGACATTTAAAAAAATCTTATTCAATTATTTAAAATATTTCAACAGATGCTAATAATGTATCTGACATTACGAGTGAGTCTTGCCCTTGCTAGAAACACCATTTATTTTGTGTAGCGCAAGAACTAGCTGCCACTAATGAAACCCCACTCTCATCAAATGGGCTGAAAACAGGGAGCCGGTGCAGTCAAGTGGTTAGACTAGAAAACTCAGGGCACATCAAACACTGCCCCTTAGTCCAAACTATAGGACAGTGTAGACATGCCTAAGATTCTGGTCAATTTTCCCACACCTACTTGAGGGAACATATTCCAATGGTCAGACATGGTCCAGTGGTCAAAAAACCCATTTTTATGACATTGAGCTTCCTGTTCTGTCAGTCATTGTTGGCAAACTCACCACTGTTATATCAGGGGCCAAATTCATGCATGATGTAACATACATTGACTTCAAGGGACATTTTAGCAGCAATGAATATGGCCCATTTATTTTTAAGCTCCATTCTCTATCTCCCTTTTTTTGCACGTACTAATAACGAAGAGGAAAAGTCATGGAAATTGTTTGAAGAAGTATTTGGCACTGGTGAGGCCATATTTGGAGTATTGCATCCAGTTTTGGGCCCCCCACTACAGAAGGGATGTGGACAAATTAGAGAGAGTCCAGCAGAGGGTAACAAAAATGATCAGGGGGCTGGGGCACAAGACTTATGAAGAAAGGCTGAGGGAACTGGGCTTGTTTAGTCTGCAGAAGAGTGAGGGGGGATTTGATAGCAGCCTTCAACCACCTGAAGGGGGGTTCCAAAGAGGATGGAGCTCGGCTGTTCTCAGTGGTGGCAGATGACAGAACCAGGAGCAATGGTCTCAAGTTGCAGTGGGGGAGGTTTAGGTTGGATATTAGGAAACACTATTTCAATAGGAGGGTGGTGAAGCACTGGAATGGGTGTTACCTAGGGAGGTGGTGGAATCTCCTTCCTTAGAGGTTTTTAAGGCCCGGTTGACAAAGCCCTGGCTGGGATGATTTAGTTGGTGTTGGTCCTGCTTTGAGCAGGGGTTGGAGTAGATGACCTCCTGAGGTCTCTTGCAACCATAATCTTCTATGATTCTAAGTCGCTATTATTTACTGAATACAGTTGTATGTTTTATTACTGTGCAAAACAATCTGGGGGGAAAGGGGGAGGAGTTAAGAACAGGGGATACAAAATAGATACATTTATACACAAAATGTGATACAAACTTTGCTGTGACCCAAACCCACTAAATCCTTGCTTCATCAAAGATTGGGAGTAAAATTTGGCAGGAAATGGTTTTCCTGTCCCACATCGGGATGAAAAGTGAAAATATAAAAACATTTTGTGAACTGGTAATCCAGAAAAACAATAAATCCTCTGATCAATTCAGTCAACAGGTTTTATTTCAATTTTCACTTTTTAAACCTCTTTTTAAGTATAAATTAACTGAACTTTCAAAAAAAAATTTTTTTTGAACCAAAAAATAAATCGTCTCTTTTAAAAAAAAAGAGAGTCAAAGAAAGGTGTTTAGACAATTTCAGTTTTTTCCCCAAAAACATTTTTTCAGATAAGGACATCCACTGAAATTGACCCTTTCACACAAAGGGTTTAAATTTTACCAAATAGGCATTTTTCCAACAAAAGAAGTTTTGTCAGAAAATTCAGAAGCAGCAATTCTTTGGGGTAACTGGATAAGGTTTTTGTAGGGCTTATTATAGAGAACAGTGGTTGAAAATCCATTCTATGCATAAGCCAGTCTTCAAAATAAGTCTGAAGTGTAATTTAACGTAGAAATCCTGGAAATTAGAAGACTTGAGTTTTGTTTTTAGTGTCCCCGACCTCTAGGTTGTGAACTTGGATGCCACTTTCCAGAGTGGAGTGAAATCTTATCCGAGTTATAACTCTGTGGCAAATGAGGCTGTTAAGATATATACAGTTTAGAGAGCCATAATATTAGAAGACTCTTCATGACCCTATGTGAGGGACTGTCTGTGAAGACTTCTTCCTGAATTTAGACTGCCCTTCTACAGAAGGTCTGTAGAGCAATTCTACCAAGGCCACAAGGCCTGTAATCCCTATAATAAAGTTCAAAAAACCTAGTTCCCAGCCAGAGTAGCTTTATTAGCACTTCTGATAAAAAAAACAACCCAGTTTCACACAGCATGATGAAGTTTATTAATATGCCTCATATTTATATACCTCTCCTATTTTATGAGTCATTTTGTGGACACAAATACACAATTATTGCTCTGGGGCCTCGATTCTTCCATAAATAGTGGTGACTCAGGGTATGAATCTCTCTCTCCCCCATGTTCTTTGTGTAATTATCTGAGGGCTAATATTACACCAACATAAAAAAAGGTGTAAGAATAAAGGAAAGTACTAAACTGTCTAGGATGACAAGTAAGATGACAACATGGGGAAAGCCATACATAAAACCAATGTCAAAAATGCATTTGCTGAGTGTTATTAGATATGATTGTTAAGTTTTTCTTTAATTTGGAGAAACAACTCGTAGAATCATGCAGCCTTTAAGACTGAGGACAAAGAACGACAGTGGAATTTTCAACGGTATATAAGTGTCTTAGACCATTTCTACACTAGAGAGTTGTACTCACAATTGGTATATTAAAATGGAACAGACCTTAGTATGGATGCAATTATACCAGTATAGCTACAAGGAAAGGAAAAGGAAAGGAAAATAAGCTATAATGGTATATAACACCTTTTATATCGGTATAACTCCACCCACACCAACAGTTACTGGTGTAACTCGAATCAGTAAAAAATGACATTTGTAACCAGTGTTACATTGGCAACAAACTGTGGGTGGAGCAGGTCTTAGGAGTCCAAGTGCCACTGAAATTCAATGGCACTTGTGCTCCTAAGTCATCTGGGCCCTTTTCAAAATTACTCAACATATTTATTGGGCCAGTTTCTACTTTAATTTACAATCCTTGGCCAATACCCTATTTAAGTGCTACGTAGAGTATGCTCAGATTTAGCCGAGTAACCACTAAAGACAATCCTGAAATGGCTTCCCAGTTGTATTCAAGAGAATACAAGTTCTGCTCTCAGTTACACCAGTACAAATCCAAAGGAGTTAATATATATTTAGGGCCTGAGCCAAAGTGCATAGAAGTCCATGAAACCCGACTTCAGCTCCGCACACTCCCTTCCTAAAGCATCATGTGGTAAATAGCCACTGAATTTAATAGTGGTGGAGCCAGTCGTGTTCTATAGAAATTAGGGCTGGGTTTTTCAAAATTGCCTATGGGAATTAAGCTCCCAAATTCTATTGAATTTCAGTGGGAGCTGAGTGCTTAATTCCCTTCGGCTTCTTTGAAAATCCCAGACAAAATAAGATATTATAGCAATGATCCATCACCTATACAACTGAATAGAGAATAACATCTTTTCTACAGGTTTTTTCCCAACTGTTGCATAGGATTGTAAGGGAGAGGTATAATCTTCTATTAAATTCTATAGGATCATTTCAAAGAAAAGTTTCTCATTTTCTATTTTTTTTTTCAAGTCTCTTCCATAAAGGCCCAGCTTCAGGGTCCCACATCCTGCCCTGTGTTGCCAGGAGGGTTCAGACCATTTTCTAACCTCTCATCTCCCTTGTGTATGTATTAATGAGAGAGCAGAACTTGCCTCTATTCATTACTGGAATATCCCTACAGGAGCGATTCTCTGGGGGAACCCAGTGTTCGTATTTTGCTGTCAGGATATTATTGTAATTTTCAATATTTTTCAACAAAAATTAATTAACAATTTGAATGCAGATAGAGATGGAATAATAATAATAAAAACCAGTTCCGCTGCTGCAAACACAATATTACCGAGTAAATGCTGCTCTGTATGCCACGAGATTGCTTATATGTTAAGGTATTTTGCCTGAAGGTTACAGATGGAACAGATCTAGTACTGAAGACATACCTACCCTGGGACCCATTGATTTTCATATTAAGACTGGTTGAACATTCACAAGGACTATCAAGTGCACACAGATGCACGCATACACAAAAATGCTCCTCCTGAGAGCAGCACTGATTGCCGAAAGGATGATAATACAGAAGCAGAAATTGTCTGCCTTCCTGAGTATTGCACATAGGAATTAAAAAGAAAAAGAAAAAAAAAAAAGAAAGAAAGTGATCCAGCAAGATCATTGTTCAAATACACTCTGAATCCAGTGGACTGCATTTGAGGTGACCAACTGTCTTTGAGGTATACAAGTTCCTGGAGAATAGGTCCATCAATGGCTATGAGCCAAGATGGTCAGGGACCATGCTCGGCATTGTCCCTAAGAGTCTGATTGTCAGATGCTGGGACGGGATGACAGGGGATGGATCAGTCAATAATTGTCCTGTTCTGATCACCTGGCACTGGCCACCGTCAGAAAACAGGATACTAGGCTAGATGAACCATTGGTCTGACCCAAAATGGCTATTTTTATGTTTTTATTATTATCTGAATATGCATGACTCTAGTTGAGTCTTGTCCAGAAAAAAATGACAAGTTCTCCAGCTAGTTCTCTAGTTCACACAATAAAACAATCAATTTCTAGAACTGAACTTGAACCAAAATTGGGGGGGGGGGAAACGGGGGGGGGGGAGAAATATTTCCAGTTTCTGCCTGGGATCAAATTAAAAAAAGAGACGTGTGGGACAATGGCTGCTGTCCCCATCCATAAGCAGAAGTGGCAGCTACCTCGCTGTCTGCTCTTAAAAGCACAGCACAAAATCTCATCCTTAATGTCTGAATACTCAATAGATTAAAGCCAGTTTCCACTGTGCAATGGAACACAATCCAGCATGTGATATACAGGCTGTTTTGAATGTTCTTGCTGCTCTTATATTTGGTACTAAGAGTAATGGAGAGGGGGCAAGTAAGAGGGTCTGGCTTTTATTTTTTCATTACCGTGGAGCAAAAAAGTTCAATTACAATTGGGCTTTAGGGTCCCAAATTTTGCTATCACTAACACACACCTATATGCAGACCCATTAACTTCTTTTAAGGTCTTCCCAATTTACAGCAAGGCAACTAAGAGAAAAATTTGGTCTCATCAGAAATTTTCTAACATTATAAATCTCCTTGCAACAGCTTGGGGAGAATTTATAGTGCAAAACTGCAATATCAGGGGAGAAATTATAAGCCAGGGTTAGGCCACATTGGTGTTTTAAATTTTATTGTGGTAGAACACAGAAGCAATTCCAACTGAGATCAAGGCCCCATTGTGCTAAGCACTGTACAAGTATACAGTAAGAGAGAATCCTGCCCTAGAGAGCTTACAGTCTAAACAGACAAGTGGCAGGAGGGGAAACAGAAGCACAGAGAAATGAAGTTACTTGCCTGAAGTCACACAGCAAGTCAGTGACAAAGCCAGGAATGGAATTCTAATGTTCTGAGTTTGAGTTGAGCATTTTGTTCAGTGTTAAGTGCTGTACATAGTGAATCACTGTTGCTGACCCAAACAGCTTGCACTGTAACAGAAATAAGCCTCAGGTGCAGATTACCTCACAAGAAATATAGACAGTTTTCTTTAAAAATCCTTTGCATAGTTTAACAACAATTGAAGAGAAACATGAAAAATAGGAGCTCGATCAGCAAAATTTCATCGAGATAAACACACACAGGCTTCCACCCAACCCACATCTTTCTAAAGTACAAGAGCTGCTTTAATGTGGCTCATGTTATCATGAAATTATTGTTCGATTTAGTTGTGACAATCTGAAAACAGTTATATGTGACTCAATACGATACTACTAATAATGTGAATGAAATATTAAAGATACACATTCAGTAAAACAACAGCTTACAAGGTAATCAGTTACTGAGTTAATGGGGAAAAATTGGTTGGTAGCAACGAGGGATGGGCCAATTGGTTTAAGTTTGTGTAGACATGCCAGTGCTAGATTTAATCTAGCTCGCTCAGGTGCTGGAGTAGCAAAGCTGCAGCAGCAGCCCAGACTCCAGCTTGGGCTGTCCAAGTCTGCCTGGAACCCTGGGTCATTGCTCAGGATGCTAGCAATCCCTGTGACTGAAGTGTAGACAGACCCTAACACAAAACCAAACCTTTCTTTTTGACATTTAAAGCTGATGAGAAAAGGCTGGAAAAAGACTAATGGAGTGCCCATCTTTAAAAAAGGGAAGGAGGAGGACCCGGGGAATTACAGACCAGTCAGCCTCACCTCAGTCAGCATGGATTCACCAAGGGCAAGTCATGCTTGACTAATCTAATTGCCTTCTATGACGAGATAACTGGCTCTGTGGCTGAGGGGAAAGCAGCACACGTGTTATTCCTTGATTTTAGCAAAGCTTTTGACACGGTCTCCCATGGTATTCTTGCCAGGAAGTTAAAGACGTATGGGCTGGATGAATGGACTATAAGGTGGATAGAAAGCTGGCTAGATTGTCGGGCTCAACGGGTCGTGATCAATGACTCCGTGTCTAGTTGGCAGCCAGTATCAAGCAGAGTGACCCAAAGGTCGGTCCTGTGGCCAGTTTTGTTCAATAGCTTCATTAATGATCTGGAGGATGGTGTGGATTGCACCCTCAGCAAGTTTGCAGATGACACTAAATGGGGAGGAGTAGTAGATACGGTGGAGGGAAGGGATAGGATACAGAGGGACCTAGACAAATTAGAGGACTGGGCCACAAGAAATCTCATGAGGTTCAACAAGGACAAGTGCAGAGTCCTGCACTTAGGATGGAAGAATCCCATGCACCACTACAGACTAGGGACCCAATGGCTAGGCCGCAGTTCTTCAGAAAAGGACCGAGGGGTGACGGTGGATGAGAAGCTGGATATGAGTCAACAGTGTGCCCTTGCTCCCAAGAAGGCTCACGGCATTTTGGGCTGTATAAGTAGGGGCATAGCGAGCAGATCGAGGGACATGATCGTTCCCCTCTATTGGACATTGGTGAGGCCTCATCTGGAGTACCGTGTCCAGTTTTGGGCCCCACACTACAAGAAGGATGTGGAAAAACTGGAAAATGTCCAGCGGAGGGCAACAAAAATGATTAGGGGACTGGAACACATGACTTATGAGGAGCGGCTGAGGGAACTGGGATTGTTTAGTCTGTGGAAGAGAAGAATGAGGGGGGATTTGATAGCTGCTTTCAACTACCTGAAAGAGGGTTCCAAAGAGGATGGCTCTAGACTGTTCTCAGTGGTAGCAGATAACAGGACAAGGAGTAATGGTCTCAAGTTGCAGTGGGGGAGGTTTAGGTTAGATATTAGGAAACACTATTTCAATAGGAGGGTGGTGAAGCACTGGAATGGGTGTTACCTAGGGAGGTGGTGGAATCTCCTTCCTTAGAGGTTTTTAAGGCCCAGCTGACAAAGCCATGACTGGGATGATTTAGTTGGTGTTGGTCCTGCTTTGAGCAGGGGTTGGAGTAGATGACCTCCTGCGGTCCCTTCCAACCCTGATATTCTATGAGATATAGTCCTCCCTCCCTTCTTTTTACATTCATTTGCTGCAGCACATTTTGTTTTGATGTATTTCCAAACAAGAGCTGGGAGAGACAGAGAACTCAAGATTTAAGGCCCAATTTTGTATGCTCAAGAGGCTTCAGTGGTTGGAAAGAGGTTCAAATATTCATCTAAACTTTTGGATCTGAACTGAACCAGCCGCTACAGCTAAAGATGGGGTTGAATCAAAACAGTGGATCTGAACCAACCTGAATTTTGGGCATTTCAAAATCCAAATCCAGATCTAAATTATGTCACTTGAACTAATTTTTTTCTGTATCTCTAGCCTTTAAGGTTCACCCATCACATGCTTGTCATTTTGTGATACATCCACTGAAAGCAGTGGCACTTTGGTTCCATGTCATTTGTCCTGCTTCAACTATTTTCTTTACAACACAGTTTATAACTCTTGGCTGTTGACACTAATATACAATGTTCCTTCACTATTAATGCAGCAGCTCCCTCACTCTCAGACAAAGCAATTGTATCTTTCATTCATCTGAAGTATTGAGAATTGATTTAATTTCTAATTCCTTTTGCTGTTACAAAATTTGTTCCTATGGTCATTTTCTATCTTCATTCCTCCCGTACTGCTCTACACAGGCTGATGTATCTTAACTTACATAGCATTGTCAGAAAAGAGAAATACTACTTCTCATTTTATCATAAAGAAGCCCTTGCTTCTCATTTATCTGTGGTATTCAACCTCTTTGTTTTAATTAGTGCTGCCAGATAATTCATGACAATAGCAGCAGCTCTGGGTACTTCTTTTTATTATTTAATTATTCTTCAGAGAATTTCTGTCAGCAATGCAATGCTTTATAAAAGATCTACGCCCATCTAAAACCTTAACTCCGAATGGAAAGGCAGCTCACTTTACACCAGCTTTCCATCAGTGCGTTTCGAGCACAAAACCTACAGATGTCAGTTTCAGGCTCAGTTTACATGGGTTCCCAGTCAGCAAGGTATGTACACACAAGTTTAAGTCCATCTCTCTCCCACATGACTCTTAAGCACATATTTCACTATAAGCACTTGTTTACATGCTTTGCTGAATTACCATGGACTTCTGAGTCAGAACCATGAATATCGTTCTTTGACAGGAAGGATATTCTTATGATTAAGAAACAGGAATAGGGCTCAGGACAGCTTAATTCAGTTCCTGGCTGTGGGATGATCTTGGACAAATCACTTAAGCTCATTCCGCATTTGGAAAATAGGGATAATAATTCTCTCTCTCTCACACACGCACAAACACTCTCTCTCTCTCCATCAGTTGGTGTTTGTATTGTACAGATCGCAACACTGTGTCCCAGACCTTGGCTGGGAACTATCATAAATAATAAGAGAGCTAGCTGGAGTGTGAATCAATCTTCCCATCTGAAGGTCCAAAAAATATATGTGACTGTGTGATAATTTCTCAGGTAATATTACATTTCTCTATCCAACATTTTAAAGACGTTTAGCCCATATTTTCTGAACGTCTCGGCCATGCAGTGTCATTGTTCTACTAATGTGCAAAATGCTGTAAGGCATCCAAAAGTCAGCCTGCAAGATCAACCCATAAATTTAGAATAGTATTCATCAAATTACTGCTGGTAATTGTTCCATTTGAAATATGGACGGAAAGTTTAATGATTAGCAACAGATGACCATCACTGGTTACAGTGGGGGGGGGGGGAGTATTTAAACATATGATTGCCACCAAATATTGCTTGCAAACACAACTTTAGGACTCTTTTTTAACCTGACTTCTGCATTTGATCACACGTTTACTGAAAAATATGAAAGGAAGTTTGTGCTCATCAGAAGGTAGAGCAAATTTGGCTTCTTATTTTTGGGTTATAAATATGTCCAGGGAGGAGTGTGTGGTGTGGGGGACCGGGTAGGGATACACTATTTTCCCATAGCTGTAGACTTATTTAATAATATTCATCCTCTCCTGAGACCCTGGAGTTCTGTGATACCTGCCTTTGTCTTTCAACTTTGCCTGGTAGCCTGCCTGATGTATCACTGCTGAGGCAACTGCTGAAGGAATTTAAGTTAACAGTTAAGGCTCTAATGCCTGGTGTGCATCATTACACACCATCCCAAGCTGCCTCCACATCTCAGATACCCAAGCCCCTGTGAGCTACCCCCTCAGTAGTGCTTCTAACTTTCTATGGAGTCTTCCCCTGATGGCAACCAATCCCTGGCAGAAAGGAAAAAAGAGTGGCAGAATCACTGATTGCGTAATCAATACCAGACTTTTACTGGCCTAATACTGCACAACCAACTCATCACATTTGAAAAATGGATTGAAGACAGAAATTTTCCAATACTTGGTTTCAGAAGAATTAATCGGATAAACTCTTCTCTTGGTCTGATATTAGGGTGGCCAACTGCCTAACCACACAAACCCAAACACACTTGTCCTGCCCTTTCCCTGAGGCCCTGCCCCTGCCCCTCCCTTCTCCAAGGCCCCACCCCACTCACTCGATCCCTCCTCCCTCTGTCACTCGCTCTCCCCCACCCTTACTCGCTTTCACTGGGCTGGGGTAGGGGGTTGGGGTATGGGATGGAGTTTGGGATGCATGAGGGTGCTCAGGGCTGGGGAAGGGGGTTGTGGTGAGGGAAGGGGTGCGGGGTGTTGGCTCGAGCTGGGCGGCAGTTACCTCGGGAGGCTCCTGGTTGGCAGCGCAGAGGGGCTAAGGCAGGCTCCCTGCCTGCCCTGGCCCTGCACCACCTCCAGAAGCGGCCGACATATCCCTGCAGGGCCCATGAGAGCTGCAGGGGTGGTGCCTTCAGGCAGGAACAGCACACATAGTCTCCTGCCTTGCACCCCACCCCCACCCCCCCGGGGCAGCAGGGACATGCTGGCCTCTTCCAGGAGCAGTGCGTGGAGCCCACCAACCCCGCTTACCCTCACGCGGCTCCCGGGCAGAGGCACAGAGAAGCCAAGGCAGGCTCCACTCCTGGAGCTCCCATTGGCCACAGTTGCTGGCCAATGGAAGCGGTGGAGTTGGCGCTTGGGGTGCTGGCAGCGCACAGAGACCCCCGCCTCCCCACAGGGGCTGCAGGGACATGATGGCCACTTCTTGGAGTGGCGCGGGGCCAGGGCAGGCTTAGCCCCACTGCTCCGCCAGATTTTTAGTGGCCTAAAAATGTCCCAGTTTGGCTTCAGTAGCCTCCAGGAGATAGAACCCGATTTCGGTAGACTCCCGGCAAAACCGGGAGGGTTGGCAACCCTATCTGACATAGCTTCAAGATTTAACGTCGATCGGTCTAGTCACAATGACAATTTTCATTTCCATTGAAAATGTTGACAATGTTCATGTTAACATTTTTTGATGCAACACTTCTTGGCTTTTTTTGTTGTGCAAAATGTTTTAATATTTTGACTTTTCATTCCAATTTGGATATTGCAATGTCAAAATTTCCTATAGTATCAACATTCCATTTTCCAAATCATAAGAAATAGTAATGTCTAGTTCTTATACAGCACTTTTCTTCCATTGATTTCAAACGCTTTACAAAGGAAGTCAGTATCATTACCCCTATTTTACAAATGGAGAAACTGAGGCAGAGAGAGGGGACGTGACTTACCAAATGTCACACACCAAATCTATATCAGATCCAGGAACAGAATCTAAATTCTTGTAAGATCCAGTCAAGTGTTATATCCACTAGGCCACACTGTCTCAAACAAGTCTGCTTTTCTATACCAGAGCCGAGCCTTCACTAGCATCTGACTGCGAATGTTTTTACATTTCACTCCTAACTCTCAACAGTAAAAATTATTGTGCCAAATACATTCTTAGAATGATTGTCGTCATCAACAGAGTTACATCGGGCATGCATGTCTCTCAAAGACTGTACTGAAGAAATGCCCCTTTTACTATAAGTACGTGTCTGTATTTCTTATATATATATATCTTGAATGATACTTTATTCTGATAGCATTCTGAGGCGAGATTAGATGGTAATTTGTTTCACTGTGTACTTATGTTCTGAAATTCTAAATATGAGCCCTGGTAATAGAGACCTCAGGAGAACACCATGTCAAAAATACTTATAGAGCTGTGCAATCAAAGGTTTATAAAACCTCTGATTAAAAAGGAATCCGTCACCAGAAGCAAAGAGCAAATCTGTGTTTGTTCAGCGTACCCTGTTTCTTAAATGGGACATATGCCAGTACCATAGAGGCAATATCCCCTTAAAGGAAGCAGAGCGGAGAAAACAGTGTAAAAAACACTGAATTTTGCTTTGCATTCAACAGAAAATTCTTATTTGACTGTGCTTTCAACCCTTTTCACTTGTGTTACCTTTCAACAGTCAAGCACTAAAGTTTGATTAGCATGAATACTCACAGAGGGTGAAATAAGGCCTACCATGAAGGCAGCATAAGAGTTGCTTTGATGCCGTTACTGAGACATAGAGCACTGTAATCTCAACTGCAGTGCACGGGGTGTGCTGAAGCTACCACAGCAAGGCAAATTCATCTAAGCTGCCTTAGCGATATATAACAGCATCCTCCCATGTGTCTCCAGCAGCAGTTGAACCTGGAAACCGCCAGCGCTGCTTCTCATTTACACTAAGGCCACGTTACATGACCTTGGCAGTTAAATCAGGAGAAAATTATATTCACACCCACTCTGGGCCCTTTTACACTGCTAGGCTAGTGAAGAATCAAGACCACTCACTCTACCACTTAAGCTAAAGGAGTAACTCCATTAGCTAGAAGGCATGATTTTTGTCCTTTGTGGACCAGCTTCTCGACGGCAATACAAACAACACACTAAACAAGAGGAGTACACATGCACCACTTAACTCTCATTTAAACCCTGCTCTGAGGACATCAGTGGTGCATACGCTTTCTGTTGGCCCGCTGTATAGGGGTGAATTTCACTCCATAAATCAAACTTTTAGCTCAGATGTTTGAACGTGGCATTGAGAATGAACTTCAGACTGTATATTTCACTGTGAAATTTGCCGTTAACAATTCTCACTGATTTGTCTAGTTACTTCAATAACCTTAAAAAAAAAAGTTAAATTAGTTGGCTAAATTACACAATGGCTGTAGCAATGACTCTGCCCTTTGAGACTCCAGTGTGCAGCTACCACTCTGACAAACTGGGAAGTGGTCATGCACAGGATAGACATACCGTACATTATGCATATATGAATTATGCGGGGGTAAACCATAGGCTCTGTTTTCCCTTAAACGCACTTGTGCACATCCATGGTAGTGTTTTCGTTAGAGAGTTCACGAATATCCTCTAGCAGCTGGTTCATAAGACAGGCTCCAATTCAACAAGGTACTTATGTACATGGCTAATTTAAAGAATGCAAGTAGCCCCATTGAAGTCAAGGCCTTATTCACTAAATAAATTTGAATAGGACCACTAACATGCTTAGAGTTAGGCATGTGCTTAAGTAACAAGGCTGAATCAGGGGTTTAATGGTTTTGGAAACTAATCACTTTACATATTGTTTGCAGTCATGTGGTAGCCATGTGGGTCCCTCAAGAAGTTGGGTCCACCCTGTCTCTGTAATCCCTTTCCATGGCATCTGAATCAACAGAAAAACTACCAAACCAGAAACAACAACATCTGGCTTATATGTCACCTTTCATTCAGAAACACTAAATTTCAGTATATATAGATCAATCATGCAGGGTTTTATGGAAAGCATAATTGTTTCAGCTATTAATTTAAATGCAGCTACCTGCATCATGGAATTGACAGCACAGGGAGAATTTTAGGTAGCCAGAATCTATTTTTACACATCAACAATTGTTGCAGAACATCTGAGCTAATGCACCTCCGCTTTCAAAAACTGGCATGGGAACTCATGCGTGGCCATTGTAAAAAGTCCTCTGACCGCATGTGCTTAGGTCCTCAAGTTTCATGTTTCGCTCAAAAGGAGGCGAGTAGAGAAACAATGCTGAATTCCTACCATTTTTACAGATGAGTTCCATTTTAAGCTTGTCACCTACAGGCTGTTTCATTTAGATCAGTGACAGCCCCGGTATTGATTTTTTAACATTTTGACGTGTGTGTTTTAAAATTCCATGTCCAGCGCACTGTACATTCACAAGCATTTCCATTGTGACTGTCATTCTTAAATATTCATCAAATGGTGACTGCCTGTCTGAGAATGATTGATCTTGTCATGGCAACTTCTCTTTTTTCAAAACATACCAGTTTACATAAAGCAGATGAAATAACCTGCCAGACTCTTATTTATTTTCTTTTCCAAAGTAAGTACCTGGATCTTAAATGGCCCCATTTTATTTGACTTTTCTGCCCTGGGCTGAAGTCTAGTTTAGGACAAAAATGGAAGAAAACCAAACTATAGCCACCACTGGAAACTTAACATTTGCTCACTATGGCGTTTGTGTTCCATGCCCTAGAAAAAGAATAGATAGATCTCATATATCATAGTAGGCAAATGTTGACTTTTTAGTGGCAACTACACACCGTGGAAACTAGAGTGGGGAATTATGTCAGGCAGAATGAAGATTCTTAAGTGGGAATTTGGCCATAACATCAGGCAAACCTTCCTTCTTTTTCAAAAAAGTGCCATTGGATCTTGTTTACTTCAGAAAAAGTGGACTTCTTGTATAGAGAGCTCATCATGTGACATATGCGCCACTTGGAATTGAAATCTCACGAGGTTCGGGTACAATCAAAACCAACGTTGACACTGGTTCATTTTCAAATCCAGACTCCAAAGCTCAGCCTAACCAAAACAAGACCTGGACCCAAACCTCACCATCTCTAGTTTTGCTTATCTAAATAGCTAATCCTTCACTAACACCAGGAATTTTATCCAAATCACGTATTCACAAGATGAAACTATTATTCTACTTTACAATGCCCCCCCCCCCACAACGTTTTTAACAAACTTGAAAAAATAACACAAACTCTTCACAATCATCTTCTACATGGAAACCTGTAATGAACTGACCAGAGAATGTAGCATTGCTCTCTACAGGATATAATCAGTCCTGCTCGGTTGCATGTCTTAAGCCTCATATTGCTGCTCACTAATGGATAGTCTCTTTTAGCTGAATAGGTGGGTTTTGGACAGAAGGATATGAGTTTAATCCCCCTTTCTTTTCCATCTCGCCTTCTGAGATTCCAGTAACACAACTTTGAAGATCAAAATCTGAGAGTTCTTGGGGTACCCAAGATGGAGAATCACCTTGTTCTCCTCCTGTCTTCAGTGAGAGATACTTGCTTGTGCTTAACTAAGTGTCAGCTCCCCGACACCTCCAGCCTGTTAGCCAACCAAGCCCTCTCTTCTGGACTATGCCAGCCCTTCCTTTGCCCTGCAGGTTAAAAATAGGTGCGCCCCACTCCCCAAGCCCCCTTGAAGCAGGTCCTATAGTGCCCAGTCCCTTATCCACTGAACACTCACAGTAATACCAGGTCTGCTGTCCCCAAAAGAGCAGCAGACACACCAGCTTGAATGATTCAACTCAGAGTCAGCTCCTAGTATAATCCCACAGAACAGAGATATATTAAAAGCGAAAACAACAATAAGCTTATTACCAAAGGTTCAAGATTTAAGTAACAGTGAAAAAGGATAATGGAAACAAAAGGGCTACCTATAAAACAAAATCTCAACTTTATTTCTAGAGATTAAATTTAATAGGCTAGCCTTCTGCTTAAAGAAGTCTATCTCACCCAAATATCCTTTGCAGCTTCTCAACCAAGGTTGGTTGTGATCCTGTTTTCATGAATGTAATTGCACTGCCCGATTACGTCCTAGGTCAAGGATAAAGGTGTGTCTTTCTTGCCTTCTACTGATATTCCCCCAAGTTCCTTGTCTATACCTCAGGGTCAGGATGACCTTATTCTCCAGTGTGCTGCCTCCCTGTTGATTCCACTTTCCCCAATGGCTTTGTGTGTAAATGACTCTCCTTTGTGCTAACTTACAGGATCTAATTTACATGCCAGAAAGACAGGTGATTAAAGATATTTTGTCTGACAGAAAACCTTTTTGTCAGCTCTGCCTTGATAGAGACCTTAGGAACATATTTGCAGTATACAAACTCCTAACATCGTATCTGTAATTACATTTTACCATGACATTAATGACCAGTGTGAACCTGTTTTTATTGAAAGACGTCACATGATATTCTCTATTGAATCAGAAAGTACATACCAGGATCAGGATATTTTTGTGACCCTCTTGCCAGTTGGCACTGAGGGGCTCTTAGAGTCACCTTAAGGGGCCACATATTTGTTACAATGCAATGGTGTGCTACTGACTAAGTGCAAACAGTGCAGAGTTCTGTATACCGCTCAAGGCAAGCACCATTAATTTGTATTTATGGACACATTGTAATGAAATAAATGGTGTATCTATTGCAACTGTCCATGATGAGAATGTTGGTTGAATCAGTATTCATTCTATGTCCTATTATTATTTTTTGTGCCATACTTGAAGTTACTTGGGTTAATTGTATGCTAATGCATGCCAAATAAATTAGACAGGAGCTACCTCATGAAAGATTTATGGAGACTGAAAGAGGGTTTTACTAACAGAAACTTCTCTTTTGAAATCTATCACTAAAATCTGACCTAAATCACATCCTGAAATATGTTTCACTTAAGTTTGCAAAGCTTTTTGTCGACTAGCGATTCAGGGGATTTAGCTTTTGCATGTAAGGCAAAAATTGTGTCCTCAGTTCCATACATACAAATACACAGAAATTAAGAGACCTAGTTCTGGAACTCTTACTTGGCCGAATACACCTTTACTTATATGAGTAGAGCCATTGAAATCAGTGGCTTCAACTAGATTCTCACTCTCACAGACCTTGGGAGACAGGCCAACCCTTGCTTACAGACAGCCCCCCAACCTAAAGCAAATACTCACCAGCAACTAGACACCACACAACAAAAACACCAACCCAGAAATCAAATCCTGCAACAAACCCCAGTGCCAACGCTGTCCACATATCTGTTCAAGGGACACCATCATAGGACCTAATCACATCAGTCACACCATCAGGGGCTCGTTCACCTGCACCTCTACCAATGTGATATATGCCATCATGTGCCAGCAATGCCCCTCTGCCATGTACATTGGCCAAACTGGACAGTCTCTACGCAAAAGAATAAACGGACACAAATCTGACATCAGGAATTATAACATTCAAAAACCAGTAGGAGAACACTTCAATCTCCCTGGTCACTCAATAACAGACCTAAAAGTGGCAATTCTTCAACAAAAAACATGACATTAGGCCTGAATAAAGACTGGGCGTGGTTGGGTCATTACAAAACCTAAACCTAATTTCCCCCTACTGTTACACATTCTTGTCAACTGTTTGAAATGGGCCACTCTCATTACCACTACAAAAGTTATTTTTCCTCCCTTGGTATCCTACTGTTAATTGAATTGTCTCATTTGACCGACCTCACACTTGGTGAGGCAACTCCCATCTTTTCATGTATTTATACCTGCTCCTGTATTTTCCACTCCATGCATCTGATCAAGTGGGTTCTAGCCCACAAAAGCTTATGCCCAAATAAATGTGTTAGTCTCTAAGGTGCCACAAGGACTCCTTGTTGTTTTTGCTGATACAGACAAACACGGCTACCACTCTGAAACTAGATTCTGATCTCTTTAGTCACATTGACTAGCACCCAACGCCGCACGCAGTCCCACTGAAATCAGTAGAACTAATTACAGAGACAGCTGCTAATTGGCGTGAGAGATGGGATAGGAACCTGGCCCCATGAGAGAAAGGGCTACTTGTATGAAGGTCAAGTGTTCTGACAGATGGATACAACCCCTGTTTTCAGGGGGAGTCACATCTGTGTAACCGAGGGCCGAGTTGGCTCAATGACTTCAAAGTGGTTGCTGTCTGCAATGTGGCCTACTGACTTCCACGCGGTTGCGCAGGTGTAAGGAAGGATAGGATTTTACCCACAGAGCGCATATGCTGTAGATTTAACCTGTGACAGTGTTCCACACTTAGTGAAAACTGTTCAGCTGCATATTTCTCATAGACTCCATCTTTCCTGAATAAGGGCAAAAATCCATTTTTCCCTAAGCATTTAAAAAAAATATTAGCCATTGCTAATGAGGGACTCCATGGCTGAGAATTTCCTTGTTGTTCGTCTGTAGGTGAAACCCAGCCCACATTAACCACAAGTTCTTGTCTATCTAATGGCTTTTCAGCAGCCCAGTCTTCCATGTTGCCAAAAGCCAGAATCACAAAAAGGCACCCTTTATAGATGAAGAGTTTCTATGGCCAGAAGGCGCCATTATAGATTCATAGATGCATAGATATTTAGGTCAGAAGGGACCATTATGATCATCTAGTCTGACCTCCTGCACAACGCAGGCCACAGAATTTCACCCACCACTCCTGCAAAAAAACCTCACACCTATATCTGTGCTATTGAAGTCCTCAAATCGTAGTTTAAAGACTTCAAGGAGCAGAGAATCCTCCAGCAAGTGACCCGTGCCCCATGCTACAGAGGAAGGCGAAAAACCTCCAGGGCCTTCCAATCTGCCCTGGAGGAAAATTCCTTCCCGACCCCAAATATGGCGATCAGCTAAACCCTGAGCATATGGGCAAGATTCATCAGCCAGATACTACAGAAAATTCTTTCCCGGGTAACTCGGATCTTACCCCATCTAATAACCCATCACAGGCCATTGGGCCTATTTACCATGAATATTTAATTACCAAAACCATGTTATCCCATCATACCATCTCCTCCATAAACTTATCGAGTTTAATCTTAAAGCCAGATAGATCTTTTGCCCCCACTGCTTCCCTCGGAAGGCTATTCCAAAACTTCACTCCTCTGATGGTTAGAAACCTTCATCTAATTTCTAATCTAAATTTCCTAGTGGCCAGTTTATATCCATTTGTTCTTGTGTCCACATTGGTACTGAGTTTAACTAATTCCTCTCCCTCTTTGGTATTTATCCCTCTGATATATTTATAGAGAGCAATCATATCTCCCCTCAACCTTCTTTTAGTTAGGCTGAACAAGCCAAGCTCCCTGAGTCTCCTTTCATAAGACAAGTTTTCCATTCCTCGGATCATCCTAGTAGCCCTTCTCTGTACCTGTTCCAGTTTGAATTCATCCTTCTTAAACATGGGAGACCAGAACTGCACACACTATTCCAGGTGAGGTCTCACCAGTGCCTTATCATCATCTGGTCTGCAGAACCTCCTTATGGAAGGTCATGACCTCATTATGAACTGAGAATGATCTACCCTCTTACCCTGGAAATGGTCCCCTAAAGTAAGGGAGAACACACTGTGGTAGGAAAAGTTGCATTGCCACTTTCCATGCTGTATGTAGAGGACTTGCGTGGGTAAAGTACTTCAGTCCTCAGCGGCAATCTGGCGTCTTTCCCTAAGGGCTATTAAAAATATGAACTATGAAAGACCACGCTAGGTTGTCTTTAATTATAGTAACATACACTTGTAATGGTGTTCCTATAAAATGGTACATTTTAATTCCATTGCCGTTTGATTCTTATTCTTTAATTATGTAATAAAGTTTTCAGAAGTCTCTGTGATACTATTTTCCATTTCCTAGGTGTTGTGCCACAAAGGTTTATTAAAATGTTGACATTTACACTTGCATTTTTAGTTAAAGCTGTCATAAAAATAAATTATTCATATTATAGGATGAAATTCTAACTTACAAAGAACCGTAATAGGAAGGGTAAAGTCTCCCTTTCACTTATTACTTTATTTAAGGATTTCCAAGGGAAAGCAGAGCTACCAATTCTGAAACTTCAGATGCTATTGGTGATGAATGAGTTTTAATTACAGCCGTGGGGATATTGCTAAGATGTGCTGTGCCAAATTCAACCGTGGCATGAATAGACGCAACTTCCACCGGCTTCTACAGTGTCAAACACTTTGGCACACCATTAATACCCAATAGCCTCAGTTAATATAGGCACTCAGAGCTAATTATGCAGATATTTAAGCACCTAAAGATGTAGATACTCAGTGAGATTTCCAGAGGCACTTAAGTAGGTTAGGCACCGGAGACTCCTGGGAGTTAAGCACCTAACTTGTTAGGTATTCCAAAAATCGACTAGGCACCTTCTGCATCTTTAAGTGCCTAAATACATTTGATATTTGGTCCCTAGAACGTGCAATCTAAGAACCTAGACAGACAGGGTACTTTGGATTCAATCCCCTCCTGAAGACCCACTTCTGCCATGTTGCCTAAAGGAAACGAGCTGACTAGCATGGAACAATCTGAGGAGTAATTAGGACTAGTTTATATAGCCCATTACAATAAATATCACCGCTGAGTCACATCAGCAACAGCTACCACTCATAACACTGTTAGAAGTAGCCACGTGCCAGGTAGATTTGGTATTTTGTGCATCTATAGGTGGGTAACAGGGATTTGCAGAGAGATAGAGAGAGAGAGAAAGATGTTCTCCCTCAGTGTGGTTTCTTCACAAAGCAACTGGAATCTTGCCACAACTGGCCAGCGAAAAAAAATCGCTCCCACCCTCCTACAATAGAGAAGTAATCTTCTATAAAGCTGGCACAGCTAACCCTACTTTCCAGGCCCAGCGTAGGGAGTGTGTTGGGAGCAAGAGTGGTGGGAAGGAGGCATGGTCAAATCATTGTTGCATTCATGAGTAGGATGCTCTAACCTAAACCCCGAGGCTGGGGCTGGAGCTGCACAGGGCTGAAAATTGAGGTCCTGCAGCTGGCTCCCTCATGTGCCCCCCAATAGTCTCCTGATGGAACAGATCTTGGCACAGGAGAGACTCTGGCTCAGAATTATGTACAACATTAAACATTCTAAAGCACCATTTGTGATTTAAAGTCTGGAATTAAAAATCCTCCTGGGATAGAGCCATCCACAAGCTAAGTCTCACAATTTATTCAGGCCTTTCTTTCAGACCCTAGTGAGTTTTTAAACACTATCTGATCAACATAATAGTATTAAACTGTTTTTCATTACCCATAAAAATGAAGGAGAGCGATAAAGCTGGTACTGTCTAGGCCTATTTCAAAGAAATCAATAACCAGAATCTCTTTGTATATCCTGTTTTTGTTTTTTGTTTTTGTTTTGTTTTGTTTAAAAAGGGCTACATCCCAGAGAGGAACAAGACAAATACAGTTTACACCCTCCTCAATATACACACCAGAAATGGGCCTGAAAAAAGCCCCAGGTACAAATCTGAATGTCACAGCTGATGCCTTTCATGATTGTTTTTCCAGGTCATGACTCAAGACGATGGTACGCAGTGACATGCTGCAGAACAGGATGTGTTAAGTAAGCCAGAAAGCGAGAGAAAACAACAGGAACCTGCCTGTATGTAAAGGCCTTAATGGATCATCCACAATGTTCATTTACATCCAGTTCTGCATAGTCTCTGCACTACACCTTCCCACATCAGACACACACCAGTAACACTGTGCCCTCGGGTGGGTCATTGACAGGTTAAGATTCCCAAGTCAAGATTAAGATTAAGTCCCAAGTCAATCCCCACTGCCACTGACATACCCAGGGGAACATTATAATACCCATCCAACCTATTCATGTTGTTCGGCTGGAGGATTTTGAGCCAGATACAATAAAGAATGGAGAGGTCTATGTATTTAAGTTTATAAATGCTTTGTAATTGGTTGCTGTACCATCTATTAGGTCTTCATATGCATTAAGACACCTGTTTACATGCTAGAACATGTTTCATAATAATATACTGAATAATTAATATAAATAACTTTTTTAAATAAAGAATTTGTATGTGTTACTTTGAGGCATTACAAGTCTAAAAACTCTAACTTTGAAAGGAAAGGCTAGATCCTCATCTGGTGTAAACCAGCACAGCTCCTTTGAAGTCAATGGAGCTACGTCAATTTATACCCATTAAGGAGCTGTCCTGAAAGCTTCCAAGGCTTAATTAACTTTGTGTACCTTTCCTAAAGCA
Organism: Natator depressus; assembly: GCF_965152275.1. Lineage (NCBI taxonomy): Eukaryota > Metazoa > Chordata > Testudines > Cheloniidae > Natator > Natator depressus. The sequence goes on from NC_134259.1 coordinate 9,165,427, forward strand.
TTATATTCTCAGATGAATTACCGTTTAAACTATTATCACCTGTGAGCTGGAGAGCGTGCATTGCTTTAAGGGATATGTGAACAGGAAGCTATTCTTGTGGTGCCCTTCTACATCATGGATGAATTTCACCTTTCACGAACAGCAACACGGGTTTTAATGATGCTTCCTGTCACTAATCTAGAGATCGGTGCAGAAGGATAATAGACCATCCGTGAACAATCCACAAAAACAAAACTGGTTGGAACATTATTTTCTTCCTTCTGTGAAAATTTGACAAAAATCATTTTAAATTTCCATCTACATTTTTTTGTATTTTCATCAAAAACATGGGGGGAAAAACAGATTTTGGTAAGCAAACACCCCCAAAACCAAAAACTGTCTATGGATTTTAAATTTTGACCAAATAAAGCATGGGGGAATCATAATTTTGTCATGATTTTTCTCTTCCCTCAAACCCCTATCATCTAAAAATTCTGATTAAGCATTATAGATATCTATCTTCCATCCTAACATCACAGAAATTCCACTGATGTTGGGGTGGAAACTCCTGAAAGATGCATACTGTAATAGGAAGAGGGCCTGAAACATAAGCCCATGTATCGGAGGCCTGAGCTAAAGTCAAAACCTTGCTGATATAAAGCACAGTTAAGTTGTGAGCAAGAGGTGGGCCCTGCTAAAAGAATTTGGCAAGCATAGGGCTGATATTGCAAAAACACATACTCCTAAGAAGTGCTAGGCACAAAACACTCATGCAAGCACATTCCAGAAGGGTGGTACCAGAACACCCCGATGAACACATTCCCCAAAGATAACAGGAACATCCTGACCAAGCTTAAGGATAGGGTCAGGATGACAGTATGATGAATAGAGATGTTTTGATCGAACCTACAGGTACAAGGCAATGGGTGGCACCCTAATACGTCAGAGGGTGGCACCATGATATCTCAAGAGTGATATGTCACTTGTTTGTACTGGTGTATAAAGATGTCTCTCAGAGGCAGTGTCTTTGTCCAACTGAGAGGGCAGTGGAAAGTCTTGCCACTGACTTGGGTGCGTCTGTTGTCACGGGCATACGTGTGCTTGAGTAACTGTAGACATTCGTCTGGGGAGCGAGGACCGTGCTTTGCTAACAATAAACCTAACCAAGCGCCTTCGCACCTTAACGAACTTTGTGGTCATTGGACGGTTTTCTCGAGATCTGCCGTGCCAGCTATCTGTGCAGAGCGGGGACACACACAGGGAGCACACACACACACACGCAGCCGAACACCGGACGACACATACCATCTTTGCAAATTACTGTCATATTGTAAGTAAAATCAAGCTACTCAAGATAGCAAGGATGAAGTCTTGGTCTCACTGAGGTAAATGGCAAAAATCCCGTGGGGTGAAAATCCCAGCCACATTGAAACTTCTTGACTTGAAAGAAGTTTGTACAATGCAGAAGAATTGTTCTAGCTTGGGATGGAGTCTAATGTCACTTCCCCTGGTTTTACAGCAGAATAACTCCACTGACTTCAGATGAGCACAGCTCTGAATCCAGTCCTTCATTTGGTTCTGACATCCCAACGGGACAGTCAGTGGACAGAAGTTACTGTGCATGGAGCTCTTTAAATAACCTTTCCTTTCTCTCTCTCTCTCTTTAAAAAAAAAAGGGGAGTTTAGAAGAGTTTAATTCCCAATCTCTTGTTTTGCTTAGTAGCACTGGGTTTAGTTCCCCCCATTATCATCACATACCCATGGAACTGATGCAGGCTGATAGCACTGGGTTTCCACACTGACACTGTAACCGGCCGGACACACACCATACACATTTAAATTCAGACACTGTATCTTCCAATTCTATCCTCTCACATTTAGCTGGAGAATCCCTTTTAGTGACTTGTCTTCCACTTCTCATACAGGGCCGTGCACAGGAATAAAAACTTGGCTCCTCCTGGAGGGGCACTTTCTGTGCCCCCCTGTGGCAGGAGGAGCTGGCTCCCCCTGCCCACTGCGGAAAGAGGACTTGTTTCTCCCTTGAGGCCTGTGGAGCTGGCTCTCCCCCCCACCTCAGTCAGTGGAGCTCACTCTTCTTCAGCAGCCAGAGGAGGTAGATCTCCCCTGGCAGCCCCAGTGCCGGAGAAGCTGTCATCTCCCGCCCCGCCCCAGCCCTGGAGAAGTTCTGTGCCCCCACTGATTGGGGGGCCGTGCCCCCGATTGTCCCCCCTTGCCCATGCCCCTGCTCATATACATTCCCAGGGCCAGGTTCTCCATATCCATTCTCCACCACTGCTGGCATGACTAGTTAAAGGAATTATAAACAGAAACCTGTCCAATCTCTTCTCTCATTCTTTTCTTGTGGTCCCCTACTGTCTGACTCCACTAGTTTTTTCATGTCTTATACTTAGATTGTTCTGTGTTTGTACAGCACCTAGCACAAATAAATAAAATAATTATAATAATGATAATAGCATACTGAGAATTATCTGCATTTTTTGAGATTTACCCATCCATTAATAAGTACCAACCTGGACTAGTGAAATATCCTGTAGAGCGTCCACTAAGCTAGCTAGAAAGTTTTGTACAATCAATAGCTTTGCTATTGTTATCCTTGTTTAATTGTTTAGTTATATGAAGCTTCATATAATACAGCTGAGTTCAAGCTTTGTGGTAAAGGGTGGCCTTATCCACAACACATGTATTCTTTGCACTCCTACTAGTCACTTAAATCTGACGGTTTCTTACAAATACCCCATAACAATCTGTATTTAAAAAGCTATTTCTCCTATTGCAATTTTATTCTTAACAGTGAACATCCAGAGACATTGAAATGAAAGTTTTAAACCATTATTTGCTGAACATCTAAAATGTAAGTGCAAATATAAAAGAAGAATAGTCTTTTATGACACCCCACCACCCCATAAACTTAAATTGTTTCTAGTCTTCAAAGGCAGTAACATGAAAGAGTCTAATCAATTTTCAATGCGGGGGGGGGGGGGGAGGGAAGCAAATTTGTAACAATTCTTGAATGTTATTGGCATAGGAGCCCATATTTTCAAGAAAACTTCTGAGCTCTAGTCCCCTGCTTAAAGTTAAATTTGTTTCCTTGCTATGGATACGTTTACAGCCTTCGCTCCACTAAATAACCCAGCATCTCAAAGTTATCATCCTGATCCTGCAAAACCACTGATTTTCTTCAATTCTCATTTATTTCCATTAGATGATGAAGTGAACTCAGTACAGAATTTAGTTCCCAAGTCACTCCCTTCCCATCCTATGCCAAAAGGACCGATGTCTGTAGACAGACCATTAAGATTGCTTAATCAGAGGTAAAATGGCACTCTCTGTAGAACCTCATCCTGCAGTCCTTGTTTACGCAAACCTCCCAGGGCTGCTGGCTGGGCATTCCCTGGAAGGGCCCAATGGCATACTAACTTGGTCCAAAGTGAGGAAGGCTAGTCTGGCAGATAAGGCTGCAGAATCAGACGGGGACTTCGAAGAACTGGGTTCAATGCCTGGCTTACTCATGAGTGATGAGTAATATTAAATTGTGCTGCTGGACTTCAGCATTCTTTCTGATACATTTTAATATTTGCCAAGGGCACCTATATTACGTGGACAGGTACCATTTTTATTATTTCTATCCCTGTAAATAGTTTTACCTGCATTAAGGCTGCAGAATCAGACCGGGACTGAGGCTACGGGTGATAGCAGAAGCAACCCTAGCTATCCCAACAAGCAAGAGTCTCTCATCTTGCAAATGTTCATAGGATCAATGAATCACAGAAGATATAAGAAATGAGCAAGACCTATTATTAGAACATCAAACATTCCTCATGCCATATAGGATGGTCTGGGTAGCATACATTGCTTTGTCGAATCCATCTCCAAATGACTCAACAGAAAAACCTCCCTGCTCATGCATGAGTGATGATGTATTGGGGTTTATGACTTTAGGAATTTCCAAAGTCAGTCTTGGTCCACTATTCCTGGCCAGAGTATGTGGTTCAAATGCAGAGCCACTGGTAGAGGGAGAATGGTGAGGAGTCAGACCTTATGAACCCAGTCCATTTGGATTTTGACTGTAACGTATCGGGTACACATACCCCATTGCTAAGTTTATACACGCAGAGTAACTCCTGACAATCAGGGAGCTAAACAGTAATGTATGAATCTCAAAAGGTTTAGAGCACAGGTTTGTTTCAGATGCCGTTCCATACCTCACCTGAACCTCTTGAATCTCTATAATTGAACTGAATCTCTCAGGAGTGGCACTGGGAAAGCCTACCTTACAGTCTTTTGTCATTTCTGCTTCCAGTACTGAGTATGAACAAAAACATTTTTATCTGTAGAGTGCAGAACTGGTGAAAACAGCTGGAGGCGCAGGAGAGCAGTTAATTTTTTTCTTAAGTAGTTCACTCAACTACGGGACAGTGAACGACATTAATGTGGAAATTATTTTTCAGCTGTATTCTTGCTTTACATTCATGTCCTTTACAATCTACTCTCTGTACGACACTGGCCAAAATTATTCTGATTGGTTTTCACATCCTATTGTGGAGCCCTAATATTCTATCACACCTGAAATTTACATTACAATTAAATGCAACATGCAGCAGAGATGCTGTGCTATTTTCAGGTTGTGCTTTAGTACTTCTGCTTTGCTGAATAGATGCTGTAAATAAGATTTCCAAATCCTTCATGTGGCTTTATGATAGTGAATATGACTGAATCCTTTAAACATTTCCTCTTGGGTATGGGATGCCTTTAACTTAGTCAGTTCCAGAAGTCATCAGTGGACCTAACCTTCGGGAACATTTCACTGTAAGCTGAAGAAGGTGCCGGCATAAAGATACCACAGTTTTTCTAAAGCGTTAGCAATTGTTTAACCTGAATATGGTTTATCTGCAGGTTATGGGCTCTCAGCAATTAAAGTGGCAGCTAGTCCTCTTTAAAAACCAAAGCCTAACACATTTCATTTCTGAAAAGACAGTACTACTCTGTAGAATGACTCCCTACAAAGGATGGATATATATATATATATACACACACACACACACATATATAATATATTAACAGAATATATAAGGTATATAATATATACATAAACACACACACATAGTAGGGTTCCATATAGAGTCACATATGCACAACAACATTACAGAGTTCCTTATATAGCATGTTTCTACAATTTCTCTATCAAATGTGAACCATTTTACATAGGTAAAGAGATCTTTCCAGCATGTCAACCCTATAAACTCAACCTGGGCTACAAAATAGTTCAACTGTGGGTTCTTTCTATCACATACATTACCACCAGTAACAAACGGTTACAAAAGCAAAATTATGCTCTCAAGTACATCTCTGAAATCCCATTGCCTTTGTTGGGATTGCATAGGTATAACTGACTGTAACTTAGTTAAAAAGAGAAGGAGGATAGCCCAGTAGTTGGAGTATTGGCCTAGGACTTGGAACTGCTCTGTCACAGATTTCCTTTGTGAACTTGGGAAAGCTATGTAACATCTCCGTGACGTACCTCCCCTGTTTTTAAAATAGGGATAACAGCACTTCCCTGACTCATAGGGCTGTTGTGAGGATAAATACATTATTGATGGAGGCCATAACAGTAGTTAAGACCGATAGAATCCTGTTTATGATGCACAAGATGGAACAGAATTCACCTCTGTCCTAGGTGTGTAGACCAGTGGTTCCCAAACTTGTTCCACCGCTTGTGCGGGGGGCTGCAGGAAGCGGCGCGGGTCGAGGGAATGTGCTGGCTGCCCTTCCCGCAGCTCCCACTGGCCTGGAGCAGCGAACTGCGGCCACTGGGAGCCGCGATTGGCCGAACCTGCGGACGCGGCAGGTAAACAAACCGGCCCGGCCCGCCAGGGGCTTTCCCTGCACAAGCGGCAGAACAAGTTTGGGAACCACTGGTGAAGACTCTTTAGGTTTAACTGAAGTGAAACACATTGAAAACCTTTTCCTTGTAAAAGAAAGCAGATAAGATTCTGAATACACGTAAGGCACTGCATCCTCAAGTGGAACATATTAGAATAGCTACACTGAATCAATAGAGCTATGCTGACTTACACCAGCTGAGGATCTGACCGACTGAGCAGATCTGTTGAGTAAGAAGGTGCCATTTTTACAGTCATTTTTTCAGAGTAGAATGACACTTGACGTTACTAAATATCATGCAGCACTGTAGATGCAGTTTAAATCATTCATGTGCACAGTACTTCATTGCAGCCAAGATTTTCAAAAGTGACTCATCACTCCAGGTGCCTCAAGGTTTGAGTGTGCACTTTGGCATACCTTCAAAGGGGAGTGATGTTCACAGTGAGTTCAGCACCATCACAGCAACCGGATGAGCCCTGCACCTCTGATCCCCCTGGGTCTCAATACGTGCATGCTCTCTAGGTCTCAGAGCAGTTACTTGTCTCTCAGAGTGGAACCATGTGAGTCTCCTGCTCTCAGACGAGGCTTTGGGTTGCAGTCCTTTGCGCGTGAACCGTGATTTACCTTAAGCCCCTGAAAACTCTGTTCCTTCTTGGACAACGACAGTGGAAACCAGTGACCTGAGAGACTCCTTAAAGGACAGTATTATTTATTTAGAGCCAAAGAATTGGAAAAGAAAACAGAATTTATAAACAATAGAACACACTGGACACAAACCTTACTTTTCCCCTGAAGATTAATCATTTCCTGGATCTGGGAAGGAGCTACTGCTTAGACTCCCTCTGCAGTCTGTCTTTCTCAGCTGCTGCTGAGAAGTGACTCCCTTCTCTCTCTCTCAGAAAAGGTTTAAGGTCCTTATCTAAATCTATTCTGTGGCTATCCTGTTTGCTCTTCCCACAGCCTCCTTTTAAGTTAGATGAATGTATCCATACAGGAAATTCTAATAAGCCTTCATAATTGTACAGCAATTTTACCTGACTGACCAGGTCACTTACAATATTAATTCAATTATTACATACTAATTAATATATAGCAGCTGCATGACTGTCACTTACTGAAAATTAGGTCCCTTTAAAGGTATCTGAAGTAGGACTCACTAAAATAATAGTACACAAAGTTAGTAGTCACTTTTGAAAATCTTGCCCAAACAGCTAAGAAATAGCCAAAAGGTAAGATATTATAAAAGCAAAGGAAAACCCCAATAATGATGAAATCCATTGAGACCACCGTTCATTGTGAATTAGGAGGAGTGTTTGTGTGAAGATAGAGATGTGTTTTACTCAATTGCACTATAAAACACAGTGGGTAGAAACATGAAACAAATCTGTCCACTGTGTAACTGCTCAATCCATGAGGTTGCACCAGGGACATATTTATCTGAATAATCCTGAGTCCCCACTGTACCTTATGAAGCCATCTACATCCATGCAAAGTTATTGTAAAGTGCAACCAAAACCAGAATGGTGCCATTTTACACTCATTTTGGACTGGTTTAAGTGATAGCAACGTACAGGGCAATGGAAAAGTCAGTCTCACAATATTTACAAAGATTTGCCCACTGATCTGCTAAGGTCAAAACCAAAACATTGAACTTGTATCCCGAGCATGAAGAAATTTAAATTCTAAAAATATGTAAGTGGCTTGCCCAACATCACACGGCAGATCAGTGGCAGAGCTGGGAATATAAGCTCTCTCTTCCAATTCCCAATTCAATGCTTTATCTAGTGGATCACGTGGACTTTCTTTTGACCATGTTGCTTCTATGGTAGTCTGCAATACAATATTCTTGAGAATGAGAGGCCAAATCCAGGAAGTTTGGATCAGAAGCAGAACTTGCTCAGAAATTAGGGTGGGTTGGATCCATCATTCCACTCGGGCACATCTCTAAATGTTGAAGAAAAGGTTTTGGTTTTTTCCCCCTTTCAGGTACTGAGAGCTTAGATGTGTCACTTCTTTCCCCAGAGCATGTACGGGAGAAATTTTTGAAAAGAAGAGAGATCTTGAAAGGAACATTATTACCTTCCAATCACAGAAGAACTGAAAGAGGAATTTATTTTTTATTACTATTTTCTTTCAAGACTGCATAATTATAGAACTTAAGGGAAAGTCAGTAAATAATGAGATAAACAATGAGGAAGGGCACAGGACATGTCTCCCCATTACTAGAATGGTGAAAAACTTAGTGGGACTCTGCTTTGTGGGGGTTTACACACCTGTGAGTTTTACTTTGAGTTTTAGGTTTGAGCAGAAAGCACTTATGCATCAGATGAGCTATGATAATAAAAACCTTCCCCAGCTAACTCGAGGAACACTCTCGTTACGAGTTTCTTTTTTGTACTTAATAATGTCACCAGCCTATTAGCTACAGTCGTGGCTTCTGACAGTCTCACTGTAAAGCAGCAGGAAGAATAAAAATGTGAACAAAAAAAAAGCCAGCTTATGGAGAAGATATGCTGTGGAGATATGACCACTTGTGTCCATTAAAAATCCATTGGACTTTTTGTATGGTGTATTAGCCTGAATCTTTAGGCCAAATTTTGGTAGATATATCCTGCTAACGTAAAATTCTTCTTGTAGTTTCAATTGGATACACAATTCTTATATACGATTCTTCTCTGCTTCCAGTCTTAAACTAATGTGTATCACTTTGCTCCGTTAAACAAAGTCTGTTGTGTTCTACCCCAGACTAAGATATTCAAAGGCAACTAAAGTGACTTTCAATGCCTCACCTTTTTTGGGTGCTCAACTTGGATACCCAAAAATGGACATACCCCAAAATCTTTAGTTGCTTTTGAAAAATCTCACCCCTTGCAAATCTATTGATATTTTTTTTTAAAAGCACATGGGCATCCTTCTGGATAAGTGACACTTATGGAGACATATGGGCATTGGGGGAGATTTTTGAAAGCATACGGGCACCTAACTCTTAAGGTTAAGCTTTGAGAATTAGGCACCTAAATGCCATTTGTACCTTTGGAAATATTCCGGATCATCGTCATTGGTATCAGTACAGCTAGTATCCTGTTCTGATCCCATTGGTTTGAGTCCTCAGAATCCACTCTCATAGATTTTAATGCAGCTTCTGAACCACAATCTAACCACAAAGATAAGTGCATGTGTGCATATGTATGTGTGTGTGTGGGAGGGGGAGTGTGTATATATATATATATATATATATATATATATATATATATATATATATATATATACACACATACACACACACACACACACACACACACATATATATATGAGCACAGTACACATTCATCAGAAAAATACGTGATAAATAGAACCCCACTGGAATGAATTCATCTATGACTTACTACTCCTGACAAAGGGAAAGATTTAGCTAAGCAAGAACTTGACTTACAGTTGCCTTTCTGGGGCCGCTTTGCTTAGCGTACATCAAGAAAATGATGAAGACCTAGAGCAAGTGTTGGCAGATTTTGACCTATCCATTGATTGATTCACTCCTATTACTGTATCCATTTCAGCCAAACATATTACCTATAGTTTGTGTAATAGCTCGTATGTTATTCTTGCTGTACAAGATGGTTTAATGTGGAGTTTGACACATGATGTATTTTATGCACATTTACACAAAATAAGAGTGATTAAGTTTCATTAAAGATAAAGGAAATTGTAGGCAAATATAATTTAGGGCCAGATTCGGACACATTGATGCATGTTGAGAAGTAGGTTGCCTTGAGACATCCCACTGAAATCAAGTCATGACATCTCATGACTTGAAAGTGTTTCTCAGCAAAAGTCAGTGTGGTAGAATCTAGCCTTTAGTTTGCTTTTGTTTTTGGGGGTACTTGAAGGGGAGAAAGAAACAATTTCTAGAGGACTCATTCATAAATGAAATGTTACATCTGCACAGATGCAGAGGGAAAATTGGGAAAAGCATCTGTGAGGCAGCTGTGGATACACTTGGAGATAAGAAATTTGGGAAATTGCATGTTTGGGATATTTGGTCTGTGAAGGCCTTGTGACTAGGCTTTTGGGTTTCTGATCAGTCCAAGTGCTTCATGTTTGCTGTACCGTGAAAGATACTGAGTTACTACTATAAATGGAAGTGTGGGAGGGGAGACATTAAGAACAGAGGTGGGAGGGAAATGAAAGAATTTTTGAGATTTTGAACATTTTTCCCATCCCAAAGTGGGACGAAGAATTGAAATCTTGATTTTATTTTTGCGGGGGGGGGGGGGGGAGGGGGAGTTGGATAGGGTAGATTGCAACATTTCATTTTGCTAATTTTAAGAAGTGTTTTGTTTCGATTGACCTTTTAATTTTATTTGTTCCTTTTTTTTTTTTTTTTACTTTTTTCCATAAAAAGGTTAAATTTCAAAGCAGAAAGTGATTTCTGAACAAAAATAGAATTTCTGGTTTTGAAACTGTCTAAATGGGATGTTTCGGCAATTTCAAACCTTTTTAATTAAAAAAAAACTAAGAATGGGCAATTCGTTGAAACTGAACCTTTCCCACAGAAAGCTTCAGTTTGATTTCAAATAAATTAATTTTGCTCCATTAATTTTAGTGGGATTTATTGTGGAGTGAGGTACCGTTCAAAGTGAGAAATGACAACCGAATCTGGCCCTTTGTGATCAGTCAAGATGGCGGAAGAACCGATTTGTAACTGTGTAGAATCCTAGACCGCTTGAGTTGTGATGTTGTTTCAGTGTCAAAAATGGTGATTGCATCCATTACAAAATAACAGCTTGGATCTTCAGTTGGTTGAAATCCTCAGCTGGTGTAAATCAGCGTAGATCCATAGGCCCTGATCCTCACGTATTATAAATTTGTCAAGGTCGACTGAAGTTTATTCCAATTTACGCCAGCTGAAGATCTAGCCCAATGGAATTCAATTTGTAAAAGTAAAGTTCAATGTTCAGTGCTTAGGCAGTATCAGATTGTTAACATCAGGGGCCAAATGAACAGCAGACGTAACTCAGGTAAGATACATCAAAGCTGAATGGAGCTGTTCACAGGCCTAATTGACTCAGTGGGCTTTCTGGTGGAGGTCTGTGTTTAAGACTGGCTTAGCTGTGACCAAGACTTATTTCCAGGGTCTCCATCTTAGTGTTTAGACCCTGATGGAGATTTATCCACAGCACAAAAAAAATCTACTAAACCATTTTCACAACCATCAGTTTCTGCTCAAGAGTGGCTCAGGACTAGAATGACAGCATAAGGCTGAGGTATATCCACTGGGCTGCATGAGAAATGTGAAAAGTGAGAAACAGACACGACAAGAAAAAAAAACAACAACCACCACCACCACCTGAGGGCAACTACCTAAGGGTGCGCATGTTCACGCGTGTGCGTTGGCTTTTGCCCTTGATTGGTCACTGGGTTGCCCTGGGAGCAGTCAGAAGGCAGAAAAATTGTCCTCAGGCAAAAGGACTTTCCAGGAAAATATCACGACAGAGACAAAATGAGACTAAAGGGGGTCAATTTCTGCTTTCACGTATAACTGAATGAACATATTTAATTCATCAAGTTAACAGAGTTACCCTAGATTTAAACCAGTGCAAGAGCAGAATTTGGCCCAAAGTGTCTCAAACAGAACAATTTGAAAGCAACACTTAAGATCTCTATTCCAACAGCCAGGCTTTCTTATGCCACCATTTTGGTTTTGTTACACGTGGCAACCATCTCGTTGCCCAGTTGGCTAGGGTCTTACTTATCCCCACATTGCTTGACCACTAATTTGTCACTCCTCAGATGCAACTCTTCTGAGACACCACAACCCATCTCCCAGGTCATTAACTTTGTACGTGCCAGACCATAAAATCATATCCCAGCCTTTTAACTGCTGTACAAAAATGTAGGACTTAAACTGAAACCAGATTAAAACACCCCCATGGCTTCCAGTTTTGATACGAGAGATAGGCCTGCACCAAACCCTTGGATTGGAACACCTCTGCAGGTGGTGTGGAGGGAGGTTGCACATCTGAACTTGTATTTGGTTCTGTGGTTGGAGGGGGTCAGGAAGAAATTTTCTACATAACTCATAATAGGGGACAATGTGGGTCTTTGCCCCCTTCAGGTGACAAATCAACATAAGATGATATCAGCCTGTTGTTATTACTACTGGTCAATTCTTTAGCTCAGCTACCGCTTTTGGTGCTAAAGGTCCTGAGTTCAAACCTCACCATTAGACCACATGGAATCAGTTTCACCTGCACACTCATTTGCTTTATCATACCAACTTAGGGGCAGCCAGAATTTAGCCTGTAGACTGGACATTATGCAAGAAAAAAAAGCTTCCCACATCTGGGTGGGAACTGGCTATAACTATTGGTATGTAGTTGGTCACACTTCAGTACTCAGAACCCAGAAGCATGGAGATGGGGTAGTGGAAAGAACCCACGTTTATTGTGATCTTCAAAAAAAAACCAAAAAAACCTATGGTTTGCATTCAGATTTCAAGTGAAAGTTTTTGTTTTTTCATTCAGATCAGTTTGTGCATCCTTAAATCGTAACTTTCATCTCACCCTGTCCTAAAATATTCTGGACACACGTTTTCTAAGAATGTTCTTAATAAGAAATAAAATAGTTTTAAAAGGCGGTTCTGTTGTTGTTGTTGAAGAATTCTCCTGCTTCGCGTTGCTATTGCAACTCCAAAAAATAAAATCACATCCGCAGATAAGTGGGAAATCGCTCACAGCGTATTTGTGGCTCTCAGACTTTGTGGAAGAGGAAGAAAAAAATCTCTTTTCTCTCCTAATCCAGAGTTGTTTTAAATAACAGTCTTTTTAGACTTCCATCTTTTTTTTGACAGCAGATTGAATCTATTAATAGGGTGACTTGGGATTTTTCAGACTCTGTTCTTCATTTTGCTCTTCTGTGCCTTTTTTCCCCATGTTTGCCTACTGTACTTTTCTACAAGTAATTTAATCAACTTCTGACCACGTCTACAGTATTTAGCATAAGATTATCTGCTTTATGCTAAAAAGACTTAAAAGAGACATAAAACCATGGCATTACATTGATCAGAAATACAGCTTATTTAAGCCAAAATACTTATGAACTGATTTAAATTCTAATGAGACTGATTGTTATAGAGTGGCAGAATGAGAGCAAGGCTACCACACATAGAAGTATCCTTGCTGAATTGAGATTCTTTTCTTAGTCACTCTAGTAGGTGGTTAAGAATGTCCTCCTTACTAATGAACTGTCCATTTTCTTTAGAGATAGGCACAAATCGAGACCCACCTCTCACCCAGACCCAAACATCTTCAAGCTCTGAAGGCTTTGAGATATAAATTCAGATCCGTCATTTGCAAACGGCCCATATCTTTATATAATGGGCTGAAATCAAATCAGATCTTTGGGGTGTTTGAAATCAAATCTCAATTTTGTAGGTTGAGTCCATTTTCCAATTTTCTTCCTTCCAAGGATTCTCAATGGACAGAAAAATAGTCTTGCTCTCCTCATCAATATTAACGGGAAGTATTCTTCATATGTAATACGCTGGCTGAGTATCTATTTTCATGTCTCCTCAAACTGTGGCCAGCATAGATGATAAAACAAAGCTACGATTTCATAGCAGAAGCATATGTCCTTTAGCTTAAGCGGTAGAGACTTATGGTTTTGGTCTTGAAGGTCCCAGGATCCACTTACGACTGTGGTATCTGTATATATATAGCCACAGTTCCTTTTACTTACTGTGGCAGAGCTCCAACCTTGTCTCAGTGGGTCCCATGCTTCCTGGGGGATTACGCTAGCCCCAGAGGCTCACTGTGACCCTCTACGTAGCCCTTCTCCCTCGAGAGGCAAGGGTCACAGTCTACTGAGCCATTTTCATCATAAGCCAGCAAGGAGGTTGGTGAGAGAACTCCCACAGTCTCTGTTGTCCCTATGGGCTTATTCCAGAATAATTTAGCTTCCTGTCCTGACAGTGGCCTGTCTTCCCCTCCCAGGAGGTGTTTCTGTAGTGGTGGGTTGGGGGGAACCTGGGCCCGTCCTCTACTCTGGGTTCCGGCCCAGGTACCCTAATGGTAGCAGCTGTTGGCAGCCAACCTTTCACTGCCAGAGTTGCTACATTTCCCTGGGCCACTTCCCCACAGCTCTCCCGCGTCTCCCTCTCAACACCTTCTTCACCTTTACCTTAGCGCTCCCTTTCCAGTGGCTTGAGGGCGTCTTCCTTACCCAGCCCTTCAGCCGCACTTCCTCTCCTCTGGCTCCGTAGTTCTCCTCTGCCTGACTGGAGTGAGCCCTTTTATCGTATCAGAGGGGCATTAATTAGAGTCAGGTGTTCACATTAGCTTAACAGCCTCACCTGAGTCTTTGCAGGTTAATTGGAGTCAGGTGTTCTCATTAGCATAACAGCTTCAACTGACTCTTTGCAGGCTAATTGGAGTCATGTGTCCACCCCAGCCTAAAGCAGCCCCTGCTCTGGTCAGTCAGGGAACAGAAAACTACTTATCCAGTATATCTGCCTTGTACTACTCTGCTGTACCTCCTGGATCCCAATAGGACTACTCTGCTCTACCCAACTGGGCTGGGTTTATCACATTACACACACACACACAGACGTACGTCTCTTCTCAAGAGCCACTCCCATCTCCCTTCTGTCAGGTTAGCATAATGAATCACCTCAGTGAGTCAGAAGAACCCAGCTAACCCTTTTTCATCAGGATCAACACCTGTTAGCAAGAGATTGGTGTCAGATGCGCACTGCCAGTCTGTTCCAATATTAAATCAAGACAAATCTCATTCCCAGGAATACATCCACCCTGCATCCCCTGCTACTTTGAGGGGGAAATATATACTTACACACATACCTATACCCTCCCCTCAATCTACCAAACTGAGTTGGTAATTTTTCAGCTACTGAATCCGGTGATCAAGTTGCATAACATAATGATCAAGTTGCATTATTTACTGATTGCGTTGCAAACGTCATTGATTTAATGACGCACTCCTCCAGTGAGTCTAGTGTCATAATCTGCTGATATCGTTGCAGAGTTACACAGACGCATGATTTACTCTCTTTGTCTCAGCATATAGTTTTAATTAAGATGCACCCTTGGCTGATCTAGTTTTACTGGTTTTTATTTATTTATTTCCCTCCCTTCTTTCCTAGACCCAGCAACATCACCTGCTGATTGAGTTCCATCCTCTGCATTGTAAAAAGGGATTTTACATTCTTTACTAATCAAGCAAAATATTCCTGTTGTTGAGTGTTCATTAGAGCTGCGAATATTTGCAAAATTATGTCTGGGATGAATATTTTTCTGTTTTCTTTTACTGCCCCTGAAGCTCCCCCAACTCACCAGTTATTATACAATTGTACTCTGCCAGGTTTAGAATCCATATTAGAACAGACTTCTCTTACACTATTACTACTTATTTGTATTGTGGTGGTGCATAGGCCCCAATCAGGGATTGGAGACTCATTGATCTAGACACCATACACACACAACGAAAATTAAGTCCATGCCCCAAAGCACTCACAAAGTAAGTGTAAGATGAAACAGGTGCATGTAACAAAAAGGGAGAACTGAACACAAGGTAACAGCAGAACTGGTCAATTTTTTTTCCAGTGAATAATATTTTTTGGTCCAAAATAGAACTTTTTGCAAAATATGTTTAACTATATTTTCCATGTTTTGGAAAAAAAATCAAACCAATAAACGTCAGGGAAAAAAACCAATTTTCCCCATGCATTTTCACATTATATTTGTGTTTCTAAATTGTGGGAAACTGCTCACCCTGTCATTTTTTTCATACACCCGCTTCTCCAGTTTTTGTAATTAAAATGAGGAGAGGGGGAAACTTACACTTTTCAACTCTCTTTTTATACACGTGAGACAAATTTACACGAAGGAACAGACCTTTTTTTTCCAGTTTTCAAAATAGTTAAGACATGAGATAAAGTGTTTTTTCACCCTCATTTTGAAATTTTCTCCAAAACAAACAAACAAAAACCTCAAATACATTTGAATGAAAATGGTTTGTATTTTCCCCTGGGAAGAAACAATAAAGACCAGTTTCAACTACGCATAGGTAACAGCAAATTATGGTTAGAGAAATAATGCATAGGTCTTATGTAGTGCTTTTCATCAGTCGATCACAAAGCCCTTTACAACGGATTTGCAAAGTTGACTGATGGAGAAATTGAGACACAAGGAGGTGCAGTGACTTGTCCAAAGTCATTCGGCAGGCAAATGGCAGAGCTCGCAATTGAACCCACAACTCCTGAGCGCCAGTCCAGTGCCAGGTCACACTGCTTCCCTGCAGTGGTCACTGATTTATGTCAGAACAGAGAGAACTTCGGTGTTTACCTTCAGCAAGTCAGTTAGCCTCTCTAGAGCTCAGATACCAATCTGTAAAATGGGGGTGATAATACTTAGTATGGTGAAGAAAATAATTAACATCTGGCAATGCATTCATTAAGCCTCTTTTTCTGATCATAACCGTATTATCGTTAAAATTGTTATTTGTATTATGGCAGTACAAGGGGCCCCATTGAGAATGGGGCTCAGTTGTACTAGGCAGGGCACAAACGCAAAACAAACACTTACTTTTATTACTGGGGAAAAAATTTGAATCATCATACAAGTTTGAAAGAAAAGTCATGATTTGTATTTTTTTTAAAGCCAGTGTATCAAGTGGTCAAAACTGTTTTGAAACGTTTTTTAGTCAGTTTGACTGACAATCAAAATAAATGTTACTATTTCTTCACACTGAATCAGTCAAATATATGTTTATGTATTTGTTTTACTCTATATTGTGGGTTTATCAGGAAAATTCTGCAACCAAGCTGTTTTGCTCAGTCTTTATGAGTCATATGTCACCGGCTTAGTTCCCTAATTGGATGGGAGCACAAGCACTTCTGAACACTTTTCTAGACTGGCTTTCTGAGGACACTTGTGCCTGCAAACTGCATCACTCGATGTGCAGAGCAAGCAAACTAAAAGTGTACATAAAGAGGCCAAAGTCAATTAATTTTAAAATGTGAAAAACTTGCAGGCTGGCATTTTCAAAGGGCCCTAAAGGGAGCTAAGGCAATTTTGAAAATCCCAGCCCTTTGTGCCTCAGTGACTCGGAAGTCAATGGGAATTGGGTGTCTAACTCATTTAGATTCATTTGAAAATCTTAGCCTCAATGATCCGGTGTCAGGTGACTTTCAGTCACCAAATCTGATAACCTAGAGGGAACCGGCTCCATGACCTCTCTCTGATTTCCAAGGGAGGACCAGTCCTCCTGCTATTGCCATTCTAGACATAGAGAAGGCTGTAGCATTTCTAATCCTCACCATGTTTATTTTGTACGCTGAGCTGAGCATCCAAGCCAGCAAAAGCTGATAAAACCTGAGCTGCCATGTGTAACTGGATCCTAACTGTTGGATCTGAAAGTTGAGGTGTTTGGGCTAAAGACAGCATAGTGGGCAGTAGGGATTAGACTGATTTTATTATTATTATTATTATTATTTAAAATTAAGAGCTTTGTCACCTTCATCTTCACACTGACCTTCCTCTTCAGCTTTCCAAAGCACATATACATCCACTCCCCCCTGCACAGTCCATTTAATGATGTTATTAAATATTTATCTTACAGGTGAGCCCGAAGGTCCCAGTCAGAAGCAGAGCCCCACAATACTAGGCACTGTGAAATCGCATACAAAGACAGCTCCTGACCAGAAGAGCTTGCAATCTAAGAAAGAGTAATGCTAACTTGACACAGCAAATGACCAAACGAAAAATCACTCTGCCGTGTGTAACAGTGAAGGTTGCTTAAGTACAACAAGCCAAAACACACTAAGTCAGTGGCCGAGCCAGGAAGAGAACCCAGGTCTGTGCATGCCGTGTTCCCTTTTGTATTCAGAAGATCATAGTTACAACAGTTATGTATAACCTTTTTAGCCTCTGTTCTGCGGTTGCATTTGTAAACTATTTAGCCCAGTCAGTCGAGTTTGCTGTTTAGCTGACAACAAACACACACAGTCTACAGAGGACTGTTGTGCCAGCTGGACTGACGATAGTTGATAGCATTACACTGGACACTGTGTAGGTAAGTTCCCAGATCTGGCTTAATCCTGTGAATCTACAAGACTCCCAGGTGGCACCAGTTAAGGTCAAAGCATGCACCCCTTTTTGCACCAGTGAAGAGTTTGAGAGCATGGTGTTCTGGGGTGTTTTTGTCCATGCTGGCGACATGGTTGAAAAGCATGCAATGCCACTTTTGAATATAATGAGCTATTGAAGCAAGGCCAGTTCTCTGTGAAATGACGACATTTTGCACAAAGTCAAACCACATTATGCTCAGGATGTGGCTTTGACAGGCATATGGAAGGCCTCCAGCTGCTCCAACTCTGCCTGTAGAAAGGTCCAGGTTTCTGACCCTTATAGCAATACAAGTTGCACACACATTTGATAGATCCTGAACTTTGTCGCAGCACAAATATGTTTTTGCATCCATAACAGAGGCATGGATGGTTTAATTGACAATGCATCAAAAATTAATCGGTTTTCGTAGTCCTGGCGGACCATCAGAATAGGAGATTGAGTCAAAACAAACATAGGTCTTTTGGCCCATGTAACATCTCAGAATAAATTGTGTATGCCATTCAATAATATGTACTGTAACTGTTGGCTAGTAAAGTACTGTACTGCAGTTTGATCCGTAAAAGCCTAACGTATAAAGTCAAAATGTGCAGCTGAACTAAATGTGAAAGCATTGAGACATTAAAAGTCAGCAGTGTGGTCAGCAAAATATGTCAGGGCTTCACTCGTACTGTCTACATTAGCGCAACCAGAACCATTTACGGCATGAGTTAAGTATGCGCCCAGCAATCGGCATGGCTTCGGTCTTTCACGGCATCTCAAAGAGCAGCAAAGAGTGAAAACTGCATTGTCAGCCTGCAAGTATTGTATTTAATTTCATTGTCCCGGTCAACTCAGTGCATCTCCCTCCTCGGTTTCTCAATTGTGTTCTAGTGACAGTCGAACGTCATAAACAGAAATGGGTCGAGGAGACGGTGGTTCCATTCTTGACGCTGTATTTAGGTTCTCTCTCAGGTACGGAATACAGGTTTCAAAGCCAAAGTAAGGCTAAAATTTAGGATTCAATGGCCCTGAAAAACAAACTGCTCTCCACCTGCTCCCCCATCTTGTGTCCTATGTTCTGGCCATTCTCATCTTCTAGCTCCTTTTTTCTCTTCCCTCCACTTATGTCTTCTTTCACACTGCCCGCACAACTCTTGGAAGACCCTCTCTCTTCCAGGGACTGATCTGACTCCCATTAAAGTTACTGTAAAGTCTCCCATTGATTTCCATGTAGAATAGGGCCTCCATCCATCCACACACCCTCACTTTTACTCCCTAAATGCATTTTTTTTTTTTTTTGCAAACTATACTATGTACACCCCCATGCCCACTCACAGTTCTACCTCAGTCTCAGTTTATTAATAAAACCAACAACTTGCATACTCCACATGCAACTTAATATAATTCACATCAGCTGGGGTTTTCAAATCTCAGCCACTGGGCTTGTTTTAATCCTCACTCTTCCTTTCCCTTTCCATCCATTCAGAATAATCCTTTCCGAGGCTGGTCCCATTTAAATTGTAAATGTCTTTAAAAAATAATTCTGTAAAGGGCCACACAAATGTTTGTATTTCATGCCATTTAAATCCCGTGTATTCAAAGACTGTGAAGCCAGAAGGAACCACTGTAACCCCCTAATCTGACCTCCTGCATAAGATGGACATAGAACCTCCCTAACGTAATTCCTGTTTAAACTAGAGCAGATCTCTTAGAAAAGCATCCAATCTCAATT
Organism: Natator depressus; assembly: GCF_965152275.1. Classification (NCBI taxonomy): domain Eukaryota; kingdom Metazoa; phylum Chordata; order Testudines; family Cheloniidae; genus Natator; species Natator depressus. Next base: position 9,185,161 of record NC_134259.1, read on the forward strand.
TAAATATTTCTAATGACGGAGAATTCACCACAGCCCTTGGTAAGTTGTTCCAGCATTTAATTACCCTGACTGTTAAAAATGTGTACCTTTTTTCCAGTCTGAATTTCTGAAGCTTCAATTTGCATCTATTGACTGACCGTATTGTACCTTTGTCTGCTAGACCGATGAGCCTGTTATTACCATTTTGTACGCTTACGGCTTTTGAAGCTAAATCTTATACACACGGCTGGGTTTGTGAGAAACCTGCCACATTATGGCATGTATAAATCAGATTTTTCAACACAGGACTTCTGTGGTTTCTGATTCAACCTGTGACTATGTTGACAGTGGTGAGAAAAGATTACAATATGAACTCCAGGAAATGTAGAGGTGGTGGTGGAAGAGATGAACTAAGATTGCAGCTTCTCTCTACTGAAAAAGATTTGGAACTTATGTTTGGCTCAGATATGCATTCATTGATGTTTGGACCACCATACTGTTAGAAAAGACAAGACAAAGCTAACGTTTCCTCAAAATTAGGGTTATTAAAAGGAGCTCATGATGCTTTTCCTAACGGTAGAGCTGTTAATTCCACTGCCCTGACCAAATCCAGGTTTGGTCAATTCAATTCATTGACAATTTATGTGGCACTGCTGTGAAATGTTAAACAGCTGCCACGTTCCGCACCAGAGCCGAGTGCATTTCAGCAATGGGACAATGTTTTTCCAGAAGGCACTTGGAGATCCTTTGGCATGAAAAGCAGCCTACACATGTAAGATATTTTATTGTTAGTAAATAATTATAATGATAAATGAAAAGACACCTGCCAACTGTCAGCAGGAACATTGTGAGGTTAGAAGAACAGCTGGAATTGGATACTTGGTTCAGCATATATCCCTATCAATTAGAAGCTGACATTTAATTGCCTGGCACCAATCCCAAGTGACTATCCTTCTCAATGCTGTGTTCTGATGATTGGGTGGTATTTATTTCATCTCAAGGTTATATTCTGTTTATACCTTTTTATTAGTTCTGCAACACATCATCATAATTGAACCTTTTATGATCACACAGATTCTTATGGTTATTTTTATGGCGACAATTGGTGGGTACCTGCCTCTAGGGTGCCATAAAATTATTATTATTTCTTTCCCTTTGCGTCTCATTAATTCAAGGCTATTTTTAAAAGGTCAAGGCAGAATGGTGCAGAATAATGGTGTTTTCAGATCAGAGCCACTTCCCAGGAAGCTTCACAGTAGCAGAACTTTCTTTCTACACTACAAAATACTTTGCCAGTCCCAGTTTCTTCCCAGTTCTATCATTGCAATTCATTATATGGACCAGATCCTCAGCTGATGTAAGTCAGCAGAGTTGTATTGGCTTCAGTGGAGCTATGTTGAACTGATCCAGCCAGTAGAGAATGTGGTGTCCTACCTACTTAGCGGTGCCTCTTGAGACAAGGGTGTTACACTGTTCTCCACAGAGTAGACTGGCTTCCAGAATGTGCTGCTTTGGGATCAAGATTCAGGCCATTTCCACATGAAAATTCTGTGCTAAATGGGGTGATATGGCTCGGTGGAACAAAAGTGGGACAGAGATGGCAGCTGACACGCCCTCCTCATCTTTAGCTCAAGTAGAAAAATGCAAATTCATAACCCTATCCCTGTGTGGCAGCACCAGACTGCTACTAAGACAATCAATTGGCCTTTTTTTGGAGGTGGAGGAAGAGAAATGCAACCCTGGCAGCTTCAATTCAAGAGTAAGTATGGCAGCTAAATGAGTCTCTCCATTCCATCGCTGTAGTGGATATGCAGCTGGACCTCATTCACCAAGTTCCGATCTTTCTTTTTCTCTCACACGCACACACACTCAATCCCTATATCAAGGATCGATGCATGGATCATCCTGTTGAAGTGACATTCCTTGTATGACAACCCATCAACCTTGTGCGAGTTTTCCATTCACAGTGTGTTTCCATCGCATCTTCACTCCGCTCCACGAAGGCTCTGGCTATGCTAAAACAATGACACCTCAATTAGCAGGAGCACTATCAGCTCACAGCAAATGTCATGACATGTTTTAAAGTGTTGGAGAAGCCGTTCCCTTCCTCATCAACAAATGGGTTTGATGGAAAGTCTCCAGGAAGATTTTGTTTATGGTGCTGGTAAACTGGGGAACTAACGGTAACATGAAGACACAGCCTAGACTTCAGATACTGACAACAGGGATTTTTGACTCAAATGTTGCAGACAGGGACTGCACTGAAGCAGAGCTGAGTGAAATGATCTGACTGAAGACTTACATCATACATAGGAATGAACGGCTCCATTTTCAGAAGCACTGGGGAGCTACAGCTCACAGTGAATTCCGGGTGCTCAGCATCTCTGAAAATCAGGCCAGAAGCTTACAGCATCCCAATACATAGTGCATGAACCGAAGAGAGATGAAGAGGGATATTTTCTATAGAGCTGATTGAAAAATGCAAATATTTTCTGCAGAAAGTTTAGGGGAAAAATTTTTTTTTTTTTTTTTTTTAAATTCCTGCAAAAACAAAGCAAAAAGCAAAACCCAAGTTTTTGGATTGAAAACTGGTTTGTTTGTTTGTGAAAATCATTTTTGGTAAACATTTACAGTTTCTAAAACTTTTCATCGACAACTGAAAATATTAACCAAATCTTCACAACTTTTACTAAAAGGTTATCAGCTTCAGGTTTTTTTTTTTAAAATGATAAACCAAAAATTGTCAAGATTTTCTTAAAAAAAGCTATTGTCATATTAAAAAAATGTTTCGGTGGAAAAAAAATTACTGGCTCTTATTGCCTTGCCTTTTGTGCAGCCCCATTGTCTCTCTTTGGTTTCTGTTAAACCATCACACAAAGTGTGGGTTATCTCTAGCTCAGAAACATTTCTGGAGATCAAGGACCTGAACCAGACAAGGCCTGTGGAGGATATTTTCATTCAAGATCCCTGACCCTCCTTTTCGAGCAACAGAAAGGAGAAAGGCACTCATACTGCAATGGGAAGGAATTTGAGCGTGTGAAGTGTTAGGCATTCCTTATAAAAGAACAGAGGAAAAAACAAAAAGCTCTATTAGCTAGTCCTGCCGATCCACATTTTGATGAGGGCTTAAAATGTAACTGAAAAGAGAGAATAGGGATGAAGCAACTTTAAACTTGCAACAAATCATTTTATATTGATAGAGTCCTGGGCTTAAATCCAAGCACAGCTATTGCCTTAATGCAGACTGATTTCAGGAGGCTTAAAAATAGCCAGGATACTATGGTGATTGGCAGGCGCTGTAGAGAAAGCTGCCAAAGTCAAATTGATTCTCTCTTTTGAAGGACTCTGGATAATTTAAGCAAGGCTACAAATTAAAGCACACATGTATGACTTGCTGATGATTTAAACTAAACAAAAAACAAACAAACAAACAAACAGGAGGGTACCTATTCTTTCCCTCAAGGGAAACACAAGGAAATCACATGTGGACTGACCTTGACAAGACTGCAACACTGGAATGTGTCCAAATAATCGATTTTCTGAGATCTAGCATTGCACACTATCATAACCAATTCATCTACTGTGTGCACGTGGTTTCTAACAAGGGTGAACTCCAGGGCTTCTACAAATGGCAATTCCTACTGTTACGTTCTGTCACTATTCGGGGCCATCTCCGGATTTCACCAGGCAGAAAACTCAATTACGCTCCAGCTCTACTGAGGAGGGAGCAATAGTTACCAGAGATCACACAAGCTGCAGCAGTGCACGTAGGCCGGAAACAAATATGGACCCAAATATTGATAATCTAGCTAAGGTCCAGAGGTGGCTGACAGTGTAAATTTTTGCATATTGAAACATTCACTGTGTGCAGAAAGACCAGGGGGGCAAAAGCTGGAAGGAGTTGGCTGTGGGGGAGGAGGAGAGGGGAGGAGAGGAGGAATGTGCTTTCTAATCCATTGAGAGTGCTCTGCCTGCTAACAAATTTCACACATCTGTCTGAGGCTCTTGAGATATTGCTTCTAACAGCGATAAAAATGAATTCAAATACGCATTATGGGTCTGATTAATTTTCAGCTGGTGACATTTTTAAAATCAAATATGTGTCTCCCTGTTGTGTGGCATACGAAATCTCCCTGTTGTGTGGCATACGACAGGTCTCGGAGTGCTTGTACCTTCCATATGTGTGAGGTTTGCTGATATTAGTAAAACTGAAGCCTTGGAAAGTCACTGACTTAATATTTCCGTGAAGGGGTTGTTTGTTTATTCAGTTACTTATTTATTAGCAGTTGTTGCTTTGGCAGTACTGGCAATGAAAACAAACACCTCAATTCATTCAGTTTTTAAGAGTTGCTATTGTTATTTGAGTAGTTCTCAGAGTTCTCAATGTGCTAGGTGCTGTACATACTATCTATGGCACCTGTTACCATAGCATCTGAGTACCTCACACTTTTTCACATATCCATCCTCACAACATCTTTGTGAGGTAGAGCCGTGCTAGTTTCCCAGCTATTAAAATGGGGGTAATGAAGCAGAGAGAGAGGCTAGGTGACTTGTCCTCGGTCACACAGGAAGTCTATGGCAGAACAGGGATTTGAATCCATATCTCCAATATCCAAGGGCAATGTTCCATTGGACCATCCTTTTCACGGTAAGTCTCTCCAAAGAGACAGGACAGACAAGAAGAGTGAGCCAATCATTAACCCTGTCTCACAGACGGGAGACTGAAGCACAGAGAAAGATTAAATGAATTGAACAAGCTCACAAAGTCTGTGGCAAAACTGGGACTCAAACCCACATCTCCATCCCTCTAATGCTAGTGCTTTAACCACTCGCCACTTTGACCACCCCTTCTGTCCCACTGCAAGGATGGGAAAGGCTATGTGTAGGCTAAGACAGATTAGTAATTGATCCATCTTTTATGTGGGACATATAACCTACAGTTGTAAAGGATGGATTCCCTCTTCTAATGCATCTTTACCATCTCTGCCTACTTCGACTGTTCCTGTGGACAAACCTTCCCAAAATAGGAAAGTCCACCCAACAGCTCAAGAAACACAGAAGCCAAGATTGCACCTATAATGATCCTACAGAAATTAAACAGAACTGTATCTGCTTTGTATAGGCTGTGGGCAAAACTCTACTGAGATTAATAGTGTGTATATCAGCACAGAATTTGGCCTTGTTTGGACTTCAAGTTTGTCTGGGCAAGGACCTGCTGTCTATTTAGCACTGTTCACTGTCCTTACAGTGCTTTGTACACTCATGATGAGCAAATCAGAAGCAGCATTTCATTATGCATGAAAATATATATTGCTTCCAACTGCACATCTTTGCAAAATGTTTCACGGTAACTAAAATACCGAGCTTGGAATTCCCCAAACTGGACAAGAACTTTGACTCAGGCCCAAGTTTTTGCAATGGAATTCCTTGTCTGAAATGGGGTCTTTGGGCTCAGAGGGCAGAACTTCTATCCAGGCAAGCCATGAGGATGTCACGAAGTTTGTACTCTGGAAGCTTGATACAACTGGATGCATTTCAAGTGCTGCGTACTTATTCCCCTATGCCTGGGTTTCCCCAGGCTGCCAGATGGCAACCAGCCAACGCGTGTCTCATTGGGTATTTTAGTGCTCCCATGACACATCTTTAACGAAGGGGGAGGGAAATGCTGGATCCCTATTATAAAATTCTCCTACGCCAAATCCATTCTTGGTGCAATCACTAAGTAGGACCCCTATTTAAAGGTCAGCCTTTGCTCATTCCTCTAAGACAATTAAAACATAAGCATACACGTCCTGCCTAAGCTATTAGAAAGGTCAAATGTTCTAAGAAAGCATACCTTCACTTATAAATGTAATTACACTGCCTGAAAATCACATTGCTTGCCTTCCTTTTGAAATTCATAATGAGATTTTCATACAGAGGCAGCACAGCAAATCTGGTAAATTCTTTGTACGGTAGCAACACGTGGGAAAAAAAAAAGATCGGTTAGTTCAAGCAGCATGTGAAAATGATGAGGCTCCACAGAAGCGCATCTCCAACGCTTCCAGCCTGAGCCACTGTAGTACATCAGGAATGTGTTTGTGCCACATTGTAGCAGAAATATAATTAAGGTCAAGTTAGATTTTTTTTCCCCCCTTATCAATGTCAATCTTCAGGATTTAGTAGGTCAGCCACAGCTATTTCAGTATCACCCTAAACTGAAAGTTAGGGGCCAATCCTCCTCCTGTTAAAATCAATAGGAGTTTTATTACTTACTTGTACCATGGTAGTACCTAGAAACCTCAGACAAGGATCAAGGCCTCATTGTGCTAGGCACTGTACAGACACAAAGATGACCTAGAGAGCTTACAGCCCTGGTTGTAGACAGGATGTAATGGGTGGATGCAATAGACAAACAGGGGTAGGGAAAGATGAGATAAGAAACTGAACAAACTTTAGCAGGAAACCAGAAGCCTCAGCTCACCATATTATACCATTAGTTTCATTATACTTAGGATCCAACCTTTAGCACACAAATCTTCAACCCGTTTCTTCATTTATTGTTTGTAAACCACTTCAGCAGTGTCAAGGGGCATTGAATCAGGTGTAAATGTAATTGCCAGAGCTCTATAAAGTCACCTAAGCGTAAATGAGAACCTGTCAAACCAAGGAGTAAACTACACCATCAATATTTATGGAACTACTCATAAGGGAAGGTACTCTTAATTATGCCTGAACACCCCTGCAATAGGAAAACTCAAGGGACATTAATGCATGGGGCTTTTTATTTCCCATTTTTCTGATTTTCTATCTTAAAATGATTGACAGCATCACTTCCTCCATTTTATGTCATTTCAGCACAGTAAGTATGCCATTACGTTATGCAGTTACTAGAGTATTTAGCTTATTTTCTTCCCTCTTACAGAGTCTGTTTGATTATATATAGTCCCTGCCTTCCCCACCGCAGTAAAACATTAAGATGCCCCTCCATGATGGATCAGTTTAGACAACTGCACATCAAATGCACAGTTCTCAGAGAGAGGGTTGTCTGTATTTCTGGTTTGCTGGTGGTGGGGGTCGGGAGGGAGGGAAAAGGCAGTTCACTATTAACAGCCCATTGAATAAATGCAATTCTCTGGCAAAAATTGCATTTGCTGTCTAACCGTTACAGACAGTGGATAAAAGAACATTGCAAAATGGAACAAGTGTTAAAGATTGAGGTTTTCTTAGATCCTTTATTACAATTTAAAGGAACACATTGATTATGTTATTATTTCAATGCTTTAGAAAAAGATCTGGTCTTGCTTTTATTTTAATGACACGTTTCAGAGTAGCAGCCATGCTAGTCTGTATCCGCAAAAAGAAAAGGAGTACTTGTGGCACCTTAGAGACTGACAAATTGATTTGAGCAAAAGCTTTTGTGAGCTACAGCTCGCTTCATCGGATGCATGCAGTGGAAAATACAGTAGGGAGATTTTATATACATAGAGAACATGAAACAATGGGTGTTACCATACATGCTGTAAGGAGAGTGATCAGGTAAAGTGAGCTATTACCAGCAGGAGAGCAGGGGGATGGGGAAATTTTTGTAGTGATAATCAAGGTGGGCCATTTCCAGCAGTTGACAAGAACGTGTGAGGAACAGTGGGGGGTGGGGGGAATAAACATGGGGAAATAGTTTTACTTTGTGTAATGACCCATCCACTCCCAGTCTCTATTCAAGCCTAAGTTAATTGTATCCAGTTTGCAAATTAATTCCAATTCAACAGTCTCTCGCTGGAGTCTGTTTTTGAAGTCTTTTTTTGTTGAAGAATTGCCACTTTTAGCTCTGTAATCGAGTGACCAGAGAGACTGAAGTGTTCTCCGACTGGTTTTTGAATGTTATAATTCTTGACTTCTGATTTGTGTCCATTTATTCTTTTACGTAGAGACTGTCCAGTTTGACCAATGTACATGGCAGAGGGGCATTGCTGGCACATGATGGCATATATCCCATTGGTAGATGTGCAGGTGAACGAGCCTCTGATAGTGTGGCTGATGTGATTAGGCCCTATGATGGTGTCCCCTGAATAGACATGTGGACACAGTTGACAACAGGCTTTGTTGCAAGGATAGGTTCCTGGGTTAGTTTTTGTTGTGTGGTTGCTAGTGAGTATTTGCTTCAGGTTGGGGGGGCTGTCTGTAGGCAAGGACTGGCCTGTCTCCCAAGATCTGTGAGAGTGATGGGTCGTCCTTCAGGATAGGTTGTAGATCCTTGATGATGCGTTGGAGAGGTTTTAGTTGGGGGCTGAAGGTGAGGGCTAGTGGCATTCTGTTATTTTCTTTGTTAGGCTTGTCCTGTAGTAGGTGACTTCTGGGTACTCTTTTGGCTCTGTCAATCTGTTTCTTCACTTCAGCAGATGGGTATTGTATGTTAGGGGGCTTATTCCTTCACCCACTTACTTCCCTGGTCCTTCTCGCATGAACAGAGAGCAACAATACCCGAAGTCCAAAGGTGCAAACAATTCGATGTTTATTGGGGTGAACTTCCAGCGAGCATGATTCGTTTCCTTCCTTAGTGTTCCCCTTCCCTGCTCTGACACCACAGAGCCTTACACCTGTGCCCCTGTTCCCATTCCTGCCCTTAGCCAAACATGATTCCAATTCCCCCCATTCCCTGTTCCCATTTCCCCCTTTAGCAAAACATGATTCTAATTTCCCCACCCCATTCCCTGTTCCCATTCCCCCCCAACCCACACTCACTTCCTGATTGACTGCAGACTATGTAGTAAAACTTGAGTTCTGCTTAGCTGTACCTTCACCAATCATTTTACTGAAATTTAACTAACCAATCATAACATATTGTAACATGATTATTTAACCAATTATATTCACCACCTTAATTAGTTTACACCCAGCAAAATTAATTATACAGCAGACAGAAACAATCACAGAACCGGACAGAGATTATACAGACAAACAATAGGGAAATGGGGACTACAGTGATAGAACAACAAATTAATGAGAATTTCACATCCCAGCTATTGATAAATGAGTTCTTGCCAGACAGGATGCTATCGAACTAAGTTTCCTTTTACATCTTCTAGGCACTTCCCTTTCTCTGGAGGTGATAGGCACTATCAGGACAGGATTGTATTCCTAACAGCCCAATAGCACCTGATTTCCATGTGACTAGTTTGGAATGTGAGGAGGTGACCGGTCGCTTCCCAGCTTATGGCTGCCTCTGCTGCTTAGCCAAAGGCCTTAGCCTAAGCACAGGGCCTCAGACTGTCACAGTAAGAGAAGGCCCTTACACCGGCAGATAGTGATTTTGATTCTTTCTTTTATATCTCTAGAACTAGCCAAGTGATAAGAATACATCTAAATTCTTAGAGTACAGGCCTTTACAGACAGGCCTGAATATCTATATCCTGACATTGTAGTTGTAAGAATGCTTGACAGAGTTCTTGTAGGTGTTTGTCTCTGTCTGAGGAGTTGAAGCAAATGTGGTCGTATCGTAGAGTTTGGCTGTAGACAATGGATTGTGTGATGTGGTCTGGATGAAAGCTGGAGGCATGTAGGTAAGCATAGCGGTCAGTAGGTTTCCGGTATAGGGTGAATTGGAATTAATTTGTAAACCGGATACAATTAACTTAGGCTTGAATAAAGACTGGGAGTGGATGTGTCATTACACAAAGTAAAACTATTTCCCCATGTTTATTCCCCCCCCCCCCACACACACACACACACTGTTCCTCACACTTTCTTGTCAACTGCTGGAAATGGCCCACCTTGATTATCACTACAAAAGGTTTCCCCACCCCCCCTCTCTCCTGCTGGTAATAGCTCACCTTACCTGATCACTCTCATTACAGTGTGCATGTTAACACCCATTGTTTCATGTTCTCTATGTATAATAAAATCTCCCTACTGTATTTTCCACTGCATGCATCCGATGAAGTGAGCTGTAGCTCACAAAAGCTTTTGCTCAAATAAATGTGAGAGTCTCTAAGGTGCCACAAGTACTCCTTTTCTTGTTTCAATTTCAGAATCTTTAGGAAAAAGACTCTGAGAAGATTATTTTCCTTGATAGAGGTGTTAGAGACTCTTACTTAGCCATTGTACCGGTCTAACTTGCATTAACTTAACATACGTGATAATTTGGGATGGTTTGTTCATTCTCTTATTTTCATATTAATCTTTATGCTTAGTGAAGATTGCTTGACCTTTTGCCTGAGCAGCACAGAGGACTATTGCATTAATATACAGTAGCAGGCTGATGAAACGGCTTCCAGCATTCTGCTAGTTTAGTTAAATGATTCCAGTTATAATTCAACGTCTCCCATATACCTCATACTCACTGGACGCTCCTCATTGACAACCAACCATAAGGCTTTAAAGCAACACAGGACAGCCTGGATAGAAACACTAATTGCTCAGCTGAGAAACAGAACGCCCACATTCAAACTGAACCTTGGTGTAAAGCAAATACCATTCAAAACTGGTTTCACCAGGAGTTACATCAGGGTTAAATTTGATCTCACACATACACATAGCTTAATAGGCTCTGTTGTTTGATACCAGGAGACATGTAAGGGCTCCATTGATTGACATAAGAGTTTCCTTCCTATGAAGCAAGGAAACTCTTATGTCAATCAATGGAGCCCTTGCGTGTCTCCTGGTATCAAACAACAGAGCCTATTAAGCTATGTGATAACCTCTACTTAAATTTTGCACACCAGGCCAACGTTCCGACAGGTCTCTAAAGACCAGCAGGGTCTCTAAACATTGTGCCATGTAGAACAAGGACTTCTAACACATCTGAATAGTTGGCACAAGTAGAACAAAGGCATGTGATTTGCACGAGCTGAAACAGTCTTTGTTTGCACAAATCAAGTCCGCGCCTAAACACTAAAGTTTGTGCCCATAAGCTTTCTACCCTCCGCTTACAGCATCCACCCCACTGCAGTTGCAAAACTAGAGGCCACTGTAGAATGGTTAGCCCACTACATTCAGTTTCACTGTGGCAGCACTCGTGATAGCATCCAAGCTGTTCACATGAAGCCTGGGATAAAGCCTAACGGATTCAATGAAAAGACTACAACTGACTTCAGTGGACATTGGATCACATCCATCATTTACAGTTACAGGGCCAAATTCATAGCTGGTTAAAGTAGGTGCAGTTTCATTCTCTTAAGCCAACTCTCAAGTGAGCCTATTGCCAGTAGGTTTTATCTTTCAAAATGAAATTCTGCTTTACAAGTGGTCCAGTAATATACTCTTCTGCTAAGGGAATTTGAATCTATACAACAATCAAAGCGGCTCTCCATTTTCAAGGGTCTGTTCATGAACACAATTCCCAGAATTCACCTCCCCACCTTCAACGGGAATGAACTCGGTAGTATATTCCTTTCTGCTGCCAAGGGTTTGGTCCTATGAGTGCCTACAATGACAAAACAGCAACAAATTTAGCTTTGATTTCAAGAGGGCACACAGGAGATTTGCCTGAGAAAGGCATGAAGGATTTGGCCTAACCGATGCTAGATTGAGCTGTTCAGCTAGGCTGACGATCAAACACTTCAAGGACAACCAGTATGAAAGATACAGAACAATTCTTAGTCTTAAAAGGGACACAAACCCAATATATTTTGACCCTAGCACAAAGCCATATATTTGCATCTTGGTGTCTGATCCCTGCCACAATTTTTACTTGAAAACATACTATCTGGAGAAGATTTTCAAATTGAGGCCTGATTTTCATTGTCGCCAACTACAATCATTCAAAATTTATGAGTCAGGCCTTAAAAAAAAAAAATCCATGAGATTGGGTTAAAACCCCTAAAATTAAAGGAAAAAAGAATCCCAAACCTATTTTGTTAGTTACCTTTTGGCTTTTGAACTCTCTCAAGATCGTGAGGTACTCAGATACTGTTGAAATATAATTTTTCTAAGTACCTTAGTGAAATAGAAGCAACTCTGACATCAGTGATGCTATTCCAGATTTACTGCATTGGGTTCAATTTATAAATGCTTTTAAAAGGGTTAATAAGAGATCAATAGATTTTACAGCCATAAGTTGCATGTGTTCTAGATGGTTATAAACACAGCCGTAGAAGGTGCTATAGATAGTTATAAGCCATGGTTATAATCAACTTATTGACCTCTCAACTTTAACAATCTACCACAGCAGATTGACCATTTAATAACTTATTAATAGAGATTTTAATAACACCTTATAAATAAAATCCTTAATATAAAGTGTGACTGATTTATACAAACATGACAAGAGAACGGACAACACATGCAGTACTGACCAGGAAAGAATTTTCTGTAGTATCTGGCTGGTGAATCTTGCCCATATGCTCAGGGTTTAGCTAATCGCCATATTTGGGGTCGGGAAGGAATTTTCCTCCAGGGCAGATTGGAAGAGGCCCTGGAGGTTTTTCGCCTTCCTCTGTAGCATGGGGCACGGGTCACTTGCTGGAGGATTCTCTGCTCCTTGAAGTCTTTAAACCACGATTTGAGGACTTCAATAGCTCAGACATAGCTGAGAGGTTTTTTGCAGGAGGGGTGGGTGAGATTCTGTGGCCTGCGTTGTGCAGGAGGTCAGACTAGATGATCATAATGGTCCCTTCTGACCTTAAAAAGAAAAGGAGTACTTGTGGCACCTTAGAGACTAACCAATTTATTTGAAAGCTTATGCTCAAATAAATTGGTTAGTCTCTAAGGTGCCACAAGTACTCCTTTTCTTTTTGCAAATACAGACTAACACGGCTGTTACTCTGAAACCCTTCTGACCTTAGTATCTATGAATCTATAACTCAGGAACTGTCTCTTCACGTTCCACTGTGCATGAAAACCAGGCACAAGATGGATTTGTGGCATAGCAGAGAACAGTGCATAGCCTTGATTCTGCCACTTCTCATACTGCTGCTACGTCCTCAGGATCTCTTGATAATCCAAAAACAAAAAGTCCATGTGGGCACCAGAGGGAAGAACTCTCCAAGTGATTATCACATTTGTGCTGGCACTGAAGTTACAAAGCAGAGTTTGGCAGCAGCAGCAACAACAACAAAGGAACGGGGGAAGGATTTCCGAGTGGTTAGGAAACTAGACTGGGACCTAAGTAGACCTGAGTTCAATTCCCAGATCCACCACAGATTTCCAGGAGGGCTTTCAGAACCTGAAGCTCCTGTCTATAAACGATGATCAACAATTCCTTTGTCTCTGTTCTGAAATATAGACTGTCATATGTTTGGAACAGAGACTACTCCCACTATGTAGGCAAGCCCTTAATGCACTTTACAGACACGTGATTTCTAACCATCACTAACATGTGACACATTAATTGGTCCATGCGGACACTGCTGGTGCACTGTTTCAAACAGCACTACGTTAAAACACACCAGCAGGATTTGCATGGACCAATTAATGTGCAACACATTTGTGCACTTCAGAAATCTCTCCCCGCCCTCAAGCTCATTACCCCACCATGTAGACAAGCTATAACTCTTTCTATGCTTATGTACAGCACCTAACACAATGGGGCTTCTAGGCATTAACTAAAATTATTAAAGGAAATAAGAGAAGTTTTCTTTTATCATAGACTCATAGATATGTAGGACTGGAAGGGACCTTGACAGGTCATTTAGTCCAGCCCCCTACACTGAGACAGGACTATGTATTATCTAGACCAGCCCTGAAAAGTGTTTCTCTAGCCAGTTGTTAAAAACCTCCAATGACAACGATTCCACAACCTCTGCAGGTAATTTGTTCTAGCGGTTAGCTATCCTGACAGATAAAAAGGTTTTCCCAATGTCTAACCCAAATCTCCCTTGCTGCAATTTAATCCCATTACTTCTTATCCTGTCCTCAGTGGATAAGGAGAACAGTTTATCACCCGGCTCTTTATAACAATATTTTACGTACTTGCAGACTGTTATGCCCCTTCTCAGTCTTCTCTACGAGGAGCAAAATAATATTATTTCTTCCATCCTTGTAAGAATATAGCCCCATCAACGTAATAGCTGAACACTTGCGGTGCGCCAGGGTAGTTTAGTGCCATTAATATTCCTGGTGCTTTACAAAATACAAGAAAAAGAAAGTCCGCCTGCCCTGAAATACTTATATTCTAAGGCCTGCGTGCTGAAGAGACTCTCGCACAATTAACTGAAAGAATGTGCATAGTCTTATTAACTCAATAGGATATTTACCACTGCTGCCCGCCCTAAACTAAGTGAAACTACTGACATGCCCAAAGTTGAGCATGTCTATGAATCTTTTCACGACCGGGACTGAAAAACAGAGCTGGATTAAAAAAATATAAAAGCTTAAAAATGGACAGGAAGTCACTCATTTTCCAAAATTTTGAAGTTCAGAAAAGTGTCTAAATTTTTCAACCGCAAAATTTCACCTAGTGCTATAGTTGGTCAAAAAAACCCGAAAGCATAAAGCCCTAGACACAAATCTGTCAGTACTTTTGGAGGGCAGTTTTGTTGAAAACTGCTTTTTTGATCCAAGCTTTCATCAAAAATTCCACATTTGGAGATTTTTTACCTGCTTTACTGAAGAGGTACCACCACATTTGCATTAAAGAGAGAGAGAGAGAGAGAGAGAGAGATCACATTTTCACTGAGAAGTTCATTTTATGTCAGAAACCGCCTAAATCTGCATTTAAATGGGAGACCACCGAAAGAAGATACAGCACTAGATTTCATCGGGTGATAAAATTACTGAGGCTAAGATTACAGTTTATACTTTAAAAGTAACAGAATCTCACAGATCATTTCTCCACCTCTGCCCCCCAGGAAAGTATTTATAAATATGATAAATACAAACTAACCATTTAGTGTGTAAAAGAAAATAACCATTTTTCTTGATACTATATAGGATCTAAAGAATCTTGATACTATATAGGATCTATATAGTATCTAGATACTTATATAAACTCTAAGGTTTAACCCTTTTCATCCTATCTTACTCTCTGGACGAGCATTTTCACAGTCCCCAGATTGTTGCAGGGACAGTTTGATTAGCTCCTCGCCCGAGCTCCGCCTGCCCCACACGCGAACCCTGCACCCCCTTCCCCCCGCGCAGGGCTGGCATTTCCACACACCACCACCACCACCCCCTACATTGCTCTGCACCTTGCCCCATTTTTTGTTTTTAACAAAACGTGGGCATTTGTCCAGTTTGCTCTTGCCAACCGATCAAGTCAACAAGAGCCAACAGGACAAATGCCCACGTTTTGCCGGAAAAGTTGGGACGGCTGGGATCGGGCTTAAAAAAGGAAATGTCCCAGCCAAAACGGGACATGTGGTCACCCCAAATTTTATGCACTAGTTTTGTGCGTACAAGTTAACAAATGATGTTACCATTTAGCGTCTGGTCCCTGGCAATGATAAAGGCCCCACTCATAATACTAAAGGAGTTCTCCTTACCTCAAGTGGCAGAAAGACCAGTGTTATCATCTCACCCCACATCCCCATCGGCGTGTGAGATTTAGTTAGTAAGAGGTCCGTAGGTTGTAGAACATACATTTCTTGCCCTGGGAGATCCCTCCCAGAATACAGTCAAAAGCCATTATGATTGTGTTCTTTACTATTCATAATCTGAGAGGATGTCTTCTCTTATCCTCCCCTGTCCCTACTGTCGCAATGGGTGAATAGCTCAGGATGAAACCGTAACAGAGTAGTGGATTAGAAATGTTAGACGATTAGGGTTGGAAGGGACCTCAGGAGGTCATCTAGTCCAACCCCCTGCTCAAAGCAGGACCAAGACCAACTAAATCATCCCAGCCAGGGCTTTGTCAAGCCGGGCCTTAAAACCTCTGAGGATGGAGATTCCACCACCTCCCTAGGCAACCCATTCCAGTGCTTCACCATGCTCCTAGTGAAATAGTGTGTCCTAATAATAATGGGCAAACTTTTCCTACTAATTTTTGAGATTTACAAACCTTTTATAATGCTCCGTACGTTGACTGACCCTATTTTTCCCCCAATAGAATCTTGTTGCTTCTTTATTTTTCCCTTTATTTATTTCCACATGCTCCATGCTCTCCTATCCATCCTGCGTTTTCATTGATTTTTTTTCCTACCTACCACATTCTCTTCTCCATCCCCCATTCTACAAAATAGCTTCACATTAGCATAATGCTAATCTGATCACATCCAAGTTAACCCTTAAATATTCAAGATTTCTCATCACTACGCAGTGGAGGGCCCTGGACTGGCATTGAAGTAATGGGTTCTATTCCTGTCTCTGGCACTGGCCTTCTGGGTGATCTTGGGCAAATCATTTCACCTCCCAGGGCCTTAGTGTCTCCTTCTGTAGAATGGCGATGAAGATACTAATCTCATTTCCAAAGTACTTTGAGGTCTATGGATAAAAATTGCTATACAAGAGCTAGACAGTGTTATAAACAGAGAGAAAAGGTATGGTTTCTTCCGAAATTGCAGCTGCAAAGATCCTGGCCAAGTTCTAATACACAAGAAATACGCTGATTCTGTGACCTTAGTGTTATTTTAAGATTAATTTGCACAATATGGCATGTTATTTTTAAAGCCAATGCACACAGCGTATGTGTTCCACGAATTGCTGCCTGGGGAAAAATCTGCTCCCTGCTATTTATTACAGTATGCTCTTACAAATTTCTGATTCAAGACAACTGGCCCAGTCATGATAGATCAGCCGGACAGTTTACCGTCTGGCTCAAAGACTAATGCCCCCTACCTTCTGCTGATTACCTACGAGATGCTGCAGTATTCAGGTTAACCATTTCAAACTCTGCACTAATATCCTGACAATTTAGAGCATCTTGTAAGGTACCTGGTGAGGTCGAGTTGGCTAATGCGACTATGGACCTGATCCAAAGTATGCAGAAGTCAATGAAAAGATTCCCCCATTGACTCTGACGGTCTTCATATCAAGCCCTAAGATATCAATGCGGCTTTCCTCACTGAGAGAGTACTCCCATTCATTTCAATATCACATCTGTCACACACTCATTAGCATGCTACTTAGTATTAATATTTTAATGTGAGCCTTTCTTGGTCATGTCTAATGCAATAGCTTTATGCATATGTGTACACTAAGCATTTTTAAATGTACCGTTCCAGCAGCACTGAATTAATAAACACGTTAAAACTGCTTCTACAACCAGAGAATATCTAACAATCCTCAGCCACGTAGTTTTTATTAAGGGTTTCATCACCCATATTCAGATTAAATGTTTGCCATATTGGTGCATCAATGACTCAAAGCCCGCAGTTGTAGATCAGTGCCCCATTTATTTAAATGTGACCATATAAACTGCCAACTTTTCCTTGACAAACCCTTATTCTGAATGGCTTAAACAGTCCAGTGATAAAAATCCATGTCATACTCCAAACTGGGACTCAAGGTCTCCATTTGAAAGCTGCTGCTGATGATGATATATACATTTCTATCAATTTGAAAGCTATTATTATTATTATTGTGATATATACATGTACATGCATTTGGCATTTCAAAATAATGGCACACTTGGGTTTGCTTATGTTTTCGATCTTTAAAACTAGCTTTGGGTTTTAAAATATTCTACAGGCCTAGATTCTTTGGGTATTTAGTGTCAGGGACAGAAAGCCTTGCTGTGACAACTGAACTCGGACCGCCTTTCCTCCAACTGCAGGTTGAAACTTTTCAACATACCTTTTTTTCTTTTATCGAAAAGCAGTCTTTCTTAAAAAAAAAAAAAAACAACCCCCAATATTTCATCCAGTTACCGACACACACAGATTCTTGCATTTTTAATGAAATATTACCTGCCCCTTTTAAAATAAAAATGTTGACGTTATTAAACTGGGCTTTTTGTTGACCAAAAAATATTTCAGTAGCCATTTTTCTAAAATCTGAAATTGCGTTTTTGATAAAAAGTTAGAAAAAAAGTAGAAAAAAAATCACTCAGGAGATGTCTATGTGGTGATAAAAAACTGGTGGCACAAAGTCTCAGAGACCGGGTCAACTGACTCGGGCCCAGGGGATAAAAACTGCAGTGGAGGCATTCAGCCTTGGGTCGGCTCTGTTACCCTCCCCCATCGTCAGGACTCAGAGAACCAGGCACCAGCTCAAGCCCCACATCTACACTGCAATTTTATAGGCCCACAGCTCAAGCCCACGTCAGCTGACCCAGGCCAGCCATGGCAGTGCCACGAGTCTTTTATTGTAGTATAAAACATTCCCTAAAAGTCTCCTGCCAAAATAGATGTTTCAAACACTTAAAAATAAGAGCTTGGAAATACCATTTTTTAAAATTAAAATAGGTTTTCCTTTCTCAGTCTTGTTTTTCCTATATGTTAAAAAAAGGCCTAATGATACTGGTCTTCCTTTTGTAAAGGGCTTTGAGATCTGTTATCTTTTTGTATTATTGTGCTAGGCACTGTACAAACACAGAACAAAAAGACTGTCCATAGGAGTGAAACACTCAGTATATGATACATGCGGTGTTATTGTAGCCATGTTGGTCCCAGGATATTAGAGACACAAGATACCTGAGGTCATATCTTTTATTAGAGCAGACTCAGTTGGTGAGAGAGACGAGCTTTCAAATTTACACAGAATACATTTCCCAGACCTGAAGATGAGCTCTGGGTAAACTTGAAAGCTTGTCTCTCTAGCCAACAGAATGTGGTCCAATAAAAGATACTACCTCACTCGCCTTGTCTCTCTTATAAAAGAAATAGTTATCTTTATTACAAGCCTTGTGAATACAGCGCTCCTTTTGAAGTTTGCAGTGCTGCCTATGAAGACAATTGCAGATATTTTACTGGGTTTACAAAGGGATCGTTCACTACGTATAAAAAACCCTAAATGCTGTGCGAGATCTGACCAATGGTCTAAATTTTACCCATCCAGTCAGAGAGACATTACGTAGCTTTTGAGCTCCCAAGATGAGTATTTTCATGGTGCTGAAATGAAGCATCACCACCAATTACACAAACACAATAGAGCCTTGATTACAGTGCTTAAGTATTTACATGGGAAACAAATAGTTAACAACAGGCTCTTCAATCTATGAGAGAAAGGTATAACATGATCCAATGGCTGGAAATTGAAGGGAGGCAAATTCAGACTGGATATAAAGGTGTACATTTTTTAATGGTGAGAGTAATTAACCATTGGAACGCTTTACCAAGGATGATGGTGGATTCATCACTGACAATTTTTAAACCAAGACCGGATGTTTTTATAAAAGATATATCCTAGGAATTGTTTTGAGGAAGTTCTATGGACTGTGTTATACAGGAAGTCAGACGGCCTGTTAACAGTGGTCCCTTCTGGTCTTGGAATCTATAAAAATTCAATAAAAATATCACCCTTAAATTAACAATAACCCCAAAGTAGTAGAACATGTCCCTTTGCATCCAACTTCCCCCCTTGCAAATACATGAAACTGCTTATGAACAGAAGTTATCTTTTTTGCTACTTTGGCAATGCAGCTTTAGTAGAGAAGGGATAAATAAATTATAGGATTTAAGGTAAATTAGGGAGATGGGAAAATGTTTGAATCCAATGACATTTGTCTAAAAAACCTAAACCATCCAGGATTTGCTGAAGCTACCATCTTCCATTCACCAAATGTGAGCAGGATTGCAACGGAACCGTCTCTGTTGGGATTTATTTATAGCGGTTTCAGCATCAAAGCTATTTAATCAAAAGAATGAATTCTTACCTTTAAGATGCAGATGAAAAAAAATGACTAGATGCCAAACCACTTTTCAATAAGCATTGGTGCACATTCAGGACTCGAGGGTATAGTGAACTTTAAATAGTTTGGATAGTTTGCTTGGTTCAGACAAGCACCTCAAAACGCACGTGCTTATAAGAATAATACTCAATCTACAGTATGGCAACTACTTCCTTGGTGATGACACAGGATTGAATCAGAAACCTTCAAAGCAGAAAGCATGAGCCTCTACAAGCTTGAGCTATAGGCCTACTTACCATAGCTGGGAGTGGGTTACGTTTGCATAACTTGGCTCTCAAGATTTTAGTTACTTTTCATCGAGCCAAAATTTCTTGACAGCAGCCGTCTTTACCATATTTTGACATATGTGTGTCCATTTGAGCTGTGACTAGAAAGGATCAGTTCATGTTTTGACTGAAGATGGTTACAGTCTTATCGAAACCAGCTGATTTATCTGTCCTAACATTTGAGGTTAAAGTATTAATTTAGATTACAGCAGTTCCAAAATTTTAGTGTTTCAAGCACCACCTTCTTCAAAAATGGTTGTGCAGCGAATTGATGAAACCTCAAGCTCAAAAACCTCAGTTTGGTAACCCCTGAATGTAGAACATTGTTCTGAACTGTCAAATGGTAGACAGGAAATTTTGGGCATAGACACCAAGATGCCCTGATGGAAGAAGTTAATTTTAAAAAATTAAACACAGAGTATTGCCATCTCCAAATGTCCAAAAAGTATTCATCAGTACTGCCCCTCCCACACAACAAAAAGATTGGCTTAAAATAATATATTTTAATAAGTGTTCTTTATTTGTTTCCTGGTATTTGAGCCTTTACTGATGCAGTTTTCAAGCTTTTCTCCACGTCTATGAGGGGCAGAAAGTTACTTTTTCTTTTCTAATGAAAGCTGAGATATTTGCATAATCATATGATTGCAAGAACTGGAACTTTCAGAACACAAGAGTTGGCAACACTGTAAGGAAACTCCATTTTCTGAAATGTGCAGTTTCTTCTTTCCTAAGGGAGAATCGAGTCTGATTTTTTTCCCCCCAGAAGTATGCTTACAAATAGGGGTATAAGAAGAGAAAGAGTCCAGATGCATCTCTTTGGTTCAGACTCAGCTCCAATTAATTGTTGCCATGCTCTCCTGGTTTTGCTTTTGTTTCCTTTTATCTATTTGCTGTCATCAGTAAGTACAGATGGTTTATTTTTATGTCCATATCTCTACGAATGAAAAGACCTGCTATTTGGGGGACTACCTTAATTTGTTTGATCCTCTGGACCGGGGTGGCCAACCTGTGGCTCCGGAGCCACATGTGGCTCTTCAGAAGTTAATATGCGGCTCCTTGTCTAGGCACCGACTCGGGGGCTGGAGTTACAGGAGCCAACTTTCCAATGTGCCGGGGGGTGCTCATGGCTCAACCTCGAGCTCTGCCACAGGCCTTGCCCCCACTCCACCCCTTCCTGCCCCTTCCCCTGAGCCTGCTGTGCTCTCGCTCTTCCCGCACCCCACCCCCCCAGAGTCTCCTGCAAGCCACAAAACAGCTGATGGGGAGGGAGGGGGAGGTGCTGATTGGCGGGGCTGCCGGTGGGTGGGAGGCACTGGGAGCAGGGCGGGAGCTGATGGGGGGCTGCTGACGTATTACTGTGGCTCTTTGGCAATGTACCTTGGTAAATTCTGGCTCCTTCTCAGGCTCAGGTTGGCCTTCCCTGCTCTGGATGAAATTCTATACCCATCAACTGGTGACCAACGTTGAAGATCACGCAACTGCAAATATTTCCAAGGTGATCAATGTAGAAAAGTTGAACTCTGTTTTCCAAAGTCCCTGCACTTGACAGAGGTTGGTTTAATTTGTATCCCAGTCAGGTCAGATTCTGTTTGGTTTTCTATGCTGTAAAGCTAGGAGGAGAATGCTTTGAGCAACATACCAAGCATGTAGGCTGGCAAAAGGAAAACATGGACATCATTTGGGCCTCAAGCCTGGTCCCCATCAACACCTTGCATGACTGAGTCTCTGGACTGGGGTAATGCACTAGCACTTATTCCTCAACACCTTTATTTCTACTTTAAGGGTTTAAGTGCTATCTATCATATTTATCTGCACCTCCCACCTTAGTGTCCGAATCCCTCAGTGTCTTTTTCTCAACACTCCAGTGACGTAGGAAAGTGTTATCATCCCCATTTTACAGAAAGGAAACTGAGGCACGGAAGGGCTAAGTTACTTGCCCAAGGTCACACAGGAAGCCTGTGACAGAGCAGGGAATTCAATGTCCATTTCCCGAGTCCTAGACTAGCACTGGACCATTTTTCCTCAGAGGACCAACACAAAGCACCGAGCACTATTAAGTCCCGCTAAAGTGCTCAAATGAACTTCACCACACATGGTGCTTAGTCTGTCACCCCTCACCAACATCAAATTCACTTGAACAAAGAATGTAAAGGGAAACAACGGGCTGATTCCTCCCCTGAATTTTGGTTCAGTTAAAAGAGAATGATCCCTTCTCTGATTCTTAAAGGTGTGCCCCTCTTCTAGTTCAAGCATACTGGGAGTGGGGGCGGGGGGAGGGGGTTGCTCTGTTGTGATACGTGATGTGCCTCCTCCATGAAATTCATCCCTATTATTGTACCACACAATCTTTGATCAGTTTGTCCTTACAACACCCCTGTGAGGCAGGTGAATGCTATTATCCTAAATGCAGCCTCTCTATACCTCAGTTCCCCTTCTGTAAATATCTTGCCCAAGGAAGGAAATGAAACCCTGCCTCCCCAAATCTATGCTAGTGCCCGAACCACTCCACAACCCTTCCTCTCTCTGTCTTGTGCTGCTCCGTCTGTGCAGGACTTCTTTCCACGCTGGGTGAGTAATTCATAAAAAAAAATTCTTGTCACATATTTCATTCAGGTAAATTCGTCATGTAACTTATTCACAGAGTTATATTTGACCAGCTCAAAATTAAACTGTATTTATATACAATAAGTATAAATATTACCATCTCCTGGAATGGTGCCACCGCCCTCCCTCTTCCTTCCCCTAATTCTATGCTTTACCTGGGGTCAAGGAACTAGAAAAGTGTAAGGATTAAAAAGGTGCATTTCTTCTCCCGGCTCTGAATAAGGCAGATTGCGTTTTTCATTTGTGGCTTCTATTAGGTCTCAAGAAAGTGACATTTTTAAAGTGAGAAAGGTCAGTCTTGTCAACTTAAAAATAATTAGATCGTGCTGCATTATCTGAATTGCTTGTTACTTTATAGAACCTTTTCCCTTAAAGGTCTCTAGACAAGCATGAAATATATATATATATATATAATTATATATATATATATATATATATATATATATATATATATATTTTCTTTCTTCAGGAATGTATTTTCAAAGGATTAAGAGCATTAGGTAGCTTTCTTTCGCTATATGCCAAGAAAAGCCCTGCTTGGATAAAATGGCCCAGGCTGCCTAATCTCTTACAACTATTTCTGATGACACTATGCACAAGAATGACAGAATGGAGACAGACTTCAAGGCATACCAGTGGCAAGAGACTCCATTATCATCCATCTAACATCGTAATAGTTCTTTAAATGCAGGATTCAATACCACAGCCTATCTTGGAACCATTCCAAAGCCATCTTTGCTCACTAATCCCAGCTGGCAGTTGTAATTCTGCAGTGAAAACTGCAGGAGTGACTTATTCTTACTTTTTTATGATAAACTTGTAGTACTTGGTTCTCAAGTGGCATAGTTTGTCACCTCCACCTTTAGATTTAGATTTCCTTGAATCTTTCTGCTTAATGCCATGCTAAAATTTATAATATCTCTTGATAAGTACATCTCAGACAGCTTTACCAAGGAGCTAAGTATCACAATCCCAATTTTACAGATGACAAAATTGAGGCACAGCTTGACTTGCCCAGCAGTCCAGTGGCAAACCCCCAGAAAACAGAACCCAGATCTCCTGAGTCCCAGCCCTCTATGCATGAGGCCACGCTGTATATCTATAATTTTGATTAGAAATACTCAGCCAATCCCAGTCGTTGACATATAAGTCAAGTCCCACAAAAATAATGAGATTGCCTTTAAAATAACCAATATTTAAATCCCTTGGTGGACTCCTGAGACCCAGCCATTGTCTTACATGCCAAACCTTGCATCCTAGGAGCACGGTTGTATGTAACACTGGAGACCGCCCTAATTCCATTTAAGTTAATGGCAGAATGTCTGTTGACTGTTGATGGAAGCAGAATGCAAAACACTGGAAGCAATCGATCCTGTGTTCTTCATTCACAAAGGCCCTGGTCCTGCTTGCATTGACATCAATGGCGAAACTCCCATTGTCCCAACAGTGCAGGATGAGCCCCCAAATGATTTGTATGGACCTCACTGGTGTATTTCAATGGGAGTTCTGAGCGCACAGGGAGGCAGTCTGTGGCTCAGTTATCCTAGGGTGTTTAAACGTCCCAATGTCCTCCAGATCGATGGATAGGAGGAAGAAGGAAGGGCTTTAATTTAATCCAAGGTCATTATTTAATAATCTCCATAATGCTAAAGTATCAATGTTGGAGTCCAATTTAACTACATTTTAATACCTATTAAACTGCAAGTTAACAAGTATAATCCTTGTAAATAAATAAACCTCAGCATGAGCAAGCTTCTTTGATCCTTAAGAATGAGGCTAAACAAGCAATGTGAAATGTCTGAAGTCTAACATAATTATCAAAACACTTCTTCTGTACTGGCAGCTAACAATAGCTTCAACTCGGTCTGCGAAATTGTCTTTATTCTTGAGTCCTTTAATGGAATACATTATGTATTTGAACACTGAGGAAAAAAGGGGTGGATTTCAAACTTTATGCTGTTTAAGGTCTCAAGTCTTCATTACCCCTTCTTCACCAAAAAGTATCCTACAACCCTGTCTTAAGCCACAGTACTTTTCTAGATGGTGAGTTAGTACACAGCAAGCTGGGGTGTAAAGGTACGAGCGTCCTGCACACTAACTGGGAGTAGATCAAAGCATGCTAGAGAAATTTTAACGTGTGGCAGTAGGGTTCACATGGACTTATTAGTGTGTGGCATGGCAGCCTGAGACAGATTTACACCCCAGCTTTTCATGTACTTACTCGCCATCTAGACAAACCCTTAGACACATTCTCTATTGTTTTAAAATTGGGAGGCAGTGTGGTCCAGTGGATAAGACACTGGACGAGAACTCAGCAAAGCTTTCTCTTCCACCGACCTGCTATTTGACCTTGGCAGGTCCCTTCACCTTTCTCCACATGTGTAAAATGGGGATAGCAACACTAACCTTCATTTGTAAAGTATTTTGAGATCTATTGATGAAGAAAAAAAAAAGGACTCAACTCTCATTTGGATTCAATAGGAAAGATGCTGTGCAGGGATGATGAACCCAGGGGTGGTCAAATTTCTGAGACCATCTAAGTGGCAATTGTGCGGAGGGCTAGATCTCAGGGATGCCTCTCAGGAGCTACTGTCCCGCAAGCTACTTGCTCATGCCTGGATCATAACCCCCCACTCCTCCTCCAGAGGGAAAGGATTCAAAGTACTCAACTGGAACAGCATCTGAATTCATTCCCACAGGCACATCCCCACAAATATACCCCATAGAGTAGCTCTTTCCCATCAACCTCCTTCCCATCCAGCCTTGTTTCACAACCATGGTCCCCGATTTGCTCAGAGATGGGGGAGTGAGGGATGGACGGAAAAATACATTGCTACCACCTTGTCTTCTGACCCATACACTGTTTGTACAGATAACAGGAGACAGTCCCCGCCTTGAAGTGCTTACGGTCTAAATAAATAATACATCCCCATTTTACAGACGGAGAACCGGAGCACTGAGTTGAAGTGACTGGGTCAAGGCTGCACAGGGAGTTTGTGCCACAGTCAAGAAATGAACCTCTCTCTCCTGAACCCCAATCCAGTATATTAACAAAATCAGACCGGCTTTGCATTTTATTCCCTCTGTGGAGCAAGTTGAAAGGTGTGATCTCTCAGATACCGGTAGAGATTTGCAGATCCATCAAGAACATTTAGTCAAATCTACCATTCATTTCAGTGTCTCTAAATCGAGACAGCTTTGAAAACCTCCATCATAATGGCTAAAAATGCAGCTTGTGCTCTGCCCAGAATCTAATGGCTGAACCTGAGAGAGGCAGTTTACATTTCTCATGAGCTCCAAGGGTCTTGGAGTTGCCAACTTCAAACCTCTGGCTAACGACTCAGCTCTTGAGTTCACCAAATTGTTCTGGCTGGGAAAAAAAAAAAAAAAAAACCCTAAAAAAAATTCCATCAAAACATATCATTTGACATTTTTAAAAATGAAACATTCTGTTTTTGAAATTACTTCGAGTTTCAAAATGTACTTCAATTATATTTCAAACAAATAATGTTGTAATAGCTCAAAATGAAAAAAAAATAATTTTTGTCTTATTGTTTCACCAGGTTTAGGTCAGCCTGAAATAATATTTTTTGAATCGTCAGTGAACTGAAAAATCAGTTCTCTGCACAGCCCTTCTCCAGAGGAGGCTTCACTAATTTTTGCCCATTTTTGTGCCCGGTTGCTGCTGGACACTCAAGCTCACAGTGGCGGAAAGGAGCTCAATAGCTTCTGCCTTAATACATTTCACAGTTTAGACCGAGGGCTCTAATGATTAATTTTAATTCCATCCTCATGTTGGTTGACTACATACTGTATGAGGGAAAGAAGAGAAAATTATCTGGAAAGAAACAGTGCTGTTTCATTACTGCAACGGCTATTGGAAAGGACCTGTGGGCGAGGGGCAGAATTCTTATTTGGTCAATTAATTTAGCAAAAATGAAGAAAGAGAGCAATGGAATGATTTTGACATTCTCTTACAGTCATGTTTCAGAGTAGCAGCCGTGTTAGTCTGTATTCGCAAAAAGAAAAGGAGGACTTGTGGCACCTGAGAGACTAACCAATGTATTTGGTTAGTCTCTCAGGTGCCACAAGTCCTGCTTTTCTTCTTACAGTCATGCCACAACTGCACACTGTTAGGAGGCTTCCTCTCCGCTTGTGACATTCTGCCACACTTGCAGCATCTGAGCTGAAGCCGCATCCCTCAGTGCTACATTTTAATACTCTTACAGTAAGAGATCAACCCTGAACCAACAGGCCTCTTTAGCTTTTGATATACAGGGACACATTCAAGAGCATCTGAAGGCTTGTCTACCCAGTATGGAATGCACCCCAGACGGGTGTAAATTGTAGAGCGCTCCAACTTCCCCTACGTAGACCCCGCTAACATGCTCTAAAAGGTAGGTGGTGCACATTGATGTAGTTCCTTTTGAAACAGGGCTGTGTTAACACCCACAAGGAACTTTTTAGATTGCGTCAGCAGGATATACACGGGGCAGAGTGTAAGACTGGAAAGCGCTCCACAATTCACGCTCCTCTGCTATGCATTGCCACACTGAGCAGCCAAGCTCTAAATAGAGCTGGTAAAAAACAATTTCAACAAGAGAGAGAGCAAGAGCAGGACGCATTTTTCACAAAAAGTGTTTTCATTTTAAGTCTAAGGAAGTCGAAAGTGGTTTGATTTAAAACCCCATTCCAGCCTACTCTATGCGCACATACCACCAGTTTAGATGCCCTTAGGTCACTAATGTCTGACTTTCACTCCGTTGCACGTCCCCTCTGAACTTGGCATTCGGTATCTGTAGCGCAAAGGCTGAGATTCTTCAAAGGCGCCAAAGGAAGTTAGACCCCAAAGCCTGACTGACTTCCAAAGGGATTTAGGCACCAATAGCCCAATTGAATGTCACGCACCTAACCTCCTTAGGCACTTTTGTAAAACCCATTAAGCGCCTGTGTGCATCTTTAGGTACCTAGGACTCATTTTCTTAAACTCATTTGAACATTTTTACCTGAATACTGAGTTACCCGCTGCTATGTTTCCCTCCCTCCCCACAGCACATTTCTTATTGCCTGCTATGTGTCAGATTTGGCTTATGAAAACTTTCAGGAGCAGCAATTTATTCGTGATATGCACCACAGCACGTGTACTATGGAATGAAGAGAAGATAAATAATATACCTCAATTTACATGCAGATCTTCATTGTCATCATCCTATTTAAATCTTCTAAAAAATCACTCTGAATTCAAATTTTAGCCAGCCGACGACCATAAAACAATAGTTCTAAAATGAATTTCAATTAATCCAACACATTTATGACTTGCTCTCTTCTATTTTGGATCAGTGTTATCATTAGGTTACAATTTATGAGCAACACAGGGAAACCCAATTCATTGACTGTTAAAAGATCAAGACAGTTGCATTAAGTTTGCACACCCAACGAAAATACATTAGCGCCCTAACATAAAACCTTACTAATTATGTTAGGGCTCTAATTCTTGTGCAAGATCTCACTGAAATTAAGCAAACCAACATGCACCTATTAAGAATTTTGCTTCACAAAATAGGCTAACACAATCCTGCAAACATATATGTATCTGCTTAACTTTATTCATATAACAAATCTCAAAAAGCGGACACAAAACTGATTTTAAGCATCTATTCTTTAACTGAACAGAACACCAACAACCAAGCTTTTCAGAGATTCTGCTCTTGATCCTTTTTGGGAAAAGGAAATACTTTTTCATACAAGATGTAATTAAACTGTGGGACTTGCTGCCACAGGAAGTTATTTAGATAAAGAAATTAACAAGATTCGAAAAGGGATCGGATATTAGGACTATCCAGAGTTGTCCTAATTAACAATGTTTGGGAGTAGATATTAATCCATGTGCTGCAGGTATTATACGTGTATGGCGGGGGGATGAGGGAAGATTATCCCCCATCTGCGTATAGCTGGGGTTTTATACTTTCCTCTGAAGCATCCTGTGCTGGCCACTGTCGGAGACAAGACACTGGACTAGACAGACCTTGCATCTGATCCATTCTGGCAAGTCCAGTGTTCCTGTAACAGCTTAGGCCAAATGATGCAACTCTCAGAATCCAGTAACATAGACGAACCAAGTTTTTAACATGAATTATTGTCTGGCTACAGAGGCATATTACAGGGGTTGGTTTATTTGTTTATTTGTTTTTTGCATTAACAAAAGGTAGAGAAGACAGCAAAAAAAATGGCATTTAGAGCCAGTTTTTCAAAAGATCTCAGCACCCCCAAATTGGGGCCAAGATTTTCAGAACAGTTCAGTCCTAATTTAGGCAACTAAATAAGTGCCAGGGGTGCAGAAGTTCGTCCAGCCGCTCCTGTCACAACATTTAAGGCCACATTTTCATAAAAGCTCAGCAACCGACATGCTCAGTTCTTGATAATGTAGTCACCTATTTAGGGGTCTAAATGGAAACTGAGCTATTTTGAAAATCTGACCTTTTGTGCCTATTTTGTTGCCCAGCACTAATTTAAAGAGACAAATGGGAAAATCAGAACCCAAACATACATATTCACATTGGCAAACGGGGCTGCTTCAGTTGGCTGGGGATGAACGAGGCGAGAACCTGACATGGTCCGTGTTTAAAGCGAGAACGTGCCAGGGAGGTGGGGTTCAAATCTGGATTAGGTTTCGCTAAAATTCAGATTCAAAACTATTTCAGAGCTGGAATCAGGTTTGGATTTGTCAGTAGAGAAATTGGACAAAGAGGTTTCGCTGGGTTGAAGACCAAGATTGCCTAAAGCTCATGAGCTCAGCCAGTTTCAGCAGCACTGAAAACAAAATTTGCCCCCTTCTGGTCTAGTACCTGACCCATAGAGATGGATTGGGATCTGGAGATGTGTATCCATCCTTCATGTGACTGGAGTGCTCAATATCTATGTATAAGTAAATAGTTAATAAATGAAGTGCAGTAAACAGTGCTCAAAAATACACAAACTTCCTGGGTTTTGTAGGACCCCTGAAACTTGCAGTGTTTTCACTGCACGACAGCTTCCTCAACCAATTCTTCACCCAGCATACCCTAATTCTTCAACACCCTACAGCTGAAAGGGATTCGGATTGGAGTGTATGGGTTTGGTCCAGCTATAGCATGAAGGGATACAAACATACTCAAATGCCAAACAATTCAACCCCCAAGGCCATGATGATCCCAGGTTCTCTCTCGTTTCTTTTTAGTTTTTGCAGCCAGTTGCTCGATTAAAGTCACTTTGTACACTTTTCTACTAAAAAAATTGAGTCTTCAGAAATAGACAAGCAAGTGGAAATGTAAACTTAGCCCTCCAATCCAACCATTAGTCTTTTTAATGATTCTGACCACAACCACCCTGAGATAACATCTCATTCTTCCTTTGCTTCAGACATGGAAGCTCAGCAGAATCCTGATTCCTTTGGCCTATTATTAAACTGAAGCCTAGATGGACGTGAGTGCTAAAGGAAAAGGATTATAGGGGTTTATTCGGTGCTGTCAGAGAAAGAAAACCCCTGTCTCTCTGCCAGATGCATTGAACTACTGATCTCACACTTGCATAAAATTATCACCCACATTAAATCTATGCTAATTCAACGCAGTGTGAGGAAAGATGATTTAACCTCAAACCTTTTCCCAATGTCATTCAACAGCTCTAATTAGGTAGAGAGGTGTTCCTATTCTCCACTCACTCTGTATTCTTATAGATATTATTTAAAATGTATTATTAATATTCATTTAGTGGAAGGAGAATAACTAGAGAGTATTTGTGATATAGTTAAAGAGTATTTGTGACATAGTAATACATTTCTGGTCACAATTTATTTTCTTCTTCCAGAAATATTAAACTCTTATGGACACAGGTTCATATTTATCATGATTAATGGGAACAGCTCAAGAGCTAATTGGGTGTTCTAATTTGAAGGGTAGCTGCTAAATATACAATTTCTCCCAAAAACTGAAAAGCAAAACCTCTTTTTCCTTCTTCCTAAGCGTTTTGAGAAGTAAGACATAACTTCCACTAACAAGGAAATTGTTTTTCACACTATGCACAATTAGCCTGTGGAACTCATTTCCACATGGCATCAGCAAGAGTTTAGCAAGATTCCGCAAAAAACTGGACATTTATATAGATAGTGAGAATATCTAGCATTACAAAATCTCTCTCCACCTCCTTGACCTTATATAGTATTTTTCATTTATAGGTCTCAAAACATTTTACAAGAGGAGGTCAGGCTCCTTAACTGCATTTTACATGTGAGGAAACTGAGATACCGAAAGATGAAGTGACTTGTCCCAGGTTCCTCAGCAGGACAGTGGCAGGGCCAGAGTCCTAATCCACTGGGCCATAGTGGCGTATGTACGGTGTGTGGGGGGGTGTGTTTGGCACCTCATGCTTCAGGACAGAGACCCATCTCTAACTAATGGGTATTAGGAGAAAATGTTCTCAGTGAGCAGATTTTTCCATAGCTGCCGACTGCTGCATTTCTTACGTTTTCCTCTTAAGTGTCTAGGACTGGACTTTGTTACAGACAGGATATCAGACTAGAAAGACCACCGGTCTGATGGAGAATGGCAATTCCGATGTTTTTAGAAGGGGGAATAAAAAGAGCACACATTTAAAAGAATTTAACTGTATAAGATGTACACATTCTGTGAGAACACACTCTAGGGAAAGGTCTAGATGGCCATAAAAAATAAAATAAAAACATAAAAATTACAATAAACTCATTTTCCCCACCTGTGTCGCAATACGATTTTATGTGCAACATTAAAGCCACAACGTGAGTTATCATTTATCTCCTTACTTTGAAAGTGCTGTATGACTAGACGTAGGCAACTGAAATATACATATCCTGACGGACAAAGTGGGTTTAGATTCATTCTAATTATATTCATAATGCACTCATTTGATATACCATACGTATTATTTAGCTGCATTTTACACATTCTGTCTAAAATAAATTGAAATAAAAATATAATACAGGGCTGAAAAATATACTCTATACAAAGTACTGTAGCTCACTGACAAGTACTTAAAAAAAGGGTAAAAGTAATAAAAATTACTGCTAGAAAAATCGAAGTGTTCCATTCCCAGATTTTATGAGGGCAATAAAAAATGAAAAAGCAGCTCTAGTTAAGCTAGACTGATGAAGTGATATACTGCCAGAAAGGCATTCAAGGTTGGGTTTAAACAGATTTAGAAGTTGATATATATCAAACGCAATAATTTTGGTGCATATTTAAGGGAACCTGATGGAACACTAGCATACACATCCACCAGATGCTTGTAAGCAAAAAGGAAAAAAAAAAGGGGGGGGTGGGTGTGGGGAAGGTTTGATTCAGAAAACCTGTGTCTTGCCAAAGAGCTTGGAGGAAATTGTTCACAGTAGTTTTCACGCACCAAACATGATGCATTTAGGCAACTTTGTACTTTCCTTTGTTTCCTTTATTTCATCTATAGGAGTTCAGAAATGACCGATCATTTTTTCCATGTATGCTCTTTGTTTCTTGAATCGTAATGTACGGGAATGTTTTGGGCTGAGAAATGATGGTATAATAAAGTAAAAAGCATCATTTGCTATGATTGAAACAGCAGATAGGATGAAGAGTCAGAAGACATGGGTTCTGTTCGCAGTTTTGCCATGAACTTGCTATATGACCTGTCCAAGTCATTTCCCCTCTGACCCTTAATGTATTTAAACTGTGAGCTTTTGGGGGCAGTGACTTTCTCTGACTGTCAGTTTGGATGGTGCCTTGCACGATGGGGTCTTGATCTTCGTATGAGATTATAGGTACCCCTGGGATATAAATAATTATATAAATATTTGGGGGCAGATTATGGTACTCAGGAGGAAGGTTTGGCAGGGAGACTGCAGGACTGTAGAAATGTCTCACTAGCAGAATGCTTCCTAAGGGACTGTTCTAGCTGATGTAAGTAAAAGAAATCTGGCATTTACTTTTTCTCTGATCCATGGGGTTGAACAGGTGAGAGTTATGTGACAACCTTTGCCTCCCTTCCATTCAGCTACATGAAGCATGAGCTCAGTACTATTACAAATGTGCTCCAGAGCTCTGTGTGTGTGTGTACATAAGTTAATGAATCAGGTGCCAGTAGATGGCACTCAAGAATACCTAGCGTAATTCCTGGGTTTTGTTGGACCAATAAAACTTATCATTGCACGTTACAAATGGCTTCCTCTGGCAATTATTTACAGTTCCAGCTGAGGATTGAGTCAGAGGGCAGTTAGAGGTGGTTATTTTTGCTATCCGCCTTCAAAGGAGAGCTTACTCAGGACTTAAGTGGGGCACGGGTATTGTGTTGGCCCTCTGCCCAGGGTGTATTTCACTCTCTGTAACCCTAAGTCAAATTTACGTAGTTGAAGTTGGGCACCTGTGAAATTCAAGCCCCTATTAAGCAGCTGATCAACATAAGCCATCTAAATTGGAAACCTTTGGACGTCACCTCTCTATACCTCAGTTTACCAGTCTCTAACAGGAGGAGGATGATAAATACTGATGTGTTGAAAATCTCTTCTAAGGCACTGTAAGAGGTGCAGAAGTCTGGCATCCTATTTCAAATCTATACAAACCCAACCAAACCATATGTTAGAATAATATGGCGAGGATATAGGTAGTCATGAGAAATCATGTTTGTACAATACAGGAACAACGTTTGTATCAGTCCTCCGTTTCATTCCACACTAAAAATGAAATGCAATTAAGCTTCCAGGTACCAGATGACAGAACAAGGAGTAACGGTCTCAAGTTGCAGTGGGGGAGGTTTAGGTTGGATATTAGGAAAAACTTTTTCCCTCGGAGGGTGGTGAAACACTGGAATGCGTTCCCTAGGGAGGTGGTGGAATCTCCTTCCTTCGAAGTTTTTAAGGTCAGGCTTGACAAAGCCCTGGCTGGGATGATTTAGTTGGGGATTGGTCCTGCTTTGAGCAGGGGGTTGGACTAGATGACCTCCTGAGGTCCCTTCCAACCCTGATATTCTATTCAACTCTGGGATCAAAATTCATGTTTAAGTGGGAGTTGAGTGTTAACACAGGCCTTGTATTGGCCCTCCACATAGGGAAAAAGTCATCCACTCCTTAAATGTAAGTGCCATGAATAAAAACCCTGTGGTTCAATGACTAAACAAAGCCCCCTTCCAAGAACGAACGTCCTCTGTTTTGTTCCATTTAACAATGTACAAGCACACTGCTGTTATTTGTTTACATACTAGCACTTGAAATTGATTTGTGACCAACAATCTCCCATCTGTATCCCACAGAATGAGCTGAGTCAGCCTGGAAACACAGCATCAAAGCTTATACCTATCCTCCAGCACAGGATACAAGAACATCCTATACCTGCAAAATCGCCCAATCCATCCCTATCAAGGCATGTGACTGATTTGTTAACAACAGAAACAGAAAAACACTGTCAAAGATAAAGGAGGCTGGTATTCGACAGACTAAGCACACCATACCAATTATCCCAAAGAAATTGTAACCACACTGTCAGCTTATTATGGGGAACTTGTATACTCTGACAATGACAAAGCAGGAGTCTGCTTTTGAAATGCTCCCATTTATAAATGCTCACTGGCATAAGCCATTCTGCACAACACATTGCTTTGTCAGTTGAGAATGAAAAGCATCCAGGCCTAGTATACACCTCAGTGTTAAAAAGGAGGAATGATCTAGACTAGGAGAGACTGAATTATTGTAGACAGGATGTTATGCTCATATTTTCCTGAGCGCTGATCTCAGAGACAACACACCTTTTTTCTTTTTCTTTTTAGGACACAATC
This sequence comes from Natator depressus, assembly GCF_965152275.1. NCBI lineage: Eukaryota > Metazoa > Chordata > Testudines > Cheloniidae > Natator > Natator depressus. The sequence continues at coordinate 9,219,520 of NC_134259.1, forward strand.
CAGTTTACACTAGAAGTCAGAGAGATAGAGAACATATAGTTGTGACAGGCTCAAGCAAGATCCCCCCTCAATTTAAAAGAGAGGGGGCTAGCAGAAGAGAATTCCCCAAGAGTGACTTCAGCTCTGAAGCAAACAACCCATGGATTTTGTACTTTCAGGGGTCACTGATTCACGCCCCCTCTGTGGGAGCTGCTGCAGAATCTGATCCATGGCGGGGAGGGGAGCTGTGGTATGCTGCTTGTTTGAGTTTATTGTCCTTTTTTTTTATTCATAGCAGAAGCATTTAAAGCATTGGAAAGGTGTCCCTTTTCACTGTTACATACTAATCTGCTGTTAACAACTCTCGTGATTTTATCAGTAGACTCACAATTTTCAGTGTTTTAATAAAGCCCTAACTCCTGGAGTCATGTGAATAGGTGAGAATCTCAGCTTGTTTGTTTGTTTGTTTGTTTGAGATAAGTCTCCCTCCTGCTAGCAAAGAAAAGCCAGACGATGCGAACCTGAAAGGTTCAGAAACCAGAAGGCAAATAAAAAAAACCCAAATTTATTATTTTGACGTCTCAACATTTTTAAGAAAATCTCATGATTTTGCAGGACTGGACTGATTTTTGAATACATGATGTTGGCTATATACCAAAACCAAAGAAAAGAAGTACAAACCCACTGTATCATATCTGAGTGAGAAAGATAGAAACATTGTCTACTTCATAGGGGCCGCCATAAATTAGTCAAAAAGCAACGTGTATGCGGAGTGCTTTTGTACTGAGGAAAAACATTACCAAGTTTGACTAGATGCTCAATGCACAATGGAAAAGAAGAGATGGTCTAAGCCACTACGATCTAAGTTTTTATGACCCCTACTAACATTTACCGCTAAAGAACAAAAATCTGTGTCACTAACGAGTTGGCATGGAAAGTGCCTGTGGGCATTCATTTGAATTATGAAAACCGTTCACTCCAATTACGTTCATGCCCTTTTATTGCTATTTTTGAACAGCCATACATGGAAGTTTTTGTTTGCCTGCTTAGGGAATCCAAGTCCTTTGGTCCTTTCAAAATTCATCCCCTGTACAAGAAGCCAGCATGGGCTCAGGTACCACTAAAGTCCTTAGAATACTCCTTGTGCGAACTCTTTGCACAGGGATGTGTAATACCCTGTGGGAAAAGGCCTTAGTGCATGCAGGTAAGAGTATTTGTGGGGAACTAGACCTTTATCCTACTATTGAGAAAATCATTCAGTTCGGGAGTAAAAGCAATGCCATGTGACTGACGTGCCACATTGTTATTACTCGTCAAAGTAAAACAAAGTCATTGAGTTTAAAGCCAGAGGAACCACCAACTCAACCTCATGTAGCAGCCCAGGGCCTATCACACACACACAGCCCAACCACCAGCATGAGACCAAAGTATTCCAGTGACTCAGCGTTTGCCACAAGAGAACAGGTGGGCCCAAGGTACACCAACGCCTGAGGCCCTGGCCATGGCAGGGAACAATCTGATACCAACCAATAATCTGACGTTTATGGAGACAGGGTGCAACTACTCAAGTCCCATGTCAGCTACAAAGCAGTGCTTAAGTGATGCACAGAGGTGGCACTGGCCCCTCAACTCATGGCTAACTTTCACCCATAAACAGAAGACATGATTCTAAACACATTCAAAAGAGACCAGAGTCCATTCCAGATTGTGTGCAAATGGGGTGGGGGGAGCTAAAATAACTGGAAATGGCATTTGCTCTAATTATTGCATAAGAACCATGTTTCTTGGCAAAACGTGAGTTGAGGCAGAGATGTCGTATTCGCTATCGCACAAACATGCTTGATTCACAGACAGTTTGGAATGGGGAACAAGGGGAAGCAACCTTTGTAGACTAAGGAAATAATCAGTGTTCTCAAGATGCAAGAAGTATACAGTACACAACAAGCAGAGGGAGTTGTTTCCATACACAGGCAATATCAGCCTCTTCACTTTCTTAACTTTGTGCCCCAGGTGGGTCCAAACAAGTGACCTTTGGATCTAAATGCATAAGCCTGTACTGGACTCATCTAAGAGGCTGTGTTTCTGAAATTGAGCCATCAATATAAGTTCGACCTGATCTCAATGTGTGCCCTTTAAATCCAAGTTAAGCCGACTTGGTTTCAGGTTATATTTTTTCCTATTTTCCCTTTTCACATGTACCAACCCTTTTGGTGTTCCCTTTTATACACACACACACACACACACACACACACACACACACACAGCCCCATTACTTTCAGTGCTTGACTTGCATACAAACATTCATTCTATCACATATAAAATGCACAACCCCACACCACCAGACTGGCTCCAGACCATGGATCAGGTCCTCAGTTGGCGTAAACTGACATAGCTCCACGGAACTCAGTGGGAGCTTTGCAGATTTACATCAGCTGACCATTTGGCCCAGTAAGGCACAATTCTCAAAGGCATACATAGCTTAATCACTCTCAGCTGCCTGCGCAGAAAGCACTAGTCATTGTTCACAGTACCACTAACAGAGAGAAATATAATGTAGGAGGAATATAATATCATTCCTCTTTATTACTGTCATTTTTATGTGAGCCTTACCATAATGCAGTCCTCACAGCCACCTTAGCTGATCATGAGCTTCAGAAAGACATAGCAGAATTGTATTCTCATTTTTTTTAGTCCTAAACTTTATGTATTGATCAACATTAATGGCCATCTGAGATGTGAATTAAAATAGGGCAATTGTTTCTTTATGTTGCTTATATTACCCTGGATTCACTAGAGTTAGAAAATTAGTACAATTAATAGATGTCAGCTCACCCAAACTGGAGTCGTGGGGTGGAATGTCCAGATGATTAACATCTACATTTGACAACTTGATATTATAAATGCATTTTTCAATTACAAAGAGAATTGTAGGTGACATTTTACTTTTTTACTGATTAGTGACTTCCTCAGTCCAGTGTCCTGTCTGGCCAGTACCAGGGAGCATAATTGCTCATTACAGGGTTTTCTGCACCCTGCTCTGAAAGATCTGCGATTGGCCAGACAGGACACTGGACTAAGTGGACCTCTGCTCTGACCTGTGTTTCCCATGTTCCTACATTTTTGAGTGATACCTGTCACTGTGGAGTTCAAAAGGGAAAAAGGCATCGGAAGACCTCACTGAGCACCAAGGCCATATAGTTAACTTACAAAAGCAATGAAGGCTTGTTTCTCTCTTTAGAATACAAAGGAATTTTTTTTTAAAAAAAGTGCATCATAAAATATTTATGAACTGGGGCTCCTTATGGTTTCCCATAAGGTATTCATCTAGAGGCTTTTCCTTTGTCTAGAAAGTAGACTGCAAGTCATGCTGGAGTAATCCTTCATTCGCCTGTCAAGAAAAGGGGGGTACACATCAGTACGTTTATAGCTTTGTCAGAACACATACAGTTCTCTCTCTCTCTGGGCTACTGAGAAACATTTCCATCTGTGAGCATCAACCAAAAGCTTTTCAAAGTTTCAGCACCTTTTTAAAAAATATTTACACGCACACGCACACACTTTTGGTTTCAGATGGAGCCTTCAATACTGCAGATGCCACAAAGCACTTTGCACTGGAATGAAAGATACTGGTCATGCTGGGACAGTATCGACAAACAGATCAGTTATTCAGTACTTTGCTCCCATTCATTCTGGGCTATAAGGAACCAGATTTTACTGGATTTTAAAGTGAGATGGAACATGTTGGCAAAAAGAACCCAGGGTGATAGGTTTCCAACTTGACTGACGCTAGACAGAAGGGATCACGGGTTGTCATCACTTATGTGGCTCTGAGACTAACTGGCACCCTTAAGTCCATTCTGGTGCCTTGGCTTTCAGTCCTTGCAAACATCCTTTCTCCAACCATCCAGAGAGAGATGGCAACATTGAGTGAGTACAAGAAAACCCTCGCTGACCAAAAGCTCTCGCTCCCTGACAATCTTGTTCACGTGCCCTGCACCCACCTTAAGTCCTGCTGATTATCCTGGGCAGTTGGATGAGCTCTTCTGCCATCCAACTTCAACCCAGATGACATGTGGCAGATGCAATGGGCAAGCTCTGACCTAAACAAGCACCTTACAGATGATCCTGCCGTAGAACTGCCTGGTTTCCTGCTCCACCAAAGACAGGGGATGACCAACAACTGTATTAGGATGTTACACAGAAGATAAGCACCCCTGATGCACGAATGGAGAACCAAGGATTTGCCATCAAGCATATTGAGAACAAGTGCCCCATCTTTTTATTTCCAGGAGGCCCAGCACAGGTGCGTGCTACATCTCATGAAGCCCTCAAATGGAGTTCAGACCTCTCTGTTAACTTGAACATGTTGCTCCTGCCATATGAAAGAGGAAGATCACTTCTGCACAATGGCTCTTCTAATAGTACAGGTTTCAGAGTAACAGCCGTGTTAGTCTGTATTCGCAAAAAGAAAAGGAGGACTTGTGGCACCTTAGAGACTAACCAATTTATTTGAGCATGAGCTTTCGTGAGCTACAGCTCACTTCATCGGATGCATACTGTGCATCCACAGTATGCATCCGATGAAGTGAGCTGTAGCTCACGAAAGCTCATGCTCAAATAAATTGGTTAGTCTCTAATAGTACAGCTATGATCGCATGCTACAGTGTATAGACCACTGAGCTAGGACTCAGGAGAGGGCTTGCATTCCTGACTCTACCACTGACTGCTTGGACAAGTCATTTTCCCTCGCTTTGCCTTTGTTTTCCCTCTCACTCTTTAGCTATGAATGGTTTCCCCTTCTTGCCTTGCTTTATAAGAGGCCTCACTGCTTAACATAGCCTTGGAAAGAGCTTCATATCAGGCTGAACTGAAGCACCGCGGGTAAGATCCTGCGCTTGATTCGGCTGTCTTGTGCAGTCATTTATGCACCAGAGCAAATTGGCTGTGAAATACTAGTCTGAGTACATTCTACACTTGCGTAAGCGACTGCACGTCAATGGAGAATCGGACCCACTGACTTTATACTTAGCCATCTGGTGCGAGTAGTTTTCTGGGCTGTTCATCAAAAAGTAGCCTTGCCCATTGCTATGGGTATATTTAAATCTCTTGCTTTCTGCATTTCACTTGGGCTCCTTGCTCCCTCCGAGGCGTAGGGCATGTTGCTGCTGCCATAGCCTTCTCCCACAGCTGCCTCCTCACCCTGCAGCACAGAACCGCTGTGCTATGTCTCCACAAACATCCATTCTCTCCTCTTTCAAGTGTTTTCTTGACACGCACCTCTTTGGGTACCTCTACAAATACTTAGTCTTACCTTCAAGGAAGTGATAGGTAAATAGATAATAAGAGGCTGGCTAGGTATTTTATTTGGACTTCATCAACACAAAACATGGACTCAATATGACATGCTGAACACCCCTGCTCTGTCATTTACTTACCACTCCATCCCATACCCATTCTTCCTCTATCTGTTGTCCATTCAGGGACAGGTTTTCCTGAGTGCTGAGCAATCATGGTTCAATGTTCAAAAGGGCTCAGCTTGTATTTAGACACCTAAATAAAAAGCCAGATTTTCACAAGTGCCCAGCATCCAGCAGCTCATGTTGTGACACTAATAGCCAGATTTTCTCAACAGCTTTGCACCCAACTTGCTGAGCTCTTTTGAGATTAAATAGACACAGAACTCAAGTGATGTGCCCAAGGTCACACAGCAGTTCAGTGACAGAGCCAGGAATAGAACCTGGGTCTGTTGGGTTCCAGTCCAGTCCCCTGTCTACATGCTGCCTTTCCATGTTTGCTGAGGGTGACATAAAAGCTCCTTTCTTAGGGTTGCAAAAAGAAAAGGAGGACTTGTGGCACCTTAGAGACTAACCAATTTATTTGAGCATGAGCTTTCGTGAGCTACAGCTCACTTCACGAAAGCTCATGCTCAAATAAATTGGTTAGTCTCTAAGGTGCCACAAGTCCTCCTTTTCTTTTTGCGAATACAGACTAACACGGCTGTTACTCTGAAACCTTTCTTAGGGTTGCCAACTCTCCAGGAATTAAACATTTATCTTTAATTTAAGATTATGTCATGTGATGAAATCTCCAGGACTTAATCCAACCAAAGTTGGCAACCCTAGCCTCTCTCCAGCTTTCATGCATACACTGCCTCACCCAGTCTCATTTAAGTAGGTTTATTTGTCCAAGCATAAGCTAATAAAACAAACAAAACAAAACAGTCCTTCAGCTCATTATTTGTCCCAGGCTTTCACTGCCTGGCCTCCCCTCCTAGGGGGTCTCTGGTAATCTTGCTTTGGGCAGCTTCCCAGCCCCAGCCAGCTCCCTTCTAAACAAGTCCTCATTTTCAGCCAGCTCTGCTCCTCTTCTGAAACAGCAGCTGCAGAGCAATCTTTCTGAACACCTAGCCCCTTGCTCCAGGGACCCACCATGGGAGTTGGCTCTACTCCTCTGTAGTTTCTCTCTCCCAGGCCTAACCTGTGCCAATAATTCCTCTTCTTCGTGTCCTCTGACAGGCCTTTATATCTCCAGGTGTCGCCCTACTCCCTTTTAATTAGTTCAACTGGGCCACCTCTGGTCTACGCACAGGGCCCAACTACCCTGTGACGGTGAAGTAGGATAGAGATAGAAGCACAAACACAGATGCCTGCAGTACGTGAAGATGTCCCACCTAGGTTCTGGCCTGGATGGTACTTTTTTTTATTGATGAAATCTTACTAGATCGTAGATGAAGGTGGCACAGCTCTAAGCACAAAATAAATATCACAATTAAAAAAGACCCAGAAAATACAAATGCCAAAAATCACAATGGAACAAATTTCTCAAATAAACTACTGTGTGAATGAGAAATTAGCCGTTTGAAGTAAACCAAGGGGATTAAATCAAACTCCCAGAGAAGACAAGTGAATGATAAATGACACACAACTAGATCCAAGCTAAATCTTTGGTGTCTAATTGAGATACAGTGGGCTGAAAAGATTATGCAAATGGAAATGAATCTGTCTCAAAGCCTGACCTGTAGTGTGAGGGAACGTACCGTGTTCTGGAGCTGGAGAATTAGCAGTTAGAAGAAGATTATTTACACTGTAAATAAGACAGATCTTCCTTAACTTTGTACCATAGAACTGCACGCCTGAGAATTCTAATACACAGCTACCTCAGTGTTCCTCTTAATTAGTAGTGTTTTCCACTTCTCTAATGACTTCCATTCAGAGATCTCCAAGCAGTTCAGCCAACTTTGAAAAGCTGAGTTCTGCAGTCACAGCACTCCTGTGAGAGAAGTGCTAATAGGCCTATTTGGAGAGGAAGGACTGTCCACATGTTACGGTACTAACCTGGGGCTTGGGAGACCTAGGTTCAATTCTGAGCTCCACCACAGACTCCCTGTGTGATCTTGGGCAAGTCACTTAGTCTCTCTGTGCCTCAGTTCCCCATCTGTAAAAATGAGATAATAGCACTGCCCTGCTATTGTGAGGTGCTCAAATACTATGGTCACTGGAACTATACAAGTCATTTAGATTGATCCTTCAGGCCTGCATTCTGAATGGGCTCCTAAATCCATACGTAGGGACCTAAATAAGTGGCCTGATTTGCCAATTTGTGGAACTCTCCCAGCTGTTCTGTCGGTATCATTTCTTAGGTCCCAATCCTTCAGTGACTCCCATGCTGTTGAAACCCTGCGTGTGCACAAAAGCTCACCAAAGTCAAGAGGGCTCAGTGCAGGACTGTGCCCTTCTTTTCTTACCCATCTCTCAGCTACCCTGACTGGTCAAATAATCCTGCAGTGACCAGGCATTTCAGTCTATTCCCACCCCCTTTCTTCCTCCATTCTCAGCATTAAGTCTGTCTAAACAGTTCTTACTTTAATCTGTGCTTTTTGTTTGTTTGTTTCTCATTTTCAACCCGACCCTTTCACTTGTGCCATGAGTGACCTCCCTGGACAGTTGCAGAGATTCAGTGTCACTTTTCTATACCATTTTAACTCCATCATTATTCTACCCCTTGGATGCATTAGACCTTGAAGAGACACAGAGGCATGCTTAATCAAAGCCACAGAGAGTACTTATCAACACTGCTATTGCCTCTACATGCCAGGAGGACTTCAATAGCTACATCTAATAATACTTCTGTGATGCTGGCAGACCAGGTGCCTGCTCATGCAAAGGTCCCCTTGTCTCAACTGAAAACTGGCAAATACAGAGCTGGAACCAGTCTGGCTCACCTGTGTGTTAGTATAGTTAAAATAGGTGTTAGAATAAAACAAGACTTTACTGAATGCTTGTGAGTTGCTGCATGAATTAATCTCACTCACAATATCTGTATCCCCCGGCGTCAGCTAATATTTGAGCAGTAGCATTGTTAGCCTCTGTGTGTAAGTCACCAGACAGGAGAGAGACATTAACTAGTGTGAAGGGCTGATTTTCAACAAAACGGTGTGACACCCTTTCCAAAAGGAGAGGTCCATCATTACCAGATTATTGTGGGACATGGCAACTGAAAGTTCCGTATGTACCGTCAACAAGAGGACAAAAGACTTCTGTTGATGTTCTGCCCCCTCTCTGTGAAGATGAGTCACGCAAAGGACTCCTGCTATCAGATGAGCTTTGCAGCCAAAAGCGTGTGGGAAGAAGATAATAAAACCTCTGACAAGAAGGAACTGACTATCACTTGCTGCTTGGACTCTGGGAGGCAAGGTGTTTCTCGGCAGAAGCTAAAGATCCCCAGTGTTTAGCCTGGGTTAGCACTAATGGACATATTCAGCTTGCTGATTATAGAAGCTTGTCTTACCTTTTGACACTTAAGATTGTAACTCATATGTGTATTAATGTTTCCTTTCTTTAACCTTGTAAATAACTCTCTAATTTAATTTTCCTATTTAATAAATATATTTACATAGTTTGTTTTAGGATTGGAGACAAGCACTGTCTTTGGTAGGAGATCTAAGGTGCAACTGACCTTGGGAAAGTGACCGGTTCTTTGGGACCGGGAGTAACCTGAATATTGCTAAAAAGAAAAAAGAAAAGGAGTACTTGTGGCACCTTAGAGACTAACCAGTTTATTTGAGCATGAGCTTTCGTGAGCTACAGCTCACTTCATCGGATGCATAGCATATCGTGGAAACTGCAGAAGACATTATATACACACAGAGACCATGAAACAAAACTTCCTCCCACCCCACTGTCCTGCTGCTAACAGCTTATCTAAAGTGATCATCAAGGAAGGCCATTTCCAGCACAAATCCAGGTTTTCTCACCCTTCCCCCCCCACCCCCCCCCACACACAGACACACATACAAACTCACTCTCCTGCTGGTAATAGCCCATCCCTCTTTGAAACCTCTCTTTATAATGCGCATGATAATCAAGGTGGGTCATTTCCAGCACTAATCCAGGTTTTCTCACCACCCTCCCCCCCCCCCCACACACACACACCCCTCCAAAAACCACACACACAAACTCACTCTCCTGCTGGCAATAGCTCATCTTACAATGTGCACAGCAATAATCCAAGTTTAACCAGAACGTCTTGGGGGGGGGGGGGGGTTTGTAGGAAAAAAACAAGGGGAGATAGGCTACCTTGCATAATGACTTAGCCACTCCCAGTCTCTATTCAAGCCCAAATTAATAGTATCCAATTTGCAAATGAATTCCAATTCAGCAGTTTCTCGCTGGAGTCTGGATTTGAAGTTTTTTTGCTTTAAGATAGCGACCCTCATGTCTGTGATTGCGTGACCAGAGAGATTGAAGTGTTCTCCGACTGGTTTATGAATGTTATAATTCTTAATATCTGATTTGTGTCCATTTATTCTTTTACGTAGAGACTGTCCAGTTTGACCAATGTACATGGCAGAGGGGCATTGCTGGCACATGATGGCATATATCACATTGGTGGATGTGCAGGTGAACGAGCCTCTGATAGTGTGGCTGATGTTGTTAGGCCCTGTGATGGTGTTCCCTGAATAGATATGTGGGCACAGTTGGCAACGGGCTTTGTTGCAAGGATAGGTTCCTGGGTTAGTGGTTCTGTTGTGTGGTATGTGGTTGTTGGTGAGTATTCGCTTCAGGTTGCGGGGCTGTCTGTAGGCAAGGACTGGCCTTTCTCCCAAGATTTGTGAGAGTGTTGGGTCATCCTTCAGGATAGGTTGTAGATCCTTAATAATGCGTTGGAGGGGTTTTAGTTGGGGGCTGAAGGTGACGGCTAGTGGCGTTCTGTTATTTTCTTTGTTAGGCCTGTCCTGTAGTAGGTGACTTCTGGGAACTCTTCTGGCTCTATCAATCTGTTTCTTCACTTCCGCAGGTGGGTATTGTAGTTGTAAGAATGCTTGATAGAGATCTTGTAGGTGTTTGTCTCTGTCTGAGGGGTTGGAACAAATGCGGTTGTATCGCAGAGCTTGGCTGTAGACGATGGATCGTGTGGTGTGGTCAGGGTGAAAGCTGGAGGCATGTAGGTAGGAATAGCGGTCAGTAGGTTTCCGGTATAGAGTGGTGTTGATGTGACCATCGTTTATTAGCACTGTAGTGTCCAGGAAGTGGATCTCATGTGTGGACTGGACCAGGCTGAGGTTGACGGTGGGATGGAAATTGTTGAAATCATGGTGGAATTCCTCAAGGGCTTCTTTTCCATGGGTCCAGATGATGAAGATGTCATCAATATAGCGCAAGTAAAGTAGGGGCTTTAGGGGACGAGAGCTGAGGAAGCGTTGTTCTAAATCAGCCATAAAAATGTTGGCATACTGTGGGGCCATGCGGGTACCCATAGCAGTGCCGCTGATCTGAAGGTATACATTGTCCCCAAATGTAAAATAGTTATGGGTAAGGACAAAGTCACAAAGTTCAGCCACCAGGTTAGCCGTGACATTATCGGGGATAGTGTTCTTGATGGCTTGTAGTCCATCTTTGTGTGGAATGTTGGTGTAGAGGGCTTCTACATCCACAGTGGCTGAATATTGCTGTGATTCTTGGTCTAAGGGACCCTCTATCACAAAGGTGGCAAGAAAGATTGGAGTACCCAAGAGGACTGTCTGGGACTCCACATTAAGGCAGTTACAGTGTTTCCACTTGATAATTGGTTGGTGAAATTTAAGTAGAGAACTCTCAACCAATTTGGGGTGTGCACCCTGGCTCCTAATGGACTGCCATGAGACTGGTACTCAGGATCTTGAATCGCTGCAGACAGTGTTACAACTTCTGTTTTCAAACAGTTACCCTACAATATAGTTTATATGCTGGGGAGCAAATCTGAAGACTACTTGAGTAAGAGTCCCACTGGACTTATTAGATCAACCAAATCTTCTCCGTGCAAATGCAGGACTGTTCTTTACAGTATATTTTAATGCTTTGTCTCGTCTGATTGTAGAAGTCTTATGCAATGGGGTACTGCCATTTCCCCATTCCACAGCCCATCATCATGATGTTCAGCCTCTATTCTCATTTTTCTATTTTTTTGCTCTCCGTTTTACCAGTTACACTCCCATGAACCATTCTAAATAGCACCTCTCTCTTTTTCATGATATCACCAGTGTAATACTGATAGACTGATAAAGACAGTGGAGACAGGTGAAATTTTTCAGCCAACATTCTTTTGGCAAACATACCAATTTGACACCACCACAATGTTTGGAGAATTCATGTCCTTTTTTGACAAATTGTTTATGTTCAAAACAAAACAAAACCAGCCAACCAACCAAAAATTTCTGAAAAAGGTCAAACCATTTTTGTTTTGATTTTTCTCGTCAAAACCAATTTAAAAAAAAAATACTGAAGAATTCTTGAAATTGAATTAAAACATTTTGGTTTGGATCAAGTGAAATGTTTTGGTTGACCCTGGACAATTTTTTCTTTGGTTTTTCAGAATTGTTAGTGAACTGAAAAATGTTATTCACTCTAGAAGACATATAACAGACAGAATCTGCAATGCCTGATGGGTCTGTCATAACCACCATGATCTGTGCAGGAGAGTCTCTGAAATCTGTTCTCTGAACAGTTTTGTTCTCATTTGCTTTAATTCTTCTCCTGCCTGTAAATGTTTCCTATTACCATAATACCAGAGTACCTCATAATCCTTAATCGATTTTGACCTCACAACATCCCTGTGAAGTAGGGACGTGTAATCACCATTTTACAGACGGGAATTAAGACACAGTGCAGACAAAATGAATAGTCCAAGGTCACACAGGAAGTATGTGGCAGATAGGGGTGCCAATTTTGGTTGGACATATTCCTGGAGGTTTCATCACAACATAAGAAAGATAAATCTTCAATTCCCAGAGACTCCGGGACAGTCCTGGAGGGTTGGCAATCTTAGTTGCAGCTCCAGTCCAGTTTCTTGTCTTCCTTTTCCTATCACTGCAATCTGTCTTGCTGTCCGCCGGTACCATTTTTCTGCCCCTTATTGAGACATTCACACCTGTGCAAAGTGACTAACACCCTCTCATTTGGTAGCATTTTACAACCACTTTACACTGCAATAAATGACAGTATGAGTTGCAAAACAATGGAGAATCCTGCATTCAGATACTATGGTGATCGGGGCCCAGCATAAGAACCTAGATAGGATTCCAATTACATTTAACAATTGCCCTCCTAAGTGTTATTTAATAAATTCACTGCACTTACATTGCACAACTGATTTCTAGGAACTTCACCTAAAATTGGAAGGCAGTTCCCTCATTAGCACCTCTGACACATGGTGGGCAATTTACTATGCTGTAGGAATTATTTTGGGGGAATTCTATGGCCTGTTATAGAGGAGGTCAGACTAGATGATCACAGTGGTCCCATCTGGCCCTGGAATCTATGAAGTACTAAATGTACACCCACTACCCACCTCGAACTCAGTGACATTATCTTTCTTTATATCTTCTTCAGCTCTGAACCAGTCACACTTCCATGACCCTCAGCGCTGCATCAATTCTGGGAAGCCATGTGTCCTGACCCCCTATCAGGGCATTTGCTTAGCAGAAACGTGCCTTTAATCCTGATACAAATCCCATTTCTTCTAGGGGAAAAAGTAGAGTGGGTTTGGCTGGTGAGAGCAGCTTCAGCCAATTGGAAGGAGGATATCCAAGTGGCTACGACCCACATTCAACTTGGTCTTTGCCACAGGAAGCCTGTGGCACCCTGGGCAAGTGATTTAATCTGTGATTTAGAACCTTATCTATAAAATGGGGATAACAAAACTTCTCTAGCTCACAGGGGTACTGTGAGGACAAACACATTACAGACAGTCAAAGTTCCTCCAGATTTGTACCTCTGTTATAACTGGGTTTACCAATTTACTCTAATTGGGAGCTCACTATGTAATATATAATTGTTAGGATATAGATATTCAGGCCTGCCTGTAAAGGCCTATACTTTAAGAATGTAGGTATATGTTTATCATTTAGCTACTAATAGAGGTATACAAGAAAGACTCTGTGTAAGGGCCTTCTCTTACTGTGACAGTCTGAGGCCCTGTTCTTAGGCTAAGATCCCTGGCAAGCAGCAGAGGCAGCCATAAGCTGGGAAGCGGTCGGTCACATCCTCACTAGTCACATTGAAATAAGGTGCTATTGGGCTATTGTTAGGAATACAATCCTGTCCTGATAATGCCTGTCGCCTCCAGAGAAAGGGAAGTGCCAAGAAAATGTAAAAGGAAACTTAGTTTGATAGCATCCTGTCTGGCAAGAACTCACTTATCAATAGCTGGGATGTGAAATCCTCATTTCTGTGTTTGTTCTATCACTGTAGTCCCCACTTCCCTATTCTTTATCTGTATAATCTCTGTCCGGTTCTGTGATTGTTCCTGTCTGCTGTATAATTAATTTTGCTGGGTGTAAACTAATTAAGGTGGTGGGATATAATTGGTTAAATAATCATGTTACAATATGTTAGGATTGGTTAGTTAAATTTCAGTAAAATGATTGGTTAAGGTCTAGCTAAGCAGAACTCAGGTTTTACTATATAGTCTGCAGTCAATCAGGAAGTGTGTGTGGGGGGGGGGAATGGGAACAGGGAGTGGGAGTGGGGAATTGGAATCATGTTTTGCTAAGGGGGGAATGGGAACAGGGAATGGGGTGGCGAAATTGGAATCATGTTTTGCTAAGGGCGGGAATGGGAACAGGGAATGGGAGTGGGGAAATTGGAATCATGTTTTGCTAAGGGCAGGAATGGGAACAGGGACACAGGTAAGGCTCTGTGGTGTCAGAGCAGGGAAGGGGGACACTAAGGAAGGAAACTGGAATCATGCTTGCTGGAAGTTCACCCAATAAACATTGAATTGTTTGCACCTTTGGACTTTGGGTATCGTTGCTCTCTGTTCATGCGAGAAGGACCAGGGAAGTAAGCGGGTGAAGGAATAAGCCCCCTAACAATAACGTCACAGTAACCTCGCATAACAAAAAGGTACGAAAGGGAGACAGACTGAATGAGTCTAAACCAAAAGGCCTGCTGATATAACTCATGGACTGTGCTGAAATCACGCATGGTAACAACAGAAAATGTAGAAGCAGAAATTAATGAACCAAAAGTTGGTGTTTGGATATTAAGCATAATTGGTGGATAAATAAGGGGATGGGTTATTTCATTGGCCACGCCCCTTTTTGAGTCCTTAAAGAAAGAGACTTGGACAGGGAGAGGAGGAAGATGGAAGAACACATGGAGGCTACTGGAGTGACCTTTACCATCATGGCTGCGACGTCACCATCTCCTGCGACCCTGGACCTTCTTCATCCTGACCAGACCAGGCCAAAGAGAGGGACCCAGATGACACAGCCACCCCTACCAACTCAACTGAATCCTGACCACCACCTGAGATAACATAGGTTTGGACTTCAACAGCAGCTGCAATAGTGCCAGATCATCTGAACTAACTTCTCTCTTCTGCAAAAGGAGAGCTATCATCATTTTGATACCATGAAAGAGACTGTCAAATGAGGGGTTTTTTACTTCTCAAATCTCTCTCCAGCTAAAGGGAAAGGGGACAAGACGCGCTGTTAAAATGAACGCCTTATTAAGACTTTACATTTAACTGTTTTTCCTTCTCTTATTTCTCTTTAAAAGAAGGTTGAAGTGATTTTTAGTGGTGCTTTTGCCACGGTTGAGGTTGAGGTCTCTGTATGCTGAACCCCAAACCTTGTTTAACACTGTTTAATGTTGGACAGTGACTGGGTTATGTTAACACCTTTGGCCCATTTATTCCATCTAAATTAATACAACCCCTCCTTGTACAAAGGTTTCTTTTGGAGGAAGTCTTTGTCATAGCACCGCTGAGATCAATTTTTCTAAGTGCTACGAGGAGGAAGCAAATGATATACCCTTAGCTGCTGGAAACTTGAATCACTGCATCAAATCTATGGCATGTGTTATGCTTGACGTCATATTATGTGACCGTAATGGTCCCCTCTGGCTTCAAACGCTATGATGCTATGAGAGACTAATATGGTACAGTTATCAAAGATGATTATAAACAGAAATATACCCAGGATTCTCTCTCTCTTTTAATTTCAAAAATTGAAAAATTCAGTCAGCTCTCTACTTGTTTGAATTGGGGGAGGACTGTGATTTTTTTTTTCCCTTTGGTAGAACCTTTAATCAAGGTAAGATTTGCCAAACTGCATCTGACCTAAGATCCATCTAGTCCGGTATATCAACTCCAACAGCGGCCAGCTGCTTCAGAGGAAGGGGCAAGAAACTCATCAGCAAGCAGAAGTGGGATAAACTACCCCCCATGGAAGTCTCATCCCAATAGACACTGGCTTAAATCCTGGATAATTAAGTTTTTTATGCCACCTTTTTATAGCCTTATCTATGAAAACTCTGAATATTCTTGTTTCCCATATAAACATCCAGACCCTCCTGGACTCTTGTTAAGTTCAAAATTGTCATCAAAATTATAGAAATTTCCACTGACTGTAACAATAGGACATTGTAAGGAAGTTATGGGCAAGCTCAGCTTGGAGAAAGGGAGACTGTATATAGGGCAGCCCTTGGAAAGATATTTAGCATGTAGGTGAGGTTTTATTTGTATGAGTTTGACGAACACCTTTGCTTATCGTTTTAGCTCCTGCTCTTTCGCTTGGCACAAATAAATCACCTTGGGCAAGGAAATTTGATCACCTTATTTTTCCTAACCTGTAATATCTCCAACTCTGCTTTCCACAGCAATGCTTAAACTAAAACACAAAGCGCCCACGCATCTTCAGAAGCCCAACTTCTAGTCTGGGTTAAGCTCCATTGGCAGGGCCATATAGATAAACGTACACGGCAAAATCTATTCTGAGATAAATCCTCCAGGGCTCCCAGGACCTTTGTGACTCAGATTCACCTCTGTGCTATTATCTGTACTAAGGGCATGTCTACACTTACCTCTGAAGTGATCGATCCAGCAGGGGTCGATTTATCGCATCTAGTGAAGACGCGATAAATCGACTGCCGAGTGCTCTCCCGTCGACTCTTGTACTCCACTGGAGTGAAAGGTGCAGGCGGAGTTGACGGGGCAGCGTCAGCAGTAGACTTACCGCAGTGAAGATACATTGACTTCAGCTACGTTATTCACGTATCTATTCAGGGGACACCATCGTAGGGCCTAATCACATCAGCCACACTATCTGAGTCAAGTCATTATGCAAGGTAACCTATTTCCCCTTTTCAGAGTAACAGCCGTGTTAGTCTGTATTCGCAAAAAGAAAAAGCTGAGCTGTAGCTCACAAAAGCTCATGCTCAAATAAATTGGTTAGTCTCTAAGGTGCTACAAGTCCTCCTTTTCTTTTTGCTATTTCCCCTTGTTTTCCTAACACCCCCCCGCCCTCCCCTTCCTCACACATTCTTGTTAAACCCTGGATTTGTGCTGGAAATGGGCCCACCTTGATTATCTTACACATTGTTAGGAGAGTGATCACTTTAGATAAGCTATTACCAACAGGAGAGTGGGTTTGTTTTGGGGGGGTGTGTGGGGTGTGTGTGTGGAAGGGGGGAGAAAACCTGGATTTGTGCTGGAAATGGCCCACCTTGATTATCATACACATTGCAAGGAGAGTGATCACTTTACATAAGCTATTACCAGCAGGAGAGTGGGGTGGGGGGGGGGGGGAGAGAAAACCTTTTGTAGTGATAAACGCCCATTTTTTCATGATTTGTGTGTATAAAAACAAACATCTTCTGTATTTTCCACAGTATGCATCCGATGAAGTGAGCTGTAGCTCACGAAAGCTTATGCTCAAATAAATTGGTTAGTCTCTAAGGTGCCACAAGTCCTCCTTTTCTTTTTGTGAATACAGACTAACACGGCTGTTACTCTGAAACTTAGCAATCTACACTACCAGTATCCCAAGCCACATTGAGAATATTCCTACAATAAAGCAGGACTTTGTCGTTCAACAAAGGTTTTGTCACTGAAACATTAGTTAGGAACATACATTTTAATGTCTCATGCCACAATCCTGCAAACACTTACACATCTGAACTCAATGGGATGACTCATAGGCATAAATATTTGCAAGATTCAACAATATGCAATTCAGGAAAGCATTTAAGTGCATGCTCTACTACCCTAACAACGTGTTTAAGTCCCAGTGACTTCAGCAGAAGTTAAACACATATTTAAGCACTTTCCTGAATAGGGACAAACTTAAGCTTGTGCTTAACTGCTTTCCTAACCAGGGACCTTATTCTGTGTGTGTGTGTAAGTGTAAAACTTTGTCTCCTTATGCGTTTCTATAATGCTAAGGACAATGGGCCCCGATCTCAACTACTATTATCCTAATATAAATATTTAACAACACCATTAAATAGTAATGGCAGTGCATCCGCTATTAACAGGCTAACTTCTAAAGTGGTAGAAAACTAGCTATTGTAAAGTCGTAAAACATTATTGTTCCTATGGATCACATTTATGAAGACAAACACTTAATAGAATAAAGGCATTTATAAATTGTCCCATCACATTTGGTATAAGATGTTTATTACTGCAGTGGACCACTGTTTTAATTAGTGCTGGGAAATATAGTATCTGAGGTATTTTGATACCCAAAGCCTTCCATAGTAGGTCAATATTTTTTTTTAATGAGGTACAATACTTGCACTGAAAAATTAAACAGATGTACATGCAACAGAATAAAGTGGGTAATATAATTTGATATGCAAATTATATTTTGTAATGAACTATAAGCTATTATTTAGGACAAAAATCTTAATAGAATTAAAAGTAAATAAATAGACATGTATACGGTTAAAGTGAACATCCATAGACATGATAAAGATGCATCGGAAATATAAACCATGATACTTCAAGGCATTAAATCAACCAGTAACCAATGAGGTTTAAGAACTCTTCCTCCCCCCCGCCCGCCCCATGCAGATTATTCATTCATTGTTTAATGTGGATTCATGCACCTTTTGCTTGAAGTACTGGCCACTGTCAGAGACTATTTGACTAGATTAGGGTGACCAGACGTCCTGATTTTATAGGGACAGTCCCGATATTCAGGGCTTTTTCTTATACTGTATAGGTGCCTATTACCCCCCACTCCTGTCCCAATTTTTCACACTTGCTTTTTGGTTACCCGAGACGAGATGGATCTCTTCTCTGATGACGTATGGTAATTCCTCTGCTCCTCTGTTTATATGTTAACTAAACTCTTACTCAAAGGACTCAACTGCTGAGACACAAAAGGCATTTTGCAGAAGTGCTAACTCAGCCATAACAGCCTCTTGCATTGGCTAATTCTCTTCCAAAGGAAACAGATCTCAATATGTAGAAGCCAAGTTTTCATTGGTTTCCCAGTTGCATTTAATATAATGCCAGAATGATCATTTCCTATTATTAGTTGATCTCCGATGGCTTCAACCGTGTTTCAACCACTGCACGGAGCAAAGAAATACAAAGGCCCCTCCTCAAGTCACTTACAACCTAAAACAATTTTAAGATAGGGTGACCAGATAGCAACTGTGAAAAAACAGGACATGGGGTGGGGAGTAATAGGCACCTATTTAAGATCAAGTCCCAAAAAACGGGACCGCCCCTATAAAAACAGGACATCTGGTCACCCTATTTTAAGAGAATATGATATCTTTAATATCCAGCTCTTGAGTAAACATGTGCAGATTTACTGAAACCAGTCATGCTGAAACTGCTTACACGAGGGTTAAATTGAAACAGTGGTGATTGCACCATGATAGCATAATTACTTCCATACTATTTACATTATTTATCCTTAGAGGATGGAAGTGTTAGGCCTTTGAGCATGCCTATTGGTAACTAGATATTGTGTTCTTAATGTATGAAGGAGAGCCTGTATTTAAAATGTTATTTTTAACCCTAACATTACGGAAATTGGAACCTGTTCACTGCAGCCCCCTGTTATGCCTTCCACTCCAGAGCTCCGCCTACCAGTAGAGAACGTGTCCTTCTTGGCCTGTGTAGTAATATCCCATATACTTACACAACAATACCAGTACCTCCACACAGATGTTTCCCAAGACTTGAGCAGTTCTGGTTTGAGCTGAATGCTCATGCAGCTAATAAATAAGCTTTTTCTCCGACCAACCTGCCTTCTGAGTGCTTTAACATATACAGGTCCCTGAGGGTTGTGCCAGGAGAATTTAGGATCATGGAAGCACTAGAGGCACTGAGCTACACAACAGCCCTTTTCTCAATTGCTAACTGGTTTTCTATGTGCTCACAACCACCCTCCTGTTGCAAGACTCAACTCTTACGCCACCATCTCCATAGTCAGCAATGCAAAAAGAGGGAAGAATGAAGGACAAATGAGAAGATGGATTAAAAACTAGATTTTTTTACCGTGGGGCTGACTAGTTAAGAGGTAAGAGTGGAGAGACACAGATGCGTGCACTACAACTATCTGGACAGATTTCTATCCCCAAATGTTAAGCCACAGACAAACCAGTGGCCAGAGAGGAAATTAAACATTTCACTCACGAGGCACAAAGGAATATATAGTGTGACGCATTTCACAATGGAGGCTAGCTTGCTATGTTAGGCGAGTGGGATTTACTTGCTGCAAGGAGCTGAATGGGCATAATGCAACAACACAGATGAATCTGATCATTGTAGTCCATTTCCTTAGGAAGGGTGCAACTGCATGGAGCCCAGAAAGGACTGCTCAAGACCAGCCTTGTCTGAGGGGTGTTCATTTCTAGATCTGGTTGAAAAAAATGGATGTAACAGTTTTCCATTGAATAGTGCAGTTTTGTCAAACCCGAAGCATTTCACAGGTCGATTTCAACAATATTTTCAACAGGAAAAGTTAAAACGTTTCATTTTGGTAATGTTAAAATATTTCATGTAGATATATTAAAATATTGAATTTATTACATTATATTTATATTATAATGTAAACAAAAAGTAAAAACCAAATGATTCTAAGTTACTGAAATGAAATGATTTAATGGCCTCAAAGTGAGCTTCCCCCCTCCCGGAATTTTTCATTTTGCAGGAAGTTACAAAATTTTAGTTTTTCATTCCTATTTGGAATGCAAATAAACTTAAAAATCTCCTATAGAATGAAAATTCCATGAACGTAGCTTTATTTGTTACTTGGAGATTTGATTTGGGGGAGGGATAGCTCAGTGGTTTGAGCATTGGCCTGCTAAACCCCGGGTTGTGAGTTCAATCCTTGAGGGGGCCATTTAGGGATCTGGGGCAAAAAAAAATTGGGGATTGGGCCTGCTTTGAGCAGGGGGTTGGACTAGATGATCTCCTGAGGTCTCTTCCAACCTTGATAGTCTAGGATTCCTTTTAGTTTTATTTTTGAGGGCCGCTTAAATCCTCAGCTGTTTTGGCCTTGTCATTCTTCCCTCTCCTCCCACTTGTAACAAAGAACGCTAGATAAAAAATGTACAGGTAGTATGTATGAGACAAAACCATGTAATGGTATATACCATGACAATAGAGCAATCGTAAGTGTATCTCATTTCTAAGAAACGTCATTCATTTCATGATGGTCATGTTGCATTCACAGACTAGAACACCACGCTTGCTTTGTGATTAGCTCATCTGTGTAGCAAAGAGACTTGTTTGCATGAAAAGTAATTTCTTATTGCACATTTTTAAAAAAAAAGATTTTGCATTCATTCAACTTAGCTTTCATTCTCTGTAGGCTGGATTACTGTAGATGAGTGCAAAATAAGAACTGAGAACACTGGAACGGAAAGAATCCTTTTGAAGCATTTTGTAAAGACAATCATTCACAGGAGGGAAAAAAAAGTGAATACATACGCAGAGAAAGGGAAAAATTCTCCCTTTACAACTGCATGATAGACTTGGCTGAGGAGAGGAGAAAGTTAGAGCCCATGTGAAGAACTCCTCAGCTACCCTGCTTGTACAGAGCAGTATAATGTAGACTTACTAGGAGTATGCTATTCAGCCACTAGATCTCTCTGTGTGGTTTTAGAGATAGCTCCAAAGAGGAGGTGGGGCCTGGTAAACAACAGAGAGAATGCTAGAACTCAAGGTGGGTAGAAGCGTGTCTGCAGTCGTAACGCTTTCCTTTAATAAACACCTCCTGTCTAAAAAGGGCTGCCATCGTATACATTGTGGCAGGCAAGATAGCATAAGGGCCAATGTGCAACTCATACTGGGGCGCACCTTAACAGTATTACAAAATATTTCCCCAAGCAGAGCTTTCTGTAACTCCAGAACCGAAGACTGGTGAAGTTCATTAGGGACCACACTATTGCCAATCGATTTTATGTCAAAGGAGCTCAGATACTACCGTGATGTTTGGCAGTACAAAACCATAAGATACATAGATGGATAGAAAAAGGCTACTGGAGAAACACAGATGGGCATGAACAAAAATATCAGCTTCAAACACCCCTGAACTTTCCAGCATTTTGAGACCCAGCTCTAATGTGGTTCTCTAATTAGCAGCAGTGAAAAAGAACCTCGTTAGGTTCAAAGGCTTGGTTTGGATTTTAGCACTCAAGTCCTGGATTCAAATTCCGCCAAGACACCAAAATGGAGGTAGTTTAGAAGACTGCACTTGATACTGTACTGGGCTAGGAGTGGGGGAACATTTCCCAATCCACACAACACAGGCAGAGACCACTTCATAGTGATGAATCTGAGCCTCAAATTTCTGAGAAAGTTTGGATCTAAATCTGAATAGCTTGAGAAGGGTTTGAGTCTTGGCTCTTGGCTTATGGCTTTCCCTACCAAAAGAACAGGAAGGAGGCACTTGTAGGTACACAAGAGAATAGAATTTACAATGCTAATAGGAAAGCTAAAGCAATGAGTTAAATAACCTAAAATGATGCTGCAATTATTGTACTCAATATTACCAGCAATTACAAATCAATACAAGAGTCTTTTGACCTTTAGACTAACTGGCACAGTATTTTACGAGCTGAGTGAACCAACCTCCCCAAGAACCCAGGCAAGGGAAGGACAAAAGTCAAGTGCTATAATTAACTGCATGATTATTTTTCAAAATAAATGTGTAATCTTCACCTACTTGGCTCTGAATGGCGTCATCGGGGCTGCTATCATTAAGTTGTCATCATTGCACTATCATTACAGGCCTGATAAGGAAAGAGAAGCACTTTGGATCCAGCAAAGAATATGTTGGTTTCCCAGCCTCCCAAAGCTGATGTGTGTGCGTGTGTGTGTTTATTTTTCTGGATGATGGGTTTTTGGGGTTGTTTTTTTTTGGGGGGGGGGCAGGGGTGGAGGGGGATATTGGTGACATAGGAATCAACATAAGGATAGTAAGTGTATTTCTCAACAAGAACCAGTCTGGTACTTCAGTGAGCCCAGGATTTCATCCAAGATGAAGTGATTGGCAAAATCATTGGCTGCAGCCGGGCCAGGAATTCATCCCTGGTGCATTCAGATACCACTGTGATGGGAGCAGTACAAGAGTAAAGTCCTGAAATTTTTGCTTCCATTGACTCGACTGAGGTTTTTGCCTGAGTAAAGAGTTCAAGACTGGGCCCTTTGCATGAGGTATAGACTGAAATGTGTTGATTTAAATTAACTTCATTTGGAGTTTAAGTAACGAGGTACCAAATGCTTCTGAAAAATAAGCCAGAAATTGAAAAGTTGTTTGAGTAATAAACACAAGGTTCTAAACAGAGCTGCTTGAAATGTAGAGTTTCTGCTTCATGCAAAATTCTGACATTTTAATATTTGTTTTTGTTCCCAGTCGAAAGTTCAAAACTTCCCATGAAATGAAATGGTTGAAAAAAAATGAATTCCCAATTAAAAGATTCTATTTAAATTCAACTGTCATGTTCCATTTTGATTTAGAATTTATTTTATATTATATTTTATTTTTTAATCACAAAGTAAAGTTCGGAAAAAAGTAATTTTGAACGAAAAAAATCAAAATGTTCCATTCAGATAAGGCACTCCTGACATGTATGGGGAGCAATAATTATTGCTCCTCACAAAGCAGAACCTTCTTTTAACATCTCACAGACCTCCAAAGTCACTTTAGGACCTCTCCGTTGACAAAGAGATGGGGTCTAGCTAAAAAGTTCTGGTCTGATTCTGAACCCAAACTTTAGGTTCATTAATTCAAGTTTATTGAGAACAGGATTCTTGGTTACATACATTATGAAACCAACAAGGAAAGAATGATGGTTCTGATCTGGAGTGAAAAATAAGTTCTGCAAACCTTGGGCTTTGGTTGAAGCTATTTCAGGTGATGAAAAGATAAACACAATTAAAGGTGGCAAAGTATTTTCCTCCAGGGAAGATGTTCATAATAAGAAAGCAAAATAGATTAACATGAGCAGAAAAATAA
This sequence comes from Natator depressus, assembly GCF_965152275.1. Lineage (NCBI taxonomy): Eukaryota > Metazoa > Chordata > Testudines > Cheloniidae > Natator > Natator depressus. The sequence continues at coordinate 9,243,242 of NC_134259.1, forward strand.
CTCCCCTGCTTGAATCTCAACCTGGACCAATTGGCCCATGTATAGAACCTTAATATCTCACAAGTATTAAAGCCATCGCTAAGTAGTCTTTCCCCTGAGCATCGGTCCAAATGGAGGGGGAAAGCTGAACTGAGTGGAAACTCCTGTTCACTGGGACCAGGTATCTTCCATTCCTTCACATTCATTATTTATCACTTGTATTGCGGAAGGTCCTGTGGTGCTCGGTGCTGTACAAACGCACAAAACAAATACGCAACACAAATACAGACCTTGCCACAAAAAGCAGGCAAATAAGCAATCGATTTGTAGCCTGGATCAGAAATTTACTTGCCCTCATCTCGACTAATAAATTACACACCAAGCCTCTGATCCTGCAATTAGATCCACTAGCAGAGACCCCATTGAAGTCTCCGGGCCTCCCCAGAGGCCCAGGGGCCTATGCTACTAGATCCAATCGCAGTATGACAGCCTTATTAAAGCTTTACAGAACCTCCAGCACTATACGAATCATGCGGATACCAATTTCTTGCATGTTGTGCGGGATCCATGTGACTCTAAAGGTTACTGCTAATTATTCTTGTCACAGAACATTGTGTCCTGTGCGAAGATCTAAGTTTAATGCTTAAGTAAGAGCGTTCTTGTCTTATTGGTTCAAAAAGTGTGAATTACCATTCGGAAAGGGACTGCCGGAGGATAAAAGTTTTGCGAGAACTGTCAGCTTCTGGGAAGTAGTGATTGGAATTTTCACTCTGGGCCATAAGGCAAAGAGAAACTCCAAGGAGAAGCAATTGCCAAAGGACTGAACATTGCAAAACAGAATCACATGTTTTGTCTTGTTTTTTCCCCCTTTGCCCTTTATGAAGACGGAAAGATTTAATTATTAAAAACAAAAAAAAAAGACCTGAAGGAGCTTGTGTCAATTAAAGTGACTGATAGAAATGTATGATTGTTCTGAAATATTTAATACAGAGAATGGTGAATATTTTATGCAAGAAATATTTGTGCTCACACAGGAGCCTCATCTTAACATACAGAAATGTATATGCATGTCCAACCAGGTTTTTTTTTTAAACTCCTGTGGAGAAGCCTCAATAAGGACTTGATCCTGCTTCACTGAAGTCAGTGAAGTTGGAATTTCCCTATTCACTTCAGCAGGAATGAGGTCATATGGCTAGATTTTCAAGAGAGATCTCAGTATTTTGGGTGCTGAAAATCTGGCTATAAGTATAACCGTGGGACTTAAGTGCTTATTGCTTTTGGAAATCTGGGCCTCATTTAGGTGAAAAATCTGTTCCCAATTGTGGATGCTGGACACTTGAGAATCTGGTTGATAAAAGGCTAGAGATAGGGGTTAAGCCACACCATTTGGATCTGGATTCCAACTTCCTGGAAGTTTGCGAATCATAGAATATCAGGGTTGGAAGGGACCTCGGGAGGTCATCTAGGCCAACCCCCTGCTCAAAGCAGGACCAATCCCCAACTAAATCATCCCAGCCAGGGCTTTGTCAAGCCTCACCTTAAAAACTTCTAAGGAAGGAGATTCCACCACCTCCCTAGGGAATGCATTCCAGTGGTTCATCACCCTCCTAGTGAAAAAGTTTTTCCTAATATCCAACCTAAACCTCCCCCACTGCAACCTGAGACCAAATGTTTGGTTCCAGGCAAACCTCTAATCATGACTGAAATGCAGATTGGTGGTGGTGGTGGTGGTTTTTTATGCATTACTTTTTCTCTCCTATTTTTTGCTAAGGGAAAAGAGCACCAAGAATTTACAGCATTTACAGAGATTGATATAACCAATAGCGGCTGCTTTTGCATTTTTAAAGCACCTTTCATATAAGAACTTTCTACTAACATTAAATAAGCCTCACATCATCTCTCGATCAGGGCTCCTGGGTTCAAGTCCGTTCTCAACTCTGCCACTGACTCATTGTGAGCCCTTGGGCAAAACCACCTCTCTGTGACTCAAATTTCTAATCCTATGTGGGCCCAACCTAACTCTGACTGAAGTCAATAGAAAAACTTCAATGGGAGTTGCTTCAGGCCCTAAAGTAGGTATAACACTGTATGTAGCACCTAACGCACAGGGGTGTTGTGAGGCTTAATTAACGTTTCTGATGCTACATGCAATCCTCACATACAAGTTTTCCAGAGAAGTACAAATGAGCAAATATCAGGGGCTGCTGAATAGGAAATACCTTGCAATGAATGGCTCAAATGATGAGATAAATATGTTAATTATTTTGCATGCTGCGCATTTTCAGAGAACCACCCCCAGCTTGCTGACCCAGCAGGTAATTAGGCTTCCCCTGACTGTAATATCTCAGTACAACCAAACTTCTAAGAACCAATATGAAGATTATCATTTGGAATCTCTGACACACAAACACACACACACACACACACACACACAGAGATTCAAGAGCAATTCCATGCTAATGTTAGATCAAATGTAATAGTTCACTCACAATACCAATAACCAAGCTTGAACTCAATTTATGAACTGGATTTCATTGAATCACAGAATATCAGGGTTGGAAGGGACCTCAGGAGGTCATCTAGTCCAAGCCCCTGCTCGAAGCAGGACCAATCCCCAACTAAATCATCCATGGATTTATATAAAGGTTCTTTCAGTGCTGCTCTCTTCTTTAGGTACCTTTGGGGAAGTTTCCTGAAAGCTCCCTACTTTCCACTTAAGAAGTGGCTTTTTTAGCTGATACTTTGTGTCTCCTCCAAGTCAAAAGCTGTCCCATTTATTTAACCCGTAACATGAATAAAATGCATGTATTTTAGACAGCCACACAAACACAAAAACCACTCTGCTCTTGTGGTTTTGCTTGTCAACCTGTATTCTTTCTGTTAGCACAACCAGACACAGCGATACACTGGTAAGTACTACACCAGCCCAAGTTTAATCACTAATCTTGAAGATGGCAAAATAAATCTTTGTTAAGGTGAAACACAGAGATAAACAAAAGTAAAAGGTGGCACTGGAGGTATGGTATTCTTATCAACACGAACTATCGAGATGCAAGGCCAAATCTTTCCTGCCTCTGTGTAAATCTAGAACAACCCAAATGAACTGCTCTCAAGTTGTGTTACTCCAGGTTTACAGTGATGTAATAAAGCTGAATCTGGCCCTGAGGCACCATTCAGCCTTCCTCCAATGAAGGCCATGTTCACAAAAGCCCAGTGAAGCACAAACATATCGGAATCATCATGCACAAACCAATCACATATCGACAAAGCCCCACAACTCATTTCTATCTAAAATATAACGAGCTTTCATCATCAATCTAAAGCAAAGGGTTGTTCCTCCCTGATGCAAAGCACACTTATTTTATATCAGGAACATCAAGTTTCACTCGCTTCCAAGGATTTGAACTCTGGGAGTTTATAATGGAATAAGTGTCCCACAATTCCCCCCGCCCCTTCTGCATCAGAGCAGTCCTACCTGATCTAGGAGTAGCATTTCCACTTCCTCTCTGGATGACAAGTTCTCTTCAAGGAGGAGCTGCAAAACAAAGTTTAAAGTGAGTGACGGTTTGCCAACCCTTGCAGATTTTCCTCCAATAAGGCTGCAATGCAAAGTGGAGCGTCCCATGCTTCTGCACTAAGTTATGTATGGTCGTCTGGCTCTCCCAGTTCCTTGTTGCTATCTTTTCCGAGCACAGTTCCTCTCTTTACCTGTCACCTGCTCTTTCACGTAACCTTATATGACAGCAAATAGATTTGCCTTTCTCCAAACATTTTCTCAGGTTTCTGACTACAGGATCTGATGCTTCCAGGCATGAATTACAACATTTCTTTAGTTGCTGATTGAGACCATGGCACTAGCACATAGAATTGCCTCCCAAAAATGGTTGGTGCTACCATGTCTCACATCCCCTTATCGATGTGAGGCTGCAGTAAATTTCGTTCAGATAGACCTCTGCAGTACTGCCAATCAAAGCATTCGAAAATCACGAAATTTGCATACAAACAATGAAATATTCAATATATTGGGTCTTATTTTTGTGTTACTTCAGCTGCTAAACACAAAACTACTGCTCTGCATTTCTGAGGATCTGACATGTTGCCTAACACAACCCAATAAATGGTGGTTGTGGTTGCTAGGTATCACAAATCTAGAGCACCCCCACCAACAAGGAAGCAAAGGTTGTTCTAAAGAGAGATCCTACCAAGACCCCTGCTAACACAATTCCAAAGCATTCAAGCTGACCGCGTCAGAAGAATATTTGTGAATTACCATCAGTTGTATGTTTAGGTCAAATCCAAAAGAATTTCTGGAAAAGCAACAGATGTCAGTGAGACAGATCAGTTTTATTAAGTTATTGGTCTGCATTTGAGGGATTTGGAGCATGGAAGTCATTATCTTGATGTGTCTCGCCATTTCAATCTCCACTGGCTTTTCAAAGACTACAGATTACATGCAGGTTGACTGCTTCCATAATCTGTGGCTCAACTCATCCCTGGTTTAGCTCCTTTGCCTTCAGTAGAGTTACACTAGCAATGAACTGGACTCCAGCACCAGAGCTTATCTGCTGCCTCAGTTCACCTTCTATCTCACATCAAACCAATCACCACCAACTGGTGTTTTCACTGCTGCCCTTCTGCGTGTGGTTTATTAGCAAAAACCGAACACTTAAAGCCTTCCAGGCCTCTTTTCCCTGGCTTGCTTAGTACTTTCATCATCCATATAGCTCTTGATTCAAAAGCCTTTCCAGCCCAGCTTCCGCTTCCTGCTAACTCTGCTTCCAGGATCACAGTCCTTTGTGGAACTCCCAGCAAGGACTTCTCACCTAGCGCGCTCCTGTTCCCTGCAAGGCCCTCCTCTCCCAGATCTTTCATCCAGTAGTTCTGGAGAACATCACCTGCCCTCTTTCTAGTAGTCTCCCTCCCTGAACTCCACCGTTTCTCACTAGCTTCTGTAAACTACACTCTCCTGTTTCAGAACTACAAATAAACTTTCTCCGTGCCTTTTTATCTCCCAGCAGGCCACGTTCTGAGTCACATGGTCCCATCATGGGAGTTGCCCCCACCCTCTCCCTCCTCCTCTTTTCACCTGGAAAGGCAGGCTACACCTGCAACAAACCTCTTAAAGGGCCAGCTTACATTTGGAGACCCCTCTTTCCCTGCCCCTTCCGCTGCTCTTTTCTACAATACAAAAAGCTGATAAAAGGATGTTTTATTTTAGAGATAGGTAAGTAAAGCTACTTGTTCCAAAGGCATCCGCAGATACCACTTCATACACAGAATAGTCACCATTCAGTCAGAGGAAGAAGCTGGAATAGAGACGATATCGCCCAGCTGCTTATAATAGGAGGCCATGTTTTTCTCTCAGATCGACTCAATCTAGAGAAAGTCCACTGCAGTGGATTCTTCTGAAGGCCAATCGCTGCGAGGATGCAGATGCACACGTGCACAAACTCCCAAGAAAGAAGTAGCGCACCTATGAACCTCCACTCCCGAATCCTGGTGTAATGGCAGATGTCTTGGCCTACAGACCAGGGATTGAGCAGGGAACCTACAAAGCTAAAAGCATGAGCTACTGCAGCTTGCATTAGAAAGCCAGACTTGGGGGTTGTAACAACACACGTCCTCTGCAGACCAGAACAGCGATGGACTTGTAAGACACACTCACTGGTGAGTTACTTTGGTTTCTAGCATAGAAAAGGAGAGAAAGCCTTTGAGTTAACATAATCCTGTAACCCAACAATCCCTGGCAGAAGTAACAGCCACCTGGGGCCACTGACAGCTGTCTACATTAGCCCAACCATCAGGGAAAAGTCTGGCAACCAGTCATTTCAGGAAAAAGGAATGTGAAGTTGAGCCTGCAGCTGCTTTTGCACCTCCCTTCTGAGTCACCTGACATACAGACTGGACTTTGGACCTTTGCCCTAACAGTTTTATCATGGGACTAATATTTTAATTTCATTTTTAATGGACACGACCAAATCATTTGGACTTGTCCTGCAAATTAGATCCTGGCAGCTCCCAATTCCCATGGTGAGATCAGAGCCCCTCAAAATACTTGCTCATCAACTCTGATTTGGCAACCTTAGATCCATACAGAACTCCTGAACCACGTGTTAAGGACAGTGGCCTTTCAGCAGGAAGTAACAGTGCTCTTAAGAATCTCTGGAGGACACTTTTCAAAGACAGATTATGCAAGGCTAGGAATCTAATTCTGTCATTGGCATGATTAGAACCATCTCTCTCACACGCACAAAGAGAACATTCTGAATTTCCTGTAGTCATCACTGTAAGGCATAAGCATAACAATAGCATTTACATTAATTTACACCACTGGAGGCTAGAAAATGTTCTTTTATTTATAAATAGATACCCTCAGGTTGGGAATTTGACTATGCTTTAATAATATGATTAGGCAAGTGCACGTCTCTATGCCTGGAAAGAGAAATATTCTGAATGTCCTTCCACACTGGGTTCATTTGAAGGAGTAAAATGTAAGCTTGAATGCTATGGACTAGAAATATGATTATTCTTACGGAGAACTATATGTCATGTCATATAGGAGGTGGCAGTCAGAAATGGAGATGTGCATCAGCACGAGTGTAGGCTGGCATAATTTAAGGGAGTTGGGAAGTGTGATCAAGAGGGTAAGGCACTGGATGAGGAATCATTAGATTGGGTTTGATTTCCAGCTCTAGCCCTGATTATCTGTGTGACTTGGGGCAAATCCCTTAGCCACCCTGTGCCCTCAATGGTTCCTCTATAAAATAATAATATTTACCCGCTTGTGTGAACTGCTTTCAGGACTACTGATTAAAGTTCCAGTTCAGCAAGGTATCGTTATGAGGTGGGTGAAATCTTGTTATGGGTTGAGTTAAAAACTCTTTGAACTGATGTGTGAATAAATGTCCCATTTAAGAGAGACAAACGTAGGGTAGTGGTGGTTGGTGACTCTCTTTTGAAGGGGGATGGAGGCACCCATCTGCCAGCCTGACATGGAATCCCAGGAGGAATGCTGCCTGCCAGGGACCCATATCTGAGATGTTACGGAGAGACTGTCAAGGATCATCCGGCCCTCTGATTACTACCCCATGCTACTCATCCATGTGGGCATTAATGATCCTGCAAGGTATGACCCTGAGCAAATCAGAAGTGATTACAGGGCTCTGGGAACAAGGGTGAAGGTTTGGGGGTGCAGGTGGTGTTCTCTTCCAGCTTTCTGGTCAAGGATAGGGGCCCCGGCAGGGACAGATACATCCTGGAGATAAATGCCTGGTTGAAAGGATGGTGTCACCAGGAGGGCTTCGCCTTCCTTGACCATGGGATGCTGTTCCAGGAAGAAGGAGGACTACTAAGCAGAGATGGGGTCCACCTAGCAAGGAAGGGGAAGAGCATATTTGGATACAGACTGGCTAACCTAGTGACGAGGGCTTTAAACTAGGTTCGACAGGGGTAGGTGACCAAAGCCCACAGGTAAGTCAAAAACTTGGAAACCTGGGAGAAGGGTCAGAATCTGGGGAAAGCATGGACCTTATAATAAGCATAAGGGAGAGACAAGAGAGAGCATAGGGTGGAAATCAAAATCTCAGATGTCTGTATATTAATGCAAGGAGTATGGGGAATAAGCAAGAAGAACTTTAAATGCTAGTTAATAAACACCACTATGACATAGTTGGCATCATAAAGACTTGGTGGGATAATATGCATGACTGGAATATTGGTATAGAAGGGTATAGCTTGCTCAAGAAGGACCGGCAGGGAAAAAAGGGAGGAGATGTTGCCTTATGTATTAAAAAATGTACACACTTGGACTGAGGTTGAGATGGAAACAGGAGACAGACTTGCTGAAAGTCTCTGGGTAAGGATAAAAGGGGTAAAAACAAGGGTGATGTCATGGTAGGGATCTACTACGGATCACCTAGTCAGGAAGAAGAGGTGGATGCGGCTTTTTGTAAACAACTAACAAAATCATCCAAAGCACAGGACTTGGTGGTGATAGGGGACTTCAACTACCCATCTGTTGGGAAAATAACACAGGAGGGCACAGATTATCCAGTAGGTTCCTGAAATGTATTGGAGACCATTTTTTATGTCAGAAGGTGGAAAAAGCTGTCGGGAGAGGCTGGTCTAGATTTGATTTTGACAAATAGGGAGAAACTGGTTGAGAATTTGAAAGCGGAAGGCAGCTTGGGTGAAAGCGATCATGAAATGGTAGAGTTCATGATTCTAAGGAATGGTAGGAGGGAGAACAGCAAAATAAAGACAATAGATTTCAAGAAGGCAGACTTCAGCAAACTCAGGAAGTTGAAGGTAAAATCCTATGGGAAGCCAGTCAAAAGGTAAAAACAGTTCAAGAGATTTGGCAGTTTTTCCAAGACACATTATTAAGGACACAAGAGCAAAGTATCCCACCGCGTAGGAAAGATAGGAAGTATGGCAAGTAGACCACCCTGTTTTAACCAGGAGATCTTCAATAATCTGAAACTCAAAGAGAGTCCTACAAAAAGTAGAAACGAGTCAAATGACAAAGGATAAATATAAACCAACACCACAAAAATGTAGGGACGAAATTAGAAAGGCCAAGGCACAAAATCAGATTGAACTAGCTAGATAGAGACATAAAGGGTAACAAGAAAATATTCTACAAACACATTAGAAGCAAGAGGAAGACCAAGGACAGGATAGACCTGTTTCTGAATGAGAGGCAAAAAACCAACAACAGAACATGTAGAAACGGCAGAAGTGCTAAATGACTTTTTTGTTTCAGTTTTCACCAAATAGGTTAGTAGCGATTGGACGTCTAACATAGTGAATGCCAGTGAATATGAGGTAGGATCAGAGGCTAAAATAGGGAAAGAACAAGTTAAAAATTACTTAGACAAGTTAGATGTCTTCAAGTCACCAGAGCCTGATGAACTACACCATATAGAATACTCAAGGAGCTGACTGAGGAGATATCTGAGCCATTAGCGATTATCTTTGAAAAGTCATGGAAGACAGGAGAGATTCTGGAGGACTGGAAAAGGGCAAATAGAGTGCCAATCTATAAAAAGGGAAATAAGGACAACCTGGGGAATTACAGACCAGTTAAGCTTAACTTCAGTGCCCAGAAAGATAATGGAGCAAGTAATTAAGCAATCAATTTGCAAACATCTAAAAGATAACAAGGTAAGTAACAGTCAGCATGGATTTGTCAAGAACAAATTGTGTCAAACCAACCTAATAGCTTTCTTTGACAAGGTAAGAAGCCTTGTGGATGGGGGAAGCGTTAGATGTGGTATATCTTGACTTTAGCAGGCTTTTGACACTGTCTCACATGACCTTTTCATAAACAAACTGGGAAATACAACTATAAGGGGGATGCATAACTAGTTGGAAAACCATTCCCAGAGAGTATTTTGTCCAGTTCTAGGTGCCACATTTCAGGAAAGAGGTGGACAAACTGGAGAAAGTCCAGGGAAGAGCAACAAATATGATTAAAGGTCTAGAAAACATGACCTATGAGGGAAGACTGAAAAAACTGAGTTTGTTTAGTTTGAAGGGAACAGAAGACAGAGGGGACATGGTAACAATTTTCAAGTACATAAAAGATTGTTAGAAGGAGGAGGGAGAAAAATTGTTCTCCTTAACCTCAGAGGATAGGACAAGAAGCAAGGGGCTTAAATTGCAGCAAGGGCAGTTTAGGTTGGACATTAGGAAAAACTTCCTGTCGGGGTGGCTAAGCACTGAAATAAATTGCCTAGGGAGACTATGCAATCTCCATCATTGGAGATTTTTAAGATCAGGTTAGACTAACACTTGTCAAGGATGTTCTAAATTATACTCATTCCTGCCACGAGTGTAGGGGTCTGAACTAGATGAGCTCTCGAGGTCCCTTCCAGTACTACAATTCTAAGGTAGGTGAGGTGATATCTTTTATGAGACCAACTTCCATTGGTGGAAGGAACAAGGTTTCAAGCTTCACAGAGCTCTTCTTCAAGTCTGCTTTAAATCAACTGAAGGAGAGACAGTTAATGGGCCACACCTAAGACAAAGCCTAATATAATCTGCCCATGTGGGAGGCAGGTTCAACCGGGCATTGTAACCAAGTGGGGTGGGGAGAGAAGCCACAGAAACGGAGAACAGACTGAGTAAGAGAGAGAATTATTGAGCAGCTGCAAGTGTGTGGGTGACCCTGAATCTGGGGAGAAGTATATTGGGTATGGGGTGCAGGCTGAAAAAAACTGTTCTTGATGCTATGAGCAAAAGAGGCTCTTTCCTGGTTTTTCATTCCCTCTGCATTCAGACAAACAGGACTTTGTATATTCTTTGTAATCAAACAAAACTGCATCGAAAATATCCATCCCCAATTTCTGCTCCCAATAAAAACACCCACCGGGCCCCAAACTTGGAGTAGCTACTACAGTTGAAAAGGGACCACAATATATATTTAAGCATCTCTCTGACCAGAAGCACACAAGGAGTCCCATTAACTTCAATGCAATTACTCACATGCTGAAAGTTATTCAATCGCCTGGCTGAATCTGGGCCTAAAACCACTGAAGAAATTGCTACCTTAGAGGTGACAGCAACCCATTACAATGCTTTGGGCAAGTCTATACGACAAATTAAGTCAACATGAATTACGTCCATATACAGCCACTGAAGTAATTAAATCACATTTGCATGTCGGCACTACGTTCTTTGTGTTGGCGGTACGTTTCCTCATCTGGACAGCATGGGGCATCATGGGACGGCCTCTGAAAGGTAGCAACAGTCGACATAAGCAACACAGCGTCTACACTGACACTGTGTTGACCGAACTATTTTGCCCTAAGCGCTACGCCTCTTGCGGAGGTGGAGTTATTAATTCGGTGTAGTGGGCGAGTGACATCAGTTGGATCTACATTTTAGTGTAGCCACTGCTTTACGTCTACCTAACTCTGTCATGCAGTCCAAGCCTAAGTATGACTACCACAATTATGTGCCAAGGGGTGGGAGGGGTTGCAGCAGGGAAAGCAATCAAGAAGTAGGGATGCTCCATCTTGCACTGACTTAGGGCCTGTCTATATTGTGTGTTTTGTTGTGCTTTGTTTCTTTGCCGCTGTATCAATGTAGTTATCCCGCTGCAGAGCTCCTTCATCTAGAAAAGCCCTTGCTGTACTAATAAGTAATTGATACCATTGCATACCACACTGTCCTCCTTGAATTTGGCCTGGAAAGTCCTATTAGATCACTGCAAGCACAGGATACAGGGTCAAGGATATAGATCAGGCAGAAAATGGCACACTTGTTCCACATTTAAAAAAAAAATATTTTTAAGAGGGTTTAGTTCCGAGAAAATAAGCTAAATGGAAAGAGGGGAAGAGGGAGGGTACATTGAAAAGGAGGGGCGAGGGGGATAGGGCAGGGGAGAAGAGCATAATAGGGGGCAGGAGTGAAATGAAGGTGAGGAGAAGGGGCTGTGACAGACGAGGAGGGATGGAGCAAACAGCCAATGAGCCCAGGGAAGAAAAAGTCCTGCCACAACTGTATTTACATGGCAAGCTTTTTGGGGGGGCAGGGATTGTCTCCATGGGTTTGCACAGCACATAGCAGAATGGGGCCTGCTCTCAGCTGGGTCCTGTAATATAATATTCCCCATCTTTACCTGTCTTTAAAAAAAGGTTTTATTCATGATGTCAGTGCTTAAAAACAGAGACTTGTTTTGGTTCTTTGTCTTTAAACAAAGAGATGTAACAATCCCGCTAACATCAACAAAATGAGCACCCCTAATCCCCAGCTGTTAATGATTTTAAACCATCATTTGCATTATTTGGTGAAATAAGCCTATTATGCATGCAGCGCCATGAGGATAGCTTCAGCACTCAATTCTACTTGGAGGTGGGAAAGGAAAAATTCTGCTGAGCACATATGTCATTGCTGACCATCCGAGAGCAGAACTTTTCTGATAATATTTGGAAATTCGCAAGGAGTCAACTTTATGTATGGACTTCATTTCCTAGATAACGTTATTAATTTATTCATTAAAACGTTATCGAGTTATTGAAAAGAAAGCGCCATCCTGAGACTCAGATAACAGCAGCTCTGCTTCCCCTGTGAATGGAACATTCACTTTAACAGGACTTTTAACGACCACGAGTGTTGTTTAGTGGATTATATTATTATTATTATTATTATTGTTTATTATTCAATTCAGGCAAGCGTGGGGGGATTGTTTTGTTTTTTTTAAATTCTGTTTACACTTTTGAATTAGGTTTTAATCTCTTGGCATGTTTACTCAGATTATTTGTTTTACAAAAAGAAAATGCCTTAAGTGTAAATGAGGAAAGTAAGGCTTCTTTCGACCTGGGTCCAAATCTCGTTCTAATTCCCCTTTTCAAATATTCCTTACTCCTTGGAGGGGAGGGGGCATGGGGGAAGGACACATGGGGGGTTGTGTGAGTACATATGAGTAGGTAGCTTTGAGATTAATTCAGACACAACTCAAATCCTTACGGTGATGCTGTAAATTCCGCAATTCTGAAGAACAATTGATTGTAAAATTAACTTTGGCCTGTTGAGACTCAGATACATTTAAAAAAAAAACATTTTTAAATAAAAGGGAACTTTATCAAGTACCCTGGCAAACCTAAAGCTGACATCAGCCACAGCAAATCAACAAGAATTCCCTGAACAGCAAGCAACATGCATTATATTTCATGACATTCAAGGAGTGCTTGATTGCACATTTATTTTCATTGCAGACTTAAAGAGCTCGGCGTGTTGGGTGCATTTTAGATGCCGAGCTCTTTTGAAAATCTGGCATCAGGTCACAATGGGATCTGCTGGGTCCTAAACACTTTTGTAAATCTTGTGCTTAAGTGGAGACTGAGCTCTTTTGGATATCTGGCCACGGGGTGAAATTTACACCTGCGCAGAAGAAAAGTACAAGTCTGTGCAACCATTAAAATTCCAATTAAACCCAGAAAGTGAGGCTTAAAAGGGACTTCCAAGGTGCATACGTTATGCATCGGTACTTGGCATGGGATGAATTCCACCCCTATGGAGAGAGAGTGCAGATATTACCTGAAAATATCCAGTGACCGTAGGATGTTCTATTCGCGGCAGCATTTGGCAGGGGAATTTTGCCACAAGAGTTCCTATCCACCTCCCACAACTCTGGACTGCCCTCGCTTTCAACACCATGGAGGCTAAACTCCAAGGAAAGCCCCTAAAAAATCTGAATTGTTGTCTGAAGAAGGAAGCGGAGAACCACATTCATAGCCAGTGCTTACATGAACTCACAGATCTGAGGTACTGGGTTCTGTCACTGTCTGCCCACAGAAGCTGATGGTAGCATGGAGCCCAATCTGCAGGACTAATTGCTCTCACAATTGCAAGGCAGAAACCTCCAAGGCAAGGCAAGAAGGGACATAGGACAACACAACAGACCTGTCAATAGGATATAAGTACACAAAATATTTAACTGTACCAAAGGATCATGATCCTGTGGCACAAAATCCTACGTCTATGTTATTTATATGGTCCCCATTACCACTGTATTTGAGTCTCTTTATATCTTTAATGTATTTATCCCCCCAACACTGTCTGAGGTAGGGAAGTGCTATTATCCACCTATTACCAATGGGGAATTGAGTTGCCCAGGGTCCTGTAACAGAGAACTGGCACAGCAGAGAACTGAACCCTGGTCTCCCACCTATCCACTAGACCTTCCTTCCCCGCCATGTCCAGGTAAGAGCTATGAAACAGATGGGGAAGCCATTACTCTCATTAGACTGCACAATGGGGCTACTCATATGAATATGTCCTGACGACTATGATTAAGGGCTTCACAATGGGGCCACTTGTGACTAATCATCCTCTTTTTTTTTTTCATAGAATTATCTCAAGATCATTTAAAATCGGACTTTATAGCCATTATCTTCACAGAACAGCAATGTTATTTCAGTTTCTGTTGAGAACACCACTTTATATTCAGGGTACCTTTGTACATAGTATATAAAGGATTAGTATATGATTAATTAATTGCTAAGCATCCAGTAGGTTGCTTATAACCATCTATCACACCTCAGGTAGTGTACTTATAACTAGAGTGTGTGGGGGGACGAAATAGCAAATGGTTTCTTCACCATAAAATGCAATTTGAGGTCCATTGCAAGTAAACTCAATGGACATTAGGAGCCTAATGACCTTTGTGGATCTGGGCCTATGTTAACTCTGTGCCATCCAGGTATTCCTCCTATTCCCAGAGTAGCAGATCTACTGACCTTGTGGCCTCTTTATACCACAGGAGAAGTATAAAAGGGGTCATAACTCAGACCTTTGATTTAGAAGAGCACCTAAAGCACCTTGTCTAAATGCAAGCACAAGAACAGTCCCATTGCAGTTAAAGGGACTACTTCCAATTTTAAAATTAGATACTTGATTAATACCTTGCTTAACATTTTGGGACCTCTGAAGAGTTTCTGGCCCTCAATATTTTCTATTTAGAATGTGTACCTTACCACTCTATATGTACAATAGTTAATAAGACGTTTCCTGTTTTAATTTTCGGAGCAATGAAAGTATTTAAAGAACATTAATAGAGTCAGACTTAATTTACTCTTTTTACCCATGGCTTGCAATCATTTTTCGCCACCCTCATGCTAGTTAGCTATTATTTTGTAAATGAATGAGTTCATTAAAATTTGGTTTCACATTTAATTGTTCCTTATTGGAAATGTCAGCTTTCACAGTTCATTAATAAGGGCACTGGTGTACAAAAAGAGACGGACTGAGGAAGCAAGCTTCATTACAGAACTGTTGTGGGGACCATAAAGCTGTAGTTAAGGTTATGTCCATGACTCTGTTACAAGCCCCTGTTGACCCTTCGTCCCTGGGATGAAATCACTGAGGCAATTCGCTGGAACCCAACAGATGTGCTTCTTTGATGGATGCTGTCTGCTGGCAAAGGAATGAAACAGAATCCTCCCTAGCCTTCCAAGGGCCTGCTTGCAATCTGGCTGAAGGAAAAGGGTTGAGGTGGCAGCCGTCTTGTCATGGAAGGCATGTTAAGGATTTAGAGAAGAAAATGGCTCCTTTCAATAGGACCAAATGCTGCTTATCCCTTCTGCTGTCCCCACCTCATTCCTGAAGCCAGGACAGAGTAAACGTCCTTCCCTCTCTGAACTCCTGGAATCTACTCCCCTCCCTGGAATCCTATCACACCCCAAACACAGCAGCTACAGAGGAGACCTTTACACATCTCCAGCATTGGATGGATAAACCAGTCGGTTCCCTTTAGAGTAAACCTACCAGACAGTCTTCTTCTCTACTCCAGACCTACTCCCATCAGGGTTGGAAGGGACCTCAGGAGGTCATCTATTCCAACCACCTGCTCAAAGCAGGACCAATCCCCAACTAAATCAATCCCATCATGCCCTCATCTCTGTCATGGAGAGAAGCCATGGAGGGGGTTAAAGTAAAGGGGACCAGAAAAATGGTTCTCCTTCTTGTGCCTGGTCTGGGGAAGCAGTGCTCAGCTGGTGTTGCAAGCTCCCACTGCCATTTCAATTTCCTGTAACCACTGGAAAGCCCTTCTGGAAAAAAATGCCCTGTAAGATGATGCTGCCCCGTGGCCTCTCTGGTGCTCGTTCCTCCTCCCCCTGCACGGTAGAACCCCCACAGTTCCATTCATTCCTGCTGCTTTAGCCCTGGGACGAGGACCAGACTAAATGAGGGAGAAAGTTCGTTCTTGCATGAGTTCTAGTGCAGTGCATCAGGCTTCAGAAGTTTAGATGAACATCTAAACCTTTGAGGTGCTCATCTAAACCTGACCTGTAAAATGGAGATAATTCTTCCCAGCCTCACTGGATCACTGCAAAGGCACATTCCTTAATGTGAGATAGTAACATGAGAGCTGCACAATTAACTAGTTTTTCAGTTCACTGTCAGTACTGAGGGGAAAAAATAATTTGATACAAAGTGAAAATTCCAACAAAAAATAGTGGTGAATCTAAAAAGCGGACAGATTTTGTCTTGGGTCAAACAAAACCTTATTTCATTTTCCATTACAGCTGCTCCACTTCATATAACATCTTGCATAGTCATTGGCCGAGAGAGAGAACGACTATTGCCTAGTGGTAAAGCAAATCAAAAGAGTGAACCCCAACCGAAATATTTAGTTTCTGGGAGGAGGAGACACTTGCATTCCAGTTCCTACTCCACATCAGGCAGAGGAAGGCATCAAAGCCAGGTCTCCCACCTCCCAGATTAGTACCTTAACCACTTGGCTAAAGGTCATCAGGGAATCAGCACCACTGGTAATTTGGGGGAATCGAACCCAAAACTATCTGGTGAATTCATGTCAAAATTGGGAATAGTTTCAGGTCAACTGAAAGTTCTTTTTTGTCAAGAACTATTTGTATGAAAAAAATTGCCCAGCTCTAGTTAACGTACTATGGTGATGAGTGCCATAAAAGAATCCTTGCACATACACAAAGGAACATTTTGGCTTGCATTTTTATGCATCTATTCACTAAGTGCCTCTGAAATAATAATAAATATTAAAAATGTATTTCAAAGAATGGAGCAAAATGGAATGTGACTGAAATAATCAATCATCTTTACAGTTTTGTCTTTAATGAAAGCTGTACAGTGTTTTCTATGCTCTGCAGAGCCTCTCTCTCTCTCTCTCTCTCTCTCTCTCTCTCTATAAAAGCAGTCAAACACTTGGGAGAATGATTGACGTGGACATCATAATGTCACAGTCATCCGCTAATTGGAATACATTAAAGTTTAAGCTTGATCAAAATTTGTCACTGTCAGCCGCCAGTTAATATTAATAAAGTAGATTACCATCAGAACTACCGCCCCCACCCCCCCCACCCCAAAAAAATCCATGAGATCTTTATGACATAATCAAGACTAGCAGTTAAAACTGATCTATAAATCTAACAGCAGAACACTGCAGTAATATGTTATTAAAGGAACGTATCTTGCTATTCATCCTGTATTTTGGATACTTTCTCTCTAAAATGCTTGCTAACCTCATTTAGCCCAATTAGCATTTATGAAACACTTTCTATGAAATGACTTTGACTTTGTGTTATCAGTCTGCCTTGTGCTACTTGCACTTATTTAAATGAAGGGATCCCTACAGCTTTTTGGGGCAGGAGGAATGCAATTTCATTTCTTAAACACGTAAATAGCACATAGAGAATTGTCGGAAAAATAAGAATTATAAATAGGCTTTTATATATTAATGTTTAGCCTCTCCCCGCAAAAATACAATACCTGACAAAGATCAGAGTTGCTCTGTGGGGAATTCATTACTCATCTAAAAAGGTAAAATTGGCTTTATTTGCCAGGTACCTAAGAGTGAAAAGTTATGCAGTGTTGCTTGCAGAAGGAGGTATTAAAAGTCAGCTCCAAGTCCCATTGAACTCAGTGGAAAAGCTCACATTGACTTCAAGCGGCTTTGGATCAGATGCCAGAAATAAGGACTCTTAGGTCCCATCCCCAGCTCTGCCACAAACTTGTGCCCCAGTTCAGCATGGCATTTAAGCACATGGTTAACTTGAAGCGTCTGCAAAATCCCACTGAAGTGAACGGGGTTGAGAGTTTGGGACTTTAAAATGCACTGCTGAACAAGACCACTGGCGTGTGAACTTGGCCTCGACACTCAGGGCCTGATTTTCAACCGTGTCAAGCATTTACAGATCCCATTTTCTTCACCTGGAGTTTTATGTCCACAACACTTCCGAAAAACAAGACTATTAACGTTTCTGTGCCTCAGTTTACCCACATGTGAAGTGGCAGAATAATAATACGCCATATGTGGGTATTGTGAGGCTTAAGGTAACGTTTCTAAAGCACATTCAGATCCTCAGAGGGAAAAGGCTATATAAATGCAAAATATTGTTATAATAAATATGCAAAGGTACAAACCATAACGTTTTTTCCTTCCCACGCAGCAAAGGAGAATGTAATATAAATACTTACCAAGGTGAAATTACCCATCCTGGAGATACTATACATGGAAAATTCTAACATGATATTTTCTTGGATGAAAGCTGCTACGCAAGTGTAAATTATTATCATTAAAATAATAATTTATTTGCCATGTTTAAGTTTTGCAGCTTGCACTGGAATTGAAAACTGCTCCCCGCTCAATGAAACCGAAGGGTATAAAGTAAGTTTTCCCATGGCATTTGGGCTCCATCTGAATCCGATAGCCCACGTGATCAGCACAACACAGAATATCTCATTAAGGAAAGAAAAAGACCACAGGGGAGTGACCCAAGCCATCTGATGGCTTGTAAGTGTCCCATATGAAATAAGTTCATTGGTCTCTGGGATGGATGTCCACTCAGAACTTGTCAGAGTTAACATCCATACAGCCACTACTCCAGCTGGCCATTCCAGACACCCCTGGTTAGCACTCTCATCAGATAGGCCAAGAATTGAAGTGAGCATAGAGGTTGAACTAACCTCTCAACCCTGTAAGTGTTCCTCCCAATAGCAAGGTAGAGACGTGTTGGCCGGGACAGCGTAAAGAAGCCTGCCTGGTGATTATAGGTCCTTCAGAAAGCAATTCAGACACAAAGGATGCCTCTAGTTAGAGCTGGTCAAAAATTTTGTGATTTTTTTTTTTTATGGGAAGGGCTGATTCAAGTTTCACAGGAACATATTGATTTTGTTAAAATTTTCAACTGGAAATTATCTCAACATTTTATTTTGATAAAGGTCAAAATTGAAACATTTTAACTTTTGCATTACAGAACACAATTCTGATCAGGTCGAAATAAAACATTTCTGATTATTTTGTTTTACTCAGGTATATACCCAGGGTCCTGCCTGGGTGGGGCTAGTCTGTACTGACACTTCACTGCGACTTCAGCTAACTTTGTTGTAGCTAGATCAAACCTAGCTTGGGTGTCTACATGTGCTACAATCATACCTCAGTGGCTGCTTGGGTATGTACCCAGGATCCTGGGCAAGCAAAATTTTGGTGTCTGAGGTTCAACCGAGCACCTTTTATCAGCACTAAGTTCACTTCAAAAAAATTGGTTTATAAATGGTTTATAAAGGGCTAACGATCAGTAAATGTTGAAAGCATGTGGCAGACATAAGTATTATGTGTTAGAGATGAATATAAGTGCATTGATAAAAGGTGTTAGGTGTCCTAACATGCTTATAAGAAACCTATTGGCCTGCTGGACTCTAAAGAAATATATCAGTGGGTTCAGTATAGGGCTAGCAGGGTAAAATATCCTGACCTGTGTTACGCAAGAGGTCAGATTAGATGATCCACAGCGGTCCCTTCTGGCCTTACAGTCTACAAATATTTAATTAAGGTATCTAGTAATTGTGCATTAACCCTTTATAAACTATTTATAAATGGAACTGCAGTATTAAAGCGACCCATATGGTTAGGAAAAAAAGCATGTTATGAAGTTTTAAACAAATCCTTTGCTTTTCATGCTCATCACATTTTACAAGCTCAGCTGAATTACACTATGCTGTTTATGGAAAGAGACTCATTTTTATCCCTGCCATTAGCTGACCTTTTTTGTGCACCTTATTTGCCATCAATCATGTCCTAAGTGCAGCGTAATGCTCTCACGTATCATAGTTCAAGTGATGTAAGCCTTGTCTAAGCAGTGTTCCCTTGTTTACTGCTTACGGAGGGTTGTAACCCCGCTCACTAATGGTCTCTAACTGCTGCAGTTTGATTTCCTTTTGTGACAAAGTTCCTCCTCTACCTTAGTGGATCCTGCACTTATTGGTGGATTTTCTCACCTCAGAGGTTCACGGCAGCCCGCAGTTTGGCCACTTTCGTGGCTCAAATCTGCCGTTCACTCAGTTAGCCTCATCACTGGCCAGCATGGGGAAAGGAAGAAGAACAATCCCCGCAGTCTCTGCTGATCCACCTAGTGGATCGGGGAACAGGCCAGAGACCTTCCCCTCTGGTGGAACCCACAGTCCAGGTCAACTCCTCCGGTATCAAGTAGGGAGCTGGGGGGATGGAGGGATAGGGGGAAGCCGGGCCCGCCCTCTACTCTGGGTTCCAGCCCAGGGCCCTGTGGATTGCAGCTGTCTACAGTGGCTCCTGTAACAGCTGCTTGACAGCTACAACTCCCTGGGCTACTTCCCCATGGCCTCCTCCCAACACCTTCTTTATCCTCACCACAGGACCTCCCTCCTGATGTCTGATAATGCTTGTACTTCTCATTCTCCCAGTAGTATGCCCTCTCACTCTCAGCTTCTTGCTCCCAGCTCCTCGCACATGCCACAAACTGAAGTGAGCTCCTTTTTAAACCCAGGAGCCCTGATTAGCCTGCCTTAATTGATTCTAGCAGCTTCTTGATTGGCTGCAGGTGTTCTAATCAGCCTGTCTGCCTTAATTATTTCCAGAAAGTTCCTGATTGTTCTGGAATCTTCCCTGTTACCTTACCCAGGGAAAAGGGACCTACTTAGCCTGGGGCTAATATATCTGCCTTCTATCACTCTCCTGTAGCCATCTGGCCCGACCCTGTCACACTTTGTATGTCAAAAACCATGAGAACTTTAATTAAAAAATGGAACAAACAACAACTAAAAAAAATTGTGCTTCCACACTACCACCATGTAATTATAAACCAAAAAGGTTCAACACAATGAAAGCGGCTACAGGCACTTCAAAGGCTGCCCAGGTGTCAGACACGGAGCTCCCACAAGACAAACCCTTAAATAAAAAATACGACATTCAACTTTATACTAATCCAAGCACCCACTGAAATTTCTCATTTTCTCAACAAGCTAGCACCACAAAGACACCAGATGTGAAACATCACAGATGACAACAGCCATTATATCCCACATTGTTGAAGAAGCATGGTCCAGGGGACAAGGCACTAGACAGTGACTGAAGGGACAGATCCTCAGATTGTGTAAATTGCTGTAGCTCCACTGAAGTCAATGAAACTATGACTATTTACGCCAGCTGAGGATATGCCTCAGTCCATAGAATCATAGAATATCAGGGTTGGACGGGACCTCAGGAGGGCACCTAGTCCAACCCCCTGCTCAAAGCAGGACCAAACCCCAACTCTTCTATCCCCAGTTCTATTGCCCAAGCAGAGCTGGAAAGCCACTTGGTACAATCTGCTCCTAGTTCATCATACAGCATTTGTTTATAGTGCTAGAGGCTCCAACGAAGATCAGGGCCCAGTTGTGATATACATTTACAAACACACAGTAAGAGTGTCTCCGTCCCAAACAATTTAGTCTAAACAGAAAAGATTTAGAAAAGGGTGGGTAAGGAAAATGAGGTACATCGAGTACAAGTGACCTGACCAAAGTTGCCCAGCAGGACAATGTCTGAGCTGGGAACAGAACTCATGTTTTCCCAATTTCCAATCCAGCATGCTGTCCACTGGACTACCTTCTTTTCCATAGCTGAACTGCTATTGTATCTGGGGGCATCACAATGTGTCTACAGCACAGAATACCATCTGCTTAGGATGATCATCAAACAACAACACGAGGATGCTGTGACAGAGTTTACAAGGAACCTGTATAAGAGATACAATTACAAACCTCTATTTTAAACCTGCTGGAACAAAATTCTTGCTCTTAAGTACTCTGCATGCTGTCTGTCACCAACCACCCGATTGCCCAAGATTTTCAAGGACAGGAGCCTAAAGTTAGGATCCCAAGTCCACATTTAAACACTAGATTCCTAAGGCCATATTTGAACATTTGCCTGATTTTCAGAGGTGCTGAGCAGCGAGCAGCACCCAATGACCACCATATCATCAAAGTTCAACAGAGGCTGGTGGGTGCTCAGCATGCTGGAAAAATATCAGGCAGGAGTCGAGGGTGGGCAATTCAAAAGCATGTGTGTTTTTGGAGTACAAGACCCACTGAAATTCAATGGGACATTCAACAGGAACTGTATGCCTAAAGAATTATTTAGGTTGTAAGGTCTTGGAGGCAAGAAGTGTCTTTTTGTTGTGGGTCTGTACAACACAATGGTCCACGGCTGGGGCGCCTGGGCACTGATGAATAATGAAATAAATAATAATTTAGGCACTTTTGAAGATCCTACTATACATCCCTATTTAGGAGCTTAACTTGACTGCTCCTGTGTTTTAAAATCTTGGCGTATTTTGATACCGTCAGTCCGGTCCTTAATCTGGAAGAGGCAAGTTTTTAAAAGCTTATAAAGATGCAGATGGGCACCTAGTGGGATTTTCAAAAGCACCTACCTTTCAAAATCTTGCCCCAAAGCATCTTTGTTGTGGAAAGATGTGCCCCTTGCCATCCAAAATATATAATACTTCAGATTTCATTAGAGGCAATGGGAAATATTGTGACAGCCAAGTAAAGTGATAGACAAGGTAGAAATCATTCTATAAATATAAAATGTGTTTCCTAATGATTAGAAAAGTGATTGCTCACCCGCAGAGGCTGGCGGGCTATTGTGAAACACAGAAGGCAAACCTTTTGTGTGTACCATGTAAGACTGCAATATTTGCCATTAAGCAGGCGAGGTGCTTGCATCCGCTAGGCTGGCAACTTTACTTTTTAAATGTTGACCAGATGGTCAGTTGCTGAGCAGTAGCAATATGATTGGGGTTGGGGGGGAGGGAGGAAGGATTGTAATTACGAGAGCGTGTGAAATTCGGCTGCTACAACTGCTATAAAATGACTGGAGTAGCAGCGTATTTAGATTCCATGCACATAGGACAGTGCATGCATATGAAATATAACTGCCTGGAAGGAATTTTCACTCAGTCACTCTCTTTTTCTAGTCCCCTTTGCCTTATCACTTATGAAATGCTGCAGTACAAGAAAATCTCAGGGGTGAACAGAAGACTCAGAAGGTGCTTGTTAATGAAAAATAATGGTTACCTGGAGTTGATTAAACAATGTATCAAATCGTAAAATAAATAAATATAAACCAGAGACTGAAATGATGGCTGAGAAATGAGCCAGGACATGTTGGTTTAAGTATTCTTCCCTTGTCATGAGTAATTAATTTTCTCCAAAATTTATACTGGAGAACTGGATGCCACATCTTCCCTTCGGCCACATTGTTTATTAACATACAAAAGGACCAATGACCTTTCAAATCTCATGCTTATTGTCCCTTGTAGGCAGGAGAAATGAGCCTTGTCACAAAGAGCAGCACTCAGGTCCTTTTTTATTTTGAGGAAAATAACCTTTTAAGCAATGAACTCTTCATCAACGGCATTCTAGACAGCATACTTTAAATATAATAATGATGGGGCTAGACGGAATATTCTGTTAATGTGCTCTTCACCTTTTGAGACTCCGTTTATTTAAAAACATGAGAATAAATCATTTTGAAATTATTATTGAATCTTATACGATTATAGAGATTTCAAGATTTTAAAAGCATACAATAAAGTTTTAGGACTCGGGGTTGAATGTCAGACACTAAAAGTAATAATAGATATTTCATATTTATTATGAGTAGGCATGTCTCAGCATTGTGGTAACCAAGGTCCAGATTTTTTAAACGCAGTGTTCTTGTAGCCATGTTGGTCCCAGGGTGAGAGAGAAACAAGATGGGTGAGAGAGTATCTTTTATTGGACCAATTTCTGTTGGTGAGAGACACAAGCTTTCAAGCTTACACAGAGCTCCACCTGAAGAAAAGCTCTGAGGAAGCTCAAAAGCTTGTCTCTCTCCCTAACAGAAGTATTACCTCACCCACCTTGACTCAGATTTTTTTTTTTTAAAGGTATTTAGACATTAATCTGTTCAGCACTGCAAGGCCTAAATGATTTAGATGGCTAAATCCCATTTTCAGAAGTGACTTAGACATCAGGGGCTAGATTCACAAAAGGACTTAGGTGGCTAACTAGGCTCGCCAACCCTCCAGGATTGTCCTGGAGTCTCCGGGAATTAAAGATTCATCTTTAATTCAAGATTATGTCATTTGATAAAACCTCCAGGAATACATCCAACCAAAACTGGCAACCCTATGACTAACTGCTGCTTTAGGTGCCTAAATGCCGGAATCAGGTGCCACTGGGATTCACAAAATGCCCGACTCAAGCTGCCGCTGAACCTGTAAACACCTGAACTCACTTTTCGAGGCCGCGCGGCCCTGTACTTAGCAAATGGATTTTTTCCACAGGGCAATGACAGCACCAACCTTTGGTAGGGTCTAGTTTTATCCCCCACTCCTCATTTTGCTTTTCGTAAGACTTCACAATGTATTACTTTCCTCAGGATAAATCTTTCCCTTTTCTAGAAGCCCTGATCAGAGCCATGTAGCTCATACTTCTTTATTATCTTCCTAGAGAAAATAAATATGTAGCTCATTCTGACAACTGAATAGCAAAGTACTTAGCAAGTCCTACTGCAAATGGACACTAATGCAACACACGAAAATTCCAAGAAGCTCTGGGAAAGTAAAAACCAAAGTATTTGAAATGTTTAATACACAAGATGTTGAAATCTGTAAAGTAAGGAAAGGGACTGGATAGGCCCAGACAACTGGCAGCTGAGTCTTTCATCTAAAAGTCACTGGTTTGAATTCAGTCCATAAAATCAGTGACCAGAAGATGCAGCCAATCTCAAGGTGATCGGTGCTCTACATGAAATGAGCTGGGGGTCCCAGTAAATATTAAGAGGAGCTACTAATCATCATAACCAGTCCTCTTGTTGGCTGTACCAGCACAGAGGCAGAAAAGTAAGCTTCCATTTACCTGAGTGTCTTTAGCAATGGCCTCAGCTCCCTATCGACATCACTGGGAGTGGCAGTTGATTAGCGCTGGTCAGAAAACGGAATTTCTCTTCCCGGGAAATTCCAATGTTTTGAAATTTGTTTTCATTCCATCTCAGAAAGAAAATCAAAAGTTTCCCATGGAACTAAAATTATCCCAAAATTAGATTCAGAACCATCAACATGTTTAGTTTCAATAAGGTAAAAATAATATATAATGTTAAATATAATTTACATAACATTAGAATATTTGACTGTAATACAAAAGTAGAAACCAAATTAAAAAAAAAAACCTTGACATTATTGAAATGAAAAGGGAAAATGTCAAAAAACTATCAAAAAATTAACTGAAATCAACACGTTCCCACAAAAGCTTTTGATTTTGATGCGACCACATTATCTGATGCACGAATTAGACACAGTCTATATTAGATTAGCATCTCACAGGAAATGTTTAGCACTTCACACCTTTGGGGCTTGATCCTGACACCCTTTCTTCTTTGAGAACCTCAGTGACTTCCACAATGAGAGCTTCATATGATAGTTACTCATTTTGGTTGTGATCCTGAGAAGTGAAGAGGACCTGCACGTTCCACTGAAATCCATGGCTATTGCAGGCACTCAATACCTTATACGATCAGACCCTTTATATGGTTCTTCTGCCTTCTTTGGCATAGCCTGCATTCAGCAAAACACTTAAGTATGTGCTTAAGTCCCACTGATTTAAAATGAAACTTAAGTATGTGCTTAAGGGCCAGAATTACAAAGTCATTTAGGCACCAGAAGATGCAGATAGCTGGTAGAATTTAAAACAACACATAAGATGAAAGTCAACGGGACTCAGGTGCCTAATGGAATTTTCAAAATTGCCCATCGGCATGTTTAGGCTCCTAAATAAATTTGTAAATCTGTCCATAAGGACTTTGCTGGACTGGAGATGGGGTGCTCAACACTTGGCAGGACTGAGCCCGAGAAGACCTTGGCCTTGTTCCCCGGGCCAAAAGTATGACAATCCACAAACTTACAAGGGCTGAAACCATTTAATGTTTCTTTAGCTAAGTGAATAGAATGGAAATTTTGACAGTATTTTATTTCCTTTGCTCTGTAGCAAGAGCCAGTTGCTACCTGATTAAAGTCATCCGCAACTGACAGATTTCTGAACCCAGCAAGCTGTTCGACATGAAAGCCTTAGTCCATTAAGTTGCTAATCCAATTCATGCTAATGTTATATAGTGTAAATTTCCATTTGGGCACCTGGTAAAGGTTTTGATCAAGAACATTTGTAATTGATTTAGCAATCTCTTTGTGTCCTATTCTCTTTATGTCCAGGCCATGTGTGCATTTTGTGAGCATTCAGAATTACTGTAGTAAAGCCATTCGTTAAGTGCCACAGAACACCCTCCTGGAAGGAAAGGTTCATTCCACACGACTTTTGTATATATCTATTTGGGAAAGGGAATGATATATTTTGCCATTTATTATGCTGACATGCTCATTTAAAGTTTTATCGTGTCCCAGACTCACACTTGATTGGATCCCACTGATTCATCATGACTTGTAAGTTTTGTTTCCTTGGAGCCTGAAGCAGTGGTCCCAAAGTTCTCCATGATTTTTCTGGAGATGTGAAGCGGAAGAAAGGCAGGGAAGCCTTTATTCAGCAAAACGTAAAAACACATGCTTATTCCATCTCTCCATGTCAGAACTTAAGGATGTGCTTCATCTTAAGTACATGCTAACATCCTATTAAAGTCAATGCATTGCATCAAGTGCATTGACTTCAACGTGACGTCAGCACATGCTTGTCCAAACAGGGATGCTTTCCTGAATCAGAGCCTTAGTCTGGGTGGGTTGGGTAGTGGGTGTGGCCATTTGGGGATAATTGCCCAATTTGTGCATTGAAGATTAGTTTGTACAAGCAGCCAAACATATTGATGGGCACCACCATTTGGAATAGCTCTAAACACAGACTTCAATCCTGAATTCGAATCCATGCGGTTGGACCCTTAGGCTACTGTAAGTCCCGTTAAAGTCAAGGGGTCACTGCATAGGTTCAAGGATTTGCTTACATGGATCTGAGCTATACTATAGACATACAGAGTGCAAAATTTTACAAACGCCTAGGTGACTTAGGAGTCCAAGTCCAATTTCCAAATGTGACTTAGGCACTTGGAAGACTAGGTCCCACGGAAAGTCAGCAGGACTAACCTAGTGATCTTAGATCACTGCACGTTTCCCATCACTGAACATATTTATTTGCACAATGCCCTTGCGAGGTAGGACAGTGCTATTCTCTCCATAGTACAGATAGAGAGCTGAGGCACAGAGAGGCTAAGTGACTTGCCCAAAGTCACTTTGTGGTTCAGGAGGAAATTGAACCCAAGTCTCTCAAGTCCCAGGTTAGTGCCCTAACCACTGGACCATCCTTCCTCTCCAAGGTTCTTAGGTTCCTAAGTCACTTTTGAGGGGGGAAAGAAGGGGATTTAGGCTCCTAAATCACTTGGGCACATCTGTAAATGCTACCCATATGTCTGATAAACTTAACATTCTATTTGTCCTGCAGGAAATGCATTTTTACAGGAACTCTCCATTACTCAGTGGCATTAAAGGATCTCAGACCTCAGAAATACAAAGAAAGCAGCATATGGCATCTGCTGCAACAGAACAAATATTGCTCCATACCAAGTACATATTGCTTAACCAAATATACATTATACCACCACATACTGGGATAGGTGTAATGAAATGACAACCTCTCTGTAAGGTTTAAAGCCTACTAAAAGTGAGATGTTTCAGACAATGTACAGGAAGAAGGATAAAAGCTTGCAAGGGAATTTTCTAAAATGTTTGGAGTTCATCCCCTTGTGGATATCTTATCTGAATGAAGCTTTGGATCATTTTAACTTGATCCCTTTAACTTACAGCTGTATCTCCTCCATCCCTTTGAGGTGGGAGTCCTTGGGGCTTCGATCAAAATGTATTGCTGTAAGGCAACTAAGAGAAATAGTGCCAACATACCCATATCACAAGTAGGAGAACAACTTTAATAGCCAATTCCTTCAGGGCCCAATTATTTGCCACAAAATTGAAGGACTGGGATACATTTCCGACTTCCGACACTTCCAAGCCTACTTTATTTTGCTGCCGCATTCCAAATATTAACAGACAAAGAAACAAACATTTTACCTATAATACGGGTGAAGCTCCTTTGCTGAAAGTGAGGTTATTTAAAGTTCCAGTACAATGTTTTGGTCACTGACCTAATAATTTCCTATGCCTGGCGCATAATTAAAGCACAGGACCAAATCTACCGCTTGCAGAGTTTTGTTTTAAATGTTAATTTTCAGAGCATCCCTGGCTATGAGTTTCAAACGCGACTACTGATTTTGTGTGCCTTAAATTGTGTGTGTGCCACTTGACACAATTTATAAGGCTGAGTTTTTCTGAGTATGGGAGCTCAGCATTAAAAAAAAAAAAATGTATGGTCTTCCACACTCTGGAAACGTGAGCCTTCTTATAAATTGTCTCAGGTTGAAAACTCAAATCCTGAATCACCCAAAGTCACTTAAAAAAAAAAAAATCCTGGCTCCTAAGTTTAAAAAAGCAGCTCTCTCTTCAATGAAAGCGACTTTTTAAAACTTTGCTCTGTCATTTTGTTCACTTTATTTATAATTTTAGCCAAAATGGAATATAAAAAGGATTGTTTAAAAGAAAAAAAAACATTAATAGACTCCAGAAATTTTATCGAGTCTTTGAAGATCTGAACTGCATTTGCAAAGTGCTGTACATCTTGTTGAACTTAAGTTTGATTATGACCGGTAACTTTGTAAGACAAGAAACAAAACTCGTTGAATTATTTTTTCTCCCCTTGAATAAGGCAAGACCTCAAAGGAAATACAATGAAATTTGCATAAAGCAGATGAAAACACCACCGCCACACAATATGGATGTAAAGTTCTACAGGGAAACTAAGTCACTACAATCTGGTGACTCTTACAGGAGTGAAACGAAAAGACAAAAGTTAATGGCCGATATGCATGAACTAAAAGAAAGCAAGAAAAAAAAATGGTAGAAAACAGTTGTAGTGTAAAACGGAACATGGTCTCCAGCAATGGTCTCAAGCTGCAGTGGGGGAGGTCTAGGCTGGATAGTAGGAAAAGCGATTTCACTCGGAGTGTGATGAAGCCCTGGAATGGGTTACCTAGGGAGGTGGTGGAATCTCCATCCTTAGAGGTTTTTAAGGCCTGGCTTGACAAAGCCCTGGCTGGAAATGATTTAGTTGGAGTTGGTCCTGCTTTGAGCAGGGGGATGGACTAGATGACCTCCTGAGGTCTCTTCCAACCCTGATCTTCTATGATTCCTCAATGCTGGGTCAAGCCAGCCGAGAGATTTAGAAACCTGATGACACTTTTGGACTCGACTATCCAGATAAGGGGGATTGTGATGTGGGGTGATAGATATGTGTGATTATGAGAAACATCAAGCACTAGTAGGAAAGGTCTGAAGAGAAAGATGATTAGATGATGCTGGGGAGCAGACTTTATGGATAGGAAGGACAGATGGAATGTGGCAGGGGATGAAGATAACCTGCAATGGTTCAGGTACATGTGGATAAACTTTTAGGGCCATATTCATCCCCAGAATAACTCCACAGACTTAAGTGGGGTTGAACCTGGGCTGAATCTAGTCTCTCAAATTTTGGACTCTCAAGTTCAATCTCAGTCCACTATACACACACCGTGTGACCTTTGGCAACCCACTTAGCCTCTCTGTGGATCACTCTCTGCATTTGTACAACAGGGTAGCAATACATGTGGGCATCAAACCACTGTTGAGATGCTCAAGCAAGAAATGGGATATTGCAGTGTCCAAGAAGAGGTGTCACATAATTGCAATTTAAGTACCAGCCATTTGTTTGATTAAATTAAAATTCAGAAGCATATTCCTTTGTGTGTGCCAAAGTCAAGTAAGTTGCATAAGTGAATCTCTCTGATTGAATTAAAACTATCACAGCCAATCAGCACCATTTCTTAATTTCCTTATTAAGCCTCCTCTTTCTGTACAGCTAGGTGCTGGAAGGACAGCACTGGTAGTAACAGAAAAGCTTTGGGAAGAGAAGTTCTTTCATCATTATCCGCTTTGTTTGCAACATATAAAAGAAATCTCGAGAGTTTAAGATGTAATCAGCGGAAATTAGAGCAAATTAAAAAAAACAACAACTGGCATGCTTGCAGTACATTGCTTTAATTAAGGGGGGGGGGAAGCACTCTGCACCTAAAAATGAGAACCAAGAGGTCTATGGAAATAAATAAGCCACAGCAGTGCGTTATATTAGAGTTGGAGTTCAGAAGGAATTGGAAATGATGACCTCCTGAGGTCCCTTCCAAGCCTGATATTCTATTCTGTGATCATATTGAACAGAGAAGTTCAAATGCTTGCCAGTCGTGGGGTCTATAGAATCTCCTCATTATCATAATGGCTGTTTTATTGGCTTGCCACACTTCTTTAGCGACTATTATTTCCACTCAGACACTTTGTGAAATGTACCAACAGAGGGCTCACCCCGTCTCATTAAACAAACAGCCAGACATGTCCATAAGGAGATTAATTCACACCAGAAAACACCGGGAGGAAGGATTAAAACTTTGAGGTCTGGATATGGGCCTCGAGAGCGGTGCAGAGGGGCTGGAATAAGGATTTTTCAAAGCACATAGGGCAGAGTAGACAATGCTACCCCACCCTGCAGAGCAGCTGTTGGCATGGGTGGAGGGCCAGGAGGGGAGAGCTCAAGTTGGGCGGGAGAGGGAGCGGCCGGTGTGCTTTGCAATCCAAATATTGTGGGCTGAGGGGCAGCCCACAATAAACCATAAATCACAGCAATCCCTGGGGAGCTAGAACTAAGGCGGTGCAAATGTGGCCTGAAGTGACTTTTAGCTCCTTTCTTGCCATCCACCTCAAGGTTGTGCCTTCTCAGCTGCATCTGTTAAGAGATGCAGCCCAGAACCTGGCCCTCAGTCTCCAGAATCAGTGTCAATTAAACTCAAGGAGCACGTTCCATTCACTCCAGCCTCCTCTTCATATTGCTCACCAGGCCCAGCTTTTGTACTAAGCTTTCAATATATTTAATAAAATTAGCCAAATATTGATATTTCATCCCCAGAATATGAGGAAAGGGTGTGTGTTCAGATGATCTTAAATGATATGCAGGTGGGGGAAGGTATCTAGTATTTGCTTTTCATGAATAACTGAAAATGCATAAAACCGGGATAACCAGTCAGCCCTTAAAAAGACAAAGGCAGTGTTCATGCCATGCTGAAGAGTAAATATTCATGGTATTTGGGGAGCACATGGTTGAGAAGGCAGGCGGCAAGAAGGTTAAAACAAGTTTTTCCATCCAATATTTGATTTGCATCCAGTCACTTCACCTGCATGCATGTTACCTTAAATAAATCCCGTAACCTGGGTTCAGATTCTACAAAGTGCTCAGCACTGGGACATGGGAATTGTTGCAATGGATCACAGCCACAGTTCATCTTGTCTCCTCTCTCCAGCAGCGGCCAGCACCAGGTGCTTCAGAGGAAGGTGCGAGAGGCCCACAGCAGGGGATGAGAGATAATCTGCACCCCACATTACATCTCATCCTGGTCTCTGATAGTCAGAGATTGTCTTAAGCCCTGAAGCAGTAGGTTTAATACTGCTTCTCAAATGTAGGTTGTCATTATTTACAACTCTGGATATTCTTGATAGTCATGTAAGTTCAGCAAAGTATGGGATCACACCCTTGATGAGTTGAAGGTGGGACATCTAAGTACCCAAGGTTCCTTTTTTAAACCTCAGCCCGAGTCTTACATATTAACATTGAACAAAAGGGGTCTCTCTGGGGCTAGACACTCATTGGGATAACAAGGAATTTGCTATTATACGTATTATGATAGCACCCAGAGCCCCAGTCAGGGACCAAGACCCCAAAATGCTTGACACTGTACATAAAATGTATTAAAAAGACCGACCCTGTCCCCAATGAGATGACACACAAGATTAACAAACCCCTTCTCCTGAATGTTTAACCACTTTAGAACCAAGCCATATCCAAGAAAATGCTCAGGTAGCTTTCCTTTATAGCTTATCAAGTCCCAGAAATCTGCCTACTGTCATTAAGTCTCCTAGCCAATTGTACACAGGTACCTAGATCTTGGATCCAATCATATTACATGTTTATCTGACCTAAACCTCGCGAAAGCCAAAATGACAAGATGATGCATATTCTTCAGGAAAGTAGTATCGACTTCCAAGACCTACAATTAACAAAAAGCCTGTATTGGGAGGGGAGGGGTAGAAAGCAGCAATCTGAACAAACTCTTGGACTATCTGAGGATGCAGCATCAAGAAAGGGTGTCGATGATCCCAAGGGACTAGGTTCCAATATTCATTCTATCAGGCAAACCAGGAAGAGGAAGAAAGAGACCCAGCTAGGTCAGAAACATTGCCAGATGGACTGGTAACCAAAGGAGAGTGGAAGTTTCACAACTCTGTCACAATGGTGAAAGATGAAAGGTGGTGGTGGTGACTTGAAGAGAACCTCTCTGAGGTTTGTTCATCACTAGTTTCCTCTGTAATAGGTGTGTTGTTATGGCCCACTCAGAACAACGCAGCTTATAGATTTTCAGGCTGGAATTTATCTAGAGGAACCTATCTTGCCTTCCATCTTTATTGCATTTGGATGACATAACTTGTCTATTAGCAGGAGTGATAATTAAGTGAGAGAAGGATTTAAACAAAATATATAATGTGGATGTCTCGAACAGCTATTTGCTGCTGCAAAGCAGCATTCGCTCATATATATTTGATGCTTTGGATCCAATTCTCAGTTACTAAGGTTCTTTTATGCCACTTTGCAGCAAAAAGGGCCACAATGAATTGGGACGGGGGGCGAAATGCCACCTAGAATGCTCCCTCCATGGGGCTGGGGCTCTCTAACCAGCATACAGTCTGCAGAAGGTTTCTTCCTCAGCCCTTGGAGTGAGGAACATAAATCAGGGAGTAAGGGACGTGACCAGAATGCACTACACTACAGCTGTTCTCTGCCTTTCAGAACCCATAAGGAGACTTAGGAAGCAGAGCGTAAGTTGCAACAGCCTTAAGGCTGCCCCAGCATACAGGTAAGCATGAAGATAGTGGAAAGGCACCTTGCTCCCCTACTTCTCTGTTCCTTCCCCGAGCACAGGGGTGGAGTAACTGAGGTCTCTGTTTGTAAGAACATGGGGAATAGTGGTTGGAACAGGCCACTGGGAATCAGGACCTCTGGGCTCTATTTCTAACAGTGGCATTGGCTTGCTGTGTGATCATGAGCCAATCATTTCAACTCTGTGACTTGATTTTCCCTTCTCTGAAAAGGATGTCAACACTTTCCTGCAAACAGGTTATCACAAGGCTGAATTAATGTCTCTGATGCATCCCTGCATCCTCAAGTGGAAAGGTTCTAAATTCGCTTTGGCCACGTCGTCATTAAACACCCACACCGGTAACGCAGTGGTCAAGCATTGCTAAGCAAGAGACAATTAGTTCAAACCCTGCATCAGATTAGCACCATTCCACAAATCATTTATAGGCTACGGACCAATTTCAGACCTGGTGGAAAGCATGTGAAACCCCACTGAATATAAATTCAAAACACAGGCAACCTTAGAGGCTAGGAGGGGATCAACTTTGGTCCCATCTCATCTCCCAGCTCCTGTGACTCATTACAACTCTTCTCCAGCAGTACCTCACTCCCCAGCTTACTGTGTATCTGAAGTTCTGTTGGCAGCAAGCTCCTCCTGACAGTTATAATTCAGGTCCACAGGTCAATGGGAAGCAATTAGCTCGTGAGAGAACTTGTTTCAGTATATAGGGCACTAGACTAGAAGTCAGCAGTTCAATTCCCAGTTCTTGCACTTAGCTGTTCAGCGACATTGGATCAGTCACTTAATCTTTTCGTGCCTTTGTTTTGCCCCCATCATTGGTCTTGCTGAGTTAGACTGCCAACTCCATGGAGCAGGGACTGTCTCTTCATGTTTATTTACATCACCTAGCACAACGGGGCCATGATCTCACTTGGGATTTCATGTAGAGCCGGGTGAACAACAGATTTTTCCAGTTCACTGGAAATAACAAATGAATTGAAACAACATATTTGGGGTCAAACAACAATGAGATTTTTCTAAAGTTTCAGTGAGTGCAAATGTTGAAAAACAATTCATTTGGGGTCAAAACATCCCAACATATACCATTTTGATTTTCAGCATTTTTTAACATTTTAAATTTTTAAAAATAAAATTAACCCTCAGCCATTACTTCAAACTGAAAATTTGAAACTTTTCTTTTTTAAAATGTTGAAAGAAAACATTGACTTTGGGGGTGTTTTGTTGGTGTTTCTCTAACAACGATTTGGCAAGAGGGAAACTTTTCAAGATTGTTTTTTTCAATGTCACTAAATCTACTTTTTTCTGCGAAAAACATGTTTGTCCAAATGTTTCGCTCAGCTCTACTCATGTGTGATACTGCAATAATAGGGTTGGTGCTTAATCTGCTACTCCACAGATAAATCCCTGAAAAGAATGCAGCGCTTCAGTGGGAATTGCACCGGTTTACATCAAGATTGGACTTGGCCTGTAGAAGTGGGAAAAGACAGTTCAACGGGGACAGGCAAGTTAATGCTGCAGGTGATTTCTGGCTGAGAGATGGCTGTTATGAGGACACAGGAGACAATTTAATTTGCAATGGAAATGACAGAGCAATATCAGTGGATTCATCTGTCACATCTGTCAGACCACCAGCTGTATATGTTGCCCACGGCAACAGCGGCATTGCTGGTTTGGCTTGTTGTTGTTGATTGCTTTCTTCATGCTAATTCATTCTACTGTACGAGATTGTTTCAGGGGCTCATCTGTTATTCGTAATAATAATAATCATCCTTGCACTTCTGCCCAAGGAATTCAAGACGCTTTACAAACATTAATTAAGCTTCACAACACCCTCAGGGTAACAACTTTTGAGAGCTTCCGTAAAGGTCAGTCGAGGTTTGGTTTGAGAGGAATGAAGGTCTTGTGGTTAAGTCACTGGACTGGGCAACAGAAGACCTGAATCCAGTTCCCAGCTCCACCAGAAACACTCCATGGTACGTCTACACCGCAATAAAAAAAACCCAGTGACATTGAATCTCAGAGTCTGGGTCAATTGACTGGGGCACGGGCTGTAGGGTTGATGTAGATGTTGCTGTGTAGATGTTCAATTTCGGGCTCAGGCTGGAGCCTGGGCTCTGAGACCCAACCCTGCCAAAGGGTTTCGGAACTCAGGCTCCAGCTTGAGCCCAAAGGTCTACATGGCGATTTTTAGCCCCTGGACCCCAAGTCAGTTGATACGGGCCCGGTGTGGCAGTGCCACAGCTCTTTTGCTGCAACGTAGACGAGCCTCCGTCTGTCTCTCTCTCTCTGCCTCACCGGACAAGTTGTTTGCAGCACCTAAACCAACTAAACTTTGTTAATTGTGTGGTCCTTTGTTTTGTCCCCCCCCCCCCCCCCGCCACAGGAGAAAAGAGCAACAAATCTTCAAAAATTGACATTTCTCGTGGACTGGGACTCTGAGTCCCTAGGACTATGGCGGCCTACAGGGGCACAACAGGGTCTGACATTAGGAGTCGAGAGCACAGAAATAATAACAAATAGACACATTTGGTCCAGTTCTGTATTTCCTATGGATAACAGCAGTACACAAGCTAAAATACACCTACCCATCTACATTATAGCAATTCTGCAAACAACGATGCAAGAAAATTATAAGGTACATCTGAAGTTCTCTCATCAGAATTCCTCCTATAAACGTGCATGGAATACAGGTTGTATTTCATCGCTCTGGGCTCACTTACTGGTATTTTTGACACTCCTTAATCCCATGCTATACATATAGAAAAAGACAACCTGTTCTTTTGCTTTCAAAGTAGCTAAAGAGGCAGTAGAAAGGGTAATGGTTCTCTGAATTTGCATGACCTTAGGGCCTTAAACTCATCCCACACTCTCCATGTGGGATAAAAAGAAAAGGAGGACTTGTGGCACCTTAGAGACTAACCAATTTATTTGAGCATGAGCTTTCGTGAGCTACAGCTCACTTCATCGGATGCATACTGTGGAAATTGCAGAAGACATTATATACACAGACACCATGAAACAATACCTCCTCCCACCCCACTCTCCTGCTGGTAATAGCTTATCTAAAGTGATCATCAAGTTGGGCCATTTCCAGCACAAATCCAGGTTTTCTCACCCTCCGCCCCCCCACAGACAAACTCACTCTCTTGCTGGTAATAGCCCATCCAAAGTGACCACTGTCTTCACAATGTGTATGATAATCAAGGTGGGCCATTTCCTGCAGAAATCCAGGTTCTCTAGGAGGTATTGTTTCATGGTGTCTGTGTATATAATGTCTTCTGCAATTTCCACAGTATGCATCCGATGAAGTGAGCTGTAGCTCACGAAAGCTCATGCTCAAATAAATTGGTTAGTCTCTAAGGTGCCACAAGTCCTCCTTTTCTTTTTGCGAATACAGACTAACACGGCTGTTACTCTGAAACATGTGGGATAGTTCAACTGCTAACCAACCTCCCTCGCTCAGACTAATGTGCTGCGTGAAATAACACAGGTGTCTGTTTGAAAAGAAAAGAAGCATCTCTGTTGATTGCTCATGTGCTGCATTCCTTGTTTCCGGATTTACAGGTTTCTCACTGCTGTTGTGCATAATTAATTTGCATTAAAAAGGAGTCAGGCATTATTTGGCAATGTGATATTTGCCCAGTCTTAGCGCTTCCTAGTGCCACTCACTAACCAGAAACAGTAAGTGAAATCTCACTACCAATTTGTGACTAACATTGAGAGCAAAGGGAGAATTCGTTACATTTTCATTTGCTTATTGTTAGGCGGCTTATTCCTTCACCCACTTACTTCCCTGGTCCTTCTCGCATGAACAGAGAGCAACAATACCCGAAGTCCAAAGGTGCAAACAATTCAATGTTTATTGGTGTGAACTTCCAGCAAGCATGAATCCAGTTTCCTTCCTTAGTGTCCCCCTTCCCAGCTCTGACACCACAGCCTTACCTGTGTCCCTGTTCCCATTCCTGCCCTTAGCTAAACATGATTCCAATTTCCCCATCCCCATTCCCTGTTCCCATTTCCCCCACCCACCCACCCACCCACTTCCTGATCGACTGCAGACTATATAGTAAAACTTGAGTTCTGCTTAGCTAGACCTTAACCAATCATTTTACTGAAATTGAACTAACCAATCCTAACATATTGTAACATGATTATTTAACCAATTATATCCCACCACCTTAATTAGTTTACACCCAGCAAAATTAATTATACAGCAGACAGGAACAATCACAGAACCGGACAGAGATTATACAGACAAACAATAGCAAAGTGGGAACTATAATGACAAAACAATACAGAAGTGAGGATTTCACATCCCAGCTATTGATAAGTGAGTTCTTGCCAGACAGGATGCTATCGAACTAAGTTTCCTTTTACATCTTCTAGGCACTTCCCTTTCTCTGGAGGTGATAGGCACTATCAGGACAGGATTGTATTCCTAACAGCCCAATAGCACCTGATTTCCATGTGACTAGTTTGGAATGTGAGGAGGTGACTGGTCGCTTCCCAGTTTATGGCTGCCTCTGTTGCTTAGCCAAAGGCCTTAGCCTAAGAACAGGACCTCAGACTGTCACAGTAAGAGAAGGACCTTACACCGGCAGACAGTGATTTTGATTTTTTCTTTTATAACTCTATAACTAGCCAAGTGATAAGAATACACCTAAATTCTTAGAGTCTAGGCCTTTACAGACAGGCCTGAATATCTATATCCTAACACTTATTATGACTGAGCCACATTAAAACACCCAACAAAAATCCTTAACCTCCACAGATTTTAAAAAATAAATAAAAACATCCAGATTGCAAATCCTCTACAGATACTTTCAGGTTATCAAATACATGTAAACAACAACAATAATACAAGAACTTATCACAGATTTTTATATAAGGGAAAAATGCAAAATTTGTGCATGGATGTGTGTGTGTATTAAATACACTCATATCTATATACACGTAGTGCGCGCACACACACACACACTCTCTCTCTCTCTCATCTGTGGGCTGGACCCACCATCAGCTTCCTGGTCCCAGGAATATAGACACACAGCATGGGAGAAAGAGTAGAGGTCTTGAATGACTAGTATTTTGGGTGCCCAACAGGAGACACCTTGAAGTGGCCTGAATTTTAATAAGCACTGAGCTTTCACTTTCTGAAAATCAGACTCCTTGTAAGTGCCTCAAGCTGGTCTCCCAAACATGGAGACACCCAAAGTCACTAAACATTTGGAAATGCAGTCCATATAAGGGCAATTTTCTGAAAGTGCCTAAGTGGGTTAGGAGCACACGGTCACCCAAGGGTCAGTGACAAAGCTGGAAATTAAAGGCCAAACGAATCCCAGTCCAGTGCTTTATCCACTGGATGATGCTGCCAGATGTTTTTCACTCCTTTCCCGGAATAGGTGGAATTTTAAAAGTCCAAGACTGTACAGGCTCTATGGCTCAACCCTGTCATTTTTTCCTTTCCTCCTGCTAGTACGGCCTTCCAATTTTCTGGTCATTGGATCATGGATGGGGTATCTGGTCAGGGAAATTTGCTGCTCAGTGTTTGTGGGACAGCTGCTTCTTTGTCTTCTCACCTTAAAAGCACTCATGGAAAATTGAGAGAGAATTTTCAAGTCATTTCCCCAGCCTCCTGGCTCCCAGGAGGCACCAATCAAAGTCCTGTATTTATTTCATCAAGACGATAGCAGCAATCTTGAGAGCTGTGTGAATTCACAAACATTTACCTGACAGAATCCCTGTATCCCAGAATAAACATACAAGTCCAAAGCGGATTCCGCTTCTGTGGCAATGCAGCCACAACACAATAGTTCTGAGCTATTATTGAGAGAATATAAACACCACCAGCAAACCATTAAATAAAATACACTCAGTATAGGCCAATTTGTAGCCCATCTCCCCACCAGAGGAATGTTGGGAGGGATGAGTGGGACCAAGCTTAGAGTAGCTTTCCTAAGTCATAACTGCACAGGACAGATGTAACTATCTCCATTATGAGTAGATAGAAGACCCGGGACCTTCCGCACAGCCACTAAGCTATAGGAGTAACTCGGTTAACTGGGTAGTAGTTGCAAAGGATCCTACCTCCTAAAGGTATATCTACACTGAAGGGGAAAAAAAGGTGCATTCAGCCAGCTAACCCATGTTAAAATAATGAAGATACGGCAACTCTGCTTTTAACTTGTGTTTGCAGCTCCAGTTCAACACCAGGCCTCCCTACACAGGAGTTGCTATCCCAGGTTAAAAGCAGAGTTGCCATGTCATCACGGATATTGTAACACAGGTTAGCTAATCCAAGTTAACGCTTTTTCCCCCCCTCTTATTTTATTTTCCTTTTTTCAGTGTGGACAGTGAACCAACCACCCAATTAGCCAGCATGTTGCATAGACATAGTGAGAAGAGAGCCCAGTTGATACAGTACATTCAGTCGTTCCCAAGTGACTGAATGTCATTCACTACCCGACTGCGACTGCCCAGTGCAAACTGGATTGTGCCAGACTCAGTTGGTGGGCATATTACCTTCCAAAGCTCTAAAAACACTAGTCAAATGAATGCTGCCACTGGTCACCGACAGGGGATGAACCTGGGATCTTCAGCACAAAGTAGTACAGACTTCTGCCACTTCAGCTGAAGGAATAACTCAACTAGCTGGCAGCAGTAGCAGGACCACTAGAGGAGGATGCGACTCATGCTGTACAAAGCATGTTACACTAGCCACCGGAACCTGGCACAGATGCAGAAATGGGACCGATGTCAAAGGACAAGAGGGAAAGAATAGCAAGCATAGTCTTATGGTTAAGGCCGGAGGCTGGGACCTAAAGAGTCTGGGTTCAATTTCCAGCTCTGAAATAAATGTCCTTGGGCAAGTCACTTCATCTAGGCGTGTCTCAGTTACCCAGCTGTACAAAAGGGGGACACTTACTACTATTATAAGGGCAAAATTGATAAGAAGGGCTTAGTTATTATGGTGATGAAGGCTGTTACTGGGCCCACAGCCATGGTGCCCCTTGTGAACCAACAGGATACTCCTCGCTACGTGGCAGCATCTCTGGTGGTTGGTTGCTGCCTCGCATGGGTGCAATGCAGTGGTGCTCTAGCTCTCCGGCTAAGGCACGCTTGAGACCCACCCCTTTCTGGGGTATTAAATTCTAAAAATAAAGGAATGATAAGAACGCAAAAAACAGGGCTGTCTGGTACTCGTGGCCTATCTTCAGACAAACACGCCTTCAGTCCGTCTCCTTGTGCTTGGTCATCCCATCCACCAGGACTCTCATCCAGGCAACAAGCTGTCTCAACCTCTTTGCTGAAACCAGGCTTCCTTCAGCAAGGAAGAAGCTGAGTTCTGGTCTCCCTCCTGATCAGCTCCAAACTGAGCCGGGCCCTCTCCATATACAATATCTGCTGCAGGTGTAGAGGGGCAGAGCCAATTGTGTCCACAGGCCCACATTAAAGCCCTCCTTCCAGGCCAGGGCACAGAGGCCAGTTCAATACCTAGATGACAGGTGTAGAGAGACTCTGCTTTCTCTGCCTCACCTCAAATATCCTGCAAAACAAGCTGGAATTTAGCCCTGGGTGAAAGTTACCTTCGAGATGCACAAGTTGTGCACCTTTATTGTGTTTCTGATCCAAGAAGGCTGTATCCTGCCACCTCTCGTACTGTGTGCGTCAATTCAGTGTTTGCATTAAGAACTCCTTGTGATGACTCAGAGGCTCTTAGCAAAGATGTACAGCAATGGATTCCATGACAGACGGCAAATTCAATAACGAGTTATTAGGGAATTAAAGCAAAAGGCATCAGTCCACCCTAGAAACCAAACACAAATGACAGAAAATATTGCCACTTACGCCTGACACCACTGCTGGCATATCTGCATTTTGTAAAGCTATGTAATTCCTTTTTCTTTTCTATTTGCTCTCTCTTCCATGCAGGATATTATTTACTGATTGTACAATGCTTTGTTTGTTCCATTATTCCTTATTCACAACTGAAAAAAATATAGTTAATCAACAAAGAAGAAGGGACAAAAAACTCAACAACTACGAGCTAAGTGCCTGCAAGAAATGGTTTATTTTGCATAATCCCGAAATGCCCGTACAAAGTGCTTGCCTGCTGAGTCAAAAAAATTGGCCTGCAGATATAGCAGGCTTAACTCTGACTTCTGAAGGCAGGCAGGTGCTTGGGGAAAGCAGCACCGAGGTGATTCTGCTTGCTATCACCTTGGAAAGATTTTAAAATGTTCACTTTTTGTCCCAATTCAAGGTATTTCATCTCCAACTTTTTCACAGGACATAACATCAATTTTCCAACCATCTCTAATAAAACATGTTCTTCCTATATAGCTGCCTTAGGTAGTAGCAGGCGGGAAGGGAACACAGGGACCTGGCTAGAAATAAGAATGCTACTCACCTAGGCTCAGGAAAGAAGGAGGGGAAGCATTCTCTGCCTCCTGGGGTGGGGTGGGAAGGATAAGGGGCTCCCTATACGCACTTCCCCATGGACACAAGACAAAAATATGAGAAGAACATCTCTAGTACAGAGACGTGTGGTTCAATTTAATTCTGCCGACCTCAGTAGCCCTACGTAATGACAGTGAGGCCCTCTGAATAGCTAACACTTCCTAATGCAGAAGTAACCTGTACAAACAAAATCACATAATGGGGAGTTATGTCAGCATGAGGCTGTGATTGCAAAGATAATTGGCTGATGTGGGGGACGGATGCAGGAAATAAAAAGTATCTGTTCCGAGACAGACCTCGTGGGAAAAGAAAAATGGAGAGGGAGAAATCAGGAGAAAAAAAAAAAACACATCCTGTTGGTTGCGCAACTGCTTGTCTGAAAAGCTGCATTTGTAAATATAGACAGCACCACATACAAAGTCTCCCTGACTTAAGTGCAGCTTTGATGCGTGAATTATAGTTTACAATCACATTTTTCAGCCTCCTTAAAAATTGATTATTTTCAAAGCAAAATAGTAGAGCCGAATGAAATGTGGAATTTCCTCAAGAACAGGGGGAAAAAAAAATCAAAAAAATTAATTCCTACTCAGAAGAAAAAGTTGAAATTTCGACGTTTCCTACAAAAGGAAATCTCCTCCCATCTTCCCCAAAATTGTTTGTGGTCAAAACATTTTGATAGAATTGAATCAGTATTTTCAAATGGCAAAATGTTCCCTCAGAAAGTTTCCAACCAGATCTACAAAACAGAACATGGAATTAGTCAAATGTGTAGGTGTAGTTTGACTTCTGTATTGGAGGGGGGGCAACTCCAGTCAGGCCAACGGGGCCGCGCAGGGGACAAATTCCGTGCCTGCCTGAGCCTTGCAGTTTGAGGGAGGAGGGGCACCCCTCCCTTTCCTCCCCAAACTACATGCAGGGTCAAATAATATTACTTAAATAATAGAAAAAGCATCTTCTGTATACAGTGGCTAGCACAGTGGGGTCCTGGTCCAGGACTAGGCCTCCTATATGTTATGATGATAACAACAAATTAATAATCATAATGGCCTGGATTGACCAGTGCTTCATTCCTGTTTTACACCAGAAATCTCCGCATAACTCGAGTCAGTTCAATTTGGGTATTTTTTTCATAGCTCTGTCCTGTTTCATTTCACCTTTGGCTCCTCTTCATCTTTCCTCCCTTCCTGAATTAATTCTACACCCTCTGTCTTACCCTTCATTCCAAAAGCTATTTAGCCTGATGTATATATGTATTATACTAGCTCTTATTTTAAACACACATTGATACACACAGAGATTGTCTCTTCTCTGTGTTTGTACAGCACCCAGTGCAAGGGTGCTAATCCTGACTGGGGTCTTCGGATGCTACATAAGATAAATATTGGCTGCAACACACTTTTA
This sequence comes from Natator depressus, assembly GCF_965152275.1. Classification (NCBI taxonomy): domain Eukaryota; kingdom Metazoa; phylum Chordata; order Testudines; family Cheloniidae; genus Natator; species Natator depressus. The sequence continues at coordinate 9,285,960 of NC_134259.1, forward strand.
TAATATGTGTATACACACACACACACACACACAAATATGTAGCACACTCCCAATTATCTGAATAGCATGGAAGACAGATTTTATTTGGATACAACAGGAGTTTGAATAATGGAAAGGGCAGAAGCCATTCAGCAGTGAGGTGAGCTTCCCGGCAGACGGGTGCATGTGTCATCCTCCTCTGCCTCACTGTCCTGGCCAGGGGTCTCCATTTGGCTGCAATGGGGCTAAGGCTCTCTGCACTGCTGCAGGGCCGACGACATCCAATCCCTACAGGCGTAAGGTGCAAGGTAAAGCAGAGATTCCCCGGCAGGACTCTGCTCTGCCCTGCGATGACTGCAGGCTTCCCCGAACCCCACGCCTGCAGGGATCGGGTGTCACCAGTCCTGCAGGAGCACAAGGAGCCTTTTGCAGCTCTGCTCCCTCACTCTCTTGACAGCAGGGCTGCAGAGAGCTTCCTGCACTGCCACAGCAGTCATTGAGCAGTAGGACGGCCTCCCTAGCACCCAGGGGCTCCTCCTCCTCGCTGGGGCGGGGGTCTCTGCTCTATTATCCAAACCTCCACATTATCCACCTCCCTTCCTTGTCCCCCAGTATGAGATCTTCGCTGCAGGGGACATGTACCTCATGCTGGGGGACCAGGAAGGGAATTGGATAATGACGAGGTTCAGATAATAGGGTTTCAGATAAATGGGTGTATGCTGTGTACGTGTACACACATTTTATTTTTCATATATGTAACACATCCATCCATCCATCCATCCAAAGATATGGATAAGATCAACCGTCAAATAAAACAGCTTATGTTAAGATTAATAATACCACTCGACTGACAACCTCAGGGTCTGGTATTTGAACTCACGATCAAATGAAAGAGTAATACGATTTTAGAATAGTGGTGGGTTACATCTAAAAATAATAAACACCCAAACAACATAAAGCACTGGCACCAAGTGATACAGGGAAGTGAAATAAATCAATTAAGAAATAATATTACCGTCAGCTTGGGACACCAGCCTAGTCAGTGTGGTCATCAATCAACAGTTGTCACTACAGTACAAAAACCATCACTACTTTTTTTTAAAAAGGGGTATTTCCACTCCTGCTGCCTTTGAGCTTCCTACATGAGGAACTTTCCAGTACCCTCTGAGTTACCTAACTTCTTTTTATGAAATCATAAGCCCATACTTATAAGAGCTAAAAAGGAATTGCTCTCTGAAAGCTGGGTCATCAACTAGTACACGTACCTACATGTTTTTTTTGCAAAGGTCTGGTGCAGATGCACTCATGGGAGTCTGGCAATGGACCATTACCTTGATTTGGTTACCCACTGAGAAGACACTTAGCCGGGAATTGAAGTGCATTGAAGCATCATAACTCAAAGCTTCCAAAAAGAGAGAAATTAGAGCCAATACTAACATAAAAGGAGCGTACACAGTATCAAATTTTCAAGTCTGAAAGAAAAATGTAACAAGCAAGGATGGCAAATGACTGCAGACAGAGAGATGGCTGCTGAGAAGACTGAGGTGTTCTAGGAGCAAACAATGAAAGGAATAGCCAGGAACTAGATTGAGAACACCAACTTAAATGAAACACAGCAAGCGAGTGACAGAATTGGCAATAGAATCCAAGAGTAGAGCTTGCTGGAAAATAGGTTCCCCTCCCCGCCATGGAAAATGTGAACATTTCTGTGAAAAAACAAAAACTGAAAAATTTCCATTCAGAAATGCTGCCACGTCTCATGGGAGTTCTAGTTCAAATGCCTCATGCTCCAATTGTCCTTTTTAAAGGCTCCCTGGATGGACTACATCTCCCACGATGCACCAGAGGTTTTCTTCCTGGTAAGGGGAGTTCGTTGCAGCATAGGAGTTGATGACCATGGTGCATCATAGAAGATGTAATCCTGCTGGGGAACCAGACCCATGGATGAAAATGGGGACATAAAGAAACCGAACTACAACTCCCATGAAGCACCATACCACACTATCTAAATTAAAATATTTTGGGAGCCTTTTTTAAAAATGAGAAATTAAATTTTCCTGGGAAAGCAAACACACATTAATTGAACATCCAATTTTCCTTCTAAAACAAGTTTCAACTGAAAGTTTTTGACTAGCCCTACTGAAACTCTGATGACTAGATATGCTACTTCACACAGAGAACAATATGGGAAAAAACGTAGAGAGACCAAATATAATGGCAGCAAGAAGCAATCAAAAATTTCTGAGATTTCATTTTTTGATTAAATTATCACAAAAGTTTTCCACTGAATTTTCAACTTTTAAAAACTACAGACCAAAGTCTTGGAGCCTCAACCAAAGAGATGCCCCCTACCAGAAAGGAGAATGGGCATTAATAAAGCATCAGTTCTTATTTCTATAGCACATTAAAAATGTAAAGCATTATGTAAGTCAAGGGCCCATTGTGCCAACGGCTCGTTAGGCTGACAAGGTTAAGGCACATCAGTTTCATAGTCAATGGTATACAAAAAGAACAGGAGTACTTGTAGCACCTTAGAGACTAACAAATTTATTAGAGCGTAAGCTTTTGTGGGCCACAGCCCACTTCATCGGATGCATAGAAGGGAACATATAGTAAGATATATATATGTATGGTACAGATAAGTTACCATACAAACTGTGAGACACTAATTAGTTCAGATGAGCTATTACCATCAGGAGAAAAAAACTTTTGTAGTGATAATCAAGATGACCCATTTAGACAGTTGACAAGAAGGTGTGAGGATACTTAATATGTGGAAATAGATTCAATATGTGTAATGACCCAGCCACTCCCAGTCTCTATTCAAACCCAAGTTAATGGTATCTAGTTTGCATATTAATTCAAGCTCAGCAGTTTCTCCTTGGAGTCTGTTTTTGAAGCTTTTCTGTTGCAAAATTAAATCTTTTACTGAGTGGCCAGAGACCCATCAACCTGGGAATCCTGGATGCCCCATCATCTCAGGCTTTGGCACCCTGACAGCAGGATTGTCTGGCTATGCAGACTCTCGCCTCAGGCCCTATGCTACCAGCACTCCCAGCTATCTTCGAGACACCACCGACTTCCTGAGGAAACTACAATCCATCGGTGATCTTCCAGAAAACACCTTCCTGGCCACTATGGATGTAGAAACTCTTTACACCAATATTCCACACAAAGATGGACTACAAGCCGTCAGGAACAGTATCCCCGATAATGTCACGGCAAACCTGGTGGCTGACCTTTGTGACTTTGTCCTCACCCACAACTATTTCACATTTGGGGACAATACATACCTTCAAGTCAGCGGCACTGCTATGGGTACCCGCATGGCCCCTCAGTATGCCAACACTTTTATGGCTGACTTAGAACAACGCTTCCTTAGCTCTCGTCCCCTAACACCCCTACTCTACTTGTGCTCCATTGATGACATCTTCATTATCTGGACCCATGGAAAAGAAGCCCTTGAGAAATTCCACCATGATTTCAACAATTTCCATCCCACCATCAACCTCAGCCTAGATCAATCCACCCAAGCGGTCCATTTCCTGGACACTACTGTGCTAATGAGCAATGGTCACATAAACACCACCCTATACCGGAAACCTACTGACCGCTATACTTACCTACATGCCTCCAGCTTCCATCCAGGACACACCACACGATCCATTGTCTACAGCCAAGCTCTAAGATACAACCGCATTTGCTCCAACCCCTCAGACAAACACCTAAAAGATCTCTGTCAAGCATTCTTAAAACCACAATACCCACCTGCTGAAGTGAAAAAACAGATTGACAGAGCCAGAGGAGTACCCAGAAGTCACCTACTACAGGACAGCCCAACAAAGAAAATAACAGAATGCCACTAGCCACCACCTTCAGCCCCCAACTAAAACCGTTCCAGCGCATCATCAAAGATTTACAACCTATCCTGAAAAATGATCCCTCACTCTCACAGATCTTGGGAGACAGACCAGTCCTTGCCTACAGACAGCCCCCCAACCTGAAGCAAATACTCACCAGCAACCACACAACAGAACCACTAACCCAGGAACCTATCCTTGCAACAAAGCCCGTTACCAACTGTGTCCACATATCTATTCAGGGGACACCATCATAGGGCCTAATCACATCAGCCACACTATCAGAGGCTCGTTCACCTGCACATCTGCCAATGTGATATATGCCATCATCATGTGCCAGCAATGCCCCTCTGCCATGTACATTGGCCAACCCGGACAGTCTCTACACAAAAGAATAAATGGACACAAATCTGACATCAGGAATCATAACATTCAAAAACCAGTAGGAGAACACTTCAACCTCTCTGGCCACTCAGTAAAAGATTTAAGGGTGGCAATTTTGCAAGAGAAAAGCTTCAAAAACAGACTCCAAGGAGAAACTGCTGAGCTTGAATTAATATGCAAACTAGATACCATTAACTTGGGTTTGAATAGAGATTGGGAGTGGCTGGGTCATTACACATATTGAATCTATTTCCTTAAATTAAGTATCCTCACACCTTCTTGTCAACTGTCTAAATGGGCCATCTTGATTATCACTCCAAAAGTTTTTTTTCTCCCTCCTGCTGATAATAGGTCATCTTAACTAATTAGCTTCTCACAGTTGGTATGGTAACTTCTCTGTATGTATATCTATCTATCTATCTATCTATCTGTCTTACTATATGTTCCCTTCTATGCATCCGATGAAGTGGGCTGTAGCCCACAAAAGCTTATGCTCTAATAAATTTGTTAGTCTCTAAGGTGCCACAAGTCCTCCTGTTCTTTTTGCGGATACAGACTAACACGGCTGCTACTCTGAAACCTGTCATGAATGGTACACAAGAGAGTGATGTGGCCAGTATCATGTTCAGCTATTTTTGATGGCCCTAACCCAGTGGATCAGGTACCCATTTTGCAGTTGGATGAACTGGAGGTAGCTTTTCAGTACGAGATCAAGTGATACGCACAACCTTCAGGATTGCAGTCGAGTGCCTTAATCACTCAGCCACTGCCGCTCATGCTGTTTAAGTGTTATTACCATTAAAAAAGCTTCCAGAATTTAAAAGGCCAACCCTTTGCATTAAGTATATATCTTAAAACATAGTTAATGTACTGTATCAAGCACTAAGGATGATTCAGTATAGAAGGCACCCTCTTCGCAAAGTGGAAAATGGTAAAGAGAACAATGGAAAAATAGCCAAAAAATAAGGAACACATGCCTGCTTTTGCGTATGCCCAGTCATAGGAACACACAACATCTGATACATGCCTGCAAGGCAGAGCTGCATTAGCATAAACCCGATCTTAATGTGCACACACACCGATCCAATGTTTGCAGGCAGGGCAGAGTTGCACAAACACAATCATGGATCTGCATGGGAATAAAACATCCCGTGTACATAGACATAGGTGCGTAAGAATTATGCTTGGCTCGTGTATGCACGTTGTGGGCTGTGAGTGGCTAGGGAAGGGTGTGCCCCTTTGGAAATCTGATTCATGGATTATTGTCACTGAGTCAAAGAGAGAAGGGGAAAGAAAAGCATGTGATAACTGTAGAGATGGGGCCAACTCTGGGAATTGCAAGAACTGTAAGTGCAGTTCCCCTCATGGTGATAATGTGGCATTGGTTAACACACTGAAACTCACTTGACATTCTGGGTGACAGACAAAATACAGGGTTTTGGACACAAGAATTAGAGGATTATTTTATTGATCCCTGCATTAGACTTGTTCTACTACAAATGCTCCCCATTAAAAATTCCTTAATGGAGTGAAATAAGCCAAGTTATTATTCAGAATATGCCAAGAAGTACAAATGAGCCAAAAAGAGTTCAAGAAACGCGGCTAGCTCCAAGAATTTGGTATTTAGACATCTGACGAGAGGGCATGCTTATCTACTAGTTCAAATGTGATACTCGTCGTATGCTAGCTTGCAAATACCAACCCTCCTTAAAGTGACGCTTTTGAGAAGGGCATCAGGGCTAAATCCAGCTCCCATTGACTTCAATAGGAGGATACAATTTCAAGTAAGTAAAGGACAATATCATCAGAAACCTAATGGGGCAGGATCGGATCGCTGATAATCAGAGGGAGCTTGGCGGTTGACTTCAGTGGGCATAAAATCCAAGTTTATAAAAATACTAGTGTGCACACACAGTTAACCTACTGAATCAGGGCAAAAGATGGAATCACCTCTGTTGAGTTTTACACTGCACAGCGAAGGCCCATCGGGCTAGATTGCTATGCCTTTGCTCACCACCCTGCAATCCCACTCAAGTGCACAGGGCTATGTTGCAGAGTAAATTATTAAAGCAAGTGCACTCTGGGCCACGATGTTTGTTCCATGACAACTCGTATCATCTCAGCTTCGAAACACACACAGACAGACACAGAGGCACGGGGGTCACCGACTTCCCTGAAAGCGGTTTAGTTGTTCTGTGTATGGAAAGATCAAGAAGCCTCAATGCTGAAAAGGGAGCGGATAGCACACCCCAGAGCTTTCCATCACCAGGCAGAACTCTCTGTTAGCATGTAAGAATATTTGGTAGAGAGGAACTTAGTCGCAGATCCACCAGACATTCCCACTCTGTAAGGGGCACAGGAGTGCGTGTGAGGCTGAAATAAGGCTCACTATGCTAGTGGCTTCCAGGAGGAACCTTCCTCTACAATCCCTTCAGACCTCCCCAGCTCATACACTGTCTGAGCCAAAGCCCATTGTAGTCAATGGGAGTCTTTCCCTTCACTTCTGTGGGTGTTGGATCAGGTCTTGACTTAGGTCACAAGCTGGTCTTGCATGTTCCACATGCTGGGTAACAACATAAGAGGGTTCCATGATTCCTAAAATTAAACTGGCTTTTCATTAAAAACTATTTTCAGGGAAGTGACAACTGGAGCTAGCATTCTAGCCATGTGTATACAGACTGGTTTCCCGGTGCTTCCTCCAAGCTCTTCCCTTCTGCAACCCATGCTCCTCCCTTCAAGTTCCATGTAGGTTGCTGCAGCTGGGGAAAAGATATGCCCCTTTACTTCCCATGAGAAAGAATCTCTTATAAATCAGAGCCCCAGACAATCTGATTGGATACAGATGAATCATAGAATATCGTGGTTGGAAGAGACTTCAGGAGGTCATCTAGTCCAATCCCCTGCTCAAAGCAGGACCAATCCCCAACTAAATCATCCCAGCCAGGGCTTTGTCAAGCCTGACCTTAAAAACATCGAAGGAAGAAGATTCCACCACCTGCCGAGGTAACCCATTCCAATGCTTCACCACCCTCCTAGTGAAAAAGTTTTTTTTTTCTAATATCCAACCTAAACCTCCCCCACTGCAACTTGAGACCGTTACTCCTTGTTCTGTCATCTGCCACCACTGAGAACAGCCTCGCTCCATCCTCTCTGGATGAAGCCAGCAGAACTCACACTTTGTCCTCAACTCATGCAGCAGGGTTGATATGAGGTGAAGAGGACAAAGCTAAAGGAAGAGAAGCAGCTTTTTACATTGGAATGGCTTTGATTCCGCATGGTTTCTGATGGAGCCTAGAGGCTTTTAAAATGTAGCTCGCAAAAGGATTTATTTCTTATGATAATCCCAAATGTTTTTCCTTCTTCTCTTCTTTGAGAAATATAAATTAGTCTGATGATCAATTTTGTAATTTTCAGCCGTCAAATAGCTTAGAAGCAATTTAGTGATTTGTATACTTCACTTCGCACCCCTTCACTGATGGCAGGAGATGATATAAGCATATTGAGTCTTAATAATCTATTCATTCCCCTGATCAAACTGAGGGAATTAGAATCGCAAATCTCTTTTCAATGTTAATTAACTTTTAAAACAAAAGAAAACATCTATTTTTCTGTTGGGTCCCTTCAATTCTATTCTTGTATTGTATTCAAATAAGAAAAGCTAACAAACCAAGGTCCAATCCTGAGAAATACTGACAGCCCTCTCTTACCACTCATTTCAACAACAGAAGTTAAATGTACTAAATGGCTTTCATGGTTTGTCTAATCATTAATCCTTAATAACAATACCACCAAGCTCTTATCTAGTGCTTTTCTTCAATAGATCTCAAAATGATTTGGAAAAGAAATCAGTATAATTACCCCCATTTTACAGCTGGGAAAAAAGTAGAATAGGGCATTGTGGCAGAGCCAGGAAGAGAATCCAGGTTTCCTATGACTCAGTCCAGTTTCTATGCACCAGCCTTCAGTGTCTCTCATTGGCTGCAAAGAGATTATTCATGTGCATAAAGTTAAGCATGTGATTAAGTATTTGCAAGATCAGCACTTTATTTTGCAGACAACTGGCTTAAGGCCCTGTTGAGGAAGGTGCTGAACGGACATATAGTAAGTGACAATCCTTGCCTCAGAGAGCTCACAATGCAATGGTTTCTAAGCAGCAGCATGTATATTTAGTTTCCCAATGGTATTGTTGTCAAATCCTTGGCAGGTGGGGGTGGAGGGAGTTTTATGCAGAAAAATAGAAATATTTTCCTGTAGAAAATAACATTTTAGAGAAAGGCCGAGGATGGGTGAATATGAAAATAATTTAAATACAAATGAATGTGGGGCCAACCCACTTTATACTACAATAAGCAGGTGCTGAATTATACCTGTTGCACAGTAACAGGCACCTCACAGAGTTGTGGGGATAATTAGATGGGGCTTGTACACCTGTTCTGAAAAGAGAGCGCTCCAAGGTGGTTTTGGTTTTAAAGACGCTTACTCAAAATCCTCATGCAATCAATTTACACCTGGATGATGTAACTCCATCAGAGAGACAGACCCTACAGAAAGATCCTCGCGCTTTGGGACCCTCACTCTGGCCTCCAAGCACTACAGCAAGAGACTACTGATCCAGTGTGGGCTCTTTTTACTGTTCGTCCAAGAGACCACATCCATTTTGGAAACAGGAAGGAGTGAGCATGGAAGCCACATTTGACACTAGTGACCCTTGTCTGGAATCATAAGTGGGTTAGTATTTATACCCAAGCATCTTCTGTGAAGCTTCCTTGACCAAAAAACCCCAAATGCTGGAATATCTGCTCCTCCAATTATATTTTATTCGTCTGCATTAAGTGGCTAACTTCTGGCATCATATCGTAGAAGTTTGCAATGGCAAATTCTTAACAGATCATCTAGTTCCATCCTTGTTAATAATTTAACGTCTCTTCTTAAAACAATTATTTGCTTGCAATACATGCTGTGTACTAGTTGCTTACTTGTGACTTTGTGCCATTTATTGTTTTCTTGCCGCACACTCCTGTTACTATAAAAATAAAATACACGGCAATCTCCTGCCAGTGGAGGATTGTTCCCTTTAGAACATTATACAGCACTCCTTCCAAACTAGTTTTAAACATTTCAAGCAATGGGGCTCCTGCTTTTTCCCGTAGGAGTCTGTCACACATCTTACATAGCTTTAAAGACAGTTTTATTTCTGATTTCAGCCAACAATGAGTTTTTATGGCTAATTTATAGGCCCCAGAAAAATCAGAATTTCTAAGGGAAGCATCGACAGGACATTAACTGCAGTGACACAAATGCATGTCTGTAATATTTTCAGACTAGGTAAAATCTGATATAATCTAGGATTTACTGAAGTATCCAGGTGCATTGTGCAAAATGGCCTGTCAAAGAGGTTCCAAGTAGATCTTTGTGGTCGTGAGTTATCTCTGTTTTAAAGGGAAACAGCAACTCAGTAAAGCATCATGGCTACTTTAAAGCATAATGTGATTAATATCAATTCATTCCTGAAAAAGAAAAAGAACAGACACCCAGAAGCATCAGCTTTACTTAACTATATTTCTCAACAGGCAGTGCAGATAGTAACGTAACACTGTGGGGAGACTGCGGAATAAATCAGTGTGCCCTTCTGCTATTGTATTTATCTATCAGGTTCTTGTTCCAAGAGGAGGAGCTTTGTTCTGGTCTTTCTTTTAATTTTGTGTTATTAATGGCATTATGAAAGGAGCACTGCGAGGCTTTGGGTATTAGTAAACTAAACTCTTGGGCTTTCTTCGCAGATAAACACTTACTCTGAAACCTGAGAGATAAGTAACAGCTGTGTTAGTCTGTATTCGCAAAAAGAAAAGGAGGACTTGTGGCACCTTAGAGACTAACCAATTTATTTGAGCATAAGCTTTCGTGAGCTACAGCTCACTTCAGCGGATGCATACTGTGGAATATTTTTCCACAGTATGCATCCGATGAAGTGAGCTGTAGCTCACGAAAGCTTATGCTCAAATAAATTGGTTAGTCTCTAAGGTGCCACAAGTCCTCCTTTTCTTTTTACTTATCTCTCAGCGCATGAAAACGTACCCAGAGATCACAGCACTTGTGCAGTAACCTTTGCTCAGTCATGAACGGCATTATTCCTCATACAGACTAAAGGGGGCTGGGAAGATTTGGACTCTGTGGGGCTTGGATCCAAAGGAGCTTTTAAAGAGATTCAGAATAAATGGAAAGCTTTCTGGTATTATTATTTGCCTATGTAAATATTAAACATGATAGAAAAGCAAATGATAACACACAAAGCAGATGAATATGATTGATGGTACACTAAATAATTTTCAAATATCCAGGATTTTCAGGAAAGGGTAATACGTGGTAGATGTGCGTTATTGGATATCCATACTACATGTGGCCCCAATCCTACAACGAGCTCTCATTCTGAAGAGCCCTCCACCTGTATGGATCCTGACTGAAGTCAATGGGGCTCTGTGGAGGTATTTATTGCATGGCGCTTATTTCAGAATCAGGGACAGTATTTGCTTGCGGTTACTGGGACCAAAGAATGCTGCTGAGAATGTAACTATTCCCATTGTGAAGAGCACCACAGTTCCACACAGCGCCACGTGAGAAGAACGAAGGTGTTCGGACTCCCAGGCTATCAAAGCAAGTGCCTGTCACCTATGCTAAATTCACGGAAGATTCCACATTTATTAAAATAAATGTAGTCTTAGTGTGTGTCTTATTATAGGTCGGATTGCCACAGTATCACAGAGAAGTGTCTGATTTGCATAGAGCACCTGCAGCTAATGGATCGGTAACTAATTAAAAGTGGTCTCTCTGAAATTAAACATGCTTATGGGGATAAATGGGAATTTTCATCTTCGTTACAGGCTTGTGCCTTTGTGACATGAAGAACCTCCACTGCCAATGAAGTCAAAGAGGAATAGGCCCAGGTACCCAACACTTGCCAAGGGCAAGCATTATTTTGTATACTTGATTGTTTAAGGAGACAGAAAGCACGATCTTGTGGTTAAAGCACTAAAATGGAAATCAGAAGATCTGGCTTCGATTTCCAGCTATGTAACAGACTTCTTGTATGATCTTAAGCAAGTCTGTTTCTCCGTGCCTCAGTTTCCCATCCATAAAATGGGGATATTAATATTACAGTTGCCTCAGCCTTCAGCTGTCTTGTTTATTTTGAGGTCTCTTACTATGTGCATGTACAGCACCTAGCACAATAAGGCCCTGACCTAGTTGTCATACACATAATAAAAGAAACCAAGACAGACCCCATTGCTGCAAAACACCAATCTCTTGCTCTGAGAAACTTGGCACTTGGCTCCATCTAAAAATCAGTGGGCTCTGAAAGCTATCCAGCATCTCCAAAGACTAACCTTTGGTGTTGCATGAGCATTTGAAGACAAAAACAAAAAATCACAGTGACTCATCTTCTATCAGCAGGGGGGATGGAAGTAAAAGGCCAGGTACTTAGAGGTCTTTTTCTGTTTATAATTTCTTTTGATTCTCAGTTGAAATGATTTTTTAAAGCTCTGCAAGCATCTGAGAAACAACATTTTTCAAGAAGATACATCTTGAAGATGGAAGTATCCCAATGAAACCTGTCGTATTATGTTTCTTCTCAGAGCCTACGGGTTTTCTTAAAAACAGCAACCCACCACCACCAACAAAAAAACAAACAAAGAATGGTATTTGAGGGGGACAATATTCAATTTTGAAGGCTCAATGGGAGACTTAGAATAAATGTTTTTAAAGCTGTAGCTCAGATTTGTATTTCCTTGACAAAAATAGCTTTATTTTATCTCAACTAAAATTTTATAGGCCATTTAGAACTTAATGTGGAATGTCAGCTTTGTTATTGTGGGGAAAAATAGGGAACCCAAGTTCTTTCTTTTAGTAATTTACTGTGCATCTACTCAGATTTTCCTTATTAAAAAAAATTCACCAGAATTCTTAGACTGCGGGACAAAAAAATGGCCTAATATATCACTGAAGAGTGCTCAGGAAAGTCTGTGTTTTAAAATATCTAAAGAATGAGACTGATCTAGCTCTCTATTTTATGAAAAAGCTTTCTGAATTCAGTGCAAGGTCTGAACGTTGTGCAGTAAATAATACATACGCTGAAATACTAACTACATGATCTTATCATTTTTGCATAAGACCCCTGCCTCATTAAGTACACAGGATGGGTAATGCTCACTGAATGGATGTTTATTCAATATTTCTGGTTATCCTCATCATTAAGTGGGCTTTTCTACGGTGTTTTCATCATAGTATCCAGGTGCTTTTCAAGTATTTATGAATTTATCTATGCCACATCCCTGTGAGGTGAGGTGACATAATCCCCATTTTACACAGGGGGAACTGAAGCACAGAAAGATTAAGGCCCAAAAATGCCAATTAATTTTGGGTGTCCAATTCAAGAAGATTAGGGCCTGATTTTTCACAAGTATTTACTGCATTTTATTATACTTCATATGTTCAGAGCAGAGCTCCCAGTGAGTTCATTTGCGAGTGGTCAGAAAAATCAAACCCCAGGTATTTTTAAATCAAGACTGGACTTTCTCTAAAACATATACTCTAGTTCAAACAAGAATTATTTCAGGGAAGTTCTATGGCCTGCAACATAGACGAGGTTACATCACAGTGGTCCTTTCTAGTCCTGGAACTGATGATTTTCTGGATCTCAAGTTGGATACCCTGAAAATGAGGAACATGTAGGGTCATCTGTGCAAGTTTTGGTTTCCATAAATGGCCAACCATCATACATGAACTTTGTGGTGGTAGAAGGAACAGAATCCAGTACTCCAGAGTGGCATTAATTGCCTTAACCATGAGACCGTCCGTTCTCTTCCTGCAGTTCCCTGTCAATATTATAAACCTGCCAGACTTTTGCAATAAATGAGGCAGGAGTTCTAGACATAACCACCTTCTTCACTACACACCTTGTTTTGTCCCCAGAGTAGGTCCACCTTGTACACAGACTAAGGCAGGAGTCCTGTGGAATAAAAATTGCATGGATCATGTATTTAAAGACTGTATCGTAACACCTACGCACAAGGGGGTCAGATTCAAGTTGTACATGCAGCCTTAATGCTGTCATTGCCTAACTTTTGAGTGCTTACAGTTGCAACCGTATGCTTCTTCGAATTAAGGTTTTCTTTTAACAAAACGACGACGGACATTGACAAATATGTGAAGGATGGATCAAGGTAGAAGTTCCATTATTTAGCATGGTGTAAAGAGTTATAGTTATGCATCTATGTTTAAAAGAATACTGACATCTTTTTCATGATTAAATTCTCCCTTTCCCTTTTCTTTAAGCTTTGAGGGGATTATCCCTGTAAAGTGTAAATCAATTTTGTTACGAACGTTTCTTCTTCTCTTTTTGGTGCGAGCACTGCTTTACGGTTGTATAGATGCCCGAGAGTGCTGTGAACAGTGGCCCGTTATAATATCGTGACTTTGAATGCAGGGGCAGCGAGCAATGGTGTATAGTTAGAAGTAAAAAGATCATTGAAACTTTTTTAAAAAGAAAGAATAAGTGAAGCACATAACTCTCCAAAATGATACTCTTCTTCTCTGATACAAGAGCCTATGATTCTGTGACCGGGTACTCTGTTCACTACGAGCAAGGTTGTTGCCTGAAAAGAAGTTTTCTCTCAGGTTTTACAACCTGCTGACACCAGGCACAGTAGATGCACACGAGGACACCACTGACACTAAGCATCCTCTCACCTGCTTCCTCTTCAGCTTTCTAATGTCCTTTTGTTGTCAAAGGCCATCACAGAGGTGCAGTGTTGATGGAAGTAAAGCTGTCCAGGCAGATGGTGGAGAAAAGTTAATTGATCCACTGGGGCAGATAATGAGCTAGCCTCAGTGTGGGAAATACAAGGAAGTGCAGCTTGAGTTCTATGGTAAAATGGCATTCGCTGTGGAGGAGTTTTCCCGTTTGTATATTTCCTGTCATTTCAGTGTATTTCACAATGTGTATCCAGATTGCAGTTTAAATACTTCACATGTACTTAGGGTGCTTCAGTTCCTAGATTTGTCCTGGGAGAAGAATGGAGGGCATTTTAAGTGCGACTACCTTTTTTGGCACCAAAAACAGAGTCGTAAGAATGGCCATACCGGGTCAGACCAAAGGTCCATCTCGCCCAGTATCCTGTCTTCCAACAGTGGCCAATGCCAGGTGCTCCAGAGGGAATGAACAGAACAGGTCATCATCAAGTGATCCATCCCCTGTCACTCATTCCCGGCTTCTGGCAAACAGAGGCTTTACTGTTGTATAGATGCCTGTGAGTGCTGTGAACAATGGCCCGTTACCATATCGTGACTTTGAATGCAGGGGCAGCTAGCAATGGCGTATAGTTAGAATTAAAAAGATCATTGAAACTTTTTTTGAAAAGAAAGACTAAGTAAAGCACATAGGGATGGCATCCCTGCCCATCCTGGCTAATAGCCATCGAGTCTTTGAATCCAAGAGCAAATGGTCTCTCCTCTTTCCCCAAAACAGCCTGTGTTAAGAAGAAAGGCTTTTCTGCATTTCTCTGCTGTCGGTTTCCGGCAGGAGATAGGGAAAACTTGGGCTCAGAAAAACGGCTGTATTTAGCACTGGGAAGAGAAGTGATCCAGCTGTGCAGCACGCAGGGAGTATTGGTTTGGTATTGGCAATTGGGCATTTGAGGGTTGAGATTCTCAGATAGTTTGGCCGGAACATGGTGAGACTTGTTAATGCACTATCCTTTTGGACACAGAATAAAACAGATCTCTTGCAAGCACCTTAAGCACTGAGTGCTCACTGTGCCCCACAATCCGGATTAGTCTGAATACACATCAGATATGCAGCCCCGTGAGTTCTCCTTTCAGTCCTCAGTGATCACCACGGCAAGTGTAACCACATACCAGAGGATGGCATTAAGTAGATACAAGAGGAAATTCAGATCTCAGGGAATGTGAAGACAGAGGAAGGAAGGTTCTGGTATTTCACACATAAGAAACCATTCTGAATTTATAGTGGGGCTACCCATTAAAATGTGCATATTGCAGATGCCAAGAAAATACTGGAATCATGAAGAAGCACCAGAACCCCTTTCCCTTCCAAACTAATGTGGCCATTCTTTCAACCTGTGTAAACACAAACATTCATACAAAGGGTTCCTTCTCCTTCATAACCTATACTGTTAGGAAGCAGAGCTGTTGCAGACAGCTGCTGACAAGGCAGATATGACTCAGCTGGGGGCATTTGGAGGCAGCATGGTCAGCTGAACTCCTTATTGCGGTTTACAAGAGAAGAAGAGGGTGCTATCTCCACTGTCCTACCAGCAGATGCAGAAGTAGAGTAGGGGTCTAGCAAGACCTCATACTGCCAGGCTTGTAAAAAGCTGAGAAGTGCTGCCAGGATCCTTAAAAGCAAGTGCTTTGGTTAGGACCTCCTTTCATCCGCACTGAAATCAGTGGCAGCCTCTTGATTTAAGTGGGAGTTCGACTGAGCAAATAGGGTCTAATTCAGAGCCCACTGGAGTCAACAGGAAGACTCCCCTTGACTACATTGAGCTTCGGATCAGCCCCCTTTACACTCTCCATGGTGCTGTCACTATCTAGCTCCCCGATTTCCCCCACAACAAGCCAAAACGAAAACAAACTCCCCAAGAGAACTCCTTACAAATAAGGAAAGTTAACTTGGTTATTTCACTTCTCTGGGAACCAAGATGCTGATTGCTGTAATTATACTGGAAGGCAGTAGAGTCAATGTATTATCAGAGCTGCTAAAAATATGGGAAGGAGGATAAACTCATGGCAAGAGAATTGTGCAATGCAGTACACTGCTGCAGGTGTTGCTGAGCAGCTTAGGTTTTTTTTTAAATATTAATTCTGGTTCATTTTGTTTCATGAAGTGGGAACTTTCACTGTTTGCCTCTGACAATTGGCACTAACTTTCATTTAGAGCAAAAGCCACACAGGAAAAAAAAAATATATTTAAATCCACTCGAATTAGTCCTCTCAGAAAATTCCTATAGAATTTCATGGAGATGAAGCCTTTAAGGATTCTGGAGAAGATTAATAGCAGTCTATACCGTAAATCTTCTGGATTTTATTATTAAAAACATAAAAAGCCTTTCCTACAGAATTTCATAGCTAATGAAATCCTTGCTACAGAATTCTATTGGCTTAGCATCGTATAGGATCCTTGCTTGCTATCGAATACTCTCTCGGGGATTTTGGCTAGGATTTACAAGGGAACCTAACTGAATTAGATGTCTAAATCTCTTAGGCGCCCTTAGTGAATTTCAGCTGGAATTCTCTGTGTTGGTTTAAAAATCCTATAGCAAGGGTCCCATTGGCTGGAGAAACTTGTAAAAGCCTTTAATGCACATCACCCACCCTCTGCAGTAGCACCTGAACTGTGAAGTGAATGCTGCCCATAGAGAACTGAGCAACCCCATATTCCATGCTATAAATCGCAGTTTCTGGAGGTGCTGCCTCAGGCAGTGGAATTAGAGACAGGCCAAGTGCACAGATGATTTCATAGGCGATATTCGCTCATATAGTGGTGTGAACATAATATCCAAATTTTCCCCTCAGCTCTGAATTTCTGTCCAGTGAAAAATATATGAGGGACCCCGCAGAGTTCACGCACAAGAGGTGCACCATGCTAGTTTTCCCAGAGCACAGAGCCAACACACAGTCCAAGCTTCAAGCTTGGCTTCCCTTGGAGGAGATTCTTAGTGCCTGTTCTTACAAGCTGCTTACCACCCGCAACTCCCAGTGGGGTCAATGTGTGATGAGAGCACTCAGCAACTCACAGGAACAGGGCGTTATCGAGCATATCCATAGATGCCCACAATGCATGATGCATCAGACACTCTACATATAGACAAACTGGCCTAGTGGATGGAGTCGCAGTGCGGCGTTCAGGAAACCTCCGTTCTATTCCTGGTTATCAGGAGCAAGCTCCTTCAGCTGAGCCTGAAGATTAGCCAGTCCATCCTCCAGACAAATTAATGGGCTCAGATGGGTTGTGATAGGGCCTTCTATTTGACTGAAGGGAGGAGCAGGACCACTTTTTAAGCTCAGCAGTAGCAACAGGTAACTGGCTACTCAACGCTTGTACCTGGAGCTGTAATCACTCCTGTGTCTGCCTTGTTTCAGCCCTATTCCTGTGTGCTCCAGCCCTGCTTTGCTGCTTGTTCCTGACTCTGGCTCTGACCCTTGACTTTGGTTCCTGGTTCCAGCCACCAGGCATGACGGCCCACGGCCCTGTCCCGACACCAGTTTTGCCACGGGTCTGCTGGACAACCTTGGGCAAGCCACTTCATCTCTCTGTGCCAGTTTCCCCATCTGCAAAATGGAGATCACGACACTGACCTCCTTTGTAATGTGCTTTGAGATCTGCTGATGAAAGCAAGGTGTTGTTATACTTTGGGTTACTAAGCCTGCTGGCAAGTTACTTTAAAGCAAGAAACCTCAACAACGAGACAGAGATTTTGAGTCAGATCTTCAAGTGGAGTCAATTGCCATAGTTGCACTGAATGGAGCTACACCGATTTACACTAGATAAGGAACATAGATTTTTAAGGCCAGAAAAGACCTTCATGATCATCGAGTCTGACCTCCTGCATAACAGCCACAGAATCTCATCCAGTAATTCCTGCATTCAACCCAACAACTTGTGGTTCAACTGCAGCAAACATATTTACCAAGACAGCTATTCAGGGCCTTGGAGTTTGGAGGAAGCAGATGAGCATTAAGTACAAGTTTTTGATTCACTTTGAGGACTTCAACGTTGTGCTCATTGTCTTTGGCAGGCATGCTGTTGGGAAAACGGTTCTCCTCCTCTGCTATAAATCTTCCATGTAGACTTTTAATTAGAGTAGCATGTTTGTTGGCTGAGATAAAGGCAATTGGATGTCCCTTAAAGTCTGGGTTATAATCATTTGGATGCACTTACAATAAACATGGTATTTGTATACGAGCCCTCTGCATAAATACAGGGGAAAATATTTTATTGCAATAAAAGTTTACTCATGTTATTGAACATGATGCAAGTACTGTGTTCAGGGAATATCGACAAGTTGGGTATTTGGTCTGTTGCTTCCTCCACGTAGCAATGGATGAAGTAGGCATTATTTAAGCAGAAACATGTTGGTTTTCAACTTGCCATTTGCTGGATATAAAGTGACCAGGTAAAATGCTTTTTGTATTACACAGAGACAGGAGGAAATTAACTGAAGATAGGCATTTGCAGTGGCTTAACCCTTAACCTTACCACACTGCAGCTGATCAGAAGGAAAGAATGGTCCATTTAAAATACAAGAGTAGAAGCCATGAGCTATCCCTCCTGCCCAGATGAAATCTACATGACTTGCCTTTTTGCTGTTAATATGCCTCAGTTTCCCCATTGGTAGAAAGGGGATAATTATCTGCCTCACAGAACTACTGTAAGGCTTACTTCATTGCTGTTTGCAGAGCATTTTGAGATTTCCTGATAGAAATGCAATGCATTGCTACAGATCTGCGGCCAGCTAGGATGTCCTGGCTGTCACAATGCGGCAAGCCCAGAACGTCACAATAACAGTGGAAAGCGTCCACTAGCTGTTTGTGGGATAGGATCTATGCCATACTCTTTAGCAGCTTCAGTTCCATCCAGTAAAGGGCAGTGACGCCCACATGCACTAGACAGTTCATTGATGTAGGTCATTAACTAGAGCTGCCTGAACTTCTCACAACCAAACCTATAGCCACACGAGCCTGACAGTTTGGGGGCTGGACACATAACCTAAATCAGCTTTGTTAAAAATCAAGGCTGTATTTCCCTTGAACAAAATTAAATCCCCGTGATAACAGAGATAAGAGGACAATAAGTAATAACAAAAGAAATCGAACACAGTCACTCCCTTCCTGCAGTACAAAGGGAATTCTAAGACTTCTAATTTGTTGTTTTAAACCTCTAGTCTACATACACTGCACAGCATAACCACGCACGTTTGAAAGTTGCCATTGAAGTGCCTCAAAGCTGTGCAAGTTATTTTTGGATCCTGCTATTTACCATTTCATACAAGAAAATTAAAACAAAAAAAGATAATACAAACAATCAATACCATCAACAGTGATGCTATGGCATTTGTTGCCATAGAACATTACAGAGGCAAAAATTTTAGCATGTTTATTTTTAACAGCGTCTGCCAGATTAATTTAAATGGATGGACCACCTTCATGTTCTGACAGAGCAGTCTGCATGGGTGCAGGAGTTAGCTGACATACTGTAGACTGAAAGATCCAGGCTTGCAAGATGGTCTATCCTGGAATGAAAATTCTCACTGGGACATTTCTTTTTAAGATCACTCCTTTTGCTAAACTCAGTTTGATCATCATGCAATATCAATTCTTCTAATTCAGGAACACTTTCCAAAGAGATCAGGGCCAGATTTTCCAAAGCCCTTAGCACCCAGCAGTTCCCACTGTCACCCTTATGGTCAGATTTTCAAGAGCATTCAGCACTCAAAGTGCACCCAATACGCTGAGCAATTGGAAAAATCTGACCCCGTTTGTTCAAAAAGTACCCAATGCACAGTGTTTATGCTAAACTTCACTTTCAGGTATTTCCCCGCAGTCCTTACTCAGCTGAGACTTCCATTGACTGACCAGACATGTCAGGATTTTCCTCCCAGTTCATGAGGATTAGCAAAATGAGACTCTGTCTTGCTGCTGATTCAGCATAAGCTTTTTTTTTTTTAAATCCTTTGATTCAGTTACATTGACAATCAAAATAATGCATTGATTATATCAAGTTAAATTTAACACCCCAACCCACTCAAAGCCATTGGGTATCTGGATCGGATCCAGTGAGAACAGTCATAACCATGACATGGTCTCAGTTGTACCATCTAAAATACACAGAGATGTGCTACTGGATTCCTAAAAAAATATATTCTCCTATGAGCCTCTATTTTTAAAAGCACCACAAATTGTGTATGCGGAAGTTGGGAGTCCTACGACTGAAATATCAAAAGATGGATGCACACTCAAGTTGAGGGATGGTTGATACAGTTCTGGTTCAGTCCCTTACAAATCTAGGGAGCAAGATGTGAATTTCAGGTCTGGATCTCAATTTCAGAGTTGAGGCTCACCTCTACCACTTATAGATATGCAAGAAAAAGGAAGTTGATATGTTGTACTCCATGAGAAATCTTGCAATTGTTCATGCTCTCTCTGACACACAGTCGGTGTGTGTGCGCGTGTGTCAGTGTGAAAGAGCCTTCTCCTTCGCTGCTCCTGCCATCTTTGTGTGCGTCTGCCTCATTTACTTAAAATAAATAAATAAAAAAATCGGCTTACGAGCCTCTCTTCTTTCTCTTGTCTGTGTTCATTAAATGATCTCCCCCTGCCCACTGTAACTGTTTTGTACAGCATGCGCTCGCTATGCATAGCTCTTATTTACAGCCTGGATCCTGCAAGGGGTTAAGCATGTATTTAGCTTTAGGTCCTGCAAATAGTCCCATTGACTACTCTCATTTTATAAAACTAAGCACATGCTTCAATCGTGGCAGGACTGGGACTTATTTTAATTATATATTCAGTCTGGGTCTCCTATGAAATTCTGTGAGTTACTTCATACTTTAATGGGAAGATTGCTATGCAGAAAGATTCAATTATTTTTCCTTTTTCCCCTCATCCAAGATCTGCGTTCACAGATTCCAAGGCCAGAAGGGACCATTGTGATCATCTTGTCTGACCTTCTATATAACACAGACCATAAAACTATCTCAAAATAATTCCGAGAGCAGATTTTTAAAAAAAACAACAACATCCATTCCCGATTTGAGGAGTGTCAGTGCTAGAGAATCCACTCCCAAAGAAACTGCAGTATGAAGAATTTGGAGAAGGCAAATTCTGAAGACACACTTCCATAATACAAACCGGAAATTCCAATATACCAATAGATTGCTTTACTCTCTTTATTCTAAAAAATTACTCCAATTCACAAACCTCTCAGTTTAAAGCATGAGGAACTTGCTGATGTTTAGATCCAAACCCTTTCCGTTAGCAAAGGAAAGCACTTACAAAAAATGCCAGTGATGCTCTGTGGATAGTTCCGAAGGGCAAGATGTGCCGGCTCCTTAAAATCAAACTAGGTCTGAATAAAAGAAGCTATTTTCATAGGCCACCACCTGCACCACATTTAAATAAGTTATATTGCCCAGATAGATCTAAAAACACTGCTTGGCATTTCATTATTCTCCTGTGTATTGGTCCAGGATGAACAAATGTCTTTTGGAGTTGGTGTTTCATATGTAAATGTACGGTGACTTTCTTCATTACTGGCAGAGTGAGGGAAAGAAAAGCAGCTGTTGAGGAGATGGTACATGTTGTATAACTTATTCATGTGCAGCTGGATGGAAAAAATAGAGAGATAGACCTTCCACAGCAAGGAATCAAGAGGATAAAAAGATAAAGGCATAATATGCAGTGCATGCCAAAGTCAGAGTTTAGCGTTACTTAATTGTGTCATCTAGCCTCTAGGTGCATCTTTTGAGAGTTAGACATGGGTAGGAGGCGCAAAGGTGGGATTAGAGCCGGGCCAAACATTTTCCTGTCAAAACTATTTTACAACAGACAATTGGGTTTGACAAAGCTAATTTTATTTGTGGGGGAGAGGGCGGATTCTCTGCTTTCCCTGGAAAACTCTGGGTATTTTTGATTTTAAAAAAATAACATTAAAAAAATCAAGCACCCAAATCTCAAAATTTTTCAGCTGAAAACTAAATTTTTTTGATATCCAGATTTTTTATTGAAACTCGGTTTTCTGTAGATAATATAGATTTAAATGAATTTTTCAGCAGAAACTACCCACCAGCAACGTTTTGAATGTATTTATTTATTTATTTACCAATTCTAGATTGGCTCCTAACACTGAGAATGCTTAGAATTAGGATTTTGATTTGGTCCAGATACAGACTGTGAGTAAAATCTTTCCCCTATAGAAATCAATGAATATGCATTAACTTCAGTAGACTCTGGATTTCACCATACATGTGAATTCCTAACAGCAGGGGTCTGATCCCCACTGGATATTAGGAAAAACTTTTTCACTAGGAGGGTGGTGAAACACTGGAATGCGTTACCTAGCGAGGTGGTGGAATCTCCTTCCTTAGAAGTTTTTAAGATCAAGCTTGACAAAGCCCTGGCTGGGATGATTTCAATGGGGATTGGTCCTGCTTTGAGCAGGGGGTTGGACTAGATGACCTCCTGAGGTCCCTTCCTTCTATGATTTACTCTATGCCCTTTTAAACAGCCCTACTAGTGCAGGGGAGCCTTCGAACGGATGGAAAAATAGAGCCGGTCAACAACCCAAATCCCCTTTATATTAAAAAAAAAAATCTTTTCATTTCAATAGATTTGAAATGACTCATTTTAAATAAGATTGAATTTCCCCAATTTTTCTTTAAAAAGAAAATGTTATCAAACCCATTAACATTCATTTGTAACTGAAAAGTATAGTATATACCAACAAATCCTCTTCCTAAAACTTTATTAACACACAGTTAGAAGGATTCTAATTGTGCTAAATTTTTAAGGTAAGACATGGGAAGGGAGACCTGACAACACTGTGATTACTTCTTGAGCGATCTTCAGCAATGACAAATACTTGAGGGCATGTATTGTAAAGATGGCTTATTTTGTAGACATTTGGCAACCTTTTGTAAAGATGGCTTATTTGTTTCCATAGCTTTATTATACAATTATACATGTGCAGAGGCAAATCTGCAGCAACTTGCGATGTCAAACTTTCTTAACCCATTTCCCGAGGTTTGAAGATGTTTTGCCTGGAGCAGGTCAACTCTACTAATTAAGGACAAAAAAGCAAACCCAAAGTTTATAACTAGTTTCAAAGTGAGTCATCTAGATGGGCATTTGATGTTCCAGAATTACTTGATCTGGTCAGAGAAAATTTATACAAGTTAGAAAACACTTTTTAAAAAAAGATAAATGGGCCAGATTCTCATTAACACTAAGGTCCATTACATCACTCTGGAAGTGAAAAGAACACTTAAAGTGAGCATGAATTTAGACCCATTTTAAAATTCTTTTACAATTCCTTTAAGATCCCTTTGGAAAAGAAGAACGGGCCCTACTATGTTTTATAAAGGCATATTACCATAAATATACATTGGGCTGGATTTCCAAAGGCGTTGAGCATCCCAGTCCATGACTTTAATAGGCTCTGCTCAGCTCCTAATGTTAGTTCAGCATTCGTGAAAGGTACAGAACTGACAAACCTGAAGTCCCACCCTGCTCCCAGTTGCATTAGGAGGAGAGGAGTAGGCCCCTTGAGATTGAGATCCCGTGTTTATCCACAGGACAGGACTAGGAACTGGTCTAAATCCAATCAATTCATTTCACATAGGCAACAAGGAGCAATTAACCAGTAACAACTTTTGATCACTACCAATATGGGATCAATTTGACCTGGTGACTGAAAGTCATGGACACCTCAATGCCAACCAGCAGGGGGCCCAGGAGGCGTACAGAGTTTTACAGGGACGCCCCACCCCGGGTCATATGTATGCACAATTGTTCACCAAAGGTTGCATGCAAGGTCTCACAAAAACTTCAGTACCAGGCAAATTGCTTGAAACTATAGTAAGGAACAGAATTAACAGACACATTGATGAACATGATACGTTGGAGCAAAGTCCATGTGGCTTTTGTACAGGGAAATCATGCCCCACCAATCTACTGGAATGCTTTGAGGGTGTCAACAAAACAGGTGGAAAAGGGTGATCAAGTTGATATAATGTACTTGGAATTTCAGAAAGCCCTTGACAAGGTCCCTCATAAGAACATAAGAAAGGCGATACTGGGTCAGACCAAAGGTGCATGTAGTCCAGTGTCCTGTCTTCTGACAGTGGCCAATGCCAGGTGCTCCAGAGGAAATGAACAGAACAGGTGATCATCAAGTGATCCATCCCCTGTTGCCCATTCCCAGCTTCTGGCAAATAGTAATAGTACTTCACCAAAGTAAGCAGTCATGGGATAAGAAGGAAGATCCTCTGATGGATCAGAAACTGGTTTAAAAAAGATATAAAGCAAAGGGTAGGAATAAACTGTGAGTTTTCACAGTGGAGAGAGGTGAATAGCGGGGTCCCCAAGGGTTTGTACTGGGACCAGTGCTGTTCAACACATTAATAAATAATCTGGGAAAAGGGGTGAACAGTGAGGTGGAAAAGTTTGCAGATGATACAAAATTACTCAAGATAATTAAGTCCAAAGCAGACTGCAGAAGGTTACAAAGGGATCTCACAAAACTGGGGAACTGGGTAACAAAATGGCAACTATAATTCAATGTTGACAAGTGCAAAGCAATCCACATTGGATAACATTCTCCCAACTAAACAAAAAATGATGGGAGTCTAAATTAGCTGTTACCACTCAAGAGAGAGATCTTGGAGTCGTTGTGGAGAGTTCTCTGAAAACATCCACTCAATGTGCCGTGGCAGTCATAAAAAGCTAATACTGTTAATAACCATTAGGAAAGACATAGATAACAGGACAGAAAAAGATCGTAATGCCTCTATGTAAATCCACTTTGAGTACTGTGTGCAGTTCTTGTTTCCCCATCACAAAAAAGATATTAGAATTGGAAAAAGTAAAGAGTAGGATAACAACAATGATGAGGGGTATGGAACAGCTTCCCTACGAGGAGAGATTAAAAAGAGAGTGGAACTATTCAGATTGAAAAAGAGACGACTAAAGAAGGGATCTGGCAGAGGTCTACGAAATGCGAGGAACAAGTGACTAGGAATGTGTTATTTACCCCTTCACATAACACAAGAACCAGGGGTCACCCCATGACATTAATAGGCAGCAGGTTTAAAACTAACATAAGGAAGTACTTCTTCACATAACACACGGTGAACCTGTGGAACTCGTTGCCAGGGTATGTCGCAAAGGCCAAAAGTATAACTGGGTTCAAAAAAGGAATTTGGTAAATTCAGAGGGGATAGGTCCATGAATGGCTATTTAGCCAATATTGTCAGGGACTCAACCTCATGCTCTTGTTGTCCCTAAGCCTCTCATTGCAAGAAACTCGGACTGGATGACAGGGGATGGATCACTCGATAATTGCAGTGTTCTGTTAATTCCTTTTGAAGCATCTCGCACTGGCCACTGTTGAAAGACAGAATACTGGGCTAGATGGACCAGTGTGGCCATTCTGATGTTCTTATATCTCTATTGAGAGTCAGTGGGCATCACTCATTGTGAAATGTATGTACAGATAATAATTTAAAAGTATCGATACTAAAAATTATGTTCTTAAGGTCTTGGAGTTAAGGCAAGTCACCAGATGACAACACATCTCAAATGTTTCTTTCAGGCAGGAGGTAACAGATACCTATCTATCTGGCCATGTGCATATGGTATACTGTATGCTTCACACTGTATGGCTATTTGCATTCCAAAGCAGGGGCTAAATAAGAGATTTTGAGATCTACAAGAAAGGAAAACTACATGATGAAACACACAACATGGGGGTGTCCTGTTTATGAACAAAGGAACTGTTGTTATGGTATACCTGGGGGTGAAAGGAAACACATGGAATCCTTCACTTAGTTGGCAACTGACAGTGTGCTAGTCTCATGTCTGTTAAACACTAAAAGGATTTTGGGTGAGCAATACTCTGCAAGACATGAGAGTATCTTGTTCATTAAGTCTACACTCTAGAACTGTGGTACAATTTTATTTTCTAGGTAACTGTTTCCCATACTTCTACTTGATATTTCTTGAATCTCTACGCTTTGTTAAATAAACTTATACTTGATTTCACTATAGACATATCTAAACCGTTGTGTGTCAACTGAAGCAGCGATGTGAGATGGACTTGGTAAACTGGGCTGTAGCGTTTCTTTGGAAGCAGCGAATCTATGAATACTAAGTGTCCACTGGACCAGGGACTGGACACTCCAGGGAGATGCTTGGAGGCCTCAGGTGTGCCTATAGATAACTTGTAGAGTAAAAGTGAGGCCTGGAGAGGAGAACTTGCATTGCCCATGGCCAGTGGAGCTTGGCCTACAGCATGCACAGACAAGATTTCCTCACATTGAGGGCAGGTGTTTGTGAGGTGTCTCATATCCCTGGGTACCCCGGGAAGCAACACAGTGACCTACAGGTGAAAAGCTCCAGAACACATTAAGAGCCTTCTGCCTTGAATATTACATTGGATTTTGGTACTATAGAAGATTATACCCACTCACTCGCGTAAAAAAGTGAGAGATGGCTGAAGAGCAGCAGCCCATCCCATCATACTTGTTCTGGTGTGTAGTCCTTGTTTCCTTGAGCCATGCTGAACTCGTTCTATTCCAGAAGGGGTTTGGCGATGAGAGAATGGCTACCGCTTATGTGACCCGGGACAGACAACACAACAAATATGGGAAGGACTGCTTGAAGGCCGACAGAAAGCAGAGCCAGAGGGTGATTAGCAGAGGCGACATTTTGGGAGGAGCTGATTTTCCACCATACAGCCCAAACAATTCTTCACAGAAACAGAGAGATTTTAGTTTTTGTTAGAGATGAGATGCAAGGTCTGGGTCTAGGTTTATATCCACATCTGATTTCCCACCACACCTGGCAGGTTTGGCTTGGGTCTAGTAGTGGTAATAATTATTATTTGCATTATGCTAATCTGAGATTATCAGGACCTGATTGTTTTAGGCACTGTGCAGACCACAGCCACAGTCCCTGACCAATATTACCTAGCTCTTTTTCTCAGTAGATTTCAAAGTACTTTATAAAGCCGGTCAGTGTCTTTATCCCCATTTGATAGCTGGGGAAACTGAGGCACTGAGAGAGGTGATTTGCCCAAGATGACCTAGCAGGCCAGTGGCAGGGCCAGGTCTCCTGAGCTAGCACTCTTTCCATTAGACTCCAATGAATTTCCAGAATAAATAGACAAGGTAAATAAAAAAGATATGAGGAGAAACACAAGCAGAGAGAGGTGAGGTAATACGTCCAAAGTTACACAGCTGTGCAGGGGCAGAACCAGGAATAGAACTCAGGTCTCCTGAGTCCCAATCCAGCAGATGCAGCTTTGGATCACTTCAGCACAGATTCGGACTCCAAAACATTCCCTTCCAAACCCAGGCATATTCAGCTGATCTGAGGTTCTATGCTGGACTGGCATTTGATTTCAGTCTTTCTAAAAGATCTAATTCTACTATAAAACATTGCACAGCACGACGCTCAACGGAAGCCCATGAATATTCCTATCCTTGTTTCCACAATTTTCTCTCTCTGTTTCACCTCAGGCAAGGTAAATCACTTGGCTTTACAACCAACTCTGTTGAAGGCAAGCATTATGAAGAGCTGCTCAGTACTGTTTATCATTGGAATCTAACTCAATGTTTTTTGAACACACACATGAATGTTTGTTTATTAAAAGATACAAGTGTTACCAGTGTCCTACAAGCATCATAGTGACAAGCTCCCTCTATGTACTTAAGGAACAAATACTTGGGTTACCTTTGTTGATAGGAAGCCAAGGTGTACATGGTTTGAAATTAATTATGCAGTTTTAACGTCACAGAGAAAGGAGGACTTAAAAAAAAACCCAATATTTTAAAGGCTTGAGAGTGGTGTCTACGTTGATGCTGCTGATGGGCATCATACCTAGACTGGAAGCTCTTTGAGGCAGGGACTCTCTTTTTGTTCTGTGTTTGTACAGCACCTAGCACCACTCGAAGTCCTAAGTGCTAGGACAATACAAATAAAAAAAAATAATCGTCCTGCGCTTCATTCAATCGTCCTGCCCTGCAGTCATTTCAAGCATGCCAAATAAGCATGCAGTCCTGCTGATCTGGAATGGCAGCATTTTGCATTTGACTTGCAGTGGGATTTAGGATCCTTGAAGGCGGGGGAAGGGGGTAAATCTACAATACAAACACAGGCCAAAAAAAAAAAAAAAAACCACAACAGCAAGCCTCAGAGCCTGAGTGGACTCATGCTACAGCGCTACAAATAGCAATGTAGATGTCCAAGCTCAGGCTCTGAGACCCACCCCACTGGCTGGGTTTCAGAGCCCGAGAGGGAATGGCTACACTGCTATTTTTAGTGCCATAGTGCAAGCCCCGTGAGCCCAAGTTCATAGTCCCAGGCTCTGAGACTCCAGACTGTGTTTGGGTTGTTTTTTTTTTAATATATATTTTTTACATTGTAAACATATAAGAAGTCTCTTAGGTACTTTTGAAAATTTTACCCTGAGCTGTCTGCTACTGCAGCCAGGTAAAGATGACCTTCTATAGCTCAGCAACAAAGAATGGACATGTAACATGTAATTTACAGCAGTTTTTGCAAATAAAAAAAAAAAAAATACTGCAACGCATTGGGGCAGATTTGCAATGGCTCAGAGGCCTAATGCAGGAATAAGGGCACATGCCTGTGAACCATGTAAGGGTGAGCCCCTGTACAAATCTGTGGACTCAGCAAACAAGAGTCAACCTCAGCAGCAACCATGAATATAGAAGATTATCATATTGTACACTTCTTTGAAGCAGCCTCAGTAATGTTTCCTTCTGTTCCCTGCCGAGTTGCCCTGACCCCTCCATGGAAATAGGTTCTCGTACATGGCTTTTCCTGAAATGCATGAACGTTGGCTGTAATGGTGTCAATTACCTTTGCTCACAGATTGATTCTATCTGATCCTTTTTTGATGAGCTTGTAATGTATTAATGAAACCATTTCAGCTCCATTAAAAAGAGCAAGTTACTCATAAAATAAAAGCACACTTATTCACCAGCAAAAAAACCCAAACAAAAACAAACCCCACACCACTCAGATACATGGTAATATCTAAAAATTAGCGTAACTCTCCTATTATTCCAGAGACTACCTGATTAAATTAGCCTCTGTAGTTTTCAACAGCATGTGATATGAATCCTAAAGGAAAAAAGAGAGCTGAAAATTCCAATGGAAAGAATAAAATGTTAGCGGGGGTGAGGGTGGGGAAATGTAACATTGATCTTAACAACAAAATACCCTGTAATCTCATAATGCAAGAACACCTGTCAATCCACACAGCAGGAGGGGCCAAGTTATCAATCTGCGCTCTGACCCTTTGAGACTGCATTACAAGGAAGTCTGTTTTCTTCAAGAAACACCCCAGCATCCCGACAATTTGTAGGTTGGCTAAAATATTCCAGTTTGTTTTCTCCCAGTGTGTTGCCTTGTTATTTGTACCAGCTGATTTAGAAGGTTAGCCACTCTAGTCCAGCATCTAATGGGCAGATGAAACACAGGGGAGGCATAATTGACTTTTTAAATTGCAATACTTGTGAGGAAGTGAAGGCAACATAGTGGGGAATAAATCTTTTTTTTTTTTTTAGGGTGGGTAGAACTATTCATTTCAATAGGACCTTTCCCCAGCTAATGTTAAAAAATGGAGAGGACAAAACAATAAAGATATACAGGGACCCCAGGAATGATGCATTAAGGATTTATAATGAATGTTTTTCAACCTTTTCAGATTGGTGACCCCTTATCGAAAGGAAAATATGTTCATGGCCTCCTTGATTATAAAAGTAAATAATATAATGTAACCATGATACACCTACAAAGATGTGTGTATGCGCAGGTGTGTGTTTCAAGGGGCTGACAGAGAATACTTGACCACAAAGGGTAAAGCTGCACAAGGAATGGAGGGAACGAGATTTTTCTTTGCTTTAGAGTGTAATAACATTTTCACAACCCCTCTCGTTGCCTTTCATGACCTCTGGCAGGCATCATGACCCAGCCACTGAGAGGCACTGATTTCTATGTTTCATTGGCCCAATACTCCAATTTGGAATTTTGGTTCACTGAACATGAAAGAGCCAACGTTTTGCTGATGTAATCATCGCAGACACTTCATTGGCCCGATCTGTCAATGGCAATTAAACACTTGTGGTTGTCTCTCTTTTGGAGTTGCGGTGACTCAGTGATTTTTTTAAAAAACTTTCCATTTGTTCAGCCACACGAAGTCTGTGATGGTGCCTAGTCACCTGAATTGTATTTTGTGGTATATTCAAGGGAATTAAAAAGAACAAAAAAAAAACAAAACAAAAACCCAGCAGCAAATCATCTATAATTGGTGGCT
This sequence comes from Natator depressus, assembly GCF_965152275.1. Lineage (NCBI taxonomy): Eukaryota > Metazoa > Chordata > Testudines > Cheloniidae > Natator > Natator depressus. The sequence continues at coordinate 9,316,317 of NC_134259.1, forward strand.
TTATAGACCACAGTCAATTGTCTTATCTGAGTACAGTGAAATCATGCCCTTCCTCCCCTCCCCCCCCCCAGTTCAACATGTTCTCTATAGGAGGTTATTTTGATGGGAGACTGTAATTAGAACTGCAGCGGACCCTTTTGGATGTGAAAGGTTGAAAACATCCTCCTCCTAGCCTGATAGATAGTGCACTGAACTGAAACTTTGAAGACCTTAGTTCTATTCCTGGGATTCTTCACTTTGAAGCTTTTTGGCTCTAAACAAGGTCTAAGCTCGCTTCCTTGGACGTTTTAACCTCAAAAACTTTAAAGTGAGGACTGCTAACCTCGGCTCCAGCTCTGACCTCCAACGCACAGATTGCGTCCCCCCACTGGCTGCAACGGGAAGTGCAGGAGTTGATTCAAAGGGGTGTGCGCCTCTGACATTTACAAAAATAACACTACAAAGAGATTCTCTAGGGGAGGTCTAAGAAGGCTCAGGAAGAGTCAAAGGGATATGACAGAACAGCATAGGACTCGCTAAGTGGGTAGAAGGGACTATTTCATTACCTCAGGAACCCTGAAAAAACTCTTAGAACCATCACCACTTAGGTGAAGGAGAGTACACGTGTGGTTGGTATGTTATTCAAGAGCTAGAATGTGGAGGCACCTGGAGACATGAATCCGGGTCATTGTACAAACACAGAGATCGACACGGCCTCTTGCCCCAAAAACATAAGTTAGGGGATTCGAATGGAAGAGTAGATCTTTGGACATGACTAATAACGCTTAGTTACAAATGTAAGGCCCAAGTCTCATTCTCATGTGCCAGGAGACGGCATGGCCCTGGAGACCTGGATTCTATTTCCAACTCCACCATGGACCTACTGTGTGACCTTCAGCATTCTCACTTCAACTCCCAGAGTCTCTCCTTCCCCTCTTCCGCTTTGTCTGTCTTGTCGATTTAAACTAAAAGCCCCTCCAGGCAGGGACTGGTTCATTTTGTGCTGGCATCCATCCACATGCAGAATACTTTCAGTGGAGATAGCATCCTGTGGATTTACTCTTTTGTAGCTCAGAGCAAAATCGGAGCCTCCCTATCGAACAGCAATACATCACTTGATTGCTGAAGTGGCTGTGGGGGTTCTCACAATAGACGCTGCATGACTAGTAAGTAAATGTTGTTTCTTTGGGCTAGTGAAATATGAATACTGTTGCTGGACTGACTACTTCATTGATTTAGCCTTCCCTTTGCTGTCAGACAGGGAACAGAACATTAAACTATAATTCAGCCATTTGAGCCTATTTTCTGTGTGGCATTATTGATTGCATATGTAATTGGGTAGATTTAAGGTGGATGAGGAGTGAATTCGGAAAGATTATTTTCTTCCCGCACTAGCGTGCACTAGTCTTTTAGACCTCTGTAGATAGACAGACAGACACAAACCCCTTTTCTGCAGCAATCACGTAAGGGAGCTATAAAGTTAATTTGCATGAGGGAGATTGTATTCTAGCAGAGGTGAAAGAACACTGCTCCATACATTTGGGGATGTTTTACAGTAATGTGTTAAACCAGGAGGTGGGCTAAAATGGAGCAGCAGCATAGCCTGATGGATAGTGCACTGAACTGAGATTTTGAAGACCTTCGTTCTATTCCCAGCTCTGCCACAGGCCTGCTGGGAGACCTTGAAAGTGTCTTTCTGTGCCTCAGTTTCCCCACCTGTAAAATGTTGAAAAGATACTAACCTTTTTTGTAAAGCACTTGGGAATCCATTGATAAAAGGTTCAATACAAGAGTTAGGTATTATCACCACCCAGGACCGGTATTGCACTATATAGCATTCTTCCTCAGGATAAGGAATACACAGTACTAATACTCCTAGGCATATCATACCTGTTTCCGGGAGATCTCTGAGGGACCAGTCTCTTTCTTATACTTTGGCAATGTATGTATAGCTTGTCTTGCCAATAATTCTTATTAAGATTTGTGTGCACGAGAGAAAGAGGAATTGAATCTTATAGCAGAAAGCAATTGTCAACCAGAAGGCTAAAGTAGCCCAATCCAAGCACCATAGAGGAAGGGAAAATATCCTTATTTGTCAATGCATTTTGTGTTTCTTAGAAACAAGTATACACAAAAAACTGCTTTTTCATGAGAATTAACTCCATAGCAAAAAAAGGAATAAGGTAAAAAGGACATAGAACATAGTAAATCAGTAAAAAATTCACCATATGACAAATCATCTGGTGTCCATTGTAACGTGTGAAGAAAATTACACTGTATACAGCCTGCCATTGTGTAACTGAAGAAGACGACGACGACGACGACAGAAAAAGGAGTGAGGATGCCAAGTCTGACCTTAAATCTGATTCAAAACTCCTATCAGTGTAGATCTGGAGTACCAGCACTGACTTTAGCCCGCTACACTGCGGCTATTAACCTTCTATACTGCAGACTATGTCATTAAATTCCAGGAAGTATGGATACTTAAGTCATTTAGTCTGAGAATTATATCGGGAATCTTGTGAGAACAGGTTGTGAGTGTGAGGGCTGCAGAATTACCTGAGGTTAGACAAATAACTCTGAAATATTTGCATGACTGGCTTCTGTACTTGAATTTCAGCTTCCAGTCAACACAGTGAAAGGCAGATGGAAGCTGAAGGACTGACTCTCAGGTACTTGGCATCTGCAGTTCCATTAAGTTCAAAGATAAAGGGTGCTCAGCACCACTAACAGTTACACAAACTTACCGATTTTTTCTTAAACTAAAAAGCCAATTATGGTTTGAATTATAAGAGAAGGTTATGGCCAACATATCCCACAAATGCGCTGATTAGAGACTGCCCACTTTGTCCCTCTTAGGAAGTTTAACCTTGGCCTGCGTGGTTTGAGGTTACTGATAGGATATAGGAAGAAGTTTGCAATCACATTCTTTGCTACAACCAGGCTAGAGGAGTAGCAATATGTAGGTAAGCAACTTCATCAAGAGAGAGAGTATAAATGGCAGCAACCACCTAGAGAAAGCTTTAAGGCTCAGGCTCAAAAAATCTACTGTATGCTTTTTTATCCAATTAACTTTTAAACTAAAATAAAGACAAACTTACTCTTTTTTGGTAATGCCGGTTTACAAATTCTTGAGATAATTGTTTGCGGGCTGGGAGAGGGAAAACAAAAGGATGCCATGTTATGTTGGGACTGGTAGTAAGCCAAAGAAATTGGTCTGATCTCAAATAAAGATCAAATTCAAACCATTAATACTCCAGTCACTCATTAGTTGTGATGGTTTACGTACAGTCAACAGTGTTTTTCAAGATTTCCTGATACACATCTGTTCTGAAACCTCGGCTGTCAATCTCTGCTGTTAAAAGCTTTCAGATTCCATCTACATGAGAGGTGCATACAGTATGTTTACATTCACCTGATTGAATAACTAAGCATAGTTTATAGTCTCTAAGAGCTTGTCTACCCCCTGGCTTAATTTAAAATCAGTTTAGATAAAGTGGTACCATGTGTGTGTAGACTCTCTAAGCTAGTTTTAAACTAATATATTATAGGTAAGCTTCTTATTGTAAATTTACCAATGAAAGCTAAAGTGATATAAACCAAGTTTAAACTGAAATGAGTGTCCATGCACAAAGCTGCACTGGTTTAATTGAAGTGCTTCAACCATTTGCCATTTTCACATAAAGGTCTGGATACTCCAGTTTGTACTGCTTTTCCCCACATCCCTTTGTTGAGATACACCTATTTAAATAAAATAAGCACTGATGCACATAAACCACATTGCCTTTGGCTTGCCACTTCACCCAATCTCTTCTCAAGATTCAGAAAGCATTAGGGAAACTAACTCATGAATATATTTTCCCATTCAGAAATCTATCAGATTTAGAGGGAACTAGTCTTTGAACAGTGACCACTACCCCAGCCTTGCAATATTCCAGTGCAAAGATGCTGAGCACCAGCCCTATAGAACAGTATCACATTCAGGTTACAGGGAACACAACAATAAAAACCTTCATCATACCATACAAAGGTCACCATCTCTTGGAGCGGCTTCAGCCAGAGTCAGCTCCTTCTTGCTACTCATGCCACACCCATCATCATCTTACTATGCCCACAGCAAACGCATGCTTCTTGAAGTCACACACTCTCCCCACCAGGCGACCTTCATTGTAACTTAATCCCCAACACCTAGAACATTGCCAGACTGTTTGAAATGTTGTCTGCTCATAACATCTACCAAAATGCTGCAAGGGATGTCAAATTTCTGTTCCACTATTTGATGGCAATGAAACAACAAAAGGAAAGATCCTCAGATGGCATCGATCAGCGTAGCTTTGTTGAACTCAATTGTAGAGCTGATCAGAGACCAGATTTTCCATCCCATGAAAATTGGAGATTTTCTAACAGTCACCCTGAATTGAGATGAAAAGCCAAACTTCTGATTCTTTTTCATAAATAAAACAAACAAACAAAAAAAAAAAACCAAAAAAACCCCCACAAAACCCAAAAGATTAGTCTGAGGTCAATCCAAACATTTCATTTTGATTTTGACTCCAACTGTTTTTATATAAAATAAATGTTGAAGTGAAGTTGTTTTGAATAAAATCAAAATTATTCTTTCTGAAAATGTCAAAATGGGATGCTTTGACATTAACCAATTCCCATCTTTTCAGAACGAACATTTCATTGAAATTGCAACAATTTAGCAAACTAATTTGGTTTCGCCAAAAGAACAGTTTTCCATTGGAAAATGCTTCGACGACAATTTCCCAACCAGCTTTACTCAACAGCACTAAGCTGATTTGCATCAGCTGAGGATCTGGCCTACAGCATTTCCATTGTTCAAGCAGTTATTCACTGTACAAATTCACAGCAAGATTTTGAATTATTCACTTAAGTAGCCTTTTAGTTTCTAACTTCCACATGATTACTCATTTTCCTGATAACGAAACGTGCAATCTAGGTCATCTAAAAAGTGCTGAGAAACACTGGTGTGCAAACTGGGACTGGGGCAAGTTGTGTCACGTTGCTAAAAATAGTAGCAGACTGAGTCAAGTTTTAAAATAAGCTACGCAACTTCGTGGTTTAGAGCAACTAAACTTTTCAAAGCCGAAAAAGAATTCAAGATCATGGGAACCGGTGGTTTTTAATAGCTCAGCACTCTTGACCGAGGAGCCCAATTGGTTGAGAAACGTTAACTAACGGAGCCTTTCATCACCGGTATTGGGTAGTGTAGTGATTCCATGGCAAAAAATTTCATGTCATCACCAGGAATAAAACTGGAGCCTCCTCTTCCAAAGAGGCAGGCAGATGCTATGTCATATAAAGGTCAGTTAGCTGCCAGATCTCATTTGGCTGCAACAACAGTATGATTTATTGGCTTCTGTGGGCCATTCATTAGAGCCGATATCATCACACACACTTAACTTTGGCTGGCTGATCACAGGGTAGAAACCAAGGGTACATATACTCCCTCACCAGAACATTACAGTAGATAAAGATTGTCATACCTAGTTTATAGACAAATGAAATGAGTCACAGAAAGATTAAGGAATTTGTCTAAAGTCACACAACTCCCCGCTGCCAGAAGGCAGCTCCGAGGTTCCAGTCTTGGCTCCAGTCCTACAACAGGACCTATACGTGCTGGCCCTTAAACCATCACAGAGACCCATCAACTTCAGTGGAAGCCTTTGCTAATGTAAAAGCCCACCTGCATTCTATTGCAGAACTGGGGCCCATTTAAACATTAGACCATATTGCCTGATAATATTAAGTCCGTAACCTTTTCCATGACTGTGTAATACAGGTGAGGATTTCAGGAGACACTGAACAAGACAGTGTGTGTTTAAAGGCTGGGAGTTAGAGAAGCACAAGGTGTGTCAGTGTCCAGCGCCCTTAATTTAAAAAGTCCCTTTGCATTCACTACATGAAAAGTCCCACCTCTTCTATATCACGAAGACTATTTTACAAAAGATGTAAACAATCCACTTGATATGGTCCTTTGTGAGAAAAGCATGAAACATCAGAATTGTGAATGCTGGCACACAGCACCAGAGTGGGTTGTTCTACACTGACACCAGGCAGGAAGGTTTGTCACACCCTTTGCTGCTACCGGCATAGCTCTTTGTAGCAACTTTCTCACAAGGAGCTGTGTGCGTGATGGACAGTTTTGCAGGAGATGAAAAAGGAGGTTGCCTGCAGAGGAGAAGGCAATGGCCTAGAATGGTCCTAACGTACAATTAAAATGCTACTATTCCCAGGCGATGTAGTATCACGAGTCAGCATACAGATCTGGTGCTCTAAAATTTATTGCACCGTGCTTCTGAATATAAGGAATGAGACAGAATTCAAAACCATGAGATCCGACCTGGTGAATGCGTACAATGCAGTGCAGATCAATTCCAACAATTAAACAGGTGCTGGTGCGACAGCCAAAGTTGTCCAAAGATGACTAGTGATTTTGGATGCTGAGCTTGAAACGCCTTAAACGGACCCGATTTTCAGAGGGCAGGCTCAGCGCTATCTGACAGTTAGGCCTCTTTAAAGGTGTCAAGCTGGACAGCCAAAAAAAAAATAAATAAATAGCGGCATCCAATGTAACGACACATTTCTGAAAACCATGGCCTTTAATTGTTTTGAAGTGAGTGCATTCATGGGCAGGAGGCTACTCTTCTTCAAAGATCTCTCTCGTAAAGTGACCCCATTTATTTGAAAATCCAAGTACCCACGATGCATCCATCCTGCACTGTAATTTATAAATGCCTATTCTGCAAAGGCCCGAAATTTGAAAGCTTCATGAACAGACATTATGACAACATGAATCACAGTAGCAAACACCGTATATCAAAAGCCATAGAACGGAACTGCAGAGATAATGGAATGCATCTCTGCAGCCGCTATTGATTTACTGAGTGAAGCATAAGGAGGAGAGAGACACACAACACTGAAATTTGCTGCATGTTAAGTGAAGAGATTATAGAAAGGAGGATGTTTAGGTAGTTAAGGTACTGGGACTCAGGTCAGATGCAAGTTAATTGGCCCCTCCAGGAATAGACGGCTACCTAGTATTTAATAAAACCTGCGATTTGGATTGGGTGACTCAATAGTATATTATTGGAGAGATTTTCAGAAGCCCAGAGGACAATAAGGTGCCCAGCCCTCACTTGACATCCATGGGAGTAAAGGCAACTACCTCCCATTTCTCCCTTTGAAAATCTCCCCCATATAGTGCCTAGTGGCACCGAGATCAAAACCCTTTTTTGCTACATGCCATACTACACATAAGAGCCCACCTCTACACTGAAGCGCTTATAATATAAATAGACAATGAGTGGGAGGGGAAACAGAGGCAAGTGACAGAGCCAGGCACAGAAGTCACGTATCCTGATATCCGATCAGATATCCTATCCCTAAAGCCAAACTGCCTCTCATACTGCCCGAGGTACAGTAACCTTAGAAGAGGCTCGGATACAAATCCTAAGAAAATTGGGACATTGGGCCACAGAGAGAACCCTCAATGAAGGAAGAGACGTTTCATGAAAATCTGTTAAAAATACAATAAAAAAATCCCATTTATATTGCTTCCCAAAATATTCTCTTCTGGATGTTTAACTTTCTCCTATAATGGCTGATAACAGTGGTGAAACACTCAGTGAATTTGTAAACCAGGTGCCTATAATGTGGCATAAAATGTTCATTATGCAAATCTGATTGCTCAAATCTTCATATGCAACTCATTGATTTATACTCAGGCTGAAGACACTCAATTCTTCGCCTTTCCTATGACAACACTCTGCCACATTTCTCGAGATAATTGTTTACGTGCCAGAGAAAAACCTTTCAGAATCCAGGGGGGAAAAAACAACTCCCCTCCTTCCCCGCCCCCCACCCCTCAAAAGAAAAAAAAACCAAACAGCTCTGGCAGTAGGGGGACAAAAAGTTATTTCAAGAATGGATTTGAACTTCTGGCTCCTTGAGCTAAGTGGGGGATGGACTGAGGAGATAAGAAAGACATCAAAGTTCGGTCTTTGAAACAGGGTCTGAGCGACATGTTCAGCAAGCATTTTTTTTTTAAAATAGCACTGCTGTTGTACACTAAAGTAACCCAGTTGTTCTTCCCAAATAGAGGTTAGATTCTGAATACTTGCGGGTTATAAGAAAGAGGAACAGGGGAGTGGAGAGGTATGAATAGAAAATATCTGCCAGGAGAAAAATAAAAAATAAAAAAGGTAGAAATTGAACTTCACAAGGGCATTGTAGTCTTTAAGAACATCTTAAATTCACTCTTTTGAGCTAAACTAGGGAATGGACAATGGATACAACTGGGGAGGGAATGCGAACAAAGGACTGAGAAGCAGAAGTCTCAGACCTAGATTCCAGTCTTGCCAACTAGAGCTGGGCAAATACCTGATTTTTCAGTTCACTGACAGCTCTGGGAAATCAGAGAAAAAACAAAACTAAAACCACCTTGGTTTGGAGCCAATCCAATTCAACCCAACAATTCAGAAAAAAAAAAAATTAGTGAACCAGACAATGCCATTTTGGCTTGAAGGAAACAGGTCGTCCGTCCAGAAATGTTTTGTTTCTGGCCACGTTTAAAGGGCTAGATGCATAAAACGTGTCCCCATGCTTATAACCTTTAGTTCAGTGGTTGGGGCGGACCCTCACCTGGGAGGAGGGAGACCAAAGCTCAAATCCCCTCTTTGGAGAGGGGATCCGAATCTGCCTCTCCTGCCTGTCTCCAAGCTATAGAGCCATTCTTCCTTTGTGACAGAGAATATACGACTATTCATATATCTTATGCAAAGTGCAACAGCCTCATCAGGAAAGATGGAGAGAGACGCACATGCTGTATTTCAGGCCATCCCTCTATAGCATGGGTCTTACCTATCTTACAGATGTATCATGGGGTTTAGGTAATGTTTGTAAATATCTGAAAGATCATCAGATGTAAGATCATGGCCTGAATTCCCCATTACACAAATACCCCATTGTCATTCATAGGAATTGAGTAGTGTCCCTTTAAATTATTTGGGACCCTTCTCTCTAGTAGGCCTCCCTGTCTTCTATCTCGGAAGCCGCTTGATCCTAACAGAGCAACCGCATATATGTAGCTCGGTCTCGTATGCATAAAGTTCATAAACTGTTGCAACCCAAAACGTCCCCACTTCATTCTTGATGTTATGCAGAGAGCAAAAAAATGCAACACCCTTATATCACTCTGGCTGCGTAAAAGGATCTTAATGTGAGTGTGACAGATATCGCAATCCCATGCAATATCTTTGGGGACCACTGTATTAAATTTATTAATCGTACTCCTTGGGGGGAGGTGTACCACAGCTCCTCCCAGAATTAGAAACAGTAGTGGGTGATTAATGCTTGTATGGGAAACAGCAAATGACTCCAGAGAGGTACAACCTCCTGGGGTGGCTGCCGTATACTGATTCAGACTGCATTTTCCAGAGACCAGATAGGCAAATAAAGGGCTTTTCGTAAATAAAGGAGAGGTTAAATTAACACAGGGCCCTCGTTCTGATCCAGCAAATGGACACGAACTTTTGTCCAAGGGGGCCCTATCCTGCCCCAGGGTTGGAAGGACTTGGGCCTACTAGAGCTCCTAAGACTGATGTTTGTTTCCTGGCATGTTTAGTGTGCAGGGAAATCTGGGTTTTTTAAAATCTGTTTTTCTTGTAATGCTTTTATCTTAAGAATAAATATACTACTAAGAGAGCTGTATGGTGACTTCTAGCTGTTGGCATTACACGGTCCATAGCCTCGGAGAGGAACGAACACATAGGCGCTGGCCAGTAGACTGGCTTGTCGGGGATATCACAGGAGTATGGTAGGGGGCTGTGCAGAGTCAGAAAGCAGTGGAATAAGGGTCCCTACCCAGAGACGAGTGATAGCAGGGCTCCTGAGACCTGACTGACCACTCCAGGACTGGACCATGGAGGGGGAGTAAAAGTGCAGTTAGCCTTCAAACCGTGACAGGGAGCGTGAAAGTAACGGATACCTGCTTCAAGGCCCCTTTGCACTGCCAGAGTTATGTAAAGAGGCTTTAGTGTAATGAACATCAAATCCCTTAAGTGTGAAAAATACTATGCCGGATAAGTGGATAAACTTGCTTGTAATACCTGCTGGCGTACAATAATGGGACCGGCACCATATAATCTGTACGTCTCCAACCATAACAAAAGTGCATATCAAAGGGGCACTGCTGCTTTCCAAATCACTGTTTTTAAGCAAGAGCGGATGTGTCACTGGGTCTCATTGTACTCCGAAGTGCGGTTATCAGAAATGGCTGTAGCATATTTACTGTATTTTCTTGTTCATCCTGACCCTTTGTATTTTCAGTGGGCAGGGCACCCAGAGATGACACTGATGTATTAGTGACGACAAACAGAGCTGTTTCTTCATCCAAAAAATGCACACCTGTCATAATTAATCACTCCCGATGATGTTTCGATAAGGAGGTGCCATTGCAAAGAACCGATGCAAAGAGCTGCTAGAGGGAGCCATTTGCAGTGCACAAGTTTTATTGGGAGTACAAAACCCAGCAACTGCCATTGGTGAAAAAGACAAGCGTTTTGCAGAAATGTATCTGTGGTGAGGAAAAATTTTGCAGGGAAAGTTTCTCAGGTGCAGGATGAGAATTTCAGATGTAATGGGGATGTGTGCATGTATGGGGGAGGGGAGGGAGCTGGTGTTCGGGCATTCACCTGGGATGTGGGAAACCCAGGTTTAAGCCTGGCTGAGTCAGAGGGTCTCTCTCTTTTTCTCAAGTTTTCATGGAAAAAAACAAAAACAAAAACAAAACACCACATAAGGGGAAAAAGTCTTTTTTTCTGTATTAGAATGAAAAATTCCAGAACCCTTAAAATTTTCCACAAGGAAGCAGTGCTATTTTCTCAGCAGCCCTACCAAGAACTATACTATATATTAAATGTCATCTTCTGGAATTTAGCCTGTTTACACACAGAAAGATCTCAAACACTTGTGTAACAGCCATCTCCTTAGCAATAAGAAAGGAAAGACAATACGTGCCTACCAGCAAGAAGAGAGAGAAAGAGAGAGCTGCCAGTTGCAAAATGGATTTGATGACAGCTGCTTGGTTCTGTCAGGTTAAAGGGGCCCCCAGCTGCTGGGAAACAGTCCCTTTAACAGGACAAACTCCAAAGTGGAGGAAGTCAAGGACCAATAAGTCCTCCCCCTTGGAAACAGTGCCCACCATAGGCAGCCTAATGCAACTGGAAAACTTCACTCTGTCAGAAAAGCATATTAGCCATTCTAGTCAAACAAAATGACACAACCAGTTTTGTTTCATTCTTTGCTTTTAGTGAAACAATGTCTTTGCCTATTTGCAAAGAATCCCATTATCATGAAACAAAACATCAGGAGTAATACAAAGGGATAGAGGGCCCCGTAGCAAGAGATTACAAAGATGCCTCTTAAATCCTAATGTTTTATTGATCTGTTTGAGGTTCTCCAAGTCTGTTTGTTTGGTATGATAAGTCCTTTCAAATCTGTCCCCTTTTTGTGTTCTCCACAGCTACTTTATGGCCCCTTTGCACTGCCAGACTGGTGTAAAGGGCCTTCAGTGTAAATGAAAATCAAATCCCTGAAGTGTGCAAATTCCCAGGTGTTCTGAACTCTCTATTTACTGTTCCTTGCACCTCTGTTAATATCAAAGCTCCTGAGCTATCTCTTCTAGTTCAAGAGCATAATAAATCATTGCAAGCTAACAGTTGGTTTGCATGTGTGCATATCAGAATTAGAGATGTCGTCTAGGAGTGAGCCAGGACTCCTGGGGGTCTTACCCTCTGCTCTTCCACTAACTGGCTCTTAGCCTTTGTAGAGATGAAGATCTAAGTGGGCATAGGCATGTGCTTAACTTTAGGAAATCTGAGTAGGGCCATCAATAAAGAGTGGGTAAAGTGAAACACATATTTAAATCTTGGCAGGGTCAGGGCCTTAACTTCTCCGGCTATGTCTACGCTACAATTTACTTCAGTATGACTTACGTAGCTCAGGGGTGTGAATAACCAGTGACGTAAGCGCTGGTCTCCCTCCGACCTAGCTACCACCTCTTGTGCGAGGTGGAGTTATTAAACTGGCGGGAGAGCTCTCTCCTGTCAGCTTAGAGCGTTTTTCCCCATTGCAGCAATTACTGTAGTGTAGATATGCGGTCTGTGACTCACCAGTTTATCTGTTGGAGAAGCTGTCTGTGCAACACCATTTTTCTACCTGACAGTTGATTATTTTTAATTGTTTGCTGATCATTTCACATTTAAAAACAATTGTGTTCAGCCCCAGGAATGCAACTCCACATTGCAACCGGAGATTTGATAAGAAGTCAAAGGTACAATCCTTATGGTACTGTCATAAAAATCAGACATTCTATTCACCATTAGTTTCCTCAGTCTTCAGGGGAATTTGCATCCTACAGCATGTGGCAGGAGAACAAGTCCTACCTAATCTTATTAATATATTGAGTATCAACAGGCCATAGGCATGGATTGGAGAATTACGGCAGAGAGTGGCACAGAGAATTCCAGGGTACGTTTCCTGGAGAGATAGTGAAGAAGAACAGGTTTCAGAGTGGTAGCCGTGTTAGTCTGCATCAGCGTAAACAACAAGGAGTTCTTGGTGCCACAAGGACTCCTTGTTGTTTCTGAAGAACAGGCTTTACTGGCTAATATGTTTAGAATCTAAGGTCATCACAGCTGATGATAATGTTTTCCCCAAGATCTAACTGATATGCATTGAGATAAACATAACTAGCAAGAACATCTGGAACAGCACCATTCGTGGTTCCCACTAGTGTTACAAGCAGAACTAGAAATGAGCCCAAACCCCAACTCTTTCTACTTAGGTTCTTATGTGGCCCCCATAACTAGTATCTGAGCACAACACAGAGTCAGGAACTGAACCCAGGTCATCTGAGTTCCAGTCCGGTGATTCAACCACGTGTCATTCTCCTCAAGTGTACACAGAGGAAGTTCAGACCCAATTTGCGTCCGAACTTACAAATTGGCTCCTCCCTCTACCACCAAAATCCTGTTACTTAAAAGCAAGCTTTGAATCTGCCTCCAAACATTGCTATTCCAGTCCAGATTGAAGCACAAACAAACAGAAACCATTGGCACTGGGTAAGTGGTAGTCTACAATGGGAAATGCAGCGCCATAAATAAGACACAAATGTGCCTAGGTAGACCCTTTCAACACATGGCATTTCTCCCTCTCTCCCCTCTTCCTTTTCTTTCAAGGGAAGAAGACAGTCCTCGGTGTCCTGATGCTGTAGTGGAAATCGAATTTGTGACAAATCTGCTTAACAGCAATATATATATTATTGTTCTTCCCTTTGTGCTAAGCATAGGTGCCGGCTCTGTGAAATCACTTAGTAGGTTGTGAATGAAGCATGAAATGAAAAATCCTCGCCCATTGCACAGAGAGAATACAGACAGAGCCCTATAATTTATAATGCTGTGATATGTGCTGTGTGTTAGTCTAACAAAGAAACAGTTAGTACCTTGAAACCTTCAACCTCTACTTTCTCTTTGTATCATTTCCTTCACTGTAGCTGCCCCTTCTTCCGTAGCTAGGCTGAAGCATCAAAAGAGAAAGAAGATCCATTTTCCTCCGCCTGAAAGAAAACAGCGGGTCTGATTCAAATTTTACACTGGTGTAAATCCATTGATTATTCATGTTTCACTCCAGCGTGAGAGAGGTGAATAAAGTCCAATTTAAAAAAAAAAGAAGATTTTCATATATATTATTTTTGTACACACCCACATGCATGAACATCCACAAACCCAATGCCTTTGTTTAATCTTTAAGAAAACACATTAAGATCTCCTTGGTAGAGTTTGTTGCTGGTGTTCCTTTTTTCCACTTGACCTGCTGAGACTTGGTGCTCTTTTATCTCGGTCATGCTGGAAATAAAAAATAATCCCATCTTCAACTACTCTCCAAATACAAGGACTTCCAAGTTTTTTCTGACACAAATTCTCCTTATAGCATGTTTTTTTTACATGACGTGTGTTTTAACAAAGGGAAGAAAACATGAAGCCTGTTTTCTGCTACTGAAGAGCGTTTGCCAAGGAGCCAAATAAAAGCAAGTGATAGGCTCAGACGGCACAATAGAGTTTCTATCCCAACCTTAACAAGCGTGCATAATGAAAAAAGGCTTCTCTTAGCCAAAGTGCAGACAATGAAAACGAGAGCTCCTCTGTCTCGCTCCTCCTGCCCTCTCTCTGCTGCTGGTTTATATTCAGCACCTTCACAGGAACCAGTTTCTGGTTGCCAATGGCGGGAGGGATAGCTCAGTGGTTTGAGCATTGGCCTGCTAAACCCAGGGTTGTGAGTTCAATCCTTGAGGGGGCCCTTTAGGGATCTGGGGCAAAAATTGGAGATTGGTTCTGCTTTGAGCAGGGGGTTGGACTAGATGACCTCTTGAGGTCCCTTCCAACCCTGATATTCTATGATTAAACTATTTGATTGCTGAGCTGCAGAGTCACAGGTGGTGATTCTCCTCTGACGTCTCTCCCAGCAGCAAAGAGGTGGTTTCCAGTGGCCTAAAACTGGGTTTTAACCGAAAGCTCACAGCCTCCTTGCACCAGGTGCAAAGTGGGACTCAGCTAGCCTCTTACAAGGTTGAAAAGATGAGAGATTTTCCTACACTAATAGGGGCACTAATAGGGGGTTGGACTAATTCACTTATGTTCATGGAAAAAAGAAAAAAAAAGCTCATCAGATTTAGTAAGCACAGCCAGGCTGCTCAACGTAAAGGGGGAAGTTACTGAAGGCACAAAGGGCAATTTTGGTACCTGATTCCCATTGAAAGTTAAAGGGCATCTGGTGCCTGACTCCCCACTTTGAGTCTTTGAAAGCCTCGCCCAAAGGCGAGAAATTCTCCAAAAGTCCCATTGACTATCACCGAGACTTCTGCTGGGATTTGAAAAGGACGCTAAGTAAGCCACGCTTGGTCTACATTTCACAGTTTTACTGGCATCGTTGTGTTGGCTATGAGCGTGGGAAAAAAATTTAAAAACTCACACCCACTTGCCGACATAGTTATGCCAGCAACACACTCAGCGTAGACAACTATCCTGTGCAAACCGCTTTTGACAGCACAGCTAATGTTGTATAGGGAGGTGTATAGTTATCTCAACAGAACTCCTTTTGCTGGCATCCGCTGCATCTCTACCAGGGGGCTTTGCCGGCATAGCTATAGCAGCAAAGGCTCTGTAGCATCGACAAGCCTTAATGTTCTTAGGCTCCTTTGAAAGCCCCAACCATAGGCTCTGAAATGCCTCAAGATTTTCATAAAATCATAAAAACGTAGGGCAGGAAGGGACCTCAAGAAGTCATCAAGTCCAACTCCCAGCACCGTGGCAGGATCAAGTAAACGTAGATCATCCCGGACAGCTGTCTGTCCAATCTGTTCTCAAAAACCTCCAATGATGGGGATTCTACAACCTCCCTTGGAAGCCTATTTCTCTCAGGGACACGCATGCCTAATGGTCGGAGCTCTCGGGGTAGGCAGACCTGGAGGTTAGAGGAGAGCCGAGCTAGAGTCTTGGATCAAGGCCAAGGGACACCCGGGAGCATAGTTGGGAACAGAGCTGAGGGTCAGAGCCAGTGATCAGAAGCCGAATCCCAGAGTCAATGGGTGAGCCACAGACTTGGTCAGGAAGTAGAGCCAGGGGTTTCAAGGATGGTCACTTCTGACCAGAAAGAGAGAAACTTGGATTGAAAACTTGACTTTTCAACAAAATTGTGTTTCATGAAAACATTTCGACAGTTTTTTGTTCCCATACAGCAATGCTCCTCTGCCATGTACATTGGCCAAACTGGACAGTCTCTACATAAAAGAATAAACGGACACAAATCAGACGTGAAGAATTATAACATTCAAAAACCAGTCGGAGAACACTTCAATCTCTGTGGTCACTCGATTACAGACCTAAAGGTGGCAATTCTTCAACAAAAAAACGTCAAAAACAGACTCCAACGAGAGACTGCTGAATTGGAATTAATTTGCAAACTGGATACAATTAACTTAGGCTTGAATAAAGACTGGGAGTGGATGGGTCATTACACAAAGTAAAACTATTTCCCCACGTTTATTCCCCCTCCCTCCCCCACTGTTCCTCAGACATTCTTGTCAACTGCTGGAAATGGCCCACCTTGATTATCACTACAAAATGTTTTCTCCCCCCTCCCCCGCCATCCTGCTGGGAATAGCTCATCTTAAGTTATCACTCTCCTTACAGTATGTATGGTAACACCCATTGTTTCATGTTCTCTGTGTATATAAATCTCCCCACTGTATTTTCCACTGAATGCATCGATGAAGCGAGCTGTAGCTCACGAAAGCTTATGCTCAAATAAATGTGTCAGTCTCCAAGGTGCCGCAAGTCCTCCTGTTCTTTTTGTGGATACAGACTAACACGGCTGCTACTCTGAAACCGGACGAATTTTAAGACGCCAGAAGTTGTTGCAAAATGGAATTGTCCTCAGGCCAGCTCTGCTTACAGCTTGCAGAGATCCAAAGAATGAGGAAATACACTAGATCGAAGGGGAAAAGTAGTAAAAAAATGTGCAAAGAATTCACAGCTTTCATCTTTCACGTTTCCTGTTTGCAGTTTTCCTTCTTTCACTGACCCCACCCTCACCCGTTTCCCAGGGGGGCAAAAATGTTAAAAAAGGGCAAGTGGGGGGATAACAAAACCCTTTTGAAGAAAGAAAAAAAATCCCTCTTCAAAACCTCTGGAGTAGAAAGTAATTTTGAATTTTTCACTCTCAGTAGCAGTGGTAGAAAAATGGTCAACCTCTGACTTGGGGACATAATTAGGAAAAGAGCAGCTAAGTAGGATACACCATTATGGTCCATGTATATCCACTTTAAATGATGTAGCCCATCTCCCACATCAGCATCCTAAGGAACAGCCTTTCCTAGAATATCGTTAGATCCGCAGTAGGACAGCCGTAACGGGATGTGCATTTAGCGGAGAAATACAAGCACAATCTGCCAGACTGCATTAAAATCCAGCTTGTAAAACAGAGTAACATTAATTCTCTGTAATGGAATAATGATGCCTGGAGTCCTGTTTTGCATGAAAAGGCAACTGTGTCTTGCTATTGTATGTTGCCCCAGAGTGAGGCGACTGACAGAACAATAATTCCATTAGGTGACCCTGCTCGTCGACTCAGGGGACCAAACAATTATTTTCAAATAAAAACAAACAAGGAAGAAATAAAGTCCTGAAAAACAATGCTTTCTTTCTCCCAACTTTTGTCTAGTCAATTTACATTCAATCTCTGTGGAGCAAAGACTGTTCTTACTGTGTGCTTTTAACAGCATCTAATATAATTATAACACATTATTTATTAGTCCTAATGCAGTAGTACTTCTATTCTCCAGCCGAGATTACAGCCCTATCGTGCTAGTCAATGCACACGTACATTCGTAATGAGAGAGAGTCCCTGCTCCAAAGAGCACACAGTCTAAATAGCAAAGAGAAGCAATGGCTGGGAGAAGAAACAGAGGTGTCGTGAGACTAACCCAACGTCAGTGGGAGAATCAGGAATAGTAACCACAACTCCTGAGCTCCAGTGCAGTGCTCAGTCCACAAACAGACACTTCCCTTTCTCCCACCTTTTTGTCTCTTCAGTTGTGTGTTCTTCCTTGCAGGAATAGTCTCCTACTTAGGGTAGGTCTATTCTGCAGTTGAAGGTGAGATTACAGCCATCTGTAGACATACCCTAGCTTTGATCTGGGTAATTACTCAGGAGAGTAGCCAATGATGAAGCCCGTGCTGGTGCAGCTTCACTGTTTCAGTACCCACCCCAGCTAGACCAAAGCTAGCTTGGGTACGTCTACATGCGCTGCTGCAATCACACACCCCAGTTGCAGTGTAGACACATCTCAAGTGCATGTACAGTGCCTAGCACAAAGGGACCCAGATGTTTGCTGGAGCCCCTAAGAGCTACTATAATTCAAATAATATTATTTAAAAAAAAAAACAGGTAGTCCCTCTGAAAACATAGGAGGGACATGGGAGTACAGGATTGTATGCTCTTTTATGCCAGGGGTGATGATAATGGGTGATCACTCGTTACCGAGTATGATCGTCTTCCATGGGAGTTATGGGTCCTCAGGTGGCTAAATGAGGCCAATTCTTGAACCATGAGTTCTATTACAATGAGGGCAGATGTTTTCAGGCTCAGCAGGAGGCTGTTTACCATGACTGGAGACCAGCCGCTCCTTCCTCCTGCGCCTCTTGTCCTCTTCGGCTTGTCGGCGAGCAAGTTCAAAATGCAGGGGACCATCACATAGGACTTCGCTCTATTTTAAGCGATCCTGGGCAAGTGTCTCCCAAGTATCAATGTCAATATTACTTTATTATTAAAAAGCCAGGGGTATCCAAAACATGAAATCCAGCCTCACACCTATACTACCATTCACCTATTCTTCTTCAATCCACTTCTAACTTTAACGCGGTTTGCCCTTGTTCAAAATATCTGGAGATCCTCGGTCTGGCAAAACTTCCCCAGGAGTGAGTGAAGAATCAAAACCATAATGCAGTACTTTTATTTCACACCTGTCAGCATTTATTTGTTATCTTCTCCTTGTCGTGGACGGAGTGGAGTCTGACACTAACAAGCCAAAGTGTGTTGTACAGGAGTTTATTACCTTATGTTTCAGCCTGCTCACCATCTACCAGACTACGCAATGCATCCATGCATAATATCCACAGTATTGCATTTAATCTAGTTAGGCGTCAACACAGATTGTATCCATCACCGATAAAAAAAAAAATAAGAAGATAGCTTTCATAGATATGTACAAGCAACTACAAAACTCCATCTACTCCACTCTCAGTGTCCTGGTTCTCTGGAGATGGCATTATTATTATTCCTCATCCAAATAACTACTACATCTCAATGATAAAGCAGAAGATTGTGTGTCACTTGCTAATAGAATTAAAATATATGTAGTGGGTAAGAGGTCACAGAGGTGTCTACACTTTGCGGTGAGAGGGAATTTATTATCTAGGCACAGATGGATGAAATAAGACTGGGGAGTTAACAGCCACATTTGGAAATTTTGTTGCTGCTGTCAGTTTAATTCAGTACCTGGTTCCTGCAACGTTCTTTTAAAGCATTTAATAAACAGAGTGGCAATCTTAACAATCTAGTGGAAGCATCCATGTCTGGGTTTTTTTTACCCCTGTTCTGCAATTGTTATTTGCTTGCCTGCCTCTCATGCAAAGCCCCTGGAGGTTCCAGGATAATATATGGAAATCACTTGATAACCTAGCTGCGTAGCCTTCAATTCCCAGAGCAGCGAGTGTATCTCCAGCAACAGTGGTGCAACACGGAACTTTTAATATTTTTTTTCCATCAGTGCAATTCATCAACTGGCTTTTTATTCATTATGCCAGGACAGCAATGGACCTATTTTCAGGACGCATTGCAAATGAACAGTGAATCAGTGCAGCAAGCTGCCTATTGTTTCCTTCTAAATTCTTCCTGAGCATGAATTTAATGCTGACAAAGAATGAGCTCCCAGTGGGCTCAAGTGCCAGCCTAGGAGACCCTGGTTGAACTTGCTACTCTGCTACAGACTTCCTGTGTGACCTTGGGCACTCTGCTACAGACTTCCTGTGTGACCTTGGGCAAGTCACTTAGCCTCTCCGTGCCTCAGTTCCCCATCTGTCAAATGCAGATAATAGCATTTCCCTACCTCAGAGACCGTGATCTTTTGAGGTTTCCCCCATCACCAACTAACCTATGTCCTCATCTTTTATTGTCTCTCTTCTTCAGCAACACTAAAAGGAGGGACCTCTTTGAGTCCCAAGAGGTTTGT
This sequence comes from Natator depressus, assembly GCF_965152275.1. Lineage (NCBI taxonomy): Eukaryota > Metazoa > Chordata > Testudines > Cheloniidae > Natator > Natator depressus. The sequence goes on from NC_134259.1 coordinate 9,336,169, forward strand.
TGGTTTAATAAAAAGGTGATATACCCACCCTCTACACATTTCTTATTTATTGTTGATTTGACATGTCAGGTTCCATACTCTGCACGACAACGCAGAGACATTCTTCAGACTCACACTGGCAGCCAGATCAGGTGGGCCTTACTAGCAAAAGGTGGAGAGGCAAAAGCTCTAAGGCAGATGGAATTAAGGGTAGAGGCTGAGGTGGTTCTTTAGGAGGAAGATCAGGCTGAGGTTTGTGTTTTTTACCAACCAAACTAACCATAAAGAAAATTCCTGGAGGGAGGTAAATTTGGACCATATTCAGTCTGTGTGAAATATTCGGAGCAGGGTCAAAATGTCACCTGCTTACAGTACTTAAACTATCATGCCAATATGACAGATCATCTAACATGCACATTCAAACATGCCTTCCCACCTGTATCTAAGGATGCACATCCTAATATAATTTGTTAGAAATGGTGAAAGATACTCAAATTGTGTTAATGCTGATGCAAAACACAGAGCCTATTCTTATTCTATAAGCCACATCCTATTCTACTTAGAATGCAAAGTGCCTAGAGATGTAGACAGCACTATTTATGAACTTGGAAACATTTTCCTTGTGAGTTTATAAAGGTACTGAACATTTCATTTAAAGCACAAATTTGCTGAAGATTGTAGTAATTATGATTTCAGGAACACAAAGTCAAGAAAAAAGCAAGACAAGAAATCACCATTTGCTGTTGCCAGACTCAGAAATTATCTGGAAGGCACAGAATGCTGGTCTCAGAATACACTGAATACATGCAATTCAGAGTGTGTGTGTCTTTCAGCATATGGGACAAACAGGGTGCAGTGCTTTCCCTTTGCATTTTCAGTAGGTAGAAAACAAATATGTTTTTTCCTTTTTCTCACTTCACTTGTGGGGCAGTCAGAGCTGTACACAAACATCTGTATCAAACATGCATCCGATGAAGTGAGCTGTAGCTCACGAAAGCTTATGCTCAGATAAATTGCTTAGTCTCTAAGGTGCCACAAGTCCTCCTTTTCTTTTTGCGAATACAGACTAACACGGCTGCTACTCTGAAACCTGTATCAAACAGGTGCTCTAAGATCTTTGGAACAGCATTATCCCAAAAGAGGAAACCAAAACATATCTCCAACCACCTGGAGCACTTTTTTAAAAACACAAAAACAAACGTACAATGGTAAAACCGACCAGACAGAAAAGCTGGGGCAATCAAGAGACAGTCTCAGTAAGACAGCACTCCAACAGAAGGTTATGAACTGCAGTAAAAACCGTCGGAGTCTTGAGAAATTAAGGTTATGATTTATACAGACCTAAGGTGACAGTGGAAACATCAGCAGTGAAGGGTGTGCAGTAAACAAGCAGCTTGCAATCTTCTTGTGCAGAAGTGTATACCCCAATACTTAAAAGAGAGCAAGTGCCTAGCCCGAAATCTAAACACATGTAAGATTTTGCACACAACGTGTGCATGCCCAAGTAGACACAAATATAATTACAGTACATTTAGCTTTAAAATCTGCTTGATTGTGTAGAGGTTGAAGAAGGCACTGGTGCACTTAGTAAACCCCCAGCCCTGCCCACTTATTTATACTCTCTAATTCGGGACAACTTCATCCCCAGAGTCAGTCAAGGGGCTGTGAACCCAATAACACGAGGCCTGTTGAGTCTGCACACCTACATGTTAACCACTGAAAATGTCAACTATTCCGAGCTACATGCTCACTGACCTAGTTTGTGAAAGTGGTTGTGCATGTCGTACATTCAGCTCACTTGCAGAGTTTTGAAAGTTCAATCCTTGGTATTTAATTGCCTGATCTGAGATCTTGGTTATAAAAATGAATATTTATGTACTGTGTGGTCATGTGGACATACCTGCATGCTGTTCAAATATTCTTGCACTTGGGTATCGAGCATAGGTCATCAAGAACTTGCTTCTCAAAGGACTGAAGGAAGGCACTGGTCTCTACATTCTCATCCCCAAAAAACTTTGGGAAAGATTAATAGTCCTAGTCCTTTAAAACTTCTCTTATCCCGTAGGGTGAAGGATGGAAGATACCTAGGGAGGTGGTGGAATCTCCTTCCTTAGAGGCTTTTAAGGTCAGGCTTGACAAAGCCCTGGCTGGGGTGATTTTGTTGGGGATTGGTCCTGCTTTGAGCAGGGGGTTGGACTAGATGACCTCCTGAGGTCCCTTCCAACCCTGATATTCTATGATTCTATGAAATTGCATTGTATAAACACTGATTTCTTGTAAGAAACACCCTTCTTGCCAGACAGGAAGAACTACGAAGGGCTGTATGGAATCCGTGCCTTCTCTGAACAGTATTTTGCTTCAGTTCCCCCCACTGATAATTATTATATGTCAATTCTTAGGGTAGATTTGCAAAGAGAAAACTGCATGGTTGTATTTGACATCTGCATATTTCTTCCACGGCTTATAATTCTGCACATAGACAGCTGCCTGCTTGTGTAAATCTGCCATTTGACTTTATGGATCTCATGAGTTATAGTGCAAGCAGCCCGGCTTTTGTGTAAAAATGGTGGAATTAATGAGACTCAACAGTGCGGGGCATTTTTGGATGAACAGGTACCTAAATGTGAGCAGATTGAAGGAGACATGGATACGCTGTTTGACTGCGAAAATGATTAGTAGTAACCCCAAATGATTCATATAGCATAGGATGTTTGCCTGACACTATCTCACCTGAAGCTAAATGCCTTTGAAGCAAACACCTCTATCTTTAAAATGCATTTATACCCAGGAAAAAAGGAAGGGAATTGTCCTTCAGAGATCCCACAGACTGCTTAGACGCCTCTGTGTGCCTGACAGGCCTCAGTTATCTTGACATTCATTAAGAGATGATTCCTGAGGGCATGGATTCTGAATTTATTATGTATTCCAATAAAGTTATGTATTCCAATATAAAGGACTTCTCTGACTTGAAAATAGACTGGGGGTCCTGACATGAAGGGCTGGTCCGTCTGTGTAGAAAGAGAATTTGCCAAGACTGGATGCAGGAAACCGGAATTATCCAGTGGTCTTGTTCAGGGATATTAGTGGCGGGGGAGGGGGGAAATTTCTGGTGGAGGCTGTCTGCTTTTAACTGGAAGGAATTATGAGAAATGAATGAGGCCTGTGGCCACATACCTCAGGCTGTGATACTGTCTGTTCTCATAAGCTAAGCAAGGTTGTGCCTGATGAGTTCTTGGATGAGAGACCACTGAGAAACATGGAAATGGGGCAGGGGGAGGTTCAGTCGGCAAGGCTCTTCCTCTGAATCATTCCCAACCCAGCATTTGTAGAATATTGCATGGCGGAAGGCAGTCTCTTTGAATGAGAGGGGATACTGAGTACCTGAGGTTACTACATTTTACTATGGTGCTACCCCGAATGAAGGTATTGGTCAGGATTGGCCAAGAGAGCTAAATTTCCTAACTCCATAGACATGAGGTTATGAGACTGTGTTAAAAATTCAGAATGAGGAGTTCATTGCTGAAGAAGTGGGCTTCAAGGGAGCAGGAATGAATTTCAACAACAGTTTCTTATCTGAACATAATAAACATTATGAATATTTGAAAAGGGATGAATTAATATTTAAGGGAGCATGTCTAGGGATGAAAGCACAAAACAGGGAGTTCCTGGGTTCTATTCCCAAGTCTGCTTTCAAAACACTTTTTAACCTCAGGCAGATCATTTAGTTTCTTTGTGCCTTGATTTACCCATCTGTAAAATCAATGAAATACTTCTTCCCAGAGCTGTGCCAAAAAGGTTACTGACTGTCTCATAACTGTTGATTATGTCCACTACATGGTAGGCATATTGGTACTGGAACTGGAGAGCCTTTCCCAGCAGTACCCATAGGGGCCACCCCACTCACAGCTAAGCTCCTCATGCTCTGAAGTGAGGGTATAAAGCGAAGAATTGCCCCACCTCTCCTTCAGTTCCTTCTCACTGGAAGATGGTGGTATACTCCAATGTGTCAGGGAAGGAGGGTGTAATAGACACAGGCAACACATCTTGAACAGTCAGTTACAAAAAGGTGAGTAACCATTTTTGATTCTTCGAGTGCATCTGTCCATTAAACCATAAGTGACTCCCAGGTGCTTATCCCTGTCAGTGGGACTTGGAGTCTGAAGAGGAATATAGGACCGCTTTCCCTATGCTTGCATCTTCCCTCGCTGCAGCAGACAGCGTGTAATGTCTAGTGCAAGCATGAATGGAAGACGACATCGCCACCTTGCAGATGTCCGTAATCGGGATGTATGCCAACACATGTTGCTGAGGGGGAATGCAGTGTGGCTGGGAGACGTTCCCCCTTTGACCGCACAACACATTGTGATGCAGATGGCAATCCATTTGGAGAGTCTGATGTGTAACTAGTTGACCACTCAGATGCTCAGCACAAGAAACAGCTGGGAAGAAACTCAAAAAGGTTTTGTCCTATTGAGGTAAAAAGCAGGAGCTTGAAAAATGTCCAGGGTGTGGAGCCTCACCCTTGTGAGTATGTAGCTTTTGGAAGGAAACTGGCACATATAGAGATGGATTCAGGTGGAAATAAGGTATCACTTTCGAGAGGAACTTAGGGTGTTGTCTAAGCTAAACTTTGTCCTTGGATACAACTGTGCGTGGCACAATGCAGTTCTCACACCCTCCTAGAAGAGGTGAGGGCCACAAAGAAAGCTACGTTGCCAACAGGCAAAGGCTTGAAAGGAGGGTTAATCAGAGCAGACAATGCTAAATTCAAATCCCAAGAAGAAGCTGAGTCACTGACAGTCAGGAACAATCTATCCAGACCTTCCAAGTATCTGGTCACGATAAAATAAGCGAAAACAGTCTTACCATCTATGCCAGGGTGGAACAGTGAGATGACCGCCACATGTCCCTTAATGGAACTGATGGTTACACCCGACTCCTGAAGGTGCAAGGGATTGTCCAGAATTGGCAAGGGGGTGCCCACACATCTTCAGCATAATGGGAATATGCAAGCACTCAAAGAAGAATCAGTTCCCATTTGATGGGAAATACCATGATTTCAAAATTTGTTTTCATTCTAAATAATTTAGAAATTTCCTGTGGAATGAAATTTTAAAGAAAAAAAATTGCTTCAGGTCAATTGAAAGTTTGGTTTCGATAAAATCAAAATATTTTAAATGCTCAAAAACGAAATGCATTTCACATTATAACTTACAATATAAAATTTCAAAATCAAAAATCAAATAGTTGGTTTTGGAGATGTGCAAACATCTTGAAAATGCTTCATTTTGACTTTTTTAATGAAAGTTCATCAAAATTAACATCCCCAAGCAAAAGTTTTGAGTTCAACAAAACAGCATTTTCCAATGGTGAAGTGTCCATCAGCAAATTTTTGACCAGCTCTGCTAATTGCCCTGATTCATGTGTGATGATGGAAAGCTTACTTAATGCATTTAATATATTTTAAGATTCTAAGGCTTTCAAGACTTGGATATTCTTCAATGAAAATGAAGAAGGAGGCAAAAGTATTTTGTAGAATAACATGAAAATTTCTCTAAGTGGAAGCGTTCATATTTATATGAAGCACACTTGACTTTGCTTGTGTTGTTAGAAAGTGTGCTGTTCCACCAAGACAAAGTGTAATACAAGGCTATCTTAATAAGCCTCTCCGTGTATCAAGGCTTTACTTTCTGAAACCTAAAAAGGAAAAAAGAAAGGGTGAAATATTACACCTTGGTCCTTGAGGAAATTTCAACCCACAAGATATTCTCGCTGCCATGAATAAAAGCAGAGACAAGGTCTAAGACAAGGTTTCAACAGCAAACAGCGGGGGGGGGGGGGGGGTAGGCGGGGAAAAAGGAGGCATCAAAGGGGAAAAAAAAAAAAAGATTAACAAGTTTCATCCCAATAGCAAATAGGATTTTTTCCTGCCAAGGTTAGCTGACACAAGCACAAAAATGTAATAGCTATAAATTTGTCTCCAACAAGATCTATTGTCACTTTCAGATGATGGAACCTGTTTTATCATCCAACTTTTAAAATATAAACACAGAGCAAGACATGCTATTAACCTATACATTTTAACAAGATACACATATGCGGTGTATTATTTGAAGTGAAAATAAACTCTAGTGGGCGGTTAACCATTTCTTCAATTAAACTTATTTTCTAAAGTTTGAATGAAAGACTCCAGTGCATCTTACTCACGCAAGTAAATCCTACATAAATTGATAGTGCTCCTTGTGAGACTAAAGTGAAGCCAGATTTGGCCTTCCTATGTACAGCACTAGCTAAGGCATGCAGAACAGAATCTCACCCATAGAACAGAGAATGAGATCTTTTCTAAAAGTTTTGTTGACTATCCTATCTGAACTATCTATAGCAGAGACAGCACTGTGCATTAAGTTGAATAGGATGGCTCTAAAACCCATACAAATATGGGCAGAACGTGCCCCCGTCCCCAATTTGGAGAGGCTAGACCCCTGCCCCGCTTCATCCGCCCGAGGCCTCGCCCCCACCACTCTCGCCAGCTGACCCACCGGTGCAGCCTCGAACCCCGGCCGGCATGAGCCTGGGCCAGCCTGCCAGTGCCTGGAGCAGTCCCCAACCCCAGGGTTGAGTCTGGGCCACGCAAAGGAGTTGCGAGTCCCACCATAGCCCAGCCCCGGGGCTGCGGCAGGGAGCATTAGCATAGGTTTGGGGAGGCTTCGCCTTCCCCAGCCGTCATTACCCACTGCTCATGCATACAAAGATGATCGTGTTTTACTGGATAGTAACAACAAACGGGAGTTTTACAAGTGAGTTCTCCGGGTGAAGGAGGAGCTACTACATGACCTCTGGGGTGAGTTTGTCGTCTGTTAGTTTGTCTGACATTGCGTGCTTGCCATCTGCCCGCTTGACTGAAGTTTATAGTGTTGTCCGTTACGGGAAAGGGGAGGCCTGTGAGCTGAGCCTAGCAACCTATTTGGGAAGGCTGAGAACTTCCTAAGGAGACTCGAGCCAGCCATCCTTTGATCTCTATTCCCTTTAGGAGCCCTTGATAATGGAACAGGGCTAACTCAGGGAGACCAGGGGTTTAAAAACCAGCTCCTAAGAGACCACTGGAATAGTTAGCAGGGGAATTTTAGAAAGGAGTTAAAAGAGGGAGTGAGAGCGCCAGATACACCTAACAAACTGTCTCTAAATTGAGGCCAATACACCCCTACCCCAAAAAACAAAGAACATCCCAGCAAGAGTTAAAAAAAAAAATGCAGGCAGATTCCATGAGCGGAATGGGAGCTATCCAGTTTATTGTTCTGAATGCAGCATGTACAATTACCTGCATTGTAAGCAGCTGGCATATGTGTGGACTCTCAATGCACAGATGAGACTGATGGCTTTTGGGGGAGGAACTAGGTTTATTAGGAACTAGGGAGCCTTTTGGGAAAGGAGGAGCCTAGAAAGGAAGGATGGGTTCCATCTAAACCAAAAGGGAACCAGAGTGCTGGCATGTAAAATTAAAAAGGTCATAGAGGAGTTTTTAAAATAAAGGCTGGGGGAAAGCCAATAAGTGTGGAGGAGCACATGGTTTGGACAGAGACATCCCTTAGAGGAGAATGTATTAAAAGGGTTACTCTATATCCTAGTAAAGGGGAGAGGATAGAAGTTCATAAAGTAGAGATAAGAACTGAAGAGAAACCAATGAAAAATCTTAAATGAATCAAGCAGTATCATAGAATCTCTAAAGATAGTGTGACAGGGTCGGACCAGATGGCTACAGGAGAGTAATTGTATTGGGATCCAGGAAGTGGGCGGGCGACCTAAGGGGGGGTGGGTGGGGAGGTCCACAGGACCTGGAAAACCAAATAATTACAGGGGACAAACAAACAAACAACAGGGACAGGAGTGCAGTCAAAGGGTCAAACGAAGGTTACAGGAGAGTAATAGAAGGCACATATATTAGCCCCAGGCTAAGTAGGTCCCTTTTCCCTGGGTAAGGTAACAGGGAAGGTTCCAGAACCATCAGGAACTTTCTGGAGAGAATTAAGACAGGCCAATTAGAACACCTGCAGCCAATCAAGAAGCTGCTAGAATCAATTAAGGCAGGCTAATCAGGGCACCTGGGTTTTAGAAAGGAGCTCACTTCAGTGTGTGGTGTGTGGGTAAGGAGCTGGGAGCAAGAGGCGCTAGGAGCTGTGAGCGAGAACGCGGACTGTTGGAGGACTGAGGAGTACGAGCATTATCAGACACCAGGAGGAAGGTCCTATGGTGAGGATAAAGAAGGTGTTGGGAGGAGGCCATGGGGAAGTAGCCCAGGGAGTTGTAGCTGTCGCACAGCTGTTCCAGGAGGCACTCCAGACAGCTGCATTCCACAGGGCCCTGGGCTGGAACCTGGAGTAGAGGGCGGGCCCGGGGTCCCCCCAAATCCTCCCAACTCCTGGTCAGACACAGGAGGCATCGACCTGGACTGTGGGTTCATGAAAACGGCCAAACTGAGGGCTGCCGTGAAGCTCCAAGGCGAGCAAATCCGCCAATAAGCGCAAGACCCACCAAGGTAGAGGAGGAACTTTGTCACAATGCTTGCCTAATAAGAATATAGCAGTAGGAATAGATTATTGACCACCTGAACAGGATAGTGATGGTGACTGTGAAATGCTCAGGGAGATTAGAGAGAGGCTACAAAACCAAAAAACAATGATAATGGACAATATGGACTTGGTACATGTCACCTCAGGACGGGATGCAGAGATAAAATTTCTAGACACCAGTAATAACTGCTTCTTGGAGCAGCTAGTCCTGGAACACACAAGGCAATTACTGATTTAGTCCTAAGCAGCCCACAGGATCTGGTCCAAGAGGTGAACATAGCTGAATGACTCAGTAATAGCAACCATAATAGAATTAAATTTAACATCTTTGGGGAGGGAGAAATACCAAAGAAACCCACCACAGTAGCATTTAACTTCAGAAAGGGGACCTATACGCAAGCGAGGCAATTTGCTAAATGGAAATTAAAAGGAAAAGTCACAAGAGTGAAATGCCTGCAAGCTGCATGGAAACTATTTTAAAACATCATAATAGAGGCTCAAACTCACTCACTCCCCCCTCAAAAAAAAAACAAACCAAAACAAAAAAACATCAGCCAAAAGAACTGTAAGAGGAATCAAAAAATGGCTACCATGGCTCAACAACAGAGTAAAAGAGATGGTTAGAGATAAAAAAGACATCCTTTAAAAAATGGATTTCAAATGTTACTGAGGAAAATAGAAAGGAGTATAAACCCTGGCAAGTCAAGTGTAAAAGTAGCATTGGGCAAGCAAAAAAAGAATTTGAAGAGCAACTAGCAAAAGACACAAAAACGAACAGCATTTTTTTTAAGTGCATCAGAAGCAGGAAGCTGCCCCCAACCACAGGGGTCACGAGACAACCGAGGTACCAAAGGGGCACTCAATGAAGACAAGGCCACTGTCGAGAAGCTAAATGAATTCTTTGCATCTGTCTTCACTGCAGAAGATGTGAGGGAGATTTTCACACTGAGCCATTCTTTTTAGGTGACAAATCTGAGGAACTGTCCCAGACAGAGGTGTCAACAGAGGAGGTTTTGGAACAAATTGACACATTAAACGGTAATAAGTCACAAAGACCAGATGGTATTCACCAAACAGTTCTGAAGGAACTCAAATATAAAATTGCAGAACTTACTACTGTGGTCCGTAACCTAGCATTAAATCAACCTCTGTACCAGATGACTGAAGAATAGTTAACGTGACATTGATTTTTTAAAAAAACACCTGCCATAGGAATTATTTTGGGGAAGTTCTCTGGCCTGTGCCAGGGGCAATCCTAACAACTACAGGCCAGTAGGCCTAACTTCAGTACCACGAAAATTGGTTGACACTATAGTAAAGAACTCATTTATCAGACACACTGATAAACATGATTTGTTGGGGTAGAGTCTATGTGGCTTTTGTAAAGGGAACTCATGCATCACCAATCTATTAGAACACTTTGACAGGGGTCAACAAACACGTGGACAAGGGTGATCTATGGATATAATGTACTTGGACTTTCAAAAAGCCTTGGACAAAGTCCCTCAACAAAGGCTCTTAAGAAAAATGAAAAGTCACGGGATAAGAGGGAAAGTGTTCTCATGGATCAGTAACTGTTTAAAAGATTGGAAACAAAGGGTAGGAATAAATGGTCAGTTTTGTCAGTGGAAATATGTAAATAGGGGATTCCCCTAAGGATCTCTACTGGGACCAGTGCTGTTCCACACATTAATGAATGATCTGGAAAAAGGGGTCAACAAAGCGAGGTGGCAAAGTTAGCAGATGATACAAAGTTACTCAAAATTAAGTAACTCCAAAGCAGACTGCAAACAGTTACAAAGCGATCTCACAATCTGGGTGACTGGGCAACAAAATGGCAAATGAAATTCAATGTTGATAAGTGCACAGTAATGCACACTGGAAAACATAATCCCAACTACACATACAAAATGATGAGATCTAAATGAGCTGTTACCAGTCAAGAGAGAGATCTGGGAGTCATTGTGGATGTTTCTCTGAAAACATCTGCTCAATATGCAGCTGCAGTCACGAAAGCAAACAGAATGTTGGGAACCATTAGGAAAGGGAGAGATAAGACCAAAAATATCATAATGCCACTCTATGAATCCATGGTACACCCACGCCTGTGTGTGCTGTTCTCATTGCCCCATCTCAAAAAAAGATACGTTAGATTTGGAAAAAGTACGGAGGAGCGTAACAACAATGACGAGGGGAAGGGAACAGCTCCCCGACAAAGAGAGATTAAAAAGATTGGGAGTATTCAGCTTGGGAAAGAGACGACTAAGGAGAGGCTATGACAGAGGTCTATAAGATCATGAATCGCGTGGATCAAGCGAATAGGAAAGTGTTATTTACCCTGTCACATGAAACAAGAACCAGGGGTCATCTCACGAAATGAACAGGCAGAAGGTTTAACACAAACATTGTGTACTTCACACAACAGTCAACCCGTGGAACTCATTGTCAGGGGATGTTGTGAACACCAAAAGTATAACTGGTTTCAAAAAAAAAAAAAAAAAGGAATTAGGTAAGTTCATGGAGGATAGAGCCATCAATGGCAATTAGCAAAAGTAATCAGGGACACAACCCCATGCTCTGGGTGTCCCAAGACCCATGGCTGCTAGAAGCTGGGACTGGACAACAAGGGATGGATCACTTGACAATTACCCGGTTCTGTTCATTCCCTCTGATGCATCTGGCACCAGCCACTATCAGCAGCCAAGATGCTGGACTATTTGGACCACTGATCTGACCCAGTATGGCCATTCTTTTTTTCTTAGTATGTTTCTTTCAGGGCTGAGTCAGAAATTCACAGACACTTGAGACACATGCAGTTGGAATAATCAAGCAATTAGTGTAACTGTGCTTGACCTTTTAAAAACATCTAACACAGAAAACCAAATTTTGATGGTTCCTTTGATGGTCACTGAAGAAAGATTTTACTTTATCAAGAGCTTTTCTACTTAATAACCACCACACACATTCTTCCTGCTTCTTTTATTCTTGATTCCTTCTACACTCCAAGACACAGGACTTTGTACATTTCTTATAAACACACAAGACTGCATCGAAGAAGATACCAAACTCCATCAATTTCTATTCCCAACAGGAAAATCTCCAGGGCCCTTAACTTTCACTAGCTGCTCAGGTCAAAAAAGGGGAAACACTAATATAACATGAAGTTATTCTTATTCAATGCAATTAATCACATGATTTAGGATAGAGGGAATGATAATTATTTCATAGAGTTTGAGAAATCGGGGTTTAAAATAAATAGATCCAGAACTTGAAGAATAGACTGTAACAGAGAGGGCAGTTGATACGGCCAATATACAGTACTTAGGACAAACTTGCAGGTCTTGCACATATTTAGAAATGAAACCTGTTTGCTGCAAGCTCTCAATTGACATCATTTCAGGATATCAGGTTGTGGTCAAAAAATCCTTACAGAAGAGCAGAAAATAGTAAGATATTTCATATTTCTTTTGCGCTGAAAAAAGATTGAACTGACTGTTTTGAATTCATGGACACCATGAGCTAGAGTTTTCAATGGGTGGTCTTATTATTTCAAGTGGTGACACTAATGATCATGCTAGGAAAAATTATAGCAGTTATATCTGTGAAATGCTCTCGAATGAATGCTTTGAATAGAATTGTAAATGTTATTCTTATATGACATACCCACAAGCTCAGGACAATCTGGGTTTCAGTTTGTGATACTACTTGCAAAATCCCAATATGCTGGGCATCTAAAACAATCGTGTACATTTCATTAATGCATTTTTCTAAGCTCAGAGGAAACCTTTGCTCTTGCTGAAATAATTTTTGCTTGAGTAATGTTCTCACAATCTTTTAAAACACCCATAGATGGATACTTGCCATCCATTTGATGTGCTTTGCTTCTTACCTTGAGGTCTGGTGTACATCCTTGAAGCAACAACACTGAAAATAATAGTCCATGTAACAGCCAGTCCTTTGAAAGTAATAGCCTTTTGAGTACATTTTTATTAGCCACGCTGCATGGGATTTCCCCCAATGGCACTGGATGGTCCAAGGTAGGAAGAATAGGACTCCCCTCCCTCTTGGCTTTAAGATTTTGTCCACCATTTGTAACATAGGAGACTAAAGTAAACATTTAGTGATCCCATTACACATTCCTTGAACCTCAACAAATGCTAAAGGCAAAGATCTAAAGCCTGCAGAAATCAGTCGACAAACTTCTCCGATTGACTTAAATGGGCATTGAATCTACCCATTTCAAATGATGTGAACATTACAAATCTGGAATGCGATCCAGTCACGTAAGTTAAGTGGAGTCAGACTGGCACAGTATTTGGAAGGGAAACATGAGCTCTTTTGCATATCTGACTCTACAGGTTACGCATTAGAGGCACTACAGAAAAGCAGGTTGTCTGGAAACATGAGCACAGAACCACATAGGCTGTTGTTTGCAAGGGCAAGGACAAACTGGGAGCCACTTCTGAAAGTCAGGAGCTATAAGTCAAATCTCTGGAACCTATCGGTAATATTATGCAAAGTGCCATTAAGAAAGCAGGCAATAAAACAGGCTTCCATCCTACACTGAAGCAGAGCCAACAGTTGCCAGCGTAAGTAATTCCAAGAGACACTTTCTTTGATGGAAGAAACAGCTGCAGAACTCCAATGAGCCCCTCGAGGGGCGAGATGCGTGTCAGGGTCTGCTGATTCAGACTTGACAAATCAGCGGAGGAGGACCTTAGCTGGCACTTGTTGCCTTGTCTGGCGGCTCGCACTGCCATTTGCCTTTATGGGGCTTGGCACGCCATTACTCATGATCCTTGCAAACATTACTCATCGAGCTGCCTTTTAAGTGTAGTTGTGTGAGAACTGTAATAACTTATTCCTGTGTTTGTTCAAAGGCATAATGGAAGAGAAATGGAATTAAAGCCACGAAGAAACACACTGCTGGATTGTAATGGCTCACTCAGCAAATTATCCTGAATATAAACTGTTGCTAAGTACAGGAAACAAAAAATTGATCCCAGTTGTCCAACTGGAGTACAAATGTGGTAAACTCCTCAGCTGATCGTAAGTAAACAAACATTTGCAGATGTCATTAGCCAAATGCATCCCTGGCGAAACACTGTTGATTTGACTGTAAGAGCAGGTGAAAGATGCTGCAGGGATAGACCAGGAGACCTGTAATTGTCTAAAAAAAATAATGGTTAAATAAGTGCAACAGGTAGTGTTTTCTCACCCTAGGGCTCACCAACATCCTTCATTCTCAATCCCCTTGCCATTTCATTTAGTCTTTGGCCATTCTGCTATGACTGCCGACATATGTTACGTAGACAGAACTGTCCACCAAGGAACTGCCCTGAGGTCACAGATCCATTTCACATAGGCCACCCAACAGCCATGGCACAGTATAAATCTTTTCAGCGAGCCACTGCTTCTAAAACCAATATATTGCTAGGAATGCTGTTTGCCTGGAACACCATGAGACCTCCCTTCCCGCCGCCTCCCTCCCCCCTGCTCAGTTTTATATTTAGACAATAATGAATTATTGGAGACACATGCTGGGAGCACGGTTGAGCAGTCATGCACATAAAATAGAACACAGCAACACAGAACCTACAAGAGGCACAAGCAGAGAGCAGGGATATCCTGACAGGATTAGAAAGACTTTGTCCCCTCAGGGGCAGCTCCTCTACACTCATTCTGAAAATCGTCTTATCTTCTTAAAGACACGTTTAAAAATATATACACTTCGATAAGATGGTTTCAGCACAAGAGACCACAAGGAAAGAGGAAGTTTTCCTATTCCTTTTTGGAACACGTCTGCTTATTTCTATGACGTGGCGTCTATCAGTCAGACCCTCCGTTAGCGTGAACCAGTGCAGTGCAGCTTTGCCATTTTGCACCAGCTGAGAAACTGGCCCTATAGCTTTCTCAAGATGTAGGAATCTACAAATCAACAGAGTCACAGATTTATTGTGGGGTATATATAAAAGGGGCTTGATTGCTAAAATTGCCTGAATCCAGCCAAACTGACACAGAATTCGATATCTTCTGTGCCCACCCAAGGGCTAGATGATGACTTCACCCATAAGTAAGATTAAGAGATGACAAGTAGCTATGCTGCCCCAGGCCAGGCTAAGGAAGCAGCTGTGACTCCATCTATCAACAGTCTCATAACACAGCCCATCACTGTGGTATCTGAGTGCCTTTGAGGATCATACATCCTTCCCTGGTTCCCCTGGCTCAGCTGGGGAGTAAACTGCTACTGGTCCACACCATGAGCAGATTACTTATCTCTGCTGCTTTTTCTCCCCTCCACACTCAGACCAGCAGTGAGTGCAGCCCATGGAAGCGTGTATGGGAGCATCTTATGCCCCTTTATTCCCTTGTGGTCACATAGAATCTATGGCCACCTTGCCCTAAGCAATCTGGACGTTTAGTGCTGAGCATGCAAAGTCAGAGGCTGCTTTTCAGAACTGAATCCCGTGTCTGTGCTATGTATATGAAATATTGATAGACTAATGGCTAGAACGCACAGCACAATGGTACTGTGAGATTTCTCTCTATCAATTATACATCATAATTCTTTCTTACCAGAAGAAAACTTTGGCTCAAGATTGACACTACATATAACTGTTTTGGGGGCACTCAAGATGTTTCTATCTTCAGCTCCTCAGAGAGAAATCAGGCTCTTGCTTAGAGATACCTACATTTCTGAGTCACCTGGATTGCGTGGGGCAGCTTGGATTAGAGGTATTAGCTGAGGCCAGGAAGTCGGTTCTGATCTCAGCTTTGAGCATCGATTCATTTTGTGATCTGGGGCAAGTCATTTTGCTTCTCTACATCAATTCTCATTTGTAAAATGAGGATAATATTACTAATTACCATTCCTCAAAGGGCAGTCCTGAGCGTGTCTGTCCACACAAGCCAGGTATACAGAACGATAGGAGCTAAATGTACTTTAAGCTTCGGCTCAAATAAATTTGTTAGTCTCTAAGGTGCCACAAGTCCTCCTTTTCTTTTTGCAGATACAGACTAACACGGCTGCTACTCTGAAACCTGTCAACTGCAAAAAGTGAGCCAAAGTTAATAAAGTGTCACAATAACCTATAACAATAAATGTTGCTGGGAGAACGGACAAAAGGGAGACAAAGACTGAATTCATCCAAAGTGGCCTACTGATATAATTCAAGGACCGTATTAAGATCATGCCTGACAAACAAGAGAAATTTGGGACCAGAAATCCATGAACCAAAATTGGGGTGTTGGAAATTAGGCCTATTGGTGAATAAAATAATGAGGGGATGGGCTATTCCACGCATCACTCCCTTTTGGGGTCCTTAAAGAAAAAGCCTTTGGGAGAAAAACTGGCAAATGGAACCAGCTTTACCAACATGGCTGCCACCCACACCATCCCGTGTGGCCCCGGACCTTCCTCATCTCAATTCTGAGAAATGTCTAGAGAGGCCAGGCCAGAGAGAGGAAGCCAAATGACATCACCACCTCCATCAACTTCAGCTAAATCCCAAATACCCCCGAGAATGTGAGACTCTGTCTTCCCCACCCCCTCCCCGTGTGTTCTTTTCCTTCCCCACCTCATTTCTTCTCTTTCCTATCTCTCTCCTTTTGCCTTCTGTCTGAGAACAGTCTGGCTTACTTGGCCAAGACTTTATATTTTGAAGAACTGCCATTAGCCTGTGACCACAGGGAGATCTCTCTCGGTGTGTGCTCATCTCCTTTTGTCGTCCTAGGAAACGGGATCAGACTTTAACAATAGCTCCAGCCCATCCCAGAAAAATGCCTTCCGTCGCTGTAGCACGTCTACCCTGCAGCATCACAGCTGTAGCATCTCTGGTGTAGTTATACCCATACGGTGGGCCAATGAGAAGAAGAGACTGAAATCCGGGACTGGGCCACTAACACAGCTGGACAAGTCACTTAACCTCTCTGTTATTCGTTCGGAGCACTCGTTCGGTGAGGCTGAATATTTGTAAAGCACTTTGAGATCCTTGGATAAAGATGTTCCCATAAGTACCATTTCCTTGGCAATAAGCTGTTGACGAATATTAAAATAAGTGGTTTCAACCGTCTGTAAGGAGAACAAGGTACAAGAGGCCTTTTGGTGACTGTCTTGAGATTTCTAGGATCACTCCTATGTAAGAGCATGTGCCATGGAATCAAAGCCGTACCATACAGCGCTACAGAGAGCAGTTAAAGTTGCAGAAAAAAAATCAGATGTGGATCCAAACTCTCCCCTTAGTCAGATCCTGGGTTTGTGTCTGTAACATAAAAACCAGCTGCAAACTTTTGGCCTAGACACATGCAGGATCCAGGAGTTTATATTGGATCTATCTCTAAGATAGATACAGGGAGCTAGCCTCTGCAGTTACATATATAGATTGAGAGAGAAACCTAGACTCTCTCCAAGTTTGGATAAGCTTCCGGAGACATGTATTAATTGAAGTTGGCACTGGCAGGCTTATGAAATATTTAAGCCCCAAACTGGAAGCTTATATCGTGGGGAGGGGGAGGGTGTAGAGATGGAGGAGAGGAGGAGGGAGGGGAATGGCACCCTGGATAGTTTTGATAGCAAATCCGCAACAGCAAAAAGAATATCTGAACACTAAAAAAGACTCACTGTCAAACAAATCCAAAACACTTCTCTTAAGTTTCTTCACATCGTTCACAGTTAGAACTGCCCAGAAAATGGAATTTCCTCTCGGTGAGAAATTCTGACATTTCAGAATTTGCTTTTCTTGTGATCAGAATGGGAAAAAAAAAAAAACACCAAAATTTTCCCAAGGAACACAAATTCTGAAAGATGTTGAAACTGGACCATCAAAATGTTGTGTTTTGATAATGCTGAATTGTTAAAATATCATACAAAATATTAAGCATAATATATTTATTACATATACCACATAAATATATCGATATTTTAAATATTTAAATAAATATAGTATATTGAATGTGCTATATTAAAGTATCTTAATATAATATGAAACTCCAAAATGAATTGAAATGAAGTCAAAGCTAAAACATTTTTATTGCACTGAAAGGAGAGATTTGGAGCTGTTCATTTGAAAACTTTTCAACCAGCTCTATTTATAACCATTTTAGATTTGAATCTGCTCTGGACAGTGTCTTCCTAAATGTTTATGCTGCACCCAGCATATTTTGAGCACTACTGCAAAACGGAAATCAAATAAATATAATCAAAACACAAATAGATAATCATCTGTTTCAGTCTAGACATTAGAAAGAAAAAAAATTATACGACGTCTCAGAAAAACGGTGCACATAAGAAATGAAACAGAGAATGGCAGTTAGCTGAACCCAAGCAGGGAAAATCTCAATGTTTACATGCAGAGACAATGCCATCTCTTTTTAAATTGGATTGCTATTTACAGCTTGGATATTGGCTAACATTTTCAGAAGTGCCTACGTGATGCGGGAGCCTGAGTTCCACTGGAAGTCAAACAGACTTAAGCACCTCTGAAAGTTCTGCTCATTAAGTTCACTAAAAATATGCACTTCATGCAAGGATCTGACCACACCCATGACAGGTCAATGGGAGTTTGGCATCCAATCCCCGCAGGCCTCTTTAGAGAACCCCACAGTAGACACTGCAGTGATGAGGATACTGTTATGGATCATGTTAAACCATGCTGTAACGGGTCAGGCATAACCTGCCATTCAGGATCAACCTAAAGAAGCCACTGTCCTCAGACAGCTTGGAACAATTAAGAAGCCTCCACCTGAAACATAGGCTTATGTCTCGAGTCAAAGACAGGCACATTGCAGGCCACTCAGGAATACGAACTATGTGGACAGGGGCTTGGACAGAGAGACAAAAACAAAAAGGCAAGCAGAGAGACCTGAGAGAAAACTAGCAGGGTGCTTGTGGGCACAGGGTGTTGGCTGGAAAGGCAGGTTTGGAACAGTAAGCAAAGAAATTCCCTCCTGCTGTTTGATTCCTACGATGTTCAGGGAAACAGGACTTTGTGTATAATCTTTGTGTAAACTGCATCAAAGAAAATTCCTGGCTCTATTGTCAATTTCTCCTTCTAACTAGAACAACCCATAGCGCCCTAAATTTGTCTAACTGCTCAGTAATGCACGTAAAGGGTAGAGTTCCTAAGTTTTGCATACAGCACACACAAGACAGTTTGAATCAGGTAGATATTAATTGCAGAATTAAAACCTTTAATACATACCTGTCTTCAGTGTCCGCCCCCCCCCACCACCCCATTTTGAAATGCAGTAAAAACATAGCTAAGGGTAAAGCATTTAGCTCTCAGGGAGCTGATAGAATATTACTATGTTCAGATTTCATGCACGGCCTGCTCTCGCAGGTGCAGAGCTAAAAGAAGACATCTCACTATTGACTAGTTTATCTCAATATAGCATCTTGCAACTGCTTTAGTTTGAAATGAACTAGCTTTAAGAAAAAAGATCTTTAAAAATATACTTAATCAAGCAACAGACCCTGATATGTTCAGGCAGGTGTTTCTGAACATTTTTCGTACCGTGTTACCCAGAACAAAGTTTATACACACACATACCAATTGGCACTCTGATGCTCAGCACCTCTGAAAATCACTCATGCTGCTACAAGAAAAGGAGTACTAGTGGCACCTCAGAGACTAACCAATTTATTAGTCTCTAAGGTGCCACTGGTACTCCTTTTCTTTTTGCGAATACAGACTAACACGGCTGCTACTCTGCATGCTGCTACCGTGAATCTTGTTGATTTGTAGCAACCAATCCCTTTGTGCATGCCCCTTTCTTCACCTTTCTCTGTACCTTCTTTTATGTCCAGAAAGCACCTTGTACACTGCAAAGAAATGTGACTGCCCCCCTCTTAGGTGCACTGAACTGATATATAATTAATTAATATCAAATAATCATGAAAACAAGGCCCAAACCGTGTGGAACTTTGCAGCTTTCAGCGAGGCAAGCTAGCTAAGACCATGTGGACAGGAGCTTAAAAAAATGAAACCCCAAAATCAGCACATAACAAGAAAACCCCAGCACTCCAGGAACACAAACAAAAGCGACCACTGTAAAAAGGCAGCACTTTTCCTTTAAACATCAAGGTTAAGCAAAGAAATGGTAGAGAAGATTATAGCCAGAGATAAATGTCTTATGAGATAGGGTTCAAGGACACATTCATCCCAGTCACTGCTTCATTGTCTTTCAGATGATCCTTCACTCTCCCCATCATTTTTTTGGTAGTTTGTTTTCTGTTCTAACACCATGAGAACTACAGGCATGCCTCAACCACCCAGAAAAGTGGATAACCTTTGAACACAGAGACAAGACCCCAGATACTGCAAGCAGGCATTCAGTGCACTGGAGAGCAAAATGGATGAACAGATGAGAGCGTCAGAGTGAAGAATGTGAGGTTAGCAGATGAAATACTAAGGTTAAGGCCCAGAACAAGTGTGTGACAAGCCAGTCAGGTCAGTAGTGAATCTGTATACCAGAGTGTGATTTATCTTCACACAGCAAAAAAGGGGCCTGTCTTTTAAGGCCCAAATATAAATATAACCAGGCTTTCTTCAGCCAGACTCCCAAGAACAAAGATATAAATTGTGCCTCACCTTGGCAAAACATTCTCAGAAGAAAACAAAGCCTGATTAGTTCTCTTCACTCTGGGTTTATTCCCATACTTCTTTCTTCAGTGACCACCACATGTCAGATTCAAACCCCAGCTCCAAGCACAGCATCCCTATTAATCAATTCTCCACAGCTGGCTCAACCTAGCTACACAGCACTCAGGGAACACAGCTGTGGCCATTCCTGTCAGCCAAGGAGGAAGTGTAACCCCTTCCCTGCCAGTTTCTGGGTAGTGTCTATACACCCCATTCCAAAGGGGAGAAAAATAACCAAAGGAACCAAAAGAACCAAGGAATAAAAGTGGCATGAAGGTGGCTGTTGTCAGCCATTCATTAGAGGGTAAAGACTGTACCTGGTGAACAGACCAAGAGCTTAATAGGTAAAAGTACCAGTTTCTTCAATTCTCTTATTCCCCATTTCATTTTGCATAATCACAGCACCTGGGACTTGGTGCCAATGACTCTTCTAAACAGTGCATCTAAGAGGGGGGACAATCATTTCTTTGCAGAGTGAAAATTAAAGTGGAAAAGGGGATAGAGAAATAAATTGCAAATAGCAAAGACATCACTGAGAGAGGCAAATAGCAGTTCAATTCAGAAGCTTTGCAAAGTTAATTTTTAGTTCAAATTGCACACAGTAACTATATAATATACCTTATTGTACATTACTGCCACTAGGTTACACTTTAAAGGAACAGGAGACGTCATAAATGAAGGCAATGAAAGAAAATTCAGATTGTCTTTATTCTGCAGCAAATCTCTCTTGCTGGGGAAGAGAGAACATATACTCTTCTTTTATCGTTTTATATACTATATGCTGTTGAGTAAGCTGATAAATTACAGTGAAAGTACCCTTTAATGGAAATGCGGTGTTCTTGCAAAAATGCTGATAAACATGTTCCTTTGGAAACTGAATGGGTAACGCTCTCAATAGGCCGTGATTCATTATTTGTTTGAAGACATGCATCACTCCAAATTAATACACCAGTATGTATCTAATGCAAACACAGCAGCATATTTTCCTGGTGAAGACAAATAGCAAAAAACATTTGTGGTGGGTATGTCATGTATTTAAACAGAAACTTCCTGGTGTTTGAACTTAATTCCTTGAGCCCAAGTTCCTTTATGCCACAGCAATAACAGAGAAAGGAACAAGAGAGTCCGTATTCAGGGAACATCATTGTTAATATTTATTTCCAACAGACAAGATAATGAAACAAATTGACCATTTTGGGACAATTTATAGGATCAATATTGCAAGCTCTTAACAGGCATAGCACTTACTAGCAAAAGTAGTCTAAATTATTGCATGGTAGTAATCACTACACCTGAGAGGAAAAAGTGTGCACAAATCTGGGAGCTATACTATGATCAGGAAAGAGAGAGACAGGGCGAAATGTTAGATCATCCCTTTCCTCCTCAGCAAGCGCAATATGCATTCCCTGACAGAAGACAGATATCAAACTAATTCTACCGCAGATCTTAGCCAAAAGGTGCACAAGGGATACCAAAGCTTTCTTTACAGCTCTCTTCGGGGTAAATCTAGTCAGGTATTTAACTATTCACATCATAGTAACTCAGGATGGATGCTAATCACATAGTTTAATGCAACACTGGAGGATGTTCATTTCCATGGTGATATACATTGTTCAAGGAGTTAAACAGAATAGGAAAGGAAGAAAAAGGAATTTGGGGCGGATGGGGGGGAAATTACTTTGGCATAGCTGGAATGTGGCCAGAGCACTGGTGCTAATACCCCTACTGTGAACTCTGGCAAAACGTGAAACTTGATCTTGACTATCCATAAGTGGCCAGGACAAGAATTTTACGTGTCATCCAAAGGAAGAGGCCATCTATAGCACCCTACCAGGATTTGGGTTTAGCACTCATTGTGAGATGAATTACCAGCACTTGCAAGCCCTGAGTCTAAAACCCACATCTGCTGACTCCTAGAAGGCTGCTTGGTCCACACCTCCATTAGGCAACTGTGGTACAGCAGTGAACACAGCCTGAAACCCTGCAAAGTCAGGCTTCAGAGGCTGCCCCACCCACAGAGGCCCTGAATGGCAGCGATACTGGGTCCCCTCATTGGCTCAGGTAAGCTATTTAACAGCTGGAGGAAACAACTCGAGGCTGTCTGTACAACTAAATGGATGCTGGCTGGCTGATTGATTACTGCAGGCAGACCCTGCTGTGTTTCTTGATATCTGGCCTTGCACTGGGTTCCCTTGTCCAGCTCCTAGCCCTCGCTCTCACCCTGCCTCTGCTCTGTACCCCCACATCGGCAGATCGATTGGGGTTTCTGACTTGGCACAGCTCATGGGCTCCAGCCTGACCCTTTGGTCTGACACCGGCGCTGTCTGTGGCTTCCGGCCTTGACTCACGCCCCACAGCTGGGACCGTGAAAAACACCACTTCCTACAGCATGTGACTTTTTCTTAGACATTTTCCATGCAAGTCATGACCAGGTCCAACTTTTTTTTGGTAAAACCTAAGATAATTGTCTCAGGTGGTACCCATACAAGCTGAATTCACATCATGTTAATTCTGAGGCACAATCTTCTTTTGGCCTCAGCCATGCTTTTCCCCGCTCCCCCCCACCCCCCCCACCCCCCGTAGTCCCACAGGACATACAGAGTGCAAGCTCAAAACAAGCAAGAGCCCTTAGATAGGTATCAGATGAAGTATATTTTGCAAAGCAGATAATTTTCCTTGCAAGCCCTATGCTTTTCTTCCATGGATAACTAGAGCACCATCCACTCAGCTCCACACCAAGTTGCTCACTTAAGTTTTTACCAGGTCAAAAGAATATGTTGGCACAAATATACTGGGCTGAGTTAGTGGCGGGTTTTTGTTTTTGTTTTTAACTGGCTGCCAGAAAAAGCAAAAACAAATCATGTATAATTCAAACAAGCAAAAAAAAAAATATTAATTGCAACTAAAAGAGCTGTTGATGTTTTGGTGTTTGCAAATATTATGCTGCAGGTAACAGAAAACATCCTTCCTTTTGTGAAAGACAGCCAAGAATTAACTAGAGGCAAAGGAAAAGATAAAGATGATCTTTAAAGGAGGAATGTGCGGAAAGTGCCTTTGAGCTTTCTTTGTTGTGCCAGATTATATCTGCCAGTGGAGTGTAAGAAAAGTAAAACCTATTAAAAAAAAATGGGGACAGATCCTCTGCTGGTGCAAATTGGCAGTTCTCCATTGACTACCTTGGAGCTCTTCTGATTTACATCCACTGAGGTTCTGGCTCATCCTGTGTGTGTTCTATCATAGCCTAAATCATTCACTTCAATATCTCATATTATACAGTAGGCTGTTTTGTGCTGTTGCTTTCCGGTCCTCTTTCTCCATAAGGAGAGCAGCTAATTAGCAGGCACCAAACCGGATGACAACTGGAAAGCCTGGCTCATGTCTCCTTTTTAAAAATTTCCTTTAAGTGGAGGCATTTGCAGAGTTACCAGCTAAGCAGACTGAGCTGATGCACTCTTAGGGCTTGAGTCTCCCTCTCATTCACACTTGTGTAAGTCAGGAGTCACACCAGTGGTTCCAATAACATTTTGCACCACGGAGCATGTACTGAACAGAGTATACTCCAGACACAGTCAAAAGCAAACCAGACATGCAATTCTGTGCATGTCTTTAAAAGTAATGTTCAAATGGGTAGGGATGAATGTCACTGGATGCAGGGTCAGAGTGTGACTTTGACTATACGTGTGTGCAAGGAAACAAAAGCCAGCTTCATAACTGTACTTAGACTACCTGGATCTTAGTTCCAGACAGATAAAAGCAAGTGATGCTACCCATTTGCTTACTACTTCCCCAGACCAGATGGATGGGGAGTGGTAAGAAGTCAGTGGTACCTTGGCTCAACACCATCTACTCTTAAGCCAGCATAGTGGAGCCAAATAAATGACTCTCCTGCTCCCCAAAGCAAGGAAGAGGAAGCAGGGATGTTTCAGAGATACGGTGTCTCTAGGGGCTACTCCTGAAGGGAAATGTCTTACATGACCCTCTGCTCAGGCTTGTGCCTACAGTCTCAATCTAGCCCATAGTAAGGTTTAAAAACTGGCTTTGTTTCTTTGCGTGGCAGGTACGCTGGTAATGAAATTGAGCTCTTTTATTTAACATCCACTGGCTGCCAGGTCCCCATCTCTTGCCAGTTGAAGATCTGGGAGTTGATTTTCAAAACTATCAATGGGTGAGGAAAGACCTGGCTATAGCCATGATCGTATCTCCATCCACTATCCACAAAAAAGAGGACCATATCCTCAATGGGTATACATTGGCAAAACTCTACTGAGTCGATGGAGCTATGCCACTTTATGCCAGCTGGGGATCTGGCCCAGAGTATCTTCAAGCTCATATAAACTACTTAGCATTAGTTTCAAAGGCTGAGGTTGAAGAGGCTTTGACACATGATCTGGGAACATCAGGAGATAGACCTGGATGCAGTGGCTTGCATAATCAGCTGGAGACCATTATCAATTGAATAGGTAAAATTCTAGCCCCAGTAAAATCAATGGGAGCCACAATTTCACCCCATAGGACAGTATCTTCAGAGCCAAAGGTGAACACCAGTTGAATTAGCTTTTGACTCTGTTGGCTAGATTCTGCTCTCCCTTACACCAATGTAAATCAGGTGGCCATTAGTCAGTGGAGTTACAGTAGGGTAAAATTAGTTCCAGTTCAAAATAAGGCCCAACAAATTGAAATGCACAGAGGTGGAGAGGAGCACCCATTAGGAGAGGTCATTATATTTCCTTCCACCAATATTTCAGTGAAATACATCAACAACAAATCAAACGCCCGTTTACTATCTGGACAACAAAATTTTATTTACAGATCACACAGTGGTATTTTACAACAGTTGTGTGTGTGTTTATCACAAAAATGTCCCCCAGATACATGGTTTATAAATGCAATTGCTGAATTGTACTCTGTAACACTCAAGATAATCCTTATCCTACTTGTTATTTAGCAGTTGTTCTGGACTCTGCTTAATGCAAAAGAATTGATCTTTCAAGAAGAGTCCAAAACTCCTGACAGATAAGATTCAAGTTCCATCAGGCAGAAACGTTAGTCTAAAACCCTATCTGTGAATGAACACAACCGTTAGCCAGGAAGAAATGCGGTAGGCCAAATGGGGAAAATGTAAGATTATATTAATGGAAGGGAAATTGAGGGCAGTTGTCAGAGCAGAAGCTTACTTTGAGGAGGGCATCAAAATTTCTAGGAAGAAGAAGACTATAATTGGCCTAAGCCATAGCCAGAGGTGTAAATGCTGGCTTAGCTGGTCTGGATGAGCCCAGCACAGAGGGAATCTTCAGTGGCATTGTGACGGGTTGGATCACAGAAACCCCCTTAGGGTTGACAATTGATGTGCCAAGACTACCTCTGCCCCTGCTTTCCCTGCCAGCTTGGGATTCCAGCACCCTGTCTTGCTGAGCCAGACACGCCCATCTGCTCCAACACAGACCCAGGGTCTGATCCACGTGCCCCAAAACTGCAGACCTAACCAAAAGCAACTTAAGAAGTGTTTCTGCCTTTAACACTCAGATGCCCAACTCCCCATGGGGTCCAAACCCCAAATAAATCTGTTTCACCCTGTATGAAGCTTACACAGGGTAAACTTATAAATTGTTCACCCTCTATAACACTGATAGAGAGCTATGCACAGCTGTTTGCCCCCCCCCCAGGTATTAATACATACTCTGGGTTAATTAATAAGTAGAAAGTGATTTTATTAAATACAGAAAGTCGTATTTCAGTGATTCCAGTAGTAACAGACAGAACAAAGTGAATTACCAAGCAAAACAAAATAAAACCCGCAAATCTATGCTAATACAGTAAGAAGCTGAATTCAGATAAAAATCTCACCCTCAGAGATGTTCCAATAAGCCTCTTTTACAGACTAGCCTCCTTCTATTCTGGTTCCAGCAAGCACTCACCCCCCTGTAGTTACTATCCTTTGTTCCAGTTTCTTTCAGGTATCCTTGGGGATGGAGAGGCTCTCTCTTGAGCAAGCTGAAGACAAAAAGGAGGGGTCTCCCAGGGGTTTAAATAGACTTTCTCCTGTGGGTGGACCCCCCCTCTCCCCCCGTGTAGAATCCAGGTACAAAATGGAGTTTTGGAGTCACATGGGCAAGTCACATGTCTATGAATGACTGAGTTTCTTACCAGCCAAGCCACGTTCCTGGGAAAGCTCCGATGTGGATTGGCATCTTCAAGATCCATTGTCCGTTAAGTGCTTCTTGATTGGGCATTTGACTTGCACGTTCCTTTCTCAAGAAGCTGACCAAATGCTTACAAGGGCTACTTAAAAGTCAAGCCAGTACACACCCAATATTCATAACTTCGAACACAAAAATGATGCATGCATACAAATAGGATTAATAGATTCACTAGATCATAACCTTTACAGAGATATGTTACATGGCATATGTAGTATAAAACATATTCTAGTTATGTCATATATACATTCATAAGCATATTTCCATAAAGCCTTATGGGGGGCACCGTCAAATGCATAAACCAGTAATATTTCCTCTGCTACTTTCCCTCGCTCCAGAGATAATTTTTTGCCTGCTCTAGAGAGGGGTAGTGATTTATGGCTAGCCTTTACCATGCTATACTGTACTGGCGAGCAAATAAGTGCGGACTGAGACAAGTCTCTTCCCAGTCCCTGTTCACTGCCACTTACTCCTACACATCAGCACTCCAAGGTACAGGAGCCCACACAAAGGTGTAGGGGAGTTCTTACGCCTTTGTTACTCAATTGCATCAATGCATAGTCCACATCACAATCTAAATCACAGAGCTCTGTATGGATATTGCTCTTGATTTTGCCTTTGCTCTGTTTCATTTCATGACTCCTAGTTACCTCCCCTTGGAGCACACTAAATAATCTTTTTCCCTCCATGGTGCTTCCACTTTTCAAGTATACGCTGATGGTTATTATACCCCCAAGTTTAGTCATCATTTATCCAAGCTATACATATTGAGTTCTTCTAATCTCGCCCCTTGTAAATCAAGCTCTCCATCCCCTGAATCATCTCCACTACCCTTCTCTAAGTTCCCTCTGGCAGTGTGGTCCTTCTGGCACTGCCATCTATTCCCTCTTAGTTTCTATTCGCACTGCCAGCCACTCTCATTGGTAACAGAAGTGATATATCAAACATTTGGATGCACCATATATTTTGTAAATTACAACAGTCGTTTTGTTGTACTATTCTGACCCATTTATGATGTTGTTTTTATTCTGCCTGTTCATTTCATCCCTCTCCTGCTCACAAGCTCGCTAACCTGCAAGGAAGGGAAGGATGACCAGATAATCAAAATACAGAATACTAAAAAGGTCAACATAATACAGCACAGTACCTGAGCTCCTAGAATATATTAGGTATTAAAATTTCGATATCTTATGCTTCTGAGAAGAGAAAGAGAATAAAAAGAGCAAAGGATGGAACTTTAATCCATTCAAGCGTCAAAGACTGAAATGAAGGAAGAGAAAGGTACAGTCTGATCTACACATTTTAAGATCTTCTAAGAGGATGGGTTGTCCGTATCCACCATGAGTTAAATATGGAAAGAAATAAAGGCCTTCTGTGCCCAAAAGACATGAGGTCTGGTATGAATGGCCTGCAGAACCTGGGGCATGATCTAAAGTCCATTGAAGTTAACAAAAAGACTTCCATTGACATTACATGGGCTTTTGATCAGGCCCTGTTGGGACAGGAAGAGCTACAAAGCAAATTTCATCATTGAAGGTCCTTCATTGAATGTATCCTGCTTCAGAACCCAGATCTTCAGAATTAGGGGCTGTTAGTGAAAGCACATGAGCTCATCACAACTGTTGGGACAGCATGCACAGAGTATGAGAGAGAGCTTCAAAAAAGAATTTAAACCACACAGGGCATAAGGGCTTGATCCTGCACCACTGGAATGGGAGCCGAAGGGGGCTCTTAAGAGCAATATGAACACCCTTGACTTACACTCTTTGGAGCAATGATGTATGTGAGCATGAGACAAAGCCCAGTCTTATTACTTATATAACTATAGCGAGTAAAAGGCCCCAACTAGAATGGTGTTGGTTCTGTACAAACAAAAGTAGAGAGAGCCCTCGCTCTGAAGACCTTACAGTTTAAATAGACAAAACAGATAAAGGGCGGGAGGAAGAAACAGAAGCATAAAAAAGGTGAAATGACTTGACCAAGGTCCCACAACTGATCAGTGGCAGAGCTTGGAACAGAACCCAGCTCTCCTAAGTTCCAAGCCAATATCTGGACTATGCTGTCTCCCCAGTCAATAGCAGCCTTTGCTTTGACTTAAATGGGCTTTGGATCAGGCCTTAATAGACATCCAGCTGATTCTGCTGAGCAAGCTGGAAGAAGGCTTTTTGTGGCAGAGTGCACTACAATAATCCAGTCTGAAGTTTGCTGTTAAAATGAGAGTTTCCCCAAGACCCTGACCTGACCCTTACTTCAAAAGCAGGTACCATTAAAGCTGCTTCAATGGGCTGCAGTTCAGACAGCAAAGCCAGATTCTTGCAATGGAGATTTCAATCATCCGCTGCAACACAAACCCCTAAGTAAGCAGCTTTCGTGGAAAGATTCAAGGCCTCCGTCTGCTTTCACTTACATGGGTGTAAATCCAGACTATCATCAACAGAGTTACACTGGTGTAACAAAATGGGCAAAGGCTCTGGGATTCCGCAATGCCTGGGTACTCCCACAAAGCAGCTGAAATGTCGTAACAACAACACACACAGTGGAACTCCCCTTATCCTGAAGCAGAATGAAAATCTCAGGGTATGCGTACAGTGCAGGTGGTGGCATAATTTGTAGCTCATGTAGATGTGCCTGCACTACCTTTGATCTAGCTAACTCAGGAAACGCAGCAGGGAGGATATGGGGGCACTGGCTGTACAAGCCCACCTGGTCCTCCCGGGCCTTGCTCGCCCATGCTGCCAGGTCCTCCTAAAAATTGCTATTTTTAGAGAACCAGAATAGTTTAGAGACCGCCTGGTATGTTTACACAAGCTGCAAATTACACTCCTGGTTGCAGTGTAGATGTAGCCTCAGATTGTTTCAAGCCATCACAATGTGCCAGCTGCAGCGTCTGTCTGCATGGAGAAGTTATTCTGTGAAAAATACTATTTTACTTTGGAAGGGATCCACTATATACTGAATCGTGCCAATGTGACGTCACATCCTTGGGAGTGTCATCAGCAATAGGGACTAATCCTGGGACCTCTGTATCGAAACGCAGGATCCGCTACTTCCTGAGCTGAAAGACTGAGCTCTCTCAGCCAAGCATGCAGCTGGCTCATCGACCTCAGAATCAGGGGGTAGCCGTGTTAGTCTGTATCCAAAAAAAACAACAAGGAGTTGGGTGGCACCTTAAAGACTAACAGATTTATCTGGGCATAAGCTTTCGTGGGTAAAGAACCAATTTCTTCAGGTGCACGGAGTGAAAATTACAGATGCAGGCATTATTATACATGAAGAGAAGGGAGTTACCTTACAAGTGGAGAACCAGTGTTGACAGGGCCAATTAGATCAGGGTGGATGTAGTCCACTCCCAATAATAGATGAAGAGGTGTCAATTCCAGGAGAGGCAAAGCTGCTTTTGTAATGAGCCTCGGAATCTGGCCTAGACACCACAAGAGGAAAGAGCACCACACTGAGCGGATGTGGGTTACATGACCAAACTGCACTCACAATGCTATCAGATAAATATCCAATTACGTCTGGTTCAGCTACAGCTTCGTGTGCTCCGGTGGCCTGCTGGAAGATAATTCCTAACCTTGGCGTGATTGCTGATGCTTGGCTCTTACAGAGATCTACAGTGCATTATCGAGGAAGGTCATTATCATTGCCCCTGGTTTACAGATGGGGAAAACGAGGCACAGAGAGGTGAAGTGACTTGCCCAGGGCAACACAGCAGGTCTGTAGCAAAGTCAGGACCCCTCGTCTAGGACTCTATCCAATGGGCTATGCTGCCTCCCTGTCCCAATTTGCCAAACCACTTTCTCCTCTTTAAAATCTTCCTCAAGACTCATTTCTTCTGCATTGCCCACCTGGTGTGAGTCAACAACAAAAGCTGTTCCTTTCTCTGATGTGCCTGCTTCCCTCTTCAATGGGACTTAAGCACCTATCCTGTTTTGGTCCTTTTATAAAGCACACTAGACAAACCTGGTAAGTCGCTTGACCAAAGTCACAAAGGAAGTCTATGGTAGGGCAGGGAACCGAACCCAGGTCTCATAAGTCCTAGTCTCTAACTGCTGGACCATCATCCCTTCATTTAGGAGGAAGATTCAAGAGAAGATTGCTTATATGAACCTCACTTATCACTCTGCCTCTGTAATATGAAACAGGGTCATGTTTCCAGCGGATTTCAGATTAATGAGATTTGGTCTCTCCACCTGCGCCTGCCTGTGCATAAGGGAAGTCAACCCTTTTTAAACAAAAATATTCATTTCTCAGACTGGAACTAGAGGAGTCTGTTGGGGACAGAGGGGCAGCGGGCTTTCCAACGACTGGCTTTCAGCAGGAATTTAGCACATACATTTTTACTGCAGGACATGTTCATTCTCTCAGAAGCACCTGGCATTGGCCACTGTCAGAAGACAGGACACTGGACTAGATGGTTTGACCCAGTATGGCCGTTCTTGTGTTTTTATGTTCATCCTCTGGCAGGACTTGCCTTGTCTGTAAAAGACATCTGTGACCACTTTTGGCAAGCGACTAGAGTATATGTTGCATTCTACACCCAAGGACAGACATCCAGAACTTGGACTGCAAGGTCAATGGAGCTGTAATGCTTGATTAGATTAGTAACTAGAATTGGTCAAAACCTTTCAAATGAAAAATTTCAGTGATGGAAAATGTATCTTTACCAAAAATGGAAATGCATGGAAAATGTCTATTTCATTTAAAACATATCAGTTTTCCGCTCAGCAGAATCAAAGTGGGTGGGTGCGGGGGGGAAATGCTTCAAATAGGCATTTTGAAATGAAAGTTTTGATTCAAAATGGCAATTCAAGATGAAAAATTCTATTCTGAGATGTCAAATTATTTCCATCAAAAATAATGAAATTTTACATTTGGACATTATCAATTCAAAACTTATTTGTTTTTTGTTTTGTGAAAATTTTCCATATTTCAACTTTTTGTTCCAATTTGGAACAGAAAGTAGGTTTGAAATGTTGCAATTTCTGACAAATGGAAAATTCCATTTTTTTCGAAGAGTTCTTTTTCCCAAAGCCTTTGGGACAAAACAAAGTTCTAATATAATGCAAACAATTGTTTAATGGCACGTTCAATAGAGTACACAATTGTAGTACCAACAGACCCTGGTCATCAGGATCGAACGTGGGACCTGTGGAGCTAAATGCGTGAGCCTCTACTGCGTGAGCTAAAAACCACATGACTCATTAAGCTCTAAGTGGTCTTGGTGCCACTAGAGGGGGACAGAACACCACACCCAGGAGGCGTGTGGGTTACACAATGTTTTAGCTGTCCTGCTATTATAGGGGCATAACTGCAAAATACAATAGACAGTGACTTTGCTTTACAGTCTTACCCATTATTTATAAGGTCAGCAATGATATAAACTCTGAGTCTTAACTACATGGCAAGGGACAGCTATCAGGCTGCAAGGGAACTGGTGAATAATGGAAAACTTTGTCCTTTGGCTATGCATCTGCAGACTGACAGCCGATAGATGGATAGGTAGTGGTGGCAAACCAGGACTTCATTAATCAATTACTTTCATTTTTCATAGTGGTGTAATGAATATCCAGGGACTGTTTAATGCCAAGCCTGGGGAATAAATAAAGCATAGCAACTGTATGTTTGAGAGTGAGGATCTTATGCAAACTGTAGAAACACGACACTGATTTTTGTCCAACAGTCACTCCCGGTGTAGGAATATATCTGTTTCTCTAATGCACGGGAAAGCAGAGGTATTCTGAGCTGCAATTTAAGTTTGAATATGTATTCAGACTTGCCCAAAGTTTAAAGCTGTTATGCTGAGCACTGGTTTTGGGTCTGTTCTTATCAGAGTTCTAACCTAAAGCCAAGGTTTTTAACAGTCACCACAGTGATTGGGGGGAGGGAAAAGAGTGGGATGCCATTTTTTTTTAAGCCCCAACTTCATGCATTAGAGGAGCCTGCTTTTCAGAAAGAACTGAGCACCCACCCACTGAAAATCAAGCCCCTTTGAGGTGTCAAGTGGCCCCCCCAAAAAAACAAAAACAAAAACCTAAAGCTCCCCCTCCAAAAAAAATCACTTGTCACTTCTGAAGTTCTTGGCCTAACTGCACGTGGAAGACTTTTGGATAATTTGAATTAACTTCAGCTAAATATACAGACTGAACTTTTAAAAACTCTCTACAGGAAATTGATGGTAGATGGGCATGTAGATCACCAAGGAGGGGTGAAACATCTCTGCCTGATTCACCACTGCATTGCACTTGTATTTTATAATGATGTAGCATTCCAACTCTATTAGAATCACACCCTGTCATTCCACTGGAGTGACACTGTGATGAATCAGGCCATTAGACTGTTCCATCCTCAGGCAAGGCAGACTTCTGAACTTTTAAGGTCTGCTCATCCCCCAAAATGTGTCCCTCTATAATAATAGCAGTACAGAAGCTCAGATTGTGATGCATGTCCAGGGAATGTGTGTACTCTGCTTAATATCTGTCTTTTATTCGTGTGAATATTTATGCCATCAGTGAGATAACTTTCCAATTCCATTTACTTGCTTCAAAGAAACTAATCAATACCACAGTAAATGCTACAATATTTGCTCACTTATGGGTTCAAAATAAAATCACACTGGAGAGGAGAATATGTTACCATAGGAATAACCATTCCTGCTAAGACACAAAATATTACACACGTTTTGGAAGAGATGGAATTCATTTAAAGTATTTTTTTTTTAAAAAAAACTACACAAAATGGGACGAAGCTCCCTTGGGTTCCCACCTCTCACAATTATCTGAGAGAGAGACAGAGAGAAAGAGAATCCCATTATTTATTTAGGATCAGATTCTGTTCTCAGTGACACCAGTATAAATCAGCAGTAGCTCCACTGAAGTCATAAGTAGCCACCTGGTAGAGTCAATCCAACACCACAGTCAACTTGGCTATTAAGCTGCACAAATCATTGCCAGCAGAGTATGGTGAGTGGAACTGAAGAAAAACAGTCAGGTTTCAGGAGGGACCTCGATTGCTGAGAGTCTACAGGCTCAGGAATGCAAACTGGGGCCATGTGCTTGCCAGATAATCAACGTGTTTAATAAAGTTCTGTTGAGTGGTATGCTGCATTCCGTATGCCTAATAAAAACAACCCAGATCTACTGCTCTGCCGTGCAAGGCTCCGGAAGTGCTCCTACATTAGCTACATTTGGTTTTGCCCTGAACTATAATCTCTCAAAATTCTGTTATGGTCGGAAAAGGACTCTGTAAACATGTCGCCTTCTTACCTAACAGCTTGTGTGGATTCAGTGTCCTCTCTCTCTGTTTAGTGCAAAAACAAAACATAAGCGTTAATGACTTTTTCCTACGTGTTAGTACCGCAGAGGCAGCAGAGCAATAGAAGGATGAGTTCGATTAGATTCTGGCTCATGCATCAACAACAGATTTTGTAACGAAGGCCATGTCCACACCAGGGCTTTGCTCTGATTTCAGTCAGTGGTGGCCAGGCACCCAGACCCCTAGTGTAGACAAGATAATCTGCTATAAACCAATTTGCACCAGTGCAATTTACCCTGGGTGCAAGCAGCCGTGTAAATAGGAGCTTTCCCCTGTTTACATTAAGGCTGGTGCAGCTGTAGCTCTGGCTGGTCACTGATGGCTGAAACAGGTAGACAAAGTCTAACTTTACCGTTGCAGAACCAAGTTCTGCTCTCGGTTACACCTGCAGAGAGAAATGAAAATAGGACACAGGATAAAAGGTAGCCGACAGAATGTTATTCCTGATGATGATGTATATGCAGAAAAAGCCCTTTGTACGCTGTGTATGTGTGACAGGTTTCAGAGTAGCAGCCGTGTTAGTCTGTATCCGCAAAAAGAAAAGGAGTACTTGTGGCACCTTAGAGACTAACGAATTTATTTGAGCATAAGCTTTCGGGAGCTACAGCTCACTTATGCTCAAATACATTTGTTAGTCTCTAAGGTGCCACAAGTACTCCTTTTCTTTTTGTGTATGTGTGGTTTGCAGTCCTAATTAGCTTTTTGGCAAAGGGCCTTTTGCCTGCTATATGTTTGTACAGCACTTAGCACAATAGAGAACAGATTTGAAACTGAAGAACTTAAGCAATAACGAATATGTTCAATAACGGGAAATACCTAAAATGCAGACACGCACACCCCTCCCACCACGATGACAATTTTACAGAGCTGCTTTTCAGACAAACTTTAAAGCACCATGATGGAAGAGATTAAAACACCCTTCGGTAAATTTTTATTGGGAAGCCAATATGGACTTCCTAAGATGTGCCCAAGGGGCTAACTCCCGATGTTAAGATAGGGAAGATTCCAGCATTGCAGGCCAAATCCTCAGCAGGTATAAATTGCCACAGCTGCATTGATCTCAGTGGAGCCACATGGATTTATACAAGCTGAGACTCTGACCCTAAATATTTAGTTCACCTATTTGATATTTGCTGAGTTCCAAGATAAGCATCACCTACTATAGAAAATAAACATCTAGTCATGTACCTTAGCATACAACTGAGGCACTTTGTCCCTCTTATTTAGAGAGCAGGCCACAAATGTTGTAACTATGCTGAAGTACAATACTAGCTTGTTCTCCAAGGAATCACAATAAATTTATCAAAAGGACACACAGTACCCAAGCTCTTATCTCTCGATTTATGGGGGATATTACATCAGCAAAATTGAACTCGGAAACAGAGCAGGAGCACACCTCAGATAAAGCCAGCAGCCCGCAAGCTCTCATATTAACCCACCCAGTGCTGAAACTAACTAAAAAGACATACCAATCTGGCTTAGAAAAGCAATCGGCACTGTATCTGACATCTCATTCAGACTATGAGTACCTTAAACCAAGCGATCATACATTAGTGCATATGCCAAGGTCTTGCTCCAATTTAGAATATTTAATTTAAAAAAAAACATTAAGGCTGGAATTTTCAAACGTATCTAAGGAGGTAGGTACTCAAATACAATGGGAGTTGGGTGTCTAACTCTGTTAGGCTCCTTTGAAAATCCCAGCCTCAACTGAAGGTTTAAGAAATGCATAGAATCTTGAGAGAGCTCTCCCCATTGGAAAGACTTCTACTGTAAGTCGATTTTCTGTTAATGAATTTTGATGGTGGAAATGGGTGAATAATTCAAAGGAAAACATTTACTCAGCAGATTTAGTCACATTTCTATCAGCCGTTTACAATTTTCTAGAAATTATTCGCTCTTTAAAATGATTCACTGAATACTTTGTGAATAATTCTTTGTATATCACTCATGTGTGAGTGGTTCGTTGTAAGCATTTAAGAGGTGAACCACACTGGTTGGTTTTGAAGGGGCTTAGACTGATATATGGTCTTGTGGTT
Source organism: Natator depressus (assembly GCF_965152275.1). Classification (NCBI taxonomy): domain Eukaryota; kingdom Metazoa; phylum Chordata; order Testudines; family Cheloniidae; genus Natator; species Natator depressus. The sequence goes on from NC_134259.1 coordinate 9,371,904, forward strand.
TAGGCAGTAGACTGGGATTCATGAGATATGAGGTCAGCTCTTGTCTCTGGCGCAGATTACCTCTGTAACCTTGGGCAAATTGCAATCTCTCTATGCCTATCTCACTACCTACACTGAAGGGTAACCCTCCACCCTGAGAGGAGATAGCGAGGTTGACAGACCTAGTTACGGACTCTTGAGGAGGTGGATTACCGTCGGCGTACGTAGTGCCTACACTGAAGTGCTTTAGTGATGCTGCTGTGGCATTTCAAGTGTAGACACAGCCAGCTGCAGTGCAGGTGTTCCCATTATGCCTCCAACTTGGCCTGAAAATACAACTTTTAGGGGTGAGAGAGAAGAGTCATGTCTCCACCCCAGTATAGGCCCTGATCCAACTTCCATGAAAGTGAATGGAAAGTGACTCCTCTCGGAGCTGGATCAGGACCTTAGTTTCCAACAGCTAATGCCAGTTGTAAAGATATAGATACCTGACCATTGGGAACTGTACTGAAAACACCGACTCACTTCCCACAGAACACAAAATAGCCCTCACCCTGGAAGTACTTTGCCATCAGTTCAAATCCAATCCAGGTTGGCAGTGATTGAATCTAGCAATGAAAGGTTCTGTGTCCTATGATTCCCTGATCCCTATTTATATCATTAACTGTTGTTAATGTTGAGCTACTGGACATTTATATGGTGGAACATACGGAGGTGTATCCACAATCATGGCTAACTCTGTCCCTATTTCAGAGACACAGAATTACAAGCTGCCTTTGTATTTTTGAGCATAGCAATTTTCTTTCCTCTGGGGAAACGCAGATTAGGGAAATGCAGAATTTGTGAGCCTAACAAGATATTTGTTTAAAGTTTGAGCAACTGAGATGATGCTTCTCTTGAGAGGCACAGACCCCACTGACTACATTTTAAAAGCAAAAAAAAAAAAAAAACCCCAAAAACCCTAATGATGGATAATCCTGTCATCATACAGGACACCGGATAGGACAATTACGAGGCAACACAGATGCTAAGGGTATTTGGATGTGTTGACATAGCTCTAGACGATCATTACTGAAGTGACAATGAAATAGGAACTAGAGCCATATGTTTTATGGCTCTCTTGTGCCCTATTTCTTAGGCCGACAAAACATACCTACTTTTCTGTTTCTGAATTGATGCTGAATTCTCAGCATCCAAATCCAATGACTACAATATCCCCAACCTATTCATTTACATTTAAAGCAGTTAAATCTCTTTGAAGAGTCTATTCTTCTACTCCATTATCCAGAAAAGACTGACAGTAGTGAGTACCGGAGGGCTATGAGGTCGGTAATTTATCCCTAGACTACTCATTTGAGTATGGATCAGGTCAGCCAAAGTGACCTAAAATTACTGGACCAGAAGATCCTTAGCAGATGTAAATGGGTGCAACAACATTGACTTCAATGGAGCTACTCTCATTTACACCAGCTGAGAAGTTGGCTCATGTTAAGGGGCTTAATCAAATAAATAGGGTGGTGTCTGCCAGTGCAGACTAATGTCCCCTTTACAAATTCCAGTCAAGATGCACTGATCGCATCCTTGTTGGTTGTCACAACAGAGAGGTCAAAGGTTATTTCCTAATTTTCCATGACAGGGTTTTCTTGCAGTTTCCTCTGAATCACCTAGTTCAGGATACCGGAGTAGATAAATGGATCATTGACCCAATCCAGCACGGCTGCCCTTATATTCTCACATCTGGATTAAGCTGCTGACTTTGTTTGTTTGTTTTTGCCTTCTCCTTCCTGGATCTCTGTCAAGATGCCATGTGTTCTCACTGACTGCCAGGCAACAGAAATATCCACAGGAGTTTCTGGGCAATTTCCACTCTCACTGGTTTATCGTGGTCACGGGGGTGGAACACACAATCAGTGATTTATTGAGCGGGCAACTAAAGAAAATTAACATTTCCACTGCCCTCTGAAGAGCAGACACTACTGTTGCAATGTTTGGAACACTTAATTCTCACCATAAAGGGATCGATCCACACACTATTGGGCCCAAGGCTTACTACTGTGAGAATTCCCATGGGTTTGGATATGATTCATGACTTGACTTGGGCAAATAATGTTTTTTGTTTTGGTTTTTTGGCTCATTAGCCATTTCAAAAAGTCAAAACCAAATTTCCAAGTGACATTTTTGAAAATTTCCAGCAAAATCAAAAAGTAAAATAAAATAATAATGATAATAACCATATTTCCGGGGCAAGTGAAATGTTTCATTTTGACAAAGCTGAAATATTTTTTTATTTTGACCATTTTTGAAATGTTTAAAAATACATTTAAAGAATGTTTTTACTTGAAAAATCATTCCAAATAAACAAACAAAACCCCCCACAACTTTTTTCCCCCAAAATGTTTAAACAAAATGTTTTGAGGGGTTTTTTTTTAGAATTTTGTTGTTGTTGTTGTTTTCAGAACAAACAATTTGGTGACATTGACACAAATTCATGAAACATTTTGGTGTCACTAAATCTGCATTTTTTTTTTTTTACCGAAAAAAGGTTTTGTCTGAAAATTTTTGCCTAACTCTGCCCAGGACTTCAAGAGGGCGATTCAGAGTAAGCTCTGTGCTCAGCAGCGAAGGGTTTCCAGAATCAGCCTCTACGAGTGAATGTGGGAGAGAATCAGGGCCATCCCTAGCTATTCTGGGGCCCTACGCAGCCCCCTCACAAGGGGGGGGCAGGCCTCCACGGGGGGGGGTGGCTTAGGGGGCAGGGGGGAACCGCCCCCCAGTACTCACCGGCGGTGCGGCTGGGGCTGGCGCTGCACTTCCCACCACCAGTGAATGCAGACCTGGCCCTTCTGCAGTCCTCAAGGGAGTGGGGGCGGGGCTGGGGCGGAGCAGGGGCCCCAAATTTCCTGGTGCCCTACGCAGCCGCGTGTTTTGCATATGGATAGGGACAGCCCTGGGCAGAATTGAGAGAACCAATGTAACCATTTCAGATTGAGCTGCTAAAGCTTTAACTGGCTATTAACCCAGCTGAGAGGTGGTCTGTCCTAACATCTTCCCCGATCTGTAAACACAGGGCTCCGCTGGATCGGAGGACAAGTCTCAGGGGACAAGTCTCACCTCCATCAGTTTTGGAAACCAATTTTCTACATGTTACATAGCTCTAAAAATGTTTCCCGTTCAAACATCCTGCAATAACCATGATAACCAGATAGTTTTTAGCTTTTGGTGGAGACCACACACCAGCTCCTTTGGTAAAATATCAAGGAGATGATGGGACATAGATGTAATATACCTGCCTAGACACTTCTGAGCGTGTCTGTGTCACCACAGGCCAGCAGTAAATCACCAGCTTCCATGAGCAAGGTGGATGCAGGAAAGGAATTGAGTTGAGGGATATTTGAATGACAATGTCTCCCAGGAGTACTCTTGGGGACAGGACAGTTGACACGCTACCCCTTGCTTTAATTTATGATGTAGCCCACAATGCCCTACAACTGTTCTAGGGTCTTTATTCAATTTAACTGTTCTAGGGTAGTCCAATAAGAACTCAGACTTCTTATAAATGTTGAATTTTTCTTCCTAGCCAGGGACTCATTTACAGAAGGTGGGTGAACTGAAAGGGACTTATCGTCGAGCAGAAGTCATCTGGAAATGTGTGAAAATGGTGCAGTCATGCCACAGTTGCTGGTTCCCATCAGATTATTCTTTATTAGGGTTTCAAAAACAATAACTCATCCTGATATGCGTTCAGCCGAAGGTCCCATTTTATTTAAATCACTTTCCTTTCCCCTCCACTTCTCAGATAATCGCTCATTAATACTTTCTTCCTGGAAATCACAGTTTAAAAAAAGCTAAAATTGGGAACTGACACAATAAATTTCTAGAGAAGTAACTTGAAAAAAAATATAATCAATAAAATCCTAGGTGGCAATAACGTAACTGTATTAAACGTATGATGTCGGGTTAAACAATAGGTCCCCTCCTCCATTATTCTAAGTGTTGCTTAAAGAGATCTTTTTATAAACTATATTTTTTCTTTTTATGGTGAAACTGTAAACAAGCAGTTAAACTAATATTTGGTACGTTCAACTGGCTTCTATTTTATAGATTCCTCTGATAAAAGATTATTGTAGCTTCTAAAGCCCTGTTACAACTTGAAAGCTATGTACTGCATCTTTTCCGTTACAGCCCGGTGCTGTGTTGAGTAAAATAGGTTACATGCAGGAGAGGTTAGTTGTAGTGTTGGAGGGAGGGAGGGAGTTCCAAACAAAGGACAAACAAATTGATCCTGCATTCCAGTCGCTGCAGCCACAGGAGTCTGCAATTGCAGGATCGAGCAGGGCCCAAAGCAGGCCCATGGTGTAGAGAAATTAGGGTGACCAGATAGCAAGTGTGAAAAATCAGGACGGGGGTTGGGGGGTAATAGGTGTCTACATAAGACAAAGCCCCAAATATCTGTCCCTATCAGATCAGGACATCTGGTCACCCAAAGAGAAATGGCTTTTTTGACTTGTGGCTTTTCCTATAAGTGAACACATGGTAGAAAACGTGCATCTTATTTCTTCATTAAATTCCCCATTTTTAACGGATCATTGTACAAAGCCCGAATAAGCGTGGCCCTTGTTCCAGTGCACAGATGTGTTTGCGTGTGCGTGGCGGTAAAGGAAGACTCAAGGAGCTTTTCATTCTGGTCAGTCAGGCATGGGTGGCAGGTGGATCCCCCTTCGGGGAGGCTAGCCCCGCAGCCCCACCCCTTCCACAGGAGGCCCCCCCGCACCCATGGCTGGAGCCCTGAGCCTCCCTCCTTCCCCCGCCCTGAGGCTGGAGAAGCCCCAGGCCAGCTGGAACCCTGAGCGCCCCCAGCCACCAGAGGAGCCCCAGGCCGGCCCCGGCCAGCTGACCAACCAAGCAACCCCAGCCACACGGTCCAGCCCAGAGCCTTCCCTGGCCTCTTATACCTGCCCCCTGTGCAGCCAGGTACTTATGTTCCAAGTAATCCAGTTTGCCCCTGCTCCATGTCCCTCCATGCGCGGGTTGAGGACAATCATACTCTCTGTACTCAAGAACTACTCTCTGCATACAACCTTGTGGGAGCAAACCACTCCAAATGGAGTAAGCAAGAATCAAAGCCATAACCTCCACACCAACCATGGCTTGAAAGGGGACGTACAGTGCGTCATTCAGTTAGATGGTTCCCCATTTCCCACTTTCCGGATGGGGAACTGAGGCAGAGAGAGATTAAGGCCGAGAATCTCAAAGGCATAAGTGCTGGAACTAGGGATGTTGCTGCACCCCTGGCTTCAAGTGGTTTCCATTATACACCAGGTTTACAGTTTGGTTCGATGGCTCTCATCACCTCCATTAAAAAAATTGTTCCCGCGCTCTGCCCAAAGGTATTTAGAATCCTAAATTTGAGAGTCCAGACCTAAGTGTCTTGCTCAAGGTCACACAGGGGATTGTGTGGCAGAGCAGGGAATTGAACTCAGGTCTCCTCATGTACCTTAGTCACAAAACCATCCTTCCTCTCCAGAAGGGAAAGATAAACCCTAAGAGAAACAGGGGCCTTGGACCCAGCTGCAAAATAACCCTAATATCAGTCATGTCACACTGTACACTCTACGGGGCAGGAACTGCAGATTTTAATGTGTTTGTACAGCACCTAGCGTGCATTCCTGTGAATAATAAATGACTTTAAGGAAAGGGCTTTCTGCTATTCGGAAACACACGGCATAGAAGAAAAGATTATTCCTTCTGAAAGAGCCTGGAAACAAAATTCTGCTGCCAGGGAAAGAAATATTGTAAAAAACAAGCTGTTCTCCAATGCTTCATTTCAAAATTTCTCAGCGTTAAAGCAGGCTCTCTAAACTGTGGCACCCACAGGGACTTCATGTGGCTGTTATAGTTTTCAGTCAGGTAAAATGATTTGCTACCCAGGCTTAAACTGTCTCCTAAAAACAAAGAGCCAAGTACTTACATTTCAAGTGCCCAGGCTTGTTGCAATTGGGGGGGAAAAAAATAAAAAGGAAATGGAGGATATTAAATCCCTCTCTTTCTTGCTTTTATTGTCTTTATTGATCGGGGGATTAATATTAGGAGCAGAGCTCCTCTCTCACCGTGTCACTTTTGGTTTGCCCTACACGCAGGCATCACAAATTCAGTTCTTCTCTTGACCTGTTATTGTTCCATCCCAGATGGAAGCGTCCTGTAGAATTTAATAGGGATGAAACCAACAGGGTTCTATACAACTTTAATAGGACTCTAAAGTAATGGTTCTAAAATCCTGTAGCAAAAGAGAGACTTTCTAAAGGTGTTTGGAACCATCCTATTGAATCCTAGGACAGGGAGATGATTCTCCATTAAGTTCTATGGATTTGAAAATGGTAAACAAAGGATTTTGTTCTTTATTAAATAGCAGTTTGCCCCAAGGAAAATGTGTGCGTTAAGGACCAGATTTTTAAGGTATTTAGATGCCTAACTCCTATGGTTTTAGACAGTTTAAATCCTTTAACATTCTGGCCTTAAATGCTTTGGTAAACATGGATGGGATGACTCGTGTGCTTTAAATAAAGCATGTGCTTAGGTACTTTGCTGAACTGAGGCCCTAGTTACCAACAACACACACAAAACCAACTGTCTCCCCACTCATTATGTCTCATCTCACCCCAGACACTTTCTCGAGGCTGAAATCAGTCCGACTTCACTCCCCATTGGCACTGATACTCCTTGCAATGATAGCAGTTTTACACTGATGTAGCTGAACTGACTTTGGCTATGTCTACACTTGCCATTTAAAGCGGAAAAAGTCCCTTTTTTTGCGCAAAAAACCGTGGGAGCGTCTACACTTGCCAATGACTTTTTGCCTTGAAACTCAGAAGTTTCACCACAAAAAGAAAACCACCTCCGCTCTTATCGGTGATGCTTTTGCGGTGATGTGCAAGTGAAGACTCGTTCTTCCTGTTTACACAGCTTTTAGCCTCCGGAGGATATCCCACAGTGCCTAGGTGAGACCACTCTGGCCAGGAGCTCTGCTGCCAGATAAACAGTCCATCCCTCCCCGTGTAAAGCCCCAGGGAACTTTGAAACTCCCCTTCCTGTTTTCTTGGCAAGTGCTCACTTATCTGGCCAGGTGACAATGGCTGCTCCACGGAGCAAAGGATCCCCTGCTTGGAGCAATGCTGAGCTACTGGAACTTATCAGTGTTTTGGGGAGAAGAGGCTGTGCAGGGACCCAGGATGCCCCCGCCCCTTCCCACAACACCCATCGTCAAAATGGAGAGAGCTGCACTGTGAGATAGCTGCCCTAGAGTTCTGCTCTCATCCAGCGATGGAAGGGCTGCTAGCGTAAACACTTTTTGACGCCTGTGTAACTGAGTACACAAACCAGCGCTTTACTTTCACCGGTTCCCTATCACCGGTGAAACTTCCAGCGCAAAAACTCTGCAAATGTAGACAGACCCTTTGAAGGAGTGCACACTTGTGTGACAGCCCTATTGCTGTTAAGGGGATGACAGATTGAGTAAAGCAGCGTGGCATGTGCCCTTCTCTAAGTGAAACCCATGGAAATCAGGAATAGTGGCCCTGGACAAATGGAGCTACACCAGTCTGTGCCATAGTATCTATATAACACCCCTGTGAGACAGGGCAGTATTATTATCATTTTACAGAGGGGTAACTGAGGCACAAAGAAAGGATAAGTGACTTGCCCAAAGTCACACAGGAAGTGCATGGCGGAGCAGAGAATTGAATGGGGGTCTCCCACGGCTTAGACCGATGCCCTCACCCTTCCTAGGCCACCCTGCTCTTCTCTTTAAGTGACCTTGCACACCACTCTTTGAAATGGGGTTGCTAGAAAACAACTGTCTCCCACACCTAACAAATTTTGGTAATTTCCTTTAGAAACGAGCAGCTGCTACTAACAAACACTATTTGTCAGTCGTTTTGTGTGCCTAGCAGCTAATTGTTCCTCCAGGTGAAGCAAGCAAATGAGTTAGTTTTTTTTATTTTGAGGGGGAACAAACTGCATGCTAATTTCTCCCCTGGAGTTTGCTTCTCTTATTCTGCCCTTGTTTTACTTCTCTTATGCTTAACAAGGTGAAGAATTATAACAGCAGTGAAATTTACAAGCCTGACTCACTCCAGGTACCAGAGGAAGTTTGGGCAAAACCTGGCAGAAGGCACCCACTAATGGAAAGCGGGCCTGGGGGGATGAGGCATTTCCATCAATGGAGGATGGCCGTAGCCTCTCTTCCATCAGGATGTCCAAAGGTAAGCTGCCAGGGCAGCCACAATTGGACTTGGGAGGGGCCACGGCTAGCACACGTAGAAGATATGTTGGTTCACAGCATTCCCTGAGCAGCTTCTATCAGTGGAATCTCCAGCTACAACCTGAGGGCCTGACTGATCTTCCACTGAAGACAAAGAGAGTTGTTCCATTACCAGTGGTGATGGAAAGAACCTGCTCTCCTCTGGAGGCAAATGCTGCCTGGTCAACAGCAGACACTAGGTGCAAATTGCACCTATAATACCTATCTCTTATACAGAACGTTTCATCCAGAGGTCTCAAAGCGCTTTACAAAGGGGAGCAGTAGCATCAGCCCCATTTTATAAATGGAGAAAATGAGGCAAAGAGAGGAGAAGTGATTTGCCCACTTTCACTGATCAGATCAGTGGCAGAATCAGGAACAAACCCCAGTTTTTCAAAGACCCAGTCCAGTGTTCTAGCCACTAGACTACACTGCCTCCTTCACGTACTATTGATTCACCTCTCTGTATCAGCGTGAGTAAAGATCTTAAAGGAAGGAGGACCACCACTGTGGTTTTGCATTCCCGGCACGCCTATTTGATCATGAGTACAACGTAGGCACAGAAAGGTTAAGTTCTTTGTTCACAGTAATGTAACTGTGCGTGTACAACCCAGACCACCTGACTCCAAATCCAGTGATCGAACCACTGAATCACACAGCTAGCATACATATCAGCAGTGTGGAAGTAGTGCTTTGCCCAGCTGGAAATAAAATTGCTGAGAAAAGAAGTAGGAAATGAGTAATCATGCCCTGTAACCATGGAATAGAAAGATAAGTTAAAAACAGTGAATGGGGATCCAGGAGTAGGGTGACCAGACAGCAAATGTGAAAAATAGGGACAGGGGGTAATAGGAGCCTATATAAGAAAAAGACCCACAAATCGGGACTGTCCCTATAAAATCGGGACATCTGGTCACCCTATCTCGGAGTCATGGGTTCAATTGCTAACTTTACCATCAACTTTCTGGACGACCTTACATAAATCACTCTCCCTCTCTGCACTGGTGCTCTACGTGCAATCTAAAGATAGTAATCCTTTTTCTGTCTTTTACTCGAAATGAAGATGACACTTTTCAGGGCAGGGACGTCTCTCATTATGTTTCTGCATGTTGCCTAGCAAAATGGGGTCCAGATCTCAATTGGGATCTTGTGGGTGCTAATGGAACAGAAATAGTTAATTAATTAACTATAAGAATTCTTTCCTTTTGCAGTTTAAGAGATTGATCCTTGAGAGGTGCTCAACTCCAGCTGAAATCAGTGGGTTGCACGGATGCTCAGATACGCACAGGATCAGACCTTAAGTCTGCAGTTGAACTGTATCTTTTGATTGTTGCATTTTATTGGCTTTGCAGCAGAGCTAGTATGACATAGTTTTAAAATTAGCATAAAAACAATCAGAAGGGGGTGAGATAATTTTCTCTCCCCCCCCACCCCCACCCCACCGCCCCCGGCACAATAGCAAGAGGAGAGCAGGGGTGAAATTGTGAGTCTCTGAGACACAGTTCCTCCCAGGTGTTCCTCTTGGGCTCAGTCTAGCCCTAATGTATCCTAAAATAATAATAATGATGCATAAAGAGAGGTCTAGAATAGTGATGGGGCACAATGGGCCCCTGCTCCCAGAAGTACATGATGGTGTCAGAATATCAGCTTTCACTTTATATACGTGGGTCTGTTTCTAGCCCCCCACTTTGGCAAAGAAGAACTTGAAATCATAGAGTGAGTGTTAACAAGGCAGGTTTCAGAGTAGCAGCCGGGTTAATCTGTATCCGCAAAAAGAAAAGGAGGACTTGTGGCACCTTAGAGACTAACCAATTTATTTGAGCATAAGCTTTCGTGAGCTACAGCTCACTTCATCGGATGCATGCAGTAGATGAAGTGAGCTGTAGCTCACGAAAGCTTATGCTCAAATAAATGTGTTAGTCTCTAAGGTGCCACAAGTCCTCCTGTTCTTTTAACAAAGCAGTGATTTCTGCCTGAGCAAAGGGAGGAGCAGCCGTTTCTATAAACCAGGGAAGAAACAGCCACCTGGCCCCAGAACCATCACCAGCAGAAAAGAGGTGCCTGATGCTGCTCCGTGGTGGGGGGAGGCACCCTACAACTGAGCCCCTTGCATGGGTAGGGTCACTGCCTTGATCCAGCCCTGAATAAAGTTAGCCTGTGGTTCTGTAAGGCTATCCGGTGTTCTCTGGGTTCTGCCCCAAGATCAGAACTAGAATATCTAGCCGACATTTCTTTCCCAACTACCAACACATAAATTAAATAAATAAATCAACTCGTTTTTGCTGCTTTTCATGAAAATTTATCAGATGTCGTTTCTGAGGGTCTGATGTTTTGTTTTGACCTGATTCCTAATTGCCTACAATCTGCCACAAATCATAATCAGAAAGCTCTTTTTGTTTTTAATAGTACCCCCATGCCCATCCACTCATGAAAATGTTCCCATGCTTCTTTGGGGTCGACCTTCATTTTCCTTTGTGAATATTCAGGCTAAAAACTATAACACCCTCCAGCATCAGCTGCATCTGTCATTAACTCTCCATTTTTCTTTCTTCATGACCCCAGAAATGCAGAGAGATTCTGAGATCTGCAAGGTTAAAAACTTCATGGTGTGAAAAGTAGAAATGGAAAAATAATAAACACAATTGGGGACTATCACTGGCAAGTCCTTCTGTTGTAAAAAATACTCAGGTGCACAGCAAAGTAGAACAAAACACTTCCATCACTTAGAGGAAAGGGTGACTAGATTTCCACAAAGTTCCTTAAAAAAGCTTATATCAGGTGGGCCAGATTCTTTGCTGATATAACCGCGTTGACTTTGACAGACCGACACCAGCAATGAATTGGGCCTGATATTTCTGTGGAAAAAAATTTGAAATTGGTTCTTGATAAGCAAGCCTGATCAAACTTGTTTAGATAAAATAAATAATCACTCTTCCCTTTTGAATATTCATCCCCCAAAAAGGTGCATAGACCACATCACTGGGAGTCAGGGCCCTTGGGTTCTAGTCTAATCTCGACCATTGCCCTGCTGGGGAACCTTGGGCACATCAGCTGACCTCCCTGTGCCTGTTTTCCCACCCACTTTTTGTCTGTCTTGTCTATTTAAATGAAAGGTTCTTTAGGTTATGGAGTGTCTCTCACTATGTGACTGTATAGTGTCTGAAATAATGGAACCACGATCTTGGAACACCCAAGCGTTCAAAAATCATAAGACTGCTCCCAACAAACTAGGACGTTAAAAAAAAACCTCATAATTTTTAAGCCAAGGAAATAATATATGTTTGGTCTTTTAATTGGCCACCTGGGTTTTGTGCCTTTATGGTTGATTTTCAAGCTTTTCTCTTCAAACAGGAAGAAAAGAAATGGTCTCTTTTCTTTAATGAAAGCTGAGATTTTCAGGCAGTCATCTGACTACAGGAGCTGCGACTTTAAAAAAAAAATATATATATATATATATAAAATCAAATATCACAAGACTCACAATACATCATGAGAGTTTGGCAATTCTCCTATTCCAATGCTAATTATAAAGTTTAAACAAAAGTTGGAAGCTTTTCAGAGATCATCATTCAGTTCATATATCAATCCTCCAGTCCAATCTTTCCTTCAACAAGGAACCATCTTGTTTTGTTGTTACTCCTTTTAATTAAATAAAAACTCAATGGATCTAATATTTCAGTGCAAGGACTTACAGGATAGAGGCAATCTTAAGGGGCTGGCGGGGGGGGGCTGTATCTCAGAATATTTCACATGAACATTTTGCATTGAATGACCATCTGATAGTGACTCGTTGCCAAACAAACTTTAGTAGGACTCTTCATGTGTTCAAAGTTAAGCAAATGTTTAAGTACTGTGCTGGATCAGGTCGAGAGGAATGGTTGTCCATCTCCATTCTCATCCCCTTGGTTTGTGGACTCAGCCAATGAGAAGATCTTTGGGTTTTGCCTTGGGAACAGGGCCACTCGAAATTTTTCCATCTTAACTCTTCTCAAGAGATAATGGAAGTGTGTGCTTCCCTCTTCTCACTCCACCTTTCCCCAATATTCAGCATTTTTTGACAAAAGTCACCTTTTTCTGGGTGGGACGGGGAAGAGGGGAATCCAACCAGCTCCGAGTCGGAATTCTCTGATATTTTGGCATGCAGATTTTTTCTTCTTTTTTAAATTGCATTTTGCAAAGAAGGAAAAAATAATTTGAAAAGACTGTAAACATATTGTTCATAATATTGTAAAAAAAAATTGTTACAACCCTTTGAAAGCAAAATCAATTCCCTTATTGACTTCCCCCCCCCCCCCCCAACTCCATGGTGCAGATTCTCTTCTTCATTGCCAGAGGTTTATTCTTGTGTATTGTGGCTTCCGGCACTGATTTTTTTTCTTCATTTATTCATTTATTTTTAACTGATAAAAAACACACTGAAGCACTCTCTTCGCAAAGAGAGAATAAAATACCACACAGGCTCCATAAGCAAATATAGGAAATGAAAAGAGGTCAAATTTGGAGGACAAGGATGAATTTTTGCAATGGTTTTACAGTGGAACAAGTTACATAAATGTATAGGATTAGCTGAAGTTCAAGCAAGATCATCCATACTGAAGCTGGACAAGTCTAATGAATTTTATCATGGGAATCTTGGGAGCTTGCATAGTTACATTTGCATTGTAATGGTTCTAGTGACATTGTACTGGGTGTGAAGGACCCCATAAAATGATGGATAAGAGAAGTATCATGATAGTGAGCTATTCCCATGGTTCTGTCTGTTCGAGGCCAAAAGCTTGCTTTCAGGTACACCAGTGTCACTCTGAAAGAAGAGCAGTGACATTGGCTTAGTTGGTATTTATACTAGAGTAATAAAGAACAGAATTTGGTTGATTGTATGCACTATACTTGGAGAGAAAGGACGGGGTCTTACGGTTAAAGCACTGGATGGAGATTTGAAACAGGGGAAAAAAAATTCCTACGTCTGCTACGGACTGGCCAAATTACTCAATCTCTGTGCCTCAGTTCCCCATCTGTAAAATAGGAATAATCACCCTTCCTTTCTTCCACCTGTTGTATCTGTTTTAGGGGGCCGATCCAAACATAACGAAAAAAACTCCCACTGACTACAGCTTTGGAGCAATCTCTTATACTGTAAACTCTTCAGGACAGGGACTTGTCTCTTAAGAAGTGCCTGAAGAGTACCTTGCACAGTGGGACCCCAATCTCAGCTGGAGTCTCTAGGGGCTGCTGTAATGCAAATACCCTGTATAAACAGTACATAAAATCCCACTGATTTCACCATGTTTGTGCATTAATTGTGTCTAGTGTTTTTCTTTATAAATAGCTGTTTGGCCTGAAACAGATTTAAAAGAATCAAAGAACTATATTTAAAGTATTTCATTGCATCTAGATTATGCCATCTGAATCAACTGTAACATCACCCATTGTCCGGAGATCAGCAAAGTAAGATAAAGTTAAGTATAGCTTCACACAGGAACATAGAATTGCCTGAGTGGATCAGACCCATAGTCCATCTAGTCCAGAATCCTGTGTCTGACAGTGGCTAGCAACAGGTGCTTCAGAGGAAGGTGTCAGAACCCCACAATAGGCAGATGTGGGATAATTAGACAACACCATGGATATCATCCTATCTCTGGGGGTTTGTCTTCACTGCAACTGTTAGATCAGATAAGTACAGCAGTTACTCCATTTGTTCTAGCCTGGCTCCAGTAAGAGTGATCAAATTGGGGAACGACACTGGAGATATGCAAAGTGATTGCATTAGCAGTTGTTGATTTTTTGGTAACTCAGCTGCAGCATACCCACTGCTTTACTATCTCCAGCATCAGCAGCACTTGAGCTTCCAACCAGTTAGCTTGAGCTTAAAGCACCTGTTAACTCAAACGAGAGATTTGTGTGTGTGGACAGGAGTCAGGTACGGGTGAAAACTCAAGTTATAGCTCTAACCAACACTGCAGTGAAGTGGCGCCCTAAGAGTTAGAGACCAGATTAAAACCTGAAAGGCCCCGAAGCCTGAGGTTTAACATCCATTCCAGTTTGTTGTCATTATTTGTTGTTATTTTTAATAACAACGCTGGATGTTCTTGATATACATCTAACTATGCAATCCCTTTTAAAATCTTGTTCAGTTCTTGGGCTCAACTTCCCATGGTCAGGCGTTCCACAGTTTTAATCACATGTTGTGTGAGAAAGGCACAGGAATAACTTATAAGTGAATCACATTGATAGTGTCAGTGTAATTACTCTAGAGGCCAAATCCTATCCTCGGTGACATTTCACCGAAGATAAAGCAACAGGGAGCTGCTGCTGTGATGATGGGAGAAGATAATTTTGCTCTGTGTGGATGACATTCACAGCTATGGAGAGCCAGCGTGAGACCTCTGCACCACTCGTTTCCCACTCAAGATGAATCCCGCCCTGAAGTGCATTCCATATACATGCCACCCCATCGGATAGCCACAATCTAGCAATGAGTTATTGGGAGTCAAACTTGTTTGTTTATCAATATGCTTTTGCTCCAGTGAGTAAGAACACTAATAGAATGGACAATATTTTAAAAGGGAGGCTATGCATGGGAAGAGACGCAGATTACAGCATTGTCCTCTCATCGTAAAGTGGAATTGCTTTAATCTCATCAAAACCAGAGCAGGGAGGGCGTTGCTTACTTTGTTGTTTGACAGCCCCCAAATAAACATTAAAAACAATGTTTTCTAAATGTTTCCATTGCCGTGGAAAGTACTTCTGGAGCCAAAGAGGCAAGCTGCCTCTGGAATTCGCCACCAAATCATCCAGGTTCCTTAGGTGGCTTTGAAAATCTCTGCCAGAGAGTATTTTGATCTGATGCTATTGGGGAGGAGAAAGGAGAGGTATAGAACCTAGAAATGAAAAGAAAATCTCACCTGCCTCTGGAGAATACTTGTTTGCCTTCCCTCTTTGGAGGCTGCCTTATCTACTCATAGGATCTGATTTTGCTTTCTCTTTCTTGGCTGTTTACCTGTTGCAGAGGATAGCAGTGCTTGATCACAGAGCATGGGACAGTGTCTACTGCAATGGGGTGTGGGTCCATGACTAGGTCTCGTATGTGCTATGGTAGCATATATAATAAGTAGATGCCTTTTCTCAAAAAGGTCTGGTGAATAAGGCATTAAACTCTATCAGGACACCTGGCAATTTTCTTTCCTGGCAACTCCTGTGTTCCTAACTGCATCCTAGGAGGTTCTATCTGCAGTCTTCTCCTACGGACTAATGAGAGCTGAGGGTGCTCAGCACCATGCAGGATGGGGCCTTAACAGCGTACATCTTATGGGAAAGAAGCACAAAGAGTACTCCAGAAAGTACGGCCTCATGCCAATTCAGGAATTCATATCCCAGAAAATCCGTCTGCACTCTTGAGCAATTTAATCGTATGCCGTTTCCCTTGAGCATGTAAGTGACTCTTGATAATGCTATCTGAGGCTTATATATATACACACACACACACACACACACACGGTGAAGTATTAATGGATTGTACATTATTTTGTCATGAGAGGCCTAATATTATTTGACCCAGCTACTTCTAAAAATAATAGACTAAATAAATCTCATTTATGCCATGTCAGCAATATCTGACAGGACATTAATAGGCTCAACTACTCTTGATCTGATCTGAGTACACATTAGAGAAAAACTCTGAACAGCATTGGAGGCCACCAGGTCACAAAGAAGGTAGTATTTTCCCTTGCATCAAAAGGGAGTCAGATAAAAACAAAGTACCTACTCTGAATCCGGAAGAGTCCAAGACACACGAAGACGGTGAAAGAATGTGTATGGATTTATTCCTAAAACATATTCTATAACTGCACTGAACAAGAAAATATAATCAAAGGTATTATTAATAGCCATCAAACTGTGGCAGGCTACAGAATCTATAGCAGTGGTTTTCAACTTGTGGTCTGTGGACCCCTGGGGGTTCGCAGACTATGTCTAAGATTTCCAAAGGGGTTCGCACCTCCATTTAAAATATTTTTACGGGGTCCATAAATGAAAAAAAAGTTTGAAAACCACTGCACTACACAGCATTGACCAAAACAGGGCCATAAGCGTGCAAAGGGAGACATTTATTCAAAGTCCACTAGAGCTGGGTGGGTACCAGATTTTCAGTTTCAAGGGAACTTCCACAAGTACGATTTTTTTTCCCCAATCTGAAACCTAACAGAAAGAAAAAAGCATTAACACTTCCTGCAAAATGAAACTTTGAGGAGAAATTGTTTTTCCCAGGTTGATCGGAAGAGTTTGTTTCAACAAAATTAATAGGGTTTGTTCTGATTTTGACTTTTAAAAAAAATTATATATTATAGTGTATAATGTAAAATGTTACAAATTAAAATGGAAAAGTGCTGTGTTCCTTTCCAAAAAGGTCAAAATGGAATGTTTCAACCATATCGGAATGCTCCATTCCATATATTTTCTGAAACAAAAATTTGTAAAAAGCAGTCTGTTCCCACTCAACATTTCGCTTCTAACATCAGCATTTGCTAATAGAAAAATGTTCCACTGGAAAATTTCCACTCAATACTAGCCCCGATAGACTTCTTGGTCATATGGGGGCCCAAGGACCCAATTCAGTATTGCCCTGCAACCTGCCTAGTTGTTTACTCCAGTACAAAGTGGGTAGTAATCTACTCCCACATTTGACAGTGGTTTAGGGAGAGAGAGAATCACTTCCTCTAATTCAATTCTACCAGAGGGGTAGGCTGATTTACAGGACTACCGGTCCCTCTGTCTATTTAGATTGTCGACTCTTTGAGGCAGGGGCTGTTTGTACAGCACAAGGGGGCCTGTAGGTGCTACTGTAATGTTAATACAGTGTGAGCTCTTTGGGGCAGGGACTGACTGGGTGTGTACAGCACCTAGCACCATGGGAGCCTCATACATGACTGGTGCGTCTCGTGATATCGGAATACAAATTAATAATAAAATGAGGGTCTAAGTTTTCCTTGGGGGCAAGTTATTCCATAATTTCCCACATCCGTTTCTTGTGGCTGTCTCTGAAGCATCTGATGCTGACCAATAATGGAAACAGGACTGTGGACTAGACAGAGCCTTGGTCTGATCCGGTTTGGCAATTCCCGAGTTCATTTGTGGTGGCAATTCTTGTCCCTGCTTGAACCCTGCGGCTCAATTTTCATTGCAGCTGAATATCAACAACCACCACCAGCTCCTGGATCTCTCGTTGTGATCCTTCTGCCTCCCACAAAAAAAACCCCTCAGCAACAGAACAATGCTTGATCTTGTCAGCTGGCGTGACACCAGCCACCTTCCCTCATTTGTCAACCCTGCAGCTCAGCAAGAAACGTGTGTCAGCAATTCCTGTCTCTCTGCTGTAGCTAACAGAAAGATGATGTAGCAACATGTGATTAGTGGAGATCAATATTACCCTTGCTTTATAAAGGAAGCCACCTACAGGTCCCCTTTCAGCCAAGTGGAATTAAGAAGCTGTGCATTTTTCACAGAGGAAAAGACAGAAAGCTCTGTGTAAAAAAAGCAGAAGAATTTGAGCTTGTGCTTCATAACCAGACCTGACTGCCTGTCTCAATAAGCTCAGAGAACAGCAAGCTTTGCAGCTGCATTCCCCGTCTCGCAGTCCTGGCATTCTCATAGCCAGTTAAGTATGTCTGCCAGAAGCTTACAAGCACCCAGATGCCCTTTTGTTTTCAAATTCAGCCTTGTGGCATATTTATAAACAGATGCTTGAGATATATATCTATTTTTGGGAATTAATCCATTGACACAGCATCAAATTCCCACCCTGTGCAAAAGGCCTGGCCCAAAGGCTTATGTGCCAGTTCTCTGTCAAATTAGGACTAGATCATAATGCTCAGCTTTTTTAATACAGCACTGTCCATCTGTAGAGCAAAAAGGGATTTACAAAGGAGGTCAGCATCATTATACCCATTTTACAGATGGGAAAATATAGGTCCTGAGAAGTGTAGGTACTTGTCACCCAACAGGCCATGGGCAGAGGCAGCACTAGAAGCCAGGTCTTTTGTGTACCAGTCCAGTACTCTATTCACGAAGCCACTGAAGTGGATGGGCTTTATATTGACCCTTTGCATGGGGTGAATTTCACCTATAGAGTCTGATCCTGCACCACTGAAGTCAATGGGAACATAAGAACAGCTACACTGGGTCAGACCAAAGGTCAATCTAGCCCGGGATCCTGTCTGCCGACAGTGGCCAATGCCAGGTGCCCCAGAGGAAATGAACAGAACAGAGAATTACTGAGTGATCCATGCCCTGTCACCCATTCCCAGCTTCTGGCAAACGGAGGCTAGGGACATTGGCTTCAGTGGAAACAGGCTCCTAGGACTCCATCCTTCCCCGTGCTTAGCACTCTTGCAAGCTTTAGACCGTAGATACTCAACATTCCTTAAAGTTAGGCGGGTGCGTATGTGCTTTGCTGGATCAGGCTGGAGTGCTCAGCACTGGGTGGCGTCAACCCTTTAATTGCCATTCTCAAGGTGGGATACACAGACCCAAATTAAGGCTGTCCCCGTATGGAAATACTCAACGGACAAATGGGGGACCGTATGTGAATATTCATTTTTCCTCCCACTCCAGGGTTCTCCAGTAGGAGATGGTTATAATGCTGCAGCTGACTGTCCCTGGCTGAAGTTCACCCCAGTGCAGAGGGTCAGGCCAAGGCCAAGCACTGCCTGCTTTCTCAAAATCAGGCTCAGGGGATTCATAGGCCTTGCTCAATGCACAGGGATGAAACTCAGCCTCACAAACCTCACTGGACTTCGGAGCACCATCCAGTGTCCAGTTAGTAGAAGCTCCAATACAGACCTTGGACCACTGATTCAAATTGTGTCCTTAGGTGCTCATCGTCCCAAAGGGGTTAAGCTTGCCCCTCCACGGAAAAATCTGTCCTATCGTATGTACTGCATTGCTGCAGCTGAAAATTAAAGTGAGGACCTGATGGCCTGTGGCCTGTCAGCACTGCTGAATGGATTCACACCAGCCATCCTTTGATTTAGAAGATAGCTCAGTCCATTGCAGGGACTTTGGAGACAGGAGGAATACATAAGGATAAACAAGAAAGAGTCCCAATGGATTTCCCCCCCTCAAAAGTACATTTCTTCCTGTCTCTGTATTCAGAGCAAAGGGATAGGCATGCAGGGCCCAGACAGCAAAGGGGGCCTTTCATCTGTGGGCTACCATTTCAAAGCCAGCACATGTCGATAGCAGCTGAAAGTCATTACTATCTTACAGTGGTTACGCATCCTGAGTGTGGACAGGTTTCCACATCAAAATCAGATACTAAGGTGAGAGGCACCTTGGAAATACCGAAGGTGAACAGAGTTGACTCTAAATTGTACATTAGCATATAATCCAAGATGTAGCATGGGCCCCTGGTTAAGGTAATGGACTGGAACTCAGGGGACATGAGATGTATTCCACTGACCATCATTGTGTGACCCTGAGCAATTCAGTTTCCCTGTCCATGCCTCTGTTTCCCCTTCCATCCTTGGTACATCTTCTGTATTTACATTGTAAGCTCTTGGGGGCAGAGACTGTATCTTACTACCTGTTTGCACCGGTGTCTAGTTCAATTGGGCCCTAATCTTGGATGTCATCTCTAGCTACTACTGTAATGCAAACACTAATCATGCTGACTGAGGGGCCCAGTAATAAGAAGCCAATCCAGTTCCCCTACTGGAGTCAATGAAAAGATTCTCATTCACTTTGCTGGAAGCTGCATCGGGCCCAAATTAAACATGAAGAAACTAGAAGCCCTCAGAGGTATCACCACACACTGCTGGTGTTCTGCCACTTCTCACACTATCTGCATCTTTTCTGTGGCAAGATGTCAGCTGTGAGAGTGGAGTTCTGTCAAGTTAACTCCTGTGCCCAGCATGAAATTCTGTTTTTGTTTTGTTTGGGTTGTTTTTTTTTTTGTTTTGTTTTGTTTTTTTAAACTCACAGAGAAGCTACTAAGAGAAAAAGCAAAGAAAAGGTCACAACTAAGATCACCTCAAAATCAGCCTCAGCACTGAGACGTTCTTATACTGCAAGCCCAATATTCACCAGGGGTCCAGGTCTACTCCTCCCCACTCACGGAAGCTGACTGGAGTAGGAAGCACTCTGCGTCTCACCAGAGAGGCTGACAGAAATTCAATCTGGTGATGCTTCTGCATTTCTAGTGTGGCCATCTCGAGATTGGCTTATATTTCTGGAGATCTAAAATGCACACTGCAGGGAGGTGCACACGTCTTCCCCAAGAAGCATATACCCAAGTCAGAGGCTGTTAAACCGCCATCAATAATAGCATCTCCCCTGATCACTCAGGAATAGAAACTTTCCCTTTTAATCCACTCAGGATGTCCTCAAACTATCCATCGCCTCAAAAGATTTGGGAAAATATAATAGGTCAGAAGCACTTTGGCTTTTATCATACAGTTGAGAGCGAGCCCCACTCCCAGAAGCGAATGGGTGCAGAGAAAAGGGAAAGGGTGGGTTTGTGGCTAAGACACTGAGTTGGGAGATCTGGAACCAAACTGCAGCTCTGACTCAGACTTTGTGGGACCTTGCAAAAGTCATTTAATCTCTCCGTGCCTTGGTTCTCTATTGGTAAATGGGGGCAAATGAGAACACTTACTTCGTCTCCCAAAGAGTCCCTGCCTCCAAATACTGACAGTTTCTTAATATGTGGATGTGCAGCACCTACCACACTGGGTGGGTGGGTGGCCTCTGGGAACTATGCTCATGTACATATTAAATCATAGTAATGAAAAGTGTGATATACTGCTATTCTTGAAATGGGGACTGGGGAGAAGGACAAGGATGGGAAAGTTCCTGCAATACAAGATCAAATTTTAAGTATTCCCACAGACAATAGATTATAGGCTTTTTGTTCTCTGTTTGTACAGTGCCGAGCACAATGGAGTGCTGGTTGATCATTGGGGCTCCTACTTATTACTCCCATACAAATAAAATGATCAAGAGATGGGGTATTCTTGGATTTTCTTCCTGGGTCTCTGACATAGACTCGCTCTATGTCCTTGGTCATGTTGCTCTAATTTTCAAGTGAAAAAAAAACCTGCCTGTCACATTCAAGAGCAGCCTTTCCCAAACCCTTTGGCAGTAAGCAGGCTGCCAAGTGGTTATAGCACTGCACTGGTACCTCAAAGATCTGGGTTCTGTTCCCAGCTCTACTGCTCAACAGCTGACCTTGAGCAAGTCACCCTGTACTTCTTGTTCCCCCTCCCATCTTTGTCTGCCTTGTTTGTTTCGTCTGTAAACTCTTTAGGGGAGGGACTGTTTGTACCACACCTAACACAATGAGGCCCCAATCTTTATGTGGGCCTCTAGGGCTCTCCTGTAATAAAAATCCTAGTTTCAGATAAAGAGTTCTCTATAAAGTAATATGATTAGCTAATCTTTGGAAGATGGAAAATGCTCTGGGGATGCTAAGGATTATTCTAAGTGCTAAGCATTATTATTTATTGACTAGATCATTGAACAGTATCAAGCAAGCATTAATGTGCCTGTCTCTTCTGGCAATACCAATGGGTTTTGAAATTGAGTGGAAGATGTCATCTCATGCTTACATGAAATATCTGCAAAAGTGAAACACATAAATACTATTAGGGCTGAAAGTCTGTCTGAAAACATTCACGAGCAGCATCTACTTCTTTCCAATTTAAGCATAGCTGAAACTGACAGTAATCCAAAATTTATGCTGTGATCTGTTTGGAGGGGGACCTGTTTTCAGTACGGAGGAATCCTGATACATATTTCATAATTTATCTTTCCACCCTACTTAAACCACTGCAAAAATTGGCATGAGAGAAATTCTCTGCTCTGGAGAAGCCAAAGAGGTGCTGAAGGAAGGGCTGAGACACTGATAATTTCCAGGATCCATACTTGTTAGAGAAACTCCGATTTGTTGGGTTTCTTTAAAAAAAATAAAACTTCACATATTTAACAATGGGTAGGAACACTGTCTCCTACATGGTTGCCTGCCGCTTCCCGATAACCCAGTGCTGGGACTTTCAGGGTACAGCTACATGACAAACGGCAGCCCACAGCAACAAGTCTCAGAGCCTGGGTCTACAGATTCGGGCTTGCAGGGCTCACACTACAGCACTGAAACCAGCTGTGTAGACATTCGGGCCCGGGCTATCCCGATGGCAATGTAATTATTCAGGCCCCAGCCCAGCAAAGTGCTTAAACATGGGATACAGCAGTCCCCTTGATTTCAGGGGAACGAGTCACGTGTTCAAAGTTCAGTCTTTGCTTCAGTGCTCTGCTGGATCAGGGCCCTTGGCACTTACCCTCAAGACATTGTAATCTCAGGGCCAGATCCACCAGTGCAGAGACAGAGAAAGTGGCTTGCACCATTCCTACTCACGGCCCTAAGATGTAGCGGTGTTCAGTTAACTCCTATGAGCGATTGGAGAGGCGCAGAATCATCAGGGTGCAGGTCCATCCTGGCTGGGCCCCCGACTCTCTGTCCTTCTGTCTTTGAGCCCACCCAAAAATTACCCTCATGCTGGGAGACAGGGGCAGCATTTGCAAAGGTGGCAGAGCCCACGCTGTGCCCCACTTTGCTGATGCTCTTCCCTAGCGCCTACCCTAAGGATTCTTTGTACCAGCCTAGCTGGCACAAAAGGGCTGAAGGGAAGATGAGACCAGTGATCTCAAAACCATCTCAACTTTCAGTAGGAGCATAGCTGCATGCAGCGTATTATATCATTTTTAATACATTTGGTTAGTGGCAAAGAGGGGAAAAAAGTAGGTCAAGCAAGGAGGACAAATTGAGCACCTGGGTTGAGCGCTCATCTTTGGGTCACTCCCCAGATGGGGAAGATTTCCATTTGGCCTTGCTGTGTGGTGAAGCATTGACAGCTCTTGTGATATTTGGTGTTTTTCTCAAAGCCCCAGCTCCTGGAGTCCTCTGATTAGGTAAGTATTTACACTTTCATTTAAAAAAAGCTTTTAGCTTTCATGCTTGCAGAGAAAAGCTTGAAAATGAACCCTAAAGTCTCAAAAGCCAGAAGAGCAAATAAAAATTGATGATTTATTGAAAAAATAATTTCATAATTTTAAAGCCAAGCTCATGATTTGGGGACTTTTGAATGTTTGCAATTGGAAATACAAATGGGAAAGTAATATGGCCTAGTCGACTGAGTGCTGGCCTTGGACTCAGGAACCCTGGATTCCATTTCTGGCATTGCCACTGGCCTGTCGGGTGACCTTGGGCAAGTCACTTCAACTCTCTGTTCCTCACTTTCTCCATTTGTAAATTGGGGATCAGGATTCTCACCTCCCTTTGTAAAGTGCTTTGAGATCTACAGCAGAGAAGTGCTGTAAAACAGCGAGCTAGGTCTATATGGTACCTTCCCAGCACTGCATGGAATAAAGCTGTGAGAGGTCTTGCTTGTGCTATGTTTATTCAGCTAACTGTATGCCTGCAGCTAGCGCTCTGCCTCCTCTCAGCTTCATAAAAGCATTTTATTGTGTCAGAAACAACTGTATTTATAAAGAGATTTATGTATTAAAGAAACAGCTAATCCCGGGCAAGTTGAATTATCAAAACATAGAAGTGAACTCCTTTGTTTCATTCTGGGAGAGTGTGAATGGTTTATGGGAATGTCTAAACCTGTCTTAGAATCTGCCTGGGACAAGCCAAAATAAATAAAAAATAAAGTGAATTGGAGAGAGCATTTAGCAGCAAATCATCAATGTCCTTCTGTATTCCCAAAAGGTTGCTGCATTAGAGAAACCAGCTGAGTTAGGGAAGGAGTTTAGTTTCTTCTGTTCTCTTAGTGAGGAGATCTTTCTGTGCTACTTAGATACATATTGAATATCTTGAAGAAGAGGGAGGTGCTGCAAATAATAATATAATAAAATGTCATAAATATAAAGGGAAGGGTAACCACCTTTCTGTCCACAGTGCTATAAAATCCCTCCTGGCCAGAGGCAAAACCCTTTCACCTGTAAAGGGTTAAGAAGCTAAGATAACCTTGCAGGCACCTGACCAAAATGACCAGTGAGGAGACAAGATACTTTCAAAGCTGGAGGTGGGGGAACAAAGGATCGGTCTGTCTGTGTGATGCTTTTGCCAGAAACAGATCAGGAATGCAGGTCAGATCTCCTGTAAAAAGTTAGTAAGTAATCTAGCTAGAAATGCGTTAGACTTCCTTTTGTTTAATGGCTGGTAAAATAGCTGTGCTGAATGGAATGTATATTCCTCGTTTTGTGTCTTTTTGTAACTTAAGGTTTTGCCTAGAGGCATTCTCTATGTTTTGAATCTGATTACCCTGTAAGGTATTTACCATCCTGATTTTTACAGAGGTGATTCTTTTACTTTTTCTTCTATTAAAATTCTTCTTTTAAGAACCTGATTGCTTTTTCCTCGTTCTTAAGATCCAAGGGTTTGCATCTGTGTTCACCTGTACAAACTGGTGAGGATATTTATCAAGCCTTCCTTAGGAAAGGGGGTGTAGGGCTTGGGGGGGATATTTTGGGGGAAGACGTCTCCAAGTGGGCTCTTTCCCTGGTCTTTGTGTAAGACGCTTGGTGGTGGCAGCATAGGGTTCAAGGACAAGGCAAAGTGTGTACCTTGAGGAAGTTTTTAACCTAAGCTGGTAAGAATAAGCTTAGGGGGTCTTTCATGCAGGTCCCCACATCTGTACCCTAGAGTTCAGAGTGGCGAAGGAACCTTGACAAATGTATATTATCATAGTGTTTAGGAACCCCAGTCATGGACCAGAACCTTGCTGTGCAATGCACTTTACAAACACAAAACAAAAAGATAGTCCCTCCCCAATGAGCTTACAATCGAAGTATATGACAAGAGACAACTGGCAGATTCAGACGGATGTGGGGAGTCCAAGGAAACAATAAGACAATATTGGCCAGCAATCTATGTATCTATCCATCTGCTTACATGGCACGAATCACCTGGTGAGGTAAGGAAGCATTATCCCCATTTTACAGATTGGGAAGTGAGGCATGGGGTATATTAATGTGCCTCTTATCACAATTCAACATCCTTAATCACTTTCAATACATTTATTGTTTCTATTAGTTGTATTACAACAGTGCATAGAGGCCCTCTGCCAACCAAGATCAGGCCCCCTGTACTAGGTACTGTACAGACACATCATAAGAGTCCCTGCTCCAAAGATTCCAACAAGACTTATGCATGTGCTTAAAGTTAATACATATTTAAGTGCTCTGCTGAATTGGGGCCTCAGTGTCGAGAAGTGAAGTAGCCAGGACTGGGTGTTTCTGGTTTTGACATTTTGACTTCAATGGTACTTAAATACATGCTTAAAATTAAGCGTGTGCTGAAGTGCTTTTGCTGAACAGGGATGGAAGCATATGCTTAAGTCTATGTTACCAAGTAGCTTGTACTGGGAAGTTACTGGTTTTGGCAAGTTCCGAGCAAAAATGAACCAAACGAAACAATTCCTCGGGGGGAGGGATAGCTCAGTGGTTTGAGCATTGGCCTGCTAAACCCAGGATTGTGAGTTCAATCCTTGAGGGGGCCATTTAGGGATCTAGGGCAAAAATTGGGGATTGGTCCTGCTTTGAGCAGAGGGTTGGACTAGATGACCCCCTGAGGTCCCTTCCAACCCTGATAGTCTATGATTCAGCCTGTTGTTGCCGAAACTTCTTTACTCCTCCATAGAAAAGTCCATTGCTTAAGGAAGGAAATAAGCCTTTAGTGCAAGACTTATCTAAAAGACTCCACAGCAGGTGAAATGTACAAGATTAAAGTAAAACAATGGTATGAACAACAAAGAGGGAGATGTGAAGATTTAGCTGGGAGACTGTGTGGTGGGGACAGGTTTTGTGTGATGTTTATATGAGCCACAGGACTAGGCTCAAGAGCTAGACTTCCCCAACGCTTGGAGATGTTCAAACCCATCTCTACACTTTCATGTGTAAAGTCCCTCAAGGTAAAGAGGAGACAGGACTTGGCTTTAATGAATACAAAAAGGAGATTCTTTAACGGCTGGTGCGGACAGGTTCTGTGGTTCTCTCTGGCTTGCTGTGGCTCACAACGATTAACACAGCTTGAGCTGCCTGGCATCTTTCTAAGTCCTGGCCTTGGCTAAGAAGAGACTGTTAAACTCCACTATACTAGGAATGCAGAAAATGTTAATTCTTATTGTAAGTTTCTCTCTGTATAAACTTTATTAATGATTTCTTCCTCTGCATGCAAATTCCAGCAACTCGAGCTTCATAATTAAATTAGCATTGTTTATGCTTTAGAGTATTTAAAGTCTGAAATTACAGGCTATAACTATAAAAAAGAGTGATAACTAATGCCGATAACTCATTCCTGCAGAAACTGGGCCGAAGCAGAGGAGTAACGACAGATTTTATTCACAACAGCTACTTTATGATTCTCATTAAGCTACTTTTTGTTATCACAAAAAACGTATAATAGTAGCGTTAGGTTATTCGTGTGGATATTTGAAATGCTACATCCTGAATAATTACTATCATGACACTGAGTGACATCACGATCGCAGATTTGATACAAAAAGCAGACCGGGATCCAAGAGACCTGCATTTATTCCCAGCTCTGAAATTGACCAGCTACGTGACTTTGGATAAGCCTCCTCCCCCTTAATCGCTTGCCTATTTTGACCCCCATCCTGCAAAGACTTATGCATGTGCTTAACTTTATGCCCTGCTGTCAGATCTGGGTAGAACTCCTTTTACCCATGCTCAGCCCAAGAATCTCTCCTCAACTACGAAAACTTCTCACACAACTTTGGCCAACAACAACAACAACAAAAGTGTAGAACAACTACAAGCCGGGGCTCTGGGTGTCGTAAAACCTGGTGGTGCAGCTTTTAAATCTTCAGAGGTTTTTTTGTGTTCTACCAGGGAACAAAGCTTTAAATCACAGAGACTACAGTAAAATTGCTTTTGCTTTCTAAAAAATGGGGCCTCATACACCACAGAGTTGAGGGCAGGGGATCAACACGGCAGCGGCAGTGCTTGCAAGATGACTAGACTGTGGAGACCATGAAATCTGTTAACCCTCCAAACTCCTGATTCCTGAATATCAGAGGCTTGAAAAGAAAGGACTGCAAAAATATGCCTTGATCTGGTTTTCTGTTTTGTTAAATGGCCATTACGTTGGATTTTCATCTTCTGTAACAGACATGCCAAACCCATGAAGAAACCGCTGAAATTGGGCTTGTTTTGGGCTTAATTGGCTTGTGAGTTGCTAGTTGGCTCGTTTTTGGCTTGTAGCTTATTGCTTCTGTTTTTTGATCAGCTCCCGGCAAGCAGGAGCAAGTGGGGGAGAGAGTCAGGAGTGCACAGCGGGCCCACCACAGTCCCAGACTGCACGCTGGAGGGATCTAGTCACGTAGAGCGTTGGGGTTCTTAGGGATTAGCTTGTTTAAGCCTGGTTTTGAAATGGGATTGGCTTGATTTTTAGCTTATTGTGAAAGTCAGGGTGCTTATTTACTGTGTAAAAGTTGGCAACTGTGTCCTGTAAATACAGAAAAAAAAAAGTAAGTTATGTATGAGAAAGCAGGAGAGCTTTTCAAAAGCCACAGTTCACAACTTTAGTTTTATGAGAATCAATGAAAGGAAACACACAGAACCACTGGCCGACAGGTTTTCTCTTTAGAAGTAAACAAAACCTTTGTATGAGCTGTATAGACCCGTGTAAATTAGCTGTTAGCTGGTGAAATGGATTGTCTGGTCCAACAACAAATCTTACAAAAAAATCTTTCACCCAGAGAGTTTTCTCCCAAGGGTTTTATACCTGAGGTTCAGACTGCACAGCTTATAACAAAAATATCACGAGAGGTCAGATCTCAAGCCGGTGTAATTCAGTGTAACTCCCCGTTGACTTTGATGGAGTAATGCCAGATGGAGATCTGGCCCAAGTATTTTATATAAATGGGAAAAATATTGGACTATAATAGATGAGTGCAGCACTCTGATCGCTCCTTGCTTTGCTGGCTACAAGACAGTACATACACAATACTGACTCCCCACTGCCTTGCACCTTGTGCTATTGAGACCTGGGTGGAGTAAACACCAAGTGAGCGTAAAATGCTACCAGTTCTGATTGACTTTGCACAGGGATAAATGATCTGCAAGGTTCACTTTTGCTCCAGGAACTTAACTATTGTTATTTGTATTAGTGCCTCGAGGCCCCAACTGAGTTCAGAGCCCCCATTGCGCTAAGCGCTGTGAAAACCCAAAGGCCTGGTCTACCCTTAAAAACTAGATCGACCTAGCTACGTTGCTTAGGGCTGTGAAAAAATTGCCACGGGTTAGGTCAACCTGACCCCCAGTGTAGATGCAGCTAAGTCGCTGGAAGAATTCTGTCTGTCAACCTAACTCCTGCCTCTCGGAGGGATGGATCAACTACATGAAAGGAAAACCCCTTCCGTCAATGTAGAAAGTTTCTGTGCTACCGTGTCCTGTGGCTGGGGCATGGCTAGTAGTTGGAGCAGGACTTGGGCTCAATGATCATAGCAGGAGTCAGGCCGAGTGGTTAGGACCAGGAGTTGGTAGCCAGGGATTGGAGCCCAGGGTCAGAACTGGAGTCAGTGACCTGGTGCCAGAGCTGAATTACCTGGAGTGAGGCAGGAGTAAGTCTGGGGCCAAGACAGGAGCAGAGTGGGATACAATCAGGTCCTATCACAGCAATGGACAAATACGTTGAGTAACTACTGAACGGCTATGGCTGCTGCTGGACTTAAGGGCTGGTCTGCTGACTCTTCCAACTGAACAGGGATGGTAGCCAGCTGTGCTTGTCAGGTTGCCCAGAATTCCTGCCATGCAGCACTCCGGTGATATAGCCACAGCACTGTCATTGTAGTGTCGACCAGAGGTTCTCAAACTGGGAGGAGGTCCCCCTGGGGAGGCATGGAATGTATTCGGGGTGGGGTGTGAGAAGCGTTAGGGGGAAGCTGCATACTTTTTACCCCTCAGCAATGACTAACGAGCAAAGCTGACTCCCCCGGATATATCAGGTCCTCAAATGGCGCTGTGCATTTTGATGGATTTCTGTTAAGCTTGCATGATGTTATACAAAGTCGTTGCCATCTGTACATGAATCTGTTTTCTACAGTGTGGTGTGCATATTTAATTGTAAGCATCGACCACAACTGCAGTTTTGCTTTTGCTCTTATTACAGAGGATTGTTGGCTCTGTTTGAATCAATGCCTTGCTGTTTTTAATATTTAGTGAGAGTTGCATGTTCATTTTTTTAAATTGGTGTCTGTACTTGTGGGGGGAGGGGCCTAAAACTACTTCAGACACAAAGAAGGGGGGCCTGAATACGTTTGAGAACCGCTGGTGCAGACATACCCCTAGTGAGAGACAATCCCCTGAAGAATTTACAACAGAGAGAGAGAGTCACAGGGTGAGAAGGGAATGAGCAGTGAAGTGGACTTGCCCAAGATCACACAGCAGGTCCGTTGGCAAAGCCAGTGTAAGCAGGTAGGTCTCCAGTCCAGTATGCTATCCGCTAAACTATGTTGCTTCCCCGGCACAAACAGGATTTGAATCCATTTAGTTAAAGGCATCCATTTTGCTGGCAGTCTCTCTCTCGAGGCATTTATATTGCATGCATTACCCCGGTGCCTGAGCACACATTCCAGGAAATCATTTGGAGAGCAGCTAGGTCACCCACTGTCCATCCAGTCAATTATTTTAGGAGTGGTTGGAGATTTCCACACTTGCAAAAGTAGTTTCTTGGCAACCAATAGAGCTCAGAGGAGACATCCCTCTTCATTAGGACATAGATCTTTTTACTGACACCCCTGAATGTTTTATGGTTGGTTGGAAGTTCTGCGGGGCGGGGGGGGGGGGAAGGAATCCCAACCTTTATCAGCGAGAGAATGAGTGTTTAGCTGCAGCTGCCACCTTGGTTTTCAGCAAGACACAGGGAAAAAGTACTGGCCAATAAGGTTCTGATTCACCCTTGCCCTGCACAACATGGAGTCATTTGTACCAAAGTCGGTGCTTGGTCGTGCTTCATACCCGCTTTGCGCTCTACAAGGTAGGGCAAGGCAGAATGGGATCCTCACGATTTTATCTTGTGATGGACTGAATGCCCTTAACTCCTTTTGACTTCAGGGAAGTTACGTGTTGCTCATCACCTTGTGAGAGGCACTCCATGCCTTGCAGAATTGAGTCCTTAGGGTTTACGGTAACTATGCAGTTGAGCCCTAAGTAAGGGAAAGCCCGTAGCTGTCCTGCATCAGGAGTAGGGCAGGGGCAAAATGGTGACTCCAAACCACAGGCTGGTCACTGGCTCTGTCCTTCCTCCAGGGCGGAAATAACCTGCAGAGATTATTCCCCCTTCAATGTCGGCTCAGCTGTCCTGGCAGGTGCAATGGGGAGTCCGGATTTTACCCGCTCCCTTCCCATATGTATGCAATGGGGAGCAGTAGACCCCATGGAGGCTTCTTTCCTCTCCCAGCCTGTGCTGTAACAGTGCATGCAGCCCAAGCAGGGGAATATGGAGCATGTAAAGACAGTCACAATTTCACGCTTATTGAATTTTGGATTGTTCAAAATCTGGATCGGGGTCTGAACCAGGTGGCTCAGCCCCTTCCGTCATTGCTACAGCTTTTACGCTCAAATCATGTAAAAGGGAATTTCCAGTTTATGATGATTATCCCCTATGATGCTCCTGAAAGGGGTTGAGTTGGCAGCCGTGGGAAATAAATGAGTTGTTTATTTTCAGAGCAAGTATAGCCTGGGCAGCAGCAGTTCCCGAGCCCCTCACACTGTCCCCACCAGGGTACCACCACGACTGAGCTAAATTCCAACCGGTGAACTGAGAGTGATCAGGGCCATAGCCCATTACCAGTCCTTGGAGCTCTGCAATCCCTTCCATTTATGAGCTGCCAAAAAATGTACTTCTGCTTAGTGGTTTCCTAGGTCCAGGATTTTCAGCATTGAAGTCAACGGAGCTACACCAATGTACACTCGCTGAGTACCTACTGCATCCTACAGGAATTGCAGGGTTGCTTAAAGATACATTTACACCACAGACATCTCCTACTGCAACCAGAAATAATATTCGTGTTAATGGATTCTAAATACGGAGCGATCAAATCTCATTCAATGAGGCATAAACTGGTGAGCACAGGGTCGAGAGAGGTTTTTTTTTTCTCCATATAGATTCATAAACTTTTAAGAGACCGTATGGATCATTTGGTCTGACATCCTGCTGCATAATGCAGGCCATAGGATTTCACCCAGTGATTCGTGCAGCTATTCAACAACTTGTGGTCAAGCTCGAGCATTTCCTTACGGGCATGTCTGCACCTCAAGCTGCAGGTCTGACTCACAGCTTGAGGAGACATACCCGAAGCAGCTGTGAATGAGAGAGAACGCTCAACGTTGAGGGTAGCCTTGGAGCAAGAGCAGCAGGAGGGTCTAGCCACTCCATGTCTAAATCCATCCAAGACATTAAGCATGTGCATGGGTGGCTAACCCCTTCTGCACCCTCATACCTTATCATACGGCTACCCTCTATTTTTAGTATACTAGCTCAATCAGAGCTAGTGCTGGTATGTCTCCTCAAGCTGGAAATCGCATCCCCAGCTCAAAGAGTAGACATAGCCTCAGAAAGACATTGACTTCATTGGGGCCAGGATTTCCCCCCCAGTCTGAATTTAAAGACTCCGAGGGACAGAGAATTTACAACACTGCACAATTAGCTAGGTGAGTGATATTCTCTTTAAGGTGTTTGGGTTTGTTTGCCTTCACCTGCAACATCAGATATTGGTCAATGCCACAGACAGTGAAGTGGCCTGTTCTGATTCACACATTTGAAGGGATCAGAAGGGACCATTAGGTCATCTAGTCAGACCTCTTGTATAACACCTGTCAAGAGATTTCACCCAGTTACATCTGGGGAGCCCAGTAACTTATGTTTGATTGGTATGTTCTCCTCTACCATTTCAATTGTGTTTTTCTGCTCCTTTTGATACATTTCCTATGGAACACCTTTGGGCAGCTCTAAAAATTGCTGGGGTATGGGTAGCTTCACAAAGCTCAGCCTCAAGTCTTGAAGGCTGAGATTTTCAAGACAGGGGAAGTGATTTCAATACCCATTTCCAATTAAAATTAAAAGTAACTGCATCAAAATCACTTAGGCAGCTCTGAAAATCTCAGCCAAACATTTAAGTGTAACGAAAGGATGAGATGGCTTTTGAGATGGCAGGAGCTCTATTACTCTGGAAATAATTAGCATTTCATCAATGAACAATAACAATGACAAAAATCAGGCATTTTCCCTCATATGCAAAACCTTGCATACTGTGCAAGTCAAGAAATACGGCATGCAAATCTGCAAAAAATTCCCAATAAGTCATGGAGGAAGGTTGGTCCAATGGTTACAGCCAGGTCCATCCCTAAGGTGGTGCGGGGCCCGGGGCAGAAGTGACGAATCTTTCACTTCCGGGACCAACTGCACCCAGCGCCGGCCAATCACACTGGTGGCCCGTGGGGTCCCCCCAAAGTGTGGGGCCTGGAGCGGTTGCCCTGACTCGCTGTACCCAAGAGACGGCTCTGATTACAGCCTTAGCCTACAACTCAGGAGATCTCCATTCAAGCTACATACTCCCTATATTACCTTGGCCAAGTCACTTAGTCTTTTTGTGTCATATCTCCATCTGAACAGCGAAAATAATAGCACTTTCCTACCTCACAGGGGTGTTTGTGAGGATAAATACATTACAGATTGTTAGGTATACAAATGTTTTGGTAACAGGAATCATAAGTGCCTGAGAGAGAGAGAGAGAGAGAGAGAAAAATCAAAGCATAGAGCAAAGGAAGTGAACAAAAGATTTCCCTTATTTTCACCAGGAAACTCAACCACGGCCGGGACTGTAACGTCCCCTCCTCTTTCAAAGAGGGTGGGGGTTAAATTAACTTATTGGGCCCATCTCTTTAGCTGCCCACTGTCCGACAATAAGTAAGAATTAGTAGAACTGCGTCACACGGGGCTGTGGATTTTCCACACCTTGGAGTGACATAGTTATACTGGCAAAGGTTGTAGTGCAGATCAGGGCTAAGTCTCTGAAGGGTGTGAATTTTTCATACCCCTGAGCGACGTAGCTCGGTCACTTTAAGTGTTGACCAGCCATTACCCGAGACCACACAACAAGTCACTGCTATAGCAGGGAATAGAACCCGGTCCCCTAACTTCTAGTGTAGTACGAGATCCATTTACATGTCTAAATACTTGATCTGTGGGTCTAATTCCATGCACTCCTAGTGACATACTTACTCCATTTACATGCTTGTCTACCTGATCAGTGGGTTCAATCCAACATGCCACACAACAATTAATTGTGGGTTCAAGACTTCAAGCATGAAATTGAGCCCATAAAATCACAGGTCAGGAGGAGGCCCTTTTTCAATGGAGACCTGCATTCTTTCCATTAAAAAAGACCCAATAATGGTCTATCTTAAACTGGCCTGCCCTCACTGTGCCCCTCACAATAGCTTTACCAAGTTGATTATTAATTTCAAGAAACAGCACGGAAAGGTTGGGAATATATTTCCACTTCCAAGTTTTATTTGTTTGAATGAGAAACCTATACTCAAGCACAGCAAGCAGAAGATTGGCTGACACAGCAGTGGCAGTAGAAGGTAATAGGTTACTCATATAGGTTCCTGAATCTCTAAACCAAAGCTAAAATTGCTTCATCCAGCAGCATTTTCTTTGCATTCCAGTAAACCTAAAGCCCACTCCATTTCACTCCCCAATTTTATTTTTAGGAGACTTGCTTTTGTTTGCACAGATCTCATTTTCCAATCCTTGCTTGGCAGGTACCACTGTGAAATATTCAAAAAGCACAGTGAGTCCTGAAATTAAGCCCCACGCCACAGTACATCTATATGAAACAGAAAGTTTTAATCACTCTGCTCTTAAATTGCTATATTCGGAAGTTACATGTTTATGAACAGCAGATTATTTTTGTCCCCTTCCTCCTTCATAGCTGTGACTGGTGTCATTTAGTGCAAGAAATCTCTATGCAGGGGAGGGGAGAAGACATGAATATCCATCATACAGTCACTGTTTGCATTCAAGCTGGGCCGTATTGTGTTTTAAGCTGAAGATCTCTCTTTCTGCACCTGTCTCTCAACTACGGTTTACAGCTCATCTGTGTGGGAGACAGAGCTTTCCCTGGGGCCAGTTTGTGCCTGTGGAATAAACTCCCATGGGACCAAAGGACTATCACAGAGTTCATCCCTTCTGCTTCAAGTGCAAGGCTCACTTCTCTGAACCCCTTCTCTAACATAAATACATGTAGATAAAAACAACAACAAAACCCCTACCAAAACAAAACCCTCCACTGTACACACAATGTCCTTGGGGAGAGGATGAAAGAACAATCCACACGTGACAGCCACATTGCTTAATGCATTACTGGAAGGTGCTCAGATACTACAGTGATGAGCTTGGTATAAGATTCAGAATAGAATAGAATAGAACCGAACCTCTTTCCTCTCTTCTAGCTGTTGTGCTGGATGCAGACTACCTGAAAACACCACTCTGCCGGGATAATTGATTACACTTTTATTTAGTAATAAGAATGCTTCTAACTGAGTTTTTGCTAAGAAGAGGTACATTTATATTTATGAGTCAAAGATTAATTCTTCTCCACTTAATTGGAACTGTGCACCAGACTCTCAGTTACCCTGCTCCTGCCCTGAGATTTAAACCACTATTCCACTCCCTGGGTGCAACCTTGGACCTATTGGACTCAGGGGGAGTTTTGCCATTGACTTTCAGGGGCCCCTGTGTTCTAGGGCTGGGCAGACGGGGCGGGGGGAGGGGGTTACATGACAGCAGCCTGTACGTGTGCAGTGATTTGCACCAGTGCAAAGTGAGAATTCCAGGGTTTTATATCCGTTTTGCACTGTTGTAAGTGACCACGTAACTCACGTAGTGTTACAAGTCCCCCACTGCATTGATCCGCAGAGGATATGAGTTACAAAGCCTTGTCATTGTAGCTCAAGCTGGAGCAGCTCATGCACGAGTATCTAGCCCTTATAGATGCAACAGTAACCTCCAAACCATTAACGAAGGGTAAACCAAGGTGCTGATTTCTGCCCAAGTCTACAGACACCGTGACACATTATCTATGAGCGGTGCAAACTGTCCAGCTTACTAAAAGGGCTTGTTAATAACTCTGATCCTTTCAATGCCAGCCTCGTTAGCTATTTTATTGCTGATCCAAGGGCCAGAGAAAGGAAAGGGGGTTCCAAAGAGGATGGATCTAGACTGTTCTCAGTGATAGCTGATGACAGAACAAGGAGCAATGGTCTCAAGTTGCAGTAGGGAAGGTTTAGGTTCGATATTAGGAAAAACTTTTTCACTAGGAGGGTGGTGAAACACTGGAATGCATTACCTAGGGAGGTGGTGGAATCTCCTTCCTTAGATATTTTTAAGGTCAGGCTTGACAAAGCCCTGGCTGGGATGATTTAGTTGGGGATTGGTCCTGCTTTGAGCAGGGGGTTGGACTAGATGACCTCCTGAGGTCCCTTCCAACCCTGATATTCTATGATTCGATGATTTAGCTCTGGCGATCCCTGGTTCAATCCCTGGCGTGTCGGCCAAAAGAGCAGCTCATCCAGCATTTGAACCACTGAGAGTCTCGGATGGTTGAGACGAGCTTCCTTTGAGCAGCGGAAGTGGGTAACCTACTAGTATGCACAGATGGCAGCTGTCACAACTGCACAAGGTGTGAAGCAACAGTGAATTGTGCCCTGACTTTTGTGTCTCCTTAAAGTGGAGCAGCACCAAAATCTCAGACTATCTATGAAAGATTCATCTGTGTAGGAAGTTCTGACAGTCCTGAGGCTTGAAGAGATGGACTGAATTTACCGTATTGGCAAGAGAACTCAATCACAGTTAGCTACATGACTACCCTCGTGAGCAATTTAGGGAATCCCACATCCTGGACTAGATTCACATCCATAGCAGTGTGTCCTTATCATTGTCATCATCAGACTTAGGACCCCACTAGGCAGTTTGGAGTGATTCATCACCAATGCTGTCCTCTTGCAAGAGGTTTCTCTGAATGTCTTTCCTATTTATAACCAATGTAAATTAAAGTTAAATTAAAAAACAAAACACCACAACCCTTTGAGAAATCAAGCTGATGAAACTTAGCTTAATTACCACGTGGCTGTGTTCTCTGTAGTTTCCTGATAAAAGGCCATGCTCTGATTCATGCAAAAGATGATATGGGGGAGAAGGATGGATGTTTTAAGAAAGATGCCCTATCTTCACTTTTTCTTCGCTACCTGAGTTACCCATTCCCCAGCTTCTGTTTGCCAGAAGCTGGGAATGGGCAACAGGGGATGGATCACTTGATGATCACCTGTTCTGTTCATTCCCTCTGAAGCACCTGCCATTGGCCTCTGTCGGAAGACAGGATCCTGGGCGAGATGGACCATTGGTCTGTCCCATTATGGCCGTTCTTATGAGTTGTTAACCATCACAGACAACTTTCCCAAGGTGTTTGATTCCTCCTCACACCAGACACGCCCTTGATGTGAGATAAGCTTCAAAACACAGAGCAATTAGACAGGCGATGACGATGCACCAGCTCAAAGGTAGGAGCCTCGTCCATGAAAACGTAATGCCTCCTGTAGTGACCCGGGGTAGGTCTGTCATGTAATTACAGCTCAAGTAGACATACCCAAGCTCGATTTAACCTCATTTGCTTGGGTACTGGAGCAGTTAAATTACAGCAACATGGGCTTCAGCTCAGGATGGACAAGCCTGCCTGGAACCCTGGGACCAGCCCAAGCTGCAGTGCTCACTGCTCCAGCTTCACTGCTCTGGGATGCGAGATAGCTAGACTGCATTATAGACGTACCCAATGAAGGGGTAGGAAGGAAGCCTTCTTGCAAACTACACTGAAAGCACCAATAGATTAAGGCACTGAACCAACAAAGCATTTAAGCACACACTTAACTTCAAGAACTCAAGCAGTCCCAGGCCCAAATCCTGCTCCCATTGGAGTGAATGGCAAAACTCCCACCAACGAAAAGTTCTCTGCAGTACTGACGTAAGTGCCAAGCGATTAGCTGAGTTACAGTGAGGAAAGGTTCTACGAGCAGTCTCAGAGTTGTTTTACGGCTCAGCCTGTGAATTTCTCATACTGAAGAAGAATCAATAGAAGACTATTGACCATGGGAACAGATGGCGTGAACTTAACTAAATGCAGTAACTAAAGGAAAGAACACTTCTAATTGGCATGGGGTGCCTGCAGGCAGACTTAATACTTAAGTAACAGAGATATCCCTGAAATTAAAAATAGTGCTTTGCTCTTACATCCAAGGATCTTTCTCCTGCAGATCTCAATGTGCTTTAAGAAACATTCGTCAGTAAGCTTCACAATGCCCCTGTGGGCAGAGCTGGGTGACGGTAGTGAAAAATTCACCGGGCAAATTCCATTTGAAAACTGATCACTATTTCCACGAATCTGGTGAAATACTTGATTTATGTTTCGTGCAAATGTATTTATTCCTTTTTCTTTTTTTGGAAACATATTTCAGTCCATGGATTGTTTGAGAATAGAACCAGATAGACCATGAACAGGAAATCATCTAGAGTGAGATTTTCAGGAAACCCTAAGAGAGTGAAATGCCCAACTCACACTGAATTTCACCAGGGTTTGAGTGCCTAACTTAGGCTCCTTTGAAAATCTGAGCCTTCTCT
This sequence comes from Natator depressus, assembly GCF_965152275.1. NCBI lineage: Eukaryota > Metazoa > Chordata > Testudines > Cheloniidae > Natator > Natator depressus. Next base: position 9,409,925 of record NC_134259.1, read on the forward strand.
AACAAATTGAGTCCTTTCTCTTTTAACAAGTTATTTGCCTACAGGTTTATTTTCTGAAGAATTTGTTCCTGATTCCAAACAATTAGACATGTCACACAATGTCCGATCCCATAGCACCACCTGGTGGCAAGACCCAACATTGCAGTGCCTCAGTTTCCCCCATTAGACTCTTGAACAGGGACATCACAAACTCCTCATTTCGATAACAGTCTGTTTCCAGTGGGGTCCTGCAAGGGATCAGTTCTTGACCCTATGCTATTAAACATTTTTATCCATGACCTAGAAGAAAACAAAATAATCACTGATGATATTTGAAGAGGACACAAAAATTGCAGGAGTAATAAATAATGGAGATGTCAGGTCACTGATTCCGAGCAATCGGTAAACTGGGCACAAAGAAAGAATATGCATTTTAATATGGCTAAATGTACATGTGTACATCTAGAAACAAAGAATGCCGGCCATACTTGCAGAATGGGGTACTCTATCGTGGGAAGCAGTGACTGAAAAAGATTTGGGGGTTGCGGCGGTTAATCAGCTGAACGTGAGCTCCCAGTGTGATGCTAAGAGCAAAAAAGCTAATGTGATCGTGGGATGCATAAACAGGGGAATCTTGAGTCGGAGTAGAGAAGTTATTTTAGCTCTGTATTTGGCACTGGTGTGACCACTGCTGGAATACTGTGTCTAGTTCTGGTGCCCATAATTCAAGAAGGATGTTGATACATTAGAGAGGATTCCGGGAAGAGCTGCAGGAATAATTAAAGGATTAGAAAACATGCCTTGTATGGATAGACTTACTTTATTTGAGCTGAAAGAGAAGGTTAAGGGGTGACTGGATTATAGTCTATAAGTACCTACTTATATATATTTAATAAATATTTAATAATGGACTCTTCAACCTAGTAGAGAAGGGTGTAGCACAATCCTATGGCTGAAAGATGAAGCTAGACAAATTCAGACTGAAAATAAGACATACATTTTTAACAACGAGAGTAATTAACCATTGGAACAATTTCCCAAGGGTTGTGGTGAACTCTCCATCACTGACCATATTAAAATCAACATTGGATGTTTTTCTAAACAATATGCACTAGGATTTGGGGCGGGGGGGAGTTCTATGGCCTGTGACATACAGTAGGTCAGAGAAGATTATCACAATGACCGCTTCGGGCCTTAGAATCTCTGATGATGTCCTCAGAGTCCAAATCTGGCAATGCCCAAAGGACTAAAAATCATAAACAGAGGATTGTCTGCCCCTGTCAAGGCTCCTCCAGTTATGACCTTCAGCAGTGGTCCCACCATGTCCTTACTAAACAAAAGAAAACATACATATTTGCCCCCTTTTGTGAGCACCCCTTCTATGAGCTCTTTGCTGCTATGCCCTGGCTCTGCAGAATCTTGCTTTGCTCTTTTGGCAAGCTTTTTGGCTTTCTACTGGGAGGTCCTTTTCTCCCCAGCAGGTTCCCACTGCCTACCTTCAATGGCAACTTTGGTAGCCTCTCTCAGGCAATTCCCTCCTGCTCCCCCTTCCTTACTGACAAAAGGCCCCCCTCCTCAGTTACATCTGATCAATGATAGAGCTAGCTGACCCCGAGCCTCCTGCTCCAAAAGGGGCAGCCCACCCTGTTTCAACATATTTGATATTAACATACCTCAACCTATGGATTGCTCACAACCGATTTGCTGCAAGTATTACTTTGAGCACTCTCTGCTTGTAATTTGATGTGCATGCTCGGTGACTGGTCACCTAACTCACGCTGTATCCCTCCCAGCTTGGTATCATCTCCAAACTTTATACGTGTACTCTCTATGCCATTATCTAAATCATTGATGAAGATATTGAACAGAATCAGAAAAAGATTGGGCAAAATTGAAACATTTTTGGGTACCCACGGATTTAACATATTGATTTTTAGACTCAGCACATCCTGATTCTTGGCAGGGGGATAGACTAGATGACCCCTGTGGTCCCTTCTAACCCTATGGTTCTATGAATTGAAACTTTTTCAGGCAATTATCAGAATGTTTCATTTCAACTTTATCATTTGACTATAAAACCGACAAATGAAACTTTATAGTAATATTGGAATGAAATATTTTCAGAATATTTCATTTTGAGAAAATGCTGAGATTTTGGCTTTTTGTCCAGGAGTCACCTGATTACATCAAATATCATGAGACTCATGACAAAATAGCAGAGGTGGCAACAGATAAACTGAGGTGCAGGGAGAGCGATCCTTGAGGGAGCCATTTGGGATCTGGGGCAAAAATTGGGGCTCGGTCCTGCTTTGAGCAGGGGGTGGGACTAGATGACCTCCTGAGGTCTCTTCCAACCCTGATATTCTACGATTCTGTGACTTGCCTAAGGTCCACAGTAAATTACTGGCAGAACTAGGAATCCAGGAGTGCTCTCTCTCTAATTCCAACCATTCGGAGTAATTGCTTCTTTAACTCAACTAACTTTTAAATACAGAAAATATCTTGCGTATACAATTCTGTGATATAAAAAAGTAAAACACACCCTCAAAAAGCAATTAAAAAGAAGAGCTGCAATGCTGGACTGAAGGGAGGGAAATCATTTTCTGAAGCAAATGAGTTATTTTCAGGTTTAGATAACACATCCACATGACGCGGGTAAACTATAACGGTTTGCTGGCAACAGCCAATTCACAATTGCTACCAGTCTCTTAATCAATATTTCATTGCCATTGGCATAAGATAACTTCATCCATGTCCTTGTCAAAGTGCAGAACATTCAGGACATAAAATATAGATGTATATACACACTTTATTTTCTCCTTGGAGAATTTATGTACCGTTACATTCCATTTTTTTTTTCAGCTGAACATTTAAACAACATTGAATCAGTGATCACTAAACCAAACCTTCTTTTGTTCAGCAAGGTGAAGTTCTTTGACCCCTCCCATTCCTGCCCCCAGGTGCTTGTAAATATATGACAAATACCCTATAATGCTGATAAATTATTACTGTTATGCCCTGACTTCTAATTAAATGTTTGGAGATGGCAGCTGATGAATCATATTTCTGGCAACTGGCATCAGTTTCTAACTCCAGTACACAAGATTAGATCTTTAAAATTCAAGGAGGCAAATATGCCAGCGTTCAAATAGCATATTAGTGTGACCATTTGTTTGCATGCAACATAATGGCTTATGTGCAAAATGTGCTCAATGATCAATTAAACATACCAGTTCACAATAAAGCCCACCTCATGGCATCTGTCAAGGTTCCTTCCCCACTCTGAACTCTAGGGTACAGATGTGGGGACCTGCATGAAAACCCCCTAAGCTTATTCTTACCAGCTTAGGTTAAAAACTTCCTCAAGGTACACACTTTGCCTTGTCCTTGAACCCTATGTTGCCACCACCAAGCGTGTTAAACAAAGACCAGGGAAAGAGCCCACTTGGAGATGTCTTCCCCCAAAATATCCCCCCAAGCCCTACACCCCCTTTCCTGGGGAAGGCTTGATAAAAATCCTCACCAATTTGCATAGGTGAAGACAGACCCAAACCCTTGGATCTTAAGAACAAAGAAAAAGCAATCAGGCTCTTAAAAGAAGAATTTTAATTAAAGAAAGGGTAAAAGAATCACCTCTGTAAAATCAGGATGGTAAATACCTTACAGGGTAATCAGATTCAAAACACAGAGAATCCCTCTAGGCAAAACCTTAAGTTACAAAAAGACACAAAACCAGGAATATACATTCCATTCAGCACAGCTTATTTTACCAGCCATTAAACAAAAGGAAATCTAACGCATTTCTAGCTAGATTACTTACTAACAGGGGTTGTGAGGCTGCATTCCTGATCTGTTCCCAGCAAAAGCATCACACAGATAGACAGACACTTTGTTCTGCCCCCCCTCCAGATTTGAAAGTATCTTGTCCTCTCATTGGTCATTTGGGTCAGGTGCCGCTAGGTTACCTTAGCTTCTTAACCCTTTACAGGTGAAAGGGTTTTGCCTCTGGCCAGGAGGGATTTTATAGCACTGTATACAGAAAGGTGCTATATTTATATTTATGACAGCATCCCTGGCACATAACTGGAATTCTGCAAGACCAAAAAGGTGTCAAATTCATTTTTTTCCAGAAAATACTCTCCCCCCCCATACGTCTTATTATTAGCCTGAGGAACTCATTGTCACAGGAAATTGCAAAGGTCCCGATTTTAAAATGTATTTAGGTTCTAAAGATTCAGATTGACCCCTAGCAGGATTTTCAAAAGTTCCAAGTTTTGGAAAGGTTAGGAAACCTTAATGCTTTGGGCAGGGCTGGCTCACTCCATTATGGGGAGTGCAAGTAGTTATTTTTAGAGCACTGGTGTTGCTATTTTAAAACAAATAATCTTCCAAGATTAGACCCATGGAAAAATCTTGGATATTTAGAGTGTAAAGGAGTAAAATTTGGCTACTGTATCAATATTTTGCTGTGATTTATAGCTTACATAAAAGATGAGGACTCTCCGATTTATTGCTATTACACTGCTTAGCTGGACAACTTTGTACATATTTTGGCCTTTCTGACAATAATTTGGGGACCCTTGAAGATCATTTTGGGACAAATGTCCCCCTTTCTACTTCCCTTCCTCCTTCAGTAGTGCCCAGCCTGGCTTTAGGGCATGATCCAACCTCAAATGAATTGTATTCTACATCTACAGAAGGGTTTAGGGCTTAGTGATGGGATTAATTTTATTGGGTGTTTAGGAAAGAATATGCAGTGCTACAAATCATCATTCATACCTCCACCGACAATGCAATAGTAACAAATATTATAATCGACTGATTGTGTTTTAAGAATGACATTATGCAATGATGCAGTGTCGTGGTAGCCATGTCGGTCCCAGGATATTAGACAAAGTGGGTGAGGTAATATCTGTTACTGGACCAACTTCTGTTGGTGAAAGACAAGCTTTCAAGTCACACAGAGCTCTTCTTCAGGTCTTCTGGTCCAATAAAAGGTATTACCTCTCCCACTTTGTCTCTCTATTTTGCAATGATACGGTCCTGTTTATCTATTGGACAGGGTCAGGGGCATGGATCAGCATTTATGTCGCACTCCTCATCAGTACCTGGACCAAGCTCGGAAAGGTAATGATCAAACCAGTGGACCAAATTTGGTGATGAATCCTGGTCACATGCCACCTGAGGCACGTTGCGCTTACACTAAGAAGAACTGGGCAGGCTTTTACCATGTCAGAGGAGGAACTTCCTTACATCAGCTGTGGTATTCTGACCTGGGGATTTTCTTTAAGTGAAAAATAATTCTGTCTTTACTCCCTTAATAACCCTACTATAGATATTAGTATTCAAACATTTTCACGTGACGGTTTCTTTTCAAGTGAGTGTATACTATGAGTATTGATACATAGCAGAGATATCCAGGTATTTACTTCTCCTCTATTTCCTTCTCCATGTACTGGATGTGTTCATTTTCCCACAACAGTGATCACCCCATATCTTTTGAACCATTTCTCAAGTTCGGGGGATTTAAAAAAAAAATTCCAGTAAGAAGCTGCCAATAGTCTAGTGACTGCTATCAGATGAAATATTAATTCTTGGTTTCTCTGAGCGTGACCATTTGTACTAAGAAGTTTTTAATTGCACAAGCAGCACATGTTTGAAAAGGAACAGCTCTCCGTGATGTCCTGTCCCTTTAAATGTTTGGTTGCTCTGTGATTCCCCTCCTCAGTACAAAACCTGGCCTTGATTTCTGTTTTGCTGCCTGAACCATAAAGACACAGCAACAAACAGCTGGGTTTCTATCAGCTGCTCCTGTGTCCATCTCCTTCTCTGCTGGGACCAAATATAACACTCTAAGTGGGCAGCACTACAAACTGGAGTGTCTGCTGGATAGTGGTGATGAGAATCCATTGTTAAAAATGACATGGGTATTCATTCCATTTACCTGTGACTAATAAGACTAGGAAATGAAATTCCTAGCAAACCATTAGGTTTCCTTAACAAAACACTTCAGACGGTAAAGCAGAAGACATAACACAGTGCCTTTAATATCCTAAGTGAGTTATAGAATGTCATTTAAAGTGGAGAACAATCTATTAATCTTCACAGCTCAGACAGTGAAACAGTAAAACATACAATCCTCAGAGTCCAAATGGCTAATCACCATCTGAAGCTCTATATGAAATGCATGCCACTCAGTCTGGGTGTAAGTTATTTCAGTTAAAACATTGCCGACATCTCCATAAGTGCTTAAGCTTTGATAGTGAAAAATCCAAATAATTAATGCACTCTACACGTTCACTCAGGGATTTCAAAGAACCTTAAACATAACTGAAGCCTCACACCACCCTTGTGAAGTATAACATACCCAAGTTCCACAGAATGAGTCAGGGGCAGAAACAGAACCCATTAAAAAGAAAGGGACTTGCCCAAGGTCAAACAGCAGAGCCAAGAATAGAGCCCGGGTCTTCTGATTCCTAAGGGCAGTACCCTAGCCACTGGACAACACCCATAAGAATTAATACTCCTGGGCACTAGAGGTTCTCAATCTTATCCATAGTGTGACCCTGTGTTGCAATAAGAAAAAGTTTTGGACACTGCCCCCTCCCCCCGCACCGTTCTGTGGAGCCATAAAAAAGCCTTTTGCTTTGTGTCACGACACACAAAGATTCTCCCTGACTTTTGGCCTGCAATTAAGCATTCATGACAGGAATGATGACTACACTGAAAGCAGGGAAAAGGAAAATAATAAGCATCTACGAGGACTTCTTTCCAGGAAAGAAAGGGGACGGGGCATCAAAAAATAGAAGTTTTCTTCGAAAGCATTCTCCATTGCCTCATTTACCTAGCAAGGCATTTCACATCAGTCTAACTATTCAGGTTCATGAATGCACACTTCAATCCTCTGTTGGATTCAAACCTTATATGACCCCCATCACCACACTACCTGAGCACCTGACAAGTAATTTATCCTCACAGCACCCTGTTGAGGAAGGAAGTATTATGATCCCCATTTTCAGACTGGAAACTGGGAGACAAAATTTTTTTCTGTCTTGTCCAAGGTCACACAGAAATTAAGTGGTAGAACTGGGGACTGTCTCCAGATTCTCAGTGAAGCTAGACAGAAAATGTATTTTTCCCCCATGCCCTCAACACTGAAATTTTCAACTTTTCATCAAAAAACTGTAAACTAAAAAAATGAATTTTCAGAAGTTTTTGACAATTTTTTCTCCCAAAAAAATGTTCAGCCAAACTTTTTCAGGTTTGGGGATTTTTCCAATTAAATAATCAAAAGTTTTTGAGGAAAGCATACACTTTCTATGAAGATTTTTGTTTAATACAACCCCAATTTTCCATCTGAACCAAGTTTCAGTGGAAAATTTTTGACTAGCCCTATTCCTGAGACCTATCCAGGTGCCTTAACCACAAAGCTATTTTTCCACACAGTCACTTTAGAGACTTTCGTGGCTGAATGCTGTCAGATAGTACACACCTCCTCCACTAGCAGAAAGGAGAATATTATAACAATCAGAAGGTGAATGCAAGATCCACAAAGACCTTCTCAAATGACATCTGAGTACATCTCAACTACAACTTGGGTTTCACTGTACTAATTGTTCTATTTTTGGTAACACCATAATTGCTGCCATTTATTACATAACCTTTCAGCTCCTCTCAGAAAAAGGGCAGCAACACCTAGTAAACTTAAACAGGCTATGATGAGTTTTCAAAGCAGAAAACAAGAATTACAGTTCATTTGTGAGCAGGTTCTCTGAGCAAACTATGGGATAATACAATTCATTAATTCCTCATTATGTTTGGGAAGACGACCTTTTAAATCATAATTAGACAATAAAAAAAACAGTCTGTCAAATACGTGCCTACTGACGAGACATCACAAATGAATTTTGTGCATTATAATTGCTAATGGATTAATAATTGGATAGTTTGCTTAATAAGACTGTGCATATTATTAATAGAATGACAAACAGTACGAGGTATGGAAAGAAAAGGTCCCTTGCTTTTTAAGAATTAATATATATAAAAGGGTACAACGTAAAAACCACATGATCAGCGACAACACCTCTTTTCTTTTCTTCTGTCTCCTTTCTTTTACCTTGTTCTTTGTGTACTTACATTCAGATGTAATTTGATGGCAATGCTATGTGTCCATATAGTGGGGTTATTTGGATTCTCTAAGATAGGATGATGTTACTAATGTATCTATTTTGTCTCCAAATATATAACATGATACTTCGGGCCTGTCAAGGTTTCTTCCTGACTCTGAATTCTAGGGTACAGATGTGGGGACCTGCATGAAAACCCCCTAAGCTTATTTTTATCAGCTTAGGTTAAAACTTCCCCAAGGTACAAACTATTTTACCTTTTTCCCTTGTACTTTATTGCTGCCACCACCACGCGTCTAACAGATATATAACAGGGAAAGAGCCCGCTTGGAAACGTCTTTCCCCCCCCAAAATCCTCCCCAAACCCTACACCCCCTTTCCTGGGGAAGGCTTGATAAAAATCCTCACCAACTTGCATAGGTGAAGACAGACCCAAACCCTTGGATCTTAAGAACAAGGAAAAAAACAATCAGGTTCTCAAAAGAAGAATTTTCTTTGAAGAAAAAGTAAAAGAATCACCTCTGTAAAATCAGGATGGTAAATACCTTACAGGGTAATCAGATTCAAAACACAGAGAATCCCTCTAGGCAAAACCTTAAGTTCCAAAAGGCACAAAAACAGGAATATCCATTCCATTCAGCACAGCTATTTTATCAGCCATTTAAACAAAACAGAATCTCACGCATATCTAGCTAGATTACTTACTAAGTTCTAAGACTCCATTCTTGTTCTGTTCCCGGCAAAAGCATCACACAGACAGAGTGTTTGTTTCTCCCCCCTTCCAGCTTTGAAAATATCTTGTCTCCTCATTGGTCATTTTGGTCAGGTGCCAGCGAGGTTATCTTAGCTTCTTAACCCTTTACAGGTGAAAGGGTTTTTCCTCTGGCCAGGAGGGATTTTAAAGGTGTTTACCCTTCCCTTTATATTTATGACAGGGCCAGATTTTCAAAGATTTTTTTAGGCATCTAAAAATGTATTTTGGCACCTAGTGGGATTTTCAAAAATTACTAAGAAGGATACACAACTAGCCACCCCGAATACAAACCCGCCATGAGCCCATGGTTACATACTTGGGGTGGCTAGCCCATGCAGCAGCCACTTGCCACTGTCTGAGCTACCATGGCTACACTGCTATTTTTAGCACACTAGCTCAATGATCACAAGTGCGAGTGTGCTTATGCAAGCTGGGAATCACAGATCCAAGAGTAAACGTTGTCATACTATTCCACCACAGCACTATCCTCCAGGTGCCAGTGATTTTTACAGATGAGGTGTCTGTCACCGACTCCTGTTAACTTTGCAGGAGATAATTTGGACAAATCCTTAAGTTTTATTCAGTTTGTCCTCAGATAAATTGAGGCATATTTTTTCCAGTGAGGATTTTGGCCAATTAAAGACTTCAGGCTTTAACTAGTTGTGTTCAGTGGCTTAGGCAAAGAGGGTTGATGGTCTCACCCCAGTTCCCCGTGGGTGAGCATCCTTATGATAAAAATCACCACTCCACTCATTGGTAAGCTTTCACTCTTGGCCCTACCCCACAGGGTTAGTGGTTCTGTTACTGGATCAGTGCAGCCAAAGCTGTGAGACAGCAAACAGAGACAAACCAACCACTCTTAGGCAAATTATAAGGGATGGAATTCTCCCCTTCACAAAGAGTACATGCAACATAGGGTGACTTTTGGCCGGGAAGTCTCTTTTTTAAGCCCTGTCGCAGCCATCCCGCCTTCCCCCCACCCCACAAAAAAGTGGACATTTTTTCTGTTTTCTCTTGTCGACTTGATCAGTGGGCAAGAGCAAATGGGAAAAATGTCAATTTTTTTTCCAAAAAATGGGGGGCGGTGTGGAGGAACATGGGGGAGGAGGGCGAGCAGAGATGCCAGCCCCATGGCTGGGGGGATGGGGAGACAGCATTTCAGCATGCAGGGGGCTAACAGGGTTCCAGCAACTGGCAACAGCCATGCGTGGGGGGTGGGGGGCTTGGCCGAGCGGCTTGGAGTGTCCCGTTTTCCCTTTGGGAAACATGGGCAACCTACTGAAAAGTCTCGGCTCCGCTTCATAAGGATGAAATGGGATGTAAGTGTTGTATGGGCACTTTGCGGGCTTTCTGCACAGGAGTGGATTTCCCCCATGGGAAACAGGTAGTTGCTTACTCAAGTACTTCAAGAATATATTGCCAATGTTAGAGGGCCTGAATCTGCCCCTTCTAAGTTGATGGGAATTTGGATTAGGCCTTGAAGGAGGTTTAATGTATGTCAAGTACACTGATTTGTTTAGATTGCATCTCACCTGAACTCCTCTGGGGTTGCCACTTCTTGTATCCAACTGCAGGATTGGGTGCGAAAAACCACTGTTTCAGGTAGCATGTAAATTGTGCAAGTCATAGAAGAACAAAAGAATGGCCACATGGGGTCAGACCAAGTGTCCATCTAGCCCCGTATCCTGTCTTCCGACAGCGGCCAATGCAAGGTGCTCCAGAGGGAATAAACAGAACAGGTCATCATCAAGTGATCCATCCCCTGTCGCTCATTCCCAGCTTCTGGCAAATAGAGGCTAGGGACACCATCCCTGTCCATCCTAGCTAATAGCCATTGATGGATCTATCCTCCATGAATTTATCTATATGAGTGACCTATTGCTAGGGCAGGTTAAATGAATTAGCTTTACCACAGAAACCATAGCAAGACACATGCATTTCTACAGGCCTGATTCTCATTTGCACTAAGACTAATTAACACCGCTCTGGCAGCGTAAAGGGGAATTAGGTTAATGTAAATGTAATTTGTGCCCCTTTATACTTCTAGAGTGATGTAAAGGGACCACCATGTAAAAGACAATCAGGCCAAAAGAATCTAATCCCTTTGCTACTTTACCAAAGCAGGTTGCGGTGGTGGTGTTTTTTCAAATGTAGCAGTCCTATTGGTTAGAGGTCTGCAGGAGAAGAATGTTAGCATGAGCCGTGCAAAAGGAGATAGCATCTCCAAAAGTGAAATGGTCAATATATCTTTTCTTCTTCCTTTGGACTGTCAGAGGAACAAACTGCATTTTCTGATGTTTATCCAAGTTATTAAGCAGAGGGGGTGGAAATACAGGGAACTTCCACAGGAGACATGGCTCTTGGCCAGCATCAAACTCAACTTCAAGACCACTAAATAGAAGTAACGAGTGAAAAACCTAAAAGAGTCTGTGGTGTTAGAAGACAGTAACAGCTGCTAATACATACTAGGTCTGAAAATTCGTAGAGAGATAAAGTGGAAACACATTTCAAAGCCAGGGTCCAACTGGTGCTCTCTTTAGTACCGTACATCAAGAAGCGCATTCAGTTAGTAAGAGGGCAAGTTTGTGGATAAAGCATCTTAGATTCACTTGTTTAATAAAGTCACAGGGTCCAAAGTTTCTGAGCTTCAAAGTCCAGAGGAATTCCCTCCAGAGCACAAGATGATTTAAATTCTTCTTTACACCTTCTGTCACTGACGACCTCCTAAATTCCCACAAATGAGCCACAAAAATATCAAATGTAAATAGATTTTAAAGGGCAAGTTTGGAGGAAAATATAATTGGATACCCTTGGTGTTCCATTCTCTTTGCAATGGGCTTTACAGTCTGCCAGTTCAAGGGATGCAGTCATTTATCAGAACAAACAACAACAAACTTAACCCCCATGAGTAAGTCTGGGTATGCAATGAGATGGAAGGGGCGAAAACATATCCTCCCTTTTGACAGAGCCAGCCTGAGATGTTCATCCAGTGTAATACTGAAGGTGTTAGAGTTGTTAAGAAGAACTGATATAATAGGAAGGAAACATGGTCTTGTGTCTATGGCATGGAACTCGGATTCAAGAGAGCTGGATTCCATTCCTTGCTCTGCCACAGTCTTCCTGTGTAACTTTGGAGAAGTCACTGGATCGCTCTGTAAAATGAGGATAATAATTCCATTGTCTGTTTCATCTTTCGATTGTAAACTCTTCAGGGCCGGGGCTGTCTCTCACTAAGTATATGCTCAGCACCCAGTGAAATCCATGCTCATCTAATTTCCAGGCCAGGTAGGCACTGTTGTGGCATGAATAGAAACTGTGATTATTTTTTCCATGTGGAGATGCATATTCAATGTCAGAAGCATTATCAATTGGTTATTGACCTGATTAGCATTGCTTCTAGCCAGGGCCGGCTCTACGGTTTTTGCCGCCCCAAGCAGTGAAAAACACTGCTGCCGCGTACGGCAAAAGGAAGAACCTGCCGCCGAATTGCCACTGCGGCCGGAGGAACCGCCGCCCCTTTCTAACCCCTCCCCGAAGCACCTGCTTGGAACGCTGGAGCCTGGAGCCGGCCCTGCTTCTAGCACAAGCGACTTGGGGCTCAGTCCTGAGCAGAGCTGAGCATGAGTTTCAGCTGGAGCTGAGGGTTCTCAGGAATGCTCGGGACTTGGCATAACTAAATGATTTAAACTGAAGGCACGCGTGACCAGCACCACGGCAAAATCCATAGGTAGGCTGCATAGCAGCACCTGCATTCCATCTCCTGATGCAGAAATCTCCTGACAGCATGTTGAGTTTGAATTCAGCTCATGCTCTGCAGTCAGCTTTGCCGAGCAGGGGAGTTTTTGAGAATGTAGCAAACCAGGATCCAGTTTTTAACACACTGAGAGAAAGGGAAACAGACATGACTGAGCATGTGATATATTGAACTAATAGCAAAAAGCGGGGGAGGAATTACGGCCCTGGATGCCCTGAGGAGAGCCGGATCGGTTGCAGCTGTTGGCAACCTAAATGAGTCACACAACGTGCCTCCTAGCATCTCCTGGGGAATACATACCACCCACTTCTTTACCTAGGTTGCCTTTTCTTCCCCTCTGGATAAAAGCTACATGAGATGACCAGGCCTTTTTGTTTAAGCAGTTTAAAAAGAAAATCTCTCAGTTCTTTCGGTCAGCTAAAACTCCAGCAACAGAAAGTCCATGTCAAATAGCAGGTGCCATTGTAGTTAATGTCAAAACTTTCTTCACAGCGACTGTGGAGTCTCACTGCACCATGCTTGGAGGCATCAGGCAATTCTGGTGGAGAGCGACACTGTCTGAACATTTCTCTTTTACTGCCTGGCATTGTTTCTGGGACTTGTACAGCATCAATTTGTAGCAACTGATTATAGTTTGGCAATAGAACAGTGGTTTTCTTCTCACTCTGACATATGCTCTCTATTTCTTTATTGTTACAACTATTAATATTACCCATCATGGGGCTTTTCATTCAAAAATTTAATCTCTCAGGTCCCCTGTGAATCATGCTTGCAAAAGTACAAGGATCATCCAGACACTACACAAGAGTGGCATAGATAAGCACGATCCATGCCTATTTCTGGCATTAAACCTTAAGGCTTGGATTTTCAAAAGAGAGTAAAGGGGTTACGTAAGGGAGATGGCAAGTACCACTGTTCCCATTTTACAGATGGACAAAGTGACATTAGGCAACTTGCCAATGGGTACGCAGCAAGACGTAGTGGAAACGCAGTGAGAATGAATGAGTCTCCATTAGTTCTCCTTGAAGTCTTCCTCTTTCCCCCACCAGCTTCTCCATTGTCCCTTCTACTCTACCAATTTAATACTTTGGTCTATTTTATATGCCACGTTCAGGTCCTGCCCAGCCATTCTACCCCTAATTATGATCAGAATGCGTAAAGGTTTTGTAGATCCCTAATCTGGGAATATTAGATAGAAATGGGGTTTGATTCTGGAAACCCTTAATCACATGACTTCTCCTATCAACTTCAGTGTGACCAAGGAAGGGTTTTCAGGATCAAAGGCCAAATTTACAAAGATATTGTGACTCCTAAAGATGCATATACATATCTAGTGAGATTTAGAAAAGCTGCTAAGCATGCTTGGTGCCAAACTCCCATTGACTTTTAATGGGAGTTAGGGGACTAACTTGTTTGGGTGCTTCTGTAAATCCATGTAGGAGTCTACTTTATCTTAACTTCCAAGGCCCTTCACAGCCAGGCCCCATGCTACCTGTAATCTCTCATTCTCTACTGAGAGGTCATCTCCAACCTCCCACTGGCCCATGATGCCAGCCTATATTGCCCACTCGTTCCATTTCCAAAGAAGGATCTTCATACTTCGGAGGAGTCCCCTGTGAACATCGGCAAAACCACCTCATTGTGAACCTTCTAAAGCCTCCTCAAAACTTTTTCCCACAGTGCCTACAAAACACTTGACAATGGCTAGGCTGCTGGCGTGCTGAGACCACTGTCTAAAATAGCGACCAATATGGTCTCACTGATTCCATGTACTCCATCTCTCTGTCTGTGTCCATCTGTTATCTCCCATTTCACACTTCGATTGCAAGCGTTTTGGTGTAGAGATCATCTTTTTGTACAGCACCTCACACAATGGGGTTCAAGTCCATGACTGGGGCTCTTAGGCACTACAGCAATACAAAATAATTCATAACAATAATTTAGGTACCTTGTACATCTGCCCCTATGCCTTTTGTGCCCTGTTGATTAGTTTTAGTATATATTGAGAAGGTCATACTGTTTGGTACGTTCCATGTTCCATTTGCTTGGCTTGTTTTTTTGTTTGTAATCCTCCATTGATTCAAGCTGTTATAGGGATTATTGATCCCTCTGACCTATGAACAAGAACAAACTGATTCACCTTTTGTATAGAGAAAATCTTATGATTCTAACCACCCATTCTGCAAATCCTCGTAGCGAGACCTGCCATTGAATGCTGTGGGATTTTTGCTTGCAGATGGTTAGTGAGATGGGGCTCGTGCTTCCTTCATGAAATTATTTCTAATACTCCAGGGATAAGGGTCTGGAAAAGATAAACTAAGGGATAGATCCTCAGGTGGTGTAAATCAGCATAACTCCACTGAAGTCCAGAACAAATATACTAACTGAGGATCTGCTGCTACATCAGGTGCACTAACCACATACTGTATGAGCCATAAAGGCAGGAGCAGTGATTGTTTTGAGGCGGGAGAAGTTGGACAATCAGAGTTGGGGCCACTGCAGGAGGTTCCTTTTTTGTGGGGCAACTATTTCAGTTCTCCAGTTGCAGTCCTAGTTCGTCTCAAAGGTGCAAAGACAGCACAAAAGAGAGAGAGCGCAACATATTTAGCAAAGGACAGTTATTCCCCAATGATGATAAAAACGAGCTTGCCTGTCACCAGCTTCCTTTTTGTTTTTGGCTTTGAAACACATTATCTTTGCAGAAAATAAAATGTATGTAATGAATGAGGAAAAGACAGATCCTGTAAACAGAAAGCAAATCTCAGAGGCTGACAAATGTAACCAAAGTAGAAGAAAAAGTTGAGTGCCTGTCAGTTTTGTATGGCACCATGGGGTTCAGCACTCTCTCTTCAATACAGTCATTCCCATGCCTCCACCATAAAGTAAAGGAGAGAGACACCTTGCAAAGTAACAGAGGAAGTATCTGATTGCACTTGTCCTCGAATGCTCTTAAATCTCTCCTTCCCACTTTGTTCCCTTCCCAGACAGACCTCCCATGAGGCTGACAATATAGCATCTTGTTGGGTAAACTTTTGTACCCAACTATGTATTTATTTATTTATTAAAAACTATGTATTTATTTATTTACTTTTTAAAGAATTTCTAAGTTTAGTCAACATGTAATGTGAATTGTGTGAAACGGGGAAATACAGCTGGGTCATGCATAGCGACAGATATGGGGCCAGCCCCTGATCTGGTGTAAAACAGCATAGTTCCCATTGGCTCAAATTGAACTATGCCAATTTGCACCAGCTGAGAATCTGGCCCACAGAGCATTAACATTTCTTCTGTCCTGCACAAAAGGGAAGATCTCTACTACAGGACTTCAGTGTGATGCAGTGTGATTCAGTGGATCTGAGAGAAGATGCGCAGGGGTGGAAGAAGCAAGTCAAAACCATCTCTATCTTTCAAGAATATCACTCTGAGAGGTGGGGGATAGATAGATGGAAGGATAGGACCCAGCGTTAGAAAACACAGAGGAATAGCCCTTGAATAAAACTGTTAAAAGTAGAACTGTTAAAGGTAGAAAGTTTTTCTGTTGTATCGGTTGTGTATTCTGTATCAGTTATGATGAGAACAAGAGTCTTTTTAAAAAAAAAACAGCTGGACATGTTATATAGTATTCGACTGTGGAACAGAAGGAAGTTCTGAACACTCCAAATACAGTGTTGTGAAATTGTGAGACCTGCGGGCAGCTGTTACTTTTCCCTCAGTGTGCTACACTATATGAGAATAAGCAATCATGATAGGCTAACAAATATTTCATCCGGTACATTTTTCCCCATTATATTCTGCTGCATGTTGCTTTTGCCACATCTCATATTCTGACAAGGTGTAATGCAATCACACACTGTCTTACAAACTCTAAAACAGGAAAAAATGGATTAGAAAGTTGCTGAGAAGCCAAGCATTAAATGCAAAAGTCTCCTTTAAGCCAAAACCCCTCAGCAGAACAGTGAGAGGGTCAAACTCTGGCCGATGCAAGCAAACTGGCATAACCACTTGCCAAACAAGGGCATGTATAATGCTACAAAATCAGCACAAATATACACCAATGTCCTAGCTCTAATCCATCCCCTAGTTCCTATCATTCCTATTAGATACAAATACAGATTTGTGATACTGTGAGTCTTGTTCTCTTTTCACACTAGGAGATGTAATTCGAAAGACTTCACTCCAGATTTATACTGAAGGGAGTGAGTAGAAAACCAGCCATTAAATCGTTTAGTACACATGATTACATTTATAAATTTGTGGAGAAAATAGTGCTATAAAAGAACTGAATTTATAACTGTTCATGGGTCTTTCTATATTAAACACCACCAAAGAGCTACCTAGGTCTTACCCTGCAAAATGAAATTTGGATTAATAACAAAAAACATCATGTTAAAATGCAATATATCTGGGACTTTGTCTTTATCAAATTCAACTTCTGACTGTAGACACACTTCATGGGCCAGATTCTTGGATGCTATAAGTTGACATAGCTCCAGCGAAGTCCACTGAAGCCAAATGACGTCGCTCTCCTGAAACCATTTTATAACCGCTGAGGGTCTACCCAACATAAACATCCAACTATTTAGCTATGGTATTTCTTAGACACTGAAGCTGTCACCAAGTTAAAATAAATACAGTAATGAAGATTCACACTGCGTTACCCCTAATGACTTCTGCTCTTTACCTCTCCTAGTTTCGGCAGTCTGAAATATTGCTGGTATAATTTGGGAAAGATCATGCCATTCACTGGACAAAATCCTGCATATGACACAGACTCCTCTATGACAATGTGCACACTTTATTGACTGAGAGTGATTTTAAATGAAATGGCCTATTACTGTACATTAAAAATTTGAAGGCAAAGACTGCCAATAAAGACTGAAAAAGTCAAACTCAAACAGTAACCCCCTTAATACCTTTTTTTCCCCATGCAAACAGTAAATCATTTATTTTCAGTAGTTTTCAGCCATAAAACTGCAAATAAGGCATTTTGTGCTGAAAAATTGATTTCTATCGAGGACTATACCTCCATGCAACTTAATTTGTAACTGACATGGATTACCAACAACAGAGCTTGCAATATAAAAAATAGATGACAGTACGTAATTTAGCGGCATATTGCTACTCTTGAATCTTCAATCTAAGTGGAACTATTTATTTTATTTTAATTTTATTTTATTTCATTTTATTATTTTCCCCCCAATGCATGGCACCTAAGACAGAAAGCTATTTGTGGAAATTGAAGTGTAAGCTAAAGTGCTGTAGGAATTCAACTATAGTATACTTTAATCTTTATTTTTCATTTGTTTTAACATTTATTACAGCAGGGTATAATTGGGCATTAGGAAACCAAGATTTAGTGCTTGCCAAGAATCTGAGTAGACCTAAGCAAAGAACACTTGCATGCAATAATCCCATGTTGCTTCTGCCAGATTCTATGATACACTGGAAATAAACACCCCGTCCTCACACGACATTAGAAATGGAAGGAAGGTTCATTGAATGCCTTATTGCTGGAATGTGAGTCACTGAGTGCTGAAAGCAGAACTGTCACAAACTGTTGGTATGATGTTTATTACTGGATCAATTTGGGGGTGCAGTGGGGAGAAAGGTTGGCGCAAAGTAAGACAGGATTGTTTGAAACATTTGGATGATATTAGTTAGGAAGATCATCTCAGCTGGAAGCCAGAACCCATCCACAATAAGGGTGAGTTTGGTTTCTATCCAGCCCCCTGAACATTAATCCAGATAAATAAAATCATGACAGACTTTGGCTTATATTGTTCACACCTCCCTCTTTAACACCTCACCCCCAAAATATTGGCAAAGAGTCCTGTGGCACCTTATAGACTAATGGACTAATATGTCTGTTAGTCTATAAGGTGCCACAGGACTCTCTGCCGCTTTTACAGATCCAGACTAACACGGCTACCCATCAGATACTTGACCCCAAAATATTGGGTTTTTCCCGTCTTCACTGAAGTAGATAGCATGACTTTTTGAGACATGATAGGCAGACACTTCCCTATCTTCCGGGAAGGAGTTCAAGAAGTGCTAAGGAGAACCCACGGGAACTTCTCAGGCCCTGATCTAGTAAAGAACTTCAGTCAATTAGACTACTCCTGATTGAAGTCAAGTATAAACTTAAAAGTTGTGCTGGATTGGGGTTTGAGTGTTCAGCGAATTGCAAGGACAAGCTCCATGTGTATTTCATCCTGATAACCTCGTGTAAGGGGACTGTTGCCCCCTTACTAACATTCAGTGGGGGTGTTTTAGTTGCTAGCTCCCAGTACTAAAAGGGGGAAGGGTCGATGGGGAATCAGGACCCTGAGACTGAGAGGCCCCAGGAACAATGGTGAGAGGCCAATTCTCCAGGTCAGCCTGAATGACAGGGCAAACAGGCTAATCAGGGAGTCAGGGGGCCCGTCCTCCGTGTGAGCTGGATTTGCCTGGGTCAGACAGAGTGGGGCCAAGCTAAGGAGAAAGCAGGGGCCCGAGCTGAGCTGTGGAGCAGAGCTGTGCCAGAGCCAGAGGGGCCAGAAAAGCAGCCCAGGAAGCAGGTCAGTGCTGGGAGCAGAGTCACAGAAGCAGCCTGCAGAGCAGACCTGTCCTGGGAGCGGAGCTGCAGCAACCAGAGCCAGAGGGGCCAGAGAAGCAGCCCAGGGAGCTGGAGGCAGAGCGGGAGCAGCAGTGCAGAGACCGAGTGGTGCAGCTGGGGCTGGAGCAGTCTGGAGCTGGATGCGGTGAGCAGCTGGGGAGAGCGAGGGGGACCCTGGGCAGCGGGCCCAACACAGGGAGACGCCTCAGCCAAGGGGCTCTGCAGGCCAGGCTTGGATCGTAACCCCGACAGGGCGGGGGTGACACTGGGAAGAAGGGTCCTACCACTTAGAGCCTGAGAGCATGTGGCCACCACCAGAGCAAGTGTCCAACCCACAGCATCCCTGCAGCACGGCCAGGCCCTGAGAAGAAGGCCTGGGACTTTACAAGGAACAGACTGTGAACGGCCCTGACGTTCCAGAGACACTGTTTGTGATGTTCCCTGCCACAGAGCGGGTTGATGTGTTTCCTTTAACCTTTCCCATTATTCCTTATTCTTTTTAAAATTAATTGTTGATTAAAATAACTTGCATTTGCTTTAAATTGTATGTAGTGGTCAGTGGGTCAGAGAAATGCTTAGTGCAGAGAGAGTACCCCGGAGTGGGGACACCCTAGCCCCAGTCCTAGGTAACCACAGCAGGGTTGGGGATCGAGCCCCCCAGGAATCCTGGGTCCAGTCTTGTTGGGGTACGAGGACTCTGCCAGACAGGAGAGTGGAAGGGGAGTCCTCAAGAGCAGGGAGGCCACTGGGTAAAGGAAGTGGGAGCGAGGACTCAGATCCTTTCGCTAGCCCACTTCACTGAAGTAGTGCAGAAGCCAGGAAAGTTCCTCACAATAGCGTGACTATTCCCCTGCTTACACTCGGAAGACCCTATAGGATCAGGAGTTTTGTAGTACACATTCTTCCAGAGCAAGGACCATGTTTGAAATCCTGGCCCCATTGAAATTAATGGGAGTTTTGTCATCAACTTTAACAGGATCAGGATTTCTCCCATGTCTTTACTTATTTCTTTTCAATGCCTAACACACTTTGATTTCTGTATCACAAAGATAATGGCATTCATTTTTTAAAAAAATACATATAATTTGGGGGCAAATACATTTTAAAATGAAAGCCAAGTACATTTAAAAAAAAAAAGATTTGTAGGACACAGATACAATAGCCTTGGCAAGATATTCATCTTTATCAACTGAATCTGCCCATCCAGTGACAGCAGGATAGCCACCCATCTGTTAACATCTTTCTCCTTCGCACGCATTAATGAAATACAATTTAATTTAAATAAATTATCTAGAGTCTTAATTCCTAGGTAGCATTGCCTTTCCAAATGCTTTTAAAGAAGAGATCTAGTTGTGCGGTTTCAGTTTTGTTATTAAGAAACATGACCTGTTACTCCCCACTGCTTGTTGTCTTATCAGAAATCTTACAGATGGCTTTAATTATTTCAATTGTGGGGAGAAATTGAGTTACTAATATCTATTTAAAAATAAGTCTTTGTGGTAAATGGATACTCTGCAGTCATTAGTTCCTCCACATGGCAGAACTCTTTCTTTTTGGACCGCTGGACGTCTATTCATCCATACTGTCTAATTCTATCTCGTCAATTCTGTCTATATGCACCTATTTGTTATCTCTTGTCTTATGCTTAGATTGTAAGCTCTTTGGGGAAGGGACTGTCATTTTGTTCTGTGTTTGCTGATTTCCTAGCACAATTGGGTCCTGGTCCATGGCTGGGATCCGGGGTGCTACCACAATACAAATAATAAATGCTAATAATAATTAAATGTCTGTTGGATCTGCATGTATAATGAAACCCAGAGTGCAGCGAAAAGAAAAACCAAGTAGAAGTGAATGGGACTGGCCATGACCATAATGTTAAGCATGTGTGTAAGTGCTCTATTACGAGGGGGCCTTGGAGCCTCAAGCCCCAATCCTGCAAAAGAGTTAAGTATGTGTTTAACGTTAGACACACGAGTGGATCTTGGACTCCATAGGACTACTCTAACGGATAAAGTTAAGGATGTGTGTAAATCTTTGCAGGAGCACAAGCTTATCCGAAAAAGGTGAGAAGCTCATCTCATTCCATGCTCCCCATAGTTTGTGTGGGGTGTAGGTTAGGATGGTCTCCTGAGAAGCACGGACATGACTCAGTTGAAGGCAATAGGAGCTTTTCACGAAGATCTGGGGCTAGAGTTTGACGTTCAGGGTCTTGAAAAATACATTAATCTGGATCCTGAACCAATTCTCTGCAGGACAGTGGTTCTCAAACTTTTGTACTGGTGACGCCTTTCAAATAGCAAATCTCTGAGTGTGACCTCCCTTATAAATTAAAAACACTTTTTTAATATTTTTAACGCCATTATAAAAGCTGGATGCAAAGCGAGGTTTGGGGTGAAGGCTGACAACTCGCGACCCCCATGTAATAAACTCGTGACCCCCAGTTTGAGAACCCCTGCTGTAGGACATCCCTCAGTAACTCCACCTTATCAATAGCATTTTACAACAGCATCGCCCTCTTCTGAGTGCTGTTACGAATTATACCTGATAGGACACGCACACAACTGCTGCGAATTACACCTGGTAGGACATGCACACAAATGCTGCGAATTATACCTGATAGGTCACGCACAGTTCGAATCTAGGCTGAGGCACATAAACAAAGTCCACAACTGCAGAGTTCCCAAAAAACACCAAGTTTATTACGCTTGAGCGTGGTGCCCCCCGCTAGCCAGGAGGGGACCCCGAATACAGATTATACAAAGGTTATATACTTTTTAGCAAAGCACGTTGCCCTCGTGCATCGGAAACCTTAGCCAATAAACAAACCCTTTTCTTATCTACCACCTATCCCTGCTTGGTGCATTCCTTGCGCTAAACCAGTATGTTAATGACACAGCATGGTCCTAAAGCCATGCATCAGTAACTTTTATTATCAGGATGGGAGGCCTCACATCAAAGGCCAGGAGATAGGGAGTTAGAGACTGACAAAAAACAGATACTGGGAGTCAAGGCAGGCTGGAGACAAAGAGGAGGATTTTCACAGGAATGCAGTGTCGAAGGAACGCGCCTCCTGGTGCATGATGTGCTTGCTTTTAGACAATGGTGGGCCCCAAACCAAAATGGAGTCACATGTGCTAACTTTTCCTTAACAGTGCTGTCAACTTCATGGCCCTTCTATGTACACATTCTAATGGACTAACCAATGAGCAGTCTGCTATAACCGGCTGGGAATGAATCTGGTATGGCCTGAGTTAACGACTGGTTGAGGAGAGACCCTTGACTCTAGAGACATAAATCAACACTCTGTGAGACAGATTCTCAGGGTAAATCGGCATAAGTTGATCGACAGCAATGGAGCTATGCCAACTGAGGCTCAGGGACAATTTTTTCATTTTCTGGAGTTCAGCAAGATCAGCAATTTTGGGGGCAATACAGTGACAGGGAAAACATTTAAAAAAAAAGAAGTCCACCAATGACTGCACTCTCCTACAACAGAAAACCTCTTGTATGGTTCAGTGCGAAGACCATAGACGTTGTCAGGGGAGTTTCCACCTCTCTTTCCTCGCTGGACATTTTAGTCACCACAGTTGTGCAGTTTTTGATGGGTTATCTTTGCAGAAATCCATAAGGGCATTTCATTAGTGTCAGTCTACTGGGGGAGGGGAAGGATTTGCACCCCCTCAAGGTTAGAATTTCATCTGGTTTCACTTTGAACCCTGAGAAACCCGACATCACCAATCCTACACGTCTGCTGGAAAATGGGCCAAAATCTGTGTGCTCCAAAGCATGCACCTTATTCCTATTTAACCCTATCTGACTTTCACACCTGAATCGTTACAAATGCCATTAGTCCTCACTGTTGACCAAACTATGCACACACTGGATCTAAACTCGTGCTGAGCACTTTTGAAAATTCCATCCATGATTTGTAAAACCTCTACTATTTAAGTGGATTTTGATTTTTTTTTTAATTTGTGTGTTTGTTTTGTTTGGGATTTCTTGACTTAAAAAATGGCTCCCCATATTTTTCCCCATCTGTATATATAAAACTTTACTTTCAGACCGAAACGACAACTTGGTTAATTCCAACTCAGAAGCAATTACGTGCAGCCAGGTTACAGTTCTGAAAAAAAATATTTTGTGAACAACAACTGTAGGTGGACACAATTGGTGACAATATTTTCCGTCCTAAAGTCAAACTTCAATGGAATATATAATCTCTCACACACACACAAGCGTGGATTTAAATCCATCCATAGTTAGCAAAACACTTAAACATGTGCCTAAGTCTTAAAGTCAATGGAACTTAGTATATGCTCCAGTGTTTTACTGAAAAAGGTTTCAATCTCTCAAGCACTTATACACATGGGGTGAGATACTGTGCTGAGCCTCTGAGATGTGCAGTACGGAGCCTGCAGCCCAGGAGGAGGGCAGAGAGGTAACCTGAAGTTATCTTAGGGCCCTCCCAAACCTGGGCTGCCCCAGTGTAACTGCCCTGGGGACCTGGCTAAGTTACAGCAGCTTCCCAGGGTTACAAGAACTGCATTCTTAGATTCCATCCTGGCTGGTGAAGGGACACTCTTAAGACAGCTTTACGTTTGTCCTCCTTAGTTCCTGCTCCACAAATATTCCCCCAGTCAAAACCAAGCCTTTTAGGGTCCCTTTACATCACTCCATCCCTCTTACCAAGCACAACAGGGCCAGAACAGGGGGAGGGGGCAAGGATTTCACGTAAGCACTGTGGGTTTGTCTATGGGGCAAAAAACCACCTGCAGCAGGAAGTCTTAGAGCCGGGTCTATAGATGCGGGCTTGCGCTGAAGTGCTAAGTATAGCACTATAGACAACTTTGCTTGGGCTGGAGCTCTGACTCAAACCTGATGAGCGGGGTGGGTGGTTAGAGCAGAGCAGGTCTCAGAGTCCAAACTTCAGCCCAAGCAGGAATGTCTTCAATGCTATTTTTTTGCAGCATAGACGTACCCCATGAGTAGTCACATGGACCTCAGTGTAACTGCTTACAGTGTGTGAAGTTAAGTATGCATATAAATCTTTGAAGAGCAAGTCTTTAAGATGAATTACTGAATCAGGGCCACAGTTAAGGAGCAGAAAAATACCACAGGACCACGTTCTGTTAAAGCATCTCAAATTTAAAATTCACGCAACAAATTGCTCATGAACAGACCCAAGAATTATTAATAGAAAAGTCTGTCCAATATCATCAAAGCATGAATCTCTATGAGAAATGTGCAATATGATGGCAGAAAATTAATGAACCAAATAAAATTGGTACATATACAATCAAGCAACAGACTTTACCTGAGAACTTTAAAAGTCATAAACATTCATATTCAGAACCAATTAGTCTGTCTCAAGCTACAACTAGAGTAGTCTTCTTGTTATGAAGTAGTAAAATAGTTCTCATTGACATGCCCGGAGTTATTGAAACAGGCCTGATTATTTACAAAAAGGCCTTGTAAATTTCATATGTATAGATCCTTATTTAAGAACTGCTTACTTCGCTTTCAAGGGTATTAGGCACCAGCTGCAGCAGTTCTCTGGTACAACTGCAGAAGCCCCCATAGTGCAGCAATCCTTGTTTCATGTCAAGCTTTCTTGGTCCATCAGCTTTAAAATGTTCAGATTCATGCAATAAAATAGTACTTCTGTTTTGTAAACTTTTTTTTAAATTCAAGTTGTCAGCTAGTTTTGTGCCCCATGAGAATACAGCAGAAAAATATCAGGAAACTGTTGATTTACCAAGACGAAATGTGAGAATTTCTAGTCATTTCTCTGTGTGTGACACACACAAAAACATGCTTGTTCACAGAGAATGTACCCATACTCCTGTTTCCCTGAACACAACAGAAACAACAACAGGAGGTAGGTTCCTTGGTTTTCAAACTCCCAGCCTGTCTTTCCACCCAGGCCTGTGCCCAAGAAGCATTCTCTCTCTCCTTCTCCTCATGGACATGCTCATACCTGCATCTGTTACCTTCTCCTGGCTTTTTAGCTCCAATGCACGCAAAACCAATATTGTAGCCTCTGTGTTTGCAATCAATCAAAGGGAAAACCCTCTTAATTCACCTGGTTTTGTTTTTGCTCAGGCCTTATCATGTGGCTGATTGTCTTGGGCAGTGGCTTCTGTTATTCCCTTCTGTTTTACTACATAAAAGGTGCTTAATTGCGCCTTCCATTTACCCTGAAAGACGAGTGCTTGCACACCCCTCACCTTTATCCAGACTTGTGACTCTCTTTCGATCACAGACCCATTAACAGTTTTCAGCATAAGAATATTATACATATAGTGTCATGCTGGAAGTGGTTCATGTCTACCATCATATGAGTTATATACATTATTTAGGAAAAAACTGTTGAAAATGTATAGAATGCTAAAAGTCTGTCATGTTCCCATTTATAAAGGGCTTTCACTGTATAAAGTAACATTAATCACGCATGGAATTCTCTCTCTCCATTCAGTAAAAGTTAGGTGTGTTTTGGTTTAAATAAAAGAAGCCGCCATTCTGTTGTTTGTTTCGCTGACGTGGCAGCCTTACATTAATGTTAGATTACATTTATGTACTTTGTAAGGTTTATAAAGCAATCACTGAAGGTAACTAAAGCTACATTGCCACCAAACTGATATTTTTTTTTAACTAGGTCATCATGTTGATTTAAAGAACTGAAATTATGCCTGTGAACATTTAATGAAAATAACTGCAAGTAAGTAATATCTAAGTGAAGACAATTTATTGTCTCATCCCGGTCTCATTTGATGTTTCTTCATTCCCAGAAAAGAGCATTTCTAAAGTTATAACAACAGAGTGCCCCCCCCGCACCTGTATTCAGTGAAGATTAAAAAGAACAAAATGCTTCAGTCATAAACTCTGAATGATCTAAAGGGTGCAGGATCCACCACTTAACTCAGTAAAAACCCATATTCATTGCTGATCAAAAGAGTCCTCTCCATCCCAGATTAATTTTCCCTGTTTCAAACATCCCTTATTCCTCACAACAACAAGGTAACTGCCTTAGTCTGTGAAAAAAGTATGACTCAAGAACAATTGTTAGCTCGATTTCCATTTTGAAAGTCTTGGAGCTTAGGCCATAGACAAATTTAAGGGGGTGGGAGGAAATAAGCACCTAAAGAAATCTGTCAGACAGAAGCAGCGAAGATAAGTGCAGAAGATGAGAAAGAATTGCTAAACTCTGAGATTTATCTGCATTTTCTTAAGAAGAGCTAACTGTACACAAATAAAGTCTGGATGCTCCCAGCCACATTTAGCGTTTATTCATCTATCAAGAATATAGCAGAGGAAGCACATGCAGTTTGGCACATCTTCTGCTCCCTTAAAATGCAAATCAGGCAATTTTCTGTTCCAGCTGTCAAGCCATTTAATAGATTTTTACATGATCTTCACAGAAAACAACGACTGTTCTGTTTGCCAACAACAGTGACAACATCACCAGGCCTGAACAGGGATTATTAGTGTTGTATTGAATGTCCTCAGGACTTTTTCACCAAGAATAATATTTTCAGCCTTGGGTGACTCATGCTATTGCCCTGAAAGGTGTTTAAAGGAAATGAAGGAATTTAATTATTTTTTCCCCCTGTGGCTTCCTATTAGAAGTGAGATATACTGGAATCTCTGTTCCATTCAAAGATGTTAAATAGGCATTTAAGTGGAATATGGTTTTCCCATTTGATTGGAGAGCTCTAGAGTAGAACTTGTAAGGCTGCTTTTCAAGTGGCAGGACATTTTCCATTTTTTATGGAAGTTTTGCAAAAGATTCCTGAGATAATCAGTTCCTTGGAGCAGGGACACTGAGAATGGTCTTCAGCAGCTGTAAATAGGCCTAGTTTTACTGAACTCAGTGGAACTACTCTGATTTACGACTGAGGACTCTGGTCCTGTCCTCCTCTGAATCTTTAACAGCACCCAGAACAGTGCCAAAGCTTAACAATTATTATTATTATATTTTACCGACTTTCTTCTACCCACCAATCCTCTCATCTCTCCCCTTCTTTCCCCACAAATAATTTGTATTTTTTTTCTTCCTTTTCCAACCGCCAAGTCTTTCCCTCTATTTTCCTCCTGTGAAATCTGGTGTATGCATCAGGGGTAGGGTCATGATTCTTCTTTCGCAGCACTCTGGAAGACCTCCTGATAGGCCATTTTACCAGTGTGGGCCACAGATTTTTTTTTTTTTTTTTTTTTTGCTTTGCTAGCTCCACCCAAGACCCTCGCAATGTTCTTATTAATCCACTCAGACACAGTGGTTGCAAACATCAGGGACCCAGGACTCACTTCATTCAATAAAATCTGGACTTTCCACGTTGATCTGGAGAACCCATGTTCCTATGTTTGTTTCCAGAATGTGACTGAACTGTCCTGAAGTTAACAATATGGTTTTCATTTATTGTCATTTTCACGTGCCCTTCTGCATCTTTGAATTCTTGCCGGGGCTGGACCTGCCAGAATACCTACCACTCACAGAAAGCTCTTCTGGTGCTAGCTTCCAGCTTCTCTAAATACAGGAAATACCAGAAACCTTATTTAAAAAACCTATTCTCCTAAGAATGCCACTCACCTTTTACATAACCGATAGGTCTGTATAGCCTGGATAACGGAACCCAATACTAAAAGTGTGTCTCTTTGTCTCACTCTAGTGACTGACCCACGTCAAGTTTGCTATTACCGTTAAGGCTAATTTTTTCGCTCAAGCGGTAGAGGCTCATGTGCATAGAACGTGAAGTCCTGAGTTCAGTTTCCCCACATAACTCAGTCAGGGGCATCTTTACAAGCAGTGACCTGTGGAGGAACCCTGGTCATTACATACGTGCCTAGACCAGATTTTCACTCTGAACTTTCCATCACTATCTAAAACCTGCAGTAAACAACCCAGCAGAAACAGTATCTGTGTTACAGTGAACCCCTTCTAGAACAGAGACTGGCAAGCATTCTTTAGAACTGCAGGCTGTTCGCTAGAATGCAGAGAAGCCGACTATGCTGATTTGTTACACTGACAGCAAACCCTTGAAAAAGTCTTCATTAAAGATTCAAGTTGGCTTTATGAGCCTTGATTTAAATTTTGATTGTAATAGTGATTTTATGTAAATTTCTGGCATGAGTAACATACCTGGAATTTGGATTGAAATTACAGTCATAAACTGTGAGTATTTACTACTATTTCACCATACTCACTACCTCATAAACAGGATTACTTTGCCTTGCATGAAGTCTCTTCAGTATTTAGAGAACAGAATTGAGTCCAAGAGAGAGAGAGAGATTTAATATGGGTGTGAGCCCATGCCTTTCCCAAACTGTTCTATAAATACAGTCTACACAACCATGAGAAGCCCAAACTCACCGCCTGAAAGCAAAGCTCCCAAACAATAATAAAGAAATTGACAATCAGAAAACTAAGTTCAGCTCAAATCTTGTTCTAGGCTTGGAAATCTGAGGCGTTCCTCCCTCAACACTGCTCAACCCACATCCGAGAGAACCACTTCCACAATTTGTGAATCGGTGTGTGGTGTTTCAGGCAAACACTCAGAACCTGTTATCAAGATGTTTAAAAGAGGCATGTCTTGCTTCAGGACATAAGCAAACATCTAATGAATGGAGGATAGGAAGAAACTTCCCCTAAGGACAGATTATCTCACACTTGCCTATTGCTTTACAGTTGGAGATAAAATACTGGATAAAATGTGGGCAGTGTTGCCTAGTGAATAGAGTACTGGTCAGGAAACTTCTAGTTCTGGCTTCTAGTTCTGGCTCTACACCAATTTACTGGGTGATATTAGGTAAGTCACTCCCCATCCCTATGCCTCAGTATTCCTATTTGTAAAAAAAATGTACAGAATGATGCTAACCTGCTTTGAGATCTATGGACAAAAAGAGCTGGGAACTACTAAATGGACCACTGGTTTGACCCAGTATGGTAAATCTTAGCTTTCCTTTTGGGGGGTGGGGAGGTATTAAGATGGATTCCACCATCAAGTGAATACATTTTACATGTGTTTTATCTACCTTATAAAAATATCGTAGCATTAAACTACTCTGAATACCAACCAAAGACTTTACCATTTCCCCTCATTAAGAGTAAAATAAAACCAGCTGCAATGCTAGATTTTCTACACGTTAGACCAAAGCCTGTTTTTTTTTTTTTATTGGTGAGTTAAATCCATGGAACAAATATTAATCTTGCTTCTGTGGAGCAAAACCAAAGCTGACAGCCTGCTGCTAGCCAAAGGGAAACATACGCACACACAGGATTTGTTTCAGAAGTCCCCTAAAGTACGAAAAAGGAATATAATAATAATAATAATAATAAAAACTATTCACAGGCCATGCAGCTCATGGTTTGTTGCCACAGTGCGTCTGTTGCAATTCATCCCTGTTGGGACTGCTTGTGACTACAGGGATTAGCAAACTGGCAAATGCCACCTAGTCTCTTACTGGCCACAGTCAAGCCACCTCTTTTCTTTGCAAACAAAGATGAGCACAGGCAGCTACCACCGAACAGAAAACCTGGCAAATTTTTCCCCTTGTGGCTACAGAAGGAAACTGCCACATCTAGAAAGTTGACATGGATAATGATGTGTAACCATTCAAGGTCAACCATGTGGGTAGAGGGGTCTGGGTACAGCTTTGTAATACACTATAATGAATCAGCAAGTATGTATGTGTACCTCTGCCTTCTATAACATAGAATCAGAAAGGCATACAATTGTGGCAGGCGACTGAAAGGCAGTCTGATCTAATAGATGGAGAACCGGAATAGAACTCAGGAGACCTGAGTTTTATCCCTGACTCCACCACTGACTTGCTGTGTGACATCTGACAAGTCTCTGTTTCGCGCCTACCCCTTGTCTATCCTTATGCATACACACAAAGGGGTTGGAATTTAGTTTGCGTAGGCAACCTTCATTCTGGTATTTCCTAACTTTTGAATGCCCAACTTTGCAACCTTCATAATGTTCTTTTAACATAGTTTGTGTGTGCTAATATATAAATATAGGACTATGGAATGGAAGTCTTACAGCCTTCTTGGCATTGTTATTCTGAAATCACTTCCCTGCAGGTCTGGCTTCTGTAGTAAAGCAGGATATTGTCCCACATCTTCCCTCTATGAATAAATCATAGGAGTGGATTCATATCTAAGCATGCCAGGGAATTGTTGCTCTTCTGTAAAATGATCTGCGATCCAGAGTAATAAAACAATTTAAAAAGCCTTGGCAAACCTAAATTGCACTCATTAGGCTGAGTCAATGCAACTCAATTTAAGATTACAAAAAGCTGTTTAATGTAATGTGATGTGAACTTGTGTTTTAATGAGTTTTTATTGATAAAAAAAATTTTGTTTGATGATTTTCTTGTATTGAAATGCAGCCCTGTGGACATGACGCTCTTGCTTTCACTTTGAGACACTTCACAATTAGAGGGCTCTGTTCCAAAAATTCCCATTGACTTTAAAGGTCAGTGGATCTGGCCTGTAGATTTTGACTCAGAGAGTGGATTGCTGTGGAAACAACGTGGATTTCTGAAAATTGGCTCCTACAGAGTCTAAAGGCATGTCTGCACTGCAGCGTTAACCTAGGAGCTTACCAGGGTTTTAGCCTTAACCTCTTACTATCCACACAAGACACTCTGACATAGGTTTAGAGTGCATTAACTCTAAGCTAACTGACCTGGCTGGGGGTGAGAGTCAATATCCATGGTCCACTTTCACCTGAGTTGGAACCTGCCCACTCTACAGTGAGGACACCAGCTAAACCACCAGAGTGCTGACAGTCCTTTCCTGCAACGGACAAAAGTTCTCCCGTAAGTGACATGACTGACTGGAAAAGAATCCTAGGGATTCTCAGCACAAAGAACCACGGACTCTGACCCCAGGCACCCTCAAGTGAGTGCAGAAAGTGTGAAGACACAGTAACACACATTGGGCTCTGTGGTGGGAATATGCACATCCAGGCCAGGCTAACCTGAGTGCTCAGGCCCCAGCTTAACTGTGCAGTGAAGGCATAGTCATAGACATGGGACAAACAAGTTCTACCACACAACTGCACAGTATTCACCCATGGTGGGGTGTTCAGGTCTTTCTTTTAGTGCTGTCTGGAAGGGATACTACTGACCTTTGTCCCGTGTTCCAGTTACACAGCAACCTTGGGCTGGAGGTAGAGTTAACTCTAAGCAAGAGCTTAGAGTGAACTTAGCTAGGAGTTAATTATACACAGGACCTTTGTCATAAATATAAAGGGAAGGGTAAACCCCTTTAAAATCCCTCCTGGCCAGAGGAAAACGCCTCTCACCTGTAAAGGGTTAAGAAGCTAAAGGTAACCTCGCTGGCACCTGACCAAAATGACCAATGAGGAGACAAGATACTTTCCAAAGCTGGGAGGAGGGAGAGAAAACAAAGGGTCTCTGTCTGTCTATATGCTGCTTTTGTCAGGGATAGAACAGGAATGGAGTCTTAGAACTTTTAGTAAGTAATCTAGCTAGGTATGCGTTAGATTATGATTTCTTTAAATGGCTGAGAAAAGAATTGTGCTGAATAGAATAACTATTCCTGTCTGTGTATCTTTTTTGTAACTTAAGGTTTTGCCTAGAGGGATTGTCTATGTTTTGAATCTAATTACCCTGTAAGGTATCTACCATCCTGATTTTACAGAGGGGATTTCTTTACTTCTATTTACTCCTATTTCTATTAAAAGTCTTCTTGTAAGAAAACTGAATGCTTTTTCATTGTTCTCAGATCCAAGGGTTTGGGTCTGTGGTCACCTATGCAAATTGGTGAGGCTTTTTATCCAACATTTCCCAGGAAAGGGGGGGTGCAAGTGTTGGGAGGATTGTTCATTGCTCTTAAGATCCAAGGGTCTGGGTCTGTAGTCACCTAGGCAAATTGGTGAGGCTTTTTACCAAACCGTGTCCAGGAAGTGGGGTGCAAGGTTTTGGGAAGTATTTGGGGGGAACGACGTTTCCAAACAGCTCTTCCCCAGTAACCAGTATTTGTTTGGTGGTGGTAGCGGCCAATCCAAGGACAAAGGGTGGAATATTTTGTACCTTGGGGAAGTTTTGACCTAAGCTGGTAAAGATAAGCTTAGGAGGTTTTCATGCAGGTCCCCACATCTGTACCCTAGCGTTC
The DNA here is from genome assembly GCF_965152275.1 of Natator depressus. NCBI lineage: Eukaryota > Metazoa > Chordata > Testudines > Cheloniidae > Natator > Natator depressus. Next base: position 9,442,277 of record NC_134259.1, read on the forward strand.
AGAGTGGGGAAGGAACCTTGACAACCTTACAGAAGGAATGGCTTACTCCCGCTGGAATTTGTCTGTGTATGAGCCCGTGTCTTCTTGCAAGCGGCAGCAAGTTTGAGATAAAAGGGGCTGCCAACTCTAAACTCAGGTGAAGTTCTCAGAAACGTTAAAAGTGCAATAGGCTGTAAAGGAAAGCCTTTCACTTCATATCCAAACATCAGGTGACGATCTCTCGTCATAGAGGTGGATAAGACCGTGGAACCAGTCTCTCCTAAGAGAAGTGGTGGAAGCCATATTGCCCTCGTGCTTTAAACTAGACCAGCGAAGACACTCAAGGGAAGAACAAACATACGTTGGCAGAAGGATGCAGATGACCTCAGGGGGCTTTCTGCATCTCTATGGTTGCATTTCCCATTTCCCTAAGCACATAAAATAACCAAAAAGCAGTGTTCAGCCAGAAAGACATTAGTCAATTATTCTAATTAATACCTGACAAGCTGAGGCTAATTAATTTGTGTCTGATTATAGAACGTGTAGGTGTCAAGTCAGTGACTAAATGTTGTGTTTAACGTACAGAAAAGGACAAAAGTTGCACATGTATAGTTTATATCAGGCTAAATTTGTTACATGTAAGTTGAATTAAGTTATAAAATCTTTGGCCAGTATTGTTATCCAATGCAAAGTTAATAGACGCTTCATTTCTTTCTCAGGCTCAGCATCTCACTCCTGAAGATTTTACAGGCTTCGAGTGCTGCAGAGACAAAGTTTGATGGATATTTGCTTCTTGAATAACGTTTTCATTATTTGTATTACGATGGCACCTAGAGACCACCCCTCCTCCCCCACAACCGAGTTATGTGCCCCACTGTTCTGGGCGTTCTACAAACAGTAAGAGACATTCCCTGACCCCCAACAGCTTATCATCTAAATAAACAAGACTGAGAAAGGGTGGAGGTACCTCAGGTACAGCGAGGCAAAGCAACTTGCTCCAAATCACATAGCATAGTAATGGCAGAGCTGGAAATAGAATCCCAGTCCCACTTTGTTGCATTAGCCACTAGACTGTACAGTTTCAATGGACAAAAGGCAAGTTCTTTTAAAAAAATGTTAAATACAAACAGTTCTGGCCCTTGGACATTTCCTCCTGTCCACCAGGGATAATTTTTTAATGTACAGGAACCCAGTGTTAGTCAGTGGAATTCATCACGCAGGGCAGAAAATCCGCTGGAGGAAAGGAGGAATTTTAAAAGGGTGGGAGGAGAGAAGGGTGGGAAATTCTGCTGACCCTTACGCAGGAGAATAGTTCACTGAGATCTGGAAAAGGACTATTGGCAAGAGTAAGGGACTACTTCTATGAGTAAAGCCTTTTCAAGAATATAGAGTAACCCAAAGTAACACAGTACACCATTTTGTCCCCTTCTAGAGGTTTGAGTCTGCTACTGCTTTTAAATGTCTAGATTTGATCCTTTAACTCAGGCAATAGCAGCCGAACAGATGGCCCTTCCAGGGGTCTCACCACCATAAACTGAGAATGGGATGAATGTATTATGTAGACATTAACTACCACGACATGGGCAGGTAAGTTTAGCTATTTATTCACATCTTTTCCAAAAGAAATGGCTGACCAGTTGGATGACCATCTGCAGTCAATGGACAACTGTATGACAACTAGGGAACAAAGCTTATTTTTAAGGAATATTAGTCCAATGTTTGGCTCATGGTACAGGATCATATGCTCTTAGAACATTTATTATTCACATACTAGTAGAGTGTAAAGGCCTCCAGGACCTGATCCAAAGCTGCTTGAGGTCAACTGGAATCTTTCCCCTCACTTCAATAGGCTTTCCATCATACCGTGAACAGGTCTCCATTGTGTTTGACACTGTACAAGCCCATAGTAAAGAACAGGCCCTGTCCCCACAGAGCTTCAAACGTGGAGCGAAGACAAAATGTAGGAGAAAAGACGGACTATACCCCCCCCTCCCTTTTTAACAGATGAAGAAGTGAGGCAGACCGACCAAGGCCTTAACATTCAGAGGTAACAATCGTCCCACTTCTAAATGACGGTAATAGGAACTACATGGGATCAAAACCTTGGAAAAATCCAGCCTTAAGTGGCTTGCCCAAGGTCACACAGAGTGAGAGAGAGAGCCAGAAATTGAAATACAGATTTCCTTTACCCCAACCTAGTGCCTTAATCACAAGATTTCCCCTTCCTTTCTATTGCACTTATAAGAAAGCTGTTCCAAGAAGTATCTGAGTAGAATTGTTGTTTTTTACTCACATAAAAGCGACCTGAGTCTACATGACAAAAGATGGCCAAATTTGTCAGCAACTAGGCACTTGTTCATAACGAGTAAAAATCGGAAGGGCTGATCGCTTTGTACTTTAAAAAAAAAAAGTTGTTTTGCTATTTGTCGTTTCATGGTCACACAATGAGTCGTGTCTGCAAATTCAACTCTTCTTCACGTTAGCTTCATTTGAATGTGGCCTTTTGTACCTGCAGAATACGAAAAGAGCTAAATGCCAACAACAAACCCTCCTACCTACCCTAACAGATGTTAAAATCCATGTTCAAAAACCTACAGATTTTCTCTCTTTTCTTCTTCTTCTTCTTCATTTTTTTTAAAAGGTCACACTTAGCCAAAAATTTTGCTGATTTACATGTGTGTTTCCTGAAGGTGACACTCTAATGCATAGAAACAAGTTTCCCACCAGCAACTGGATTTAACCTTCATATGCCCCATTATTTTCCTGCGGTTTCTCACACACACACACACACTTTCCTTTCAAATGCATTTTTTCGTTAGTTGGCTGGTAGTAAAGCATCCAAAATATGAATTTTCAGTCATAGTTCTGTCCATGAATATATATTGCGGGTTTAACTCTTGCCAGTGACACAGTTTTACCAGCTGACATTGGCAAAAAAGCTCGCAGGAACTTGTTTTTTTCCTCCTGTCTTTGTCACAGCAAGGATCTTCGTAAACTGCAATATAACTCAGCCATTCAGAGCTGCAACTTCTAATATGAAATATTTATAGCCTGTCTGATGTGGAGCCCTCTCTTCTCTGTATTGGAATGTCGTCCCATGAGCACAGTGACAGAGCCAAAGGAGTTGGTTTAAGGCACAGCTGAGTACTTCTCCATGGAAACAATTGGACCGTTTCCTCTCTCACTTACAATGATATAACTCCAGAGAAGGCTGAACATTTTTATTGGAAACTTTGGTTTTTTTAGATGAAAATGACATTTTACAAAGCCATCCAATTTTTTCAAAGAAAAACAGGTTTGTGTTTGTTTTTCATTTTCATTGACATATATAGACAATTTTCAACAGGACTCCAAATTTGTATGTGTAAATTGGATAGTTGGGTGCACTGTTAGAGAAACTGCACATACAAAATACAGAATATTTTCAGAGCTCCATTGAAAATTGGCTCCATGATGAACAATGAGCAGAAACAATAGATATATATCTAATCAATTTATTAGAAGAGAGATGTTACTTCTTTCTTGAGATTTAAAAATAACTAAAGAGATTCCTCAGGCTCTAGGCACCCAGACATACTATTAACAATACAAGTCAAGTCTCAGCAGCATTGAAATGATCAATTCAGGGGTAATTCAGGCAGCCAGCCTCTGACAAAAAACTCCTTTCTGTCCCTTCATTATGTAGGAAACAAAACCTCACTTCTCCAGAAACTCTGTCAAACAGGTATAATTTGCAGCATGTCCAGAAGTTCACCAGATCTGGACTATTTTGGACTAAATTCCAGAGTTACAATTCTACACAAGTGTAACCCTCTGATGAGTGTGTGTTACAGGTCCCACTTTGTGCTGATGCAGAGGATATAAGATGTTACAACTGGCCACTACAGAGGCCTGGCTCTTTAGCTCCAGCTTCTGCTTTTAGCTCTAGAGGTCCAGCTGAATCTACAGTGTGTTGCCCACGAGCTGTTTCACAAGAACACACACACACACACACACACACACACACCAGAATTCTCACCAAGGACTGAAACTATGACCCTGCAAACCAAAGACATAGGCCTTTACCAAGTGAGCTAAAAGAGCTTTTCTTTCAGTGCTGAGTATACAGCAGCTGGTTGGGACCAAACACGAATGGGAGATACACTGGCTTATGGCATGTGATTGTATTTTATATACATGGCACAGATTAGTATCTTCCATATGATATACTCAAAAATGGCATTTTTATCATTTCAGTCATAAGTGACTTCCTTTTTTTAAAGAAGATAGTACAGAATGCATACGGTACAAACAACATAATTTTTGCCATTTGCATAGCCAGGCAGGTTCCAGTTAGGCTCACAACAGTCCAAAGCGGGGAGCAAAATGATACAGGTGCTCTCAATTCAAAACTCAGAAAACACTTAAAGAAAAAATAAGATAATCCATCTGAAGACTGGGCAGTGTTGCTTAAAGAAGTCTGAATAATCATAGAATAGACTATTGATCCATGCTATCCGTATGTACAAATGTTTTATGTTCTCCTCCTGGGCATTTAACAGAATGAATCACATTAATCCTTTGCTTAATTTTACCAAACAGCCGCTAGAGCCAGAAGGCAGCTGGTGAATACGGACAAATATAGGCAGAAGGTTCTGATCTCTATCCAAAGGGGCGTTCTCTAATTGCTATGCAAATCAGTTCCGGAGCTGATGAAATATCCAGAGCATTGGAGGGGATATGACATTAGTTTGAACACTTTATTATACGTCTTCATTAAGTAATGATAAATTACAGTGGGGCGTCTGAATGAAATCCTATATCAGTTATAAACAGTGTCATGAAAGAGTTTATCAAACCAACTTACAGCATTGTCAGAAATACACCTGCATACATGCATATAATATGGACATATCTTCTTTGCTTTCTATAGTTCTGAGCCACTCTCTCTGTTTAAAAATTATTAAATAAAACAGGGATTTTCTAGGTACCTGAGGAGTCGGACACCAACTCCCAGGCTCTTTTGAAAATCCCATCCTAAATACATCATCTACTGGAGGATTTCATCCTGAGCTATCATATGAGTCTCTTCCATTTTTCTCAGTCATGGTCTTATCTAAAGCAATGTAACTGTCAGAAAGGAGAGGGTACGTTAATATTACCACATGTATCATCAACACTTTGGAAATGAATAAATGGGTTACCAAATAAGAACTACAAGAGGAGCAAAATAGTTGGGATTCTCCCACTCTCTGGTGTGCAACAGTAACAAACAAAATAAAAAAGACCAAGTTGTTTAAAAGCCTTTCTTCTGAGAGAGAGGAGAAAGAGTCCTGGTGATCTCACAAGCATGGAGCTTGACACTGATTTAGCTCGATGAATATGAGTTTTGCCCTTTCACTGTCCCCGCGACCAAGCCCACTCCATATGTGGTTGGAAATTATTTGCTTTCTCAAAGGAGAATTGCATACCAGTGCTGAGCCAAAAATCATTTGGGAAATATCAGATTCAAGAGGGAGAGGGGGGAGTTGTTTGCAGTGGTATATGTTGGGTGGAACAGGTCAAAAATGCTACTTAAATTGCAAACTCTTTGAAACAGGGATTGTCTTTTTGTTCTGTGTTTGTCACACAATGAGGTCCTAGTCCCTGACCAGGGCTTGTAGGCTCTACGGTAATACAAACAGTAAACAATAATACTTGTAACACCTATTTTTGATGGAAGATTTTGAACAAACTAAGAGTGTTTCTTTCATTTGAAATTTATCATGGAATTAGATTGGTTTTCTGAAGAAAGAAAAACTGTGTGTGTGTGGTGGGGGTGTCTAGTTCTTGTGCTAAAGAACTGAAACTTTTCTGGTTTTCAGATTTCTGTTGTTCTCCTCCCACCTCCTCCCATGCAGCGCTTTATTAATGTTGGTGTCTTAAGTCATACTGAGAAGGAAGATGGTATAGTGGTTAAAGCACTAGACTGAGACTCAGGAGACTGATTCAATTCCTAGCTCTGCCACAGATTCCATGTACCACCTGGAGCCAATCACTTAATCTCTCTGTGCCTCAGCTTCCTCTCTGTAAAACACGGATAATACCTCCCTTCTCCCACTCTTTGTGTATTCAAATCGTAAGATCATTGAGCAAGGGACTGTCTCTTCCTCAGCTGGCACTTCCACACAGCAAAGTACAGAGATCATTATAAAATAAAGCCAGAAAGGCTGGAGGATGGAAATTTCCTATTTTGAAAGGATTTATTCACTTTATAAGCTAATGAAGAGTCTGGTAGCAGCTACAGATGATTTAAAAATAGAAAGTTGATGTGAGACAACTAGGTGACATTATTCTGAACTGTTTGCTTACCATAGCTACAGTATGGTAATCATGCAATCTATGAACTTTGCTCAGGAAAATTTCTGCCCTTACGTGGAATGTGTGGGCCCCAAACAATTTTATCTCAGGTGACCATGTTCATAAAGAATTGGTTCGCTTCTTCATTGCTGAAAAACAGAATAGTCCTTTCTAAGACCAGTGTAAACAACATTAATGAAATTATATAATTAGCCTTGAGTCATGTGTAATCAGGAGATCTGCCCAGGTAAAGAAGATCATTGAAATACACGATGGACTACAGTGTAATGTTAAGGCCTGTGCCTACAATGGAAATGGTGTGGTAGTGCACAGTCTCTGAAAGACATCTGTCCTGATTTTCAGAGGTGCAATGACTTCAAGTGGACTTGTGGATGCTAAGCACTTCTGAAAATTCGGTCTCTTGTGCCTGAAGTGCAGAAAAATCACCGAAAATCAGTGATAGAGCTCACTGGAAATTTACAGAATGTTTTTTTCCATTGGAAAAAGCCATTTTATTGAAAGGGAAACTTTCCACGAGAATGCGTCAATTTTGACAAAATTCCATTTAAGAAAAAAGTTGGAAAGAAACATTTGGGTGATGCCAAATCACTCTATGTCAAGAGTGATCAGAACGGAATGTTCTGGTTTCTCATTTCAAAATGTATTTTATTTGATTTATTTCACAATCAGAATAAAAACATTTGGATTTTATGGAAATGAATCATGCCGATTGATCCAAAATGGTGGGGTTTTTTTGTTGTTTTTTTGTTTTGTTTTGTTTTTTTAAAGAAAATTCCATTTTGCAGAAAAATTCTTTTTTTCCCCACTGCATTCGGATTTGGAACAAAAATTCTGATTTTTTTCCCCCCATGAAAAGGAAATTCTGATTCTTGCACACATCTTGTTGGTGAGATGTCCTTAAACAAAGCGCTGTGTTCCATTCTCTTCTACTGGGTGGTGTGGATAGGGGTGGGGCTCCTGCACAGGGGCATTATGGGGGAGCTTCTTGTCTGCCCTCTTTCCCTCTTGGATATCTGTGCAGAGATCAAGCATATTGTGGCCGTATATCATTAACAAAAAAAAGTTTGTTCAGTTCAGATAGTCTAAGAACCCAAAAGCTGTTGGTCAACATTTTCAAAAATGGAATCCCAAAGCTAGGCTCCTGAAGACACTGCTTTCTCACTGCTTTCTTCGATTTTGATTGCAAGTGCCCTGAAACATGGACTGTCTCTTACCGTGTGTTTGTAAAACACAGTGGGGTTCTGATCTCAGGTGAGGTCTCTTCACAGACTGTAACAACAATAAGGAATAATAATGATGTCTTCATCACTGAAGCAGTGGGATCTGTAATAACCACTGTCATGGACAGCCGGCTTTTAAAGCAGCGAATTGGGTTTGACTGATACTCGTCTTCTTCTCCGAAGCGAGAAGTTTGAAAGATTTTAAAACTGAGATCTCCTTCTGTGTTTCCAGACACAAAAGATAAAGGCTAATCATAGTTAAGGGATTTCCTTCTCGTAAATGGAAGTGGGAAAAACCTACCCGACCTCTAGCTTTATTGGAAAAAAATACCCACTTTGCTCAATAAGTCTTGGAAGAGGTTAGTGCAAATCAGTGGAGAAATCTGTAAAGAAAATAAAGTTAATCACTAAAACCTGTTCCTTTTTTGGGAGGGGGGGGGTAGCGGTTGTCACAAAATCTCTCTCACTCACAGATTAAACCAATCAACGGTATGTGTAGATGTAACTACCAGGACATCCCATGGTTCTTCTTCAATCTAATCAAGTGGAGCAAATTAAAAAAGGTCAGGCTATCCAATGACTTGTCTCTTAATGCCACAATGCCAGGGGAGCTGCGCGCTGGGCAAAACCTTTTCTCAGAGCTGATTTTAATGCTTCTGGAAATGGCAGATTGGCAATACTGGAGAGTCAAGATCTCTGTGGAGCCACTCATTTTTTTTATTAAAGGAATGAAACTTTTCCACACGAATTTTCATTGGGGGGAGGGCCATTTCCCGTAATTAGAAAACAAACAGTTTTTCATTTAAAAAGTGGACATTTTTTTCCAGTCAGTTCCACCCCTAACCCTCCTTTGCTCTTCTTCTTTATACCCTTACACTTTTCCTTTTTCTATTTGGGCACAGGGGGTTGAGGGGAGGACAAAGGGGGCGGGATTATGGGAATTTGGGGGGAAAAGAGAAATATTTTTGAAGTTTCTTGTGAAAAGCAGTTGGCACTTTTCAACCAGCTCTATTCACAGGGATTTGGATCAGGTCTCTAGTGTAAGCTCTTCTGGGCAGGAATGAACTAGCTATCTGTCTTAGGTAGGTACTCACATCACCACCATTACTATCAGCTCTGAGCACCTTTAAATCTTCAATGTGGTTATCTTCACAACACCCCTGTGAGGTAGGACAGTGCTGTTATCCCCATTATACAAATGGGGAACTGAGGCACAGCGAGACTAAGTGAGGAAGCACGACCTAGTGGTTAGAGTGCTAGCCTGTGTTGTGGGAGACGCAAGCTCAGTTCCTGCTTTGACACAAACGTCCTGTGTGACCTGGGGCAAGTCCTTAGGCCCAGATCACCGAATGTATTTAGGCAGCTAACTCCCCCAGATTTCAATTACCTTGGGGGAACTGGGTCTTACTGTCTCTGAGCCTCATTTACCCATCTGTAAAATGGGGACAACAGCATTGCCTTCCCTCAGAGGGGTATCGTAAGGATAAACACATTAAAAACTGGGTGGCACTCAGACACTGTGGGGGCCACATATACACCAAAGACAGACAGACTTGTTCAAGGACACACATTAAGTCTGTGGCAGGGCAGAAACTTGAATGCCGTTCTCCCAAGATCTAGGCTAGCAAGCTAACCACTGGATCATCCTTTTTCACATGTGGGACTGTATGTTTGTACAGCACCTAGCATAATGGAACCCTGGCCTGCACGTGCTACCATAAAGCAATAAGTTATAGTGTTTATAGCTCTGGAATGATTGGAGACATGGATACACACCATGCTTCCAGTGAGTGCTTTGCTGTGAGTTCATAGCATGGAAGAAGCCTGTCTCTGAGTCAGGGATGAAATTACATATAAGCAGCATGCTTAACTCTACAGCTAGTGGCGGGGGGGGGGAGAGGAACATTTTTTATAAAACAAATATATATATAAATTAATAATTTTAGACCAATTCCAGTTAACTCTTTAATATCCAAATTCTCTACAACTGAAGTTATAGGGTTGTTCTAACTCCACGAACCTTTCAGTGCTTGGTAGGACAAGTTGAAAATTAAAAAATGTATATATTCCATTTCAATGACGAATTTAAATGTTAGCCCATTTTTCAGCCAGTTCTAGTCCTTGGTCTCATCTGATACGGTTATCAAAGAGGACAGCTAATGCCAACCATTATTGCCATGTTTGCAATGTGGATCCATATCTAGATGGGAAAGGATTGACAGCCACCAATTCCTGCCATGTAAACACTAAAAATAATTTCTAAGCCATCTTTATAAAGTAACTTCCTTCATTCACATAAAACCAGCTTGGCAATATTAAAACCACTGGGGAAAATGCCAGCATTTAATGAAAAATTAAACCCTCCTCAGCAGAGAATTAATTAAAAACAACGATGCTCCCTCAATAATCTGGCATCTCATTTATCAATTTCATAACCCATGCCAATATTAAGAGACTTTAACATCAGTTAGACATCAATGATTCTAAAGAGAACAGTGATGGAGGGAGAAGGGACGCTGATAGAAATAAAGGATTTGCATACCTGTGGAATGATGTGAAATTTATCTGCCAACTTTTTACACTCAGCTGGCAAAAAAAAGTCCCTTTCATAATAGAAGATATGCTTAAGGAGTCGGAGCAAAATGCTCGTCTAAATGTTTGATGCAGCAAATCATAGTGGGTTTTTTTTTTATTTTTTTTTTTTAAGAATAATTCATAAGTTGGACCAAACTCACTTTGTGCCTTAAGGGTTGTTTACGAAAGTGCATTAATAATGGTAATTTTTTATAAAAAAACCTGCATCACACATGGTGGTCATCTGTTCTTATTTACTCCTTAAGATAGGGCTGCAGCCCAATCTTGAAGATCTCAAGAGGGGACCTCAGTCCATCATTTGAAATGTCCAGAATTGCCATGCAAAAGCTGAATGTTGGGCAATTGAAAAGCATAGCTAGTATTTATGTAGGAAAAGCCACAAAACACATCAGTACACTCACTGCACCAAACCACGGTGTAACCCATTCCCCACTCTCTCCCCTTCCAACATTGTGACATCACACTTATTTAATTTTAAGGGGGAGGAGGTGGTATGTTGTTTAAACAGAGAGGAAAAAAAACTTTAATATTGAGAAGGAGGAACCAGAGCCAAGGCTGGGGAATTAACAGAAGTCGAAATAAGGCTGACTATCAGAAAGGGTTAGTCTACACTCAAGTTGGAGGTTTAATTTCCAGCTTGGTATCCACCGTCGAGGACACATTTCTTTTTTTTAACACGCTAGCTCGACCAAAGTTAGCTCATGTGTAATGCAGACACGGGTTACACCGGAACATCTATCTAAGCTGGAAATTACACTTGCCGCTCAAGTGCAGATGTATGCAAAGAGAGACACCACGGCACAGTCTCTCATGAGAAACGATGGGAATCTCCTGCTGGGAGGCATTTAAAATGAGGCCTCCAATCAGGTCCACACAGCCAGATCGGTGCACCCCAGTGGAGCACCCGTGAAGCCACCGGGGCTCCACGCAGATCCAATTGTAGGATCAGGACCAGAGACCGGACAAAGCATTTGAGAATATATTGTGAATAATGCTGCACCAGCATTGACTTTCAATGGCAACTGGGCATCTAACTCCCTTAGGTGCTTTGGAAAATTTCACCTAAATCTCCTCAATGACAGCTGTAGCAGACTCTTCATCCTTTTACAGAGACCAGCCAGAAAGGGGGGAGGAGGGGAGACAAAGACCCAGACTCTCCTAATGCAGGATACCTAGGAAAGGAAGAAATCACCGTGGGGGTGTGGGGAGAGGGTAAAATGGCAGCAGCCATACATCATTACTTCCAAGAGCCATTCTGTCAGCACAGGGCAGATGAGCAGGTCAGGCAGCCATACTGCATGGGGTGGAGTGCCCATTGCTGTTGCTCCTCCTTTGAAAGGGAGCAGCCGTGTCTCTAGCTAGCGCATGATGCATCTGGCAGCATCTCTGTCACCTGGCTGAAGATGGGGCCATACCCCTATGCGGGTGGGGCCTGCCACTTCATCTGAATTTTCACTGCTTTCAAAGGAAGGCTCTTCTGAAGGGGGGACCACCAAGAGAGGAGCAAATATCGAATGGAAAATACCAAATACCAACGAGGAACAAAACAAGAAATTTCAAAACCTCAAAAGCAGTCACGAAATGCAATTGTCCTCCTCCAGCTAGCTCTAGTAAGAGATTTGAGGCCTGGTCCAAAGTCTATTGAGATCACTGGAAGGACTCCCATAGATTTCAAGGGTCTTTTGATCAGGGGCATGAATCTTGGTGTCCTAGGCATATTCTTATTTGAGTACTTTTACTCTCACACCCTAAATTTCCCTTGTAATTCCACCTGGAAAAATACTCTGAGGGCATCATTTTGCTGTGAGCTGCAAAACAGCTGCTGTGTTTCACCCCAGAGGTAACTGTATTTTAGCAGTGGACGAAGAAGCATCCCCTTGTGTACCATCTGTAACGTGTCATTTGATCCTTTGAGAAGAATTATAGTGGAGCTACACAGAAAATTATTTTTCCGCAAAATAAATGTAGACTTTTCATAGAAAATTGAAACCATGTGGCCTTTTTTTTTTTTTAATGTGAGCATTCTTCCAAGGTGCTTCATGAGAGTTATCATTTGGGCTCCCATGTCCCATCTCTCCTCTACAGGTTGGGCTGACAGGCCAGACATCTCCCATAATGCACCACAGTCTCTCCCCTCTTTGATAGAAAATCTTCAACCAGTCCTAGTTGTAGAAATGTAACTGGTACTTCTACTTCTAACAGTACAAAAGGTTTTAAACCTGTCCTATTTTAAATAATGTATCTCTCTTCCTCTGAACTAGTGCAATCTTGAAATAATATACAGTGGACCTAATTCTGATCTTGCTAATACACTGCTATCAAGATTGTAGCTCTCCTGACTTCAGTGAAATTACTGCTGATTTAAACTGGTGTCACTTTGGTTAGTATCTCAAAATTCCTTTTCATGTGTTTAAAAATACATATGAAAAACAAAAAAATACACCCTTCTTTAAACAAGAAAAATAATATAATTCACCATAACTTTATTAAAGAAGAGTAGGTTATGTTTTTCATTTTTGTTGTTGATAAATTTGTAATGAACAGGAAATAACATCTCATGATGGAAAAAAAAATTAATTGCATTCCTCTAAAATGGAACTTGGTAAAGGTTCTGTATCCTCCACCAGCTATTGCTGTCTGGCAGTCATCTGCAATAGTAATTCAGATGCACCCGACAATAGTGACAGCCCTGAAATGAAACCTCCGAATGATACTTGAGAGAGCTACCTACTGCCCACTAGCTGTAAATCATGCTTTTAGTACAGATCTTAATTCATCATACTCTATCAAACTGATGTGATGATTCTGTTGCTGATTTCCACAGCAGGGATTTGTCCAGTTTGATATCACGGTTAGACGGGGACATTCTATAACCTAAGATTTATTCCTGACAGTGACAAATTTTATGGGGAGACAATAACACTGCACAGTGTGGATTATCTGGCTACTCCCTCCTTTCCTTGGATCCGCAATCATACTTACCCAAGTGGTTAGTAAAGCCCTGCCCTTAAATTTTAACTAGTGATACACTGAAGTAGGCATGGGACCAATCTATTGATAAATTCCATTGACTCCCATGGCTTTGGATAAAGTTCCGAAAGGCAGGGAGTGCAACTGTGTTTATTTTGATAGCTCTTCAGTGCCTTTAAAAGATAATCACTGCAAAAACCATTAAGATACCACATAGAAAGATGGATCTAAAGCCCACTGAAGACAATGTAATCTTTCAAAAGAGGTCACAAGCCTCGCTGCAAAAATGAACCCTGAAACCTCATGCAAATGAAGAACCACCTTCACTGTTATAGTAACAGAAAACTGTGTAATGGATTGTGCACAGAGCTGGGTAGGAAGACTGTGTCTTTAGAAAGGACAAGGAGATTTTTCTTACTTTACCAATCAACAAAAATATGTATTGGGAAAGTCAAAATCGATAGAGCTGGCTGAAAAATGCCTATTTTTTGTAGGAAATTTAGAAGAAATTCTCTCTGAAATTTCCCATAACATTCTGTAATCAAATAAACATAAAAACTGGGGAAAAAAGAGTTTTCAAAAAACATTTATGTCAAAGAAAAAGTTTGTATTGAAAAATTAATAGATTAATAATACCTATCAGCCTAGGTATTCCATATGCCTAAAGGTAGTAGCTAAAATTCAATTATCGACCTAGTGCTGTCTACACCAGGGATTAGGTTGGTTTAACTGCGTCGTTCAGGGTTGTTGACTTTTCACACCCCTGAACAATGTACTTATACCAACCAAATTTCCTAAGGTAGAGCAGGCCTACCTACGCCAACAGGAGGGCTTCTCCCATTGTTGTAGGTAATCCACCTTCCCGAGAGAAGGTAGTTAGGTTTACAGAAGAATTCTTCTATCAACCTAGCACTGTCCACACTGGGGTTTAGGTTGGTGTAGCTACGCCTCTCGGGTTGTGGATTTTTCACACCCCTCAGAGATGTAGCTATACTGATGTAAGTTTCTAGTGTACACCAGCCCTGATTGTAGAGATGCTAATAAAGAAACTTACCCACAGTCACATAAAATCTCAGTTTTGGACATGCACAATTTACATTGTTTTGTCTCCTTCAAATATACACACTTCTCCTGAAGCTTTCATGATCAACAGCCTGTGGATGAATACAAGTCTTTGCTTCAAACCATTGTTCAAGCTCTTTGTTGCAGACACCCACTATTTAAAAATATATATGTTTTTGAAACACCTAGTATTTCGTGAGATACTATCAAAATAATAACCAATCTTATTTTCAAAGTTCCACCTGACGATGCACCATCTTCTGCATTGTATATTCATCTTCAAATCACTAAAATAGTATTAGAAAAATAAATAACCCAAAACTAGCTGAAGACACCTGTGAATTCAGTACGATTTTCTGCACAGATTTATAGAGATGAAATGCCTTGTCCATAGCCACAGAGGGAACCGGAAACAGAAGTGGCATTAAAGTCAGGAATTTTGTGCCTAGATCTGGTTTAAAATGAAACAAACAAAAACAGAAACACACACAAAAAAGGGATTTTTCCCTCACATTTTCACAAAAATCAAAGATTACATTAAATGTTGGTGAATATTTTGTAAAAAAAAAAGGGTCAATATTTTGATGAAAAAATTAAATTAAAAATCAAAACTGAAAATTTTGAACAATGCTACTTATGTCCAGCTCTATAGTCACACCGTGCCTCTCTGACTTCTCTGCTTAACATCTAACCAGATGTCTCACCACTAAAGCATTGATTTAGTTGTCAGACCCATGTCTTATCCAACATCACTAGGAGGGTGGTGAAGCACTGGAATGCGTTACCTGGGGAGGTGGTGGAATCTCCTTCCTTAGATATTTTTAAGGTCAGGCTTGACAAAGCCCTGGCTGGGATGATTTAGTTGGGGATTGGTCCTGCTTTCAGCAGGGGGTTGGACTAGATGACCTCCTGAGGTCCCTTCCAACCCTGATATTCTATGAGTCTATGATCATCTACTTGCTGACATATGAAGCCTTTGACTTCATTGGGATCCCACGTGGATGCTTGGGTCCACCCATATGATACTATTGCAGAATTCAGGCCCGACATTTCACACTCCTTTTCCCCAGTCTTAATTTTTTGCATCTCTTAGTTCTTCTCCTTGGACATTTTATAGACAGAACTGGGTTGCCATAGGCATATTTCTTTACAAACTGCAAGGATTTCATTCAGATTCTGGCAGAGAAAACAATGCCTAAGGTTTACCCCTCCATTTTTCATTCTCAGTGTTGGCTGCAGTAAATTACAGTTACTGGAGTGAAAGGCAATCGTTCCATTTTTCTGGTAAATTGCATAAATGCAAAAGAATACACAAAGGAAGCTGTGATTATCAGAAGAGCAAACTGCAGGCATCAGTGCAAAAGCTGTAGTGAATATTTCCTGGAATCCAAGGAAACTTTAACAGTTTGCTGACAGCTAAATATAATGCTTGACAGTTCCATTACTGCAAAAAAATTATTCTTTTCCAAATGCATCTCACCCTGTGTCCCTTCAAATTCCATAAGCCAGCCAAGCAGAGAACTTCTCCTAATGCAATTGGTGCTCCTTTTGGTCATCATATATGGAATCAGGAGGGGGTATCACCTCGTTTTACATTTGTGCTGAGGTAGAAAACCTATTGAGACCTTGGGATATTTTTTTAATTCACCCAAGGAAAGGGAAACTTTGGGGCCATTTTCAGGCCCAGCATACATGGGTGCAACTCTACTGAATTTGGATTGTTGTGTCTTTGCTCTCTACATAACATTACAAATACGAGGGAACCACAGTTGGGAGCCAAATAACCATGTTTACAAACTATATATAAACAAACAAGGCTTATCTATGTATAATCCTTCTGCCAGGTGGTGTTGGCAGCAAAAACGGCGGGCTTCAATTTCATAAAATCATAGAAGATTAGGATTGGAAGAGACCTCTGGAGGTCATCTTGTCCAACCCCCTGCTCAAAGCAGGACCAACACCAACTAAATCATCCCAGCCAGGGCTTTGTCAAGCCGGGCCTTAGAAAGCTCTAAGGATGGAGATTCCACCACCTCCCTAGGTAACCCATTCCAGTGCTTCACCACCCTCCAAGTGAAATAGTGTTTCCTAATATCCAACCTAGACCTCCTCCACTGCAACTTGAGACCATTGCTCCTTGTTCTGTCATCTGCCACCACTGAGAACAGCCGAGCTCCATCCTCTCTGGAACCCCCCTTCAGGTAGTTGAAGGCTGCTATCAAATCCCTCCCCATTCTTCTCTTCTGCAGACTAAATAAGCCCAATTCCCTCAGCCTCTCCTCGTCAGTCATGTGCCCCAGGCATTCAGGCTCCTAGGCGTTCCTTCTGGAACATACACCAGCTCAAGCACCACCCCAGCAACTTGGAAAACTATACATCTCACCCTGGCCACTGTTGCTAGGCAATACTTCCCAACTCACAAGTACTGAATCCAGGGCTTTAAAAGGCAGAGAATTCTATTACATAAGGGGGTAGGGAAAATAATTTAATTTGGGAAAGCCCGCAATTAACAATATCTATTAGGTAAGACACCCCCCCCCCACACACACACACACCCAACGTCGTATTGAGGCTTAGTCCTCCTCTTCCAATTGCGTGGCTAATGCATTCTAGCCTGTTCCCAAGCTCTCTCACTCACAGTTCGGTGTCCAGGGTGAGAGTGGTCCAAGAATAGTGTCAGATCAGTCTCCCTTCAGCCCCTAAGGGAAGTGCTGCTCGGGCTGCTCCACCACCTGACCCAGCTGAAGTGACCTAAGTCCCTCAGGTAGGCTGCTGTTCACTGTGGCTTCAGCCCACGTCATCTCAGCGCCATCACCTGCCTCAGCTCTGGAGGGCAGGGGTCAGCAACCTTTCCAAAGTGGCTTCCCGAGTCTTCATTTATTCACTCTAATTTAAGGTTTCGCGTGCCAGTAATACATTTTAACATTTTTAGAAGGTCTCTTTCTATAAGTTTATAATATATAACTAAACTATTGTCGTATGTAAAGTAAATAAGGTTTTTAAAATGTTTAAGAAGCTCCATTTAAAATTAAATTAAAATGCAGAGCCCCACGGACTGGTGGCCAGGACCCGGGCAGCGTGAGTGCCACTGAAAATCAGCTCGCGTGCTGCCCCCTGCTGTAGTGTTTTGGTCACTTGTCTTCCATTCGTACACACATACGGACACACACAGCTGTCGCTTTGCCTGGGTTCTGGTGGCTTCGGTCACAAAGGACAGAAAGGCCTCCTGGAAGGTTGCCAAACTGCTTAAAGGGATATACCCTGTCATAAATATAAAGGGAAGGGTAAACCCCTTTAAAATCCCTCCTGGCCAGAGGAAAACGCCTCTCACCTGTAAAGGGTTAAGAAGCTAAAGGTAACCTCGCTGGCACCTGACCAAAATGACCAATGAGGAGACAAGATACTTTCCAAAGCTGGGAGGAGGGAGAGAAAACAAAGGGTCTCTGTCTGTCTATATGCTGCTTTTGTCGGAGATAGAACAGGAATGGAGTCTTAGAACTTTTAGTAAGTAATCTAGCTAGGTACGTGTTAGATTATGATTTCTTTAAATGGCTGAGAAAAGAATTGTGCTGAATAGAATAACTATTCCTGTCTGTGTATCTTTTTTGTAACTTAAGGTTTTGCCTAGAGGGATTGTCTATGTTTTGAATCTAATTACCCTGTAAGGTATCTACCATCCTGATTTTACAGAGGGGATTTCTTTACTTCTATTTACTCCTATTTCTATTAAAAGTCTTCTTGTAAGAAAACTGAATGCTTTCTCATTGTTCTCAGATCGAAGGGTTTGGGTCTGTGGTCACCTATGCAAATTGGTGAGGCTTTTTACCAAACCTTGTCCAGGAAGTGGGGTGCAAGGTTTTGGGAAGTATTTGGGGGGAAAGACGTTTCCAAACAGCTCTTCCCCAGTAACCACTATTTGTTTGGTGGTGGTAGCGGCCAATCCAAGGACAAAGGGTGGAATATTTTGTACCTTGGGGAAGTTTTTGACCTAAGCTGGTAAAGATAAGCTTAGGAGGTTTTCATGCAGGTCCCCACATCTGTACCCTAGTGTTCAGAGTGGGGGAGGAACCTTGACATACCCAATTCTTGTACACAACACCTTTCCCTTTCTCCTTATACGGATACACTTATAACAACTTACTTTTTGTCTTTGGTCTCTCTTCCCTGTCCTTCCCTAGTATTCTTCCTCCCTCACACCTTTCCCTCTTCCCCCCGCCTTGTTTTCCTACCCTATTGTTTTTTTTCCATTTCATCCACATCAAATATTGGAACCTGTTCAATTTCTGAAGTTCTCTACAAAAAGGACATGTAAGTGTGGGATGAAGCCCTCAGTCCTGATCATTAATGAGAGGATGTTGATAGGTCAGAATGTAAAATGGTTACAAATTTTGATTATTAACTGAGGGTCTGGATCAGCTCCCTCTGAACTCAATGAGAGTCTTTCCATTGACTTCAGTGGGAGCCACATCAGGTCCTTAGAACCAGATCTCAGCAAGCAGCTCCCAGTTCCTGTTGTTCTCCTTGAGAATCATAGAACTGGAAGAGACCTCGAGAAGTCATCTATTCCAGTCCCCTGCACTCATGGCAGGACTAAATATTATCTAGACCATTCCCGACAGGTATTTGTCTAACCTGCTCCTAAAAATCTCTGATGATGCAGATTCCACAACCTCCCTAGACAATTTATTCCAGTGCCTAACTACCCTGATAGTTAGAAAGTTTTTCCTAATGTCCAACCGAAACCTCCCTTGCTGCAATTTAAGCCCACTGCTTCTTGTCCTATCCCCAGAGGTTAAGAAGAACAATTCTTCTCCCTCCTTCTTGTGACAACCTTTTATGTATTTGAAAACTGTTATCATGTCCCCTCTCAGTCTTCTCTTTTCCAGACTAAACAAACCCATATTTTTCAATCTTCCCTCACAGGTCATGTTTTCTAGACCTTTAATCATTTTTGTTGCTCTTCTCTGGACTTTCTCCAATTTGTCCACATCTTTCCTGAAATGTGGCACCCAGAACTGGACACAAGACTCCAGCTGAGGCCTAATCAGCGCGGAGTAAATCTACTAATTTCTTCAACTTGCCAAATGGGAACTGATCTCACTTGAACATCTGTCCCTAAATGACTAAGGCTGATCACAGTTTTCGATGAAAACATTTTTTGATGGAAAATTGAGGTGCTGACTTCCCCCGCCCGCGCGCACACTCACGCACATACACACACACACACAAAGGTCTGCTTCCCATGGGGGAAAAAAGGCTATTTTTCGTCAAAAAACTGAATGCATGAAAAGCCAAACAGATTCTGAAACGCCACCACAGTACCTCACGGGAGTCGTAGGTCAGGTGCCTCCTGTTCCCATTGTCCTTTATAAGCCAGTCTCCCCCGTCAGACTTCCTCTCCCACAATACACCATGTTTGTGCAGTGGCTACGATGCACCACCTCCCATCACCAGAAAGGGGATCATGGTGCATCATGGGAGCTGTAGTCCAACCCAGGAGCACAGCCTATGGAAGAGAATGTGAGTACAATGCAGCCAAATTACAACTCCCATGAGACGCTACAGAATTCATCCTCCCCTTCTGCCCCCCCCGCCAGCAATTTTACATGGGGGGAAAAAATTCTGTTTTCTGATAAGATGTATAAAGAACTTTGATTTGAAACCAGACACCCCCCATTTAGACCCCTAACAAGTGACCAGTGAGAGGGGTTGGGTGCTGTACTCTTGAAAATCTGGTCTTTCGTTCGGTCAGTTAGTTGCTCATTTGTGGATAAAAAAGGCTGGGTTTTTTTTGTTTTTAAATAGCAACAATGTTTGCTTCTGGGCTGCTCTGCCAAGTCTTGATGGCAGGATGTAAACACCCTAAAACGGCGGGGGGGTTGAATAGAAATCCTGGCACAACGCTAGCCATTGAGAATGGCACTGCTTGTCCTCTTGCCAAGGAGTAGCACCTACCTGGCATTTAAACTACGCTATTCCCCAATGGGAGAATGCAGACAATTATCCAGAACAAATTGTGACTATAACAGTGAAGAACATTTTATTATTGCCTGGAGGGTTTTTGAAGCTCTCCCTATGAAATTGTCTCGTAAATAATTCAATGGAAGTGATTTACTTTGCTGGGGATTTTAAAAGGGGAAGGCTTTCAAAAGAGTGTACTGTCAAAAGTTATTTAAATTAATTTAATTGTAAATTCCAAACAAATTGAGTTAGATTAAATTTCAATATCAATTAGCACAGGGTGGTTGTGTTTTGTGCGTTAAGCCTAATGCCTAGAAAGGCGCTAACAACATGATTCCTGTTCGCTCTGCTCCTGCCCATAAATACTGCAACAAGTTACAACTGAGCTGAAAGCCTGTGATCGTATTCAATGAAGAACTTGCACAAACTTTGAACTAGGTTTTAAAAACTCTGCAGACTGACTTATTCTCTAATTGAGCTGCATCTTTAAACTGAGTTACACACACACACACACACACCCCGCACAGCACGTTGTCATTCTCTGGCGAAGCTGTTAACTTTATTTGCAGTTCCTATACATATCGTAGCAATGCAGTTCCCATGGCTAGCTGAATAAACTTTTATATTTAAATTGCACTCAACAGCAGGGTGAGAAACAAAGTCTTGAAGTTTAATCAATTGGATGGCATCACACACAAAAATACACAAGGGCATAGCTGCCAGGAGGGACTTCAATACGAACCTTCCCGCATCCACCAAAAAAGCTATCAGGAATGCACACAGGAGAAAGACAATGCCGTACTACAGAGTATGTTCTGGATATTTTGAATCACTGCAATAGTAGTAGGCTACCCGAAAATCAGTAAATTTAGCCTCTGGAGATCAGGATCTCCCCTGAAGAAGAAGATCCTTCTATTATGTAAACCTGTATCATGGATTCCCATGCCTTCTCACAATCGCTGGTGTAAGAGGCATGAACATGACGTCCTGAAAGCTGGAAATCTCTTTAGGCTTCTCTGATAGCTAGCGCAGATTAGAATACCCTTTGCCATTTCCTCAGATGCTTTGCTGAATAACAATGGGATTGCTTACATGCTTAAAGTTAAATACATGTTTAAATGCTTTCAGGGCCTCTGCGCGGAAGAGGAAAATTACATCTGCATGGACATTGGTGATCGTTTGCAGCTGGTTGTCTTCCTGCCTCAGTTTAGATTTCTCATTGTCCCATTGTCCTACTTCAGGCTACAGTTGTGCAGTGAAATTTTACAGGGGGAAAAATGTGCAGGTCAACTCTGGACCATTTTATGGTTTCAAAGCCACCCGCTTTTTTTTTTTTTTTTTTACAAAATTAAGGTTTCACCCCCCAAAATGCTAAATTTTGCAGTTTGCAGTGTGAAAATAAAGCTTCCTCAATACAGTATTACACATGTTTGAAATCACTAGGGACCAAGCGGCTAGGCAGCAGTTCTGCGGAAAAGGACCTAGGGATTACAGTGGACGAGAAGCTGGATATGAGTCAACAGTGTGCCCTTGTTGCCAAGAAGGCTAACGGCATTTTGGGCTGTATAAGTAGGGGCATGGCCAGCAGATCGAGGGACGGGATCGTTCCCCTCTATTCGACATTGGTGAGGCCTCATCTGGAGTACTGTGTCCAGTTTTGGGCCCCACACTACAAGAAGGATGTGGAAAAATTGGAAAGAGTCCAGCGGAGGGCAACAAAAATGATGAGGGGACTGGAGCACATGACTTATGAGGAGAGGCTGAGGGAACTGGGATTGTTTAGTCTGCGGAAGAGAAGAGTGAGGGGGGATTTGATAGCTGCTTTCAACTCCCTGAAAGGGGGTTCCAAGGAGGATGGATCTAGACTGTTTTCAGTGGTAGCAGACGACAGAACAAGGAGTAATGGTCTCAAGTTGCAGTGGGGGAGGTTTAGGTTGGATATTAGGAAAAATTTTTCACTAGGAGGGTGGTGAAGCACTGGAATGGGTTACCTCGGGAAGTGGTGGAATCTCCTTCCTTAGAAGTTTTTAAGGTCAGGGTTGACAAAGCCCTGGCTGGGATGATTTAGTTGGGGATTGGTCCTGCTTTGAGCAGGGGGTTGGACTAGATGACCTCCTGAGGTCCCTTCCAACCCTGATATTCTATGAGTTTATGAAATTGAATAGTTTGCCAACAAATGAAAAGGGGCCCCATCATTTTAACTTAAAATGTTCAAGCCAGCACCAGATTCTACACTATGTAAAACCAGCCCTTCAATCACATAGGCACGTACTTAACTCTATGCATGTGGGTAATCCCATCACTCAGAGTAAATGTGAATGTTTGTAGGTCCAGGCCCCAGCTATTTTAAGGCTTATTACCATGCCCAAAGAAAACAGTGTACACTTCTGGCAGCTTTTCTAGCCTGGGAAGAGGCAAACTGCCAGTAAGAACGGCCATATTGGGTCAGACCAATGCTGCATCTAGCCCAGCGTCCTGTCTTCATACAGTCACCAGTGCCAGGTGCCCCAGAGAGAATGAACAGAGCAGGCAATCACTGAATGATCCATCCCCTGTGGTCAACTCCCAGCTTCTGGCAGTCACCATGTGCGGAGCATGCTGTGCAAATCACCAACCCCACTGCTTCATACTAGGGTGTAAATTTTGCAGGGTTCATATCTACTATGTGAGGAGAAAGTTATTAGAAAAGGAAATCAATTCTTATTTTTGTTGTAGTAGTCTAAGGATGGCAATCGGAGATCAGGACCTCATTATACTAGGGATGGTAAAATCAGGTAATAAAGACAGCTCACAGTGTAAGAGTATTAGATTGTTTCTAAAGCTGAAATTGCAATGCACCCACCAGGTAACAGTAATTTTATAAACTTGTACTGCACGCTGCTAAACCTGCAGCTTACAGGTCACCCTGGGTAGAAAGTACAGAAGAGAAAAATGCGGGGAAGGGAATTTGTCTACAAATCTCCTCACCAATCTTCCCAGCCCTTCCCCTCCCCTCAGAGGCCATACGAGCAAATCTGCAGTCTTCTGAATTAAACTGGGTCATTCTGCCTTGAAGTCATCACAACCCTTCTTCCGTCAGCCACCTCTCCCTGCCTGAGCCGGGCTACCTCCAACCACCACAGAATCTAGTGTCTGGCAGCACTGATAATAGCGGACCCTAATTTTTCACAGGGCAGTCTAGATTAAAAGGACCTGGCTTGCTCTGCCATGAAATGTATATTAGAATCCCGTTTATCCACATGACCGAGGGGATCTGACAAAACAGAACTAGCAAAGGAAAAAAAGAGGCCATGGCAACACGTTCTCAGGGTTTCCAAACTCTGAGAGGTTAATCCAGCCAGTTTAAGATTATTTTAATGAGATTTGCAAACTGAAATTTCTTTTTTCCCCATCCCTTTTGTTTTTACAACAGGTTTTATTGAAAAAGCAACTATGCTTAAATCACAGCACCAATTATTAAATGCATGGTCACAAGATTTAATGCACAGCAGAAATGCTTAACACAGAGCAGTGGTTTGGTTTAATGTAGTGCTGGCACATTATGTTAAAGGTAGACTGTCATTCCATATCAAGGATGAGAAAAGAAAACATTTACACCAAAGGTAATTTACTTGGCTGGTATCTCCAGGCTTCCCTCTTCTTCCACTGAAAATAGTTATGCAAAAATTTCGTCAGGGCAGGGCTGTGAACAGAGAGGTAGCATACTCTCACTGCCGTAATCTGTTAGCAAGAAATGGAACTCCATAGAGGGATTACAGTCAGATTCCTCTGATTTTTTTGCAGTTTGTTAATTTGCAAAAATTTTCAAGATTTCAATCTGTCGCCCCAATTTGAGACAGGATTTTTTTTTTTTCAAAATCTCAAAAATCCTGACGGGATGGGGAAGTCATTTCTTGCTAGCCCTCGCCATCATTTCATTTGCAAAAGGCAACCCCCCTGCTCTTTATGTCGGATCACAACCATCAACTGCTGAAATCAGCCCCTTGTGGGGCAGCTGTTTAACAGTGCAGAGCCACAAGACACTAAGCTTAGGGCATGAAAGGAAGATCCAGCTGAAATGAAAAAGTGGGTATGACTGTTGAGAAGAGCACGAGACTCCAGAGTTAAGACCCCTGTCCTTGTAGAAACTGGCATGGTACTTCCATAGGGTCCAATCCTGTCAGGTGCCCTCAACTCTTTCTATAATCAATGGGACTGATCCAGCAAGGTGCTGATCACCCCCGCAACTTCTACTGAGTTCCCTGGATGCTGAGGGCATCCCAGAGTTTGCAGGAAGTTCTCAACTCCTTCTAGGATCAGCCCAGTGTAAACAGAGGGCAACCAGCTGTAGAACGGTTAAAAAAAAAGTCTGTCAAAAAATGCCATTTCAACTAGAAGCTTTCTCAGATCCAGGAAGAAATTGCAGGTCAGAACCAGAGAAAGCAACTCTAAAATAACCGATCACCCAGTGGTTAGGACACTCGTGGAATATCAGAAACCCAGGTTCAAGTCCCTGCTCTGATTAAGAGCAGAAATTTGAACCAGGGTCTCCTAAATCCCAGGCAAATACCCTGAGCACCTGGCTATTGGGGGCACAGGGGAGGTGGAGAGAAGAGAGAAAGGTCTCAGAACAAAACCAAATTTCAACAATTAGGGAAACAGAAATGTTTTCTGGACAGCCCTATTCAGCACCTCTCATTACTGGTCCCCCAGTGGTCAGAATGGAAACTGCACAGGACAATTGTCAGAGCCCTACCGCCAGCTATCGTCAGAAATTTTTTGTCCGTGGCCTTCCTGTAACCTATGTTTATCTCTATACCACTTGCTCATTTTCTATCGGTATCCATTTTGTTGATGAAATTAGGGCAATCCTTTCTAAACTTGTGAACAACACTAAAACAAATGTAAAGTAACTTGCACTTCATAGGGATTTAAACTCCATTTCTAAAGGATAACTCTCTAATCCAGTTTTTAATAATGGTGAAACTTTGACATGCCAGTTTAGAAAATAATGCTATTCCAACTAATCCCAATCGTCCGATGGGATTATCTGACAAATGTTACATATTTTAATATTGCAGTAATCACAGGAGTGGTACTTTTTATAGAAATCTTTTAAAGCCCTCATCAAAATTATATGTTCTATTATTTATATCCAAAGTCTCAAATCCATATTTTATGCAACTTTCAATTACTCTTATAACACAGTATTTATTAATTTAAAAGCAGTAGTTCTTATCATCAGTTTTGATTCAAACAGATGGCTTTTTGTCAAACCTAACAACAGATTAACTCTTTGCAGGCTTCTCATTCTTCAGATGCTGCATTCTGCAAGTTAATTTATTTGTATTTCACACAAAATAGAGGAAAACCTCTATCCATCCAACTACCCACTGTTACTCATCAGCATTTCTGAAGTGCCTATCACCATAGTCTGTGGGAACCATAATGAGCACAGATTATGGAAAATACTGAATGCTGTCCTGAGAAGTCAGTCAAATCTTTTTCTTATGCTTCAGTTTATTTATTTGGTTATATCTTTGAGCATGCAATCAGGCTTAATCCTACTCTGACTCTTTGAGGAAAGATTTGGCCACATGCTGACAGATAGGAAAAAGAAGCCACGAGAGTAGGAATCAGAAGATGGGGGTTCAGTTCCTGACTCTGCCACCAGCTTTGTTTGTGACCTTGGACAATTCACTTAACCTCACTGTGCTTCCATTCCCCAACTGTAAAAATGGGGGGGTAATAGTCCATCTTGTCTATTTAGACTGACGGTCTTCAGGGCAGGAAAAGACTACTCTTTTACTATACTTCTATACAGCGCCTGGCACAATGGGAGTCTGATCTTGGTTGGGACCTATAGGCACTAGTGGAATACAAATAATACTAATTCTACCACTGCTACTGACATTGAACTAAGAGGCAGTATGGCCTCGGAGACTGAGCCCAGGACTCTTTCTGATCCTTTTGCAACAGGGTTTCAGAGCCTTAGGCATGCTACTGAGAAGGCTAAGACGCTCTTGCAGATCTGAAGGAAATCTATGGTGTGTCTCACCTCTTTAAAAGAGAGAAGCAACATAATACTGAAGCATTAATCTATCAATGCCTACTCTAGACCAAGTGATTCACAAAAGAGAGGTCAAAGCCAAAATATATTAAAAAGAAACACATTGGGTCAATTCAGCAACCACTGGGTGAAAATCTATAACTTGTGTTATGCAGATCAGACTAGATGATATAATGATCCTGATGTGGCTTTAATCTGAAAGAAATCCTTTACACTAGTTTTGTTCCAATGGGGTCCTTGCCCCTTGACTGGAGTTTCTGGGCACAACTGCAAGACAAATAAATAAATATACTCCCGCAAAATTCCCACTCAAGTCAATAAGAGTCTTCTTTATTAATATTATGTTAACTTTCCACAGAT
This sequence comes from Natator depressus, assembly GCF_965152275.1. Lineage (NCBI taxonomy): Eukaryota > Metazoa > Chordata > Testudines > Cheloniidae > Natator > Natator depressus. Next base: position 9,468,812 of record NC_134259.1, read on the forward strand.
ATTATATTTTGCTCTACTATTTGTGCCCCGATGCACTCCGCAGTCCCATGAACCCTTTTCATTAATTTACTGCTTTCCAAGTTAGGATTTATTTGTACGTGCATGCGTTTTGGTTTCCCCAGCCTTTCTGTTCTGATTTATTTTTAAAGAGGTTTGAAAAACGTATTAGTTGCAATGCGGATGTTCATCTTATTTGTTTAATTGCTTGCTGCGTTTTTTTTTCTTTTCAAGAAAAAAAAAACATTTCCCAGGTGCCTGCAGTTTACAAGATTGTGGCAGATTGTGGAAGCAGTAGCATTCGGTCACATCAACCAGGCTGGTCAAATCAACCAGGCTGCAAAGAAACCTAATGGTTTGCACAGATCTGTCTATTGCCACTACTTCAGTAGTACCAAGGGTGTTGTGGGTCTGATTCCAATGTGATTTACACTGGGAGTATAACTCCTTTGACATCCAAGTAACTCTTGTTTTATATGTCTGTGAAATTACATTTAAATCCACTGTGAGTAAAAGGGAATTTTGGGTGGGAATATTTAAAGGAGCCTAAGGAGATTAGGTTTTCAAACTATTCCATGCAGTGTCCCTTAAAGGTTTTTGAAAAGACCATTCTAAAACAAAATAAGGGTGTGGGGTCGGGGTGGGGGAGATAGGTATGTATAAGCAGAGGACTAGAGAGCAGGAGTAGGTGGGGGATTTTACTTTTGTATTTGGCACTGATAAGACCAATACTGGAATACTGTGTCCAGTTCTGGTGTCCATGTTTTTAAAAGTATGTTGAACAACTAGAGAGGGTACAAAAAAGAGCCACACCATGATGTGAGATCTGGAGAAAAAAAAACAAAAAACAAAAAAACTTACAGTGAGAGACTCAAGGAACTCAATCTATTTACTTATCAAGGGACAATCAAGAGATGACTTGATTACAGTATCTAAGTACATCCACGGGGAGAAAATACAGAGTACCAAAGGGATTTTTAATCTGAGAAAGGTAGAATAAGAACCAATGGCTGGAAGCAAAAACCAGACAAACTTATGAGATGAAATGAGAAATAAGGCACATTTTTAATTGTGTGAGCGATCAGCCATTGGAACAAATTTCCAAGGGAAGTGGAGATTCTCCATCCCCTGAAGTCTTCAAATCCAGATTGGGTGCCTTTCTGGGAGATATGTTTTAGTCAAACAAGTTATTGGGCTCTATACAGGGGTAACTTGGTGAAATTCTATGGCTCGTGTCATACAAGAGGTCAAGCTAGATGATCGAATGGTTACTTCTGGCCTGCACATCTTTGAATTATGAATTTAATGTGTATGGCTAATATCATGTCAACATTTTCCCTCAGTTTCCATCTCTGCTCACTGTAGTTCTGCACTTTTTATGGTTACATTTTTGCTTCAGAAAAAATACGACAGTAACTAATTATAAATTATATCAAATAAAAACACGTTTGGGACCCTTACAGGACCTAAGCCTGAACATGGAGGGTCCACTGATCACACGCCCCTGAAGATGCCTAAACAAAGATTTTGACTTAAAGGAGCCTTGCTTGAACGAAAGAAAGAAAAACAAGAGAGAAAAATTGAACAACAGCAGCAGCAGACAAGGTTAAAGCATGGCTATATATAACAGAAGGCTGGATATAGAGACTGTGAGCCAGCACGATCACCGCCTTGTGGGAACCAGCCTGAACAGTTCACAGTTTGGAGATTTAAGATAAGCCTGTTTTGCATACAGTATGTGTCACATGGTGAATGACCTTTCTAGGATTGCCAGAAAAATAAAACCCTTCTCTCTCTCTCTCTTTCCCCCATCTCTCAGGAACATGCCAGTAAAACTTACGTTCAGGTCTTGATCTAAATCAGGTAGCCACAGAGAAAGGCTACCAAAATGGTTTCAGAGTAACAGCCGTGTTAGTCTGTATTCGCAAAAAGAAAAGGAGTACTTGTGGCACCTTAGAGACTAACCAATTTATTTGAGCATGAGCTTTCGTGAGCTACAGCTCACTTCATCGGATGCATGTAGCTGTAGCTCACGAAAGCTTATGCGCAAATAAATTGGTTAGTCTCTAAGGTGCCACAAGTCCTCCTTTTGTTTTTGCTACCAAAATGGGAAAGCTCTACAAACTCATTTGGTAGAAGAAACTCACACAGGAGCAGAAAGAGCAACTCAAACCAGCACTAGACTCAGCAACATATGTTGTGCCAAAGAACAGGAGAGTCTGAGAATGCAAATGGCTAATTGCGCACAAGCTATGCAGTGACACAAGCAATCACCTATTAGTGAGATAGGATGAAGAAGCATGATCTGTGGTTAAGCCACAGGACTTGGTCATAAGATCGGGGTTCTGCTCCCAGCCCTGCTGTGGATTTAGTGGGCTTGACTTTCACATAAGATTTCCAGCCCAACATATTTTCAAAAGTGACTAATGATTTTGGGTGCCCAACCTTAGAGACCTCAAAGATCGGACGGGAAAATTTTGAAAACCCAGTGAACGACATAGGAGCCTACAGAGGACGTACCATTTTCAAAAGTGACTCAGGCACTTCAGAGCTGAAGTCTTATTTAAATCTCAGTAGTAGAATCATAGAAACGTAAGGCTGGAAGGGACCTCGAGAGATCATTAAGTCCAGTTCCCTGCAATGAGGCAGGACTGAGTCAACGTAGATCATCCCCAACAGGTGTTTGTCCGACCTGCTCTTAAAAACCACCGCAGACTCCCTTAGAAGCCTATTACAGAGCTTAACTACCCTTCTAGTTCGAACGTTTTTCCTAATATCTAACCTAATTCTCCCTTGCTGCAGATGAAGCCCATTGCTTCTTGTTCTGCCGTCAGTGGACATGGAGAACAGTTGATCACCATCCTCTTTATAACAGCCCTAGACATATTTGAAGACTGTTATCAAGTGTCCCCTCAATCTTCTGGTCTCAAAACTAAACATGCCCTGTTGTTTTTTTAATCCTTTCCTCCCAAGTCAGGTTTTCTAAGCCTTTTAGGGCTGGCCAGAAAAGTAGAATTCTCTTACATGAAAAAATTTGAGGTTTTGACATTTGTTAATGTTCCGCATCAGAAGATAAACAACTTTTCAGAACTTTTCCTAAAATAAATGAGAGTGCGCGAGACCACAATAGCCAATAACCCAGCGATTAAGGCACCCACACCTGGGAGACCTAGTTGCAAATCCCTACTCTGCCTGATTCACAGCAGCGACTTGAACCTTGGTAGCCCACATCAGGGCCAGGCCCACCACATTGGGAGGGGACTCCTGGACTTGAGAAACGTTCATGATGGATTTTTTGTTGAAACCAATACATTTCCATTAAAAGTTTCCGTTTCAATTAATCAGCATTTTCCCTCTGGAAAAAAAAAAACAAACCTTCAATAAATTCTCACGGTCTACTCAATCTCTCTGATATGTCAGCAAATTTTACTCTAAGCATCCACCCCTCTGAAAATCAGGCCATTTTAAGGTGTATTCACTGGCACCACAATGATCACTAATCACTTTTGAAAATGTAAGCGTGGACTTCAGAGTGGTTTCCAAACAAAGACTCCAAACCTCGGAGATGTGTTGCCCACGACTAGTTTCAGCACCTGCTGTTTTCATTTTTTCTTGTTTAAAGTTTTTTTTTAAACTGATAGATCTCTAAAAAAAGGGAAGAAAAAATAAATTCTGGCATGGTTTTGATAAGCAGAGATTTACACATGAAAATCCTCTTAATGAGGCTGATTACATGGTCAGTAATAGCTGGAGTTCCCAGGAATACGAAGCAGCCATATATTTTGCTCAGTGTGTGCTGAAAACGATTTCCAATTTGACTGCTTCAGCCATTGTTATGTTTCTAAATTATTTCCTATCATCCAAAAGTATTTCTAGAACAAGAATAAATGAATACAAATAGCTCAAGGGATTGAGTAATGAGATATGGAGATTTAAACCTGTAGGTCACTGGCTTGAAGTGGTGCAGATATTAAAAGGAGCAAATAAATATTGCCATCTCATGAGTGGGCTATTGTCCAATTCCTCTTGGACAGGTGCCGAATACAAATGCTATGGCCAAGTGACTATACCGGGTGCCCAGTTTAAGACATCTCAAGGGGGCCAGATTTTCAAAAAGTGCTGATGAGGCCTCTTTAAAAAGTCACAAAGTGGGCACCCAAAATCACTAGTCCCTACTGAAAATCTTGGCCCACTGGCAATAACCGGCAGCAGTGTTGGTAGCCGCAGAGATCAGGCCAAGGATAAAGGCCACCATAGGTCAAGCTGGATGCACATTTGCGGACTAAGTGAAGAAGCTGGGGCTACGCCACACTGTGCCTGACCTATGGAGGAGACCATTACTGTTTCCTGTGTTGTCAGTCAGGTGACTTTCAAGAGCTTTTAATTCATCTCAGGGAGGGTGGGGGGAAAAAACAAAGACAAGCCAGCTTAAAAATGGGTCGGGTTTCTTTCTGCCTTCTATTAATGTCGAAGTAGAAATACTTTCTCCTGAATTATAGAATTTCACATGGGCCTTCTGAAATGAACTGAATTTCAACCTGAGATTGTATCTGCCATGGCCAAACTCTCCTCCCATTGACATCAGTGGTAAAACTTCCATGGACTTCAAAGAGACAAGAATTATACCAATTATGAGTGTCTTTGAAAATCCTACGGTAAATGATCAAATTTTCAAGGCCAGTTCACCATGCAACAATTCAAGGTTTTGTGAGTGTAATGACTCTCCATGGCTCTGGCATTATGAAGGACTTTAAAAACTCAGTCCTTACTTTCTTATAAAGAGTCCTGTCTAAATTACTACTCTGATATTGACGCACTGAGTGACCTTGAACAAGTTGCTTCATCTCGCCAGCCTGCTCTGAACCAGCCTAGATGATTTGAGACTTTTGGGAGTTAAAATGCTGAAAGCTTCCCCACTGTTGCTTCTATGAATTCAGCTCCTCCCCCAAAAATTTGGGCCCTTCGGTATCAGCTTCTACAGGATTAGGTGCTATTTCTTTCTCTCTCTCTCTCAAAGATATGCTGCATATCAAAGTCTGGATTCCTTTCATGTCCTTTTGCTTTGTTACGTGTGGTCTATTAGGTATCTGACATCCAGCAAATAATTACTACTCTTACGACATTTTTCCTTCACATGTAGAACTTGGTGTGATTTTGGAGGAAAAGCTCACTCATTCCCTTGACTTTTAAATTATGACCACGTTAGAAAGCATTCTTCTTTTCTTACCTTTGATGCCTCTGTTTTGAAAGGAATAGAGGAGCAACGCATGGAGGGAGCAAAATTCCTACAATGTGCTGAAAAACAAAATAGTTTCCCCCCTTCTCCTATTGGGCACCGGGAAAAAAAATATTACTTGCTGTATCTGCCAGTGAGTAAATAAAGGTCATTTCAGAGCATACGGAGAATGTTAATTTGATTTGGGAAAAATAAACATTCATAGACATAAATGAGCCTGCCCATTAAAACAAAATCCTGTCTGAAAGGCTTATTACGAGTAATTTGTTGTGTTTTACCTCCTAATTAATGGAATTAATAGCCATAAAATAATATATCCTATACGCCCCAAGATTAAGTGCAGGCAGTTTCTCTTTTAGTGTATAGTCCCTTCCGCAAGAAAGCAATTGATCAAAGCTTACTTTCCCTGGCAAAGCCTTAAACCAATCTGAAACAAGTGCTGTGTAAAATGTTCATAGATATAGAATTTCTCCTTTCCTCCTTTCCGACTATGCATACTTCTCCCTTGGCAAACATTGATTTTCTTTCCTGACTTTATTGAACCAAGCAGCAGTGAGTTCAGTGCAATGCGCACTTGAGAACGCTAGAGGGAGCTGAAGAAAGACACCTCTCCCACATATAGTTGGCCAGGACCGTTCTCCAGTCCCAAATCTCAACACTCAACAACAAGACATATTCAGGGTCAAAATGGACCTGCTTTCCTTAGGGTTGCCAGGTGTCCAGTTTTTGACCGGAACGTCTGGTTGAAAAGGGACCCTGGCGGTCCTGGTCAGCACCACTGACTGGGATGTTAAAATTCCAGTCAGCGCAGTGGGGCTAAGGCAGGCTCCCTGCCTGGCATGACTCCCGGAAGCAGCAGCATGTCCCCACTCCAGCTCCTACATGTGCCGGCTCTGCAGCTCCCATTGGCGAGGAACCATGGCCAATAGGAGCTGCGGGAGCGGCACCTGTGGATGGGCAGTGTGCAGAGCCTCCTGGCCATGCCTCCACATAGGAGCAGAGGAGGGAACATGCTGCTGCTTCCGGGAGCTACTTGAGGAAAGCACTGCCCAGACCTTGCACCTCCGACCCCCTCCTGCACCCCAACTCCCTGCCCCAGCCCTACAAACCCCTCAATCCCAGCCCAGAGTACCCTCCTGCACCCCAAACCCCTCATCCTCAGCCCCACCCCAGAGCTGGAGAACAGAGCTGGAGTCTGAAAAAGGGAATGAGAACACGGTCTATTGTTGCAACAGGCCAGGGTGCACAGACAGCTGCCTGGAACTCCCTGCATGCTTAAATAGTGTGCCTGGACCAATCAGAGGTCCTGGGGGGTACTGCCAATCAGGTCTTACCTGAACAGCATTTCCTGTGCTGCTTAGTCCTATAGGATTTACAGTGCATGAATCGCAGCTGTGCCATGGCTGATGGGTGGCAACATGGAAGCTTCAGTCAGCTGGAGCCTCCTAGACCCACTGTCTGGTCTTACTGATTCTTATACCCTCCCACTAACCTTTGTCAGACTATGAGATCCTCAGAACAGGGACCATTGCGCTCAAGTGTCCAGAAAGCACGTAGACGCTACCACAAATACGTAATAGGAAGTTAAACCTATTCCAGCCACCATCTCTTTATTTCTTTGTTTTTAATATTCTCCAGCAAACTTAGAAATTAAAGGAAAAATAACCCAAAAGCTACAATGAAAAATAGTTTGCAAATATTAATTTTAAAATAATTTACTTCAAAAAAATGAATAAACCAACCGCTAGCTATTACACATCCCGAAAACAAATGCTAGAGCAGTGGTAAGCATGTAATTAAATTAGCAGACATTTCCATTTCTTTGATTCATTAATTTAACAAGCTGTTGCAGGAAATACAAAATTAATACCAAACTGGCTTATAAAAAGCTTTTTGTAATTTATTTGCCAGTTCATTAAATAGAAATAATAAGGAAAGCAGCATATGGAATACTTTTGTTTTTCTATCTATACATGCAATTTCTGAAGAAGTGTTAGATTTCTTTTTGTTTGTTGCCTTCTTTGTTAGAACACATATTGGAGAGAGAATTCTTATGTTTGCATTGTTTTGGTGGGGCTGTTAGAAATATTACATTAATTCCCTACTCCACTCACACATACAAACTCTGCAGTATAAAAGGAAACCGCCTTCTCTGACAGAATATAATGCCTCAAGAAGCGTAAACTGGTCTTTTGGCTACGACTGCTTTGTTGTTGTTTTCTTCTTCTGAGTAATGTCTCTGGGAAAGTCTTGGTTTTTTCTTCCACTTACTGAGTAGAAATGGGCCTCAAATCAAAATCCAGTCCAAACAGCCTCAAACTTTTGCGTGTTTGGGAAGTGAGCATCATCACCTTCCAATCTTATCCTTATTCATTCAATATGGGGCTTGGTCCTGAGACCTTATTTATCATTATTTCTATTATGGTAATATCTACTGTGTCCATCATAATTGGCACTGAACAGACAATCACTGCCTTAAACAGCTATCTGTCCATCTAAGGTACTTAGATACTACGATAATGGGGCTATATGAGTGTCTCACAATCTTTTGATTGTATCCTTACTATATCCCTGTAAGGTAGGACAGTGCTGTTATGCTCATTTTAAAGCTGGAGAACTGAGGCACAGAGAGACTAAGTGACTTGTCCAAAGTCACCCAGGAAGTCTGGAGGAACCAGGAATTGAAGCTAGGTCTTCTAGGTCCTAGGCTAATGCCCTAGCCACTGGACCATCCTTCCTCTAAACACACATTTTTGTGAATGTTCCCCATGTAGAGAATCCTTAAAGCTTGGTCCACACACACAAAAGTTAAGCTGACATAGCTACATCGGTCAAGGGTGTGAAACACCACACCCCTGATCAACATGCTGATGCTGGGTAGACCCAGTGTAGACGCAGCTGTGGTGATGGAAGAATGCTTCCGTCAACATAGCTACCGTTGTTCCAGGAGGTGGTCTTCCTACATCAATGAAAAAAGCCCCTTCCATCTGGGCAGACTGAATCTACACTGCAGGGTTATGCTGGTATAACTATGCCAACATAGCTATGCTGGTGTAGTTTCCATAGTGTAGACATAGACTGAAGGCTGCACTACACTAAAAAGTTAGGTCGACCCAGCTACATTGCTTGGGAACGAGAAAAATCCACACCCCGAGCAACGCAGTTAAGCCGACCTCATCCCTAATTCTTCTGTCAACCTAGCTGCTGCTTCTCGGGAAGGTAGATTACCTATGCCGGCAGTGTCTACACTGAAGCATTGCTGCAGCTGCACGACCACAGCATTTCAAGTGTAGACAAGCCCGGAGAGTAAGTGAGAGCAGACTCAGGCCCTTTGTCTCTCTTTCCTTCCAGACCATTCGTACAACAACAGCCCCGCTGTCCTATCCGGTACATGCTCCGTGGATAAATACAATCCTACCCTCCCTGTTGTTAGCTAAACAAGTATAATTCATCACTCCACCATCCTTTTTTCATGGTATTAGCAGGTGATTACGACTTAGGCTAATGAACCATGAATCCTCTCAAAGTTGTCCAGTGTTTCCTTTCCATTAATTGTGTAAATAATTAATTAAAAAAAAGCAGCCTCTTTGTTCTATGCCAGGAGTCTGCCTGTGTTGTAAGGCACTATTTTCCTCTGATAACATTTCCATTGCAATGGGCTAACAGGCATGCAGGCATTGAGGTATGTGCTTCCTCTTCAAAGAAATGAGAGGTCTGCTTTATGTGTGGTTCACCTAATAGAGATAATTAGAGCAACAGGATAATTACCCGTGTTGACTTCTAATAGGTGAGACACATTAATGTGTTAGGAAAAGGGGTAACACTTTGTTTCAGCTTATGGCCAACCCGACTTGCTTTTATATATTTAGAGCAAGGTTGTGATTTGGACTGTGCTCTCAGCTGAAGGAGTAAGTATTTCTGCATGGGCGACCCAGACCTTGAATCTCGGCACCCAGGAGTAAGCAGGAATATTCAGCCACTTACTATCTGCTCACAGGTGGTAGCTGGGGAGAGGCAAGGAATGCAGCAAAGTCTCAGCTTCACACTTCCTGACACAGGCCAGCAGCAAATTACTACCCCAACCCCGGATCAAGGATTAAGCAAGGGAGGTACAGTTCATAGATTCATCCATTACAAGGCCAAAAGGGACCACTGTGATCATCTAGCCTGATCGGCTGTATAATGCAGGCCATAGATCTCCCCTAAAATAATTCCTGTTTGAACTAGAGCCTATTTTTTTAGCAGAACATCGAAAGCCCAAAGGGGTATGATTCAGAGGGGTTATCTTGGAAGCATAATACTTCCCAGGGCGATTCCTGGTCATTGTTTAGGCCATTTGTCCGGTTTTAAGTCCTGGTTTTCTAAAAAAAAAATCATCGAGTAGTGATTTGGAACCGGATGTAGGTTTTGTCTGGTATTTTCACATGGAGTCGGTGGACACATAGAGGATGCCATTTTTCAGAGCACGCCACCCCACCCCGCCCCCCGCCCGTGCAAGGTCACATCACTGGGGGCGGAGCAATGCACTCTGAAAAATGGCTTCCTTTTTGCCGCATGACCTTACGTGCACCATGTGTTTGAGGTCACACCGGCCGGGGCAGGCCCATGCTGTTCCCAGAAGTACCCGAATGTCTGGTATTCTGGGGATGTGGCAGTGCCCGTCCTACTCTGGGGGCTGTGATAAAAGGCAACTTTTAACCCTTTTTCTGTAGCTGTTCTTGATTCTTTTATAGTGCTGTTTGCCATGGCTTATGGGTTCCTCACCGTTTTAAAAACAGATGTTTTACAGCAATAATTCAATGAAAAATACAAATTTAATGCAGTGAGGTGAAATGGAGTGCAGTGCTGACTAGATACTAGAATGAGCATAGAATAAATACTTAGCTGCATAATAAAGCAGACACAATAGATTTGCCCATCTTCCATTATCACTGTCGCACAAACACCTGCTTAACCCAGTCTTGTTCAAACATTGCCTTCCTTTACACATTGGGCTATTCTTACTAAGAACAATGGGATAGCCCAGGGTGTAAATGAGGGCAGAATCTGACACCCTAATGGCCACTAAATCCCAGCTCTGGCAGGGGAAGAGAATTTCAAAGGCAAACCAAAGGCCCTCTCTCAAGCTCAGTGACCGGTCTCAGAGAACCCTAATGCCAGGTCTACACTACAGAGTTAGGTCGACACAAGGCAGATTACGTCGGCCTAACTATGTAAGCGTTCACGCTAAAATTTCGGTCCCACCGACATAACTGCCCCTCTATGCCGACTTAAGTCCACCTCCATGAAAGGAGTAGAGTCAAAGTCAGTGTAGTGAGGTTGACACAGTGTCAGGCTAGACACTGCGGTGTTTATGTCAAGTGTTACTGGCTTTCAGAAGCCATCCCACAATGCTCCGCACTGACAGTACAGTCAGTAGAAGCCTTCCAAGTAAGGAGACACACCGCCAACACAAGGAGAGTAGTATGGACATGCAAAAGTGATTGAATTACTTTAGGTTGACATAAATTTGTAGTGTAGACATGCCCCATGAGTAGAAGTTCCACAACTCTTGCCATGGCTGTAAGGGGGCAGCGGGTGAATGGATCTCATCATCCAAGACCATTCAGGGCATTAAAGCACAAACAATGCATGCAACAGCTTGGGTTCCTGCAAGTCTTCAGTGACTCAGAATGCAGACCCTAACTCTTCTGCACCCATAGAAGAAGGCAGGAACCTGCTATCGAGATGCCACTTTACAACTGAAGACTCTTTCCCAATTCTACTAGATTGGTTTCCCTCTGGGAAAAGCGTTCTCAGGTATCACTATGGTGTATTCTTGAGCCTCTCTTGTCTGGCTTAGTTCCATCATACACCCATGGTTTTGAAGATCTAAGTAGATGGAATCTAGATGTGTCTAGGTCACGTTTTTACTTTTTACACAAATAATAATAATAAAAAAAATCGTCCCAAAATTCAAACCGTTTGTAACCCTGGTGAAATCAGCAGAATATACATCAAAGATTTTAGGTTATAAAAACAAAACAAAAAATCCACCAGGAGTAAGATATCAGTCATAGATCACACCATCTCTCGAATACACTGTTTTCAATATACCCCTCCACATGCTCAGAACCTCAGCTGGTATAAGTGGTGTAATTCCATTCAAGTCAATGGAGCTATACTGATTCAAGCCATTTGAAGATCTGGCCCAGATACCAAATGATATTCCAAAGCTTTGCAAGATAGAAAAATGGAACAGACCTCCTGGTGCTGCCACAAAGATGAGGCTTTATCCAGCAAGACTCTGTCAATACTTTTTAGCAAAGTCAAGCACAGAAACACATTTACCGTAGCCTTTCCCAAGCTCTATCACCATCTTCTCCGCTGAGGGCACTGAATTGCTATCACATTTCACAGTAATGTTGTTTCTCAGCAGAAGTCACAACACTGGATTCCCTCCCTTTCTTATTTTATTTTATGTTATTTTTGCCCACCAATCTGCTTTACTCTCGTGTCATTTCACCTGCCCAACGTACAGTATAAAACACATGATTACCACTGCCCCTGTCTGGATACATTAGGAAAGTTCTCTAGCATAGCAGGGAAGTAACTGCCAAAGCTCTGGTTGTCCTCAGCTCTAAATGCTGTAGGCAGAGCTCTGAACTCCAGAGTTTAGCTGACCCTGAGTTTTTATTTTAATAAATCAAATATATTTGCTATGCTGTAGCACTAGGAGGCTGGAATAATGGACGAAGGGGAAAGGAGCTGGAAGGGCATGCTGTGTCAGCATGAAGCATTCAGCAACAGAAGGATTTACTTTGATTCTTACTAGCACGACAGGAAAAAAAAAATCAAGGAAATAAATTGCTCTACTGATCAGGAGACATTTTCCTGAGTGCAATTATTAATACAAAGAAGGAACAGAACATCATCATAATGTAAACCCAAGGTCCATCTGTGAAGAGCACCTGGAGGGAAACACACTGATATATGTTTTCAAGGAAACATACTGAGAAAAACAAAAGGACAGTTTGTATCTAGAGAATCAAGGCTATCAGTGTGCCATTTAGGCTATGCAAAACATAGAGTGACTTATAGCTATGTCAGCCCCAGGCCTTGTGTACATGACAAAGGAGCGCTTGCACCGACTCAAGGTGGGCAGCGTGGGGCGCTGAGCTGGGAGCCCTGCTGCCAGGTGCTGCCCACACACTGGTCTCCGCTCTCAGTGCCTGGCAGCGGGGATGTACTACACAGACACTGCGTCACCCTGACTACGTCGACTGAAGCGCTACGCCTCTCGTGGAGCTGCAGTTGGAGTAATTTGGTTGGTGTAGTGGACCTTGTTCCCCCTAAGCTGCGCGGAGCTGCAAGAGTCAATCAAGTGCCGCACACATCCGGCGACTTGTGTTCAGGTGCCCCTCCCCACACTGCTCTGCAGCCATGTTGCTCCTGCCCTCTGCCTTAGAGCCATGGCCACCTGCTCCAGGGACCCTCCTCCTTGCTGTACAGAGCCGGGTGAAGTGGTGGTGCTGATGTCAGGTTGTCCCCCTCCCTCGCCTATCCCCCGCCCATGTGCCGCAGAGCCGGGGAGGGGAGAGGGGGCTCGGGAGTTAGACGCAGCTGCTGCGGTCTGAACGAGCCTTCAGACTGGGGAGTGCTGCTGTGCTTAGAGAGAGCGCGCGCAGTCTCTCATACAGTTCCCCAGCAGCCAGCACACACACACGCACACTCTCTCTCTCTCTCTCTCACACACACACACACACACACACACACAGAGTCTCTTTCACACTCACCTCCAAACACATACTTGTGTTATTAATGTTGTTGTTACTTCTTGGTACTTCCTGCAACACACATATATTCTCTGTAATGTTATTCTTTCAAAGTGCTGGTGTTTTCGTTTTTTGACTGGTCTATGCATTTCATAATTTTATTTCCCTCTTATGCTTATATTTAATTCTTTGAGTACTGAGTTCTAAAATGCCTAACCTGTCCTTGCTGGAGTAATTATCCCTATGGTAACTTTTTAAAAAATATATACTATATTGAGGTTGTTTGTTTCTACTGGTGATGCCCATCCGCACATTACCTTGATATTGGTGCACATAACAAAATTCATTCTGCACATGGATAGAAAAAGTTAGAGGGAACGTTGGGATTTACATCGGTGGGAGTAATGCTGTAGCGTAGACACTTACAGAGTTAGATCAATGTTAGGCAGCTTACGTAGACTTATCTCTGTGGTGTAGGCCTGGCCTCAGCAGAGCTGTATGGATGAGGCATCTGCCTCTAATTCTGGGTGAATTAGTCATAGTTTAAACTAAGAGTATATTTATAGAGGATTAAAAATTATTTAAAAACACGTGACAGATGGGAGTAGTGTGTGTTATAGAAGGTTAAAAGCACATCAACAGAAGTGATTACATATGGTTATAGGCAACCTATTGACCTGTGGGACACTGACGGTTGATTAACCATGTATTCAAACATTATTAACAATTTAGTATCCCTTTATAAGCTATTTGTAAATGTTTGCTTCCTTTCATACTTTGAAATTAAATCAGTGGATCCTAATGGCCCTGATCTTTCTGGGGGCTTGGGATCCAGATCTGTCCTCGAAATGAAGGATGATCATGTAGTTAAGGCACTGAACTACCTGTGTGTAACTTTTAGCAAATGACACCCTCTGTGCCTCAGTGTCCTATCTGTAAGATGGGGATAACAGCACTTCTCTCACCTTTTGTACATATTGTGTATTTAGATTGCAAGTTGTCATTTGCTATCAGAGCTGGTTGGAAAATGGAATTTCCATCTCTCAGGAAAGTCTGACATTTCAAAATTTGTTTTTGTTCCCAATCAGGATGAAATTCTAAATTTCTTGTGGAACAGAAATCCCAAAAAATATTAATTCAGAAACATCAAGATGTTTCATTTCAATGGGATAAAATGATGTTTCTGATAATGTCAAATCCTTACACTACAATATAAAATATTAACTATAATAATTATAATATTAACACAAATTAAAAAGTAGAAACAAAATGAAATAAAATGAAGTTAAAGCAATATTTTGCCTAATGAAAACAGAAATGTTGACATTAATCAAAGTGAAAGTCAAGAAACAATTCATTTTCATACTTTTCCATTGAAAATTTTGTCAAAAACAACATGTTTCCCAGCAACATGTCAATTTCAAGAAACCTGCATTTTCCCAGGGAAAACTGTTCCATCGAAAACATTTCAAATCGGTTCTATTTGCTAGGTATTTGTACAGTGGGATCTTTATTTCAGGACTTCTAATTGTTACTGTAATGTAAATAAATAGCCATTTGTACCAGGCTTATCTGTCGGGAAGGCTGCCTGTTGGCTTTCTTAACAGAAAGCACCTTGGCCACTAAGTTGTGAACACAGTGCACAAATCCAAACTATCACAATTACAGGAGACAGTTTAAAATAACCTGCCTAAATAACACTGTTTTCTATGCACCGAGGTGAGGCTTTTATTCGGTTTGTAACTCCATTAAAAGTTCATTCGTCATAAAGATCCATCTAACTGGGGCGGGGGGAGGGAGAGTTGGCCTGAAGTTCTCTTATAGCTGGAAGAGGTCTGTTAGCACCACAAACGTTAAAGCATATTAAACAGCAGGAGCCCAAGAGCCCTCTGGAGTTTTCTTTGAGTGTATTACTTTTAAATTAGAGATAGGAAATTTTCCCTGTTGAAGCTGGACAGAAAACAGCTGTGCTCATTAAAAAAGGAGGAACTGCTAAGCAGTTATATAATCAACACTGTGTAATTAACACAGAATTATAATGGTAGATCTAACACAGAGCACAAGCCGTGTGATGAGCAGAATGTTAAGTGCCTGGTAATCGACTGCCATTTTATGTTGCTTCCATTGTCCCGCCCGCACTGTGGGTCCAAACGCTGCCCTGTTCCGTAGACTTCTTTGCAACTCAGAGAATGGTGTGACAAAATGGGAATGTTCTTAATGTTGTCTCTGAACCTGTGTGTGCGCCTCAGTTTTCCCGATGTGTTGCTTAAGTATCTGGGTGGTGGGATAAGAGTGTGTGATAATTTCAGAGACACCCTTGAGGGCAGGTATGAGTATCGATAGCACAGAGACTGGCCGACACTCTGTGACCTAGCAACCGATGGCCAGCCCTCCTCCTCTGCAAGGCATTGGAACAAAGAGATCAGGTGACCTTTTGCCTGGGAAAGGGACAAAGGACAGAGGAGGGGCTACAAGGGGGCAGATGTTGGGCTGGTGGAACCTGGTCACTCTCCTGGTTTGGGACTTGGAGGTGGGAGGCCCTGAATCCCCCCGCAAGTTGAACTTTACTGAAAGTTCCTGATTTCTGTGCTAGCAAGCTCTGTTCTACACTGTGTTCCTCTTGTCGACTAACAAACCTTTCTATTTTATAACGATTGCTGAGAGTCACTGCTGACTGCAAAGTTGGGTCGCATGGCCCTTTGGGGGCGTGTGAGGCTTCCCAAGGTGTCCCATCCAGGTGGACTCGCTGCAGGGAGCTCATGCGGTGAACAGGGGGCTGAATACTCAGAGGTCAGACCCAGGAAGTGCCAAAGACAAAGAAGATTCTTGCCACAGTGTAAGCATGCCCAGAGAGGGGAATCACGCTACACCAGAGTCCTGACTGACTTCACTCAGAGCAGTCCCAGAGCACCCCGACTGTGCCCCCTGTGACAAATAGCCTTCAAGCTAATTTGGTAAAAAAACCTTGCTCAGAGGGCTTTTTCAGCTCAGCTGAAACACAGAACCACAAATACCAGATAACACAGAACCACAAATGCTGGGTCTCTTGCTGAAGGCAGAATCTGTGTCTGATTTAAGAGATTGTTCCACATAGCGGGAGGAGTGAGATGAGGTGTGAAGATAGAATGGGGTTACAGAAGTCCTGTGTTCTCACCCCGGCTCTGCCACACTGTGTGGCCTCAAGCATTTGGCAGGTGCACAAGGTGAAATGGGGTAAACTCCATGGAGCCACATGAGAATTAGCAACGAAGGGAACTTTTTGCAAGAAAAACTTTAGGGTTCCCACAGCCCTAATGCTTGGAGATAGAGACCTCACCACATCTGTAATCTAGATGCAATTTCTGTGGAAGCTCTGTCGTGAGTACTCATTATCTTCCCTCTCTTCATCAACAGGGTCATCATTCCAGTCAAACATTACTGTCATTGGAAGTCACAGTCTGTAGAGGACACATGATTCCTCCCAAAGACAGTCCAAGCCCATGATGGGATTGGCTTTATCAAGGGATCAGAACTGGACCTTTTTGGAGAAGGAGGAGGATCCTACATTAGCCTAGGACTTGGGAGACCTGGGTTCAATTGCTTTCCCCATCATGTTATTCCTTCTGAGTGTGGGCAAGTCACTCAGTGTCTTTGTGTCTCAGTTCCCCATTGGAAAAAGGGGATAATAGCACTTGCCTACCTCACAGAAGTGAGGATAGATACACATTGAAGAGTTTGAGGCACTCAAATACTGTGGTAATGGGGGCCATAAAACTAGCATATGTAGGTAAAGTCAAGAAGCATCTAGGGCAGAAAGAAGAGCACTGGGGTGATGTGCTTCAAGCAACCTGCACTGCTCAGTAGATGGGCTGCTCCATTCTGTACTAGCTGAAGCTTTTTTAGGGCTTGGAGCTTTGCCTTCAGCTGCAAATGACTTGCAGTGAATCGAGCCTGGAAGACACAAATTGAGGGGGTTGAATTTTTGAAAATTCAATTTTTAGCTGAACTGTGTTCATGAACACTTTAGAAAAAGGTAAATGTTCCCAATTTTTTCCCCTGCCACCTTTTCCTTTTTAGACAGTTACAAAGGAAAGGATCGCTGTGGCCTGATCTGCGTGCAACAGGTCAGGGCATAAAACTAGCTTGACATAGATAAGAAGTGGGTGTTTTTATGCTATTTTGGTGTCAAGAGCAATGAGGAGACCATGGGGACCCCAGCCCTGCAGGCTCACTTAATCTGAAAAGAAGGAATGAGCTCTTCATATGGTTTCCCCTCTTCCCACGTGCATCCCCCTAGTCTTGCCTGGGTTCAGCTTTACCAAGCCGCATTTCATCCAGGAGCTGATCTCAGCTAGGTATTCAGAAAGCAGGGAGATGCTGCTGGCTACAGTTGATGTAAAGCAGATGCAGAGTTGGGTGTCATCCAGAGACTGCTGGCACTGCAAGGGGTCACTAATGATGAATTATACCATCCCCAAAGAGCAACACATTGAATTGGAGCCACTTACTGGTGAATATATTTGTCCATCTACATGCACGTGCACGTGCACACAATATCCAACCAGATCCAACAAAAAACACATTTCTTACCCTGGGCCTGGAATTGGAACGTCATGGGATACAAAACTGCCAAGTCCATGACTGTTTGGGTTCCATTTAAATACAAATGCACAAGTTATGTCCTCCCTTTGTTTCGATAAACGGATTTAGGTTGCTTCAAGTGCTCCTGTACAAAGGAGTGCTGCTGCCAGCACACATTTTCCAGATGTAGCATTTTGCTTTTTGACTGAGCAGTCAATTGGGCCAAAGCTGCCTAATCTCCTCCCTAGAGCATTGGGATATTTAGACTCTCAGTGTTTGTGTCACACAGCGAGTCAGTAGCAGACTCAGGAATGGAGCCCAGGAGTCCTGACTCCTGGTCTCTCTCCTTAACCACTAGATGACACTACCACCTTTATAAAGGACCTGATTTTCCAAGGCTGCTGAGCACATACGTTTCCCATTGACTTCCCATTGAGTTTTGGGTGCTCAGCACTTCTGAATCTTGAGTTCCAAACTTTGTGACAGAGATGTATAACGATTAATGGACTACAAGCTAAAAAGCTTATCTAAGTTAAAACATTTATTTTAGAGCTCGGTTTTCCTTCTCTCGTGTTTGTTTGTTTTTTTAAGCCATCACTTGACACAGTATCTTTCCTCTTCCATACTTGACAGAGCCAGTTTCTCCAGTTGTTTCCCTGATGTATGCAGTCAACATACTTTTCCAAAGCAACCCAGCAAAATACAATCTGGCCATCTGATTTGTTCTTCCTCTTCAGTTCAGCCCCTCAGAGGTACACTCCCTACTGTAGATCTTAAAATCCATCATACATTTTCCAACATTAGAATATACATATCCACATATACAAGTTATGGGTTCTGATTCATTACTGCATTACTCCATTATTCTGTTAATTTTTATAGCATTACACTGACAGAAAACTGGACTACCACAGTGGTAACCAAGCCC
Organism: Natator depressus; assembly: GCF_965152275.1. Classification (NCBI taxonomy): domain Eukaryota; kingdom Metazoa; phylum Chordata; order Testudines; family Cheloniidae; genus Natator; species Natator depressus. The sequence continues at coordinate 9,487,287 of NC_134259.1, forward strand.
AAGATCGTCAAATACACCCACTTTTTCTGATGTATTCCATTGCCTACTGGACTGCAAGGTCTTCAGAGGAGGGAACTTTCCTTACTTTGTTAGTGGAGTACCATGTGTGCACAAGATGATATATAAGAAGTAATAGTAATCAAAAAAGAAACTTGATTTCTGTGTATAGCTCAAGTGAACGCTGAATGAGTAGTAATTGGCACGAATTGCCAATTTCAACAAAGTGGTCAAAGACCATGGACACTGAGTTACCTTGTCAGCTCTAGAATCATAGACTATCAGGGTTGGAAGGGACCTCAAGAGGTCATCTAGTCCAAGCCCCTGCTCAGAGCAGGACCAATCCCCAACTAAATCATCCAAATGATTTAGGCTGTGCATCCAAATTCAGGGTTGGGATATATTTCTGAAGCAGAGTGGTGCATTTACGTTACCCAGGCTATACTTTACTTTGCAGATAAACAGGCGTCTTCAGCCTGCAAATTTGTCAGTCCAGTACTAAATCCTTTCAAAGTAATAAAAGGAGTGTCAAGCATTTAACTTTTCCACGGATATCCCATGCACATCTCTGCCGTTTATGACTCCGGTGGAAGGTTAATCTCGGCAAACAGCCCTTGCTGATCACAGTGATACCTCTAGGCATGTCCTAAAACATGACTGTTGATTTTAAGATGTTTTGATGTATGCCAAATTGTCATAAATATAAAGGGAAGGGTAAACCCCTTTAAAATCCCTCCTGGCCAGAGGAAATCTCCTCTCACCTGTAAAGGGTTAAGAAGCTAAAGGTAACCTCGCTGGCACCTGACCAAAATGACCAATGAGGAGACAAGATACTTTCAAAAGCTGGGAGGAGGGAGAGAAACAAAGGGTATGTGTGTCTGTCTATATTTTATGTTTGCCGGGGATAGACCAGGAATGAAGCCTTAGAACTTTTAGTAAGTAATCTAGCTAGGTACGTGTTAGATTATGATTTCTTTAAATGGCTGAGAAAAGAATTGTGCTGAATAGAATAACTATTTCTGTCTGTGTATCTTTTTTGTAACTTAAGGTTTTTGCCTAGAGGGGTTCTCTATGTTTTGAATCTAATTACCCTGTAAGGTATTTACCATCCTGATTTTACAGGGGGGATTTTTTTTTTTATTATTTCTATTTACTTCTATTTCTATTAAAAGTCTTTTTGTAAGAAAACTGAATGCTTTTTCATTGTTCTCAGATCCAAGGGTTTGGGTCTGTGGTCACCTATGCAAATTGGTGAGGCTTTTTATCCAACATTTCCCTGGAAAGGGGGGGTGCAAGTGTTGGGAGGATTGTTCATTGCTCTTAAGATCCAAGGGTCTGGGTCTGTAGTCACCTAGGCAAACTGGTGAGGCTTTTTACCAAACCTTGTCCAGGAAGTGGGGTGCAAGGTTTTGGGAAGTATTTTGGGGGGAAAGACGTGTCCAAACAGCTCTTCCCCAGTAACCAGTATTTGTTTGGTGGTGGTAGCGGCCAATCCAAGGACAAAAGGGTGGAATATTTTGTACCTTGGGGAAGTTTTGACCTAAGCTGGTAAAGATAAGCTTAGGAGGTTTTTCATGCAGGTCCCCACATCTGTACCCTAGAGTTCAGAGTGGGGGAGGAACCTTGACATGGTGGCATAGCGGTGGGATTAACCTGAAATCATTTTGAGATCCAGTTGAGATTTTTTGAACTGGAAATACAGATTTTAAAAAGGAAATTTTTTTTTCCTTTGGAAAGGAAGTCCAAAAAGCAGCTGGAACTGAAAGCAGCTTGTTTTTCTCTGCTTTGTGGCCAAGCAGAGACAAAAGGGGATTATCTTTGTGAATTGCAGGTTTTCTTTGCCTGGAGGCAGGGTACTTAACTCCTGCAGGGAAATTCACAGTCTTCCAACCCAGAGTTTTTTTTTTTTCCCTAAAAGTAAATAGAAGGGGGGGGGGGTGTTCTACCCATTTGCCTGGAGACAAAAGGGGAAGGGTTTTTTTTTTTTTTTGGATTTTGATTTTTTACAAGGAGCACAAGTTTAAAAAGGAAACTTGTTTTTCTTTGGGCTGGGTAAACAGGTTTCCAAGTAGTTGGAAGTTTTTGCTTTGATTTGGGCCCAGAGCAGAGACAAGGGAATTGTCTTTTTCTGTAGGCTGACAATCACTATCAGAGAACAGGTATTCTATTCCAGCACAGCAAAATTTTACAGCCAAGTTTTGTTTGTTTATTTCTAAACCTTGGGTGTAAAGTTAGTTAAAAACAGAGAGGTTAGAATGACAAAATCCGCGGCTCGACTACAGCTGGAATTAGCCAGATTTCAGGCTGAGGAAAAACAAAGGGAACATGAAAGACAGATAGAACTCATGCGGCTGGAGAAGGAGGTACAGGAGGCTGCCCACAAGAGGGAAATGGGGCAAGGAAGCATGTGGAGGAGGAGAAGGAAAAAGAGAGGAAGCATGTGGAGGAGGTGGAGAGGATAAAGGCTCAGCAGAATATACCAACAAACCCTAGCAATCCTTCTCCAGGTACCACTTCCCATCCCAGAAAGTTCCCCACCTACAAGGCAGGTGATGATACTGAGGCCTTCTTAGAAAACTTCGAAAGGGCCTGCCTTGGGTACAGCATCTCTACCGACCAATACATGGTAGAGCTGAGGCCACAGCTCAGTGGACCCTTAGCTGAGGTGGCGGCTGAAATGCCTAGAGAACACATGAACGAGTATGAACTGTTTAAATCCAAGGCGAGAGTCAGAATGGGGATAACACCCGAGCATTCTCGTCGGAGGTTCAGAGCCCTAAGGTGGAAACCAGACGTGTCATTTACCCGACATGCCTACCACATTGTGAAACATTGGGATGCCTGGATATCAGGAGCAAGTGTTGAATCTCCAGTAGATGTGCCCTTCCTAATGCAAATGGAACAATTCTTAGAGGGTGTTCCTGAAGAAATAGAAAGATACATCCTAGATGGGAAGCCCAAAACTGTAATCGAGGCAGGAGAGATTGGAGCCAGATGGGTGGAGGTGGCAGAGAAGAAGAAAACTGGTCGCAGTTGGAGCGGAGACCAGAAGGGACAACCCCAGACCCCACCCTATTACCGGGGGCCGCCCAAAGCCCCACCTACCTCCCAAAGAACCCTCCAGACCCCTTATCGTCCCACCACCCCGTTCTCCAGCAACCCTCCTCGCCCCAGTGACCCGTCAGCTGGACGATGTTTTAAATGTAACGAGCTGGGGCATGTAAAGGCCAACTGCCCCAAGAACCCCAACAGATTACAGTTCATTGCACCGGAATCACACCAGAGGTCCACAGGCCCAGATACCTCCCAGATACCCTTGGAGCGGAGGGAAACTGTGAGTGTGGGCGGGAAGAAGGTCACCGCGTGGAGGGACACTGGAGCACAAGTGTCAGCTATCCATGCTTCCTTAGTGGACCCCAATTTAATCAACCCAGAGATCCAAGTGACGATTCAACCCGTGAAGTCCAACTCTTTCGATTTGCCTACAGCCAAGTTGCCTGTCCAGGGGGCTGGTCAGGAATGTGGACTTTTGCAGTCTATGATGATTATCCCATCCCCATGCTGTTGGGGGAAGACTTGGCCAATCATGTGAAGCAGGCCAAGAGGGTGGGAACGGTCACCCGCAGCCAGGCTAAACAAGCCGTGAGGCCTAGCTCTGTTCCGGAAACTTCTATCAGGACCCGGTCAGAGGTGATGGACCCGGACCCCAGGCCAATGTCTGCAACAGCAGTAGTGGATCCAGTCCCAGAGACCCAGACAGAACCAATCCCAGAACCGGAACCAGCCGAACAACCAACACCAGACCCACTGCCAGCACTGAATCCAGTACTTACAACCTCAACACCAGAGGGCCCCACCGAACCTGAACTGGCAGCAACCGATAACCCGACACAAGAGGCTCAGCCGGAGCTGAATCCCAACATAGTGCACCAGCGGAGAGCGGTTCACAGTCAACAGAAACAGCTCCATCCCCTATATCGCTTCCAGAGGGACCAAGCCTAGGTCCACAATCCAATGAGGAACTGATGTCTCCAGCATCAAGGGAACAGTTCCAGACCGAACAGGAAGCAGATGAAAGCCTCCAGAGAGCTTGGACAGCGGCACGGAGCAACCCACCGCCTCTCAGCTCTTCTAATCGATCCAGGTTTGTTGTAGAAAGAGGACTTTTATACAAGGAAACTCTTTCTGGTGGACACCAGGAAGACTGGCACCCTCAGAGACAGTTGGTAGTTCCAACTAAATACCGGGCCAAGCTCTTGAGCTTAGCCCATGATCACCCTAGTGGCCATGCTGGGGTGAACAGGACCAAAGACCGTTTGGGGGGGGTCACTCCACTGGGAGGGAATGGGCAAGGATGTTTCTACCTATGTCCAGTCTTGTGAGGTGTGCCAAAGAGTGGGAAAGCCCCAAGACCAGGTCAAAGCCCCTCTCCAGCCACTCCCCATCATTGAAGTTCCATTTCAGCGAGTAGCTGTGGATATTCTGGGTCCTTTTCCGAAAAAGACACCCAGAGGAAAGCAGTACATACTGACTTTCATGGATTTTGCCACCCGATGGCCGGAAGCAGTAGCTCTAAGCAACACCAGGGCTAAAAGTGTGTGCCAGGCACTAGCAGACATTTTTGCCAGGGTAGGTTGGCCCTCCGACATCCTCACAGATGCAGGGACTAATTTCCTGGCAGGAACTATGAAAAACCTTTGGGAAGCTCTTGGGGTAAATCACTTGGTTGCCACTCCTTACCACCATCAAACAAATGGCATGGTGGAGAAGTTTAATGGAACTTTGGGGGCCATGATACGTAAATTCGTAAATGAGCACTCCAATGATTGGGACCTAGTGTTGCAGCAGTTGCTCTTTGCCTACAGAGCTGTACCACACCCCAGTTTAGGGTTTTCCCCATTTGAACTTGTATATGGCCGTGAGGTTAAGGGGCCATTGCAGTTGGTGAAGCAGCAATGGGAGGGATTTACACCTTCTCCAGGAACTAACATTCTGGACTTTGTAACCAACCTACAAAACACCCTCTGAACCTCTTTAGCCCTTGCTAAAGAAAACTTACAGGATGCTCAAAAAGAGCAAAAAGCCTGGTATGATAAACATGCCAGAGAGCGTTCTTTCAAAGTAGGGGACCAGGTCATGGTCTTAAAGGCGCTCCAGGCCCATAAAATGGAAGCATCGTGGGAAGGGCCATTCACGGTCCAGGAGCGCCTGGGAGCTGTTAATTATCTCATAGCATTCCCCACCTCCAACCGAAAGCCTAAGGTGTACCATATGAATTCTCTAAAGCCCTTTTATTCCAGAGACTTAAAGGTTTGTCAGTTTACAGCCCAGGGAGGAGACGACGCTGAGTGGCCTGAAGGTGTCTACTACGAAGGGAAATGTGCTGGTGGTGTGGAAGAGGTGAACCTCTCCATGACCCTTGGGTGTATGCAGCGACAGCAGATCCAGGAGCTGTGCACTAGCTACGCGCCAACGTTCTCAGCCACCCCAGGACTGACTGAACGGGCATACCACTCCATTGACACAGGTAATGCTCGCCCAATTAGAGTCCAACCTTACCGAGTGTCTCCTCAAGCTAAAACTGCTATAGAACGGGAGATCCAGGATATGTTACAGATGGGGGTAATCCGCCCCTCTGAAAGTGCATGGGCATCTCCAGTGGTTCTAGTTCCCAAACCAGATGGGGAAATACGTTTTTGCGTGGACTACCGTAAGCTAAATGCTGTAACTCGCCCAGACAACTATCCAATGCCACGCACAGATGAACTATTAGAGAAACTGGGACGGGCCCAGTTCATCTCTACCTTGGACTTAACCAAGGGGTACTGGCAGGTACCGCTAGATGAGTCTGCCAAGGAAAGGTCAGCCATCACCACACATCTCAGGCTATATGAATTTAATGTACTCCCTTTCGGGCTGCGAAATGCACCCGCCACCTTCCAAAGACTTGTAGATGGTCTCCTAGCGGGATTAGGAGAATATGCAGTCGCCTACCTTGACGATGTGGCCATATTTTCGGATTCCTGGGCAGACCACCTGGAACATCTACAAAAAGTCCTTGAGCACATAAGGGAGACAGGACTAACTGTTAAGGCTAAGAAGTGTCAAATAGGCCTAAACAGAGTGACTTACCTTGGACACCAGGTGGGTCAAGGAACTATCAGCCCCCTACAGGCCAAAGTGGATGCTATCCAAAAGTGGCCTGTCCCAAAGTCAAAGAAACAGGTTCAAACCTTCTTAGGCTTGGCCGGTTATTACAGACGATTTGTACCGCACTACAGCCAAATCGCCGCCCCACTGACAGACCTAACCAAAAAGAAACAGCCAAATGCTGTTCAGTGGACCGAAAAGTGTCAGAAGGCCTTTAACAAGCTTAAAGCGACACTCATGTCTGACCCTGTACTAAGGGCCCCAGACTTTGACAAACCGTTCCTAGTAACCACAGATGCGTCCGAGAGTGGTGTGGGAGCAGTTTTAAGGCAGAAAGGACCTGATCAAGAATTCCACCCTGTAGCGTTTCTCAGCAAAAAACTGTCTGAGAGGGAAAGCAACTGGTCAATCACTGAAAAAGAATGTTACGCCATTGTCTACGCTCTGGAAAAGCTACGCCCCTATGTTTGGGGATGGCGTTTCCACCTGCAAACCGACCATGCTGCACTGAAGTGGCTTCACACCGTCAAAGAAACTAACAAAAAACTTCTTCGGTGGAATTTAGCTCTCCAAGATCTTGATTTCGACATCCAACACATCTCAGGAGCTTCTAACAAAGTGGCTGATGCACTCTCCCGTGAAAGTTTCCCAGAATCAACTGGTTAAAATCGTCCTTGAGATGTGGAAAATATTGTTAGTCTTTATGTACTTGGTAGTATATTTAGAGATGCATGTGTCTTATTAACTCTGTTTTTCCTAGAGCTCCAGGAAGAAATCCCAGCCAGTGTTTCACCCTAGCTGAGATTTGGGGGGCGTGTCATAAATAGAAAGGGAAGGTAAACCCCTTTAAAATCCCTCCTGGCCAGAGGAAATCTCCTCTCACCTGTAAAGGGTTAAGAAGCTAAAGGTAACCTCGCTGGCACCTGACCAAAATGACCAATGAGGAGACAAGATACTTTCAAAAGCTGGGAGGAGGGAGAGAAACAAAGGGTATGTGTGTCTGTCTATATTTTGTCTTTGCCGAGGATAGACCAGGAATGAAGCCTTAGAACTTTTAGTAAGTAATCTAGCTAGGTACATGTTAGATTATGATTTCTTTAAATGGCTGAGAAAAGAATTGTGCTGAATAGAATAACTATTTCTGTCTGTGTATCTTTTTTGTAACTTAAGGTTTTTGCCTAGAGGGGTTCTCTATGTTTTGAATCTAATTACCCTGTAAGGTATTTACCATCCTGACTTTACAGGGGGGATTTTTTTTTTATTATTTCTATTTACTTCTATTTCTATTAAAAGTCTTTTTGTAAGAAAACTGAATGCTTTTTCATTGTTCTCAGATCCAAGGGTTTGGGTCTGTGGTCACCTATGCAAATTGGTGAGGCTTTTTATCCAACATTTCCCTGGAAAGGGGGGGTGCAAGTGTTGGGAGGATTGTTCATTGCTCTTAAGATCCAAGGGTCTGGGTCTGTAGTCACCTAGGCAAATTGGTGAGGCTTTTTATCAAACCTTGTCCAGGAAGTGGGGTGCAAGGTTTTGGGAAGTATTTTGGGGGGAAAGACGTGTCCAAACAGCTCTTCCCCAGTAACCAGTATTTGTTTGGTGGTGGTAGCGGCCAATCCAAGGACAAAAGGGTGGAATATTTTGTACCTTGGGGAAGTTTTGATCTAAGCTGGTAAAGATAAGCTTAGGAGGTTTTTCATGCAGGTCCCCACATCTGTACCCTAGAGTTCAGAGTGGGGGAGGAACCTTCACACAAATGTTGCTGGATTTTCACATGTAGCTGTGTCAGATTTTTTCCCCTTCATTCAGAGTGGTTTTTTTTCTGGCTCAGCCAACTTACTAATCACCTGCAACTACTGTCAGAATGACATTACGTGAATGAGCTGTGAAAACCGTTCTGCATGTCTTGCTCAGTATTCTCATGAACTGTTTGGATCACGTCTGAGTCACTGTAACAGTGTGGCTCACCCCTTAGGGTGCATCTACATGGGGATAAACGCCTTGCAGCCTGGCCGCGGCTAAAGATTGCTGTGCAGATATTCACACTCATGCTGGAGCGCTACCTCTCGTGCCTCCACCTTCGCAAGGTCCCAAGCTCCAGCCCGAGCTTGAACATCTACACAGCAATTGTTCAGCCCCACAGCCCAAATCAGCTGTTCAGGGCCAGCCGTGGGTTCCTCCCCCCCGTAGCTATACTGTTAAGGGCTGGAGCTAGCCAGTCCTGATTACAGAATGAGTCACACCTTGGAGAGATCCCGGTGATTGCCCTGTACAGAGCGCAAGAGGCTGCAATGAAAGGGGGAAGATCAGGAAATTGTAGAGTGAGTGAAGGGCTCCTGCCGCGAAGATACTGACGAACGGCAAGGAAGAGATGGCAAAGCCGAGTCCAGGGAGCAGGAGGCTCTTTTGAGATGCTGACAATAGCCATCCAATTGGGGACAATGCATGGAATGCTTTGCATGCCATATGCAGAATATAATGATGCAGCTGTTGAGAAGAGGACCAATCAATCAAATTGGTTCAAAGGGCCCTAATTCTCAAAGTTCAGAGCACTCTTGTTTTCTTTACATTCTATGTAATAAAAACACATGGCATCGCATTGATACATCCAGCAAATCCTTAGCATGGTGGTGGGGATTTCTGTTTCAGTTGCACATGCAGGCTCCTGCCAAGATCTGGAGCCAGTCCTTGCCCCAGAGAGTTTACAGCCTAAGACTTCAACCCTGCCAAGAGGCGCACATGTACTTAACTTTGAGTCCCACTGACTTCCACCCCCTCTACCATTCCTACCCCGAGTGCAATAACAAAGTGACTGAAACTCAGATACGATCATGCTAGGAGGCAAGGATCAATATTCCAGGATGCTGAGTACTGGACTTCCTTTGAAGTCATTGGGAGATGGGGTACACGGCACCTTGAATGAACGTATTATTATTTAACATTCATGCTGTGGTATCATGAAAATCACCGTCAGAACAGCAGAGCGAGTCACGTAGCTCAGCATTACATTCGAAGATACAGCCATAGCAAAACCACACAAAACAAAATTCAACATGCGTGCTCCGATTTTTTTTTGTAGACAGGTTTTGGGTCTCACTGTGCTAGGCACTGTAGGGAAAAAAACCCAGTAAGTAGCTGTCCCTACTTCAAAGAGCAAGCGGTCCAATGAAGACATAACTGATGGATGAGACAAACAAGGGATCAGGCCCTGTAATCATCCTATATAGTGCTCCCACTTAGACACACACAACTGAAAATCACTGCCAGAACAGCAGTGCACGTCACGTAGCTCAGCACATTTGAAGATGCAGCCACAGCAAAACCACACCAAACAAAATTCAACGTGCGTGCTCCAATTTTTCTCATGTCAAGGCATCTGCTGTCGTTTGAGCTAGCAAACATCTAACCCAAATTATTGTTGATTTGTAGCAGACTGGGTATCAAATAGTATAAACAACAGATGCAGGCATCTGAATAATCTACAGAAAATTAAAAATTGGCTCCTCTCCCCTACCCTTGAGCACATCTGACTGCAGTGGATGACAGGGCTTTGGATAATGCGAATGGGTGGGTGGAGAAAAGGGAGGCAAGTCGTTATTCATATGAGGTGAACAACAAATTAAACAAGCATTTTTATCAAGCACATATCCTCTTGGAGGTATTTAGCCTTTTCTTTTCAAATAGACGAAGCTTCCATCTAAAATTGATCTCACTTTGTTTCATTGGTAACTGGCACATTAACATGTTTTGTTTTTTGAACTGTATCTTCGATACCTCCCGTGCTGCTGTACAGATTCTGGGAGACACTATGATATTGCTGATACCATAAAATTGCAAGGAATCTGACCAGATCTGCCACGTAAGATATCTGTGGAAATGTTATGATTTGCCAGATAGGATCATCTTGTTTTTGTGGTTGTATCACCTTTGTATTACGCGTTATAGATACGTAGGGTATATCTGTATTTCCAAACTTGTGCTGTGTTTCTGGGGGTCACCCCCAGACAGATTGGCATCAGCACTAGGCCTTCTTGATGGCCAGTCAAAGGACATCAGCTGTACAATGGACATCAATCTGCTCCTTTTTTCAGCCTGGTCTGACCTTGGCATTTCCAGTGAGGGCCGTCCACAGGTCACACCTCCTTTATAGGAAAATTTTCAATTCCAGTAACAGAGTGGAAGGAAATAAAACAGGGTTCCATGAACTCTATGCAAAAAGCAAAGTCAACACTCAATCTCCACTAGCTCGAAAAAGGTCGAGAGCTCATTGGGAATTTTTTTGCCAAACAGTTATTCATTGGAACTAACATGTTTAGCGGGAATGTATGAGTTTCAATGCAAAAAAGTTCACTGGGAAGCATTTCTCGGGTCAGGATGGAATTTCTAACGAAAATGAGAAGCAGAACTGCCCTCAACAGCCCAGTAGTGAGGGCACTCACCTGAGAGGTGGGACACCCAAGTTCAAATCCCTGCTCTGGCTCATTTGGAGTCGGGACTTGAGCCTCATCAGTGCCCTAATCACAAGCCTTTATTAACCCCCGTCCTTACTAGTGTGGGGCCTATACGCCCCACCATATGTTCCTTCTGATGCCAGCTCAAGTTATCAGCCAACTCTGTAGGAAAACTGGAGACCTAGACTCCTAGATCTGGATTTTCAAAAGATCCCAAATCTCATTGAAATTCTCTGGTAGTTGGGCACCTAGCTCTTTGAAAATTTCAGCCTTTTAGGAACTGGAGTAAAATTAAACTGACACATTCAAATGTGCCTGAAGTTTACATAAAAGTGACAGTAAATGCATGATTTGAAAAGAAACATATCCAGAGACATGCTTTGCAAGTTTAATATTAGTTACGTGGGGGGGGGGGAATGAATAACTTTCAGAACTCTATGGAGGCTGTATTCTCGATCGGCTAAATTGGATCTTGTGAGTGAAAAAAAAGATAAAAATCGACCAGTCCCATATCTTTAATCTATGCTTAATAAACACATTTTTCCCCCTACCGATAAGCAGGCCTGATTATATTTTTGCTGTTTGTCAGGGAGAGGGGGAGGGGCAGTTCATAACATCTTCCACTCTGTATTGAGCCAGAAAGAGAAGTAATTCAATGTAGTTTAATGACCTTGTCGTCTACAGAGGCAAAACTCTGACGAACGGGACACAGCCTTCATCTAAACAGTTCTCCAGGCCTTGAGTTATCTGGCACTGATATTAATGCAATTTTTCATTTCATTCATCAAGAAATAAGAAAAGTTTGCTTTTCTGTAAAAATGAAACAACCCATATGAGATAAACAAACAACTAGCTGGCGAACGGAGAATGAAGGACAGCAGAATTATTCAAGGATAATGTCAATACAATTCATAATTCTGTATCGGCTGCTTAGATTATATGTTTGCAGTGTTGTTGGTCCCTGAATATTAGAGAGATAAGGTGGATGAGGGAATATCTTTTACTGGACCCACTTCCATTGGTGAAATAGACACGCTTTTGAGTTACGGAGCCTTTCTTCAGACCTTTCCAGACATGAAGAGCTCTATGTCGATCTAAATCTCGTCTTTCACCAACAGAACTGGGTCCAATAAAAGATATTACCTCACCCGTCTTGTCTCACTTAGTCGATATCAGCTTTAACTGTGTCCTTATATCATTATATACATAGAAGAACTGCTGATTCATTGAAAGCCAAACATTTCATGGAAACCACTTCTGTTGAATTTTACTGGAATGAAATGTTTTGATCAACCTGAAACTGTTTTTTTAAAAAATTGTGACATAATTCAGAGCAGAAAAATGTTAAAAAAAAATATCACAGAACTTCCTATGAAATATAAAATCCAGTCCCCTTCTTGTGCTAATATATACTGAGAGAGAATGAAACTGGATAGGATTCACAGAAGAGTGAGCAGAATGAGTGGAGGACTGGAAGGTGTCCCTTTCAATGGCAGGCTTAAGGAGATTAATGTGCTTTGTGTATCAAAGAGAAGGTGAACATGTGACTTGTTTGCGGCGTATGATGACACGCACAGGGAGGCTATATACAATAAAAGGCCTCTTGAATTTAGCACAGGCATAACAAGGTCCAATGACTCAGAGTAGCAACTTAGAAGCTTGACAAATGCAAACTGGAAATGTAGAGCACATCTTTCGCTGTGAGGGTAATTAGACAGTGAAACAACTTGCCGCGGGATGTGACGGATTCTTCATCCCTTGAAGTCTCTAAATCAAGATTGGAAGTCTTGCTAGAAGACATGGTCTAGGTCCTAGATGCATAAATCACAGGGTGAAATCTACAGCTTGTGTTATGCAGGAGCTCAGAGGAGGACCAGGTGCCGACAACCATCCCCTCTGGCCTTAAAATCTATTAATCTAGGAAAGGGAAAGACCGTAACATCAAAAACGAAATGTTCCCAGTCCTGACAACACTTTGCAGTTACCTCATCGGTTTATGGCAAGAATGTCGAAGTGCTTTACGCTGCTGCTTGTCAGGTTGACCAGTACTTTCTCTTTGCGCTCCCCAGTCTGCATGTACCTGTTGCCGATTCTCTTCCTCTGAGAGTTCATCTGCACTGCACTCGGAGGGGTGAGTGCCGCTCAGGTAGATGTACCCATGCTGGAATAGCTAAAAATCGCCAGGTAGACGTGGCAGCACGGGCTTCAGGTTGGGCGAGCAATACAAATGGTACACAGGGCCCCTAGTATGCTTGTGCAGCCCCTGCCACCATACCTACATGGATATTTTTAGCTATTTTAGTGCAGGTAAAGCTGGCCCATGGTATGTCTACTACGCTGCAGTCATGCTCCGAGTGAAGTGTCGATATACCCTTCGACTGCGAACTCTTTGGAAGAGCAAACATCTTTTTGGTTTGTGTTTGCACAGCGCCTTGTACGTTGAGGCTGTGGTTCATAACTGCTGCTCCTAGGCACCACAATAATACAAAGAGCAACAACACTGACAATTGATTAAGCCTCAGAATGCCCCAGGGCCAGAAGGCACCATTATCATCATCTAGTCTGACCTGCTTCATAACCCTGGCCATAGAGCTGCAGACAGGGATTTTGTTCAGTGTCAAATGAGGCGGAGCAAAGCTCCGGGCTCAAATTCCAGAAGCGATGAGACCCCAAAACTGCAACTGAAGTCAAAGGGAGCTTCAGGTCTCACAACACCGTCTGGATGGAGTCCGGAATCGATGCTGTCCCCATCCAGAACCGTAAGCATCAGACCAGCCTTCCTATGATTCTAGACTAGAACAGCTAATGTAACTCTTTCAAATCCTGGCCAAGTTTGGATACTTGGTTTCGGACCTTTTCCAGGGAGATGAATCAGACTGGAGAAGAACCTCTGATATTTTGGAAGTTAGATTTCAGCCCACATACAAACCTTGTCAGTGACCACACCAATACTAAGAGACAGATGCTGGCCCACTGCGCGGAGTTCCCTCTGTGCAGAAGGTCAGCACAGTGCTTCCACACCACCAGATTCAGTCTGAATTAAGTGGTATGTAGGCTTTCGCTGGACCTCTGCGTGGGGTGTAGCTCACCCATTGTGCTCCATTGAACTACTCTGTTTGCAGGATTGGGGCCTCAGGGTGCCCTGTAATTTCTCTCCTCCATTTTAAGAAATTTTTGTATTACCATTGCCAATGCTTGGAATCTGGGGTGCTTCTCAAACGCTGTTCTTCAGAGGCTTCTACATAATTATTGTTTATGACATTTGTAATCAAGATTTATTATGCCTTTGGGTAAACATGTCTCATTACATAATTGATCATCATTGTTCTCAAAGGAACAAGCACATATACATATAAAACTTCCTTTCAAAACAAATATTCCCATTACTTCCTTTGCAGCAATCCCTGCTGAGAGGATGGTGCGTTCATACACATTGTAACAGACAAGGGCATCTAGGTGAAACTGCAGCTGTTAGGAGCTTTCCTCCCACAGTTATTTGCATTTATTTCCCTTGGAAGGTAATTCAGCACAGTTTCCCCCCCTCCTCCCAAGATGAGATAACACTGTAAACAGCTATCATTTGCTGGTCATTTTAGGGTGAAATTCAGCCCTGTGAAAAAAGCCAGAACAGGGTCTTAAGGGTTTAAGTGGGACTTTATAGATCTTGGGCTGGCCCTCTCCATAGGGGTGAATCTGACCCACCACGAGCCAACACAAACTCCAAGTGTATTGTAATGCACAGATATCCAAAAACATCCTATCCGCTTTGATTTTTCATTCATACAACAAACACTTTCAAATGATCATGGGTTTCAGGTTTCTAGTGTTTATTCATATTTGCCCTCACTGAACTCTTCTTACCCAAACTCCCCTGCAGTTTCAGTTGGATGCATTATTTTTTATTTTCTTTCCTGAATGGCTGCGCACTCTTTCTAGGAGCCCCTGATCTTACTGCAAAATTCTGAGAGCCACCTGACGTCCACAGAAAAGGAGGGTGCCCAGTGCCTATCAAGATATGGCCCCTAAAAGATGGGCTACATTTCATCCCAGACACTATCGCATTTCAATGATGGTTGAAAAACTATTCTAAATATTATAGATGACAATTTATCAACTCAAAAAGTGTTGCAGCCTGGAACAATGAGTCTCCAGACACCACAAGGGGGGGGGGGGGAACAGAGGGTCTGAACCCCACACAGAGTAAGCAATTGAATCAACTGGTTGTGTTCAGCATTTGTGTATAAAATACATCAAGCAAGGTCTTTTATGACAGCTTCTAAACTTCTGAACTTGATCGCCATTATGAGATTTGTGTTCAGACGTGGCTATGAATCTCTGCGTATAGAATGCTGTGCTCATGACATGTACTATAATTTCAAATATAACTCACAGCAGGAAAGGGCTCCTCCCAAGCCTGGTGTTTACACAAAACCAGACACAAGTAATCTATAGTATAGCCCAGGAAAAAGACAAATGGTGGACCATTACAGTTAATGGGAAGATACTGAGACACCCTGGCAATCAAACAGAGAGGGAATTTCCCCTCTTCTCTGAATAACCATGAATTACCAGTCCGAGAAAAAGAAAAGAAAAGAAAAAAACAAACAAAAAACCGATAAAAGGGCAGGGGTTTGAAGTGAAACGTATCAAAATTCTGAGGGCAGCCTCTAAGTGGGAAGCTGTCTGTGAAACACTGGATAACTTCTATGACAGAGGGTATTCTGGGAAACTATTCGAAGGCAAGAGGTAACTTATGCTGGAAAAGGGAATGTATCTAATGGAGAAGAGTAAAGCCTGAAGCTGCAGCTTTATGTTTATTTTCTGTGTAACTTGAGTTTGCTTTCCCTTATTATTTCATCTTTGAGTCTGTGATTTTTCTATTCAACAAACTTCTTGTTTCTTTTTACCCCAAGCAGGTCTCTGGTGTGCAAAGTGTGTGGAGCTTATGTCCCAAAGCAAACTGACAACTGGGGGCTGTTTTCATACCTTCCGGGGTGATGAACCAGAGAGGGAAAGTCTGAGTGTCTGTTAGCTGGGAACAGTAGATGGATTTGGGGCAGGGGGACTTGGGATCAGGAAGGCTGTTGTGGGTCACCCTGCAAGGAATAACTACGCTGGTGGAAATCAGCGGGAGACGTTTCTGCTTGTGGGCTGTTTGCTGGTGACGGGGCTCTGAGCCATAACACAGAATTAAGGCACCCAATGTTACAAGGCAGGTGGTGATACAACCCCTTACTGATATGGGTGATCCCCAAAATGTCACACATCCAACACAGGTAGGGTGACCAGATTTCCCGATTTTATAGGGACAGTCCTGATATTTGAGGCTTTTTCTTATGTAGGCACCTATTACCCCCGTCCCGATTTTTCACACTTGCTGTCCGGTCACCCTAAACATGGGGGAATTCTACATTAGACCTTTGGCTGTGACAGATCACAGAACTATAAGTTGAGGGGTGCTTAGGTACAAATTATCATGACTTGCAGGACTGGATTTCCAATTAGGCCCAGTAGGCATGTACATAGGGTGTTTGCTTTCTAGGGGCGCTTACGTCTCTAAAACTGTGTGCAACAGCTGTAGGCTGAAGATGCTGTGCCCAGGGGAGCATAAGGTATAAATCCGGCCCTGATGACTTGATCATGCCTATAATGTGCAAACAGAATAAAGTACAAGCATATATACTTGGTACTTTAAAAGGGCCAGTTTTACAAAGCTGAAAACAATTATGAGCCAGATCAGCTGACAGGAATAATTAATCAGAAAAATGTGACTGATAATTGTTTAAGAACACTTTACTGGATGCCCCCAAAGCCACAATTGAGGAAGAAGGCCATATTGGTTTTTTTTTTTTTTTTTTTAAAAAGACCTGGTTTAGAGGGGACGTTAAGGCAGCTCTGCAATATACAAACATAATATATTGCAAATGTAAAAAAGTGGAAGATGATAGTAACTAATATAGATCAGAGGCTAGGAACTGTACAAAACTGATAAGGGAAATGAAGGGACACAAAGAGAAATCTATGAGAAGTAGAGTTAAGGACAATAAGGAGTTTTTAAAATATATTGGGAGCAAAAAGAATCCTAACAACTGTATTGGTCCATTAGTAGATGGAAACGATGGAATTAATAATAATGCAGAAAAGTGTTCAATAAATATTTCCGTTCTATATTGGGGGGAAGAGTGATAATACAATTATATTTGATAACACTCTCCATTCCACTACTGTCTCAGGAGGATGTTAAACAGCTACTCAAGGTTAGACTTTTTAAATCAGCAGGCCTGGATAACTTGCATCCAAGAGTTTTAGAAGAGTGGGGTGAGGAGCTCACTAGAGCATTAAAGTTGATTTTCAATGTGTCTTGGAACACTGGGGAAGTTATAGAAGACTGGAAGAAAGCTAATGTTGTGCCAATATTTTAAAAAATGGTAAATGGGATGATCTGGGTAACTATAGGCCTGTCAGTCTGACATTGATCCTAACCGAGATACTGGAGCAGCTGATGCAGGAGTGGCTGATACAGGACTTAATTAATAAAGAATGCAAGGAAGGTAATATGCCAGTCAACATGGGTTTAAAGAAAAAAGATTCTGTCCAACGACCTGTAATGCTGTATGGAATCTGGGGGACACTGGAGGATATTATGAATATCACTATTGTAAAATGGCAATGAGTTGTGCCAGATATGCCATGTAAGATGTCTGCAAAAATGTTATACTTTGCCAGATATGTTAATCTCATTTATGTGTTTTTAGCACCTTTGTATTTTGGGTTATAGATGTCTCTGTATGTCTGTATTACAAAACGTGTGCTTTGTTTCTGGGGCATACCCCCAAACAGTTTGGCATCAGCACTGCTTAGCCTGCTTGATGGACCATCAAGGACCATCAGCTATACAACAGACCCATTGAGAGAAGGCAAGGGGTACACCTTCTAACGCAGCAGGGCATGCAGGGGCATGCCTATGGACAGAACTCTAAGCTTCCAAGCCATGTACTGGGCAGCTTGAGTCTAGAACAAAGGCAGCACAAGCCACATGGCAAAAGACTATAAAAGGCAACTGCATCTTCTCCATTTTGTCTTCAGTCCTGCTTTTTACCTTTGGAGTAACTTTTCCACAAATGAAGCTCTGAGCAAAGGACTGAATGACCCATCCAAGCTGTGGATGTGTTCCCGAGGAACTTTGAAGCCAGCAAACTCAACCATACTGCTAGGAACTTGAATCTTTGCATGTATGTGACTGTTTTACCATTTAAAATCTCTCTTCTTGTTCCTTTTTTTTTTTTTTTTTTTTTAATAATAAACCTTTAGTTTTAGACACTAAAGGATTGACTGGCAGCATGGTATTTTGGGTAAGATCCAAACCTATACTGCCCTGGTAACGTGGCTAACCCTTTGGATTCAGAAGAACATTTTGTATATGTGAGCAGAGATTTTCAAATAACTTATCACTATACGGGACCTATGTGCTGACTGGGAGCCAGAGAACTGGAATGCAATAAATGGGGCTCTGATTTCTTTTGTGCTTCTTGATAACCAGTGTGGGGGATCAGAAGCAGAGTTTGTGACTGGTTGGGAGTTTAACTTCTGTGTTATCCACCAGTCGTGGGAGTATCTGCTCTCCCCTTTGCAGGGCTGCCCGAGGCACACCATGTCACACTGACTTGATATAATTTTTGATGAGATTACAGGTTTGTTTGGTGTAATATACTAAGATTTCTTTAAGGTGTTTGGCTTAGCATCACACAACATTTTGATTAAAAGCTTGAATGATCTAAAATTGACATGGCACACATTAAATGGATTAAAAGTAGGCTAAGTGATAGGTCTCAAAATGTAATTGTAAAAGAAGAATCAAATGGGTGTTTCTCTCGTGGGGCCCAGCCAGGATCAATCAGTTCATAGCTCTCTGATATTTAACATTTTTATCAATGACCTGGAAGAAAAAAAAATCATCACTGATAAAGTTTGCAGATGATAAAAAATGGGGGAGTGGGTAAATAATGAAGAGGACAAGTAAGCGATTCAGTGTGATTTAGATTGCTTGATAAGCTGGGCACAAACAAACAATATGTTTTAACATGGCTTTTTGTAAGTAAGATGTTATTTCCGTGACACTTGAGTTTGGCCTATTCGCCTGTCCTTCCAAACCTTTTCTTGTATTCTGAGAATTTCTCTAAATGTTTAGTTTTCAGAGTAGCAGCCGTGTTAGTATGTATTCACAAAAAGAAAAGGAGGACTTGTGGCACCCTAGCGACTAAATTTGTTTGTCTCTAAGGTGCCACAAGTACTCCTTTTCTTTTTTCTAAATGTTTAATAAACCGATTTCTCTCAATAAATAAAAACTAGGTCAAGTAAATTATAGCTCCTGGAGTATAGATTTCTTAGAAAAACTCTGTCATTTTTGACAAATACAATCTCTTTGCTTTGCAGTGTAATCCTACGATAGGCCGAGCAATCAAAAACTAGATTTTATCTGACCTGGAATTACCTTTTTTATAGCCCATGAACATTTTTCATATTAAAGCAGTGATGTCCATTTCCAATAAGCTGCTTGTCATTTTAAGTGACTAAGTCTTTCTATCTTGCAAATACAATTGTATTTACTCCTGATATTGTAATGTGCAGAGAGAGAGAGCAATCGATCAGTTATTAAAAGTTCCATTTCATTGACAAAATAAAGCTGATGTTCAAGCCTGGAGCTACAGAACTGGCTGACGGATATTTTCCTAATTCCCCTCTAGTTGTAGAATTAGAATTTATAGGTTTACAGCCATTCACATGGATTTATGTAATTTTGTTAGGTGCTTAGATGACTCTGAGATAAGTGCAGGATGGATGGATATGGGGATTGGAGGGCTTAGTGGAGACATAAGAGGATACAAAGGTGCTTGATGTTGTTCCTGGAGTCATAGATTTGTATTATTATTCTTTAAAGTAATTACAAAAATATGATATTATAAAGGGGGGATATTTAAAAAGACCAGGAACCTTGGAAAAAACATTTCAAAATGTGTTCTTCTCCTTGGGATAATTCTGTGAAGTTAGAGACAAGTTTTGGGGATGGTGAAAGAGGTCATGACACAAATTCTCTTTTGCACTGCGATCTATTCAGTGTAGAAGAGTGAGGAGGAGCCACCAGGGAGCTTGGTTCTCTGGACCGAACTGCACCGGCCCAAGCATAGATCAGAGCAGGTCTAACCTACCACAACTGGTAAGTCTCCAAGGAGCAGGGGCATTGCCAGAGCACCTTTTCTAACCCCTTTCTGCTACACCCAAGCACTGTGGCAGTCATTAGAGACCTAATGCTTCAACCACCTTCCCAGACCCAGTGCAGAAGAGGATGCAGTCAGACCTGTTGTAGAAGGTGTCAGCAGCCGTGTTTGGCTGCTGATGGCAGATGGTTATTTATCCAAAAGCCCTGCCCTCCCTGACAGCAACTCTGTGGCTTCTGATCATTGAGTAACTGCAGAACCCCTCTTCCCATCTTGTGCATTGGGTCTATCCTCATAATGATCTCCCAGTCTAGTGTACAGCTGGGTTATTCACCAATAGGAGGCGTTCATGTCCCTTCCTAGCCATGTGTGTTAAGAGCACCCCCATCAGCACAGGTTATCAACTGGGATAGTACCCTCCCTACCTTCAGCATCACGTCTGTTAAGTTGTCACAGCAACTGGCTCTTAACCTCTGTGTAAGCCAGGCACTAGAGAGCAACATGACACACTTGGCCAACATATTATACTCACAGCCGTGCCAAGATTTCACCCTCAGACTGTAGTGAGCACATCTCTGCCACGCAGCCGTGTTACCTTTATGTCTCAGCTGTAATTTCACTTAATTCAGGAAGACTCTGTGCTGCACCTGGAAATGAAGCACAGGTCTCCTGCAGCCAACAGAGCTGCCTATCTCAGCATCTGCCAGTGGTCAGAAGGGGACTGCGGTACAAGCAGACCTGTTTTATAAAACATTCATGTCTCCACCCACTTGACTTCAGACATACGTACGGTATGCAAAAAAGTGATTGTCTCTAGTCAATCGTGTTTTTTACATACCAAATTCATTTAAATTCATTGTTCACAGTCTGCATTTTTATCAGACACACCTGATCCAACACCCAGTGAAATCAACAGAAAGATTCCTATGGACTTCAGTGGGGTTTGGATCAGGTTGTGCTAAGTACTATCACCTGGGATACTAACACATGGGACGCTTATGTCACTTTACATTGCCAAGGCAGTACAAGGGAAACTGGATCTAAACAAACAAGTCCCTGCTCAGAAGAGCTTAGAATTTCTAATCACTGATTTACAGCATAAGAACCAGATACTGCCACCTTCCCCCATGTTGAGTAGTATGGTACTCCACAAATAGCTTCTGTGCTCACATGTAGTAATCTCTGCTACAGGAAATTGTAATGAAATCAATCTAAGAATTAGAGCTCATTGGAAAATGGGTTTTGTCAAAAAACTGAAAAGCCCTGAAAGTGTCAAATTTTTGGTTTTTAGTTTTCCAATGAAATATTGAATTTTTTCAAGGAAAATACACGCTTCCAGGGGCGGGGTGGGGGGGGGGGAGGAGGATATCAAAAACTGAAATTTTCGGTTGAACAAAAGTGCTGATGGAAAATTCTTAAGCATATTATTGTGCCTGAATCTGATGATGGCACATCTGGAGAAGTTAAATTCTGGCAAGTAAAATGTAGAAGGATAATAGGGCAGGCCAAGAAAGAATTTGAGAAGCAAAATTAAAGATAAAAAATATTTTACTGTTAATTTTTGCAAGTACATCAGAAGCTGGAAGCCTGCCAAACAGGCACTGGGGCCACTAAACGAAGGGGATAAAGGAGCACTCAAGGAAGACTAAGCCATTGCAGATAAGTTAAATAAATTCTTTGCATTGGTTTTCATTGCAGAGGATGTGATGGAAAATCTCCACATCACGGCTATTCTTTTTGGGTGACAAATCTGAAGCATTTTCCAAAATTGATGAGTCAGGAGAAGAGGTTTTACAACAAATTGTTAAACTAAACAGTAATAAGTCACCAGGACCAGATGGTGCTCACCCACGAGTTCTGAAGAAATTCATACATAAGATTGCACAACTACTTACTGTAATAGTATGTAGCGTATCACTGAAAATCAGCCTCTGTATCAGATGACTGGAAGGTAGCTAATGTAACATGGATTTTTAAAAAGGGCTCCAGAGGCGATACTGGCAATTATAGGCCGGTAAGCCTCACTTCAGTCCCAGGCAAATTGGTAGAAACTATAGTAAAGAACAGCCTGTTTATCTGAGTGTCTGATGATGATGTGTCAGGGAAGGATCAATATAGGTTTTGTCAAGAAAAAACATGCCTCTTTGTTTGAGGGCGCAAACAAGTATGTGGACAAATGTGATCCAGTCAATGGATTTTCAGAAAGCCTTTGACAAAGTCCCTCACCCCAAGCTCTTAGGTAAACTAAGTAGCCATGGGATAAGAGAGAAGGGTCCTCTCATGGATCAGTAATTGGTTGAAAGATAGGAAACAAAGGGTAGGAATAAATGTTCCATTTTCACAATGGAGAGAGGTGAGCAGAGGATCCCCAAGGATCTGAACTGGGACCTGTGCTGTTTAACAAATTCATTAATGATCTGAAAAAGGTGGTAAACAGCAAGGTGGCAAAGTTAACTCCAAAGCTGACCTCAACGAATTACAGGGGGCTCTCACAAAACTAGATGACTGGGCAATGAAATGACAGATGAAATTTAACCTCAGTAAGCACCAAGTAATGAGCATTGGAAAACAATCCCAACTATACAAAAAGGGGCCAGAAGAGGCAGGGTGGGGCTTGGGGCGGGGTTGTCCCAGGCCCTGCACCCGGCTAGGGACAACCCTAAACCTCAGACTTCCAGAATCCAGGAGGGGAAGACAGGAATTGCTCCACAATTGCCCTGTTCTGTATACTTTCCCTGAAGCTCTGGTATGTTCCACTGTCAGAGACAGAGTACTTGGAAAGATGGACCAAGATCTGACCCACTATCCCAGTTCAACTAAATGGCTGTCAGTTCTGGACCGAAACCTGACTGTGTTTAATGTTGCACAACAATTTAGCTCAGGAATGAAAGAAGGGCAATGTATCCAGTTAGAACATAATGTGTGTGTATTCTCTTTAAAAACCTCGGATGCATAAAACTTAGAAAACTTGAATATTCTCACTTCTGGTATGTATTAAAAATACATAGAGATTTGTTCCCCCATATTAGGAGGCTATGGGCCACATTCTGACCTCATCTGCCCTGCTGTAAATGCAGCATGAGTTGAATGGAGTCATTCCACATTTACACCAGCATGGTGGAAATAAAACCAAAGGTTATATCACAAAATCTAAATGCATACTGGCATTTCAAACAAAGGAAAATGCTGATGTATGTTCCACTGCTATACTTGGCATAATTATTGGATCTGTTATTGCTTTTCATGTGATTAGGTGTTGAAATCAGAAGCCAGGAAAAAAGCCTGCAATGCTGGCTATCCTGCTGTTCAGTTTATGCCTGAATTTTCCCTTCGACTCCTGGGGAAGCTATGATCCCATGGCTGAATGCACTGCCAGGTTACAAAAAGCAGGCTCCCAGGTGGGAGACTGAAGGCTAAATTAGGAACTGTGTCCTGATAGGATAGTGTGGAACAGAGCTGACAGTAATTGAAAACTGTGGGGCTCCCAGATATTAAAAGGGAGGGATTTTCTGTATCTTCCTGCTACACAGGAAAAAAAACCGTATCTTCGCTTTCAAATGAAACCTGTGTTCTTTCACTGAGTGCATCCAACCAGGACACAAGACTGACTGGTGTATGTGTGTGTCGCTGGGGTGCTTTGCAGGTGTGAGGGTTCATAATGAAATATTTAGTTACTGCTATTAAGCAAGTGATTTTACTAAAATAAACAGGCTCGTATGATTAGTGCTCTCTGACACAGAAAAGGCATGGATGGCTTTTAGAAAGCAGGGCAAAGCTTGCTGCACTGACCATCTGCAATAAGGTTAGCTGCTCCTATATAACCTGATACTGGGGAGAGCCAGAATATCTGTTATGCAGAGATTCTAGACACTGGGAATGGTATTTTGTTAGTGCTAAGCCCCTGATCCGAAGAGACCCTGAGCACCCTCAGCTGAGTCCAGTGGGGTGGTCGGCATAATGGATGAAAACTTGGCTTTATTAAAGTCTTTGGGAGTTGTGTCACTGACTTCAGTGAGACCATAATTTCACCCCAGGATATGAATCGCATATCAAAGGGGTGGGATATGATCTTATGGTTAAGGTAGTCAGCGGGGACAGAAGAGATTCCTGTTTCTGCCACAGACACTGTGTGTGACTGGAGGCAAATCACAATCTCTCCCTGGTTTAATTCCCCATCTACAAAGTGGAAATAACCCTTCCTTTGCTGGAGTTGTCTTTTGAATCACATGGTCTTTAGCCGATGGACTGTCTTTCACTATATACTCACAGAGTTGTACAGTGCATGGTATAATGGCTCACTGATTTCAGCTGGGGCCTTCAGGCAATTCAGTACAAATAAACAAACAATCAGATACTAAGGGCTTGGATACCATGATAATGAGCACAGGATAGACAGCTTACACCGATTAGGACAGATAAAAACAATTAAAGCATTTCAGAGGCATATTTTAATTAGCACTGTGTGAATTACCTGTGAATATTCTATGACTGAATATTCTTATGCAATTACTATAACTGGGCTAATAATAATTTATCTGAAAAATATAATTTCCAAGCCACCTTCCTCATTATGGGCAGCAGATGGGATTTTCAAAAGTGTCCAAGCGATTTAGGAGCATGCGCCCCAATGAAAACTAATGGGACTTATGCTTCTAAATCACTTCAGAGTTACCAGGCTTAAACTCAGTCCACATAAGGCTGAGGTGCTTATTACTTATAATAAAAAAAGCTACTGGTTGGGATTTTCAAAAGCACCTAAGCAATGGGACTTCAAAATCCCACCAAATAACAATGTTTATTATACATAATAAGCCTTTGGGTCTTGTGCGGACTAAAATTCAGCCAGGTACAGTAGCTCTAAACTATGCTCCAATCAAAACCAGACAGTAGATTAAGTGATCATAATTTAGGAGGGATGAGGAGGAGACAAAGGGCTGGGTGCCATTTACACAACCAAGGCACCATCAACCTGTCCCTTCTCACTACAACCCTAACAAATCCATATATTGAACAAGAGGGATGACAAGATAGAACCTAACAGAACTTGACATGAATGCTCTGGTGATAGGGTGTGGTGCAAGTGCAAAAGTGAGATTACCCATCTCCCCCGAGTCAGTCCTACAGGGACTTCAGAAAGCAGCTCAATGTCCATGTCCATCAAAGTCCTTGGCCATTCTGCTGAGGCTTCCGAAAAATGTGCCAACTGATGGACAGTGATGAGGCTATCTGTCCTCCTAGGAAGTGAACTCAGACTATCCACTCATTTCGCTAGAGGCTAATGGCTCATTTCAGAAACTAGCCACTACACCAACCTGGCCTACCCCGCAGCTATTTTCAGTCCTCTGGAGTATAAAATTCCCACTGTACTAATTGTTTTTCTCAGTAGGGAAACTTAACACAAGGAAGCATTTGTTTGTCTTTTCCCCGACTGCAGAGCTTGAAACAAGCCAAGTTCAAAAGCTAAATGCAATGGTTCCGTATCTACAGCTTCACAGAGAATATCAGCAGGGTGGGATTTAAGAACGTCTGTCTGGCTGGGCTAGTTAAATGTTAATGTGTTGAAATGAGCAGCAAGCCTTGAAGCATAGATGCTTCTAAAAAGCAAACACGAGCAGTGAAAACTCAAGCTTAAATTGCTTTTTAATGATCTCAAAGCAGAAACACAGTGATAGCTAGTGGATAGGCCACTGGAGTGTGATTCTGGAGAGCTGGGTTCTATTCCCAGTTGATGATCTACGGTGATACTAACATTGCTTGATCATTTATCTCTGTTTCCCTTTCTCCCTGTTGTCTATTCAGAATTGTAAGCTCTTTGGAGCAGGGACTGCCTCCCATTATGTGTTTAATGGCTAGCAAAATGGGGCCCCACTCTCAGATGGTTCTTCCAGGTGCTACTATAAAACAAAACAACAACATTACTTTATTGCTATTTTCAAAATTAAATGAAATTGTTTCCACCTTAAAACTTATTTTTCATTCGTTAGAGAAAAATTAAGGGCACATTATCATGCTGCATATGCCGAACCATTTGCACTTTTTCTTTGTGTTTGGGTAGACTGTTGGTTGTCTCCCTTTCTCAATCTCAAGTTAGATTTTAAAGGGAGATTTAATAACTGTGTTCAGTTAAAGGACATAAACCCAGCTGCCAATTCTAAAATCCCACAAAACCTGCTTCATTAACATTTCGGAAATGGTTGAACGGGGAGAGACTGGGTGGCTTTGAGTGGGGGGTTTAATGGGCAATTGAGACCTGCATGCCTAGGGCCTCAACTCAGGAAAGCGTTTAGCCATGTGCTCAAGCGCCCTCCGTGAATGAGGTTACTTTCCTGAATTGCAGTCTAGGGTCACGTTTTAAAATGATAAACCTGTTGGTTCCCACTGAAATCAATAGCAAAACTGGCTTCAATGGTACAAAATTAGGCCCCAAGAGAGCATCCTCCATTTGTTCAGCACCATTTACCCTAGTGGATGGGTTAAAAAAAAAAAAACTAGATAAGTTCATGGAGGATAGGACCATCGATGGCAATTAGCCAGGGTGGGCAGGGATGGCGTCCCTAGCCTCTGTTTGCCAGAAGCTGGGTGTGGACGACAGGGGATGGATCACTTGATGATTCCCTGTTCTGTTCATTCTCTCTGGGGCACCTGGCACCGGCCACTGTCGGACGACAGGATACTGGGCTAGATGGACCTTTGGTCTGACCCAGTCTGGCAATTCTTATGTTCTTATGGATCCCAACATATTTTAAAATATTTAGCTGTTACATAAATTATATTCCAGGATCACTTAACCCAGCACTGAAACAAAGGTACCTCTGAGGTTTGCTGGAACCTAACATCTGTTCAACGCTATGAGACAGGAAAGGAACGAGCCTCTCCACTCAGGGCTTGATTACATACGGACACTCAGAAAAATTACGGTGAATCAACAAAATGTGTGAACTCAATGGAAATAAGGCCTGGTCTACACTCGAAAAATGGGTTGTTTCAACTACGTCAGTCAGGGATGTGAAAAATCAACTGTGTAGACACAGTTGAAGACCATCTGTCTAGCTACTGCCTTTCGGGGACATGGATTACCTCCACCAATGCAAAAACCCTGCCCATTGGCATAGGTAGTATCTACACTGAAGCACTGTAACAGCGCAGCTGTAGCATGTTAAGTGTAGACAAACTATAAGTTGAAGCACGTTAACCCTCCCACGTGGATGCTTCCGTTCAGGAGAAACCAGGCTTTAGTTCCCTTTAACTTAACCTGCCTCAAAGGAGGAAATCTGAGAGCTGATTGGATGCTGTGTACAAAAGTTATCTCGTTACAGACAAACAGAAATGCTATCAAGTTGAATGTAGGGCCTCACTTGTCTCGGTCAACAAGTAAATGTTACACAGTGCCTTTCCTTAGTAGATCTCAAAGCACTTTATAAAGGAGGAGAGTATCATCATCCCCATTTTACAGATGGGGAAACTAATGCACAGGAAGGTGAAGTGACTTGCTCAAGGTCACCCAGCAGGGCAGGGGTAGAACTGGGAATAGGACCCATATCTCCCGAGCCCCAGTGTTGTATGCACTAGGGCCAGTGGCTCTCAACCTTTCCAGACTACTGTACCCCTTTCAGGAGTCTGATTTGTCTTGCGTACCCCCAAGTTACACCTCACTTAAAAACTACTTGCTTACAAAATCAGGCATAAAACTATGAAAGTGTCACAGCTACACTATTACTGAGAAATGGCTGACTTTCTCATTTTTACCACATAATTATAAAATAAATCAATTGGAATATAAATATTGTACTTACATTTCAGTATATAGAGCAGTATAAACAAGTCCTTTTCTGTATGAAACTTTAGTTTGTACTGACTTCACTCATGCTTTTAGGTAGCATGTTGTAAAACTAGGCAAATATCTAGATGGGCTGATGTACCCCCTAGAAGTCCTCTGTGTAGCCCCAGGGGTGTGCGTACCCGTGGTTGAGAACCACTGCGCTAGGCAACACTGCCTTCCTATGTATCATACATTCCCAATATTCAACATGCCCTAACTCTGAGCCTTTGTACATTTCTAACAATAGGAACAAGTTTAATTTTGCTAATAAGTCCTTGATAAAGTGCAATGCAACTTTACCCTTACAACCTCATAGTAGCTATTTTGTCCCACAGTACTATTCAGTCGCAAAGCACAAGACCATTTTTACTGCTAGTTTATTTTTGGTAGGACATATGAATGCATAATAGACAACTACATCAATAATCCATTTTTCTTTCATTCTCTGCAAGACAACATAGTACACATTCCAAACAGAGCTCAAATAGACCTTAATGGGGTTTGAATGATTAGATTCTCTAATTGTATTTACTGTGTAAATCAATAACATTTAATTTCTTTAAAAATGCTGGCAATGCCATTTTAAAATTGAAGAGACAAGCTAGCTAAATTATTTATCAGATTTTAAGACTCAAGGAACCAATTAATTTTTTTTCTGCATGTCGAAATTGAATGAAAAATCCCATCAACTAATTTATGACAGTTACCGAATATCTATTTTACATAACGCAGCAGGGCTGTTTTATTATGATCCAGATCATATAAGATTATTAAACTCAGTATTTCATGCTCCCAGATAATATTTCACCACCACACAGTTTTTGATCCAACATAGTGAAAAACACAATATTGATTTTGTCCGAATCTCACCATTGAATCAGGGCCAGATCCCCATCTGGTTTAAATTGGCATCTGTGGAGTTCAATGGAATTTCACCAGCTGAGGATTTACCCTTCAGATTTTGCTTCCCTTGCTGCGTACCCTAAAATAATGGGACTACTGTATCTGCAGTATAAGATTTACCTTTGGTTATTTATATGGCTCCTATTACCATAGATTCAGAGTTCAAAACTAGAAGGGACCCTTAGATCATTTAGTCTGACCTCCTGTATATCATTGGCCCTTAAATTTCACCCAATTACCCCTGTATTGGGCCCAATACCTTCTGTTTGACTACAGCATCTCTTCCAGAAAGACACCCAATGTTGACATGAAGACATCGAGAGATGGAGAATCCACAAATTCCCATCGTAGTTTGTCTCAATAGGTAATCACCCTCACGGTTAAAAATGTGTTCCTGATCTGTGATTTGAATATTTGGCTTCAGCATCAGCCATTGGTTCTAGTTCTGCCTTTGTCCACCAGATTAAATAGCTCTTTAATATCTGAGCAACGGACCATCTTTAATGTATTTATCCTCACAAGAACCCTCTGCGGTACGGAAAGGCTATTATCCTCATTTTACCGATGAGAAACAAGGAGACAAAGTGACTTGCCCGAAGTCCTACAAAAGGTCGATGGTGCTGCAAGGAACTGAGCGTGGGTGCCTGGAATCCCAGACAAACACCTCAAGAACTGGACCATCTTTCTTCTCTTATCCACTCGAGAAATTCACTCCTGTGCAGAAAAGGAGCCTGAGATCTATGCACCGCTTAAGCCCTCAAAAGAGGGCTTATATGAGTGTTAAATGGTGCATAGGTTATAAGTAGGACCCCAAAACAGGGGTGAATTTCACCCAACAGTCAGACAAACAATATTTGGCCCGGAAAATAAATACATAATGGACCTGATGTTGTTCCAATATATCCACTCCTTAAATGGTAGGGAACTATTTAGGAAAGCAGAGTATTTATAAATGTACAATAATTATAGTGGAACACGACCTACCACCACAGGGGACAGAAGCAAAAGGATTCTCCCCCCATGCCAATCAGGCTCCAGGCACTGCAAGGGGAGAACAGAAGATTAAACCAACTGACTGCATATTGCATTATTGTACTGTAAAAGTATATCAAGTGAGGTCTTTTATGCAAGCTTCTCACGTTCTGAACTCAGTGGTCATTATGAGATCTGCATACAGACTGTGATGATAAATCTATGCAATTGTGTATATAGAAAATTGTATTCTTAATCTGTATTACAACTTCAACTACACCTCACCGCAGGATGGCAAGTAGTCAAGCAGGAAGAAGCCCCTCCCAAACCAGGTGTTTACACAAAACTGGATTCAAGTTGCTATCCCTTGGGCAGCCCAGAAAAAGACAATGATGGACCGTTAGAGCTTATGGAAAGACATTAAGACATCCCAGGGAATTTCCCCACTCTCAACAAACATGCAGAAGCATGGACAAAGAGAAAAGGAAAAGACTTTTAATAGCAGGCTTGGGAGTGAATTTATCCAGAACTTGAGGGACAGTCTCAAGGCACGAGGCTGTTCATAAACCTGGATTCCTTCTATAGCTAGGGGATACACTGAGAAACTATTTTATGGCAATAGATAACGTGTATGAGAAAACAGATTTTAATGGATATGGAAGAGTGAAGCCTGAGGTTGTGTGTTACCGTTTATTTTTTGCATAACTTTTATATGTTCAGTTTCTCTGACTATTTCAACTTCAAATCTGTGGTGTTTCTATTAAATATATATTTATTGCCAAACAATGCAGGTCTTTGGTGCTCAAACAGGTGTAGAGTATGCATGCTAAAGTCAGCTGGTGTCTAGGGGGTTGGTTTCACATTTCCAGGGATGATTAACCGGGGGCGGAGTTCAAATGTCTGGCAGTTAAGAATTTGGAAAGGACGTATTTGGAAGACTCGGGAATAGAAGGGCTGTTGGTGTCACCCTCCAAGCCGTAACTGCGCCGGTGAGAGCCAAGATGAGGCTTATGGTAGTGGGCTGGCTGTTGTCAGCACAACTGACAACCCAGTGCACAGTCAACCCGTGGAACTGTTTGCCAGAGGATGTTGTGAAGGCCAAGACCATAACAGGGTTCAAAAAAGAACTAGATAAATTCATGGAGGATAGGTCCATCGATGGCTATTAGCCAGCATGGGCAGGGATGGTGTCCCTAGCCTCTGTTTGCCAGAAGCTGGGAATGAGCGACGGGGAGGGATCACTTGACGATTACCTGTTCTGTTCATTCCCTCTGGGGCACCTGGCACTGGCCACTGTCAGAAGACAGGATACTGGGCTAGATGGACCTTTGGTCTGACCCAGTATGACCGTTCTTATGCTCTTGTATTCTTATGAACCGTAGCTGCACAGCCCAAAGGCCCCCAGAGTTACAGGACACGCAGTGACAGAACCCTTTACTGGCCTGTGTAATCCCCAAAATGCCAACCCCTCACCCGCTGAACCGGTCACAAGTATTCAGCGCAGCCTCAGAACATTTCTTTACTCACTTTTCCAGAAGCACGTTGAAGACGAGACATAGGAGCAGAGCTGGCAATATATTGACATGGGGTGAATATTTTAAAGCACCTTGAGAAGTAGCAGGCCTGAGCAGAAGGTAAGTGGGCGGAACACACTAACATCAGGGGTGTGAACAGGAGAGGAAGGGGGACCTAAAAACAGTATTTCCTGTGGCTGTGTCGGCTGCTAAGATTGAAAGCTTTTCTAGACAAGGGCTGTGTTTTGCAGTGTCTATAGCGTGACCTGCACCTTGAGTCCCTAATCTTGGTTGGGGATGTGCAGGCATTAGCATACCGCAACTCATAAATTAACAAAACAGTTAACAACAGGAATAGGAACAGGACTCACTGTGTAAGATGTAGAGGACAGAAATGTGAAAGGTTCCCCCCCCACCCCAGTTGGGCTGTTTAATGCAATTACTTCAATGCACAATATCTTTTTTCCAATTATTAAAAACAGAGTAATGTTTTCCAAGCTCTTGCACCGTAAACACATGCTAATGAACTGAAGTTTGTACCGAGCTGCATGATTTTTCACTTTTAATCTAAAAAACACAGAGGCAAGTGGCTAAACAAAAACAAAGAGAAATAATATTTATATATATATATATAAATATATAGAGTTGTAGCTGCCCAGCGTTGTGAATATATGTAATAAATTATGCCATCTGTCTTGCCTCCATAGGTGTCAAACAGTGCCTGTTCCCACCTGAAAATAATTATCATTCCTTAACAATACTGTAGTCAAACTGATTAGCATATACAGCACCCCTCCTGGCTGATTCACACAGACGCACAGATGTTGCCTTCAGAGGGAGAGCATTTCATCTACCTCTCTGATTCAAGGGAAGGGATTTCCTGTGGCTAAAAAAAGACAGTTGTAAATGGCCGCTTCCAGAATAGAGAGAGGCAAGGAGGAGCATATCAGGTACCCAAATCTTAGAAGCTCTGTGTTTTCTCCCCAGCACCACCTCCCAAAAGGTGCCTCCAAGCTTATCATCAGTGCAGCTTCAGTTAAGGTGCTGCCTCCAGACATCTGGGTGAAACAATTCATTAATTCTGTTCCGTTTCATTACTCTGTGCATCACAGGGGGGCAAGTAGGACTGTTACTCCCCAGTGTTTAGAGATAAATATACTCTAGTCTCCGGTATTGAGTTCAGAACTTGACTTATTGGCCCTATTGCTAGTCCTTGTGCCCCTGCTTCATCCTCAAAGTTCTGGCCCCTACCCCATATCAGAGGTTTATTTGCCTCAAGGAGGATTTATTTTTTCCCATTGACTTCAGAGAGCATTGCAACATCCTTTTGGACCTACACAAAAGTCTTCACTCAAATGTTCCCCACCACTCTGGTATTGGAGCACTATACAAAACCAGAAGATGAACAGATGGGCAGCTGCTAAAGAGCACTATCTGCTGGCAGCTCAGAATACGTAGCCATGCTCACAAGTTAGTAGATTCAATAAAGTTGTTTTGGCTACACCCTGCAAGTGGCTTCCTAAGTCCAGGTCTTAAGAATGAACACCAACAGCTCCATTGGATGCCAAAGGACTTCAGCACTACAGCGAGTCAAAAGAAGAGGGTGGGTTCTGCAAAAATAATTACACTTTTTGGAAACAGCACAATGCCCATGGGAGTTGCAGTTTGTGTGCCTCTGCTCCCATGCTTCTGTGTTGGTGTGGGGAGGTGTTGCACCGTGGGCGTCTCTGACCATGATGCATCATGGGAAATGTAGACTAGCTGGGGTAGCCACTCCATAGAGAATAGAATGATGAGGAAACTGCAATGGCGTATCCAGCTTTCAGCTGCAATATTTTGGTTTCCATCTGAGAATCAAACATGTCTTAATTTGGGGGTATTTAGCTTGACCAAAAACAAAAAAAAAAAAGTGACATTTTTCAGATTTTTTTTTCTTCAGAAAAATAAAAAGGGTCTATTGAGTCAAAAACCCATTTCCCCATTGAAAACCTGTTGTGATGGAAAATTTGCAGCTCGTCCACTTAGCACCTTTGAAAATTAGGTGCCAAAGCTTTTTCCAAATGACACAGTGAAATTGTTTTGCCCTTATATTTGGAACATATGGCAAATTACCCATCGTGTGAGCCAAATAAGATATAATGCTATTTAGAAGTCAGGCCATTTTTAGGTTATCACAGTTTCAGTATATTATATTCCACAGCAGATAAAACATCTCAAAGGGTGTTTAATTACTCTTGTCAAATGTTGTATGTATTGGATTTACTGGGATTGAATTATGTATGCAGTCTGTCCTCGGCTACCTTTCACCTATTCCTTTTATTTTCTCCTTGGGAGGTAATTGTTTCCTGAACTGTGAAGGGCCTTTTAAAAAAAGTTTATTTAAAAACCAAAATGCAACACTTGCATAGCTATTATGCCACATGCTATGGTCTGACCTAATAGGTGCTTGGAACTTAATGCAATGTATAACCCTACCCAACACATATACTTGCTCCATTCATTTCCCTGGATTTTAGTCTGCAGAAGAGAAGAATTAGGGGGGGATTTGACAGCTGCTTTCAACTACCGGAATGGGGGTTCCAAAGAGAATGGATCTAGACTGTTCTCAGTGGTAGCAGATGACAGAACAAGGAGTAATGGTCTCAAGTTGCAGTGGGGGAGGTTTAGGTTGGATATTAGCAAAAACTTTTTCACTAGGAGGGTGGTGAAGCACTGGAATAAGTTACCTAGGGAGGTGGTGGAATCTCCTTCCTTCGAGGTTTTTAAGGTCAGGCTTGACAAAGCCCTGGCTGGGATGATTTAGTTGGGGTTGGTCCCGCTTTGAGCAGGGGTTGGACGAGATGACTCCCTGAGGTCCCTTCCAACCGTGATATTCTATGATTCTATGAATCTATGATACACAGAGGCAGGTTTTACCTTTATCCTTCTGCCATCCCAGGTTTTAATTGCTGCTTACTGTCACACACTGTGCTTTCTAATTTCCAGAAAAGTACGACTCTGCTGTGGAACTGTGCAAAGTGCCGAAATGATCTAGGCTGATGAGCAATTTAGTAAGTGGCAGGAATGTATAATAACTCCCCCAGGGGGCGGGGGGAGGGAAGCATCTTTCGGTGTTAGAACTGTATTCCTAAACTGCTTTGATCTACTTTCATTTGAGTTGTATAAACCTTTGCTAATTGATTTAAAATCAGCACAGGACATTGTCTTAAAGAAGCTTTGGTTGTATACAATCTCATTTGGAGTAATACAACAAGGTTAAGCATGTCCAGTTTAATGGCTATCATTTTATTTATACAGGACCAGATTCTACCCAGTTGTTGCACTGGGTAGAGAAGGGAAAGGAAGACAAGCCATGTTCACAGATGCATAAGCCTAGATTCTCAATAAGGACTGGTTATTTTTTGTGCCTGTGATGGGCTGTGACTCACCACACTTACACCTCCTGCTGGCTGTCCTGGGGATTAGCTCTGTGAGCCAGTGCTCCTTCTTCTGGTGATGTCTTGCAGCTGTCACTTCTGCTCCTGGACCCATGTCGTTCCAAGGACCACGACATCCTTTTCAGGACACAGCCCTCTGGTTGTGTCCCACTCCATGCTCCTCCCTTCTGGGGACAGTACTGCAGTCCGCTGGTCCAGCCACTTCCTCAGTGTCGAGTGGGGAGGCGGACCCAGGGCTGCCCACGACTCCGGATCCAGGCCCAGGGACTCTGTAGATGGCAGCAACATGCTGCGTCCCCTCCAATCTCTCAGCACATTTCCCTGGGCCACTTCCCCGCCACGCTAGCATCTTCTTCACCCTTTACCTCAGGGCCTCACCATGCCAGTGTTAGCAGCCAGCCAAGAGCACACTCTCACGCCCCTGATCCTGCCCAGCACTGCTCTGTCCAAGGTACTAGCATTCTTTCTCCTGCAAGGCAGCCAGTACTCCTTCCTTGAGCTCTAGAGCGCAACTGCCTCCGCTCTGCCATGCAGCTCTTCTTATATGGGTCTACCCGGCCCTGATTGGCTGCTCCTCGCAGCCCCTCTTCAATTGGCTGCTTTATGCACAGCCTCCCCAGGGTTCCATTAACCCCTTACTGACCAGTGTGGCCCATCACAGTGCCCAAATGGAGAGACACCTTAAAAAGTAGTCTGATCTTCAGGGGGGCGAATGCTCAGCACTTTCTGAAAGTTAGGCCCATCTACGGTGTCTCAAGTCGGGTACCTGAAAATCACTCGTCATGTTTGAAAGCCTTGGCCATAAATTGTAAGGCCAGAAGGAAAAGTTATGATAACCTAGCCTGACCTCGAACAACAAGACAGACTTTTACCCACTGATGGGAAGCCACCTTCTGCAGGGCAAGAGAAAGCCCAGCTAAGCTTGGCATCAATCAATCAAACTCTCTCTATATCTATATATATATCAGTATCTATCTATCTACATATATATGAGCTGATAGCAATACGCAATATAATAAAGAATTAATTGGAAAAAATGAAAAATGTGCTAAAGTAGCTAAGAGGAGAAACATGTAGAGCATGCAAAGGTGACTCAAACACACACAGAATGCCACTCTCCCTGTGCTAATACTTGGTTCAATCAGATTATTTCTGATTGAAAGCAGATTATCCCAATGTTATTAAAACATTAACTTTGACAGGGAAAGTGGATAGAGAGAGAACAGATGATAGCAAGAGTTCTCATCTGTTAATTTATTGGGCTGACCACAACATGTTCAAGATTTGTGCACTTTGAAGTCCTGGCTTTAAAGGTTTCAAAAAGAAATGTGAATTCTCATTTTATCTAATATCATTCCATTCTGTGATTGCATTCTTTCTCTAAACTGTGCCCAGATGTCAAATCCAATAAGAGCATTAATTAGGTCTGATTTCTTTAATGGTCTAGTTTTATTAAACCCTTGGCAGGCATGACGACAGTGCAGCTTGTGCCAGCCACAAACTCTGAGTCTGGAAATACAAAACACACAGCCACACACACACCCCACTACACAAACACCAATACCAAAGACCTGCATAAGTTTGCAATGAAATGGGCAGCATCGGTTTTCAATTAAGTAGGCCTGTCTTGGGATATCAGTCACGGGCCAAGATTTTCAGAAGTAGATTTTGGAAGCCTCCATTTTTTTAAGGTGGCCAACATAAAAAAAGGGGCCTGATTTTTACGGAGTGCTGAGTAGGGCAGTGCCCTACCTCAAAGGGGTGTTGTGAGGATAGATACGCTGAAGACTGTAAGGTGCTCAGCAGTAGGCGTGGGGAGGGAGGGGCTATAAGTCTCTTAGATAGCATGTGAAGAGCTTTGAGACCCTAAGGTGCTATATACACCAGTGCAGTGTTATCATCCCTCTGCATCCTTGTAGGTTCATGTCTCCTCCTCCTCCACTGACCTAAAGTTTTGCTCCTGAGATTGGCTAACAAAATGAAGTATGGCTAACAAAATCTATGAATTTTGTTGGAGCTGGGTTAAGCTCTGTATGGGTCAGGAAGTAAAATACAAGATGACAGCAATCATCCTTCTAGCTCTGCTTCTGGAGAACTAAGTGACACAACCAGCCCGTTCTTTTGTTCCATCCTCTCATTGAAGTGTCTGTTTTCTGCATGTCAGATTGATTCGAGTTAAAAAAAAAGAGTCCTAGAGCACATGGAATGACGTCTAACAGTCTAAATCATCAAGAGCGAGTGACAGGAAAACAACATCATTACACGTGTGAGACCGCACGCAACCAACACTGTCAAACAGGGAGCGATCTACCCTGATCTGCCAGTGAAACACTGTTGTGGGATATCATGCAACTGATGCAGCCAATGCTCAGAACAGTAACCCTCAGGCTAATGGAGCGAGCCACTGAAATCCCATTGAAATTAAAATGGGAGTTAGGCACTTATCTCTCTTGGAATTCTTTGGAAAATCCCATCTGTAAACTATAAACATTCATATAGCATTTTATTGTCTGGTGTGTGTAATATAAAATTAGTTATATACATATAAATATTGATTGTATGAATCTAATATGAATATATGTAATAATAATAATATCTAGCTTTTATTTGGCACTTTTCGGCAGTGGACCTCAGAGAGCTTTACAAGAGGTCAGTATCTCATTATCCCCATTTTACAGGTGGGGAAACGGAGGCACAGAGAGGGGAATTGACTTGCTCCAGGCCATCAAGAAGGTCAGTGGCAGATCTAGGAATAGAACCCACTTCTCTGATGTCTGAGGCCACTGCTCTATCTAGCAGTCCACACTGCCTAACATATGTACACATGTTAACTTACTTTGGAGTTGTTTAGGCCTCTTTCCCCCCGTTACGTCTCATGTGAAACAAAAGTATTTTCTTTGTTTGGGGTTATTTTTTGCAATGAAAACCCAAAACATTCTGATGCAAGTGGGCGTTTTCTGAGACAGTTTCCAGTTAATGAAAAGGAAAAACAAAACAAAACACCCAGTTTTCCATAAAGAAAAGCTTTGATGAAGACTTTGAGCCAAGTCTCCTACTAACATGCACAAACACACCCACCATACATAAGACAATAGCATGCTTATTTCTCTTAGTGCCTCACAGTATTGCTGGTATAAGCAATAAGGGATGGGTTGTTGTTGGTTTTTTTGGCTCTTATAACCTTCCTGCTATGGGAATACTCAGTGGAGTCTCTAAAGAGGCATACTCTGTTCCTTTCAGAACTGATAATTCATTTTTGAAAAATAAATTTAGAATATCTATCAAAACCTACAAGCATTTGCTGAACAAGCTTTTCCAGGGTCTCAGTGCAGTATATTACTTCAAAGACTTCAGAAGTTGCTATAGCTTTCCTGTTTTGGGGTCAATACATCACAAGTTCAGACTATAATGACAACTAACCACAAGCTATCTATGATTTTATCAGCATAATGTAACAGTTGCCATCCAATCAATTGCATAACATTTATTATTACTGCTTACTGTTAACTCTGAGAGGCCCCAGCTGAGATCAGAGCCCCATTGTGCTAGATACTGTGGTAAGGAACAATCGCTGCCTCGTGGAGCTTACAGTCTGAAAACAAGAGGTAGACTAAGAAAGGGAAGGAAAAGTTACCACCACATATGCGTTTTGCAGGACTGGCACTTTAGCTTTTGTGGGAGGGGGGGAAAAAAAAAAATCAAATTCCTTGCATGGAGGAGCCTTTGAAGAACATGTGTGAAATGACAGCAACAGAAGCCTGCAAACCGATCCTGGTTTTGGAATATCCTGCAAAAGGGAGGCTTGGATCATTTTTGCTCAACAGTTCACTTTGGCTAAACTCCAAGCAAACTTGGGTCAGTTTTACATCAGTTTTAGACTGGATTATGGGCATGCCTGGAAGCCATGAGAGAAACCTGTTTTCCACACAATGCCAGGTGAAGCTCAGGGGGGAAAAAAAAAATCTCACAAACCTCAGGTCAAATAAAATCACCAAGCTATGCAGGGCTTTACTTTGAATTTTTTATGGTCTCTATCAAATTTGATCAAATCTTCCTTAGTTGCTAAAATAAAAAACAGTCAATGTCATGGAAACAATGAAGTTCATCCTAGTGTAAAGGGCAAGCAAAAAGACTTAAGTCCCAGTTAAGCCTTCAAAACAAGGGTTTAAGCGGTCCCCAGGACTTGTGTTGACACTTTGCACAGGGATATATTTCACCATCAGAAACTAAATGCCATTTTCCCCAACGGGTTTTATAACACAGCCTCTTAATCCAGATATTTTTCAGTCCCATGAAATGTAGGGATCTGATATTTCTTCTTAAAATTAACTGACAAGCAAACAAAACTCTATATTAAAAAAAGAGAGAGCGAGACTAAGGCCACTGTGAGGACCGGTTCCTTCAGAAGTACATTCCTACTAAAAGAGCAGGAACTATTTTTGCAAAAGGGAGATCTCAAATATGAATAATTTTCTTTGTATTTAACACTTTGAATCCAGTATCCTTTCATTGAGTTGATTAATCTTAGGAAGGACATTTCGGGTACGTGTACACTGCAGCTGGGCGGGTGTAATTCCCAGTTGGGATACACACACATGCACTAGCTTGGTCATAGAATCATAGAATCTCAGGGTTGGAAGGGACCTCAGGAGGCCATATAGTCCCACCCCCTGCTCAAAGCAGGACCAATCCCCAATTTGTGCCCCTGATCCCTAAATGGCCCCCTCAAGGATTGAACTCACAACCCTGGGTTTAACAGGCCAATGCTCAAACCACTGAGCTATCCCTCCCCCCAAGCTAATGTGCTAAAAACAGCCAGTGGCCGCAGCTGTTTGGGCAACGGCAGAGTACGTCTTGGATAAAATTGTACTCAGGCAGCCAGGCTGCGCTGCGACTCAGCTCGACCAGAGCGAGCTCATGTACATCTATCGACCCAAGCTGGAAATTCTACCTCCTGTGCTGCTGGAGCGGAGACACATCCTAGTCGACTTTTCCATTGGTTTGAACAAACTCAGTTTCCCTCCATTTTAGGAGAACATGCATTTGGTAATCAAATTTCTCCTTGTTTTCTCCAATCGGACTGTAAAAGCCCTGCTTGGTTCGCCCAAGTCTTTCTGATTGTTCACAGAGATCAGACAACAGCTGCAAAGTTAGTTGTGAGCTGGAAAAATGTTTTCAGATAACGGCATGCAAGACTGCACGCCTTCTTTGTACTAATGGGAACGAGGCAATCATTGTCGCTGTGCCGAAAAATTGCACACCTAACCAAGTCATTACATCACTCTGTACAAGTCCTTTGTGTGGATGAGACATTGAATTCTTGTTTCATTGTTCCATGTGACTCTTGCGGTACTTTCCCCCTCCTTGCCCCTGGATACTCAACTTCCTCCAGTCAATCGAGTCTTTTTTGTGCCAGGGTCTCCTTGAAATCACAGTGGAAGGGTGCCGGCAGGGCATATTCTGTGAGGTCCCTTACACTTCGTAATTCGCTCTCTCCCCTTCAATGCTCAAAACAGCCCTCATCTGTTGACCTTCCCAGAATCAGGGGATCTTCAACGGAGCAGAGGCATTATGCTGGCCCGATACACGAGGATGAATTTCACTCTGAATCAATTACTTGCTGTTATTTATTTACCAAGCTCAAGTAATAGGCTTTGGTTAGATTTAAACCAGCTAAAGGAAGGACAGCCTGGAGGTTAGGACACCTATCTGGGATTTGGGAACCCCAGACACAATTCCCTGGTCCACCACAGACTCCCTATGTGATCTAGGGCAAGTCACGCACCCTCTCAGTTCCCCATCAGTAAAATGGGGGGGTGGTAGAGCAGTGCTATCCCTCGGGGGTGCTGTGAGGATACATATATGAAGGGTTGTGAGGAGCTGAGGAGGACATTACCAAGATATTTTATTTAGTCATGTCAGAGAGAGCACGACTGCAGAAGTCCCTCAAAACAGTTGAAACTCTAAGGGATTCTTAAGTCATTCTAAAAATATATTACCAGGGAGGAAGGGCAGTGTGGCTGAATGTAAAACAGCTTTGTTCTTCAGGAAAAAAATGACATGTTTATTATTCCTCCTCTTTTGTATCCTCCATTTTTTATCCTCTTGCTCATTTCCACACTGCATACTACTGGAAGTCAACAGTGTAACTGAAAGCTTTGTGAAGATATGTTTGTTCAGTAAACAAGTTAAATGTGTTTGTATAATTCTTACTGAAGTAAGATTTAGCCTTTACTGAATGGCTACATGCTGTGTATTTCTCTCTGCAGATATATGCT
Organism: Natator depressus; assembly: GCF_965152275.1. NCBI lineage: Eukaryota > Metazoa > Chordata > Testudines > Cheloniidae > Natator > Natator depressus. Next base: position 9,528,020 of record NC_134259.1, read on the forward strand.
TAAAAAAAAAAAAGAAGAAGAATAAAAAGAAGAGGATTTAAAATAAACAAACAAGCCACCGAAAGTTTCCAGCCATGAATCTTATTAATCTTAGAAAGTAAAAGAGGGTGACTGAGGATCTTTCAAAGGATGTGTAATACATTTCCATGACAACTATACATGTACTGAATACAAGGACAAATAAAAAACAATAGAATTATGATGCGAATGTTTCAGAATGAAACAGTGCATAAAAAACGTCAGAGAGATTCTACTGTAGATGTTAAATGGAACTCTTTCCAGAATAAGAGACTGAGAAAGATTGGTAGAATTTGACCCACAGGTAAGAAAACAAACTAGTAAAATGATTTTCACAAGTGTTTGGCATAATACTGCTCCCACTAAGGCAGTCAGGCTGAGTGCTTTTGGAAATCCCACGTATGTGCATCCCAGATTTTTAACGCCTAGAAGATGACTTTTGCAGATACTTCCCCCAAACATCTGCACAGTTAATCTCCCCAAAACCAGAACGTTCTAGTGAGATAGCCCAGCCCATCAGACACGAGCAATAAAAAGTCAGGGATAAAAATGGTGAGACTTTGGAGGCGAAGGAAAAGTCCCTCAACGGGTGAAATACACCCCTGTACAGAAAGCCAGCTCAAGGTCCATGAATTACTTGAAGCCCTCAAAATAGAGCTTTGGGCAGTGCATTCACCTTGTGCAGAATCTTCGCAGAGATATAAAATGCATCCAATATTTGACTGTACCTCCGAATCAGAAATGGAAGTTATACAGCATTGACACGCTATTGAACCAAACTGGTCCTAGCTGTTTCATTAGCAATAAATGACCCAGATGGTAGAGTTCTGACATTTACTGAGCATGCTCAGAGGCCAGGGATACACGCTCAGAGGCCTGTGTTTGTCGGTAGCAGCCTGGTCACAGCTTGCATTCCTCAGCATCTGGTTTTGCATCAAATTGGGGCCCTCTTTCTCTAGTTCCATTTGTTGTACTACTACCCATAGATGTTGAAAGTATTAATTTTGGCTGCATGATGCCATATCAATAAAATTACCTCTGGCGCATTCTCCACTTCGATCACAAGCCTATTCAGCACCCACTGTGGCCTTTGTGACCCCCAAACAGTGCCAATCTGACTACTAACATTGCAGGATTATGCAGAAGGGGAGGGGTACCAAAGGGGCACTTTGCACCAGGCCTCCTATGAGAGAAAGCTCCCAAGCCAATTGCCAGCAGTCAAATTCACAGGCATGGCATTTAATGCACAGTGGAAAACATGGATCAAGCGTGATGCACAGGGGAAAACATAATCCCAACTATATATACAAAATAAAGGGAGTCTAAACGAGCTGTTACCACTCAATGGCTAGTAGCGAAGATGGTCTGGAATGGAAACCCATGGGTGTCCCTAAACCTTTGACTGCCAGATGCTGGGATGGGAAGATCACTCAATAAGTGCTCTGTTCTGTTCCCTCCCTCTAAAGCATCTGGCACTGGCCACTGTCGGAAGACAGGATACTGGGCTAGATGGACCATTGGTCTGACCCAGTCTGGCCATTCTTATGAGGATTGCTCTTCACTACAGTTGCATTTAGCAGCTGTTAGCTGAAGTGAATATTGTTCATGCATCAGTACGGGAAGCATTCAGCTTTACAACAGCTACTGCATACATATTACTTGCTTAAAGGCAATTCTTTGAAGTTTATAATCTCTTCTCTTTCTTGCGTACTCCTTCCCCGCCCCATGTGCGTGTTAATGCCTTACCAGGGTGAATTGTGCTTTGGCATGGTCTTTGATACTGTCTTAGTGTGTATTATAAAGATAACAAGAACTGTGGCTACGGGGAGTCTGAACAAGTCCCCAGAGGCATGTTTCTTTTCAGCTCTTGTTTTACCAACAGCTGATGGCATAGAGTGTTAACATGAAGCATCATTAGTATTACAGCTTGTATTAACTTTGCAGGAGGAGATATTTCTTCCACCATTTCCACAGGACTATTGTCTAAAAGCAAAGTAGCAGGTTTCTTGCTAAATAGTGGAAGAATATATCCCTTGTTAGTCACATTCAGTAGTGCTTTGCTTAGCGAGTACTCTCGCTCATTTTAATGGGACTACTTGAAGAGTACTGAGCTGCTGAATGCTAGGATGGAAGGAAGGAACCTTAGTTTGCATGACCCAGGGAAACTGGTCATCAGAATTGTAAGGGCGGGAAACTGCTGGAGGAGTATTTGGAGTTTTTAGGTTGCCTGGCTTACTGGCAGTGGGTTATATATTAATGGTACTGAAGAACTTGTATGGAGTGTGGAGAGGTGCCATTTTCATTTCCCTAGCATTTTTATAAAGCTAAGTAAACAATTAAGAAGTCATTTGAACCATCAAACTTAATTCAATGTGAAGGCAAACCAAAAGTTTACAGACTCAACATGTCCAGATCTATTACTAATCCTTGTTAACAGAGACCATCCAACCCCTCCCCACCCACCAACATTCACAAAAAAGGCATCTCAAAACATATTTCCCTCTTTTCTGGTAAAAATTGGACTATATGGCACTTTTATCAAAATTTAAAAATTGAAAAAGATCGAACAGCTCTAAATTCAACAACAAGAAGGGAAGAATCTATTAGCTCACGTATCCGGTCTATAAGATCTAAAGTCCTAGGAACCACATTTCAGTGCCCACTGGGTCAGCTCAGCCTTCTTAAAGTAGATAAATAACCAAGTAATAAATGAATGAATATGATCGAAAGTGACTCTTTTGGATGACACTTCATCTAAATCACTCTGGTCCCCAAAATGAGTGTACATACAACCTCATGGCACAAGTTTCTCCTTTGTGGACAGCAAGAAAACAAACTCATCTTATTCCCTGCTTCTATGAACTGAACCAGTGCCCATTGGAGTCAATGGAATGAGGCCCACTCACTTCAATAGGCTTTGGACCGTGTACCAAAAGAAAGATTCCTTTTCAGCACTTTCAAAGTCAGGTTTGAAAAATGCACCTCTGTGAGTGCAGTCCCACTTGTTTCTCACCCTAAGCTACAGACAGTTTTCACCAGCATAACCCTCTCATTACTATATGTAGCACGGTGTTTAAACATATACATTTTGTTGATAGATTGTCACTTCAATTAGTTCACCAGTTGATTTTGTGTAATTACAATAGTTTGTCATTCGGTTGTTCTCACTAATTTGTAGTCTCACTTACATAAATTAGATTGATTTATAGGAGTGTTTGCGTGGATTACCTTGTATACGCAAATTGCAACTGGAGCTCTCCTTAGCCTGCTTGATCATTTCACTGCATCACGCACTCCCACTGGTGGTTTTTATTTTTTGTCCTAGGTGATAAAAAGAGAAATCACTGATGAGAACAGAGTGCTGGTATTCCTGAGACCAGATGTTCTTCCCTTGTTACCTGGGCATTTTGGATAGGCTGAATTTTAGAGAAGGCAAGTGAGGCAACCCTTATTTAAAAAGAAAGAGTGATTATTCCTGCACTGAAAGTGGTTAGAAAAGGACAGTGGGGGGCGAGACTCCTGTGTTTTATTCTCAGCTCTGCCAATGACTCGGTGTGACACCTTGGGCAACTCATTTAACCTCTCTGTACCTCAATTAACTCAAGTGTAAAATAATTAATTCAGATTTATAATTATACAGCAGCGTTCATCAGGGGATCACAAACTGACTCAAATTATTATTAATAATAGTTCCAAATATCAGAGTTCCCTGCAGTATTACCAGACTGCTCAAGGCCATCACTGTAGAATGGACACACATCGCTCTGTGTTGTAAATGCTACATTGTATAGCATTTATAACACAGGTAACTACTCAAAAGCATAAGCCGCAAATGCCTCAAGGCCTGATTTTCCATTGCAATGTACCATGTGTAATTACTATAGCTGTGTGAAATGGGTGTAAAACATTACCAGATCAGAATGGCAGTGTTCTGCATTCACTTTGCACTGGTGAAAATTTCTAGATAAGGTCCAGCCAAGAATCAGGAGCCCAGATATTAGCACTCTGTTAATGTTCCATCTGTGTATCATTAGTGTAAAGTATGCACATTCTGAAAAGTCATGAAAACATTTCTAATCAGATTAGATTTTGCAAAACTAGAGCTGGCTGAAAAACAGAATTTCTGTCCTACTGAAAATTGAGATGTTGGAAGAAAAATTCATCCTGAGTCAGGACAAAAAGTAAAAACCTTTAAATTTCTCATAGAAATTCCAGAAACAGCTCTGTGCAAATCCCCTTGGTTGGTAACCAAAATATAATGCTTTGAGTGAGGGCTACATTGTGGCTTTGCTGCTAGCCCTTGAAAAAAAGAGGCAGTGCACAGCTGCACCATCCCAGAAACAACACAGGGACAGAACTATGCTGCACGATTACTGACCCACACCACCAGCAAATTATTTCTCCCCCTTATGGCTAATCCACTTCACTGACTGGTGTGTAGAGAAAGACAGAGTCTAGGTTCTATACGCTCCCTATCCAGCCGTTGCCCACCTGCTTAGGGAGGAGAAAGGTGTAGTGGGCCCCCCGTGACCAGAGCCAAGGACTGGTAGCACCACAGGGGCATTACTAGGGCCTGAATGGGGTGTGGGGTAGTTTCTTACCCGCTTTTGCGTCTCTCCACAGGCACATAATCGAGCCCCAAACTGGCAGTGTAGGGAAGTCATTAAAGAATATCTCATTGGGATATTGTGATGATAAATTCATTGAAAGTGGAGTCGTGCAGGTAACAACTTCCAATTCTTGGGGAAAATCTACAATTTCTACATTTGTTTTTATGAACCTTTAAAGTTCATTGGGGGCTGGAGGAGGTGTCAAGCGAAACATTTTGTTTTTATTTCAAAATCGTTTTGATTATCACATAATGTTGCATAAAATACATTTCAAATCAAAAAGTCACCTCAGAATGAAAATGTTCCATTCCGAAAGCGTCAAAAGGTTCCTCTCCCCCACGCCCGCAACCGAACTTGGTCAAAATAGACACGTTCCCATGGAAAGTTTCAATTTGGATGAAACCACATATTTTGATGGAAAAGTGTTCCATCAGAAAGTTTTTGACCAGCTCTAATTAAAAGACTGTGAGGGTGTAGCCAGGGTGGTCACCCCGCTCCTGCCTGGAAGGGCTTCTTAAACCAGCCCTGGGAGAGGGCTGGGGCAGGGGAACCGCTGGGCTGAGTGGAAGGCAGCCTCTGCTGTGGCCACGCCCCAAACATACCCGGCTTACCCTATAAAAGCCAGTGAAGCCAGGAGCCGGGGCACTCTCTCTCTAGCCTGTGGAGAGGGAGGGACCTGGCTGCTGGGAGTATACCAAGGTATCCGAGGTGGAGCAGGGCTGGGGGAAGGCCAGAGGAGCTGTGGAGCTCTGGCCTGGAAACCCCCCAGGCTGCAGGCCTAGTGGAAGGCCAAATAGGTACTGGGGTTGCAGGGGGCAGCCGAAGGGGTAGGCAGAGGCAGCAGGTCCAAATCCCCCTCGCCTATGATGAGTGGCGCTTACACTGCAGTCGGCCCCAGGGAACGGGGGCTCGGTGACGACCGGCAGTGGCCATAGACTGAGGCGAGGTGGGGGTTGGGGGTTCCCTGGGGAGGGGAGACCCAGATCTGTGCAGGGTACAGCACCTGTGGCAGCACCCTGGCGTGAAAGGGGGCACCGAGGTCCAGGAGGGATTTGGGGCCCAGCGAGACACCAGCCTGCAGGGGGCGCTCCGGAGGCTGGTGAGCTGATAACCAGCAGGAGGCGCCGCAGAGGTGAGTCTGACACCGTTACAGAGGTGCACAGACACTACAGTCATAAGGGACATGCAACTACAACAGACAGATCCCCACAGCAGAAATTATGGGAATAATGGCACCTTAAATCTTCTCAGGCAGAAATTAACTAGTTATATTCTTAAGAGATGCAAGTTTTAAAAAAAAAACAAACAAACCCACAATGTATCAGCTTTTTTGAAGTTTACCATACAGTATACCCCCCAAAAAGTGCCCCCTCCCTGCCAAAAAAGACGCAACTGAGAAGTGGCACAGGACTGCTGCCAATTCAAAGCCCTGTCTATACCCTGCAGCATTAGGAAATCAGACAACTCTTGTTTTTACTCTAAATAAATAAAAGATGGAGGAGGAAAACGCCTCTTGCTTACAGCAGTGTAAATCAGGAGTAACTCCGCAGTGAAGTTTTGCTGGAGTAAAGGAGAGGAAAGCAGGCTTCGGGTTCCATAAAACCAGAACATCAGGCTCAGGATAGTCTAACTGCAGTCTCATCAGACAGTAGGTGAGAAGAAACAATGTCCAGAAAACTATAATTTCATTGCAGAGGTCTGATGATATCAGACCAAACCTGAAGTGATACTGGAGCAGGTTGTTAAAGACTGAATTACTACTTGAGCTTGCAGTCATCAGAAAGAGACCGATACCATCTTCTATTCTATAGATTATATTAGATATACATTATCTGCCGGCAGCATCTCCCAGGATAGCACGTTGTTTACTCAATATGTTGCTTGGATGAGTGCTCTATCTAGGCCATAGGTGCCAGGTAAACAGGCTTTTACTCCTAGCATCTGAAATAACTGGGTACAATTAACTTAGACTTGAATAAAGACTGGGAGTGGATGGGTTATTACACAAAGTAAAACTATTTCCCCATGTTTATTTCCCCCCCACCCCTACTGTTCCTCAGACATTCTTGCCAACTGCTGGAAATGGCCCACCTTGATTATCACTGAAAAAGATCCCCCTTCCCCCCCCCCCCCCCCGGCTCTCCTGCTGGTAATAGCTCACCTTACCTGATCGCTCTTGTTACAGTCTGTATGGTAACACCCATTGTTTTATGTTCTGTGTGTATATAAGTCTCCCCACTGTATTTTCCACTGAATGCATCCGATGAAGTGAGCTGTAGCTCACAAAAGCTTATGCTCAAATAAATTGGTTAGTCTCTAAGGTGCCACAAGTCCTCCTTTTCTTTTTGCGGATACAGACTAACAGGGCTGCTACTCTGAAACCTGAAATAACACAGCAATTGTCAGCTCGTTAGCGATCAGCCTCATCCCTGGAACAGGAGAGTGCACGTGTTCCTGCCACATGCTTGTTACATCTCATCATATCCCTTTGACTTGAGGATCATGAAGGTTCAAATCAAAGGATTTTTGTTACTCTATTAAGCTTTTCAACCATCACTGCTGGGCTGGGATGCAGATAACTATTCATAAAGATGGTGAAGCTACAGGGTAGGTTTTGACTTTATTTCCCCCACTTCTCTTTGTATACAGTATTGAAGCTGTGTATAAAAAAATAAAAGAAACATAAAAACCTCAGACACCCCTGCCCTTTCAGGGTAAGTGCTACATTTTTTTTTCTGCATGACAGATGTCACTTCAAGTTGCTAGGTCTGTATGTATCGACGGTAATGGAAATGGACCAGATCCCCAGGTAATTTAAGTAACTTTCAGCTACAGTGATTTACGTCAGCTGAGAATCTGGCCCACTGAGCTTAAAATTTATGTAGGATTTTTCCATATTCTCCAGATACTTGGCAAACTTGTTTATAATTTAGTTCTCTCGATAGTGTAGATTGGGAATACAATTTTCAAGAGTGCTTGGGTGATTTATGATCCTAAATCCCATTGTAAATCAATGTACACCAGAATTTCACACGGCTGGGAAAAGCTCCTAGGATGAATCCGTGTTTTGTTTTGCACACAGAACCCAACCTCCCCACTTTTTTAGGCCAGGATCTCAGACTCACCCATCATCATTTCTACTCCTTTTTATTTACATATTAAACGTGTAGACAGCAATATAAACTGCTTGCTAATCCAGGTTTCCCAGGAGGTAATGTTTGTTTTTCTCCTCTGTTCAAATGCTGCAACCAACTGTCCTTGAAAGGCCTGAAAAAAGGAAGCAAGAGACAAGAGCTGGAAGTTCCATGCTCCAGCTATTATTCTTTCAGGGGGGAAAAAGATGCCTTTGCATCAGTCTAGGCAAACAAAACTGATTACAAACAAGCTCACACCAACCCAATTTAAAGTCCACAGACCAGGTTGTTTTAACCAGTCTCTCTAGCCTGTCCAAACACTAACCAGGTAGACTTCTTCTGAGGCAAGAGAAAGGATTCCCCAACAGGTTTAGTGCTCCAGTTGGCTAGCAAAGTCCCTTCTTCCTCAGTCTCAGGAAGTACTTCTCTCCAGCTTCCTGCTGCCTTCTGCAGAGATGGCTTTTATAGGAGCTGTAATCAGTTTCACCTGCAGCATGCCTGCCTTCCTAGTCTCCACCTTAATCTCTTCCTTACCCTTTGTATGCCTAGGGCCCATCATGGGAATGAAATCCATATGTGGCAAAGTGTCACCTCCAGCAGCTCATGTGGGAAATAATGAGCACAACCGGTTCCCCAGGGAGTTAAACAAAAACAGCCCCCACCTCACCCCAGCAACCCCTCAACAAAACATGCAGACAGAGAATGTAGTGAAGAATCACAGGTGGGCTGACATGTTACAGGTGCACAGCTGAGACACACGTGCTCTGTGTTCCTACAGCTGAGCGAAATACACACACACTGGGGTTTCCTCCTCCTTCCCCCACCCTTCTGTTTTCAAAATCAATAACACTTTGGAAAACAGTCAGGATTCCTAATTCATCCATTGTCTAGGTTGTTCCTAACTATCAGATGCTGCTTTGAAGCAATCCTGCCAATGAACAAACATTCTGTTTCAGCACCCATTGGGTGTTATTAATAGCTTGTCTTGTATATTCACATTTCTCCCAGTTGAACAGATATATTTTGTTCCAAGAATCAGCGAAATTAGATGGAAAGAGGCAGATTAGGCTATTTTACTGCAGTGGTTCTCAACCTTTCCAGACGACTGTATCCCTTTCAGGAGTCTGATTTGTCTTGCGTACCCCCAAGTTTCACCCCACTTAAAAACTACTTGCTTACAAAATCAGATAAAAAATACAAGTGTCACACCATATTATTACCTAAAAATTGCTTACTTTCTCATTTTTACTACACAATTGTAAATCAATTGGAATATAAATATGGACTTTCATTTCACTATATAGAGCAGTATAACCAAGTTATTGTCTGTATGAAATTTTAGTTTGTACTGACTTTTATTGCTTTTTATGTAGTCTGTTGTAAAACTAGGCAAATATCTAGATGAGTTGATGTACCCCCTGGAAGAGCTCTACGTATCCCCAGGGGTACACGTAGCCTGGTTGAGAACCACTGATCTACTGGTGCTGCGAGACCGTGTTAGCTGATGGGGTTATGTGAACTGTTTTCTGATGGCAGTACTCTCTGCTCAACATTTTCAAAAGTGATTCACAATTTTGGGGTCCTATTTTGAGACCCAATATTAAGAAGGCAATTGCTCATCACTTTTTGAATATCAGACCCCATTGAGGTGTCCGAAGTTCCCCAAATCACTAGTCCTTTTTTTAAATTTTAGTCCCTTGTGTTTTGTTTCACTTTGCAGGTTTGGCTGAACCCTAAAATTTCAATTGACTTAGCACTGAAACACAGATATGTCTCACCTTGTCATGAAAGCTAAACCACAGCATTCATCTGGAAGAACTGCATGGAGTTCAAAGTTTTGCAGATTAGTTTTGCAATGCTTACAACTAGTCCGAGTTCACAAACCCTTTTCTCCATGCAACTGAAACCAACGGTGTCTCCCCCCCACCCCCCACTTCTCAAGGAATACCATGTTTTATAGAAAAGGTTTTCTAACTGAGGAGAATCCTGTGATCTTGGTTTGGGAAATTTGGATAGGGATCCAGTTCTGAACTTGGCAACTCAGGTCTCTACAACTGAGTTCAACCCAGCATTTTGCAAAAGCGCGATTAAAATGACCACAGAAGCCGCCATGAGTCACTTAAAATCTGGTTGCTACAAAGTAGGAGAACAATGAACTGCTGCTGTAATTTCTGCAGGATGTCAAGAACAACACACACTTAGGTCTATGTTAAGTGGGCCCTGGATAGCACTACTTCTTCACACATATATTGATGGAATTGTGTTTAGTTGACTGTTCCATGCTACAGGAGCGAGAGTATGATTCAGAAGCCCTTGCCAGTTCAGAAATATAACAGATACTTCACCTGCTTGCTTCCCATAGGTCTGCCAGAAACCTAATAGAATTAGATGCTTTCTGAATGGACAAGTAATCTCTAAATAAGCAGTTCCATATTAGTGCTTAGCCTTTGCTGTGTTCATTCTTCCATGGTAATGTAGGATTACGAAGAGTAACACCTCCAAATATATGCGCGCGCGCGCACACACACACACACACACACACAGAATTTTTTTTATACTGTGCGTGTATAAAATGTAGATATATACATTTTTAAAGAGGTAACTGTGTGCTTGGAGCACTAGCCTAGGACTTGGGATTTTTAGGTTCAAATCCCCTGTGCCACCATAGACTTGCTGTGAGACATTGGGCACGTCGCTTATTTTTTCTCTGTACATCAGTTCCCCATCTGTAAAATGGGGATAATAGCACTGCCCTGCCTCAAAGAGGTGGTGGGAAGATAAATACATTAAAGCCTGTGAAGCATGAAGCTACTGTGCTAACAGGGGCCACATGGGTGCTTAGATTGCTGTCTTAAAGTGCTTCAATCAATCTGATCTTCATACATAGAGCTAAGCGTAGCAAGAAAGGATAGCCTTGTCGTTAAACCACTGCACTGAGACTCAGGAAAGCTAGGTTCAAATACCAACTGTCCCTTGGTAACCTTACACAAGTCATTTAAACTTTCCATCTGTAAAACGGGAATAATAATATCTCCTTCCACCGGCCTGGTCTATTTAGACTATAGAGCTCTTTGGGGCAGGGATTGTCTCTCACTATGTGTACACGCCTCAGCACGATGGAGCCATGAAGTGCTACTCTGGTATACATAATGACACGAGGAGACTGGGGTGAAAAAAAGGGGGAGGAACATGAGCCCACTAAGAGGGAGGGAGGAGAAGAGATTGCAGACACCACAAGAAAGCCAACATAAGGCCTAAAGCAAGCGAGGAGAAGATAAGGGTAATATACTTGATGAAGTTACACAGAAAGATTGACTGCAGAAATCTGTCCAGACCATTTATTCCTCTGCGAATGACTGGATAGACTCATTACAGATTCTGCCTTTGTTGCTCTTGAAAAATGAAAATGCTAATTGGTTTACTTGAAGTTTAATTGAAAATTAATAGAATTTCACTGGAGATTTGTTGACTAGGACTCAAGTGAAAATGACATTTGATTCAAGTCATACGAAAATCTGCTCAAGGACAGAAATTTAAGGACAGAAATTTTAAAGACAGTAGCTTTTTTAAAAAAAAAGAAAAAAAAAGAAAAAAGAAAAGCTGACATGTTTATGTATTTTTATAATGTTTTATATCTGTTGGCCACAAGTGGGAATGGGCAACAGGGGACGGATTACTTGATGATTACCTGTTCTGTTCATTTCCTCTCCTCTGAAGTAACTGGCATTGGACACTACCGGAAGACAGGATACTGGGCTAGACGGACCACTCATCTGATCCAGTATGGCCGTTCTTATGTTCTTATATTGTATCCACTGCTTTTAAAGGGGATTGGAATACAGGGTATAGCAGGGTAACAGACAGCAAAACTCTATTGCCTCCTCTTAGTGCCTGTATGATTCAATCAAAAGTGACAGCCATACTAACCAGGTCATTATATACATATTTAACAGCATCCCTGGATGGTTCATGTGAAGGGATTGAGACCAGGACCTCTGGATCCTAAAGGAAGAGCCTCTTCTGCTTTAGCTAAAGAAACAAGTTCATTAGCAGATTCAAACATCTATATCCAATCTTGCCACTGGAAGGAGACATACAGCTATACGGTGTTAGCACAGGTTGCTATTTGGATTATTATTATTATTATTATTATTATTTTAGTTCTGGCAGCATGCTCAGCTGGGGGATACATATTACCAAAAAAAAAAAAAAAAAAACAGTGAGGCTTTGAGACTGCAACTATCTAAGGCATCAATCCTGCAATGGAGCACCCCACAGGTGCCAAGATCCACCCACATGGTTCCCATTGCAGGCTCAAGGTTTAAAGCATAAAGGAAGAGAAGACAAGACACCTCAAGAAGGCTTTACTGAGTGAGGTCCTGTGGCCTGTGCTCTGTAGGAGGTCAGATTGTAGGGTCCTTCACACATTGTAAAGCTAGAAATCTATTAAATCCAGTGCGGGAGTTCTCACCATTCCCGAGATGATTGCACTTCTGACCCTCTCACTGTGTCCTTGAGGGCATGGGCTCGGGCTCAGGCCGTTAGCCATCACATGTCTTAGGGCAGTACCCCAATTTCCTCTCCCTCCAGACTGGGACTTGGGCTGCAGAAGCTTTCTATGCATTGCGATTATCACAGCAGAGTTGACTTTAGTTCAGCACCTGCAGTCCCATTCTCCCAAGGGCAATGACAGGATTAATCAGTGACCACCAAGCTTAGATAAAGCAAAGTACTATTTATTCAGAAGAAAAGCATTCTAAAGAAAATACATCTTAAAAACAACCAACAGCTTATATGCATGCATAGAGCTTACCAAGTGTCACCCATCTTCCACATGGTAGATTCCAAGGTACTTCAAGCCCTTTCTGAAGGGAATCTTGGTCCAAGTTTCACGTCAGTTTTTGGATCAAGTGAGTGACCTCTCTCCCCATGTTTGGGTGGATACTTTATACAGGTTAGAGCTCTCTTGTTGGTCAGTCCTCTTTAACCAGACAAATCCAGTTTAAGCTAGTACCCCTACAGGGTGAAACTTCCACTGAGTTGATACCTGCATTCGGGATTTGCATTAAATAATTTCTAGAAATTTTAGTTCCTGCAGGAAACTCCCCATGGAGCTAGGAATGCAGTCGCTAGCAAACCCATAGAGACAGACATAACATTTATAAAATTGACGCAAGAGTTTTTGAATTTTCCACGTGTACACAATCTGTCACAGGTGTAATTTAGATGCTGCTCCTACAAACGCTTACACAGCTACTTAGCTTTGCTCAGCTAAGACAGCTCAATGACTTCCAATGGGACTATCCATATGAGAAAAGTTAAACAGTTGCCTAAGTTTTTGCAGGACTGTGGACTTTGTCATTTGGTTTTTATTTTTTGCATTTTGAATTATAAACTCACTTTTTGTGGTCCTAGCTCACTGCTGGTTACGTAGGTAAATCCCTGATCTTCACAGAATAATAAGCTGATATCTCTCCTTGCTAAAAAGTGTGTGGCGACGTTGGACCTGTGCCTCCTGAGGTTGTTTTCTTGCTTTACAGCTCTGTATGCAGCTAAATATAAAAAAGTGCTGAATCAAAGCCATTTGCTAGTGCTGTTTTCTATTTGTTTCACCTGAAGGCAAGTCAAGGGGGAAGGTTAATTCCTGAAGCTCCAACGTGCTAGAAACTCTATTACACAAGCTGGAAAAGCAATACCTTTCAGTCAAGCTATAATTGCAGGAATTTTTTAGTTGTGAGGATAAATACATTGAAGATTGTCAGATGCTCAGCTACTACAGTAATGGGGCACCACATAAGTTCCTTAAATAGACAGGCGGGACTCCGTAGTTGTATCTGCAACATCCCTTAACCTGTCTGCTGTAATTAGGTGACAATTAGTACCCAGGGCTGGTCAAAAAAGGATAAAACTTTTAAAATTATTTTGTTAAATCGTTTTGTCCAAAATTTTAATTCTTGAAAAAAATGTTGACCAGGTACAGTGAAACAAGCCCTTCGGAAATTCCAGGTAATGGGACCAAGTGGGGCCACAACAGACTTCTGGAAATGAACTGGATTCACTGAATAGTTATTTGTCTGATTGGAAATCAGCTCCTGTCAACATTACTATGACAACCCATTAGGATGACATTTGATATTTGCATGCACCACATTACAATTTCAATGCACTAACGTAAGAATGAGTCATGTAAGTCCAATCTCATTTTACACACATGGGTACCTACCCTTTCCTTGTGGCTGACTTGATTGCTTCCTTTCCACTCATGAGGGTAATTCAGCACTAATAGAAAATTTCTATTGATCTGAACCACAGCTATCCAGTCTCAATATTTTCATTATTAGCCAACTAGGAAAATAAAAGGACATCCTAAATTACCCACTTCATTTTTTGCTATCAAATTCCTTCATCGGTTATTCTGGGAGATCAAAAGATGGTCGAATTCGAGATGTATGAGTTGAAATGGAATCTTTCTTTGCTGTTTATTAGATTACTGTATTTGGCATACATGGTAATTATATCAAGCCCAGATTTTTAAAGGACCTCACCTCATTTCGGGACCTGATGGAATGTGCCTATTTTCCAGAGATCTCTCAGCACTTAGCAGAACCCACTATTCTTAAACATGCCAAGTACATTTTTTCAATTTGTTTTGGAAAATCTGGCCAATTTATTTACTTTCCCGTCTAGGAGCTCACAGAATTTGTAAGGGATCTATGGTACTTTTATATTCCAAGTTCTCAAGCCGGCAAAGACTCATGTACATGCTCAACCTGTGTAGATCCCCTGAGTTAACTTAAAGTTCAGCATGAGCAGAAGTCTTTGCAGAATCAGGGATGAAGTCACGGGTTCGATCGTAGCGCAGGTGGTTCGTGTCTGAAGAGTATGACTATCCATTGGCTGTTCAGTGGCTGATGTGAAATGAGTTGCTCATTCTCAGACTAGTGGCGCATGTCGTAAGAAAGTGCAACCACACTTAGTCTCCTTGTTTTAAGAGAAGGAAAGGACTGTGCCATGAAGACTTAACTATCCTCTCCCCATGACAGGGAATCCATCCACAAAAGGGTTGAGTCAGGAAGCTGAAGTTTGCACCAAATGCTGCTGCCCAGGCTGCATTTGGGTACCCTAGAAGGAAAGATTTCCTCTCTCTGTTTGATCTTGTTGACTCTACTAGAGCTGAGGACAAAATTGATTTTTTTTTTCAGTTTTGTGGCCAAAAATCCATCCAATTTTTGTTCTCACCTTTTTTGCACCACAATAAAAGCAAACAAACAAAAAAAAAGTTTTTTGGCCAAAAATATATATATATATTATGTATATATTTTTTTCCATTTCATTTTCAGTCATTTTTAACCGTTTTGAAAGGAAACATTTTTACTTTTGAAATGTAGCTAGATTTGTTTTTGTTTTTTTGAAAGTGCTGGAAAAAAAAGTGACTTTTTCAAGAATGATTCTCTCCAGCTCCCCCCACCAGAACTATTCACCATATCAATCAACCCAAAGCTGCATTTTTCAGCCCCAAAAATGTCACTCAGCTCTAATGCCTTACTAGAACAAGGGGAATAATTAAAAAACAAAAACAATCTGGGGAAATTGTTCAATTAATTGCATACATTAGAATCGTAGAATATTAGGGTTGGAAGAGACCTCAGGAGGTCGTCTAGTCCAACCCCCTGCTCAAAGCAGGACCAACCCCAACTAAATCATCCCAGCCAGGGCTTTGTCAAGCTGGGTATTAAAAACCTCTAAGCATGGAGATTCCACCACCTAACTAGGTAACCCATTCCAGTGCTTCACCACCCTCCTACTGAAATAGTTTTTCCTAATATCCATTGTAAACCTCCCACACTGCAACTTGAGACCATTGCTCCTTGTTCTGTCATCTGCCACCACTGAGAATGGCCTAGCTCCATTGAAGGCTGCTATCAAATCTCCCCTCACTCTTCTTTTCTGAAGACTCAACAAGCCCAGTTTCCTGAGCCTCTCATAAGTCATGTACCCCAGCCCCCTAATCATTTTTGTTGCCCTCCGCTGGACACTCTCCAATTTGTCCACATCCTTTCTGTAGTGGGGGGCCCAAAACTTGATGCGATACTCCAGCTGTGGCCTCACCAGTGCCAGATAGAGGGGAATAATCACTTCCCTCGATCTGTGGCAATGCTCCTACTAATGCAGCCCAATATGCCGTTAGCCTTCTTGGCAACAAGGGCACACTGCTGACTTATATCCAGCTTCTCATCCACTGTAATTCCCAAGTCCTTTTCTGCAGAACTTCCTTTAGCTAGTCAGTGCCCAGCCTGTAGCAGTGCATGGGATTCTTCTGTCCTAACTGCAGGACTCTGCACTTGTCCTTGTTGAACCTCATCAGATTTCTTTTGGCCCAATCCTCCAATTTGTCTAGGTCACTCTGGACCCTACCTACTTCTCCCCATTAGAAGATGGTTATAATCACAAAGGGTGAATTTTGCTCCTATGCCAAGGACAAGCAGAGGGTCTTTTCATCTCAAGTCCCTCTGAAGACCAGGTAGACCATAGCTGATGATGAAGCCTAGCTGAGAACAAACAGGCAAGGCTAATATAAGGCCAGGAAGGGGCTGCAGTGAGGGAACATGTAGCTGTTATCTGGACATTAGAGAAGGAAGGAAGGAAACCTTGGGGAGAGGGTGTAGGAAAAGGTTTAGGGAAAGAGCAGCACGGTTTACAATGGTGCAGACCTTGGCTGCTGATTAGAGAGTCTCTGAGCTGGAACCTGGTGTAGACAGCGTGTCTGGGTTCCCCTGCCAGCCACTGGGGAAGTGGTACCATCTGGGCAGCGAATGGGAAGACTGCCTGAGACTGTACAGAAAGACTTTTGACACCCAAGAAAGGGGTAAACACACAGTGACCTGGCTGGAGGGCCAAGCCATGAAGGAAGGGTATCTGGAGTTGCACAGAGTGAGAGAAAGTGGTTGGGGTGTTCAACCTGGAAGGAGCTAATCCCCAGAGCAATCAGGAGGAGGTGCCCTCGTAGTGAGTGGGACCCCAGGATAGCCCATCTCTAGGAATTACCCACAATTACATTAAGAACATTCTACATCAGGATATATCTATTGCAACTTAACCACCAGCACCACCCCCTGAAATGAATCAAGCTTTCTCAAAGTGAATTACACATCAGAGCAAGTTTTGATAATGCGTCCTGAAGCAATTCAGAAGAGTTCCCAGATTAAAATGTGTGCACATAAAACATCAGGGAACATGGTAACTATTTATCTACTCATACGAAGGGAGTTCAGTATCTGAAAAAGGGCGAGGCTCACCCAGTGCCTGGTTCCACGCTTTTTTACAAGCTTTGCAACCGAAATGAATACTTGGATTGTGATGAATAGCAGCAGTATAAATACCAACTTGCAGCTGGAATCCAGCTTCCCCACTGACAACAGGTATACGATCCAAGACGGTGAAGGTGGAATGTCAGCTATGACATGACTTAATGGCCACCGCATGACCCTTAAAGAGGAAAGGAAATACATTTTTTTCACACCTGCTGTCACTTACAGGAACAGAGTCCAAAAAGCAGGTCATTTGCAAAGCAATTACAAAAAAACAAAAAGGCCAAGATTTTCAAAAGTCACCAGTGATTTTGGGTGCTGACATGTTTACGTATTATTTCTAATGTTTCATATCTGTTGGCCATAAGTGGGAATGGGCAACAGGGGATGGATTACTTGATGATTCCCTGTTCTGTTCATTCCCTCTGAAGTACCTGGCATTGGATACTACCGGAAGACAGGATACTGGGCTCGATGGACCACTCATCTGACTCAGTATGGCCGTTCTTATATTTTATCCACTGCTTTTAAAGGGGATTGGGATACGGGGTATAGCAGGGTAACAGACAGCAAAACTCTATTGCCTCCTCTGACACCCTAAAAAGGCCAGAAAGGGAGTGCTACCCTCTGAAAACAAAATCAGACCACTTTAAAGGTGACTCAGGTTGGGCACCCAAGAAGTGATACCCCCAAAATCATTGGTCACCTTTGAAAACCTTGGTCAGAGTCCGTGATTTTGAGGGGGCAGGCATTTGTGACCTACATTCCTAATGACAATCACAGCTGCCTGACAGAGATAATGGGAAATCTCAAGTACATAGATCCTTTGTGCCAGCTGGCAAATCTGGCACATTGTGTGTCCTTCATCAAATCCATTAGTCTCTTTGTGCCCCTCCGTAAAGCTGCGACGTTTACCTGGTTCACACACAGTAGAAAGGATTTAGTTTCAAATTTACGTTGGAGAGAATTCAGCCAGCATCAAAGTAGATAGGATTTGTAACAGTGTATGTTCCTTGCATGAAACTGGCCTACTTCTTTGATGCTTCATGAAAATGGGACAGTCTGTCTTGTAAAATGGCATGGGACTACACAATGAAACTTTTACACAGGTAAAAGTTTAGGCACGCAGAGTTATTGTAGCTGTGTTGGTCCCAGAACATTAGCGAGACAAGGTGGGTGAGGCAATCTCTTAGTGAGCCAACTTCTGAGTCAGCTCGGAAGCTTGTCTCTCTCACCAACAGGGAAAAAGATATTACACTCTTCTGGGAGGGAGAAGGTCACCCTGTGCAAAGTAACCCAGCACAACCCCTTTCCAGAGGTTAACTCTCACTTAAGCCCTCAAGACACTGCTTAAATGGGGCTGAAGCTGTTTATAGTCCTTGCTCCTCTAGCCTGCCGCACAGGGGTGATTTTCACCCCGTGTGAATAGCAGGCAGGCAAATAAAGACTGACACTGTCATATCAGTTGGCTGGTTAAATTACGAGCCAAAAAACCCAAAGTGATAGACTGAAATCCGGCCATGTAGCAGATGTTATAACACAACTGAACATGAGGCTTAAATAATGACATGAGTTGGAATCTAAAGGATTAGTTTATTTGCAACAAAAGCAAGAGGAACGAGGCAACATGAAGCAGAACAAACCACCTTTGGGACAAGTAAATCAGATCTGAAACTTGAAGCAAAGAAAGAAATAGATGTATGTTGCACAAGAAACTGGGAGTATCAGTAGAATTTCTTATTCCAGAATTTCCAAATTGATCAACGTGATTTTGGAGAGTCGCTGAACAATGAACAATACAGGGCCTCCTCGTGTAGTGCTTAATATCAAGTCCTATTGCCTTCAATGTCTCAGTGTCTCACAGACAGAGTCCAGTGTGAGAAAGAAAGGAAAGGCATGGCCAGTGAAACAAGCATGGGAATAACTTACAAAGTAAAAAGAAAAGGAGGACTTGTGGCACCTTAGAGACTAACCAATTTATCTGAGCATAAGCTTTCGTGAGCTACAGCTCACTTCATCGGACGCATCCATTACAAAGTAATGGAATTGTTTGGAGAATTTAAGCTGATTAACCAACAAAATGTTTCTGGAAGGAAACTATTGGTTGTTCAACAACCCTAAACAAAGAGGCAAAGGCAGGTATCCTGGTTCTAGGATTGTTTGAGAGGTTATGTTGCTGAACCCCATGCTCAGTGATAATTGTTTTTGGGGGGACGGGGAGGGATTCACTCCAGGTTTTAGTTTCTTAATGAGCACACACGATGTAAACCTTCTACTGTGTTAACTACATGCTACGAGGGAAATTTCACATCCCAAATCACCCTTGTCTCTTATGCTTTTCAAGCTATGATGGCAGTATTTACATGGTTATTATAAAGCAGTTAAATGGGTGGCAGCCAAAATGTTTTCAGCTCACTCACTCCACTGTAATTTTGTTAAGTCAGTTTACCCCCATCAAACACAAGCAGATAAACACAAAGAAAAAGGCAGAAAGGAGAGATGCTCTGTTACAGCTAGATGTGGGTGGGTGTTTAGCTGTTACATCATGTGAATCTGGTGTCATCACTCAAGCAGGCAGAAACCCCCTTCTAGCTAAGGTACTTATATGGCCCAGGAAACAAGCACTGTTCCTCAGGGTACCCCACTGTGGCCCTGAAGGCACCCTGTTTCGGTTTCTGTCTGAGCTCCCCCAAAATAATCCAGTCATAGGCAAGGTCAGTGGAAAAATATTCCATTTCTCATTTATTTAATATCATTCATCTCCCATAAAGGCCCATTTCTGCTCACCCCTCAGCTTTAGGGTCTCACAGTCCTCCTTCCTAGGACTGTGGCTTTAATTCTTTGCCTCCCCAGCCCATAAATCAACCCTCAAGTGTAGTGGTTGCACAGCCCTCCTTCCTGGGCCTGTGTGTTGGCTGACTTCTTTCCCACAGTCGATCCCCTTCTTCCCTTCAGACCTCTCCCTTCAATCCTCAGGCCTGGATTGAGTTTGTCAAATGGCAAATCATTCTCCCACCTGGGGCGGCAAAGTTCAACTCGTGACAGGTGGTCTGAGGCCCATCTTCCTTTAACAGGCCAGCCACCCTGTGACAGGTCCCCCATCACCATAGTAGCCGAGCAACTCACAATCACAAATGCCCGTTGCCTAATACCCCTCTGCAGTAGGGGAGTGCTACTATTCCCATTTTGCAGATGGGAAACAGGCTACGCAGCTTGACCAAGGTTACACAAGCAGCCTATGGCTGAGCAGGGACTCGAACACAGGTCCCAGGTTAGCACCCTAGCCACTGGACCCTCCTTCCTCTTTCCCTTCTTGGGACTTACACGTCGGCCTCAGGGCTGGGGTACGTTCAGGGAGCAGCTCTGCAAGAGCAAGCTTCCATGCGAGGTCCAAAGTCAATGGTGGAATATAAAGCTACCAGGCAGCAGACGTAGCTTGGGTTGGAGCTGGACCCCAAACTCAGCTCCCCTTCCCTCAGCCACATGAGAAAACCTAGCCCCACGAGTCAGTGGCAGAGCTAGGGACTTAACCCACATTTCCTCTTCCTCAGCCCTCAGATCAGGAGCTTGACCCAACTCTCGTTGGAGTCAGTGTAAAATGGACTAAAATAGGAGCTGGATCAAGTTGCTTCATTCTCTGACACACTGTGCCAAATCCATGGATGGCACAGATGGATGTACTCTGCTGCAAGTAATAACCTCCCTGTGCCTCTGTATCCCGCCCTTTGTCTGTTTTGCCCCAGAGTGCAAGGTCTTTTGGGCAGGACTCTCTTGTGTCTGTGCAGTGCCTACCACAGGGTTCCCTGACTCAGTTGGGACCTCTAGGTGTTATCATACGAACAGTGTCAAGCCTTCCCCAGGAAAGGGGGTGTAAGGTTTGGGGAGGATTTTGGAGGAGGGGGAAGACGTTTCCAACCGGGCTCTTTCTCTGTTATATATTTGTTAGACGCTTGGTGGTGGCAGCAATAAAGTCCAAGGGCAAAAGGTAAAATAGTTTGTACCTTGGGGAAGTTTTAACCTAAGCTGGTAAAAATAAGCTTAGGGGGTTTTCATGCAGGTCTCCACATCTGTACCCTAGAGTTCAGAGTGGGGAAGGAACCTTGACATCTACAACCTATCCTGAAGGACGACCCATCACTCTCACAGATCTTGGGAGACAGGCCAGTCCTTGCTTACAGACAGCCCCCCAACCTGAAGCAAATACTCACCAGCAACCACACACCACACAACAGAACCACTAACGCAGGAACCTATCCTTGCAACAAAGCCCGTTGCCAACTGTGTCCACATATCTATTCAGGGGACACCATCGTAGGGCCTAATCACATCAGCCACACTATCAGAGGCTCGTTCACCTGCACATCTACCAATGGGATATATGCCATCACGTGCGAGCAATGCCCCTCTGCCGTGTACATTGGTCAAACTGGACAGTCTCTACGTAAAAGAATAAATGGACACAAATCAGAAGTCAAGAATTATAACATTCAATAACCAGTGGGAGAACGCTTCAATCTCTTTGGTCATTCGATTACAGACCTAAAAGTTGCAATTCTTCAACAAAAAAGCTTCAAAACCAGACTCCAACAAGACACTGCTGAATTGGAATTAATCTGCAAACTGGATACAATTAACTTAGGCTTGAATAGAGACTGGGAGTGGATGGGTCATTACACAAAGTAAAACTATTTCCCCATTTTTATTTTCCCACCCCACCCCTCACTGTTCCTCAGACATTCTTGTCAACTGCTGGAAATGGCCCACCTTGATTATCACTACAAAAGGTTTTCTCCTCCCCCACGCTCCCGCTCTCCTGCTGGTAATAGCTCATCTTAAGTGATCATTCTCGTTACAGTGTGTATGGTAACCCCCATTGTTTCATGTTCTCTGTGTATATAAATCTCCCCACTGTATTTTCCACTGAATATATCCGATGAAGTGAGCTGTAGCTCACAAAAGCTTGTGCTCAAATAAATTGGTTAGTCTCTAAGGTGCCACAAGTCCTCCTTTTTTTTTTTTTGCGAATACAGACTAACACGGCTGCTACTCTGAAACCGTACAAACAGTGATAATACTGGGCATGTTTAAGCAGTCCCTAAAGTTACATGCATAGTCAGATTGTATTTTGAGTTATATTTATCACCCTCCTTTCTCTGCCTTTGATACCTGTCATAAATGTTATTCCAAACTGGAATGCAGTCACTAGTTATTGTCAGTATCTACCAAATCAAACATTTTGCTCTTTAAATATTTCATGAATCCTGTCACTGAGAAGTTGTCAATGGGTTACTAATATACAGAACATGTTTTAGAGGCTGAGTGCTAAATGGGTGTCGACTTGGGTTGTCCCTGAAGGCACCTGCTGATCGGTAGACTGCTAAATAGAATAATCTCAGAGTTGCACAAGAGTCTTTGATCAAACATGAAGAGCGGATGTTAAACAGTTGTAAAGAGAAAAGAAAGAAAACTAATTAACAGTGGATCCGTCTCTAGTAGTTAGGCTGCTGGCCTTCAGTTTTCAGTTGTCGGGGGGGAGGGAGGGGACACATGGAAATGCATTATTGAAGATTAATTGATCAAAAGAAAACTGTTAGGGGACAGAGGGGGATTTGGATAAACATTCTCCTCCTAATGCAAAATAAAGTGCAATTGCATAAGATCACTGCAGCCACAGATGCAGTTATTTACTCACCGCTCGAGTGCATATTTTAGTATTTATACACACCCACCCACCATTGTAAATGGGCATTGTACCGTGTAATGATCAACTGTCCAACTAAGGACCAATTCCCTGCCCTGCGCAGCCTGAGGTGTGAAAGCAGGAGCGGGTATATTGTAGCACAACACAGTTCTAAATTCAAATCAGCAATAGTATTAAAATGGACATGTATATTGGCTAATGGCTGCTCTGAACTCTGTCTACTGTACACATTATTACAGTCATTCAGTTAAGAACAACTTAACAGACACCCTTATATTAATATGCCCATGCAAGGTCAAACAAAAATAGCTGATGGGGAAGAGGGGAAATTTTTATACTGAGTACTCAGGGAATAATCAGTAATGTACGCAACATTAAAGTGCTCCATTGTAAACAACAAGTCCCCAGCAGAGTATTAAAATATAAATTGGTCAAGCCAGGAACATTTGAAACCAATTACCTCTTTCCCTTGCAATTGTAATGGAATGATTATGCAGCGGATGGAGAGAAGAGAATTAAATGCATTGGAGGATGCGTGGGAGGACAGCAGCTTACTTGGTGACAAAATGCACTCTGTTCTTTTAATAAATATGAACCAATTGCATGTATTCAGCCAAAGTTAGGCACTGAGGCAACCACTTCATTTCCTGAACTGGGTCCCAAAACAATTCTCATTCTTGCTGCCACTTAAAAAAACAAAACAAAACAAAATTTCAGGGAGCAGGATGGTGTCAGGGCATCTCTCTTTATCTGGCATATCACGACAAGGGCTTGTTGTCAGTTCCCAAAATTAAGTCGTCAGTGAGGAAGTGACTGGCTTAAAACCCTTCTTTTCCCATTAGCTGCTGTGTGCGTGGATGTGGTGGTGCTGCAGGTTTTAATACCCGTTAGAGCTGGAATTTACTTTTTTAACTAACTCATCAACCTGGCCGTGAGCTTTCAACTCAGACAGTCCAGGACTTCTCATGAAATTCAGCAGCGTGATGGGTCGTGGTGGTTGGGGTTTGCTTCGGTTTTTAAAAAAATGCATAACCTTTTCACTAAATCTGAAATGTAACAATTCTGACAGGTTTATTAAAACCTGTTGTTATCACACTTGACATTTATGAAGGGTAGATGCCAAATATGTGGCAGGATGAATCATTTGCCACAGATTCACACTCTGGTGAGAAAACCTTCCCTCCAGGCTTTCCCTTAGAAACTCTGGGGTCTCCCATTCACTCGTGTCTGGCTAGGAAAAAAAAGAGAGCTTGATCCAAATTTTCTGAAGTTCAAAAACTAGTTTAGTTCCAGCTTTGGGCGAAGGGTTGCTTTGGTCCTACAGGCTTCTAGCTATTTTCTAGTCACCTCGTTATCTTTAAAGGGTCGATCTAGTAAGGTGATGAGATGTTGTGAGCCCTCATCGAATTCCACCGGGGGTTGAGAAGGCTCAAAAGCTTGCAGGAGACCATCAGCACTTTGAAGAAACAGACCAATAGGTAGCAGATATAGTCTAGTAGAGTACTTAGACTGTATGGCTAAATAGGTTTATTAGACACAATTACAAGCCACAACTCATGGAAATGGGATAAGTCTTGAGATGGGATTTCGGCAAAACCAGGGAGTCATTAGCATGATCATGTTTTGAACATGTGCATTGTCTCTTGTGAGTGGTTCCTCATTCTGGTATATCACATGGGTGGAGCTTGGAAGAGTATCATGGCCGTTTCTCGCCCCACCACAGACATTTTATTGAGTAAGGGCAACTTACCTGAATGAGGGTTGAAGAACTGAGCCATCATTTCCTAACCCATAAGTATAAACTCAATTCAACTCTATTTAAGCAACAAGACAACTTATACATTTCAGAGTGATATTGATATTCTGTTATGAGGAGTAATAAAACTTAGCATTTCTGCAGTGCCTTTTATCCCCACACTTTACTAGTTTCAACTATATATTGCATGTCCACCACCCACCACAATGCAGTTACTGCAAGGGTGGAACATGGCAGTGGTTAAACAGTGCACAGCAAAACTACTCAAGACCTAAAGACTAGAAGCTTATAAATAATAATTCAGTTTACAATACATCACTGCCAAACATGTGGAGGTCTGAACAAAATAAAGTGACAGGGAATCAAAACATAATACTTTAAGAGTGGAGCACAAATAATCACCTTTACAAACCTCTCTTGATTCAGCGGAGGACACTAAGAGAACCTCAGTTGTTCTATTAAATGATTAGTAATAATGAAAAAACCCCACTAAATATATCAAGCCTCTTTTTTTTTTTAAGTTGCAAATCTTTTTTTTTTTTTAAACTTACTCCGACGGTCCATCTCTCTGACTTTTCTCCATAAATCTGCTTTCTGAAGAGCTCAGAATCAGCTGTGTTGAGGAGCATTGGTATATAGGGCACTGGCTTGGGAGTCAGGAGATTTTGGTTATATTCCTGGCTCTGCCACTGACCTGCTGCCTGAACCTGGGCAAACCACTCCCCCTCTGTGACCCTTGCTTCATCCACCTCTCCTTTGGTTGTCTATTTAGATTGTAAGCTCTTCAGGACAGGGACTTTCTCTCTGTATGTGTTTGTACAATGCCTTGCACGCTGACCTGGGTTAGCCTCTGTAATATACACAAAAGCAGAGAATGGGTCCAGAAGGCAAACCTGGATCTGTGCTTAGATTCTACTTAGACTAAGCTCTTGGAGTCAGGGATCATCTTCTTGCTCTCTGCATGCACAGCGTGTAGCACAGATCAAGAACCCACCTCTCTTCCCCCAGTACTTGAATCGCTGTTCCTCAGACATGCCGGCATACGATCATGCATGTGAAACTGCAGGCAGACTTATTTCAATTTTGAAAAGTTGGGAACACAGATTGCCGCACTGACTGGATCAGAGTGGTGGGCCACCTAGTCCAGCACTCTGCCTCCAACACCAGCTGCTTCATAGGAAGATGCAGGAAACCCTGCAGTAGACTATTATGGGATAGCCTGTCTCTGGGGAAAGTTTTTTTCCTCACCCTACTGTTAGAGACAGAGGTTACAACTGAGTTTACGGAGGGGAAATACACTTCAGCCTCAAAATAGTGAGATATTAATAATATTGCCTCCATAATTCAGGAGCTGTTTTATGCACAGGTGCGAAGGCTGGCCAGACCCCAAAAGGTTTACCAGGCTGCTCTCTGGGCAGCCAGGTATGAGGTTGGTTGATTCTCTGCCTTAAACTGACACGCCTGCTGGCAAAAACCATCATTTTCCAGTTTTCCAATCAAGTCAATAGAGAGGAAACACAACCTTCAGTTGGGGCCCCTTGATGTTTTTTCTACAATAGCACATCTGCTAATTGAAAAGGTGAGGTGAATAAACAGTGCCACAGAGCACTCAGTTGTGACTACAGCTTCCCTTTGAGTCTTGGCACGAACGCAGTTTTGTAAGAGTAACTGCTGAAAGGAACTAAAATGATAAATGGGTGAGAACGTGACATCCAATAAAATGAACCAAACGTTGCAAAGAATCCACAATAACTATATAATTCTGTATTCATTACTGTTTTCTTATAGGGCAGCGCGTCTAGTGATTAGAGCAGAGAACTAGGCACCAAGACTGCTGAGTTTTATCTGTGGCATTATTATATATTATTTAGGGCTGATCAAAAATAAATGAAATGAAAAATGTTCCCATCTGAAAATGGGATTTTATCTAAGCTGAAATTCTCCATGGGAAATGGTTAATTTTGGCAGTTTTCTCAGGGGCATTTTCTACCATCAAAATTGAAACACTCAATGTTTAATTTCAATTCAGGCTTGCCTGCTTGGTGACCTTGGGCAAGTCACTCTCCATGTCTTCGTTTCCCCACTTGTAAAATGGGGATAATCACAATGACCTCCTTTACAAAGTGCTTTGAGATCAATAGATGAAAAGTTCTATGTAAAAGCTAGGTGCTATTATTATTGTAGTAAAAACATTAAAAATATTAAATAATTAAAAAAAAATATTGTTACGAATGGTTTTGACATTTCTGAATTGGAAGTTTTCAAAACTTCATTCTATTAAAATGTTTCAATATTTTGATTTTTCAGCCCATTTGGGACAGGAAAAAAAAAAGCTGAAAATCAGAATCCCCTACACTACAGGAATTCCATTTTTCTATCAACTCGAATATTATTAATGGGCCCGTTTTCCCCTCTTATCCCCCATAACGTAGGAGCAACAAAACTGAGCTAACGTGGAGTTTACTTTCAATTGACTTCAGTGGGACGAGTCACATCAGTAAAGCTAAGCACATGTGTAAGAATGAATAGGATTGGAGCTTTTAGCTAGTTTAAGAAAAAAACAGTTGAAAAAAAATGGTATTTTCTAATTTCAAAAAAAAGTCTTCACTAGCTCTAAGTTTAGACCATTTGTCTGCAGTAGATTTTAAAATGTATTTTCAAGTAACACTGTGTCCACTAGCTGGGAGTACAGACATGCTGACCGTTTGAGCTATAGCAAATATCAAGTGCCTGCCCATCCGCAGACATAAATCATTGTTGCTGGGCTCCATCACAGCCAAAACTTCAGATTCTGAACTGATAATGCACTGCGTGCACCTCAGCTGTTTGGTAGAAACGAGAAAACGGCTTGTTTAAGAATACTAAAACAGAGAAGGATTCATAGACTCCGAGGCCAGAATGGACTATTGTGATCGCCTTGTCTACCTGCTATATAACCCAAGGCCACAGAATTTCCCCAAAGCCAAGTGCCTTTAAAGGATACGATTGGAATGGATTGAATCCCCACCCTGTGCTGAAGGAGGCAGGGAACGTGGGAAGAAGGCAAAAGGGGAATAACCAGGCTTCGAAGCCTCATGGACAATGATGAGCTACTGGTATTTTCAGGAAGAGCAGGGCAGCCTGAACATCTCAGGCTCAGGAACAGTCAAGCACAGGAAAGCTCCAGTAACTCATGTCACGCCCCTCTCTGACTGGATGTTGGGGACTGGCTGTAGAACGACGTGTTCCACGTCTAGGTCACAAGTTCAGCTCTGACTCAGTCTGCCTTCCAGAAGGCTGTTGGGCAGCCTATGTGATACAAACTGGTCTCAGTCCAGTTTTTTGTGCACAGGAATCTGCATCATAGAATTTACCTTCAGAAAGGGGAGGGACCCGGAGGGGTAGGGAGGTGAGTGGATTATTCAACAGAGCTGGTTGAAAAAAAGAAACAAAACATCAAAATGTCATGTTCCTCCCACCCCCAAATCTGAAATTTTGATGACTGTCATCAAAATAGCTAATTTTGAAAATTTTCAGGTCAGCTTTGCTACCCAGTGTGCATTGGAAATGTCATGCATCAACTGAATAGGCACGAAATACAGCCCTGATGCGCTGGCAGTCCATTCATGTGCTTCTGAGTTGGAGGCAAAGGTGGCTTCAGGCCACATTTGTGCTCCCTGTATTCTTGGGGCAGCAGCTCCTGGTTTCTATTAGGGAAGCCCGAAGGCTGCTCCAGCTTACTGTAGGGTAGCCAATGACCCTAAAGGGGCTGAGAGCAGCTGAGAATGATGGAGTGCTGAATGCTCTTGTCACTTCTCCTCTGTTTCCCCTACATGAGAGACTACTGTTGAACTCTTAGGAGAGTTCTGTGTCAGACTGGCAGATGACCGTGTCCTGAGGATATTCCTCCGGGGGGGGCTACTGTAGTAAACTTTTCCTTTTCCGCTGTTGGAACAGCATCGAGAGGGGCAGGTCCCAAGAGAGACCAGAGCCCTATAGGTCCTTTCCGTCAAAGAGTGGTATGTTCACAGCCGACACACAGAAGTTTATACGTAAACACACTAATACTCTTGCTGGAAGTCTGCAATATAACACTACTTTACATCTCAGAATTCTGAACGATAGTACATAGGAACCCGAAAAAAGAGAGAGAGAGAGAGAGGCAGGCTGCTCTCTAAGGGAGACAAGCACAACTCACCTAACCTTGCTTTAAGTTGGCTCTCACCAGACTGACTCTGATCGCACACTTCCCTACAGAGCCCCTAGCCCGCTGACAGGTCCAGGAAACCCCACTCTTAAAGAGAGAGTTTGCAATTCCAACGCAGTCCACAATACACTACAAGGAGGAACTGCTACCAGTTCATGACGGATGGAGGTGGAGCGTAAAGGAAGTTGCTGCCCACATGTTAACTATTGTAGGCACGATTAGACGGCCTCAAATCCCTGGGAATCCAGCTTTCACAGCTGGATTAATTAATTTCACAGGTATTAATTTCATTTTAAAACTGTGGTTAGCCTGCAAGTTAACCCTCCCTCCCCTCCCCCAAACACACACACACATCAATCAGATGGACAATGCCATAACCTGGTTTTTAATCCTGCCTACATCCTGTCATAGATGATGGTTTGGGAGACAAAACTCCCCCATTTGTAATCACATGGCAAATTTTAATTTATTGTATGCTGCAGACATCCATCTGCATTTTTTATTCAGATGCCAATAACAGAGATTAAAATCACATTAAATACTGAAAAACAGCCTGTAATAAAAGCACATCCAGTAGATGAGGGATGACCTTACAAGCCGTGTGATGGACAAAAATCTGTAATGGGAAACAATCAAATTCATCATGCACATTTCCTGTTGGAAGATCTATAGGTGCAGTCAAAAACCACCCCGCTCCGAAAAGCGGGAACTCTAGAAATGTGTGAAACCACCTAACCCACATGAAATGAAAACTAAATCCATGGATGCATTCTCCTTAAGACAAGAACCATTCAGGATAAGACTATTTTTCATAGCTAGTTCTGATGAGAACTGAACACAGCGTCCCAAATTCTCCTTTGAGATCCTGCCACTTTGCACTGATCTCACTGTGCAAATCAACCAGAAAATAGCCAAGACTCCATGACAATAGGATATTCCTCAGCTGAGGTAAAGCCAGTATAGTTGTGTCCTAAGGAGCATGAAGGGATGTGGCTTGACCACCACTGCACACTTGCTGTTCTCAGTTGGCTGCTCTAAAATCATGTCTGGGCTAGCAAAGAAAGGGTCCCAGAAACAGGGAGCTGCAACAGACTATTTTGCACGTCAACCTACATCTCTGGAGCTGGCCTCATAATTTTATAAAGTGATCCATTTGTTTAAGTCTTGAGGAGAGCAATTATGCAAAGATTTCATAAGCGATGGTACAAACCGAATATGCAAGCCACAGGAAAAACCAAACAACAGAGAAATAGAACTAGAGATTGCTAGAAATAGAGAAGACCTTACAGTTTCTGTGGTGCATCACCTGGCTGGAAAATACTGAACTTTAGAAGCACCAGAAAACAGTTAATCTAGAAGAGAGGAAATTTCCCTGGCTTCCCATCATATGTATCCATCACTGATTGCATAACCACCTGTAGGTCACAACAGTTGGGAGAAGTCTATCCAGCGAGGAATCTAAAAGGAAATGGTAAGTTGGGGGATCCTGGCAGCTGGGGAGACGGAGGAGCTTGTGGTAGCCACCGGTGGAGCTGCCATGGGCTACACCCACCTAATGCTGTGACTATTCATAAACCTGGGACTGTATTTCATCTTGCGGCCAGTGGCAAACTCAGCGGGACTATTCACATGAGTAACATTACTCACGTGTGTAACAGTTTGGAGGACTGGCCTTAATTTCTGTGGGTTTTGTCTGAGAGAGAAGAAGAAAAAAAAAAGTCGGTTGTAACGTAATTAAAATTAATTGCAGAACTCATAAAACTGGGGGTGACCATGTTTCGACTTTTCCAGCCTTAAGTGTCCGAAAAACGTAATTCTGCTTGTCTTGCTAACAATATCGTCGTGCCATGGGGTTAAGTCAAATGAAAAACGAAGTGCTAATTAAAAAATAAAAATAGTGAAAACCCTGTTTAAAAAGGAAATATAGTGCCAAGTGGTAAAGCAGTTATGTTCATTCCAAGAAGGGAAATGTAATGCAATGCAAATTAATAGACATAATAAGGTAAACGGATGCAATTGTCAAATCCAATTTAGTGAATCCAAATTAGTACCTAGTTGAAGTTCATTTAAAGAAATTCAAATCAGTTACCCTTAAATTAAGCATATTTTATTATTCAATTAGCCAGTGCAATGTGCAACAACAACAAAAGTAGGAAAATAAAGGGCAACAGCATGTGACAAACAAGGTGAACTTTTCTTCCCCTTTAAATTTACTTTCTTCTGAGACAGGCTGTGCTAATAAGACAAATGCAACGACTTAGGAAGTGACATACGAGACTAAACCAAGGATCCCCGGAGTTTGGTATTACATCTCTGACAGGGGCCAATACAGATTGCTTCAGAGGCATATTTAAAACTACTAGAGTGCAGCTAATTTGCTAGCACTACCCTGTGGAAGGAATTTTTTCATCCTGATTCCAGGAGATTATGTATTGGCTTTCAATAGGAGTTAGGTGCCTAACCTGCCTCGGCATTTTGAAAATTCCACTAGGTACCTTTCTGCATCATTAAGTGCCTAAATACCTTTGTAAATCTGGACTTAGTCATTTTTGAAAAATTTACCCCATGAATCTCAGAGAGACTTCCAAGTATCCAACAGACTTTTGAAAATGGGACTTCCTGCGCTTTTGAAAATTTTACACGTGGGTGCCTTGAAGTGGGAGGATTGAGAGGCCATATACTTGTGTTCTAGCCAGTGTAACTAAAGGTACTCTTATTTATAATCAACCTCAAATCCTCTTCTCAATCTTACATTTCCTGAGGGGCTTGCTTTTACAGTGTGGCAATCAGTTCCACAGATTAACAATGCACCATTTAGGGAATATTGTACATGCATTGCATATAACAACGGGCATTTCCTTGTTCACCTCATTTTTATCAGAGTCTTATTGCAGAGACAAATTACAATGTATTATGGGATAGGCGCTGTGACAGAGGGCAGGGAGTTAACACATGCGCCTGCACTATGATCGCTTTGGCACTAATTGGCTCCCCCAGAGAGGTCTGACTGGGGAATGAAGTGTAGTTAGCTAATCAGGATAGCAGTCTGGGTGAGTTAAAGGGTTAATTAGCCCATCAGCTGGGGACTGATAAAAAGGCACAGAAGGAAGTGCTGGGGGGAGGAATGGGGCTAGCTGAGTCCAGAGTCCGAGATTTCCAGGAAGGAAGACCTCTTTTCCTCTTGGGCCCTGGGATAGGGACTGAGGATTCAAGAGACATTGTTGCACAAAACTTGAAAGGTGTTGGTGGACGGATCTGAACTAAACAAGCACCATGTGGATACCCAACCAGTGAGTCTGAGCAGGTTTCTCTGAGGCAAGAAGGCAGGAACAGATCATGCACTGGTACGGGCACCAAAGCCCAGATCCTTAAAAGGTATGTAGGCTCCTCACTTCCACTGAAATCGTTGGAAGTTAGGTGCCTGGACACCTTTGAGGATCGGGGCCCAAGAATCCCAAACACAGCATAACCCTGAAGCCATAAAAGTAAAAGAAAAACACATTCTATTCTCAGCTCCACCACTGACTCAACCTATGACCTATGTGCAAATCAGGTAATCTCTGCCTCAGTTTACAACAGAGATTTAATTTACCAGTCATATAGAGGGGGTGACAGGTTCAGCTCTTGGGTCAAAATCTGTGTCATTTTCTGCTCCTGAGTTACTCTGGATTTACACCAGTGGAACTGCAAACAGTAGTGTCACCTCACAGCTCTTTGGAAGTTACCAGGCACAACTATGATGCTCTAAGCAAATGCTAAACGCCAATGCTTTCAGAGCCTAGGCCAAGAGGTGTTTTGTAGTAGGATGGCTCGCACAATTGTAGTATTTATCTATTGCATAGATATACAGTAAATAGATAAAACATTAGGAATATCCTACTTCCTGAGCTGTCATTGCATTTGGCTGCCAAACAGAGGTATGTGGATAAAAGAATCCAAGTGCTGGAGCCCTCATTTAGGTCAGTGGCCCCAATGCATGTAAGTCCCATTGGAACTATTTTCATGAGTAAGGGATGTTGGATTGCGCTAGAGCTACCGAAGTCGTCGTCATGAATATGAGGACCCTTTCACTTGCCACTCCATCATGCTGAAATATCCATCTCAACTGCACTGTATCTGAAGAGGCAGCAGTTCCCCAAACATTAATCATACCAAGAGATGTGACATCAGTCCTGAGGTTAAACTGCGTGCCTCAGGGTTAATACTCCGCAACCTGTGACGTGGCAGGAAAACCACAAGGTCATAAATATCTCAATATTTACAGAGCGACTGGATGTATTTTGTGTGCGTGAGCCTGATGCTCAGTCAATGATCTAAAATCAGTCTGGTCTATGTAATTGCATGGTCAAGACTCCTTTGAAGTCCATGCACGTTATAACAAAACTAGAGCTGTGCAGGAACCATAATTCCTATTTAATGGGAAATTCTGCGATTTCAAAATTTGTTTCATTCCAAATCAGAACTAAAATAAAGAATTTTGAAACTCCTCTTGGAATGAAGTTTCTGAAAAAAATTTCATATTGGGTCACTTAAAATGTTTCATAGGTTTCCTACAACATATGCGAGCCCCTTATGCTTAACAGAACATTCCATTCCAAAAATGTCAAAACAGTACATTTCAACTGCATTTAAATGCTTTTTTTCCTCTCAAAATTCAATGGCCAAAATCAACATGTTTCTGTAGGAAGGTTCAGTGTCCACATATTGGCATTCTCCAGTGGAATAATGATCTGTGGGAAAACTGTTGATCAGTTGTAAACAAAAAGCTATAACCACCTAGGATTTTAGCAACTGTCATAAGAATCGTCTGAGTTTTCCAAGACGTCAAAATTTAAAGCTTGAATATAGAACTGTGAAGTTTTTTTAAAAGCAGAAGATTTTTCCATCAGACATAACTTTTCCTTTCAAAAAGTAAAAAAAAAAAAGAAATACCGATGACACTCTGCAGCTTTCTTTGACATTTTTATAAAAATTGAAACGTTATCCAAAATATCAACCCTTATTAAAATAGTTATGAATGTTTTCATTTTCCTGACACCTGGTTTCCAGTGAGCAAAAATTTCATTAAGTTTCAGATGTCAATAAAAATTATGTGAAATAATAGTAAAAAAAACCCCGGCAAAGGGCCCATTTAAACCCATCAAAACAAACAGATTTTAACATTTTTTCACAATATGTCATTGTGACTAGCGTCATCGAAATTAAAGAGGAGAAAATGTATATTGCAATTTTCCCAAACTCCCTCTTTCATGCAATTATCTAGAGTTGGTTGAAGTTTCTAGAATTTAAAAAAAAAGATGGTGAACTATTTCCCATTTTCTTTCACCAGAGCTAACTGTCATTATGCTGTGTGGCATGGTTAATTGCAACTACCTGGCAGCAATAGGAATAAGCAGGAAAGCAATTTCTTAATCTTTTGCTATCCTGTTGGCTGCTTTTCTCGCTACAAGGCTACCCTTTGCCCCATGGGCACCTAAGTCACACAAATCTACACACATGAACTGATATGTCATGTTCGCCATTGTTATCCCTCTCTGAATTTGGCTTACACACATATCACGCAATTCTAGCTTTGTGATTTTTTTTTCAAAATTCTTCCCTAGATTCCCCCTTCTACAACAACTCAATTCTCTGTCTCATCTCATCACAATAATATTTTAATTTATCAGTCATAAAAGGCCTTGTAGCAATGATGGCTCACTTTCTGTTCATGCTACCTAACCTATTGTATAAACTCATTTGGAAATCATCCCAGTGAAGAGACGTGTACAAAAAGGAAAGACAAGATGCTGGTAAAGGGAAAAAATAGGGGGGATTTTCTAAAAAGCTGCCAGTTTAGACTGATATAGTCACTGTAACATGAGGATAGCTCACCTGCAACTATATACCTTGGAACCTGCAGTCTGAACTTGTAAATATCTTGGAACCAACTTTTGATGTCTTAGACTTAGAGAGAGTCCTATGCCAGTGATAAGGGACAACATAAATTAGTACAGGTGGGCCTCCTTTTCTTTGAGACCTGAGATCAATTACATTTGCCCTTAGGGTTGCTGAGATCACAGGTATCCTGTAGCATAGATGAACAAAATGCCAGTAGGTATCACTTTTGCCTTAGGACCTAGATGTTCCACAATTCATCATCCTATCAAAGACAGGTTTATATTCTACCAGAGCGAATTTTTATAGCTGTAGGTTTAAAGGAGCAAACACCTCTGAGAAATCTGGAGCCTAACAACAATCCACATCTCTTCGGACATTTACTAAGCAGTCTCAGGCTGTGTTAGCTTTGACAACAGCAAACCTACCATTGAAATGGCCACGGGCTTCCTTGAGTACAACGTTTTAGAATGAGGCATCCATGTTCTGTAATCCAAGACCTAACTAATGCTACCCTCTTATTGTGAGGGATTCTTGGGGGCATTTCCAACCAGTTGTTCCATATGTCGTTGGACTTTCATTATCTTCAGAAACAATATGCAAAGTTAGCAAAGTTTTCTGATTTGGTTTACAAAATGTCTTTGCCAAGACACTGAGAGCATTATAATTATATTTTAGCTCTACAGTGCCAGCCTTATGCAACACACTTTACAGGCATGTATGAGGACAAGATCCCAGATCCACCAAAAATGTGCACCCTAAAACTAGTTTATAGCCTTTAAAACCTGCTTTGATCTAAGGGGTGGCATGTGGTGGCACCTTCTCAAGAGCTCAGAATGAATCACTCAACTCTCTAGTGAGTGAGTGAGAGGGAAAAGGGACATCACTTGCTCGCTATGGATTGTAGCATACCAGCAGCTCCTGCTCTCCTTTCCATGCCCGGAGTCACAATCAGTGCAGGGCTGAATAGGGAAATGGAAGGAAAGCTTCCAAGTAAGAGCTGTAACAATCTAACCCTCAGTATTTTAGGACAGCAATTCCCAAACTATGGACCATTGGGTGGCGGGCAGAGAGTTCCCTGGTCACACAGTGCTGGCTTTCCCCCTCTCATTTCCAGCTGCTTAATCACATGAAAAACAGGTTAAAACCCCCCAACATTACTTCCTTATTTTTCCATGTGTGCAACTGCTGTAGTTGCCACTGGAATGTTAGACCTTTCCAAATGGGAAAAGTAACGTATGCAGCCATACAGAGAAGGGAGGCTGGTCAATGAGAGACAGATACTCTGCTAAAAAAGTTGTCCACACTATGCAGAAGTTTAGGAAATCCTATTGCAAACAAACAAACCCACAAATATTTGCAAGTTTTGGCCACTTGCTCGTATCCATCCTGATTGCTGGGATCACTCAGATGCTTAGCTTAGCTGTCCCACCTTAACTCAGATGTTGCCAGAGCCTTAAAGCTAATTGGGTCAGGCTAGATCACTACCTGGATGGGAGGGTGCTGAGAGTGGTGACTCTGTAGGTGGCCCTCTTCACCCAAGGGGTCACTAGTGCTTAACTATGAAGAGCTGAACAGAAGACAAAATACTTTTTGCTTCCCAAAAGTCAACAAGGAGTTTGCTCCTCGTGCTTAATAAGGTCGAAAGAATTGCTACTTTTAGCTTTCCTTTACTCAACCACTGAGAAGTTATTCAACCAAAGAAGACCTTGAGCTGAAAGGACATGCACAATGTTTTGATGTTAATCGGGTTGAACTTCTCATACAAAGAACAGTTCAGCAAAGAAGGATCATTCTCCTGAGTCTATAGGTTTCTCTAGTTTCTTCTTGACACTTCTTATCCTCACAAAACGTTAGGGCCTGATACCCCACTGCCTTGCACCATGTGCAGTCATTTATTCCAATCTAAAGTGCTACCTGATCAGACTGATAGAATTTTACACCTTTGTAAATAACAGATGGTCCACAGCCAAGACACCACATTGCATTTGAAATAAAGTGGACAGAAAGCTGACTCAACTGACCATCTTTATTAGCCAGCATATTACCAATACGTTGAAGAATTCTGTTAAGGTGGCACACAATTCATTTCTCAGTTAATTGATGTGGATGCTCAAAAGAACAAAACTGAAAACAGTACACCTTCCGCAAGCTAACCCGAAAGGTGATAAATAGCTCAGGAAATGGTCTCGTTAGGTCTCGTATCTAGGTGAATAATGGATTTTTCAGTTTCATTGGCAATTTCAACCGGTAAAAAAAAAAGTTTGGGGTCGAATTGAACACCGGGTTGTTATTTAAATTTCTAGTGAATTGCGAAGTCAAAATTCATTTAGGGTCAAATTAAACTAGTGACCTGGACCCCCCAAAAATAAAAAAGGTTCAATGTTGACCATTTAATGTTTTTTCACCATCTTTCCGCCAAAACAAGTCTGCAAAACAGACACAAATTTGCAAAAAAACGGTGGGGTTTCCAATCTAAGCTTTTTGCCATACAACATTTTGGCCATGAAATTTTGCCTAGCTCGACTCAACCCGAGAACAGTTGAGCCTGAGTTTTATGTAGATGGGAAACCTCACCCCACACGCCCAAAAAACTACAAAGGGAAAAAAGTACCCCAGAATGCTGTAGAAGATGGCACTGCTGAAATACTACCCTATGGGGCTCCAGGGGCTCTATCCTCTTGAAGGTCATATACAAGGAATATTCTGGCCTCTAGTGGTGATTAAAGATCACACATCCCTTTTGGGGAAAAGGACAGGTATTGCTGTCAATCTTAGCTAAGTTGCAATTGGGTAGTTCCATGCTTTCAGTCTGCAACTCCCCTCGTATCTTGAAATGGAATAAACCATTTTGCATTTCCTCACCATAGCTATTCCACCCCCAACACAAATTCATTTCACTACTGGGTAAAACAGACCCTCTTTGCAGAATTAATCAAGTACTTTGCAATCTGTGAATGAAAGGTGACCTATTCAACACCTATTATTAATAAGAAATGTCCCAGCCCTCAGGACACCGTGCAACATACTCAAACGCAGTAAAAGCATCATAATTAATAAACACACACACACTGAAGAAATAACACTTGAAATCATTTTAGTTAAGAAC
The DNA here is from genome assembly GCF_965152275.1 of Natator depressus. Classification (NCBI taxonomy): domain Eukaryota; kingdom Metazoa; phylum Chordata; order Testudines; family Cheloniidae; genus Natator; species Natator depressus. The sequence goes on from NC_134259.1 coordinate 9,565,719, forward strand.
GCTCAGGTGGAGACGTCTATCAGGGAAACCCATTATGAGGAGGAAGAGCACTAACAGCGTGGAAGAGCTTTGAGTAAAGGCAGTCAAAACGTTTTCATCAAGAGTAATCTGTTGCGTGCTGTAAATCGCAGTTTGCAAACACATCCCCAAGAAAAGCAACACAGAAGTCCTTTCCATTTATTTGTATTTTCTTCATATGTTTTTAGTGTTGTTTTTAATCCCCTCTCCTCCTCCTCTTCCAACAGTGTTTTGCAGACCACTCAATGTCTTTGATTCCTGCCACCAAAACAGAGGGATGTTTCTCCCTGTTCAATCAGCTACAGAAAGACTAACCAATCAAAATGACCTGCCTTCTTCATCCCACTATCCCCTGCCTTCGGAGAAGCCCTTCCACTCCATGTTCTAAACAGACACTGACTGGTGTTCAACCCACTGGGTAGCTGCACAAAAGGGGGAGGGGAGAGGCTAAAAGGTCCCTCCTAGAAAAGACTTTTTGCCTCCCTTCTTCCATTATTGTACAAAAATCCAAGACCTGAGAAATGCAATAAATGGCCCAAATTGAGAACTCCCATTCAAATCTTAGGGCCATAGGGTGCCTCCAGGCACAGGCCTGCAGAAGAAGCATCCCCTGGGGGATTGTGCCTCAGTAGTACCACTCAGACATAATTCCTCCCCTGCTGCCCCTTTGTTCTGGTCTAGACCAACAGCAAGTCATCCCACTGACAAATGATTAACTCTGCATCCTCATTCCGCAATCTAATTTTTGCTGGGCTGAGGTCCAGCCATTTTTATTTATTTATTTTTTGGCTGGTGCCATTTGTACAAGGTTAATTTGCACACACAAACGGCGACTGCAGTCACATATCTGAGAAGTTACACTTCCAAAGGAATGTCAGCTCTGAGCTCCCACTGAGCAGCGTGACTCTGCGCTGCCCCAACAGCAGCCTGTGTTCAAGACACAATCCATCCAAACATTCAGTGCACACTTGTACCCTGAACCTACAATCAGATCACAGATTCACAGAGTTTAAAGTCAGAAGGGACCACTAGATCATGTAATCTGACCTCCTGTATATCACATTCCATTCCATTCCCCCGTATTGAGCCCAGTAACTTGTGTTAAACGAAAACATTTCAGTCCTCAAGAGAGTTGCACTGTGTGCCACAGGCAGAGAACAAGAGGGACCCGGGTGCCACAAATGCCTGAGACCCCAGCAATGTCAAGGAATTGACGAGGTGAAATATGCCCAAATGCTCCTAACGTACAATCCAGGCCCTACGCTGCAGAGGAAGGCAATTTGCCCCAAGGTCCCTGCCAGTCTGACGTTTCACCTGCACAGAAACCCACAGAAATCAGGGGCGCCCCTTGGACTGGGACCCTTATATCAAGCAAGATCTCTAGCAGACAGGTCACTGGACTGGAATTGGGGAGATGACTCAGATTCTGTTCCCAGCTCCTCTACTGATCTACTGTATGACTTTGAGCAAGTCACTTCACCCCTCCTGCCTCTGTTTCCCCTCTCATCCCATGCCTGCCTTAGTGTCTTTTTGGACTGTAAGCTTTTCAGAACAGAGACTGTCTGCTAGTGTATATTTAGACAGCATCCAGCACAGGCCTCAAGTTTTCCATCTGCGTCAGCACGGAGTTCCTGAAATGAAGCATGGGCAACAATTGGGGGAGGGAGGGGAAAAAAGAAGCAGCAACATTTGTACTGGGATGCACATAAACCAATATTTTTTGAAAGACACCTGAGGAGCAGTGATTGATGGACGTGAAAAAAAAATATCCGCCATTTCAAGCTATTTCTCTTCTGTGTCTCTTTCCCCAAGTACACAGTGTAAAAAAGTTGTTTGTTACATATTTTGGTGGGGAACATAACTCCCAATCAGATTTCTCGTGGTCTCTTTTTCTGACATAAAACATTGCACCAAAAGAGCAGTTTAGTTTGTAGCAGCAACACTAGTAATACGGGTGACCTGTTTCTAAGATTGATAAAGTGCTGAGGGCCCTATCGCTCAGGGGCTAACTACATGAACAGGTATATTGAAAAGTGCAAGCAATCCCCGACACCTGGGTTTTCTTGGAACAGAATGCATGAAGTAGCCAGAGAGAGAGAGAGAGAGAGAGAGAGAGATTGCTTTGGGAAACCTGTTACAATGGGTTCTTGAAAGATTTAGGAATTTATCTATTTTTATGACTGTGAAAACCTGACCCTCACTATTCCCTCCTGTGACACAGGGGCCCACTGATGGTTCACTGCTCTGTCAGCAACTCTTATCAGGCCTGACATATTCACTACACCTAACACACTGTTGTCACAATTTAAACCCATAAGGTGGCATGTGATATATCATTGGAAAATGAGTAACTCACTGATAGTTAATCTTCTTGTGGGATGTATGTACAGAGCATGTAGGAAGTGTTATAAATATGTGCTAGAATATGTTCTTTAAATTTGTTTGGAAAGCAATGTATAAGCACAATCTGACTTGGAGGAATGTGTATTTGCTTGTCTGAACAGCCTGATCATCAGGCAGAGATAATGAAGATAATTTGTGCAAAAGGTAAACAAAACCATCAAACTAGCGAGGGGAGAAGACAGCCTCTTAAATAGCGTGACGGGGGAGGGAGACTGCAAAATTTAACATGGCGTCACTTCCTTGGTCTCCACAGCAAGCTTCCTGTCTCCTGGAGCAAGATCGTTGAACTGTAGAGGATATAAGCAAGCACAGGAAGCCATTTTGGAATCCACCATCTGAGGGACTGAAGGGGCCAGAGTTCTTGAAATCACAGAACTTTAGATCCTTCAGCCAAGGAGGTTGAAGTCTTTGGGAATGGAGTTTAGGTGAGAAACGTGCTTAGGCAAAGATTGTAACTTGCCAAAATTAAATTTGAGTCTTAGAAGCATAGTTTTACTTTTGTTTGCTTGTAACCCTTTCTATCATTGTTCCTTATACTTGGTATCACTGAAGCCTATGACTTTTTGTTTAATAAACTTGTTTTACTTGAACTATAAGCCAATTCCGTGCGCTGATTGAAGGGAAGGGTGTGTTAACCCCAGTTAAGCTAACGGTGCAGTGTATTGTCTCTTTAAAGGAGCAACAAACTTAATAGCTTCTGTGAGAGTTCCAGGAGAGGGCTGGACACTGCAGGGAAACATCTGTGGGGAGCTCAAGGGTTGGGGTTCATTGTTTGTTACCTACAAGGCAAGATTTGGACAGGCAGAGTCCTAAAGAGTTTGCTGGCAAGGCAGACAAGCTTGTGTTTCAGGGAATTGTCACACAGCTTAGCAGTAGCAAAACTCACACTTGCTGAGGCTCAGAGGGGTAAAAACAGTAACCCACAATTCTAAGAACCCCAGCAAATTGTTTCTTTGGGGGGTGGCCCGGGGGAAGGCAAGGAAGGGTTGGGAGGAAGGATGACAAATAAAGAAAAGGATGGAGAAATTAATCTGCCAGCTTTGAGTTCTGTGATGTAGAAAATTAAACCATGCTGAAAAACGGGACGCCATTGGCTGGGAAAGTATACACAGACAGCCACTGCATAGTTTATGAGAACCATTTCATGCGCGGCTAAGCTACTCTACATCTGTGGAAGCAGATGGAGAAATTTAGAGAGAGAAAGCCAACAGTCTTGCAATTCTTATTTTTATCACTTCAGGGAAAGAAAAAAGATTCTCAGATCTCACAAATGGATGATTTTGGAAGCTAAAATGCAGTCCCTGTAGCTGAAGGGTGGGGGGGGGGCGGGGGATGCAAAGATTTTTGAATCCATCTTCTACACAAAAACATTTCAACAAGCTTCTTAAAGATGTCACTCAATATTTTTTTCCCTGAAGACTAGGCTATCATTATGTGTGCTACAGTAGCATCAATGAGGATTAGGGCCCCAGATTTCACTATTGATTTTACATCAAAGTAGTTCAGATACTACAGTGATAGGTGGCAATGTGGGAGCTCTTCAATGACCGGCAAATAAAACAGGAATCCTACAGAAAGTAGCAATATGGACAAATTGCTGAAGAGGAGTATAAAAGAATAGCACAAGCACGTAGAGACAAAAATCAGAAATGCTAAGGCACAACGTGAGTTACGTCTAGCAAGGAACATAAAAGGCCATAAGATGAGATTCTATAAATTTAATAGGAGGAAGAAGAAAAGTGGAGGCGGGGGTGCTGGAATAATTTGCATAGTGAGGGTGCTGAGAGCTATTGAACCAAACTGTAAACCCTGTATACGATGTAAACCGCTTCAAGCCAGGGGGTATGGCAGAACCCCCAGCACCCTTAGTTCCAGCACCTGTGAGTGTAGGCACTCAGTCTCTTTGGTGGAATGAGAGCTAATAATGGATGACGTCAAGAAGGCGGAGTTATTTAGTGCCTCTTTTTCTTCAATCTTCAATAAAAAGGTAAATTGTGACCAGATACTCAACACAATTAATATGCACAACAAGTGGGAAAGAACACACGCCAAAATAGGGAAAGACCAGGTTAAAGAATATTAAGATAAGTTAGATGTATTAAAGTCGGGAAGACCCGATCCAATTCACCCGGAAGTACTTAAGAAACTAGCTGAAGCGATCTCAGAACTGTTAGTGATTATTTTTGAGAACTCATGGAGGATGAGTGAGGTCCCAAACGACTGGAAAAGGGCAAACATAGTACCTATCATTAAAAAGATACAGAGACAAATGATTAAACAATCAGAGGATAATAGGGTTATAAGGAATAGCCAGCATGAATTTGGCAAGAACAAATCATGCCAAACCAATGTAATTTCCTTCTTTGAAATTACTACGGTTACTGGCCTAATGGCTCGGGAGGAAGTGGTAAACATGAAATATCAAATTCAATAAGGCTTTTGACAGTCTCATAAGCAAACTATGGAAATGTGATCTAGGTGAAATTATTGTAAGGTGCGTTAACAACTGTTGAATGGCCAAACTCAATGTGGTCATCAATAGTTTGCTGTCAGACTGCCAGGCATATCCAGGGGGGTCCCGTAGGGGTCAGTCCTGACATTCAATATTGTCACTAATTGTTTGGATAATAGAGAGGGTGTTTGCTTACAAAATTTGCAGATGACACCAAACTGGGTGGGGTTGCTAGCACTTTGGAGGACAGGATTAGAATTCAAAACAACTTTAACAAATTGGAGAATTAGTCTGAAATCAAGATGAAATTCAGTAATGAGAAGTGCAAAGTACTGTGCTTAGAAAGGAAAAAATCAAACGCACATCTACAAAATGGGGAATAACTGGCTAGGTTGTAGTACTGCTGAAAAGCATCTGGGGGTTATAGCGGATCACAAACTGAATGAAAGTCAGCAATGTGACGCAGTTGCAGAGAAGGCTAATATTCTGGAGTGTATTAACAGGAGTGTCACATGTAAGACACGGGCAGACACTGGTGAGGCCTTAGCTGGAGAACTGTATCCACTGCTGGGTGCCGCACTAAGACAGCTGTGGACAAACTGGAAAGAGTCTAAGGGAACGTAACAAAAGTAATAAAGGTTTTAGAAAACCTGACCTATGCAGAAAGGTTAAAAAAAATGGGTATGTTTAGTCTTGAGAAAAGATGACCGAGGAGGGACCTGATAATATGTTAAGGGCTGTTATAAAGAGGACGGTGATCAACTGTTCTCTGAAGACAGAACAAATAGTAATGGGCTTCCTCTGTAGCAAGGGAGAGGAGCTTTAGGTTAGATATTAGGAAAACGGTGAGCTGTAGCTCACGAAAGCTTATGCTCAAATAAATTGGTTAGTCTCTAAGGTGCCACAAGTACTTCTTTTCTTTTTGCGAATACAGACTAACACGGCTGTTACTCTGAAACCGGTCTAACTATAAGGCTAGTTAACCACTGGAATAGGTGCCAAGGGAGGGATCACTGGAGGATTTTAAGAACAGGTTGGTCAAACATTTGTCAGGGATAGTCTAGGAATATTTGGACCTGCCTGAGCATGGGGAGCTCAACAAAATGACCTTGAGGTCCCTTCCAGCCCTACATTTCTATGAATATAAAACCCTAAGATATAGATTTTTCTAGGCATTTGTCAGCAGGTGACTGTCTCCCAAGTGTCCCCTCCTGGCCTCGAGTCCATTTCTTCTGAACCAAGTTATCATCCAGGCCCCTCTCTTCCCAACTTCGCCTTTTATTGTCTACACATCAAAGTTATTACAAGCAAAATGATCTTGGCCTCACCGGGGCTTTGTGAAGTCTTATATACTGTGTCCTCATAATAACGTATTTCAACCATCTGGGCTGGTTACGGTATTATCCCGGACACTCAGTCAGTCCTTCACCTTTGTTCTCACTCCTCTTCTGAAGAACCCCTGCCGTTCCTTCTCCGCAGGCCACCCTCTGGTCCTGCCAGAACCCTTCCAGCTTTCCATCACTTCTTCTCCACTGAGGTTCCCCGCTGAGCATTATAAGAGGCAACTATCCCTCATTAGGTGTCTAATTAGGCACAGGTGGTCTGGGACACGCTCCACCTGCAACAGCCCTATACAAAACACCCAGAAGTCCAGAGCCTTGAATGCAGACACATGGGTGGACCTTGAGATCCAAGCTGGAGCTCCCATTAGGATTCCATGGAAACACAGGTGTCCACTGAAATGGATAGTTACATCACCTGGGTCTACACCATGATGGTGCAAACACTTTGTGCATGCTTAACTTCACTACTTGCGAGTAGACACATGAGAAACCCCATGAGGCTATGCACTGCTGGAAAGTCAAGCACAGATGTGTTTGCACGATCAGGGCCTTCGGCTAGAACAGGCAGAGCAACACACAGACAAGCCTGGGGGAAAGAGTAGCGAAGGAAGTGTACCTTTTGCACCTGCCTTGCAGATCTTCTGCATTCACACATATGTCGTGCACACGCCATAATGTAAAACATGATTTTGGGGTCAATTTCACTTGTTTTTTTCATGCATTTCACTTCACAATTCTGCTGCCTTTGTTTTAAAAAAGTGTGTGTGGGGGCAAGGGGGGGCTTCAGTACAAGACCACACGTTCAACAGCTGACAGCCGTGTTTCTAAAAGGCCAGCGTGACAAGCTGTAAAGGAACTACAGCATGTTCCAGGCTCCTCTCTACCATACAGCTGATCTGGGCAAAGTTATAAATGGAAAGGGGAAGCTAGCGTATAAGAGTCTTCTCTATGAGAAGGGCGTGTCCTTTCCCTCTCCCAGTTGGCTGACACTGGAGAAGCCTTGGGTGGTTACTACCAAGTAGCTTGAGTTGATTTATTCAGACTTTTGGAAATAAAGCAAGCCTTGAGGCAAGAGATGTGAAGACAGCTGTAGCTGGGACTTCATTTTTCTAGCCAGCATTCAACCACCCTTATTCACGCAGAGAAATTGATCACTTGGCATCTAGTACTACTGAATCCAATTGAGTTACCCGTGGAATAGGGTACGACTCAACATAAACATGGGTGGCATGATCTCGCCCAAAGGGTTTCATGCTGTCCTACAGCATTCAGAAGAATGTATGCCTCTCAATTTACAAGACAAATCCTTATTTTTAACCTCTCACATTTTAATGAATCTCTTTTAAAAAGTGAAAAGAAAAAGAGCAGGTCTAACATGCACAGCTTAGAAGGATAGGATACAGCACAAAGTAAAAACACCTTAAGCCATATTATGCACGCCTTTCCTTATTCCCACTTAAACAAGTGTAACCATGAGACAGAGAACATTTCTGCAATCAACTCTGCCTTCTTTTTTTTTTTAAAACTGAGACCGAACCAACTGGTTCCTAAACTCTAGCAATTATTCCACACTTTTTATATCCATTTATTAATTGTGTTTTCAGGTACAGTCACCATACTGTATTTAAATGTCATTAGCATTTATATGATAGTGACTTTTTACTATAAGATTAATTTACTGCCCTTGCCTAGGGAAGAGCAATATATATGGAATAGAGTTGAAATGTGTTTTAAAGTTCCAGTTCAATTTTATGTTCTAATTACTCTGGAGTATTATTTAGTAACTGTAATACCATATCATATAGTCTTGTCATCAAACAGCTTTACAGTAAAACAACAAAAGTATATTGAACTCATTACCTGAGAGCATAATTGAAATGATACAAAAATTGCTAGGGGATAATAAATATGATGCAAGAAGCAACACAGCTTTCCGTAGTTCTCCAGAATTAATCTGGATTGTGACAGAAAACAGTGCATAATGGAAATGGACGTGTTTCGGACTTCTCCCTCTCCTGTTAAAAAGGATAATGGGTCTGATCCTTAGCTGGTGTAATTTGACACAGTCCCACAGACTTCTGGTAGAGTTATGCCAAGTTACACCAGCTGAGAAGCTGACCCAAAATAGATTTTCATTGAATTTCTGTTAGAGAATCCAAAACACCTGCAGTCAGACTCAACCAAGCATGAACCAAATACCTGTCTAAGACAAGATTCCGATGTTTTTATAGTGCAGCAATCACGTTACCTATTCCATTGCATGAGTGCTTCTGCACAAATAGTTATATGGAATTTGTGCTGGGAAATGGGAGAAACTCAATATTTTTTAACATTTGCTGTATACACCATGCAGGTATCTTTCTGTCACACACTTTTATAGAATTCTGCATTTATGTGGTGATCAGACTACACCAGCCATTAAAAAAAATAAAAGGTTTAAGTGACTGTCTGTTACAGCACATTCATAGAAGCGTAGGCATGATTAATATCTGAGTCATGAGTAACCCCCAAGAGTGCAAAACCAGTCTTGTCATGCAATTTTAAGTAGCTGATGTCCCACACAACGCTTCATAAGCCATGGTGGAAATGCTTTTATTTACTACGTGTCCAGAAGAATTGTATCATCAACCCAGAAGGGGCATATCCTCTCCCACATTAGTCACTTTCACAGACATTAGACACGCATTAGAATCTGTTGGCCATCCCCTGACAATGCAGTATTGTTCCACCTACAGGGGTACTTAGCATTTTGTCCAGTCGGATTTTAAATAAGTCAAAAGATGGGGTTTTTATCATGCTCTTCAGATTAGTCAAATGTAACCAGTAATAGAGAAATAGTGCTACATTGCAGCTCAGCCAAAGGGGCCGGGGGAAAGAGGACTGTTATGCAGCCTTTCGCACCAAATCCTACTATTTCTTTGTATCCAGCATGTGTGATTTGTCCTGCTCTAATCTAGGTGACATATTACTGCATTAGTATATGTCATGCCACAGCTGTACATTTCTTTAAATGTTCATTCTACAATAAGAAGTATAGACAGTATATAAGGTTTCCCGAAAGATTTCTGCTGTTACTACATTCGTTTAGTTTATCTGTTGTTATTTCCTCCCCCTTATCTAGAGCCTTTGCTTTGAAAGGACTCAGTTTCATATTCTGTCCCTTCCCCCATTCAGGATAGCACTGAAGCAGGTGCTTAAATCCCACTCAAGTCAATTTAAGCATATGCTTTCCACATCAGGGCATCTATTTATTGCTCTTCACCACCCCTTGACAATCTTGCATGTATTTTCACATTGCTTAATAAGGGCTCGATGTTGCAACTCTTAATCATGTTTGTGAGCAATCCCTCATAGGATTAGTCCCACTAAAATCCTGGGCCAGGCTGCAGAGCTGTTATTCATGGAAGAGAGCATTTATTCATGCAACTGCTCTCACTGGCTTCAGCGTTCCCTTTGGTTTCTCCAAAACTGGACAGTAAAGTGTTTGGGGTGGGGAGCAGTCATGTACCTCCGCTTGCCTACGTGGAGTAGGCCTTAGTGTAAGGCCGACAGACCCCGGTCATCGGCGGGCGGGATCAAACCGGGGACCTCTGGAGCTTAGTGCATGAGCCTCTACCGCATGAGCTAAAAGCCAACTGGCTGTTAGCTAAGGCTGGAGAACAGACTCATTTTATCTCTCTTTCTAAGTGGTCTCGGTGCCACCAGATGGGACAGACCACCACAACCACAAGGTGTGTGGGTTCCATGAGCAAAGCCTTGCAATGCCTGCTTCTGGCTTCAGCCCTTGTACAGAGGCGTCATTCATGTTGTATAACTCAAATGCATATGAGGCATAAATATTTTTCACCACTGAATTATTCCAGTTTTACCCCATTAATTTCAATGTGGTAACACTTGCATAGAATTAGTCTAGTGCATTGTGGGTCAGACCCATTGACTATACTTACTGAATTTGCTGTCAAACTGGAGAGACTGTGCCCTACTTTTCTGTTGAATCTGGGCCGCATGTGGACAGACTATGTTAAAATGGGAAGGACACTGAACTAGGAGTCAGAAGACCTGGGGCCAGATCCTCAGCTGGTGTAAATTGTCATAGCTAGCTCCATTTGGGGGCAGCCCTAGCTGTTTTTCCAGCAAGGGCAAAAAACATTTTCAGTGACAACAGGCCAAGCAAAAAAATAAAAACAAAAAAACCAGCCAATCAGCAAAGCAAAAACAGAAAATTAGCAAATCAGTAGAGAAGAAGGCACCTGGAACAACCACTCTGCTCGCCTGCCCCTAAAACCAGCCCTGGCTCCATTGATTTCAACTAAGCTTTGAGAATTTACAAAAAATTGAGGCTCTAGCTCCTGGGTGCTACTTCCAACTCTGTCACTGACTTGCAACATAACCTTGGGCAAGTCACTTCACCTCTCTCGGACTCTTTCCCCTCTTCTACTCTTTGCAATCTAAATGGATAAGACAGACAAACGCTTCAGGGTAAAGATTTTCTCTGTCTGGTCACATAGCACCTAGCACTGCCGGGCCCTGATTCTGACCAGGATGTTGAGGCAGTGCTGTGATGCAAGTGACGGTTTTAAAATATTCAAAAATGTCATGAGTAAGAGTCAAAAATGTCAGTGATTTTTGTTCCTCCATCTCTTAGCTAATGGCTTTTCCAAAGTGAGAGCTCCCATCCGCCCTCAAACCCAAATCCACAGGCATAAGGCAGACTCCTCTCCAAGCATCAGAGCTCCTCAGTGAAGAAAGTCACAGCAATAAATCATCTTTAGAAGCATCTGCTGCAAGCCAACCTTTTTCACATTCCATGATGACAGCAACTAAATCTTTATTAAAGGACTTGAATGTATAAATAATCAAAATGCGTATCCATTAATTGAACTCCGGGGGGGCGGGGGGGAGGAATTGTGCAGCATCTAAAGATGAATGATTTCAGCTCAAGTCAGTAAGATTTCATCAGAAGAGTCTGGGCCTCATAATAAACCTACACGACCTGAAGACGACATAAGATGAAGAAGCCACTTTCGCGAACTGAGTGACGCCACTCTACCTGAGTTTCCAGAGAACCTGCACGGTCGTTCTTCAGTGTGAAAGGACTCATCCATTTCAGTGGTGGCTAACTCAGATGCCAATAATGATACTTTAATTTAAATATCAACAGGAGCTAGTTCGTTGCTCACCTATGAGAGGATGGCTCACATTAAGAAAATCTATACCAGCATTCCTCAAAGTCTATGTGAGGGGGGACGCAAAAGAGCTAGGGGCTGATCGTGTGGACGATGTATACATTCAGATGCATATGCCTTTAAACACAGCATTACCATCCAGAAACATATAAGGTAAATGATCAATTGTGTCTATTAGATTAGAGATACAGAATTGTTCTGATATTTCAAAATGGCACGGCAACTGGTATAAAACTGGCCTTTATATCTCGTAGCTGGGAAGATTAGTACACATTTTGAGACTAAAATGCTTCCACTGGTTGCTGCTCACTAAAAGCCATAACTTTTTGATGAATAAATGGATGAGTTTTAAATAAACTGTGGTAAGAGCTGGTTGAAATTTTTCTTGGAACATTTGGAATACTAATAACTGGCTATTACAGAATACTTTTAATCTGTGGATCTCAAAGGTCTTTACAAAGGACGGTAGAATCATTATGCCCATTTCACAGATGGGTAAACTGAGGCATAGAGCAGGGAAGTGACTTGCCCAAGGTCATCCAGCAGGCTAGTGGCAGATCTGGCAATAACCCTCCTCCCCCCATCTTCTTAGTCCCCAGTGTAGTGCTCTCTTCACATGGCCACACTGACTCCCCTACACTCTACGATCATGGAATTGAATCTCCATGGTTTTTCAGCTGAAAACACAAAAGGATTATGATCAATACACATTTTTCAGGCCTTGCATATAATAAATAATTTCAGTTTTGATTAGTTTGCCCATTAAAAATATCAGCAGAGCTGTTTGAAGGGGGGGAAGTGCAACACTTGGATGACTACCTTTTAAAAATATTTTTAAAAAAAATCTCAACCTACTTCATCGCTGTTGGGGAAAAAACAAAACCCTCCCCTCCCCCCCAAAATTGCGGACATATTTTATTTTTTAATCAAAATTGGATTTCCCGTTAAAAAAATTTTCAACCAGATTTAACCACAGTTTATTTAAAAGATCTGGGGTGAAGTCCTAGCCTCACTCCCATTAGCTTCAGTGGGACCAGGATCTCACCCTATACAAATGGATACTCTATGGACAGGTAAACATAAGCCCAGATCCTCAAAGGATACCCTGTAAGGTTGTACTCTTACCCTTGTCAGTAAATTGAAGGGGTTCCATGAAAGCACATGGGACCACAAGCAGGGAAGTCACTGCAGGATTGGGGCTATACCCTTTACATGTAGATCTCAGATGTCACATGATGCCTCTTATATACCTCTCACAAGCACATCAGTGTTTTCCCCCTATATGAGCAGAAAACATCCTCACTGCATCACCTGAAATTCTTCACCTTCTCTATTCATCCTAGAGATGCTCACATGAAAACTTGTGTCCTAGTTTCAATAATTGTTGCCCTGACGTGGAACAAGAGCCATTCCATCATGCTAGGAACAATCTTTCCAGGGCACACGCAAATCATTTAAAAATACTTCAGAGTCCCATGTATCAACGAAACATGTAGCCAATATAATTCTGACTCTGAGCGTCATTTATACTCCCATGCCACTCACGTAATATGCAACACTTAGGCAAAATTTTCTAATAGCATCGTTATTTACGTAAAGCCAAGTACTGTATGCTTTATAGTCATTTGTTAAGCTAGGGTTCTGCCCTTAAGAGCTTACAGTCTAAACAGACAATCTAGCAGACTGATAGAGTGAGAAAGAGGATATACTCCTAAAATGACTGCCCTAATAATGCGTGACCTACATGGGAAAGAGATTTATGACAATAGATGGCTCTTTAATATAGCAGAAAACAGGCATAATGAGGTCCAATGGTTGGAAGATGAAACTTCACAAATTCACACTAGAAATAATGCACACATGTTTAAGAGTGACGGTAATTAATTAAACACTGTAACGACTTTATCTAGGGATATGGTGGGTTGTCCATTACTTACGGTGTTTAAGCCAAGGCTGGATATCTTTCTGAAAGACATGCTGTAATTCAAACAGAAGTTACGGGCTTGATACAGAAGTTGCTGCCTGGAGTTTTTTTGGCTTGTGTTTTGCAAGCGGTCACACAAGATAACCATAATGGTCCTTTTAGGTTCATAGATTTTAGGCCAATTAATTTTTATATTCTCTTTCCCTGAGTTTGCGATATAGAATTCATTATATGTGGATATGTGCCTCAGTAGGAAGTGTGTCCCACACTGTGTGACACAAGTGTGTCTCCATATTATACGAAGGGAGTATCCCTATCACTGAGCTGGTTTTGAAACCTCAGCCATAAAATGTCCTAATAATGTACATTCTAGTGTTACATAGTCTTCCCCATCTATATAGATAAAGAGTTTTATAATTTGGATACCAAGAGATTTCACCACAACACAATAACTGCATGCTCCATTTAAGATACCTGAGGCAACCTACAGTTGCCATTGATTTTCTCTGAACATCATGCAGTTTTCATTATTATTTAGGTGTTCTGGGTACCTGTGGGCATGTAGGGCCTGCAATCACTAAATTCCACAACACTGATCCCAATGTAATTATGTAATTTAATTCAGTACAGAAGGGTTTTGTTCTCACTTCCACTGACTTTACACCAGGCAATTCCATTGGCTTCCAGAGTTTTATCTTTACATCAGATTGAGGCTAACCGAGTACACCGACATAAATCTGCGAAAATCAGATCGTTCCATGCAGCAGCTTTGCAATCCAGAGTGCCAGCCGTACTGCAAATAGCATTCTGATGGCATTTCCAACGGGATGAGGGACAGTCTCACAAAGCTATAGCTGACAGATTATCAACATTGTGAAAACGAATGCATTACTTGGGGACTAAGTAGCATGATCAGTTTACTCTGGAAGAAGCTTAGAATCTACCTGGAAGGATAAGAAATGGATGCTGTAAGCATCTGGGAAGAGATTTAGAGAGGCATCATGGAATCTGGAAATGTCTGTGCCTGGAAATGGACATATATGAGATTAATAAAATCTAAGGTGGAGAATAAGAGAAAAGCTGCAGGAATGTGCATTAATAGCATCAAGAAATGATGCCAGATAGATCTATGTGCCAGGAATGTGGCAATTCATAAACCCTGTTTTATTTTCATTGATAATCATTTCTTTGGAATCTGCAGGAGCCTATCCATCTGCTGAGTGTATTTTATTGCTATGCTGCACCAAACATCTCCCAAGCAATCTGATCCTCTCACGGGGGAGGTTTACACTGCAGTCACAGGGTGTGATTGCAATTCGTGGAGACATGCCCAAGCTTGGAACAGCCAGGACACAGCAACACATGCTTCAGTGGTGGCTTTACAGCCCTTTCTGGAACGTGGGGTAATTACTCAGGCAGCTGGCATATGCTGCCATACCTTCAGAGTTCTGGTCCCCAAGCTAGCAGTGTAGACAGACTCTCAGTGAAAGAAGTCCTTTCCTACCCTGCCCTTCCCCACTCTATAGTGGTCAGCAAAACTGTTCCCCAAACTACACTCAGAACGCATGCTGCGTGGTTATCCCTGTATTCAGCGTGGCCCGGAAGCCAAAATTGGGATCACTGCAGCAGCCAGTTATGTCGACTGGATGAGCAGGCAGGTCCAGAGACAAGATTCAGGACACCAATAAATTCAGAGGCATCCAAAAGCCTGCAGGACCCATTCACTCCTTCTGTCTACTCTGTATTTATTAAACGTACAGATTGGATAGCTCTGAAGGTTGGTGACAGATTTAAGCACCTTTCCTCTCCGCAGTCGGTTCAAATCCAGCCCAGGCGGATAGTGACTAAAAGCAGTTGCCATCCAATTGTGGCTGAAAGGCTCCTGTGAAATGACTTTCATGGTCTCAGCCAAGCTACCTTTGGAGAAATGGTCACAGCCAAGAAAGCATGATACACATCGGCACTACTTACCACTGTTAGCCGTCCTGACAGAGGCACCAAAGGATGTAAGAGCGATTGGAAGAGATGGAAAAAAGGAACCCAGCAGAAGTACAGTCTGTGAACAAATTTATGGGAAAAAAAGACAGTAGAGTATATTGACTCTGTAGAAATAGGGATGGAGACTCAACCACCCTTCATGATGGTTCTTCCAGGTCAGGTTTAAGGCACTCTGGTGGAGTGGAAGCTTGCAGCACCACTGTCTACGCGGTGCCTGATCTATGGATAAATAGAAGCCTTGAGGGCCAGATCTCAACCGGTTTAAATGGGCATGGCTCCTGAGAAGTCATCTGGATTTATACCAGCTGAAAATCAGTTACCTTTAACCAGCTATAGCCCCAAGTCAGCAACAAATTTCAGCACGTATGTTTAAATTCAACAAAGTACTTCAGCAAGCTGCTGAATTTGGTTAGACTGCTGAATCAGGGCCTAAATTCACACACAAGCAAACTATATATTAAAAAGATGGATGGTTAATAGAATACGATGTGAGGAACAAAAGCAGTATAAGAAAATTACCTCAGATTTTGCATTATTGCTGTTAAATTGCTGGTGCCTGACATTCTGAGAGAGACTTCTCCTGTAAGAGTTGATAGAAATAGTGAATCATTTAACAAGAACATGGATTTTATGTTTTAAGACTCAAGGAGCTCAATCTATTCAGTTTAGCAGAGAGAAAGTTAAGGAATGACTTGATTACAGTCTGTAAGTACCTACATGGGAAACAAATATTTGATAATGGGCTCTTCAGCCTAGCAGAGAAAGATATAACAAGATCCAATGGCTGGAAGTTGAAGCTAGACAAATTAAGACTGGAACTAAGGTATAAATAATTTTTAACTATGAGGGTAATTAACGACTGGAACAAATTTACCAGATTTACCACCAAGGGTCGTGGTCGATTCTCCATTACTGGCAATTTTTAAATCAAGACTGGATCACCTCTAGGAATTTTCAGGGGGAAGGTCTATGGCTCGGGTTTACAGGAGGTCAAACTAGATGATCCCTTCTGGCTTTAGCATCCAGGAATGAATGAATAAGACCAAAAAAAGGTGCACTGCACAGAATTTAAATAGCGATTGCATGGTGCTCAATATTTCTTCCTTTTCATGACTTTAAGAAATGGATCGTTTCCTAAAGACCTTTGCTTTATGCATCATCCAAAGGATGATACCGTGCCAAAACCATTATGCTCCAGAGCAGTGACTCAGAGAAAAGGTACTGTACTAGCTAGTGACTCACTAATGCCAATTCATTTTGAGGTTTTCCATCCAGATATTGACCCAGTCCAACCCTGCTTAGCTTTAGAAATGTGACAAGACCAGAAGCCAAGGAAGTACAGCTACTGATACTAAAGACTTCTTTGATTATTGTACTTTGTTTTTATTATATTAGAAAGAAAACACTACAAAGGACTGTGGTTTCTAGGATATTTTTATAAACGGGGTCACAGTAACTGTCTTCGTGTCTGATGATGGTGGATGAGGCTTTCTTCCGGCAACTCACGGAAGCTACTAGATCGCATGCCCTGATTCTCATGGGTGACTTTAATTTTCCTGATATCTGCTGGGAGAGCAATTCAGCGGTGCATAGACAATCCAGGAAGTTTTTGGAAAGCGTAGGGGACAATTTCCTGGCGCAAGTGCTAGGGGAGCCAACTAGGGGGGGCGCTTTTCTTGACCTGCTGCTCACAAACCGGGTAGAATTAGTGGGGGAAGCAAAAGTGGATGGGAATCTGGGAGGCAGTGACCATGAGTTGGTTGAGTTCAGGATCCTGACGCAGGGAAGAAAGGTAAGCAGCAGGATACGGACCCTGGACTTCAGGAAAGCAGACTTCGACTCCCTCAGGGAACAGATGGCCAGGATCCCCTGGGGGACTAACATGAAGGGGAAGGGAGTCCAGGAGAGCTGGCTGTATTTCAAGGAATCCCTGTTGAGGTTACAGGGACAAACCATCCCGATGAGTCGAAAGAATAGTAAATATGGCAGGCGACCAGCTTGGCTTAATGGTGAAATCCTAGCGGATCTTAAACATAAAAAAGAAGCTTACAAGAAGTGGAAGGTTGGACATATGACCAGGGAAGAGTATAAAAATATTGCTCGGGCATGTAGGAAAGATATCAGGAGGGCCAAATCGCACCTGGAGCTGCAGCTAGCAAGAGCTGTCAAGAGTAACAAGAAGGGTTTCTTCAGGTATGTTGGCAACAAGAAGAAAGCCAAGGAAAGTGTGGGCCCCTTACTGAATGAGGGAGGCAACCTAGTGACAGAGGATGTGGAAAAAGCTAATGTACTCAATGCTTTTTTTGCCTCGGTTTTCATTAACAAGGTCAGCTCCCAGACTGCTGCGCTGGGCATCACAGAATGGGGAAGAGATGGCCAGCCCTCTGTGGAGATAGAGGTGGTTAGGGACTATTTAGAAAAGCTGGACGTGCACAAGTCCATGGGGCCGGACGAGTTACATCCGAGAGTGCTGAAGGAATTGGCGGCTGTGATTGCAGAGCCCTTGGCCATTATCTTTGAAAACTCGTGGCGAACGGGGGAAGTCCCGGATGACTGGAAAAAGGCTAATGTAGTGCCAATCTTTAAAAAAGGGAAGAAGGAGGATCCTGGGAACTACAGGCCAGTCAGCCTCACCTCAGTCCCTGGAAAAATCATGGAGCAGGTCCTCAAAGAATCAATCCTGAAGCACTTACATGAGAGGAAAGTGATCAGGAACAGTCAGCATGGATTCACCAAGGGAAGGTCATGCCTGACTAATCTAATCGCCTTTTATGATGAGATTACTGGTTCTGTGGATGAAGGGAAAGCAGTGGATGTATTGTTTCTTGACTTTAGCAAAGCTTTTGACACGGTCTCCCACAGTATTCTTGTCAGCAAGTTAAGGAAGTATGGGCTGGATGAATGCACTATAAGGTGGGTAGAAAGCTGGCTAGATTGTCGGGCTCAACGGGTAGTGATCAATGGCTCCATGTCTAGTTGGCAGCCGGTGTCAAGTGGAGTGCCCCAGGGGTCGGTCCTGGGGCCGGTTTTGTTCAATATCTTCATAAATGATCTGGAGGATGGTGTGGATTGCACTCTCAGCAAATTTGCAGATGATACTAAACTGGGAAGAGTGGTAGATACGCTGGAGGGGAGGGATAGGATACAGAAGGACCTAGACAAATTGGAGGATTGGGCCAAAAGAAATCTGATGAGGTTCAATAAGGATAAGTGCAGGGTCCTGCACTTAGGATGGAAGAATCCAATGCACCGCTACAGACTAGGGACCGAATGGCTAGGCAGCAGTTCTGCGGAAAAGGACCTAGGGGTGACAGTGGACGAGAAGCTGGATATGAGTCAACAGTGTGCCCTTGTTGCCAAGAAGGCCAATGGCATTTGGGGATGTATAAGTAGGGGCATAGCGAGCAGATCGAGGGACGTGATCGTTCCCCTCTATTCGACACTGGTGAGACCTCATCTGGAGTACTGTGTCCAGTTTTGGGCCCCACACTACAAGAAGGATGTGGATAAATTGGAGAGAGTCCAGCGAAGGGCAACAAAAATGATTAGGGGTCTAGAGCACATGACTTACGAAGAGCGGCTGAGGGAGCTGGGATTGTTTAGTCTGCAGAAGAGAAGAATGAGGGGGGATTTGATAGCTGCTTTCAACTACCTGAAAGGGGGTTCCAAAGAGGATGGCTCTAGACTGTTCTCAATGGTAGCAGATGACAGAACGAGGAGTAATGGTCTCAAGTTGCAATGGGGGAGGTTTAGATTGGATATTAGGAAAAACTTTTTCACTAAGAGGGTGGTGAAACACTGGAATGCGTTACCTAGGGAGGTGGTAGAATCTCCTTCCTTAGAGGTTTTTAAGGTCAGGCTTGACAAAGCCCTGGCTGGGATGATTTAACTGGGAATTGGTCCTGCTTCAAGCAGGGGGTTGGACTAGATGACCTTCTGGGGTCCCTTCCAACCCTGATATTCTATGATTCTATGATTCTATGATATTCAGTGAAAAATCCTGGAGTCAGAAAAATGGAAATATGTTTTTAACTTTTCACAAGAAAGGGGTGGGAAAGGAAATGTCAGCTTGCATGCCAAATAATAATTTTTAAAAGCGGTAACGTGTTTCTTCTGACCCTAAAAGGCAGGGTCATGCAGAGTCTTATGAACAGAACTGGTGAAAATATTTTTTGGACAAAGAGCTTTTTGGCTGAAAAAAAATATCCTTCTCCAAAAAGTGAAACATTTTGTGAAAAACTGAGGACTCTTTTGGATTTTGTAAAATTTCACAACGTATTTAAAATTCATATCAAAATTCTTAATTGACAACTGTTTAAAAAAAACCACAATTGTCAATTTTTTATTTCTTGAAAAAAACAGCTTCTGGGTCAACAAAATGTGCCAATAATGTTTTTAAAAGGGTCTGTTTCAAACCCTGCAAAATGGATACAACTTTAAATGTTTCACAATTCTCCCACCAACAACTTTTTAATCAGCTCTACTCATGAACTGTTCCAAAATTCCCAAGGAAGAGTTACTGTACCTCCACTGAATGAACAAACATAAAAGGTTGAGTATGGATTAGAAGTAATAATATTGTGAACTTCTATGGCATCTTTTTCGTATAAAGATTTCAAAGTGCTTTGCAGATGTGAGTGAACTTATCCCATAAGTCCCCCTTCCACAGATGGGGAAACTAGCGAAGATTTATTTTTGCCCAAGGTCACATATATCTGTAGCACGGCCAGGAAGAGAAGCCAGCATTTCTGATTCCCATTCCTGTGCCTTGTAACCACAACCCACTCAAATGACTGAAAGATTGCATCAAGGTCTTGTGAGGCCCTGCCCTTTACCTCTGGGGATGCTTCTGCAAGCATTGTCAGCAACAGGTATTATTCTTATTACAGTAGCACCTAGGCACTGCACTCACAGTCCAGGACCTCATCATGCTACATGCTTTTATGATACAAAAGCAAAAGATAGTCCCTGACCCAAAGAGATACATTCTGGGGCAAGTTTCAGAGTAGCAGCCGTGTTAGTCTGTATCCGCAAAAAGAAAAGGAGTACTTGTGGCACCTTAAAGACTAACAAATTTATGTGAGCATAAGCTTTCGTGAGCTACAGCTCACTTCATCGGATTCTGGGGCAAGACTCTCATCCCTCAGCCCCATTCTTTGACTGGAAAAAGCTTCTTCACAAGGTGTCCCCAACCCTCCTTCCCACTCCAGCAGAAGTCTTAAGGGAAGACTTTTCTCCAGCCATCCTAGACCTCAATCCTGTCTGTATTCTTAAATCCCACCTCCCTATGGAAAGAAGTATTTCAAGATCCACCTGACCCGGTATCAGAACCCTCACTCCTAATAGAATCTTTGTCTGCTCAAGGCTAGAAACCGTATGTAGAGCATGAAGAGCAGCAAAGCAGAGGATTGTTTAAGAGTAATTGTTCTGCAATTACGTAAGGCTCCTGTGAGAGACTAGGAAATGGGGAGTGGGGTTTAAAATGGCTCGGGGCATTGGTATTGGGATGTGGAGCTTTTCAAAGCTCGGTTGCTTGTCTATATATCTGACTCAGGTCAGTAATGTTTGACAGCTGTTAATATCTACAGACTTTCTGGTGTCCCATGTTAAATAATTCTTTGGGTCCTCTTTCAGTTCCCAGTGGACAAGTGTCCACAACCCAGAAGCCACTTACACAACTGGCACAAATAGCCCTTCTTGCTAGCTACCAGTCCAGAGAGGCCAAGGACTTAACTGGCCACAGAGGCTGAATTCTCATCTCACGCACATAGGTGGGTCCCAGCAGATCAGGGCTGAGTCCCATAGGTGGGAGGAAGCTTGCATGTCATTGCGCATGGAGTACATCTGCACAGAACAAAAGACTTCAGTCACAAGCAGTGTTGAGCCAGCTCCTTCAAGGACTATATTCACTCAAAAGATGCAATGCTCTCTCTGTGCGTGTGCGCGCACGCAGAAGCTAAAGAGGCTTCTGATGAGGGGCAGTCTAGAGAAGAAACTTCTTAATCCAACTGAACTAAACCCTACAAGTGTTGCGTGAATTGGACAATTGTTACTTTGCCTGTACTAGTTCCTCCATCATTAATCTCAGTGGGTGAAATTCAGTGCTGTTCTGTGCACCCACACAAAGCCCATGTAGCACTTTAAATTCTCAAAATATGGTTTAAGTGGGACATAAGTAATATATAAGCCCTGTTCTGGCCCTCTGCACAAGGAAGACTCTCACCCACTGTAATTTTACACAGCAGTCAAAGTACACAGTGCATTAAAACAACATTAGTAGTTTGACTAAGTCAAGAAAATCCAAAGTTAAAGCTGTAACTCCATCCTGTGGTTCCAAGGTATTACCGCACATATTTTAATTCCAGTGACACACAGTTTTCAGTGATATGCTCATATACCTAGGCACATTGGGGAGCTTTTCAGCCTTTATTCTGAACATCCTGATTTCTGTGTGTTGCATAAGTTAGATCAGCCCTGGAAAAGTCTATTCACTTATAGCATTAGACTTGCACAAAATCAGTGTTAGGACGAGCAAGTCAGTTTTGTGCCTGGACTCAGCTAGACAGGTGTTCCTTTTGCAGTGTTGTGGGCTAACTGAATTTCCTTTGGTTTATATTTGCGGTGGGGGAGTATGTATATATATATATATATATATATATTTTTTTTTTAAAGCGGGATCATTTCTCGTGTGTGTGTAAGAGCTGGAATCAGCTCTGAAAACCTCAGTATGGCATTTTGCCGTTTGGCTGCAATTCAATCAACTCCTTCAGTGTCGATTCCATCTTACTGGAAGTGTACGACAAACCTCATGCAGTATTGGATCTCTATCTCATCTCAAAGTGGAACTTGCAGAGAAACCCAGGAGGTTTTAGAAAATTGAAACTGGGGTATTTTCCCCCCATATTAAAAAAAAAAAGTTTGTCCTTCAGGGAAAGAAAAAGCTGATTTGTACCGCCATGACTTCTCACCCTGGGAGTCAAGACTCATCCACTCATTACACAGAAAACGTTTATGTACAATTGATTTAACAACTAATCCTACCTTTGAATGGCCTCACCTGACTCAACGTAATACCAGATCAGGTTGTTTTCTAGCAGCTTTATTTCTAAACAAAATCCTGCAGAAGTAAATTGACCTGACATTTGCCACTTGTTTAAAGGTCTTGCCCTTCTTAATTTACAAGCGATTGAATTGAGAAGAACAACCTTGTCATTTCATGAGATACTTATTCCTTCAATTCCTTTCATCTTTTCTCTCACACCCTGACCCACCCCCATTATGAAGTCAACATTAGCCAGCAACTCCCAAGCAGGTGCTATTATTATTTATTTTTTTAGTAGCACCTTGGGGCCTCTACCCTGATTAGGGACCCACTGGGCTAAATGTTGCATAGATACATAAGAAAGAGACAGACCCTGCCAAAAAGGGTTTGCCATCAAAATAGGCAAAGGATGTGAGAAACTGTTTCCATTTACCACTGGGGAAACTGAGGCACTGAACAAAAATGACTTGCCCAAGGCTACACAGGAAACCTGCACCAAAACCAGGAATTGAATACAGACTTCTTGAATCCTGTCTACTGCCTTGGTAATCCCCAGGGGCAGGGAGGGAGAAATGCTGTGGTATGTGTCTTCTGTCCCACCTCTGTGCCTAATTTGCCTCTGGAGACCCCGAGTTCAATCTTTGGCATTGGCCAAGCTGTCACACACCAACCATAAAGCCTTTCTTCTTCACTGTTATTTGCTATTCCAAGTATAAATCCAGCAGAGAGAGACATGACCTCTTTTCATTATGGATGGCAACAATAGACCTAAACATAAACCATGACTGAATATTAGGAGGGATGGAAGCCCATTGCTGATTTATGATGGTAAGGTCCATGGACGAGATGGGCTTTGGAGCTTCTCAGCCCCCCAGTGGCAAAGATATTGTTGCCATATCTCACTATTTTGCCATCGGATTCATAATATATGGAGTTTATATTAAAGTTTCATCTCCTGAAATCATGCAATTATGTGAGAATGTCATCTTTCATTAAAAAAATAGTTTCTCGCCTTCATGTTAGACCCTAGTGTATTCTAAATACTCAAACTTGAAGATAAATTAAGAGAACCCCATTTTTTTTAAATCTCGTGATTTGGGGGTAGGCTGACTCATGGTTTTTTGAACGAATGGGACTGGTCACAGTGCTGAAGGCCCAGTTCTAACTTACTTGCAAGTCAATGGGAGTCTTTCCATTGACCTCAACAGCTTCATACTCTGAGTGCAACGTGAATCTGCTCAGACCTTCCAGCAATGCTCCAGAGAGCTCCAAGAGTTAATCTACTGCTGAAGGCGATAGGGAAAAAAAAAATTCCCCCCCCCCTCTGTATTTCATCCAGTTGCATGAGCTTTTCCTTAGTCGTGATATGCTAGCAATCAAACGAGTCAAAAAAACAAAAACACAAAACATACACAGAATAAATAAATGAACAACAAAAATTACACACTAGTCATGTTCTACCTCAGAATGTTTTTATAAGTCAATTTCCTTCACGTCAAGGTTTTTAAACCCAAGATAAAACTGATGCCAACTGCAGAATCTATGAGTGACAGGTGTGAAGAAGTGAGGTTAATCACAGAAGTGTATTCCCAATGGAATTTATGTTTTGAAAAAGACAAGCAAAAAGAAAGTCATTCACTGTGTACCAAAATACAGCAGTACATCTTGAAAGGTAACATCAAAGCAGAGTGAATACATTTAGTTTATACTTGTGAAAAAAAGTAACACTTGCAGCTCCGGTGGGGAGGGGGGGGGGCGGGAACCACCGCCAAAAAGACCACATCCAGAGATATCTAGGCAGCTTTGGATTTTTCTTCGTAACAGGTACCCAGTACATTTTTAGAGATATGGCAATTTGGTTCATGATTAAAAAGAAAGTCCTGTTGTGGTATTAAATAAAAAAGCATTCACAAAGCCTGTAGAAGGAGAAATGTTCTTGTGAGGTTATTAAATTACTATTTAAATTTAAAATAAAGATATTTCAGGATTTAAACATCTTCCAGGAGTGTTGTGAATATAAGTGGTCAGAAAAGAGATTTTCCATCCTGTAACAATTGTGAGATTACAAAGAAAAAATTCATCTCAAATCAGGATGAAAAGCCAAAAAATTTACAAGGAAATGAAATGATAGAATAATAATTATTTGGGTCATCTGGGTGGGGGTGAATCTAAATTCAAGTCTCTGCTCCAGAGAAAAAGATTTCAGATTTGGTTCTCCCACATGGCAGATGAGTGTGTCTGTGTTCTGAGCTTTAGGGTAAGGGAGGGGGGTCCCCACCACCTCAGCCTGTGTTTTATGAATCCCAAAGACACCTAAGTCTGCTCGTGAATCTAGACTTCTACTTTTTTTAAATGGTTTCATTCAACCCAAAGTTAATTTTTTTCCCCTGACATTTTGATTTACTGAAAAAATACCATTCTTCTTCTGTTTCAGGTTGACTGTCAACTCTCCAGTTTTTCAGAACTGCCATCAAACAGAAAAATCAATTATTTGTTCATTTCTACAATCTTAGGCCTAGCTTCTTTAGACAACCCAGTGGGTCCTGGGCCTCAATCTACACAGCTCACCAACTACAGCCTCAACAGCTCCTCCCTTACAGAAGCAAAGAGTCATTTATTTTGTGCAGCCAGAGTTCTTTTTTTTCTGATGCCTCCCACTTGGGCCCTATGTGGCAAAAACAAGTTTTATAACTTGACTGGAGCCGAGAGCTAGAATCTTCACTGCTAGTTGCTGGGTCATTGTCTCTTAACTCTGAAATGATTTCCGGGGTGGCTTATCTTGAACCATTGTTTCATTTACAACTCCCTATTCAACTAAACCAGCATCTTCATACAGTAATCATCCCAACAACCAGGTCACAGCTAGCCTTCATACAGTAGAGTGCAGCCCCTTATCCATTCTATGAATGAATGAATGAATAATAGTCATCCTTAACTCTTTCACTGCACATTTCATCCACGGGACTCAAAGGTAGGTAAGCATTTTAACCCTATTTTGCAGTTAGTGAAACAGAGGTACACAGAGTGGTGAAATGACTTGCCTAAAGTCACCCAGGAAGTCTGTGGCAGAGGCAGGAAGAGAACCCATTTCTCCTGACTCCCAGTCCAGTGGTCCCTGCTGCCCGCAACAGAGGTGGCCACGTGAACTTTTGAATCAGGCCCGAGGTGGTTAATTGTAACATAGCTAAGGAGAAAGAAAAGGAGTACTTGTGGCACCTTAGAGACTAACAAATACTCAAATAAATTTGATAAATAAAATAAATAAATTTGATAAATAAAATAAATAAATAAAAAAAGTCAGCAACACATCTGTTTACAATAAGAATCCTTACCTTGAGTGTCAAATACTGAAGATCCCACTGTCCCAAACTCCCATTCTTATAAGGCAGCCTAAAACAGTCAAGTCTGCAAAGGATAACATTCTATTATTGCAATCAGCCTTATAATCTGAGATGAGGCTGAGCCATAAGGATTGCATATGTATCTGAATTTTCCCTACCTATGAGATTTACTGGTTCAGTCCATTATAGAAAGGGGGTGGGTGAGGTATCAAGTTGGGACCTTAAGCTTCACCCCAACTTCCCCAAAGCCTATATAGGGCATTCAGATCTAGTTTGGGGTTCAGGTTTCTGTGTAATCATCACTTAATGTGACTTAACTCCAAACTGGTAACATCCCATGCAGAGTCAACCATGATGCGCCAGATAGTATCCTTCAGTCCATTAATCACAAAGACCTTTATCATGCAACTGGATCCATGTGAGCAGATCACTGAATCCAAACAGAGCCCCATTAAACTTCAGTGGGTCTCCCCAAATGGATCTGATTCATGATTGGGACCTAACTGCCCCCCAAGATAATTTTTCAGAATTCATAACGGCATAAAAATCTCCTGCCTACCCTACCATCACACAGTTCCTGCCTAGAAACCAGTACAACTCCCTTCGCTGCAATGTTCCATTTTACAGTATGTTTAATCATCCTTAGTATGTAAGCCAGGAAAACCTTGCATCTGATCACTGTCCTCCTTACTCAGTCCATGCATCATTAATACAACGGTCCCAACCACCAATTCACTATGTACCTTGGACATGATTCTGATTTCAGCAGGAGAGAAAGACACTATCACTTTTTTCCCCCCGCTGTGGGTATCTTGACAGATCCCTAGGATTTATCACTAAATCTATTAAAGGCACTCATGTGCTGCCCATTACCAAAATACCTAACAAACTTTAATGCATCCATCCTCAAAACACCCCTGTGAGGTAGGAATTTGCTACTGTCCACAGATGGAGAACTCAGGCACAGAGACCCAAAGTGACTCACCCAAGCTCATGCAGGAAGTGTGACAGAGCAGGGAACTGGACCAAGTCCTATCCTAAGTTAGTGCCCTCACCACTGAACCGTCCCTCCTTACGTCTTCAGCTGCACTGCAACAGCTGTATGCCGAGGCATCACAAAGCCGTCCTAAAGGTGGTGTAGCGGTTCACACCTTCATCTGGACATCTCCCACGACCAGTATAAACAGCTATGCTGCCACCCCCACCTCCCAGCAGCCAGTGCGAGGGTACAACAGCTTCCCTTCACCCCAGCAGTCTTGTGGTGCAGTAGAAGTCTCTTGGTTGGACAAGCTAGGGTGACCCTGACGCTGCTCTAACAGGCTCTAGCTCTGAGCCAGTCCAGTATTGGGAATTATCAAGGCTACATTTGCATTCTCTGTCTCCTGAGCAACATTATGCCATTCTCAGCCACAGCCGAGGATCAGGTTCTTGACTCGTGCTGGGCCTGGTTCGGCACTCTCTCACACACACCACTGTTTTTGCACTGATGTAACTCTACTGGCTTCTGTGGAGTTACTCCTGATTTACTGCAGCGTGGCTGCAGAATGAGGCCCATTGCGTTTAACTTATGCTAGGAGAAATACAAGGGAAGAGAGATACCTGGGCCCGCTATAGACACTCTAAACCATTTTCCCCAAGAGTCCATATCCACATGCCCCAGTAACCTTAATAAAAGCCCCTACCCCTTGCTTTAGAACCACATTTTTAAAAAGTTCCAGGCTGTTTAGAAAACAAACCCTTAGTTGCAACTATAAAGCAGTTACTGAGCAAATGCTTCACAATATAATGTTTTCCAGTAACTTCCCTTCCTTCTTGAGTGTAAGGCCTGTGAATAACCCTATTAAGCATGAAAATGTTACAGCCTGATTCTCCACTGCTTAACACCTTGGGCAGTCATTTCTACCAGTGCAAGGCAGGTGTGAAACATGTCCCCCCCGATTTAGTAGCATTTTATAACCACTTTGCACTAGTGTCAATGATGACAGAAGGTGCAAAGACAGTGGAATATGAGGCACTGAAATTGTATGTTTCAGCCAAACCACAATACTCTGATTTCTGATCATCTTGCTGCAAGATGAAATGTGTTAAGAGCAGCACTCTCATAGCAAAATGGTCATTACTTTGCACTAAATCGTGTGGTTAGTTCAACTCATAAAAGCCTTTCCAGTCAGATAAATACATGACAAGATCCATGCTCCTTCTCACATTTCCAGCTGGACGCGTTTTTAAATCTTGCCTCAAACTCCCAGTTCCCCCAACACACGGAACATGCAGCCACACAAGCTTCCTGTCTATGTGCTTCTTGTAGGCAAACCGCTTGTCTGCCACCACATAAACACTGACAGCATTTTAACACTATTGCCTGACAAAGATTCTCTCTCTCTCTGAACAGGTAAACAAATGTGAGCATTTACTTTAACACGCCTGCAGCTTCTCTTTCTCAAAAGCAACTAGGTTGTCTGGATTCTCTTCGGTTTCACCCAGAAATCTTCTGTAGAGCCTACTTGAAACTCCCAGCAGGCCCTCAGTGGCTAGAATGGTGAATCACAGGGATGGATCCACTCTTGAGATGCCATTCTGTAGCACAGTCTGGCTACAGTTTACTATATGGTGTCCCAGATCAGGTTTCCTCAATACAAAGGTACTGAAGACTTAATTTAAATTAGATGTTAGCTGCTTGCCACATCCAGGGGAGATGCTTACAAAACTAATGCAGTTTACCCAGTTCCGCAACAAACATTCACGGAGCAAAATTTTATGGATTGTTTCTGTGTACAATTTAAAGTAATTTCTTTGGCTTTGGTGCAAATCACACACCACATAATCACTGACCCCCAAGTCACTGCTTACATGACACAGTCCCGCATGACACTCTCATAAATAAGCTGGAGAAATGTGGGCTTGGCAGAACTACCATGAAGTGGATACGCAATTAGTTAAACAGCAGCAAACAAAGAATAATTATTAATGGAATGATGTCAGATTGGAGGGAAGTCTCAAATGGGGTTCTACAAGGATTTGTTCTGGGTCCAGTGTTGTTTAACATCTTTATTAATGACCGAGAGAGATCAGACTGATCAAATTTGCAGATGACACAAAGCTAGGGGGTTGCAAGCACTTTGGAGGATAGAGTTAAAATTCAAAGGGATCTTGATAAATTGGAGAACTGGGCTATGGACAAAAAATGAAATTCAGCAAAGACAAATGTACGGTGCCACACTTAAGGAAGGAAAACCAAATGCACAAACACAGAATGGGGGATAACAGGCTTGGCAACGGCGCTGCTGAGAAGGATCTGGGAGTTGTGGTGGATCACAACCTCAACGTGAGTCAGCAATGCGATGCTGCTCCAAAAAAGGCAAATGCAATTTGGGGTTGTATTAAACAGAGACATAGCATGCAAGTCACAGGAGGTGATAGTACCAGCTACTGGGTGCTGGTAAGGCCTCAGCTGGAGTACTGTGTCCAATTTTGGTCACCAGTGTATAGAAAGGATGTAGAGAAATTGGAAAGGATACAGAGGCAAGTGACAAAGATGATCAAAGGGATGGAATGCAAGCCATATGAGCAAAGGCTGAAGGAACCGGATATGTTTAGTTTAGAAAAGAGGAGATTAAGGGGGGACATGACAGCAGTCTTCAAATACTTAAAAGGTTGCCATATAAAAGATGGAGAAAAATTGTTCTCTCTTGCCACAGAGGGCAGGCCCAGAGGCAAAGGGTTCAAACTACAGCATAGCAGATTTAGATTAAATCTCAGGGAAAGCTTACTAACTGTAAAGTCAGTAGGACAATGGATCAGACTGCCTAGGGAAGTTGTGTAGGTTTTCAAAAGGAGGCTGGAGAGCTATCTGGCTTGGATAGCTAAGAGACAGAAAATCCTGCATCCTGGCAGGGGGTTAGAGTAGCTGACCCTTGTCATCTCTTCTAACCATATTGCTCTATGATTCTACTTAATCTTGGATTAAGATGGAGAATAACATCTTTATTATGTTAAGTACAAGGATATACTTTGTTGTACATAACCTTGTCTGATAGTATCTTAACATGATCCACCCCATTCTATTACGTTTGCAGTCTTTTTACCAAGCCTTCATGGTGAACAGATCCTTCCCCATGTCTTTCTGTTTCCTTAATATCACTGATGTACATGTGACAGCCTACTGAGGTGCTAATATCACCTTTATCATCATAGTATCTGCGTGTCCTTTTACAGAAGGAGAGTAGGGTAAAGAGAAATTAAGTGTCTTGTCCAATGTCACACAGGGACTGAACCACACTTCCCAGACTCCCAGTCCAGTGTCTTAACCACAAGACCATCATTACTCTGTTATACATATTAATGGTCATCTGAAAAGGGACATTGCAACATCAGCTATAGAGAAGTCCAGTGCCAACACTTGGAATGCATCTTGAATCTTGATTTAGTGCTGATATAACAGGCCCAAGAACTTCACTGTTTAATATTTAAGCAGACTGTTTCATGCCTTGAGGTGACTAAATATGGAAGTGACAATTACAATTAAGGCTTTAGTTTTTAATCACAAGCCCTCTTAGCCATGACAACAGTGCTGATCAGTTTATCTGCAGCTTTCCTTCCAGCGTATCCCCTCTGGTAATGAACTTAGCCTTCCGCACCTGATTTACAACAGCTGAAAGCTGGAGTTCCAAGTAGTCCAGTCACCAAGCCAGGCTGGTGAGATTGTATCAAGGTGCTTGACTTTACAATTTCTGCCTCCTCTTTTAACTAGGTCCCTTGCTAAAGCAGTTCAGTCAATAAAAGTTTGGATGTGCTAGAGATAAAGTATTTCTCTCTTTACATTGCCCGAAGACACCTTGAAGTGCTTCCTTCTTGCGGGTATCTGACCTGCTTCCAGTTCAGCATTGAGAAATTATGTTTGTCAGTTCTCCAGTGAAGCAACCAGTGCCAGACCTGTTCTTTTACCTCTATCCCAATCACAGCTCTCAACTAGGCCTCTGTTATTGCTGAAATTGACTCTATTATTTGTATTACCATAGCAACTAGGCACCCCAGTCACAGATAGTGGTAGGTGATGTACAAACACAGAATGAAAATATGGTTCCCACTCCCAACGGCTTACAATCTTAGCATAAGTGAAGAGAGAGATCAGGGAGTGCAAGGAAACAATGAGACAATATTGGTCAGCATGGTCGGCAGTGGTCTGTGTGCACCTACAGCCTAATCGTTGGTTGTCAAGACTTTTGCACACATATCTGCAAAGGAAAGTTTGAAGACAGACTTCAAGGTGGAAAATGAGGAAGCATGGCATATGTTTACAGGGACCGTCACCCAAGCATCTGGTCTCACATCTATTCCCCCCCCCACCTGCCTCACACACACACACGCGCACACACGCACACAGTCATGTCTATATAAAATCCTCTTCCCAAGTAACCATTTTCTTTGCCAGTTGTTTTGAACATCTCCTCCTCCCACTTGTTTCCCCCCAGCACCACATCGAGTTCAAACTTTTGATATCACCGTCAAAAGCCTTGCTCATATCTTCCCTGTCCTCTGCTCCCCCTGCTTCACCAGTGACTCTAGCCTTTTCCATCCACTTGTCAGTTGCTCACACAAACATCCGAGTCTTCTTCCAGTTGCACTCAATGTTTGGAGTTCCACTGGAAGTCCCTTGCCCTCTCCTCATGCAAGTCCCGCTGAAGACCCTCCTTTGTCAGAGACCTGCAGGCTTTGAGACTGACTCACTTAGAGGCACAGGACAGGTCACGTAACCTCTCTGTGCCTCTGTGAAGTGGAGATGGGAATTCCCTAGTTCAGAGGAGCACTGCGAGGATCTATTAGTTAAGATCTTTCTATGCTTTCAGTTCTTTATTATTATTGTCACTAGTTTTGCTTCATATCTCCGCTGGAAACCAAAATTGCAGAGGCATCCAGGAATTTAAAAAATATATATATTTTTTTAGCCTTATAAAAAGGTTTGGCTTGAATTTGGAGAATGGTCCTGCTTTGAGCAGGGGGTTGGACTAGATGACCTCCTGAGGTCCCTTCCAACCCTGATATTCTATGAATGACTGTGGCATGGCTCTGAAATTACCCATACTAGACTGCTTGTCCCAATACCAATAGGATGAAAGACCTAAGGAAACACATTTTCAGCCCAGGTGAAGCAGTGCCACTCCCAAGCATTCAAAAATTATACGTTATCACCCCCATCCCCCCCAAAAAATATTGAAATGGTCTTTAAAAGACATTTTTTTAAAAAGCAGGGATTTTTTTTCTTTGCTTTTAGTTTTTAAGACTTTAGATTACACGCAAATCACGTCAAACTTCCCACTGCAATCATGAGGTCTAGAAACATTCATTAAACACAACATTTAAATTGAGACTCATGTAATCATGTATTACCATGCGGGGGGGAGGGAGGGGGGACTGCTCCTTAATGTCATGAGACTCACAATCAGATTGCAAGACTAATCAACACTGCAACTAATGCCTTGATCTTGCAAGCATTGGTCTGCCTGCTCAACTTTTTGCTCTTGAGTAGACTATTTAAACTTCTGCATAAAATTAAGCATACTTGCATAAGTGTTTGCAGGATCTGGGCTTTCATTTGGCAACTTTGAATGTTTAGAAGAATCCTGAGCTTTAACATTAACACTGGGCTTCCCCCACACACTCAAAGACACTTCCTGCAGTGGGATTCTGTGCCACCTACAGCTACAAAGATCTGTAAGCATCAGTGAGGAAAAATCCCTTCTGAATATGATTTTTCAAATGACCAGATGGCACCACCTGGAGACTGCTACTCCCAGACTGGGACCAGTTCTTTGCCTACATATAGATATATCTTCAAAAGACAAAGTAAGCAAATCCTTATGAAAGAACAGTTTGTTTGTTTGTTTGTTTGTTTTGGGGGGGGGGAGCTGTCTTTCTCCCTATGGATAAGTGATTCTTTAAGCAATGGCCCATGAGTAAAAGAAAAAAAATTGATTTTCCCCTCCACGCCTTTAAAAAGACATCCATTGAAACATAAAAACCCTTCAAGCCCATTTGACCTTCCTGCCTCCTCTAAACAAAAATAACCTTGTTTAAACCTGGTTGGGGCTAAACAAAATATTACAGGCCGTATTTGAACTATCTGAACGGGGAAAACATGTCACAGTCTTGCTGAAGAACTAGGTTTTAACACTGGTGGTTGGATGCACAGCTTAAGACACTATTCAGTGCTTATATAGTCCCCATTAATTGAGTTTCTGAGCACCTCACCATCTTTAATTATAGAATCATAGGGCTGGAAGCAGAGACAACCCATGCCTGCCGATATTAGGGGGACAGAGTGTGGGGGGAGAGTCGGCTTCAGCAGGGTTACTGAACATACTTAGTCCATGTGAGCATGTTCAGTAGTCGAAGCCAAGCAGCAAATCGTGGGTGGGGTGGGACAGGTGGACATGACCTTGCAGCCCCTGCCCCCCTTGCATTGCCTCTGGCTGGAAGGGACCTCAAGAAATCATCTCGTCCAGACCTCTGTGCTGAGGCAGGGTTAAATATGCCTTGACCACCCCGACAGATGTTTGTCAAGCCTGTTGAAAAAAAACCTTCCAGTGATTGGACTGACAATGTATTTATCCTCACCCTGGTGAGGTTGGGGAGTGGTATCCCCATTTTAAAGATGGGGAACTGAGGCACAGAGAGGCCAAGTGACTTGCCCAAGGTCACACAAGAAATCTGTTGTAGGGCAGGTAATTGAACCAGGGTGTCCCTTACCACCGGACCATCCTTCTTCTGATTGGTGGCCTCTAGACACAACTGCAACACAAATAATTAATAACTGTCTGAAACGGTTAGCACGTTATTTTTTCTATCCACACACAGGAATGAACCATGTTAGATGATTTGAGCACAACTTCTAACCACCACAAGAATGAAATGTGATCGCAGGTATGGAAGTCAAGCATGCTATTTAAGTGCAGTGGTCTGGCACATGGGCAGACAGGGGGAAAAAAAAAAAGAAATCTCATGAAGACGCTTTGCTCCTAGCTCCCAGATAGCTATTTCTTGCAGCAACATCTGACATTTTCCAGCTCTTTACAGTGAGATTACTGTGTAACTTTGGGAATTGTTCTTTTCATGCTTCTCTGACAGTTTGAGTCCGGCTACTTGAAAATAACTCATCTGAGCCCCATGGTGTGTACAGCACAGATAAGCAACTTCCAGACAGCTTGATTCCTACAGAAAGTACACCAGAGAGGCTATTTAAGCAGTGTGTTTTGGGACAATAGCGAGAGGACTATTTTCAAAGTTGGGGCTATTATACCAGTACTTCCCATCCATGCTGACACTTGGCTGGTTGAGACTGGTGCAGGGGGTAACATACAGTGGTTAGCCTTTGCTTTAAGAAAGTCGAATCCAAAACAAGATTGTAATGGCAGAATGCTGTTAGGAGCACTTTTGTATGTGAACTCAAGGTGTGATAGATGTCCTAGGGGGACCAAATGGTGGTTAGCAAGCTAAAGTTCTCTTGTATAAGCAAAGCCAAAGGGGCTAAGGGCAAAATCCTGCTCACTTGAACTTCCGTTGGAGCACAATGGGTTCACCTGAGGCCCACAAGCAGCAAAGGTGGAGATGAACCCAAATGTCCTGATTTGTAGTGCCCCATGTTCATATGCCTGCCAGACAATATTTCCTTCCCCAGCATCTGCACTGGTATGCTTAAATTCACATAGCAAAGACAAGCGTGACTTGTTCAAGACAGGAACCAGCAAGGAATGTGACCGGTGACTTTGGTTACTATTCAGACTGAGCATAAAAATGAAGCTAGGGCTGAAAAAGGTCCACAGATAGTACCATTCCTATAGAGGGAAATTGTCGAGTTAGAAATAGGTCTCAATTCACAATGAAGTCGCCTGAGGTCATCCTGATATTGTTCAGTTTGGAAGACAGCATCTAGGTTGGAGACGTCTAATCACTAATTTATAATGGCAAGAAATAATGGATAATTCATAGGGGATAATTGTGCCTTCTCTCCTAGCATATTTAAAACCACGGGCTTCTTCTCTTGATAAATGAGAACAATGTTATCTAAAAAGGAATAAAATAAAATAATTCATATGCACAGTTGCAGAGTAATTAAGTGTTTTATATGGGTGGATTGCAGGGGCGGGGGGGGGGGTGTCCTCTTGATAACTGTGCAGAGCAGACTGCTCTTAAAAAAATAAACATCTCCGGTATAAAGAGCCTGTAAGTTTAGCTTAGAACAACAACGGAGAGAAATCAGTTAGCAATTACCTCTCTCGTAAAGGTGAGTCCCTCTAAAATTATTATACACTTGTGAACTGACAACCTAACAGGGTCAGAAATTCAGTATTATTAGTAGAGCTAGTCGGAAAACTTTGACAGAGCCAGTTTTGATCAGAAAATGCTGTTCTGTCAAAGTCAAAATACTTTGCAAAACTGTGTTGATTTTCCTGAAATTTCATTTCAGAGAAAAAGAAAAAAAAAATGCCAACAATGGTTTCTCAGCCCACACTATGTGCTACTCTGTGCTTCATGCTGCATAGGGAATAATCTAGGAATGCTTTCCCGGGCACAGAATGTTTTCATTCCCATTTCTCATGTCAATTTTTAAAAGAAAATGTACAATCGTATATATGAACATAACAAAAAAAGTCAAAACTGGAAAGAAGTGTTTCAATTTTGTCCAACATTTTGACTGAGAGATCAGAAATTAAACCTTAAAAAATAAAAATTCCACTTGAGAATTTCCATTATTTCTGGTTTTGTTCTAAATTGGAAGGACACCAAATTTTAAAATCTCAAAATCCTTCTCCAAATGGAATTTCTACCCTCAGCATAAGCTCTATTATTGACCATATGATTGGCACTATACAAACCCAACTTCCAGAGAGAGTCGCTGGTCACAGATTGCTGGATCCTCCTCCATGTTTCCATCTTCAAAATCATATTAAATCATTTCTAAATGCTACTCCCTCACAGAAACAATTTCTGTCATGGCTCTGTGATCATGAAGGGAAGGGGAGGTGGTCAATTTAGGTGTAACTGGGAGGGGAAACGTTCACTCAATAAACACCTTGTAGGAAGTCAACCCTATCAAACAGTTGGAAATCCCGCTGTAGAAGACACAATCACCAGGACTGTCTCTGACCCTTAGACTTTACAATCTAGAAGACCAAACAAAAGCAAGATGCGCCAGAAGCCCATGGGGAAAAGCTATGCTACAGAAAGGATGGTCTTGCAGTGAAGACACTGGAGAGAAATAGGTTCAGCTCCTGACTGTGCCAGACTTCCTTTGTGATTCAGGGGCAGTTCCATACAAAAGGAGATGCACATGGAATAAATTCTACATATTAAGATGATGGATGCCTTAGAAATAATAGAAAAATATTTATGCGTGAGGGCATATGGCTCCTGTGTGTAGTGTAGCAAACCTTCCAGTCTTATCTCCCACCCCATGCCCCCGGAGACGGGAGGATGGGATGGTGTGGAGGGGCTCAGCCTTGAAACATTCCAAAATAAACAGCAAACTCAACTCAATACTGGGGCTGTCCTCCACTCCTCCATAGGGGCATCCTTGTCCTTCCCTTCAGGCTCGGCTCCCAAACAATCCCTTACCCAAGTGCCACTCACTCCTGGGGTCTAACTGCTCCTCCCCCGAGGCTACTCTGGCCAGCAGGCCCAACCCTCCGCAACTCTGCGAGCCAAGCTCGCTTCAGGCAGAGAGAGGCAGAACTCCATCTTCCGTTCTGGCTAGCCAGCCCTGAAATGAGCCGGGCTCTTTCCTTTTATTCCCCTTCCAGGTTGGGCATTGGCTGCAAGTATAGAGGGCGGGGCTAGTTGGTCCCATGAGCTTTCCTTATCTTCTTCTCTGCCGGAGTGGGGTTGCTCTGCCCCATCATAGTAGGCCTGTGCCTGGAGACACAGCTTCATGAGACATGGTACAGTAGCCAACTTACAGTTTGACTGAGAACATAAAAAGACATTGCTTGAATTTCAAGATTAAACTATGGGGCGGTAAAAATGCCCACAACTGACCTATGCAGCGTTCCCCTCACTGCCACCCTCGGCAGAGCTGAATTGGGGATTCCAGCCATGGGAATTTTTAACATAAAAGGTTACTGGAGAGTCCCCTCCCCTCCTTGATACGCCTGTCTCTGATCCCACACCAGTTTTACACTGGTACAGTGTAGTTGAGCTTAATGCAGATACTCCTGATTTATTCTGTCAAGGGAAACAGAGTGAGCCCTGACATTGCTTAATCCATTCCTGTTAATTGAAGTGTTCTCATTGTTTTATATCAGCTACGTGCAATTAATCTAAGAATCCCTCGTGCAGTCTCTGTCTTGGTCCTCTGTTGCTTAGTTTCAGAGAGACATCCATTTGGAATTCCCCTCTGTTGACTATACAAGTAATGCAAGTCATAAGATTTAAACTCCCACTAACTAGAGAACTGAAAGTGATGGAGAGTTGATTTTGAATCTTTATTGGCTATGGGATTGTGTAAAGGTGTAAGAACACACTGCTGCCTTCTCTTGTCAAACCCAACTCCTGCTTCTGCAATAAGATGTTTCACGTCTGTGGAAATTTTCTGGTTAAATGTTTAAAATGAGTACAGAGGAGCTGATATCTCCTCTACAATAGAAACTGGTAGTTTGAAACATGTAGTCTGCAATTCCCCATACTGTAGAAGTGTAACTCCAATGCAATACATACATACAGTCTCCCTACAGACAAGACCCTGAGCACCTAATTAAACAAACAGCTAATAAAGATGCTCGAATACTTTGAAATTTTTATATCAAATTTTAAAAATTAAAACAAGAAAAAATGGTTTTGTACAAAAAACCTGCGTCAGAAGATGGAGTTTCATCAAAA
This sequence comes from Natator depressus, assembly GCF_965152275.1. Classification (NCBI taxonomy): domain Eukaryota; kingdom Metazoa; phylum Chordata; order Testudines; family Cheloniidae; genus Natator; species Natator depressus. Next base: position 9,603,297 of record NC_134259.1, read on the forward strand.
ATGAATGTTTTCACAACAGATTATTTTCAATTAAAATAGGCAGATATTCACTGGAAAACTCAACCCAAAGCCTGGATATATGTCTTTAATTGGAAAGATTGTGTTTTCATGTGAAAGCTTTTTAGGCTTTGGCAACGCAAAACAAAAATGGTTTGGTTTTTCAACAAAAACTTGATTTAAAAAATACGTGTGTGTGTGTGTGTGTGTGTGTGTATGTATACACACACACACAAAATGGCCTAGGAAAGCAAAAACATCTCACAAAAGTTTGACAAACACTAAAACAACACATACATTTCCCAACCAGTTTTAACCACATGTACCGAGTTCTTTCACCTGGGCCCAATTTATCCTGAATGTTACTCTATTGACATCAGTGGCATTACAGTCCTGTGTCTGCATGCATCCGGTGGGCCAGTACAGACAGAAGAGAGGTGGTTTGTGCCTCTCTGCTCCCTATGCTGCCAGGGACGGGTCGGGCCTATAAGCTTTGTGGAGCGTAGGAACTCCTTATCTAGATCTCCTCCTGCTCCACAATGCCCTCCAACCACTTGGCTTTTGGGGCGAAGGACGGGGGGGGGGGAGGGAGAAGAGAGCAGAACAACAGAAGAGACCTATCTTATACCAATACGTTCTAGGGGCGGGTTTACTGTCCATTTACAGGTTTCAGAGTAGCAACTATGTTAGTCTGTATTCGCAAAAAGAAAAGGCGTACTTGTGGCACCTTAGAAACTAACAAATTTATTTGAGCCTAAGCTTTCGTGAGCTACAGCTCACGAAAGCTTAGGCTCAAATAAATTTGTTAGTTTCTAAGGTGCCACAAGTACGCCTTTTCTTTTTGTCCATTTACAGTCTCTGACTCCCACCCTTTCCATTGCCATCGGGCTGGACAAACTGCTAGACATGAGCCATGCATGTGGAACTCCTCCTGACATCGGTAAGAGTTTGCCTGAGTAATGGCTGAAGGATTTGATCATCTGTTTTCGAGAAAAGGGCCAATCCATGAGAGGAAAAAGAAAACAAAACTATGATCAGGTAGAAATTTATGGGGCCTATGGCATGCTGGGAACTGCCTAAATCTGCAAGTAAAGGACAGATCTTTATGGGTGAAATTCAGCCATAAAGTCTCATTTTAAGAGCGTAAGTGATGCAGAGACCTGATGCTGATCCTCTTAGCAGGAACAAAATTTCACCTTAGGACTATTTGGACCAGATCAGAAAGCCATATTAACATCAGTACATCAGACTGGCTGTGAAAGGATGTACCAAGCATCTGCTGACTGTCACTGAAGGCCCTGTTGCTGTGATGCATCCTTCCCTAACAAACTGTCCTGATGAACGGGAAGAGCAGTGACATTAGACCTCCAGGGACTGCCTAGAGAGGCATCCCACAATCAGCTGCAGGCAAGAATCAGTAAGAGTTGCTCCTCCCGCATCTAGAAGGGGTGGGAGCAGGTGGAGGCCAATCAGGGCTCAGCAGACCAGATAAAAAGGGGGGCTGCCCTGGGTGAAATCAGGACAGAAAAGCTCTCCCTTTAACTCAAGTAACCTGGTTTGGTCAGAAGCCTAAGCTTTAGAGACTTTGCCTTGGACCACTGTGAAGGACTATTTTTTGTGTTATAGAATTTAGTGCATAGGTGGTTATTTTGACTTCAGTGATAATTTCTTCTCTGTGAAACCTGGTGTGAGCCTGCTCCGTGGAGTCTCTGCCTCAAGGTAACCCTTGACACTTGTCCTGATGCTGCCCTCTAAGTGGCCAACCTGGTGCATAATACCCACATTGTCCTTAGCGTCCTTTCACTTTGCTATGTGGTTTGAAAAAACTTGAATGTCTCTCCTGAAGTAGGAGCAGGCTGCAAAGATCACACTATGAAATACATTTGTTTCTGCTTTGTACTCCACAGCGCTTTGCAGTTCATTTATTAAGATTCCTTTAATTATGTCGGGTGTGAAATAATTCTGGTGTAATAGGCTACTTCGTGCGATAATTTTTTCCCTTTTGCCCATTCTCCCGTGAAATGTTAGAGTATTATAAACTTAAAAAAAAAAATCATTCAAGCCTTACAAATGTTTAGAGGAAAATTTGCTCAAGGTTTTTCTTTTTTTCTTTTTTTTTTTTTTTTTTGGTAGGTTGCTCTCTGCTTATCCATCAAAGCGAAGATAATAATTTCATTTGTATGTAATACCCACCCTCCTTTTCTCTCTCTCTCTCTCAAACCTACAAATGCTGACCTTAATTACTCCCACAAATCTGATTAGACTTGTTAACTTCAGTCATTTCAATAATTAAGAAGGTGAACGAAGAAACCGGTGAACTCCAAGCAATTATCCTCCGAGCTCCAATAATCACCAGTTTAATAAATTTTGGCAGGAGTATGTATTTTTGCTGCATGAACTTTAAGGCACGCAAAGCTGAATTAAGCTTGGCAGACTTTCAAAAAAATCCTCAAGGAACTCTGAAAAGGAAGCTTACCTTAGATTTGACTTGATTTCTGCGGTGCAATGCAGTAAATTACATGATGATTATGCAAAGCTGCTACATAATAGAAAACCCTACATGGCTTTAAATCACCTTTCTGGGTACCCCAAAGAAATACAGTGTACACAAATGCAGATTTGCAGTGTAGACGTCATCACTGGGTGGGGTATCACTACAGTGGTAAGAATATTTTTTTATTTCTACCTTTGAGGTTCAACATACATTATAAAAATCAGCCTCCCATGAAGGCATAATAAAGCAGCAGGAGAAACACAGTAACTTTTGTCTCTGAAAACACAGGATCAGATTCTCAGTTGGTATAAACAGATGTAGCTCTATTGACTTTCAATGAAACTAGGTTGATTTATACCAGCTGGTTGTCTGACATACTAGTTTAAATTTGGGGTGTACTGAACTATATGTATATGAATGAATGAAGGCATGAATGAAATCAGAACCCTGAAATAGTCACCCGTTTTTAGAATTGTTTTTTAAGTCTGAGAAATGTTCTGAGGTCTTTTCAACCTCTGAGTTCTGATTCTGATCTCACTTATACCAGTGTAATCCCATTCACTTCAACTGACACCTGATTTACACCAACGTGCCTGGAAAATCTGTCACCTGGTTTCTAACCAAGGACCAGTAATGGAAACAAGTTTTACATTTGAAGAAAACAATGTTTATGAACCGCATTCTGGGTCTGAGTCTATCGCCACTCACACCAGCGCAAAGTGGATGTAAAATGCTACCACTGCTGCAGAGTCCTCGCAGATTTGCAGTGGTGTAAATGACCGCACAAAGTGCCGGGCAACAAATAATTAGGGCCGATTCATTCAAGATAGGGAGCATCTAGCTATGATTTGTCACAGGGCGCTCGCCATAGCACCCTGGTTACTCAGGTTGCTGCAGCACTGGGGAAACTGCAGGCTTAATTTCTGTTGGGGATTACTCATGCTTGGGTGTCAACGGCTGGGCCGATGAGGCAACTGGCAGGATATATATTTGGGAGCAAGAGGAAATGAAAGGGAGGGAGAGCTTCAGAGAGGAGAGAAAGCTGTGCTCAAGTGTCCTCTTGCTATATATCTATGGTACCTTCTGTTGTTTGGAACTGAAGAATAAATGCACACCTGCTGAAATGGAAACAACCTGTGCTTGTTTGGTGGGGGGACCACAAGAGCAGCCTAGGCAGTGGTACTCACAGGGCAGGAGAAGACCCATCCTGTGACGTGATTCATATAGCAACACAAAGGCAGGAATAGACTCCCCACTACCTTGTGCAGTTACACCTGCATAAACTGACTGCAAGAAACTACCAGTCTAAGCTGGTTGTTTATATCCATTTTGCAGTAAGAATTCAGGCTCCCGGAGCAGATAGTAAGGCTATGAAAACATGCTTAGAGTTTTATTGTCAAACTTCAAAGAAATAAGGACCTCAAAAGTGGAAGGAAGAGCAAAGTACACCAATACTTCAAATCCCTCTTTTACTGCAACATAAAATGGCCATCCAGTGCAGCGCTATCGTAAAATTAAATCATTCCCGCTTGTCATTTTGTATGGTCTATACGCCAGATTAAAAACTACATGGCAAAATGTAATTTCCTAAACTGAGGGTATAAGAGGAATTTGAAAGATCTTTCTTTGCACTGTCTGCTCAGTTCTATGTCCTCCTGGTAATAAAGCAACAGTCACAGTTGGGTAGAATTTAGCACTGCTGTCTGCCTCGAGGGTACAAGCTACACTTGTCCTAACACTGCTGAGGGAAACAGCAGCAAGTGACAATTACAGTAACATGCCAAGGTTATTTTTTTTCTTCAGAGAACTCCTGGAAAAGCTGCTGTTTTGAAGATAGAAACTTTCTAATTTTAAAGTCAAGAAAAATGAGAATCGCTTCTTCCCATTCCAGCCCCTGTGCCCTGACTAAGAACATGAATCTCATTGTGATCATTCACAAGCAGATGTACGGTATGGACGATAAGAATCAAAGGCCAGCTGATCCCCCAAAGCGTGTCAGAATGGCAAAACATAGCTGATGCTCCTTGACTCATGTCACTAAGCCTTTCTTCTTAATACAATACTGACCGTTTTAACCAGACTATACTTGGTTCCTGTGAAATTCACCCTTGTGTAGGCAGCTAGTATGAAGTCTAACCATCAGTCAGGTCCTATCTAAACCCTATTTTTATGGGTGCCATATAAATACACAGAGATAGACAGCAGTCTGAATTAGCTGGTTTCTACCCAAAATGTCATATTTGAATGTTCTTACTGCGGGCAGTAGGTAGCTATTGTGCATTGCACAGGACCGTGTAAACATCTAACAACTCAGCTAGCTACACTAGGGGTTTGTTCCTGGATAACTGGATGTTACAAATCTCCTTTTACATGTAAGCAACAGCAGGACTAGGCAGGGTGCCAGAAATGTCACAGCAGCAGGTATGGAAGCCCTGCTGATATAAGGCCGGATTCAAAGCCCACTGAAGTCAGTGGAAAGACTCCTGTTGATATCAGTGGGCTTTGGGTCAGGCCCATGGTAACTGAATGCCAGTGTAAAACACTTTAGTGCTCTCCCACCACCAATCTGTGTTGAAAGTGACCAAGGCGGTACTTAGAAAGGTCATGAGAATGACCAATTAAAATAGAATTTGATACGCCTAAAAGTGTGCCTCATAGAAGGTGAAATATATCAGCAAATGCAGTATCTGAAAAGGCCTGATTCTCATTTACAATAAATCCCCCTTACCTTGCTATGGCCATGTAAAAGGGCTTTAAAATGAGAGCGAATGTAATTTACTCTCACCTTAAATCCCATTGCCAGAGTAGTGTAAAGGGCCTTAGTGTAAATGAGAACCAGGCCCACAGTGTGTGTGTCACAGTTCAGGGCAACTGTGCTTGGATTTCCCATCCGTGACTCAGCATCGGCACCCACTCTCAGGCTGCCAGCTCCCCAGAGGTTCCCTTTCTGGGTGGAGGCCTTCGTCTCACTCCCTTCGGGCTGAAGTATTCCCAGGCTGCAGAATTCCCTGCCTTCATTGTGTTATTCCCAGCAGAGGCAGGCTGGCCAAGCACACCTGCTCGCTTTCTCTTCAGAGACAGATAAGAGAGTGATTGTCAACACTTACAAGTTACCACCCAGCTCTTCCTGTGCAAGCCTGTTCGATTCTTTAGGTAAAAAGCCCTAAACAGAAAATATTAAAAACCGACACACACACACAGAGGCACTGACTCCGTGGGTGCTCCAGGGAAAACATGGTGGGTGCTCACAACCCCCCTAGCAGCTCCCTCCTACCTCCCTCTCAGCGCCTCCCACCCACCAGCAGGCCCCATGGATCAGCGGCCTCCCCCCCCCTCCCGCCCCGAAGCAGGAGTCTGGGAGGGGGAGGAGGGAGGATGTGGCACGTTCAGGGGAGGGAGCGGAACTGGGCAGGAAAAGGTGGTGCGAGGGTGAAGCAAGGGCGGGGCTTTGGGGGAAGGGGTGGAGTGGGGGCAGGGCCTGGGGCAGAGCTAGGGGTCGAGCACTTTGAAAAGTCGGCACCGGTACCTAATAAAACGTACCAACATTCACCCCAACCCCAACATGGATTTTGGCAGGAGCAGTCCTTCAAATTCCCACCCAAGGGGATTCCTTGTGGTTACAAGTTCATCACAGTTTCAGCGCAGAATAAGCAACCCAGTCTTATGGGGCCTTGGTAGGCCCAGTCCTTCCAACCCTTCCCTAAGGATTGGGGCCCTTCATGGACCAGGATCTTGTCTGTTTGCTGGCTCAGGAAGAAGGCCTTGAGCTGGTTTAAAACCAGCCTATTTATCCAAAAATCCTTTCTTTGGCTTTTTGGTCCCTGGAGAATCCAGTTTGAACTAATATATGCATACCTCTCTGGGATGGGGGTGGGAGGGGGCAGGAGTTCTTAAAGAGTTGCTAATACAATAGGTATATTAACATTTCCCCCCACACCCTCCTAGAGAAAGCACCTATGATTCAACAGTTACACTTAAAAATGAAATTGTGCAATACAATGGACCCACCAAGGTATTAACTCTAATTCAATAAGGTTTAACTTAATTCAGTAAAGTTCATTCAGGGTGTTACAGGATATTGTCAATCTGTCACAGTTTTCAAGTGAGCTCGGGGCATTTAGTAATCATCAATAAAAAAAAAACAGGGTTGGTTAAGAACAAGTTAGCATTTGAGCAGCATTATTAGAATGACATGGCATGTCCCAATTTTCATTTCCCTGGTGATGCCCTCATGGTGAAATTCACCCTTACGCATAGGGCTAGCACTAGTCACCCAGGCCTTGTGCAACCTCTCGACACAGGGTGAATTTCACCCATAGGTCCAAATCCTGAGGTCCTCACCCTGCCAACACTCCAAGTGACTTCAGTGGGAGCTTTGTCTGAGGGCTTGTCTAAACGTGGAACTATCTCAGAATAGCTATTCCGCACTAGCTTCCCATGCAGGCATTCTTATTCCACACGAGTGGAATGAAGTTGTACCACAAAAAGGCACTTTTAGGATGTCTCCTCAGCCTATGGTGGGTTGTAAAAGCCTGCCCCAGACTCTGGGTCTTTACTTAGGCAGCTAGCCCATACAGAAACCCGCGTTGCTATGGCATCAATGCTATTGGTATTCACAGTAGCTAGATTAAAGCAAGCTCATATATGTCTACCTGTGCTGCCATCATACATCTGACTGCAGTGTACGCATACCAATAATGTGGAATAAGAGTGTCCATATGAAGAGTTAGTATGCAACAACTCCTGTGCTTTAAATGCATGCATATTTCTCAATGGCTTCTCAGTGTAGACAAGCCCTGAGTAAGAGCTTCAGGATTTAGTCTTTACAGTTTAATGCATCTGCTTTCATTACACAGTTAAGGTCCAGTTCTGCCCATGTGCTGAGCTCCCAACAGCAAGTGTTTAATATGTTGAATATAATGTCCATATTTTTATATGGATGTTGTCAAGTTAAACATTCCCTGACTGTATACCACCGTACATACTGTCAGTATGAAAAGCGTTCTGAGCAGACAGCAACAGAACTAAAGACAAATCTACAAGATTATTCTTACATTATCCAGTGCTACTGCAAAAGAGGAAACAGGGAGCTGCTCATATACCATGGGGATAGGGGCAATATAGAAATAGATCGAATAGAGTAGATAAAATAGACAGTTGAGACAGACAGAGCTGTGCAGAGGTTGGCAAGCCAACCTGAAAACATGCGAATTGCACCTGCCTCTGAGTTTTGTTACTGATGCAAAACCGAGCCTAGGTGGCTCAAAAAGTTCATTAAGATTCATAAGCCTTTGGAATAAACCTTGATTGATTTATGTTTTTGTCTCCAAACCACAATATCATGTGTTATGTAAAAAGAGAGGAAACTCTGCTGTTTCAACTGAGTTTTTGGTTTGAGCATCCTTAACCCCCAAATCCACAGCAAAATTCAAGGGGCAGAAAAGCAACACAAAGTCAAAGAAAATGGGCAAGATCCTCGTTTACTCTAAGGACATTTTACACCACTCTAGCAGTTCAACTATGGCTGCAATACTGTCCATTTCTGGTGGCCAGAGTTCAACAAAGATGTTGATAAATTGGAAAGAGAAGAACCACGAGAATGATTAAAGGATTAGAAAATATGCCTTATAGCGATAGACTCAAGGAGCTCAATCTATTTAGCGTAACAAAGAGAAGGTTAAGGAATGTCTTGATTACAGTATATCGGTACCTACATGGGGAACAAATATTCAATAATGGGCTCTTCAATCTAGCAGAGAAAGGTACAACATGATCTAGTGGCTGGGAAGTTAAAGCTCAACAAATTCAGACTGGAAATAAGGCATACATTTTTAACAGTGAGAGTAATTAACCATTGGAGCAATTAAACAACGGTTGTGGTGGATTCTCCATCACTGACCATGTTTAAATCAAGATGGATGTTTTTCCTAAAAGATATGCTCTAGAAATTATTTTGGGTAAGTTCTATGCCTTGTGTTATGCAGGAGGCCAGATTAGATGACACAGTGGTCTCTTGTGGCCTTCGAATCTATGGACAGGTTCCTTATTGTAAGCGAGAATCAGGCCGCTAGAGATCGATCCAATTCTAGAAAATGTGCCCTAAATGGAAATACACTGATGTCCAGAAGTCAAGCACAAGGCCTATGCACTGCGAATTTTGAGAACATAAGCGGTGCACAGACCTTGTAATGGCTTCTCTGTACAGGGATGAATTTCACATTCATCATATACAGCCCCTGTAGAAAGGATACATCTGTCAGGGTTCAGGGCAACTGCACCCCTATTTCCCGTTTGTGGTCTTCCCCACTCTTAGGCTTCTGGCTCCCCCGCTATCGCTCTCTTGGGTGGAGATATGCATCTCTCTCCCTTCTGACCCAAGTGTTTCCAGGTTGAACAATTCCCTGCCTTCACTGTATTGCAGCAAAAAGACAGACTACTTCAGCAGGCCTGCTTTGTTTCTCTCAGAGATGGTACACCGTATAACTGCCTCAGTTAAGTTACCACGCAGTTGTTTCTAAACAAGCTCATTTATTCTTAAGGTAAAAACTTGACACAGAAACCATATTAAGACAATAAAAGAACCTCTAATGCTTGCTAACAAGCTTATGAGAAATTACCCCCTCACTTGGGCAAGGGTTCTGGTTGGCAATTAATCCTTCAAACCCCACACAGGGGTTTTCCTATGGTCACAAGCTCATCACTGTTTCAGCTCAGAACAAGCACCAAAGTCTTATGGGGCCTCAGAGGGTCAAAGACCTTCCAACGCTTCCCTAAGGTTTGGGGGTCCCCCTTGGACCAGAGGTCCTGTTAGTTGTGGTATTGGAAAGAAGGCCCTGAGTCGCTTTACACTCAGGTTATTTATCCAAAGGACCTTTCTTTGTCTGTTGGTCCCTGGAGAATCCAGTTTGAACCAGTATATAGGAGCCTCTCCTCCCCCGGTGGTGGTAGCTCTCTGGAGGTGTTGCAACCTGAGTGAGTTTGCCTAACTGCCTGTCACAGGGTGTGCTACTCACCGTCAGGGCAGCACCGCCTTCTGGTGATGCTGGGGATTAGCTCTGCCAAGTCCCGCGCCCACTGTCTGGTCGTGCAACTTGGAGCTCTCCTCCCACTCACAGAGTCACAGTACGGCTGCTTCACAACTTGGCCCTCCAGTCAGGTCACACTGTGATTCCCCCGTCTCGGGGGAGTCTTTCAAAGTCCTTCTGCACCAGCAGCATTAAGTAGTCCTCCCACCCCCGTCCCTAACAATGTCACTCCAGCAGTCTTCCTATTCACTGCCCAAGCAACACCACTCTACAGTGGTTGGTAGGGAACCCAGGCCCACCCTTTACTCTGGGTTCCATTCCTGGGCCTTACAGAAAGCAGTGAAGGTCTGAGACCACATCTACCTTGCTGCTCTCGCCCCTGGACTAATTCCTATCATGCTTCTCCACGCTTTTCATTCTTCAGTCTTCCTAGTCAAACCCCTCTGTCTTCAGTCAACAGATAAACCCTTCTTCTCCCTTTTCTCAGGTGTTGGTATCTCCCTTACCTGAGGGAGCAAGACTGCGGGCTTACTTCCTCCCCAAGCCCCACTCTATTGTCAGCCTCCTGCTTCAGAGAACCCTCACAGGTGAGCGTCCTTCTAATTAGCATCCTCCACTCAGCTTACAACCTCCTCCCCTTCTTTGCAACTTAATTGGCTGCTTGGGACCACCTGGCCTAACTCAGCGCTCTTATGGCCTGCGTGGGGAAGCACACCCAGTCATGCTGTTCTTAGTTCCTGGAGGGCTGCGGTCCCCTGCCCTCAGGGAAAAAAATACAAACCCTTAATAGTACATCAACATTTGAATATTTGATATAATGAACTCCTATCATATTAAACTGAATTCAATAAAGGTTTGTCCAGGATATTGTAGGTTATTGTCATATTTGTCACAACATCTCATAGCAGAATCATATGGAAAGAAAACTCAGACAGCGTTAGCTAAAAACATGAAATATAAATTTGCTCTATCACAGAACCTAGTAATTTCCCAATTCATACTCAACATACTGATCAGATTTAATATGCCACATATACAAGCTAACACAAAGTACTAAATACTTCTTTCAGAACTCATCTGCTTCTCTGATTTCTCTTGGAATTATTCTTAATGCAGCAAATTTAGTTTATCCAACAGTATCTTTTAGCAACAATGTACATTTACAGAAAATTGCAGACTGCAAGTGGTTTGTTAGAAAAACCCGTACAGTTTTGTGAATAAAATGACCTCTACCAAAAGCCAAACATCTTATTTTTTTCCTTGGATGTTGTGTATTCATAAACATTTACAAATGTGTCATTTCCCTAAGAATGCATCCAAATTAATAATGTAGGTTTTGTGAATGAATGTACATACTTAGCACAGTCAGATTCTCAGGATCTGCCTAACCGATTCCTTCTGCAGGCACAGTTTAGTACTTGCGGTCAACTCCGTCTGTATTTTTGTGACCCCAGTGAATTGTGGACAGATACTACCATACTGAAATTTGAGCCCCTGATTTTCAGGCGCTCAAACAGCTGGGGTCCAAAATGGTAGCTTTTGTGCCTGAAATTTATTTCAGTTGCAAAAATACAGACACGGAATGGTGTCTATGGAGATTTGAAATTCACGCTCTATCAGTTTATTTACTTGAAAAAAAAATTGTGTAATTTGTAAGGAGGCGTTTTAAAACAGCATTTAAGACTGATGGAATGGGTTGGAATTATAATTCTGTCTGTCAATGTTAAGTGCTTTATTTAGCCATGTTTCAGAGTAGCAGCCGTGTTAGTCTGTATCCGCAAAAAGAAAAGGAGGACTTGTGGCACCTTAGACACTAACAAATTTATCTGAGCATAAGCTTTCGTGAGCTACAGCTCACTTCATCGGATGGATGCAGTGGAAAATACAGTAGGGCAATGTGTCTCAGTTGAGATATGGAGTGACCAAATTCTTGCAGTGACTTATTTAGTTGTTCATACCAATGAAGCCGTGCTCATTTACCCAAGCTGAGGATGCGGCCTGATGTTTTTGCATTACAACTCTCACTGTGGTAAAGGGTAGTTTGGTCTTTTTTTAAAAAGGTATTTAGGTACCTAATGATGCAGATAGTGGGATTTTCTGAAGTGGATAAGTGGGTAAGTGAGTTAGACGCCGAACTCCCATTGATATCAATGGAAGTTAGGTACCTAATCTGCATCTTTAGGCACCTAAATACCTAGGGTCTATTTAGTCTTCAGATTCTCTGTAGGATATGCTGAAAAGGGTGCAAAATTTAGTATAAAACTGAGATGGAGATTTTTTGAGTCATAGGCAACTATCCACTAGGAACTAAGCTGAAGGCCCAGTTCAGGAAAGCAGTTAAGCACATACATAAACCCATCCCCATTTAGGATAAAGTTTAAGCACATTCTTAACATTAACGGTACTTTTAAGAGCAGTTCACTTCAAGAGGACTTAAACACTGTCCTGAATGGAAGCCTGGGGTCACCAATGCATTTCACAGACTCCAAAATTAAGGAAAACATTAATCGGTCATCTTATTTCTTCGTATTTAAATTGGATGTTTGCTTGCAATTTCTGACTCTGAAGTCAATAGCAGAGATGGAATGATCACTCCACCACTCCCTGTGGTATTTCATTGATTCACTTCTCAGTTATTTATTTTGTTAAATCTGGACCCAAACTTTCCTTTTCATTCAAACTATTCAGGTTATATTTCATGAGATGCAAATGCCTAGTGATTCTCTCAAAATAAATATGAAGAAGTGTTAATCAAAGAGGAGAAAAAGCAGCTTTTGCTATCACCCTAATGGCCTGACTCTGTTCCCTTGAAAGTCAATGGCAAAGTTAGCACTGATTTTTCAAAGGGAGAGGGATCTTTTTAAACTGTTCCCACTAGAGATTTCTAACACACAATTCGATGCCTTGGGCCCTCAATGCCATCAGGAATAACAGTTGCTCTTGGATTGGTCATCACAACTGGGATTGAACCTCGGAGCTCTGGTTTAAAAAGCCTGAGTTTCTCCTGCCCGGGCTGAACGGCAGACCTCTGGTCACCAAGCTGCAGCAGTTTATCAACTTCTATATGCGGCCCAGTCACCACTAAAGGGAAAGTGAGGACCACAGGATGTGGATTGTACAAGTATGAAGGGGTGAACAAAGTGGTTAGGCTAAAAAAAACATGGCTGACGTTCCAAACTCAAACTGAGCCCCAAACAAGGTTCTTTTGAGATGGGGGCGGGGGGGGGGGAAGCATAGTTCGCTAAAAAGACAGAACAAAAAAAATGCGTTTCTGGTCCAGTTTGGAAAGAGAAGTGCCAAAAAAACAGGTCTGGGATTGTGGCTTTTGGCACAGCCTTGGGCAAGGAGCAGGGCATAAATTGCACCAACCCAGGACTAGCCCTCCGAGGCTCAGGCTGAGATACCCTCCCGCTTTGGGGGGGGAGGGATAGCTCAGTGGTTTGAGCATTGGCCTGCTAAACGCAGGGTTGTGAGTTCAATCCTTGAGGGGGCCATTTGGGATCTGGGGCAAAAATTGGGGATTGGTCCTGCTTTGAGCAGGGGGTTGGACTAGATGACCTCCTGAGGTCCCTTCCAACCCTGGTATTCTATGATTTGCTCCCATCTTTCCCTGCCTGGCTATTCCCACTCACTGGGCTTGCAGCACCGAGTAACCCTTCAGTTCCGAGATCCAGGTAGCCTGTGCAAAGGTTTAAGGGGGATTCTTCCTCCCCAGAACAGGCGTTTTGTCCAAACCGCAATCCAGCCACACTGAAGAAAGCTGCACTTTGGAAATCTCTGATCCTGCTTTGCAGATCTTTGAAATTCAGAGAAGCATTCAAACTTCCTCGTGCATCAGTGACATGAACCCTACCTCTGGGGCCAAATGACAGAGAAACAAACCTTACTGCCAGCATCAGGGATTGAATGGTGACCACACACAGCACTTTTCATTCAATCATCTCAAACTACTTTACCAATATTAAGCTATTTAAAGGATTTAACCCCCCCTTTACCATAGGAGCTGAGCACCTCATCATCTTTAATGTATTTACTCTCACAACACCCCTGCGGGGTAAGGAAAGGCTTTTATCCCCATTTTACAGATGGGAAACCGAGGCACAGACTAAGGGACTTGCCTTGAAAGTGTAGAGAATTTAACCCGGGTGTCTCAGCACCCTTCCCACTGAACCATGCTTGTCCCCAGCCTTCTGGCTAAGGTAAACACCATGTTATACTCCCATACAGCAGGGCAAACAGCCACAAAGATTAAGGGCCTGGTGCTCGTAATTTCTGAACAACCACACCTCCCTGGTAATTAAGCCCAAGGGAGTATGGAGGGAAAGTGGAAGATCCAGAAAGTGAACCTAGTTTCAGAGTAGCAGCCGTGTTAGTCTGTATTCGCAAAAAGAAAAGGAGTACTTGTGGCACCTTAGAGACTAACAAATTTATTTGAGCATAAGCTTTCGTGAGCTACAGCTCACTTCATCGGACGCATTCAGTGGGGAAAAAAAATCCCATTTTCCCATTTACTCCAGTAGAACTGGATCAGGCCTTAGGTACCTCAGCTTGTAGTCCTGTGTGTCAAGCGAGAGGAAACACACAGTGCTTATCAACCTTCAGAGATGTACCTAACAAATCCCAAAGACTGGAAAAGGTGGGAAAAATCTCATGACACTGATCAGCTTAATTATTACACGTCAAGGGAAGACTAAGCCAGAAATCCTGACAAAATAGGCCTTTGATGGAGAAAGGGACCAAATTCAGCTCTGGTGTAACTCCATGGGCTTCATGGAAGAACTGGGACCAGTCTGATGCTAAACACGTGGATTCTTAAAGAAATAATTTAAAATTTCATGCAGGTTTATGTAAAATACTGACAAGACCATCACATTCATTGGAATGTATTACTGAAGGGAATTTTTTTTTTATGCAAGGGGATAAGTGTGACATTTTCATTAATATCAGTCTGGGATTTTTGCGATTACAAGACAAATGGGTTTGAGGGGTGGGTACAGCTTGGGCATTAACCCTATCAGTGCTGTGTTCTCTGCAGCCATCAATCTCAGTGGTATAGCAGCTAAAAGAGTGTTAACCAGGAAATGTTGGCTCACTTGGGTGCTATTAGGCTGCCTGAGGCAGCCACTGGGGAAATATGTGTTTGACCTAGTTATTATTCGTAATTTGTATTACTGCAGCACCTAGACGGCTCCAGCTGAAAGCAGGGCTCCATTGTGCGAGGCACTGTACAAAAGCAGAGTAAAGGGACAGTACATGCCCTGAAAAACAGACAAAGGAAGTATCAAATGGGCAAATAAGGCACAGATCTAATAAGGGACTTGCCCACAGCAAGTCCGTGACAGAACTAGGAACAGAACCCAAAGACTCTCTTGAGTCTCAGGCCATGTCTTTAACCACGAGGCCATCTTTCTTACCCCATCTTTCTTCACATACTGCTTTTGGAACAATGTAACTGGGCCTTCCCTGCCATAACCCATTATGCATCATAATCATGAGACCCAGCACACTGTTCGTGCTTAAACATTTGTGACTGTTTTGGAGAGATGTTGCTGGGCTGGAAATTAGAAGGAGGTTTCTAACCATCAGAGGAGTGTGGCTCTGGAACAGCCTCTGGATAGTAATAATAGGGACAAACAACCTACCTAATTTTAAGATGGAGCTTGATACATTTATGAAGATGATTGCATGTGGGGTTCCTTGATGACCTGCAAATCCCTTCCAGTCCCATGTACTGCTTCCAGCAGAGGTATCAATAAGAAACCTCCCTCAACAGGACAGAATCCTTCCAAGTCAAATGAACTTTTTGAACTGAGCACCATACAAACCAGGTGCCAACCCCTAGGCAAGAACAAGTCATGTCCATGTATCTACATGCATTAGTGGAGGTTGGAAGGATATCCCTCCTTCCCTTCTCTCAGCCTACCTCTGCTATCTATAATTTCTCTGGGGAAAGATATACATTTACTGTCTCTCTGTGTGTGCACTTCCTTTTCATTTTTTTTTTTTTTTTGTGCGGGGCGAGGAAGGGTTGGAGAAAAAACAGAAAGGGAAGATGGCGCTTGTCAATATTTGCATCAACAGATTGCGGTTATAGAGAAATCCTGTCGGGACCACCCCCATGGCAAGTAGCGTGGGAATAGCAGATGTACTCGCAGCTGCAATAGCCCACAACACCACTCAGTAAAGTGGCATTTGGCAAGGTGGGAGAAACGTGAGGGACTAGATTGGCACTCTTCTCTGTTTATATTTTCCTTTTCCTCATCTAATAAGGGATGAAGACAGATGCACCCTCCCACCCAGCAGTGACGAGGCCCTTTTCACAATCCGAGTGTTAAGGGGTTAGTTTTTAATCTACAGTTTCTCTTCTTGCAGATAATTGATTGCCTATGGTTTTAACCCTACAACTGCCAATGGGCAAATCACAGAACAGTAGAGTTTCCCCTGGCTAAATGTTTACTATTTGCTTAGATTTCCATTTAAAAAGAAACAAAAAATGCCCTAATGAAAATCTGTATGCACCATACCTAATCAGATTTACAGTCTAAAATGACCACCACCTGTCACAGGGTCCACTCACCGTATGTGGCGCCTTCTCCTCGTGCCTCCAGGGATTAGCTCTTGCCAGGCACTGCCCTCCTCTGGCGGTGTCTCTACCCGTCATCTCTTTCTCCCTGCGGCCCCTCTCGCTCTCTGAGCTGCAACTTCTTGTTCGTGGTCCTCCCCTTTGGCAGAACTCAAAGTCCTTCCAAACCAGCTGTCTGTCTGGCATTGCCAGCACCCCATGCCACTTCCCAGGAGTTGGCAGGGGAACCCAGGCCTGCCCTCTGCACTGGATTTTTAAATGGTGATAACCTTTGATCGTCTCCAAGCTGCTGGGAGTTTGCCAGTGGTGATGACTTCTGTGAATAGTGCTGCCACCCAGTAGTGCCCTGTTGGCCCGAGATGGTTAAGGAAATCTGAAGGAATTCCATCAATGCCAGCTGATTTTCCTGCTTTGGTTTCAGAGAGGGTAGTGTCGATCTCAGCTCTTGTGGAGGATTGACAGAGACTTGTTGAAGGGGCACTTTGCATGCAGGATTCCTTAAGAGCCATTTTCACCTCTTTTTTCATTTGTTGGCTTTCGGTCATCTTTTAATTTCTTACTGGGAGGCTGGCAATGGTGTTCGCAGTGACTAACAGTGTTTGTGTGTGTGATGGTGCTGCAGAAGGGCCCATGCCTTACGGCTGGAGTTCATGAAGTCTGCAGCCTCCACCATCTCTGTCCATTGTCATCATCTTGTACAGTCCAATGATTCCAGGATTCCAAGTCAGAGCAGCTTCATACTCCCATAGGAGCATTTTGCTCTGTGGGCTCCAGCAAAGTTGCTCCTGTTGCTGGGGAATATTCTTCTTTGAAGCTTTAATAGTAACATTTGTGAAGGGGTTGAAGTTTTTGGGCTTTGGTGGTATGCTACTGGTGGCTTTTTGACAGCAATGGAGAAACCCAGCCAATCTACCTGTCTCAGGTTCCAATCTTCCTGTCTCAGGGGAGTTTGAGGCCAATGTGTACCACCATTGCCCTGTGCTGGAAGAGGTCCAGGACAATTTGTGGTGCAATGAGTGGTGATCTGCTGCCGTCTGTGGGCAAAAAACATAAGTCAGGTGTGTATTCTCTCTTCTCTCAGGCTGAGCAGAAAGTATCCTTTTGTTTTGCATCAAACAGCAAGTACTGATGCCCCCTCAGTGAGCTTCTCACCTGCAATGTTGTTCATCGAATAGTCCCATGCTGTATGATGGCTGCTAAAATCACCAAGGTCCATAGATAGGAGCTGTTATTTTGGTAGGAGTCAGGGCCACGGATGGTTGGGCCGCTTGTACACATTATACATTGTCAGCTCCCTGCCTCAGAGACCAGCGATGAAATCATCATCCATTTCTGGCAGTGCTTTCGCTATGTGTTTCAGTTGTGGCCTGACGTAGGCAGCCATTCCAAGTGTTGGATGGTTTTGGATGGAGAGAAGGACATATCCTGCTGTCTTGAGGCATGATGAGTCTTCTTCCGCAACATGTGTTTTTTGCACTGCCAGGACATTTATGTTATTGTCCATCAACCTTTGAACGAGATAGGCCCTCGACATTAAATTGGCCTAGACGAATCAACAGGTATATTAGCTGATGAGTGTGGCTATGAAAAACGTCTTTCTTGGAGAAGTTGCTATTTTGACTGGGAAGTCGACAAATGATCGCAAGTCTGCAAAGTGGCGGCATTAGTTCGTACACACAGATTAAAGTGTACTTAACAGGGAGGACCACGTGAAGGTTGCCACCATCGCTCCCCATTGCATTAGAAGTAAGGCATCTGAGACTGGTATCTTGAGCTACTGACTGATCCATTTGAAAAGATCCTTTCCCAATTCACCTCCAAGGCTATGTCTACGCTTACGTTGGCATGTCGAGTACAAGCACCAAACACGTAGCTGCACTCCACAGTAAAAGTCAGCCTGCATCCGTACTTGTCCCTGTGGTGCATAGCCACACGCTGCAGTGAAAGGCAGCGGGGAAAGGCACCAGTAGAGGGAACTGACTGAGCCTTGCCCCACTGCTTCTCCCCTGTCAGAGCCTTTCCCTGCTGCCGGAGCCTTTCACTGTGGTGGGAAAAAGAGTCCAGCAGCAAGACACTCAACTGCTAAAAATAGCAGGATGGACATAGGAGGCCCTTCTTGGGCATGTGGAGAGGCTGTATAGAGTCTGGGGATTCAGGTCTGAAGGGCACTCTACAGTATTCCCCTAAGCCATGCCTCACCGTCTGTGCTGCTGTTTATACCCATGCTAGCTGAGTCTACAGTGCCTGTATTGTACACGGCACCATATGTGCAGACATAACCCAACTGTGAATTTCCCCCTTTGGGGACTCCTGTTGTTTATACACAGTAAACTTGTTCTAAGGCAAACCCACAAAAAAACGTAGTAGACTACTCACAGCCTTTCAAAATGGGTGTCTATAGTGCTAGAGAAACTGAAAAGGACTTGCCAGTAGCTCATCATGGATGGATAAAGTTTGCTTCTATGCAGAAGATTTGTGCATTAAGTAAATCCCACTCATGCCCCATTTTGAAGGCCTGAGTGGTACCTAGACCTTGAGGAGAATTGAGCTCTCCACAGGGGGGAATTCCACCCCATGAAATTACTAGAATAAGAATCAGAGATTGAGGTTATCTTTTTGGGGCAGGGACCATCTTTTCATTTTGTATTTGTATCAGGTCTAGCACAGTGGGGTCCAGGTCCACGAGTGGGGCTTCAATACAATACAAATAAATAAATAAATGGTCAAATTAATCCCTGGCATAACTCTACTGAGCCACTTGGATTAATTCCAAAATTCCATCTGGCTCGAAGTCTTCATTAATAAAAGGTAACGCAGATGTTCTCCAGCAATTCACTTGTTCATCTCTTTACCTTTCTCACTTCACATTTTTCTTTCCCCCTTGGCAAATTTAGTACCTTGGCACGCATAAAATCCATTATTGATCTGCAATCGGTGTGATCATCGTGTTCAGTCATTGATCACCCAGCTAAGGTCACTAGGAGTTAGCAGCCATGAACACACAGGAACATTCAACCAGTGCTAAAATACCGTCAGCTACAAAAGCTAGTTTTATACAGGAAATAGAAATATGAGAATACCGTCATGGGCAACAGAACAAGCTGTGTGTGGTGAATCATGGGGTGCATCTCAGGGGATTTGGATCAGCATAAATTGCATCACTGCTTTCTTACAGGGTCATTCAGAGATATGCTTTAATCCCAGATCACTACTCAAGATATAATTTTCTTACAAGCAATTTCATAAAGTACTGCAGTAAACAGGAAGAAATAAACAGTTTTAATTTTCTTATGGTAGGAGAGGGAAAAACTATGCTTCATGCTTACTTACGCAGTAATGATCCATTCTGAGGTCTCTCGCTTATCTGGCTCTCACCCACAAGCAACTATGATTCATCGCTGGGATAGGAAAAACTCTCAAAGCAGGATTGGAGCTGAAGGGGAAATAATTTAAAGCAATAAGTGACTTTAATTAAAAGGCAAAACTAAGAGGCTTTCTGCTCCTTTTACCTTCGAGGACCTGAGTGTAGGGATCTGTATTTCTCCTTGTGAGAGACATACATTCTGATTTTCAAGATCACAAATGCAGATCACGGAGCTGAGACTGTGCATGTTGGGAGCTCAGGACAAAGCATTCTCAGTCGATCCTCCTGTGCTACAGACTTCCAGAGGAGAGCCGGCAAGTCCAGTGTGTGACAATACTGCAAAATCTTCCTCTAGGTTACAGGCCTTTCCACCAGAATAACAACACTCGCTATATTGACACTCCTTATTACCCCAAACTCCCTAACAGGCAACCAACCAAACTGAAACAATTCAACCTATACCCACCCCCAAAACAATAAAGAGTAAATAATAAAAATAAAATCAATACCCTAAACAGAGATTTTATCCCAAGCATGAAATAGTGAGCATGATGACACAAGGAACTTTACTGTTGCTATCAATTTTACATGGAAGGTGCTCAAATACGAGAGTGATGGACAGCAGTAGAAAACCCTACGACAGATATTAAATTATTTCTAATGTCTTGGTTTTCTGCAAAGCCTTTTGGATTCCCTTTCAGTTTCCCTTGGGGTAGGTGAACTTTTTGAGACGAGAACTTGTGCTGACTACAGCTCTGCTACCTTTTTTCCTCAGATAACCTGGGAGGGGACGTGTGTAGTGGTCTGAACAAGAGACTGGGATTTGCAACTCTTGTCAACAGATTCTCAAGAGAACTCAGAAACCAGAAGTTCCCGTTTGGCCGCAAAGGATAGGTCTACACAGCAATGTGAGCCTCTGCTTGAACCTGGGCTCCAAGCTAGACCACCTTGCATCTACAGTGCAATTGCACTAACCCAGGACCCATACCCAATGTCCCAGGACCTGGCAGGGCTGGAGGGTCCAAGCTCAAATCAAGCCGGGACCGAGGGTCCAAGCCCTATTGCTTTGCAGCGTAGCCACAGCCCTGCTTGACTTAGGTCCCAGGCATCATCTGGAAGTATCCCACGATTCCATGGGACAACTTCCTTAGTCCTCTCTATCCCAATTCTCTGCAATCCACTTCAAACTCAATAGGGGAGCAATTAAACACCCCTTTATTTAGTGATAGCTGAAACAATAGAAGCCACCACCCAAGCCACAGACTAATGTGACCAATTCAGTTGAGTACCAGCTGAGCCATCTGGCCTGAGGTTTCCCTGGAGACTGATTGTCAACACAAGGGGTGAAGCATTTATTTGGTTGCAGTTATAGATTCAGAGATTTATAGCTATTAAGGTCAGAAGGGACCCTTATGATCATCTAGTCTGACCTCCTGCACAATACAGGCCACAGAATCTCACCCACCCACTCCTGCAATAAACCTCTCACCTGTGTCTGAGCTACTGAAGTCCTCAAATCGTGGTTTAAAGACTTCAAGGTACAGAGAATCCTCCAGCAAGTGACCCATGCCCCATGCTACAGAGGAAGGCGAAACCCCCCCAGAGCCTCTTCCAATCTGCCCTGGAGGAAAATTCCTTCCCGACCCCAAATATGGCGATCAGCTGAACCTGAGCATGTGGGCAAGATTCACCAGCCAGATACCCAGGAAAGAATTCTCCGTAGTAACTCAGATCCCACCCCATCTAATATATGTGAACCGAACCAGAAAGTACAAAAAAAGTGAACAGACAGGACAAATCAGTGAATCTAAGAGGAAGCCAAGAGAGTGCTTTCTGAACAAGGAAACTGTCTCCTGTCACTTGTTTCTAACGTATTCAAGGAAACAGGCCTTTGTTTACATTCTTTGTAAATGAGGAGTATTGCACCAAAGAAATACCTGACTGCTACCATCAATTTCTCGTCCTAATGGAGACAACCTGGAAGGTTGTAAATATTGGATAACCGCTCAGGTTAAAAGGGGCAACAATATTGTTTATACAAATCCCCTTTGATGGCTTTATCTTCAATTTTTATAGAAATTTTACTGCTATGATCACAGCATATCAATTGAACCTAGGATGTCCAGGAAGTATAGCTAATAAACTGTTCTTTAACATAAGAGAGACAATTCACTCCCAGAATGCCTGACATTCTCTCAAACTCTGCCCTTCATACATAACAAAATCAGAGGAAGCTCAACAGAGGCCTTTCCTGCACATAAAGAGAAATTACTGTGCCACATTCATGGGATAAAAACTTGGCGTTTTAGCTGCTTACGATAATTTGAAACTTCTTGCCAGATCATGTAGTGGGATGCTTTAGAAATGTCAGCTTACTCTAATCACTCTGACATTTCCAATCATTGCGGTGCATTGTACTTGAGTAATGTGAAATCCATTTATATAAAAATTGGAAGGAAGAGGCGCTTCTGCATCCCACTGAGGGGTAAAAATACCATCTCACTCTTTTTTCTCTTTATATAACAGCAATGACAAAAGACCATCTCTTATATAATTTGGCTTCTCCAGTTAAACGGAGCCATTTACCTGCAGTGATAAATGGACAGCTATGGATTTTGATGGATTCTCCTACAGACGTGTTAGCTAGAGTGGGATAAATGCTTCATTTCTTGCACAGCACCCATTACCCTGGGATGCACAGAGTTTAGTATCTATACAACAGAAGCCGAGTTTCTGCAACTGCAGTAGCAGCCAAGTGGAACAGCATAAACACAAAAGAAAGTCAGACATCTCAATAGATTTCTACATATTGCTTCCCGCTACCTTCTGTGCCACACACATGGACAGCACGGTTGTTTTCTTGGAACAATATGCATGTCTTTTTGGAAGCATTCACTAGGGGTTGAACCAGGAAGCTAGGATTCGGAAGGCCTGGATGACATTCCTCGCTCTTCCACTGTCTCGCAGTGTGACCTTGAACCAGCATTTCAGACCCTGATGCAGCAAAGCTATGTGCTGTGTGCTTAACTTGCATGTGCTTAACTCAACATGTGCTTCAGTCTAATAAGCAAAACACTTAAGCACATGCTCAACTTAAAGTCAAGGGGACTTAAGCACAGCAGAGCTTTGCTGGAACAGGGATGAATGTAAGCATATGCGTAAGTGCTCTGTTGAAGTGGAGCCTTAACTTACCTTATAGGGCAAGATCCAGAAAGGAAAGAGGTCAATGAAGCGATGGCTATTTACACCAGCGGAGGATCTAGTCTTCTGAGGCTTAACATAACCTTGCACTGTAAAACCAGAGTAATAGCACCTCACTTCCCAGGGATGGTGAGGCATAATGGATGTTTGCAAAGTGCTTTGATATCTTCAGATGAAAAACGCTCCAACAACTTACCTCTGGGTGTGATGGATCACTTGATGATTTTAAATCAAGACTGGATATCTTTCTAAGAGACACACTAGAGCCGAAACAAAAGTTGTGGGCATGATGCAGAAATTACTGGGTGAGATTCTCTGGCCTGCGTTGTGGAGGAAATCAGATTAGATCATCATAATGGTCCCTTCTGGCCTTAAAGTAGAATCTGAAGGAGGAAAGAGGTATTATTACTGTACAGCACATATTCCATGTCATGCCACAGGCTAATGAAAGCCACTTTTTTACATGGGTCACCATGCCTGAGAGAGTACTGCAAGACAGAGGTACTTATCCCTTTCCACTTAAGCTATGACCCAAAATGACCGTGTTCGGTGAAAAAATCTCTCTCTCCATCCTCTAACAAAAACACTTTAGGAGCTGTCTGGAAGGAAAGGAGCCAAGGGAACAGAAAGTGTCTTATTTTGAAAGCAAATATCCAATATATTTGATTCAAGATCCTTCCCTGACTTGAAGGAGTAAAATACAGTCATCATTTTGGGCCAGATTCATGCACAGTTTATGGAGTTGTAACAGTTATTATATGTGTTCTGCATCTGAGGGTCAGGACCAGCCTTCCCTTCTCATACTGCTAAAGAACACAAGAAGAACATAAGAATGGCTACACTGGGTCAGACCAAAGGTCCATCTAGCCCCGTATCCTGTCTTCTGACAGTGGCCAGTGCCCGGTGCCCCAGAGGGAATGAACAGAACAGGGAATCACCAAGTGATCCATCCCCTGTCGCTCATTCCCAGCGAATTCTGGCAAACAGAGGCTAGGGACACCATTCCTGCCCATCTTGCCTAATAGCCATTGATGGACTTATCCTCCATGAACTTATCTAGTTCTTTTTTGAACCCTGTTATGGTCTTGGCCTTCACAACATCCTCTGGTAAGGAGTTTCACAGGTTGACTGTGCGTTGTGTGAATGGGAAGGAGTTGGAGATATGATCCTGCCTAGATCTCAGCCAGATGGGAGAGGTGGATAGGAGTAGGGATCCTGGTGTGGAAAAAAATTGAGAACTACTGATCTAGTACTTTAGGGCTAGCGTCCTTCTATTTGTGTAGCATAATCTCCTGGCACAGTACACGTCTTCCTAAATGCTAAACAAGCAATAATACAGCACTTGTCATCCATAGATCTCAGAGGGCTTTACAAAAGGTCAGTCTCATTTCATCCCAATTTTAAAGTGGGGAAAACTGAGGCACAGATAAGGCAATAACTTGCCCAAGAGCATCCAGCAGAACCAATAATTTAACCCCAGGGCAATCCGGTGGGTCAGGAGGAGCTGGATTTTTCCCTCCCAATCTAAAGCAGAGGAAATCTTGCTCTCCCACTCCTCACACTTGCTTACCTTTCAAACTCAAGTATGCTGTCAAATTCCCAAAATACACACAATTATATGGGCTTGTCGTGGTTATAAGTGATACAGGTTTTTACTCTCATTTTTATAGTAAATGTAAGGAGGTTGGCCAAGCTCAAAAAGTTGAGAAACACTGCCGGAGAGCCCACAGTTGGTTTCCCTGCGAGTGCTCCCCTGATTATACACCCAGTAACACTTTTTGGCCAAGTGGGTGATGGGATAACTGCTAAAAGAGGATTCAGGGGAAAAAACTGCAAGAAGGCAGGGCAATGCAAGTGACATTTCTGCTAATTAGGAGATTACAAGCAGCTAATCATGCCGCCTGTCAATCATTTAACAAAAAAGTCTCCCCAAATGCTAAGGGTATAAATTAGCCCTCGGGATATTTACGTTTTTTAAAGATGTGCTTTGCCCAAAAGGGTAAACAGTCAGTACTGCTGGAAAGTTACTTTTGGGGCCAGATCCTGCCAGGGACTGAGCACCCTTGGCTTCTGCCAAAGCCAGCATATGTGGAAACTCAGGACCTTGCAGAAGATGCTCTGTCCATGGCAGGGATGGGCCCAATCTGAGGGGGCATCCGCTCCCGACGCAAGTGTAGACAATACTGATTTGCAGAAGGACTTGGGTTAACGTTCTGAGATTCGATCAGCATCCTGCCTGTGTGCACAAAAGTTCAAAATCACCGTTCTGTTCTGATATTAGCAAAGGCAGGATTCCCCCACTGGTATGAATTGGATTTGAATGGAGCGACAGAGCCACAGCAGCTGAGAATCTGGCCTTCAGGGGTCCTATATTTTTTATTTGGGAGGGGAAAAATGGGGTGGGTTTTTTTTATTACTCTAATTCTGTTATCTCTCTGTGCATTTAAAAGGGACATTAACGACATTTCAAATGGTTTCCAACAAATCCTCCGCATCCTCCGAGTTTCCAATATTATCATGGAAATTAATCCTCAACTACTTATCTGGCTTAAGGTTAATTGATATATGATTGACTTCTCACGATGAAAAAAGTAGCCATGCTGTACCAACTAGGAGCACATTCTATTCACATACTTAATAAACAATTATGGAACTTCGTTTGCATGGTTCCCCCGCCGCCACAAGACTTCGATTGTCAACTCTCGTATCTTCAGGATTCGCATGATTTCACGTACATATTTCTGCAAACTTCTTCTGGCACCAGCAATGCAGGAGGAGGCTATGAGCTGTCAATCGGAATTTGTCGCAAGGCTTGGCTGTGAAAGGAGTTTCCTGGGTCACAAGCATGTGTGCCAACAGTTTACCTGTCACCTCAGATGCGAGTGACTCTGGGGATTGCCAAAAACATAGGGTATGTCTACACTACAGGGGCTATACTGGGATAGATACATCACTGTGCCAAGAAAACCTCATAGCGTAGATACAGCCTATACTGACCAAAGGAGCTTTTCCATCAGTGTAGGAACACCACCTTTCTGAACAAAGGTAGCTATGTTAATGGCAGCGTTCTTCCGTCAACGCAGTTGTGTCTACACTGGGTGTTAGAGCAGCATAGCTAGGGCAGGCGAGGGTGTGGGGTTTTTTCACACCCCTGATCAAAGTAGCCAGGTCAACCGAACTTTTAAGTGTCGACCAAGCCTCAGTGTGGAGAACTGTAAAATATCTCTGTTATTGCTTCAGAATATTGTACATGCCTCCATTTATGGTGGGAACCTGGCAGTTCAAAGATGTACTCTGCAGAAAGGGAGTGGGGGAAGTTGCCAGCGGCTGCACAGACTGACTGAGGGCACATCTACAGTGCAGCCAGGAGGAGCAATTCCCAACTCGGGTAGAGGGGCACACATTAGCGCTGAACATGCTGGCACTCTAAAAATAGCAGTGTAGCCATGGCAGCATGGGCTGCGGCCTGGGCTAACTGCCCTAGGACAATCCTCTCTGAGACCGGATGGCTACCCAAGCCGCTGCCCATGCTGCTAGAGTTACGCTGCTATTTTAGGTGATAGCTCAGTCAGACTTAGCGAGCATATATCTACCCAGGCTGCACAGATACACCCTGAGAGTCAGGGTCTCCAGCAAGCAGGCTGTACGTGAGTACACAAGAGAATGGGGAAGGGGACCAAGGCTAAGTCCTTGGGGCTTGAGCTGGAATGCCTAACACTGGTAGGATAGCGTGTACGTTTAGGTCTCTTTGATGTTTTAAATCCACTTGCACCATTTTGGCAGTTAAATAATGCTTTGTTCTGAAGAAGCTATTACCATCCACAGGCTCACAGAAGGAGACGTTTGCAGCTGCCCAGTGCTTTGAGCCTGCTAGGTTGGTAAGACGGCCGGGTGTAACTCGGAGAGCCAGCCAGAGAGTGGTTGGATTGTGGGATCCCACCCAGAAGAGAAGTGGAGGCACGGAGCTGTCATTTGAAAGGGGTGCATTCGGGGGACTAGAAAAGGGTGTCAAAAAGGGCAGCGGTACCCAGGGACTTTGACACTTTGTAACAAATGCTTCATAGCTATAAAGGTAGGAGCTGTACAGGCATCACCCGTGCTGACAGGAAAGGAGGAGGACGGTGGACCAACGCATCAAGAGGAAGGGTGGCCCTGGATTGGGACCCAGTAAATCTCCATTCAATTCCTAATGTTACCACAATTTTCTCCTTTGTGAACTACAGCAAGTCTCTTAGGGCAAGGTTTGCAAAGGTATTTAGGTGCCTACAGATGAAGATAGGTGACTTCTAAAACCCCACT
Source organism: Natator depressus (assembly GCF_965152275.1). NCBI lineage: Eukaryota > Metazoa > Chordata > Testudines > Cheloniidae > Natator > Natator depressus. The sequence goes on from NC_134259.1 coordinate 9,630,260, forward strand.
ACGCACCTAACTCCCATCCATTTAAATCAGAGTTAGGTGCCTAATCTGCTTAGGTGCTTTTGGACATCTCACTAGGTGTCTTTCTGCAACTTTAGGGACCTAAATACCTTTGAAAATCCAGCCCTTATGCTCTCTTGTGTCTCAGTTCCCCATCTGTAAAAAGGGAATAATAATACTTCCTTTCCCCCACATTATTTAGACTGTGAACTCTTCAATACCGGGATAATCTCCCATTGTATGTTCATACAGCACCTAGTGCAATTGGGTCAGATCTTGGTGTGTGGGGGGGTGTCCCTAGATGCTATTACATAAATAACATAGAACTCTTTGGATTTGCCACAATTGGTAGAGGGAAATGTGGCCACAGTTCTTGTCCTGGCAGTTGCAAAGAATGAAAGCGGGGTGGGGGGGGGGCCGGGAGGGGAGGGAGGATCATGCTTGAATTGAATGCTACTTTCAACAACAAAACCACAGTCCAATCTAACAAGGCCAGGTTTCTACTTTGAGCTAAGGATCCATGTAAGCGGCATGCAGCTCTTCATCAAACATACCTTGTATTTTACATGAGGCACTGAAAGGCTTTTCCAAGGTCATAAAATGACACACAGAGGTGGGAATAGAATCCAGGAGTTCTGCTCCTCTTTGTCCTCCTTTCAACCACTAACCCCCACAACCCCCACAAAAAACCAAACAACTTCCTTTCATAATCTCTCATCTTTTCCCACTAGTAATAACGGCAGAATCTAGAAAAATGTGGGATTTGCAGGCTAATATTTAAAGAACAGGCTTTGGAATTCAAACGATCTAGGTTCTGTTCTTGGCTTTGCAACCTATCTCCATAGTTATATTGAAAGGTTTTGTCATCTCTGTGTCCATTTGCCCCCTCCCTTGTGTCTGTTTAGTCTGAGACTGTAAGCTCCTTCCAGACAGCTCTTTTCATACTGTGTGTTTGCTGAGTGCCCAGCACAATGGGGTCCTGATCTTGTGTGGATCTTCTTACTAACAATGTTAGTTTCTCTAAGTTATATAAGCAGGTGACTGGGAACCAGAACTGGGTTCTATTTCCAGCTCACCCACATTCTCACGTTGTCACCTTGAAAATAACTTGGCCCTTCAATACCTCATGTAAAATGGGCATGATCAAACTTATCTACCATACAGGGGTGTTGTGAGGGTTGATTGCTTACTGCTTCTGAAGTGCTCTGATCTCCTTTGTGGTAAAGGACCAAATCCTAACCGGGCGGAAATCACAATGGAATTACACTAATTGACACCACCTGGTGATCTCACCAAAATGCCAAGTATGATTGTATTTCAGTGTTTATTCAAGGTAGATTAATAGTTAGAATAAAATAGCAATTTCCAGCTAAGCTGCTTTACACTTGGGAGCATTTCCCACTCAGTCACCAAGCCTCAGACTTAAGCCTCCAGTGGCTGGCCTGAATTAGGCTCTCTCTTCTAGAAGGGCTACAGCTGCAGCTATGCCACTGTAGCGTTGATCCTTCCCACATTGACAGAGTGCTTCTGTCGATGCAGATAATCCACCTCTCCGAGAGGCAACAGAAGAATTCCTCTGTTCCTGCATCTCCGGTGGGGCGTTGGTTACTCTAACTAGACTTTTCACAGCTCTGAGTCACGTATTGAGGTTGATCTAAGTTTTAAGTGCAGAGCAGGCCTTAGTTACCTAACTTCTTCTTAGTTTATTCTTTGTATTTCAGCCGCGCCTGGAAGCTCCCACCAAGAGGAGAGCCTCATAGTGCTAGAGGCTTTACAAACACCCAGTGAGAGACAGTACCTGCCCTGAAGCGTGTACAGTCTAAACAAAGGAAGTGTTATTACCCTTCTTTTCCAGAGAGGGAACTGAAGTAAAATGTCTTGCTTACAGTCGCACAGGAAACCGATGGCAGATCTCTGAGTTCCAATCCAGTGCCTTAAATACAAAAGTGACCTTCCTGTTGGGAAGCATGTTGTGTAGCCCACATCGGGGCGGTAGGGGGAAGAGATAAAGTGACCTACCCCAGCAGGAACAGAACCCTTGCCTCCTGTGTGCGAGTTAAGTGCCCTACTCACTAACCCTTACCGCCCACATGGTGGCATAAATTAGGCTTTGCCTTTTTCTTCCTCTCCCTACCTCAGGGCCTCTCTACTTCGCAATCAGATTTGATTTTACACAATGCCTTTTGTAGACCACAGTCTGTAAAAATCTTGTGCTCAAGTTATTCCTTCTAATCAAAGAAGATGTCTACTTATCAGTTTGCAGAGTAATATCTCATTTCCTTCTCATTAGCTCAGAACTGGGGCATATCTTCCTTTTCTACTCTGGGCCATTCCCTCTCCTCTCTTCCCACCCCCTACAGGGGGACATGATCACATCACGCAATGTACACAGTCGTAATGGACTTTGAAACTTTGTCATTTGTCTTTAGCGGCTCCTCTCTTGCGAGGTTTAAATAAAATAAAAGCAAAAGCAGGCTCTATTCTAACAAGCTCCATTACCCAGGCTGGCAAAACTCTATAAATCATCTTTGCTTTGCCTGTATACAACACTGACTTGTGTTGCTAAGTGAAAGATCAAAAGGGTTGGCAATTCGGACTCTAGACCTTTTGGTCTGGAAAAAAGCAGAAAAATCTTGCGTTTACTCCCTTTATGCTAAATTCTGTAGAATTTAATAGGAACGATCCCCAATTATTATAATGTATTACAGCAGCCCCTGTGGGCCCCAAATGAGATTGGGACCCCATTGTATTAAGTGTTAAGCATATATAGTAGGAGACAGTCACTCTCCTGAGGAATTTAAACTCTAAATAGACAAGACAGACAGAAGGTGGGAGAATGTAAACATTTCTTTCCCCATTTTAGCAATGAGGTAGAAAGCACTGAACGGTAGGTCTACACTATAGGCAAAGCCCAGACTCTGACTCAGGTATGATCCCAAACTCTTCTGTCCACACACAGATCAGTCCGACTCGGGTCGGCAAGCACTTAGGACTGAGGATCTGCTGGGGAGGGGGGCTCCAAGCCCTGTCATTTTGCAGCACAGATGCAGTTCAAGCTGCAGAGAAGAGTCAGAAGGTCTGTGTAGTGCAGCATTGACGTGACAGCATGGCTGTGAGACCCAGGTCCAGCCATTGTAAACCCAGGCTTACAATGCGGTGTGGACGCTCACACATGGGCTTGGAAATACCATGTTCACAAGCCCACGCCCCATACCCCTGGGTTTAATGTGCAGTGTGGTATACTCGAGAGACCAAGGCTGGATCTTTCACAGGTACCTAGATTCCTAAAGGTAGGTGCCTGGTGGTATCCCAAAAATACCCAAACAGGTTAGAGGTCTAATTGCCATTGACTTCAGCTCTGGGTTGTGGGTGGTGAGGCCTCGTGGTTGCAGTGGCAGTCAAAGCCCAACCGTAGGATCAGGACCAGGCAGAGGGCAGTGCTGAAAGCAGGGTCCGAGGAGAGGCAGTGGGTCAAAACCAGGGTCAGGAGTTTATAGCCAAGCCAAATCAGGATCGTAGTCTGAGTCAGGAAGCAGGCTGAAGCCGGATTGGAGTCAATCCAAGGGTCTGGGGGGTCAAGAGGCAGGTGCAGGGCTGGAGCAGCGTCAGGATAGAACACGGACAAGGCTGAAGTGGCCTGGGAAAAGGCTCATGCAAGGCTGGGGGCGGGGACAGGAACAGGAACCAGCCAAGAGCAAGCTGGAAACCTCAGGAGTCGGTAACACTGCAAGGCAGCAGGAGGGCTCCCGGCTGAGTACTGCCATTGCACAGACAAAGGGATGTTAACATTGCAATTAAACACCCGTGGCCAGTCGAGGTCAGCTGGCTCGGGTGACAGGGCTGTGAAATGCATCTGACCCAGGCCCGGCTCAGGGATAGGCTGCTGCCGCAGGCCTGTGTGATGAGTTACTGCAGGCTCTGTCGGAGGGGTGAGTCATTGCAGCTCAGTGAACCTCCCAGATCTGACAGTGGGTTTGCCTCCCGCTAACCTGCTTAGGTACTGTTGAAAATCCCACAAGTGCCTAAATACCTCTGACAATCTGGCCCCAAGTGACTTGTCCAAGGTTATACAGAAAAGCTGTAGCGGGGTCACTGAATTGGAGTCTCCGTTCAGGGCTTTTATCAGGAGGCCACCCTTCCTCTCTAACCCACAGGGCTCTGCAGAAATTCCTCTGCCAACCTACAAAATTCAAAAGTGGATGACATATCTTTTTTTAATATCTAGATCAAAAGGGGTCCGCAAAACTTGCTTGGGGAAGTCCGGAGTAAACCAAAGAATGTTTTGGAGCAAGGCCAGGGTAGAGGGGCTGCTTTGTTTTAAAACAATCACTCCGAACATCAAAATAGCTTCTTACACGCTGAGCTTCCTTTGTCCATTTACCACCTGGAAAAGGGGAATGAAGTTATTACAGCTTATTAGAATGATTTACCTGCTAAAAATACTCTTCCTCTTGGTCCAACTCTCCAAAAAACTTCTCAAACTTATGAACATATTCTTTCAGCCCGGTTAGCTTTGTGAGCTGGCATAAAGCAAAGCAGTCAGCACTGAGCAGAAATTTCGTAGATGGAGGGGGAGTAATTTGGGGGACAGAGCTAAGGAGAATGACAACTGGAAGGAGCTATGCTACTAATTATGCTTTAGAAAAGCTGGTAAGATTTTGAAAGCTTTTCTGGAGCACAGCTTTATTTCATATTCCTTGGGCTGCGGGGTTTGCTTGACAATATTTTTTTGCAGCACTTTCAGTTTAATCATGTCAAAATATGTCACCAAAGAAAAATAAAATATTTATAGGACATTTTTTCTCAGCTTGATATTCAGCCAAAAACAGGGGCAACAACCTTAAAGAGCTGGGTACTTTGGGAGATCTCCCATGCCCAAACTCCCACGGGGCCCAATTCTGATCTCATGTACACAGACACAGAAGTAAGCTTTACTGAAGCCAACTCACCATATTCACATCTGTACCTTGTGAGATAATTTATAATAGTGAAAAGTGGGAGTGAAATGATACTGTTCAGACTCCAGTTAAACTCCAAAATGGCACGGAGATCCATGTGACTGGAATAATTTACAGGATTAGGCCAAAATATAGTTAGATACCTGACATCATCTTGGCTCATGTCTGGCTGAGAGGTCTACCACTTAGACACAGAGCAATGCTGACTCACCAGATCACATATGTAAAAGAGCAGATGTTGCAGCTGGCTTCACTGACATCTCATAATTGTTCTTTAGCATTCTTTAAAATTAATCTATCCGCTATCACATCTATGTGGATCAACTTTCAGGATGGGGGCCTATGTTATTCATCATTCCACCATTAATACACACACTTTTACACCAAACGAATGTTGTCTAGAATTATTAAACAATAGGCAAATTTATACAAAGAGATCTAGAGCTAAATGGAAAACATTAATCAGTCAAGAAAAATTGTACAGCATAACTGCTCCCTCTTTAAAATGCCTTATATATAGCTAGTGGCATATAAATTCTCCCTCAATATAGCTCATCTATATCTAATCACAATATTAATCTATACCACTGCTATTTAATGGCCTGCAGCAGTCTACTTCATACCTGCTTAGAAAAACAGGTGGGATTAAGTGCAATTTCTCCAACCAGAAATGTAATTAAAATGAATTTATATTAATCCAGGAGAGCTCAAGGAAAGGACAATGATTTATGAGCAATATTGCTGGCATTTTCTTGAGGCATAAAGTCATTAAAAATGAATTCTCTAAAAACTATGAGTTAGGAAGGCAGCCACAACTGAATAAGCAATCCGGTATGTCTTTAGGGCATTTGGTTTCTAGGAGAAAACGTCAGATGTTCATGCAGGAAAACAGTAAAAATTTTCTCAACCTTAAATTTCAACTGAAAAGAAGTTAAATTTGTTTCAAGTTACATTTAGCCTAGTTACTCTTATTTGTGGAATACATGTATTGATAGAAGGAAAGCTGGGACAAACAAAATTGTCCAATCAGGGAGAAAAAATGGTAATTTTGCTAGATTCCGTGGTTCTAACAAGGAGTCTCAAGTGGCATTATTGCAGCTTGAGTAGAATTTCAATGAGTGTCTAAATTACTTAAGAGCCTAAATTCTATTTTCAAAAGTGATTTAGGCACCTAAATACCTTTGAGGATCTGAATCTTAGCCCTGGTCTACACTAGGAGTTGAGGTCAAATTTAGCAGCGTTAAATCGATTTAACCCTGCACCCGTCCACACGATGAAGCCCCTTTTTCCGACTTAAAGGGCTCTTAAAATCAATTTCCTTACTCCACCCCCGACAAGGGGATTAGCGCTGAAATCGGCCTTGCCGGGTTGAATTTGGGATACTGTGGACGCAATTAGACGGTATGGCCTCCGGGAGCTATCCCAGAGTGCTCCATTGTGACCGCTCGGGACAGCACTCTCAACTCAGATGCACTGGCCAGGTAGACAGGAAAAGGCCCGCGAACTTTTGAATTTCAATTTCCTGTTTGGCCAGCATGGCAACCTGTAGGTGAGTGCAGAGCTCATCAGCAGAGGTGACCAGAATTGCAAAAGAGCTCCAGCATGGACCAAACGGGAGGTACGGGATCTGATCGCTGTATGGGGAGAGGAATCCGTGCTATCAGAACTCCGTTCCAGTTTTCGAAATGCCAAAACATTTGTCAAAATCTCCCAGGGCATGAAGGACAGAGGCCATAACAGGGACCCGAAGCAGTGCCGCTTGAAACTTAAGGACCTGAGGCAAGCCTATCAGAAAACCAGAGAGGCAAACGGCCGCTCCGGGTCAGAGCCCCAAACATGCCGCTTCTATGGTGAGCTGCATGCCATTTTAGGGGGTTCAGCCACCACTACTCCAGCCGTGTTGTTTGACTCCTTCAATGGAGATGGAGGCGACACGGAATCAGGTTTTGGGGACGAGAAAGATGATGATGGTGAAGTTGTAGATAGCTCACAGCAAGCAAGCGGAGAAATCGGTTTTCCCGACAGCCAGGAACGGTTTCTCACCCTGGACCTGGAGCCAGTACCCCCCGAACCCACCCAAGGCTGCCTCCCAGACCCGCCAGGCGGAGAAGGGACCTCTGGTGAGTGTACCTTTTAAAATACTATACATGGTTTAAAAGCAAGCATGTTTAATGATAAATTTGCCCTGGCATTCGCGGCTCTCCTGGATGTACTCCCAAAGCCTTTGCAAAAGGTTTCTGGGGAGGGCAGCCTTATTCCATTCACCACGGTAGGACACTTTACCACACCAGGTCAGTAGCACGTACTCGGGAATCATTGTAGAACAAAGCATTGCAGTGTATGTTTGCTGGCGTTCAAACAACATCCGTTCTGTATCTCTGTGTTATCCTCAGGAGAGTGATATCATTCATGGTCACCTGGTTGAAATAGGATGCTTTTCTTAAGGGGACATTCAGAGGTGCCCATTCCTGCTGGGCTGTTTGCCTGTGGCTGAACAGAAATGTTCCCCACTGGGGAGGTGGGAGGAGGCAAAATGCGACCTTGGAAGGAAAGCACATGTGCTATGTATATAATGTTAACAGCAAGGTTTACCCTGAAAGAGTGAACCCATTGTTCTATAAAATGTGTCTTTTTAAATACCACTGTCCCTTTTTTTTTCTCCACCAGCTGCATGTGTTTCAAGGATCACAGGATCTTCTCCTTCCCAGAGGCTAGTGACGATTGGAAGGCGAAAAAAACGCACTCGTGATGAAATGTTCTCTGAGCTCATGCTGTCCTCCCACACTGACAGAGCACAGATGAATGCGTGGAGGCAGACAATGTCAGAGTGCAGGAAAGCACAAAATGACCGGGAGGAGAGGTGGCGGGCTGAGGAGAGTAAGTGGTGGGCTGAAGAGAGGGCTGAAGCTGAAAGGTGGCGGCAGCATGATGAGAGGAGGCAGGATTCAATGCTGAGGCTGCTGGAGGATCAAACTAATACGCTCCAGCGTATGGTTGAGCTGCAGGAAAGGCGGCTGGAGCACAGACCGCCGCTACAGCCCCGGTGTAACCAACCGCCCTCCTCCCCAAGTTCCATAGCCTCCTCACCCAGACGCCCAAGAACACGGTGGGGGGGCCTCCGGCCACCCAGCCACTCCACCCCAGATGATTGCCCAAGCAACGGAAGGCCGGCATTCAATAAGTTTTAATTTTTTAAACTTTTAAAGTGCTGTGTGGCCTTGTCCTTCCCTCCTCCACCACCCGTCCTTGTGCTTCTCTCCTCCACCACCCCTCCTGGGCTACCTTGGTAGTTATCCCCTTATTTGTGTGATGAATGAATAAAGAATGCATGAATGTGAAGCAACAATGACTTTATTGCCTCTGAAAGCGGTGATCGAAGGGAGGAGGGGAGGGTGGTTAGCTTACAGGGAAGTAGAGTGAATCAAGGGGCGGGGGGTTTCATCAAGGAGAAACAAACAGAACTTTCACACCGTAGCCTGGCCAGTCATGAAACTGGTTTTCAAAGCTTCTCTGATGCACACCGCACCCTCCTGTGCTCTTCTAACTGCCCTGGTGTCTGGCTGCGCGTAACCAGTGGCCAGGCGATTTGCCTCAACCTCCCACCCTGCCATAAACATCTCTCCCTTACTCTCACAGATATTATGGAGCACACAGCAAGCAGTAATAACAGTGAGAATATTGGTTTCGCTGAGGTCTAACAGAGTCAGTAAACTGCGCTAGCGCGCTTTTAAACGTCCAAACGCACATTCTACCACCATTCTGCACTTGCTCAGCCTGTAGTTGAACAGCTCCTGACTACTGTCCAGGCTACCTGCGTATGGCTTCATGAGCCATGGCATTAAGGGGTAGGCTGCGTCCCCAAGGATAACTATAGGCATTTCAACATCCCTAACGGTTATTTTCTGGTCTGGGAATGAAGTCCCTTCCTGCAGCTTTTGAAACAGACCAGAGTTCCTGAAGATGCGAGCATCATAGAATCATAGAATATCAGGGTTGGAAGGGACCTCAGGAGGTCATCTAGTCCAACCCCCTGCTCAAAGCAGGACCAATCCCCAACTAAATCATCCCAGCCAGGGCTTTGTCAAGCTTGACCTTAAAAACTTCTAAGGAAGGAGATTCCACCACCTCCCTAGGTAACACATTCCAGCGTTTCACGAACCTCCTCGTGAGAAAGTTTTTCCTAATATCCAACCTAAACCTCCCCCACTGCAACTTGAGACTATTACTCCTTGTTCTGTCATCAGCTACCACTGAGAACAGTCTAGATCCATCCTCTTTGGAACCCCCTTTCAGGTAGTTGAAAGCAGCTATCAAATCCCCCCTCATTCTTCTCTTCCACAGACTAAACAATCCCAGTTCCCTCAGCCTCTCCTCATAAGTCATGTGTTCCAGTCCCCTAATCATTTTTGTTGCCCTCCGCTGGACTCTTTCCAATTTCTCCACATCCTTCTTCTAGTGTGGGGCCCAAAACTGGACACAGTACTCCAGATGAGGCCTCACCAATGTCGAATAGAGGGGAACGATCCCGTCCCTCGATCTGCTGGCAATGCCCCTACTTATACAGCCCAAAATGCCATTGGCCTTCTTGGCAACAAGGGCACACTGTTGACTCAGCTTCTCGTCCACTGTCACCCCTAGGTCCTTTTCCACAGAACTGCTGCCTAGCCATTCGGTCCCCAGTCTGTAGCATGCATAGGATTCTTCCGTCCTAAGTGCAGGACTCTGCACTTGTCCTTGTTGAACCTCATGAGATTTCTTTTGGCCCAATCCTCTAATTTGTCTAGGGCCTTCTGTATCCTACCCCTACCCTCCAGCGTTTCTACCACTCCTCCCAACTTAGTGTCATCTGCAAACTTGCTGAGGGTGCAATCCACACCATCCTCCAGATCCTTTATGAAGATATTGAACAAAACCGGCCCCAGGACCGACCCTTGGGGCACTCCACTTGATACCGGCTGCCAACTAGACATGGAGCCATTGATCACTACCCGTTGAGCCCGACAATCTAGCCAACTTTCTATCGACCTTATAGTCCATTCATCCAGCCCATACTTCTTTAACTTGCTGGCAAGAATACTGTGGGAGACCGTGTCAAAAGCTTTGCTAAAGTCAAGGAACAACACGTCCGCGGCTTTCCCCTCATCCACAGAGCCAGTTATCTCGCCATAGAAGGCAATTAGATTAGTCAGGCATGACTTGCCCTTGGTGAATCCATGCTGACTGTTCCTGATCACTTTCCTCTCCTCTAAGTGCTTCAGAATTGATACCTTGAGGACCTGCTCCATGATTTTTCCAGGGACTGAGGTGAGGCTGACTGGCCTGTAGTTCCCCGGATCCTCCTCCTTTTCTTTTATAAAGATGGGCACTACATTAGCCTTTTTCCAGTCATCCGGGACTTCCCCCGATCGCCATGAGTTTTCAAAGATAATGGCCAATGGCTCTGCAGTCACATCCTCCAACTCCTTTAGCACTCTCGGATGCAGTGCATCCGGCCCCATGGACTTGTGCTTGTCCAGCTTTTCTAAGTAGTCTCAAACCACTTCTTTCTCCACAGAGAGCTGGTCACCTCCTCCCCATGCTGTGCTGCCCAGTGTAGTAGTCTGGGAGCTGACCTTGTTCGTGAAGACAGAGGCAAAAAAAGCATTGAGTACATTAGCTTTTTCCACATCCTCTATCACTAGGTTGCCTCCCTCATTCAGAAAGGGGCCCACACTTTCCTTGGCTTTCTTCTTGTTGCCAACATACCTGAAGAAATCCTTCTTGTTACTCTTAACATCTCTTGCTAGCTGCAACTCCAGATGTGATTTGGCCTTCCTGATTTCACTCCTGCATGCCCGAGCAATATTTTTATACTCTTCCCTGGTCATTTGTCCAATCTTCCACTTCTCGTAAGCTTCTTTTTTGTCATGTACCTTTCCCAGCCATCCCACGCTGATGTTGGTGAAATGTCCCTTCTGATCCACCAGTGCTTGCAACACTATTGAAAAGTACCCCTTGCAGTTTATGTACTCTCCAGCTTGGTGCTCCGGTGCCAAGATAGGGATATGGGTTCCGTCTATCGCCCCACCACAGTTAGGGAATCCCATTGCAGCAAAGCCATCCACTATGACCTGCACATTTCCCAGGGTCACTACCCTTGATATCAGCAGATCTTTGATTGTGCTGGCTACTTGCATCACAGCAGCCCCCACAGTAGATTTGCCCACTCCAAATTGATTCCCAACTGACCGGTAGCTGTCTGGCGTTGCAAGCTTCCACAGGGCTATTGCCGCTCGCTTCTCAACTGTGAGGGCTGCTTTCATCCTGGTATTCATGAGCTTCAGGGCAGGGGAAAGCAAGTCACAAAGTTCCATGAAAGTGCCCTTACGCATGCGAAAGTTTCGCAGCCACTGGGAATCGTCCCAGACCTGCAACACTATGCGGTCCCACCAGTCTGTGCTTGTTTCCCGGGCCCAGAATCGGCCTTCCACGGCATGAACCTGCCCCATTAGCACCATGATGCTTGCATTGCCAGGGCCCATGCTTTGAGAGAAGTCTGTGTCCATGTCCTCATCACTCTCGTCACCGTGCTGACATCGCCTACTCGCCCGGTTTCGCTTTGCCAGGTTCTGGTGCTGCATATACTGCTGGATAATGTGCATGGTGTTTAATATGCTCCTAATTGCCAAAGTGAGCTGAGCGGCCTCCATGCTTGCCTTGGTATGGCGTCTGCACAGAAAAAACGCGTGGAACGATTGTCTGCTGTTGCTCTGACGGAGGGAGGGGCGACTGATGACATGGCTTACAGGGTTGGCTTACAGGCAATCAAAATCAACGAAGGGGGTGGCTTTACATCAAGGAGAAACAAAAACAACTGTCACACAAAATGGCCCCCTCAAGGATTGAACTCAAAACCCTGGGTTTAGCAGGCCAATGCTCAACCCACTAAGCTATCCCTCCCTCTGGTATTTCAGGCCAGACTTCATGGAGGGAGGAGCAAATGAATACAAAACAAATCTGATCTATTTCTTGTTTTGATCCACTCCATCTATCTTTTACATCTTTGGCTGGCAGCAGACGGTGCAAAAGGACTGCAAGCCATCCACATCTCCTGGCTGCTCGGCAGAAGATGGTGCAATAGGACTGCTGGCCATCCACATCTCCTGGCTGCTCGGCAGAAGATGGTGCAATAGGACTGCTGGCCATCCACATCTCCTGACTGCTCACCATAAGATGGTGCAATAGGACTGCCTGCAGGACTAAAGAGAATGACCTGGTCAAGTCACTCCTAATTTAGTCCCTGCACCCATATCTGCCCAGGCACTCCTGACCAACCTTACCGAGGCAGCCAGGAGCACCTCGGACTTGATGAGCATGGTTTTCAGGCCTATTGTACCGTCTGCTGCCACAAGGCAATGGGTTGCTGCTGCTGTGTAGCAATGCAGTACCGCGTCTGCCAGCACCCAGGAAACATACGGTGACGGTTAGCTGAGCGGGCTCCATGCTTGCGTTGGAATGGCGTCTGCACAGGTAACTCAGGAAAAAAGGCGTGAAACAATTGTCTGCCGTTGCTTTCACAGAGGGAGGGCCTGATGACATGAACCCAGAACCACCCGCGACAATGTTTTTTGCCCCATCAGGCATTGGGATCTCAACCCAGAATTCCAATGGGCAGCGGAGACTGCGGGAACTATGGGATAGCTACCCACAGTGCAACACTCCAGAAATCAACTCTCGCCTCAGTACTGTGGAAGCACTCCGCCGAGTTAATGCACTTAGAGCATTTTGTGTGGGGACACACACAGTCAACTATAAAAAAAAGGTTTCTAAAAAACCGACTTCTATAAATTCGACCTAATTTCGTAGTGTAGACATACCCTTAGAAACCTAAGTCTCATTGACTTTCTATGACGTTTAAGGTAAAATTTCCAAAGGTGCCTAAATCACTTTTGAAAATGGGACTTAGGCTCCTCAGTCATTTACTTCTCAAAATTTTGCCCCTCATCTCCCACATTTTGTTTCGCAGACTGTGAAGGCAGTTAGATCTTTGAGATATGATGCAATTCTTTTTTTGAAACTGTGCCCATGGCCAATAAATTCTGTCCTCGCCTTAATCCCCATGACAACAGGACTTTTTAGGAGCAGCTGTTGCCAAAAGGTCGAATGCATTCAACAAACAAAACAAAACAAAACATACCACCCTCTGCACACACAAATACGACAACAACATTGCAGTCCCGTAAATTGGTCAAAAAGCGAATTTAAGTGGTAAAATACTCTATCTTAAACCTATCTGTTTTCCAGTGGGTAATTGGAATGATGGCAATACATATACGAAGGGAAGAATTGAACTGCAGAATCAGCTAATCGGGGTGTATAAAATAAAACGGTCCCACCATCTTCACACCTTCTTGCTCGACCTGATTCTGACTTCACACTGGTGTATGTCCACTGATTTCAATGGAGTTACTGGTGAAACTGAGATCAGAATCAGGCCCCTTCTCAGAAGCAGAAAGGGAATGATATTTTTCTATACAAGGTAAATTCATAACTAAAAGCCATATCCTGGCACTGATTCTCAAATTGAACTTGCCATTGAGGCAGACTACAACAATCTGAAGTTGGGACCCCTTCTGAAAAATATCTAGTAAGGATTAAAGGAATAAGGATCGATAGTTATTGTATAGAATTCTGTAAAAATTACTCTAAAAATCTATATTTAATAAATAATTCCATCATTTCTATAGATATTTGAGCCATCCTATAGTATTTTTAATTTGGGAATAGAATTCTCTGTTAAATTTAAGAGGATCATCCAAAATGCCTATTGAAAATTTAGAGAGACAAGGAAGGGGCAGGTAATATCTTACATTGGACCAATTTCTGTCATTGAGAGAGACAAGCTTTTGAGCTACACAGTGTTCTTCTTCAGGTCAGCCCTTCTTCAACCCAAAGAGCTCTGTGTAAGCTCTCACCAACGGGAGTTGGTCCAATAGAAGATATTACCTCACCCACCTTGTCTCTCAAATATCCTAGGACTGGCACAGCTCCAACACTGCATCCGACATACTGAAATTTTATCCTTTTACTACGACATTCTATAGGATTTTTCCCCATAAGGGAATTGGCCCTGAGGGACAGTAATTACAGAATGACCATAATTAAAGACAAATGCAGGTTGACTATATATGGAAAAGCTTCATCCTAGTTACATTTATTAGCGTATGGAAAAGTCTCTCATGAGGGAAGCAGCTATTTGATATTATTGCATGAATCAAAGAAAAATGTAAGCTAAAAAAACTAAAGCCTCTTGTGGAGCCACAATAACAACAGTAATAATACCGAGCTTTTATATCGTGTCTTTCACCAGTAGATCTCAAAACACTTTAACCCCATTTTACAGGTGGGGAAACGGAGGCACGGAGAGGTGAAGTGAGTTGCCCAAGGTCACCCAGCAGGCCAGTGGCAGAGCCAGGAATGAATGCAGATTTCCAAAGTCTCGGTCTAGTGCTCTGTCCTAGGGGCGGGCAAACTTTTTGGCCTGACGGCCGCATCACATTTCTAAAATTGTATGGAGGGCCGGTTAGGGGAGGCTGTGCCTCCCCAAACAGCCAGGCATGGCCCGGCCCCCACCCCCTATCTGACTCTCCTGCTTCTCGCCCCCTGATGGCCCCCCTGCCCCATCCAACCCCCCCTGCTCTCAGTCCCCTGCCCGCCCCCTGACCCTAACTGCCCCTCCACCCCCCTCTCCTTCCTGAATGCCCCACCCCTGGGACCCCTGCCCCATCCACCATCCCTGCTCCCTGTCCCCTGACCGCCCCCCGCCGCCCCATCCAACCCCTCCTCTCCTTCCTGACTCCCCCCCCGGGACCCCTGCCCCCATTCAACCCCCGTTCCCTGCCCTCTGAACGCCCCGACCCCTATCCACGCCCCTGACCACCCCCCGAACTCCCCTGCCCTCTATCCAACCCCCCTCCCCGCGCCCCCGGCTGCCTGGAGCACCTGTGGCTGGCAGCTTGGCTGCACCAGGACAGGCAGCTGCGCCGTGCGAAACAGAGCACTGAGTCAGGCCGGGTTCGTGCAGCCCCCTCACCCAGAGCATTGCGCCACGCGGCGGCATGGCTGTGGGGGAGGGAGGACAGCCTCCCGGACCAGGAGCTCAGGGGCCGGGCAGGACAGTCCTGCGGGCCGTAGTTTGCCCAGCTCTGCTCTATCCACTAGGCAACATTGCCTCTACCTCACTCTTAACAAAAGGCATGATCCTCAGTTGATGTAAACTGGTGCAGCTCCAATGGAGCGATGCTGATCTAGACCAGCCGAGGATCTGCCCCAGAATTTGTAAGCAAAACAGAGCCTTCCTCTGGAACTATTAAAGCAATTCGTGCCATGGAGGTAAATGTTACAGTAATACTTTAAAATCATACAGCACAGCCTTTATCCAAGGGCCACACAGCACTTTACAAAGATCCGTCCAACGAGGTAAGTATCCTCATGCCTATTACAGGTAACTTGCCCAGGGTAACAGACCCAGTCCGTTGCAGAGTTGGGACTCTTGGAATCCCAGTTCCTTTCTCTAACCAGGGAAGCAAACCATTCCCTTGGAAAGAAGTTCACATACAGGAGGGCAGCACAAGGCGCATGCCTCACATCGGCCTTGTCCTGGGATCTTGCGGTTAGCGTCCCCCGCAGCTGGGAGAAGTGACCGCAGCACAAAGTAGCTTGAACAACAATCGTGAAGATGCAGCGGTGCAAGCGGTGGTGGTACGGCCGCAGCCCGCCCAACTGGGACACTGGGAACGTATTTGAGATGCTTTCCCCTGCCACCCCCCGTTCTGCTGAGGCTTCACTGCTATTATTACGTGAGCTATCTTTGAGCTGGCTATCCTGGGTATAGCTACATGTGCAGCAATCACACCTTCCCCCTTGCTAACTACCCGAGAGTACTTTACAGCTGAAATATAATAGAGAGGCTTCCACTTTGCCAAATATTTCCTCTTTCAACAATGTGTGTCTTGATGGCCCATATAATTAAAGGTGAATCTTCTTTGACTTTGCCTTTAAAAGGAGGTGTACATTTATGCAGCCATCAATATGTCCTGTAGGTATATTTAATGGTCCCTATTCTCTGTAATTAAACTCATCAAGAGCAATAACAAAACCTCTTGCATTCATCCTTTAAAGATGTCCTCTAGTTGCTTTAGTTTGTCTGAACAGATGGAGTCTTGCACAATCACCTTGCAAACTTTTTCTTTACCGGTTAACTTATGAACTATGTTTAACTGTGTTTCATTTGAGTCACAACACATATTTTAAAACAATATTTTTGCATTACCTTATTGCTTATGGAAGTACAAACATTGCACTATACCAGTTTTATGGCAGTGGGTAAACACATTCATATGGGGCTTGTTCCAAAGACTCTGACTGACTGTGAAACTGGTGCATAATTAATATTTGTTCCCTCCATTTGGAAATTATAAACCTACTACAGTAATTTCCTATAAATACCACAGGCATTAAAGTACCAATCCTAGCTCTCGTTGGTAAACCACAGATGAGCTACAGTACAATGAATCTCATACGTTGCTCATTTCTGTTAGATTATAAAGGAAGCAGCTGATCCTGCAATGTGCTCGTCCTTCTCTTCTATTTATTTTCCCCCTAATGCTTTCTCTTCACATCTAGGACACTTTCCCGTAGCGCACAAATCTTAGAACTTTTCAGATTAACCTCCTCCTGATGTTATCAAACCCCAAAATCACTACTGGCTAAGATTGCTGAACAGTTAACATTGGAGAGCTGTTACTCACAAGAATCGTCCCACTGAATTTAACAGGATTACTCACCGACATAAGGGTTCCACAATCTACTCCAATATTTAAGCTCGGACACAATTTAGAGTGCAAATTTCCCTGAAGTTATTCACTGCTTCCAAACCCATTTTTACTCAAATAATATCCACTGAAGTACGGGCAGATTCACAGCACTCTGTCTGGCTCTTCTTTACGGCCAGATCCAAAATTTACTCAAGTCAAAGGAAAACAGAAGTCTCGTGGATCTGAGCTTTATATGACATTTCAGTGTTGAGTCACAACTTTCACATTAATGGTGGGGATTAATTTCATGTCCATAAAAACTCAGTAAGGCAAGAAAAAGGGTCCAGATTCTCCACAGGTGTAATTTGGCAAAACTCCAGTGAAAACAATGGCGTTAGAGTCATTTACACCAGCCAAGAATCTGGCCTGTAAGGTGGTTTTCTGTACATTGACGTGCCATCAACTTTAGGTGAGTTATCCTGACATAGGACTTGTCTGTTTTGTCAGTGCTTCACAGTGGTACAAGACAATCTGGCCAAATTCCATCTGCCTCCTTGTCCACGGAAGAATATTTCTGTGACCAAAGACATCAGGGAAAGCTGTTGTAACCAGCACTGCCAATAAATGGATAATCTCTTCCAGTCTGATCCTGCACCCATTGAAGTCTGCCAATCCGCTTCAATAGTGGCAGAATTGAATGCTTCTTGAGCTACCCAACAGCCAGCCATGTCCTGAACATATTCTCAGTGCTCCTGGAAGCATCGTGAAGGACAGAAGGGCTCTGCTGAGTTCTGCGGCTGATGAGCACCTCCCTCTTCAAGACAGGAATCTTGGATGCCTTCCCATGATACACTGTACATTTACCCCTCTAATTTTCAACTCAGAAGATGAGTCTGAACAGGGAAGCAGCAGAGACCAGAAAAACGCATTCACGGTGGGTGGTCAATGCTTTGTCTCACTCTGAACTGATTTTGGATAAACTCCCAGCAACAACAAAAATTCTCTCTACTGACTGAGTAGCTAGGAAATCCAAACCAACACACACCTACCTGCCAGATATTTACAGTCAGTCATTTGTTAGTTACTGAAGAGCCACCTGCAGAACACGTGGGTTGGGTGTGAATACGGGGTAAAAATCTCAGAAAGTTCAATGGTTCGGTCCGGCGGGATAAGCATCCCAGAAAGTTGGACGCATGTCCAAAGCTCACCTGAACGAAGGACCTTGTCCAAAACCCACTTAAGTCAATGGGGGTCTTGGGCTTTGGATCAGGACTTATTTGGGTAACTTAATACCCATAGCATCAGTAGGACTAGGGCACATGCTTAAGTGCATTGTTAAGTTGATGCCTGAGCCTGCAAACCTGGGATCCAACCCTGGGAGCTGCTGACTATCTCCACTGACATACTCAGCTCTCTCAACCACCATTACCTGGTCAGAGGGTGTAAAAAGTATTGGCTACCCCTATGTACTCCCCCATGGCAGTCTGCGGCTCGGCTGAGGCCTGCCTCAGTTTCCCTTTCAGTGGGGTAACAGTGACTTGACTTTAATAGCCCAGGCAAGGAGAAGCCAAACACTGATTAACACCAGCGTGCCTCCCCTTACGAAGCCTTCTGAAAGGACCACTGGAATGGTAGTTTAAACGCTCTTCCCTCAGAGCCCATGTTTGGATTCTCAGAATTTCAAAGTCCCCAAACAAAAATCTGTGTGTCTAGTCAGACCAGTCTTCAGGGAGCTGGGCCAAGGATCACCCTCTTTTGCCAGGTGTGGAGCTGCAGCCTCCAACCCCCACCCCTTTCTCTTCTGGTTTTAAATAGGGTAGTCCTCCAGGTGGAGTAGGGAGCCTCCTTGATTGTGACATGCCTCAGTCTCCTCCATCTACAAAATGGGGATAAAGATACATCCCCTACAGGGATGCTGTGATGCTTAATTAGATAAATGAAATTCCTAAGAACCCAGTGTCCCTGGTTTTATCACTTCAAGTTAAGATGAAGGAGATGGATGGATTCCCTGTACAGTATGTGTTAACAAAATCTGTGAAGGATTTTATATTGAAAGAGAGGAGCATCAGACTTTTATGTTCTACAGATCAGGAGTTTTTTATGTTTGCCATTTATATACCATTAAATATAAGGTATATTGCTAAAGAGCTCTGGGGGAGGAGGGGCAATCACAGGACAAATCAATCCATCAGCTGGTGATGGACTATTTCTTGTTCCATGCAATAATACAGAATGGTGCTTATTTTTTATTGAATCAGGACAAAGTCCTTCCCTTCAATCTACAGTGAGAATCCTACCGTATAATTAGGCACTTCCTGTGGAGCCGGTTGTTGAAGGTATTGATCAGCTTCAGCGTTAAGAGCTCCATATACAGAGCTTCTCAGGGGAAACCATTTGCAGCATGCAATGAGATGTTTTATTGGTCCTTCAGGACCCAGGAAGGGGAGGTTATTTACCTTGTACAGTAAGTGGAGTTCTTTCAGTTGTGGTCCCCCTGTGGTTGCTCCATTTGAGGTGTGCCTGTGCCCCATGCACCTTCAATCAGAGATTTTCGGCAGCAGTGTCTGTTCAGCTCGTGCACGAGCTATGTGCATCCTCATGCACCGTACTGAGAATACACAGGGATGTATGAATGCCCTGCCCTCAGTTCCTTCTCCACTGTAAAGCCCCAACAGAATGAGACTCCAAAGCAAAGGGAAGGAGAGTGGGCAGTGGAGCACCCAAAGGGACACAAATCTTGAAGAGCTCCAGTTACTGCGCCAGGTACTTCTTCTTCAAGTAACATCCTTGGGGGTGCTCCACTTGCAGTGGCTCCCTAGCAGTACCGCTGAAGGAGGCTACAAAACTCAGTCAAAGGCTGTCGGAAGGACTGCAGAGCCAAAGGCAGCATCTGCCTGGGAAGCATCAACCTAGGCATAGTGTCCAGAGAAAGGGGGAACTGAAACCCATGGAGCAGCCTTGTATATTTCCACAGTAGATGCATCCATTAGCAGGATCACAGACATGGAGTCCTAGAATAAGCAATGACCTTAGAAGTTCAGCTACATTAGGAACCTCATATCAGGTGAGAATGCAACCAGAAACTCACTTAGAAAACCTCTGAGTTGTCACAGGAATCCCTTTAGCTCTGGCTGCAAAAGAAAGAATCTTATGGAGGATCAGAGAGGTTTAGTCCTGTCCACATAATATGTCAATGCTCTCCTGACACGTAAGGTATTAAGGAGAGCTTCCTGTTTTGACTGATGAGGTTGGGGTAGAAAACGGGGAGATTAATGTAAGGATTGATCTGAAAATCCAAAGTAAGCTTGGGTAAAAAGCATGCATGCGGTCAAAGAGAAACTTTATCATTGAAAGACAGTACATGGAGGGTCAGCCCTTAAAGCTCCCAGTTCTGCAACCTTTTGGGCAGAGGTGGTAATTACTAGGAATTCCATTTTCATGGAGAGGTTCAGAAAAAAGCAGGCTTCTAACAGTCCAAAGGGCAGTTTCATCAAAGAATGAAGAACTAAATTTAAGTCTCAGGTGGGAGTATGTTGTCTAACATTAGGGACGAGATTTGACAGACCTTTTATAAAACCTCGATGGTTGCAGGGTAAGCAAATACCAAAAAGCCTTGTACTGGAGAACGGAAAGCTGTGATGGCAATGAGGTGAACTTTGTGCTTTCTTCACAGTAAGTAGTCTAACACCTCAGAGACGGGAGAGTCAATAGAAGACAAACTACAGTGAGCACACCTGTGGTAAAACCTTTTCCATTTCTGAAGATAAATCTTTCTGGTAGTATCTTTTCTATTGTTGAGCAGAAACTCCTGAACCTCTGTGGAGCTGAGAACCATCTAGGTATCAGGCCTTGCGCCTCAGCATGTTCATTTTGGGGTTAAGGATATTCCCTGAACACTGTGTGAGAAGACTGGGCATCAGTGGAAAACTGATGGCTAGTTGCGAGGAGAGGCGAAGAAGGTAAGCCAAGGAAACCCAACTTGTTTTGACCTGGTTGGTCCAGTCAATATGACGGTGTCTTTGTCCTGCTTGATTTTTTTTTAGGACCATAGGGATCAGTGGAGGAAATACATACAGAAGATTCTATGCACATGAGAGGAGAAAGGCATCATTCCCCAAAGAGTATAGACCCAAACCTCTCCTTGAACAGAACTGTGCATGTTTTCAATCGGTGCCACTACCTCTCAGAATCAAGCCCTCTGTATGTTGTCAACAACCTGAGTTCTGTGTTGGAAATTAGTGTAAATCAGACAGTAAAGATTCATTTTGTGGATGAGACAGAGATTTTACTCCAACATCCTACAGTGAAATTCTGCAGACTTTAGAAATATCCTTGAATCTCTGCATTAAAAGAAGTTTTCCACAAGATGTTAAAAGTGGTGCACACAAAAAAAATAAGTGACAATGGCTTGATCCTCCTCCTACTGAAATAAATTACAAAACTTCAGTGGGAGTAGGAGCACGAGACCTCTTGTCAATAAATCATCTCAGTAAATTCTCCTTGACAACTATTTCCACAACCACTGGAGCATGCATCATATTTAGATAATTCGTCTTACAATCTTTTTTCCCTGTACGGCAAATGTTGACTTGCACAGCCACTAAGATAGGTGAACCATTAATTAAGGGTCAAGTATACTAGTGTTGGATATTTATTTGTGTCATATAAGCTGCAGTGTTGGCTACTGGGGGCTTCAGTGATTGTTCGCTGCCTTGCACTTTCTGTGCTCATTTGCCAAACGAGAACAAGGCGAGTGTAAAAAAAAAAAAAAAAGTGACAGATCCAAATGGCGGCAGTTTTACGGCCACTTTGCATGAGTGCAAATTACTACACTAGTTGCAAAGTGGTGGAGAATTAGGCTCTTAGTCCAGGATTTAAAGTGTCTTCAGTAACTCTGACCTCTTCTATAATTGATGGATCCTATTGTCCATCAATGGCCAGTAGTCAAGATGGTCAGGGATGCCACCACATGCACTGGGTGTCGCAAAGCCTCTGAGTGACGGATGTTGGGACTGGATGACAGGGGAAGGATCACTCGATAATTGCCATTCTATTCATTCCCTCTGAAGCATCTGGTA
This sequence comes from Natator depressus, assembly GCF_965152275.1. NCBI lineage: Eukaryota > Metazoa > Chordata > Testudines > Cheloniidae > Natator > Natator depressus. The sequence goes on from NC_134259.1 coordinate 9,652,088, forward strand.
TTGGCCCCTGTCAGAAGACAGAACACTGGGCTGGATGGACCAGTATGGACATTCTTATGGTTTTAAAAGCTTGTGTCTGCAAAAAAGCCAAGAATCGATCTTGGCAATAAGATGGTAGCACACAGAGCTTTCCCCCCTAGGCAAACTCCTGTTATCAACTTTTATTCAACAGTACTTGCCAGCTCAGTCACACAAACATGTCACTTCTGTTGTTCTCATGTCTTACCAAGTTACCGTTTGAGTAGGGAGCATTTTGCCAGTACTGGAATCCCTTGGTGATCTATCCTTTTAGGCTTCATGCACAGCATCCCTTTGCCTACAGTAAGTGCTCATATAATCTCTCCGTTATTTCCCAATAAGGTAAAATTTGCTGAAAAAACATTCAGCAGAGACACTTAAAAATAGAACATAAAGGGTATCGTTGGCACTCTGCAATGCTGTTGACAAAATTAAGACATTGCTTACAATTAAACTCCCAGCAATTTATGCAACCAGTTGATTATGCCAGCACAGACAATGCCAGCTCAGCTAATGAAACGGAGATCAATTTGACAGCAGAATGATGGTGGATTTTGAAAACAAGTACCAACAGTTTGCAGGCGGTTTCGGCAGCTATAAAAATCTGATTTATAGGGTCTTTTTAATCCTTATTTTAATTCACCTTGTGGGAAATGCACCACAATAAAACATTCTGCGGTGTTACAACTGCCAAGCTGTTCAAGTTCCAACGAGGCTCAGTATAGTGAAATTCTATAAATTTGGGTGGATTTCTCATTAGTTTACTCTTTCTCTGTCCCAGAAATATCTTAAATGTAAGCTTTGGTTCCTGTCATACATATTAAAGAGGGATGAAAGAAGAGAGGCAGCTAAGCTTTAGCTGAATTTTAGATATTCCTTACTATTAAGTGGCAGTAATTTATGCTGCTAACATTCTATAGCAGGATACATGACTGCCATCCATCGCATTGTAACTCTATGTCAACTCCAGAGTAAAAGGCAATCCAGTGCTCCTTAGCGTCCTGTCTACATAAAACCAGATATTCCAACCGAGGCCTGTGAAACACACTCTTTTAAACTCAGATGCACAATATTACTGTAGAATGTAATGTACTGGAAATATAGAATACATGGTGTGAAGAATAGAGCTCAAGAAGAAAGAAGATTGATTTTAATGAGAATTCTTCTTGCCCCTCAAAAACTATTTTTGTTCCATGCACTATTCACTTTCTGAATAGAAATACAAGGGTTTTGTTTTCTCTCTGTACTCATGTAACTCCCTCTGTGTAGGTGCATTATGAGAATCCGGTGCTGGTTTAAAATGTGTATTCTTGCCATCTACTGCAATCAATTCAGATGAGATGCCAATGCTAATGTTCTCCTTTGAAAGCTCTCTCAATAGAGTATGACTTTTGGAATTGGATTTTAGTTTACTCTATGGCCCTTACTCTCTGTTGGAATTAGTGTATTAGATGTAATAGCGAAGAGCATGCAGGATCAGGATTCCTTCAGACAAGCAACGGAAGAAAAGGACTTTTACACGATCACGGGGCTCTTTTAGGGGGGCTCCACATTCTTGTTCCCAGTCCCTGCCACTGATCAAGAGAATTCTGGGCTTGCAGTACCAGCACTGTAAACTAGGAGCAAAGCCTCATGGGAAGGGAAGAAGTGGAATGAAAGCCAAGCACTTTCTCAGTGCAGAGAGCGCCTGTGGAGAAAGCAGAGTTCCCAATGTAATTTTTTTAGGACACTTGAGTTAACAACCCTTCTCTTGCAAAAACTGCTGGCCACACACGGTCAGAACCTTGGCTAATGTCTCATCCAAAAAACAACTCCTCTAGCAGCAGGGAACATGTTAGCCCTGTGCTGGGTCACTGTTTCACGAATGACTCAGAAGGAAGAGTCATACCAACTCAGTAACCAGCAACACTTCCTACAGCACCTTGGGGGTCAGTTGCAGGTCTCCAGTCCAAAACTGATTTGACTGGACTTATGAGAGCTGATGTGATCCCAGCACAGGTCAGCACACACCTGGAAAGGCATATTAAAAATAGCATAGGCAGGGTAAAGCAAGCGTCCAATGAAGTGATACGACAACGTGGAGTGGAAGTTGGGGAAGAGCAGGACTGAGTGCGGTTATGATCGCAGGTAGACACCAGCCAACACAAAGCATCTCCAAGTGAAGAACTAATACACAAGATAGGCAGGGAATCATTTCTAAAGCTCTGCAGTATCCTGATAGCTTATGAAAGAAAGAACAAAGAAACAGCATGAAGATGCATCTGAAAAGAGCAAAAACTGCCATCAGAAGGGCAAACGTGACCCGAGAATAAGCCTAGGCGCATATAGAAAGGATTAATTCTTTGTAGCACAATAGCTGCCAGGAAAGGAGGAGAAGAATGTTTCCATTAGAATACAGTGGTCACGCGAACAGGGGCTAATTCCAATTTACTTTAAAGGCGCTTTACATCACTCTGGCAGCATAAAAGAGCCTTAAGATGGGTATAGTTTATTTCCTGTTTAAAGCCCCTGTACACCGCCAGAGCAGTGTAAATTAGAATCAGACTGAAAATGCTTCTGTTGTTCTGAGGGATAAAGAGCGGAACCAGTAAGAACTTTTTGAGATGCTGATTCAACCCCAATGGAAAGACTTGTTGACGACAGTGGAGATGGATCAGACCCTGCGTGCTCCCACTGTTTGTTGTTATTGTGTGTGTGTGTGTTACTATAGTGCTTAGAGACCCTGACCGGGCTTGCGGGCCCATTGTGCTAGATAATTGTGCACACACAGCTACATTAAAAAAAAAAAATAAGACCGTCCCCATCCCAAAACGTGTCCACTCTAGTGCAATGGAAACTTTTCTAGCACCATGGGATCTCCTTTCTTCCCAAAGAGATTTTCCAGCCACGTGCATTGATTGTACAGGCTTCCTACTACAAATAGGAATCAGTTTGCTCTCCAAAGTAGCACACACATCTCTGGCATGCAGCACAGCGCCTGTTGAAGCGGGCACAGCAACACCAACCGAGGTTATGAGACAGGAACCTGAAACGTCCAATTCAACCAACGGGGGGATTTAAGAAGGCTGAATATATGTTGCCTCCCAGATGGGATGTGGCAAAGGCACTTGAGTGACTCTTGAAAACAATGCCATGAGACATCTATGACCGATCATGACCGAGGTTTTAATTCTGATCTCGGATACAACACCTCGCTCTTTCATGCCACACTGGTGACATTGATTCAATGCCAATTCCGACAAACCAGCACCCACTGCTGAGTCACCAAACGCTACATTCTAGAGCGCCTGAGTTTCCCCGAGAGATTTCCCATCCCAGGGCTTATCCAACCAAAGCCTGGCTAGTTTATGCCCTTCGACAAGCACACAGCTTGCTGCGGTACAGCTGCAAATGACACCTTTTTAAAAAATGCTTTGTACGTGTCACCTGAGTTTATAAGCCATTAAATGATGATTTCCTCTTTGCTCCTGTTTTAAATTTATTACATTTTTACCTGCCGTGCATCGTGGGGCACATGGCTACTTTTGCAATCGGCTAGATCCTATGGAACATCGTCAGTGTAGATCCACTAACAAATATACCACAATCAAATTGTTGCCTGACTTTCAGTGGAGGCGGCTAGCGTGCCTTTAACGATTATCTCCTCACAGCAAATTATATGCATGACGAGAGGTTCAGATGCTCAGAATGGCCACTGTGTACTTTATCGCCAACAAGCAGAAAAGAATGATGGGAAGAAGCACAGAAGAAAAATGAATCGCTATCATTTGAACATTTCCTAAATCCCTGTCGGTAGCAATGGACTGATTTCATCTCGGTCAGAGTAACTACTTCCTGTTAACTCCTGGAAATGTGCTGGAAATGGCCCACCTTGATTATCACTTCAAAAGGTTTTCTCTCCCCCTACCCCACTCTCCTGCTGGTAATAGCTCATCTTAAGTGATCACTCTCCTTACAATGTGTATGATAAACACCCATTTTTTCATGGTCTGTGTGTATATAAATCTCCTCACTGTATTTTCCACTTTATGCATCCGATGAAGTGAGCTGTAGCTCACGGAAGCTTATGCTCAAATCAATTGGTTAGTCTCTAAGGTGCCACAAGTCCTCCTTTTCTTTTTGCGAATACAGACTAACACGGCTGCTGCTCTGATACTTCCTAAGGGCTTGTCTGGGCACAAAAGTTGTACCACTTTAACCATACTAAAGAGTACAATCCCCTTAGTATGGACTTAATCATACCAGTATAAATATGCTTATATTGGTGTAGCTTATTCCTATATGGGAAAGGAGAGTACACTATACAGGTATGAGGCATGTTTATACGGGTATAACTGCATCCACACTGGGCATCTGTCCCTATTAGTGTATCTATTTTGGTTTAAAAAAATAAATCTTACCTCTAACCGACATAATTATACCAGCACAAACCCTGTGTGTAACATTTACCCTGCATGGAAGCCCAATGCAAGGCATACATACCATTAAGCCTTATTTCCAAACCAATTCTGCAAAGTCAGTAACTGTTCAGAAAAGAACCCAAAATTTTGGATTCTAACCCAGACACTTTGGTTCCCTAAATGAGATGCAAACATTATTGATTTTTGAGGAGAAAATTCGAAAATACTTACTCTTGCTGGATGATCAGTCTGAACAGTGGCTTAATTCTTCTAAAGGAAGTACATAGCCAAAAACAATCAAACATATTTTATGGTATCAACTTAATATTTAAAAGGCTGCCACATACCAGAAGCCCAAAATCTTTCTTGCCAAGAACAGGCACAACATTTACAATGACAATTAATGACATGCCAATGCAATTGCTAGCAAAGTGTTTAATGGGAATCAATTCTTTCACCGTGTCAGATACAAGGATGCCATCCATCTGCTATGGCAACATAAGTAAAGCTAATAAAGCTTGATATATATTTTGGAGGTGAAATTCAAGTAATAGCGTGAAGCACCAGATTGAAGCTGTGGATCACAGGATTTGCTTTAATGCCTGCTATAATGCACACATTTACCATACGAGATGGATGATATTGCTCACACTCTTCAAGGGACAGGAATCACAGCCTCCCTGGAAATGTGGCTGGAAGATAAGATGCTACGGTGGTAGGTGCTCTAGAAAAGGTAGGATTGGTCAGATGGAGAGCTTGGCCGCATTGTAGCTGAAGCAATGAACTGGGAGAGGTGTTCGGTTCCCAACTTTACCACAGACTTCCCAGTTGATCTGAGGCAAGTTGCACAGGGTAACATTTTCACAAGAGTTAGGTGAGCTAGGAGGCCAAATTCCATTTCCAGAAGCGACTTAATGCCCAGATCCTCAAAAGTATTTAGGTGCTTAACTCCCAGAGGCCCAGATCCTCTCAGGAATAAGGTGCCTAAATACCTTTGGGGAGCTGCGGCTTAGGCACTCAGGGAGCCTAAGTCTCACTGAAAGTCAATGAAATTTAGTCATCCAGGAGCCCAAGTCTCCTCTGAAAATGGGATTTAGGTTCCTAAATCACTTAAGTGCCGTTCAAAAATTTTACCCATAATTTCTCAGCCTCAGTTCCCCATCTGTAAAATGGGGATGTTGAGGCTTCCTTTCTCTCTTATCTCTGCAGACTGTATGTTCTTAAATGCACGGACAGTCACTTATTATGCGCATGTACACCACCTAGCATAATGAGTCCCTAACTGGACTTGGGGCCCTACGTACTACTGTAATTAATACTAATGAAATGATGGTTACTACCAGTAGCCACGACTGGTTTTATTGTGAGCCTCCCAGTTTGGAAGCATGGGCCAGGGGTGAGGGCATTAGCCTAGGGACTTGGGACAGCCAAGTTCAGACTCCTACTCTGCCACAGACTTCCTGGGTGACCTTGGGCAGGTGAATTAGCCTCCAGTTCCCCATCTGTACCATGGGAATAAGAGCACTACCCTACTTCACAAGGGTGTTGTGAGGATAAATACGTTAATGATGGTGAGGTGCTCAGAACTATAGTAATGGGGGCTGTATAAGTACCATTGATACTTCCTCCCTGGAGCAAGTAGAGACCAAGTTATGCCAGCCCTTTCCTGGCACACCTTACCTTCCTCCTCCATGCCAACTCCGCTGTGCTGTTGGAGGGGCAGAGGCAAGCTTCTCTCCCACCCTGCGCTGCTACGCAAACTACGGGTGTGCATGTAAGAAACCACAAAGCCTCCTGACTTCCTGGTGCTCGAGAGTAGCAAGGGTCATCAGGGACATCCACCCAGCATCACATTCTGCCACCCTCGCTGGAGTGCAGCAACCAGCCACATGAGTAATCCCATCGATTCGTCACTCCTCACTTTGGACTAGAGTTTGATACCCTTGTTCACACTGAGTGTTGCATAAACAGCCCCATAGACTTCGATGGCACTCATCATGGAGCAAGCGGAGTACAACCTGGCCCCACATGGCGACTAAAAATAAAAGGTCCCTTGTTTGTTATGCTGCTTTATTCTACACATAAGTGGAGCAAACAGGTTATTGTCTCCCATTTCCATAGCTCTGGTTCTCACGTGAGCATCATTTATGAGAAAAAAGGAGGGGAGCATCTATTACGGATGCTCTGCTCAAATAGAATAGAATTATAGGTCACTTCAATCAGAGGTAATTAAACTTCAGATGATTAATTTGACGTCTAGATAGGCTGCTATCAACATCACTTGTCAGCGGAAAGGCTTTGGGGTTTCAATCATGCTGTTGTTATGTTTACTCCTTGCCGTGATTTCACTCAAACACCACGAACTCTGACCCTCGCCGGCGATACGGTGAAATGAAAAGCATGTATTCCTCTAGCAAAACAACAGGAAATAACTTGAGGCCATGGCAATGGCTGAGCCTGTCAATTGTTTGGAGTATAATAGGGTCTGGCCTTCATGTCGGCTGTGTCTTTCCCATTCCTTTCAGACATTTGAACAACAACAAAAAACCCACCTCTTACAAGAGGCAGCAGAGAGTGAGAAACAAGACAAAGCCAAGGCCCTTTCTTGTACAAAAACCCACAGCAGGGTCTGGGAGGGGAGGCAAATCTCTTCAGGGAAGAACTCAGGACCTATCACATTTGAAGGGACATTTAGGTGTGTCCACTCTGGACCTCGCCCCTCCACAGCTCCCCGACAGTACACAGCGCCAACAAACCGCGGTTGCCCCCTCTGCTGCTTGCTGCAGGGATTACAGAGGTTGGAGGCCCTAGGCAGCCCTATATTCTGTGCAGATGGCTCTACATTTTGCATCGGTAGGACTAGCACCACCAAAGCTAGCGTTCCCTGCTCTGTGCCTCCCCCTCCTGCTACCTGCAGTCTACATGTTGCAGGGCCGATCGCTGTTGTCAGCCAGATGTATTGCAGCCTCTCAAGCAGTTCTAGCCCCACCACGATTCCCCAGTGTAGCAGGTGGTACCGCCCACTGCAGTACACATCCCCTAGACTGAACGGCTGTGACATTACGGATGGGGCTTAGCTCCATTAACCCCTAAAGACTCCCACATTCCTGAAAAATTCAGCCTCCAAACAAGGCAGTCCTTGGGGCCATCTGTCACAGGCACAGGGGGTTTGGGGTGTTGCGTATCTGCACGGACACCGGCTTCCTGACAGCTCAGCAGCAACAAATTCATATGAATGCAGGTCTATGTAGGTGAAGCACGAGTCAAGGGAAAGGCAAGCATCTTGTTCACTCCTGCATATTATTACACAGGCTCTGAATGGACTATTTCTAGTATGCTTTTTTTCTTATAAATTATTTTGTGGGACACATCATATTCCCTGCTGTAGTTCTTCCATTTCAAAACAAAGAAAAACAGCAGCTGCAAACACACACCCCATCTGGTAAAGCATGCAGTCTTTCCTTCTACACTCCCTCATGATCAGAGTAAGGACAATGGGGGCCACAAACAGGTTATAATCTCCTTGGGCTAAGTCTGAAGTGACGGGAGACTTCATTTTAGGAAACTGAAAAGTTCCCAAATATGAAGAACATAGGTCACTGGTGTTACCGGAACATTGTGTCTCTTCAGTTGCTTGTCAATACAAGGCACAAATGTACACAACAAAGCACTTTAATACAGGATACAAGAAATAAAAGAAAAAGTCATTACCTTATAAGTTTCAGAGTAGCAGCTGTGTTAGTCTGTATCCGCAAAAAGAACAGGAGGACTTGTGGCACCTTAGAGACTAACAAATTTATTTAAGCATAAGCTTTCGTGGGCTACCTTATAAGTGTTGTCCTGGTACAAGCCATTCCCTAGAGCTGACCACAACAATTGCTTATGAAGTATGTCGGTTTGTCTACGTACACACACACAGACACACAGAATATACTCCCAATTACCCAAACAGCATGGGCAGGGGGCACAGATTTTATGCAAACAATCGGGAATTTGGATAATCAAAAGGGTAGGAGCCATTCAGCAGAGGGCTGGCCTCTCCCCCACGGACAGGGTCTCCTTGTCCTACTGCTCTTTGCAGTCCTAGCCAGAGGGCTCTGCTCTGCCACGCCAGGACCAAACCCGTCCCTGCACCTTGTGGCTTCAGAGACTGGGTGCCACCAGCCCTGCAACAGCACAGGAAGCCCTCTGCTGCCCTGCTATCATGGGAATGGATTGTGTGGGCCCCTGACAGCAGTCGCCCAACATGCTTCAGAGGGCATCTAGATCATGCTGGGGGACATGGATGGGATTCTAATAATGCCAAGGTTTGGACAATAGGGTTTCAGCTAAACAGGAGTATACTCTCTCTGTGTGTGGGTGTGTATATATATACACACACATCTCAGTGACTTGATCATAGTTGTTGTTTCCATGAGCTTGTCTCCATTTTCCCAACATTTCAACAAGACTCTCTGTTAAAGAAAATGAAGGACTGAGTCTCTCTGCAAGTTTTGTGTGTCTTTTCAGTTTCATCACACACACAAAAATACACCCTCAACATATGGCACAAGAGAGTGTTTTGCACACACTTCACAAAATTTTACATTACATCCTAGATCAGCCAGGCTGAAGCCATAGTTTAAATTAATGGGAGACCATCACTTAGTTCAGGATCGAAAACCCTAATTCAGCAAACAATTTAAGCATACCCTCTCTACTCAGCAATGCACTTTTGCCGAATCTAGGCTGATAAGCTGTTTTGCAAAAGTAATAGGAACAAAAATATTTTAACAAACACAGGGATAGGGATAGGACCCAGATTGCTTAATTCCATGACCTGTGCTCTAACCATAAAATAATCCATAAGGAAGAAAGCAAGTTTAATTATGCTCGTGAATGAGAACTGGAAAGTCAAAAGTGAATACAAAGAGAAAGTGAAATGGACCCATTTAGTTCCACTGATCAAATGTAAAGATCATCCAAAAAAATGGTGAAAAGAAAACTGGCTTGTTAAAATTCTTTCATTTAATTATCCAAAATCTTACTAAGAAAATTTCTTTTCACTGCACAGTGTTGGCCAAGCCTCTCAGTTTTATTGTGCCGCACAATATTTGGTATTTTTCTTTACGCCCCAGCTCCTGCAGTAAAGTTGTTATGGGATAATCTGGGTTTTCATTTGAAAAAAGGGTTTCTAGCCACCATGGCTGCAGAGGAAAACTGGAAAGCACGAACTATACAGATTCGGAAACGCAGACAGCAAATTAAAGGACCAAAAATATATTTTTGTAATCTCATGATTTTTAAGACAATCTCGCGAGTTTTGGAGGCCGGACTCATAATATTTGAATGCTTAGAACTGGCAATGCTGACCGTGTGGTAGCACTCTCCAACACAGATGCGTAAAGCTGGTGTCTGAAATAAAAGTGGCCTAATTTGCACTTGTGCTGAGGATTAGCAACATCCTTTGAAGTCAATCCACCTGTATTTAAGAGTCCAAATATAGCTTTAGGAATGTAATTTTCAACATCCTCATGTTAACATTTTGCCCCCCCCCCCTTTTTTTTTTAAACTTGACAGTGTCTCTTTAAGATCCACTCAGCTACTGCTTTATTTCATACTGGGATCTGAATTTTTTACATCCACATTTAAGAAATATGACAGAGCAAAACAAAAAAAGCACTTATTTTCCTTTTCATACTATGCTACATAGTATTAATCAGAGTTCAAATGTTTTCCAATGTTAATTTTCCGTATTTGACATAATCTCCTCTCCCCTATAATTTTTAATAATCAGGTAGAAGGATTCTTTAGTGAACTTAATGATCAGTTAAAGAATTCTACATGGAATATAATGTTTTCCAGCACAGGGCTCTCTGCCCCAATTACTTGTCAGCTGCATCTTAAAAGAACCTACACTTTGAACAGACGAACTGTTCTATTGTCTGCATGTGTTGAAAACTAACTCAGCATGATGAGATCTCTGTACCAAGAGAAGAGATAGGCAAGCAGTGTGACAGCCTGGGGATGCTCTAATATGCCCATCATTGCCTGAATTAGGGTTTGAACGTATGTCCTGCTGCCCCCTTCCTTGCTGTGTTTAGTATAAAACTGCAGTCAGGTATGCTTCACTGAATTGTTCATATAAATGTCAAGTTCTTCTTATATACATTACAGGCTATTGTCCGAGGCAACTTCTCCAGACACACCATAACACAGTGAACTTGTTTTTGGACAATGGTAGGTAGCATCCATCAAAATAACCTCCAGTGACTACTTCGACTGCAGTCACATCCAATACCTCCATGTTTCTGTGTCTGTCTGTACAACGCTCACATGCCCTTTGTTCTTTGTTTTATGGATCAGAAATGATCACTTGTCAATTACGTGAGAAATCTTCATGTGCCACCAATATATGTCGGTGTTAAGTAATGCTACTTTTACCTTACAACAGTGCTTTCCATCAGTAGATTGAAAATTGCTTTACAAAGGTGGTTAATCATTATTATTTCCATTTTGCAGAGGGAAAACTGAGGCACATAAAAGGGATGTGACTTGCCCAAAGGCATATAGTAGGTTAGTATAAGAGCCAGAAATAGAATCCAGGTCTGCTGCTTCCCAGTGCAGTGCTCTGTCAAATGTAGTTCCTATGAGTCATTAGGTGCCTATGGCTACTCTGAACTTTATGACAATAGCAAATGCTCTTGCTCGAGTAGTACAGGCCCCTCCCCTTGAGTGAAAGGAGAATCTCCATTAGTTCTTATCAGTACAGGTCCCACGACACACAGCTAAGCAGTTCTTGTTTCAGAAACTAGAGAGAAACTGTACGTACATACAACACACTCATGGCGTAACCAATTCATTACAGTATTTGGAATCATATATCGTGCCTTTTATCTGAGTATCTCAGCGAGTGCAAAGCTACTAAAAACTGTTGTGGACCTACCAGAGACCAGATCTGAGAGACAGAGCCTGCCACCACACAGAGAATGCCAGTCAGAACTCCCCATCTAACTTCAGCATCTAACAACCATATATAGGGGTATAAATATTTTCACAGGGAGAAAATACCAAGTACTACTCTTTAATCTAGCAGAGAAAGGCATAACAAGAACCAATGGCTGGAAGTTCAAGATAGACAAATTCAAATTAGAATTAAAAAACATTTTGAACAGTGTGGGTGATTGACCCCTGGAACAAACTACCAAGAGAGGCGCTGGAGTCTCCATCTCACGGTTAGATGCCTTTCTGGGACATATGCTTTAGTCAAACACAAATTTTTGGATATCTGAAATTCTATGACCTGTTATGCAAGAGGTCAGATTAGATGATCTAATGATCCTTAAAATCCATGAAACTATGGTATTAATGTCATGAGAATTCTTCACTAATATCAGACTAAATGAGTTTCTTTATTGGAAATGCTTGCTCCATTATGTAAATCGGCATAGAGTGAATTCTTAATAAAGTATCTTGGGAATTTACATTACAGCCTTATGTAAACGTGCAGACCTAGTCAAGTGTTAAAATTCCATTTTCAGCTTTATCTCCGTGTTTGCAGAACACAAGGACACAGAACTGTCAGATCTGGCTCTGTGCGAGAATGAATGCCTTGATTTTATGTAAATTCAAGCCCAGATTTGACAAGTCAACAAAATCTCTTGTTGTTATCACTATCCACATTCTATTATAGGTTGTTCCATGTTTGTTTCCTTTGTTACACGTCTCCTAGGTTTTATGGGATAGTAATAGGGCCAGGCTCCACAAAGCCACATACCCTTGTCTTTGCTAAGAAAAACGGTGAGTTCTTAACTTGTGTTAGCTAACACAAGGTAAAATCCTAGTGAAGACAAGGCAGCTCGTAGCTTTAACATGAGTTATCAGGTTAGTGTAACTCTAGGCCTCCCCATAGTCTTTCCCTCTACCTACTAACTTGTGTTAAAAGTGTATACTGCCTTGTCCTCACTAGGATCGTCTCTCGTGTTAGTTAACATGAGTTAAGAACATAGCTTTTTTCCCTAGTGAAGTTCACCTGCATGTAACACATACTTGGTCAAACCAGGGATCAGGCTAGGTTATACAAGAAATGTTTGTGGCCTGTAACGGACATGGGGGCAGTGTCTAACTAGCCTTACCAAGGTGTTAGAATATCTTGAGTTAATTGGCAATCATTTAACTTGAGATTAAAATTACTGTGTAGTCAAAGTTAGGGCTTCTTCTTCATGGCCCAATTCTGCAACACTCACTCAAGTTAAGTCGTACTCACTCAGAGTATGTCTTCACTGCCCGGGGGGAAGGGGGGGGCGCGGGGGGAGTGCATTCTTAACTAGGGTTAGTGACCCAACTCAGATTAAAATAGCAGTGAAAACATGGCAGTTTGGCTTTTGACTTGGGTTAGCAGCACAAATTCAACTCCAGGCTCCATTCTAGCTGTGGATTAACCTGAGTTAAAAGCCTAGTTGATGTGTCTTCATGGCTATTTTAACCCATGGTAAGAACACGCTTAATTTTTTTTGGAGTGAGGACATAGCCACATGGCGCTAGACCCAGAAGCTGAGTTTAGGGACTACTTGCGTAAGTGTTGCTTGATGCAAATACGGTTGTAGAACTCGCCACTAGGCGCCAAACTGTGGTGGACAGACACTACCTGTTCTAAGGGGCAGTGCCGCTCTCTTTCCCCAAGGAGTGCGTTGTGAAGCCTCCCTGCCCTATGATGAGTGAAACTGAAGAATTAAGGTCAGTTGCAGGAGGAACCTAGTTTGGTCCCAATCAGGGGCTGGACCAGGCTGCTGTCAAACTCTAGCCTCTGTGCATACTGAGTAAAGAGCTCTTCCCTTCAACTCTGCCTGCCTGCCACATCACTTATTGCTAATTAAACAATCCTGGAGCAGCCTGGTCACCAGGGATTGTGGGAGGGGACCAATTTGCTAACCCTTTTAAGAAGCGCAGTATATTTCCACACGGACAGGAATGTAGTAGGCGCTCCACTGTGCACAGGGGTTGCGATACCGGCCAGCCCTTATCACACAAAGGGCTGAGTAGGGTTACCTCTATTTACCCCTGTGGAAATGAAATGGCGACATTCCCCACCTAGGGACAGTCACCCCAAAGCGTTTTGCTTCCGTAGAACAGCTGTGAGCTGTTGTAAGCGGATTTGAGTCCAAACATCTGCAAAGACTGGAGAGAGTCTATTTCGGGTCCCTCTGATGCCTCCTCGGGATTGTTCTCTCAAAGGCGAAACACAGCTGATGGTGCCACTCTGATTCTTTCATCACTTCTTTTGCAATGTGATTGATTGTCTCCCGGCCAGCCTCCGTATCATCATCTTGTTGCTATGGCCTGTGAGCACTGACCTGATTGCCCCTAATTTATCCAGCTCTCTCCTCTGCCCTTCACGTACCAGTTCAGCCTCCTCAGCTCAGCCACCTCAGACTCTTTAATCATCAGCACTGAAAACACAAATAGATGAAACGTGACCGATTCTGCAGAGCTGTGATCCAACTTACATCGTGTTCTTGGGACTATGTACATAGCAAAGGCCTCCAACAATCCAGTGCCCCCTTTGCTTTACTCACTACCTCACAATATACCCTTTTAACAGATGAGGGTTAGAGGGTATCACCTTAACTCCGCAGGGTTTACTGTCTCTCTCTGTCATTCAGGAGCTCTGTTGTAGCCTCAATGGTTGTTCACACAAGGAAAAGCTCAACAGCATGAGTAAGGTTTGAATCATCAGGCCCTGAGTCAACTGGGCTGAACTTTTGTACGTCCACAGCAGAATCAGGTGTAGAACCTAGAACTCCTTTGTCCTATCCACTAGCCTGCACAGCCTTCCACCCAAGAGCATGCACTGTGAATATGGCAGGCTGTATCAGGTTCCACACAGGGTAGTGACAACTCCGTTCCTCAGAAGGTCTGGTAGGTTTTGGGGGTTTTTTAAGTGATCATTTCATGGCATTTGTAACAGCGGCCGTGGCATGTGACACAGCACAGACCTCCTCTCTCTGGGGGTGGCTGGATGCATTTGCAAAGTTGGAGCAAAGAAGTGGCTCCGGACAAACTTTGTTGTGCGCATTCGGTTTTACCTTTGCCAGGATGTCCGACATTTTTGGAGACAGTGCTTTAGCCTAGGGCTGCACACGCATGCACACGTGTGTAAGGGTGGAAAGTCACTGCACCTCATAAACCAACTTTTAACCTTCCAAAGGTCTCTGTTTATTCATACATCTCCTACAATTGCCTCTCAATGAGCATGATGCCTCTGCAGCCTTGACATATAACCTCACTGTTAGATCCACACCGGTGCCCCTTGAGTAGGTGACCAGATGTCCCGATTTTATTGGGACAGTCCCGATTTTTGGGTCTTTTTCTTATATAGGTTCCTATTACCACCTATTATCACATTTTCTGTCTGTTCATCCTACCCTTGAGAGATTTGTTTTATGGAGAGGGAAGGGAGTGAAGCAGGGACAGAAGGTGGTGAGGGACTGACACCTCAAAGATGGGAACAGGCCTGCCCAAGGTGTCATATTTATTGCACACTCATTTCCATCTTTCCCTCTTTCTTGTTTTTAAAGCAAAAATGAACCTGCCAAGGCATACATGGGCATTTGCTCCTCAGAGGGATAGATCCAAAAGAGCAGCCTCAAGAAGCAAGCATGGAGGGATGTTCTGATGGGAAACCTAGCAGGCCTCCATAGCACAGAGTGCAGCCTGAGTAACCAGACTGGCATGATCTACAGAATTCTGAACTGATCAGAGAGCCACTGGGCCCAGAAAGGGTAATGATTGGACTGTCAGAAGCGTTAAACATCCAGTTGAAAGGAAAGATGGTGTCATAAATATAAAGGGAAGGGTAAACCCCTTTAAAATCCCTCCTGGCCAGAGGAAAAATCCTCGCACCTGTAAAGGGTTAAGAAGCTAAAGGTAACCTCGCTGGCACCTGACCAAAATGACCAATGAGGAGACAAGATACTTTCAAAAGCTGGGAGGAGGGAGAGAAACAAAGGGTCTGTGTCTGTCTGTCTGCTGCTTTTGCCAGGGACAGAACAGGAATGGAGTCTTAGAACTTTTAGTAAGTAATCTAGCTAGGTATGTGTTAGATTCTGATTTCTTTAAATGGCTGAGAAAAGAACTGTGCTGAATAGAATAACTATCCCTGTCTGTGTGTCTTTTTTGTAACTTAAGGTTTTGCCGAGAGGGATTCTCTATGTTTTGAATCTAATTACCCTGTAAGGTATCTACCATCCTGATTTTACGGAGGTGATTCCTTTACTTCTATTAAAAGTCTTCTCGTAAGAAAACTGAATGCTTTTTCATTGTTCTAAGATCCAAGGGTTTGGGTCTGTGGTCACCTATGCAAATTGGTGAGGATTTTTACCAAACCTTCCCCAGGAAGTGGGGTGCAAGGGTTGGGAGGATTTTGGGGGGAAAGACGTGTCCAAATTACGTTTCCCAGGAAACCCAGTTAAAGTTTGGTGGTGGCAGTGGAAATTCCAAGGGCAAAGGGTAAAATTAATTTGTACCTTGGGGAAGTTTTAACCTAAGCTGGTAAAAGTAAGCTTAGGAGGTTTTCATGCAGATCCCCACATCTGTACCCTAGAGTTCAGAGTGGGGAAGGAACCTTGACAGATGGTTTGTGGTTAAAGCAGTAAATGTAAAAATCCGGAGAATCTCTGTTTAGTTCCTAGGTCTGTCACAGATCTTCTCTGTGGCCTTGGATAAGCCCCTTAATCACTCTGTCTCTGCGTTTCCCCATCTGTAAAATGGAGACGCAGACCATTCCTGTGCCTGTGTTCTCTATTAGTACAGCAAGCTCCTTGGGGCAGCAAATATACACTTGGATCTAGAGACCCAAGCACACTGCCCCTGTTGGCCGTTGGAGTGTCGTGGTGCTACTGTAAAACAAATAAATAACAGGTTTCAGAGCAGCAGCCGTGTTAGTCTGTATTCGCAAAAAGAACAGGAGGACTTGTGGCACCTTAGAGACTAACCAATTTATTTGAGCATAAGCTTTCGTGAGCTACAGCTCACTTCATTGGATGCACCCAGTGGAAAATCAAATTTATTTGAGCATAAGCTTTCGTGAGCTACAGCTCACTTCATCGGTGCATTCGGTGCATCCGATGAAGTGAGCTGTAGCTCACGAAAGCTTATGCTCAAATAAATTTGTTAGTCTCAAAGGTGCCACAAGTCCTCCTGTTCTTTTTAAATAAATAACAGTAGCTGAAATCAGTAGGATCTGCAGGTGCTCAGCACGAGAACTTGGCAACATTTTTCAGACAAATAGTTTATTTGATGAAAAATATTGGTTTCGTTGACCAAATTATTTGCAAATTTGACACAAATAATTTAGGCTCGTTACAAACTAGCTGCAAGAAGAGGTAGAGATGCTGCTCCTGTTGCCCGCCTCCCTCCCACTCCAGTCCTCTCTTCTTTGCACTCTTACCCCAGCGAGTAGGGAACTCACCAGGCACGTGCGAGATCCTGGCCTCAATTCCCTCTCTGGAACAAAGACAAAATAGACTTTTTCAATTCAACAAAAATTCCAACATTTTCAGATTTGGTTTGACCCAAACCCAATTGTTTTCAGAACTGCCACCAAAACCCGCTTCCCTTCCCACCCCTCCCCCCAAAAAACAACAAAACAAAAAATGTCATTGCCCCTGCTTTACTCAGGTCCTAAAGATCAGATTTGGAAAAGAGTTCTGGGTCAGATTTTTCAGTGCTCAAAACACATGGGTTCAGATTTTCTAAAGTGCTCTCCAGCAGCTCCCACTGACTGCCAGATTTTCAAATGAGCTCAGCACTAGGCTGGTCAGGAATTATTTGATGAAAAGTTTGTATATGTGTGTGTGAGAGAGAGAAATGCAGATTTTTTTTTTATGGGAAAAGGGTTGGTTTTGACAAATTTCTTGACTTGAAAAATTGTTGAGTAAAAAAATTATGAAATTAGCAAAACGTTTAATTTAGACATTTTCGAAACGAAAAAATGTCCAGTTCAAAACCACTTTGTTTAAAATGTAAACTAATTATAATAAAAAAATTAAAATGGTGGAAATCAAAATAAAACATTTTGAAATGATCAAAAAACATTTTGGTTGACCTGATCTGAATTTTTTTTTTTAATTGTCAGTTTGCAAAAATTTGAGATTTCAAATTTTTGTCCCCACTTCAAGATCTTGAACATTTTTGCAAAGTGAGACAACTCAGCATTCTCTTGCTGACCTCCTTGGAAATATCTGCATATGCATTTTGGTGTCTAAAATGGGGACTGAGCTCTTAGAAATTTAGCTCCAGGTTTCCTAAAGCCTGAAAAGTGTCCATAGTGCATTTGTGTGTGTGCACACGCATGCCTACCCTAAATAACATCATTTGATGAGGCAGCCAAAGACCATACAGGAGAGTCTCATGGAAAATCCAGGAATAAGTGCTAGATGTCCTATTTCCCAGTCCCGTACTTTACCTGTAACAGAAGGAAAGTAATTCCTAGTACACAGGAATTACTGTTTGAGAACCTGTATTACTGTGAGTGCACTAGATCCTTCAGACTGATATACAGCACCTTTGCTGCAGGAATTTTCTATATTTGTATCCATCGCTATGACCCCAGTACAAGTTAAACTTTTTATAATGTATTGATTGTTAAAGTTAACTTATGTTACTGATGAATAAGACCCCAGGAAACATCTAAGCATCACAGATTGAAAATTAAACAACTAAATTGTGTTCTGTATTTTAGAAAACTGCTCTTTGAACCACAGCCTTAAGGCTGAACATCTTGAAGAGGAAGCTCCCTGGAAACCCCATTCAATTCCACACACCCATATTATTTGCTGCTGATGAATATCTAATTCCCTATCAGCTCAGAGATAAGGAATAAAGGAGCATCTGAAAACTATGAACCTGTAACACAACAGATGAGAGACAAAAATCCCTTTTCTACAGTGTTCTCCTGTCTGCTCAAATACACACTGAGGATTAGAAATAATTGAAATCCGTGGAGCAGTGGTAATTTACTCCACCTGAAGATCTTATTTGTTTTCAATTTGACTGCAGAATGGAATAATAAACAAATGAAGCAAAACCAGACATTATGGCACAGGACTAACTGACTATTATTTCCATTAGTGCAACAATAATACTGGAGAGATCTTGAACAATTAATGATAATGATAATGAATTACTTCCACGTGTATAAAAGACCTTAATCAATTAGAGCTGGTTCCTACCCTCATTCCATAAATGGAACTCCTGTTGCTACAGTAGGCATTGAGTGGTATAAAATGATCTGACTTCAGAGAATGACAATAAGATGAGACCCAATTGTCAATTACATTGTGGGGGGAGGATGTAGCTGATAAGGATGGTAATAAAGACAAACATACCCAGAAATGATCCCTTTTTAGCTCACATTAAAGCGAATGATGTTTAACAAAGTTTGCAAAATTAACAACTTCAATTATAGGAAGTCCTATTAGCTGTCCTAATTAGCTTCGAATTTATGTTTACTTTCCTTAACAGTAAGCCATCAGCGGTGTGCAATACTGTAATTCCCCACTGCTGTCTAGGGCACTTTTTAAGTATCCGTTTTTGTTCATGTTGACCAAGTCGCGATGGATTTCATTGGTGTATTTAAAGTGTATATGAAAATTGAAGAAGAAAAAGGATAAAGCTTATTTTTTTAATTACAATTACTTTGGTAAATATAATATTTTATTGATGAGCTTTTTTAAAAAAAAATCAAAGTGCTAATCATAAGAGCTCAAATGCTTCTGAACTGTAAAGTAGAGAGCTTTCAAAAAAATAGGCACATCCTCAGTGTAAATGATCAGAGCTAGCTCGGTTGAGCTATGGCAGTTTACACCAGCTCAGGATTTGCCACCCTCAGGCTGCTTTAAGTTGCACCAGGGGACTGGCGCAGCAACCAGCAGTGCCAGGGGAAGGAGAGCACGAGGACCTTGTGTTTTTATTTGGTTGACTTGCACACAATCTTCACAGGATGTCAAATGATAACGGGTTCAGAGCTGCAGCTATGGCCCCGGAGCTCAGGAGATCTGTTGACCTTTGTGTTCTCCTCCTCCTGGGACAGGTATTTGCGAGGCAGAGTCTTGCGGTAACACTAAAAGGGGCTGATCTGGCAACCAGGGATCACCAGGATTTGGGGGAAGATTTCACCCCAGGCAACAAAACATGTAACACGCTGGCCGAAGTGGGTCTGTGTCATATCCCAGTACCTGGACCACATGAAGAGGTCTAGAGTCTGCTGCTGCCTCCACGCTAAAGGACTTGGGTCCCTGAACAGTAAAGACTCATGCTTTAGGATTCCAGGGTCTCTGCAGAGGACATGGAGAAGTCACAACTGGGAAGAAGACATCCTCTGAAAGCTGCAGCTGGTCAAACTAGGTAGAAAACTCCAGCCAAGAGGGGAATGGGCATCGTTGAACTGTGAGGATCAGAGGTTTCCCCTTAGCTTGTAACGCCCTTCAGCAGGGTGTCTGGGAAGTTACTGCCAAATGAAAGAGAAAAGCGGATGTGTGGGGGAAACCTTTGGTTTGGTTTATCACCCTGGACAAGCGAGTGTTTGTTTCCCATTTTCAATCCCTTGCTGCATGGACTTCCTCCTCCTGGTGACTTTGCTGCTGCTGCAGCACACAGCTTGTCAAGTGCTCCAGGAGGTAAACTACTGCATACCACACATTAATTTGACTGTCGACCTCCAGTGAAGATTTGTAGGGGACCTAAACGAATCCCTCTGAGATTTTACTGTCTGCATTCTGCCGCGAAAATGAAATCAGGATCAGGGAGTGCATAGACAAATTAAAGACTGTGGAGCAGCAGCTGTCCTGCGCAGGTGACTGTGATAGAGATAAAGCCACTGCAGATCACTCACAGCCAGTATTTTACGGTAACTCAGTGGAAGAACAGAAGAGATGGCTTATCAGTGAAACCACCTTAGTTTAAAGGAGAAGACTGTAGTACATTATAGCGGCTGAGTCTGAAGGCAGTACAGCTTTACTGGGCCGGGAGTCGCAGCTTGACCACTGAGCCTGCTGGGTGACCTGGGGCAAGACACGGCCCCTCTGTGCCTCAGTTTCCCCATCTGTAAAAAAGTGATAATGATGCTTCCCCTCCTTTGTAAAATACTCAGACCTACAGATGAAAAGTGTTACTTAAAAGCTAGGTGATATTATTAAATATTTTTTGGCAGGAGGGGTTATTGGAGAGGATGGATGGTCTTGTTAACACACAGGCCTGAAGCTCATTTCCTAGCTCTGCCATAAAGTCCTCCAGTGTGACCGTCGGAGAGTCATTTAGTCTCTCTGTGCTTCAATTACCTATCTGTAAAACAGGGATTATAATAATACTTTGTTTCTTCCCACCCTTTGCCTGACTTGTCTGTTAAAACTGTAAGCTTCTTGGAGTTGGGACCATCTCTTAATGTGTGTATGTACAGCACCTAGCACATTGGTTAGGACCACTATAACATACTGTAATACAAAAACTAATAAGCTGTGGACTCACAGCTAGCTATTAGTCCACAGACACTCATTCAAAACTGTAACATATAAAAATAGTAGTTAAGCTGTGGGGAATTTACAATGCTCAGGTTCTTGCAAATATCTGGCAAATTCCAAAGCACATTAGTCCTGAAAGTTCGTTGGGGTGGCTGTGGCATGGACAATACTGTATTCATTTGCTTCCTTTTTTGGTAAGAAATATAGGGCCTTTTCTTAGGCATCTTTCCTGATTTCACTTGGAGGGGAAATGCTTTACCAAAACACCATAAGCATCTTCGGAGCATCCAGAGTCAGTAAAGCTAGAACTCAAACTTCTAGGCCAGGCTCTCTCGGTTATCAGGGCACGTGTGGGTGGCAGACACTGACCTCACATCAGCAAAAATTCTTTCCCTGTAGGTTTTAATGATGGGCCCCTCTGCATAGCAGGTGACTGTTTAGAGCGTCAAACATTGACCAGTCACAGACAATGAGACAACAACCCAAGAAGCTGTCTTCTCTTCTGACATTGCCACATTCCAAGCAAAGTCAGTCTTTTCTCATCAGGCATCTTAAACACCATCTGTTCATGTTGAGAATCCATTTATAAAATGGACTGAACATTATGATGCATGTCCCTTGCTAAAAGTAAAAACGCTGCATGGAAGATGATAAATTGGACAATATGCTCACTTCAAAGCTTCAAACTGCCTTTTGAGTGTATAGAAATGCCAGGCTATTATTGTACACCTCTGTAATTCTTACTGGGTGATGTTTCTCATTTTTCTCTCTTTTCTTTGGAAGAAGAATGTATGTATTCTTTGTCCCAGATACAGAGATTTTCACATTTCAATATTCAGGCTGGAAAGAAGAAACATGATCTCCCCCTTCTTTCTATCTGATGCCTATAGGTATTTTCTTCTCTTGAACCTCCTAATAATGGAACTAAATAGAAGTTTAAAATTGATCCTCTATTTGCACAAGGTTCTAGGAATATAGAAATTGCCACACTGGATCAGACTCATGGTCCACCTAGTCCAGTATTCTGTCTCTTCCTCAAGTCCAAGAGGCCAGCACCAGATGCTTCAGAAGAAGGTCCAAGAAACTCCATCATAGGCAGATAATTTGCCCCCAGTAGAGTCTCCTATTCAGCCCTAATAGTTGCAGACTGGCTTCAACTCTGATGCCCGTGCTTCTATATTCCCCCCAAATCATTTTTGTACTGTTTATTTTAGCTCTGGATATTGTTGTCCATACAAATATCCAATCCCTCTCTGCATCTTGCTAAAAATTCTTGGTGTTCCTGAAGATTCCAGTTGTCAGCTCTCTAAATGCAAACATGATGAATACAAGATTGTCCCCTCCAGCATATTTTCCAGGGCATTGTTTATTCTATAGTTGACTGACACAAGGCATGGAAGTTTAGTCCACAGTCCACTAACAGAGTGACAAATTTCTGGATCTAAAATGCTGTCTTCAGGAAGACCTGACTGTAAGAGGCCTAAGCTTACATGGTGCTGAATGCCTCCTGCACGGTATTGAGTACACCCCACTTTCACTGGAGTCAGTGGGAGCTGCGGCTATCTGCCTACACTGGTGCTTCTGCCACCTTTATAAATGGAACTAAGATGTTCTTTTAAATGGAAAACTTGGGCACAGTTAAACTAACGTCCCCTGGGGCATCTAACTCATGTCTGAATCCAACAAGAAATGCAATCCTGAAAAAGCAGAGGCTAATTCTTAGTAAAGCCACATTAATATACTGCATGGAAATAATAATGCTTAGCTGTCATGTAGCACTTTTCACCTGTGCATCTCAAAGCAATTTAGGAAGGGATCAATATCCTCATTTTACATCCAGGAAAGCAAAGGCTCAGAGAAGTGAAGTGACTTACTCAAGGTCATACATCAGGTCAATGATCAATCCAGAAACAGAGTGAATGGGTGAAATCCTTGCCCCATTGAAGTCAATGGCATTTCTCCCAACTGAGGTCAATGAGGGCAGGATTCCACTACAGATCTTTTATCCCCTTGACCCTACTGGCTCCAAGTCTGAGTTCCCATCAACTTCCTCTATGTGGAGTACTTACCTGGTCCCCCACTATTCTAGTATCTGAGCACTTCAATCTTCTAGGTATTTATCCTCCCAACACTCCCATGAGGCAGGGAGGTTCTGTTATCCCCATTTAAGGGTATGTCTACACTTTGAACTGTGGGTGTGACTTGAGAAGACATACCCATGCTAGCTCTCACCAAGCTGAAAAAAGCACACAGCCAAGGCTGCATGAGCAGAGGCAGAGACGTTAGCACAGCAAGCTACCACCTTCAAGGACAACAATTTCAGGAGCGACTGAACAGAAGAGAGGCAAGGGCATTTTACAGCGATAGGCTGGGTAGTTTAAAAAAGCAGGTCCCTCCAGACACAAGCTTCCAAACACTTCTGATCAAAAGAGGGCATGACCTTTTCCATAACAATTCTGTCCATCTTCAGGGGAAAACTATTACAATCTTGCATTGCACGTTACAAAGAAACTTGCTTTCAAGCAGAGGATTACCCCAAAGGAAAAATACAGCGAATTATGCATTCAAATGCAAATTTGTTCTAATTCTACATCAAAGTTACTTGGTAATAAAGCCAGGGAATTATCCCATTTTGTGAACATAAGCGATCCTAGAGCTTTTTCTTCTATTTAAAGAGAGTATCTCCTGTACAGTCTCAGACTATTTTATGGTAGGCCACCTACCTTCGCTGAAGATTTGATTTTAAGAAACTGAAGCCATCCTGGACGTTGTTCTACTTTAGTACTAATGCAATATAATCCTTCTTTCTGTCTGGACCAGCTCTGGTGGCTATTACACCCACGTTGACTCTGCTGTATTTTTAAGGGATGTTTTTATTTGTTAAGCATGCAGGGTCTTTTTTGAACACAGGCTACCATGTAAACAAATGTATTTGGGATTGCGATGACTGGTGTATGCGTAACAAGTACCAATTGCTACAACGCAGCGAGTCACCTGACAGTGCCGGTCACATGTTCTGTGACTGTTAAGCATCCACTGACGAGGGAGATTTGGCAGATCTCAGAGATCCACTTACCTCTTACCTTCTGAGGCATGAAAGACCTCTATTGACCTCTATTGATCTCCCTGGGCATTGAACCAGGAGCATCCTGTGGGACAAAGAGTTAAAATTAGGGACACAAACCATGTACAAAGTGAACAGGTGCAAAGGGTCTTGGCCTATGTAGGGATCCCACTCTAAGTCTGATCTAATGCCCACTAAATCAACGGAAAGACTTCCACTGACTTCAGTATGAATTGGATCCGGCCCTCTGTCACCATGCATCTATGACTGCTCCACGCAAGATAATTCAACAGGACAGCCTTCATCTTAGAAGAAGCATTTGGGAACCCAGTCACCTCCAGTTTCCTTCAACCAAGGGACTAATCTCTTTTTCTCCCCCATTTCTCCCTCCAAAGGAGCTAGATGAATTGTGGAAGCCTACCTGAAACGCATACATTGATTTCATATTAGGTCCTGTATAGAGCCAACCCATGTGAGGCACCAGACAAATAAGTGCACAGTAAATAAAAAATAACCAAGAGTTGGTGTGGGAGGGAAGCATCTTATCCAGACAGAAACCTTCCAAGCAGCACTATCCTGGAGGAAGTCACCAGCTTGCATTCTGTTACTTACTTGCTTTAAAAAAACCACCATCCTTCTGATAAAGACACAGATTTATTTTTCCCCTTCCTTGCCTCCAGGATATCCAGCATGGGACAGATTGTCATCTCAGACCGGTAGCATGCAGCCTCCTGTACCTTGAACAATCTGCCACCGTGCTTGTAGCAGGAATGCTGTGCTTTGATATGCAATAGGAGTAGCAGATATTGACCCATGCCAGTGTGCACCACACACTTGAGATTAGGAGACCCAATAGTTTGCTAAAGTAAGCAAAACTAAAAAGCAAGTGTAACCCACACACCTTCTGCGGGTGGTGTTCTGTCCCATCTAGTGGCACCGAGACCACTTAAAGAGAGAGATAAAATGAGTTTGCTCTACAGCCTTAGCTAACAGCCAAAGGCGGCGGGCTCCGGGGTCCCGGCTGCCCTGACGCACAGCGGGCTGACAGCTGCCGCCAGCTCCACGGGGCGGGCTCCGGGGTATGGGCAGTGGGCTGCTGCTCGGCCCCGCACAGCAGGGTCCAGGCTGCTTGCTGTTGCCCGGCACCACACAGCAGGGTCTGGGCCCTGGCTGCCCCCCTCGACCCACACTGTAGGGTCCAGGGTCGGGGGTCCCCGTGCAGCAGTGTCCGGAATTGGGATCCCTGCCCCACCCCGCCCCTCACCCCCCCGCTCAGCTTTCCGCTCCTGGCCCCACTCTGTGTTGGGGGTCTCTGGGCAGAGGGCGCTGGGCATAGGGGTTTGGGGGTGGGGGGCGTGGTGGGGGGCTCTGTGGTTCTCAACCTGTGGCCCAGGTAATACTTTGTGGGCCATACATGCGGGCCACGATGATAAACAGGTTGAGAACCACCGGCCTACACCAACTGAAGTGCTTCTGCTCCCAGGCAGAGCAGCACAGAAGAAGCTGTTTCTTTCAGTCACACACATACCCATGGGGCACAATTCAAAGATCATCAAGGCACTGAGGTAATCTGAAAGGACAAACTCACTCTATTGTGAGAGTATAGCCATTTGTGCATCAGTAGAGCGCTTTGGTAATCAGCAGTCAATTCTATGCCCTTATCTAATCTTAGTGTCAAAAATTCAAAAAGCCTTGTAAGTGCCTTTGAGGAAATGACACTAATAACACGCCAGTATTCAGCACAGGATGGATCTCTACAGATAAACACTAAAAGGAAAAAAAATATATATCCTTTAACAATCGGAGAGATTCATACCCCCAGACTAAAAATCCATTCAGAAAGTGATTTTTTGGCCCACAAGGTCTAATTTTGACGACAGTATGTGAACAATCTAAAGTCTTACTCCCGACTAATAACAGTCTGTTGCTGACACTTTAAAAGTACTTTTACAGCGACTGCAATAGACTTCTCATTTTAAGAATTTATCAAGTCTTTAAAAAGAAACCTCTTTCTAGAGGAAAAGGAATCTGAGTCCATGTAGCCACAGCAGGCATCAATCCTGTGTTAATGCTCAGGTTCAGTTGGAAATCTTACCCGCACTGACTTAGGATCCTGAATCCAACTTTAAAAAATTACTTAGGAGCTTAAGTTCTACTGGTTTTCTATCGGGTTTAGGCTCCCAAACGTCAGATTTTAAGAGGTATTTAGGCATCTAGAGATGCCGATTTGAGATGCCTAGTGGGATTATCAAATGTGCATCTTTAGGTGCCTAAATACCTTTGAATATCTGGCACAAAGTCACTTCTGAAAATGGACTTAAGCGCTTTTGAAAGTTTTACCCCTCGTCTCAGTTGTCTCATCCCATCTTCCAGTAGATTCTAGATTATGGTTGATGCAAAATTCACTCCTCCTTAGTGCGCATCATGTAATGGCATAACCCAGTTAAGTACATATGTTAGCTCCAATCTACACCCATGAGATCAAATATATACAAGCAAGCAATGGGTCGCTGCAAAGCAAAGCACTTCAGCACATTCTTAATGTTAAGCACATGCTTAAAGCCCATTGAACCCAACACCACAAGCATGGGGTTAAAATTGAACCAGGTGCCTAATTGCTGTCCTACGTCAAGATGGAATTAAATGTGTGCTGAAGTATTTTCCTGAATCAGGGCCCAAGGTTGTACGGAGGGTCAGGGGCAGAGCCGGGAACAAAATTCAAGCAACCAGAGTTTCTGCAATCTCCTGCTCCAACCACTAAAAAAAAAACCCCAAAACACTGAACATAATCACGCTGATTTAAGACGGGTAAATTCAAACACCCATGAAGATTTGGGTTGCATTTAATACAAACCTCTAACGCAAACCACCACGAGCTTGTTTCTGCAAAATCCAAGTGTGACTAAAATAATGTGCCTGTAAATTAAACATAGGCTTTCGTGACCTACATGTCACCAGAAGAAAAATAAAAATGCCTAGCAGTGAAAACATTATATATCATCGGGACTCGGACGCAAACCCCATCGGAATTAATGTGAATCTTCCCATTGACTGAAAATTCGTTTTGGATCAGTCCTTACGTTCTTGAAATATCATCCCCTCATGATTCAGTCTCTGCCTTAACAATAACGATCCGCACACAGTCTGACTTTTTGTTTTGTTTTATCCCTTCATTTTGCTACTTTCTCCATTTTTAAAAACGGGCACCTCCTGCCTTCTTTGGTCTTTAATAATCTGAAGGCTACACTTCAGTAGCAGCTCTTCACCAAGCGGGGGAATAAAAATCAAAAAGTATTTGATTTTAATTTAAAATGTTATTTCAGAGTTGATTTAAATGCTAACGTGTAGAGCACCATTTGGATTTGGGGGGGTTGGGTCATATGACGCTAAAGTATTTTTTCAAGTGTGTAATTGAAATATTCAAAATACGCACCGATAAGCCACTTGCAAATAAGCTACAGGGCTGCAAAGGTGACTGGAAAAAAAGAGCCTCCCGAGTCTCTTCTCTCAATACTTTGAGTAATTCACCTTTGAGCCACTTCAGGACAAGATTCTTTCTATTGCGAATTGAAATCATTCAGCGCAGTTACGCAACTTTCACAACAGGAACTTTCAGCGTGATATACCTCATTGCCTATAACGGGAACGGCCCGACGACATGCTTCAGGATAGGAAATAAAATGTGTCCTTTGGAAACGTGTGCATGTCTGAAAACAGTGCTAGCTTTAATCACATCTACCCACAAAAACCCCAAACCCTTATTTGTATGTGACAGGAGTAAACCAAAAGGTTCTGTCAGCAACCACCACGCTTGTGAATTATTTGTTTTCAATTGGATACCTCTTATGGGAAAAAATCCTATAGTCTTGAAAAGAAAATTACCAACTTTCTATAGTGTTTTTTAGACCCAACAAAGAATTATATAGCAGAGTGCAGAGTAATTTCTACCTGACTCCATTATACTTCCATAGAAACTGGCTGGTTTCATCCCTTTTAAAATTCTATAAGAGATGAAGACAGGGAAAGATAAAAATTAAACCAAGCTGGGAGTGTCTACAATTTGAGCAGCAGAGCAGTGGGAAACTGGTGAAAACTGTATTAAAATGATAAGCTATCACGTAAAGACTATGCAGTCTCCTGTCCTGCTAGCAGGCTAGGGGACTCTAAAAGGAACCGTGCAATCAGTCTGCTGACAGCCAGTCTAGACTAAGGTGGGGGTGAGTTGTCTCTCTCTGTTTTAGGGAGCAGCCTGCTTTGTCTATCTCTGAGTTTTAGTTCTTGTATGTTATCATTCTGAAAAAAAGAAATAAAGTAGTTTTACACTGCAACCTCCCTGCAACATTATTTTTGTGTTTTTATCTCATTTGTTTGCATGCCATGAACATAACACCCACCACCTCTCAAAAACAAATTTTGGCCTCGGGATAGCACTCACACACATTTCACCTTGTTCTTCCACACCCAAAACAGTTCAAAATCCCTCTTTAGTTCTCACCATATTGCCCTACTGATCTCAGCAGTGAGCTCTTACCAGGGCTGTGGTTCCACAGAGCTATCCAGACACCTTCTAGACCCCTTCCTGCCCATTTGAGACTGGGGTGGAGGACATAATAACAGTTTTCATATATATTAAGGGCTGTTATAAAGAGATGGGGATCAGTTGTTCCCCATGTCCGCTGAAGGTAGGACAAGAAGTAATGGGCTTAATCTGCAGCAAGGCAGAGGAGATGTAGGTTAGACATTAGGAATAACTTAACTATAAGGATAGTTAAGCACAGGAACAGGTTACCAAGGCAAGTTGTGGAATGTCCACCACTGATCAACCTGTTCTTAAAAAACCTCCAAACACCTGTCCGGGATGGCATATTTGGCAGTGCCTCAGTCTGGTCGGATGGACTAGATGACCTCTCAAGGTTCCTTCCCTACATTTCTATGATTATAGTTTAGGAAAGAAGGCTATTTACTGTTATGCTCATTCAGGGCCTGATCTAGCTCTCACTGAAGTCAATAGAAAGACTTCAGGCTGCAATGCTGTACCTGTGCATGGTGTGACCGTCCATATTTTGATATAACTAACCTTTATACTTCAGTGCTGCTGTGCACCATTAACAGAAGACATTTGCTAAAGATACTCCACAACTGAGGAGACATCCAGCAGAAAGGGGCAGGGGAGGAGAGAGTGTTTTAAGCTAGTGTGGGCTCTTATCCAATACCCACTGAAGCCAACAAGGCGGCTCACATTGACTTCACTCGTCATTGTGTTAGAACTTTAGAGTGAAATTTTGAAGCTACATCCCATTTCCACTAAAATGAATGAGAATTGGGCACCTAGCTCTCCTATGGTTTGACAATCCCATTCTCAATCTTTAAAATTTTGATTCAGCATAACCCTTAAGCAAGGATGATTTAGTTGGCGTTGGTCCTGCTTTGAGCAGGGGGTTGGACTAGATGACCTCCTGAGGTCCCTTCCAACCCTGATATTCTATGATTCTATGTGCTGAACTTTAAGCATGTGCTTAAGTACTTGACTGAAAAGGGATGGACTTTAGCACATTTTTAACGTTAAGTCCTGGCACAAGTGCTGTGGTGTATCAGGAATTATGTTTATTACAATGTTCAAATACAATACAATAGACAGGCGAAAAGAAAAAGAAGACAGTGGTTGACATTTTTAAAGGAGTGTAGGGGTTTAGACACATTTACATTAATTTTAAATCCTTCTGTGACTCAATTTCCCATGTGTAAACCAGCAACAATAATAATAATAATAAATCCCTAACTCAGAGGGGTAAATATATTTATATCTGTGTTCCTTACAAATATTCAGTGATGGACGCCATATAAACACATATTATATATGACAGATCGCATGTGCGCACACACACAGGAAAAAAAAACATACTGCGAGTAATTCTTGTTCTGGGAAGAATCAGTGGAATGTTATTGGCCTGAACACATCATGCAGTTCCAACACATTACTATATTCAATTTTATTAAAATTGAATGAGCAGTACATAATTAATGGTTGGAACTCTGTTTAATGAACTGAAATACTTTGGCCATATGTAAAGCTCATAAGTATTAATGACGGGTTCTGAAATGTTCCATTTATTTTTCATAGCTAGTTGTGAGTGACAAAAGAAAAATTATTAATTGAAAATAAGCCTTATGGGTGGAATTACCAAAAAGCACCAAAAGTGACTTAGGATATTTCTTTTCTGAAATATCAGATTTTCAAAGGTATGTAGCTCAGAGGCCACCTATTGCTTCCGAACTGCCCCCCTCGTGGCTAGAGTTGCCTCTCTGACCGTTCTGCCTCTATGTCCCCTTCAACCAGGCCCTTTTCAGAACTCACTCAGTCTCCAGTGACCTTCTCTGCTCAAATTCACTCTTCACCGGGTCTCCTCAGGCTGGCAACAGAGCTTGCAAAAAAACAGAACTCGGAAGCTCAAACGAAACACACTGGTTTTCAGCTCATCTTCCCTTCTTTAACTCCTACTTTATCTTGCTAGGGCTCTGCATAACCCCAACTTTCTCTTTGTAGCTGCTGCTACTTCCACCATCCCCAGCTCCACACAACCTTGTTTCCTAAGCTTCCTCAACTCAGCTTCCTGCTGCCTTTTATATTGGGATCACCTGATTCCTCTCAGGTGTGGGTGTGTGCGGGGAGGGTGGGGGTTATCTTGTAATCAGGGCTGGCTTAGCTCCAGGCTCTCCACCCCATGAGCAAGTCACCCTGTTACAGTGCCTCAAGATGCAAATAGAAACCTAGTGGGATTTTAAAATGTGCTTATGTGCCTAACTCCCATTGAAATCAACAACAGTTAGGTGCTTAGATGCTTTTGAAAATCCCACTCGTTGCCTATCTGCATCATTAATACCTTTACAAGTCTGCAGTGAGGAGCTCACTTGGCACACAGAGTTTCAATGAGATTTAAGCACATAAATCATTTCTGAAAATGGGAATTTTGAAATTGTCCGTTTTGCACGCGAGCCTCTCTCACTCCGAGAGCTTGGCGGGGATGGGGTGGCACAAAAGGGGGCAGGGAGGCTGAGCACCCAGGTTCTCTGCCTTTCCATCCCTAGAGCTGGGAAGTAGTGAGAGATGGAGAATTAGGGTGCTTAGCCTTGGCAACCCTCCCAGAAAGCTTTTGTCAATTTCATGGGGAAAAAAGTCAAATTGAAATTGACAAGAGCCTTCCAGGTAGGCAGCCATGGAGCTGCCATTTTGATTTTCCCCAACATCAAAACTTTTCAGCAAAACTGAAATTTTCCCACAGAAAGGGTTGGGTTTTTTAATCATTTGACAACAAATTTTTGACCAGCTCAACTCATAGATGAGAAATAAAATAAGAAAAGAAAAGGTAAACTCACACAATTTAGTACATCTCTGAAAGGCACACGTTCCTTCCTAAGGCATCGTAATCACTAAGGCGCATCTACTAGCTTCCAGATGAGCATGAGTGTTACACTCCTGCTTCCATATGCAATAAGCGAGAGCAAACAAACAACTGGAAACAGAGTGTGATCAGAAGCATTTGCTTTCCTCATTAAGCATTTCACTGCCTGACTCACCACCACTGGTGTTCAAAGGACTGCTCGCTGAGGCTGGAGAGAGCTTGGTAAAGCATGAAAGCAGCTCATTCATGAGTTTTGTATTTTCCTTCCCATGGACTGCAGTGATTTATAACACTTGGAGCACGTGGGGCTTGTTGCTACTCCTAGTACATCTTGGAATCACAAACCCACAGAGGGGGAAGGAAAGAAAGCCTGCTAACAAAACATCTTTCTTTGTAGTGTAGGGATTGGAAACAGGCTTGCAATGCAATACTGCACCGGCTCTCTGCCATCAGGGCGAGCAGGATGAATTCTGCGCTTCGTTACACAAGCGAGTAACCCTGCTTGGGCTGGCACCTGTGACATCAAAATACGTCCCTACAAGTCACTTCTAACAAGTTTCCGATCATAAGAATATGAGAACAGCCGCACATGGTCCATCGAGCCCAGTACCCTGTCTTCCAAACGTGGCCAATACCAGGTGCTTCAGAGGGAATGAAAAAAACAGGCAATCAACCAGATTGCCATTATGCAGTAGCTTCTATGCACTGTTGCATGGGGATGTTTCACAGTCATTTTTCGAGCTGCTCCTGCCCACCTTTGCTTTTTTTCTGTCACAGCGCCGATGCTGTTGGCGCATGCTCCTGCTCCCCTTCCCATTGAAGTTCATGGCGTAACTTCTATTGACTTCCACGGTGCAGGATCAAGCTGTGTGTTGCCAACTCTTATCGCTTTATCACGTGAGCCATGAAGGCGAGAAACTTACTTGAAACAACAACAAAAACGTCAGTCTCTAAGCTTTCACAGAAGCAGAGAAAGCCAAAAACAAACATAAAAAGCTCTGATACCAGAAGGCAAATACAAAGAACCCAAGCTATTTTATATTTTATTTTATTTAAAACATGATTTTTAGCCAATTTCAGAATTTTGGGGGCCATCCCGCATGAATTTTGAAAGCTTGGGGTTGGCAATACTGACCAAGGCCCTGTTGTACCAAACACCAGGTGCCTCTTTCTCCAGGGATTAAACCTCTTTCTTTTAAATACTGCAGTAGTTCGTTTTGTGCAGCTGAAAGGAGCAAGATTCAAGCCTTGGGCTTGATTCTGATTTACACTGGTGAAACACCATTGATTTTGATGCAGTTGCTCCAGATCTACACTTGTGAGAGTCAGATCAGAATCAGGCCCCTTGAAAGTAACGTCTCCTTTGCGTACCTAGCACAACACAGGTCCCCTTATGGCCTCATCAGCGTGCCTTAAATCAGACCTGAGTGTGAAGGAATGACCTCTAGGGGATAAACAATCTCCAAGGGGTTTTTTTCCCCCCCCAGTGTTTGGCCTCTCTGCTGAGGCTTCACAAAAGTCACCCAATGTAAGTTCCATTTGTTGAGGTATATTTTCTGAGAGATGCTTGCCCACTAGAAAGTGGGCTGAGCTCTACCAAGCACAAGAGGTCACTGAAAGCTGCCAGCTGATAACTTTCCTTTACCACTGACCTATGTGGGTTTGAACAGGCAGCATAGAGGGTAATGATCCATATGCCACTACCTGTGTCCCAACACCTCCAGTCTCCTAATGTAAGGCCCAATGGGTCTCCAACCCAGGCCTGCAGAGTTGCTGGGCAGGAAACACCTCCACACTGCCACCCAGCAGCAGCTGTAACCGATTCGTGCTCCCCTACCCGCGACCCACTGCCGATAAAGACAACAGGAAGTCCTGCCTCAAGGGGTTCGACAGACAGCAGCCTTCTGGTGCCTGATTGGCTCCCTGCCCTATATTAACCCAAGGAGCATTCCAGGAAGTGTCCAGGCAACAACGTGGATCACAAGTTAGCAGCCACAACCGCCTTGTATTCTCTGTTCTTGAACTCCTGGTATTGACCTCAGCTCTGACTTGGAACTTGACTACTGCTCGAACCCTGGAATACCCACAAGGACTCAGATACTCGCTTTTAACCCTCAGCCTGATCCCTGACCTGTCTCCAGCTTTACCCTTCAGTCTGACCCTGGGCCAGACTACAGACCCCAAATCCCAGAAGTTGTTCCTGCCGACTAAGCTTTTGACACTAGTCCCACCTATCTTCGCTTAGGATCCTGACACCTACCTCTTTTCTTCCTAACCTCTAGATATTTCTACTGCCCTCCACACCCTGGTGTCTCTCCAAACTCATTACTGACTTCATCTTCACTGCATCTCCCCCTACCCTTCCATGAGTAGGTCAATATTATCCCCATTTTACAGTTGGGGACACTGAGACACAAAGATTCCACAATCCGTCCAGTCATACAGGAAATCACAACAAGAGCTGGAAATCAAACCAGATCTCCTGAGACCCACTCCAGTTCCTTAACCAAAAGGCCATCCTTCCTCTCAGGCCAATCTGGACAAACAAGCGGTGGTTAATGAGGCACAAGCTGAGAACAGAAATAAATCCCTCATTTTCTCTGTACTTTTCCTTCCTACATTTTTCTTCAAAAAACAAAACAAAACAAAACCCCACCATCAAATTACTCCTGGTGAAATGAGCAGTCTGTCGTCCTCATTAAGAGCGAGCAATTCATTTGCATGTCTTCAGGTGAAGTCCTTGAAAAGTGATGTAGGACACCACGTTAACGGCAAAGGCAGTATGTTAGCAAAACATTTATTCAACACTTTACATAAGTAAACACAAGAGAAGTCATCCAAGATTATGTGAATTACCTGAGAAACAGCTAAAGCAGATTATTCCATAGTGTTTTGGACTGACTTTTCAAACGTCCATTAACACCAGTGTGTCATTAAGTAATTGCCAGTGGAAACTATGATTTATTTTTTTTTTTTTTTTTACTTATTTTAACCTTTTTCATCTCTCCAGTGTGTCAGACAAACTTCCAACAAGCCCAGGATGAGGGAAACACGAGTCATTAAATCACTTGAAGGTACTTCCTGCTTGAGGTAACAACCAGTTCCCTGGGCTAATATATTCCGGAGGCCCAAGGCCAAAGCATTTATCCAAGATGTGGTCATTACCAAGTTGACAGGAAGTTCCCTAAAGTTATTATTATAATGAAACTTTTAATGGATTAAATATCTGGGGGGAAATAAATTGGTTTTAAGACATTTGTTTTTAATGAGAGTTAAAACTGAGGAGTTTGGATTGGAAGTTACAGGAGTTAGGAGCTACAGTAGAATAGAAGTGCTCATATCCAGTGTATGCCTATGGATACTGAATTCTGAGGCTATTAGCGCAAGTTATTGACAATGAAAGGCAGTGTGCTCCAGTGGCTAGGCCCTGGAGAGTCTAAGACTCTAGTCCCCACTTTTCCACTGTCGCGTTCTTGGGCAAGTCATTTCATCTCTCTACACCCGTCTTTCACCTCTTATTCTGAGAGTGTCATTTAGGGGTATTTCTACACCGAAGGTGTAATTGTAACATGGGTAGGCTAGCTAGCATGAGTAACAATAATCCTGTAGACATGACAGGATGGGCTGGCAGAGTACAAGCCCCCTGAGGGCCCTACGTACATACCCCAATTCCTAGCCCTTGCCACCGCATCAACACGACTCCTGTTACCTGTGCTAGCTAGATTAAAGTTAGCAGAGGTATACCTACCAATGCTACTATCACACCTTTCCATGCAACACAGATCTACCCTTAGACTGCAAGCTCTTCAGAGCCAAGACAGTCTCTTACCATGTATATTTACAGCATCTAGCTCAATAGTCAATGGTGCCGATGAGTGTCAACTGACTAGATTTTATGGTGGCCCTAGGGACCTTCATTGTGCTGTGAAGCTGCTGTTGGATGGCTCGGCAAGCACTGCCAACACCAAAAGAAGAAAAATCCAGCTCAATGGGGTCCTGATCTTGGTTGAGGCCACTATAATAATCATAAAATATATACACATTCTACGGCTAATGAATTCAATATTGTTGTAGGGCATCACCTTGCATCACCACCTGCTGGCCAAGTGTAGCACTGCAGCCAGGCCCTGCCTCCATTTCTTCCACCTCCGGATGTTCTCTTTCTCGCAGGGTCTCATGCTTCAGCTCTCCATCTGAGAAGAGTTCAACCAAAATCAAAAGTGCTTTCTCCCCACTGGTGCACCTCTCCAGCCAACCCACGGGGCTCAGTTCCCAGTCCCCTTTGGGTTACCTTTCTGGCTCCTGTTCTGCGTCTTTCCTTGGAGCCCTCCTGCAGACTCACTCAGCACCTTCCAAAGGAAGCACGCCTCTGAGGTTCCACTCTCAAAATGAGCTTTTTGGCCTTTTTAAAGAAATTTCCCAGATGATCAGGACCAGCCAGGGGCGGGGGAGGGGGACAGCTAATCTGGTACAGGTCTGGCTGAGACCAGCTGCTCTTAAAGGGCCAGCTGACCTGTGACATTGATAAACCAAGATCAGTTTT
This sequence comes from Natator depressus, assembly GCF_965152275.1. NCBI lineage: Eukaryota > Metazoa > Chordata > Testudines > Cheloniidae > Natator > Natator depressus. The sequence goes on from NC_134259.1 coordinate 9,688,009, forward strand.
CCATCTCACGAGCATTATTTAGGGCTAGATTTTCAAGTTCCCACCAGCCACAATTAGGAACAGATTTTCAGAAGTGTTTACCACCATAACACCTCTAGGTCCCTAGATAAGGGCCAGATTTTGGAAAAGAATTGTGTTCTTATGACGAACGGTTGCAGCTGTGGGCTAGAGCTAAGTGCTAAGAGAGAAATTGTACTAACTACCCCCTTAGTTCTTGAAACGTGGGTTCAAATGTCAACTCACCCCTTAATCCTCCCAAAGCCAACAGACTGGGTAAACCCATGGCCCCACTGAAGTCTTCAATGGTCCAGAGTTCATTCGCTGAGTTCCATGCAGTTTACTGCATGGAGGTTTTCTGAATTACATTTAATAAACCGGGGGCCTCTTTGATCTGTGTAGACGCTGAGCACTACGCTAGACATCCACGTTGGGTGTATCATAATCCCTCTTGGAGATCTAGCCAAGTGCAGCATCATTGCACCTCAGGAGTGAGCAGCATGCACTGGCCTGAATGGCTGGCTAGCTCTATTAGGCAATGCGGAGGTGATGGGTGGGGCTCCTAGGCCCATCTATTTGTGCTGAATTGCACTCGAACGGTGCTATCAGAGAGCAGACAGGAGGACTGCAACTGTGACCAGTCTCTATACAGGGGATTCAAGGGAATAAAGGCTCCTTTCACCTTTTCCCCTTTAGCAAAGCAAAAGCCCGGCAGAACATGGCGTGACAATGAGACACCCATGATCATGGAATCCCCGTTGTCCCGCTCGTTAGGGTTGAACTGCACTTTATAAAAGAAAGAAAGAAAAAAAAAACCAGGTGAGAGAAACTCACCATTTAATATCAGGACTTTGTTTAATCACAGCAGCTTGCTCCATCCTGAATTGGGTTTTTTTGTCCCCTAAAGGATCTGTGAATCTCTAAATACCATCATTCCACTCCCATTTTTCTTAGACACTGTCACTTTGAGCGATGGAATGGCTTCGCGCTTCACTTGGAGCTTTCACGCCCATGGCTTAAGGGAAAGAAAACGTACAGGGCCAGATCCTCAGCTGGTGTCAACTGGTGTAACTCCATTGACTCCCGGAGAGCTACACTGATTTACACCTTCTGAGGAACTGACCCCACAATTTGCAACCGTGGGAATCCTGTTGAGAAATGAATTGATCATTTCTGCCTTCTCCCAGCCACTTATTTCAGATAATTAATATGCTTTCCCACTGAAGTTCACTTTAAAGGCATCTGTTATAGACGATGGCACAATAATCACATTGAGGGTGTCAAGTAGGTAGAATGAGTTTTAAATTGTTAGTGGTCAGGATGAGATGATCAGAGAACTATTCACAACAGGAGAAACAGTCACAGTAGAGGAGAAAAGAGTTCAGACGCTATCAGTAGAGCCAGCAGACACACAGGGCATAAGCAGGCATTGTGAGAGTATAGGCAAGTTTTCTGACTCTGAATTCACTCCCAAGGAATTAAGGGCCTGTTTCAACACCCTCTGAGGTCACCAGGAGGCTTTCCATTGACTTCAATGAATTTGAGATCTGACCTTAAGTGATCAGGATAAAGTGAATGTAAATGCAGCTGTTATTCTGAAAGTCACAAACATGCTTGATTTACCAGTCGGCAGTTTAAATTAATCCACCTTGCTGCCGTACCCTTGGCAAAGCCAACACACTCGACTGGAAGATTTACTTCCTGATAAGGCAGCAAAGTAGCTCTTTTTAAGTAGCCTTAGTGGTACTTCACACTAAGTCCATATAGAAATGTCCACTCAAGTTTTGTTGTGTGACGACATGTCACTCCTGGAACTTCAGGCTTTTTCAAACCACTCTAACCAGTACAGTGTTTAGTTTCACAACCCAAGTACCAGTTCACCAAAGTGCACCCCCCACAGCCCCCAATTTAACCTTTGGTCTTATTTTATTACATTAAAACAGCATATTCGAGCTAAAAGAAAACCCTGAACTTGGATTAGAAGAACTAATTACTAACATCAAAGCTAGGCTAGTACTCAATACCCTTTTTACCAGATATATGGTATACATCCTGTATTTATTTTTTCATCAGCATTTTCTTCTTCTTCCCCCTCTCTATTGCAGCTTCCCCTCACAGTCTCAGCTAAATGCAAACCTAGTAACATGCAAGTTTGACTCAGACTTTCAAACTCATAATATTCACATCGGTTTTGAGCTGGGCAAAATAAATACATTCAGCTTTACTAGCTGGTTTCCCTTTGCTTCCCATATTCGTCTAATTCCAAGACCAAGCTATTTTGTTGCAAAAAGATCTACAGTTCCATCAAAAGACAGAGGAAATAATAGGGCAATGCCATACACTATATTGCCTATGATCGTATGATTAATCCTTTTGTTCACTAACTTCACTGTACTACCATCATCCATTAATATCTCCATAAAACCAATGGGGTGCTAGGATTTAATCTGTTCTGTTCGGCAGTACAGCAAATAGGTTCCATCTGAATCGCTGTTTTCCTTTTCTTGGGCTTGGACAGCAAGGTTTAGGGGAAGTGGGGCTAAAATGAGAACAGACTGAAGGCGAGATTTTGAGCTAAGCATGGACACAAAGGTGCGGCTTATGTTGGAAAGTGAGACAGGTTGTGAGAAAGATCTTTTCTATACTAGCAAAATCACCAGTAATGGGTTCTGTTGAACTGGCCCTGAGCACAATTTAGCTGCAAATGCAGCCAAGGATAAATCATGTTTTTAACCACAGATTCTGAAATGGTGCTAGACAGGCTTTCTCCAAGGTCACAATTCCAGCTAGAACATGCTGACAGTTCATTTGCACCCATTGTTGAGAAGAGGTAGTTTTGCGAGAGCAGGCCATGCTACAGTGAGGCAGATTGAAATAATTATCGATTGACTGTATTCCAATAGTGCCTAGAGCAACAGTCCCCAAAACAACATCAGGCATAGGCTTCGACTCCGTGGGTGGTCCAGGGCTGGAGCACCCATGGGGAAAAATTAGCAGGTGCTCTGTACCCACCAGCAGCCAAGCTCCCCCTCCTCGCCTCCTTCTCCCCCCCTGCCAGCATGCTGCATCCCCACTCCTCCCCCTCCCTCCCCGCACTTCCTGCCCACCACCTAACAGTGGTTTGGCAGCACTTAGGACTTTCCGCGAGGGAAGGGGAGAAGCGGGGACATGGTGTGCTCAGGGGAGGAGGCGGAGAAGAGGCAGGGCAGGGGCATGGACTTGGGGAACGGGGGTCGAATGGGGGCAGGAAGGGGGCGTGGCTGGGATGGAAAAAGGCGGGGTGGGGCGGGGACTTTGGGGAAGGGGTGGGGCAAAGGCAGGATGGGGCGGGGGCAGAGCAGGGGCGGGGCCTGAAGCATGGGTGGTCGAGCACCCACCGGGCAGAGGGGAAGTCAGCGCCTATGACATCAGGTGCTACATTCTGTACAGACAGAGAGCTTATAACTACATAGACAAGACAGATGAAGGGTGGCAGAAATGAGGTGGTAATTTTAGAGCTGGGTGAATAACAGATTTTTCAGTTTCCTGGCAATTCCAAAAGGGGGGGGGAAAGTACTTTCTGGTCAGACCAAAAGCAATTTTATCCCAAATTTTTGGTGAATCGAAAAATGTAAAAAAAAAAAAATTGTTTCAATTTTGACCATTTTAAAATGTTTTTGCTTTTTTTTAAAAAAAAAATATTAAAGGACATTTTGAAACAAGACATTCTTTAGATCTGAAAAATCAAAATGTTTCATTTTAAAAATGTTGAAAGCACATTTACAATTGCTTGGATTTTTTTTTAACTGAACAATTCAGTGAAATGGACATGAAGTTGTGAAATGGTTCAGTGTCACCAAATGTATATTTTTGGCCAAAAAAAGTTTCAGTCAAAAAATTACATCTAGCTCAAACGATTAGTCCCACACTATGGAAAATGGCCAAGTTTTTCAGAAGTGATGAGTGATTTTTCGTTGCCCAATTCCATAGAGAAGCCAGATTTTCAGAGGGTGGGTGCTCAGTGCTTTCCGAAAATCAGGGGCCCATAAGGTGTCAAGTTGGATATCCGAAAATGGAGACTCCCAAAAATCACTAGTCCCTTTGAAAATTCTTGGACAAATAAAATCACAAAAGAAAAAGAAAAGAAAAAAAACAAGAAGTCGTCATTGTCGGGACTCGGACTGCTTAGCAATCAGTTTCTTGTAGAGCAGTGAATGTAAACCAGCATGCCAGATCTCTATCTCTAAGACACATTTTTCTCTTTAAGACTTTGGGAAAATATGAGAAAGCAGCTTAACCTTGAAAATATTGCTTAGCTCACAGACAAAAAAAATCAGTTTATTCAGAAAGTGGTAATTAATTTTCTACAGAGACTGAAATCACTCTGCCTAAAGCAAAATCCTTCTGACATTATTAAATGTCACAGTGCAGTTAAAGCACAATTATAAACTAATTCTCAGAATAAATCTCATTAGTTTCCAGAGGCCTGATGAAAAAAGTGGAAGAAAAATGCTACCGTATTTGACTTTCATCTCAGCTTTCTGAAACAGTTACACAATCAAAAAACAGAACATTTTAATAATTACAAATGATTAAAAAATAGATAGATTGGGGAAACAGCTAGGGAAAATCGGCTGGCTGTGTATATTCTGCACATGAGCTGCAGAGGAAGGCTGTACCTTTCATCCACGGCTGAGTAACTCGTAAAAGCTGATCTAGAAAACAAAAATAAGTAAAGCAACAGAAACATGATTCGAGGGGCAAAGTGGTCTCGTGGATAGGGTCTGGGATTGGGTCTCAGGAGCAGAGGTGTACGAATAATGGATTTTTCAGTTTGCTGGCAATTCCAAAAATAATAAAAAAAAACGTTTTGGATTGAGCCCAAAATGATTTTTTTCAAAATTTTCAGCAACTCAAAAAATTCATTTTATTTCAGACAAGCATTTTTCAACATTTCTACTGGGTTTTTTTGTTTTTTGTTTTTTAAATAAAATTATAGGCAATTTCTCAATGAAAAGTTGTTTTAAACTTAAACATGGACATGTTTCATTTGTTCAGTTGTTTTTTTCAGACAAACTCTTCGGTGAAACCAATATGAATTTGCAAAATGTTTTGGCGTCACCGAATCCGCATTTTTCACCAAAAAAAAGGTTGGCCGAAAATTCCCAGCTTTACCCAGGAGACCTGGGTTCGAGTCTCAGCTCTGCTGAGATGTGACCTTTGAGTCACTTCACCTCTCTGTGCCTCTTTGTAAGCTCTTCAGTTGAGGGACTCCCTCTTTTACCGTGTGTTTATACAGTGCTTCCTTCAGCTACTCTTTGGATAAGCTGTTTAACCTTTGGAAGCTTTCCTGAATCAAAGCCAAACCCCTGACCTTGAGAGGTTTATCCTTGTCTAAACATAGAGAGAAGGAATTTCTGGTTGTAAATGCGCATGATTCAGGTGGGGAAGGAAAATGGCCTGTACATTTCTTGCGTTCCTGCTAAATACAATATTTTTAAGCTAGCTCTATGGCTGCAAGAGATAGAATTGGGGAACAAAGCTCAGAACATGCCGAAGTTTGGGACGGTGTGAAGGTTGAATTGACAATTTTGGTTCGACTCACTATAAAGATGTCGGAGCCATGCCTTCATCTTACACAGATGAGCTTTCTTGAAAAGGATTTCTTGTGCCATTTCTGCACGTCCTGATTCAGTACTGGCTGGAATGAAGATATTCAATGCTGCCTGAAAGCAGGGGTGGAGTAACAATGATTGAGGTCCCAAACTGCAGGGCCCTTGAAAAAAGAAGCCCCTTAGCATTTGTGTTAAAGGAGAATCTCCATGGTATGGCCAGGAAGAAGGGATGGCCTTTTGGTTACAGCACCGGAGTAGGACTTGGAAGATAGGAGATTATGATACAACCAGTAATCAGACTCCATGAATCACTATCATTAAATCACTTAATCTCTCTGGGTCTCAGCTCCACTTCTATGAAATAGTGATAATACCAACCTCAGAGTCAAGCTGTGAGGATAAATTCATCAGTATTCATAGATTTATAAATTCCAAGGCCAGAAGGGTGATCATCCAATCTAACCTTCTGTATAACACAGGCCATAGAATTTCCCAAAATTATTCCTAGAGCAGATCTTTTAGAAAAACACCCCATCTTGATGTGAAAATTGTCAGTGATGGAAAATCCACCATAACCCTTGGTGAAGCAGTATAGGGGTTAAGACAAAATACACTGAGCTCTTTTGATTTCATCCTGTAGAGGACAGTGGTACACACACACACACACGATCATTACAGAGCAATTTGTCACCATGGGCCAAATTGTCCATGCCTGTAAATTAGCGTTGTAAATACAATTGACTTGAATGGAGTTGTGCCAATTTACACGAGCAGGGAATTTGGCTCATTGTATTAACCATAATTATGGACCAGTATTATGTAGTCCTGTAGCTGAGGTTACAATTACATTTGTTATTATAGTGGGGGATTATAAAGCATTAGCAATTCAAAAACAACATAACAAATAAGGAATTGTTTGTTTGTCTACCTAGGGGGGAAGAATTCAATGTATAAGAAATAGAAAAAAACTGGCATGCTGCAATAGAGAAGATCATTCATAACACTGGGTTGTTAACTCAGGAAGTGTGGCATGTTTATTTTTTCGACCATATGCCGCTTTCCTTGAAGCATCATTAATGTTACAACGGCAGTAAGGTTTTTTCTTCAGATGCTGCCGCTATGGTCAATCCAATGAAAGGATTAAATTTACTGGCCTGTGACGCTGAAAAATATTATGTGTTATGGGAACTAATTGCAGCATTTGCTCAGATCACACTTTGATATGACAGGAGAGGATGGGACGAAAGAAATCCCAACAAACCTTGCTCGTGTTGGAACTACAATGTTGGATGGTCTCCCATTTACAAGATTGTGCGTAAAGGGTCAAATGCTTGGATGCCTTTGGGGGGAGAAAGAAGAGAGGTGTGAAATAAGACAGAGAAACTGATGGTTATACAACTTTATTCCATGTTTGTATTATTTAGGATTAAGGAAAATAATAATGAATAATATGAAAATTAAGCAAATAGTGAAGACTTAATATGTGCGGAAATAGCAACACTAAGCACCTCCAAAACATGTAAAGTGAAGTAACCATAATTAAGTTGCAAAAGATATGTTAAGAGGATGAATCTAAGGCATCCCAGGCTAAATCCTCATAGAAAATAGAAGAATTCTGTGCAATATTAGGAAGGCACTAGTCACATTGAAAGCACCACCCACATTTGACACTAATTGGTACACTTGTTGACAGCTTGAGCAGAGAAGCCAGGGACTGAATGGGCCAGAGAGACAATCTTTTCACTAAAGTTAGGTGAATAATTGGATTGTTTTTGTTGCTTTGCTTCTATGGCAGTTGTGGAAAAAAAAAATGATGCAGGTCTAACCAAATCTGATTTTGGGGGAGGAGGAGGGAGAACTTCTAGTGAACTGAAAAAGTCCATATTGGGTCTCTTCCAGAGTGGGGATTTGAACCTGAGTCCCCAAGTCAGTGCCCTAACCATTGAGTTAAAGATTACAAAATGGGACATTACCACCACCAATTTTTCCAGCCATTTTATGAATTGCCAAAACTATTTGGGTCAAATTTGTGAAGAGTTTCACATTGACCAAGATAGCATTTTTTGTCAAATAAACTATTCGCCCAAAATTTTTTGCCCAGTTCTGCTTTTTACCTGTTACAGGCACGTGCAGGGTATGTCTTCAGTGTGCTCCCTAGTACAGGTAGACAGACAGGCGCGAGCTCTGCTTGAGCTAGCCTGCTAAAAACAGAACTGCGGTGGCATCGGTGGGAACATGCATAGGCATGCCACAGGAGTGGGCTTTGTACTTGGGTGGCTAGCCCCTCCCCAGCACCTGTGCTGTTGTGGCCACACTGCTATTTTTAGCACACAAGCTCAAGCAGAGCTGGTGCATCTGTCTCCCCATGCAGGGCAACCTGCTCCCAGCTGCAGAGTCTACACATACCCTCAGTCCACTCTTGAGACACCTGGTCACGGCCTACTCTGTTGCTGCCCGTTTTATACTTGTTCTGAGAAGAAAGGCCCGGATGCAGCTTGCCCTGAACTTGGTGGAAGTATCTATTGATTTCAATGGGAGTGGAAGAAGTCTCAGATCAATCACCCTTTGGTAGCTTTCAACCACATTAGAAAAATATTATATGAAAGGGAAAAATGTGCTAGCAGAAGCAGGACGATGTGAGCTGCTAGCAAAGGTGCTGAAACCCGGGTAACAACTGGGCATTATGTAGCCCGTGTCTACATATTTGTTCAATGCCATCCCCGGCTGATTATCTCTGTAGATTTCATGCTAGGCCCTTGGAACGAGAACCAAGCATTGCACCAAATTACTCTGCAGGTGATAATTTTGTGAGTAGCCATGATCACTGTTCATTTGATAGTCATTAGCAGACCTTTGATAATGAATTCATGTAGAACTGAGCTAGTTTGGGGCTTGAAAATGGGACACTTGCTAAGTTTTGTGTGAAACTTTCTGAGCTCAGCTTTCTGCTGTCCCCAGGGACACCTGCTATTTTCAAGATAGAGTACTGTGGAGTCTTAACAATTCTTGTGACAGCAGGTAGCCTGGTACAGGTAGACATACTGGAGTGTACTAATCTTCAGGGACCCTAAGCAGCCCTTCTAATTCCTTGGAAAACGGCATCAATTTATACGGCTTTATGAAACCAGAGGGTTTAGCCTTGAGTTTCACTTTTACCGAAGTGATTTAAATCAAACTGAATTTATGAACATTCATATCTAGCAGTTTAGTTTAAGCCTGTCTGCGTGCTGTTGAAAGCAGGCCTGGTCCAATGTCCACTGAAGTCAACGGGGGTCTTTCCATTGATTTCAATGGACCAAGCACCACGGCCACAATTACAGTGCACACCTGCAGAGCTAAGAGTGGGACTTGTTCTCAGAGCTGCAGGAAACACAGGCCTGAAAGTTCAGCCTTAAGAAATCATTGCCTTACAAAAGTTACGTGTTACCAGTGACTAACGCTAGCCTGACTACTCATTTAATGAGGTTGTGGCGTAATGCTATTGGTCACGTTGTACCACTGACTGCCAGGCTTTACAAACTAAGCAAGGTGGACCTGGGTTGTACGTTGGTGGGACGCATGCGGGGCCTAATGCAACACCCACTGAAGCGAACGGGAGTTTTTCCATTGACGCTAACGGACGTTGGCTCAAGGCCCGCTGTAGGTATTGCAGGAAATGGTGATTCAGCAGACGGCATGGTTCCCCTATTGGTACCACAAAGCTGATGCTCCAGCGTGGCCATTTCAACTCCTGCGCTGCTGGCTGCGCAGTCCTTTGGACGACGGTCTGTGATCACTCAATCCCTTGGCGCATTTTTGCAAGGTTAAGAGTGCAGCAGCCTCGGGGGAAGGAGGTGCAGATGCTGCACATTCTTCAATGCGCATTTTTTTCCACACCTAAGTTGGAATTTGGGTAACTCCACCAGGTTGACCAATATTCCCTCTGTGCTTTAGTTGGATCACTTGGATTCATCACTGCCTTTCCTAAATGGCTGTGTAACATTGCTGAGGATGGCGGAATAATCATCTCAGTCCCCGGGGGGCTGAGCTAAGGGCAGATTTTCAGAGGTCTCTTGGCACCTAAAGATTCAGGTACGTGCCCACTGGGCTATTAGAAGGGTCTAAACAAGTTCGATGCCTCATTCCCATTGAAATCAGCCTGGAAAGCCTAGCTTCCACAGGCACTTTTGAAAATCCTATTCGACACCTCTCTGCATCTTTAGGCCTTGTCTACGCTTATAGGTGTGTGCTATAGGTAGCTATATACAGCTTGTATATGCTATAGGTAACTACATGACACAGTAAAAGGAAGGCTGCTGCATCCACGTTCTCTGTCAGAGAACACTGTACTGCTATTAACATCAACGTAGACAAGGGATGCACCGCTTGGGCATGTAGCGTGCCAGGTAGGGTACATACTGTAGCACGGGGACAACTCACCAGCATGGCGCCTCCTGCTGGTCATCCTGGGAATTAGCTCTTCCAGCCCGGAGTGCCCTCTGCAGGCCGGTGTCTCGCCTGCCACTGGCCCTGTGTCCCTCACGAACCCCGGTGCCCTTTACCTCGGGGTCCTGCCAGGGGAACCCCCAACCCTCTAAACCCACCTTGCCTCAGTGGCTACTGCCAGTCACCATCTAGCCCCTGCTCACTGGGGCAGACTGCAGTCTGTAATGGCCACTCATCACTGGCTAGGGGGTAGGACCAGCTGCCTCTGCCTGTCCCCAGGCTGCACCGCTGCAGCCCCAGTGCCTCCTTAGGCCTTCAACAAGGCCTGCAGCCTGTGGCTTTACCAGGCTGGAGCTCCCCAGCTTCCTTTGCCCTTCCCCTGCACTGCTCCACTTCAGGTACCTTGCTCCCAGGCAGCTACTAGAGTGAGACTCCTCTGCTTCTGGCCCACAGCCCTCTGATAGCACCAGCTGTGGCCTGATTGGGGCGTGGCCCCAGCTGTGGCCACTTCCCCCAATCAGCCTAGGTTTGCTGCTTTCACTCCCTTTCCCCAGCCCTCTCCAAGGCTGCTTTTACTATTGGCTCCCCAGGGAAGCCCTCTCCCAGGGCTGTTTTAACCCCTTCAGGGCCGGAGCAGGGTGACCGCCCCGCTACAATACCCATCGGGTTCAGGCGTGTCTCTACTCACTTAAGCAATGCCACATTGTTTAGACCATTATTTATATTTGTGCTCGCTGGGCACGCAGTGTCTGTCGTCTACACGATACCATGAGCATCCTTAAGCCCCTAAACACCTTTGAAAAACTGGCCCTAAGCACTCCCTGTTTGTCATTTGTAAAATGCTTTGGGATGAACTGAACTAAATAAATTAGGATTATCGTTAAGTCTATTATTAATTATACTGAAGCTAATGCTATCCTACGGCCTGTAGCTAATTCTTTCCTATAGTTGGAATGCAGCCACCAATAGTACCCTGCTTTTGCGGAAATACCCGAATGTGGCTTTTGGAGGGCTAAATCATCCATTTAAGGCTGCTTTGCAAGATTGTGGGCACCCATCAGTTCAGGCTGTCAGATTTGCAGAAAATCTAACATTGATTGTGAGTTTCAACCATTACTGATTTCAGAGGTACCTGCTGCAGGGCTGATTTGTATAGTACATCTCTGAGCTTAATGTGTATGACTGAAGTCAAACTAAGGGAATAAAGAGACTTAGAGAACAAAATTAACATCTGTTTGTTAACAAATGTATTTATGAGATTGCAGGTTGGAGTTCAGAAAATGCCAAATTAATTTTTGTCACCTAGAAAGGCTTGGTTAACAGCTCCCTAAACTCCTCTCCAGAATTCACAACCTGCCTGGAGTAAGAGGGTGTCAGTGGACCTATGCTGATTTATTCCACGGGAGGATCTGGACCCAGATCTGGCTTCAGAGCTGGGGGACACTAGCATCCAGACCATTGCTGTGTGACCCAGCAGTGTGGAGCTCCTCATATAAATTAATTATGTGAGTCTCCTGAAGCCTGAATATCTGTTGACTTTGAAGATAAATTAGTTAGCCTTTCAGCTGCCGAAGGCCTTCATCTGTCGAAAATTATCTCGTTCCCCCTTCTTTCCATGGCATTGTGGATCAGGAAGTTAATTAGCCAATCCCACGTCAGAGCTGAAACCTACAGAAAAAATTAATAAAGTTCACTAAAGCTTAGGGGATGGAATTAAACTAGATATCTATCTTAATTTTGCAGCTTGGAACAGACTTTTATATTCAGCTAAGTATTTGGACACCTTTGCTCAAATCAGTCTGCTTACTAAGGCCTGGTATACACACAGGTTTTTGTACCAGTATAAATATTTTGGTTTGGGGTATGATTTTTTTTAAACTGATACAGTTATACCAATACAACCCCTAGTGTGGACACCGTTTGTTTGGTTTTTTGAGTAAAAGAAGCCTTATACCAGTGTACCTTATTCCCCTTCCCATACAGGAAGAGCTATACTGGTATAAAGCACCTTGATACAGAAGTATCTGCATCACAGTAAGGGTGATTGTACCACTTTAACTATACTGGTGTTGTGAAAAGTGGTACAACTTCTGTGTATAGATTATTATTTGTATCATCACGGTGCCCAGGAGCCCCAGTCATGGACCAGGAACCCCGTTATGTGAGCTGCTGTACAAATACAGAACAAAAAGACAATCCCTGCCCCAAAGATGAGAAAAACTAAGTATAAGACAAGCATCATCTGATGGGTACAGACAGACCGATGGGAGGAGTACAAGACAAGCCCTAAAATGAGTGATTCATATGGTTTGGTAAGCTGGGTGGTAGCAAACAACATGAATTTTAATACATCCAAATGTAAAGGCATACATCTAGAAGCAAAGAATGTAAAATGTAGCATACTTATCAGATGGGAGACTTCACTGACTTGACAGAAATTTGAGAGTCATGGGTGGAGAGTCAGCTGAACTTCAGCTGCCAATGTGATTCTGTGGCCAAAAGCAACTGTGGATGCACAAACAAGAGAATCTCAAGTAGGAGTAGGGAAGTGATATTAACCTTACCGACTGCGACTGGAATACTGTGTCCAGTTCTGGTGCCTACAATTCAGGAAGGATGTTGATAAATTGGAAAAGGGTCAGAGAAGAGCCATGAGAGAGATGAAAGGATTAGAAAATACACCTTAGAGTGATTAAGCTCCTTCAGTCTATCTATTTAGCTTAACCAAGAAAGGGTAGAGAGTGACTTGATCACAGGTTATTAGTACCTACACGGGGAACAAATATTTGATAACAGAGGGATCTTACAATCTACCAGAGGTATAACAAGATCCAATGGCTAGAAGCTGAAGCTAGACAAACTGAGATTGGAAATAAGGCATACATTTTAACAACAAAAGTAGTCTACCCTTGAAACAACATACCAAGGGTTGTGGTGGTTTCTGCATTATTAGCAATTTTTAAATCAAGATTGGATGTTTATTTCTAAAATATATGCTCTAGTTCAAACGGGAATTGTTTTGGGGAAGTCTATGGCCTGTGTTATACAGGAGGTCAAACTAGATGAGCACAATGGTCACTACTGAACTTGGAATCTACGAATGGCAAAATAAAATATTTGCAAGTTCAAAGGATGGGTAAAGGCATTCTAGAAATGGCTAGGAAAAGAGAAGGTCAAAAGTGGTTCAAATTAATTCAGCTGCCTCCAGACATGAGGTCCGAGTAGTCATCATCCAACGGGTAACATTTAACTTTTATAAGGAGATCATTTACTAAGACTTACGTTTATCATTAAAATATACAAATGCCAACTTCACAAATGGACTGGTGGTCACTGTGTTGTAAACCGCTGCTGAAATACTGCAGTCTTCCAGCAATCATCATAAATATAGAGTAGTGTTTAACGCATTCCCCCTTGATACAGCATAATTCTAGCCTGCGGCTTGACCTTCTCTCTGGTGCAATGGGAAAAGGCCGCAAGCACCATTTTCAGTGACATAAAATCAATCCATCTTTAGCATGCAGAGAAGCTGGGAGTAGCAGAGCAGAAATTAAAAAGAAAAAAAGATTAACTTCTTATCTAATAAATACCCACATTTGCCATTAGAAAGGGCCAATACAATGCTGAGCTGTGTCAGCCTGCACGGCTAGTTACAGGGGAACACAGAAACTGCCAGACTGGCCTGGAACTGGTGTTCCTCTTGTGCAGTATTCCATCTCTGACAGAGAGGGAATACCATCTGTTTCAGAGGAAGGTACAACAACAGACAGTTATGTAGTAACTTGCCCCCAGGGAACGTACTTCCTAATCCCCAATAACTAGATGCTGGCCTGTGCCTTGAAGCGGTGTGTAATCCCATTGCCTTCAGCCACATGACTCTGGGTTTACCATGATGGAAAAGGGAGACCAGGAAAGCAAAACATGGTCCCTGCCTTGGTCTGATGTTGCTGCTTCACTAGGCTATGGATGGCGATCCAGGAACAATGCGTGACATTTACATTCTGTGACACAGCTCTTGAAGAGCCGAGCACCTATTGCTCCAATGAAGCCAGCAGGGGTATAACTGTGTATGATATTATATAGGGTGGTCCAAAAAAAACTAAAACCCTATAGAAAGGTGATCATCTCCTAGACCTTTGTATTGGACTTTCCACCTATGTGGTAATGAGAGCGTCCACATCATTACCGAATTGTTTACTAATTGTTTACCAGCAACAAGGGATTAACACAATAACGGCAGAAGCCCCTGAAAGCTGGCACTACTGGTGGTAACAGTGTTGCCCCTTAGCATCTGGGGCTTTGTGGGGGCAGAACTCCCCAGGGAGATTGTGGCCGCGTGACGTTATTGCAGCCAAATTTGGCCACAGCCAAAGGGGTTTTGGGAACTAGAAGCTCTAATTCCCCGCCAAGTCGTATGTCTTTTCAGCACTGTTCTAGATTCAGAATACACACTCTGTAGAGCGTGATGCTTTTATGGATACAAGACCAATAGGTTTTGTCTTCAACTAAGGAAGATCCCAGTGCTGCACCACTTAAGTCAATGGGGATTTTGTTACTGATGTCATTGGAAGCAGGATTGTACATTATGGGACCTGATCCTGGGAGGTGCTGAGCTCCCAAAATTCCATCTACTGTGAATGGAAATGGAGGGTCAACACCTGGAAGGATCAAACCCTAAAGCCCTGGTCCAACAAAGCACTTCGGTACATGCACAGTCCCACTGGCTTCAATGATTAAAGTTCATAATTATTATTACTGTGTTATTTGTATTACTAAGACACCTCTGAGCCCCTGTTATGGACCACGACCCCATCATGCTAGGTGCTATACAAACACAGACCAAAAGGATGATACATGCCCTCAAGAGCTTACAATCTAATGCTTTAATAGTTTGCTGGATTGGATCAGAAATGAATAGACCTAATGGGTTTGATTTCCCTCTCACCAGTGCAACCTTGTTGTTTTCCCTGGAGTTACTCCACAGGTATAAAGGAAAAGAAGAATCAGGCCTGACATATCTGAGGATCACCTGCTTTGATGGTACTTCTCTCACCCCTCTATTTTCACCATCACTTCTAGCAATTGACTCGTGTTTCTCCATTTGTTACCCATTTGCAACACACACACACACACACAGAGTGATGACATTATGACAGACAGACAGCCTTGGTCCTGCAATATAATCTGTGTCGGGTTACAGGTCTATTAATTGCAGGGCGGGTACCCAAATCTCTGCCTGTTGCAGAAATTTCTCTTTTATTAAAATATGATTAAACACATACAAATACAAAATGCTATTGTTGAGTCCTCCCTCCCCTTAATACTTCCCTGGGGAAATGTTTGCTAAGCAAGAGACACACCAAACAGCAATTTGCATGATTACTGCCAAGAAAATAGTCCCAGGAAATCAACAGAGTAGGATGTAATCTGAGCACGCACACACACAATGGTATTGATTCCATTTTTCGAGGGTGCTTTGAAAATACCAATCTGGCCTACAGGCATCCCCGACAGCCTCAACTGCTAGCCTATTCCACCCTCACCACGTATGTTCGTGTTCAGCTGTCTCTCACGGAATACTTCTGTGTGGATTCTCTCAGGCAAGCAGCAGACACTGGCAGCTTTTACCTATTGTTGGCTGGATGGAAGAGAGAAATTCTCCAGCTCTCCTATATAATAAGTACACTTTACCTGTTCAATTGCTTTGTTTGGGCTCAATATTTGCAACCCTGAGTAGGGCTGAGTGAATAACTGTTTGTTTGTTTTTTGTTTTTTTTGTTTGGCCACCGAACCCAAGCCCTCCCCCCCCCCCCCCGAAAGAAATGCTGGAGACTGTGGAAAAAATAATTTTAGGTCAAACAAAACACTCTGCTCGAGCAAAAACAATTCCCCTGCCCATTTTTGCATTTAGTTTAATTTTTCAGTGATTTTTCCTTTATTTTGTAATCATTTTAAACACATCTAGCTATGTTTTGAAATGAAAAGCCAGAACATTTCATGTGAAAAAAAATGTCAAAATGAACCATTTCCATTTTTTTCTAGTTTTTTCTTCCATTTGGACAGAACTACTCGCCGAATTCAACCTGAATTCTCAAATAATTTTGTTTGCTGCCAAACAGCGCTCGGCAAATTTACGAGTCAACTGAAATATTTTGCACAGCTCTTGTGCTGAGCACCCTCAATTCCCGTTGAATTCACCGGCACATAAGGGATTCAGGAAGTCAATAACATTTTCTCTTCCCTTCTACCCCCAATTCCCACCCCATTCTGGGGAGCCAGGTTTTGGATTGAATGGCTCACAGGGGAAAGAACTACCCAGACTTAGAGATGGTCATGCCAAGTACAGGCTTGAGGCAGATAAACAATGCAGTGTGGTAGAGGCTTATCTTGCTACTGCCCATGCTACGCTTGTTTTTAATGGAAAAACAAAGAGCTTGGCTCTCTAAGGCAGTCAATCCAGCCCCTTTCACAAGCAAACAATATCAGAAAAATTAAAAAACCAAAAAAATGCTCCAGAGCAAAATGTGTCATGCCGTTGTCTAAGGCCACCACAACAGGAGCCAAAGATTCTCAATACACAGCAGACAGATGTGCATTTCAGCACATGGCAGATTGCATGTTTTCAAGATGCTAGTTTTCATCTGATTTAATATTCAAATTCGTTGGCACATAACAGCAGCTGAAAGCTAAGGCCTTCCAGAAACTCAGCTCTTAAACGCTTCATATAATAGCTTGTGTGCAACAAAACAGAAAACCTTATGGGCGATACATACTGATCATTAGCAGTGCCATTTGGTAATCTAGCTCTTCACATTTTAAAGCCTCAGAAGCAATCGGAAAACAGATCTAACCCTAAAGTTATTCGGGGATGTATTTTCCTACCAATTAACTCATGATTTTTCTTTCCCTCTGTTGAAATGCAGAACAATGCCACTGCAAATGACCCAAGCTTTAAAAAAATCCAAATAGTACCATATGTCAGGGTTTGCAACAAGTCATTGTGTCTTCAGTTACTGCTGTCATCTGGCGCACTGAGTGTTGCTGAGGTATTTAATGCCCAGCAGTCAAAGGTGCTGCTGTTTGTAGCATTCCCATTCTGGTTCTGTATTTGCGAAAACTCAGAGTGAAAGTAAGTTATGCGTTGTGGTGAATGTCAGTGTTTTGTGTTTTACTCTTGACTTAAACGGGAGAAAAATTAGATAAACATCAAGCACGCCTACCTACATACTCACGCTACTTATATGTAGGGTGACCAGATGTCCTGATTTTATGGAGACGGTCCCGATATTTGGGATTTTTTTCTTATAAGCACCTATTACCCCGCCCCCCTATCCCGATTTTTCACACTTGCTATCTGATCACCTTACTTATATGGCCCCTGTTACCTTTGTAGCTGACAGCCTCACAATCTTTAATCTTTCACTTCTGAAAACCCCACCCTTTGTATATAGAAAAATCTATTTAATAGGCCACCCATACAGAGCAACCCTTGACTGAAAAGACTATTCCGAAGTATCCAGAGGTGGGTCTGATGGACTTTTGAGTATTCGCTTGTATTCACGAACAATCCAGGGCTTTCCTGGTCAGACAAGCATAGTGGTATGTCATAAATATAAAGGGAAGGGTAAACACCTTTAAAATCCCTCCTGGCCAGAGGAAAAACCCTTTCACCTGTAAAGGGTTAAGAAGCTAGGATAACCTCGCTGGCACCTGACCAAAATGACCAATGAGGAGACAAGATACTTTCAAAGCTGGAGCGGGGGAGAAACAAAGACTCTCTCTGTCTCTGTGATGCTTTTGCCGGGAACAGAAAGGAATAGAGTCTTAGAATTTAGTAAGTAATCTAGCTAGGTATGCGTTAGATTCTGATTCCTTTAAATGGCTGAGAAAATAAGCTGTGCTGAATGGAATGTAGATTCCTGTTTTTGTGTCTTTTTTGTAACTTAAGGTTTTGCCTAGAGGGATTCTCTATGTTTTGAATCTGATTACCCTGTAAGGTATTTACCATTTTGATTTTACAGAGGTGATTCTTTTACTTTTTCTTCTATTAAAATTCTTCTTTTAAGAACCTGATTGCTTTTTCCTTGTTCTTAAGATCCAAGAGTTTGGGTCTGTGTTCACCTGTGCAAATCGGTGAGGATTATTATCAAGCCTTCCCCAGGAAAGGGGGTGTAAGGGTTGGGAGGTTTTTGGGGGGGAAAGACGTTTCCAAACGGGCTCTTTCCCAGTAATATACCGGTTAGACGTTTGGTGGTGGCAGCAATAAAGTACAAGGGCAAAAGGTAAAATAGTTTGTACCTTGGGGAAGTTTTAACCTAAGCTGGTAAAAGTAAGCTTAGGAGGTTTTCATGCAGGTCCCCTCATCTGTACCCTAGAGTTCGGAGTGGGGAAGGAACCTTGACAATTTGGACCTTTCTGAGTTAGCAGCCAGTCTGCACTAGTGTGCCACTCACTATTGGCCTGTGTAGATCCTACTGAAGCCTACTAACAATTCCCTAGTGCATATAATCTAGTACTGTTTGAAATGGGACTACACTACAGTGCACTAGGGACCCTTTAGTGCATGCCAGCAGGATTCATATGGGCCTGTTCGTGAGAAACCTGTTAGTGTGAACTAAAATGTACACCCCTGTGGGGCAGACAAGCCCGAAGCCTGCATAGCAATATAGTGCTCCTCTGCTGAGCCTCTCTAAACTCAGGTGCTGGAATCCCGCATGAAGATGCAGGCTAATTATTGCTGAGCCACAGATGTCGGCACATCTTGCTAATTCCAGCTTGGCTATAAAAGGGATTGGATCCGGTTTCTTAGATACAGAAGGAACTAGGGTCTGAGACAGGTAGGTCTGCAGGGAAAATCTTAAGAACAGCTGATGTGCAGGGAGGAAAGCTTAAACTGATTTTTATATTGGTTTGTTATTTAAGATGATAATAAAGCCAGGAAGGGGGTATTTTGAACTTCTGGCTATGCGTCTATATTATGTTCAGAGTAAGTACTTGCCCAAACTCGTCTAAAGCCTTAAATCAAGCCTGAGTTGAGGTGAGAATCCAAAGGACATTCAGAATTTAGCCATATTCCACGTTAACGTTGGTTGAAATTTACTCTCGGCATATTTGATGGTGTAATTTTTATTCAGGGTGACATTTTCCATTGCACTTTAGTAAATAGCTGAGTTTAGAATACAGCTATCTCACGCAATTGCAACTTCTCCCCACACCATCATTTCCAGGAAAAACTCCTTTACATCTATCATGCAGTCCTTCATGTTAGCAACTTGAATGAATAATGCTCCCAAACTTCCTTTCAGCTACAGGCAAAGTGATTTGAAAATTATCACTCTGATCATGCAAAGTCTCTTCCGATTCTCAATTGCTGTCAAGATTTTAAAGCTGTCACTGAAAGAAAGGCCATTCACGTGGGAGAGGAGAGGATTCTCATGCCAGCAAGATGAAGAGAAAGTCTGAAATTCTCTCTGTTGCTTCTCCATGCTGTGAAAAAGCAGCTTTGATGGATTACAAAAGGTGCCCTCAAAATACTGCATCTTGGGTAGGATGGAAAGGGAAGGATTTAAAGGGACAGGACCCTTTTGGCTTCAACCCTAAAGTTCAAGTTTTGTAACAATGAAGGTCTTCTCCAAAATCCGTTGGAAGCAATAGACTCTGACTTCATTTTCTGAATATGACTGCCTAACAGTTGGTGCCTAAATCCACATCAGCCACTATACATAGTGTCGGTAAAGGGATGTTTGGGGCCCAATAAGGCACAAGATGTTAAAACCCTTTTTCACTGTTACAACATTAAACGAGGGTTTTATTAACATCTTATTCTATGTGAGGCCTGAGACACCCCCTTATCAGCACAATAGGGGCCCCCGGAGCTCAGTTTTCAGAGGAGCTGAACACCTGCAGCTCTCTTTGAAGCCTGTGCCCTGGATGGGTTTAGGTGCTTTGTTTTAGGCACTCTGCGTTTGGAAATCTTGACCGCTATTTTGGAGAGCCCTGCACCACCCAAGCCCTGCTGTGGGAATGCATGAGGGAGTCATGGACAGAGGTCTTCAGGGGAGCCTCCACCCAACTACATTCTATGCAGTGGATCTCTGCATTGGCCCTGCATAGTCAGGGGAGCAGGATGGCTATGAACGTGGATTAAGTAAGATTTCATGGTCATTTGACCCTGGGATGTGCAGAGGCTGCAGTTCAGACCCTATTCCTGCCCTGCACACTGTCATCCAGGCAGGGGGCAATTTAGCCTGTAATATACAGGTTTTGATTCTGGGCTCATTACTGTACTATCCAAGCATCTTAGATGGAGAAGAAACTAGAGAGAGTCAGGAACAGAGAGGTCCTGCAGAGAAAAACCTTAATGGATGGATTTCACCTCTCCAGCCTCCATGCACTTCACCCGCATTGAATCCCCATTGCTCAGAAATACCGATAGAGGAGATCTGAAAAGAGCTTGAGCGTCCGGGAGATGGAAAGCTGCATCCAAAGGCAGGAGCTGCAGAGAAGATTTTTGGCCCAACAGGAAGAGGGTTTTGCCTAGTACTGCCAGGGCACTATCTTAACATAAAGCAGCGACTTTAAAACAGAATCCATTTGTTCCCTGCCCATGCGTGGTCAGCCACCATTTTGAGAGGAGGAGGAGGGTGAAGATTTTAGAAAAAAATAGCATCAATTAATAAGGCCAGAAAGATGCACCTACCAGAATCCCCATCCCCTTCCTCAGTGGGTTCTCTTTTTCTGGGTTCAGCTGGCTCTCACAAAGGTCCTGTTTCTCTCCCACCTCTGCATCTCCCTCTTCCATAAACTCCTCTCCCTGGTATGCAGTTGTGGGGGCCCCCTCTGGATATCACGGGGTGTCCATCATGGCTGCCATCCCCACTCAATATGGCATTGAGCTCCATTTAACAGCAGCGGCTCTTGAGTGTGTGGGACAAAAACCAGAGTTTTTGTCGCCCTTCTTTGCCTTTTGGTAAGATTGCCACAACTCCTTTACCTGTGCCCGGTACTGGCACTTGTCCCTGTCACACCTCCCTTTCTGCATCTCATTTCCAGCACCTGGGCGAACACCTTTATTCCTGCCGGGATTCCACAGCTCGGCCTGCACTGCCCCTTTCCCCACAGGCCTAGAAAATCTGGCACTCCTTTCCTGAAACAGGCATTAGCACGAGGTCAAGCTGGAGTTTTACCTGGAGTCATACCTGTGTGCTCACAAAGATGCGCTAGAAGGAAAAAAGGCATTTCCAAAACATACTGGGGATTTATGGGGATATTCTGTCGCTATGACCCCATAGGCAGCAGAGTTCAAAAATCTGTCTAGAGCGGTCACTGCTGTGGGGACTGTTCTTGCTGGAGGACTGCTTGCAGCACTCCAGGTGTATCACTATCCACAAAGGTATTGTGCCAGGAGCAACAGAGGGCTTGCATCGCTCAGGGAATTAGTTTAACTTCACCATTAACAGTGCAGGGTTCCCGGGTGGTTGGGAGGATTCAAAACTGAACGTGGCTGGCAGAAGACAAGCTTTGCCAGTAAATCTTTGCAGCATGGACCAGGCCTAACTGATGCATCCAAGGTCACAGAGGAAGCCAGTGGCAAAAACCGTGACTTAAACCCAGTCCTCCTGAGTCCTCGACTGGCACCCTAACCACTGGACCATCCTTCCTCTGCTAATACAAAACGAGCCTGGCTGTGGGTGGCTTTAGAAATATATTCGCGGCTCTATCGGTTTGGGGCGGCGAGGGGAGATTCCTCCATTAGTCAGTTCTGACTTTGAATATTTTAACCTGACGCTCGGCAGAGCTTCCCTGGCAGCTGCTGTGTTGCACTCTCCACGGTGCACTGTAACTGAAGACTTTCTCCCTGACAGCGAGCAGCAGCAGCCTTATATGACTGCGTGCAGCCAACATCACAGATATAAAGAATCTTTGGAACCCTATTACAGATAAATAAATTGGCTTTGACATTCCCGGTTCCTTTTATATTTCAAAAGACAAGCTGCATGTTGGGGAGCATTACGAATTTTCCCAGAGATGCTCAAGCCAATTTAATAGGAATAATCTGTTTAGTAGAATAAATATACTCCCATCCCATCAATTCTACAGTAGTTGCGAGGCATGCCTGCTCCCCTGGGTACAATAAGTGCTGAGCCGCGGTGCCTGCTTTACACACCCACTTGTTGACTAATAAATTATGTATCATATCTCAGCGAGAAACCAGGTTTCCAGCGGAGTCTTGGGAGATAAAATATAGGAAAAGAGTTCATGTTTTAAATGCATAAAATAAAATGGTACAGAAAGAGAGCGTGATAAACTGGAACAAGGGGTAGAGAGAACTGTGTTCATAACAAAAGGGCCAAAGAAAGATTTTGGTACCTCCATTTCCATGGGTTGTAGTCTTTTGATGGGGTTGAACACCTGGAAGTTCAGGGGTGAAATCTTGGCCCCACCTGGAATCCATGGCAAAACTCCCATTGACTTCAATAGGTTTCACTCCAGATGTTTACTCAGGCTAGAAATGAGGTCCAGTTCTTAAGCTTGGATGTGGATCCAACTTCCCCAATGTCTGGGGTTGTTCTGGATCATGGGTTTGGTTTGGTCTATTGGAGAGACACGGGCTCTCTGTGAAGTTTGGAGGACGGTCCAAATCTTCCCTAAGTTTGCAGGGGGGAAGGAATTTCAAATATGGGGGTTGGGATCTGGCCTCAATTCAAGTAATAGCTAAAACTGTTGAGCCTGATTCTCATTTACACAAAGGTTCTTTTACACTGCTCTGCCAACGTAAATGTAATTTACATCCACATTAAGATTGGAGCAGGCTACAGGATCGTTAGTGTGAATGAGAATCGAGCATTCCTCTGAGACTCAGCGAGACAGAGAGCACTGAAATCTGCCTCTAGGTGATTTAACAAAGTTGGGAGATAGAAACAGTCCATTTTGTACATGGGGAAACTGAGAGCCAGTGAGAATAAGGATCTTGCCCAATATCATAGAGCGGGGGAAAAAATGCCACGATCAGATGCCCAGCCTACCCTTTCTGCCTCATTCTAGGCTTGACTATGGCTTTGGATTGCACCTCAATTCTCTTTTGTGTCATTTGTTTGAAAAGTGGCTAGTTCTCATTGATGTTAAAACTACTTATCTATACTGGAAAAAGATAGGGACCCTAAACAGTAACTGTATGTCATGAAGCATTCCAGTGTATTACCTTTCAGAATGGGAAAGCAAGATCCACAATGCCTGTAAAAATAAAAAGCCAACCATTCAGGATTTTCAAAATCCTTTCAGTTTCAGATCGATATAATAACTTCTCTAAGGTTGGACATCCTCCTGAGTAATGCTTGGGTATTTTCTTTTCTATTCTCTGTCACCATGCTCAATTTTATTCTTGAAAGACTGGGGACCAAAGGCCAGATTCAGAGCTCAGTTACAATGGGATAAACCCACAGCAATTGAAGTTGCTCCAAATTTACACCCTTGTCTCTAAGATCTGCATCGAGTGACAAATGCGAGCATGTTTGAATTCATGATTACTTCCTTAATTCTGCTATCAAATGGGTCTTAGAGCATACATGGTCTTCTTGCCACATTGCATGCAAAGGAAATTAAGGGTTCACTACACTGCTATGCACTGCATTTTGATTTCCTCTTTCCACTGGAGAGGGATTATTTTACAAGCCTGTCTTTCCTCTCAAAGCATGGGGAAAGCATGCGAGTTCTAAGGTCAGTGGCATTGGCTTAATAAAATGAAATAAAAAAGGGGGGAGAAAAAGTCTTCACACTTCTACACCATCTCGTTACATAGGACTGCAATTAAAAAGGGCAGAACTCAGCATCATATGGTAGGGCCTTAACTTCTGTTCCTTGCCAATATTTTACAGAAATGGAGCGCTCGCTCTTTGCAAAGATGAAAATGTGCAATAAGCTTATATTTAATAATTGAAAAGGCTGCAGGCATTCCCATGTGTGGTTTGGCATTTGGAATGAGACTGTATTAAGTCACCTCTACTTTGTAAAGGGTTGATCTCTTCCCAAGAACAATGAGTTAGGCGTCTCACTGCCTGCCTTCCTTAAGGGTACATGTCAGTATTTACCATCATCCTGTCCGTTCGCTAGCTTGATAAAACAGTAGCAAGATGTTGCCAGTGACATTCCCACCAGGTGCTGGCATAAATTACTGTATCATCAAGAAAAATGACTGCATTGACCATATGCTCACAGAACAGCAAGCCAGTTTGATGTGTGCGTGGCTAGATCTGGGTGAATGATGAGCAGCATTTGTGATACGTTAGTGTAACTCCCAGAGAAGTGGGAAATCTGGTCTGAACAGAAGAGTATTACTATTCATTGCACAAACTGGAGCTCAAATATAGCCCCAAACAGCTTTTTCATGGTGCATGTTACAGTGTCAAGTGGGTGAAGAGCTAATACAAGAAACACCAGGATTTGCTATACTGTTTTGCAAGCGTAGCATGTCAGGACAGTTATTTTCAAGGGGACAGGTTCTGATTCTCAGTACCCCAGTGTCAATTCAAAGTAATTCATAGAATCTTGACTCTAGCCCCTAATGACCAACGCTCCCTAGGGATCCCTCAGTTTGACACCTGTGTTTTCCCACTATTTATTCCAATCATCTGATATGGAAAACACCATTTGAGGTCTCACCTTCAAGACATGGGGCCACATCCTCAACTGGTGTAAATCAGCGTAGCTCCACTGATGTCAATGAACATAAACATCTTCCCTACAAACCAAGTATTTGATTAAGTGCTGGAATGAATTCATGTGAAAACAAAAAAATGAGGAGCAGCAGACTGTAGCACCAGTGTGGGAGTTTTCAACAGGCAAGCCTCGTACAGGTCTGATTAGAAACCCACTGAAGTCCATGGAAAGAATCATACGGACATCAGTGAGCTTTGGATCAGGCCGATAGAATCTGAACTCACAAGTTAATGAGAGATACTGAGCGCTCCTGGGAGACACTGAGCAGCCACAGCTCCAGCTGACATCCCAGAGTGTGTTCATTATTATTATTTCTTTGCATTACACAGTGCTTAGAAAACCCAGCTGAGATCCGAGTGCCATTGTGCTAGGAGCTGTACATACTCATAGTAAGACGGCCCATGCCCCAAAGAGCTTGCAGAGATTGGCTACAGAATGACTTCCGAAGGTGGTCAGGTAAATCTAGTGGGCCATTTTTACGGAATGCTGCCAAACCTCTTTGGAAAAAAGCAAACAAACAAACACCTCTCTGTGAGAGCAAGAATGACAATCAGAACATAAACCACCCCTTGCTACCTAATCCAAAAGCAGAGAAACAACCGATCAAAACCAAAAAACAAACAAACAAACAAACACCCGCGACCCCAAGTAGAATTTTCACCCAGAAAGGTCAGAAGGGACAGAGGTTCCATAAAACCCAATAGGGACTTTGCTAGTGCTATGGATTTTATAGGGAAGGTGCTCACATACCACAGTGATGGACCCCTATATAAAAGCCTAAGGTAGACTGATAAACTGGATAGAAACATTGGATGTTAGTGTGTGTGTGTTTTATGAGCCTGAATAGCATAAGCATACCCCACTGGATCAAGGAGTCCACTCACAGAGAAAGGGGCAGTGGATTGAGTAGAATGTCATTAGTGTCCTACCATGGCCATATTGTACATGTCAACAGGTAATGGCTTAGGGCTTACAAAAGTTTATGAAAACAGATGATGTCTGGACATTAAAACAGACCAGTCCCTAAGGCTAACAACAGTCGTGAAAAACTGCCCCCTGTATTGGAAAGGATAAAATAACTCCAGTTTCTGCAGGATATTAAAAGATGCTCGGAGAATAAATTGGAGCGTGTGGTACCATAAGTTTAAGGTTTCATGAGACTATTTAAATAACTCTCAGGTAAACAGTTTGTAGACGTATGGGCGTATTGAGAATCATGCAGTTTAATTTCCTTTTGAATTATATTGGCCCTGTAAACAAGATTCTATGCATTTAAGTTTTTGGTTTTTTTTTTTGTTCGAGGGTAATAAACTGGAACGGATAGTTAGAAGAAGATGAATTAGCAAGAGTACTTTTACAGTTAATTGTCAAGACTTATTTTACAATGCACAATGCCAGGTGCTATTTCAAGTGCTCCTCCTGCCATGCACTTCAGTCAGGCCCTGTGCAGACACATGTGGGTGATTCGGTGGACCAGCAAAGGGGAGTTCAGACAGAAGAGGGAACAGAAAAATTTAAGCCAGACCAAAAAATGGAATCTGATGGACACCTCTCAAGCTGGGACAATTGCAAACTCCACTTTAGAGACAAAGGGACCAATTCTGATTTTGGTAACATCAGTGGAAATCAGAAGCAAAACACGAGCCATAAAACTCAAAATAAATAAATAAAAATTTCAGTTCAAAGTAAGGTTTCTAGCTATTGCCACAGAGCCTGATCTAGCAAAGACTCCTGCAATTCAGTAACTTTCAGTAGTGCTGTTGCTCTCATTGGGATTACTCACAGGTATAAGCGTTCACAGGATCAGACACATCACTAACTTTTTGGGGCCTGATTCTCCATGGCACTGAAACTTGTGGAGTCATTGAGATCACTGACAAATGGGTATAAAACATCATCATTCTGATCTGGTAGCATTTTACAACCCTTTGCGGACGTCTAAACAACACACAAGGTGCAAGACACTAAGGATCAGATCCCCTTTGCTCCTCTTTCATGAGATTATTTTTACAGACGGATTCTCAACATCGTTCTATCTAGTGGTGGCTAATTTACCGCTGACCCACGATCTCATGTAGCTTCCTTTGAGCAAAACAATTATTCAGAAAGAGACCAATTCTGCAACTTTACCTTTGTCTCAACTAAGGTGTATTGTAGAACATGTTAGTTTACATATATTAACTAACACATTCTAAAGAACTATTGAACACTAGGCAGAATATGCTTTAACATGTGCTAACCTTGGTGAGTTAAAACCTAGGGTCCCACTGGAAGCTTAAACGTAATGATCTGAGCACGCGTTAAAGTATACACTGCCAAGTCTCCACTAGAATTTTAGACCGTGTAGCGACTGTATTCTAACACACCTTTACATCTTCGTCAAGACACTTTTCCAATATCTAATAGATCAGTCACCCAAAGAAGAATTAGGATGTCTGATACGCAATCTGATTCAAATTGCTATCATTTTTGTTATCATAATGAAGATGTTTTCCTTCCCTCACACCCTCCCTTCACGCTTTCTCCTGTCAATTACTTTCAGTAAACACTCTGTCATGGTACTTTTTATTACCTTCAGCACAATGCAGAGGGAATGGGTTCCCATAGCATGTCACGCAAGGAAGTGGTTGCTTAATTACCTGCCAGTTTTATCAGATATCTGAAATCATCATTCATAATATAAATCAACTTCTACAGGGAAAATTAACATTTCATTGAAAATATCATCAGGGTGTTCAAACCGCATCAGCTCCCACTCAATTACTGCAAATGTGGGAGAATACTTAATTGCAATTTGCAACTCAAATGGCTGGGTTTTGTTTTGTTTTCTAATTCAGTTTGTATTTATTTTTAAGGCATTATGGTTTAATTTGTTTTTAATGAGTAAAAGCTATTCTTGGATGAAGTCAGGGAAAACACCAAAATAAATCACAGCCTTGCTGAAAGAAACTTGCTTCCAAGAAACTGATTCATAGATTTGCAGATTTTAAGGCCAGAAGGAATCATGGTGATCATTCAGTCTGACCTCCTATATAGCACATTCCATAGGACTTCTCCAAATTAGTTCTTGTTTGACCTAGAGTGTATCTTTTATAAGAATATCCAACCTTGATTAAAAAATTGTCAAGGACAGAGATTTCAGCACAGTCATTGGTAAATTGTTCCAAAGATTAATTACCCTCACGGTTAAAAATCTGCGCCTTAATTCCGGGGTGAATTTGTCAAGTTGCAACTTCCAACTATTGGATCTTGTGATACCTTTGTTTGCCAGATTGAAGAGCCCTCTAATTATTAAAATTTGTTTCCATTTTCATCCCAACAAAAAAAATACTTTCCTGTCCCACTTCAATGCTACGTTCATTTCATCAAAGCTTATAGTGCCTCTTTGTTAAATGACTATTAACAGAGCTGAGTCGGGAAAAATGGTGGGGGTTGGGGGGGGGGGGGAGGAAGGGCATCATGGTGGGGTTTTTTCCCCCCGAGTTTCCGCTCTTTTCCAAATTTTGAAATGTGAAGTTTTGAAATTCAAACGTGTTTGACCAGCGCTGTACTTGGTTCAAAAAATAAAATAAAATAAAATTAAATTAAATTAAAAAGGGAAACGATTGAACATTCTGTCAAATAATTGTCCACTTTCCCCCTAATTTCAGAATTTGAAGTTTGTCTACATTTTGAAATGTGGAAAATGCTGACCAACTATAATTAAAGACTAGTTCATTGGGGGAAACTAGTAGGTTAGAGGTTTAGGAATATTCAGAGAGTCTCCCAAGTATGCATCAGCATGAGGAGCTCTTCCCATGTCCAGCCTTTCCTGCCACTAACTCAAACTTCTAACATCAAACCTATCCCATCACTGTTATGAATCATTATTATTGCTATTGCTGTTGTACTGTGGTAGCAGCTAGGAGTCCTGGACAGGACCGTCATACTGCAGTAGTACCTGGAGGTTTCAACAAGGTCAGGAATCACTGTACTAGGCGCTACGTGAACAAAAAGACAGTCTGCCTCAAATTGCTCATCTTTTTAATTTCCCAGTCCCTAATGGATTTCCCCTTCTCTTCACTATTGGCCCCTCCAAGTGCCTAATATAGATATGCCACTCTCTTCAACCCTCTTTTGCATTTCTCCCAGCCCTGACCGGGGGCTGCCAAAAGAGAACACCATGGCCTGCCACTCCCTGTCAGCGAGGGAAGTTCTGTAGCTGCCTGATCCAAAGCCCACTGAAATCAATGCGAACCTTTCAGAGTAAGTAAGTTCTTAACGGAAGAGTCTGTCATTCTCTGTGTGTTTGTGCGACTTCTTGACAATGGCTTCTGGCCCGGTTGAGGCCTTTAGGCTCGACTGCACTATAAACCATCATCATAATCCCCTGGGGCAAGCTGATCCTCCACGGCTCCAGTGAAGTCAACCCTCAGCTCTCCTGAAAATCAAGCCCTGAATGTTTACATAGCCCTTCAAAGATTAGATTAAACTCTCTCAATACAATGTTTTATTTTGGGGAGGCTGCAAGGGGGAAAAAGTCCACAGACCTTTTCCCTAAAGAAACATGATTTGTCTCACTGCCCTATCTGCACACACACTACACTGACCCCATTGACTAGCCATTGATTTTCTCTCTCTACACACACACACACACACACACACCTGTTCCTTTTCTCTCTTTCCTCTGTGTTGTTACCCTGCCAATGACACACACAGTAATTTCAGTTGTAGGGTCAATTGACGCGTGAATTCCTTTGCTAGGAGATTATTGCATGATTGCCTGGTGATCAGGCTGAGATTCAGAAACCATTAACTGGGCTCACCCCATATTCATGTTGGCCACCTATAACACAGAAACTATTGCAATGCTCCATTATTTAAAGGGCCACTGTCAACTGATTTTTCTTTAAATTCCATTTTCCGATACAGTGCCCATTCAATACTATGTGCTGATCTTTACATCAAAAGTGATTGTAAGGCTTCTTCTACTCCCCTGTTTATGTTTAGAAGGATCTTTTGGGCTTGATGCCTCTGAGCATCACAAAACATGCTCAGGTCACCTCTTGTCCCCACACCCCTTTCTCTCTGTGCATACACCTGCCGGCTCCTGGCTAATTCTTCTCTTTCCATCTCAGCCACATTGGTTGCTGCTATTACTGGAAATCATCCTCTCGCAGGACCTGGGAGAACTGTGGACACCATTAATAAACCAATGCTGCTGGGGGGCAGATGATTTACCGGAGAGGGCACTCGACTGGAACTCAGGAGACCTGGGTTCTATGCCCAGCTCTGGCACTGACCAGCTGCGTGACTTTGGGCAAGTCACTTCGCCTTTCTCGTCTCAGAACATGTGTCTGTCTTGTCTGTTTGGATTGTAAGCTCTTCAGGACAGGGTGTCTCTCTCATCATGTGTTTGTATAGCATCTAATGGGGCCCTAATTTTAGATTGGGACCATTAGAGTATACTGTCCTGTAAACAAACAATAATAAGGGTTGTACTCAATTTGCTTCCGAATGCTCAATGTCAACAAATGAGGTGGGGAAGACCCCAAATTCTCAAATCTCTTTCAGTTTATAGCCATCTTAGAGGTCACTTGAAATGATGATGGGTGGAAATGTTTCCAAGGGAAATACGATTTTCAAGGTGCTGGGGATACCTGAAAAGCTCTGGGGCCAAAACCGTCCATCTGCCGTTGTCAGAGTTTGGTGTTGTTTACCCCTGAAGTGATCATTTGCAGCATGACTGAGGGCCTGATCTTTAGCCCACTGAAGACAATGGGAGTCTTTACAATGATTTCAGTAGAGTTTGTGTCAAGCGCTGTGCTTTATTTTTGCCTGCCAAGAGGTCAAGCCTAAAAGCATGAACTCTAGCAGGCATTACGTGAAAAACAGTATTAGGATCGTGGCCATAGCAGCACTAGGAAAATTACCATCACATGCAGTCTTTCAAACAAGAAGATCTCCCTTTCTGAAGGATATGCTTTACTTCAGCTTCCGGGGAAAATTCTGCAGCCTGTGTATACAGGAGGTCTGACTGGAGGATCACAGTGGTCCTTGTCACAAGATGGCTCCGGTTTTACTTCTCTTAATACTCTTGTAAAGAGTTACGCTCACAAGTATCTTTACTCCTAAGAGTAATCCCAGTAACTTCTCTGTGTAAATCTTTACAAGGTCAGCTTTCCCCCTTAGAAAGTAAGGGTACAGTTTGAGGTGAGTCATGGCAGTCATCTCACAGAATCAATGCTTCACCTTCTATGTAAGTAAAGCAATATTTTATATGTTCGGGACAAGAAGTTCTTCTAATATGCTTTTGCTTCCCTTCCTAAGCTTCTTTTATTCCACTTTTCATTTCGCAGAGTACTTTGCATGCAGCTGATCACTGTAAATAGCTCTTGGCAGATTCATGCTGGTAACAACAATATAACTGTATGAAGGGTGATTTCATATCAAACAGGAAGCACGACTTTTAAACCCCCAGAGCATACTTGATTTTAACCCAATCTGACAGACTGGTGTTACCTACCCAACATCCCATGCTGTACAACCACCAATATTTCTGCAAGAATTCACAGAACAAAGTTGTGTGCATATAAAAATGCAGGTATATAAAGATACACATGGAACGATCCTTGGCTGATGTGAATCACCCTAGCTCAGTCAGTGAAGCGATGATGATTTACACAAGTTGAGGTTCTGGCTCATACTTCATAAGCTCTTTTTGGGATGGAATGATCTTTCTATTGTATGTACAGTGCCTAAATGCAGTGGGATTCGAATTCCAAATCAGGGCGCCTTCATGCTACCGTAACACAAAGAATAAGTTACAATAAAAAGGTACCACTGAGTAAATTACTGTTCATTAGAAGTCATTTCTGATACGGCTCTTTCCAAGCAGAAAAGGCAGCAGAAGCCCTGTCCCACGCAGCTCAAACTCTACATAGTCACGCAGGTTGGAGTTTTTAAAGAAGCCTGTGGGAGTTCAGGGCCCAACTCCCACTGAATGGGGCATCTAACTCCCTTAGGTTCCTTCAAAAATCCCATCCACACGAAGTAGAGGGAAAGGATACAATGGATTAGTAAAGTGATCAAGTTTATGATCTGTCAAATCCTTGTACTAAGGAAGGGGGGAGAGGGAAGAGAGCATGGGAGAAGGCTCAAGGAAATTTGTTTAGAGCCTCAAGCTCAACATAACAGTCTCATGGCCTGAGCACAGAACTGAGAGGTGGGAACCCCTCTGTTCTAATCCTAAACACTGACTCTCCTCCTGTGACCCTGAGCAAGTCATTGCAGTGCCTTAGCCTCAATATCTCCATCTGCAAAGGACGAACTGCCTCCCAGCCAAGTATCCTATGCAATGGACCACAGTATCTTCATGGTTCTCCCCGACTCTGGTCCGCACACAGCCATACCTGAAGAAGAGATCCATGGCCAGGATCCTGTGAAAATTTATGCATGTGTCTACACTGTATACTGAGTCTGGGCTCTGATTTGAGGTTTGAATCCAAGCCCCACTTCCGTCTACACACAAATCAGCCTGACTAAGATCAGCAAGCACTCAGCACCACGGTCCTGGATCCTGATAAAGGGGATGGTCAGAGCTCGAGTCCTGCTGTAACTTGGGTCTAAGCCCCATCATTTTGCAGTGTGGATGCAGTGCAAGGCACAGATCCGAGTCAGAAGGTCTGTGTAGTGCAGTATGGACGCATTAGCATAGCGGTGAAACTGGGCCCACCAATAATAAGTCTAGGTTTAGAATGCAATGTGGACACTCCAGCATGGGTTTGGAAACACTGAGTCCACAAGCCTGGGTCCCACGACCTGGGATTACAATGCAACGTAGACATACCTTGCGAGGTAAACTTGCTTTACAGAGAAAGACTTAAGAAGGTCAGTCTTTTTCGATCATCAAAAATAACGTTAACAGGTGACTTGGCCACATCTACAGGTTTTCTATGACAGGAAGATTTCTGATAGCAGCGGTCTCTTTAGTCTAGCAGACAACAGCATGAAACAGGCAGTTGTGGCTAGGCAACCTCAAACTGGAAAATAAGGTGCAAATTTCTAAGAGTGAGGGTTATTAACCACGAGAGCCACATTCCAAGGGACTTGGTGGATTCTCCATCACTAGAAGCCTTTCTGAATGACATGCTCTAGTTTAGTCAGAGCTTATTGAGCTTGATATAGGAATTACTGGGTGAAATTCTATAGCTAGTGTTATGCAAAAAAATTAGACTAGATGATCATAAGGGTTTCTTCTGGCCCTGAATTCTTTTAACTTTATGCAAGTGAGAGTAGCCCCATTAATGTCAATGGGTTTGCTCCTGTAAGTCAAGTTACACATGTCTAATGTTCGCAGGATTGGGGCCCAAATCTATACGAGTTATCCCAACACCTCCAGTCTAAATCCCGGTGCATCCATTAAGGCAATGGAGGAGACTGCCTTGAATGGGAACAGAATTTGGCTCGCGGTACCATTCCAGAAGTCTCGTAATCACTAAAGCACTTGGTTCTTAATAGAAAGCATTTCCCCTAAAGAGTAATGTGCCAGCGCCTCTTTTGCTCATTTGCATTTAGATGGCAACTAAAAAATATTTTCTTTGCAGCGTAGTCATCTCCCAGTTCTTCTCCATTTGAATATTTCTGCCCTAATTAATGTCACTTAGTGTGAAATATTATTCCGTATTCTGCACAACAGTTGTAAATTATTTACTTGTAAAACATGTTGACTTTTCATGAGTTGTTTGTACAGTAAGCATTGCACCATCTAAACTGTAGGGGGAGAGAAAAATCTATCATTTATAATAATACTCAATAGGAGCTTTACCACATACATTATATCAATTTTTATGTCTTACACAAATAGCTGAAGCCATTACTTTGGATTTGTATTTTCTGAAGGGAATTAGAAATTCACTGGTACCTCCCGCTTCTCTTACTATGCCTCAAAACTTACACGATTCAAAGGTGTTTTGGAGCTTGTTTTTTAAGTTGCTAATTACAACAGTAACACATTAATAAAATATCATTTTATAACATTAGTCATTAAGAGTACTATTTACACGAAGTAAAAATCTAATTTGAATTTAATTTAATGTGTCCAGCCTAAGCAACAATATAGCATCTAGCGCATCAAACAGTAGTCGTATTTAAAATTATGGCATGTTTCACCTACCCTACAGGGTTTACCTATCGCGAGTTAAAAAACACTAGATGCAGCTCATTTTCAATAAACTGGAACAAATTTATTTTGTTGTTTAAGGATGTACACATTTCCCCACCTAGCAAAGGCTATGCACACTTGAATATTAATTATTCTTCTCATAAAAATGTGAATGACACGTTCACGAAGAACACATTTATAGCATTCGTCTTCCTCAGCTGTTTTATGTTTCTTGCATATTTACGTCCCTTCAGTATTTCTGTACCAGGGTAAAAATGACATTGCAAAGAGCACAAGCGCATGTGTGTCAACTATAATGCCATGGATTAAGCCTTTCCCACAACACTGAGATGGCGTTATCCTGTGTGATGGGTGATCTGTGTACAGTGATGGATCTGAGGCAGTTTTCCATACTAATGCTAGGTCTGTCAGCCGCTTCGGGATATCTAAAAGATCATCTAAAGCTTTGAGGTGAAGACTGTGGTCGACAATTCTGCTCCTCATGCACAGTGAGTCTTTTGACCACAAGGGTAAAGCTAGTCTGTGCAGGAGACAGAGTTTTTGCATGCCGGGGAGGCTGTGAGAAGAGGGCTGGTCCAAGTCTGTGAAACCAGCTCCTATAGGGACTAAGGACCATCACAAAACTCACCATCTTCCACTCTAAGTACAATACGTGCATCTGCAAGCTAGCCGGTTAGGTTCACAATATAAAAAGGCAAAGTCCTCCTTATTGGATATAGAGGGAGCCATGCAAAAAATCTGCAAAACACATCACACAAGGCTGAAGTTCAGTTCAGGGGAGGGCAAACTGTATACCCAGTTATTTTATTTCAGAAGTGCTTCAACCCGTCACCAATGTAAAGTTTATCAATTAAATTATCATTAATGCACCTTTGAATACTGCTTCCTCATTTAACGTAAGAACATAAGAATGGCCATACTGGGTCAGACCAAAAGTCCATCCAGCCCAGTATTCTGTCTGCCGACAGTGGCCAATGCCAGGTGCCCCAGAGGGAGTGATTAAGTGATCTCTCTCCTGCCATTTAGGGCCTTATATTTAATTAATTAGTACTACAACATTCAACCAAGACCAGGGAACATATTTTTGTTCTGTCTGTACAGCACCTAACACAGTGGGGTCCCTGATCCTAGGTGCTCCAATGGTATAAATACATACATACATAAATTATAATTCTATGCAATACATAATGAGAGACATTCTGTCATAGATCCTCAACGGTACTTTGAAATCAATGGGAGTTAGGTACCTACATACTTTTGAGTTTCTGGATCTCCCTACCTAGAAGATCCATCACCTCTGTATTCGAGACCACTGAAGTCATTGGGAATCTTTCCATGAAGTCAATGGGCTTTGGATCAGACCCTAGCTACCAATCATGTTGTCAGCCACTATAATGCAAAGCGGAGGACAAGAAATAAATGAATTTAGACAAGAATCTTGAGTTATGATTGGGGGGCGGGGTATTCTATTAAAAAAAGGTTTTGAAAGCTATAAAGAAAGATTAGGGGAGACAAAGATTTTTGTTTTCCTCCCCACAAACAGGATGATTACTTTTCTTGTCAGAAGTAATTGTATTGTCAGAAAAGCCAAAGTTGTTTCAGTCCCTTAACTGGCTTTGAAGAGAAAGATAATAACCATCAGCAGTCAGCTGTTGTTCTGGAAACATTCTAAAAATGGTAATACCTGATACAAAGAGAAAAGACAATTCCACAGAATATCCGGTTTTAATTAAAGAACCTCCAGGGGCTATGTAAAATGTTTACTTAATTTTGAAGGCTACATTCAGAAACATGTTATTAGCACTGCTCTCCAGTGAGACAAGTGGGGGGAAGAATATTTTTTACTGGACCCACTTCTGTTGGTGAGACAAGCTTTTGCGCTCATGCAGAGCTCTTCTTCTGATCTGTGATATGTACTCAGTGTCACAGCTAAATACAAGGTGGAACAGATTGTTTAGCATAAATAGTTAATGCACATTTCAAGGGAGACACCGTGACATTGCTATTTATACCCATGCTAGCCGGATGTACAATGGCTGCACTCTACACACCAGCATAAATGTTCACACACCATGAAATTAAAATATATACAATTTCTATAGTTTAAGAGAGAGATCTGCAGACCTCCAGATAGCATGGCTCCAAAGCTAGGAAAAGCAAAGCCTCCCTTCCAAAAGTCTGAACTTGCTCACGCATGCAAGGGTTTCATGATAATCAGAAGCTGCAATCTGTCATGGATTTTCTTTTCCCCCCTTGGTTTCCAGAATGGCCTGGGTTGTGATGCTGTTACTGAAATGTGTGGTATTGGTATGAATGGCAAAGTGCCTTTTACACATGCACTCAGGGAGCAGGGAGAATAAAGGAAGGTTTGGGGCTTCCCTTTATTGTGATGAATGATAAACTAACGTAGTAAACTCAGCCCAATGAAACACTGCTATGGGAATTCAGATACACAGCATGGGCCCAGCTTGCCATCCTTGTTCACCTGTGTAACCCCACTATAGACAATGAGATTTCTTGCCCGCGTCTGGATTAGTCGACGGATTGGGCCCTAAAACCGGCGCACACAGGAGAAATATGCTGTTGTATACGAACAGTTTAAATTACTCTCCTATCCTGACTTCAGCTGGGAGGCTGCTTCAGTGTATCAGCAGATGGATATGGAGAGGGCAACACAGCTATTCGTGAGAAGACGTTAGAGAATGCTGTGCTCCTTTGGAGGAGTCCACAGGCAATTAGGAAAGCCCTCAATTCTCCACTGTGGAGTTCTTTGCATTTCTCTCTTATACATCTGGTGCAGGCCACTGTCAGATACAAGATACTGGGCTAGATGGACCACTGGTCTGACTCCATATGGCAATTCCCACATCTCCTCAAATGACACCCTGCAATACACAAATGAAGCAGAATTTTGAATAGCCATCACAGCACCTATTTACAAAATGGTACGGGGACAGTGATGGTATTTGACAAACATGCTGCCTACAGCCCATTTGACTGATTCCAAAACAGCCCGTTTCCTGACCAGCTTCACAACATAAGTGAACAAAAAACCTATAGAAGTCTGTATACAGTCCTCACCACTGTAGTTTCTCGGCACCTTCCAGAAGTGCTTTAGGAGACGTGAGCAGTAAGAAAAATGCATTCACTTTGGTGGCTTGATTGTGTTATTGAGCATTGGCCTGTAAATACACCAACCCTCCTCATAAATTCAGAATTTCTATCTCAGAACTCAGCCGAGGAACCTGCTCTTCTAGGCACACCTCCTCTCAGCTGGAGGAAACCACCACCCACTGGTTATTTTGTCTCCAGAGATAAATAGTTATGCTTGATGTAGAAATGGAGGGTTCTTAAGCCTCCTTTGCAACTTCGCTCTTCTCTGCCCAGATCCCCACATAAGTTAGAATTGACCTCTAACTTATGCTTTGCTGCAACAGCCTTTGAGGCCATTTCATAGCCGAAAACAACCAAATTATGTGTTCTGGTCATGCTCCTTGCATCCCTCACATATATGCCCACGTTCTCATTCAATTTGTGAAGAAAGGTGGAGTAAAGCCATTCCACTTTCTCTATGCCACCTGGTCAATCCCATCACGAAGAAGGACTGGGTCCCACTGGTTATGTGGTCCCTTTAGTGTGACAGATTGGCAAAAATGAACGCAACACAGCACAGAATCCAAGAGTACACCTCAGGTAGTCACTCAACATTCTCAGGCCCCACCTCTGCAACATTTCACCTGAACTCTGAGCAGAGTTAGGAAACACAATGGTTGATAAATATACAACAGCCTACCTACCCTAAAGCTTACAACCTTTATCCCTAATGAATCAACGCCCTAGAATTTTAACACAGGTCCCATTTTTCAAGTGTCTACAGGACCAGAAGATAGACAGAAATTGGCCCATTCAACCCAGCTACTTTTATAACAGAATTAGGAGTAAGCACATGAATGACATCTCACAGAAGTGTATGGCATTTAGCATATGGAGAAGCCATTTGATATTTACCATTCCATTCAAGCACTCTGTGTCAAAATGTTTATTATAAAACTTCAACACAAGGCAAAAATATCGAACCTGTGGCCCAAGATGAATCACCAATACTTTTAGTATTTTGATCAATACATCTGTCTCCATGAAATACGGTGGCAACAAAATCTGTGTTGTCTTGATATAATCATCAATCATCAGTGAAACACTATGGTTCAGATATAAGCTTTTCATTTACTTGAAGCTTTAAGAAATGCCTTTGGATTCATGCTGTAAGTTAACCTATTTTGTCTGTCACAACTGGTAGACATTTAAAACAGCTATATATTCCCGCTGAGACTTAAAACACCATTTGATCTAATTCTGCCTGACATTTACCCCTCGTCCAGAAAGGGGTTTAGAGGTCCTAAGTGTCTGCAGTGTAATTAGCACTGAACCAAAAATTTCAGCCTGATGAATAACAGTTTAGATTCAGGGTCCTCAAAAATTAAGGAACAATGTCCCGATGAATATACAATTCATTCGGAATGACACTGGATGGTTATTTTCATATTCTTATGCTGCACGTTCCTACACTCATCTAAAGGACATGATTTAGAAATCAATTTCAGCTACAGTATGTCCAGTTTACGATTTAGGTATAAACAACATTACAGGTACATGAGTTCCTATTATAGCCCAGTTAATTTATCAGAAGACAGAGTAATGCATTAACCTATGAAATGGCACAGTATTCGGATCCATTGTAGGTATTAAGAGGAAATGGCATGTTGGAGGATAGTAGGACTATGAACTATAAAGAAAATAGACGGAAAAAAGTGATTTCCTTTTGCAGTGGAAAGTAAATATTTGAGATAACGGAAACTGGTCAAGCGGTGGGCGAAAGATCCCATTTAGAAAAAAAAGCTTATTCATGAATATTCTTCAATACCCAAAGTCAATAAAAACAAGGAAGTTTGCTCTTGTGGTAAAGGCTGTGGATTGGGGTTCTTGGGCTCTGGTGTCCATTCCTGGCTCTGCCACAGACTTCCCGTGTGACCCCAGGCAAGTCACTTAGCCTCTCTGTGCCTCAGTTTCCACCCCACCACCTGTAAAACTCGGATAATATTACTTCCTTTCCCCATTTTTTGTTTGTCTTTGTCTATTTAGATAATAAGCTCTTCAAGGAAACTGTGTGGTTGCTCAGTACCTACATCAATGAGACCCCAATGTTGGCTGGAGCCTGTATGTGCCAAAACAAATAGTAATGTCGTCAGTCTCTGGGGAAGGGACAGGCATAATCCATGCTCTGTGACGTACTGATTAAATCTTCATAATAATAAAAAACATTTTAATAATTCATCTCAAATTCTCAATGCCTTTGCTAGGTCTGATTTATTTCATTCTAAAATGCTTTGCAAAAGACCCTTATATGGGATACAGCTGCGCTTATATATACAGTATCTGAGCACTGCAGAAGTGACATCTCAGAACCCATGTTGAAACCCGGTATCACAGGCACCAATTCCGTGGGTGCTCTGGGTCTGGAGCATCCATGGGGGGAGAAAAGTGGGTGCTCAGTACCCACTGGCAGCCCTGCGGGTCAGCGCCTCCCCTTCCCTCCCACCCGCTGTGATCAGCTGTTCCATGGCGTGCAGGAGTTTTTGCGGGGGGAGGGGAGGAGAGAAGCGGGGGTGGAAAGAGGTGGGGGAAGAGGGTGGAGATAGGGGCTTGGAGGAAGGGTGGAGTGGGGGCAGGGCCTGCGGCAGAGCAGGGGTCAAGCAGCCCCCGGAACAGAGTAAGTCGGCGCCTCTGCCTGGTATATTATGGGTTCACTGAAAAAACAAGTCTGGTGGTCTACAGTCAAACCTCAGTCTTGCAATGAGTTCAACAAATAACCAACTGCAGTCAGTGGGCTGTGCACATTCCCAGGGTTCTGCCCACGTGGAATCCATCGCAGGTCTGGGGTCCTAGTTGGCAGTGGGCATCTGTCTACTTTACACATTGACCGTTTAATTCCTAGGCTTCAATTTCTGTCTCTTTGCTAACTTTACTTTTCACACAAACAGGACAC
Source organism: Natator depressus (assembly GCF_965152275.1). Taxonomy (NCBI): domain Eukaryota; kingdom Metazoa; phylum Chordata; order Testudines; family Cheloniidae; genus Natator; species Natator depressus. The sequence continues at coordinate 9,727,946 of NC_134259.1, forward strand.
AGGAACGCATACTGCATCACACCTCTGATCTTAATGCAGACATACCGTGAGTTCTTTTAATAGGTTCTTGTGAGGCACTTTGTTACAGGCTTTCAGACAGTCTGAATACATTATGTTTTCCAGGTCTCCTTTAGCCACTGTTATATGGACTTGCTCAAGAAACTTCCACTGGATTAGAAAGAAGTGATTCTTGTGTGAAGAAGCAGTCTAGCATGGGTTGTCCCTATAGACTGATAGATTCCAAGAAGGGACCATTGTGATCATCCAGTCTGACCTCCTGTATAACACAGGCCATAGAACTTCCTCAACGTAATTCCTACAGCAGATCTTTTCCTTACAAAAAAAATCTTGATTTTAATCTAGCTATGATGCCAAATTGAACATAAGATGGTGTTAAACAAGTACAAATTATTAGGCTCTTCTCAATGGCTGGGGATTTACACAAGCCACAATCACATAAGATTGTGCAGGAGGATAGAGGGTCATCAAACTGTCCAGGTCTAGGATGTATGGGTATACATCTTTGCACGTCCTATTCACCACTGTTTTTTTTTTAAGCAAACCATTAAAGCCCTAAATTTTACCTGCCTTCTGCCTTTAATGAGTTATCTAGTTACTTCTATAGTTTGGCCTTCAGCCGACACTCTGCCTTACAGGCCTCAAAAAAAGGACAGCTTCATTAATGTGTCATCTAATAAAATCCAGCAATTTACAATTTACAAGTTACTAAAAGTGATATTTCAATCAAACCAGAAGAAAAGATCAGTACAAACAGCTGCGGCAGTGAAGGGAAGTTGAAAGCCATTATATGATTTACCACGCATCAGTGAGCAAGCTACAACCCTCAGTTATTCCATTCAAGCAGGTGATTTTTTTCCCCCTGTTAAGAAAGCCGCTGCTTCATTGCTGATGACCCAGAAATGACATCATTTTTGCTTTTATTCCCTTCCTGCATATTTACAAGCCAAAAACGAGATGGGGGTAAAAAGTCACAGACCGTCTCTAAACCATCCAGGCAATAGTCGCGCTACTGTAGGATTAAGTGAGCATCCAGTGGGTCTGTTCTAGTTAATGGCTTCTTGCCACTTCCATTCTATCAGGGGTTCATGATCCGCTGTTTTAATTGGCACTGGAGTGAAATTTGGCATATGAGTTACCGGACATAGGTAGATTTTGTATCCAAAAGGAACCTGTTGACTCTATCATGGCCTGGTCCTGCAAAGACTTACAGATAAGCTTAACTTTAAGCATGGAATTAGTCCCACTGTAGTCTATGGGACTCCTCACATTTAAAGCTGTGTGTGCATCAGTCTTTGCAGAATAGGGGTTTTAAAGGTGTTCGGTTTTAATATTCTGGTCATTCTGGATTGTGGTTTTCTAGAAAGTACTTTATGATCAGGACTCCATTGTACTAGGCATGGTTTCTGCCCTGATAAGCTTATAAAAATTACAATCTAAATGGAAAAGACCAAGAGTAGGCAAAAAGAAGTATTCCTAGTTTTCCTTTTAGAGGTCAAGAAACAGAGACATACAAAGATTAAGTGACGTATCCAAGGTCGCCCACTAAGTCTGTGGCAGAGCTCAGATCCGGAGAGTAGAGCCCTGTGTTCATCACAAAATGCAACAGGACATGAAATAAAACAACCTATAAAAGGAAAAACTTGCCCCTCAGTGGTGACTCCTGCAGCTCTTGTCCCACAGGGCTGGGCCGGGCTCTCTGTTTTGGCGATTCAACCTAGTACCGGCGGTCACAGCACCACTCAGGTTTGTCATGACAGGGAGGCATCCAAGCCATTGTGACACTGGCTCATGTATTTAGATACAGAAGTCCTAGGTTCAATACCTACTGTCAGTGACCCACCCACAGGCCTGATGCTAGAGTGCTTTCCTGAACAGGGATATTTTCCCAAATGAGGGTGATTCTTACCTATTGCAAGTTGCAGTCTGCAAGGTGCTGAAACATTAATGTCATGTATTAATTCTGATAAGCTGAGGTTAGTTTTTTCCTTGCAAGCAATCCATAGAGGATCAATATATAAACATGTAATATTGCTTGGCTTGGGAGACTAATTTTATTTCTCTACCTGTCATTTAAGACGACATAGCTCCCTAATAGATGCTGATAACAATAAGTGAAATGCTAGAACTGGGACCCTTTTCTAGTTCACTGAAAATAATTCAGTCGATAGCTTGTTCTCTTACAAGTGGCAATTTTCCAGAGTAGGCAGGAAAATTAACCTAGAGCAAAATGCCATCCTGTAATTGCTGACATAATTATAAAATATCAATTTATTTTGTTTGTTCTTTGTTGTTCAGCTAATCTTATTAATGCAGTGTATACATCTAGCCTTTGGGCAAAAGTAAAGGACCTGACCACGTACAATTTTCTGTCTTCCAAGTAGCCTTGAATTAATTTCACCACTGACAGGTAATAACATTTTTGAGAAAGATGGAATAATAAAGGAAGTTAATAAAACTGAGCTGTGTTCGGAATAAGTTCACCAAAAAAAACCTGAACCACAGCTCAACAGGAGCACTCGGAAGATGTCCCTCTAGTGTCCCACGGCGTCTTTAAAAAAATGGAGCTCCATTTTTCTTCCCATAGCAGCCACATTGTCCCCCTCTCTGTCCATTTATTTAGAACAGAGGATGTGACATTAAAAGTGATTTAACTGTTAGATGCTTTGTAATATGAATAATCTCCCAAGACCTCTTGATTCAAAGCCCTTTTTGCAGTTAAGCAACACTGCTTGAAGTTTAAATTTTGAACAGCATTTCACAAAGCACAAGGGAGTCACAAAGAATCATTTTTGAGAATGTAACTTGAAGAGAATCATGATCTGTTTACGGAAATTCCATGAACAAAGAAGTGCATTATTTCCTCTCCTTTAAGGACCAGCTTGGGAGATTGCTAATATGGAAGAGCTGCCGGGAAGCATGTTATATTATTCAAATACTTTGTCACTTCCACTTGAAATAAGTCGCTCTCTCTCTCCAACAGATTCCTTTCTTATTAACATAGAGACCTGCATCTTGGCTTCCAAAAGTAGAAAAATGCTTCCATGCCCATGCAAAGAAACAACGTCCAGCTTTGAAGCCAGGACTCTCCTACTATGCAAGTCGCCATGCTCCTAACACATCCAGGACATACACCAACAGAGAAGAAAGTGAAATTCCCTGTGGGTGCAAATAGATGCCGTTCCATTGCCTTCCATGGAGTTTGGCCCAATTACACCAATAAAGAATGTGTTTGTTAGCCAGGTTGGGAGGGGAAGGATGTCTACAGTGCATTCAGCTAAAGGTGAGCCAGCTTTTATTGACAATATGGATCTCTATTACACCAGAGTAATGGACCTCAGTGGATTTCCTCTGAATTTGAAGTGGTGGAACTGAGATCAAAATCTTTTTTATCTAGAAAGTGGCTTTCATTATTATCCTCTCAGGCTCATAAACTGAACCTTTACCATGTAACATACTCAAGGAAGTCACCGTCTCATACCATTTATTTGTAAGCATCAGAATCATTTCCTGTCCCAATTACACATTCAAAAGGAGGAAAGATTCACTCACTACCCCAAGTATACAGGGCTGCAGCAGCAGATTCAACCACCACTCTGTAACATACAGCACTCACCCAGGTATTTGAATGTGTGCTGGATCAAATGTCCTATTCTGTAAATTTAATTACAGTACTTAGCACAGGAAATTGCCTGTTGGATTATCCTATCCAGAATCCTCAACAAGAAGTTGAGCGTATCTGTGAAAGTTATGAAACAAGGACAGGAACATGGAACAATTTGAAGATGGCATAATCATGAACTACTTCTTGCCTATTCTATAAGTAGACTGGAAAAACAGGGAGCTGAAATATATGGTGACTGACACCTCTCCAATAATAGATCTGTCAAGACATATATTTTCAAGGGAGAGCTTTTCCACAAGCATTTATGGGATTAATCACAACTACGGTTGTATAAAACCACATAAATCATCAATCATTAGCATCAACTAATAGAGAGCTTATTGTTTTAGCAGAACAGAGAATCCACCAGTATCGAGAAATAGATGGATCACTGGATTTCAATGTTTTAGGACCAGTGAGCTTGATACAATAAGCATGTCTGGAAATCTAAAGCTTTTGTCTAATACTGTCAGTACATACCAGACATACTGCACCTCTTATCTAAATTAAGTAATCCCAGGCCAAGCTAGTATTTGGTTGGAAGACCTCCTGGGAATCTTGGGGGCCCTAGTCCAGGAGAACTAAGTTTAAACAATGAAAGAAAATGTAAAGCTTCCACATTTTACTTTGCCTTCTATTCTTCCCACATTCCCCCCTAGCCACGCCTTCGGTTTTCTCTTGGCTTTGTCCTTCGGCCATATTGGCATTACTGAGAAAGCCAACTTCAATAAATTCTCTGGATCAGCTCAGATGAGATCACACAAATTAGGATGCTGCCCTAGACACTGTGGGATTAGTTCTGCCCTGTTTCTGAACTGCACCAGAATCTAGACTCTTTGCACCACTCAAGCAGGATAAAATAGACTGTAGGGGAGAATTCAGCCTCCTGAGATTACCAAAACTGAGTTTGGAAGTGATGCCATAGCATGAAACCTCACTTCAGGGCCGGGTCGTGGGCAGCCTGCGGGCACACAGTGAGCTACTCAGTAGAGGGGCCAGGCCAGATCAAAACCCTGAAGTCAGAGTCTGTCACCAAATTGAGAGCATGAGGTGAGAATGGGGGTCAGGCTGGGCCAGGCTCTTTCAGCAACGTTTTTAAGTTGGAGACAGTAAACCTGGATCAGGATCAGGAGTCGAGCAGAGGTCAAGATCCAGGAGCCTAGGATCAAGGTGAGGCTCAGCAAGGAGAGACGAATGGGACTAGAGGTTTAAAACAGAAGCATAGCAGAGGTCTGTGCTGCTCAATCAACTCCCAGAAATGGATTCCTGGTTTATATGGGCAGAGCCAGCCAAACAGAGAATCACAGAGTGCTGTCACTCATGCCTCTTAGGGCGGGACTTCCTGCAGAGCTTAACCTCTCTGTGGTAATCCTGCCTGGGCCAGTGGTAGTGACGAAGAAGCAGTGCCAGCCTTGAACCCTGCAAACCCCAGTTCTAGGCCTTTGGGGTTTTTACATCTCACGAGCTTTCAGCTATTACCTCCTCTCACAGAAAGATGGGAAACAACATGAAACTAACCGTCTCTGTGAAATCTAAACCACTCCCCCCTGCCCCTTCCCTAGAGGCAAGGCAGGACATCTGACATTTAGCATTACCAATAGTGGTTGGTTTTGCCTTCCACAAACCCCAACTCCCAACACAAAAACTTGAAGCCATGACTGATTATATCTGTTTAACACGCAGAAGAAGCAGTTTTCTAATCACATGGGGAAGATATATCATTCATCCCACCTCTTCCCTTTCTCTCCCCTATGCTCACAAGATCCTGTTCCATCATCTGGCATGTCGTATGGTGGGGTGGACCCTGCAGCATTCTACTTTGGCTGGTTCTGAAACCTCTCGACTCCTCCCAATTCAAGACAGACACACTGGGTAATTCAGACAAAGCTGAATTGGACTACTTTACCCAGCATCGGTTTGCAAGGTCAAAACCCCACATGAACCTATGAAATGAGTGGGTTTCATGATCTAAGCCCAGTTTTGAATGCAAAAGTATCCACATAACAAAAGACCATCCACATCAGGATTATGATAACTGGCAGACTTGATGGTAGTCTCAGGAGAGGGCCAGGAACTGAATGGTACATAGATGTGGACTTACCTTCTCCCTCCTGGAGATGGTCCTTCAGGTCACACCAGAGTGTCATTGTCAACACAGTGCAGAGCTAGGCTGCTGGATTAGAAGTCAAGACACCTGATTTCCAGAGTTCTAGCCCCAAAGCATTTAAATGAGTGCTTACATCCATCCTTATTCAATAAGGCACTTAAGCACAGGCTTAAAGTCAACAGATGTTTTATGTCCCATTGCAATTACTCAAGCATGTGCTTCCTTACTTTTCTGAATAGGGATGCACTACTGACCTGGAGCCTCTATCTCCAACTTTGCCATTAGCTCCCTGTGTGACGCTGGGCAAGGCACTGCCTCGCTCTGTGGCTCAGTTTCCCCATCTCCAAAATGGAGACTTATGTTGCTTACCTTCCTCGTGAGTTTTTTGAGATCTACGGCTGAATATTATAATCAGTCGTCATTATTACAGAATCTGTAAAATACAGATCTACAGAAAGAACTTCATATGACAGGGCTCTCAGACTGAATCTTCAGCTAGCAGCTGAAGTCCCTTAAATTATTTTTCTGTAATTATATATAAAAAAATTGAGTCATCTGGAAGGCTTTGTTTGCTAAAGTCTGAATCTCCAGAAAACTTCGTTCAGCAGCAGCAGCAAGCAGGAGTTTCTCTTATGGCTTCCAATTGAGATAATATCACACATTGATCTTAACTCATACAAGTAAATATGAATAGACATGTTTATATCAAAAGCAATGAGTTGTACCTCTCAAACCATATAACTTGAAAGAGAGTTTGGCGTCTCAGAAAGGAAAATTAAATTTATCACGCTATTAACTTAAAAGATAGAAAAAATCATCTTATTGCTAAGTTGACAACTTTGATCTTTCTGAATTGGTCTGAAATACATCTTTCAAAGCAAAATTAAATATTTATTTTGTGTATGTGCGCTTGCTTTTAGCAGGCTTTTATATTTCCCCCTGTTAGTCTAGCTCGCTTCCAACAATTTACTGCCATCTCAGGATTGCTGAATAGAGAACACAATATAAAAATGGCAGTGGTTTAAGCAAATGCTCAAGAATTAACTGCTCAAGATGTCTGAATTCCGTATGCTTTCTGCTTCACCTGTGGCCTGAATGTGCTGAATTGAAAAGACTGAGCCAACCCCTGTGCAAAGAGGTCTGCTCTCCACAGAAAGAACAGGAGTACTTGTGGCACCTTAGAGACTAACAAATTTATTTGAGCATCCACAGGTGTCCCCTAGCGCCCAGGTGATGGGGCAACCGGTGATCATCTGTGACTCAGCCCTCTGGCTGGGACACAAGCGTGTCCGCCCCTTCTGGCGTACGTAGAGTCTGCTGCTCAGCAAGATGCTTCAGGCTTCACCCAGTCAGAGCCCAACCATGGGGACTTTCTGGGATATGGGGTCTTCCTAGTCCTGAGTCTCTGGTATGTGGGAAAGGCTTTTTGCCTTCAGCCCCTTCAGGGCAGGGGAATCCAGGCCCACCCTCTCCACCGGGTTCAGATCCAGGGTCCAAAAGGTAGGCAGCTGAATCCTGCACCCTTGAGTACTATGCGACTGCCTCCCGGGATCACTTTCTCCCAGCCGCCCCACACAGGAGGGAAAAGCGAAGACATGCAAACAAAATACACCAAAGATGAAATCTCCAATTTTGCAAACATCCAGAGTCCTTTCCCCTCAGCATGTCAGGCAGACCACCAATAGTCAGAGGCCCTGCTAGCTGAGTGTCCCACCACGGTCCTTTGGAATAACTCCAGCAAGTAGTTCTGTGGACCTCCAGTGCCTGCCTGCCAGTGAGCTACTCTGCTCTGCTGTAAGCTCCTGCTCCAGCCTCTGCATTCATTGGGGGTGTGGTGGGGTGGAGCCACCTGGGCCCAGAGCAGCTCCTTAACCTCTTCCTTTCCAGTGTGAGGTTTGTACTCCCATCACACCCGGGTACATACCAACCTCTTTCTAATGTGTACACCGCCCCTTGATTGCCCTGTGGACCAGCTCTCCGCCCATACATCACCATGCAGGCCACACCTCTTCCCACTCTTCATTATAGAGCATTGCTGCAGCAACTACGGCAATTCCACCCACGGGAAAGCAAAGTCTCTATAATGCGATTTGTAAACAAGCTAGGATTCCATAACCAGCCAGCTCTCCATAGATCGTCACCAGCACTGGGCTAAGGACCAGTTTGGGAACCACAAGTATAATCACAACTCCACAGAATGTTGATGATCAAGTAGCTAACCCTGTTGAATTATGGTGACATTGCTCTTCTGGAATCTGTCACTTGTAGCTAACTCTTTTTTCAGTATTATTTACTTAAAATGTCTTAAGGTGGAGAAGGTGCTTTAAATACAAATAAGGCAATCCTGGATGCCCGCAGTTGGACACTTATATACACACACGTTTAAGTGCCCAACTTTGGGCACCCAGGACACACACACACACACACACACACACACACAGTCTTATTTGTGTATATATATATATAGGTCAGAGGGGGGGGAGAGAGAGAGAGAGAGAGAGAGAGCACTAAGTGACCTGATTTTCAGAGATTATGAGATCCAGAGAAAAGATTTTTCAAAGGTTCAAAGAGGTGTTAGGTGCCCAGTTTCCACTGACTTCAAAAGGAATTAGATGCTCAGCTGCCATTTGCACCTTTGAAAATTCTCTCCTCTAATACTTCATTATTGATATTACCTGAGCACCTTGGAGTCCCAAACGTGGATCAGAGCACCATTGTTCTAGGTGCTGTACAAACGTAGAACAAAGACACGGTCCCTGCCCCAAACAGCTCACAATCAAAGTGCTTTAACCGACCTTCTCCTACCTACATATGGGCAAAATGTACATGGATCTAAAAAGGAGTCCCTTGCACCTTGGGAATATTGGAATCAAGATAACTCTATGGATTTGAATAGGAAATGTTGATCTAACCTGTTAATTCAAAAATTTAAGTGAAAAACCAACATTTAAATACACCATTAGCTGCATCATCCTGGCCTGGTACTGCAGTTTACTATGTATGTTTTCTTATACAGCATGTATCACATTAGGGGCCAGATTCACCAATTCTTTACACCTGTGCAGAGTTAGCATACAACTAGACTTGGAAGGATCAGATTTATCGGTAAATGTCAGTAAATGGAGACTTCACCATACGCACACAAACTGACGAAAAAAATATTTCCATCAATGATAAGCAAAATTTACAGATAAACAAATTAAGAAAAATGTTTCTTAAGAACCTATTAAAGGATATTTACTGTGCATATTTTGACATGCGATGTTGACAATTTGTGGTGTAACAGTTATAAAGCTTTAACTTTTTGAACCTCAGTCTACGATCATTAAATAATTTTTTATCCAAACCACCCTGTTGTCTGACCCCCCATAACTTCCCACAACTGTGAAAATGTAAATAAAAATGGGAAAAGATGCTTAAAAAATATTGATAATATTCATCAAAATGATAAAAAAAAATACAAAATGAATTCTGCCAAGCCTCTGTGGAACTGTACCACGCTGTGTTGGTACTCCAGACGTGCACAGATCGGAATGACTGCAAGTCAATGGAGAATCAGAAATTATTAGATAAAAATGCATGTGAAGAAAGTGTTCCCCGTTGCGCTTTGTTTGGGTATTCAATGGAAGTCAAAAAAAAGAATTCAAAGACCAAAAGCAATATATGGAGATCAACTTAAAGGAACTCATGCATCTGGAAGGTATCATCTGTGCAACAGGGCCCTGGTCCAGGGGTCCATGTCCAACCCAAAGCAACTCTTCTAAGGCTGGCCCTTGACGGGAGTTGATTCCCAGGTGGACAAGTGACAGGATTATAAAGGTATTAGGAGAAGTGAGTAGCTAAGGTAGAAGGAAAAAGATCAGAGAGAAGTTGGCTCTCTGTAGGTCCCAGGCAGAACTTATAGGGAAAGAAACCTAAAAGAAGCAAGAACTTGCTCAGGAGGAATCTGTAACTAGGGAGGAGTCTAAAAGAATGAGAAGAGAGCCATGTGAATAACTAATTTTTTGGTTAATTAGTTTGGGGTCAAATGGAATGTTCCATTCAACCTGAAAGGTTTCCTTTATTTTGAGGAGTTGGTTAATGTTTTTTTTTAAAATAACATCAAAGCAAAATTCTACAGGAGAAGTCACTTCAAATTGAAAAATCAAAACATTTTGGTCTGGAAATGTCGAAAAACTAAATATTTTGATTTTTTTCCCCCCAGAATTTTTCTTTTTTTCAACCTAAACCATTTGGCAAATGACAAATTGGCAAAATGTTTCGGTCGAGCCAAATCTGCATTTTCAGTGAAAAAAAGTTTTGTCTGGAAAATTTCACCCAGCTCTACCTGGAAAGCCCCGAGAAGCAGGGCTCTGGGGAGGCTGAAGCCCTGTTAAAGGACTCTTGAGCAGGGTAAAAAGTTGGAAAGACTTGTGGGCCTAGGGAAAGCGATAGAACACCACTCACACAAAACTTTCTAAGTGAATAAACGAGACCCCACGATGGAAGAGTTAATGCAACAGTGCCAACAGTGTAATAACTTGATTGGGAAGAAGGTAAATCAATTCCATAATGGCAAGCCACAGGCAGTGTAAATCCAATGGAAAGCCCAGTTCTGCATCACCTTCAAACTCCTCAAAAACAGCTGAGAGCTACTACTCTTTACTTCAGCAGCTTGCATGTGTCACCTTGACCTTTCATGAATTGCAATTATTTTCTTTTGATATATATAAAAGGAATCAGTTCTTCATGTCTCCGCAGGTTCAGCCACCCCTTCTAAATATATTTGTTCTTCTATTGTACGGATGATTATAGATTTCTGATCAGCTGTGAGTTCATGCAATATGCTTCAATTTGCTAATCCGTCAGACAAAGTGATTGCAGACAGAAATACCCCCTCCCAACTGCCACACAGAGAAGTAATGGAGCTTTTCTTTCTTTTTACTCCTCCACAAATAATTTATATGCATGCCTGCTATTGTCAATGAGAAATCCTCTTTCCTGGTGAACATTCACCTGTAGTATAGATGGAATAGCACTGTAACTCACTGGCCCAGACTGGCCAACAGTATTAAACTACTCACAGGAAACATCAAAATACCCACCATTGATCAGGTAAACATAGCTTGCATGGGAACTCGGAAATTAGAAGCAGATTCTTTGGAACACTGATACAGGTTCAAATGACGTCTAAGAATCCCAAGGATTCAAGGCCTACAATCCTACATACCAGCTTATTAGCAATGACAGAAAGAAAAGCAGGAACTAGCCATGTCTCCAAAATGGTTCAACTCCTAGCCCCCCTTATTATATTGCTTTAAAATGTCCCCCTTCCCCAAAACTTGCCCACAAAGTGCCTTCCCTCTTGTAATTCTCTTATTGTATATTCCGGAGAGGATTCCCCACTTGCCCTGCCCTGAAAGGAATAGCAGCATATTACATACTCCAACTGTTGATTTGACAGTAACTCCAGAAATCTTGTGGAATGGACAAATTCAGATGCAATGTTGCCTAATGGTTATAGCACTGGGTTGGAGACCAGCATTCTATTCCTCGCCTGTCCTTGAATAAGTTGCTTCCTCTCCTCAGGCCTCAGTTTCCCACCCGTAGAACTGGGGACAATGATACCGACCTCTTTTGTCGGGCACTTTGAGATCTACTGGTGCAAAGAACTATATAAGAGCTAGGGATGATGATGGATGATGATGCAGACTTCAAATCCCACCTGTCCTTCTAAATTCTGGAAGGGGTTGAATTGAGGGGCATCATCTAGCCCGTGTCTAACCCTTTATTTGAAATACAAGTTTATGTGGCCACTCAGAGTCCCTAACATAGTGAAACAACAGCCACTGAGCCAAGCTTTGCATTTAATTGAGGACAAGGAATTACAGGGTTTGGCCAGTGAAGCTGGCTTTGATTAGGTGTTTTGTTTTGTTTTTTATTTTTAATTTAAAGAACCGTTTTTATGCCTATAGTGCACAATTCAATTTGTTTCCTTTATCTGGGCTATGTCAATTACATCATGGGGGAAGCTACTCAACAGTCTCTTTCTGGACATGTTTAAAAATTATTTCACTGGAAACACATTTCAGATGGGGGAAAATGTATTAACCCCCCTCCCCCCCCCCAAAAAAAAAAGGGATAGATAAAGGCAATAGACAATCTAGAGAACACGCTGCTTGCATAGTTCATGGCTATTTCCCCAGTATTTATTTTATTTTTTAAAAGAAAAGAAAATTAAAATAATGGATTAGAGTTCAAAAAATTCTCAAGTACTGAAAGATGGTTTAAAATTAATTTTGCCTAAAGCTTGCATCTTATTGATATTTGAAAATGTCATTCAAGATTTGCAGAACACTCATGAAAATATGTGAGCAGCAACTTTGCCATACTGGAGAAAGTTACCTTAAATAAAGCATAAGGGCATGACTGGATGAGAAAAATATATCCCTCCAGAATAATTAAGGCTCGGACATTTCTTTAGTTCGAATAAGAACATGCAATACGTTTATTTTGCTTCTAAAATATGTGTCCCAATTCTCCCTCAGCAATGTGGAAAGCTGCTGCTGTTATCCAAGGATGTGGGGATGTGGCTGGCTGCAGAGATCAAAGGTCATCCTCCATTTTGGGAGGCATGACTCTAGACAGCAGGGAGCAGAACAGACTTTGGCAGGCTGCAGCTGATAGCAACTCTCACTGCTGTTATGTAAATAAACAAATTAATTGTTAAATATAAATTATTTCTGTCTTAATCAGAAGAAACAGTACACAAGTAAGTACCAGTGAAGTATCTTGCATAGGGAAGAATCAGATCTCTGGATTTATCGGCCTCACAGGCACCATGGTATTTTCAGCTGTCATGGGGCTTGCAATGATACGGACTTACAGTTACATTAGTCAGTCACTAGATATTTGTGTGTGATGTGTGCAATGTTTCAGAGAAGGTGTATTGCCTGGTAAACAAGGGAGACAAAACTGGAACGTGAGCTGTGTGGAAGCTTGTTTCCTTGGGTGAAGTTTTTCTGTATAATAGATTACTCCTGTTCAAGATGGACTCTGAGAACATATATCAATACATGACCTATGTTTTGGAGAATACGAGAAATGACAAACATGGGACTCAATCCAGGTAATTCCTTACTGGTTACCTACTGCTTGCCAGCTATGACAGCACCCTTCCTTTGTCTACTTACGAGACACTGCAACTTAATCTGAAGAAAGCGTTATTAGTATGCTCATACTGTAGATTGGGAAACAGAGGTACAGAGAATAGGGGTGATTTGCCTAAAGTCAGAGATGGCATCGTGTAAGACAGATTCCATTCCAGAATGAACATTCAAGGGTTCCTCGATCTAGATCTGCTCGGGAATTTTTTGCCAAATTGTCCCCTCCCCGCTTAAGAAAATGCCAGTTCAGCAGAAGAGAAACTTTCTGAGGTCCAAGATGGAATTTCTGTTCAAAACCAAAGAAAACAATATCCCAGAATAGCCAATACCATGGTGGTTAGGAGATTTATCTGAGATGTGGGAAACTCAGGTTCAAGTCTAGTTCCCTAACCACCAGGCCAGCTTGGTTGATTGGTCAGTTGGTCTCTCTCTCTCTCTCTCTGTTTAGAAATGTCTTTGTTGCCATATAAAAATGAAACAAATTTGAAACCTCAGTTTTTTTCACAAAACGGAGTTCTTGTTTTCCAGCCAGCCCTACTTCCTCGCCGGGGGAGAGATGTGAGCACAAGGAAGTCCTCAGATCTAGTCCCATCTCTGACACTGGCTATCTATAGCTTTGGGCAAGTTCTTTGTCGCTTATTTTCCCCATCTCTCTAATAAGAACAATGATAAGTAAAGGGCATCAACCAAAATCCCAGACACAAACACCTCCAAATCTTGTGGAGAAGCCTGAATCAAGATGACAGCCTGGGCCCATCTCTACTACTGACAATACTTACCTACCGCACAGTTAGATCTACACACAGATCATTAGACTGTTTACTTACTACCAATAACACCTTCATTCAAGCACCCCTAAGTGCTTTCTAAACACTAAATTATTATTAAACTGAAGCAGGAACACGCTAGACCAGAAGATTTCCTGGCATCCTTCCTGATAATGGCATACTGAGAATTTGCTGTTTTACTTCAGCAAAGCTTCCTTATTTTGTTCCATCTTTACTGCTGTGCTGAAGGAAAGTACAAGTTGCTATGGTGATATACATCTCCATGGCAATATGATACATCACAGATCAGTGGGGACTCAGGACATGAAATGTGATCCCATTGGAATTGGTGAAGAACAAGCTACAAATTTTAATTTTTTTTAAAAACAGATCACCGTATTAAATGGACTCTGGCTTAAAGGTAAATTCGGCAGAAGGAGCAGGATAAAATAAACTAGCAATTGAAAGGGCTAAGAGGAAAAGAAAGCAAAGAAATAGTTAAAACTTTATAAAAAGTTGTTCTAAAATATGTTCAATATTAATAAAGCCAGTTTAAAATATGGTTCTAACTTGAAAAGTGATTGCGAGGTTTTAACGAGCCTGATTCTTATTTATACCACTTTGGCATTGTCAAGGCATCTTAGCCCTGGTCTACACTACGAGTTCAGGTCAAATTTAGCAGCATTAGGTAGATTTAACCCTGCACCCGCCCACACGACCAAGCCTGTTTTGTCGACTTAAAGGGCTCTTAAAATTGATTTCTGATCTCTCTGGCGAGGGGAGTAGCGCTAAAATCGACCTCGCTGGGTCGAATTTGGGGTAGCGTGGACGCAATTTGACGGTATTGGCCTCTGGGAGCTATCCCAGAGTGCTCCATTGTGACCGCTCTGGACAGCACTCTCAACTCAGATGCACTGGCCAGGTAGACAGGAAAAGCCCCAGGAACTTTTGAATTTCCTGTTTGGCCAGCGTGGTAAGCTGATCAGCACAGGTGACCATGCAGAGCTCATCAGCACAGGTGACCATGGAGTCCCAGAATTGCAAAAGCGCTCCAGCATGGACCCAATGGGAGACACTGGATCTGATCGCTGTATGGGGAGAAAAATCCGTGCAGGCAGAACTCCGTTCCAAAAGACGAAATGCCAATATATTTGCCAAAATCTCCAAGGGCATGATGGACAGAGGCTACAACAGGGACACACAGCAGTGCCGCATGAAAGTTAAGGAGCTGCGGCAAGCCTACCAAAAAACAAAGGATGCAAATGGTCGCTCCGGACCAGAGCCCCAGACATGCCGCTTCTATGATGAGCTGCATGCAATTCTAGGGAGCGCCCCTACCACTACCGCACAACTGCCCATGGACACCTGCAAGGGGGGAGTCTCACACAACAGGGATGAGGATTTTGTGGATGAGGAGGAGGTTGAGGATAGCGCACAGCAGGCAAGCGGAGAATCCCTTCTCCCCGGCAGCCAGGAACTGTTCATCACCCTGGAGCCAATACCCTCCCATCCCTCCCAAGGCGGGCTCCCGGACCATGAAGCCGGAGAAGGCACCTCTGGTGAGTGTACCTTTGGAAATATAATACAGGGTTTAAAAGCAAGCATGTTTAATGATTAATTTGCCCTGACGACTTGGGATGCATTAGGGGCCAGTATAGCTACTGGAAAAGTCTGTTAACGTGTCTGGGGATGGAGCAGAAATCCTCCAGGGACATCTCCAGGAAGCTCTCCTGAAGGTACTCTAAAGCCTTTGCAGAAGGTTTCTGGGGAGGTCAGCCTGATTCCTTCCTCCATGGTAGGACACTTACCACGCCAAGCCAGTAGTAGTCTGGAATCATTGCAGAACAAAGCATTTCAGCAAATGGGCCTGGGCTTTGGTGGCATTCAAGCAACATCCGTTCTTTATCTCTTTGTGTTAGCCTCAGGAGAGTGATATCATTCATGATCACCTGGTTCAAATACGGGAAATTTTTTTTAAGGGGACATTCAGAGGTGCCCGTTCCTGCTGGGCTGTTTGCCTTTGGCTGAAAAGAAATCATCCCCACTGTTAGCCACATGGTGGGGGGAGGCCCATTCATGCTGAGCTGTTCGCGTTTGGCTGACAGGGATCTTCCCTGATACTAGCCACGCGGTATGTGTGGGGGTGGTGGTGGTGGTGAAGCGATCATCCAAGAGAATTGGGGGGGGGGTTATGCTGCACATTCACCCTAAAACTGCAGCCCCTCCTTTTAAATGGCCAACCCAACAGGCTTTGCTTGGTTTGGGAAAGGAGGGCGCTGCTATTTGAAACTGTTCCCACATGTTATGAAGGTTCAAGAAGCCGAAACCCTTTGCCTTACCATGGCTGCCTGCAAGCCGAATTCTGTAGCCCAGCCGAGCACGTGTGATGTCTCACACCAAACTGGCAGGCACTCAATATAAGAGGCAAAATGCGACCTTGTACCGAAAGCACATGTGCTATGTAATGTGAATCGCTTGATTCAGTGTGAAAGTCTCATTTTTTAAATACTACGCTTTTAGAAGGCGAAAAAAATGCACTCGCAATGATATGTTCTCAGAGCTCATGCAGTCCTCCCGCACTGAAAGAGCTCAGCAGAATGCATGGAGGCAAACAATGGCAGAGACCAGGAAAGCGTTAAATGAACGTGATGAAAGGAAGGAGGAGGCAGGATGCAATGCTGAGGCTAATGGGGGAGCAAACTGGCATGCTCGGGCATCTGGTGGAGCTGCAGGAAAGGCAGCAGGAGCACAGACTGTCGCTGCAGCCCCTGTATAACCACCTGCCTTCCTCCCCAAGCTCCATATCCTCCTCACCCAGATGCCCAAGAACGCGGGGAGGGAGGCTACGGGCACCCAGCCATTCCACCCCAGAGGATTGCCCAAGCAACAGAAGGCTGGCATTCAATAAGTTTTGAAGGGCAGTGGGGCCTTGTCCTTCCCTCCTCCTCTCATCCACCACCCCACCCAGTGCTTCCCTCCTCACCCACCCCTCCCCGATTACTTGGCAGTTATCCCCCTATTTGTGTGATGAATTAATAAAGAATGCATGAATGTGAAGCAACAATGACTTTATTGCCTCTGAAAGCGGTGATCGAAGGGAGGAGGGGAGGGTGATTAGCTTACAGAGAAGTAGAGTGAACCAAGGGGCGGGCGGTTTCATCAAGGAGAAACAAACAGAACTGCCTTACCGTAGCCTGGACAGTCATGAAACTGGTTTTCAAAGCTTCTCTGATGTGCGGGGCGCCCAGCTGTGCTCTTCTCATCACCCTGGTGTCTGGCTGTGTGTAATCGGCCGCCAGGCAATTTGCCTCAACCTCCCACCCCGCCATAAACGTCTCCCCCTTACTCTCACAGATATTGTGGAGCACATAGCAAGCAGCAATAACAATGGGAATATTGGTTTTGCTGAGGTCTAACCTAGTCAGTAAACTGCGCCAGCGTGCTTTTAAACGTCCAAATGCACATTCTACCAACATTCTGCACTTGCTCAGCCTGTAGTTGAACAGCTCCTGACTACTGTCCAGGCTGCCTGTGTACGGCTTCATGAGCCATGGCATTAAGGGGTAGGCTGGGTCCCCAAGGATAACTATAGGCATTTCAACATGCCCAATGGTAATTTTCTGGTCTGGGAAGTAAGTTCCTTCCTGCAGCTGTTCAAACAGACCCAAGTTCCTGAAGATGTGAGCGTCATGTACCTCTCCCGGCCATCCCACATTGATGTCGGTGAAACATTCCTTGTGATCCACCAGTGCTTGCAGCACCATTGAAAAAGTACCCCTTGCGGTTTACGTACTGGCTGCCAAGGTGGTCTGGTCCCAAGATAGGGATATGAGTTCTGTCTATCGCCCCACCACAGTTCGGGAACCCCACTGCAGCAAAGCCATCCACTATGACCTGACCATTTCCCAGAGTCACTACCCTTGACAACAGCAGCTCAGTGATGGTGTTGGCTACTTGGATCACAGCAGCCCGCACCGTACATTTGCCCACTCCAAATTGATTCCCGATTGACCGGTAGCTGTCTGGTGTTGCAAGCTTCCAGAGGGCTATCGCCACTTGCTTCTCAACTGTGAGGGCTGCTCTCACCTTGGTATTCTTGTGCTTCAGGGCAGGGGAAAGCAAGTCACAAAGTTCCGTGAAAGTGCCCTTACGCATGCGAAAGTTTCGCAGCCGCTGGGAATCGTCCCAGACCTGCAACACTATGCGGTCCCACCAGTCTGTGCTTGTTTCCTGGGCCCAGAATCGGCGTTCCACAGCATGAACCTGCACCATTACCAATACGATGTCCAAATTGCCAGGGCCCGAGCTTTGAGAGAAGTCTGTGTCCATGTCCTCATCACTCTTGTGATCGCGCTGTCATCGCCTCCTCGCCTGTGTTTGCAGGTTCTGCACATACTGCAGGATAATGCGCAAGGTATTTGCAATGCTCACAACAGCAGCAGTGAGCTGAGCGGGCTCCATGCTTGCCGTGGTATGGCGTCTGCAGGAGAGCAGAGTTCAGCGGAAGCGGTGGATGACAATGGATGCCATGAGAATAGATATTTATACAGAACAACGAGATGACCTGCGAGGTGGATTCATAGCACCAAGAGAGCAGAGTTGCAGCAGAAGCGGTAGAGGAAGACAGCACCACGCACATTTCCCGAGGAAGACCACAAGTACCCCGGAGCACATGAGAGACAACATGGAGAAATTCACTATTGAGGCAAGAGCAGCAGAGCAGAGTTGCAGTGGAAGCGGTGGATGACGACGACGGTTAGCAGCCCTACTGCATGGTCTGCTGACAGCAGTGTGGCGTCTGCATGGAAAAAAGGTGCGAAACAATTGTCTACCTTTGCTTTCACGGAGGGAGGGGCGACGGACGACATGTACCCAAAACCAACCGCGACAATGTTTTTGCCCCATCAGGTATTGGGAGCTCAACCCAGAATTCCAATGGCCAGCGGAGACTGTGGGATAGCTACCCACAGTGCAACGCTCCTAAAGTCAACGCTAGCCACGGTACTGTGGATATACTCCGCCGACCTAATGCACTCAGTGTGGACATACGCAATCGACTGTATAAAATCGATTCCTTAAAAATCGACTTCTATAAGATCGACCTAATTTCGTAGCGTTGACATACCCTTCGTATAACAACTTCCTACTCACTGGCTGAACAGAATGAATAATTCATGCGAGTAATTTTGCCTAATTCTAAAATGAATTGCCCAGCTGTCTGCAAGTGGCATTTCCTCAGATTTATTCATCAAACGGTTTGTATGAATCACGCTTGGTCTGCACTTTGAGCTCCAGCCATTTGTTGACAGTAGATGAAATTCGAGCTCCGGCGGTTAGTTTCTGTTGGAGACGTAGGTCACGTGGCAGGACTCTGCTTCCTGGTTAGAGAAAGTAACGTAGATGAGATTAGGATTTTATAGAACTGATGTGATCTGCTGCTGCTGCTGTTCAGAAGCTCTAAGAATAAAGCCACTTTTGTTTAGCAGTGGGTGTTCAAAACCACTGAGTAACGCAGCTTAACTCTGCTGACACTGAAATCCTCCTATTAAAGGCTATTGGAGGCTCTTGAAAATCCCGTGATAGGTGCCTCAATGTAAATATAGGTGCCTAATTTTAGGCTCAAAAGTTTGAACAAGAGCAACCTAGATGAAGCTATGGTAAAGGAGTATTTTAATCCATAAACACAACAGAGGTGTGCATAATTTGAAGGGATTTAAGATCTGATCTCATTGATTTTAGCAAGGTTTGGTTCAGGCCCTAACATATTAAATTTAAAAAAATTAAAAAAAAAAGCAATGTCAAACAAAGGAGAAAACATAAAGCCTTAATAATCAAAATACATCTATTCTAACCCTCTGGCCACCCTTTCTATATAATTTCCCCTTGGAATTGCATTACTATATTGGCTGCATATTACCCAGTTCAGTATAAAGTTGTATCACTGTAAAGTTCAGAATGACGGAAAGGATGATTTATCAGCCTTACATGGTTAAAATAAGGATAATGGCTCACGTTAATAGGGGAGTTTTTCAGTAATAAAAATCCAGCCGCTAGGAGCTGTAAAATATATTTAAAAAAAAAAAAAAAAAACCTCATTGCTAGATCCACTAGTTGGCTTGAGTTGAAGAAGTTTTCTTTAACAGAATTAACTTAATGAATGGCAGCATATGCAGAAAAATACACACACACACACAGAGGAGAGTACAAAATGCTATTCAACTGATCTATGTCCAACCATCTCCTGACGCCAGGGTCTGAGACCTTTAGGTCGGTTTAATGGTACTTTACGGGTGGTTCCACTGAAGTCACGATGACTTCAGGTCCATAGCCTTTCTCCAATATCACCTAACCACTCGTTTAAGTTTTTAATGTTTAACCTAAATACAGGAATGGGGAAGATACACCCAAATTCCACCCTTCAGCACATCAAGCAGTGATTTGTGAAATTCCTGGAAAGCAAGGAAACTACAGAAAGGTCCAGAAGCTGAGCAATTAGGGGAATTAGGGGCCCATCAGAATATAGGCCTTGATTCAGCAAAGCACTTCAGTCACTCCCTATTCAACAAAGCTCTTAGCATGTGCAAAAAAGTTCAAGCTAAGTGCTTTGCAAAATCACTGCCCTATGTATAAAAGGATAAGGCTGCAGACCACTGGCAACTATTTAGAAGAAGAAAAATACAATCTGTAGCTAGGACATAGGTAGATTAGAATAGGGAATGTTTCCATGCCCCCACTTCATACCTAAATCACTGACACCTGGTTTAAATAAGTGGCTTTCAAGAAGTACATATACATTGTAAAACCACTTGAACCATAACCCTCCAGCGATTCCTCACACAGGATGAACCTCTTGTGTCAATTCCCCCCCCCCCCCATCAATTATAGCTTTTAGATCCTGGAGAATAAAAAATATAAATGTGGGGATCACCTAGGATAACTCTGTCCAGAATTATATTAAATAAACCTAATCTCTCTCTGATATGATTTCTCTCCCTACTCAAGGGCAACATTTACTTGATCCAGTATCCTCTCACCTATCACTCATTCACTGGATGAACTAAGAAAAGTATGGAGCCAGGATATAAACTACCTACATAAATAATAACATATGTAGCCACCAATAAATCCACCATTCACTTAAGACTGAAAGTTGTTCAGCAGACTTTTTTTTCCCCCTGAACACATTGGAAGCTTGCTGGAATAAATATGTCAAGAATCAAAGGGAGTGATAGCAGCTGGAACTGTGGACAAACTAACTGCAGCTAGGGATTGTGGGAGCACAGAGGCTATGCTGGCTGTGCTGAAGGCTGCAGGACTGGGGAGGGATTATTGCCATACAACTACTTCAATAGTTTTACCCCACATGGGGACCGACGGCTGCTTTGTGAGAGACCGGAGCAATGCAGCTAAAATGTGGCCAAGAGTCTGGCCCTTGGTATTTACACAAGCTGAACGCCTGTAGAATTGTCTTATTGTTCTGCACTGCATTGCTTAGCACTGCCCTCAGCCTCACTTCTGAAGGGTCCCCAAAGCGAACCCCAGCCAAGGCTAATGAGCATTTGTTTGGAGCTGGTTTCAGCATCCTGGACTGCTGAATTATTGGAAATTCATGCTGCCACTGCAACAAGGGGCCAATTAAATGCCGAATGGGATGGCGGACTTTATGACATGGACAATTGTCCACTGGGAACTGGGTTGGGACACAGAGCCTTTAATGACAAACTAGAAATAATCAAGCCCACAAACTTCATTAAAATGTAGTCCTTGCAGTCAGCTTAATTACCTTGGCAATAAGCATCTATTGCTGAAAGAATTTAAGATCCAATTTGACATTTCACAAATAGAAGGAGGACAAACATATATAATTGTTCAGGAATAACCATGTATACAGAGTGGCCAATCCCATTTTATTATTTCTTCAAATTAAATGACATTGGGCCAAATTCAACCCCCATATAACTCCACTAACTTCCACAGGTTACACTAGTGGTGACCCTGACCTATTATGGCTGGTTTTTTTTTTCTAGATTATTCTAAATAATAAGGATTCGTTTACTTTTTATTATTGCTGTTGTGGGAGTATACTACCTGTGGAAAAGGCAAATTAAATTAATTGACCTGGCTAGAACCAAGTGTAGTGCACTGAAAGATTCCCCACAGGACTCTTCTAATGAAACCTATTACTGATTTGTGATTCCAGCTAGTCCAGCCAAGGTGACAGTAAAGTGACATAGGCAAATAAAGACCGGGATGAGACAGAGTCAATACTGCCCTCAGGTACCATATTGACAATCCAAGTATCACCTCAACTGCTAGAAGAGGGCCTCATCCTCCCTGATTGAACTAACCTCGTTATCCCTAGCCCGATTCTTGCTTGCATATTTATACCTGCCTCTGGAAATTTCCACTACATGCATCCGACCAAGTGGGTATTCACCCACGAAAGCTTATGCTTCAATACATCTGTTAGTCTATAAGATGCCACAGGACTCTTTGCCGCTTTTAAAGTATCCTGAGTCATTCTCCCTTCAGCATCTTCCCCCCACAAACCACGAGATTGGCTGAGTAATCAAGATTATAAAGATACTATTTTGTGGTTCTTTGTATTTGCCTTCTGGTGTTCATGTTTTCCAGCTGCTCTGCCCAGGCATGAGCGCTAGAAACTTAATTTTGTTTTTAAACAAAAATCTGAGATTCTGCTTTAATCACCTGACACCAGGAGCTAGTCCATTGAAATACAAATAGCATGAGACTGGTGATACAACTGAGAGACTTAGCTACACTGGTACCAGCCTGAAGAAACTTCATGGACTA
This sequence comes from Natator depressus, assembly GCF_965152275.1. Lineage (NCBI taxonomy): Eukaryota > Metazoa > Chordata > Testudines > Cheloniidae > Natator > Natator depressus. The sequence continues at coordinate 9,750,461 of NC_134259.1, forward strand.
CAGAAGTCTTACTCCAGACTGACAGCAGTGCAGCTGAACACCATACTACCGCTTATGCTTCTAGAAAGAAGCCATGCAAATGGACAAGAGTCACTAATGAAATAAAGGCTTGGATTTTCAGAGAGGTCTAACGCCCATCGGGATTCAGTGGGTATTGGGTATCTAACTCCCTTAAACCCCTTTGGAAAAAAAAAAAAGCATTAAAAAGACAAAAGAAAGATGGGAGAGAATTTTTAAATGATCAAAAGACCTTGGCATTTAAAAAGACGTTCTTTGAGATGATTGCTTCAATAGAATATCACCACCAAAGCAACCAGCATATGTAACAGTGTCACACAGCATCAGACAATATTTCCGGGGCAATTTGAGATCAATGAGATTGCTTTTGTGGACTAGCCTCCTCCTAATCATTTGCACAGAATGCTGGGCTACAGTAAATAAATAGAGGGACCTGTTTCAGAGTAACAGCCGTGTTAGTCTGTATTCGCAAAAAGAAAAGGAAGACTTGTGGCACCTTAGAGACTAACCAATTTATTTGAGCATGAGCTTTCGTGAGCTACAGCTCACTTCATCGGATGCATACTGTGGAAATTGCAGAAGACATTATATACACAGACACCATGAAACAATACCTCCTCCCACCCCACTCTCCTGCTGGTAATAGCTTATCTAAAGTGATCATCAAGTTGGGCCATTTCCAGCAGAAATCCTGGTTTGGAATCATAGCAGCATGACACATGAAGAGTACACTGACAACAGCTGGGACAGCTCTACGGCTTGATCCTCCTGTTATACAGGCAAGATTCTCAATGGGAGTCTGGGGTAAAATTGAACCCTGTGCATTGAAACTAAGCCTGAAGTGGTACATGGATTTTATGCTGCTCTTCTCATCGCCAGTCGTTATCCTCATTTAAAATCAGCAGAGAGGACCTGCAAGGAAGATGACCTTATAAACATCCACAGGTAACAATATAAGACCAGGACCCACAGATATTCTCACCCGGTGTCCCCGTTCCACCACAGTTAGAAGCTTCAGTGAGGAGTGAAAGGGACCAAGGGACATTTGGTGCCATTCAGCGTGGAGCAATGCAACTACTTTTAATGCAGAGCACACAGCCTGCGGAAGTCATTGCCAGCTGATATCATTGAGGCCAAGAGATGAACAGGATATTTAAAAACAAACAAAAAAAAAAAACACGTGGGGCATTTTGATGGATAATGAGAATATCCAGAGATATGAAAATAGTTAATATTGAAAAAGTAAACAAACATTTTGAAAGGGAGTTGTAACTAGGACATGTAGCAGGGTCTCCCCCACCCCAGTGTCAGATCCTGTCTCTGCTTCAATTTCCCCACTCTTGTGTAAACTGACAGACCAACTCACCAGCTTATTCATCCACTGAAGTTCCCACCAGTGTTATTTTCATTCCTTTTCCCAGGAATGCATTTATTGTTCAAACACAATCACAGTTTAGCCAATACACGCAAACCAGGTCCTGACCCTAAGGGGTCTGCCTTAAGTTACCGTCTACACTGCAATCAGAGTTGAGGCTGCAGCACATGCATGTAGACATAACCCAAGATAGCTTTCATCTAGCTAGATTGAGCAAGAATAGCAGTGAACTAGATGAAAGGTGGGAAGGGATAGCTCAGTGGTTTGAGCATTGGCCTGCTAAACGCAGGGTTGTGAGTTCAATCCTTGAGGGGGCCATTTAGGGAACTGGGGCAAAAATTGGGGATTGGTCCTGCTTTGAGCAGGGGGTTGGACTAGATGACCTCCTAAGGTCCCTTCAAACCCTGATATTCTATGTTTCCATGAGACATAGCCTTAGAGGGCTTCTACTGCTGTCTTCCATTGATATCCCCAGCCAGGTCTTTTCCCCTAGCTGGTGTAGCAAGCTTCCCCTTCTGGGTCCTTTCCCAGACCCAGGCTCTCCTGCAAGAACTTTCTTACAATTCTTCCCCATAAATGAGTCACTTGTTGGCCTTTTGGCCAACCAGTTGAGAGGCAGCTGTTTAGTCACAGGCTGAGGCTAAACCCAACACCCCCCTGAAGAGTCATCCCACCATATGACAGGAGCCAATCTGTGACTATTTTGGATTAAGGAAATTTTCCCTGGAGATAAATTATCTAAAAATTGCCTCCAACAACATTCTTCAGTCAGTGACTGGACACTGGACCACTGAGTTGGATCCAGCATTGGAATTGCTACGTTCCTAAGTTGTGAGCTTGTTGCCTCCATTTTATTTCTTCCTCACTGTCCTCTGCTTATCTCCTTATTTATAAACTCTCCCCTCAATATTTCACACAATACTTACACAGTGGCTAAAGCGTTTACAACTTTTTCTTATATTCCTAGGTCCATGATTGATTGGAAAGCTTACAGCTCAAATTGTGGCTGTACCAAAAGGATGGAAAATTATAAATACCGAGGGACTAACTCCACTTTTCATGTCTGTAGTAGTCAGTCCTTTGATACAGTTTTTGAAGACTCATGTTTTAAATTGTGAATCTAGAGGTTGAAAATCTCTAACTGAAAGATCCTAATAATAAATCATCATAAGCAAATGGATGAGATTGCAATGGTGCCATTAAACTTTACAACGCCCTCGGTGTTTTGCGGCTCAAATGGATTTTGACTGAGTGTCACATATTTACAGGACATGTCAGATATTTATTATACTTTGTCACTTGACTTCTGCCAGGTGCCACTTACACACTTTTATGCATAACACATTTATTGCTAGTTGTTTGGCTTCATTTCCATAATCCATTCAGTTAACATAGTCTGCTGCAAATGTCAGAAGATAACAAATACAAACTAGACAGGGGTTTTTTTCCTCCCCCGCGCCTCAACACCTACAAGGTTCCCTGAAAGACAAATATTTCAGCAGTGGAAATCCTTTCCATTGCTCAAGCAATTGTGAACATTGTAATTATGATTTAGTGTGGGGGCAAAACAACTGATTTTGATCAAATTACAGTCAATTATTCATTTTGCTCCCTTGTAGATAAAAATAAAAAAGGGGCAGATCACGGAAGGAGAAAGAACAGTGCAACTGTTTATTGAGGAGCCAAAAGTTACAAAATTCTGATCTTAGTTACACCAGAGAACTTGACTTGAGTTACTCTGAGTTTACACCAAATTTTTTTGCATTTAGAAAACACAGAATCCACCTTTTATGAGATAATATATATGGTTGTATATAAAGGTAACTAATCTAAAGTGACTGCCATATAGGAGTATGTAACAATTTTCATAAATTGGCACGCTCAATAAAGTTATTACAGTGCAGTGCTGCCAGATTATACAGCTCTCAACACCGCTTCTTTAAATTTCTAGCCTCTGACAAACTTCAATTGCACAATTTGATTAAACTCGGTTTGTAAGACAGGACTCCTTTTAAAAAAATGTTGATTCTTAATGATTTGCTGCCAGAGGAATACAATACAATATCCAGCAATGAGTGACTAAGGAGCAGTCTCATATTGAACCCAAAGGCTTAAAATGTAAACTAAAGAAAAGGATTTGGCAACCTTGATTAAAAATAGGGATCTTGAAATCAATAGCATCACACACATTTCTGAGTGCAGCTTCTCCGAAGAGAAAAGCTATATGACAGCAGCAGTCTGAAGTTTAGAAACACGACAACACATCCCTGAGACATTATCATTTTGTGTGAGCTTTAAGCACAAGTATTTTTACTTGATATAATGGCATCATGAGGTGAGGTGCATTCTAGAAGAATCTCTCAGCTCCTCTTGATGGAAGTGTGTGGTGATGGTGTAGATCAGTGTTTCTCAGCCTTTTCAGGTTGGCCACCCCTTATTCAAGGTTAAAAATTTCTGCATCCCTCCGCCCTTGCATTTAGTATAAAAAAAAAAGAGTAAAAAAAATGAAGCATTGATAAGCCTGTATAATTTATTTGTGTGTGTTTTAAGAGATTGACAGAGAAGAGTGGTGACTTGGTCAGAGTTTATAAGTACCTACATGAAGAACGCAAAATTATTAATGTGCTCTTCAATCTAGCAGATAAAGGTAGAACATGTTCTAATGGCTGGAAATTGAAGCTAGACAAATTCAGACTAGAAATACAGTGAAGGTAATCAACCACTGGAACAACAATGATGAGGTCTAAATTAGCTGTTACCACTCAAGAGAGAGATCTTGGAGTCATTGTGGATAGTTCTCTGAAAACATCCGCTCAAATGTGAAGTGGCAGTTATAAAAGGGAACAGAATGTTGGGAACCATTAGGAAAGGGGTAGATAAAAGGACAGAAAATACTGTATCATATTGCCTCTATATAAATTCATGGTAGATATATTGGAGTTGGAAAAGTTTCAGAAAAGGGTAACAAAAATGATTCGGGGTGTGGAATGGATTCCATATGAGGAGAGATTAATAAGACTAGGACTTTTCAGCTTGGAAAAGAGATGACTAAGGAGGGGCATGATAGAGATCTATAAAATCATAACTGGTGTGGAGAAAGTAAATATGGAAGCGTTATTTACTCCTCATAGCACAAGAAGGAGGGGTCACTAAATGAAATTAAAAGGTACTAGGTTTAAAAACAAACAAAAGGAAGTATTTCTTCACAAAACACACAGTCAACCTGTGGAACTCCTTGCCAGAGGATGTTGTGAAAGCCAAGACTATAACAGGGTTGTGATAAGGCCTTCAGTGGCTGGGCAGCCTAGTGGCCAGACTGTTGGTTAGGGACTGGAGGGGGGAACCTGCCCTCCCTTCCCTCAGGTCCTGGCTCAGAGTCCTGGGCCACTCTCACCCCAAGGCAGAGGAAATGGATCTTGCTCCCAGCCATAAGGGAGGAGCTCAGGACCTGTTGTCTGAGCTGTTTCTTATGTAAATCCTTTAGTTTGGGGCATGGCCCTGCTAGTCCAGTTTCCCCACAGCTGGGGCTTGGCGGTAGATTCCCCTTGACAGGGGAAGACCTACTTGCTTCCAGTGGCTGCGCTGGCAGGCAGGTTGCTGGTCTGTGCCTTCAGGCAGACACACAGAAAGCTCCTGCCTCTTCGCCCGTCAGCCGCTGACTGAGCCAGGCTCCCTTCTTTTCTCCCCTTTCCAGGCCTGGCATTGGCTGCAGGTATAATGGGGCAGGGCTAGCTGAATCCACAGGTTTTCTTTAACCCCTGCTGTGTCTGGCAACTGTCTCTCTGCTCCTTCACAAAGGTTCAAAAAAACTAGATAAACTCATGGAAGATAGGTTCACCTATGACTAATAGCTAGGATGGGCAGGGATGGTGTCCCTAACCTCTGTTTGCCAGAAGTTGCGATTGGGCAACGGGGATAGATCACTTGATGATTCCCTGTTCTGTTCATTCCCTCTGAGGCACCTGGCATTGGACACTCTCAGAAGACAGGACAGTGGGCTAGATGGACCTTTGGTCTGTCCCAGTATGGCCGTTCTTATGTTAACTCACGCAGAAAAATGAGAGAGAAAAACACATCCCCACCTCTTGGGGAACACTTTTCACAAAGTGATCACTTCATATCTGATCTTTCAGTACTTGTCCCTAAGGGAAACCTGCACAACACCATCAAAATGCAAGCTTGAGACACCAAAAATCATGGATTTAAGAGGGACATCGATCTTATGGCTCATTACAACAATTTGTAACACGTCACACTTCCTACTACCCTTTATGGCCAACTTCATACCCTTTAAGGATAACAATCTAATCCCTGCCTTCCACATTACCTCTACTGTTTAACAATCTGTCCCAACTTCCCCAGAGCTGAAGAAGAGCTCTGAAAGCTTGTCCTTTCTCCAACAGAAGCTGGTTCAATAAAAGATTTCACCTCATTTACCTTATCAGTATTAATTAATAGGCTCCACAAGTCCTAGGTGGTGCTTTCCTTACCTTCCCTGCCACCCTGAAAACATACCTTCAGAGACCATTTACATTTATCATCTGCCTCTGCAAACAGCATCTAACTGCATGTCTACACTACAAAATTAAGTCAACCTAACTTACATCTGCATACAGCTGCCACAGTAATGAGATTGCTTGTGCGTGTCTGCACTTTGCTTCCTATGTCAACGGTGCACATCCTCACCAGGAAGCCTCGCAGCGATTGAAATATCAGTGTGGGGCATTGTGGGATGGCTTCTGAAAGCCAGCAACAATCCATGTAAGCAACACAGTGCCTGCACTGAAACTACATCAATCGAACTACATCGACATTGACTCCATGCTTCTTGTGAAGATGGAGTTATTAAGTCGGTGTAGTGGGCGAGTTACAGCAGCGGGAGCGAAATTTTAGTGTAGACGCTTACAGAGTTAGGTGGACAAAAGCTGCATTGCTTTGACCTAACTCTGTAGCATAGACCAGGGCTAAGCAATAAGGCATATCAGAGAGGTGGGTTATATCAAGAGATAATGACTCTCCCTAAACCTATTGTTCTCCAGGAATCTAACTGAGCTATCCTGGACCAGTAAGTTTCTTCAGCCTATTGCAGGACAGAATGTCACTTCACAACAAAAATGATTAGGGGTCTGGAACACATGACTTATGAGGAGAGGCTGAGGGAACTGGGATTGTTTAGTCTGCAGAAGAGAAGAATGAGGGGGGATTTGATAGCTGCTTTCAACTACCTGAGAGGCGGTTCCAGAGAGGATGGTTCTAGACTATTCTCAGTGGTAGAAGAGGACAGGACAAGGAGTAATGGTCTCAAGTTGCAGTGGGGGAGGTTTAGGTTGGATATTAGGAAAAACTTTTTCACTAGGCGGGTGGTGAAACACTGGAATGCGTTACCTAGCGGGGTGGTGGAATCCCCTTCCTTAGAAGTTTTTAAGGTCAGGCTTGACAAAGCCCTGGCTGGGATGATTTAGTTGGGGATTGGTCCTGCTTTGAGCAGGGGGTTGGACTAGATGACCTCCTGAGGTCCCTTCCAACCCTGATATTCTATGATTCTATGATTCTGTGATTGCCTGTTAACCCCAAAGCTGCAGCATTTCCTTGGAGCGGAGAAGCCGGCAGCTGGTAATTGTCTCCCCTCCTGATTTGCTGAGAGCAGCATCTTGCAGCTAAAAAGGAAGTGCTCACTGTGACAATTAAATTATAACAAAGAGGCGACAGATACTTGTGAAATTTACATTTTTATTTCAAAGATGACATTTGAAAGCAACAATTCAAATGCCTCCGAATCTGTCTTCTCGGCACTAATGATTTCTCACAGTGATAAACACCTTGTGCTATGACCCTTGCTCAGCTCTTTGGGAAGTTGTGGGGATGTTTATCACCATGTACAAAGCCCATTCCATTAAAGTTATTGCTTAGAAGAACCATACTCCTTCGGTGCCTTTGGTGAATGTATTCAAATTTTCGTATTTTATGTCTTTTTGGTGGAAAACGTGTTTGCATGAAAACTTTTCTATGCTACAGTTGCACATGACTCTCAGGAAAAGAGGTTTCTTGAAATGTTTGCATCTATAGAACATACAAGGTAAAATCCCCATGGATTCCATACTGACTTCTACGTTGTTATTATTTGCCTTACGCTAGTGCCTCGATGCTCCAACCAACATCAGGCTCCATTGTGCTAGGCACTGTACAAAAGACCAGCTTTCATAGATTCTAAAGCCAGAAGGGACCACTGTGATCATATAAAGAAAAGGAGTACTTGTGGCACCTTAGAGACTAACAAATTTATTTATTTATTTATTTATTTGTTAGTCTCTAAGGTGCCACAAGTCCTCCTTTTCTTTTTGCGGACACAGACTAACACGGCTGCTACTCTGAAACCTGTGATCCTATAGTCTGACTTCCTACATAACACAGGCTACAGGACTTCGCAAAATAATTCCTTTTGAATTAGAGCATATCTTTTAGTAAAACATCCAATCCTGATTTTAAAATTGCCAGCGATGGAGAATCCACCACAACCCTTGGGAAGTTGTTCCACCCTCACTATTAAACATAAATACCTTATTCACCTAGCTTCAACTTTCAACCACTGGATCTTGTTCTATCTTCATTTTATGTTTGTTGGGTGCCGGGCTCTTGAAAATCTGCCAATCAGTACCACAGATGGGAGCTTCTGAGTCCTGAGCACTTTGTGAAAACCTGCCTGAGGCTTAGGTGCCTAAACAGATGCTCACTCAGCTCTTTTGAAAATTTGGCCCAGGTTAAGAGAGGGGGGGAAATGATTTATGATACTTTCCACACATTCCCACCCCCATCCTCTCATTCTTTAATCAACTATTATTTTTATTTTATCGTGTGCATTATGGTAGCCACTAGAGTTCCCAAATGAGATCACTAACCCAGCGTGCTATGCGCTGTGCATACATATTGTAAGAGACAGACCCTCTCCAGAATTGTTACAATGTAAGAAGACAAAAGAGTTAAAGGGGAAATGGAGACACAGCGTTGAAATGACTCGTCCAAGGTCACAGTGCAGATCTGAGTAAAGAACCCATATGCCCTCCACTGTACTATGGTTGGGCCATTAGACCCGGAGTAGATCCGCTTGAAATGTTTCTAATGTCAACAACAGAAAATATAGACGAAATTGAGGAAAATTATGACAAAACTGGGGGAAGTGGAAAAGTAGGGAAAATGTGTAGTTTACCAGCTTTTAATGAAACTCATGTGGAGCAATTTTCCTGCATCTCTCCACCTCTCTCATGCTCTGCTTCTTAGCCCGAAATCACCACAGATCTCATCTTAAGCTATTTTATAAAAGTGTGGGGGGGAGAATGAGAGTGAAAGGAAAGGTGGAGCGGAAATGTACTCAAAGACAAAAATGTGGAGGAGGAATGGGAGGTTGGGGCTAATGAACCTTCAGGAGGAATCCGTCAAAGGGGAGAGCAAGAAAGGAAGAAATAGAAAAGCACCCAAAGAGCCTAATAAACAACATGTCAAGAACATTACTGAAAACTGTGAAATATGTAATGTCAGTAAACGGGAGAGAAGGCAGCTTCACTGTAACTGAGCCTTTACCAGTGCCGTTAGGAAAAGCAAGAAATTCCACATCAGTAGCAGAAGATGTTATTTTTGCAGTGACCTTGAAAATGCATGTTTAAGCTATTAGCAAATTCTGCTACAAGGTCTCAATGAGTGAAGGGGACATGCTGTAAGAAAATTTGGGTATCCAGGTGTTTTTTTATTATATATATGTTGGCGGAAGAGCCACTTTTCTGCAAAGCGATGAAAATAGAAAATGTCAAAAGAAGAGGAGGCTGGGGAGAAGAGAAGCATGACAAACAGGAAAGCAGAGGGATAATGCTGAAATTCATGTTTTCATCCTTTCACTGCTCTTGTCACCTCCTTCTCGGTCATCTCAGATTTCCCCATCCTCAGCCGACACCTATACATGGGGAACGAAGAGGGGAATGAAATGAAGAATAGTAATACTGGTTGCTTGGTGACCCAATACTATTGACTACAGCAGGGTGACATCTTTCCAGACAAAATGTCAATAGAAAGAGCCCCACTGGTCTGAAGGGCTTTGCACCGTACCCTGCGTAATCTTGACCAGAAGAGAATCCGTGTATTCTATCTGCTTTCCTTCGGATAGTAAGCTGGGCACAATGCTGTAAAAACGTTCAGTGCATACACACAAACACACCAGCGAGGTCTGAGGAAGTAGGTACTTATTACAGAAATGTGAAGCAGAGCTAGATTGCGCCAACAGAACCGGAGGTGCTGTGTAAGCTGCACCATCGTAAGAATACCCCCCACATGGCACGGTGCCTCAGAGAGGTTTCTCAGAGGCAGAATGCCCGGGTTGTGGGAGGGAATAAGAAGCATAGTCAATTTCTGTTGCACTTGAAATGGGCAACTTTTACCTCACCACACACACCTGAGCTGCAAGTAGGGGGCGGAGTCAACGCTCTTTTCACTGCACGCCCCCGTTGCTCACAAGATGGAGACTTGATTAGATCCAAATATCTGGGAAGGTCTTACTTGGCCAAGTAGGTTGGCCTTATTTCCTGACCCTAAGAAGCTGTTGTCAAATGGGAGGTGGGTGCTCAACTCCTATTAGTTATCAGTGGGATTTGGCTTGGAAACCTTTATTCTTCAATTCCAGCATTTGTAGGTCTCTGTAAGGAGGACAAGGACTGGTTTAAAAAAAATCCAAGTAACTTCTGGGACAGCAAATGTAGAGTGCAATCAACAAGGCATCATCCAAGGAGCAGTCTTATAAACCTCATTTTCTTTGTGTGTAGAATACCTTATTATAAAACACAAAGATCTCACACCTAAAGGTGGGTGCACCTAGTTAGATGCCTAGACACATCAATTAAGCAAGAGATTAAATAGTACTCTGCTAGTTCCAGCTGACCCACAGTGACCTCTAATCACTCAAAAGTTATTTACATTAACGTATAGGTTTTAGAGTTCTGTTTAACCAGTGGCTGCAACATAAATGGTCTCAGAAGGGAAAAGTCCAGGATATCCATTGACATTCAGTGTCCACAGTTAGAGTAGAAAGGCTGTAGGAGGCTATGGGTGGCAGTATCGTTTAAGGGATATGACTCAGAACACGTGGGTTCTATTTCTGGCTTGCTACTGATCTACTTTGTGACCTTGGCCAAGTCACTTCTACTCCTTATTCCTCTATTCCCCTCCTACCCTTTTGGTTGGTTTTTTTTATTATTTGTATCACCATAGTACTTAGGAACCCTAGTCATGGACCAGGACCCTATTGTGCTAGGTGCTGTACAAACACACAACAAAAAGATGGTCCTTCCCCTGGAAAGCTTATAATCAAAGTATAAGACAAGAGATGGCTACAGACAGCGGAGTACAAAGAAACAAATATCGTTCATCATGACAGGCAGTGGTCTCAGTCTTGTCCATCATTGTCTGTCTGGTCTATTTATAATGTAAATTATTCAAGGCAGGGATACTCTCAGTGTGTTTGCACAGCACCAAGTGAAGCAGGGCCACAATAAAACCTGAGACTTCTAGATGCTTCTGTAATATACATACAGAAGAAGTGTCCAATGATAATGTCCTCTTAGCGTAGGAAGGAATAAAATAGCCAAGTTACAATCATTGCTAATTTCAGCCTCACTTCTCTGATTCCTCTGAGCTTAAAAACAAATAGTCCTGGGCAGAAATCAATAAAGCCAAATGCAAACCAATTAACAAGGCTGATGAACAGCTGTATTTCATACACTCACTGTCTCGTTTACCAAGCATACAGCTGAAGCTTTTCTTCCTGATGAAAATCAAATGGTGGGACATTCCATGTGCGAAATGAATTTTAACTACATACGCGCTGGGAAACCTTGCTTATATTTACATAGTGAGGCATTTGTCAATGTTACCATTATTGACACCAATTAGTCCTTTATTACCTTTTCTGAGAGTCATTCTGTGCAGTAAATTAATATGCCAGGCTAACATATTCAAATCAGCATTTGTTTAACATTTAAGTGTGAGGTACATTAAAGAAAGAACTGAAGCACTGCAAACACATATCAGAGATGTAGGTTCTTCAGAAATGAAGGTGAATGGTCAGAACAGCTCAGCCAATCATATAGGGATATATATGATGATCTAATATGTCCTTCACCCTTATGGAAAAGTCCTATAGAAAATGATGTTCAGGTTTTAGGAACCCGCCTAAAGAAAACTCTGAAGCCCCCTCCTGCAAATATTGACTCATGGGCTTAACTTTCAGTCCACGAATAGTCCCTGTGACTTCAATGAGATCTCTCACACGCTTAAAATTAAATACATACATAAGCGTTTGCTAGACTGAGGTTAAGGTAACACACCGGCCAACTAGACATGCATATGGGTAATGAGAACATCCACCATTGCATTAGTTAGACTATAATGATAGTTGTGTTACCTAGAAAAACCTTAAGGAAGGTTCTGAGTCCTACAGAAAGGAGTTAGGAACTGATTCTTGTTTAGACTTAAGGATCCTTTATGTTATTCTCACATCATAGTGGGGCCTTTGTGTAAAGGAGAATAAGGCCCCTGTTTTATAACTAAATTCAATAGATTTTTAGTATGAGTCCTGAAAACCCTCTTGGCCTATCAAGTATTTTTCATTCGGAAAAGGAGACAGTATGGTCCAGTGGACAATGAACAGAAGTAGGAGTCAGAACACCATGGTACTATTTCCAGATCTGCAACTAATTCATGCTTTGACTTTGAGCAAGACGCTTAACCAATCTCACATTGTACTTGAGCAGCTGGAGCTGCTGCCAAGGATTCACTGCCATTGTTATTTGAGCTAGCTCGATCTAAGATAGCTGAGGTACATCAGCACATGCTGCAGTCACACCTCCGACAGCTGTGTGGACCAAAACAAGTCCTAATGATTCAAGTGAATCATACAGTATTTCTTAGGAAAGAATTTTAATGATTGTATAAACTGGGCTTGAGCTCCAAAGCTCAACTCCACATTAACAATTTCTTAAAAGAGAATGCATTTGGCTTCTATTTTATATTTATAACACAAAATATTTCTGGCACGGCAAAGGTTACGATTTTAGTTTGATGCACAGAGATTTTCTGTACAACTTCCTGGGACTGACAGTACAAATCCCTACTCTCGAGCCTTAAATTTATGAAACAATTAATGGCTCCATAATGGCACGATCCTATTCCCACTGACTTCACTGAGAGTAGAATCAGGGCTGGATTAAGACAGACATTATGTGCTCATGCAAAAGGCCTCGGATCCTGGATTCGCATGAGGAGATCAGAATATCAGCTTTCATATTAAAAAAGTAATGTTTCTAGCCCACTTGGATGCATCAAAAAGTTTTAGAATTGGCACCAAGTACAGCCAATGTCTGCTTAAGTCAGCAAAGACACCCTGAAACAATAGCATCTAAAATTGCCCCGTTTCTCTTAACTCCGAAACCTGCTGCCAAGTCAAGGAAGGGTGAAGGGCGAAGGGCGGTGCGGAGAGGGTGTATTGCTTATAGGGATTTTTCATCGGACCTGGAATTGCCTTATAATTTAACCTTCAGTAGGACTGGACCCCAAATTACTTAATGTGAGAGGATAATGTGATCTGTAACCTTCAGCTCAGAAATAGGCACACTAGCAGAGGAGCCATTCATAGTGTATATTAATAAAGCCTCCATTACACAAGGACTTTCTCAAGCAAACCAAAGTGTCCCTTGTCTTACACTTAGCAATCTAAACTCCCTTGCATGTAAGTTCTTTGGGGATGGAACCATCTTGTTGCTCTGTTTGTATAGCGCCGAGGAAAATGGAGGTCTGATCCACGAGCGAGGCTCCTAAGCCCTATGATACTATAGGTAATAATAATTAATAATATTTAAAGCAACATTTCTTTAATTTAAGCAGGGGCGCTGGAAAAATTTGTATAGTGGGGGTGCTGTGAGCCATTGAACCAAACTGTAAACCCTGTAGATAATAGAAACCACTTCAAGCCACGGGGTATGGCAGCTGCCCCAGCACCCCTAGTTCCAGCACCTATGAAAGGAAGAAACCATTACCTGTCTGCCTGTTGAGCCTTTTTTACCCAGTCCTGAGTCCCTGATTCTCTTCTCACTTACACCGGTGTAAATCAGATGCAACGCCATGAAAAAAAAATCAGTGGTGCAAAACCAAGCCTGTTAACAGGAGTCCAATCCGGCACCAGTTGAATGGGAGGTTTGTCACTGAATTTAATTAAGCCACATCAGGCAGTAGCTAGGGCAGAATCCACCCTACCCCATTCCCAAATGATCCTCCTCCCCAGGTATATAACATCAGCTCCATCTTGTCTGGATTGAGCTTCCGGGGCCAAATTCCTAAAGATTTTTCCATTAGGGAAGGGAGTCAGTACGGCCCAGTGCAACCTCGAGACCTTGAGGTTTGTGCCTGCAGCATCCACGCAGAGGTTGGCCTATCCGCAGGGCGGCGGCTATTAAAAATACAACAGAGAGATGGGCCGTGTACTCAGTCCACACTTAGGAACTTGTCACAATTACCCCACTACTTTCACATTTGCATATTGCAGATCTGTAAACACCTTTAATCAAACACCTCGTTATTCATACAGCACTGCATGAAGTCTCCACTGACGCATGCTTGACTGGTCGATTGACGACGCCAGTGCTTCCCATATCAGACTCAACTTGCTGACCTGCAGCAGTTTTCATAGCTTTCCAAAGGAGGAAGTTCCTTCTGATTGGAGAAATACCCAACAACAGACATGTCACTGGTCATCATGACCACATTTGTGGTGTTATATTAGAAATGGGCCTAAATTGCAAGGTTCAGCTACAGATCTGGGAGGTTGTGAAATCCCCATCATTGGAGGCTTTTAAGAACAGGTTAGATAAACACTTGAAGGAATGGTCTAGGTGTATTTGGCCCTGCCTCAGTGCAGGGGTCTGGACTAGATGGCCTCCTGACATCCCTGCCAGCCCAACATTTCTATGATTCAATGGGACTATTCATGTGAGTGGGTATTATTCAAGGGGCCTAAGGGTCGTAGAATTCAGCCCAAAGCAAGTACATTTTTGCCTGTAGTAAGACACCACGCAAGGCGAGTCAGAGTGACAGAACTGATGCATCAGTTTTTACTCAATCCTTTCACCGAAACACCTCTCTGTGGCAGAGTTCTGCCTGAGCAAGGTCCTTAGGATTGTTTATAAATGATAAACTGTTTTAGAAATGCAATTCATTGTTAGGAAATGCCAAATGTGTTAACACTTCATCTAAGTCTATTTAATTGACACTATTTCAAAGACAACTTTTCTATCTAGTTTCTGGCAAAATGTTCAGGAGTGCAGTTTAATTACAAATCACAAGACAATTTGCTTGCATTTTTTTTTTTTACCTTGAGGGAAACATGACTGATCAAAGGCATAAAAGACTATTTTCTTTCACGTGTGACTGATTTAAGAAATTGAGGTTTAAATTAGAGAGGCTACATTAATTTGCAGTAAATCACTATGGAGCATAGGACCCAAATCTCCTACAGTGACCATCTGGCATAGTATGATTGATTCCCATGGGAGTACCCCGGTAGTATGTGTTTGGAGGATCAAATCCAATGCTTGTATTGATACAGAATGTGAATAATACTTAATCCTGTGCTCGCCTATTTGTCAGGCATTTGTCACTCGTCTCTCACCTTTGCTGTTCTACTCTAAGTACTTTTAAGACCACCCCTCCACTTTAGTATCTCAACACCCCACTGACTTTTATACACTTGGGCCATGTCTATACATACAGCACTGCACCTCCGCAAGTGGCAGATGCTAGTTCAACGAGAGACGCTCTCCCACCAACATAGCGCCGTGCACACGAGCGCTTATGTTGGTGTAAACTTATGTCGCTCAAGGTTTTTTCACAACCGAGTGACATAAAAGTTATGCCAACATAGGCTGTAGTGTAGACATAGCCTAATTCTCATAGTAGGGAAGCATTATCACCCCCATTTTAGAAGGTGGGTAACTGAAGCAAAGAGAATACTGTACAGGATCCAAGAGGAGCGAGGCCAAACCCAAACTGAACCACCACGATGGCCCCTTCAGGACACACTCCAAACCAACCCCAGCCAGCAGAGTTTGCAGTTCTCTTACCGTTCTATGAGGGAGCCAGGCTGGCTTCCTCCTTTCCCTTGAGGCATCAAATCAGGGAAGGAACAGTTTAAGCCAAATTCATACGGCTCTTACCCCAGAGCCTTGAATCGGAGCAACCAAACTTACAGTCGGAAAGCAAAGTCACTAGGCCCCAGATCAGACAAGCGTCCTGGAGCCTGAAGGGGACTGCAACCCAAAACAACATGGATGGGATGGATCCCTTTTGCCTCTCTCCCAGCTCCGTTTTCCTGCTTTTATATATATATATATATATTATATCCCTACCACTGAGCAGGGCAGGCTGCTCCTTTATTGTGCCCACGCTGTTTTGTCTGCAAGCTCCAGGCTACTCCATAAAGAAGTAGCATACCCCCAGCACAAGCATCTTTCCTTGAGGACTCCCATCACAAAGCTGGGGGTCGAACCTTGATCTCCCCAGTTCCCACCCAATGCCTTAATCCCCCAAGCATCCTTCCCTTTGGACCTGGACGTTCACCTCCTGGGGTAAAATCTTTTGCAAACATATCAAGATATCAGTAGTAACACGTAACCTGAACTAATAGCATTGTTCCACCCATCCCTGTGTGTCTTAGCATAGCATCTGGTAATTAAGGTTTTCTGTTTAGGCTACTGGGAGGAAGGATTCATGAATTGTGAATAGAGAAGGCGCAGGTTTTAAAGTATGAGATAAACCAGCTGAAATGAAGGGCTGTGTATTTTTGATCAACTGGGACCTTTAGAGATAAACACAGCACCTGTGGAAAGCGAATCTCAAACCTTACAATTTCTAGATATGGGAGATATACAACAAAGCATCAGGCTCAATCATTTATTGATGAGTCAGTCTGCCCTTTTAATGGTATCTGCACAAATGTTACAATTATACAGGCAAACTGCAGCTGCCAGAGTATGATGGGACCTTTGCCAAGCCCTTTCATTGCCGTTTGCATCAACTAATGCCTTTCACCAAAGGAAGAATCAGACTGAGCACTGATTACACTGAGGCGGTTGGTAGATATGTGATGCTGCAACACACTGAGTAACTTTCCTAGACCTGAAGAACAGCTCAGAGTCTGCTCAAAAGCATGTCTCTTCCACCAACAGATGTTGGCCCGATAAATGACATGACCTCACCCATCTTAACTGCCTACATTGAGACATATTTGTATAGCAGTAGTTCCTGGGAGACCCAGTCATGGAACGGGGCACCCAATTGTGTTAGGTGCTTTACAAATATTGCAACCTGAGTCACATTTTGATCCCCAATCTGCACCTGGGGCATAGCAGAGAAACTATACGTTGCCCTTTGCTTAGACCTCGCCAGAATTCCATGTTCTAGCCCTTAGTATATTCCATTATTTCTTAGTCAACATATTAAATGCTCTTCACATTTCCTCAGATTTTTCTTCTTCCTGCTTCTGGCATAATAATCACATTCACTTATATTTCCTTTCTGAAAGATGCAATTCTTGACAATTCTTTTTATCTGTGCATGAGATAATATTTGATAAGAGTCTAGAGTCATATTAGTGATAGAAAATTACAACGGTTAGTCCTTGCAAAAGAGGGGATAAGTAACAGAAAGTTAAAATGCACTCAGAACAGCTACACAAAAGGAGTGGCACATTAACTGGGGTACACATGTACCCGCAACCACCACTGAGCATGCTTTCTCATTGGTTCTACACTAACTGCATTGATTTAAACTGAGTTACTTTTGATTTATACCAGTATCAGTGGGAGACAAATCAAGCCCAAAGAGAGAATCCTTCCTGATGGTTCCTGATTTTCTTAAGAGGAAAAGGAAGAGAGACAGGGCACCTATTTCTGCCACTGACTCACTGTGTGTGACATTGGAAAAGTCATTTCAATTCTTTGTGCCTTGATTTCAACACCACCGTTATCCACCTATCTAAGGGCATATCACTATTATATCTGAAAGAGACACACTTTGGACCTGATTCTGCTCTTACTGTATACTGATCCTCCTAAATCACATTGGCTTTATACTGGTGTAATCCCATGGACTTCAGTGGAGTTACTGGGTGCAGCTCTCTGGCTTGTGTTATGCAGGACATCAGACTAGACTAGATGATCACAATGATCCGTTCTGGCCATGTAATCTATTAATCTAATTGTTTCCAATGTAAGTAAGATGAGAATCAAGCTCATCTCCAATAAACTTCAATATCAGGTCAGATGCTCAGCTGGTGTAACCGCTCCATTAACTCAAAGACAGGAAGGATAGTCTTGTGGTTAAGGCACTAGACTGAAAGTAAGTTCAATTCCCAGCTCTGCTAAAGACTCCCCGTGTGCCCTTGAGCAAGTCCTTTCTTCCCTCTGGGACCCAGCTCCCTGCCTGTAAAATGGGGATAATAATCCATCATGTGTCCCTATTGTCTATTGAGCTCCATTCGCTCAAAAAGAGGAAGGATGGGACACTGGAACTAGAAGACTTGAATGTAATTCCTTCCTCTGCCCTAGAATTCCTGTATGACCTTGGAAAATCATTTAGTCTTTGTGCCTGTGATTCCTATCTGTAAATTGGTGATAACAGCACTTCCCTATATCACAGGGGTGTTGTGAGAATAAATACAATAAAGATTGTGAGGTTGTCATGTATTGCTGTAATTGGGCTCATATATGTGCCTATGATAGAGAGAATGGTGCTCTGTTGATTCACACCAGCTAGAGAGCTAACCCACTGCTAGAAAGTTTAACTGAAGGAGCTAAGGCATACAAAATCATAACAATCCTTTTTGTTTAGTGATGCAATGCTGCTAAATGCAATTACCTTAAAAAAACAATGTGGAGAAAAATTGATTGTACTACTAAGGTTTGCTTTAATATAGCTAACTCAGTATGATCTTAAATTAGATGTTCATTTTAATTACATAATCCTATTGTGCTGAGCTACCCATTTTCAATCGGCAAACTGAAGAACAATCTACCATAATCATAGGCACTGCAAAACTTACACCTGCATGTAAACATATAAAGGGCTCTATAAGAGCTAAGGATTATTATTATTTTCAGGACAGAAAATGAAGAGGAGTATATTCAATTAGAACTGCAGGGAGAATTCACGTAGGCAGAGGAGAGTCCCCAGTTAGAGTGCAGCCAATACACTAAAGCTATGTAGCCCATCTGATTCCCATCAAAGTCAACAAGATTGGATCAAGCTTTAAACAGCCCTGCTCTTCTAATTATTCATTTATTTGTATTTCAGTAGCACCTCGAAGTAGAGCTACTCAGGAATGCTTCAACTACACTTTGTCTGAAAATACCATTTTGTTGGGAAGGTTTCTCTGATCCAGGATGTAATTTTGGGTCAAACCCAGAGAGTGAGACACCCCCCCAAAATAGCCAACAGCCTAGTGGTAAGGGCACTCACCTGGGATGTAGGAGACATTCTCGTGGTTTGAATCCGTCAGAGAGGGACTTGAACCTGAATCTCCCACATGAGTATCCTAACCACTGGGGTACTGCCTAGTCTGAGGTGTGTATGTGTGTGTCTGTCTCCCCACTCTCTGAAAATTTTTGGAAGGTCTTGATTTCGTTCTGCACTGGAATGAGACCAAGTGTCAAAACTTCAAGAATTCTGCAAATCAGAATTCCTGTCTTCTAGGTATTCATACCTAGAAATCTCCATCACAAACCAGGCCCCCCATTATGGTAGGTGTTGTATGTTTTCTATTCTCTTGATCCATGTGCACTTGCTCCCTCTCACACAACTTCTAGGGACTTTGCTTTTCAGAAGGTCTGAGTTTTTTTCCTCTTTTAGTATCCTGCCCTGCTATCTTTAATCCCTGCACCCCCATTTCTCATCTGCATGTCAGGATTCCCTCTGGGACCTTTTTCCACTTGGCTTCCCAAGAACTCAGTTCAAGTCCAGCCTTCATCACTCAGGTATCTTTATTTGGCATACAGCAATGCTAGCCTGAGTTGACCAAATGCAGGGGAGATGGATGTCGGGTACATTGCAGCTCCAAAGTTACACAGAAACTCTCTCCCTGTATATACATTACACTCATTGTATTTACTAAAAAGAAAAAAGAAAAAGGAGTACTTGTGGCACCTTAGAGACTAACCAGTTTATTTGAGCATGAGCTTTCGTGAGCTACAGCTCACTTCATCGGATGCATAGATAGTCTGTGTGGTATGTAGATTGTAATGGATTTTTTACCTTCAGTCCTTTTGGTACGATGTATAGTCTGTGTGGTATGTAGATGAAGTGAGCTGTAGCTCACGAAAGCTCATGCTCAAATAAACTGGTTAGTCTCTAAGGTGCCACAAGTACTCCTTTTCTTTTTTCTTTTTACGAATACAGACTAACACGGCTGTTACTCTGAAACCTGTCATTGTATTTACTATGCATTGCATCACTTATTTTTGGATTGGATTGGTTACTTTGCAAGGAACCAATCACTGTGCAGCATGCACTGTCCATATGCTGTCTGTGGTTCAACATCCTCTTTGCCTCATCTCTACATTCCTAATTTATTTTGTCCCTGGTTATCTAGTTCACAGTAAAGAGTTCCCTGGGTGTTAACTTCTCCCTCTTAACTTAGTTGGCTCAGACATTCTGTCCTTTTAGCTTATTGACCTATTTATCTATCCTGCTGAGCACAAAGGTTCTGTTTTCAGCCTAATTATCTGTTTACTTCCCTAATTCTATCTTCCAAGAAATGAAGCTTCACTCTGTGTGTTAATTACTCATGTCAGGCCAGGACTCAACTACATGGTATTCCAGCTGTGATCAGGCCCTATTGTGCTCGGCACTGTACATACACAGAGTAAGAGACAGACCCTGCCCTGAAGAACTTGCCATCTTACTCGACCAGACAAGCATAAGGTGAGGGAAAGAATGTATTAATATTTTAAATAAGGAACAGAGCTGTTCCCAGCGAGATTAAGAGAATTGACCACGGCCAAACAACTAATCTGTGGCACAGTCAAGGATTTAACCCTTATTTCCTGCATCCGAGGGCCCCAGTACATCTCCCATTGAAATGAGTGGGACTCAGTTCTTGCACCTGGACCTCAGTAAGCAACATGCGTAAAAGATCAAACTCATACCCTTAGCCTTCTCCCAAATCAGCTCCCCCAGTACCTGTTTCCCTTGCATGAGTCACAGCTCCGCATGTATATTTAGATTTTTTTTTTGAAGTTGCATTTTCCCTCCTCTAAACCAGATGCTCTAGACTCCTGGCCCAATCCAATTCTTGAGACATGACTAATGTGTGTGTTAAAAACAAGTTACTTTGACAATCTCTTCCTACAACCTGTAGAATCACACTTTCCTCCTGTTTGGAACAATGATTAAGTAAGTATCATATATTCCCATCTGCCGTGTTCCACACCATTGACCCCTTTTCCTATTTTGAGCCATGACTTAATATACAGAAAATAAAACTCACCTACTGGACTCCACATCTTTCCATCCTCAACTTTTGCAGAATTCAGTCCCCGTTTCTTACTCTGAAGGGTGATTATCATATTCCATTCTATCTTAAGATATGTAGCTGAGGTTATAATTGCCACTTCCACTTTGCAGATTCCCAGTCCACTTCTCTCCTCATTTTGAAGTGAGGCTGTTTAAAAATAAAATTAACTCCATCTTGCTGGGTCTAAATCAGCTGTAGATTCCCACCTTCAATCTCAATCTTTGATTTTAGACATCTGCCTATCTAGATTCTTATACTGGCCCTGCATAGTAGTCTCTGAATACCTCAGGAATATTAATGAATTCATTCTTCAAAGTAGGGAAGTAGTATTATGTCCAGTTTACAGATGGAGAAACTACATAGAATCATAGGACTGGACCTTGAGAGGTCATCTAGTCCAGTCCCCTGCACTCACAGCAGGACTAAATATTATCTAGACCATCCCTGACAGGTGTTTGTCTAACCTGCTCTTAAATCACAGACAGATGAAGGGCATGTTCCAGTCAAACTCCCGTTGACTTAAATGGCTGCTGGCTCAGACTTCACATGATTCGCTGAAAGTCATACAGGTAGTGGGTGGTGAAGCCTGGAATTAAATATGGGTTTTCCTGAGGCCCATTGCAGTGTGATAGCCAGATCTTTCTCTGATGTGATTAACAGAGTCCTCACTCTGTGTGAATATTTTCCAAGCCGCAGCTGGTACTGTGGATAGCGTCAGTGTTTGCATCAACATGAACAAATGTTTGCTAGTAGTTATTCTGATTTCTAAATCTTTATGATTTGAGACTAGAGCTGCCAAGAGAGACACAACAGGCTGATACAGAGTATGGGCTGACCCTGTGTTAAAGTCATCTCCTTATATCGAGTGGATGTCCTATCCACTCCATAACACAAAATTATTCTCACACTTTCTGATAAAGAGAATTCAATCTATCCAGTTTATCAAAAAAGACTCAGGTGACTTAATTAGTGTGTTTAAGTGCAATAATGGGGAGAAAAGACCAGGTACTAAAGGATGCTTTAATCTATCAGAGAAAGGCATAAAAAGAACCAATGGCTGGAAGTTGAAGCCAGATACATTCAAATTAGAAATAAGGCACACATATTGAACAGTGAGGGTGATTGACCGTTGGAACAAACTACCAACGAAGTGGTCGATTCCCCATATCTTGATGTATTCAAGTCAAGACCGGATGCCTTTCCAGAAGATATGCTGTAACCACACACAAGGTATTGGGCTCAATGCAGGCGTAACTGTGTGAAATGCTATGGCCTGCAACAAACAGGTGATTCAGACTAAATGACGTAAGGGTCCCTTCAGGCCTTAAAAAAGTATGAATATAGCCAAGATGTACCTAGACAGACTTGTAGAAAAGGAAGGAATCCAATAATAGCTTGTAGTACAGAGTATGGGATAACTTCATAGTGAAAATCACAGAGTGGGGGAGGGAGGAATAGTCATTTTCTTTCAGTCTAAGTGCTATTTCAGAAATATGAACAAGAGGAAAGAAAAAAGAAACCAAGACCTGGGAAGCAGATAAATTTTATTTACAGTAAAACACTTGGTCTAATCTAATAATCTGTGGAATTAGTACTCGAGGGATGTTCATTTTCTGTTTCTTTAACAGCGCGTCTCAAACATTGCCACAATGTTGCAAGAAATCGTACCTGATCAATGTTTGAAAAAATGGAAAACAACAACAAAGAAATTTGAAAACGAAGTCACCACTATCTAATAAAAATTGATTAGATCACTTATAGCTATTCAGTGTCTGTTGGGATTTCAGTCTCCATCATCAGTCCTTTCTACAGTCTCCAAATAGCTCTCTCCAAGGTGCTGATTTCCGCCTGGTCTCCCTAGGCTTCTCTATTCTCTAGAAAGGCATGATTTACCAAGAGGAAATATAAGGAGTACTGGTGGCACCTTAGAAACTAACCAATTTATTTGAGCATAAACTTTCATGAGCTACAGCTCACTTCATGGCTTTCCTTGGACTCATGCGCTCTGTCCCCTTTCCCTCTCTCTCTCTCTCTCTAAGATACTTTTATGTCCCTAGTTACCAAAGTACCTGAGCACTTCACAACAACTGTGAGAGGTAAGAAATTACTACTATCACCATTTTACAGGTTGTTGGTACAGAAGGACTGAGGTATTTTGAAGCCTGGAGGTGCAGATAAACTTAGCAGGCTTTCAAAAGTTTAGGCACCTAACTCACATTTACTTCAATTTTTTTCAACTAGCTATAATAGGGAATTAAAATGGAATATTCCAAATGCTGTGTATCTGCAGATTTATCTATCTTGGGGTTTTATACTGCCATCTGTTGCCACCGTATCTAGAGCTTTCCACAAACTCAATAGCAATAGCTATTGCTAGTGAACTTCACGGAGTCTCTGGAATGTCTCCCTTTTCAGAGTCAAAGACTAAGGTGTGTGTAAATGGCAAGTTTTTTCAAGGCCACAACCATCCTTAAAGCCAGAGAGGAGGCACGGACTACACCTCTACTATCCATGGTCTTGATCTAACTCCCATTGGAATCAATGGAAAGACACTCTGACATCTATGAGAGCAGGAAAAAGAGCTCTATACAGCCATTACATATGTAACCCATTCATACACAGTATAGTTCTCGATCCCCCTCTAGCGGCTGCCTAGTCGACAGTATACAGGTTTTTAAGCCTTCAATGGAACATAGACTCTGCAGGAGAGGTGGGTGAAGATTGTCAAACAAAACTTTTGGAGGCAAAGAAAAATGCATATTCGGTGACACGGTAACATTTTGCTTATTTGTGTCGATGTTGTTAAATTGTTTCCGTGAAAAAAAACCAGAAAAAAAATCAACACATTTTTGACTTTTCTGTTTTTTCTATTTAAAATGAATTTTGTTTTGAAATTTCCTTTTGTTTGTTTTTTTTTTAAACTAAAAACAAAACGTTAGGAATCTAAATTAAATGATTTTAAAAAAAAATTTATTGGCTGCAAATTTTGTTAGAAATTGTTTTCAGTTAGACCTAACAAAATATTCTTTCTTCAGTTTTTCAGCATTCCCAGCAAACTGAGAAACCAATTAGTCATACAGCTCTACGCTGCCGCTCATGCAGTAGAGAGCCTATACTTTTGGATCTAGAAAGCCCACGTTCAATAACTTCACCAATAAGTCATCCAAGGGCAAGTATGTTAGAAAAATAGAAATATAGGGCTGGAAGGGACCTCGAGAGGTCAAAAAGTCATTGGAGCAGAGAGACAGAACAAGGAGTAATGGTCTCAAGTTGCAGTGGGGGAGGTCTAGGTTGGATATTAGGAAAAACTTTTTCACTAGGAGGGTGGTGAAACACTGGAATGCGTTACCTAGAGAGGTGGTGGAATCTCCTTCCTCAGAAGTTTTTAAGGTCAGGTTTGACAAAGCCCTGGCTGGGATGATTTAATTGGGGATTGGTCCTGCTTTGAGCAGGGGGTTGGACTAGATGACCTCCTGAGGTCCCTTCCAACCCTGATATTCTATGATTCTATGACCAGCTCCACAAAACTGCTCTAATCACCAGGTTACAGAGTCACTCTTATTACACACACAATAAGTTTGTAGGCTACAAGAACGTGTTTGATTCCTCTAGTTTTCATGAAACACTTAAACACTGTTTAGAGTCAACTTTCAAGACCAACATCCCACGGCCATTATGATGCAATTTTTAAAAAAAAAATCTCTGAAATAAGACATTGCCCCACAGATACAGAAATTAAATCAGTTAGCAGTTTCCTGTAAATTAAAAAAAATAAGTTAATCCCCCAAAGTGTTATCCTAATTGCCATGTCTGCACTTCTGGGAAAACAGATACATGCAATGTTAATTACCACCCCAAAGTTCATTCCCAGAGGTTTGACTGGTTAAAGAACATAAAATGTCACTTAGAAAACCCTGCTCTGCCAACCAGATACGAAGGGAGATTAGTAGTTCCAAATTTGTTTAAAAATGACTTCGACAATATTCACTATTTAAAAATAAAAGCATGCTCCTCTGAAATGAATCTTTATTCATAAGCTCACCCTCCCTTTGAACAATCCTTTATCCATTTCTGTCATTATTAGATGGCACTTGGAGACCATTACGATTCAGAATGCCTGAGATGTGCATTTCAATTAACAATCCATCAGGTATGGTAAAGTGAATCAAGCGGGAAACAGATGTTTAAAACACCTATAAATACATAACAAGGGATCAGACTCTGATCCTGAGAGAGAAAGATATTGGAAATGATAAAGTGCTAAATATCTCCTGGCCAATAACATACGTGGAATGAGCTCCGTTTTCTCTCTCTTTCTCCTCCTGCTCCCTTTTCTTTCTCTTTCTTTTTTTTTTTTAATTGAGGTTGCTACCTGGGAGAACATTTTCATTTTCAGATTTTAACATTCTTGTTCTCTCTGAGTGCAATTCACCCCATGCAGAGGGCCAACTCAAGTCTTATGCACCACTTAAGATCTATTCACCATAGGGCTTAAGTGGATTCTGAGTGGTGCATAGCCCTCTATAAATGAGTTTATTTCACACTTTATTACTGGTAAATCCTGAAAGGTGCAAAGCACCCATCATCAACATTGGCTCCAATGGGAGTTGCAGATGCAGAGGATCGAAATAATTGTGGTCAGATCTTCAGCTAGTGTCATTTTGCTTATTATTATTACTACGACTACAGTAATACCTAGAGGTCCACTGAAATCAATGGAGCTAAGCTAATTAACACAAGCAGAGGATCTGGCAATGAATTTTATTCCAAGATATATTCATCCTGTCTTGGATGGCAAACTCATTTTGATATAGGTTTTCTTTTAGTTCCCATTAAAATTATTTTGAACTGACAGCTATCCACAGTAATTATTAGTGTAGAAGACCCAGTTAGAAGAGCTTGAGTGTGGCTGAGTTTAAAGTTTTGATCCAGAACTATCATCTAATTTTTATTTTTACTTAAAAAAAACAATGCCACCCTCTTTCATGGTATAGTTGCAGGCATTGTGCTTCAGTGGGTAGGGTACTCTGGCACTCTGGAGATGCAGGGGCTTTTTTTCCCCTGACTCTGTCACTGTCCTGCTGGGTGACTTTGAGCAAGTCAAATCATCTCTGCACTCTTACAGAATGGGGGTGATGATACGGACCTTCTTTGAAAAGCACTCTGCAAGCTCCAGGAGAAAAGTGCTATTTTAGAACGACTTATTGTTAAACATTTTTATATGCCAGCTGACGTGAAAGCATATGTGCTGATATGGACACCCATCCAGCAAAGCGCTTATGCACATTTAAATTTAAATGGAGAAGTCATCCCATAGACTCTAATGGGACTGTTCTGGTGTTTAATGCTAAACACGGGCATAAGTGCTTTGCTGCATCAGGGCTGCGTTACTAGTTTTTGCGTTACTGGATTTGCAGGTGGGGAAAGCACAGGACAGGAGAAAGATCCTAAGCTTGTGGAGAGGACTGTATTGTAAACCTCACTATCCCCTTCCCTAATATCTACAGGATCCTCAGAGGGTCTCACCCTCCACGGGAACCGCCCATGCTGCCAGAGGAGCTTTCGGCGAGATCGGGGCTAGTGCACAGACATTTGGGGGCATGTAGAAAAAGTCACTGGAAGCTCAGCTCACGAGGGCCCAGAGGGCCCTAGCATAACTTAGCGTAACTTAGCACAGCTCCACTGAAGTCAAAGGAGGCCCACCGATCAACCGAGACCTGACCCATGTCGTTGGGGTCCTGAAGAAAGAGGCTCCAGAACAGATGCAGAGTCCAGGGGCTTCTAAAAGTATGATCCTCGTTCCCACCTGATGGAGAAGCCCTATAGAATTCACTAGAAAGTAACATTTCTGTCAGTGTGTTGTTCGGTAATCACTCATTGCTTAAGGAGTTTGCAAGGGATCTATTTATTGTGTGGTCAGTTTCAACTGCCTGTGCATAACAAGAGCTTCACAAGGCCCCACTGTCTGGGAAGCCTTGAAGGCACCATCCTTAGGACCACAATGATTTTTGTTTTTTATTATCCCTCAATATTGCACCATGGGAATTCTTTTAAAAGCAGCCTTCACAACATACCAGGTCTTTAAGCACAAAAAGAGGACTGCTACTGTCAAAAATTTATCTCCATCTGTCACCAATAAAACCTGGCTATGAATCAATTCCATACGTTTGGGTAATCAGGAATTTTGTTTAAACCCTGCACAAAATTCCTGCGTTTTAGGTGCTCAAATGCAATCATTCTTCTTTGACTCTTATTAATTACTACTATTATTGTTATTTTGGTGTATCCTAAATAGTTCAATAGGGGGTGACCTCCCTGCTGTAGTATTTTAGAAAATGGTTCTACCAAAAGAAGTTCATTCTGATAGGTTTTTAAAGTTCCTATACAACTCTCCATCCCTACTAACTTCTACAGGACTTTTCAACAAGGGAAGGGTAAGGAGGGGATTTTCTGAAGAACATGCTAATCACCATGTCAGTATCACAAAGGGGTAAAACCCAATCCCCCTATCAGAACAAGGTGGGGGAAACTCCAAAATTCCCAAGACGATATTCTCTTCCCCAAGACATGGGCAATCTGGTCCAAGAGACTTAAAGCTGGTAATATATTTTAAACTTCTTTAATGGTGTGTATGTTTATGAGTGCTAGCAGGTGTCTGGGCCTTGTAGGTCAGTTTCCCATTAGAAGAAAAATCAGTGAAGTAGAGTCTGGGTATTTTCTTAGGGTAGCTTCTTTATTTTCACTATGTACACCGCACCTTGTACAGAGGTTGCTACAAATGGTATGTGTGTAATCACTGCCTCCATAAATCTCAACGAAACACCAGAGAGCAACTCTGCCCCAAGAATTGACTCTTGTTAGATAGATTAAGGCACTGAAGAGGAAACTATCTTGCTGTTTGCAACAGCTCCCCCAAAAAAGAAAGTGAATCAAAACACTAACATAGCATTGTTCTCTCTTTGGAGAAATGCTCGCTCACTAACCAACAACTTTTAAGACTACGTGAAGCAGCAGCGTCATGTGACAACTGCCATAACAATAAAAGAAGTTCAAAGTACGATGGCTAAATTTTTATTATTATTTAATTAACTAATACCACTGTATAGCTGGATGGCACAGTCTCTCCAAAGATGCTAGAGAGTCTTACAAACATTAGGACCATCTTTTACTTGGCTATGGCACAGATGCACAGAGGAAATAAAGGGCAAATAGCCTGCCCCATTTCCTCTTGTACACCCTGTGCAAGGGCAAGGCACAGCAAGGTCATCCCTGTACTCAAAGGATCTGAGACCAGCCACAGTCTAGCTCTGGTGAATTATAAAAAGTGTCCCTACACTTTGATTTTGCATGCCGATATAGTCATATTGCATTTAAAGCAAAGATCACTGGACTTTCCTCAACTCCTATACCCTCTGCAGCAGACTTGGTCAGTTAGTATTAGCTTCCTCCAGTTTTATAGATGGTGTTGGGGGATCAATGGGCTGGCCGTTTTCCAGTTTTAGCAAAGTAACGATGAAGGGTGCATGCCAGAGAAAAAACGCTTTCCCCCCTTGCATATTTACATGCCTGCCGCTGCTTCCTTGCTGGGGTGGTGATGAGTGGAAAGCTACACCAGGCTGAGCTGCCAATGCCTGACATGACACCGTGCATAGGGACCAGACAGTGGCTGGAGCAGCAAGATAACATTCAGAAAGAGATCGCTTTGGCTGTTTCCAATGGGATTTATTTCTCTACATGCCTGGTAAGACTCGGCCTATTGCTTTAAAGTTTACACTGCTTAAGGAGAAAGGAAAAAACAGGGAATACAAAGAAAACCAGCAGGTGAGATGAGATCAACCAGGAGATGAAAGATAATAATGTGAGTCAGTTTTATTGTGTGTATTATAATGGCATCTACTGAGATGAGGGCCCCTTTGTGCTAGGCACTACACAAACACTGAGTAAGTGACAGTCCCTGCCCTGAACAGCTACAGCCTAAGTAGATGAGTGAGACAAAAATATTCCCATTTCTATATTACAAATGGGGAACTGAGGCATAGGGAGATTAAGGGAATTTGCCCAATGTCACATTGGCAGGTCAGTGGCAGAACCAAGAGATGACCCTGCATAACTTGAGTCTCAGGACATTTCTCTATCCACACAGCCATCCTTCCTCTCAACAGTCAGCACACATACAATCCATTTTATACAGTGTCTTAGACAAAAACTGCATCCCAAACACACACAGGTGCTGGTGCATGGCTTTGTGTGGTGCTAAATCAGTAAATCTGCTGGAAATTTCCTCAGTCCAACTGCATCACCACCTGGTATTTAAACCAGTAGTTGTCGAATACTCTCTACACATCCTTCTCTCCTGCACCGGCTACCCTCCCTATTGCCCATTTTCCCTGAAGAATTCTGCATTGCTCTTGGTCGTTCAGCGACCCATCAAGAAATGGCTCTGTGGGCCCCAGCCTATGGTTGGAGGACTGCTGCTGTGTTTAAAATGTTTACTGTGTTAAAGCAGGCGGGTGAATTTTCCTCTGTTCGGAGTGAGCGGCTTCAAGGGTTGAGCACTGAAAAGTGTTCTTCACTCCCTTGCAGACCTGCCCTTCCTTCCCACTTAGCAGCAAACAAATGAGAGCAGAAGCAATCGCTTTGGGTCAATGATTGCTCATGTCGCTCCCGATTAATATGCTTTTCCTTGGACAAACACGTGGCTTAACTGAGTAACCTTGCTATATTGTCAGTGCACTTAGGCTCTGCCCTCTTAGTGCATGGCTGTGTTTACTGTAGATGACGAAAACAAAAAACAAACCCTACCTAGTGTATTTGTCTGCTTTGCAGCCCCCATTAAATTGAGGATTCATATATTCCACACCTGCTACTCTCATTGTTGTCATTTCTTCAGACCTTTCTGCAAAACGGCACCGAGATTTAGAAGTATGTAAGCACCCAATGCCCTGAGCGGTTCTGAAAATTTGGTCCCTTATTTTGATGCCTAAATGGGATTTGAGATCTCTGGAAAACCCAGCCCAATGTACACATTCTGCATCAGCATCATCACTCCCTTCATCTCTGCCCTTTGCCCCTTCACATTGATCACGGAAACCGATTCACTATAGACCCCCAGCCCACTCATGCAGCCGGTAGTAATATTGCTGTTCATTAAGGTCCTGAGTTCAAGTTGCATGGTACATCTTGGACACTAATACCAAGTTGGATTTGTAAGGAGCTGCTCTTTGACGGAGACGGTAACATGAACCCTCCAGTGGATGCCCAGACAGAAGTTAAAGATCCCTTAAATAATTTTCCAGAGGGTTAGTTTCCTGGCTAGCAGTCCTTCTCAGCACAATGTTCCCAGACATCTCAGGCTTCATGGAAGCTATTGCTCAGCACATAATGATTTCTTCGTATCCTGTCACCGAGGTACCAGTTGCTAACTCATTATCGTGAAGTGTAATAATCAGATGGGCTGCAGCCCAGACAGTCAGGCTCTTACCAAAGAGTTGCAGTGATCAAAAGCTAGAAATAGAAACCAGGAGGCCTGAGGCAGGCAGAACAGAAACCCAGAGAGGATTGGCTTTGTAATTAGCCGAACAGAGGAGAGACTGAATCTGAGAGGCGTTTTCCTCTTGGCTGTCCAAAATGAAAAGGAATAGCAGAGGGGGGCTTTGACAAGCCATCAGCGACAGGATGCAGTGGCCTGCTAGAATGGCAATGAAGAGAAACGATGCATAGCTTTGAGAGGCAGGAAAGAGAGGTCCTGAAGGGGCTCACTAGAGACTAGACTGTGACAGTAGACACGGCCATGAGCAAGGCACAGTGGATACACTGCTTCAGCCCTGGAGCAGCACTGTGTCTGGGAGACACCCTGAGAATCAGTCCCCCTTCCCCCCGAGTGCAGGGAGGGATTATTTGCTCATTTGCTGCTGGCATAAACTGGCACAGCCAATGACGATGCTCCCTGAACCAGCTTATCTGGGCTCACCAGTGAAGAATCCCAACCCACACCTGCCTGTTCCCTTGTTAGGAGTTGCAGGTACACATTGCCCATTTCCTCCTGCCAGCTCCAGTTTAAGGAAAGGATGGATGGCCCAATGGTTACAGGACTAACCTAGAACTTATGAAACCCACACTCAGTTCCCTGCTCTGCCACAGTGACCTTAAGCATGTCACTTAGCCTCTCTGTTCCTCAGTTCCCCATCTACAAAAAGAGGATAAAGTCCTGCCCTGCCTCACAAGGTATTGTGAGGATAAATACATTAGTTTGTATGGGGTGCTCGGATACTACAGTGATGAGGGCCATTAAATACTTTAGATATATACAAGGTCCGAATAGCTCATGTGAAGGGCGGAAGGTGTCTTACTCCTACTTACCCCCTAGCGGAGCACATAATCCAAGTCACAGTCTAGCCCTATCTGAAACAGGCACAAATACAAGCTGGACTGACCACGCAAAACCCTACTATCATTGAAAACTGTCCTAGACTCAGACGAGTGATGAATTAACCTAGACAACAACCGTAGGTCTTCTCACACCAGCAAAGCTGCTGGAATTGAACAGTAAAGTGACCGGAGATACATGGAGTATGAAAGACGCCGTATGAAACCAAAGCTCTCATCGATCTCCAAAAAATAGTAACAAGTGTGGTTTTGTAGTCAACCCCGGAACAATGTCCTTGCATAAAACATATTGTTCTTAGTAGATCAGTAGGGCCGAGAGGCCTCCGCTGTGCTAGGCTCTTTAAACAAACACAGCAGGAGTCAGCCCCTTCTCTGAAGTGCCCTCATTCAGCAAAGAAGGCAGTGGTGCCTCAAGAGATCTGGGTTTTCCAGGTCTGCTGAGTGACTTTGGGCCTGTAACTTCCCTTGTTCTGTGACTCAGTTTCCCATACCACCTAATATTTCAAGCGGCTAAAGAGGGATGCTGGCACTCCGGTTTGGCCCATCTACCCCTCCACCGATGGAGAGGCTGACAGGCCATATTTGATTGGTATTGCGGCCTAACACACACGGGGTTGCAATGCCACTCAAATTTGGCCCCTCCGCCCCTCCATTCGTGGAAAGGGAAGGGCAAGTGAGCCAAGTTAGACTGGTATTGTGATCCTGTGGACCAGGCTGCAATGCCATCATTTGGAGGACCCGATTCCAAATGCAAACGATGTTACTTTCAATTGAGACGGGATTTGGGGTTTCAAAGTGAGACAGTCCAACAAAACCTGGGACTGATGGGAGGTCTGGTTTCCTCACCTGTGAAATGCGGACAATGATACTGGCCACCTTTGTACAGTGCTTAGAGATCTATAGCTGAAAAGCTCTGTATAAGAGACAGCTATTGTTATTAAGCATGTTAGTAGTCCCATTAGCTTTAGAAGCCTTAGTCATAGGCTTAAATACCTTGCTCACTCAGGGCTTTGGACTGGGAGCTCTTCAGAGCAGCCACTGAAGTAAGCAATGTGCATGTACAGCACCTAGCGCATACTATTGTAATACTAAAAATTCCTTACCGATCACCTTGGTACTTGAACACAACATAAAAAGAGCAACATAGGAAAATGGGGGTGGGGAGAGGAAATATGACTATACCCCTTTTACAGATAGGCAACTGAAGCATAAAGAGGTGAACTGATGTGCCCAAAGTCACTCAGGAAGTCAGTGGCAGAACCAAGAAATGAACCCAGGTCCCCTGAGTCCCAGGTCAGTGCCTCAACAAGTTCATCCCGCCTTTTCTTCCACATAGCTAAAGCGGATCGAGACGGGAAAGATGGCTCTGTGGCTAAGGCACAGGACCGGTGGTCATCAGATCTCATGCCTAGTTTTCAGAAGAGCTGAGCACCTCCATTTTCTATTGATTTCAGTTGAAAATCTCTGACAAAAATCAAACCCTCAATACATAATATTCTCTCTCTGTTTCCCACCTACACGTCCTTCCTTTTCAACTCCCATAAATACCAATTTTTTAAGGAGGGGGAGGGGAGGAGCAGTGAAATTTACAAAGCATGTCAGCCTCTGGGATATTTCTGCTGGCAGCCCTGAATGATGCATTACTTTCATACATCCTCAGAACAATAGCACACGAGTGATGTATTACAGCAATGGATTATCCAAATGATGATAGTCTGATGATAGAGTATCGTTGTGCTTTATTACAGTGATGTTGGCTGGAATATTTCAGGCATGCCAGGCGACTTTCATTTAGGTAAAAACAAGCATTAATTTTGAGATGTGGGAACAAGTTAAAAAAGGGTGTATTTATAGTACATTGAACAATTAATTATAATTTCATTACTGTGCTAAGTATAGTAATGTCTCTGTTTGCAAGGAAAATATCTCAGCACTACAGCATGCTTGGGTAGTAAAATACACTATTTCTCATTCACCAGTGACCGCTGCTTACAATTCATTGGTTTACATTTCAAAGTGTATTTTAAAAAAAAATTCTGAAAAGAACTAATTTCTAAATCCACTGGCTTTAAACTACAGAAAGCCCAGTGACTGGTAGAGTCCAATGTTACTTATATAAGAGCTGTTACACTGGTGTAACTCTACTGCCTTCATCGGTTATTCTTGATTTACTCCTGTGTAATCAAAATCGGAATCAGTCCCATCATTTATTACATGTTACATTGAAATGGTGACTGTTTATTAACTCCCTTCTAGTACTCGTCAACACATGTGCAGTTGTTGCCATTTAAAAATCATTTTCTCCACATCAGTATTTAGATACCAAGGTGACTGGGAGAGCGAATTAGTGTAGATCAGATAGGAGTGCACAGAAGTGTTATTAAGAAAGGCAAACTCATAGGCTGGGATTTTCAATGCAACTTAAGGGGGGGTAGGTGCCCAACTTCTATGGGATTTCAATGGGAATTGGACACAACGCCTTAGAAAATTCCAGCCCTAGTTTATTCAGATTCTCATGTTCACACTTCACCCACTAAAAGATCATATATCCTGATACACTCCTAGGCTCCGTCTTGCCAACATGCACGTCTGCGACTTGTTGAACCTGGAAGGCAGCGGAAGCAGTGTGGACAGGCACTCAGTAGTTTCTGCACCGTGTTGTGAATTTCGCAGCTGTGCTAAATGGGTACTCCAGCCTCCTCAGCAATGCCTTCTTTGGATACTTTGCCATAATTTTGTTTTGTGCCCAGATGCCAAGGTGATCGGCTCTTTGGAAATACCACACACAGATTAGTGGAGGAAAACTCGGGGAGGAGGAGCTACATCATCATCATAGAGTGCTCTCCATTTATAAGAATCACTGATGTAAGAATCAACCGCATAGAGTGATCCAAACCACTGGGACAAAATCATTCCTACACTTAACCTATACTCTGCTTGTAAGACTCAATCGTTTATAAGAATCAAATAATCTGGGACTATCATCCTTATACAACAGGCATTCACTGAAGAGAACTGCCATAGATTACAAATAAAACAAGATGGCTTTCCATTTTTGTCTGTAACCAGCGTCCACTTCCTTGTCTGGGACGCCCAACACAGCACACAAGCCACCCATGTACCTGCATGTCCAGCAATACCCCCAACTGGCTGCAACAACAGCCACACAGCAATCCTGCTGGTGTCCCATTGCCTTGAATGGAAGGATAGCATTCCTCCAAACAGAGAGAGCTCACGCTCATTTGCTCAGTCTTTGCACAGTAGGGGAGGATTTGGCCTATACCATGGTTTAAGATGGATTTTTTTGGTTTAGATTAATCCTATTAAAAAAGTGATTATCCGAAACTGAAATAAGCCACTCAAATGGAAATAAAAATGTCTATAAACAAACTTGAACCAATTTAACTAAACTGGGTAAAAAAAAGATCCATGTTTCGGCCTTGCCTACATGGGAAAGTAGCACCAGTTTAACTTCAGATGTGATTTTAAACTGCTTTAGCTAAACTAGATGCAAAAGCCTGTGCGGACATTCACCTTGGCTTAAACTAGGTTTACTTCAGTTTAGCTTACGTCGACTCAGAACAAGTTTAAATTCAACTGGAATAAGCCACTGTCAAACTAAAATATCATCCAGAAGCATTGCTCAACTTTTGCATGTGTTCAAAGACTCAGTTAAACCACTGATGCTTTGTATGCATAGGGGCTTCTGTTAAGATACTTCCTTTATGTCTGCAAAAAGAAAAGGAGGACTTGTGGCACCTTAGAGACGAACAAAGTTATTTGAGCATAAGCTTTCGTGAGCTACAGCTCACTTCAAATAAATATGTTAGTCTCGAAGGTGCCGCAAGTACTCCTTTTCTTTTTGCGGATACAGACTAACACGGCTGCTACTCTGAAACCTGTCCTTTATATCTGTTTGTTTCCCTTTGCTCAAGAGAAGTAGTGCAAAACAGACCATTCTGCTGTAAAATAATCTACAATACTCAGTTCCTGTGACTTTCCCACACCTTTCAACATGGCATTCTGTCACTATTAATGTTTCCTTCTCACCTCCCCATCCATACACACACCCTTAAAGAATAATTTGAGGAATTAAAGTAGCTTGAAGGCAAGTGGGCCTGATGTCCAAATCCAGTCCAGAAAGGGGCTGGATTTCCACACAGCTAGATCATTCAATAGCTCATGCTCTTTAAGATGCTGGGAGTAGCAATGATATTTGTGTGTCTGGCATTGCTAATGTCTTATTTAGGCATTTTTACTTCCTACCGGTTTGCAACAGAATTATGATTTCCATTGCGATGGCAGATATACTCCTTTTGTCAAACTGAAAGGCATGTTTCCTTTACATTGACATTATCACACTTTCAAGTCTTACGCTTTGATACGTGTCCTCCCATTCATTCTGCTACTAGCTTTAAAAAAAAAAAAAGCACAAAGTCCAAAGCTCACCAATCTTGCATTTCTGAGTGTGGCTGGAACATTACTAATGATGATTGTTTCAAGTGTTTTGTGACTAACTTTGTGAGAGAAAAACATTTCTTTCCTCCTAGCTGCTACAGTTGAGAAGACTCCGCCTACGGATTAGAACCGAGGAAGCTGGGAACCAGGACTCCTGGGTTCTATTCCCAATTCTCTGGAAACGAGCGTGGTCTAGTGGTTATCTAATGGCAACAAGAGTCACTCAACACTCCTGGGTTTTATTCCTAACTCCAATGAGTCAGTGAGTCTTTTGGTGAGTAATTTTTTCACCTCTCTGTGCTTCAGTTTCTTCATCTGTAAACTAGGAAACATAATACAAATTTTGTAGAGAGTTTAGATTACGGCAACCAGGGTGGGTGCCATTAAAAACTCCACAGTAATTGCCACGTCATGGTACTAAGAGTAGAAACATACAGATACTGTGATTACTCCAGGTATTTGGGATGGTGAACGATTAATTGAAATTTGCACTAAATATATATAAAGACAAATGCCAATATTGGCAACAAGAAAATAAAAGGCTGAAAATACCACATCAAATGGAATGTGCCATTTTTATAATTACATATAAATATGAAACGGCTAATGCAGGGGAGGGGGATCAAGACACTCACTGGCAGGAGGAGCAATGCCAGAAAAAAAAACACAAGAACCAGGGGTGACTCAATTAGATTAATGGGCAGCAGGGTTAAAAAAGCAAACAAAAGGAAATACTTCACACAACAGAGAGTCAACCCGACTGCTATGGGATGTTCTGAAGGCCAAAATTATAACTGGGTACAAAAAGGAATTAGATATGTTCTAGGAGGATAGGTCCATAAATGGCTATTAGCCAGGATGTTCAGGGACGCAATGCTCCAGGTGTCCCTAAACCTCTGACTGCCAGAAGCAGGGCCTGGATGACAGGGGATGGATCACTCAGAATTACCCTGCTCTGTTCATTCCCTCTGAAGCACCTGGCACTGGCCACTGTCAGAAGACAGGATGGCCATTCTGATGAGAAAGCGTTTTTCTTAAGGAGGAAATCAGGGAGCCTGAAGGTGTGGTGGATCTGGGTCCCATTTTGCCTAAATCCCTCCCCGATGGCAAAAGTGGTACAAGTTTCCCACAATGCCTTGCAAACAGACCTCAACACTCACCTGGGGGCTGATCTAAACCCTATCAAAGTCAATGGAAAGATTCTCCTTGATGTCAGTGGGCTTTGGATATGCCTCAGGAGAGTCACTCCTGAGATGTGAGGTATCTCAGTGTCTTTCATCCTTGTCTCAGCTAAGGCTCCCAAATGG
The DNA here is from genome assembly GCF_965152275.1 of Natator depressus. NCBI lineage: Eukaryota > Metazoa > Chordata > Testudines > Cheloniidae > Natator > Natator depressus. The sequence goes on from NC_134259.1 coordinate 9,787,602, forward strand.
TGGCTATTGTTGGGGTGGCCTTTGTCACATCGATGCCTCGGTGCTAAGATCTGTTGAGACCACCAACCTCACTCAGCATATTAACCAATTCTCGTCACTACTAAGTCAAGCTTTAACCAGCAAGCTAGAGGAGAAAGCCCTTAAACCATCCAGCCTCCTGCATCTTCAAAGCATGGCATGAACTTCAACTGTGCATCTCAAGTTACAGTCAGCATGGAGCCATATAGCTGTATGAAAACGGGGAGCAAATGTTCCTTACTGAACATCTTGTACTGTCTCAGCTGCTGGTCTATTTCAAAGCTTCTGGAAAGCTGTAAATTTTCCAGCTATGCTACCGTTGGAGATTAAAGTAGTGTACAGAATGACTGAAGAATTGCCCAGAGCTGAAATACAGACATGTAATCCACTGTTTGGCTGTTGGTCAAAGTATTAATGGTGGTGTTAAACTCATCTCTTTCTGTTTGCTTCAGGGCATGTATGACTTTTTTTTTAAAAAAATGCATAACTAAGAATAGCAAAGTGACTTATTTCCAGAGAATAAAGCCATGAAAGGGATATGATCTGCACCTGTTCCAACTTTTCCATTGCCTACAGTTATCCTCCTTTGAACTTTAGGATTCTTCTGATAAACACGTTTCTCAGATAAAAAACCAAACCTGGCATTTAAATGCCAGAAATGAAAACCACAGTAATACATGTAGGCTTCAGATTTTAAAAGTTAATTTAATCCCATAATACAACAGCAAGTTTCACTTTCATTTAATTCCATTCATCCGCTAATCTCAAACCACTTTGCAAGCATAATTAAAGGGACAGTGCCAAACAGATTTTCTTGAGTCATTAATTTTTTTAAATCCGTTTTCTTATAGAGCACATTTTAAATAGTGTATCCTGATTTTAGTTGTTTGTTTATTATTATATAAAGGAATGTTCTGTTCCCCACTGATATTAATCGGAGTCATTTCATCAAGGGAGAAGCTGACAATACAAAGGAAATGGTGTGACTATACAAAGCATTGTCAAACACAGAAAGCAAACAAACAGAAAAAGCATGGACCACACTGTTGGTCCCACTGACTCGCTTTCAGTTATTAAGCGTTACTGACGGATAGATTCATGACAATTTTACCAATTGTTCTCAGTGGGAACTGCTGGTCTTGAGCACCTATAAAATTCTGGCCCTAAATCTCTCTGGCCCCAGTTCCCTATCTGTAAACTGGAGGTAATAATACTTCCTCTCCCCCATGTTTCTCCTCTGTCTTGCCGAGTTAAATTGCAAGCTCTTTGGGGCAGGGACTGTCTCCTATAACGTGTATGTACAGCTTCTAGCACAATGAGGCATTGCATTTAGTTGGATCCTCCAGAACTCACTACTATTGTACAAATGATCGTTTGCCACAGTTTAGGGTGTCCCCAACCCCAAATGGGAGCCTGAGGTCCTTGTAGCCCATCTCTTTCTAGGGGCACCTTTGGAGTGGAGTATAAAAGCTAATGTCAAGAGCTCCCAGAGAAAGCCATTTGCCGTGCACAAAAAGGTGTTTTATTGGTCCTACAAAACCCAGGAACTTCGGCTACATATACTTAGCATCATCTATTGTAATTGTATCTTTTAACTATTTACACACATGAGGATAGAGAGTACTCCTGTAAGACAGAGCAAGCAGGGCTGGGCAGCCCCATCTAAGCCCCATTCCTGTACTGAAATACACACGGATGCAAGAAAGTGCCTGCTCAAAGATAGGGGGTTCAGGGATCCCACGCTCCTAACCAACTACTAAACCCATCATACACATTAAATTAAAACCGCTCACGGAAATTGTCCTCTAAGCAGCAGACAAATGGTTAAAATTCATTTTATGGAAACCAAAAATTAAGATGTTGCCACTTCAAAGGCTTACAAAACGTTGTGGGTTTTATTATTGATCACAATATAGTTTATTCACTCTGGTACTGTATATGCAGAAGACTTGGCTAGAAAATTACATTGCCTAATTTATGGCATGCCTGGAGTGAACAAAACACTCTGCATTACTGCCTTTAGCAACACCTGTATAAAACATGCCTTAATGGAACACCATCACTCAGAAAGCTTTACAGTCCTCTAGATTACATCTCGTAACTGCAAGTACAGTAGAAAGTAAACTAGGAATACTAACGGCATCTCAGCACCTTGGGTGAGCGTAGAACTAAACTAACAGCAGTGACGTGGATCGTGGAATAACAGGAACATGAGGAGAATGTTGCGTAATAAGCCGTGTTAATGTAGATTTGACCCCTTCAGCAAAAGGGCAGCGGAAACGTGCGGAGTTCACTTCTCAGGGCTGACGGTCGAAAGGCAGCAAGGCCTAGTGGACTGAGCAGAGCTCTGGGAGTCAAAGGGTCGTGAGTTCTAGTTCTTGACTCTGTGTTGCCAGGGGAAACTCGTTGAATCTCTGTGCCACAGCTTCCCCATTGGCTAAATGGGTGTGTGTAGTCACAGCTGGACACAAAGGAGAGAGCGCGTGCAAGCAAGCACGGGGACGTAGAGATTCACAGATTTACGCACATGCTCAATTTTATGCACAATAATCATCCTATTCATTTCAATGGGACCACTCACGTTCAGCATGTATGTTTTGTGGTGTAAAGGCCAAAGTCAGATCGTTAGTCAAAGCAGTAATTCCTGTGTGAGTGCTCTTAAGCCACCAGATGAGGCTGATCACAAATCCCCCGGCCTTAAAATGAAAACATGAAAGCCACTTCTTCGACTTAACCATCCCAAAAGTAACAAATCCACTCAGAGCTGAATGCTCAAAAGGAGTTAGGCTCCTAACTTTTATTTAGGCTCCTGAAATCAATGGAGCCTAACTCCAAGAACCACGTGCTCCTATGGAGCTATGCACTAACGTTAAATCATAAGTAACTAATGATCACCAATAATGAGTAAGAGTTTTCAGGTTCAGCCGCTATATTTGCTTCAAGATACAGTCTCTGATTACACCAGATACTGCTTTTTTTAAAATAAATAAAGTGTTAATCAAGTGTATACAGATCTATAAATATGTTTAGTAGCCAAGATTTTTCAAAAGGAACTACCGATTTGAGGTGCCTTCAGATGTCTTAATGATGATTTTCAGAAGGTAGCTGGTTCAGCCTCTTTAAGGCGTTTCAAACTGGGCACCCAAAATCACAAGCCACTTCTGAAAATCTTGGCCTCCGTTTGCACATTCTGAACTATCAACTCGTTCCCTTGTTTTGTCGTGTTGTACGACACTGGTTTCCATTGTGACGTGACTCCATTTGAGCCAGTGGAGTTATGTGTTAATGGAACATGGTGTTTTCCAGAAGGCATGTGTTCCACCCTTTGGGACCAAAAAATAAAAGTTTTACATTTTCAGAAGCAGCAGAATATTAGAAAAAACACAGGGACATTGTCAGCCACACACTGTGCTGGTAGCCAGCTTCCTTCATTATAGCTAGTTAGTTTGGATCATCTCCAATAAAATGGATAAATTTTTATTAGCTCAACTCTCAGTGCTCTCTCACCCAATGTACTGCTCCAAAGAAGGAAATTAATGAATTATTTTTCATAATTGTTAAATTACATGGAATGGCTTATAACAGCATTTGAAAATGTCAAGAGATGCAGGTTTAGAGACAGGAGAAATTATATGGATTTCAGAGTCAAGAGCATTTGAGTTAATCAAATAATATTCCATTAATCCTGTTTCCCTGGGTAGGTCCCTGAAATTTAGCAACAGTATATTCAGCAATGGAAACCAATCGTGCGTAAAATAGTAAATGCCTAATAAGCTGAACATCCTTATGGGGATGTGAGGAGGGATAGCTCAGTGGTTTGAGCTTTGGCCTGCTAAACCCAGGGTTGTGAGTTCAATCCCTGAGGGGGCCATTTAGGGATATGGGGCAAAAATTGGGGGATTGGTCCTGCTTTGAGCAGGGGGTTGGACTAGATGACCTCCTGAGGTCCCTTCCAACCCTGATAGTCTATGAGTCTACGATCCTCAACCCCCATGGACATGGGTGAGAATTTAGAGTCCTCAGAACCTCACACCTTTACATGCTTGTAAGAGCGTCACGTGTTCCTTTCTGGGGCTGACGAACCCACAGAGAGCAGCCATCTGCCATTGATTCCACCGAACGCATTTAGGGCCCAATTCACAGCTCCTTGGCGTATTAGGAGTCTTTCCGCTGACTTCAGTGGGTCTACGGCACCAGGCTTCTAGTCCTTGAGCTCAAGAGATAGGGGCCTGCACTTTGGCACTGAGGTCATGACTTCGAACCCTGCAGATGGGGTTTGTTGTGTCAGCATCTTGCAGCATGAAGCCTATGGCCCAAACAGGGCCTGGCTTTTGCACACAGTGGGGAGAAAAGAGCTTGGCTTTCTCTCTTGCTAGGGGGGCGAGGCACAATCCCAACGCCTGTGATAACTGAACACAAAGGCCTGGTTTTGTTAGCATTGCCACCAGCGAAGGAAGCATGAGGCAAGGCCACCTTCCCATCCGCAGAGCTGGCCTGGCAGTAGGAAGAGCAAACGGTGCATCCTTTCAGGTTGAACAGTTCAGCAACCCCACCTGAACACAAGGGGACCTGACCACAAGTGTCAGGTCTGGGTCAGGTCAGATGGGAAAACAATTGGCCCCTCTCAGGTCGGGCCGGTGCAGTGAGTGCATGCCCCACTCCTTCCAGCCGCTGACACCTCACTGCATTGCGGGCACGCTGAGGTGTCCCAGCGCCTCTCACTCTGCAGTGGACATGCTACATAGCAGCAGGAATTGGCCATGAGAAGCAGAGTTTGCAGCCAATGTCACATGTAGTCACCGCTGCATTACCCTACGGATAGGAGGTGGGGTGGTGCTGGCCTATGTTCAGGAGCAGGGGTAGGGCCAAATCATGACTTGAGCTTCTCGGGCTCGGGTCAGGTGGGCTTGCATCTGGCTCAGGTCTCGGTTTAAAAATTAGTAGACCTTTATCACCTTTGCCCCACATGGCCAACACAAACTCATGCTGCATTCCAGCCAGAGTGCTTTGAATAAAGAAATTTGTCACAACCAGGCAAAAAAAATGCACGGTTAGGATCAGGCTTTCATAAATCAGAAGAGCCAGAAGGAAATGCCAGTCTAATTGTGATTCAGAGGCACCACAAGCCACGTCTTTTTGCGAAATGCAAATCTGTTTCTGTGATTGTAAAACACACTGTTGCTAGCTTTCAGGAGATTAAGGGGAGGGAAATGCATGCTTACTTTTTCAGAAGACAAGTCGGCGAAATATGTAGTCAGCAAGGCTGGAGAAAACAGTTTGTTCACAACACGGTTTGCATATGTATCTGCTTCTTTTTTAAGAGACTGATCTTTCAGTTTGTCACAAAGATCAGACAGATTTGAGAAGCAATATGATCCTGTGAATAATGCTGGGTCTGTGTTATCTTATAGGGAGAGGCAGTGTGGTCCTGGGTGAGAGGAAATCTGGCGTTAATTTCTGGCTCTGCCATTGACTTCCTGTGGGATCTTGGGCAAGTCACTTCTCTTTCTCTGCCTTAGTTAGATACCACTTACCTCTGTAGAACACTTTGCGATCTACAATGCAAAGTGATACACAAGTGCTAATTATCATAATACAGTGGGACCTTCTTTTCTGAAATACCTGACTCACAGGAAAGGCTGTGGTCACTGATGACACAACACATGAAACATAATTTGCGGGTAGACTCCCAAATTCCCTCCCTGATGGTAAAAAGGGATGGAAGGAGTCCTGGACTCACTACAGGTATCTCCAAGGCAGGGAAGGGGTTAGTTCTCTGGATTTCCCACCCCACCACCCCACTTCGTTTTACTCATCACATTTGAAATTAACACGGCTCTTTAAACTTTGTGACTTACCATCATTCATAAATACAGAGCACCATAATTTGGATTGTTAATTGCAGTTGCACAGAAACCACTCAACACTGTTCATATCTAGGTCTCCAGGAAGCAGTCTTTGACTTCTTCCTCACCCCACCCTCCAGTCCTCAGTGAAGAAGACAGTATTATATATCTTTGCAAGGCTAGGGCTTAAGATTCATAGATTTTAAGACCATAAAGGACCACTAGATTATCCAGTCTGACTTTCGGTATATCACATGTGTGACACCCTGGCACCCCAATATTCACCACTGTCATGTAATTAGGATATGTTTTATACAAAGGATGCCTTGTGAGGTATCATTCTAAAAGTCTAAAAGATCTGCTAGACTGTCATATCTCGTTGGATTTTATATGCTATCGTCGTATATGAAGTTATGAAGTTTGGCTATGTGCGTGTTACTGAAACATGTCGTGAGACTGAAAACACCCACAAGCAGCCTTTCAGGTACAACAGTAAAAAGGCCAAACAATGTTAATGGCTTATTGAGGAAATGCACACAAGCACAAGGATTACCCCAGGAACTGTGTACAACAGAAACCTCTCAGAGATAGCACTACACAGTGGAAACGGTTTGACCCAGGTCACAGCAAAAGAGCTTTCCAGCAAGTGCGAAGAAGATATAATAGGGGGTAAATGACATCATGGAGGGACCTCGCCCTCAACAACAACAACACACCTGAAAACATCTGAGGAATAAAGACTGAACAGGGGGAAGTGATGGTCCCAGGCTAGAGGGATTTCTAACCTGTGTATGAAACCTGGGAAACCCAAACTGCAGAGCAAGGCAACATGTGCCTTAAGCATCTGCCAGCCTGTTTATCACTCAGGGTGAGGATTTGCTAATTCATTTCCTACCGATCTAGTGTGTTAAGCTCAGTTTTCATTTTTGTTTATTTACTACGTAATCTGCTTTGATCTGTTTGCTATCACTTAAAATCTCTCCTTTTGTAGTTAATAAACTTATTTTATGTTTTAATCCAAGCCAGTGTGTGTTTGACTAAGGCGTCTGGGGAAAATCTCTGCTTGGTTACCACAAGTGTGCATTGTTCTCTTCACATTGAGGGAGAGGTGGACTGGGTATTAAACCCATGTACTGGCCAGATTTGACCAGGGCAGGATGGTACTGCTCTGGGGTCCCAGGCTCGGAAGCTGGTGGTTAGGGAGCCTGCACATAACTGCAGCTGGGCGTGTCCCTATCTGTGTGAATACTGGTGCAAGTGCAGGCTGGAGGGCTTTGCAGCTTGTCACAGCAGTACAGTGTGAGAGGGAGCCCAGGCTGGTGGGTCAGGGGGCTCAGTGGTACCCCAGTTCCAGGTGGCGCCCTGGGGGGAACCCGTCACAACATGTTCACATTCAGTTATTTGTCCACTATGACCCCTAAATCCTTTTCTGAATCACTGCTTTCCAGGATACAGTCCTCCATTCTCTGTTCCCGGATGCATGACCTTGCATTTGGCTGTATTAAAATACACTTTGTTTGACAGGTCTGGGCAGTGTGGGGGAAGCTGGCATAGCTGCTGCTCATGCCGAGAACAAACATGGGACGACTTTAATTACAATGATTAATGAACTGCTGGAAGGAACTCAGATACTACAGTGGTAAGAGCAATATAAGAATGTATAGGGAATACAGTGTTGTAGCTCTTGTGTGTTCAGAGAGAAGATTTCACTCTCCAGGACTATCCAGATAATCATAACTCTTCCCTCTACCATGTGGTGGAGAAATGTGGTCAGGTATTGGGAGGGGAGGCATTTTGTGCTGACGAACAATTACCTGAAATATGGTTTGGTTGAATTAATAGAAGTGCTAATGCTTTTGTTAATTTTTGTAGTTTGAATTGTATATTTGGGGAGCCAAGGGACCCCTCTGGTATGAAGATTTTACATCTAAGACTAAATTAATAAAACAAACAAGTAAGGAGAATGTAGTCACAGAAAGTACTTTAAAGGCACAGAACTTCCCCATCAAATGCCAAGAGTTTTAAGTTGACTTGATCTGACGACGTGAAATAAAGTTTGTCTTAGTAGCTTGCCTCATTCAGAAAGATACTTAGCATCCTTACACTCTCCTGCCATCAATGGCAGCTGAGAGTGCTCAGCACCTCACAGGATGAGGCCTTAACACAGAAGATAACACCTGTGCCCAATGCAGTCAACCCCGGGGCAGGGGGGAGGGAGAAATCATTTGACCCACACATCTGACTCAGCTTGTCACGCTATAGTCTGCTGGGAATAGGATTGCACATTTGGGCAACTTCTGTTAATCGCTCTCTGAACAGCCTGATCACAAAAGGTCGGAAAAATGAAAAAATAGTTCGGAGTCAGAAAAACAAGTTCAAGAGGGCAGGAGAATGATGTGGCACTTAAAACCATTTTAGTATGAGTTGCTGTCTGTTGAGGATGGTATTTAAACTAGTGGAAGTAGCTTGTCTAAGTAGTCATTGTTCAAGAGGTCCTGTATATATAAAGTACAGCATGTCTACCGACCATAGTCATTTTGTATGTATCTATTACAGTAATTCCCAGGCAATATAAACTTATACTTCCCTACCGCTGCTAGTGGTTTGCATGACAGCTGTAATGTCGCTTGCAATTGCAACCAAGGCTAAGTAAAGGGGAAAAGGAACGATTGCTCTCCGAGTTGTAACTTTTCCTCGTGTTATCCTGCACTTGCGAGCTGTTACACGGTCAACTGCTGTGTGGCCTTGAGCAAGTAATTAAAAGTCCCTGGGCCAAATTCATAAGTCGACATCAATCGTGTTGTACGTTGCCTGTGTGTAAATCAGCACAAGACGGAGTCATTTACATGCCCAGAGGGCAGTACAGAGAAATTGTATTAGGAGTAACCAGGAAGATGTCAGATGAAAGAAGACTCCACCGCTGCTTGTGCTATCTCCGTTTGGTGTACAGAGGAATTCAGTCTCTGAGATCATCAGCCCAGGATCTTTTAAGAGCACTATCTGAGTATTTATGTGGCCCCCATCGCTGTCAGGAATGAGGACTTGCAGCTGCCCAGTCTCTGAGCAGCCTACGAGCACAGTTCAGCCACAGCAAGACCAGCTGATTGACCATTCCACTAGCTCATCTCTGGCTGCTCAATGTACGTGCCCGCAGCTGTGATCTCTCCTGTGCCTGCCCTGCTCCTAGTCTCACTCTAGCCCTGATCCTGACTTGTTCTCAGCCCTGCTTCCCACTTGGTTCCTGACTCTGGCACCAACCATTATGCCTGACTGCCCACATCCTGGTTCATGACAATCACTACCAAATCTGAGTACCTCACAAACATTAACGAGTTTATCCTCGTACCACCCCCAGGAAGCATTATTCATAGTGTATAAAGCCAGGAGGAACCACTGTGCTCTACTAGTCTGACCTCCTGTGGTCATAGGACTTCCCTGAATTAATTCCTGTTGGAATTAGAACACATCTTTTGGAAAAACAGCCAATCTTGATTTTAAAATGACCAGTGATGGAGAATCCACCACAAATCTTGTTAAATTGTTCCAATGATTAACTGTCCTCAAAGTTAAACATTTGTGTTTTACAGATGGGGAACTGAGACATAGAAAAAGATTAAGTGATTTGCCTGAGGTCACACAAGGAAATATTTGGCAGAACGGAGAATCGATTTCAGGTCTCCTGGCTCTTAGTCCTATCCCTCAATTACAAGGCCATCCCTTTTCCAAAATCCACATGGAGGGTGTGGAGATATGGATACAGCGAACCATACAATTTCATTCAGGTTCTGCTTATATTTTGCAAACTGTTTTAATGCGTCCTCTCATTGTCTTTGCAACATACCTTCCACTCTTGTTTTTACTTTCTTCCCATTATAAGCAAGTGCAGTTTGGAATGAAAGACTAATATTCAGATGGAGACTGCCTGACATAGCCCATGCAGGTAACTGACGTCTGAAACCCTTTCCCCCTGCTCCAGAATGACATCTAACCTGGTAAGTTTCAGCAAAAGTGCAGTGCCACCAGAAGAAAGGGGAGAAGGATGGCAAAGTTCCAGACTCTACAATGCACAATTCTCTTCTTTCTTTATCTGAGAAATAGATGCAGAGATCACTGCTCACCATGCTGACCAATATTGTCTCATTGTTTCCTTCTTCTCCCCCATCTGTCTATATCTACTTTTTGTTTCCTGTTTCATGATTTGATTGCAGGGTCTCTGGGGACAAGGTTCCATGTTTGTATAGCATCTAGCACAATGGGTTCCTGGTCTGGGGCCCCTTGGGCAAGATTTTCAAGGTGTTTAGGTGCCTACGGGGATTTTCAAAAGCACCCAGGTGCCGGAAAACCTTTAAAAAACTGGCCCCTGGAGAGAGCTATCCCGCTCCCACTCTTATGGCAGTGGGTCCTGCAGGATCCCAGTCCCGCACACTGCTCTACCCTAGGCAACTACTACAGTACAAATAATAGATAATAATGTGATCACTTTACTTATATAAACATCATCTATAAAGTATCTGAGCATCCTCTGAGGCAGAGAAGTTTTATTATCCCTGTCTCACAGATGGGGAATGGAGGCACAGAGAAATTAAAGGCCTGATCAAAAGTTCATTCTGAAGTCAATTTAAAAACTCTTATTGGCTTCAAGGAGCTTTTGATCAGGCGCTGATTCAGTAAGGTACACAAGCACATGCTCCAAAAAAAACAAACTGCAGGAGAGCTGGGAAATTAACGCAGATATTCTTAATCTGGTTCCCATGCCTTAACTAAAAAGACCAGGCTAGAGGTGCTGTTCTTTGCATGCTTGGCTAAAAATTTTAATCTCGCTTTTCTTCTCCAAAGCAAGCAATGTGTTTTTTCCTCTGGTTTTCTCCCCAGGGCAACCACAATGGTATAACTATGCAAATGTCCCTTCTTATTCCAAATGGAGTTGCAGTAATAGAAGTCTTGGAATTAAATGTATCCCAATTTCAATCATTGCAAGCTTAGCTGTTGTACGCAGTATGTTGTGTCTCTCTTGAGATGTTCAGCAGAATAAAAGCACAGAGCACCAGCAGGACCAGAGCCGGCAAATTTCAGTTTAGGCAACATGTTGTGTTAGCAAGGAAAGTCTGGTTGTTGGTGGTTTTCTTCCTACAGGGTAAGCTTAATTAAAACATAAAATGTCAAAAGCTGGTATAAAATATGATCTCCCCATGGGCACTCAGAGCGAATTAAGCATATCATCCGTTGAAGAGCCAGCTGCAACCCTACCTTTGAAGAAAAGGTTACAACTGTTAAGCGTAAAGCATTTCCTAGCTAGGGAACTGCTGCATTCATAAGGCAGCTGAAAGAGCTCTAAGCTCATAAAGCAAAAGAAATTGCAGGTTGCAAGCATGGAAATCAGAGAAAAATCCACAGAATCCACACACAGACTCTGCAGGAGCACCTTACCCTTCTGTTGTCACAAAGGTGAAGCATTACCGTATTTCCCTGTACTTTTACTAGAAAACGTATATCGGATACCTCTGCCACAGAACTAGAACTGAGCAAAAATTTTCTCATGAAACTTTGGGGGGACACAAACGTCTTGTGAATTCAGTTAAACAAAGGCTTCATTCCTTGCTACTGTAAATGCCTAATAACCAACTGCAAATTCATTTTCTAATAGCTACTCACTCTACCGGCCTCACATGCTGTCTCTCTGGCATTAGGGATTATCTGTTTGTTCTGTGTTTGGACTGCAATGATCATAAAGGGGTCCTTCTCCATGACAGGAGCTCCTAGGCCCTAGTGCTATACAATTAAGTTTACAGGTGGAGAACTGAGGTGCTGGTAGACTAATAGACATGCCAATGGTCACAGGACTATTGGTCTGATCTGATATGGCAATTACTACATTCCTTATATTATGTAATGTGATCCCCCCAATCATCATCATCATCATCATCATAATAGTGGAAACATAAAAATGTAGAGCTGAAAGCGATCCTGAAAGGTCATCAAGTCCCACTCCCTATGTAGAGGAAGGACCGAGTCAGCCAGACCATCCCGGAGAGATGTTTGTCCAACCTGTTCTTAAAAAGCTCTAATAACTGTGACTCCACAACCTGCTTTGGAAGGTTGTTCCAGAGCTTAACCACCCTTATAGTTAGGAAGATTTTCCCAATATCTAACCTACGTCTCCCTTACTGCTGATTAAGCCCATTACTGCTTGTTCTGTCTCCACTGGGCATGGAGAACAATTGATCATTTTCCTCTTTATAACAGCCCTTAACATATTTGAAGACTGATCAGGTCCCTCCTCACTTTTCTTTTCTCAAGACTAAACATGCATAAGTGTTTTTAACCTTTCCTCAGAGGTTATGGTTTGTAAACCTTTTATCATTTTTGTTGGTCTCCTTTTGGCTCTCTCCAATTTGTACACATCTTTCCTAAAGTGTGGTGCCCGGAATTGGACACAGTACTCCAACTGAGACCTCACCCGTGCCATGTAGAGTGAGACAGCTACCTCCCATCTCCCACACGGCACTCCTGTTAATACGCCCTAGGATGAAATTAGTCTCTTTCACAACTGCATCACATTGCTGACTCGTATTCAATTTGTGATCTGCCATAACCCCGAGATCCTTTTCAATAGCACGATCACCTCGCCAGTTATTCTTCATTAATATGCAGCGCATTCCACAGTTAGTGTCAACCGTTCCAGAGGTTTGGGTTTCCTGCCAGCGATGTTATCTTATAGGAAGTCTTACTTCTAAACAGTGCTGAGTCCGCACGACAAGGCCCTGGCAGAGCAAGTAGTTGTAAAACATAGGGACTTTATTTATTTTATGTCAGACAGCAGTCCCAAGGGCAAAATTCTCTCTAAGGCCATCCAAACCAATTGGGTGTATTTGAGAGGAGGATTTGCCCCCTCAACCTCAAATTTCCAGTGTGTAGAACCGAGAAAAAAAGTGTATATTTTTTAAAAAAAACATACAGATTACGGCCCCGCTTCTCCTAACACTGATGCAATTGCTGAATTTTACATGTGGGAGCAGCTGCATTGAGTTCAATTGGGCTGCTCAGGGGAGTAAAGTTAAGCATATTTGCAGGATCAGGGCCCATATTGTTACTCTTGATAGCTATTACATGCTATTTGAGCTGACCTTTTGCCATTTTATCAGGCAGGCAAATTAATGACCCTGAAATAATAATTCATTATTCTGGGAGAAACTGTGCTATTAATACTTACTTATGTCCATGGCAAAGATACCCTGTTTGGCATTCTACAGTGATATGATGCTCTACATATATTGTCTCCTGAGCTTTTGAGGCAGGATTAGACTCTGGAGAATGGAAAGGAGTATTTTTTTTAGGGGGGAAAGGATTACTGGGCTAGATTCTTAGCTGGTGTAAACTGGCACTGGTTCATTGAACTCAGCAGAACTGCACTGATTTACACACATTATTATTCATATTGTGGTAGCAGCTAGGGGTATGTCTACACTGCAGTTAGACACTCGTGGGTGGCTCGTGCCAGTTGACTTGGGCTAAGGGGCTCAGTCTAAGGGGCTGTTCAACTGCAGTATAGACTTCCGGGCTGGATTTACTGTGCTCAGCTACAGCCTGAGCCTGGAATTCTACACTACAGTTCAACAGCCCCACAAGCCCGAGTCAAGTGGCACGGGCCTGCTGCAGATATCTAAATGCCGTGTAGACATACCCTAAGAAGCCAAGACCCCAGTGCACTAGGCAACGAATCTGACTCATTAGTGTGCCTGAGGAAGACTGTTAATGGTTTGGGCCAAATCCTAGCATTTACTGAGCACCTGTAACTCCCTTTAGTTTTCTCAAAGTCCTGGGAGAAAAGACTTAGGGGATATCTTATCATTGAAATGAATGGGCTTTAACCCTTAGCTTGTAGCGTACCATGGAGTGGACATTATATTATGTATCTGCAAAGAGCTTTAGACATGTGCTTGTCATAAATCCAAATCAATAAGAGCATCTGTAACAAAAGGTACCTCTCCTGGTTCTAAAAGTGACTAAAGTCCTATTTGCCCTAAAAGGAAACATTTTTTGGTTTGAGATCATCTGTCACTCTACAAACTACAGCACACAGGTACAATGGATATAGAGGTGAAGGCAAGTTCTGCCATTAACAAGCTTCTGATTACTAGACTGCCAAGCTGTTCCTTCCCATTTCATTTTTAGATCTAGTGGAAAGAGCATTTTGCTTAACTTTATGGGCTTGATGTTTGGAAGTGCTGAGCACTCATCTTCCATTGACTGGAATCCAACTGGATTTATGGATTCAGAGATTTTTAAGGCCATAAGGGACCACTATGATCATCAGTCTGACCTCCTCTATGACACAGGCCAGAGAATCTCAATCAACAATTCCTGATGCAAGCGCATAATTTCTGTTTGAGCGACACCAGCTCTTTTAGAAAAGATGTCCGGTCTTGATTTAAATACTGCAAGGGATGGATATAAATCTTCAGAACTCGTGAAAAATCTGATCCTATGCCAACAACAAAATTGCCAGTGACAGTTTGTGTGGCATGTAATTAAGGGCCAGACAAGCAGGGGAAGATTTCAGGATGCGAAGGCTGCTTGCATTCACCCACATAGAGACCAGCCATAATCTGATCCCACATGATGTTTGAAACAATTTAAACTTTCATGCCCCAATTCAGCAAAGCACATAAGCACTTGATTAATTTTCAGCCCACGCTTCAAGATTTTGCTGGACAGGGATGTATGCAAGCCCACGCTTAAAATTAAAATATTCTTAAGTACAATGGATACTTTGCCATAGTCATCGTTGCCTAAAGGAGTAACATTATTAGACAGCTTCAGAAGAGGTGCCTTCACCTTCTGAGCACACCCTTTGGCAGGAGTCAACCTCTGCTGGGGCCTACCTCAGTTTCCCTCCCCCCATTGAGTTAACAATGAGGTCACGGAGAAACCAAACCCTTCTCTTTACAGCAGTAAAGCCCTCTGAAAGGACTGCTCACACAATGGTTTAAAGGCTCTTCCCTCAGAACCCAGGTAAAAACTTAATTCTCAAAGCAAAAGGTCTCTAGGTTCCAGCAGCTGCTCCTCCTGCTATGAGGCTTTAGGCTTCTCCACTGACTGGAGAGCTCTCCCAGGCTTCCCTGTTTGCAGAACTTTTGCCTAGTTCTGGCTCCTGGGGAGATCCCCTCCCCTGGAGCGTCCTTTCTCCTGAGAAGTCCTCCTCTAACCGAGGTTCTTAGCCTATCAGGCATGGGGACTTCCCTTCCCAATTAACTGCCTTCCAGTGCTTCTGTAGCCCTGTTAGTCCCAGACCTGAAGAAGAGCTCTTTGCAGCTCCAAAGCTTGTCTCTTTCACCAACAGAAGTGGGTACAATAAAATATATTACCTCGCCCACGTTGTCTCTCCCAGTGACTCAGTGCGTTAACTACGCCCACGCGAACTTGAGTCGCCACCTTCCTCCTTGTGGAGCCTCTCAGAGGTAGCCTGGGCCCCCGACCCTTTCAGAGGGTCAGACACCCTCTGACAGCAACACAACCATCAGTTACCATATGAACCATGCAGCCACGGCTGCGCTGCTCTGCTCTGCCACATATAGCCAATCACTTATACACAGCACCCCGAATGTAGGCATATTGTAACTCATAAAGAACACCAATCAAAAACAATAGCAATACAACTCATTTTAGACCACTTCGTGTATATACAAATTTATGTTTACTGCAAATCCTGGCCCATTGTAACAGTAACATGCCTCACTAGTCTTGGGCAGGTAGCTATAAAGGGCCCAATCCTGCATGCCTACGCAAGTGATGAAGCGGGGATAAGGTGCTTACATCCTTCTGCTGGTGCATCATAATAGGATGTCCTGTACACAGCGGACAGAAGGTTCGACAGTAGAGCGTGACAAAATTTTATGGCCGAAATTTTTTTCCTGGGAAAAATGCAGATCTGATCATTCCAAAACATTTCTCTCATTCCTGCTGGTTTTGCCCAATTGTTTCAGTTGAAAACAAAAAGAAATTTTCTGGAAAAAAAATTCAATGTTTCATTCTGACATTTTCAAAATGAAAAGATTTGATTTCTCAATTCAAAATGACTATTTTGAAAATTCCCTTTAATTTTGTTTTGAATTTTAAAAAGTTTAAAAAAAAATGCTTGAAGTTGAAATGAAACATTTCCTTTTGGAACAAGTGAAATGTTTCATTCAACCTGAAACAACTTCATTATTATTTTTCAGATTTGCCAGCAAACTAAAATCAAAAAACATTATTCGCCCAACTTTACTCCACAGAGCTACTGCACCCCCCTCTCGTGCAAATGGGCAGACACTTAACTGTGGCCCCTCCCCTCAACTAGCGTGACGAGATGTCCCAGTTTTATAGGGACAGTCCCGATTTTTGGGTCTTTTTCTTATATAGGCTCCTATTACCCCCAACCCGCGTCCCGATTTTTCACATTTGCTGTCTGGTCACCCTACCCTCAACAGGACCAGTGTTGCCAAGAAGGCCAATGGCATTTTGGGATATATAAGTAGGGGCATTGCCAGCAGATCGAGGGACGGGATCGTTCCTCTCTATTCGACACTGGTGAGGCCTCATCTGGAGTACTGTGTCCAGTTTTGGGCCCCACACTACAAGAAGGATGTGGAAAAATTGGAAAGAGTCCAGCGAAGGGCAACAAAAATGATTAGGGGACTGGAACACATGAGTTATGAGGAGAGGCTGAGGGAACTGGAGATGTTTAGTCTACGGAAGAGAAGAATGAGGGGGGATTTGACAGCTGCTTTCAACTACCTGAAAGGGGGTTCCAAAGAGGATGGCTCTAGACTGTTCTCAGTGGTAGCAGATGACAGAACGAGAAGTAATGGTCTCAAGTTGCAGTGGGGGAGGTTTAGGTTGGATATTAGGAAAAAAACTTTTTCACTAGGAGGGTGGTGAAACGCTGGAATGCGTTACCTAGGGAGGTGGTGGAATCTCCTTCCTTAGAAGTTTTTAAGGTCAGGCTTGACAAAGCCCTGGCTGGGATGATTTAATTGGGGATCAGTCCTGCTTTGAGCAGGGGGTTGGACTAGATGACCTCCTGAAGTCCCTTCCAACCCTGATATTCTATGATTCTATAGTTATAATGGTGCATTGGGGAGCACATGCTGAGCCCTGTAACAGTTTACTCCCTCCTCAGCACAGGTAGGAGTCTGGAAGAGACTGTGGGACACTAAGTAACATTCTTTCTCCTAGGCTGGGGTCGTGTACCAAAGAGTTTCCCCGTACCATGGACTAGATCACAAACCGACACTACCACCTCATGAGTAGCACTTGAACAACCACATCGTCACACGGAAATCTGGAGGACTCAGGCTATGCCTCTATACTGCACACCACTCTGGGGATGCGGGAAAGGATCCAACAGTGGGGAGGTAGCGGGACACTAAACACAGGGGTGTAGATGGGGTAAGGCACTGCTTGGGCAAATACGGCACATACCCCCAGGGTTAAAGTGAGCGTGTACTCTACCCGCCTAAGCTAAGCTGTGCCTCCCTCATCTAAGCAGCTATTTATGTCGCGCTGGGGGGGGTGGGGGGGCGTGTAGCGTACGTACTTTACACGCCACTGAAAGGAGTGTGCTGTGTAGATGGACCTTGAGGAACCTAAGCAGTTTATCAGTCACACTGGAAATGCTGCCTGCATGAGATTTTTTTCTTTAATTAAAAGGAAAGCAAGATTCTCAGAATTTAGTTTCCCCAAAGCATCTTGCCGCTTTTCTATGTTGAAAGAGTTTGTTATGCTAGCCAAGGCCTTCTGCCTTGGTAGTCAATGCTTCTCATGCTAAAGGCACAGGAAGACTTTTTCATATGCAATTTTCTCTTCTCCTCTGTTATTCAGTGCTTTAATTTACTTATACTCACCCTGTTTTTTCACCTAGAAATCAAATGTAAAAGAGAAAAATCAAATTCACAGATATTTTTAATAGCAAAGCCTGCCCTGCATTCATCTCTGAAAGGGATTCACATATAGAGGTGTTTATTTAAAAAACAAACAAATGTGGACTGTCAGTGCTAGATAAAATTAGTTACCATGTGTCTTACTTGTAATCACTGCATCGGGGAGTGATTCTTCTAAAGGTGTTTTGGACAGGATTTGTCATTGCCCGAACATCACACTATCTAAATATTTCCTTCAACTGTGAGTCAAGATGCATTGGTATTGACGTAGGTCACTCACAATGCAAAGTAAATCTAATTAATATAGAAATGCTGATGTCCACAGGACTGAATAATGATGATAGTTATCCCACACAGAAATACTTGGAACCTCTAAAGGGGGTCTCATTTTTCAAAATCATGCCTAGGTCCGCTGGTATGCCCATTGTCTGACTGGCTGAATCTCCATGGTTGGAAATAGTGCTGGTGCGCATATGGAGAACAGGCATGGTAACTATTTCCAGATATGGGGTCAAGCTGTATAATTTCTATTTGAGCTATTCCAAACTTCAGGCATATTCCGATCCAGTTTCAAGATCCATTTTGGGCCAGATTGTCAAGGGCTCTGTCCCACAAAAACCCTCAAAAGAGTGCTTAAGTCTGGTCTAAGTACTGCATAGGGCTTGGGCAGGCTGTCTGCAGGGGAATGAATTTAACCCCATCCCCCCACAGTGGAAACCAAAAGTACTTGTTCTGTCAAGCACATTTCATACAAAGTTTGAATTATTTTTTTTAAACTGCCATTTTTCATAAGAGCCTCCACTAGTGTCCATCAGTATAAGCCCATGAGAGAGGAAGGGTGGCCTAGCAGTAGGGCACTAGCATAGGATTTGAGAGACCTGAGATCAGTTTTCTGCTCTGCCCTAAGCTTTGTGTGTGACCTTGGGAAAGTCACTTAGCCCTGGTCTACACTGTGTGTGTGGGGGGGGCGGGGAGAATCGATCTAAGTTACGCAACTTCAGCTACGTGAATAACGTAGCTGAAGTCGACGTACTTAGACCTACTCACCGCGGTGAGTCAACTGCTGCCACTCCCCCGTCGACTCTGCCTGCGCCTCTCGCGGCGCTGGAGTACAAGAGTCGACGGGAGAGCGCTCGGGGGTCGATTTATCACGTCTAGACTAGACGCGATAAATCGATCCCTGCTGGATCGATCAGTGCCCGTCGATCCGGTGGGTAGTGAAGACATACCCTTAGAATTTCTGGGCCTCGGTTCCCCATTTGTAACATGGGGATAAGAGCACTGCCCTACCTCACAGAGGTGTTGTGAAGATAAGTACACAAAAAGACTGAGGTGCTTACATACTACACAGAAAGGAGTCATACGAGTATGATAGATAGACTGATTTAACTGGAGCTGTGCTGATTTACATTATCTGAGGAGCTAGCCCAATGTTTGCACCTTTGCTGCTCTGTGTGAGAATGGCTTCTACTTGCAGTATTTTCTCTGCCTATCTTTGAACCTTCTTGTACCTCCGAACACTGAGTGAGGCAGCTGGTTTGAATGCAGGGAAGGTTCTCATGGACAATACGTTACACAGAAAGTGAACACTCCTGAGCTGATGTCAACCCTTAATTAATGTTAACTTGCATTCCCACTCCAGGTGATTGATGCTCCCAGAGAAAACCCTTAGTCCTTTAGTGTTCTATTGACCTTCTTCATCAAACATGCACCAGGATGGAAGCAGGAGATATTCCACATTTCCGAGCAGCTCCTCGCAGCTTGCCCATCTGTTGGGTAAACCACACATCCCTACAAAGAACACGTTTCATCCCAGAGGTAGATTTTAGAAGAGACAAGGTGCCCTACATAGATCAACACAAACACACAGTGCTGTTGTAATTCCCATTCCTTAATGCCGCTATGTCCAGGCCAGTTGACCCTCAGAACTTGTATTGTTTTGAGAAAGATACAATGGGCCACATTCATTCCTGAGGGGAACCGTGTTTTTAGTCAACGGAGTTACTCTTGAGGATGATGTTTGCAGAATACATTACATATTTCTGAAAATGCTGGGCCTGATTCTCCTCTCATTTACAGTGTTGTAAACCAGGAGTAACTCCACTAAAATCGATGCAGTGATACTGATACAGACAAGACCTGAGCCTTTTATACGTCTGAAAACAAAGCCCCATTTTTACTTCCAAAGCTCTTTTCAGCAATCTCAAGAAAGCATGGCGGACTCCCAAATGACACAGACAATTATAACTGTGTAGCACATTGCTGAGCTAAAATGAGGTCGTTCTTTTACTGGTATCCCAACACATGCATACATCCGGAGTACTACTCATGGCAGCAAATATCTTATTTTATCTTGAATTTACATAATGACATTAATTTAATCTTTACAAACTTGATAATATATATTATACATATACACACAAAAACTAACCAGAGAGAAAAAACAAAGCTCATTTTCTGCATCAACGAAATGCAGCTGCTATCTTGGGTGAAATTAAACTGATTACGAATAGGAAGGGAACAAGCCTACTCTGCATCCATTTGAAACTAACGGAGAGATTTCAGGTAGGCAGAATGCAATTGCCCAGACGAGAATTTGATGAGGGCTTCCCAATACTTTATATTGGTGGTTTATGGGAGATCTCAAAATAGGGCTGTCCCCCAAACTCGTGTTCGTTAGGCCACCTAGGCCATTGGCATCATGGTTTGTTACTTGGCTATGAAACAACTGATCAGCTAGTTCCTGAATTTTAATCACTGCCAACATTAATCGGATTCAGATTGGTAATATCTTATTGCCAGCCCCTGAGAACCTCCACAGAGCTAAATTTGTGGTGAACAAAGGATTTAAGAATCATTATGGTGCTGACTGTTCAAGATTTGCATTAATATAAGAAACTCAGAGTCCAGTTTGGTGTTTTCTAATTCTCAGGAAAACTATAAAAAGATGTATCTATCTTGACATATCCCTTTTATTAATCAGACTATTTTTAGCAGAAGATAAGACAGTCAGGAAAACAGCAGGCTTTTAATAAAGGATATATTTGCGGAAACAATTACCAAGTAGTGACAGTAGACTGTTCCCTCTGATAACCACCAGGGAAATGTCGTTCATCTGGAACACAATAACGCAGTGCAGAATTTTTAAGCGAATAATAAATTTCGTGGAGGGTGAGCCTCTAGCTTACATGCGTTGAAAAAGCAAGAGTTCCTGGAGAATCTTCCACCTAACCATTTATCCAGGTATTTATCTGACCCCCATCACTGAAACATCTAAGCACCTTAAAATCATTAATGGATGTCGTCCTCACATCAGCCCTGTCAGGCAGGGAGGTATTATCCCCATTTTACAGATGGGGAAGTGAGGCACAGGGTGTACATTCCCTCAGCAAAGCCCTACCTGCATTACTGTGTCCTCGCTGTTTCTGTGCTCACTCCTGTGGATCTGCAGCCCTATCCCATGGCTCTTTCTGATGAGATCCTCTAGGATTCTTTCCCAGTCAATTATGGGAGAACTTGTCTGTCCTTCAGGTGGAATTTTGGGAAGGCACTGGAGGATTATCAGCACTCCAGTGATTTAGCCTGTGTCCCCATGCAAAATGGACAGGTTCCAGCTTGAGTTAAAGCAAAGCCAGAGTTCTAACCCATCCCCTCCCAGCCACATCAGATAGCCTGGGGCTTAAACAACTCCACACCCAGGTCACAGGTTTTTTCAGTAACAATGGTGCTGACCCAGGTAAGACCCCAGGTTAACTCTGCAGTGAATCATACCCACAGCATAGATGGACTTGATCACGGTCACTCGGTAAATCAGAGGTGGAGTCAGGAATTGAACCTAGTTCTCCAGTTCAGTGCCTGACCCACTAGATCATCCTTACTACACCGTTAGTTTGTTCTCAACACATGAAATGCAGATGTCTTAAGACAAAAAAAACTAGCATTCACCTTTTGACCCAAACCCCCCAAACCAAGGAAATTAATAGCTAAATCGGATTCTCCATTCATAATACACCTTGTTATACTGAGAGGCGTATTGTCAAATATGACTCTTTCTAATACAGAGATGGGATTCCACAATACTGTTACCTCTTGAGTGCTAACAGGGTGCCCAGCATCATACAAAACACAAAATTAAGACAGTCGCCTCAGAGGATTTACAATCTAGAACAGTGGCTCTCAGCCTTTCCAGATTACTGTACCCTTTTCCACACTACTGTACCCCTTTGTCTTGCATAGCCCAAGTTTCTCCCCACTTAAAAACTAATTGCTTATTAAATAAAAATACATAAAAATACAGAAGTGACAACACACCGTTACTGAAAAATGGCTGACTTTCTCATTTTGCATGTTAAATTTTAGTTTGTACTGACTTGGCTAGTGCTTTTTATATAGCCTGTTGTAAAACCAGGCCAATATCTAGATGAGTTGATGTAGCCCCTCCGTACCCCTGGTTGAGAACCACTAATCTAGAAGACAAACACAGAACAACAGGTTGTGTAGACACACATACCTCTCAACCTCCCAATGAAATGACTTCAGTAGAACTTAGGCACACGCTCAAGTACTTTTCGAAGTGAGGGGTTAATCCAGTGGCTAGTGACATCAATAGACATCTTTCCGCTGACTTGCATGGGCATTGGCTCAGTCCCTAGAACACCACTCTTTGAAGACGAGAAGTCGTCGGTGTTGCAATGGCTGTTCTAAGTCCTTACAACATAAAAGAGCCATCTCTGTTTTGATTGCTCAATTTATTCCCTTGTGCCTGTACATTTTGGTAACCGTTCAATATAATTATTGTGCCTCATAAGAAATAAATTTCACACAGTAACACATTGGCTTACCGTGCTGTTTTGTTTCAAAATAACTTATGGGCACTCTATTTCCCTGTTGCAATATTAGCCCATTGCAGTAATAAAGTTGTCATACAGAGTATGTGATGGACCACTTTGCATTCTTGTAACTGCCTTTTTGTATTATAACTGTTCGCAACTTTATGTCATTTTCATAACCGTGATCAAGTGCCATAATAAAGTTACAAGACTGCTTTTTTTTCCCCCCTACAATCCCAAGAGTTACCTTGCTCTTGGGTGGTAACTTTACTCCTGTTTTCCTCTACTACTTTCATTTTTTGTAATTTAAAAGACCTGCCCCTTTCTGGCACGAACAATGCAACTGGAGTAGAATACTGAAAGATATACCTGCTATTGCTGTGTGTGAACTGTTTGTATAAATTGTTAATCTACCAGCTATACAAAGGAACTGGATTCAACACAGGAAGGACGACAGCACAGGCCCCAATTCCACAAAGCGCTTAGGCACGTGTTCAACTATTTTCAATGGCACTGTAGTGGTGTGGCTGGAGCAGCCTCCCCACCTCCCCACCCCCCATGAGCCTCCCAGGGGAAGCAGGGAGAAGTCTCTTTGGTGCTCACTGAGGCAGGTTCTGGCTTACCAGCTAATTGTCGCTTCAGTCTTTCCCCCTTGTGGCAGGATTGAGGGGCTCTGCACCCCCAAAATGAATTGCTGTGGATATTTCATGTTCTACTACGAAAAGCAAAGCAAATGTAACTTTACTCAACCCAGTATTGGGCCATTCCCCAGACTTCTGGGGCGTGGGGGGCATTCTTGCCCTTTCCTTCAGGTTGGCTCCCAAGCAGTCTCTCATGCTCACATTGCTCACTCCATGGGGTCTAGCTGTTCCTCTGCAGTGACTGCTCTGTCTAGACGGCCTGTCTCCACAGCTCTGCAAGCAAAGCTCAGTCCTCTTTCCTAGACCCTCAGCCTTCCAGGCCTGGTGTCGGCTGCAGGTACAGCATGACAAGGCTAGCTGGGCTCAAAGGCTCTCCTTAACCCTTTCTATGCTGGTGCGAGGCCTCTGTCCATCACAGGCATTTCAACGCTTGCTTACATGCTTTGCCGAATTGTGGCTACAGGGAACTAGTGGCTACTTAGCATTTTCAATTCCCAATTTTCTATTGATAGAGTGCAAGGGCAGAAGGGACCATTGTGATCATCTAGTCTGACCTCCTGTAGAACACAGGCCAAAATGATCCCTAGAGCAGATCTTTGAGAAAAAAATCCCATCTAAATTCGCCAAGTGTAATACCCATGTGACGCTCAATGTGTACCGCAGCTCAAGTTCTAAGATGACACGCCAAATGGTTTGAAAGCTGTTGTGGTGCTTAGAGTTGGGTCCCAACAAAAATATCTGATTAAAACATCCCTGGTAAACTAATGGACCAGATTCTCAAATTGGCATAGCTCCACTCACTAAAAGCAACAGGGCTTTGTCAACTTATACTAGCTAAGATTCTGGCTAAATATCCAGGGCAAAAAACTTCCCCACTTAGACCCACAAGACCACACATCTTGACCCAGAGCAGGGACATGATCATCCAGCCACTAGAGTGGTGCTAGCAGGCAGCATTGGATGCTTGGGTTATGGCACAGGATGGTTTGTAACTAGAGATGGGAATTTCAAAGTGTTTAAAAATTTCTAGCCAAGAAAAACAAGACAAAAAAAGCCTTAGAAAATCTTGCCAAAATTATTATTTTGTTGTTTTCCAAGCGGCTTTATGGGGAAATTATTGAATTTAGTATCACAAATTGTTTTCTAAAGCACCGTATTTGAAACCCATTAAGTTCTGGGGATCAGGGCTGGAAAAGCTCACTGCTCCCACGCAAGTTACAAATTGCCTCCTGAAAACGTTTATGCATGTGCTTCGCTTTGAGTGGTCCCATTGACTTCAGCATTGACTTCAGTTAAATTGCTTGTGTACTTCAAGTGAAGCAAGCGTATCAGGGTACATCTACATCACAGAAAAGAAAAAGAAAAAGAAACCCCACAGCAGCACATCTCAGAGCCCAGGTCAACTGTCTTGGGGCCCCACTGAGGAGCTAAAAGTAGCACTGCTGGGTTTCAGAGCCCAGGCTCCAGCCCGAGCTGCAGTAGCTACAAAGCTATTTTTGGCCATGCAGCACAAGCACCGTGACCGCGAGCCCAGGCTCTGGGGCTCCCTGCTGCGGGTCTTTGTTGTTGTTATGTAGACATAACCTAAGGGTCTACAGAATCAGGGCTTTTACTGGTGTTTTCCTGTGACAGGGAACAGAGGTCTGCAGTGGTGGCACATAGGCCATTTAGACAAGTAATTCATTCTCAGAAACGACTGCCTGTTTGGTGTCAGAGACTGATCACACACCAGATCCTCAGCTGCTGCTCATTGGTGGAGCTCCACCGACTTTAACGGTGCTGCAGTGATGGATGCCAGGAGACAATCTGTCCCTAGCTGTCGGTTATGAGAGTCCGGGGCTATATAATTTCCCATTTGGATGCTTTTCTCTCACCGGTCTACCATGTGGTCCTTTCTAGTTAGGATGCATGCATTGCCATGCTGGGTGGCAACAAAAGTGCCTGCAGGAGCGAGTCATATCAGCCTCAAAGAGTTCTCTGGCTGACGTAGAACAATCATAAAACATCCCTGTAACCTTTAGCTGTACAAGTTAGCTCTGCAGGTTTCATTCATTTGTATCCTTATTGTGACCGCTTTTTCCATTCTTCCCTGAGTGCTATCTCCCTGGGCACTGAAAATGCCTCAACTCAAAGATTAGCTCTTTGTCCTTCTCAGCTGCAAAATGAGTCTCCACTATTTATTTCTCCTGGTTGATTTCCCCCCCCCCCACTCCTCTTATACTTTCACCGTGAGGCTATTCAGAAACTATACACACTCAATTGATCCTGATTATAGTGGGAGGCTATCAGCACTGATCATTGAGGAACATTACTGTATATAAAACAACAATCATTTCATGACAGGGCAGCTATTATTAAAAGGGTTTATTGCAATTTCAATTGCAAAACCCCAGTGTGCCAGGGGTTTACAGCTAGGGATGGATGAAACTCAGCACTTCTGTTGACCCGGATTTATGCAAACTTGTCCTTTGCTTTCCATTCACATGGGTTCTGACTTGTCTCCCAACTCTACTCCACATTTGCTTCGCGTTTCCAGTTTTAATAAATCAAAAATACAGTCAAACACAATTAAATGTATTGATTTGTACCAGAACAACTGGAAACCATAAAGGTCCACATTCATTTCAGTTAGACAGGGGTTAATGATAGACCCTGCCAGTTACAGTATGGATAGTTAGAGGCTTAGTAAGAAGGTAGATTTAGTGGATCAGGCACAGGACTGGGACTCAGGAGAACTGGATTCAATTTCCAGTTTAGCAATACACTTCCTTTGTGACCTCAGGCAAACCACTTTAACCTACCCTGTTTTCTGAGTGTGAAATAGTGCTTCCCATCTCCCAAAGTAGCTCTGAGAATAAAAGTTTATTAGTTATTATGAGATGCTCAGATATTACAGAGACAAGGGCCATGTGAGTACATAGATAGATACTGTTTCTCCTTAATTTGCTCCTTTTGAAAGTTTGAATCAATTCTTTTCCTGCCCCCCCTCCGACTGGTCCACAGTGTTTCCCTTCAAATTTATTCTCCACGTACTTTTCTCTCATTGAACAGAAGATACTTCCCACTATTTTCATTTCACGTGTAAGTAATCTGCTGTCCTTGTACAGACATTGCCCTCTCCTTTCTTTGAATTACTTGGAGCGTTGTTGCTAATTTTTCACTCCTTTGTTTTTAATAATTGTCCTGTGCATTGCTTTAAAAAAATCTATGCAAGCCCCATTGCCTTAGTCGAGCCAATAATTCCAATTAGACTCCCTACTTCCTTTCCAGTCATTTGATCTAATATATGTTCTTATTAGTGACTTGATTTTTCTTATATCATTCTCGCATGTCCACCATTGCAGTTACTTTCAAGGTCTCATAAAATTATATTAGTTTAACATCCCTCATTTAGATATTTATCAACCTGTTCCAGAGCTGCAAACCACAGAAAATAACATTCTTCACAGACCTTTTGTGAACGGAGTTACAGGGTCAGAATTATGCACTCATTTTTAGATTGCAACTGAAGTCTGCAACATTCTAAGGCGCCTTCATTATTTCCAGTTGAGAGTCTTTCCATTGACTTCACTAGGCACTTGATTGGGGCATAGATGGTGAACTGTTTGTTTTGTTGTCTGAATCCAGCCATCAAACGCAGACAGGAGTCAGCCATGTGATTCCGTCTCGATCCAATTTCTTAAGCATGGCAATACTATTTGTCATTTAGAAACTAAGGCCCAGATCCTCAAAGTATTTAGGCACCTAACTGTGGGGGTTAGGTGCCTAAATACCTTTGAACATCTGGGCCCTAGCGTCTGATGATCCTGTCGTCAGTGAAGGCAATTGAGGCTTTATTATTTATGTTATCCTAGCCCCAACCAAGATCAGGCCCCTACTTTACAAGGCACCCTCCGCACTCATAGTATTAATGAATCCCTTGCTTAGAAGAGATGGCAGTGCAAATAGGTGGGAGAAAGAAAGGATTACTGTGCCCATTTTACATATGGGCAAACTGAAGCACAGAACGATTAAGTGACTTATGCAAGGAAGAGCCGGGAACGGAACTCAAATTGTCTGAATCCCAGTCTAGTTCAGACATGAATATAATTGGTTTAATTTACCGTATAAGGAATTTAATACAAGTAAACCCGACTGCTTGACAGAACATATTGATATAGCCAATGACTCCTATCATCCACCGAAGAATTGTCTCTAATTTACCTCAAGGTCAAAGCAGACACTCAAAAGTGTGCTTTTGCATACCATGGAATAAATTTTAACATAATTTATGGCAACATCTGAAGTTGCAGCATGACATTTGTCCTGAAAATTGGCTCCTGAGTCCATGGTTCATTGCAAAACAAATTAATTTAATTTGAATGTCTTCCCCGCCCCCTCCCGGCCCTGGTTTTAGAGGACGATGAGTACTCATGTTGACAATAAAGAACACACCCTAATAATAACTATTGTGGAAGGAAAGAGAGCAAAGAAAGCAACGATCTTTGCTTTGACAGAGCCGGGGCCTGATTCCAAACTGGGTTTAGAGCTTAAGTGAAGGGTATGCACTCAGGCCACAGGAGGTGTAAAACTGATGAGAGATCATAATCAGGCCCAGGGAGACCGATGGTAGAAAAGAAAGAAACTAAGGTTTCACACAGGCTGGGATTTGAGCTACATAGGGAAATCCTTAAAAATAGTTAGAAGGAAAGTCCTAGGAAGAAAAGGAGAGGAAAATAAATCATTCCCCTTTAACTACAGTATAAAAGTAGGGTTTTCAGGGAGGCAGCGTGAATAGGGCACAGAACTGGGAGCCAACAAACTCATCACTTCCTTCTCGGCTATGCCACCAACTCTCTGTATGACCTTGGGCAAGTCTCTTCACTTCTCTGAGCCTCAGTTGCCCTTCCTGCTCTTTCTACTGCCCTATGCACAATTTTTGTATCACCACAACTATCTTGGTTTAGAAACTGCTACAATGAAAAAGGATGGGTGAGGTGATATCTTGTATGGGACCAACTTTTGTTGGCAAGCTTACACAGAGCTCTTCTTCAGGTCTGGAAAAGGTAATCAGAGTGTCACATCTAAATACAAGGTGGAACAGATTGTTTAGCATAAGGAGTTAACACACATTACAAGAGACAGTTATCACATCAGAACATAATGGCCATACTGGGTCAGACCAAAGGTCCATCGAGCCCAGTATCCGGTCTTCCGACAGTGGCCAGTGCCGGGTGCCCCAGAGGGAACGCACAGAACAGGTGATCATCAAGTGATCCATCCCCTGTAGCCCATTCCCAGCTTCTGGGAACACCTTTCCAGCTGTAGGACAAAGTAGGATAAGTGGGTTACAGATTGTTCTAAGTGTCTTTGTTAAGATCTCATTTTTAGTGTGTAGCAACGTTATGACTTTAAGCTCCCATGTGTGACTTTTGAAGGTGTTGCCCAGGTTTCCTTTGAGGATGACAAGGGTCAGATAAGGAGTGATCATTTTGTGACACAGCATTTCCATGAAAACAGAATTTTTTTTTTTGCAACAAAAACAAAACAACGTTTTGTCCAAAAGCTATTTTCTGTTTTTTTCCTCTCTGTCAGACCAACCCTAAGGCTTCTTTAAGCAGAAGCTTGTCACTGCCAATACCGTGCCTGTGCTGTGGATAATTAAAAGATTTTACAGTCTCTTGGCAAATTAGTCTGATACTTTCCATAGGCTCAAAAGGCTGGATCCAGAGCCCATTAAAATCCATGGCAAGAAAACTACCGAATAAGCTTTGGATCACACCCTAAATTCACTCTTAAAATGCTTTTAAAAATTAGGTTTCTCGTAATCGTGTGGATGCTTCGGTGAATCTCAGTAAAACCAAGCAGTCTTCATGAGTGACCTCCGTCACCATAGCAAAGCGGATCAGGTCAGCTTGACATACGAATCTCAGATGAAAAATAAAAATAGAATAAAAGGAAAATCAACAGCAGAGGGAAAGGGGTCTCTAAACTGGGAGGGGTGGTAGATACGCTGGAGGGTAGGGATAGGATACAGAGGGACCTAGACAAATTGGGAGGATTGGGCCAAAAGAAATCTGATGAGGTTCAACAAGGGCAAGTGCAGAGTCCTGCACTTAGGACGGAAGAATCCAATGCACCGCTACATGGCTCGGCAGCAGTTCTACAGAGAAGGACCTGGGGTGACAGTGGACGAGAAGCTGGATATGAGTCAACAGCGTGCCCTTGTTGCCAAGAAGGCCAATGGCATTTTGGGGTGTATAAGTAGGGGCATTGCCAGCAGATCGAGGGACGTGATCGTTCCCCTCTATTTGACATTGGTGAGGCCTCATCTGGAGTACTGTGTCCAGTTTTGGGCCCCACACTACAAGAAGGATGTGGAAAAATTGGAAAGAGTCCAGCGGAGGGCAACAAAAATGATTAGGGGACTGGAACACATGACTTATGAGGAGAGGCTGAGGGAACTGGGATTGTTTAGTCTACGGAAGAGAAGAATGAGGGGGGATTTGATAGCTGCTTTTAACTACCTGAAAGGTGGATCCAAAGAGGATGGATCTAGACTATTCTCAGTGATAGCAGATGACAGGACAAGGAGTAATGGTCTCAAGTTGCAGTGGGGGAGGTTTAGGTTGGATATTAGGAAAAACTTTTTCACTAGGAGGGTGGTGAAACACTGGAATGCGTTACCTAGGGAGGTGGTGGAATCCCCTTCCTTAGAAGTTTTTAAGGTCAGGCTTGACAAAGCCCTGGCTGGGATGATTTAGTTGGGATTGGTCGTGCTCTGGGCAGGGGGTTGGACTAGATGGCCTCCAGAGTTCCCTTCCAACTCTGTTATTCTATGATTCTATGGGTGGGGAGGACCAGAAATAGAAAGAAGAAAAAACAACCCACAGCTTGAAATGATCTGCTTGATCATAAAGAAGCGCGTGAGTGCTGAGCACAAATAGTGTTAATTTAAGGCAGACTGCAACCTTACTGAGTACAGGCTGATAGCACAGACTGTAATGACCGCTCTGCAAACTATGGGTGTCCTTGTTTCGATACAATGAAATCTAAGTGTTGGCAGAGCATCTTGATCTAGGACAGTGTTGCAACGGGCTGTTTGGCTGAAATTAGACCCTGGTGGAAAGAACTTGCAAGGTTCACCTGGAGAGAGTCATCTGCCGCCATTTGTACCATGCAGCCGTAATTGGATTCAAGCTGTTCAAGCTTTCTAACAGTCTTAAATACAGTGCTGTTGGAAGAGGTGACTTGCTATGAGACAACTGAATTTAATTAAGTTGGTCTCACCAGGCTCAGACGAGTTCAGGAAGCTTTTTTTAAAATAAATAACTAGAAACGAGAACTTGTTTGTCATGAGGCTCTTCCCCAAGATTTCATGCCTCAATTCAAGATCAAGAGAAGCTGGAGGCAAAATAAATAAAGTTTGCTACCAACTATTCTGTTTGGAAAAATGTCTCTCTTTGTTTCCTCCATGGAAAATTGTGATGCAAAAAAAAGGAATATATTTTCAGTGGAAATATTTGACTTTTTGCCAAAATAAAATAATAAAGTAATAATAAATAATAATAATAATAAAGGGTTGCTTTTCAGCAACTGAAAAGCAGAACATTTTCAGTTTCCTGATAACTCTCAGTTGCTACTGTATTCATTATCAGAACACCCTGGGAGGTACAGTGGTACCATCCCCCTCTTACAGGTGGGAAAGTGAGGCACAGCGAGCTTACGTGACTTGCTTAAGATCACACAGGCAGTCTATGGCAGAACAAAATTCCGGTCTCCAGAATGCCAAGCTTGCACCTTAACCATTAGGAAGGACCATCCATCCTCTCCCTTCTAGTTTGTGGTTAGGAGTCTATTCTCAACTCCTTCCTAGTTTCCATGAGCAAAGCCTCTTAACTAAGCCTCATTCATAGGCTAAGATTGACACATAAGGTATGTCTACACTGGCAAGCCTCCCAGCCCAGGTAGACAGATTCACGCTAGCAGGGCTTGAGCTATTATTCTAAAAAGAGCAGTCTGGACATTGCAGCTACAGGGACAGGCTCCAAACTCCACCCAAACCAAAACATCCACACTGCTATTTTGTAACCTACTGGTGAGTGTTACAGATTCCACCCACCCTGTGCCCGATCTACAGGGGATAGGAGTGTTACAGCACCAGCTAAATAATCTGGCTCGTTAGCTCAACGTTGTAGAGGCTGATGCTTTCAGCTCCAGATATCTCCAGTTCAATCCCCAGTACATGTGGGCCAAGGGGGTGGGCATCACAAAACGTGCAACAGAAGCAAAACCTAAAGTGTGCAAGAGACTTGGGAGTTATTTAAATCTGGAAAACTACTTCCTTTGCTTGGACTGTGACAAGCAGAGCAAGGAAATTTAGAGCATTTCATCTCTGAGTCTGGGTGACTCAGACCTGTGCGAAAACATTCCTGCTGGGGCGGGGGGGGAATATGTGAGGATAGTGAAGTGCCAACATTCTGGAGGGGTCATTCTGATTTTTTTTTCTTTGCTGGGAGTCTAGGGCAGGCCAAACCTGCATATTATTATTATGTCATATTGTGTCATAAAGGAGGAGGCTTGCCATTCCTGTACCAACCTATCTATGGTCTTTATGTGGCCCCCTCACTGCAATAGTGGAGTGCCTCACATCCTTTAATCTATTTACCCTCATCACATCCCTGTGTCATAGTGAAGTGCTATCATTCCCATTTTACAGGTGGGGAACTGAGGCACAGAGAGGCTAAATGACTTGCCTAAGATCACATAGAAGCTTCTGGTGGAGCGGTGGTGGGGGAGTTAGCTAGTGAAGGGCAGTTATGTGCAAAACCTAAAGTGAGACTTGGATGGATGCCTGAAACATCTGGCCACATGACTCCTAAAAAGAGCTAGATAATAGCAGAATCAGATCACACACTCTTTTAAAAACATCTGCTTGTATAAGACACTTCACCCAGACCTTTGTAACCAACTCACCAGGTGGAGCTTTATCATTCTTGAACATCTCTTGGCAGATCCTTAACCTTGCAGATTTAAAGATTTATATATGCCCTGTAACAGATGAAAGTGGACATCAGGGACAATTAGCTATTCAGCCTAGAATGAAAAGGCAGATGAACAGTCTTACTCAGCGACTAAAGAGGTACGTCCCATGCATACAGACGCCAAAGAAGGAAAGCACTTTGAGAGACATAGTCTCAGGTAGGTATTTAAATGGAGTTCTCTTAATAAATTCCAAAGCTATATTTTATCATGATAGTCAAAGACTAGGCATGAGGAGAATAAAACTGCTCAAGTGTCTCGTGTTATCCTCATCACAGTGGCAGGATATGGTGCTGAATTAAAAGGAATGATTAGCAAAATAAAAAAAAATCCAGGTTGAGTCATGATGTGCTGTTGATAAATTAGCTGAACTGAATGATAGGGTTTGGACCCACGTCACAGTGTGACTTGGGCTCTGATCTCCCCCTCCTAGCAGGATTATAGTAGCTGAATCTGGAGCACTTGCGGACTTGAGTCAGACCGATGCATGTGTGGACAGAAGGAGGGCTTGATATCAAACCTGAGCTGCAATGTGGGCGTAGTGTGCAGTATAAACATACCCAGAGAGATGAAGTGATTTGCCCAAGGTGGATATTTATGACAGAGGAAGGACTTGAACCCAAGGCTTCTGTGTCATGTCACAATACCCTAACCACTGGCCCAAACTATACCAGCCTTTATAAATGTTATCCCTTGATAAACCCCTAATCCTGAGCTTAGATTTTTATTTCAAAATTTACTAACATGGGAGAAGAGGGGAGAATCTACCTATTATCTCCTCATCTCACAGGACAAGCGACACCTGAAGGGCCCACTTCAGCAAAGTACTTAAGCATGGCCGAGAGATCCTCATAGGTATTTAGGCACCTTACTCCCACTGAATTGAGAATCTGGGCCCATGTGACTCAAATGAAATACATGAATGGACCACTGGCTTGAATTGGACTTAGTCACAAGTTTAGTCCTCTGTTGAACTGGGGCCTGATTTTCGTAATGTGGCACTTCCATATTTTGGCGGGGAGGGGTTTGTTTGGTGGGGGTTTCCTCTCATTACAGTTTATTTCCTTCCTAATCTGCAAATGCTGCCTGTTGCTTTTTACCTTTTATCACTGTTTGATAAGCATCAGGACTAAACACAGACCAAGTTAATTGCTATACTACTATGCACGGCTGTCTGCTGACCCACTTACGATACACACATTTGTACCCAGATATCGGTCATTTATGAGCTATAAGGCAAGCTGATGCTTCTTTGTAAAGGCTGCATAGTTCCTGCTGCTGCACCGAGACTAAAGAAATAGACACACCAATGGAATAGCAGTAGTAATTTTTAATTATCCTCAGAAATAGTTGTCATAGCCTTACAGAACAGTTACCGCTTGCATTAACAAAGTCAAAACAGAGGAGGTTAGAGTAGTAAACTTCAGCGGGGGAAAAGTTCAACTGAAAATTGGTTGGCTAACAAACTGTCAAAACCAAAGGGATATATTTTCAGGAGCAAAGCCTGAACTAATTATCAGTTCAATTTCAGTTTCAGAATTCTTGTCAAGTGCCTGTGAGGAACCGCAGCTTAATTCTTAAAGTGGCTAACAGAAGGCAACATCAGATCACTGTTTGTTATCATAAAAGCCTGAAGTTATTCACAATAAAGTCCAATTACTCAGAAGCACCAGTGACCCCCCTGGTTTAGAATGTTTCTGCCCTATGAAATGTGGTTTCGCTTTAAAATGATTAATACAAGCACTATGGCGTGTTTCATCGGATTTAAGTCTTTCTTGGTCAAGGGAACTGTAAAGCAGTGAAGAGGACGACGTTTTATTTGACCCACGACAGGACGTTGAAGCTGGAGGAAGAAAGGAAAAAATCCTTCTTCTCAAGGACTACAAATACAGGAGTAAGCTGACAGAATGCTCAGCAACATGCAGTTTGGGAGACAACTAAATTCCTCATACTCGTCATCTGGAAAAAAGAGACAATTACAGAACAAAAGAGCCTCTTGTGGGCGGGGGGGGGGGGGGGACCGGAGGGAAGAAGAGGGAGCAATGCTAAGTTGTGTGAAGTTATGTAATACATATACACGCAATTTTAAACTTCATTTTCATAATTTTGTTGAGCATTTTGAAGTCACTTAAGAAAACAAGCTACTGGCCTCAAAATAATTCCATTCCAAAGCACTTAGCCGCTATCTACTTTTTGGTCTGAAAAGGTCCTTTAAGCCTTCACAGGAAATAAATTAAGTTTCTTTAAGCCATCACTGCTGTTGAATAAAGAGACCCATTTTGCTGAGCAATGGGCATGATCGTAAATGTCTACAATTAACATGCTTCACTGGAATAATTAAAGTCTGGCATTTTTATTTCACATGTAACCAAAGCTGCTTCCTTACGCTCCAATAGATACAATTCAGCAGTGATGGGATTTATTTATTTTTTTAAATGAACTGTACGTTTTATTTCCTTTTTGCCCCTCCCTTTGTCTTCTCAAATTGTGAGCTCTCTAGTGCAGGGACTATGGGATCTAATTCCCCACTGTCTGACTTCACGGGCCCAATTCACCACTGCCTTTTATCTTAGGGTGTAAAATGTTACCATTCTGAGGCCCTTAAGCACATGGGTAAGTCCAACCATATTCCCAACAGCTTCAGGTTAAGTACACGCTTAAGGGTGATCATGAATAGAGACGTTAGATCTTTTAGCTCACAGTAGGAGAGGCTCATATTTTTAGACCCAAAGATACCAGGTTTGTTCCCTGCTGTCAACAACCCATTCAGGGGCACAGTGAAGCACTGGTCTGGGTGGGGAATTTTGGTAACACTGGAAGGTAAGTTTTGGAATGAAACAAATGCATCTTTGCTGGAATGACGCAATGTGGTAAAATGCTGTAATCACGTATTTATTTTTGATGGCCTACAAAGACCTAGCAAAAGTTCCAAAGACCAAGAACACCAGGGTAAAAATGTAACAAAATGTATTCCTCTTTTGTGCACTAAGCAGCAAAGCGATTTGATGTTTAGATAAACAAAGGGACGACAGCACAAGTCTGCTTTGTTGGAAAAGCTAATCAGGTCTCCTGAGAAACTTATCAAGCTGATAATTATATGCATGGTTGTCAAGAGAGGGAATAGACTAGCACGGACTTCTCCGAAGTCATTGTTCCGTTCAGTCTCGGAAATAGTGACTGAGGGAGGAGTCAGAACACATTGGGGAAGAGCCAGCGGATTTGCAACTGATGCCTGATTGTTGACATGCCAAAATCTGAGAGTAAATTACAACTACTTGCCACACTGTTACTTCCTCCTCTGGAGAAATAATTCATTTGCTCAACATCAATGAGGGCCTTCTGTTGTTTCACCTTTTCAATTTAAAAATTTATGAGGAAATTAAATTATATTAGCCATTGTAGCTGTACTAGACTAAGCTGCCGTTATCCACAAAGACGCCATGTAAAAAGATTCACTCTCTTGGCTCTGTCATCTGAGGAACTCAAAAGGGATCTGAAATAAACATGCATCGGGGAAAAAATGTAAGGACCAGACGGCATCAGTAAGATAGCCCTGTCATAAATATAAAGGGAAGGGTAAACATCTTTAAATCTCTCCTGGCCAGAGGAAAAACCCTTTACAGGTGAAAGGGTTTTTCCTCTGGCCAGTAGGGATGGGACACCCTCAGACCACACCCTACTACCGGGGGCAGCCCAAGGCCCCAACTACACACCAAGGAATACTCCAAAACCTTAAGTTACAAAAAGACACAGAAACAGGAATATACATTCCATTCAGCACAGCTTATTTTATCAGCCATTTAAACAAAACAGAATCTAAAGCATATGTAACTAGATTGCTTACTAACTCTTTACAGGAGTTCTGACCTGCATTCCTGCTCTGGTCCCGGCAAAAGCATCTCACAGGCAGAGAGGACCCTTTGTCCCCTTCCCCTCCCTCCAGCTTTGAAAGTATCTTGTCTCCTCATTGGTCATTTTGGTCAGGTGCCAGTGAGGTTATCTTAGCTTCTTAACCCTTTACAGGTGAAAGGGTTTTTCCTCTGGCCAGGAGGGATTTAAAGATGTTTACCCTTCCCTTTATATTTATGACAAGCCCCATCAGGCCAGACACCAAAGGGGCTCACAGTACATCCAAGTGGGGTTTGTGATGGGACACCGTCTCCCTAGGCCATGTCCCCTAGTGATCAGAGCACCAGATAGCCTAGTGCTAGCGGTGGTAGAGGTTCAAGTCCAGGATTGGCGACAGGGGAACCCAGGCCCCCCCGCTCCTCCAGGTTCCAACCCAGGGCCCTGGGACAGACAATTCAGGGGTGCGACCTTGGCCAAGGTAGTACCCAGCCTGCTCCATGGGTTACTTCCTATGTGTCCTTGCTTCTCAAGAAGCACGGTGAAGGCCTGACTAACAGACCACAATGTGTCCCACCAGAAGGGGGTCTGGAGCTTCCCTCCTGCACACGGGCCAACGCTCCTCTGTCTCTTCTGCAGTGGCTTGCAGCTCTGAGTTGAGGACTGCTTTGGGGCAACATGGGACACCTGCTGGATTCCTGCATGAGCAACCAGTGCAGGTCTGCTCTCTTGCACTGGCTGAGCTGTACTGCATCTTTTTTAGATCCACTTCCACTGAAAGCACATCCAGCAGCACGGGTGCCCGTGCCTTCTGTGATGAGAGCTACTCCTTTACCCCATTCCCAAGTGTAGCATTTGTACATCCCGTCCCCCTCACAAGGTGGGAGTTTCAAAAGAACTCAGCTCACCTTCAGGCACCTGAATGAAGCAGACAGATTTTCCTAAACAGGTCCCACTGAGAGTGCTTCTGAAAATCTAATCCAGGCAACCCAATCTTTCCACATCAACGAATCTGGAGTGAAAGCCTGGCCCCACTGAAGTCAATGGGAGTTCTGTCATTCACTTCAATGGGGCCAGGATTTCGCTCCTGGAGTCTTCCGCCCTCCCTGCAGAAGGGGAAATGCCTTTTTACAGGATACTAAATTTATTCACCCTGCAGACTAAGATATCCCCCCATGCAGGATAAGAGGAATTTTTGGCTGGGATTTGCAAAGGAGCCTAAGGAAGTTAGGTGCCTGCAGTAACACATCCTCACGTCATGGGTGCCCCCCATCCCATCTCTGTCTGCACTGTTGCATAGAGTCACTATCTTTGACGCCCCCTACTGGGGCTCACCCTTGGACCTGCAGTGGCCTCTCTATCTGTGTGTTCTGTGGCTTGGCCTACCAGCCAACTCACATAAAAGTCTAACCCCTTTCCTGGGTAGCACAAACAAGTACAAATTAAAGTCCAAACAAATCTACAAACTAATCGCCCTTCCACCCTTCTCAGGCTTCTCTCGTTCCCTTGTTGGCACTATCTTAGAGCCTCCCCTGCAGGAGCCTAACCTGCTCCTGTAGTATTCTCTCTCCATTGTTTCCTGTCTGTTAAATCCTATCCCAGGGTGTCTCTCCACCAGAGACCCGTCTCCTCTGCAGTTTTCTCCACAACTGAATCCCTCAGGCCTTGTCTACACTACGGGGCTAAGTCGACCTAAGTTACGCAACTCCAGCTACTTGAAGAATGTAGAATAGCTGGAATCGACACAGCTTAGGTCAATTTACTGCAGTGTCTACACCACGCTGGGTTGATGGAGACACTCTCGCATCCACTTACCTTGCACTTCTCGTTCCAGTGGAGTACCAGAGTCAACGGGAGAGCGATCAGTCTTCACTAGACCCGCTAAATCGACCCCCAGTGGATCAATCACTGCAGTGTCGATTCCCAGTAAGTGTAGACATGCCCTCAAGTATAAGGCAAGGGTTCTCAAACTTGGGGTCGGGACCCCTCAGGGACTTGCAAGGTTATTACATGGGGGGGTCATGAGCTGTCAGCCTCCACTCCAAACCCTGCTTTGCCTCCAGCATTTATAATGGTGTTAAATATATAAAACGTGTTTTTAATTTATAAGGGGGTGGTTGCACTCAGAGGCTTGCTATGTGAAAGGGGCCACCAGTACAAAAGTTTGAGAACCACTGGTCTAAGGCCTAGCTCTGCCTCTTCTCGCCAGGAGCGCATTCGTTAATCATCCTCCAGTGCAGGGCATGCCGAACTGGGGTTCTTTCCCTTCCCTTGCAGATCTTGTTGTTTGTACCACCCCGGCACAATAAGATCTGGGTCTATAACTAGGGCCAGTAGGTGCTACAGTAATACAAATAATTCCTACCCCCCACTGAACTGGATGCAACTTTGAAATTCCCAGATTTAGGACTCCAGGATACTTTTTTTTCTTTTTTTTTGAAGACAAACTGAAAAAATGTTTCTATTATCCGACCAGCTTTGTAAATGGCCAAAGGATCTAAAAAACATAGTAATTGCCATATTAAATAAGACCAGACATACCATTTCAGTTTGGGCATATCTCTTGAGCTATACTCTCATTCCTCCACCTGTAAAATAGGGAAGGCAATGCTTCCTTTTCCCCATCCTTTGTCTTGTGCGTCGAGACCGTGAGCAGCGACTGTCTCTTACTTTGTACATGTACAGCGCCTAGCACAATGCAGCCTCGATCTCTGTTTGGCAGGTCTAAGTACTACTGTCATATAGATTTTAAAAAATGATCCATCTCCTTCAGTATACTCTCGGACAACGGCCAGAACCAGATGCTGCAACGGAAGGTTCAAAAATCCCTTTATTTATTATAAAAAGAAAAGGAGTACTTGTGGCACCTTAGAGACTAACCAATTTATTTACATTTATTTATTAACATCAGATGAAGTGAGCTGTAGCTCATGAAAGCTTATGCTCAAATAAATTGCTTAGTCTCTAAGGTGCCACAAGTACTCCTTTTCTTTTTGCGGATACAGACTAACACGGCTGCTACTCTGAAACCTTTATTTATTATGTGTGGGTATTGCAGAAGTACCTAGACACAACAGCGTCATTGTTCTAAACCTGGTACAAATATGTCTGGTAGTGGACAGTTATGGAAGTTTTTTCTGTCAACCATCAGCTAAATTATTAATGGAAATATTTGTTCACCATTCACCCCAGCTCCATTCACTGAATTCTTCTCTCTCATAAGCAACCATAGCATTTAAGGATTGGCAACCATCCCAATTTTGCTAACTACTTGGGCTGTTTTAAAGCCATTTGTCACACCTCTGCTTGAGAGGCGCATTCTTGAAAAATGAGATCATGGAGAACATTGGCAGGGAGGGAAAACGAACTGACAAGTGCCCTACGAGAATGAAAAGGGAAGGTGGTGCCGTTTCAAATGACAAGGTGCTGACATAGGTTGCAAAAACATTATCTAGTTAAGTCATCTTAACGAGGACATGCTGTATTGCAAAGTGTACAATAAGTGGCTGATCTTAATATGTACACCACAGAGAGTCAATCATAGATTAAGGGGTTAATTTCAAACCTCAATAACGAGTTTGTTAGAAGGCAGAATTGCCAACAGTCATTAAAGGCACACAGAGAAAGGTCAGTCGCTCACACAAACAGGATGGAAAGGACTTTGTACTTCTGAAGCCCACTCCATGATTTTAGTTTTTCCAAGTATTGATTATTTTTCCTGCTGCTGGGAATGATACAACACCTCCCGAGGTGCCCTTATTGAAGTTTGCTTGGCACAGGCAGTTGCATTTGCAATTAGTTTCTAGGAGGCAAGGTGAGAGAGCTAAAAAAAGGGAGGGGTATTCTAAGAGGTGTGTAAAAATAGCATCTCCAGACTACAGGGAGGTAACCCATCTCATTCACTTCAAGTTACACTTTCTACACAAAGACATTAGCCATTCAGACTGAATGCTGGTGATCTCCTCCGCGCAAGCCTGCCATTGACCCAGACAGTTATTGCACTGCATGCTACTTTATCGTCTTTCAATTTTCATTTCAAAGCAGCTGTGACGCGAAGAAGATTTCTGTTCTGGATATAACCATGCGAACACTTGTATTTTTGTTCAGAGGTCAATGGCTGACTTGCATGCAATACTCCTACCACTACTTTGCATTTATGCAGAGCCTTCCGTTCAAGGATCTCAATGCATGAAGCCTCACAAAATGCCTGAGTGGCAGGACAATGTTACCTATAGGTCCATCCTCTTCCCTACCCCCATCGGGTGGATTCCATCCCACCTCAGTCTTAGATGATGACACTTGGAAAGCACAAAGCGTGGGTAGTGCTGTCACAAGTTCGGGGTAGATGCGGGTTCTCCCCTGGTAACCTCAAAGGGGCTTCTCAACCATTAATTCTCCTGCCTAAGAGCACCCAAAAAGAATGGTTAGCCAGGACAGAAGACCAGCTAGTGAGTCAAAGCAACTGCCAAAGCTATTGAGCAATTTGGGAAGGGAGTGTTAGGAGAAAGCTCTCTAATACCCAGCTCTTATATAGCATCTTTCATCAGTAGAACTCAATGCTTTTTACTAAAGAGGGCAGATTCATTATTCCCATTTTGCAGACGGATAAAATGAGGCACAGAGAAATAAAACAACTTGTCCAATCGAGGTCTCCTGAATCCCAGTCCAGTATTCTATTCACTAGATTACACTGCTTCCCATAAAAGAGAGATGTCTGCTTATATGTGAACAGTTAATAGATTAAGGTGCCAGTAGATGGCACTTAATACACAGTACAGTTCCTGGGTTTTGTAGGGCCAACAAAACTTCTTGCTGCGCTCTTTAAATAGCCCCTAATGTGCCCGTCTATAGGCACCTCTTAACAGCAGACCCAGCCACGCCCTCCCAATCCCCTGGGATTAATGATCCAAATAAAAGCATATAGACCACTCCTCAAGGGGTATGGTGAACAGTGTCTTTCTGAGATTCAGTAGGAAACGCTACTAGCTGGATCCATGTGTGATGCATGCAGAGCTACCTCCGAGCAGGCTACAATAAAGGTCTTTGTTGGAACCACCTTGGCTGTGCCTCTGTGTCTGGTGTGAAATCAGAGATATTACAAGGGTCACGAGTGAAGCCCTAGCTCTCAAATCTGAGGCTCAGGCCCATCTCCAACATGCAGCCATCCCAATACATCACAGTAGCTTCATGTGCCTTACCTCAGGAGGCTGGAATAGAGACTCATTAACGTTAAAGGATGCAGGAGAGCTAAGCCGCTATTTTTCCATCTTCTCTCTTTCCTTTGTCGCCTCCGGATTGTTCATGCTGCTCTGAATACCTAACAAACACTCAATCTGTACCCAGCCACTATGTCAGTAATTACTACAGGGCGTCAAACACGCTAGCTGTTTCTGGAGATTTCTCAGTAATCACTGGGTTTGCGTTTTCCAAGGGAAGAGGGCATTTTGACAGTAGCCTGTCTCGGAAATACAACTTGACTGTCAAGCTGATGCTACGGAAGTTTACTCATTAAAACAAACCTTCTGTAATTTAAAAAAAGAAAAGAAAAAAACCTACCAGAAATAAAACGAAAAAGTCCTATAGAAATTATGCTAAAACACGACTGAATTTAAGCAAACCTGATCACCTTTCCATAGTTCCTTGTAACCTTCCTACCGAACTGAATAATAGAATTATGTCCCTTCTGTAGAAGTTGA
This sequence comes from Natator depressus, assembly GCF_965152275.1. Taxonomy (NCBI): domain Eukaryota; kingdom Metazoa; phylum Chordata; order Testudines; family Cheloniidae; genus Natator; species Natator depressus. The sequence continues at coordinate 9,829,417 of NC_134259.1, forward strand.
AAAAACTTTGGCTGCCATTTAGGGGTGCGTACCTTCCATATCGATCCAGTTCAGCCAGCTACTGTAAGGGGGCAGAGTATCATGATCATCATTAATATAATCATCATATTTTAAGAATTAAAACACATTCCTAAACAAAAATATTTTAATGTTGCTTGCAAAATTAGTTTTATTTCACACCTGAAAGACTAAGTGTATTAAAAGAGGGGGGGAAATTCTCTCATCTTGCTTCAGTTATATCACCTACCTAGGCAGGTTTGATAAGCTAGCTGGAGAGAGGACTGTGTTAGCTAGTTTAGCCAGATTAGATTGCTAGACACTAGCTAGAAAGAAAGAAGTAAACTAGACAGCCACCGACAGATATGAATAGATTAGACTGAATGCAGAAATACCAAGATCCAGTAATAACTCTGTATTCATATGCTACACTCCAGCAGGCAAATCCAGAACAGATATACATTTGATTAAATTAGTGCCTATAGGGTGTTCTTGGCTGGTAGCTGCCTTTATATAATCCTCATTATCTATCAAACACCACAACCATTCTGATGAATTACCGCCATCTCCCTGCAGTTCAGAACTTGGAAACCATATTATCAAGGTCACCAAATATAGTGGATCCTTGGGGCTTTCTAACTGGGATAACCCATGTGTGGTCATTTATCACCAGACAGGCTCGCCATTTCAGTATAACAGATGGTGAGCACAGTACAGGTCATCAACCTGTAATGACTTGCACCTGTTCTCAACCTATCATTCATCTCTTGTGAAATTATGCAGAGGCTGGCATTAGCCTTTACTGAAAATGATTGCGAAGGTACACTAGCGACTAGGTACGGTGAGATGGTCCGTCTATTTTCACCCATTTATTGATTGGCCTTGTTCTTCTTTTCTTTGTTCTTAAACATGATAGATCTTGAATTTTAAGAAAGTTTTAGATCTTCACAGATCTAGAATCCTCTGAGAGCGTCACAAGTTTTCCCTATGCAAATGAATCCACGAGTTCCACTCTAATACCGGCACTGAACAGAAATTATTCATATTACTCCGAATAATTAACAACTATTGTTCTTTGTCATCTAGATCTTCAATTGTTATGTCCTACCATAGAATAGGAAACATACGCACATGTGGCTGGTGTAGAGAGATGACTGGAGAGCTCATATTAAAGCAGAAGGTAAACAAGAAGCACTCAAAACCTCTTATTCACAGTGGCCCTTTGTGTGTCCTGCTGCCTTAACCTAAAGCCTCTCTGGCTCTTTCACTTTTTGACCACACACACACAAAAAAAAAGAACAAAAACAAAACGCTGAAAAGTTTTTGTTTGTTATTTGGTTTTGGTCAAAAACTTGTTTTCCAATTAAAAAAACCACCACCACCACCACCACGTTGATGAAAGCAAAGCATTTTCCATACAAGTTTTAATTTAGTTAAAATCCCAATTTTCCATCCAACAAAAGTTTTGAGGGGGGTTGCGGAGAGAATATTTAACCAGGCCTTCTAGTTCAGCCCATACTATAATGAAATTGATCTCACTCGGTCAGTCAAAAAATAGTTTCCTTCTGAACCAAACCCAAAGTGGATATGCCATTTACCAACAACCTCGTGACCTCACAGGAACGTTGAGAGGATAAATACATGGAAGACTGTGAGGCTCTCAGATAATGTGATAACGGGGCCATATAAGTACCCAGGGCAGACAGGCAGCTGCAGGGTTTCCCTGCACCTTCTTCTGAAGCATCAAGCGCTGGCTTCCATCAGAGACACAATGCTAGCAGATGGGCCTTTAGTCCGGCAGTACTTAGTTCCTGGGTTATTCACTCTTCACTACATTTGCTTTTGAAGCCTGAGCACCAAATGCCATTGTAACACCTTCTTTCATTGTCACAGTAAAAAAAGTTGGTGGGGTGAAGGGAGCAGATAGGCGGTTTCTTTTTGCATACAACTGAAATAATTTTGGTTTTAGAAATTAGGGTGTTTCTTTTTTTAAAGCACTTCCAAGCTGAGACTGGTAATAGAACATTTCAGCCAGTGATTTCATGACTAACTATGCAGATTTATAAAGAAAGTGTTGACAAGATCTTAACGATAGCGTTGCAAATATACCACTACAGTAACCCTGGAAATATTAAGTGATTTTTTATTGAAACATACATATGTCTTCAAAATAGCTGATGACATTTTATCAGGTTTGTTTCTGTAAGGAAAGATTTCATATTATCACTAAGCTATTTTTACAGTTGCTGTGGTAACTAGAATACCAGATAAAAGGGAGGGGGGGGAAAAGTAGCCACAGAACAAATGCAAAAGCTATATAAAATTCTTGTATCTTAACTGCATTCCACTCTGTTATCTAGAGCAGTGCTCAAGTATCCATCCATGAAAGCACAGCTGTAGTAGAAGTTGGAAACATACATAAAAATTAGCCATATAATAGCTAATAGGGTATAAATAATTCCATACTTCGCTTCATTAGCATAAGTTAGAGTCAGACACCTACTTCCCTTTGACTTTTAATGGGAGTCAGGTGCCTAATTGCTATTTGTGCCTTTGACATCACCATCTAACTTCTTGATATTCTGAAAGCCTAATTGGTTTCAATTCCAGACTGTCACAACCTCACACTGGTATAATAGTGATGCATCACAGCTGGGCGATGTGTCATATTACGTTGCTCCAAGGAAAACTTTACTCGCTGTAGATTAATTTCCTCTGGCTCATTTTCTTTTAGGATTTCATTTTTTTTTTAATAGATGATAATACTGCTCTGCTTTTTGTACAGTGTTTCTCACTCAGAGATCTCCAGTAGGGTTGTCAACTTCCTAATCGCACAAAACCGAACACCCCTGTCCCACCCAGCCCCTTCTCGGAGACCCCACCCCTGCTGGCTCTATCCCCCCCACCCTCCGTCAATTGCTAAGTACTACTATTATTGGTCAGGAGAGAAAAAAGGGGTACCTTCAAGTGAGTCAAAGCTACTGTCACAATAAGTGATGGGGAGCGGGGGGAGTGAGAAGAGCTTTATAATTTAGAATCCTTTAGAATCCTACGGCAAGGATAGAATTCTCTATCCAAAAACCTGTAAAAGTTTTCATTTTCCATTCAGTTCTGTAGGACTTTTCCATAAGGGTTAGCACATATGTACGGTAATGACACCAGTTCATTGCATAGTTACTGTGAAATAATGCGGGAGCCTTTGGGAATGAGACCTTAAAAAAAAAAAAAAAAGGCCACGGACCCTCTCATTATCTCTTTCCCTCCTCTTGTTTCTGTGCTTTGCTCTATTTCATCATGAGACAGTACCATTGAATGCTAATGAAACAATACTTGGCATCACCTAAGCCACTCCCGTCTGTGCAATTAATTAGTGCAGTAAACAAACCAACGTTTATAGATGTTCCAACTCCAAAGGAAGAGGAGTAGATGTACAGGGTGATGCAGGGCAGCTGAGTGCACTGTCAGCATTAGCAAACAGTAAATCATAACATCTAGGAGTAATGGGATGAAATGAAGGGATATTTAGGGTGCTCTATTACACCATGGAATCATCTCACAAGGGAGGTGCTGGAAACCTGATCATCTGGATATATGAAACTAAATTGGATAAAGCACTGGTAACTATACAGAGCTACACTGCACCTCAAGGCACAGCCAGGGCAAGGCGTGGTGTTTAAAATTTACCTCTAGGGCTCTATTCTCTCCTCTTACTGGTGTAGAGGAAACAGAGGTTTAAGTATTTTGCTGCTGGCCTGCAGCCCTCCACCCCTCCCATATTGTGTGCTTTGCCTCCATCCATTCACCACTCTTCCTTCCCCACCCTCTGCACCCTGGACCCAAGGTCTGGGTAACCAGTGCAGCAGCATGAATTAAATTCTTGCTCATTGTCTCCCACGTGGCCAAGACACTAATAAGCTCTCAGTACCAAAGGGAACAATTCTGCATTGACCAGGGAAGGGAGAGGTGACCTAAGAGGTCTCTTTCATCTCTAACCTCTGTGATTCCATGAAAATGAGTCTTAAATCATGAGCACACCACTGGGATTAAATTCATAAGCCAGGAGTATAGGGGAAATGATCCCATAATAAATAAAATCATGGCCCTATCACAGATTCTGATACGTTGGTCACCATTAGAAGGTCAACATTTCTCCAGAGCTTAACACATAACTGTGGCAGTTCTCACAAGACTCTCCCATAATTGTGCATAAAGGGAAATATTGTAGGATCTCAGCTATCCCTGTGTGGATATTCAATAGCAACTACTGTGTCAACAAATAAAGACACCAATCTATAGTGTATTACTGGCTAATGCCATTAGCTAGCCATTGATTCATAGTGAATCTCTCTCTATTGGTTTAGATGTCAGTACTGATAGTCATTAGTGTGGTATAAGAATGGAACAATGATACAAGTTTATGAGATATAAACAACAATTAGGGCCTGATCCTCTATTGCACTGCAGCTCATGGAGTATAGATGTCATAAAATGCTCCCATTCTTATTTGGCAGCAATTTACACCATATCTGTACAGATGTTATTCAACAAGCTATAAGGCACTAGAGAACGAGGCCCACTACTCAAAGCCTTTCAAGGGAAGCGTTGGAAGCAACGCATCTATTCCTTGTACTTTAGAGTGACCAGTGCATGTAATTCTTACATTTATTGGTCTAACACTATATTTAGGACCAAAAATATCCTCCTTACAAGATAGTGTATTTTCTTTTGTGGCTATACGAATCTTCCTTCATGGGGATGGAATATCATCTATCGTGATCGGAGAAAATGAAGCTGCTCTGGTCAATTCAAGGCTTTAAAAAACAACAACACCACTTGTCTACAATGAGCCTGGGGGGGAGAGGGGGGAAATACCATTCTCCTGATCCGTCTTGTCTGCCTGATCAAGTCTGATGTATTTTTTTCCAAACCGAGTTAGCCAACTAAATGATGACTTCTACTGTCACAATTTTGTTCACAGTATTAATATATTGATTTCTTATATTCTCTGGCACGCAGAGAGCATGATTCAGTTGACTGAGTGGAAATGGATTCCATTTCCAATTACTTTAAATGACAATATCATCAAAATGTTATCCACATCAGCAGTTTGGTGGGGAAAATTGTATGACCCAACCTTTCCCTCGCTGTGCATCAAAAACAGTGGGAATGGGGTGAAATATTTGGTTCTGAGGCTTTGTGGCTCCAGAAAGACATCTGAAATATCACATTTGTTTAGAAGTCAGTAGAGGTGGGATTGTTTTGAGTCCCAGAATCCAACCTCCTCAAATCTGGTGGAAAACTAACGCTGATGTACATAAATCCCTCTAGAAAGTAGTAAGATTAGACTTAAATGTGGAGTTACTCCACATTTACACTAGGAAAGAGAGAGCAGAATCTTGCTCTGCCAGGTGTAACAGGAAGATAAAGTTACAGATTCCTACAGGGGAACTGTAAGGCCTTGTAGAAGGATGGTTTGATGATAAAGGCCCTGCACTAGGACTTGGGAAAATTAGCATTCTGGTACAGGTTATTTATGTGATCTTAGGCAAATCATTTATTCTCCGGCCCTCAGCTCCCCACAAAATAACCCTTTCCTACACCACAAGGATGTGGAGAGGATATGGTTATCGGCATTCGGGAAGTGATCAGATATTACAGAGATGGAGGCCGCGTACGTGTCTAGCTTAATGAATGAATTATAAATACTTTTAAAGTTACGGATTCGATAAGACTCCAAACATGAATTTAACAGGCACACCCAGCAAGGCCATTCCGAGTTCTTAGGTTGCTCCTGTAGGGTTACAGATGCTGAAACAGCAATTAACTAGGCTCAGTGAAGAGTGCATCCTGCTGCTGCAGCAGTGGGGGGGACATTTCAACTTCCAGGGGTCTTCACTGCCACTTCTAATATTGTGGTTTTAAAGGTCTATGTCCATTTTGTCAACAGGAGGCAAGGGACTCTCTAGCACAGCTTTTCACTCCACAAACTTTGGGCAGGTTGGTGGGAATTTAAGCCGTCTCCCCCGCCCAACACACACACAAAAAGCGATTTTTCAGTTTTAAACAAAAATAAGTGTCAGAACAGATGGATTTGATATCTAGATAAGTGTGTTTTATCAACAGAACGGATTAGGGTGTTTGCAATTTGTCACCACAATCTCAATTCATCCTGCCAATAAAACATATTTCATCAATGCTTTAGACCACTATGCTAACAGAATGCATTTTGTCAACAGCCTAAATCCACCCTGTCAACAAAATCCATTCGGTGGGAAAATAACTCAATCTCTTCTGTCAACAGCAGGAGAAAACCTTGATTGTTAGTATATTTAAAACAACAAAAACATCAGCCATGTTTTCCAGCCAGAATGGGGGAAAGAAACAGGAAAGCAGCAGCCAGGCTAGCACATTTAAGACTAGGACATTCAGGAAGTTAAAGTCTTTCATAAATTTGGATTATTTTGAATGGGAAGTGACTGAACTGTGGGAAAAGCCAGGAGTCAGAGCCCCGGCTTCTCTCTTCCCCGTGGAGTTGAACCTGACTATTTCAGTAGCATCTACAGGCCAATCAAGATTGGATCATGTTTGCTCGATCGCATACACACAGTAAGACACACCAAAAGATCTTATAGTCTCAACAGACAGACAAACGATGTAAAGGGAAGCAAACAGTCACAGAGAGACAGAGGGACTTGCTCAAGGCTGCATAGCATGCCAGTGGCAGAACTGTGAATAGAACCCAGCACTGCTGACTCCCCATCCAGCATGCAGCCTAAGGTCCAGCCCCAAGTGCAGTCCACGTCAGCCTTTCCATTGACTTCAGCAGGCTAAGCACCAGGCCTTGAAACTTTTAAATTCCAGTCTAGTAGTAGTACTTTCCTTTAACTTTGTCCCCCAAAATCCTTGTCTCTCAAGATCTCCAGATTTTGTGATTGTTGGTCTCTGGGTTTGAATAGGCCTTCACCCAAACTCTGTCACCAAACTAGGCCAACTTTTGGGGGATGTTCAGAACTAGATCCAGATTTTGCAATTTTTTTTTCATCTTTCGTTTTGTAGAATTGGAGAGAGCAGGAACGAAAGGTGCTGGGTCCTGTTTGCCCCGCGCTTGAATTAGCTGCTTTTAAAAAAGTGGAGTCAAAACGAATGGGCCCCTGAGCCAATGAGAATCCTTATTTGGGCTCTTATTCCAAACTACCTGTAATATGAGGCAGTGGAAGACAGTGCACAGGGAATTAAATACAGGTAGAGTGGTCACCTTTCAAAAGTTAAACGTTTAACCAACAGTTGTCTTCAGTTAGAATAGCTGCTCAGGGAGAACATGCCACTGGGTAACATTCACATCAGGAGTAGGAAATGCCCAAGGCTCCCCGCTCAGACCCTGATTCAGCAACACACTTGAGCACATGCTTAACTTTGACGTTAATTAGGTCTCATTCATGTCAACAGGACTTAAGCACTTGCTTAAAGTTAAATACACGTATGTGCATTGTTGAATAGGGACCTCAGTTTCCCTTAGAATCATGCTGGGACCATCAAAATTAAAATCCATATGACACTATGCACCTATCAACTGGTAAGAAATTTTGGTCAACATCGCATCCGGAATGTCCCGGACTCAGAATGAACAGTTCTTAATTAATAGAGCTCTGTAAATCAGAAGTGATTTTTATAGCAACTCTTTTGCCCACCTGTAAAACTAGATTTTAAAATGAACTGAAGTATGCAATGCAAGATATGATGTTGAATGCATTTCAGTGCCTTCTTATAAAAGACATAGCTATTTGTGCTATTATTGGCATGGTCTAAAAGAGAAGGGGAAAAGTTAATTATGCAAAGCAGTGTTTTTGTAATAGAACAGATTGTACACATTCTAAGTACTGTATTTATACGACAAGAATACTGATAGGGATTCTTTGTCCTCAATGCTGTCATGTAGCAAAGGAAGAGAAAAGAATTCTGACCAATCAGAATTCTATCCCAGCAAATAGAGGATGAGCTGGAGGTCTATAGCTGAAGAAAACTTCAGTGGAACCGTGCATTAGGTGGAATCCTACTGGCATGAGATCAAGGGCTGTGCCAGTTACTCTTGCTCATTTTAATTAAATGTTTTAGCATCTCCTCTTCGGAAATGATACTGGGCTGCCTAACATTTACTAAAAGGAAACAATGGGAAATGTATAAGAAGATGAATTGAGGCAAACATGGATCTTATTCCATTTAGTAATATATCTTCTAACCTTCTGTAGAAATGTCAGTGTTATTTAACAGAGATTATATTTAATTTCCTTTGTCGTCGTCCCTCCCCACCCCAGCCCCGCTGCATCTATAGTTCTATGACTAAAAGTTTTTTTTCTTAATATTTTGAAAACGTTAAATACAAGGTCATACATCTAGGAACAAAGACAGTAGACCTAACCTACAAGATGGTACCCTGGAAAGCACTGACTCGGAGAAAGATTTTGGGATCATGGTGGATAACAAACTGAACAAGAACTTCCCAGGGTGATGCTGTAACTTGAATACTAATAGAAAGGACTAAGTGCTAGCTCTGACCATCATGATCAATAATCTGTCCTGCCACAGGCTCTCTCAATGGCCTTCAGTAAGTCATTTAGGATACATCCAACAAGCCCATGGCAGCAAGCCTCGAGATTGACAGACTCCAGCGGCTCATGCTATGGCACTAAAAATAGTCTCTCTCAGGCTGGAGTTTGGGTTCTGAAGCTTAGGAAGGAAGGTGGGCTACAGAGCCTGAGCTCCAGCCCACGCTGCAATGTCTATACAGCTAATTTTGATGCAGTAGTGCGAGCCCTGGTCCGTCAGCCTGGGGCCAGAGGCTCGCTGCTGCTGGCCGTGTAGACAAGCCCTTCGTCTCTGTGCTTCCATCCCCCATCGGTAAAGTAGGGATAATAGCATTTCCCTACCTTACAGCAATCGTGTGAGAATATATTAAAGATTGAGAAGTGCAAATATTACAGGAATGGGGGCCCTATAAGTATCGATGATAGATTAATGCAGTTGTTGGAGAGATGGAGAGATAGATGGAGAGACAAATAGGAGTATCCAGGAGTAGGAAGGTAATATTATTTCAGTGAATAGCATTGCTAAACCTAGTTTTTACTGGACGAGTGTCCAGCTCTGGTCTCCGCACTTTAAAGAGACGATTGAAAAACTAAAGATGGTTCAAAGAAAAGCTACAAATATGATTGTACACAGACACTTATGTAAGTAATAATAAGGTAAGTGGGGTGGGGGGAAGACAGCAGAGAGAAAATTATACTTGTCATGCTTTAAAACTTCCCAACGTTACTTCTCTGTTTCCTATAGTTTGGATAGAAAACACTACAATCAGTTTCTTACATTTTCACAAGAATCCATTCTCCATCTTTTACTCACTCAACACTTATTTAGGGTTGGAAGTATTTGATTTTTACTGGTATGTCGGTAAACGTTAATTTTGCTGTAGATACACAAACTGACCAAACATATTTCCTTTGACGCTCAAAATTTACTGTTAGACAAAGAAAGAAAAATGGTGTGTGTGAACTTAGTTTGACATAAGGAAATTTATTTTGTATATTTTGACATGTGATGTTGACAATGTATGTTTTAATCGCTACAAAGCTTTAATTTTCTGAACCTCAATGTCTACTGTCATAAAGTAATTATCTGAATGCCCCCAATTTCCTGCTACTGTGAAAATTAAAAAATAAACAGAAAGGTTTAAAAACAAACATTGATATTACCCAACGAAATCACTAAAAAAATTCAAATTTTGCCATGCCTGGTTTTGGGGCCAGATTCTCAAACTGACTTTAATCATAGAATATCAGGGCTGCAAGTGACCTCAGGAGGTCATCTAGTCCAACCCCCTGCTCAGAGCAGGACCAATCCCCAACTAAATCATCCCAGCCAGGGCTGTGTCATGCTGGGCCTTAAAAACCTCTAAGGAAGGAGATTCCACCACCTCCCTAGGTAACGCATTCCAGTGCTTCACCACCCTTCTAGTGAAAAAGTTTTTCCTAACATCCAACCTAAACCTCCCCCACTGCAACTTGAGACCATTGCTCCTCGTTCTGTCATCTGCTACCACTGAGAAAACAGTCTAGATCCATCCTCTTTGGAACCCCCTTTCAGGTAGTTGAAAGCAGCTATCAAATCCACCCTCAGTCTTCTCTTCTGCAGACCAAATAATCCCAGTTCCCTCAGTCTCTCCTCACAAGTCATGTGCTCCAGCCCCCAATCATTTTTGTTGCCCTCTGCTGGACGCTTTCCAATTTTTCCACATCCTTCTTGTAAGGACTTTAAGGAGTTCTCCCTATTTATAACAGCAGACTGTCTGGCCTGTGGTGTCTAAGCCCATTCACATACTAGGATCCGGATTCACCAAGGTATTTAAGCATATACCGAAATTTAAGCATGTGAATAGTCCCATTGGCTTCAGTGGAACTACTCAAGTGTTGAAGTCATGTTTCTGTGCTATGTATGGTGATGTATTTCTTACTGAGTGTCTCACATCAGATCCTCCTCTTTCTACCCATATTTGCTTCAGAATTTACCTTTGGCAACAACTACAGGCCAGAGTCAATTGAGTTTCATTCTTTAAAGATTGTCATTGTAGCAAAGCCTCTTTGATGCTGTTTTAAATTCACTCCCGAAAACTGGAAAAGAAATGACAGTGTATGATCACTTTTGTTTAATACTCTACATCTCTGCCTTTTATTTGCTACGTTTCTGTAGCATTGCTTTAATGTGCAGAGTCGATTCTTTCTACAATGAGACTATCAAGCAAATGAAAGCCTTTGGTAGGAAGCTGCAATACGAATGGAGGGCTTTTAAGAGGATAGGCACATAATTAGGCACTGAAGGAGCATGCCTTAGCTTAAAAGGAAGCAGCGAAAGGTGACAGATCTTATATAGCTTTAGCATTACACAGGAGCGATTATAGCACACAGTAATCACCCCAGACTTGCATTCCCCTCAGGCAGCTGAATGTTTCAGCATTGCTCTGAAGGGCCCCCCTTTAAACAGGACATTCAGAAAGGGAAATTATGAAAATATTTTCAAAGTAAGATTGAAGCAGATACCTCAGGCTCCCTCTTTACTTGCCAGAAGAAGTTCTCTCTCTCTCATGCACTCACAAAGTCTGCTGTTAAAACTAATGACTGTTTTAGTTTCAAGCGGAGAGACAGTGAGGACTGTTTGCGACTGCATAATAAAACCCAACCATGTTTTACAAAAGTGATGAGGCATTTTCGGTGCCCAACTTGAGACTCAGTCAATGGCGCAGTTTTCAGAAAGTGTTTAGCTTTCACTTTCTGAAAATCAGACTGCTCTAAAATGTCTCAGTTCAAGCACCCAGAAATTAAGGAATCTGAAATCACTTGTCATTTCTGAGACTCGTGGCTTCTATCCTTTCTACATGGAGATTTGGGCTTGACCCCACACCTCTGTATATAAAGCATTATGTCTTACAATGAAAGATTTGTCCTTGACTAATTGGCACAGCATAGAGTGCTTGAAGATGAACAGCATGTTATCAAAGGGAGTTTGGCACCAAGGCACTTTTGAAAATCCCAAGAGGCACCTATCGGCATTGTTAGGTGCTTAAATACTTTGAAAAATTTGGCTGTTAGGCACTTTCAAAAATTGTGTCCACGGTCTACACCAGCAATAACAAACCATGTTATAATACAGTTAGGACATGACTGCACTGTAAACTGAGTTCTCTAACTGAGCTCTCTAACTGAGTTCTAATTCTAATGTGGGCATTGATTTTAAATAGAACTGGCCAAAAATTTGGGGTTATTTTTTTAAATTTCATCTGAAATCAGGAAGGCATACAATGGAATTGACAAGAGCTTTCCGGGCAGGTGGCTGGGGAGCTGTCACTTTGATTTTCCCTATGGGAAAAAAAAAACAACCCCAAACTTTTTTGGCAAAATTGGACTATTCCCACGTAAATTTTTGAAAAATGATTTAAAAAAAAATCTTTATTTTGGGTAAACTCAAAACAGAGTGAGAGAGAGTGTTCATTCAGCCCTTTAACAAAACACTCAGTTATTCACACAGCTCTAGTTGTTAGTGATAAGATAATGACACTTGGTTTGAGATGGTTCTGAACCTCACCCCTGTAGCTCTTTACGACACCCAAATGTTATTAACCTTCATCTTTGGAAGAAGCCAAAAATCAAGACCCTGGATCTGAACATCTGAAATCTTGGGAAGTTCATACCAGCGTCTGGCTCTGGACGTAGCATCTTAGGTCCAGCTCAACTGTTAATACTGTTTGACACTATCACTTGGCCTCACCTCCCTGACTGGAAGTCGATGTGGCAAACTATAGTGGGTGTGTTCCTTGAGGACCATGACTCACAAGGAAATGGAACTGAACAGACATTGGAGATTAGATTAGACAGGCAGGCCAGGTACTTTCATAAGGGGACCAAAGTAGTCAACAGAGCTGAATAATTGTGTAACCCACTGTTGAGTGCGTTACAGATCCCCAGCTGCTCCTAATCCAAAAAGAGTCAGAGTCCATTGCCTCCAGAGATAGGGAACCTTTACTCTTCAGCTCAAGCTTCAGCAGCTTGTGAGCTTAACTCTGGAGGGAACTGGTTCATTCTCCAGTGTGTCAGCCAAGATGATAAGCAATCATATATATTCTGCCCTACTGCTTCTCTCTGTTTATATTTGTATCCAGAAAACATAAGATAAAAGCACAAAATAATTCAGGGTGGCATTGCAGCTTTCCTCTACAAAGGGGGATCAGGAGCTGGGTTTTTTTTAATTCAGCTGACCTGCCAACATTACTGCACCAGTCATGACATTATTTCTAAAGCAGAAGAACAAACACGTCCAGTAGCACTGGACAGTGACTGATCTGCTGTGTGACAGCACGTAGAGTTGCTTGTCACACAGCCAGATCCTGAGGGACAGAAGAGAGCAAGGTGGCCCCAAGAGTCAGCCAATGCTAAGAATAAGCAGAGGACAAATGCAAAATGGGAGAAGTGAGCGACACCTGCAAAGCCTTGGCTAGCAAGCCCAGCACTGCAAAAAAGGGAGACAGACACATGCAGGGAGCTGTGTCACTTCAATCCAAAAGCAACATCCCCCCCCCCCTTTAGTATAAAAGGGCACGGCTCATTTGTATTCCTCCTCTCCCCATGGATCCCATCTAATTTCAGTTCAATTCCATGAGCCTTTAATTGGCCTGACAAGCTATGCAAGTATTGCCAAGGTGTGAAGAGAGAGTGACCGACTCTTTGGTTATCTGTCAAGGGTAGATAGGAGAGAGCCAGAACAAGGCTGCAAGCCACATCAAGAATTGGATACCCTTCATCCAATTACCAAGTATCCACCGCTGATATGGTGGCAGGTTGCTACAAGGCATGGCACCATCTCAGCTGTCTCTCCCCTTCCTCGCTGTGATAGGTAAGATTTTTCTCATCCCCTTTTCCTAGGAAGCTTCTTACACGGGCAGTTTACAGATACACTCTTCTAAAAATCAAGCCACTGAAAAAGGGTCCGATTCCCTAGCTTTCAAAGAGTAAATCCTGAGGACTTTACATTGGCCTCAACTCAAGGAAGCATTCCCTATTCAGGACGAAACAATGTACATGATTAGCTTTAAACACATCCCTAAGTACCACAGAAGTCAATGAAGCTTGAACATGTGTTAAGTGCTTTGGGATCTTAGTTTCTAAATCAGGGGAAATTCCTTTTCATCATGCTCCAGATACTCCAGCTATACGGGGAGCTATCAGAGGGAACAAGAACAATAGGCTGTCCCAAGCTTCGCTATAAAGACACATGCAAGCGAGATACAAAGGAATTTGGAATTGATCCTGACCAATGGGAAATCTTGGCAAGGGATCATAAAAAATGGTGCCATCGTCTCTATCAGGGTATCAAAGTCCATGACAGAAGCTGGCTCCTACAGCTTGGAGAGAAAATAGCCCTTAGGAAGCAAGCAGCTCCCAACAAAGATACATACATTTGCAACAACTGCCAAAGATCATGCAAATCTCGGATTGGACTATTCAGGCACATGGGACATTGCAAACCATCTGCACCATAGGCTGCAATTCCCACCATCTTTCAGAGATGAAAGGATGCCAGTGTCTGCTCCAGAGAGGTGCAGAACATTCAACTCCCATTAGATCAAATCTCAAAGTCCTTATTCAGTTCTTAACTTCAGTGACATCGGGATTGCTCCCACTGCCACATCCCTACCTCGTACGCTTGATTAGCGCTTCCTCCCTGTCAGAATATGCACGCCATCCTATCAGAGGGCCCAAGGCCACTCTAGCAGATGGCAGGGAGAAAACACATGCTGAAGAACCAGCACTAATTTATATGCATAGCGAGTTAGGAAATGCTGAATATTTAGCAGGAATTTCAACCTTCAGGTAAGTTCAGTGAAAAGTTCAGTTTAGCTCACAGCTGGATTGCTATGGTAATTGTAAATCATTTCTATGGTCTTGGAAGGTGAGATTTCAGATCTACAGAGCTCGGGATTAATGTTTCATTGAGGGGAAAGAAAAAGACGACGACTACTCCATGCTGTAGAATTCACTGGAGAAGGCACCTGCGAGGCTTATCAACTTCTCATGAGATATGACTGGAGGAAAGCTACAGGGAAAAATGATGAGAATTTGTCAAGCTTTTCAGAAAACATTCCTGGTGTTTTGTCATCAAAACTAAAATTTCACAAGATTTCAAGCAGCTCCACAGATGGTCAGAAAGCAAAAAAAAAAAAATAATTATGTAATATTGTAAAAGAGGGGTGATTTTTTAAAAATAAATTAAAAGATCAACGTTTCCAAATCAAAGACATTTTGACCGGCTTGATCTCTGATCTGGAAACACTGAAGGTTTGATAACTTCTGGATTCTGCATCCTTCGAGCGATCAGTCCCTAGGCAAGTGGTGCCATAGAATTCAATAAGACTATCCATGTGAATTAGGACTATATTGCTCATAAGGTGCACAGTATGGTCTAGTGGCTCATGCAGAGCAATAAGACTCAGGAATAGAACCCAGGTGTGCTACTGACCAGCTCGTGACCCAGGGCAAGTCCCTTCCTGTCTCTGTGCCTCAGTTTTCCCATCTGTAAAATGGGCCTAATGATACTGCCCTCCTTTGTAAAGCACTTTGAGCTCTACTGATGAAAGGTATTAGATATGATCATCAGGGCAAGGGGTTGAACAGCTGTGCCTTAGTTTGGCTGAATTTCTTACTGAATAGCTTTATTGTGATTCTCACAGCATGAAAATCCTATCTATTTTCTGCCCAACTGGAACCTGTGGAATTAGAACTGAATAAAAAAAAAGAGGGTGTAATTATGCCATACACTGAAAGATGAGCTTGTTATTTTGCATGCAGCTTAACAAAAGTATTGAATTTCCCCCCTATTTATCAGTTTTACAGCTTATTGTGTAAGCCAGTGGTTCTCAAACTCAGGCCGCTGTTTGTTCAAGGAAAGCTAGGGGCAGAGCTCTTCTTGACCTGCTGCTCACAAACCAGGAAGAATTAGTAGGGGAAGCAAAAGTGGATGGGAACCAGGGAGGCCGTGACCATGAGATGGTCGAGTTCAGGATCCTGACACAGGGAAGAAAGGAGAGCAGCAGAATACGGACCCTGGACTTCAGAAAAGCAGACTTTGACAACCTCAGGGAACTGATGGGCAGGATCCCCTGGGAGAATAACATGAGGGGGAAGGAGTCCAGGAGAGCTGGCTGTATTTTAAAGAATCCTTATTGAGGTTACAGGGACAAACCATCCCGATGTGTAAAAAGAAAAGTAAATATGGCAGGCGACCAGCTTGGCTTAACAGTGAAATCCTTGCTGATCTTAAACACAAAAAAAGAAGCTTACAAGAAGTGGAAGACTGGACAAATGACCAGGGAAGAGTATAAAAATATTGCTCGGGCATGCAGGAGTGAAATCAGGAAGGCCAAATCACACCTGGAGTTGCAGCGAGCAAGAAATGTTAAGAGTAACAAGAAGGGTTTCTTCAGGTAAGTTAGCAACAAGAAGAAAGTCAAGGAAAGTGTGGGCCCCTTCCGGAATGAGGGAGGCAACCTAATGACAGAGGATGTGGAAAAAGCTAATGTACTCAATGCTTTTTTTGCCTCTGTCTTCACGAACAAGGTCAGCTCCCAGACTACTGCACTGGGCAGCACAGCACGGGGAGGAGGTGACCAGCCCTCTGTGGAGAAAGAAGTGGTTCGGGACTATTTAGAAATGCTGGACGAGCACAAGTCCATGGGGCCGGATGCGCTGTATCCGAGAGTGCTAAAGGAGTTGGAGGATGTGACTGCAGAGCCATTGGCCATTATCTTTGAAAACTCATGGCAATCGGGGGAAGTCCCGGACGACTGGAAAAAGGTTAATGTAGTGCCCATCTTTAAAAAAGGGAAGAAGGAGAATCCGGGGAACTACAGGCCAGTCAGCCTCACCTCAGTCCCTGGAAAAATCATGGAGCAGTCCTCAAGGAATCAATTCTGAAGCACTTAGAGGAGAGGAAAGTGATCAGGAACAGTCAGCATGGATTCACCAAGGGCAAGTCATGCCTGACTAATCTAATTGCCTTCTATGATGAGATAACTGGCTCTGTGGATGAGGGGAAAGCAGCGAATGTGTTGTTCCTTGACTTTAGCAAAGCTTTTGACATGGTCCCCCACAGTATTCTTGCCAGCAAGTTAAAGAAGTATGGGCTGGATGAATGGATTATAAGGTGGATAGAAAGTTGACTAGATTGTCGGGCTCAACGGGTAGCGATCAATGGCTCTGTGTCTAGTTGGCAACCGGTATCAAGTGGAGTGCCCCAAGGGTCGGTCCTGGGGCCAGTTTTGTTCAATATCTTAATTAATGATCTGGAGGATGGTGTGGATTGCACCCTCAGCAAGTTTGCAGATGACACTAAACTGGGAGAAGTGGTAGATACGCTGGAGGGTAGGGGTAGGATACAGAGGGCCCTAAAGAAATTAGAGGATTGGGCCAAAAGAAATCTGATGAGGTTCAACAAGGACAAGTGCAGAGTCCTGCACTTAGGACGGAAGAATCCCATGCACCGCTACAGACTAGGGACCAAATGGCTCGGCAGCAGTTCTGCAGAAAAGGACCTAGGGGTTACAGTGGACGAGAAGCTGGATATGAGTCAACAGTGTGCCCTTGTTGCCAAGAAGGCCAATGGCATTTTGGGATGTATAAGTAGGGGCATTGCCAGCAGATCGAGGGACGGGATCGTTCCCCTCTATTTGACATTGGTGAGGCCTCATCTGGAGTACCGTGTTCAGTTTTGGGCCCCACACTACAAGAAGGATGTGGAAAAATTGGAGAGAGTCCAGCGGAGGGCAACAAAAATGATAAGGGGACTGGAACACATGACTTATGAGGAGAGGCTGAGGGAACTGAGATTGTTTAGTCTGTGGAAGAGAAGAATGAGGGGGGATTTGATAGCTGCTTTTAACTACCTGAAAGGGGGTTCCAAAGAGGATGGCTCCAGACTGTTCTCAGTGGTAGCGGATGACGGAACGAGGAGTAATGGTCTCAAGTTGCAGTGGGGGAGGATTAGGTTGGATATTAGGAAAAACTTTTTCACTAGGAGCGTGGTGAAACACTGGAATGCATTACCTAGGGAGGTGGTGGAATCTCCTTCCTTAGAAGTTTTTAAGGTCAGGCTTGACAAAGCCCTGGCTGGGATGATTTAGTTGGGGATTGGTCCTGCTTTGAGCAGGGGGTTGGACTAGGTGACCTCCTGAGGTCCCTTCCAATCCTGATATTCTCTGAAAGCTCCTGACAGGCCGGGCTGGTTTGTTTACCTGCCGCGTCCACAGTTTTGGCCGATCGCGGCTCCCGCTGGCCACAGTTCGCCTCTCCAGGCCAATGGGGGCTGCAGGAAGGGTGGCCAGCACATCCCTCTGCCCGCGCCACTTCCCGCAGCTCCCATTGGCCTGGAGCCGCGAATTGCAGCCAGTGGGAGCCGCGATCGGCCAAACCTGCAGATGCGGCAGGTAAACAAACCGGCCTGGCCCGCCAGGGGCTTTCCCTGAAGAAGTGGCAGCTCTAGTTTGAGAACCACTGGTGTAAGCGACACTTTTTGTATGTTAATATTGATGGGATTATTTTTATTTATTTAAAAACAGTTCTAATTAGTGACTCTGATCAAACAAAACCAAGCCCCGGCCTTTGATAAACGCAGAATGCTATACCATAACCCCAGGGCTCCTGTGAACTCATTATTTTCATAGCACACAAAGCAAACAGCACAGTCTTTCAGGCATGGCTGCCCACATATGCATTTCCATGTAAGCAGTAAAGGTAAGTCCTCAGCACGTGTTGCCAAAGCAATATCTGTTTATGCGTTATCTATGCAAGGCCGTGCTTATTCCTATCCATGCTAATCGGCAACGAGGGTCACGGTCCTCTGCTGATTGCCATAGTCTCATTCGTGAATTGTCCCCTCGACCAATACATGAGGATTTTAGCGCCATGTTAGGAAATGTTTTTATTTTCCTGGTGTGCGATTGGCTGAAGTTCCATTCTAAGCTCGTTCAGACGATAAACTAGAAATAGAACCCAAGTCTCTGAGATCCCAGTCCCGCGCACTATGCTCTACCAGACTGCAGCCCCCATTCCGACCACGTTGAGCCCTCTTCCCTTCAAGCTAATCCACATTCCGCTACACAGAACCAAAGTTACAACGGTCAACCCTTGTCCAGTGAAGCACTGGAGCACGTGTTTAACGGTAAGCGTACGAGTAGCCACACTGAAGCCAGCAGGAATACCTCTGCTCTGTCCTAAGTACCTCGCTCAGTCAGAGCCTTAGGCTCTACTCCTGCCATCAGATCTGCTTAGGTGGACCCTGATGACTACGTGGAGCCCCAGTGAAGGTATGAGGGGTCTGTGCAATTACAAAGGTCTGGGATGAAGCATGGCCTAGTGCAGTGTTTCTCATCCTTTTTGCCACTGCCCAGCTGTGTGACTTCAGGCAAGTCCCCGTACCTTTGTCTCCTATCCCATTCTTTGTTTTGTCTATTTACACAGGAAGCTTTTCAGGGCAGGGACTGTCTTAGTCTTTGTACGTACAGACCCTAGCACAATGACGCATGATCTCAGTTAGTCCCTCTAAGCCAGGGGTGGCCAACCTGTGGCTCCGGAGCCACATGCGGCTCTTCAAAAGTTAATACGCGGCTCCTTGTCTAGGCACCGACTCGGGGGCTGGAGCTACAGGTGCCAACTTTCCAATGTGCCGGGGGATGGGGGGGGGGGGTGCTCACTGCTCAGCCCTTGGCTCTGCCCCCACTCCACCCCTTCCTGCCTCCTCCCCTGAGCCTGCCGTGCCCTCGCTCCTCCCCCCTCCCCCTCTTCCCCAAAGCCTCCTGCACGCCACGAAACAGCTGATCGGGAGGGAAGGGGAGGCGCTGATTGGCAGGGCTGCCGGTGGGGGGGTGGAGCTGATGGGGAGCTGCTGACTTATTACTGTGGCTCTTTGGCAATGTACATTGATAAATTCTGGCTCCTTCTCAGGCTCAGGTTGGCCACCCCTGCTCTAGGCACTGACGTAACACTACTTATAATCATAAGTCTATTATCCAGGCCTGTTCGCACCATCAAAATACAATTGCGATGCCCAAACAACCAGTTTCCACAGGGTTTTAAATACTCAGTCACATGAAATAGCATATCAATATTCATCGTCAAATGAAGGCCAGAAAAAATATTTTTACTTACAATCTTAATTCTAGCTTGTGTCCTGTCTGCATTTCTAGTGCAGGGATACAATATCTGCATTTTTATAAAAAACCTTATCAGTTCTACTGCCTCCATTTGTCATGGGGCAATTATGTGACACGAGAGATTAGGCAGGGCCCTACACATCCAGCCTTTTAGGTGCTTTATCCTGCCCTCTTAGTGATGGTTTTCACCGGGTCATCACCAAATGACCTTCTCTCCCTGACATGTAATATGGCTACTTTTCACCAATCAGCTGTCACTCCTGTTTTTCCAATCATGCTGCGTGTCTATGAATTAATTCTCTGTAGCACCAGTATTGTCCTCAGAGAATCGATGGCATTTTTTGTCTTGGAGAATTTGCCCTCAGAATGAGTGGAACAGGTTCAGATTCCCCAAGCTGGAAAGTTCAGATACATAACTCTGAGGATGTTCAGAGACAAAGGTTTAGTAAAGGCAAGTGCCATATGCATAATTGAGAACCGGACTGATGTCTGAACTGTCTCCACAAGAGTGAAGGACACTGTATGCATGAAAAATACTATGGCCAACTGAAAATACAGAACAGGACTCTGCCAGCTCCCTGGAGCAACCACCACTATTCCTGAAAACAACTGTCATGGGATCTTTCACAACCTTCAGTGATTTTAGCAGAGAGCCCCCGACCATCTTCTTTGAAGGAGTCCAGCACTGTCAACACATTCCTCCACTTATTGGGATCTTGGAATCCCTACTCCTTTGTTCTAAGTGCATTTAGCACTACTTAAAAGGTACCAAATTAAAAACCTTCCCTTTAAGCACAGCCTGAGCCGCATCTGTGCAAATTTTGCCTGCAGAAGTGCTTCATTCCAGACCCAGAGGCACCCTCCTCTAAGGATGAAGAGTATTTTTATTTCCACAGCCCATCAGTTCTTTGCCCTCTCTGCAGAGATTGCCAGCAACAGGGCTGATTAGTTCCATCACCGGTTAAGTGCAAGGAAAAACAAATTTACTGCTGAAATACCAAGAGAACACTAGCTTCTATTTTAAAACCTGACTTAATTAGGTTTTTTTAAAAGTGTATTCCTTATTAATGGGGATATTACCAGAGGACTAACTAGCTAAAATCACTAAATTAGATTCTATTATTTAGGGGATGATGGGAGCACAGCTTGGCACGTGCATGAATGTTCCAGTGGAGGAGAGTGCAGTTTATTTCAACGCAGACCATCATCAGCATGAGAATTACTCCACACTAAACTACTCCGACATCTTATTAAAGGCTGAGAAGTCAGCTTGCAGAAGCAGCAATAAGCCTTGAGCTGGAGAGTTCTACGATTATTAAAGTCCGCTGGGGGCTGGGGAGGAACACAAGCAGAGGAGAGGAGAGAGCGGGCAGCATTTGCACTCCTCAGCTTTAATGCAGAGTTGCAATGACCCCCCCAGCCCCAAAAACATTTGTTTGAAAGGGCCAGGAGTGGAAATGCATCCCGCAGCTGTGTGGAGAGGAACGTCAGTGGTGAAATTTAAAAAAGAAAGCATGGAAGGTGCTGTGTCCCTTGCTCTCACCAGCCTGCTCATCTGGTTCTGTATGGGTCACAGGGAGTAAAACAAAGCAGTCCATGCCCCACACAGCTTACAGTCCAGAGAAGCAAGGCAGATGAAGGGTGGGAGAAAATAATTATCCTCCTCATTTTACAAGCGGGGAAACTGAGGTGCACAGTTAAGAGACTTCCTCAAGGACATACAGGGAGTCTTGTGGCAGAGCTGGGAACAGTCTCCTTTGGAGTCCCAATCCTCCGTTTTAATCACAATATCGTCTTTCCTCTTATATGAAAGACCAGGGGAAACCAAGGAGAGGATTGTAGAAATCAAGGGGACACTACTCTCCAATGTAAAGACTGTCTGCTTTGCAGCTGTCTACTTAGTGGCTTCAAGGCAGTTGTGCTGCAAGGACAGGAGGCGTTCAGGAGCACAGCTGTGCTGCTGTAAACACAGAGTGCTGTGAGTCCACCCCATGGCTAGCTGCAGTGAATGTAGGAAGAGCACCCCCATCCTCCTTGACTGGGGCAGTGAGAGCTCTCCCTTCCTGTTGCAAAGATGTTAAGGCCAGGAGGGACCACTGACCTCCTGTCTAACACAGGTCATAGGACTTCCCTGAATTAATTCCTGTCTGAACTAGAGGAGATTCATTTAGAAATACATCCAATCTTGATTAAAAATTGCCAGTGATGGAGAATCCACCACAACCCTCAGTAAACTGTTCCACAAGTTAATTACCCTCACTGTTAAAATGTGCATCTCATTCCAGTCTCAATTTCAATCAACCACCTGAATCCAAATACCCCTGAACTTCAGGGAACGCATCTCATTTTGAGGTGGCTGCAGACACAAACTTTTACGAAGACAAAAAGAAGAGAGACAGAAATCTCTCTAGGCTGCAGCAGAATTAATTCCCTCATTTGCCAAGGAAGAAGAAAGGATGGTCGTAATGCAAATTCAATGGCACCTTCCTATTGTTCAAATGAAAACAGGTGAGCAAGTTCCATAAAGGAGAAAATTGCTTGCACCTCTGCTATCATCACAAATACGGGATCCCATTGCCCTCATTTGATCTCCGTGCACCAGCCGTGTCTCCATCAGCATGCATATGCAGACAATCGGAGATGAATTAACATGGACAAAATTCCAGGCTGACTCATGAATAAATATTCTAGAGAGGGAGAGTGTCTTTGACCCTAAGGAGGAAGGATTTTGCATGGCACGGGTCCCTAGATTTCAGCTGAGAAAGAAGAGAAATTGCTTGTGAAGATTTAGGAGATTTTCAAAAGCTGAAAGGGGAGGTAGGAGTCCAGTGCCGACTGAATTTCAGTGGGAGAAGGTTGCCCATCTGCCCTTTATGTCTTTGAAAATCTCCACCTAAAAAACAGACAGATTGTCAAGCAGTAAGATACACACCAGGAGGGGAAGGTAAAATAACACCCAAACTTGAGTTCCGTCTGAGGTCTTTTCCTCAGCACTGGCTTTACTGACCCAAAAAAGATTCAAAAACCCAAGAGCAAAGCAACTCAGAACACTTGATCCCAGCCACCAGGGGGCTTTGCAGTTTTCTGGAATTAATCAGCAGTGCAGCGCCTTCCCTTGTGCTTTTATAGCCCTGCTTTAGATCACCCATGTGACAGGCGGGGAACCTGGGCTTTCCTCATAACCCCTTACACGCTGGGGCGTAAGCAGTGCCTTTACACCGTGTCACGCGGAGACACAAAAATAAACTGGTTTCTAAAATAGAGCCTCACCCAAGCCTTTCCACTGACGTCAGCTAGAGTAGGATCAGGTCCTCAGTGTCTGTTACAGGGGCTTTATTAGTCGAGGTGGGCTCAGTCCCTGGGCTCAGACCTCAAGCACCACCATGACCACCACCCAACTTAGAGGTTGGAATCTGTACCAGAGCTTGGAAAATGGTACCTCTCCAAGCACCCCCAAACTTTGTGGTATGAACACTCAGGATTCACATTTTGCAGCTTGGGCCTACATCTAATTAGAATCATTCATACTGCAGGAGGAAGCGTGATCTTGTGCTAAAAGGTTCTGTCCTCAGTCTGAGATGACCTGGGTTCAGTTCCTGGCTCTGCCACCAAACGCGGATCTCTTGGCCTTTCTCTGGGTTTGAAAACTTTCTTTGGTTCAGAGGGAGCAGCGTTAGACCAAAAGCCAAGTGCTTTCAAAAATCCAGAGGGAAGAACTCTGTGGATCCAGTCTCCTTTCACCCTAGTATTACTCCTCTGAGCTCATTCCCACGTGAATATAGATCAGACCCACTGCACCCAAAGCCTGTCTCTAACATAACAGAATTACAAGGCAGACACGGTATAGGATGGCAATGCTTGTCTTGTAGGGAAGTTTGGCTCAGTTGCTCCCATAAGAGGCTGGTTAATAGAACATAATTCTGTGCCATCAGCAGGTGGGAAAGGAGGATGAGCCAAACTTTTTACAATTGGCAGGTGCAAAATGCATCCAACTGAGCATTTATTTCTCTGGGAGGGAAGGGGGAATCTCTCATGTGATCTATTAACTCAGCTCCATAGAAGAGGAAAAGGGGAGGAAAAAACCAAACAACAAGCTGGGAATATGAGTCTCTAGATTTTCTCAAAAACAAAAGGAGTACTTGTGGCACCTTAGAGACTAACCAATTTATTTGAGCATAAGCTTTCGTGAGCTACAGCTCACTTCATCGGATGCATACCGATGAAGTGAGCTGTAGCTCACGAACGCTTATGCTCAAATAAATTGGTTAGTCTCTAAGGCGCCACAAGTCCTCCTTTTCTTTTTGCGAATACAGACTAACACGGCTGTTACTCTGAAACCTCTAGATTTTCTGAGATGTGTCATTTTATAACTTCAGTGAACCACATCATTGTATGTCATTGGGCAGAGTCACAAAATGACACAGGGAAATGATGAAAAGCCATCTCCTTCCTCCACTCACTTTGAGCTCGGAAAGCTTCTGTTATTTCCATATAGTAGATTTCCTGGATGGACTGGAGATGCAAACCAGCACAAATGGACATTCATAGCCAGCAAACGGCCTCCAGCTTGTTTGTAGATTGGATAGAAACATCAGGAGGGAGACTGATCCCTTCTTCCTCCTCCTCTTATCCATTATAAATTTGCCATTTTTATCATTATAATTTAAGTGCATTAATCACAAACTCAGTCACACACACGCTAGAACTCTAGCTGGGAAGGGATTTCCCCTACCCACAACACAAATGCCTGGTTCTGCTGTTACCCGCGGTTTTCAGAACCCCCAACAGGGGCAACTTAACTGTTTCACTCCAGGCGGCGTAAGGAACAAATCAACTGGAACACAGCAATTCCATCTCATAAGATTTATGCAAGTAAGCGTGCTTTATTTAAAACTGCAGTTGATTAGATTTAAGCACACACAAACGTAAGGAATAAGTTTAGAACATCCCAGATATTTACCTAACATCGGGAATGGTACTGAGTAATTAACAGCAGGTTTGCAGTGGCCAGTTCCTCACCCACCGGGGAGAAAGGGTGTTAGGGAAAAAAAGTTTTAAGATGGCTTCAGAGGACTGCTTCAAAATACACTTTATTAGCTAATTTTTTTCACTAACTTTTATGAAACACATAGGTTATAATGACCCCTACTGGGTTACATTTTTAACTTTTCATATTAGAGGCACCTAAGTTTAGACTTAAGGTTTTCTAACCACCAAGATTTTTAGTTTTATAGTTGTTTGTCTGCTTTTCTCCCATTCTGATTAGCAGAAACTGCCAGCCTGATATGACCTTGCTTTCAAAAAAGTCTGGTTTTAAATTAACCTTTAACTATGTGGTGTTTTATTTTATTAATTCCGGGTGGCTGAATGCACATAATATGGTTGCAATTAGGTTGATGACATTCTGGGGTATACATACCCCTCGAATCCAGGGCAACACTGCAACAAATTTCTCAAACTGAGCTACTTCTATTGTTCACCTTTAGAAATTGCAACAAAACAATGAGGCAAGCTGGTGATAGTTTGACACGAATGTTGGCTAAATCATTGGAAGAACCTTGGCTGGCATAACGTATTATTACTAGCAACAAAACGAAGGTCCATCAGCACAGACAGAAGAGGCTATTTATGTCAAAAATTTATGTTTGCTGCACCATAAAAGCTGGTCAAATAATGGAAAAGTTGAGAGGGGGATAAAAATATGTTGAATAAATTATTCTCTGCGGAATAGAATTTGAACGACTTTAACACTGCCCGGACAGAGACTGGATAGACAGGTGGACAAACCAACTAAACTCCATGCAAGGTTTTTTTTGCAAGGTTTTGAAGGCAAACTTAGACTAAGTTCAAGGTTTTCAAAAGGCAAAAAGAGAATTTGGGGGGCTGACTCAGAGGTCTTCTTTAGAATGGATGTTACAGCACCGCAAACCAAGGTATAGGACATTAGCTTGCTCCACATTTCTTGTGGACTCTGCTACAGTGCACGAAAAGTGTTTTAACTTACTACACACCGATTCTCACCCTGGCTTGTGCCACAGTAATGACCCAAGCAGACAAGACAAGTAGTTTTCCCATCCCAGAAGAATTTTCCGTTTGTTGAAAATTTCCCCACCCTTAGAATCATAGAAGATCAGGGTTGGAAGGGACCTCAGGAGGTCATCTAGTCCAACCCCCTGCTCAAAAGCAGGACCAAGCCCCAAGTTTCCCAACGAAACCAAGGAGAACATGGAGGTGCTGGGGATTGAACGCAGGGCCTCATATGTACAAAACATGTGCTCTACCACTGAGCTACCTCCTCAGACAGAAACTACAACCTTCTAAAATCAGGACAAAAAGGTGTCGTTTAAAAAAATGTTCACAAAACTGACAAAAAAAAAACCCCAACATGCTTACTTTCAATCATTTCAAAATGTTTCATTTCCATTTTGACCTTTTTTTCCTTTTCTCCCCCCCCCCCCCCAATATAAAGTAAATTAAATTGTGAAACAAAGTTGTTTTGAACCAAACCCCAAACTTTTTATTTCAAAAATGTCAAATTGGGGCATGCAATTTTGAAACTTTGCTCCCAAACTTTTTTTCCCATGTCAGCAAAGTGACTGAAACTGACACTTACCTCCGAACAGTTTCAGTTTAGAAGGATCAGCATTTTTCATTTAAAAAAAAAAAAGCCACTGAAAGATTCCCAACCAGTTCTACCTGACTTCTGTTTGTGATTTTGTAGATCTCCCCTCAGCTGACAAAAATTTTCAAAAAACCTTACGTGATTTAGAAGCCCAAGTCCCATTCTAATAAAGCAACCTGGAACTTAGGAACATAAGTTTCATTGGGGGGAGAAAAAATAAATCCATCAGTGGAACTTTGGCACTTCAGAAATTTTTACCTAAAAGTTTCCTGATGCTCCGCATCAACATTGAAGATCTTATGGCATTTTGGGAGTGGGCCGTGGTATGCCAGTGAATTTTAGATGTATCCCATTCCCCGCCCCCTTTGAAACTAACATTCTAAATTAGACACGAAGATGGATTGTTTTTCACTTCTCACTCACCCTCATGAATAAGAATGCACTCATTTGCATGTGCAACTTGATTGGCTGAAGCAAAGTGAACTATCTAAATCACTTACCTGCAAACAGATATACAGGAACAGCTTCCTGATTCATTTCATTACTGTGTAGAACTAATTGTAAACCAAGTTTTTTCTCTCAAATATGTAAGAATTAAAATGATACTTTGTACTTAAAGCACCTTTCATCCCAGATACAGAATCTCATATCACTTTACGAGCATCAATGAGGTCACACAAGAGTCACGGTAAGGCAAACCACTTAAGTCGTATTACAATACCTTTTGTATAGAGGGGTATACTGAGACATGAGATATGTTCTATGCAAGAGTAGCAAAGAGGCCTTCGTGTAAATGACCATCAGACCCACATATGTCTTTGTCAGCGTTCCTTCCCCACTCTGAACTCTAGGGTACAGATGTGGGGACCCGCATGAAGCCTATTCTTACCAGCTTAGGTTAAAAACTTCCCCAAGGTACAAACTTTGCCTTGTCCTTGAACCGTATGCTGCCACCACCAAGCGTTTTAAACAAAGAACAGGGAAAGAGACCACTTGGAGACGTCTTCCCCCAAAATATCCCCCCAAGCCCTACACCCCCTTTCCTGGGGAGGCTTGAGAATAATATCCTAACCAATTTGTTACAAAATCATCAAAGACCCAAACGCCTGGATCTTGGAACAATGGAAAAATCAGTCAGGTTCTTAAAAGAAGGGTTTTATTAAAAAAAAAAGAAAGGTAAAAATCATCTCTGTAAAATCAGGATGGAAAATACTTTACAGGATATTCAGATTCAAAACACAGAGGATCCCCCTCTGGGCAAAACGTTAAAGTTACAGAAAACAGGAATAAACCTCCCTCTTAACAGGGAAAATTCACATAAAACATAAGATAAACTAATCCGCCTTGCCTGGCTTACCTATACTGGTTGCAATATTGGAGACTTGGATTAGGGTGGGTTGGAGAAGATGGATTTCTGTCTGGCCTCTCTCAGTCCCAAGAGAGAACCACCACATAAACAAAGAGCACAAAACAAAAGCCTTCCTTCTCCCAAGATTTTACAGTATCTTGTCCCCTTATTGGTCCTTTGGCTCAAGTGCCAGCCAGGTTAGCTGAGCTTCTTAACCCTTCACAGGTAACAGGATGTTGCCTCTGGCCAGGAAGGATTTTATAGCACTGTATACAGAAAGGTGGTTACCCTTCCCTTTATATTTATGACAATCTTACTCAGGTTCTGTGATGGAAAGTTAACACCAATGACATCTCCTCAAAAAATTCTTTAAAAAGAACAGAGATTTTTTTCCCCCTCTTGTGTCTTTCTCCTCCCAAAGACATTTTTTAAAAGATATTAATTTTAACTGAATTAAAAAGGAAATAAATCCTCACCTAAGATATGGTAAAAGCAAACTCTATACTTCAATAATTTGGAACAATGACCTTCTGTGATACTATGCTCTGAAATTCAGATATTTATTAGAGACCTCTTTTTGCTTTGATTCTTTCATGAATATCATTACAAGGGCAAAGATGCCCCATGCTAATGTAATGGTTCACCAGCTTACTCAGTGAACCTTTAACAGCTATTCACATTCCTTTCTGACAGCTATGACATCTCAAAAGAAGAACATGATATGGTCCATAAATTGCATAAGGCCTAAACAGGTATGCGCCAGAGGATGATAGCACTTCTGTTATACAACAACGTGAATATTTAGTAAGTATAGCCTTTCTAAAAATCTCTGTCAACACAGTGATGATAAAAACAATATAGATCCAATTCTTCCCTGGCGTAAACGCCACTGACTTTGAAAGAGTCATACCAGGGATGAATTTGGACCAGTATAGGAAATGTTAGGCATAGTATCTGTGACGGCAAGATACTGCAGCTCATTTCTACTAAGCTTAGTTGCAATGGATCATAAAGATAACAATGTATTCATAGTGGTACAAAAGGTAACTGACTAAAAGACATCATTATCTCAAGATGGTGAATGTTAACAATGAAGTTGCTTACCAGGCTGATGGTGACCTTGTCTGGAAAGTCAGTGAAGAGCTGGTGAAAGGCACCACGTACATATGAGAATCTAAGAGAAGGAGAGAAGTAGCCTTGTTAAAGCACTTGAGGAGGACTCAGAAGAACAGTGTTCAATTCCTGGAGCTGCATGATTTGGGCAGATCATTTCATCTATTTGTTCCCTATCTATAAAAAGGATTGTCAAGGTTCCTCCCCCACTCTGAACTCTAGGGTACAGATGTGGGGACCTGCATGAAAAACCTCCTAAGCTTATCTTTACCAGCTTAGGTCAAAACTTCCCCAAGGTACAAAATATTCCACCCTTTGTCCTTGGATTGGCCGCTACCACCACCAAACAAATACTGGTTACTGGGGAAGAGCTGTTTGGACACGTCTTTCCCCCCAAAATACTTCCCAAAACCTTGCACCCCACTTTCTGGACAAGGTTTGGTAAAAAGCCTCACCAATTTGCCTAGGTGACTATAGACCCAGACCCTTGGATCCTAAGAACAATGAACAATCCTCCCAACACTTGCACCCCCCCCTTTCCTGGGAAATGTTGGATAAAAAGCCTCACCAATTTGCATAGGTGACCACAGACCCAAACCCTTGGATCTGAGAACAATGAAAAAAGCATTCAGTTTTCTTACAAGAAGACTTTTAATAAAAATAGAAGTAATTAGAAATAAGAAATCCCCCCTGTAAAACCAGGATGGTAGATACCTTACAGGGTAATTAGATTCAAAACGTAGAGAACCCCTCTAGGCAAAACCTTAAGTTACAAAAAAGATACACAGACAGAAATAGTTATTCTAGTCAGCACAATTCTTTTCTCAGCCATTTAAAGAAATCATAATCTAACACGTACCTAGCTAGATTACTTACTAAAAGTTCTAAGACTCCATTCCTGGTCTATCCCCGGCAAAGACAGAATATAGACAGACACACAGACCCTTGGTTTCTCTCCCTCCTCCCAGCTTTTGAAAGTATCTTGTCTCCTCATTGGTCATTTTGGTCAGGTGCCAGCGAGGTTACCTTTAGCTTCATAACCCTTTACAGGTGAGAGGAGTTTTCCTCTGGCCAGGAGGGATTTCAAAGGGGTTTACCCTTCCCTTTATTTTTATGACAAGGATTAACACTTTTTCTCCCACTCTTTGCTAAGGACTGTTTCTTCCTATGTCTGAACAGTGCTTAGCATGAAGGGGGGCCCCTTTCTCTGTTCCAGTCTCTAGACATGAATGGATTATGAATAACAGAGTGAACATTTTAAACACATGAATACGGTTTTGCACTCTCTCACAATCTTTTTTGGCACAACAAACATGATGCTTCGACTATTAAGCTTCTTTGTTCCGGGTGAATTTCTCTAAGGGGGTCTTGAAAAAGCCAGTCAGTGGCTGAGGAAAATATGCAGGGGTGCAGACTTCATTTAAACAAAATAGCATAGAAAACATTAAGGAAATTGCAAGACCCATCATTCTTCGTGTAACATGATTTGTTGTATTATGGTTCTGCCAAGGTTCCTGACTCAAAGAGCATGTAATATAGAAAGGATGGACAGAAGTTGGGAGAAAGGAAGGATTATTATCCTAATTTTATAGAAGGGCAACTGAGGCAGTGAACAACTTGAGGCCCTGATTCAACAAAGCAGTTCAAGATGTCTTTAACTTCAAGCGCTTGCTTAAATCTATCTCCTTCCTCAAAGCACTTAAGCCTTATTAAAGTTAATGGTACCTAAAACTTGAGCGCTTTGCTGAATCAGGGCCAAAATTATTAGTCCAAATTTGTGGCTGAACCAAAAACTGAACCCACCTCTCTTCGAAGAGCAATCCAGTGCCCTAACAACAAGACTGTAATTTACTATGTGCTTGTACAATGCCTAGCACAATGGAAGTAGGCGGGGCGTAATGGAGGCTGAGGGAGGCTAAGCCTCCCCAAAACTCTGCTAATGCTCCCCACCTCAGCCCTGGGCCGCGGCAGGGCTCAGAGCCCCTCAGGCCCCAGCAGGCAAGAGCGGGACGGAACAGGAGTGAGGGCTCGGAGAAGCTCGGGCAGGCTGGCCAGAGCTTCTCTTACCAGGGCGGGGGGGCTCAGGGATCCTCTGGTCCCAGTGGGTGAAAGGGGCGGGGGGGGGCAGTGGGCTAGCCTCCCTGAATGGGGGGTTCACACGCACCCAAGACAATAGAAGTGCTTGAAGCTTCTTGGCATTACTGCAATATAAATGTTAAGGAACAATTCTCATATTCTGAGGGCTTAAAACAGAGGGCTTAATAGCGTCTAGGTCTTTCGTGGCTCTGTATGCATACAGTCCTTGCATGCATTTAGCAAAGGAACAGAGACTGACTGACTGTGAATCCTTTGGTGATAAATTAGCTCTGGACCTCATTTACTCAATCTAGTTCCGTAGACCACGTATCTGATTCAGAGTGTAATGTATCCATTATGAGGGGCATTACTTTGGGTGTGTTATACAACACGCATGATTTAATAGGCAGTGCCCTCTATAGGATTCAGTGGGTGATGTATCTGAGAGGGGATGTGATCTATTTTTAAGAGGATAAGTTATATTTCAGTAGATTGTCTTTTGTCAGTGTGAACTGTATCAGATTTGTCACACGGTACATTTATTTCAACATGGGATAGACGGGTTTTGTTTGGTTAGTACCGTCACCACAGTCCTATACAAAGGTATCTGGCACTAGAAAAGACTAAGTCACCGTCCTTGCATGCAAAGTTTGACTGTGAAATGCTAAAGCATGCGCCCACTTCACCAACCTCCCAAATTTTACACTGGGGACCTTAGGAACCATAGAATTGCAGATGCATAAGTACATGTGTTCATTTTTTGTAGCATGACAACAACATGCTCAGGCCTGCACAGAAAGTAAATGAGACCTGGTCCTCACCCCAATCTAAAGAGTGAAGTTATTATTTTTAATAGCAATACCCCCAACACCTCACTCTTAAACAGCACTTTTCATCAGTAGATCTCGAAGCACTTTACAAACACGGTCAGGATCATTATCGCTATTTTACAGATGGGGAAAAAATGAGGCAGGTAGGGAGAGGGATTTACGTGACTTGAGCAAGGTCACCAGGCTGGCCAGTGGCCAACAGGAATAGAACCCAGGTCTCCCGAGTCCCAGACCAGTGCTCCATCAGATCACATACCACCCTCACTTTAATCAGTGAAAATCTAAAATAACTCCACTGACATCAGTGGAGTTACTCTGGCTTTACAATGGTATAGCAGAGAGCAGAAGTGTCGCCAAAACGTTTTCCAGCAGATCTCATTTCTTGAAAGGTTAGCGACAGTGCAGGACTTATCTGCAATGCTCACCATTTAAAAGCCAACATCGAACAACAAATAGCACTCAGTGGTATCTGAATCACCAGAGATTTTCCCCCCCCTTTCCAAGTATAGGGAAAACATTGCATTCGGACAGATTCTGTGCACAACCGACGAGCCAAT
The DNA here is from genome assembly GCF_965152275.1 of Natator depressus. Lineage (NCBI taxonomy): Eukaryota > Metazoa > Chordata > Testudines > Cheloniidae > Natator > Natator depressus. Next base: position 9,861,704 of record NC_134259.1, read on the forward strand.
ATTGGTGACACTTGGGCCAGACTTCAGTGAAAATAGTGCTTTAGTTTGTTATTTTGAGTGAAAGTTAGTGCAAAAAGTGAACCTGAAGTTGATTTTGTGTGATTTCATAGAACAGTGTCAATATTTTTCCACATCATTTCAGAAGCCTGGCTCGGTATTTTTTTGTAACAAAGAATTAAATATATGTATATCTCAGTATCAAAGGCCCGCTTTTGCGTAACAAATCACTTTGGCGTCACAAAGTGTGTGGGGATTACCGAGTCCATGACCGGCAGCCTGGAATGCTTGAGTTCTAGGCCTGCCTCTGCTATTGAGTTGCCTTCATAAGGCTTTGCTCTTATAGACACACACACAGTCAGCCCTGTGCTTGTGGTGTGTGTGTGTGTGTGTGTAAATAAAGTATAAAAATAACTCATGATTTTTAAGCCACTGATTCTTGCGGGGGGGGGGGGGGAAGGGGGGAAGATAGCACATGCAACATGATTCTTGAATGCTTAAGGTTGGAAATACTGCCTGCAGTTAAATAGTGAAATACACTCCTCAGACTTCGACAGCGATATAGTCCACTGTTGTCTAAGACCCCTATTCAGCAAGTAACTTGGCCACATTTTTACCCTCAAGCATATACTTGAGTCCCATTCAAGTCAAGGAGACTTAAGCACTTAAATGCTTTGAGGAATGTTTGCTAAGACCTGAGATCCAGATCCTCAAAGATATTTAGGTTTTCCTCTCCCACTGAAATCAGTGAGATTGAGGTGCCGAAATACCTTTGAGGGTCTAGACCTAAAACCATTGATTGTCCTTGTAAGCAATAGCCAAGCATGGATCTGGATGATGGGATGGATTTCACCCTCAGCAAGTTCGCAGATGACACTAAGATGGGGGGAAGAGGTAGATATGCTGGAGGGTAGGGACAGGGTCCAGAGTGACCTAGACAAATTGGAGGATTGGGCCAAAAGAAATCTGATGAGGTTCAACAAGGACAAGTGCAGAGTCCTGCACTGAAGACGGAAGAATCCCATGCCACCGCTACAGGCTGGGGACCGACTGGCTAAGTGGCAGTTCTGCAGAGAAGGACCTGGGGATTACAGTGGATGAGAAGCTGGATATGAGTCAGCAGTGTGCCCTTGTTGCCAAGGCAGCCAATGGTATATTGAGCTGTATTAGTAGGAGAATTGCCAGCGGATCGAGGGACGTGATCGTTCCCCTCTATTCGACATTGGTGAGGCCTCATCTGGAGTACTGTGTCCAGTTTTGGTCCCCCCACTACAGAAGAGATGTGGACAAATTGGAGAGAGTCCAGCAAACGGCAACGAAAATGATTAGGGGGCTGAGGCACATGATTTATGAGGAGAGGCTAAGGGAACTGGGGTTATTTAGTCTGCAGAAGAGAAGAGCGAGGGGGGAATTGATAGCAGCCTTCAACTACCTGAAAGGGGGTTCCAAAGAGGATGGAGCTTGGCTGTTTTCAGTGGTGGCAGATGACAGAACAAGGAGCAATGGTCTCAAGTTGCAGTGGGGGAGGTCTAGGCTGGATATTAGGAAACGCTGTTTCACTAGGAGTGTGGTGAAGCACTGGAATGGGTTACCTATGGAGATGGTGGAACCTCCATCCTTCGAGGTTTTTAAGGCCCAGCTTGACAAAGCCCTGGCTGGGATGATTTAGTTGGGGATCGGTCCTACTTTGAGCAGGGGGTTGGACTAGATGACCTCCTGAGGTCTCTTCCAACCCTAATCTTCTATGATTCTATGAGGTCAGCAAAAATACAATCCAGAAAAGTTTTAGATACCACAGAATCAAGTCAGCTGTGCATACTGAAGTATTCATACTAGAAGAAAGTAGGTAACTATTTCATACCCATTTTATAATGAATATTCACTGTCATGTATCAATCCCTCACTGTCAGGTAGCTTAATCAGCAGTCAGGTTTCTGACTGTCTCAGTGGAAAATTATAATTGGCATTTAACGGAACTGCAGAGCAAAAATAGCTTTTAAAACACCAGTAGGTATTTTTAAGCCACTCAATAAACCCACTTCTACTGTCCAATTACCTATCAATCAATAGTCTAAACATGTTTAGTGTTTTAACAAGGAGGTCATTTAGGTATTAAAATTCAGATTAATTAAATGGCAGCAAGGTTTTAACTCTTAGATATTCTAAATCTTGCCTGCTCTAAGAGACCTTTAACTAACATAACAATGGCCTCAAAGTTTAATTTGCTGCTGAAATTAAATTGCAGATGAGATTAAAACATGCACTTTCAAATATTGCTGTAATATGATTGACTCAAGGGTCAGCGCTAGGTACAATAATCCAGAGGTATTGTGGCAGCACAGGAATGACTGAATAACAAGAGGGATCTTATTCTGAAGTATAAATTAAGTGTGATCTTGTGAAGTACTTTATTAATTATTATTTTGCATTGAGATAGCAGCTAGGAACTCCAATCAGGGATCAGGAACTCATTGTGCCAATACTGTATATACAGATAACAAAAAGCTGATCCTTGCCCTGGAAAAACCTACAATTTGAGCTGGGCAAAACATTTTGGCATCTATTTCACTGAATTGTTGCGTTTGAAACAAGCCTAGAACAAGTTGAAACATTTCATTTCAATGTTTTCTAAATTAAATGTTTCAATCTCACTTCAAAGAAGCTTGTCATTTAAAAATAATTTAGTTTAGTATTCAGATTTAAACTTTTTGAAGTTGTCATAAATGTAAAGGGAAGGGTAAACCCCTTTGAAATCCCTCCTGGCCAGAGGAAAACTCCTCTCACCTGTAAAGGGTTAAGAAGCTAAAGGTAACCTCGCTGGCACCTGACCAAAATGACCAATGAGGAGACAAGATACTTTCAAAAGCTGGGAGGAGGGAGAGAAACCAAGGGTCTGTGTGTCTGTCTATATTCTGTCTTTGCCGGGGATAGACCAGGAATGGAGTCTTAGAACTTTTAGTAAGTAATCTAGCTAGGTATGTGTTAGATTATGATTTCTTTAAATGGCTGAGAACGGAACTGTGCTGAATAGAATAACTATTCCTGTCTGTGTGTCTTTTTTGTAATGTAAGGTTTTGCCTAGAGGGATTCTCTATGTTTTGAATCTAATTACCCTGTAAGGTATCTACCATCCTGATTTTATAGAGGGGATTTCTTTACTTCTATTAAAAGTCTTCTTGTAAGAAAATTGAATGCTTTTTCACTGTTCTCAGATCCAAGGGTTTGGGTCTGTGGTCACCTGTGCAAATTGGTGAGGATTTTTACCAAACCTTTTCCAGGAAGTGGGGTGCAAGGGTTGGGAGGATTTTGGGGGGAAAGACGTGTCCAAACTACGTTTCCCAGTAAACCCAGTTAGAGTTTGGTGGTGGCAGTGGAGATCCAGGGACAAAGGATAAAATTAATTTGTACCTTGGGGAAGTTTTAACCTAAGCTGGTGAAAGTAAGCTGAGGAGGTTTTCATGCAGGTCCCCACATCTGGACCCTAGAGTTCAGAGTGGGGGAGGAACCTTGACAGAAGTGTTACAACAAAATGTTTTGCTCAGCCCAAAATAATTTTTTAAAACTGTTTAATTCACCAAAAGTTTCAAGTTTCAACCAATTTTGTCAGTTCAAACCAAACCAAACCCAAAACCACTCCACCCTGTTTTTGGAATTCCCAGAGAAACAAAAAATCTGTTATTCACACAACTACTTAAAATCAAGACCAAAAATGATCTCTCATGCTCAACACAACACACTGAGTTCTCAGGGCCTGATTCTCATTTATACTCAGGCCCCTTTACACCATTCTGGCAGTGAAGATGCCTTGAAATGGGAGTAAAATATATTATTGAGTAAATCATATACTTATGGTCACTTAAGGCCCCTTTAGGTTGCCAGAGCAGTGAGAGTCTGTGTTGGACTGGAAGCTAAGTATAAAGCGAGAGACAACAGGCAGAAAAGCATGGGAAAAACAAATGTATGTGGGGAACACAAACTCACTATGAGATCATGAACATTGTGATATTAGCCAAAATGGCCAGACATGCAACCCTATGCTCTCCATGTCCCTAAACTTTAAAGAGCCAGAAGCTGGGACTGGAAGACAGGGGATGGGTCACTTGAAATTGCCCTGTTCTGTTCATTCCCTTTGAAGAATCTGACATTGGCTACAGTCATAAGAGGATATTGGACTAGACAGACCATTGGTCAGACCCAGTGTGGCCATTCATATGTTAGGCAGCAGCTCATGCTCCTACACTGGAACACGTGGTGAGACGGGAATCCGTGTCTGGCTGTGTCTACCTCCCTGGATTGGCCTGACTCAGCCCACTGAACACTCCTCAAGCTGCAACCTGCCATCAGGCAAAACACACACTGGAGTCAAACTTTCCTGTAGAATTGCCTCCTTCATGATGGCAGACACCCAATCTGCTCAAGTTGTGTATGAGGACTGCATCCCCCACACTTGATTGCACCCCCAGCTTTGTGCCTGTGGCGGGCAAGAGCAGCATGCAGAGTCTCCTGGCGTCTTAGCGCCAGACCTGCTGGCTGCTTCCAGGGCATGTGCAACACAGTGTCAGGACAGGCAGGCAGCCTGCCTTAGCCCCGCTGTGCCACTAACCGGCAGCCACCTGAGGTAAGCCTGTGCCCCAACCCCTGCCTCAGCCCTGAGACACCTCCCAACCCAGAGCCCCCTCCTACACCCCAAAGCCCTCATCTCTGGCCCCACCCCAGAGCCCGCACCCCCAGCCCAGAGTGCATACCCTTTCCTGCACCCCAGCCCTCCTCCCCAGCCCTGAGCCCCCCACCCCCAACTCAAGCCCCAACCTCCTGCCCCAGCTCTGAGCCCCCACCAAACCTGAAGTCCCCTCCTGCACCCCAAACCCGCGGCCCCACCCCAGAGCCCACACCCTCAACCGCAGCCCTCATCCCCTCCCACACCAAGCCTCTGCCCCAGCCCAGTGAAAGTGAGTGAGGGTGGGAGAGAGCGAGCCACCAAGGGACGGGGGAAATGTAGTGAGCAGGGGGCAGGGCCTCAGAGAGGGGGTCAAGGCTAGAGTGTTCAGTTTTGTGCCATTAGAACGTTGGCAACCCTAGGGAGGGGACAGGTGGCTGGGCTGGGCTGGGGGGGTACGGCTAGGCTCTGGAGGAGAGAGGGGGCGGGTGTCTGGGCTCTGGGGTTGAGGTGATGTGGGTGTCTGGCCCCATCAACTGGGCTTGCGGGGAGGCACAGAAACAGGTACTTTGTTGTCATAGGGATTTCTTTAACTCTGTACTCCTGGGGGAATTTCTGTGTGTGTCTGTATTGTTAGAGACATACTAGGTTACAAGTCTTTTCGGTTCCAGGTATTTTGAAATAAAATTACAAAAATGGAAACTGGTGTGATTACGTAGTGTTATTCTGACAAATAAAATTTGCAGAATTTTAAAATATTGTGCACAGAATTTTTAGGTTTGGGGCACAGAATGCCCCCAGGAGTAACATGGCCAAGCCCCTATTGCCAACCAACTGTTCAAAAATCAAGCTCCCAAAAATCAGGAGATTTGGGAAAGATACATTTCAGGTTATTTTCAAAGGGACTTCAGCACTTTGAAAAAAAATTAACCCCACATTTGAGAACGTTGACCTCGGAGTCCAAAGTTGGAGGCAGCCAAAATTAGAGGTCACTTTGAGCAGCTAGACCTGTGTGACTTGGCCAAGCGACACACAACGAGTCAGCAACACAGCTGGGAGTAGAACCCTGGAGTTCAGACTTAGTCTCTTATTCTTACCACCCAACCAAGGTCATTAGGATACACCCTGCATGCTGTACCTAAACTTGTTTTCTGCAAAGAGAAATGAAGAGTGGCTATTCAGTTAATGACCTCACACGGAACTCCACCTCTCCATTTATTTGGGTTGGGTCTTGGTGAGTGAATTCGTCACGTTGGGTGGATAAAAGGGCACATCAATATTAGACGATCATCATGTGTAACAAATAGCACGTCTTAGAGCTGTCAGTCTTAGAAAGGCTAACAGGAACAATAGGGCAAACTCACCCTTGGCCATAGCTATTTAAGCCAATGGAGTTGCACCAGGGACGAATCAGACACATTAAGATACTTATTCATTTTGTTGACAGTTTCACACTTTGGAAGCTTGTATAAGTGTATGGTCCCTGAGTCCAACATGACATGTTTATGAGAGATCCAAAACACTATTTTCGTCAAGGAGTTTTTCCTTCCCTGCATCCTGTGGAGAGAGATATTTACAATGGCTCTTGTGTGGTTTATTGCTAGAACACTTCACAAAGAGCATTCACGGACCTGGATTCAGTGTAGAACACATGCTGCACTTGAGGCACAGTGAATTAGACTCTGCCTTTAACCCCGTGCTCATCATCTAGGGTCTCTGAGCCAGATCAATCTATTTCACATTCTCTGACCAGCACTTTTTTCTGACCAACCCATATCTTGTCCTGCAAATTGCAACCAATCGCTGTACTAACATTGATCCACTGAGAAGGCAGCTGATATGGAGCCATCTTTGTGTTTGTTAATAAAGAAATTTTTCTTAACTCATTGGCTGAGATGGATCAAAACTATTTTAGCATTTACAACATCCAAGGAGGAGTGATAGGAGAAGATAAATGTGTAAACAGGAAAACCCTAGGAATAGCAGCTTGGTTTGTCAAGGCACAAATTAAGAGTGAGTAAGGAGTCCAGAAGCTTGTTACACCACTGTGCAAATTGGCTGGACCATGGTTCCAGTTATATGCGAGAACATGCAGGTGCCGCATCCCTCCAGGGGGATAGGGTGTAAGAGGGAACGGACAAAGCTTTGGGTCTTGCCCTCCGATGCACCAGCCAGCATAACTGAAACAATACATATTTATACAGCCCGTATAAGCCAGTTGATGCCTCAGAGCAGGGAAAGCAACTAAGCCTTGATGGGGGTGTTTCTAAGCCATGCTGACTTCCATGGCTATTCCTGTGATAATGCAGCTTACACACCAGCTTTACTCAGGATTGTGTCCAGCGTCACAATCTAGTACAAAGGCATCAGTGGCCCCTGTCCATAATTTGAACCTGTTGTGCGTCGAACCCTGAAGTTGCAGCTACATAATCACAACTTCTTCCTGATTGTGAGGTTTACGTTCCCTTTGAAAAGCATTCACGCTAGGCTTGGCTTTTACCTTCCTGCCTCTCAGGGGCTGCCATAGCTGAAGCCTATATATCAAAGTAGGGGGTGTGTAAGAGAGTTCGGTTAGACAGTGATTGAAATTTTTGCATGCCCCATTATATTAAGTAGTTGGCATGCTATGTGATGCGAGATCACTGGAAACAGAGTGCAACTCATCCCTTGTTTTGGAGCGGAGAGGGGAAGGGAAGTCAAATAATAGACTAGGGGAGAAACCAGTCGTTCTTTAGCATCCTTTGTGGGCGCACTTCGGTTGTGCGTGTGCTGTTGGGATATTCATCAAAATGGCAGATTGCTTTGTTGTTCATTAATCCTGACGCTCACCTGCTCCTAATGGAAAGTATATGGGTTTTATTCCTTGTGCGGAATAATACAGGGGGGGGGGGGCAAAGTGGGTGAGGAACTCTCTTTTACTGGACCTACTTCTGTCAGTGAAAGAGAAACTTTAAAGCGAAACAGAGCTCTAAAGCTTGTCTTACACTGACAGAAGTTGGTCCAGTAAAAGATATTACCTCACCCACCTTGTCTCGCTAATATCCTGGGACCAACACAGCTATAAAAACATTGCAAACACCACCACATGGGATTATATCACACTGCATCAAATCTGCAGCCACTTGGAACTTCAAGGTGACATCAGGGATGGATCCCAATTCCTCCTCCTGTTATTTATTATTTTTATGGGGGTAATGACTAGGAGCCCCAGTCACGGATCAGGAACCCATTGTGCTAGGTGCTGTACCATTGCAGAACAAACCCTGCCACCCAAGAGCTCAAAAACTAAGTAAAACAGATCCACCAACCACTTGAGTGATAGTGAATCTCTTTTTGCCATTAGTAGTACAGAGCTACAACATACAGTTAAGCAATTGCAGTTCAGGCCAATGGTACTGCACACACATGCTGGCTCATTAGAAAATATTTTTTCTTCTCTACTCTAACCGGAGAATCTGAAGATAGTGGCTCACACTTTTTGTTTAAGGGTGCATTGATAGCTAGTTTACAAAAAGGAGTTAGTAAGTGGTTAAGAGAGGTTATAAGCATATTACACACAAGCACATCAGTAGAAGGGGTTATAGACGGTCATAAACAACCTATGGGCCTGTTGGACTGTGCAGTATACAGTAGTAAATCTCAACCTTCTCCATAAAGGAACCCCACCAGACAGTCCAACCCACCTAGTCAAGATCTAGCTTGGATTTCCCCACCCCTTTCACCATATGCAAAGGGCAGAGCGGTCACAATCCCCTGACTCCTTCTCCCTTCCAGTCACAGAATGTCAGGGTTGGAAGGGACCTCAGGAGGTCATCTCGTCCAACCCCCTGCTCAAAGCAGGGCCAATCTCCAACTAAATATCCCAGCCAGGGCTTTTTCAAGCCAGGCTTAAAAAAACCTCAAAGGATGGAGATTCCACCACCTTCCTAGGTAACCCATTCCAGTGCTTCATCACCCTCCTAGTGAGAAAGTTTTTCCTAATATCCAACCTAAACCTCCCCCACTGCAACTTGAGACCATTACTCCTCGTTCTGTCAAGAGCCCCTTCATCTATAACAACTGAGTGATCCTTTATTAAAATATGCATGAATTTTATACCTGTACTCTGCATAGCAAGTGTGATCAAATCCATTTGGTAAGCCCTACAGCCCCCGGCAGGGTAAGTGGCATTACACTCATTTTATAGCGAGTTAAACCAAGACAAGAAACGTGCTGGATGAAATCTTAGCAGCGGCAGAACTGGGACCAGAATCAGGGACCCCAGAGAGGTGCCGGCCTCAGCTCTCTCATTCTCCCATGTGAGATAGGTGCTTGTTGAAAGCAATGCTCCTAGCTAGTAATTACAAATTCCACACACAACATATATTTGGGAAGGAAGGAGATTACCAGACAGGGCTTCTCCCCAGCTCCAAAGCAGATGCTGCCATGGCCAGTCTCTTGCAAGGGGGTGTATTGTCTTAATACCAGCAAGGACACAAACAGAAAAACAGTCTTAACTGAGGCCTTACTTTCAGGTTTTAGCTTCACCCCTCTCATGGGCCTCTGGCAGCTGCTCCATTCTGACCAGCTCTATGCCCTCTCTGGGGCAGCAGACTCAGGGCTCTCTCCCTCAGCACCTGGCCCCTTCCTCCAGGGTACCCCCCCCCCAGACATTAGCTCAATTCCCCCATGGCTCTTCCATTCCTGGAACAGCCTCCCTCAATCAATCCCTCCTTTTCCTTCCCACTAAAGGCACTTTATAAGCTCAGGTATAGCCTAGCCCTCTTTAATTGGCTGGATTGGACGCACCTGCTCTGGGCAGGGAACTGAGTCTAGTCTATTCTATTCACAGGGATCAGCTACCCTGCAACTGAGGGGGACTGTTTAGCTGACCTGGGGAGTGTGGGAGGAAGCGTTATCATTTTATTTATTCAACCATGAGAACTTTATACATTAGGCTCCCTATAATCAGCCGTAACAGCCCACCAGCTGCCATGGCTGCATGAAGACCTTGCTTCAATTTATTTGCATTGTCATCTGAGATAGAGGCATACACTACAAAGAGCCCCTAGAGTGTCATAAACACATTGCTAAGACTGAATCTCTATTCAAAAATCCCTCGGTGGAAGAGGGGAAACAAACATTACTGCAACTCCCAGCTACAGAAATGACAAAGGATAAATTACACTGAATAGGGAGAAAGTTTCAAAAGAAATGTTCTCACGGAGGTAGCAGCAATCAATTTTTGGATGATTTACTTATATTTAAATTAGATGCGTGTCTGTGGGGTGAGGAGGAGGGAAATGTTTGGATGTTTTTGAAAATTTGATTTGAGTGACGGTGGCAGCTGCCAGGCTGACAACTCCTTCCGAAAAAGAACTCCAGGTAAGCTTGAAAGTTTGTCTCTTGACAACAGAAATTGGTCCAATAACAGATATTACCTCCCCCACCTTCTCTCTCGCTGATACCCTGGGACCAACACAGCAACACAACCACTGCATACAACTCCTAATGGAAACGTTTTATAAACAGCAAGGGTGGTCTTATCACTGCATGAGGGTGTAGGTGAACTGGGTTTGATTCCTGACTTGGCCAACAACTCCCTGAGATGCCTCTGGCAAGTCACTAGAATGTGATTTTTCCAGAAGTGCCTAGGTGAGTTACACACTCGGCTCCCATAGATTTTCATTGGGACTTAAGTAACTTGGGCACTTTCAAAAATTTCTCTCCGTCTCATTGCTCCCCCCCATCCCACCTCCCCCGTATAACAGGGACATCATCACTTCCCTACCTCACAGTGGTGTTGGGAAGACACAATATTTACAAGGTACTCAGATTCTGTGGTGATGGGGGAACATTTGTGCCTAAATAGAAAGAATTTGAGAGGGAGGAAATGAATAGGGTTCTACAGAAATGATGGTAAAAAACCTACACACTGAACAGAGAAAGATCTATTTTGTGTATTTTTGAGCTGTCCTTGAGAATTTTACAGCAGAGCTATAATTGCCTTTCTCCTTTTGACAGGCTGTTTCCAAAATGGGTGGAGAAATAATTGTTTTCTCTTAAATTCAGTGGGACTTCCAATAAGGTACAATGGGCCCAGCCAAAATGCTGGATCTGATTATCCCTGACCTTTGGGGGTGTTTGAAAGTCAGACCTGAATTTGTTGTCTATTAGACTCTGTGAGGATTTTTCCCCTATGGCAGCACAAGGCCCTAAATCCAAGCCCCACTGAAGTTTATTGAAATCATTCCATTGATCTCATGGGTCTTTGAATCCGACATTAAGGCCAGATTCTGATCTGAGTCACCATAGTGCAAATCTAATGCCACTGACTTCATTGGGAGTTATTCTAGATGCATTTTAGGGCCACTGAAATCAGAACGTGTCCAGCAGCAGTGCAACTGTTCAACACCTTGGTCCTCCACTGTGAGCCTCTGCTCTGTTTGGAGAGGCCAGTTCTAGGTGTATGGGAAAACTGTCCCCTGTCCAAGACTTCCCCACTCTGTGAGAAAGATAAAAATCTGGCCCCCAAGCTAACAATGGGCTCTAGCTGTAATGTTTGGGTCCAGCTCCAGTTTTCACACTCAAAGTTCTAGAGGCTCGGAGCTGGGATTGTGGGTCAACCTCTTTCAAATGCCTTGGACCACTTTTGAAAATCCGGTCTAGATTTTAAATGGCTCCAAAATCCTAAGACATTTGTACACAAGGTTTTCATCCAGGTCCATCTCTGTATTAAACCAACAGTCTGAAAAGCTAAGAATAGTTTTGGTGACAATCCCCAAGCCTGGGCTGAGAGATCTGAGAGTTTCACAAACTCGTGTGCCATCCTGGGCAGAGTTGTGCGCGAGTCGCAAACCATGCTGATCACAGCAGGTTCAGCCGAATTTCCAAATTTGAAATTTCCAAGCCCCATTATGCCAAGCTCACAGCCCATCCCAGGAGAGCCACACAAGCTGCAAAACAAAAGCTTTGCCCACACCACTGCAAAACCAGAAAATGCTAAACTTTGCACTGCTTCTGCACTCTGTCACTTTGTTCCATGCAGCAGTAACTGGGGATCACAAAATTGCCCGCTATTGCTGCTCTTGCACCAAAAGCTAATTCTAGATGGTGCTTGTTTGTTGCCGTCTCCAAATATTTCACACAGGATATGCCCGTCTGTTCTAAATGCATCTAATGCTTTGATTGTACATCATTTATGAACTAAAGCCTGCTCTGAAACGCGACTTATTTGTAGCTTTTCTGTAGCTGAAAGAATGATTTCCATTGTAGCTGCTCGAACAGCTTCTTGCATCGAAAAGAACTATCACAAAGTTGGCCAGAAAAGGTGATACCAGAGTACTGGATAGTCTGGTCTTCTGTCTTCCCAGACTACAGGGTGCTTCATGAGATAACTGAGTTGGAGGAAATGAATGATCAAGAGACAAACAGAGGTCATTGTGTGGAAACACACTAGGACCACTTGACAGTTCATTTTTCCTGCATGGCACTCTTGATTTTAGAGACAACAGCAGTCACTGGTGGGCTGTTGGCTAATTAATGGCTAAGGATAATGAATAGCTGAGGATGCGAAAGCTGCTCCATGACATATCCTGGTGCTCTCTTTTAAATGATGTGCATTCCAATTATTTTCCTTAAACCAAAGAGTGAGAGAGCATTGTCTCCCATTTTAGACACCAGTTCCATTAAGTACTTAAGCACGTGCCGGTTTTAAAGAGCATTAGTCCCACTGACTTCAAGAGCAGCAGCTCAGTGGTCAGTATATTTTTAAAAAATCAAGAGCCTCTGTCCAGTGTTGCCATCTCTTGTGATTTTATTTGGAGTCTTGCAACATTGGACCTTGCTGCAAAAGCCCTCGATGGCTGGAATCAAGAGGTTGCGTGAGAAGCTAAGCTTTCTCTTTTAAAGAGTATCTGTCTAGCCCTTGCGGTTGCAGAGAGAAGCTTGAAAATGTGACCTAAGGGCACCGTAAAGGCTCAGAAACCAGAAGGCATAAAAAGAAGGCAACATTTACTAGCATAAAAAAAACAAAACATGATTTTTAAGCCAATCTCATGATATCAGAGGGACTTGATTCATGATTTCTGCACATTTGGGGTTGGTAATACTGTGTACATAGGTACCTAGATATGGATTTAGGAGCCTAACTTGAGGCTCAGGTCTTCCAGATGTTGGCCTTATGTAAAAGTACCCATCCAGTGCTCTGTCATATTGGTCAGAAAACAAGACAAAGCACAGCCGGAGTGAATCCAAAATCTTATTTATGTTTGTGGGCTTTTTTATTCTATACACATCATATCTGGAGACACACGTCTTTCCCACCGCCAAGAATCACCTGCCATTTACATGGTTGACTGGCTGGGACGAGGATACCTTTCACAGGAGGAGCACCACTAGGCCTGGGAGATATTTCTGGGAACAGCGCCAACATACAGCTGTTTGGCATGCACGTGTCAGGGTACCTGCCAGTGCTGTCAGCCAGATGGAATGGCATTTGTGACCCAGCAATACTGGTTGTCCTGGAGTGAACTGGAACTGCTTCAATGGCTCGATCCTGTAAGATACTGAGCCCTGATCCAGCAAAGCACTTGAGCAGACAAGTAGTTCACTACGACTACTCACACGCTTAAAGCTAAGCATGGAGGGGTCAGGGCAGAATACTCTGCTCTTCACTGACTCGAACCCTCAGTGAGCATGGAATTAGAGATTAGGGCTTGTTTAAATGGGGACCCTCAAGGAAATTAGTCAGAATTAATCAAAGGTATGAATTTTAAGTGACTTAAACGCCTGTGTGGACCCTCTCATTCAAAATTAAAGTGGCCTGAATTCGGTTTACCTTAATTCACTTTCAGTTCCCACTGGTAAGGGCTTCATATGGTTTTAATAGTTAGATTATTGGTGTGAGAAGCAGCACAGTTCAGTGCACAGGACTGGGATACAGGAGATGACCTGGGTCTATCCCTGGCTCTGCCACTGACCTACTGTATGACCTTGAGTAAATCACTTCATCTTTGCTTTCCCTTTGTCTCTCTTGTCTATTGAGACTGTAAGCCCTTCCGGGCATGGACTATCTCTTACTATGTGTATTTAAAAAAAAATTAGCTTATTTCTTTGTATTACACAGTATCTTTAAATTCAGTGTCAAGCACAGCATATTTTACATTAGAAAATTATTAATAGTAATAAACACCACCACACTGTGTAAGTATGGTGCAATTCAAAAGTGTCAGATAGTTCTTGCAATTAACTATTCCACACACCACAAGTCTTGCTTTCCACATTGTACAGATGGGGAAACTGAGGCACAGGAGGATTACATCACACAAAGTCAGTGACAAAACTGGGACTAGAACCCTAACCCCCTCAACCCAACCCAGTGCTTTCAACTACAAGACCCTCTTTACTCTCCAGGAAGCAACTGCTAGTTCCAAAGGGGAACAATGAGAGGTTTATTGTTACGACTCTTGCTTTTGCAGAATGTTTAGCACTCCTTAGCTCAATTAACGATTACAAATATCAGCTGGATCGATTGTGTGTGTGTGTGTGTGCGCGCGCTGAAGACACTACCAGTATTTTTAGTGAAGCAGAGTGATTTATAGAACACAGGATTAATTACATTTTGAATAAGTATTTGATCTTTGATGATATTGCTTTACCTTTTTATCCCCCTCTTGCAAAAAAAAAAAAAAATTAGGTTGTAATGAGAAACATTAATTTAATACAGCTTTTAAATACATCATTAAACCCATTTATGGAATGCATTAATAATTCCAAATCCTGAATTGAAATACAAACTCGTCTACATGGACTTGACTTTACACAACAGAGGCTTCATTCCCTGTTTGGATTGCACGGATAAGCACAGTAAGACTGGACTTATGGGCCTACAAACAAAAATCGTCTCTATCCAGAACTGATTCTCTTTATAGGAACATAGGACTTGACGTCCTATTTCCTAGCCCAGAAGCCATGATCCATCTTGTCCACTCTCCTGTCACTGACAGTGGCCTTCACTATCAGAGGAAGGTGTAAGAAACCTGGATCATCGGCTTCCAGAAATGTCTCTTCATAATCCTCCAATAGTTAGAAATTAAGCCTTGAAGCAGAAGGGTCTATCCAGCAAGTGAGCTGGAGATATCAAGGAACAAGCAGAAATTTTAAAGGGCTAGAAATGAGTTATCAAAGCAGTTCAGCATCAGTGAACTTTGGAGCCATTCACATATCTGCCTGCCTGGCCTCCATTCCCATAGTATTTGAGCACCTCAATCATCCTCACAGCCCCTGGGTGAGTCAGGGAAGTATTAGTCCCATTTTGCAGATGGGGAAGCAAAGGGAAGTTAAATTACTTGCCTCAGGGGACACTTCAAGTCAGGCGGCAGGGCCAAGAACAAGAGCCAGGAATCTTGGCTCCCAGTCCCTTACTCTAACCAGTAGACAACATTCTCCCCCCTCATTTTCAGAGATGCAGCAGCTTCTTGAAAACCACACACTTGGGGCCAGAACTCCAGCTGCCGTAAACAAGCATATTTCCATTGGCTTCAGCCGAGTCACGCCAATTTACACCAGCCAAGGGGCTAGCCGTGGCTTTCTAATGTTCTCCAGGGAAAGAAGCGCCAGCCCGTGTCAGGTCTCTGCCTTGGAGAGAATGAGGCACTTGACAAGAAGTGACTTTTATTTCTCTGTATGTCAATTTACAGAACGATAAACATGATAACATCTCTTCCACGCAACAAAATAACCATTATTGCAAAGTGACTGTGCTATTGTGCATCTAATTTTCTGTTTAAAAAGAAAGAGAAAATGTTACATGTTGATAACCGAGAAGAGGAATGTAATTTGAAGATAATGCCAGGAAAAAATCTTTAAGCAGATGCCTAGGTTTTGCTTTGGGTTGCTCTTCCCCTTGGTTTGATATGCTAAAATAGTATTGAAAAACGTAATTGGAATTTCATCAGCACTTGAAACAATTAGGAGAGGCTTCACAAGAGGATATATTTCCCCCCTCTGTTCCTATTGTTTAGATTACATTGATGAATAATGGAAAAGGAAAGCAGAGGCTGCTACCAATGGGAACACACCTGATTTCACAACAGACAAAGAGGAAAAACAAAAACAAAAAAAACCAAACCAACAAATTATTCCAACTGCTGAGCAGAAAGGGATGCCAGCTCTGGGACTGAGGGCAGACAATGCCAAGAGCCACTGTTTCTATCTTCCTTTCAGGCATCAACATCAAGAACCAAGTTTGTGAGGAGTTTTTTTGGATTTGCATTGTATCCGTTGTTTTGCACAGTTCATTGCTTTCAGATGTGCTCTCTTTAGATTTTGTTTGACTGCATCTGGGGTTTATGTGGTGATGGATTGTGCTGAGAAATGTAAGGAGACATTTAATAGCAATTGCATTAGGTGGTTTTAGCTTGTGCAGTCAGATGGATGCATATTGTTATAACAAGGTAATGCAATAATAGATGTAGTCAACAGGGCATAAATACATGTGTGTGTGTCTGAGACAGCACGCAATCTCTCTTAACTAGCTCCTCTCCCACCCCAGCCCTTTTCTTTCTTTAGAGAGAGAGAAACCAACCACACTGAACAGGGGCTCAAAACAAGGTGATTATAGAAATGGAAAATATTCTTAAACTGATACTCTGAAAAGATGCTTAAGGTCAGACTAAGTGCCAGAGGAATTCGATGCTGATCCTTGTGAGGTCATCGGTGGCTTTGGTTGCGATGGACAATTCAAAATAGGTGCTAACCTAGAACAGGGACAGTTCAATCTATTCAGAAAAAGGTAACTGGCCCAATTCTGATCCGAGTTACCTTGAGTTTATATGGATGAAGCTCTCCCTTCAGTCGTGTTATTATTGATACACACGGACATAAGGCCCCAATTCGGGAAAGCAGTTAAACACATACTTAAGTCCCATTGAAATCAACAAGACTTAAGCACATGCTTAAAATGTAGCTTGTTTTTAAACGATTTGCTGAATAGGGACGGTTTTAAGCACATTCAAGTGCTTTCCTGAATGTTACAAGAGAAGTCTGTAGAGATGTCTGTAAATAGCTAGCAAATTGATAAGGTGCCAGTACATGAGGCTCAAGAATACATAGCATAGTCCCTGGGTTTTGCAGGAGGAATTAAACTTCTTGTTGCTATGGCGTATTGCAAACGGCTTTTTGTGTGCAGTCATTTACACAGAATGGTTAAGATTGAATCAGGGCCTAAATGAGATCAGGACCAGGCCCACAACTCCTCCTCCCCCCTGAAACCTTTCTTTCTTTCTTTCTGGAACTGACCTCACACTGAATTATTTTACAATCTGAAACAAAATGCAACTTCCCTCCCCCCTATGTCTGCAAGCCCAAAACTTCCATTCAATTCAGTTGGAGCTGGACAAAGCCCAAGGATGCTTTTTCTTTATTAAAAAAGGACTAATTTATTGGTGAGCAACAATAACCTGATGTAAAAACAACCATTTCAACCATAGCATGCTACTTAGAAATATTCAACATTCAAGCTGAGTAATCCATAACTAATTGAATATCCAATTTCACATTTTTTGTGCATGAGAACATTGCAACATCCTTGGATTTATTATTTTACTCAACATTTTTGCCTAAATAGTCCATATCTGAACTTCAAAATTTGTACTGGGTCAGCTTGTTACAGAAGTCGTGAAATTATTTGTTCCCTAATTAGATGATTTACATAACCATTATTTAGCAGTGGCAGCCACCAGAGCTAATCAAGAAATGATTTTTCTTGTGAACATTTTCAGTCAAAAAAATTGTTTTAATTCTAAATATGAGACCCAAAATTGTCTGAAAACCAGAAGTTTTTGCCAAAAAGTAGTCTAGGTTTTGGCCAAAAAATTTCAGTTTGGGGGTTTTAGGTTTTCAAGAAAAAACAAAACCAAAATTTTCCATGGAAGTTTCCATTCAGCTGGTAAAATATTTGGACAGAAAATGTTTGCTCTAGTAGTTATTGTCTATTATGGGTACGTACCGTGTCAAGCATCCTGAGGACCCATTCTGGATAGGGCCTCTAGTTGCAACTGCAATAATAAGCATGGAATTTTCAGAAGTGCTTAGTAGAGTTCGATGCCCAAATCCCACTGACTTTGAGTGGGATTTGAGTGCCTAACTGTTCTATGTGCCTTTGAAAATCTCACCCAAGATTAATAATAAAATCCTTGAAGCTATATAGACTAGACAGGGGATAAGATTCCAAGGAGGCAGAGGGCTGAAATTGTCTTGGCTCTGTTTGGTTTTGTTTATGCTCGTTAATTCTACTGCTACCTGCAAAAATAAGCAGTTTTCCCACTGTATAATTCACACTTAAAAAAGACCTGTCAGATGACTCATCTCCTTATAAAAACTTTACAGCCGTAAAATTTCAAAGTTGATTTCAGCCAGTTTTCTTCAGCCTTGTTCATGGCTCCAGCTGGTTTGCTAACAAATAAAGATTAAAGCCTCGGAAGAAGACCCATGCTCCTTCTCCTTGGTGAATCTTTGCAATCAAACCTGAACAGTGAAGGGGCGTTTTCACATACCCCGTAAGAAATCAAAAGAGTGTAAGAAAAGTTGGGACTTTCTGTTGCAAAGTGAGAAAACACAGCTCTAGTCAGAGCAAGAGGCTTAGGCTATGTCTACACTGCCCCACAGTTCGGGCTATGGGGCATGAATGGCAGGGCATACTGAAGCACCGTGCTGCAACTCTTTGGTGTGGACACTGCACATGCGAACTAAAAGGTTCCTAGTTCACATTCACCTAGGCCAGTTTGAAGAGGACTGTCTTCATGCAAAAGAGGAACCTTTTAGTTCATGCCTACAATATCTACACTGGGGAATTATAGAGCAGCACTTCAGTGCCCACTGATTTTCCTGCCCCCATAGTCCAAACTGCAGGGAAGTGCAGACAAGCCATTAGACTCAGGACTCCTGGGTCCTTTCCCCAGCCCTGCCCCTTGACTCACGTTGTGACCTCTAGCAAATCACTCACATGTGGTGCAGGTTCCTCCATATACAGAATCATAGAAGAAGATTAGGGTTGGAAGAGACCTCAGGAGGTCGTCTAGTCCAACCCCCTGCTCAAAGCAGGACCAACACCAACTACATCTTCCCACTCAGGGCTTTGTCAAGCCGGGCCTTAAAAACCTCTAAGGATGGAGATTCCACCACCTCCCTAGGTAACCCATTCCAGTGCTTCACCACCCTCCTAGTGAAATACTGTTTCCTAATATCCAACCTAGACCTCCCCCACTGCAACTTGAGACCTTGTTCTGTCATCTGCCACCACTGAAAAAAGCTGACCTCCATCCTCTTTGGAAACCCCCCACCCCCTTCAGATAGTTGAAGGCTGCTATCAAATCCCCCCTCAGACTAAATAACCCGTTCCCTCAGCCTTTCCTTGTAAGTCATATGTGACCTGAGTGTGCTAATTACCTGCCAAATATGGCTTCTTTGAAGATTAATGAATTATCCCAGTCCTGCCCTGAGCAGTTTCAATTGCTGCAGCATCAGATCTGGGGCCACATTTTCAAACGTACTTAAGTACCTAAAACGCAGATAGGTGACTAGTGGGATTTAGATAAGTGGCTAGGCAGGTTGGCACCTTCCTTCCCTTGAAAAGACTCAAGTGATTAAGCGGGTTAGGCCCGTATGTAACTCTCGCTAGCCACCTATCTGCATCTTCAGACACATTCATACCTTTGTAAATCTGACCCCTCATGTTTAGATTTCCTGTCTGAGAAAACAGTGTAGTGCCAATGGGCACTAGACTAAGACCTCCGTTCTATTCCAGACTCCAGAGCTGCCCTGCTATGTGACACCAGACAGGTCACTTCACCTCTCTGTCTTAGTATCCTAGCTTGGGCTCTCTTTTCTATTTAGACTGCAAACGGGAGATGGCCAGAATATGAAAATCCCTGTGGAAAACAAAAATTGTCAGTAAACTGGGGGAAAATGGCAAAAAGGCAAAATTATTCACCACAACACATTTCAAGGAAAAGGTTAGGAGAACTGAAACAGGATTTTTCAGCTTCCCAGCTGCCTGCCTGGAATGCTCTTTCTGAGCATGTGAAATTGACAAGATCCTGCCAGGGAGGCAGAGAGATCAGGTGCTCAGCCTCACCCACAGCTCTGGAACCAGAGAGCCAGGGGAGTCAGCTTCTCTGACCCCAGAGCACAGGGAGGTGTGGGGCAGAGAGAGACAGTCAGGGCACTCAGCCTTGGCAGTCGTCCTAGAAAGTTTCTCAATTTAACTTTCAGAAAGCAAATATATATTTCAGCAAAACCAAAATTTTCCTATGGAAAAATTTGCCAAAAGGACATTTTGTGTAGGAGAATCATTCTGACAAAAAAAAATTCTGATCCGATCTGCTGCAAACTCTGAGTCAGGGACTATCTCTTACTCTATGTTCATACAGTGTCTAGCACATGAGAATTCAGCCTCAGCTGGGTCTTCTCAGAGCTACCACAATACACACAATTAATGATAAATGACAACATTCTGCACTTCTCTAGTATCCCTCCATTAGGGACTCTAAAAGCATTTTCCAAACATAAATGAATTAATCCTCATGTTTCAGAGTAACAGCCGTGTTAGTCTGTATTCGCAAAAAGAAAAGGAGTACTTGTGGCACCTTAGAGACTAACCAATTTATTTGAGCATAAGCTTTCGTGAGCTACAGCTCACTTCATCGGATGCATACTGTGGAAAGTGTAGAAGATCTTTTTATACACACAAAGCATGAAAAAATACCTCCCCCCACCCGACTCTCCTGCTGGTAATAGCTTATGGCCCAACTTGATTATCATACACATTGTAAGGAGAGTGATCACTTTAGATAAGCTATTACCAGCAGGAGAGTGGGGTGGGGGGAATTAATCCTCATGAAGGCTGTGAGGCAGGTATTACCGCCAGTGTACTGATGGGGGAACTGAGGGACAAAGTGGTTGAACCCAAGTTCACACAAATCAGGGGTAGTGTAAATACTCTTGCCTCTCACACCCCCAGCAGGCATTACTACTACTAGCAAGGGACCAGGCAGTAACCTCTCAAAAAAAGCAATTAATTGGCCTGTTTAACCTAGAACCAATTGTTTATATTCGTACTTTCAATTTGCAACATAGTTAATTTTGTAGTCACTTGCGGTTTCCGCTCTCAGTGAGGACAGTGACCCGATGAAGTGAGCTGTCGCTCATGAAAGCTTATGCTCAAAAACATTTGTTAGTCTCTAAGGTGCCACAAGTCCTCCTTTTCTTTTTGTGGATACAGACTAACAGGGCTGCTACTCTGAAACCTGTCATAGAATAGCTGTTATAATACCCAATAGACAGTCGTGGTCTTAAGCCAGTACTAATTACCAAAACCTTTTCTGAGCTTACCAAAAAGTGTAAATGATTGGGAGGATTCTGAGTAATCAACTGAAGCATAATAGGAAAAGTATTGGTAATGGCACTGTGAGGTTGAATCGGTGAAATTTACAACACAAAACATTCAGTGCGAAATGTTTTCTTCATGTAATGCCTGTGAATAAACAAACAAACAGACAAAAAAATGCTACACAACAGCTAGTTTGGTAAATTAATTCAAGCACCAAAAAAAAAAAAAAAAAAAAAAAAGTGAGGATTAGAGCTATTTGAAAAAAATGCGATGGAACAGTTTTCCATCTGAAAACGCTGTTTCATTAACATTTAAAAGTTTCATGGAAACATGCTCATTTTGATGAAAATTCAGACAAAAATTCCAAAACCATTTGAAAATGAAAAACATTTTGTTTTGACTGTCATTTTGTTTCAATTTGTGAAAATCTTTAAATAACTTAATTTTAATTTATATTATATATATATATATATACACACACACACACACACACACATTTTAAAAAATGTCAGTAAACTGGGAGGAAATGGCATATATATATATATTAGTTTCAATAAGGTCATTAAGATATTTCTGAATCAAAATATTTTGGAATTTATTCTGCAAAATAGTTTCAGATTTTGCTTTTGGTATTGATTCAGGTTGGTGTTTTGTTGTTGCTTTTTAAATGTTGGAGTTTCCCCCAAGATCGAAATTCCATTTTCCAACCAGCTGTAAAAGAGAAGAAAACATGGGCCATATTTTATTTCTCCAGTGGTTACATGAAAAAAAGACAGTTGCCTTCAGATAACTAAATCATCATCCCACACTATTACTTATTTATAGGATACCTCTGTGCTAAGGGATGAACTGGGAGTAAAAAATGCTCATTGTACCCTTTCAAACTCTCCACTGAAAAGAAGATCCATTGCTGTCTGCGTTTTGTTTCCTTTTCACGCTGAGTGGGATTATTTTTAAAGCCATGTTCAGATTTTTCCTTATCAGAATATAACAATTATAAAGTATAATGTACCCTGAGCCACTTCTTGGTGCCCTTCAAATGTAGTTTTTGTGTCGGAATTTAATTTAAACTTTAGTAATTTAGTGTAACTTTCCTGAATTTAGATGGTATCATCCGAGATTAAACCCTCCGCAACAGAAATAACCCAGTGTTGCATTTCAATTTATGCAGTTTGTATGGCTATGCACTACAAGGTGACGAGCATTTTAAACTGTGATCCGTTCAAGTAGCTCATAACGTCATGGAGAAAACGTCAGGAATAAGGAAAATGGATACCCAATTTTACAAGCACTGCCACCAGAAATTTTGCGAGCGTGCAAGAGACAAACTATCCTTTGTCCAATAATCTTACATGAGTATTTCTGCTCTCTTAAAAACGGGCCCACCAATGAAAACAGAATACAGCTTCATGTTTACCGAGCTTGTTCTAACTGAGAATCTAGGCTTTTAGTTGAAGGAATGTTATATCAGGCTGATAACCTTTCATTATCCTTATCTATATGAGTTTTGGAGAGAATGCTAGGATATAACATCAATCAGCCATTTTATATAGAACAATTGGCAGTAGCTTAGCATCCCCTAATGTTTAAAATAGGAAGGAACAGCATCTTAGCCTCAAATTAATTGCAGCTGTTCCATGTCTTTGAAACACACTGAGGACAAGAAATGCATGTCAGCCCAGTTACATATCTTACTGTGCTGGCCGGGTCTCTCCGTGCCTAATATCCACACACAAAGGGTATGGCTCTTCCTAGATGGGAGGGGCCCCTCCCTCAGGAAATAAGTGTGACCAGCAATTGAAGAGAGTGCATTTCTTGCCTGGGAGAGAGAGGGGAATGTTTTGGACCAGCAGCTGGGGGAGCTGCCTGTGTGACCATTTCCAGTAATAAACAGAGGTAGTTCTGTTGTTGAAGTGAGCTCACAGCAGTGTCGCTATTCCAGGGACTCCGTACAGCTTTGCTAACCCATCAATAGAGAGACCACAAGATCACGTAAGACCACATAAGTACAAATGCAAATGATGCAAAATCATCAGTTTAGGAGCTATCCAGTGTACACGAGATAAGAATTTGTATTTAGTACTTACA
This sequence comes from Natator depressus, assembly GCF_965152275.1. Classification (NCBI taxonomy): domain Eukaryota; kingdom Metazoa; phylum Chordata; order Testudines; family Cheloniidae; genus Natator; species Natator depressus. Next base: position 9,884,815 of record NC_134259.1, read on the forward strand.
AGGCCCCAATCTCCACTGTTCTGCATTTTGTGTCACCATTTATACAAGTGCAAAATGCTTGTGCTCTTATTTGGTCGTGCTTTACCAACACTTTACACTCGTGCCAATGACTGTACAAGGTGCACGGTGAAAGAGAATCAAGATGCTAGTCAGAACTTCTGACGTGATCCTTTGATCTGTGTATTTGCCTCTCTTAGGTATGTATATGACCTTCATTGCTGTAACAGCTAAGCACCTCACAATCTTATAATGCATTTATCCATACAACATCTCTATGAGACAGGAAGTGCCATTATCCCCATTTTATGGATGGGGAACTAGAGTGCAGAGTAACTAAATGAAGATCACTCAGGAACTATGTTGCAGAACAGGGAATTGAATCTGGGTTTCTCAAGTCCTAAGCAAATACCCCAACCCTTGGGCCATTCTTCTTTCTCATGGTACCTCTGTTTTTCGACCACCTCTTGTAAAATGGGTCACCAACTGAACGTGCAGCTCTAGCATATACTTAGCTTGCCATGCAATGCAGCAGCTGTACATTATTTAATCTATATATCTGTCTCTCAATCTTTTCTCCTAAAATCATTGCAGAGCTTGGAAAATTAACTCCGTGAACTCTTTCCAAACCTTTCTCACCTCCTTCACCCCAACAGCTGGCGAGAGGAACATTCTGCAGGGATGTGAGTTATAGACTTTATTTACCCCGCTGGCAGGAGACAGGTGGCTGCAGTGAAAAGGTGAGTTATTGTACACTAACTGTTGAGAGACGTTACCGTGGAGCTTTTATGGCTATTGCAAAATACAGGGCTATGGTGTTTTGTAAATCTCTTGTTATCCATGTGTAATCTCTGTCTTAACAAACAAAGGCAACTTCTCTGTAGGGTTGGGAGATCCATTTCACAAGGTGTCATCCTACAGAGAGATGAGTTTGGAGGTTTTAATTAGAACTGGATGCAACTTTTTACTGAAATACAGTTTGTAAAAGCCAAAGCGGTTTGAAGAAATGTTTAGGTTTCATCAAAGTTTTTGAGAGAGAGAGACCTGGACCTTTCTGAATCAAAATGCTTAGCCAACACAATTCTGATTCATAAAAACAATTTAAAGTTTCTGTTCCTGTTCCAGGGTGGGACGAGAACATATTTGAAACCTCAGAGGTTGCCATGAACGGAACTGTCCTCCGGACAGCTCCACTTTTAAACTCTCAGGAAAAGCACTGAACTGACAGCCTTGGAGAATGATGACCTCTAGTCAAATAGAGAAAATGCGTCACTAAGACTGGAGTTATAATCAGTATTCGTCTCCCCCGCCCTTACCTCCAAAACCACATTGCTCAAAGATGATTTAGAAGCAAGGGGAAACCCTCTCTCACCTCTATGTAAAGATCTCCATGCCCTTTGTTTCCAAGCTGTCTGGACTGGGATTGCCTAAAATAGTACTAATTAGCATGGAGGTGGTTGTTTTTCTTTGTGGGACGGGAGGGTAATGTCTTTTAGGAACTTGACTGAGGCTACCAAACCCTTTTTCACATAGGCCACCAAACGGCCATCAGCTAGTTAGCAATCACTGTCAGCAAGTCCTAATCTGTACTGGGTTTGCATCAATGACCTAGGGCAACAGGCTTTCGGTCACACCTGCAACTCAAACTGAGGTCAATAGGGGCTACTAAAAATCAGGTCCATAATCATGTCTTCTGTTTGCTTTTATTGTATTTGCTTTTATATATTTTTAAAAGGGGAATACAAAGATTATATATATATATATATATATATATATATATATATATATATATATATATCGGAAAGGGATGACCCTGAAAAGGGAAGAAAGCAAGTTAGTGTAAGCCACATGACTGCAGTGTAGTCTTTGTCCCCCTCTAACATCTTCTGTTGACCAGTTACTAATGAATCACCTACAACTTCCTGGACACTTAGGCCCTTTGTTCAGTCAGTAGGGGTTCATGTTTTTATGGTGAAATGTCATGGGTTCATGACCCACGATGGGCATTTATTATATTAGGGAACCAAGTGCAGCTAAGAGGAAAAAAAACTTGACAAAACTGCTTTGCATGCTGCTCTTCTCCCCAGTTGCTCACAGATCTGCCACATTTTCTGCTTCAGGAAAAGAAAGATCCTAACAAACATATGTGACCTGAAGCGCCATCTTTCACACCTACAGTCATGAAGAGTATCATCCTTCAATCATCTTCACACTTACACTTCCCAAGTCATAACTCCTGCTCATACCTTTCAACACTACAGTGCTGGAAGTTCTCTGGAGATTAAAGGAAAAAACTAAAAATCAGTTTCTAAGTCACTCAGAGCCTTTTGCGAGTGGGAGAACTCATAGCACTGAGCTTCCTTTCACCTTCATTCCGATTGTATTCAACAGACCCTGACACAGTGGAGAAGCATCACATTCACAGCCCAGGGACCATCCAAACAAATCGTAGTATAAATGGCTGAGTATATCCACCACAACTCTCTCTGTAGGAAGACAAAGAGATCTAGAGGTTAACACCAGGAGATGGGAAGCAGGATGCCTGGGTTCTATTCTTGCAACTGAATGCGATTGAGTAGTTAGAGCAGAACGTGAGCAGAGGCTCCTAGGTTCTAGCTCTGTAAGTGTGACCTTTCACCTTACCATAAAGAGTTCTCCAACCATCCAAGGAAGACAGACAGATCCTTGTTGGGGATTCAATACTCAGAAGAACTGAAAGAACATTCTGCCGGAACAAGCAGGCAACAGGACCATGTGATGTCTTCCTGGAGCCATGAAACGTCATGCTAAGATTGGATAGGTTCAGAAGTGAGTGGGCAAGGATCTACTAGTACTGGTTCATATCAGTACGAATGATACTGCATGACAGGCTCTCTTGCATATAATTGATGACTTCAGGGAATTCTGAAGTGTGCGGAAGGAAAATCTTCACTGAGATCCTTTGTGTCCTATGAACAAAGGAAGATAGGCGTTTCTGATGTGAACCACTGGCTGGGTAAGTGGTGTAGGGTTTGGGTTGTGGGAACAATGGTCCACTTTGTACGGTGAGAGGGGGCTGTATAGTTTGGATGGCTTCCAACTCAGAAAGAGGGGAACCAGTCTCCTGAGGGACAGGCTGGCTAGAATAGTTATAAGGGCATTAAAACTAAAAAAAAAAAAAAGGGGGGGGGGATAAAAGGAGGCAAGAGATGAGTGCTCATTTAGCACAGAATCAAAATTGAGAACATAATTAATCCAGAAACCACAGCACACGAAGAGAAGAAATTCTTTAATTATCTATATCCTGATAACTTGCAAAAAATGATCTTGAATGCTTATTGATCAATGTCCTAACAGATAAAGCACAAAGTGGGGTACTAGTTGGTGTCTGCTACAGACCATCAAATCACACTAGGGAACAGGATGACTGGCTCCTTATGTGCCTATATATAATGTGTAGGGGGGGAAAGAAGCATGATCTATTTGAGTGGCTGCTGGTGATCTCATGCTGCCAATACTAAAACATCCCTGGAATTTTTAAATATTATAAATGACGATTTCCTAATTCAAAAAGTGTTGCAATCAACATAGGGGAAATCTACATTAGACCTAGTCTCAACAAATAAAGAGGAACAAATCACAGAACTAAAAACTAATGGTAGCTTCCATACAGATGATCATGACTTGATCAAGTTTGTAATGTGAAAACAGAATAAAGTCCAAACCAGTAATAAATTAATATAATACACATACACACGCACACAGTGCTTTAAAAGGGCCAATTTCACAAAGCTGAAAAGAAGTGTGAAGCAAATCATCTGGGAGGAAGAATTTAATCAGAAAAACATCAAGGATAATTGGAAAATATTTCAGAACACTTTACTAGATGCCCCAAAAGCCACCATCTCACAATCAAGTGTGACAGGGTCAGGCCAGATGGCTACTGGAGAGAAATTGAGAGTAATAGAAGGCAGATATATTAGCCCCAGGCTAAGTAGGTCCCTTTTCCCTGGGTAAGGTAACAGGGAAGGTTCCAGAACAATGAGGAACCTTCTGGAGACAATTAAGACAGGCTGATTAGAACACCTGCAGCCAATCAAGAAGCTGCTAGAATCAATTCAGGCAGGCTAATCAGGCACCTGGGTTTTAAAAAGGAGCTCACTTCAGTTTGTGGTGCGCGTGTGAGGAGCTGGGAGCAAGAGGCGTTAGGAGCTGAGAGTGAGAACGCGGACTGTTGGAGGACTGAGGAGTACAAGCATTATCAGACACCAGGAGGAAGGTCCTATGGTGAGGATAAAGAAGGTGTTGGGAGGAGGCCATGGGGAAGTAGCCCAGGGAGTTGTAGCTGTCGCACAGCTGTTCCAGGAGGCACTCCAGACAGCTGCATTCCACAGGGCCCTGGGCTGGAACCCGGAGTAGAAGGCGGGCCCGGGTTCCCCCCAAATCCTCCCAACTCCTGGTCAGACACAGGAGGAGTCGACCTGGATTGTGAATTCAGAAAAATGGCCAAGCTGAGGGCTGCCGTGAAGCTCCAAGACGAGCAAATCCACCAATAAGCGCAAGACCCACCAAGGTAGAGCAGGAACTTTGTCACACAAGGGAAACTACTGAATTGGTTAAAACACTCACCTGGTATAGAGAGGAAGTGGAGGCAGCTGTAAAAAAAAAAAAAAAAAAAAAAAAAGTAAAATCGTAGGAACAAAAAGAATCCTGACAATGGGTATTGATGAAAATGGTAGAATTATCCATAATAATGCGGCTTTGGCATATCATGGGTTATAATATCAACCTATGGGATCAATCTATCATTCACACCTTCTGGATATTCTGTATTACTCGGGTGCAAACCAGCTCCTTGGAATGACAGTACTGATGCCTGGTGTCAGTCCCCAATTTCTTCTACAGCCTTTAACTGTGCAATTCTAAACTCTCTCCTGGACTCTGGGAGGCCTTTCTCACCCTGTCCAGTCAGCAGCAGCAAACCCATAAGGTTCCAGTGCGTATCATGGCTGAAATCACCATGTGATGGGGCCACAGACTGCACCATGCTCCTAATAAATCCCTGGAGTTTGCCTGATTTCAGGTGTCTTCACAAAGACACCAGGCGCTTTCAGTGAGGACTTCAACTCTTTCGGCAAGTGCCAGGGTACCTTTAATGACCAGGAGCAACATTCAGACACCAGACAAATGGGATGAATATGATTGCTTAACTTTGAGTGTGCATGTAAGTCCATCCAATTAACCTCAATGTGAAAATGTGCTTGGCTGAATCAGGGCCTCTATGCCAATTTAAGTTAGGACTGGTCTATAGTTGTTGTATCAATATAACTACGTTGGTTCGGAGAGTCATTTTCTCCCTCCCCTGCCCCCATGTGTTTATACTGACAACCTCTCATGTGGATGCAGTCACACCTGTATAAAGATCTGGATCGATATAACTGCATCCATTTTGGAGAGATTGCAGCACTTTAGACGTACTGATATAGTTAGTGGTACACCTCTAGTGTACACGAGGCCTTGTACGGAAGTGGCCAGGAGCGGAGTTATGTCTCATATCAGAATTGCTTCTCCCAGCAGCATAGTGCCTGGTAGCACCACACTGGGCTGGTGATTCATTTCGGATTCACACAGAGGAGGCACCAGCTACTAAGTCACCAGCTCCCCTTCCACTAGCCCCTCTTCTCTTATGGCTCCCCCCAATTCAAGCACTAGCCCTGCTTTGCAAGTGAGATCAGGTACGCTCACCACCCACAGAGGATCTTCTGGAGATCGCAGAGAGTCCTGCTGTTCACCTCATTGATATAAAACCTGTCCTCTAGCCCTGTGTGTTCCAGCACTGGCAGAGTTTATAATCAGCCCTGTAAAGCTGTGTGTAGCTTTCTGGGTTGGTGTTTTTGTATTTGTCCTCAGAAATATAGCCCAGGTATATCTTGGTAAATTTCAGCTCTCTTTCCCCAACAAGAGGTTATTGCAAAGCAGTTGTAACCACTCTCCTCAGCTCTGTGTGTCTGTACCGAGCACTCTCAGCAACTTACAGTACTTTGTACTTCAGCAAAATTCATTAGCCGCAGCGCGGCAGATTCATAGAATCATAGGACTGGAAGGGACCTCGAGAGGTCGTCTAGTCCAGTCCCCTGCACTCAAGGCAGGTTTAATTATTTAGACCATTCCAGACCTAGGTGTTTGTCTAACCTGCTCTTAAAAATCTCCAAGGATGGAGATTCCACAACCTCCCTAGGCAATTTATTCCAGTGCCTAACCACCCTGACAGTTAGGAATTTTTCCCCTAATGTCCAACCTAAACCTCCCTTGCTGTGATTTAAGCCCATTGTTTCTTGTCCTATCCTCAGAGGTTAAGAAAAACAATTATTCTCTCTCCTCCTTGGAGCAACCTTTTATGTACTTGAAAACGGTTATCATGTCCCCGCTCAGTTTTCTCTTTTCCAGACTAAACAAGCCCAATTTTTTTTCAATCTTCCCTCATAGGTCATGTTTTCTAGACCTTTCATCATTTTTGTTACTCTTCTCTGGACTGTCTCCAATGTGTCCACATCCTTCCTGAAATGTGGCCCCCAGAACTGGACATACTACTCCAGTTGAGGCCTAATCAGAGCAGAGTAGAGAGGAAGAATTACTTCTCGTGTCTTGCTTACAACACTCCAAGCCCTTACTCATATTAAATAGTGGCTTACTCTTGGATTAGACCCATTGCTTTCAGTGGGATCACTCACGGCATGAGGTATTACTCACCATGGGTAAAGATGGCAGACTCTGGCCCTGTAGCTGAATGTATGCAGTTATTAGAATTTCAGGCAAGGAAATTGTTAAATCATAAATAATACACCTGCCCTCCCTCAGCACTACTACTTAGACCCTGATCCTACAAAATCTCACACATGTGATGATCTTGGAGACAGGGTGCTCTAGATTAGGAGTTGGGTGACCTGGGTTCTATTCCCAGCTTTGCCATGGACCTGTTGGGTGACCTTGGCTAATCACTTCCCTTCTTATTTTCTCCTTGATCTGTCTTGTTTACTCAAAGTGTAAATTCTTCAGCACAGGGATTATCTTTCACTCTGTGTCTGTACAGCACCTAGCACTGATCTTGTTCAGGGATCAGAGGTGCTACTGTAACGCAAATAGGAATAATTTAAAAAAAAATTACTTTAAGCATATCAATAGTCCCATTAAATTCAGTTGCTCCACTCATGGCTCTATTTCAGGAAAACACTTAAGGACATGTTTAATCCATATGTATTTACTAAAGCTCTTCAATCTGTGCTGAATTTTAGATACATGCTTTCAAGTATCAGGGGGTAGCCGTGTTAGTCTGTATCCACAAAAACAATGAGGAGCCTGGTGGCACCTTAAAGACGAACAGATTTATTTGGGGATAAGCTTTAGTGGGTAAAAAACCCACTTCTTTAGATGCATGGAATGAAAATTACAGATGCAGGCATTATTATACTGACACATGGAGAGAAGGGAGTTACCTTACAAGTGGAGAACCCATGCTGACAGGGCCAATTCGATCAGGCTGGATGTGGTCCACTCCCAATAATTGATGAGGAGGTGTCATCCTCAAGATACATGCTTGAGTCCCTCAGACACTCAACTTTCTCCCGTGTGCTGCACGTTATCCTTTCTGTAATCCAAAGGGACTATTCATGCATCTGAAGTTAAATGTGTGTTTAAGTGTTTGCAGGATCAGAGCCTTAGTTCTTGCATAGCATGTCACCCATAGATCTCAAAGCACTTTCCAGAAGGAGGCCTCTCTTTACAGATGGGAAAACTGACGCACATAGTCAGAGAGAGTCCCTGTCCAGAACTGCTTACAAAATAAATAAAAGAGAGACAAAATGGTGGTGTATGTGCATGAAGGAAAGTATTATTAGTTCCCCATCTGTAAAATGGGGACAAAGCAAAGAGAAATTGTGGCTCTGATTCAGAAAAAAAATTAAGTACATGCTTAAATGCTTTGTTTAATTGGAACTTCTGGCCTCAATTCTACAGTCTTGTGCACGTGCTTAGCTTTACGCATTGATGTGAGTGGCACTTGTCACATCTAAAAAGTTAAGCACGTACATATACATATTTGCAGGACCAAGGCCTAATGACTTCCAAGTCACAGAGGAAACCTGTGGCAGTGTCAGGAATTGAACCCCCGTTTTTCTTCTGCATATTAGTCCAGTGCCTTAGCCATAAGACCCAACCTTCCTCTCTAACATCGCACACTACCATGGGTAACACGTATTTACTCCCCCACCCCAAACAGCACATTTAACACAAGCACCTTTTCAAGAACGTGCCCGACTGCTGACCGACCAAGTTACAAACTGTTCAAGTTGATAGCTGCGAAGCGTAAGTAACACTGAAAATGCGCCCGATACCCTTCACTTACCTGTCTGATGCGTGCCGCAAGTTCTTTTCTTTTCTTTTCTTTTTTTTTAATTATGACTGAGATGACCTGCCCTTGAAATACTTGGCTATTTCTAAAACATTTGTTCTCATCACATTTGCAAAATTTTCCTATTGAATATCTGTCATTCAAATGGATTATTATTCAGCAAGGAACACTTTTGGCCCAGCAATGTGTGACATACGCAGTTGGGAATTTGCAAAATTACAGGAGTGACATCTCCAATTAAACTGGCAGAGATCCACACTTTGACCTTGGGTTTCATATTAGCATTTTTGTATTTTGTTATTTCTGATCACACTGGCGTGCACAGTGATCCTTTCTTGTTAACGATGCTGCTCTACAGACAATTGAAAATAAACAATGGACATGTACAACCACATCGACCAGGACCCTGTTGTGCTAGGGGCTGTACAAACACAGAACAAAAAGACAGTTCCTACCCTTATACTGGTATAGTTAGACTCGTACAACACCCCCCCCCCCCCCATGGCTTGGAACCGGACACATGATGCCATGAATACAGCGGGGTGGAAAATATTTCAGACACAACAACAAAATATAGCAGAGGTGAAAGAAGGATGGGAAAATCTGGAAGGCCTTGGCTTCACTACAAAATAGTTGTTTCTTTTAACTCAACCCCCCCCAACCCCACACAAAACTCCTTCACAGATGTGTGCGGTAATGCTAGTAACATGAGCTGGCCAGCACAACCAAGGGGATAGGACAGATCTCAATCAGTTCACCTCATCAGCTGTGAACTTGTCCTCTCTGTAGTGCGGACGCAGGCTAGTGCTGCAACACAAAAATCAAGGGCTCCTAGACCTCCAGTGCCTTCCCACAATCCCCCAGAGCTCTTCACCCATTGTCTTTTCTTGTTGTCTATCTATTCCATGATCCAGGAATGGAAGTAACCTACCATGTCACGAAGGCTAATTTGGAACTCGAACCCCACTTTTACAGTTAGCTTCTACGATCAGCAACTGCAGTCATCCACCTCCAGTACAGAGACGCATTGTTTGAACATAGTGACTAAGACAACATTAAAAGCGGCAAAGAGTCCTGTGGCACCTTACAGACTTAACGGACGTACTGGAGCATAAGCTTTCGTGAGTGAATACCCACTTTGTCACATGCATCCGACGAAGTGGGTATTCACCCACAAAAGCTTTTGCTCCAATATGTCTGTTTGTCAAAAGGTGCCACAGGACTCTTTGCCGCTTTTACAGATCCAGACTAACACGGCTACCCCTCTGATACTTAAGACAACATTGGCTCAGTATGCTGCCAGCTAGCCAGAGGCTGACACCAAGGTATTGGTGGATCTCTGGTGAGAGACTAGCAGGGACCATGATTGCAGGAAGAAGAACCAAAATGCCAAACTCCATGAGGAGAGCTCAAAAAAAACTAGCAGAACACAGAATCCAATGAACAGGACCTCGTTACTGAGAGAAAAATCAAGGGGATTGAGAAGACAAAGGAGTCATTAATGCCCTGGGAATGTGCCTGTTCTATGAAGAGATGGAACGGGTCATTAGCAGGTCCCCAAGCACAGAGTCCAATTTCATGGTGCATAGCTTAACACAGCTGCAGGTTGGTCTCTGTGGCAGAGGCGATGCGTAGTTGGGTCATGTGCCCCTCCAGTGACATGGACTGAGCATGCTCAGTAACACTCCTGAAGGCAGCTGCCCTCACTCAGCCCCTCTACAATCAGCAGGCACAGGGCATCTCTGCTTCTTGGCATCAAACTCAGTGCAAGAGGAGTTACCAGTCTAAAACCCCATTTCAGCAAACTACTTAATCATGTGCCCAACTATAAGCAGATCAGTAGTCACACTGACTTCAATGGGACTATTCATGGCTCCAATTCAGGAAGGCACTGAAGGACATGCTTCAGCCCATCCTTACGCAGCAAAGACTCAAGCATGTGTCTAAAGTTGAGTCCCTCAGACATTAAACTTTCTCCTTCATCTACTACATTTTGCTGTTCTGTTCACAACACTTCTAGCAGCTACACTTCTGGAATGATGCCTCTGGGTCTAAGCCTATAGGGTGGCTGTATGCGTTCTTTGTTTTCAATACCTGTGTCGAACCATCATTAACAAGAAAGGCCATTGTGCACTGAAGTCAAAAGGACATAAGCACATGGTGGGTGAAGAATTTCCAAAATCAGGACCCATGTGCATAAAGTTAGCCACCTGCTTCACTCTCCACCTTGGCTGCATCAGAGCCTACCTACACCACTCTAGCGCTTCAGTGTAGACACCCACTACAATGACAGCAAGGGTTCTCCCATCGCTGTAGTTAATCCACCTCCCAACAGCTGGTAGCTAAGTTGACAACAATTCTTCCATTGACCTAGCCCTGTCTACATGAGCGGTTTAAGTGGTTGGCTTAATTACGTTGCTCAAGGGATGTGGATTTTTCACACCCCTGAGAGACATAGCTATGCCAATTTTTGTTTACAGTGTAGACCAGCCCTGAGCGTCTATACTCCTGAAGATGCTCACCACTTCCAAGAACAGTCAAAGGCCTGGTTTCCATGTAAATTTTTAACTGGTATTAACTAGTTCAGTTAGAGGGTATTTTTTGTTACTGATACAGCTATCGCAGTACAACTAGGGTAGACACAGATCAGTATCAAGGTGACTTATACCAGCATAGCTCATTCCCCTTCCCATACGGAAATAGCAATACTGTAACAAGCACCTTTATACTGATTTAACTGCATCCATACACGGGGTGGGGAAGGGGGTGTTGTACGAGTCTAACTGTACCAGTATAAGGGTAGGAACTGTCTTTTTGTTCTGTGTTTGTACAGCCCCTAGCACAACAGGGTCCTGGTCGATGATTGGGGCTCCTAGATACTACTCCAATAATAATAAATAATAGGGTGGTACAACTTTCTGGTGAAGCCGAGCCCTTACTGGGTTTTTTCCCCAAATCAACTTGATGCCCTTTAACTTCTTTCACCCACTCCTTTCTCCGTGCCTTTTTCTATACTGTTCTCTAATGCACATGATACCATCCCACATCTGGGCTTTCTGCTGGGTTTGGGTCAGGCCCACGGTTCTTACAACAAAGCACTCCCATTTTACAGTTAGCCATTGTATGTACTTTGTTGCCTAGAGGCCGGGGGGGGGGGAATATATATGCATATTTTAATTAAATTTACTCTAGAGTTCTTAGAGACTCTTATTTTAAAAAAAAAATGCTCACAAATAGTTAGCCTAGCGAATGAGAGAGAAGCTTGATACCCTTTCAAGGGATTTGCAGAACGAATCAATCTCCTAAATAGAACAGTGGCGAGCGTTTCAAATAATGAAAATAAATATTTAAGAAGCTGCCACCTCAAGTTGCTGGGAAGACGAAGTGATAATTCCCCATTAATGCCTGGTCTTTGGAAAGGGTTTTTTCTAATTAAAATTAAAAACACTATCAACAGGGAACACTGAATCACAGTCAAAGGGGAATTGGCCAATTCTCCTTAAACAAGGCTTTCCGAGTAGCTTATTAGCGTTATACCCCATCTACTTACAGCAGCCTGCAGCCTCTGCACATTGGGGCTCACCGCTAGAAGTAAAAGAATCGTTTCTGCTAACAAAAGGGCTTCAGGAAATAATTGCTTTTGGACTCTCAAGGATCAGAAGCTATGAACAGAAATTATTTCCGTGCCCAGCAAAGTTGATCAGTCGCTCGCTGTATTTGGCCCATTCTACAGCACGAAGGGTCCACCTAATTACGAACTTTTTGCAGAATCTGAAGCTTTTGGATTTAATGGTCAGCTATGGCAAACCCCATCTCTTTGGTAAATGACCTTGCATTCAAGGAGTCGCACATGGGCCCGTATAATTAGTGTTACTTTGATCTCTATGAAAACCCCTTTGCTCAGCTTGTCTTAGGTTAAGGACTCCTGTAACAGCAAGGACATTGCTTTAAAATTACTGTCAGCCAGTTTGCAGCAAGTTATACAGCATGACTTAATGAGGCACACAGTTCAAAACACACCGACGTGGAAATTTTGCCTTTATGATTTGGGGGTGGTGGGGAGTTTGGATGAAAATGGTGCACAATAACCAAGCTTTGTAGATTTTGAAAGGGATGCTCACCTGTAGGGTTGGGATCTCTGCACTTCTGTTTTAACTCTTCAATGCTGCAAGAAAACACTTGGGTCAAATTCTTCCCTTGATGAGCTCGATTGTAGGTCTTGTGCTTGTTTGGTACATTTAACTCCCGAGCACAACAGACGTTCCGCAGAGGACCAGACAGCCACCGACAGGCAGAAGAAAGAGTTGTAGGTGCTTTGGGATTTGACCGAATAAGGAAGAGTTCTGACTGTCTCCTGAGTAAATCAGTTTCGGTGGCTCTGATTGAGCAAAACACTTCACAGAAACATAGAAATCTAGAGCTGGAAGGAACCGCAAGAAAATAATCTCATCCATTCCCCTGTGCTGAGGCAGGATTAAGTCTACCTAGACCATGGGAGGAGAGGTAGATACGCTGGAGGGTAGGGATAGGATACAGAGGGCCCTAGACAAATTAGGGGATTGGGCCAAAAGAAATCTGATGAAGTTCAACAAGGACAAGTGCAGAGTCCTGCACTTAGGACAGAAGAATCCCATGCACCACTACAGACTAGGGACCGAATGGCTCGGCAGCGGTTCGGCAGAAAAGAACCTAGGGGTTACAGTGGACGAGAAGCTGGATATGAGTCAGCAGTGTGCCCTTGTTGCCAAGAAGGCCAATGGCATTTTGGGATGTATATGTAGGGGCATTGCCAGCAGATCAAGGGACGTGATCGTTCCCCTCTATTCGACATTGGTGAGGCCTCATCTGGAGTACTGTGTCCAGTTTTGGGCCCCACACTACAAGGATGTGGAAAAATTGGAAAGAGTCCAGCGGAGGGCAACAAAAATGATTAGGGGACTGGAACACATGCGTTCTGAGGAGAGGCTGAGGGAACTGGGGATGTTTAGTCTGCGGAAGAGAAGAATGAGAGGGGATTTGATAGCTGCTTTCAACTACCTGAAAGGTGGTTCCAAAGAGGATGGATCTAGACTGTTCTCAGTGGTAGCGGATGACAGAACAAGGAGTAATGGTCTCAAGTTGCAGTGGGGGAGGTTTAGGTTGGATATTAGGAAAAACTTTTTCACTAGGAGGGTGGTGAAACACTGGAATGCGTTACCTAGGGAGGTGGTGGAATCTCCTTCCTTAGAAGTTTTTAAGGTCAAGCTTAACAAAGGCCTGGCTGGGATGATTTAGTTGGGGATTGGTCCTGCTTTGAGCAGGGGGTTGGACTAGATGACCTCCTGAGGTCCCTTCCAACCCTGGTATTCTATGATTCCTGAGGGGTGTTTGTCTAACCTGTTCTTAAAAACCTCCAACAACAGGGATTCCACAACCTCCTTAGGTAACCTGTTCCAGCGCTTAACTATGCTTAGAGCCAGAAAGTTTTTCCTACTGTCTAACCTGAATCTCCCTTCCTACAAACTAAGCCAGTTACTTCTTGCCCCTACCCTTGGTGGACTGAATATGCTTTAGTTCAGTGATCCTCACTGTGATCACGGAGTGATTTTTACTCAAGTGGCCTGCCAAATGCACTCTGGGTTTTTTGGTGACCCACTATTATGTATATACACCCTTCAGCCCGCACCACAACCCCAGTCCCAGCCTGGTGTGATGAGGAGGCGTTGGTGGAGGGAAAGGGTGTTGGACAGTGAGCCTGCGCCGCGCTTATCCCACAGCAGCGGCTCCCATCCTGTGAGGCTGGGCCTGGTTCCCCACTCCAGAAATTATAACCTGGGTCACGGGGTCAGAGCCGTTTGGCCTGGCCACCACTCTGTCATGATGGAGGGGTGGCTGGGCCCAACCTGAGTGAGGTTATGATCCTATGTCCCAGGTTGCAATGCCCAGAGCAGGGAGCCAGGCCCAGCCCCACAGGACAGAAGCCGAGGCTGCAGGGTGAGAACAGGGCAAGCTCACTCTCCAATCCTTACCCCCCCCCCACCAGCGTCCCCTGCAAGCTAAGAGAAGCATATGTTGACCTAGGCAGGGCCCAGTGATGGTTTTATCCAGCCCCGTTCATGGCAACCCATCCAGAACCTTCCTGCGACCTACTGGTGGGTCAGGACCCACCATTTGGAAAACACTGCTTTAGTCCTCTTTAGCAAATCACTTAAGAACATGCTTCATGTTAAGCACAATATATTCAAGTCCCATGGAAGCTGATGGGACTAGACCCTTGCTTAAAATAAAGTATGAACTTAAGTGCTTTGCTGAATCAGGGCCTCTATGTCCAGCTAGCCCGTGCCACTGCACCCCTTCATCACCGGCACCATGTACCATGTAAGGACTCATTGGTCCAATTGATGGGGTTGTGGTAGAACCAGCAGCAGCCTCAGTAATTGCAAAGGTGAAGAGGCCAGTCTGTGTTAAAGAAAAGGAGATGACAAGAAGATTATGTCAAGAGCTTTCGATGGCATTTCTTTGTCTTATTTTTATTTATTTAGCTCAAGTGGGAATGAAATGACATGCTTAGCTAGGCTGAAGAAATGCCTGTTACCATGGTGATAGTGGAGGATTCGCAAAGGTAGAGTAGTTTCAAAATTTGGGATATGTTGGTTGTGGGGGCAGGGAGAGATTAATTCCCTTTGGCTTCTCTGTGAGTCCAAAAGGTATTTCTTATTCATATCATGGTAACGCCTAGAGGCCATGGCTGATTTGAAGCCTAATTGTAATAACTGGGCTTCAAATTTATCATAAATTGTGAGCTCAACTGTAAAAGGTGACCAAATAAAATGCCACAATAATCCATATCAATAAACATTAATAAAAATGGTGCAACAGGAAAACAAAAATTAGTCTAAATGAAAAAGCCTACTAACATAACCCAAGGACTGGGTTGAAATCATCCCTCATTAACAAAAGGGTCTGAAAATCAATGGACCAAAATTGGCGTGTTGGAAATTAGACCTCATCAGTGAACAAAATAATGAGGGGATGGGCTATTCCACACATCACTCCCCTTCGTATTCTAAAAAAAAAAGCCATCTGGGAGAGAGAAATTGCTGACCAAAATTAAGTGAAGGAATGAGTTTCATGCCTTGCACCTCCACTGTCTCCTGGGATCCCAGAATCCAGGACACTCCATTGTGCCTTTTTCATCCTAATCGTGAGCAACGTCCTGTCCGAACCGGGCTCAGAGAGACCGCCACTGGCTCTGGCTGAATCCTGACCACCACCTGGAATGTGAGACTTTGTCACTGCCCCCAGTGTGTCCTTTTCCATCCCCACCTTATTTCTTCTCTTTCTTATCCCTCTCTTTTGCCTAATAAAAGTCTGGCTCAGCAGGCCAAAACTGCATATTTTGCAACACTGCTGTCAGCCTGTGACCAGAAAGAGGCAGTTAAAGCAATGCCCTAAACAGCCTGATGCTGGTATGAATTTGCCAGTTTTGGAGTGGCTGATAAGACCATGTGCTGTGCTTGTGTTTTTCCAGTAGTGAAGTGGCAAGTGAAAGTTGACACCAGAAACAGAAGCTACATTTGTCTATCCTTACTGTTCTTTTCTCTCCTTTCTTGTGTGTGTTTGTCTTATTCGATTTTCAAGGTCAGATTCTCTCTCTCTCTCAGACACACACACACACACACAAATAAAAATGCACATTTTCCTATTATTCACTGCTTGCAAGTATTAAAATGGCTGACAAGTATTTGTGAAAGTATCCTCCAAAAGTTGTGCAGGCAATTATTCTTCTGAAAATTCCTATTCGGAGCCAGGCATCCCTGAGACTCAGGTGTATTTAGGATACCAATATCCCCAAACTTGGAGGGTAAAATCCCGGTGCCATTGAAGTCAATGAGTGTTCAGTCATCGATATCAACGGGGCCAGGCTATTATTCAAAATCTGTTGATTAATGATAAAGTCCAATCATGATCAGAACTTGTTGATTTTTGGCACACAGGAAGACATGGTCCCTGCTCAGTAGATCCAGAATTCAGGTGTACTCAAATACAATAATTTGATTTGACTTAATACATACCTATAGCAATCAAATGATATATTGGGACACTTGCAAGTAACAACTCCAGCACACACAAGCAGGACTAAAACTCTCTACAAAACTCCAGATCAAATACAACATAGCATCAGAAGACAATTTAGCACTAAGTTAAAGATACAGCACCATGTACTGGTGTAAGTGTGCTGTCTATTGGGATCATTACAAAGCCCATCCATAAGCATAGACCAATTGACATTGATGTATTAGTGACTATCTAATATCCATACCAACACTGCTCTTGGGGATCATGTCATGAAGCCATTACTCCATCCCTTTTTACTGTTAAGTGATGTAATTTCAAAACAAAAACTAGGGAGATAAAATTAAGATATTAATTTAAAGACTAAAAAGATTGATTTTTTTAGCTCCTGGAAATGAATATGTAATAAGTCACTAACTGCCTCACAGCAGTGATTTACATGTCAATGGCTTATGTGGGGTTTTTATACCTAATTGGTTGTAATCCAAAATGTACTGTTGCCATAGCAATCCCTACATCCTATGCAACATGCACCAATACCAGAGAGGATCCTTGAAGAAAAGCCCACACATGCTCATTGTTGTTATCAGAGATGGGCCCCCAACCAAAATTGTAGATCGGAACATCTGCCAACTCACGGAGATTTTGCAACCTGGATCTAACGGTTGTGTCTTGAGTCAATCTCTTTTCATTCTGCAGTATAATGAACAATAACATAGTGGAACAGCCTCAGTGTGGCTTTTCAGTTTCAAAACTCATTGTTGAACGAGTATTTTTTCCCCTGCCAAGCAGCTGTGAGATGTGAAATTGTTCTGAGTGGCGGCTCTAAAGCTCACAGCTCAAGGGCTTGTCTTCACTGGAAAATTACACCAAGTTACAACATGACCCAAAGAGTCATGCTAACTAACATGATTTTGACCATGATTTAACAGCACTCCGGAAGGCCCCGGTTTCAATTCCTTGCTTTGCCACAAACTTCCTGTATGACCTTGGGAAAAAACAGAGCTTGTCTAAACAAACAGTTACTGCGTGGCAAGCTAGGGTGTAAATCTACAGCATGCTAGCATGCCGCGCACTAGCTGTCCATGTGGACCCTGCTACAACACGTTAAAAGTTCGCTAGTGTGCACTGATCTACTCCACTTTGAAACAGGAGTAGATCAAAGCACACTAGGGAAGGTGTAGAAGCAGGGTCTTCCCTGACAGTTAGTCGATGCCATTCTAGTCTGTTCTACATTTACACCCCAGCTTGCCACACAGCTCATGTTCATCTAAGACAAGCCCTTACTGAGGGTATGTCTCCACTGCAGTCAGAGGTGTGACTGCAGTCTGGGTAGGCATCTAGCTTTAATCTGGCCAGTGCGGGTAAAAATAGCAGGGAAGATGCAGCCACTCAGGCCCCAATGCAGGCTGTACAAGTCTGCCCAGAATCCAGGGTACGTACTCGTGTGCCTAGGCCACACCAAGGTCCATGCCGGCGTCTCTCAAATAGTGTTTTTAGCCATGCTAGTCAGATGAAAGCTAGATGCCTACCCAGACTGCAGTCACACCTCTGACTGCAGTGGAGACATATGCTTGTCTGTGCCTCGGGTTCCCCATTTACTCTCACTTCCCACCTGCAGAGGGGTATTATATGGATAAATACATTTGAGACTGTGAGGCACCTAAGATAGAGACAAATTGTGTTCAAAACTCAACCCACTCCCTGCTTCCCCTTATGAGGGAGAGAGAAGCGGCAGCCTCCCACTGAGACCTGCAATATAGGTGGCCTGCACAGAGCATAGGTGTGTAATGCAGGTCACAATCTGGCCCCTAGCCAGGAGACAGCTCACAGAATCAAAGTAAAAGAAGATTAGCATTCGATGTGATAGATTCACAGGAAAACGAGGCATTTTTTTGTAGTTGTTCTATTGCCAAAATCCATCGTTTGAATGATGAAAATAGCTGGGCTTTTTATTTTATTTAACTTTTTATGGAGAAGGCTAGTTGTTTTTTTCCCACTGAGACCACGAGTGAAAGCCAAGACCAAACACAGTCCTTGGGCTGCTCACACTGCATGAATGGATGGGCCGGAAGCACCGCAAAAGCATTGCCGAGAACAATATTGCTTTCCACCTTGACAGCACTTTTCATGCAATGATCTCAGTGTGCCTTACAGATACTAATACACCAGTTAAGTAACTAACTTTATAACCATTTTACAGAGGGTTACAAACTAAGGTTGTAAGAGGTCAAGTGACTTGTTCAGTGTCATACAAGTCAGTCGTTGCCAGAAATAGAATCCACTGGCCTGCCTTTTCAAAGTGCAGAGCATCTCTTGTTCCCACTGAAGTGTGAAAATCAGATCCCATGAGTTCTGACTTCTAGTCTCCTGCTCTGATAGGCAACGCTCCCACATTCGCACAATCCCCCCAAAGCAAAAATACCGAGCCCAGACAGAACTAATCAAGATCTGAAGGGTGTTGCAATTGTGTGCTACAGAAATGCTTGTGCATTTTATTACCCATGCAAACACTTACATTCACACGGTCCGTTGCATATATATATAGCAAGCATAAGCATGCATTTGCTTCTGCAATTATCCATTTCAAGCAAGCAAATGCCGGTTTGGATGCAAAATTACAATTTTGAAAGTCTGACTCAATGAATCTGGATCAACTTTAAAAAGCTCCAACTCGCATTATTTAACACTCAAGCAGTGGAATGTTGCTTTTTTATTTCTGCCTTAAAGTGAATTTTCACTTAATTTCTACAAAACCAATATTTCAGTAATATGTAGTCAAAACCCTGTCATTTAAGTGTCTTTTCTGCTAAAACACAGTCACATTCCTGTCTCCCAACATGCTATAAATATCAAACTGCCCTTGCAACTACTGCTCCACCAAATATTTTAAATACCTTAATGGTTTTCTCACTGAACCATAAAAATTATTTATAATTTCAATTTTCAAAGCATTTACACAAGGAGAAACACATAGCAGGAGGTGAAACACAAATTACGATCACCGGAGCATAAAAAATTCTTTGGGTCTATGTATATGTAATGAGGGAAAAGCCAACTGCTACTTAAGAGTAGACTCTTATTACAGGCTATCATTATACGTAAGGCAAGGAGATAATGAATTATTCACTCCAGGGTAATATTTTTTGAATATACAACTTGACAGGATAATGCAATACTTTGCAAGTCTTAATTTGTATTACGTATACTTTGTACTGTTGCAAGGAATATGATCATAGTGTTTTGTCCAATATTTTTCAGTCCTAGTGACTACTGGGTGCACTTTCCTCCCATAGAGCAGGGCCCATTAGAAAAGGGATAGATAATAAGACAGAAAATATCATAGTGCCGCTATATAAATCCACGGTATGCCCACATCCTGAATACTATGTGCAGATCTGGTCGCCCCATCTCAGGAAAGATACATTAGAATTGGAAAAGGTACAAAAAAGGGCAACAAAAATGATTAGGGGTATGGAACAGCTTCCATGTAAAGAGAGATGAAAAAGACTGGGACTTTTCAGTTTGGAAAGGAGACGAATAAGAGTGAGTGAGGTCTATAAAATCTTGACTGGTGTGAAGAAAGTGAATAGGAAAGTGTTATTTATTCTTTCACATAACACAAGAACTAGGGGCCACCGAATTAAATAAATAGGCAGCAGGTTTAAAACAAACAAAAGGAAATACTTTTATGCACAACACACAGTCAACCTGTGGCACTCGTTGCCAGGGGATGTTCTGAAGGCCAAGACCGTAACAGGGATCAAAAAAGGACTAGATAAATTCATGGAGGATAAGTCCATCAATGGCTATTAGCCAGGATGGTCAGGGATGCAATCCCATGGTTTGAGTGTCCCTAGCCTCTGTTGCCAGAAACTGGGAGTGGATGACCAGGGAAGGATCACTCGATGATTACTTGTTCTGTTCATTCCCTCTGAGTTGGCCACAGTCAGAAGACAGGATAATGGACCATTGGTCTGACCCAGTATGGCCGTTCTTGTGTTAACACTAAGATTATGGCTTGTTCATCTTCCTTACATGCTCATGACCAGTTCTGATGAAGTGGTTGTCCCAACATCTACATTTTGGGCATAATTTGTTTCGTCAAGGGCTCCAGAAGTAGAGAAATGTACCTGTTATTAATAACTAGTGTTAACCTGTTATTCACATCTGAGCAGTAATATTAGAGAGTTTACATTTTCCATGGGCTACAGCAGCTAAAGGTATATAAATATAAACACATAGGAATGTATGTTTGTGTATACCATAAAAGCGTCCTCAAACAAAAACATTCATCTTGCACACACTTCTCCCCCGGCGAGAGCATGATAGAACAAACACGTGACTTTAGTCACAATACTTCATGTCCTACTTGAAGGTACTCAGATACTACACTGATGACAGTGGTATACAGACCTATACAGAACAGAATATACACTGAAAAATGCAACCAAATCACACACGTTTTAGAATGTCAGGATTGTTGCATGAAGCAGCATAAGCTCTCTCTCTCACATGTGCATCTGTAACTCACGAGACAGGGTGGGTTGTGTGTCACCCTCTATGCCTGATCCACAGATGATGCGAGTCTGTTACAGCTCTCAGCTAGGGAACCTGGCTCTGTAGCTTAAGCTGTAGAGACTCATGCTTTTAGCTCTGGGCCTACCCGGTTCAATCCTGAGGTTGGCAAGATGGCAGCCATTATACACACTCACACCCCACACACTTAATCTAAAATCACACAGGGCTAAAACTTTCCATCCAACAGAGGAAAATGGTGATATACCTGTCCACTGGAGGAACAGACATAAATACAGCATATGGCTATATGGATAAGACATTGTCACTTGCAAAGTGATCATTTCTAAGGTCTCATAACACACTAAATATCTTCATGCCTTGAGCTCATTTCTTGTTTTGACTCAACTCTTTTCCTTCCTCGTCACCCTTTGACTTTGAGGTCATCAACAAACACCAGTGGTTGGGAAGAAAAACTTGACTAAACAGCACTGGTTCTCACCTGGGCCCTATACTCAGCGAAACCCCCAACCTAGCCTCACCCTCAAGGTTCACAAGCCCCAGCAAATCCTTTAGCAGGGCTTCCCAGCCTTCCAGGTTTGTATGAAAACTACAAATCAGGCTTCTCTATTTTCAGGTTTTGACTATCAAGGTTTTGCACAATATTTTCATGTAAAACACTGATGGGGTACACGTGATTCTGTTTCCATCTAGTGGCTGTTCTACATGGAGGAGTAAAGCCAAATATTACTGCCCGCTAAAGTACTTAAGCCTCTCAGCTCAAGCGCTAGACCTGTGTTTTAGCGCCGATGGCCTAGGATTCTATTCCCTGATGGTACCATGGAGTGGATCATAGCATCTATTTTATTATTCATACCACTTCAACCTCCGTAGGTTAGACACAATCATAACATTCATAACCTACACTTTAATAATAGCCTTTAAAAAAGGAAAAGCACATAAAACAGCTGCCTTAAAACTCAGATAGAAGCACTGACGAACTAAATCACCCAAGCCTGGTACATAAATGAAAAGCAATAAACAGAGCAGGGACTGATCCCTGGAGAACCTCAGTTGTGATGCGCTGTTGAAGATGAAAAGCTATCTATGTAAACAAATTGTTTATGGTCTGTTAAACAAAAACAGAACCAATGGAGTGCAACAGATGTACTTCCATCTTAGATCTCAATCTTATGAAGCAATGTGTGGGCCCGATCCCATGACTCTTATTCACAAGACTAGTTCCCCTGCAGTCATCAAAGCCACTCAAATGAGTAACGGCTTGTAACGGGGTGCACTCACCCCTTGTGAGCACGCCCTTGGCCGAGTGTGCACCTGCACACTCACTCTCTCTGATTGTCCCTCCTTTGGAGACAAATGTCTGCGCCCTCTTGGGGCTTCCTGGCTACAGCTCTCGTGCTGGGCCACTATAGTTCAGTCCCCCACTCTGGGGTGCCTCACTGTCCAGGTCACTTCCCCCAGTGGCGAATGGGGGTTGGCGGGGGAACCGGGCCAGCCCACTACTCTACAGGGTCCCTGGGCCGGGACCCTGTAGATAGCAGCTATCTGCTGTGTCCCTTTACCTGCTGCTCTAATTCCCCGGGCCACGTCCCTGCGGCCCTGTGCCATCATCACCCTTACCTCAGGGCCTTGTCATGATGGAGTCCCCACAACCATCTCAGGGCTCCTTCTTGCTCTCCCTGGCTTCTGGTACCACTACCTTGTCCAAGGTCCTGCAGCTCTGTCAGCCAGCCACACTCCTTCAGCTCCAGCAAGGAACTGAACTCCCCATGGCCCTACAGCTCTTCTTATACTAGGCTGCTGGGCCCTGATTGGCTGTGTCCCACACACACAGCCACTCTAGGCAGCTTGGAGGACCCTCTCCAGGGCCCTTTTTTGGGGTACGGTGTAGCAGAGCCATGAGGCCTCCAGCAGGGGGCCTCAGAGGCTCTGGTATACCCTGTCACATGGCTACAGAGTTCCGCATTCTTGATCTGATCCAACTCCCACCAAAGTCCCTGACATTTGGATCAGTTTCTTTGTGACCAGTGTTATCAAAGCCTTCAGAGAAGCTGCAGCAAACAGCAAGAATTGGATGGAGTCACTGAGCTTGCACGGACTTCATAGTTCACGGTTTTTTATTACAATGCTCTGGATTCAGCTTCATCGAGAGGGGCCAATCCGAGCCCATTGAAGTCAGTGACAGTCCTTCTGTTGACTCCAGTGGGCATTGAATCAGGCCCTCCAGAGAGCTGCAAGTAAGAACCAGGATGACAGACATTGGCTGACCTAATTAGGGACTCAAACCTTTTGTGAGATGCAGTAGCACTAAGCTAGATGTCAACTTTCTCAAAGCTCAGGGTTACTCCTTGGTACCCTCTTGGCTCTGTCCCATCCCTACAGCTGGGCTTCAACTCTGAACCGAGGTGCTCAGATACCAGAGCAATGGGCATGCCTAAACGTGTCCAGAATGGGAACAGTGAGACGTCACTACATAGGTGCTTGGATTCCATGGTAACAAGCATGCCTAAATACTTACAGACATCCCTATGTTCTTTTGAATCAACTCTTTGGCTCATTTTCATTACCCAGCCATTTCCAGTGTACTTTTTGACAACATCGTTACGTTCAACCTTGGCTTCCATCATTAATCTTAGAAGTCGGTATTTCCAGGGTTGAGATGACAGCTGTACCATGCTGAGCACTAGAGAAATAAAACATCTGCCAACTTGGCGCACTCATCTGGATAGATGGGAGTCATGGGGGAATCTAGCTAATAACCCATGATGCGTCTTCATGCTCACCTGGCCGCCTTTATGGCATCTTTTATTGCATTACCCTGGCCTGCTTTGTCACTTCAGTTTTTAAACCCAGTGACCCTTGGCTCTTCTTGTTTATAGGTTCGCAATAATCGGTAGCATTATTGGATACTGGAGGGAGGGGGACAGGAACACACCAATAAGAGCTGCAATCTGGCTGTGGCTTTAGGAATGGGATTTATACAATGCCATAACATAAAATTATAGATGAAATAAAAGAAATGTTTCGAGACCATTCTCACGCTGATCCTTTAACTAAATTTTAGTGTTTGCAGCCACCCCATGGGGCCTAATTATAGCGGCCTCTGCAGATGTATACCACAACAACAAAAATCAGCTCTGTCTTCTCATTGAGGAAGTCTAAATAAGGATTTGGGATCATGAAGCAGCAAAACAAAAATCTAATAAAAGATGAAAAATAGGACACGCCGGTTTTTACAACGTGTGTAACTGATGTTAAGGAGTAAATAAAAGAAACGAGACTAGGCATGTATTGTTCAAAATCTGACCACAATGGTAAATTGGAAAGAGGGTTTGCTTAATCCAGATATTTGTCTGAAGAAAGAATGGCAAAGATATGAAAATGCTAAGGATTTAATGTCTTATCTGGGATCTATTATGTAGATGAAAAAAACAACAATCATCCTAATTACTTCTGAAGTTGATGACATTTATCTTATTGTGAAACTAAGGCCAATAGCAGATAGAGGGGAGACCATGCCAAACTGGCTCTTGGCAATTTTCAAATGCATCTGTAAGGACATTGTCTAAATGTCTGTAAATATCTCCAGAAGGTTCAGAAGCAAGAGTGTGTGTCACAGGGCAAATCCAATCCTGATAAGCAGGAATTTGTAAATGTTTCCGCCCCCCCCCCCATCTGTTTTCTTGTTATTAGAATTGCAGTGGCGTTACACCTCTCTGCAGTGACTTTCACCAACTTGGTGATCCCTGTTAAAGGAAGCTGTGGGCAGTGATGTTGGAACAATTTTTATAGAGGGGAGTGCTGAGAGCTATTGCACAAAACTGTAAACCCTGTGTATGATGGAAATCACTTCAAGCCAGGGGGTGCTGCCACACCCCTAGCACCCTTCGCTCCGTCACCCTCTTGGGGATTATTTATTCTTAAAGGGAAACTATTACATATCTACCATGCTGATCAATATCTTACCAAACACACACAGACGGTGGTTTTGACAAATGACTGCTGATTTTAGGTGCCCACCTGGGGACAACTTAAAGGGGCCTGATTTTCAAACAATGCTGAGCACTCCCAGTCTGCAAATCAGGCCCCTTTAAAGCGCTTCCAGTTGGGCACCTAAAAATTGAGGATCCCAAAATTTCTAATCGCTTTTGAAAATCTTGGTCACAATTATTTAGCTTACGACTGTATTTAGCAGTCAGAGGCCTAGTCTCATCTGAGATTTTTAGCCACCAATATAGGTTAATTAGCACAAACACTTAGACGCTACAGGCACTGGGATATCAGCATTAGCACCGGGGCAGCTCAGAGAGATCAGGCCAGGCTGGTATAAACCGTGTCTGCACAATGGTGCAGTGACATTCAGGGCCCAATCCTGCACCACTGAAATCAATGGCTAAATTTCATAGTTGTGCAATCAGGCCTTTCACGCTTCACGAGGGAGATTTTCCACAGACACAAATAGCATTTAGCCCCTTCCAGCATTCAGTGGAATTAGGAGCCTAAATGCTGTCTGTGCCTTTGAAAAAAACTCTCTCTCCTTAGGCATGGAAACCGTATTTCAATTCTTAGCTAATTATTCCTCTCAAACCTCCTGAGAGATCCAGGAAGTATTACCTGAATTTTACACTTTGTCAAGCCATTTAATATTCAAGACTGTTTCTTTTTTTCAAAGCCTTCGAAATAACAAAAGTAATTACTATTAGTAACAGAAACGAAAGACAAAGTGAAGTGAAAACTCAAGGATCTAAGGTAATATTTCAAAAGCACAGGGAGCCCAATTGTCAAGGGGACTAAGTGATTTTGGCACTTTCAGAAATTTTACCCTGGGTACCTTTGGTCCCTCTGACAATCCCAGCCTTGATCTGTAGGTTCCCAGAAAAGCTCATGTAACTGACATCCAGAAAAGAGCCACAAATCCAACACTCTGTCAGTTCACGGGAATTATTTCTGTCTCTCCAATGCACAATCACAGTGGTATCTAAGCACCACCCAAGTGTGGCTTGTGACAAACTACCGTTATTGTCCACATGATAGAGAGAGTCTGACCCTGTACTCTAGAAGCCAACAGAAGTTTTGCCGTTGACTTCAGCAGGAGCAGAATGGGGCCATACAGGACCAACGACAGAACTGTGTAGCTATAATGCCAACAAAAGCACCATAAACCAAGAGATTAAAGCTCCTGTGGCTGGTAACCTGAGGTGGAATTCTACACCCACTGTAGCTTCAGAGCCCTATAAGTGTGCCTGCATTTCTCTTTCACATGTCACTCGCAAATCTGACCTCTTGATCCGGGCCCTGCATCTGCACAGGGTCCCCATTTGTGCTTAAGCTGCCTCTCTCTCTCCACAATTATTGTGCAGCTGTGTGTGTGCATCTGTGTCAGTATGTCTGTAGGAGACTGTCTCAGTGCATAAGTGTGTGTCCCTCTGTAACTTTCCGTCACACTCTGATTATCCCAGACCCTATAGAGGATCCCTGATGCGTCACACGAGGCTCCCACTGCCGCTCAAGTGTCTCTGCTTTTACACTGCTGAAGCAAAGTGGCACTGGTGACAGCAGTAGTTAGCTGGATCTCATCATCCCAAGGTGTAATATCACACCTAGGAATTCAGAGAGGGTTTAAACACAGTTTACAAAATGCACTTTGCTTAGGCAATAGCAGCTAACTGGGAATGGAGGATATTTCTTTCTAAATCAATTAGCATTTTAATTTCATTTCTATTTCCCCCCCCCCCCCACTGTTACATAGTGGAAAATTCCTCAGAGAAAATTTCTGGAGGCTTGACAAACTCAGCCAGATCCTCTCCTGTCCTTGTTCTAAATACATTGGACCTGCCCATACCAACAAATACCATGGACAGTACTAACTGCTTCTTACTTTGGTTCCCTTTGTTCTGCAACTGTGAAGCACAGAGATAAAGAGCAAAATAACACCCGCTATTAATATTTTAATTAGCACTAAACAGATTGCTTCACACTCTCGAATAGACCCTGTTCTGTGACCTTAAGCCCGTCCCACGGGTTTGTAGTCATTCACATTTCAGCTTCGCTGTTAGTTAGTTGATAAAACAGAATCTACTGGAAGGAAATAGGTAGGGAAGTGAAAAAAACCCCTACTTAGCTGATATTTCCAGTACAGCAGAAACAGCTACAAAGGCGACCACCACACAAAACCATGGCTTTCTAGCAACTTTCACAGCCAAAAACATTCAGGCTTAAAGCACAGATTCCACCCTTAACTCTAAGGCGGGGTGGGTGGGGGTGTGAGAACAGGTATCTCCTACCTATTTTTCCTTGTAACATAGCCCAGTATAAACATTTCACTACCCTTTCCAGAGCTCTGGGCAACAGAAGCTCCTTGTCTAAGAAACAGAGCATGACTCGACGACGTTTGCCATGCTATTCCAAGCAACAAACTGGCATTTCCACTCTCCCTAAGTGTTGGATGACAAGCTTGGCACTGGTCTAAACCAAGAGTTGCTTGATTCACACCCCTAACTTGAACATGTGCAAATGAGCAAGGAGATTATAAACTTGCTCAGATTAATCCACATGCGGGTGATTAACCTATTAGCCAGTTAATTTTTTGTTTGTGTGCATGACTGAATATAGTTAACTTCCTTAATGCCTCCAGCAGCACACTCTCCAGGTAAAATAAGAGCTTATTTGCTCCTATACCCCCTCCCGGTTTTTTTCTACTTGTGATATATAACCTTGGACTTCTTTGTACCACCAGGATATTATAATGAAACATAAAGTCTTAGAAATAGAAGCACAGCATTAAGCAGATGGCTGAGGTCCTTTCTGTATTTGTTTTACAAATTAACTTGAGTCCAAATGCGACAGTTTTAGTCACTGAGTATCCATTTTCTTTTTCCCACCCCCCTAACAATATTCAGTTTTTTCCCCTGTGGGTCATTACTATAGAGAGTCCCAGATGTTCAGTTCATACTCGCAGAATGGGAAATACAATAAAGGGCAGTTTTCAGTCCCACTTTATGGGTCCATTGTTTAGTTATGAGGCATCAGATCTCTTGAAAGGGGTTTATAGGTAGTAAATGTGGCTCCTTTGATATTGTTTTGAAAGACACATTATTGTCGCAAAGAATTACCAGGAGTTGCGTGTTCCATGTAAGGAAATCAGAGTCGAGCAATGGGAACGGTAAAGGGCTCGATTCAGCAAAGCACTTAAGTACATGCTGAACTTAAAGCAGTTGCTTAAGTCATGCTGAATTGCTGAATCAGGGTTTAAGGGGCTGGATGGGTGAATTAAGACAGGTAATTATTAACCTCTTGGTTGAAGAGAAGTGGGGGAAATGATAGCCGTCTACAAGTATCAGAGAGGAAAATTAACAAATTGAGGGATGTATTAGGATACAGTTGTGCAAAAGTGCATTTCATTTGGATGTCAGAGAACACTATTTACTGTTATGTGTATTACAGCCAACTGCAGAGTAACCATCTAAAGGCAGTGGAGGGACCTGCCTCACCAGAGATATTTAAAACTAGACTGGACAACGCTCTAGCAAATGGCCGTCGGGAACAATGAAAAACCTGCATTCAAACCACAACTCCCTCACCCACACTGGAGATGGAAGACAACCAGAGTTAGATGCAACTCTGGTCTCCATAATGGGGCAGAACCAAACCTATGGACAGTTCGGATTTGAAGCATAGAGCTTAGATTCCTCTCTAGTTCTGGTTTATTAGCTATTATTGTTTATATACAGTAACAGATGGAGGCTACAGCTGAGCTCAAGGCCACATTGCAGTAGGCTCTGGACAGACCTATAGCAAGGAACAGTCCCTGCTCTGAAGGGTTTATGTCTAAATAGATAATACAGAGACAAGGTGAGAGAGAGGGAGGATCATCATCCCCATTTTAAAACGCAGGGACCTGAGGCACAGAGAGAGACGAGTCTGTGGCAAAGCAGTGCATACCGTACCAATCTTCTGACTCCTAGTCCACAAGAGTACTTTCCCTCTCTGCTTTAGGTAGCTTCAGAAGTCATAGAGAGCAGGTGAGAAGAGGACAATAGGGTCCAAAAATAATATAACTCCTTTCATTGTATAGGACCGTTCAACTTCTCATTTCCAAGGATGTCTCATCCACCTGGCCCTGGTGCGTCTGCGGTGATGGTGTTTGTGCGAGGCCACCAAATGGTTTCCAGAGACATGGACAGGCAGCAATTTCTTAAAGTACAAAACAAGTCGATGTGATTTCAAAAATTTGGCAAGGAGCAGGTACACCATGACGGTATGTTACATTCATTATTCAACATATCCCAAAGAGCGTGGCGTGTCAAAGTGACCATTTATATTGTGTTTACCTGGAGTCAGGAAAGCTCCTATTAATACAGGGCCTTGTCATCTGAAGAAATATGCCTCACCGAGAGGGGTGCTGGAAAAATTTGTAGTGGGGGTCTGAGAGCCACTGAACCAAACTGTAAACCCTCTATATGACGGAAACCACTTCAAGCCAGCTGGTGCAGCAGCATCCCTAGTTCCAGCACCTATGCTCATCAGCGGGGGAGTAAGAACAGAGGTGAAATCTCTGCGCCTCTCCCTCCCTCTTTAACAGGGACGTGGTATAATGTTACCAACCAACGAGAGCTCGATTAGCCTAGCTCTGCTGGGCGTTGCAGCTATTAGGAATATTTGTAGGGAAGAGTGCGGAAATTTCCATAGAGAGAACAGAGGCCTTAACATCACTGCTAAGAAAGATGCATTTTTTACTTCAGGGTAACGAATGCATACGAGCTATTCTGAGGCAAAATCATCAAGACACAACATTTTGGTTTTACCTCAAGATAAACTGGGAGAGAGGTCAACCCCAGGCAGAGGGATAGTGCTGACCTTGGTGAGTTTACTTCATGTTAAAACGGAAGTGCCCTGTCTTCACTGTGTTTTTATGCCAGAACAGCACAAGAGCATTAGTTACCCTGAGAATTTTTTTAAGCACCTTTTTAGCAGTGAAGACGAGACCTAAGAACCAGCTGAGCATTGACACTTTCCCTTAAACAAAGGCCTGAATGGAAAATAGTGACATTATATGCAAACAAAGCAACAGCATTTGTGAATGCAAATAGCTGGGAAAGCTGAGGAATGAAAGGTCAATTACAGGAGAATAAGTCAACATGGATTTCCAGTCTCTGACCATCATTCCCGCCAATGGCTGAACGTTCTGACTTGCTAATTTCAATTGACTTTCCACTGAATCTTTCTTTCTACCTTTCCCTGCCCCCCTCCAAATGGATCCTTTAACTTGTGTCAATTTCCTGCATACCAGGAGCTTATTTTCCTCCGACAGCACTAATTAAGGATCATTACAGCACACTCGAGTTAGAATATTCACCTTCAAGACAAGGAGCTGCCCGTTTGTTTGTGTGCCTAGTATGATGTCCAGTATACCTGCCCCACAACAGGAGTTTGTAAAGCGCCGAGCACAATGAGGCTCCAATCTTACTCAGGCAGCTCACCTTGAGCTCGCACATTAAAATAGCAGTGTGGATGGCACAACATTGCAGTGGCTCAGGCTAACTGCCCAAGCTCAGACCCAGGGGGTGGTAGGGCAGGTCAGGTGGGCCAGGACTCAGACAGCTAGCAAATCAACTCTTTTCTCTTCCTCATTTTCAAGCCCCAACCCAAATTTCACCCATTTCACAGCAGCAATATTGCTCTAAAATGGGTCCTGCTTTCACAGACAATCGTTCTGTTGCAGTATGCACATTTTGTGAAATAAGAGGGCCAATGTGGAATTTGCAATGTCTGTGAAAATGCCCAAACTCTGAGCATCTCAGGTTTCATTGTGACTATTTTACACCGGACAGTAAAAATGGTGGATGTGATATATCTTGACTTTAGCAAAGCTTTTGACATGGTCTCCCACAGTATTCTTGCCAGCAAGTTAAAAAAGTATGGATTGGATGAATGGACTAGAAAGTGGATAGAAAGCCGGCTAGATCGTCAGGCTCAGCGGTAGCGATGGACGGCTTGATGTCTAGTTGGTGGCTGCTATCAAGCGGAGTCTGTTCTGGGGCCAGTTTTGTTCAACATCTTTATGAATGATCTGGAGGATGGGATGGATTGCACCCTCAGCAAGTTCGCGGATGACATTAAGCTGAGGGGAGAGGTAGATAAGCTGGAGGGTAGGGATACGGTCCAGAGTGACCTGGACAAATTGGAGGATTGGGCCAAAAGAAATCTGATGAAGTTCAACAAGGATAAATGCAGAGTCCTGCACTTAGGACGGAAGAATCCCATGCACCGCTACAGGCTGGGGACTGACTGGCTAAGCAGCAGTTCTGCAGAAAAGGACCTGGGGATTAGAGTGGACGAGAAGCTGGATATGAGTCAACAGTGTGCCTTTATTGCCAAGAAGGCTGACGGCATATTAGGCTGCATTAGTAGGAGCATTGCCAGCAGATTGAGGGAAGTGATTCTTTCCCTCTGTTCGGCACTGGTGAGGCCACATCTGGAGTATTGCATCTAGTTTTGGGCCCCCCACTACAGAAGGGATGTGGACAAATTGGAGAGAGTCCAGCGGAGGACAACCAAAATGATCAGGGGGCTGGGGCACATGACTTATGAGGAGAGGCCGAGGGAACTGGGGTTATTTAGTCTGCAGAAGAAAAGAGTGAGGGGGGATTTGATAGCAGCCTTCAACTACCTGAAGGGGAGTTCCCAAGAGGATGGATCTAGGCTGTTCTCAGTGGTGGCAGATGACAGAACAAGGAGCAATGGTCTCAAGCTGCAGTGCGGGAGGTCTAGGTGGGATATTAGGCAACACTATTTCACTAGGAGGGTGGTGAAGCACTGGAATGGGTTCCCTAGGGAGGTGGTGAAATCTCCATCCTTAGAGCTTTCTAAGGCCCGGCTTGACAAAGCCCTGGCTGGGATGATTTAGTTGGGGTTGGTCCTGCTTTGAGCAGGGGGTTGGACTAAATGACCTCCTGAGGTCTCTTCCAATCCTAATCTTCTATGATTCTATGATTCAACCAACTGTCAGCATCAGAGATTCTGTCAGTCAATCGCCATAATAGCTTAATATGTCAAAGAAAAGCCTACAATGCATCTTCACATGGAGACACTTCAATACAAGAATTTCATTTTCAGATGATCAATAAAAATATGCAAAATCCTAAATTATTGAAATTTAATTCTATTTAGTAATCTCAAACTATAGAATGTAACAAATGTTTGTTTGTTTTTTCCTTTATTTGGAAAGTGGTGCACATTAGCATATTTTTAAAGGCATCTTGAAAGATGTCATTTCTCATTGACTTGTTCTCTAAACACTCTCTAGTTAGCACCGCATCCTATTAGGAGATTATTAAAACCTAAAACACACACAGGGGATTTGCAGACACACTCCTATTTTGAAGTTGCATTTTCAATTAAAAGTAAATAAAAACTCTGGAAAGGATGAGAACAAAGGGTACAATCTCAGCGGAATCTCTTCTGATCAGCCACACGGAATCAATGGAGTATTATATTTGGGATTTCACATGGGATGAAATACTGCATAGCTTGCAAAATTGAAGATTGCTCAGTCTCTGGTGGTTTTGTTGAAATCCCCAATGCTGCATTGTTGGAATCAATGTACTTTTGCCAGAAATAGGAATAAAACAGAGAATTTAGTGTTGATTTTTTTAATATTTCAAAAGACAGGCCAAATTCTACGGGCCTTTCCAAGCTCCTGCTGCCTTTCAAACCATATTTACCTCTAAAGATTTAAGTGAGAACTGTGTGGAACAATTTTTTTTAAGTTCAAAAATTTGATGAAATATTGACAAAGTTTATCATGATTTTTGGGGAGAGGAGTGTAATATTTCCCCCAGCTCTGGATATAAGTGAAAACAAAACCAGCCTGTACAAACTTGAGTTTAGAAAGAATAAAAATATCCTGTCAAGTGTTCTCGTCTTCTGCTGTAAGAAATATGAAATCTTTTCTTAGCATCCCATAAACTCAACTCATCTTCCCATTCAGCTGTGTTTTAATTCAGGTGCTGACTTCCATTGTTCACACTATAACCTACTGCTGTTAAAGAAGCACTCAACAATGCTGCAACTGAGTTACAGAGAAGGGTGTTTGTCAAGTCCATAAGATTGCTTCGACTCTGACACAGCAAAGCAATTAAGTGCCTTACTCAACTGCAGTGGGTATAAGCATAGGCTTAAGACCTGATCCAACACCCAGTGAAGTCAACGGGAGTCATTCTGTTGACTTCGCTGGGCTTTGCATCAGTTCCTTAAACTGCAGCATGTCTCCTCAGCGAACTGGCTACTGGAAACATATCAAACCTGTCCTCCACTCTCTCACTGACTTTCTATAGAATATCAAATCAAGTTCAAAGTCACTCTCCTTATCTTCCGGGTATTCCACATCCCAGACCCAGGGTATCTAAAAGAACAACTAAAGCTCCAGGACACAGACCATGTTCGGCAGCTTCACTCCTCTGGTACAATATAGTTTTCTACAATAAGGATAAAGTTTATCTATGCAGGACACAGAGCTTTGTCTGCGCCAGGCCAAAACTGTGGAGTGAGGAACTTAAGGCCACCCCAAACCTTGCCACCTCTGTTCCTAAATACAAGACACATTTCTTTGACCTTCCCTCTCTAACACATCGCAACATGTATAGATTTAAAAAAAAAAATCCAAAACAAGACACTGCACTGGACACATTTCTCCCACTAGAGAAGGGTGAAGAAAGAAGAACTATATGACAGACGTTAATCATGTTGCTAAACACACAACTGAAAGGCACTTAGGCCTGGGCTACACTATGGGGGGGGGGGTTCGAACTAAGATACACAACTTCCGCTATGCTATTTGCGTAGCTGAAGTTGAAGTATCTTAGTTCGAGTTACCTGGCCGTCCTCGCGGCGGCGAGTCGACCGCAGCGGCTCCCCCTTGGACTCCACTTACTCCTCCTGCCGAGGTGGAGTACGGCATTGACTCAGGGATCGATTTATCACGTCTAGACGAGATGCGATAAATAGATCCCCGATAGATCGATCACTACCCGCCTATCCGGCGGGTAGTGTAGACGTGGCCTTAGGCTTCTATGTTGCTTTTGAAAAAAGGAGTTAGACACTGAAGTACCTTTGTGAATCCCGCCTTTAGCAACTTGCCTGAGCTCACACAGGAGAGCAGCAAACAGAACACCCAGGGCTCCCCAAGTCGCACACTAGTACACTTACTACTGGGCCTTCCTTCCTCTTTACACTGCACACGTTCTGGAAGCAACATGCATTTGAATACACTCAGTCTAATGGTTCCGTCTCTGCAGTATACAGCAGTTCTTATTGAACAGGAAGATGTCTGCATAGCTATTTCCTTTCCCAGATCAGATCCTTAAAGTCAAACAGACAAAGACAAATGTGTGTATTTCCCCCTCCATCTATCACATATCTGTTAATTGCTTGTTATCCAGCCAACAGTTAAATCTGATGGATTTATTAATAAAGATAAAAAAAGCCAGATGTCCCTCTCTTGCCAGTAGACAAGACTGTTGATATTGGCATATTGCATTTCAAAGTTTTGCTATGGTTTTATGATTGCAAAAGGTGCCCTGAATTGTTCTTGTTTTTCATGATGACAGAAATGATAATGCAGTTAAGATAAACTGGAATCTTTGACATTCAGGAATAAACAAACACTCCTTAATGACTATACCTCCCACATCCCTAATTGTTTGTCTTTAACATGTAGGAGACATATGTGGAGCAATTCAGAAAAATGGGCTTAATAACAAACAGTATTTTATTATTACTACTACTCCATTGTTTAGTTCGAGCTATTCATAGTTTTAGAATCATCATAAGACAGTTGTGTCCAAGATTTCCTGTCCCATCTATGCTATGAGATGATTCACATCAAGATCCAAAGAGGGACTGGACATTTATATGGACAACAAGAAAAATCCAGAGTTGTGACAACTAATACTAAGAACAGTTTTGAAGGGGGATAAAAAACCTTATGCCCTGGAATAAACCGGTTACTAGCTATTAAGGATTAGGATGGGACTTTAAAAGGGAAGAGATTATGCCTCTACTTCCTACATCAATGTTCTTTCCACTGTCCTCTGAAGCGGATGCTGGACACTGGTGGAGCCAAGATACTGGACTAGATGGACCACGGGTCTGATCCAGACTGGTAGTTATGCTTCTATCATGGGTGCCCATACTGTGCCAGACAGCTGTGCACTGGTCATGGTTAAGAGTCACAGACATCATCCCAGAGTAAAATTAAGGGGAAGAAAAATGCAACTCAGCTCATCCTCCAGCTCTCCCTCCTGCAATGGGCCCTGCCGGTTAGATGCCTGTCGTCAAGACTGGTGAAAGTGGCATATTGCATTTTAAACGTTTGCTGTGGTTTTGAGATCACAAATGATGCCCTGAATAGTTCTCAAAAAGAAAAGGAGTACTTGTGGCACCTTAGAGACTAACAAATGCATCCGATGAAGTGGGCTGTAGCTCACGAAAGCTTATGCTCAAATAAATTGGTTAGTCTCTAAGGTGCCACAAGTCCTCCTTTTCTTTTTGCGAATACAGACTAACACGGCTGCTACTCTGAAACCTGAGTAGTTCTCATTTTTCATGGCCACAGAGATGATAGTGCAGTTAGGGTGTATTTGAAGCTCTGACACGCGGGAATAAACAACTATTCCTTCATGATTAAACCTCCCACATGCCTAATTGTTTGTCTTTAACATGGAGGAGAAATATGTGGAGCAATTCAGAAAAATGGGCTAAACAACCAACAGTATTTTATTATCACTACTCCATTGTTCTTGATGAAAGTCTGACTTTTTTTTTAAGTGGTTTCCAAGGTGAAAACAGTAATTGCAAAATCTTGCAAGGGATTTAAATGGTTTTCAGTTCCCCCGATATCTGCAACTCCGTAAAAACTATCATTACTTAAACAAAAATATGATATAATAGAGGGTAAAGCTCAGCTAAAGAAATAATCAAGTGTGTGCTTTTCTCCCGTATTCTGAATAGTAAATTACACCACAATGACACAGAGACAGAGCTGCATGTCATGGTGATAGATTAGGTGAGATTAGAGAGAGTGGTTAGATTAGAGAAAGAGGGCCTGACCCAAATCCCTTTCAAGACAATGGAAGTCTTTTCATTGACTGCATTGAGCTTTGAATGAAGCCGAGAAACAGGAGAGAGGAGATTTCAATCAGTGAGGCATTGGTAATATTTGATGTGATTATAATGCACTTTGGAAACATTCTGAGACTTTGATCCATTTGAAGGATCACAATCTAGTTTGGGAATTAATTCATATCATGAAAACCTGAGGCCAAACCCTGCAGTCCTCTCTCAAATCAAAACTCCTACTGAAGTCAGTGGTAATCTCCCTGAGTGAGAGCTTCGGAATTTCGCTGCTCTGGAGCTACTCACCAGGGAGACTGGCGTCTGTCATTAAGTCTTTTGTTCTCAGCTACCCAGAAGTGAGCATAACTTTCCCTCCAGATTTAAAAGTATCTTAACTCCATTAAAATGCCAATTAAAAGGACTCTGAGGCCAAATCCTCAGCTGGGGTCGAGTGATGTGGCTGCATGGTAGTCAATAGACTGCTGCTGATTTACAACAGTGGAGGATCTGGCCCTTGTGTGTCCATCAGAACTATTCCACCACAATGCTAACGCCACTCAGGTGCTCACATACCACAGCAAAACACATGAGATCAATAAATACTCAGGCAGCTCGATCAGCGATTGAAAAAAAAATAGGTAAAAAGAGTAGAGAAAGCTACTGAAGGCTGGCACCCAAAGAGCCTGCATTAGGTTACCTTCCTGGATATGCTGCCAGTGACATCTGTTAGATAGGAGACGCCTAAGATTTTGCTGCCCATAGGATGAATGGGCAGAAATGAGCTTCTGCAAGTGGCTGGCTAGCTGAATTCCTGTAGTATCATTTTAATGCTGCTGAGATTTAATTGTTTGGTTAATGGTGTGCTAGGGGGCTGCGAGCCTTGGATGGGTGTCTTTTTAGTTATTATTTAAATCTTAATAAATAAGTTATTGGCAATGCCCAGAATTAAGAATGCAACAACAGCTTGAACTACTTGTTTCACCCTTAGTCGTGGGCTTCTCGGAGATTGGACTCAATCTCGGGGAAGAAACAACCTGACAAAATTTTGAGGGAATTATTCTTTGGTGGAATTGAGGAAATGCTTTCAGACAGAACATCACATTTAGCACAATCATGGTTTTCCTTACAGTTTAAGCTGCAGACCTTGCTTCCTGTGAATGGGTTTTGCATTCAGAATCTCAATAACCTGGAGCTGCCTGAAAACGCAGTTTCCCAAATTATCATGCAGCATTTCCTTTGCTGATCTAATGTTGTACCTTTTGTATTCTCAATGATCCGAAGGACCCAAGGGCTTCACCAGCTGGCCTCCAATTAGATACAACAGTAAAACAGACTATTGGCTTGGCAGCTGTATCCTGTGCTGCTAAAAACGGGAAATTCAAGTAGGAGAAGGCGCTCCCCCAGGAAGAAAGGGTGGGCAAATACCAGCACCTCCATTCGGAACAGCATTTGAGTCAGAGGTGGG
Organism: Natator depressus; assembly: GCF_965152275.1. Taxonomy (NCBI): domain Eukaryota; kingdom Metazoa; phylum Chordata; order Testudines; family Cheloniidae; genus Natator; species Natator depressus. Next base: position 9,922,371 of record NC_134259.1, read on the forward strand.
AACACCAATAGGCAAAGGTTGTCGGGTGAGAATAATAGACTCATAGATTCTAAAGCCAGGAGGGCCTAATCTGACCTCCTGTGTAACACAGGCCATAGAACTTCCCCCAAATAATTCCTAGAGCAGACCTTTTAGGAAAGGATCCAATCTTGATTTCAAAATGGTCGGCGATGGAGAATCCACCACAATCCTTGGTAAGTTGTTCCAATGGTTAATTACTCTCGCCGTTAACAATTTATGCTTTATTTTCTGTCTGAATTTGTCTAGCTTCAACTTCCAGCCACTGAATTGTGTTATACAGCGGATCTCTGCTAGACTGAAGAGCCCATTATTAAATATCGTTCCCCCACGTAGGTACTTATAGCCTGTAATCAAGTCACCCATTAGCCTGCTCTTCGTTAAGCTAAATAGATTGGACGCCCTGAGTGTATCCCTATAAGACATGATTTCTAATCCTTTAATCGTTCTCGTGGCTCTTCTCTGAAGCTTCTCCAATTTATCAGCATCCGTCTTGAATTGCAGGAATCAGAACTGGACACAATATTCCAGCAGCGATTGGACCAGTGCCAAATACAGCAGTAAAATAACCCATCAACTCCTGTTTGAGATTCCCCTGTTTATGCCTCCCAGGATTACATTAGCTCTTTTGGCCGCAGTGTGACACTGGGAGCTCGTGTTCAGTTGATTATCCACCACAACCTGCAAATCTATGCCCTCCTGCAGAGCCCTCCATCTCAGAGTGGTTGATTCCTGATTCCACTGAAGCAGGTGGAAGTTTGCCACTGACATCCACAAGATCAGGATTTGGTCCTTCGTGAACTATGCCTCTCAACAATCCTGTGAGGTAGGGAAGTATTAGCTCCTTCTTTTGTAGCAGAGGAAATTAAAAGACACAAATTGCTGAAGTGGCCTCACAAAAAACAGAGAGATGGGACCAAACCCCAGATCTCCTGAGCCAGAGTGGCCTAATGGTCAACTGCACTGCAACTCTGGAGACCTGAACCCTGTTCCTGGCTCTGCTGCTAGCCTGCTGGCTGACTGTGGGGAAGTCTCGTCCTCACTCTGTACCTCAGTTTCCCCATTTGTAAAAACAGAAATAATGATCTTGACTTGGGTATCATTATTATTAGTGCTGTGGTTAAAGCATAAAACCTCATTGTTTCCTTCCTCAAAGGATATCTCAATACTAATAAAGAAAACACGCTGGGAAATTAATTTAATCTTTCAAGGTTGGCTTGGCAAACAAGGAACCTCTGATGACGGACTCTAGCCAACAGGCAAACATTCTCAGACTACCTTGAGCACTCAGGTAACTCTGACTCATTTTATATCTGTGCCGAGTTGAGCTATATGGTGTCGCACAACCAATCACAGGCAGGGAAGGGCCAACCGCTTATGTTTATTGAAATTCACTCACCAAAATGGCTGTAACACCCCATTAAAAGTACGCTGGGTATAATAAAAAATTTAATTTACCATTCACAAATCTTCTCATTTAGTTAAATCAGCTGCATTTCAGTCACATTATGTGTAGATTTTAATGCATTTATTTCTTATATTTTTCCACTGCTGACTTAAACTAGGTTTCATTTATTCATTTTAATGTAATTTAGATGTATTCTAAGGAGTTGTCCTTCATGTAGCAAGTGTGTTGTCACACTGCCATCTACAGGTAAATCCAAGAACAATATAAATTAGTATTCCTTGGGGATACGTTTCCAATCTAATGCAATGTATAAATTAGAATCTCTTATCTCCTTTGTGTCAAAATTTGGAAGCAGAAACATGTCTGTAGTTTCATTCAGCCCGTAGGAAGAGTTTAAGGATAGTAGCAAATGTTGTGTCTGGATTCATATCAAAACAACACCCAAATTTCAGAAATGCTTGGATTTGGAGTTTCAACTCAGGGCCATCCCTGCTGTCTTCACTTATTATTACAAGAGAGCTCTGTAGAAAGAACTTCTACCCTCCAGAAAAATAACCCATTTCCATAAAAAAATAAGTTTTTTTCTGGAATTACAGACACGTATTGTATCATTATTCTTCTTAATTAAACATTTATATTGAAGGAGCACTTAGCAGCCTCAGTCAGTCTGGGGACCTATTCAACTAGGCACTGTGCAAACATACCGTAAATGGCATCTCTGTCCCAAAGAAGTTGCCATGTTAAAAAGACAAGACATATCATGGATATTTTACCATAGACTCACTGTGTGATTATTTGTAGCCAGTCAGTTGCAGTTATCATAACTCCTAAATTATATTTGGACTCAGATTCATCCCAGTGGCTTCAACAGTTACACCAGAGATTTATTTGGCCCTAAGTGTTTGAGAAGTATATCAGAGGGAAAACGAAATGATAGATCTTTCTTTGTGGCATACAGAACAGTGGGTATACATTTAGGAAATCAAGAGAGTTTTGAAAAGCTTGAGAGAGGGGGGAAAGAGAGAGATGGAAGGTAGCTGAAACAGGTAAAGCTTTGCCAAAGCAAGGATCTTGCTTGAGAGCAAACACTCTCTTTGCTTTCTAGGGCCCAATCCTGGTCCCAAATGCAGAACTCCTCTTGACATCACGGGTGCAGCAGGATCAGGCCTTCAAAGCAATTGCAGAGTAAACCCATTTTAATGTGGTGCTACTTATCAGGCATGGTGTTTTATGTCAGCACTAGCAATGGATTACCATTACCAGTGATGAAATTAAAGAGGCCTGAAGTAAGGCTACTTGCGAGAGTAAGTCTTGCAGGACCAGACCTTTCAAGGAGCAGATATGGAAAAAGAAGTACATATTATTAACTATTGCTCCAATCCTACAAATATTTGTTCAATACTTAGCGATATATACTAGTGCCTTGCAATAACCACAGATTTATGATAAATGCATCATCGTGTTTTGTAGTTCCAGATTAGATTGAATTGCCTTTTTTTTATATTTCATGGTGTCCCTACACAGCAGAATTAAGATTGTTTCGGTGTCCTAACTGTGCATTTCTTAACAGGTTTGGGTTGATTTTAATTTTAACCTTAACTCTAAGCTTCCTGGGTTTGTACGGCTCGACTTTGGTATAATTATAGCATCTCTCTAGCATTTTTACCCTTAAGTTATTGATACATACTCACCCTTAACTCTAAATTAATGTCCTTAATTATTTAAGTTTCACAGTACCTGCTATGGGCCGGTAAATACTATTATTGCCATTTTACAGCTGGGGAAATGGAGGAAAGGGAAGTGATTTTGCTCAGAGTCACGCAGAAAGCCAGTTACAGAGTTGGGAACAGAACATAGGAGTTCTAATTTCCAGATGATACCATAAGCACCAGATAACACTCACTCACAAGTTATTTCCTATCTCCCTGAGTTGTCAGCCACAATTTGGGGGAATTTATGAGACACTATTTTTTCCAACAGAAACAACAGGGCAAAACTTCAGCAGGTGTAAATCCAAGAAGCTATATCAATTTATGTCAGCCAAGCATCTGACACAGAGATCAGATTTCTAACCATAGGTTTCAGGAGACTAAGACACCCTTGCAGAAGACACCTGGGTATTTAGTATTTCTAACCTCTGGTATCAAAAGAGGGAGAGATCTAATTAAACGAAGGGTGGGGGGAAATATGGTGTTTTCTTCTTCCACAGAGGATTTGCTTAGTCCATTCTTGCATGAAAATTCATACAGTTTAAATAAACACTCCGAAGATAGCACGTTCATATCACGCTAATGCCAAGAGACTGGACTGACAAGGACAAATGACTTACATTTTGTGTGTGTAATTTACATTGATTTTAATATATCCTGTCTCATTAATGCCTTGAGCACACATGTAGATAGCCCTGCCAAAGACAAACATATACAGCTTCAGATTCCAGCAAGGGCTGGACTACAAACATTGCCCTAAGGACTTTTGAGCCCGTCACATTCTCTGAGTTAAGTGTGAAAACATGCAGCAGTTATGTTTGCTCCCCTTAAAAGGACTAAGTTGTTCCAGCTAACGATCATACACATCACAAAGTATCATGATATGAAGTGACACACGTAAAGTGTCAATTACTTCCCTATTTTAAAAAGGGAAGGGACAAAACAGTTTTGTAAGCCTGGTTATTCAATTTGAACAGTGACCAAAATGAACTAATAAATTTAGGGTAACATTTTGGAAAGTACCTTGGGGCCTTAGGGGCTAGACTGGCAAAGGTGTTTAGGTACCTAAACATATATTTAGCCATCTAGTGGGATTTACACAAATGCCCAAGTGAGTTAGGTACTGAACCTTGTTATTTCAACACAAATCTGTGAACGGACACTTATTTCAGAGTAAGAATGTCCTGTTTCAATTTTGCTTAAGCTCTTGTGGGTTGTTTCCTGCAGATTTAAATGAAATAACCTCTAATGACAAAAGCACATTTTTGCCAGGATAACGGTGTCCACACAATGCCACGTTAGCATAAAAATGTCAAAAAAAAAATCACACCTTTACCAGATATTGCTCTGCCAGCAAACATTACAGTGTTGGTCTGGCAGTTTCAGGAAGGGGAATAGTATCTGTGTACAAAGCAACTTTATACAGGTATAATTGCATCCACATTAAGGCTTATGCTTTTATCACTACATTGGTTTTTAAAAAAAATCGCTCCTCTAACAGACGTAGTTGTACAGGTCGAACTTCCATGTGTAGACCAGCCTTTAATTCTATTTTATTCTGTTTTCTCTTTGGATATCATTGACAATTTGCACTCCCTTCTAGAGAATTCTATGAAATCTTGTGCTTGGCAATAGTAAAATAAAAGCCCCACAATTCATGGAAGGTCTCAGTTTTTATCCCACAACTTAACCCAATGGTAAATCATTTCCATGACCCTGAAATACAGGAGAGATAAGTTAAGTCCCGGTTGTCATGTTTATCACCTACTCAAGGTCAGATGAAAACATTTGTCTTTATATTCTGAGAATTATGAAAACAGAAAAAAAAATTACCATTGTAAAGTCAGACTTTGCATATTAAAACCCAGGTCAAACAACTGTTGGTTTATTATTACTATGATCAAATTATGATAGCTTTGCAGATGTTAGAAGCAGAGAGTAGAAAGTTTGGAGGTTCAGTCTGCACTGAATATTGAAGTTCAGAGAAATTAACCAAATCTTTTTCTGAACTCATCCAAACCAATGGAGGCTCCAAGCTCCTAACGGGCAACTCTTAGACCTCTCCTGCTCCCCATGCAGTTCCGTAGGGAAGCCCAGCTCCAGCAGCAATTTTAGATCATCTCCACAAAAGGCCGAGGTACCCACTTCGTGCTTTCCTGCACAGGCTCTCCACCAAGCAGCAGATCTGTGTATCTGACAAGAGGGTTAATTCGAGTAGTGCTGTCCCTCTTTCCCTCATCTCTAGAGGTGAATCCCGTCTGAAGTAAGAGGCCAGGTTTCCGCCCCAATGACTGGAGGGATATGATCATCAGGAGCCTCATATGCAAGATATGGGAGATAAACGTCCAGCTCTACTCAACCGTGGTGAGGTCTCAGCTGGAGTACTATGTCTAACTCTGGGCACCACATTTTAGGAAAGATGTGGACAAACTGGAGAGATCCAGAGGAGAGCAACAAAAATGATGAAAGGTTTAGAAAACCTGACTTATAAGGAAAGATTAAAAAAAAAAAAAAACCTTGGGCATGTTTAATCATGAGAAAAAGAAGACTGCAGGGGGATCTGATAACATCTGCAAATATGTTAAGGGCTGTTCTCCATGTCCACTGAAGGTAAGACCAGAAGCAATGGACTTAATCTGCAGCAAGGGAGATTTAAATTAGATATTAAGAAAAACTTTCTAACGATCAGCTCTGGAATAGGCTTTCCTGGGAGGTTGCAGAATCCCCGTCACTGGAGGTTTTTAAGAACAGGTCGGACCAACCCCTGTCAGGGATGCTCTAGGTTTACTTGATCCTGCCTCAGCACAGGGAACTGGACTTGAACTGCCGGTTGCAGAGTGCCAGGGTTTGGTTTGGTTTGGTTTCCACTTGTAACTTACATTGCAAGAGAAAAACCAGCTAGGTGGCAACCCTAGATCCCCTGTCAATCGTACACACCATGCAAATAGCTGGGGGCTCCACTGTTTGCTGCCCTCAGCATTATAGTCTTGAAGAAAGAATCTTGCAAACAAAAGAAATGGGTCTGATAAAAAGCATCCAAAGATATTGCATTAGAACAAGATACAGGGGAAGGGAGACAAAAATCATCATTGTCTTAGTCATAAAGAATATGCTCTTGTTTTCCATGTGCATCAGCCACTACAGGGGGACATGAAACACCGAGCCAGAGCGCTACATTTGTTTGACATGAGCTGTATGGATGAAATTTAAGCCAGTGCCTTGGGACACCTGCCCTCCTTAGCTCCATGTTAAATCCTGGGGAATCCCTCTTGTCCGCTAAATGTGTTGTTGCTTAAAATGTTTTAAAATGTGTGTCTAAAAAAAGAAACCAGGCTTGTATCTTACAAACTGAAAACAAACGTCATGCCAAGTCTGCTGGGTGACCTACATGAAAGAGATGGTGGGTTCAGTTCAGTCCAGTGTTCTCTTGGCATAACCCGTGTGACACTTCGCAGACTGGACAGAGCGGGTAAATTCCTCACATATTTTCTCCAGGTTAAGTCTAAAACAAATTGGTGGGCCATAGCCTACAGTGCAACTGTAGATTAATACATTGATTGTACTCTATGGATTAATGGACTTTCTTTCTATCCAGCTAGTTGGGTTTTCATATCATGCTCTTCACTGCAGCTAAACTGAAGCCGACAGAAATTAGGTATTTTGGCAGTCAGCAGCATAGCTGAGATAAGGACTCTGGTCTGCTGCTTCCCGGTCCCTCGTGTGAACTGTTCGTAGACTATGCTGCCTGTCTAGAGAGACACAAAAACTGGACTAGTACAGATGGTACAGCATTAGACTACCACTAAGGAGATCTGGATTCTATCCCCAGCTTTGCTATTGACTCTCCATGTAACCTCTCTGAGTCACAGTTTTCCCATCTGTAAAATGGGAATGATAATATTCACCACGTGTTGCCAAGTGCTCTGAGATCTATGGTGGAAAATGCAAAGTATATTATTTATTATTAATATTATTCAGATCAGGTACTTTTCAGCAGCACTAAAAATTCAGCCAAAGCAAGTCCCCAAAGAATCTTTCGAAAAAAGGTCATGGTACTTAAATGAACAGTGCTGATTTCAGAACTGATTGACTGATAGGGCATGCACAAATCTCAGCTCAGCATGTTGTCCTGCTATTTCCATATATACTCAATTATACCCTTGTATTCATTAAGGCTACCTACATAAGGAGTCTTTGTAATTACAGTCAATTACCCACTTTGAATCCCAGACTTAAAATATTTTACTAAGCATTCATTTTTGGAGGAAAAGCTCTCCTTAGTTATGAAGGCAATAATATGGAACACCACCGGTTTCTGGCCTTCAGTGTCTCTTTAATGTTATCTGTTAGTGGATTCAGCCTGGGATCCAACTCCCCCATACATAAACAGCCAATCTGTTAGACACAATCCAATCGATTGGCAACTGGGAAACCAAATGCCATCACAAACATTTTGATTTCATTACGCAGGCGGACATATTTTATCTGTGCTTGCAGAATTTCCAGCACAGACTTCAATTAGGAAGAGCTTTCACTATGATTAACTTATTTGTTGTGCATACCACACAAGTCAGCTAGCAACACTGAAAAGCCAGAGACGAAAACAGAACACTTTAGAAATTAATAAGAGACAGTGTGGTTCAGCAGTCAGACCAATGGACTGGGGAAGAGGAGTCCTCGATTTTATTTCTGTCATTGCCGCACTAGAATTTGAAGCAAGTCGTTTGACCTGATTGGGCCTCAGTTTATCCATCCACAAAATAATGTACAATAAAAAATACTTTCCTCAGAGATTTGTCAGACAGACAATGTTAGTCTATGCACTCTGATATCTTTGTGAAAGGACTCACCTTGAGCTACCAGCATGAGCATGAGCTACCAGCAGGATTTGAACATGGGGCATTTAAGCACAGGTCCCAGACTCTTGAACTCAAGGAGGAATTCCTTTATATGCTGCCAAGAACAGGCTCTTATCTTCTGTGCTGATCAGCCACTAGAGGGGGACATAACACATTTACCCAAAGATAAATGTTGACATGAGCTGCATGGATGAAATTCATCCCAGTGTTTTGGTCCCCTTTGCATGCCTAAACCCTATATTAGGTGCTGGGGCATCCCTAGCTAAAAACGTACTCTTCACTATTCTATGCACTAGGCAGACATTTACCTTGCAAATATATAAATAATATCTGAAGGCAAACTACTTTTTAAAAGTATCTATGTTACTACTGAATAGAACTTATTGCCATCTTCAGCAGCCTTTATTCAACAAATGATCTTTGCAAGTTGACATTTTTTATGCTAATACAATAAGACCTTGCCAAGCAAGGATATTTAATGGCAGTTCTTGAGACCCAACTTATTCTTAATCCTTCTCATTAGCTGCAACAACAGCATCAGTTCTGAAGATACATTATTCATGCCCAAACCCTTCCATTTGTGCTGGGAAGGAAGGTGAATCTGAAACAAGCAACTGAATAGGATTTCTTCCCCCGCCCCCACCCCCCGCAAAGAAAATAAAAGGCATTTAAGTGAAAATGAGCTGAACAAAGGAGAGCAGAAGTCAATTTGCCTCAAAATGTAAATGATACATCTATTCACACTGAACATTCCCTCAGTGAATCCTAGCCAGCTGGGTCAAATAACTGGACAGACTTTTAAAACCCTGGCATAAAACTGGATTGCAAATAACCTGATTACAGATAAATTGGAAAAAGTGTAGAAATTGCCTGTGATGTTTTAAGTAATTGAGCCATCGGGTCATGTAGTCTCATTTGCTTAAAACTAAACAACAGCTCTGCTCCTACTGACACATCCCATTCATGTTTCATGCTTGCTTCTGATCCATTCTGAGCAATAGGGTTGGTCCTCAGAGAATTTGCCTTCAAACAACGCATTATAGAAATGCCAGTCGCACAGCCGATGGCCAGAGAGCTGCCTCTGCTGAACGTGGATATAAAGTCAATATGGAAAACTGAACCAGCGCTTCTGGGATCTGATTCTTGGTATTAATGCACACCCGTCTACCTATTGCCTTTCATCACTGTAGTACCCGAGTGTTATTCCCTGAAGTAACAGTACTCAGGTTTCAATTCAGAACATTTTTGATAAACAGACCAAATGGAAGATAGTAGGGGGAATAACAGCAAAACCACAGGCCTTTGCCGCTTCAGCTAACAGGGAATCTCCTTCAGTTTTTTGCAGTATGGTGGGTCTGTGACACACATTTGAGCAGTTCTGATCCCATCCACTAGAGGGCAGAAGGGCACAAACACACTCGCCGATTTGTTCCAGTTTTGAAATGACATCTAGAGGGCAGGACAGTTGGCTGAACTGGTACCACAAATAAATTTGGAAATCTGAGTAGGGTGAACCATCTATTCATGGTTTTCAGAACAGCTGGGCAATGAACTATGGTGACTTATGGATGACTGTGTGTGGTCTACGGGCTTGAACTAATTGGAACCATAAAGAGAGTCATAAACTAGGACAGTGGCTGGTTCGATCTAAGGTACTGATGGTACCCATTACTGCAGTATTTGAGCACCTCACACTTTAATGTGAGAGGCAGTGTGGCCTAGTGGATAAAGCAGCAGAGTGGGACTCAGGTGAACTGGGTTCTAGCCCCATTTCTGCTACTAGCCTGCTGGGTTACCCTGATCAAATCACTTCAGTGCTCTGTACCTCAGGTTCCCTACCTCTTAAAATGGGGATAATGACACTTGCTCTCTTTCTAAAATGCTGTGAAGTCTATGATGAAATGCACTATATAAAAGAGTTGGGTATTTTTATTATTCTCCTCAAGTCACCCTGTGAGCTAGAACACTGCTATTATCCACCATTTTACCCAGGGGAAACTGAGGCACAGAGAAGCTAGGTGACTTGCTAAAGGCCACACGGGAAGTCTGTGCAGAGCAGGGAACTGAACCTCAGCTCCCCAGTCCAAGGCTGGTTTCCTACCCCGTGACTCTTTCTGGCTCAGGCTGGCGTTCTCTCTACTCTCAGCAGTCTTAAACCAACTTAATAAATAAGATAGAGGAGAGGGTGGCAAGTTATCCACCATTTTGCCATGAAACCTGTCATTTTCACCACTGAACACAGCAGAGCACCTTTGGGCAAATGGAACTCCTCCTACAGTAGTGCCCGCACCATAATTTCCAGTGCAAGTAACGAGCACCTGAATATTACAGTGGTTGGGGCTCAAAGTACATGGACGGGGGGGAAAGCAGCAGGTCCCTAAAAATCTGTTCATTTCTTACAACGATACCTTCACAAATAGTCAGTGAGAGCAGCTCGACTTCTGCATCTGCTGGTACTGAAAACAAAACTATGTGCCAGAGGCACAGATAGGAACAACAACAACGGCACATAAATGAAGAAATTAATTCCAAAGCGTAATGAAGTTCTGATGGAATTACATATGACATCCCCGAGAATACTAAAAGCAGAGTTCACTGCAAGTATTGCTGTTACAATGAAGACCAAAAAGGAATTAACGTTCGCTTAACCGCTTTCAGATAACAGCATAATTGAAAGCAGCTGGAGCCCTTAGCTCTGCACACAGGGTGGTAGTGTAGCCTAGCTATTTGCACGGGAGAACTGGCTGCCATTCCCAATTGCGCTGGTGACTCATGGGGTGCCCTTGTCGGTGTTGTGTATTTGTATTACAGTAGTGTTTAAAGGCGCCAACCAAGACAGCAGACACATTGTGCTAGGAGCTGTACTATCTATATACAAGAGGTGAGATGATCACACTGGTCCCTTCAGGATTTATATCCTATGAATTAGAAGAGCGAGTCTTGTCCCAAAGAGTTTACAGCCAAAATGGACAAGAAAGACAAAAGGTGGGAGAAAGGAAAGTATTATACCTATTCTCCAGATGAGGAAGAGATGCACACAGAGACTAACTTGCCCCAGGTCACGTTAGACAACTGTTGCACAGCCAAGTATTGAACCGGGATTTCCATTGTACCAGTCCAGCATCTTCTTAGCCACAAAAATGTCTTTGCTTTTTCACCCTACAAGACATTTAGGTCCAAATCCTAGAAGGCATTTAAGCCCCTAAATTCCACTGAAAGTGCCTCAATATCTTTGTAGACCTGGTCCTTAGCCCCTGTGACTTTTGACAGAAGAAGCGCAAAGAAAAAGTTAAACAGAATTACCTCGCATTTGTCCAAAAAAACTACACCGGTAAAGAACAGAGATCGCACTACAGCTGTGCATTGGTGGCTGGAGGAATAATAAATAATAAGAATGAATGTCGCCAGACAGACAGACTTTGGCACACTGAGAGATTAATAGATGACTAAAACAGTATCCCTGCAGTTAAATGTGGATTAATGATGACTTTGACAAGTCCTTATCGCACACTTCTCCAGGTATCATAAAAAATGGAGAAAGGAAGAAAGAAAAGGGTCGCAAGGAAAGCATGTGTCATTAATGAATGATGGAGGATAGGAAGACAAAGGATAAGTCTTGCCGCCTTAGAATAATGACTCTTGGAAGAACTTTATCAGGCATGTCTGTGCCCCTCATAGTACAGCAGAACCTAGAGTTTAAACATAGAGGAAGATGAGCTACCACATACGCCAATATGGGGGCAGGATAGGAATGAATTGTGCGAGCAATGTGGCAGGAGCTGTACACAACGAAACCAAAAGCGTGCTAGAAAATCACCTGGCTTGGGAGGATTGTGACAAACAGAAACTCCAGCCAGGTTTGCTAAAAGGCCTGCAGAGCTTCTGACAAATTGGGCAGAAATTCAAGCGAGTCGGGTGGATTTGACTAGACAATAGAAAGGGATTCTGTCAAGAACAGCTATTTGCCCTAAACTCTGAAGCAATTATTAGTATTTATTATCTGTATTACCGTACTGTCTAGAAGCCCTAGTAATGGACCAGGAGCCAATTGTGCACGGCACTGTACGAACAGCAACCAAAAAGAGTCCTTGCCCTATATTGCTGACAAATAACTGTGGTACAGTTTATTTATTGTGGGTCATTGATTTCCAGATCAAATGTGCTCAGTTTACTAATTTAAAAGATTATTTTGCCCACTAGCTGGCAGCCATGCCAACTTCCTTTGGGATCTGAGAGTTAAGCTGGGTTCTTTTTTCATGCATCATCGCTTATTACTGGTTCTGTCAGCAAAACTGACTTTGACCTTTTATCAGTTTTGGATTTGCAACCTTTCAGTTTCATTGAATGTCGCTTTGTTCTTGTGTTAGGAGATAGGGAGAATAGATGCTCCTGGAATTAGATTATAGGAAATTTAAACTCCAAACAAGATTCACATGAGCCATGCTAACACAATGTGACTCTGTCTCCCTCTAGTGGTTTACAATGAGAGGTTCCATGTTCAGTCTTCCCTACCTGTGACCCACCCAGCGATGCAGCATTAAAGGTGCATGGTTTGTCCTCAGCTACACTTGCAGCTCTAGTTCAACTTTATTATTGACACCAAGAGTAAGGTGAACACAGACACATCTCCAAAACACACGACATGGACCCTGGCTGTCCCCACCCCCACTTGCCGGACCCCACCCCACTGGTGTGACCTTGCATGCACATGTGCAAGGCTGTGATGCACAGAGGACAGCATTGTGCAGAACACACTGCCCTGCCCCTGCCGGTGTGATATTGCACACGCTGTGCGTGCAATGTCACACCCACAGGGGTGAGGCGGTACACTCTGCAAAATGACATCTTCCGTGCCCAACACCAGACAAAACCACATCCAGTTTTACATGAGAACCAGACGGGGGACAAACCAGAGAAACACAGGACTGCCCAGCTTAAAACCAGACGAATGGCTTGCCTAACCCCACAGGCAACAGCAGGCGCCACTGCTCGTGTAGACAAAGCCAAAAAGTAAAAGATATTTGCCTGACTCCTTGGAAAGTGAAACTGCAATGGCTTCTGGCAAGGATCTTCAGGGAGCCAAAGGGAATCAGGTGCCCAAATCCCACTGAAAGAAAATGGGAGTTGAGCGCCTAGTTCCCCAGCCGTAATTCAAAGTCTGCAAGAAATTGAATTAAGTGTATAGTGCCGGACTCTCATTTACACAAGGTCACTTGACATTGCTCTGGCAGACTAAAAGAAGGAGCAAGTGACACACCCAGTTAAGGTCCCTTTGCTCTGCCAGCATGGAATCCAGAGCCTTGGTATAAACGGGAATCAGGCTCTTACTGTTTGTTTGTTGTCAATGCAAGTCCGCGATCAATCATCCTTCTATTAATGAAAGGAGAAACGTGCTTCTAAAAGAGCATGCTGACAAAATAGCCCTTCCTCAGACAAGGAACTCAATAAGTCACGTTGCTAGAGAGAGAGAGAGAGAGAGAGAGAGAGAGAGAGAGAGAGAGAGAGAGCGAGCGCGCAGGATCCTATCGGTCCAGAGGAGGGGAGGAAAAAATAAAAAGATGTCACAGGAACTATTATGCAAATGTCTTTGGGAGGGGGAGAAATAAATAGTGTTAAGGTCATCTTGCAGGACCATGAATATTTTTAATTCAAAATATGTATTACGTTTTAATCAAACCAGCTCTATCCTCCTTCTGTCCAAGTAATTTACATTCTAGCTATGTCACAGGGGCAGTTATGAGCCAGCTAAGCTCTCTAATATAATAACTATCAGGAAACTGTCGTGCATTATTCATGTTAATTTTGCTGAACCAAACACCGTGGACAGGAAAAAGTATTTCCCATTGAAATATTTTTTTGCCCCAGAGAGATTTTTAAAATTGATTGGATCAAGTTTCTTTCTTAAGATTAAACCTGGAGGCAAGGAGACTGACGAGAACACATGAGCCTCATTGGAGAGAACTGAATTTCCTGCTTGCAGAGTTTTGTGACTTCCATTTGGAACGGCTACAGTGTACAGATGTGTTTTTGTCGCCATAAACATTTAAAGCAGGGAGCAAAAGCCAGAGTCCCAAATTAGCAGGACTCCCAATACTCACATGCAAAGAAAGCAACTGCTGGGAAGCTAATAACAGGGACATAGGAATTTCTATTGAACCCAAGGTTCATATAATCTAGTATTTTGTCTCTCTGGGCTTATCCACACGTGGATGTTTTGGTGCTTTAACTATACTAGGGTTGTTAAAGCAGCAACCCACCCGCTAGGGCACAGTTGCCAACTTTCACGCGGTAAAGACGCACCCCGACTTTCACAATAAACCAAAAATCAAGCTTATCCCGTTTCAAAACAAGGCCAAAACAAGCCAATCCCTAAGAACCCCAACACTCTATGTGACTAGATCCCCCAGGTGTGCAAGCTGGGACTGTGGTGGGCCCGCCGTGCACCCCTGACTCTCCCCGCCTCGCCCCTACTTCCCAGGAGCCGATAAAAAAAAAAAAAAAGAAGAAGCAGCAGCAGCAACAAGCTACAACTAGCAACAAGCCAAAAACTAGCCAACAAGCAACTCACAAGCCAATTAAGCCAAAAACGAGCCTAATTTCTGCGTTTTTTCCCGCAGGTTTGGCATGTCTGCTCTAGGGTCAACACAATTATACAGATATAAAAGTGCTTACAGCAGTATGACCGAACTGAAAGAAGTTATGCCAGTATCAGGCACAATTATACTGGTCTAAATGCCTTTACGGCAGGGCTTTTACTAACAGAGCTATGTCAGCAAAAATAACCACACCCTTAACAGACATAACTATATTTTTAGACCAGCTCCGATAGTGGCAGACCCAGACGTAAGAACCACAGAGTTGGCTGATGTCAGATTATCTGCGCGCGCACACACACACTCTCTCTCTCTCCCCCTCTTCCCCCCAGACAGGTCTCACCCTGATCTCTAATAGTTGGAGATTGGCTTAAGCCCGGAAGCATGAGATTTAATAGCCCTTGCAACATTCTTGTTGTCATGATTGACATTATCGTATCAATATATGGAGGGCAGGGTTTGGTTTAGATTCAGTTACTATATCTGCAACACGAAGGCTGCGAAAGGCTGGGAAAGTTACAAGAGTGCTTTTGGAATGGCAGGGGAACTCACGGGCCAACTAAAATGGGGGGTGGGATTCAAATTACCTTGAATTTCACTACTGAGATATAACTCTCAATGCGGAAGTCACCCAACAAATACTGAAGCAAAAAAGAGACCAGAAAAGAAAATTACTTTCAATTCCAAAAAGTCAAAGAGATTATGTTCTTATTTCTCGCCAATCTATCAACAGTCAGTCAAACAACGGAGAGAGATTTATCAACATAGAAAATATCAGACAGATCATGTCCCACTTTGCTCTGCAGTTTCTCAACTGCTCTCTAGAACCCCATTATGGCACTATCCTTGAGACTTGTCTAACATAAAAGCTAATTACCGCCATTGTAGGTGGGGACCTGAACTATAACCACTGACAGATTTATAGCTCTACTGCAAATGTAGACACTTGACAGAGTAAGAATCTGTGGTCAGTAAAACAGATTGATGCTCTGAAGACACTGTCTAAAGGGCAGAAAGGATAATACTTACAGTCTCTCTTCTTTATTGCAGTAATTCAAAAGGTATGTTTTACATAATTATAATTGGAGTTACTGGTAAGTTTTTAATCATACGTGCATGTGCCCATAAGCATGATATATGGAAAACCTGCAGAATTTCTACTGCATGTGCCAATGTAATATTCTGGATACCTGAAAAATACAGATTTCTTCCTGTCCATATCCAATGACAAGGAGGGCTCTGATGCTTGAGAATGGGACCCAACGTGATGCCGCAGAGAAAGAACTGGACTGGGAGTCAGAAGATGGGGGTTCTATCCTAAACTCTTCCATTCCACCGGCTGCATGATATGGGACAAGCCACTATCCCTCTCAGAGCTCCACTTTCCCTAGCTGCAGAAAAAAGGATAATGACGCTTACCTTCCTTTGTAGGTCTCTTCCAGGTCTATGGTCGAGAAGCACCACCCAAGAGCTGAGATTATTATTATAGCTGGTTAAAGTGAATTTTATCTCAATGGCCATATCAACCCCAGGAAAAGGTATCACATAAGAAAATGCTTTGAACGGTCATATATTAATTAACATGATAAACAGGTTTTTGCTTTAGTGTGGACAAGGACAGTCATGTTTTAAAAGGTGTGTGTTAGCTGTGGTTAATGACAGTTGGTGGGATCATGACCAGATGAAACGTTTTTCAACATGTCTGGTCTCTGTTTACACTAGGTGCTAAGTTTTGTTTAAAATCATGTTCACTACAAAGTGAGTAATTAAGATTTTTTCTACAAAAATGTATTTTCCCAAGATCTAAGTCACCAATTCAAATCCTGCCTAGGTTCATTAGCTTGTCTCACAGATAAAACTTGTGGGGGTTTTTCCTTCTTTCCTTTTCTGCTTTGCAACCTCCCTTTGTAATCAAGTGTCATGTGACATAAGTGGAATGAGATATCAAATAAGGTAGAGAGCAGGAGGGCATGACCAGCAATATCCATGCCCAAATGCACTCAAGTAATACAAGAGAACCTGGATAGGACATGGATTTTCATACAACCCCCAAGTGACTTTTCTAAGAAGCTCACCTGAAAAATGTATTAAAGAATCAATTTACTCATCACCAAAACGCAGCCAACTCTGGAGCAAATACATACAGTGTAGTTTAGGGCAGGAAGCAAAGGAAAACAACATATCCCATCTGAAACTACAAGGGGAATGAATGGAGGGTAGTGAGAATGATATGCAATTCCTGACACTGGACTTTTCAGCATCCCTGCCTCAAAATGAACTGAGGCTTGAAACAAATCAAGTACAAAGCATATGTTACATAAGGTCCTAAACAGACCTTAGATACCATGGTGACAGGCACCTTACATACCCCGCTTATTCCCTTATTCAGGAAACTGCCTGATAGGACAAACTTTCAGGCCCATTCTTGGCTTTAGGCCTCGATCTAGCAAAGCATTCAAGCCCGTGTTGTTCCATTGACTTCAAAGACACTACACATAAGACTATACACACTACACACTACCCCTTCCTGCTTCTCCACGTAGGCACCAATGATACTGCCAAGAATGACCTTGAGCGGATCACTGCAGACTACGTGGCTCTGGGAAGAAGGATAAAGGAGTTTGAGGCGCAAGTGGTGTTCTCGTCCATCCTCCCCATGGAAGGAAAAGGCCAGAGTAGAGACCGTCGAATCGTGGAAGTCAACGAATGGCTACGCAGGTGGTGTCGGAGAGAAGGCTTTGGATTCTTTGACCATGCGGTGGTGTTCCAAGAAGGAGGAGTGCTAGGGAGAGACAGGCTCCACCTAATGAAAAGAGGGAAGAGCATCTTCGTAAGCAGGTTGGCTAACCTAGTGAGGAGGGCTTTAAACTAGGTTCACCAGGGGAAGGAGAGCAAAGCCCTGAGGTAAGTGGGGAAGTGGGATACCGGGAGGAAGCACGAGCAGGAGCGCGGGAGAGGGGAGGGCTCCTGCCTCATACTGAGAAAGAGGGACGATCAGCGGGTTATCTCAAGTGCCTATACACAAATGCACGAAGCCTGGGAAACAAGCAGGGAGAACTGGAAGTCCTGGCAAAGTCAAGGAATTATGATGTGATTGGAATAACAGAGACTTGGTGGGATAACTCACATGACCGGAGTACTGTCATGGATGGATATAAGCTGTTCAGAAAGGACAGGCAGGGCAGAAAAGGTGGGGGAGTTGCACTGTATGTAAGAGAGCAGTATGACTGCTCAGAGCTCAAGTATGAAACTGCAAAAAACCTGAGAGTCTCTGGATTAAGTTTAGAAGTGCGAGCAACAAGGGTGATGTCGTGGTGGGAGTCTGCTATAGACCACCTGTCATAAATATAAAGGGAAGGGTAAACCCCTTTAAAATCCCTGCTGGCCAGAGGAAAACTCCTCTCACCTGTAAAGGGTTAAGAAGCTAAAGGTAACCTAGCTGGCACCTGACCAAAATGACCAATGAGGAGACAAGATACTTTCAAAAGCTGGGAGGAGGGAGAGAAACAAAGGGTCTCTGTCTGTCTATATGCTGCTTTTGTCGGGGATAGAACAGGAATGGAGTCCTAGAACTTTTAGTAAGTAATCTAGCTAGGTATGTGTTTAGATTATGATTTCTTTAAATGGCTGAGAAAAGAATTGTGCTGAATAGAATAACTATTTCTGTCTGTGTATCTTTTTTGTAACTTAAGGTTTTGCCTAGAGGGATTCTCTATGTTTTGAATCTAATTACCCTGTAAGGTATCTACCATCCTGATTTTACAGAGGGGATTTCTTTACTTCTATTTACTCCTATTTCTATTAAAAGTCTTTTTGTAAGAAAACTGAATGCTTTTTCATTGTTCTCAGATCCAAGGGTTTGGGTCTGTGGTCACCTATGCAAATTGGTGAGGCTTTTTATCCAACATTTCCCAGGAAAGGGGGGGGTGCAAGTGTTGGGAGGATTGTTCATTGTTCTTAAGATCCAAGGGTCTGGGTCTGTAGTCACCTAGGCAAATTGGGAAATATTTTGGGAGGAAAGACGTTTCCAAACAGCTCTTCCCCAGTAACCAGTATTTGTTTGGTGGTGGTAGCGGCCAATCCAAGGACAAAGGGTGGAATATTTTGTACCTTGGGGAAGTTTTAACCTAAGCTGGTAAAGATAAGCTTAGGAGGTTTGCATGCAGGTCCCCACATCTGTACCCTAGCGTTCAGAGTGGGGAAGGAACCTTGACACCACCGGACCAGGGGGATGAGGTGGATGAGGCTTTCTTCCGGCAACTCGCAGAAGTTACTAGGTTCTCATGGGAGACTTCAATCACCCTGATATCTGCTGGGAGAGCAAGACAGCGGTGCACAGACAATCCAGGAAGTTTTTGGAAAATGTAGGGGACAATTTCCTGGTGCAAGTGCTGGAGGAACCAAATAGGGGCAGAGCTCTTCTTGACCTGCTGCTCACAAACCGGGAAGAATTAGTAGGGGAAACAAAAGTGGATGGGAACCAGGGAGGCAGTGACCAGGAGATGGTCGAGTTCAGGATCCTGACACAGGGAAGAAAGGAGAGCAGCAGAATACAGACCCTGGACTTCAGAAAAGCAGACTTTCACTTCCTCAGGGAACTGATGGGCAAGATCCCCTGGGAGAATAACATGAGGGGGAAAGGAGTCCAGGAGAGCTGGCTGTATTTTAAAGAATCTTTATTGAGGTTACAGGGACAAACCATCCCGATGTGTAGAAAGAATAGTAAACATGGCAGGCGACCAGCTTGGCTTAACAGTGAAATCCTTGCTGAGCTTAAATACAAAAAAGAGGCTTACAAGAAGTGGAAGATTGGACAAATGACCAGGGATGAGTATAAAAATATTGCTCAGGGATGCAGGAGTGAAATCAGGAAGGCCGAATCACACCTGGAGTTGCAGCGAGCAAGAAATGTTAAGAGTAACAAGAAGGGTTTCCTCAGGTATGTTAGCAACAAGAAGAAAGTCAAGGAAAGTGTGGGCCCCTTTCTGAATGAGGGAGGCAACCTAGTGACAGAGGATGTGGAAAAAGCTAATGTACTCAATGCTTTTTTTGCCTCTGTCTTCATGAACAAGGTCAGCTCCCAGACTACTGCACTGGGCAGCACAGCATGGGGAGGAGGTGACCAGCCCTCTGTGGAGAAAGAAGTGGTTCGGGACTATTTAGAAAAGCTGGACGTGCACAAGTCCATGGGGCCGAGAGTGCTAAAGGAGTTGGCGGATGTGATTGCAGAGCCATTGGCCATTATCTTTGAAAACTCATGGCGATCGGGGGAAGTCCCGGACGACTGGAAAAAGGTTAATGTAGTGCCCATCTTTAAAAAAGGGAAGAAGGAGGATCCTGGGAACTACAGGCCAGTCAGCCTCACCTCAGTCCCTGGAAAAATCATGGAGCAGGTCCTCAAGGAATCAATTCTGAAGCACTTAGACGAGAGGAAAGTGATCAGGAACAATCAGCACGGATTCACCAAGGGCAAGTCATGCCTGACTAATCTAATTGCCTTTTATGACTAGATAACTGGCTCTGTGGATGAAGGAAAAGCAGTGGACATGTTGTTCCTTGACTTTAGCAAAGCTTTTGACATGGTCTCCCACGGTATTCTTGCCAGCAAGTTAAAGAAGTATGGGCTGGATGAATGGACTATAAGGTGGATAGAAAGTTGGCTAGATTGTCGGGCTCAACCAGTAGTGATCAATGGCTCCATGTCTAGTTGGCAGCCGGTATCAAGTGGAGTGCCCCAAGGGTTGGTCCTGGGGCCGGTTTTGTTCAATATCTTCATAAATGATCTGGAGGATGGTGTGGATTGCACCCTCAGCCAGTTTGCAGATGACACTAAACTGGGAGGAGAGGTAGATACGCTGGAGGGTAGGGATAGGATACAGAGGGACCTAGACAAATTGGAGGATTGGGCCAAAAGAAATCTGATGAGGTTCAACAAGGACAAGTGCAGAGTCCTGCACTTAGGACGGAAGAATCCCATGCACCGCTACAGACTAGGGACCAAATGGCTTGGCAGCAGTTCTGCAGAAAAGGACCTAGAGGTTACAGTGGACGAGAAGCTGGATATGAGTCAACAGCGTGCCCTTGTTGCCAAGAAGGCCAATGGCATTTTGGAATGTATAAGTAGGGGCACTGCCAGCAGATCGAGGGACGTGATCGTTCCCCTCTATTCGACATTGGTGAGGCCTCATTTGGAATACTGTGTCCAGTTTTGGGCCCCACACTACAAGAAGGATGTGGAAAAATTGGAAAGCGTCCAGCGGAGGGCAACAAAAATGATTAGGGGTCTGGAACACATGACTTATGAGGAGAGGCTGAGGGAACTGGGGATGTTTAGTCTACGGAAGAGAAGAATGAGGGGGGATTTGATAGCTGCTTTTAACTACCTGAAGGGGGTTCCAAATAGGATGGCTCTAGGCTGTTCTCAGTGGTAGCAGATGACAGAACAAGGAGTAATGGTCTCAAGTTGCAGTGGGGGAGATTTAGGTTGGATATTAGGAAAAACTTTTTCACTAGGAGGGTGGTGAAACACTGGAATGTGTTACCTAGGGAGGTGGTGGAATCTCCTTCCTTAGAAGTTTTTAAGGTCAGGCTTGACAAAGCCCTGGCTGGGATGATTTAATTGGGGATCGGCCCTGCTTTGAGCAGGGGGTTGGACTAGATGACCTCCTGCGGTCCCTTCCAACCCTGATATTCTATGATTCTATGCTTAATGTTTGGCACGCATGTAAATGCTTTCATAAGTGTGTGTTTCCTGGATCTTCCAGACTGGGATCTACCATGCTTTCAGGAAAGCAAGCAATTCAGAAAGAGAGATGAATAGCGGGACTTTTTTTTGTTGTTGTTCTTTCTTTTTAATGGCTGAGAGCAAAAGAAAATAAAATCAAAAGCAGGAAAGAAAGAATAAAGATGACACATGATTAGGCAGACACATGCACGGAAGCAGACAGTCTCCTGTGAGCATCTCTCTTATCTTTCACAAAGATTGTGCCATTTTTATCTCTACGGGAAATAATTTTACCCAAAGCAACATTGATTTAAACAAACACCTCCCTTTCTCCCAAGCTTGCAGGTATTTTATCCATTAATCATTGCAATGGCCTTGCTTGGCATTATCAGGAAGTGCCTCGCATGTTTGCTACACTGAAGGCCTAATTGCTTTAAAAACAAAACAAGCTCAAGTAGCATTTGAAATTTTGCCTGGATATTTGCACAATTCAGGGCTCTGAGGGGGCCTTGATCTCGGCATTACAGCCTAGTAACAGCCCACATTTGGAACACAACTCTTCTCCTCACCAAAACCTTGCAGGATTGTGCCTTATTTGACCTTGGAGTCTGCACTCCTGAGACTGCAGGCTGGGTTCTCTACTGTTTAGCTTTCTGGGGGCTTGCAGAATTCCAGTTGAGCACCTCCCAAGCAGTAATGGTGTTTTACAACCCCCCGCCATGGGGTAGGAAAGTATTATCCCCATTTCTTACACATGGGGAACTGAGAGATGGGGTAGATTAAGTGACTTGCTTGATGTCACGCAGGAAGTCCGTGGCTGAACCGGTAACTGAACCAGATCTCCAGAGTCTCAATCCAGCAGCCTCGTGCTTCCTGCCCTAGTTTTACACCCGTGTAAACTCCACTGACTTCAATGGATTTACTCCTAATTTACAGCAGTGTATGTCAGAGGAGACTCAGGTGCCACGAGTGGACACTGAGGCTGGGAAATTCTAATAACCAGCACACAGTGTTCTGTATAATTCCTAGTGTCCTTTAAATTCACCTAGGAACAACATTCTCTTTTCCCTTCCCTTTGTGTCTTGACCCTTGTTTGATCTAGACCCTGGTTTATACACACACACACACACACACACAGTGTCTCTCTCTAATATATGAAAACACACACACACGCACGTGCGCATACACACAGAGAGTCTGTGTGTTTGAATGTCAGCCAGCACAATTATCCTTTTATGGCAACAATGATACCAATTATCAGGTCAACTAAAGACGTAGTAATTCTTCTTAAGCACTTTAATGACCTTTTATCTGCTAAATAAAAAAGGTCAGCCAACATCATTTAAATATTACTCTGCTCTCTACAGCAAAAGGCAAAAGCTGAAGAGAGATCATTAATAAGCTAATAAAGTCAAAATTAATTGTTTTCCTGTAACAGCCTCTATCAATTATTTTGCAGTAAGCACAACTGACATTATAGAGCAAGTTATACAATTTGAAGTTTATCACTCTGTTGTCCCTGTTTGACTCAAGAATTGTTTTCCTGTACCATGATCTAAGGGACAGGACACTAGACTGAGAATCAGAAGTTGTGGGTTGGATTCAGAGCTTTGCCACCGACCTGCCATTGCCCCTCTCTGGGTCTCGGTTTCTCTTCCACTTCTTTTGTCTACTAAGCTCTCCATGGCTGGGACTCCCTCTTTCTAGGTCAGGGGTGGGAAAATATTTTGGCCCGAAGGCCACATCTGGGTATGGAAATTGTATGGCAGGCCATGAAGGCTCACGAAATTGGTAGTTGGGGTACGGGATGGGGTGAGGGTTTGGGCTCTGGGGTGGGGCCACAAATGAGGAGTTCAGGGTGCGGGAGGGGGCTCCAGACTGAGGCAAGGGGTTGGGATGCAGGTAGGGGTGGGAGTGAGGGCTCCAGCTGTGGGCGCAGGCTCTGGGGTGGAGCTGGAGATGAGGGGTTGGGAGTGTAGGAGGGTGCTCTGGGCTGGGATTGAGGGCTTCGGCTGGTGGGAGGGGGATCAGGGCTGGGGCAGGGGGATTGGAGCATGGGAGGGGGTCAGGGGTGCAGTCTCCAGGCGGCGCTTACTTCAAGCAGCTCCCAGAAGCAGCAGCAGCAGCAGCATGTCCCCTCTCTGGATCCTATGCGGAGGCGCGGCCAGACGGCTCTGTGTGCTGCCCGTCTGCATGCGCCGCCCCACAGCTCCCACTGGCAAAGGTTCCTGGCCAATGGGAGCTGCGGGGGCCGCACTTGGGGCAGGGGCAGTGTACAGACCCCTTGGCTGCCCCTACGCGTAGGAGCTGGAGTGGGGACATGCTGCTGCTTCTGGGAGCAGCGCGGAGTGGGGCAAGCCCCAGACCCCCACTCTCCGGCAAGAGCTCGAGGGCCAGATTAAAATGGCTGGAGGACTGGATGCAGCCTCCGGGCTGTAGTTTGCCCACCTCTGTTCTGTGTGTTTGTCCAGAACCTATTGCAATGCAGCCCTGATCTTGGTTGATGTTTCAAAACACTTCAGAAATAGAAATAATACGAATATCATACCAACAGATCACTATGGAAATAAGTTCTTAGACCTTTGTTAACAAGTACAACAATTGGCAATTATTGTTCTGACTTTCCTGAAATTTCACAGACATCAAAGAAATACAGCAAGACTAGGAGGAAACAAACTTCTGCCCGAATAGCACTTCTTGGCCAGGAACTCACAGTGCTTTTCACATATTCAGTAAGCATCACACCGTCTCTGTGAAGCAGGTAGATGTTTTTGCACTTTCAGTTAAACTTACTCACTCAAGGTCATATCGCAAGGTAGCATCACAGCCAATGAAAGAACCCAGGAGCCCAAATTCTCAACAGCCAGATTCTGCTGCTGGGGAACTCAGGCTCATGAAGGCACATCAGTTGCAATGGGACAGTTCAAAGAATAAAGTGCTGTTCCATGTGAATAAGGGTGACAGAACTGGGCTCTTAATTACCAGCCCCTTACACTCTCTTAAGTCCAATATTCCTTCTTCAAATACCCTTAATATAGATATTAACTGTAATCCCCGAGAAATGTCTGATGACATTAACCAATGAAAGGGGAGAATAAAAATTCATGCTCCAATATTGATGTAATATTCCTCATTCAATAGCATAAAATAACTTCCAATGCTTTTCTGCAGTGCCTTAACCCCGTCTACCAAAACAACGAGGAGCCCGGTGAAGTGGGTTTTTTACCCACAAAAGCTTATGTCCGAATAAATCGGTGAGTCTTTAAGGTGCCACCGGACTCCTCATTGTTTTTGTGGATACAGACTAACACAGCTACTCCTCTGATACTTGGTCCCTTCTACCAAGGATCTCAGCAAGGCTGTTGGGTAGATTTGGCCCAGATCCTGTTTCATAATCACACACTCTCTCTCTCTCTCACCCCTCCCCACCCAGCTCAGTAGTCATCCATGACCAACTGTGACTCAGACATTAGGGGCTTGATCCAAAGCCTGCTGAAGTCAGTGGGAGACATTCAGGTTCCCAAAGTCTGAAACAAGGTCCTATAAGAGCATCTAGGAAAGAACAGGGTTAGGTGTCTTGTCGGGAGTGTATATACGGAAGCTTCAGCTATCACTGCTCCTACTCCTCTCCCTCCAGGCTATCAGTCCAGTGCCTTTTTGGTATTAATTATTATTATTATTATTATTAAAATAAAAGTGTGCTTTATATCCAGATCTCCCCTTCGCATCCAGTCCACATCAGCAGTGACAAAGGACCAGATTTTCAAAAGTGCTCAGGACCCACAATTGAGGCCAGATTTGCAAAGAGAGCTCGGTTCCCAGTTAGGTACCAAAATAAGGACCAGACTTGTCAAAACGTGCTCAACACCCCGCAAAACAATAGGGCAGGGGAAGGATTCTCCTCTATTATTTCTTCTCGGTGGGAGCTGTTGAGTGAAATGCCCCAAAAGCGCAGCTGCCCAGTGGCCTACAAAAAAACGGAGTTTGGGGTTCTCACTTTAGAACTTGGTGGATACTTGTTGTCTACATCCCCCAAATCACCAGTACCTGCGCCATTCATGCATAACCTGGGTTGGCAGGCAGAGGCCAAAGACTGAAAGATTGTGAAGGCTGATATGGCTACACTGCAATCACAGGATGATGTGACTACAGCTCATAAAGACATACCCAAGCTAGCTTTAATGTAGCTCATTTGAGTCCGAGGACAGACACGCTGCAGCAGCGCACACTTCAGGACGGGGTATACAGGCGTGCCCAGAACCCCGAGTCATTACTTGGGAAGCTAGCCACAGCTTCACTGCCCTGGTACCTGAGCTCGCGAGTTTAAAGGTAGCTCAGGGACATCTACACAAGCTCCAATCAGACCCTGTGATTGCAGTATAGACATGTTTTAGGTCATAGAATCATAGAATATCAGGGTTGGAAGGGACCTCAGGAGGTCATCTAGTCCAACCCCCTGCTCAAAGCAGGACCAATCCCCAATTTTTGCCCCAGATCCCTAAATGGCCCCCTCAAGGATTGAGCTCACAACCCTGGGTTTAGCAGGCCAATGCTCAAACCACTGAGCTATCCCTCACCCTCTGTTTCAGGCCATGTCTACACTAGGAACGCTTTCCCAGTGCAGCATACCAGCAAAGTGCTCCTAGTGTGGATGCAGCTTATTCTGGCAAGAGTGCACTTTGTACCTCTATACTATATTTGTACTGCCCCCCGCCCATGAGTGAAACAAGCTATACCAGTACAAGTGCAGTTTTGCCAGTCCAGCTGCATCTACACTAGGGACATCTGCGGGCACAGGTATATTGATCAGGGATCACACCCTGACCAACACAGCAGTCGCAGCAGTAATCTGTAGAGGCAGCTAGATGCACATAAGTGTAGGGGAAGGATAGCTGGTGCCAACCTGGGACTCAGGGAAAACCTATGTTCAGTTTCCTGCTCTACCACAGTGTCTTTTGTGACCCTTAGTCTCTCTGTTTCCATTCCTTTTCTGTGAAATGGGGATAATAGCACTGCCCTGCCTCAAGGGGGTGTTGGGAGAATAAATACATTAAGCACAGCGAGGCTTCAGATGCTTACGTTCTTATGGTAACGGGGCCATGTCAATACCTAGCATAGACGAGAGGCAACTGAAGGAGGCTCAGACCGGCACTGGCCATAATGGGTCTGTTTTATAGATCACTGGAAGATTCAATTCTCCAGGTTTTGTTAATACAGCACTTTTGGACATCACTGAAAGAAAGACCTCGATACGATAAAAAAATCCACTTTCCCAGCTGCTATATCAATGGAGTCGACTCTGTGGAATATAGAGGTAAAAGTGTTACCTTTAGGACTCGGCATGACCAAAGGTAAAAATCAACGCACCTGCACTCATCAAAAAGGCACACTGTCCCCAAACATCACTGTGCAAGACCCCAGGGGATGCAACTTGAAAAATATACACGACTTGCAGAAAAGCAAGTATCCCCTTGGATTTTTTAAAATATTTTGCCAGTCTCACTTACCAAGCTTCAGCTCTGGGAAATCTCCTGGGGGCACCGCATACGGCAGAAATGCAATTTGCAAAGCAACACTGATGCTGGAAATATAATAAAGCAGCCCTATCTGAATGATGGTCTCGAGGGAGATCTGCATGGACTCTCATGTGGGATGCGGATGGCAGGTATGATGGCAAGCAAGGGCAAGAGCATCAAAAGGGCTCTCATGCGAGTCAGACAAGTATCTTTCATGTGTAGCTAACGCACCAACTTTCAGTGGCACCACTGGAGAACTCTTGACACACTAGGAAAGCTTCATTCCTTTGAAGCCAAACACAGAGCTGAAAAGGAGGACCCTAATGTGACTGATAGTTTTCTTCAAAAACTATTTGAATGCATAAACCGACTATTCACAACACAACACAGACCATACACCCAGCTGACACCACCTTCCCACTGGGGTTTTACTGGGAAGCAGGGAGGGTGTAGGGGGGGTAGGAATGCTGGAGTAGGAATGCTTAAATCAGCCCTTGACTGGCCTAAGTTTACCTCTTCTCCAGGCAGTGCCACCCACTTTTCATGCTATACTGGGCCCTACAAGGCACTGATAGAAAATGGCAACAGTAATAGAGAGACTTGAGAGCAGTGTTGGGCAAACCAGTTTGGAAAATTTAACTCCCACACATAAAACATTTGTTTTTGTTTTTTCCTAGGATCCAACTGAGATCAGAAACATGCCAAGAGGAGCTTGCCATAGCTATGGGAAGGAGACGAGGTGAAGACTCCATGAAGTCCACTACGGCCCTTGCTGGAAAGCATTCAGATACAATGATAGTGGGGTGCTAAACAGGTGGGAAGATAAGCAGATGTGGTGATGGTCAGAAAAAGTGACAAGAAAACAGTTGCATTTTGCTCCAGATTAGAGGTGGTGAAAATTTTCTGTCAATGTCTTTTCAATGACTTCTCAAAAGAGACGACATTTTTCATGGAACATGTATTTGTATGTTAATATTTGAAATTAGTATCCTTTTCAATTGGTTTCAGTCAAGATTACACATTGTTGGTTGTCATTGTTTTGGGGATTTCTACCTCCTTCCTTCCTGTTATCCCCCTTTTCTGAGGGGGTGGGGGAGGGGAGAGAAAGGAAAGGGGGAAGATAAACACCCTAAAAAAACCAAAATCATTTCAAAATCTAGTCAAAATATTTTATTTTTAATCAAAAAAAGAGGAGGGTTGCTGGTGTGCCTCCCCCCCTTTCCTTTTAATGCATTTTTGGCAAATCCTACTCAGAAGGCTGCTCCCATATCAGCTTATTTTGCTGACAGAATCAAATTTGCATCTACCGTTAGTAGCCCAGGCCTGGAAGTGAGAGCTCAGTTCTACTCTGCCTCATGCATCCTCAACACCATCTTCGTTCGCTGTCACTTGTGGAGCTTTATTACAGGACAGGATGGAAAAGGCCGGGAAGAGGAAGTCTGTGACATTAGCAACTGGGAAAATCCATCTTCAGATCTATAGAAGCTAAGAAGATGTAACTTGGAATCCCAAGAAGGAATAGTATGCCAAAATGCCAACGTTTCCAGCATTATTTTTCTGCATAACTCCACAGTTCAGCCTCTGCTCCCAATATCAAAAAGACAGAGGAGACGCGTTCTCAGCAGAGGTGGAAAAAGTCACTCAACAATAAGACGGTATCGCCATGGAGGAAATAAAGTCACTTTAAAGATTTTTCTGGTCTTGTTATTCACACAGAGGTGTTGGCTGGCTGCTTGAAACCTGTGGCCTGGAGCATAATGATCCTTTGCCAGTGAACCCTGGCAGCACAGGCTGAGAGAATTCAGAGAGTGTCTCACTGAAAGGAAGGGGCAGGGGAGTTTGGACAGAGCAGAGAACAAATGCGAAGCACGTGACTGGAAATGCAGTAGTATAACGCTCAGACAGAAGTGGTGCTAAGATTTGGGTGGCTGCCAGTGGGCAGCTGAAGCATGGGCATAATCAACATTCTCTGGCCTCTGAACAAGTGGGAAATGTATATTTTACCAAGCCTATCAAACCACAACAGAAGACACATTTGGGACGTCAGAGGATGCCCAGCTGGAGGGAAAAAGAAGATGTTTGAAATTGCACATCCTGTGCGTGTTTATATGAAAGGGTGGGTTTCAGTCACCGACACAGCAGTCAAATGCCACCAACAGCTTTTTGTAAAGAGGGACAAAAACTCCTGAAATGAGGAAGCCTTATTTTGCTGATGGCTTTGTGTCTTCTCTGGAACATGAGCAGTATTTTTAAGGGCCTCCAACAGCATGTATGCTGCCCAAAGCACTGAGTCTCCCAACTGATTTCATCTGTGCTCCACACTCAGGGCCAAATTGTGAAGCCATTCCTCACACTGAGTAGTAACTGACTCCTGAAGTAGCCCCAATGAATACAGTGGGACCATTTGTGGAGCGAGGCACTACCCAGAGTGAGCAAGTGTATCTCCAGGGGACTCTTAGCAAGCCCAATGTTCAACAGCACGGGGATATGTCGCCAATCGATCCACCATGTTGCATTCTTTTGACATTATGGGCTTCCATATCTGTGCTCGGTGCGTCACAGGATTGGATTTTTTTAATCGATAAATGTAGGTAAGCATTAATTTCACCGTGTATGAAAAAATGATTCCGTCAACAATCATCGAAATTTACAGAGAGGCAAAGTAAGAAGAACGTTGCTTGAGATCTTCTTAGAGTTTGATTTAAGAATATTTACTTTGTATATTTTGACATGTGGTGTTGACAATGTGTGTTTTAATGGTTATAAAGCTTTAACTTTTTAAATCTCAGCGTCTATCCTGTCGTTAAATCATTATTGTCCGACTCCCCCAATAATTTCCTGCAACTGTGAAAATTTAAATAGATCAAAACCAGGAAAAAATGCTTTAAAATAAACATTGATATTATTCATCAGAATTATAAAAACCTAAATTCTATCAAGACTATTCACAGAAGACACAGAACGACATGGTCCCTTCTTCAAAGAGTTTACCATCTAAGTCAGGGCGTGATGCAAATAGGGAGGTGAACAGACCGTATGGAGGGGATAGGGTGAGAAGGAGGAAGGTAGCAGCAATATAATAATGCTGTGACTCACTCTAAGGCATCTTAATGATGGGTTTATACGATAAGCAGGGCTGGTAATATTGTCTTTTATTAAGGTTGCCGGACACTTCCTATTGTAAGACCCTGTTTTCAGCTGTTTATAACTTCTCCAGACTTGAGAAGCTGAATTTTCCCCTGCTGGGTGTCTGCCACATTGATTTAAAAAAAAAAAAACTTTTAGCCATTTCCAAGCCCTTTAGAGGTTGTTTCATTCACAAAGTGTGAAGCTAAATGCAGATTAAGTTGAACAAGTGAAACTTAATTAAATCTTGTTAATTGCTCTGTCCACATGGCTGCATTGCTTCCACTCTAACTCCCTGTGTCCCTGTTCCACTTACCAGTCAGTAACACTCCCTCCAGGGACCATTGGCCCTCTAAGTCCAATTCCACTGATCACGACACAGAGGTTAATAAAAACTACATTGTTATGCCCATAACAGTATTTATATACAACAGTTTAAAAAAATCAAAATCAAAATCTAATGAATGCAAAGGACTCGCATGTTATAGACGTCACAAAAGTTAGAGAGGAACGTGACCCCAACACAAAACCAACCAATCTTATTCAGTGAAGGCACCACACAGAAACACAGGGAGATCAGGACATTAAAGGCCCAGCACTAAAGCAGATGCTACTTGTCAGGACTAAAGTTGAGTGGCACAAGGTTGTGTGTCTGTGTGTAAGGGAAGTTATAAAAAGGTTGTCCTCACTCTTTCCATCTCAAGCCACTTACTGTTAATCTCTCACCTTCATAAGCACTACATTTTCCTATTCATTAAAAATATGGCTGTTATAAATCTCTGGGAGGCAGGTTTTAGAAATGGAAACAGAATCTAACCATTAATGCTGAACATGCTGTTAGGCTTTCAAAGATGTTATGGTCCCCTAAAACACAATCAGAAAATCTCCAGTAAGGAGAAGACCCTTGTGTCTCAGCATCACAACATCTGCTGCTACTGACCTAGTGTTCAAAGACACACGACAAAGACGTCTCCATGAATTCTGCTCGGCTGCTTCGAAAATCTAACAGGGAGATTTTCAATGGCACCAAGGGCAGCTGATTTCTCAATGGGAGTTGGGTGATTAAATCTCCCATTTGTGCCATTCAAAATCTTTTCCACATGGATAGATTGTAGGTGGCTATAAATCAATCTCTGGGTCCTGATGGAATTATAAACTGCGAGACAAACTTATTTGAGCCCACAGAGACAGATTTATTAGTTAACTGGTAATGCATCTATCTCTACTCATTACTCTTTGTATAAATCTCTTTTCCCAAATTATCTGCAGATCAGTTTACCCAGCGGCATCCCTCGCACTTTCACGTTCTGTTCTTCAGTTGATTATGAGCACTGTCATAAATATAAAGGGAAGGCTAACCACCTTTAAATCCCCTCTGGCCAGAGAAAAAACCCTTTCACCTGTAAAGAAGCTAGGGTTAAGGGTTAAGAAGCTAGGATAACCTCGCTGGCACCTGACCAAAATGACCAATGAGGAGACAAGATACTTTCAAAGCTGGAGGGGGGGAGAAACAAAGGTTCTCTCAGTCTGTGTGTTGCCTTTGCTGGGATCAGAGTAGGAATGCAGGTCAGAACTCCTGTAAAGGGTTAATAAGCAATCTAATTAGATAGGCGTTAGATTTTGTTTTGTTTAAATGGCTGCTAAAATAAGCTGTGCTGAATGGAATGTATATTCCTGTTTTTGTGTCTTTTTGCAACTTAAGGTTTTGCCTAGAGGACTCTCTATGTTCTGAATCTGATTACCCTGTAAGGTATTTCCCATCCTGATTTTACAGAGGTGATTCTTTTACTTTTTCTTCAATTAAAATTCTTCTTTTAAGAACCTGATTGCTTTTTCATTGTTCTTAAGATCCAAGGGTTTGGGTCTGTGTTCACCTATGCAAATTGGTGAGGATTTTTATCAAGCCTTCCCCAGGAAAGGGGGTGTAGGGTTTGGGAGGATGTTGGGGGGGGGAGAAGACATTTCCAAGCGGGCTCTTTCCCTGTTATATATTTGTTAGACGCTTGGTGGTGGCAGCAATAAAGTCCAGGGGCAAAAGATAAAATAGTTTGTTCCTTGGGGAAGTTTTAACCTAAGCTGGTAAACATAAGCTTAGGGGGGGTTTCATGCAGGTCCCCACATCTGTACCCTAAAGTTCAGAGTGGGGAAGGAAACTTGACAAGCACAATATTGTTTCCATATGGGAGACCATTTCTGAAAACATCTTAGTTGAGCTTTTAAAAGCCACCTGAGGCTTTTAAAACAAAATGGAAATTGGACATCCAAATCCCTTCAGAGGATTTGAAAATCTCAGCACCCCCTCTTTTTTGCCATTCTTGGGTGTTTACAAACTGCACTTCAATTATTTTAAACACTTTGTGCATCACCAGTAAAATTTAATATTCCAGCAGAAGAAACAAACACAACTTCCTACATGTTCAGAAATCTAGTATTTCTTTGGCCTTTCATAGCTGACATTCACTTCTGTGCAGAAGACTTCACGCACTCTCTGCAAGTCCCACTTAAGCCTTCAAAATAAGTTTTAAAGTGGGATTTAAATGGTGCATTTGCCTTGCATTGACCCTTTGCACAGGGGTGAATTTCACCAACAGGGATAAACCCAAACCATTCCATTCAAACCACACTTCTTCCAAGTTCAGAAGTGGTGCAAAAGTAACATTACTTTTCTTGGGTGGCTAAATATTGCACACATCTCTCCAGTTCCCCGCTCATTTGTCCATATTATCCAGCTGCTAGGTCTTACCCATTTACATTGAAACCTCTTAAGGACATAGAATATCGGAGTTGGAAGGGGCCTCAGGAGGTCTAGTCCAACCCCCTGCTCAAAGCAGGACCAATCCCCAACTAAATCATCCCAGCCAGGGCTTTGTCAAGCCTGACCTTAAAAACCTCTAAGGAATGAGATTCCACCACCTCCCTAGGTAACCCTCCTAGTGAAAAAGTTTTTCCAAATATCCAACCTAAACCTCCCCCACTGCAACTTGAGACCACCGCTCCTTGTTCTGTCATCTGCTACCACTGAGAACAGTCTAGATCCATCCTCCTTGGAACCCCCTTTCAGGTAGTTGAAAGCAGCTATCAAATCCCCCCTCATTCTTCTCTTCTGCAGACTAAATAACGCCAGTTCCCTCAGCCACTCCTCATAAGTCATGTGTTCCAGTCCCCTAATCATTTTTGTTGCCCTCCTCTGGACATGGCATATGATTTGTCTGTACAGGTACACTCGGGAACATTAAAGCAAATTAACCAAAGCTGTCAATTAAAACTGGATTGGTTAAACTGCATTAAACCCCTGTGTGGACACTATCATTCAGAATTAAAGTGGCCTTAATTCCATTTATCCTAATTCAAAGTGGTTTTCTGATTTGAACCCAATTCTCAACCCAGTGGTAATTGCTCTAAACTAATAGCAATGCAAAGTTTGCGTCTGCATGACAGCGAATTAAAAATGTGGGATTTTCCTCTTGCAATTTGCCTGTGTGAGCACAAGTGCAATTGACACTTTCTGAGCTGAAACAAAAAAACCAAGCTCATATTTGTGGGCTTTATCACTGGCTGTATTATGGAAAACTTTGTTTCCATGACAGCACACTGAGCATGGAAGCCCATCTGTGCCCACACAAAGGTAAAAAAATCTGAAAGCAGTTTTTAAAAGTACAGCCAATTGGAAAGCCCAATAGCGTATTCAAAAGGAAGCTTCATTTCAGGAGACAAAGATGGGATGTGACAATTATTGCAGAGCCATCTATTACTCTGGATGCTCGACAACCTAGAAATGTCAGCTCTTGTCATGTTACTCTGACATTCCTGGTGATTTTAATCTCCTTGTGTCTTCCTAAAGTGAGCAATACAAAGGACAGGTGGAATATTAGATTTTAAACCACTGGATGCTTAGTTCAATGTAAACAGATATGCCAAATGTAAAATCCTTGTAGTGACCTTTATAGCACGGCAAGGCCGTCACAGAACATTTCCACGGAAACATATGGCTGAGTGGGTAGCTTTAAGTGATAGTTTTTCACAAGCACCTGGGAATTATAACACAGATGACTCTTCTTCTTTCAACACCTTAAATCACTTCAGGTGCTAGAAAAGGTGAACCAGCGGGAACTGCTACACTATAGAAAACTTTATTCTGTGTAGCGTCTTTCATACAGGATCTATCCCAAAACGCAGTACAGTGTTAAACAAGAATTAACAGCCCCAAGAAGGAAAGACAACGGGGGGGAGGGAGAGAGAGAGAGAAAGATGCTTTCTGCAGAGACTTGAACAGAAACCGATCCAGGAGACAGAGAGAGAGGGAAAAACTGCTTCCAGACAGCAGCAGATGTAATGGTACAGGCTCACATGCCAGCAGAAGTATGACTGGGTGCAGGAAAAGAGAGGAAGTCGTCACTGGCAGATGACGTTGGGTCTAAGGCACTTGACTAGGTCTGGGTTCAATCCCTGGCTTCCACAGGCGCACACTGACCTTCAGGAACCGTGCCTCAGTTCTCCCTCTCTAAAATGGGAAGAATAGTCCATCCTTAGCCCACCCCTTGGCTGTCTTGTGCTTTTTGATTATATGCTCTTTGGGACAGTGTGATGAGGCGTCCACCCCACACTGGCAGAAAAGGGGTTAACAGAGCCCCAGGAGAGGCTGTGCGGGAAGCAACCAATAGGAGAGGGGCTGCAAGGAACAGCCAATCGGGGCCCGGCAGACCCATATACAAATGGAGCTGCAGAGCAGAGCAGTTCAGTTGCTGCTAAGATCCCAGGGAGTAAGGACGGTGTCCGTGGAGGGCTGAGAGAATTGTAAGCACCTTGGACAGGGCAGCAGCTGGCTCCTGGGACTGAGCAGCCCAGTGCCCTGAGATAAGGCCGAAAAAGGTGCTGGAGCTATGGGAAAGTGGCCCTGGGAAATAGAGCAGCATTGACCGAGGTTATCGAGGCTCAGCAGGAGAGTACTATTTAAAGGGTGCCTGAATTGGGGCCCAGAGTAGTGGGCAGGTCCAGGTCTCCCCAACTTACCAGTGGCAGGACTATTGGACAGAGACATCTTCCCCCGCCCCCGGAAGTGGGGAAGGTGGACAGCGACCTAGACAGAGGGCTGAGCCGCAAAGAGGACGCTGCGGCTCTCGGAGCTGAGAGAGGGGCCGTAGGTGGGAGCAGAGACAGAGAGCCGGTGTGCAGATGGTGGATGTAGGCGTCGGCCTCAAGCTGATCCCCAGCATGACCAGGAGGGGGTGCTAGTCTGGCAATGAGGCCTGCACCCCATGACACACAGCCGACGCCTCCCACTTTGTGTACAGCAGCTATACCGCAATGGAGCCCTGATCTTACTTGGGGACTCGACCTGCGAGAGTGATACAACTAATTAATAAAATAATAACAGTCACAATAATGAGGTGAAGCCGCCGAAGTCGTCTGAAGCAAGTTCATGAAGAGCCATTTTGAACTGGATCCCAGAACAAAAAAAGAGCTTTGGGATTGGGCATTTAAGGAAGCTGTATTTAAAAATATAGATACACAGACCTGTAAACGAGACGATTAATATTAAACATAAATGGCAGCATTAATGGATCAAAGTAACACTAAACATCATTATATGGCAATGAAAGAGGGACCAATTTCAGACCCAGTGCATAATTCTAGCAGCACGCTGGAGAGTTCTTTATGGACAAGGAGGGACTCCTCCCATGATCTGATTTGAGGAGCAGAAGCAAACCACTGCACGGCTGCTATCTAGAGCTGGTTGGGAATTTTTTGATGCAACTCTTTTGTGCCAAAAAATGCCGATTAGTCAAACCCTAAACTGTTTGCAGGAAAGGGCCACATTGGATGAATTTCCCAAAAGGGTGAAAAAGTTTTTAAATTGTCAAAGTATTCCATTTTGATAGTTTCAAAAAAGACGACTTTTGGGTTTTTTCATTGAGAAACAACTTCTCATTGCAAAAAAATTAATGTAATTGACACTTTAAAAAGTTAAAGAAAAAAATGGAAACAAAACATTTGATTGAGAAACACAATTCCCGCCCCCCACCCCCCAGTTTCTTAGTTTTCAATCACAATTCAGGATAGGAAAAAATTTTGAAATCTCAAAAATTCTCATGGGACAGGATAACAATTTACTGCCCAGCTCAACTGCTATCCCATCTCTAGAGCACCTGCTCCCATGTGCTTGGCTTTGCTAAAGCTGTGAAATCTAGCTTAGCTTTATTTTGATTTTCAGAAATGAAACCCTGCTGTTGATAGCACTGGTTCAAATACTTGAAAAAAAAATTGTTTTCATTGAAAATAGACATTTTGCCCCCAAAACAATTTTTTCCATTAAAATTTGCTGGCGGTCATTTTTGCACTAGAGCATTGCTTGCCTGTCTCTCCCCTCCCCGACCCCCCACATTTTTAATTGAAATTGTTCCTTTTACCAAAAAAACAGGCTCTGGAAAATAAAACAAACGTCTAACATTTTTACTATGCTTTTGATAAATTTGGGACAATAAAAGAGAGCCCCCCAAAATTCAAAAAACAAATTCAAACCCTAAGAGAAAATAGGTCTATTTCAGCCCCTTAAACATGGCAAGGTTTCCGAAGACTCGTGTTTCATTTTTCAACCACCTCTAACTAGTTATCCCAGTAAGTTCCCAAACCTGTTCATATCCCTCCAATCAAAGTCCTTCAACATTTCCTGCGAACAAGTGCACTTTGCATTCTGAATTGATGTATTCTTTAAAGCGTCACAAAACCTGAAATTGAGTTTTGATTTGCTGGTAGCATTTTGTAAATCCTTTATATTGGTAGATTACCTTGGGCATCTACACTCATTATTCCTCGTGTGACTGTATATTGCAAGTTAGCTGTGATTTAATAGGATTTGCATCCCTGTCCTTGTAGTGCTAAACCTTTCTGGTATTTACTTGGAAAGAATGTGTTTTTGCGTGAGCTCAGTGGTTCTTTCATTGCGGCAGGTACATCCGTCACCGATGAGCATGCTATTATAAATCTGAGTAAAAACAGGAGAAACTGAATTCTGAAAGCACATGTCTCAGCTGCCATTGCCATCTTCTCCCAGAACACCAAGGGGGGGGGCATTTAGCTGGAAAATTTATCTTCAGAAAGGTTTCAGAGTAACAGCCGTGTTAGTCTTTATTCGCAAAAAGAAAAGGAGTACTTGTGGCACCTTAGAGACTAACCAATTTATTTGAGCATGAGCTTTCGTGAGCTACAGCTCACTTCATCAGATATCTTCAGAAAGTTAGTGATGGATGGATTCACAAAGGGAATGGTCAGAAGATCCGATTGAGAAAGGCAGTGTGTGAAAAGAATTAAAAGGGAAGGATAGATCGAGTGAGGCGTTATGGGACTTGGAGTTATTAAACAACAGAATTTAAGACAGCCGAAGTTAGGCTACCCACAGAACCCATAATGGTGCTATTCGGTTACAGTTCAAGGGAAATTACTGTCTTGGGAGAGGATCCACTAATAATGATTACCACTAGCAGCCAGATGTGTGGCAACTCGTTTTGGTAAAAGGAGAGTTCTCCAACATTAGTGGCATAGAGAAATAAAGCGTTAGAGATGGAAAAAATTATAGGCAACCTTATAATCAGGATCAAGTCAAGTTTATAATAACTGGTTACCATTTGGGGGATTTGAACAAAATAAACACACATACAAGATAATATAACAGGTGGCTCAAACACAAGAGGCAACAGACAGGTCAAAAATATTTGTGTGGAAAGTTCGTTCATGTGACTAATGACAAAATAAAAAGTTTTTTAAAAAAGCCTGTCATCACTTATATTGCAACACCAGGTAGTGGGCCCCGTCTCAAGAATGCATCCTTAATTCAGGAAGCTTGATTAAGCATGTGCTTAAATCCTACTGAAGTTAATGCAATTTAAGAACATGCTTAAAGTTATACCTACAAATACTTTCCTGAAGTGGGGCTGCAACACGCTTGATAAAACTGTACAAAGACAATAAAAAAAAAAAACTGTCCTGCCCAGGAGAAATTGCAGTCTTAATAGACAAGAGGTGAGGGGGAAAAGAGCAGTGAAGTGACTTGCCCAATGTCATACAGCTGGTCATAGTGGCAGAATCTGGAAGAGAGCCCACACCTCCTGCATCACATCATCTTGCGCTCTAGCCATTGGATCCCACTGCCTTTTGATAAGCATGGTAAAAATGTCGACCTGATTTCATGACAGCCCCAGAAAGGGTTGGACTCTTCAGTTCAAATCCTTGGACAGGCTTCTGCACCGATGTAACCCCCTCCAAACTTCTCTGGCTACAGGGCTAAGAGTGGAACGCCCACTCTGCATTCCCATGCACAGCGAAGAGGCTTCCTCTACTGCTCTTGACAGGGCCGTATAAGGAGAGGTGGAGAGAAATGGGAATGTGTGATTGGCCTGTGGATTTACTGCCGAAATCTGCCAGGGCCAAACCCTACACCGTTTCTGGGGGTTTTGGAATCACCCTCCAATGGCACTTTATAATTCCAGAAACAGGATAGACGAGCTTTTATGAGTATATTATTCAAGCACTGAGTCACAGTCAATATGTATTTTGAAAGTAAATGATGAGCAGGCAAGGACAAGTGTATTTATTTTAACCCACACACATCCTTTGCTGTTAATTCTTGTAAGAGAATTTTGGACTGTCCCCAAACATTCTCTCTCTCTCACTGCAGAATATTTTTCAGGGCCATTTCTGCTGCAGATCTAATTTGCATTTCTGGAAATAAAAAGGCACTTGGAATGTTTTGGTGTCTTTTGGTGCGTTGGCTGCAATGGACTTACATTCAAAAGGTACATTGTCCGACAGCCTTCGGCTGAAGTCTGTGGAAGCCAGAAGCTTCCAGGTACAGATCCTAGCTCTCAACTCCCAGTGGGGTGTGGGAGAAGAGTTGGCAATCGCTGCACCTCTGTAGCTCAATTTCTACATCTATAAACAAGGACAAAATGCTTACTGACCACTCAGGGCTAGCTAGCTAATGTCTGTAAAGTGCTTTGAAGATGAAGAGGGCTGTACAAGGTTTTTTTTTTAAACTGAGAGTTTTCTCGGGGGCCACTCTCACAGGAACACAAACCTCACGACCTTCTGTTCTAAGTGCATAAGCTCAGAGCAACGGGTAACGTAAGAATGGCCATACCAGGTCAGACCAACGGTCCATCTAGCCCAGTATCCTGTCTATTCCCCCAATAGAATTTTACTTCCAATTTTTTAAAAAGATGGGTTTTTTTGTCTCTAACCCCTTCTTTTACTCTGTTGTTTAGCCTTGGTAGCATTGTTTGGGCTCCTCTTACTGTATTATTTTTATTGTGGGAACACATTTCGTTTTAGCCTGCATTGTGGTGTTTTTCAAGTTTCCATGCAGCTTGCTGGAATTTCACTCTTGTGGCTGTTCCTTTTAA
Organism: Natator depressus; assembly: GCF_965152275.1. Taxonomy (NCBI): domain Eukaryota; kingdom Metazoa; phylum Chordata; order Testudines; family Cheloniidae; genus Natator; species Natator depressus. Next base: position 9,961,719 of record NC_134259.1, read on the forward strand.
TTTCTGTTTAACTAGCTTCCTCGTTTTTGTGTAGTACGCCTTTTTGAAGTTAAATGCTACTGTGATGGGTTCCTTTGGTATTTGCCCCCTACAAGGACGTTAAATGTAATTTCATTATCGCCACTGTTCCAACTATGTTCACCTCTTGGTACGGATCCTGGGCACTACTTAGGACTAAATCAAGGATTGCCTCTCCTCTTGTGGGTGCCAGGACTAGCTGCTCCAAGAAGCAGGCATTAGCGGTGTTTAGAAATTTTATCTCTGCGTCGCGTTCTCAGTTGGCATGTACGCAGTCAATACGGGGATAGTTGAAATCCACCATTATTATTGAGTTTTCTGTTTCTGTAGCTTCTCTAATCTCCCTGAGCATTTCACAATCGCTATCACCATCCTAATCAGGTGGTCTGCAGTATATTCCAACTGCTATATTCTTATTATTCATGAAATTTCTATCTATACAGATTCTATGGTACAGTTTGATTCTTTTACAATTTTTACTATATTTGACTCAATGCTTTCTTTCACAGATAGTGTCACTCCCTCACCGGCGCGACCTACTCTATCATTGCTATATATTTTGTACCTGGTATCATTGTGTCCCATTGATTATCATCATTCCACCCAGTTTCAGTGATGCCTATTATATGATTATCCTCATTTAATACCGGGTACTCAAGTTAGTATTTCGTACTTCTAGCATTTGTATAGAAGCGCTTATCAAATTTGTCAATATTTAGTTGCCTGCCTTCACGCGATGTAATTGAATGGGACTCTGTCATTGGTTTCTCTTCACTTCCTACCTGTACTTTATCAACTTCTATCCTCTCTTCTTTATTAGGCTATGGAGAATCCCCCTAAGGGACAACTCTGTCTGAACTGCGTGCTCCTCCACACCTATTGGCTTTCCCCCAGCCCTTAATTTAAAAACTCCTCTATGACCTTTATAAATTTACAGGCCAGCAATTTGGTTCCATTTCGGTTTAGCTGGAGCCCATCCTTTGTGCATAGGCGCCTTCTTTCCCAAAAGATTCTCCAGTTTCTAATGAACCAAAATCCCTCCTCCGAACACCATCATCTCATCCACGCATGGAGACCCTGCAGTTCTGACCCCCCTGGTCCTGCACATGAAACTGAAAGCATTTCAGATAATACTGTCACGGAGGTCCTGGAGTATGATCTGTTACCTAGCAGCCTAAATTTGGCCTCCTGGACCTCCCTACCACCTTTTCCTGTGTCACTGGGAAATGCGCATTTTTAAAAATACATTTTTTTAAAAACCCCAAACTGAAATGCTAGCAAAACAACACACTCCACCGCACCCACAGGTGCCCCCCCTGGGGCGAGGGTGAACATCACATGACAGATTTTAAAAATCATTTTGCCAACTCATTCGTTTCAGGGGGCCGGGGGAAAAACCAAGAGTTTCAAAAAAAGTCAATGTTGAGATTTTTTTCGGTTTAAAATGACTTTTCATGTCGAAATTTCTTTCAATTAAAAAAAATCCCAAAAATCCTTTTAAAAGAGTTCAAAAGCAAAATGTTTCCTTCAGCCCATTTTTTCAGCGGTCAATTGACCACCAAAAAAAACAGTTTCACCCGGCTCGACTCACAACATCTCTACGTATCTGTAAAACAGGGATAAACAGTATTCTCTTTTTCACAGATGCATAAACTGAGGCAGAGCGCCCTTAAATAACTAACTGAACTCTGCCAGCGATCAATAATAGAATCCAGGAGTCCTGACCGAGTCCAGTGTACCGAACAACTGGCCAACTCTACCGAAGAGGCCAACCTGCAAAGCGGTATGCACCTGAGTAACCCTTGAGAGAGAAGCAAGGCCCACAGCTCTTTTAAGGCAATAGGAGTCTTCCCAAGGACTTCACTGGCCTTCGGATCAAGGCCTGTTTTAGGTTGCAGTGGGACCCTATAGAATGAAATGTGCTACTGCAAATCTAAGCTATTAGAGTTATGCCTACATAACCCATAGGTTGGGACAAGTAACAGACCCATATTCTCTGTAGATCAAGGCAGATAGTAGGAGGCTTGATATGCAGTGAACAGTGGGTCACGTGTAAATCTTTGGATGAATGTTTCTAATTTGCTCTATGTCTGTTATTTAAGCTTTACCAGGAAGTTGATTTCTTTTGCCGGCTTCTCTCCTGCAAGCGCACAAAATTTCTCCAAAGTTACTCATGCAATATATTTGTAGAGGTTAATTCAGGACAAAAATCCCAGGAAGCAAATAGCACAGAAAGTGCCGACATCCTCTTTTTTTTTATGATTTCTGACAATCAGTCGTAAAACGTGTTGCCGCTCCCAAGGGACCCAGCTCTAGCAGAACTCATTTTGCATTACGGTCTGGAGAAGTAAATCTTTCGGAGTTCTTGCTGACACTGAGCTAGAGCATAAGTCTGGGTTTGTAAAGGTAATAGATCAAGTGGCAATGGGCAGAGGAATTTAAGTTGAAAGAAATAGTGGAGTAAGATGGTGTGTCTTCACTCTTGACTGAACTTTTACAGTAGGTCTGAAAGGATTAAATTTTTATTGGTAAATGTTGCTAAACGTCCATTTCAATACACACACACACACACACACACACACACACACATATACACCCACCAACCAATAAAAAAATATTTCCGTTGATAATCAAAAATCTACAGATAAGCAAAGTCAAGACAATGCTGCTTTAGCACTTACTGGAGTTTGATTGAAGGGTATTTACTGTGTGTATTTTGACATGTGATGTTGACAATTTGTGGTTTAAAGGTTACAAAGCTTTAATTTCTTGAGTCTCAATGTCTGCGGTCATTAATTATTGGCTGATCCCCTCCACCCCCCATGAACTCCCCCCAGCTGTGACAATGTAAATTGATCAAAATTTTTAAAAAAAGCTTAAGCCCCATAATTTTGTGCAGCATTGAAAACGTAAAGCCATAAAAATAAAAACAAATTTTAACAAACATCAATATTATCCATTGAAATTATTTAAAAAAAAATAAAATTCTGCCAAGCCTCGTTCAGAGTATGAAGAAACCGCAGGGATACAGTTGGGTTCCAAATAATTGTTTGCGCCAACAAAGGCGGCCTGGGTTGTAGTGGCTTGCGTGTAACCCTGGCCAAGTCCCCTAATCTCTCTGTGACTCCCTCTGTAAAATGGGAATAATGATACTGACTTGCTTTGTAAAATGCTTTGAGATCTACAAATGGAAAGTGCTATGTAAGAGAGGATGATCATACCTACCTGTAAAATGAATCAACTACCTCTCCCACGCTCTGTCCGTCTTCTCTATTTAGACTGAAAGCTCTTGTGGGCAGGAACTATATTGTTATGTGTATGGACAACCTCTAGCACAATGGGATCCTAGTCTGGGTTCGGGCAATTTGGTGCTACTTGCCAGGCCTGGGCATGCCCACATGAAAGTTTTTGGCAGAGGCTGGAAGGAGAACCCAGCTCCACAGACTCCCAGTCTTGTGCCCCATCACCCACTGGCTCCACATTGTCCTGGTCTCTAGTTTAAATATACCTAATTCTGTCATTTTCATCAATATCAAGGTCCATTTTGCAAAGTTCAGGTCAGTTTCTTTTTGTGCAGTTTTCTAGCGTTAGCAGCCAGCCTCTAGAGCCCAGCAGATGGACAAAGCAATGATCAGTGGAGTTTTCCCATCTGCTCTTTGTTGTCTCACAGAGTGTTTGGTTTGCCTTCAAACAGCCTAATTCAACACCAAAGGAATCGAGACTATTTAAAAAAACACTAATAAAACAGTTTTTATTGTAAAGACAAAATTTGATAAACATTTTGAAAAGGTTTTCATTGCCAAGTTTTCAAAAAGAGCTGATCTTAACATTTTTGCCAATTTTTTTAACCAAAAGTTCCTTTTTTCCTCATCACTACCCCCTTTTCTTCCCTCCCCAAGTTTCCATCTTTGCCACAGAAAAGGGTAAAAAAAAAAAATGGAAAACCAAAAAACCTGAAGATCTCTTGCTTCTTCAGCCTGCCACCTGTCAGGAAGGGATTCCCCGCTTCCCTCCCTCAACCCCCAACACATTCTGGGTTTTTTCTGCTTCCTCCAAAGAATCAGAGTTGGCAACCACTGAAGATGAGGTACTAGATAGGGTGGGTCAGTGCTCTGAGGTGGTACCAAGAATTTTCTGTCTCAGATGCATGGCTGAAGGGTCCTTGCTCACATGCTCAGGGTCTAACTCATCGCCATATGTGGGATTGGAAAGGAACTTTCCTCCAGGTCAGACTGGCAGTGATCTTGTGGGGGTTTCACCTTCCTGTATGGCGTGTAGGGTATGGGTCACTCACCAGAATCATCTGGGTATCCCAAAACAGTTTTCCTGCCATTGCCGGGACCTTGGGCACTAGTATACCTCGGTCCCTCCTATTCTTTTCCTGTGACACATAATAGTCCAGTCTCTCGTGGGTCGTGAGACTTTGGTCTGATTTTGGTGGTTGGATTAGTATGTGGTTGCTGGTGGCCTGCGATGTACAGGAGGCCAGACTAGATGCTCTGGCCTTGAACTCTAATAATTGTCTTAACTCTGAAAATTTCGTAACCTCCCCAGGTTAGGGATCAGAATCATAGAAGATTAGGGTTGGAAGAGACCTCAGGAGGTCATCTAGTCCAACCCCCGGCTCAAAACAGGAACAACCCCAACTGAATCATCCCAGCCAGGACTTTATCAAGCCAGGCCTTAAAAACCTCTAAGGATGGAGAAAAGTGACTTTCCCTACGTATGGGCAGGTTATTTTCCTGCACCTTCCTCTGAAGCACCTGGCCCAAGCCTCTGTTTGAGAGAGGATTTAGATGGAACACAGGTCTAAGCACTGTTACCTTGTACTCCCCATACCTGCCTATTGTATTGACCTATTGCCCCTTTTCACCTGCCCTCACAAGGTGTGTACAAAACACGAGGTTAGCAGTCCACCCATCCACTGAATGCAGCAGGCTTGGGACTCTCTTTTTATTGCTGTGTCCATACAGCTCCTAGCACAATGGGGTCCTAGTTCAGGACTGCGGCCTCTAGACAGCACCATAATAAGAGAGGTATGGCAAGTATGTTCATACTTGTGATTGCCCAATCAACCGTTATCTGTCAGCGGTATCCCGAGTGTCACAGTAGCACATTCTGTGTAAAGGAAATAACGGCAGATACCACCACGCATTAAGAGTGGATGCATGGTGACTTATAATGGAGGCCACTGTGTGGGTACACGTATGTCTTTGATCTAACAAGAAGGTAGCCATTTGCACCACATCTTGAGTGGTCGCAATTACTCATTCTCGATTATTGCGCAGAAGCAGCTCAGAACGCTTTGGCCCCTCCTGCCTCCCGAACTGACGTCGTAAATTTGTCCACTTAAGTTAAACAAAATTTGCACGAAAAATAACGGAAAGGCATTAGGTACTAAACAGCACAGCAGAGAGAGCCTGGAGCATCCCAGGGATGCAATATTTTTAATTCAATTATACTGGACAACTTTATGAACAGCTGCAGAGTTCAAACAAAGTGCACTCCTTAAGTTTGTAGCAACTGGGCATGAAAGTGTCATGGAAATATCCGTTCACTAACATTTTTGCAGCTGAAGCACAAAATTCGAGTAATGTCTTCCATTAATATGCGCTCAGATTCAGCAAAGCCCCTGTCTGAGTCCCACTGAAGTAAATGAGAAAGAAAGCGCAAGCTCACGTGGTATGATGAACTGGGGCCATTATGCCCCAAGCACTTAACACTCAATCCAGAGGATCACTGAAATGCAGCCACCTCTGGAGGCAGCTGGTTAGTAGCACACAGCAACACTGACAAGCAGTACCTTTATCCCAGGTGTTCACAAACTTGTTCATAGTGCAGATGACACCATAACAGTGTGGGTCTTGTGAACAAAGCCCTTGCCTTCAGAGGTATGCAGCATCCCTGTGCAAACTATGGAAGAAATTTTTTTGATGTATTTAGATTTAATGTAATTTAAAAGACGCCTATCCAGAGCTCTAGGCACCCCACCATACCATTAACAATACCACTAAATCTTGGGAGCAGTAGACAATCAATTCAAGAGGAACTCAGCCAGCCTACAAAAACCCTTTCCCAGCTCATCATCATCTAGGAAGCAAAACCTCAGGCTTCTCCAAAACGTCTTGCAAACATACATCTTAGGCATCATGCAAAAAATTAGGAAAGTATTTGAATTGTTACCCCCTTTGACCTCAGCAGCTAGTCAACGTTCAGGGCCCCCTGGGATGTTTCCACTAGGAGGAAAAACTGATGATAGATCCAAGATTATTGCTGGATTGGGTTGGTTGGTTGTGGGCGGGGAAAAGGGGGTTGTGTGTGACACAATCATATTTAATTTGAACGATTATACATATATTCCATAGAGCTTGCATGGAATGAATTTTATAACTACATTTAGTCAATTTCAGGGGGAAAAAAGACTTAAAAGAGCCAGGTTTGGGGCCCTTTTCATGATTCCCGTGCCCTCTGTGAAATCATGATTTACACAGCACCTTACGTACAACATAGGCCATAGAATTGCCCCAAAATAAGAAAACCCCTCTTCTCTTAGTTTTTAAATCAAGGCGCACCGATAACTGGACATTTAATGTATTACACCCTACTGCCTTGTCTTCACCAATGCATGGTAAGATCCTAGAGAACACAAGAGACAAACACACCACTTTTCCACGAGCAAAAGGCCCAGCTGGGTGTTCTGACATGTTTATGGCTGAGCAGACAAAGGTCAAAGCCAGGGTGATATTTGAGGCATGAAAGTGTTGCCATTTCTCCTCATCTGTGAACAAGAGGAGAGCTCTTTGCCAGGGCACAGTGGGGAGAAGAGCTGGAATATTCATTCTCTTTCAGCAGACAAAGATTTCGACATGGTCTTAGTAAAAATCAGCACGTCCATCAGTCCTGATTAAAACCCAGCTCCAAGTCTGTATTATTTCCCAGCCTGTCACACAAGGCCGCTCAACGCACAGATGTTTCAGCAGGAGTACAAAATCAAATTGTCTGTGCTCACCAGACTGAGAGTGAGTGAAAACCATGCTGGCTGTCAAGGTGGAGGCAAGATACAGCTAGCGATGTGCCAGGGACTCCAGCAATCATAAAGCGCCAAGCACACAGGAACAATTACAGCACGACAGCTAACATGCTGAGATCTGAATCCCACACCAAAAAGGAAGCTTGATGGAAGGGTGAGAGCTGAATGCTTTGGGGCGAGGAGGGGAATCAGCTTCAGCTCACATCAGTGATCTACTTAAAAAAAGATATCACCTGACTGCCAGGTAGGCAAGACCTCTCTCACCGCACTCTCATACACAGGTTTCAGAGTAACAGCCGTGTTAGTCTGTATTCGCAAAAAGAAAAGGAGTTCTTGTGGCACCTTAGAGACTAACCAATTTATTTGAGCATAAGCTTTCGTGAGCTACAGCTCACTTCATCGGATGCATACTGTGGAAAATACAGAAGATGTTTGTTTTTATACACACAAATCATGAAAAAATGGGTGTTTATCACTACAAGAGGTTTTCTCTCCCCCCCCACCCCACTCTCCTGCTGGTAATAGCTTATCACTTTACATAAGCTATTACCAGCAGGAGAGTGGAGTGGGGGGAGAGAAAACCTCTTGTAGTGATAAACACCCATTTTTTCATGATTTGTGTGTATAAAAACAAACATCTTCTGTATTTTCCACAGTATGCATCCGATGAAGTGAGCTGTAGCTCACAAAAGCTTATGCTCAAATAAATTGGTTAGTCTCTAAGGTGCCACAAGTTCTCATACACAGAAAGTTGACTGTCATAAAGAGACTTGCTGGATACCCAAATACTGGGCCTTGCTGACTCAGGGCTAGTGTATGCCTGTGTCTCACTCAGCTGAGGGGGGGAAAATAAGCCTGTCCAGATCTGGGATCCAATGCAGACTGTCTGGATACTCCCCCCTCCACATACACACCCCCTCCCCACCGCCCCAGTCAGTGGGTTGGTGATGAGCAGTGAATAGGCCCCTGGTTCCACCCCTCTCCTCACTCACTGGCCTGGCACAAGGAGAGAACTAAGCTGAACCTGTTCAAATATGTCCAGTACATCAGTGCTTCTCAAGTTATCTGATGTGGGGGACCGGCATTTTTCTTTTTTTCAGTGTGCGCGCAGACTATCAGCCGATGGCTTGCGGACTGGCACCGGTCCGCGGACCATCACTTTGAGTAGCACTGCAGTACATCACTCTCTCAGCTCTGGTTTAACAAGGACTCTAGATTATTATTTATTATTATTATTGCCTGTTACAACAGTTGCCAGCTAGCATGAAGCAACAACATGAGGGGGAAAGAGAGAGACCCACTCATACTCTTCTTGTAAATTCTATACCACTGAAATCAACCAGGAGGGAGGAATCACTGTGGTGAAATTCTATAGCCCTTGTTCTTCATCAGATCAGACTAAACTATAATCTAGATTAGAATAAGGCCTTTTGGCCTTAAAGAAAATCTATGAATGAGAAATCTTTTCTCTTTTTTCATTTCAGAAGTTAAACCATTTTAATTTTCTTTACATTTGAGGGGGAGGGGGAAAATCCCTTATCTTGAAGAGTTTTCTCCTTCTGGCTGCTTTAACTGGTGGGTTTACAATACAAGTTGTACAACTGGTCTGCTCTGAGTGGCCAGAAAAACATGAGGCTTGCTACAGTGTGAATTACCATGAAGGCGAAAGCAAAGGTCACAAGAGGCTGAGATTTTTACTCGCCATAACCCTGGTGACTACGGATGGCAGGCTGTTCTAAGTTCAGGTTTTGCTGTCTTCCAGTAGTGTCTAACTCCCACTCCCAAACACACTCACACATTCCCACCACTTCACCAGTGCCAGTAAGTGGCAGAGCAATTTGGCTAGTTGCTGCATAGGCACCTGCAATAAATTTGATTTACAGACAACGCGCAACAGCAACAGGATGCTCAGAAAGGATTTGAAGTGTAACATATTCTGTGGCCTTTCTGCTTTCCCCAAAACACAGGCATACAAGTCTGACAGCCAGCCAAGGCAATCACCAGGGCAGGAATTGAAGCTGCAGCATCCCACTGTTATACATGCTCAGCTTAAGCATCCAAACTTCGCATTGGTCTGACAACTAATGATAACGTGATCAATCAAGTGTTAATACCACATCCTGCTGAAGAGTCTGCTTTTCACATGCTGTCCATTATGGAATTTCTCTGCCTATGCACCCATGAAAGGAAGACCATAATTTTAAAAGGAACAATCGTCTTTCAGTTAAAACACTGGGTTTGAGTAAGGAGATCTGAATTCTCAGCTCCACCACTAACTTGTGACAGGCCTGACCCAATGTAAAATCTTTCCATGAGTTCGGTGGGCATTGGAACAAGCCTTATGTGACCTTGGGCAAAACCATTAACCTGTCTGTGCCTCATTTCCTCACCTGTGTAACGGGGATAACGATATTGAACTCACATCGGGGATCGTCAACAGGCAAGCCACGGGCCAAATCCGGACTGCCAGATGCTTTTGAACGGACCCCGAAATCTTTCTATGTACTTATGATTATTGTTGTTTTTTTTATTTTCTTCTTCTTCTCTGGAGTCTGGACCTTGACTACACCTTGACCACGAAATTTGGACCCTGCCAGAAAATAGTTGGCTACACTTGTTCACATGATACCACTCGTGCTAATTCGGTCTCCTACAGGATCATTTTACAGCAAAAGGTCTCCTCGTCAGCACGACAGCAGATCTCATCTTAATGCCTTCTTCACCCAGAAATAAGCAGTCATTCATATGAGAACAGAGCTTCAGGTTTAGGTTTCATAGAAAGAAACTCCCTCTAAGCAAGGCAGTGTTGAGGAGAAGGCTCAGATCTTCAGCATGTCATTCAGATACCTTGTTTCCAAAGGATATATTGTTTTCTTCCCTTCCGACTGGCCTGAATGTGGGGCGGTGGGAAATCAGCTATGAGTGGCTGTATTACAGGAACCAATACAGATCTGTGAATACTGAAAAGAGAATGGTTCAACTGAATTCAGCCGCAATGACACGAGATTAACAGGAGTCATATCGAAAGCTTTGGAGAATAAAAGGCAAACCAAGAAAAATGAATAAAAAACCTCAACACTGTTTCCCAGAAGGAGAGAAATTATAAATATATTATATAAGCCAAGAAATACAGCTAATCACAACAGGGAAAAAAAACAGTTCCATGCCACACACGTTAATCCAAGCTTGGGAGTCTGTTTCCAAACATTGAACTCAATACTGCACATAGATGTAGGCAGAGATCCAGCTAGGTTACATTGCTTGATGCTCCATATCTGTGGAAAATTTACATATTCCAGATAATTCACAAATGTGGATTCTGAGAAACAAGAGGAATTAGGAGTGCTTCACTGCCATGATATCCAAACTGAAATGGCTGCACCATTATGATAGTGCAAGAGTATAAGCAACGGCCAGTCCGGAATAGGCTTCTGTGCCCACTCAACCCCTCCATGGGAGTTCTCTGAAAGGACCATATCCGCCCTGGTGAAGAGAAGTGGTGGGCATGTTCACAGTAATCACTGCATTCATACAATGCAAATGCTCAAATGCAGAACCTCACACTGAAAAGCCCCCTTACTTCTCCAGCTATAGGCTCACTCTGAGCTTGGGAGCCCGAAAGCATAAGTGATAAAGAATTCTTCTATGACACCCTGATGTGCTCTGAACAGATTCTTCTGAGCAAACCTCCTTTTGGCTTTGGTTCGGTTTTTAGGATGCAATCCATAGCAGTTAGTGATGGAATAGGCTTATGGGGCCCTATGCTCCATCTCCCTGCCTGCGACAGAGTATTCCATAAATTAGTAGTCTACTGACTGGTCCCATTCCTTCAGCCATATAGAATACTCAGAATGGACAATGCAAAAGAATATAACGGATATCTGTTCTCTCCTTCTCCGTCCTCCAATCCCACCTGAGATCCAGTAGACTGAACTATCCTCCTACTGGTAGGAGGAGGTCTCTACAGGCGAAGGCGAAGGGACAGTCAGAGCATGGTCCAAAGCACTGGACTGAGAGTCAGGACAGCTGGTTCTGTTCCCAGCCCTGCCATGAAACAGCTATCTTAGGGCAGTCACTTCCCCTCTCTGTGTCTATTTCACCTCCCATCCTTTCTTGTCTAACTTATCTATCTTGTCTAGTATCTGGCCTTCATTGTATTTATCTTCACCACACACCTGTAAGGCAGGGAAATGCTATTATCTACCATTTTACAGATCGGGAACTGAGGCCTAGAAAGGCTAAGTGACTTTCCAAAGGGCACACAGGAAATCTGCGGCAGAGCAGGGAACTGAACTCCAGTCTCTGAAGTCTTAGGCTAGTACCCTAACCACTGGATCATCCTTGCTGTCGGGGTAAACTCTTTAGGGCTGGAACCGTCTTACTATTTTATATAGCTCCTATCACAATGTGTCCCAATCTCAGCGGGGACCAGTAGCTGCTTCTCTAACACAAATAATAAAGTCAGGCGAACAATACAAATGGGAACTTAGACTAGGCCAGTCTATGCCTTTGGAAATAATGAGAGGACTTTACCCTGCAGAGCTGTCAATATAGCATGGGCTACCAAATTCACTCAGTAATTCAACAAATAATCCTGAATTAAATATAAAGTTACTTTTTTTTTGGCCTATTCAGCTGCCAGAATTCATACTTTAAGCACTTATTTTTTTAAATCAAACCTCGTTATCAACTCCTGACACCATACATTCTTCTTTGAGAAGACTAATCAATGTCTGTGCAGTGTTTTGAACCACTGCAGTAAGTAACTTTCAAAGCTTATTTTTGTGTATATTGTTTTTAACTATCCTCTTTTAAATCACGTCTTTCTGACATGCCAGCGTTCAAAGAGAGCTTGGAAGGGTTTTATTTAACAACAACGCAGCAGTGTTCCTCTGAACTCACTCAGCAAGAGTAGTTTGTCTTTTCTTTCCTTTTTTTTTTTTTTTTGGACTTTTTGCCTGCACCTTCTTTATCGTCCTTTAAAACAAATTAAATTGGCACTGTGGATACAAAAGGGACACAGCTGTTGGTTGCAGCTCCCAGATACATAATAATACATTTTGACTTCAACTTAATTTATTTCTGACTCGGGCTACTGACATCCTGTTTGTGATAGACACCTGTGTACAGAGCGTGTGTCCCATGCTCTAAAAGCGCCAGCAGACCTTGAAAGCCCTGCTCTTATTGAACATAAGTGCTAACAGCCTCACAAAATTTGTGTGTGCCCCTTGCCACTTGGTAGCAGAGCAGGCTCGCGTGCTGCATTTTGAGAATCACTAAGTGAGAAAATTCCAGCTATTCTCTAAATCAGCTGTCATTTTCAGATCTTACCTGCAGCTGCAGCTTTAAGACTGCAAGAGTAAATACCTGGAAAGAAAACAGATGATTTTCACGCTATCCAGTTACCTGTCTACCTTGTCAAGGATAAGATTAACCTGCATCTGCCATTAGCCTAAACAGATGAAGAAAATACTAAGACCTTCCACTGAAAGGTTGCTTACAGGACATAAGGCCTTGTCCGAAGCCAATAGCAATCTTTCGACCGACTTCAATAGACTGTCAACCAGACCCTTAAGCTCCTATTCCGCAGTCCTTCCCTGTTCAGCCAAGTACTTAACTACAGGCTTAATTTAGGGTGCATGCTTAAATCCCATTAAGGGCAATGGGATTTACACACGATTGTGCACTTAAGTGACTTACTGGACAAGGATAGATTTAAACACATGTTTTAATCTTCGCTGAACTGGGGTCTTGGTGCAGAAATTGCAAAACAAGAGGCTCTATCTGTGAATAGACGGATGATAGTTAGCGGACCATTTTGCAGCCTATAAGGAGATTCCAGAAATGGGGGAAGGCTGACAACTTATTTTCTTCTGAGCCACCCTCCCACAGAGTTAATTCAATTCCCTGAAGCCAGTGATGTGCTGTAGCAAATGGTGCAGTGGTTCGCATGTATGGTTCAACCCGAGAGGGTGTGGTGCAGATTTATGCAAAGGAACAAGACAGACAAATGGATTTAAGCAACCTGCCTTGTTCCCAAGCTGCTGTGCTTTTCTGATTCTCCTCTCAGAAATGCCATGTTTAACGCAACTCCAGCCTCAACAGAAAGCCATGAATAAAGGGATGACCGTTAATGGAAGCGGCAATGCTACTTACAATAGCTTCATTATTACAACCAAATAATGCATTAAAATATCTCCATTTTATTAATGGAAAATATAGCCGGGTAATGTAACCCTCTGCTAGTAAGGCAATGTGAAGCTTAATAAAAATTGTTTCTATCATCTGGAAGGCAGCCCATCCTGCACTTGTGCAAAACAACTGTATCTGTAATCGCAAACATTTACTGTTTCCCCTTCATTACATTTTTTTTGCTCGAAAATACCTCTGCAGAGTTTAATTATGCAGATGAATTGTCGCTCCGTCAACTTGACAGTTGGTACAAGCATATACAGGCAATTCTATTGTCATCACAATCAGGAATATCCTGTACTCTATACTTTTACAGTCTCAGTCATGCAACAAAAACTTTGGGTTAGTTACAGAGATAGACACTTGGGTTTCAAGGTCAGTTTTAATTCTGGTCTTGGTTTGCTGGGTTTTTTAAAGTCAGCTTTGTATTAACTATATTTAGGTCCAGCCTCCATTTTGGGGGCTGTCATATGTGCTTGCATTTTTGCACCCACAAAATGAATTGTGGGTGGAAATCTGCTCCCAGATCTACCAGTATTTGGCAAGTGAGTATGAATAAGCCAGAAAAGGCCACATTTTTGGAAGTATGAGAAGAAGATGGCCCAGTGTTTGGGATCCTAGCCAGTGCAGTGAGAGAAAATTCCCTTCTGTGCGCTGGGCTTTCTGTGTGAGCTTGGTCAAATCACTTAGCCTCTCTGTGCCTCAGATCCCCACCTGTAAAATGGGGATAAGAGCACTGCCCTGCTTCACAGGGGTATTGTGAAAATGGATACATTACAGATTGTGAGGTGCTCAGATACTATGGGAATGAAGGCCATAGAAGTCATAAGTACTTGTGATAGGCAGGGTCACAGTTCCGGACTGTATCAGCACCTGTATTCTTCTTCCACGGTCCAGTAAGGGCACCTACTCTAGGTTCCTGGCTCCCCATCTGAGGCCTCTCTTGGACCAAAACCCCTGTCCCTCTCCCTGACCATGAGTTTTCCAAGCTGCAGTTTTCCTGCCTAGACTGTGAGTTCCTCAGCAAGCCCTACTGCCTAAACAGACTTGCATCTTCACTTGGCTTTCTCCTCAGAGGCTATGAACAGTTGTAATTGCCCACAGTTATAAGTTACTCCACAGCTCTTCCTAAGCAAGCACATTTATTCTTAACATAAAAGCATTACAGAGAAAACAGACCCCCAAAAAAGAACGTACATACATGCTAATAAGCTTATCGGAGATCGCCCCCAACTCCAACAAGGGCTCTGGATCCTTCACATCCTGCAAAGGGTTTTTTTCTGTGGTTACAAGTCCATAAGCGCCTCAGCTCAGAACAAGAACCCATATGCATAGTCTTTCCTTTGTATAGCTTGGTCTTTGATATGCGGAGACCAGGAAGAGGTAATCAGTCAAACAGTGGTTCTCTCCTCATAGTGTAGCTTCCAAATGTTGGGTCCACAGGTAGGAATTTGTATTCACCTCCCCTACCACCCACCCCAGAATTTCATAGGAAATCCACTCAACTTTGACCAAAAAGTTCCTTCTTGTCTGGTATGTTGTTTAATGGTCCTTTGAAGTTCAAAATACTTCTCAGGGTTTACACTGGCAATGTGTCCCACCCTAGAGAAGGTCTCACAATGATGCATAAACTTTTCATTTATAATACAGTGGACTCCAAAGCTATTTAAATTTAATTCAATTAGTTCTCTCAAAGATTTTACAGGAAATTGTCCCATCTGTCACAGGCAGAATTTGGGATGCCTCCATTTCTGGGTGCTCGTGTTCAGGCACTCAAATATTTCAAAGTTATACATTCCCAAACTGAGGCTTGGAAGAGGGAGCTGCTGCTTCTGAAAATGCAAACCTTGAACCCTTGCTCCAAAGAGGGACTTGCCTCCTACTTTCAAACTGCTTTCACAGTCACCAAAGAAAGGAGTAAAGGGAAAGGGAATGTTTCACGTTGCTTTCAAGCTATTCCACATTAGCCAGCCCATGAGCACTTACAACAAGCAGCGGAGGGAGATCTCCATGGCTGGAAGGTGAGGTCAGTCATTTCACAGACCTTTCCAGAGGAGACTCACTAAAGAATCCTCTCCCCCGCTTCCTGTCAACAGAAATCCGCCTGGTGGTTTCACACCTCTCTAATAGACTGGAATCCAAATAGAAACACCCCACACAATCCAACACAGCTGTCAATCTCCTTAAAACACACCTGGAAACAGGGTCTTGCTTGGCATGGTCAGCACATAGGCTGGCAAACTTGAGAAGAGCGACAGAAGACTTTCTCCACCATTCAGCTACGACTCCTCAACACCACGAGGAACAAAGTCAGAGCTTTCCCCCCACCCCTCTGACTAGCGAAGGAAGAATAAGCCCAGCAACAAGGAAAGAAAGTGCACCTTCTCCATGAGGGCTACATTTCTGCTGTCAAGGGTAGCTCAAGGCATTTTCCCTCTCTGTCAAAGCCTGGGGCTCAGCTGCCGGTTTGTTTCGGATCTGTCACTAAGTGTCTTCCCTGCAGGTGGTGACGTTCGCTCAGTCATAAATTATGGATCTAGCAGCTGCGCTGAAATGACGAGACTGATCTTACAAGAAAATGTCCTCCCAGGCCACGGTTATGAAATGTTTTGACTGCCATCCACGTGGTTGTGGTGTACTGGAAACTGTGTTAAAATTACACCTGATCACTAAGTTTGTAAGGGACTTCCCAGTCTTGCTTATGTAACCCACACACCTCCTGGGTGTGGTGTTCTGTCCCATCTAGTGGCACCGAGTCCACTTAGAGAGAGAGAGAGAGAGTTATGAGTCAGTTGGCTTTTAGCTCATGCGGTAGAGACTCGTGCATTACGCTCCAGAAGTCCCCGGTCGTAGAGTAGAGCTAACATAGTTACTGCGGGTTTATGCTTGAGGAGCTGAGGCTTATAGGAAAAGATGTGTACTGTATAACCCTAACTGCTTGTGTGATTCTCTCTCAAATAAATTTCTGTGCATTAAGCATATTGGTTTCTGAATTCTCACATCTGCCCACCTGTGGGTCATTAAAGATCCGTTTCAACAGTGTTTTGCTTTCCCCTGTGGGTGTTCAGTATGGCTCTGAAGCTCCTTAGATAATCCTAGGTGCCCAGCCCCCTGATATTACTATATTCCACAGTAATATCTTCATTGTCTCTGCTGAACAAGCGTTCGGGACAGGCACCTAGGCCAGGGTCCTGAAGTTCTGTAGAAAAAGGATCACTTCTCAGCCTGACAGAAGCCCCACAGGGGAACATACCTGAAACTCCTGATAATGTAAACGGGGAGGCATCAAAAGTTTTGATGCCTAGTCTGATGAAAGAGCTCAACAGTCATTGATGCCTGTTACTGTTAATTAAGCATTCATGAATTTTCATGAGCTTACCTGGGTCAGGGCTTAGCTCCTGCGGCCACCCAAGATGCGGAAAGCCGGGGAGAAGGGACTGCCGCCCATTCCTTTGAGCACTCAAAATGCAGGCCGTGACCTGATCTGAACACAATCGAGTCGATTGGCACGGCCGCCCAAGCCTGGCGACAGCCTCTCAAAAGCAATTCAGGGCCTATTTAAAGAAGAAAAATAGATCTAACGTGGAGTGGTGACATCGCATTACTGTCACAAGAGAATCCGTCGCCATTAATACAGCCAAACACAAATTCACGAGACAGCGGAGCACAGCTCACCAGTCAATGGACTGTATGTAACGTAAATGCTTTGTGAAACCTCAGCGTTAGGCATTCTCTCTTCCGATGGGTAGCCAGTTCATGCTAGGACACCAGTGTACTTTTCAACTGAGCCCTCCAAGATAAGGGAGCTGATGCACTTTGTGTGACTAACAAAACCCGCAGTGCAGTCTCAGAAATCTTTCTGTTAAAATGTTTCAATGATCCATCTATGCTATTTCTGTGCCCCCCCCCCCCTTACTGTAGTGATTGTGTTTTATTCTAAATGTTCCAGTTTTGCTTGAAAATAAATTGCAGGAATTTTAAAGCAATTTTTTGCCTCAAAATTTCTGATAAACAAATCAATCAATTTTACTATCTACTCCATTGACATGCACAATTGCCATCTGCAGGCATAAGTTCTGGGGAAGGAAGACTGGCGTGGCATTTGGAGACCTAATCAGTTGGTCAGGATAAGGCCTATAAAAACAGTTCGCTCATAGACGGAGGAAAGACCAAGAAGGGAGAGCTATGCACCATCTGGAGATGCAATTGGCTAGTTTATCGCCCCAATTGGCCTTACGTCTCTGTTACTCAGCAGTTTTTGGTGGTTACTAAAGATGGTTAAACGCTACTAAGTGAAGAGGGAAGAATTAGGAGAAGAGCCAGTTTGAAGATGACATTACGTTTCACTGCTGGGCAGTGTAGGTCAACTATCTCCCACTATCCCAGACTACCAGGGTCTTTTCAGGAAGAACAAAACTAGTGTTTTAGAAGCAGCGTAGTCTAGGGGATAGAGATTTGGTCCAGAGGTCCTTGTTTTGCCACTGACCTGTAATGCAACCTTGGTTTAGTCATTTCCTCTCGCTATGCCGCTGTTTCTTAGTTTGTCTTATACATTCTGGATGTCAACTTTTTGGGACAGGGACCATCATCTATTATGCATTTGTACAGCACTTAGCACAGCGGCACCCTGATCTTGGTTGGAGCCTTTATGTGCTGTGGTTGGCTAGCATACAATTTTGTTGCCCAGTAATGCAGTTTTGCCAGATCCCTTTGTAATTCTTTGTACTCAGCTTTGGATTTAACCATCCCAGTAATTTCCTATCATCTGGAAACTTTGCCAGATATGCAAGAAACAGTGTAAACACCTCATCCAAAAAATAATGCACACTCACTCACGAGAAGCCCCATTCTGCTTTGGGAAGCTGACAGCTGCAGTCATTAAATGACTGACATGGAATTTAGACTACTGAGGACCAAAAAAAAAAAAAGAAAAAAGAAAGAGACCGTGACTGCTTACTCATGGCAAAAATCCAGAATTGCAGCTGCTGACAAACTGTCCTGATGCACCATTTCATTTGCAGGCTACACAAAAAGTGATGAAGTCTGCCCAGCATCCCATCTAAACGAACAATCCTATCTCACAGAACGCTATTGCACAGCTTTACATGCCCCTGACAACCTTCATTCGTATTTCCCCACTCCCACATCTCCTGTTCCAAGACTTGAGCTATCTTGCCCCGCTCGATCCGTGCAACATAACTGATGCTCTCAAACTGGGAGTCAGCAGCATAGCGATGAAAATCCTGCAATGTACTGAGTGAGCCATTATCTTCGCATCAGTGATTGACAGTTGCAACTAGTTCAAGTCAGATCATCCCACTCACTGGGCAAACACGATAGAAAATTCCCTCACTTTTCTTAAAACAAGGCTGCCTTAGTCCTTTCCTGTTCACTTTCTGCGTGTGTCTGGGCCATAGTTTCACAGGTGCACACGGGTAGGAAAAGCAAGTTTCAAATTCCCATGAATAGGTGTTGGTAGAATCCAAATTTTAAATTCAGATGCACCAAAATGCATGGAGCAGAAGGGCTAGTCTCTCCTCCTGCCGGTTCTCTGGGGAAGGGATGATCCGGCCCATGAAAACCAAAATACCTCCTTTCAAGTCAGTGGACCCCCTTGAGGTTCACAGTCCTTTGCAGCTCTCCTACCCAGGGCTTCTCACTCAATCGGTGCCTGCTCCCTGCCCGTCCTCTACATAGGGTGCTCTGGAGAATTCTCATCGCCTCCCTTCCCACAGGCTCCCTGTCCCGCACTCACCCTGCTTTAACTGAGCTACCCTTATATCCCCCAGCAGGCCTGGTTTCTAGACACAAGCCCCTATCACGTGACCCTTGGTGTCGTTACCCTCACCCAGGAAGGTGGGATAAACCTGGCATAGGGGAGTCTGAGCCCCACCCCCCGTTAAAGGGCCAGTGGCAAGGAAGAACGAGGAACTGAATAATAAACGTTCCTAAAACCAATCCCACGCTTACCAATGACTGTTTCACATTGTGTCCTCATGAAAAGCAAGAAAAGCTTGTATTTAATAATTCAACCATTTGGCTTAAAGATGGTAGAACCCAATAACCAGAGCTTACTGCCTGCAGCTGCCCATATCCCTGCAGTCCCGGGCCCCACCTTTCATCATGGGGGTTTCTGCAGCCACCCTATCCCCGACACCTTTACATAACAGCAAGAGCTGCTCCATCACCCGCTCCGGTTCGGTGGAGCCCTGAGGGGGCCTTTGTATTACAATGAGCGGGCCAGAGTGGCGCACACGACACCGCACTCCGCTGGAGAGAATTGGACAAGCTCCAGAGCACTTGTCCTGGGGCTCTCTGCTGCTACAGCTGAAGAGTCTCTTTAGCTTTGGTAGTAGAAGCCAATGCTTTTGAAGCCAAACACTATCCCCAATACATGCCAACCGGGCATAGGGTGCAGCAGACGGACAACCACAAGCTTCTTGGTGGCATGCGTTTCTTGCCGTATATCGCGGGTCGTCTATATTTAAATCACGAGCCAGGAGAAGCTGGAAAAACTTGCTGTTTATCAGATGAGATTGCTATCTTGGTTCATTTCTGTTCTCTCTTCCCCACTATGAGGTCTACTTTAATTCTGCAGCTGTTTTGCAGAATTACTTCAATTAAATGCACCTAGCTTTCGGGACCTTGCCGGGCATATACTTTGTCCTTGGAGGCCAATTGTAGTTTTACCAAGGAGGTGTCTTAACACAAGGCCCGATGACACATCGAGCGCTATAATTAAAACCTGCATGGGAGGAAGGTAGGTGGCATCAGACTTCCTGCCGCTATCTTTAATATACTGTTCCTGTCTCTCTCATGCAGAAGCCGGCTTGTGACTCAGCATGCTCATTCCCCCCTTTACCCCCTGGGTTCTAATAGGGAATGCCCGCTAATTGGTGATTAACCAGCTTCTTCAAAATTGCATACACAAGGTGGGGGGTTTGATTACTGCCATCATGAGAACAAAAATGTTATGTGCACTCTGACTCTCCAGCAACAATACATTACACAACCAGAGGGAATGGCTCTAGATCGCCTCTATCCTCCACCAGGCCTGTTTCACCATGTAGACAACCCCTGAGGCCCAGACCATGTAAGGTATTAGGTACCGATTTCAATGGGAGTTTGGTGCCTAAATCCCTTTGAGGATCTGGGCCTAAGTCCATAGCCCTCCTGGCTGCAGAGAGAAGCTTGAAAACATGAAGCTCGTGCATATTAAAGGCTTGAAAAAAAACCAGAAGGCAGCGAAAAAACAACCCAACATTTACTATATTTTTTAAAAAAATCTTATGATTTGGGGGGGTTGGACCGATGATTTTTGAACATTTGGGGTTAACATGCAGCTTCAATAAAACAGTGTCTTACTCGGAGTATCACTAGACTCTCTCTCTCTCTCTCTCTCTCTCTCTCCAGGTTTCACGAAGATATTTCCTCCTGTCTCAGCATTTCCTGGTAGAAATTTGTTTCCTAACATAACATTTTCCACATTCAAACAAACTTGCCTTTTTTCAAAAGTGAAAAAATTTGGACTTTAAAAAACAGTGTGATTTGAAAGCAGTGTTTTTATTTAAATGGTTTGGATAACCGTTATCAAAACCATTCATTTTTATTTATTTACTAAAAGACAGATATTTGGGAAACTGTAAAATTTTCAGTAAAAGCTTTTCCAGATGTTCTCAAAATAAATGTAACTTTAATAATATTTTGATTTAAAACACACTGGGGAAAAAAGTTCAAAACAGCAAAATACTGGCCTGACAAAACACTGACAATACATAAATATTATAAGGACAATAATGTTTTGACATTACTGAAACGAAACATTTCAATGTTTCAGAATAAATTTTTTTCAGGATTTCTGTTCCTTGAGAATTTCAAAATTTCTCCTTCTTATTCACATTTGAGTTGCAAAATAAAAACTCTGACATTTCAGTTTCCCACCAAACAGGAATTTGTTCTCCAACCAACTCCAGTTTTAACCACCTCGCAGGCGTGTAACACAGTTTGTATACACACTCGCGCACACCTCCAAGCCATTTCCAATCATGCTCCTGGCTGTGTGAGTTAGACTGTTTTTTCAGCACTGAACACCTGCTTAGTCTGAACAGTTTCACACTGAACCGATTCAGCGTCAGTATGTACACAGACTAGCCAAAAGGATTCAATTAGTCCTCCCACCGCTGCCTCCACAGAGCATCAGTGGCCTTGTGAGATCTCCCAGACTGCACTGCTTCTGGGAGCTGAGCTCAGAATAGCAGGAGAGATGCCCAGAAGTCACTGTACGAACACAAAAAGGTCCTGCCTCAAAGAGTTTGCAATCTATACAGACAAAGGGTGGAAGGAGAAACAGAGCGGTGAAGTGACTTTGCCCAAGCAGCTATACCGGATCAGTGGCAAGGTCAGGAACAGAATGCCGGTCTCCTAGCTCTCAGCCCAATACCCTATCCACTGGATCACGTGCCCCACCCCGATCTGAGTAAGAGAATTAGAGGCTAACTTTTTTTTAAATAGCCTTTTAAGGGCCACATGTTCTTATTCTCATCATCAATGTCGTTTGTTCTTGCAGAAAGCCCAGACCTCTGTCTCCTTTCACTGTTTGTTCCAATCTGCTGCCAAACAGGGAGTAATTCGTTCCTTAATAGGGTTTCTAGGTTTCTGAGGAGACTACCCAGTAAAAATCCATTGCCTCTCCGCTGTGCAATTATTTGCCTTTTAAGCATATATGCAATAAGTAAGCAACCAATAAAGAGGGAGTCCTGCTGCTAAAGATTTACAATAAAAGAAATGATGCAACCCAAGCAGATTATCTCTCCCTAGGTATATTAAGCATCTCAAATTACATTGTTTGTATGCATTTTTCATGTTTACTTCCTTAGGCAATTTGGAAATGGCCTGGGAATGACAGTGGAAAAAAATCCTCTCTGTGTCATACAAATCATTAAATCTTAAGCATCTTCATTAAAGGATTTTCACACTTGTAGAGCAAATGGGGAAACAGGTGGTTAGACTCATAGACTTTAAGGTTGGAAGGGGCCATTGTGATCATCTAGTCTAACCTCAACATTGCAAGCTACAGAATCTCACCCAGCCTCTCCTGTCATAGACCTCTAACCTCTGGCTCAGTTACTGAAGTCCTCAAATCATCGTTTAAAGACTTCAAGTTAGACATAATCCACCATTTACATTAGTTTAAACCTGTAAGTGACCCATAACCCATGCTGCAGAGGAAGGCGAACCCCCGCTCCCAGGGTCTCTGCCAATCTGACCTGGGGGAAAATTCCTTCCTGACCCCAAATATGGTGATCAGTTAGACCCTGAGCATGTGGGCAAGACCCGCTAGCAGACACCTGGAAAAGAATTCTCTGTAGTAACTCAGAGCCCTCCCCATCGAGTGTCCCATCACTGGCTGTTGGAGATATTTGCCGCTAGCGGTAACAGACGAGACTGCCGACAACGGCAGGTAGCCAATCATACCATCCCCTCCATAAATTTACCAAGCTCAATCTTGAAGCCAGTTAGGTATTTCCCCCCCCCCCACACACTGCTCCCCTGGGAAGGCTGTTCCAGAACTTCACTCATCTCATGGTTAGAAACCTTCATCTAATTTCTAGCCTAAACTTGTTGATGGCCAATTTATATCTATTTGTTCTTCTGTCTGCATTGGTGCGTAACTTAAATACCAGGGAGGGAGAGGAGTTATTTATCCCTCTGGTGTATTAATAGAGAGCAATCATATCTCCCCTCAGCCATCTTTCGGTTAGGCTAAACAAGCTGCACTTTGAGTCTCCTCTCATAAGGTAGGTTTTCCATTCCTCAGATCATCTTAGTAGCCCTTCTCTGCACCTGTCCCAGTTTGGTTGTTACACTTTGCAGCAGTCTTGATTTGTATAGACACAAATCCTTCCACTCATATGTCTCGTTCCATTCCCATGACCCCACATAAAGACAGAGCTTCAGAACGGGATTAATGGGCACGTCTGAGACTAGAGCAAGAATGGTAACGACTATTTCATTTCTGAGTAAAATGTACTATGTCGCACAACGTAGGATGAAGAGCAGCATGGTCCAACCAACAAAATATTGGTCTCGAAGTCCAATGATGGACAACCTAATAGTTATCATTGCATAAAGAAAGGGAAGAGAAAACATAACTAGCCCAGTCTACTGGCTTAGTTGGGAAAATAGCCCTTGAAAAACATTTTTCAGTGTAGTTAATCCGTTATGAATACTATTTCATTGGGGAAGAGAAGCACCTACTAAAGCACCATTATTGATCTATGGGTACTTACATGGCCCATTATCCTAAGAGCATAGAGTACCTCTCTTTGCTCGTGAGAGGTTCTGAATGGACTCAAAGCTGGGTCTGCAGAACAGCTGATACCTCCTCACTGCTACCCAGCACCTGTGATAGGGCTGTACACATCACACCGACCCTATGGAGATAAACACCACACGAAATACCGCCTCGGAAAGCCAGACTGACAGCTTCCCGCATGGCCTCCGATTGGTCCAGGCACCCTATTTAAGCCCCGGAGGAGCTACCGGAAGCATCTGTGCAATTAGGTGGACTCCCCTGCCCACGGTAGCGACAGACCTGCCTCCGAGCTTGCTCTCAGACTCTTTTGGCTCTGACTCCAGCTCCAACCCTTGGGCTCGGACTCCGGCTTTGACCCTTGGCAGTGTTCCTGGCCTCTGACCAGTGGGCCTGACTGTCCAAGCCCAGTCGTTCCAAGTATATATTCTCCCAATATTCCCATGTCTATACATCCAAGTGTCATGAGTCAAGACCCCTGAAAATCATGAGATTTTTAACCCAACATTTATTATTTTTATTTGCCTTGTTTTCAAGATGGTCTCTCCAGCCACGATCGACCGGCATTAAAAAAAAAATGAAAGTCATGATTTTCATATGTTAACATGACTATAGGAAGTGGTACTATTAAAACAAAACACTCAATATTGTGAGTTTTCCAGCAAAATCCAATAGCTGGCATTACAGTACTTCCCTATTTCATCTGGCGAAAGAACCACCTCTTTCCAATTAGCATTTAGCTCATAAACATCAAGCCACATCCTTGTGATGCACATTCTGCTTTAAAATTTTTTTTTTTTTTTTGGTGCGGCACGGGGTTCCACATTTAAGAAGAACACAGAACAAACACCGTCATCTGGTCAGAGGAAGTTAAAATTCAGTTGCGTTCGCATGCCAATTATAAAATCTTTCCAAAATACTATCACACAATTCTATTTATTTCCTCATGATTCACCTTATGCCCCCACTTTCCTAATATTTTGTTGCTGATTCATCATTGTTGACATATTGATTCCTTAATGGAAGACCCACATGTTTCTATATATTTTCTTATTGTAAATTTCTCATTCGTGGACTTCATTAGAATCAATTGATTCTGTAAACTATCCCTTCCAGTGTATCTAGTGGAGAACAGCGTTTACTCTTTCTGTAGCACACACTACTGGGAATCAAAAGGAATGACCAACTCATTGTTTAGTTCCTTAGCACCACCTAGTGCCAAAAATGAACTTTTTTAAAAAAAAAAAAGTGTTCTTCTCTCACTAACCTACAAAGCCAAAAATGAAGATTAATATCTCACCTTTGGAGCACACTTCAAAGCTTTTATCCATCTCCAGATAAGAAACTACATTTAAACAGAACATTAACACTATGACAATTTAGCAGCCTCCATTCAATAATGATTGGCACATACCAGTGTGTTTCATCAAGTGATCTCAAAGCACTTTGCAAACATTAAGTAACACAACACTACTGTTTTACCGATACTTGTTTTATTGATGAGTACATCGCAGTACAGGGAAGTTGAAGGATTTACTTCCATAGCAAAGACCTGATTTATAAACTTGCCTTCTCTTTCTATTTTCTGGATTAGAAGAATAGCATGTATGTATGAGCTATACTGTACTTTACAAAAAGTAACAATTAAAGTCGGTCAAAAAAATCAGAACTTCCGTTTTGTAGAATTGAAGGGCTAGCTTTGAATCCCTGCTATGGAGCAGGGACTTGAACTGAGGTCTCCCCCTTCTCAAGGGAGTGCCCAAACCAACAATAGGGCACCCACAGTAGGACATTCTGGGGTAGAACTCTCTCCACCTCTCGTGTTGAAGCTGTTCCAATTGGTATAAGAGACTTGCATTGTCATTGGGCCAAAGAGAGCGAGAGAGAATTACTCACCTTGGACAGAGGAGACCACAATCTAGATTTCACCCTCCTGTGCTCCTTACTGTGATAACTGTCGTGTTGCCACCTCTTGTGATTTCGCCATTAGTCGTACTGTATGTGGTGTTTTCTTGACGCCCCAGCTTCTCAACCCAAAATTACGTGACAATCTCAGAGTTCATTAAGTTTCTAGCCTTTATTTTTGCAGAGAGGAGCTTGAAAACATGACCAGAGTATAGCTCTAAAGGCTCAAAAACCACAATGCAAATAAAAAGAACTCAAAATGTATTATTATTTTAAAATCTCATGGTTTTCAGGCCTATCTAACAATTGGGGACTGATTCTTGATGTGTGAGTACTTGGGGTCGCCATTAATGTGGTCCTCATGTACACAGTCTTACACAAGGAATACCTGCAAGTCCTCTATTCTCTCAACTTCAAGTCCTTCTTAAAACCCCACTTCTACTCTGATGCCTATAGTCAATCTTGTTTGCAGTGGTATTGTAGCAGGGTTGGCCCCGGGATATGAGAATTACCAGCCGGGACCTACTTCTGTTGGTGAAAGAGAAAAGCTTTCGATTTATGCAGGTCCAAACCCGAAGAAGAGCTCTGTGTAGCTCAAAAGCTTGTCTCTCTCACCAACAGAAGTTGGTCCCATAAAAGATATTACCTCCCCCACCTTGTTTCTCTCTCATGAATCTTGTTCATTTGTACAGAAAATCCCCTTTTGTTATTCCCCATCTCATACCACTGCTGGATTAAGGCACAGACATTATAGACTCAGGCCTAAGGTCCCAGATCCTGGAGTCACATGATGAAATCAGAATCTCAGCACTACTTTATTTAAAATGTATATTTCTAGCCCTTATGGATGCATAGTAAAACTTAAAAAGATGGCTTGAGCATCGCCAATATCTGCAAACAGCCTGTTAACTTTGAATGCTGCTACCACGCCAAGGAAGGGTGATGTCATAGCAAAGGTGGAGCCAAGATGTCAGGATGGGGAATAAGAGTCTCGTGCAGGACAAGCCTGTGACCGTGGATTGCCTTAACCCAGGCCTGCTCTATCTCCCTGCTCATCAGTTCATTGTGAGCTTTTGGGGGCAGGGACCGCCCCTTCTTTTATCTCTGGAAAGCAGTTAGTGCAGGGTGTGCAGCATTGCAGACAAATAAAAATAGCAATCTCCAAATCTGGCAGTGACCAGGTAAGGGTAGACCCAGAGGATTTGATTCATACCCTTCCCTGCACAAAAAACCCTGTTCCATCAAGCATCAGCCATCGCTAAGACATTTTACCAAGATTCCATCCTGTTGCTGCATTAACCGATCTGCCGCAACAGAGACCTAAGCTGCTTACAAGTCTGGAAATCTACACATTACTGTGATGTTTACTTTTAAGTAGCCTGATCCATCTTCTGTCCCATGCAGAGCACAACCAAATTCATTAAAAGCAATTCAAGTAGCTAATCAAATGTTCATTGGGTAGATACAAAGTATCCAGCATCTCTATTAGTGCAGCTAAAGAAAGACATGATCCAAAACACTTTCTCGCCCTGAAGAGGCATAAATCATCATCATTATTTGTATTATTATTATGGTAGAGCTTTTATCCTCTGAATGGAAATAGGCAATTTGTAACAGAAAAAAAACGTTGAATACATTCCCCCAGCTATTGAACACTTTAAATCTGTTGTCAACATTCCTAAAATATCTTGTCTCATTTGAGAACAGAAAAGCTGGCTATGCGGAACTATTTATCACATTATTTGTATTAAAGTAGCAATGAGATTTCCCATCCAGGATCAGGGCTGCTTTCTGCAAGAGGCAGTACAAACATGAAGTAAGCAACTGTCCATGCCCCAAAGAGCTTGGGGGCAGATTTTTAAAAGGTAGGTAGGTGACTAAATACCTTAAAAACCAGGCTCTTACTGCCTAGACAAGGCAGACAGTGGGTGAAAGGGGAAACAGAGGCACAGGAAAAGCGAAGGGAAGGTATTTAACTTCTAAACTGGGATTAGAACCCAGAATTCTGAGTCCTACATGGATGCCCTGGCTACTAATCTGCAGTGCGTCCCCACTATCCCCAATGCCCATAGAGATCCTCATGTGAAAAGTGCTATGCAGCTTCAAATTATTATTTTGGTATCACAAAGTTATTATTCTAACTCGGAGGGCAAAGGTTAATGGAAAATTACCCATGCAGATCCTGCAAGGGTAGGTTTACTTGCTGTATATTACTCAGCCACTGGAGGTCTCTATTTGCTGCACAGAGTTGCAGAAAGGGTGGGGTCCCTGCAAACTATGGAGAAGAAGCTGGGACTCAAGCTGCATGGGAGCCTACTTGAGTTGTTCTCTTTAATAAGCCTCTCCAGTTAAAGGACTGTGACATTGTAACAATCCTTTTAGAAAGCATGTGTTGGTAAAATAATGGGCCCCAGCTACACTGCTCTTTTTAGCATCTTCGCTTGAGTACAGGTAGCATGCTTTTGTCTACCCCAGCTGAAAATGGCAACTCCAGCTGGAGTGTGGATATAGCCGCCAACTGTTTCCAGTAGTGCCAAAGGCCATATGATTCTGTTAGACCTTCTACGGGGAATGCCCCACTGAAGCAGCAGGAGTGCATGCAAAGAATAGCTGCCTCTGATTTATGCTCCTTGTTATTCGAAATCAAGTTTCTCATTTTGTTTTTTGAAAGTTGTCACCTGCACTCTATAAATAAACTACGTCCAGCACTGCAAGCCTGGGGCCTCCATATAATTCAGGGAGTATATCAGTCTTTCCATATCCAAGCTGACTTGCAATTACTCACTGTGGAAGTAAATACACTGTGGTTTGGATAATCCCCAGGACAATTTAGCCACAAATTAAATAAAATAGATTCTATCACAATTCAGGAATACTCGCTCAGAGCAAGAAGCATCCCCGAAGAATAGGAACAGCACCATATATGCACTGGGACAAGGTTAGTCATATAACATTGTGTATTATCTTGTTTCACATAAAAGAGATGCTGTGCTGGGAATAAGTAAACACAATGGACTGCATCTGATGAAGTGAGCCGTAGCTCACGCAAGCTTATGCTCAAATACATTTGTTAGTCTCTAAGGTGCCACAAGTCCTCCTGTTCTTTTTAATGGACTGCAAGTTACACTTGTTTAGAGAAACTCATTCATTTATAAAATGTATCCTTGTAAATTAATAAAATCCAGTGAAATCTAAGAAAGACAGACAACCCCCTTTGAGCAGGGGGTGGGACTAGATGACCTCCTGAGGTCCCTTCCAACCCTGATATTCTATGATTCTATGATATTTGTTAGTATGTTCCTGGTATGGCCATAGCGATCCTTAATATAAATGTGAGGATATAGGTCAAATTTGAGATCTTAGGGTAAATTTCTAGATAGTTACATGTCCAGTACCGTAGGGATTTCCTTCATCACTTTGGTCTACACGGTCTTTGCACTGGTATATCTATGTTGGATAGGGGTGGGATTTGTTACCAGTATAGGCATAGCAGTATAATGTACTGTTGATGCAGTTGTACTCGTAAAAAGGCACCTGTGGTGTCATTCCCCTTCCCATACCAGAATAAACTCTGCTGGTAAAAGCCCATCTCTATCTGCATAACCCATCCACACTAGGGGAGAGGTATAGCTGTAATTATACCAGTACAAACTGGGTGTGTAGACATAGCCTTATATTCACTGGGAGCTCAGGGCTCTCGCAACCTCACAAAATCAAGATCCTTAACTGTCTAAAGGGAGCATTTATATACCTTCAGAGCACCCATAACTAACGTAAGCCCAGGCAAGAAAAAAAAATCCATTCATCACGGCAGAACTGAACACAAAAGAGCATTGATTAAATGCTCAATTATGTTGACACTTTCCCATCAGATGCCTTCCTTCTCCCCTCCCGCCCCACCCCCCCATGCTCCACAATAAGTGCATGAAACCATTTGTTTATCTCCCTCCATAATGGAGTATTTCTGTTCCTATGAACTATTGAACTTCATATGAAAAACACTATTCAGTCATTTTTCGATGGGGAAAGTATCTTGTTGGAACACTCGCCCTGTTATAATGAGAGAGACGTTTGTTTTGTTTGCAAATGTAACCAAAATGTCACTTGGCTGGTATGTTCTCACCCAAACCTTTGTGATTCCAGAGAGAGTTCAATGCTTTACATGCAGATTGTGTTCAGGGTTGGGGGGGACAAGGCGGGGGAGGCTGGAGGACTTTTGCAGAATCAACTGGGATGGATATAGGCAAAAATATAACTTCTCATGCACAGAAGTCTCTCTCAAAAAAAGAAGCTCTGGGTAAGGCATGGATATAGCAAGGGATTTGATTTGATTACAGGGAAGCATCATGTTTTAATACTGTTTTTAATCTAGAATGTGTACAGAGTGAAGGTCCTACCCTGGCTAATGGGACACCCACCAGGATGCAGTTTCAAGATCTCCACGTGAGAAATGCAAACTCCTTTCAGAGGCTCAGTCCTGCTCCCATTGATGTCTTCGCTTTCAAGGCCCTTCCCCGCCTATTATCTCTCATACAGTGTAGAGATGTCAACTCCTGGCATCAATTGACCAATGATGCCAACCTTCATCTCCCACTTGTAATTATTTATAAACAAGTGCTGTCATCCATGGTGTTCCTCACACTTGGGAGGACCTCTCCACAAACATCTACAGAACTACCTCATCGTCCTCCTTCAAACCCTTCCTTAAAACTATCCTTTACTGTGATACCTAGAAAAAAAATTGTACAACAATTAGGCATCTGGTGCACTGAGACCTCAGACTATTAGGTTGACCAATACTGTCTC
This sequence comes from Natator depressus, assembly GCF_965152275.1. Classification (NCBI taxonomy): domain Eukaryota; kingdom Metazoa; phylum Chordata; order Testudines; family Cheloniidae; genus Natator; species Natator depressus. The sequence goes on from NC_134259.1 coordinate 9,991,982, forward strand.
ACTAGTTGCTTGCACTCCCCCATCCGTCTCTAGCCACCTGTACCCTTTTGTACGATACCTGGATTGTAAGCTCTTTGGATCTTTCTGTTCTGTTTTTCTAAGCACCTAGCGCAATGGAGCCCCTGGTTCATACCTGGGACTGCTACGCGCTACCTCAATAGAAATCAATACGAAGCAGCAAAGTCAATGGGCAGGCCCCTCACTCACTTCACTAGGCCCACAGTCCCGGGTACCCTAAATGATGATTTATTCATTCATTTCTAGAGGAGAAGAAGCCACACATTTTGCAAAGGTGTGCACACCACTAACTAGGATGTCACACTATTTCTTATCATTGGGCTAAATTCTCTGCTGTTGTCAACTCCGCTGGAGCTGGGCCCATTTACATTTGCTGAGAATTTGGTCCATTCTTTCTAGAGTGGCGTAAGCATGCAGGCAATATTAGAGGCAAACAAGGACAGAGTTCTTGCTTCAAAGAGTTTATGGCCTAGTGACTCTAGCACTGACCATAGAACGAAGAAATAACTGAAGAGAAGAGACATAGAATTGGATGGATTAACGTTATGTTATATAGACAGGGGAGTACGCACATGGGACAGGGCAGGGCATGGATATACACTCCCAATCAAATACAGTGAGAGTGAGAACTCCGTTTGTTTACTTTATCAAAAAGAAGAAGATCAAGAGGTGGCTTGATCATGGTGTATCAATGTCTTCATAAGAAGAAAATACCGGGTACTAAACAGCTCTTTAATTTAGCTCAGAGAGGCAGAACTAGGACCGCTGTCTGGAAGCTGAAGCCAGACAAATTAGAAATAGAAATAAGGCAGACAGCACGGAGGATGATTAACCATTGCGGGGAGGGTGGGGGGAAGTGGAGGATTCTCAGACCTTTGAAAACACAACTGGATGCTTTTCTGGAAGATATGCTTTAGTTAAACACAAGGTATTGGGCTCAATTCAGGGGAAACTGGGTGATATTATCTAGCCTGTGTTATACCGGCGAGATCATCTAATGGCCCATTTAAAACCCATGACAACCAGTGAAAATTGGGCATCCAAACCTCTAGGCAGCTTTGAAACCATAAGCGTTATGGCCATAAACATTAACACCTACCGTTCCTACTTTGTTGTCCTGTGTAAGGTTTTCCAGTCCATGAGCTCTGTATAAAACAAAGCCCACTCAAGTCCGTATCAAGGAATTTATTCAGCTGTTTAAAAAGAACCCATCTATTCCATGGTGGTGTATGAACTGGGGGGGTTGTTTCAACAACCAGGGAAAGGGGAAAAAAAGCTCCATGCATTAGTTCAGTAAGGTCCTCTCCTCAGGGTTTGCTTTGTTAACCCCAAACCGTAAGCAAATCAACTGAAAAATTCTGGGCAATAAGAGACTCCCCCGATTCAGAAAGAGTCCGACATGACACAAAGAGCTTGGAGCTGCATGTTAAGAGCTGCTCACCAGAAGCAATTTGCAGTGCATAACAACAACTTTATTGATACTTGCTAACTTAAAGACAGTCTTATGTCTTGTGCTATAGTCTTATGTTAGATAGTAAATTATTAATCCTTTAAAGACATACAGATATATCCCATTTATAGGCCATTCTCATAAAGACAGATTAAATAAAATAGTCAATCTAGGGCTAAAACACACACACACACACACACACACACACACAAAAGGTGAAAATCTTAATTGGAGGGGGGAAAAAAAAGATCCTTTTTAAACCCTCCTCAAAACTATACAGAAACTTCAGGAAGAGAGATTAGTTTACATTTTGCTATTCTGGATAAGGCTGTGTGTCTCTGTGTGTGTAGGGTCTAAAAATATGTGATACATTAGATGCACTCTCTGAAAGTGAACACCATGGAAAATTCAGCATCCCAGCTAATCCATTACTGGAGGTGCATACAGAAAGGTAGGCATAGGGAACTGAGACAATAAAACAGGCTAAAAGAAAGATAAATTGTTTGACTTTGGAGACACTTAATTAATCAGTCAGTGCTTAAACCCTAGGGTATAGTAAGGATTCAAGGGCAAGAAATTGATATATGCCATAGCCTCCCCACTTAGAAGCAGCTTGAAAAATGTAATATTAGATGACAGGATAAAAAAAGGCTTATGAAGTGAACAGCACTGTGATTTTGCGTGCCCTCCAACCTCCCTAATCTTTAATAGCAAAACCTTTCAGACACTTGAGGCAAGCATGATAGATGTGGTATGGCACGCAACTGCTTCTTGAAAGACATTAACGGCTACCTGAGACAGTTTATCAGAGTCTAGTCTTGAGCGACCAGATAGGATAAGGGGATTAAGAAAGGAATCTGATGCAATCGGAGGAGTTACATTGGGAGAAGATTAACAGATTTTTGAAGTCCAGTTTTTCAACATTACTACACAAGAAGGAACAAAACCTTTCAAAGGATCCGAGAGGGAAGCAGAAGAGGAGGCTTGCTTCAATACTAGAACATACAGTATTTTTTGGTCTTGGGTTCAAGATGTAGGCTTGGATCTGTTTCAACAAAGACTTTGTGTGTGACCTTGGACAAGTCATTTAGGCTTTCAGTATCTTAGTTTCCCATCTGTAAAATGGGGGATAACTATAATACTTCGTTCTTTTAAAGAACTTTCAATCACCAAGTCAGTATTGCTAGTCCCATTTTACAGATGGGGAAACTGAGACACAGCGACTAACTGACTTTCCCAAGGTCATTCAGCAGGCCAGTGGCAGAACCAGGAATAGATTCCAGAACTCTTAAGTTCTACTCCAGTGCTCGGTCTACTAGGCCACACTGCCTAGAGGGGGCAAGTTCAAGTCTAAGTACTCAGTTACTAGAGTCATGTGGGGGGTCATCTAAGTACATAGTTAAACAGATTTTGCATAACATGTAAAACATTGCTAAACAGGGGACTGCATTTTCAAAAGATCAGCTTACATGTGAATTTTAAACATTCCTTCTTTTAAGGTGGCAAACAGAACTAACCAAACAATGAGAACAACTTTTGTACAATATCAACATTCCAGGCATTTCAAATCAGCCTACAGCTGGTCAAAGAACAATAAAGGAGAAGGTGGAGGAGTGGGAAGGAGAGGAGCTTTTTCTGAAATTGTTTTAAAATATATAAGAAATAAAATCCCATTTTTCTCTTTCCATCAAAGCTCAAAACTTTGACCTTTTGTCCAAAGTACAAATTTCTGAACATTTCAACCAGCCCTATCGGGAGAATTTCCAAAGTGAAACACAATGGCATCATTAAACTGATGCTGCATGTCTGAACCTTCACATCTAGTCGGGTCCAGCTGATATTAGCTATGCGGGTACTAAATACACATTCTACCCACAAGTTAGAAAAACCAAGTTCAATGTTGGGAGAAAGGTTGAAATACATGAAGGAGAGAGGACTGGAAGCATATGCTGATTTGACATAATCCTTGCTTTGGCAAAGTTCCCACTGAAGTCAATGGGAGTTTTGCTGAGCAAGGACTGCAGGATTTCGGTCCCTATGAGACAGTGCATCCCTTACACCTCTTCCTCAGCAAACTTCTAGTTTGTAATTTCCCAAGCATAATATATCAATAGGATGTCTTGTAGTACTGTCCAGTTAGGTCAGCCCATCACAGTACATTACAGTGTGTGGCACGCCAAGGGAGCTGGGACTCCTTCCAATCATATGACACACCAAGGAGACTCAAAAGAAAGGACAGAGAGTGCTGAGTCTACAGGTTTAACAGCAATGAATTCAGTGGAAGCTTGCAGGTGTCAACATAGACAAAGGGGTCTGATTCAGCAAGATACTTAAGCACACGATTAGTTCCATAGACTGCAATGGAATTACTCATATGCTTAAAGTTACGTATGCGTTTAAGTCCCTTCCTAAAAGCAGGATGCAAGATATTAGGAACATATTTAGAGGTCACAATGGAAAGGCTGTTGTGAGCACAACTGCATCTTCATAAGGAAGTAATACAGAGGGATTTCTAGCAACTGGCCAGTGGACAATATCAAAATGTTTCAGAAGCTTTTATTCATTTGTTCTAAGCAGAGAGAGATGGACAAAAACATGCATGTTTCATTGTCCAAAAATCTCGCTTACTAAGGGTCTGTTTTACAAAGAGAGATGGTACAAATCCAGACCCCACCCCCAAAATTTAGAGGAGAAGATGGGAAGAGGACAGATTAATTTATCTGATTTGTCCTAGCCAATCAAAGGTGCTTAGACACATACCTAACCAGATCCTGTTCCCACTTTAGCCAATGGCAAAGGCATGAGGAGAAAGATTGGGTCCCAATCCATAACAAAAACTGTTAACGACTTGGATTAATTACAACCTATTTTCTTCCAAAATAGCTAACATTAGTTATTCAGGAGACTTGACTCTATGGAAATGGATAGGATAAAAGTAAGGTGATTTTGAACTAAAAGGAGACAAAAAATGTGAGGACAAAAGCTGAAATGTCTTTACGACCTGTAACTCAACACTGTTTGACAAACTTTCCCCAGACTTAGCACAAGAAAACTCTGAAGGCAAAGGAGGAGATCTTCCACTTTTCAGGCCAAACCAATTTCCCAAGCCAGAGTGACAAGGAGACAAAAATAAGACTTTATAATGGAAGTTCATTGCAACCTTAAATAGGGCTACTATTTCTCCATAATACACAGCTAGCATAAAGCAATCGTTCTCCTAAAACAAACCAAATATTTACTTTTGGCTATTTAGAAAAGAAAAAGTTAAAAATCTATCAGTAGAGAACCTGCCCAAAATGTCTTCCGAAAGGCTGAGATGCTTGGTCTGTGGGCAGAGCTTGGAAGAATAACCACAGCTACCAGTGTAGCATCCAAATGAGGAAAAACAGACAACGACATTCAGCTCATTGGCATGCACACCAGATACATAGAGAGGGGTTTGTGCATCCTGGGCTTTCCCTGCCAACTGATTTGGAAAACAAGAGCCAGGGGATCAAATTCTGATCAAAGCACTCCAAATGCAGTCCTCTGGTTAGCTGAACTTCTCAAAGCCTGGCACAAAGGTTAGATGGGGCTGTTTGTCCCAACCTCTCAGTCTTGTCACATGCTTTTACAAAAGGAGCAATATGGGCACAAGTTCATCTTTCCAAATAACAATAAAAAATATGAATGTGGTGAAAGCACCTCCTGAATGCAATTTACAGGAGCAAGAGTGAGTGAGTGAAAGGGCAAAACAACAGGAATTAGCAGCAGGAATTAATGATGCATTTGATGAAAAAAGATCAAAACTCGTTTATTATGTTAAGGAGCAGGGAAGGAACTTTTTCATGCTTTTAGAGCACAAGTTGAACAGCACCAAATTAATGTCTAGCCTGTCACAGCAAGAACAATAAATTACTGTTTTACAGGATTTAATCTTCCCTTTTAAAGCAAATAGCATCTTTTCTTCAACTTTCAAAGGGAAAGTACGTTGTTTTAAATGACTTTAAAAAAAAAACACAACCTAATGAGACAGAACATAGAAACGTACATAGTATAATGTGGTTTTGGGATGAGATATTTAGCTCATTATAAGTAATATCAAACACCACCATTTATTACTTCAAGGTGTATTTCCCAAGCAATTAGGCAAGGGGAGCCTAATTACAAATTAAATCAGTGTTCAAATAAGCATAATAGAATAACAACTGTAATCTGCTGAGACATGACAACAACAGCTGGAATGCTATTTTGTTTTATCACATCTTAAAAAGACTTATCAAATTTTCAGGAAAACATTCCAAAGAGTCTGTTTCAAAGGTCACCTTTGAACAAGGAGTTTCTTTTGTTTCACTCTAGCAGAATGTTCAACAGAGTGTGGATACTCATGGAACTGGGAGCCAGGAATGCAGTTATGCCTCACATGAATGCAAAGAGAGTATGTGTTCAGCAAATAAACTTGTTTTATTTGAACATCACACCCATACCTTGAAGAGACGTGGAGAGTAAAACCCGCTCCCCTGTGGTATGGGGGACCATGCCCCTCGGGGTCTGGATAGGAGGGAGTGAAGCTCCTGTTATGAACATGCAGTTGGAATCAGACAGAGAATAAAGCATTCTTGCACGCAGTTTACGCACAGAGTGATTGCAGAATATCCATTCTCCAAACACCTTAGGTAACAATAGCTGTGACCCACACAGACACCTCAGTTCTGACGCACTCATAGCTTTGGGAACCTTAACATCTCCTTCTCTATCTCCTGTAAAGCAACCTACAGAGCAGGCACAGCCTGCTCCAGGACCAATGCACCACCAGTTACACTCCTCATCTACAAAATAGGGATACTAGTCCCCTACCGCTGCAGGGTGTTATGAAGATCAATGCATATAAATTGCTCTTTCAACAACTGTGCCTGCTGCCGAGTTTTTGCACATGCAAATCAGGTTGTTCGAAACACAGCTTTCATTTGTTTTTTTTAAAAGGGCCAGATTTTCACAGGTATTAAGGAGTCCAAAGGTGCTCGTCACTTTTGAAAGCCTAACTCCCATTGATATCAGGTCAGTCAGCTTCAGTTTCAATGTGCATTAGGCAACCTACTTGCCAAGAGGCTTTTGAAAATCCCATTAGGCACCCATCTGCATCTTGAGACCCCTAAATACCTTTGAAAATCCAGTCCTATGTCTCATCAGGGTGTTGTGTAATACGTATGTTAACATATGGGAGATGTTCCGACACAGCACTGTCGAGGGCCATACGAGTACCTAGACCGATAGAAGCAAACCAATACAAAGTTTGTGCCCTAAAGTCTTAGATAGTTAAGCAATATTTTGCATTACAAAAAAAAGAGGTGGTAATCATCTTAAATGTGCCCCCTAAGCTAAACATTTACACTACGTGTATTGAGGCGGTTAAATAATAGGGCACTTTCTGAAATTTAATAATTATGAGTGATAATTCAAGTTGCAATGTAATTAACTCAAAAATTAAGGCAGCAATAGATGTGTAATCACAATCTTAGTAATCGATTAAAGTACCCAGGTATATTTAAGCACGAAGCAGACACCAACACACTTCTAGCAAGTTAATGGGAAGTCAATTAGCTAGACGAAAGTTAATTGCTGTAGCGATCTTGTTTCATTCCACTTAAATTCAATTTCACTTCGATAAACCCAAACAGTCCAAGAAAAAACAATTTTAACATATCAACAGCCAGGTCAATAGGTATTTGTTCCTTACTTAAAATGAAAGTAGAAGAAATCCCATTTAAATTCCAATACTCTATCTTCCCCTTCTGTTTATCTAGGTTTGTAGAAGGTTGCCTATCATCCTGCTACGTGAGCATTCTTCTATGGGTGCTTTAAAAAAAATGTAAAATTAAATCTTATGTAGGTATTATTGTCCCCAGAGCACAGGGAAACTGAGTCAGGGTGGCTATATGCTTTGTCCAAAATCAAAGGAAGTCCAAGATTAGAACTCAGGAGTTCCTAGTTTCCAAGTCCTGAGCTCAGAGTAGCACCACGGCCCAGTGAATCGGGGACTGGAGACCTGTATTTTATTGCCAGCTCTGGCATTGGCTGCCATATGACCTTGGGCAAGTCACTTCCCCTCATTGTGCCTCTGTTTCCCCTTTCATGCTCAGAAGCAATTATGAGGTGTCCTTGGTTCATTCATGAAGAGATAAAGGAGTGAAAGCTCCAGTCTTGAAAGCAGTGATGCCCCCTGACCCTTATAGTTCTGGAAAACAGAGGAAGCAAAATAACCAAACAATAAACCTCCATCTTCACATACTTCAAACTTGGGGCTGGTTCTGCTTCCTTAGGTCCACAGTTGAATCTTTCGCTCTACACCCAGCCAAAAAAATATGAAGGAACTATACAGACACAGCTCTCCCCGCAAGCAGCCATGTTTACTAAATAGACACAAGAGTGTCACATACATACTGCTGCTCTGACCGATTTCTGGAAGCTTCTGAACCGTACAACACAGAGACTTAAAGGAAACAGTACCCCCTACCTATCCACTGCAATCAACCAGCAAAAACGTTCACCCCCATCAGCTCATATTCAACCGCAGGCAGCTTCAGAATATTTAGCTTCTCTTCATATTTTGCGGCCCTACATGTTCTTCTCCGATAGGTATGGCACGTTTCAGTTTCACATTTGGAATGGGGGCAAATTCCCTTCTGGCATTGTCCATGGAATTCCATGGAGTAGAGATTTTAGCTCATATTGTCAAATCCAGTTAACAGTTTGGGCGAAAGGAAAACACAATCATTCAGATTAAACGAAATGGTTATTTCAACAGTATTTGTAACTGAGCTTGCCAAGGAAGGAACAGTGCAAAACCTCTTTGGAAACCTTGTGGACTGGCTGATTGTAAAGTTCAAGAAAAAGTTATTCTTTCCCTTCTCATAGAATATCAGGGTTAGAAGGGAGCTCAGGAGGTCATCTAGTCCAACCCCTGCTCAAAGCAGGACCAATCCCCAGTTTTGGCCCCACATCGCTAAATGGCCCCCTCAAGGATTGAACTCACAACCTTGAGTTTAGCAGGCCAATGCTCAAACCACTGAGCTATCCCTCCCCCCCAAGGCTGCTGGTTTTTTGTAAGTCTCCTGGAAGTTGCACTTGAATTGGTTTGTCCCAAATCACTTTGGAGGTCATATTTGTCATGCTTTCCTCCCTGCTGATTGAAATTACTCAGACAGCTGGGGCAGGATGTTTTGGGAATAACAACACTATGAATAATACAAACTCACTCTGCCCAGCCACTGAAAAGTGAGATGTTGTATTCAGTGTCCAGCAAACATCCCTCCTCGCTTCCTTGTCTGCAATAATTGAACATAATATTTAAAGAAGGGTATTAATCCCACACATCCATTGCAATGCAGCAACAGACATTCATCTTCAGAAGCACAGAATGCGAGTTAATTCTGAACAACTTGAAATGATTTTGGACTGAAAATATTCAAAGGAAAGTCAATTGTAAGCAATTGAAAGCTAACAGCCCACTTGTCAGTGGTGCAAAGCGCGCATACACTCCAACAGAAATCAACAGGAGGTGCAGATATTCAGTCGCTCTGAAAAATCAGGCCGTAGGTTTGATGGCATCAGGCCCTTTGAAGTGAATGGGAGCTTTGCCATTATTTTAATGGGATGGGAATAGGAGCCAATGTTTGGTCAATGTTCTGCCTCTCTTTTATACTCAGAGACAGAGATTGATTGCCGTACATAAAACCATGTCAAAGCCAAACTCGGATGTCAGCTGGGGCTGTTGCAAGGGGAAATCAAGAGTTGGATATTTTGAGTTTAATTTTGTTTTTGCTGTAATTCATTTTTCAAGGCTTGGGAAATTGGTTTGCCATTATTCCGTGAGTCAGCGTTGGGCATTTTGCTTTCTGCAGCCCTTTACCGGATAACCCATTTTTACAGCTTTTAAAAACAAAGTGAAATTTTTTTTTAAATGATTAAAAATGATCATAGTTGTGTCCTTGCTCTCCACACAACCTTAAGAATACAGGGAAACTACACAGGCTCAACTGGACTTTAAGAAATTGTTTCTATTTGTATATAGCTGATAAACAAAAAAACTTAGCTCCCTAGATACACTGCTGCTTGGTTAGATTCTTGAGGCTTTTGCACTAACGGGCTCCCAAGCTATCAAGCCATGCTACCTGATTCCTATACACTACAAACAAATAGATTATACACCTCAGTTACAGAAGAGGATCATATTCTCGGCTGGTGTAAATCAGTGGAACGCTATCTATTTCATGTACTTATCTGGCCCCCAGTTAGCACAGTATTTGAGCATCTCACACAATCTTCCATGTATTTATCTTCACGGCACCCATGTGAGGCTGGGTAGTGCTGGTACTCCTTGTGACAGTGCACCCCATAATGCTTTATGGAAATATGACATAACTGGAATATGTTTTCTGCTCGATATGCCATGTAACATCTCTGCCATGTAATGTAAAGGTTATGATCTACTTAATATATTCATCCTGTTTGTATGCATGTATCATTTTTGTACTCGAAGTTATGAACATTGGCTATGTACTTGTTTAATTTTAAATAGCCTCAGTGAAGCACTTGGTCAGCTTCTTGAGAAAAGACTATTCTCAGTAAGTGCCCAGTCAAGAAACACTTAAGCTAACAATGAACTTGGAGATGCCAATCCACATGTGAGCTTTCCTGGCAATGTGGCCTGGCTGGTAAGGAACTCAGTCATGCATGGACATGTGACTTGCCCAGGTGACTCCAAAACTCCATCTTGGAGCTGGATTCTGCAAAAGAGAGAGGAGGGGGTCTCCACTCACAAGAGAAAGAATATTTAAGCCCCTGGGACACCCTTCCGTTTTGTCTTCAGCTGGCTCAAGAGATAGCCTCTCCACCCCCAAGGATACCTGAAAGAAACTGGAACAAAGGACACGAACCACAGGGGTGCAAGTGATTGCTGGACTCAGAGTAGAAGGAGGCTAGTCTGTAAAAGAAGCTTACTGGAACATCTCTGAGGGTGAGATTTCATCCGTAATCACTTTCTTACTGTATTAGGTATAGACTTGCGTGTTTTATTTTGTTTGGTAATTTACTTTGTTCTGTCTATTATTACTTGGAACCACTTAAATCCTACTTTTTGTGTTTAATAAAATCACTTTTTACTTATTAATTAACCCAGAGTGTGTATTAATACCTGGGGGGGGGGGGAGGCAACAGTTGTGCATCTCTCTCTATCAGTGTTATAGAGGGCGAACAATTTATGAGTGTACCCTGTAAAAGCTTTATACAGGGTAAAACGGATTTATTTGGGGTTTGGACCCCATTGGGAGCTGGGTACCTGAGTGTTGGAGACAGGAGCACTTCTTAAGCTGTTTTCAGTTAAGTCTGCGGTTTGTGGGACGCAGTTCAGACCTGGGTCTGTGTTTGTAGCAGGCTAGCGTGTCTGTCTCAAACAAGGCAAAGTTCTGAAGTCCCAAGCTGCCAGGGAAAACAGGCTCAGAGGTCGTCTCGGCACATCAGTTGGCACTCTCAAGTGGGTTTCTGTGATCCAACCCGTCACACTCCTATTGTACAGATGGGGAACTGAGGCACAGAAAGGCTAATTGACTTGCCCAGTGTCAGACGGGAAGTCCGTAATAAAGCAGATGAACATAATGAACCTATGTCTCCTAAGTTTTATGCTAATGCCCTAATCACTGGACCATCCTTCCTATGGACTATAATGGAGCTATGTTGCTTTACACCAGGTGAAAAGCTGACCTATCATATCAGTGATAACTTACTGTAGATTATTCACAGAACTATGAACAAAGGGCCCAGTCCTGTAAGGCTCTGAGCAGCCTCAGCTCCCATCAATGACCACGTAAGATGAAGATGCTCAACTCTTCCTCACTAGAAGGACTCAGCACTGTGTAGCGTCAGGGCCAGGATCTCTTGGGGTGAAATCCTTGCCTCATTTAAATCAATGGACTCTTGATTTTGATTTCAGTGGGCTCAGATTCCACCTCCAGAATCCGGACACAGTCCATACTGTGGCACCAAGTCAAAACCTAGTAATGGCAGGGCTTGGTCCAACAAAGCCAATGACCCATTGCGGTCCCAAAAGTAGACAAATCGCTAATAGCTCAAGTGTGGCAAGGCCTTCGGAGTGCTCGCGGGCATGTCAGGGCCCAATCCAATGCCCAGAGTCATCGGAAAAAGACTTCCATTGACTCCAGTGGGTGTTGGATCAGGCCCCGAGTAAGCATCTCTTCCTCAGTGCTCAAGACTTCCTTTACCACCCAGCCACTTATTTCCACCCATCCCTTCCACCCGCACCCATTCTGTGTGCTGAGGCTAAGTGTAGACAGTTCTGAGTTTGGACTCGACCCATATTGCCTTCCTCTGTTCTGCACACTTGAGAACTATAACCCCAGATTTGTGACTTAGGAGCTGCGATATTTTACCCAGGAAACCTTTAATAAACACTACATCAAGGCGCTTTCCACACTGTTAAAAAAACCTAATACCATTTTGGTTGGGTGATGCTCACTTCGGAGTATCTCAGGATATTGCTATCAGGCAGGATTTTGGGGGCCAAATTCAGACCTCGAGTAAGCAGGTGTAACTACAATGCTGATCTAAATTTGGCTCGGGGTTCAGATAAGCTTGGTCACCCAGCTTCTCTCAAGCTGCCCTGTAGCATTTAAAAATGGGGACAGCACAAGTAGGTCTCTTCTTGGCAATTTTTCCACTTTACCTTTGCCAGCAACGAAATCAATACAGTATCTGGAGATGTCCTTATGCCCCGGTCCAAATGATACGTGATTCAAAAAGGCAATGCTGGTGCTCTCTTATCGCAGATGGCATGTGGTTCTGCCTCAGAACTTCTGCCAGGGGGTCTGACTGAACTGTCAAGCTGGGATGCACTCGGCGTCAGACAGGAAAATGCTGGGTCGTTGCCTTTGAGAATTATTGTGATGGGAGGGTGAATGAAGTGCCTTGGTTTTCTTGATCCGTTGTCCTGCTAAGACCTCAGTACACAGGAATGCACAGGGAGGTTTTTTTAAGTTCTTTTTTAAGTTAAGATCACCGTAACTATTGTTATTATAGCAGCGCCTAGATATCCCTGCGGAGATCAGGCCCCTATTATGCTAGGTGCTGTACAAACATTGTAAGAGATAGTCCCTGCTCTGAAAAGTTTACATTATAAATAGATAAGACTGAAGGGGAAACTGAAGCACAGAGAGGTGAAGTGGCTTGCTCAAGGTCACACGGCAGAGGCAGGAATAGAACCCAGCACTCCCAACTCCCACTCAACACTTCTGCCTCCCCAGCTGACTGAATCACAGCTCTCAAATTTAGTTTTATACCCAATGAAACACAGACTCGCTATATCTAGCTCTACAAATGCTAACTGTTATTAAATAGAGACATCCCGTTAAGAACCAGCTTTATTCCTGCTTATTGCTTTGTTGCTGGCCCTAAAATTTTTAACGAACAAATTTAACAAACAAATTGATCGTGCACTCCTTACGTGACCCATGCTTACCCACTATGGGTCTTTGTCCATCTATCGCACACACACACAGAC